>NC_064640.1:526714550-536714550 GCF_023864345.2 Schistocerca serialis cubense
GAGAGAGAGAGAGAGGGGCGAGAGAGAGAGAGAGAGAGGGCGAGAGAGAGAGAGAGAGAGAGGGCGAGAGAGAGAGAGAGAGAGGCGAGAGAGAGAGAGAGAGAGGGCGAGAGAGAGAGAGAGAGAGGGCGAGAGAGAGAGAGAGAGAGGGCGAGAGAGAGAGAGAGAGAGAGAGGGCGAGAGAGAGAGAGAGAGAGAGGGCGAGAGAGAGAGAGAGAGAGGGGCGAGAGAGAGAGAGAGAGAGGGCGAGAGAGAGAGAGAGAGAGGGCGAGAGAGAGAGAGAGAGAGAGGGCGAGAGAGAGAGAGAGAGAGGGCGAGAGAGAGAGAGAGAGAGGGCGAGAGAGAGAGAGAGAGAGGGCGAGAGAGAGAGAGAGAGAGGGCGAGAGAGAGGGCGAGAGAGGAGAGAGAGGGCGAGAGAGAGGGCGAGAGAGAGGGCGAGAGAGAGGGCGAGAGAGAGGGCGAGAGAGAGGGCGAGAGAGAGGGCGAGAGAGAGGGCGAGAGAGAGGGCGAGAGAGAGGGCGAGAGAGAGGGCGAGAGAGAGGGCGAGAGAGAGGGCGAGAGAGAGGGCGAGAGAGAGGGCGAGAGAGAGGCGAGAGAGAGAGAGGGCGAGAGAGAGGGCGAGAGAGGGAGAGAGAGGGCGAGAGAGAGGCAGAGAGAGGCGAGAGAGAGGGCGAGAGAGGCGAGAGAGGGCGAGAGAGAGGGCGAGAGAGAGGGGAGAGAGAGAGGGCGAGAGAGAGGGCGAGAGAGAGGGCGAGAGAGAGGGCGAGAGAGAGGGCGAGAGAGAGGGCGAGAGAGAGGGCGAGAGAGAGGGCGAGAGAGAGGGCGAGAGAGGGCGAGAGAGAGGCGAGAGAGAGGGCGAGAGAGAGGGCGAGAGAGAGGCGAGAGAGAGGGCGAGAGAGAGGGCGAGAGAGAGGGCGAGAGAGAGGGCGAGAGAGAGGGCGAGAGAGAGGGCGAGAGAGAGGGCGAGAGAGAGGGCGAGAGAGAGGCGAGAGAGAGGGGCGAGAGAGAGGGCGAGAGAGAGGGCGAGAGAGAGGGCGAGAGAGAGGGCGAGAGAGAGGGCGAGAGAGAGGGCGAGAGAGAGGGCGAGAGAGAGGGCGAGAGAGAGGCGAGAGAGAGGGCGAGAGAGAGGGCGAGAGAGAGGGCGAGAGAGAGGGCGAGAGAGAGGGCGAGAGAGAGGGCGAGAGAGAGGGCGAGAGAGAGGGCGAGAGAGAGGGCGAGAGAGAGGCGAGAGAGAGGCGAGAGAGAGGGCGAGAGAGAGGGCGAGAGAGAGGGCGAGAGAGAGATGCGCGCGAGCATAAAACCCCTTCCCTCAAATATTTCTCTCCTACAGACCTCCTCTGCGTTACCACAGGTGAGGTGTCACTGATCTCATTTGTACTAATATTGCAGTATACGTGAGGTGCCTCGTTGCTTCCACCTCTCTAAGTGGAATTAGTAAGTTCTAATTAATGTTCACCAACCTGCAGTCTTCTATAGATGTTGTCCCATGTGCGAAAAACAGCACCTAGGTCGTGAATACGTTATCTTCAGGCTGTAATAAACTCTTAGCAAGGAACTGAAATCTTCAATTACCTTGTTTATACGAAATGCCACTCGCTTTTTATTAGCAGAAGACGAGAAACTGCCCAATCACATTCCACTCTAGAGTCACAAATAATTTCCATTCTTCAACAAAATAATGGACTGCGTATTTGCGTAATTACTATCAAATTGTTCTCAATTATATATTCAAATAACCAGAGATTGCTGATTAAATCCTTAACCGATACCGACTGAAGCAGACAACATGCCTGTCTTCCTAGACTTCATAACAAGCTCTGATTTACAAACTACACATTGCTAATTTAGTCGTAACTGATACCGACCGCGGCAAACAACGCGTGTGTCCTCCGAAACTGCCGAACCAGCTCTGCTCTTACAACCGAACCACTTCACCCGTCCGGCCGGAGTGGCCGGCGGTTCTAGGCGCTACAGTCTGGAACAGCGCGACCACTACGGTCGCAGGTTCGAATCCTGCCTCGGGCATGGATGAGTGTGATGTCCTTAGGTTAGTTAGGTTTAAGTAGTTCTAAGTTCTAGGGGACTGATGACCACAGAAGTTAAATCACATAGTGCTCAGAGCCATTTGAACCACTTCACCCGCTATCCAAGTTGGGTACGGTCCGAAGATCTCTGTAGTGCTTCGTCTGCCTTTTCATTTATCAACTGTTTACTATTCTGCTGGTAATTAACACTGTTGAAATAATAGAATGTTTGCCTGCTATTGAGAGATGCTTTTATATGGAATGCAAGTAAATAAACTGCTTGGTCTTGCTAATATTAATAGCAGAAGATTATCATTTTGGCAGGCAACTTCCGAACGCAGCAGCCAATCGCTGAGAAGGAGCACAATTTAGGCGGTCTTCCTCACGATACCCGTACCGAACAAACCATTTGTCATCGGTATCTCACACGACATTACGTCATCTTGTCACGGATACCTTCTAAACTGCTCTAGCAAGAGCTTCTTGTAGCCGAATATGACGGCTGCAAAGCCAGAAATATTACAGTCATATTAATGGACCACTGTCTACATTCGACGTCGACGTGCAATAACCTCTCACAGATGGCAGCACTAGGGGTGGGTGGTATACAAAGCGTGTCAGGGGGACACAGGAAACAGTGCTGTTGTAATGAGGAGACGGAGCGATTTATACGACATCCAAAAGGGCATGACCATTGTGTTTCTGGCCGAGAGAGGAAGTATTTACGAAACATCTAAGTCTGTAAACTGTTCGAGTGCCACCATGGTCAAAGTATACCACGCATGGCAAAATGGCGGTATTTCAAACTGTAGCCGCGCGGGATTAGCCGAGCGGTCTTAGGCGCTGCAGTCATGGACTGTGCGGCTGGTCCCGGCGGAGGTTCGAGTCCTCCCTCGGGCATGGGTGTGTGTGTTTGTCCTTAGGATAATTTAGGTTAAGTAGTGTGTAAGCTTAGGGACTGATGACCTTAGCAGTTAAGTCCCATAAGATTTCACACATATTTTTGGCAACTGTGGTACATCGATGACAGGAGTGAACGACGGCTGCGGTTATGTGTACGGCGGAATAGACGTGCAACTGTTGAGCAGCTGACCACTCAGATGAACCAAGGCCTACCAATAGTATCTCCTCAACGACTGTTCGGCGAACGTTGCTGTGCATGGGCCTCTCAAGGTCAAATAACGTAAGTTTATTTCAGTTTCTATAGTAATGTGTCACATCACCAACAACTTTAATCTTGGCACATTTTAATGCACCTTTAACCCATACAGATACAGACTGATTCATTTACTTTACGACTATTCCTCGTCCTAAGAATCAATGACATTGTAGACATATAATAAGAAGTACCAAGATCTCTGTTATACACTTCACATACCTGAAATGTACAATAAGCAATAACTTCTCGGCTGTTAAAAGTCTACAGCCCTGACACATTCTCCACTTTACCACCACGTACTAAAGCCACAGTAATCCAACCATTACCACGTGCACTAGCATCAGCATTAGTAAGTGTAAAATTCAGCACACATCCACAAAACACTGAAGGACCATGAAGAATAACTTGCGCACCTGCTCCGCTCTTCGTAGTAATAGGGATATAATCATTTGCTTTATACACAGTAAGGAGCGAACGCCTTCTCCTCCAAAAATGAACCCCTGTCGACTACAGTTCATTGGCAAAAGGGTTGGAATTTGCACTCTTGCATCGCAGCTGGATATCCGATGCGTGGCAACGGCTGACCCTTTCAGCTGAATCGCGTTTTATGCTCCATCGGGCGTGTACGACGTGAAATGTTTGAAAGCAAACACCCCGCAACAGTCTTAGGAAGGATGCAGGCTTGAGGAGGGAGAGTAATGTTTCTGGAAGCCACAATGGATCAACGTAAGTATGCATCAATCCTTGGGGACCATGTCCACCCGTAGATGCAGTTTGTTTTCCTCGGCAAGATGGCTTACAAGCACGACAGTCCAACTATCGCACAGCTATCAGTGTACGTGGTTTGCTCGAAGAGCACCAGGACGAGTTTACCATACTCCCCCGCCCACCAGACTCACCGGATTTAAACCCAGTCGAAAATCTGTGGGACCATCTCGATCGGGTGGGTCCTGCCACGAATCCTCAACTGACAACTTAGCGCAGCTTGCCATAGCACTGGAGCCTGCCTGGCCCCATGTCCCTGTAGCTACCTTCCAAAAGCTCACTGATACTCTTGCTACACGTCTCGCAGCGGTCCGCGCTGCACAACGTAGTTATTCAGGCTTCTGACAGGTTGTCACATTGTAAGTAGGCTGTTTAGGTTTTTATGTTGGTAACGTCACCTAGCGCTCTGTATGAAAATCACTGGCTGTGCTGTGTGCAGTATGTGACTGGTGGGCATTGTTGAAATAGTCGATATTGTAGTGTTGGGTAGTTGGCTGTTAACAGCGCGTAGCGTTGCGCAGTTGGATGTGAGCCTCCAGCAGTGGTGGATGTGGGGAGAGAAATGGCGGAGTTTTGAGAGTGGATGATCTGGACGTGTGTCCATCACAGACAGTAAATTTGTAAGACTGGATGTCATGAACTGATATATATATATATATATATTATGAATTTTTAACACTATTAAGCTGGCAGTATTGGCGCTCGCTGTATTGCAGTAGTTCGAGTAATGAAGATTTTTGTGAGGTAAGTGATTCATGAAAGGTATAGGGTATTGTTAGTCAGGGCCATTCTTTTGTAGAGATTATTAAAAGTCAGATTGCGTTGCGCTAAAAATAGTGTGTGTCAGTTTAGTGCTGATCGGAATAAGTGAAGAGAGATATGTCTGAGTACGTTCAGTTTTGCTCAGCTGTTTGAAAATCAAATAGCGTAAGAGTTTTATCAACACAGTAATTCAATAATTTTTCTAAGGGGACGTTTCATAACATTAATGTGACTGGAAAGCGAACATGTCTGTTCAGATTGCTGTGGATACCAAAAGTCTCTCTAAGTTGGTTCAAATGGCTCGGAGAACTATGGGACTTAACATCTGAGGTCATCAGTCCCCTAGATTTAGAACTACGTAAACCTAACTAACCTAAGGACATCACACACATCCATGCCCGAGGCAGGATTCGATCCGTAGCAGCAGCACGGTTCCGGACCGAAGTGCCTAGAACTGCTCGGCCACAACGGCCGGTTCTCTCCAAGTCATATGAAATGAGTTTTATTGTCTTGTTAAGCCCCTGACAAACTTTAGTGTTAGGGACATATTAAATATATATTCCAAAAGCAAAAAGTTGCAGTTACATCGTTTCAAAGACTGGTGTACAAAGACAATCGAAGACTGTTGCTAGAGGCGTATTTTCTCCATAAATGGCAGTTAAGAATTTATGTAATATTAGTTCTTGTCTCTTTGTCGAATAAGTTCCTTAATGCCCTCGTGTGGAGACATAGCGGTCATTGAAATGATTCATCGTGTGATTGAAGTGTTTATCACATATTTTTCTAAATATCTCCGGTGACCTTCATAGAAGCCAATGCACTGAACAGAAAAAAGCACAGAAGCAGATGCGCAGAACTGTGCCACAAGAGCACCAGGAAGATGCGCTTTGTATGAGGAGGCCCTCACAGTACGAAGATAAAGTGTTTGCGTATCGTAATAAATTAGCGCTAATAAATCAGCCAGCATATGAAGGCTGCCAGAATGTGAACTGAATACAGTGTTTGTTCCTCTCGCAAGCTGCGCAATATATCACTACGAGCGTCCGACTCTACAGAAGTAGCGTGGAAAGAGTCCTGTCGTTGTCCACCGCGCTATCCAAATCGCCGTAACAGAATGTTTCACAGGCGTTGTCCCGAAAAATCACGAGCAGCAAACCTGAAAACAAAAATATACGAGGGCATTGCTAGAAATGCGTAGTGAAAGGGGCGTGCTCCCTGGAAGTGCGTCCGGCTGGCACCTTAAACTGGCGAATGCGAAGGCTGCGAGACGTGGCAGGTAATTAGCCGGCCATAATTCTTGGCCTCCGCGCGCGCCACCCAGCTGAGTTCCGGGTTACGGCAAGCCGTTATTTATATACGGCTGACCTTGCGCGATCAGGATGCGTTAACGCAACAATTATGCCGATAACGTTAACGCATACGCGCCCATGCTGTTGTTCATCACAGTCGGCTGGAGACGGATTAGCGGCACTTCGCTTAAATGGTGCTCCCCTCTCCGTAACGGGAGATTTATACCGGCGTCCTGCGGTGCCTATCAGCGACAGAGGCGAGCCTGTCAGTGCCTAGTTACAAATTTAAACTTCAGCCTTTTATTAATGCATCCAGAGGAATCTCTTGTGATGTACGTGCTCAGTAAATTCAGTGGCCACGCTGAAAGTGTGCAATTGAATTTTAGACCTCATCCGTCCTAGAGAAGAGAGCAGACGTGCCGAAACAACTTTACAAAAAAAATTACGCTGAATTTATGACTCTTCTCATCTTGTGGTGGCCAGAAGAGTAGATTTCTCACTGTTTTAGTACGGGGAATAGTATGATGATGCTGTGAGCATTTTGGTAATACCGCTACAGACGTCCTTTAGACTACAACTACTTAAAAAGACTGCCACCTGTTAATGCAACGTTCGAAACATAATCTAGCTAGCACATTTTGAGCGAAATAAGCTGTTGGTCAATCTGTTTTCTGGATAATGAGGCATTTCCTACGTAGTATTACAGGATTTATGGAGGAAATAAAGACCAGTTGTGTCCAGGCACGACATCTCATTGCGACATATCACATTCATCACCACGAATGGCGCTTGGCAGAACTACTGTGTTACTTAATGGGGCGAGGATGGCTGCTGGAGTAGTGTCTTTGTGTCCAGGAAGGATAGGTCTTTGCAGTGATAGAAGGCGATAATTAATATGTGTCCAGAATGAGATTTTCACTCTGCAGCGGAGTGTGCGCTGATATGAAACTTCCTGGCAGATTAAAACTGTGTGCCCGACCGCAAGGTTCGCAGGAGAGCTTCTGTAAAGTTTGGAAGGTGGGAGACGAGATACTGGCAGAAGTAAAGCTGTGAGTACGGGCGTGAGTCGTGCTTCGGTAGCTTAGTTGGTAGAGCACTTGCCCGCGAAAGGCAAAGGTCCCGAGTTCGAGTCTCGGTCGGGCACACAGTTTTAATCTGCCAAGAAGTTTCAATTAATATGTGCTTGAGATCTGTGAAAGCGCGCCATTTCTCCGGCTGCAAGGACAATTTCTCGCCCATGAAGCTTGAATTCGACAGTATTGAGCGGTACTAGCCTGAGTAGAGGCTATATCTACAGAAGAAAAATGACAAGTACAGCACAATCGATAGATTTAAAAGGATGATTCTCGAATATTTTAATTGTAAATTTCTGTTGATAGATTTTACTCTATTTAAAGAGCTAGTGTTTGTTAAATGATTGTGTTAAGGAAACTGGTGAGAGGACGAGGCCTCCTGGTATAAGGAGAAATGACGTTAAAATCTGTCTCGCAGAGTGACCGCGTGGTGTAGGGCGTCATGTCACGGACTGCGCGGTCCCTCACGCCGGAGGTTCGAGTCCTCCCTCGGGCATGGGTGTGTGTGTTGTTCTTAGTATAAGTTAGTTTGAGTAGTGTGTAAGTCTAGGGACCGATGACCTAAGTAGTTTGGTCCCTTAGGAATTTACGCACTATTGAACAATCGAACGTTAAAATCTGCTGACGTTGAGTCGGCTACTGGCGGCAATAGATGGCAGGCATATGACTTGGCCTCGGCACAAACATAAGTAGTACACAAAGTCGCGATATCCAGTATTATCTCTGTTTACGTATAAGCTTTTGCTCATAGTACTGTGTGTGTGTGTGTGTGTGTGTGTGTGTGTGTGTGTGTGTGTGTGTGTGTGTAGTGATCTCGCCATTAACCCCATGACTTTATGTGTATTTTAAATCCACCATTAGCGTATTGAGGCCATTGGAAAGAGGCAGGAATATAGAAGTCCGACTATCTACCGACATTAATCCTTCCAAAGTACCCTTACATTACAGCTCAATGAGATATCACCTTTTTCGTATTATAGTAGGGAGTGGTACACGGGTTCTATGGAATAAAATATCTAAGTAAGTAGAGTCAGAGGGGACTTTGATGTATTAAATTATCGAATTAGTAGATTATCTGAAAAAGTAAGTGTGGTTTAAACTAGGTGCAGAAGAACTATCCAGTCAAAGACGTACAAAGCCGAAAGATGTTACAAGGAACGAAAGAAAAATTTTGTAGCCTCGCTATCAGTTGGTCCATTAATGGGGTGAAGAAGAGGGTTTGTGGCTACATGAGACAGTAAATTCCCATCAGTAGGCATAATGGGAAATGTGGTTCAGAATGGTTCAAATGGCTCTGCGCACTATGCGACTTAACTTCTGAGGTCAACAGTCGCCTAGAACTTAGAACTAATTAAACCTAACTAACCTAAGGACATCACACACATCCATGCCCGACGCAGGATTCGAACCTGTGACCGTAGCGGTCGCTCGGTTCCAGACTGTAGCGCCTAGAACCGCACGGCTACTCCGGCTGGCTGGGAAATGTGTCTGGTACATCACAGAATCAGATTACACGCAGTAAAAGTAATGAGTGTGGACTTGTTTTCAAAAGAACAATAAATAGTCGGAGAAAATGAGCAACAGTACATTGAATTTCAGACTAACTGCACTCATCTTACGCGTTTCCCCTCTTAGCGCGCAGTTTCATGGTTTGTACTTAATTAATTATACGATATCATAGCGATACAGTACTGAATGGTGACGTTCCTTTCTTGAATGGCGACTGGTGAGTCCTCTGGCCGTGGGGGTGTTACAGTCTCCCAGGTCAAGAAACGTCGCAGCCCTTCCGGTTCTTCCAATTATTTGGGTTTTGGTCAGTCTGTTACAGAAAAAATCGTTGGATAATTTACTCAGTATAACTTTAATGAACAAAATACACTGACGGAATGGAAGGTGTAGCACCATGAAGCATCAGTCAGTTATTTAACAAACTTTGTGGTGATGTTCATTACATGACGGGTATTATATGTTCAAACCTTTATTCCATGCGGAAAGGTTTTCCATCATCAACATCACTATGGTGTGAGATCCCCATGGGTACGGTAATATTGTCTTCATTGTGTCACGGTAACAAACAGCTTCCATATGTGGTCTTTAGAAACTTTCTGCCGTGCCTGACACACAAGCTGTATCAAGTTATGAATACTGCTGTCTGCAGAGTGTTATAAAAGTATACTTCTTCCCATCACATTCCAGGCATGCTCTATGGGTGACAGATCAGGGGATCGGGGACAAGAGCCGATAATTTGTACATTCCTCAAGGCGTTTGCATTGCTGGAATATGCCATTTGGTATCATGGGCATCAAGGGTATGATAACATAGATTACCATTATTCCAAATACTCCCCTCCAGCCTTCCTTCAGCTATTACTAAACCAGTCCTACATTTATAACCAGTAGCTGACCACATCATAATTCCAGGAGTTAGAGAGGTATGCGTCTCGAGATCCACGGTTTCCTGCAACTCTTCATAACGTCTGCAGACACGTTGGCGTTTCTTTCATTGCTACTAACAGAAACAAGACTCTTCACTGAACGACGTAGATGACCATTCAAAGTTCCTTTTGATTCTAGTTCTGCCCATGCAAGTCTCTGCTGTCTGTGGTATGAAGTGAACGGTAAACGGCGCATTGTAACTCGAGGTCCAACCCCAAATCCTGTAATTTTTTCCTTGCGATTCGAGGTTACTCTCTGCCTCAAGGCTCTGCCTGAATTCTAGCTATTTTCATCCGTCTGTCGTTCAGAGCAAGTCGAACAATCCTACAGTCTTCTTATAGCGTAGTCTTGGAAGATCTTTGGCTCAGTCTTCCTGCAGTACAGTTGATCTGAGTCCATCCCGTGACCAGCAGCTCTGCAATCGTGGCACAACAGCCAACTGAACGTACTACCAGTACATATGAAGCTCTCATGTCCCTCATGCTAATGATTCTACCTTATTCAAAGTCTGTAAGATGGCTACAAGCTGCACGTGCGCCTCCTCTGGGCATATTGTGTTGTGATTTCCATCTCAAGAATTCAGTATTATGTTAGACAAACACATAAACCATCACGTACTTGCGTAATTCTTCAACAGTAGGTAAATGGTTCAAATGGCTCTGAGCACTATGGGGCTTAACATCTATGGTCATCAGTCCCCTAGAACTTAGAACTACTTAAACCTAACTAACCTAAGGACAGCACACAACACCCAGTTATCACGAGGCAGAGAAAAATCCCTGACCCCGCCGGGAATCGAACCCGGGAACCCGGACGCGGGAAGCGAGAACGCCACCGCACGACCACGAGCTGCGGACCAACAGTAGGAATGGCTTCCTTTCTCTAGGGGAGAGTATTGTACCCTAAGCATGGTAAACCTAGGAACACATGATAATTACTGTCGGTATTTTGACCTTGTGACCGATTTTAGAATCACATGAAGAAATACACATGAGAGATTGCTACAAGCCGTTTCCGACATTTTCTACTGTTTTTGTTGTTGTGAGACAAAGTTGTGTTTTGTGCAGAGCTTGTAAATATTTTCAGATGTAAAAATTTAAGTACTGTATAATGTATTAAAGCTATTTAGAAGATATTGTTAATTCTTTAGTAACAGAATTTTACAGTGAGCAAAATTTTTAGGTAATATGTAGTCGGTTAAGCCGCACTTCAACGGTCGTGCACCATCTTGAAACGGAAGAAGATATTCTGCGACAGAAGATGTATCTGCATATGACTTGAGATTCGGTAACGTTTTAACAATTTCGTATGTCTTTAAAATGGAAATTCGTTTTAAGTTTTCAGTAGCTTCTACTTCAAAGTGTATTACAATATTTTTATAATACTAATACTTCATTTCACTTCACTGGGTCATCATCGGGGTAGGGTTCAGTAATAACGTAACATACGGACTATTAAATACGGTTTTTACAAAATTTTCTCGATTGTAAGACTTTTAAACTTCAATTGCACATTTGTTTCTAGACACATGAGTAATTTGTACTTTGGAACAGGTTTTCGGTTTTGTGAAATCATTACTTTTTTGGAGTAATTTTTGTACTTTCCGAAAAAGACTACGATATAGAAAGAGTACAGGTATCACTTAAAAATGCAAACAGAAAATATATTGAACTTATAGACGCGGAAATTTGAAAAGTGTTTCAAGGTACAGCTGTCTCCCACACTGAATGGATGAAATTCTGCACTGGTGGTTGAAATTATGTATTGATGTATTACATTTAAATCAACATATCTCATAGGCATGGAAATACTGCCGTATGAAGGTAATGATGGTGTTACCACATTCATTTCCTCCGGTGTAACACATACGTAATACAAATCATGTCGAACGTATGTCGGGAGAATGTGACTCGAGGAGAATAACAAACTGCTTCCCGACCTATAACGTCTTGGTGTTGATATCATCACCCACCACTCCGTCCGGAACAAGAAGAACAACAGTGAGTGACAGAAACGCCGCTGTGTTAAAGACGACTTCTACCAGTACGAAGCCTCCCCCCTTCAGGTTGACAACAATTACCTTCATAACTGTATACTGCTTACGTAAAAAATGCGGCTGTCACTCTCAAAATACAGAGTATTAGTTACCGAGCAAGACCTACCACTTAATTCTCTATTAATATTCTTATATAATTATGCTATTGCGAAGAATGCTGGTCAGATATTCCCATCGGCAGAACCCGCGAGTACGACTTATCCAAAGATGTCTCTAGTATATCTGGCCACGCCAAATCTGTATGTTCCGATTTGCTTCCATCTCCATTTCTGAATTCCGTTTGCTTCTATATCAGGATTTTCCACGGCTAAAAATAGTCACCTTGAAACCCACAAATGCTAGCTAGAACTCCAAGTTGCTTGCCATTGTCGAACATGATGATAGTGATTATATATGGTAACAGTTATTTCTCAGCGCAACTTACCCTGCAACACCCTTACAGTCTTTTCATGTTGCTTCTGACTACCCTGTATATTACTGAAATATTTCACTGATGCAAGATTATTCTCTCACACTTCAAGCAGTAAAAAACATTGAGGAATTAATATGTCAGTATACTCCAGCACGTTACACTCTGTCTAGAATCACGGTCTCTTATGTAGAGAGACCTGCAAATGCTCAATGCTTGGTACAGGTGTCGGAAATTGACCCTCAAGTTCAACAAAACAACGTATTGACCCTCAATAGGAGGAAAGATCCGTCATTTTATGATTACACGGTTACCGAGCAATCACTAGAAGCAGTCAAATCCATTAAACATCTGGGAGTATGCCTACGGAATGATTTAAAGTGGAACGACCACAACACTGATGGTGGGAAATCCTCAAGAAGCGAAGTCCACATACGAAGGAGTTAGTTTAGAAAACACTCATTTGACCATTACCTGAGTATTGGTTGTTAGTTGAGCCTCTTACCAGATATTATTGATAAAGAAAACAGAGAAGTTCCAAAGAAGAGCAGCGCATTTTTCCACTGATTCGTTTATTAAATGTGAAAGCGCCCAACTCCAGTGACAGACGCCATGAGAGACGCTGTGCGTTACGGTTTGTTTTACTGTTTAAATGCCGAGAGTAAACGGCACTAAAAGAGCCAACCAATAAATTGCTTCCTCTTGCGTGTATCACATGAAAAGGCATGAAGATATAACTTGAAAGATCGGAGCTAACAAGGAGTCTTTGCGACAATCGTTAATGCTGCGCAGTATCCGCAACTGTAACAGGTAAGCGGACAAGTGACAGTGGTAGACGAAGTATCCGCCTGTAACGGTGTTGCAGGGTACGTTGTGCTGAGAAAAAAAGGTAAAGAAACATTTCGGTACGGTGCGCCGTTTCCGATTTAATTAGCGTTGAAGTTAGTCAACCAAGTCGTTGCGCGCAAATTCAAATAGCATGCCATATGTAATTAGTGTAAGTTGGTCTCATTGTACAGATGCTAACGCACAGGTCTGCTCAGCCGTTGGTTCGGGTTCGATCCTTGCTACCGTTCCATGTCCAATTTTTGTATCTCCCTCTTGTTCGGTTTTAGGAAGTAAAACGAAGCGCACGTTTGGCTACACAGTCTCTGGCAGGCTGCTAGAATCTGCGAGTGCAACGACCTGCTGGGTAACTTCAATGATATTTAAATGTGACTCAGCGCAACGTACAGAATTGACACCTAGTCTGATCTCTTCACACAACACTACTTGAAGTAAAGTAAAATCTCCCTAAATCTGATTTAAGAGCTTATAGATGAACCAAACCATCGATTCTCGGTACGTGTGTGGCCGAGCGGTTCTTGGCGCTTCAGTCTGGAATCGCGCGACCGCTACAGTCGCAGGTTCGAATCCAGCCTCGGGCATGGATGTGTGTGATGTCCTTAGGTTAATTAAGTTTAAGTAGTTGTAAGTTCTAGGAGACTGATGACCTCAGATGTTAAGTCCCGTAGTGCTCATAGCCATTAGAACCATTTTTTTATCAAGTACGATGAACTGCGGCGGGATTTTTGCAGCGCGACCTACCCTTGCTGTAATGAATTACCTCCGCCCGGCCTTCCCCCGGCCCCCTGTCCCAAGGATGAAAAGTATACATTATACTTTAATCCTCGCGTCCCTGCACACTGACGCTGATGGGCTGCGAAGTGCGTACCGAAACCAATGCCTAATACGACGGAGGGAATTATTGTTTCCTGGCATAGATCTTTACAACGGGTAAAATTTCAAATAATTTGAAATACTACAACATTCATTAGTTTTCCTTATACTTGTGTCTACAGCCATCAAACAATGATTTAAAGAAGGCGTGATTGCGCTGAGGCTGTGTAGGCCTATTATTTGAATAAACTGTTTTAAACGGACACTATTTGTCAATTTTTAGAATACTGTCATTTTCGAGTGTCCCCGTAAGGATAAACACAGACACGTGCCGCCGTTCCTTGTCCAGTGGAAGACGCACAAATCATTCTGCGGCATCATCAAATGTCAAAGGAATCGGTGCAATTATTATTACTTTCCTCCGCATGTTGAAAACATAGTCTCTGACGAAGACGAAGACGAAGACGAGAATAATTTTGTGCATCAGGAAAATTATCAAATAAAATCAAACGCGCCTAAACCTGTAAACGACCCCCACACGCCTTATCTAATACGTAAACATTTTACTAACGGTGCAAATCAGGCAGCGCTGTTCTGTTTGCGTCATTACAATGTTGTTGAAGATGCCATTCTTTGACGACCATTTTCTATCGATAGTACATATGGGATAATATATATTACAAAAATTGTTGTATTGCAAGATTTCAAAGCATCGCCTGGTGAAGTTCCAGAGCGCAAAGCTTTCTTCACCATGTACACTGAACGAAATGGCAAGTGTTACGTCATGACCTCCACGAATGAACACTAGCAGACTCTTCAATATATCCAGGCCTGTGAAATTGTTGGGACCAACTGGCATATTTCAGCAGGATAATTCAAGACAAGCAGTGCAGTTCACACCAAAACGTCCTAAGTAATGTACGTGTTCTTGACTGTTTTCCATCCATGGAGCATATCTTGGATGAAATAAGAAGACTTATATCCTCATACCAGCCTACGCTCATAGATCATGAAGTGACACAGCTTGTGTTCCAGTAATGGCAAAAAATTCCTGAATATGAGGTTGTCTGCTTCCATGCCACAACAAATACATGGTTACATTCCTGAGGATGATACAACATTCTGGTGCTGATAACAGACAACACTTCCGAAATGCACTAAAGTTTAAAGACTTAATATCCATAATATGATGAATGTCTCCATGAATTCCATTCCCGTCGGCGTATAATACCGCCTTCTGCTATATCTCGGTAAGTTCATAAACGTCAACACATATCACAACAAAAGCGAGATTCAAATCCCCGTCAGACCATCGAGGATCAGGCTCTCTATGTAATCCATTCTTCTGCTGCATTTCTAGTGGCCTCATTATCAACGGAGCGTTAAAACCTGATACATCCATTTTCCTTTGTTCTCGTAGTTTCCTGTATTACTTGAAGGTCGTCAAAATACTCAAAATACTCAAAAACTATTAATCATCTCCAGTTTGTTAGACCGGTAAGTTGAATTCGAATACATTTGGATTATCATTAATGTGTGCATCTTCATATTTTCGCGGCGCAAAGAGTGATTAATAAAATTTTTGGCACGCAGCCGCATAAATTCGACTTCTTCTTCTAATATTTCGGCTGAATACAATCAGCCGAAATATTACAAGAAGAAGTCTACTTTATGCGACTGCACGCCAGAAATTTTATGGATCATAAATGTGATTTCCTGATAATCGAGCACCATTCTTTATGATATTACAAAACTAAAAAGGATACATGGAACCGTAACGAACGCAATGTTATCAATTGGATACACAACAGTACATGAATAGTTAAGGTTGCTGAATTCTAAAGAGAAAAGGTCATATGACATTGTTGGCTGAGAGACACAAGTGCAGGTTCATCCAACTAATTGGAAAGGTTTTAATTCATCAAGCACAATTGTATGTTTGCTTCACAAACTGTGGGAGGTTTTTTTTTAATGGTACTGGATGAGGGTAGGTGGTCTTTCAGATTTGTGTGAGGCTGTAGCGCCCTCTCTGAGATTTTGATGACGAAGGGAGAGAAGGTAGAGGGTGAGACTCGTTGGCAGTACACATCAAGTGCCGCAGTGGAAGCCTCTAAACGTAGGGCTGTGAAATTAGAGAGCCCCTAGATATGCTCCCGGGGAGTCTTCCTCCATGAAGTTTGTGCGCGAGTCCTCAAATCAACAATAGTGTTTGCTGTAGGACCAAGCTGCTGAAAGGCCGCATTCTAGACGTGACCTTATCGTACGACAGGGTGCAAATATTAATTCTGTCGTAGTGGAAGTCGGCACGAACAATTTTATATGGGATACTTTTGGTCTCTCAAGCTGGGAACAGTCTCCAATTGGCCTACCAAAGCCACCCAATCTACAGCGCATGGGCGGTTTTTTAGGTTAGACAGTCTCGGGAAAGATCTAAAAGGGTTCCTGTCTCAAAAGGTAAAGGGCAAAGAAACGACGAGAATCGACCAAGGAACAGTAGGTACTGTAGTTTTAAATTGTCATAGCTGTGTTGGAAAAATACCAGAGCTTCAAACGCTGATAGAAAGCACAGAAGCTGAAATCATTATATGAACAGAAAGCTGGCTACAGACGGAGGTAAATTCTGCCGAAATTTTTACGGAGAGGCAAACGTGTTCAGAAAGGCTAGATTAAATAAAGTAAGTGGTGGTGTGTTTGTGTCTGTTGGTAGTAGTTTATCTTGTAGTGAAGTTGAAATAGTTCCTGCGAATTACTATGGGTAGAGGTTATACTCAACAGCTGTACCAAAATAATAATTGGCTCCTTCTACTGTCCCCCCCGACTCAGAGGATGTAATAGCTGCACGGTTCAAAGAAAACTTGAATCTCATTACAAATAAGTAAACCACTCATAAAATTATAATTGGTAGAGACTTCAATCTACCCTCGATTTGTTGGCGAAAATACATGTTCAAAACCGGTGGTAGACAGAAAACGTCTTCCGAAAGTGTACTAAATGCTTCCTCTGAGAATTACTTTGAACAATTAGTTCATGAGCCCACACGAATTGTAAATGGTTGCGAAAACACGCTTGACCTCTTACCCACAAATAACCATGATCTAATAGAGAGCGTCATGACGAATGCAGGGATTAGTGAACACAAGGTCATTGTAGCGAAGCTCAAAACCGTATCAATCAAAACCATATCAACCAAAACCACTAAAATTTAACGCAAAATATATCTATTGAAAACAGCAGATAAAAATTCGCTTGATGCCTTCCTAAGAGAGAATCTCGAGTCCTTCCAAGCTAATTATATAAGTGTAGACCAGATAAGGCTCAAATTCAAATATACAGTTTCGACAGCAATAGGTAGATTCATACCGCATAAGTTAATAAGAGACGGGACTGATCCACCATGGTACATAAAACACGTCAGAACACTGTTGCAGAAGCAACGAAAAAAACATGCCAAATTCAGAAGAACGCAAAATCCCTGGCTAAGTTTCAAGGAATCTCGAAATTTAGTGGGGACGTCAATGCGAGATTCTTTTAATAGTTTCCACAATGAAACATTGTCTCAAAGTATGGTAGAAAACCCAAAGAGATTCTCGTCGGATGTAAAGTACACTAGTGGCAAAAAACAGTCAATACCGTCACTACACGATAGCGATGGAAATGTTACCCATGATGGTGCCACTAAAGCGGAGTTACTAAATACAGTTTTCCGTAATTCCTTCACGAAAGAAGACGAAGTAAACATTCCAGAATTCGAAACCAGAACAGCTGTTAGCATGAGAGACATAAAAGTAGATATCTTAGATGTTGCGAAACAACTCAAATCACTTACGAAAATCAAGTCTTCCGGTCCAGATGGCATACCAATCAGGTTCCTTTCAGAGTATGCAGACACAATAGTGCCTTTCTTAGTAATCATATACAACCGCTCACTTAACGAAAGGTTTGTTCCTAAAGACTGGAAAGTAGCATAGGTATTTTGGAGCATATACTGTACTCGAACATTGTGAATCACCTTGAAGAAAATGACTTATTGACACATAACCAACACGGATTCAGAAAATATCGTTCTTGTGCAACACAGCTAGCTCTTTATTCCCGTGAAGTAATGAGTGCTGTCGACAAGGGATCTCAGATCGATTCCATATTTCTGGATTTCCAGAAGGCTTTTGATACCGTTCCTCACAAACTACTATTAATCAAATTGCGTGCATATGGAATATCGTCGCAGTTGTGAGACTGGATTCGTGATTTCCTCTCAGAGAGGTCACAGTTCGTAGTGATGGACGGTAAATCATCAAAAATGGTTCAAATGGCTCTGAGCACTATGGGACTTAACATCTATGGTCATCAGTCCCCTAGAACGTAGAACTACTTAAACCTAACTAACCTAAGGACATCACACAACACCCAGTCATCACGATGTAAATCATCGAGTAGAACAGAAGTGATATCTGGCGTTCCGCAAGGTAGTGTCTTAGGCCCTCTGCTGTTCCTGATCTAGGGGATAATCTGAGCAGCCCCCTTAGATTGTTTTGAGATGACGTTGTAATTTACCGCCTAGTAAAATCACCAGACGGTCAATTCCAATTACAAAATGATCTAGAGAGAATTTCTGTATGGTGCGAAAAGTGGCAATTGGCACTAAACAAAGAAAAGTGCTAAGTCATCCATGTGGGTACTAAGAGAAATCCCATAAATTTTGGGTATACGATAAGTCGCACAAATCTAAGGGCTGTCAATTCGGCTAAATACCTAGGAATTAAAATTACGAGCAACTTAAATTGGAAATACCACATAGATAATATTGTGGGGAATGCGAGCCAAAGACTGCGCTTTGTTGGCAGAATGCTTAGAAGATGCGACAAACCCACTAAGGAGACAGCCTACATTACGCATGTCAGTCCTCTGCTGGAATACTGCTGCGTGATGTGGGATCCTTAACAGGTAGGATTTACGGAGGACATCGGAAAAGTGCAAAGAAGGGCAGCTCGTTTCGTGTTATCGCGCAATAGGGGTGAGAGTGTTACTGATATGATACGCGAGTTGGGGTGGCAGTAACCGAAATAAAGGCAGTTTTCTTTGTCGCAAGATCTATTTACGAAATTTCAATCACCAACTTTCTCTTCCGAATGCGAAAATAATTTGTTGACACCCATCTACGTAGGGAGAAATGATCATCATAATAAAATAAGAGAAATCGGAGCTCGAACGGAAAGATTTAGGTGTTCCTTTTTCCCAAGCGCCATTAGAGAGTGTAATGGTAGAGAAGTAGTATGAAAATGGTTCGATTAGCCCTCTGCCAGGTATTTAAGTGTGAATAGCAGAGTAACCATGTAGATGCAGATTCTTAATACTCCTTGTCCTCCTTGGCCGACGACATAATGAGTCAGGTTTTTGAATCTTTCATTTTTATTTCGTTAATATTAGTAATTTTAGCTTTCTCGAGAGGTTAATAAGAGAGAAATTAAATTTACAGTTCCATGTAAACAGAACCCTTAAAAGCACAATAGTTTCGTAGTAAGAAGCTAGAGAAACAAAAAAAGATTTAATTTTTAATATTACGCTCTTAAAATTCACTAAATTTTGATATAAAATGTACACATATATTCTATTTTTGAATCGGTACAAGGTTTGTCTAACATTCAAGGACGATTTTAGCGAGAAAAGGAAATGATCTTCAAACAGTTAAGACTGGCTAAGCCAGTGGCGCAAGAGAGAGAGAAAATAGTGGAATAACGCCCAATGCATATGCGCTGTAGCTTAGGTGGCTTTTTAGGTCAGTTTTAGGTTGCTTCCCGATTTGACAGACCAGAAGTGGGCTGTATCAATTTGTTGGTCTCGACTTCCCCCACATCATTGCGGATCATAAACAGTTATCGGTATATAGCTTCCAATCCGTTTTTGAGACGAAAACCTGTTATTATGTATGTCAGTTGTGTTTCTCGATTCGGCTCTCAAGTGAAAGACGGAATGTTGAACATAGTGCGTTAAATGAAATTAGGTCAAAAATTCTCTACGTTCACTGCAGCCGCATTTGATTGTCTTTGGTAATGTCTGTCTTTTTGGCTGCCAGAAAATATGAGTACTTTCTGCAATTACTGTTACTGGATAGAGTGTCTTGTTTTCAAGAAACTTTACTCGTACACCTTCCAAATTTCCTCGTCCTGTGCTAAATTTATTGAAAAGATTCAAAGCTGTCCGAGGTATCTAGAAACTCAATAACACAACTACGATTCATAGAATGTTCGACAAAGGCATCACATGAAATTATGCTCAAATAATACGCCCTGAATCTTCGTGTGCTCTCATATATTTTGCATATTAATCATCTATGTTCTTCTCGCCCTTGCTTCTGTTTGCGTCGTTTTGATTGTAATAATTTGTTTCGTCAATGTCTGGTATTTCCTATTTTTCAATAAGAATGCTGGACCCCTCTTCTTTTTCTGTATCTGTTCCATCACACTAACTTCTACTTTACGTGGTGACAGTTCACTCGTGTCTACCCACAATATTGTTTCAATAATCCTGTATTACGTCAAACGCTGACAACAGTAATTTCGCCACTGACACGACAGAGACTCCTCACCTACAGCTTCAGAGTTAATATTGATGTTATCATCAAAAATGTGATTCTGTCAGAGACAGCAAAGGACTTGGAAGAGCAGTTGAATGGAATGGACAGTGTCTTGAAAGGAGGATATAAGATGAACATCAACAAAAGCAAAACAAGGATAATGGAATGTAGTCTAATTAAGTCGGGTGATGCTGAGGGAATTAGATTAGGAAATGAGGCACTTAAAGTAGTAAAGGAGTTTTGCTATTTGGGGAGCAAAATAACTGATGATGGTCGAAGTAGAGAGGATATGAAATGTAGGCTGGCAATGGCAAGGAAAGCGTTTCTGAAGAAGAGAAATTTTGTAACATCCAGTATTGATTTAAGTGTCAGGAAGTCATTTCTGAAAGTATTCGTATGGAGTGTAGCCATGTATGGAAGTGAAACATGGACGATAAATAGTTTGGACAAGAAGAGAATAGAAGCTTTCGAAATGTGGTGCTACAGAAGAATGCTGAAGATTAGATGGGTAGATCACATAACTAATGAGGAAGTATTGAATAGGATTGGGGAGAAGAGAAGTTTGTGGCACAACTTGACCAGAAGAAGGGATCGGTTGGTAGGACATGTTCTGAGGCATCAAGGGATCACCAATTTAGTATTGGAGGGCAGCATGGAGGGTAAAAATCGTAGAGGGAGACCAAGAGATGAATACACTAAGCAGATTCAGAAAGATGTAGGTTGCAGTAGGTACTGGGAGATGAAAAAGCTTGCACAGGATAGAGTGGCATGGAGAGCTGCATCAAACCAGTCTCAGGACTGAAGACCACAACAACAACAACATCAAAAATTGCTAACAACAGCTATTTTCCAATCTGAGGTGGAAACCATAACACGATGAGATTACGTTAAGCAAAAGCATATTTGCATATAAAGAATAATTTCTTTTTAAAATAAATTCCTTCTGAGTTCTCAGCATTATTCGGCTGTGACGAAAAACCGTATTTCGTATCACATGAATTTGTATTGTAACTAAGAAGCTGAGCTTGTATTCGAAAATGACGGAGCTCAGATCGTCGTCAGCCAACTTGATATCGGTCTTTATTTCTAAATTACACTGCTAGTCATTAAAACTGCAACACTGTGAAGGTACTACCGACAAACGCCAAACTAGTATCAAGTGTGTTAAGAATTTGGATATACAAATGATTAGCTTTTACAGCAACAAGACAGAGTAGATAGAAGCAACATGATCTCTTCATTTTGTACATTAGCAAAGATTTCGCAGTGGGTTTCTCACCCACATATCATATTTGAATGTTGTTTGTTTGGCAGAAGATCGTTTTATGCCCGACTAACAACCAAGAGGACAGGCACTGTTCCTTCAACCATGGAGGATTGTACAGCTACGTCACGTACCTTGACCCTGGAAGCAAATTTGTCTACAGCAAAACAAATATCTACAGGAGCAGTGCTTCGACATATGGAGGCTCACGGAGTGGCAGTAGGGCAAACATTGCGGTTTCCCTTGAAGTGATAGTAGGTTATAGACCCGCCGCTAGTGGACCACCAAACGACAACTCTGAACATAGAAGTAGTGCCACGTCGTCTTTTCATATGAGTCCCGGATTCTCAGTGGACATATCCTCGTGTGGAGGTTCCGAGATGAACGAACCTTAACAGATTGCATCCTCCAACGTCAATGAGTCAGCTCCCGGCGTGATGATATCGGTTGTCATTTGCTACACAGCATGATCCCCTCTGGTTATCAAAACGGGCAACTTCGACAGAAGGCGTTACATTTTTAAAATGTTAAAAATGGTAAATGCTGTTCCTATCGTAAAAGTATAGACAGCAAATAAATAAAATAAAATAAAACCAAGAAGACGTAGTTGGATGTCAAGGTAACTTCCTACACTTGCACACCACTAGCGTGTACGTAAATGATCAGAGTTGCAACACTCTATGACAGGCAGAACGCCACCACAGTGCATTAGTGTTGTTCTTGTTGAGTGTTACCAGGTCTGGTAGAGTATACAAGGGGCGTAAATGGCGTCAGATTTTGTACTATGACTGTGACTAACACGGAGATCACGGAGATGCCGAGTACGTGTGTGAGACAGTGTTAGTAGCTCTTGACCGTGTTTGAAAGGGAACTCATTTTGGGTCACCATTTGGCTGGCTGGTGACCTCGTACAACACTCAGATTGATGGGGCACTTGGATGTGACAGTGGCTCGATGTTGACTTGCATGGGAAAGTGAGGGCATTCACACTCATCGTCCAAGTTCTGATCGACTACATCTGACACCACAAGGGAGGATCACCATACTGTACACCAATCATACTGAAACCCAATCACATCTGCACCTCCCTTCCGACAACAAGTAATGGACACCCTGCAACATTCTGTCATCCTGCACCGCTTATAGGAGACTAGCGATACCCGGATCAAGGTTCAGATGGATCTAAGCACTATGGGACTTAACATCTGAGGTCATCAGTCCCCTAGACTTAGAACTACTCAAACCTAACTAACCTAAGGACAACACACACATCCATGCCCGAGGCAGGATCAGAACCTGCGACCATAGCAGCAGCGCGGTTCCGGATCGAAACGCCTACAACCGCTCGGCCACAACGGCCGGCCCGGATCAAGCGATAACCGTCCCGTTCGTTGGCTGTCATTATCACCTGAACATATATGTCTGCGTTTGGAGTGTTGCCGTGACCACAAAGACTGGATTGCTGTCAATGGCGCCACATTGTGGTCAGTAATGAATCCCAGTTATGGACTACTTCAGCTGACCTTCGTTGGAGAGTATGCGGAGACTTAGAGCGAGGTTCTATTCTTACTATGTTGTGGTGAGGCATAGCGAAGTTATTCTTGATGTCATGGTGTTGGGAACCATCTGAAATAACTTAAAAAAAATGGTTCAAATGGCTCTGAGCACTATGGGACTTAACATATGAGGTCATCAGTCCCCTAGAACTTAGAACCTAACTAGCCTAAGGACAACACACACATCCATGCCCGAGGCAGGATTCGAACCTGCGACTGTAGCAGCAGCGCGGTTCCGGACTGATGCGCCTAGACCCGCTCGGCCACTTCGGCCGGCATAGGTGGTTGTTCTAGGTACTGATTTCTCAGGATCTATGCACCCAAATTGCGTGAAAATGTAATCACATGTCAGTTCCAGTATATTATATTTGTCCAATGAATACCCGTTTCTCATCTGCATTTCTTCTTGGTGTAGCACTTTTAATGGCCAGTAATGTATTTGCACGAACAAGTAGTGGGAGGGATCAGTCTGCGTCCGTAGAGAACACTTCAGCTGCAGATTCTGAAGAGAGCATAGGTCTGCAGAGTCTAGAGAGAACAGATGTTCCTTCAGTCAGCAGCTGATGTACTGCAGACTGGAGCAGATCACGGCACTCGCAACTCTCCACACTATTGAAAGCAGAATATGGTAAGTAACTGCTGTTTATGCGGGCAGGATATGAGACTCACCTACCGGTTCTAGCCATGTTAGCCATCAAGTAGATCCCGCGAGTCTTACGCTTTTCCGTAGTGATTCATGACATAATCATAGATGTTATATGCATGTTATAGTTTCTTTCATTCTTCTGTCAGTATCAGGCGATCACTGTGGTCCAGTGCATATTTGTTTTTTCATAACTCGTTTATAAGTTCCCAGTTTTGTCCCATTCACCAAAACTATCCAGTCATTACCAGGTCATTCAAGCGTTAAATCACCTACTTAATATTAATAATTGTTAATTTTCGTTTTCTCTGCATTATTCAAGATCGAATAGGTCCTCTGATTATATACATTTAAAATTTTAAAATTTTTGTGGTAATTTCCTTTGGGACCAAACTGCTGAGGTCATCGGTCCCTAGGCTTACATACTACTTAATCTAACTTAAACTAACTTACGCTAAGGACAGCACACACACACCCACACACACCCCCTATGGAGGACTCGAACCTCCGAAGGGGTGCAGACGCGCGAACCGTGCAAGGGGCCTCAAACCATGCGGCTACACCGCGCGGCTCTCATTATTTCTTGTTCATGTTATGTTAGTAGGGAAATTTATAATACATAAGAGATGAATTGGGACCAGTGTTTAATTTCATAGTTGGATAAACTCCTAGTATATTGTCTTTTGTAAGATGGAACACCCATTTCCCATGTTTGCTAGGGCAACCCCTATCCCTATAGTTGTCCGTTACGCCACAGACTTATTAAAGCATTAAAGCTGAGTTGAGCCCTCACGCTATGTACACTAAGTTTTACATGTTGTAAAACCTCAAACCACTTTCAGGTTTAAACATGTACACTTCCTACCATACTCCATAAGCACAATAAGAAAAATTTCGTCATTAACTGTTCTTCCTAGTGTCGCAGATTTAATAGCCAACAATGTACTTCAAAGTGACTTCGAGGCATTCCGTACAAGCAAACGTTCTTTCATCCCCATCTAGACCTCTAACTTATCCCGGCAAACTAATATAATGTTACCAGTGATCTCTACGTCACGGGATTTAAAATGTTCGTATTCCTTACATACCGGGTTTGGCATCAAATTAACGACATGTTTGTAGTGGACCTTCTCAGGGCAGGGAGTAAAGTTTCGAGCTTATTGCTAAGCGTCGAGCTAGGCCACGCCCTGGAGAGATTGCCGCTGTCAATACGAGCTGCCCCGTTCATCAACCTCTCTCCCTCTGGCTTCCCCCCCCCCCCCCCCCTCCCCCTCACGACGACCCCTCCACCCGCCGACCACTCGCCGCCTAGACGTTCGCCGAGCTTTCGGTGATAAGGCTATAAAAGATGACGCGCCTTAAAAGCCGACGCAAGCGTCAGCGAGATATTGAGCGCAGCCGGCGATGTGTTTCGGCTTTCATCGCCACTGAACACTTAGCATATTCAAAGCGGCGGCTGCTCAGAAGTGAACCGCCGTTTAGCGGCCAGCCACCTCGTGGCCCGCTCAACTACTACGCACCCATCTTGTCGTATTCGTAGCAACATTAAAAGAAGAGAAAAACTGACGCATCGTTACCTCATTACCGGTTGGACCCCCGCAAATGTTGTTGGCTAGGAATTACATTTTGAGAAAAATTACTATCTAAATAAAAATTTTGCGCTGTCTGCATCTGCTGGGAGACAGTCGTATAGACACTGTTTGAAAATGAGTTAGCAATCATTTTAAGTCTTGGAAGCACCCATGAACACAATTTGATATTATCGGAACTTCAGCGACATGCTGTAGACTAAGGAGAGGATGGGTGGTACTTATGAAGAACTGTATAACACATTGGACACAAAGTAACAATGTTGTTGCAGTTCTCCCAAGGAGGATGTGTGTGTTTATTCACAGGGATGCGGAAGACAAATACATAAAGATTTGTGCTCTCACCACCTAATCGACTGAGTAGCTGGTACTGTTTATCCTGCAATAAAGTATTAGGAACAGTGACAATGTGCTAACGATGACCATCATGAACCGTTTGCTAGACACAAGATTATGAACGAGGGTGTCTTTCGCATGTCAACGTCATGCTATTCACTTTCTTTGGCGTAGTGAAATTTACTGCTGAAGGGATGAATGGCACAACGTCGTGGCGTAATGTATAACTATTGGGACAGGGGTTGCACTAACAAACATGGGAGATGGGTGTTCCACCTTACAAAAGATAATATACTAGGATTTCATCTAGCTATGAAATGAAACTCTGGTCCCAATTCATCTCTATTTATTATAAATTTCCCTACTAACAAAACATGAACAAGAAGTAATCAGAGCCGCGCGGTCTTGGGCCCCTTGTTAATTGAGGCCAGGTTTGGTGCTGAATTAACTAATCTCTTTCGGCATGTGTTGACATCCACTTTTTATTTAATGGCCAGTATTACGAGCAGACAGATGGAGTTGCGATGGGTAGTCCGTTGTCTCCTGTGAACGCAAATTTGTTTACGGAAGACTTCGAGGAACGTGCATTGGAGTCGGTGCCTTTGAAACCCGCCTGTTTCTTTAGATACGTTGACGATACCTTCGTTGTTTGGCCTCATGGTAGGGAGAATTTGAATGTTTTTCTAGAACATCTGAACTCGATCCACCCGAACATTCGTTTTACGATGGAGGTGGAAGAGGATGGTTGCCTTCCCTTTCTTGACGTGTTGGTTAGGAGGAAGGATGATGGATCATTGGGACATGCAGTCTACAGGAAACGTACTCACACCGACTTGTACTTACAGGCTAATAGTGGTCACCATCCGGCTCAGCGTGGAGGGGTACTTCGTACCTTGGTACACAGGGCACACGTCGTTTCTGACGCTGAGACTTTCCAGCTGAGCTGTCCCATCTTGAAGCTACATTTCGTCAAAATGGTTATAGTGATATACAGATTGAACGTGCGTTGCGCTATCGACCAACTGTACATCGAGAGATTGATAGTTCTGAGTCAACACCTAAGTCAACTGCCTTATTGCCTTACGTAGGAAACACGTCAACAAGATCGGTAGTATTTTACGGAAATACGATGTTTTCTGACCTCCATCTAAAATTAGAGCGCTTTTGAGTTCCGTTAAGGATGATCTTGGACTGCGTAACGAGGGTGTATATCGTATTCCTTGTATCTGCGGCATGGCAGATTAGGACCGTGGAGGACCGATGTACTGAGCATAAACGGCACACACGATTACAGCAGCCAAGTAAATCTGCTACTGCCGAACATTGCTCGGATACTGGTCACCCCATGTTAAATAATAACACCGAGATATTGGCATGCACTTCCAGCTATTGGGACAGTGTTATTAAGGAGGCAGTTGAGAGTAAATTAGCGAGCAACCTCGTTAACAGGGATGGTGGTTTCTGTTTAAACTCTGTTTGGAGTCCGGCTCTCTCCCTTGTCAAGAAACAGAGGGACAGAGTCAATGTTACCTCACCTGTGAATTCGTTGTCTCACTATCGATAACTCTGACTTTGGTCATCTTTGGTGGCACTAGTGTTCAGTGTGTGTGTTATCTTTCCTGCTTAGTCAGAGAACCGAGGTTTTAAATTTGCGTGTACGTCGCCTGTCCGTTGCAGTTTGCCTTGAAAATGGCGGGGTGTTCTCCCGCCGAAATATCGGCGGTCGCTGAAAGTGTTACCTGGTTGAATTTCCGGAAGTTATTTGAAACTTCAAGATTGTCTAACACTCCGTTATTTCCTGGAGCATTTTCTGTCCTCCTAAGCGACTGTCCGTCGCCAAAATTCCCTGTGCTGGAATTTATCCACAACCAGTCCTTTGCTGCTAGTCTTTGTACCTGGACTCGTTCGTATAGTCACCCAGCCCGGAAGGCGGAACTGCCGCAGCGCGCCCTGAGACTTAGGCCCGCTAGCTTTCAGCCGTACAACAAATTCATCTCCGCTTGTACCAGTACTGTGCGGCCAATAAGCTCGACTAAATGCGCGTAACCTTACACCTTCCTGAGCCAAAACAGTGTGTGTGAAGTGTTCTTGTGGCCATGCACGGCTAGTTATAACCGATAGCAAGCAGGCTCAATAGAGTTCATGTTAGCAGGCCTGTCAGGATTTTTTTTCGCTTAAGTCCTATCTCTCTGAAATTTCAGGAGGTAGACGCGATGTGCTCCTGCATTATCAGCTTGAAAGACTAACCCATCGCCGAAATGTTAACTCTTGGACGATCCTATCCTGATACAGTTTGTGTCGTTGTGGT
Organism: Schistocerca serialis cubense; assembly: GCF_023864345.2. Lineage (NCBI taxonomy): Eukaryota > Metazoa > Arthropoda > Insecta > Orthoptera > Acrididae > Schistocerca > Schistocerca serialis. The sequence goes on from NC_064640.1 coordinate 526,742,450, forward strand.
CTTCAGTCCTGAGACTGGTTTGATGCAGCTCTCCATGCTACTCTATCCTGTGCAAGCTTCTTCATCTCCCAGTACCTACTGCAACCTACATCCTTCTGAATCTGCTTAGTGTATTCATCTCTTGGTCTCCCTCTACGATTTTTACCCTCCACGCTGCCCTCCAATACTAAATTGGTGATCCCTTGATGCCTCAGAACATGTCTTCTAGGCAAGTTGGGCCACAAATTTCTCCTCTTCCCAATTCTATTCAATACCTCCTCATTAGTTGTATGATCTACCCATCAAATCTTCAGCATTCTTCTGTAGCACCACATTTCGAATGCTTCTATTCTCTTCTTGTCTAAACTATTTATAGTCCATCTTTCACTTCCATACATGGCTACACTCCACACAAATACTTTCAGAAAAGTCTTCCTGACACTTAAATCTATACTCGACGTTAACAAATTTCTCTTCTTCAGAAACGCTTTCCTTATCATTGCCAGTCTACATTTTATATCCTCTCTACTTCGACCAATATCAGTTATTTTGCTCCCCACATAGCAAAACTCATCTACTACTTTAAGTGTCTCAGCATCACCCGATTTAGTTCGACTACATTCCAATATCCTAGTCTTGCTTCTTTTTATGTTCATCTTATATCGTCCTTTCAAGACACTGTCCATTCCGTTCAACTACTATTCCAGGTCCTTTGCTGTCTCTGACAGAATTACTATGTCATCGGCAAACCTCAGTTTTTATTTCTTCTCCATGGATTTTAATTCGTACTCCAGATTTTTCTTTTGTTTCCTTTACTGCTTGCTGAATATGCAGATTGAATAACATCGGGGATAGGCTATAACCCTGTCTCACTCTATTCCTAACCACTGCTTCTCTTTCATGCCCGTCGACACTTATAACTGCCATTTGATTTCTGTACAAATTGTAAATAGAATGAGAATTTCACTCTGCAGCGGAGTGTGCGCTGATATGAAACTTCCTGGCAGATTAAAACTGTGTGCCGGACCGAGACTCGAACTCGGGACCTTTGTCGACTCAATACCCGTCCTCACAGCTTCAATTCTGCCAGTACCTCGTCTCCAACCTTCTAAACTTCACAGAAGCACTTCTCTTCGCAGAAGAGCTTCTGTGAAGTTTGGAAGGTAGGAGACGAGGTACTGGCAGAATTGAAGCTGTAAGGACGGGTAGTGAGTCGTGCTTGAGTAGCTCAGTTTGTAGATCACTTGCTCGCGAAAGGCAAAGTTCCCGAGTTCGAGTCTCGGTTCGGCACACAGTTTTCATCTGCCAGGAAGTTTCAAATTGTAAATAGCCTTTGGCTCCCTGTATTGGACCCCTGACACCTTCATAATTGAGAGAGAGTATTCTAGTCAACACTGTCAAAAGCTTTCTCTAAGTTTACAGATGCTAGAAACGTAGGCTTGCCTATCCTGAATCAATCTTCTAAGATAAGTCGTAGGGTCAGTATTGCCTCACGTGTTCCAACATTTCCACGGAATCCAAACTGATCTTCCTCTAGGTCGGCTTCTACCAGTATTTCCACTCGTCTGTAAAGAATTCTTGTTAGTATTTTGCAGCCGTGACTTATTAAACTGATAGTTTGGTAATTTTCACATCTGTCAACACCTGTTTTTTTTTTTGGGATTGGAATTATTATATTCTTCTTGAAGTCTGAGGGTATTTCGCCTGTCTCATACATCTTGCTCACCAGATGGTAGAGTTTTGTCAGGACTGGTTATCCCAAGGATATCAGTAGTTCTATTGGAATGTTGTCTAATCCCGGGGCCGTGTTCCGACTTAGGTCTTTCAGTGCTCTTTCAAACTCTTCACGCAGTATCATATTTACCATTTCATCTTTATCTACGTCCTGTTCCATTCCCATAATATTGTCCTCAAGTACATCGCCCTTGTATAGACCCCCTATGTACTCCTTCCACCTTTCTGCTTTACCTTCTTTGCTTAGAACTGGGTTTCCATCTGAGCTTTTGACGTTCATACAAGTGGTTATCTTTTCTCCAAAGGTCTCTCTAAACTGTAGGCAGTATCTGTCTTACACCTAGTGCTGTATACCTCTACATCCATACATTTGTCCTCTAGCCATCCCAGCTTAGCCATTTTGCACTTCCTGTCGATCTCATTTTTGAGACGTTTGTGTTTCTTTTTCCCTGCTTCATTTACTGCATTTTTATGTTTTTCCTTTCATGTATTAAATTCAAGATTTCTTCTGTTGCCCAAGGATTTCCACTGTCCCTCGTCTTTTTACCTGTTTGATCCTCTGCTGCCTTTGCTATTTCATCTCTCAAAGCTACCCATTCTTCTTCTACTGTATTTCTTTCCCCCGTTCTTGTCAATCATTTCCTAATGCTCTGTCTGAAACACTCTACAACCTCTGGTTCTTTCAGTTTATCCTGGTCCCATGTACTTAAATTCTCACCTTTTTGCAGGTTCTTCAGTTTTAATCTACAGTTCATAACCAATAGATTGTGGTCAGAGTCCACATCTGCCCCTGGAAATGTCTTACAATTTAAAACCTGAATCCTCAATCTCTGTCTTACCATTATATAATCTATCTGAAACCTTCCAGTGTCTCCAGGCCTCTCCCATGTAGACAACCTTCTTCCATGATTCTTGAACCAAGTGTTAGCTATGATTACGTAATGCTTTGTGCTAAATTCTACCAAGCGGCTTCCTCTTTCATTCCTTACCACCATTCCGTATTCACCTACTACTTTTCCTTCTCTTCCTTTTCCTACTGTTGAATTCCAGTCACCCATGACTATTAAATTTTCGTCTTCCTTCACTATCTGAATAATTTCTTTTATGTCATCATACACTTCATCAATGTCTTCTTCATCTGCGGAGCTAGTTGGCATATAAATTTGTTCTACTGTCGTAGGCGTGGGCTTCCTGTTTATCTTTGCTACAATAATGCGTTCAGTATGCTGTTTATAGTATCTTACCCGTGTTCCTATTTTTTTATTCATTATTATACCTACTCCTGTAGTACTCCTATTTCGTTTTGTATTCATACCCCTGTATTTACCTGGCCAGAGGTCGTGTTCCTCCTGCCACCGAACTTCACTAATTCTCACTATATCTAACTTTAACCTATCCCTTTCCCTTTTTAAATTTTCTAACCTGCCTGCCCAATTAAGTGATCTGACATTCCACGCTCCGATACGTAGAACGCCAGTTTTCTTTCTCCTGATAACGACGTCCTCCTGAGTAGTCCCCGCCCGGAGATCCGAATGGGGGACTATTTTACCTCCGGAATACTTTACCCAAGAGGACGTTATCATCGTTTAACCATACAGTAAAGCTGCATGCCCTCGGGAAAAATTACGGCTGTAGTTTCCCCTTGCTTTCAGCCGCTAGAAGTACCAGCACATCAAGGTCGTTTTGGTTAATGTTACAAGGCCAGATCAGTCAGTCATCCAGACTGTTGCCCCTGCAACTACTGAAAAGGCTGTTGCCCCTCTCCAGGAACCACACGTTTGTCTGACCTCTCAACAGATTCCCCTCCGTTGTGGTTGCCCCTACGGTACGGCTATCTGTATCGCTGAGGCACACAAGCCTCCCCACCAATGGCAAGGTCCATGGTTCATGGGGCGGGGGGCTGATACCGTACAATTCTAAAATTTCTCTCGACTGCGATGAGAGGCGTCCGATGCGTGTACTGGCGCAAAACATAACTGATACACCTCTTTACTGAAAGCGTCGCGTTCTAGGATTGAGACGTGCATAGCTACCTGGCCAGCTACAGTGTTTTGCGTTACACAACACTGGTTGAATGTTCCAGTCAGGTCGCTACGGTGCATGCAAATTCGACGGGCAACTCCCGTGCTGACAACCCTTTTTGCCGTAAACTGACAATGAGAGCACATTCCAAACTATAATTCACTATTTGAGGTATGTTGACATACTGAACAGGGTACACATACCACACTGTCCCACTAACAATTGGGATAAAAATATGAACACTGTGAATTAGCCACTTATCGCCGAAAACTTGTTTCGCTCTACTAAGTCTTTTGTGAGATTTAACGCATGTCTCTTTGAGCTGGATGCCATATACCTTGAAAAAATAATTTTTTCCCGTGCCTCTACTAATTCTCGCGTTTCTGTCTGCTTTACTGCGAAATACTGCGTGTATAGTCTATACTTTATGTTCTACACTGCTGACCAGCTACCCTAAGACTTCTTTTCTTTACTATGCAACTTATCACTTTTATTAATTGCTAAGACGTCTTCTTTAAGTTTCTAGATGCTGTTCAAATGGCTCCGAGTGCTATGCGACTTAACTTCTGAGGTCATCAGTTGCCTAGAACTAAGAAATACCTAAACTTAACTAATCTAGGGACATCACACACATCTATTCCCGAGGCAGGATTCGAACCTGCGACCGTAGCGGTCGCTCGGCTCCAGACTGTAGCGCCTAGAACCGCAGGGCCACTCCGGCCGGCTAGATGTTGTTCGCACAAAAAGAACTGTTGCGTTGTTACCGTTCGAGAACTAGAAGCATTCGTAGAGTGCTTTCTTGTTTGTCGTTCTCTTACCAAACGTGATGTGCAAATTTTCTTCCCTGTCTTAAAATTTCTAGATTTCTCCACAGTTTCATCAACAGTGTGGCATGGACAGATACTGATTAGAACTAAATGGAAGGTTTTTTGTGCCATATTTCTGTTTTATTCATAGCTAAATTATACAGCACCGTAGCTGAGCGAACAGTGCGCGTAATTGCCACGCGAAGGACCCAGCCTCGAGTTTCTGTACTTGGAGAGAGGACGGATGCTCTCAGCCTCGTCATGTAAACGAGGAGCTACTTACAAAGAAGTAATGGCTTTGGTTGCGAAAAGCTGACATTAATGAACGGGAGGGTGGTGTGTTATCTGCATGTTACGCCTTTCTGATGTTTGATGATGCTGTTGGCACGGGAAGTCACAGTGGTCAGCCAGTAGTGCGTGGTTCAGAAGGCTCGATCGCAGTTCGATTATTACTTTGGTGAAGCAAGTCAACAGCCTTCAGATAGTTGCAGATAATGGTAAAATATGTTCAGGACCTAAGAAGTGCTAAGATTCACCATACTGAGGCACAACTTCGTAGAGTAAGAATCAGCTAATTACCCCCAGTGGCACCCGAGATACTACTCGACAATATAATTTACTTTGATGTAGAGGCATCCAGCAACGTAGCGCCACTTTAAGATACTGAAACTCGCAGAAGTTTGGTTTAAATATCAGCCCAGCAAACCAAATTGAGGCTTAAACAAGTTCAGATGAATGCAAGAATGGTTAATTTTACTAGGCGACAGCCGATTTCTTCGACCATTCCTTCTGCAACTAAGATAATGTTCCGTCTCTAATAACCTCGCTGTCGAAAGGATGAATCCCAACCTACCTTCGTTTCATGTTGCTGCCGTACAGTAGTCATAGCCAGTAGCTACGACAGCCGATCCAACAGCAGTCTAAAGTAGACTGTCATTGCACACATTCACAGAAATGGGAAGTGTTAAATCATGAATATCTAGATAAAAAGCTACCAAACTGATACTCCAGTATTTCCATGCCTGTGGGATATGTCGATTTTAATTTCATCCTTATGAGATCTTATATTCAGTACAGAAAAAAGCCGTCCTTACAATGGTAAAATGGTGAGAGTATACGATGGCTGGCGGGTGTCTCTAACGCTGTTCTGGCAGACATCACAACACAGCTTGCCCACAGGAAGTGCACCCACAGTTTATCGCCATCTTTCGGACTGTGGGAATGCTTTCACAGTTCTTGCTTCAAGGAGATTATTGGATCCATTTAAGACGTTTCTGTGGTGGCGTCACAAGTGCTTTCAATCAATGATCGAAGACCCACTGAGCCACAGGCTCACTATAACGTTGCGCAAGCATTTCCATGACGTCGCTACTGTCTCCTGCTGCGAACTGCACTGCTGATGATTGTCGTGTTGGAAAACGCTTCTTGAAAGTGCATACGCTGTGCAAATTGCATCTTTCAGTCACCGTCCTTGGCACTTCCACTTGTGGCTACCGCATGAAAGTATATTAGAAGTTCGCCGGCCGCGGTGGCCGTGCGGTTCTGGTGCTGCAGTCCGGAACCGCGAAGCTGCTACGGTCGCAGGTTCGAATCCTGCCTAGGGCATGGGTGTGTGTGATGTCCTTAGGTTAGTTAGGTTTAAGTGGTTCTAAGTTCTAGGGGACTTATGACCTAAGATGTTGAGTCCCATAGTGCTCAGAGCCATTTGAACCATTTTATATTAGAAGTTCCCACGTAACACAACGATTTCCCTCAGTCCGTGAAGTCTCACCAGGATGTAGCCTCATTTTTCAACCTCTGTCTTGGCTTTAAACTGTCGATATGGTTCTCATCCGAAATATTAGTCCAGAAAAGACCAATAAGGAAGCAGTATGCACGAAGCATACGTGGAAAACCCTGGAGCATAAGAATGGGCGTTGTTAGAATACAGTGCAACGAGTACGTTAACGGATTGGTAGAGATTACTCTGTCCACCTTCCTTGAGACAATCGTTGCCATTTAGCCTTATCGTATGGTATGTATAACTTCCGTGATTCTGTGTCACACACAAACACACGTTTTAAATGTAAAATTGGACAAATAGCAAGTCTGATGATGTGGGCTGTTACAGGTAGACTTGGAACATCAGTACAACAAAACCGAGAAAATAATGCGAGTGAAAGGGGAGGTTTTTACTTATACTGGCTTCCTCAGATATTGGTATTTGTATCATCATTTAAGTTCATTGAGCTTAAAAATTGAATCTGTTGTTCTTAAGCTTACTCAGTGGCTTGTTTCTTTCGTTTATTTAGAATTAGATTACACGCTAGTGGAAAATGAAAACTGAACATCCATAAGGGGCGCATCCATATAAATAAAACTTCATTCTCATATTACTAAGATTGTAAGCTATGTATGATCAGAAATAACTCATCATACACGTACTGACAAATTGCCTTAGGCGAAAATTTCCGGATTTTGTGTAGTCTTCTCCAACTGCAAAGCAGTCCTGTAATCGTAGAGGGGACGGATATCATCTTGCCGGATAATGTTTCATGATACTAACACCTTTTGTCACTACTGCTCAGGAGATGTTGGTAGCAATACAGATAGTACCAGTCTCCGACTCATGTTCCACACATTGCCGATTGGGGACTGTTCTGGTGACTGCGTCATTCATACCCAAGGAAAAACTCGAAAAATACGTTCGGTAACAAGAAAATTGTGTCAACAAGCGTATTTCTGTTAGAAGATCACATTTCAGACATGTAACAGTTTCCGTTGCAGATATTTGTTCAGCGTTGCAGCAAGAAACACTAAATGTGACTTATCGTTTCAAGCAACTGCTATCCACATCATTATCCACTAACTTCGCCTTTCACATCACCCACAGACAGGAAAATTCTGGAATTTACCTGTCCTGGTCCACACCGTGCTTGCAATGTGTCAGTACCTATGCATCATGACTCAACACTGTACCAGACGTCCTTTCAGGTACTTTTTTAAGAATGCCAGCGGAGGTCGACTGTGCATTAAAGAGGTGTATTTGGAAGCTTTCGTGTGCGGCATTCCAGCTCATGGGAAACCTTAAACAAACGATCCCATTAGTCCTAGTTGATTTTCTGATTACAATACTGACTCAAATTAGTGCCACCGTCCCCATGCCTGCCAGGAATAAATCTTAGCATACAGGGCAAGAAAATAATTAACCCTGGAAACATCACGCTTATACCGGTAATACCATCTGTATCCTTAATTGGGCAAGAAGATAAATCACAACTTTCTTCGCGTGTGCCATACCCAACTGAGTCTACTCATTGATAGTTAGTTCCAGTGAAGCTACCAAATTCCGTAGATATTATTACTACGATTCAAACACTGTTCCAAGTGATCCGAGACAGTTCGTATAGGATTAAGATCGGGTGATTTCACGAACCGGTCGAGGAATGATAGGGTGCCTGAGTTTTAATCAAACTGAGAATGTAAACATACAACCCTGTGGACATTTTTGTTGTCAGCTCGTATGACAAGAGTATCCACACCATACTTATCACGAAGATGTAGGAGAAAGGGCCACTCTTGGTCACCAAGAATGTTGACGTAAACATCCTGGTTCATATATACAATAATCTCAACGAATAGGGGCAAAGCATTGTACGAAAAACACTAAGAACATTACAGAAACACCTCCGTCCTGAACTAAATCCTCCACAGACTGCCGGTTTAAAGCTTCATTGCGCCGTCGGTGCACTCGATCCCTAGAATCTTTTGAAAACAGATAAATTCACGAATCGTCGGGCCATACTACAAGCCTCCAGTCATGTTCTGGGGAGTTTCGGTGCTGTCTGGCACTTCGCAATGTTCGCTTGGAAACTGACTGAGATGGAACTGCATTCACTGACAGCAGCAATTCCTGTAGCACATAGGAGCGCAAGGAGATGATGTAGAACTGCTACCAGGCAGTCCGTCGCTCACATAAAACATGGAAGTGAATTGGTGTTTATAAGCCTGTTGGCTGTGTGGAATCAGCCCAGTAGCGTTGGTCGGCATGGTAACCTGAGAGAATAGTAGAAAGAAGCTACTGTGATTGGACGTACCCATCACGACGTCGTGAATAAAGTTGTCCAATTTGTCTCTACGTAAACACGGACTGTCCAACGTGTTCGCAAGACAAATTGGGCAACTTTATTCACGACATTGTGATGGGTACGTCCAATCACAGTAGCTTCTTTCTACTATTCTCTCAGGTTACCATGCCGACCAACGCTACTGAGCTGATTCCACACAGCCAACAGGCTTATAAACACCAATTCACTTCCACGACTTATGTGAGCGACAGACTGCCTGGTAGCAGTTCTACATCAGCTACAGCGCCAGTGTGCTCTTTTTCCATGGATGACCAATATTTTGTATAGCGAGTTTATGTGACGCTGCCTTTTGAAACCAGTGAAACTAATATGTTTGATTAGCCGTATGACTCACATCGTTGGTTCTGAATTCCATTGGCAAATATTACGTCTACAACTTTGCTTCCGCCGTTTTGCAATAGATGGCGTTAGCAACAAGTAGTGGATAAGACCTATGATGGCGCATCTATTAGTGAAATAGCGTGCAGAGAATGGTTTCAACGCTTCAAGACCAGTATTATTGACATCGAAAATAGGCATGATTGTACAGGAGAGAAGGTCTTCAAAGCTACTGAAACCAACGTAAACAACTACAGACGATCGTTATAGACGGCAGCTGATATGTTTGAGCCGGACACTAGAAGACAAACGCCCCCATTAAAGCAACTGACATGAAAAGGTGATTTTACAGCATGACAGTGCTCGATCCCATGTCGCAAAACCCGTCTAAATGTATACTGAAGCCCCAAAGAAACTGTTACAGGCAACGCCTATATGAGACAACAAGCGTCTAGCGCAGTTCTTAGATCGGTCACTGCCGCTACAATTGCAGGTTATCAAAATTTAAGTGACTCTGAACATTGTGTTACAGTAGACGCACGAGCGATAGGACACAGCATATGCGATGTAGCGATGAAGTTGGGAGTTTCCGTTATGACCATTTCACGAGTGTATCGTGAATATCAGGAATCCGATAAAACATCAAATCTTCGACATCGCTGCTTCCGGAAGAACGGGACCAACGACAACGGGAGAGAATCGTTGAACGTGGCAGAAGTGCCACCCTTCTGCAAACTGCTGCAGATTTCAATGCTGGACCATCAACAAGTGTCAGTGTGCGAACCATTCAACGAAACATCATCGATATGGGTTTTCGGAACCGAAGGCCGACCCGTGTACCCTTGATGACTGCACAACACACATCTTTACGCCTCGCCTGTGCCCGTCAACACCGACATTGGACTGTTGATGACTGGAAACATGTTGCCTGGTCGGACGAGTCTCGCTTCAAATTGTATCGAGTGGATGGACGTGTACGGGTATGGAGACAGCCTCATAAACCCATGGACCCTGCATGTCAACAGGAGACTGTTCAAGCTGGTGGAGGCTCTGTAATTGTGTGGGGCGTGTGAAATTGTAGTGATATGGACCCCTGATACGTCTGACAGGTGACACGTACGTAAGCATCCTGTCGGATCACCTGCATCCATACACGTCCATTATTCAGACGGACTTGGGCAATTCCAGCAGGACAATGCGACACCGCACACTTTCAGAATTGCTACAGAAACACTCTTCTGAATTTAAATACTTTCGTTCTCCACCAAACTCCCCAGACACGAACATTATTGAGCATGTCTGGGATGCCTCTCAACGGGTCCTTCAGAAGAGACCACCCCCTCGTACTCTTGTGGATTAATGAATAACCCTGCAGGATTCATGGTGTCAATTCCCTCCAGCACAACTTCAAACATTAGTTGATTCCATGCCACGTCATGTTGTGGCACTTACGTGTGCTCCCGGGAGCCCTACACGATAATAGGCAGGTGTGCCAGTTTCTTTTGCTCTTCAGTGTACTTGAAACGTTGAAACGGGATGTCCTACCCATCCTGCCGTATTCTCCAAACATTGCTCCGTCTGACTACCATCTTTTTCGATCAATGGCACAGGCCTGGCTGACCAGTACCTCCAGTCATACGCGGGGCGTGCAATAAGTAATGCTACACCTTCTTTCTGAAAGCAGGTTGGTTTTATTCAGGATCCCAGTACACCATATTATTCCCCACTCTTTTGGCTGAAAAAAGCCTATTTTCAACGTAATCTCCGTTTAATGCGACGGCCTTACGCCACCTTACTGGGAGATCCTGTATGTTCGCATGGTACCACTCTATTGGTCGAAGTCGGAGCCAACGTCTTTCTGTATCAGCAACCTCTCAATCATCAACATACTGCTCCCCACGGAGTGCATTCTTCATTCGACGGAACAGATGGATGTCGGAAGGTGTGAGATCCGGTCTGTAGTGTGGATGAGGAAGAAGAGTGCAATGAAATTTCGTTAGCTCCTCTCGGGTGCGCAGACATTTGTGAGGCCTTGCGTGTATGATTATGATCCGTCGATTACCACGAATTAGTGTGTCCGCACGTTCGAACTTTGCAGAGGTCACAGCTGTGTGAGGCCGGCCGACACGGGGGAAATCGGACAGGTTTGCGCGACTTTGTTGCGATGATAACAGACGCCTCGCCCAACAACTTACTGTGCTTTTATTCATTGCCACGTCTCCCTAGACACTATGTAAGTGCCTATGAATATCTGCACAGCTCTGGTTTCCCGCCAAATGAAACTACATGAAAGCTCTGTTTGTAACACTCTTCCATTACAGACGCTATTTTGACGGCTATTTATAGCGCCTCCACCTATCGGAATTTCATGAAACAGTGGGTGTTGAAGCGGGAATATTCTGAGACATCCCACAAAAACTTTTGCATTTTTTCAACCGTAACTGGCCGAGAATCAAATGTGTTGCATTACTTATTCAACGCCCTTAGTATGAACAAGAGGAAAATTGGATCGATTCATCGATCTCCGCAAAAGACGCCCAGTTCTTCCGCCTCGACATCCGTATCCTGTCCGACAGATGGGATAACGTAGTGGCCAGCGATGGCCAGTTCTTTGAACTGTAATTTTTTTGCAGTTTTTTCACAGTATAGCCATGAACTCCGAGAAGAAACGTTGGAAGTTGTAGACTTAATAAGATCCTTCATTTGAGAAAAAGGTAACATTTTTAATTGAGAAACAGGTAACTTACTTATGCTTTCGATGCGGTAACTATGACTCATGTTCTGGGGTTCTACATCTACATCCATACTCAGAAAGCTATATGAAGTACACGTGTAGAGCGCGGGAAGAATGTAGGGTTACTTTTAATGTCTCTGTGCATGATGTAACCGTCTAGTATTGTCTGGGCGGTCCCTATGGGAGCGATACTTAGTGGGCTGCAGTATATTCCTAGATTCGTCGCTCAGTAGTGGTTCTTTACGTATAGTAAGTAAACTTCCGCGGGATAATAGACGTGTGGTCGTAGCGAGGAGCGGCAACGCAAGCTACCGCCAAATGTGCAGGCACATGGTGGGAGCAAAAACAGATCGGAATAAAGCCAAGAATGAAAGACACTTTAATAATTGAAAGGAGGAGGTATGTGTATTCTCCCGCTCCTTCCGCTCCTATCTGCTGCCTACGAGAAGAATCCTTTCGCTTCCTCTGCTGTAAATGCATGCTGTTGTCACAGTGTTACTTCTACACAGTAATTTCGTCCAAGGAGTATAGTAGACGTCTACGCCACACGGTTTTTGTGCCAACAGTGCTTTTTATTCACACAGTTACGGTCTTCACATCTAGCTCATGTTCAGTAATGGCGTTCTTCCTGCTACAGTGCTACAGTATTGTAAGATATCAAAGGTCAGCGAGAGGGTGCTGAAACAGACATTTTATTTGACCAAAGACTTCAGATTTTTTCCAATCTCTGCCTACTCAGGATTGGAGCGAGACGTAGAGGTGAAGGAAACAAGCAAGAAATATGGAGGCGATTTGTAATTTACTTAGCTCCCCAACCAGTACTTTTGCTCCTCACGAGGTTCGGTTGATACGAGTTGCTGCATAAATGAAAAGAAATTCACGAATAAGTCTCCTGTGGTTGATTAATAATGTTACAGAAGTTGTGCTTATTGACAGTTACACACTTCATTTACTTCCAGTTATCGTATAAATTAACTTATGCTCTGCCATTGGACACTGTTCAAGCACCTGGTGTCCTAAGACCACAGAAAGCAGGCCTTAATCATGTATTAGGTGTTCTGTTGTTGTTTTAGTACGAATGAAACTCTTAAACATCGAAAATCTAAATATTCTTTGCTGATCGCTTTGCTAAGCGTTTAGGCCATGTACTTCCTGCATCAAATCTCACAAGGCGGTTTCAATGAGTTTCACTTTTATTAAACTAAAAATGTCTGAGGTTACAATAAACATTGTGAGTCAAGTCATTTATACTCTATACAATATGAACAGAAAAATTCACTATTAGCATGAGATATAACATTGTATCGAACTTTGGAAGGATTTTTCGAGAGTTTACTTCTCACCAGTGGTGATGTGAGTACAGCTAAAGGTGGAGGAAGCCCTGACGCCTTACGGTATTTTTGTAGCACTCTAACAGCCACCCAATTTTAATATTTTTATTAATTCTTATGTTATATCTACGAGGAGGCAGTTAAGGTGACATGGCTTTCTGAAACAGAAATATTTTATTTCTTTGACATGAGCTTTCAATAGTTTTTGATAAACATGAGAATAACGATATGTTACGAGTTATCTCCGAAATGATCAGAGAAACAGGACTAAGAAAGAGCTCGCTTGGAAAACACTCACCACTCCAAATTTTGTGCTACGGTGGAGTGGTGGCGTTGCCGATCTGCTCGCGGATTTGTGCGCAGTGTAGACATGTTTTAGGTACAGGAATCTCATTTGTTATGTGTGATATTGTAAACAGGATTTTATTATTGTGAATTACCGGGGGTATGCCGATAACCATTCTCAGTCATTATTATCGTGTGAAGCAAGTCATCATGGTGCGTAGCTGTTACTCATGTTTATGCATTTGTTTCATTTGTGCTTGAAGGAAGGTCATTGTCACATTTAGTAATAGATGTTTGGGCACCCAAAACTGTTCGATAAAACTCAATTACCATTAACGTAGGTCTCATTTTATTTTCAAAGCGATTTTCATTGCGTTAAATGCAGCTCGTAAACGAAGCTGGGAACACAAACCATCTACTGTGTGAAAGGGCATACTTACAAAGCAAAAGATGAGTGAATTCAGTACTCTTACTACATGCGTCTAGTATGTACATGTCTACCTGAAACATCCGACCTGGGCTGTTAAGTTTTAACCCCAACTACACTTTTACTTCCTCGGCAGTAGTGTCGAACGGGGTTAATTCACTCCGATTTATGAAAATATTAAATTTCGTGATTAACGAAATTCTAGGGCATATACGTGTTTTGATGAGTTTTCAAATCAGAGTGGAGGATGTCCCACATGGGGAACATGATGTTTACAGGCACCAATATAGACATAGAGCTGAAAGTTCAAGTGAGTGAGAGTATTTTAATTGGTCTATATACCGCTAGAATTTCGCCACGAATCTGTGTACAATTTATACGTTTTGCCCACAATAATTGTACTATCACGCGTACTTCAACATTGGAGTACTTTACCAGTTGCTGCGCTGTTTCACTCGGACGCTGCGATACATCTGTTATTCGTACCACAGCAGAACTGTGTCTTGTAAGCAACCCAGAGCGGTTACTCTCTTCTGACAGTGTGCCATTGTTGTTGCACAATGGTCTTAACGTAGAATGACAAATGTAACTTCATTTTCTGAGGTCCCTACGTATCTCGCGTATTTATTGGTGCCAATTTTTTACTACTGCATTCTGAAAGTTCCATCGCCGTGGTGCGTACATGTTATTCCTCCGCCCAACAGGACATTTATCCCTGTCAATAGTTCGTGTGTGGAAAATGTTTCAAAAACTCGTTAATTGCAGTTCAAATTCAAACCGTAGGTCTCGTTTAGATGGAGAGTAAGTTGGTTTAAATCTGTTTAAAAAAAGGCTTTTAGGAATAAAATTTCCATTTATTTTAAATTCTTTTTTAAATTTGTATCATCAGTTACCCATTGGCAACTACTTCCACGCTCACATAGTGTGATTAAATGTGTTAATGTTCTTGATGAATCGCTAGTAAATAAAAAATTCGTAAGAAAAGGTTTAGAAAGTAAATTCACGGTTCAGCTATGATAGATTATAAACAGACAATTAAACACCAGTGAGAAAGACAGTAAATACAACAGCACTCACAAACCTGCAGGGGGTCGGTCTGCCCTCGTTCACTTAGGTGAGACAGGTGGTGAGCCCAACTACACTTGATCCGTCAGAACCCAACCAAGGGGCAGCCACGTACCGACCGACGAACGACTTGCTTTGCCACCAATCGGTACATGAGAATTCAAACACAAAATGTTACAGACATGATCAACCAGTCACATATGTATATGTATTAAGATGTCAAAACTACACACCGTGTTGGGCAGTGACAGCAGGTGAGGAAAGGACACTGCCTGAAATTACGTTAGTGGCCAGGGCAGGTAACCGGAACACTAACGGCCACAAGGCAGAAAATTCAGCTGTTGCACTTGAATAGTAGTCAATCAATATAGTTAATTCCAGCGCATGGCGGCTAAATTTCAGCAATACAAACACTCAGCGTTGCTCACAGGAAACCTCCCAACAGCGAACTACCGAAATTAACCACACAACGTGAATTGACGTGGCTTGGGTACTTGAAACCACTACTCAACTTTGACGTCCTGGGTTGGTGAACCACGAAGCTCGTAGCGATCGGACAGCTCCACACACGCTCCGACACTGCGCAGGGACCGCCAGCAGACCCAGCCGACTGCACCGCGTGCACCTGGTCCGCAGCAACCGACCGTCTGCCCTCAGAATGCCAACAACATCTAAAATAGTCGCCAGGGGAAATAACGCCAACTACACACACAACCTGACAAACACTTGCACGAAGACCTGAACAATACCCAACAGTAACTAAGCATGCTCGAAGACAAAAGACAAATCGGGAGTCGACGCACACGCACACAGCCGACTCATGAACGGTCGGCGAGCCAAAACGCGTCGTCCAGTAGCACGACCGACCGACGATCCACCAAGACTGTGGCCCGGCTCAAGTGATGCGTGGCGGCAATGGCCGGGCGAGCCATGTCGACTCAGACCTCACAGCTGCAACCCGACTGCACTAGTGCCACATTGCAACTGGCAGGTCAGGACTGCGCTCCAGATGCGTTCCAACTGACTGGCAGCCCGAACTCGCGACCCGACCTGGTGCACAACAGACAACGACTGGGAAGTAATAGCAGTCGAGCAAAGATACTACAAGAGGGGATATGTCGATACGCGCTGCTAACGCCGCTCATGGTCAGGCAAGGCAGCAACTCAGTGACAGTAGTAACTTAAATTAACGTAGCGAGGTGGAAGTACGTTAAAAACAGAGTGTAAAATACATGATGGTGGGAACACGAGCCTCGCACTGCTCAAGCGGTACATGTGAAGAGCGATAGTTGGTATGCCTTTGTCCTTTTTAACACGTTTTTCTTATCTCACTTTCTTGTCTGTCTGTTGGGTTCAAATTTTTCAATTTATTTTAATCCAACGTCCCGCTAAGCTAGAGACTTCAAATTTTACACATATCCCAGGACTGGATGGCAATGCTATATTAACTCCCTTTTATGTCGTTCTCTTCGGTAGGGGTGGGAGTGGGGGTGATAGATTTTTGTAACGTCTGGCATCTTGTCTGCTCTGTGGGACCGACATATTTTGCAGGTAGTATCAGAATGCATTCCAGGTGGAATATGACCGGAAGGGAACGACTGAGCGGAGAGAGGTGAAGAGGAGATGGACAGAGTGAGGAGGAGGAGGAGGAGGAGGAGGAGGAGAAGATGTGAGCAGTATCTGTAACACATGCATACATGAGC
This sequence comes from Schistocerca serialis cubense, assembly GCF_023864345.2. NCBI lineage: Eukaryota > Metazoa > Arthropoda > Insecta > Orthoptera > Acrididae > Schistocerca > Schistocerca serialis. The sequence continues at coordinate 526,758,981 of NC_064640.1, forward strand.
GAAGACACAAGTAATATATATACATAGAGAGAGAGAGAGAGAGAGAGAGAGAGAGAGAGAGAGAGAGAGAGAGAGAGAGAGAGAGAGAGAGGAAATTTTCATACAAAGAAGGCTAAAAGGGAAATAATTATTTAAATAAAAATTCATTTTGGACATAACAGTTTTAAATTGGATAAAACAGTATAAAATAATTTCTCCTAGAACCATACAGTTTCCTAGCCCTATCCTGATGGTCCTGTGCGTGACATACGAATTCCCAAGGCAAGGCACTATATCGCAGCAATATGGCAGCAATTAAAAAGCGTTTCCGCGTCGCAGGTCCAGGAATACATAATAATGCACAATACTTTAAGCGGTGCAAGTACAGCCTACAGATAGGTAACTAAGAATTGATTTTGGGGTACATTGCTGTCTGTTTGTCTCGTAACATAATACTGTCTCGCTACGACATATGACTAGGTCTAAGTACTATAATATATAACTTCTAAGGGTGTGGATTACATTCGTCACGCTCAAGGTTAATTGAAATACCACCGTAGTATACTGTAAATTGCGTTATGTTATATCACGTCACAATTTAATCAGAGGCAGAAAAAAAAATTATTTTTTGTTGATAATATGAGCTTTCGGGCGGAGAACCTTGCCGCTCCCTTTTAACACGGCCGTAGTCACGACCGCTCACAAGAACCTCTGAAAGACTACACTGGTGCAAATCTGCAACACACCAGGTTACTTTAAACTAAAAATTTTAACAACTCACACAAACACGTAACTATGCACCCCGTAAGATGGATGGAAATGGTACAAAACACTCACATTAAAAATTATTTGCCACAGAAAGTGCAACTTTTTTTAAAAATAACTCTTACGGTGGAAGGGTGGCAACTTTATATACTAAAATCACCATTTAAATGATATCCATCAAATGCAGTTTTCCATAAAATCTATCAACATGCTCTACATTACACATATACCACCTCGCAAGATGATAGGCAAGATAAAAACATATTTCAGGAATTCGGTCTTTACACCTTAGGCAATAAATTCGTTAACACCGAATCCGATAAACATGACAGAGGCAGCTATTAACGTACGGCAGACGGACCGACAGACAGACAGACACTAACTGCCAAACAAATGCGGACGAAAGACAGACGACCAAGCTGGGGACGAGGGACTGACCAAGAAAACAAGTAGAATTTAACAAGTAAATGAGACAACATATCGGCAATCACTTAACTTCTAATAAACTGCGATTTCTGGCGAAGACCCGGCGCAGCACCCCCAAAACGCTCTCCCGAACCGTCCGCTGCCAGCCGCTTCAACGGACGCAGGAAGGCGCGCCGATCTCCCGTCTCACGGCGTCGCAGCTCGCTCCGGCCAGACCGATGTCGTGTGTTGACTCCTGTTGCTTTCGTGTCGGCCGCGAAGCCACTACTCCTCGCTATACGGCGCGGCCCACTGGACTGACGTGGTTACCTCATATGCGCCGACGCTCAAGACGGACAAGTCATCTTGTGTCTCATTGCGCAACCGACCAACCAATCGACCCAACCGCCAATGACCATTGCCTGAACAACCTCGAGCAGACTGGCGGCCTAACACATACTAGCATTCCAGACGACAAACAGACACTAACCGCCTCACCAATGCGGACGAGAGGCAGACCCAGACTGACTTGCCCAGACTGACTGACCCCTGCCGAGCTTTTTTTTTTTCCTTTATTGAATTTCGATTCCCCCCGAAGGGAGTGGGCTAGCAGCAGCTTAGTACGCTGCTCTGCAGCCTACAAACTTTTTAAAACGTAAAGAGAACATAAGAAACAATAAAAGCAGGCGATAAAACGATGACTTAAATTGTAAAACGGCGGAAAATTGTGGAAAGTTAAAACATAAAGCAAAGAGTTGGCAATGCTAATAAAATACACAGGAAGCAGACAGGGAACATAGGAGACAGACAATTAAAAAACATGGCGACAGTCTGGTTTCTGTTCGCAAGAGATAAAAAAAATCACACCCAGCGACAGTATGATGTCCGTTCGCAACACTTCGGAAAAGACACTCAATACTGAACATTCACTGTAAACACTGCACTCTAAAATGTCGGCACAAAGATGACACACCATAGCCAAGGGCAGATTTGGTCGGGGGGGGAAGGGGGGAGGGGACCTGGACAGATGAGGGGGAAAACAAGGAGGGAGAAGAGGAAAAACAGAGGGACTCATAAGGGGGGGGGGGGGCAGGGCAGACGCGAGAGGGAATGGGAAAAGGCAAAGGAGGGAAATGCAAAGGACTCAGGGGAGAGAAGGGGGGCAAAGAGAGGGTAGGTGGGGAAAAACGAGGATGGAAGGGGGGGACAGGGAGCGCAGGAAAAGGACAGAGGAAAGGAGTGGGGTGAGGATCAGAGTTTATAGGAGGGATAAATGGAGGGAGAGAGGGCATCATCTGGGAGGGGGAGTTGATGGAAGCCACCTTGGGACATGAGATGAAGGATGTAGAGATGGGCGGTAGGGGGGACACAACAGCGAAGACATGGCAGGGGGCGGGGATGGGAGAGGAGAGGAGCAACCAGGGGGTGAAGGGGATCAAGGCGGCGGGAGGTGTAGAGTATGCGGATATGTTCGAGGAATAGGAGCAGATGGGGGAAAGGAATGAGGTCATAGAGGAGGATCTGTGTGGGGGACGGGAGGCGTATACGGAAGGCGAGGCGGAGTGCATGACACTCAAGGATCTGGAGGGACTTATAGAATTTGGGCAGATATCCAGGCGGGACTGGCATAACAGAGGATGGAATGGATTAAGGATTTCTAGGTGTGGAGGATGGTAGAGTGGTGCAACCCCCATGTCCGGCTAGAACCCTGCCGAGCTCATAGCGCCGCTCAAATGCACGTGAACAGGCAACCTTTCCCCTTTTCCACCAGAGGGAGACACCAAAGCTGCGATTGCCACAGCGGCGCCACCACCAGAAACGGAGGGGGACTGCTTTACACAACGCGTTGCGGCGCGTTCTTCAAAACAGCAATTTTTACCATGGCTCAATAGCCAATGATAAAAAAAAATTTCTTGGTTTTCCTGTGTTTTATGTTAGTAAGTTTGAATTCCGGCAAGTGGATATTTGCTGAAAGGTTATTACCTTTGTGTTGTCTTTTCTTATAGTCCGGTTTCAGCTTCTTAAAACTTAATGCTTGTTGTTATTCTTTTTTTTAATATTGAAAAATTAATTGTGGGCCTTCAGCCTTGTAACCTTATTCTTAAAATTACCTTTCAAGCTTAAACATTGCAGCCTTCTGCCGTTGAAAGGTTATGGTAATTTATTTTAAAAACTTGAAAATTTTACTGTGGGCCTTCAGCCGTTTATATTGCATCTTGTTTATGTTTGTATATCCACCTTTGCCATGAGGCTTTCAGCCTAACTGTCATATATATATTATTTGTAATTGTAACTGCATGTTTTCAGTCACTTGAAATTTACCCTGTTGATTTTTAAGATTTCTTGTTTGGAGGCCTTCAGCCGTGAAAGATTTGGAGTTTGAAACTCGTAGTTGTAAAAGTTCGGCTATGTGGCGCTTTGGTTGTAAATGTGTTATAAAATTACAATAAATTACAATTTTAAGGTTAATGTGACCCCAACCTTATTTGGCCCTTTCCACAATCCTAATCACCTGTTCTGCCCAGTGGGTTTAGCTGGCGTATCACCGCTTCTGACATCAATAGCAAGTGGAGAGAGACGGGAAAGTGGGCCGAGACAATTATTGTACAAAAAAAGGACCTTCACTACACACGTTGTTTGCGGCGTAAAACTATACATATACTGCTGACATTCTGTATTTTAAAGTCACAACTTCAGCTGTTGTGTAACCACTTCCCGACCGGGTGAACAGTCACCAGCGCTGCAGAAGCACTGCTTATTAGGCGTAGTAATTCTAAAGTAACTCTGCATGTCATGCGACATAAAAACTACGTTATTGAAATGAAAGCAATTCATGTGAGCAGACAGCTACCAGGGTGGACAGCGCACCATAGGTCCACCCATGCATCAGTCTTCGTTAAGAGCACTAAGAGAGAGAATCTTCCGTACCGTAAACTGGGTATACTTTAACCGATATTCAGATTCAGATGTGATCATCGTGGTAGTTTTAAGCTTCTGTGACATTTATGTTGGTTAATATAGGGGCTTGTATGAAAGGATTACATACTAATTAGGAAAATACATTTTCCAAAATGGAGAAGCTGTAATGGAAAAGAATGTAGGTGGTTAAAGTTAGCATGGATTTGGGGTTACATTGACGGGCCTATAATTCACCACAACTGTCATCTACTAATCAATTTGTGGTCAATATTGGAGAAAAGCTATGAAACTTTGACCACCCACAAAAAATACATTACTCCAAAGTATTATGAAATGTGTTATTAAGCCTCATAAAAGAAAAAAAGCCTAGTACTGTATCTAAATCAAACATCGTGATCCATCATCAAAATTATAAAATATAATGAAAGGTACTAAGATGGAGTAACAGACACATAGCTCTAAATTTAGCTGATCATAATGCCTTAAATTTTATACATCTTAGACCTAAATCCTCGTTTCAGTACATCCATCGTCGTTAGAATTAAAGTTACCTATTTTTCATTTACTGAGACAGTATCTGGTACTTGTCGCCAACAAACTTCATTTCTTATTTCCATAGATATTTCACAATAAATGTTGTACCAGAATCACTGCCTCAACCACAACAGCTTGCAATTTTGGCAATATAGCACTGACATTTGTTTTTCTTAACTGTAGGTACATTAACAATTACAAATGAGGCTTCGTCTATACGCCGATGGTTAATGTATGTATTTCTGAGTTCCACACCGTCATAGGCATCAACACTATTTAATAAATTGCAGATCTGTAATCCTGGGTTAACAATGACTAGTAGCCAAACTGACACCAAAACAGAGAAATCATGCACATGACCTTCGAAATTGCGATATAGTGGCAGATATACTCAAGTGAACAAAAAGATGTTTTGAGAATTAATCGAGTAACGTACACGAAACAGCTGAAAATATCGATCGCTTTGCAGTCAAACGATATCGGTTGATTTTGCACAACCTTATTTCAACACACATTTTCGTGTACACGTTCTCCAAGTGTTGCGCGAGAAAATCGGCACTAAATGGCGCTATTTAACGTGTAATGATGGAACTTTACCACCAAAAAGTATATACTAAACACCCAACTGGGAGCCAGCAGAGAGCAGTAAAACTTTTGGTGTATGAGTAGTCAAAGCAACCACGACGGTCAAAGTATACCCGGTTTACGGTACCTAGCTTTGTTCCAAGAAGACCGATTCATCGCTCTAAAGTCATCTGAGACGGACAGGGCGAAGATCAGGGAAGAACCGGCTGCACGGGAACGACAAGTGCGTGATTGGTGCGTATGCGTACGCAGGCGGCGTATGGGGCGCGATGACCCGCCAGATACCGGCCGCTCCCTCATCTCGATCTGCTTTTAATTCTGTCACTGGGCTGCGCGGTGCGGCGAGCTTCATTTACCTTCGGCTGTCGGCGGCGCCTCACACCACACGTGTGCCTTCTAAGGGCACCGAGCGCTCGATTTACTGCCCCACTGTGTGCGCCGCGGCTACATTCACCGCTAATGGAGAGAAACCCATAGAGGTGTTCCTGGAAATCTGGAGAGCACATGCTCCTTATGGCCGCAGTGGATAACGAGACGAGCAGTGTACCGTGGTTCGTGCGAACAAATAGCAACACACTAAACTAGAAACAATTTCCGGGACCTGTCTCATTATACAGACAGACGTTCTAGGACATAGATGAAACGTCCCATTACGTCCACAAACAAGAGGGACCGTTACGGCTGGGAAATAAAAACTCATACGAGAGAATGTTTTAATTTAAGCATTTTTAATGTTTCTCTGTTCTCCCGCTTCTTCTAAAGGGGTGGAGGGGCGGGGGAGGGGTAGCATGGCGTAACGTGAGTATATACTCTGATGTGTTACATAATTTTTACGAACAACGGATTGGTAAAACCCGTCGATTGGGAACGAGTATCTCGGAAGCGGTGAAGCTGGTCAGTACATGCTGCTCAACATGGGGCGTAACACTATTACCGATATTACCTTTAATGGCTTTATGTTTTATGTTTCATTTTACAGATCTTGTTCCATAGGACCAAACTGAGGAGCAAACCTACATGGTCATGGAACGTGGCCGGTCGAGTGGCCGAGCGGTTCTAGGCGCTACAGTCTGGAGCCACACGACCGCTACGGTCGCAGGTTCGAATCCTGCCTCGGGCATGGATGTGTGTGATGTCCTTAGGTTAGTTAGGTTTAAGTAGTTCTAAATTCTAGGGGACTAATGACCTCAGAAGTTAAGTCCCATAGTGCTCAGAGCCATTTGAACCATGGAACGTGTCAGTACAGGAAATTACATCATAAAAGTAATAACAGATAAAACAAAATGTTTATGAATCCCAAAAAGTCGGCAAGTTATATGTTTATCTAAATGTAATCAACAATATAACACAAGAATCAGATTAACTCCTTGACATAATAGAAGGGGTAACCCATGTGGAAATTCTTCGGTTTAAATTTGACAGCTGGTGGATTACTGTTACGACATTTGAAGTCTTGTGGTATCTTATTCAAAGTGGATGCATCAGAATACAGCAGGCCCTTATGCACAACAGTCAAGGAAGTGCGATCCAAATGCAGATTGGATTTCTGCCAAGTGTTAACTTAGTCAAAGCCATTAATTCTTGGGAATAAGCTGATACTGTTAACAAGAAACGACAATAAAGAATATATCTATTGAGAGACCAATGTCAGAATATCCATACTAATGAACAGCGGTCGACAAGAGGTTCGCCAACTTACACCACTTATTGTCCGAACCACAAGTTTCTGACCCAAAATTTCCTTTGAGAAAACTGTTACTAACGAGTAAATTTAGTAAGATAATTCTGCACCACCCCAGGAAATAAACGGCGACATAACTGTCAAACGTATTCTACAATATTTTGAATTCTCCATTAGACTCGCCACAGTCACAGAACGTTCATTAGCCGAAGTGTTTCTATAGCTAGCTAGCAATGGGAATGCTCGCACTTCTAAAGCGCGGTGACATTAATACTGGGATCTGAATTACCACGTGTATAGGCAAATGGATTTTATTTGCATTCCTGTTAACGTGATTTGGATAGAAACCGTAGCTACGATTAATATGCTGATGTATCGACTGCAACTGGAACATTTCGAATACAGAGTAGCGGGAATTGTTTATGCGGCCCTCATCTTCAGTAACTGTCGTAGCTAGTTTAGTTGTTACGATTTCGTCACCTAAATCGATAAAAATGGAACCCTACTATTCTCACTTTCTTGACCGTCTATTTGTCTACCCAACCCTTAAAACCCGTTTATATCGAGTACAGGTAGACATAATAAGCGGAAATATATCGCACTTCCTGTGGTATACGGTCCATTGGTGGTGTAAAAAAGTGTGCTACTATGTCAACGCAATCTAAAGATACTGCCGTTTATGTAAAGAAAATTTACGCGAAAGGTCAAAAAATGGCTCTAAGAACTATGCGACCAAACTGCTTAGGTCATCAGTCCCCTAGACCTAGAATTACTTAAACCTACACTCCTGGAAATGGAAAAAAGAACACATTGACACCGGTGTGTCAGACCCACCATACTTGCTCCGGACACTGCGAGAGGGCTGTACAAGCAATGATCACACGCACGGCACAGCGGACACACCAGGAACCGCGGTGTTGGCCGTCGAATGGCGCTAGCTGCGCAGCATTTGTGCACCGCCGCCGTCAGTGTCAGCCAGTTTGCCGTGGCATAAGGAGCTCCATCGCAGTCTTTAACACTGGTAGCATGCCGCGACAGCGTGGACGTGAACCGTATGTGCAGTTGACGGACTTTGAGCGAGGGCGTATAGTGGGCATGCGGGAGGCCGGGTGGACGTACCGCCGAATTGCTCAACACGTGGGGCGTGAGGTCTCCACAGTATATCGATGTTGTCGCCAGTGGTCGGCGGAAGGTGCACGTGCCCGTCGACCTGGGACCGGACCGCAGCGACGCACGGATGCACGCCAAGACCGTAGGATCCTACGCAGTGCCGTAGGGGACCGCACCGCCACTTCCCAGCAAATTAGGGACACTGTTGCTCCTGGGGTATCGGCGAGGACCATTCGCAACCGTCTCCATGAAGCTGGGCTACGGTCCCGCACACCGTTAGGCCGTCTTCCGCTCACGCCCCAACATCGTGCAGCCCGCCTCCAGTGGTGTCGCGACAGGCGTGAATGGAGGGACGAATGGAGACGTGTCGTCTTCAGCGATGAGAGTCGCTTCTGCCTTGGTGCCAATGATGGTCGTATGCGTGTTTGGCGCCGTGCAGGTGAGCGCCACAATCAGGACTGCATACGACCGAGGCACACAGGGCCAACACCCGGCATCATGGTGTGAGGAGCGATCTCCTACACTGACCGTACACCACTGGTGATCGTCGAGCGGACACTGAATAGTGCACAGTACATCCAAACCGTCATCGAACCCATCGTTCTACCATTCCTAGACCGGCAAGGGAACTTGCTGTTCCAACAGGACAATGCACGTCCGCATGTATCCCGTGCCACCCAACGTGCTCTAGAAGGTGTAAGTCAACTACCCTGGCCAGCAAGATCTCCGGATCTGTCCCCCATTGAGCATGTTTGGGACTGGATGAAGCGTCGTCTCACGCGGTCTGCACGTCCAGCACGAACGCTGGTCCAACTGAGGCGCCAGGTGGAAATGGCATGGCAAGCCGTTCCACAGGACTACATCCAGCATCTCTACGATCGTCTCCATGGGAGAATAGCAGCCTGCATTGCTGCGAAAGGTGGATATACACTGTACTAGTGCCGACATTGTGCATGCTCTGTTGCCTGTGTCTATGTGCCTGTGGTTCTGTCAGTGTGATCATGTGATGTATCTGACCCCAGGAATGTGTCAATAAAGTTTCCCCTTCCTGGGACAATGAATTCACGGTATTCTTATTTCAATTTCCAGGAGTGTACCTAACCTAAGGACATCACACATATCCATGTCCGAGTTAGGATTCCAACCTGCGGCTGAAGCAGCCTCACAGTCCGTGACTGAAGCGCCTAGAACCGCTCGGCCACCGCACCAGGAGAAACACTTTTTCACCTCATGTATAATGATAAGATATACTGTCTAGTGAGGGTAAACTGTATTCGCCAGCAACTGAGATCGTTTGGTCACGGAACTTTTACGAAGCTACATTCAATTTTGTTCGAAGTCGTCAGCAGTATCCACTTATAAACACCCTAGGAACGTCGTACGCAATATCCACTTCTGAAGACGCTGGCAGATACTGCAGTACCATAACAAATAGTTAAGAATTTATTGGTATTGGTCCATGCATGACACTTTATTTCAGTATCATTTTAACGTATCTAGGCGTTTGTCTATGACTGAAAATAATGAACAAAAAAAAATAAACAGCAAACAACTTCGATGTTCAAATCAAATGTAACTCACATGTCGCAATTACAACATAATTTCGTTGTTACATCTACATGACAACATCTACAGGATTTCTTTGCAATCCAGACTTACCTGCCTGGCAGAGAGTTCATCGAACCATCTTCGTATTATTTTCCTACTAGCCCTGATTTACATTATTACTATGGTCATATCCTCCTGTGTGAGGCCCCGAGGAAATCATGTCTTGGCATTCAGAACAGATGTTGGTGATTGAAATTTCGTGAAAATATCTCGCGGCAACGAAACACGCTTTTGTTTTCTTGAATGTCACCTCAGGTCGCTTATCAAATCTAGGACTCTCTTTCTCCCCTATTTCGCGACATTACAAATCGTGATACCATTCCTTGGACGTTTTTGGCGTGCACAGTCAATCACGTCTGTCAAGGATCCCATACCACACAGGAATACTATAGCAGTGGACGGGCAAACGTAGTGTAGGCAGTGTCTTCAGTAGACATGTTGCGTAATCTTCGTGTGTGGCGAATAAAACGCAGTCTTTCGTTTGCCTTCCCCACAAAAGTATGTTTTCTATCGTTCCAGTTTAAGTTTTACTGTGTACTGAGATGAACTGACAGTATTTCGACTTGTGTTTTGTCACGTAACTGAAAGTTGATTATTGTTACTGGACGCCGTCCGGCGTGGCCGAGAGGTTCCAGGCGCTACAGTCTGGAATTGCAGGTTCGAATCCTGCCTTGGGCATGGATGTGTGTGATGTCCTTAGATTAGTTAGGTTTAAGTAGTTCTAAGTTCTAGGGAACTGATGACCTCAGAAGTTAAGTCCCATAGTGCTCACAGTCATTTGAACCATTGTTACTGGACGCAGCTTTCGTGATTAACGTATTCCACATTCAACAGAGTACACTCCTCACACACCACGCGTAACTGTTTCAAAGTATTAAATTGTTACTGATGTTAGCAAGTTGCAGTGGTCATCTAAACTAGCCGTTTTGAAACAAAGGAAAATATTATAGCGAAATATGGCAACTAAGTAGCGGACTATCCAAATAAACAAACATTTCCGATTCAGGTCGTTGCAGTAGCTCTACTATACAGTAACGTAATTTAGGAGCAAAGTCCATTAGTAGATCGTTATCAGGAAAACGATCCAGCCCCCATAATGCAAACTGCCACTACAAGAACGAAAGTTTCCCAACATGTCAATGAGTAGTCGAGGAAAGTGGACGTATTCTGTATACCGAATCGCAACATACGCCACTTACGAGGGTACCCGCCAAGTGTCATACCCCGATCTTGCTGAAACTTCGCTCAGTGAAAGAGGGGACAAAATAAGCGAACACGTGTCTCGGCTTATCTGCACACGCTCGACCGCTTCTGAGAAAACGACGGTCAAAATTTTCATTGCGCTGTTGCTATGGTGTGGATACCTTTTCGCATGTAAGGATTCAATTGAAGCGGTGGCTCAGCGGCTACCGTCACGATTTCAGAACTTTTCTCTGAATTATCTACGAATATTTATTCCAATTTATCTTGAAACAGTATTGTCGTAATTCGTCAATTAATTTACTGTGTCATGAAAATAAATAATCGAATGAGAAAATGATGTGAAATATTTGTGAATGTCCTTGCAACCTTACAGGTTGTAAGGAGGATCAAAAATACACTACTGGCCATTAAAATTGCTACACCACGAAGATGACGTGCTACAGACGCGAAATTTAACCGACAGGAAGAAGATGCTGTGATATGCAAATGATTAGCTTTTCAGAGCATTCACACAAGGCTGGCGCCGGTGGCGACACCTACAACGTGCTGACATGAGGAAAGGAATCAAAGTTAAGAAGGAACGACGGCAGCCATTGAGCCACTGCTTCAATTGCATTCTCAGGCGCAAAAGGTATATACACTATAGCAACAGCGCGTTGATAACTTTGACGGTTGTTTTCTCGGAAACGGTCGAGTGTCTGCAGATAAGCCGAAATACATGTTCGCTTATTTTGTCCTCTCCTTCACTGAGAAAAGTTTCCGGACAATCAGCGTATGGCACATGGCGAGTTCCCTCGCTAGTCGAGTCGCTTCTTACGCCCGGCGAGAACCATGTATTCCTCAGAGTAAACTGCGCCATTTGGAAACACGGCGAGCGAAGATAAACACGTTTTCCTTCTTATAAGGCAACCTTCTACTGCTAAAATTCACGGAGTGTTCTTCAGGTTGCCTCAAATGTTTCAGAAATGTTTCTTGCGTTAGGCCTGCTGTTTATGCAAAATGTAAACATTTCATTTCATGTAATATTTATCAGGATAAGACATGACAAGAGCGGACCAGTCCCTTCTGAGAAAAATTGCACATTCTATGTTGCTCCACTACGTAATGACATGGGTACGGGCTTGCGATCTTTCGTTTATGCCATCGATTTCCGTGTTACACATACTTGGCTATTGCGTTGTGGCTCCAGTAGTGGAGGAGAGAGTCTGTTTCCTTCTAGCGCTGTTTTCGCAGCAGATATTAACCGCGACGAATCATTCAGTCAACGCTAAATGGCCCATCTGGCTGAAGCAGACAAAGGCGCTATAATAGCACTCCACACAGAGGGATTTTCAAATGGCTATATAGCAAGAACTATGGGTCTTCACAAGTCAACGGTAGCCAGATGGATTAGACGAAAGGTAGAGGATGGTAACTTGAATGGAAGGCCTCATGGCCGTCGCCTCAAAACAACATTAGCTCAGGATCGGCAGATATGCCGTTTCAGTGAGAACCATCCATTTGTCAACGCACGACCTATTCAGCAGACTTTGGGTGTCGTCGTCTAAGGGAAGGTGCACTGAGAGCAAGAAGCGCTGCTATGAAAGAGACATTGTTTCCCACGGAGAAGCCCGCCTTGCTTTTCCTGCTGAAAATGTCGAAAAACCTGTCCGGTTTTGGAGGCGAGTGACTTTCACGGACGAAAAGGTTTTCTCTACGGCATCAACCGGAAAAGTACTTGTTTACCAGCCAAAGGGTGCTAGGTTTAATCCACAATACATTTACAGTTGCTGAAGGAGTGGCAGGCAGTCGGTAACGGTATGGGCATCGATGTCGGCCGAAGAGTGTGGGCTCCTGTGGGAAGTGGAAGGAAGACTCGATGCGAGCAATTACAAAATGGTTCAAATGGCTCTGAGCACTATGGGACTTAACATCTGTGGTCATCAGTCCCCTAGAACTTAGAACTACTTAAACCTAACTAACCTAAGGACATCACACACATCCATGCCCGAGGTAGGATTCGAACCTGCGACCGTAGCGGTCACGCGGTTCCAAACTGAAGCGCCTAGAACCGCACGGCCACACCGGCCGGCGAGCAATTACATATCAGTTCTGGAGAACGTGATGTTGTCTTCTATGACAGCAAGATTTGGCGATGATCAGATCATGTTCCAACAAGATCGCTCGCCTATTCATATGGCACGTGTGGTTAAGAGGTGGTTCGACGACCATAGTAATATTACTGTAATGGAATGGCCACCTAAAGGAGCTGACATGAATCCCATTGAGAATATTTGGTCAGAAAATGTCAGAGTAATACGGGAAAAGGGACAGTCACCGTCGACTAGCCGACAGCTTTCTGATGTGATTCATGACGCTTGGAATGAGTTACCTGAATCTCCTAGTTATGTGGCTAGAGGTGTGGGCTCAACACTCAACAGACTTCGAGCCGTTGTTGAAGCCGAAGGAGGCTACACGCGATACTAAGCAGCACCAGCAGAGGTGGTTTTTTTTTTTTTCAGCCCTTAATCAATCAGCTGCAAGAGATATTTCAAGTTATTTTGTTACAGACGTATATTTTATATAGTTTTAAGGAAACGCAGTAATTGGAATCTAGACAAACAAATTAATTCACAACAGGATATGTAATATTTAATTTGCTAAGAGAAGAAATACTCACGTCACATATTCATGCAGTCTCTAAAAATATATACATGACACACGTGTATATGCAAGAACGGTAAAAAGCAATTCAGCACAAATGAAAAATACTGAGGAGAAGCTCGCCGATGAAGGCGTCATTGGAGAGCGAAGGTTGGCCTAGAAGGGAGGGTAAGGAGGTCCGAAAAAGAAGAGAAAAATCAAATACCCAACACTCTTCGAGTCGTTGTCGCAGCAGAGGGTGGTTGGTATATGCGATTCGGAGCAAGGGAGTAGAAGAATAGTTTTATTTACTGATATTTGAGGCTTTATTTTGTGACGTCTAAACAGTGCTGCTTCATGAGACCCATTATTTGTCTACATGTGGCTAGACATCAGAGGTGTAAAAAAATTTGAGAGGTGCCGAAGTTCTCTGGAACAGTAACGTGTTTTAGACAAGAAGATGATTTTTAGTCCATTCACAGTATGATTTGAGATTCTAATCTATGATTTCATTTTATTATTATGCATCTTTTCTTCAGTGAAAGTGAACGATAGTAAGTTTCAAGATATAAAGAATAACTGGAAGTTTTTAGTTTGTAGAATAGCGTATTTAACAGTTAATATATTCAACAAATTTGTAGTTATAGGGCATATTAAGAAGCAAGGCAAAAATGGCATTGAGGAAAGATCAGGCTGGCCTCTAAATGGTGACGACGGTCAAATAGCAAATAGAAAACTATGGGTAACAACTATTGTTGATGGTGAGGAGCCATAATCGATATGCCACTATTCTGTAATCGTATTTCTGAAGTTTATCGTCGATCCTAGACTGAAACCGATACTCTGTTTTAGGTAAGGAATATAACCTTTAAATATTAATATACAGTATGTAGATCAGGAACCTAATCCCACTACCTTTAATTTTATTCTCACAGATGACATTGAGACAGTAAATAACAAGAGGACTAACAAAACTCTCAGAATCAATACAGAGAATTCAAGTGTGCAGTGGAATCAAAAGTTTGCTATAATAGCGAATAATTGCCTTCACTGACTCCTTCATGCCTAATTTTTCTCAGTCAGATAATGTTTGAAACTAGGACTAGCGAATGTAAAACATTATTCTACAAATTGTCAAGTTGGAAGTCGAAGAGTAAGTTACATAAATTACAATGACAACAAACGTTTTTCAAGTAGACTGATCACTGTAGGCATCCAATGCTTATACTGCGTGTTACATGCGCAGTATGTAAACTGGCAACGCCACCAACACACAGTACCACTAAGCTATGAAACAACTGTAGCAAAACAGAGCATCCTCGTTGTCCATGTGATGGATAAGACGACTAATTCGCAACATAAATGTCAATGTAAGCAGCAATTTCTGTTGGAACGTACTTCCTGGACCAAATAACATACTTTTTCCTACGTCTTCAGTGCGAATCATGTAGCAAATGTAATTTAAAGGACATAAAAATATCGAGTGGATTTACTAACATAATTATGAACCACTCAAGAACGTAAATCGATGGTCACATAGTTGTCAAACGTATTCTACGCTGATGCCATTGTCCATTAGCCCAGAAGCAGGAAGAAAACGTTCGCTCAGTTGATGTGCTGAGATACCTAGCACAGGCGAAGCTCGCGCTTCGAAGATGCCACAGCATCGTGTGCCACAACTTCGTGGGAAACGAAATACCTCAAGTATAAGCAAATGTGTTGTATTCGCATATCTGTGCCTATGACTAGGCGCTAAAGTGTGTTTATGGATAGTACGTCTGCTCAGATTGCGAATCTAACATCATAAATAAAGACAAGGGGAAATTAATTAGGCGTCCTTCCTCTTCCGTAACATCAAATATATTTTAGTTATTCCATCTTAAATGAACTGCGCAGAAAATCATTCACCAGAAGTGAATAACTTTTTAGCAACACCAGATGATATTAACAGCTTGCCGGCACCAGTTAGCCGTGCGGCGCCATATCGCTGACCGCGCGGCTGCTTTGCGCCTTCAGTTCGAATCCTTCCCCGGGCATGGACATGTGTGATGTCCTTAGGTTAGGTAGGTATAAGTAGTTCTAGATCTAGGGGACTGATGACCTAAGCAGCTTGGTCACATAGTTCTTAGAGCCATGTTTTGACCTTTCGCGTAAATTTTCTTTTCATAAACGGCAGTATCTTTAGATTGCGTTGACATAGTAGCACACTTTTTTACACCACCAAGGGACCGTAAACCGAAGGAAGTGCGATACATTTCCGCTTATTATGTCTACCCGCACTCGACGTAAACGGGTTTTAAGGGTTGGGTAGACAAATAGACAGTCAAGACAGTGAGACTAGTAGGGTTTCATTTTTACCGATTTAGGTGACGAAATCTTAACGACGAAACTAGCTACGACAGTTACTGAAGGTGAGGGCCGCATTAATAATTCCCCCTACTCTGTATTTGAAATGTTCCAGTTGCAGTCGATGGATCAGCATATTAATGTAGCTACGCTTTAGATCCAAATCACGTTTACAGGAATGCAAATAAAATCCATTTGCCCATACACGTGGTAATTCAGATCCCAGTATTAATGTCACCGCGTTTTAGAAGTGCGAGCATTCCCACTGCTAGCTAGCTATAGAAACACTTCGGCTAATGAACGTTTTCTAGCTGTGGCGAGTGTAATGGAGAATTCGAAACATTGTAGAATACGTTTGGCAGCTATGTCACCGTTTATCTCCTGGGGTGGTGCAGAATTATCCTACTAAATTTACTAGCTAATAACAGTATTTTGTTATTTCGATAAACATACCGAATGATTGTCACATAAGCGGTGACATAAAAGTAGACAATTCATGTTTTGAGTCCAGAAGGCTCTATGCAACAGAAACTGCAGATCACTTTGCTTTTCATTGCGAAATTGCCGGCTTCTCATGTCTGGGGTAATAATAGAGGCCTGTTTGCCTGGGTTGTCGGCTAGGGTAGTGAAAGTTGTTTGCTACTGCAAGAGAGATCTGGTTTGTTTTCGGTTCTAATCTCGATGGAGGCAGATAGACTATCGGTGAAGCAACTTTAAGAAATTTTCTCGGCCCCAATACGTTTTATTGGTACCTTTATTCTGTACCGGCGTCCTTCGATGTCAATATAAAACTGTTGTAGAATTTCATACTTGTTACTGCCTACTGAATTTCGTTATGAATCTTCACGCATTGCAAAATTTGCACACTTTCGTGGTAGGTCAGCAACGGTAATCCAGTATAACTGGTCTGAACGATGACACAGACCGTTTCGCGGCCGAATGCGCATAATATTTTACTAATTCGTAACGATCTGGGGGTAGTTCGTCTTATTAAAACAGTTATGTTATCTCGATAAGATGAAATTCACTTTTATTAGTACAGTTCATACTAATTAGAGTTTCTTCTTTCATTTATATCTCATATTTACGTGTTGTGTTTAACATACTAATCAGCATTAATATAGTCTTACACGTGATTGAAAACAGTCTGACAAAGTTCGGATGGTTTTCAGTTTCACGCCTGTGCACAGTATGTTGGTAGTACTTCGTCACCTTGCCTTTTATGCTGTGTAGCAGACCTTAAAGCTGTGTAGGTCAACATAACGAAAAGGCGAGGGGTCTCGCTCGTTTTGTCCACGACTGTACATGAACTGATCAGTTTATACTGTAAGAAAATTATCTAGATACAGCTGCAGTTTCAAACTGGTGGCCGTCCTTGACAAACTGCAATCCATATACTACGTTTTGGTCCCAATTACTCTAACTCCTCTACGTTCTACCGCCATCCTAATCCCTCCCCATGGAATTATCACGCCTTTCGACCCTTATAAAAGGTCTTAATGGGACGACGATTCCTATCGTACGAGGACATGCAGCAGGCAGTTAGAGACCTCTTCACGCAGCAGAACACAGTCTTTTACCATACGGGTATGTTCAACCTGGTGATTCGGTGGGATGACTGCCTCGACGCTCATGGCGATTTTGCCCGGTTAGCACGCCGTTTCTGGGTTGTACAGCCCTCGAACGAAAACTTTTGTATCGCCCCCTATATTAATGAATGTCTACGTTCTACTCATTTAAATGGAAAATTCAATAACTTAATTGTACAAACTATAATTAAATAGTGACAGGGTGAATATAATCATGTCGCAGTTCAGCCGTGACACCAGCAGCAATGTAACATTAATGTGTGGAATCAAATGGTATGTTAACTATTCATCTGACAGAACTACATTTTCCTGGAGACATATTGTAGGTGTCTGCCAGCTCTGTATGCTCGCTCTCTATGTCTTACTGCTACTGTCTACAATGACGATTCGGGACCCTGTTCCAGTTCAAATGGTTCAAATGGCTCTGAGCACTATGGGACTTAACTTGTGACGTCATCAGTCCCCTAGAACTTAGCACTACTTAAACCTAACTAAACTAAGGGCATCACTCACATCCACGCCCGAGGCAGGATTCGAACCTGGGACCGTAGCGGTCACGCGGTTCGAGACTGTAGCGCCTAGAACCGCTCGGCTACTCCGGCCGGCCCTCTTCCAGTCTTCATGCAAGATGTGGCCCAGCAAATAAGAGCATGGGAGTGTTTTATGGATTGTTGGTCACAGCATATTTCAGTCACATTGCTGGAGATACATTGCGCGATGTCCATCACAGCAGACAGATCAGGAAGGAGGGACGACATCAGTTCTCCAGATTATTGTCTATGGAGTCCCGAAACATAATTGGTCATGGATGCTTACGAAATCATTTGACAGCACCTAGAATTTTTTCGAAGTGTACGACAGTCCACCATCGGATTTATTCGGGAGTGTACAGAAACAAGTGGAGAATATTTTGAGCATCTGATATAGAAGTATAACTTGAAAGTTTTGTAATACGTACCTTCATCAATAAATAATAAACGAAGGGTCTTCCCGCGGAAGGTTCAAGTCTTCCCTCGGGCATGGGTGTGCGTGTTGTTCTTAGCATAATATAGTTTAAGTAGTGTGTAAGTCTATGGACCGATGACATCATCAGTTTGGTCCCTTAGGAATTCACGCACATTTGAACTTTTGTGTATATACTTCCACTAAAAGCCACTTCTTGGTTGACTGCTTAAGATGCAAACTAACATTATTAGTTTTCCGCATTCATTTTCTGTACAATGGACGCTGCATCTGTACTCAACTCTGTAACTTTAAAGCTATCATCCAAGGACAGTATTTCTGTAGGTGGCCCTTTTTAGTTTCTGTTAATCCAATACATAATCAATAGGCTTAACTGGATCGCACATGTGTTTGTTAAGACACGTCTTCCATAGAAAAGTTAGACGACACGAGAATTTTGCTCATGAATGACATCCTAGTGCCTACCATAGACACCGGGAGAAAGAAGGAATGAAGATTAGTGTTCAACGTTCCGTCAAATATGAGATCATTAGAGGCAGAACACATGTTAGGATAGAGGAAGGTAACTGGCCGCGCTCTTTTCAAAGGAACTATTCCAGCATTTTCTTTATAGTGAGATAGGGAAACCACAAAAGACATAAATATTGATGACAAATGGCAATTTGAACCGCCGACTTTCCGAATGCGAGCCAAGTGTCACTTCACTCGCTAACACAAGGGGTTTCATACATGGTCTAGTCACATAAATGTAATTACCGTCTATGTTCGTCGTGAATCTGTAATAACCGCTCACAGAGGGCAAGTGGCAGCACCAGCAGTGGATGGTATACACGGTGTAAGGGGTATAAGCACAGGTATTTTTGTTGGTGACTGAGGACAATATTATATCAGTATTTATTTCATTTGCAGACAAATAATTATAGCTGTTATGAGTAGTATGTTTTTAGACTGGTTAGTACCACAAAGTACATATACGACAAAGAAGCCAGTAATGCTTATTTTCCCCGGGAAAGCAGGTCAGGTGTTGAAATGTGGACGCGTGAACGCAAAATACCGACAGGCGTAGTGGAGTTAGTGATGCAGTTACGACTGTGTAGAAAACATATGTAGTAAATTATGCGACGTGTTCGTGGGAAGACTGCAACACACAGAGTAAATACAACTATGTCAGTGAAGTGGGTGCATACTAAGTTACCAATGATAGCAATACCTGCACTTCCACTCCTAACACCCTGTATAAAGCCTATCGGGAGGGGGGGACGCGGAAAACAATGCAGTCGTTGTCGTAATGCGGAAACGGAGAGTTTTATCTGACGTCCAAAAGGGAGTGATCATTGGCTTTCGGGCCAAGGGCGTAGGCGTTTCTGAAACGGTTAAGTTTGTAAACTGTTCACTTGCCGCTGTGGTTGAAGTATACCGTGGCGCTACACATAACAGACACCGAGGCAACTGTGGTGCACCACAGGCCACAGATGACAGAGGTGAGCGACGGCTGCCGAGACGTGTAACTGTTAGGCAGCTGACCGCCCAGATGAACTAAACGACTACGAACGGTGTCTCCTCAATGACTGTTCAGCCAAAGTTGCTGTCTATGGACCTTATCAGCAGGCGCCCGGTTCATGCACCCATGCTGACTGCTGTTAATCGGCGCCGAAGCCTGGAATTTTCATACTAGTACCTCAACTGGACTTCCACTGAGTGGCGACAGGTGGCCTTGGCAGATAAATCTCGTTTTATGCTGCGTGTAAGGCGTGAAACGTCTGAAAGCAAACACCCTGCAACAATTGACGGAAATGTCCAGGCCAGAGTAGAGACCCTTATGGTACGTGAAATGTTTCCGTGGTATTCCCTGTGTTACATCCTCATTCTGGAAGGCACAGTTGATCAACACAAGTATGAATCTATTCTTGGGGACCATGTCAAACCCTGCATGTAATTTGTTCATCCACGGCACGATGGCATCTAGCAGCAGTACAATCCAACCTGTCACACAGATGGCATTGTACGAGCGTGGTTCGAAGAGCACCGGTATGAGTTTCCCGTGCTCCCCTGGCCACCAGACTCCCCTGATTTTTAAACTCAGTCGAGAATCTGTGTGACCTACTCGATCGGGCTACACGTACCAGGGGTCGTCAACCGAGAAACCTAGTGAGGGTGGCCTTGGCAATGGAGTCGGCATGGCTCCACATCACTGTTGACACCTTCCAGAACCTCTGTGACTCTCTTCCTGGATGGCTCACATCGGTCTGTGCTGCAAACGGTGATTATCGAGGCTTTTGACAACTCAGCTCGCGCTATTCGTCCACGAGACTCGGGTTCCCAGGTAGATGCCGTGTTTCTTGACTTCTGCAAGGCGTTCGATACAGTTCCCCACAGTCGTTTAATGAACAAAGTAAGAGCATATGGACTATCAGACCAATTGTGTGATTGGATTGAAGAGTTCCTAGATAACAGAACGCAGCATGTCATTCTCAATGGAGAGAAGTCTTCCAAAGTAAGAGTGATTTCAGGTGTGCCGCAGGGGAGTGTCGTAGGACCGTTATGACCTTGTGGATGACATCGGAAGTTCACTGAGGCTTTTTGCGGATGATGCTGTGGTATATCGAGAGGTTGTAACATTGGAAAATTGTACTGAAATGCAGGAAGATCTGCAGCGAATTGACGCATGGTGCAGGGAATGGCAATTGAATCTCAATGTAGACAAGTGTAATGTGCTGCGAATACATAGAAAGATAGATCCCTTATCATTTAGCTACAATATAGCAGGTCAGCAACTGGAAGTAGTTAATCCCATAAATTATCTGGGAGTAGGTATTAGGAGTGATTTAAAATGGAATGATCATATAAAGTTGATCGTTGGTAAAGCAGATGCCAGACTGAGATTCATTGGAAGAATCCTAAGGAAATGCAATCCGAAAACAAAGGAAGTAGGTTACAGTACGCTTGTTCGCCCACTGCTTGAATAATACTCAGCAGTGTGGAATCCGTACCAGATAGGGTTGATAGAAGAGATAGAGAAGATCCAACGGAGAGCAGCGCGCTTCGTTACAAGATCATTTAGTAATCGCGAAAGCGTTACGGAGATGACAGATAAACTCCAGTGGAAGACTCTGCAGGAGAGAAGCTCAATAGCTCGGGACGGGCTTTTGTTGATGTTTCGAGAACATACCTTCACCGAAGAGTCAAGAAGTATATTGCTCCCTCCTACGCATATCTCGCGATGAGACCATGAGGATAAAATCAGAGAGATTAGAGCCCACACAGAAGCATACCGACAATCCTTCTTTCCACGAACAATACGAGACTGGAATAGAAGGGAGAACCGATAGAGGTACTCAAGGTACCCTCCGCCACACACCGTCAGGTGGCTTGTGGAGTATGGATGTAGATGTAAATGTAGATGTAGATGGTCACATTAATGTGACTGGATTGTGTATAACAGTTGTCTCGCTTCCAAAGGTAAGTGAGGGCTCCGTTACTGCAGACTCTGCATTTATTTAATATACTCTTGTTTAATCACTTACCGTTTTAGGTTCCTTGGGGTCGCTAGAGTCTAAGCTCATCGTTGATGGAGAGACATTCCTAAAATAAACATAAAATACTTAAAAATTAAACTACTATAAAAAATTACAGGAAGACGATAGCAAAAAATTTGCGACAGCATTTAAAAATAAAATTAAAAGTAAACAGCACATTCCAGAGATAAGCCTTAGATTACCATGAGGAACTTCTGTACATACAAATAAGATAAATGCACAAGGAATACTTCCAACTTAGATTTGAATATGTCGGCTGTAGCTCTCACACCTTCTGCGAGAATCAGTGCACACCATTTTGAACTATGGTCAAGGAAGTGTTATCCAAGAGAACATTATTTTCTGTATACTGTCTCCTGGGTGAATTATCAATTACTTTTCAGTGAATTCATATTATTAATCACTAATATCATGATAAATACGTATACGGAGATGAGAAAGTTAAATTTAAGAGACGCTTCAATTACGACCTGCACAAAGTTTGCAAACTGAAAAAGCAGGTTCTGCTCAGTCTCAATGAATCCAAAGTGTGGCCTCAAATTGTTACTTCATATGAAATAATAGTAAGAAAATTAAGTAAATTTTTCGTTTCAGTAGCAGTAGCACACTATTGTCTTTGTGAAGATCACAGTGTTCATATATGAAGTCTTCACGGGTTGACAGCCAAGTAGCGTCTTCGCCTGAAGATGATGCAGACGCATTCCATCAAAACGTTGCTACGACACGACGACGCTATTCGGCTGACAACCCGCCCCGAAGACTTCATATATGAAATTCGCTGAGAAAGCCTACACTCACGTATCACAGTGTTAAGTTTCTTCACAATGTGCTGACTGCCTTAACTCTAATTTTTTCCTTAGTTTTATCTCCTGAAAATTTAATACAATAGACTTCACTGATTATTTGATTTCTCTGTGGCTTTTATGAATGTTCTGCCTCAGAAACTGTATGGCCAGTGTTTCGTTGAAGTTAAAAAGGCAACCTGCTCCCAGTATGCCAAAAGCAGAAGCTACTAATTACCTCATTTGAATTGAACTTTT
This sequence comes from Schistocerca serialis cubense, assembly GCF_023864345.2. Classification (NCBI taxonomy): domain Eukaryota; kingdom Metazoa; phylum Arthropoda; class Insecta; order Orthoptera; family Acrididae; genus Schistocerca; species Schistocerca serialis. Next base: position 526,781,866 of record NC_064640.1, read on the forward strand.
ATATTATACGCCGCGTATTTCACAGAGAAACTTGTATCCTCCGGAAAATGAAGAATATTGGTATCATGTGATATGTTAAGTGGTGTGTGATTAGTATGTGTTAAGGAAAGCAGTGGACTAAGAACGGAACTCCACCGCCCTCCAGATTACAGCGCGCCAATTTTTTGTAGCTTTTTTCAAATATTGCAGACCTGACATTGCCAAAATTTTTCGGGACACCTAGTTATGAACAAGACCGTTTACACTCTGTGTGATAATTTTGTGAACAATCTAGTTGATGGACCATAATACACTGTAATCGATGTTAACTGGTACAGTGCGAAATTATATGAAATTAAGTCGATGTCATTACTTTTTTTGTGATTTTTCTATTGCACAGTACAGCTCACGCTGCTCTCACACTCCCTTATGGAAGTGAACGGAGCCTTCTTAAATGCCGGCCGGTGTGGCCGTACGTTTCTAGGCGCTTTTAACAAACTGCTTTTAACAAACTTTTAATTTATTCTCAAGCTGGGCAAGACGAGTCAAAACTTTAATCGACTTTAACTGTATTTTTTAGTTTTACTTTTGTGGAACAGTGTTTAGTTACAATAATTCTGCTCTTAGAGAAATCTGATTTTTCTCTTAAATTGAGCAAGTATTAAACCAACGTGGACAATGAAAGATACAGTTACAAAATTCTTAAGGCTTTCGTGGCCACTTGTTGACAAACTACCTGTTGGCTTCTGTCCTGAGTTCTTCGGCCGACATTCGTCTGATGATTTTTCGGACGTTTCGCCAGCTCCTCTACTCCAAGACAGCAGTCTGCCGATAGCAGCCAGAAATGCCCAGCAGCTTCCAACTCTCTCGGTCAGCGTCTGCAGCACTCGAACCACTGTCTCCGAGTCCCCGAAAAATTTCTTCCTCCTGCTCAACTCCCAACTTCTAAAAAATAAATTAAAAAAGTAAAAATAAAAAAACCAGTGCCAACGTGACGGCCGACAAAGACTACAAAATTTTCGACAAATCGGGGAAAAGACAGCAAATTACCATCTCTGCATGCGGGAAACATATTAATTTTCACGAAGTTGGTGTTGAACTGAAACCAACTTGTTTTTTATTGGGTGGTTCGACTGCACCCTGCAGTATGCGTGATTGAAGCGGTAATATCTACCGATGGCGTTCTCTATCGTTACAATAGGACCTTCAGGCAATTCCTTTCCCGCCAACCACGTGTGAAGCTTCACTCTTTCAACCCGCGGTTCACAGATTAACAACAGATAATAGATATATATGATGATCGGAAAAATAAATCGATATTCCGTAGAGATATGTGACGGTCATGTCACAGAACAAATCTGTTTGCCAGATATGGATAAAACAGGGACACCAAAAAGTGCTGGCACAGGCACCTTTTTGCATCTAATACAAAATGTATTAGTACTAGGAACATTATAGGTATACCATTAGTTCTGACTCAGTAAAGGAAATAATTTGTATATTAAAATATGTTCCCAACATTGCGAAAACCCATCTATTTCATTAAATGAGGGTTTACTCCTGCTCAAAAGAGTATTGGTACCCTGCACGACATTTGTTATTGTGCTTCGCCGACAGCTCCACACGTACAAGATTTGTGCAGTCGGAGTTGAAAAACAGTTCAGTCGCTTGCCCGAGTCCCAGTGTAAGGAGCATTCACTTGTCACGATGAGGCCGAAGAGGAAGGATCTTTCCATGTTGTTCCGCAACAAGGCGGTTTTATTGTATTCGCCGGCTAAAAGTTACGTGACAAAGAACTTTCTGTTAATTATACAAAAATGCGGGAAATCACTATGAAATTTCAAGAGACTGATACAACAGACAATAAACGCAGATCCGGGCGTCCAAGAGTCCTTACATGGAGGGAGCGTCGAAGGATATTTCGTCTTGCACAAAAAGAACCCTATTCAAGTGTACGGTCGTTTGTGTCGGACATCTAGTCAACGTCCAACAAACAGGTCAATGCTCAAACTGTTAGGAACGTTATGAACGCAGCTTACATTCACATCAATTCTCCGAGGACAACAAAAAAAAAAAAAAAAAAAAAAAAAAAAAACATTTATCACGGAAATTTACCGAAGAAAACGCTTGCAGTTCATCAAAGATTATGTCAATAAATCTACTGTACTTAAGAATACTGTGCTACTTTCTCACGAATCGAAGTTCAATTGTTTGGATATGACGCAAAGGGAAAAATGTGGTTTGTGGTACAAATCTAATGCAGATCTCCGAAAGCAATATACCCTACCTACGGTAAAACATGGTAGAGTAAGCATAATGGTATGGAAATGCATGCCAGTTTCTGTTGTTGGTGGCTTGGCATTTATTGAAGCTGCTATGGATCATCGTAAATATATCGATTTGTCGTGAAGCCATTTACTTAGCAGTGCACAGAAACTGGGTCGTGGTAGCGCCTTTTACTTTCAACAAGTCAGTGACCCTAAACATACGGCTCTAAGATCTCGGCAGTGGTTATTATACGCTGATCAGCCGGAATATTATGACCACCTTCATAATACCCGGTATGTCCACCACTGGCAAGGATAACAGTTGCCACACGTCTTAGCATGGATGCAGTGAGGCCTTGGTAGGGTTCCGGAGGGAGTTGACACCACATCTGCGCATTCAAGTCACCCAATTCCCGTAAATTCCGGGTGGGGAAGGGGGCGGGGGCAATGAGCTCTGACACAACGTTCAGTGACATCCTACATGCGTTCGATCGGGTTCAGATTGACGTGTTGAGGGAAGGGTGGGGTGGGGGTGGGGGGGGGGGGGGAATATCTATTGGAACTCGTCACTGTCTGCCTCTAACTACTAGCTATTCCATCACATTCCTGACCTTGTGACATGGCGCATTATCTTTTTGAAAGCTGCTACTGCTGTCGGAAAACATGATGTTAACATTGGCACATGCATGGGTCATCGGCTGAAGAGGCCCATCTTTAGAGGTGTTCGGTGCACTGTGTGTTCAGACACACTTGTACTCTGCCCAGCATTAAAGTCTAATAGTTCCGCCACAGTTCGCATCCTGTCCTGGTTTACCATTCTGCCCAGCCTATGACGTTCGATATCTGAAATATGGGGTGGCCGTCAAACCCCACGTCGTCTTGACGTGGTTTCACCATGGTTTCGCCACCTACTGAAGACACTCACCACAGCACTCCTCGAACATCCGACATGTCGTGCAGTTTTTGATATGCTCGTGCTCAGAGAGATGGCACGCTTCCCTTTTCTACACACAGACAGCACGCTCATCGATACTTTTTACACCGTGCGTGTGTTTGACTAGGAGTCATTTCTCGCCAGGTGACGCTACTATTCCCTGGACGAGTTTGTATCGATAGTAGGTCGGTGGTCATAATGACATGGCTGATAACTGTATAATATTCCAAGAAGGGTTTTTACTCCACCACGGAACCCTGATCTTAAGCCGATAGAGCATCTATGGGAGCATTTGGACACGAAAGTTCGAAAATGTCGCTCTATAGGGACGCGGGACTTTCAGACCGTGTTGTTAGAGGAATGACCGAATATCTCACCAGATACTGTGCGCAACTTGGTTCACTCGATCCCAAGACGTCTACAAGATGTCATCAGTGCCAACGGTACGCATACAGGCTTCTGGAACTGAGTTAAGTGAAGTAGACTTTAACTTCATTTTTGTGTAGGAGTGCAAATACTTTTTTTGATGTGTGTGCAACAACTGATTTCATTTTCAGAATGAGATTTTCATACTGCAGCGGAGTGTGCGCTGATATGAAACTTCCTGGCAGATTAAATCTGTGTGTCGGACAGAGACTCGAACTCGGAGCCTTTGCCTTTCGCGGGCAAGTGCTCTACCAACTGAGCTACCCAAGCACGATTCACGCCCCGCAGGAGAGCTTCTGTTAAGTTTGGAAGGTAGGAGACGAGTTACTGGCAGAAGTAAGGCTGTGAGGACGGGGCGTGAGTCGTGATTGGGTAGCTCAGTTGGTAGAGCACTTGCCCGCGAAAGGCAAAGGTCCTGAGTCTCGGTCCGGCACGCAGTTTTAATCTGCCAGGAAGTTTGATTTCAATTTGTTAACTGATATTTTTGCTGTGGGAAAGCAATTATATTAGAAGAACCTTATGTTTACTACTGTACATTTAAACAGATATGACAGTGTCTTGGGATCACCTTTATTTGTTTGTAATGCATATGAAGACCCCACGGATATAACGAGGTAAGTCCATTTAATTAGTAAAGGAGTGTATGGCACGTTCTGATGGCCAGAAATCGGCACTGCACGGGAGTTAAAACGACTTTCAAAGAGCGTGGCAAGTCACTGAGATAAAAAGAGTTTCACTTTTAGTGGTAACGGAAAGAACGTTCCAAGTCGGTCTTCTCACGGAAAGAATGAGGTAAGTCCAAGGTTTTCTTCCACTGTTCACATTACACCTGTTAGGTCAGATGGGTTGCGAGTGCAAACGTGATCGGTTGAGTTTCTCATTCTGTGATGCTTCCTTATGCGTGGATCATCACGAGACGAAGGTGAGAAGTCATCTTTTACTCAGTCAACTAAAAAGTGAAAATCCAGAATGAGTAATGTCTGTAGGGACCTTTGCGCAATGTCTTATGAGTTAGGCTGTACTGCATATGCTCATTGTTTGAGGCTTTCAGACTAATTAGACCCCACGAAAGAAAACATCTTATCGAGAGTTTGGATTTGTTTGGTAACTGCAATCATCGATTTTCGTATACAACCAACTTACTTTCTATGACATTAGTTGTCTAGGCATGACGATTCAATGCCAGAGATTTCTCTTTCAAATACATTGTAAGAAACGAAATGATACCATGAGTGAAATTTCTGTTTGCCAAAAGCCCTTCTGAAGAATATTGGAACAACTCGCAAACACAAAATATGCATGCATGCTAACCGCCCTTGGAAACTATCCACAGAAATGGACGCAGCCGTTATTAACCACATAAGGGATGAAAAAGCCACTGTGGCAAGGGAAAGACTGACAGAATTTACGTCCCAGAAGAACTATCAGTAACAACTATCAATAGCTTTCGTGCGTAGAGAAAAATGCCCTGAGCTTCCTGTTGCTTATAAGACACATCGGAAAATATTTAATAGCAAATTCAACTTCGGTTTCTTAAAAATGAAAACTATTGCAGGGTTACCAAAAGAGTGGGTTAATGCTTTTGAAACCACAAGAGTAAATCCAAGAGCTTGCAAAGTCATTACTGTTCAACAAGAAATTATACCCGATTGGGCGACTTTTTGAACAGCATGTTAAGAACCAGAGTGTTCATTCAAGGCACGATCGCTCAAAGAAACTCTCATTGTGAGGGAAAATAAGCTGTTCAAATACAGGATTACCTACAACAGAGGTTGCGCACCAGTATATATGGAACGTTCTGGATGTCTTCAAATAGACGTCGAACCAGATTATCAACCACAATGACCTAACGAATTCTTATGACTTCATCAAGTATATAAGAGTTAAGCGTTTCGTAATATGAATTTTTTTCTAAGGTAAATCAAGACTTCCTTTGCAAATAAATAACTTTAAGGGTATACTTTCAAAGCTTCTTCCAGTATCGCATTCGGGTGGACGACGGTTCAACCCCGCGTCCGGCCATTCTGATTTAGGTTTTCCGTGATTTCTCTAAATCGCTCCAGTCAAATGACGGGATGTTTCCTTTGAAAGGACACGGCCGACCTCCTTCCCCGTTCTTCCCTAATCCAATGAGACCGATGACCTCGCTGTTTGGTGTCTTCCCCAAAATAACCCAATCTTCCAGTATCTTGTGAAAAATTTTCAGATCATCAAGAAATTAATCGGTTTTGTGATCACGACGCAAGAAATTTCTGTTCCAATCTACTACGTAACGAACCAAAATCCAAGACCAACAAAAAGAAGCTTCAAAGCTAATCAACACAAAGAAGTGACGAAAGCCTACCAAAAAGTGACGGACTTACACGTTCTTTTAGTGGCAAAGATGCACTTTCTTTGCATGTTTACGCTCTCTCATTATATAATTTCTATTTTTATTTTTTCTAATGTATTCCTCCATAATTAAATGTGGCATTAAAATTATATTAGTTACAATCGATACGAATGTTTTAAGTATTTTTTGTAGTCTTGAAAGCTTAAATTTCCGATCCCGAAAAATATACAAAACTTGACTTACTCCGTTTTTTCCGCCGGCTCTTTATATATAATGGTAGGGACGTCAACACTTTGTGGTGCCACTGTATACGGATGCTGGCGTTCGGTGAGCAATGCAAGCAATCTTGTGTACTTCGCTCAACCAGTACTCCTGGATTAATGATACTGCAGATAATGACTTAGCCACAGCCCAGAGTTTGTCTGCAGAAAGAATCGCCCATTCTGTGACGGAGTTTAAGTGATTAACGAAAGAGGAGAGATGTGTGTAGGCTCGCTAGCAGACGCAGTCATCTGTAACTAGGCCAGCGGAGCCGTGAGACGGGGGCTCGGCAGGAAAGCGGGCGAGGCAATTAAGAGCCCGGCGGCAAAGTAAACAGCGCGCGCGGCCGGCGTCACGCCTTCGCGCCTGATGTGCACAATCTTCGATTTGGTGCGGACAGCGTATCGCGTGGCCATTCAATGTTTGTTCCAGCGTGGGGGGTCCGCCGCCCGCCTCCGATGACACAATTTGCTACACTTGGCGTCTCGAACAATTTCATGGCGTAAGCCAGTGTTTTGTGCCCCGCAATCAGATTTACAAATAACCTGGTGCTTAGATGACGGACATTTTATGACGCGAATGCCAAGAATGCGACGACGAGGCGAGAAATGATTATCTCTCAACCGTTCTTTGCTTTTTTTTGTCCGCGGCTCGAGCCGACAAAGTCGTGTGGGTGGCCAGAACGGATTCCGGCCATTACCTCGCCCTTCTTTTGTCCGGGTGACGCCTTCCGGACCTGTCTTCGGCCCAAATTAACGAGATGTGATTTACGCGCTTTGAGAGGAGGTGTAAGTCGATTTCTTGCCTTCAAAGTGCCATAGATTACCTACTGGAACAACGTGTGTCGAAACGGCGATTTGGAAAGATATGGCGATAAAGTCGTCGTAGGTCATCTCACGGTGCAGATATATAACTCTCAAATTGATTTCTTATCTAGGAAAAAAAAAAAGGAAAATGAAGGCTTCATCATTACGACGATGACCCGGGTGGAGCAGAGGGTCAGATTGAGGAAAGAAGTCGACACTGCCCTTTTCAAAGAAATCAACCTGGAAGTGACCGCAAACGATTTAGGGAAACCACATTAAAGCTCAATCTTTATGGACGAACGAGGGAACGAACCACTGTCCACCCTAATGCAAACCCATTGCCTTAAACGCCGACAATTTTTCTGTACACACAGCGGTAAGGTGCACAAGACAGAATACATATATGAGCCAGTTATTAATCATCATACTTTTTCTGTGGGTACATTAACAAGACTAGTCTACAATCCACATTTAAGGGCTTGGCAGAGATTTCACTGAACCACTTTCAGTCTATTGTGTCAACGGCCTTGCCACAGTGGTACACCGGTTCCCGTCAGATCACCGGAGTTAAGCGCTGTCGGGCTGTGCTAGCACTTGGATGGGTGACCGTTCGGTCTGCCAAGTGCTGTTGGCAAGCGAGGTGCACTCAGCCCTTGTGAGGCAAACTGAAGAGCTACTTGATTGAGAAGTAGCGGCTCCGGTCTCGGAAACTGACATACAGCCGGAAGAGCGGTGTGCTGACCACATGCCCCTACCTATCCGCATCCAGTGACATCTATGGGCTGAGGATGACACGGCGGCCGGTCGATACCATTTAGCCTTCATGGCCTGTTCGGAAGGAGTTTAGATTTACTTTCAGTTTATTGCTCTACCGTTCCACTATCGAACAGCTCGTGGGAAAGTGGACACCAAAATCATTCCGTATGAGCTCTGATTTCTCTTACTTTATTACGATGGTCTTTTCTCCCGGTGTAGGTGGGAACCAATAAAATATTTTGGCATTTCGAGGAGACAAAGTTCTCCCTGCAAAGATTCAAATTCAAATGGCTCTAAGTACTATGGGACTTAACATCTGAGGTCATCAGTTCCCTAGACTTAGAACTACGTAAACCTAACTAACCTAAGGACAACACACACATCCATGCCCGAGGCAGGATTCGAACCTGCAAAGAAAAACGCCTTTGTTTTAATGACTGTAACCCTACCTCTATCACTTATTTCACGATAGTACAAAACGAGCTACCCTTCTTTCAACTTTTTCGATATCAGTCGTGACTCCTTTCCAATAAGTGTCCCATACAGCTCAGCCATACTTTAGTAGAGCAAAGCATAGTGTAGGCAGTCTAGTAGATTTGTTGCCTCGTCTAAGTGTTCTGCCAATAAAACACTTTCCTTGCTTCGCCATCTCCACAATATTTTCTTTTTGATGCTTCCAATTTAAATTGTTCATAATTGTAACCCTAGTTATTTAGTTGAATCTAAAAACTTTAAAACTGTGTGATTTATAGTGTTACCGAAACTTAACGAATTCATTTTAGTACTCATGTGGGGGACCGATAGTCACTTTTCACACCATACAGATACCTTGTGTAAATCATTTTCCAGTTGGTTTTGGTCTTCTGATGACGTTCCTAGATGGTGAACGACAGCATCATCAGCAACCACAATTGGTGTGAATTGTGGACTTTCTGACAGGAAATCACGGATTCAATAGCACAAGACAGTAATTTGATTAGAAACCGCTTGAGAGGAATGGTGTTGAAATCATTCTGGAAATCTAGAAATATCGAATCAATACCAGATCCCCTGTCAATAACACTCATAACGTCGTGTGTACAACGCACCAGTTGTGTTTTACAAGAACGATGTTTTCTGAATCCGTGTCCTGTTTCAACAGCTCGTTTTCTTCGAAGTATTTCGTGATTTTTCCAACACATATTTTTTAAGAACATACAGCAAATTGACGTCAGTGATACAGGTTAATGATTCAGCACATTATTTCTGTTTCGCTTCTTCTACACTGATGTAGCTCGTGCAACTTTTCAGTCCTTTAGTTCGGACCTTTCGTTGAGCGACCGGTAGATGGAGCAGTTACATCAGCATACTCCGAAAGCAACTCTCTTGGTACACAATCTGGAACGGAAGAATTGTCTTTATTAAATGACTTAAGGTGACTCGCTACACCTGTAAATTACTCATTTCGACAACTGTTCTTGATTCGAATTTTGAACGATTTACTTCATCTTCTTTGGTGAAAAAATTTCGGAAAATCGTGCTTAGTAACTTTATTTTCATGGTACTGTCAGTGGTAAAATTACCATTGCTATCGCGCAGTGAAGGTATTGGCTGTGTCTTTCAGCTAGTGTACTTTACAAACGACTAGAATCTCTTTAGAATTTCGTTGTGGAAACTGTTAAAAGCATTTCACATTGAAGTCCGCGTTATGTTTCGAGCTTCTGTAAAACATCACCAATGCTGGAGATTTTGCTTTCTTTCAAATCTGGCATGCTTCTTTCAATGCTCCTACAACTGTGTCCTGACCAATGTTGTGTACCGAAGTGGATCTGTTTCGTCTCTTATTAATTTACTTGGTACGAATCTCCTAACTGCAGTCGATGTGATTTCTTTCAATTTAAGTCACATCTGGTCTATTCTTGCACAGTGAGTTTGGAGGGAATGGAGACTGTCTCTCAGCAAGGTGTAAAACTAATTCTTATCTTCCTGTTTAATGAAATATGTTTTACGTTTGTGTTTGGTGGATTTGGATCTTACGGTATTCAGTTTCGCAATATCGACTTTATGTTCACCATTCCCTGCAGAAACCATTTAATACAATTTCGGAACATGTTTTTTATTCCTGCACCTGACATTAAATACGTATTTCATTATTCTATTTATTTATTTATTGTTTATTTAACTCAATCAAGAGTAGGGCTTTAAGACCATCTCTTACGTCTGACCGGGAACAACCCATACAAAAAATTATATGAAAATAAAAAATAGTAACTTGCGTTGCTAATAAAAATAATGATTGGTAATAATAATAGTAACACTACTAATGATGATAAAACAGTAGAGGAATTATGAATCACTATTTATTACATAACAAACTCAATAATAATTTGCATCGTTAATAAAAGGTAATAATTGGCAATACCTCCCCCCAAGAACTATGGACCTTGCCGTTGGTGGGGAGGCTTGCGTGCCTAAGCGATACAGACAGCCGTACCGTAGGTGTAACCACAACAGAGGGGTATCTGTTAAGAGGCCAGACAAACGTGTGGTTCCTGAAGAGGGGCAGCAGCCTTTTCAGTAGTTGCAGAAGCAACAGTCTGGATGATTGACTGATCTGGCATTGTAACACTAACCAAAACGGCCTTGCTGTGCTGGTACTGCGAACGGCTGAAAGCAAGGGTAAACTACAGCCGTAATTTTTCCCGAGGGCATGTAGCTTTACTGTATGGTTAAATGATGATGGCGTCCTCTTGGGTAAAATATTCCGGAGGTAAAATAGTCCCCCATTCGGATCTCCGGGCGGGGACTACTCACAAGGGAACCTCCCCATCGCACCCCCCTCAGATTTAGTTATAAGTTGGCACAGTGGATAGGCCTTGAAAAACTGAACACAGATCAATCGAGAAAACAGGAAGAAGTCGTATGGAACTATGAAAAAAATAAGCAAAACATACAAACTGAGTAGTCCATGAGAAGATAGGCAACATCAAGGGTAATCTGCGCTCAGGAGCGCCGTGGTCCCGTGGTTAGCGTGAGCAGCTGCGGAACGAGAGGTCCTTGGTTCAAGTCTTCCATCGAGGGAAAAGTTTTAATTTCTTATTTTCAGACAATTATTATCTGTCCGTCCGATGCGATCACTTTTTTGGGAGTGATTATCACATCCACAAGAAAACCTAAATCGGGCAAGGTAGAAGAATCTTTTTACCCATTCGCCAAGTGTACAAGTTAGGTGGGTCGACAAAATATTCCTGTCATGTGACGCACATGCCGTCACCAGTGTCGTGTAGAATATATCAGACGTGTTTTCCTGTGGAGGAATCGGTTGACCTATGACCTTGCGATCAAATATTTTCGGTTCCCATTGGAGAGGCACGTCCTTTCGTCTACTAATCGCGCGGTTTTGCGATGCGGTCGCAAAACACAGACACTAAACTTATTACAGTGAACAGAGACGTCAATGAACGAACGGACAGATCATAACTTTGCGAAAATAAAGAAAGTAAAATTTTCACTAGAGGGAAGACTTGAACCAAGGACCTCTTATTCCGCAGCTGTTCACTCTAACCACGGGACCACGGCACTCCCGATCGAATATTATCATTGCATTGCTTATGTTCCACATGGACTACTCAGTTTGCATATTTTGCTTTTTTTTCATTGTTCCACACAACTTCTTCCTGTTTTCTTGATTGATCTGTGTTCAGTTTTTCAAGGCCTATCCACTGTGCCAACTTATAACTAAATCTGAGGGGGTGCGATGGGGAGGTTCCCTTGTCAGGAGGACGTCGTTATCAGGAGAAATAAAACTGGCGTTCTACGGATCGGAGCGTGGAATGTCAGATCCCTTAATCGAGCAGGTAGGTTAGAAAATTTAACAAGGGAAATGGATAGGTTAAAGTTAGATATAGTAGGAATTAGTTAAGTTCGTGGCAGGAGGAACTTTTGATCAGGCGAATACAGGTTTATAAATACAAAATCAAATAGGGGTAATGCAGGAGTTGGTTTAATAATGAATAAAAAAATAGCAGTGCAGGTAAGCTACCACAAACAGCATAGTGAACACCTTATTGTGGCCAAGATATACACGAAGCCCACGCCTACTACAGTAGTACAAGTTTATATGCCAACTAGCTCTGCAGATGACGAAGAAATTGAAGAAATGTATGATGAAATAAAAGAAATTATTCAGATAGTGAAGGGAGACGAAAATTTAATAGTCATGGGTGACTGGAATTCGGTAGTAGAAAAAGGGAGAGAAGGAAATGTAGTAGGTGAATATGGATTGAGGCTAAGAAATGAAAGAGGAAGCCGCCTGGTTGAATTTTGCACAGAGCATAACTTAATCATAGCTAACACTTGGTTCAAGAATCATAAAAGAAGGTTGTATCCATGGAAGAAGCCTGGACATACTGACACGTTTCGGATAGATTATATAATGGTAAGACAGAGATTTAGGAACCAGGTTTTAAATTGTAAGACGTTTCCAGGGGCAGATGTGGATTCTGACCACAATCTATTGGTTATGAACAGTAGATTAAAACTGAAGAAACTGCAAAACGGTGGGAATTTAAGGAGATGGGACCTGGATAAAATGACTAAACCAGAGGTTGTAGAGTGTTTCAGGGAGAGAATAAGGGAACAATTGACAGGAATGGGGGAAAGAAATACAGTAGAAGAAGAATGGGTAGCTTTGAGAGATGAAGTAGTGAAGGCAGCAGAGGATCAAGTAGGTATAAAGACGAGGGCTAGTAAAAATCCTTGGGTAACAGAAAAAATATTGAATTTAATTGATGAAAGGAGAAAATATAAAAATGCAGTAAATGAAGCATGCAAAAAGGAAAACAAACGTCTCAAAAATGAGATCGACAGGAAGTGCAAAATGGCTAAACAGGCATGGCTAGAGGACAAATGTAAGGATGTAGACGCTTATCTCACTAGCGGTAAGATAGATACTGCCTGCAGCAAAGTTAAAGAGACCTTTGGAGAAAGGAGAACCACTTGTATGAATATCAAGGGCTCAGATGGAAACCCAGTTCTAAGCAAAGAAGGGAAAGCAGAAAGGTGGAAGGAGTATATAGAGGTTCTATACAAGGGCGATGTACTTGAGGACAATATTATGGAAATGGAAGAGGATGTAGATGAAGATGAAATGGGAGATACGATACTGCGTGAAGAGTTTGACAGAGCACTGAAAGACCTGAGTCGAAACAAGGCCCCGGGAGTAGACAACATTCCTTTAGAACTACTGACGGCCTTGGGAGAGCCTTTCCTGACAAAACTCTACCATCTGGTGGGCAAGATGTATGAGACAGGCGAAATACCCTCAGACTTCAAGAAGAATATAATAATTTCAATCCCAAAGAAAGCAGGTGCTGACAAATGTGAAACTTACCGAACAATCAGTTTAATAAGTCACAGCTGCAAAATACTAACGCGAATTCTTTACAGACGTATGGAAAAACTGGTAGAAGCCGACCTGGGGGAAGATCAGTTTGGATTCCTTAGAAACTTTGGAACACGTGAGGCAATACTGACCCTACGACTTATCTTAGAAGCTAGATGAAGGAAAGGCAAACCTACGTTTCTAGCAATCGTAGACTTAGAGAAAGCTTTTGACAATGTTGACTGGAATACTCTCTTTCAAATTCTGAAGTTGGCAGGGGTAAAATACAGGGAGCGAAAGGCTATTTACAATTTGTACAGAAACAAGATGGCAGTTATAAGAGTCGAGGGACATGAAAGGGAAGCAGTGGTTGGGAAGGGAGTGAGACAAGGTTGTAGTCTCTCCCCGATGTTATTCAATCTGTATGTTGAGCAAGCAGCGAAGGAAACAAAAGAAAAATTCGGGGTAGGTATTAAAATCCATGGAGAAGAAATAAAAACTTTGAGGTTCGCCGATGACATTGTAATTCTGTCAGAGAAAGCAAAGGACTTGGAAGAGCAGTTCAACGGAATGGCAGTGTCTTGAAAGGAGGGTGTAAAATGAACATCAACAAAAGCAAAAGGACTATAATGGAATGTAGTCGAATTAAGTCGGGTGATGCTGAGGGGATTAGATTAGGAAATGAGACACTTAAAGTAGTAAAGGAGTTTTGCTATTTGGGGAGCAAAATAACTGATGATGGTCGAAGTAGAGAGGATATAAAATGTAGACTGGCAATGGCAAGGAAAGCCTTTCTGAAGAAGAGAAATTTGTTAACATCGAGTATAGATTTGAGTGTCAGGAAGTCGTTTCTGAAAGTATTTGTATGGAGTGTGGCCATGTATGGAAGTGAAACATGGACGATAAATAGTTTGGACAAGAAGAGAATAGAAGCTTTCGAAATGTGGTGCTACAGAAGAATGCTGAAGATTAGGCGGGTAGATCACACAACTAATGAGGAGGTATTGAACAGAATTGCGTAGAGGAGAAATTTGTGGCACAACTTGCCTAGAAGAAGGGATCGGTTGGTAGGACATGTTCTGAGGCATCAAGGGATCACCAATTTAATATTGGAGGGCAGCATGGAGGGTAAAAATCGTAGAGGGAGACCAAAAGATGAATACACTAAACAGGTACAGAAGGATGTAGGTTGCAGTAGGTACTGGGAGATGAAGAAGCTTGCACAGGATAGAATAGCTTGGAGAGCTGCATCAAACCAGTCTTAGGACTGAAGACCACAGCAACAACAACAATTGGCAATAATAGTAATAATAATAATAATAATAATAGTAACACTAATAATAATTATTTTTACAGTTGTCAACACCTTTAACCCACACAGACACAAATTCAGATTCATTTATTTTACGATGATCCCTGGTCCTGAGGCATTAAGAATGATATTGATTACTGAAACCTGATTTGGTGTTACAAGAAACAAAACGGATAGTGAAGAAGGAGAAGATTGAAATATAAGTAACAATGACTGCTAGGAATGAATATAATATCAGTAGAGAACTCTGTACACAAAGGGAGGGAAAAGTGGTGAGGGTGGGAAGATTGACGAGAGGGAGCTGCAGAAGAGCGATAGATAGCGGGTCATTAGCTGTCTTTTGAAGTTTGAATGGACTTCCATTGCTCCACAGTCGGCATCCTGATACAGAAATGATTTAAAGAATTTGGCAGTACTGTCTAGTGATTCAGAAAGGATTTTACTTTGTCGATAACGATTATTTCTAGTGTATTGTTCAGATAGTAGTGTAAGGGTTGAAGATAAATACGAAGGTGTCCAGTGATTGAGAAGATGATACAGCAAACGCGGGATGCTATAATCTCTACGCTTATCGGCACGTAGCCATGAGAACTGTTCATAGACAGGAGTGACATAGTTGAAACAGCGTACGTCACAAATGTATCGCACACAAGCATTCATCGCTAGTTCCAGCCGACGTGAGGCTTTCTAAGAAAGTCATTGGAGAATAGGATCACAATAATCATGGCTGGAGAGTATTAGTGACTCTACAAGTTTCTTTTTAAGTTCGAGAGGAAATATTTTTTTACATTTCTATAGTGAATAAAGAGATGCTGACACCTTCTTACAGACTGCAGTTGCGTGTCAGTCCAGACTAAGTGATGGACCAGAATTACCCCCAGAGTCTTTGCAGAAGAAGAGCAGCTTATTTCTTTGCTGTTTAGGATTAAGTATGGAAGAGATTCTCTAAACTGCGGGGTAATAAGTCTTTTGTGAGCGACTAAGACTGCTTGCAGTTTTAGATGTATTGAGTTTCAAACATATGTTCCGCGCCCGTTGTGATCAAGCAAGAAAGTCAGCATTTACGTTCTGGATGGCTGTACGCCGAATGGCTGAACTTCCACTTAGGTATAACTGAAGATCGTCAGCTTAGCTTATGAACGATATTTGCAGTGGGAGATAATAGTCAACACATCATTAACATACAAAGAGAAAAGTAGTAGCCACAATACTCATCCTTGTGGGATATCTGATACATTCTTCCACTATGACTTCTCCGTTCCGATCATTACACACTGTTGGCGGTATGTAAGGTATGAGTAGAATCATTGCACGGCACCTGAAGAAATGTTCTGAATTTTGAGATCAGCAAGTGGAATATCAAAGCTGACAGTGTTGAAAGCTTTTCTGAAATCCTAAAAACATATGTTTGTCGATGGCTTGTTTCAGTTCGTCAGTCACTTTCACAACAGTAGTCGTCGTGCTGCGACTTTTCCAGAAATCAGGTTAGTATTCATCCATAAGGTTATTAGATGTTAAGTAACTGGTAAGCTGATCGTGAACTATACATTTTGAAACCTTTGATAATGCTGATACAATACGAATGGACCTATAGGCAGAAGGTTCTTACACACATACCTTTTTGGGTAAAGATTTTATTAGTTCCTTTTTCCAAGCTATTGGGAGGATGCTGGAGGTCAGAGAATGGTTAAAAGTATCGTTTATTATGGATCAGCGAGGAAACCGATCATTTTTATTGTAATATTCTCGCGTTCTGAGCTGCGAACAAATCGGTGTAATTGGCTTCCTGACTCTGTCAGGGCTTACAGGCTGCAGAAAAGTATTTTAGTTTGTACCAAATACTGATACTTAAAGGAAATCGATGGTCTGCGACCATGTGCGTTGGTCAAGTAGAGATGCAGGAGCAGTAAAATACTCGGAAAATGGTTCAAATGGGACTTAACATTTATGGTCATCAGTCCCCTAGAACTTAGAACGACTTAAAGTTAACTAACCTAAGGACATCACACAACACCCAGTCATCACAAGGCAGAGAAAATCCCCGACCCCGTTGGGACTCGAACCCGGGAACCCCAGCGCAGGAAGCAATAACGCTACCGCACGACCACGAGCTGCGGACGGTGTTTACGTTCTCAACAATGTCTTGAGGTTCAGCTGCTGATTGAGGTTTGCTTATTCCTAGACCACGTAGATTTTTGGACGAGACGGAAGGTCTGTGAAAGTTCTTAGTTAACTTTTTGGGCGAGCTTGAGTTTTTCATTTCTTACGGATTCGCTAATTCGGTTACTTAGTCGCATGTAGGTGAAATGATTCTCAGACATTCGGTGTTGTTTATATTTCCTGTGTGCTGCATCTCTGATACTCATAAGGTTTCTTAGTTACTCTGTAAGCTACGGTGGAAGTTTTTCTCCTGAATATGACAGTTTTTATCGGAGAGTATTTATGAATTTCTAATTTCACTGAGAGACTCAATAATGTACACGATAAATGTTGTTGAGATCTTCACAACAACATTTCAACGAGTTGGCTGTGTCGTTAATATTACATCATGATCAGATAAGCCAGGTGCTGAGATTTGATCAGTGCGAATTACTCTGTTCGGAGTCTTCGCTGCGAAAATATCGACAGAGGTATGAGTGTCTGCTGTATGATGAGTTGGCCCAAGTGGCAGCAGTGTAAGAAATTTGGAAATTTGTGGTAAGGTCTTATGGGACCAAACTGTTGAGGTCATCGGTCCCTAAGCTTACACACTATTTAATCTAACTGAAACTAACTTACGCTAAGGACGATACACACACCCATGCCCGAGGGAGGACTCGAACCTCCGAGGGGGCAGCCGCGCGGACCGTTGCAAGACGCCTCAGACCTCTCGGATCGTTTCAAGACGCCTCAGACCTCGCGGCTACCCCACGCGGTTGCAGTGTAAAATTTGAGTAGGAAAGTATACGCTGAAGGACTGATGTTTAGGAAATTTATGTTTATACCCCGGCTGCATTTGTGAGTTCATACAGAGACTGAAAACCTGAGAGTGCAGATAGAAAGCGACAGGCTGTCTAGCCAATACATCGGTGTTACTACACTCCTGGAAATGGAAAAAAGAACACATTGACACCGGTGTGTCAGACCCACCATACTTGCTCCGGACACTGCGAGAGGGCTGTACAAGCAATGATCACACGCACGGCACAGCGGACACACCAGGAACCGCGGTGTTGGCCGTCGAATGGCGCTAGCTGCGCAGCATTCGTGCACCGCCGCCGTCAGTGTCAGCCAGTTTGCCGTGGCATACGGAGCTCCATCGCAGTCTTTAACACTGGTAGCATGCCGCGACAGCGTGGACGTGAATCGTATGTGCAGTTGACGGACTTTGAGTGAGGGCGTATAGTGGGCATGTGGGAGGCCGGGTGGACGTACCGCCGAATTGCTCAACACGTGGGGCGTGAGGTCTCCACAGTACATCGATGTTGTCGCCAGTGGTCGGCGGAAGGTGCACGTGCCCGTCGACCTGGGACCGGACCGCAGCGACGCACGGATGCACGCCAAGACCGTAGGATCCTACGCAGTGCCGTAGGGGACCGCACCGCCACTTCCCAGCAAATTAGGGACACTGTTGCTCCTGGGGTATCGGCGAGGACCATTCGCAACCGTCTCCATGAAGCTGGGCTACGGTCCCGCACACCGTTAGGCCGTCTTCCGCTCACGCCCCAACATCGTGCAGCCCGCCTCCAGTGGTGTCGTGACAGGCGTGAATGGAGGGACGAATGGAGACGTATCGTCTTCAGCGATGAGAGTCGCTTCTGCCTTGGTGCCAATGATGGTCGTATGCGTGTTTGGCGCCGTGCAGGTGAGCGCCACAATCAGGACTGCATACGACCGAGGCACACAGGGCCAACACCCGGCATCATGGTGTGGGGAGCGATCTCCTACACTGGCCGTACACCACTGGTGATCGTCGAGGGGACACTGAATAGTGCACGGTACATCCAAACCGTCATCGAACCCATCGTTCTACCATTCCTAGACCGGCAAGGGAACTTGCTGTTCCAACAGGACAATGCACGTCCGCATGTATCCCGTGCCACCCAACGTGCTCTAGAAGGTGTAAGTCAACTACCCTGGCCAGCAAGATCTCCGGATCTGTCCCCCATTGAGCATGTTTGGGACTGGATGAAGCGTCGTCTCACGCGGTCTGCACGTCCAGCACGAACGCTGGTCCAACTGAGGCGCCAGGTGGAAATGGTATGGCAAGCCGTTCCACAGGACTACATCCAGCATCTCTACGATCGTCTCCATGGGAGAATAGCAGCCTGCATTGCTGCGAAAGGTGGATATACACTGTACTAGTGCCGACATTGTGCATGCTCTGTTGCCTGTGTCTATGTGCCTGTGGTTCTGTCAGTGTGATCATGTGATGTATCTGACCCCAGGAATGTGTCAATAAAGTTTCCCCTTCCTGGGACAATGAATTCACGGTGTTCTTATTTCAATTTCCAGGGGTGTATATGAGTCGGGTACCTATTCGAGATGAAAGTTTTCTTTTAATCTTCTACCATATGAGTTAGAGGTTGGTAAAAGGAACCCCTTATTTATTTATTCCTGATATCAAGTATAACCTCCACCCATACTAACTCACAGCTACTATCTACTTCAGTTTTACTACAAGATCAGCTACTGATAACAGCAACAAACATGACGCCACCAACTGAATTTAATCTATCCTTTATAAACACCTCTAGTTTCTTGGTAAAAATTTCAAGTGAATTTATCTACGGCTTTAGGCAGCCTTCAGTACCTAAAACGATTGCATCGTCAGTGCTCTCTATTAGCGCTTGGAGCTCTGGTTCTTTCCCAACAAAAGTGCGACCATTTACTATAATTCCAAAGTATCCAAAGTCTACCCTCATTCTGTGTTTGACCTGGGATCGAACCTCAGTCTGTACAATTCCCGAGATCCTCTGACTTAAACAACAGCCCAGTCCGCTCTACACAGCTCCAGCCTCCCGTATAGCCGTCCCCGATTTATTAATCGGTTCTCGACATCTCTCAACTTTAAGATACAATACAATCAACCTGCTGCCTACAAAGTCGCAAAACCATCTTAGCCTCTAATTCAGACTCCCCATTCGGCTCTGTATCATAGGTCAGCAATCTGTCCTGTCAACGGTGCTACAGATGGTGAACTCGGCCTTCATCTTGCTAGCATGGCTGTCTTTACCACTTCAGATAGCGCCAGAAACCAGAGAAAACCTTTTCCGACTCAAAGCGACACACTTCACTAGTACAGACATTAATCATCACCTGCTCTTTATGGCTTCTGGAAGGACCCGTTCCACATCGGGGATGACCCCCATCGGTATGCACACAGGGTGTACACCGTACTTCTTCCCGTCCTTGGCTACCGTATCCCTAAGATCCTCCAACACTACCAATAACCAAATATAGCTCTGAGCACTATGGGACTTAACATCTGAGGTCATCAGTCCCCTAAAACTAGAACTACTTAAACCTAACTAGCCTAAGGACATCTCACACATCCATGCAGAGGCAGGATTCGAACCTGCGACCGTAGCGGTCGCGCGGTTCCAGACTGAAGCGCCTAGAGCCGCTCGGCCACACAGGCCGGCACTAATAATCCCACGCTCTGTGAAAGCCTGGACTGTGTAGGCTGAGTGGCATTCACTGAAACAGGGAAAACGATTGCAGTCAGCTCAGGATCTTTATTAGCCACATATAGCGCCTAAACCATATTTTCTAGACAAACAGAGGAGGCGTTAAGATCAGTTCCTCGGAAAGTGTCTCGCTGCGCGCCGTATCTTGAAGCTCTCTTCCACTCGAGCACTGGTGATGCGTTAATCTCAAAGTGGGCGGTAACTGGCCGACCACAGTAGCGGACCGATCGGGGGACAAGTAGGACGTGCAGGACGTTCCTTGGATCCCCACGTCCGGCCCCTCACAGTGATGCCCATTAGCAAAAACCTTAAGCCGTGTGACTGAAGCCCAGCACTGCCTGGAGCTGTGAGCGAAGGATCATCATCCCAACTCGCATCTGAACGCAGCATTCTCAGTCCCTGTCCATACAAAATACAGTGGAAATCCACACTACACAGAAACATGACAAATTTTCGATTAAGGTACAAAAACACACAGACAAAAAGGTAAATAAGTAGTCCACTTCTGAAAAACTCTTAAAGTAATTCAGGGGTAAATGATCTACTCTCCTGGTGCTGCTCATATGGATGTCACGCCTTACTGATCTATCTACAACGGTCGCTGACTATTTAAAACGAAACAAACGACAGTGGCAATAAAGAAGGCATAAATCTACATTACACAATTACTAAACTGCCAGACTATGTAAATACACAAACACTCAATAAATTTAAGATTAAACTTCAAAAGCGCATAGACAAATATAAATAAGTAACTCTCTTCTACTTAGAAGCTCGTAATATAACACAAACAAACGATATACTCCGCTGTTGCTGCTCTTACGAAGATTGACGTCTGACTACACTTCACTACACTATTACCTCTACGGAGAGATCGCTTATCTGTAGACATTCTAAATTATTCAGAGAGTGGAAGTTAGTTGATGATAACGAAATATTTTGCTTTTTCCTAAATATTTACGTAGGTAGTTATTTGAAATAAAAGCTCAGAATAATACTACAAAATCAGAACAATAACAGTGCCATATCCAACATTCTACCATATACAACCTTATTAGTGCACAACGCAGTAGGGAGTCTTCACTAATATAGTCCCTTCAGATACATCTCTGAATAGTTATTACAGAATAAATAGATGATTTTTGAAAAGTTCAGTTGCAACTATTTTGAGGATTTTGGGCAAATTTAGCGTTTTTAACAAAAACGAACTAAACCGTTAAAACTGTTAATCAGAGTCAAAGTGCAAATGATATATTCCTGGGAATATCGAATAGCTACAAATCGAAAATATATGAAAAGGATTAATGAATGACACTTGTTGTAGCAATGTTAATTTTCTCCTTCCTCTCCCTTAATGTCATTATTCTCTTTTTCTTGAAAACACAAACTTGACAAACTATATTCTGGTAGCTTGTCCATCTGCTATTACACCATTTCCTGTGTGGAGTGTTCTCCTATAGCACCCAACCCTGTTATCCGTGTCCACTTGTCCTGATGGGCTGTGGTAGCTTGTGCCATTCCTATCACCCCATCAGCTTTTTCTTCAAACTTACCTAAACTTACGTATGTCACAATTTCCCATGTGACAATGGTGATCTGTACTTTTCATTCTGAATCGTAGCATACCCCTTGGGTGGTGTAGAACTCCTGTATCCGACAGGCATCTGTCTTGAACTGGAGTGAAATCGTGTTGTCCAACCACCCATCAAAAGGGCTTCCAGCAGCACCGTCGTTGGGGTCATCTGCAAAGCTAGAGAATGAGATTTTCACTATGCAGCGGAGTGTGCGCTGATATGAAACTTCCTGACAGATTAAAACTGTGTGCCAGACCGAGACTCGAACTCAGGACCTTTGCCTTTCGCGGCTAAGAGCTCTACCGACTGAGCTACCCAAGCACGACTCACGCCCCATCCTCACAGCTTCAATTCTGCCAGTACCTCGTCTCCTACCTACCAAACTTCACAGAAGCTCTTCTGCCGGTTCTGCGTGCAGGAGCGAAACAGCGATTTGACATTTTTTCGGTTCGCTGTTGTTAGAGAGAGTACAGCCTGACTCAAATGGGAGGCTAAGGTGGTAGGTAGATATGGTGACGGTAGGGGAAATGGGGCTATGGGTTGGCTTACTCGTCTGCTTTTTACTACTTCTTCACGTGATAGCAAGGAACATGCAGAAGAGCACAGACACTAGTTTATAACGTCAATAAGCATGAAATATTGCAGAGGCTTAACCTATAACTTGATTAAGATTCGAGTACACAGATTAATGTGTGGTACTGCAGACTACATTCCATAGATGTGCCAGATTACGTTGTTCTAATCGGGCTCTTAGTTTCAACTACTCGTCACAATGTGACACACTGACATACACTATGTGATCAAAAGTATCTGGACACCTGGCTGAAAATGACTTACAAGTTCTTGGCGCCCTCTGTCGGTGCTGCTGGAATTCAGTATGCTGTTGGCCCACCTTTAGCCTTAATGACAGCTTCCACTCTCGCAGGCATACGTTCAATCACGTGCTGGAAGGTTTCTTGGGGAATGGCAGCCCATTCTTCACGGAGTGCCGCACTGAGGAGAGGTATCAATGTTGGTCGGTGAGGCCTGGCACGAAGTCGGAATTCCAAAACACCCCAAAGGTGTTCTATAGGATTTAGGTCAGGACTCTGAGCGGGCTAGTCTGTTACAGGGATATTATTGTCGTGTAACCACTCCGTCACAGTCCGTGCATTATGAACAGGTGCTCGATCATGTTGAAAGATGCAATCGCCATCCCCGAATTGCTCTTCAACAGTAGGAAGCAAGAAAGTGCTTAAAACATCAATGTAGGTCCATGCTGTCATAGTGCCATGCAAAACAATAAAGGGTACAAGCCCCCTCCATGAAAAACACAACCACACCATAACATCACCACCTCCGAATTTTACTGTTGGCACTACACACGCTGGCAGATGACGTTCACCAGTCATCCCCCATATCCATACCCTGCCATCGGAACGCCACATTGTGTACCGTGATTCGTTACTCCACACAACGTTTTTCCACTGTTCAGTTGTCCAATGTTTACGCTCCTTACACCAAGCGAGGCGTCGTTTGGCATTTACCGGCGTGATGTGTGGCTTATGAGCAGCCCCTCGACCATGAAATACAAGTCTTCAACCTTCCGCAAAAAAAAGGGTTCACATGGCTCTAAGCACTATGGGACTTAACATCTGGGGTCGTCAGTCCCCTAGACTTAGAACTACTTCAACCTAACTAACCTAAGGACGTCACAAACATTCATGCTCGAGGCAGGATTCCGAACCTGCGACCGTAGCGGTCGCGCGGTTCCAGACTGAAGTGCCTAGAAACGCTCGGCCACACCGGCCGGCCACTTTCTGCCTAACTGTCGTAGTACTTGCAGTGGATCCTGATGCTGTTTGGAATTCTTGTGTGATGGTCTGGATAGATGCCTGCCTATTACACATTACGACTATCTTCAACTGTCGTCGGTCTCTGTCAGTCAACAGACGAGTTCGGCCTGTATGCTTTTGTGCTGTATGTGTCCCTTCACGTTTCCACTTCACTATCATATCGAAACCATTGGACCGAGTGATGTTTAGGAGTGTGGAAATCTCGCGTACAGACGTATGACACAAGTGACACCCAATCAGCTGATCACGTTCGAAGTCCGTGAGTTCCGCGGAGCGCCCGATTCTGCTCTCTCACGATGTCTAATGACTACTGAGGTCGCTGATATGGAGCACCTGGCAGTAGGTGGCAGCACAGTGCACCTAATATGAAAAAAGTATGTCTTTGGGGGTGTCTGGATACTTTTGATCACACAGTGTAGGTTCACGTAGATAAGTGAACGATGGAAATCAATAAACGCAGCTAAGAGGTACATATAAACAAGTTTTTGCAAGTCTTTCATAGTGCACAAAGTTGATTGAGTCTGATGCTCACTTATATAGCATCAGCTGTAGTCTCGTCCATCCGAGACTGCTGTCGTGCTGGTCTCTCGAACTTCGGCGAAACCTAGCTTGCTTGGCATTTGACGGCCTCTATACGTGGTGAAAATTAATAAAATCTCGAACTGCAGGGTCCGATTCCTGACAGAAACTGGAGGAAAAAAGGTCCTCTGAACTTGTGTCCGGAAACGGATGGTGGTCGTGCTAAGACAACAGATCTGGCCGGGACACAGTACTGAGCTGCATCGCGTGCTCATCACAACGAATGTTGAAAGTGGCCTCCATGGGTTGTAATGGATTGCCGCGCTCTTTCACACGTCCCGGCCTCTCTCCGAGCTTGTACTAGGGTTCCTTTCAAAATCCCGTATAAACCAGTCCTCCGCCTCCCTGCAAGTTCGTCTGTCTGAAAGTACCCATGATCAAACAACTGCCCAAATAGCTCTTGAAATGTTGTGTTATGCGACTGGTGTCTGTGAGGGTACTTGCTTGGTACAGCCGTGCTGCCTCTCGACCGTTTCCATCTCCTTGGCCGTACACGAGCATCACCTCGGGTTTTTCCCGACTTGAATACCGGACCAATCTGCTGTTTACAGTACGCTGCGTTATTCACACAGCCTGCAACACATAAGGAACACACGGTACGTGGTCAGAGGAACTTTCATTCGTCTCCACCATCTTGACAACAGTGCATTTCCGGATACATTTTCATAGGACCTTTCTCCTCCATTTTTCGTCAGGAATCTGTACGTGCAGTTAGTCTGTTTTATCAATGTTCTCCCTGTATACGGCGTTTGAGACTGTTTGCTTATAGATGATAGATGTTACTGTGTCGCTTTTTACCTCCAATTCGCAATCAGTGTGTGTGATATCAGCGATTTTTCAGTGTGTCTGACCTCTTATTGGACTGACGAAAGCAGCTCGCACTGTACGGCTCTACGTAAGTTACAAGACTTACAGCTAATATTCGTACTTGGGTGTTTTTCTTTTTTCATGAGTCGGTCATTACAGGAATCTATGGCCCTGGGCACTATGGGACTTAACATCTGAGGTCATCAGTCCCCTAGAACTTAGAACTACTTAAACCTAACTAACCTAAGGACATCACACACATCCATGCCCGAGGCAGGATTCGAACCTGCGACCGTAGCGGTCGCGCGGCCACACCGGCAGGCCGGTCATTACAGCATTAACCGCTTTAATTTTTCTATCAGGAGACAAATTATGATCAAAGAAGGCAAAGCGGACATATTCAGGAGACGCACATCATAAACAGCTATTCCGTTTTTGTAAAACGATAAGAGTGATATCATAATCGATGATCTAATATTTATAAAGCTTTGAAAGTATGCTCAAATTTATAGACGTTGCGTTGGCTTCAGGAGGAGCACATAACCACGATTTCACAAACACGTTCACATGGTAAATACAAATAACACAAACTGCATTTGCTTTATGTGGAGATAATTCGATTTAATCGTGGAACGTAAATATCTTCCAGCAATAAATGGCTTTTACCATTCACCTTCCATGATGGATATCCCCTGGAGCGTGGAAAAGTACTCTTTGAGACTGTGCTTTGCTAATAACGGTGGCAGTTACTTCGAAAAAGTCTGTTTAGTCGTCTCTAGAATGCTATTTATTCGAAGTATCTCAAACAAAATCGAGCATTCAAGAAACATTCTACATCTGCATCTATGCATTATCTACATCGACACTCCGAAATTCATCTTACGGCGCGTGGCAGAGAGTACCCCTTACCGCTACAAATCATTTCTTCTCCTGTTCCACTCGCAAATGGAACAAGGGAAAAACGACTCTCTGTATGCCTTCGTATGAACCTTAGTTTCTCATATTTTATCTTAGTGGTCCTTACGCGCAGTGTATGTCGGAGGCAACATAATCGTTCTGCAGTCAGCTTCAAGTACCGATCGATAAATTTTCTCATTAGCGTTACTCGAAATGAATGTCTTCTGCCTTCCCACTTGAGCGCCCGAAACATATCCGCAACGCTAGCATACTAATCGAACCTATCGGTAACAAATCTGGCAGCTCACCTCTGAGCTGTTTCGACGTCTTCTTTCAATCTGACCCGGTGCGGATCCCAAACACTCGAGCAATACTCAAGAATAGGCACATTAGCGTCCTATATGCGGTCTCCTTTGCAAATGAACCACATACTCCTAAAATTCTCCCAATAAACCGAAGTCGACCACTATCCTTTCTACCACAATCGTCAGATGCTTGTTCCGTTTCATATCGCTTTGCAACGTTAAACCCAGATGTTTAAACTACGTGACTATGTCAAGCAGATCCCTGCTAAAGCTATATTCGAACATTACGAGTTTCCTTTTCCTACGCGTTGACTTGATCGAAGTGTTCCTTGACTTTACATAATGAGTTTAGTAACAGATTCCAAATTAACATTTGGAAACATTTTAAAGATTTTTATAGTCGTACCCGTACTTCTATAGCCCATCAAAACACATACTCCTCTTAAAGTTTGCGTAATTGCTACTGCTGTGTCAGAAACTGGTGCTCTAACATAGGATGGCAGACCCTATTCAATGAGAGTTTTATACACAGCTTTAGCTTACAATTTCCAGGCACAGATCGCAATACAGGCACTCCAAAAAGGTTCTCAGCTCCAAAGTCAGAAAGAATCACAGGAAGTCTTTCCATCGTATTGTTACCTGTTGGTGATGGTAGTAATTCACAGTCTCAGTGGACAGTAGTATTAATAATCTTATTCATATACGGGCCCATAGGCGTTGCAAATTTCTTAAAGGAAGTCATTTCTTAAAGGAAGTTATTTTGAAATAAACATTTTATTTCGTTATTTAACAGTGTGCACTTTCTTATGCGTAATTTGGTTAGTTATTTCGGTACCCTTTTCCCCGTGGGGCTCCCCCAGGCCTAGTGAATAGAACTTCTGCTGACTGCAAAATCCTCAATATTTTGACCTAGCACTCCGGTACTACCAGGATGTGAACTGGTTCCCTGTCACTTATCTTCTATTTACCAAAGGCAGCTAGCTTGATAGTGAGCACTGATTAATATATTCTTTTGTTTTAATTATGGTGATGAAATTTTTGGGACCATGTTATCAGTCAATGTTGTTGGAGCTCTGATTGAACACTACTTCAACTTGTCGTCACTAATACGGAAAGCTGGTCGAGGAAAAAAAGATAAGAAATATCCAAACAATAGGAAGTAAAGTGGCCAAAATATGAGATAAATTGTGCGTACTAAATGAGTAGATATTTTATTTGTTTCAAAATGTGTTTCTGTATAAAATTTACGATATTAATTCATAAACAAATAATTTGCCCAACTATTGAATTTCATATTCGCCTTCGCCTCCTTCCTGCTATCTTTGCTCACTCAGTTGCTGTTCTCCTCTCACGACCTTGGCCGTCCTTTCAATCATTCTTTGACCAAAACTTTTATCTCTAGTAATTATACTTGAAGCGTTATCATGTGCTACGTCAAAAATTTCGTCTGATATTTGAAGCATTATTATGTGATATGTCAAAAATGTCATCGACTTTTTCGAAAATCATCACCTCCCGCAAAGCTAGTGTGGCACTTTGACGCTCAGTTGATTTACACACCAGAAAATTGTAAAAGAAAACTTTCAGTGTCTGTGTGACAGAGGGCGGTTTGCTTCCGGTTATTTCATAAGAATAATACACGGGGAAATATGTTGTCTTTCGCAAACGAAATGAATATGAAGTCATGTCTATGCTTGCTACGGCTGATACCTTCCCTCGAAAGTGGAAGAATACTCAGTAATCTGGGTTGGGCTGTGAAAGGGGAAGGGTCCGACGAGGTTCGTCTCGCTCTGCATTATTTAGATCTGTCTTCGGGTCACTGACCCATCATATCACCCAACCAATGAAATTTATGATCTGAGAAGGCATTCAATTAAGGATACTGAAGTAAACGAACTGTTTACATTGATTTATGGAAGGAGTTGTCTTGTAAAAGTAATATTTTGCGAAGTGAATCATTTCATTCTTATAGATTTTCCAACTTCTAAAGGTCAAGGGCATTTCCCTTCCCTCATCATACTGACAATGGGAAGGCCTCAGACACGTCAAACGGATTCGGTTCATACAGTATTTGGAGCGTCATATGTGTACAATCTAAAATGAAAGACTCTAAGATATTTTTGCTCAACAACCCTCCAGACACGTTTTCGGCCTGGAATCTCATTTACTGGAATCGAAGAGTTTTCAGAGATGAGTCTCGTTTCGAACTGAGGGCCGATGACCAATGAAGACGTGTCTGGAGACGCCCAGACAGCGGTGGGATAGCCGTCTCACTGTCGCCCTTCTTACGCCCGCAACCTGGTGTGGTCTGGGTTGCCATTTCTTTTCATAGCAGAACCCCTTAGGTTGAGTCTGCGGCACCCTTAGAGCGCAGTGGTACTTCCACGATATTCTACGCCCTGTTTTGTTGCCCTTCGTGACAAAACATTCTGGCATTTCATTTCAGCAAGACAATGCCCACCTGCACACGATGAGGGTTCTGTTGTTTGTCTTAATGCTTGCCAAAACCTTCCTTGGCCAGCAACGTCGCCGGATCTCTCCGCAGCTGAGAATGTTTCGAGCATTATGGGTAGTGCCCTCCAACCATCTCGGGATTTTGACGAACTAACGCACCAGTTGGACAGAATGTAGCACGGTATACCTCCGGAGGACGTCCAACAACTCTATCAATCAATGCCAAGCCGAATAACTGTTTGCATAAGGGCCAGAGGTGGACCAACGTGTTGTTGATTTTCTCAATTTGTGTCGCTCTTGAATAAATCGTCCAATTTTTCTGAAATTGTAATCATTTGTTTCTTTGTATATGTGCATTACATCTATCGAGTTTCGTCTCATTGTGATAATTCCTTCGTGGTGCGTCGTTCTATTTGTCTTAAAGTGTAGACCTTTCCTTCCGAGCCGCACGGAGTGGCCGCGCGGTTTGAGGGGCCATGTCATGGATTGCGCGGCCCCTCCCGCCGGAGATTCGAGTCCTCCCTCGGGCATGGGTCTGTGTGTTGTTCTTAGCATATAATGGAGCCGCCGCTAGTTTGTCTCCGCCCCACAGTACAGGTGTCAAGGAGCTGCTCCCCTGGAAGTCGGCGGATTCGCGCCCTTCCATCGGCATGATGAAGAAGGTATCGGGATTCATGAGACCATACAACGCTCTGCCACTGCGCCAAGTCTGGAGCCGATGGTCACGTGAGCAGTTCAGTCTTAGTTCCCGATGTAGTGGTGTTAACATTAGCACATACATGAGCCGTTGGCACTCCGTTAGGAGTGTTCGGTGCACGGTGTGTGCAGATACACTTGCACTCTGCCCAGCATTAAAGTCTGATGTTAATTCATCCACAGTTCCCCATCTGTCCTGTTTTACTAATGTGCCCAGCCTACGACGTCCGACATCTGTAATGAGGGGTAACCACCCAATCGCACGAAGTCTGGACGTGGATTCACCTTGGTTTCGCTACGTGTTGAAGACACTCACTACAGCACTCGTCGAACACTCGAAAAGTCGTGCAGTACACGAAATACTCGTGCCGAGCCTCCAGGCCATCACAATCTGCCCTCGGTCAAACGCAGACAGATCGCGCGCCTTCACCATCGTACACATGGACAGCATTTTCACTGATACTACTGTATGCATCCTGCGTGTGTCCGACAAGCACTCATTGCTCGCCAGGTGACGCTGCTATCGCCTGGACGGGTTTATATCGATAGTAGGTCTGTGGTCATGATATTCTGGCTGATCAGTTTACATTAACCACTGGTATACAGACGAAGAGTCATCTGTAAATGTTAATGTGCCTACAACTTAGATAAACATATTTCAGTCATATTTTGCTCAAATTGCAAGCTGTTGGGTTCAGGCAGCGATTCATGTGCAACATACAATGTCAGATATCCCCTGAAACAAAGAATGAAGTTCGTTGGCCACAAGTTCCACATCTTGTCTCGATAAATGAAGAACAGACAACCTTAATTCTAACTGCAACGGATGCTTTGAAACGAGGGTTTATGTCTAAGATGAGTGAAACTGAAAGTATTCGCACTCAGCTAAATTTGTAAGCGTATGTGTGGGACTCCACCTTAGTACCTTTCATTATTTTTATAATTTTGATTATGAATAACATTGTTTGACTTATATAGTTTACTTGGTTTTTTCTTTTATAAGGCTTAATAAAGCACTTAAGAAAACCTTAGATCAATGCATTTATTTCTGGGTGGTCAAAGTTTAATTGCGTTTTTGAAATATTGACCACAAATGGAATGGTAGCTAACAGTTGTGTTGGAAGTATGGGCTGGTCAACGTATCCCCAAATCCATGCCCATTCCTTAGACCACCTACATTTTTTTCATTATTTCCTGTGCATTTTAGAAAATTTACTGTACTAATTAATATGCAATCTTTTCATAGAGGTCCCAATGTTCACTAACATAAATATCGAAGTTAAAAGAAAATCTTGATAATCACATTTGAATCGAAGCACAGGGAAAAATATATCCACTTTACAGCGGTACCATGTAAGAATCACTCTGCTGCATGGCTGTATTACGAAGTAGGCAGCGTAGTGGGGTTTCCACATTACATTTGTAGAAGGCTTGTGGTAATTTTCAGGATACGTCTGATAGGTATCTTTGCTCGTCACAAAGGAACATATAGTGTTTAAGACGCGAATAACTGAACTGTGAAAGTCAGGCTGCAAGAACTCCAATAATCAACAACAGTCGCGCCCGAACGGATAACAAACGAGCCTGAGAAGGGTTGATTTCCGAGACATATGTCAAATATTTCCCTTTATATCACAGTAGGCCTTGTATATATTGCGTACGAGCAAATTGATATAGGGCAGTGGTTAAAATACTAGGTTTGCATTGTGGAGGGTGGCGGTTCAAATCCCTGTCAGCACTCCAGTTTTAGATTTTTCATTGTTTACCTAAGTCACAAAATACCAATTGGTTCCATTACATAGGCCACATTAATTTCCTTTCCCAGTCCTAGCATGCCTCCATCTCTCTGTCTCGAGTGACCTGCCCTCTCCCCCCTCCCCCTAGCATCCTTCCTCCATATCCGAAAACGCTAAACGAACTACTCCATTAGCCTGTGACAGTTTATTGACAGAGTTCGTATTAATCTTCTACAACGCATCGCACACTGGGAGAGACAACATGTCTGCAGACGTGCGACAGTCTCTTCGCAAGAAGCGTGTCCGCTCGTATGTATTTTATGCGTGTGACCGTGAACCGAGCTGCCACATTCGTGGCTGGAGTGTCCTCAGCAAATGAAATACAGGATTAGTGTACGCCCCGAGGGATGTCAAGAAGACTGTGCCCGCAGTATTTAGACGGAAGCTGTTGCGATAGGTTTCTATTCAAGCAGTGGGGCACATTACCATATTACAAGCACGATCCGTGCGCTATCCGTAGCCTTCCCTGGCGTTTCACGTACTAACAGACGACAATGCCTTTCTATACATGAGCCGGCGGGACATTACATTTTTCAAACGAGCCACTACTGAAGTTTCGTCTATGTGATGCACGGTAATGGCAAACATATTTTCAGTTCTGATTCAATAGTAGTACCATTAGTAACGGAGACGTCAAAACCTTATGTGGAAAGTCTAGTCAGTTTACCTTCTGCAGACATTCGTTATGAATATACTGAAATACAATCATATTTAACAGAAAACTAAATTATATTACGTTAATTACATTTCATCTGTAACACAGATTTTAAAAGCATCTCAGAAAATATTACAGTTACAAAAGTATCGGAAATGTGTACCTGAGATTAGGAACCAATGTTGTAGAATAATATTTAGTATTTTACTGGCACAAAAAACTTCTGCGTAACCTCACAAGCTTCCACCTTAGTACGAGTCAACTACTTCCCGCTACACTCTTTAGGCCCAATGACAATGAAGTTGGTTTGAGAAACTCCGGTCCATACAGAGAGTCTCTGACGGTCTGCTCTCCACGAATGGTATAGGAAGGGAGAAAAACGATACTGGTCCTTATGTATCCTCCACCACATACCATACGATGGTTTGTCGAACACTACAGTGTGGTTACAATAAACTTGCGCTACTTGAGAGGGTAACATGCAAACAAGTGATCGTAAGACAATGAAACTTTGTAGAAGCATTTGTAAGGACATTCGTAAGAGACATAACGAATAAACCATTGAAAAAAAAAACACATTTTAATTTTCACATGAGAGTGTAACATTTGTTGATTGCATACCATGTTCACATTCCAGGTTAAAATTTTGTTCAGTGTAACGACCATCTGCAGCCACGACTGTCTGGAACCATATTAAATATGCCATCGCACAATTGTTCGCAGCACTTTGCGAACGGTGAATCATGGAATCTTCGGCTGTCCTGACACAGCTCGTGCACTACTTGAAGATCGCACATTGCGTTCAGCATTCTCAGCCATGGCGATATTAACATCTTCACTAATTTGTGGCGCAAATACCCTTCGTCCTCTCCTAGGAGCCTACGGAGTATCGCCTCAGTGATGAGACTGGATTCATGATTTCCTGTCAGAAAGGTCACAGTTTGTAGTAATAGACGGAAAGTCATCGAGTAAAACAGAAGTAATATCCGGCGTTCTCCAAGGAAGTGTTATAGGCCCTCTATTGTTCCTGATCTATATTAACAACATAGGAGACAATCTGAGTAGCCGTTTTAGATTGTTTACAGATGATGCTATCATTTACCGTCTTGTAAAGTCATCAGATGATCAAAACGACTTGCAAAATGATTCATATAATATATCTGTAAGGTGCGAAAAGTGGCAATTGACCCTGAATAAAGAAAAGCGTGAAATTATTCACATGAGTATTAAAAGAAATCAGCTAAATTTCGATTACATGATAAGTCACATAAATCTGAAGGCTGTAAATTCAACTAAATACTTAGGGATTACAATAACAAATAACCTAGATTGGAACGATCACATAGATAATATTGTTGGTAGAGCAAACCAAAGACTGCGATTCATTGGCAGAACACTTAGAAGGTGCAACAGGTCTACTAAAGAGACTGCTTACACCACGCTTGTCCGCTCTCTGGAGTATTGCTGTGCGGTGTGGGATCCGCATTATGAGGGACTGATGGATGACATCGAAAAAGTACAAAGAAGGGCAGCTCGTTTTGTACTATCGCGAAACAGGGGAGATAGTGTCACAGACATAACACGTCAATTGGAGTGGCAATCATTAAAACAAAGGCGTTTTTCGTTGCGACGGGATCTTCTCATGAAATTTCAATCACCAGTTTTCTCCTCCAATTGCGAAAACATTCTGTTGCCACCCACCTACATAGGGAGAAATAATAATCACGATAAAATAAGAGAAATTAGGGCTCGCACAGAAAAATTTAAGTGCTCTTTTTTCCCGCGTGCCGTTCGAGAGTGGAACGGTAGAGAAACAGCTTGAAGGTGGTTCATTGAACCCTCTGCCAGGCACTTTATTGTGTATAGCAGAGTAATCACGTAGATGTAGTTGTAGATCACCCACAATATAGGCCGTAAGTGGCTCCCCCTCAGTTTCATCTCTGCTCACATGAAACGCTGCTGTGAAAACATCATTTAGCACAGATAATGAGCTGTAGACCATTGTAGAGAATTAGCGGAAAGCACAGGCGGCTGTCTTCTACGACGAGTGTATTGGAAAGCTGGTACAACGCTACGACAAATGTCTAAGCAGGAGCGGCGACTATGTAGAGAAGTAGCTGGAAGGTGTAGCTAACTGTTGCAGAAAGAACATTTTTGATTTCCACAGTGGTTTCTAATTGGGCGTTCCTTCGCGAATAGCCCTCGTAGGACACAGACACAGAAACCCGCTTATATACGTCGGTGAATGTTTATTGACAGCCGGCCGGTGTGGCCGTGCGGTCTAGGCGCTTCAGTCTGGAACCGCGTGACCGCTCCAGTCGCAGGTTCGAATCCTGCCTCAGGCATGGCTGCGTGTGATGTCCTTAGGTTAGTTAGGTTTAAGTAGTTCTGAGTTCTAGGGGACTGATGACCACAGATGTTAAGTCCCATAGTGCTCAGAGCCATTTTGTTTATTGACAGTAAAACTCTGAGCAGGAAGCTATAACTACCTCATCTTAATCACTTCATAACTGTTGAGCCATGTTTTGGCTGTCTCCAACATACCTATTTGGAGAAGAAAAATGATGAGAGGAGATAGTACAGAAATACTATCTATTATGTATGGCGAAGAAAATTACGACGGACAACAACAGACACTGTTTCACACAAAAATTTTAGCACTGATCTTCTTTCCCCTAGAATTTATGCTGTCTAGTAGGGGGGCCGCTTTTTCAGGATTTGGAAAAGTTTATTTTATTATTTTAGTTAGTGGGCGGATGCCTTTCCTGACGCTACAGTCGTCAACGTAGCCTTGAGGGAGGGAAGTCGTGTAGGCCATCTGTCCGTGAATTGTGTAAATTTTGTTCTGCGGATTTGATTATTTGCATGTCGTATTCCCTTAGGTGGAATTTGGGGATCAGTCCATCATTTGTATAAACGATCGTTAATGCATCACGTCTGTTCCAACAGATTGTGGCTCACCTCCGAGCCTCGCAACCTAGTGCATTGCGCGTTACGCTATATGGGATGATTAAAATTTTTATTACTAACATAGTTCCTTATTTCTGTTGAGTATGATGCAGTGATGGGAGACGTACTCGGCAGGAGACTTGCATTCTACTTACACAACCAATGCTTCCATTTACAGATTTTAAACACTTCCAAAAATGTCTGCAGAAAGAGTTTTCGCAGACCCCACTTGTATAAAGAGCAGATATCACGTGGTTTTTGGATGTGTGGAACGCTAGCTTTGTCTATACCTGAGACTTTTGTCCCTCTTCCGTGGTTGTATTTTATGAATATTGTTTTAATGTGACTTGGTATTCACTTCATATTTCAAAAATAGTTCAAATGGCTCTGAGCACTATGGGACTTAACATCTGAGGTCATCAGTCCCTTAGAACTTAGAACTACTTAAACCTAACTAACCTAAGGACATCACACACATCCATGCCCGAGGCAGGATTCGAACCTGCGACCGTAGCGGTCGCGCGGTTCTAGACTGAAGCGCCTAGAACCGCTTGGCCACAACGGCCGGCTCATATTTCATAAAATGACTTGACCGCTATGATTACACATAAGGATACCTATTGATTTAGCCATCTTTTACTTCAAACAAAAACGGTCCTATTTGTCGTCAACTGTTTCGCCTGAGACAGTGCGTTTTTCTGTATGAACATACTTTACGTACTTGTATCTTAACTTTTACATTTATGATTGCTATGTTTCTTGTGACTAGGCAAGTCACTATAATTTTAACATATCTCTGCCACTTTTCTCCTTTCTGCGAACACGTTTTACAAACCATGTCATATCGATTCTTGATACTAGCGTCTTTGCACTCTCAGGCTCATCCTCTTTGTATGTTTGCATATTGTTCACTTTGCCGCTATTATGATTCACCTACCACGTCTGCTACACGAAATTTCGATTCAGGTTTTTATAGCAGATGTTTTTATTACCATGTCTGCTGTTCGCCATGGGACAGCGCACAGATTTATGCCACCACATGTATTTCTTTTACACTGCTGGGAGCTATGAGCCACCATGTCACAACTTTATGTTGTTGAGTAGGCCACAAAATCCCACGTAAGTAGCTCTGAATTTTCATGATCTGAATAAAGAAAAACTATATCAGTTACTTGTTTTTTCATGCTTAGCACAACGCATTTCGACAATTTATTCTAATTTTCATGTACATTTGTGTACATAAATATTTTTTGTGAAGTTTGCATGTGTCATTTTTTATTGTCTTGCATTGTAGTTGCCTTTTTGAGGTTACACTGCAACTGGAAAATCGGAATAGTGAATCATGGAAATTTTTGTATGCTAAAGTTACAGATTGTATTTTTGTTTTTCTGCTTACAAGTATTGTGCCTCCTCCATTACTCAGAATATCGCTGACGCACAAGTCATAACCTACACTGTTTGTTTTTGTAGCAGAAACGAGCTATAAAGATATTATGACGGTGTTGGTTTCACAAAGAACTTGTACACCGGCACTGTTGTTATATTTTCTGAGGATGCAGTTATACAGGGTGTCTCTCCTAATACTCGCCTGGCGCATTTTCTCTGCTGTTTCGGTAGATATCTGCAATTACGTTTTTGCAACGTATAGCTGGTGTCAGCCCAAATAAATTCTGCTTGTCAAGTCTCATACGACGCCCAGCGTTGATATAATGCGACTGTTTGTTTCCCGTTTCAAACAAAAGTACTTTGAAATCGTAATGTTACATACCCATTCGATAGCGAGCTACCAGATTAGTCTAGCGCGATATTCATTTTAGCGATGTGTATTAACTGGAACAGTAAAACACGAAGACTAATCAGTATTCCAGCAGCGACTGAGCAACACGCTTCTGTGTGGCGGTAGTACTCACGGCGGGCCAGGACGTTGCTGGAGTACTCGTTATTCCCCGTGTTTCACTGTCCCTGTTAATACATATCTACAAAACAATATCGCACTAGACTAATTTGGGACCATTGTGTAGACTGGACACGTAAGATTCCTCTGCAAAAATCATTTTGTTTTTAAAGGGAACCAAATCTACACTAGACGTGATGAGCAATATTTGTTTGGGCTGACTCCACCTACACGTTGCAAAAACAAAATAACAAATATTTGCCATACCACCAGAGAAAATGCACCTGACGGTTCTTAGGAGAGACGCCCTGAGTAGCATCGGCAGTTATAAAAGGTATTTTACTATTATTAACTATTGAATTACGGATTAGTTTATATCTTCTTGTAGATGTTGAATAGAGGCTGTGGAGTAATGAAAATATTTATAGAAATTACTGCATTTATCATGCGCAGGAGAAACGTTTGAAAAAATTAACTGATTCGCTGTCTTGTTTGCTTTTTGTGGTGAACAAAAATTTCCAGCTCCCCCATTAAATCCGTTATATGTGATTTTTGGAAATGGTGGAGCACCTCAAGGTCGTCTGTATTTTTGAATCGGTGCCCAAGCCTTTTTATGTGTGCTGCTATTACTAATTTTGTAAATAGATTGTGTGTGTAACAGTTGCTGTGTCCAGTGTATCTAATTTGAAAATTCTTGCCAGTTGTTCTATATAGCAGCTTGAACAAATTTTGCATTTGATTTTTTATATTCCTGAGCCTGAGAATTTATCTTCTTTTTTGCTTAAGGTAGGGACTAATTTCTGTTGCAGTTTGTTGTTTGTGGAGAAACTACTTTTGTTTGCTATTTTTTGTGATGTCAAACCTGCAGTCACAATAAATAATAGTTTAACAACCTAAAGCAGAATGACTTCATTCAAAAATTTCACGAAGACGGGGTTCCAGCTCTCATCAAAATTCAGTTTTCTATATAGGTGCACTCACGTCTGATGTAATGGATTTGGAACGTATATCTTCATTTTCAAGCCATTATCTCATTACCTGAATCGTTCATATTTGATTAATGAAGTAATTCCATAGTATAACACTAAACATTTCTATCTGACCTCGACATCTCACTCGGAACTTCAGGCTGCTAACTACAGTATCCATACAATTATACAGATTATAAAAGTAGATTTATGTACGTTCCACGTCTCCTTTTTAAGCACAAGACTTGGTATATGTATCAGTTACTATCTGGAAAGAACCATTATGGGGGTAAGAACCACCTACCTCTAGAAGGGGTGGGGTTGGGGGGGGGGGGGGGGGGTGAAAAAGAGCCGTAGCACACAACGCGCAACTAGCCAGACCATATTCATCCAGTATTTGAGAATAGAGCACTTAGTGACGTGAAACAGATTTGACACACAATTTAAAGCCTTTACAAGACTTTTTCAGTGTCTCAGCTCCCATAAAATGATCAAAGAAAAAAAGTTTATCGCTTACTACGTTTTCACTGATCATGCAGTAAAACTGCCCCATTGTGCATGACATTTTAATTTATTACTTCTTTAACACTACCTCCTTTCCAAACACATTTCACAGACACTGTCCACATCCTCGTATATCATTGGAGGTACCTACAAAACTATATCGTTGTACGATACATAATTTAGAAGATATGACGTCATAAAAGATGACTGCGTGAATATGGAAATGCAGGGCGAAATTCGAGAGAGATGAGAGATGAAACATGTGCCCAAATGCCTGTGATATGTTAAATATATGTGAAATGTATGTGACATGTGCGTATGTGGCCAAAGCCGCTGGTAAAAGTCCCTTCGAAACATTTGGATCGATTTCAAGCAAACTTGCGACACATATTGGTTACTACACTCCTGGAAATGGAAAGAAGAACACATTGACACCGGTGTGTCAGACCCACCATACTTGCTCCGGACACTGCGAGAGGGCTGTACAAGCAATGATCACACGCACGGCACAGCGGACACACCAGGAACCGCGGTGTTGGCCGTCGAATGGTGCTAGCTGCGCAGCATTCGTGCACCGCCGCCGTCAGTGTCAGCCAGTTTGCCGTGGCATACGGAGCTCCATCGCAGTCTTTAACACTGGTAGCATGCCGCGACAGCGTGGACGTGAACCGTATGTGCAGTTGACGGACTTTGAGCGAGGGCGTATAGTGGGCATGCGGGAGGCCGGGTGGACGTACCGCCGAATTGCTCAACACGTGGGGCGTGAGGTCTCCACAGTACATCGATGTTGTCGCCAGTGGTCGGCGGAAGGTGCACGTGCCCGTCGATCTGGGACCGGACCGCAGCGACGCACGGATGCACGCCAAGATCGTAGGATCCTACGCAGTGCCGTAGGGGACCGCACCGCCACTTCCCAGCAAATTAGGGACACTGTTGCTCCTGGGGTATCGGCGAGGACCATTCGCAACCGTCTCCATGAAGCTGGGCTACGGTCCCGCACACCGTTAGGCCGTCTTCCGCTCACGCCCCAACATCGTGCAGCCCGCCTCCAGTGGTGTCGCGACAGGCGTGAATGGAGGGACGAATGGAGACGTGTCGTCTTCAGCGATGAGAGTCGCTTCTGCCTTGGTGCCAATGATGGTCGTATGCGTGTTTGGCGCCGTGCAGGTGAGCGCCACAATCAGGACTGCATACGACCGAGGCACACGGGGCCAACACCCGGCATCATGGTGTGGGGAGCGATCTCCTACACTGGCCGTACACCACTGGTGATCGTCGAGGGGACACTGAATAGCGCACGGTACATCCAAACCGTCATCGAACCCATCGTTCTACCATTCCTAGACCGGCAAGGGAACTTGCTGTTCCAACAGGACAATGCACGTCCGCATGTATCCCGTGCCACCCAACGTGCTCTAGAAGGTGTAAGTCAACTAACCTGGCCAGCAAGATCTCCGGATCTGTCCCCCATTGAGCATGTTTGGGACTGGATGAAGCGTCGTCTCACGCGGTCTGCACGTCCAGCACGAACGCTGGTCCAACTGAGGCGCCAGGTGGAAATGGCATGGCAAGCCGTTCCACAGGACTACATCCAGCATCTCTACGATCGTCTCCATGGGAGAATAGCAGCCTGCATTGCTGCGAAAGGTGGATATACACTGTACTAGTGCCGACATTGTGCATGCTCTGTTGCCTGTGTCTATGTGCCTGTGGTTCTGTCAGTGTGATCATGTGATGTATCTGACCCCAGGAATGTGTCAATAAAGTTTCCCCTTCCTGGGACAATGAATTCACGGTGTTCTTATTTCAATTTCCAGGAGTGTATATTGAAAGAAACTCTGTGGTGGTGAAGAGCAGCTGCATCCTATTTAGGTGGTTCTGAAGACCTGGAGAGATAAGGGGGAAGGAAGAGATGGACACACAGAGATATTGAAGGACAAGATGGACACAGATATGGGGGGGGGGGGGGGAGGAGATGGACAGAGACAGGGATGGAGGAAGAGGTGGATAGAGAGAGGGGGAAGGAGGAGATTGAATACTAGAACTGGAACAAATATACACCCTCGCAATGCCGGGTACTTAGCTATTTATGGTTACAAATGCGCTCATTCCTGCGGCAAGAATGTGGACAAATTTCAAAGACTTCGTTAAACAGTGAATGCTGTAATGGCGAAATGGAGTTACGAGTAGGCTATGAATTCAAAACACATCCAAAGAAGTCGACTGACTTGGCATCGATGGCTGTGAGTTTTACTGCTGACTGAGATGGTCTGGTGCTTAAAACACGGGATTGTTACTGGCAAAGAGCTGAATTCAAGTCTCGATGCCAGCATCATGAGTTAAGTTTTTGACTGTTTCCCTGAATCACCAGAATGCTTCCTAAAACATTCCACGAGTCACCGTTTACTCCGAGTTTTTCCAATGGACTCCGTCCGTAGTCACATGAATGCTGAAGGTATCGCCACACATTTTTTATTCATCTCTCAACTTTCCGTGCGTCCTCAGACTGTGAATGTAGCTGAAGAGCAGCACACTTTCAAAGTTCACTAACTAAAATGTCTTTGTCATTTAGGATGTTGTAACACAGATATGGAAGGCCGTCCACAGGTACGGCTCCACGTCATAGAGTCGTCCCGGTGCAAACTGAATGCACGACCAATCGTCCCAGGTAGTCCGATGTACACTTCGAAGCTCGCAACGTCTGAGGTACACTAGCTGGCCTTCTGCAGTATACCATATCATTTCTTTTAACTTCACAAAAATCATAGGATCGGCATGTTATGATAATGCAGGAGTTAAATGAAACTGTTGTCAGTTTTTGTAACCTATGAAGTGAAAGATATGAGCTGTCCTGCCATTACAATCCCACATTCGACAGGACGAGACAGTTAACCTACGCCGGCCGCGGTGGCCGAGCGGTTCTAGGCGCTACAGTCTGGAACCGCGCGACCGCTACGGTCGCAGGTTCGAATCCTGCCTCGGGCATGGATGTGTGTGATGTCCTTAGGTTAGTTAGGTTTAAGTAGTTCTAAGTTCTAGGGGACTGATGACCTCAGAAGTTAAGTCCCATAGTGCTCAGAGCCAACTGAACCATTTTGAGTTAAGCTACACGCATTGCACAGGTAATAGCCCAAAAAATTTACACCGTCTTCAGCAACGATCTCGGTCATTGTGGCTAAACTTACTGTACTATAATTTAAATGTTAGCATAAAATTTAATGTCAGATTACACAAGGGACGCTACAATATATTTCTAGTGATGTGTTGGATTTTTAATTTTTTTTCGTTGTCACACGAAAGAGTTAGTGGAAGCTGCAGCATCTAAAACTCATAGTGTACGTTCTTGTTTGTGAATAATCTCCTAAGTCTCTTCAAAGGCGGAGTCTGTTGACTTCCCAAATACTTGTACGCCCCTATATGGCTTTGATGTGGTAATTGTTCCACACCACAGCCAATGTGCGAACGTTGCATCTGCCTCTTCTCCAAATCCTCCTTTGACACAGCACGTGTGTGACCTGTGAGAAAAGCTCTTCCAGTCCTCGTGTGCTTAGAGCA
This sequence comes from Schistocerca serialis cubense, assembly GCF_023864345.2. NCBI lineage: Eukaryota > Metazoa > Arthropoda > Insecta > Orthoptera > Acrididae > Schistocerca > Schistocerca serialis. Next base: position 526,823,438 of record NC_064640.1, read on the forward strand.
ACGCCGATTAAGCTTCTGATAAGAACTGAATGACTGACCAGAACTAATGATTGAAATTGAGAAGTAGGAGGTATCATATCATCACCGACAGATTCTAGAGCACTTGAGGAGTGTCATGTGGAATAGTGAATTACATTACAACAGTTGGAACGTTGACCCGAGTGTAAGGATCTAGATAATGGTAGGCAGATATTATTGGTTAGAGTGCTGCATATAGTTTACTGAAGGAGCGCTGGTTTTGGTTGACAAATCATTAATACTCCACTACCTTTGCATTAAATGGCTTGCAAGTCATTGGTTACCAAGTTTCGCGTTCCTAACATTTACTTCCTCTTTAATATATATATATAGATTAGTGTTCACTTGGCTAAGGTCAAATTTCAACAAACAACAATCCAAACCTTTCGTTCTGGAAGGAAACAATATTCTCCAGTTGATCAGTGCTTCTATGATCTCCTCTAATATCTAAACCATTAAGGTAGCACGAGGTCTTTATTGCATTGGACTGATCCTTTCAGACTCTCTTTCGGTTTTCTTTGCCTTCCACAAAGGCAATTTTTGTCCAACACTGTATTTGTTGATTTTTTTTTTGGCATTGTCTTCCGATTTCGAAATAGTTGAAATCTGATTTATTCATTTGTTCTGATTTCCGTTGTTCTATGGCGTTTATCGGTTTCTGTAGGCTATATCACATCTAGACATCCACTAAAAAATCTGAATAGTTGTTTGTCAACTAGTCAAAAACAGCTTTCCCATAGTCAAGATGCCGTTATCAAAGACTCCTTTCGATAACCGAATAAAAAAGCAAACACTGTCCGAATTGGCCTTGAAGACATATCGGCACCGACCGGCTACCGTGTCATACTCAGCCCTTAAGCAGGAGGTGCATGTGGTCAGGTCTCCCGGCAGTTGTCAGTTTCGTGACCGGTTTCGATAACCGAATGGTCTGATGAAATAGAAATGAATTCATTTGAATGACAGATTCACTGTGGAACGTTTCTAGACTTATCTAAAATCTTTCATCCTATCTGTCACGATCTGATGCTCAAGGAATTACGCAGATATGTTATCTGTGAAGTTGAATACAAAAGATTTGCGTCGTAGTTTCTAGCAGTTAATAGGTGTTCGAACTATATGTTGAAAATAGAAATTACTTTCAGGATATGGGAGAGTTAGTTATGAAGTAACGCGGGACTTTATGTTAACGTCTGCATTATTCTTGAATTTTGTAAATGATTTACCATATTATTCACTAGCAATCGGCGTTGTTTGCAAATGGTTGGCTTAGAAATAATTTATGGTGGTAAATGAGAAGAAAACAGTATGGATGATCTTCAAGGATACGAAAATTAAAAACAGCATAGTACTAGAACTGAGGGACTATAATGTTGAAGAAATATCAACATAACGTTTTTCGGATAAGGTTAGATGAGCAGTTAGGATGGGAATAAACATGTTCAGCTACTGACGAAAGGTCTGAACAATCGTTGATGCTTCTATGGATTCGGGAAGCACTGATCCAACGTTGGCATTGTACTGTGTACTTACTGTGAAAATGTACACAGCCAGCTACATTTTCGGATGCTGTTCTGGAGAAATGCAAGTTTTGCTATATATAATCATTTAAACCCCAAAAATGAGTAAGAACGAAAATGAAATGAATTACAAACACGGAATAATACAGTAACATACTTAAAGAATTTAAAATTAACAACTCTTGCAGGAGTATGTATATATGAATGTATGTATTGTTGAAATTGCAAGGTAGTTTTTGGTAACAAGAAGTCAATTTCACAATTATGAAACTATAAGTAGGAACTGCTATCATAGAGAAGTATGTAGTAAGTTACTAGAAGAAATCAAGGCCAGCTGAGACTTCCTAGAGGTGGTCAGGTGCATACGTACGCTATATGTACACCAAAACAACTGCAGAAAACAATTTTCCTAATGTTTTTAAGTTATTAGAGGTAATTAGTTCTTGTCGTTCTAACCTGCTTTCTATTTACTTTAAGTTTCCTTCTGAGGTGCTGAAAGTTTTGCAGATGTGAGCCTAGAACATCAATATCACGACCTTCTTTGGCTCTGGTACAAGAAATTCACACTGTTTCTTTAAATGTTCAAGAATTGCAAATGAAACTCTCGCTTTTCGCTACCTTAATGAGACCCGCGTGGAATGTGTCTTGTCATTCAGCTTCCATGGCATAATATGTAAAGTAATTCGAAATGTAGTGAACCTGTAGCTACGAATCTTGTAATACAAGATTCTGTTCATTTATAATGCGAACTACTCTAAAGGTGAATGGAATGACTGTCAGATTGGAATGTGCAACAATATTTATAAATTTAAAAAAAACTGTTGTTGTATAAGATCATTGCGTATCTTTTCTGTCAATGTACACTCCTGGAAATGGAAAAAAGAACACATTGACACCGGTGTGTCAGACCCACCATACTTGCTCCGGACACTGCGAGAGGGCTGTACAAGCAATGATCACACGCACGGCACAGCGGACACACCAGGAACCGCGGTGTTGGCCGTCGAATGGCGCTAGCTGCGCAGCATTCGTGCACCGCCGCCGTCAGTGTCAGCCAGTTTGCCGTAGCATACGGAGCTCCATCGCAGTCTTTAACACTGGTAGCATGCCGCGACAGCGTGGACGTGAATCGTATGTGCAGTTGACGGACTTTGAGTGAGGGCGTATAGTGGGCATGTGGGAGGCCGGGTGGACGTACCGCCGAATTGCTCAACACGTGGGGCGTGAGGTCTCCACAGTACATCGATGTTGTCGCCAGTGGTCGGCGGAAGGTGCACGTGCCCGTCGACCTGGGACCGGACCGCAGCGACGCACGGATGCACGCCAAGACCGTAGGATCCTACGCAGTGCCGTAGGGGACTGCACCGCCACTTCCCAGCAAATTAGGGACACTGTTGCTCCTGGGGTATCGGCGAGGACCATTCGCAACCGTCTCCATGAAGCTGGGCTACGGTCCCGCACACCGTTAGGCCGTCTTCCGCTCACGCCCCAACATCGTGCAGCCCGTCTCCAGTGGTGTCGCGACAGGCGTGAATGGAGGGACGAATGGAGACGTATCGTCTTCAGCGATGAGAGTCGCTTCTGCCTTGGTGCCAATGATGGTCGTATGCGTGTTTGGCGCCGTGCAGGTGAGCGCCACAATCAGGACTGCATACGACCGAGGCACACAGGGCCAACACCCGGCATCATGGTGTGGGGAGCGATCTCCTACACTGGCCGTACACCACTGGTGATCGTCGAGGGGACACTGAATAGTGCACGGTACATCCAAACCGTCATCGAACCCATCGTTCTACCATTCCTAGACCGGCAAGGGAACTTGCTGTTCCAACAGGACAATGCACTTTCGCATGTATCCCGTGCCACCCAACGTGCTCTAGAAGGTGTACGTCAACTACCCTGGCCAGCAAGATCTCCGGATCTGTCCCCCATTGAGCATGTTTGGGACTGGATGAAGCGTCGTCTCACGCGGTCTGCACGTCCAGCACGAACGCTGGTCCAACTGAGGCGCCAGGTGGAAATGGCATGGCAAGCCGTTCCACAGGACTACATCCAGCATCTCTACGATCGTCTCCATGGGAGAATAGCAGCCTGCATTGCTGCGAAAGGTGGATATACACTGTACTAGTGCCGACATTGTGCATGCTCTGTTGCCTGTGTCTATGTGCCTGTGGTTCTGTCAGTGTGATCATGTGATGTATCTGACCCCAGAAATGTGTCAATAAAGTTTCCCCTTCCTGGGACAATGAATTCACGGTGTTCTTATTTCAATTTCCAGGAGTGTATATTGAAGCATTTTACGTACAGATATTTATAAAAAATATCCTGAAGTATCAAGGAAATACAAATCTGATAATGGAGGTAAGCGAGCTTGTTGGAGAAGTCAGAAAATATCGTACGTAGATGATTATCAAGGCTTGAAAATAAGGAGGTCCAAATGGATTGACATGGTATAAATTCCTGTGGACAGTGGAAACCTGTATCAACTTATCTAAAGATTACAATAACAATAAATTTTAAATGGAAATTTTCAGGAAATATTAATGATATAGAAACCATTACATCGGGTTTTTGAACAAAATATTAGTAATAAACACACAATTAAAAACCTGTGAGGGTAGAATTACGATGATATATTTAATTTACTCATATTTTTATGTAATTAACATATTAATATCTTTATTTTAAGTAAGTAGCCCTAGTAACTTAAACTATCTGCGAAATATTATATTTTTGCGAACCTAAATAGATAACAGACATCAACGATAACAATATATTTTAACTAAACTGGCACACCCCAAAGTGAAACTCAATCGTTACCATGGTTCGAAAAGCAAATCACGAACATACCCGAATAGAGCCAAACACAGATTACAAGTTCATTTAAATTAAAATTATTAATTATTTCAAGATCATGTAATTCGGTTGTTCCAAAATTGATGAAGTTGAATGTCCAATAGTATTCAAAGCCGATAGACTGTTCTGGAAAATTGTTAAGTACAGAAAGTAAATAGCTTTTCAAAATATATTTACGCTATGTTAATTTTAATTGTAATCTCCCATTTTCGTATAGTATTTGTTTTAAACCTGTAGGCACAAATAAGGAAGACGAGGAGTACTCAAAGTTAGGTATACATTTCATTTTAGTGCAAAAGGATTTTAATACATTTGACGTATCTTTTGATTTGCTTGACATGTTCGTAAGACATTGAGTCAAGGCTGTACAGCAGCATCACAATGGCAACTGATACTGAACGTACATAGCAAAACGCAGCAGTTACATACATACGGAATTCACACCTAAGTACTACAAATGTAATTTAGCATAACCTTCCTCTCGCGGCTCACTGGTGCAATTGAAGTTGGTGCCACCTGGCCGAACTAAGAGTTATCAGCTGTGCATATTGACGCAATCTGCTTTTAGTTTACGTCACGATATAAAAACCAGAACAGTTATGGGGGAAATAATTGCATGATCTCCACACAACCAGCAAGAATCGCAAATATCTATATAACACGGGCGGTTTTTTGCCTTGTAGAAAATACAGGGTGTATCAAAAAGAACCATCAGATTTAAAAATAATCGTAACTATTATGTTATTTGATACATGGGTGCATGAACAACGTACTGTTGGAAAGAGCAAACTCTCGAGTTTCACATGGTTTGCGCTAGGAAGCAGCAGTGAGCAGCCACTTCAGTTTTGGTAAAAATGGTGCCGGGGCAAAAGACAGCGTTTTGTGTTCTACGTTTTGCCCAGTGCAGGTCAGTAACAACTGTTCAGCGTGACTTTCGTACTAGGTATGGTGTGTATCCTCCGACAGTACAGAGCATTAGACTATGGCATGAACAATTCCAAGAAACAAGTTGTTTGTGTAAATGCAAATCGGCGAGCGTCCCCAAGTGTCTGACACAGACGTCGGACGCGTCCGCCATAGTTTCACAAGGAGTCGCCGTGCAGCTCGACAGCTCAACATGCCCCCGATGTCCGTCTGGATTGTGTTGCGTCGATGTTTACTCTTAAAACCATACAAAATTCAGCTGCTGAAAGCTCTTCGTGGAGGTGACAAGCAACAACGCATGGAGTTCTGTAATTTCGTTCCTGAGAAGATGGAGGATGACAGTTTTCTTAGTGTTTAGTGTTTAGTGGCGAGGCAACATGCCATTTAAATGGAAAGGTGAACCGTTATAATGTGAGAATGTGGTACGGAACAACCACATGAAGTTGTACAACACGAGAGGAGCTCTCCAAAATTTAATGTATCTTGTGCAGTTTCACGGGAAAAGGCGTATGGTCCATCTTTCTTCGCCGAAACCACTATTACAGGAAACACTCATCTCGATATGCTTGAGAACTTTCTTTTGTCACAGTTGGAGACTGATCGAACGACTTCATTTACCAACAGGATAGGCCACTGCTACACTGGCATCTGGAAGTGCGGAAAGTTTTAAATCAAAGGATGGATCGGTCGCACTGGACCAAATGATTCAGCCTTACATTACTGGCCTTTGAGGTCACCGGACCTGGCTGTATGAGACTATTTCTTATGGGTGTTTGTAAAACATTCTGTTTATGTGCCTCCGTTGCCTACAACAATGAATGAAGTGCGACATCACATAGCAGCCGCTGTGGAAGGTGTAACTCAAGACATGCTCGCTGCAGTGTGAGAAAAATTTGAATACCGCATTGATATTAGCCGTAGCCGGCCGCTGTGGTCGAGGGGTTGTAAGCGCTTCAGTCCGGAACCACGCGGCTGCTACGGTCGCACGTTCGAATCGTGCTTGGGGCATGGATGTTTGTGGTGTCCTTAGGTTAGTTATGTTTAAGTAGTTCTAAGTCTAGGGGGCTGATGACCTCAGATGTTAAGTTCCATAGTGCTCAGAGCCATCTGAATTTTGATATAAGCCGTGCATCTCAAGGGGCGACGGGGCATATTGAACACCTATGAAAAGGTACGAAAAAAGACTTTTTGGGTTTCCCGTTCATCAAAACATAAAGTTCATTGTAGATGTTTATTAGTTTCAAAATATAGACGTGCCAAATCGGATGATTCCTTTTGATACACCCTGTATAGTGAAACATCTATGACATCGCGAATTCTAGAGTGGTTTTCAATAGTGCTGGTTTCGATGTTAAGTTCCTTGCTTCAAGAGAAAGTAAGAACTCCTTGAAGATCACGGCCACGTATCATCTTTTCCTGATATATGAGTAAAATACCTGTAAAGGCTTCCTGTGTAGTTTCATGTTCTCTGCTAATGCGTTACACTGGAACGCTAGAAGATACACGTTACCTCTGCATTACTTAAAGTGTCCTCTCTCTTTCTTTTTGGCATTATTACCATTTTTGTTGAGGAACAAACATACTAGACAGATATAAGAAAAGAAAGAGGAGAAAAAATAAAACTTATTAGAAAAGTGTAAAAACAGTAAGTACTTGTTAGAACAACGCTTAAAAATAGAAGTGGTTGAGAATTTTTAATTTGGAGTATACTTGGGATAGACTCATTCGCCTAACTGCAACGGTATTGCTTCTTCTAGCGTAACAGCACTTTTCCATCGCATAGTGTGAGTGTTGTGCTTTGAGTCTCTGTCCAGTTTATGTGATTGTGATGAGTACGTGTAGGATTTAGTGTCATGTTTATGATCCTGCTGACGACGAGAGAAAAGGGAGAGAGTGGAAACTGGTGCCGGCACATAGCCTATTGTTCTCGAATAGCAGTAAGATCATCACCGAGCATAACGTCCCCATCAGACAGACGGATCACTATCAATAGCATCACAGTGATACATTGAGGAGAGGCCTGGAAGATAATCTCGAATATTGGTGCAAACCTGATGATCACGAACTTTACGCTAACCCAACTCCATACGGGCCAAATAGTGGTGATGAAAATTTCTTCCATCACCAAGACTGTTACCAGATGCTTCCACCTCGACCGCCACTGCACTGGTGTACCTTACGAATCCCAGCTACGGAGTCGAGAAATAAAACGTTAAAGATACCATTACGTTGATGGCACATTTGTGAACGGCTAGTGTCTCGGTCAGATGAACTCTGTTCGACCTAATTAGAAAAGATAAGCAGTACTGTAACAGATTATCTTTAACACATCAGTCCTGCAGAGCTATGTTTCTCCACAAACGATGTGACAGAAGCAAGTGCAGCAAAGTTTCCTGTCGGACATGAGCTGGATAACAAATTATTGTCTGGTGCCGGGTGAAATAGTTTCATTGCACGCAGTTCAGTTCTTAACATAATGACATTCCGTACGATATCCTGCGGAAGGAGCATACCGAAGGGCGACAGCTTATACACACGCAGCACAGTTCTTCGCATGAATGCTCAGCGCATCGAGATTTCTTGTAGCAGTCTCCTCATCTTTTTTACTAGGCAGTGAAACCAGAATATAAAGCTTGCGCCGGCTTGGGCCAAAGAGTGTCATACGGCAGCTCTCCGTCTCACCACGTAACGCGTTCAATAGCCGTGAGATGAATCTAATCCAATGTTACTCGGTGAATTACGGTATCGTGGCTCTCGCGTAGTAATCTGGTTTTATTTCCACGGGCAGCGGTGCGTGGCTTCTGACACGGGTCTGGAGAAACAAAAAGACCGCCGCGGAGTGGAAAGTCTCTCACTAGCTGGCGTAGTATTGATAAATACTAGGTTGTAAAGATCACGATAAGTTTCGCCATATGGAGGATTCTTGGAGCACGTCCCATGGAAATGGATACGTATACGGTAACGTAGTTCTTCTTTGACAATTACAATTCTAATTCAAAATGGACATCATCAGAAACGTAAACGCGTTGTGTAGGAGAACATTCAAGGGTTAAAATGACAACAGTACAAAGAAATGCATCACGGTGAGTTTCACTTGCCAACTGCAATCGTACATACCTTCAGATTGGGCTTAATCTTCTTCATTGTGAAGTGGAGGCTTCTGTGAGTCCTGTGACTGGTACGACGACTCACTATCATTGATATTTAATTTGAAATTTCAGGCGCTGTTTACTGATTAAATTATAAAAATTGCGGTTCGTCAAACTTGGATCTGCAGGACACACATAAATTATTGAAAGTTGAGACGTACTGTGATTGTTTTATTTGCAATCTTTTTTGCAGACTAGTTGCACTTACAACATTCGAGTCCATTTAGTAGGAATATTTACGAACTGAGCAATCAAATGTGCAGGAAAGAAAATTTGCCTCCCAGATCACATGGCTTTGTGATACTATGAAAATTAAGTAACTCGTTTCACGTATTTTGATTTTCATTCTTAGCTGTAACATACCACGCCATTATTGTTTAACACAAAATATTAAAGAACGGTTTTGCAATAGTCCTTAATTCATGTAAAAATTCCGGTTTGATGTCGGCAGAGATATTCCCACTCAACGTTCGTATACGAAAATATTAGGAGTGTATGGGAGAGATGACAAATGGTTGTCGCATTACATTTGTTGTGTTAAGATTTGCTTATGACTTACTTTTCTATCGCTAATTTGACACTAGAGGTAAAATGCTCTGTATGATTAAAACATATTGCAGTGTGCAGAATTGGATTCAACACATTATACGGTCACCTCCAACAATTGTTGGGATGGTTGCCTCAACAAAGGTACGATGAATTTTCTTCCCAGCCTTGTGCAACCGAGACAGTTCCACATCTTAAATGATCTCGGAGTCAATTGTTCCTAACCTTACTCCTTTCTTTTTGTTTTATTCTTGTCAATAATTCTTACCCAATACTGCATTCGTCATAATAAAAAAAATAAGTAATCTGTTGTTGTTGTTGTTGTGGTCTTCAGTCCTGAGACTGGTTTGATGCAGCTCTCCATGCTACTCTATCCTGAGCAAGCTTCTTCATCTCCCACTACCTACTGCAACCTACATCCTTCTGAATCTGCTTAGTGTATTCGTCTCTTGGTCTCCCTCTACGATTTTTAGCCTCCACGGTGCCCTCCAATGCTAAATCAGAAACGACTTCCTGACACTCAAATCTATACTCGATGTTAACAAATTTCTCTTCTTCTGAAACGCTTTCCTTGCCATTGCCAGTCTACATTTTATATCCTCTCTACCTCGACCATCATCAGTTATTTTACTCCCGAAATAGCAAAACTCCTTTACTACTTTAAGTGTCTCATTTCCTAATCTAAATCCCTCAGCATCACCCGACTTAATTTGACTACATTCCATTATCCTCGTTTTGCTTTTGTTGGTGTTCATCTTATATCCTCCTTTCAAGACACTGTCCATTCCGTTCAACTGCTCTTCCAAGTCCTTTGCTGTCTCTGACAGAATTACAATGTCATCGGCGAACCTCAAAGTTTTTACTTCTTCTCCATGAATTTTTATTTTGTTTCCTTTACTGCTTGCTCAATATACAGATTGAATAACATCGGGGAGAGGCTACAACCCTGACTCACTCCTTTCCCAACCACTGCTTCCCTTTCATGCCCCTCGACTCTTATAACTGCTATCTGGTTTCTGTACAAATTGTAAATAGCCTTTCGCTCCCTGTATTTTACCCCTGCCACCTTCAGAATTTGAAAGAGAGTATTCCAGTTAACATTGTCAAAAGCTTTCTCTAAGTCTACAAATGCTAGAAACGTAGGTTTGCCTTTCCTTAATCTTTCTTCTAAGATAAGTCGTAAGGTCAGTACTGCCTCACGTGTTCCAACATTTCTACGGAATCCAAACTGATCTTCCCCGAGGTCGGCTTCTACCAGTTTTTCCATTCGTCTGTAAGGAATTCGCGTTAGTATTTTGCAGCTGTGACTTATTAAACTGATAGTTCCGTAATTTCACATCTGTCAACACCTGCTTTCTTTGGGATTGGAATTATTATATTCTTCTTGAAGTCTGAGGGTATTTCGCCTGTCTCATATATCGTACTCACCAGATGGTAGAGTTTTGTCATGACTGGCTCTCCCGAGGCCATCAGTAGTTCTAATGGAATGTTGTCTACTCCCGGGGCCTTGTTTCGATTCAGGTCTTTCAGTGCTCTGTCAAACTCTTCACGTAGTATCTTATCTCCTATTTCGTCTTCATCTACATCCTCTTCCATTTCCATAATATTGTCCTCAATTACATCGCCCTTGTATAAACCCTCTATATACTCCTTCCACCTTTCTGCCTTCCCTTCTTTGCTTAGCACTGGGTTGCCATCTGAGATCTTGATATTCGTACAAGTGGTTCTCTTCTCCCCAAAGGTCTCTTTAATTTTCCTGCAGGCAGTATCTATCTTACCCCTAGTGAGACTAGCCTCTACATCCTTACATTTGTCCTCTAGCCATCCCTGATTAGCCATTTTGCACTTCCTGTCGATGTCATTTTTGAGACGTTTGTATTCCTTCTTGCCTGCTTAATTTACTGCATTTTTATATTTTCTCCTTTCATCAATTAAATTCAATATTTCTTCTGTTACCCAAGGATTTCTATTAGCCCTCGTCTTTTTACCTACTTGATCCTCTGCTGCCTTCACTACTTCATCCCTCAGAGCTACCCATTCTTCTTCTATTGTATTTCTTTCCCCCATTCCTGTCAATTGTTCCCTTATGCTATCCACGAAACTCTGTACAACCTCTGGTTTAGTCAGTTTATCCAGGTCCCATCTCCTTAAATTCCCACCTTTTTGCAGTTTCTTCAGTTTCAATCTGCAGCTCATAACCAATAGATTGTGGTCAGAATCCACATCTGCCCCAGGAAATGTCTTACAATTTAAAACCTGGTTCCTAAATCTCTGTCTTACCATTATATAACCTTTCAGTATCTCCAGGATTCTTCCAGGTATACAACCTCCTTTTATGATTCTTGAACCAAGTGTTAGTTATGATTAAGTTATGCTCTGGGCAAAATTCTACAAGGCGGCTTCCTCTTTCATTCCTTCCTCCCAATCCATATTCACCTACTATGTTTCCTTTTCTCCCTTTTCCTACTGACGAATTCCAGTCACCCATGACTATTAAATTTTCGTCTCCCTTCACTACCTGAATAATTTCTTTTATCTCGTCATACATTTCATCTATTTCTTCATCATCTGCAGAGCTAGTTGGCATATAAACTTGTACTACTGTAGTGGGCATGGGCTTTGTGTCTATTTTGGCCACAATAATGCGTTCACTATGCTGTTTGTAGTAGCTAACCCGCACTCCTATTTTTTTATTCATTATTAAATCTACTCCTGCATTACCCCTATTTGATTTTGTATTTATAACCCTGTAATCACCTGACCAAAAGTCTTGTTCCTCCTGCCACCGAACTTCACTAATTCCCACTATATCTAACTTTAACCTATCCATTTCCCTTTTTAAATTTTCTAACCTACCTGCCCGATTAAGGGATCTGACATTCCACGCTCCGATCCGTAGAACGCCAGTTTTCTTTCTCCTGATAACGACGTCCTCCTGAGTAGTCCCCGCCCGGAGATCCGAATGGGAAACTATTTTACCTCCGGAATATTTTACCCAAGAGGACGCCATCATCATTTAATCATACAGTAAAGCTGCATATCCTCGGGACAAATTACGGCTGTAGTTTCCCCTCGCTTTCAGCCGTTCGCAGTACCAGCACAGCAAGGCTGTTTTGGTTAATGTTACACGGCCAGATCAGTCAATCATCCAGACTGTTGCCCCTGCAACTACTGAAAAGGCTGCTGCCCCTCTTCAGGAACCACACGTTTGTCTGGCCTCTCAGCAGATACCCCTCCGTTGTGGTTGCACCTACGGTACGGCCATCTGTATCGCTGAGGCACGCAAGCCTCCCCACCAACGGCAAGGTCCATGGTTCATGGGGGGATAAGTAATCTAGAATGTGTTAAAATATGCTCCCCTACCTGTCTGTTCGTCTAGTAAGTTTTCTTTCCGTTAATCGTTCCTCACCTGTTCTGTCTAGTCTTTCTTGAGTTCGTATATTTTCAGCCTACATAATTACTGATATCCTATTGCAAAAGCATATTGTTAATGCTTACTACAGTTCTTTCTCAAACTGTCGCCTTGTGCTTGTTTCATTTACAAGCAGCATTGTTTCCTCACTGAAACTAATTCCTCAAGTGGAGAGCAATAATGAAATTGTTTTATTATTACTTTTTTGATAAAAGTATCTTTAGCATGTATTACATGTTTCTCCAAAGAATGATTCATCTTTCCGTACATTCAGAGTTTGCGTAAGAGAATTATTTGACTTTTGTATTGTGTCTCCTTGAATCTTACTGTTTACCACATCGTAATTCCCCTTTCAATTGTTAATCTTAATCTTTCCCTTTTTTAATTCTTAAATTGGAGAATATCGTTCTTCTCGCTAAATAGTTACACTTTTTTCCATTGGGAGGGCGGGAGAGGGCGTGGAAGGAGGTGAATGTCATCCAGTAAATTTATACATGATATCGTTTCCTTCCCTAATTTTACTTTTTTATGACGTGGGCAGCTGGTACACTGGTTTTTGTTGATGTAGAAAACACGCAACCTCTGAGGGAGTGGGTCTGGGAATACATACAGCTCCAAAACGTCACTGACGCTGAGTGCATATATCGTTTCGTCAAATTCTTAAAGCAAACGTATCGCTTATTAGTAATGCTTCATATTTACTACCGTATACAGTATTCTGCAGCAAACCTTATGTCTTTAAATTGTAGTTCCGCGAGCTATATTAGCAATCTTCGATGCCCTATTGTTAGAACTTTCTTCCGACAAAATAAGTGAGGCGTACCTACTCCATTACAGCATTTCGGCGATGTTTCTTTTCAATATACGCTTTCGCTCAGTCTTCTATTGTTTCTTAGTTTATGGAACCTTGTTTCACTCACTTCATCCTTACAACGAAAATTAGCAGAAATGGCTTTCTAATACTTTTTTGTTCAATTTTGTTCAAAATCCGTTCGATTAGTATATCGGCAATCATGCGACGGGAAACTTCTTACCTTTTAAAATCCTGTCCATGATACACACATACTCTGGTTAATTTACCTCAAAATTCGTATCAATAATCACATTGCCATACCTTCTGTGAATGATAAATTGTTTTCTCTCAGTCACTACAAAATATTTTCTTTTGTGATAAAAAAGGCCGGGAGCATTATTTTCTTGAACTGTATGACGTGAACCAACGCAAGAACAACACTGCAGTTATTCAAAATATTTTGTTTAAGTCACTCCTGCATCCTCTTAATGTAATTTATACTGCTCATTTCACCTAGTTCCTGCAACAGAATAGTGAGGCTCTTCGGTTTCTCTCATTAACAGAAGTTCATCCTATTATTTACAAGTTTTCTATTTTTAGATCGTATCACTCGAGACAATTTATTTAGCGGTATTTTCACTCTACCTACTTACTCTTGACTATTCATTCAATTGATTTCAGAACACCGAACAGAAAATACTGAAATTAGAGAGCGAACGCAATAATTAACACTCCCCCCCCCCCCCCCCCCACTGAGAGTGGGGTTCAGATACAAGTCCAACCATCTAAAACCAAGCCTGCCGTAGCTTCCTTAAGTCGCTGAAGGGACGTTTCAGGATGGTTCTCCTAAAATTTTGTGGCATCTTTCCGTCGATAGCTGGCTTGTGTTCCGTCATCACTAACCTACCGACCGAGGTGGCGCAGCGGTAATACGAATTCTGGAGGGTGGCGACTCGATTCCGCGTCCATCGAAACTCTGCTTTCCGTGAGTTCACTGAACCGCTTATGGAAAATACCGGAATGGTTCCTCTGAAAGGGCGCATCAGATTTTATTTTACTTCCCTCTACATAGTGCTACTTATTTTCGCCACACTTATTGTATTACTTTTTTTTCTCTTTGACATTTGCATTATATAAATCATATTTTTATCAACTAGGCAGAAACAAATTATATAGAACCACTTTAACAATTATTACGCTTTCAGTTCTCTGTAACCTTAGAGAAATTTTTATATATTGTGTTCGTTATATTATTTTAAAAAAAGCATTAACAACTATATACCAATAATGCTGTCATAATAAGAAGTTTTTGCTGTTAAATTTAGTAGCATCCGACTAATCTTACATTTCAAGGCGGTGTGTTAGTCTGTTCTGTTAATGAAATAAATAAATGAAATAAATTTATTTCCCATCCTTCGCCACTTCGTATTTTTGCTATGTCTCTCACAATGTCGTCATAGGCGAGACGTAAAACCTTACCCCTTTTCCCTCTAATGATCTCATTAACCTTCCTTCCTCTTTTTCCGTTTTTTGGGTAAATGTCCATGGAGATGAAACGTATAACGTTACAACTTCTATCAGAGTATGCGCTGCTGTACAACATTTGTTGTGCACTCTTCTTACCGAGCGAGGTGGCGCAGTGGTTAGCATACTGGACTCGCATTCGGGAGGACGACGGTTCAATCCCGTCTCCGGCCATCCTGATTTAGGTTTTCCGTGATTTTCCTAAATCGTTTCAGGCAAATGCCGGGATGGTTCCTTTGAAAGGGCACGGCCGATTTCCTTCCCAATCCTTCCCTAACCCGAGCTTGCGCTCCGTCTCTAATGACCTCGTTGTCGACGGGACGTTAAACACTAACCACCACCACCGCACTCTTATTTCCTGTAACATGGTTTTAGTACGATAGACGAGAAATTTACCTAAATATATTTCTTGACGACATTACCTGATTATCTAAATGCTGGAATTACTTTTTTATTGAATTAAGGCTGACACGTTTTGCGAGCATAATATTAAAAATAAACCATAATTTCATCCTCTTCAACCAGAATGCCGTTAGAGATCTTTGAGGCGAGATAATTTGAGTAAAATGTGACACATAACGCTCTGTGTATGCCTTAAACAACAATACAATAAAGAGCTCCCTGCGTATAGAACTAACTTATTATAGTACCATTTTCATTCAGTCACCTAAGATTTCTCATCATTTCTGTTACTATCTTCCTTAACGCAAATTCTCCTGTTAGCATTTGCACTACACGTGTGTGTATACGCTGGTTTTCCCTTTTTAGTCCTACCTGATATGTACCATGCGCTTGAACAATAATTCTCTATGAACACTCCAACCAATTTTTTAAGAAGCATCTTTCGCAGGAAAACCACAGTTTCCCAGTTCACTAATAAATCTGTTGTTTGTTTCACAAATAATAGTTTTACATGATCGTTCAGTTTCTTATCTAAATTTATTACTGTCAACGTTTTATATACGTATGTAATTGAATTTTCTATCTTATTAGAATCTTTCTCGGTGTATTGCAGTGTCATCTTATAAAATGATTAAAATGCTAAAGTAGTAACTTAGACGACGTTTTAGCAATGTTGAAAGGGGCTTTTCATAGGGCATGGACTAATCATCTGAGGCGTGAGTGCCTCAATACACGGTGGTCAGAAACAGCGCGAAAGGCCTTTAAGGATGTTCCACGGTAGGTCGTACCGAGAAATAATTGTTAAGGAAGAAATTCTATACGTTGTGCCGTTTCTGAGTTAATTAGCATTGAACTTAGCCAATGAGGCGGTTGCGCGCAAAAATTCAAGCGCTCTGACGGATACAAATAGTCTGTTGTTCTTATAGAATAGTTCATAGCGCACGAAAGTGTTCAGCATTTGGCACGGGTTCGATCTTTCTTACCGTCCCATGTACAATTTATTGTATCACTCTCCTGTTTGGTTTTAGGGAACCAAAAGACGCACATGTTTGGCGACACTTTCTTTCAGTTACTTGCCGCTCGACTTCGTGTTCGCAACGGCCTTATTGGGTAAGTTCAATGCTAATTAACTAGGAAATGGCGCACCATGTCGATTTTTTTAAAACAGACATTTCTCAACACAACCTACTCTGCACACCCTTACAAGCTTTTCAAACTACTTCAGTCCATCCATTATATTGACTTTCTAACAGTGTCAGAAGACTACCGACATAAAAATTCCTGTATTTTATTGGCTCTAAAACACCATAGGCCGGTGCAATCATTTTAAGTATTTTATAAGATGACGCGGCAGCTCACCCAGAAGATTTTTAAAAATATTAACACCAGGCGTGAAGCCTACGAATTTCTATGAATTTTTGACGTTTTTACTTGTGGTGAAGTGCTCAAACTCACATTTTTCTGCAATAAGAGCTAGTTCCCATTCTATGCAAGACATTGATATTTACTGCAGACTTTAGTGGATGTTGCTACAATTGTCATTAGACGAGATTTCCTCATCGACAACCACGTCTTTTGCTAAATGTATAAAATTGGAAGTATACTCCCCACAAAAGTGTTAATACATATCATGAATAGCAATTGTCCTACCAGACTTCCGTGGGAACGCCTTACATTAATTCTATACGTTCGTATGGATAATGTGTTAAGATAGCGTTTCCTGTCCAATTGCAAACCGGATTAGAAATCCCATACGAATGTATCTCTTTTATTACGTGTCGGACTGGTACTGAATAAAACGTTTTAAGCAAGTCTACACTCGTCGGAGTTTCATCGATCCATGCCTGTTAGCACATCGCGTGTTAATAGTGCTGTTATTATTTCGCAAGGCCGGTGTTTTCGGACTCTATCCAAGATGTCGTAAAGAAAGTCATATTCTATCTGGCTCTTCTGCACCCTGAATATTTTAAAGTATTCTGCAACAAATGGCTAGTCCACTTGGAGGAGACTGACAATCATTCATGGCTTTTGTCGTCTCTAAAAGAGTAAACGGAAGTTACGGTAAAGTGGAGCACCACAAAGGACGCGCTTGGGTGAAATGAATTTTGTAGTGTAGTTAGGTACACAACAATGCACTAACGATAAGTAGCTCTGAATTTTCAAATTCAATTTGGTGTTAAGCCACTCCCCTGCTGAAATGTCAATCTCTATACGTCGTGAGATGCAGTCAAAGAGGGTCTACATGTAAGTTTCCTCGACACAAGTGTCTGGACACTATCTTCCCGAAGAATAGTGTTTCCCGAAGGAGAAGTAGTACCTCGGGTTGCAATACCTCCTTGATGTGGCGATTGCTGATCAGTTTACCATCAATATGTAGAATCCAAGTTCACGTGCAGTACCCAGTATCGCCACAAATCAACAGATATAAAATTGTTACATTTCATGCTATTGTAGTGACATTTTTTGTGGGTTCTTGATAATGGAAATATAAGAAAACTCTTGCGTGCTTTTACTCCACACGACAGCAAATGACATCTAACTGGTGAAACAGCCACTCCACACCAGTCAGAGTGTATCCAGTTCAAGCTACTCTGTACTGTGTGACCCACAGTGGCCACTCGCATAAAATGGCATTCGGTCCCTAGTATGCTCACGTTTTGTAGTTAGCATCCACGTGTCGGGGCATACAACCCACCTCTATCCAATGTGTCTCTTAACGCAGCACTCCCTTTGCAGTACATCATGTAGTAGTCGGAATTCCATGGTATAATGAACTCATTTCCCACAAACCGGTCTTTCTGCTGCATTCTAAGCTTCCCACATTATGCTACACTTATGTCTATGATGTCGATGAAGCACACTGGCACTAGCCCTCTCGTTTCCGCATGTTCGACGACCCTTCACTAACTGAACTTATGGCGAAACTGAACTTTTCTGCGTACAAGAGACAGCACTTCCAGACCAACTTGAATGTCATCTCTTTGCAGTGTAAAGGATTTATTGATCATACACAGTTCTTTTTTTCTTGTCTGTTTTTTACCATTCCTCATTCGAGGGGAAGATATCAGCGCTCATGTTAGTGTTCCTCAGCCACTGAGTAAAACAATTAAACATACATCGATCAGAATAATTAAAGCTTGAACAGATGTCAGTGACGGGTCTGATTCCATGAGACGATGTTGGTGTTTTTTGCTCCTCACAACATCTTCCAGGTAAGGGCTTTGGATGCAAATGGGTTTGGACGGGAAA
This sequence comes from Schistocerca serialis cubense, assembly GCF_023864345.2. Lineage (NCBI taxonomy): Eukaryota > Metazoa > Arthropoda > Insecta > Orthoptera > Acrididae > Schistocerca > Schistocerca serialis. The sequence continues at coordinate 526,841,828 of NC_064640.1, forward strand.
TAATTTGACAAAAGCATAAGAGATGAGAGTAGGATTGCAATGGGAATTCCGGATCAAACATGACGATTGAAAGTCAAGTTGCCTACATGCAGAGACTAGGGAAAACGTTTGACGTCAACATGCCCCTACCACTTCTCTAAGCCACGCCCATAACCTCCCCCTTCCACCTTCTCTTCCCCTCCTGCATCCTCTCCAGGCTTTTCTACATCTACATCTACATCCATACTCCGCAAGCCACCTGACGGTGTGTGGCGAAGGGTATCCTGAGTACCTCTATCGGTTCTCCCTTCTATTCCAGTCTCGTATTGTTCGTGGAAAGAAGGATTGTCGGTATGCTTCTGTGTGGGCTCTAATCTCTCTGATTTTATCTTCATGGTCTCATCGCGAGATATACGTAGGAGAGAGCAATATACTGCTTGACTCTTCGGTGAAGGTATGTTCTCGAAACTTTAACAAAAGCCCGTACCGAGCTACTGGGCGTCTCTCCTGCAGAGTCTTCCACTGGAGTTTATCTATCATCTCCGTAACGCTTTCGCATTACTAAATGATCCTGTAACGAAGCGCGCTGCTCTCCGTTGGATCTTCTCTATCTCTTCTATCAACCCTATCTGGTACGGATCCCACACTGCTGAGCAGTATTCAAGCAGTGCGCGAACAAGCGTACTGTAACCTACTTCCTTTGTTTTCGGATTGCATTTCCTTAGGATTCTTCCAATGAATCTCAGTCTGGCATCTGCTTTACCGCCGATCAACTTTATATGATCATTCCATTTTAAATCACTGCTAATGCGTACTCCCAGATAATTTATGGAATTAAATGCTTCCAGTTGCTGACCTGCTATATTGTAGCTAAATGATAAGGGATCTATCTTTCTATGCATTCGCAGCACATTACACTTGTCTACATTGAGATTCAATTGCCATTCCCCTTCCTCCTCTTTCTAGTTTTCTAAACAATACTGTATGCCTATCAGAGAGCTTCTAACCCAACACAAGTATTTAGCTCTCACAATAACAGCGCAATATTTTTCTGCTCAATTGCATTTCCCAATTCCTTCCTAAGCCCCACCTCCTTTCGTAGAAACAGGACCATCAGAGAGCTTCTGAGCTAACATAAATGTTTAGCTCTTTCAATAGCAGCTCAATATTTACTGTCCAATCACATTTCTCAATTCCTTCTTAAGCGCCAACCCCTTTCTTGGCTATAGATCAGTCAGATATCTTCTAAGACGACACACTTATCTAATTTAAGCACAACTCAGTATTTTACTGGCCAGTCACAATTCTCAAGTACTTCCTAAGCCATGTACGTTTTTTGCAAATACGCCAAACAGAGAGTTTCCCACAACAAGGATGATTGGGGCATTATATCATTGTCGTCCAGTGTTGGTGCAAATTGCGAAATATTCGAATTAGTGCAAAATTAGTTCGTTTTCCATAGTCCAGAGGCCTAAAACGGTGAAATATTGTACAACGAGCAGTTTGAGAATATGTTATTGGCATATTTTACTAGACTTGCTGTTTTCGATGTAGCTGTTGTCAGTAATATGTGCCTAAACAAATGTGTGTTGACCTTGTGGGCGTCGCAAGCAGGTGCTAGCATAATGCTATAGTTGGCATTATTTTGCGTTTCCACAGATAAACTAAAACCATTCTTTCCTATGTTTGGAAGTATGTGCGACCAAAACGTAAACCTGATTGTTCATTTATTATATACCATAGCTTTACTCTGTTAAGTCACTACATTCCAAATAAAATGCACTGGATTTTGATGTCAATTTAAACTGTGACATGACGGCTGCATCTGTTATTGCAAATATTGTTCAGCTAGGCTGCATCTGCTTTTGCAAATATTGTTCAGTTAATGGCGAGTACAACGAATTAGTTTTTCGGTAATCGTTCACTGCACCAGACCCCGTTTTAGAGTAGAAGATGATAGTGTATAATATTCTACATTAGAAAAATTCAGTTGTTATTGACTGGCTAATACAGAAATTTCATCATCATCATCATCATCACCATCTTCATCTGCAACGGTTTCTATCATTAAATGACATGAATTCTCCTAGTAATGAATTCAGTTATGTTCGAAACTTCAGCAGCATGTTTTTGAGTTGGACATTTCCAAACCTTCTCCATTTCTTAGACGTAACATTTTTCCTTGGAAAATTTTATGTTCAGTCACACTATTCAACATCCCAAGGCGACATTTCATACCAACCCCAGTAATTCTTTTTATTAGCTTCGATTCTAGTACTAGTTGAGCTTATATTCCACTGGTGGTACAAAGACCAACTTTCATCACGTGACCTTTTTTAGAAGCTTTTCGGTAACGATTCACTTCACCGGCCATTTTATGGGAGATGATGATAATGCATCACGTTCTAGAGTAGAAAAACATATTGTCGTTGTTTTCCGGCAAATATGAGTTGTTACTTCCCTTTTACTGATTTCGATTTGGGGGCTAAAATGGTGAAACATTATATTATAGGCAGCTGCAATGAGATCTTATTCGCTTAATTTTTTACATTTGCTGTTCTGATATAGCGATTGTGAGACGTTTTTACCTAAAAATATATGTGTTCACCTTGTAGACATCGATAGTAGTTATTCTATTTTAAAACTATGAGTGAACTAAGATCTGAAGTTACTGTCATCTGCATAGCTAAACCAATGATCCTTTTTTATCTTGCGTATTTTAAAGTGCTTGTGAACAAAACATAAAACGGTTTGTTTACTTACTATATACTACAATATGTAAAACGAGCTAGATTTTGATGATAATGTTGCCTGTAATGTTGGACCAGCATTTGTTACTGCAAACGACAGTAAATGAACTATCGTCACTTGACGGTTTTAAAAGTTTTTCAGTAATGGGTCAATTCAACAAATATGATAATACATAACGTTGTACGCTAGACAAATATATGTGACTTTCATTCAACAAAAAGTGAAATCATTATCTAAACTACGTATATGCAGGGTATCTCAGGAAGAATTATCAACGTTCAGGATATGACAGGAAGAATCATTCGAAACAAATGAATCTAGTGAACATGGGCTGTAAAATGCGTAGCTTAAGAGCTATAAGCACTTGTTCATCTTCACAAACGTGAAAATATCTCTTCTACTGAACACGTGTCCTCAGCTCTTAACGCGTGCATTTTAGAGCCCATGTTTACTTGACTTTTTCGTTTCGTATGATCGTTCCTATTATATCCCTAAACACTGAGCTTTCCTCCCGGGACATCATTTATATACAGTATAAATACATCAAATGTCTAAGGCTAATAGATCACGTCATAGGGAACAATTTTTATTAGATTCAGAATGTTCACCGACACTTCCAGGTGACATTAGCCTTCTTTTAATTGAATTCGCCGTCACTGGGACGACGATATTTTATCGAAATAGAAGGTTCTAACAACCAGGTGGGCTGCATCTGCATACTGCCTACCCCAGTAAACCGATAAATTGATTTTCAACAATAAACCGAAAGAATGGATTTCTCTGAGCGGAGGAAGATATTTCAAAAGTAAATCATTTGTTCGGCTCGCCATTTTAACTCGGAGCAGACTGGAGTGTAGGCAACATTTTGGAAATTTGTGGTAAGGTCTTATGGGACCAAACTGCTGAGATCATCGGTCCCTAAGTTCACACTACTTAATCTAACTTAAACTAACTTACGCTAAGGACGACACACACATCCATGCCCGAGGGAGGAATCTAACCTCCTATGAGGGGATGTAGGCAACACATATTGCTTATATACACCTCTCAGGGGTGTAACTAATAATAAAAAGACGCTTAGATCAGCGAGAAGCATCAGCGTACATTTTGCCTCTAATGAAGGTTATTCCACATCATGTGGTCTATCAGCCCTACACGTTTGGTTCAAGCACTTTGAAACATCCTATTCCCAACTACTTTTATGTAAAGTTAAGTAGTAATTCTCAAGTAGCACACAATGATAACTTTTGAGAACACAGGTCTTGGTTAAATAATGAGAATAGTCAATAGAATGCTAAGAAACTTGAACCGAAACGTACATACAGTTTGCATTTGCAGATAGCAGCTTACCTGAACAACCCGACCGTCATGTGCCACATATTAGATAAAGCAGACCAGATAGCTAAGGAAATATTAATAGAGCAGTATAAAACACAAAGAAAAGAAATTAAATATGTCTCTGAGAAAACAGCTACAGGAGAACTCTCTGTCTCTCTCTATCACACACACACACGCACACACACACACACACACACACACACACACACACACACACACACACACACGTACTCAAGGTATACAACACACATTTTAATGAAGAATAATGAGTCTTACAACCGAGTCAAATGGAGACATAATTGTTAGAGAAAGATCTTCAGTATAAAACTAACAAGTAAAAAATGCAAACATTAGGGACATCATCATAGAAAGAGAATATATCAAAGAGCAAGACAGAAAAACATTGATATAAATAGAGGATTAATCAGAGGACTGATAATAGAACAAACAAAGGAATTGATCAAAAACAAGAACATTCATAAAAATTATAAAGATAACAAAGAAGTACATATAATTAAATAAATGAAGAAAGAACTAGAGGAAAGGAAGCAGTACATACAAAATCATACAAAGTAACACCATAGTGCTCATAGATACATAGTAACATATGAATTAAAAAAGAGCTACCTGAACAATTATTGAAGAAGAACTACAGTCTGATCCAACTACTAGATTCAATATGAAACTGCAAACTACGTCAAAAATATGAAAAAATTAATTCCAAAAGGACACAAAAAAAACATAGCACAAAAGAATTCAGAAGAATCAACGCACAGAGGCAAGTCCAAAATACATAGAGGCGACAGCTGGTCATCAATTTCAAGAATGTTCCCACATACCACACTGCAGGGTTTTCACACCAATAGGTAGCTGAACATAACAAACTATAAAACAGAGGTATATAAAGTTTTTTAGCTTTTTATTATCGGGATACACACATTCCACCAACCGCAAAAGTGATTATCTTTGATGTCCGAAACGTGTGCACTTAAATCCCACTCGGTGACACAATCCATATCACAAAAGCACATCTAACAGAAAACCCAGAAACCCCAAATACCACAACATAAGAATTGATATAAATCGTAAAAAGATTCGCTGAGCAAAATTATATTCAATGTAGCAATTCAACTATTTGCAAAGGAAGTCATCCCTATAGAAGCCTAGTCTCTAGCAACTATGTTAATGAATCACAATGATAACAGAATATTTGCAGAAATAATAGAAAGAAAAGTATGAAATCTTATACTGGTACATGTATGTAGAAGACATTAGACGAACTGCCGGAACCTATAAACGGCTTATACATGAAGTTATGTAAAATATACTACAACATTCATTTCACAATGGGAAGGGAAACAAAATAAACGATACACTACCTTCACCTCAAAATCGCAAAATCCAATGCCATGTGATTCCCTTTGCCCCTGATGGTCAAATGTTCACTCTGGTCCAGAATGCCCATACATCACTACTGATGAGTATTGGGAAAGGCCAAGAGATGAGATATGGGTGGCAGGAGTAGGGCAGCATTGGAGTGAGCAAGGAATTAGTTTCCAACCTTCATTTTAAATCGAGAAAATAAGATAGATTATAGTTTATGGGATGGGTAAATTTCAAGAAAGATTTCATAGCCTGCGAGGGGAATGTGGTTGAGATTATTCAACGAAAGAGCACCGAGTGTGTGGTGATGAAAGGAAGCTTGGGGCTTGGTGAAAGATTGACAGCAGGAAAGAATGACGGATACAGTGGGGTGTTGATATTCACTTTTAAGGGAGACATAGGTCTGGGGAACGTATACCGCGTGTTTGAAGAGACGTGGGAACTTCATTAGCTGGTACCGGATACGAGTTGGGAATGTAATCTTATATAGAAAACGCAGCAGAGGCCATGAAGTTCTAGTACTTGCAAGAGATAGTAAAACTGAGGAAGGGTGGTATTCCATGAGAGTAGAGTGTTTATGCGTTTTCGGCAGTCATGCGATTTTTAGAAGCGTTACTAGTGCACGTAGCCACTCGGTGATCGGCTCCTGGCAGAGTGGGCAGCGGGCAGCGCAGCGTCCGGTTGGAGGTGCCATTAGCTTTTACGGCAGGCGCGCGGCGACACTCGATTAGCGTCACGGTCGGAATACCGGGCCATTTATTAGGCCCTGCAGTCGCTAGCACGCCCTTTTCGGCGTTAGATTTTTGGCACGAGTTTCGTGCCACACATAAAAGAAAGGTGACTTGTTCGAGAAGATATGTGGTCGCCCTGTAATTCAATCAGGAAGGCGCAAACGAGGCGGGACTGATATTACACGACTGCAACAAATGTGTGCTTTTACACTCTCCGGACATTATTTTCACAAAACGAAGTCGTCAATCACTTCAGAAGTACTCTTGGTCACTATTTTCACTAAAATAAATTGTAGATCGCTTAAAAAATACCGAGGACATAGCATAAACATTTTCTGCCTTCAAATACAAACACCGAACTTTCTCACTCTCGCTTTTAAGCGGTAAGACGTGGACGAATAATAATGCTACATTTCCTCTTAATGATAGTCATATTTCTCGAGAGTACGAAATAGGAAACCGTACAGTATTAGGCAAATTCGCTGTAAGTGATCATAGAGTTTTAAATCTCAGCTGATCATAGGACTGTGCCAGGGCAGTGGGCGATGCAATTGGACTTTAGAAGAACAGACTGAGTCCTGCTGGAGCTGGAGTTCTATCCTCCGGAGACGGATCATTGTTATTTCGAGACAGATAATGTAGTAGAACAACTTGTATCCTCCATCAAGGCGGCTGTTGTTGCTTCAGTACCTTTGAGGAGAAGATTTTCGCGCACGGCAATGATGCCATGGACACCGGAACTTACCACGCTTCTTCAGTCCGTACACAGAGCATGTCGCAACTGTCAAAGTAGTTTTACTCAGGAAGAAAGAGAGTTTCATCTACATAACTAAGGCTTAAACTGAATTACAAGGACATATTAATTCGCCACGGAAATAACATCTGGGAGACATTTGCAACTGAGCAGCTAATTCTGGACCCTTCGGAGGCTTATTATAAGATAACCTGGGAAAAGATACACTCACTCTTATTTCTTTCAACGTGAAAGGTAGCTAACACTCCAGCTTAACCCTGCTGTTCTGTTCGGGTCTATATGACCCGAAACGAATATGAACGTTATTTTACATTATGTAAATACCAATATATATTTATGAAACTTTGTGACTTTGTCTGAAAATGGATGAGCAGCATGTGTTTTAAAAGGTTTTAAAAAAGTTTAAGAAGTTTGGGCTTCAACTGTAATAGTTGCATATGTAATGTTCGGGTCATAATGACCCGACACAAATATGTTTAGTGTAACTCGTATTTATTTCTAAAATCTGGAAATGGCGAAAATTATTTTTGTTGTGTTGTGTGGGAATAGTGACTGCATCATTCCAACTTACTCTCAACAATCACCTAAAGCTCCATGCGTTCACAACAATGGGCTTGTTTGTTGCTTTCCCCAGGAAATAATAATTGGCAGTTCTCAATAATTGGAATGCTTTGTTTCTGCCCAGTTTGACTTGTGACACCATGGCGATGAGACCATTGAATGATCGTGAGTTGGAAGAAATAGTAAATGCCTCACCAGATGAAGGATCACTTTCTGAGTTTGAAGATCACATCAGCAATGCATCTGAAAGCGAGTGTTCCGATGACAGTTACGACAGTCCACAGCCCATACAAAATAGTGTAGAGACTTTTCTTTCTAAAAATGGGAATATAGAATGGCAGTTGCATCCACCAGCACAACATGGTCGCCTACCAGCTTCGAACATCATCAAGAGTACCCCAGGAGTTACCAGGTATGCAGTCAGCAGAATATCTGATGTAAAATGTTCATTTGAAGCAGTATTTCACACAGCGCTTCAAAATGAAATAATAGAGATGACAAATATTGAAGGGCAGCGAGTTTATGGTGAACAGTGGACAGATATTGATGGTTCTGTTTTCCATGCATACTTAGGACTCTTACTCCTAGCGGGTGTATATCGATCTCATGGGGAGTCTACAAAAAGTTTGTGGGATAAAGATACTGGGCGAAACATATTTCGAGCAACCATGTCTCATGAAACATTCTGTAAGATATCACGTGTCCTGCGATTTGACAAGAAATCTACTAGAGAGGAAAGACGACGTACTGACAAACTTGCCGCAATTCGTAGTATTTGGGAGAAGTGGGTAGAGGTCCTTCCTAAACTGTATAATCCAGGAGAAAATGTTACTGTTGACGAGCAGTTAGTAGCATTTAGAGGTCGCTGTCCATTCAAGCAGTATATCCCAAGTAAACCGGCAAAATATGGGATCAAAATATGGACCATGTGTGACAGCAAAACTTCATACGTACTGAAAGCCCAAATTTATACAGGAAAGGTGAGTGGAGCGGCACCAGAAAGAAATCAGGGAATGAGGGTGGTATCTGATCTCACTTCTGAGTTACGTGGTCAGAATATCACGTGTGACAACTTTTTTACGTCGTACAATTTGGGGCAGCTGCTTCTGAAAAGGAAATTGACTATGTTGGGAACTATACGGAAAAATAAGCCGGAGCTTCCACACAAAATGACCAACAAGGAGGTACACAGCTCTTCATTTTACTTCACAAATGACACTACTGTGGTTAATTATATTCCTAAGAGACACAAGAATGTTGTACTTATGAGCACTCTCCACCATGATGCGGAAATCAGTGACAGGGCTGATAAGAAGCCAAAAATGATTTTGGACTATAATTCAACCAAAGGTGCTGTAGACACGCTTGATCAGTTATTAGGTACATATACATGCAAACGAAAAAGTAATAGGTGGCCAATGATAGTTTTCTACAATATTCTTGATGTTTCTGCTTATAATGCATACGTTTTGTGGATTTCGGTTGACCCTAATTGGAATGCAAGCAAATTGACTAGAAGGAGAATATTCTTGGAGGAACTTGGAAAGTCACTGATAAAAGAACATATTGCATCAAGAACGCATTTCCCAAGAACAGAAGATTCTTTGAGAATGGTCACAAGCATCCAAAACCCGAATGATGTGGGTGGTGTGTCAGAATCGGTAACAACAAGAAAATCTACAAAACGTGCACGCTGTAAGTTCTGTCCATCAAGTAATGACAATAAAACAAACATGGTGTGTGGAAAATGTAGTAAACATATTTGCAAGAAACATGTAACCTACTTGTGTCCACAGTGCAAGCAGTAAGAAAAGAACTGTAGTATTTTATAAGATGATTGTATTGAAAATTCTGTTGTTTCAAATTTATGTGAATACTTGTGCCTAAACTACAATCAGTAAGAAGAGAGGATTCTAAAGTTGTAGTGCTTTCTATGTTGGAATGTAATAAAAAAACTGTAGTGTGTTCTGTACTGTAGTGTGCTCTAAGATGAATATCTGTAATGACAACTGTCTGTTGTTAGAAAATGTCAATACTTACGTCTAAACTGTCAACAATAAGAATAGAAGTATGGAAAAACTGTAGTGCTTTCTAAGTTGAATGCCTGTAATGGAAACTGTCTGTTGTTTCAAATTTATGTGCATATTTAAATGAAAAATATCCCTCAATAAAGTTGTATGCATTGTTATTATTATTATTATTACCATTATTATTATTATTATTATTATTATTATTATTACTAACAAGGTACTGGAATAGAACAACAATGTCGATAGCTAAAACTGTACCAAAATTTATGTTTCTAAAGCATTTTGATATGTCGGGTCATATTGACCCGAACAGTATATATGTCAAGTAAAAGTGAACAGAACAGCAGGGTTAAACTACTGTACATTATGGAAGGGGACAGCTGAAGAGCTCTTAACAGTAATACTGCCGATTACCAACCTTGAGGAAGATAACGATTACCACAAAAATATAAAGAAAACTTTGGAATTGCTATATAAAAATAACCTGAACACATAAACTTTCTCAGTCGAAGAAATATTTAAAACGTGTAAAGTCTTCTCGAAGAAAAAGACTCCATGTCCGAATGCGATCACTGCCGAAATCTTGCAGTTTTTGGCACCAAAGATAGCGCCATCATTATGTAAAACATATGACTAGTGCGCAGTACAAGGAAAATTCCCAGTAGTATGAAAAACTGCGGGCATTATCGTCAAAAGGATATCTCCAGATAAAGACCCATCATTAAGGAAGTCCTACAGGCCAGTTTGTTGGATGTCTAAGGCAAAATTCTCGATAAGTGCTTATGTGACAAGCCGTCAAGCGGGCGCATTCTGCATGGAATGAACGAATAGCAATATGGCCTTAGGAAAGGAGAATTTACTGAAAAACCAATTAATCAATCAGCTTAGCTTTCCAATCCATCCCCGTAGAATTACGTTATCGGGATGACGCTGGGCATTACAAGCCTCCGGCAATCTCTGGTGGCTGTCCCTTCTACTGTTTACATGACATTGAAATTGGCGCCATATGGTTGTCTGAGTGGTTACTGTCGAAAGAGGGATGCTAAGATCAAGACCCTGCTGCTGTGGTATCGAAACGCATCTACAAGGGTTGCCTGCAACGTTCAGTCTGCGGACCAGTTTCATTTTTCGAAAACATTCTCTTACTTACACATGAGAGTACACAAATACCGTTTTTGTTTTAAGGGTTAGGGGGTGGGAAGGAGTGGGGAAGGGCATCCGGCCACCTTCTGCCGCTAAAATTGTGAAACTCAGGTTAACAGCCCGGCCCCGTGACGACAAGGGGTAAGGCCAGGATAAAGAATAAGAAGTAACAAACAGCAGTTGGCAGCTAGTAGTAGAGATCCAATTCCTCGTTCCAGGAATGGAACCTCCCCAGGGCTAGCCTTGGGAGACTAAATGGCTCAAATGGCTCTGAGCACTATTGGACTTAACTGCTGAGGTCATCAGTCCCCTAGAACTTAGAACTACTTAAACCTAACTAACCCAAGGACATCACACATATCCATGCCCGAGGCAGCATTCGAACCTGCGACCGTAGCGTTGGGAGACTAAAGCTTACAATAATGTACTAACAATATAAACCCAGTGAACACTGTCAGCAGGGTAGTCAACACTTTAGAAGTACGAGGGGCACTCAATAAGTAATGCAACACATTTTGTTCTGTATTCAAGAATCCAATACACCATATTATTTTCCACTCTATTGGCTACAAAACCCTATTTAGCAACATAATCTCCGTGAAATGTGACGGCCGTACGCCATCTTGTTAGGAGGGCCTGTACGCTCTCAGGATACCACTCTACTGGACGACGTCAGAGCCAACATCTTGCTGCATCAATAACCTCCCCATCATCACGTATCGCTTCCAGCGAAGTGCTCCCTTTGTTGGACCAAACAGATGGAACTCGGAAGGTGCAAGATCCAGGCTTTAGGGTAGATAAGGAAGAACAGTGTAATGAAGTTTTTTGAGCTCCTCTCGGTTGCGCAAACTTGTATGAGGCCTTGCATTGTCATTGAGAAGGAGAAGTGCGTTTGCATTTTTGTGACAACGCAATACATATACAATACACAATACACAATATACATAAATGACCTTGTGGATGACATCGGAAGCTCACTGAGGCTTTTTGCGGATGATGCTGTGGTATATCGAGAGGTTATAACAGTGGAAAATTGTACTGAAATGCAGGAGGATCTGGAGCGAATTGACGCAAGGTGCAGGGAATGGCAATTGAATCTCAATATAGACAAGTGCAATGTGCTGCGAATACATTGAAAGAAAGATCCCATATCATTTAGCTACAATATAGCAGGTCAGCAACTGGAAGCAGTTAATTCCATAAATTATCTGGGAGTACGCATTAGCAGTGATTTAAAATGGAATGATCAGATAAAGTTGACCGTCGGTAAAGCAAATGCTAGACTGAGATTCATTGGAAGAATCCTAAGGAAATGCAATCCGAAAACAAAGGAAGTAGGTTACAGTACGCTTGTTCGCCCACTGCTTGAATACTGCTCAGCAGTGAGGGACCCGTACCAGATATGGTTGATAGAAGAGATAGAAAAGATCCAACGGAGAGAAGCGCGCTTCGTTACAGGATCATTTAGTAATCGCGAAAGTGTTACGGAGATGATAGATAAACTCCAGTGGAAGACTCTCCAGGAGAGACGCTCAGTAGCTCGGTACGAGCTTTTGTTGAAGTTTAGAGAACATACCTTCACCGAGGAGTCAAGCAGTATATTGCTCCCCTCCTACGTATATCTCGTGAAGAGACCATGGGGATGAAATCAGAGAGATTAGAGCCCACACAGAGGTATACTGACAATCCTTCTTTCCACGAACAGTACGGGACTGGAATGGAAGGGAGAACCGATAAGGTACTCAAGGTACCCTCCACCACACACCGTCGGGTGGCTTGTGGAGTATGGATGTAGATGTAGATGTAGATGTAGATGTAGATGTAGATGTAGATGTAGTTAGCTACTTCAGTTTCCTGAGGGTAGCACAATACGCTTCCGAATCGATCGCTGCAGAATGAGGGATGAAATCAAACAGGACAACCCCATTATAGCCCCAGTAGACCGTCGCCATGACTTTACTGGCTGAGGGTGCGGATTTTTCTTAGGAGCAGAGGTGATGTGGCGCAACTTCATAGAGTGACGTTTTGTTTCCACTGTGATAAAGTTTGACGAAAAATTGACACCATCGGGCTCGTACCACGAAAGTAATTCCGCACAAATGGTCAGTTATTGCTCTTTGCGGTATTTTTTTAGGCGGCGAGGAACCCAACGGGCACACACCTTTCAGCATCCCAACTGCTGGAGGAGTGTGACAACACTGCCAACAGAGACGTCCAGTTGTGCAGTGAAGTGTTTGATTGTGATCCGTCCAACATTGTAGGAGTCACGGCAGTGTGTGGCTGGTCGGCATGCGGGAGATAGGACAGGTTTGCACTATCATGTTGTAATAATGACACTCGCCTTTTCCAACGACTCACCGTTTCTGTAGACATTCTGCAAGCGCCTATTAATATGTGCAATGCTCTAGTTTTCCGCCAAAAGAAACTCAATGACAACTCTGCTTGGAAAGCAAGTCCATTAGAGACGCCACCTATTGGGACTTCAGAATCCGTAATGGCTGAACCAGGATTATTCCAGTATGTCCAACAGAAAATTCTGCATTTTTTCAACTGAAATTGGCCAAGAAAAAATATGTTACATTGGTCATTGAACGCCCCTCGTAGGGTTATCTATTAATACTAACAGCTCACTTAAATTGCTGTTTATATTATAGACTTTGTAAATTTAAGTGGGAAAAGAATAAAGAGTCGTTCTGCATTCCTGACTCGGGACACGTGATGTAACTGCGCTATCCTGTACGCCAAAGCGAACAATATAATAGGTCCGTCCCCTTGGGCCTAGGGACGTGGGGCCATTTATATCTTGCATGAGGCTGAGTATAGTTCTCCTGAACGCATGAATTCTGTATACATACGACACTCATGGAACCAACCAACGCGAGCAGTAATATCGCTGAAGTTTAAATCGCAACCTAGACTCGCCACAATCCACTGTCGAAATTGTATTCATGCCGGTGAACAAATCTCCTCTTTACATAAGGCATAATACGATCTTCTGACAACCAACCATCACTGAAGTGCAACTTTTGTGTGAGAAACCCGCCGTATTATCTTTTCTTAGACAGGGTAGTCAGATGCAGTCTAGAAAACTTGTACGGATGTTGCGTACGCAAATACACTACTGGCCATTAAAATTGCTACACCAAGAAGAAATGCAGATGATAAACGGGTATTCATTGGACAAATATATTATACTAGAACTGACATGTGATTACATTTTCACGCTATTTGGGTGCACAGATCCTGAGAAATCAGTACCCAGAACAACCACCTCTGGCCGTAATAACGGCCTTGATACGCCTGGGCATTGAGTCAAACAGAGCTTGGATGGTGTTTACAGGTACAGCTGCCCATGCAGCTTCAACACGATACCACAGTTCATCAAGAGTAGTGACTGGCGTATTGTGACGAGCCAGTTGCTTGGCCACCATTGACCAGGCGTTTTCAGTTGGTGAGAGATCTGGAGAATGTGCTGACCGGGGCAGCAGTTGAACATTTTCTGTATCCAGAAAGGCCCGTACAGGACCTGCAACATGCGGTCGTGCATTATCCTGCTGAAATGTAGGGTTTTCCAGGGATCGAATGAAGGGTAGAGCCACGGGTCGTAACACATCTGAAATGTAACTTCCACTATTCAAAGTGCCGTCAATGCGAACAAGAGGTGACCGAGACGTGTAACCAGTGGCACCCCATACCACCGCTCCGGGTGATACGCCACTATGGCGATGACGAATACACGCTTCCAATGTGCGTTCACCGCGATGTCGCCAAACACAGATGAGACCATCATGCTGCTGTAAACAGAACCTAGATTCATCCGAAAAAATGACGTTTTGCCGTTCGTGCACCCAGGTTCGTCGTTGAGTACACCATCGCAGGCGCTCCTGTCTGTGATGCAGCGTCAAGGGTAACAGCAGCCATGGTCTCCGAGCTCATAGTCCATGCTGCTGCAAACGGCGTCGAACTGTTCGTGCAGATGCTTGTTGTCTTGCAAACGTCCCCATCTGTTGACTCAGGGATCGAGACGTGGCTGCACGATCCGTTACAGCCATGCCGATAAGATGCCTGTCATCTCGACTGCTAGTGATACGAGGCCGTTGGGATTCAGCACGGCGTTCCGTATTGTCCTCCTGAACTCACAGATTCCATATTCTGCTATCAGTCATTGGATCTCGACCAACGCGAGCAGCAATGTCGCGACACGATAAACCCCAATCGCGATATGCTACAATCCGACCTTTATCAAAGTCGGAAACGTGATGGTACGCATTTCTCCTCCTTACACGAGGCATCACAACAACGTTTCACCAGGTAACGCCGGTCAACTGCTGTTTGTGTATAAGAAATCGGTTGGAAACTTTCCTCATGTCAGCACGTTGTAGCTGTCGCCACCGGCGCCAACCTTGTGTGAATGCTCTGAAAAGCTAATCATTTGCATATAACAGCATCTTCTTCCTGTCGGTTAAATTTCGTGTCTGTAGCATGTAATCTTCGTGGTGTAGCAATTTTAATGGCCAGTTGGGTATAAGGTGACCGTCGAGACGGTGTCACCAAACGTGTGCTTCGTTAGTTTTCCTAAACCCGAATATGAGAGCGTCTAAAGTACCGGCCATTCTTACAGTCTTCTCCCCACCACTTGGCATGCAAAAGATTGCTCTGAGTGTGTGGAAGTGTTTATATTCTGGCCCTGCTAGCTAGGGAGCATGAATTACGGAATTGGTTAGGCATCAGAGTAACTGTTATTTGTAGGTTCCTGAAAAGAGTTTCTCTGCCAAGTAACGTAATTTAATGAGAGTAGGTAACCTACATTTAGGGCAAAGAACCCGTTCCATACACCATTATATTGTTTTTATTATCGTGTTGTTTACAAAATGATTCAGGATAGAAATGGTTTACTGATAACTAAATTTAAAAAAGGTCACACAAATGTTGATCCAAGTATCAGGTAGTTATAGATGACAATGCCTTGCTGCCCGATAAGTTAAAACAAACAAGTAAGAACAGAAGTAAACTCTGCTGAAATGGTTTCTGCAATGTGCTGTACTTAAACAACGTTCATTAACGTAGTTGGAGAACCGTTCCTAACTGAGGTTCAGCATTCTGATCTTGCTTAGCCGAACGCAACACGAAGGAAGGTTTAGTATACAACTCAAAAATAAACAGTAAACTTGATGAAGAGGCACGCTTGTGACATCATATGTAACGTACTCGGCCGGCCGTTGTGGCCGAACGGTTCTAAGCGCTTCAGTCTGGAGCCGCGTGACCGCGTGATCGCAGGTTGGAGTCCTGCCTCGGGTATGGATGTGTGTCATGTCCATAGGTTAGTTAGGTTTAAGTAGTTCTAAGTTCTAGGGGACTGATGACCTCAGATGTAAAGTCCCATAGTTGTTCAAATGGCTCTGAGCACTGTGGGACTTAACTTCTGAGGTCATCAGTCCCCTAGAACTTAGAACTACTTAAACCTAACTAACCTAAGGAGATCACACACATCCATGCCCGAGGCAGGATTCGAACCTGCTACCGTAGCTGTCGCGCGGTTCCATACTGCAGCGTCTAGAACCGCTCGGCCAACCACGGCCGGCTAAGTCCCATAGTACTCAGAGCCATTTGAACAATTTTTTGTTACGTACTCCCTGCGCAATTGCAATGCGTCATTGACCTTTGCTGCACGGTGTGTCATTGTATGTATAGAATGCAAGACAGCTGTATCTGCTCCGTGCTGACCGTCACCTATAAAACTGCTTATTCTTGTCTGAAGTGTCAGTGAAGTGTCAGACATTTACTCTTACCGAGTTCTTCTGTGAATCAGAAGAATGTTTGTCCCTAGTCTGTCTATAATGGCTGTGTACACTCGCCTTGTCGGTGGGGTGCTGCGCATAGTGATGCCCTCGCAGTTCTCACCAAAACGTATTAAATAACACGACTCTTATCGATCTGTCCACTTGGAGAATATACAAGTCTCTCAGCTTATTTGACGCTGATCTATTTAGAGTCCCTTGTGATTAAAGTGACCACAGAATAAATCTCTCTCCACACCCCACGGTGTGTTTAGCACTCTGTGCATAAATACAACGTTTTGGAGAGAGCTCTTTCTTGTCTGCAAATTGCATATATCGAGCTACCTCTCATATTTCTATGAACAACATTGCTTCCCTTCAAAATTGGAGTCCGCCAAATAAAGTACTACATACAGGAATTATTTATTTCACTCTAAAAACATCTAATTAGTGTGAACTGGGCACTCGCCTCGCCCTTGGGACACCTGAGGCAGTTAACGCGCCGTTGGCCCCCTGTGGCGAAACAAGCTACGCGACAGAGTCGAGACCCGTGCTGCATCCCTTGCCGCCGTGATATTTATGACCCGTCTCCGTCCTTTGATACGGGTCTGCAATGTGGCTTTTAAAGAAGCATGTTGTGTCGTGGCTCGTCACCTACTCTCCGTTCCAGATCTGTGTTGCTACTGAAATGTATGTACACGCATATGGGAAAAGGGATTACTTAATATAGTATTCTGATCAGCAAAGTACACTTTCATTTTCACTTGATATGGAAAGTAAGTCTGTTACGCCCAAAGTATGGCGTATGACGTATCGTAATAATTGTCTCCTCAAGGAGATACCCATGAAGGCGGTAAAATGAACTGTTGCCTTATCTGTTGCCAATGGAATGCGGTAAAAATGGAGTGCTACCTTTCAAGAGATCCAAAAATTGGACATAGAAGGCTAGTGAGGATCGAATCCAGGCCCAGACCTGAGCAGTCTCCGCTATGAAAACTGCTGACACTGAACTTGGACACCACTTGAATTTGATTTTCTGACATCAACACTATTTAACACTAAAAAAGAACAACGAATGAAATTTTTCCTTAACAATTATTTCTCAGCATAACCTACCCTGCAACACCCCCAAAGGCTTTACAGATGGTTTCTGATCACCCTCTATATGGGATTTAGACGTTCTACTAATACAGTAGAGTCCCGTTAATCCGAACTGATTTGGACCGGACCTTGTTCGGATTACCGTAATTACGATGACGAGTTTCTAGAATGAAGTATACCAAGCAGATAAGTAGGTACACCATGGTAACAAATGGGAACAAGTGTGGGAACAATGGTTCACTCTCACTCCCTGCCCTTGTTGTTGTGCATTGTTGAGACCTTTGTAGTGTATGAGATCAGTGAACTGCCAGTTGGCTCGCAAAGCGCTTGGTTATGTTAATTATCGATCGCTGGCACCCGAAACAGTTTACTGTATTCCTTCAGGTGTAGTGGTGTACGTATTTTCGTCATGAGTAAACGGAAAAATACAACATTAACTCTCAAAGAAAAACTGAATGCTTTAAAGCAAATAGACAATGGTAAATGGAAATGAGCGTTTGGCGTCATTGTCGGGAGACCCCTTGCCGGGCAGTTCCGGCCGCCTTGGTGCAGGTCTTACTACATTCGACGCCACATTGGGCGACCTGCACGCCGGATGGGGAGGAAATGATGATGAAGACAACACAACACCGATCGTTGTGTTTGGTCGTTGCGGACGCCACAAGACATCCGTTAAAGTTCGTTTGTTGATCCTTTTTTTTTTCTTTTTTACAGAGGCTAACTAGCTCTCTGACCGAACACCTTGGGCTACCGTGCCGGCTAATAATGATGATTAGGACTACACAATATTACAATATCCAGTCTCTGAGCAGAGAAAATCTCCGACCCAGCCGGGATTCCAAGCCGGGCCCTTATGATTGACATTCTGTCGTACTGACCACTCAGCTACCGGGGCCGGACCCATCGGGGAAATGTAGACAATGGTGAGAATGTATCAAAATTGGCAACGGAACTGGGTGTTGATAAAGCAACCATTTGTGATTGGAAGAAGAACCGAGTGAAGCTTGAACAGTCCTGTGCAACGTCTTCGGGGAAAACACTCGAAATTCGCAGACTTTGAAACTGTCCCAGTACGATAAAGTGGATGAAGCTCTTTTCCTTTGGTTTACGCAGGAAATAGAAAGGGGAACTCCTCTGAGTGGAGCACTGGTTCAGGAGAAGGCTGTTTACCTGAACAAGTTAACGAATGGTGATGGGTCTTTTAGTGCGGGTACGGGTTGGTTGGACAAATTCAAAACACATCATTGACTCCGTCAGCTAACAATTACTGGATAAATGCTTTCTTCTGACCGTGATGCAGTGAAGGAATGCTTGGGTGAGTTTGAAAAAGTGATAAGAGAGGGAAAGTATTCTCCTCAAGAAATTTATAACGCTATTGAGACTGGCCTTAATTTTAGGGCATTGCCAACAAAAATCCTGGCATCAAAAGCAGAAGACCATGCTCCTGGTTTTAAGATGTGCAAAGATCGTGTGACTTTATTAGAGTGCAGCAACGCTGCTGATAATCACACACTGCCTTTAATTCTGATCGGCAAATCTGCTAGGCCCAGAGCTTTCAAAAACTGCAGCAAGAAGTCCCTGCCCGTGTATTATCGCAACCAGAGAAAAGCATCGATGGATGGTAAGCTGTTCAAAGAATGATTCACATAGTTCAAATGGCTCTAAGCACTATGGGAATTAACATCTGAGGTCTTCAGTCTCCTAGACATAGAACTACTTAAACCTAATTAACCTAAGGACATCACACACATCCATGCCCGAGGCAGGATTCGAACCTGCGACCGTAGCAGGAGCGTGGTCACGGACTGAAGCGCCTCGAACCTGTCGGCCGGCTCAAACAATGGTTTCACGGCCAGTTTGTTCCCTCTGTTCGACGGTTTTCCAAGGAAAATCATTTATCTCTCCATGCAGTCCTTTTGATTGTTAACGGTCCATCTCACCCCAGCACTGAGGAATTATGTGATGGAGAAATTGTGGCGAAGTTTAACCGCTGAATGTTACACCACTTCTAGATCCGATGGACCAGGGCATACTGCAAACATTAAAACTGATTTACAGAAAACAATGTTTAAGAAAGCTGATCCAAGATGACAGCATTCCTTTAGTGGACAAAATAAAAAAGACCAATACGAACGATGTTCTTTATTGGACCGCTGAGGCATGGCAGAAAATTTCAGAAAATACTCTGAGAAAATCGTGGACAAAACTGTGGACATCTCTTGAATTTCAGGACAACCTAGTTGAAAATTAAGAGAAAAATCTGCTACAGTTGATAAAGACAATCGCTAGTGAAGGAGACGTAGATGAGTGGGTGGCAGCGGGTGGGGCATGTGTAGAGAACCTTACTGACGCTGATTTGGTTGCTGCTGTGACTCAAGACCAGGAAGAAGTGGACTGCTGTGATGGAAGTGACAATGAGCCTGAAAGCGACTAAGGAGAGCTGGTGCCACACAGTGACGCAGCAGAAGCCCTTGACCTCGCGCTACGTTATTTGGAGCAACAACCCACTGCCACGCCTGATTTGATGTTTATGAGACGATGGCGCAACTATGCGGCAGACTATCTTCATTACGCCAAAAAATAATGACTGAGTTTTTGTCATCTAAAAAGTAGGGATTAAAAGTCCGCTGTATTTTAGTAAGTTTGACAGCTTTTCTTTCATTGTCATGCATTGTTTAAACCGATTGTTTTCTTGCCAATTTTTCTGATACATGTTAACTGTAGTGTGTAAATTAAAATAGTGTGTATGTACAGCAGTTTACCGCACAGTTTTCCATACTTAGACTAACATCTTTCATGTTCGGATTAACCGAACGTTCGGATTTCCGGGGTTCGGATTAGCGGGGCTCTGCTGTACTTACTTTCTGCGGTTGCGCTGAAATGGTAATCATTGACTACATCCAAGCATATTGTACTCCTCATGCCTTTCATATCCCACCTCCCCAGTGCTGCAGTTTTAACGGCCAGTAAGGTACGTAGTCAGCCATCTTTGTACGAACAAAAAATGGTTCAAATGGCTCTGAGGACTATGGGACTTAACTTTTGAAGTCATCAGTCCCCTAGAACTTAGAACTACTTAAACCTAACTAACCTAAGGACATCACACACATCCGTGCCCAAGGCAGGATTCGAACCTGCGACCGTAGCGGTCGCACGGTTTCAGACTGTAGCGCCTAGAACTGCTCGGCCACATCGACCGGCTTGTACGAACACACATAATCCTTTTGATATTGATGTGTGGAGAGCGTAGCTTGCTTTGCATATTATATTTTTCAGAGATCCTGCTGGTTGTTCTGATTAGGTCCGTTCTTTTAAAGCTAGCAGACTACCGTTGACCTCAGGGCATGTTATATATTTCTGATAAAAGCATATGTGAGTGAAGTAAGGCGATATCTTTGTGGATCACTTCTGCTATCAATCAAGCAGGTAGTTTTGACCAGCGTTTTCTTTCAGTCACTGTCAGAACTTCTCTTCTCTCTGGATCAGAGGTATCGTACGATTAAGAGCAGAACTAATACGCCACAAAATTCCACATAGGAAGGAAGATGAATGTTTTACACCCAGGCATCAACCAAGTCAGTAGAAACGAAGTACTGTAAGATGGCAAGAACTATGCCCCTTACATGAAGTCATTAAAGATCACCGAACTCACGTTGAGCGAACAGTAGGGCTGAACAAAAATGACTGACAAGGCACAATGCATCTTGTAGGGGGTATAGTATGGACGTATTGGAATAATTAATGTTGGGTGATGTTTTTAAAGTAATTCACGTGACATGAAAACCTTGTGGAAATGCGTAGATTTACTGGAGGCTAGTTTCTCCCACGGAAGTATTCAGAGTTGACCACGGCCAGGTGGCGACGCGTGGCTGGGGAGCGGCAAAGGGAAGCGACAATAGGCAACTTAGGGCGCCTCAAACTCTGATAAAGCGGTAACGGGGCGCGGCCACCAGCTGCCCCAAGATGAGTGACAGTGAGGGGGTAATTGACCCCATGGTGGTGTACCGAGAAGCAGATGGAGAACCTGTACGCCTGTTGATAAATGTCCGTCATCCCATTTTCAATGAAACATGTGAGAAAGCCGCACAAAGCTACGGTGGAGCTGTCAACAGAGCCCAAAATATGCGTGTTCGTGACTATAGCAACTTCACGCTGAATTCAAGGTCCGCATAGTCTGAAGTAAATCAGGTGAGCTGGCCGGTGTGGCCATGCAGTTCTAGGCGTGTCAGTCTGGAACGGCGTGACCGCTACGGTCGCAGGTTCGAATCCTGCCTGGGGCATGGATGTGTGTGATGTCCTTAGGTTAGTTAGGTTTAAGTAGTTCTAAGTTCTAGGAGACTGATAACCACAGATGTTAAGTCCCATAGTGATCAGAGCCATTTGAACCAAATCAGGTGAAGTGTGACAGAAGGAAATACGCCGGCCTCCGATGGGAACGTAGGACCAAGGAATTTGAAGTACTGTCCTGGGAGTCAGAATTCCGGAAAAATTGTTGTTTTATGCAGATGCTAACCTTGATGGGTGGCCTGGGAGGAGCCAAATAGCAGAAGTTGAGAGGAAGTGAAATTTTGTGGGAATTTGTTCACTTCCCAGAGCAGGCATTGGTCGGCACTGGGAAGCGACACATAATTAACGCGACTTGCGCTGCAATTGGTGTAAGTGATTCTGCTGGAGGGGAAACCGAGGCAAAGAGCGGCTAGCAGAAGTCTCCGTAGAGGTTTTCCATTCCTAGCTTGCCTAGAGTGCGGATTTGGCGTTCTTTACTCAGTTTGCCTGAGAGAGTGTGAGCATCTCTGCAGTTTGGAATCGAAAGTTTTCGTTCAGCTATGTACTGAGCAAGATAGCTAGGATTGAATAAACGAGCGCAGCCTTGCAGCACCACGAGGGCGGCCGATGTCCGCACAACGACGCCGCCCTGCCACGCAGAATTCTGTCATATTGCGCCCGCTCCGGCTCGAGTTAGGCCACTGATTAATTTGTTGGATCGTGTTGACAAAATTTCCATGAGGGTTTCATGGGCCGCATATTGTAGAATTCTTCTTACACTTCGCATTATGCCTGGGTCAGTCGATAGGAATTAATTTTGATTTATCATGCTTTACTCCACGTAAACGCAAATTATTCCCATGCCTGTTAGGAGAGTCATGTAATGTGATGATTGAAGGTCATGAGTAAAAATAAATTTGTGCTAATCGACTGCATCTGTTTTCAACCAAGTAGTTGAAATCCCAAGTCACTTTCTTAATTAATTTTATGTTCAACATTTGCATCTGGTGTTCAATAGCTGAATATAACATC
The DNA here is from genome assembly GCF_023864345.2 of Schistocerca serialis cubense. Taxonomy (NCBI): domain Eukaryota; kingdom Metazoa; phylum Arthropoda; class Insecta; order Orthoptera; family Acrididae; genus Schistocerca; species Schistocerca serialis. Next base: position 526,864,674 of record NC_064640.1, read on the forward strand.
AATGTGCACCCCTTTTTAATAAAAATGGATCAATTCTGAATCAATTAATGTCAACACTGCCACCGCAGTTCAATCAGAAGTCACAGGGCCTTATTACTTTCTTTGCGTTATCCGATTTTGCGGCAGTTTTGCACTCTCTGTTGATCTGTTAGTCAATTAGCTGGGGTGAACACACGCCAAAACCAAATAAATGATGGGTGGGGTGTTACAGCACATGTTAGTACACAAATGAAAGCAGCTCTGTTCTTGATAAAGGAAGCAGAGTAGCATTTTCCTTGTAATGATATAGGTAAATTACGGAACAACCCAATCCGGATGGCCATACGGTGATCTGCGCTCCACGCTTCCCGAATGCAAATCCACTGTCCGAACCACTGCACCGCCTTGCTTCATCAGCATCTTCTGAGGATTTCATAAAAACCACAAGCATTCAAATGTTTTATACATATCATTTTTTCATCACCACTAGTGTAAATTATGGCAGTATTCCGTGATTTCTGCTCGAGGTCTAATTTGGGCCTTCGGGTTTCGTTTTTCAGTTTTGGAGATCTGTCTGTTCTTGAAAAGTGTTTTAAGTCAGTTGCATCCCAGTTATTATCATATGGTCAGGCGTTTTTAGGGATTTGAGAGTACTGAATGAGGATATTGTCGGAGTGATTCTGGAGGATCCCCATGTAGTTCATGTCGTTACCAAATATCTTTCAGTATATGTCTAAATTGTTCAAAAGAATTAGCGGAAACTGACTTTCTGATATTTTAATTATGTTTTAATACTGGATCATCATTGCTCTTATAGTATAGCTTTGGAACTTGGCTTCTGGGGTGTGCAAAAACTAAGTCGCACTCCATTTGTACGATTAATCCTGCATTACAATGTTTGGTGACCCGTGACCCTTCTTAACAAAATGCGTGTGTGTGTCTGTGTGTGGGTTATGTGTTTTTGGGTGAGAAGCACAGAAACACAGCTTGTCATTTTTGGGTAGGGTAATCTACAGAGTACATACAAAGCTAAGTCTTAAGGGAACTTAAGCGCCACGAACATTCAATTTGTACCACAAAGTATGTATCTTGGACCCTTTTTTAAAATTATATCAATGTGCGGTCTCTCTTGCCAACAATACTTTGGTGCAGACATTCCCTGCTACCACAATTATTTCCAACATGACAAATATTAATTATTACTACTTAATCCTATTAATAAAATATAAACATCTTTCATAAATTGTTGTTTGACATTAGACAATAGAAATATACACGTCTTAACAGTACAGATAGAATATTCAGACTTGCCTTCTGTGTTCTTATCTGAAACCTACACTGTCGAAGATGTTTTATCGCCTTCATGTGCGTATGCCTCCCTTCAAACGCGTGTCTAGCCCTATATCCTTAAACCTTGTTTACTCCTTGTCCTTTCAGGAACCATTTCCTGCCGTCCTCCAATATCACCCTCTATGTCCTTTATAATAGTCAGACTGACAGTTCAAAGAAAAGCCTAAATAAATGCATAAATTTACATTCTTCGGAATTCGATTCAGTATCTTGTCGTTGTTATCTATTCTAGCCATGTAGACCTCCACATTCCACTGTAACACCATATTTCAAAATCTTTTATTATTTTTCTCTGTACTGTTTATTCTCCACGTTTCGCTTTCACATAACACTATATTATCCCAAAATACTTAAATTTACATTAGGTGTTAAAGTATTTCTGATTTTCAGAAAATCTGTTTTTGCTATTCCTAGTCTATAGTTTATGTGCACTTTATTTCTAGCCTTGTCACTTATTTTTCTACGTAGATAGTTAGATGTCTTATATAAGAACGATCAAAACGCTTCCCTTCGAAGGGCGAACAGTCCAAAATCGGTATGCCTATCAGGCAACATCGCAGTGACTACTGAGGCAACCACTCCAGCGACGCACAAGGTTGAAGATACTCGTTTGGTAAAACACCGTGTCCTGCAACGTGAAGAGCTGCCTGCTGTACATCCTCGTCCGACAGGAATCGTCGACACTTCAAGGCCATTTTTAGGGGATCTAAAGCGTGATAATTGCTTTAGGAGAGATCGGGACTATAGGGCGCGTGCTCGAGTGTCTCCCTCTTGAGTTGGCCTGACTCCGGTGATACGACGTTTGCGATAAGAGGACGTGCATTATCAGCACTGAACCTGACGCACTATTCTACAACAGTGACTGTTAACGGACACGCTGCCCCGTACACATTCTTCATTCTCCGATTAATGTATGTCAGTGTTTGTTCAAAAATTTTTCAAATGGCTCTAAGCACTATGGGGCTTAACATCTGAGGTCATCAGTCCCATAGACTTAGAACTATTTAAACCTAACTAACCTAAGGACATCACACACATCCATTCCAGAGGCAGGATTCGAACCTGCGACTGTAGCAGCAGCGCGGTTCCGGACTGAAGCGCCTTGGACCGCTCGGCCACAGCGACCGGCGTCAGTGTTTGTCCTTTAGCAGTAAAGAAAAGAATAACGGCATGTTGGTCCTGTTTGGACCCATTTGTTAATACGTCGCCATAGTGCACGTTACCGAGTTTATCGCACGCGCGTCGGAAGGCTTGAATACCACACTAATCCCTTGACTACATGTCGGTGCTTACACACTCGCATCGGAGTCGCACTATTCTGCAGCAGTGCCCTAGAACGGAAACTTATTGATCACTCTTCATACTTTCAGTCACCAGCATTGCTTGATTTAATTTTACCTCGTTGCATTATCTGACTTTTCCTGTTGATGTTTACCTTGTAACGTGTTTTCAAGAGACTGTCCACACCTTTTAGTTGATCATTCAAGTCTGCTACAGTCTCTGACAATTACAATGCCGCAGGCAAACATTAATGTTTCTAAATTTCTCGTTATTTTCCTTTTATGCTGGGTCAGTGTATAGACTGGATAACATGGACTGCAGGGTAAAACTCTGTCTGATTCTGCCCACTAAAAAATCCCTTACACAGCTATGCAATAGAATATTTTAGACGTTTACACTGCATCAGCACTGACCGTCCTCTGATATACAAAAAGGGAAAGGGGACAGATAAAAAGGGAAGGATAACTTAGCAAATGGGACAGCTTTTTTAATCCGCATCACTGTATGGAACAGCTGAGGAAGATAACTATATAGACGAAGGAAAGTGACAACTTTGATGAAGAAGTGTTTGTTCGAATAAATTTACTGGTGGTTGGCCTGCGCTACTAAGACCAGTAGGCTAAAGCTCTGTATATGTAAAGCATGAACTTCCTTTTCTCCTCCACTTGCTACTGTTTGCAATTCGTGATAGGCTGAAATCGTGTCACGTGACACATTCGGTCATTTTAGTGTTCCAGTCACATTTGTAACACGATACGTGTGATGCATTTTCCAAATTCTACACTAAAATAGTGTCACACTGCTGTGCTTCCAGCCGTATTCTTTGAGACCATAAGAGAAGTAAGTTTTATAGGATTTGTGAAACAAGAACTTTTTTATGCATTAACGTATATCCTAAAATTTAAGATGCGCTGAAAAATAATCATGTAACAAAGAACTGCGGTGTTTTAACTTGGATCAAATTCGAGGTCAAAGTTGCTATGTAAGGTGAGGTCAAATTCTTTACGTAGTGATGTGTTTTATTTGTCTGGAGTCGCTTGAAACACTCATAATTCTTATAGCATCTAATAGAGCCAACAAATCTCACGATTGCTTCACTTTGTTTTTTAGTTATTGTAAATTCTTAAAACTGTTGCATACTCTTTTCATCCATTTATTTGCGATGAACATCGTCACAACAAACAAAGAATTAAGAGAACAAACGACAAACATAAAGGACATACATATATGATAGTAACACAACAGTCGAAATTTTTAATCCTCAGCATTTTACAACTGTTTCCATGCCAGACTACACAATCAGAGACAACGCTACTAGGAACAATACATACTTCAAACAATTTTTGTTGTAAATTTTTGCAGAAAATTCAGACAGTAAATCAATTATGAATTAATTACGTTGGAATAGAGATATAGATGTGTGGGCTGCTACATATCAAGCAGGACTATTATGAATGCTCCGTGCTTGGGTGATACTTCTGTACTGTAGATACTGTTCACTGTATGCCCTTATGCTAAAGAATTTATGATTTATATAATACTTTGCCACAGTAAAAATCCCTTGACATAAATACAACATTGTTGTTGTTCTTGTGGTCTTCAGTCCTCAGACTGGTTTGATGCAGCTCTCCATGCTACTCTATCCTGTGCAAGCTTCTTCATCTCCCAGTACCTACTGCAACCTACATCATTCTGAATCTGCTTAGTGTATTCATCTCTTGGTCTCCCTCTACGATTTTTACCCTCCACGCTGCCCTCCAATACTAAATTGGTGATCCCTTGATGCCTCAGAACATGTCCTACTAACCGATCCCTTCTTCTGGTCAAGTTGTGCCACAAACTTCTCTTCTCCCCAATCCTATTCAATACATCCTCATTAGTTATGTGATATACCCATCTAATCTTCAGCATTCTTCTGTAGCACCACATTTCGAAAGCTTCTATTCTCTTCTTGTCCAAACTATTTATCGTCCATGTTTCACTTCCGTACATGGCTACACTCCATACGAATACTTTCAGAAATGACTTCCTGACACTTAAATCAATACTGGATGTTAACAAATTTCTCTTCTTCAGAAACGCTTTCCTTGCCATTGCCAGCCTACATTTTATATCCTCTCTACTTCGACCATCATCAGTTATTTTGCTCCCCAAATAGCAAAACTCCTATACTACTTTAAGTGTCACATTTCCTAATCTAATTCCCGCAGCATCACCGACTTAATTAGACTACATTCTATTATCGTCGTTTTGCTTTTGTTGATGTTCATCTTATATCCTCCTTTCAAGACACTGTCCATTCCGTTCAACTGCTCTCCCAAGTTCTTTGCTGTCTCTGACAGAATTACAATGTCATCGGCGAACCTCAAAGTTTTTATTTCTTCTCCATCGATTTTAATACCTACACCGAATTTTTCTTTTGTTTCCTTTACTGCTTGCTCAATATACAGATTGAATAACATCGGGGAGAGGATATAACCCTGTATTACTCCCTTCCCAACCACTGCTTCCCTTTCACGTCCCTCGACTCTTATAACTGCCATCTGGTTTCTGTACAAATTGTAAATAGCCTTTCGCTTTCTGTATTTTACCCCTGCCACCTTTAGAATTTGAAAGAGAGTATTCCAGTCAACATTGTCAAAAGCTTTCTCTAAGTCTACAAATGATAGAAACGTAGGTTTGCCTTTCCTTAATCTTTCTTCTAAGATAAGTCGTAAGGTCAGTATTGCCTCACGTGTTCCAGTATTTCTACAGAATCCAAACTCATCTTCCCCTAGGCCGGCTTCTACTAGTTTTTCCATTCGTCTGTTAAGAATTCGTGTTAGTATTTTGCAGCTGTGGCTTATTAAACTGATTGTTCAGTAATTTTCACATCTGTCAATACCTGCTTTCTTTGGGATTGGAATTATTATATTCTTCTTGAAGTCTGAGGGTATTTCGCCTGTTTCATACATCTTGCTCACAAGATGGTAGAGTTTTGTCAGGACTGGCTCACCCAAGGCCTTCAGTAGTTCCAATGGAATGTTGTCTATTCCGGGAGCCTTGTTTCGACTCAGGTCTTTTAGTGCTCTGTCAAACTCTTCACGCAGTATCGTATCTCCCATTTCATCTTCATCTACAACCTCTTCCATTTCCATAATATTGTCCTCAAGTACATCGCCCTTGTATAGACCCTCTATATACTCCTTCCACCTTTCTGCTTTCCCTTCTTTGCTTAGAACTGGGTTTCCATCTGAGCTCTTGATGTTCATACAAGTGGTTCTCTTATCTCCAAAGGTCTCTTTAATTTTCCTGTAGGCGGTATCTATCTTACCCCTAGTGAGATAAGCCTCTACATCCTTACATTTGTCTTCTAGCCATCCCTGATTAGCCATTTTGCACTTCCTGTCGATCTCATTTTTGAGACGTTTGTATTCCTTTTTGCCTGCTTCATTTACTGCATTTTTATATTTTCTCCTTTCATCAATTAAATTCAATATTTCTTCTGTTACCCAAGGATTTCTACTAGCCCTCGTCTTTTTACCTACTTGATCCTCTGCTGCCTTCACTACTTCATCCCTCAAAGCTACCCATTCTTCTTCTACTGTATTTCTTTCCCCCATTCCTGTCAATTGTTCCCTTATGCTCTCCCTGAAACTCTGTATAACCTCTGGTTCTTTCGGTTTATCCAGGTCCCATCTCCTTAAATTCCCACCTTTTTGCAGTTTCTTCAGTTTTAATCTACAGGTCATAACCAATAGATTGTGGTCAGAGTGCACATCTGCCCCTGGAAATGTCTTACAATTTAAAACCTGGTTCCTAATCTCTGTCTTACCATTATATAATCTATCTGATACCTTTTAGTATATCCAGGGTTTATTAATTCTATAGTATATAAGATACTGTGACCTGTCTCAGTAATAAATGAAGGCTTGCATAAGCACTGCAGTAAGAAAGCTTATAATAGTACGACTTATAGCCTGGTGGCTTGAATAAACCTTGTTCTCTCTTTAATAGTACATGTTATGTTTTAACTAGTTATTTTAAACTTCGTTCACAAAGCCTGCTCCAAAATTCTGGCCTTTGTGTTGCAGCTAAGATTTTTCCTTCTAGTAACGATATTTTCCGACCTAATATTGGTTACGTTTACCTGTTGCTATTGTTGAGCATTCGAAATGATTAGTTTAAAACTATTTACAACACTAGGTAATCGGGCTCGCTGCCCTAACGGGAACTATGATACTTATCACTGTTGTTGTTAATGGCAGCAGCAAGAAAGCTGGATTTTGTCCTCGTCACAAAAGAGATTTTGCGGTATACTTTCCTTAAATTTTTTGTTATGAGGATTAGAGACGTTCAACTGTTAAGCTAATACTCTGTCTTAACAATATTTGAGCTCCTAGCAGGGCGAGCCGATGAAGACGTCGACGGCCCTTGGCGCGCCGGCGGCTGCCCGGAGAGCGTATTGCTCCCAAGGCCGGAGCAGAGTAGCGCTGCTATTTTAAGCCGCGCCGCGCGCTCTCTGCCCACAGCCGTCCGCAGGCACAGTCTCCACGACCAGCAGCTCTGCTCGTACTGGACGCTTCCTTGATAGGATAGCGTCCATGTCCACTACTATGAGAATGATCAGTGGTCCACACTAGCTATCTGCACGTATGACCTTGCCAATACTTCTTCGCCAGCCATATACACTGTTTATTCTACGATAATTTAAATACAGCGTGGCAAGCTCAGCTGGTAAGAACATTTCTCGTAAAAAAGTAAGGGACCGGGTTCGAGTCCCAGTCCTGACAATAGTTTTAATCTGTAATGTATTTTCGTAGCTACGAACACCCCGCTGCAGAATGATAAATTGGCACCGGAACTTAAGTTTGGATTGCTAGATGGAGATTTGAACCTCCGTCTTCTCAAATACGAGTCAATTAGGGTCCTCTGTCTTAGCGCTGAGCCACGTCAATCGGCTGATGAAAGCGAGACTCGCAGATATTACCCTGGTGTGCAAAACTGTATGTCAATGCCAAGTAACATAACTCATTGAAACTTTGAACATGCATAGAAATAACTGTTTCAGTATCGTACAGAAGACAACTGAAAGAAATAAGTAATGAGACGAATAGAAATGACACTTTATTTTAAAGAAAAAAATTACACTGAAGTCGCATATGGTCCGCTGGACGTTATATAGAGCGGATATGGTTCTTAATAGGGTGCGTGATCGTCATTGACGGCAATGCATGCTCTGTAACGTGCTGTTAATAGCTGCCGGAAGGTCATCGGCGCATGTGGACGTGCTGCAACACGTCTCCCCAACGCACTCAAGACTATCTCGGTGGGATATAAGTGGGGGGATTCGGTAGCCCAGTCCATTCATCGAATATCCTCTCGTTCCCAGATCTCCACCTGCGCTGTTCGATGCGGTCGCATATTGCCATCCAAAAATGAACTCAGGACAAGATGCACTCTTCAAAAGACGTACGTGGGGAAGGAGCTCAGTCTCGAAGTAACGTTGACTGGTGAGTAAGCCCTCTTAAAAAGAACTGGATGTCAGTACGCCCATGCAACGTTATGTCTCCCTACACCAGCACACTTGGACCACCAAAACGATCAAGTTCTGCGTGTTCCTGGGTGCGTTATGTGTTCCCAGCTCTCACCATACATGAGGGTAAGTACACCATCCTCGAACAAGATCGTTTAGATAGTTCAGTTGATATGGTGTAAATAAATAAATGTCGTGTGACTAGGGCCTCCTGCCGGGTAGACCGTTCGCCGGGTGCAAGTCTTTCGATTTGACGTCACTTCGGTGACTTGCGCGTCGATGGGGATTAAATGATGATGATTAGGACAACACCAGTCCCTGAGAGGAGAAAATCTCCGGCCCAGCCTGGAATCAAACCCGGGTACTTAGGATTGACATTCTGTCGCGCTGACCACTCAGCTACCGGGGGCGGACTGTTATGGTGTGAGGCGGCATAATGTTGCGTGGGTATACTGACCCCGAGATCTTTGAATACGGTGCACTCACCAGTCAATGTTATAACAATGATGAAGAACATGCTGCGCTATATACCAGAGGCGTATATATGTATGAATGTACACTACTGATCATTAAACTTGCTACACCAAGAAGAAATGCAGATGATAAACGGGTATTCATTGGACAAATATATTATACTAGAACTGACATGTGATTACATTTTCACGCTATTTGGGTGCGTAGATCCCGAGAAATCAGTACCCAGAACAACCACCTCTGGCCGTAATAACGGCCTTGATACGTCTGGGCATCTAGTCAAACAGAGCTTGGATGGTGTGTATAGGTACAGCTGCCCATGCAGCTTCAACACGATATCACAGTTCATCAAGAGTAGTGACTGGCGTATTGTGATGAGTCAGTTGCGCGGCCACAATTGACCAGACGTTTTCAATTGGTAAACGATCTGGAGAATGTGCTGGCCAGGGCAGCAGTCGAACACTTTCTGTATCCAGGAAGGCCCGACAGGACCTGTAAAAGGGTGCGTGCATTATCCTGCTGAAATGAAGGGTTTCGCAAGAATCGAATGAAGGGTAGAGCCACGGGTCGTAACACATCTGAAATGTAACGTTCACTGTTCAAAGCGCCGTCAATGCGAACAAGAGGTGACCGAGACGTGTAACCAATGACACCCCTTACCATCACGCCGGGTGATACGCCATTATGGCGATGACGAATACATGCTTCCAATGTGTCTTCAACGCGATTTCGCCAAACACGAATGCGACCATCATGATGCTGTAAACAGAAACTGGATTCATACGAAAAAATGACATTTTCCCATCCATGCATCCAGGTTCGTCGTTGAGTACACTATCACAGGCGCTCCTGTCTGTGATGCCGCGTCAAGGGTAACCGCAGCCATGGTCTCCGAGCTGATAGTCCATGTTGCTGCAAACGTCGTCGAACTGTTCGTGCAGATGGTTGCTGTCTTGCAAACGTCCCCATCTGTTGACTCAGGGATCGAGACGTGGCTGCACGATCCGTTACAACCATGCGGATAAGATGCCAGTCATCTCGACTGCTAGTGATACGAGGCCGTTGGGATCCAACACGGCATTCCGTATTACCCACCGATTCCATATTCTGCTAACAGTCATTGGCTCTCGACCAACGCAAGCAGCAATGTCACGTTACGATAAACCACAATCGCAATAGGCTACAATCTGACCTTTATCAAAGTCAGAAACGTGATGGTACGCATTTCTCCTCCTTACACAAGGCATCACAACAGCGTTTCACCAGGTAACGCTGGTCAACTGCTGTTTGTGTATGAGAAATCAGTTGGAAACTTTCCTCGTGTCAGCACGTTGTAGGTGTCGCCACCGGCGCCAACCTGGCGTGAATGCTCTGAAAAGCTAATCATTTGCATATCACAGCATCTTCTTCCTGTCGGTTAAATGTCGCGTCTGTAGCACGTCATCTACGTGATGTAGCAATTTTAATGGCCAGTAGTGTATTAATTATACTGCATCATGCAATATCAGCGTTTACGAGCATGCAAAAGTGTGTACGTTTAACGTAAGGAGGTTGGGCTAATATAGTCTATTCCACACTAAAATGCGGGGCTCCTTGCTTCTTGGGTGTGGTAAATTTGTTCCTTTATACTTGTGAATTAATAGTATCTTAGCATCACAATGATGAGAATCACTCCCCACAGTCGCAAGACACAGTCACCATCTTCACGGAGAATGCCATCGCGTTGAATTTTTTCTTCTGTGGAGAGTGGAGATAACGCTATTCTGTCGACTGTATTTTTGTTTCGGGCTCAAAATGGTGAACCCAGGGTTCATCACCTGTCACAGTCCAGGGCAAGAAGGCCTTCTCTTCAGCTTCAAAATGTTACAGTAACTCAAAACAGAGGTTTCTTCTATGAGATTTTTCTTCCACCTTAAGGGGCTCCGGAAAGGCTCAAAATCATGAAAAGTTCCATTTTTACTTTTTTTGCGTTTTCTGAATCTGCAGACTATTACCTTTTAATAGATATACAATTTATTCAATTCCTCTCTGCCTCGTGATGGCGGGGTGTTGTGTGCTGTCCTTAGGTTAGTTAGGTTTAAGTAGTTCTAAGTTCTAGGGGACTGATGACCATAGATGTTAAGTCCCATAGTGCTCAGAGCCATTTGAACCATTTTTATTCAATTCCGAAGACTACAACTATTTTTAAATTTTTTTTGAAATGTGTTCTACATGGGCGTGACCCACTGTGGCGGTGTTAAACTGCTGTCAAATGGTGTTATTATTAACGTCCGTGTTCATCAGGTACATTTTAGTGATGTGAGATAAAGTATGTGTTGTGGCTAACCTGTGATGGTTCAATATATATCGCTGGTGTGATTGTCGATTGTTTCATGTTTATTTACTCTGTCGTTATCTCAAAAATATTCGTAATTAATTCTGTTTCTTGAGTCTCTGTTTTGTTGAAGTATAATAATGAGTAAAAGTAAAGTTATTAGAAATCCTCTGAAGGCTTTTAAGAAAAGGAGAAATGTTGGAAAGCCAAAGGTAGCTGTTATTACTGTAAACAATAAAGACGATAACCAAGTGAGTGAACCTAACCTCTCAAGTACACCTGCCCATAGCAGTCAAAGTGGGAAAGAAAATACTTCACAGAAGAAGCTTGGTTCAATGAGTGAAAACTATGAATGTTTTATGGGCGAATCGGATGTGAATGAAATATTTGATATGTCGGTTCTCAAAGGAATTTTTTCAAACTGTGTAAGATGTATTCATTGTAGTGAAGTTGGTCTGGAACTCTCCATAACAAAGCACGTAGGACTTGCTAGTGAAATACAACTGAAATGTGATAAGTGTTCATACATGACCACCTTTTGGAACAGTGTTGCAGTAACTGCAACTGAAGAAAATGGTAGCAAAATCTACGAACACAACAACGAGCGATGCTTGCTTTAGGCAAGGAACGCCTTCGGGCTGCAGACAGGGCTGTAAAGAGTCTAGAAATACAAGCAAGAGTAAACAGGAGGAGGAACAAGAGGAAGCTGGAGGAGGAGTTTGCAGAGTCCATCCTATGGACCTGGAATGCACTAAAAAGTTAATCCAATCTTTGTCGCTCGATCCCCAAAACTTTTATTTTCTCATACTAATTACATGCTTTCTAAGGATCTTCCAAACATATTTGTTTCAAACTTTCAGTAAATGTTACACAGTACCTTCTGCATAATTTAACACAGCCTTTTTCCAAAAAACTGTATATTTTTGAATATATAAATAAAAAATTGCAAAAAAAATGTTGTGAATTATCAGTACAATTGAAAAAAAATCATCTTTAATAACTGAACTAAAATTTTGTAAAATCCCTGTGTTAAGTTGTAGACCATATTCCAATAAATAATCTGTAAAATGTTCAACTGCCTACCTCAAATACTTTGTGAGGAAAGATGTAATTTATAAGCGTTATTTTAACATTGCAAGTATAGGGTGTTCCGGAGCCCCTTAAGACAGCGAGCAACTCACCTTGCACACACTTTTGAGTATCCAATAGTGCAGATAATTGGATCCACATTTCCTTTGCTTATTAACAGGAGCAGCGCCAACTGCCGAGTAGTAAAACGTCGATCCTCGCGAATGAGAACATCAGCAACATGTCAAGTGTGACAGTCGCAGATGGTCTCCCCGCTCGCAGCAAATCGTGGAGCTCACCCCAACCGCCTTTTGGCGGCCTCATCATCTGTTCAAAGGCATCAGCTGTAGTCTGGTCGACTGCACATGATCCGCAGACTTCACACAAGCTTTCGTGGACGTTAGCCACAGTTTGTTTCTCCATAGTGAGAAACTCAGTGAAGACACGCTGCTTATAATATATAACACTTACAAACGTCATTTTTATCAAAACTAGACATGATTGTCTTTGTGGATAGCCGCGATCGTTCTTTGAATAAAAATGTGGCATTCCAGTCTTTGATCGCTATTTTTTTATTTTCAATAACCGGTTTCAGGCTAGCTGCCCATCTTCAGATCTGTTACATAAAGTTAAAAATATAAAAACAAGATACATTCTATAGTTTATGATAGAAGTATCTTAGCTTACAAAATTTTTTTTGGAATGAATTAAATTACAAACATACCATATATTGCACTAACAGAGTAGCCTGTCAGTATAGAACTATTGGTTCGCTGTCATAACTAAAATAATTTTTAATCTTTTAAAACCTTATACCACAGTTTGGAGAAACCTGATTGGTAAAAGTAAAAGGTGCCCTCTAACTGTAAAAATTGTGCATACAGTATGTACTAAGATGTTATTTTATCACCATACATATTAATGGCGAATATACTTTTTAAAAATAAGACAATTTTTAAAGAAATAACATTTACATAATCTTTTTTGAGTGGACCATGAAATGAAATAATTTACAATAATTTAAAAAAACGTGCGTTTCCTCTCCTTTGTATTGATTGCTGGTGGAGACGATTTCCCTGCGTCAGAACGTACACAGCGCCACGCCAAGTCCTCTTCCGCCGCGCCCAATTCACTTCGCCGCCAGTACGCTCAGGGCCGTTCCGCTGCAGCTGGTTCTTACTGGAGAGTGCTGTTGCATTCAAGAGTAAACCTAAAACATGTCTTTAAAAATCTCATAATAACCCCTGTGCATAAAATCACTTTGCTCATTAAGTAGTAGGTCTGGGTTTTTCATTTGGTGAGCGTATATTTCAATCTCTTCAAGCACGATGAGACAGAGACTTTTTGGAGCTTTATGTAGCACCTTCATTTGTTAATTTATATTGCTCACTTCATGCTTACTATCCTTTACATGCGCTCCAAATGCTGTCCGATTGCTATCACTGCAATGTTTCCTGTACTGGATTTCAAAATTCCTCCCTGTCTGGCCTATATAATAACTGTCACATTCAGCACATTTGATCTTGTATACTCCGGAATTGTTGTATTTCATTTGTTTTGTCGTTGCTGTTTTATGTCTTAGTCTATGTGCCATTTGCCCTTCATTCTGGAATGCCACAGCAATGTTTTTTGGAAAGCATTTAGCAATTCTTTCCGACACAAGCCATTTGTATATCAGAGTGACAAACTTCTTCTTAACTACAATTTGCCTAGAATCATTACTGATACCCGCGGATTTGTTTTTGATCTTGTTAAACATACGTGTAACATCTTGTGTCCTGTACCCATTAGCTGTTACTACTTGCTTAATAATGCCTAGTTCTTTCTGCAACTCATCTTCCTTTAGTGGCAATCTCAGGGCTCTGTTGCACATTGCATGAAAGTACGCTCTTTTATGCTGTGTCGGGTGGGTCGACGTCGCTTCCATAATGTTGTCGGAACGAGTTCAAATGGTTGGTTCAAATGGCTCTGAGCACTATGGGACTTAACATCTGAGGTCATCAGTCCCCTAGAACTTAGAACTACTTAAACCTAACTAACCTAAGGACATCACACACATCCATGCCCGAGGTAGGATTCGAACCTGCGACCGTAGCGGTCGCGCGGTTCCAGACTGTCGGAACAAGTGTCTTTTCTATAGACGCCGAAAACGTGCCTGCATCCCTCCTTTCTGTCGGTCAAATCTCAATAGTTAATCGCCCCATTGTTCTCCATTTCTAGCGTGAATTGAATTTTTGGATGCTAATCGTTTAAAATTTAGTCATTTCCACTACTTCTTCTTTTTTCCCATTAAATAATAAAATAGTGTCGTCACATATCGTCTGTAATAAATTAACTTCTCCTTAATTTTTGGAAAAGAGCTGAAAACTTTGTTCTGAAAGTCATTTTTTGTAAGCTAAGATAGTTCTATCAGTACCTATATAATCTCTCTTCTTAATTATATTTTTAACTTTATCTAACAGATCTGAAGATGAGCAGCTAGCCTGAAACCGGTTACTGAAAATAGAAGAATATCGATCAAAGACTGGAATGCCATTTTTAACGTCATTTTGTAACATTGCTTCAGCTACGTTATTTGTCGGAAGAAAAGGGAATTTTGCACACATACTCAGGAAACTTCAAGAATTCATACCTAATATCAATAGACAAAGTCCAAGAGCATCATACAATACACATTAGACAGACGTCTGCCGAACAAAGTTGTGAGTGATGTAAAAGACCCACGCTGGTTCGATAGCCATGTTAGAAAACTGGTTCGAAAGTAAAGAGAGCTTCACTGCAAATTTAAACGTAGCCGAAGCTTCGCAGATAAAGAACAACTAAGCTATGCCAAATAAGCGCAAGGAGAGCGATGCGTGAAGCATTCAAAGAATTCTAAAATAAAAGTTTGTCTAGCGGCTTGACAGAACATTCTGAGAATTTTTACTCTTATGTTAAATCAATAAACGGATCGAAACCACGTGCCCAGACACTCTGTGAGCATAATGTCACTGAAACAGATAACGATACAGAAAGGGCCGAAATACGTTATGTCTTTCTCCAAAACTGTTGTACGGAGGATGCTGCTTTAAATCGTAGCACGAATGACAATATGGCTGATACCGAAATAAGTGACCATGGTGTAGAAGAGCAACTGAAATCCCTTAACAGAGGAAAGGCCACTTGATCTGAAGGGATATCAATATTATTCTACACAGAGTATGCGAAAGAACTCCTCTTCCGGCAGTAGTGTGTGGTACGTCTCTAGAGGAGCGAAATGTTCCTGATGATTGGAAGGGTCGTCGAACAGACGAATTAAACTATACACCTACATCTTTGACGTCGTTCAATTGTAGAATTTTAGAACATGTTTTATGCTCGTGTATCATGACATTTATGGAGATCGAAAATGTCCTCCGTAGGAATCAACGTGGGTTCCGAAACCAACGATCGTGTGAAACCCAGATCGGTCAGTTCGTCCACGAGATCCCAGAAACCAGTAGATATCGGCGCCCAGATAGATGGTGTGTTGCTTGACTTCCGTAAGGGGTTCGACACAGTTCCGTAGTACCTGCTAATGAGCAAAATACGAGCGCACGGGATATCAGATCAACTATTTGACTGAACTGCGGAGTTACTGGCAAAAGGAACACAGCATGTCATTCTCAACGGAGAGAAGTTTTCAGTTGTGAAAGTAATTTCAGGTGTAAGTCAAGAGAGTGTTACAGGTCCACTTGATGTGGACAGCCTTCGTATTTTTATTTAACGCATGGAAAAATCATTTTTTCGAGAATGGTCTATAACTAGAGTTGGGAGACGCGGCAAGTAAGGTGTTGTGTATTGTGTAAGGTGTTACTATCAAAGATCAGAAGTCCACCCTCCAATATGAATCGAGAACCGTATCACGTCCGGCATCTAATACGTCGAACAGTGAACGCTTGCGGAAAATTAGATGAATGCTAGCTATACTGAAGGGTTCTGATAACCTTCCTTTCCACATACCATCGACGATTAGAATCAGAAAAGGAGAAATGACTGTGATGCATCATGTACCCTCCGCCACATATTTTACGGTGGCCAACAGAGTACGGTTGTCTGTTGTTGCCAGCTTCGGAGATGCTATTGCGAATCCGAAATACACGAGCACTGCACACGAAAATGTTTGAGCAAGATGAAAACATACTGCATACCTATTATCAGTAAACCAAAACAAACAAATATTTTCTTTTAGTACTTTCTAAGCAAGAACTTATTTTTAATTGTATAATGATTTTTTGTACTTTACAAAGCACGTATGGTCAATCCAAGATACCGAACACGTCTCTCCCGAAAAGCACTACTATCAAATGAAGGAAGAAAGAAGATTAATGGTTAGATTTCTTTTCTAACCTGATTTGCATGGCAAACAACGCCACCAATGCCGCTGATTGGTTGATGATCAAGCGCTCCCTAAAGACAGGGATATCAGCTAGGGTAATATCTTAGAGACAGATTTATCATATATCTTGAAAATGATGACATGGTTGGTGAGAAAGTGAGAGGGCCAACAATAGACAACTTTTAATCTGTTCAGCGGCACTAATTTTGGAGTTCCTTCCTATTTGAAATACTGAAGTTAACTTCGATCTCATCAGTTTTCAGTAGTCCTGGAAATTTGATATTTTCCATTCCATATTTTCTTAAGTATTGATATAATGCGCATGTTACCCAAAAAAAATATTACGCAGCATTTTAGGTAAAGTAATGTGACACGGTCAGTGTGAGAGATCCTTGAATAAAATAGAACTAAATCATAGCTCCCTACCATTGATTTGTCTCCGTTGCCATGTACTACCGTACTAGCAGAAACACACACACACACACACACATCAATGTTTAGACTTAAGCGCCTAGAACCGCTCGGCCACACTGGCCGGCCAGAAAATGTTAGAATAATCTAGCTCTGTTCGGAAATGCACTGTGTGTGTGTGTGTGTGTGTGTGTGTGTGTGTGTATGTGTGCGTATGTGTACATGTGCACACAAGAAAGTTTGAGAGGGTTTGGGGTTTAGTTGGAGTGGTTCTGCATGTTGTAGAAGTCATGTGAGTGACACGTGGTTGAAGTCTCAGCTATCTCTTTCATTCCTGTTGGATTTAATTGGTGAAAATTTAATTTTCGATACAGAAAATGTTAGAAAAAAAAATGGTTCAAATGGCTCTGAGCACTATGGGACTTAACATCTGAGGTCCTCAGTCCCCTAGAACTTAGAACTACTTAAACCTAACTAACCTAAGGACATCACACACATCGATGCCCGAGGCAGGATTCGAACCTGCGACCGTAGCGGTCGCGCGGTTCCAAACTTAAGCGCCTAGAACCGCTCGGCCACACTGGCCGGCCAGAAAATGTTAGAATAATCTAGCTCTGTTCGGAATTGTACTGTAAATTTTAGCAATGCTTTAGAATATTTTACAAATTTCTGAAAACTTCAGGAATGTTCGTGAATGTTATCAAATGTTCTGAAAATGGAGTGCTTTCCAAATTTCCTAAATGAGCTGGGAGTTTCTGCAACATTTTCGGATGTTCTGGAATTGAAATATGATTTGTTTAGAATGATCTCGATGGTTCTTGAGTGATCCCTAATGTCCCGGATTTGGAAATACTTAGTGTTTTATAAAAATTTCTGTGTTTCAGAGTATTTTTTTTCTTTACTTTCAGGTGAAAGCACAGTGTGGCATTACGAAGTGAAACAGAATGAAGAGTGCTATGTTCTTTGAGGTTGATTCTCTGGCAGCATACAAGACATTAACAATAAGTGAATACTCGACGCGAATATTTAAGTGTGAATTTTAAAAGTGATATTTAATGAGTTCGTGATTTTCAGTCTCCCATGCCAAAACGTACGGGAGTATATATTGCACCCTAAGTAGAAAGAAAGTCACAAAGAAAAGGAACAGGAGAAGTATGATAAGATAACTCGCTTCAGAACGGAATACTCTGGGGGAGAGTGTTGTACCTAGGATCATACTTCAGTCTAGTGACTGGTTTTAGAATCAGGTGAAGGACTCCGCTCTAGGGACCGCCATAAGGCAGTGTCCGCCATTTTCTACAGTTTCTGTGGTTGTTAGACATGAGGTTTTATTTATGCAGCATTTGTACATATGTCGCGTTCTACAGATTTAAATGTTGTGTAATATACGAGGGTTGGAACTTAAATAGTGGCAGCTATTTATTCACAACCGATACAAAAGAGTTACATGTTTGCACCTGTTACTGTGCTTCAAAGTAGTCACCAGCGTTGTGTAGAACCCGTTACCAGCGATGTGGAACGCGTA
Source organism: Schistocerca serialis cubense (assembly GCF_023864345.2). Classification (NCBI taxonomy): domain Eukaryota; kingdom Metazoa; phylum Arthropoda; class Insecta; order Orthoptera; family Acrididae; genus Schistocerca; species Schistocerca serialis. The sequence continues at coordinate 526,882,948 of NC_064640.1, forward strand.
GTACACCGTTAGCAGAGCCTCTTTTGTTGATGGTGTGAATGGAGGGGTCTGCTGCCTGTCGAATCTCTGGAACAGTTCTGAAACGAATGCCACGAAGTAGTTCCTTTATCTTCGGAATAAATCAAAGTCACAAGGACTTAAGTCCGGGGAGTATAGTGGATGGTACAGTACTTCCCAGTCCCATCGACCGAACAGAGCAGCCACAGCTTGCACTGTATGCGCCCGCGCATTGTCCTGCAAATTGAGGGGTGGGTTGCGCAGAAAGTGTCGCCGCTTCTTTCGCAAAGCTGGTCGCAGGTGATGCTCCAGAAACGAACAATAATACGACTTAAGTCCTTGTAACTTTGATTTGATTCCAAAAATGAAGGAACCACTTCGTGGCATTCGCTTGAAAACTGTTCCAGAGATTCGACAGGCAGCAGACCGCTCCATTCGCACCATCAACAGAACAGGCTCTGCTAACGATATACTACGCCTTCCACATCGCTCGCAATGGGTTCTACACAACGCTGGTGACTGCTTTGGAGGTTCGAATCCTGCCTCGGGCATGGACGAGTGTGATGTCCTTAGGTTAGTTAGGTGTAAGTAGTTCTAAGTTCTAGGGGACTGATGACCTTAGAAGTTAAGTCCCATAGCACTCAGAGCCATTTGAACCAACCATCTGAATTACTTTGGAGGACATTAACAGGTACAAACATGTAACTCTTTCGTACCGGTTGTGAATCAATAATTGCCACTATTTAAGTTCCAACCCTTGTATTAAAGTTATTTGGAATTTATGGTTTAATTCTCTAGGCACAAAATTTTTCGGTGAATAAAATTCCATATACTTTATAACTATTTATACGACATATGGTCAGCTAAGCCATACTATGTAGGTCGTGCACCATCTTGTACAATGAACAAAAGAAGGTCTTTTACGATTGAACATATGATACTTGGAAATGAATCAAGTTCCTTTAATGTGTTAACAATTTCTACCTGTCTTTAAACTGAAATTTTTGATAGTTTCCAGTAGCTTCTACTTCAAAAAGTACTTAACTTGTAACTGGTGTCTGATAATACTTCTGCTTAACTTGATTTCACTTACTGATTATATGGCGTATAATACAGAAATAATGTGACAGACTATTAACTACATTATTGACAAGATTTTTTCACCTGCATCGCCTTTATATTTCAGTCAAATTTTCAAGAGTAATATTTATAATTTCAGAAAATAACATTAAAGCACATAAATATTGAATGACATCATTTAAAATCTGAATAAGAAAATACATTAAACTTTTATTCAAGGACCAGGTAGAGCCGAAAACCTTAAAAATTTTCCAAGGTGCAACACTCTCCCCTCTTATCAACAAATGGGAGAGAGAGATAAAGTGGCAAAAGCCGTGAGAAAACTCCATAGCTCCTTTTTCTACCGTTATCGGGTAATGTGTCAGACACAATAAAAATATATGTTTCCTATCTGCAAGCAACAAATATTTGTGTTATTTGGCAAATTACTGACCTTACTCTTATCCCATGTAACACAATAGGTGAAGTGATACTCAAGAAAACTGTATGAGTGAAGCGGGCCGATGATGATTTTGATGTGGAAAAAGAATAGGGAAGGATTGAAGAGAGACTGATCCAAGACACGCTGAAATCGTTGAAGAGCTAGCGCATAGACGTCCAGATTTCCTTTTGATGAGAAAGATGTAGAGATTGACGTTTCTCTTAAACGAGCAATGGACAGCAAAGCATTGAAGGGACGTGGACCAAGACAAATTTTGTGTTTATGACACTGAAATGATAACCTCCCACGTCGTGGAGGACTACCCCAACATGTGGTGTGTATGCTCCGGACTTAGCAGACATTACCACATTGCATGGCTAGGAGGTCTTGCTACAGCTGTTTCGCAACGGCAGCATAAAAACCCATTTTCTACATAGTGATTTATTTTTATGTGGCGACTTATATATTTCGTATATTCCATTGCTGCCTGACACTATAACTCTGCAAGTCAATGCCTCGAAACTCTTACCGTGTGGAAATTAAAATCAAAATTTCATCTTCTCCGGAAACAAAATTTTGAGGCTTATAGCTTCAAAATAACTTCAAATGGCACACACATATAAATAATATTAATAGAACACTAAATAAAATACGTTACAGTCTGCGTTTACTCTCTGTCAAAGCAAGTTATAGCACTGTCCGAACTGTCTACTTTGCCCAATTCCACAGCATCCTACTGTATGGAATTATATTCTGGGGTAATACACAACCTAATTCAGTCATCTTCTTAACTTAAAAAAAAAACTGTATCGGCATTGCAACATGCTCGACAAACAGATTCTTGCAAAACAGTCTTTCAAAAGTCATCAATTCTACCTCTACCCTGTATGTATATACTAGAAATCTGTAAATATATTAGAAAGAATTCAAAAGATGTAAATGAAAACTTTAATACCATGAACATGGTACAACACAAAAGGAAAAGTTTTATGTCCACTCAATAAGAACATCAGCCTATAAAACCTCCACAGTAAATAGCGCTGTACAAATTTACAGTGGTCATCCGTATAAAGTAAAAGACATATCATCATTCTTACGCTCTTGTGAAACCCTAAGGCCATTCTTATTGGATCATTGCTTCTATTCAGTAGCAGAATTTCTAGATCATTTAAGATACAAAAGACTGGAGTCAAGGCAGTGCAGCTACTGCAAGAACCTTTGTGGATAAAGCTAAAATTCATGTATCTGAAAAATGGTTCAAATGGCTCTGAGCACTATGGGACTTAACATCTGTGGTCATCAGTCCCCTAGAACATAGAACTACTTAAACCTAACTAACCTACGGACATCACACACATCCATGCCCGAGGCAGGATTCGAACCTGCGACCGAATTCATGTATCTATTGAAGTAATTACTGTATTCTTATATGCAGGGTGAAGCGAAATTCGCGCATTTGGGCTTCGCAGCGCGACTTCTCACAAGACAGCAATAAAAAATGTCTCACAAAATTTCGTCTCGCGAGTACATCCAGAAGAAAAAGGACGTTAAAGAGTGGCAATCTGGCAACACTGTAACCACATGTATGGTAACTACTTCTGGCAGCACGCGTTGTTTGGACTGTGCAGTTGGTGCAGTGTATAAAGTTTTGGGTTAGCATGCAGAAGGTCGAGGGCTCGATCCTGGCTTCGGGCGAATTTTTTTTATTTGCTAATTTCATTCTGACATTTCATTCTGTAATGTACATCATTTCTTAGGTCACACGTACCCTAAATTAACCACATTTTGTAACGCTGAACATAACAAATACATGGTTAGACAAATAAGAAATAGACAGTTGAAACAAATGACCTGTCATAGGACAGAATAACTACAAAAACAATATCAGTTTGGAAATGCTAAAGGTGACAGGACAGTATCTTAACACACCATCTATTGGTCATTTATACTACATGTAATATGAGCGCTCAGACGTCGCACATTAGCAACCAGTGACAATAATAATGTCCATGTTAACGACCGCATGACCTTCACAACACAATACGATGTCCTCAGAACAAAAGATGCTCAAAGCGACCTCCCTCCACGTCCGAACATTGCGCAATTCGCCGGATCATACAGGCCTGGTCCCTTCACACCAAAGGTGCATCCACAGTAACAAGAGCAACATGAACATACTCTACCAATTCTTCCACATTCGTCGGCGGAGTAGAGTACATGTGCTCCTTCAGGTGTCCACACAGGAAGAAATCCAGTGGATTTAGGTCAGGTGAATGCGGTGGACATACAACTGGACCGCCACGTCCGAGCCATTTCCCTGGAAATGTTCTGTCCAAATACTGTCGAACAGTATTTCCAGAGTGTGGGGGTGCAACATCACGCTGGAACCATATCCTCTGCGGAACATGTAGTGGAATATCTTCCATCGCATCAGGCAGATAGCTCGAGAGGAATGTGTGATACTTCTTGCAGTCAACTAGTCAGACAACATGTAGGGCCCAACCAACTGGCGCCCAATATTCCGGTCCAGTCGTTGATACCAAAGTGAACTCGGTATCCACGGTCGTGGGTGATGTGGGGGTTAACCTCATACCAATGGTGGGCATTGTGCATATTGAAGACACCGTCACGAGCGAATGCTGGTTCATCTGACCAAATGACGGTGTTCACAAAGTCATCGTTGGCTTCCTGTTGTTCTTGGAACCATTCTCTGAATTGCATTCTTTGATGGCGATGTGCAGGATGCAGGTGTTGCGTGAAAGTTTAATGATAGGGGTGCAGCCCATGCTCGTGCAGCATGTTAACGGTCGTGCTTTGTAAGACACTCAGCTGCCTTGCTACGCTACGTGTACTTCGCTGAGGTTCTTAGTCTATGACTTCCAGAACAGCTTCCTCAGCAGCTGGGGTACAAAGAGTCCGTGGACGACCTCTATCACGCGATGGCGGAAGGGGACAACCTGACTCCCGAAGGCGCAGCTCCAGATGACGAAACACATTTTTCTTGATGGCGTCCACGAGGATATCTAGCAACCTATTCAAGAGCGGCAACACCAGCCCGGTTATCTGATGCACCAAGGACCAGAAGCATATCCACATATACATCGTTTGTCTATGCCATATGTCTGCCACACTGATTTAGTGATTTACAATGAGAAAATTCTATACGTGTACGCATTTACAATGAAGTCTGTCACGGGCTCGTTACTTTGCTCGCAACTAGTCCTTGTCTGGTGGACAGCGCATACAGTACAAACACGCGGTCAGTCTTGTGCGATGTTCCACCTAATGCACATTACCCATCTGACAGATACTGTTCTGCATGATTCATCCCGACACCGCTAATTGTGAAACGTCCGGTTTCGAATTACACTGTCTCCTTAACGGTAACAGACGTGATCTTTCCACAGTCCTATCGATAGAATAATAATAATAATAATAATAATAATAATAATAATAATTCCCGTGGAGGCCCGGGAAAAGAATAGACCTCCGGTATATGCTGCCAGTCGTAAAAGGCGACGAAAAGAACAAACCACTAATAGGGCTAACCCTCCTTTTAGTGTGATTAGTTGGTTCAGGACAGAACTAAAGAAGCCTCGGACAAGCGCCGTCATGGTCGGGGACGACGCTTGAACCCTATGCCTGCCCACAATGGTAACGACACTGCTAGCTAACTGGAAAATGATTCAAATCCAAATAGAGGTGTTTTGCAGGATATGCTTCCTGCAACCACCCTAGAAGGAAAACAAAGACAGAGGATGAGATGGTCAGATGAAGTTAATCGACACCTCATGTTCTGTTATTACCAAGCAACAAACCTAGGAACCAACACAACTGGATACAGATCACAAGTATACACAACATTTATTACCAGATACCCAGAATTAAAATTTTTAACAGAACAACGACTAGCTGATCAGATCCGTGTAATAATAAAAAATAACAGGATACCCCAGTCAGAATTAGAAAATATCAAACAACAAGTACAACAAATACTGGAACAAAATGATGTGCAATCAGAAGAAGAAGAAAATACAGTAATGGACTCAAACATCCCAGAGCAAACAAAGAACAACACGCATGAATTAAACAGTGAGAGGAAAACGAAATCTTAAGACAGCCACCAGAACAAGCACAAATAGAACACGAAGTGACACACATGTTAGAAATAGAAGAAAAATTTCAGCTGACATATATAGAATACAAAGACACAAATACAGACATTAGACCATTCTTGCATAGACCGCCAAATAACCCACAAGTCGAAACAACAATAAAAACTATCAACACAATCATACACAACAAAATAAATGAAAACACAACTATGGAAGAGTTACAACTACTTGTTTATACAGGAGCTCTCACTACACTAAATATACACACTAGGCAAAACCAACCAACACACAGAAGAAACCCACAAAACCTGCATGGCAACACAAGCTACAGATCAGAATAGAAAAACTGAGAAAAGACATTGGACAGCTAACACAATTTATAAGAAATGAAATGTCAGAAAAAAAACGAAAAAGGTTAGGTAAAATCTCACAAGAAGCGATAGAGCAATTAGATGAAAAGAAGCGGAAATTACAAGCATTGGCCAAACGACTTAGAAGATACAAAAATGTGAAAATAGAAGGAAACAAAACCAAACATTCAACACAAACCAAAAGAAGTTTTACCAGACAATAGATAACACACACATTAAAATAGACAATCCACCAAACATAACAGACATGGAACACTTCTGGAGCAATATATGGTCAAACCCGGTACAACATACCAGGCATGCACGGTGGATACAAGCAGAAACAGATACATACAAGATGATACCACAAATGCCTGAAGTGATAATTTTGCAACATGAAGTCACCCAAGCAATTAATTCTACTCACAATTGGAAAGCCCCTGGAAAAGATAAAATAGCAAATTTCTGGCTAAAGGAATTCACCTCAACACATTCACATCTAACTAAATTATTTAACAGTTACATTGCAGACCCATACACATTCCCTGATAAACTTACACATGGAATAACTTATCTGAAACCTAAAGATCAAGCAGACACAGCAAACCCAGCTAAATATCGCCCCATAACATGCCTACCAACAATATACAAAATATTAATTTCAGTCATTACACAGAAATTAATGACACATACAACACAGAACAAAATTATAAATGAAGAACAAAAAGGTTGTTGCAAAGGAGCACGAGGATGTAAAGAGCAACTGATAATAGATGCAGAGGTGACATATCAAGCTAAAACTAAACAATGGTCGCTACACTATGCATACATTGATTACCAAAAAGCTTTTGATAGTGTACCCCACTCATGGTTACTACAAATATTGGAAATATACAAAGTAGATCCTAAATTGATACAGTTCCTAAACATAGTAATGAAAAATTGGAAAACCACACTTAATATCCAACCAAATTCAAATAATATCACATCACAGCCAATACAGATTAAGCGTGGAATATACCAAGGAGACTCATTAAGTCCTTTCTGGTTCTGCCTTGCTCTGAACCCACTATCCAACATGCTAAATAATACAAATTATGGATACAATATTACTGGAACATATCCACACAAAATCACACATTTGCTATACATGAATGATCTAAAACTACTGGCAGCAAAAAATCAACAACTCAACCAATTACTAAAGATAACAGAGGTATTCAGCAATGATATAAATATGGCTTTTGGAGCAGACAAATGTAAGAAAAATAGCTTTGTCAAGGGAAAACACACTAAACAAGAAGATTACATATTGGATAACCACAGCGACTGCATAGAAGCGATGGAAAAAAACAGATGCCTATAAATATCTAGGATACAGACAAAAAATAGTAATAGATAATACAAATATTAAAGAAGAACTAAAAGAAAAATATAGACAAAGACTAACAAAAATACTGAAAACAGAATTGACAGCAAGAAACAAGACAAAAGCTATAAATACTTATGCTATACCAATACTGACCGACTCATTTGGAGTAGTGAAATGGAGTAACACAGACCTAGAAGCACTCAATACACTTACACGATCACAATGCCACAAATATAGAATACATCACATACATTCAGCAACTGAAAGATTCACATTAAGCAGAAAGGAAGGAGGAAGGGGATTTATCGACATAAAAAACCTACATTATAGACAGGTAGACAATTTAAGAAAATTCTTTATAGAACGAGCAGAAACTAGCAAAATACACAAAGCAATCACTCATATAAATACATCGGCTACACCACTGCAATTTCATAACCACTTCTACAACCCTTTAGATCACATAACATCAACAGATACGAAGAAAGTAAATTGGAAATGGAGGGCACCACATGGCAAGCAACCGTATCATCTAACACAGCCACACATCGATCAAGACGCATCCAACACATGGCTAAGAAAAGGCAATATATACAGTGAGACGGAAGGATTCATGATTGCAATACAGGATCAAACAATAAACACCAGATATTACAGCAAGCATATTATTAAAGATCCCGATACCACAACAGATAAATGCAGACTTTGCAAACAACAAATAGAAACAGTAGATCACATCACAAGCGGATGTACAATACTAGCAAATACAGAATACCCCAGAAGACATGACAATGTAGCAAAAACAATAGATCAACAGCTTGCCTTACAACATAAACCTATAAAACAACATGTTCCCACATAAAAGTATGCACCACAAAATGTACTGGAGAACGATGAATACAAATTATACTGGAACAGAACCATTATAACAGATAAAACAACACCACATAACAAACCTGTCATAATACTCACCAACAAAAAGAAGAAATTAATACTACTAATCGAAATATCCATACCCAATACAACAAATATACAAAAGAAAACAGGAGAAAAAATTGAAAAATCCATCCAACTGGCTGAGGAAGTCAAGACATGTGGCATCAGGATAAAGTTGACATTATGTCAATTATACTATCAACTACAGGAGTCATACCACACAATATACACCAGTACATCAATGCAATACAGCTACATCCAAACTTATATATACAACTACAGAAATCTGTAATTATTGACACTTGTTCAACTACCCGAAAGTTCCTAAATGCAATGTAACATATACCGTACAGTTAAAAGGAAGTCACGCTTGATCAAGGTCCGCGTCACCTTCCATTTTTAACCAGACATAACGTCTGAGACAAGAAAGAAATAATAATAATAATAATAATGAATTGAGATACGTACTAAACAGCATGCGGTTACCAGACTCAATGTTGAAAGGCATAATTAGTGGGACCATGGTGATAAAACATACAAATAGTAACCGAGTTAGGACATTATTCACAAAGCACGTTGCTAGTCCTACTGGTAACGTAAGGCCCTAACGAATTGTAATGGACCTGAACGAGGCAAGAATAATAATTGGTACTAATCTATGGGACCAATGAAGGAAGGTACAAAGAAAACAGGTTTCACATCTGGCAGATGAAGTAGTGCAAATAAATTCACGTCCACGATGTGGAAAGGGCTTCTTCCAAAGTTGACCAGTCTTCCATTTCTACGATTGTAGTACGTAAGTGCAAATATTTTCTAGAGGACCTGCTGCAATCGCTGTTGACGATTAAGATGCCAGGTACCGTACCATCTGGACTACATTTATCAAATAAAAAACGTATGCCTCAACCCAGGAGCGAATACTCGACTTCCTGCATGCTAACCCAAAACTTTATACACGGCACCAACTGCACAATACAACCAATATGAGCTGACAAAGGTAGTCACCATACATGTGATTACAGTGTTGCCAGATTGTAACTCTTTAACGTACTTTTGCTGCCGGATCTACTAGCCAGACGAAATTTTGGGAGAGAAATTTTTATATCGCTGGCATGCGAGGTGTGTGTGTGTGTGTGTGTGTGTGTGTGTGTGTGTGTGTGTGTGTGTGTGTGTGTGTGTGTGTCCACAATCTGGAAAGATTTATAGGATGAATCAATAAATCAAATCGTCCTCCATGGAGCCCCCACTTGGTACCATCAGATTTTTATCGTTTCCAAAACTTAATGAACATATTCAATAACTCACTTTGGTAGTGAAGAAGCGGTACAAGGAGAGGTGAGGCTGTGATTCCGTCAACAAAGACATACATTCCACAATGACACTGTCAACATACTGGTAAGTCGTTGGGAGAAATATGTTCATCGCCAGGATGACTCTGTTGAGACATAAATATGTAGACATGAACAATGAAGATGTAGAATGTTAATAATGCTTATTTCACTTAAAAAGCTTTAAACTTTTTCACATAAATAATTCAGAGACATTACTTTTCAGGACGCCCTCGTCATATTTCCTGCAGAGGGCTATCAGCCGTTCCTATGTGACGAGTTCGCCGCAACCGATGCAGTAAGGGATGCCGAAGGTGGAACTATGCGTCACTCAAATGGTATCACCACCATTCTCCGAGAAGGTCTCCATATTGCCAAAGTGGTGGGATATTGGGTCATTTATAGTACATACAAATTTATTCTTTGGTAACTGATTCGGCAATTGTACGTTCGATCAACGAAAAACCGCTCCAGCTGCTAATAAGAACTTTATTAAGACCACGACCGGTTGCAGCCTTTATACCCGGCTATTTTCCACTGAAAAGTTTTTTATGTTGCCGAGCAACAGTTATACAATAATTTTCAAATGGACACACCGCCACTTGACTGTATTGTTGCTTATTTAATTACGACCCAGGTTTTGGTCTTTTATCCCATTTTTAAGTTACTGAATCTATGTCATTAACATATATTTCAAGACATCACGCTAAAAATCGGCCATAAATGAAGGAAAATATTGACTCCCCACGAAATTCCAGATATAAAATCACCATCTTATAGAAAGATCATTAAACAATAGTGGGAGCACGTCATATTTAGTAAAAACAGGTTTACTTTGGTATCTATATTTTGAATTGGATCTAAAACTGCCATTCTCAGTGCATAATAAGCTAAGATGAAAAACAAAGCTTACACATGTACAGTATAAGTACAGAAAGAATAAATAACTTGCCTTAAAGATACCGTGCAAGTTCGTGGCTGAATCTAGATCCTTGCAAACATGCAGTCCACAATGCGTCTCGGCGACGTTAGCGCCCTCTACACTTCCCCGTGTTCGTGGTGCAAAAGTACCACAGAGACGCACTCAGGTTTCCTACAGCCATCTGGGTGAATTTGAAAGGTTAACGGTTGTACGATAGGGGACGTAACTTTACAGTCGATTTGGGCACGCAGCCCACTGGAACTGTTTAATACTTTTATTAAATCTAAAAAAAGTTATATCAACCATTTAATGTTAAAATATGCAAACTAAAACGTCTAACGAATAAGAATACTACTCTTCTTGAAGCTAAGGATGCGAATACGTCTAATACATCGAAATGTAGAAATTTTTTTGGAAATTTGTGGTAAGATCTTATGGGACCAAACTGCTGAGCTCATCGGTCCCTAAGAATACACACTACTTAATCTAACTTAAACTAACTTACGCTATGGACAACACACACACCAATGCCCGAGGGAGGACTCGAACGTCCGACAGCAGGAGCCGCGCGAACCGTAACAAGACGCCCTAGACCCCGCGCGGCGAAATGTGCAGTTTTTATACTCATGATACGCCCATTTTTCTCATTGGGCAAGTAACTTTTTAAAACCAACTGACTTGTACTTTTTTGTCATTTGATGTTTGTCTGCAGCAGAACGTAAGTTACGCATTTTTTCTGTACTTATACTGTACATATATAAGCTTTGTTTTTCATGTCCTATTATGTAAAATATTTCTGTGTCCATCTTATTATGCATTGACAACGGCAGTTTCAGCTCAGCTTACCGAGTGTAGTGGCCCAGAGATTAACGCACTGGACTCGCATTCGGGAGCGCGACGATTCAAATCTCCATCCGGCCATACAAATTTAGATTTCGCCTGATTTCAGTAAATCACTCAGGGAAATGCCGGGATGGTTGCTTTGAAAAGGACACGGTCGATTTCCTTCCCCATACATTCGTAGTCCGAGCCTGTGTTCCGTCTCTAATGACCGCACTGTCGATGGGACGTTGAACTTTAATTTTCCTTCCTTCCTTATAGATCCACTTGAAAATAGCCTGATATAAATTCTGAAACCAGTCATCGGTTTAATAAAGTTCTTATTAGGAACTGCAGCGGCTTGCTTTAATTAACTTAATCTCTACTAATTTCTCACTTACTCACTACTAGCTCTCTCCTGGCAATTTACAGAGCAGATCACTGATAGGACTCTTAGGTATACCGGCTAGTCAGCCTCTGTCTTGAATGTAGTTTGAAAGTAACACCTGAACCAACGTCTGCACGCTTCACAGATAGAGTAAAGCATACCACCATTGCCTATGTCTCATTTTTTTCCGTAGATGTCTCCTTATTAGTTTCATTTAACTAATTAGTGCAGTGACTGAAACAGTGAACTGCTATTCAACATGAACAGGTTCGGTTCACTGAACAACTACATATCTTTTAGCTTTTTGAATAGTTTCTCTTGTATGCCGCTCAGATAAAGACGTCGATTCAGCCACAACACATATGGGTGTTGTCAAGTTAAAGAGGTTGTGGGGAGCGTAGAATCAGAATAGGCGGCTAGGCGGCGTTCTTGACGAGTCACGTGGTCCCGCCACCTACAGGCCAGTATGCGTTTATAAGAAAAGGCTAGTCTCCACCGACATGTCGTTCTCCCGAGTGAAGGTTGTTAAAATATACCTTGTGACGTAATACTGCTCTTTGCTGGGTTGGACTACATATTGTTATACAGATTATCGACTGCTGCTATCATAACGACTTTGTGAGGTATTACAGAGTTTCTGGAAATATAATTCCACCTTGAAGTTTGGTCGCTCACGCCGACCTAGCTCAGATTTTGCAAACTTTTACTTTGTTCTGTAGACGTTAACTGAAGAGTTGAGATTAGAAGTGGCACAAGTGCTTGCTGTGGCAATCTGCATAAATGACTGCCAAAGATAAATTGCTATTTATAAATTATGTGACTTACCATCGAAACATCAGATAATTTCCGTTGATGGTCAGTTAGTTTGTGAATACTTGTAGGTATGGCTAGAGATTGTAGAGTCACTGCATTATTATTTATAATATATTAAAAATACTTGTACTTCTTGCTTCTTAAAACTCTTTAGAGTAAAACAGGTACAAGTGCTAAAACATCTTATTTACTGAAGATGTCATTTATTGAAGATTTTTGGTACAACACACGTGATATACAAAGTACAATACATGTTCACTTTAAAAGAAGGATAATGTGAGTAATTAAACCGAAATTATTCTAATAAGCTGAAAAACAGTAGATAAATGTCAAATAAAATTAAAAACCAGAGCCGGCCGGTGTGGCCGTGCGGTCCTAAGCGCGTCAGTTTGGAACCGCGTGACCGCTACGGTCGCAGGTTCGAATCCTGCCTCGGGCATGGATGTGTGTGATGTCCTTAGATTAGTTAGGTTTAAGTAGTTCTAAGTTCTAGGGGACTGATGACCTCAGTAGTTAAGTCCCATAGTGCTCAGAGCCATTTGAACCATTTTTTAAAAACCAGAAAGTAAAAACCAGAAAGAATATATATCGGAGTGGTTCCAGCACATACAAGAGATTATTCATAGTCACTTTCTATAATCGCCTCACAGTCAGTGTCTATAGAATCGTAACCATTTCCTCCTATAGTATCTCTTGAAGAATGTCCTTCCTGGGCTATGCTGGTGATGCTGTACATTGTGTTGTGCATTATTGTCTTCCTCGTCCCCTTCTTTGACCACATCCTCTTCTTTCTCCGTTCCCTCTTCTCACACCCACGGTAATGTGGTCTCGGAATGGGATGTATTGTTATAGAACTCATGGTAAAGGTAAATAGATGTAGTTCTTCGTCTACTGAAGGTTTTTCCATTTCCCAAATTTTGTGTCTCACTCACCTTGATGCAAAGGCTGCAGAAGAGATATTGATTGGGGACCAGTATTGGGCCTCGTAATGCCCACTTACAAAAACTCAAGACCACAGTTTATTGAATACCTTAACGGCGTTTTTAGAGGATTTTCTTCGCTGATACAGAGCCGCCTGGTATTCCTCCCTTGTATTTTGTTTTCGTCTGTGTGTTTGGTAACTTTACCCTTTGCTGTGTCATCCATGAGTTTGAATGAAAGGAAGTTTTCTGTTTTCATTTCCATTAAGGAAAACGTTCTGCAGACCTGATTCACTTGTTCCATTCTGCCTTGGGGAACAAATACAAGTATGAAGTGTTTCTTTGCCTAGACAAAAATTTTCATCATGCGCCAAATACGTATAAATCGGTTCAAGGACCTTATGATCTATTATATCAATTTTCTGACCTTGCTTCAAAACGTACAAGCTGTATTTCAAAATGCAGTTTACTTAAACTTCAGTTAAATATTACTATCAGTACTCTTAAAACCGTGCACATTGTGCTATTGCTGTACTTTCAAAAAAATTGCATACCTGAATCTTCATTAAAGACAACAGTACTTCTCCTTCTGTCCGCCATTTCACTTGTATTTGATGTATTGTAAATAGAGTCTAGGCATTGGCTTAGAGCTTACACTTTATCATCACAGAGTGCGGTACAATGCAGGAAATCGCTTGTAGTTGTTTAACTCAGAAGAGATCCACAGTTCTGCTTACCTATTGTGCATTTAGATGATTATCTTGTGAAATGTCACTTATACCACTTGTACTCTCAGACTCTAAATTGTGAATTAATAAAAGGTGTACACGTAGGTAAACAGTAAACAAACAAGCGCGTAAAAAAGTAGCGTTGAGGATTCCGGCCACAGTTGAAGACCATAGGATTCTGAACGCAACACGCATTCAATGAAGGCAAACATCGACCCCGAGTTTCTTGAACTTTGGCATCAGTGTAACAGCAGCAACTTCAACAACTATAAGAATAGTGCATAGAGTCGCATGCCAAGCTGATGCAGAAAGTCTACTATGAGCAGCGGAACGAGTGCAGTAGCCTAAAAGTTTCATAATTTTCTCTACCGAAATTTCATTTTCCTATTCCTAAGCAAGTAGTAATACCAGTAATACCAAATCCAAATCTGTCCAGCACGCCAGTGTGGCTACTTTCTACTTGTTCGCGATAAGTCACTACCCACACTTCGATGAATAGGTACTGGTGTGTTACACTATTGATAAGGAGCAACTGGATGTTCTCGATGGATTCACCAACACTGCGCAAGAGATTGCTCAGTTCACAGCAGATCACGGAACCCTCAACAAGCATTGGCCCAGACACCTGTCCATCAACGCCGCTGCTGGGCTCCAAACCTAGCACTCGGTAAATGAGCCGCGAACCACAAGAGGTGTCCTTCTCTGTTCAATGGCTGGATGAGCGTTGGGTAGCCATTCTTAAGTGATTCTGCCTGTGCATCAAGCAACTTGTGTATGCAGACCACTGTAAAATTATGTGTAGCAATGGGCTTACCAGACAGCATTTCTACTGGTCAGGCATGTCCCAGGACACTGCACATACTGTACGTGACTAATGCTTCACCATGGCAAAATATGTCATAGCGACCTCGGGAGCACATCCATACCGACTACGATGGCACCATCCTCAGTGACATGTGGTTAGAGGTCGTCGACGTACACTCCAAACTTCCCTTTTTACCTCACTCCAATACCACATAACCATCTGCAACTATTCGTGCCCCAAGACAGATATTCGCTTAAAGGGCGCCCTGTGACCTTGGTCTCAGACAACTTACTTTATTAGTGAGAAAAGTGCGCTCAATTTAAACATTAATATACAATGGTTCCAGGGCTCTCGGGTGTTCAGCCGGATGCGATCGTTGAACTTCTACGATATTTCGGCGGATAACCTTTCCGCCTTTATCAGGTGGTTCTGATGGAATGGTCTGTCTGCTCATTGTCGGTGTTATTTATGTCTCCTTGCTCTCTATGAGTGACAGCCACCCAGAGGTTGCCTAAAATGTGGAGTCTTTGTCATTTGTCATTTACTCCAAAAATAATGGGGTGGAGATTATAACTGGGACAAGGGGAAAGACTAGATTTACCTGAGCAAAGCAGGATTAAATAACTGGTATGTGCTAGTAGGACTAGCGGTTTTTCTTCTTGGTCCTCGCTCTTGGCACCGCATCTATGATGCTTTGCCAATTGCCATTGCGTGAAGATGGGATGAGAATTGATCAGGGCTTGGTCTTTCTTGGAGACGACCTTGTGTAGCTTTGCGGCTTCCCAGCCAAAGTCATATGGTTGGTGGGAAAGAGGGGGTTTGGGAACATCGGGAGGGGTAAAGAGGTATGGATGGTAGAGGTACGGATATGTACCATCTCGCAGTGAATCCGCTAGCATGTCCATCGCCATCTCAGCGGCTCGCAGTTTGTCCGGCAGCGGCAGGTGGTCGTGTTTGGCAGCCTCTTCTTGAACCATAGCAGTGATATCAACGACTTGTGGTGCTTCTCCGTCCTCTTCTTCCGGCTGCTGCGCCGCCTCCTCCATCTCGTCGAACACCTTTCCAGCAACCTGCGTTTCTGCATCGGCCAGAGAGGCGGTCGTCTGGGATTCCACATCTACCCCCTTCCTAGTGGGGGTCGACGCCTCTTCTTTGCGAGTCACAAGGGTCAAGGCTTCCTTCACTTGCCACACCTGACGGCGCGCCTCTTCCAGATCCGCCCTCAGAGACGCCCTCTCCTCCGCCATGGTGAATTTGAGCGCGGCGACGGCTTCGTCCGTGGCTTTCTGTAACGATTCACAAAAACTATCGTAGTCGTCTTCTTCGCGGTGGCGCGGTCCGCTTCCCCTTCTTGGATAGGGGTGCGTGGCGGCCGCCTTGTCTTGTTGGGCCACTTCTTCAGGTTTAGCGGTCTCAGTCTTCTTGTTCTGCTTGCTCCAATTGTTGATATAGCTGCAGCGACGATGATTTGCAGCATGTGCACCGCCGCAGTTGACGCACTTCGGAGCAGCCTCTCGCGGCTTATTGCAGACGTGTGTATCATGTGCCTTTGCACACTGCATGCACGCGACCATGTTGCCACAAGACTTTGCTACACGGCCAAGCTGTTGGCACTTTTAGCACTGCTGCGTCTTCTTTTTCTTCTCGCTCTTCTTTCCGATTCACACTTCATCGGCTAGGTGCTCCAGTAGGACTGCGAAAAGGCGGGATCTTGATTTCCCCTTGGCATCGTCTCCCTTGCTACGTCCAGCCATGTCTGCGACGTATACCAACGGCGACAGTGACAGCGACGAAGTGAACTGTAGCCAGTCCAGCAGCGAAGTGCGTGGTGTTATATATGTCGGCGGCCGCAATCGGACCGTTGGCGCAGGGAATCGAAGCCCGGCTGCAGGACATAAATAACACCGACAGTGAGCCGACAGACCACTCGCTGAGTGGCAGTCGAGCGTGGAGCATCTGTTGCGCTTACTCCCGCACGTTCAGCCATAGGCCCCCGTTTGCACGGGCGTAAAACCAGAAGTGTCACCGGCTTTATTTTTATCAAAACATTGACGGGCACTAGCAACGAGGTCTCGCAGAGTAGCAAAACGGCACTTGGAAAGTTTTGCGTGGCGTCGCCCGACAGCAGAATTGTCATGTCTTCTCTTCGGATCGGAATTGCGAGCTTGGATGTTGCTTTGGGATCGCGGCGGTCTCATTCTGCCGACGACACGAGTCGCGTTGGCTTGTTGCCGCGGGCCGCT
Source organism: Schistocerca serialis cubense (assembly GCF_023864345.2). NCBI lineage: Eukaryota > Metazoa > Arthropoda > Insecta > Orthoptera > Acrididae > Schistocerca > Schistocerca serialis. The sequence continues at coordinate 526,900,185 of NC_064640.1, forward strand.
CCACCTGCCTTTTCGACCATCTCGGTTGCCGCAGAGCCAGGCTCTGCTGCCCCCAAGAATAGGAAAAAGTAAGCCAGGACCTGGAAGCAGGCTGCGGAACCAAAGAGAGGTTTTCCGCCGCTTCCGTCCAGAGCTCCACGTCTGCTATCGTGTTATGAGGCCAACAATGCAACCAGGAAACCCAACGGTGCCAACAAAAGTTGTATCTGGCAATCCCTTGGCAGCAACCCCCCTTTCCACTCCATACGTGGCGACGTCTACACAAAATGCAACTACACATAGAATGCTAACAAACAACTAAATTGTCAGTATTTGCGATCCACTCCCTCCTTCCCCTCTCCTGAACCCGCTCCTGCTTGCCAACGCCCAAAACCGACTAGCCCAACACATCCTCGACCTAAACGGTGGCAGGCAGAAGACCCATCAACAGACTAAAATCCTCCCAAAACCCACTACTGCAACCCAACCCCCCACCCGATCCCAATTCCTTAAATCCTCCACCCCCCCCCCACCCCCCTACTGAAGTGCACGTCCAGGAATAAGCGGCGTGATAAGAAGGACCACAAGGACAGACATAAGAAGAGCAGGAATCCCAACCCAACTCACTCCCCCTACCCCTGAGGAGCCCACGGTTCCTGAGCCACCGGCATCACCTGTCGTCGTCCTGGAAGGGAACCAGGAAACCGCTGCCCTGAAACGGAACCACGAAACCGGGGAGGATTCGGAAGGCTTTGTGCTGGCGAGAAATACCTTTCTCCAGCCGAGGCTTTCACCTACTCGGGGAGTGGAACCCACCCCAAACAGGTTGCAGGCAGTGGCCGAAGCGCCAGAGGAACCGCACGAAACAACAACACAGAATCACACATCACTCCTCCGCCCACCAATCGTCGCGTAACTACAAGGAACTCCATGACATGATCAAAACACAAATCAAGGGTAACAACTTGACAGCAAAACCTACAGGGGAGGACAAAATAAAGATCACTACACAACATAGAAGACTACAACTCCATGAAAAAGGCCCTCACTGACAAAAATATACCACACTACACATTACCCAACACCAAGACAAGAATCAAAAACATCATCATTAGGGACATCCCCAGATGGCTCTCCCCTAAGGCAGTCAAAACAAACCTGACTGCCCAGGGATTTGCCGTAAAAACTGTTGAGCAGATGGTCATGAATGAGGCAGAGAGTAAGTGGCCATTATTCCAAGTCACTCTGTCAGGCATGCCCCTGAACAGGCGTGAGATCAAGGTTGTTCTGGCAGTCCCTGTCACCATGCAGCCGCTCCACTGCAACAACAAGGTTGAGCAATGCTTCAGCTATCAGGGACTGGATCACATAGCCACCCATTTCCAGATGCCTGTGCACTGCAGGAAATGAGCCGAACCCCATGACACCAGGACTTGTAACATGAAACACATGGACCCGCAGATTAGGTGAGCGCTGTGTGGGAAAAAACACACGGCAGGGCACAAAGGCTGTGCGGTCTACAAAAAACACACACAGAAGGTAAAGGGTGCGAAGCCCCCCCCCCCACCCCCCACACACGAAAACAAGACACCACCACCCCATCAAACCACACAGTGAGACAAAACAGGACAACACACACAGACAAAACTTGGGTAAAACCAAGGCCTGACACACCAAGGGCAACATATGCGGAAGTGGTTTCTCCATCAAAAAGCCACGGAAACGTCGAGAAATCGACACAAGCCCTATCACCACAACACCACACACACACACACACACACACACACACACACACACACACACACACACACACTTGCAAGAACAACACCAGGAAAAACACAACAACAACCAGACCCACTAAGACAGAGGAAGTTCTAGGGAACCCCACACTTAATTCACCACCTTGGATCAGTTGTTAGGCATTATGGTCCAGACCATGAACCTCATCATGGAAATGAAGGAATTCAGGGAGGCCCAGAGACAGAACACTCAGGTCCTCATTGCCCTTCAAGCAGCAGTCCAACAGTCGCTCCCCTCGGTGACTTCCTCAGTAGTTTCATCATGGATAGGCAACCAAATATTCAAGGCTTGACAAAGTGCGTCTTTAATGCAGATGGCATTGTTCATCAAGAGGTTGAGTTCAGAGAACTCATGAAGGAGTTTTCCATCGACATATGCATGATGGAGGAAACCCACCTAAAACCGGATATAAAACCGACAGTTCCCAACTACATTAGCTACCATAAAGACAGGCCAACCCAAGGCGGAGGAGTGGCCATATACATAAAAAGAGGGATCGCCAACCACCAGGTATACCTACCAGCTACCAATAAAATTGAAGCAGTGGTGGTGGAAGTAACAACTGCCACCGGACCGCTAACAATTGTTGCGATCTGCTGACCCCCACAAGACGAGATAGACGAGGGAGACATAGCCACTCTAGGGCAAATTGAAGGCAAGCTCATAATAGGAGGCGACTTCAGTGCCAAACATCCCAATTCGAACTCTAGAGTAACCTGCAGAGAATGCACCAAACTGCAAAAACTAGTGCGCGACCACCACTTCGAAACATGGGGTTCAATTATATTCGGAATATTCTATGAAGCTTTGATGGCTGCTGCTGCTCTGTCCCGAATATGCATAGGCCTACCGAAGACGTTTCTGTCGTCTGCAGTGTAATTCCAAAATATTTATATTTTCTGCTATTTGCAGTGGTTCATCGTAAAGACATATATTGTCTTTGGTTGATGTTGTTCCTCCTCCCTGAATACCATTTGAACTGTCTTTACTTCGTTTACTTTTGGGTCATGTAGGGCGTCTGTTTTAAGGAGCTATACAGGGTGAAGCGTAATTCGCGCAATCGTGCTTCGCAGCGCGACTCTCCACACGCCAGCGATAAAAAAATGTCTGCCACAAAATTTCGTCCGGCGAGTACATCCAGCAGAAAAGGGAAGTTAAAGAGAGGCAATGTGGCAACACTGTAACCACATGTATGGTAACTACTTCCATGAGCACGTTGTCGCCGTGCTGTACTGTGGGTGCAATCGGTATAGTTTTGGGTTAGCACACAGGAGGTCAATAGTTCGATCCTGGGTTGAGGCATGCGTTTTTTTGTTTGATAAATGTAGTCCATGTGGTATGGTATCTGACATCTTAATAGTCAATAGCGATTGCAACGGGTCCTCTAGAACACATTTACACTTACAAACTACAATCGTAAGAATAGAACATTGGTCAGCTTTGAAAGAAGCCCTTTCCACGTCGTGGGCGTGAATATATTCGCATTACTTCATCTACTAGATGCGAAACCTATTTTCTTTGTACCCTCCTCCAATGGTCCCATAGATTAGTACTAACTATTATTCTTGCCTCGTTCAAGTCCATTACATTTCGTTAGGGCCTTACATTTCCAGTAGGACTTGCAACGTTCTTTACGAATAATGTCCAAACTCGGTTACTATTTGTATGAGTTATCACCATGGTCCCACTATTTATGCCTTTCAACATTGAGTCGGGTAACCGCATGCTTTTTAGTATGTATCTCAATCCATTATTATTATTGTTATTATTATTATTATTGTTATTATTCTGTCGGTGGGTTGAGGAAACACCTTGTCTGTTACCGTTAGGGAAACAGTGTAATTCGAAACCGAGCACTTCAGAATTAGTGGTGTCAGGGTGAACCATGTAGAACAATACCTGCGAGACGGAGGAGGAGGAGGAGGAGATTAGTGTTTAACGTCTCGTCGACAACGAGGTCATTAAAGACGGAGCGCAAGCTCGGGTGAGGGAAGGATGGGGAAGGAAATCGGCCGTGCCCTTTCAAAGGAACCATCCCGGCATTTGCCTGAAGCGATTTAGGGAAATCACGGAAAACCTAAATCAGGATGGCCGGAGATGGGATTGAACCGTCGTCCTCCCGAATGCGAGTCCAGTGTGCTAACCACTGCGCCACCTCGCTCGGTCCTGCGAGACGGGTAATACGCGTTAGGTAGAACAGCGCACATGACTGATGGCGCGTTTATAATGTATCAGCTGTCCACAAGACAGGGAGTAGTTGCGAGCGGTGTAGCGCGCCTGTGACAGAATCGAATGTACATGTGTACATGCATCGAATTTTCTCATTGTAAACCTCTAAACCAGTGTGGCAGACGTATGAATATGTGGATATGCTTCTGGTCCTTGGTGCACCTGATAACCGGGCTGGTGTTGCCGCTCGTGAATATGCTGCTAGATATTCTCGTCGACGGCATCCACATAAAAATGTGTTTCGTCATCTGGAGCTGTGCCTTTGGGAGTCAGGTTCTCTCCTTCCACCATCGCTTGACAGAGGTCATCCACAGACTCGCCGTACTCCAGCTACTGAGGAAGCTATTCTGCAGGCCATACAGCAAGAACGTCAGCGAAGTACGCGTAGTGTAGCAAGTCAGCGTCGGCTGCACCCCTATCATTATGCTTTCATGCAACACCTACATCCTGCCGATCGCCGTCAGCGGATGCAATTCTGTGAATGGTTCCAATAACAAGCCTACGATGACTTCGTGAATACCGTAATATGATCGGATGAAGCAGCATTTACTCGTGAGGGTGTCTTCAATATACACAATGCCCACCATTGGTGTGTGGTTAACCCGCACGTTACCCGCGACTGTGGATATCAAGTTCGCTTTGGTATCAACGCCTGTGCCAAAATATTGGGTGATAGCTGTTTGGGCCCCTACATGTTGCCTGACCGGTTGACTGTACAAAGGTATCATGCATTCCTCTCAAACTATCTGCCTGATGCGCTGGAAGATGTTCCACTACATGTTCTGCAGAGGATATGGTTTAAACATGGTAGTACACCTCCACACTCTGGATTTAATGTGCGACGCTATTTTGACAGAACATTTCCAGGAAAATGGCTCAGATGTGGAGGTCCAGTTGTATAGCCACAGCGTTCACCTGACTTAATTCCGTAGATTTCTTCCTGTAGGGACACCTGAGGGAGTACGTGTACTCTACTCCGCGGACGAATGTGGAAGAATTGGTATCGTGTGTTCATGCTGCTCTTGTTACTGTGGACGCAGCTCTGCTGCGAAGGGTCTAAAGCTGTATGATCCGGCGGGTTGCGCAATGTTTGGACGTGCGGGTAGGTGGCTTTGAGCATCTGTTGTTCAGACAACTTATTTTGCTGTGAAGGCCATGCGGTCATTACTATGGACATTATTATTGTCACAGGTTGCTAATGTGCGACATCAGAGCGCTCATATTACATGTAGTATAAATGACCAGTAGATGTTGTGTTATTATATTGTGCTATCATCTTTAGCATCTCGAAATTGATATAGTTTTTGTAGTTATTCTGTCCTATGACAGGTCATTTGTCTCCATTGTCTATTTCTTATTTGTCTAACCACGCATTTGTTATGTTCAGCCTTACAAAACGTTATAAATTTAGGATACATGTAACCTAAGGAACGGTGTATATTACAGTATGAAATGTCATAATGAAATTAGAAAATAAAAACATTGCTCCCCAACCCAGGATCGGACCATCGACCTCCTGCATGTTAACCCAAAAGGCCGGCCGGAGTGGCCGAGCGGTTCTAGGCGCTACAGCCTGGACCGCTCCAGTAGCAGGTTCGAATCCTGCCTCGGGCATGGATGTGTGTGATGTCCTTAGGTTAGTTAGATTTAAGTAGTTCTGAGTTCTAGGAGACTGATGACCTCAGCAGTTAAGTGCCATAGTGCTCAGAGCCATTTTTTAACCCAAAACTCTACCCACTGCACCAACCGTACAGCACGAGTAGTATGTGCTGACAGAGATAGTCACCATTCATGTGGCTACAGTGTTGCCAGACTGCCACTCTTTAATGCCCTTTTTCTGCCGGTTGTACTTGCCGGATGAAATTTTGTGAGAGACATTTTTTATTGCTGGCTTGTGAGGAGTCGCTTCACCCTGTATATATAACTTCCTTGAAAATGAATAAGGGCCAAATTAACAAATGGCTCTCTGACTATTACCTGTGGTTCTACAGACACTCATTCTTATATAGTCCAACCGGACAGTTTGTTTGGTTTAATATCTTCTAGATTAGCAAGACAGAAAGTCAGATTTATGCTTTCGTTTACAAAGTCGTTATATTTAATTGAAATGCCCCCCAACACCACAACACCACAAAAAAGTGAAAAGCTCTCGAAGTGACTTACCTTACCTGACCTGAAAATAATTACCAGTGGCCGGCCGCGGTGGCCGTGCGGTTCTAGGCGCTCCAGTCCGGAGCCGCGCTGCTGCTACGGTCGCAGGTTCGAATCCTGCCTCGGGCATGGGTGTGTGTGATGTCCTTAGGTTAGTTAGGTTTAAGTAGTTCTAAGTTCTAGGGGACTGATGACCACAGCAGTTGAGTCCCATAGTGCTCAGAGCCATTTCAGCCAATTACCAGTGCTAAAAGTTGGTCTCTGTGAACAGCTAAGACGAGCAGAAACGGTTTCTGGTGGAACAAACTGACTCACATTAGGTACGATAATATTTTGCATAAGTACTTCCACGTAGACATTTTCCTACTCCTCACGCTGGCTCTCTTCTATCTGATGAAATTGATGCTCCAGTTAATTAAATTTATGAAAGACGCGAATTCGAAACAGACGTAATTTTATATTTGTTATTGTACTTCCAAATTGACATAACCCTTACACACATAAACTGATTAATGTACAAATACCTCCTGCTCTCAGCATAGTCATACAAAGATCGATTTCTCAATACACGTTTGAAAATTATATGAGAAGTTAAAGATATATTTTGTGAATAAAGTACGAACTTACTGCATCCGAGCACCAGTTAAATTCAGTTCGTAAAAGGAGTAAGATCCGCCACGCGTTGATAGTAGCAGTTAGTGTCAATCTGCTACACATTCGAGAAGAACACCTAAGCCACTACGATGTTCCAGTGCAACACGCCAAGACGTAAAGAAAAAGTACTCATTACCTAGTGTTGCTTAGCGGACAAATATAGAAGAACGATATATGCTTGTTGTTCTCGTTTCTACAATACGAACTCATTACTCCACTTTACATAGCTCTCTCTCCCTTTCAGAGCATCTTATCGTAGCGACGCTCATTGCCACTTCATATCTATGTCACCCCTCTGTCCACAGCAGTGCTGAAACGGAATACATGAAATTCAGCGGCTGACCATCACATAAAACTTCTAGCGACCACTTCCTGGTCAGCACTGTCTGCCTGCTCTCAACGACAACAACAAACTCCAACTAAATGCCACACTCCATCTGCCACTTCCTCGACACGAAACTGACATACCCATTAAGGCGACCCCCCCCCCCCCCCCCGAAAGACCACAGGCAAAGATTTAAGTGCAGCTGATGTAGCAGAGAAAATGCGGAAATCGATCAATGTATTACCGATACAAGAGCAAAAGTGCGTGCCGGCAGGCGACATGGAAATAAATTTAATATATGAAAGATGCTTGATTAAAGTAGACACCTTTCATTTATTTTCCACTTCTCACTTTTCTAATCTTTGTAGTGCCTTCCGTAAGTACACTCTTACTGCTAATCCCATTAACATTTTGTCCACATACAGAATCATTTCTACTTTTGAGCCTTCCTCTGTTATGTTTGTCTCATTTCAACAACGTTCGCCTCATATGGTCTCCTTGGAGAACTCCAATCGTCGATATTATTTTCTCTGAGCAACATTCTTGTTTATTTGGATCAAATTTCGTTGAAGGCATGCCTCGATTGTTTTCACTAGCACGTCTCCCTCTCTGGTTAATCTTTTCCGCTTCCTTAGTATCTTTCCTCTATTTACTGAGATCTACAAAGTCTGCATAGTACTTTCTTATTGTGTGTCTCAGTGTGTCTTCTATTTGGTCCTTTAAGTATTTCACTGCCTCCACAGTGCTCCAAACTGTCATTTAGGGATGTTTCACTGCGTCGAGTAGTCTTTTTTCGAGTATTTTCGTGAATATTTCGAAGGAAGCGTTTTGTAGCGCTACTCCTCAGTACGAATCCAGGGATGCTCTGTCTTCCTCTACTTCGTACAGGATCTTTACTGTCTGTCTATTGGCACTTGTTCATCAGATCCTTCCATACTTCCTCCATGCTGTAGATGGAGTCTTTGAGGTATTCCACGTATATGTTGTCTGAACTGTAGGGTCTTGTCCACTCGTCACTAATAGGGTACCTAAGGGATGCAGCGTTCTCGGAATGCTATACAACAATTCAAACAAATAACATTAGTAGTTTTATTTTTAGAAAACAAATTGACAATACTTAACTTTGATTACAGCAGCTATCACTAGCGAGAGGCGACATGAAAACAGTAAAATTCTTGCTATACAAAAAGTCCAAGTGAATCCTTGATACGGATCACGACAATCTGACAGCGTAGCACTAATGTCAGATGCAGACTGAGGCCGATCTGAGAGGCCGAGGCTGGTAGGAGTGGCGCTTATATTCACTTCTTGAAGGGGGCGCTCCTGGCGTGGAGCAGTCCAATTCCGCGCACCATTGGCTGACGTTTCCTCACCGCCTTCTCTGGTTTCCTGTTCGTCTTAGTTCCACTACTTGTGGTTACGCCAGAACATGAACCTGCCGCTTTCTTGTTTCCTTCTTTTATTGTTTGTCTGAGTTCTGTAGTTGTTCTTAATTCATAGTTGTGTGTGGTCTCCATTGCTTCAGTTTCACATGCTTGTTTTTTTCTGTTTATTCAGTATTTCCGAGAAGTGTGTTTCTCACTTATTCATGGGAATTTGTCCTGTTGTGGGTGGGAAAGCTATATCTGTCTGTTGTGTGTATGCCTGTATTGGTTTCGGACAATGGACCACAATTTCCGTCCGTGCAGTTCATGTACTTTTGCAGAAACAACACCGTCAAATACATTTTTTCTGCCTCTTACGGCAAAGCTGGGCGCTTCTAGAGCATATCCACAATGCAAATCTCAATAAGAAAGATGTGCTCCATCCTTTCTTCTCTGCTTACAGGAACACTACAGTCCAGGGCCAATCACTAGTTGAAATCCTTCGAGACCGTCGCACCGCACGCCAAAGGACCTCCTGCGGCCAGCACTGCAACATCCGGTGTCCAGCGGTCACCCACGATATGTTCGGGACAGTATATGTCTCTGGTTCACCGGATAATTCCGGGCGTCGTCACACCAAGTCAGGGCCGCAAGATGTTCTACACAGAACCAAATGGAGCGTGCCTAGTGCGGCACGCGTATCATCTCCACCCTTGGACTGCCATTCATCGAGCGGGGAACAGCTTGGCTCCAGCGTCAGCCCAGCAGCATTTCCGGCGTCTTTCTATCACACCACCCCCGGTGGCCTCTTACAAGAACGACACAGCTGAGATACGCGACAACATCGCGCACCCTGGATCGCTCACTTCTTCCGCGACTCAAGCGTTCAACGCCGCAGACGCCCCGCCATCTTTGGCATTCGAGATGGCCGAGAGACTTCTGACCACCCTGTTGCCACCAAACGTGGGATGAAGCCTCCTCTAGTGGAACCGGGGAGCGAAACACCCAGCTATTATATATTTCCCCTCGTGCGACTAGCCGTCTCCATCAGCGACCCGGACATTTTTGACGTTAACGACCGCCTTTTGTGGAGAGGGACCTTGTACCTCGCCCAGATAGTGACATCGGTTCTGTGAGAGACGATATGGACCTTATCGAGTCAAAGAGATTGCAGGGCACAGCGATTCAGAATACGCGTCGCTCGTGATGACTCACCTGGTCCGGCCAGCTAGAGGATAGAACACGTTTATGATGGATAGACAGCTGTAAAAAATGATAACTTCATGGCTGTGACTGCACAATTCATTGACGAAAACTGCATTCTGAAGTTTGTTATCTAGTTTTAAATGGCGTAACAGACATACAGCAGGAAACACTGCCAAGGAATTACAAAATTGTAGCTTTCACTACAGGTAATGTACCCAAATTGTGAAGACAATGATGATGTGCAAGTAGTAGCACGTACCTTGTTTTGTACATATCTTAACTACAACTGTGCAAGCAAGCCTTGAACCTATTTAGGATACAAGAGAAAAAATGAAGCCAACAGTAGAATTTTTCAAACAAAGTCCTCGATCCCCCAAAAGAAATTACACAACATTCAAAAGCAAATGGATGTCCCGTTTTTAACACATAAACATGATTTCCCAACGACTCCACATATGAAATGTTCGGCAGGCTTTTGAAAGTAAAGAACATTTACAAGACACCCTCTCTATCCCCATTGCGGATTCGCAAAAAAGGTGTCCTCTGAAAGCTGGATAATTATTGAAAAGTCTTGTTAAGTACTGTCTACTTTTGAGCAGGTAACCAATGAAATCAACCGTGAAAAAAATTAACCTTTCCAAAAGATGTTTTATTAAGCAAACGCTAACAAAATTATTGTCTGAGATTGAGAAAGTCAGATTACAGCACTGAAACGTTAACTGCTAAACTTGTGTATGGACTTTGTAATCGCCTCTTTCAAATTTTGCAGAAAAAGTAATTGCTTGGAAAGCAATATTATTGGATCCTCGCTTCAGTGAGCGCAGGTTTCCAAAGACTGGGCAGTGTTTAAAAGAAAATGAGGAAATCCTATTACCAAGAGCTGTGCAATATGACAAAAACCCACTCAATATTCTACACATAATTCGCCAGCAGCACCACCAGTTCTAGTTGGCACTTTCAGGTCTGACAGTGGCAATATTTGAGAAGATTTTTATCAAGCTGCAAGAGGGTTGATCCAAAGTGGTTCAAATGGTTCTAAGCAGTATGGGACTTAACATCTGAGGTCATCGGTCCCATAGACTCAGAACTACTTAAACCTAACTAACCTAAGGACATCACACACATCCATGCTCGAGGCAGGATTCGAACCTGTGACCGTAGCAGAAGCGCGTTTCCGGACTGAAGCGCTAGAACCGCTCGGTCACAGCGGCCGGCGTTGCAAGTATATTCGAGCTTAATAAGTATATCAAGATGCCACTGATATACAGATCACATGCTCTGCCTCGTGATGACTGGGTGTTGTGTGATGTCCTTAGGTTAGTTACGTTTAAGTAGTTCTAAGTTCTAGGGGACTGATGACCATACCTCTTAAGTCCGATAGTGCTCAGAGCCATTTAAAACATTTGAACAGATCACATGAGCCGTTGCAATGATAGGGAGAAAATCATAAGTTGTTTCCCACCTTACTTAAAATAATTAACCGGCTTCTTTGTATCGTGGCCATCTCTGTTCCGTGTGAGCGCTTATTCTCAAAGAAGGGGCAAACAATATCACACAGACGATTCCTTCTTTCAACTGAAAGGATTTCGGAAATGATATTTCATAATTTCAACTTTCAATAAATACAGCAGATCTACTGAGACATGAAACAGCAAAATCTCATCTTACTTATTGTGTACACCTCTGGACAATGTGCACTGAATTTTACAGGTGTCGTATTGCACTTGAATTTTATTGTATTTTTGTTTGGTCCACTAAATATTATATGTACCTACCATACAACCACAGCTTTCTAAAATTTGTTGCACACAGAAGGATACTTACGTTTTTGATCACCATGTAGTTTGTTTAAGATTAATCATCCGATTTATGTGTGGAAATATTTACTTATGTGTTTATTTTTGAAAATATATATTTATTCAGCAAGTAAATTCAAATATCTAGTGCAATTGTGAAGTTGTAGATGATATGTGTTTAAAATAAGTATATTTATAATCCATAACTAGAATTGAATATCTGAAGTTCATGCACCATTATTGGTTGTTTTGTACATTTTACAAGTAAGGTGATGCATTTAAAGGATATTTATGTAACTAAAGAAGCACATGTTCTACTATAAAATAAATGTGTTTACATATATAAATATACTGTTTATTGCATCCTGCAATATCAGTCAACATTTACTTAGGTAAGTGATGAATTAAGGTCAGTCACAAACCGTTCCATGTTTTGTTATTACGCAATAAACGCATTTCAATATTTGTTTGTGTATCATAAATAATAATAAATCAAGATCGATACATTCATACTTTTGTTTTGTGATAAAAATTGTATTCGTACCGCCACTTATTTTATCTCTAGTTTCCTGAGGAAGTTTATCATATAGTTCCCCAAAAAATGGAGCTTGGCATATTCCATACAGGCAAAATGATGACATATCTGCTTGCTGTCAGTACTTGAGGCAGCTACATGTACCTCTACCTCAGACGAACTTCCTTAGCAAGAGTTTTGAGTGGTGCAGAGCTATATCTGTCAGGCACATCATCACGATATCGGTATCAAATTGGCAGTGCATTGTATGTATTGTTTTACGTTTCAGTGCTTATATTATATTTCAAGGAATCGTACCTATCTCTGCGTTTCAGTCATCTTGTACACAACATGTTCTCTAGTTCTATCAAGGGCACGTATTATGAGCTGTGGATACTTGTGAATGGTAGATGAAAAACTGCCTTATTCGTCAGTTGTATTGTTTATTCTAATTCGTTATGTTACTTCTTTGGTCTGTCTCCATCAATTAGTCTCGTTCTATTTCTGCTCTGTGTGTCAAACAAGGAAAAATTAAGTGCGAATGAGAAAAGAGTATGTGGCACACTCAGAAACGTGGATCATCCACAAGGACTACGAGGGGCCTTATAGAAAAAAATGGAAGAACAGTGATTCAACCTTTGGCTGGTAAGGTGAGTCAAGGTATTCTGGTTTTCAGACAGGTACACTCCTTGTCTTTGGTGTGCTGTGACTGACTGGAGAACATAGAGCAACACATTTATTTGCCTTTTGACCACAGTCTAGAATCATGTTGGATGCATAAAAATTCACTGTATAAGACAATGAAACGCGCAGTTTTTTGAAACCCCTTACTTGTCTCCAGTGCAACGCAGAAGTTTGACATTTGGCTCAAAGGGACCTAAAACCTTCCTCTGTAATGTCGCAAAAGTGTGGCACCCTGCGACGTCACCTTCTGACCTGGCGACGTTTCAAACAGCAACTTCCGGGCTAAGAGGCCGTGGTCACCGACTCACCTCGGAAGACGTAGCTCGCAGTTCGCAACGTAACGTCAGGAGGAAGAATTTCTACTGTTCGACAGCGGCCACTTATCCCATACGTTTTAATTAATGATGCGAAAAAATGGCCAGAGCTGAGAAGTTAATATGAGAAGTAAGTTGGGTTAATGGTCTTATATTTTCACCAAAATTCACCGCAGTTCCTTCCAACACTACCGTGGACGTGTCACGTGAGGGAAAGATCATCACCGCCCCCCCCCCCCCCCTCTTATCCATATTTCACTCTTAGTTTTGTCACCTCTGCGATGGAGATGGAAGGTCATAACCGCGACACACAGCGTTGAAGTCGAGCGGTTTTATTATGAGTGGCCGAGGAAAACATTTCAGACAACCCGACGCTCAGTATCGAAATGAAAAAGCCTTAGGGTGTGGTATAAAAGGCGTCAATTAAACCACTTGTACTGATACAAGAATATAGATTTTTGCCGTTAACTTCAAATCTTCAAAAATTCATGGTTTCTGACCGCTGTCAATAGGAAGAATTTTTAAAAGCGATTTCAAAGTTCCATGTCATGCTGGCAGAAAGTCGCAAACAGGTACACCTCCATACTGTTATCTCCACTCACCAAATAAATTATAGCAGTCCATGGGTATAATTCCTTAATTCACTGCCTCGTTTCTCAACATACTATCTCAATAAATTATATCTAATAATATGCCAATTAGAGAGCACGAACAGATTATCAGACATAAAACGTATGAAAACTAGGTACTAGAATACTCGTAACAAAAAAAATGAATTGCAACAATTTCGGCTAAATCCAATACGTCAGACATACGAACGTCTGTCCTTGACCAATTGCAGCTTATATGATGCACGAAGCTGCCAATACACCGGACTAAAAGTTTCGTAACTTTCTACACTATAAACGCTGCTCTGACACCTCGTCATACACCACGTGCGTTCCAGTTAGCTTCTCGCTGAAGTATATGACTGACGCATTGGGTATAGATGTGTCCTCTGTATTTCACAAATTTTGCTTCCCTGTATTCCAGGACCACGTTATGAGAGCTTTCATCTGTGATAATCTTCACGTGCTCCTGAAAACAAGTATTTTGAAGCATAATTTATTATAGTGGCATATTGGCAAGTGAGGCACCAGATTATTAAATCTAACTCGTTCGTGTTTGTATGGTATATTTATACAGTGTGCATCGAAGATGATGTAATATATAGGGCTATGCTACCATAAAACACAAACTGTTTCATTGTATCAAAACATTACATTGTTTCGAAACAGTCACGTGTTTCAGGCGGCCCATCTACAGCAAAGTTACACCATAAAAGTCAGTCTACATAAGGGCTTCCGACTCTTCCTTTGACCTGCTAGAAAAGTTTAATCTTGTCGCTGCTACCAGATCAATCATTAATACTCTGCAGCTACCTAACTGCATTCCGCAATACTCCGATTCCCACAATTGGACTGGAAAATCAATGCAATCTCTAGCTGGTTCCTACTCCAGTGATCTCCTCAATGACTTAATAGCATCTTTGTTCATAGTTAATGGATAAATGGTAACACAAAAATACTTCTATGAAGGCAAATATAATATGCAGGCTTCAGTTACATCTCATCAAGTATATCACTTTTGTTAAACATCACCTTTAGCTGGATAATGCCTCCGCACTCTGACACGAGGCATCTTCCTGTTGAGCAGGAGCACGCTCATCAAACTGCAACTCTCACCCAGAAAACCGGAAAATGACTGTTCAGAATTCGACGCCAACGCATGGGAAACCACTGCCCAAATCTTTTATGATTTCTGTATTGAAAAAGTTACTTTTGACAATGAAGGGTCACTAGTTCCCGACCTTAGAAATTTTAAACATCTGTAAACACTATCTGCACACCAATAGGAAGACTGCAAGGTTCCAACATCTGTGAGGCCTGCCACCCAGCCCCTTGATTCCGCGAAATCCAAGTAGCTCTACAGAATTGTTTTAACATTCAGGTTGTTCAGTTAGTCTGGCTCAGAAGCAGAAAGCAGCCACTTTACTGGCTATTTCCTGCCACCACTTACAGGGTTTCTCGGCAAACTGCTGCATCCAACCTGGACTTTTCGTAAGTTTATTTCCAACGTGTCCGCCTCCTTGGCTAAGTGGTCAGCATAGATAGCTGCCATGCAGAGGATCTGGGTCAGATTCCCGGTACTGCTAACGATTTGCCGGCCGCGGTGGTCTAGCGGTTCTGGCGCTGCAGTCCAGAACCGCGGGACTGCTACGGTCGCAGGTTCGAATCCTGCCTCGGGCATGGTTGTGTGTGATGTCCTTAGGTTAGTTAGGTTTAAGTAGTTCTAAGTTCTAGGGGACTTATGACCTAAGATGTTGAGTCCCATAGTGCTCAGAGCCATTTGAACCATTTTGCTAACGATTTCTCCTTGGTGAGAGGACTGGTACGGGTTGCGTCCAACCTCGCGATGCCAATTAAGGAGTTACTTGACCGAACAGTAGCGGCTCAACGGTCTGGAAAGTCTGCAAAACGGCCGGCAGAGCGGTGTGCTGATCACATGCCCCGTCATATCGCATCGGCACGACGCCCCAAGGCAGAGGATGACACGGCGGCCGGCCTGGCAAGGAGCTCGCTTATTTCCAACATGTGACTGAAAACGACTGCTATCGTGGGGAAGCCACTAGACCTTAAACCAGCACAGTTATTTATTAAAATGTTCTCCAACCATCAAGAATACAACAATTCATAGAATAACCTTACAAGTCCACAATAAAATTAAAACTTTTAAAATCTTTTCCAAAAAGAGTCAAATACTTTAAATCACTGACCAGCAGTACACAGCAGCGCCACATGCGGCGCGTATTACAAAATTGTATGCCATGTTGGCATGTAAAAATCATTAAATGTGATCAGTAACAGCAGTATTAAAAAGCAAAATAATAATACAACTTTTTAAATCTTTGGCAAAAAAAAACAAATTCTTAAAATCACTAACCAGTAATACACAGCAGTGCCACATATGGCGCGTCTTACAAAACTGTATGCCATATTGGCACGTAAAAATCATTAAATGTCATACCGTGCAGAAAACAACAGAACTTTTTAAAACCTTTCATGATTGTGAAGGGCACTTACGACAAGGTCGTGTACATTTTTAATTTATTCAATGAGCAGAATACGAAGATTAAATATATATTGGAAATTGAAATGGATAAGAAATTGAGTTTTCTGGATGTGCTTATTACGAGACGTGATGAGAGCCTTGGCTTCTCAGTTTTTCGGAAGCCAGCGCAGTCTCATGCCATATTATGCACTGATTCCAATCATCCAATTAGACACAAGGCAGCCTACTTTCGTACTATGGTAGCACAACTGTTGAGTTTGCTTCTAAATGAGGACGAAGTTAATAAAGAGCTAAACAATTTGAAGCAGTTTGCAGTTGCTAATGGCTATAAGCAATCACTTGTCTCCGGTTTGCACAGGAAGCATAGGCAGGTGAAACCAACAAGGACAGATGATAGAGAAAAGCACCTAATATTGCAATATAAGGGACCAGTCTCAATAAAGTTCGCCAGCTCGATCCTAAAAAGATTTAGGTTAGGATTCCGTACGAGGGGGCAACTAAGGTATAAGTTGAAACATAGGCTCGACGAGCATCATCCGGCATATGTAAGATACAATGTGGATTCTGTGACACATTTTATATTGGACATATGGGTAAAAGTTTTGTCATCCGCTTTAAAGAACATGCAGGGCTTTCTAATAGGACTGTTTGGGAGCATTTAAAAAATGAGGGCCGTCGGTTTGGTAGTGTAGACAATACACTTAAAGTTTTGCATCAAGCATCGAAAGGTGTGCAGCTGGGTATTTTGGATGAACTAGAGAGTTTTAAGAGCAAAATTAAGGTACCAGATAAAGTGGTGAACGAACAACTCGATTTTCGTTTTAGTTGGTTCTTTGTTCTATTCCAAAATGATGTGTAGTTTATCTCTCTCCCCCTATCACCAACCCCGTTGTTACTTCCACCAGCCCGTGGACCGTGAACTCTTATGTAACGAGGCTTCGCCCGCGTTTCCTTCACCCCATTTCCTTCCCCCAACAACCCTCCCCCCCCCCTTTCTACTCATTTCCTAATGTTCTTGTAGAGGAATTTGGTACCTGGGTTCATTGTCATGTACTGAGTTCAGTTTCAAGCTTTTTTTATCTATCTGGCTACCACCTGCAACTCGTACTTCCCCCCACCCCTTCACCCTTTCCACCCCCCTTTCTCATTTCATAAAAATACAGTGCATATTTTACAGTATGTGGTTCGGTTCTTACATCGTTATTATATTCTATTGCTGATTCACCGAGGAGTACAGCTCTTGTTTTAAGTATGCACTATTGTCTGTGGTCTTCAGAGGCTGCTGCTGGTTGAATAATAAAGTTTCTGTGTTTGGTGTGTCTTTACGCTGCTTGTGGTATGATGAGTACGGCATATTATGAAGCTTGGTTATTGGGTGATTATGTGGTCTTCATCACTAAATTATTTTAAAAAATTGTTTGGGTTCTTTTCTGTTAGCATTTGTTATCTATACGATTACTACTGAGTAACATATTGTTTCTCTTTTGTACATGGCAGTTTTTATTTTTTATCTATTATGTTGTAAGGAATTGGCGTATAGTCATTTCTGGTCCAATTTTCAGTAAGTTTCTCTTATTACTGTTACACTCATGCTGCACTATCCATTTAACCTCCTCCTTTTTCAGATCCTTCATCTTCATTCTCCTCTCCCTCCCAGTTTCCCAGTCCTCCATCGTCCCCCCCCCCCCCCCCCTCACCTCCTTCCCTCTCACTACAACCACACTCCCAACCTGCACGTCTTCTCTGGTTGGCAAGTACATTTCTGTTGCCTTGAAAAAAGGACAACTTGTGATTTAATGTTTGTTTATACGCGTGAGATATTATGAAAAAGCTGTTTTATCTGCACGGAATTCGTAAAGTTTGGTGTGATAAAACTTTTATGCTTGTAAATGGTCGGAAATGATGGGATTTTAAGTCTCCTAGATAGTGCTGTTTTCTTTTACTGTTCGGTGGTTTCAAACAGTTCACAGTTTTTGGTAATGGATTTAAAAAGTAATAATTTCATTGTTGATTTGAACGGTTTCACGCTTAATGATTTTTACATGCCAACATGGCACATAGTTTTGTGATACACGCCGTATGTGACGCTGTTGTGTATTACTGATCAGTAATTTTACGTACTTGACTCTTTTTGTTAAAGATTTGTAAAAAGTTCTCCTACTGTTCTGATTTCGTTTAATACTAATGTTGCTGTTGTCAATGAATGATTTTTACGTGCTAACATTGTATACAACTTTGTAATACGCGCCGAATGTTGCGGTTCTGCGTATTACTGGTCAGTGGTTTTAAGCATTTGACTCTTTTTGCTAACGATTTTAAAAAGTATTAATTTTATCGTGTACTTTTACGGTTACTGTATGAATTGGTAAAAACTGTCGTATTCTTGATGGTTGAAGAATATTTTAATAAATAAAAAGGTTTCCTCTATCCTGATAGTGCGCTCCTTTCCCGACACTTCCTTACGACAGAGGGAGGAGTAAACTGCCAGTTATCTGTATGCACTGTAAACGTACATTACACTTTATTTGATATCTTCAGAAACGCCATATTCGACTTCGTTTTGTACGTTTAAAACGATATGTTGTGTATCTTTCGTATATGCTTAAGAATTTGGTTATAACTGTATTACGCACGAGTGTAAATTTGGTTTTCTGCCCCGTATGTTGATCTGAAAACGGGTCTCTGTCAGAAACTAATCATCGAACGAAAAGTAAAATATTTGCAACTTGGACTGGTTTTTCGTTCTCTTTACAAAATGTATTGACAGATTACTGAAACGCTGAGCATAACTTGTAGGCTGGACAATGCCCCTTTCTACTAGAAGCCGGGAACTTGCTCCGGCTTCGGTAACAGCCAGTAGGACCCTAGGGTAAGGCCAGGAATGATACGTTACTAGTGATAACACTTCTCTGCATTGAACTGCTAAGCTGGACCAATTTTTCATAGGTGGAGATAAGCATCGCATGGACTAACCAATCATCTCCCCAGACCTGTATCCTACATAGCACGTTTGATTTGCATTAGGAAGACATAATTCATTGCATCGGCCGGCAGCTTTAGATATCTTCACACAGCTGTCATCAGTCACAAATTCACAATAAAGTTAATGGTTCGCTGGTTTATTTGTTTTCTGCCGAGTTAATGTTGACCAATTCATTTCACTATGTTTCGGTAGCTTCCTTAGTTGTCTTCATCTCGTGTCGAGCGCATGTTCCCATACTGCGAGCAATGAAATCTGTACTCGACATCAAACTAAAATAAAATAGGAAAGCTGCCGAAATATCGTAGAAATAGTATGAAAAAATTAACTCGACTATCAACCCGTGCATTTAGTAATGTCGACACAGCTCTGCCTTCCGAGAGATATCGACTGCCTGTGGAGCTCATGAGTCACCTCACAATGGGACCTTGGTTTGATGAAATACCTCCCTCAGAAAAGTTTTTACCTGACTATCCAATGCAGAGTGACCAAATATATTGTTCGGTTATAAATTACTTACGACATATGTAATGCTAAGCTCTGTATATAATTGTTATAAGGACACTAATACGGCACGTAGGGAGTGTTGTGTTCCACAATGTAAAGCGAGCATTGTACTCACTTCTTTCTAACGAAAGGTATTCGTCTTGTTACGATTGTAGTAATGATAACACTACTGATCATTAGTTAATTGTCTTGCGTATAAATAGATCTAGTTTTATCGTGTGTGGCGGGGGCGTACTTTGAATACCATAGTTTCTGCCCCATTTTCTTGTTTAAGTCGCAAAAAATTCGCGGGATCAACGATTGTCGGTATGTCTCCGTGTGAGCTCGAATCTGTCTATGATAATCTCTCCTTATCTCTTTAACAACAACAATAAATTCACTTGTAAAGAAAAGAAGATTAATATTTAACGTTGCGTTACGAGGAGATCCGTAGGACACCGTCGCGTGTTTAAATTCGTCAACTTAAAATGAGCCAGAGTTTTCTGTGGCTTCATTTTTGTACATGTAAGACACGACGCTAAAACATTACAGTCAAGCATGCCTATCTCCAGCTACAATAAATACTAAGAATATGAAATCAAAAGTTAATATGGGTGTGACTTTTGTAAGGATTATTGAATCACAAACTTGTACCTCCAATAAAAGGACTATTCGCATTGCTTTACAGAACCAAAGGACTTTGCCAGGCGGAAAGTCATCTAATGGTATAATTAAAGTGATATAACTTACCAATTTCCCTGATGAGTGATAAAAATTTGTTGGGGACGTTTTTGCGTAGATGAAAAATGAAAATTTATGTTAAATTCGACGGGACCAAACTGCTGAAGTCATCGGCTTACACACTACTTAATCTAACTTACGCTAAGGACAACACACACACACACACACATGTCCGAGGGAGGACTCGAACCTCAGCCGGAGGGGGCGGGGGGGGGGGGGGGGGGGGAGCCGCGCGTGACAAGGCGCCTCGGACTGAGCGGCTACCCCGCACAGCTGCGTAGATTGATTTGGCTTGTAACCGATCCTGAAATTCATCTGCCGAGTATAGTTATCGCTGAGACATTAGGTAGGACATTCCTGCAAACACACCTGATATTCCTCCAACCACAAGTTTCAAGTTCTTTCGTTGTACACAGGAAAAACATCACGCAGTTCAAGACAACAGGTGATTTCCAAACTGTTGCCGCAGTATGGCACGCAAGCTACTATCTATAATGCTTGCATAATCCCTTTCGTTCATTCTAGCAACGACCAGAAATAAAAATAAAAGCCAAAATGTGAAACTACGCATAGCTCCAGACTACCACACTTTTTGTACAATAATTCCATATTTCGACGTAGCCAAAACACACTCAGATAAACATCGTTCAATAGTCGCTGGACAGGTCAATCCACGCCCATATGAGCAAAAATATTCTAATAATTTTATGAAGCAATTATTATTACTTGTATTCAGAAGGACGATGGGTCGAATTGCCATCCGCCCATCCAGGTTCTTATTTTCCGTGGTTTCCCACGACTTCTTAAGAAAAATGCTGCAATGGCTCTTTTTAAAAAGATAAAATCTATTTACTTTCGTATCCTTCCCCAGTCCGAGCTTGTGCTCCGTCCCTAAAGACCTCCTCGTCGTCAGAAAATTAAATGCTGATTTTCCTCTTCCTTTGGTTCAAGGGATTTAGGAAAAACCGCGGAAAATTTTAGCGAAGGTTTGAATCTTTCTTTCCCACAAAAGACACAGAACAGAAGCTGCGACATGTACCCAGTGCCATCTCGCTTAGTAAGAACCTATAAAACATTGTGACTTATCGAGTTTGGTCTACATTGTATTTGACATTACCGTATTGCCAGTTCATACTCTTCGTACACACATTACATAATTATTTGAAATTCTGTTTTTTGCTATCACACTAAATGTACGTAGCCAGTTAGAAATATTTTTAATAATATAATACATACAGGCTGTTAAGTGGTACAAATGGACATATTTCAATTGATGACTAAGGACAGTGTACTGAACAATATTACATCAGTACTGACTTCATTTGCAGACAATCTATAACAATAGATAGATTGAGGAGTTCCTAGATAACAGAACGCAGCATGTCATTCTCAATGGAGAGAAGTCTTCCGAAGTAAGTGTGATTTCAGGTGTGCCACAGGGGAGTGTCATGGGACCGTTGCTGTTCACAATATACATAAATGACCTGGTGGATGACATCGGAAGTTCACTGAGGCTTTTTGCAGATGATGCTGTGGTGTATCGAGAGGTTGTAACAATGGAAAATTGTACTAAAATGCAGGAGGATCTGCAGCGAATTGAAGCATGGTGCAGAGAATGGCAATTGAATCTCAATGTAGACAAGTGTAATGTGCTGCGAATACATAGAAAGATAGATCCCTTATCATTTAGCTACAATATAGCAGGTCAGCAACTGGAACCAGTTAATTCCATAAATTATCTGGGAGTACGCATTAGGAGTGATTTAAAATGGAATGATCATATAAAGTTGATCGTCGGTAAAGCAGATGCCGGACTGAGATTCATTGGAAGAATCCTAAGGAAATGCAATCCGAAAACAAAGGAAGTAGGTTACAGTACACTCGTTCGCCCACTGCTTGAATACTGCTCAGCGGCGTGGGATCCGTACCAGATAGGGTTGATAGAAGAGATAGAGAAGATCCAACGGAGAGCAGCGCGCTTCCTTACAGGATCATTTAGTAATCGCGAAAGCGTTACGGAGATGATAGATAAACACCAGTGGAAGACTCTACAGCAGAGACGCTCAGTAGCTCGGTATAGGCTTTTGTTGAAGTTTCGAGAACATACCTTCACCGAAGAGTCCAGCAGTATATTGCTCTCTCCTACGTATATCTCCCGAAGAGAACATAAGGATAAAATCAGAGAGATTAGAGCCCACACAGAAGCATACAGACAATCCTACTTTCCACGAACAATACGAGACTGGAATAAAAGGGAGAACCGATAGAGGTACTCAGGGTACCCTCCGCCACACACCGTCAGGTGGCTTGCGGAGTATGTATGTAGATGTAGATGTACTGTGTTTGTTGGCTGATTAGTAATTCAAAGAAAGAGTGGTACAGGCAAGCCATTAACATTAATCTTCCCCTGGGAAGCAGGCCAGGTACTGAAGTGTGTACACGTGGACCCAAAGTGGACAGTCTTAGAGACACGTGTAGTCCACTTCACAGTGCAGTTACCACCGTGCAGAAAACATCAGACAGCAAAAATTTTGTGGTGTGTCTCCGGGAAGACCATTAGATGCATGAGAAAACAACCATCACACTGAAGTTGGTATATATTAAGGTAGCAATTATCACTGTGTCTGCACCTATACCCCTAACACACTGTATGTAAAGTTAGAGTGATGGATATTCAGAGAATCTTGTATTCTAAGTGGATTAGCACCAGGACGTACTACCTACAGAGCCGATGTCACTAACGAATATTGTGTGGTGGCCGTCGACGCACTGCTAGCAGGTTTGAATCCTGCTGGTGGAAGAAATTACACTAATGGAAATGGGAAGTTTACACCATAACACCTTGGCCAAACGCTACCAAACTGATACTCCAAGATTCCCATTCCTGTGGGACAGGTCGCGCGTTGTCACTGAACACCCGGCTCCCCCCGTCGGAAGTTCGAGTCCTCCATCGGGCATGGGTGTGTGTTGTCCTTAGCGTAAGTTAGTTAAGTAGTCTGCATTAAGTAGTATGTAGTTCTAGAGACGAATGACCTCAGCAGTTTGGTCCCATAGAAGCTTACCACAAAATGGTTCAAATGGCTATGAGCACTATGGGACTTAACATTTGAGGTCATCAGTCCCCTAGAACTTAGAACTACTGAAACCTAACTAACCTAAGGACATCACACACATCCATGCCCGAGGCAGGATTCGAACCTGCGACCGTAACGGTCGCGCGGTTCCAGACTGTAGTGCCTAGAACCGCTCGGCCACTCCGGTCGGCTGCTTACCACAAATTTCCAAATTTTCCTGTGGACATATTAATTAAAATTTCATCCTTACGTGAAATTATCAATGCAGAAATTCCTACAGATGAAGAATTGTGTGACTAATAATGGTTATTGGGTGTGTATAACGTTACTCGGATTTTTCAGATGGAGATCGTATCACAGCATGCCCAAAGGACGTTTACGTACAGTTTATTAACACCTTTCGGTATGTGAGAAAGTTTCAACTACTGACGTGAAGGACATGAGAGTATCATACCGGCAAATCGCACGTATAGTAGTTTGTGGTGCAATGACTCCAGAACGAGTGATGATAAGATAGACAACAGTATGGCAGGAAGGGTAGGCACTAGTCATTCCAGAAGGACTACACTACGAGAAAATCGAAGGATTGTCCGACTGGCTCTGACGAATAGACCGATGGCAACAGCTGCAGGCATTGCAGACATTACAGGGAGCGTCTCATCACGAACCGTAGGGAACAGAGTACTGGAAGCTGCATTACATCCCTAGTAGTCGTTCGTCGTTGACCGGCGACACCACACCGCAGACAACAGAGACTTTCATGGAGTAGAGCAATAGTCAACCAGGAAACTGGGTGTCTGTCTGTAGTGTTCATCAGTGACTGCCGCTTCCGTCTGTGGCGGTTAGATCGACACCACTGTATCTGTAGACGATCTGTAAAGACCTCATAAAAGATCATGGGAAGCAGCAATCATCGAGACCTATACATCTCCAACTTCTAGATCTGTGGTGTGCGGAATACTGCATATCAAATGGTATATTCTAACAGGATAACGTAAGACCCTCACTGCATTTCACACCGCAGACGCCTTGAGGAATATACAGATCCTTGATTAGCAAGTCCAGACCCTAATTCCATGCCAATAGACCGTATAAGATGTGCTACGGGAAGATACATACTTTCGTACCAGTTATCAGTCAGCAGCCGGCCGGTGTGGCCGTGCGGTTAAAGGCGCTTCAGTCTGGAACCGCGTGACCGCTACGGTCGCAGGTTCGAATCCTGCCTCGGGCATGGATGTGTGTGATGTCCTTAGGTTAGTTAGGTTTAATTAGTTCTAAGTTCTAGGTGACTGATGACCTCAGAAGTTAAGTCGCATAGTACTCAGAGCCATCAGTCAGCAGTCTTTACTATATGACACAACATGTGTTTCAGGCATGGCAATAAACTCATTAGTGTGACACTGATGCTGTTTTCTCCCAAGTCTCAACAAATGCAAGGGCTTTAATGCATGTTCACACCTCATATTTATGTTGATGATGGACATCGATATCGAATGCAACGAAACTCTTATCATTTAGTGATCGTTGTACGACGAGCGTATCAGCACAGCTTGATAAATGTCACATTAGTGTTTCACGGTGCGACACTTTCCATTTCCGTTGGTGTATTTCACCAATCAGGAGAGGAGAGGTAGTGGTGGTGGAGGCGGCGGCGGTGTAGAGTTCCTCATCATCAGACATTGCTGCAGTATCGTCAATTAAACTTCAAACCGCTCCACAGTCTCTCCTGGCGTGAAAGCATGTGCACCTTCGATGGTGATCAGTCCGTCGAATGAGGAGACTGAGCTTGGTGTACCCACCGGTGCTGCAGTTCCAGAAGGGCAGGCTACGTGCCGATACCGAGTTTCATTGTCACCTTCAGTCACACTACCGTCAATAACACAATTACGGCGCTGCAGTCCATATACAATATACATGAAATAGTCATACTTAAGACACATTACCAACACGTCTCATTAGAAAGGTGGCCAATGGGTGTGTTTGATTACTTAATACTACGCTGGCGTTCTGTCTTACGTTTGTTGATGTCCAGTATTTCCAGCAGGGTCATCTTTCTACTTTTGCTTACAGAATGTAGAATTTCACATTCTACATAATATGTGTGGTTTGCTGTTAAAAGGTGATCGGCAAATCGAATCTCTCTTAATCTCCAGCTTCTCTCATTTTCAGATAACCTAACTGCCATAGCTCTGTCTTTATGTTTATTGAAAACGGCGAATAATGCTCCGTATGCAGTTCACATTGCTGCTGAATTATTTGGTCATAAAGTTACGTGTAACACAAAGGACTACCCCATCTTTGTTCCAACGAACGCTGGAGCGCTTTCTTTTCAACTTTCGGTCTCACACGTCTAGATATTCAATAGACCTGCGTTACAGTCATTGCAATCAAAGTTGATGTGTTTCAAAGTGGTTTTAATTCACTAGAAGCAGTTATAACGTCCATTGAGTCAGCAGAAAATGTCTCAAAATGTGTTTTTTTTCTTTTTTTACTTCCTAAGACCCAAAGCAGCTAACTCTAAAGAATGCTTTTCATTTGAACGCTAGTAAGTAATATGTTGAACGACGTACGGGAACCGTAAACTATTAACTACAGCTGACTTCCTGCTGGAGGGTAAATTTAATATTTTATGAGCTCGGGCATAAAAATTCAGTAGCCACGCAGTTACATTTGCAATGCAAGAGGACGCTCCGTTATGAAGGATGATAGCGCGACTATCAAGTACAGATGTGCTCCGAATCAGCTGTGCGCTCTTGTTCGTGTTGTGGCTACGGAACCAGTTTGGCTGTGTACATCACGGCCGCGGCCATAGCGCACACAGCTATGCGGCCTCCATAAATAACGGCCCGGCAACTATACGGAATAATGCAGACAACAAAAGCATGTTGTCTGCATTCCAGCTCTCGCTACCTTCGGCATTTCGCTCCTAAAAAACTGAGCTGCTCTGTTAAACTGGGAGTCTTGCGATTCGTTCACTGTGCACAGCCGTTTCCCACTAAAAATTATGGACTATTTTCCCTTCGAAGACAACGCAAAAGGAAACAGAGAGCATATACCTTTTATGTCTCCCATCTGTAAAATAGCTGCTGCTTATACAGTGAGATAGATGTTTCCTGATCAACTTGCGATAAGAGTGATTACAAAGAAAATAATTTCATTTCACGTATTTCGATGTGCAACGTAGTTTACGATCAGGCATGTGAGATGTTGACACAGAGTAGAGTATGTATCCGCAAAGGGCATATGTATAATCATCTCCTCATATGTCGCTATTGGGGTCATGGGATTGTCGCACCTCACGTACTCATGTTGTGAAGTGAAGGAACTAAGAACAATTACCATACAGTTAATTAATGAAATGAATGTCAGTGTTTCCAAAAAGTTTGAAGGCAATTTCATTAACCATCGTATATTGAAAGGCTTACTTTCATCGTCTGTGACGAGGTCGGTATCGTAGCTACTCAGAAATTACTACATACCACAAGTATTTGCCTGACCGCAAAATTCATTTATGGCTGTTACACTGAAAAAGTTGATTTAAAAAATGAATATCAATAGTTTGAAAACCAAGTAAAGTTTATTGCCTCAGTTTTCATTAAAATGACTTTAGGGCACTTGCATCTTCCAGAAACGGAAAATGTTCATAAATAGGGAAAGGGAATCTCAGAGTCTGCTTTGCAGTCTGTAAGTGCGATCACAAATAACAGTGAATAAGAATGTTTCTTGCAACATATGAAAATTTTACTCGGTTAATTCGTGGCGTGCCAAGTTCAGGAATGCTACTGGTAGGCCGTCAAGTTCAGCTGAAATTGTGCAGCAATGAGACAGTTTTTTGTATGAAGTCCAAGAAAGCTCCAGTGAATATAGGCACAAAATAACAAAATATGTTCCGCCAAGTTTATAATTTACGTCATTAGATACGAACAACTTATGAAGTCGACTACTGAGCATGACGTCGAAAACCTAGTTTTAGATATTGAAGTATAAAACTATGCTTCAAACCCACTTATTGATGCATTCGGTATGTATTTATTTTCGGGACTACTACTACAGCTAATATTACAGTTTCCATTCATGTCCTCTCTTTTTCCCAGTTTCGTTGGTCTCTAGTTAAGACTGTGGTTTCTACTCCTAATAATGAAACAAATTCACCGACTAGCAATGTGACTTATCACACATACCGTCTCTTTTCTCACATTTAGCCTTCTCTTTGTTTGGATCAATAATTCGCGATACAGGTAACCTACTTTCTGGTGACATTTCATTCAGAAATTG
Source organism: Schistocerca serialis cubense (assembly GCF_023864345.2). Taxonomy (NCBI): domain Eukaryota; kingdom Metazoa; phylum Arthropoda; class Insecta; order Orthoptera; family Acrididae; genus Schistocerca; species Schistocerca serialis. Next base: position 526,927,868 of record NC_064640.1, read on the forward strand.
GAATCGCTATGTGAAAATTGCAGTCCTCTTTTCCGATAACATCAGCCATATAAAACCCAGCTCTCACTTTTCTCATGTGACATCCAGAAAGTCATGGGTCAAGGTAGCCAGGTAGATTTGGCATATCTTTATTCCCGAAAACCATATGATTCACTATCACACCTACGCATATTATAATAAGTATTATTGTATCGCGTATAGAGCGAAATTCTTGACTGGCTTCAAGATTTCTCACCTGGGAAGATACAGCATATTATCTTGGACTAAGAGTCATCAACAGATGTAGAGGTAAGCTCAGGCGTGCGCCAGGAAAGTGTGTTTGGACCCATGCCGTTCATGTTGTATGTTAGCGATTTTACAGTTAATATTAATAATAACTTCTGACTTTTCACAGATGATGTAGTTATCTATAATAAAGTACCGTCTCGAAAAAGCGGATATTAATAAGATTTAAAAGTGGCGTAAGGATTGGCAACCTGATTCACGATGAGTCACATTTGGCATCGGTCAACTCATAAAAATATTTGGGTGTAACACTGTAGGGATTTGGAATTTGTAGTGTTTACGATATATCGAGACAAACACTGATAGGTTCCGCTGAGCGACGCCAGACAAATAGGAATAGATACCATAATTTTGTATTATAGATTTTATATGAATTGATGTACTTAAAATGTTTGTTTTCTATTTATTTCATGACCTATCATCCAGTTTGTCAATGTGTTCCAGTGCGTTCTGACGACGCGGCAGCGGGTTTACCGGACGCTGTTTGGGTCCAACCGACAGTATGAGGGCCGCAGACGACCTGGAAGACATCGTCGAAACTTAGTTTAATTATTAAAACTGTTTTGCTAATAAATGAACATAAAATTTTATTCATTTCCGTATCTAATGTTCGACTGTTAACATTAAAAATTGTAATACATCACATCGGTACTTGCTGATGACTGATTTGTATGGAATAAGTTCTGGAAAGACGTATTACGATAGTTCAGTTGCGAGAATTGGTTGATACCGCAATCTTTAATTTTGAGACATTCTAGTTGTATGAAGATCACCCAGGCAACTTTGAATGGCTATTCTTATAGCTCAGTGGTAGGTATTAGAAGCATAAATTAACAATGAAATGACAGAAGGTGTTCTTACGCACAGAACAGGATCGGAAGTGTAGCAATATCTCTGACAGCTAATATTGAGATGATTTAGAATGATTATTTTGCACTTCAATATTCAACGCGTACTGAACTCTAACGAAACTTTAAGAACTTTTAACGCTTGTTTAACCAGTTAGATAGTGATCTGATAGAAGGAAATCAGTGAACGATATTACTACGATTGTGAATTTAGAACTTGTGAGTTACGCCGAGTGAACCGAATAGCATCATTAACGACAGTTAGGCGTTGTTGAAGAACTTATATGCTCTGTGGTGGTAGATTACTGATTCCTTGCAAGTCAGTTAGAATTAATATCGGAGTGATGTTTGAAAACGCATTATTACAATCATCAACAAGAGTGTTATACCTCGCTGCGATTCTAGCTGACGTGGACATTGACATTAAAACTGTATTGACGAGGTGCAGTTATTGATATCATTTGAAGTGAGTTATTCAAACGTTTACATACTCAAGAAAAGGCTGTCTACAACAGTGCATAAAAGAGGACATTTGCACGAGAGTTTATCGTGTTGTCGGAATATTGTTGTATGAAGTCTTCGTTTGTTTCACAATATCGCAAACTTTTCCCAAGAACGTAATTCAACATTATACGTCCAAATTATCCATGCGCCTACTCCTTGTTAGCGAAAACGGCCTTCTGTAGAAGAAAAGCATTTACATAGAAGAAGATTTGACTTACATGAATATTATTGATGGTTCGCTCAAGTCCTGGTTATACTACGATTTTTACTTGCGGCCTGGGGATACTCGGTCATAACAGCAGCTATACAAGAAATAAAAGTCCTTATTCGTTAATTAATTCGTAGCAGGCAGTCTGTAGTCGGCGTCAGGAGAGGAGGGACAGCGCAAATTGAATAATCACAAGCCGGCCGAAGTGGCCGTGCGGTTAAAGGCGCTGCAGTCTGGAACCGCAAGACCGCTACGGTCGCAGGTTCGAATCCTGCCTCGGGCATGGATGTTTGTGATGTCCTTAGGTTAGTTAGGTTTAACTAGTTCTAAGTTCTAGGGGACTAATGACCTCAGCAGTTGAGTCCCATAGTGCTCAGAGCCATTTGAACATTTTTGAATAATCACATAGAGACACCCGCTTGTGGCGTTACACCTCGCATGCCCCCGCTTCCGCTAACAAATGACACCCAATGAAGGCGATGACATGCCATGTGGCCTTGGAAGCACCTAACTCGATCCTGCTTGCAGGAGTGAATTAAGCAGTCACTTTGAAAACGGCCGGCGCTGTGGCCAAGTGGTTCTAGGCCCTTCAGTCTGGAACCTCGCGACCGCTACGGTCGCGGGTTCGAATCCTGCCTCGGGCATTGATGTGTGTGATGTCCTTAGGTTAGTTAGGTTTAAGTAGTTCTACGTTCTAGGGGACTATGACCTCAGATGTTAAGTCCCATAGTGCTCAGAGCCATTTGACCCATTTTTCACCCTGAAAATGGGTTAAACAAACTCAATCACGGGGATTAAGTGAACAGGAAGAGCAGTATGACAATCATAACAATCGAAAGAGCCCAAATTCGTCTCCATAACTGAAATATATTTTGCTTTCCAGATTTAAACGGCAGCGTAAAAAGAATACCAAACATTGAAATCAGGAGGAGAGATTGTTCGATATCAGAAGAAGTGTTTAATATCAGGCTCATGGGTTCTAAGCAAGAGTTAGAATAAAACCTGTAAAATTGCAATCAATAAAGTCCATGTATTGTTAAGACAAGCGAGAGATAGAAACGCTAGCAATAAGGAGTAACAGTGGAGCATGATGGCGCGGTAGGCGATAGCCTCTCGCCATGTTGACCTGGCAGCTGCTGGCAGTCGCCCACGAGGTCCTCTGTGATGGACCTGGACGCTTCGTCTGCCTGCTCCACAACGTCGACAAATGTGGGACTGAGTGAGCCTGCTGGGTCTTATTTAAAATCTTGGTCCCACAAAGCAAACAAGGGAGTGCTACCTTAAACGGCCGTTCCTACCACAAGCTGTGTATCTTTTCAGGGAATTCTGAGAGAACTCTCCAGATCTGTTACCTATCGTTGCCGTTACCTGGCTGGTCCTAACCGCAAACTACATCAAAGAAATTAATCCCTCGCCACCTTGCGTCCTTCCTCAAACCAAGGAGCTTCTCCGACCGTCAGTGCCATCTTGCTGACCACCAATACCTATAGTTTGAAAGGCTTTGCCTTAAAATTCAACTGGCCCAAAATTACTAACGTACAAAGGGACTAGTGTTAAATACTGTCCGTCTCTCGTCTGGAAACACACAGAAGATCGAGATTCAACTTATATCTTAATTTACTAATAAAATAAATGTACTATCACACGCTCACCTCAATAAAGTCTTCAAAAAATCTCGCAACATCATGCGCAATCTAGCTCGAGGGGATCATTAACTATCATTGCCAACAGTGATGCCATGCCATATTGTTATTTTTATTACAGTTGTTGGATTCGCAGCAAGCCTCTTGGGGCTAAGGTCTCGGAGATCCGGCACGGGACAGAGAAACTGATACAATATCGCTGTCCGACATGCTTATGGACTTTTCCCAGACATACATGAAAGAACGACGCTGCAGAATATCAACAGAAAGTTGGTGTAATTGCTACTATTGGAAACAAACTATTTAACCTTCTCACATATTTTCCATATTTCCACTGAATAATGTCTTAAGGAAAAATTTTCTAGCTTAACTCATTACTTAAAAAGCGGTTTTGATTGCACAAAAGCGAATAGTAAGAACAACATGTGATACTCACCCGCAGTCATCTTGTAGATACCTCTTCAAAGAGTTTGGCGTCTTAACTGCACCTTAACAGTATACAGTATATATATTCGCTAATGAAATAAATACTCCAACGTAATTTAAGGAGAATACTGATGACAATGCTTACAACACTAGAAGATGAAAATGACCTTACTTACCTATTACTAAAGCTGTCAGTGACTCGGAAAAGAGCTGAATATACACCAACAAAAATTTTTAACCTTTTGCCTAATAACATAAAATGTCTGAGAGGTAGCAAAGCAAGTTGTAAATCTAACATAAGATCATTTCTTCTAGACAACTCCCACTATACCATAGAGGAACTTTTATTTGAAAATTGGAAGCACGTAAGAAAAACCTTCTTTTTAAGTGTAGTTGTTTGAGTAGGACGGAAAAGTAATATGTTCATTAATGTTAAAAGTAATCATCTACACGCATCCTGTAAACTGATTCGTTCTAGACCACTTCGGTAAAAAAATCTTCAAATAATCTATGGAAATGTAACTAACTAGTTAACCAACTAATGTAGGGACATAATTCATTACATTACGGTCCGTGAACTGTATCCTCTCAGTAAGTACAAAATTTAAAATTCGCGAAAGACAAGATAACAGTTGAGGACTTGGAGGCATACCAAAACACTTCGGAGCGTTGTTGCGTTGCATTAATATCTTATTTATGGGCAGCTACAAATAAAACTGCCCAAAAAAATGTTTCAGAGGGAGCTATTAAAGTTCAGAGTACAAAGAAATGCTAATAGCTGAGGCGTTCAAGTCAGTTAATACATTTTATAGGCAGCATGCAAGGCACTGAAATTGTGCACATGATGTATTTTACAGCAACAGTATTAATGTGGATAGTTGCATCTTCGAGAGTCAAAGAACTTCTTTCACAGAACCGTTATCTGGCAGTGATTTTTGATGCCTTAGTAATGCTCTCAACGAAAATAAAACTCTAAAATACAAAATAAAGAGTATCGTGTGAAATGCATTCCATCATAACATTGGTGCTCAACAGACAGTTGAACTTCAGTGCTACGATCGATATCACTTGACACGTTAATCTGTATCAGTAAGAGAGCTACACGTTGGTGTCAACATACCGTGTAACATCCAATTCCTAACCCTGCCTGTGAGACATTCTTTCAGCTAATATCTATGACAGTGACGTATTGTGATGGGAGGAGGCTTTCTTCAGTCTATCGATCTAATGGTCCTCACGATCTAATGACTTTACGTAATCGTCCTAAATGGACTGTGGCGGGAAACTACATGGCTCGTTTACGGGGAAAGTAATTTCCCCGTGACGGCTGGTGTTTCCAACATTCTTTGGAAAATAATTACAAAATTCCTGGCAGGGAGCAGTGCGTTACAGATGCTCTAGTAGCGGGAACATGAACTACCCTATGAAAATGCCTACATTCTACTACTGATTGGCTGAAATGCCTAATTTTTAATAATATCGTGGTGCGTTTTGGAAGTTCGTGAAATTAAGGAGCTGCCAGCGTTAGTAGGGTATGGTAGAAATGGTGTACCCACTGGAGTGGAGGTGTTTTCGTTGCGTATTGTAAGTCGGGTGAAGGTGATTCTTCGTGATCAAGCACATTACGTAGTGCGTTATGGAAGACTGAGGGCATCCGAAGTGCGTTATAGTCAGTGGGGCATGGAATATTGCTTAGCCACTTTCCTGTGTTTGTCGGCTAGTGCAACAGATAAGTGAGCGTATACTTGCTCTGTAAATAGACAAGAGTTCAGTCAACAGCGTGGAGCCGACAGCTAGCTGGAGGTGGTGTTGGATAAAACTGAGGACTTAGCTAGGGTTAATTCATGACAATAAATTAATTTTTATCCATGCAATTTTGAGGATGATGTTTTTATGTGACTTAACCCCATTGGCTTTAAACTATATTTATGTTTCGTTGAGACGATTGTCGACATTAATTGATAGTGACCATTTGTAAGTAATACATGAACTGTTAACGGCCTATATACTCCAGTCCAGCACTCGAATTTCTGAATCTTTCTGAAAGTAGTTAGATCGCTGGTGCAGTTAGCTCACACAGGACACCGTATGGTGTATGAAGAATTCCACCTTCCTTCTCAGGTATGTTCACAGGTTTGCCACGTATATATTTTTTTTAATAAATTGTTAATCGTGATTCAAAAAACCTTTACTACTCTGTTGCTTATGGCTTTTGTAATCTTTTGACAGTTGTTCAGATGATGAGTTAATCTCGAAACGCATCAGTGAATATGGATTACTGAACACCAAGTGATAACTTTCTAGCGACCTAGTCTGCAGAGCAGTACGTCGCGTATTTTGTCACGAGCACCGCACATCTACATCTACATCATACTTATTAAGTCACCTAATGGTGTGCGGCGAAGAATACTTCTGATACCACACACTGATTCTCCCTACTCTGTTCCATTCGCGAATAGCGCGTGGGAAGCCTCTGTATTACATCTAATTTTTCAAATTTTCTCGTCGTCGTCATTAAGCGATATATGTGTGGGAGGAAGTAATATGTTGTCCGAGCCGGCCGCGGTGGCCGTGCGGTTCTAGGCGCTCAGTCCGGAACCGCGTGACTGCTACGGTCGCAGGTTCGAATCCCGCCTCGGGCATGGATGTGTGTGATGTCCTTAGGTTAGTTAGGTTTAAGTAGTTCTAAGTTCTAGGGGACTGATGACCACAGATGTTAAGTCCCATAGTGCTCAGAGCCATTTGAACCATTTTTTTTATGTTGTTCGACTTCCCGGAAAGTGCCCTCTCGAAATTTCAGTAGTAAAACTCTCCGTGATGCTCAACACTTCTGTTGTAGCGTATACCAATGGACTTTGTTGAGCATCTCGGTAACGCTCTCGCGCCAACAAAACGATCCTATGACGAAACGCCCCGCTCTTCGCTGTACCTTCTCCAATCTCTTACGTAAGTACTACCTGGTGAGGATTATAGACTGATGAACAACCTACATCTACATCATTACTCTGCAATTCACGAAAGTGCCTGGCATAAGACTCACCGAACCACCTTTAAGCTCATTCTCCACTTCTCCGCAGCTCGTGGTCTTGTGGTAGTGTTCTCGCTTCCTGCGCACGGTGTCCCGGCTTCGATTCCCGGCCGGGTCAGGGATTTTCCCTGCCGCGATATGACTGGGTGTTGTTGTGTTGCATTCATCATCATTATTCATCCCCATTACGGTCGAAGGAAGGCAATGGCAAACCACCTCCGCAACGACCTTGCTTAGTCGGCGGTGCGGGTTCCCGCATCGTTCCCTACGCTTGTCGGAGTATGGGACCTCATCATCACCCTCTGTTCCACTATCAAAAATGTACGCTTAAATTTTCCTGTGCGAGATCTAATTTCTCTCAAAATATTATGATGATCATTTCTCCCCATGTAAACGGGCGCCAACAAAATATTGTCACACTCTGAGGAGTAAGTTGGTGATTGAAATTTCATAAGAAGATCCCGCCACAGCGAAAAACGGTTTTGTTTTATTGACTGCCACCCCAATTCGTGTATCATATCCGTGGCACTCTCTGCCCTACTTCGTGATAATACAAAACGAGCTGCTCTTCTTTGCACTTTTTCGATGTCCTCCGTCAATCCTATCTAATGTAGATCCCACACTGCGCAGCAATACTCCAGAAGAGGGCGGACAAGAGTAGTGTACGCAGGTTCTTTAGTACACCTGTTACATTTTCTGTCAGATAATCGCAGCCATTGGTTTACATTTCCCACAATGTTATGTATGTGAGCATTCCAATATAAGTCATTCGTAATTGTAATCACTAAATATTTAGCTGAGTTTACAGCCTTTAGGTTTGTTTGATATATCATGTAACTGAAATTTAGTGGCTTCTTTTTACTGTTCATGTGGATGACTTCGCACTTTTCATTAATTACAGTCAATTACCACTTTTTTAACCACACAGATACCTTGTTTAAATCATTTTGCTATTCGTTTAGATCATCTGATGACTATACATGACGGTAAATGACAGCATCATCTACAAACAATCTAAGAGGTGTGCTCAGACTGTCTCCTAAATCGTTTATGTAGATCAGGAACAACAGCGGGATATAAAGCTGCCTTGGGAACACCAGGTATTACTTCTGTTTTACTTGATGACTTTCCGTCAGTTATTATGATCTGTGAACTTTCTGACAGGAAATCCGAATCCAGTCACACAAGTGAGACGATACTCCATAGGCACGCAATTTAATTAGAAGTCGCTTGTGAGGAACAGTGTCAAAAGCTTTATGGAAATGTAAAAATATGAAATCAATTTGACGTCCCGTGTCGATAGCACTCATTACTTAGTGAGAATAAAGAGTTGTTTGTACTTCACATCAACGATATATTCTGAATCCGTGTTGGCTATCTGTCATTAAATTGTTTTCTTCCCGGTAATCCATCATGTTCGAGCACAGTATATGTTCCAAAATCCTATTGCAAATCGACATTACTTATTCGGGTCTGTAATTCAGCGGATTACACCTATTTCCTTTCTTGGGTAACTTTGCCACTTTCCAGTCTTTGGGAACAGATCTTTTTACGAACGAGCGGTTGTATATAATTGCTGAAAGGAACCCGATTGGTATGCAATCTGGACCGGAAGCCTTGCCTTTCTTAGGTGTTTTAAGCTGCTTCGCCACACCGAGGATATCAACGTCTAAGTTACTCATGTTGGCAGCTGTTCTTGGTTCTAATTCTGCAATATTTACTTCGTCTTCTGTTGTGAAAGAATTTTCGAAAACCGCGTTTAGTAACTCTGCTTTAGGAGCGGTATTATCAATAACACCACCATTGTTATCGCCGAGTCAAGGTATTGACTATGTCTTGCCACCTGTGTACCTCACATACGATCAGAATCTCTTTGGGTTTTCTGCCAAACTTCGAGATTCGAGATAGAGTTTCGTAGTGGAAACTATTAAAAACATCTCGCATTGAAGTTCGCTCTAAATTTCCAGCTTCTATAAAACATCGCCAGTCTTAGGGATTTTGCGTTCTTTTAAATTTGGCATGCTTTTTTCGTTCCTTCTGCAATAGTCTTTTGACCTGTTTTGTGTACCATGGGGGATCATTGCCATTGCTTATTAATTTGTATGGCATAGATCTTTCAACTGTCAGCGATACTATTTCTTTTAATTTAAACCACATCTGGTCTACGCTGTCGCTTACGCCTACAATACTTAAGAACTGGTTGAACAAGTGCCATATCAGAGCCTTCCTTCGTGGACGAGTCACATTTTCTAAAGTTTCTTCCTATAAATCTCAGTCTCGTATCTGCTTTTCCTACTATTTGTTTTATGTGGTGATTCCACTTAAAGTCGCTCTGGATATTTACTCCTAGATATTTTACGGCAGATACTGTTTCCAGCAGTTTCTTATCAACATTGTACTAATACAGTAATGGATTTCTTTTCCTGTGTATGCTCAATATGTTATATTCATTTACGTTCGGGTCAACTGCCAGAGGCTACATCATTCATCAATCCTCAGCAGGTCATTCTGCAAATCTGTACCGTCTTCTGGCTTTGCTACTTTTTTTATAGACAACCGCATCATCTGCGAACAGTCTTAAAGATCATCAGACTCCTTTTACTAGATCGTTTATGTACAATGTAAGCAGTAATGGTCCTATTACACTTACTTGTGGTACTCTGGAAGTTACCTTACATCTGTCGATTTTATTCCGTTAAGAGCGACGTGCTGAGTTCCATCTGCAAGAAAGTCTTGAATCCAGTCTCAAATCTCGTCAGATACTCGATAAGCTCATATTTTTTGATTAAATGGCAGAGCGAGACGCCTTTCTGAAGTCAAGGAATACGGTGTCAACCTAAACGACGTTGTCTACAACGCTATGGATCTCTTGGAGGAACAGTGTGAGCGGAATTTCAGTAGATTTTCGTTCTTCAAAACAGTCATAATTCTTGAGGAGAAAACATGTTCCATAATTCTACAACAGATTGACATCAACGATATAAGTCTATAATTGTGTGCATCTGTTCTGCAGCTCGTCTTGGAACCGGACACGACCTGCGCTTTTTTTCCAGTCTCTAGGAACTCCTCGTTGCTTCAGCGATCTACTATAAAATGCTGTTGGAAGGGGAGCAAGGGTAGGTGGATTCAGGCCGGGGCTGCGACTGTGACTTGGCACGATGCCACAGAACCTCCGAGACACGGTCAGAAGAAACGTTTCGAATATTCCCACAGTTCTTCGAATACAGGATCTCTGAATTTACCAAACGGGGTTTCACGTTAACTACGTCTCTTTCTTCCGAAGATTCTCACGTCAGTTTTCTGTTCATTTATGGCGACCTTTCGTATGGGCTTTACTGACGCGTTGCGACCGTAGTTGCGTGTCTTTGAACTCGTTCGTTGTCGGTTCCAGTACTTCCAAACACTTGAACAATATTCTAGAACTAGCTGCACTAGGGTTTCGTATGCAATTTCTTTTACAGCTAGTACTGCACTTTCGCAGAATCGTTTCAGCAAATGTAAGTCCTCTATTCACCTCTCCTAATTATTTGTTTCTTATGATCGTCCCATTTCATATCATTTCTTAGTATTATGCCCTAAACCTAAATATTTACCCGATACGACCTTCTCAAGATCTTCATCACTTATTTTGCGATCGGATACTTTACAGCTCTTTCACTTTGTGGTAGGTCTTATCTCCAAATTACATACATTTAAGGAGACCTGTTATTCATTACACCAAGTGCAAATTTGGACCACATCATCCCTTTATTCCTTATGATCGTTCAACGCCAATACTTTCCTGTACTCATCTGCATCTTCAGTGAGAAGTCTTGCAACTTGGGGATGATTCTGAACCATCGCTTAGACTGGACTGAACACAAACTGCAGTCTGTAAAAAGGCGTCAGGGCCACTTGACTCACTGCAGAAATATAAGGAAGTATCTATTTCCTTTCGAGCTTAAAAGGGAGCTCCCCATACTTGACTATGGTGATGACATTTTCCGAAGAGTTTCGTACGATAGCTCATGCATGCTGGAACTGATTGTGAATATTGTGACATATGCTTTTTCGACCGTATCACACGAGTCTACGAACAATTATCACTGCTGCTTGCCGATAAGCGTAGAAATTATCATACTCTTCGTTTGTTCTATCATTTTCTCAATCATCTAAATCTTTCCAATTGGTATTCAGCTCCTTCACTACTCTCCGAACTCCACAGCAGAAATGCTCGCTCTCAACAAAGTAAAATTCTCTGTGTACCATCACATAACATTGCCATGTTCTCTAGATCATTTTCTTTATCAGGAATCTGACTTTAGACAGTCTTCCTCAAAATATCACAGAAGTTCCATACGAACATCAAAAGACAGCTCCTGATAGAAGTTCCGTGAAAATAGCCATTTATGCCACATTCTATGCAACTAACTCTCGTCAGTCCCCCTCCCCCTCACCTTTTCCCTTCCACTTGTCAACAGGATTTTCTATTTATGATCTGTTCTTTCCGGAAAGCCACTGTCACTGTCATTTCAATTTTTTCGTTTTCCTTTATTCATGCTACTTCAGACTATACTAAAGATGGCTTCAAAAGTGCTAAGCTATTCTATATCGTTCTAAATACCTTCTACTATTATTATTATGTTCTAAAAATGAAATAACTTGTGTACGCTCTCTTTTCTCTTTCTTTCTTTCCAGTAATTTTTCATTCTTTCCCTTTGTTTCTCTCTTCTTTCTGCCGGCCATATTGCACCTGCATTTTTCTTTTTTCTCTCCTGTTAGCCCCTGAAACCTTTTACTTTTGCTCTGAACCTTTCTCTTTCTCCTACGTCTTCCTCCATTATTTCCATTTGCCTTACGTCTGCTCCAGCTTCCTTTATCCACATCAGTGGTGTTTCGGGGTTTCTGTCAAAAAAGTTTAAAGTTCTATTTGTTATCCTGTTTTGTTTCTGAAAGTATTTGTATGGAGTGTAGTCATGTATGGAAATGAAACATGGACGATAACCAGTTTGGACAAGAAGAGAATAGAAGCTTTCGAAATGTGGTGCTACAGAAGAATGCTGAAGATAAGGTGGGTAGATCACGTAACTAATGAGGAGGTATTGAATAGGATTGGGGAGAAGAGAAGTTTGTGGCACAACTTGACTAGAAGAAGGGATCGGTTGGTAGGATATGTTTTGTGGCATCAAGGGATCAGAAATTTAGCGTTGGAGGGCAGCGTGGAGGGTAAAAATCGTAGAGAGAGACCAAGAGATCAATACATAAAGCAGATTCAGAAGGATGTAGGTTGCAGTAGGTACTGGGAGATGAAGAAGCTTGCACAGGATAGAGTAGCATGGAGAGCTGCATCAAACGAGTCTCACGACTGAAGACCACAACAACAACAACAACAACAACATCCTATTTTCATCTATCCTTTTTAGGTGCCCATAGAATGCAACTGTTCACTTCTTCATCGTGGCTGATATTCGCTCGGTCTTTTCATAAGGTTCTTTATTATGTCTTAATTTTCATTTCCAGTTCTCATATTTTGGTCCCAAGATTTCAAACTCCAAGCACCTTCCCACGCAGTGAAGCGAAGTTTTATATTTACATAAGAAATATATTCCCAGCACCACATCTTTTACAGATCAATAGTGTAATTATTTGTAGTGGTATTGATGAAGTATGCTTTAAGTTTAAAGAAACTTATATCTAACGTAAATTATGAACTGCGGCATATTAATTAAATGCCAAATAAAACTATACATTTATCAGAATCGACTGTCTTTTGAAATGCCGCAGAAATATCAGCGCCACTGCAATCACTTTCACAGAACTTTTTCGTCACAACGAAGTCTCCAGCGGCTTTCCACAGATTCGGAGCCGGGTACCCGCCGAAATTCTGTATGGCTTTGTATTCCATCGCCATCGTTTTGCGGGAACAAATCTGTTGAAATTCGAATCGGGTGTAGATACCAGAAAAGAAACACTTTCCGAAACCACCCAGGATCTGCGCTGAACACTTTCCCCAGTGGAATCGATACAAACAGATTTAACCTACACAGCGTTTGCAAGATCCTCGTAAATTCTTCAATGATTCTGACACGTTATTCATGTCGCACTAGAGACACGCATCTCGTGAAAGATTCCCAATCGACTTCATCGACAAATTAATATTTTCTTTTAATTTAAATAACTCCCTTAGACTCAAAACTAACAACAAATATGAACAAATCTCACCCCTCGTTTAATTCCGCGCAGTGAAGCTCCGTACACAAATCGTTACTCCATAGAACAATAAATTATTCCCACAAAAAAATTCTCAGATAAGTAGATAAACATGCATCTGTCTTCCTAGGTAATCATTATTAATTTCCATTTTCCAAATTTCTCCGAGCTCCATGCACCCAAATTTGCGTGACCATAACTTGTAATTTGGAAATTACAACAAACATAAAACCATCTAAAAACTTAAGCTTAGCACATGCATACATATACATATATCCCTTATATACCCTCAAAACCCTAATTTATACGCATACTGTGGACTGATTTTTGACATGATACCGTTCACCAAATAATGGAGTTCTCCGACCTCCTCGCACCCAAATGTGCATCTTAACGATCTCTTTATAATTCCACATACCTTGTGCCAAAAAAAATCCTTACGTACGAAACAACAAACAAGCTACAATAAATCCTAAAATAAAACATTTCAAATTACCCCTCCAAATAATCTTGTAATCTAAACACACATACATTTATTTCTTAACGTACTTTCCCCTTCTTAATGTACAGTCACAATTCTGTCACATTTCTTAATCCTAGAAGTTTTCCTGAAACATGGTATTTGAGTCTGTAGGCATTAGGGTGCGAACATTGTGCCACTATAAATGGCCCATAGTACAGCTCAAACAACTTTTTATTTCTCCATCCACTTCGTTGGACTTTTCTTTCTTTCCTATTTTGTATTTAATAGGTTTGTACCGCCCATCATGCCCTTTCTTCCTTTCCGCTGCCAACTTCTCCATATGGGATTTTACCGCCTGTTCCCTCTCAGCTGCCGACCCAGCTTGGCGCTGCGGGAACTCCACAGTTTCCGTTAACAGAAATTTCGGTTTGACGCCCGTCATCACCTCCAAGGGCGAATATCCAGTTGCGTTACTTTTCGCGCTGCTTAGAACATCCTCAAATGATCGTACGTATTCCACTCACTTTGAGTGATTATCTCTCTCGTAAGTCCGACACAGTCGTCCAACTTCTCGCATATACCGGTCGCAAAGGTTACTCGCCGGGTGGTACACGGATATTTTAATGTTTTTTATACCCTGGTAGTTCATAAATTTGTCCCAAACGTTTGATGTAAACTGAGATCCGTTGTCAGATAACAGCATTCCTGGTTTTATTAAAGAAATCCTTCTCTAATTTAGCTATCAGCGTCTTGCTGCTAGCTTTCCGTATCGGATAAAGTTAAATAAATTTTGAAAAGAGGTCCACAACAACAAATATGTACTTCGTACCGCCACGTCTTGTGGGCAGAGGGCCAAAATTGTCAACCGCCAGTAATTCTCCTACCTTGGTCGGTACTATACCTTGCATTTCCCCTTGTTGAGTCGTAGTACAATGTTTTACTCGCTGACACCGATCACAGGGAGCCAGCTGTGCGGGTACTCGCCTGGCGAGGTTATTAATGTCGATGTATTGCTCTATAAGGTCCTTACACTTCTGGGACCCGTAACGACCGTGACTTACATGGACGTAATCTATCAGCTGTTCCACATACGAGGGCTATTCGGAAAGTAAGAAACGATAGGTCGCGAAATGGAAACCACAGTCAAAATCAAAACTGTTTTATTTGCAACAGTTAGCTACAACTTCCGGCTGCTTATCTCCATAGTCAGCGATCCGACTTAGACGTTTGTCGTAGCGTTGTACCAACTTTCCAATACCCTCGTTATGGAAGGCAGCCGCCAGTGCTTTCATCCAATTCTTTATGGTGGCCCACAGCTCGTTGTCTGTGCCAAAATGTTGTCTTCATAGCCAGAGGTTCATGTGAGCAGAGATGAAACTCCAATTGAAAACGATGTCTTGAAGAAGAAAACTCACGACAGTTATGTAATGTTGGCTGCATAGCTTCAGGCGAAATTTCTCGCCAGCCCTTCGTACTTAGCGGGAGATACTATTGTTCTAGGTATCTTTATGTGCTCCCTGTGTGTTCAGAACTAAAAAGGACGATGTAATGTGATCTACGGGCATACTAGAGACACTGTCCAACAGACCCGTGCAAAACTTCATATGATTTTCACTGTGGTTTTCATTTCGCGACCGATCGTTCCTTACTTTCCGAATAACCCTCGTATTTGTCTGGAAAGTACAGTCTCCAGTAATCCTTCTTCTCATCTTTTCTGCGAAACAGCACACCCTTGTGGATCTTGAAACAGTGGGGTATTTTTTCGTAGCCCTTGCTGTCAAAGTTGATTTTGATGTTGTTCCGTCCAGGGTCATCGTTTAGCGCTCTCCGCATATCCCTGCAGACCGCACGAATTTCCTTTTCCCACGGTACTCCTTTCATGTACAGCAGCTGAAATCCGTTCTTTGTCTCCTCCCCTTCATTGTCTTCCTCTCCAACGGGTTGCCGTGACAGAGCATCGGAAATACAATTCTCGGTCCTTTAATGTAGCGTATCTGGTAACTAAATGGCTGCACGAACATTGCCCAGCGCATCAAACGGTCGTTTAGTATTCTACAGTCTTGCAGAAAGCTAAGGCCCTTATGATCGGATAGCACTGTTACCTCTCTACCTTCCAAATACATACGGAACTTTTTGAATCCATACACGATTGCAAGCAGCTCATTTCTGATATGCTGTACCGACGTTCGTGTCTGTTGAGTATGCAGCTGGTGAAAGCCACACTGCGGTGTTCCATCTTCCAGTCGATTTGTTTTTCTTGGAAGATTTCGCAGCCTATCCCTTAATCTGAACTGTCCGACGACAAACAGAATGTAAGTGTCCTGTCGGGTTAATAGAGCAGCTTTCTCGCACACAGTTTATCCTATATGTTCTGAAGTTCTTTTTCACATTCCTCGGTCCATTTCCAGGATGCATTTTTCTTTAATAATTTACATAAATTTGGGTTATTCATTCCCCATCCCCCAAGAATTTTCGATAAAACCCACATCATCCGAGGTACGATTTTAATTGCTTTCTGTTGGTTGGCCTTTTACAATCCGTGATTGATTTTAGTTTCTCGGTACTCTGTAAAATTCCCTCAGATGTAAGAGTGTGTCCTAGAAACTGAATTTCCGCTCGGACAGTTTCGCATTTGGCACTCTTTAACGTCATTCCACTGGGATGGTCAGACGGGTAAGAAACACATGGACAGTGGTTGGAGGGGCATATTGGTAGAGAGAGGGGGAGGAGGAGATGGACAGAAAGAGTGGCAGGAGGACGGAGGGGGGAGGGGGGGGGATGGACAGAGAGAAGGTCTTGTGGAAATGACACTGAAAGGGGCAAGGAAGAGATGGACTAATAGAAGATTGGAATAAATACATACTCGGGCAACGACGGGTACTCAGCTAGTAAGGAACACATAAATAGATATAATATTGCTGATCCTATTTGATAAAACGTTTTTGTATAATGAAATGCTGAAAACATTATAGGTCCTGTAACATTCCCATGTCACTTCCGTTGCTGTGGAAAATTCACCGTTTACTATGGAATACTGGATCCTGTTAGTCAAATCTTTCTCGAGTCTGTCGCATATTTGTGGAGATACTCCGTATGATTGTAGTCTAGTTAGTAGTGAATTATTTGGTACAGTCTCTAAAGCTCTACGAAAATCTAAGAAGATGGAATTTGCCTGTTTACGTTGTCACATTACGAGTTGTCAATTCTCATAGCGTGAAATGAGACAGGGAACGTTAACTGCCACTACCCAGTGCAGCAGCCAAGTAGGGCTGGCCCCAGTTAAGGAGAATAATTTGTGAGTGTGGTATTTTACCCAATGGGTTCACTCAGTTTAGGTTTAGCGGTTGAAAAAGAAGGAACAGCGATTACAGTGAAAGAAATATAAGATGGATATTGCATTTACAGGGAAATTACGTTACTGACCTTACAAACATAATACAATACAACCAAAAACAGCATAACGCAGCGATGAGACCCGCTCACTGCAACTTTAGGCTTGATTCTGTGGTAGATTTTTAAAAGGTACAATTGTTTTTAATTATTAATATTGCACTATACAATATAAATGAATAACAAATAACGTATTGGAGCAATCGCAGCCGATGAAGTGTCAAACGAAAGCTTAGAACATCATCAAACGCCACAGTAGGCTCCATTTCAAATCTTGCATGTATAGGTTAATTACAAATTTCATGAAACTTGTTTAAAATCTTTGTTCGTAAACGACTAAAAATATTGTAGCAAATGATACAGAATGTGAAAGGCACTCTCTTAAAACCTTGAAAAAAAGTAAATAAATAAGAAACATGGTGCCGTCAAGTTTGGAAAACCGTCGACAGGGGTGTCACTGGCGGTAGTTCCTGAAAATTTCAGCTGCTGACCTGGCACTACTCCACTGGCCACCACAGTCGCCGGACTTGAAGCGTTATGATATTTTTCTTGTGGGAGCTACATCAAGGATGGTGTTCTTGTTCCACCTCTATGACAGAACCTCTAATACTTTCGACACAAACTGCTACAGTTATTCTTACCGTCTCTTCTAATGTGCTGGAACGGATTTGGGCAGAACTAGACTACCGATCAGATGTGTGCCGTGTGAAGAAGTGTGGACAAATGGAGCATTTATAAACACTACAAAAACTTTGCGAGTAGTTATGTTGTTCCTGTCCAATAAACCCTCCACAAGCAACACGTAGTATGAGGGCAGTATGAGTTACCTACTACCTCACCTAATCATCCCAGATAATGATTACCTACAGATAACTATGGTGTATGCTTTAAATCGTTATGTATATATAAATGGCCAGTAATAAAAGTTGTATCAAATTTCTGTGGAAATAGGAATAATAAAAAACGTTTCCATGAAATAAAATGCATCGAGAAGGCAGAATGACGCATTTTCTTCAAAGTAGGAAGCTGCCCCACTTCTTAAGTTTTTAACTGTGAATACATAACTGGATATGCGTCCTGAATTAATGACCTGAAAATATTCCCTTTAGTTTGAAATCCGAACCATGAATTAATAACAAAGCTTTATGACTACTGTTAATTAGTATTAATGAAACATAAGGTAACCAGCATACTTTCACAGCGCAAGGAGACAACAAATGGGCCATTAATATAAAGTAAATGGAGATAAATTGCAACCAAGGTTTTCAACTGTTCTAACACCATGTACTATAATACCCTGTTGTTAAAAAAAATTAAAGTCAGTGTCAAGCAACCTGATTGGAAAATTATGCTTTTCACTGATCACAAGGTGAAGAAAAGTAGAAATTTCGAGAATTCTTGTTAGTTGCACTGAAATATCTTGGGAAATATATGTTTGGGTTCGGAACTTCACGTATCATCAATATTAAAAAATTACAAAAATCCGATTGCCAAAGACGAAAACATTGACTGTAGAGTTTTTGAGTCGCACAGATGCTGTACAACTCGCATATAAATATGTAGCATGAACTTCGTTTATAACTATCAGTTTCCAAGCTGGCCATATTTATTTTGGATTTCAAAGTAGCTGTTTCATATTGTAAACCGGGTCTAAACATTTTGATAGTAACTTCTGTAATTCTACAGTGGTGAGACTGAAAATATCCGCACCAGTTGTGACTTTGTATCATTATAAATAACAATAATTTGTGACAAAACAATTTTGGATTTCAACGTAGCTGTTTCATATTGTAAACCGGGTCTAAACATTTTATAATAACTTATGTAATTCTACAGTGGTGAGACTGAAAATATCCGCACCAGTTGTGACTTTGTATTATTATAAACAACAATAATTTGTGACAAAACAATTATGGATTTGGCTGGTTCAAATGGCTCTGAGCACTATGGGACTTAACTTCTGAGGTCATCAGTCCCCTAGAACTTAGAACTACTTAAACCTAACTAACCTAAGGACATCGCACACGTCCATGGCCGTGGCAGGATTCGAACCTGCGACCGTAGCGATGGCGCAGTTCCAGACTGCAGCGCCTAGAACCACTCGGCCACCCCGGCCGGCAATTTTGGATTTCAACGTAGCTGTTTCATATTGTAAACCGGATCTAAACATTTTGATAATAACTTGTGTAATTCTACAGTGGTGAGACTGAAAATATAAGCAACAGTTGTGACTTTGTATTATTATAAATAACAATAATTTGTGACAAAACAATTTTGGATTTCAACGTAGCTGTTTCATATTGTAAACCGGGTCTAAACATTTTGATAATAACTTATGTAGTTCTACAGTAGTGAGACTGAAAATATCCGCACCAGTTGTGACTTTGTATTATTATAAATAACAATAATTTGTGACAAAACAAAGTCACAACTGAAGTGAATATTTTTAATCTCACCATGTAGCTCAGTTGCGGATGTTCCGTTAGTAAAATTCTGTGTAATACTGTATTGTTTATGTAGTGAGAGGTTACCAATAATAGTAACAATTTTCTGTTTCTTTTAATAAAATATACTAGGAGCCTTAAGGCTAAATGGCGGTCATTGTTTCAGCATTTAATATATATTCCATAATGTGTGACGTCACCGAAGGAACGTTTAAGGGTGAGCAGCAGCATGCACGTGGTCTTACAGAAACGACCGTGTGGGTCGCTCTCGTGGTAGTGTTGTGGTTCTACACAATGGCAAAAGGTAGTTTCGTGCCATAGATCTACCACAGACATAAAGTATAGAGGCTACCGGTGCAGAAGTCAGTTTAAGGCGAATATTTGGCACATTATTTCGGCTTATCTTCCACCCTTCACCCACCACCGCCCCCTCCCCCCCCTTGTGAAACACAAACACTTTACACATGGAACTTTAGCGTCTGTTAGGTATCGGCTATCGTGTAATCATGCGAGGGGATCTAAACACGAAATATAGAGCGTGGAGCTGTCATACCGATAACATAAGTGGAGAGAGCTGTGTATACACGCCGTGAGGCGGTCGCGCTGGGCGATATAGATCCGACGACCATACACATATTACTCCTGATACTAACAGAAATCCTAACATTCTGGAGCGTTTCGCCACGAAAACTTGGACCCAGACGCAACAACCACAGAGCTGAAGTCTGACTGTAGTCCAGTAGTTCTGGAACTAGCGAGTATCGGAGACGAAGCAGGGGAGATGGAAAAATCGCAAATACACTACTGGCCATTAAAATTGCTACACCAAGAAGAAATGCAGATGATAAACGGGTATTCATTGGACAAATATATTATACTAGAACTGACAACATATTCACGCAATTTGGGTGCATAGATCCTGAGAAATCAATACCCAGAACAACCGCAATAACGGCCTTGATACGCCTGGGCATTGAGTCAAACATAGCTTGGTTGGCGTGTACAGGTGCAGCTGCCCATGCAGCTTCAACACGATACCACAGTTCATCAAGAGTAGTGACTGGCGTATTGTGACGAGCCAGTTGCTCGGCCACCATTGATCAGATGTTTTCAATTGGTGAGAGATCTGGAGAATGTGCTGGCCAGGGCAGCTCTGTATCCAGTAAGGCCTGTACAGGACCTGCAACATGCGGTCGTGCATTATCCTGCCGAAATGTAGGGTTTCGCAGGGATTGAATGAAGGGTAGAGCCACGGGTCGTAACACATCTGAAATGTAACGTCCACCGTTCAAAGTGCTGTCAATGCGAACGAGAGGTGACCGAGACGTGTAACCAATGGCACACCATACCATAACGCAGGGTGATACGCCAGTATGGCGGTGACGAACACAAGCTTCCAATGTGCGTTCACCGCGATGTCGCCAAACACGGATGCGACCATCATGATGCTGTAAACAGAACCTGGATTCATCCGAAAAAATTACGTTTTGCCATTTCTGCACCCAGGTTCGTCGTTGAGTTCACCATCGCAGGCGCTCCTGTCTATGATGCACCGTCAAGGGTAACCGCAGCCATGGTCTCCGAGCTCATAGTCCATGCTGCTGCAAACGTTGTCGAACTGTCCGTGCAGATGGTTTTTGTCTTGCAAACGTCCCCATCTGTTGACTCAGGGATCAAGACGTGGTTGCACGATCCGTTACACCAATGCGGATAAGATGCCTGTCATATCGACTGCTAGTGATACGAGGCCGTTGGGATCCAGCACGGCGTTCCGTATTACCCTCCTGAACCCACCGATTCCATATTCTTCTAACAGTCATTGGATATCGACCAACGCGAGCAGCAATGTCGCGATACGATAAACCGCAATCACGATAGGCTACAATCCGACCTTTATCAAAGTTGGAAACGTGATGGTACGCATTTTTCCTCCTTACACGAGGCATCACAACAACGTTTCACCAGGCAGCGCCGGTCAACTGCTGTTTGTGTATGAGAAATCGGTTGAAAACTTTCGTCATGTCAGCACGTTGTAGGTGTCGCCACCGGTGCCAACCTTGTGTGAATGCTCTGAAAAGCTAATCATTTGCGTATCACAGCATCTTCTTCCTGTCGGTTAAATTTCGCGTCTGTAGCACGTCATCTTCGTGGTGTAGCAATTTTAATGGCCAGTGGTGTAGTTACACACCGGATCAGGTAAAACTTCCAGGTGGGAGAACCTGTGGAGGAAATTCTGCAAATGTTGACAGAAAGGGAAGTGCACTCGGTTATCGAAAAGCTTACATACGTACTCCACATCCGTGTCTCAAGCTCACCACTGAACCTGACGTAAGGGACTTGCCTGCCCATGGCATCTGGAACCTCATAGTCACCAATCGTAGGACGTGTAGGCTTTGGCAGCGGTATCACGATCCAGCTGAACGCCTATGCTGCGGAGCCTTGAGGAACTGTCGAAACGACTACATGAGGACGGGGGCCGCCGATGGCAAGAAAAAGACATCGGATATGGCAAATATCCAGGAAGCGGAAAGCGCCCACCAGAGAAAATAAGCTATTCCACTGCGAGAACGGTCTCGTATGTGACGATCGAGAAAAGGCGAGTGTTATGCAAAAAGCATTAGAGTCACAATTCAGAACCCATGTCCACGTCAACGACGAGAAAGACATACAGAAAAGAATAATAACTGGACGAGTGACTCAAGTAGGAAATACGAGGCCAACAACTAAATTTGCGTCCCCTTAGCAATCCGACAGCATGTTCCCTAATTAAGCGTCAGGGAACCACATATCCCCTGGTTCTGACTATAGCTGCACCCAACTCCTAAAATACCTACCTCCTCCTGCTATACCATACCTGACAAGCGTGTACAACGCTTGTTTAAACTTGTGAACATTTCCTTTCGACGTGAAAAACTGCGAAGGACGTCACCCTTGCAAGACCGAAAACTGCGGAACTAAGTACCTTCTAACAGGCCTTAGCAAAAGCCTTGAATTAATAATCCTCACTACCCTCTTTCTGTTGCTTGCAAAGAACAGTCTCTGAGCAGTTTGATCTCTGCGTTGTGCATTCTATTATCCAACAATCTCTGTCTTGATAGAACAGACCTACCTGGCCGGGGCAGAGAGTGAATCAACAAGAGCACTATTCCTGGATATAGAAAAGACGCTTGACAGCACCTGACACGATGAACTCTTCCACAATCTGGACTCACCTAGATGCTTACAGCATATAATCTGGATTATTGACTCCTTTCTTGCACAACGACAGCTTTTCTTAAGAAATGGTGGTCGATCCAGCTATACACGACCGACTGAAGTAGGTGTAACTCAAGATTCGGTCTTAAGCCCTGTCCTGTACGCTGTCTACATGAACGACATTCCTAAACAGGTCCAACGGTGAGATAGCTCTATGTGTCGAAGATACTGCGATATACAACAGCTGTCGCAACCTCTTTTCATTCATCGTAAATTACAGCAGCATCTGGACAAAACTACGCAGAGGTGCATCGTTTTGAGCGTAAAAATTAATCTGATAAAATACCAAGCTATCTATTTCACGACTTAAGTCAAACTCCTAGACTGTCAACTCTCCTTTGGTGACCGGAATTTGCCTAGGCGTGACTCGTTATCATATCTATGCCTCGAAACTTACCGACGTCTTTCCTGACATAAACGCATTGCAAACGCCACTAACAACAGATACGCACTCCTGTTATGACTTTACCCTCTCTTGAGGTGTGAATAATCAACTATGAAAGGCATAATCCTCCTCTGGCGTCAGATTATTCTTCCAGCTATCCTGTATGGCTCGAAAGTATGGTCTATGGCGTCAGGCACCACCCTCAAACGTTTCCAAACCATCCATAATAAAGTACTGAGAATTATCTCAGGTGCTGACACATACGCTGGAAACACAACATTGGAGATCTCTTAGGACAGTCCACCATTTACGCCTTCATCCTAAGTAAATCAATAAGATTTTATGTGCTAACACAAACATCGCTCTACATAATGAATCAAAATTTAGGCAATGAGACTCCTTAATCTTTATATAAACTTCCAAAACTTATTCTAACACGCCACTTTAAAGATACACAAACATTAAACACAGGTAGTTACTCAAACCCATCCTCCAGACAATCATTACCTAGACCACGTTAGTGCTTCCTGAAGTTATACGGGCACAGACCAGTGGCGTGTCAAAATTGAAACCAAATGTAGAGCAAATGAGACCGCGGTCTTTGTTCTTCGGACTTTTGTCGGTAGCCTGTCGTCGCTGGAAGTTTTCATCTTTGGCGAGTGATACTGAATCGCCACGTGTGTAAGGCGGCAGTAGAGATTGCCTGGGATACAGAGTAGCCACGCCAGTTAAACACTTTAACATTCGTTGGACTTATAATATTTGACGGTGGTTTATTCAGTGAGCTGGAGCGCAAAACCAACATTAACGTTATCTGTGGGCCCAGATGCAACAAAGAACTTTGTCTATTTCGCTGAAATTAGTCTAATATTGTAACTCACCTATGGCAGGCTTGTTTGCCGGTTTTTGCAGTGATAAATAAGAATAATGAATTTTAATTTTATGCAGCGATTTACAGAGAGACTGTGTTGTCAGATTTTCGAGTGACTTTGCACGCATGTGTTCCGTTTACATTGCTCTGCTGCACTACATTAAATAAGATTTATCTTTGTTTTCATTTTAAATCCTCGGTAGTATAAGGCCACGGTTCATATATATGTGAATCGTTTTCAGTAAATCTTTATTTGTTTCAAATGATATTTATTCTGTTGCGGCAACATTATTAAAACCCACAGGATTTATGCATATAGTTTATTTCGCTAAACTACCTACTACATTATAATTATCTAGGTGTCATTCGATAGTAAATGCTTCGCTTGTGATATAATAAAGCAATTGTTTAATTAATATAAGTATTATTTAAAGATAATTAATTATATTAATTATGTTAATATAATACAATCATAACTATACTTCATATATATATATATATCATTTAATACGGTACAAATGGCGTTCGAACGACCCCTATAACAATGAAGTGAGTCAAGCCGACAGTCTACGTCGTACATTGTCCATATCAGGAGCAGATTATACAGCCGCGGTGTTGTTGCAAGACGTCATGTATGAATAAAGCAAGTCGTGCTTCACACGAGCGGTTTTTTTTTTCTGACTCCGCTGACCCATTGAGAGAAATTCGTATTCCTCTAGGGAGATCATAAATTTTTGGCTTAGAATATGCTCTATGACCCTCTAACAAATGGATTTGAGCGATATTGGTCTATAATTCTGTACATCTGATCTATTATCGTATTTGTAAACAGGAGTGAACTGACTCTCTTGCTGCCACACTGGACTATTTACTACTAAAACGATTTCCGATAAATATGCGTTATGAACAGAGGTAATTCCGACACGTGTTGAATGTTAAATCTGAGTCCTTTTTTAGTGAGAGTGTAGCAGAATCTGTTTCTGCAATATTCTACGCCTGATACCATGAAACCAAGATGTAGATTTGCCATACTTTAATATTTTGTTTAGAACGTACTTACACAGACCACGGTTTAAAACGTCTTTCAACCTTTAACACAATTGTTCTCCGTTTGACAGCTCTAATGTAAATGTTTTCAGTTCGTCTCTTAAATAAGTTGATAATGACTTGCTGTCAGTTCGGACAAACACAAAAAATATCCTAACTTTCTTGATGACTGTTTGCCTTTGGTGACCACTGACTGTTCCTGTAATAACAACATAGCTGCTAATTTCTCTCTCACGAAAGATACTCTCGTGGCAAAATCTCGTTGCTTAAATACCACATGTAACCTTGTTCTGCATGAGAAAACCAAGGGAACTCCGTTCTTTTAAAGGGCCAGTAGCCAGTCAGAATTCATCTGGTATGACCTAATTATGGTGTCATGCGTAATACACTGACGAGGAAAAAATCTGAATACCAAGAAACAATGAATTTCCGGGAATAAATTCGTTTAGTTAACTTATTTAAGTCATTAATGCTGCAAGAGGTCGAGGTAATCCATCGCAAATATGAAATGCTGGTACATTATACGAAAAATGTGTGTGTGAAATCTTATGGGACTTAACTGCTAAGGTCATCAGTCCCTCAGCTTACACACTACTTAACCTAAATTATCCTAGGGACAAACACAGACAACCATACCCGAGGGAGGACTCAAACCTCCACCGGGACCAGCTGCAGAGTCCATGACTTCAGCGCCTAGACCGCTCGGCTAATCCCGCGCTACATTATACAACCTCGCATTTTAAGAAAACCAGATTTGCATCCTCGTTGTGGTGCTACTAGCGCCGCACTTAGGCAACTGATGTGAAATTAGAACAGACATCATCTTTCAAGTGTAGAAGCACACCAACCAACTTTTGTTTATGTCGCACAGCTCCTTTTTAGTGTTACGATTTTTTTCCGTCAGTGTAATATGAAACACATAGTAACAAAGTACACCCATTACACAGTTTAGTCACGTTAATGTAACCACTGCCTATGTTCAACGTCAACGTGCGAAAACCATTTACAGACGGTATATGGAAGCACTAGCAGTGGAGGGTACATAAAGCGTGTCGGGGAGTGGGGGATGCGGATAACAGTGCATGCGCTGTCGTGATACGGAAACGGAGTGATTTATGTGGCGTCCAAAAATGCATGATCAGCGTTTTCGGGCCAAGGGTGGAATCATTTCCGAAACGGCTAAGTTTGTAAATTGTTCATGTTCCACCGTGGTTAAAGTATATCGTGCATGGCAAAATGGCGCTATCCAAAACCGGCGCCGAGGCAACTTTGGTGTGCCACGGGCTGTAGATAACAGTGATGAACGATGGGTGTGGGTACTTGTATGGGCGAATAGAAGTGCAGGTTTTGAGCAACTGACCGCCCAGATGAATCACAGGGCTACCAACATTGTCTCCTCAACGATCGTCCATCGAACGTTGCTGAGTATGGGTCTCCGTAGCAGGCGCCTGGTTCATGTATCCATGCTGACCGCTATTCATCGGCGATGAAGGCTGGAATTTGCACGCCAGTACCGCAACTGGGCGTCCATTTAATGGCGACAAGCGGCCTTTTGAGGTGAATCTCGTTTTTTGCTCCATCCGACAGATGGTTGTTGGCGTCTACGTCATAAAACGTCTGACAACAGACAACCTGCAACAATCGTCGGAGCGTTATTGATCTAGGAAATGTTTTCGTGGCATTCCCTGAGTGGGAGTGGTCTCTTCATTCTGGAAGGCACAATGGATCAATACAGGTATGCATCTGTCCTTGGGACCATTTCCACCGCTGTATGCAGTTTCTTTTCCCTTGTCGCGATGACATCTACCAGCAGGACAATACAACGTGTCACCCAGGTCGGAGAGTACGTGTGTTGTTCGAAGAGGACCAAGATGAGTTTATCGTGCTCCCCTAGCCACCAAAGCCCCCACCCAGAAGAGAATCTGTGGGACCACCTCGATCGGGCTGTACGCGTCATGGACCCTGAACCGAGAAACCTAGCGCAGCTGGTCACAGCACTGGAATCGGCGTGGCTCCAAATCCTTGTCGGTACCTTCCAGAACTTCATTCACTCTTCTCCTGCACGTCTCGCAGCGATCCGCGCTGCAAAAGGTGGTTGTTCAGGCTTTTTTACAGGTGCTCATATTAATGTGACTGGACAGTGCAGAAGCTGATCGTTACAGCAGAGGACTTCATACTTTATTCTGTATTAGGACTCTCAGTAATTACCAAAAGTACACGGAGCGCTAGTTCGGTAATCTCGTTGGCGTGTTTTGCGATTACGAGTGACCTAAGTATGTTTACGGGAAAATGATACATGCGGCTTGACCCAGAGCCAACGAGATATACGAGCCCTGCAAAGAACTCGTGACGTCACACTAATCGGCTTGTCCGCCACACTTCGTGAACGCTCGGCTCCTTGAAGGGCCCATGGGGATTCAATATTTAATTGAAAGGGTATCCACTAAAGGTTTTACTTTTGTCGTGTCTTATCGAGAACTGGAATGCATTCAAGCACACAATCAATAATTATTAAACTCGAAGGAAATAGTTAGTCACTCCCCCCCTCCCCCGGAGACAGCTGCTGGCACTCGTAAGACCTGCAGTGTCACGTGCTGTGACGTACGCGCCACGGCCTGACTTTCCTGTGGGCCTCGGCTTGACTTGCCGCCAGAAATCCGCATTTGCTGGCGTACTTCTGCACCTGTCTTGGGTAACTGTTGTTCTGTTCAAAATGGATATTCCATAACCGTGCTGAAAACGGCCGTATTGTCCCCAGAAACGCTAGCAATAGCGACGCAATTGCGTTCCTCCTCTCTTCAGATCAGTAGGCATACATTACGGTAGCGATTAAACACGCAAGTTCAAAAATGGTTCATATGGCTCTGAGCACTATCGGACTTAACATCTATGGTCATCATTCCCCTAGAACTTAGAACTACTTAAACCTAACTAACCTATGTACATCAAACAACACCCAGTCATCACGAGGCAGAGAAAATCCCTGACCCCGCCGGGAATCGAACCCGGAAACCCGCGTGTGGGAAGCGATAACGCTACCGCACGACCACGAGCTGCGGACAAACATACAAGTCAATAGCACCTCTGTTCTAAAAATAAAATAGACTCTTCAAAAGGGTTGCTGTGCATACACTCTCGCAGTTTTTCATCATTTCTTGCGTACCTTTCCATGTTGTGCTTAACATTCTGCTGATGGAGCCGCAGTTGACGACGAGTAGGGAAGGATTCTGCCACCACTAAGTACACAGTGTGATCCTGTCACTCTAATTATCCTGGAGTTGTTGAACGGAGAAAATAGATATCTAAATGAATTGCACTGACAACTATTTAAAATCAATGTAACCCTTGTGAACGTGTTACATTGTCAGACAAGAGGCATTGCCTCTGTTTCAACTAACAGTGCGTGTTATGATTACTGTACCAATTCCGGTTCTACAACCAAGGAAGTCATATAGAATTTGACCTTTCCTGCCTGGAGAGACATTTTTGTACGTGAAATTTGATTTGTGATCAATAACTGTAAATATACTTCTCTTGTGCTCTTTCGGAAAGGAATGGATGAGGTTAATAACTGTAATGTTTCTCTCCGTCAGCTCACTTCTTTGTGCATGCACGGACAGTGCGCAAAATGATTTATATTCTGTAGCGCGTATGATCGTTGACATAAATGGAGGGTCTTTATACAGCTTAGCTTGTTAAGCTCATTTTATCATCGTATTATATGTAAGTTTCTTGCAAATTTAGGCTCATACACATCCAGACTGTAAAGCCTCCTATTTTACTGCTTTGGTAATGGACGTGTTCCTTTGCTTGTGGCAACTGAAGCTGGTTTTCTTTACCACTATAAGTTAGTCTAACGCCTTATTGCGAAGAAATGGTAATTTCTTTATATACTACCCTTTACATTTTCTTCTTTATACGCTAAACTGTCTTTCGCTATTGTTACAATTACGGATTATTTATGACACAGTTACTCCGGGGATGTAGTCGTATAGTAAACTTGTAAAAGGAAATCAAGTAAATTTTTATTGATTATTGTTTCACTTTGTTTTCCTTCTCATCTCCATCACATCCCAGTACCAATACCAGTTCTAAATAACTAGTACTGACTAATTCGACGAACACACAAGTTTTCAGCTGTTTTGTGATACAGTGAAGGGCTTCATTAACACATAAGTCGCTGCCTGTTATGCTGCGTACCAGACAAAGAAGTTATACAGGTCTTCTCCTCCCGTATTCAGTGGAATGTGATACTTTATCGATAAAATTTTGTGGTTAACAACTTAAAAATAAACCATGTAAAATTATGGTCAACTAAAACAGTGACTTACCATGTTTATTTTAAGACTATGCAATACCTTGACGGTTTATTCATCATCACTACACTCAATTATCTCATTATAGTCTTTTTGACTTTTAAGCCGGGAAGAACTGGAGAAGAAACAAATCTCTCTTAACAGTTTTTTATTTCTCATCAATTATTCATAAAACCCCAGGTTGTTCAAGTGTTTAAGATTGTACTGGACACACACAACATTTTTTATATTTTCTATTGTAAATCTATTCATGTCTTTGGTCCACTTTTCATTTACAAGAGGAAAGAAAAGTTCCAAGTTAGCATTATGACTAGATATAGAAAAAGAGAAGTCTACAATTTCCAGCAGTTCAGAACAGCAAACAACACTAAACGACTGACTGAAATACGCACACCAGACTTCAACTGCCAGTTGATTTTGTTTCCGTTGACAATCTTTCAAAAATTGTATATAATTACAAAACTGATCAAAGCGCAATATATCACTGACGTTTACGTTAATTTGTTCGTTGAGATATGTGGCACAGTTTTCAGCATCCTCCCAAATAATAATTCTGAGAGCTGCATCCACTTCAAGGCCCCAAACTGTCGATATTGAGCCAAACACTTCTGTAGATGTTGAGTAGCAGGACTATACACAGCTGTCATCTCTTTGGTAAAGGTGTCACATTCCTGTGAGTGACCTGCTTCCCTTTCACGTGTAAGTATTTTCTTAATTTTTAAGGGCATATAAATATTTTTATACCTTCCCTGAAAGTTTCTAAAGTAGATTCAAAAACATAAATAGATTCAGCTACATAATTTGATTACTAATTATTGTTGTTGAAACCTGACACCAATGAAT
Organism: Schistocerca serialis cubense; assembly: GCF_023864345.2. Lineage (NCBI taxonomy): Eukaryota > Metazoa > Arthropoda > Insecta > Orthoptera > Acrididae > Schistocerca > Schistocerca serialis. The sequence goes on from NC_064640.1 coordinate 526,958,013, forward strand.
GAAAAAACGACAATTTAGCTTCACTTACTTCATCCCCGAATTTTTTTTTTACGTATCACAGGAATACAGCTTTGAGAAATAAAGTAAGGTTTCAATGCTGGGAACACATGAATCAACCTCTGAGTACAAGTAAATAGTGAAAACCACCTAGTTTTTGTATGGTATAACAATGGCCCTGAACATACAGTACCAATGGAAAAGTACTTGATTATTTTCAAAACAACCGAATCAGTATCAGTCTTCAACTTAGAATCAGAACCAGGCTGAACACAGTTGTGCAGAACATGTGCTGAAGAGCCCATTCCTACCAAGTTTGAACTTAATGACTTTTTTACATGGCTGAACACATTGTTCGCTGCAGCTCTTCCGATTTCACCAAAATTAGTGTTAGAATTATCACCAGCAAAAGCTGCAACTTTCTTTTCTATATCAAGTGTTTGTGATGTGTCCTTTATGTAAGTGGCCAGTGGGTCTGATTTTTCACTAGACGTGCAGTTCATTTCACTCACTTTCGTATTGATACCACATGCTTTGGCATCAAAGTATTGTACTAGAATTGGGAACACATTTGAAGGACATAGCTTCTTCCATCTTTTGCAACACTAAAGCAAGAAATACCTCTCAGCTCATACTATAACGTTTATTGAATGTGTCGATAAACCAGATGTGACAATAACTTCAGCTTTAGTGTGGGCACATGAAACTTGCTTAGCAATGGTAGGATCTTTGTAGAAAACAGTGTGTAATTTAGTTGTGCAATCCACTGACTTAAAGCTATTATTGTGAAGAACCTTCAATTGCACATACCAAATCATTCTCTTTGCTTTGATTCGGAACGAAAAAGTTTGTAAATTTGAAAGACGAGCTTACACTCTGCACATGGGTCTTGTGTTTAGAATAGCTTTCATGTAATTCTAGATCCAACGCACCTGACAATAACGTGATGATATGAACCTCTATGATTATAAATACCTGCTTAGTTTAATACGATCCAATCTCAACCCTTACGATACTTACGCGACTTACCTTTATTAGCAACTAATTCAAGCAGGGAAAATGAAACATTCTGCTTCATGTTCGTTTCTTCCTCTTTTGAATTATTTGTACCTTCCCATAAGCAGATTGTTAAACCCTGACTTTCTTATCGGCATTTTGTATTCAACTTCTTAATTTATTTTGATGCAAAAGACATATCAATAACTCAAATCTAACCGCAGCCTCCGAGGCTAGTAGAAGCAAAATCAAAAAACATAATGCGGAAGACAGAACATACCGGTCGAATACAGAATAGGCAAATTCCTAATGATGTCACCAACGACACAAAAATAAGCTTATTTTGTCAAAAGTATTACAGTGCATTTATTTACGATTAATTAGAGCTACGACTGATTTCCTTTGCTCAAATCTCGCATTTTTTTCTAGCTCAAAAAATAGGTCGTTTGTAGATTCTTATGAAATCCGCCTTGACACATTTTCTTGCCTCGAAAATAGAACGTGTCTGGGAATATGAGAACGTATGGTAACCCTACTTCTGGCTACGTCACAATTATAGTGGAATTAAGGAAGGGAGGCGTGTTACGGTTTAACGAGTCAGCTTTCTTTGAGGCCTTTACACACACACACCGTTCAGTTGGGCACGGATTTGTTTGGTGCTGTCGGTGTTCGACACAGATTCGTTAATCGTTACAGCGCTTCCAAGGCCGCGCGCAGAATAGTGGTTTGGGGGGGGGGGGGGTTTCTGTGCTTCTGCTAGGAATACAAAATACGAGATAAAAAGTTTTTGGTTCAGCCCGGACCAACGGCCATTTGTATAGCCATTTGAACATCTGTCTTACTGTAGCTATGTTACAGTACTTTAAACAAGGTCTGGATGACGAACCGGAGCTGGCGCCCAGGCAAATTGTGCGAATCGATTAATTCTTTTTGCTGAAGAATTTAATTGGACTGAACTTAACGCTCAGCAAATGGCACAATTTGTATATGCGCCATTCTGATTTTACTTGCAAAAGCAGTCCCCTTGTTCGGATTTTACTAGGAAAACTAGTCGCCCTTCAGTAACTCCGGACTGAAAGGTGACTGAGGGTTGAAATTTGGTCCTCCTGTGTATCGGACCCTTTTTCTAAGATAAGTTTAAACCGCTTGAAAAAATCTTGCTTCCTTTGGATTTTACGTGCCAAAATACTAGATTTTTCTGGGAGATTTTTTGAAGCGCGCCACTTCTGTCCTTTAAACTCGCACGAATCGGTTTATACTTTGCACGAAAGTAGATATATGGGTTAACTCAAAACGATTTTTTCTGTTCAATAATCTTTATCCGTTGTCGAGATATGATGGTTTAACTTATTTCTTGGAGGTTTTTCAAACTCACCACATCTATATTTAAAAGTTGAACGAATATGAACTGGTTCAACCTTTGCAGGAAGGCAGATAAATGGATACAGACAAAACAAAAATTTTATCCAATAATCTTTATCCTTTGTCGAGACACGATGGTTTGAAGTCAAGTTATATGTAGCACATAACATCCTTTCTTTTGTGTACTGAATGCGAGGAAACGGTTAAACTGAATCAAATAAAAAATGCATTCTTGTACGTTTTCAAACCGAGCTTCATTCGGATTTCAATTGCAAAAAACACATTTTCGAGAGTTTTTTATGGGCGCCACTACTCTTTTTGAAACTTACGCGAGCTGGTCCAAATTTTGTAGCAAGGGAGACAAATACATATAATTAATGGTCGTCCTGTCGTTTTGTGAAAGCTTTATCCGTTGCCACGATATAAGCAACACAGTTAGAAAGACATTAAAAAAACCTATACCAGATCAGTCGTCATCCGAGTCAATAAAAAATGGTTCAAATGGCTCTGAGCACTATGGCACTCAACTGCTGAGGTCATTAGTCCCCTAGAACTTAGAACTAGTTAAACCTAACTAACCTAAGGACATCACAAACATCCATGCCCGAGGCAGGATTCGAACCTGCGACCGTAGCGGTCTTGCGGTTCCAGACTGCAGCGCCTTTAACCGCACGGCCACTTCGGCCGGCCGAGTCAATAAAAATCAACATTGGTTGGCAAGCTATGGCGGTCTAATGTGAAAATTAAAGTAGACTAAAAGTTGGGAACCTATTGTAGCACATAAACAGGCGAATATGTCCTGGGCAGAATTCGGCATGTAAAAGAAAGGCTCTAGCTTTTCGACTTATCTGGTAGCTTCAAAGACATTTAAATCAAAACATCTTGACATAGTCACACTTTTTACGACTTAACCCTGCTTCCCCAGCGCAGTGAGCTCTCTTAGACCCACTCCCTGTTACATATATGGCGAGGGATGTAAGAAAGAATAGACACAAATTTATGTACCTCTAAAGAGTGGGACGTATCTAAAATAGGAAGCATCCGAGAGTGTGGAAGAATGTATAATAGGAAGTATTCGAGACTGGGGATGCATACATCCTAAACTATAATACACGATGTGTCACGTTGCACGACACGGCAAGTGCCATGTTGGGCGACGCGATGGGAAGTATCACGTTATACGACGTGACACCATATACACTCCTGGAAATGGAAAAGAGAACACATTGACACCGGTGTGTCAGACCCACCATACTTGCTTCGGACACTGCGAGAGGGCTGTACAAGCAATGATCACACGCACGGCACAGCGGACACACCAGGAACCGCGGTGTTGGCCGTCGAATGGCGCTAGCTGCGCAGCATTTGTGCACCGCCGCCGTCAGTGTCAGCCAGTTTGCCGTGGCATACGGAGCTCCATCGCAGTCTTTAACACTGGTAGCATGCCGCGACAGCGTGGACGTGAACCGTATGTGCAGTTGACGGACTTTGAGCGAGGGCGTATAGTGGGCATGCGGGAGGCCGGGTGGACGTACCGCCGAATTGCTCAACACGTGGGGCGTGAGGTCTCCACAGTACATCGATGTTGTCGCCAGTGGTCGGCGGAAGGTGCACGTGCCCGTCGACCTGGGACCGGACCGCAGTGACGCACGGATGCACGCCAAGACCGTAGGATCCTACGCAGTGCCGTAGGGGACCGCACCGCCACTTCCCAGCAAATTAGGGACACTGTTGCTCCTGGGGTATCGGCGAGGACCATTCGCAACCGTCTCCATGAAGCTGGGCTACGGTCCCGCACACCGTTAGGCCGTCTTCCGCTCACGCTCCAACATCGTGCAGCCCGCCTCCAGTGGTGTCGCGATAGGCGTGAATGGAGGGACGAATGGAGACGTGTCGTCTTCAGCGATGAGAGTCGCTTCTGCCTTGGTGCCAATGATGGTCGTATGCGTGTTTGGCGCCGTGCAGGTGAGCGCCACAATCAGGACTGCATACGACCGAGGCACACAGGGCCAACATCCGGCATCATGGTGTGGGGAGCGATCTCCTACACTGGCCGTACACCACTGGTGATCGTCGAGGGGACACTGAATAGTTTACGGTACATCCAAACCGTCATCGAACCCATCGTTCTACCATTCCTAGACCGGCAAGGGAACTTGCTGTTCCAACAGGACAATGCACGTCCGCATGTATCCCGTGCCACCCAACGTGCTCTAGAAGGTGTAAGTCAACTACCCTGGCCAGCAAGATCTCCGGATCTGTCCCCCATTGAGCATGTTTGGGACTGGATGAAGCGTCGTCTCATGCGGTCTGCAGGTCCAGCACGAACGCTGGTCCAACTGAGGCGCCAGGTGGAAATGGCATGGCAAGCCGTTCCACAGGACTACATCCAGCATCTCTACGACCGTCTCCATGGGAGAATAGCAGCCTGCATTGCTGCGAAAGGTGGATATACACTGTACTAGTGCCGACATTGTGCATGCTCTGTTGCCTGTGTCTATGTGCCTGTGGTTCTGTCAGTGTGATCATGTGATGTATCTGACCCCAGAAATGTGTCAATAAAGTTTCCCCTTCCTGGGACAATGAATTCACGGTGTTCTTATTTCAATTTCCAGGAGTGTATAAAGTTTATAAATGTCAAATTTGTTACTTTACTTGACACGGTGCATAATATTACATGGCATGGGTGTTAATATCAACAAGTAAGAAAGTGCGAATATGTCAAGACGTTTTGATTTAAATGTCTTTGAAGCTGCTAGATTAAGTCGAAAAACTCGTTCCTTTCTTTCACATCCCTTGTGTTACGATAGGAGCGTTTTTCATTCTGGTACTGATATGGATGTGAAGATAGCTATAGTGATACCAATTAATATATCCTCGCGATGGCTTCCGACACTTACTAGGACTGCCAAGTCGCGAGGAACTAGTTCAAGTGCAGTCAACGTACAGCCGATTAGCGATAAATCGGCGGGCTCCGCACAGCGAGGCAGGCTCGTTTTCTCGTGGACGGTCGTGAAAGTGATTTTATTTGGCCGGTCTAGAAGACTATTGCGGTTGACTTAGGTTCATTGGTTTCTCGATCAAGCTAGTGATGTCCCTTTGTTCCGAGTCGACTTTGCGAAACTTCATTGTATGAATTGCTTGTTGTGTTAGTGATTGTCTCGTTGGTAATAGAGCCCTTCTCCTTTATTCACTCACGTTTATTTCGAGGAGAACCAGTTTATAAGACTTGAATATCGGCAACTGCATTGTTGAACGAATCATCATCTTCGGTTGCAATTTCGTATGTACAACCGAGAAAAGCCTAAAGCAAAATCGCTGCTTCTCTGGAATAGGAGTCCAACGGCTTGATCATTGTGTCATCTTGAGATCCAGATTACAAAGTAGCACTGGTTGTCATATTTTTATTTCGTAATACATGGTAATGCCTCTTCAATTTAGGACAGCCAGAACATATTTAATAGTGATTATTGGAACTGTTATCGTCCAACCGTTTTCGGAACTGGGATGATCCATCCGTGCGTATTCTCCTCCCTCCCCTAAATGTGCATTTGCAGTTTGGTAACTTCAGACTCTCTCGCCAAAAATAACTTTATGGTACGTTACAGCATTTCACATGGGTCCACAGCCTCGTTGAATTTTTTGATGCCAGTGACTACATATATTTACCATAGATCCCACAACTTAAATGTCGACTTTAAGTTAGTTATTATCAAGTTGCGGCTGGTCCCGGCTGAGGTTCGAGTCCTCCCTCGGGCATGGGTGTATGTGTTTGTCCTTAGGATAATTTAGGTTGAGTAGTGTGTAAGCTTAGGGACTGATGACCATAGCAGTTAAGACCCATAAGATTTTCACACACATCTGAACATTTTTTATCATCAAGTGCTCTCGCTGCAAGCAGTACTATGTATTCCATCCACATATTACATAGTCCTTGCATCGAACAATGAGAATCGATAACTGTCACAAAAAATTACTCACACTATGCGACATAGCAACATGGATACAAGAGACGAAACAGACATGAGCTTGTACGCCTCTTGATAGCGTCCGTTTTTTCCCCCTCTATTGAGATTCGATTCCCACAAAAGGGGGCCGGCTGGCAGCAGATTAGTACGCCGCTCTTCAGCTTACAGAATTTTTTTAAAAAATGAAGATAATAAATAATAAAAGCAGGCGATAAAATTGGTTCTAGCGTCCGTTACACACATCATTTATATAAAGGATCAAAAGACATCTCGCTACGATAACATTTCATAAAACTGACATATAAATAAAGCACTCCTTACTGAGCTTTCTAGTATATAACAGATGGAAATCATTTTCGAGAAGCTGGTTCGTGGTACCAATGAATATCAATATCGCACTTCATAGTCTTCCAGCATCGCTAATTAAGATTTTCCATAGTTCCCTATATTAGCTGAGGAAAAATCGGGGACTGTTCCTTAAAACAAGTGACGCTCTATTTTCTTCGTTATTCTTCTCCAGTTTGACTTCACAGTTCGTCCCTAACGACCACCACGCCGAAGGGACGTTAAATTACAAACTCACTTTGTCTAATATGTCATTATTATTTAACTAAAGTGGCTGATTAAAATTAATAGGTAATTATTACATTATCCCCCTCACTAATCGAGGTCATAGTTATATTTCACTGGACGGATGTTAAACATCTGAGAAAATTCATGACAAATCACGCACTAATGGTCTTTGCCTGAAATTTAATGGTGCCAACGCATTTCCTCTGCAATTTGTTCAGTTATCAATCAACTGTGCTCAAAATAAATTCTTAGAAATCGATGCATTTCCGTCATTACCTAAGAGCTCTGGGTACCAATCAAATACCTCAGCCGAATAAGCAAATTAGAATGAATACAGCCACCAATTTTCCTTATTACATGGTTTCTCTTTCCTTCTTCTTTTTTACCGTTAGTACTGCATAATAGAAGTTTATCGTCATTAGTACCAGCCGTGAAAGGAAGATTTCATTCGTTCAAAATGTATACCTAACTTGAAGACGTAAAATTGCGCTGTTTTGTTATAGAACTCTCGTTTTGTTGATGTTATCCTTGTCCCCACAAAAATATTTAATGGCGAATGAAAGGCACACATGGAATGGATTACAGTATTTATTGTGTCATAATACGACTTTCAGTTGGCACAACCTTATGTAGTAATGACCCTTCTCTGAGAGAAAGCATTTTGTTAGAAGTACAGCGCAACTTTCTCAAGTATGTATTTCCTTCGTTACGTATACAATTTGTAATGAAACGAATGTTTAATAATGCTAAATGCAAAGACGAAATCGACATTTCCACTAGTGTCATTAGCATTAAGACTTCTTATGCGGGAGAAGGGAACTTCCCAAGAAAATTTAATTATTTTATTTAGTGATGAAACATCAGGTAACCACTCCCTCTAAGCGTGTCGCTGAGGTTGTAATAATTTAATTGCTTATTTCCTAGAGTTTTATTTTTTTGCATTAAATATCATAGATACTGTTGCTGCTGCAAGTGAGTTTTGATTCTCACACAGCAGTCGAAAAAAGGATCTGGCGTAGACAGAGTGCAACCGTTCTTTGTCACTAATAAGACAAATTCAGCAAGATTCGTGACTTATTTCGGAACAAAGAAAGCATCATCTCAGCCATTTTGCAGCTTGAATTTATGGTATTCTAACAAGTGACTTAATTTTAGTACTCAATTATTGTGTTTCTAAGCACATATTCAGTGAGGATATCCCGATCATTCTTCTGTCTGTTTTTATTAACGAGGAAATTTATGGAACTGGTTGTCACAGACTAACTTTCATATTCACTAGTGGAATGTTATCTACAGTCTCCCGTAAACTGTCGTGGATAATTCACAGCTGCCGCTAAGCAGCACGTAGCCCTTTGCCGATGTCAAAAAATGCACCTTAATGAGTATTCCGTGTGCGTTAAAAATTGGCTCTAAGCAGAGATTTGAACCAAAATTTTCGTTTCAGTATCCCTATTCTACGAGATATACATTATTTCACCCAAACCTTAGTAACAGACCACGGCTTAAATCTGCCACCAGCTGCATGATAATCCTCCAAAATTTAGAATCAACGTTTATACTGTAGATAAGAGTTCTTTTCTTTGGATTGCCAGTCCTGCAAGGTTAAGAGGAGGAAATGGGAAGTTATTTTGTGTAAAAAGAGATGTTAGTTCCCGTTTTTACTTAAGTGCTATGATCCGTTGCGACCGAATTAGATCATCTTCAGATTTAAAACTAAAATATAGACGGTACGTTCCTACTACCACCGTCAACTGATGAGCGTCGTTATTCCTACAACACAATGCCTCTTTTATGCAAATAGTCAGTTTTTCGAATAGTGCAACATAGAAAGCTAAAGATTCAAGCTCCACTTCGATTTCCAGGAAGTACTGAGTTTCCGGTGAAATGCAGACTCTGGATTCAGGCCTCATGCGATAGACAAGTGTCACCTTCCACGAAGGATATTGATGTGGAAATGTACAGAAACCTTTCTGGATTCTTTCTATCACGTTGACTGCACCACACATTCCCGGATCACAAATCTAATAAACCTTGAATAAACGTAATGTGGATGATACAAGAAAAAGCATAATCTAACTGTTTTATGACAACACCGGGCACAATACACTCATGTTCAGAAAAACAGAACACCTTGAACGCCTAGAGATATATTCAGAGGACATGTACATCAGTATATTCTGCAGAAATGATTAACATTTCAGTCACCTCAGTTCAGCATGTGTCCTGCTGCGTATTAGACACACAGTATGCCATGCGCGTGATAACTTGTTCCATGCGTGATGGCATCGACGCGTATAAAGCGCTAATGGTGTGCTGTGGTACAGCCATTAGATCAATGAGAATTTACAAAGCTGAATACTAATGCTATTAAAGGATACTGCAAACCAGAATTACGCGCTATAAGTTAATGTGTGCCTTGATACACTTTAGTTGTGTACGAAAATTTTCATTAATATGTGAATTTAGGTATGTCTTTGTTTTCAGTAAAATTGAGAAAACTTACAAATGCAACAGTAGCAGGGAGAAACATTGGCACCTAGTACGAATTTCATGTGAGCTGTTACCCAGTAGTCCTGCAGAAAATATTAGAACCAAAGGAATACCCAGAGAAGCAGTTGCAATACGACATTAATCGTTGTAGATTCAGTGACTGAATTACATTGCTGCTTTTAATTTCATTTCGTATTGGTTGAATTAAATTGTTTGCTGTGTGTTGTTTGTTGTACACAAGTGATTGTTACTCTCAAATTCGTCAATCTGTGACTAAAACTGAAGCATAACTTTCGTTTCAAGCATGGTCTAAAAGCTCTGAGATCACTGCTCACCGATATTATAAAATATACACGTACTGGACAGCGAGAGAGTTTCTTTCCGTTTGGAAACCTTACCTCTCAGTCTCAAGTAATGTAGCACTGTCGATGTGTCATCAATGAAATTAGTTAAAATATGTTCAAGACAATGAACTCTTTTAGGAAATATTTGTTCTTTATTTGGTCTTCGGACTTTCATCCGTTTGACCGGCTTCAATGGTTAGAATTTGAACAAAAAGTATTCTACAATGTCTAGAATAATTTTAGAACATATTTTGCATTGGTATGCAACCAACACACGTGTTTGCCTTCGTATCACTTAGGTCGCTATTTCTGTAAGACTCACATCCATGACCGTACTGGCATTCGAATTATGGACTGCAACAGGAGGTGGAGAAAAATATGGAAACACCAAAAACATTATCATGCCTATACTATGTGGGAAAACCGTTGGCACTCAAACGGCTTCCCGGATCCTGTATGATTTTCAGGAGGCTCTTATACCATTCTCCTCGCAAAACAGTGCAAGTTCAGGTAACGACGATGGTGGTGGGTCGTGATTATGCAACCTTCTTTCAAAAGCAGACCATAAACGCTCAATAATAGTTAGCTTACAAAACTAGTCCTTGACGATGTGAGCTGTGTGAACATGGGGCCTGACGTCCTGGGACACAGCATCGCCAAAGAGGAACGTACACTGTATCGTGGGATAGACCTGATCGGCCCAAATGGTCACATAATTCTTGGCAGTAATGTGACCTTGCAAAGTAACTACGCGTCTCAAGGAATTTCCACGATATCGTTACGTAAATTATCACTGAACCCCCACCATGTTTCACTCTTGAGACGTAGACTCGGCCTGAAGCTGGAAACCGTGTGCAACGAAATTCATCCGACCAAATTACTTTCATCCATTGCTCCATAGTCCAGGTTTGATGGCGTCAGCATCAAGTTTTTCTATTACGGGCATTTTCATCACTTATGTATGGTTTCGGAATTCCAGCCCCGCAGTTCCCGGCTTATGGAGCACCCTTCGTATTGTTTTATTGATGACAGGGTTCGCGAGTGTGGTATTCAGTTCTGCAATGATTTTTTCAGCTGTCGTCCTCTTACTTTTCGTCATAGTCCTCTGCAACGACCGTCTGTCACGATTACTCAACACACACTTTCGTACGCGTTGTTACTCAGCGTATGATGTCTTTCCGCTTTCCCTGCATACAACATAAATGTTCGATACGGTGTCTTTTGAAACAGCAAACATTTCGGCTCCCTTGATGACGGAAGCACCCGCCATACGAGCACTAACAATTTGTCTGACGTAATGCACTAAACCACACAGAACACTGTTCTCACCACGACGTATTGAGCACATTGCACAGGTGCCGTTGGTGGTCAAACACAACAGTGTCACCTGCAGCCTTGGCTAGTACCTGCATTTACACTACTGGTCATTAAAATTGATACACCAAGAAGAAATGCAGATGATAAACAGGTATTCATTGGACAAATTTATTATACTAGAACTGACATGTGATTACATTTTCACGCAATTTGGGTGCATAGATCCTGAGAAATCAGTACCTAGAACAACCACCTCTCGCCGTAATAACGGCCTTGATACGTCTGGGCATTGAGTCAAACAGAGCTTGGATGGCGAGTACAGATGCAGCTGCCCATGCAGCTTCAATACGATACCACAGTTCATCAAGAGTAGTGACTAGCGTATTGTGACGAGCCAGTTGCTCGGCCACCATTGACCAGACGTTTTCAATTGGAGAGAGATCTGGAGAATGTGCTGGCCAGGGCAGCAGTCGAATATTTTCTGTATCCGGCAAGTCCCGTACAGGACCTGCAACATGCGGTCGTGCATCATCCCGCTGAAATGTAGGGTTTCGCAGGGACCTAATGAAGGGTAGAGCCACGGGTCGTAACACATCTGAAATGTAACGTCGACTGTTCAAAGTGCCGTCAATGCGAACAAGAGGTGACCGAGATGTGTAACCAATGGCACACCATACCATCGCGCCGGGTGATACGCCAGTATGGCGATGACGAATACACGCTTACAATGTGCGTTCACGACGATGTCGCCAAACACGGATGCGACCATCATGATGCTGTAAACAGAACCTGGATTTATCCGAAAAAATTACGTTTTGCCATTCGTGCACCCAGGTTTGTCGTTGAGTACACCATCGCAGGCTCTCTGTCTGTGATGCAGCGTCAAGGGTAACCGCAGCCATGGTCTCCTAGCTGATAGTCCATGCTGCTGCAAACGTCGTCGAACTGTTCGTGCAGATGCTTGTTGTCTTGCAAACGTCCCCATCTGTTGACTCAGGGATGGAGACGTGGTTGCACGATCCGTTACAGCCATGCGGATAAGATACCTGTCACCTCAACTGCTAGTGATACTAGGCCGTTGGGATCCAGCACGGCGTTCCGTATTAGCCTCCTGAACCCATCGATTCTATATTCCACTAACAGTCATTGGATCTCGACCAACGCGAGCAGCAATGTCGCGATACGTAAACCGCAATCGCCATAGGCTACAATCCGACCTTTATCAAAGTCGGAAACGTGATGGTACGCATTTCTCCTCCTTACACGAGGCATCACAACAACGTTTCACCAGGTAGCGCCGGTCAACTGCTGTTTGTGTATAAGAAATCGGTTGGAAACTTTCCTCACGTCAGCACGTTGTAGGTGTCGCCACCGGTGCTCTGAAAAGCTAATCATTTGCATATCACAGCATCTTCTTCCTGTCGGTTAAATTTCGCTTTTCACCCGATGTTTCCATGTTTCTGTGCCGTAAGGTTAATGCGTTGCGTAGAAAACAGAAAGGTGATACAAACCCGGATTGGCTCTGCGCACCAAATTATCGACCGTTGATATGTTACAGTGATCAGCCTGAGAACGGATTTTATGTTGCATTGAAGATGTGTCTACTCCTCAGAAACACAGCACACTAACAGGTTAAAACAAGTAATCAAACTAACAGGGTTTACTCGATTCCCAGCAACATGATGTGCACGACATTTCCCCCCCCCCCCCCCCCCACACGTTGTGCAACCAAGAAAAATTATGATTACAAAACCATACATCAAATGAACAATGAGGATAGTTATATTAAGTATGTGCCCTGTAGCACAGGCTACCGTTAAAGAGGAAAAATAAATTTGTTGGTTGGTAACAGCTTAGACATCAAGAAAATGTGAAACCATGTCTTGGAAAGCAGAATTAGGGTCGCTAGAAATACAGCGCAGACATCTGGCTGACCTAAGACAGAATATGAAGCCTCCTCACCCTGCGGCGCGTAAACAAGAGCAAGAAGAGAAGAGAAGAGGTGCTGAAGGGAGCGTGAGGATGGGCCCAATTACTGTCGTCCGGCCTGCGGACGGCCGTGTTTGATCTCATTATATGCGTGCCACACCGCCCATCGCAGCATAAGCATTAATTAAGTCAAATTGCAGCAATTATAGCCACAAATGTTCTCGTTTCAGTTTGAGGGGGAGATAACGTGGCACGCGTAAGAGCTGTTTTCTATTAGCAGCAGCAGTTCCCGTGGTGAAAAACGTCGCCGGCTTATTAAACGCTTCTCTCAATCAGACAGGCTTACTTGCAGTCTTTGAGGTCCGCTGTAGGACGGGCGTATGCACAGCCCGTAAACTTCTCACAGTAGCTGAAAGATTCTTGTTATGAATTTTAAAGGAGCAGTTTCTTGTAGTGGTGTCGAGCTAAAACCATATTACATTTACTATCGACCCAAACGTCGAATTTGACATCGTTATCTCTTGTTAAGTTTGATTCTTTCGGAGAGGTGAGCACTTTGTTATTTCGATGTGAGATGCTGCTAATCGGACAGAAACTAATGAGAACGAACGCTTTCCTACAGTTTCAGCTTGAGTAAAACAAAGGTTTCTCATATATTAACCGAATCATAGCGTGGATTAACGACTGTTTTGCTAGCTAAACTGTTGAGATTTACTGTCCGCACTCCCCTTTGGGTGAATCTCACGGTGCTTCCACATTGCCGGCCGGTGTGGCAGTGCGGTTAAAGGCGCTTCAGTCTGGAACCGCGTGACCGCTACGGTCGCAGGTTCGAATCCTGCCTCGGACATGGATGTGTGTGATGTCCTTAGGTTAGTTAGGTTTAAGTAGTTCTAAGTTCTAGGGGACTGATGACCACAGCAGTTAAGTCCCATAGTGCTCAGAGCCATTTGAACCATTTTTTGCTTCCACATCGCCACCACACAGACAGTTAAACACGAAAATACACGTAACAGATTTTAATAGACGGTAAGCAGAAGCAGTAAGGTTTAACATCCCGTCGACGAAGAGATCATCACAGTAGGAAGACAAGCTTTTATTAGCGAAAGTGGAGGGGGGGGGGGGGGAGGAAATCGACTGCGACCTTTTCAAAGATTTCTTCTTAGCATTTACCATTTGGGAGTGAAGGCAAGCGCGGAAAATCTACATCCGGACTGCCGGACAGGAATTTGAGTAGCAGCCTTCCTAAATGCTGTTTTCGTTACCAATTGGCCATATCTTCTCATAGAATAAGTGTCACATTGATTGTAAGCAATGGAGCATTACATGAAGAACACTTGTAGTCAGATATTACTAGAAGGAAAAAAAAAGAAATCACTATAGTCGAAAGAACTTGGTAAGTGCTAATAACGACCCATAACGTTCGCGAAGGAAATCTAAACAACTTAAGAAATGTCTCACACTACATGCGATACATATCATTTTTTCCTCTTAAATCCACGTAAATACCACATATTCCAAGATGAATGGTCAGTATTCAGAAATATGACATGAACGATCATTTGAAGCAAAAAATATAGTAAGCATTGGCACCAAAATACGTAGTTTAAGGGCTATGACCAGTTCTTCATCTTTGAAAATGTTAAACTAATGTCTTTTACTGCAAGCTCTTTGCTTTCCTTATTTTGAGAGCTAGTTTTATGGATCATAAGAAAAAAAAAGTCCAGTGAACATGGGCTTAAACGCGTGTCTCTTAAGAGTTATGTGCATTTGTTCACCTTCGTTACTGCGAAACACATCTTTTCTACTGAACAAGTGCTCATACATCTTAAGGTCTGCTTTTTACAGCCCATGTGTCCTGGACAATTTTTCTAGTTTTGGCCCATACTGTCTACCCCTAAAATACAGAAAACCGAGAGCTTGCGCCAGAAGAGATTTGATTCACAGTATAGAAGATGAAGAAGTCGTAGCTCTTTAGGTATGCATTTTAGAGCCCATGTTTACTGGACCTTTTTGTTGCAAATACTCCGAAAATTGACTATTCCTCCTGAGACACGCTGTACACACTGAGGTGCCAAAAGTCGTGGGATAGCCGTATGAACCAATACAGATGGTGAAACTATCACGTACACAAGGTATAAAAGGGCTGTGCATTGGTGGTGGAGTCATTTTTACTCAGGTGATTCATGTGGAAAGCTTTCCGACGTAATTATGGCCACACGAAGGGAATTAACAGACTTTG
Organism: Schistocerca serialis cubense; assembly: GCF_023864345.2. Classification (NCBI taxonomy): domain Eukaryota; kingdom Metazoa; phylum Arthropoda; class Insecta; order Orthoptera; family Acrididae; genus Schistocerca; species Schistocerca serialis. The sequence goes on from NC_064640.1 coordinate 526,973,228, forward strand.
AACGCGTTGAACGCGAAATGGTAGTTGGAATTAGACACATGAGACATTGTATTTCGAAAATCATTGCGGATTTCAATATTCCGCAATTCATAGAGTCAAGAGTGGACCAACAATGCCAAATTTCAGGCATTAACTCACATCACAGGCAACGTGGTGGCGGACGAGAGAAGCTGCGATTGCATACGGTTGTTGGTGTTTACAGACAAGCAACCCTGCGTGAAATAACCACATAAATAAATGCGGGACGTACGACGAACGTATCCGTGGGGACACTGCGTCGAAATTTGGCGTTAATGGGCTATGGTGAAAGAAAACCGACGCTAGTGCGTTTCCTAACAGCACAACATCGCCTGCAGCGCCTCTCCTGGGCTCATGACCTTATCGGTTGGACCATAGGGGACTGGAAAATCGTGGCATGGTCAGATGAGTCCCAATTTCAGATGGTAAGAACTGATGGTAGGGGCCGAGTGTGGCGCGTACCCCACGCAGCCATGGACCCAAGTTGCCAGCAAGGCCATGTGTAAGCTGTTGGTGACTCCGTATGGCGTGGGGTCTGTTTACATGGAATGGGTCGGACCTTCTGTCCAACTGCATCGATAATTGACTGGAAATGGTTACGTTCGGCTACTTGGAGACCATTTGCAGCCATTCGTGGACTTCAAGATCCCAAACAACGACGTCGTGTCACTGGGACACAACTGGTGGCGATTGGTTTGAAGAAAATTCTGGACACTTCCAGTGAATGGTTTCGCCACCCAGATCGTCCCACACGAATCCTGTTGAACAGTTATGGGACATATTCGAGAGGTAAGTTCGTGTACAAAATCCAGCATCGGCCACACTTTCGCAATTATGGACAGTTACAGAGGCAGCATGGCCCAACATTCCTGCAGGGAAATTCCAACGACTTACTGAGTCCTTGCCACGTCGAGTTACTGTACTACGCCGGGAAATGGAGGTCCGACACGATTTAGGAGGTATCCCATGACTTCGACACCTCAGTGTATAAGCAGAACACCGTGCCAGCCCCGACAGTCAGTCATTTTAATTCCTGATGACGATGGTGGAGACAGCTGTCGAAAGTTCGAGTGGTTTATTCGAAATGACGGGCCTTGTAAACCTATAGTAATGTTATGAAACATAGAGACACCTCAAAACTGTGTGTCGGAGTGATAGTGGAGGATAAATGCATGTCTTTCATCGGAAGCGCTCTTTGAATTGTGTTACCAGGTCGCCTGAAGGATCGACTGACTGCGGCAACTTGGCCTCGACACTCCACGAGGGGCCAGTCCACCACGCAGTTTCAGTATGCCAAATTCAATCAACAAAGGATATAGCGGTGCAAAGGAGAAATGATTTGATCCCACTGACAGCCTTGGGACTGTGACGAACCTAGACTCTCCAGTGTATCTACTCCCACAGAGAAGCTAGTAACACGGTGTCCTGGAAGAGAAGCATGTGAGTTTTTGAAGGAATGGAGAAGAACAACTGGCAAGTTGTCACTAAGGTGTCCGTGGGTACGTAACTGAAAAGAGGTAAGAAGATTCGGATTTAATGACACGTCGACGACGAGCTCATTAATGATAGATAAGAAAGCTCCAACTGGGAAAAATTTAGTTTGAGGGAAGCAGTTGAAAATCTAAATCTGAATGGCTGGACGGAAACGTCAGTCCAGCTTCTGGTGAATACATCAATGGCACAGCCTCTGCGCCATCATGCTCCTCTCATATTGAGGAACGACTACTACGTGACGTGATACGTAACTACGCTCACTCCGGAAACGTTCTGCGGTGATGCCAACAAGCCGGCACCAGAAGTATACGTCTAGTCTCTTCCTGTGTGACTGTCAAGTAAAGGAACAGAACCACAGCAAATCTCCACAAAAACAGAACAACAATATTATGCTTCACCTTAAAGGTTTCATTATGAGCATCATGTCTGCCAGTAGATGGCGTTTTGTATGCTAGATCTTTCACAAAACGCTTATGCCACGTTTCCGCGGAACAATCACGTCGCTCATACCACTGGATGTGGCAGCGCCCTGCTCTTGTCATTATCACGTAGTGTTAATGGAATACCGCCTCGAAAATGACGATCCTGAACATCTTTCGAACAGTAAATGTGCATCTGCAACAATACGCTCAAGCCACGGTACGGAGCGTGACAGACAGCAGATGATATACCACCATCATCATTTCCTTATTATTTCTATAGCGGATGGTGTGTGAGAGGAAAGGCTGTCACTATGGCTCTGTATGAGCTCCAATACATATCTAATTCTACCATCGTGATCACTACACAAATCTGTAGGTAGCATCTTCAGTATTAAAAACAAATCTTTTCCGCGACAAGAACATCATTACCCGTTTTATCAAAACCAGCTTCAGACGCAGGTAATGATAACAGCAAACAATGGGGAAATCTCCCATTGTAGGCCTGTGTACAATCCTACTGTATTTTACGAGGTTTGACTGCAGACTGTTGACTGTAGACAGTTTTTGGCACTTATCTTTTATTGCTTTACCGGATCCCGCCATTCCCTACATAGTTCTCCCATTGAAGTAATCAAAGAAACAGCAGTAGGTAGATCACAGCTTATAGACATGTGGGTATCATTGTCTCCAGTTGTTGTTGTTGTCTTCAGTCCTGAGACTGGTTTGATGCAGCTCTCCATGCTACTCTATCCTGTGCAAGCTTCTGCATCTCCCAGTACTTACTGCAACCCACATCCTTCTGAATCTGCTTAGTGTATTGATCTCTTGGTCTCCCTCTACGATTTTTACCCTCCACGCTGCCCTCCAATGCTAAATTTGGGATCCCTTGATGTCTCAGAACATGTCCTTCCAACCGGCCCCTTCTTCTTGTCAAGTTGTGCCACAAAATCCTCTTCTCCCCAATTCTATTCAATACCTCCTCATTAGTTATGTGATCTACCCATCTAATCTTCAGCATTCTTCTGTAGCACCACATTTCGAAAGCTTCTATTCTCTTCTTGTCCAAACTATTTATTGTCCATGTTTCACTTCCATACATGGCTACACTCCATACAAATACTTTCAGAAACGACTTCCTGACACTTAAATCTATACTCGATGTTAACAAATTTCTCTTCTTCAGAAACGCTTTCCTTGCCATTGCCAGTCTACATTTTATATCCTCTCTACTTCGACCATCATCAGTTATTTTGTTCCCCTAATAGCAAAACTCCTTTACTACTTTGTGTCTCATTTCCTAATCTAATTCCCTCAGTATCACCCGACTTAATTCGGCTACATTCCATTATCCTTGTTTTGCTTTTGTTGATGTTCATCTTATATCCTCCTTTCAAGACACTGTCCATTTTTATCTCCAGTAACATTCATTTAACGGCTTCACTGACTTTACCTCTGTTCACTTTCATTTCTAAGAACTACTTTGAGCAAGCACTGTTTGCTATTCGGATTCAAGGAACAGCAGTCGTACAGACGAAATGTACGAAGCGAACTGAACACAGTGAATGAACACTTACACCAACGTTCGTTACGCCACACTGAGAACGGCCCCCCTCGGACTGCATCAGTTGCCGTGGTAAGTAGTCTACATCTTCATTTACGTCATCATACATACTCCGTAAGCCATGGTACGGTGCCTGGCGAAGGGTACCCTGCATCACTACTAGTCACTTTCTTTGTTGTTCCACTCGCAAATAGAGCGATGGTATAATGACTGTCCATACGCCTCCGTACGAACCCTAATTTCTCTATCTTATCTTCTTGGTCCTTCCGCGAAAAAATCGTTGATGGCAGTAGAATCGTTCTACAGTCAGCTTCAAGTGCCGGTTCTCTGAGTTTTCTGAATAGTGTTCGTCGAAAAGAACGTCGCCTTCGCTCCTTGGATTCCCATTTGAGTTCCCGAGGCATTTCCGTAACCCATGCATGTTATTCGAACCTACCGGTAACAAATACAGCAGATTGCCTCTGAATTGCTTCAATGTCTTTCTTCAATCTGACCTGGCACGGATCCCAAACACTGGAGCAGTACGCACGAATGGTTCCTATGTATGGCGTTCTTTACAGATAAACCACACTTTCCAAAGATTGTCACAATAAACCGAAGTTGACCATTCGCCTTCGCTACCACAAACTTTACACGCTCGTTCCATTTCATATCGCTCTGCAGCATTACTCTTGGATATTTAATCTATGTGACTGGGTCAGTAGCACACTACTAATGCAGCATTCCATTTTAAGGGTTTGTTTTTGCTATTCGTCGACACTAACTTATATTTTTCTACATTTGGAGCTAGCTGATATTCGTTAAACATACAAGAAATTTTGTCTAAGTCACCTTGTATCCTGCTACAGTCACTGAACGACGACAGCCTCCCGTACACCACAGCACCACTGCTACTCACCCTGTCCGCCAGATAATTTATATCTAAAGAAAATGGCAGCGGTCCTATCACACTTCTCTGGGGCACTCCTGACATCCTTGTCTCTGATGAACACGCGCCGTCGAGAACAACCTGAGGAGTCTTCGAGACACTCACATATCTGAACCTGTTCCCTATGCTCGTGTCTTTATTAAAAGTTTCCGTCTCAAGGACATTTATTATATTCGAACTGATAAAATGTTCAAGAATTCTGCTGCAAATCGATGTTAAAGATATTGGTCGGTAAGTTTGACGGTCCGTTCTTTTACTCTTCCGATATATAGGAGTCACCTGTGCTTTTTTACAGTCGCTTGTGACTTCGTGCAGGGTTATAAAAGCGCTCGCAGTCTGCATATGCGAATACACTTCCGTTATATCGAGCAGCTCCTGTATTTTGGAACGCAGACATCAGTCCTCTGTATTCCTCTGCCTGGGATGATCTCGAAAATAAAGCGTGCAGTTGAAGAACTGGAGCAGCAAATTATGTACTAAATGGTTCAAATGGTTCTGAGCACTATGGGACTTAATATCTGAGGTCATCAGTCCCCTAGAACTTAGAACTACTTAAGCCTAACTAACCTAAGGACATCACACACATCCATGCCCGAAGCAGGATTCGAACCTGCGACCGTAGCAGCAGCGTGTTTCCGGACTGAAGCGCCTAGAACCACTCGGCCACGCGATTTCGTATCACAGCAGGAGCACTCTCGTGGTTATCCCACGCACCATGACTACAAAATTGTACGTCAGTCTGGCGATTGGACCTGTTGTACTACCATTCATGAACAGCATTCCAGGGGGCGTTTTCCAACAAGATATGGGACATCATCGGACGAAAATCCCAGCTTCATCCACAACCAGCATTAGCCGTCCCTGTATTGACCGACCAAGTGTAACTGGCACGGAACTCCATCCTACAAACTGACATCCGGCACTTGTTCAGCAAAATGCATACACGTTTGCATGCATGCATTCAACATTCTGGCGGTTGCACCGGTTGTTAATGTACCAGCATTTCACATGTGTAATGGCTTTACTTACCCTTACATTAACCTGTGATCTTGCAATGTTAATTGCTTAAATGTGTTACCTAGACAACTGTATTCCCGAAATTTCATTGCTCCACATTAATCATTCTTCTATGTTACATAGTTTTTCATCAATGTATTTAAAGGGGTAAAATAGAGCAGAACATCGAGAAAACTGTTCTCCCGTATTACTATATTGAAACAGAACACATAGCAACGATATAGAATAAGTATTCTGCTGAAGACGCGCAAGGCATAGCTAAAGGTGCGGAAGAAAAAGTGAAGAAGTTTCGGCGCGCATCATTCTCGTCACGTGTACGCTCTCCGCGCACGGCTACAGCTTAATTACAACCCGCAAATAAACACCTCAACCCAGTCTGATGCTCGTTAATCTTCTAGCTTTCCCGCTTTCTGATAATTAAATATATCCGCTTGTCCATCACAGCGCCGAGGTCAACACTCCCCTGGCACCTGAACTTGGAGCGACGTGAGGTGGGAGTCTAATGCAATATAATTCATCAGCTCCGGCTGGCAGATACGCGCGGATTTAATTCATCCCGCATGGTAGGCTCTCGTAAATTATTCCCCGGAACGGCCCGTAGCAGTACGCGTAACGAGTAAAAAAATAAATAAATATATTACAGCAGGTAGGTGCAACTCGCAGTTCTGTCTGTACGCGATACAGCTGCGAAGGCGTTACCAGAGAGCTCTTATTGATCTCCGAGAGTTTTGTGCGCGCACGGCGTATAGCGACGAACTGCTATCAGAGAGTGCGTAATTACAACTGTTGTGGTTCGTAGCAGCAATCACTACCTCGCACTCTTTTCACTGGACGCAAGAGGAGGACGCGATCTTAAGTAGTAGCAAACATGGTCGCAGATGCCATAGAAGGGAAGGTTTGTAGCCACTCAAAATTCTTTTCATTAGCAGAGCTATAATTCGTAGTCGCGCTGATAATCTTATTTCGGAGAGCTGCCTCCACCGACACTGAAATTGCATATCACGCTGTGATGTGATATTTCGTTTTGTACATCAGGAAATTGAATTTCGAATTAATCTGAAGTTCCAGCCAACGTTTCGTATTAATGCCTTACTATGTGGTAGTTGTGCGGAGTACCTTTTTATGATTGGACTTCTGTTATCAGATTTAGTTATAACTTTTGAATGTAGCAATGCGAAAGAATCGTATCTCCTTTTATTTACCTTTGTCCTACTTCTGTTACTAGTATAACTGTCTACACAGGATGAGACTAAATACTATTATCATATCTTCACGGCATGTTCCAGGGCGTTTATGGAACAGTTTTTGTATGGAAATCTATATTTGGTATCGTGAGATTCCAGTTTCTCTCTTTCCTCGGAAAAGGACGCTGTTTAGAACTGTGCTTAATAAATGTTCATATGGAAGACAATCTCTGCATCTGACAAGTATTGTTTTCTCTCCAAGACTTTTTTGGGTTAGAGAAAGTAAGGAACTAAGACTAGTGTTTAACTCCCCGTTGGTAAAGAGTTAGAATCGGAGCACAATCATGGACTAGGAAGTACACTGGCCGTGCCCTTTCAAAGAAACCATCCCGCAATTTGCATTAACAGATTTAGGGAAATCTAGGAAAACCTAAATCTGAATGACTGAATGGGCATTTGAGCCGTCGTCCTGCAGAATGCGACTACAGTGTGCTAATCACTGCCCGCATCTCGTGGTCGTGCGGTAGCGTTCTCGCTTCCCACGCCCGGGTTCCCGGGTTCGATTCCCGGCGGGGTCAGGGATTTTCTCTGCCTCGTGATGGCTGGGTGTTGTGTGCTGTCCTTAGGTTAGTTAGGTTTAAGTAGTTCTAAGTTCTAGGGGACTTATGACCACAGCAGTTGAGTCCCATAGTGCTCAGAGCCATTTGAACCATTTGCTAATCACTGCGCCACCTGGCTCGGTTTGGGTTAAGGAACAGACCAAAGTCACATAGCGATAAATCTTGAGGGCAAGCTATGTTAAGAATAATGTCAAACCGTTCTTTCATCGCAGTATTTGATGTACGATGACGAGCATTGTTTTAACGAAATATTAATTTTTGAAAGCCAATATCGTTGTCTTCTGTTTCATATTATCCAAAAGGTTTCAGCAACGTTATGTAATAAGACACAGTCGCTGTTCTATCCTTTCCGAGACAGTCAATCGTGATGATTCCCTATGATCTCCACAAAGCAAACGTTACGTCATTTCCCGCCAATAAATCGGTTTCCTCTTTTCTCGATGCAATTTGGCATTCCACGACTCATTATAGCTGTTGTTTTGCCTCCAAAGTGTGGTGGCGGAACCATATTTCTGCAACTATCACATAAGCACGTCAAAAGTTCGTCAGACTACACTCTAGAATATTCTTCCACGACACCGCAGGTTCATGGTTTTTATTATATCTTCAGGAGAGAAATCGCTTTGTATCAGTCCTACGTTGATTACGTAGAAAGAGACACTGTGAATTAGCAGCAATCAGACATTCGTACAATAGGGATCTATTTTCGGTCTTTGTTGTTTTTGACAGATATATATAAATGAAGTTTCACTTGCATTGTCAGAAGACGAATATTTTGTCCAGATTATACAGTTATAACAATAAAAAGTAGTACAATTCCTCTCAATAAAAAGAGAGCTAATGTAATATTTCAAAATATCGACAGCTGGCTCAAGAGAAATGGATTATAATTAAACTTTGATAAGACTCGGTACAAACAATACAGCACCTCTTGTCGGATTTCACAAGCTATAAAACTAGTCTACTCAAACAATGAAATACGAGAAGCAGATATGGTTATGTTTTTAGGACTACAGATATACTACAAGTTAAACTGGGAAACCTAGTGCCTAGGATTAATGAAGCGCCTTATTCACCTACATTTACAGTACGCATGATTACTAGTACATGTGTTTAAAATTTGAGGGAATAGTTTATTCTATGTGTTTCCGCTCAGCTAATGAGCAACAGAATAATTTTTAGATATATTTGGTTTTAAAAGATACTGCAGAAAGTTCTTCAAGACATGTGATATTTCGACAAAATTTTCACAAAACATATACAGGGTGCTACAAAAAGGTACGGCCAAACTTTCAGGAAACATTCCTCATACACAAAGAAAGAAAATATGTTATGTGGACATGTGTCCGGAAACGTTTACTTTCCATGTTAGAGCTCATTTTATTACCTCTCTTCAAACCACATTTATCATGGAATGGAAACACACAAAGGAACAGAACGCACCAGCGTGACGTCAAACACTTTGTTATAAGAAATGTTCAAAATGTCCTCTGTTAGCTAGGATACATGCATCCACCCTCCGTCGCATGGAATCCCTGATGCGCTGATGCAGCCCTGGAGAATAGCGTATTGCATCACAGCCGTCCACAATACGAGCACGAAGAGTCTCTACATTTGGTACCGGGGTTGCGTAGACAAGAGCTTTCAAATGCCCCCATAAATGAAAGTCAAGAGGGTTGAGGTCAGGAGAGCGTGGAGGCCATGGAACTGGTCCGCCTCTACCAATCCATCAGTCACCGAATCTGTTGTTGAGAAGCGTACGAACACTTCGACTGAAATGTGCAGGAGCTCCGTCGTGCATGAACCACATGTTGTGTCGTACATGTAAAGGCACATGTTCTAGCAGCACAGGTAGAGTATCCCGTATGAAATCATGGCGGTGAATCGAGGAAGTACAGTACATACTGACGAAACTAAAATGAGCTCCAACATGGAAATTAAGCGTTTCCGGACACATGTCCACAAAACATCTTTTCTTTATTTGTGTGTGAGGAATGTTTCCTGAAAGTTTGGCCGTACCTTTTTGTAACACCCTGTATATACGTACATTAATGCCCGTTATCATTACGAAAATTTCTCTTTTATAAAAAAGATTGTGGAAACCACAAATATAAACTACGATTAAAGATAGCTTTTGCGAAGACTTCAAGAACATAACATTAGCAGAGATAAGATTCAGATACATGGGTCCACACGTATTCAGTTAGCTGCCAGCATCTACTGAAAGTCTTGTCAGTAATACGATGGTGTTCAAGGCTGTACTAAAGTGTTTCGCTGGGATACTCCTTCCATTCAGCGGAACAACTTCTTCATAGAGATTAATGTATTAGGTTAGAGTTAATATTGTCTCTGCCATACTACAATATTTCGTGATATCAAGGTATTTCAGTGTATTTCGTTTAAATAAAATGCAAATTTCTGGCTTCTTTCCATACCTCAGAGACCTCTCCCTGTTGGGTCCATGGAATATAGCTCCAGTAACGAAGTGTAGTGAGCACTTTTTATTCTGGCCTCAACACACGCAGCACCCAAATTACGCTCAGATTCCTTATACACAGAGCTAGACTGAGCGATAACACGTGCCCATTCATATGAGATGCCTACCACCTCATCAATCTCAAGAGCTATTTTCTTTCAATTTCATAGACAATTTCTTCGAATAAACATCAGTCGGTGACAGAACATGTCAAATCTGTAGCGTTTGTGTCATTTCGTTTGAATTCATTCATCTACTTGAAAATGTTTTGCACTGATCGTAGCTCCCCATGAACCTTTTATAACTTAGTTTGCATAAGTTTCCAGTTTCTTTAGTAAAAATGTTTATCACTATACAACACCCAGCTCCACCCATTTCAATGAAACATGCAAAACCAATCATTTCATTTAGGTGACAACAAAAAACTAAACGATTCGTCTACAGCAAAGATTAAATGAAACTGCTAGTTCATGCCCTTTCATCATAAACTGTTTATATTTTTTCTGCTCGTTACAGAACAACCTCACCGCTGCTTGCCCCGCTTCATCGCCATCAAAGTGAAGTCCTCGAAGGTGTTCTTTAACTTCTGGAAACAGATGAAAATCGGATGGGGCCTAGTCGTGACTGGATGGAGGATTATCGATGACAGTGAATCTAAGGCTTTGGATTGTTGCAGATGTCGCAGTGCTCGTGTGCAGTACTGGCACTGTCAATGCTGAAGGATAGGAATTGCAATTGTAGACACGTTTTCTGTGGTTAGAAACTCTATTACAGCATGCAGTTCCTCACGCATCTACGTAATTATCTTACAGACTGCCATGTTACACACTACAGTTCGCAGTTCTCAAGCGGCAGAAGGCTCCAAATATGTAGACACGAAGAAAGAAGATTTAGAATGTTAATAATGTTTGTTTTATTTTAAAATATTGAACAATTTTCACCTAAAAAATTCTGAGGGATTGCTTTTAGAATATGAAGTAGCAGTGCCTGTATTATTAAGAAGTGCAATGCAATGTTTCTTCGGACATACATGCATACCAGACCCTCGACTCTTGATAACGATGTCCTTCCTGTACAAGAATATGCATAACGTATGTAAGCAGATTGTGACAAAAGATTGACGACATATGGATGTTTGGATCTGGCTGTGATTCGTGCACGGATAGCCGAAGCGGTTAAGGCGAACGAGTCCCGGTCTGGAACCAATTTTCATTTTCGTCATTCTAATATACAGCTCAATGTGGTTCATATTCGCAACTGGGAATATATTTCTTGTATTTCTCGACGGGTGCAGTCGCTGCAGTGCCTGTTGAATCAGAAAATTGCATACAAATTGCATCTTTACAAGGTGATGAATAGAATGAAATAAAGTATGTTAGTTAATGACATCGGTGCATGACAACAGTTAGTACCAAAAAATCTCAAATCATAAGTGATAATTCTATGGTTTCGTTTAATCAATCACATACGAGGTAACTTCAAGAAAAGATCGACTGATGCAAGCTCAGCTCACCATTATCTTAGTGGTAACACAGAGCAACTTACAAGCATGTGTAGCTCAGAATTCTTCCAAGGTAAAGAATAAGAAATTTCTGTGACCAGAATTAAAAGATTGTATGCAACAGATTCTTTGAATAACTTTTTGTAGCAGTCAGATAATCTCACAGGTAACGATATAAAAATCCGTCCACAAATGAACATTTAAAAATCAGCATTTAAAAGAGCATAAACAGTTTAATAAAGTAACGTCTCATTGTTTCTGGCTTCTTCTGTCAGATTACCTCAAACGTATACTGAAAAGTAATACGGGAAATGTATTCGCAGTTGCGAATATGAACCACGTTAAGCTGTATGTTACACTGATGACAATGAAAATTTCTGCCTGACTCGGACTCGACCCAGGGCTTCTTGCATTACGTAAACGGTCGCCTTAACCACTTTGGCTACTCGTATTAAAATCACACCCCCTCCCCCCCCCCCCCCTCCCATAAACTTCCATATGTTATCGTCCTTGTGGCACAACCTGTGCTCATACGTTGCGTATATTCCTGTCCAGGTAGGACACATTTGTTTAGAGTTGAGAGCCTGCTGTTCTATGTTACGCCCTCAGTCCTCTTTCTAAAACTTTTGAGAATAGAAATATTCCTACAGCACTTTCGTATCATTTGCCTCCTTCATCTTCCTGTCCAACTTCTGCAGTTTCTCTGTCCTGTTGTGGCGCTCCCGAAGCTGCTGTAGCGTCCTCTTCCCTCACGGTTTTAGCGTCTAGGCGTCGCATGCTCTACTTTCCGACGATTGCATCACATGGCTTCATATGGTACACTGAGGTGACAAGTCATAGGACACCTACTAACATCCTTTTGCCCAGCGTAATGCTGCAACTTGACGTGTCATGGAATCAACAGGGCCCAACCCTTTCCATGTAAACAAGGCCCACGCCATTACAGAACTTCCACCAGCTTGTACAGTGCCTTTTTGACAACTTGTGTCCTTGGCTTCATGGGCTCTGCATCAAATTTGAACCCTACGATGAGCTCTTACCAACTGAAACTGGGACTCATCTGAACAGGCCACGATTTTACAGTCTTCTAGGGTCCACCGATATGGTCACGAGCCCAGGAGAGGCGCTGTAGGCAATGTCGTGATGTTAGCAAACGCACTCACGTCGGTATTCTGCTCCCATAGCCCATTAACGCCAAATTTCGGCGCAGTGTCCTCACGGATACATTCGTCGTACGTCCCGCATTAATTTCTGTGATTATTTCGTGCAGTGTTGCTCGTCTGTTAGCATCAACAGCCCTACGCAAACACAGCTGCTGTCGGTCGTTAAGTGAAGGCCGTCCGCAACAGCGTTGTCTGTAGTGAGAGGTAACGCATGAAATCTGCCATTCTCGGCACATTCTTGACACTATGGATCACGGAATACTGAATTCCCTAACGATTTCCGAAATGGAATGTCTCATGCATCTAGCTCCAGCTACCATTCCTCAACGAGAATCTCCTGTCGTACAGCCATAATCATGTCGGAAACCTCTCCACATAAATCACGTGAGTACAAATGACAGCCCCGTTAATGCACTGTCCTTTTATAGCTTGAGTACGGGCTACTACCGCCATCTGTATATGTGCATATTGCTATCCAATGACTTTTTTTCTTTTTTCAACTCCGTGTATGCTGATGGGTACTATAGTCTTCTAAACCATTTCCTACTCTTACAGATACTTTATCTTACCAGACTTCTACATCAAATTGGCTTAGGTACATTATGTATTTATTAACACAATAAATTAAAACATTCTTTCGGCTACCTAAGAAGATGAAAGAGATGTAGCTCCCTGCGTAAGGCAGCGAATGTCTCAGAGTTCCACATGTTCATTAAATTCCATGTGAATACAGGCAGTAGTTACATGGACATTGTAATCGAGTTGTTTCTCAGTGCTGTACTGAACGTCAGCGGTGGAATGTAAATACATATGCTGTGTCGAACACAGCCTTATGAATATTGTGTGAGAGGTCACCGATTCTACCTCACGCTTAAAACTACTTGGACTCAGTCATCAAAGAGACTGTGTATATCAGAATGAGACTACTTAGGAGTACGTGTGTATCTCGTATTATACATCGTGGTGAAAACAAAGATGTTGGCACCAATGGAATCCTTGGCCTGTTACATCTGTGTGATTTCGTTACTGCTGTGACGGGCAGTTGCATTCCAGATGATAGCAATTGTGATTAATGTCGAAATCTCAGATTTTCACAGAGAATTAACGCGACAAGTTAGTTGCGTGTTCCATTGATCAATAGCACGGAGTAACCATTATGATGTGGAACGTGTCAAATGCACAAGAAATGCGCACAGGAAACAAGTTTTTTTTTTAATTATAGTGTTATACCTAAATATTTCTATTATCTATCCCATTCCCTTAATAGGCACAAAATTCATATAACATGCATAGTGCATCGAAAACAGTCTATACAAAATACACCGATATTTCGGAGACATTTGTCAGGCTCATCTATTCACTCTCTGTACGTCTGGAACATCGCTGAAAAAATAACCACTGAGTGAACATAGCGTCATCACTGTGTTATCAAATAACACCACTCACGGCTTAGGCTTTAGGCCTCTTCAGACTGGCCAACTGCTGCGTACAAGGCAGTACCAGGGGCCATCTATGATCGTATGACATCTGATCAGCATGTCGCCAATAATTCCAGCAGTTACTGCCAGTTAATGAATCCTGATGGTGCCGCTGCTTCTTTTTTTCAAGCAGCTTCCCATCTGACCTCACGAAGCTGGGTGTAAATTGTTCCTGACCTCCATATCTCAGAAAAAAGTCTGAGGAGGTAGCAGGAATTGCGCCTAGGTGCTTCCGCACCGATGACAGTGGCTCTAACAATTTCTTTCCTTTACCTAAGGTGGTAATCACTTCTGCTCATTTCCTTTCTGATAAATAGGATCTTTGTGCTTCTTCTTTTTACGTCAAAGTCACATAGATTTCTCTGCACTATCTGTTTAGGATTAACAAGTGTTTCTTAGTTGTCAGATAGATCTAAAACTCCTCCATGTTATTGTTTTAGTTTGTTAGCAGGTAATGTACATATAATAATTTTAACTAGTTAAATGCGTTCCTTTTCGTATTAGGGGGCGGTATATCATCCGGGTTCAGGAAGTCTATAGGTGTTGTTGCCTTAGGTGGGATCTGCAGGTGTGCGCTAACTTACGTCTGATATAGACACGGTACATCTTTGTAATCATTCGGCCACGGAGGCGGTCAGCGATGGTTGCGGTTAAACAGAAATTGTAATAAAGTGTGAAACCAGTGACACAACAGTGTGCGCCCACATTCAGAGTAGGGTCTTTATCCGTGATGATGATACGAACTCTCATAGATGAAGGAAAAGGGTGTTTTTATCAGTTTGTGACCAGGAAATGAAGTTCAGATACAAACGAGGTGAATGTTACGTAGTCAAAAGTGTTGTGGCATAATGCTACCAGTGGAATGCTGTGACCTACGAATCGTTTACTGTACGACGATATACACTGAATTACTGCGTTCTTAGTTAACAGCACTGGTTAGCAGGTCCTTACCTTCCGATCAACTGCACTAGCACTAACTGTGTTTGTGATTGTGTCCCATTTGATTTTCATGCGCTTCCACTGTTCCAACATGATGGAGACCTAGCTCACTATGCAGCTTCAACACGATACCACAGTTCATCAAGAGTAGTGACTGGCGTATTGTGACGAGCCAGTTGCTCGGCCACCATTGACCAGACGTTTTCAATTGGTGAGAGATCTGGAGAATGTGCTGGCCACGGCAGCAGTCGAACATTTTCTGTATCCAGAAAGGCACGTACAGGACCTGCAACATGCGGTCGTGCATTATCCTGCTGAAATGTAGGGTTTCGCAGGGATCGAATGAAGGGTAGAGTCACGGGTCGTAACACATCTGAAATGTAACGTCCACTCTCAAAGTGCCGTCAATGCGAACAACAGGTGACCGAGTCGTGTAACCAATGACACACTATACCATCTTCCTGGGTGATACGCCAGTATGGCGATGACGAATACACGCTTCCAATGTGCGTTCACCGCGATGTCGCCAAACACGGATGCGACCATCATGACGCTGTAAACAGAACCTGGATTCATCCGAAAAAATTACGTTTTGCTATTCGTGCACCCAGGTTCGTCGTTGAGTACACCATCGCAGGCGCTCCTGTCTGTGATGCAGCGTCAAGGGTAACCGCAGCCACGGTCTCCGAGCTGATAGTCCATGCTGCTGCAAACGTCGTCGAACTGTTCGTGCTGATGGTTGTTGCCTTGCAAACGTCCCCATCTGTTGACTCAGGGATCGAGACGTGGCTGCACGATCCGTTACAGCCATGCGGATAAGATGCCTGTCATCTCGACTGCTAGAGATACGAGGCCGTTGGGATCCAGCACGACGTTCAGTATTACCCTCCTGAACCCACCGACTCCATATTCTGCTAACAGTCATTGGATCTCGACCAACGCGAGCAGCAATGTCGCGATACGATAAACCGCAATCGCGATAGGCTACAATCCGACCTTTATCAAAGTCGGAAACGTGATGGTACGCATTTCTCCTGCTTAGACGAGGCATCACAACGTTTCACCAGGCAACGCCGGTCAACTGCTGTTTGTGTATGAGGAATCGGTTGGAAACGTTCCTCATGTCAGCACGTTGTAGGTGTCACCACCGGCGCCAGCCTTGTGTGAATGCTCTGAAAAGCTAATTATTTGCATGTCACAGCATCTTCTTCCTGTCGGTTAAATTTCGCGTCTGTAGCGCGTCATCTTCATGGTGCAGCAATTTTAATGGCCAGTAGTGTATAATAGCTGTCAATTGAGTTAATATTACACAGTAAGGGAATTAATTAGAGCCTATTTCATACTATCTATTGAACGTTTCACTAGTTTCAAAGTACTTCTCGAAGAAGTGGTTAGCACACTGGACTCGCATTTGGGAGGACGACGGTTCAATCCCGCGTCCGGCCATCCTGATTTAGGTTTTCCGTGATTTCCCTAAGTCGTTCCAGGCAAATGCGGGGATGGTTCCTTTGAAAGGGCACGGCCGACTTCCATCCCCATCCTTCCCTAATCCGATGAGACCGATAACCTCGCTGTCTGGTCTCCTCCCCCAAACAGCCCGTTCTTCCTTAATCCGATGAGACCGATGACCTCGCAGTTTGGTCTCTTCGCTCAAACAACCCAAGTAAGTAATTCTCGAAGAAAAAAGAAAAAAAGTAACCTAAGGGCCGGTTTCCGCATACTTTACACGTAGATTTACATGCAAATTTAAGACATTTTCGTACGTATTAAGTGAAGAATTTAGG
Organism: Schistocerca serialis cubense; assembly: GCF_023864345.2. Classification (NCBI taxonomy): domain Eukaryota; kingdom Metazoa; phylum Arthropoda; class Insecta; order Orthoptera; family Acrididae; genus Schistocerca; species Schistocerca serialis. The sequence goes on from NC_064640.1 coordinate 526,989,813, forward strand.
TTGTTTTCATTACACATATATTTAGTAGTGCCGTGCCTACTAGAGGAATTAAAGGTTTTAACTTCTATCTTTTTTTTTCTTTTCAAAACGCGTAAAGTGCTTATCGTGCATATGCGATCTTAGGCCTAGTTTTTCGGGTAAACATATTTTGAGTTTTAACGTTAGTTTAAGAGCATTACGTTACTACATTAATAGTACACACGTATATTAGTGTTACACATAACTTAGTCACCCTTTGATATGTTGTTAATGGAATATTACTGTTATTGCCCAGATAAATTTTGTAAAAATATAGTAAACAACCATGAACGAGAAGTGTTTGAGCTACCGCAGGAAAGCTAATTCTGAGGTTCTTTGTAGCTGTTGTGACAGATGGTTACATTGGGGGAATGTAATGGGATGGGACTAGGGAAAATAAATCGGTCTTTTCAATGGTATTGCAGAGTATGTTCAAGGGATAGGAAAATAGCTGAACAAGAAGGGAAGATTAGAGCCCTTGAGGCTGAATTGGGTTGTGCTAGGGAGGAACTGATGAGATTATGGGGGCAGAAGAGTGAAAACAGGTGGGAAGTGGTAGCATGGAACAGAGGCCACAGAAAGAGAACAGTATCTGGCAGTATCATCATTGGTACAAACAGTAGATTTGCCTCGCTACCTCAGATATCTAAGAAAGAGGCTCATGTACATGTAAGTGTAGTCAGTGCTCAACAGACTTTCACCAGGAAACCTACAGTTTAAAAAAAAATAGAACCGGAGGTAGCAGCCATGGAAGAGGCGTGGGCCAGATCTCGCACGAAAATTAGGTGACAGGTACCAGGTCACCAGTTTTTTCATGCCCAGTGCATGTCTTAGCTAAGTGATAGAGGATGTTGGATCACTGACCAAGGGTTTTCAAAGCAGGATCTTGTTGCGGAAGTGGGTGGAGCGGGAAACAGTATTGACAGGGATCAGGGAAACAATACCAAGTGTGATCTGGTAAAAATAGCATCTGCAACGAACCATGCAAATGTTAGCTTGGTTGCTGCTTTGATGCGGTATGATCGGCCCCAACGGAACAGCTCTGTCAGAAGGGTCAATATTGATCTAGAATAGCTGCGTGAGGTGGCTACTTTGTCAGTCGTAGGTTTGGTTCTTGTTGATGTTATTGCTAGGTAGAACTTCATAAGACATGGCCTGCTTCTCAATAAGAAAGGGAATGTTAAATTGGCTGGGATGATAGCAAAATCTTTAAGGGGTTCACCGAATGTCATGTGAGTACCTCTTTTTTAGGCTAAGATCAGTGTCCAATGACTCAACATGGAATAAAGTTAAGCTTAATGAGAAGCTCAGACAAGCAGGTCCTAGAGATGTTAAAATATCTCAAGATTCTCATAAAAGTACAGTGAAAAATAATGTTAGTACGTCACAAGATTCTCATAAAAGCACAGTGGAAAATAATGTTAGTATGTTGCATCAGAATGTCAGAGGATTAAAAAACAAAATAGATGAGCTTGTTGTTTGTTTAGAAGACTTACAAACTGCAGGTGGAATAGATGTACTATGCCTGCCTGAACATTGTATAGTCACAGATATGGAAAAGATAAATGTAGGTGGATATAAGCTTTCAGTACATGTAAGTAGGGACACTATGGAAAGACGAGAAGCTGCCTTACATGTTAAAGTTTATCGTTGTGTGAAAAATTTAGAAACTAAAACATTTTGTGTAGTGCAAGATATAGAAGCATTTACGTGTGAGCTCAAACTGAATAATGGTACTTTTATAAATTGTGGCTGTGTATAGGTTCCCACTGGGAAATTTTCAGCTATTTTTGAAAAAAAAACTGGATTCTTTGTGGTGCTATCTGTCAGACAGTGGACAGTGGGAAGCAAATTATTTTTTGTGGGGATTTCAATATAGATTTTCTGAAAGAGTCCAATACGAAGCTTGACCTTGAAGTGCTACTTGGTTCTTTCAAAGCAAGATAGATAGATAGTGTTTTTATAGATCAAGATAAATTTAATCAAATAAAAACTTTTCCTCTTAAGAATGGTCTGTCAGATCATGATGCACAGCTAGTTACAGCATAATTATGACATAGCTCCATTTAGTAATGCAAAACAGTTCTCCAAAATTTAACAATTGCAAATTTTAGGGAAAGCTTGCAACAGTTAGACTGGAATGAGATTACATGGAACCTGAAGCTAATTTAATATTTAACCAATATCATGATACCTTAGTGAGTATATCTGAAGACAGTTTCCCTAAGAAAACAGTGAAATATAATCGTAAGACACCACTAAAAAGCCATGGCTTACTAAAGGGATAAAAATATCTTTTAAAGAGATAAGGGAAATGTGTGTTACATCTAGAAGGAGTAATGATTCAGAAACAGTGAAACATTATAAAAACTGTAGCACTGTATTAAGAAAAGTTATTAAAAAGTCCAGATATATGTGCATTATTTCTGAGATTAGGACCTCTGATAATAAAATTAAAACAACTTGGAATATTTTTAAAAGGGAAACGGCAACCGAGAGCACAGGAACATTGTACTTCTATCAAACTCAATGGAAAGTTCGTTAACAAAAAGTCAGAAGTAGGAAACATTTTAATAATCCTTTTTAAATGATGTAGAGAAAATAAGATCCAGCTATTCATTAGAAAATGCAAAGCACTATATAGAAGATGCAGTACCTTTGCAATTTGATAAAATTGATATTCAACCAACCTTTCCTACTGAAATTAGGAAAATAATAAATTCACTCAAAAGTAAAAGCTCGCATGGAATTGATAGCTCCAACAGAGTACTAAAAGGTTTTCCAAACAGATATGTAGGATTCTCAGCCACAGATGTAGTATCTCACTGGAACAGGGCATTTTTCCAGATAGACTGAAATTTGCTATTGTTAAACCATTGCATAAAATATGCGACAGGGCTAATGCTAACAACTACTGCCCAGTCTGACGCCTGACTGCTTTTTACAAAGTTATTGAAAAACTAATGTATGCAAGAATACCATCACATATTTGTAAAAATTAATCACTAACAAAATGTCAGTTTGATTTTCAGAAGGGCTTTTCAACAGAAAATGCTATGTACACTTTCGCTGATCAAATGTAAAATGCTTTGAATAACCAAAAATCGCCCATTGGCATATTTTGTGATCTCTCAAGGCTTTGGGCTGTCTGAATCATGAAATTCTTCTAGATAAGCTTAATTATTGTGGTATGAGTGGTACAGTGGAAAAATGGTTTACTTCATATTTAACTGGAAGAATGCAGATGGTTAAAATTAATAGTATAGATAGTCTTCAAAAGTCAGTAGAGGCCTCTAACTGGGGAGATATCAAGAATGGTTTCCCACAGGGTTCAGTCTTGAGTCCCTTGTTGTTCTCAATATACATTAATGACTTGCCACTCTATATTCGTAAAGATACAAAGCTCGTTCTTTTTGCTGATGATACAAGTATAGTAATCACACACAACAAGCAAGAATCAATACATACAATTCTGTGCAGTAAATGGCATAACACCACTGATAAATATACTTTGATCATAAATCTGTTGCTAAGGCAGAATATTGAAAATGTCTGGGTGTGTGCACTGATGAGAAATTGAATTGGAAGGAACACATTGATGATCTGCTGAAATAGTCAGGTTCAGCTACTTCTGCTATTAAGGTTTTTGCAAATCTTGGTAATAAACATATCAGCAACTTAACCTACTATGATTATTTTCATTCTATGCTTTCATATGGCATCATATCTTGGGGTAATTCATGATTGAGAGAAAAAGTATTCATTGCACAAAAGCGTGTAATTAGAATAATAGCTGGAGCCCAACCTAGATCACCTTGCAGACATTTATTTAAGGAGTTCGTGATATTCACAATACCTCCGCAATACATATATTCAGTTATGAAGTTCGTTATTAATAACCCATCCCAGTTCAAAAAAAGAGCGAAGTGCATAGGTACAACACCAGAAGAAAATATGACCTTCTCTATTCTGGGGTAAATCTGACTTTGGCACAGAAAGGGGTGAACTGTGCTGCCACAAAAAATCTTTGGTGATTTGCCAAATAGTACTAAAAGCCTGACAGCCAACCAACATTAAAAAAAATTCCAAATGACAACTTCTTCTGCTCAATAAATAAATTTTTAGATATGAAATAGTAACTGTAAAAAAAATTAATTTTATTGTGAGAAGAAAACTTACATTACACTGAAACGTTTCACATCATTACGAAATGTTGTATTCATGATCTGTGGAATAAGTGTTAATGTAATGTCTATTCAAACGAGTAAGTACCTGTGGTATATGAAGATGAACACACGGATTTATATACATACACTGCCAGTGGCATGCAAGAAACACCAAATCTGATTTATTTCTAGTAAATTTGGATATGTATGAGGGGCAGTCAAATGAAAATCAAACACCCGTCACAACAGCACTATCGACTGGTTCCATTCAAAAGTAATAATCACACGCGTTAAGACATTTATTCAAATGAGAGGCGAAACTAGGTGTGGCTCGTGGTTTCCGTACTGGAGAACGCTGCGATATTAATCGATCGGAACAAACCTAGAATTAGAACTACGCTACATACCTTGCATGTCATCACAACCAAGTTTTCAGAAAAGGGGGAAGGGTCAATATTACACTCCAGTCAAACGTTTACACACTGTATCTTCTCTCCGTTTCATGATCAACTACTTAATAACGTCAAAAGCTAACTCCAAGATAAACCCTATAGGCATCTTATTTATCCCCTGACGTCGCATTTCCCGATAGTTTACCATAAAAAATAGTATTAAAAGACGCATTTTGGAGAGCTTTTTAATGCGGTGTACATAGCTTCGCTGCACGCTTAATGTTTTGGTGTTTTTATTTCTAAACTTCGGACTTTAATATTTTGTGCGCTCGAACCGCGGCGTTTGAGTTCGCGTAACGAAACAGTGATGTTTCCGTGACGTCACGGGTCTTGTGCTGTGCCTGACTGATGTGAGTATCCGTCATGTTAATTTACATATTGTATTTTTCGTATCATTCACACTTGTGTATTACGAATTTAAGCAGTTAAAGTGATATAGCGTATAAAAGATCTCTCCCAAATGTTTAGTTTTTAGTACCATTTCTTGTGCTAAATGTCTGCAAATTTACATTTAGTACAGTAGGCCGTACTATGAATGAGGACGAGCTTTGGAATATGTAGCGTCAGTAACTAAACGTGTCACTATCCTTTTTTATGCACTTTATTTCGTAAGCTAAGCTGATAGTTACAACAAAAGAGTAGCTTCTTATCACCTCTTAATGCACTTTCGCTTACTTTAATTCATTTGTTTGTAGATGATATCAGCTGTCTCCCCTTATGTGCTGCAAAATATTCTCCGACCATTTCACTGAATTGTGGCTGATTCAGTAGTTCTTTTTTGTGAGAACTTAACCCACGTGCACAAAGTCTCTTCTCGCTCATAATATTACGCATGACAACAAGAAGTGATGGTCTGGGGTGCCATTTCTTTTCATAGCAGGTCCTCTTTGTTTGTCATCCGCTCCACGGTGAACAAACCTTACCAAACTTTATTCACCATACGCACTCTGGTCATGTGTCTGCCGTGAAGGTATGTAATGTCATTGGGTACACAGTACGATCTCCTGTAGTTCTCGTAGCCAAAAATCTAGGCAGCAGCTATTACGTTTCTGAATTGTTAAGGTCGGTGGCTGTCCCTTGTCTGCGAGTTTTCCATGATCACATCTTGCCCGTGCTACGCTTACTAACATAGAGCGTTCGACTGTTTCCGTGGCCAGCTTGTTCTCCAGACCACTCAACCTTTGAAAGCATATGGTGATGTATTGCCGAGATACTAGCCCGCAATCACTCGCCAACCACTACGATTTATAAACTCTGGCGTAGCATAGAGGCAGCATGGTATAACTTTTACGTATCTAATATCTCAGCTCATTTCGGCTCGATACCCAGCCGAATTAGAGGCGTTGTTACTGCCAGAGATGGCAGCTCTTTGTACTAAATTTCACAACCCGTATACCCGCAAATCACCTACAAATTTAATCATGTATTCTTCCTACGATATTGTAGACGAACAAGTAAAAAATATCGTTATTTTTTACCACTCCCGGAGTTGCAGTTTTAACGGCTGCCAGTGTATTTACACACGGAACTGCTACCACGCGTTTCTGTACAGGTTTCATCCTTGATTGGTTTCTATACTTATGTAATTGATGATTATTCCATCCACAGAAAATTACGCACCACCGAAAAGATTTGAAACCTATGAGGCATGTTTGGTATGCTTTCTGGAGTTGTATGTCCGCACATAGGTCTCAACACCACTGATTCTGAAAGATTCATCATGAATACTAAAATTACACAGTTGTATATTCATACGACTGTTTTATCCTTGGATAAATTCATTTTATACAGTAATATACGCAACACATACATGGTGAGTTCTTTGTGTGGACGGAAAGTGAAATGATATACAGGGTGGTGCATCTGAAGTTTCGGATGAGATTATCTCGAAAACTATACGTCGGGTAAAAATAGTGGGTAAGACAAATTCGTAAGCTCAGAGGGGAATATAAGATGATACTACTCGTGACCTCCAGCCCACGCCCCCTTGGGTGGGGCGGGGGGCATTATTAAATCTTAAACGGAAACACCCATTTTTTATTGCAGATTCGGATTCTCCATAAAAAAACGTAATCAAGTTTTGTCTGAAACAATTTTTAAACCATTGAAAGATGGTGCTGAAATCGAGAAAAATTAAAATTGGGGAAGAACTCAAGAACTCTTATTTTGAACTATCCGAGAAGGACGCATCAAATCGATACAAAATGTGCACCAATTCTTTCATTAATTTTTTTTTTTTTTTTTTTTTTTTTACAAAATGTGTCATACCCGCCACAGTTTTTGATGGAGGGAGGCAGAATGGTAGTGACCAAACTGCGAACTATGGCTCAGTATAAAGGTCGGTGCAATGCGATCAAACGTCACTTCACTTTCAGATTGTGAACCGTAAACATCAGCTGACAAAAGTAACTTATTCTTTAGCGAAACCTGGCTCACTATCCTCCTACAGAGATTGTTGATATGATGTTAATTTTAGGTGGATGCCATAACATTTATGCTGCAGCTGCGCAATTGTATGCGGATCGTTTGCCAAAGAGACGACATCCAAGTGAACACATTATTCGAATTTGTACTTAACGAGCTCGAAATGCATACATGCACCGTCCACCTCGTCATCGCGAATACAATGAAAATGACGCTTTTGCCCTTACCGTTCTCGCCTGTGTTCAACTGGATCCCGAAATGACTAGTCGTGCGGTTCAGAGACAAACTAGAATACCGAAATCAACTGTTTTGAGAATTTTGAAGGCACATAAATATCATGCGTATCATATCACACTGACACAGACATTAACGCCGAAAGATATGCAAATACACGTGCATTTCTGCCAATGGGCCTTGGAAATGATAAGAGGTGACAATGATTTTTTTAGATTCGTTACGTTCACCGTTAAAGCCACATTCAAAAACAATGGCGAATTAAATCGTCATAAATGTCATTATTGATACCCTGTCAATCCACACTGGCACAGACCCGTTAACAATCAACACAAATGGTCGTTAATGGTCTGGTGTGGAATTTTAAACGGTTACTTGATAGGACCGTATTTTTTTGACCGAAATGTTACTGGGGAATCTTATTTACAACTTCTCCGGTATGATTTGTTGGAGCTAATGGAAGATATTTATTTAGAAACTAGGCAACGAATGTGGCTGCAACAGGACGGAGCAGCTCTCCATTATGCTAAAAATATGCGGAACGTTTTAAATCTACGGTATCCTGGTCGGTGGATAGGACGCGGCCGACCAATTCAGTAGCCTCCACGTTCACCAGACCTAACATGTCCTGATTTTTTTCCGTGGAGTTGTTTAAAAAATATTGTTTATGAAAGACAGCCCACAACCAGAAACGATATGGAGCAACGCATTCAAAGAGCGTGTGCAGCCATACCACGGAATGGGCTGCTCAAAACTGTGGACAACTTTCGCAGACGATTGACTTTATGCATTGAAGCAAATGGGGATAATTTTGAACAATTTCTTCGTGGCTAATTTCATTATTTAAGTACCCCAAATTTTGAGAGGCAAGGGGGAACACACTAATGAAGCACCCTAACATGTGAGAGGCAAGTGGACTCACACTAAGGTAGCACCCCATGGGAACATCATTCTACTACGTCCATGTCGTTGTTCCTGGATAACGCTAAAAGTAGGGTACAGTACATTTTGTACAAAAATAGCTTAATTTGGTTTAAGGAATGAATTGGTGCACATTTTTTATCCATTTTATGCGTCTTTCTCGGATAATTCTAAATAAATTAGAGCTCTTCCCCAATTTTACTTTTTTCTCGATTTCGAGCCATCTATCAATGGTTTAAAAAATGTTTCAGGCAAAACTTGATTACTTTTTTATGGAGAATCCGAAACTGCAATAAAAAATGGGTGTTTCCATTTAAGATTTAAAAGTTGCCCCCCGCCCCACCCAAGGGGGCGGGGGATGAAGGTCACGTGTAGTATCATTTGATGTCTCCCTTTGATCTTACGAACTTGTCTTACGCACTATGTTTACCCGATGTATAGTTTTCGAGATAATCTCATCCGAAACTTCAGATGGATCACCCTGTAAAGATAATTATGAGACGAATCGAAAAGTTATTAAGCATATCTCAGGCCAACTAATATTTTCGGGTCTACTGTTTTTGTTTCTGTTTTTTTTTTTCCTCACAAATTAAAAGTCCGGAAGACGTAACACCAACGAATTCGTACGTAAAAAGTCGCTGTGAAAATTACATTCAACTTGCTTGTCTATAGGAAGTACGTTTATCGTAAAATGCACGAAAAACTACAGTAGTGAACCAAGCGAAAGTGGGTCGTAGCTTCGGAAACGCTGTACTTAATCCAGACTTGGCCGGCAACGCTACTTGGCAGGCGTTGCCTAGTATCCGTCTCGTATTGTCAACAGTAGCTGGAAGTCACCCTTGTGGCTGCTGATTCCCAAAAGACATTTTTACAAAAAATGTATGACATTAATTATGATTAGGCCACAGGCCAACAAGAAATCGGAAGAGCAATTTACGTCTGTACATTACCTGCACTTTCTGCAGACGACTTTTCCGTATGTATCGAAAAGCCGCCCTAAATCTGCGGCAAATACCTACTACCATACCTACATCTACATTTCAGTGAAGTGAAAAATGCTGTGGGAGCTGAGTCATCACCATCGGCATGTTGTTCCATATGTTTGAATTGTTCTCTCTGACTGTGTGTTTTCCATATTCGACATATGATTAATAGTTGTCGAAATCCGAGTACTATAATCAGCTGACGTGCCTTCACCTGGATTAACGCTTCGTTTCTTGACTCTGAGTATGGAAAATTTGAAGGTCTTGTAGTTTACATTGTTCTTGTGTGGATACGAGGTCCGTGATTGTTGACTGATAGTCTTCAACCGCTGTCCATCGAGAAGAAAGGAAGGTTACAATTTGGCTTTCTGTTGGTGATGATGTCCTTAGAGATGTAGCGAAGTTCAGTTTGGAAAACAGTGGGACCAAATATCAGTTGTTTTCATTTTGAAGGAACCACCCCGGCCTTCGCATTAACATATTTGGGGAAACGACACAAAACTTAAAACTGAACAGGCGAAAGTAAGTTTGAATCTTGCTCTTCGCGAATAGGCGTCCTTTGCCTTACCGCTATAGAAAGTTTTTACTGTGTCTTTGTAGATACCGTAACTACACTCCTGGAAATGGAAAAAGGAACACATTCACACCGGTGTGTCAGACCCACCATACTTGCTCCGGACACTGCGAGAGGGCTGTACAAGCAATGATCACACGCACGGCACAGCGGACACACCAGGAACCGCGGTGTTGGCCGTCGAATGGCGCTAGCTGCGCAGCATTTGTGCACCGCCGCCGTCAGTGTCAGCCAGTTTGCCGTGGCATACGGAGCTCCATCGCAGTCTTTAACACTGGTAGCATGCCGCGACAGCGTGGACGTGAACCGTATGTGCAGTTGACGGACTTTGAGCGAGGGCGTATAGTGGGCATGCGGGAGGCCGGGTTGACGTACCGCCGAATTGCTCAACACGTGGGGCGTGAGGTCTCCACAGTACGTCGATGTTGTCGCCAGTGGTCGGCGGAAGGTGCACGTGCCCGTCGACCTGGGACCGGACCGCAGCGACGCACGGATGCACGCCAAGACCGTAGGATCCTACGCAGTGCCGTAGGGGACCGCACCGCCACTTCCCAGCAATTTAGGGACACTGTTGCTCCTGGGGTATCGGCGAGGACCATTCGCAACCGTCTCCATGAAGCTGGGCAACGGTCCCGCACACCGTTAGGCCGTCTTCCGCTCACGCCCCAACATCGCGCAGCCCGTCTCCAGTGGTGTCGCGACAGGCGCGAATGGAGGGACGAATGGAGACGTGTCGTCTTCAGCGATGAGAGTCGCTTCTGCCTTGGTGCCAATGATGGTCGTATGCGTATTTGGCACCGTGCAGGTGAGCGCCACAATCAGGACTGCATACGACCGTGGCACACAGGGCCAACACCCGGCATCATGGTGTGGGGAGCGATCTCCTACACTGGCCGTACACCACTGGTGATCGTCGAGGGGACACTGAATAGTGCACGGTACATCCAAACCGTCATCGAACCCATCGTTCTACCATTCCTAGACCGGCAAGGGAACTTGCTGTTCCAACAGGACAATTCACGTCCGCATGTATCCCGTGCCACCCAACGTGCTCTAGAAGGTGTAAGTCAACTACCCTGGCCAGCAAGATCTCCGGATCTGTCCCCCATTGAGCACGTTTGGGACTGGATGAAGCGTCGTCTCACGCGGTCTGCACGTCCAGCACGAACACTGGTCCAACTGAGGCGCCAGGTGGAAATGGCATGGCAAGCCGTTCCACAGGATTACATCCAGCATCTCTACGATCGTCTCCATGGGCGAATACCAGCCTGCATTGCTGCGAAAGGTGGATATACACTGTACTAGTGCCGACATTGTGCATGCTCTGTTGCCTGTGTCTATGTGCCTGTGGTTCTGTCAGTGTGATCATGTGATGTATCTGACCCCAGGAATGTGTCAATAAAGTTTCCCCTTCCTGGGACAATGAATTCACGGTGTTCTTATTTCAATTTCCAGGAGTGTATGTTGTCATATGTGAATCTAAGATTCAGAATATTTGTGTCTATTCACACAGAAGTTAAGTAAAGCAGAAGTGAATGGAGTTTATCGTTAATCGGTATTTATTTAATCATTCTTCTTCTTCAAAAAATGGTTCAAATGGCTCTGAGCACTATGGGACTTAACTTCTTAGATCATCAGTCCCCTAGAACTTAGAACTACTGAAACCTAACTAACCTAAGGACATCACACACAACCATGCCCGAGGCAGGATACCTGCTACTGAAGGGGTCTCGCGGTTCCAGACTGTAGCGCCTAGAGCCGCTAGGCCACTCCGGCCGGCTCCTCTTCTTCTTTTTCCCGGCATTTTCCCTTGTCTTCGCGGGGTCGGCATTTTATTTCTGGATCAATACTAGAGGTTGAGGATAGCTGGATGACTTCCACCCCCCCCCCCCCTCCTCCGTCCCCCGCCCTCCTACTGGTAATGAATTTGTGTACCCTATTTATCTACGTCTTGTATTACCCCATGTGAAAGTGTGTGAAAGCTTTTCTAAACATTTGTGAATCATGTAAGTGGGGTAGGACGTGGGTACCAGCCCAATATTCACCTGGTTGGATGTGGAAAACCCTCTAAACACCACATCCAAGTTGGCCGGCACGCAGGCCCTCGTCGTTAATCCGACGGGCGGATTGGATCCAGGGCCGGAGCGCCTAGTTGATAAACCGAAAGCGGTGTGCTAACGCGCACGGGTTGAAACATCCCCTTAGAAAAATTATAAATGATTGTGCTGGAAAACCTCTTACGTTATTTGATTTTCAAACAGCTGAGCGAAACTTAACGTACTCAGACAGTTTTCTCTTTACTTATTCTGATCATCACTAAACTGACACGCAATATTTTTAGCGCAACGCAGTCTGACTTTCAATAATCCCTACAAAAGAATGGCCCTGACTAACAATAACCTATACCTTACATGAATCACTTAGCTCACAAAAATATTCGTTACTCAAACTACTGTAATACAGCGAGCGCCAATACTGCCAGCTAAATAAAAGATTCTAACTACTGAAGGCACTACCTACTGATAGGTATAGTTAGCAAATGAAAGATTTTGATGTAAAACAAACAATGTATTTACCTTAATAGTGTTCAAAAGTCATCAGTCTTACAAATTTCCTTTTTTTGACGGACACACGTCCAGATCGTCCGCTCCCAAAACTCTGCCATTTCTCTCCCTACATCCACCACTGCTGGCGGCTCACCTCCAACTGCGCAACGCTACGCGCTGTTCACATCCAATTGCCCAACACTACAGTAGCAAATATTCCAACAATGCAAACCAGCCACAGACTGTACACAGCACAGTCAGGGATTTTCATACAGAGCGCTACGTGGCGTTACCAACATAAAAACCTAAACAGCCTACTTACAGGGTATCTGGACCTGTCAGACGGTGTTTAAATCATCGGCAGTAATATACCACATGGCATTAGTGGTCGGTGAAGAATTTCACTGTGGATATTGCCCCAGATTACGTTCCATTTATTTGATAACGAATTTCTTCCATAAGATTTTTCCAGTTGTTACTTTATCATAATTTCTTAGATAGGTTGTTTGCTAGATTTTCCGTGTGGGTAGTTGACCTTGCGTGTGTGGCTGAATGCAGTCGGCACAGAAGAGAGACGAAGATTAAATACAGTACATAATGTATGTAAGCGTTACGGTAGTACTCGCAGCTCTGTTGTAAGGGAGAAGAGGATCCGCTTCCAAGGAGCTCAGCCCCAGCACTCACCGCAGCTGCCTGGGCCATGAGTTGTTGGCTGCCTGGGCCCTTCCTGATAAATCACGCGACCGTAACGAGCGGGCAGCGTCGCATCTTTGGCGATGAGACACATTTATTGCGCCCCCGCTGTGTCCACAACTATTAGCGTTATATACGACGCTGGGCCCGGCCCGCCTAAACATGAAAATTAACTCGCTACATTTCCAATGAAATATCTTTTTATTAAGGAGAATAAAATTTGACTGCAGATTGTAATAGAGGCGCTGACGGTCAACACAAGTGCCGCGTCGTTGTAAATCAGCTGGCTGCATCTCATTTAAGCGGGAACATCTGCTGGGCTGATAGGCTACTTCTGTCTTACCTTGTCGGGCGTGGGTGGTAGCCTACCGGCTGTCATATTCGCTTCCTTTCTCTTTGTTCGTGTCTGAGTCTTCCGCCCCACATTTACAGTCCATCTGAGCCACCGAGCAGAGTGTATCAGACACTCAGAAACAGCCTCCATATCCGGGACACTAACGCACGCTACTATTCAGGCGTTCGGCCTCGAGATAGCTTGTTTCCATCGTGCTGGTGACCGTATTTTTTTAGCCAGAATTTACCTCACAGGAGAATAGAGATGCTGGTGTACAGTTACTTATTACCAACGTACGCCAATAACTTGGGTTTCATTACATACCTCTTTGCAGTATCCCATAAAGTCAGGATCAGCAGTCCAGCATATCCATCTGTTGTATGAGAAAGTTAAGTTCGGTGACTACTTTCATACTATTCGGAAACAGTGGGCTACGTGTCAGAGCTATTTTCAGTTCTTTACCTTGTCTGATTAACAAAAGAAATAGTATTATACTCTCTATACACTCAACACTATCGTCATAATAAAAGAGACCTGCACCACCGATCGTGAAAATTGCATCAATAAGAAGAAGACAAATTACTGAAATGAACTTTATACCACAGAATACACATATGACAGTAAACGCATCGTTATGGTTACAGAATTAAGCATGAGCACAGACTTTGAGAATTCAGTATCCTGTGCAGCCCGCATGTGCTCCAATCAAAGGCACAGTGGCATGAAAGCAAAGAGAACCTCAATTATAAACTAGCATATTTTCTTTATTTTATTCGGTCCGGTACATATGAAATCGTTGGAGAGGTCTTTGATGCACTAGATGCAGTGTTATAAGGGGTACAACCCCTTTCGTTCATACGCAAGAGAAGCGCATATTGTTCAGTTTAGACACGCGTGGTTTGCCCAAACTGAAGCTCGAGTGGGGTGTATCTGTAGAAAGTCTGCGGACGGAATGGGTTAACGATATAGGCACCATACTGCAAATACTTTCGTTAATTATGAACAAAAGCTAATATTTATTAAAGACATAGACTTCATCGAGCCTCTATTTGTTCGTTTACCACATCACAGTAGTATGCAAACATTGGTATATCACTTTTCATGAAAACTGTTAATGTTTGTAATGTGAAACTACTATCGCCAAACGTATACAGCATTGTAAAATCTGTTATTTCAAGACTGACGTATGTTCAAGTTTAACAGTAGCGTAGAGTCGTTCTCATACACGATCGTGCCATCACATCGGTGTCGTATTGAGCTTTGTGTGATGGCGTTATTCACTGCGTTAGCAAGGCTAAAAGCGCAGATCAGTAAGGTGTTATACATCTACGTTATATCTCATAGAACCTTTAAATAATTGTGATCGGGATAATTGTGTCTTATATGAGGAGTGTTACCACCAGTCCTTTAACTTTTATGAACGCTCTCACATGGCATGCGCTGCCGAATTTACAAAACTTTCTATAATCCAATTACGTCATTCTATGGCAGTTTACCTGTATCCATGGCAAAAGTTTGATTGTCTAATAGGATTACACAATTGCAATAATACTAGAGAAGTTCACGTCAAAATGGAGGCAGACAGATCCGAAAAAAGCCGCCTATACTGTCGCAGTAAGTAAAAACTAAATTTACATCCATATCGACAGATAAGTTATAGTCATGGCGATACATTAAAGTGCGACCCATCTTTCTGCCATAGAACCAGCACCCAGCATTATGCTACTACCAATAATGATGTAACTTCCCGGATCCTCCCGAAACCATCTGAAGATGAACCTGAAAAGGTTCGAAAACCGGTTTATGGAATAAAGCATTATTATTCAAAAAAGTGACTGGTTGCAGTTGTGTATAACTCATTTACATACAATAAGTAAAAATTTACATGGTTACCTTTTGATCTATCTGAATAAAACACCTTTTGTTATATATACTGAGCTTGCGCCATAATAATACACATATAAAACGGTTGCGTATGATTGATAGGTCCTAAGTTTTTATACACAACGAATCATCAAATCTTGCACTCCAAATACTGTGGTTATGGAAAGTGCTATTGATGTACTGTTTTCACAGAATGGATTGGGAGTCAGGGGTACGTACTGTTAGCCAATAATAACATCGTAATAATACTTAGAAAGTGCATTTTTGTGCAGACATACATTTTTTTAAATGGAACTGACATTAACAAACTAAAAGTAGGGTAAATTAAAATGTCAGTGGTGTTTGTTGCCGGATTCTGGTACGAGTCATTTACGAGATTTCGTACTTTGAAAATTTTCCACACAGACATTTGTTTGTGCCATTCAACCAGCGCAGTTGCTAGGTACGAGATCGTTGTGTTCGCTTACAAGGTGCTTGTGTGGTCCTTGAGCGAACTGCGACTTGCTACTCAGTGTGTGACAGCCCAAGCAGTTGGTCGTGAGTAAACGATGGAATTTACCAATGCTGAAAAAGCCGACATGCTCATGGTGTGCCGGCCGCTGTGGCCGAGCGGTTCTAAGTGTTTTAGTCTGGAACCGTGCGACCGCTACGGTCGAGGTTCGAATCCTGTCTCGGGCATGGATGTGTGTGATGTCCTTAGGTTAGTTAGGTTTAAGTAGTTCTAAGTTCTAGGGGACTGTTGACCTCAGATGTTAAGTCCCATAGTGCTCAGAGCCTCAAAGCCAGCTCGCGGTGTATGGAGAGTGTAGGAAAAATGTAGTTCGTTCCTGTACGGTGTATGTGGCAAGATATCCCAATCTCAACGATCTCGGCAGTTATTTATCAACCTCTTCAACCACTTACGTGAAATTGGTAGCGCAACACTTAGACAACGTAACAGAATTAACGACCGAAAAGAGAGAAATAAGGCTCTTGCTGCTATTGCAGTTCATTCGTACGTTAGCTCTCATACAATCGCACGAGGAAGTCGAATGAGTCAGTCAAGTTTCCTACGCATTCTTCGTCAACATTCCATCCCTAACACATCTCCATCAAGAGCTGCGTGGAATAGGTCATGAAAATCGCATTAACATCTGTACATGAGCATTAAGATAGGACACTTCAGATGTATCATGTGTCTTGTTTAGTGATGAAGCCACATTTACCAATCATAGCCAGGTGAACCGCCGAAACGTGCATTATTGGTCTGTTGACAATCCTCATTGGCTTCGCCAGGTGGAACGTCTGCGTCCATGCGGTGTAAACGTGTGGTGTAGGGTAGTGAACCATCAGCTCGTAGGCCTGTTTTTTACAGATAGAACACTGAACGCGTACAAGTATCGCAGCCTCCTAACAGACCATCTTCCACGATTGCTAGAAGACATTCCTCTGCAGACTAGGAGGAAGCTGTGGTAGCAACATGATGGCTGTCCAGCCCATGGTGCAGGAAGTACTGCAGCATGTCTTCACGAATCGTTTCCAAATTAACTTGGCCGGCCGTTCCCCGGATTTGATACCCGTAAGTTTTTTTCTGTGGGGAAAGCTGAAAGACGCTGTCTACAAGGACACACCAACTACACCCGATGATATGCAACGACGTGTTACTGCAGTATGCTCGGACACCTCCACTGAGATGCTAGCTCGTGTACAGCAGCCGTTCCATACCAGACTGGAAGCATTTATTGCCGCTGCCGGTGGGCAGCAGTTTGCGGTTGTTTCCTGATGATGCTGTGGTGAATGATGAGGTGCCAAAGTTGAGTGACAGCATGAGGATACAAGATGACTTAAACGAAAGTTTTATGAATGGCAGCTAGCTCTAAATGGAGAAAAATGTAAGCTAATGCTGATGAGTAGGAGAAACAACCCGTAATGTTCGGATACATCGTTAGTAGTGTCCTGCTTGACACAGTCTTGTCGTTTAAATATTTGGACGTAACGTTGTAAAGCGATGTTAAATGGAACGAGCATGTGAGGATTATGATAGAGAAGGGTCGACTTTGTTTAATTGGGAGAATTCTAGGAAAGTGTGGCTCATCTGTAAAGGAGACCGCACATAAGACGCTAGTGCAACCTATTCTTGAGTACTGCTCGAGTGCTTGGAATACGTACCAGGTAGGATTACAGGAAGACATCGAAACAATTCAGAGGCGAGCTGCTAGATTTGTTACTGGTAGGTGCGAACAACACACAAGTGCAACAGACATGCTTCAGGAACTCAAATGGGAATCCCTGGAGGGAAGGGGACATTCTTTTCGAGGAGTACTACTGAGAAAATTTAGGGAACCGGCATTTTAAGCTGACTGTAGGACGATTCTACTGCCTCCAACATACATTACGTGTAAGAACCACTAAGGTAAGATACTAGAAATTAGGGTTCATACGGAGTCATATAGATAGTCGTTTTTTCATTGCTGTATTCGTTAGTGTAACGGGAAAGTACACGACTAGTAGTGGTACTGGGTACCCTTCGCCACGCACCGTGCAGTGAATTGCGGGGTATCCATAAAGGCGTACATGCATGTTTTGAACACATCCTGTGATGGTCAGTTATCTTGTTACTGGTCAGACTCTACATAACTAGTGCATGCACTTGCGTTGTTCTTTAGTGTGCGCTAGCACAGGTATTGTAGAAATGTCAGTGTGAGAACTTTTCAAAATACGATATATCCTAAACGACTCGCACTAGAATCCTGCAACTAACACTACCGACATTATAATTTACCATACTTTTAGTTTGTTAATGTCAACACACTTTCGAAGTATTATTACAACCTGTTGATTGGCTAAAAATAAGAGCCCCTGACTGCCAATCCACTCTGTGAAAACCGCACATCAGCAGCACTTTCCACATCCGCAATATTTCCGGTGCAAATCTTAGGTGATTCACCCGTATGTGATTTCCACAAATGTTCATAGCTCACATATAGCTTTTACACTCTATGCTGGAGCATGGAACCTGAATATAGACAGTACGTTAAGATTATTTAACTGTATTTTTTTCTTACGGCAATTTTCACTGTACAAACGTATCGTATCCAAGTATTTCAGTTCCTTTGTACCACATATAATGGCTTCAGTGACGCAGTATGTTACCATACAGACTGTGGTAAATAATTTTATGTGATATGGTACATTGCGTTATGACACTTTCTCCGGCGTTCTCATCATATGTCATTACACTGAGAGTTAGATCGATAAGTAAATCTCACATGTTTTCTCCACTGTTATACAGGTTACCTGTTGTTGATCGGTTGATGAAAACCATTTGAGCCGTAGGTTACGCACAACGGCTCGGGAACTATTCCATAAACATCACTTTCTTCAAGGATGAAACTCTCCGAAGAGTAGCACCACCAAGCATCGGCCAGTAGTCGTATTGTGGTACGGTCGCGTCACGAGTACCCGCTGTCGGTTGTGTGAGGGGCACAAGAGGAAAGTGCCCTTTGCGCATGCGCCACATGTGTAGTGACGTCCTAGTAGTAAACATCAGCCGTTTTAAGTCGGGTAAGGGGGGCCCATACTGGTACATTTGACAGTACCGTCGGCACCAGCTGACATAACTACAAACTGCTAAGACGCGTGTTGCAGGATAAAGCAAAAATAACCAATCTGTGTTCGCTTCTGGCGAAATTTTCTCTCCAAGTGGTAATACCGCCGACCACTGCTTATGGATATGATATTGCAGTACCTTTGTTATTCCGAATTACAATGTAATGTTCCTTTGGACCTGCATGCATGTCCAAAGGAAAATTGGATCATAATTCTGAATAACACAGCCGGCCGCGATGGCCGAGCGGTTCTAGGCGCTGTAGTCCGGAACCGCGCGACTGCTACGGTCGCAGGTTCGAATCCTGCCTCGGGCATGGATGTGTGTGATGTCCTTAGGTTAGTTAGGTTTAACTAGGGGACTGATGACGTCAGATGTTAAGTCCCATAGTGCTCAGAGCCATCTGAACTTTTTTTTTTTTTGGAATAACACAGGCACTGCAATACCGTACTTATCAACCAACACTGGGCAAGCGACTTTCAATTAAAATGTCTCCCCTGTATGGGAACATACGAATACAGGTTGTAGATACATGGCTGACGACATACGACATATGGAAATTTATGTCTAGCTCTGAGTCGTGCTCGGATAGTCTAATGGTAAAACGACCGCTAGCGATAAGCGGGAATTCCTGGTTCGAGTCCCGATCCGGCACAAATTTTCACTGTCGTCATTCCTTTATACAGCTGCTGGTTTTTCATATTCACAACTACAAATACATTTAATGTACTGCCTATGGAGAATCACGACGAACCGTTGTGCCGACGCATTCTAAATATGAGTGTAGACTAAAACCTGGGTTGACCAGAACTACTCTCTCTTACCCTACGTTCTCAGTCAGTTCCCACTTCGAAGACATGATATTGATATTAGAGAGACCACATTGGTGATGCTTCACTTATAAATCGTCGCAGAGCATTCGCTCTACCTCTACCGCACATTTATGCTATCCGTGTACGACCGTTAGTCTCATACGAGGTACTGAGAAGTTTCTTTACAGCATCAGAGGTAAACGCCGTGAGGTCTGGTCAGGGGTATGGCCCTGAACGGCTCTCGGATACAAACAAATCCTACACGTCCATCTACTGCTATGATGTTTGACTACATCCAGTGTTCTAAATGGATGTGACCAGGTCGAACAGCCGGCCGGGGTGGCCGAGCGGTTCTAGGCGCTACAGTCTGGAAGCCAGCGACCGCTACGTTCGCAGGTTCGAATCCTGCCTTGGGCATGGATGTGTGTGATGTCCCTAGGTTAGTTAGGTATACGTAGTTCTAAGTTCTAGGGGACTGATGACCTCAGCAGTTAAGTCCCATAGTGCTCAGAGCCATTTGAACCATTTTCAGGTCGAACAGTGAAAGGTGGCTACACTGAGCCACAGCGCCAGAGATTGCGCCAAAGAGTATTATTCCGCCGCCTCCACTGGCAGTGCTTGTTGAGAACTCGTAGTAGAGAGTGCTTGCTGAGATGTCGTAGTGAAAAGTTCTTGTCGAGAAGTCGTAGTGGAGAGTGCTTGTTCCATGTTTTATGCAGTTGTTTGATGGGATAGACAGCAGATGTTGTTCTAGTGGAGATATTGTAATGATTAGAGTGCTTTTCATCAATATATATGAAGGTAACAAAACTCGCTTTATTTTTCATTATTTTAATGTCGTAAATAATGCGTCATTACAGGTTCAGTCAACAAAGCATCTGGCTTGTGTTCTTGTATTAGAGTGTAATTCTGGTTTTCTTGCGCAATTATAGTATTTCTAATTTTTTTTATCACTTCAGTATAAATGGTATTTGAAGTTTCTTGCATTATTGAAGAGGAACCGTGCCAGATGTGTACGTTGAGTCATACTTCCACACACAGAACAGTTATACTTGTGCTTTGGTTTCGTAGGTTTTATAGTTGCTGGGGACTTAATTAATTAATTGTGTTAACGAAAATTTTCATTTCATTCTTTGTTGTTGTTCTATGCAGTCAGATTGCGTACAAAAACTAGTCAGGGCCAACCGTTTACGAGACTTCGTAATCGGACAGACGACAACTACTAAAAATTTAAAAAGAATTTGCATTTCATATTTATATAATTAAGACCCCATGCAACAGATCGAAACCTTGTTGAAGGAACCAGGTAGACACTCGCCTGGATTAATTAGGGGAATCAATCAGGAGGGCAGTACGTTGATTACAACCCTCCTCCTCCAGAATACGAATCTAGTGACTTACGTTATTACTACGTCAGCTCACTCTGTTTGTCCGTCAACAAAGAACTGCTTTACCAACAAACTTCACTGAGTCTGGAATTTCTTTCTTGGCACTCTCATTCAACACATACATTACTATTTTCTCATAGGTGACTGGATTAAAGAAACGGGACAACATTGCCATTTGCGTATCGAAATTTTATCTTTCTTTATTTAGTAACACAATTTTCATAGTACAGCGTTTTACGATTCTTCAGTAGGTGATCATCCCAGATAATCGGTCTACGTAAAAAATAAGAACAGAATGCTGCAGTCCGGTTAACAAATTAACACAACGTACACCGCTCACTTGCTCTGCTTCAGTTTAAGCCGCTACCAAGCGTTTGAGGAACAGTGGTTTCACAGTCTTCTGACTGTCTTCAGAATTTCCAGTCCAGTTTCTAACTTCGGTACTGCAGCGCTTCAGAGTTCCCAGCACCTGCAACAAAACAATGTTTCCATTATAGTGAGCTATAATTTCAGATACCGGCGTTCTGTCTCGTGTTCCTCAATACGGTGAAATACTTATCAAAAATGGAGAAATATTACTTTCCTGAAGGAAAATTCTGAATGACTTAGCATTTGAAACCTTAAATACTATATTTACTATACTATATTTACTATTCTATACTATATTATATTTACTATACTATATTTATACATCTGAACGTTAAATAATTATCAGGTACATATATGAAAAATCTAAATGTAAACATACAATTGTTGTCTGTCCTTATGGTAAAGAAAACTGTTTCATCTTAACGAAAGAATTCAAAAAGCAAAAGATTTCAAACAAAATATTTTTTACAATAATCACTGAGATAACGTGATCATAACCGTTATTTAACTGTTTTCAAGAATTTCCAACACAAACAGTATTATTGTTGTTGTGGTGGTCTTCAATCCAGAGACTGGTTTGATGCAGCTCTCCATGCTACTCTATCCTGTGCAAGTTTCTTCATCTCCAAGTAACTACTGCAACTTACATCCTTCTGAATCTGCTTAATGTATTCATCTCTCGGTCTCCCTTTACGATTTTTACCCTCCACGCTGCCATCCAATTGGTAATCCTTTGATGTCTCAGAACATGGCCTACCAACCGATCCCTTCTTCTAGTCAAGTTGTTCCACAAATTCCTCTTCTCCCAAATTCTGTTCAGTACCTCCTCATCAGTTATGTGATCTACCCATCTAATCTTCAGCATTCTTCTGTAGCACCACATTTCGAAAGATTCTATTCTCTTCTTATCTACACTATCTATCGTCCATGTTTCACTCCCATACATCGCTACACTCCATACAAATACTTTCAGAAAACATTTCCTGACACTTAAATCTATACTCGACGTTAACAAATTCCTCTTCTTCAGAAACGCTTTCCTTGCCATTGCCAGTCTACATTTTATATCCTTTCTGCTTCGACCATCATCAGTCATTTTGCTTCCCAAATAGCAAAACTCATTTACTACTTTAAGTGTCTCATTTCCCAATATAATTCCCTCTGCATTGCCTGATTTAATTTGACTGGATTCCATTATCCTACATCTACATCTACATGTCTACATCTACATGTCTACTCTGCAATTCACATTTAAGTGCTTGGCAGAGGGTTCATCGAACCACAATCATACTATCTCTCTACCATTCCACTCCCGAACAGCGCGCGGGAAAAACGAACACCTAAACCTTTCTGTTCAACCTCTGATTTCTCTTATTTTATTTTGATGGTCATTCCTACCTATGTAGGTTGGGCTCAACAAAATATTTTCGCATTCGGAAGAGAAAGTTGGTGACTGAAATTTCGTAAATAGATCTCGCCGCGACGAAAAACGTCTTTGCTTTAATGACTTCCATCCCAACTCGCATATCATATCTGCCACACTCTCTCCCGTATTACGTTGATGTGCACCTCATATCTCCCTTTTCAAGACACTGTCAATTCCATTCAAATACTCTTCCAGGTCCTTTGCTGTGTCTAACAGAATTACAGTGTCATCGGCAAACCTCAAAGTTATTATTTCACCCCCCCCCCCCCCCATAGATTTTAATTCCTACTCAAAATTTTGCTTTTGTTTCCTTTACTGCTTGCTCAATATACAGATTGAATAACATCGGGGAAAGGCTACAACCCTGTTTCACTCCCTTCCCAACCGCAGGTTCCCTTTCATGCCCTACCTTGCGGAACGCCACATATCACTTCTGTTCTACTCGATGATTTATCGTCCATCACTACGAACTGTGACCTCTCTGAGAGGAAATCACGAACCCAGTCACACAACTGAGAAGATACTGCATATGCACGCAATTTGATTAATAGTCGCTTATGAGGAACGGTATCAAAATCAAAAAAATGGTTCAAATGGCTCTGAGCACTATGGGACTTAACATCTATGGTCATCAGTCCCCTAGAATTTAGAACTACTTAAACCTAACAAACCCAAGGACATCACACAACACCCAGTCATCACGAGGCAGAGAAAATCCCTGACCCCGCCGGGAATCGAACCCGGGAGGTATCAAAATCCTTCTGAAAATCTAGGAATATGGAATCGATCTGAGATCCCTTGTCGACAGCACTCATTACTTCATGGGAATAAAGAGCTAGCTGTCCTGCATAAGAACGATATTTTCTGAATCCGTGTTGGTTACGTATCAATAAATCATTTCCCTCAAGGTGATTCATAATGTTCGAGTACAGTATATGCTTCAAAATCTTACTGCATATTGAGGTCAGAGATATGGGTCTATAATTCAGTGGGTTACTTGTATTTCCTTTCTTGAATGTTGGTGTGACCTGTGCTACTTTCCAGTATTTAGGAACAGATCTTTCGTCAAGTGAGCTGTTTTATAGTGTATGATAGCAAAGAAAGGCTCTATTGTGCCTGCATACTCTGAAAGGAACCTGATTGGTATACCGTACGGACCGGAAGACTTGCCTTTCTTAAGTGATATGAGTTGTTTCGCAACACCTAAGATATCTACTTTTATGTAACTCATGCTAACAGCTGTTCTGGTTTCGAATTCTGGAATATTTACTTCTTCTTCTTTCGTGAAGGAATTACGGAAACTGTATTTAGTAACTCCGCTGTAGTGGCACCATCTTCGGTAATATTTCCATCGCTATCGCGGAGTGACGGTATTGACTGTTTTTTGCCACTGGTGTACTTTACATAAGACCAGAATATCTTTGAGTTTTCTACCGTATTTTGAGACAATGTTTCATTATGGAAACTATGAAAAGGATCTCGCATTGACGTCAGCACTAAATTTCGAGCTTCCGTGAAACTTACCCAGTCTTAGAGATTTTGCATTCTTCTGAATTTGGCATGTTTTTTTCGTTGTTTCTGCAACAGTGTTCTGACGCGTTTTTTGTACCATGGTGGATCAGTCCCGTCTCTTATTAACTTATGCGGTATGAATCTATCTGTTGCTGTCGATACTGTATCTTTGAATTTGAGCCATATCTGGTCTACACTTACATAATTAACTTGGAAGGAATGGAGACTCTCTCTTAGGAAGGCATCAAGCGAATTTTTATCTGCTGCTTTAAATAGATATATTTTGCGTTTATTTTTATTGGTTTTGGTTGATATGGTTCTGAGCCGCGCTACAATGGCCTTGTGTTCACTAATCACTGTATCCGCCGCTCTCTAGCCGGCCGAAGTGGCCGTGCGGTTCTAGGCGCTGCAGTCTGGAACCGCGATACCGTTACGGTCGCAGGTTCGAATCCTGCCTCGGGCATGGATGTGTGTGATGTCCTTAGGTTAGTTAGGTTTAACTAGTTCTAAGTTCTAGGGGACTAATGACCTCAGAAGTTGAGTCCCATAGTGGTCAGAGCCATTTGAACCATTTTTTGACGCTCTCTAGTAGGTCAGTATTATTTGTGGCTAAGAGGTCAAGTGCGTTTTCGCAACCATTTGCAATTCGTGTGGCCTCATGAACTAATTGTTCAAAGTAATTCTCAGAGAAAGCGTGTAGTACAATTTCGGAAGATTTTTTCTGTCTACCCTCGGCTTTGAACATGTATTTTACCAACAAATCGATGGTGGATTGAAGTCTCCACCAATTATAACTGTATGAGTGGGGTACTTATTTGTAACGAGATTCAAGTTTTCTTTGAACCGTGCAGCTATTATATCATCTGAGTCGGGGTGTCAGTAGAAGGAGTCAATTATTATTTTGGTACGGCTGTTGAGTATAACCTCTACCCATAGAGGTGTATAATGTTTTCTTCACCATATCAAAAGGTTTAACGCAGTACTGCGGCACGCTTTATGGAATGAGATTGAACTTTTATCTGGTTTGTTAAGAAACTGTTTTAAAAATGTGTTTGATCACTGGCTCTTTACGCAGTAATCCATGAGGTGTTGCCAAATTACCTCAGTGAATGTTTGACGCTGAAAATACCTACATACCAGTGCAGATGCTTGCAATACGGGATGGGTGAGGTGTACGTGAAGAAAGCGCTTCCATTGATCAACAGTATTAGCTATTAACCATTCAGTTAAATATTCTCTCGTTTTTTGTGACTTATCACTTTTACAGGATCAGTTAAAGAAAAATAAAGAAGTAAAGAATATTGCAACAATACTGCTACTGCAGAGTACATACAATACAGACCAGTTCCTTTACAGAAACACCTTTCCATAAATACGCTGAGCCGTTCTTCCATTACATCCCCGTCTCTATATACTCGAGTTGCACATCGGCCGCCGCGCGGAGTAGCCGCGCGGTCTTAGTCGTCTTGTCACAGTCCGCACGGCTCCCTCCGTCAGAGGTTCGAATTCTCCCCCGGGCATGGGTGTGTGTGTGTGTGTTGTCCTTAGCGTAAGTTAGTTTAAGTTAGATTAAGTAGTGTGTCAGCTTAGGGACCGATGACCTCAGCAGTTTGGTCCCTTAAGATCTTACCAACACCGCACATCAGCCATGTCTACATCAGCCGATTCACCCACAATGAAACGCTGCTCACTTGCAGATATAAATCTGCGGAAAGCAAAACAACACACAAAACTAAACGGTTAGCTACTAACGGAGCAAAAGGTCATTTTATTGTGCTTGACAACAGCCAGTGTCCTTAGACACCAGAAAATTATTCTGTACAAATATTAGGTACATCACATATAACATATACTGAATTGGTATCCTTGTGATTAATAAAATCAAATCGCTCAAAAAACAACCATTATCAGTCTTTTAAAGCATTTTTGTTGGCTACCTGAATTTGATCATAAAGGCATCTTACGATTTGTTTAGTTATTATTTAGTTTTTAATATTTCAAAACAATACAGTATTATAGGTGGATATTCAGAAAAAAATAAAATATAATTTTTCGTGTACAATGTTCAGCATAAATTGTGAACAAGATGAAGTACTTGACGTAGGTTACGCATAGTAGTTTGACTGACAATGGAGCAAAAACTGATAAAATCTTCTTATACAGGGTGTAACGGTTATAATGGTAGATATTTTTATATCTGGTACTTTAATATGTGTACACATCAGTTTGTTGGTTGCTTTTCTCTGAATAGAACTGTCTTCCCACAAACACGTCACAAACTTTATGACCTGATGGTTCCTGCACAGTCGTACTGTATCACGAACGAGGAGAATACAAGTGCCATAACCATATTTCCCAGAAACATAGCTCATTAAAAGAGGAGTCACAATAAGCGAACAAGTATCTCGGCTTATCTATAGATACTCGACCGTTTGTGACAAAACGGCCCTACAAGTTTTCCAAGCAATTTAGATATCCAGAATGAGGTTTTCACTCTGCAGCGGAGTGTACGCTGATATGAAACTTCCTGGCAGATTAAAACTGTGTGCCGGACCGAGACTCGAACTCGGGACCTTTGCCTTTCGCGGGCAAGTGCTCTACCAACTGAGTTACCCAAGCACGTCTCACGCCCCGTCCTCACAGCTTTACTTCTGCCAGTACCTCGTCTCATACCTTCCAACCTTTACAGAAGCTCTCCTGCTATACTATTTTCCCATCTCCAGCTAGCACAGTAGTATCCTGCTACCCTATCTTCGACGTGAAAACGTAGCATTGTTCCATTTTTGACATGTGTTTGAAGTAAATTTGGGTCCATTATTCTCAGCTGAACTGATCGCTGTTTGAGAAAGTCCACATCATCATGATCAACTCGTGTTGTTGCATAAAAATTTCACACACAGAGGAAATTCGGTAGCGTACTGACCGGGAGAGATAGTGATTCCGGTTCGAGATTCCGTCCAGCAAACAGTTTTAATTTCTCAAATACAAAAAATGAATCGTATACTCTGCCTAGATTAAACGATTTTTTCAAGTTAAAGGTTTGTTTTTTCCCAGTCTGAGAACGATCAAGTATTCCAGGAATTTCAGTAATGCCGAAAGGTTATTTATTTTTTCGTATGAAAGGCCAAGTGTCATAACAAAGACTATCAAAAAAGTCGTGCTGTTTCATTTATATGTCTGGATTTTAAAAATAAAAATTGGATGGGAAATTTCTAACTGCTTATTCGTCTTTTAAATGTACAGGATGTAACCAAACTCTACCGTTAAATTTTTGATGGTTGTTGAGGAATATTTTCTGAGTGGATTGATAAGGCATCTGTCGTCTCCAGTAGCTCGTTACGGAGTAATTGCATACTTTTGATTTGTCACTCCCATTTATCTTAGTATCTGTGTTGCGTCGAAGAATCTGCTCAACATCCGAAGTGTCGACGATATATGATGTGTGGTTTGTTTGGAAACAATCCTGTCCCATTCCCTCACGGTATTTGCTGCTGACAATGCTAACGCCCACTTTACTCTTCGCCCTCATGCTTGCAGTCGCTATTGCTCAGTTCCGTCTCTGGTAGGGTTTCATTGTAGGTTCACTGATGAAAAGTTATATGCTATACTGGTGTACGTGTTGATTGAATGAAATGAAACTGTCTCACGAACAACCATATTACAGTACGTTTGCACCTGTACCTAAGTGCCTACAATAAACCGGATTATTCCGTTCTGGTGATAGCATATTATAGGATTTATCACTGTTGCGAACGTATTTTCACTGAAACTGCGATAATAAACCGAATAAATGATAATTACCTTCTTACTCTGTAATGAGCTACAGGTCCCTTATTTAGAAAACATCGCTGAAAAACCTTTGAAAATTTTGATGTGGAATTGGGGCTCACCCTGTATAGAGTTTAGGATGGAATATCAGTGAAATTTATATGAGTATATATAACACTGAAAACAACGAAAATTTTTTTACTTGAACTGCAATAGGAAAGAGTTCAGCGCAGTTTCGATATCGAAGTCGTCTGAGATAAAACTTCAGAAGTTTTCGCATTTTTTGATAAATGTTTCTCTGGTTTCTTGCCATGCCAAGAAAAGCGATGAGCATCTATTCAAGAATTTCGCTATTTGCAACTACGTTCTCATACTATCGCATTTTGTTTAACACATGTTATCTTAGGTGTTCATATGTTAGGATGGAATATCAGTGAAATTTATATGAGTATATATAACACTGAAAACAACGAAAATTTTTTTACTTGAACTGCAATAGGAAAGAGTTCAGCGCAGTTTCGATATCGAAGTCGTCTGAGATAAAACTTCAGAAGTTTTCGCATTTTTTGATAAATGTTTCTCTGGATTCTTGCCATGCCAAGAAAAGCGATGAGCATCTATTCAAGAATTTCGCTATTTGCAACTACGTTCTCATACTATCGCATTTTGTTTAACACATGTTATCTTAGGTGAATTAGATGAGTGTCAAAACCGGCTTATGTCATGTCATTTAAATTACAGCTGTGAGCACACAGTGAGGCATGACATTAGCTGGAACTGAAGAAGAAAATGTGAATAGTCTGCCTTGCCTGTGTTAACGCAGCTATAGTGACCCTAAGCGTGATGAATACTAACCTTTTTGTTCTTAAGTATAAAGGATTTGCAGAGGATTATTTTTGGCATTAACTCAAATCATAAGCTCCATATTGTACAAATGTTTCACTCCTACCGCGCCTTCCCTAAGCAAAAAACCTCATCTAAACATGTCCGCGAACTATATTAACATTGTTCTGAAGGTTATTGGTGTGTTATAGGATCATGATTTGAGTTTCTGAAGCGAAGATGTAGAACCAGCTAGCATTCGCAAATCTGTGGGAAATACCACCTAAACAACACCTCTTGTTTACGTCTCGCACTAATATAACAGCATTACCGAGAAAAGAAACTTTTGTAAACAGTCGACGCCAGTTTGGTAAAAGCCTCGTCGCTACTGCTGTGGAGGCCGAGTTGCCACTGTTGTTATGGTAGGCCGAGCTTGTGAGTTCATGGAACGCCTTAATGTGCGGTACACCACTAAGACAATTCCTCCCTGCCATTATTACACAGTTATGCCCCAGGGTCAGGTAACAGGATAGGAGAACAAAGGTTCTACAGCACTCCAGCAAATTAGTAACAAAGTCACACATATGAGACGAAAAGATTTACTTATCTTTGTGACTAGCTGAATAATGAAGCCTGCAATACTGCTTGTATTATAACACAAAGAAAAGGCCCTCAATGGGTGAGTGCAAATAATCGTAGTATATGGTTCAAATGGCTCTGAGCACTATGGGACTTAACTACTGAGGACATCAGTCTCCTAGAACTTAGAACTACTTAAACCTAACTAACCTAAGGACATCAGACACATCCATGCCCGAGGCAGGATCCGAACCTGCGACCGTAGCGGTCGCGCGGTTCCAGACTGTAGCGCCTAGAACCGTTCGGCCACCCCGGCCGGCTTCACATTATATAGCAATTGCAATTTACAACATCTGTCTGTTCACTTCTAAATTCACTAAACGACGTTCCCTGTCTAAGTCAACCCTGGACGATGATCTACACTCCTGGAAATGGAAAAAACAACACATTGACACCGGTGTGTCAGACCCACCATACTTGCTCCGGACACTGCGAGAGGGCTGTACAAGCAATGATCACACGCACGGCACAGCGGACACACCAGGAACCGCGGTGTTGGCCGTCGAATGGCGCTAGCTGCGCAGCATTTGTGCACCGCCGCCGTCAGTGTCAGCCAGTTTGCCGTGGCATACGGAGCTCCATCGCAGTCTTTAACACTGGTAGCATGCCGCGACAGCGTGGACGTGAACCGTATGTGCAGTTGACGGACTTTGAGCGAGGGCGTATAGTGGGCATGCGGGAGGCCGGGTGGACGTACCGCCGAATTGCTCAACACGTGGGGCGTGAGGTCTCCACAGTACATCGATGTTGTCGCCAGTGGTCGGCGCAAGGTGCACGTGCCCTTCGACCTGAGACCGGACCGCAGCGACGCACGGATGCACGCCAAGACCGTAGGATCCTACGCAGTGCCGTAGGGGACCGCACCGCCACTTCCCAGCAAATTAGGGACACTGTTGCTCCTGGGGTATCGGCGAGGACCATTCGCAACCGTCTCCATGAAGCTGGGCTACGGTCCCGCACACCGTTAGGCCGTCTTCTGCTCACGCCCCAACATCGTGCAGCCCGCCTCCAGTGGTGTCGCGACAGGCGTGAATGGAGGGACGAATGGAGACGTGTCGTCTTCAGCGATGAGAGTCGCTTCTGCCTTGGTGCCAATGATGGTCGTATGCGTGTTTGGCGCCCTGCAGGTGAGCGCCACAATCAGGACTGCATACGACCGAGGCACACAGGGCCAACACCCGGCATTATGGTGTGGGGAGCGATCTCCTACACTGGCCGTACACCACTGGTGATCGTCGAGGGGACACTGAATAGTGCACGGTACATCCAAACCGTCATCGAACCCATCGTTCTACCATTCCTAGACCGGCAAGGGAACTTGCTGTTCCAACAGGACAATGCACGTCCGCATGTATCCCGTGCCACCCAACGTGCTCTAGAAGATGTAAGTCAACTACCCTGGCCAGCAAGATCTCCGGACCTGTCCCCCATTGAGCATGTTTGGGACTGGATGAAGCGTCGTCTCACGCGGTCTGCACGTCCAGCACGAACGCTGGTCCAACTGAGACGCCAGGTGGAAATGGCATGGCAAGCCGTTCCACAGGACTACATCCAGCATCTCTACGATCGTCTCCATGGGAGAATAGCAGCCTGCATTGCTGCGAAAGGTGGATATACACTGTACTAGTGCCGACATTGTGCATGCTCTGTTGCCTGTGTCTATGTGCCTGTGGCTCTGTCAGTGTGATCATGTGATGTATCTGACCCCAGGAATGTGTCAATAAAGTTTCCCCTTCCTGGGACAATGAATTCACGGTGTTCTTATTTCAATTTCCAGGAGTGTATAACCAAGTGGACGAGAGCTGCTGTTCTGTCTTCCGAGTAGGCTTCTCTCCGTTATCATCCTGTCATTGGCGGATTGTACTCGACCGGCAATTTGCAGAGGCGGAGTCGATATCTTCATCCTCAGCACCACCCATGGCGCTGGTGGAACTCGCACAAGTGGCGAGTCTCTATGGCACTGGCACCAGCTCGCATCTTTGCGTCTCTGG
Source organism: Schistocerca serialis cubense (assembly GCF_023864345.2). Taxonomy (NCBI): domain Eukaryota; kingdom Metazoa; phylum Arthropoda; class Insecta; order Orthoptera; family Acrididae; genus Schistocerca; species Schistocerca serialis. The sequence goes on from NC_064640.1 coordinate 527,021,355, forward strand.
TGTTCTTCCTCTGGCTGTGTCTTGTTCGGACGACACAGCAGAAACCTAACAGTCAGTGATGACATTTCAACCTCAACCTCAAAATCCACACCGAGACAGCAAAGGCAGACCAATAGACAGGCCAGGAAATGAGCGAAATGTGTCTGTTGTAAGAAGAAATCCAAGCAACGTGTGAGGGGGTAGTATCTGGTTGAAATGCAGTGGTGTCAGCGAAATTTACAGTCCTATGGATATACGTGAGTGAAATCATAATTATGCCCAAATTAGGTTCATGAAAACATGGTCGCTCGATTTCATCAAAAAGGCTTACACATTTTTTCCCTCGTATTTTGAGATGCGACATGCAGTTGTGGGTCGAAATGAGGTGTGTCTAGTTTACTTTAGTAAGAGTTTGTCCTAAAAATCACTGTACTAGGTCACAGAGGTGAGTGCCACAACTGCTGTTCGATTTTTTGTATGTGGTATGTGAAAGAAGTGCGTTTTTCCTGCTTCTCCCCTTCTCCTGCAGACGCAGTGTTGAAATACATTATATGAACTGAGTAAGAGACTGCAGCGACTGCAACGCTGCTAATAGCGTGTACTTCAAACCAGATCGCAATGGATGAAAATACGATGCTCGCAAAGTTAAATCTTGTTTATGAAATGAGAGTAACGACAGGTCGCGCGAGAGAAAAGTGTCTGCTGATTGACCTTTCAAAAATACAGAGAAAAAACTTCTGGATTCGCTGGTTGTGCCACTCCCTTGCCGAGCTCCGGTAGGTAAATACGTAATCACGATGCAATCCGACAATGCGACCTGTTATTTTTACAGTTACTTTCAGAAATTTGCTATTAATCTTTCATGAGTGATGACTTGCCCTCAGTGGCATTTTAATCTTATGTTCTCTGAAAATTACGAGTATTTTTGAGTACTATTTTTGTGTATCGACTTACTGTAACGAGAGTTCTCTAGTTTCCTCATTACATGTGTTTGCTTTAGTTATGATGTTAAACAAATGTTCCTCATTCGAATAGTAGATCATGAAGTTCTTGTTCTGGGTGGAGCCCAGTGGTGACCTTATACACTGTCCAGCCACAGTAATGTGACCATCTGTCACAGACTAAATAACCACCTTTTGCAGCGCGGACGTATAGAAAGAGAGTAGTGATTTTTTGGAAGGTACCGACAGGGATGTGGGACCAGGCCGACTCCAGTGCTGTGGTCAGCCGCGCCAGGTTTCTCAGTTGAGGATCCAAGGCGCCAACAGCTCGATCGATATGGACCCACAAATTCTTGACTGGTTTTAAATCCGGTGATTGATTCAAATGGCTCTGAGCACTATGGGACTTAACATCTGAGGTCATCAGTCCCCTAGAACTTAGAACTACTTAAATCTAACTAATCTAAGGACATCACACACATCCATGCCCGAGGCAGGATTCGAACCTGCGACCGTAGCAGTCGCGCGATTGCGGACTAAAGCCCCTAGAACCACTCGGCCACCGCGGCCGGCTAAATCCGGTGAGTTTAGTGGTCCAGTGCGTACAGCTAACTCATCCTGGTGCTCTCCGAACCACGCACGTGCACTGCGAGCTGCGTGATACGTTGCATTGTCTTGCTGGTAGATGTCTTCGCACCGAGGAAAAAATAAACTGCATGTACGGATGGACATGGTCCCCAAGGATAGATGGAAACATGTGCTGATTCACTTTGCCTTCCAGAATGACGAGATGACTCGCGGAATGCCACGAAAATTTTTTCCAGGAAATAACGCTCCCTCCTCTGTTCCGCACCCTTCTGATTACTCTTGCAGGGCCGTATACGTAAACGCCCATCTGCCCAATGGAGCATAAGACGTGGTTTATCTGAAAAGGCCACATGTCGCCTTTTATCGGGTATCTAGCTGCGGTACTGGTGTGCAATCTCGAGCCTTCGTCGCCGATGAACAGCAGTCAGCATGGGTGCATGAACCAGGCGTCTGCTGCGGAGTCTCGCACTCAGCAACGTTCGGTGAACGGTCGTTAAGCAGACACCGTTTGTAGCCCTCTGGTTCACGTGGGAGGTCGGTTGCTCAATAGCTGCACGGTCTCTTCGTCCGTACCCATCTCCGCCGCCGTTGTTTACCCCTGTCATCGATGCCCGTGGAGCACTACACTTGCCTCGGCACCGGTATTGGGTGGGTTAGGTTGTTTGGGGGAGGAGACCAGACAGCGAGGTCATCGGTCTCATCGGAGTAGGGAAGGATGGGGAAGGAAGTCGGCCGTGCCCTTTCAAAGGAACCATCCTGGCATTTGCCTGGAGTGATTTAGGAAAATCACGGAAAACCTAAATCAGGATGGCTGGACGCGGGATTGAACCGTCGTTCTCCCGAATGCGAGTCGAGTGTGCTAACCACTGTGCCACCTCTCTCGGTTGCATCGGTATTGGATAGTGCCACTTTGACATGCACTGTGTATTTTAACCACGTTGGAAAGCAAACGGTTTAAAAACTTAGCCGTTTTGTAAATACTTCCATCCGTGGCATGAAACCCAATGCTCATGCCGTTTTGGACGTCAGATAAATCGCTCCGTGTCCTCATTACAAAGACGCGCTGTTTTTCTTGCCACCCTACACGCTTTATATACACTCCACTGCAATTGCTGCCGCCTGGCGTCTATGAGAGTTATTGCACGTCGACGTCGAACAGGCAGTGATCACATTAATGTGACTGGGCCGTATATTCTGACACTCATTCACTTCACCGAGTAACATTTCCCCTAGCTGCAGGCCTATTATGAAGCCCAACAACAAGTGCACGGTGGTTGTAGTTAACTTTCGCCACAAGGTGAGGTAGGCTGAAAACTATTTACCGCACTGGTACCAACGTCACAGGAATGATATTCAGACTGTGCGCTGCAGGATTGCGTTGTTAGTAATGATAGAGAGTCTGCCCCTGGTAGCTGAGTGGTCAGCGCGACGGCATGTCATACCTAACGGCCCGAGTTCGATTCCTGGCTGGGTCGGAGATTTTCTCGGCTCAGGGACTGGGTGTTGTGTTGTCCTTATCATCATCATTTCATCCCCATCTACACGCAAGTCGCCGCAGTGGCCTCAACTTGAAAGGCTTGCACCAGGTGAACTGTCTACCCGACGGGAGGCCCTAGCCACACGGTATTTCCATTTCCAATGTTGGAGAGTAAACCTGCCGTTAGGAGACGGTACTGGAACGGCCACGTAGGACTGAAACCCAAGGATCAGTGTGCATTACAGCCGTAGACAGTCAACATGGGTCCTGAGAAGGGGAGCTGGGCTTTAGTTGTAAGGCTGTTTATCAAAACAACAGCAATAGTGCTGCTGCTCTTCGAGAGTATCGACTCATTAAATGAATACGGAGAGGTTCTCTTTGCGCACCGGGGCTAAAGAACATTATTCGGAAGTTCAGATTAACTGGCGATTTGGAAGCTCTCCTGGGAGAAGCCGACGGTCAACTGCGCCACAAATTATTGAAGAAATTACTGTTGCCATGGCTAAGAATGCTGCACGCAATGTGCGATCTTCAGGCAGTGCACGAGCTGTGTCACGACAGCTGAAAATTTCATGGTACATCATTCGAAAAATGCTACGAACAACTGTGAAATGGTATCTTTGCCAAATTCAGATTACCCACCATAGTTTGTCACGTGACGCAGACATTCGAGTAGACTTTGCTCTTACGTTTCTTGCAAGTCTTGAAGTTGACAACATGTGACTTGGAACATTTTGGGCCTAATAAAGCACACTTCTCACTGGGGCAGTGAACACTCACAGTTGTCGCACTTGGGGATCCTCATCGCCAACGAACGTTCATGAAGCCTCCTGCATAATGAAGGCGTCACTGTGTGGTGTGGCTTCATGACACAGTTCATGACTGGAGCACTTTTCTTTGAGACCGCTACGGTCGCAGGTTCGAATCCTGCCTCGGGCATGGATGTGTGTGATGTCCTTAGGTTAGTTAGGTTTAAGTAGTTCTAAGTTCTAGGGGACTGATGACCTCAGATGTTAAGTCCCATAGTTCTCAGAGCCATTTAAACCATTTTGAACCACGGACGTGCAGTCTGAACGCCCCACATTGCTGTGACCTGCTTCGCCAACGTATGCTCCTCCCTCCACGGGAGAGAGATGCTTTGGACTCAACTGTTTTCTTTTATGCACATTGCTCGTGATATTACTCGGCTCTCGGCACGCCGTAACACATTTGGAGAAAACCGAATCATTGACCAAGAAGATCACCAGGTTTTAACCTGTTCTTTTTCTGGCCGTGGTGCTACCTGAAGGACTGGATATGTTGACGAGATAACGCACTTTAGTGGTTGAAGACGAGCATAGCGGGGGAGCAGCCATCGTCCCACCTAATATGTTTCGGGCAGCAGAAGAGCAATCTAGTGTGGCTCCAGGCTGTCATGGGTGCAGATGGTCGTCCCATTGAGCGACGTTTGAAACCTGGAACTTAAACATGGTACACAGGTCGGACCGCCAGAGCCGCAGGAGCCGGCTTCACTCTCTCACCCCCCACCCTCCCTCCCGCCACCTTCCACCACCGTACAACCTTGTCGTGAGTTGGTTATAGGGACCAAATTTCATCGGATTAGGCATACTACTGTGCTGTCTCCGAGTCGTTAAGACGCTCTCCGAGCTCCATTCCGCTAAACACCTGACACGGTACCACTTCGTTACATATCTTACGACGATAGTGTGGAAATTGCCGTCATATTTATGTGATTTGAACTGGCTTATATCACCTTGGAACCATTCCTGTGTACATTAGGATCATCCGAGTCGTGTTATATGCTCTTGCACACTTCACCCCCCATTATTAAGCGAGTACACATCTGGTGCCGCGAGCTACCAGTACCACGCACTCACCGATGCTGATAGAATTGTTGCGCTTGCCTTCCCCTCCCCCCCCCCTCCATTTATGTCCATACACAATACTTCTTATTCACCATCACGAACCCTTTCGTTGTGTACTCCAGGTAGTTCATCTCATTTCACTGAATATAACTCTCTAGGGACTGGGCGATCTACTGATTTTTGTTTTATAATGATGAGACAAAACGTTATGAAAATATGCATAATCGCTTGTTTGTCCGTCTTTGGAACTAAATGCACCACTGATTCTGCGTATCAAGGCTCCGACAGTTCGTTGGTAGGTTTGTGGAGGTATGTGGCATTAGATGTCTACGTACAGGTCATGAAATTCGCGAGTGATGGCATCCGAAAGCGACGCAAATGGGTTCCATAGGATTTACATCAGGCGAATTTGGTCGCTGAGACACCAATGTGAGTTCACTATAATGCTCCTCAAACTACTGTAGCACGGTTCTGGCTCAGAGACAAGGACAAGTATACTGCTCGTCGGGGAAGATATCAAGCATGAAGGGATACAGATAGTTTGCAGCTGTCAGCGTGTCTTCGATTACTACCACAGGTCCCATGAAGCGCAGGAGAATGTCTCCCAAGTTTCATCACTATCAAAGTGAATTCCTCAAAGGTGTTCTTTAGGTTTTGGAAACAGATGATAATCGGATAGGCACAAGTCGGGACTGTATGGACGAATATCGACAACAGTCAACCCAAGGTGTCGAATTTTTGCAGGTATCACAGCACTCATGTGTGTCCTGGCATTGTCAATGATTCGGTTTTCTCCAAATGTGTTACGGCGTAGCCGAGAGCCGAGTAATATCACGAGCAATGTCCAGACCTTCTGTGACTAAAATGGTACTGAAATAGAGGATGACAGACTAAAGGCCGAAACACTAAATGTCTTTTTCCAAAGCTGTTTCACAGAGGAAGACTGCACTGTAGTTCCTTCTCTAGATTGTCGCACAGATGACAAGATGGTAGATATCGAAATAGACGACAGAGGGATAGAGAAACAATTAAGATCGCTCAAAAGAGGAAAGGCCGCTGGACCTGATGGGATACCAGTTCGATTTTACACAGAGTAAACGAAGGAACTTGCCCCCCTTCTTGCAGCGGTTTACCGTAGGTCTATAGAAGAGCGTAGCGTTCCAAAGGATTGGAAAAAGGCACAGGTCATTCCCGTTTTCAAGAAGGAACGTCGAACAGATGTGCAGAACTATAGACCTATGTCTCTAACGTCGATCAGTTGCAGAATTTTGAAACAGGTATTATGTTAGAGTATAATGACTTTTCTGGAGACTAGAAATCTACTCTGTAGGAATCAGCATGGGTTTCGAAAAAGACGATCGTGTGAAACCTTCAAAGCAGTGTGCCGTTCAAGCACTTGTCGAGGGGCATTCACATGAAACATACAAATTTTATGCAACACGCCGAAATAAGGAGACGCATCCTATCTCAGAACTTAAATACGATCAGTTAATATCTATAAAATGGCTTACAGTGTTCTGGGACAAATTAATGACTTGTCTAAGTCATTAGTCTTGCTCTCTCAAGCTTAAGATCCCGTTATGTTGTAGTAGAACAGATTTTGATACTAACAAGTAGTGTCAATAATTTTTAATTTGACGCGTAACTTCTGTTGTACATGCAACTGATACAAATTTTAATACAGGAACTAAACTGGAAGCTGTGTTCCTTCACGGGCTGTGTAGCGCAACGAAAGCTTCTAGTTTTTCTCCTTGGTTGAGCGTATCACTGAGAAATCACAGACACTAAATACATCGATGGCGGAATTGCTGTTATTATCAATGGTTTTCACTGAACCCCACATCAGGTGTCTAACTGTTATACAGGGAGAGCAGCGAATTTCGGTATATATAATAGTAAAAAGCGGAAAAATTGCGTTCTTTCCATTAATGCTGTTTTATTACTGAGGATAGTGATCTTATTGGCCCATTTCCGAGTAACTGGCGGCTACAAAGATACAATGTCTTTGTAGGCTAGACAGTTTTAGCTAATGACAGATTAATAAGCCGAAAACCGATTAGTGATAAGCAAATATTAGTAGAACAAAACACAGTTTGTCTATCAACCTCAAATATGGAATTATTCTGCAAAACAAAAAAAAGGTCGTAGAACCCTTTCCCACATTATCAGTATGTTACGACTGCACGGCTAACTGTAAAGATAAATTTTGTGTGGCTTCTGAAAAGAGCTTTAATAAGCAAATAGCTTATTTCTCAGTCACCAAACACTCTGTCTGTATAGGCCAAATACGACTTTTATACTACAATTACTTGGAAAGAGTGCGGGGTGTAACGACACATTTGAATTGATGTAAGAGATACTGCCTGGTTATACTTAGTAACAATTAAATTGATTCGAACATTTTGTAGCTTGTGTTTCAAAAAGCTTTCACTTTGAATCTAAATAAAAAAGTCTAAGTTTTTGGTTATTATAAGCCGCGTGCACAATACTACAACTTCACAAGGATATACATTATTATTAAATTCGTGAATGTATAAAAGACAAGAAAATCACAGTTAAACCATTATCAATCTATTTCATTAGGTAGTGGTGTTACAGAGCTGGAACGCAATGACGTGGTCATTGTCATGATAATGGTCGTTATTATAACAATTTAATTTTGTGTTGGACATTAACCTGGTCTGAATCACGCTATCCTACTTGTTCCCAGCAGTAACGAACAAGCAGCAAAGCAAAGGTTTTAGAAACAGGCTAAAAGGACGTGTGTTTCAGTCACATTACAATATTTCTATTTAAAAGCAAACGCATATTTTCATCAATAATTCCAACTGATGATTGTAGGTTGTTAGCCAGCGCCGTCTCGTGGCGTCTTTCTGATATGGAAAGACCAGATTAATATGAGTCATATTTACCGTGGAGTTACAAGAGCACAGGAATTATGAACTAAGATATTTTTATGGCACTTGAATTAGCAGTACTACAATAGGGGTAATGAACAAACAATTCAGATATCTGATTCATACAATGAAGATACATTTCTGTAGAGTGCCAAAGTAATGCAAAGTACTAAAGTATCACTGTCGAAGACATATTCCATCTGAAATGCTACTCCTGGCTAGATCCTTTGTTTCCGCAAGAATGTATCTGACCAAGTGCCTAAAAAGCAAATATGCATGCTCAGAGTATACGTTTGTGTTCCATATGCAATGACAAAAAAAATCGCAGCATCAAAAAGTTATTAATGTAGAGTAACAAAATTTCGGGAATACATTTGTCTAGGTAACATATTTAAGTGATTAGCAATGCAAGATCACAAGTTAATGTAACTGGTATATAAGCCATTGCAAATTTGAAATACTGATATATTAGTAACTGGTACAACTTCCAGAATGTTGAATAGAAGCACGCAAACGTGCATTCATTGTGTTTACAGGTGCGGGATACCAGTTTGTAGGTGGGAATTCCATGTTCATTGCACTTGATCGATCAGTACAGGAATGTTTAATAACGTTTCTGGATGCTGGAGTTGTCGTCCCAAACGTGTTCGATTTGAGACAGATCTGGTGGTCGAGCAGGCCAAGGCAACATGTCGACACTGTAAGTGGACGAGCCTTATCCTGTTGGAAAGCACCCCTGGAATGCTGTTGATGAATGGCAATGCAACAGGTCGAATCATCAGACTGACGTACAAATTTGCAGGGATAAAACACGAGTGTGATCCTGCTGTCATATGAAATCGCACCCCAGACCATAACTCCAAGCATAGGTCCAGTATGTCTAGTATGCAGACGGACTGGTTGCAGGCCGTCAACTGGCCTCCTTCTAGCCAACATACGACCATCACTGGCACCAAGGCAGAACCAGCATTCATCAGAAAAAACAACAGACCCCCATCCTGCCCTGCAATGAGCTCTCGCTTGACACCACTGAAGTCGCGTATGGTGGTGGTTTGGGGACAGTGGAATGCACGCTACAGGGCCTCTTTCTCGGAGCTTTCCTTGAAGTAACCGATTTGTAACAGGTCGTTGTGTCACTGTGGTGCCTACTATCGCTCAAATTGCTACTGAAGATGCAGTTAAGATGCACCACAGCCGTACGCCGAACACGATGATCTTCCCTTTCGGTAGTGCCATGTGGCCGTCCGGAGCCCGATCTTCTTGTGACCGTATGTTATCGTGACCACCGCTTCCAGCAGTCATGTACAGTGGCAACATTCCTGCCAAGTCTTTCTGCAATATCGCAGAAGGAACATCCAGCTTCTCGTAGCGCTGTTCCACGAACTCGTTCCAACTCAGTGAGGTGTTGATAATGGCCTTTTTGTCGCCTTAAAGGCATTTTTGGCTATCATCAAGTCTCTACGTCCAATCTCAGAGGTGACTAACGCTCACCACCGTTACCCCGTGTATTTAAAACAAACCTGATTTTCAACCTTACAGTGGCCATATTAGCGCCACTGTTATGCTACTGGCGAGAAATTAGGAATGACATCATCTTTCAGATGCAGAAATACTCACACCGACTTACACACACACACACACACACACACACACACACACACACACAAAATCAATCCTTACATCAAATTAAAGAATATCATCTGCTTCGCGAGTCGAAACACAGTGTTATCAGGAGTTTAGGAGCATGACTTCATTATGTTGGCGCCTTACAGTTTCGATCATTACAATGGAGGTAACATCAGTACTTCAAAAATTTAAACATTGAAAGGTGGCTATACTGAGCCAATGCGCCAGAGATTGCGCCAAAGAGTATTATTAAGCCGCCTCCACAGTGCTTGGGGAGAGCTCGTAGTAGTCAGTGCCTGTCGAGGACTCGTGGTGGTCAGTACTTGTTAAGAACTCGTAGCAGAGAGTGTTTGTAGGCAGTGCTTGCTGAGATGTGATATTGGAGAGTTCTGGTTGAGATGTGATAGTAACGAGTCGGTGTGGAGAGACTGTAATGATTAGAGTGCTTCTCATCAATATAAATTAAGGTAACAAACTACTTTTCTTTTTTTTCTCATTATTTCAGTGTTCTAAATAATGCGTCATTACAGGTTCAGTCAACAAAGCATCTAGCTTGTGTTCTTGTATTAGAGTGTAATCCTGGTTTTCTTGAGCAATTATAGTATTTCTATTTTTTTATCACTTCAGTATAAATGGTATTTGAAATTTCTTGTCTTATTGAAGAAGAACCGTGCCAGATGTGTACGTTGAGTCATACTTCCACACACAGAACAGTTACTCTTGTGCTTGTTGTTGCGTTGGTTTTATAGTTGCTGGGGACTTAATTAATTAATTGTGTTAACGAAAATTTCATTTCATTCTTTGTTGTTGTTCTTTGCAGTCAAATAGCGTAATAATACTAGTCAGGGCCAACCGTTTACGAGACTTGCGTAATCGGACATACAGCTACCAAAAAATATTTGCATTTTATTTAATTAAGCCCCCATGCAACATATTGTTAGCAGACTTTCTTGTGATCGTTTTTTTCTTGGGCTGAATCGTACTACATGTAAGTGGCAGTTAGGGTGCAACAATGATTATCTGAGTAGCTGAGCCTCTAAGTAAGGCTGCACAACGGCTGCCTTAGTTCCAATCGAGCGAAGTGATGCACTGGTTAGCATACTGGACTTGCTTTCGGGAGAACCACGGTTCAGACCCCGTTCGCCCATCCAGGGTTAGGTTTTACGGCATTTCCTAAACAGCTCTAGTTAAATGCCAGGACAGTTCCTTAGAAAAAGTCACAGCCGATTTTCTTCCCCATCATTTCGTATTACGAGTTTGTGCTCCGTCGCTCATGACCGCGCTGTCTACGGGACGTTAAACACCAGTCTTCCGTTCTTACTTTTCGTCTTACGGTCTAACTGACGACAGTATGTCCCATACTTTTAGGGTTGAAATTATGTAGACGGTACAGGAATCTAAATTGAGTATGCTGTAATACAGAAGTGTTGATCTGAAAATTAATATTTCAGGCAGTAGGATACTTGAATTAGCATTGCGTATGAGGTACGTGTTTTTAAACAGCTTCTGTTTCACAATAATAAAGTACCTGCCTCTCTGAACAAATATGTTACTACCTTTAAAATCAACACACAAGTACCTGCCCTGTGACTACGATCGAACATGATACAATTTACAATTCATATCTGGTTGTCAGAGATGGAGTATTAGTCACCGTAGAAATTAGCAGATATGCATTTAATGTCTTGTACAGTAGGATGTTCTGCACGGGAAGCAGAGCGAAGAGTAAGGTTTAGTAAAAAAAAAGGCAATATAGCAGCTGGATGCAATTTATTGCTGTGGATACAAAATTATGAGCAAATGGGTCATTCAATCCACTAGGAGGCTACCCAGATTCTCGACAAAGAATTGTTCGCACAGTACAGTTTGAGGAGATTTACTTGCTTGTGAAACTTATACTTCGAATACAATGGGGAAACAGGCGCAACTCAGAAATCAGTTATGTGATTGGATTATGTTGTGAGGGATGCATTTGGTCTGGCTGTTATTATTTTGAGCAGTTTTTATAAGTTTTAGTTGTTGTTGTGAGATGCGACTTAATAAACTCTACGTAATCGTCTCCGACCATTATTTCTTTATATCAAAGTTCTTACTTTAGCATCTTCTACCATCTTCAATAGTTTGGGATAGTCTGTGTGAACGTTTAGGTGTAGGAATCATCTGCGTGATGGTCGCTCGTCTGGTCTCGTTGGCCAATGGTTAATGAGTTTGAAACTTCAGTTCATATAAATCCTAATGCTAAATAAGAATAATTTCAATTAATTGGTTACTGTGAGAAAGGGAGCCTTTAAAATATCGTACTTCGTTTTGTAATCTGAAAGTTCCTCCTAAACATTTGCGATTGCGTACGTTCACATAGCGCAGGAGTTGCGCAGTATCAGTGTTTTACAAGTGATCTTAGGCGCTCCCGATTTCAATTAACACGAGTTCTGGGAGCATTAATCTAATGCAAGTACATTTTACTCTTACTTCTAATTACCCTGAAGTAGCCAGAGATGAAATGTTACACAGGGTGTACATTTTTACATGTCCCGTGTTTTCCCCCATCTTACTTTTATTCAGCGTTTGTTTCGGCATGACACGAACCAGCAATGACGGGCAACTGCGCATTAATGACGATCATTTTAATTTTATGGCTGGATGCCTTCCTGTCGCCATTAGTCAACTGTGTTCACACAGGTGGTTTATTCGTCTACGACCAACTGCCTTGAGTTATTTTATACTTTTGTTCTTACCGAACATAAAATAGCGTTATGAGGAACATATATTACTGAAGTTTGGCCTTAACAAGTCGGGACTGCATGTAATAATAAATGCCGTTGAGATATGTATTTTAAGTCCACGTTTGTCATCAACCTAAACAACCACAATGGTAAGCATAACTTCATTATGTGGTCTACCTTAGGTTATTTAATTGCATCTCTAACACTTGAAAATATATTTACTCTCCAGTAGCAATCTATTTAACAAACTTGACAATAAACCAGTCAAAACAGACATTTACCTTATTCTTAAACAGCATAAAATATTTTTCCGTGCCTCGTAAAATGTGTACAGAATATATTTGCAGCGAGGCGATGAACAGCTTAATGGGCTTCTGCTACCGTAATGGCTACACGGCAATAACAGCCCACAATTGCAAACTCAGGGATCGCCACTGAAACAATTTCCTTTCATCTGGTGAGCAAAATATCACCAAACAGGTGCAAATATTTCGGTTGGCGAAGATGTCAGTGTGACATGCGAAGTAGGCTGTCCGCGGCCGCACATATAAGCATACAATGGCTCTTAGCACGCCATTGTATGATCAATCTTATTATTCAGCACGGCTACGCGATCGTAAGAATTTAGTGATATTCTCCTGCGACACCGACTATGTTTGAGGTAATACGTATCATAAATATAAATTCCAAGGAGGGGAATGACACGGCCAGTGTGAGCTGCCTCCGACGTCACGGCGGGCGCGCACAGGAATGCGTCCACTGCCGTCGCCGCCACAAACTAAGTACGTGCAGGCTGTATGCGTGACCCATGTGAACGTACTGCCAAATGGCACGTACCAAGTGAATAATTATTTTTATCATAATGAGGCACGCTAAATTTTTCTTCTTTTTCATGGGCTTATACTTGTGTTGCAAGGTCAGTACTTGCTGAGCAGTCATCCACTGTGGGTACGCTACTATTTTCCTGTGGTCGGAGCCGCTACGTGAGAGCACGTCACCTTTAATGGAGGACGAAGAAAAGTCTTGCACGGCACATGCCTCTATATGTTTAAACTTTATTCCGCGTGTGACTGCAGCCTTCCTCCTTTCATCAGCGTGTTCCATAAATTTTGTGTTTAAGTTTTTGTCTCGGAATCGGAGATCGTGAAAGGGCCTGAGAGTGACCTAAGTGGTTCATCATTAGTCGCTTATTATTTTACATAGTAAAAAGCGCGTTGTGATGCGAATGCACACAATGGACAACAAATTCGAGAGAGCCATAGTTATAATAATGGGTACACGTCACAAGATTAAAAAACATACTGTCCACCCTGCCAGTCCAATAAATATCGAGACTGGATTAAAAAAATACACTTCCGGAAAAAACTATTACATCTTTTTAGAGGATTCTACACAACTGGCCATGAAAATTGCTACACCACGAAGATGACGTGCTACAGACGCGAAATTTAACCGACAGGAAGAAGATGCTGTGATATGCAAATGATTAACTTTTCGGAGCATTCACACAAGGTTGGCGCCGGTGGTGACACCTGCAACATGCTGACATGAGGAAAGTTTTCAACCGATTTCTCATACACAAACAGCAGTTGACCGGCATTGCCTGGTGAAACGTTGTTGTGATGCCTCGTGTAAGGAGGAGAAATGCGTACCATCACGTTTCCGACTTTGATAACGGTCGGATTGTAGCCTATCACGATTGCGGTTTATCGTATCGCGACATTGCTGCTCGCGTTGGTCGAGATCCAATGACTGTTAGCAGAATAAGGGATCGGTGGGTTCAAGAGGGTAATACGGAACGCCGTGCTGGATCCCAACGGCCTCGTATCACTAGTAGTCGAGATGACAGGCATTTTATCCGCACGGCTGTAATGGGTCGTGCAGCCACGTCTCGATCCCTGAGTCAACAGATGGGGACGTTTGCAAGACAACAACCATCTGCACGAACAGTTCGACGACGTTTGCAGCAGCGTGGACTATCAGCTCGGAAACCATGACTGCGGTTACCCATGAAGCTGCATCACTGACAGGAGCGCCTGCGATGGTGTACTCAACGACGAACCTGGGTGCACGAATGGCAAAACGTAATTTTTTCGGATGAATCCAGGTTCTGTTTACAGCATCATGATGGTCGGATCCGTGTTTGGCGACATCGCGGTGAGCGCACGTTGGAAGCGTGTATTCGTCATCGCCATACTGGCGTATCACCCGGCGAGATGGTATGGGGTGGCATTGGTTACACGTCTCGGTCACCTCTTGTTCACATTGACGGCACTTTGAACAGTGGACGTTACATTTCAGATGTGTTACGACCCGTGGCTCTACGCTTCATTCGATCCCTGCGAAACCCTACATTTCAGCAGGATAATGCAAGACCGCATGTTGCAGGTCCTGTACGGGCCTTTCTGGATACAGAAAATGTTCGACTACTGCCGTGGCCAGCACATTCTCCAGATCTCTCACCAATTGAAAACGTCTGGTCAATGGTGGCCGAGCAACTGGCTCGTCACAATACGCTGGTCACTACTCTCGATGAACTGTGGTATCGTGTTGAAGCTGCATGAGCAGCTGTACCTGTACACGCCATCCAAGCTATGTTTGACTCAATGCCCAGGCGTATAAAGGCCGTTATTATGGCCAGAGGTGGTTGTTCTGGGTACTGATTTCTCAGGACCTATGCACCCAAATTTGCATGAAAATGTAATCATATGTCAGTTCTAGTATAATATATTTGTCCAATGAATACCCGTTTATCATCTGCATTTCTTCTTGGTGTAGCAATTTCAATGGCCAGTAGTGTAATTCACTCAAGATTTACTGTTGCAACAGTGCGTATGAGGTACTTGAAACGATTACATTTACAGATCAGCAGCACAAGCGAAGAGGTACCAGGTATCGACCCATGCTGAAAAACCTATATTAATAGGTGGTGTAGCCTCCACGGGCGGCAATTCAGGCGCTGAATCTGGCATCCAGTCGATCGTTCATATGGTGAATACTGTTCTGTTATACGTTATCCCACGCCTGCTCGACCCGTCCACGTAGTTCTGTAAGAGTCGGATGAAGTGCCGTACAAGTCACTTCTCGTCTCGTGTTCTAAATGGAGACAAGTCCGGAGATCGTATTGGCCAAGGAATATGCTGCACTTGGAGAGCACACTGATTTCCACAAACAGGGTGCGAGCGAGCGTTATCCTTTGGAACAACACATCACCTTCCTATAGCAAGAACGGCAAAACGCGCAAACGATCATCACTTGCGTGCAGGCACAATCTGCTTTCATCGGCGCCAGTCGAACCGTGCTCGTAGATACTGTGACGTGAGTGGAAGACGGGCTAGATGTGTGCTTGCCCGTAGTCGACTGCTAATGCTAATAACCAGTTCGCAACAGTTCGTGTTGACACGTCTAGGAACACAAGCCCTCTTATCTGTGGTGTGCTAGCAGTACGAACCGCCACTCCTGGCATTACAGTGCGACGATCCTGGCGGGAATGTGTGCGAATCTGTGCTCCGTGGACGTTCAGAAACTCGTCTACGGGTGTAAGAATGTTCACGTGACAACTAATACTAGCAATGGTGCACAACTGACGGAGCACGTCTGCCTAATGTGACAACTCTCCGAAAGGACCATCCCGCTACTCGGAGGGTCACAATTTGATAACTTTCAAACTCATCCATTCAGCGGTAGGAAGCACGAATGCGTCTCCGTGGATAGTTAGCTGCTTGCTTCACACGACTGCACCACACTGAGTCCTCTGGCTGCGAGCATTCCTTGGAAAAGCAATGCCACTGCGCTATCTGTTGGCGAACAAAGTTGAAACCATTATCGGTTCATCTACTATCCCCAAAGTGGCATATGCCGTCATCGGAAAAAATCGATATCGTCTTTCCAGGTGTACAAATTTTTTTCGGCAGTCTCGATAAAAATTAAGGTGATGATTTTAATTTTTTAGATGTTCTACACAATTTTCCCCCATTTGAGTACAATGCACAGAACGTTCATGCAACAACGTGAAAATGTCGAAAAATTCGTTCTTTGAGACGTTGTTCCACTCGCGCATCACATTCGCACCTTCTTCGGGTGGTGACCCATCAGAGACCCAAAATTCACCCTGTCGTTTTGAGGTGGGTTCGTAGTGATAACACCAAGTCTCGTATCTCGTGATGATTTGTTTCTGTAAAAGAACTGCACTTGTTTTTCATTTCAGTCAAGTCGCAGCATGCATTCCCGAGTCGCTGTTTCTGTTCGGAAGTCTAGGTATGCGAGATAACCCTTGCACACATTGTTCTCTTTCTCAAAACATTCCGCAGAATATCTTGAACACTTGATTCTGAGATGTTCAGTTTGTTGCTGCATTCTGACACAACAACGTTGACACACTGTGGCCAGACATCCAACATTGGCTGCTCAAAACTGACTAGTCGAATGCACAACTGTTGTTTATAGTTGTTAGTCCAAATTTGGAAATTTGTGGTAAGGATTATGGGATCAAACTACTAAGGTCATCGGTCCCTAGGCTTACACACTAATTAAACTAACTTACGCTAAGGACAACACACACGTCCATGCCCGAGGGAGGACTCGAACCGCCGACAGTGGGAGCCGCACGAACTGTGACAAGACACCCCTGACCGCACGGTTTCCCCGCGCAGTTGTTAGTCCAAGCTGGCACCGCACTGTGACCATTGCGAGAAACTGTTATTCATTTTCTTCACTAGCCATAAATTAGCTCAAAAATCGTAAAGTGAGGACTAAAATCACTGCGCCTCCCCAAAACATTGCAAGAACGGTACCTCTCCCAACATCGCCGCTATACTTATGGTCGATTGTCATCCGACGTAGTGCAGAACCACGGTTCATCGCTGAATACAATACAACGTCATGCTTTCCTGTAACGGCACCGCTGCAATCACAGCCATATATGCTCTGCTGTTACGGGAGCCCAAGTATGGGACGATAACTCCTAGTCCAGTTCCTGATAGCCTCCAACCAATGGCGTGGGATGACACAGAATGTTGCAGGGAGTCCATTACTTGTCGTCGGATGTCAGGTGTACGTGCGAAGGGGTTACGATGTGCTTGGTGCACAATACGGCGCTCCTCTCTTGTTATTGTCAGACGTGGTCAACCGGAACCTTGACGAGAAGTATGCCTGCCCTCCTCTACCAGACCTCGTTTTTAATTTAATTCGAGGGGCTAGGGTCCCCAGTCGGGCATACCGTTCGCCGAGTGCCGGTCCTTCAATTTGACGCCACTTTGGCGACCTGCAGTCAAATCAAATGGTTCAAATGGCTCTGAGCACTATGGGACTTAACTTCTGAGGTCATCAGTCCCATAGAACTTAGAACTACTTAAACCTAACTAACCTAAAGACATCACACACATCCATGCCCGAGGCAGGATTCGAACCTGCGACCGTAGCGGTCGCGCTGTTCCAGACTGTAGCGCCTAGAACCGCTTGGCCACCACGGCCGGCGACCTGCAGTCGATGAGGATGATAGGATGATGATGAAGACAGCACAACTCCCAGTCCCTCGACGGAGATAATTCTCCGACCCAGCCAGAAATCGAACCCGGGCCCAGAGGATTGACAATCCGTCAAACTAACCATTCAGCTACAGGTACCTCAGCTGACACACAGAATTGCAGCTCCAGTCATTTACATATCCGACTATGATGTGTACATGTACGAAATTACATTGACTTACGACTATGTTTTCGGGCTGCTTCGCTTTTCTTGACAGCCAGTGTATTTCTGAGTGAGATCACCGAAGTTAAGCGCTGTCGGGTTAGGCTAGCACTTGGATGGGTAACCACCCGGTCTGCCGAGGGCTGTTGGTAAGCAGGATGCACTCAACCCTTGTGAGGCAACTGAGGAGCTACTTGATTGAGAAGTAGCGGCTCCGGTCTCGTAAACTGATATACGGTCTGGAGAGCGGTGTGCTGACCACATTCCGCTCCACATCCGCATCCTGTGACGCCTGTGGGCTGAGGATGACACGGCGTCAGGTCGGTACCGTTGGGCCTTCCAAGGCCTGTTCGGACGGAGTTTAGTTTAGTTTAGCGCATCTCTGAACTTGAAAAGTAGCGTAAGTACGCTCCTTTTATTACATTACGTTTTACTCACAGTTTCGTATCAGTCTGAAAAAAGTAACTAGTATGTATTTATTGCATCATGCACTATTCTGCCAATACTAGCGTAATTAATCTGCTCCAGTACGCTACTAAAAATCATATGTGGCGATTCAGTTTCACTTTCATACGGATGTATCTTCTGTATGAGTCAGTGGTCTCATCTACAGAAAGTCAAACGGGCGCATCTCCAATTGTCTTGATATCCTAAATATTAGCAGAAAATAAACAGCTAAGGACAGAATTCAGCTATTTCTTCTAACACGCATATTCAGTATATTCTGACAGTATTTCTGTTTCGCTTTTGGTGTCACCCGAAAAAAAAAAAAAACCTGGATCAGGGCGCCTCTTTCTTAATGCCGAGTATCTGTGAATTTTCATGCCAGTACATTTTTAAAGCAGTGCCGCTTTCAGGTTCATCCAGGCTATTTTTTCCGGCACAAGCACCCCGCACAGACTATTACACAACAGACTGTTTTCTGCAGTACTGTCAATACTCTGATAATGATGTGTATTTCGCTACCAAATGCGAAAGTCATCATTAAATTATTGTATCAGCAATTTACTTGCAGGTTTGTTGTAACTTCGGTGTGTACAGCTACAACAGTCTTAGCGGCCACTCTATCCGTAACTGAAGCTGATACTGTTTTAATTGCTCTTTCCTTCAAGTGATATCACAAATTGTACGTAAATGTACAATAAAGAGAATGCAAGCCTCTAATTGCTATCACCATAATACAATGCAATCTTGATCCATCTAGTGAATAAACGTCACTTGACGACGACAATGATACACTCCTGGAAATTGAAATAAGAACACCGTGAATTCATTGTCCCAGGAAGGGGAAACTTTATTGACACATTCCTGGGGTCAGATACATCACATGATCACACTGACAGTACCACAGGCACATAGACACAGGCAACAGAGCATGCACAATGTCGGCACTAGTACAGTGTATATCCACCTTTCGCAGCAATGCAGGCTGCTATTCTCCCATGGAGACGATCGTAGAGATGCTGGATGTAGTCCTGTGGAACGGCTTGCCATGCCATTTCCACCTGGCGCCTCAGTTGGACCAGCGTTCGTGCTGGACGTGCAGACCGCGTGAGACGACGCTTCATCCAGTCCCAAACATTCTCAATGGGGGACAGATCCGGAGATCTTGCTGGCCAGGGTAGTTGACTTACACCTTCTAGAGCACGTTGGGTGGCACGGGATACTTGCGGACATGCATTGTCCTGTTGGAACAGCAAGTTCCCTTGCCGGTCTAGGAATGGTAGAACGATAGGTTCGATGACGGTTTGGATGCACCGTGCACTATTCAGTGTCCCCTCGACGATCACCAGTGGTGTACGGCCAGTGTAGGAGATCGCTCCCCACACCATGATGCCGGGTGTTGGCCCTGTGTACCTCGGTCGTATGCAGTCCTGATTGTGGCGCTCACCTGCACGGCGCCAAACACGTATACGACCATCATTGGCACCAAGGCAGAAGCGACTCTCATCGCTGAAGACGACACGTCTCCATTCGTCCCTCCATTCACGCCTGGCGCGACACCACTGGAGGCGGGCTGCACGATGTTGGGGCGTGAGCGGAAGACGGCCTAACGGTGTGCGGGACCGTAGCCCAGCTTCATGGAGACGGTTGCGAATGGTCCTCGCCGATACCCCAGGAGCAACAGTGTCCCTAATTTTCTGGGAAGTGGCGGTGCGGTCCCCTACGGCACTGCGTAGGATCCTACGGTCTTGGCGTGCATCCGTGCGTCGCTGCGGTCCGGTTCCAGGTCGACGGGCACGTGCACCTTCCGCCGACCACTGGCGACAACATCGATGTACTGTGGAGACCTCACGCCCCACGTGTTGAGCAATTCGGCGGTACGTCCACCCGGCCTCCCGCATGCCCACTGTACGCCCCCGCTCAAAGTCCGTCAACTGCACATACGGTTCACGTCCACGCTGTCGCGGCATGCTACCAGTGTTAAAGACTGCGATGGAGCTCCGTATGCCACGGCAAACTGGCTGACACTGACGGCGGCGGTGCACAAATGCTGCGCAGCTAGCGCCATTCGACGGCCAACACCGCGGTTCCTGGTGTGTCCGCTGTGCCGTGCGTGTGATCATTGCTTGTACAGCCCTCTCGCAGTGTCCGGAGCAAGTATGGTGGGTCTGACACACCGGTGTCAATGTGTTCTTTTTTCCATTTCCAGGAGTGTGGTTTCGTATAGGTGAGCATTTAAACTTTACTTTGTAGCTACTTATCCGTCATTTACTAAGCTTTCTTTTTACGTTCGCTAGGAGAACGCGATACATTTAGTGGGACATTTGTTCCACGCTTTCACAAAAAGATTTATACTTTAAGTCTCACATGACAAACATGAATTTATGCAAAAATCCAGCCTCTATTCATTACTCAATGTATTTAGTAATTACTATTGATTACTTTATTTTTCATTTTATAGTATATATCTATTGAAAATACACTAGGTAACGTAAAGCCCGTACCCATAAACGAGACTTCATTCGAACCACCGCTTACCGGTTTACGAAGCAGCGACGCTACTCCGAGCTGTCTGACGCCAGCTACACTTATTCCGCCAGTAATATGCAGTGGACTGACTTTTGTTACCACTAAATTACGTGCCTGTCTGAAACAGGAAGTGCCTTCCTGAAAAAATATCACAGTTTCGGTCAGACGAGAAATCTTGTAGGTAATAAATAGTCATTGCCCAACTTTTGTCGTTCCGTTTTCTGATTTTTCCGTTATACTTAACATTTGGACGCCAGTGTGGACCAAACAGTTGCTTTCTACTATAAAGATTATGTATAAGTGCGCACAAAATCTTCACTATCTATTGAAGAAAATAATAATAAATATATTCAAAGCACAAGTGCTCGTGAAAAATGCTGATTTAGAAAGAAATTCTATTCCGTAAGTGCAACGCTAACACCTACAACTTATTAAAAACCAGTTCAGTTTAATGGACTGTCTTATGACTCATCGTGGCACTTCACATCGAAAAGATTTGGAAAATGTACCTCCGGTGAAGTATGGCAAAGTTTCGTCGGAGAAACGTCAAAATACATAGACTCAAGGGCTAAATGTAGGCAGTCAGTGACAATAGCTAAGCGTCATGCCGCTTGGGTATGATACGCTATAATACGTCCAAACTCACAGCTGTGTCTAATGGAACATTATTATATTTGTTTCTCCAGTATAAAATTACTGCTTTCTCGTTAAAAATGAAGGTTACTTAAGATTGTGCTTTATTTTACGTTAACATTGCTTTGTTTATTTTCTGTGTTTACACATAGAACCTGAAAACTATGTTATTTTAAAACAAATATTTGTGTATACGCTAACCTTAACCCACTGCGCGTAGTTTTCAGTGCGAAAAACTCTGTGTGTTGGAATAATTTGGGAAAATGTGCGAATAAATTTTGTTCTGGATAATTCAGCAATTACCTCTCGGTATACAGCAAGCCAAAAGATCCACATACTTGTAAATTTTCGAATATATTTTACACTTGCTGTAAAAACTGTTACATAGGATTTTGTCTTGCTGAATTCGCAGATTTTTCTTCTCAACCGACGTAGATTGTGCATTGGTTAACTAAATGGACCCTCATGTGGAAGGAGCAATGTTCGGAGCCTCGCACGGTATCCTGATTTAAATATTTCCATGGTTTTCCTAATTCGGCTACAGAGAAGTTTCTCATTTTTTTATTTGATCCCTTGCTCTGTTTCTAACTCCTCAGCTGCATCGTGAACTGAGAACACGTGCACTCCAAAAAGAACCTAAGTAAAAACAGCCAGTGACCATAATCTTGTTTCGATCACAAACGTCCATTGAAGTCGTGGTTCTTTTTAATCCTAATCACGATTTACAAACGAACAAAACATAAGAGAGGAAAGGGAAAAAATACTACAAACAGCTAGACGTCGAACTGCAGAATCGGGACGAAATCCGAAAATATATTTTATAATTAAGCAACGTTCGTAATGCAGTGTACCGCAGATGCCTTCTCAATGATATTTTCCAGAGAACTGATACCTGTCCATACATTAAATTAGTTGAAGTTTAGATCGAGCTTTGCATCGACATTCGTCAGTTTGTAACTCTAAAGTAACACAAATAAAGGTTCTTCTTTTCTGTATGCTTAAAAAGCCGGTATACCCGACTAGATACTTTACCATCAGGTATAGTGGTGGAATAACATATTTGTGTACCAATAGAGTATAACAAATTGTATGAATATTTATTACTATTATTTTTACGTGCTGTGATTAATGTGTGTGTCCGAAAGTGGATGTAAGCTTTGTGTGTGTGTGTGTGTGTGTGTGTGTGTGTGTGTGTGTGAGTGTACAGAAGCAGGCATTATTTGATGTTTGATGTTCTTAGTATGACGCGTCATCACTGAACAGTATTTTCAAACTGGATTGTATCTCCATATTCTGACTGTTTGAAGAGCGTCGGGTTCTCATTCAGATAATGGTTCCCGTCCTCTTATAAAAGAATGCAGAAGGACTTCTTACTGGAGCGCTCCCACAGTAATGCCAGTCGTAATAACGCTAATTACGTCCTACAAGTGCCACTTCGATACCACGACGGCTGGTACGTCTGTACATATCAAACACAAGTCACGTGGAAATTTTAATAAGGCATACGAATAGTACCAAACGGTGCTTCTACTATTGTATTATTGTTGGCACCAACTAAATGCCATTCAAGGCTTGGTCACAGTCATGATTTCCAAGCGAATAATTTCATCTACAAAGATTGTACACACTCTTCACTACGACAAAGCAGTGTTATATGACCAAAGATCGTCACTGTTGCACAACCAGGAACATTCTATTTTTCCAAAGGGGAAATATAAGTTGGCACATTTCCGGAGTCTCGTCGTTTACCCAGATCTGAAAAAGGAATAGCTTTTGCCGCCGTGAATGGCTTCTTGGTCTACATCAGTCGCACTTTTGCAATAATTCATATCTTTATGTAACTTTGGCATGTATTCCTTGACATGTGAAGAAATTAGGGCTGCATTTTCATGTAACTCTCTAAGAGATCCCTCCTCAGATACACTCAAAAAAAAAAAAAAATCACGAAGGAGTTATGCAAACTGATCACAAATTGATATTCATACAGGTATCGACGGAAAATGCGAAATTGTTAACTTTGGCGGTCGATTGATGGATCTGTGACGCTGCAGCGCCAATTCACCGCGCAGCAGGTGAGTATGCTAAACAACGGTAACAGGGCACAAAGTCTTTCTGTATTCCATGTACTCAGTTCGACAGTAACTGTTGCTCGAAGACAGGCACGTGAACAATATATGCAGACGTCAGCATTTGAAAGAGGACGTCTAGTTGGACCACAAGGACCATTAATAGGCGGCTCACAGAAAAGAGGCTGAGCTCACGGCACCCTTCGCGCTGACTTCCATTGACCTCTTTACACCAACAAGCGCTTTTGCAATGGTGTCGATCACATGCGGCCTGTAATCTCATTCAATGGATTAGAACTGTCTTCAGTGACGAGTCATGCTTCGAACTGATCATCGATGAACAGCGAAGACGTGCCTGAGGACGCCCCGGAGGAATTATGATCTGGAGTGTCTTTTTTTTTTTCATAGCAGGATCCCACTGGTTGTCATCCGCGGCACCCTTACAGCACAGCGGTACGTCGACGATATCCAAAGCCCCGTTTTGTTGCCCTTCATGACAAGCCACCTTGGGCTTACATTTCAGCAAGATAATGCACGCCCGCACATGGAGAGAGTTTCTACTGCTTGTCGTCGTGCTTGCTAAACCCTGCCTTGGCCAGCAAGGCCACCGGATCTCTCCTCATTTGAGAACGTTTGGAGCATTACGGGCAGGTCCCTTGACCGCTCGAGATTTTGACGATTTTGCGCGCCAATTGGACAGGATTTGGCACGATATCCCTCAGGGGGACATCCAGTAGGTCTGTCAATCAATGCCAAACCGAATATCTGCTTGTGTAAGGGCAAGAGATGGACCAACGCGTTGTTGACTTGCTCAGTTTGTGAAGCTCTTTCTCTGTGATAAATCATCCAATTTTTCTGAATATTTAAACATTTTTTCGTCTGTACATGTCCATCACATCTAACAATTTCCGTCCATTTCGGATAATGTCTTCGTGGTGTGTCTTTTTTGTCTATATCCGGAATCATTAAATACAGGATGAAGCAGAACTCCATCGATCACCTTTTAGAGCTGACAGTACGGAACAAAACAAGGAAATAACGTCCAGTAAACATGGGCCCTACAGAGCATACTTTAAGAGCTATGAGCACTTATTCATCTTCGCGAGTGTGAAACATCTCTCTTCTATTGAATAAGTGCTCAAAATTCTTAAGGTATTCACTTTAGAGCCAAGATTTACTAGATTATTTTCTTGTTTTTGTCCATACGACCCCCTGCGAAACTCTGTTGGTGGAGTTCTGGCTAACCCTCTATATATCGAGGTGCTGTTTCTGTTATGTTATAATGGACGATGTGGTGAATTTTCTGACGTAAGCAAGTAATTTTTAAAGTTTGTAACTGTTAGTTTTATGCACCAGTGGAAAGCATTATAGAAGAGGAAGTCAACTACTTAGCATGCGTGACAACGGTCATGTTATATGAAGATACCAACACCGTAAACCACTGTCGCCATCACAAGAAGAGGTCCTCTACCCTACAATACCAAATGCAAGTAAACACATAAATCTGGTACAGTTTGTATGTTCATACGAGCGCTTGAAGCCTGCCAATATGTACTCCGCTCTTTTGGATCAGACAGCTTGCTCTTGAAACAATTCAGAATTTCACAATGAACACGACAGTCTACAATGTGGACATACATCATGTGATTAAAAGTATCTGAACATATGGCTGAAAATGACTTACAAGTTCGCGGCGCCCTCCATCGGTAATTCTCGGATTCAATATGGTGTTGGCTCACCCTTAGCCTTGATGACAGCTTCCACTCTCGCAGACATACGTTCAATCAGGTGCTGGAAGATTTCTTCGGGAATAGCAGCCCATTCTTCACAGAGTGCTGCATTGACGAGAGGTATCGATGTCGGTCGGTGAGTCCTGGCACGAAGTCGGCGTTCCAAAACATCCCAAAGGTATTCTATAGGATTCAGGTCAGGACTCTGTGTAGGCCAGTCCATTACAGATATGTTACTGTCATGTAACTACTCCGCCACAGGCCGTGCATTATGAACAGGTGCTCGATCGTGTTGAAAGATGCATCGCATCCCCGAATAGCTCTTCAACAGTGGGAAGCAAAAAGTTGCTTGAACATCGATAAAGGCCTGTGCTGTGATAGTCGCACGCAAAACAATAAGGGATGCAAGCCTCCTCCATGGCCGGCCTGAGCGGCCGAGCGGTTCTAGGCGCTTCAGTTTGGAACCGCGCGACCGCTACGGTCGCAGGTTCGAATCCTGCCTCGGGCATGGATGTGTGTGATGCCCTTATGTTAAACGTTCACCAGGCATTCGCCATATCCACACCCTAGCATCGAATCGCCACACTGTGTACCGTGATTCGTCGCTCCACACAACGTTCTCCCACTGTTCAACCGTCCAATGTTTACGCTCCTTACACCAAGCGAGGCGTTGTTTTGCATTAACCGGCGTGATGTGTGGCTTATGAGCAGCCGCTCGATCGTGAAATCCAAGTTTTTTCACCTCCCGCCTAACTGTCATAACATTTGCAGTGGATCCTGATGCAGTTTGGAATCCCTGCGTGATGGTCTGTATAGAAGTCTGCCTATTACACATAACGACCCTCTTCAAATGTCGACGTTCTCTGTCAGTCAACAGACGAGGTCGGCCTGTACGCTTTGTGCTGTATGTGTCGCTTCATATTTCCACTTCACTATCACATCGGAAACAGTGGACCTAGGGATTTTTAGGAGTGTGGAAATCTCGCGTGGAGACGTATGACACAAGTGACACCCAATCACCTGACCACATTCGAAGTCCGTGAGTTCCGCGGAGCGCCTCATTCTGCTCCCTCACGGTATCTAATCACTACTGAGGACGCTGATACGGAGTACCTGGCAGTAGGTGGCAACACAATACACCTGATATGAAAAACGAATGTTTTTGGAGATATCCGGATACTTTTGAGCACATAGTGTAGTTATCGTTTATGTTGAATGTCGCCAATCTGTCCGAGCAGCAGAGCTTTCTGAAAAATATTTACTTATGTACTGCTGATATAGTCGTATATATGGGCCTGCTACCTAGAAACTACGGTGGACCGTAACTTTACATCTTGTATTGTAAGTATTGTTTTACACCTTCAGTTAATAACGAATTTTGGAGTAATACTTTTTCCATGTAATACCCTGAAGGTACCCTGCTGGTGACAAGCGCTCATGATATCACCTTAAAAATAATATGAATAAAATCTCAAGAAACTGAAAATGTGTAAAATAAAATACGCCAACGAAAAAGAACAAATACTGATAACATTATAGCAGCAGTACCATGCAGTCCACACGTAACTACGAGGCAGCTAGAATGTGTAAGTGGCATCAACTAAAGGGGGTGTTCTGCCATTACTACATTCTAATGCATTTCATCGTTTCCCCGTTTTGCTACACGAACAGCTTCATGGCAATGACTTTCCGAATTGGTTACTGTTCTCCAAAAGGTGTCTACGGCAAAGACAAAGTGTTTCCATGCAAGATTTTATTTACAGATGAGGTATCGTTCACAAACTATGAGCAAATCAAACTTTTCAATATGCGCTGCTGGCCAGCTGGAAATGACGCTATCTGTGAGAAGTGGATAAGCAAAGACGTGCCGCGCGGGATAGCCGCGTGGTCCAAGGCGTCTTGTCACGGTTCGCGCGGCTACCCCCGTCGAAGGTTCTAGTCCTCTCTCGGGCATGGGTGTGTGTGTGTGTGTTGCGATTAGGGTAAGTTAGTTTAAGTTAGATTAAGTAGTGTGTAACCTTAGGGACCGGTGACCTCAGCAGTTTGGTCCCATAAGACTTACAAAAAATTTCCAAAAACAACGACGTTATTCTGCCAAGGTGTAGTAGTGGCTTTTCAAGAATCTCATCAGTGCTTCCTGTTTTAGTGATAAAATTCTCAATTACTAAAAAATATCCTGTCATAATTATTGAAAGAAACCTCACTGGATGAAGAGCAACTCACTTGGTAACAATAAGGCGATTTCCTGCCCATCCCGCATACATAATTACAGATTTTCGTAATATAACAGTTGGAGGTCATTGCATCGGTCTTTCGGGAAAACCAAAATGACCTGCACGCTTACCAAACTTAACACTGGATTTTTCTGAAGGAAAAATTCGAACAAGACGTCTACAAGGAAACAGGGACGACTTCCAAAAACACGCAATGCCGTCTCATACGGGCCACTACTGCAATAAATACAGATAAAATTCAACGTACGGCATCACTTTATTACACGTATCAATGGTGCTTACAGTGGGCAGACATTTCTAAGGCATTTTCTCTTGATGGTGGAGCACTGGTTATCTTTCACATGCGCATAATAGAGAGGGAAAAAAATTCGCACACTAGGGCTAGGGCTTCGCAGCACGATTCCTCACATACTAGCAACACAAAAATGTTTGTCACAAAATTTCATCCTGCGCATATTTCAGGCAGTAAACTGAGGTTAAAGATTGGTAATCCGTTTGCATTGTAATCACATGTACGGTCAATACCTGCACAAAGCTGTACTGCTATGCAGTAGGTGCAGTGGATAGCATTTTGGGTTGCAATGCACGAAGTCGAGAGCTCGATTGTGGGTCGAGGTGTATTTGTTTCTATTTGCCAATTTCATTCTGCCAAATAATACTCTAATATATACAGTTCCTTAAATCACACGTCTCCGACATTTACGTCGAAGTGGCCGAGCGGTCCTAGACGCTTTCGTCAGGAACCGCGCGACCGCCTCGGACATGGATGTGTGTGATGTCCGTAGATTAGATAGGTTTAAGTAGTCCTAAGTTCTAGGTGACTGATAACCTCAGATATTGAGTCCCATAGTGCTCAGAGCCATTTGAACCAATTTTTTTTTTTTTTTTTTTACATTTACGTCGTAATATTATTTAACGGCAAACATAACAAAAACGTGGTCAGACAAGTCAGAAACAGACAGCTGAAACAAATGACGTGTCATAGGACAGAAAAACTACAAAAGCAATATCAATTTCGAGATGCTAAATATGATTCTACAGTTAAATAACTCTCCATCTACTAGCCATTCATACTACATGCAATACGGACACTCAGATTTAACACATTAGTAACCAGTGACAATAATATTTTCCGAATTAATGACCGTATGACGTTTAAAAAAGAATACATTAACTTCAGAGCAGATGCACAAAGCGACCCTCCTGCACGTCCGAACATTGCGCGACCCGCTGGAAAAATTAGTGGAAAGTTCCTATGGGACCAAAATACTGAGGTCATCGGTCCCTAGACCCGCTGGATCATATAGTTCTGGGCTCTTCGCAACCTGGCTGCATCCACAGACACAAGAGCAGCGTGAACACGAGCCATTAGTTCTTCCACATTTATAGTCGGAGTAGAATACATTTGCTCCTTCAAGTGCCCCACAGGAAGAAATACAGGGAATTTAGGTCAGGTGAACGCGGTGGAGGGCACAGAACTGGACCTCCCGGTCCTAGCCATCTCCCTGGAAATGTTCTGACTAAATACTGGAGCACATTGATTCCAAAGTATGGAGGTGTACCATCATGTTGAAACCATAACCTCTGCCGAACATAAAGCAGAACATCTTCCATTGCGTCAGGCAGATAGTTTGAAAGGAATCCATGATACCTTCTTGCAGTAAACAGGTCATACAACAAACAGCGACCAAATCTCCTGCTGTCCAATATTCCGGCCCAGACGCTGATGCCAAAGCGAATTGACATCCATGGTAGTGGGTGATGTGCGGGTTAACATCACACCAATGGTGGGCGTTGTGCCTATTGAAGACACTCTCACGAGTGAACGTTGCTTCACCCGACACAATTAAATTGTTTATGAAGTCGTTGGCTTCCTGTTGTTGTCGGGACCACTCGCAGAATTGCATCCCCAGACGGCAGTCTGCAAGATGCTGTTGTTGCGTTAAAAAATAGTAATAGGGATGCAGCCTATGCCTGTGCAGCACATCAACGACCGAGAGTTGCGAGACATGCAGCTGCCTTGCTACGTTACATGTACTATGCAGAGGTTCTTGGTGTATGACATCCAGAAAGCTAGAGTACGGTGAGTCCGTGAACGACCTCTGTGACGCAATTGTGGAAGCAGTGAACCTGTCTCCCGAAGGCGAAGCTCCAGACGACGAAACACTTGAGTAATAAAGTCATCAGAAGATCAAAACAAATTGCAAAACGATTTGGAAAAGATATCTGAATGGTGCTAAAAGTGGCAGTTGACCCTAAATAACGAAAAGTGTGAGGTCATCCACATGAGTACTAAAAGGAACTCGTAATCTTCGGTTACATGATAAATCAGTCTAATCTAAAAGTCGTAAATTCAACTAAACCTAGGTATTACAATTGCGAATAACTTAAATTGGAAGGAACACATAGAAAATGTTGTGGGTAAGGCTAACAAAAGACTGCGTTTTATTGGCAGGACACTTAGAAAATGTAACAGACCTACTAAGGAGACTGCCTGCACTAAGCTTGTCCGTCCTATTTTAGAATACTGCTGCGCTGTGTGGGATTCTTACCAGATAGGACCGACGGAATTCATCGAAAATGTTTAAAGAAAGGCAGCACGTTTTGTATTATAGCGAAATATGGAAGAGAGTGTCACAGAAATGATGCAGGATTTGGGCTGGACATCATTAAAAGAAAGGCTTTTTCGTTGCAACGGAATCTTCTAACGAAATTCCAATCACCAACTTTCTCCTCCGAATGCGAAAATATTTTGTTGA
Organism: Schistocerca serialis cubense; assembly: GCF_023864345.2. Lineage (NCBI taxonomy): Eukaryota > Metazoa > Arthropoda > Insecta > Orthoptera > Acrididae > Schistocerca > Schistocerca serialis. The sequence goes on from NC_064640.1 coordinate 527,051,534, forward strand.
CACTGACCTACATAGGAAGGAACGATCACCACGATAAAAGAAGGGAAATTAGAGCTCGTACGGAAAGATATAGGTGTTGGTTCTTTCCGCGCGCTGTACGAGATTGGAATAATAGAGAATTGTGAAGATGGTTCGATGAACCCTCTGCCAGGCACTTAAATGTAATTTTCAGAGTATCCATCTAGATGTAGATCTGGATGACATCGACCAGGATATCTAGAACCATATTCACGAGCAGCAGCACCAGTCCGGTTATCAGATGAACCAAAGACCAGAAGCATAGCCACATATTCAACGTTTGTGTATGTCATACGTCTGCCACGTTGTTTTAGAATAACACAAGAAGAAAATACGATATGTGTACGGATGTGCATGGAGCCTGTCACGGGTGCGTTACTCCGCAAGCAACTAGTCCCTGTCTGGTGAACAGAGCATACGGTATAAACATGTTATTAGTCGCATCTAAGGTACATCATCTGTCTTACAGCTTTTGTTCTGCATGATTCAGCACGACGCTACTAACTGCTAAATGTTCGTTTTCGAACTACACTATTTCCCCAATGGTAATGGATGTGATGTTTGCCGGCCTTCGTGCCGAGCGGTTCTAGGCGCTTCAGTCCGGAACCGAGCTGCTGCTACGGTCGCAGGTTCGAATCCTGCCTCGGGCATCGATGTGTGTGATGTCCTTAGGTTACTTAGGTTTAAGTAGTTTTAAGTCTAGGGGACCCATGACCTCAGATTTTAAGTCCCATAGTGCTTAGAGCCATTTGAACCATTTGATGTGATGTTTCCACATTTCCATCGACAATAATAGCAATAACAATAATAATAATAATAATAATAATAATAGTAAAGCGTGGAGATACATACTAAACAGCATGCGCTTGTCAGACTCAATGTTGAAAGGCATAATTAGTTGTTCCATGGTGATAATACATACTAATGGTAACCGAGTTTCGAAATGATTTGCAAAGCGCGTTGCTAGCCGTACTGGTGACGTAAGGCTATAACGAAATGTAATGGACCTGAACGCGACAAAACATAAACTAATCGATGGGACCAATGGGGGAGGGTACACAGAATACAGCTTTGGAATCTAATAGTTGCAATGTTGCTAAGCAGTTCGCGTCCACGACATGCAAAAGACTTCTTTAGAAGCTGACCAATGAAAACGATTCAACTTCCATTTCTCTGTTCGTACAGCGTAACTGCAAATATTTTGCGTAAGACCCACTGTAATCGATGTATGACGATTAAGACGCCAGATACCGTACCACACAGACTACATTTACCAAATAAAAACAAATACTCCTTGACCCAGAATCTAACGCTCGACCTCCTGCGTGCTAACTGAAAACGCTATCGACTGCAGCAATTGCACAGACCTACTGCTACATGCTGACAGAGGTAGTTACCGTACATGTCATTACAGTGTTGCCAAATTGCCAATCCTTAATGTCCATTTAATGCCGGTGATATGGAAAGGACGGAATTTTGTGGTAGAAATTTTTATGTTGCTAATATGGAAGGAATCGCACTGCGGAGTCCGAGTGCGTGAATTCTTCTTCATCCTGTATATCTTTGACGTCCTGTTAGAAGGCTCTCTCCAATGACACAGAAAAAGTATATTCTTCGAATTTAAGAAATCGATGCCATAAGTTGGCAGTTATAAACATTAATAATTACTTGAGAGCGTCACGTAAATAGTCACAGTGTCCGCTGCAACGTAACAAAAACCACATCTGGATAAATGTACTCGTTCTGGATATATTTGGGAGGATAGCCTGTCTGTTACTCGTCCTGCAAGTGTATCTCACATAGAACAGTGTAGACCCGATTTGAAGAAAGCTGATTAATAGCATTCTGGTCATTAAGAAGAACTGATTGTTGATGTCACGACTCTTCATAAAAAGAGTACATAAAGTACAATTTATTCAAATAAAATTCTTGTACGAAAATTCTGCTCTCATTTCTATGTATTTCAACATGTTCACTGCTGCCATTTCGCCGGCGGACACTGCAGTGTTTCGTTCCCGACGTTGTGTGACTGAAGTGGGTACATGCTCCTCTCAGTGTAATACGGTGTCAGTGCACCCCTGATTCCTTCAAGAATCCAACCCCCACGTGTGAAACAGCTTCAAACTTCTAATTAAAAGTGAGTTAATGTGCTAAAAAATTGACGTTAAACACGTACGAGAAAAAAAAAGTTTGTGCGGAGTAGATAAGTGCTCCCATTATCAAACACAGGTGATCTGTAGTCGCTTTTAAACAAAAGCTACTTTTTTCTCAAGTATCACAATATTCATGACGTCATATCTCCTGAACCATATGTCGTACATTGATATAATTTTGTAGGTACATTCAGTGCTATATGCGGACACTTGCCTGAAAATTGGGTTACTAATTCAGTTAGTAATGAAGAAGAAATAAATTAAAACGTAATGCCTGATGCGTCAGTTTTACTGCATGAACGGCGTAAATGTAGGAAGCAATAAACTTCTTTCCTTTTATCATTTTGCGGAGGATGTCAAAGAGAAAACTTTTTCGCAAAGGTTTGAAATTATGTATAAAAATTGTTGTAGTCGCTAAGTGCTCTCATTCTCAAATACAGGATGAATATCATCCTGGCATTTGCGCCCCATCAGATATGCTGCCTCAAGACAAACACACAGCTTCTCATTGTAATATCTGTCTTATTGTGTTAAACTTTTAACATAAGATCATATCTCGTATTGAGTAGATTATGAAAGCATTTTAAGTGCTTAAATTCGGTCGGTAACCACGCGAAACATTGAAAATCAAATTGTAGGTCCCCTGGAAGCCGCTAGCTAAGCATCCTGCAACTGATAGCGGGTTCTGGGATGCTGATTTAGTAATATCTATGGATAGTGGTTTAGTAATATCCATGGATAGTGTGTTAAGTTCTAAAAAACGAAGTTCCAATGGTTTATCAAGATACTGTACCTGATTTCCCCTACACCGGCGTCAACTCAATCACGAAATAAAAATTAGAGCACAATACTGTAAATTTAGTGGAGAGTGTGGCCGCCGGCAGCCACACGGCATGATTCGTCCCTGCTGTGTCCGCCTACAGCCTCGTGGTCGTCGAAGTACTGAGGAACACATATAAAAGTTACATAAAAAGCATGAACTGCTACAAACGTGCTAGTTATGCGGTCTATTAAGAAGTCATTCCCTACAGCACGAAGTATCGGCTGCTCAAATGGTTCAAATGGCTCTGAGCACTATGGGACTTAACATCTGAGGTCATCAGTCCCCTAGAACTTAGAATTACTTAAACCTAACTAACCTAAGGACATCACACACATCCATTCCCGAGGCAGGATTCGAACCGGCGACCGTAGCGGTCGCGCGGTTCCAGACTGAAGCGCCTAGAACCGCTCGGCCACACCGGCTGGCCTCTGCTCAAATCCTGGCCTATAAAAAAAGCCCGGAAAGAGATGGACTTATACACTGTGGAAAAGCGTACTGTCCCACGGTGTGTGACAGTGGCGGTCTGTGGTCAGAAACTTACCTTAAGCTGTAAGTTAATATATATAAGATAAACAACATGATGAATTAAGTCCACAAACATGGTGTTGAGTGGTCATCAAGGTCTTCATTAGAAACATTCTACATTGACTGTGGATACGAAAGCATTACGAACCGTCATTATTCCAAATACAACCGTACTTGTCCATTCTAGTATAAATATATATTTTTTGAAGATAATACATAAATTCATTCCAATATACACTGAGGCGACGAAAGTGTTGGGATAGCGATACGCACGTATACAGATGTCGGTAGTGTCGCGTACAGAAGGTACAGAATGGCAGTACATTGACGGAGCTGTCATCTGTACTCAGGTGATTCATGTGAAAAGGTTTCCAACGTGATTATGGACGCACTGCGGGAATTAACAGACTTAGAACGGGGAATGGTAATTGGAGCTAGACGCATGGGACATTACATTTCGGAGATCATTGGGGAATTCAATATTTCGCGACCCATCATGTCAAGAATGTGCCGAGAATAACTAATTTCAGGCATTACCTCTCATCACGCACAACGCAGTGCCAGACGTCTTTCACAGAGCAGAGGCGTTTATGTAGGGTTTTCATTGCTAACAGAGAAGCAACACTGCGTCGAATAACCACAGAAATCAATGTGGGACATATGGCAAACGTATCCGTTAGGACAATGCCGCGAAATTTGGTGTTACTGGGCTTTGGCACCAGACGACCGACGACAGTATCTTTACTAACAGCACCTCTCCTGGGCTTGTGACCATATCAACTGGAAGCTAACGATTAGAAAAACGTGGGCTGGTCAGATTTTTTTTATTGTTCCTTTTTTATTTATTGTTTTTTATTATATATAGGTACTGAAGCCACTGCAATGTCCGTGCGACGAGCGCGGCAGGCAGGTGGCGGCAAGGAGGTCAGGGGTCAATTAGTCCGAGGCCTGGCCATGGTGCCGCCCCCATACCCGTCGCCACTCACATTGGCTGTAAAGGAACACTGATTTTTTGAGCCAGACTATTCGCTTGATACATTAACGGGGGAAGGTTTGAGAGCTCGAACAGCTATCCAATCCCCGTTTTATTGAATGCAATATGGAGCATATTATCATACTTGCGACGGTGATCCACGTAGTTTTTAATTTTAAAATATTCTGTTTCCATGTGTGACAGAAATTCGCTGTAATCGTCGCCCGTCAGCCGATTGAATACATGACTTGTATAGTGACCCAACAGCCACATGACGGCATTATTTTTAGTTGGCGGAAAATATTTGACGTCTGGTCTGTGCAGTAAGTTCGTGTCTATGTTATTTTCAGAAGTCCTATTTATAAGGGCGAATTGTTGACGAACCCATTGCCAATTGCGCATGCGGTGACTGTAAGTATATCTGTGGAGAACAGTATCCACTTGGTGACAATCTGGACAATGGGCTGTGTCGCTTAGCCCAATCGCATGCAGGTGCTCATTTGTGCTGATAATGTTGTTGACCGTTTTGTACCACGTCGACCTGACCAAGGACGGAAGTACACTGCTGCTGATGTTCGCCCACAGGACATCCCAATTGACACCAGTATGCTTTTGTTCGATTTTGTTCTTGCCCTCATATTGTTTCCTGTGCTCCAGAATGTCCTTGGCAGTTAAGGGGCGATGTTGGAGAAGGACCTCGCTCAAGTAGCTCTTTTCCAGATAATATGTGCGGATGTGGGAGAGCTGGTAGTCGATCGTCTGTACATTGATCGGCGGTTCTACGCTTTTCGGCGCGATTGCCTCAAACAACTTGGCCGTAAGGGTGTCAGAGTAGCTTTGGATTAAGGATGTCCTCCGTTTAATGTACAAAGCCGTTGCTTGGCGTTCAGATCGGTTAGACTCATACCGCCATGCAGAGGGTCGAGGGTCACAGTCTTCACGTCAACTCGAAATATTTCCCCCCGCCACAGAAAATTCGTCAATTTGTTCATTATCTGTTTGGCTATGACGGTGGGGAGTGGAAAGACCTGTACCACATAATATACTCTCGACAGGATACATGTATTTATAAATTTAACCCTCTGAAATTGGTTCATGCTGAGATGGACGTTACCTATTAAAGCACACTTGACTTTGAGCGAGATATCCCGCCAATTTGCCGTTATCATCTTTTGTGGGGGGACCGTCAGTATCGTCCCAAGAGATTTGTGTTCCATAACATGGTTATCCCATTCTAGGCCGACATCGTCAAGTCCCCTTATACGGAGAAATTTGCTTTTAGTTTCATTCATTTTTGCGCCAGAAGTGGAACAATAGCTTCTGAGGTCTGCCTCCAGTTGAATCACATCTTCCCTGTTCCTCACGACGATACCGACATCATTAGCATATGCACCAACTGCAGTTTTCTTCCCGGCGATCGTTATGCCCGTCATGTGCTCTTGTACTAGCCGCAGCAATGGTTCTAGTGAGATGACAAAGAGCAACATGGAAAGGGGGCTTCCTTGGAGGACACCCCTTGCGATGGTAATTGGTCATGTGAGCTGGCAGTTGACGGAGATCGTGGCGGCCAGACCAGTGATCATATTGCGCACGACAGCGATGGAGTCCTGCCGGAAATCCATCCTCCGCATCGTTTCGAAGAGGTATTTATGGCTGACACGGTCAAATGCTTTATGAAAATCGACAAAAAGGAGGCCGCAATTAATGGTGCTGGAAGACGACAGAGCGACGATATCTCTATATTGTGCTATAGTCTGAAATATTGATGGCCTATAAGCACAAGTTTGCTGTTGCCCAATTATGTTTGCGGTCAACGGCATCATTCGTTTGTTTAAAGCTCTCGCAATAATCTTATAATCTGAATTAAGAAGAGAAATCGGCCGGAAGTTGTTAATCTTTTTACATCCCTTATTTTTAGGAATCAACACGATTTTAGATTCTTTAAGTTCTGGCGGTACAAACTTTCCCCGCAGGACGTCGTTAACGGCTTGTGTCAACTTATCACCTATGATACTCCAATATCGTTGATAGAATTCGCCGGAAGGCCATCAGGGCCCGGCGATTTCCTTTTAGGGGAGCCACGAATTATTTCAAAGACGTCATCTGGACTAAAAGCCGAAAATAAGCTGGCGTTGTCGTCGGCCGTAATTGTGGAAGTTGTAAAAGCAAATAACTCATCCGAATCGTCCTCTTGCGTTGCTTCTTCCTCATACAGGGCACTGTAATATCTGTGGATTTCTCTGGTTATATCGTTTTGCACAGTGAGGACAGTACCGTTTTCTAATCTAAGTTCGTCCATGAATATCCGTCGTCGGTTATTGCGGTGTTTAATAAGGTGATACAACGCAGCCGTTTCGTCCTCGCTGACAGATCTGGCTTTTGACTTAATTTTAAGACCCTCCAGTCGTTTTCTCTTTAAGCTTAATAATTTCGCTTTAATTTTCTTGATGTCGGACCTGTCTGAGCCATCTGCCTGATCAAACAAGTCCCGTAAAACCATGTACTAAAATTCCATTGTACGGTGAACCGCCCGAGATCTCTCTATACTGTATGATATAATTACTTTCCGTAATTTGGGCTTCGCCTTGCGGGTCCACCACTCCAAAACACTCGTAAAGTTGTGTACAGAGCGCAAGCAAAAGTCCCAAGCTGTCTTTAATTCGGCCTCGAGCTCTTCGTCTGTTAAAAGGCCGACATTCATGCTCCACTGATTCCTAAACCAGTGAGTTGGTTGCCGGTCTAAGAGTATGCAGGCACTCACACTACAGTGGTCAGAAAAGCTGACTGGAGTTATTTCCACTTGTAGCAGATTCCTCACTATGTGACTCGACATATAGATTCTATCAATCCTGCTGCTGGAATAATGTGAAATTTGCGCATATTTCACAAGCGTGGGATACTTAACTTACCACGCGTCGCTTAATTTCATTTGGGAGACAAGAAAGTTTAATTCATGGGAATAACTAAAAATGGGGGACTGATCTTTATGGTGTAATACACAATTGAAATCGCCTGCAATGATCAAGTTTGGAGAGTCTCTCCGCAATAAGTAAATGATATCCTCCTTAAAAAACTTTGATCTGTCAGCGCGCACTTCCAGATGGCGCATATAGGATGATTACACTGACGTCCATGATATTCACGCGTATTCCCGTCCAGAGTCTAACTTTTCGACATCGGGTAGAGATGTTCCTTCCCTGACTAAAATCGCTGTGCCAGCACTACATTCGGGAGCGGAATTGATTATTGCAACATAGTCGGGAATGTTAATTTGCCGGCCGGTGTGGCCAAGCGGTTCTAGGCGCGTCAGTCTGGAACCGCGAGACCGCTACGGTCGCAGGTTCGAATCCTGCCTCGGGCATGGATGTGTGTGATGTCTTTAGGTTAGTTAGGTTTAATTAGTTCAAAGTTCTAGGGGACTGATGACCTCAGATGTTAAGTCCCATAGTGGTTCAAATGGCTCTGAGCACTATGCGACTTAACTTCTGAGGTCATCAGTCGCCTAGAACTTAGAACTAATTAAACCTAACTAACCTAAGGACATCACACACATCCATGCCCGAGGCAGGATTCGAACCTGCGACCGCAGCGGTCACGCGGTTCCAGACTGAAGCGCCTTTAACCGCACGGCCACACCGGCCGGCTAAGTCCCATAGTGCTCAGAGCCATTTGAACCATTTGAATGTTAATTTGCCATTTTGCGACCTCTTGTAAAAGGGCAATATCCGTACCAGAGTCAAACAAAAATTGTTTTAATAAAGAAAGTTTTAACTCTGACGTAATCCTATTGGTATTAAGGGAGGTGATAGTGTAGGCCTGTAGCATATAGATAATGAGATGTAAAAATATAACAAAGTGAAGGCATGGCGCTCAAGAGTGCCGTCTGCAGGACTAAAAAAAGGGATAATGTGAGCAGCCATTGAAGGATTATTGGATCAGGAAGCTAAATAAAGACCATAACAAGTGATACTCTGTGAATCACAGGCCGGTTGAAGCAAAAACGACACAGTGAATGCTGCAAACCATAACCGGATAAGAGGACAGAAAGAAACACGAAGAAGCTTTGCAACCTTAGGCGACAACACGGAACAAACCTGGAACCAACGGAATTACTACTGTGGGGGATGGGCTTCGCCGAGTTCTTTGCTGCTGTCATCACCGAATCCTTCCCTCACAATTTCATAACTAATATTTCGGGGTACTACATCCGCTTGCGACGAAGTGGAATTGCCCTTGTTGCGGGGACCGGAGAGATTTGGCTGTGGATTGAGCCTTCGTCGTGGGGCGTTTTGAGGTCCCGGAGTTTTTGTGGATTCTTTGAGACCCGGTGGCGTCGTTGTCGCAGCACTGTCGCCGGCAGCTGGCTGGTTGGTAAACACTTTCGCTTGTGTACTTCCGCCCGGAACTTGTTTCGGGCGTCAGCTGTAGCGTGTTGTTGACACAACACTTCCTCACTGTGTGCGCCTTGTAGCGGCTGTTGTCCTTCGGGCGCGGCACGCAAAATTGGAGGTTCCTGTTCATGACCTGGCGTCTCAGAATTCGGCATCCCCTCAAATCCATCCGCACTGGCTTCAAAATCGACCCGCATAACATCATCTGGTACTAAATCCTCCGCGATTGATGGTTTTGGTTTCCGGGCTGCAGGAGTCGTATGAGATACTTCCTTTTCTGAATGCTCATCACTATGTTCCAGCGGCCTTTTCTTTTGCTGAGATTCACTTTCAAGACAAACTGGCGCACCAGTTTGCCGTCCTACGAGTGGTGGAAACGCATCAGCGGTTATGGGCGGGGTCTCGGAGCTAGTTGCCTGGGGAGCATCAACATCAGGGTGTGCAGAAGAACCAGAAGTATCTACTGCCATTACCTCGTTAAGTGTCAATCTACGCCGCGGCTGGAGATTATTTTTCAAGCCAAAAATTCGCGGGGGCAGTCCTGGCGAAGATGGCCTGATTAATTGCAGATATGGCAGGTGGGGGCCTGACCAGAATATACACTCCTGGAAATGGAAAAAAGAACACATTGACACCGGTGTGTCAGACTCACCACACTTGCTCCGGACACTGTGAGAGGGCTGTACAAGCAATGATCACACGCACGGCACAGCGGACACACCAGGAACCGCGGTGTTGGCCGTCGAATGGCGCTAGCTGCGCAGCATTTGTGCACCGCCGCCGTCAGTGTCAGCCAGTTTGCCGTGGCATACGGAGCTCCATCGCAGTCTTTAACACTGGTAGCATGCCGCGACAGCGTGGACGTGAACCGTATGTGCAGTTGACGGACTTTGAGCGAGGGCGTATAGTGGGCATGCGGGAGGCCGGGTGGACGTACCGCCCAATTGCTCAACACATGGGGCGTGAGGTCTCCACAGTACATCGATGTTGTCGCCAGTGGTCGGCGGAAGGTGCACCTGCTCGTCGACCTGGGACCGGACTGCAGCGACGCACGGATGCACGCCAAGACCGTAGGATCCTACGCAGTGCCGTAGGGGACCGCACCGCCACTTCCCAGCAAATTAGGGACACTGTTGCTCCTGGGGTATCGGCGAGGACCATTCGCAACCGTCTCCATGAAGCTGGGCTACGGTCCTGCACACCGTTAGGCCGTCTTCCGCTCACGCCCCAACATCGTGCAGCCCGCCTCCAGTGGTGTCGCGACAGGCGTGAATGGAGGGACGAATGGAGATGTGTCGTCTTCAGCGATGAGAGTCGCTTCTGCCTTGGTGCCAATGATGGTCGTATGCGTGTTTGGCGCCGTGCAGGTGAGCGCCACAATCAGGACTGCATACGACCGAGGCACACAGGGCCAACACCCGGCATCATGGTGTGGGGAGCGATCTCCTACACTGGCCGTACACCACTGGTGATCGTCGAGGGGACACTGAATAGTGCACGGTACATCCAAACCGTCATCGAACCCATCGTTCTACCATTCCTAGACCGGCAAGGGAACTTGCTGTTCCAACAGGACAATGCACGTCCGCATGTATCCCGTGCCACCCAACGTGCTCTAGAAGGTGTAAGTCAACTACCCTGGCCAGCAAGATCTCCGGATCTGTCCCCCATTGAGCATGTTTGGGACTGGATGAAGCGTCGTCTCACGCGGTCTGCACGTCCAGCACGAACCCTGGTCCAACTGAGGCGCCAGGTGGTAATGGCATGGCAAGCCGTTCCACAGGACTACATCCAGCATCTCTACGATCGTCTCCATGGGGGAATAGCAGCCTGCATTGCTGCGAAAGGTGAATATACACTGTACTAGTGCCGACATTGTGCATGCTCTGTTGCCTGTGTCTATGTGCCTGTGGTTCTGTCAGTGTGATCATGTGATGTATCTGACCCCAGGAATGTGTCAATAAAGTTTCCCCTTCCTGGGACAATGAATTCACGGTGTTCTTATTTCAATTTCCAGGAGTGTATAATGTGAGCCTTATAACCATCGACCGTGATGTAAGAAAGAATGTTCATTTTTACTTGCATGTCCACAGATCTAATCCCATTGAAACATTGTAATTTGTAGCGAGACGACCACTTTTAGTTGACAATTTCTTTAACCTCACCAAACTTAGAAAGTTCATCTTTAATTTTAGTATTGTCAATATCTACGGGCAAGTTAAGTAATCGAAGTGTCTGAATCGAGGTATCGGCACGTGTTACAGTAACTATACTAGCGGTGCCGTCGCGATGAACAAAAGGGACTTGTTTGCCGATTTTTTCAATAAGTCGATCAACTGCAACTGGACTGAGAAACTTGACAAACACGTAATAACGATCAGAATCTAGCTGGGTGGTGTGCACAGAATCAGAAGTGATGCCTATTAAATCGGTTAGGCAGTCATGAATCTAGAGGGCGGTCGGTTGAACTCGGCGGGTATCCTTGTCAAAGCCAAAAACCAGGGTGTTTTTCCGGATGGTGGTAGACATGGCGCTGCAGCTGTAGGGAATCCGGTCAAGCCCGAATCCCGTACAAAATCGGCAAGTTGCTGACGAAAAGGACGACCACAAAAAAGTACAATACACGTGAATCACTCGGAACACAGAAACACACAACGGCAAACAGTAAACACTGGCAAGGACAACGACGATGCGGAGCAACCAGCTAGCACGTCCGACCGCGGCGACAGCGAAAGGCGGAATGGTCAGATGAGTCACAGTTTCACTTGGAGAGATGATGGTAGGGTTCGAGTGAGGCACAGACCCCACGAAGTCATGGACACAAGTTGTTAACAACGCACTATGCATGCTAGTGGTGGCTCCATAATGATGTGGGCACGTTTACGTACAATGGACTGGGTCATCTGGTCCAACTGAACCGATCGATTGAATGGAAATGGTTGTGTCCAGCTACTTGGAGACCATTTGTAGCCACTCAAGGACTTCATGTTCCCAAACAACGATGGAATATTTATGGATGCCAATGTACCATGTCAGAACATTTCGGACACATCAAGCGAATGATCTGGCCACCCAGATCGTCCTTCAGTGGGACTTAATCGAGAGGTCAGTTCGTGCACAAATTGGTGCGCTGTCAACATTCTCCGCAGCTCGTGGTCGTGTGGTAGCGTTCTCGCTTCCCACGCCCAGGTTTCTGGGTTCGATTCCCGGCGAGGTCAGGGACTTTCTCTGCCTCGCGATGACTGGGTGTTGTGTGATGTCCTTAGGTTAGTTAGGTGTAAGTAGTTCTAAGTTCTAGTGGACTGATGACCATAGATGTTAAGTCCCATAGTGCTCAGAGCCATTTTTTGTCAACATTCTCGTCATTATGAACGGCTATAGAGGCAGCATGTCTCATATTTCTGCAGAGGACTTCCAACGACTCGTTGAGCAGATGCCACGTCGAGCTGCTGCACTACGCCGAGCAGAAGCAGGTCCGACACCATATACGGAGGCAGTCCATGACTTTTGTGTAGTATATAATAATAATGTCGTGTGACTAGGGACCCCCGTCGGGTAGACCTTTCGCCGGGTGCAAGTCTTTCGATTTGACGCCACTTCGGTGACTTGCGCGTCGATGGGGTGGAAATGATGATGATTAGGACAACACAACACCCAGTCCCTGAGCGGAGAAAATTTCCGACCCAGCCGGGAATCGAACCCGGGCCCTTAGGATTGACATTCTGTCGTGCTGACCACTCAGCTACCGAGGGCGGACACCTCAGTGTAGTCAAAGTGAGACATGTGATGTTTACACCTGCAATATCTTTTGATTCGTTTGAGATGTTGATAATATATTTTCAAATAGAGCTGTAGACAAATAGGGTAAGCGGCTCACAAAGTAATAACTAGCATATGTTCGTAATATTATTAACTACCGTTATTCAGACATCAATTTCGTTATCTCAAATGTAACTACACCACATTGTCTAATCGAGGATTACTATTTTGGATACAAATTCTGTAATATAACCATTCCATAGGATTGTTAATAAATTACACAATAAATATTTATTTAACTTGGGTTTTCCTCTTAATGTTGCGATATATTGAATATTACACTATCCAGAAGCTCATGCAACTCAAGGGTAAAATGCTTCTCGAAGGAAGGAGATATTTGAACAATTATTTAGCGCTCAGTGGAGGATGTGAATGGAATGGAATGGAGCGCAACCAGTGTCTACAGAGATCAGGTTTGTTGAGATGTATGGCGAAAATCATTCGTTGTTTGTAGAACATCTACATTGTTTGATGATTACTAATTTTTAAATAATTTGTTATTCTAGACAACGTGTTCAACATTCGTTATATACGGGGTGAACCAAAACTTCATCAAAAAACTTTCGGAAGTGGTAGTATGGACCACAACAAGTAAAACCTGTCTAGTAAACATTGGACCTAAACTGCATGCATAATAGCTATGAGCAATTGTCCAGTAGAAGTTATGCGTCTCACAGTAGCAAAGACGAACAAGTGTTCATAGCTCTTAAAGTTTTCATTTTAGAGCCCATGTCTACCAGACATTTTTTCTTGTTTTGGTCTATACTACCACCTCTGAAAGTTTGTAGGTGGAGATCAGGTATACCCTGCATGAAACACACTGCCTGAGTTCCCTCAGTACACTGACAGTAACATGCTCTCACCCACGCCAAGATGCCTCCTTCCCAACAGGCCTGCAACATTATTACCTCCCGCCGCGCTGTCGAACATGGAAGCATACCTTCGATGCACTGTGGTAATAAAACAGCAGCTAATTAGAGACGAGAGCTCGAAGCTTGTCCAATAAGCAGACCGCGTTGGCTGTACCTAGCAATACGATTTTGCCCGACGTATAAGATGTGTTTTATTTTGCTGTTCTTGAGTTGTCGTGTGATATATAGCACCAGTCACCGTGATTAGGTAACAAACAATGAGCTAGTCGACATTCACATTGCCCTTGAAACTGTGAGTTCTACGGGAAAGAGAAGATGTTGCACTGAACAGTTACTAAATAAAAGAGTGTTAGCAGCTGACAACACTGCAGTTGTAGACCAGTGTTCGAGAGTAATGGGCATATCTTTACTCAAAGAGGCCAAGGCAGGACACCGAAAAACAGTGAAGGTGCGACAATTTGATGAAAACATTTTTTGGCATCTATAAACTACGACTCAATCAGCACCAGAACAATATATTATGGACTTGATATCACCTACCAGCTTATCTGGAATGCCGCAATTAAGAATAGTTTGCCCTCCCGCCGGAGGTTCGTTTCTCCCTCGGGCATGGAGGAGTGTGTTGTTCTTAGGATAAGTTAGTCTAAGTTAGTTTAAGTAGTGTGTAAGTCTAGGGCCCGATGACCTAAGCAGTTTGGTCCCTTAGCAATTCACACACATTTGAACATTTTTTTAAAATTTGCTTTAAAAGAAGTTTTTTAAGAATGACCATAGTTTTTTTTAATTATGCCGATACCCCAAAAATGTGACTTCCCCCTATTTCATTCTATTTAGGCATGATGCTATTTCACTACCGCAGAAGTATTTAAAACCCACAACTGTAACATGAGGACAAATGAAAATTCCCATTTCATACATGATCGTGATCAGCACGTAAGATTTTCTGTAAATGACTAAATACTAATCGTTTGTGATAAATGAATTGAGCTTTCGTTCTGCCTCCCTGATTAAAAGAAACCGAGGATAATGTTTAGGCTATAACACTACATCAACGACGAAGTCTTTAGGTAAAGTACACGACCAAAGCTAGGACAAGAACAGAGAACAAATCGGCCGTGTCCTTTTCAAAGGAATCATCCGGGTACTCACCTGACGTAATTAAGGGAAATCACGGACAACTTAAATCTTAACGGTCGGACCGAAATTTGAACTTCGCTACTCCGAGGTCCGAGTCTAGTGTCTTTATCCCTCCGTCAGCAACAGGAAGATTCTATAGAATTTTACGCACCTTGGGAACATTTGGCGAAAGTTTTTGGGTACTTGGAATTGCGCATTATAGCGCAACTGTACAGAATAGTATGTGCAACACCTGTGTAAAATAGTGTACAATGAATGTCTTTGGAAAGAAAGTGTTGCTCTGGGCATCTATAAACGATGTTTAATAACACAATCAAAAGCAGTAATAATGTTCTGAACATTTTTAAAGACTGTTTGATATTTTGAAAGCAGTTGCACGGGTGAGGAGTGTTTTGTGCCAGTCACAGCGCATAATGTGCAGGCACTCATAGGGTTCGTGATGGAGCAGCAGAGGCCAGATTTTTTATCTGTATCCTGTATCAGTGCATTTGAGCAAAGAAAATATTTTTGGCAATTTCCAGTAGCTCGTTCGACGATCTGAAATAAGTTCAGAACAGATGCTTTTTGTTTCATCATTAGAGTTAGGATGCTGGGCAATTTCCAGTAGCTCGTTCGACGATCTGAAATAAGTTCAGAACAGATGCTTTTTGTTTCATCATTAGAGTTAGGATACTGTATTTCTTTAGTTGTTGTAACGGTATCATTGTATCACTAAAGAGCCTGAGTAATAAACCAGTTTCCTAACAAGTAAATGAAATTGACAGGGGAGCTGTACAGAGGGATCTCCCAGTGATATTGTTGGGGGGCTGTAAGGTTGGAGGGCGTTGTGGGTGAAGACTAATTTCGTTAAATGTGTAGAATGAAAAGTATGTCCCTTGATTGTACTTATTTCTTTAACACAGTGATTGTATTTTGTATGAACTGTTTGTGCATTGTGTATTAAACCGTGGACCTAGAAACGTCGGAGAGGCTTCGTTCTGTAGTAGCTCTCAGTGGTTCACAACCCCATAACATGCCACAGAAGTCCACCCACCCCACCGCCGCCCCACACCGAACCCAGAGTTATTGTGCAGTTTGGCCTCCAGTGGAGCCCAACCCCAAATGTTTGCATGGTAAAGTAATTATGGTGTACGAGTACGTGGAGACAGTATTTGTGCAGCAATCGCCGACATAGTGTAACTGAGGGAGTAAGGGGAACCACCCCGCATTCGCTGAGGTAGATGGGAAACCGCCTTAAAAACCATCCACAGGCTGCCCGGCACACCGGACCTCCACACTGATCTGCTGGGCGGACTCGTGCTGGGGACCAGCATGCCTTCCCACTCGGGAAGCAGCGCGTTAGACAGCGCAGGTAGCCGGGTGGGCATGAACTATGCAAGGCACGCTATTACCACCCACACAACACACATGCTACTCTATGTTTAAAATGATCATTGTAAAATTTGGTGCATCGCACTGAGGATCTCATCGCTGCTCCAACTTCATGACTTGCTATCACCTTATTCATCCAGTTTGCACTGAAAGGGAAGGACGGCAATTACAAGGTATTGGCTAAGTAACATTCTGTGACTACAGTGTTGCTCCCCTGTGTCTACAAATGATGATCACATACTTTTCTTTTAATTCTTCATGATTAAACTTGTAGAACTTTGTGGGTAAGAAAATAAATCTTCATTCTTATATATTCTATGATACATAATTATTATTAAGTATTGTAACAGCCTCTATTTTTTCGATCTGTTTTCTGAGGCTGGGTAGAGAAGCAGGAGCCCACATGCCTTACCACCATTGCCAATGCTGCAGTGTCAGCGCTGATGTTGCGGCGTGACCAATAAGATTTCTCCAGTTAGTTCGGTTGAATTTTACCTGTAGCGGACGTGGATGGCAGCTTGCTCTCTGTTACTGGCTTTGGCACACATAAGATCGATCCTGGAGGGACTGAAATTTTCGGCAATGCCCCCATCCCTACCCATATGTAGGACCTCTGCATCATTTCTCTCCACTAAATTACTTTGGTGTCAATTACAGTTTCACATTATTGCCCCTATATTCACAGCATATCCTGTCTCCTCCACTCCTAACTTGGTCATTCTGTACAATATATAAAACAGGATGTATGTATATATATGAGTGTTTGTCCAGCGTCTCCTACTAAACCACTCAATCGATTTCAACCAAATTAGGTTCACACGATGTTTGCTACCTGAGAATCAGCACTGTGGAGGTTAGAGCCTCCTATCTCCCATGGGAGCGGAGATAAGGGCAAACATGTAGGCTGCCCTGCATGACAGACATGAGGTGTGGATAGTATCAGCATGCCTTGAAGGGACAACAGATGCAGATGGATACAACTGAGGAAAGAGGGAGGAGAGGGAGAGTGAATGAGGATGAGGATGAGGTAGACAGAGGAAGGGAGGCTGCGATGCACAGCGAGAGAGGGAGAGGATGAGATGGACAGAGTGAATGGTATGAGGAGAGGAACAGACAGAGAGGAGAGCAGGTGTGTTGTGTGGTTGGTAATTGCATACCTTGTAGTTGCTATACATTTGGGGATGAGCACAACTGAGCTATGAAAGGGAAGGAGGAGATGGATAGGGAGAGAGGGGAAAGGATGAGATGGACAGAGGAGTGGGGAAGGGAGATGAAGACAGAGAGATGAGAGTAGAAGATTTACATAGCGAGACAGGGAGGAGGAGCTGTAGAGATGGTGTGGAGGAGGATGAGATGTACAGATAGAGGTGTGAGGGTGAGGTGACAGAGAGAGAGATGGGAAGGAGGGGATTGACAGACAGTGAGGGGGCTGCAGGAGATAAACAGAAAGAGAGGGGGAGGAGGAGACCGGCAGATAGAATGGGGAGGAGGAGATGGACAGAGAGAGAGGGAGCAGAAGTTGGACTGAGAGAGGGGGAAAGGGTATAGCGTCAGAGAGACGAGAGGAAGGGGTGGACAGAGAGAAGGAAATGAGGAGAGGAAGGGGTGGACAGAGAGAGGGAAATGAGGAGAGGAAGGGGTGGACAGAGAGAGGGAAAATTAGAGTTGAACAGAGAGTGGGAGAAGAGTGGATGGTCAGAGAAGAGGATGATGAGGAGCAGGAGGGACAGATAGAAAGAGGGTAGGAATATGGACAGGGAGAGAGAGAGATGGGGGAACGGAAGTTTGACAAAGAGAGTGGGGAGGATCAGATGCACAGAGGATGGTGAGAATGAGATGGCCATAAACAGGGGAAGGATGGTACAGAAAAACATGGGGGAG
Source organism: Schistocerca serialis cubense (assembly GCF_023864345.2). NCBI lineage: Eukaryota > Metazoa > Arthropoda > Insecta > Orthoptera > Acrididae > Schistocerca > Schistocerca serialis. The sequence continues at coordinate 527,069,497 of NC_064640.1, forward strand.
ATGAACACAGAAAGGAGAGGAGGACTTAGACAGAGAGAAGAAGGGGTCAGTAGACAGAGAGAAAAGGATGGAGGAGATGGATAGACGCGTGATACATGTATTAAATGGACCATGGACACATATACCGTGGCGGCAATACACCCCAATAGTCGAAAAGAGTAAGGAAAATCCTCACAGTCGGAACTGCTTCGGACAGCTTTCAACTGTCAACTGGTATCGACTACAGAATGAAAACGATGCCCGTCAACACGGCACCAGAAACATTGATGCTTTTCCAAAGAAGCGCTAACATACCACCAGCTGTATGTGTACATATCGCTATCTCATGTCCTAACACTTCAAAGTATGCTCACGAGGGCGAGGCCGCAGGCAAAAGGTTGGTCTCCGCTTCTCTATACATAAACATTCAGGTCGCCTCCTATCGTCATACTGTATGTGGAGGCTAATCTCAGCAATTTCACCAATAGATACACTGATCCACGAAGAAGGTTTTTGTGTGTAATTTATAAATACTTCGTATAAACTGAATTATTATGAATTAAAGTTAGGATATGATGACGATGCCACTGCAATTTAACGAACAGCCACCATAGCTCGAGAGACTAACAGTGTCTTGAGGCAGGAAAAAGCGTAAAATAAGAATCGCATCGATTAGTATGGTCTAGTGTCCCATGAGCATAACGTGAAGTTGGAAAAGTCGTTTGTGGAATGAGGGCTTTCTACGTCAGTACCTTGTTTGGGAAAACGTTTCATAGTTATGTGCAGTGCGATGGAGTCGAGAAAAAAAGAGGTAGAGCGTTTGGCTAAAAACTGAGAAGTTGTTGGATCGAATCCCAGCTGGTTCACTTTTTCTCACTCTGCCTTTTAACTAGCATTCATCTCTCAGTCATGTGCAGAATCGCCAGAAACGAAACGTGGCTCGGGTTCCACGTTACGCAGTAGCTCCCCTTTTCCGGTTAGATAACTGATTAGGGACTTGCAAGTCATCCAAGTGACATGAAGTCAGCCATAAAGAGTCAACGACAAAGAACTGCGGCGTGAGTCTCAACAATTCATCACAGTGCATACTAAGCTTCACAAGAGGAGTGTTATGATCCTGATCGTGTAGATCATGTGTGTGTCTTCTCATTTCTTCTTTTACTTGTGCCTCCGAGACACACCAAATCACCCACAAACACACATACACCCATGATTTGCATACAGTATTTAGATTGGTTGTACACATATTACTTACACCACGAGTGCTCCCATCATTGTCATGAGAATCACACCAAACGCCAATTCAATATGGAACGTATAACATCCATGCCTCCAGATAACTTTTCTGGCGTGTGTTGCTTACATCGTGTAAGTTATGCGAAAGCGGCGATATTCAGTTACTTGACGTTATTCTCTGAGTTTTATTCGTGGCCCCCAAACAAAATACGCTACCCTAGGCAAGTCATCTGGCCGTAGATACTTAATGCTACCCGTAAGAAGCAGGACCGGTTCACTAGTAACAAATAATTGCTGGTGGTCAGGTTTGAACGAGCGACCCATAGCACGCCAGCCAGCGACACACTGCAGACTGATGACCATAGCTGTTAAGTCCCATGGTGCTCAGAGTCATTTGACACACTGCACTACAGTTTGAGAGACTATTTGTGGCAGTTGAATGCTTCAGTCAGTCGCGAAGTAACGCGTCTTGCGTTTAGCTTAACAGCTGTTTGAGACGCGTTCGCAACGCTTGGACACACCTCAAAAGTGGAGCCCACAAAAGACGCCAGCAGTAGCTCTCCTAACAGACGGCCTACTGTTTGCTATCAGAAACTACAGAGTTTCGCTTACCATTTCATTTATTCACGACAGCCTAAGATTTTTAGAGAACTAGAGTGCCTCATGCTACTCGTAACAAGTGAATTCATGCTTCAGAGCGTCTGCGAATGTTAATGAACAGATGATTTACTGAGCTACATAGTAGATGACTGGCTCTGAGCACTATGCGACTCAACTTCTGAGGTCATTAGTCGCCTAGAACTTAGAACTAATTAAACCTAACTAACCTAAGGACATCACACACATCCACGCCCGAGGCAGGATTCGAACCTGCGACCGTAGCGGTCACGCGGTTCCAGACTGAAGCGCCTTTAACCGCACGGCCACACCGGCCGGCCTACATAGTAAATGGCAGGCACTATTACAGCCTTACAATCAGTTGCCTATTTTTTTCCTTTACTGTCGTTGGGTGACGATGGTCTGGCAGCAGTATATGTCCACTAATTACACGAGAGCATTTACAAAATAAACTGGCATAATTAAAAAAAACATTGGAATTTTAAATATCTTAAGGCTTTTAGAATTGTTATGTTTGCACACTGGAAACATTAAGTAGCAGACGGCCGTCTTTCACAAGAAAATGAATAATCTTTATGAAATACTGCAATACTTCACTTCATGGCAAAAAGTTGTAAGAAATAAGCATAAGTGAGGGCCGTGTTCGTTGTCGGAGAGGAAAGAGGAACGTTATAAACCCATGCAGCATTCGATGGAACGGCAGTAAACGAATACAGTCGGTGAGGCGTTGTTCGGGGATATGGAGAGAGTTGTAGAATTTTGGTGGAGCGGAAATCCATTTTTCTCATATAGCGTCATAGCAGGTACATAAAATTCTCAGTGGTTACCTATGATGCCCTCAGTTCTAAAGCCATTTATAAGTTCGACTGACGTCAAGTTGTTTTTATGTGAAGTTCTTCTTAAGTAAGAGTCACGTGTACAATGTCTAGATCGGTAAATAAATAAATGTCCTGTGACTAGGGTCCCCCGTCGGGTAGACCGTTCGCCCGGTGTAAGTCTTTCGATTTGACGCCACTTCGGCGACTTGCACGTCGATGGGGATGCTACGATGATGATTATGACAACACAACACCCAGTCCCTCAGCGGAGAAAATCTCCAACCCAGCCGGGAATCGAACCCGGGCCATTAGGATTGACATTCTTTCGCGCTGACCACTTTTTTTTTTTACATTTTGTTCGTTGTTGATCGTTGTGTTTCGTCGTTGCGGACGTCACTGACATCCGTTAAAGTTCGTTTGTTGATCCTTCCACTCAGTTTTTTTTTTTTTGTTTTTTTTTTTATTACAGAGGCCAACCAGCTCTCTGACCGAACACGCTTAGCTACCGTGCCGGCGACGTACACGTAGGCCCTGCTTGACATCAAATCGTTGTAAGCGGTGCGAACCTGTCTGCATCGACTTTTCTACAGCGTTTTCTCCGTGATGAATTGTTGCAAATGTCTTTGGATCTGGTTCTCTTGACCAGAGATCACAAACGTGCATAGATCCCAATCCGGTATGAGTCAGGAGCGTATTGCTTAATTTAGAAGCTGTATTCAACGAAGAATATTATCAGAAATTAAGTCCGCATTCACGTAAATAAAAGAGCGGAATGTCGTAAACTTATTCGAAGTACTGGCGCACAATCCACTTTCCTTTTTAAATGAAGAGAGGAGATGAAACATTTCTAAGAAAATCCGGTAGTCATGATATCATGGCTGGAGCTTCAAAATATTTCACTGGCCTCTGTCTGCGCAGTCTCTATGCCACAATGACAGATAAAATTGTAATCCACCAAGAGATTTACTAGCAGATTTCTTCTTATGAAATTCATCCAACCCGTCCATCATCACATTAGCTGTGTAGAAAGGCGCGTCGTTTCAGCAGCGACGTTACGCCTAAAAACAGATGCGTAGCGGAGAGCAGCACAATAGTGAAGTGTTTTGTTTCGGCGGGCGGCCTTTGTCCGAGAGATTCGTCACCGCCTTCAAATATACACACACCACGCTTCCCTCACACCCGCAGTCGAACCGTGAACAAAGGTTTTTGCGCACGATCCGGACAAACAGACTGCGTATAACGCATGTTAGTGCCGACGATTGTGGGTATGTAGTTCCTCCGATGCTACGCCACTTCTCGGGAGTGTTACGTGAAATCCTCAGCATCTAAAGGTTCCACACCTCACGAAAGACTGTAGCTCCACCATGTTCCCCGCGCCTCATATAGAAACGTTCATTTTATCCTCTCGTCACTGCGCATTTTGGCTGCCCGCTCTAAACAATATAATTACACAAATACGTCTACAGACCACAAAAGAAATTGCACAGTACCCTGTTATATTTCTTCTCATAGCACCACAAATAATAATTTTTCTTCCATTGCACCAGAAGATTCCGTACAAGAACACTGAATGCTCACACAAACCTGTGAAGTTTTTCAGACTTTCTTTTCAACTGCTGCAGAAGACTACTTTGGCAACTCAGTTACAAAGGTCAGTTGTAGGACGGTTCGTCGAGAAACAACATAGAATTGTTCGAACTGTCGTAGTTCTCTTGAAAAGGCGTTGATCTCAAGAACGGATGCAGGAGGCGATTTAGTATCCTCCCAGGTACAAGCGCATGATTTCTATTGATACTATACTCATTCTGCATTGATGTTTTAAAAATATCGCAGCTAGATGTCTTCAACTTGTCGAAAAAAACTTGAATTATGGCATGTAAAGAAATCTTTTGTTAAACTGACACTTTCCACATCATTATGAGGTGCCGTATTCATGATCTATGGAGCAGGTATTAACCTAATCTAATCTGCTCTCTAAAACGTACACTGCATATTCAGTTGCAATGAACAAAAAATGCACTTAGTATCTCCTATGATACTCAAGCACTCATATTTCAGAATACATTAATTTATGGCAGATTTTTGTTAATTTTATCCTTCTCCTTATGAAGTTTATTACTTTTCCTACAGTAGCGAAACGATAATCTTTAACATACCTTATACGACACTCAAAATTTATAAAATTATGAGGCGAACGAAATCATATTCGACTACTAATAAAGTTTAAATACACCGCCCGACAAAAACAACGCGGAGCACCCAGAATGACATGGGAAAACAAAATGAAATTTCACACGTTGAGAGTGCACGCAATTTTATTTCAATAATTTCAAAATCGAGTCAAATTTACAAATAACTTGGCAGTATGAGCCCACTTACCAGTATGTCGTTGTACCCCTCCGCCCCACCCTGACCTGGATGCAAGAATTGATTCGGTTGGAAAAGATTTCGTAAAGCCATTGTATTCAATCGTGAGGCAACCTTCCCCAAAACTGTTGTAACTGAACCTTGATATCCTCGATGTTTCCATTGAGGCGAAGTTGACGTCAGAGCTGGTCCAGTACATGTTCTATTAAGGATAGATCTGCGGAGCTTGCTAACCACGGGACTACCTCAACATCAGGCAGGCACTTCAGAGAGACGTTGGCAATGTGTGGACGAGCGATTTCCTCTTGGAAAAATGGCACTACGATACTGTCGCATGAGAGGTAACACATGGGGATGCAGGATGTTCATTACGTACAGTTATGCCGCCAGAGCTCCCTCAGTCACTACAGACATCTGTGTATGCATGAATATCCAGGGTGATTCCGTGATGATGTTACGAATCTTCAGGGAAGGTGAAGAAGGATAATCTTATCAATTTGAGGTAACGGACCCTGGTTCCGGAACGAACGACTCGGAAGTTATAAGGAAAAACTCTGACAGTGGAATACAGGTTCCGGAACTGTTTTTGCCTAGATAGTAGAGCAGACAACTCTGACACATGGAAGTATGGATCGAAACAAGAAAAAAATTCTATTAACAATGGGCTCTAAATGCGTTCCTTAAGAACTGTGAGCACTTGTTCAGTAGTGGAGATGTGTTTCATAGTGGCGAAGATGAACGAGTGTTCATAGTTCCTTAGGTATACATTTCAGATCCCATGTTTCTTGGACTTATTTCCTTGTTTTGGTCCATACTGCCAGCTCCGAAAGTTTCCTACCCTAGAGTTTTAGCAACAGCAGTACCAGTACGTGAATTCCAGATATCAGAACGATTTTCGCTTATGATTTGCGACTCGTTGTTTTCCGGACCAAGGTCCCTTACACCAAATTGCTACATTTTTCCATCTCCATCATCCCTGAAAGTTTTTATCACCATCACAGAATTACCCTGTCTATACAAACATATACAAACGCCTGAGCTTATAGCTTCGACGGTATGTAGCGTCGCTGGATGACGTTTCCGGACGCGGGTTCTTACGCTCATTTTGTTCCTTAAGATGCCTTCAACATCCCCTTTGAGGTCTGTCGGTGTAATTTTGAAACACCCAGTATATGTAGATGTTGATGGGTGGAAAAGTAGATTCAATACATCCAGGTTTGCATTACTTGATAATATTGCACAGAATAGTGAGATTATCACATGTATACAGGAGTGTACATGGGAATCTTAAGCTCAATGTTCCTATTAACTATAATTTTTCGAGATGTGGCTGGAAAGATGTAATCTTTCCAAAAAGGTATTTTGTAAGCCGCTTATTCTATGAATGATCAATCACATTTCCATAAGAATCTACCAACGAACCACAGCACAAGATGTATTGAACTACTAATATTATCTGCACTCATCTAGCGTATTGCTGTACGGTATGAGATCCTTCCCAATAATTGTCTAAGAGAGCAATACAGCCGATTTACAGCCCCACATTCTTACCAAATCCATGCTTGTGCTTCCTCTCTGATTAATGTTCCAGAACCCATTACTTTATACAAATAGAGCCAGAGAGGCCGTTTCTCGGTGTTGTTTGCCTGGAAGCTGTGCTTCTACAGCAGTCAACTTCCATGTGCCTTTATTGCGTGTCTCCCCCCGTCCCCGCTGCCGAGCAGACAAACTACAGAACGAAAGCTTTAATATGGAATAGTTTTGAGTCTCGTCGACACGTTGATTTCTTTAAGTACTATCCTCTTCGGTATAGAATTTCGAAGTGTGCTTTATCTCTTTAACAGAATTCTGTATTGAAAACAATATGTTTTCTGATCTTTAATGTAGCACTAACGTGTGATACCGTTGTCGTCTGCCTTACAGTCTGTTTTCTACATTCACAAGTATACTTCAAAAGCCACCTTATTATGTGCTGAATACGGTACTTTTGTAACACTGTCACTTTCTTCTTTTCTTGTTCCAGTCGCATATAATTCACGGGAAGAACGATTACTGGTAAGACTTCATGTGGTCTCGAATCTCTCTAATTTTATCTTCTTTACCTTCATGGTCTTTGTGCGATATATACAGGACATAGGAACGTACGCGCTCAGAATTTTAACTGTAGACCACTGTTCTTTCCACGCACAATTCGTGAATGGAACAGGGAAGGGGGGATCAGATAGTGGTACAATAAGTACCCTCCGCCACACACCGTAAGGTGGCTCGCGGAGTATAGATGTAGATGTAGAACACAACGTGGTCCCCCAGGAGTCAGAACTCTCAACAAGAATATCCTCACTGCAATTAAAAACCAGCAGTACTACTTAATACCCTAACAACTACTGCAGAAGAAAAGGAATAGAAACCAAAATCACCACACTAGGTAAACACTAGCCCAATAACAAATATTATCTAAAATTTTCCTGTAACGCGTCTTACTTCCAACTTGCATAAATTTATACTGGAAATAAAATGTTTTTGAAGTTAGTCCTGAAGGTCACACAACACAACCGTTTACACCGCGTTTTGCGAAGTGAAAAGTGTTTGTTAAACCACAATTATCAAAGTACATTTAACATGTGTATGACGTATCCTCTGGACGCGAAAGAAGAAGGATCTGTCACAGCAAAACACAACAAGCTGACAGTGCAGGACATTATACGGATGGTCAGCCAAAACCATATAAAGTAAAATCAAGTTTTTCAGTAACCAAAACCCACTGATGATGACACAGAGGTGCCGAAACATCTTTGTCTAACAATGAGAAGCAGCGTTTTGCATAAAAGGCGGAACTATATCCACACACATGGTCCACGGCTGTGTCGGTGCCATCGTTTAGCATCACAAAATGACTCTGAGCACTATGGGACTTAACTTCTGAGGTCATCAGTCCCCTAGAACTTAGAACTACTTAAACCTAACAAACCTAAGGACATCACACACACCCATGCCCGAGGCAGGATTCGCACCTACGACTGTTGCGATCGCGCGGTTCCAGACTGTAGCGCCTAGAACCGCTCGGCCACTCCGGTCGGCTTAGCATCACAGATTTCATGCAAGCCCCATAGTGTAATATTGCTCCATTCAGCCTACGAACTTGGTGCAGAGCAAGTTTCAAGGAACCATTCACTTTGATGATGGCATACCTGAACACAACCAAAGTTTCTGCCAAAGACCATTCCTTTTCCTGTTTTACAGGGTGCTTAAACCTCTGACCTTTATGTACTCTGATGAGGTGTGGACGTCCAACATCTTGTCGCCTACTCATGATTTCTCCACCCTACAACAGTAGCCTTTAGGTAACGTTTGGTAATGGCTGAGGGAACTCTAATGGCACAACGTTCGTCACGGACATCCTGGATCGTCATGTGTTTCCTCTCATGTGTTTGTATCCCAGTGTCATTTTTCAACACGACAATGCCCGTCCACACACGGCTGGTATCTCTATAAACTGTGTGCACGAAGCTGAGGTACTCCCGTGGCCAGCAAGATCCTCAGATCTATCCCCAATAGAACGTGTGTCCGATGTCATCTCCGTCTCAGTGTCAGTATTCCGGATATCAAGTGCCAGTTAAAACAGTTATGGGCAGCTTACCTCCGGAGAGGATATTACGGCTCCATGACATCCCTCCCAACCGAATAAGTAAATGCGTTCAGGCCAGAGAGATTGCTACGTCATAATGATAAGTGGACTCATTCATTGTAAATTTGACTCGATTCTGTAATCTCTGAAATAATGTAACATACATCCTCAAAGCGTGAAGTTTCTTTCCTTATCTCCTCTCCTTCTAGGTGCTTCACTTTTTTTGTCAGCCAATGTACTGTTCCTTGCCGCGTCATGTGTCCACAAACCCAGCAAGCAGCATTTAATCTCGCTGTGGCCAATGATCAAAATGTTTGGCTAATCAGTGTATATTCCTTTCGCCACATATCTGAGTCATATTGTATTAAACTTCAACAAAACTGAATCTTCAAATCGCTGTAAAGCATTCTATACGTATCCTAAACTGTCCCACCGTTAAGAAGACATACCAACGCTAATACATTCGACTGTCATTTGTCATTAACTTTATTTGTACGCAAGTGCATATTTTGGCCCCTGCTGACAACAAACACTCTATCAACGGTTTCTCTCTGTACTGCATACTGCATAATAAGTGTAGTTATACCGTTCCTCATCTGTGAACATCTCTGTTACTTTTTCTTTTGTTTCCTTTTCTTTTCGTAATCTGCTTAGTTCACGCTGCAAACGAATGTTAGCAGTTAAATCTGTTGCCTCTTCATGGTGCTATATATATGGTCCAACAGCTATAGGAAGTTCTTTGTTATTTTATACGCCATAAATATTCATAAATATAAGTATTGTAAAATGAAATTGCATAAGAACGAAAAATCCAACTATGTGAAATACTGTACTTTAAAAAGATGGGCAGACTTATATTCAATAAATGCAAAATGGTCGAAATAACCTCTGAGACCACAGAAAGCAAAAGTTATGAGTCGCGAGGAGGAGTAGCAAGAGAGAATCGATAGAAGGCAGTCGGCACGTATAGTGTTTGCGAGTTGGTTCACGTGAAGGATGATTGCGAGACAGCTGTCCATTGAGCAAAAAGCACAGTGTAAATGCTGTAATTGTTGACGACGACGACGGAGCATTAAATGGGCTCATCGTTCTAGAGCTACATGGAAACAGAAGTCGGAGGAGGAGGACAAGATGACGGCATATGGCAGTTGATCGCGACCTGTCTTAACAATTGTATGAAATGGGCTCAGTAAGAACTGTATTGTGAAAGTGCCTTACTACGTTCTCTTTCATTTCGACGTTTGCCTAATAGCAGAACGTACAGCACCATAAATACTAGGTTCAATCGTATACGATGAAGTGGTATTCCAAAGACGCATTTTTCAGAAATATCTGTATATCGCTGCACGCGTGCCTGATATGTCTCTGCTTCAGCGCCAGTTGTCATGTTCGGTTGTTCAATAAGTATTTCCCAGATAAATATATTCTAAATGTGTATTTTAGATATATTGTTCTCCATATGTTTTTTTTAATTTTATGAAATATAAAACATCTCGTGTTGTATCTGTGTCTTCTTTTCACATGTGGAGTATTTTTTAAACAGTATTTTTTATTTTTAATAATGTTACATTTGAAATGGTAATTACACTAGTGTCGTGTCATTATTGTAAATCTGTACAATAATGAGGAAAAACAGAATTGTTCGGATCAAAGAAACGCTAAATGCACTTTGATTTTTCGCACTAAGTCATTTGACAACTGCAGTTTCATGACAGGAGCAGGAAGGAAGAAAGGATTTCCCCTTTCTTTCCCTCGGCCGATCAACGTTACCCAAGCCCAATGGCAGAGGAGTGGGGGACAAGTGGTGTGGGAAACGCTGCGTGTCGGGACGCCTAGTTCGCATCACTGATTATGATATTGACACGCCGAGTGTTAGACGCGCAGTCTACTGTTTCTTTCGGTTAACGCCCTAAAGACTACGAATATTTTATTATTCGTAGATGTATATATTATACGAATTATTTCGATGAACCTAGAAAATATTTTGCATTTACCACGTACGAAGTTTGATCAGCCACAGTATGACGTGGACACTATGATCACTAGCGAAGAAATTACTTTTGCAGCACTGTCAGAAGATTTGATTAAAGACGCCATCGATAATGACATAATTATGGAAAGTCACACTACCTTAAGGCTTGAAGACGAAAGCGCAATTTCAGGTCCTATTCTAAATGAAAAACATTGTGAAGAAATGGTGGAAGAGAATAAAAAAGCAAAATGTGACTCAGACCTTGGGTATAAACAAAAAGCCGTTACATTTGGCGATCTGGTACAAATAAATTTGAAACTGTAAAACATAGAAACAAAAAGGTCACAAAGAGAGAAGATCTCTATAAACGAGAAGCACGAATTGCTGCAGGTATCCCCAAGTATTTATTAGACAAATTTCAAATTGTCATGGACAAATCAGTACTGATACATGATCTGAAATAAAGAAGTGCGCTTTACAAGCGAGGAATGATAGTAATTTATCACAACATTTGTTCAAGGCTTCTTCAAAATGGATTCACAATTTTAAAGTAAGGCACTAGATTGTTTCAAGTAAAATCAGTAATTCATCAGTCAAGGGCAAATAGCAAATAAAGTGGAACTGAGAGGGACGTCTTACGAATTCGTGAGGACTGAAATCGAAAATTGTGTGGTCTGGACAGACCAATGTGTATAACTCTGGCCAGTCAGACTTCAGTTTGGAAACTGAGGCAGGAGCAATGTTATTCTACAGAGGAACATCAAAAAATGAAATTCTAGCAAAATCCTTGAATGCTTTAACATGTAGTTACACGATGCACCTCATTATATATGCAGGCGGAAACTTAATCGCACCCTCGCTAACAGTTTTGAGAGAAAGAGATGGTTATTTCGGAACAAAAGTTGCCAAAGATTTATGCAAAGCAGATAATGTCCTCGTGTTCACTTCTACGTCAGGTATATTGACGTCAGACCTCGTAAGGAAATGGTATGAACAGGTTTATATACCTAATACGAATTAAGTCTATCTTGTGTTTAGATTCATGCACAGGGAAAAACGAAAAAATACGTAGCACAATTGATAAATATGGAAAACAGGCGAATATTTAAACTATTTCTGCCGGAATGATCACTACGATTCAGCCATTATTCGGCCTTGGAAAAAATTTTTGAAATATTTTTCAGACGTAACTACACAATTACAACGTTAACATGCAATCAGGAAATAAAATTCTAAAAATGCAATCCCTCACTCGCAATCAGTTTTCTTCTCCCAGATTCGTCAATCTTCACAAAAATGCATGGTACTAGAGTGGTTCCACTCAACAATAACCTCCTAAATATGAGACATATGTCCACTATTGCTTTAAAAACTGTAATCCTGTTTGTGGCTCCTGTCGTGAAACTGAAACTGTCCGATTTACTTGGTGTATTCAGCATTTTTTAAGCTAGATAATTCCGCGGTTCCTCAATACTGTATAAATTTACAATAACGTTACAACAATAACGTACCAACAATTTCAAACACATACACCAAAAAACTTTAGCATCACCCCCGTTCCCAGAACTCCTGAAGACAGACGTTGACTGTAGATATTGTATCACAGACACAGACTGTTCAGAGATGTCACTAAACCCATCCAAAAATTTAAAACAACCATGCATGATCAGCACCTATTAGACGGAGGTGATCCGACAGCCGATCAGTTCCAGTCATTCCACCAGGAAGGAGGTACACGGCTCTTGTTGTCTGTAGTTCAGCCAAGCCTAGACGGTCAATACCGCGGTTCGATCGCGTCTGCGTTGTTACTTTGTACCAGGAAGGGCTCTCAACAAGTTAAGTGTCCAGGCGTCTCAGAGTGAACCAAAACAATGTTGTTCGGACATGGAGGAGATATGGAGAGACAGGAACGGCCGATGACATGCTTCGCTCAGGCCACCCAAGGGCTACTACTGCAGTGGATGACCACTACCTACGGATTATGGCTCGGAGGAACCCTGACAACAACGCCACCATCATGAATAACGCTTTTAGTGCAGCCACAGGATATCGTGTTACGACTCAAACTGTGCGCAATAGGCTGCATGATGCGCAACTTCACTCCCGACGTCCATGACAAGGTCCATCTTGGCAACCACGACACCATGCAGTGCGGCACAGATGGGCCCAACAACATGCCGAAGGGCCCGCTCAGGATTAGCATCACGTTTTCTTCACCAATGAATGTCGCATATGCCTTCAATCAGACAATCGTCGGAGACGTGTTTGGAGGCAACACGGTCAGGCTGAACGCCTGAGACACACTGTCCAGCGAGTGCAGCAAAGTGGAGGTTCCCTGCTGTTTTGGGGTGACATTATGTGGGACCGACGTACGCCGCTGGTTGTCATGGAAGGAGCCATAACGGCTGTACGATACGTGAATGCCATCCTCCGACCGATAGTGCAACCATATCGGCAGCGTATTGGCGAGGCATTCGTCTTCATGGACGACAAAAAAAATGGTTCAAATGGGTCTGAGTACTATGGGACTTAACATCTGAGGTCATCAGTCCCCTAGAACTTAGAACTACTTAAACCTAACTAAGCAAAGGACATCACACACATCCATGCCCGAGGCAGGATTCGAACCGGCGACCATAGCGGTCGCGCGGTTGCAGATTGAAACGCCTAGAACCGCTCGGCCACAACGGCCGGCCATGGACGACAATTCGTGCCCCCATCGTACACATCTTGTGAATGACTTCCTTCAGGATAACGACATCGCTCGACTAAAGTAGCCAGCATGTTCTCCAGATATGAACCCTATCCAACATGCTTGGGATAGATTGAAATGGCTGTTTATGGACGACGTGACCCACCAATCACTCTGAGGGATCTACGCCGTTTCGCCGTTGAGGAGTGGGACAATCTCGACTAACAGCGCATTTATGAACTTGTGGATAGTAAGTCACGACGAATACAGGCATGCATCAATGCAAGAGGACGTGCAACTGGGTAGTAGAGGTACCGGTGTGTACAACAATCTATACCACCACTACTGAAGGTCTGGCTGTATGGTGGTACAACATGCAATGTGTGGTTTTCATGAGCAATAAAAAGGGCAGAAATGATGTTTAGGTCGATCTCTATTCCAATTTTCTGTACAGGTTCCGGAACCCTCGGAACCGAGGTGATGCAAAACTTTTTTTGGTAAATTTGAAAAGATTACGCCAAATGCAAAACGAAAACACAGATACGACACAACTGACAAGTGGCATAGCATTGAAGCGGACACATCTTATATCTTATTTCTGGCAAATGCTTTTTTGGAATAACACTTCATTATATATGACTGAATTTGGTATTTATGGTGCTATACGTTTTGCTATTACTCAAGCGTTGAAATGAAACAGAAAGTAGTGTGGAGGTGGGGATTTCGAAAAAAATGACTTTTTCGACAAATCTGAGTGCAGAATTGTAACGTACAGCAAAAAACCACAGAACTCTTATTTGAAGTTTTGTGTGTATCTGTTACTGTTTCAACGGTATTCATTAAGAAATATTGAACTCAATTCAACTCTTCTCAAGTGGGGCTTTCACCCGCCTAACTGCCGTATGGGCTCGTATAAAAATGCGTGTCTCTTATTTTGATCTACACTACAACATATTAAAAGCGGATGAAGCGTATCCCTAGGTTTACTAAATTATGTCTGTGTGTTTTTTTTTATTTTTATTTATTTACACGTCAAGTTCCGTAGGACCAAATTGAGGGGCAAATCTCCAAGATCATGGAACATGTCAGTGCATGTAATTACAACATAAAAGTAATAACAGATAAAAATAAAATGTTTATGAGCCCGAAAAACTCAGTCCATAAATAAACGCAATCAACAACACAACAAGAGTCAGCTTAATTTTTCAAGGAACTCCTCGACAGAATAGAAGGAGTGACCCATGTACCGCTAAGATTTTTGAATTCGAGTGGTAGCTTATTGAAAATGGATGCAGCAGTATACTGCACACCTTTCTGCACAAGAGTTAAGGAAGTCCCATCCAAATGCAGGTTTGATTTCGCCGGCTATTAACTGAGTGAAAGCTGCTTATTCTTGGGAATAAACTAATATTGTTAACAAGAAATGACAGTATGGAATATATATATTGAGAGGCCAATGTCAAAGTACCCAGACTCGTGAACAAGGGTCGACAAAAGGTTCGTGAACTTACAGCACTTATTGCCCGAACCACCCATTTCTGAGGCAAAAATGTACTTTTAGAATGGGAAGAGCTACCCCAAAATATAATACCATTTGACATAAGCGAATGAAAATAAGCAAAGTAGACTAATTTTCGTGTCGAACGATCACTCACTTCAGATACCGTTCGAATAGTGAAATGGGTCTGAGCACTATGGGACTTAACATCTGAGGTCATCAGTCCCCTATAACTTAGAACTACTTAAACCTAACTAACCTAAGGACGACACACACATCCATGCCCGAGGCAGGATTTGAACTTGCAACCGTAGCGGTCGCGCGCTTCCAAACTGAAGCGCCTAGAACCGCTCGGCCACTCCGGCCGGCTGGAATAGTGAAACTGGCACTATTAAGTCTTTGTACAAGATCCTGAACATGGACTTTCCACGACAGCGTACTATCTATCTGAACACGTACAAATCTGAACTGTTCAGTTTCACTAATCATATGCTCATTCTGTGAAATTAAAACATCAGGTTTTGTTGCATTGTGTGTTAGAAACTGGAAAAATTGAGTCTTGATGTGATTTAGCGTTAGTTTATTTTCTACAAGCCATGAACTTAGGTCATGAACTGCACTGTTTGAAACCGGGTCGCTGTTGCACACAACATCCTTTACTACCAAGCTGCCGCCGTTGGATAAGCAGCTGAGCAGCAAGTCGTATACTCCTAGCTCACTCATTTGTTACATAGTTTAATTCTTAATTTCTTCGCGTGTTTTTGGTACTTGCATTGTTTAATTCATAAATTTCGGGCGTATTATAGTATTTGAGAGTTGTAGCATCGCGTTTTAGTACCTGAATAGTGTAAATTCGCCTAGTCGTTTGTCTTCTGTTTTTGTTTTGAACGGCCAGTGTCGGTTGGTCACAGTCAGTTTGCTCCCTGCCGCCGTTGGATAAGCAGCTGAGCAGCAAGTCGTATACTCCTAGCTCACTCATTTGTTACATAGTTTAATTCTGAATTTCTTTGCGTGTTTTTGGTACTTGCATTGTTTAATTCATAAATTTCGGGCGTATTATAGTATTTGAGAGTTGTAGCATCGCGTTTTAGTACCTGAATAGTGTAAATTCGCGTAGTCGTTTGTCTTCTGTTTTTGTTTTGAACGGCCAGTGTCGGTTGGTCACAGTCAGTGTGCTCCCTGCCGCCGTTGGATAAGCAGCTGAGCAGCAAGTCGTATACTCCTAGCTCACTCATTTGTTACATAGTTTAATTCTGAATTTCTTTGCGTGTTTTTGGTACTTGCATTGTTTAATTCATAAATTTCGGGCGTATTATAGTATTTGAGAGAGTAGCATCGCGTTTTAGTACCTGAATAGTGTAAATTCGCGTAGTCTCCTTCCGCCGCCGAGCAGTGTCAGCAGTGCGCAAGTAGCAGCATTACTGCATTTACTAGGCAATCTTGTATTTTAATAACCGTTTAAATTTTGTCGATTTGTTTGCGCTCTCTGTAGATTAGTTCAGACGTTCTTTGCAAAACAGTTTTTAGCATGGATAGGGACTGCAACTGCTGTGTTCGGATGCAGGCTGAGTTGGCATCCCTTCGCTCCCAGCTTCAGGCAGTGTTGGCTTCGGTCACACAGCTTGAGGCTGTTGCCAATGGGCATCACTGTGGGGGTCCGGATGGGGGTTTGTCGGGGACGGCCAGCTCGTCCCACGCATCCCCTGATCGGACTACCACTGTGGTTGCCCGGGATACTGCCCGCATTGAGGCTGATCCCTCACCTGTGGTAGAGTGGGAGGTCGTCTCAAGGTGTGGCAGGGGGCGAAAGACATTCCGGAGGGCTGAACGGAAAGCCTCTCCAGTTTGTCTGACGAACCGGTTTCAGGCTCTGTCTCAGGCTGATACTGATGTTCGGCCTGACATGGCTGCTTGTCCTGTTCCAGAGGTTGCCCCTCAGTCTGCAAGATCCCGGCAGTCGCAGAGGGTGGGCTTACTGGTAGTTGGGAGCTCCAACGTCAGGCGCGTAATGGGGCCCCTTAGGGAAATGGCAGCAAGAGAGGGGAAGAAAACCAATGTGCTCTCCGTGTGCATACCGGGGGAAGTCATTCCAGATGTGGAAAGGGTCCTTCCGGATGCCATGAAGGGTACAGGGTGCACCCATCTGCAGGTGGTCGCTCATCTCGGCACCAATGATGTGTGTCGCTATGGATCAGAGGAAATCCTCTCTGGCTTCCGGCGGCTATCTGATTTGGTGAGGACTGCCAGTCTCGCTAGCGGGATGAAAGCAGAGCTCACCATCTGCAGCATCGTCGACAGGACTCCTGGGGACCTTTGGTACAGAGCCGAGTGGAGGGTCTGAATCAGAGGCTGAGACGGTTCTGCGACCGTGTGGGCTGCAGATTCCTCGACTTGCGCCATAGGGTGGTGGGGTTTCGGGTTCCGCTGGATAGGTCAGGAGTCCACTACACACAACAAGCGGCTACACGGGTAGCAGGGGTTGTGTGGCGTGGGCTGGGCGGTTTTTTAGGTTATATGGCCTTGGGCAAGTACAGAAAGGGCAACAGCCTCAACGGGTGCGGGGCAAAGTCAGGACATGCGGGGACCAAGCAGCAATCGGTATTGTAATTGTCAACTGTCGAAGCTGCGTTGGTAAAGTACCAGAACTTCAAGCGCTGATAGAAAGCACCGAAGCTGAAATCGTTATAGGTACAGAAAGCTGGCTTAAGCCAGAGATAAATTCTGCCGAAATTTTTACAAAGGCCCAGACGGTGTTTAGAAAGGATAGATTGCATGCAACCGGTGGTGGAGTGTTCGTCGCTGTTAGTAGTAGTTTATCCTGTAGTGAAGTAGAAGTGGATAGTTCCTGTGAATTATTATGGGTGGAGTTTACACTCAACAACCGAACTAGGTTAATAATTGGCTCCTTTTACCGACCTCCCGACTCAGCAGCATTAGTGGCAGAACAACTGAGAGAAAATTTGGAATACATTTCACATAAATTTTCTCAGCATGTTATAGTCTTAGGTGATTTCAATTTACCAGATATAGACTGGGACACTCAGATGTTTAGGACGGGTGGTATGGACAGGGCATCGAGTGACATTATACTGAGTGCACTATCCGAAAATTACCTCGAGCAATTAAACAGAGAACCGACTCGTCGAGATAACATCTTGGACCTACTGATAACAAACAGACCCGAACTTTTCGACTCTGTATGTACAGAACAGGGAATCAGTGATCATAAGGCCGTTGCAGCATCCCTGAATATGGAAGTTAATAGGAGTATAAAAAAAGGGAGGAAGGTTTATCTGTTTAGTAAGAGTAATAGAAGGCAGATTTCAGACTACCTAACAGATCAAAACGAAAATTTCTGTTCCGACACTGACAATGTTGAGTGTTTATGGAAAAAGTTCAAGGCAATCGTAAAATGCGTTTTAGACAGGTACGTGCCGAGTCAGACTGTGAGGGACGGGAAAAACCCACCGTGGTACAACAACAAAGTTAGGAAACTACTGCGAAAGCTAAGAGAGCTCCACTCCAAATTTAAACGCAGCCAAAACCTCTCAGACAAACAGAAGCTAAACGATGTCAAAGTTAGCGTAAGGAGGGCTATGCGTGAAGCGTTCAGTGAATTCGAAAGTAAAATTCTATGTACCGACTTGACAGAAAATCCTAGGAAGTTCTGGTCTTACGTTAAATCAGTAAGTGGCTCGAAACAGCATATCCAGACACTACGGGATGATGATGGCATTGAAACAGAGGATGACACGCGTAAAGCTGAAATACTAAACACCTTTTTCCAAAGCTGTTTCACAGAGGAAGACCGCACTGCAGTTCCTTCTCTAAATCCTCGCACAAACGAAAAAATGGCTGACATCGAAATAAGTGTCCAAGGAATAGAAAAGCAACTGGAATCACTCAATAGAGGAAAGTCCACTGGACCTGACGGGATACCAATTCGATTCTACACAGAGTACGCGAAAGAACTTGCCCCCCCTTCTAACAGCCGTGTACCGCAAGTCTCTACAGGAACGGAGGGTTCCAAATGATTGGAAAAGAGCACAGATAGTCCCAGTCTTCAAGAAGGGTTGTCGAACAGATGCGCAAAACTATAGACCTATATCTCTGACGTCGATCTGTTGTAGAATTTTAGAACATGTTTTTTGCTCGAGTATCATGTCGTTTTTGGAAACCCAGAATCTACTATGTAGGAATCAACATGGATTCCGGAAACAGCGATCGTGTAAGACCCAACTCGCTTAATTTGCTCATGAGACCCAGAAAATATTAGATACAGGCTCCCAGGTAGATGCTATTTTTCTTGACTTCCGGAAGGCGTTCGATACAGTTCCGCACTGTCGCCTGATAAACAAAGTAAGAGCCTACGGAATATCAGACCAGCTGTGTGGCTGGATTGAAGAGTTTTTAGCAAACAGAACACAGCATGTTGTTATCAATGGAGAGACGTCTACAGACGTTAAAGTAACCTCTGGCGTGCCACAGGGGAGTGTTATGGGACCATTGCTTTTCACAATATATATAAATGACCTAGTAGATAGTGTCGGAAGTTCCATGCGGCTTTTCGCGGATGATGCTGTAGTATACAGAGAAGTTGCAGCATTAGAAAATTGTAGCGAAATGCAGGAAGATCTGCAGCGGATAGGTACTTGGTGCAGGGAGTGGCAACTGACCCTTAACATAGACAAATGTAATGTATTGCGAATACATAGAAAGAAGGATCCTTTATTGTATGATTATATGATAGCGGAACAAACACTGGTAGCAGTTACTTCTGTAAAATATCTGGGAGTATGCGTGCGGAACGATTTGAAGTGGAATGATCATATAAAATTAATTGTTGGTAGGGCGGGTACCAGGTTGAGATTCATTGGGAGAGTGCTTAGAAAATGTAGTCCATCAACAAAGGAGGTGGCTTACAAAACACTCGTTCGACCCATACTTGAGTATTGCTCATCAGTGTGGGATCCGTACCAGATCGGTCTGACGGAGGAGATAGAGAAGATCCAAAGAAGAGCGGCGCATTTCGTCACAGGGTTATTTGGTCACCGTGATAGCGTTACGGAGATGTTTAATAAACTCAAGTGGCAGACTCTGCAAGAGAGGCGCTCTGCATCGCGGTGTAGCTTGCTCGCCAGGTTTCGAGAGGGTGCGTTTCTGGATGAGGTATCGAATATATTGCTTCCCCATACTTATACCTCCCGAGGAGATCACGAATGTAAAATTAGAGAGATTAGAGCGCGCACGGAGGCTTTCAGGCAGTCGTTCTTCCCGCGAACCATACGTGACTGGAACAGGAAAGGGAGGTAATGACAGTGTCACGTAAAGTGCCCTCCGCCACACACCGTTGGGTGGCTTGCGGAGTATAAATGTAGATGTAGATGTAGATAAACAGAAATATTTTAGAGTTACCCGTAATACTAGAGGGCTTGTCATTTATATACATAAGGACCAGGAGTGGCCCCAATACTGATCCCTGGGGCACCTCCCACTTAACTGTACCCCACTCGGACCCCTCATTACAGCCATTCTCAATATTGTGAATAATGACCTTATGCTGTCTGTTGCTAAAGAAAGAGGTGAACCAATTGTGAGCTACTCCCCATATTCCGTAATGGTTCAACTTCTCGAGCAATATTTTGTGATCAACACAATCAAACGCCTTAGTTAAAACAAAAAATATGCCTAGCGTTCGAAACTTTTTGTTTAACCCATCCAGCACCTCATAGAGGAAAGAGAATATAGCATTTTCAGTTGTTAAACGACTTCCAAAGCTGAACTGTACATTTGATAGCAAATCGTGTGACATAAAATTATCAATTAACCTTACACACACAGCCTTTTCAATAACTTTAGCAAAAAGTGATGGCATAGAAATAGGTCTAAAATTGCCTACATTCTTCTTTTCTCCCTTTTTATAAAGCGGCTTCACTACTATTTTAATCGTTCAGGAAACTGACCATTTCTAAAGGAAAAATTACAAATATGACTAAATACAGGGCTAACATGTGCAGCACAGTACTTTAATATTCTGCTAGGCATTCCATCATATCCATGAGTCCTATTAGTGTTCAGTGATTTAATTATTGACTCAACCTCCCCCTTGTCTATATCAGAGAGGAGTATTTCAGACATCAATCTTGGAAAGACATTTGCGAAAAACGTTGTATGATTCCCTGCAGAAAATAAATTTTTATTTACCTCACCAGCAATGCTCGGAAATGATTGTTAAATACTGTACATGTATCTGGTTTATCAGCAACAGAGATATTTTTACTGTGAACTCACTTCATATCATCGCAGACGATGCTGAATAGCTCTGTGATGTAGTGGTTATGACACTAAACTGTTGCATGGAGGGTCACCAGTTCAAAATTCATCTGGATTGTACGATTTTAATTTTTATATTCGGTTCGAGTCGATTCTACAAGTATCCACAAATGTCTAGAATCATTGTACTGGAATATTCTGTGGTCTTGTATATACTGTATGTGTTCAGGCTGGAGGCAGTTCGCTCTGAGCTCTTGTATCTACAAGTGCTCAATAAACCTTCATTAAGTGAAGTTTGTGTTCATCATTCATCTAATTACACCTTCATCTATGTAACAATATAGTCGACCTTGTGCTGCTGACCAGACACTTCCTTCACAACTGACCATATGGTTTCAATTTTACCCTGTGAATTAGTTCTTCTGTTTGCATACCACATACTATTTGCCTTTCTAATAACATTTTAAGCACCTTAAAATACTGTTTGTAATGGGCTACTGTAGCTTGATTGTGACTACTTCTAACATTTTGATATAATTCCTGCTTTGTTCTACATGCTACCCTTATCCCACTAGTCAGCCACCCGTGCTGCCTGATACTGCTAGTACACCCTTTAGGACGTCCTAATGGAAAGCAACTCTCAAAGAGCATGAGAAATGTTTTAAGGAAAGCATTATATTTATCACCTATGTTATCGGCACTACAAACATCCTGCCACTCTTGTTCCTTGACAAGATTTAAAAAACTCTCTATTGGATTAACTTTCATACACGGTTTGTAATTATATGTGACATTTGTTTGAGTACAAATGCCTTTTTGTGTTACAATTTGTGCATCATGGTCTGAAAGGCCATTCACCCTTTTACTAACAGAATGCCCATCTAGTAATGAAGAATGAATAAAAATATTGTCTATGGCTGTGCTACTGTTCCCCTGCACCATAGTTGGAAAAAAATACAGTCTGCATCAGACCTTGTGAATTTAGGAGATCTACCAACATACTTTTTCTTGCTCTATCATATACAAAATTTATATTGAAGTCACTGCATATAACTAATTTCTGGTAATTCCTACAAAGTGAATCAAGAACCCTCTCTAGCTTGAGCAGAAATGTTCTAAGTCAGAGTTAGGGGATCTATAAACAACAACAATTAGAAGTTTGGTTTCACTAAATTCAACTACCCCTGCACAACATTCAAATATCTGTTTAGTGCAGTGCTGTGACACATCTATGGACTCAACTGGAATACTGTTTTTTAGGTACATAGCCACTCCCCCATCCCGCAAGGAACTCCTTGAAAAACTAAGTAGTTCACTAACTTTATCTCTAATACCTCTTATATTTTGTTGAAATATGCAAATCCCTTCTCTACTTGGAAATATGACGTCCTCTGAAGGTGAGCCCTTAGTTAGAGGGAATTCCTTTAAGCAGTATACCTATCAGCAGACTAGAAAAGGTGCAGCTATTACACCAACTACCACAGGAATTTTTCCATGAGTGATACCAACACCACCCACTACACTGTCACCTATAATCATTGCCAGCCTCCCCTTCCCATACCTATTGATGTGCAGGTCATGCCTAGTGAAACCTGATCTACTGATAGACCCAACTGGCACCACTAAAATGTGACCCATGCCCTCTGCCATCACCGCCCTCTCCAGCCCATGTTAAGCGCCTAACAGCCGCATTAAGATGAGGTCGATCATGACGCTGACACAGTTTCACGAAATGCACATTAGTGCCAACAGTTTGAGTAGCTATCTTTACCAGGTCACCATCTACATCATATTCTCTGTCCCTATCAAGACTGTTCCCATCTCCACCCACTATCACTACCTGATCCTCCTTCCTAAAATTCTTACACAACACCCCTGCGCTGTCAGTCATCTGAGCCAACCCTGCACCAGGCTTCGCAATGCTGGTGACCTGGTACTCACTCCCCAACATTTCCTGCAACTGCTGGCCCTCACCTCTACCATGCGAACTACCTAGCAGCAGAACCTTCTTCTTTCTGTTAGACTTTGCAACTGACGTAGGCCACCTAACTGCTGAGGCCTGCTGCATGTTCCCTACATCTACAGCTACAAGAGGCTCCTCTCCATTGAACTCTGACAGTTGGTCAAACCTATTGCAAATAGTCAAAGTATAACTGTCTGAATACCTCCTCCTCCCAGCTACTTTCTTGCCTGTTCCCATTCCCCACCACCCTTCACCATCCTCAACCTATCTAGTTCCTCCTTTGCGCGTTGTAACTGCAGCTGAATGGTACAGGTCTTACGCTCCTGCTCCTCTATCAACTTATTTCTACCAAAGATTCTGCATTCCCAGGAGAGGATCTCGCTAGAATGCCCACTGGCTTCCCCACTGCATTCTCCCCAGTGAAAATACTTTGAACAATCCCACACCGTAACCCACTACTCACAAACCTACGACAGAGCCCACACTTCTCACTCACGATAAAATTTTACAGTTACTGAAAGAAACTATATTTCTACGTTACTTCAGTTACACCAGTAGAACTATTTACAGAACTAACAATCGCGGTCTTCAAATTCTCGGTCAACTAAGAAAGCAAATACTTGTATTAATACTATTACACCACAGCTAATACCAGTCTGAGGTGTGGGGTTGAACTGTTATTCTGTTATTCTGCGCAACGGATTAATCTGAGATGTACCCTTTACCCTGTGGCTCCTGCAAGATGCAATTTCCACCCCCACACTACTACAGAAGTCGGACAGACGCTCCTAAAGTTCTAAAGAGAAATGCCTGAAAAACTTTCAGCAATAAATATCTTCTGGAGTCGTCCGCTGTAAGGAAATGACACAAAAATTCACAAAATTTCTTACGTAACTAGTGGGATACTTGGGTACTGGAGTAGTGCTAGTTAGTGTAAGAAAAACATGAAACTAACGAAAGTTATTATTTATTTTGCAAAAATTCTGAGAAATCACAATGGCACTTTTAGTTATGAATTGAACAAGTTATATCCTGGCTCTTTTCACAATGTGAAGTTACCTCTCAAGGATAGGATTCGCTAATGAAATTTCTATACAAAGTTTAAGATGGTTGTTGACTTGGCAGAATGGCTAAGAGGCGCACCTACTCAACTTGAATAATTATCCTTTAGAATGTTGCTAGGTACGGTCGAGGCTGTCGCGTGTGAAATGCAGTGAAGTGTACTGTTGTGAAGAAAATATGGGGCTCGCAATAGCTGTAGCACACAGTACCGTAAGCTGCGATGACTGCTGTCTGCCCTGCTTGCTGCTGACAAATAAGATAACTCTCATTCTATCTGGATTGACCTTCGCCAATCAAACTCTCCCTATGCCTTGATGAAGTCAAGGATTCCTATTCGCCCCTAGTCTAACTATTGGCATGGTACACCGGTCAGATAACCAGTCCACCGCGATGCCACTCACAATTCGCTCGCGGGCATTTAACTATAACTCTGTCCGTTCACACTGCACAATAAGTGTGTCGGCCAACACAGTGAACAACGCTTAATTGCAAGGACTCAATACAGAGTCGCCCTTTGATTCGCTCTCGACAGAGGTGCTTTCCCAGTGAAGTACTGAGTAGAGATTTGTTCCTCGCTCCAAGAGCGACAACGGAACGGCGCCTCTCCACGCCAAACGTGAAGGGGTATATCTTTTGGTCTCTTCCATTATACCTTCAGCTCAAGGCATCAGAAATATCGTCTGCCAATCAGCATTGCTCTTCTAAAACGGGAGAATGACGTTTCGTTTAAGGCGACCAATCCGGAAACCTGCAGCATTGGCGTTTGGCGTTTGCTGTCTCACTGTGAAAATCTCTGAAACTGCGTGCTATGTGTAAAGAATGCGTAGGCTGGCTGCTCCCACACAATGTAGCGGAATTTGCTTTTAAACCGAACACGGAGTTGTTCCCCCCTTTCACCAGCCGACGTAGGCTGGGTCGTCCTCTGAAGGGACCAGTGTCCCGTTGTGCAGTTTCTCTCCCGAACTAAAAGTTTCTGTGACCGTTGTGTCTGGAATGTATGGGTGTACGCCAGCCTCGAGTATTTCAACCACAGTGTGCTTACTTGTTAATTGCATATCGTTTACATGAATTCATACAACATTGACTTTGTCTTATCGAGTTTGGGTTCGAATGAAGCGTCTTGATGTGCGGAATATGATTGTGAGGGCGGAATATGTAAGCAATGAAGGTCAGGAGACCACAACATCTTTCACCAGTACCAACAAAACTTCATAAAATTATTAGCTAAAACAAAAATTCAAGTGGCCACTGGAACACTCAACGAAGTTAATACGTTAAATGAAAATTTTATGGAAATATTTCACTAGAAACAATAAGAAACGTCAGCTGAAAACTAAACAACTTCAATGCAACAGAAAACTCTAAAAAAACACAGCGAGCGAACGTTTCCAAATGATTATTAAATCGTTATTTCGCCACAAACAGCACGAATCACCGCTGAAAGCTATTAAATTTAATAACTGTATGACAGTGTACAAATAACTTAGTCAGTACTTAGCTTTGTAACGCCTCACCAATATGCCCTCAGCGATAAATTGCTTTCTACATGCAAATGAGCTACGCAGTAGTGATTAGTAATCTTTTTCAGTTATGATATTTTGTGTTGTGCTGAATGACATTGTCTGTGGTAACTCATTCGTCGACCGAGTGTGTAAATTTATTGGACAGAGAAATTCTTGAGTGAAAAGTATATGATTGGCTACCTACAAATAGGGTTGTAGCATACGAATCCTTTGTATTAGGGTAGTCCTGTACATAAATTCCATTCATGAAGTAAAATTTTACTAGTGCGCAGGATTTGTCAATATCCGTACTATGTAGTCTTCTTTCGTGACATTTCAGACATGTCATATCACTAAACCAGGAGGGTGACATGTTGAATTGACGGAGATAATTGTGTTATCATTCATGGTAACCTATGGAGGGTTTGGAAACCATAACGTACAATCTCAATTTTATTTTTCTCTTTACGGATTTACTCACAGATACAGGATCAAATTTCGCCGATCTTATTTCAACTATCCCACTTTAATTTCATATGGCTGTTGTGATAGTTTTCTCTATTAACGCCTGATTTCGGCCTTGATATGAAGGAGAAACCCACTGACTATTCCTTTGCTATCAGGTAAAAGTTTTCATTCCAAATGATCCATTTTCTGCACTAGTCCGAGTGTTACAATAAAAAAGGCATACGAGGTGTGGCTAGAAAAAAACCGGACTAGTACTGGTGAAACAATAAAACGAATGCAATAAGGCTGAAAGTCGCGTGGCCTGTCACGTGACTCTCGCTCCGCCTACTGCTCGAGTTTCATCTGCCTCCTGCACTCAGTCTGCCCGTGGCGTCTGTTTTAAGTAGTTGACGTTTTGTCTGTGCGTCGGAAAATGTTGAGTGTACAGAAAGAACAGCGTGTTAACATCAAATTTTGTTTCAAACTAGGAAAATCTGCAAGTGAAACGTTTGTAATGTTACAACAAGTGTACGGCGATATTTGTTTATCGCGAACACAAGTGTTTGATTGGTTTAAACGATTTAAAGATGGCCGCGAAGACACCAGTGATGACACTCGCACTGGCAGACCATTTTCAGCAAAAACTGATGCAAACATTGAAAAAATCGGTAAACTTGTTCGACAAGATCGCCGTTTAACAATCAGAGCAGTGTCTGAGTTAACAGGAGTTGACAAGGAAAGTGTTAGGCAGATTCTTCATGAAAGTTTCAACATGAACAAAGTGTGTTCAAAAATGGTTCCAAAGTGTCTCACAGTTGAACAGAAGGAACGCCGAAGAATGATTTGTTCTGACATCCTGGAAAACATTGAAAGTGATCCCACCTTCTTACAAAATGTTATTACTTGCGATGAGTCGTGGTTTTTTACGTACGATCCCGAAACTAAACGCCAATCGATGCATTGGAAAACTCCTGGTTCTCCACGACAAAAAAAAGCACGAATGTCAAAATCGAAATTCAAGGCAATGATGATTGTTTTTTTTGACATCAAAGGGATTGTGCACATTGATTGGGTACCAGAGGGACAAACAGTGAATCAGCATTACTACATTAGCGTCCTGGCTACCCTACGTGAGCGAGTACGGAGAAAACGGAACGATTTG
Source organism: Schistocerca serialis cubense (assembly GCF_023864345.2). Classification (NCBI taxonomy): domain Eukaryota; kingdom Metazoa; phylum Arthropoda; class Insecta; order Orthoptera; family Acrididae; genus Schistocerca; species Schistocerca serialis. Next base: position 527,096,711 of record NC_064640.1, read on the forward strand.
TGGAGAAAAAAGTCATGGATCCTTCACCAAGACAATGCCCCAGCTCACAGTGCGTTGTCAGTGAAGACGTTTTTGGCAAAACACAACATTCCCATCTTAGATCATCCACCCTACTCACGTGATTTGGCCCCCTGTGACTTTTTTCTTTTCCCTAAAGTCAAGTCAGCTTTGAAAGGAACTAGATTTGAGACTGTTGAAGCAGTAAAAGAAAAAGCGACGGAAGTAATGTATGGACTTACCGAAAATGATCTGCAGCATTGCTATGAACAGTGGAAAATTCGTATGGAGCGGTGTAGAGACCGAGGAGGAGAGTACATTGAAGGAGATAACATGAAATTGTAAATAATTGTAAATAAATGTTTTTTCCAGCATCAGTCCGGTTTTTTTCTAGCCGCACCTCGTATGGCGCAACGACCTGATGAAAATCTTTTAACTAAACGCCACTTCGGTGACTTGCGTGTCCCTCAGCCAACGACACTCGGTGTTCCCAGGTGGTTACCAATACAGGAACTAACCGGCCCCGACATCACTTAACTTTGGTGATTGAGCGGAAACCAGTGTTTCCAACGAGGCACGGCAGTTGGCAAGTTCGAGTTTGCCGTATATTATATCAATATTTCTGTTTTGTCGGCATCTGTATTACGGCCTAGACGGAAAGGCAGCCGACTTGGATGATCTGCTATCTGAAAATATTAATAATAACATTAAAACGGAAAAAACTTCCTAACGTTCTGTAAAATTACATTTATTTGGTCTCTAACTGGCTTCTTATGCCGTCTTCAGAGGACAACTTAAAGTCGCAATCACAGAAAAAAACATTATGTGCGACGTCCGCAGATATTATTTGTACAAAACATACAAAAATGACACAAAGCGTTCACATAGAGGAACATCTATGAAAACATTACATTTTTGTTACATACACTTACGTAAACAGAAAATGGGGCAAACAAAGTTATATGTTGAGATACATTTAACAAAAAAAAAAAAAAATGGTTCAAATGGCTCTGAGCACTATGCGACTTAACTTCTGAGGTCATCAGTCACCTAGAACTTAGAACTAATTAAACCTTACTAACCTAAGGACATCACACACATCCATGCCTGAGGCAGGATTCGAACCTGCGACCGTAGCGGTCGCTCGGCTCCAGACTGTAGCGCCTAGAACCGCACGGCCACTCCGGCCGGTTACATTTAACAGCTGATGAGAAATAAGATAAATTTACTGTTTGAATCTAGTATTTGTAACAAAAACTTAATTTAACAAATGGGAGAAAGGAAATTCAGGCTGATAATTTAATACGAGCACTAATCTGGAATTCTGTGCCATGTGTTTGCTGAGTTCCATTATTTTCAGTATGGTCATCCTTCTGCTTTTCTGAACAAAATATAAAACTTCACATTCGATGTCACATGAATGGTTTTCTGTTAAAAGATGATCAGCAAAAGTGGAGTCTTCTTTCCTTAATCTCCATCTCCTCTCATGCTCATATAGCCTAATTGCGACAGGTGTGACTGACTGGCCAATGTATACTTTTTCCCACTGCTTACATGTGATTTTGCACATACAAATCTGTGCCAAAGATTAATAATTTCTAACCCATTACAAACAACTGTTAATATAGTTGAGAAATGCGTGAAACCCTACTATATATATATATATATATATATATATATATATATATATATATATATATATATATATATATATATATATATTAAGTGATTAGAACAATTCAGAACTACATTAGCCGATTTTTTAGTCTGACGGATTTACAAGACGCCGGAAAGACTAGTCCTGACAGTGCCGAAGAGAAAGACTGATTCACTCTCAGTTTCATGGAAACAGCCGGCTTTACCACAAGGAAGAGCTGCAAATCTCAAATAGCCACCCGGATCCAGCATATCAAAGACTAGTACGAAAGACACCAGATGACAAGAGCTATTTTAATAGATGTTACGACAACATACGATAGGCTACTGTGAAATCCCGTATTTTATTTGAAAAATCAATAAAATTACACTGTTTCTCAACCTGTGTTGTCAGAAATATCTTTCAGAATGGTGAATTCTTTTTTAAGTTCTAATGTTGTTGAAACAGGTAGAGGAAACAGAAAAATTATTTCCCTCGGGGAGTGTGCCACTATTAGGGTTATTTTTGTTTAACATCTATAAAAATGATCAACTCCTACTAGAAGAGGACCAAAGTTACATCTAATCTTCTTAACTCAAAATACTTTCTACATTACACAAGACTAATCCGGATTGAAAAACACTGAAACACTGTGCAATTCACAAGTACCTCAGGCTTACTTTGAATCACATCTCGTCAAACTGTCCCAGCCGCCCGGGTGGCCGAGCGGTTCTAGGCGCTACAGTCTGGAACCGTGCGACCTCTACGGTCGCAGGTTCGATCCTGCCTCGGGCATGGATGTGTGTGATGTCAGGTTAGTTAGGTTTAATTAGTTCTAAGTTCTAGGGGACTGATGATCTTGGAAGTTAAGTCCCATAGTGCTCAGAGCCAGAACTGTCCCAACATGAAACTCAGAGTAGCTACCAGAGATAATCTTATGTGTAAATCGACTGGAACAACATGCAGAGCACCACCAAAACTATGATGGCTTCTGCACTTTCTTTGTACTACTCTTTCAGTCGATTATGTGTGCCTTAATGGCACAGATCTCACTATGTCATAGCAGTGGAAAGGACATGCAGTGGGATGGACAAAAATATGGAAACACAAACTACACATACCACATTAAAGTGCCTAATACGGTGTAGTAAAACCATTGGCATTCAAAACACCTTCGCGTCGTCCCGGAATGGATCAATACAGGTCTTTTACTGTTTTCAAGGGACTCTCATTCCACCCTTCCTGCAAAATAGTGGGAAGTTCAGGTAATGATGATGGACGTGGACAGCGATCACGCACCCTTCTCTCCAAAGTAGGCCAAAAAGACTCAATGATATTGAGGTCTACCGATCGACGTGGCGCAGTGGTTAACACACTGGACTCGCATTCGGGAGGACGACGGTTCAATCCCGCGTCCGGCCATCCTGAATTATGTTTTCCGTGATTTCCCTAAATCACTCCAGGCAAATGCCGGGATGGTTCCTTTGAAAGGGCACGGCCGACTTCCTTCCCCGTCCTTCCCTGAGACCGATGACCTCGCAGTTCGGTCTCTTCCCCCAAAACAACCCAACCCATATTGAGGTCTGGAGAGTGTGGTGGTCAGGTGAGAAGCGGCAATTCATCCTCGTGCTCGTAAAACGAGTCCGGGACGATGAGAGCTTTGTGAACAGGGGCTCTGTCGTTTTGGAACACAGGGAACAAACACTGAACCATGGGACGGACCTGATCAGCTAAAATAGTCATATTATCCTTCGCAGTTATGCGACCTTGCAGAGTACCCATGGGCCCATGGAATACCATATCTTCTCTGAATCCCCACCTTGCTTCACTCGAGGAATGTAAACTCGCCCTGAAATTGGAAACCCTGTGCAACAAGACCCATCCGTCCAAATGACCTCATTCCATTATCCATAGTCCCAGTTTTATGGCTTCTGCACCACGTTTTCCTCTTCCGGGCATTTGCATCACTTATGGGCGGCTTAGGAATTCCAGCTCTCCCTGCAATTCCCTGTTTCAGGAACTACGTTTGTGTTGCTTTGGTGCTGACAGAGTTCGCGGTAGTGACACTCAGTTCTGCAGTGCCTTTTGCTAGTGTAGTCCTTTTATTTATCTTCACATTTCTCTTCAATGACTGTCTCACATTTCTCTACAATGACTGTCTGTCAGGATCACCCATTACACTATTTCGTCCTCGTTTTGACTTAGTGTATGGTATTTTCCCGCTTTCCTTGTATGCGGTATAAATCTTCGATACGGTGCCTCTTGAAACACGAAATAATTCCGCTGTCTGGCTACAGAAGCACCAACTACACTAACACTAACAATTTTCCTACGTTTGAACTCACTTATCTCCGACATAATGCACTCGCAACTGCACAGAACACGACTATGACTACGAGTGACACTTGGAAGGACTAGAGGTCGCTGCACAAGTGCCGTTCGTGGTCACATACAACAGCTCCACACGTAGGCTTGGCTAGCATCTGAATTTCTCTTCAAGCTTACATTTCTAGCGGTGTTTCAGCATTTTTATCCAACCCCTATAGTTCTCAATCAGACAGACCACATCAATACGATTTGTCTGCAGCGGATCGGTCTGGAGAATTTATACTGCCTCGGTGTAATTGCTCTTCCTATCGTTCAATGAATAAAAGTTTTTCCTTCAAAACTGAGACGTGTTAGAAGCTAGTGTACTGAAAGATTAATGGTAGTCGAAGGACTCTCTCCTGGCCATACAGAATAATGGATCACTGGAAGTCTCTGGACCGACATGGCTTAGGCGTCCACAGGAGATGTGATTTCAATGTAGATTCTAGATGTTTATGAATGTGGGGTGAACAGACTTAATTTTAAATGTTGCGATGCCTTTCATACCATTACGGTTACGGAATTCAAATCTGTAAATGCTTAACAATTGTTTCGATTTTCTTTCATTAGCTGGCGGAGTATTTATGTATTTTATATCATTTGCTTCTGATACGATAAGTAAATAAATCATTACTACCCGACCAGGTAAACTGTGCTCCCGTACATAATGGTAAACGGAGATGGTATAGAGGCATGCTTCTGCAGCTGCAAGTGGAGTGTTTCCGACTGATGATCGGATAACCGATCACTGCAGTAAGTGCAGAACCTTCGATTCATGGGAGAATGATAATAACGACCCTCCTTAGAGGGCCACCTACCGCATTTCATTTAAATAAACGATAACAAAATCAGGTGATCGGACAAAATATTAGTTCAAAAATGGTTCAAATGGCTCTGAGCGCTTTGGAACTTAACATCTGAGGTCATCAGTCGCGTAGACTTAGAACTACTTAAACCTAACTAACCTAAGGACATCACACACATCCATGACCGATGCAGGATTCGAACCTGCGACCGTAGCAGCAGCGCGGTTGCAGACCGAAGCGCCTAGAAGCGCTCGGCCACAACGGATGGCAAAATATTAGTGATCCCCTTAACAGAGCACTCTCATAACGTTGTAAAACGCTGTAGATGATATGGAGCTAATAACAGGCACTTATCTGACCCTACACCTCTGACTTAAGCCAAGGCAGTTAAGGTTTGCGTACGTGTCAGTAGGTTGTATAGAATCACCGCAGTAAGATATGTCGACGTGACAGAATTCCAGAAAGGGGCTACCGTGTTTGGATGCGCCCGTGGCAAAACTATGAATGAAATTTCCTAGTTTGTTAGAGCGTCAATGCCAACTGTCCAACTTATCTGCAAGGAATGACGCATCACTCGCAGCCCCGTAACACGGTGTAAGAAAAGAGGCCTTATTAAGGCCCTAACCGACAGGGACCTGATTATCACTCTTTGTTAATGACAGTACGGCAGGAATTGCTGCTGTCTGTGAACGCAGTCACATGTCAACCAGTTTCTGAGCGTACATTTCGAATAGAGCTCCATGTAATGGATATTTGGAGTTGGATACCTGACAAAAGAACATTACTCACAACGGCACGTAAATCTGCACTTCTTAAATAGGCTAAACAGCACAGAAAATGGACAGAAAGTTACTGGTGGTGTATAGTGTGGTCCGATGAGTCGGAATTTTGCCTATTTTCAAATGAACTTTTAAGCTGCGGCATGTGGAGAATTTAGTTCAGGCCGGAGATGTTTCTGTGATGCTTTAAGAGTGTTTTTCTTACCATGAGTTGGGTCCACTCATTAAAGTTACCGTAAACATGAACCATGGCGTTAATTTAAACATTTTCGTTGACCAAGTGTTGCTCTTTCTTCTACATTTTCATGATGAGTATGCTCTGGACACTCTCGTCTTCTAAGACGGCAAGATGTTCACGAGGTCGCACACTTACGTTCGTAGTTTGACGAACACTCAGACATCTTATTGCATCTTTAATGGCCCGTTACAACTTCCTATCATAATCCCATAGCAAATGCCTGGAACCGTTTGGGACAGGGAGAGTAACGTAACAGTTATCATTCATGCAACTTGGTACCTTCCCACGATCTAACCATCAGTCAGATATTGCATGCCTAAAAGAAACTTATAGACTGTCTTCCTCACCGAAATGAGATTATTATGAAGGTTAGAGACAGTGTTTCGTGGAATCAGCGTGATGCCTGCTGAGGGTGACTAATATTTTGTCTGATGGTCTTATAAGACGTTTTTTCTTCTTTTTTAAAGACATTAAACAGTTGTGTCAAAAGCAGTGCGGTCATGAAATATATTTGTTAGTTTCGAAGTACATTTCATCGGCTTTCTCAGGATGATACTGTGGCTGTCGGAGAGATTTAAAATATTCATCTTGCAGAATGTTGTGTAATGATTGAACAGGCGCAAAAACGAATCGTGGACTGGCCCTGTTGTTTGTCAACAGAAATGCTCACTTCACTACGTTAGCCGGTCGCGGTGGGCGAGCGGTTCTGGCGCTGCGGTCCGGAACCGCGGGACTGCTACGGTCGCGGGTTCGAATCCTGCCTCGGGCATGGGTGTGTGTGATGTCCTTAGGTTAGTTAGGTTTAAGTAGTTCTAAGTTCTAGGGGACTTATGACCTAAGATGTTGAGTCCCATAGTGCTCAGAGCCATTTCAACCATTTTTCACTACGTTAACACTCATTTCACTTTAAAAGTGTTGTGCCCATTTCAGTTAGAGAAACTAATTACCGTGTTACAATAAAACGTCCAATTCGGCAGCTGTGTTTAGCCATTCTCAGTTGGCCAGTCATTTAGATCCTTTTGAAATGGGATCACAGTGGCAAAATACGTTTTCCCGATTTTTTTTTGCTGACTTGAAAGACCAACTCTGTGCGAGAAGGGCTACAAAGCGTCTCTTCAGTTTCTCCTGGTGTAGATGAAGAGAAACAAACACGACTTTACTTGTACTCTATATACTGATGGCTCATTGCCCCAGGTGCAGAAAAACATGGCCGTTAACATCTCTAATGTGGAAAATATCACCAAGGAATTGGAAAACCAAAAGAACGGCTGTAAGAACGGCTACACAAAAAAACAGGTTCGGCGAGAGCTACAGTGAACAACGGCTGTACAGTCCTGACAAATATGTCTCATGCACTGTGTCTCTTACGTGCAGTGGTATACTGCCTGGAAAAATTGGACCACTTTTGCGGAGACACGCAATCAAGTTTTACACCAACCTAGAAAAAATCGGCAACTGCTTGGCAGTATCACAGGTGACCACGAATTGCGCAACTGTGCCAATGTGGCATGACATTAACTCATTAAGAGAAAAAGAGTTAAGCATCTATACGAAGAGGAGGAAGTGAGGTGAACGTAACGCAATGTGGTTTTATTTCGGTGAGTACAGAATCAACTTAAATCGACAACGAAATTCACATTACGAGTACGCTATTGGTCATTGTCAGTAGGAAGCTGTACCCCTTCGGGCCGGATGAAAGTAATGCTGTGCTGAGTACTTCAATTATTGTAACTGGCCCCTGATATCTTGGATATTGACGCTGTCGTGGAGTTCAGCGGGGTCCACACATGTTCTATAGGTAACGAGCGCTACCTAGTGGAAGGTGGCACGACGGTGCGCTGCAAACAATGCCTCCGAACTTTTTAAGTGAACGCTCTTAAAACGTTATACATGAAACAAATTTTGTTAACATTCTACATCTTTATTCTTCATGTCAACATAATTATGTCTCAACATACTCCCCCTGTCGAAGAAAACATTTCTTCCAACAAGAGACTAATTTCTCGAAATCGTCTCTACCGATTTTCGTCCTATTCGGATAATTCCTTAGTGTTGCGTAAGTTTTTTTCTGCCTTACAGGGTATTTGCTGTCATCACTTTCTTGTGCTGCTTGTGCTTTGAAGCAACGGCGATCCTAACTCTGCATTCGAACGTTGCTTTCTGGAGAATACTCGTTACGATTCAGATAAAATTGACATTGTGACTTGTCTAGCTGTCTCACGTAGCTGAACGTCTTCAAAATAGCATCGAGTATGGCTATGAGAACGAATACTTCGTACATAAGCTTACATCCGTATCAGTATTTCTCTGACTGCCTCTCTTATGCACATAGCCCCGAAGTGGTGTCACTGCGAGCAAACCTCACGCTGGCCGTATAACACAACGGCTTACCTCTGTACTTCCGCAGCTACCCAGCGAAATCAAGCGTGACATTGGGAATGGAAGCAGAATCTCCGATCATGGGAATCGAACTGGAGTTTGCCTGAGCGTAGACGAAAAAAGGGAAAAGAAATGCGCGGCGCAGAGCACAAAGAGCTGTCAGTACCATTAAAGTGTCAACGACTCGAGAGCTCACAAGAACTGTGACACCTCCTCGCAGACTCGGTTACAGTTCATCTTCACGCTTTGACAGACCTATTGCTTACCATAACATCAGCTTAACTCCAGCGACAAGGGAATACGGCCTGCACCATCCAATAAATCCGACAGACATGTTAGAACAACGAACGTCTGTAAGTCAAACTGCTTTCTTTTTCAGGATTTCCAGAAAATTGTCGGTTGGTGATAGAGACAAACGCGATTATCATGACACGTTGTAACTTATTTAATGAAAGCTAGTGTCTCTCCTCATCGTCACCCCAAAAAATGTTAGTAATCACAACAAAATGCGACTTTATGTTGAGCACATATTACCCATTACAGGAATTTTGAAACAGACTTAAGCAAAAATTAGCTATACTGACGTTTAGAAAAACCATCACAATAGCTAGATGGTAATATATTATCTTTTCGGATTTCTGTATTTTTTACTGTATTTTCACATTTCATCCAGACAGCTCGCAAAGCGACTGCAAGAAGTCGCTGTCAGTGTATGCCAGCAGCGTTTTCGCACATGAGAGGTACCGCAAAAAGTTATCCTAGTCGTGAGCTCTGCTAGACCGGGAACGCTCCATCCACAGATAATCTATTCGGACCTTTACACTGAAAGAGATTTTCAGCACTAGTATTTGGAAGAAGGGGGAGAAGAGGTAGTGACGAAAAGGTCCTGTTCACCAGACATAACGCCAGTGTTGTGGAGTAAACGCAAAACCTCTCCACAAAGTGTCTTGTAGTAACCAAGTAATTGATCTGTCCTTCGGATGTAACTTTAAGCAACTCTTAATGCAAGCATAGTGTTTTATTCTCTCTCTCCCTTACATCCGTAGCAACATAGATAAAACACTACACTATGTTAAACTACCGCTGCCATTTACTTCTTCTTCTACGCTCCAAGCACGAGCGGTAATAATAAAGATTTAATTATCAGTCAGTTTTAGTCCATATACAACACATTATTCTGGACTGCAAAATCATTGTTCAGATGGAGCTTTAACTCTCTTCTCTTAGTCGCCCCACTTAAGACCTAGATTAAGTATCAATAGTGCATTGATATGTAAGCATAGGCTTCAGCAGCCGTTGCCACTATCAATAAAATTCTTCAGGGTATGTGACTACATGGTCTACATGTAAAATTCTCCTGCGTTGCAGACACGTTTGCAGTTGGCCTTCTTCAGGGTATTTTGCTCACAGAGGAAGACTATTTGCAACAGGAAATGTAGGAGGAATATTGACAGTTCGGTCACATACCTTGAAGACTTTATTGACAGTGTGATGATATGATATTTACCCATTATATATTTTTCAAACATCGTTGCCCAAAATCTACAAGTCTTAATTCCCGGGCAGTATTGAAACTATTACCTGCGTAACTAAAAGACTGGACTTATTACAGCGATTTCAGACCAGCGAAAATGGAGTAATGATACCTGTCAAAGAATTTGCTTTCAATTCTTCCTTTCATTCAATGTCGTTATTTTGATATGTTGTTGTTGTTGTTGTTGTTATTGCGGTCTTCAGTCCTGAGACTGGTTTGATGCAGCTCTTCACGCTACTCTATCCTGTCCAAGCTTCTTCATCTCCCAGTACGTACTGCAGCCTACATCCTTCTGAATATTTTGATATAAGAACTTTGATTACCAGAATAAAGCTTCCTGAGCAGCTGTGACTATATAAGGCAGGAATGTTTACTTCACTCACAACAGCACACTATCGTTCGCTGATAACGTTACTGTGGAAAATTTTCTCTATTTACGGGAAAACCTTCGCTTCTGAGTAACACTTCATACATTCATTGGCTGTCTTGGCACAAAATTTCTATACCATCTGTGTTTTCTGTTTCTATAAAAGAAATTGTGGATGAAAGTCCCCTTAGCAATGAAATCATAAAATATGGAGCACCAGGCTGCTGAAGGATGGCGAAGGAAATCGGCAGTGTCCTTTTCTAAGGCACGATTCCGCCGAATTTCAGGATGCTTAGGGAAACCATTGCAACCTAAATATAGATGTCCCAACAGGGTTTTAAGCCTGCTGCTCCTCAATAGAAGACACGACTTTACTTCTGTGTCACCTTAGAAGTTTTCTTTTCAGGTTTTTTATTGGGACCCGTTTTTGCTCTCGGAATTAATCCAAAAGAAAGGAAAAAGCACAAGTTACGATTCTCTGTTAACTAAATATTTTCAGTTAAAGTAACATTTCTTGTGATGAAGAAATTCAATCACTCTTGACGTCTGGAATTCTTTGATATCTAGCATCATCTGTATATATCTTTCAGTTTAATATCCTGAATTTTAGGCTAAATTCTTTGACAAAATAATTTTTTTATCAAAGCAATATATCTGGTAAAACCACATCGCGTTCCTTTTCCTTTGGATTTGCACTGTCGCGGACGAATGGCTTTATTTGGTTGGATTTTGTCCCACTATTAATAAATTATGGTATTTAGGTAACTTTGAAAGTTGTTTAATACTTGCTCTTCAATTTCTGCAGCAGTTGTCAGTACTGTGGTTGTAGAACGCCTTTGAAGCGGTCTTCTGTTTATAATACGTATCTTTATGGGGAAGTTCACCGTCTGTCCGGAAAGTTCCGAGACTAATTTTATTCCTGGTGTATAACGACGTCAACCCAGTAACTAGGGTGGCAGCTTGAAGTAACAACCTACTATAAACTGGAATAAGGCCCAGATCATAGCAATCTATAAAAAGGGTAGAAAATCGGATGCACATAACTACCGGCCAGTTTCACTGACATCGATTTGTTGTAGAATTATGGAACATATTGTGTGTTCAGACATAATGACCTTTCTAGACTATGAGAAGCTCATGTGCAGAAACCAGCACGGTTTTAGAAAACAGCTGTCATGCGAGACACAGCTGGCCCTCTTTGTGCATGATATACAACAGGCTCTAGATACCGTCTCCAGGTTGATGCCATATTTCTCGACTTTTCGCACTGTCGCTTGCTCCAAAAAGCGTGCGCTTACGGTCTATCCGATGACATATGCGGATGGATAGAAAGTTTTCTAACAAACAGAGAGCAGTATGTCGTCCCGAGTGGGATGACTTCAACAGAAACAAGCGTAACATCAGGTGTGCCCCAGGGCATCGTAATAGGTAGGCTGCTTTTTGCGATTCACGTAGACGACTTGGTTGATGGTATGGCATTAAACTGTTTGCCGATGATGCTGTAGTCTACAGGAAAGTAATATCACACGAAAGTTGTGAACAAATCTATAAGGATTTACAGAAAATAAATGCGTGGTGTAATGACTGACAGTTATCTCTCAATATTAGTGAGTGTCACCTACTGCATATAGCAAGGCGAAAATCCTCATTAATATACGAGTACAAAATAAATGACCAGTCTTTGGAAGCGGTAACATCCGTCAAGTATCTGGGTGTGACTGTTCGAAATGATCTCAAATGGAATGATCGGATTACACAAGTAACGGGTAAGGCGAACTCTCGATTGCGGTTTATTGGTAGAATCCTGAAGCGATGCAGTCCTTCAACAAAGGAAATTGCTTACAATACGTTAGTTCGTCCAGTCTTAGAGTATTGTTCGTCTGTATGGGATCCTTACCAGTTGGTTCCCATTCAAGAGACTGAAAAGGTCCAAAAAAGAGCGGCAAGATTCGTGACTGGTACATTTAGCCATCACTAGAGCGTTATCAATCTCATAGAAAGTTTGAAGTGGGATACACTTGCAGATAGTCGACGCGCTAAACGGAAGGGGCTGCTCACTAAATTCCGAAATCCGATCTTCGCCGAGGATGTAGAGCATATATTATTACCACCAACTTTAAAATCGCGCAATGATCACCATTCAAAGATAAGGGAAATTAGAGCTCGAACTGAGGCGTTCAGACAGTCGTTTTTCCCTCGTGCAATCCGCGAGTAACAGAGTGGGGCCGGGCGCAGTGGCCGAGCGGTTCTAGGCGCTTCAGTCTGCAACCGCGTGACCGCTACGGTCGCAGGTTCGAATCCAGCCTCTGGCATGGATGTGTGTGATGTCCGTAGGTTAGTTAGGTTTAAGTAGTTCTAAGTTCTAGGGGACTGATGACCTCAGATGTTAAGTCCCATAGTGCTCAGAGCCATTTGAACCATTTTTGAACAGAGTGGGGGAAATGTGACTTTGGCGCGAATTGTGCCCTCCGCCACACACCGTTTGGTCGCTAGCGGAGCATATATATGGAGATGTAGATGTAGAAACAACAGAAGTGCATCAACCAGTCACCTGTAAGAAGGCAATTGTTGTAAGTAGTGGGCGTGCGGCCGTTGTGTCAACGCTTTTGTGACACAAATGGCAATGGATCAACATCTCTATACGAAGTACATATAAAATTCTCCACAATGCTTTCAAGAAGGGAAAATTGTGTACAAAGTATGTCCTGCACACTTTGATTCTCGACCAATAACAACGAAACGTGGACGCCTGCCGCGACTTGATAGAAAGGCAAAACGTGGACAGTTCTTCTCGGAAAAAAATTGTCATATGTTACGAGAATAGAATTTATTACTACAAACCTACTACAGAACGCCAAAGTGCAGAAATATACATGATGATGCAACGCTTTCATGACATAACCGACATACAAACCAATTTGACGCTTGATTTGAACAACAGCTCTAAGAGTAACTTTCGTGACAGTTTCACATGGTTGAATGAACGTTCTGTGATTTGTACTGAAGTGGGAAGCGACCATGTATAACACCTGAAGTATTAAAACCACCGCCTTAACTTTTCCAGCTCAGTTGTAACACGCAGCTCATCTCCATTTGTTTTGTCACCTTTCTGGGCTGACGGTAAAAAAGCGCAACACCAAGAAGGAGTTGTGCGACATAAACGAAATTTGGTAGACGTGTTTCCACATCTTAAAGATTATGTCTATTCAGATATCACGCCAGCGGCACTATGAGGGTTCAAATAAAGTTTGCTTCAAATAGACACTGTAACGGTCGTGGACGTTAGTTACCTTTAAGATTGGAAGTGATAGTAGTTAAGAATGCCTTAAAGGTGACACAGACGCCGTTATCAGCACCTCACTGCGTTTGAACGACGTCTTCTAATAGGGATACGAGAAGTTGGATGTTCCTTCTGCGATATTGGAGAAAGACTTGGCAGGAATGCAGCCACTGTACATGATCGCTGGCAGTGGAGCTCACGAGAATATACGGTCGCAAGAAGACAGGGCTCCTGACGGCCACGTGGCACTACCGAGAGGGAAGACCATCGTGTTCGGCGTATGACTTTAGCGCGTCGTACTGCATCTGCAGCAACAATTTGAGCAGCAGTTGGTACCACAGTGACACAACGAATTGTTACAAATCTGTTCCTTCAAGGACAGTTCCCAGCCAGGCGCCCTGTAGCGTGAATTTCACAGACTCGAAACCATCGCCATTTGCGACTTCAGTGGTGTCAAACGAGAGCACATTGCAGGCCAGGGTGGAGGTCTGTAGTGTTTTCTGATGAAAGCTGGTTCAGTCTCGGTGCCAGTGATTGCCATATGTTGATTAGAAGGAGGCCAGTAGAGTGACTGGAGCCAACCTACCCGCATGCTAGACACACTGGACCTACACACGGGAACCAGCTACTAGATGGTTCGATTAGTCTTTCGCCCCTATACCCAGCTCCGACGATCGATTTGCACGTCAGAATCGCTACGGACCTCCATCAGGGTTTCCCCTGACTTCGTCCTGGCCAGGCATAGTTCACCAGCTTTCGAGTCCCAACGTGTACTCTCTAGGTGCGCCTCACCTCGCAATGAGGACGAGACGCCCCGGCAGTGCGGAGGCCGCCGCCCCGTAAAGGGCGGGGAAGCCCCATCCTCCCTCGGCCCGCGCAACGCGAGATCTTCACTTTCATTACGCCTTTAGGTTTCGTACAGTCCAATGACTCGCGCATATTTTAGCTGCGCTCGCAAATCCTCTATTGCAGTTTTTAAATCTCTAATTTCGTTTGAACTTTTTGTTGTTTGTCGCGTTGCGACCGCGGCCCAGTTTACTGTTATATCGTCAGTTTGGTCTTGCTGGTAATGGTCATCTGCCGACGTCATTGCGACTGTTGCAGTAGGCTCGTGCGTCTCGTAGATTCTGTCTGCAGCGAGCAGCAGTTTGTCAACTGATCTTTTGTCGTATACAGGGTGTTACAAAAAGGTATGGCCAAACTTTCAGGAACCATTCCTCACACACAAATAAAGAAAAGATGTTATGTGGACATGTTAATTTCCATGTTAGAGCTCATTTAAGTTTCGTCGGTATGTGCTGCACTTCCTCGATTCACCGCCGGTTGGCCCAATCGAAGGAAGGTAATGTTGACTTCGGTGCTGGTGTTGACATGCGACTCATTGCTCCACAGTACTAGCATCAAGCACATCAGTACGTAGCATCAACAGGTTAGTGTTCATCACGAACGTGGTTTTGCAGTCAGTGCAATGTTTACAAATGCGGAGTTGGCAGATGCCCATTTGATGTATGGATTAGCACAAGGCAATAGCCGTGGCGCGGTACGTTTGTATCGAGACAGATTTCCAGAACGAAGGTGTCCCGACAGGAAGACGTTCGAAGCAATTGATCGGCGTCTTAGGGAGCACGGAACATTCCGACCTATGACTCGCGACTGAGGAAGACCTAGAACGACGAAGACACCTGTAATGGACGAGGCAATTCTTCGTGCAGTTGACGATAACCCTAATGTCAGCGTCAGAGAAGTTGCTGCTGTACAAGGTAACGTTGACCACGCCACTCTATGGAGAGTGCTACGGGAGAACCAGTTGTTTCCGTACCATGTACAGCGTGTGCAGGCACTATCAGCAGCTGATTGGCCTCCACGGGTACACTTTGCGAATGGTTCATCCAACAATGTGTCAATCCTCATTTCAGTGCAAATGTTCTCTTTACGGATGTGTCTTCATTCCAACGTGATCAAATTGTAAATTTTCACAATCAACATGTGTGGGCTGACGTGAATCCGCACGCAATTGTGCAGTCACGTCATCAACACAGATTTTCTGTGAACGTTTGGGCAGGCATTGTAGGTGATGTCTTGATTGGGTCCCATGTTCTTCCACCTAAGCTCAATGGAGCACGTTATCATGATTTCATACGGGATACTCTACCTGTGCTGCTAGAACATGTGCCTTTACAAGTACGACACAACATGTGGTTCATGCACGATGGAGCTCCTGCACATTTCAATCGAAGTGTTAGTACGCTTTTCAACAACAGATTCGGTGACCGATGGATTGGTAGAGGCGGACCAATTCCATGGCCTCCACGCTCTTCTGACCGCAACCCTCTTGACTTTCATTTATGGGAGCATTTGAAAGCTCTTGTCTACGCAACCCCGGTACCAAATGTACCGCTGTTATAGCCCAACGTGCTCTATAGAGTGTCGAAGCGTTGCCTTGGCCCGCTCCGTCATCAGATCTGTCTCCAATCGAGCACATACGGGACATCATCCACAACCAGCTTCAACCGTCCTTTTACGGGTGCAACATGCTTGGAACTCCATCCCATAAATTGAAATCCGCACCTGTACAACACAATGCATTCACGTTTGCATACTAGCACTCGACATTCTGGCGGTTACACCGGTTATTAATGTACCAGTATTTCACATTTGCAAAGGCTTATTTCACGCTTACATTAATCTGTGATCTTGCAGTGTTAATCGCTTAAATATGTTAACTACACAAATGCATTCCCCAAATTTCGTTACTCTATATAAATTATTTTTTGGGGTTGTGATTTTTTCCGTCAGTTCTATTAGCCAATTTATGTCTTATCCTCTTCCATACTTTTATAGGGTCTTTAGATAGTATTAAATAATCTGGTATGACTACCATCTTGCTTATGGTGCAGAGCGCGGTCAGTACTACATCCCTGTATCGAATCACATTGTTCAAATATCGTTTGTTAAAATTTTGTTGTGTATGTATTTTTCATACGTAAGCGCAGTTGATCTTCAGATAGTTGAGTTTCATAGGGTGCTTTGGTGTCGTGTGCTTCTTGCTAAAAACTGGTATATGTAGGATGGATTCATCAACTAACTTAATTCACATACTCTGGCACCATGTTTTCAGTGCGTAAGCAGCGGAGCCTCTGTTCTCCCGCAAATTAAAATAACGAAATAAATGCTTTGTTATGGTACCATTTTGATCACTTAGGATTTTAGTTGTCTGTTTCACGTAAATAGCTTTGCGATTTCACAGTCTTGAACCAGTTTCTTCTCATGACGGTACTGGGGTTAGAAATAGTAATGAGTAGATTCAGGCTCCACATGTACAATGCTAATGCTGAAATTTGTTTAGCAGTACGTTGAGGGATGGGTGAAACCTCAACCACTTGATAAAATTTGGAATGTTCGTATGTATTAACGTAATGCGCCTGTTGTTCTCTATTAAAATTTGAGAAGTGCATTGTTAAGGAATTTTAAAGCTTTTTTGATTTTCATCCCAGTTGACGGTGGTCATGTCCTGCAAAGTGGACAAAATGGAGATCCATGGTTAACGTTTTTCTTTTATCTCCGTTAACCATTCCTGTCTGAAAAACGTTTCTATGTCATCTAGATGCATTATTCCTGATTCTGCATATTTAATTTTTAATTTTACACCACTATGGTCTTGGTATGCTTGGAGAATGTGTGTACCCGTGTGTGATTCTACTAACCCATTGAAATATACACTAATGTCGTCCTTCTGGATCTGAACTACACTTTTAATTCAGGATGTATGTATTCTGATAGCTTTTTATCAAGTTTTCTTAGCAAGGGTTCCACAGTGATGAATGATGCTAAAAGTGGATAACACGGTTTTAATGCTTTGCTGGTAGAGCTTCTTGTACCGTGTATATAGTTCTTAATAACTGTGAGAAAGATTTCCCCGAATCCAAAGAATCCCATGACTTTGGAAAGGTAATTTTCGATAATGCTTGACATTGTCAAGAATGAGGAAAAGTTATCTTAATGTTAAATACAACCATTATTTGTATAGATCGCGGATTTATAGAATGATATGACATCTTTCGATTGAACTAGCAGATCTAAAATAGTCAGAGAAAATATTTTCATAAAAAGTTCTATCTACGTACAATGTTTTCAGTATAAACAGAAAAAAAGTAACAAAGAAAAAACCCACAAAATATCGTTACAAATCGTAACACTTCACTCATTAAAACTACTATGTGTTCCGTGATGCTGCTATTTAAGATAAAAAGAGTCTTGCATTTGCTAGAGAGCACCACTGTACGCACAGTTACATTACAAAATTTGTCATATTAAAGCCAAGTTGAACAGTATAGAAAGGAATGTTGATAGTTTAAGTTACGATAATGAAAGAGTTCAGTAAGATAAAACAATAATTCTAATAATCAGGCAGCTGATTAATAATGGGAGTTAGAAATAAAATGCAAAGTACGAGTACAAAAAGGAATGTTATATCCTCAAGAGATTCATTACTCGGAAATTACGAAATAATTTTTAAAAAATTGCAAAATACGGAAGGGCAGGGAGGGAACATTTCTCCATGAAGTTGGTTGCAGCCACTAGGGCCGCTATATACCGGTGCATGCAGCTTGTCGCCGCCAGTTGCCAATGAAGGCCATGCGGAAGCATTTCCACCGTCTTCCCGTGATGCAGTAAGCGTCATAATCACTCCTTTCTGCATATCAGTGTATCAGATTTTAACTCACGACATCGAAGTATCGGTCCACTATAGCAGCTCCCAAAAAATATTAAAATACTTATTCCGATTATGCTTGCACTGTTCATTTAAAATCACTTCCGGAGAGCAATTTTGGCTACTAAAAATTTCAATTTCCTCTAACACATAAACTAATCTTCCATTATTTGCTGTAAGTAGGATTTTTTGTTACGTTCTACGTTTTTTGCAGAGTATTTATTTTTGACTATGTGTGTTCCCAAAAACTGTTTTATTTTGGAAGTATGTGTACTCTTTAAGACGTGAATTAAGCGACAGTTCCGTCTGTCCGACTTAACATTAATCTGTCACTACAGTTCATTTAGTACACACCTGACTTCCGAATTTGTCGCGTTTCGGTCCAATTTTATACCGGAGACGCAAGCTCTTGTCTTTTAGAAAAACAGTTGTAACGTTTCCAACAAGCCCACATTCATTTTTATATTGTTCAACTTTGTATTAATATGGTAAATTTTATCATGAAACTGTGAAGACAGTGGTGCCCTCTAGCAAATGAGTGACTCTCTATATTAAATAGCAGCATCACGGAACACGCAGTAGTTTTAACGACTCCGGACTTTGTGGTACAACATGTGACGTGTTACGCTCTGTAACGATATTGTATAGTTTGTTTTTTGTTACTTTCGTTTTATATTGAACATATTTTAAGTAGATAGATCTTTCAATGAAGAATATTCTTCGTCTATTTTAGATCTGAGAACGATTGCTAGCACAATTGAAACCGGTCATATTATTTTATAAACTCGCGATCTAAATAATTAAAGGTTGCGTTACATAGTTTTACTATTGTACGTGTGGTGTCGGACATGTCAGAAAAAACAGACACCACACATATAATAGCAATATCTAAGCTTTGACGGACTTTCACGATATGTATGTTCAGTGTGGATGCACCCGAGGTACGACCTCTTGTGGCAATCACGCGAGATTCTCCGAGGAAACTGGACTGTGCAGGGGGGAGGTGGAGGGGGCGGGGATGGGGGGAAGAGAAGGGAATGGAAGGGAAGGGAAGGAAAGGGAGGGGCACTACGGAAGTACTGAACGAGAAGTTGGAAATTTGGGTCAGACGTGAAAAGCGCTCGGATAGTCGAAGCCGTCAAGGTGACCGCTCGCGTAAAGCGGGAAATCCGGGTTCGAGTTCCGATCCGCCACAAATTTTCACTTGTTGCCACTGAATTATTTCACTGCCCTAACATGGCTGTCTTCGGTATTTCTCCTTCATTTTATAGATTTACTGTTGATGATCTCCTATATCCTCTGACAATCATTTTTTACTGTGCTGTAACTTTCCTTTGTTGGATTTGTGGCTTGACTTTCTGTCGGAGTGATGTTTCGCTCTTGTGACTCTGTTGATTGTGATTCTTGTGTTCAAATTAGTTTTCTGAGTATCCTATTTTTGGATTTAGTTTCCCTTGTGCACTCTAATGTTCTTTCTCCACACTTGTCGCTTTATTTGGCCGACTTCTTACATGTATATAGACGATGAGTCTTATGTTCTTTGTTTCCAATGTATGTACTGAAGCCAAGGACATTTGTCTTCCCTGTTTGTTACTTTGAGTATATTCTGAAATAACTGTTGAGTTGAAATGTCTTTACGTTTTTACATTATCAGCTCTCGTGCCTGTCTTTTTTGCAAACGTATCTATAGTGCTCTATTTCATCTCTATTTTGGGGCCGTTAGAAACCGCATATTCCCACTTATTATCCACAGATCACTGTGTTTCGTACATCAATCTGTTTGCTATAGATGTTAGCTATTTTACTCCTTCCATAGATTATTTGTAATTATGATTTTACTTAAAAACTGTTTTTGTTGGAAGTCAGAGATCGTTTATCTGTTCTTGGGATTAATCACCTCAGCAATAAATAAACAAAAACTTCTATGCTTTAACTAAAAGCAATGCGAGAATGGCTGTTCCAAAGGAATATAAAAATGTCGATTTTCTGGCGTTCAAATTTGTTTAATTTAATTGCCTATCAGGAATTTGAAACAGTTCTTTGCTTTTACTTCTATATACTTCCTTCTCTTTTAATATACACAGTTGTTTAGAAGCTTATCATTACTAGCCTGTTAATGTATTGTCCCACACGTATGAGCCTCATTCTGTGACTTGGCTTCTACAATCCCAAGGTACATGGTATCAGATGCCTGACACAGATCACACAATTCCTGTAAATTAAGAGAAAGTGGTTATTTAGCTCAGAACGCACTCGATGATACAACCTACGGAATTTCCAGTCGGGATGACAACTCTATTCAAAGTGCGTTATTTTTCAAATCGTCATAGCTAAGTTCTGATCTAACAGTAGGAACTTCTTTGCCCGAAAATGCCATTTCCATTGTAGAAGACACACGGTAATGCTATGTGTGTCTGTAGAGTATCATATATTAAATGTACCCCCTGAGTGTAGTCATCTGGCGATCATATCAGGTACCGCATTGGACAATGATTGGATCTGGGTTTGGTGCACTATCAGTTCCGCAATCCAGTATGCACAAAGAGGAACAGAAAGTTAATGTGGTCACGTATATGACAATTTTACGAAGACTTAAATGCTGAGCCGCAAAAGACGGTGGCGTTTTTGACTTCAACCCGCCCGTCATTCCTCGTTACACTTTTTATTACTCAGACCGAACAGGTCTCCGAAGGTCCAACGGTACCGATCGACCGCCGTGTCATTCTAAACCGATAGGTATCACTGGATTCGGATGTGGAGGGGCATGTGGTCAGCACATCGCTCTCCCGGCCGTTACCAGTTTTCGTGACCGAATCCGCTACTTTTCAGTCAAGTAGATCCTCAGTTGACCTCACAAGGGCTGAGTGCACCCCACTTACT
This sequence comes from Schistocerca serialis cubense, assembly GCF_023864345.2. Lineage (NCBI taxonomy): Eukaryota > Metazoa > Arthropoda > Insecta > Orthoptera > Acrididae > Schistocerca > Schistocerca serialis. The sequence goes on from NC_064640.1 coordinate 527,117,685, forward strand.
ACCAGCGCTCGCCATACGCGGGCGGGACCCATCCAAGTCCTAGCCAAGCCCGGCAGTTCTTAACCTCGGTGGTCTGACGGGAACCGCTGTTACCACTACGGCAAGGTCATTGGCCTATTCCTTGTTATATAAATCCATAAAACCAGTCTTCAGACTAAAGATGATACCAATAAAAAGAGTAATAATATAATAGGAAAAGTCTGTGCTACTGTAAAGTAGGGCCCTCCACATCAAACCCGTTAACGGATATCAAGTGTCAGTATTTAGAGCACATAATGCTACATAATAAGGACCATGTGACGTGTGGAAACTGTCATTTGGCAGTACATGAATCTAGAAGTTCATATTTATCTCCACAATAAGGCGGAACCTCGTGAAGCTATCGCATGGTTTAGGGATTGGATTCTCCTGTATACGTGGTGAAGAATGAGATATAATTAAAGCCACAAAACTTTAATCCAAAAAAAAAAAAAAAAATAGGCGAAAAGCACCGTCAGAACCAACACACCAACTTTTCAATTCCGTTCTCTGTAACGGCAAATAATTCGTAATAAATTATGCAGTATTATGCAATACAGACACAAAGAAGTTTATGAAATTAACTTCCTTCTCAAAGGAAACACACAGTGCAGACATTGCAGATTCTTGATTATCTGTGTATTGACATTCGGAGGATTTTGACGCTGCATAGTGCAACCATCGTTTACGAATACCATTTAGTTGTGAAGCGGATCAAAATTCATCTTCATTCTCTTTCCCGCAGCATAACCGCCTTGCCGAAGAATCCACTGACAGCACTCCAAAAGATGTAGAGACTCAGTTGCAAGTAAACATTATTCTAGCAAGATGTGAAAAGGATGATACTTATGCTAATGAAGAAAACCCAAAACGTATCACTGCATAATATCAGTTTCTCGTGGCATTTAGTGAGAGCTGACATGTGTATTTGTTGTAGTAAATTCCAAGAACGGCGATTTTTACTTCTGTGGTAGAATCACCTGTTCTTCAAACAAGTTTTCTCGAAGCAAACTTAAATGTTGCGTGAAGACTTTTGATGCCATTCGCGAAGAAGGGAAGAGTGTCTATTCGGAAACTGAAGTGAAGGAAGGAACGTTAGAGAGTAACGTCCCGTCAACGAGGCCATTAGAAACGGAGCATAGGACCGGATTAGTGAAGGAGAAAAAAGGAAATCTCCGCCCTTCCAAAGGAACTATCACGGCATTTGCCTTAAGCGGTTAAGGGAAATCACCGAATACCTAAATCTGGCTGGCCTGAAGAGGTCTGAACCAGCATCTTCCCGAATGCGAGTCCAGCGAGCCAACAAGTGCTCCACCTTGCTCGGTATCCAGAAACTATCCAGAAACTATTCAGTGTGCATTTCTACTGTTCTTTATTAGTTTCGATAACGTCCTTCAACTAATCTTATGTTACCAATACTTCATTTGCAAATACAATTTTACAATAAGAAGAGGTGACAATATAATAACTTTTTATGGAAAAAGTGTACTGAGAATGATTCCTACGTGCCCAACAATAAAGACGTTCAACTTGGTGGTTCTACCGTACTCGATTCAAACTCTCAAATGGACAATAAACAACTAACCAAACACGTCATCTCGATGACACACATTTTCGTTGAGACGGACACAAATCTCCCGATTGTATGTCATCCAACCCACAGGAATAGCAACATAATATTACAAATTTTCAAAGAAAATTTACTCCTGAGACCAACAAAATTGTTGCATCACTGAAATTTGTAATAAAAAACTGCTACACTGATGCCCATAAGAAGCACTGTTCAATGAAAGAAAACCACAAAGATCTCTTTATCTCTGTGATGTACGAAGGAAACAGGTTGCTCGTTATTTCATAAATCGCTTTCGACTGTTCCTCCACGTGAAAACAGGCCGCCCACGAGTCATTACCTACTTTCGGTGAAAGAGTACGGAGCCTGACCTTGTACCACTTCGGGAAACTACATGCTCCTGTCTACAACATCAAAGTGAGTTAAAAGCCAGTCTTTGAGTCAATGCCTTCTTAAGAGACAGCTAACTATGTAAGTTTAGATCAGATGAGGCTTAAATTCAAAGAAATAGTATCGACAGCAACGGAGAGATGTATACCAAATAACTTAATAAGAGACGGAACAGACTCCAGCCCCCCCCCCCCCCCCCCCCACCGCATGGTACGCACAATAGGTCACAACACTGTTGTAGAAGCAACTCGAAAAACATGCCAAATTAAAAAGAATAAAAAATCCCCAAGATTGGCTATGTTTTACAGAAGGTCGAAATTTAGCGCAAACTTCGATGCGAGATGCTTTCAGCAGTTTCCACAACGAAACTATGTCTGCCGGCCGAAGTGGCCGTGCGCTTAAAGGCGCTGCAGTCTGGAACCGCAAGACCGCTACGGTCGCAGGTTCGAATCCTGCCTCGGGCATGGATGTTTGTGATGTCTTTAGGGTAGTTAGGTTTAACTAGTTCTAAGTTCTAGGGGACTAATGACCTCAGCAGTTGAGTCCCATAGTGCTCAGAGCCATTTGAACCATTTTTTTGAAACTATGTCTCGAAATCTGGCAGAAAATCCAAAGAGATTCTGGTAATGTGGGAAGTACACCATCGGCAAGACGCAATCTATATCTGCGCAATAGTGATTGTAATATTACCGATGACAGTGCACTAAATCGGAGTTATTCAATATGGTTTTTCCAAATTCCTTCGCCAGAGGTAACAAAGAGAATATTTCAGAATTCGAATCAAGAACTGCTACCGATATGAGTAACTTCGCAGGAAAGCAGTTTAAATCACTTAATTAAGGCAAGTCTCCCGGTCCAGATTGTAAACCAATTAAGTTACTTTCAGAGTATGTTGATATAGAAGCTCCGTACTTAACAATCATATACAACGCTCGCTCGACGAGAGATCCGTACTAAAGACTGGAAACTTGCACCGATCGCCCCAGTACTCAAGAAAAGAAAGGAGTAATCCGATGAATCACAGACTCAAATCGCTGACGTTGATTTGCAGTTGGATTTTCCAACATATACTGTGTTCGAATATGAATTACCTCAAGGAAAGTGATCTGTCCACACAGTCAAAACGAATTCAGAAAGTATAGTTGTTGTGAAACACAACTAGCTCTTTGTTCTCACAGAGTAATGAGTGCTATCGATAGGACGTCCAAATTGATTGCATATTTCTACGTATCATTCCTCACAAGCGACTTCTAATCTAATTGCCTACCTATGGAGTATCTTCTCATTTATGCTACTATATTCGTCATGTCTTGTCGGATAGGTCACAGTTCGCAGTAATTGACTGAAAGTCATAGAGTAAAACAGAGGTGAAATCTGGCGATTCCCAAGGAAGTGTTATGGGCCCCCTGCTGTTTCTAATGTATGTAAATGATTTATAAGGAGACAATCTGATCTGTTGTCTTAGATTGCCTGCAAACGATGCTGTCATTTGCCGTCTAATAAAGTCATAAGAAGATCAATACCAACAGCAGAATGATTTGGACAAGACATCTGTATGGTGCAAAAAGCGGCAGTTGACCCTAATAATGAAAAGTGTGAGGTCATCTCCCATGAGTACTAACAAGAATCCGTGAAAAATTTGTGTTACATGATACATCACAAAATCTACAAGCTGTCAGTTCAACTAAATTACAATTACGAACAACTTAAATTTTAACTAAAGCGTAGATAAGGTTGCGAATAAGGCAAACCAAAGACGGTGTTTTACCGGTAGTACACTTAAAAGAAGCTACAGGTCTACTAAAGAGAGCACTACACTTGTCCGTCCTCTGCTATACAACTGTTGTGCGGTATGGGATCCTTACCCGGGAGGATTGACGGAGGACATCGAAAAACGATACTAAAGTGCCTGTGTTATTACGAATTACGATGCAAAGTTTCATCGGACATGTATGCATCGTACTTATCCGCCAACACGGGCAAGCGACTTTCAAGTAAAATGTCTGCCCTGTACGGGAATATACATAGTGGATGTACGAGTACAGATTATAGACATATGGTTGACGATATATGTAAGTTTGGGTCTGGTGTGAGTCGTGCTCGGATAGCCAAATGGTAACGCGGCCGCTCGTGATAGAGTGAGAATCCGGGTTCGAGGCCCAGTCCGGCACAAATTTTCATTGTCGTCATTCCATTATGTAGCTGATAGTTGTCCATACTCGCAACTGCGTATGCCTGTCTCGGACATCCAAAAATTACCTGAGAAGGGAGCTCGATTTGTATTTTCGCGAAATAGGGGATAGAGTATCACGGATATGATAAGTGAGTTGAAGTGGCAATCATTAAAACGAAGGCGTTTTTCGTTGCGGTGAGATCTTTTATCGAAATTTCAATCTCCTAATGCGAAAATATTTTATTGACAAGCACCTACATAGGGAGAAATGATCATTGTAATAAAATAAGAGAAATCTGAGATAGTATGAAAGATTTAAGGTTTTGTTTTTTCCGAGCGCTGTTCGACAGTGGAACGGTAGAGACATAGACTGAAAGTGGCGCTTTAAACCCTCTGTCAATTACTTAAGTGGAAATTGCAGAATAATTACGTAGATGTAATGGTAGCTTGGTATGTTGCCTAATTTCTTAAAAAAAAAATGTTCAAGTTTGTGTGAAATCTTATGGGACTTAACTGCGAAGGTCATCAGTCCCTAAGCTTACACACTGCTTAACCTAAATTATTCTAAGGACAAACACACACACCCATGCCAGAGGGAGGACTCGAACCTCCGCCGGGACCAGCCGCACAGTCCATGACTGCAGCGCCTGAGACCGCTCGGCTAATCCCGCGCGGCCCTAATTTCTTAATTAGATCCACCAATGTGTAGGGGAACTGCTTATAGGCCGCTTGTATAGTTTAACGAGCAGCGCGCTAACATACGGGCTAGGGAGATGAGACAAATCCCAATTGAATCCACCGAAAAAGCAACGACCGTTGGTCTAGTACACTGGCCAGAGTGAATGTGGTTTTAAGCCGATTTTCCACGTTCTTTACGCAAATGTTGCACTGGTCATTAACTATCGCTTCCGAGGAGACGATACACAGTTAAAAAACAGCACACAGAAGAATTTCAGAAACATATGGCCCACACGATTTCTCTCCTTCAGGTCCGTCCGCAGCTCGTGGTCTAGTGGCTAGCGTTGCTGCCTCTGGATCACGGGGTCCCGTGCTCGATTCTCGGGCGAGTTGGGGATTTTCTCTGCCCGGGGACTGGCTGTTTGTCTTGTCGTCCACATTTGTGACAGTGACTGGATTGGGTTGTGAAAAAAATGGTCTTTTGTAAAAATTCGGACTTCGTACTGGCGCTGATGACCGCGCAGCTCAGCGCCCCACAAACCAATCATCATCATCATCCCTTAGGTCAACTGACGATTGTAGCATCCACCCACAAAGTTAAAATAAATTTACGAAATAATGACAGCAGCGAACCCCGTACTATGGGATAAACATTAGGAAAAAAAGAGACAGAAAGACCAAAATAAAACTGACCAAAAAATATTTTACGGAATTTCGTGGCTACGTAATGAAAACAGTAGAAAGATCATTAGCAACTATCAGAAACATGTCCGAACTCTGGAAAACATTGCACGATAGTAAAAGGACCTGCAGGAAAATCCGACCAAACTGTGTCACCGGTTATTTGCGTAAGTGGGAATTAAAAGATCTTCGTGCCAGAACTTGAATCTTTATTCCTAGAAATATTATATTTTCCAGACTAGCCTGGGCGTGTTCAGTTCTTCTGCTGATTTATCATCCAAGTGCTATCTGGGCATGTGAATCTATAGTTTTTCGGTCCTCAGGTGAGGTCTTGTTCAGTACGTTGAGTTTTGCCATCTCACGTTTCCTTATGTTTTTTTTTCTTTTTAATGGCTCTGAGAGCTATGGGACTTAATATCTGTGGTCATCAGTCCCCTAGAACTTAGAACTACTTAAACCTAACTAACCTAAGGTCATCACACACATCCATGCCCGAGGCAGGATTCGAACCTGCGACCGTAGCGGTCACGCGGTTCCAGACTGAAGCGCCTAGAACCGCAGGGCCACATCTGCCGGCCACGTTTCATTATGCATCAGAAAATCCTAACCAGAAGTCGGATGTTAAGTTTGATGATTGGTGTGCAATTTATGGACAGTTTTCTTTCAATCATGTTTCATAAAGGTGTTATAACAAATAAAGTAAGTAAATTCTGCAGTTTGGACCATGAATTATGTAATGGCCATAGTGACGTATTGGACATTTGTAGGGGACGGAAATAACCCTTACTTACCGGCTGTAAATTTCTTCCACAACATTCCACTCTTCTTCGGCGTAATTAAAATCATTCTCATACGCGATTTATCGTATTTAAGTTGATTTTGGCAAAACTGTCATTTGTTGCAGTTTTCTGTTTTAAGTACTTACTTGTTACAATAATGCACAACTGGTCAAGTCCTAGATATTTACTTTCAGTTAATTTGATATAAACCTTTTCTGAAGGTTATTTTGTTCTTAGTTGTTGTCAGCAGCTGCAGACTATTTCAACAGAGAAAAAGTCAGTCGTCAGTTGCACAAGAAAACCTCTATTTGGCTCACTTTACCGGTTTCGTCAGATTAAATTACAATCTTCAGAAGTGAAATAGGCTCAAATCATTGGTAAGCCAACGACAAAATAAGAATCTGACGTCAGCGTCCTACTAAGGATTGGCAAAAATACAAAGATTGAACAGCAGAGGTAAAACAGGTTTGTTAAAACAAATGTAAAATACAGTAGTTAAGCTTAAGAGCCGCAACATACATTTGCTATAGAATGAATAAAATAGAGAGAAATCGCTAAAAATACATGATATGCGTGGCGAGTAGCTAACAGTTTACTGTCAAATCTCACGTCGTACATAGTACGTGCGATGAAAGTCAACTAACATACTAATGACATGAAGGGCATTGAACAGGCCTGTAGACAAAGTAGGAGCGCTAGTGCACATACAGGGTGTTACAAAAGGGTACGGCCAAACTTTCAGGAAACATTCCTTACACACAAATAAAGAAAAGATGTGATGAGGGCATGTGTCCGGAAACGCTTAATTTCCATGTTAGAGCTCATTTTAGTTTCGTCAGTATGTACTGTATCGATTCACCGCCAGTTGGCCCAATTGAAGGAAGGTAATGTTCACTTCGGTGCTTGTGTTGACATGCGACTCATTGCTCTACAGTACTGGCATCAAGCGCATCAGTACGTAGCATCAACAGGTTAGTGTTCATCACGGACCTGGTTTTGCAGTCAGTGCAATGTTTACAAATGCGGAGTTGGCAGATGCCCATTCGATGTATGGATTAGCACGGGCTAACAGCCGTGGCGCGGTATGTTTGTATCGAGACAGATTTCCAGAACGAAGGTGTCCCGACAGGAAGACGTTCGAAGCAATTGATCGGCGTCTTAGGGAGCACGGAACATTCCGACCTATGACTCGCGACTGAGGAAGACCTAGAACGACGAAGACACCTGTAATGGACGAGGCAATTCTTCGTGCAGTTGACGATAACCCTAATGTCAGCGTCAGAGAAGTTGCTGCTGTACAAGGTAACGTTGACCACGCCACTCTATGGAGAGTGCTACGGGAGAACCAGTTGTTTCCGTACCATGTACAGCGTGTGCAGGCACTATCAGCAGCTGATTGGCCTCCACGGGTACACTTTGCGAATGGTTCATCCAACAATGTGTCAATCCTCATTTCAGTGCAAATGTTCTCTTTACGTATCAGGCTTCATTCCAACGTGGTCAAATTGTAAATTTTCACAATCAACATGTGTGGGCTGACGAGAATCCGCACGCAATTGTGCAATCACGTCATCAACACAGATTTTCTGTGTACGTTTGGGCAGGCATTTGTTGGTGATGTCTTGATTGGGTCCCATGTTCTTCCACCTACGCTCAATGGAGCACGTTATCATGATTTCATACGGGATACTCTACCTGTGCTGCTAGCACATGTGCCTTTACAAGTACCATACAACATGTGGTTCATGCACGATGGAGCTCCGGCACATTTCAGTCGAAGTGTTCGTGCGCTTCTCAACAACAGATTCGGTGACCGATGGATTGGTAGAGGCGGACCAATTCCATGGCCTCCACGCTCTCCTGACCTCAACCCTCTTGACTTTCATTTATGGGGGCATTTGAAAGCTCTTGTCTACGCAACCCCGGTACCAAATGTAGACACCCTTCGTGTTCGTATTGTGGACGGCTGTGATACAATACGCCATTCTCCAGGGCTGTATCGGCGCATCAGGGATTCCATGTGACGGAGGGTCGATGCATGTATCCTCGCTAACGTGGGACATTTTGAACATTTCCTGAATCAAAGTGTTCGTCACGCTGGTACGTTCTGTTGCTGTGTGTTTCCATTCCATGATTAATGTGATTTGAAGAGAAGTAATAAAATGAGCTCTAACATGGAAAGTAAGCGTTTCCGGACACATGTCCACATAACATATTTTCTTTCTTTTTGTGTGAGGAATGTTTCCTCAAAGTTTGGCCGTACCTTTTTGTAACACCCTGTATAAACTGTAAGAAATTCCGCAACAGTTGAAGCGCAAGTACGCATTAATCTTCATACAACCATGTAAAATGATTAACAAAAGACAATAAACCAGGAACAAAGTGTTAAGCCAACAGACATATAAAAAATAGCATTACCATGTAAAGAGAGCTAATCAAAAGAAGGTATACTCTTCAAATTTTATCATCAGTTTATGATGGCGCCATGGGTCACAGGAACAGCAGCGATACGTTGACCTGTTCAGTACCCTGCAAACAAGATCGGCCGCTGGACGCGCCTTAGCATGAAACACAATTAAGGGAGCTGCAGTCGAGCTTCGATAGCACGGATTGGACACAACCGACCAGAAGACTGCGATGGGCCCCAGCGCGTGTTTACAAGTTGACTTGGTGTGTGGAAACGTGCCTGTAGCTTACCTAGACGCAAAGGAAAACCCTGTGTGTGGGAGCTAATAAACAAGTCAGCGTGTGACGATTACACATTAAAAATAATTAGCAGTTTGTGGCCATACTAAGAATACATCGTGAGAAAGTAAAAAATCTATTTTACATTAAAGCCATTAGTACATATTGGATAGAAACAATAAAATAAAATTACATTAAAATCTGTGTCCCAACCAGCTTCAAAAGTGTAATCAGATACAATAAGAGTTGGACATTATGTAGGCTACTGTAAGTCATTTAACGAAGAAGCTATACATTCAAAAAACAATTTGTTTTTCAGTGTGAGTTGATCGTTCATTAAATCCTTAGAGTTTCAAGGTGGGAATGCTTATAAATTTCAATTTTTACTTTTAAAGATATCATTTTGCACCCTTGTCTAAAGAGTAACAATTGAAGCTAGAGGGACTTACCTGCTTGTTTATGGTAAGATGTTTCCGTAAGTGTGTGAAGCACGCTGCAATTAAGGTTGTACCAACGAAGTGCATTGGAGAGTGTCGTTTCAGTTTCCTGTTGAAAATTGTCTCTTCTTCTAATTATTTCGATCTTACGATCAATTTATTTAAGTTTTTAAACTACGAATTTATAGCTCCCAAGTTCTCGGATACCATAAAGAGCTCGAGAAAAATTTACAGTAGGGCTACATACATAACCAGTTAACTGGAAAACTGGCTGAATAAGTTAATTTAACAAATTGGCATGTGGCGGCAGCACGTAGCACTAACTTAAGAGACAGCCAGGTGAGCCACAACCATATCGATTCCGAGCGCCATATTAACAATATTTGGGTTTTCAAAAGGTTTTTTAAGCCCGTTTCTGTGAATGCTAGGTTGTGTCTCACCCTCTCCCCCCCCCCCTCCCTCCCTCCCTGCCTGTGTCAGCCCACACAAAAAAGCTAAACCTCGAAGAAAAGCGGAAAAATGTGTAACTGGCAGGTAGGTAGAAGACATTACTCCTCTCAGAATAAAATGTCGTTGTGAGGTCACAACGACACGACTAGTATCAGATCCACGTTGAGCAAAGTCTCGTCAGGAGCAGACACGACATCTCGTCAAACCACTGCACAGAGCATGTATCAACGTGAGATATGTTGTGTCCTATCACATAAATGTATCGAGCGAGAGACACGTGACTCTATATTCCTCTGGACCCACCCTAATCTCTCTTATCATACTCTCATTATTCCTACGCGATATGTTAGATGGTGACAGCAGAATTGCCGCCAAGTCTTCCTCGGATATGTTCCTTAAATTTTCGCTACACGGCTATCAAGAACATCTTTCTTCCAGAGATTTCCATAATCTCGCTATACGATACTCTCTCATTGTTATGGGTTAATCATCATCACTATTAAACAGAGCAGAAATTTTTTCCAAGTCTTTCTACAGTTGTTTGCAATGAAAGACGACAAGAAAGATAGAAGGAAAGGAGATTTACATCACGCCATTTTGATTATAACCATATTCTGTTAGGAGAGGTGCTTGCGTACTTGTTTTACGTCCAAAGATAACGTGAACAGGTCTGTTGTGCGTCAGTACACTGCACAGAAACTCAAGCACGCGCTTTCTTGTCCGAAGAGGATTTTAAGAAGTTTTGTCCCTATTAGAAATTTCATATGTTGTCGAGCGTTACAGGTACAAGAAACCTGTTATTAAAACTGCCTCTATCTCGGTATTGTACATTGATTTAAACGACATACAGCCGCTGGTTCACTACATCTTTTGTCTGGTCATACAGTGCGTATTTTGCTGCGACACGGCGGAAAAGGATGTAAATTGCTATCTTGTAACTTCTTTCACTGAGCAATTTAAAATTAAGTTGTGCGTTGCAATAACGAAAAACATTTTCTGAGACCATAGTTCAGCATCAAGTAAGAAGGGCCGATTTGTAGACTGGGAGCGGAGTAGACAGTAGAGTGAAGACAGATGGGGAGCGACCGCTTGGCGGTATTACACAGCGGGCATCCTGGTGGCCTGTCGCCACGCCCTGCCTTGCTTAACCGCCGTTTCGACACAACTCGTTGGCTAACGCTCATTGGTCAGCAAGCAGAAATTTGATTCTCTCCCGTGTAGCAACGCTTGAACATTTTACAGCTTTAAGTGTCCTTCGAAGGGAACCTAAACTTTCTTGCGAAAACATTTTCTAAACTCACGAAAAACAGATGAACTAGACTGTTGCTTTCAAGTGGATGAACATGTTTAACGGTGTTAATTTTTTATTTTTGTTGCATGTTTGTTTTTAATATGCAATCTGAAAGCACACCATTATAAACAAGTCCTCTACACTACCGATGAAAAGTTTCGATCCTTTATCACAACAATGGATTTCTGGTTAAAACGGGGATATCATTTTGAATATTCTATCATATCCCCGTTCAGATAACAAAACAAGTATAAACATTTAAAAACTAATCGCCTCCTATGTATTTTACTAGATGTTCGCATAAAGCGGCGCTGATGAGTATTCACAACAACACTGATGGGCCTTTATCTGAGATAGTTCCATCTGAACAGGCGTCATTCCTTCAGCTGTGTAGCAACAGTTCGCATTATTTTACAGTGCATTGTGTGCATCCAGCTGTGTATTAGTGTTCCTGATCAGGTTCATACAATATTACATCCCAGTGGGACAGAAGCAGGAGACTGAAGTTGAAAAAGTTATGTAATTGTAGATCTGCATTAGGAAGGCTATTGTAGGAGGACTATAGCAAGAGAAGTTGGCCTAGCCCAATCTGCAGTGGAGTATACATCTCCGCTAATGCAAGTGTTTCGCGACCTGTAAGATGCCGAGTAACATCATACAGGGAAGATGATTTCATACGTGTGCAGAGTAAACGTCAGGGGACTCGTACTGCGCCTAAAATTTGCGAATAAATAAATAGAATGTGAGCAGCTCCAATCTCTGTCTCAACAGTGGCTCGCCATCTTCGTGAACAAGCTTTTAGGGGCTTCATAGCGGCCGAAAACTCTTTATCACGTAAACAAAATACCGTGGCAAGACTGCAATGGGTACAATAGCAAAAACACTGGAGCGTGCAGCAATGGCCCACAGTATTATTCACGGATGAGTCTAAGTTTGAAGTATTTGGGAGCCTGATGCCCAATATTTCTTAGACTTAGGGGAGAACGTATGAAGAGTCAGTGTCTGACACCAACGGTGAAGTACGGTTGCGGTGAGTCATAATGTGGGTATGTTTCACGGGCGGTAAAGTCTGTGATCTAGTGAAAATTAATGGAACATTAAAGAAGGTGGGGTATCTCAGGATTTCGATCACAAATACAGCTCCATCTCACAAGAGAATTATTGGTGTGTTCTGCAGCAGGGCAATGATCCCAAACATGCTTCTAAATTCTGCTGAGGGTAAATCAATAGAAAAGAGAAATGTAGAAAACTGAAGAATATGGTTTGGTCAAGTCAGTCACCTGACTTAAATCCCATTAAATTTTTATTGGATGAACTTGAAAGGAAGGTCATAAATGTGAAGTCATCTAATGTTGAGGACCTATGGAATCATTTACAGGTGTTTCGGACTGCAACATCTTGAAAAACACTACAAAATCTCGTCTCCATAATGCCAAGAGCCTGTGCAGCTCTTTTGAGGACCTAGGGCGGATACTCCGAAAAAGCTGAAATGTAAATCAGATTGCATTTTACTTAATAATAGAGAGAGAAAATGCTTATTGTGATAGTGTATTTAATTTATATGATGTGGTTCAAATGGTTCAAATGGCTCTGAGCACTATGGGACTCAACTGCTGAGGTCATTAGTCCCCTAGAACTTAGAACTAGTTAAACCTAACTAGCCTAAGGACATCACACACATCCATGCCCGAGGCAGGATTCGAACCTGCGACCGTAGCGGTCTCGCGGTTCCAGGCTGCAGCGCCAGAACCGCGCGGCCACTTCGGCTGGCTGATGTGGTTGTACATTAAAATATAGTATATGGTTCTTATCATGGGTGAACTTTTGACTGAGTGCATATTTAATAATTATGTTTACGGTACTAGCTGTTTCTGTAACTTCTCTCTTTCGGCAATGCAAAATCATGCTAAGTTGAAACTAATGAAATGAAGAAACTGAATGGTAACTAGTACTCTCACATTGTTACACGAAATAAAAAAAAAACAAGGGAACGTCTTACATATCTATACACGTGATGACCCCAATGTGGCTCGCATCTGCGTATGATATTAACAAGAGTGTCACAATGCGATATAAAAACATGTGGCATATAACTAATAGTTATCACATTACGTAACGATTCGTTTACAGCCAGTGCTCCTAAAACTACTGAAGAAAATAAAGACGTGCAAACGAAACCGCAAATGTATATGTCAAGGAAATTTTCAAATGTATGCAGGCCCAAAACACAAAGTAAGAAGATGACCACAGAAAATCTTTGGCACGAAATCGCAATTAAAATAGACGGGTTTAACAAAAGTGGCATTTATTAAAACACGTTATCCCACTGGAAAGTAATTTTACGTAGTCCAGATGGAAAAATACTTCAAAAGCAAGGTACACCGAACACAGAAATGCCCACAGGCTCAACCCCCACAGGAAATCTGAAGTCACCACAAATGTTTTCGTTTCTGATTGCTTATTTGGCAACATAAAAACAGACCTCCAGACACTCCATAAAATGTATAAAAGTCGTAGAACAAATCTTCATGAAGAATTATTTCACAAAATGAAACACGCAGATAAGAAAAGTAGAATTTGACTCACTTAATTTCCTCAGATATTTTATACTATTCTAAAAGCACTTGTTCTACTTGAATCGACTGTAATATGACGCAATGTTCTTCGTATAATGGGGAAAAATCTCCTAATCCATTGACAAGTAGATTATAAATAAGCTTTGAATCGTAGCTTGTAACTTAGTTTTGATTTGATTTGCCTAAGTATATTCGTTAGGTAAGAAGAGACCACGCACAAGCCCTGGTGAGGAATGAAACAGTCGCGTCCTTTTCATCCGACCGTTCACCTGCATCTCGTTACATGTAGGGACAGGTATCTTAACACCAATCTTCCAAAATTCGAGTCCTGTGTCTCAACAAACCACTGAGCAGCCTCACTCGGTATACATACACGTAATAGTGTTTTTGTTGATGTACCACATATTCGCATCTTTACGTGATTATTCTGCAAATTTTTCTTGTGTAATGGACCACAAGAGAACCATTTCTGCATTTGAAGAATAAGTAGGAAATGTGCACTGCCATTTCGTTTCATTACTAAACACGAGCGCAATAGCTCTTCCTGAGTTTATTTCTCTAAACTGTTGCGCCTTGAGAGCGATTTTGTACCACTCAATTGATGCATGACTATAGCTCTCATGAAAACAAATTGAACGAATGTTAGAAAAAAGTTACATTTTCATTCACTTCAATATCTCTACTGACTTGCACTGTCTGTACATATGACGCACATAGAGGTATTTCACGCAAAAAGTTGGCCACAATTATCAAAAATGTTCAAATGTGTGTGAAGTCTTATGGGACTTAACTGCTAAGGTCATCTGTCCGTAAGATTACACACTACTTAACCTAAATTATCCTAAGGACAAACACACACACCCATGCCCGAGGGAGGACTCGAATCTCCGCCGGGACCAGCCGCACAGTCCCTGACTGCAGCGCCTAAGACCGCTCTGCTAATCCCGCGCGGCCCCCCACAATTATCATTTGGTATTTTCTACACTCTGAGAACTTAGGGAACGTATATGTAGGATAATGATGCATGTATATACTTTGTAACATGAAATGAAACGAAATTATGGTACTTTTATTAGATTCTTTACGTATTAGTGTTATTCCCCTGTGAGAAGCACATCTTTTAGGAAAGGTTTGCTGATTTTATTTGGCTTCAGTCTCATGCGTGTTATTAATGGACCAGAATTCAGTGGTAGACTGTTTATTATGTCCAGATTGTATTCTTCTCGTGAGAATTTCCTGCAAACGTTTGTCTGTACAGATGAAAGTGCTTACTGCAAGTCTCCGCTGCTTCTTCCGGTAAACTGCCTCTGGGTAAGAGGGCATGTTCAATGACAGTTGCGCCATGCACGAAAATCCTGTGTTCAGTGGGAGACATAGGTTGCCATGAATATAAATCAATATAGAATCTTGCTGTTTCAACAGTATAAGCAGCAAACTTGTCTGTCTACCTTGCGTCCATTGTAAATAGCCTCTAGAATAACCCTGAACACATGAGTTGGAGATCTACACGTGTTATTTCTGCTGATGTTTCAGGTTCTGCAAAAAATCTTGTGCTGGTATTTCTTTCATTTCCATAGCCTTGCTTGCCAATATCTATAATTAATCCTAGTCAATTTCTAAACATTTCTTGTGTTACGTTTCTCCTCTCTTGAACAAGTTCCTTTTTCTCTTTTGAAAGAATTTACCACTTCTTGATGTTTATTCCGTAGAACAAATGCAATAAAAATTCTAAACATTTAATTCGGGCATACAGGGTAGACAGGCCGAATTGAAGAGCTTCTGCATTCATTAGTTCGGTTTTTGAGAATTCATTAAAGTCTTTTGAGGTAACCTCGCAAATGTAGCACCCCATTGTTGATGCTGTCTCTTTGCTGCATTTCAGAGCTTTGCATCTACCATAGTCGTCAACAATGTGTTTTTTATAGATACATCGTCCTTTGTTCTTGCAATTTTTGTTTGGAGTAATGTTTCAATTTGCCAGCTGATATAATCAATTTATTTATTAGTAATATCAGCTGTTTCATGCATAATTCTTATTGGTCTGCACTAGTGAGGTGAATATGACGTAGGAGTTTTCCAAACAATTAGATCTTTATCAGTGCGACTAATAAGTTGCAGAGCCACTAAAGATGACTGAAATATGTTCTTATCAGAATCATGGTAGTTTTCAGATTCTGATTTAAACCCCATTTTTAGATAAGTTCCAATGCATTTATGTCATCACTCGGAAGATCATTTCAAATTTCTTCCAAATATAGTACTAATCGCTCACATGTGTAACCAAGCAAGGCCTGAAGTTCAATCTTCACACATGAAACGGGACCTTTGGTCTTTTATATACCATCGATTGCTGCAAGCTTGGACTCAGAAGTCTCTGCCATGATCTCCCCAAACATACAGGACTATTACAGAGTTCCCTGCCTGCATCTCACAGGGAATGCACCGTCCTCTGTCGACCCTGTACTGGTCACACTTGGCTGACCCATGACCACATTCTCTGACATGCGGATGCCCCCACTGCCGATGCAGAGTCTGCCTGGTGGTGACCCACTTACAGGCTTCACTTATTTGGCTACTGTGAGATGGCATCTTAATCTTTCTGTCACGCTACCTCTGATGCTAGCAGATGACGCCAAATTGGCTGACCCAGTTTTACGTTTTGCCCACGAAAGTGGTTTCCATTCATCCCTGTGAGGCAAGGCTTTTCGTCATCAATGACTGCCAGAGAAGTTGGTGGAGCACCTCTCTCCTGCTCACCACCCCTTGGGTCAATTGGTGGCCCTTGCTTGGTGACCTAGCTCGGCCTCTACCCTTTCCACTTTTTTCCCTTTATTCTATTTCATTTCTTGGTTTTAATGCCTTGTCTTGACTTAGCTTTTAACTACTTGTTTTTGCTGTCTTTCTTTCTGGACTTTTATCTCTGTTTTATGATTGTGTTAGTCACATTAAAGCTTTCCAGTATTTGCCTTTCACCTCCTTTCTTTGATGTCTGCTCCTGGTTTGCCACTTAACAGATGAAAGTACTGATGACCTTGCAGTTTAGTCCCTTTCACTCCAAACTAACCAGTCCACCTGCAATGTTGGATGTGGTCACGCATTGCCATCCATAATAATGAAGTCTGGGTCTAGCACATCCCTGAAAATATGCACATGGAGGAGAGCACAGTGTCACAGTGTGGTTGGCCTGTGGGTGTACAGGTGTTCATAGCTTTCGAGGTCAGTACGCCCATGCAACATTATGTCTCCTCATACCACTACAACTGGTCAGCCAAAACGGTCATATTCGACAATATTCCTGGGTGTATTGTGTATTCCCAACTCTCACCATATGAGGGTATATCCCGGATCACTACTCAGACTGTATCTGCTCTCATCTGACTGCATGACCCCCTTGCTCGTTGGACCAGTCCCTGTGCTCTTGGAACCATCGCAGATGGTGCAGTCCTGTTAAACGTGGTTGCAGTAGTACCCATTGTTTGACGTGGGCCTCTTCATGACTGTCCCATAGTGTTGTGGTCATATGCTGCTGTAGTTGACATTACATGAAAGCAGTCTCTTTGCCTGACGACCAATACGTTGCGTTCGTTGACGTCTAGTTTTCTGTGCGCGACTGGGAGACCTCTGGCAACATTCTACAGCACTTTTTCATTTGCATCGAGTAGTTAATACGCTATGGTACTTTATCTATTTCTTCCTT
Source organism: Schistocerca serialis cubense (assembly GCF_023864345.2). NCBI lineage: Eukaryota > Metazoa > Arthropoda > Insecta > Orthoptera > Acrididae > Schistocerca > Schistocerca serialis. The sequence goes on from NC_064640.1 coordinate 527,135,110, forward strand.
AAGTGTCGTCGAGCAGCGTAGATGAAGATAAGTGTAAAAGTGGATTCATTACATCGAGATTTGCATCGATTGACAATATTACACAGAACAATGAGATTATTTCACTCATAATCCACATGTATACAAGACTATACTTGGGATCCTTAAGCTTGAACCTTCAATTAACTGTAACTTCTCGAGACATTTATGGGAAGATGTAATCGGTCGAAAAGATATTTTGTAAGCCATTTATTCCGTGGATGATGAGTTGCATTTCCTTACGATTCTGCCAGTGAACCCCTGCATGGTATCTGTTGTATTATGTATACAATCTAAATTAAGATATTGTATGCTTGTTGTTGATTCCAATGGCTTACTACCAGTAGCTTAAACAAACAGCAATGGACCTCGTCACCTCTTTATATACAAAATATGTTATATTTATTTCCAGACAGTCCGCCGGCCGAAGTGGCCCAACGGTTCTAGGCGCTACACTCCGGAACCGCGAGACCGCTACGGTCGCAGGTTCGCATCCTGCCTCGGGCATGGATGTGTGTGATGTCCTTAGGTTAGTTAGGTTTAAGTAGTTCTAAGTTCTAGGGGACTGATGATCTCAGAAGTTAAGTCCCATAGTGCTCAGAGCGATTCGAACCATTTTGAACCAGACAGTTCAAAAAATGGCTCTGAGCACTATGGGACTTATCATCTGAGGTCATCAGTCCCCTAGAACTTAGAACTACTTAAACCTAACTCACCTAAAGGCTTCACACACATCCATGCCCGAGGCAGGATTCGAACCTGCGACCGTAACGGTCACGCGGTTCCAGACTGAAGCGCCTAGAACCGCTCGGCCACACCGGCCGGTGAACCAGACAGTCCCAATATCAGTCCTGTGAAGTTCTTATTCCTGCATTTCGCTACAACTTACTGGCTTTGCAACCAGCTATACAATCGTCTACATCTGCACCTAAACATGTACTCTACACGCCACCGCGCAGTGCATAGTGGAAGGTACTTTGTAGCAGTACTATCGATTTTCTTTCCTATTCCACTCTCAGATACCGACTGAGGAAACAAAATGATAGTCTTTATGTATCTGTACTTAATCTAATCCCTCTTATGATCACTACGCCGGATATACGATGGTGGTGACATAATGGAGTCTGTCCTCGTTGACTGCATTTTCCGTCAACAGTGTTTCGTGAGAAATATGTCGTCTTTTCGCAGACCTTTCACCATTACATACTGGTGTTAAAGTGATACATATATTAAGCGACACTTGTAGCAAAGCTCCTTATTTCTGTTTCTTTTTTTTGTGTGTGTGTTTCACTTTTTCATTTCGTGTCCACAACAAATGCATACAGCACACGTTGGTTGTGCGTCTATGTAAGAGCAGCCATATCCTGTAAGAAGGGCTACCACCTCCTATACAACTTCGTGTGGAAGAAAAAACCGAAGACTGCACTTAGAATTTGTATCAAACTTCCAATACTGTCTATCCAAGTGTAGGATAGTGTTGTGTGCTACGGTATCCCTACCAGAAAGGTTTCGTAGAGAAGGACACGGCCAATTTAGATCCCATCCTTACCTACCCTAAGAGGAAGAAATGATCATCATAATAAAATAAGAGAAATCAGTGCTTGCACCGGGAGATTTAAGTGTTCGTTTTCCGTGCACTGTTCAAAGGTGGTTCGATGAACCGTCCACCAAGCACTTCATTGTGGATTGTAGAGCAATCATGTAGATGTAGATGCAGACATATCCCACACTTATGCTTCTTCTGCCATAAACGTCCCACAGTACATTATGTTATACGAGGACACCACCTGTATGAGTTTGTGTTATCGATTTAAAACTGTAGGCAGACAGAACATAGTTGATAACCTTTTCTCAGTCTTGATTGTCTGGAAGGTGTACTTCACCACTAGTCAACTTTCTTGTGTCCTTAGTACCCCAGTAGACAAATTTGTGAACGGAATCTTTAATATGGGAATTGTTTAAGTCTGCTTGACAACGTTCCTTTAGGTATCATCCATCTCGACATAGAATTTCGATTCATGGTATATCGCTTTAACAAGGTTCCGGACTGAGAAAAAGTTTTCCCCAGCTTTAATAAAGCATTTATGCACAATACCTATGTCATCTGTTTTCGTGTCTGTGTTAAAAAAGATCTACCCTGTATTGGTCAACCTTTTTTTAAAAGTAAAGTATCCTACATGTTGCATTTTGTACAGAAATCAAACAACTTTTTTAGTAGAGTATTGCAGTGTAGTACTGCTTCCTACCATTAACAATTGTTCCGTTAAAATTTCAGCTTTCTACAAGACACTTCCTGCTGATACTGAAATGCAATTTTCTTACTACTCCAGCAGAACAATAGAATCAGATGCGTTACATAGATTTCCACACAGTTTATAGGCAAACAATTAAAACTATGGTCACATAAATAATAGTTTATAGCCTTTTCTCGGCCTTGATTGTCTGGGAGGTGTACTTCAACACCACCCAAACTTTAGTGTGTTCTTATTACTCTAGTAGACCAATTGCAGAACGATATTAGTACTACATATCGCAATTCGAGAATATCCCTGCTTTTGATGATATTGTGGAGAACAGCGCCTCAGATTTAGAACAAGAAGTTTTCTCCGTCTTTATTAATATTACACTTACGTGCAATAGTACGTTATACTTGTTGTTTAAGGCGATGATAGTCTTCTACACGTAGCTGTTACGATAGTTGCGGCAGTAGATTCACTACAATACCCATTTTAATGTCGTCAGTTCTACATTGTAGCAGGAGGGTATTTGTTTGTTTAAGTAACGCGCTACGGTAATAGTTAAACATTAAATCATGGGACACTGACAGGTGCTCACTGGCTGTTAGATAGCATCACCGTTCTGACGATTCATTGGCAGCAGCACGACACTACGCATTAGCATGGTTAGGCGGGTGCAGTTGCAAGTGATGTGCTATGGCAGTATTTGCATGGTGCTCGGAGAAGAAATCCAAAACTCCAACTTATCTTTTATGTCCCTCATCTTTGAAGTATCGTGTAAACTGATGTGCACCTAGTAAACAGCATCGAATCCATCATTTTTATGCAAGTACGTGAACCTACGATTACTCTCCTCCAAAATCAGTCAACTTTGCGACACACTTTACAACAGAATCAGTGTCCTCTTCTTGTCCAGTTACCTTTCTACTGCAGAAACGAAAAGCTGAAGATGTCCCCCTACGTTTCACCTCCACCCCCCCCCCCCTCCTCCTCTACCCCAAAGAAACAGAGGAGACTGGACACGTGTCAACAATTTCTTTTGTGTTTTGAGTGTGAGGTTACGGGTTCCTTTATAAAATTGTGATAGGTGATGAAAGTGTTAACAGCTATATTATCACAATTATGACATCACCAGGCAGTCATGCGCACAGTGTTCTGGGATGTTCAGGGTGGCCGGCCAGAGTGACCGAGCGGTTCTAGGCGTTACAGTCTGGAACCGCGCAACCGCTACGGTCGCAGGTTCGAATCCTGCCTCGGGCATGGGTGTGTGTGACGTCATTAGGTTAGTTAGGTTTAAGTAGTTCTAAGTTCTAGGGGGCCGATGACCTCAGACGTTAAGTCCCATAGTGCTCAGAGCCATTTGAACCATTTGATCCTTGGAGGGCGTCACATCGATAGTGATGTAGCTGCTTAAGCAGACGTGATATTGTGGCTCTGTAAACGAAGTCAGACATCCTACAGCAACACATTGGTCTCTCGTTGGGAGAAGTGTGTTCGTCGCCAGCGTGAGTACGTTGAGAAATAAATATGTAGACATAAGGAATAGAGCTGTAGATTTTTAATAACGATGGTTTTATTTAAAAAGACTTAATAGTTTTCACATTAAAAAATCGGAGGCATTACTTTTTAGTTCGCCCTCGTAGTCTCTTTCTTCTGATACTATGTTCTGGATTTGGGTATTACTGGTAGTTCTCGTAACTTTCAGTGCTCAGTACCAGACTAAGCGAAGTGACGTCTTGACGTTTCATCCGATGTGAACATACCTCTGTTTGACAGTGTCCTTCCTTTCCGTTCAGTGATGATCATTGTGAATCGACCTTTACTTCTGCCATAGCACATAGGAACAGTGAGTTCTATCTGCTAATGTATTCTTTGACTCGTCCAGCATCGTCGTCAACGACGAGGCCTTCGATTGTTGTCGGCGAGTGGCGCGGAAGCGATGCGTACGGCGAGCAGTGTGTGGCGCGTGTGAGCGCTGCCGCTGGTTCCGGCTGCTGCCCGGGGCTAAACCGTTAGGCAGCTCTCATTGTGCACGCCTAGCGGGACTCGGGTGACGCAGCCACGCGACGCGATGCGACGCCAAAATCCTCAATCGGCGCATATTGTCAGGGGCCATTGTCAGCCTCAAGCCTGCAGCGATGCATTACCTTTGGCGCTGCTATCGTGCAAAAAACAATGCGCTATCTGAGACGTACGTTTCCTTATGCACTTCCATGTGTCTTGATTAGAGCTAACTGATTTCCGACAAGGGCAGTATCCTGTTAAATGACTCACTCTCAACATAGCTGAATCCTACTTCACGTAAATATCTGACTTTTGGAGAAGACCGTAGGCAATATACCAGCATTTGCACAGTGCAATGGTAAGGAAATTTCAAAATTCAGTAGTTCAAGGTTCCCGTTAATAAACGTTGCAATTCTCTTTGGAATTTTATTTTCGATTTACTGGTTTTGAGTTCGCCCATATTATGACTTTTATTAGCATTGTTACTTATGTCAAATTGAAGTAATCAAAGGGTAACGCTAAATGCATTCCTGCATATTCTTTTTCCAGTACAGAAATTACTTAATACTTTGAAGTGATATGAAGTGAAATTCTGAAACCGTAGTAAATAATCGCCGTATCTGCAACGATATGAATGAGATCCCACTGAGTCTGCAAAAACATATACTCTTCTCTATTTCTTAATCCAATCGTATTTCGGCGTTTCTCTCCATCATCAGTGTTTCTTAACTTTGTTTCATACTTGACAGTTTCAGAAATATATTTCAAAAGCAATAATGATGGTATCTGCTGTTTTGGATGTCACTATTGCGATTTGAAATTTCTACCCAGAAATTACTATAACATTTTTTTTAAATTCTCTACAATTTTCATAAAGGAAAGTATTGTTGAACATTTACATGACGAGCTGCAGAGGTAGAATGTATAGATGTTCTTGAATATAACACAATATAATATTAAGCAATACAGTAAAAACCGAGCGAGGTGGCGCAGTGGTTAGCACACTGGACTCGCATTCGGGAGGACGACGGTTCAATCCCGTCTCCGGCCATCCTGATTTAGGTTTTCCGTGATTTCCCTAAATCGTTTCAGGCAAATGCCGGGATGGTTCCTTTGAAAGGGCACGGCCGATTTCCTTCCCAATCCTTCCCTAACCCGAGCTTGCGCTCCGTCTCTAATGACCTCGTTGTCGACGGGACGTTAAACACTAACCACCACCACCACCACCACCAATACAGTAAAACAGAGATTAAGTTACTAGAACTAAGAGTTAGCAGAAAGAGTAGGCTTAGTTTTCATATGTTGTTATTGCTATTATTCCTCAATATATACATTTTTTCTTTCATGTATGAAAGACCCCCTACTTTTTACACAAAAGAACAAAACAAGTTTCAGTAAATAACTGTAGAAGAAACAGCTTTTTTCCTAAAATAATTGGATTTTATTCCTATCGATATTTGTGCAAACACTGTTATTGGAAAGCATCAAAAAACAATGAATCCATATAAATTTATGAGGATTTATGTAAACGACATACTAAAAGTATAAAATGTTTCCATAGGTAAATTTCGTACCATAGAAATTAACCAAAAATCTTAACATTTAACTCAATTAAAAGATTTGCAATGGACAACAGTTAATCACTTTTACAACGAGTACAAATCCGAAATTTCAGTAGTGTAGGAAGAAGGAAACAAAATAAATCATATGGCGAAAGCATTATAATTTAGGAAATTCTACATGACTGTGACCCCTAATAATAATAATAATAATAATAATAATAAAGTTATCTACTTTATTTCGTCGCTGGTCTACGCTTCAGCGACATTGACAGGAAAATTTAAAAACCTTTTGTTCCAAAAGGGGCTCACGATTAATGACAATTAGGCGAAGAATGTAAACGAACTTAAGTGAAACGACTGAGCCATGATGATTTCGTCACATGCTTGTTTAGATTTATGGCGGTTTCTTAGCAGCTGATCGAGGTATGAACGACCAGCAGATGAGTTTGAAACATCGTGACAGACTTCTCCAGTACGCAGCGACTTGGTTTGTACCCCAGCACCTGAATCAGTTGACAGGGCCTTGAAGCGTACTCGGATGGCTCAACTAGTATAAGTATAGTCCGGTTAGACGAAAAATATCCAGACTGTGATATGAAGAACATCATTAGAACAATATACTGAACGAGGTGATGCAATGGTTCGTATTCGAAGGAGTGGGGATCAAAGCCCAGTCCAGGAATCCACAGTTAGGTTCCCGTGGTTCCTTTAAATCGCATTCCGTGAGAGCTGGGATTGTTGTTTCAGTGGGACCACAGCTGTCTTCCGACCTAACATCAGCCATTTGAACTAATACTCCACTTCTAATAACATGACATGGATTTTAGAATTCTTTCGTCATACGAAAACGTGTATTGAAATTGATACAAAGATGTATGAGACATAATTTGGAAAACGCTTTCATCTATTTCCACTTGCCGTTTCTTCTAGATTTGAGACATCAGTTTAACCTCAGCATAAGTATAAGTATTTCCTCGCACCATGTGGCGGACTGGTGATTCAACCAGTCCACATCATAGAAGTGGAGGTTCATCATCCGTAAGGCGTTTGTCAGGAAAACAGTCGTTCACGTCTGGAACGTGTGAGCTGATGCGGTCCCCTTCTTCCAGTGTATCCATAATAATTATTAAAGCGTCTTCCCCAATTACGATATACTAAGCGTTGTTCCCGGGAACTGACATACACTGTAACAAGTCTACGATGAATGTCACGTGATCTGACATTTTCCACCTGCAAAATCAGAAACATGCCTCCTCACCATCGTTGCTCTAACTATCGAGGGAACGATTGTGTCACTTGTAGTTGGGGAGTATACGCGGTTTGTAACTGTGTGATAAGCAAGCTCAGTCCGTGATGATGATACAAACTCTCAGGGACAATGGAAAATGGTAAATGTATCAATTTTACCAAAGAGAGCGTGGTCCAGAAACGACCGGGTGCAAAGTTATTAGCGAAAATCGATCTAATATCTCTGACAGTGGAATACATGTACCGGTAATGTTGTTGCTAAGATTATAGGATAGGCATATTTCAGTGATGATAGAGTATACCAAAAACAGAACATAATATCTAGTAAATATGGGCTCTAAAATGCATACCGTAAAAACTATGAGCACTTGTTCATCTTCACTACCGTGAAACACGTCTTATGCGCTGAATAAGCGCCTATAGTTCTTAAGATAGGTATTTTAGAGCCCATGTTCAAGAACATTTTTTCTTTTATTGGTCTATACTACCTCCTCAAAGAATATGGAATCCAAACAGCTTGCAGTAGAAGAGATGTTTTCACAAAGTTACATATGGAAAATTGCTCATGGGTTTTAAGGTAAGCGTTTTAAAGCCTACGTTTTCTAGAATTTTTGTTCTTGTTTTGGTCCATACTAACACTTCTGTAACTTGCCTACTCTATAATAATAGCAACAATATTACCGGTACATGTTGAGTTGTAAAAGTACCGTAGGTTACAGTAGACAATTGTAAGTAAGCGTGGACTACAGTAGTTTTCCTAGTAGCTTTCGTCAGTGAAAGTCATACTCACGTCACCTGTATGATAGGTCTGTTGCATACCTATCGCGCGTAACCTCATAACGATATCTTTCTTTACATATGCGACCAGTGTCTTGCTAGATTCTCCTAAAAACCGGACGTCGTGAACCGTCTAGAAACTGAGTAAGGATACATAAAGAGCCAGGAAACCTGTGGAACATTTTTGTTCTACATAGTTATCCTCCTGTCTACTACTTAAAAGTAAACAGTATGCAGAGCAAAATTTTAATTGTCAATGATCAAGTCACGTTCTACTCGAAAATTGTTGATTGTTAATGCGAAACAGAGGGATGCTGTACCAGAAATAAATAAAACAAGACAGATTTCTCACATAGGGCTACAAAGCGCAATTTACTCATCAAACAGGCAAAATAAAATAACACAAAACAAAAATATATCAGAATGTTCTATTGAATACAAAATAACAGCAATTATATACACACATCAAACAAAGTTTTGCATCACCCCGGTTCCCAGATCTCCTGAAGACAGACGTTGACTGTAGATATTGTATCACAGACACAGTTCCTTTGACTGTGCAGAGATGTCGCTAAACCTGCAGAAAGATGTAAACAAGCATGCATGAGCAGCGCCTATTAGACGGAGGGGGTCCGACAGCCGATCAGTTCCAGTCATTCCACCAGGAAGGAGGTACACGGCTCGTGTTGTCTGTATTTCAACCATGCCTAGACAGTCGATACCGCGGTTCGGGTGTATCCGCATAGTTACTTTGTGCCAGGAAGGACTCTCAACAAGGTAAGTGTCCGGGCATCTCGGAGTGAACCAAAACAATGTTGTTCGGACATGGAGGAGATACAGAGGAACTGTCGATGACATGCCTCTCTCAGGCCGTCAAAGGGCTACTACTGCAGTGGATGACCGCTACCTACGGATTATAGCTCAGACGAATCCTGACAACAACGCCACCCTCTTAAATAATGCTTTTCGTGCAGCTACAGATCGTCGTGTTACGACTCAAACTGTGCGGAATAGGCTGCATGATGAGCAACTTCACTCCCAACGTCCATGACGAGGTCCATCTTTGCAACCACGACACCATGCAGTGCAGTACAGATGGGCCCATCAACATGCCGAACGGACCGCTCAGGATTGGTATCACGTTCTCTTCACCGATGAGTGTCGCGTATGCCTTCAACCAGACAATCGTCGGAGACGTGTTTAGAGGTAACCCGGTCAGGCTGAACGCCTTAGACACACTGTTCAGCGGGTGCCGTAAGATGGAGGTTCCCTGCTGTTTTGGGTGGCATTATTTGGGGCTGACGTACGCCGCTGGTGGTCATGGAAGGCACCGTAACGGCTGTACGATACGTGAATGCCATCCTCCGACCAATAGTGCAACCATATCGGCAGCATATTGGCGAGGCATTCGTCTTCATGGACGACAACTCGCGCCCCTAACGGGCACATCTTGTGAATGACTTCCTTCAGGATAACGACATCGCTCTACTAGAGTGGCCAGCATGTTCTTCAGACATGAACCCTATCTAACATGCCTGGGATAGAGTGAAAAGAACTGTTTCCGGGCCACGTGATCCATCAACCACTCTGAGGGATCTACTCCGAATCGCCATTGAGGAGTGGGGCAGTCTGGACAAAGAGTGCCGTGATGATGTGGCACCGCTACGTAATGCGAAACTGACCATTACATGCGACGAGTGGTGGGCCCGCTGGTATAAAAGGAGGCAGGAAATATTGTGTTGTCAATAGAAAATTAGTAACAGCAGGATGGGTCGGTCAGAAGGCCTCAGTGGCTTCGACTGTGAGCTACTCATTGTATTTAACCTGAGTAACAAATACATAAAGGAAATTTAAACCCTTCTAAACCTGCCCAAGTCGACCGTTGATTTGATTTTGAAATGGAAACGTGAAAAAACAACCACAGTTAAACCAAGACTAGGCAAACCTTATGTACTGACAGCGACCTTCGAGTACTGCGCAGGGTGGTTGTAAAACATCGCACGAAATCAGCGTAAGGAATCACTCGTGTGTTTCAAAGTGCTGCCAGCTATCCAAGTAGCACAACGACAGTGCGAAGGGAGTTAAAAAGAATTGTTTACAATCGTCGAGCAGCTCCTCTTATACCAAACATTACTAAGTCAGTGCTAGGCGAAGCTTGAGGTTATGTAAGATTCGACGTTACTGGAGAGTTGATGACTGGAAAAGAGTGATTTGGAGTGATGGCATACTCTGTACCTTGCAGCAGTCTGATGGAAGGGTAAGGTTTGGCGTATGCCTGGAGAACGTTGCTTGCCAGCATGTGTAGGGCCAACAATGAAGCACGCAGAAGGTAGTGTTACGCCATGGGGGTATTTTCGTGGTTTGGGTGTGTTCCAATTGCTGCGCTTAAGAAAACGCTAAATGTGCAACGATATGAACACATTTTACAGCATTGTGTGCTGAGCAGAGTAAATGAACGTTTCGCAGACGACGATTGCATCAATGTAGTAATGTACCCTGTCGTAAAATAGCGTCTGTGAGATTGGTTTCTGGACAATAATAATCCTTAAATAGAATGACCTACCCGGAGTCCCTACCTGAACATCTTCAAGATGAGTAAGAACGTCAATTTCGGTTTATAGCCCAGTGTCCAACAGTACTACCTTCTCTGTTTTCGGTTCTTGAGTAAGAATTGTCCGCTAACATGTGTCCATGTAGTTTTGATAAAATAGTTCACCCCATGCTGAACTCACGTGGTTTTAGACGATCATAAGAGTTAGTGCCTTTCAGTTTAAAGAATCCCTTCGACCACTAATTTCTTCCTCTGAAAATAACTTTGGAATAAATATTGGAAGTTCACTTAAACTGGACTGAACTCATAGCTTCAGTTTGTAAGTAGGAGTCACCCCTCTCATATATATATATATATATATATATATATATATATATATATATATATATATATATATATATATATACACTCCTGGAAATTGAAATAAGAACACCTTGAATTCATTGTCCCAGGAAGGGGAAACTTTATTGACACATTCCTGGGGTCAGATACATCACATGATCACACTGACAGAACCACAGGCACATAGACACAGGCAACAGAGCATGCACAATGTCGGCACTAGTACAGTGTATATCCACCTTTCGCAGCAATGCAGGCTGCTACTCTCCCATGGAGACGATCGTAGAGATGCTGGATGTAGTCCTGTGGAACGGCTTGCCATGCCATTTCCACCTGGCGCCTCAGTTGGACCAGCGTTCGTGCTGGACGTGCAGACCGCGTGAGACGACGCTTCATCCAGTCCCAAACATGCTCAATGGGGGACAGATCCGGAGATATTGCTGGCCAGGGTAGTTGACTTACACCTTCTAGAGCACGTTGGGTGGCACGGGATACATGCGGACCTGCGTTGTCCTGTTGGAACAGCAAGTTCCCTTGCCGGTCTAGGAATGGTAGAACGATGGGTTCGATGACGGTTTGGATGTACCGTGCACTATTCAGTGTCCCCTCGACGATCACCAGTGGTGTATGGCCAGTGTAGGAGATCGCTCCCCACACCATGATGCCGGGTGTTGGCCCTGTGTGCCTCGGTCGTATGCAGTCCAGATTGTGGCGCTCACCTGCACGGCGCCAAACACGCATACGACCATCATTGGCACCAAGGCAGAAGCGACTCTCATCGCTGAAGACGACAGGTCTCCATTCGTCCCTCCATTCACGCCTGTCGCGACACCACTGGAGGCGGGCTGCACGATGTTGGGGCGTGAGCGGAAGACGGCCTAACGGTGTGCGGGACCGTAGCCCAGCTTCATGGAGACGGTTGCGAATGGTCCTCGCCGATACCCCAGGAGCAACAGTGTCCCTAATTTGCTGGGAAGTGGCGGTGCGGTCCCCTACGGCACTGCGTAGGATCCTACGGTCTTGGCGTGCATCCGTGCGTCGCTGCGGTCCGGTCCCAGGTCGACGGGCACGTGCACCTTCCGCCGACCACTGGCGACAACATCGATGTACTGTGGAGACCTGACGACCCACGTGTTGAGCAATTCGGCGGTACGTCCACCCGGCCTCCCGCATGCCCACTATACGCCCTCGCTCAAAGTCCGTCAACTGCACATACGGTTCACGTCCACGCTGTCGCGGCATGCTACCAGTGTTAAAGACTGCGATGGAGCTCCGTATGCCACGGCAAACTGGCTGACACTGACGGCGGCGGTGCACAAATGCTGCGCAGCTAGCGCCATTCGACGGCCAACACCGCGGTTCCTGGTGTGTCCGCTGTGCCGTGCGTGTGATCATTGCTTGTACAGCCCTCTCGCAGTGTCCGGAGCAAGTATGGTGGGTCTGACACACCGTTGTCAATGTGTTCTTTTTTCCATTTCCAGGAGTATATATATATATATATATATATATATATATATATATATATATATATATATATATATATATATCCTGTGAATGTGCAAGAGAAGTTTGTGCAATCACCATTCTCGAGCGGCACGACCCTGTCCTGTGAGGAGTTGCACATGAGAGCTCACGCCAACTACAATTGGTGATGAACGCTTGTGTGCGACTGTTTTAGTGCGTTCGTCATTTCGCCCACATCACTATATGCCCTGGGGAAATGTCTTGGGTAGGTACAGACAAGCGTAGAGAACATCACACACTCTGTATTCTTTACTTTCAACTAAATTACTGGAGCCCTTGTTACTAGTCTTAGACCTTAATACTTCTCACTGAACAACATTTCAGAAATACTCGTTCTCAACGAAGCTAACTCGACTGCGTCCCACCCCATAATACTTCTTTCCTGAAACTCTTTGTATTGCGGGGACATAACAGTGGAAAGATCTTCTGAAACGTTACAGAAGTTACGTACGCTTCCTACTTCAGCCAGCCTCCACCAAAATTTCAATCTCTTCCATAACTACTTCAATATCGCAAACAGCCAAAGTTGCAAAGTAGCTCTGTTTATTACTTGATGATGACTAGCATCGGGTTTCTAGTCATAACACATTCTCAATTCATCCAACCAATCAGAATAGATATTACTCCACATGTCAAAAAATTATGACAATCGTTATCCAAAGGAGTACAATACAAGTGATGATGATCACTTGCTTTGCACTCCTTTGGATGATTGTCATGATTTTTTGCTATATAGAGTAACATCTACTCTGACTGGATGGATGATCTGAGAATGGGTTATGAATAAAACCCGCAAATAGTCACCATCAAATAATAAAAAGAGTTATTTTTCAACTTTGGCTGTTTGTCATATCGAAATAGTACCACAAGTTGCTGACCCTTCAACATCCCAGCATACTGGAAACCCGTTTTCATAACTGTTTGCATTATCTCGATTCAGACTGGTCTCATTTCCCTCCACCGTAACCGCAAAACCCTATACAGAAACAGCCTGTCTTCTCATTCTTAGGCGTCACTTCAACCTTCTAGATTGTCATTATCGAATGCCTGACACTGGCTCAAGAATTAGTAATACACGGCCTCACAAAAAAGTGAGGCATGCAGAACACATGGTCGGTTATCAATGTAATTTCGTACACGTACCCATCATAGTTAGGTACGTAAATGATTAGAGTCTCAACTCTCTGTGGTAAGTAGAACGACAATCAGTGTGTATTAGTGTAGTTTGTGTTGTTGCCAGGCCTGATAGAGTAACTACGCAGCATAAACAGTGTCAGATGTTGAATAATCTGTGTGAAGCACACAGAGGTGCCATGTACTCGTGTGAGACAGCGTTATGACCACGGGTTAGAAAGGAGCCTCATTGTGGGTCTTGATTTGGTCTACTTGACGAATCGTGCAGTGTCCAGATTTGTCGGGCATTCGGAAGTGACAGTGGTCGGGTGGTGGACTACGAGGGAATGTGAGGGCAGTCGTACTCGTCGTCAAGGTTCTGGTCTATTACGTCTGACCGTCACAAAGGAGGATAGCCGTACTGTGCACCAAGCACCTCATAGTCCCTTCACAACTGTGTCTGCCATCCGACAACAAGCAATGCACTCCTTGAAACAATCTGTGTCGTCTCGTATCGTTGGTAGGAGTCTAGAAGCAGCCGGACTATTGAGCACCGTTTCGTGCGCAGGCGACCGTAAACACTACAACACAAATTGCAACGTCTGGAGTGGTACTGAATAATGGTGTCGCATTGTGTTCAGTGAGGAATCGTGGCTCAACACAACCCCGGGCAATCGTCGACGGAGAATATGGTGGCGACCAGAGGAGAGGCTCCATTCTTCAAATGTTTTGGAGATGCACAGTTGTATTACTCCTGGCGTCAAAGTGTGGGGGACCATGGGGTATGACATAGGGCCACGATTGTTACTAATTAGGAGAACCCTAGCGGCACAACGTTACGACATGGACATCTTCCCTCCTAACGTGCTACCGCTCATGCTGCACTATCGTGGCGCCATTTTTCAGCAAGACAATTCTCGTCCACACATAGTATGTGTCTGTATTATCTTTCTGCATGATGCTGAGGTACTGCAGTTTTCAGAAAGATACCGAGAGGTGTAACCGATAGGACATGAGTCAGATCATCTCAAACTCCAGCTCCGTACCAGTGCCAGTATCAGGGATATCAAGGACCAGCTACTACAGCTGTGGCCAGCTTGCTTCAAAAGAGGAAAAACTGCTTTTTAACACCCTTCCCAACCGAATCAATGTATCCATATAGGCGAGAGGGGAAGGGACGTCATCTTGACAAGTGGGTTCGTACTGCCAAATTATTTTCAAATTTCATTCAGTTTTGGAATCAATCCAATAAAATCACGTACCCTCTCGACTCGTGAAGTTTCGATTCTTCCTCCCATGCTTTAATTTTTTTGTGAGACAGTGTATCAGTAATGTGTTTTTTTCTAATAACGTTACTACTCTCATTTCTTCTCATTATTATTATTATTAGTAGTAGTAGTAGTAGTAGTAGTAGTAGTATCATTAACATCATCATCAAAATCGTCGTTACTCACCGTGATTATTCATGTTGATTTTAGGTCACATATTTTTCAGAGGGATACAACAACTTCTGCTGATTGAAGTCATTGTATTTGAAATAAATCACACATGTCCTACACAACATTACCGTTTTCTGTCTACAATATTATTATATGATCAAGAAGTATCACACTCCTACTGTAACGATTTACTGTGATTATCGAAACTATGATGTTGGTTGCTGAAGATCGAAATTCACGTTCTTTTACGGTGGACGTGCAGTCGTGACTTAAAAAATGATAAATGATTTACGCTGCTAACTGTAAATTTTTTAGCATTATGTATTCGTAAATGAATCACAAGAATATATGGAATTCGAGACGCTTGATATACGATCTTTTGCTGAATTTTGTATTTGTATAGTTCCTTGTCCGATATGATTGAAGACCTAAAAGCCTAGTTTAACAAATAAATAACTAAAAATAAATACACACGGTCTACAGTGATTTTATCCTCATTAATGTTCCTGGGTGATCAAAAACTAAATCCGATACTGCCGAATTGATTTAATGTCTCTTTCCCGTAATACGCTAAGTTCGTATATATTTTCCGTTTGTATAGTGTCTCAATGTTGAACAGCGGCTAAAATACGTTTTACGAACACTGCAGAGATCTATGAGCAAAGAGCATGTAGGTGTGTCGCCTAAGGCGCCATTTGCACACCTGCTACATCCTTCTAGGAAGTGTTTAATAAAACATATGAAGGGATTGCCGTTCCAAGACTTTGCACTGCAATAACTACGGATTTAACCTTGACCGCGAGAATGCATATCCCCGTGTTGAAACAACTACACGTAGCTATTTAAGCTGTTTTCTTTAGCATCAAATACAGTTTAAAGCTGTAACCCGTCATTTTAATCCACTGAACTACGTTCAGAGTTTCGTCTACTTATGGACTTTGAGATTTAGCTCATGTTTATTGTTTACTAAAAAGTTTTTCCAGCCTCTTGAATTTAAACTTTTATATCAGCAAATCCACGACTTCCGTGGTTATTGTATTTATCTTCTGAATTTTTGCCTTCTGAAACAACAGATTCGCTGCTTCTGTTAAGCTTGTGTGGTTGTGTGTTAGTATGGCCATGGAGTAAAATATATTATAAACAATGTGTTATATGTCTATTTATCACGTCCATACGTTCATACATTTTTAATGTCTGAATATTCAGCATGGACGTCCATACGTTCATACATTTTTAATGTCTGAATATTCAGCATGGACGAAACAAGTGGTTCAAAGATAAAAAAAAGTCACACAAACACACTGGCAGCTACATAAATAACACAGATGATTCTCCTTGATCAGCCTCTGTCGTGACGTCATTGTTGGAGCGTCAAACAAGCTGTCACAACGATGAAATGATTCCTAAATCCATTGTATTTAATGTATTATTCATTTAGCTTGAATACCAGTTTACAGTATAATCACTGAGTTAATATTAACAAGGGGTCCGTCATGGTGTGGCAGCTTTTTAAGCATGCAAGTCTTATTTATAGCGTGTTAAATGAACTGCGTTGATGTGATGAAAGTTGTTTTCTGTTTCAGGAAGTTAAAAATATAAAGTATACCACAATACCACCAAACTAAAAACATACAGGAATGGCAATGTTATGTGCAGGGTGTCCCAAAAAAACACCGACCACGCTAGAAGTAAACTGATCGGTTTCCAAGAAGGAACTCATATCAGGAAATGCACGACTTGCGCGCTGGAGAGCATCGAAGTCTGAGAACGAACGATTGTGACGGTTTGTTCTGATTCGTTTTGGTTCTAAATACGAAAAGTATACAACCTTTTAGCCATCTGTGTACTGCGAATGGACGACCTGAGCAGATACGTGCAACCATTTAGCCATTGTGTACTGTGGATGGACAATCTGAGGCTAATAACACTCCTGTCACCAGATCTGACGCCTCTCGACTATTTTCCGTGGAGTAATATGAAGAGTATGGTGCATGGCACACCTGTCACGTCAGCGGAGGACCTTATTTCTCGCTTCCATGGAGTGACTAAAATACTTCAAAGGCAACCGCACGTATTGGTTCATACGCTTGAGGCTCAGCATCGCCGATGTACACTCTGAATTGACGTAGGAGGTATGCAGTTCGAAGCCCGTCTTTAATGTAGACAGCGCGATGTGCTATTCTTGTTCGATTTATTGACGTAATGTGGAACGCACACACATCCCTAACTTCGACGGTCTCCAGTGGACAAGCCGTGCGTTTCCGGATACGAGTTCCTTCTTCAATGTACTACGGGAGGACACACTGATTGGTTTTTCAAGAAGGAACCCATATCCTGAAATGCACAACTTATCCATTGGAGACCGTCGAAGTTAGGGATGTGTGTGCGTTCCACATTACGTCAATAAACTGAACGTGAACCAGCACATCGCGCTGTCTACATTAAAAACAGGCTTCGAACTGCGTACCTCCTACGTCAATGCAGAGCTTACATCGGCGATGCTCAGCCTGACGCACATGAACCAATACGTACGGTTGCCTCTGAAGTATTTTAGTCGTTCTGTCGAAGCGAACAGTAAGGTCCTCCGCCGACGTGACAGGTGTGCCCATGCACCTTGCCCTTCATACTACTCCATATAAAACAGTCGAGGGCTCTCAGATCTGTCGACCGAAATGTTATAATCTCAGGTTGTCCATCCACAGTACACAATGACTAAAGGGTTGCATGTCTCGGCTCAGGTCGTCCATTCGCATTACACAGATGGCTAAAAGTCTGTATGCCTTCCGTATTCATCAATTTGAACAGCATTTTGTTCAGGCGACTAAATTAAAGGTAATCGATATTAACAGGGTAGACGTTTTAATTAATTCCTGTTGACCAAAATATCACACTAAGCTGAAACTAGGTGTCTGACAGCCTAGATATTCTGAATTCCTAACATATCTAAAATTAACTTACGCAGTACATTCATGACAGGTTTGGCAGGATTAGCTCGCTGAAGCTCCCCCCCCCCCCCCCCCCCTCCCATTACACCTCTTATTTCATAGCGAATAAGAGGTGATTCTGGCTCTCAATAAGTGTTAGCAACGTTATGCTTAAGGAGGCAAACCAGGGCAGGAACTTTTTTAACCCCAATTTTTTATTGGCTTAAAATGTTCCTTAGAGAGTCTATTTTTAAGATTCATTCATGTAAAGTGTGCCAAAAATACTAAAATATGATAAAACCGCGATTTACTACATGGGTGTCTGGCGCTCATGGGCACTCGAATGCGACCTATGTAATACCATAATAGCTACCGACGGAACAGGGCTCCTGTTAGTTTCGGATAGTATCACAGAGAGCATTACTATCAACTAAAATACTATTGTCAGCAAAATTTCTTTTCGTAATATGACTCGTTCATGGCAAACATTCTGAAAGCACGTCCTTGTCTCACATCTTTCTAACTTGTCATGTCGCATGTTTTTATACGAAGTAACACAAGAGTGTTTGAAAATGGAAAACAATTGTATTTGTACCGCTGGAAAAGGTTCTAAAATTAATCCCAGTCATGCAAAAAACGCGTCGATTGGTAAGCGGAAGCCAGTTAATCAATATAATTTCATCAAAATGAGAGTGTTTGGACATCGGAGAGAAAAAAAAGCCAACTGTACTGTGCTGGCATTGCCAATAAAAGGTTTGTTAAGTTTCAATACTATAAAACACAAGTTTGAACTTTAAACGCTTGTTTTTTCCGAGCAACATTTTGGCGAGAACTATAATTCATGAAATATACATGCCACTACATTATACCTTTTTGTGACTTGAGTCGGCGTTTTTTCTATTGTAGTTCGCAGGATTTTTGCGATGTATTCTAATTCCAATTTTTGGTGAACGAATTTGTAACGGCTATTTTTTCAACAAAATTGACTTTTATTTCAAAGAACCGCTATTTAAAAAAAAATTAAATAAACCTGCGTACTGCGCTAATCGCTGTTAATGTAGTGAAACTGGATGCAGATCATCTATGAAAAAAGAAAATACACGGAGGGTTCGATGACTCTCCGACGACGGCGTCGTTCTAGACGGCAAAAGCTAGGGCTGGACAATGACGGGGTCGGAGATCCCCTTGTCAACTTTCAGCACAAAAGTTCCAGCAGTCGCCCCACGGGATTTGACGAAATCACGAACAACATCAATCTGGATGGCCAGATGGAGTTTTACCTACATCTGTATGATTATTCTGCAATTTGCAGTTCAGTGCCTGGAAGAGGGTTCACCGAGCCACCGTAAAGCTATTTCTCTACTGTTCCAGTCTCAAACAGCGCGGGAAAAGCGAACACTAAAATCTTTCCGTGAGTGCTCGGATTTCTCTTATTTTATTACAACGATCATTTTTCCCTATGTAGGTGGCCGTCAACAAAATATTTTCGCATTCAGAGGAGAAAGTTGGTGACTGAAATTTCACGATAACATCCTGCCACAACGAGAAATGCCTTTCTTTTAATGACTGCCACCCACTTCGTGTGTCATATCTGTGATACTCTCTCTCCTGTTTCGCGGCACTGCAAAACGAGCTCCCCTTCTTTCAATTTTTTCGATGTCCTCCGTCAGTCTTATCTGATACGAAACCCACACCTCGCAGCAGTACTGCAGAAGACGATGGACGAGCGTAGCGTAAGCAGACTCTTTACTAGAGCTGTTGCATCTTCTACATGTTTTACCAATAAAACGTAGTTTTTGGCTTGCTTTCCACACAACTCTTAATGATTGTTCCAATTCAAGTTATTCCTAACTGTAATCCTTAGGTACGAGATGAAAAGTAATGCCTACGAAGTTTTTATGTGAAAACTCTTAAAGCTTTTTTAAATAAAACATAAATTATCAACATTCTATATCGTTATTGTTCATGTCTACATACACTATGTGGTCAGAAGTATCCGTACACCCCAAAAAGCCTCGTGGTGACTGGGTGTTGTGTGCTGTCCTTAGGTTAGTTAGGTATAAGTAGTTCTAAGTTGTAGGGATGGTTCATGATGTGGGTTCCTGTAGTCATGTCCTAGTTCATGAACCATGGGCAACGTATGAGTGGCCAAGGAAGTGGTCCCAACAGTCGGGATACCAGTTACTTTGGAATAAGGCTGGGCATCTCGGACATATTCTGAGTCGTAGTCACCTTTGTGCTCATACGGCAAAGACTACCAAATCCACCGGTTAGTCCCTCAGCCGTTAGGGGTAAAACCCAGTGGGACTCGGGGCAAGCAAGGCTAGCAACCTGCTTCCCTGGTACTTTAAATATGATGCTGGCAACAATCAGAGCAAAATGCCTCGGACCTTTGGAGGTGATGGAGTCCCACCTCTAACTGACAAACCAGGGACTCCTAAGATACGACTTGGCAAACAAATGGTAGTGAGATGGGGAGCTATTAATATCAATGGGGGCTACTCTGGGAAGAAGGTAGAGCTGGCAGAGGCTGCAAGTAAGATGGGGCTGGACGTTTTAGCTGTTAGTGACATTCGGGTAAGGAGTGAGAAAGAAGAGGAAGTGGGAGAATACAAGGTCTACTTGTCAGGAGTCAAAGCAGGAATAGCACAGTGGGGTGTAGGGCTTTACATCAGGAAAGAAATGGAACCCAGCGTAGTTGCAATAAGGTATGTAAATGAACGACTGATGTGGATAGATTTGACAGTGTCTAGCAAGAAAATTAGGATTGTGTCAGTATATTGGCATTGTGAAGGGACTGATCAAGATAAGATGGACAGTTTTTATGAGGCACTCAGTGATGTAGTTGTTAGAGTAAAGGACAAGGACAGTGTTCTGCTCATGGGTGATTTTAACGCCAAGATTGGAAATCGAACAGAAGGGTATGGAAAGGTTATGGGTAAATTTGGAGAGGATATGGAGGCCAACAGGAACGGGAAGCAACTCTTGGATTTCTGTGCCAGTATGGGCTTAGTAATCACAAACTCATTTTTTAAACATAAGAACATTCACCGGTATACGTGGGAAAGCAGGGGAACCAGATCTGTCATTGACTATATAATAACAGATCAGGAATTCAGGAAGGCTGTGAGGGACACACGTGTATTCAGGGGATTCTTTGATGACACTGATCATTATTTAATCTGCAGTGAAATTGGGATTCCGAGGCCGAAAGTGCAGGAGGTCAGGTCCATATGTAGGAGGATAAGAGTGGAGAAACTTCAGGATAAGGAAATCAGGCACAAGTACATAACAGCGATCTCAGAAAGGTACCAGTTAGTTGAATGTAGTCAATTACAGTCATTGGAAAAGGAATGGACAAGGTACAGGGACACAGTACTAGAAGTGGCTAAAGAATGTCTTGGAACAGTAGTGTGTAAAAGTAGGAGGAAGCAAACAGCTTGGTGGAATGACACAGTCAAGGCAGCCTGTAAAAGGAAAAAGAAGGCGTATAAAAAATGACTACATACTAGAACTCAGGTAGACAGAGAAAGTTATGTTGTAGAAAGAAACAAATCCAAACAGATAATTGCAGCATCCAAGAAGAAATCTTGGGAAGACTTTGGAAACAGGTTGGAGACATTGGGTCAAGCTGCTGGAAAACCATTCTGGAGTGTAATTAGCAGTCTTCGAAAGGGAGGTAAGAAGGAAATGACAAGTATTTTGGACAGGTCGGGAAAACTGCTGGTGAATCCTGTGGATGCCTTGGGCAGATGGAGGGAATATTTTGAAGAGTTGCTCAATGTAGGTGAAAATACGATCAGTAATGTTTCAGATTTCGAGGTAGAATGGGATAGGAATGATGATGGAAATAGGATCACGTTTGAGGAAGTGGAGAAAATGGTCAGTAGATTGCAGTGCAATAAAGCAGCTGGGGTGCATGAAATTAAGTCGGAACTCATCAAATACAGTGGAATGTCAGGTCTTAAATGGCTACACAGGATAATTGAAATGGCCTGGGAGTCGGGACAGGTTCCATCAGACTGGACAAAAGCAGTAATCACACCAATCTTTGAACATGGAAACAGAAAAGATTGTAACAACTACAGAGGTATCTCTTTAATCAGCGTTGTGGGTAAAATCTTCTCAGGTATTGTTGAAAGTAAAGTGCGAGTATTAGTTGAGGAACAATTGGATGAAAATCAGTGTGGGTTTAGGCCTCTTAGAGGTTGTCAGGACCAGATCTTTAGCTTACGGCAAATAATGGAGAAGTGTTATGAGTGGAACAGGGAATTGTATCTATGCTTTATAGATCTAGAAAAGGCATATGACCGGGTTCCTAGGAGGAAGTTATTGTCTGTTCTACGAGATTATGGAATAGGAGGCAAACTTTTGCAAGCAATTAAAGGTCTTTACATGGATAGTCAGGCAGCAGTTAGAGTTGACGGTAAACTGAGTTCATGGTTCAGAGTAGTTTTAGGGGTAAGACAAGGCTGCAACCTGTCTCCACTGTTGTTCATATTATTTATGGATCATATGTTGAAAACAATAGACTGGCTGGGTGAGATTAAGATATGTGAACACAAAATAAACAGTCTTGCATATGCGGATGACTTAGTTGTGATGGCAGATTCGATTGAAAGTTTGCAGAGTAATATTTCAGAGCTAGATCAGAAATGTAAGGACTATGGTATGAAGATTAGCATCTCCAAAACGAAAGTAATGTCAGTGGGAAAGAAATATAAACGGATTGAGTGCCAAATAGGAGGAACAAAGTTAGAACAGGTGGACGGTTTCAAGTACTTAGGATGCATATTCTCACAGGATGGCAACATAGTGAAAGAACTGGAAGCGAGGTGTAGCAAAGCTAATGCAGTGAGCGCTCAGCTATGATCTACTCTCTTCTGCAAGAAGGAAGTCAGTACCAAGACAAAGTTATCTGTGCACCGTTCAATCTTTCGACCAACTTTTTTGTATGGGAGCGAAAGCTGAGTGGATTCAGATTACCTTATCAACAAGGTTGAGGTTACGGATATGAAATTAGCTAGGATGATTGCAGGTACTAGTAGATGGGAACAATGGCAGGAGGGTGTCCACAATGAGGAAATCAAAGAAAAACTGGGAATGAACTCTATAGATGTAGCAGTCAGGGCGAACGGGTTTAGATGGTGGGGTCATGTTACACGCATGGGAGAAGCAAGGTTACCCAAGAGACTCATGGGTTCAGCAGTAGAGGGTAGGAGGAGTCGGGGCAGACCAAGGAGAAGGTACCTGGATTCGGTTAAGAATGATTTCGAAGTAATAGGTTTAACATCAGAAGAGGCACCAATGTTAGCACTGAATAGGGGATCATGGAGGAATTTTATAAGTGGGGCTGTATGCTCCAGACTGAACGCTGAAAGGCACAATCAGTCTTAAATGATGATGATGATGATGATGATGATGATAAGTTGTAGGGGACTGATGACCATAGATGTTAAGTCCCATAGTGCTCAGAGCCATTTGAATCATTTGAACACCCCAAGAACATACGTTTTTCATATTAAGTGCACTGTCCTGCAACCTAGTGCCAGGTACAATGGTTAGCACACTGGACTCGCATTCGGGAGGACGACGGTTCGATCCAGCGTCCGGCCATCCTGATTTAGGTTTTCCGTGATTTCCCTAAATCGCTCCAGGCAAATGCCGGGATGGTTCCTTTGAAAGGGCACGGCCGACATCCTTCCCTAATCCGATGGGACCGATGACCTCGCAGTTTGGTCTCTTCCCCCAAACAACCTAACCCAGGTACTCTATATCAGCGACCTCAGTACTCATGGGGCGCTGCGCGGAACTCACGGACTTAGAACATGGTTGGTTCGTTGGTTGGTTTGGGGAAGGAGACCAGACAGCGTGGTCATCGGTCTCATCGGATTAGGGAAGGATTGGGAAGGAAATCGGCCGTGCCCTTTCAGAGGAACCATCCCGGCATTTGCCTGGAGTGATTTAGGGAAATCACGGAAAACCTAAATCAGGATGGCCGGACGCGGGATTGAACCGTCGTCCTCCCGAATGCGAGTCCAGTGTCTAACCACTGCGCCACCCCGCTCGGTCATAGAACATGGTCAGGCGATTGAGCGTCACTTGCGTCATACGTCTGTACGCGAGATTTCCACATTCCTGAACATCCCTAGATCCACTGTTTCCGGTTTGATGGTGAAGTGGAAACGTAAAGGGACACGTACAGCACAAAATCGTACGGGCTGGCCGCGTCTGTTGACTGACAGAGACCGCCGACAGTTGAAGAGGGTCCTAATGTGTTAGGCAGGCATTTATTCAGACCATCACAAAGGAATTCCAAATTGCATCAGGATCCACTGCAAGTACTATGACAGTTAGGTGGGAAGTGAGAAAACGGATTTCATGGTCAAGCGGCTGTTCATAAGACACACATTATGCCGGTAAATACCATACGACGCCTCGCTTGGTGTAAGGAGCGTGAACATTGGACGATTGAACAGTGGCAAAACGTTGTGTGGAGGGACGAATCATGGTACACAATGTGGCGACCCACTGGCAGGGTGTGTGTATGGCGAATGTTCGGTGAATGTCATCTGTCAGCGTGTGTAGTGCCGACAGTGAAACTCTGAGGCGGTGGTGTTAATGGTGTGGCCGTGTTTTTCATGGTGGAGGCTTGCACCCCTTGTTGTTTTCCGTGGCACTATCACAGCATGGGCCTATACTGACGTATTAAGCACCTTCTTGCTTCCCACTGTTGAACAGCAATTCTGGGATGGCGATTACATCTTTCAACACGATAGAGCACCTGTTCATAATGCACGGCTTGTGGTGGAGTGGTTACACGGAAATAACATCCCTGTAATAGACTGGCCTGCACAGAGTCCTGACCTGAATCCTATAGAACACCTTTGTGGTGTTTTGGAACGCTGACTTCGTGCCAGGCGTCACCAACCGACATCGATACCTCTCATCAGAGCAGCACTCCGTGAAGAATTGGCTGCCATTCCCCAAGAAACCTTACAGCACCTGATTGAACGTGTCTGCGAGAGTGGAACCTTTCATCAAGGCTAAGGGTGGGCCAACACCATGTTGAATTCCAGCATTATCGATGAAGGGCGCCACGAACTTGTAAGTCATTTTCAGTCCGGTGTCCGGATACTTTTGATTACATAGTGTATA
Source organism: Schistocerca serialis cubense (assembly GCF_023864345.2). Lineage (NCBI taxonomy): Eukaryota > Metazoa > Arthropoda > Insecta > Orthoptera > Acrididae > Schistocerca > Schistocerca serialis. Next base: position 527,160,007 of record NC_064640.1, read on the forward strand.
TATTTCTCAAAATAGTCACCCTGCAAACGAACACATTTCTCCTAACGAGTGACCAGTTTGTTAATAAAGTCACTGTAGAATGTTTGACTTAGTGGAGTCTGCTTGCACCGTTTCATCACTATCAAAGTGAATTCCTCGAAGGTGTCCTTAAAGTTTTGGAAACAGATGACAATCGGGTGGGACCAGTCGGGACTGTGTGGAGAATCGTCGGTAAAAGTGAATCGAAGGCGTCGGATCTCTGCAGATGTAGCAGCGCTCGTGTGAGGTCTTAACTTGTCGTGCTGAAGGAGAGGATGCTCTATGTGTGGACGAACTCATCCAATTCCAAACTCGAGTACAGCATTCTGCCGGCCGTGGTGGCCGAGCGGTTCTAGGCGCTACAGTCTGGAACCGCGCGACCGCTACGGTCGCAGGTTCGAATCCTGCCTCGGGCATGGATGTGTGTGATGTCCTTAGGTTAGTTAGGTTTAAGTAGTTCTAAGTTCTAGAGGACTGATGATCTTAGAAGTCCCATAGTGCTCAGAGCGATTTGAACAGCATGCTCTTTCCCACGGACCGACATACGAGTAGTTCATGTTATACGCTAAAATTGTAGAGGCAAAGGGCTGCAGACATGTAGATATGAAGAATAAAGATGTTTAGTGTTCATAATGTTTGCTTTTATTTAAAAAGCTTTAAGAGTTTTCACATAAAAAATTCGCTGGCATTATTTTTCAGCTTTCCAACGTATTTAATAGAATTCACAGCCTTTACATTTGTGTGATTCATCATGTAACCGAAATTCAGCGGATTCCTTTTAGTATTCGTGTGGATTACTTCACACTTTTCATTATTTAGAGTCATTTGCCACTTTTCGCACCATACAGGTATCTTTGTTTTGCACAAATATTCAATATGAGAACAGTGACTTACTGCCTCTTCACTTTGATCAATGTGAAGACGAGAGACAATATGCAGTACGAACCGATAATACTGTACGATTTGTTTGCTCGTTAGTATTGGGCATTGTTACTGCGTTAGAGCCACCGTAGAATAATAAGACTTTTTCGCCCAGTTTTGAATGGAATGTCACCTTCTCTGACTTGAATTCTGACTTAAAAACAGAAATACATGCCCCCACAACAAACCCTCACAGCGTGTAATATAGATTCATAAACACCTTCCACATTCCCATTTTTAATAGGTTCGAATTCCAGGGTAACCTTGGGGAAGGGGATTCCTGTTACTATATGTAGCTCTAAGAGTGTGAAATGCAACTGATGCGTGGCGTTTTTCGGTGCATTTGGTTCGGAACTATGGAAGAAACTGTACGCGAACGCACAGAATAACAATGTCTGAGAATTCCAGCCGGCCGAGGTGGCCGAGCGGTTCTAAGCGCTACAGTCTGGAACCGCGCGACCGCTACAGTCGCAGGTTCGAATCTTGCGTCGGGCATGGATGTTTGTGATGTCCTTAGGTTAGTTAGGTTTAAGTAGTTCTAAGTTCCAGGAGACTGATGACCTCAGAAGTTAAGTCCCATACTGCTCAGAGCCATTTGAACCATTTTGAGAATTCCACAAACGTGCTATTCTCTTTGATGAGGTTTTGTTTTCCTGCAGACAGTGTCATCATCAGAGACCAAGCAGTTGCTCGCGTTTCGTAAAGAAGAGGAAGATTCTCATTGAAGAACCCTTCCTCACATTCTCCATTCCCTGAAATAATTCAGGAATACCACGGAAAATGGAAGCCCCTTTACAGAACAGAAGTGGAACCTGACATGGAAAGCAGCACACAAACTACACCTGTGGTCATTTTAGGCATCTCATGTGGCCGTTTTATGGGCTCAGGGTTTAAGTGACCTGAACTATATTCTTCCTGGTGTTGTCCTAACCTTATCGCACGTGGACGAGGTAGTACCTTTATGAAAGGTACGAGAACCATACTAAGTGATAACAAATAAAACTAGCGTGTTCTCTAGAAGCACATTAATTGTATATCTCCAAGTTAAATATGAAAGCCAGATTGTCACAACAAAGAATACACAGAGTTAAGAAAAAATGGCATGTGGCATATTTCTCTAATGGAGTTCTGAAAACTACCAGCACAAATTAAAAACCCTATAAAACATGATATGGTCTAAAACCACCCCAAAATTACGTAGTCCAGACCACGTGTTCTTTGGACCTGAATAATTTTATATCATCTCCCAACGTGACGTGAAACTCCAACATTGGTCCAAAACTACATACCAGACATTAATACATGAACCCTATGCGACCAAAACTACATATCAGACACTAATACATTAACCCTAAGCGAAGGGCACGCCAGTGGAAATGGATATCTCCCTCTGTTGCGTCCGCAGCTCGTGCTCTAGTGGCTACCTCTGGATCACGGGGTCCCGGATTCGATTCCAGGCCGAGTTGGGGATTTTCTCTGCCCGGGGACTGGGTGTTTATGTTGTCCTCGTCATTTCATCATCATCATTTGTAGCAATGGCTAGATTGGACTGAGTAAAAAACTGGACTGTGTAAAAATTGCAACTCTGTACGGGCGCTGATGACCGCGTAGTTGAGCGCCCTACAAACCAAACATCATCATCATCATCATCCCTCTGTTGCCCTGATACTTCCCAAGTCAATATACTCGTGAATGCAATTCCTGGTTGTTTGATTTAGCAAATTTTAGAAAATTCAACTGAATAAAGATTATATTTCAATACGAATGACTGGAAACAACAAAATGTATCAACTACTGGTGAATCTTCCGGGCTGCGTGGTCGTAGTCCATGAGGCATTTCGTTCAGAGCGGCCCTGGGCTTTTTCAAATGTGCCTCTGGTTACGTTGAGTCGGACGTCGGAGAGCGTTATAAGTGCCCTGATAAGTGAATATAATCGTCAGGGATAATTCTTGTCAGAGATAAGACTTAAATATCGAACTGTCGTCTTTCAAAGATAAAACTTAGCTATCGATTCTGTAGAGCTAATGTCGATTTATCAGTAAGTTTCGTGTCTTCTTCTCTGTTAAAATTGTTCTCATTTTCATATATTTCTATCTATTCGCTATTTAGCCGTAGATTATAGTAAGTCATTGTAGATAAAATTTTGGTTTCTGAAAACTTCACTACATGTTTTCTTGACTGAAAAGTTTCATGGACCACGGCCGTACAACCCGGGAGATTCATCAGAGTCTAAGACATCTTCACTTTATGAACAAGAATCAAGACTCTGTGATACATGCCAGGCCACACAAATATAGGGCTATGTATTCTAGCTGCTGCCGACTCCATCGGCACACACACACACACACACACACACACACACACACACACACACACACACACCACAGTATACAAGCCGCTAACGGCCGGAATCCCAGCGGCCAAATATCGTTGTGCACCCACGAACGAGTCTCTCGTCAAAGAAAGTAGAACCCCGATGATATAGCAGCCACGAACTTAGAGAAGTAGAATGTCATCGAGATTCAATTCGTGCGTGAATAGAGGGATGTGAGTGGTGATTAAATGAGGATAGATAAAATAGATTCCTTTTCACACGTCCTATTTGAGAGTCCTGTAATTTCGGGATTCTGCTAACTCTCCTACTACTGAAACCATGAAGTGCAAAGACATGTTACAGGGTGGAATGGACATCAAACAGCACTAACCTTGGATAATTAATCTAAGTTCAGAGCCAAAATTCGATTTGTGTCTTAGCATTGTGCCACATTTTTATAACACATGCAACTTATTAAGCATAAGCTCCAATATTAATGCTGACGAATTTATTCTAAACTATAAATATACTTTATCGACATCCTTAATTCTTTAATTCAATATCTCCTATTGTAATAATAGTATTGATCGTTTGAGTACGTCAACTTACCATGAAATACACTATCACAGGGAGTATCTTCGTCGTAGTTGCCAAACGGAGAGCTGAATCTGTAACAATGCAGGCATTAACATTAGAAAATGAAACTTACAGGAAAACAGAATAGTCGCTGCCATCAGATAGCAACAAGATAATTCATTCTCACAGAAAATTTAGATAGCTTAAAAAAGCAGACTCAGTGGTTAAACAGTTGTGCAATCAATCATAGCAGCTGTACGAAAACCGCCAATAAAAGAAACTTACGAATATTACCATTTAATGTCGAGTCAATGACGAGATTATCAGAGGTTCAAACAAGCTCAGACAGGAACAATCCTTTAAGCGATTTAGGAATTCACGATAAACCCATACCTTGACGACTTAACTGCGATTTCCTACAATTTGACCTCAACAATAAAATTTCCTACTTGGGTGGATGAAAACATTGGATCCCAGTTGATAATGTTTTATCTGATGAGCCTCAGAAGAAAAAAAAAACTCAGTAACAAATTCTCTCTCTGATCATGATGCACTGGTAGGGTAAATGAGACAGTATCTCACATATTACATACTTCTCAGGGGAAATCAGGAGGAACAATTAATGATTCCAAGAAAAACATTTTTAAGAATAGTTCACAAGATATGGCCTAAGACGTTATTCACTATGAATGAAACACTAAACGCAAAATTTAATCTATTCTGTTATAAATTCATACCATCATTTGAAAATAGTTTTCCACGTAAGCTAATCAGGAAGGACATTCGAAAGCCATGTAAAGAAAACTTGGTTCAGTAGGGGGATTAAAGTATCTTGTGAAAAGTAAAGAAAAATGTATCTGATGGCAAGAACATGTAAAGGTCCTCAAGTAGTTGTACGCTACACTACTCAAAATTAATCAGAAAAGTATTAATAAATCGAGAAACATCGATAGCATGTCAGTTATCAGTAATTGGCGTAAGAGACTTAAGGCTACATGGATTGTAGTAAAACAAGAGACAGGACAACAAGCTATGGAACTGGATAACATCACTGTTAATTTAAATGGCTGGGCTATAAACGATCACTCACAGCTAGCATATATGTTTAACAATCATTTCTTAAGTGTATTAGAACTATAGGGACGAACAGTTCAAGAGAAAAATCAGAAGAGCATGTTGAACATGCAACTTACATAAAATTCAGACATATGGATGTCTCACGCATTTCTCATCCTGAAATTAACGAAATTACATATTTTCTCAAAAATAAAAGCTCATATGGATTTTTAATGGAGTTTCCAGCAGAGTACTAAAGACTTGTTTCCATTCACAAACACTGGCTTTTATGAAATATATAGTGTATCAATAACGCAGGGTGTTTTTCCAGAGACTGAAATATTCCGTTGTTAAACCACTATATAAGATAGATGATAGATGTCAATAACTACCCACCCATTTCACTACTGACAACATATACTCACCAGATTTGACAAGCACAAAATAACAAATTAACACCAGCAGATATTTTCTGCGATCTGTCAAGGCATTTGACTCCATGAATGTCAACATTCTCCTGGATAAACCGAACTTTTATGGAACTGATTGTAATAGCAAACCAGTGGATAATATCATATCTAACTGAAATAATGCAGAAAGTTATACTTAGTAATTCAGTCAATATAAGCGGGCAAAAGTCTTCTGACTGGGGAGAAATCATTTAGGGATTCCACAACGCTCGATCTTAGTTCCACTATTCCTTCTCATATATGCAAATGACTTTCTGTCTAACATACAGCAAACAAAATTAGTTCTTTTCGAGAATGATATTAGTGCTGTAATCAATCAAAACAAACAGCTAGCCATAGAAGAAACGGTAAATAATGTTCTTGAAAGTATTAGTGAGTGGCTTTCTGTGATGGTCTCACTCTCAATTTAAAAAAGACGATACTTCTTTGTGTCAGCATGATAATGCACATTGTCATAAAGCAACATGTGGGAGACAATTTTTGGACACTAACATTGCTGAAACGGACTGGCCTGCCCAGAGTCGCGACATGAACCAATGGAACACCTTCGGGATGATTTAGAATGTAGACTTCGCTCGATATCCTAGCATCCAACATCACTACCTTCCTTGACTTATGTTCCTGACGAAGTATCGGCTCCCAAACCTCCACAGACATTCAGGTGCCTCGCTGAAAGAATCTTCAGAAGAGTTCAATCCGTCATAAAGGCAACATAAAAGCGACGCACCCCAACTGATGGCCACTAATAGGATGGATACTTTTGATCAGATAGTGTTATTGAGACCTTTATCAGATCGGACAAAGAGGGGTCTTCAACAGTATTCAACGACAAGTAACACCATTGATCTCAGGCTTGTTTGAATAGTGAGAGAGTCTAACAAGAATGCTGGCAAATCCCTCATAGGATGCACTTGAATATTAACGCCTTATATGTCGCGAAAATTTATTTTGACCATTTCAAGAGCTGATTTTTCAGGGAAGATTATACGAATAGTCATCATCATTCTACCTATCGTTACTGTGAAAATATAGAAATACATTAAATTACAATGATAGTAGCTCGCAGAGAGGTGTATAAGTAGTCACTCTTTCCACAATGCATCCCTTTATAGTGATTCGAAGAATATAGATATAGATGTAGACAGCAGAATCTATTGTACAACATAAGCCAATGATAGTAATAAAACGTCATAAACTTGTCAGAAAGTGCTTCAGAAGTCTAAGATTAATACTCAACACAAAATAGTGCCTTGAGAACCATGCAATCTTTCGTGGATGATTAGTCGAATACTTATTAACACTATGGTCCTGCTGAAAATCTTTATTGCTTTGAACAAGTCTTACAGGGCTCAAAGTAAAGGATTTATTGTGTCTACTATTATTGTATGAGACTTCTCCTTTGTTTGAAGATCACAAACGTGTACAGGCACCACAGCACAACCGTCGGATCCTGGCAATGATGTCCCCAGTAACAATGAATCTTCCACATTTGGATTTCTCACAGGATGAAACTGAGCATCCGAAACACAAATATCTACGTACAGTGCATTTAATCACTTTTCATCCAGCATATTTGAAAAATTATTGCTTAAACCATAGACCGCAAGGAAGAGCTCTACTGATAGAAGTAAGTTGACGCCATTTATTTCCGACATGATGATACTACAGAATATACATATGTCCAGAGTTTCTTCTATTTACGTTAAGCTGTCGAGGAACTATCATAAAAATGAGAAAGTTGTTTGTATCTCCCTGTATTTAATGTAACTTTTCAAATCATGTACATCAAAACGTCATGGAAAATCGACTAGAAATACCAGAAAAGACCACCCATGCTATGTCATAGACACATCGTCAAAAAGAAATGATGTTGGACACTTTATTGCAGAGACAATCTTTTTCAGAGACTTCTTGCCTGCAGAAAAATTAATTTTATATGTTATACAGTTACCAAGGAAATAAAATTGAAATCAGCAATAAAGTGTGGATTACCGACACAAAATGACGTTGGTTGATTTTCCTCAAGGTGGAAATCAACTCGTTTTCTTTTGTCTTGAATACAATACGTACCACGACAGGTAACTCAGTCGGAAGAGGCGCGATTAAGGGTGCCCATCCTGTTCGTGAGATTCACGACAGATTTGGAATCGCACTGTCAACAATGAGTGATTTAACGATGAAAATAACGGCTGAACATTAGGAGTACTCTGTATCAGCTAAGAATGGCAAGTATATCGACACCCATTTGTTCAACATGTGTGTATGCCACACAGGATACCGTTCCTCCTCCCTGCAGCTGCCTCTAAAAGACTGACGCACACTCCGAGAACATACCTCAAACAGGTTTCTAATGGAATATATTCACCAGCAGTACATTGTGTAGTTTTGAAGTTGCGCCGGCCGTAGTGGCCGAGCGGTTCTAGGCGCTACAGTCTGGAACCGCGCGACCACTACGGTCGCAGGTTCGAATCCTGCCTCGGGCATGGATGTGTGTGATGTCCTTAGGTTAGTTAGGTTTAAGTAGTTCTAAGTTCTAGGGGACTGATGACCTCAGCAGTTAAGTCCCATAGTGCCCAGAGCCATTTGAACAATTTTTTTCAAGTTGCTGTACATATATGAAGCGGACTATCAGTCTTCTGACTTATTTGATGCGGCCCACAGCGACTCTCTCTCCCGTGTCGATCTTATCATCAGAGAGGTATTTGGACTCAACGTTCTGAACTGTTTGTTGGATATAATCCATCTTCCCTAATATTTCAAAACATGTCCAATCATTATATCACTTCTTATAATCATTGTTTCCACGTATCTCTTTCATCGTCGATTTCGCAGTGAACCTCCTTCTTTCTTACCTTTTGAGCGTACTTAATTTTCAGCGCCCTTCTACAGTACCACATCTCAAACGATTCGAATCTCCTTTTCCTGGTTTTCCAACGGTCTGTTGTTCACGTCCATGTAGTGCTGTGACCCAGACGTACATTCTCAAACTGCTTCCTCATGTTAAGGCCTACGATTGATATTATGAGACTTGTTTAGCGAGGAATGATCACTGTGCGTGTGCTAGTCAGTTTCCCATATCCTCTTACTTCGTCCGTCATGTGTTGTTTTGCGCCCTTCACATGTTCCACTACGTAGGCTCCAAGTTAGTCAATTGCTAGTCTCATTTCTGTTGTGCCTCATACTTTCGTCTTTCTTTTGGTTTACTGTCAACACATACTCAGTGCTTCATTCCATTAAACAAGTCCTGTAATTGTTCTCTACTTTCACTGTGGGTACCCATATCATCAACGCATCTGATCATTGATATTTTTCACCCTGAGTTTTAATCCCTCTCCTGAACCTTTCTTTTATTACCGTCATCTCTTCTTCGCTGAACTTGCTGAACAGCTGGGGAGGAAGACACCGCCGTTCACTTAAAGCCCCTTTTAATACGAGCAGTCCCCTCTTGCTTTTCCATTCTTATTGTTTCCTCTCGGTTCTTGTACATAAGGTACATTAACCGTCTTGAAATTACGGCTTATGCCTATTTTCCTGGAAATTTCAAATGTTTTACACCACTTTGCATTGTCAAACACGTTTTCTAGGTCCTCAAATCGTATGAAAATGTTTTGATTTTCCTTAAACTTTGACTCCATTATCAAGCCCAACATCAGGACTGTCTCTCAGATGGGTGTATCTTTCCAGAAGGCAAAGTTACCGTCATGTAACAGATCCTTAGTTCTCTTCTCCATATCACGTATTTTATTTCTGCTTCCACCAGCTTCTAACTGATTGCGGGGTATTTTTGGAATTTATCTGCCTCTGCGATCGTCAGAACTGATGATATCTTTATCGAAAGTCCGATGGTATGTCTCCAGCCTCATAGTGTCTACACACTAGCTAGAATAATTGTTTGGTTGCCGCTTCCCCCAGTGTTTCAGGAATTCCGAAGGATTGTTATCTGTTCTTTATGATTTGTTTCATCGTAAGTCTTCCAAAGCTCCGTCAAATTCTGACTCTAATACTATCTTCCAAATCATCTCTTCTTCTATCACGTCAGAACATTCCTTCCCTTGCAGCTATGGGCTTGTATCGTTGACGTCTATCTGTTATATAAATTATGGAACATGTTTTATGCTCAAGTATTACGACGTTTCTGGAGAACGAAAAACTCCTCTACAATAATCAAGAAGGTTGCTGCGAACAGGGGTCTTACGAAACTCAGGTCCCGCTGTTTGTCCATGACATCCAGAACGCCGTAGACGTCAGTGCTAAGTTTGATACCTGTTCCAAGACTTCAGGAAGGCATCTGATTCAGTTCCGAACTGCTGTCAAGCGAAAAAACGCACGAGCTTACAGAGTATTGGACCAGATTTTTTACTGGATCCAGGACTTCCTTGCAGATACAGTTCAACACGTCGCTCTTAGTGGAACAAAATCGACAGATGTAAAGGTAATTTCAGGAGTATTCAAAAGAAATATGGCAGGACGTTACTGTTTACAATGTACATAAATAACCTAGTGCATAGCGTCGGAAGTTCCATGAGGCTGTTTGCTGAGGATGGGGTTGTCTATAAAAATGTAGGAACGCGAGATAAATGTGGCGAACTGCAGGAAGACATGCAGTGGATTGGTGAAAGGTGCGGCGACTGGCAGTTGCCCCTGAACGTAAATGAATGTAACATATTGCGTTTAAATAGGCGAATAAATCCACTACTGTACAATTACAATTTCGGTGACAAATTAATGGAAACAGTAACTACCGTAAAATACCTAGGAGTAACTATCCGTTGCAATAGAAAGAGGAATGACCACATAAAGCAAATAATAGGAAAAGCAGATGCCAGTTTGAGATTCATCAGAAGAATCTTATGGAAATGTAATTCACCCACGTAAAAAGTGGCTTATACAACAGTTGTTCGACCGATTCTTGAGTATCGCTTATCAGTGTGGCAACCTTACTAAGATGGATTAATAGAAGAAACAGACAAGACAGAACGGAGCGCGGCGCCAGAGCATTGCGGAGATGCACAACAAACTCCAGTGACAGACGATACAAGAGAGGCGTTGTGCATCACGGAGAGGTTTATCATTGAAATTCCGAGAGAGTAACTTCCAGCAAGAGTTGGGCAACACATTACTTCCTCAAACAAAAGTTACGTGAGATGACCACAACGAGAGCATGCGAGAAATTAGTTCTAATACGGATGTACACAGACATTCATTCTCCCTATGCACCATTCGCGAATGGAAAAGGGAAGGGGGATCAGGCAGTGGTACAAGCAGTATCCCCTCCCTATACAGTAACGTGGCTTGCGGAGTATAGAGGTAGAGGTAGAGGCCTTCAGCATGCTGTTTCCATAACCCCGCTCTCACCTCTAGGTTTAAAAGCGAAATTTCCTTTTTAGTCTGTGTTGCTGCCATTTCTTTTAATTTCACCGAAAGTTATTTTGGCTTTTTTATGTGCTGAGTGATTAATAGAGCCAGGGTTTCAAGTTTTTAACGTTATAGAACTTAAAATCGCACTAAAAGGCCTACATGTGCCTAAAGAGGACTTTCATGGAAAAAGTAGGGCTAAAAAGCAATTTTATAAAAACAGTTTTTAAAGAGATTTCCTGAATTAACAAGGAACATAAATGACGCGGATTTACAGATTTTATGAAAAGATATAATAAATAAATATATATATACATTGCACTGAAATCAAGAATGTATACGGTCGCCTGTCTTTATAACTCTATTAGCGTACCCGGTAATGCTTCGCAAATGCTAAATATGTATAGGAATTGGATATACGTCCTGATCTCCTCCTCTCTATGTCCATCTCCTCCTCTCCTCCTGTCCTTTTTCTCTCACTCCCTCTCGCTGACTTTGGGCATTGTTTATTGTGACAGACAACGAAACCTTGATTTGGAATTGTAGTCGCTTAAAATAAATGGGTAAATCATTGGGGATAATTGGTTACGGGGTATGAGAGACCTCTCCTGATGCTATATCTGTAAGAACAGTACCTTCAATGACAGTATTTCGCATAACTTTAATCTGCAAACGGGTAGGATTATAAGCTTCAGATGGTTCAGATTCTGCAGTGATATTCCAGTCATAAGCCGATAAGCCATAAATACAACTTTCCTGTTTTCTGTTAAGACCGACTACGAGGAAGAAAATAAAATACCACATAGTTGCGTATACAATTAATGTGTAAAATTATATACAAAGAGAAATAATATATATTAATATATATGGGAGAAACAATTTGTCTAATGGTTTAAATTCCCTGCTATTTTACTCTACACTGACTCCAAGAAACAAAAAGAAACCCCAAATTCTCATAGCAGAGCATTTTCTTTCCCATAATCGCTTTTAACAGAACACCTGTACATTTTTGTTTATAAAAATGTAATGTCTGTGTTACCCTGAATGTTTACTAGTGAAAAAAAGTGTAAAAAATGTGAAGTAAATCGATCAAGAACTTTTCGAGATTCTGGGTAACAACGTTATACGTCGACTTGTCTTTATGTAGTATAGTCGATTTTAAATATATATTTATACACCACATATATTTAAAAATATGTAGCCTGTGTCCGTCCGTAGGTTTATTAGAGTGTCGTATGAAAATTTGAAGTACATTGGTCAAGAATTTTGGGAGATTTTGCTAACAACATTGCAGGACCCGTGTTCAATGCCAAGCACCGCTGGGGATATTTTCGTGGCGGAAAGGCGGTGACGGAGATTATTCGGCGAATTGGATAGCTACCTGTGGATGTAAAGTAGGGGTCCCATCGACTGAGAAGCTGACAAACTCTTGGGAAATAGTTGTACTGATGTCGCACGCTCCACAGTGCATCCTACTGGTGCCACTGGTAGACGGAAGAGAAGGTGGCCGGTCGACGTAGAACGGTCCGAAATGCGGAGGTGGTAATAGTACATGCAGAATCTGTCCTTGCGATGACCATTTTATCTTCAATTTCTTCACATTTTTTCATACAGCCATTTCGCTTTAGCTTCCCTGCACTTTCTGTTCATTTCATTCCTATACGACTTATATTACTGTAGAGTTTTCTTTCCCTGAATATTATACGTTTCCTTTTCTAGTCAATCTTCTGTTACCCAAGGGTTCTTCACAATTCTGACTCAGACTTGTGTCCTGCCATCCTAATTTAGGTTTTCAGTGATTTCCCTAATTCGGTTCAGGCAAATGCCTGGATGGTTCCTTTGAAAGGGCGTGGCCGATTTTCTTCCTCACTCTTCCCTAACTCGAGCTTGTGCTTAGTCTCTAATGACATCGTTGATGACGAGACGTTAAACACTAATCTCGTCCTCCTTCTCTTCACAGTTATCTTCCTTGTATCTCTACTTGTCTGTTCAAATACCGTAATTGCCCTTTTTAGCGACGTCCATTTCTTTTCAGCTGAAATATCTACGATGGTATTTATTATGACAGTATCTACAGCCTCAGAGAACTTCAATGGCACATCGCCAGTCCTCAATACATCAGTACACCCCTTCCCTTCACAGTGATTTTCCTGAGAATTCTCTTTAACTTCAGTCTTTTCTTTATTATTAATAAATTCCAATATGACTGTATATCTACTTCTGGGTGCGTATAACAGTCCAGTATTTGGTTTCGGGATCTTTGTCCCACCATGGTGTAACGTAACTAGCATCTTCCCGATACGATGGAACACAAACAAAAAGCGTGGACTAAGAGTTTTTTTACTAGAAAGAGGAGCATCTTTGAGGCGCTAAGATCGAGAGACAATAAGCAGCACCATGTTTTTTTTCTTTTTAATATTCAGGTCATTCGGATTGTTTTATACACAGAGTATAACTGGGAAGACGAGGAATCCAGTTTGTACTTATAACAAACAAAGATTTCTGTACAGTAGAATACCCTTCGTACTTTGCGTGCCGTGAAGTTTCACCACATACAGTGTGTTCCAAACCTTTAAGGTCAAAACAGTATAGATGATGGAGGATCCTAAACCGGGTTTTTTCAAACGAAAAATGAAGATCGAAGTTAAATATATTATTTTTTAATTGACGTAGACAACTTATACCCTACAGTAAACAACTTAAGCTCATGGCAAGTGTTCAGAGTGACGTCCACCCGTATAGTTGCAGGGAATGGATAGTCCAGTCATAAAATTGAACTCCGGATTCCGAATCTTGAACGTTGTTTACGAAAGGAATGTAAATGCTGCTACACCAGTACTCTGCACACTGTATTCCTCGTAACATGCGTTTCTCGTGGAAGTTGACGTATGTTTATTAATAATCTTCTCCAAAACGATCTAAAACCATCTCCTCAAACTTGTACTGGGCGAATAATTCTTTGCCAAGAACGTTGACCAGGTCTCTGTGGTTTGAACAACACAGTTCCTCTTAGTTTTCTTTTCAGTTTCTTCCAATTTGGGTGAGGAATGTTGCGAAACGTTTATCTCCGCATTCGTTCAACTTCTGGTCACTGCTTATTTCTGCACCATATAGTATACACACGAGTCATTATCTGCAAACAACTGTAGACTCTCCCATGGATACAACAGAGATTGTGTACTCTCTCCCAAGGCAGCAGCACAAGTCTTGATGCAGTATGCAGTTATTTGTTATGGAACATAACCAATTTAAAAACAAGACTTGGAACCAGTTCCGACTATTCGTTTTTCATATGGAAACATTGTCTCTATGTATAATCTTGACCCTAAATAAATGAGACACCCTGTATAGGTGCCAGAGCGGTGAGCGAGGTCAGTTAGTTCCCAGACTTCAAGGGACGGTACTAACTGTTAACGATTTCTAAAGGCACTCGCCTGTGTGAGTCTACTGGAAGAAGCCGGGAGACTGTCGTCGTTTGAACAGTGAATCTGTTAAGTAGTGAGAATTAATTTTCATCCCGAAACACATTGGTGAAGGGCTAGTCAGTGTGCAATTCCTAAGTGAAGATCCACATTTCATATGTGCTATTCACACGAAAGTAATAAGAAAATCAACAGGTATAGGTGAAAAGCCCGAAGCAAACTTATCGCTGGTCGATAGGATTAGTAATTGAGCTGGTTCATTTGCTTTTGAGTAATTGTTGTAGAGAGGGAGGCCATACCTGTTTCGTAACCAGGATACATGATCTTGGGATGAGTTATCCATCCACTGCCTGTTAACGAGCAACATAACCTATCGCCCTCATAATGGAAGCCATCCGTCGTGGCATGGACTCCACGAAACACCGAAAGATTTGAAAAATCATCCTGGGCCATTGCCGCTAAACCAGCACTCAAAACCTACTGAAGTCAATCGCAGATGCAGCCAAGTGATTACAGAATGTATTGACACGCTTCACTCGATGGTGTCCCAGTTTGCTCAGACACAATGAGGTAAGGTAACCTGTTGAACCACAGAAGCACCCTCATGTCCATGTCATGTCTGTCAAGCCATTGTGGAAAGATTCCGAGACCTTAGTAGGGTGCTCTTTTTGCTGACTGCACACTCTTAGAGAAAAAAGAGACGCACCACGAAGAAATTATCCGAATGGGACGGAAATCGGTAGATGTGATGTACATGTACAAACGAACAAATGATTACAATTTCAGAAAAATTGGGTAAATTATTGAAGAGAGAAAGTTTCACAAAATGAGCAAGTCAGTAATGCGTTGCTCCACCTCTGGCTCTTATGCAAGCAGTTACTTGGCTTGTCATTGATTAATAGAGTTGTTGGATGTCCTCCTGAAGCATATTGTGCAAAATTCCGTCCAGTTAGCTCGTTAGACAATCAAAATCGCGTGATGGTTGGAGGGCCCTGCCCATAATGCTCCAAGCGTTCTCAACTGGAGAGAGATCCGGCGACCTTGCTAGCCAAGGCAGGGTTTGGCAAGGACGAGAATAAACAGCAGTCACCTTGTGCAGGCGGGCGTTATCTTGCTGAAATGTAAGCCCACGAAGGCTTGCCATGATGAGCAACAAACCGGTAAGTAAAATACCGTCGACGTCCTACTCTGCTGTAAGGGTGCGCGGACGACAACCAGAGGGGGTCACACTATGAAGAGAAATTGCACTCCAGACCATCACTCCTGGTTGTCGAGCCGTAAGGCGGGCGATAGCCAGGTTGGTAACGCACCGCTGCCTGGGGTATCTCCAGACACGTCTTCGGCCTTGAATCTCTTTGACTGGAGTACAATGAGTTCCGCTTCGAAATATGCCCCGATGACCAGCGAAGACGTTTCTGGAGACGCCCCGGGCAGTGGTGGGATACCAGCAGACTGTCGCCCACCATACGGCCTGACAGCCACGAGTGACGTTCTAGGATGCCATTTATTTTCGTAGCAGGACCACTTTGGTTGTTATCCGCGACATCCTTGTAGCACATCGTATGTTAATAATATTCTGCGCCCCGTTTTGTTGCTCTTCATGACAAGTCATACTGGGCTTACACTTCAGCAAGATACGCTGCTCGCACAAGGCGAGAGTTTCTATTGCTTTTCTTCACGCTTGTCAAACCCTACCTTGGCCAGCAAGGTCGCAGGATCTCTCCCCAATTCAGAACGTTTGGAACATCGTGGGCAGGGTCCTCCAACCATCTCAGGATTCTGACGATCTAACGCGCCAATTGGATATAATTGGCAACACTTTTTTGTCTTAGTATGTACATTTCGCCAGGGGAATTGTGTAGACCAACACGATTGGGCACTTGCTTCCTTCATCGTTGGCTGTTGAGAGACGGTCAGAGGTTCTACACAATCCCGTTAAACGTCCGCCATAAGGAAATCCCTTAATCGCCTGTCTGAAAAGTGCACTGCTGGCAAATGGGCCTCATCCGGTTTTCGACGTACTCGGTACATTTCCATCCGCATGTAATAGAAAGTACCGCAATTCATCACGCGTTATTTTTGCGTGCTTAGGGCGTCCAGTGGCAGTTTCTCTGCGTCCAAACTAATCTGTTTACCCTGTGCCGTACGGTCAACAGAGATACACGCATTTGGCGAATGCTTCTATACCACATAGCATTATGGTGGTTCTGGATGGTATGGCTGCTCATTTCTTATTTTTGATGTCCAACCATGAATTTAGTTTTGATCCGGTGCATGATGGCTTCTCTATCCAGTGTTACAATCTGTGATAACTGACCACTACCCATCTCTTCAACACGTCGTTGTCCACAGCACCTGAAACTGGAGGCAGCGGTTTTCTTCTACTCGAGATATACACAGACACAGGCAAAAACCAGCACTCTTATACACCAGTTACACGTAAAAGCAGCCGAGCGGTTCTAGGCGCTTCAGTCTGGAACCGCGAGACCGCTTCGGTCGCAGGTGAGAATCCTGCCTCGGGCATGGATGTGTGTGATGTCCTTAGGTTAGTTAGGTTTAAGTAGTTCTAAGTTCTAGGGGACTGATGACCTCAGATGTTTAACCCATAGTGCTCAGAGCCATTTGAACCATTTTTAACCTAAAAACACCATCTGAAAACCTACATTGCCAAATACTATTATCCTTAGGCTTTTTGTGATTTTAGCTACAACTGTGTTAGCAAAACTAGTTACAAAATTTGGAAACGTCTGTTTCTAAAAGAGACAAATAATTCCGAAACTCTTTACCCAAACGTGATTCAAGATGCCTGTGCCAGCATCAGAGGAATTACTTTTGTTTCGTACAAACATTTTAAAATACAATCCTGGAAATGGAAAAAAGAACACGTTGGCACCGGTGTGTCAGACCCAACATACTTGCTCCGGACACTGCGAGAGGGCTGTACAAGCAATGATCACACGCACGGCACAGCGGACACACCAGGAACCGCGGTGTTGGCCGTCGAATGGCGCTAGCTGCGCAGCATTTGTGCACCGCCGCCGTCAGTGTCAGCCAGTTTGCCGTGGCATACGGAGCTCCATCGCAGTCTTTAACACTGGTAGCATGCCGCGACAGCGTGGACGTGAACCGTATGTGCAGTTGACGGACTTTGAGTGAGGGCGTATAGTGGGCATGCGGGAGGCCGGGTGGACGTACCGCCCAATTGCTCAACACGTGGGGCGTGAGGTCTCCACAGTACATCGATGTTGTCGCCAGTGGTCGGCGGAAGGTGCACGTGCCCGTCGACCCGGGACCGGACCGCAGCGACGCACGGATGCACGCCAAGACCGTAGGATCCTACGCAGTGCCGTAGGGGACCGCACCGCCACTTCCCAACAAATTAGGGACACTGTTGCTCCTGGGGTATCGGCGAGGACCATTCGCAACCGTCTCCATGAAGCTGGGCTACGGTCCCGCACACCGTTAGGCCGTCTTCCGCTCACGCCCCAACATCGTGCAGCCCACCTCCAGTGGTGTCGCGACAGGCGTGAATGGAGGGACGAATGGAGACGTGTCGTCTTCAGCGATGAGAGTCGCTTCTGCCTTGGTGCCAATGATGGTCGTATGCGTGTTTGGCGCCGTGCAGGTGAGCGCCACAATCAGGACTGCATACGACCGAGGCACACAGGGCCAACACCCGGCATCATGGTGTGGGGAGCGATCTCCTACACTGGCCGTACACCACTGGTGATCGTCGAGGGGACACTGAATAGTGCACGGTACATCCAAACCGTCATCGAACCCATCGTTCTACCATTCCTAGACCGGCAAGGGAACTTGCTGTTCCAACAGGACAATGCACGTCCGCATGTATCCCGTGCCACCCAACGTGCTCTAGAAGGTGTAAGTCAACTACCCTGGCCAGCAAGATCTCCGGATCTGTCCCCCATTGAGCATGTTTGGGACTGGATGAAGCGTAGTCTCACGCGGTCTGCACGTCCAGCACGAACGCTGGTCCAACTGAGGCGCCAGGTGGAAATGGCATGGCAAGCCGTTCCACAGGACTACATCCAGCATCTCTACGATCGTCTCCATGGGAGAATAGCAGCCTGCATTGCTGCGAAAGGTGGATATACACTGTACTAGTGCCGACATTGTGCATGCTCTGTTGCCTGTGTCTATGTGCCTGTGGGTCTGTCAGTGTGATCATGTGATGTATCTGACCCCAGGAATGTGTCAATAAAGTTTCCCCTTCCTGGGACAATGAATTCATGGTGTTCTTATTTCAATTTCCAGGAGTGTATATTCTAATTATTCTAATGACGAAGTACTAGGTAGAAGTAGTTTTGTTATTAAGGGTGTGATTTCTGTTTATTATTTTAATTATTATTTCATTTTCTTGTAGAATATTCATTCGTTTTTAGTAGTTTGTCTTGTTTAAAAGTGTGAGTGGGCGTTCCCAAAAAATCAGCATCAACTGCATGTATTGATTTCCTTCCAATTTTTATTGGAGGTTTTTTTCCTTGAAGTGCATGTACCCGACATGAAAACGAATAGTCACAGCATCTTCTTCCTGTCGGTTAAATTTCGCGTCTGTAGCACGTCATCTTCGTGGTGTAGCAATTTTAATGGCCAGTAGTGTAATTTTTCAGCATTTCCCCTGACCGTCATCTTCAAGTGAGACAATGTTGCGTAGACTCTCCCAGCTGTTCGGTAGCAGTCCAGAGGAGAACACAATTAATCCGATAATGTTAAATAGTAATTCCTATAAAGCAAAACATTCAAGAAATCTGATCGATCATCGATAAAGCTGAATCAAATTTATAATTACGTCTAAAGGCTTTGCGTTGACATGTAATCATTTCTTCTATATGCCACCTGCTTTTCATTGCTTCATAGTTGGTGCGTGCTGACGTTTTATCAGACATTCGATGAACTATTTACTGGGTACACCTCTTTTTCTTTCATCCAGTGTTGTGCATGCTCCAATTTTCCACTTTCCAGAGCATATTTGTAAATTTTTTAACTTTTCACAGTTGAAGGAAGGTGATGACTCAGTTTTCTTCCCCAAGAGCCAACAGAAAGTGTCGTTCTGTCGTAGTGATTCAGTGCGGAAGTTTAGTAAGGTGGATAACTGTGGATGGATAAAGGACTCAGAGCTAGACGAACAATGAAAGCGGAAACGTTCGAAAAAACTATCTCCAGAAAGAGGTAAGTGGCGCTCTGTCTAGTCCACGGCTAGAACAGCAACATGTCAATGAACGGACAATTTCTTCTGGAAAGCAGCTGGATGCCCGTGGCGTACCAACGCGAGCTGCAGGAATTGTTCTCCGCGGCTTTCAAAGGACAATGCTCGCTGCAGCAGAGAAACAGACAAGAAAACACGGAGGTACATGGGCACAGATAAGAAATGCGACAGCTCAAGTGGCCGCCTGTGTTAGGGAATCGTGTCTTCGTTTCGTTAAAGAGCGCAGGAGCACGCTGCGGCAGCGTCTGCTGGATCACGGCGCTCCGCGGCCGCAACTGATTTGGCTTCACGAAATCTGGAAATGAAATGTCTCACGGCGACGCAGTACGTGAGCGGCAGAAAGTTGCCGCCTGACCTCCGATGCACTTCATGGCTACGATCGGCGTTTAGTTCCACGCCAGGGACGCCGACAAACACCTCTGGTTTGTGAACGTGCCAGAGGGGTGCGTGCAAGTACATAACGACTTCAGAAAATAAGTTACACATGTCACACAAAGACCATTGCGCAACAAGAGTGGCGCATTGTCAGAAGAGATAACATGTTCCGGGTTTCCTAGAGACAGTTCTGCTACCGTGCGGATAACAGGTGCTTCACAGCGTGCGACTGAAGTGGAGCGGCAACTGGAAACGTACTCAAAGTTGAAGTAAGCGGTACCGTACGATTCTTGCGGGCAAAACGTCTACACTGTACACCGATTCACCGTGAAATTCTGGTAGTATGAAATTTAATGTCGCGTCCCGCCTTAGTGAAAAGGCGCCAACAAATTTTACCATGGCTGCGCAGACTTGGGTGACGCTGATTGGGAAGCAGATCTTACACCACGTGATTTCCATCTGTTCGGTTAGCTGAAAGAACGTCTGGGGAGAAGAGATTTTATAATGATGGTGACGTTCACACAACTATTCTCGAATGGATCCGTCACCAAGGAACGGATTTCCATCGTCGAGGAATTGTACGGTTGATAGAGCGTCCCGGCCGTTGATGACATAGATGTGGTGACGATAATGAAAAATGTTGTTACGCATCTGTGTCACCGTCAAGTGTGCTACATCATTCAGTAAAATTTACTTGACCTCCCGCAATACTTACAAAACTTACTTTTTCAAGTCCTCTCGTAACAAGTGACAATATGAGGTAGCTGCCCCTACACCCCCATCTATCCCGACCGTAAAGATATCAACTCTCCACAAACTTATTTAGGAAACTATCTACTACACACGATATCAATGAAACTGTTGGGTTAATCTAGCTCACAAAATGATATTAATAAAATTATGTGCTAAAAGATATTAGTTTTATGTATTTTCTCCGTCTAGCTCAATCGTCTGGTCCAGCGAGATTCCTTTCGTTTCATTTCTAAGAAAGACTCTCCAAAACAAATTTTCCCTTCGAAGTACTTTAGTAATTTCAGAAAACAGAGAAAAGGCACGACCATGAGATATTTCGAAACCTGGAAGAAAAATTAAACTTGCTGCTAGAGGCAGGTGGTCATGAAAAAGGAATCGCTGCTTATAATAAGACGACTGCTGCCACAGAAGTCACTGGTGAGGCAACAGTGCGTCTACTGAAAATAATGTTAACGAAAACAGTGCAAAGAAAGCAGCAAAATTGATCGATAGTGGTTATTTTGGGTGGAAAATGCAACCAGATCCTTTAAGGTTTTTTAAATGGTTTATTATTCCCTCAGCCAGCATTCGAGACACAGCAGGATCATCGTCAGATGTTCGGCATTCATAGAAACTACCTTTTACGCCGCGTGCAGCTCAGGGTTGTATGGACGCCTGTGACATGTGCGAGCTAAAATCGTGCAAATCGGTGGAAGAATATAGTGTACCAAAGCAAACATTTTCCAAAATCTTTCTGAAATGGTGGGTAAATGTGAAAATATTTCGTTGTTATGCGAGTAGTACACAAAATTTAGATAAATTCAAGCATTAAATAAGGATTTGAGAAATCACAAAATATTATAACCTTAAGATTCGTGTAAAATACAACGAAAACTTGAAGACAGACTTCATATTCAGTTGATATGTGAAAGAATTCTGCAGTGATAAAGTCATAGCAAGAAGTTTGGCAGTAATGATGACATTAAAAAAACTGGACAAGTGCGTAGGACTCGTGCTCTGAGTGTTCCGTAGAATCTTAATTACATTTATGTACTGATGAGTGACTTTGCATCAAAATAATGACATAAGCCGGCCGCTGTCGCCGAGCGGTTCTAGGTGCTTCCGTCAGGAACGGCGCTACTGCTACGTTCGCAGGTTCGAATCCTGCCTCGACCATGGATGTGTGTGATGTCCTTAGGTTAATTAGGTTTAAGTAGTTCCAAGCCTAGGGGACTGTTGACCTCAGATGTTAAGTCCCATAGAGCTTAGAGCCATTTGAACCACATGACATAAATAGTCGTATCTTTTGATTACATTGATTTAGAAGCTCAATTTCTTTATACGCCAAGCGAGCATAGTATTTGACATAAATTTCAACTTGATACCTCTACGCGTTCCTGAGAAAAAGGGCTCTTAACATAAGGACAGACGGACGGACAACCAAGTAATCCTGTAATGATTCCGTCTTCGCCGATTGAAGTACGGTACCCTAAAAGTGTAAAAAACTGTAACTGGGATCTTTTTTACGCAATGAAATGTTCGTTAATTTGTTTATGATGACATGGCAATGATTGTCAGAACCTAAATATGAATTATTGGTAGTCAGTACAAAACGCGTGTCGTATTCCATCTTGAATTGTTGTTTGAAATTAACATTCGTCGATTCATAGAATGTGGACCGTACCTTATCAAAGCCACCACCTTGCATGTATGTAGAATCCTTCACACTGATGGAGTCGTGACACTGCGTCAAGGGACAGCCACATTATATTCGGGTACCCGCCATCATACGCGAGATCCAAACACACGAACGATATGGAGTCAATACTGATGATGGAAGAACTTATTATTAGTATTTCACAAGGGGGAAGAGAAATTGTGATGAACGGGTTCTAGTCATCAGACTGGGCAAATATCCCAGGTTAATTCTGAAATTCATTTACATAGTCTTATGGAGTGACGGCATGTGACAATTTTGGTGGTGATCAGTCCCCCATGTGAACAACCCGAGTTCGTTCAGCAGCACCAGTCGTGCTGTTTGAAAGAACTAGCCTAGATGTCAGCATCGGCACCTTCTCTCTCATTATCATCAACACAAACATAACACTATTCTATCCACATACTCATCAGTCAGCTACACTAAAATAGTTACACTCAGGGTACCAAACACGACAAGCGTAGAAGTAGCGTCAACAGGAAACTTTTGCACCAGGCAAACTCTTGTGATAAAAAGATTGTGGGGGCGAATTCGAAGAACCTAATAGAGGCAACTTTTAGTTTGAGTTCTGTAGCGCGTCGAGTGGTACGATTGATTTCCCCGCCTCCAGAGTGTCATTTTGTATCGAGTGTTACGCATGAGGTGGCTGCTAGTGAACGGACATCGCACACACGTGACTGCCGCGAGCGCTACCGTGGACGAGCAGGTGGCCAGCACTGACGCCGGAAGTCAGTCAACAGCAGCAAGTAAAACCAACAACATCTTTCGGAAGTCAGCCCAGTCGTAACGGTGGAAGCGATGGACGAGCCTGCCGTGAGTCACCAGGGGCCAGATTGGCAAAGCGGCCGAAGTGTTCTAAGGGCAGGCTGTACCTGAAACTGTTGGAGTCAGTTGCTGCACGGAGACGAACGAGCGAGTTCTGGGCCGAGCCGACAGCGAGGGCCTCGAGAAACTGGTGTGCTGCGATACTGTCAGCAATACGTCACTACGGTCTGTGCAGCGCGTGGCTGCTGTGTGGACACAACAACCTGGTGGAATGGACAGTGTCTTTTTCCGGCCGGCTGGACAGCGATCTCAGTAGAGCCGGAGAAAGGGGCTTCTGCATGTCAAGAAGAGCACTATCTAAGTGCTTTTGCAGCAAACGGCTTCAATCTGTTGTTTTGTGGTTGATACAGGGCACTGTGTGGTACAAG
Organism: Schistocerca serialis cubense; assembly: GCF_023864345.2. NCBI lineage: Eukaryota > Metazoa > Arthropoda > Insecta > Orthoptera > Acrididae > Schistocerca > Schistocerca serialis. Next base: position 527,183,384 of record NC_064640.1, read on the forward strand.
AGTGGTGCATTGTATGTACTTGCTAGCTTCGTTCATCACGGAAGTCTGTTGTTGTTAAGTGATAATATGTAGTTGTTTATTGATGCCGCACAGGAGTGTGGGTGTGGGTGCGGGTGCTATGACCGCAAGCAGTTCAATTTGTTAATCACAAACTGTGAGTGTTATTAATTGTGTTAATACTAAAGTGTTTTGTTGAAACTACACCATTAGCGTTGTTACTGAGAGTCCATTTTGTTACTTGTTCTAAGAGATTAAGCAGTTGTTTGTACTAGGTTCAAATGGTTCAAATGGCTCTGGGCACTATGGGACTCAACTGCTGAGGTCATTAGTCCCCTTGAACTTAGAACTAGTTAAACCTAACTAACCTAAGGACATCACAAACATCCATGCCCGAGGCAGGATTCGAACTTGCGACCGTTGCGGTTCCAGACTGCAGCTCCTTTAACCGCACGGCCACTTCGGCCGGCGTTTGTACTAGGGTGTAATAAACTACTAAGGTATATGTGTGTAAGTAGTTTGGTAGAGCTTGGTAGCTGTCTGGTGGTGGTGGTGGTGGTAGTAGTAGGACCAACGCATAGTTGTTTATGATCTTAGTTAAGTCAAAAGGTTATTTTACCTTCTTCTTTCCTGCTGCTGAAGTGGTCTCAGATATTATTACTGGTTACTACCAAGGGCCAAGCATTGTAAACTATTAATGGTGTTGCTCAGTTGTGTATGTGAGGGTGAGGGAGAAGGTTCGACTTTAATTCTTTAATTTAAAGGAAAATATTTTGTTGCGTTGATTGGGTGCAGTACTGTTTAAGGATCTTTGTGGGGCAAAGATATGTCTGCGCAGCCCCCAGCCCAAACCCCACACCACCCAAATCCTACACAGTTTCTAACTCAGTCAGAAGGATTGTATGCCAAATTACATCGACACTGTCTACCGACTACTCACCCCCCACCCCCACCCCACCCAGTTCCAAATATACTTGCCTCTTATCTGGTTGTTGACATCAAGCCTGAATTCAAAGGTAGTGTTTAATCTGACACACAGCATTGCTCTGGCACTCACCACATTTGAAGTGTCCCATTCTAAGGAGACGTTAACAAAAGAAGACCAGCAGTCACAATCTCACAAATTTATTGAGAAACACAGTAGCAACACTACTAAAGTTTCTGTGAGCCTAAATAGATCAAAATTTTCAAAAAACAAAATAAATGAAAGTTCTCCACCAATTAAATTGTTTAAAAGTTCCAAGTTCACAAAATAAATAATTACGTTCCACAATGTTTGAAATAGTCAACACTTTAAGTAACCAAATAAAGCAATATTCAGAACGTCAGCGTGAAAGTAAACAAGTATGCAGCCAACTTCATTTTACGTTGGTACCTCACTTGCTGAGGTATCAAGAGTCCAACAGAAAGGAAAATTTAGAATTCCGAAAATGACAGAAACCTTTGTCTGGTGCTACCTTGTCAGTAAGTAGAACAGTACAAATGACACCAAGTCCCAGCCGATACGTCGCCAAACACTTAAAAAGAGTCTCAAGCCAGTGGAGGTGGGGTGCTGCCGAGGTTGGGGGTTGAGTCCTTGGCGCATCGTACGTGAAGGTCTTGCGGTTTCTGGCTGCACGGAACTGATCACCGAAGCTCGTGCACCGGCCAAAATAGCAGATAGGAGCCTCGCAGAAGGATACTTCCGGGCCTATTTTCGACAAGTAACACGACGGATGCATGGAGAGATGCGGTTTGTCAACGACCTCTATCATCGCTATGTAACCGCCTGGTGGCCTGGCCAGAGCGTTGTTGATGCCCTCTGCTGACCTGGCCACTGAGTTCCACGGATGTGAAGTCCCCATCGTCTGAACTGTAGGGGCTGAAGTTGCTGCAACTCACACGATGTATATGTTGTGCGTGGTGTCGTCAGAGCCTGCTCTCTAGGGCACGACGGCAACGTTCATTTATTAACTCATGAGCTAAATTCATTCTTATTGTGGTGGATAGGCTTCAACAACCGTGTTAGAAAACAGTTTTATAAATAAGCCTTAATACAACTGATGAATTATTATGACGTGACCAACAAAAGAGTAAAAGACTCTTCAGTTCCCCTCTATAGCTACGTCGTCATCGTAAATGGCTGTCATGTGGAGAAGCTGGGTTCAATTCCCTTGGCTACCACGAATTTTTCGTTTGCCGGAGGATTGGTACAGGTGCATTTATCATCGTGGTGCCAACTGAGGTACTACTTGAATAATAAATAGCGGCTCCACAGTCCGTAAAAACGGCAAAACGGCTGGAAAAGTGGTGTGCTGACCACATCCCCCCCCCCCCAGTACAACATCCGCAAGACGCCACAAGGCAGAGGATGATACAGTGGCAGGTCGACATCTTTCAGGCCTTCAAGAGCTGGACGAAGAGCTTGTACAAGTCTGTTTCATAAAAAAAGACAAGTAGTGCTCTCATGGGTAATTAGTTCCATGCTCAGTTATATCAATACTCCAAACCACTGCACGGACATTTGTTATTTTTAATAAATCAAATTTGGCGCAATACACGTTCTGTTGCTAAATCAATACATTGATGCCTGCGCAGAAAAAAATAAACTTCATGTGCAGTAGAGACGGTGCGATGGCGAGCTTAATGCCAATATCCATTACTACTAAGCCACATATGGACGTCAACGGATATCCTGTATTGTTCACTATGATCTGAATTATGCTTGCTGGATGTCAATAAATAGGCTACATACAAGAGGCACGCTTGAAGGAACTTACAATTCGTTTTTTGCATCATGTACCCCACCTTGTGTATAGAGAGCACATTTTGCTGGTTCACCTGATAAATACGTCAAGGGCGCCAATAAAAGCTGACCAACCAGCAGAAATCGGGTGGGAATTTTGTGAATAACATCATAGTAAAATACTCATACCACGACAAAAGGGAGGGGGGAGGGGGAGGGAATTAGTGACGTAAAGTGTGCCACCCAGTCGTTAGCGGAAATCCTATTTCCTCTCTCTAAGTAAATTTGCATCCCATCCTGGTAAACAACCTGGGCAACTTCCACTCCAGATGGTCAAATTATTTGTGGACTCACTAATTCCTATAACATGTGCGGTTGCTGTCTGTTATTGATTATTGTTTTATAACTTTATTAACTGAGGCAGTTCTCTCTTGTAGGAAGCTTAAGAAATTATTAAATCCCATTTTGATTAACAGTTCATTTATGTCATTTTTCTGATAAATAACTTCCTTACTAATTAAAAGAAGTACAGTACTGTAAACAGTTGCCAGTAATTATAGTTTTCCACAAGTTGTAAGTCGTGGGAAACCCCAAAAGGGATATAAATGAGCAGGAAGTGTGTCAGAAACATAGCAATAGTTATTTGTTACCCTTCAAATATGAGATACTCGACCGTCCTCTTTATGACCCTGAACTGGCACTCAGCGAATTCCATCTCATTTGGGCCTATTGTAGAAGCACCCGTAATTTGCAACCTGTACAGATATTCACAGTACCATTAAGATGTCCAAAATTTAAAGTTAATTAAGAAATGAGAGTATACTTTTACTGAAAAGGATGTCACACGGATTGCAAATAAAATGTCCAGAACATTCATTTAAATTAATACTGTACAAATTATAAATATGGGGACAGATTTAACAAAAATAATTATGGAAGTTATGTAACTTGTACACAGATTTACTAAACAGGAAAGTTTTCACAAAAATACGTGTATACAGTTAATTGAGAATATATACAGGGTCGTGAAATCTTCTCGGGTGATCAGCCGAGTAAAGGCGTCGTCTTCTCGCAACGTTTCGAAGGGTTTCGTACCCATCATCTTCAAGCGAAGTGTCGAGATGTTGCTGCTGCTGCTCACATCTTTTACTTTCCCCTCTTTGGGGAAGTGTGTGTGGGGGAGTTTGTAGCCTTTCGGCTTTTACTCCCCTGTGAACGTGTGTGTGTGATTTTTCTATAGTTTTTTGGTGTCTGTGACTTGTGATGTTTGTTGTGAGTGAGTCTAGTACTTGCCTGAGGTAGGCGAAAAGATTGGTGTTATATGGGAAGGAACTGGATTAGGGATTGGGTTTTGGGATTTTCTCTTCGACTTAATCGTCGAAGATCGTCATAGGGCGCTTATGCTTATCGCGGGACATGTCATACCGACCTAGGGAGTGGATGAGCGCGTTTTCGGATCTGGAAGAACCCTCATAGAAGGCCCTTGCCAGATCCTGGAAACGTTCTCTCAGGAGTGGGATTTCGGCTGCGGCGTGCAAGTCGTCTGTGGGGAATCCAAGAGGTAGGTGCAGTGCCCTTCTGAGGGCGCGGTTCTGCAGCCTCTGGAGTTTGTCCAGGTGCTGCTTTGCCGCGTATCCCCAGACAGGGCACGCATACTCCATTACTGGCCGGATCAGGGCCTGATAAACATTTACTGCTACTGGGAAGGGAAGGGAGCTGTTTGTGTTCAGGATAGGGTATAGAATGGACATTCTGGCGCAGACCTTCCTGTGGACCTCGTCTATGTGGGGTTTCCACGTAAGACGAGAGTCCAAGGTTACGCCAAGGTACTTGGCGGTTCTGCGCCAGGGGAGTTGGATTCCATTTAGGTGAAGGTGGAGGGGGGGACGTTGAGGAGGTTCGCGCCTTCCGAGCCTGCGGGTAATCAGCATTGCCTGCGTCTTCTCGGAGTTGATCGTGATGCGCCAGCGACGGGCCCAAGTTTCTGTGTCATCTAAAACCTTTTGTAGCCTACGGATGACCAGGTCCTTGTTCGCATTTCTCGTGTAGAAGGCTGTATCGTCAGCGTACTGTGCAGTGTGCACCAGGGGGCCGTCGGAGTATCCGCAGTGTACAAACTGTACAATACGGGCCCCAGGACCGATCCCTGTGGCACCCCGGCACGAATACGCCTTCTGGTGGAGGTGGCAGTTTCTACTTTGACGGAGAAAGTCCTATTCGTGAGATAGCTCTTAATGAGTTGAACTATGCTCCCGGGAAACCCTTGTGTGTACAACTTGTAGAGTAGCCCTCTATGCCAGACTGAATCAAAGGCTTTGGCTACGTCTAGTAGCACTATCCCGCAGTAGCCTCTGTGGTTGAAGCCCTCTGTGGCTGCTTCAACCATTCTCATGACCTGTTGTGGGGCAGAGTGGTTCTGCCGGAACCCAAATTGGAAATCCGGCAGAATTTGCTCTCTGGTAATATGTTGTTGTATGGGTCTTAGCAGGAGGCGCTCATAGATCTTGCTGAGTGTTGGCAAGAGGCTAATCGGCCTGTAGTGCTGCGGGAATAGAGGGTCTTTCCCTGGTTTGTGTATCGCGACCACTTCCGCATGTTTCCAGCAAGCTGGGAAAACACGGGAACGAGTAATCTTGTTGAGGACGTTCGCGAGGTGTGTGATCGCTGTGGGTGGGAGTTTTTTGACTAACTGGTTTGTGACACTGTCGTGCCCTGGCGCCTTTTTTGTAGGGAGGGACCTGATTACTCTTGCCACGTCCTCGGGGGCAAAAAGTATGGGTTCGTCCTCTGGGTCCTCCTCGGCATTGAGGAAGACGGCCAGTTGACGACTGACTACCTCTTCATGTTCTTCATCCTCGGGTTCTGCCGCTTGGAACTGCTTCTCAAAGGAGTCGGCGAGGGCGTTGGCCTTTCCAGCATGGCTGTAGACCAGTCCCCGCTCGCCATGCAGTGGCGGCATGCAGCGCTGCATCACGCAGAGGCGCTCGGAACACATTAGAAATGTACGCCTTGGTCAGACAGAAAAATCGGCGGTAGCGGAACATAGCCTTAACGAAGGACACACCTTCCTCTTTGAGGGTACGAAGAAGCTGTGTGATGCTAAAGGATTTTGGGATTCAGTTTTCAAAGAGGCTGTAGAAATTTGGTTGAACAGCAACCTGATCAATCGAGACACTGGTTTCCAACTTAGTACAGCTTGGAATCCCGCAATAACTAAAATTAGAAGAGAACGCTCCGGCACGAAGACGGTAGCGGCCACAGACGTATAAGAAACCGGCAGGGACTCGACGCCCGGTCCGCGCCGCGAACCCTCCACCACTGGCGCGGCGGCCGATTCCGCAGGTACCTGATTGGTCGGCGCCCGGAATCAGTCACTGGTCCAGGAGCCTTTATAGGACCGCGCAATACAACATATGCGGAATTCCCGCTCACGCCGCGGAGAGTACACGTTAGTTCGTTGTCGCTGTTGCTTATCGTGATGTCGGGACGCGGAAGTGGACGCAAAGCTGCTGCCTTGGCGGAGTTGCTGCTCACGTTAGCAGGACCGGCCGGGAAGAAGAAGAAGAAGTCTACACCGCAGTGCTTTCGCTGCCAAAAGCTTGGCCACGTTGTCAAGCAATGCAGCGGAGCAGTCGCGTGCTTGAAGTGTGCGCAAGCACACGACACACGCGACTGCAAGAAGCCGAAGGACGCCCCCTGCACTTGCGCCAACTGCGGCGGCGCTCACGCGGCAAATGCCCGTTCCTGCGCCTACAGAAGGAACTGGCGGGGACCGGCGAAGAAGACCCAGAAGCAAGTGACCACCACACACGAACAGGTGGTCACTTGCACAGAAGACGACGTGACCAGGCGCCTTAACGGCGCCGTGGAGGAAGCCATGTCCGCCTTCAAATCCGCCATGGCGGAAGAGAGGGCGGCCATGCTGGCGGAGCTGGGCGGGGCTCGCCGTCAGATCGCTGAGCTGACGTGGGAGCTTCGCTCAGCCAAAGCAGCTTCCGCCACAGCAGTCGACGCCGCCAGCCAGACGACTCCTCCACGAGAGAAGAAGTTCGCGACGGTGGCCACGCAGACCGACGTGCCTGCCGAAGGGGGGGCAACACAGTCCAAGACGGACATAGAAGCGCAAGAAGAAGAGTGGGAAGAAGTCCCATTCCTCCCGCTTCCGGACATGTACAGCGCAAGCGCTGTGACGCAGAAGATCGCTGCATCGCTTCGCGACGGTACTTACCCCCACCACGATAACCCTTATCCTTTCGTTCCGCCTACCCATCCTAAACCACAACTCCCACATCGCCCACTCGGGTACCCAGAAGGCCTTCTTGGTCTTTCTAGGGAGGAGTTCAATCTGATTGACTCCTACCCTATCTTCACAGATGCGCAGATGCGCTGTATCATCATCGCTCTCGTCAACGGGGAGTATGATAAAGCGGGATGCATTTTGCACAACATCCCAACCGAGGAAGGACCCTCAACAACAGCAAAGAAAAAGAAGAAAAGTCGTCACACCGACAAGTACAGGAAGTAGGTCATCGGCACTCCTTGCCAGTACAGAGAAACCTACCAGTACAGACAGAAGATCCACCCAGATTCCCAGGGGAGTAAAGGCCAAACGGCCACAAACTTCCAACAGAACATCCTCACAGTGAGGAAGTCACAAAAGGAGAGCAGAGCAACATATGCGGAAGTGGTTTCTCCCCCGAGGAACCACGAAAGCATTGCCCAACCACCACAACAACAGACACCAACACAAGAACAACACCGGGTAAAACACAGCAACAACGACCAGGTCCAACTTGACGGAGAAGGCCCTAGGAAACCCCAGACACACTTCCCCCCCATGGATCAGTTGTTAGGTGTAATGGTGCAGACCATGAACCTCGTCATGGAAATGATGAAGGAATTCAGGGAGGCCCAAAAGCAGAACACACAGGTCCTCGCTGCCCTTCAGGCAACAGTCCAGCAGTCGCTCCCCTCTGCGACTTCCTCAGTAATATCAAAACCCCATCATGGATAGACGACCAAACATCCAAGGCCTGACAATGTGCGTCTTTAACGCAGACGGCATTGTTAATCAAGAGGTCGAGTTCCGAGAACTCATGAAGGAGTTCTCCATCGACATATGCATGATGGGGGAAACCCACCTAAAACCGGGAGTAAAAGCGACAGTTCCCAATTACGTTAGCTACCGTAAAGACAGGCCAACCCAAGGCGGAGGAGTGGCCATATATGTAAAAAGAGGGATCCCCCACCACCAGGTATTCTTACCAGCTACCAACAAAATCGAAGCAGTGGCGGTGGAAGTAACCACTGCCACTGGACCCCTAACAATTGTTGCAGTCTACCGACCCCCACATGACCAGATAGATGAGGGAGACATAGCTGCTCTAGGGCAAATTGAAGGCAAACTCGTAATAGGGGGAGACTTCAATGCCAAACACCCTGACTGGAATTCTAGAGTAACCTCCAGAGCAGGCGCCAAACTGCAACAACTAGCGCGCACCCACCACTTCGAAACATGGGGTCCAGTCGAGCCCACACATTTTCCGAAAAACGGAAGCAGGCCCGATGTGTTAGACATAGCTCTCACTAGGAGGATCGCAGGATTTGTGACCGCAAGGACAATCAACAGAATGTCCTCCGACCACAACCCAGTGATTCTAGAAGTCGATGTGGGAGAATGGGTAGCACTCCCACGGTACCAGGCGTCGTACAAACGTACAGACTGGGAGCGATACCAAGAAACTGTCGCCTCTGATATCGCTCGCGCTCCGCCACCTGCTGCCGAAACAGTAGAACAAGCGCTACAAGACCTAACAGGCACCATCTTGCAGGCAGCGGAAGAAGCCACCCCTCCACAAAGGGATGGCCCACCGCCACAAATACAGCTCCCGGAACACTTGTTAGCTCAAATTCGACACAAGAACAGAGTGGCAAAAGAGTGGAAGATCACCAGAAATCAGGCCACCAGGAGGCTGCTCAATCGTCTACAGAGAGAACTGAAGGTAGCGCTCAATGAGCACAGAAACCAGCAATGGCAAAACCGCCTCACAGCTCTCAAAGTAGACGATCATACACTTTGGCAAGCAACCAAACAATTCACAAAAAGACGCGCTAGGATGCCGCCACTGCACGGCGAGCGGGGACTGGTCTACAGCAATGCTGAGAAGGCCAACGCCCTCGCCGACTCCTTCGAGAAGCAGTTTCAAACGGCAGAACCCGAGGATGAAGAGCATGAAGAGGTAGTCAGTCGTCAACTGGCCGTCTTCCTCAATGCTGAGGAGGACCCAGGGGACGAACCCATACTCTTTGCCCCCGAGGACGTGTGAAGAGTAATCAGGTCCCTCCCTACAAAAAAGGCGCCAGGGCACGACAGTGTCACAAACCAGTTAGTCAAAAAACTCCCACCCACAGCGATCACACACCTCGCGAACGTCCTCAACGAGATTACTCGATCCCGCGAGTTCCCAGCTTGCTGGAAACATGCGGAAGTGGTCGCGATACCCAAACCAGGAAAAGACCCTCTATTCCCGCAGCACTACAGGCCGATTAGCCTCTTGCCAACACTCAGCAAGATCTATGAGCGCCTCCTGCTAAAACCCATACAAGAACATATTACCAGAGAGCAAATTCTGCCGGATTTCCAATTTGGATTCCGGCAGAACCACTCTGCCCCACAACAGGTCATGAGAATGGTTGAAGCAGCCACAGAGGGCTTCAACCACAGAGGCTACTGCGGGATAGTGCTACTAGACGTAGCCAAAGCCTTTGATTCAGTATGGCATAGAGGGCTACTCTACAAGTTGTACTCACAAGGGTTTCCAGGGAGCATAGTAAAGCTAATCAAGAGCTACCTCGCGAATAGGACTTTCTCCGTCAAAGTAGAAACTGCCACCTCCACCAGAAGGCGTATTCGTGCCGGGGTGCCACAGGGATCGGTCCTGGGGCCCGTATTGTACAGCTTGTACACTGCGGACACTCCGACGGCCCCCCTGGTGCACACCGCACAGTACGCAGACGACACAGCCTTCTACACGAGAAATGCGAACAAGGACTTGGTCATTCGTAGGCTACAAAGGGTTTTAGACGACACAGAAACCTGGGCCCGTCGCTGGCGCATCACCATCAATTCGGAGAAGACGCAGGCAATGCTGATTACCCGCAGGCTCGGAAGGCGCGAACCTCCTCAACGTCCCCCCCTCCACCTCCACCTAAATGGAACCCAACTCCCCTGGCGCAGAACCGCCAAGTACCTTGGCGTAACCTTGGACTCTCGTCTTACGTGGAAACCCCACATAGACGAGGTCCACAGGAAGGCCTGCGCCAGAATGTCCATCCTATATCCTATCCTGAACACAACCAGCTCCCTTCCCTGCCCAGTAGCAGTAAATGTTTATCAGGCCCTGATCCGGCCAGTAATGGAGTATGCGTGCCCTGTCTGGGGATACGCGGCAAAGCAGCACCTGGACAAACTCCAGAGGCTGCAGAACCGCGCCCTCAGAGGGGCACTACACTTACCTCTTGGGTTCCCTACAGACCACCTGCACGCCGCAGCCGAAATCCCACTCCTGAGAGAGCGTTTCCAGGATCTGGCAAGGGCCTTCTACGAGGGTTCTTCCAGATCCGGAAACGAACTCATCCACTCCCTAGGTCGGTATGACATGTCCCGCGATAAGCACAAGCGCCCTATGACGATCTTCGACGATTAAGTCGAAGAGAAAATCCCAACACCCAATCCATCATCCTATTCCTTCCCATATAACACCAAACTTCTCGCCTACCTCAGGCAAGTACCAGACACACTCACAACAATCATCACAAATCACAGACACCAAAAACTATAGAAAAATCACACACACACGTTCACAGGGGAGTAAAAGCCGAAAGGCTACAGACTCCCCCTCACACTTCCCCAAAGAGGGGAAAGCAAAAGATGAGTGCAGGCAGACAACATCTCGACACTTCGCTTGAAGATGATGGGTACGAAACCCTTCGAAACGTTGCGAGAAGACGACGCCTTTACTCGGCTGATCACCCGAGAAGATTTCACGAATGGAATACGCCGAGAAAGTCTCAAATCACATTTATATACAGGGTGTTTCAAAAATGACCGGTATATTTGAAACGGCAATAAAAACTAAACGAGCAGCGATATAAATACACCGTTTGTTGCAATATGCTTGGGACAACAGTACATTTTCGGGCAGACAAACTTTCGAAATTACAGTAGTTACAATTTTCAACAACAGATGGCGCTGCGGTCTGGGAAACTCTATAGTACGACATTTTCCACATATCCACCATGCGTAGCAATAATATGGCGTAGTCTCTGAATGAAATTACCCGAAACCTTTGACAACGTGTCTGGCGGAATGGCTTCACATGTAGATGAGATGTACTGCTTCAGCTGTTCAATTGTTTCTGGATTCTGGCGGTACCCCTGGTCTTTCAAGTGTCCCCACAGAAAGAAGTCACAGGGGTTCATGTCTGGCGAATAGGGAGGCCAATCCACGCCGCCTCCTGTATGTTTCGGATAGCCCAAAGCAATTACACGATCATCGAAATATTCATTCAGGAAATCAAAGATGTCGGCCGTGCGATGTGGCCGGGCACCATCTTGCATAAACCACGAGGTGTTCGCAGTGTCGTCTAAGGCAGTTTGTACCGCCACAAATTCACGAAGAATGTCCAGATAGCGTGATGCAGTAATCGTTTCGGATCTGAAAAATGGGCCAATGATTCCTTTGGAGGAAATGGCGGCCCAGACCAGTACTTTTTGAGGATGCAGGGACGATGGGACTGCAACATGGGGCTTTTCGGTTCCCCATATGCGCCAGTTCTGTTTATTGACGAAGCCGTCCAGGTAAAAATAAGCTTCGTCAGTAAACCAAATGCTGCTCACATGCATATCGCCGTCATCAATCCTGTGCACTATATCGTTAGCGAATGTATCTCGTGCAGCAATGGTAGCGGCGCTGAGGAGTTGCCGCGTTTGAATTTTGTATGGATAGAGGTGTAAACTCTGGCGCATGAGACGATACGTGGACGTTGGCGTCATTTGGACCGCAGCTGCAACACGGCGAACGGAAACCCGAGGCCACTGTTGGATCACCTGCTGCGCTAGCTGCGCGTTGCCCTCTGTGGTTGCCGTACGCAGTCGCCCTACCTTTCCAGCACGTTCATCCATCACGTTCCCAGTCCGTTGAAATTTTTCAAACAGATCCTTTATTGTATCGCTATTCGGTCCTTTGGTTACATTAAACCTCCGTTGAAAACTTTGTCTTGTTGCAACAACACTTTGTTCTAGGCGGTGGAATTCCAACACCAGAAAAATCCTCTGTTCTAAGGAATAAACCATGTTGTCTACAGCACACTTGCACGTTGTGAACAGCACACGCTTACAGCAGAAAGACGACGTACAGAATGGCGCACCCACAGACTGCGTTGTCTTCTATATCTTTCACATCACTTGCAGCGCCATCTGTTGTTGAAAATTGTAACTACTGTAATTTCGAAAGTTTGTCCGCCTGAAAATGTACTGTTGTCCCAAGCATATTGCAACAAACGGTGTATTTCTATCGCTACTCGTTTAGTTTTTATTGCCGTTTCAAATATACCGGTCATTTTTGAAACACCCTGTACAAGCTCCTGGGGTAGATTATTTAAGTTGGGTGGCCTATCGTATCGCACATGAAATGTTTTCTGGTACAGTTTCATTCTTCCCACCCCGTAGGTGTTTCAATATCCAAATGTTAAGCTGCTCCAAGTATACATTAAGAATGCCACCTATATTTGTACATAAGCAACAGTTACCCAGCTAGATTCTCATGCAAAAACCGCATTTGAATGTTGGTTGTTGATGAGAAGACCATGTTATGGCTCGTATAAGGAGGAGGCTCCGGGGATATCGAATGTCGCCAAACTGCATTTGTCCACGTCATATGGGCCCAGCCTCTGGAGTGATGGTACAGGATGCCATTGGGCAAACAACACGATCACCTTAGGGTTGCGAAGCCGGTAATTTCGACGGCAGCTGCTACATTTCTAAGGCTGGTGGCTGTCCCCTAACTCTGATGCCTCCATGATGTTACCTTTCAACAACGTAACGCAACACTGCGTGTTGCCCGTTCGTCTGGCCTACCTTGATATAGAGAAAATTTCGACTGCTACCATGGCCAACACGTCCTCCTAATCTCTCACTCACTAAAAACAACTGTCACGGGTTACCGAGATAATGACACACCACCTCGAACTAGGCACTACGATCAATTAACGCTAGCATATAGTCGAAACAGCACGGAATGACGTACCCGTATCTATCACCCAAGGCCATTGCGACTTGATGCCCAGCCTGGTTAGAGCCATTGTTGCTGCCAGAAGTGGAAGATTTTTGTATTGATTTTCGAACCTTGTATACACCCAAATCACACAGAAATTTCGTCATTATATTCCTCGTACTACAGTGTATATGCATTATAAGAACAATTCGTTACTTGCTATCCTTCTTGTTATGGCATTTTAATGGCCATGAATGTATATATGACTTTGTAACACATGAATGCCAGTGATATCACAGGCTCCCTATAAATTGGTACAGGATCTCATTTGGCAGTCAGAAAGAACTGTACGTTGCCAAGACTAGTTGGTGGTGCCTGTAACCTCCACAACTCATGCAGGACGTGCTCTGTATTGTTCATATCCGGAAATGAGTCTAGCCAGTACGATGTGAGGGACATCTTCATCCATCAGAGCAAATTGATGCGGAAATACGTTATCGTCCATTAAGCAACTTTACCGCTGAAAAGTCGCATTTGCAACTGCAATACTTCGTACATGCACTCAGTGTCATACCACTGAGTGTATCTGTGCAGCAGTTAGTTTGATTGGAACGTTCTTAGTTATATGCGGGGCCATTATTAAGACATGCTGAAATAAATGTTTTTTGAGCAGAATACATCAAGTGTGTGTCTTTGTCATGCAGCTGTTAATCATCAGTTGTTGTGCAATGTTGTGCTGTGTTTGTGTTGCTATGGATGATTGCGAAAGTGAAAGAAATTAAGATTGAAGAACCCAATCACGTTCATTTGCCGGAGAAATAATTGTGAGAAAAATGTCTCCCACCATGAGAATTCAAGTCAAATTTTTCTGGTTCTGACATCACCATTAGCGCGTTAGCGAGATTACCTAAGGACACACATTCCAGTTTATTTACCTGTCGAACGTAGTAAATTTATGGTACTTTTGTTGCCTCAGTTTCTGTATCAACCTCATAACTCACGAGATCGACTAAATACGCCACGCTTACGAGCCAGGATTTACAAATCGATAAATTTCTTTGAAACAGCGGAATATTTTGTTAAGCAACTTTATTGGTTGTACTGTGATGTGGCATCCTCAAGTGGTAGCGATACCAAGTATATAATCAAGGACTATGTAGAATTATATAGGAGAAGTATGTAACGTCAGTAATTAATTATAACTTTATACTCATTAAGTACCAAAAACTGAATGTTTCAAAAATTTTTAAGTGTTCTGCAGGTGACCGAAAGATGACAGTAGCATACGTTCTCCAGGTACAGAGGCACTTAAGTCTGTATGAAGAGAATTTAACAATGGCACAGGCAACGATCAATTCTGTGGTCTTTGGCCGCGAGGACATGAAACTGAGTGTTGCCAATTCTGAACCAAAGTATTTTTCACCGTCACCTTTTGATCTACAGTCGTAGCATTAGAAAACAACCATCAGTATAAGAAGACTGACCTGCTTCATAAACAGTCAGTCGAACAGCAGAAAAGAGCAAAAGAACATGACAAAAAGGCGGATGAGCGACATTAAAGGGCAAAAGAGCGTAACAGGATTGCTGATGAGCATTACAAACAAATGGAAGAATTTTTCAAAAAGATAAATCAAAATTTCAGGCGGCTAGAAGAGGATAGAAGGGACAATGAGTAAAGAAGACAGGAGAAAGGAAGAGGAGGAATTACGTGAATTAACGGACAGACTCTGTCATACACGCGGCGATACCGTACTGCCTCTTGTCAACGTGCGGTCGGCTGTGCCGGTGTGAATAGGATAACAGGACGTCGAAGAAGACGAAATTAGAAAACATTTGGTTTCTGTGGTGTCACCGCCAGACACCACACTTGCTAGGTGGTAGCCTTTAAATCGGCAGCGGTCCGTTAGTATACGTCGGACCCGCGTGTCGCCACTATCAGTGATTGCAGACCGAGCGCCGCCACACGGCAGGTCTAGAGAGACTTCCTAGCACTCGCCCCAGTGGTACAACCGACTTTGCTAGCGATTGTTCACTGACAAAATACGCTCTCATTTGCCGAGACGATAGTTAGCATAGCCTTCAGCTACGTCATTTGCTACGACCTAGCAAGGCGCCATGTTCAGTTACTATTGATATTGTGAATAATGTACAGTCAAGAGCGGCGTTCACCAGTTATGGATTAAAGTTAAGTATTCCACCAGCTACGTCCGTTTTTCTAAATTCTAATTTCCTTGACCTGTTCCAGACCTCACGCCAGCCTGCGTGAGCTAAAACGCGTGCCTTTCGGCTTCCTCTAATAGCCCGGTGTTGGCTCTCCTGCTAACCCACAACAGTTTCCATTCAGAGGCACACGCTGTTTCCAAACAGATCGAGTAGTTTTCATCCTAAAATTTGGATCGGACAATTCCAAGATGGACTTTCCAGACCATGTCCTTCCGGTTATAAAGTCAATTTAATTTGCGCACATCTGCGAGAAGATAATGCGGAACGATTCGAGTGACTGCGGTAAGGTGCAAGACTTACGAAGAGTTTAAACAGGCGTTTCTGCACAAGTTGTGGACGTAAGAAAAGTAGGGGAGTGTCAGAATAGGCATTTTGATGATGAAGTCTTATGCAGGATCGCAGTTTCGTAGTTCAACGCGCTTTTTTAAAGAAGTGGTCAAAAGACACCAGTTCTTGGAGCAGAAAGAGCTAATATAGACCTGCCAAACAAAATTACCTAATGGAATTCAAAAAGATATAGGGTTAGCCGGTCGTTGTGTGACTCATGCGAGTGCATTTTTTGTCGGTTATTTGATGAGCTTGCTTATGACAGTGAATATGATGTCAGGGAACCCGTGCGCTTTGTACGAATGCACTACGGGCCGCCACAACACGGACCACCCAATGCAAACTGGCGAACGAGGCAATCACCCCGTAAAAATGGTAGCAGGTGGAACCAGAACTATCCTCGTAGCGCATGGGCGCAGCCATAGCGGGCAGATGACGGGTGAAATTACGCAGTGAGTGATGATCAGAGAAGAGAAGGTATGGAAATCATTCAAATATGAAACCCAGCTCCACATCATAACCACAGCAATGACGGACAAAGAAATAACGAGAGTAGTACTGACTGTCATCACCGTCTCCGGAAATCATTACACTGAATGCATGGGGAATAAATATGCTGTAATTATGTTGATGATCGGGAGCTTCGACGAACTCTGGTAGTGTAGGAAGAAGAGGAAATTAGTATCATTTACCATGTAGGTAATATTGCAATAGATAACAGGATATTACAAGGCATTTTGGACACTGGAAGCCAGATTTAGGCTTTGGATAAATGTGTGTACGATGTCTGTGACAGGAAATGGCATTGGCAGGTTTTAACAGTGAAAATATAAAGATTCGTGGTGCTGTTCGCGGAAAATCTGCCAAAATCAGCAAACAAGTCCAAGTTGGTTCAAGTGTCACAGATTCAGTGGATCTTCATGGTAATCCATGGGTTAATAATCAGAGCCACACTAGGCTTCGATTTTATGTACAGGCGCGAGATGGTGCAGCATTTAATTGAGAAAACTGAAGTGGTGAGATTTGCTGACGAAGAGGTGGTCTTGCGTCTTAATGATTACAAAAATAGTGACGGAGCATCGAATTGTGAAGCTCTTAGCTTTGCAGGTGTGGGTAGCGATGAATCACTTAACATAGAGGATGAGATTACCAAGAAACTTCGGCATAATGAATCCTCAGACGTCAAGAAAGAAATTGGTAGAGTGCTTCACGCGCATTTGCGCATATATTCGGATGCATCAGGAACAATAAGAACGTACCAGTACCAGTTTAAAATAAAAGAACACCGAAAATTTTTCGTTAAGCACTATCATGGTCAACTAATATACAAGGGAAAGGTGCAGCAGGAGATATGGGACATCGTGGTTGTCCACTTAAGCCTTGAGCCATGCGATTCAGATACATTCATGTTGAAGTTGAAGACAACTTCATTATATCTTCGTTGCTTGTGTGTGAGAATGAACATTATTATGGCACTCTCCAGAAAATATTTTTCAGTCTAGGACACAAAGTTTTACTGTTGATTCATAACTTTTCGAAGAATGGTAAGACAAGAGCAGGTAGCTCGTGAACTTTATTATGATAGACACCGTTTGTAATGTGGGAAGGAACCAAATGTTGTCAAGATGGGGCAACAGACATGAACTTTATGCCAGCGACCCCATTAATTTCGGGCGAGGGGTACCATCAGTTACTTGGATGTGCTATTAACTTGGACTCACGAGTCGTGTCGTGCATCCGCGGGGAAAATTACAGAAACTATTAACATTAACTATTTTGTTTTTGCATTTTTTCGTGTGTCGAAATTTTCATGAAAACAATTCGCGTGAGAACAGTCTGTTTGCCCGAAAACAGTCAAGTGTCTGTTTGTATTGTACTTTTATTTTTACATTTCAGGGACTATTGCATAGACTGGCATATGGACCGACCGAAATGTATTCAATAATTTTGACGAACGTCATCAGTGGTGATGCAAATTGGTTGTTTATGTCATTTGACATGTGCCTTGTTACTTATGCAGTAATTCCGATGTACACAATCAGCAGTGTTGCAATTTGCACATATTTCTATACTTATGATGTATATGCTCAGCATAGCTGCTATTATCTTCCTAATTATTTCATGCTGTCTATGCGTGATGTCTCAGTTACAACACTTATTTACCAATATCTATCTCACTTTGTTTATAGAAGAGAGTAAGTGTTTCTATATGAGAATTTATCTACAGTTTTTGGTATTCCTGATATTGTATTTGCGTTTACACATGTTGTATGAAGTGACAATTGTATGTCTTAGAAATTTACAAGTTTGCACTTCTACATAATCATACAAAATCGTAAGTGTGGCACGATTTTATTTTATTACGTATTCGTTGTCATATATTAGGTTTCTATGAATGTCAATGTATCTTTGTTATTCTAGTTGTTCAGTGTGATGCACTACGCAGTTGGCTATGGTTATCATGGAATGAGTGATTTGAAATTGTAATATAGTAAGTGTGGATGCAGTATCTAATTGTAAATTGGATTGAGTATGCGTGGAATTTGAACACAAGCAATCCACGTTTTTGTGAGATTATCAACGCACTGCCTTCATTCACGAGCATTGCAAAGATATTATGTGCGTGTAATATTATACTATCTGGTGTTTCTCCTTTTTATTATATGTTCTCCAAACAAATAAACCCTTGCACCAGTATTTATGAGTGAATGTGAGGAGGTAAAGAATAAGTGTGTTCATGTATTTTCATGTTGTCACCTTGATACTAGGTTAACTTTTTTCCCCCATGGTATGAAACTCATCAGACGATGAACATTCAAAACAAAAAACAATAATAGTACCCATACCCCAGTAAAAATGTGTTTGATGAACTTGTGGTATAGATTAATCTTAGCACAAGTTCATTGTCATCCATTTTAAACGTGGTGATATGATGTTACGTGGCAGTTTATTCCCAGCTGCCACGCAACGTATTTTGTGATGTAATATGCACATCCCCACAGTCGGCGTAGTCGATTAATCATGATAAAATCCGCGAGAAAAGGAGTGTGTTAAACTTATTTATGAAATTATTGTTGTTTGGAACTTGCAAGGTTCAAATGGCTCTGAGCGCTATGGGACTTAACTTATGAGGTCATCAGTCCCCTAGAACTTAGAACTACTTAAACCTAACTAACCTAAGGACATCACACACATCCATGCCCGAGGCAGGATTCGAACCTGCGACCGTAGCGGTCGCGCGGTTCCAGACTGTAGCGCCTAGAACCGCACGGCCACCCCAGCCGGTTGAACTTGCAAGTTCTGCTGCAGTTGACCTGCGAGTTTCCTATGGTGGCAAAAACGGAAGAGTTAAGTCAAATGACACTTGTTGCCAGGCGATGGAAGAGAGAATACTTTCTGCCGCGTGACATGTAGCGGCTGAAGCGACGCAAGAAGGACGTCTTCATATCAGAACTGAATAAAGAGGATGGGCTGGGCTCAGAATGTCCAGCCGTGACTGCCGTCGTCTTCCACATTCGTATCGTTGAGCAGTGATAAGAGCAAGCCGGTGATGCATTAATTGAATCGAGGGGGATGCGAGCCTAGTTAACTGTCATCAGGTTTTAACTGACAGTTTCAACGTTCACAGCCAGCTAGGTGCTTCCATCATCCACTTTTGGCAAATCTATTGTTGTAGGTACTTACGAGATTATTTCGGCGTTATTTCTTTAAAACACTAACCATTATCGCAGTCATTGGCCATCTGCACATCTTAGTTTCATGATTAAGCTTTCATGGGTCCATCCAGCTGCGCTAAGGCCAGATTTCATAGTTAAAATACTTTTGTCCACTTTTTAAATATTAATTATCCATTGTCCACTTATACTTATTGTAGTGGAGAATTCATTTTTTCGATGTTTTAAGATAATAAACTGAACTGTTACAGTGACCAACAATTCCTTTTTGTAATTTTTGTGAGCCCCTTCATTAATATGTTCATGTGTGGTGTGGTACCAATACTTCCACGGTTGACTGAAAAATCCCTAGTAGTTTTTCTACAATAAGGCATATCGGTTATGCGACAATGTTTCACAAATTTATAAAATTTTTGGAGGAGTTTCCCATCCCTGTAGGACACCGGAGGTCGGCTTCTAGCATCTTAGCGATATGCTAAATAGCTCAACCGACACCTCACAAATCCTAACATTCCAGAAGAAGTTTTTCAGAATTTTCTGTAAGAGATCTATTTAGGACGCTCATTAAACGTTTCATTCTTATCATAGACTTTCTTTGAGCAGGAGCTTCTAAACAAAACTCTGCAAGAACAGACGCCTTCACTTTTTAGTTATAGTTTGATGGAACAGCACGTACTTCCATGATTGGTATAGTCATTCGACAGACCACCGCTTTTTATATTCAACCATTTATTGTTTTGAAATACAACAAAGAAAAGGTTTAACAAATGTGATTGCATAGCTTACACATGATCAGTATATCCTTGAAATTATTAACTTTTTACAGGAAATTAATAATCATGTAGTATGAGGATAAGAAGGGCGATTACAATAATGAACATTTTGTATTCCCAGGAACATTTTTTTAAACAAGAAATTATTTTTCGTTCTTCTTGCAAAACGTTTTATTTGCACGTTACGTATTATTTCAACTGCCACTACGTGTAACCTGGAGAAATTCAAAAGCAGGGTTAATCGATTGCTTACAGGATTCTTCTTTCCTACAATAGGACTCTCAGTGTATCACAATACAATAGACTAGCGATATTTATGTTAACGATAAGCATGATACGTTTAATTTTTTGAAGATGCAAGTGATCTGTCCAATTTTTGTCAATTTCACTGTATGCATATGAGGTTAGGAGAAAGTTGCAAATCAAACCGCGCACACACGCAAACACACACTCGAGCTCACACACACACACACACACACACACACACACACACACACACACACACACACACAGAGTCACACAAAACAGTGATTTGTGTCTGCTGCATTCTCAATCTGCATTGTATCACGCCTATCAAATCATTTTTCCGACTCTCTTGTTCCTTCAGGTGATTATATTACTGACTACAGTGTGTTCTTTATCTTCATTTTCCTTTATTTGGAGCCATGTTGTTAGCAGTTTACCTCAGTGCTGAAGCTTCAGAAACTTAAGAAAAGATACGATAGCTCGTTGACTAGTTCAACAATGGTAGCGTGAATGTATGACCATCGCCGAGCCACAAGGCCATTTTACTGCCTCTCAGATAATGCCAAATGTTCTACTATCGTTGAAACGTTACTTGTCGATATCTCTCCCTCACGCAACTCATTAAGGCTGTTACTCACCTGTGATATCTACTAAACAATTATCTAAGTAATATCTGCCAAATTTGCTCTAGTATGCAAGTTATAGAAAGTAGGCACTATTTGCTACACATTTCAGTCCAGTTGCACTGCTTTGTGGAGGTGCCTCATCTGTATGTGCTTTAAAGATCGCAATACACTTTATGATCAAAAATATTAGGGCTCCTGTTAGTGGACATTCATACGGGCTGTGTTCACTTTTCGCCTTTAGGACAGCTTTATCTCTGCTGGAAATATTTTCAGTGAGATGTCTGAATGTCTGTGGAGAAATGACAGCCCATTCTCCTTCAAGAACCGAAACGAGAGAAGATGCTGATGTTGGACACTTAGGTCTGGGGTGAAGTCGCCTTTCAGACTCATACCAAAGGTGTTCCACTGGGTTCAGGTCGGGACTCTGGTCAGACCAGTGCACTTCAGGAATATTTCTGTCCATAATCAATTGCCTCACATATACAGCTTTTTGACAGGGTGCATAGTCATGCTGATACAATCATCATCTCCGAAGTGCTCTTCTGCTGTACGCAGTACACAATGCTGAAAAATATGTTCATATCCTTCCGCATTTGGCGTTTGCTTCAGCCTAATAAGGCGACCACACCCTAACCATTAAAAACACCCATATACCTCAACATCACACTTCACGATTGGCACTATGGGTGATCACGGGTAACGTTCTCCAGATGTTACGCGAAGACTTGTTTGCGGTTATAGGTTCAACGTTTTTTCAACTCCGACCATTGATGAACACGCATATCCTCCTGCAGAATTTTTATTATATCTGTGCACTAACCTGCGACAATCACGGTACGACTTCTGACAATGTGAATGTTTTACCCAGATATGTGGTAATTTGAATCATATTTCAGATCCCCTGTTCAAACTTGCCAAGGTATTAGTACTTTCAATGATTGTTAAACCATTTCTTTTGATCTTAGGTGTAACAAAGTAAGTTAATGGAGATTCTTATCTAATATCGTAGTAAGATGAGTTCTTTTATCATTGTTTTGGTGGTTAATACTAATAATTCGTTTACGTCGGATATGCAGGGCCATATTAAAACAGTCATTTAAATATCCAATTAAAGTATCCCAGAGCATTCTCTTTCACACACACAAAACTTACACAGACATCACTAAACCAAACCCTTCCATCGGACTGCCAGAGGGTATACAGGGCGTCCCAGAAGCAATGGTCAATATTCAGGGATATGACAGGAACAATCAGTCTGCTGTTACTGCTTCTCAAGTGACAACACAATACTTTCTCCTTCCTTTTATACTAGAGGGTCCGCCCGAAACGCGTATCGCATGATAAAATTCCTTTTATTCACTTTTATGTAGACGGACGTTCAAAATTGTGCAAACGTGTGTGAAATCTTATGGGACTTAACTGCTAAGGTCATCAGTCCCTAAGCTTACACACTACTTAATCTAAATTATCCTAAGGACAAACACACACACCCATGCCCGAGGGAGCACTCGATCCTTCGCTGGGAGTAGCCGCACAGTCCATGACTGCAGCGCCTCGGACCTCTCGGCTAATCCCGCGCGGCTAGAAGGACGTAACTTGAAAATTAGCAATATAAAATTGCACTCAACTGAGCATGATAGGACAATAAAATTGAAAGATGTTACACGAGAGAGATTTGGCTATTTCGCTAATGCGTAGACTGCCGGTTTGCAGTACGTTATATCTTCTTGGTTTCATATAAAGGCAACACGCAGATATTTGTTGCCACTTATCTTAAACGATGGGTGTCATATATTTTGTAGAAACAGATTAATACGAATAACCTTGAGTGATAAAACACATCCTCTTCAATGAAGGAAGTCTACGAGGACTCAACGCTAGAATTAGACTGTTCATCCTGGAAACATCAACTTAAACATGGTCGTACAGGTTTTAGAAGGTCCCGGATGCGATATTGCTGTTTCTTCTGAAGAAAAGATTGATAAAATGTATGGTGTCGCAATAGAAGGTCTCTGCATCCGAATTGGTGATGATTTTTATGTGGAAGGCATCTAGTATAAAGGGATATATAACCTTCGGAATGAAATTCTGTATATCAAGCCCTTGAGTGTGTATTGAATATGCCCCTTCTGTTGATTGTAGATGGCCGTCTTCAGAAAATTTGTAAAATAATCAGAATGTCTTGTGGATTTTTATGCTACTATAGATAAAACTTAGCTAAAATCCTGGAGACAAAACTCAAGTCAAAATACTGGCTTGGTGAATGTGAAAGAGAACGGAAGAATTAGAGGGATAATTGTGAGACATCTTCATTTTTTATGCGGGTGAGGGAAAGCGAGGAGCAGTCACACTTTATTTTTTGTATATGTCACAGACAATGAACTATAAAGGTACACATTACACAGAGACATACAATTAAAGGGTCTCGTATCCTAGCAGTTCGCGTAACACAAAGTTCTGAAACTCCTTCTCCATTGGTGCTACCTGCCTCTGGAGCAAGCTACCATGAACGCTGTTATGCATGATTCAATATCTTGTTGATTTAAGAATACACCGAAGCACTTCCTTCTGTCAACCTCATACATTTTCCCTAAAAAAATTATCATCTATGAGAATTTCCTTTTGTGAAACAGTGAAGCCAATGATATAAATCTTTTCAATTTCTTCCGTTTCTCAGTTGGTCACGTCATTTTCTCTTACTTCTCTATTACTTTTGTTCTATCGCATTCCTCATTCTCTCCCTCTCCCACCTCATCTCTCATGTCCATTACTACCACGCTTACCTCGCTCTACAATCTATGTGTTTAATTTATCTTAACTGTTCTACTTTTCAGAAAGAAATAGAATTTTTTCCTGTGGCTATTCCTGTTATAGCTATTAATGTGATAGCTATTTCTAAGTACTGGACCCATACTACACTGGTGTCCAAAATTAAAGCTATTTCCCCGTCCTGTGACTAATTCACGATATGATTATATAAACTGTCAACAGATGTCGTTACGATCGTGTTCTGCACGGAAGATGGCATTGTGAACAACGGACAACCACGCCAACAGTGACGTCAGGGCACCTATCAAGCGGGATAGTTTTTGTAGAGTAGTCCCACATCCACAACCACTGTGTACTCAGTCGCAGACGGTGCAGTATGACCCAGAGAAGACGCCTACAGACAGTCTGCTGTGGAGGGCCATAGGAAGACTGGAAGAAGGAGAGTCGCAAACTGATGTGTCCCGATGGCTTAATGTGAATCGTTCTGTTGTTTCTAGGATGAGGTGACAGTTCTTAGAGACCGAAACTATATTCCGAAGACCAGGAGAGGGCCGACCACGTGTGACATCAGAAAGAGTGGACCGTTATTTGGCTATAACGAACGACGGTATCGCCTTAGTACTGCACTGCAACTGGCATCTTATCCCGCAGCACCCCCTGGACGAGTTTTATCGCAGTAAACGGTTTACAGAAGGCTTCAGCAGAGTGGCTTTTATTGGTGGAGACCTGCTGTCTTTTTACGTCTCGCGTGTCTTCACAGAAGGAAACGTCTCGAATGGAACCGTTAACGTCACCGGACGGTCGAATAGTGGGTCAATGTTTCTTCACAGATGTGACTCGATTTAGCCTAGAGAGTGGTTCTCGATGTATCTCCATCTGGAGGGCACGTGGAACTCGATTTCAGAACCCAAACATTGTGGAAAGAGACCGAGACATGAGATTGATGACACCATTCTCAGCATGTCCCGTCGTTGTCAGGCCTGTATTGGTGCTAGAGGTGGTCACAATCCATACTGAGCACGATAACCAGTTGTCAGAATGTGTGTGCAAATCCGTCAAGTTGGAGAAAAACGAAGCATATTTTTGTCAACCGTTATGTATTTTGCATCTGATTAATTTTTGTATTCTTTAAACTGTTACTACTTTACTATCACCTGTTTATACTGTTTTGTGACAAAATAAGCGTAACCTTGCAAAATTTCCATCTGTTGCTTTAATTTTGGACACCAGTGTACATGTTCTATAACACGTGTATTAAATGCACGTAATGTAAAAAGTGAGAATGCTTTGTGAGATGTAAGATAAAAAATGAATCAATAAACAAATTAAAATAAATAACCCAGGTACACAGAGTAACCATGTTGTTGTTGTTGTTGTTGTTGTTGTTGTCGTCGTCGTGGTCTTCAGTCCAGAGACTGGTTTGATGCAGCACTCCATGCTACTCTATCCTGTGCAAGCTTCTTCATCTCCCAGTACCTACTGCAACCTACATCCTTCTGGATCTGTTTATTGTATTCATCTCTTGATCTTCCTCTACGATTTTTAACCTCCACACTGCCCTCCAGTACTAAATTGGTGATCCCTTGATGCCTCAGAATATGCCCTACCAACCGATCCCTTCTTCTAGTCAAGTTGTGCCACAAATTTCTCTTCTCCCCAAAACTATTCAAAACCTCCTCATAAGACATGTGATCTACCCATATAATCTTCAGTATTCTTCTGTAGCACCACATTTCGAAAGCTTCTATTCTCTTCTTGTCTAAACTATTTATCGTCCACATTTCACTTCCATACATGGCTACGCTCCATACGAATACTTTCAGAAACGACTTCCTGACACTTAAATCTATACTCGATGTTAACAAATTTCTCTTCTTCAGAAACGCTTTCCTTGCCATTGCCAGTCTACATTTTACATCCTCTCTACTTCGACCATCATCAGTTATTTTGTTCCCCAGATAGCAAAACTCATTTACTACTTTAAGCGTCTCATTTCCTAATCTAATTCCCTCAGCATCACCCGATTTAATTCGATTACATTCCATTATACTCGTTTTGCTTTTGTTGATGTTCATCTTATATCCTCCTTTCAAGACGCTGTCCATTCCGTTGAGCTGCTTTTCCAGGTCCTTTGCTGTCTCTGACTGAATTACACTGTCATCGATGAACCTCAAAGTTTTTATTTCTTCTCCATGGATTTTAATGCCTACTCCGAACTTTTCTTTTGTTTCCTTTACTGCTTGCTCAATATACAGATTGAATAACATCGGGGATAGGCTACAACCCTGTATCACTCCCTTCTCAACCACCGTTTCCCTTTCGTGAACCTCGACTCCTATAACTGCCATCTGGTTTCTGCACAAATTGTAAATAGGCTTTCGCTCCCTGTATTTTACCCCTGCAACCTTCAGAACTTGAAAGAGAGTATTCCAGTCAACATTGTCAAAAGCTTTCTCTAGGTCTACAGACGCTAGAAACGTAGGTTTGTCTTTCCTTAATCTATTTTCTAAGATAATTCGTAGGGTCAGTATTGCCTCACGTCTTCCAACATTTCTACGGAGTCCAAACTGCTCCTTCCCGGGGTCAGCTTCTACCAGTTTTTCCATTCGTCTGTAAAGAATTCGAGTTAGTATTTTGCAGCCGTGACTTACTAAACTGATAGTTCGGTAATTTTCACATCTGTCAACACTTACTTTCTTTGGGATTGGAATTATTATATTCTTCTTGAAGTCTGAGGTATTTCGCCTGTCTCATACATCTTGCTCACCATATGGTAGTGTTTTGTCAGGACTGGCTCTCCCAAGGCTATCAGTAGTTCTATTAGAATGTTGTCTACTCCTGGGTCCTTGTACCGACTTAGGTCTTTCAGTGTTCTGTTAAACTCTTCACGCAGTATCACATCTCCCATTTGATCCTCATCTATGTCCTCTTCCATTTCCATAATATTGTCCTCAAGAACCTCGTCCTTGTATAGACCCTCTATACACTCCTTCCACCTTTCTGATTTCCCTTCTTTGCTTAGAACTGTGTTTCCATCTGAGCTCTTGATATTCATGCAAGTGGTTCTCTTTTCTCCAAAGGTCTCTTTAATTTTCCTGTAGGCACTATCTATCTTACCCCTAGTGATATACGCATCTACATCCTTACATTTGTCCTCTAGCCAGCCCTGCTTAGCCATTTTGCACTTCCTGTCGATCTCATTTTTGAGACGCTTGTATTCCGTTTTGCCTGCTTCATTTACTGCATTTTTGTATTTTCTCCTTTCATCAATTAAATTCTCTTCTGTTTCCCAAGGATTTCTATTAGCCCTTGTCTTTTTACTTACTTGATCCTCTACTGTCGTCACTATTTCATCTATCAAAGCTACCCATTCTTCTTCTACTGTATTTCTTTCCCCCATTCTTCTCAATCGTTCGCTAATGCTCCCCCCGAAACTCTCTCAAACCTCTGGTTCTGTCAGTTTATACAGGTCCCATCCCCTTAAATTCCCAACTTTTTGCCGTTCTTCAGTTTTAACCTACAGATAATAACCAATAGATTGTGGTCAGAGTCCACATCTACGCCTGGAAATGACTTACAATTTAATACCTGGTTACTTAATCTCTGTCGTACCATTATATAATCTGTCTGAAACTTTCCAGTATCTCCACGCTTCTTCCATGTATACAACCTTCTTTCATGATTCTTGCATCAAGTGTTAGCTATGATTAAGTTATGATCTGTGCAGAATTCTACCAGGCAGCTTCCTCTTTCATTCCTTACCTCCATTCCATATTCACCTACTACTTTTCCTTCTCTTCCTTTTCCTACTATCGAATCCCAGACTATTGAATGTTCGTCTCCCTTCACTATCTTAATAATTTCTTTTATCCCATCATACATTTCATCAATCTCTTCGTCATCTGCGGAGCTAGTTGGCATATAAATTTGTACTACTGTGGTAGGCGTGGGCTTCGTACCTATCTTGGCCACAATAATGCATTCACTATGCTGTTTGTAGTAGCATACCTGCACTCCTATTTTTGAATTCATTATTGAACCTACTCTTGTATTACCCCAATATGATTTTGTATTTATAACCCTGTATTCACCTGACCAGAAGAGTTGCTCCTCCTGCCACCGAACTTCACTACTTGCCACTATGTCTAACTTTAACCTATCCGTGTCCCTTTTCAAAATTTTCTATCCTACTTGCCCGATTAAGGGATCTGATATTCCACGCTCCGACATGTAGAATGCCAGTTTTCTTTCTCCTGATAACAACGTCCTCCTGAGTAGTCCTCGCCCGGAGATCCGAATGGGGGACTATTTTGCCTACGGAATACTTTACCCAAGCGGACGCCATCATCATTTAACCATACAGTAAAGCTGCATGCCCTCGGGAAAAATAACGGCTGTAGTTTCCCCTTGCTTTCAGCCGTTCGCAGTCCCAGCACAGCAAGGCCGTGTTGGTTAGTGTTACAAGGCCAGATCAGTCAATCATCCAGACTGTTGTCCCGCAACTATTGAGAAGGCTGCTGCCCCTCTTCAGGAACCACACGTTTGTCTGGCCTCTCAACACATACCCCTCCGTTGTGGTTGCACCTACGGTACGGCTATCTGTATCGCTTAGGCACGCAAGCCTCCCCACCAATGGCAAGGTCTATGGTTCATGGGATGGAGAGTAACCGTAAGCAATATAAAATTCTTAAATATGTTGTCATCGCCAGCATATTTGCGAACGTATATAGTCTGATTCAAGGTATACAGTGAATGAAAAATAAGCTTTAACACACTATAAAAAGAATTTCACTACGAAATAAAAACTAAACAATAACCTAAATAAAGGTAGTCTGTCCAAAAGTGTAAGCATCTGCACATGTGTAGAATAGACGTCTGCTCCCGGTTAACATTAAATACCAAGCTTCTCCACGCCGTTCATTGTAACATGCTTCGATTCCCTTTAAAATATTATCCACAAGTAGGTCGGCGCGTTGCTCCTCAAACCTGTCCAGTTCTTCGTCAGTGGCCGTCTTGGGGTCATTCAGTCAAGGAGAGAGGTTTCCAATGACGACACACAGACCCTAAGGGTGCTCAATCTGGTTCATATCAACAGATGCCTCTGGTCGTTACATTCAGTTGATTTCTGCCTTATAGAAGAAGGCATTCACGAGGTGGGCGTGATATGCACCTACATTATCGTCGTCACCGAAATATTGATGGTAGGTCTGGAGAATGACTTGAGGACCTACGACGAATTTCAGGTGTCAGAAAATTCCTTCATTAGAGAGTAATGATATCTACACGCCACTGATGCGGGTTCCTGTCCAGGTTTTCCCTCACCATGGTGCTTCTGGTTTTATATTCTTGTTTGTAACGGACGCCTAGGTGACAAACCTACTGTGTAGAAACAGTTGTTTAAATGGTTCAAATGGCTCTGAGCACTATGGGACTTAACATCTGAGGTCATCAGTCCCCTAGAACTTAGAACTACTTAACCCTAACTAACCTAAGGACATCACACACATCCATGCCCGAGGCAGGATTCGAACCTACGACCGTAGCAGTCGCGAAGTTCCGGACTGAAGCGCCTAGAACCGCTCGGTCACCGCGGCCGGCAGAAACGGTTGTTGATCCAGGCAAACAGTACTAGGCAGACGTTCAACGTTTTGTAGCTCACGATAGCTGTATAAATGTAACGTATTGCGCATACATAGGGAAAGAAATCCACTACTGTACACTTACACTATTGATGACAAACAGCTGGAGACAGCGTCTGTCGTAAAAGATCTAGGAGTAACTATCCAGAGCGACCTTAAGTGGAATGACCACATAAAACAGATAGTGGGAAAAGCAGATACCAGACTCAGATTCATCGGAAGAATCTTAAGGAATTGTAACTCACCTACGAACGAAGTGGCTTATAAGGCGCTTGTTCGCCCGATTCTTGAATATTGTTCATCTATCTGAGCTCCGTATCAGGCAGGACTGATAGAGGAGATAGAGGAGATCCAACGAAGAGCGGCTCGTTTCGTCACGGTATTGTTTAGCTGGCGAGATAGCGTTATGGAGATGCGAAACTAACTCCACTAGCAGGCTTTACAAGAGAGGCGTTGTGCATTACGGAAAGATTTACTATTGATATTTCGGGGCAGCACTTTTCTGGAGGAGTCGGACAACGTGTTGCTTCCTCCCCCACATACATCTCGCGTATTGAGCACGAGAAGAACACTCGAGAAATTAGAGTCAATACTGAGGCTTACCGACAATCATTCTTCCCACGCACTAGCCT
The DNA here is from genome assembly GCF_023864345.2 of Schistocerca serialis cubense. Lineage (NCBI taxonomy): Eukaryota > Metazoa > Arthropoda > Insecta > Orthoptera > Acrididae > Schistocerca > Schistocerca serialis. The sequence goes on from NC_064640.1 coordinate 527,213,289, forward strand.
CGAGTAGAACGGGGTTGGAGGGATCAGATAGTGATACCGAAAGTACCCACCACCACACACCATTAGCTGGCTTGCGGAGCATGATGTAGATGTAGATGTAGTATAAACCAGTTCGGAATGCTGCTTCCCATGTTCAGACTAACCTAGGGACATCACACACATCCATGCCCGAGGCAGGATTCGAACCTGCGACCGTAGCGGGTTGAGCAACAACGCGCCGACCAACTTGTGGATAATATTTTAGTGGGAAGCGAAGCATGTTACAATGAACGGGGTGGAGAAGAGCGCACGTTCTAAATTTGAAATGACCCTTCCAGGCATGTTTACAGACTGAACATTGTACACAATCCGTATTATCCCGTTCACTGTACCTAGCGATTTCGGAAGAGTATTGAGAAAGAGGTAAGAACATAAATAATGCAGTCACGATAGTGGTACAAACCTTTTATGAGCAGTTTATTTAAGATCTTGTAGTTGCGGAATTCGTGTGTGTAATCATTGAAAACAATCACGTCTTTTTCAAAGTGGTTTCTGTCGTTCTTCCCAACCACTAATTTAAACTTCATTTTGTCTCCTGGATTTAAAAATACATTGCGAAAGATATTTAATCTGATGACCTTAGTTTCAGCAGGAGACATACACTGCCTTACAAAAAAAGTGAAGCGCGTAGAAGAGGAAAGAGGAACGAAATGAAACATCATGGGTTTGGAGGGTATGTGATGTTACTTCACTGATTAAAAAAAATCGAGTCAGATTTATAAAGGACTTGGCAGTATGAGACCACTTATCATTATGACGTTGCACCCCCTCTGACCAGTATGCACGCACTGATTGCCGCGCGGAGTGGCCGCGCGGTTTGAGGCACCATGTCACGAATTGCGCGGCCTCTCCCGGAGGAGGTTCGAGTCCTCCCTCGGGCATGGGTGTGTCTGTTGTTCTCAGCATAAGCTAGTTTAAGTTGTGTGTAAGTCTAGGGACCGATGACCTCAGCAATTTGGTCCCTTAAGAATTCACACACATTTCAACATTTTGATTACGCACTGATTTGGTTCGGAAGGGTATCCTCTCCTGAGATAAACTGGCCCACAGCTGCTGTAACAGGTCAGTCATATTCTGGTAACAGCACTGGGACGGAGTTGTCGTCCGAACGGATCCCACGCATGTCTTTATTTGCTAATTCTCCAATATGATAGGTACGGTAGGCAATAATGTCTCTGTCTACAAAACTTTACAGGCCAGGTACGTTAGGAACTCCAGTACCACCTCGTACAATGGCTACAGTAAGCCAACCATTGCCATGTGAAAAGGACTGATTTACCAAAGTCTTTATTTGCTAATTCTCCAATATGATAGGTACGGTAGGCAATAATGTCTCTGTCTACAAAACTTTACAGTCCAGGTACGTTAGGAACTCCAGTACCACCTCGTACAATGGCTACAGTAAGCCAACCATTGCCATGTGAAAAGGACTGATTTACCAAAGTCTTTATTTGCTAATTCTCCAATATGATAGGTACGGTAGGCAATAATGTCTCTGTCTACAAAACTTTACAGGCCAGGTACGTTAGGAACTCCAGTACCACCTCGTACAATGGCCACAGTAAGCCAACCATTGCCATGTAAAAAGGAATCGTTGATGTCAATACTAAAATTCAATCGACATCCACAGAAAACACATGGTCCGTCGACGAGTGCAGTAGCAGCAGTGTTCTTCACTGGAATCCTGTTTTTGACAGCAGCTGTTGCGAATTCGATGACCTTGCTGGTCATGGGAATACCACAACTTCACTAAGAAACTAAATAGAGACACCTGTCATATGTGAACGAGCACTGTCCTTCTGAAAAATGGCAGCACGATTCTGTCGCATGGGAGGCAACACATGATGAGGAAAACAGGCTGTGACGTGCCGTTGGCCGTTACAGTCCTCTTAATCACTACCAACCATGACCTGAAGTCACAACTGGTAGCTCCCCACATCATGACACCAGGAGTAACACCGTTGTACATCCTCACAACATTGGAAGAATTGGACCTCTCTCCAGATCACCGCCATACCCATCGACGTTGGGGTTCCCGGGTTCGATTCCCGGCGGGGTCAGGGATTTTCTCCGCCTCGTGATGACTGGGTGTTGTGTGCTGTCCTTAGGTTAGTTAGGTTTAAGTAGTTCTAAGTTCTAGGGGACTGATGACCATAGATGTTAAGTCCCATAGTGCTCAGAGTCAGCCATCGACGTTGGTCATTCGGGGCAGTGCGGAACTGCGATTCATCGCTGATTAGAGTGCGACACCATTTCTTAGCAGTTCATGTTTCCCGGTAACGACGCCACTCCACACGCAGCTGTTTGTGTTGTTACGTTAATGTCAGCCTATGCGTGGGGCGGTAATCCCCTAGTCAGGTTCCTGTTAGTCTCCGTACAATAGTGTGCGATGACACAGAATGTAGCAAGGAGCGCATTACTTGTTCTCGGATGACAGGCGCAGATGTGAAGGAGTTACGATGTGCATGGTACGCAATACTGCGATCCTCCCTTGTGGTGGTCATACGCGGTCGATCGGAACCTTGCCGAGTATGACTGCTCTCACGTTCTCATACATTCTGACACTGGGCCACTGTCGTATCCGAATACTCCACATATCTGTATATTTCACTATTCGACTAGCTGACCAAATGGAGGCCCACAATGAGGTCTCTTTGGCTTTCTATCAACGCTGTCGCACACGAGTAGAGAGCATCCTCGTGTCCTACACCTAAATCTACATACATACTCCACACGCCTCCGTATGGTGCATGACGAAGGGTATCTTGTACCATAACTAGTCGTTTCGTTCTCTGTTCATATGGTTCAAATGGCTCTGAGCACTATGGGACTTAACAGCTGAGGTCATCAGTCCCCTAGACTTAGAACTACTTAAACCTAGCTAACCTAAGGACATCACACACATCCATGCCCGAGGTAGGATTCGAACCTGCGACCGTAGCAGCAGCACGGTTTCAGACTGAAGTGGTCCTTACGTGAAATGTATGTTGAAATGACTTTTCTCTAAATTTACTCAATAATGTTTCGCGAAAAAAATATCGTCTTCTCTTCGTGGATTCCGATTTCAGTTCACAAAGCATCTCCGTAACACTCTCGTTTTGTTCGAACCTTCTGGCAAGAAATCTAGTGACTCCAATCTGAATTGATTCGATGTCTTCCTTTAATCCGACCCAGTGCAGATCTCAAACACTAAAGCAGTACTCAAGAATGGGTCGCACTAGTGTTCTATACGTAGTCTCCTTTACAGATTAGCTACACTTTCCTAGAATTCTACCAGTAAACAGAGGTCGACCATTCTCCTTCCCTACTGCCGCCTTCACGTGTTCGTTCCATTTCATATCGCTTAGCAGCGTGACTGCTAGATACTTGATCAATGTGACTATCTCAAGCAGCACACTACCAATGCAGTATTCGAACATTACGGAACTGTCTTCCTACACGCCTGCCTTAACTCAAATTTTTCTACGTTTAGAGAAAGCTGCCGTTCATCACACCAACTAGAAATTTTTTCTAAGTGCTCTTGTGTCCTCCTACAGTCACTCAATGGCGCCACCTTCACATACGCGGACAGTCGCCTCCACAGTGATAACATCTGTCGCTCTTCACGCCTCTTACATATCACAGCACACCTGGTATCAAAACTAAACACGAACAACAGTAATCCATTCTGGTGGCCATTCTACCTTTCAGAGAATTGCAACGCTATCATTTACATACCCACTCATGGTGCGTACGTGTACGAAGTTACATTGGTATTCGACCATGTCTTCCAAGAGTTTCTCTTTGTTTGTCAGGCAGTGTATTTCCAAAATCACTTGTCCATTTTGGACATCCCATTTCTACAGTTGCCTCATAGCATTATTTTGCTTTTTCACCAACAGATTTTTATTCAGATTTAGTATTTTAGAAATGACTGTCCATTAGTTTATTTAGTGTCTCCGGACTTACAGAAAGCTTTTATTATAAAAGTGTTAGCCGTACATTCATAAATGCGGAACTCTACTTGAATGTGATATATGTCCGGTTCTGAGCTTCAGAATAGAGATCGCTACTTTCATCCATCTTAACAGCACTTAACAATGTTTATTGATCTACACTTGCCTATGATCAACTGCTCTTTATCCACAGGTGTTCAAACTACGTAGAGGAAACGTTTTAGTATGCGAAGAAACCAACGATGAAAAGAAGGAAGATTAACGTTCAACATTGTGTTGGCTCAAGCGAGGGTTCGGGAAGAATAAGGAAGGAAATCAGCAGTGTCCTTTTCAAACAAAGCACATGGCACTCTCCTTAAGTGATTTAGAGACACCATCAGGATAGCCTTTCGAGAAAAAAAATGCACATGTGTTCTCATAAAATATTTTCCGCAATTAAAGAATAATGTTATTACACAAGACGTACAGCTGCTCGAAGGAGAATATAAGGACTGCAATCGAGAATCCACAGAGCTTTAGGTACAGACGAAACGTTAGAATCAGTCAATCTGAAAAAAGCTAATTATTGACAGCTAAATAATTGAAAAATGTTTCTAAGTATGAAATTTAATAAATTTTCAGTTAATGGTATTATTTGTAACGTCCGTAAATAAATACCGTTCTTGCTTCCTTTATGTGAAAATTGGACGCTAAGAATACACGTCAGAGTAATAGAGGTCCCAGATATGGCAATCTCATTATTGTAAAGGAAGTGCAATAGACTATAACTAAAGATTCTTAACGTAAATGACTAGATACTAAAATATTGGAGAAATTTAAAAAGAAAATTTGACAATAGTGAGTGCAGTTAGACTACCAAAGACTCTGCTGAGCTAGAAACCAAAACAAGGCAAAAAAAGGCTGAACGATCGAAGAAAACGTAGATGGTCCAAGACTTCTGAGGTTAGGATAGACCATAAAGAGTTCAAATCTTGAAGATTGTGCTAATTAAAAAGGAAAAGAGAACCATGATAGTAAATCATTACGACTAAAATTTACAAATATGTCCAAATTATTTAAATGCTGTTCTAAAGGGTCTATTAAAAGTACGAAAAATCTAATTGTATTTTTAAGGCAGCTTTTTAACAAAAAAATGCTCAAAAACTACTCCCAGCAGCCTAATATGTAAATAGTGGGAAGGAAAAAGACAATCCTAAAAATCATATCGACATTGTTCACTGAAGATCGTCTAAAGAAAGAAAGAAAGAAAGAGATGTAAGGCATAAGCTCCTTACCTACACCTCAGTACGAAATCCTCCTTAGCTACTAGAAAGCCGAAGCCTTTTCGTTCCACTTTTAATCAGTTGCGACTAAAATAACTGAGAACATTTATAAATCTGTGCAAACTGCGTAATCCTGCGTATACATGTGAGCTCAGCGTTTTCTGTCTTTTGTACTTTGTCCTCGTCCTTTTTTCTCTCTTTCCCGATCAGAAAGCTTCCTCGCCACACCCTCCGCTTCGTCAGAACATGTTTTATGGTTTATAGCTGAACGTCTCCGCACCTACAAAACAATGCAGTGGATAAAGTATTTGATAAGTGGGTCTAAAAGCTACAATGTGCCATAAAACATGGCTATATCGCTCCGTAATGCTTCGGCTAGATATCGCTCCGCTCATTCTCTTCGAAGAGTGGGAAGAGGATCTTAATTCCGGACACTTGTGGTGTCCATACACCCAGAGGCTATGTGTTAGCGTTTATCTACGCACCGCTTACCATTTACACGTACAATGTAAATGCATTCCAGAGATGTTTATTTCGAAATCATTTTATTTTTCTGGAGTGCGTTCTGTTTCAGATGCAGGCGTCCATACACTATCTACACCAACGTTCTCTGTGAATTACTTCGCATTTTATTTCTTAAAAGCTCTCGTTTACTAATGTTAGAAATTGCATACAGTTAAACAGCACATCATCTCACTAGAAAATTTGTCTGTCAAGCACTGTGAATTTATTTAATCACGCATTCAATATATTGCACTGTGAATGACAGTGTACTTCCTACCACTACTAATCCTTTTCCTGTTCCTTTCGCGAATACGACGATGAAAAATGACTGTTCGTTTGCTAACACGTATTAAATACCGCTTTCTTGGTCGCACGCCCTGTCTGTGAAATATTTTGTTGATACAGTGCAATCAGATTACAGCCTATACTGAATACTGGTTCTGTAAATTTACTCAATAATCCTTCTCCAGAAGAACAAGATCTGTTTTCCAGAGACATCCAAAAAACCTTCGAAATCCTGTCAATATTACGAAACCGTTCGGCTCCAGTTGCAAAATTACAAATCTGAATTTCTCGAATGTGCTACTTTATGACGATTTCATAAGTATCCCAAACTTTCCGGTAGTGATCAAGAGTAAAAGTTTAAACTGCTGGTGCGTTATTGGATTGGATCAAATGTTAGATATGAAGACTGGCAGTAGCTAACGGTATAATATGCCATGTGCAGAGGGATTGGAGAGGCACTTCGGTGTCGTAAAGGTACGAAATGATTGAACTTCCTAAAGTTATGACTGTAGCCCATCACCATTGTTTGTGAAAGTTACACAGGAAACGTTCAGTTTTATCTTCATTATACATCGTAGTGGATGATGGGATTGCAGCCACGAACAGTAGTAACAGTAATAACAATAAATAAAATAGCTTTAGGCTGCAGTTATGGTTTTATAGGTTTTATTCCATGACCAATTTCGAGAGTTCGCGTCTCGTCTGCAGATGTACCTGTGAACATAGTAAACATCTTTTCCGAGATTGCATGTGTCAATGTATATATATATCATAACAGTATTTCTTGTAATGTATACGCTGTAAGCTGACCAGTCTACCTGCCGTAGGGTTAGGTTTGAGGCCTTGTGCTAAAATTTTAATACACAGGAATTGTAATTATTCATACCAAATACCAATACTAAGTTATAATATTTTCTGTCTTTAGGTGTTTATGTCGTTACACATCGTTATTACTCAGTTTCCATATGAAGTGAACCTACATATATTTGGATTGTATAACCACTCTCCAACATAAAAAAAAAAACATTCATGGCGCTGACACGAACTTGAACAACGATCACGAATAAATATTAATTGGAGAAATACACTGAGGTATAATGAAAACTATTTATGCCCCATAGGTTATACTTTCGAAACGTGGAGCTATGTTAGTATTCACATGTGGGAACATCATGAGATATTGTAGAGGTCACTAAATCACAGCCAATATCTTTTCTGACCCACAGTGCCATTCTTCACAGTCGTCGTGAAATGTTAGTACAATAGCATTCTCCACCTTACGTGTAACACACCAATATATAATATTGCTATCCTCGTTTTCGTTCAGAATTAAAGAATCTTTACAAACAAAATCAATAAATACGTAATACATTCACTTATTTGTGACCAATACGATAAAACTGGAGAAACAATATCACACACTGTTTGGGCCTCGTGAACTGCTTGATCATACTTCCGGAGTTATATAATTGTAAGAACGTCAAAAGTAGACCAATAATTAGTAGTCACAAGAACCATTAATACTAAACAGTGCAGGTAAACTATACTGTTATTTAATACGGACTATCATATATGGATTTGTATTTAAATCACCGCTAGTCAGAAAAGCTGCCGTTACATTACACCACTGATGCATCGTCATGGTATTTCCCGGATACTAATAACCACACTGCACCCAGCGACAAATGATAAATGATAAAATGATAAGGTCTGTGGATGGGGCGCGCGAGGGGGGGGGGGTGTTGAGAGAGAGAGAGAGAGAGAGAGAGAGAGAGAGTCTGTAACTATATTATATAGCATATTAGAGAGTGATTCTTTCATCGGTATATGACATTACACGCCTAAGAGTGGTATGAATGCATCGCCTGTAGATGATATATACAAGGGCTATTCGGAAATTAAGGTCCCATGAGGCAGGAAATGGAAACCACTGTAAAAAATCCGATGAAGTTTTGCACAGATGTTTCGGGCAGTGTCTCGTATGTCCGTCGATTGCATGTCGCTCTTTTCAATTCTGAGCTCACAGTGAGCACGTAAAGATGTCTAGATAAATGGTGTCTCCCGCCAAGTATGCATTCGGGAGGACCACGGTTCAACCCCGCGTCCAGACATCCTGATTTAGGGTTTCCGTGATTTCCCAAAATCACTTTAGACAAATGCCGGGATGGTTCCTTTGAAAGGGCACGGCCGACTTCCTTCCCCATCCTTCCCTAACCCAATGAGACCGATGACCTCGCTGTTCGGTCTGTTCTACCAAATCAACCAACCAACCGCCGAGTGTAGGGGCCTGGTAAGAGATATTGCCTGGTGTCATGCAGCCCACATAACATATCTGTCATGCGTTTCCTTCTTCATGACAATTCTCAGGCGCACACTGTAGGGGCAATGTAGATTATCCTGCAGCTTTTTCGATGGGAAGTGTTTGATCACAGCCCGTAACTGGATTCCCCTGAGTTTCATCTCTGCTCACATGAACCGGTGGCTATGAAGATAACATTTTTGCACAGACAACGAGCTGTAGACTGAATACAGATATGGCAGAAAGCACAGACGGTTTCCTTCTCTGATGATGGTACTGGAAAGGTGGTACAACGGTACCACAAGTGTCTAAGTCGGAGAGGCGACTGTGTAGAGAAGTAGCTGGAAGGTGTGGCTATTGTTGCAAATAAAACATTTTTGATTTTCACAGTGGTTTCCATTTTGCGACTGAACAGGCTTTACTTCCCGAATAGCCGTCGTGTATGGGAGTAATGCTGTTATCTAAATTGGGAACAATCTATAATGGACGACAGTCCGGCACTTTACACTGACAAAAGTAATACTAAGAAAACTAATGTGAGTCAGAGCATGTTTGGAATCTTACTGACAATTTATACAACCCGTACTAGTTATGTAAAGCATAATTATATTAAAAACAGCACTCTTAGTACCCTGGGGCTACATCTATTAGACAGCACTCGAATAAACGTAACGTTCACTGGGTACCATTGGTCGTACGATACATACAAGGGCGCAATTAACACGTAATGGAATGTAAAAGTTAAGGGTGTATAAAATACAATGAAAATTAGAAAATCATCAACCTTAGTATAGTCTAATCGTCGCTACATAATAATTTCCCAGATCGCTACAGGTTGTCAACTGAAGGATACTTGAACACTGCATGGAAGTGAATAAATATTAGTTTGGTTCGTATTTCCATTACATCAATCATAAAGCCAGCATGCAATACTCACTACCGTATGTCCCTAACGCCATAAAAAGCGTCACTATGTCGGTGGACAACAGACAACGCACACAGTGAACTGTTCAGCGTCCAAATCACATATCAATGACCTCAGAATAGATGCCTCACCCGTGCAACCTGCTCCCTAGTCATGGTACAACAGCAATGTAGTATGCTGCACCACATCTGCTCCCTACCCATCAACAAGCCACTTTTAATGTATACCATTTCCCAACATAACGTCCATTCCTTCAACCTTAATAAAACATTCCCCCAACCTTATCACACCATGTGAACCTCTCTCTATATCCCCACAGTACAGATAATCCTCTTCACCTGACCAGAGGCGAAATTGCAATTCTTATTCGGCTACAGCCCTGTTACAACAATCCCACAGGACATCTTATCCTTACACTCTTATCTAAAACCTTAACTGTTACCTTCACCACCATCAGTTTTCGATTCAATTACCCCATCTCCTATGACTTCCTCACCACCATGGAACATAACTTTTCCCATCTGTTTTATTGTCATTGACCCCAACATCCATAGTTGATCCCATGCAGAATTCCAATAGTGGTACTAGTTTACAAACTCTGTCCAAGATGACATTGTCCCATTACGCACTACACCTGTCCTGAAAGCAACACCACTCCCAATGTCATCGGAGCGTCTCCCAACCTCCTAGGCTGCCTCACTGCAAATGTTCTCAAGCCCACTGGAGGTGATCACCATCCTAATCTCCTCACTATCTCCTGTATGCTACCTCATTCCCGTGCACCCCACCCCAATATCCATCCAAAAATTGTCCAAATCCAATCCTGTGCGAATTGGAATGTTTCAAACTGACAACATCCCACGTACCACGTCCTTCCTGCAGCAGACATTACCCCACTCTTCCCTCACAAGCCGTACTCCTTCTCTGAGAATCTTGTCACTTATACCACTCTCACCTACAAACTAGAGATCAGGGTATACTGACACACACTAGCAAATACAGAGACACGTCAGGAATTTATTACATGCTAAAAGACGCTGGGACTGGCACCAGACATGCAACAAGCTCAACGCTACACTCACTATTAACTCTTCCACGTACTGGAAAGCATTCCATCAACTCACTGGCAGTAATTCCATTCCTTAGTACCTGCTCCTCCATAGCAACTGTCCCTTACCTGACGACACTCATTTAGATTACTCTCTGTTCCTTATAATCCATTAATGTACAAATACCACTGTTCCACTTCTGGCTCCCAGCTTCCAGTATTTGGACAACATACTGCAAACAGAATTAAATACACCCTCAGAGAACACGACATAAAACAAGAACTCCATAAAATTCGCACCACTTCTCTTGGTCACAACCACATCACCCATCGACACCTCAAAGAACGCCCCTTCTCTCTTCTAATCACCCATGAAACACTTTATTACACTCTTGACTCTAAAGGTCACTATCCTGAACAGTGGAAAATCTCCAAAATCCTACTTTTCCCTCAAGCTGTACAAACCCCTACTGTAATCTCCCATTACCGACACATCAGCCTCACCTCGGTGTTTTTATCAAGGTCTTTGAAACCATCATTTCTCAATCATGCATCAACACCTGAACCAACACCATCTCCTTCCTGTCAACCAGTGTGCCTTCCATCCCAACTTCTTCACTAGTAACCACCTGCAGTGCCTCAGTCACCTCCTATTCCACCATCTCAACAACTGTATATTCGGTATTTTTGTTTCCCTCGACATAGAGAAAGGTGTGGCAACATGGTCTCCTATTCTAACTCCAGAAATACGCACTTCCAGTTAACAATGCCTGCCTTATAGTATCCTTCATATCTAATCACCCATCCTTCGTCACTATTAATAATATCAATGAAACTTCCTGGCAGATTAAAACTGTGCGCCCGACCGACACTCGAACCCGGGACCTTTGCCTTTCGCGGGCAAGTGCTCTACCATCTGAGCTACCGAAGCACGACTCACGCCCGGTCTCACAGCCTTACTTCTGCCAGTATCTCGTCTCCTACCTTCCAAACTTTACAGAAGCTCTCCTGCGAACCTTGCAGAACTAGCACTCCTGAAAGAAAGGATATTGCGGAGACATGGCTTAGCCGCAGCCTGGGGGATGTTTCCAGAATGAGACTTTCACTCTGCAGCAGAGTGTGCGCTGATATGAAACTTCCTGGCAGATTAAAACTGTGCGCCCGACCGAGACTCGAACTCGGGACCTTTTCCTTTCATGGGCAAGTGCTCTACCATCTGAGCTACCGAAGCACGACTCACGCCCGGTCTCACAGCCTTACTTCTGCCAGTATCTCGTCTCCTACCTTCCAAACTTTACAAAAGCTCTCCTGCGAACCTTGCAGAACTAGCACTCCTGAAAGAAAGGATATTGCGGAGACATGGCTTAGCCACAGCCTGGGGGATGTTTCCAGAATGAGATTTTCACTCTGCAGCGGAGTGCTAGTTCTGCAAGTTTCGCAGGAGAGCTTCTGTAAAGTTTAGAAGGTAGGAGACGAGATACTGGCAGAAGTAAGGCTGTGAGACCGGGCGTGAGTCGTGCTTCGGTAGCTTAGATGGTAGAGCACTTGCCCGCGAAAGGCAAAGATCCCGAGTGCGAGTCTCGGTCGGGCGCACAGTTTTAATCTGCCAGGAAGTTTCATATCAGCGCGCACACCGCTGCAGAGTGAAAATCTCATTCTGGAACAATATCAATTCCTGTAGCTTCCATCCCACTGCACATATGCCCAAATGTTCCGCCCTCTCTCTTCTCCTTTATTTCCCCTATACTGCCGATACGCTCAAGCCACCTTCGTCAGTCCTTCAGTATGCTAATGACACTGATTTCCTTGTCCCCTATCCTACACTCCAGAAACCCCAAAGAACCCTTCAAATTCACCTCAGTCAGTTTACCTCCTGGTGCAATCAGTGGCTCCTTACGATCAACTCCTCCAAAACCCAGGCAATAATTAGAGGACAAACCGTCCACACCTTCCATCTACATGACTTTTACCTTACCATTTATGACAGTCCTACCTAATTAACTAACACACTAAGCTACCTTGGACTAATCCTGAATCAGCAGTTAGCATGGAAACCCCATCTACGAACCATCTAACACAAAGCCCACAATAGACTCAAACTTTTGAAACTACTCACTGGGCAAAATTGGGCATTACACACTTCCACTATCTCCCCCACTTACAAAACTTTGATCTGACCCATCCTCTCCTGTACTAATAGTACATGGATGTCTGCCAACATCGAAGTTCTGTAAGTCCCCGTTTTCAAGAAGGGACGACGAACAGATGTGCATAACTATAGACGTATATCTCTAACGTCGATCAATTGTAAAATTTTGGAACATGTATTATGTTCGAGTATAATGACTTTTCTGAAGACTAGAAAACTACTCTGTAGGAATCAGCATGGGTTTCGAAAAAGACGATCGTGTGAAACCCAGCTCGTGCTATTCGTCCACGAGACTCAGAGGGCCATAGACACGGGTTCCCAAGTAGATGCAGTGTTTCTTGACTTCCGCAAGGCGTTCCATACAGTTCCACACAGTCGTTTAATGAGCAAAGTAAGAGCATATGGACTATCAGACCAATTGTGTGACTGGATCGAAGAGTTCCTAGATAACAGAATGCAGCATGTCGTTCTCAATGGAGAGAAGTCTTCCGAAGTGAGAGTGATTTCAGGTGTGCCTCAGGGAAGTGTCGAATGACCGTTGCTATCCACAATATACATAAATGACCTTGTGGATAACATTGGAAGTTCACTGAGGCTTTTTGCAGATAATGCTGTGGTATATCGAGAGGCTGTAACAATGGAAAATTATACTGAAATGCAGGAGGATCTGCAACGAATTGACGCATGGTGCAGGGAATGGCAACTGAATCTCAATGTAGACAAGTGTAATGTGCTGCGAATACATAGAAACAAAGATCCTTTATCATTTAGTTACAATATAGCAGGTCAGCAACTGGAAGCAGTTAATTCCATAAATTATCTGGGAGTAGACAATAGGAGTGATTTAAACGGAATGATCATGTAAAGTTGATCGTCGGTAAAGCAGATGCCAGACTGAGATTCATTGGAAGAATCCTAAGGAAATGCAATCGGAAAACAAAGGAAGTAGGTTACAGTACACTTGTTCGCCCACTGCTTGAATATTGCTCACCAGTGTGAGATCCGTACCAGATTGTGTTAATGGAGGAGATAGAGAGGATCCAACAGAGAGCAGCGCGCTTCGTTACAGGATCATTTAGTAATCGCGAAAGCGTTATCGAGATGATAGACAAACTCCAGAGGAAGACTTTGCAGGAGAGACGCTCAGTAGCTCGATACGGGCTTTTGCTAAAGTTTCGAGAACATACCTTCACCGAGGAGTCAAGCAGTATATTGCTCCCTCCTACGTATATCTTGCGAAGAGACCATGAGGATAAAATCAGAGAGATTATAGCCCACACAGAGGCATACCGACAATCTTTCTTTCCACGAACAATACGAGACCGGAACAGGAGAACCGACAGAGGTACTCTAGGTACCCTCCGCCACACACCGTCAGGTGGCTTGCGGAGTATGGGTGTAGATGTAGATGAAATCATTGAATGTCATGCACTCTGTCTTACTTTGCGCATTCATTTACCTTCCCCCATTTGAATCCTCCACCATCTCATCAAATTCCCACCCCTGCCAGCCCAAATCGAACATCACCACATATCCTACACAAACTTGATTTCAGTAACCCTGTTTCTCCTCTCCTCACCAATCTTGGTACGCTGCCGCACCTTTACAAATACACCCCACCTTCCCCATATGTACACACACACACACACACACACACACACACACACACACACACACACTCTCTCTCTCACTCCCACTCTCTCTCTCTCTCTCTCTCTCTCTCTCTCTCTCTCTGTACCTCACACTGGCGCAACCGCAACTTCAACAAACTCCCCCGCTCAAACAATGAGATCCACTTCGATATATATCCATCCTAGAACTATACCTCTTACCCACCTATCCCACTCCACATCAGGGATCCCCTCTCCTTTTCCCTCTCCAACTCTCCCCTTCCCTTTATTTATTTATTTATTTATTGTTCCGTGTGACCAAATTAAGGAGAAGTCTCCATGGTCATGGAACGAGTCAATACATGAAATTATAACACGATGGTAGAAACAGATAACATGAAATATAAGAAACATATTCAGGAGACAAGTCGTAAGTTTAAATAAAGAAAATCAACAATGTAGCATCGGAATTTGCTTAATTTTTAAGCTCTTCCAGGCGCTCCTCGACAGAATAGGAGTGAGCCATGAGGAAACTCTTCAGATTAGACTTAAAAGTGTTCGGGCTACTGCTAAGATTTTTGAATTCTTGTGATACCTTATTGAAAATGGATGCAGCAGAATACTGCACTCCTTTCTGCACAAAAATCAGGGAAGTGCATTCCACATGCAGATTTGATTTCTGCCTAGTATTAACTGAGTGAAAGCTGCTAACTCTTGGGAATAAGCTAATATTGCTAACAAGAAACGACATTAAATAAAATATATACTGTGAGGGCAATGTCAGAATTCCCAGACTATTGAATAGGGGTCGACAAGAGGTTCTCGAACAGCCCGTTTTTGAGCCAAAAATACCCTTTTTGAATCAGAAGAATTACCCCAAAAAATAATATCATACGACATAAGCGTATGAAAATATGCGAAGTAGACTACTTTTCGTGTTGAACTGTCACTTATTTCAGATACTATTCTAATGGTAAATAAAGCAGCATTTAGTTTCTGAACAAGATCCTGAACATGGGCTTTCCACAACAGCTTACTATCAATTCGAACGCCTAGGAACTTGAACTGTTCCGTCTCGCTTATAATATGCCCATTCTGTGTGATCAAAATATCGGTTCTTGTTGAATTGTGAGTTATAAACTGTAAAAACTGAGTCTTACTGTGATTTAGCATCAAATTATTTTCCTCAAGCCATGAAATTATTTCATGAATTACATTATTTGATACTGTTTCAATATTACACACAAGATCCTTCACTACCAAGCTGGTGTCATCAGCAAACAGAAAATTTTTAAATCACCTGTAATACTAGAAGGCATATCATTTATATAAATAAGAAACAGCACCGGACCTTGGGGAACGCCCCACTTAACAGTGCCCCACGGGGACTGAACATCACTACCACTCTCAATATTGCGGAGAATTACCTTCTGCTTCCCGTTCTTAAAGTAAGAGGCGAACCAATTGTAAGCTACTCCCCTTACTCGATAATGGTCCAACTTCTGCAGTAATATTTTGTGGTCAACACAGTCAAAAGCCTTTGTTAAATCAAAGAAAACACCTAGCGTTCGCAACCTTTTATTTAATCCGTCCAAAACCTCACAGAGAAAAGAGAATATAGCACTTTCAGTTGTTAAACCATTTCTAAAACCACACTGTACCTTTGACAGCAAATTATGTGAATTTAAATGCTCTAGTAACCTTGTACACTCCTGGAAATGGAAAAAAGAACACATTGACACCGGTGTGTCAGACCCACCATACTTGCTCCGGACACTGCGAGAGGGCTGTACAAGCAATGATCACACGCACGGCACAGCGGACACACCAGGAACCGCGGTGTTGGCCGTCGAATGGCGCTAGCTGCGCATCATTTGTGCACCGCCGCCGTCAGTGTCAGCCAGTTTGCCGTGGCATACGGAGCTCCATCGCAGTCTTTAACACTGGTAGCATGCCGCGACAGCGTGGACGTGAACCGTATGTGCAGTTGACGGACTTTGAGCGAGGGCGTATAGTGGGCATGCGGGAGGCCGGGTGGACGTACCGCCGAATTGCTCAACACGTGGGGCGTGAGGTCTCCACAGCACATCGATGTTGTCGCCAGTGGTCAGCGGAAGGTGCACGTGCCCGTCGACCTGGGACCGGACCGCAGCGACGCACGGATGCACGCCAAGACCGTAGGATCCTACGCAGTGCCGTAGGGGACCGCACCGCCACTTCCCAGCAAATTAGGGACACTGTTGCTCCTGGGGTATCGGCGAGGACCATTCGCAACCGTCTCCATGAAGCTGGGCTACGGTCCCGCACACCGTTAGGCCGTCTTCCGCTCACGCCCCAACATCGTGCAGCCCGCCTCCAGTGGTGTCGTGACAGGCGTGAATGGAGGGACGAATGGAGACGTGTCGTCTTCAGCGATGAGAGTCGCTTCTGCCTTGGTGCCAATGATGGTCGTATGTGTGTTTGGCGCCGTGCAGGTGAGCGCCACAATCAGGACTGCATACGACCGAGGCACACAGGGCCAACACCCGGCATCATGGTGTGGGGAGCGATCTCCTACACTGGCCGTACACCACTGGTGATCGTCGAGGGGACACTGAATAGTGCACGGTACATCCAAACCGTCATCGAACCCATCGTTCTACCATTCCTAGACCGGCAGGGAACTTGCTGTTCCAACAGGACAATGCACGTCCGCATGTATCCCGTGCCACCCAACGTGCTCTAGAAGGTGTAAGTCAACTACCCTGGCCAGCAGGATCTCCGGATCTGTCCCCCATTGAGCATGTTTGGGACTGGATGAAGCGTCGTCTCACGCGGTCTGTACGTCCAGCACGAACGCTGGTCCAACTGAGGCGCCAGGTGGAAATGGCATGGCAAGCCGTTCCACAGGACTACATCCAGCATCTCTACGATCGTCTCCATGGGAGAATAGCAGCCTGCATTGCTGCGAAAGGTGGATATACACTGTACTAGTGCCGACATTGTGCATGCTCTGTTGCCTGTGTCTATGTGCCTGTGGTTCTGTCAGTGTGATCATGTGATGTATCTGACCCCAGGAATGTGTCAATAAAGTTTCCCCTTCCTGGGACAATGAATTCACGGTGTTCTTATTTCAATTTCCAGGAGTGTATATACAACCTTCTTGACAACTTTAGCAAACACCGATGGCATAGAAATAGGTCTAAAATTGTCAACATTACCCCTGTCTCCCATTTATAAAGTGGCTTCACTACCGAGTACTTTAATCGGTCAGGAAACCGACCACTCCTAAAGCAAAAGTTACAGATATGGCTAAGTACTGGGCTAACACACATAGAACAGTACTTCAGTATTCTCCTAGATACCCCGTCATATCCATGAGAGTTCTTGGTCTTTAGTGATTTAATTATTGACTCAATCTCCCTCTTGTCAGTATCATGGAGGAGCATTTCAGCTAACAGTCTCGGAACACCTTTTTCTAAGACCGCTAATGATTCCCTGTTGGGACTAGGTTTCTATTTAGTTCACCTGCTATATTCAGAAAGTGATTATTAAATACTGTACATATATGCGACTTATCAGTAACACGGACATTCCCACTACGCACTGATTCTATATCCTCGACCTGTCTCTGCAGACCAGCCACTTCCTTTACGACTGAGCATATCGTTTTAATTTTATCCTGAGACTTAGCTATTCTATCTGCATACTACATACTTTTTGCCTTCCTAATAACTTTTTAAGCACCTTACAATACTGTTTGTAATGGGCTCCTGCATTTAGATTTTGACTGTTTCTAACGTTTTGATATAATTGCCACTTTGTTCTACAGGATATTCTTATCCCTCTAGTCAGCCACCCAGGCTGCCTGTTTGTGCTAGTACCCTGTTTTAAACGTTCTAATGGGAAGCAACTTTCAAAGAGCACGAGAAAAGTCTTGAGGAAAGCATTATATTTATCGTCTACTGTATCAGCACTATAAACATCTTGCCACTCTTGTTCCTTGATAAGGTTTACAAAGGTCTCTACAGCAACTGGACCAGCTTTCCTAAAAAGCTGATAACTATATTAAACATGTGTTGCAGCACAAAAATCTTTTAGAGTTAAAATTCGTGCATCATGATCTGAAAGGCCATTCACCTTTTTGCTAACAGAATGCCCTTCTAGTAATGAGGAATGAACAAAAATGTTGTCTATGGTTGTTCTACTGTTCCCTTGTACTCTCGTTGGAAGAATACGGTTTGCATAAGATTATATGAATTAAGGTGGTCAACCAGCATCCTTTTCCTTGCACAGTCACTTATACAATTAATATTGAAGTCACCACATATAACTAACTTTTTTTATTTCCTATAAAGTGAACCAAGAACCTCCTCTAGCTTTAGCAAAAATGTTGTGAAATCGGAGTCTGGGGATCTATAAATAACAACAGTTAGAAGTTTAGCTCCACTAAATTTACCCACATCTGCACGACATTCAAATACCTTTTCAGTGCAGTACTTTGAAACATCAAGTGACTCAAATGGGATGCCGTTTTTCACATACATGGCTACTCCCCACACCGCAAAGAGCTCCCAGAAAAGCTGCCAGCCAACCTGTATCCTGGTAAAGGAAGCCTCTGAATTATCTCCTTATTTAAGAAGTATTCAGATATACCAATAATTTCATAGTTAACATCTATAAGCAGTTCACTAACTTTATCTCTAATACCTTGTATATTTTGATGAAACATACTAATTCCCTCATTACTCGGACACCTAAGCTTTGTCGAAAGTGGTTCCTTTGTTAGAGAGACTTCCCTTAAGCAGGAATACCTATCAGCTGACTTCAATCTAAAAAAGGTGCAGCTCTAACACCCACTAGTCTAGGAATTTTCCCATGAGTGATCCCACCACCCCCACCTATGCTGTCACCTATAAGCTTTGCCAACCTCCCCTTCCCATACCTGTTGAGGTGCAGGCCATGTCTAGTGAAACCCGTCCTGCTGATATACTCCACCGACACCACTGAAATGTGACCCATGCCTTCTGTCATCAGCGCACCCCCAAGTCTCATGTTATTACGCCTGACAGCTGTATTGAGATGAGGCCGATCGTGACGCTGAAACAGTTCCACGAAATGCACATTCGTGTTGCCAGTCTGAGTGGTTATCTTTTCCAGGTCACCATCTATGTCATACTCCCCATCACTATCAATACTATTACCAGCCCCACCCACAATCACTACCTAATCCTCTTTAGTAAAATCCCTACGTAACCCCCCTATGTTAACAGTCACCTGAGCCAATCCTGCATTAGGCTTCACAATGCTGGTGACCTGGTACTCACTCCCCAACACTTCCTGCAACTGCTGGCCTACACCTCTGCCATGAGAACTACCTAACAGCAGAACTTTCTTCTTACTCTTAGACTTTGCAACTGTCCTAGCCACCGTAACTGCTGAGGTCTGCTGCATACTTCCTACATCTACAGCTACTAGAGATTCCTCTCCACTAGAGTCTGACAGTTGGTCATATCTATTGCAAACACCAATAGTAAAACTATCTGAAAATCTCCTTCTCCTAGCAGATCTCTTGCCAACAGCCAGCTCTCATTCCCCAACCCCTTTCTCCCTCCTCATCCTATCTAGCTCCTCCTGTGTGTGTTTCAACTGCACCTGAAGGGCACAGATCTTACGCTTCTGCTCCTCTATCAACTTACTCTTGCTACATAACCTGCAGTTCCAGGAGAGGATCTCACCAGAATACCCACTGACTTCCCCACTGCATCCCCCCCCCCCCCAGTGAAATACTCACACCGCAATCCATTACTCACGAACCTACGGCAAAGCCCACACTTCTCATTCGTGGTAAAATTTTACAGTTATTGAAATAAGAACACTACTTTATCTAAGTTCCGCTACTACAATAAGAAGATGTTAAAACCCTGAATACAATAATCACAAACTTACTCTACAAGGGAAGCAACTACTATTATTAACAGTATTAATCAACAACAAATGAGAATATAACAAAAGACTAACACAGAAAGAAAATCAAACGTCTAATGACACAGTAACGAAACTGAAAACAGATCCTAAAAATTTCTTCTGAAATTATTTCACCAGAAAACGCCAAGAACATTGGTTGAAGACTACTAAAGTTCCTAAATAAACCACTATACACAAACAATTAATTAGTACTTAGCTTTCGATGCGCCGCTACAGCTGCAACTGGTCAGCGCGAAATGTAAACACAGGTATGAGGTTAAGTTGCTCGATACGAAACACTCACAAATATCAGGTCACAACACAAGAAAGGCAGAGGTGAATGAAGAAACCACTAATAAGTCACTTATATGGTAAATACTATCACAAAAACTGTTAAAATATGTATCTGAAACCTAAAAATATATAAAAACTTAGAGAACGATCTCACACGCAGTCACGCGCTTATGACGCCACACGTCTTGCTGCCATTGGCGTACATCCATACCAAACTCCTCCTTACTTTCTGTGTTCCCACTACCCACCCTAACACGTAACTGCTTCTAGATAGTTTCTTATCTAACAGTATCCCTATGTTTTCTACAAACACCCTTCAACCTTATACAGGGTGTTACAAAAAGGTTCGGCCAAACTTTCTGCAAACATTCCTCACACACAAAGAAAGAAAATAACTTATGTGGACATGTGTCCGGAGACGCTTACTTTCCATGTTAGAGCTCATTTTATTCTTCTTCATGTGCCGTCTCCTCTAAGAAGGTTGGCTGTCATCATGGCAATTTCTGATCTTGATTTGGCTGATCTAAGGAGTTCTGACGTTGAACAGTTGTACCAATTTTTTAAATTGTCAATCCAGGATGTCCGTCTTCTACCCCTCGTTCTCTTCCCACAAATTTTCCCTTCTAGTATTATTTGCAATATTTTGTAATTTACTCCCCTAATAACATGGCCTAAATATTGTAGCTTCCTTACTTTAATAGTTTTAATTAATTCTTTTTCCTTTCCCATTCTTCTTAGGACATCTTGATTAGTAATCCTCGACACCCAACTAATTCTAAGTATTCTTCTATATGCCCACATTTCAAAAGCTTCTAAACTGTTCATGTCCTTTTTCAATGTCCACGCTTCCATTCCGTATAATAATTTTGAGAATACATAGCATCTTAGCAACCTCATTTTTGTGTTTAAACAAATGTCTCTCGAACAGAATGCATTTTTCATCTTATTAAAGATACTTCTGGCCTGTCCTATTCTCGATTTAATTTCTTCTGAGCTTTCAATCTCCTCATTTACAATTGTTCCGAGATATTTAAATTTACGTACTTGATCGACTCTTTCCCTATTGATTGTAAGATTTTCTTGTTGGTGTGTTTTAGATATCACCATGAACTTAGTCTTGCTTACGTTAAGAGTCAAGCCAAATTCTTCACTTTTTTCTGCGACTTTGTCAAGAAGTAATTGTAGATCTTTGAGGTTTCCAGCTAGTAGTGCAGTGTCATCAGCAAACCTAACATTGTTAATGTTTAGCCCATTCACTTTAATGCCAGCTATTTCATCTGATAGAGCTGCCTGGATTATGTCTTCTGAATACATATTAAACAATAAGGGTGAGAGAACGCAACCTTGTCTCACACCCCTCTTTATTTCTATATCATTCGATAACTCATTTTCTACCTTCACGGTTGCGGTTTGATTGTAGTAGAGGTTATATATAATGCGGATGTCTTTCTTATCAAGTGTTTTCTTTTCTAACAATTCTATGAGATGATCATGACGAACTTTGTCAAATGCTTTATTATAATCCAGGAAGCACACATATAGTGGCTGGTTAACCTCCATACATCGTTGCGCTAATATGTTAAAAGCAAACAATGCTTCTCTTGTACCGAGGGAACTTCTAAAACCGAATTGTGTTTCACTTATACCTTCTTCTACTTTTTTGTATATTCGTTGGTGTATAACTTTTAGAAATATCTTTAAGGTGTGACTCATTAAGCTTATTGTACGGTGATCATTACAAGTTTTGGCATTAGCCTTTTTGGGTAATGTAACAAAGGAAGATGTCAACCAATCCCTAGGAATAATTCCCGAATTATAAATATCATTAAACAATTGTACAAATATATCTATATGGTCTATTCCTATGAGTTTCAGGATGTCATTTGGTATCTTATCCGGTCCAGGGGCTTTTCCTGTCTTTGATTTGTTGATAACATGTAATATTTCTTCTTTCGATATGCTTGGTCCTCGTTCTCCGATCATGTTATCATAAAATTTTTGATCTTTTCTTGTATCTTCAAATAGTTCTTTGACATATTCTGTCCACCTGTCCAGTTTACCTTTAACATCAGGAATTATTTTGTCATTTTTATCTAACAATAAACTTGTACTTTTCTTTTTATTAAGTCCAGCTAAATCTTTAACTTTTTTGTGTAAGTTGAAACTATCATGTCTTGTTTCATAACTCTCAATTTCAGAGCATTGTTCCTTGTACCATTCTTCTTTTGCTCGCCGTGTTTCTTTTCGTATTTCTGCATGTAATCTTTTATACTCACTTTCATCTCTATTTTTAAGTATTCTTCTTTGTTCCATCAATTGTAATATCTTCTCTGTCATCCACTTCTTTTTATTACTTCTCTTCAAATCACATTAATCATGGAATGGAAACACACAGCAACAGAACGTACCAGCGTGACTTTAAACACTTTGTTACAGGAAATGTTCAAAATGTCCTCCGTTAGTGAGGATACATGCATCCACCCTCCGTCGCATGGAATCCCTGATGCGCTGATGCAGCCCTGGAGAATGGTGTATTGTATCACAGCCGTCCGCAATACGAGCACGAAGAGCCTCTACATTTGGTACCGGTGTTGCGTAGACAAGAGCTTTCAAATGCCCCCATAAATGAAAGTCAAGAGGGTTGAGGTCAGGAGAGCGTGGAGGCCATGGAATTGGTCCGCCTCTACCAATCCATCGGTCACCGAATCTGTTGTTGAGAAGCGTACGAACACTTCGACTGCAATGTGCAGGAGCTCCATCGTGCATGAACCACATGTTGTGTCGTACTTGTAAAGGCACATGTTCTAGCAGCACAGGTAAGAGTATCCCGTATGAAATCATGATAACGTGCTCCATTGAACGTAGGTGGAAGAAACTAAAATGAGCTCTAACATGGAAATTAAGCGTTTCCGGACACATGTCCACATAACATCTTTTCTTTATTTGTGTGTGAGGAACGTTTCCTGAAAGTTTGGCCGTACCTTTTTGTAACACCCTGTAGAACATATTCTCTCCTCCGTAAATCCTTTTCTCTCAGTACAGTTTCTTCAGGTTCTAAATGAAAGTGTAGTTCTCTTTCTTAGACGAAAGTCACCTTCCGTCGACGAGTTTTGAAATGTATATACTTTAGTTTTTTTACTTTCTAGTTCTTTGATTTAATTTTTTTTTTTAAACAGACAATGGTCACAATGTTTTTTCTTACGAAAACGCCAACCAAACTCATGATTTTTATTGTTTTTGAAACCCTACGTAAACTTTTCACCTTAACAATAATTGTTTTCATCTTTCTTTATATTTCTCGAAAGCTCTTGGCTGAAGAGTGGAACACAGTACTGCTGACAACCCACCACCCACTAATACGTGGGCGAGAGCGGCGAAATAACAAGAAAGGGAAAGCAAGACGCATTCGTACCTCCATCAGGTGCGTAATTTCATTTTCATATACAGTTAAGAGACTGAGCCTCTAACAACCACCGAGCGAGGTGGCGCAGTGGTTAGACACTGGACTCGCATTCGGGAGGACGACGGTTCAATCCCGCGTCCGGCCATCCTGATTTAGGTTTTCCGTGATTTCCCTAAATCGCTCCAGGCAAATGCCGGGATGGTTCCTTTCAAAGGGCACGGCCGACTTCCTTCCCCGTCCTTCCCTAATCCGATGAGACCGATGACCTCGCTGTCTGGTCTCCTTCCCCAAACCAACCAACCAACCTCTAACAACCCATATAGTATTGTTTCAGACTGTATTTCTTTTTCCTCTCTCTCTCTCTCTCTCTCTCTCGCTCTCACTTCGCTGACACTTGTACCACTCAGTGTAGTGCAGTGCAGTGTTTCTCAAAGTGAGTTCCGTGGACCCTTGGGAGTCCGTGGGACCTATCCAGAGGGTCTGCGACGCCTTATTATTGAAATGTGTTGTAATAAAATGGAACTAACAGCTGTTATGCAAGAAGTACTTTTTCAGTTACTAATAAGAAATCTGTGGTGTCACCGCCAGACACCACACTTGCTAGGTGGTAGCCTTTAAATCGGCAGCGGTCCGTTAGTATACGTCGGACCCGCGTGTCGCCACTATCAGTGATTGCAGACCGAACGCCGTCACACGGCAGGTCTAGAGAGACTTCCTAGCACTCGTCCCAGTTGTACAACCGACTTTGCTAGCGATGGTTCACTGACAAAATACGCTCTCATTTGCCGAGACGATAGTTAGCATAGCCTTCAGCTACGTCATTTGCTACGACCTAGCAAGGCGTCATTACCAGTTACTATTGATACTGTGAATAATGTACCGTCCAGAGCGACGTTCACCATTAATGGATTAAAGTTAAGTATTCCACCAGCTACGTCCGTTTTTTCTAAAGTCCAATTTCCTTGTCCTGTTCCAGACCTCACGCCAGCCTGCGTGAGCTAAAACGCGTGCCTTTCGGCTTCCTCTAGTAACACGGTATTGGCTCTCCTGCCAACCACAACAAAATCAATTAGAAATTATACCTACGTTTGTAAATTTAAATGTTTTCCTGCTTTATTAAATTTCTGCCCAGAAGCCAGTTAACCGTTATATAAGACTACTTCAGGTAAGAGAAATTCCTTCTTTGTAAGTACAATTTTTCAAAAGCAGTTGTACATTCACTGCACAATGACCCGGAATTTCATGAATTTCGTCTTCAAGTGACGGAAAGCTCCCACCACTAATACCAGTTCCAGTTCTTTTTAAAGAAAAAGAATTAAATGTTAGTCATTCCCATGCTTAGAATCATCAAGCCTCCCTCCCCCTCCCGGTTCTGGGATTTCTAAAAAAATCCGCCACTGCGAGTAACTCTTGACTCAAATTTAGTGCGGTTAATGTAAAATTGTCTTGGAAGATAGATCGCAACAGAGAAATAAGAACGTTGCTTTGGTTCAATCACTTTGTGAAAATATTAAAAATATCGAAATGACATACACACACACACACTGATTTTTAACCGCTACCTGTCAAGCAAACGTAAGGACAGCTCTGAAACAATAAAGTTGCACTGCGGACTTGTTATTGTTGAAGCAAAAATTTTCTGCTTCTTTAGTTTTCCATGCGTGATCAATTAAAATAAACAATAAAACAAGGGACTTGCTCTATTGTTAAGCAACAAGGAAAATTACACTCGATGTTGTCCTTTTTCCTTCTCTAGCAAGATCAAGTGATTACATGCGGAAAACACGGCTTAACTGCCTGTCACATTTTCAAGTTTTTATCTCCACTTTACAGTTTTAACCCTTGGTGTTTTCGAAGATAGATACAATAATACGCTTTATCACACGCATTTTCTTTATCAGTTTAACTCAAGTGGTATTTGATTATAACGTCTCCACACACACCTCCAGTCCCAACGAATGGAGTTAGTCACATTTTTCCCCTTCAGCATCAAATCGAAAGACACATGAGGGGAAAAAGTTTTACTGGGGAAAACAGGTATTAGAGGTAGTCACAGGTGTCACGTGTTCATGGCATGACACATGCCACATGAGTGGAGACGGACAAACAGCAGATGTATACAAATTGATCTGTCGTCGGCTATTCGTTTCCTGAGCTGCGCAACGTTCTTTTGTGTGGCGATATTTGTTAAGTTGCAAGTGGTTCGATGATTGCAATCGTCTGAAGTAAAACGAAAGACTATTGGTGATGTTAAGTCGGAAAATGCTTCTGAAAGTGAGCCTTCATGTTCGCAAGCTACTACAAGTGAACGTGAAAGAAAGAAGAGAAAACTAAGCAGGTATTGTGATGACTACCTTCGTTATGGATTTACGTACATAGGCAGTGATGACAGTCAGCAGGCTCAGTGTGTTTTGTGTTAAGAAGTACTAAGCAACGAAAGCATGAACCCTGTTAATCTTCAAAGACATTTGGAGAAGAAATATGAGGGACATGTTGGTAACTCGATAGACTTTTTTTTTATAAACAAGCTCAGGGAGATGAAACGCAGTAAATGTGTAATGTCAAAGACAGCAGTGGTTGGTAGTACTAACGCGAAAGCTACTTTAGCGTCATATCATGTGTCATTGCTAATTGCAAAATCTGGGAACGCCAACACAGTTGCGGAAAATTTAATCCTACCAGGTGCAAAAGTTATGTATGAAATTATGGTAAGTGATGCAGCTGCTAAGGAAATAAACTCAATTCCCCTTTCCTACGGTACAGCTATAAGAAGGATTGACAGTATGCCTTTCAATGTGAAACGACAATTAATTTCAAAAATTCAAGGTACTCATTTTATTTTTTACAACTTGATGAAAGTTCTAACAGATGGAAAAGCAAATCTGTTAGTATTCGTCAGTTTTGGGTGTAAAGAGACAAAATGTGTGGAGCTCTTGTTCTGTACAGAGATTCTTCGAAAAAAGGCTGAAGACATGTTTTGTGCACTTTATGAGTTCATGATAAACAACTTTATCAGGTGGAATAAATTTGTTGCAATTACTACGGACGCACCACATGCTTTTACAGGTTTGAAGAAAGGCCTTATGGCTCGAGTGAAGCCTTTAGCACCAGAAGTAAAGTGTACTCATTGCTTCATACACAGAGAAGCTTTAGCAGCGAGAAAAATGGGTGAGGATTTGAAATGTGTCCTGGATGAAGTTACAAAACTTGTTAATTTCACTCAGTATCGTTCTCTAAATTCACGTCTTTTCACAGTTTTATGTGAGGAAATTGGCAGTTAACATACTCAACTTATCTTACATCCTGAAGTGCATCGACTGTCAAGAGAAAAAGTTCTATATCGTTTATTTGAGCTGTGTGATGAAGTGTGCTTGTTCTTTTAGACAAACAATGTTCCCTTTCAAGTGAGAAATTCTGTGATTTTGATTGGTTGTGAAAAGTGGCTTATTTGGTGGATATTTTCTTTCTCGCCGAAATTAACTTAGGCCTGCAAGAAAGAAATATTAATATCTACAAGGTTGAGAGCAAAGTTGAAGCTACAGTTAAGAAACTGAAGTTGTGGGCAATACGAGTACAAAACAACAAGTCTTCATCATTTCCAGTACTCAAAGACTGCATTGACTATTCAGGTGAAAAACACTCGCTGTAATGCACAAAACACTTGTAGGACACTTGAGAGCATTAGCTCCACGTTTTCGAGAGTACTTCCCTGTCCCAGAACCCGATAATTACTGAACTGAAAATCCTTTCACTAGTGTAGAAATCCGTGACATACAAGGTACGAATCTCTCTGTAATTTACTGTATTTGCAATTGAAATTTGGTTCACTATGCAACGATCATGTATCTTAAGAACAAATTACTTATTACATTATTTTTCTTGAACTTCTTCTTGTCAGTGGTAATTCTAATTAGTACATTTTTAATACTGTGTGAAATTTCAGACAGCATTGCAAGGGGGTCCGAAGATCACTTTCCAAATAAGGAGAGGACCCACGTTATCGGAAAGTTTGAGAACCACTGGTATGGCGTGTCGCCATAAAGGCTTGGTTGGAGTGAGGTACAATACAGTCGATATCTACCTTTCCGATATCATTATTTGTCCCAATGTGGTTATCAGTATTCAGGAACCACCATGACGATACTTCAGTGCTCTAATGTAACGGCACCTTTCGTGACTCGCGGTCATATAAATACATATATACTTACGATGGTTTGGATTAAATAATGTCATAGGTTACTTGTACTATTTAGTTATAATGGGTCCTTTGACTCTAACGATTGTTGGTCTACTTTTGACGTTCATACAATTACATACATCGGGAAATAATATTAAGCAGCCCACGAGGCACAGAAGAGTAGTAGCATGAAAGAGGGCGTTCTGGTGCATTTTTATCTAACTTACGAGTTGACCCCCGACCACTGATAAGAAGACAATTAATTGGTCTCTTACGTAATAGCGTTCTCTGTCTACTCCCCTCTCACTCCCTCCCCCAATCCACATTTCTCCACCCTCGCATAGCGGTTCTTTTTTTTTGGGGGGGGGAGGGGAGGGGAGGTGTCCAATAGTCACTCGGCCAACTATCGGTGTCACTCGGCCAACGAGACTCCTGAGCCCGGGACTACGCGTGGAGTAGAATTTCACACTATCGAATGCGTGAGCAGCAGAAGCATCAGTCGTCCGCCAGCAGCAGCAGCATCATCATCAGAATCACGTAGACTCGCAACATTGGAAAAAGACACATTTTGTACTGTAGCAGACAGCAGCAAGAAGCCAGTAAGTATTCGTCAAATATATTAGTGACACTGTTCCCATTATAATTGTTTCACATTGATATTATTGCTATTATACTTGTTTATTTCAGCAGTGTTGCTTCCAGCAGCAGCACGAAATTAGAGTATGGAGCAGTGGCAATATAGCCAAACCAGAAACTATATGCATTGTCTGCAGTTAACTTTGGCACCAGCACGCAGTGCCATGGGCAGGTTGTTGAAAATATTCCCGTCTATCGGTCGTGATGTTGTAGCACTAACTCAAAAAAATACTTCCCTACTTGTTGTGACCAGCGGTTCAATACACACAGAGGTGTAGGTCAAAAAATAATTATAAGTTTGTTGTATTATGACGCAATGCGAGTGCCACTTTATTTTTATTTTTATTATTATTTTTAGAAATTCTCCACGCAATTGTAAGGTAGTTTCGTGTCTGGTTGCAGACCATTCGACAATATTGTGGCAACTACACTCGTGCTCATAAATGAAGGATAATTGCAGAATGTGGCGCCACACAACGTGGCACTACACAAAACTGCCGCTAATAGCATAGGCACATAGGGAACACACACGACACAGATCTGTAAGTCCTCGGTATTGTTGATAAGTTGAAAAAACCGTCCCGAACACACGTGCTACAAAACGCCACTGTTTCCTGCGCATGTACCCCAACATCAATATGGGACATGATCACCATGCACACGTACACAGGCCGCACAACGGGCTGGCATACTCTGGATCAGGTGGTCGAGCAGCTGCTGGGGTATAGCCTCCCATTCTTGCACCAGTGCCTGTCTGAGCTCCTGAAGTGTCGTAGGGGTTTGAAGACGCGCAGCGATACATTGACCGAGAGCATCCCACACGTGCTCGATGGGGTTTAGGTCTGGAGAACAGACAGGCCACTCCATTTGCCTGATATCTTCTGTTTCAAGGCACTCCTCCTCGATGGCAGCTTGGTGGGGCCGTGCGTTACCATCCATCAGGAGGAAGGTGGGAGCTACTGCACCCCTGAAAAGGCGGACATACTGTGCAAAATGATATCCAGATACACCTGACCTGTTACAGTTTCTGTGTCAAAGACATGCAGGGGTGTACGTGCACCAATCATAATCCCACCCCACATCATCAAACCACATCATCCATACAGGTCCCTTTCAAGGACATTAAGGGGTTGGTACCTGGTTCCTGGTTCACGCCAGATGAAAACCCGGCAAGAATCACTGTTTAGACTATACCTGGACTCTTCCGTGAAAATAACCTGGGACCACTGTTCCAATGACCATGTACTGTGTTCTTGACACCAGGCTTTATGGGCTCTCCTGTGACCAGGAATTAGTGGAATGCAGCTTGCAGGTCTCCGGACTGCAGGTCTCCGGACGAATAAACCATGTCTGTTCAGTCGTCTGTAGACTGTGTGTCAGTAGAAAACTGTTCCAGTGGCTGCGGTAAGGTCCCGAGCAAGGCTACCTGCAGCACTCCGTGGCCATCTGCGGGCACTGATGGTAAGATATCGGTCTTCTTGGGGTGTTGTACACTGTTGACGTCCCATACTGTAGCGCCTGGACACGTTTCCTGTCTGTTGGAATCGTTGCCATAATCCTGAGATCACACTTTGTGGTACACGGAGGGCCCGTACTACGACCTGCTGTGTTTGACCAGCCTCCAGTCGCCCTAGTACTCTACCCTCATAACGTCATCAATATGTGTTCTTTGAGCCATTTGCAACACACAGTCACCATTGGCACGTCTGAAATCGTCTGCACACTTACTCGTTGCACCGTACTTTGATATGCACCAACACACATCTGCATATGCGGACTGCTGCCAGTGCCACCGTGCGACGACCGCAGGTCAAATACACTGCATGGTCATACTCCGAGGTGATTTAAACCAGCAAACCGGCCCCTAGACGTTGTTTCACCATGTATCAGCATTATCCTTTATTGATGAGCATGAGTGTGTCATATTGCTTCTCTAGTTTTTTACATCTACGTTATTACTCTGCTATTTACAACAAAGTGCCTGACAGCGGGTTCAGTGAACCATCTTCAAACTCTCTCTCTACCGCTCCACTCTCGAAAGGCGTGCGCGAAAAACGAGCACTTAAATTTTCCTGTGCGAGCCCTGATTTCTCTTATCTTATCGTGATGATCATTTCTCCATATGTAGGTGGGTGCCAACAGCATGTTTTCGCAATCGGAGGAGGAAACTGCTGATTGAAATTTCATGAGAAGATCCCGTCGCAACGAAAAACGCCCTTCTTGTAATGACTGCCACTCCAATTCACGTACCATGTCTGTGGCATTATCTCCCCTGTTTCGCGCCACCTCGCTCGGTGTGGTAGTATGCAAAAGTACGACTGCCGCGCTGAATTATCGACACTACTAACAAGGACCGGCCGCTTCGACCGAGCGGTTCTAGGATGTGTATGATGTTAAAAAAAATGTTCAAATGTGTGTGAAATCTTATGGGACTTAACTGCTAAGGTCATCAGTCCCTAAGCTTACACACTACTTAACCTAAAGTATCCTAAGGACACGACACACACACCCATGCCCGAAGGAGGACTCGAACCTCCGCTGGGACCAGCCAGATGTGTATGATGTCCTTAGGTTAGTTAGGTTTAAGTAGTTCTAAGTCTAGGGGATTGATGACCTCAGATGTTAAGTCCCATAGTTCAAATGGCTCTGAGCACTATGGGGCTTAACATCTGAGGTCATCAGTCCCCTAGAGCTTAGAACTACTTAAACTTAACTAACCTAAGGACATCACACACATCCATGCCCGGGGCAGGATTCGAACCTGCGACCGTAGCGGTAGCGTGGTTCCAGACTGTAGCGCCTAGAACCGCTCGGCCACTCCGGCCGGCTAAGTCCCATAGTGCTTAGAGCCATTTGAACTACTAACAAGATACATGAAATGTATTCGCAGTTGCGAAAGTAGACAACCATGAAGTGTATAGTGCAATGACGACAACAAAAATTTGTGCCGGACTGGACCTCGAAACCGAATTTCCCGCTTATCGCGAGCGGTCGACCTACGGCGAGGCTATCCGAGTACCCTCCACTGCGAACCAAACTTCCATATGTCGTCAAATGCGAATACATTTCATATATTTCATAACGACTGTGCACGCATGTCCGAATGAACATTGCACTGTACCTCTGAACAACACAGTCACTGCAATATCATACCATATCACATCATAACGCACTGCTAACAAGGGGACCGCGCCTACTCATCATCACCGATTTCGTCCAGATTTATGGTATATCCACGGCTTGACCAGAAATGTAAGTGATGGAAGTGGAAGCTCCATATAGATAAGAAAAAAATAGTATTTTTGGCGTGGGTCGCCCAAAGCATGAGGCATTGATGTTAACGCATTTTCCAGGCAGCAGCCGGCACAGCGGAAAGAGTACCGAAAGGTAATTCGACGGTCATGGCATCGAACCCGTATGGCGAAATACTTTTTTCCGTTTTTACGTGTTACACTGCAAATAAAACCGAGATAGTGCTCAGCACATTGTGTTTGAAGTGATGAAACTGTATCTGCACGGAAAATCAGTTTCTTGTCTCGGCGGCTCGTGGGAAGAAAAAGAAATCCATAATTATACTACAAGATTTTCCGAGATGAATAAAGATTGCCATCACGCAGTATTAAAATGCTTTCCCCCAAACGAATTAGACTAGTGTAACCCTGTTATGTCTATTTTTAACTTCACCAAAAATAATTTGGTCAAAAAGCTTCAAAACTGCTCTTATCTCATTCAGAGAGATAAAGAAATCACATTCCGAGAAGACTGTCCACTGCGCCAGCTGCTCCCTGGAAACCAAACTGATATAAATGGCCCTTTCCTCTCCCTACCACGCAAAAAATGCAGTTTTTTTTAACGCTTGGCCATCTTGAATTCTCATTTTTGTCGCTTTCATTTCTGGCCAAACCATGCACATAACATAAATTTGGGTGAAATCGGTGAAGACGAGTAG
Organism: Schistocerca serialis cubense; assembly: GCF_023864345.2. Lineage (NCBI taxonomy): Eukaryota > Metazoa > Arthropoda > Insecta > Orthoptera > Acrididae > Schistocerca > Schistocerca serialis. The sequence goes on from NC_064640.1 coordinate 527,245,750, forward strand.
GCGCGGTCCCCCTGTAAGTGTTTTATCTACAACGATATTGAAACAACTCTGGTTCTTGCAATATCACATACCTTTCAAAAAATTTCAGGATATTTTCAAAATAGGAGTCCAGCGAAATCTGCATGTAGCTAGGGCCTCGTGTCGGGTAGGCCGGCCTCCTGGCGCAAGGTTTTTGGTTGATGCCACTTCGGCGGGTTGTGTGAGGACGAAATGATGATGAAGACAACACAACACCCAATCACCGAGAGGAGAAAATCCCCTCCCCGCCCTTTCCGGGAATCGAACCCATGGCACCGCATTCTGCCGCGCTGGTGGAGGATAGCAGTACGATAACGGACACTTAATGTGTCATGGTATATTTATTCCTCGTAACCCAATGTTTTCGTGGCGAATCAGAAAAAAACTGTATTGTACTGGCATTCAAATTTAGATTTTTTATTTTCTCTGTAGTTTACGTTGTTTATATCTAGCATAAATTAGGAGATTCTGAAGATCCTGTAACACAGCATCTCTCTGTCGATACGGAACACAGTTATATATAGGACACGGTACTTAATAAATCATACATGTAATTTATATTATGATCTGATGTTCCTATAAAACAAATGTACAATTTCATACCAAATATACAAATTGATTCCGTGCTGATGTTACAAACTTTCAGGGAGAAGGGTAAATGTATCAATTTGAGGTATGGGATCCTGGTCCGGGAACAACCAGGTGAAAGTTGTAAGCGAAAACCGTTCTGATACGTCTAACAGTGGAATACTTGTATCGGTACTTTTGTTTTTAAGATAGTAAGGTACGCAACTTTCAGAGGTTTTAGCGTGGACCAAAACAAGGAAAAATATCAAGTAAATATGGGTTCGAAAAGGCATCCATTAAGAGCTGTGGATACTTGTTCAGTAAAAGAGACGTTTTTCACAGTAGCGAAGACGAACAAGTGTCCATAGCTCTTATGATACGCATTTTAGCGCCCTTGTTTACTGAACATTCGTTTTTTTTATTTAGTCCATATTATTTCCTCCAAAAATATGGAAACAAATGCAGTAGAAGAGGTGTACCTCACAGCAACGAAAATGAACAAGTGCTCATAGCTCTTGAGGTATGCATTTTAGAGCCCATGACTACTAGGCATTTTTTTTCTTGTTTTGGTCCATACTACAATACCTGAAAGTTGCTTGTTCTGCAATCTTAGTAACAATAGCACCATCACTGGCAGAGGTATCAGAAAGATTGTCGCATGTAACTTTCGACTCGGTCGTTTCCGGACCAGGACCACTTACCCCTCTCTGAGGAGACAAAAATCATGGAATAGCCATATGCAGAAATACAGATGGCGGTAGTATCGCATATACAAGGTATAAAAGGGCAGTGCATTGGCGGAGCTGTCATCTGTACTCACGTGATTCATGTGAAAAGGTTTCCGATGTATTTATGTCTGGGCGACGGGAATTAGCAGACTTTGACCGCGGAATGGTAGTTGGAGCTAGACGTATGGGACATTTCATTTCGTAAGTCGTTAGGGAATTCAATAGCGGTCACTGCTAAGAGAGAAGGAATACTGCGTGATTAACTGCAGAAATCAATGTGGGACATACGACGAATTTATCCTTTAGAAAAGACCAGCGAAATTTGACGTTAATGGGCTAGGCAGCAAACGACATCGCCTGCTGCATCTCTACTGTGCTGGTGACCATAACAGTTGCATTCTAGACGGCGCGAAAACCGTGGCCTGGTCACCACTCATGCAATACAGGGTGCCTAGGAAGCTGTTTTCTCGGATAGCTAGACAACAAACAAGCAGACATGGAGTTTATCACAGTAATCGAGTTGACAATACTTAACTTGCGTTTATACCATGAAGTGTCGCAAGCAACTGGCGACGTGCAAATAATCAATGTCTTCGCTGTATACAATTTCCATGCAAGCCATTAATATAAGGCACAAGTCTCAACAAAACAGTCAGGATGACGGCTCGTCTTCTACTGCTTCTCTTCTAATGCAGCCATCTTAGAGCGGCCGAGGCTCGCTGCAGCGGCCCTTATACTCTCTTCGGATAGACGCTGCTCCTGTCGTGTGCGGTCCTAGTCAGCGTATCATTCGCTGACGACGTCTCTCAGCCTTCTCTGCGGTTACGTTCCATGCCGCCATGCCGGCGTTTGGTGTTGCGCCGAAACATTCCTCCCCCCCCCCCCCCCCAAAGCGACGGAGCGTCGTCGTGTAGGGAGCGCGTCAACGGCGGGGGAGACCGGAGGGTGGACGCTGCGCTGGACCGGAAGCGGTGGCTACAGGGGACGTCAAGCTTCCGGTCGTACCCCGCCATCCGGCCTCCACTCTGGCGGAAACGTCCCGCGGAAAAAGACCAGAAGGGTACGAGTTCACCTCCGGAGGCCAATAACCAGATGTGGAAGGCGTCGGCGGCTGTGGTGTGGGCGGATCCAGCTGCAATGGTGAGGCGAAAGAGGCGGAGGCTCCGTCTCCAACTCCATGGGGTCGTAACGCGGTGTCGTGATGACACCCACTGGCGGCCACTGTGGCCGCGCTGTCCTCGTGATCTGTGAATTTGGGGGAAGAGACACTAAAAGAACATTGTGCACGTGACAGTAGCGAAGTTGATTGTGATGTCAGGGCTGTAAGCCGTCTGGACGTGAAATAAGACGCATGTAAGCGCCAAGTCGACGGACGATCTCGCCTCACGCCCACCGTCTGCTGTCGCAAACACCCTGAAAAATACAATATCACGCTGCGCGAAGCGATACTTGCGGCCTTCCTTCGGCGCCGTATGCTGAGAAGGTTGGAGCAGTGTCCGATGGCTGCGGCAGTGAAGCAATTCCGCCAACGATGGTCCATCTCGTGTGTGTGAACGATAGGAGGCGAGAAACAGTTCCAACGCCTGATCTCTGATGTGTACGGAGCGAAGTTAGGGCCATCTGCTGCTTCAGGTTCTGACAAAACGTTCCCCTTTGCCGTTTGACTGTGGATGGAACGGTGCACTAGTTAAATGCTGTATGCCATTTCGTTCACACAATGTTTCAAATTGATTTGAAGTGAACTGAGGGCCGTTGCCTGATACTATGACTTCAAGTAAACCTTCGACGCAAAAAAATAGAGGACAACACCTGAACTGAGCTACGTGACGTTGTCGAGTTCATTGGCACAGCAAAAGGAAACTTGCTATTCGAGTCAACCACAATCAACCAACGAGTGTTCCAAAACGGTCCCGCAAAGTCTATGTGCACACGTTGCCATGGTGATTGCGACTTAGGCCAAGCAGAGAATTTTTGTAGCCCAGCGGACTGATTTTCCGCACATGCGTGACACTGTGATGTCATCTGTTCAATTTGGGTGTCCATACCGTGCCAAATACAGTGACGACGGGCTAACTGTTTCGTACGAACAATCCCCCAGTATCCTTTGTGAAGCAACAGCAACACTTCTTTTTGAAAAGCTTTAGGGATCAACACACGTGACTGTCCACTGTCATTCTGAACGTGAATTACACCTTTGTGTACAGCGAGGCTATGCCGACGTGCAAAGTATCGGCGCTTTACAGAGTTCTTTATGCTACGCAAAGAACGAGGCCAAGATGTGCAAATGTATGTTAGCAAAATGTTAAAACCTGAATCAGCTACCGTGGGCTGTGCAATTTTCCTATAGTTCAGCGGAAAAAATTGAAGCAATTCAGAATCCTGAGCATCGATGTGACAACAAGATGCAGCAGAAGTGTCAAAGTCTGTGTCAGGGCCAATCGGAAGACGTGAAAATGCGTCCGCATTACCATGTTCAGCCGTCGGGCGGTACACAATCTCGTACTGGTAATAAGACAACAAGAAAGCCCATCTTTGCAATTTTTGGGCAGTTCGTACAGGAGCCTGTTTCGTCGGATGAAACAAGGACTACAAAGGCTTGTGATCCGTTACTAAGTAGAATTTTCTGCCATACAAATAGTGGTGGAATTTGGTGACACCATGCACAATAGCCAAAGCCTCTTACTCGATTTGTGAATAGTTACACTGAGCTTTGGGCAACACTTTTGAAGCGAAAGCAATAGGCCTGTCTATATCACCAATTCTGTGCGAAAGCACTGCACCGTTTCCGTAAGAGGAAGCGTCAACTTGTAATACAACTGATTTGTCAGGATCAAAGTCAACTAAGCATCGATCACTGAGCAATGCATCTTTAAGTTTTTGAAAAGCTACTTGGCACTCAACTGTCGAAACAAAGGGACATTCTTGCGACGCAAGCGATGCAATGGAGCTGCTATTTGTGCAGCATTAGGTATGAACCGAAGGTGGTCATTTTCCCTCAAACTGACTGCAATTCTGTGACATTGCGAGGAACTGCCAAATCACGTATTGCTAACAAATGCAACTGGAGAGCATGTACACCATGACTGTTGATATAACCAAGATACTGCAACTCAGGTTTAAAGAAATCACACTTGTCCAGTCTACACTTTAGTCCCGCATCAGGTAACACACGTAACAAAGCACGCAAATCTGCAATATGTTCTTCAAGTGTACGACCTGCTACGACAATATCGTCCAAATAGTTTGAACAGTTTGATTCTTGCACAATCAGCTGTTCCAAATATCGTTGGAAATTGGCGGGTGCGGAAGCACTGCCAAAAGGCAAGCGCAAATATTTAAACAAACCCAAACAAGTATTTACTACGCACACTTTTTGAGATTCGTCATCGAGCGGTATTTTAAGATACACGTCACACAAATCAATTTTTGAAAAGTAGCTTTCAACGCCTAATCTGCCCATGAGATTCTCTCGGCGTGGCAATGCATAATTATCAATCACAGTTTGTGGGTTGACAGCAGTCTTAAAGTCAACACAGAGGTGAATGCGACCTGAAGGTTTGTGGAGCAAAACAGGTGGACTTACCCATTGACTAGCTTTCATGGGCGCAATAGCTATACTATCTTACAATTCCTTAAGTTCAGCAGCGACTTTGTCCCATAATGCAATGAGACCAGTTCTGACCCGGAAAATTTCGGCTGAGCATTGTCTTTCAGAATAATATGTGCAACAAAATTGTTAGCGTTGCCTAAACCTTCAGAAAAGAGGTCCGGGAATTCTTTTAGCAAGCTAGCTACATTGTCTTTTGCATGGAATACAGACACTGACAACATATTGTCCTGAATGTTAAAGCCAAACTAATCAAGACCAAATATGTTTGCACAGTCGCGTGATTGCAGCCCGGTAAAAGTCACTGATCACGTATGCGAGCGACACATAGCAGGTAAAGTACATTTTCCAAGAACGGGAATGTATTGTCCATCATAAGCCGTCAGGTGCATGCTAGTTTTAGACAGGTGTGGGGAGCCTAACAAATAGTTCAAATGGCTCTGAGCACTATGGGACTCAACTGCTGTGGTCATAAGTCCCCTAGAACTTAGAACTACTTAAACCTAACCAACCTAAGGACATCACACACATCCATGCCCGAGGCAGGATTCGAACCTGCGACCGTAGCGGTCGTGCGGTTCCAGACTGTAGCGCCTTTAACCGCTCGGCCACTCCGGCCGGCAGGAGCCTAACAGTTCATACGTGTGACGATTTAGCGGTGTGACAGAGGCACCTTAGTCAAACTGAAATTTCACACGTTTCCCACAAAGAAGCAACTGAACAAAAGGTTTGTTGGACTGGCGTATCACTGAAGAAACTGCACGCTTGCTAGTGTTGCGGCCGGCCGAAGTGGCCGTGCGGTTAAAGGCGCTGCAGTCTGGAACCGCAAGACCGCTACGGTCGCAGGTTCGAATCCTACATCGGGCATGGATGTTTGTGATGTCCTTAGGTTAGTTAGGTTTTACTAGTTCTAAGTTCTAGGGGACTAATGACCTCAGCAGTTGAGTCCCATAGTGCTCAGAGCCATTGCTAGTGTTGCCAACGCCTGTTGCAGAGCTGGAAACATGGCGATAATAACATGGGCCTTGTGGCTAAATTTTTGTGAGTGGGCGAATTCTTATGTTTGTTGCGTTGCAAGCTTACGGATCGTATATGTTCTTCCGTGCCACAAGCGTTACACTGAGCTTGTCGGGAGGGGCAGTCCTGGCATTTGTGCCGTTGAGTGGCATTGAGGGCAAGACTTAATTCTGTTCGCCTGTGTAGCCGTCTGCTTAGCGAGCTGCTTACGTAGCACGGAGCGTTGTTTACTCAGTGCAGCGAGCGCAAGCTGCCGCTGAATGGGCTGGCCGCCAACAAGGGACTTAACCCAACAAATAGGTGCCTGCTGAAATTCATCGGCTGACAGGGCACCTGAATCGTACTGCTCTAGTATTTGCACTACCTGCTGAAATGAAGGATTGGATTGTTTCAAATTTGTTCTCTGAGTTTGACATCAGGTACATTGTACACGATCACATCACGCAACGTAGCATCTGAATATAAAGCCCCGCAAGCACTTTTGAATTTTCATTTCCTCATCATACCCTTCCCGTCTGTTACCCACACGCGATAAGTTTGTTCTGACTGTTTTTTTTACAACTAATGAATTGATGCCTAGCTGCTACCATATTCACTTGTTGGTCATAATAGTTAATTAGCGAATCTACAACCTATTCATACGAAAGTTCACTCGGAGTGGCGTTAGTAAATAGTTTCTGGGTTAGTCGGAACACTGCTCTCTCTACAGTGGATAACAAATATGGCAGTTTCACAGTACCTGGTACGTTGTGAGCGAGTACATGGGCCTCAGATAATTGCAACCACTTGAGCCATTCCTCATCTTGTTCATGGAACTGGCGAAAAGGCGGTATAGCTGTAGATGTTTCTGTAGGTGGTGCTCGCTCCGTCGGGTGCACAGCGTTGGCCAGTAGCTGCTGCACCGTGTTGAACAGTGCAGATATTTGCAGAGTCAGAACTGAAACATCTGCATTAGCTGTGTTGCATCTTACGCTTCCAGCTGTGACGCCTGAGCATGAACTGGGATTGTGGGGTGGGCATTTTGGAAGATACAGATGCAAGGAACAGACAAGCAAGCAAGAAAATAAGAACAAAAGCAAAGAAAATTTCTGCAATGCCCAACACACAGACTCTTAAAGCATGTAAACGGCTCTGCAAAGTAAAGACAAGAGAGAATTAAGGAGCCAGCGAAACAAAAAACAAAATACTATGACCGCGAGGAGCGGGGTTGGTTTGGGAATCCTCGTCGACAATCTGGGATTCTGCCCACTCATGTCATATAGGGTGCCTAGGAAGCTGTTTTGTCGGATAGCTAGACAACATACAAGCAGATCATATTGACGGAGTTTATTACAGTCATTGAGCTGACAATGCTGAAATTGCGTTTCTACCATGAAGTGTCGCAAGCAATTGGCGACATACAAATAAATGCCCCTCACTATATACAATTTCCATGCAAGCAATTAATATAAGGCACAAGACTCAACTAAACAGTTGGGATGACGTCTTGTCTTCTAGTGCGTCTTCTACTGCCTCTCTTCTAATGCGGCTCTTCTAGTGTGGCCAAGGGTCACTGGAGCGGCGCTTATATTCTCTTCGGATAGAAGCCACACCTGTAGTGGTGCGGTCTTAGTCAGCGTACTATTGGCTGACATCGTCTCTCACACTTTTCTGCAGCTAAGTTCCATGCCAAAGTACTGGCGCTTGCTGTTACACAGGAACAACATGAGTCCCGATTTCACTTGGTAGGAGCTGATGGTAGCGTTCGAGTGTGGCGCAGACCCTACGAAGCCATGTGCCCAAATTGTCAACAAGGCACTGTGCAAGCTGGTGGTGTCTCCATACTGGTGTGGGTTGTGTTTACATGGGTTGGACTGGGTCCTCTGGTCCAACTTAACCGATCATTAACTGGAAATTGTTATGTTCGGCTATCTGAAGACCGTTTGCAGCCATTCATCGAGTCCATGTTCGCAAACAGTGATGAAATTTTTATGGATGACAATGCACCATATCACCTGGCCATAATTGTTCTCGATTTGTTTGAAGAACGTTCTGGACAGTTCGAGCGAATGATGTGGCCACCCAGATGGCCTGACATGAACGCCATCGAACATTTATGGGACAAAATCGAGAGGTCATTTCGTCCACAAAATCCTACGCCAACAACACTTTTGCAATTATGAGCGGCTTGAAAAGACAGCACCGCTCAATATTTCTGCAGGGAACTTCCAACGACTTGTTGAATCCATGCCACGTCGAGTTGCTACACTACGCCTGACGAAAGGAGGTCGGACATGATATTATTAGGCATTACGTAACTATTGTCGCCTCAGTGTATATTTTCGCTTCTCTACTATTCCTGAAAGCTTGTAACATCATCACAGAATCACTCTCTAGCTAGAAGCAATATGCTCTCAGATTGAAAGTATTGCAGAAATTCTTGGCTATCACTACATGTTGGCTGTTACCTAATGAACTGTTTTGATTGATGAAAAACTGTCTACAGCGTTATATGTTGTCCTAGCTAACTCCAGAAGTGCTGGAATGGTGCTACGCGGTAGACACTGAACAACGTTTGTATTAGAAGACTCTGTGACTTTCACTATCGATTGCTAGACAAACGTAGCGATAGTAAGCAACAAGCTAAAGGTCCGTGGCTGAAAAGCAGTCCCACAACTGCCGCTATTATTTTCCCCGAACTTGGCTACAAATACACTATGTGATCAAAAGTATCCGGACACCCCCAAAAACATACGTTTTTCATATCTGGTGCATTGTGCTGACACCTACTGCCAGGTATTCCATATCAGCGACCTCAGTGGTCGTTGGACATCGTGAGAGAGCAGAATGGGGCGTTCCGTGAAATTCATGGACTTCGAACGTGGTCAGGTGATTGGGTGTTACTTGTGTCATATGTCTGTACGCGAAATTTCCACACTCCTAAACATCCCTAGATCCACTGTTTCTGAAGTGATAGTGAAGTGGAAACGTGAAAGGCACGTACAGTACAAAAGCGCACAGGCCGACCTCGTCTGTTGACTGACAGAGACCGCCTACAGTTGAAGAGGGTCGTAACGTGTAATAGGCAGACATCTATCCAGACGATCACACAGGAATTCCAAACAGCATCAGGATCCACTGCAAGTACTATGACAGTTAGGCGGGAGGTGAGAAAACTTGGATTTCATGGCCGAGTTGCTGCTCATAACTCGATAAACGCCAAACAACGCCTCGTATGGTGTAGGAGCGTAAATATTGGACGATTGAACAGTGGAAAAATGTTGTGTGGAGTGACGAATCACGGTACACAATGTGGCGATCCGATGGCAGGGTGTGGGTATGGCAAATACCCGGTGAATGGCATCTGCCAGCGTGTGTAGTGTCAACAGTAAAATTCAGAGGCGGTAGTGTTACGGTGTGGTCGTGTTTTTCATGACGGGGGCTTGCACCCCTTGTTTTTCGTAGTACTATCACAGCAAAAAAATGGTTCAAATGACTCTGAGCACTATGGGACTCAACATCTTAGGTCATAAGTCCCTTAGAACTTAGAACTACTTAAACCTAACTAACCTAAGGACATCACACACACCCATGCCCGAGGCAGGATTCGAACCTGCGACCGTAGCAGTCCCGCGGTTCCGGACTGCAACGCCAGAACCGCACGGCCACCGCGGCCGGCACTATCACAGCACAAGCCTACAATGATGTTTTAAGCACCTTCTTTCTTCCCACTGTTGAAGAGCAATTCGGGGATGGCAATTGCATCTTTCAACACGATAGAGCACCTGTTCATAATGCACGGCCTGTGGCGGAGTGGTTATACGACAATAACATCCCTGTAATGGACTGGCCTACACAGATTCCTGACCTGAATCCTATAAAACACCTTTGTGATGTTTTACAACCCTGACTTCGTACCAGGCCTCACCGACCGACAACGATACCTCTCCTCAGTGCAGCACTCCGTGAAGAATGGGGTGCCATTCCCCAAGAAACCTTCCAGCACCAGATTGAACGTATGCCTGCGACAGTGGAACCTGTCGTCAAGACTAAGGGTGCCCCAACATCGTGTTGAATTCCAGCATTACCGATGGAGGGCGCCACGGGCTAGTAAGCTATTTTCAGACAGGTGCTCGGATACTTTTGAACACATATTGTAGCAGCACCACATCAACAATACTTCACAATCTGACAGGATTCTAAGCACCTGGTTTACATAATGACACAGCTCGCAGAACCTCAATAAGACAACTGGGTCGGTAGTCGAAATATAGCGCAAAGAATAGAATGAACGACTCAAATGATAACCCGAAAAAATACCATTCATGTCATGTTCAGCCTTAAGACGGGGCAGGCTACAGTTCTCTGTCACATTCATTCCTGTGGCGGTGTTGTTCTCTTATGCGCAATAGAATTACCTTACCTCGATTGTTTGTTCAAAAAAAATAAAAGAAAACATTGGCAGTTTGTGTCGCTCCTAGAAGCATACTCTAATTGCCAAATTGGCTAAGCCTACTGCTCCCGCCAAGCAAGAGATTTGGGTTCGAATTCGGACTCGGCACAAATTTTCTCTGCTACGTCATGTCGTTGTTGTTGTTGTGGTCTTCAGTCCTGAGACTGGTTTGATGCAGCTCTCCATGCTACTCTATCCTGTGCAAGCTTCTTCATCTCCCAGTAACTACTGCTACGTCATAGCCTACTCAAAATGCTGAAATAGTTGTCCACAATACTCGATTTATAATACGTATGTGAATAATATTGAACCATTATTTCATAGTGTTCCTATTTAATTCTCTTCTAAATGTTTTTACATGTATTTTTTATTATAAAACGAAGGACACTCAATAAATAACGCACCACTTTTTTTTTTCTCGGCCAGTTTCGGATGAACAAATGCAGAATTTGTTGTGCGACATCGTGGGATATTCCCGTTTCAGCCCCTGTAGTTTCATAAAGTTCCGATATGTGCTGGCGCTATGGTAGCCTTCAAAGTGGTGTCTGTAACGAAGATGCGTTCCAAGCATAGAGCTCCCATTAAATTTCTTTTGGCGGAAAACCATAGCATCGCAGATATACATAGATGCCTGCAGCATGTCTACTGAGACCTGCCAGTGAACAAAAGCACAGTGATTGGTGGGGCGAGATGTCTGTCATCATCGCAACAAGGTCGCGCAAACTTGTCCGATCTCCTGTATGTCGGCCGACCGCACACAGCTGTGACTCCTGCAGTGTTGGATCGTGCGGACACTCTCATTCAGGGTGATCGACAGATCATAATCGAACACATCGTTGCTCAACTAGGCATGTCTGTCTGCAGTGCTGACGCACTCGTCCAACAGTTCGGGTACTCAATGCTGTGTGCCTGCTGGATTCCTCTCCGCCTAACGGAAGACCACTAACAGCGAAAGAGGACCAAATGTGTGGGAAGCAGTACGTGTATGATGGGGAGGTTATTGATGCAGCAAGGCTTAGGCTCCGACATCTCCCAGTAGAGTGGTACCTCGCAGTAAGGTGGCGTAAGGCCGTCGCATTTAGCGCAGATTATGTTGAAAAATAGGGTTTTGTAAGCAAAAGAAGAGGAGAAGGAGATTAGTGTTTAACATCGTGTCGACAACGACGTCATTAGAAACGGAGCAGAAACTCGGATTAGAGAAGGGCGGGGAAGGAAATTGGCCGTGCACTTTCAAACGAACCATCCTGGCATTTGCCTGAAGCGACCTAGGGAAATCAGGAGACCGGACGCGGGTTGGAACCGTCGTCCTCTGAAATGCGAGTTCAGTGTGCTAACCACTGCACCACCTCTCTCAGTTTCTAGCTAAAAGTGTGTGGAATAACGTGGTGCATTGTAATCAAGAATAAAACCAGGCTGCTTTCAGAAAAAAAATGTTACATTACCTACTGAACGCCCATCGTATTCCGAGCGAGCTCTGCTTAAAAATCTCAGCCACTTTTCTGTGTTCAGTCGGCACACTGAATCTACAGCGTGATCAGAAACACTCTGAAGGGCTTGTAAGGCTGTTGAGGGGTAGGTTGTACTGAGAAAAAATTGTTAAGCAAAAAATTCGATACGTTGCGCCGTTTCCGAGTTAATTAGCATTTAATTTGGGCAATCACGCCGCTGCGCGTGCAAATTCAAGCGGCCCGCCAGAGACTGTGTCGCCGAGCGTCTTCCTCGTTTGGTTTTCTAAAACCGAACAACAGAGCGATAAAAAATTGTACATGGGACGGATTGAAACCGAGCCAAAGGCTAAGCAGTCTCGTGCGATATGATCTACGCTATGAGAACAACTGACAACAATTGTATCTAGTGGGCCGCTTAAATTTGCGAGCGCGAAGGTCAGATTGGCTAGCTTCAATGTTAATTAACTCAGAAAGGATGCAAAGGAAAGAATGTCTTTTTTAACTATTATCTACCAGCATAAGCTACTCTGCAACGTCCTTACAAGATTTTCAGATAGTTTGTGATCACCCTGAATGTTACTAACCGGCTAGCCCAGATTGCACGGCAAGATACCCAAGCCCATTTTCAGATTGCCTAACTATCGTCTTCCATGGGCAACAAGAATTTGATTTTCAATATATCACCTAACTATTGACCGAATTTAAAAATTTAAAATGCTGTCATGATCTAGTCATTCCATCTTATATTAAACGTTTAACTCAACAAGGCAATTATAACAGTTAGAACTGAGTTTGTCTCGAGGCAACGTAACTGACAGCGCGCAAATGCCTGGACTTTATTCATCTAGTATTTGAGAATGAGAACGCTTAGCAGCTTCCAACAAACTTTACACATAATTTCAAACCTTCTCGAAGGTTTTTCTATTATTCCACCCATGAAATAGGATTAAAAGAATAAAGTTTACCCCTTACTACATTTCCGCTGTTTATGCGGTAATATTGCAGCAGTAAGCATGAGGTTTTAACTTATTACTTCTTTGCTACTAAGTCTATTCGCAACACAGTTGTCAGATAGTATACACATATACTACTGAATGTACCGGCAAAATTATATCAATTTGCGATACATAGTTTAGGAGATATAACGTCATAAATACTTATTTGCGTGAAAAAGTAGCTTTTGCTTAAAATGGCGTGCAGTATAACTTCAAAATCAGGCATGACGTTTTAATTTATTTTCCGCAGCTCGTGGTCGTGTGGTAGCGTTCTCGCTTCCCGCGCACGGGTTCCCGGGTTCGATTCCCGGCGGGGTTAGTGATTTTCTCTGCCTCGTGAAGACTGGGTGTTGTGTGATGTCCTTAGGTTAGTTAGGTTTAAGTAGTTCTAAGTTCTAGGGGACTGATGACCATAGATGTTAAGTCCCATAGTGCTCAGAGCCATTTGAACCATTTTTTTTTAAATTTATTACTTATTTACTACAGGTTCTATTCACATCACACTTCAGATACAGTATCTGTATGTATCAGTGAATGTACTTTCAAAATTATTTCACTGTACGACAAATACACTACTGGCCATTAAAACTGCTACACCACGAAGATGACGTGCTGCAGACGCGAAATTTAACCGACAGGAAAAAGATACTGTTATATGCGAATGATTAGCTTTTCAGAGGATTCACACAAGGTTGGCGCCGGTGGCGACACCTACAACGTGCTGACATGAGGAAAGTTTCCAACCGATTTCTCATACACAAACAGCAGCTGACCGGCGTTGCCTGGTGAAACGTTGTTGTGATGCCTTGTGTAAGGAGGAGAAATGCATACCATCACATTTCCGACTTTGATAAAGGTCGGATTGTAGCCTCTCGCGATTGCGGTTTATCGTATCGCGACATTGCTGCTCGCGTTGGTTTAGATCCAATGACTGTTAGCAGAATATGGAATCGGTGGATTCACGAGGGTAATACGGAACGCCGTGCTGGGTCCCAACGGCCTCGTATCACTAGCTGTCGAGATGACAGGCATCTTATCCGCATGGCTGTAACGGATAGTGCAGCCACGTCTCGATCCCTGAGTCAACAGATGGGGACGTTTGCAAGACAACAACCACCTGCACGAACAGTTCGACGACGTTTGCAGCAGTATGGACTATCAGCTCGGAGACCATGGCTGCGGTTACCTTTGATACTGCATCGCAGACAGGAGCACCTGCGATGATGTACTCAACGAAGAATCTTGGTGCTCGAACGGCAAAACGTCATTTTTTCGGATGAATCCAGTTTCTGTTTACAGCATCATGATGGTTGCATCCGTGTTTGGCGACATCGCGGTGAACGCACATTGGAAGCACGTATTCGTCATCGCCATACTGGCGTATCACCCGGCGTGATGGTATGGGGTGCCATTGGTTACACGTCTCGGTCACCTCTTGTTCGCATTGATGGCACTTTGAACAGTGGACGTTACATTTCAGATGTGTTACGACCCGTGGCTCTACCCTTCATTCGATCCTTGCGAAACCCTACATTTCAGCAGGATAATGCACGACCGCATGTTGCAGGTCCTGTACGGGCATTTCTGGATACAGAAAATGTTCGACTGTTGCCCTGGGCAGCACATTCTCCAGATCTCTCACCAATTGAAAACGTCTGCTCAATATTGGCCGAGCAACTGGCTCGTCGCAATACGTCAGTCACTACTCTTTATGAACTGTTGTATCGTGTTGAAGCTGCATGGGCAGCTGTACATGTACACGCTATCCAAGCTCTGTTTGACTCAATGCTCAGGCGTATCAAGGCCGTTATTACGGCCAGAGGTGGTTGTTCTGGGTATTGATTTCTCAGGATCTATGCACCCATTTGCGTGAAAATGCAATCACATGTCAGTTCTAGTATAATATATTTGTCCAATGAATAGCCGCTTATCATCTGCATTTCTTCTTGGTGTAGCAATTTTAATGGCCAGCAGTGTAGTTTAGGAGATTTGACGTCGTAAACATTGAGATGCCAGAAAAACTAGCTTTTGCTTAAAATGTGGCGCAAATTATCCTGTTTATATTCCTCCAGGGTTTCATAATGAGAGCACTTATCAACTTCCAACAAATTGTAAGCATAACTACAAATCCTTCCTGAGCTTTTTCTTACTCATATGCTTAAAAGCAAACGTTTAACACATCAACTCACCTGGAAAGTAATCAGACGTTTGAAGCTGTTTTATACATCGGAATTTGAATCCTTAAAGGATCGTGGGCTCACTGTTTTCCAGCTAAACGGATAAACTCTGCCCGTCGCCGTCTCTGCGTTTATTCTGCGCCCCCTACATCAGATACTTCTATGAAGTCTGTGCCCCGCTACCTCCCGCGATGCCAGAAGGCAAA
Organism: Schistocerca serialis cubense; assembly: GCF_023864345.2. Lineage (NCBI taxonomy): Eukaryota > Metazoa > Arthropoda > Insecta > Orthoptera > Acrididae > Schistocerca > Schistocerca serialis. Next base: position 527,260,945 of record NC_064640.1, read on the forward strand.
AGCCTCGTTAGCGTGTGGCCCGAGGCAGACGCAGTAGCTGCCAGAATACCCACCACATCGCAGGGACAGCGGTAGCAGTACTTACTTTCAATTAAACAGCGCCGCCTAATGTGGCTGTCACTCGATTAGCAGCCGATGATTAGACGTTTCGCCGCAGACAGCGCGCCGCCAAAGAAACAATACGCCGGCTCACAAAAAGGCGAGCTGCGCGCCTCCACTCAGGCAGGCCGCCCGGCGCATAAATAAAAACAAAATCCTTGTTTAAGAAGCGATGATGCCACGGGCTGCTAAGAGGTCGCCTCTAATGCCGCATATAATAGCGCCCACTCACGGCAAAGGATCCGCACATCTTGATCGGAAACACAAATGAGCAGCTAAAGTGGAAGGGCCGACGCTTCTACGGCAGCGTTCCCAGGTGTACACCGGCGTGCATGCGCGCGCACTTACGCACGAGCACACGCACGCTCACGCACGCACACGCACACACACAAACACACACATACACACACACACACACACACACACGCACAGGCACACACACACACACACACACACAAAGCAAGAGAGAGAGTCAGAAAGAGAGGAGGGTCAGAAGAGGCAGACAAAGAGAGAGAAAAGTTATATCGTGGGAGGCGGGGGGGGGGGGGGGGGGGGAGGACGGAGAGCAGACAGCCGATTTGGGAAGAAGAGAATGTATGACACGATTTCGTTTTACTGTCCTAAACGCATTCTACTGAGTACTAAGTACTGCTGACAGTTTTTTTTTCTTTCAGCAAATGGAGGTCGTTTATTTCGTAACATCTCGCCCGTTAATGTCGAACTCGAATTCTTCGAAGCATGAAATCAATTTGAAGGAGTGTTCTCCAAGCTGTGATAACGTCAAGAACATGATGGAGATGTTTCTTGGAAATATGCAGGGCGATTCAAAAAAACAACTATATATTTGTTTATTGCAGACAAACTATGATAGTCCGCAGCTCGTGGTCTACATCTACATCTACATCTACATCCATACTCCGCAAGCCACCTGACGGTGTGTGGCGGAGGGTACCTTGAGTACCTCTATCGGTTCTCCCTTCTATTCCATTCTCGTATTGTTCGTGGAAAGAAGGATTGTCGGTATGCCTCTGTGTGGGCTCTAATCTCTCTGATTTTATCCTCATGGTCTCTTCGCGAGATATACGTAGGAGGGAGCAATATACTGCTTGACTCTTCGGTGAAGGTATGTTCTCGAAACTTTGACAAAAGCCCGTACCGAGCTACTGAGCGTCTGTCCTGCAGAGTCTTCCACTGGAGTTTATCTATCATCTCTCTCTCGCTTCCCGCGCCCGGGTTCCCGGGTTCGATTCCCGGCGGGGTCAGGGATTTTCTCTGCCTCGTGATGACTGGGTGTTGTGTTCTGTCCTTAGGTTATTTAGGTTTAAGTACTTCTAAGTTCTAGGGGACTGATGACCATAGATGTTAAGTCCCATAGTGCTCAGAGCCATTTGAACCATTTTTTTGAACAAACTATGATAGATAGAAACACATTGCACATGTCACTGGACAGAGGAAGGTTCAAAGCTTTCTATTCGGACAGACACCAGAGATTTGACCGTACATTCAACATGAGAATCACAAATTGCTCGAGAAATAACGAAACGGTTGTCCATTTCACTTCACACACGAATGTATAGGTACCTGTTTATTGAATCGACAGCTTCAACCATTCGATTTCTCAGTTCTTGAAGACTAGCTGCCATAGGTAGGACAAAGTCTGTCTTTTATGTACCCCAGCAGAAAAAAAAATCGCAAGATGTGAGGTTTGGTGAACTGGAAGGCCAAAAGCAAAGAGCAAAATTTTGTCGTATACCTCTTCCAGTCCACCGTTCTGGAATGATGATGTTGAATCATTGGAACCTTCGTAAGGAAACAAACAATTTTTCAGTACGTCGAGGTATGACAGTCCTGTCACAGCAACCTACTTAAAAAAGAAAGGTCCATAAACTTTGTGAACAGAAAGGCACAAAAAACATTCGGTTTTGGTTGAGTCTCTTTCATGTTCGAAGGTGACGCCAAGATTATGCGATTCCCAAATTCTTACATTAGAGTGGTTTACTTTACCTGACAGATGAAAAGTCGATTCGTCCCAAAAGATGGGTCGTTCGGAAAACATGTCCTCTGCCATATCCTTCAGCACTGAAATGCAAAATTCGTACCTTCTGTTATGGTCTTCGGGACGCAATTGCAGCACTAACTACGAACTTGAAAGTCTTCATATGCAGGCGTCGTTTCAGAACATGCCACACCGTTGTTTCAGGAACTTGAAATTCCCGGTCTGTCGGACTTGTGGACTTCAGAGGTCTTCATACGAACGTATCTCGGATACGCTCGACATTTTCATCAGATGTGCGTGGCTGACTGGTGCTCTTCCCTTTGCATGTGCAACAAACTTCCAAAAATTTTGTATGCCAGTCATAAATCTGCTGATGCAGAGACAGCTTCTCCCTGAATCTACGGCAGAATGCAAGTTGCACTTCAATAGTGGGCTGACTTAGCGCAGATCCCCAAGCAAAAACTTATTTCTCTTGTGATGTAGTCGCCATATTGCTACAAACAAAAACTTAGACTCCTCCACTACGCCGGCATAAGTGGCCGAGCGGTTAAAGGCGCTACAGTCTGGAACCGCACGACCGCTACGGTCGCAGGTTCGAATCCTGCCTCGGGCATGGATGTGTGTGATGTCCTTAGGTTAGTTAGGTTTAAGTAGTTCTAAGTTCTAGGGGACTGATGACCACAGAAGTTAAGTCCCATAGTGCTCAGAGCCATTTGAACCATTTTTTTTTAATCCTCCACTACCCGGTGACATGCGCAATGTGCTTCTACCTTTTTTTATAGTTTGGCTGTAATAATTTAAGTCTCTTCTTTCTTTTTGAATCACCCTGTACTGGTTCATACGTGCCTCCGTTGCATCGGCAGCGGAGGATCGGCTGGAAGTAACTGCTCAAAATTCTGGTGATGGAAGTTGTTTGCACCAGTATTTGGCTTTCAATGCGACGACACACAGTTCCTCTGCATCTATCGACAATACGTGTGTGGCAAAAGGTACTTCCATATAACTATCGTTGCCCCCCCCCCATCTTACCCCCCCACCTTACCCCCCAAATTACCCCCCCCCACCTTACCCCCCACCTTACCCCCCCACTTGACCCCCCCCCCAACCACCACCACCACCACCACCACCACCACCACTCTTGTTACATTCACGCATCGTGTATGGAAGAATGACTGACGGCTAGCCTGCATCACAGTAAAGCCGTCCTCAATATGAGGGTTGATTTCAAAATAGTAATGCTTTACTGGACATGATCCTGCTGAAGGTGGTATGCTTTTGCCTTTCACCAACCACTGAACTGACTTACTCAGCCAGCTACAGAGAGACCTACAAAAAAGTCTTTTTAACAACTCCTTAATTATTTAACGTGGCAGATAGAGGCAGTGCAAGGTTATATGAGTGTCGGTATTTCTGTCTTTAGATTTTTTGTTTCAAATATTGAAAACCCTGATGATGGAGATTTCACTCCAAAATTCGTGTTAGGAAATATACATCTGTTAACTGAACCACTGACTGTCGATCGGCTTTTAATCGTAAAGTAGAGATCTACGCCATAATTTGAATTCGTCTCTGAACCACAGGACAACTTGACGTCTTTCACATTATTAAATAGTTGCTACAGGTGAATTAAGCGATAAATGACATCAGTTGTAGGATCCATCGAGGACTCAGCAGTAAATGAAGGACTGTCTTAATAGTCCCTAATATTGGAGATGAGCTTCTACGTGATGCTCTCGCGCTTATTAAACGAACTCGTGACGTAATGTGCTGTTCTTCTTTGGATCTTCTGTATCCAATCAATTCACCCTAATTGTTAACGGTGCCGGACCGAAGAGCATTGCTTATAAATAATGAAGCGAAAATCTTGTAAACTACTTCTTTCGTGGGTTAATTACTTTACCTTAAGATTCTGTCAAATAAACTCAATCTGTTATCTGCTTTCTACTTCAGGTCGCCCTGGACACACGCTCTTAGAAGCCTTTCCGTCGGGAATATTTTCTAGTGATTTTTTGCCAAACGCGTAATGGTAAAACAGTGGGTCTCCACGTTGTTTATGCTTCATACATTACATTTATTTATGACGGTCAACAGCGCGTCCCTTCACATAGCGGGGATCCGCTGCAGGTTTTCCTGCATTTAGCTACAATTTTCTGACGTTTTCTACCCAGCACCCTCGAACATGATGATGTCATTGTGAGCAAATGTCATGAGTCACATCCAAACGAAACTGTAGATGGCGAACCGTCCGTTGTATAAGGAAGTTGAATTCCATGGCGGTTATCCACACGAAACAAATTGTACAATTGACTTATCATGCTCAGACAGTAAGATAGCCGGCCGCTATGACCGAGCGGTTCTAGGCGCTTCAGTCCAGAACCGCGCTGCTGCTAGGTCACAGGTTCGAATCCTGCGTCGGGCATGGATGTGTGTGATGTCCTTAGGTTAGTTAGTTTTAAGTAATTGTAAGTCTAGGGGATTGATGACCCCAGATGTTAAGTCCCATAGTGCTTAGAGCCATTTGAACAATTCTTGAACAGTAAGATAAACTTTATTTTCATTTACCCCAAGAAAAAACATCCAGCATGTTCGACATATGGCTAGCCATAATACACATTCGTATGAAAAAAGTAATTGTCTTGGTTCCCATCAAGAAACAATTCCGACAGTTTTCTAAACAGTCTTACAAAGACAAACTTGATACAATAAGTTTACTTCGTAAATCAGATATGAAATTGTCATTGTCAGTTAATTATATTCTCATTTAGAGAACCCTTGCAAATAATGACTGCATACATTTTTCTCTCTATTCCAGAATGCAAACGATCTGTCGTATCTGAATATGCGCGACAAGCATTTAGTGTAAATTTAGATTCATCACTATCAACAATCGCAATGTATTTTAACAGTCTGGCGAAGTTTGTGCTTAATCAAAATCGCTTGACAAAGCTGGTCTTTACTGTTTTCCATCTGTACGTGTTCTAACGTAGCTCCATTCTAATTAATTTTTTGTTAGATATTTATTAAATACATTAAAAACTGTTTTTGAAGTCTGATTTCGGTAAACGTTCTTACATAGATGCTGACAGCTGTACATGACTGGTACAGATCGCTTCACAATTTTGTATCAGTTTATCTACATTTATTTCTTAAACTAAATCGGGCAGTGGAGACTTTTGGGTGGTGGCTGAAATATTCTCACACAAGGAAGTGGATTCGAAGTCTACCCGCGGTCACTGTATTGTACAACAGAAAAGCTTTCCTCAAGAGTTGGGGGGCATGCTGGGGTGGTTCCCCAGGTACTGCTCGGCGTATTCTGTAGTTCCAGTTTCCGTGCGTTAATCCCTGACACGCGACCGGAATGGTACCTTAGCTGCCAAGTGCCTGCTCGAGATGCAACAAGTATGTATTTAATATAGATGTCAACAACGAATGAAACGAGAGAAATTTCGCATCATCTCAACAGTATTTCTATTCGTGCAATCCCGTGTATTTCCTCCCCTTCTACACTCCGAGTTTGCTTCATCAACCAACACAACCAACAGTGAGAGAGCATTAAGACATAGTACCAACCTTATAAATTGCCTATGCATATTTCTAGGCTGTATCAGGCAAAATTTCGTAGCGTTGTCATCTATTTTCATGCTTCAAGGCAAATTTACGTCCATCACATTGACTAAAAGCTTGCTGCCGCTCCTCATAAGAGAGTTTGGCCTAAGTACAGAGAACTTGGAATTCTCATCATTCGTTTCCTTGGATTCGTTCCGTGGCGGTTATTATTCACTTCATGGCTGTCATCCCGTGCTGGCAGTGCAATTTGAAGATGTGTCACTACCTCAGAGTCTGTATTCTGAGCAGCTTGCATTTATTTGGTTGTTTGTGCATCTTGGATGTGGAGAACGTTAGTATATTTCTCTTGTTTACTTGAAGATCCGATGTGCGCAGATGAGGAATTCTGATTTGTTCTTCTTTCAGCCCTTCTAACAACGTCAATCAAACTCCCACATTATTAGCTTCTTTTTTCGTGTTAATTTTCTATTCTTTTCCAACGCTAATACTAGAATAAGATTCCTTGTCATGTATAAATTTCAACAATAATTTAGTAATTTATGAAATCGATTTCCATTTATAATCCCTACTTCTTACAACTTCTACCATGATTAGGTGACCAGTATTTAATAAATATAATTAGAAATATACTAAGGTGATGTTTCAATGTGATGGGGTTTCCGCTGTGTGCAAAGGCCAAATTATTAATGGAAGGTTGCATGACATATAAAGCTGTTTATTGTGGTGATGAGTGACTAGGGCCTGCAGTTTTTATTTCGGAGCGCAAACCGTTACTAATGCAGATTAGTTTCGCAGCACGCAGTTTAACACATCCATACCCATGTTGTTTCCATGGATCTAAGTTACATGCTTTATAAGTGAGCTACAAACATTTTCCGATGAACTGTGACTGTTCCAAAAAGGAATACGATTGGGAATATGTTATTTTTTGAATGATGACACAGTGGTTGCCTGGTTCATACATCGTGAGCTGAGTTTCTTAGGATTTTCTCAAATTATACCACGAGAATCCCGGAATTGTGCACAACAGTATGTCAAGGTTCAAAAATGGTTCAAATGGCTCTGAGCACGATGGGACTCAACATCTGAGGTCATCAGTCCCCTAGAACTTAGAACTACTTAAACCTAACTAACCTAAGGACATCACACATATCCATGCCCGAGGCAGGATTCGAACCTGCGACCGTAGCAGTCACGCTGTTCTGGACTGAAGTGCCTAGAACCGCACGGCCACCGCGGCCGGCAGTATGTCAAGGCATTCAACTTCCTCAATCATTGTCCATTCCTAGGAATCTGCAATAAACATATTATTCCGTCATATTATTATTTCTATTAACTGGATTCAATTCTTATTCGCTTAATGTAATGACGTGGTCCATGAATATCGGATGAAGTTACGAAATAAATAACAAAATGAATTAATCATATATTGTCATAACAAAATCAGTACTAATTTTTCAAACATTAAAAAACCGATGAAATTTTTAAGTTTTCCAGGATATTATCTATCGAAACCAATTAAGGCTTCGAAAAATGATTTGCTGAAATGATAAAAGTTGCTCAAGGCGGAATTTTCGTAGTAAATCATTACGGTGTAAGCATGAAAGAAAAGTTGCTGCAGTAAACAGTAGAAATATCTCTCATGTGGATCGTGAAAAGTAGATTCGACTAATACACTGCCTGACAAGGCACCCAGAAGACGTGATTGGATGTCAATGTAACTTCGTACACGTAGACACCATCGCCGTGTGTGTAAATTATTAGAGTTTCAATTCTCTGTGAGAGGTAGAACAGCCACGAGAATGCATAAGTGTTGTTCGTGTTTAGTATTGTTACCAGGTCTAGTAGGGTCTATAACGGACACGAACAGCGTCAGATGTTGAGAGGGACACCATTGTGTATCTCCATTTGGCTAGTTGGCAACATCCAGATCTCTGGGACAGTCACATGTGTCAGTGTCGCGATGTTGGATTGTATGGGAGCGAGAGGGCAGTCATACTTATCGTCGATGTTCCAGTTGACTACGTCTGACCACCAGAAGGAACTATCGCTATATTCTGCACCAAGTGTATCGTAATCCCTTCAGACTTCAACTGCCACCCAAGAACAGGTAATGGACTTCCTGCTACATTCTGTGTCATCCCGCACCATTGGTTGGAGACCAGCAAACCAGACTAGGGAATTACCATCCCATTTGTAGGATGTCGTTGAGACAACGACACAAAGGCTGCAGCTGGAGTGACGCCGTGACCGGAAACCATAATCTGTTGATGAATGATATCACATTGTGTTCGGCGATGAATCAAGGAGCTGCATCATCACAGATGACCACCGTCGGAGAGTTTGATGACAACCTGGGGAGAGGTTCCATTCTTCCAGTGTTTTGCAGAGACACAGCAGTGTTACTCCTGGAGGCATGGTGCAGGGAGCCATGGGATATGACTTCAGGTCACGGCTGGTAGTGATTGAGAGAACGTTGATTGCACAACAATATATCATGAACATTATACGTCTCATACGTCAGTATCGTAACGCAATTTTTCAACATGACAGTGCCCATCCACACATTTCATGTGTCTCTATAAACTGTCAACGTAATTTTGAGGGACTCCCACGGAAAGCAAGACCCCAGACGTGCCCTCTATTGGACATATGTGCGACCAGCTCGGACTTCAACTCCGACCCAGTGCCAGTCTCCAGGATATCGAGGAACAGTTTTAACAGTTGTGGGCCAGTCCGCCTCATGAGAGGATGCAACGGGTTTAAGACACGCTCAACTGAATCAGTGTGTTTATCCAGGCCAGAGGGGGTGCTACATCATATTGATCTGTAGGCACATACTGCTAAGTTATTTGTAAATTCGACTCGATCTTGTCATGACTGAAATAACTTCACGTACCCGATCAACCGTTGAAGTTTAACTTCGCTTTCTCCTCCGTTTCTACGCTCTTAAATTTTATTTTATTTATTTATTTATTTTTTTTTTTTTTTTTTTTTTTTTGCTTAATTCATCCTTTTGAGAACAGTCAAGAAATGTGTCTACAGAATTGTACTCTACCAACTTTCTGGTGCAGTTTGCACTTAAATACGGCACTGAAGTATGCCACACCAGTAACGTCACAATCCAAGATGTTGCGCAACTGACTTTGAGAAGTGTAAGTATTAGCGCACGTTTCATGCATACAGAAGCATGGTCAGAAACCTTTGTGTTTGTCTCGTGCAAGTATGACGTCATCAAGAGTTGAATGCGGAAAATTTGAAAATTGGCCGGAACACATACACACACCCGTGCGAGAGCACACAAGCATCTGCTAAGCTCCACCTTCTGTGATGACTACCTTGTAATATTGGCGCTATTATTCTGTCTATATTTTCAATTCTCTTTTGAAATCAAATACGATCTCCCACCATCTCTTCCCAAGATTCAGTGCATACTATAGTAGTGTGTGCTTGGTGTACTGTGCATACTACCGGCATTGAACTACGATTGTTGCGTGATCTTTGTGTAATACTATTTGTTGTGCTAAGAGCTAAGCTCTAAAATTACATTGGTAACAAAAATGATGAAAATTGAAATACATCAAAGCTACTTTCCATACATAAGTACTACAAAGATCTCATTACTGATCAGCAACACATGTGGGATGACGTGCTCTGACGTTTCGCGGAACTGTACTATGACATAAATCTACGTAAATGGATTTAAATATGAGTTGAGAAATTTACAACGACAAACAGAAAGTAAATAGAACGATAAATATCTTCTGAATCATTGAAAAACTACCTGCTTCTAGATTATAATCACGACACTCATACACTTCATTCGATCGAATACATTCTTTTTATGCTATGCAATACTCATTCACAACTGAATCGATTGTAAGCCAATCTCTCAATTCATACCGCTCCTGTAGGGGATAGGCATTGTGCATTTATGCTCTATGCATTATGCATTATGCATTAGGCGATAGGTGTAAGGCGTTCAGCACACCCCTCAGGCCTGGGTTCGGACCTAGAAGTCCCGGCTTCATGTCCTGGTGAGGACATTTTTGCTATAACATCGTCATTTGCCACAAACCCTGCTGACGGCATGTGAAGTCAGTGATTTTGAACACGTTGCTACATCAAGATGGTGGAAAACTTAAACATCTGAAGATGGAGGTGAAAGAGATTGTGCACCAACAAGAGAAGAATATCGACTTGCCACAAACGTGTTTGCCCCAAAAACGAGAGAAATATAAATATTACAAATTTTATTATATGCTTGTTGTGACACAGCGCAGGACATATACGTCTTCAAGCAATCAATAGCTATAGTCATCTACCTTGCATGATGGATAGGGCCTGGAACCGAAATTGTAAGAGAGATCTCAGTTAATTCCGAAAATTCAGTATTGCACTCTCTGGGTTGCTGCTCGTCTCTCGAAGTCTCTGGCGGAGTATCGAGACTCAGCGACTGGGACTTGTATTTCTACAACTCATATTTTCCTCAAAAATCATTCATATATCTGACGTCTGCAAGACACCTACTTCAGTAAAAACACACCAACGTGTCTCTTCAGCTATAAACATTGTAAGATATAAATACAGAAGATACTGTCTGAATTTTCAAACGATACGACATGAATTTGTAGACATATAAGATGCTCTTGAGAAAAACTTTACACCACTCGCGGAAGACTGTACAAGGCAAGCACGTGCGTGATACGTTTTAAATGAGAGATCTGCCGAACACAACGCTCAGGTTGCTCGAGGGGGCATGCTGCATGATATACTGACTGACTCGCCTCTGTCAAGCAGTCATGAACAAAAGCATCTCATTTTTGCATCATTTTCAAAAGTTTTCCGAATGATTTGTTGGGCGTTTTATTAACACTCAATTATTTATCGTACTATGGATTTAAGTTAATGAGACGAAATAATGCTTGATGTCTCTATACTTTTTCGACATTGTGTTTGACTCTGGGCTTGCCGTAACATGACATTCGTGTCGATTAGACAGCAGCATCCTTGAACTCGCTACCAGAACTTTTAGCAAGCCTTAACTTGTCTGAGAAAAGCACAGGTACATTGTGTTCAGTCGGCGGTATATAACACGCTACTAGACTGAGAAAGTATAAACTCGCCGACTAAGTGCTGTTCCTTGTCGGAACGTCTCTCCAACCGATAGCTTAATAGGAAAATATTAATAGATAAAACAATTACCAGTAAAAAGATTATCATTGGTGATGCTGATACTGTCCTCTATTCGTGCATCATCTAATTACAAAAAATATAGGTCTAACATGCACTACTTTATATTTTTGCTTATCAATTACTTGTTATAATTCAAGAAAATAGCCATTTCTCTGTAGCGTGAGACTCCTCATTACCAAGATTTTTTTTTCAGAACCATGTATCACATCGTCTTAGATTATCGTGGTTTCCAACACCATAGTCAATCGATATGCTCCGAAGGAAATTGCATTTCAGATGTAGCATGGTTCTCAAGTAGCATGGTTGCTTCTGAGGGTTTATTCTACAGTATCCTACAGTGAGTTTGATATAACTTCAGCAATACCACTAATGCGAAAATCACCACCGTTGCAATTTGGGCTCAGCAGTAGACTACGCCGAATGGTATCCATTTAGTTATTCTACCTGAGTCGCGTGTCTTGTTGCCAGAATATGACGTGCATAATACTGAGGAAAATGGTTGTCCATTACTTGCTGCACTCCTATCGAAAATGAGTGTAGACATACGAACCAAAGACTACTGAGTTAAATGTAAAGTTGTTGAAACAGTGATGGTGAGATCGTCACTTGCGAGATTTTCCGGATGTCCGTGAGTGGAATGCATCTTGTTGTTGAACTATTGAATAAATTTTATGTTTTTATACTAAAAATTTATCTGCACTGCGATCGAAAAGATGTGCTGATAGGGTAAGTTGACTGCAGTTTTAGTTTCTTAGTGAAAATGTGATTTATTTATTGTATGAACATATAAACAAAATTTTTAACTAGAATACTTTTGCTGCTGTTTTTTCCTTCCCAGTCCCCTCTGTAATATAATGTTGATGCCTCATTCAAGTAACTATTACAAAGAGATAGAGATAAATGAAATTTGACATAAACACTTTTTAGTGAAGTATAATATAGAGAAGTAAAATTAGTTGATGAGGCAGAATTTTTGATGCCCATGTATTTCTGGTAAATAATGGAGATGTTGAAATACAGTAATTTGTGTTTCAATTTTCCGCCTGCTACCATTTATTTTTTTTTAATTTTCCGTGCATCTACAAATTTCTCACATTCATCTCTTGGTGACATCATACTTCGACAGTCAAGGCTAAAGGTCATTAACCCTCCCCCTGCAAGTAGGCAAGCTTCACCAACGCTTGCACTTTTCGGGGTCAAGTGGACGCCATTTTGCATTGTGATGTTACTGGTATCACATATTTCATTATCCATTTATCTTCAAAGTGCACCAGATAATTGGTAGCCCTACGGTTTTCTCTGACCCCTCCATCATATCACGAAACAGGCCGCAGTAGCTTGAAATCGAAAACGTAGTGTTATCAAATAGAACAGTAAAAGTACATATTACAGAGTATCTAAGTTGATACAAATGTAAACGGAAATCTTAAAAAACATGTAATTTTTAGTTACCTCGAAAGCAAAAGTTGGAAGCGTTTTGTAAGACATTATCCGTGGGATGAATTAATGTAAGACAGAATTAGCAAACAAGAAGAACTTTTCACCTTAAATTACACTGATATTAGACTAAGCAGATAATTATTAAAACATGGTTTCTACCTCGAAATAGAGATATACGGAAATGAAACTGAAGAGATGGAAACAAATCTGTAACTATCCAATTTGGTGCATTTGCAAGTTTCATTATATTGCTAGATTAAGTAAGGAAGAAGCAAGATTATGGTTTAATCTCCCATCAACGACGAAGTCACTAAAGGCAGAGCGCTAGCTTGGATTTGGGGGAATTCACCTATTTAGGCAAATCACGAAATACCTAAGGCTGGATGGCCTGACGGGAACTGAACCGCCAACCTCCCGAATATGAGTCTAGTGTTTTATTACTGTGCAGATTAAGAACCTCGCAGGAAGTCCCGTACCAATATATTAAATTCGAAAAGCGTCTTTTGGACACATCATATGATTCGGGACACTACAAATATATCTGGTGGATAATAATGCTTAGGATAAACCAGAAAGAGTGAATATTGGTCATTACGAAGAAGATGCAAACATTCACGACGGAAAAAACCATCACCAAAAAATAATTAATGTAGAGTAATGAAATTTTGGGAATACATTTGTCTAAGTATCATATTTAACGGATTAACATTGCAGGTTCACAGGTTAATGTAAGCGCGAGAAAAGTCATTGCAAATCTGAAATGTTGGCACATTAATGACAGCTGTAACCATCGGAATGTTGAATGCAAGCATGCAAACTTGTATGCATTGTGTCGCACAGGTCCCGTATGTGAGTTTGTGGGATAGTTCCATGAATTTTGCAAAAAATGGTTCAAATGGCTCTGAGCACTATGGGACTTAACTGCTGTGGTCATCAGTCCCCTAGAACTTAGAACTAATTAAACCTAACTAACCTAAGGACATCACACACATCCATGCCCGAGGCAGGATTCGAACCTGCGACCGTAGCGGTCGCGCGGTTCCAGACTGTAGCGCCCAGAACCGCTCGGCCACTTCGGCCGGCCATAAATTTTGCACTTGGACGGTCAATACAGGGATGGCTAATTCTTATTGTGGACGACGCTGAAGTTGTCGTCCGATAATGTGCCATACATGCTTGATTGGAGATATAACTGGTGATCGAGCAGGCCAAGCAACATGTCGACGCTCTGTAGAGGATGTTCGATTAGAACAGCGGTGTGTGGGCGAACGTTATCCTGTTGCAAAACACTCTCTGGAGTGCTATCCATATGAATGGTTGCACAACAGGTCGAATTACCAGACGTACGTACAAACTGGTAGTCAGGGTGCGTGGGAGAGAGCTCCTGTTGTCATACGTAATCGCACCCCGAACTATAACTCCAAGTGTGGGTCCAGCGTGTCTGGGCAGCAGACAGGCTGATTGGTGGCGCTCACCTGGTCTGCTTCTGGCCAACACACGGCCATCACTGGCACCGACACAGAACCAGATTTCATCAGAAAACACAACAGACCTCCACTCCGTCCGCCAATGAGCTCCAGCTTGACACCATTGACGTCGAAGAAGGCGGTGGTTAAGGGTCAGTGGACTGTAAGTTGCAGAGCCTCTGGCTCGAAGCTGTCCTTGAAGCAACCGATTTGCAACAGTACTTTGTATCACTGTGATGCCAACTGCTGCTCGTATGGCTGCTGCAAAAAAATGGCTCTGAGCACTATGGGACTTAACTTCTGAGGTCATCAGTCCCCTAGAACTTAGAACTACTGAAACCTAACTAACCTAAGGACATCACACACATCCATGCCCGAGGCAGGATTCGAACCTGCGACCGTAGCGGTCGCGCGACTCCAGACTGTAGCACCTAGAACCGCTCGGCCATCCGGCTGGCTGGCTGCTGCAGACGCAGCACGATGCACCACAGCCATATGCCGAACACGACGGTCGTCCCTCTCGGCAGCGCCACGAGGCCGTCCGGAGAGTGGTCTCCTTGCTACCACACCTTCCCATGAGCACCGCTGCCAACAATCATGTACAGCGGCTACATTCCTGCCAAGTCTTTCTGCAGTATCGCAGAAGGAACATCCAGCGTCTCTTAGCTCTATAACATGTCCCCATTCAAACTCTGTGATCTGTTGATTATGGCGTCTTTGTCATCTTAAATGCATTCTTGACTGACATCAACTCACTACGACCAACCACAGAGGTAACTAACGATCACGACAGTTACAACTCGTATTTAAAGCATACCTGATTTGCATCCTCATGGCGGAGCTACTAGCGCCACTCTTATGCGACTGGCGCGAAATTTGAGTAGATGTCACCTTACAGATGTAGAAACACTCCTACAAATTTTCGCATATCTCATACGACTCCTTCATGATGTTGTGATTTTTTCCGTCAGTGTATAAGCCAAAACACTATAACACTGTCCACCGCGACACTGAATGCAGCCTTGTGGCGTTGTGGGCACCCGACGTGTTAGGGGAAGCATATAAGTGAGCAGAGACGGCTGGAGAAAAGTTGTAGCAACGATCCGGGGTGCATATGGGCAAATCCATTGACATAAGGCATATTGTTTTGATCAGGTATCTGGGAACAATCATCTCGGAAACGGCGAAGGTGGTCAGCTGTTGTCATGCAACTGCTAGGAACATCTTTGGAAAGTGTCTGAAGGATGGTGAAACCACAAGTAGGTGACAATGTGTTTGACGTCCACCATTCCAAAACGTGGTGGTCAGAGGCTTGCCTGCCGTGTAAAGCAAGAAAGGCGTTATTTGTGGCAGATCAGACGACGGAGCGCAATGCCAGTGCAGGCACAAGTGCTTCGGAGCCCACCATTCAGAAGACACTGTTGAACATGGAGCTCACCAGCAGACGACCGATACGTGTTTTCATGTTGACTCATTGTCGTCGTCAGTTATGATTTACAACGGGCATGGGATTATCGAGATGGTACCGTGGATCAATGAGAACGTGTCACCTTGCCGGATCAAAAACGTTTCTTGTTACATCAGGTCGATAGTCGTGACCATCTACGCCTACATCCAGGCGAACGGCTCCTCGAAACATACGCCATGCCACGAACGCAGGCCAGTGGGGGCCAGTATTCTGCTGTGGAGGACATTTACCTGGGTTCCCATGTGACCAGTGGTAGTACTCGAAGGACTGTGGACTACGTGAACATTATTACGGACTACCTGCATCCCCTCATGTCTAATATCGTCCCCGATAACGATGGCATCTTCTAAGAGGATAACTGTCCGTATAACAATGCCAGAATCATGTTAGTGTTTTGAGGAGCTTGATAGTGAACTCACGTTGATGTCTTGGCGACTTAGTTTGGCTGATGTCAACGCGGTGGAACACATCTGGGAAGCTATCGGGCGCCACCTCCGCGCTCACAAACTACCTGTTCGCAATAATTTACGGAAAGTGCGTACCCTGTGCACAGACATCTGGAGCCACATACCTTCGGAAACCTACCACGGACATCTCGAATCCATGCCAAGCAGATCGATTCTGTATTGTGTTCCAGAGGTGGACCAACACGCTGTTGTCCGCAGCTCGTGGTCGTGCGGTAGCGTTCTCGCTTCCCACGCCCGGGTTCCCGGGTTCGATTCCCGGCGGGGTCAGGGATTTTCTCTGCCTCGTGATGACTGGGTGTTGTGTGATGTCCTTAGGTTAGTTAGGTTTAAGTAGTTCTAAGTTCTAGGGGACTTATGACCATAGATGTTAAGTCCCATAGTGCTCAGAGCCAGCCAACACGCTGTTAAACCAGTGGTCATAATGTTTTGGCCCATCGGTGTAGGCTGAAAACTGTACAGTAAAATGTGGATGATTACGCAGTAAGGAACGAACAGGAAAAGAGCACTGCTACTTTGATTAAGAAATGACTGCAACATTTATATCGCATTTAGCAGTTTGGCTGTATGATGTGTTCGCAAGGCACTTCATGTCCATGATTTTTACAGGCAAAGAACTTATTGTGTGACAGCTAGTTGAGCAATTCACGAAGGATCTGAAATAGTACTTGGGAAAATGTGAAACCACTCATCAGCTCTGCATTCTTTCTTCCTTTAATTTTGTTTAATTCTAGACCATTGCTGGTTTTGAAAATGAAACGGAAAGAAACAACCTGAGTCTTAAAAACACAGATTTCATGAAACATCTCTTTTCAGGTATAATACTAACTTAGCGGATGAGCTTCTGACGCCACAAAGATTCTTCGATATAACTATAGGATTGTAGTATACTTTATCAGTCTGTGAATTCGGAAAGGATGCAACATAACTGATAAATTTTGTATATGGACAAGAATTCATAGTTAAAGCAGGATGATGTTTAATATTTATGACATATTTAAAATGGAGGAAACACGTTATATAGTTTCTTAAATATCACAGTAACTTACACCCTTGTGTGATTCTAATCTTTGAGAGAAATAGATCAATAACGTAACATACTTCGCTTTCTTTTAGTTCATTAAAAACATATGCAATAATATTTTGCGTAATTCAACCTTATCAAAGAAAATTTCATTACATAAACCCTTGCAATAATACTAACACACAGCATATAGCCATATTTCAACAAGATATATGTCAAATAGTCTCATACTTTAGCTCTTTTCTGCGTGTTTTTTTGAGGAACTATTATTGTCGACATCGTGGTTATTAGAGACTTACCACACATTTGGTTGGCAAAGGATGGGGGAAATACACTGATGAGCCAAAGAAACTGCTACAGCTACCTAACATCGTGTAGGGCCCCCGCAAGCACGCAGAACTGCCACAACACGACGTCGCATGGACTCGACAAATGTCTGAAGTAGTGCTGGAAGGAACTGACACTATGAATCCTGCAGGGCTGTCCATAAATACGCAAGAGTACGAGGGGTAGGGGATCTCTTCTGAACAGTACGTTGCATGGCATCCCAGATATGCTCAATAATGTTCATGTCTGGGAAGTTTGGTGGCCAACGGAAGTGTTTAAAGTCCGCAGCTCGTGGTCGTGCGGTAGCGTTCTCGCTTCCCGCGCCCGGGTTCCCGGGTTCGATTCCCGGCGGGGTCAGGGATTTTCTCTGCCTCGTGATGACTGGTTGTTGTGTGATGTCCTTAGGTTAGTTAGGTTTAAGTAGTTCTAAGTTCTAGGGGACTGATGACCATAGATGTTAAGTCCCATAGTGTTCAGAGCCATTTGAACCATTTTTGAAGTGTTTAAACTCAGAAGAGTGTTCCTGGAGCCACTCTGTAGCAAATTCTGGACGTGTGGGGTGTCGCATTGTCTTGTTGGAATTGCCCAAGTCCGTCGGAATGCACAATAGACATGAATGGATGCAGGTGATCAGACAGGGTGCTTACGTACGTGTCAAATGTCAGAGTCGTACATAGAAGTATCAGGGGTTCCATATCACTCCAATTGCACACGCCCCACACCGTACAGAGCTGCCACCTGCTTGAACAGTCCCCTGCTGACATGAAGGGCCCATGAATTCATGAGGTTGTCTCCATGCCCGTACACGTTCATCAATTTGAAACGTGACTCGTCCGACCAGACAACATGTTTCCAGTCATCAACAGTCCACTGTCGGTATTGACGGGCACAGGCGAGGAGTAAAGCTTTGTGTCATGCAGTCATCAGGGGTACACGAGTGGGCCTTCGGCTCCGAAAGCCCATATGGATGATTTTTCGTTGAATGGTTCGCACGCTGCACTTGTTGATAGTCCAGCATTGAAATCTGCAACAATTTGTAGAAGGATTGCACTTCTGTCACAGTGAACGATTCTTTTCAATCGTCGTTGGTTCCCTTCTTGCTGGATCTTTTTCCGACAGCAGCGATGTCAGAAATCTGATGTTTTACCGGATTCCTGATATTCACGGTACACTTGTGAAATGGTCGTACGGGAGAATCCCCACTACATCACTACCTCGGAGGTTCTGTGTCCCAACGCTCGTTCGCCGACTATAACACCACGTTCAAACTCGCTTAAATCTTGATAACCTGCCATAGTAGCAGCAGTAACCGATCTAACAACTGCACCAGACACTTGTCTTATATAGGCGTTGCCGACTGCAGCGCCGTATTTTGCCTGTTTACATCTCTCTCTATTTGAACACGCATGCCTAGACCAGTTTCCCTGGCGTTTCATTGTAGATCATCCATGAACTTTCTTAAGGAACCATCCAGGTATTCGCTTAAAATGATTTTAAGAAACAGCAGGAAACTTTAATAAGGATGGCTGGGCGATGATTTCAACATTGCGCCTCCTGTATACAAGTCAAATGTCATAATATACGACTATCTATCTCAATTTGTTTTTACAATGTTTAGATGTTTGTGGTTTCAGTTTCGGAGGCAGAGGTGATAACACATGTTTAAAAGGGCCTGAGAAACCCCCTAAAAAACATTTATATTGTCCTCGATACCAAAAACCAGAGAAAAGCTAAATGCAAAGAAAGCAATTTCATATAAAAACATTTGAGAAAAAATGCAGGCTTCTATGGTGGTGAAAGGATGTGTAGCATACAGCACAGACCGTGAATATGTCGACTCACTGTGAAGTACAACTGCGTGTAAAAAGAAGAAGAGTACACTGGAAGAATAAAGCGCATTCTTGTACACTATCCGATCAAAAGTATCCGGACAGCCCTATGTAATGCGGAATGGCCCACTAGATGCCACGAGAGACGAACCCACCGACATAAAAGGAGGCGCGAATTACTGAGTTGCCAGTAGAGAAGCGGCAACAGCAAAACAGGTAAGTCAGGAAAGCTGAGTGACTTCCAACGTGGACTAGTCACTGGATGTCACTTAAGTAACGAGTCCAGCAGGAACATTCTCCAACTGCCGAAGTCGACTGTTGGTGAAGTGATTGTGTAGTGGAAACGCGAAGAAACAACCACAGCTAAACCAAGACCATGCACACCTCATGTTCTGGAGTTAAAAAGAATGGAGTAAAATGGTCGACCAACTCGTCGTAAGTCACAACCTTTCTGTAGTCCATGCTAAGTGGTGTAAAGAGCGTCGCTATTGGACAGTGGATGACTGGGGACGAGTGAGTATTGATAACAGTGAAGTTTGAAGGAGTTGGTGTTACAGTACGAACGTGTTTTTCGCGGTTAAGAATGTGGTCCCCTTGTTGCGCTTAAGGAAACGCTAAATTGGAGAGGATATGAACACGTTTTATAGCATTGCATATTCTCTACAGTAGAGGAACAGCTTGGGGACTATGACTGTTTGTACCAGCATAACATTCCACTCTATCATAAAGCAGCATCTGTGAGGTGATTGTTTGTGGTAGAGTCCCGATCTGAACCCAACTGAGCACCTTTGGGATGAGCTAGAACGTCGAATTCGCTCCAGAAGGCTGCGTCCAAATTCACCACCTTCTCTGGTCTCGGCTCATTGAAAGTGCCCCAGCACAGTTCAAGCAGTCATAAAGGCGAAGAGTGGACACACTTCATATAATGTCTCCACGAAGAGTCCAGATACTTTTGATCAGATAGTGTATGTGTTTCTTGCTATTATAGTATACCTTTCCGCTGCATTTTCCTTTACATGTAGAAACAGCTGTAGTAGTTTCTTTTGATGGTAAAGACATTATAGACAATGTACATATTCAGTGTTGAACAGAGTCAATGTGTGCAACGTGGAAAGTATTCTGCAAACTATGGACTGGAGTTACTCAGAAAAATTGTAGAATCCCAGCATGTAGATGATTGAATTTTGATAATATCCGGTGTTGTCCCGAATGGTGTTCCACGTAGCTGCCGCGATACGAGAGTAGGTTGACAGGTTTGGTATAACACATTGTCAAAATTTTTCCCGAAAACCAAAGTTTTGCAAAATATAATTTCAGTTCAGGACAGTACATTAACCGCGGAGACTAAAATTTTTTATTCACTCAGACAAGAATTTTGTTTGCAATTTCGCATATTTTTATTAGTTGTAAGTACCGATAACCTCTTCTTTCGACGAATATTTGTTCCCTCTATAACTTTTAGTAGACAGAAAAAAAATATAGTTACACTGAGATAAAGTTCAAGAACAGGGTGGGTAGGACCTTTGTACGACAGTTCTTCACAGATTTTCCACATCCCCCCCCCCCCCCCCCGTGATTCACCCTAAACTTAGACATCCCAAATACAGATACACGAACAAGAGTATTTGCTGGTGCTGGAAAACGTTTTCTGGGCTGATTTAGGTCTCTTCTTCTTTTTCAACGCATTCTGCAGATAACCAAATAACATTGTGTAATAATACATAGTAACTCTTCCGGACATTTCCAAGAAGTCAATTATGATGATAACTTTTTGCTCCCAAAAAATACACGCCATCGCTTTTCCCGTCGTCCGTCTCATCATTTTGTTTTGAATACTGTTTTGTCCCCTTACATAACAGTGAATTTACGTTCTCGCCACAGTCACAAAACAACGCTGTAAGTCTTTCGGATTTTTCAAACGTAATTTTGAAATTTTCTTTCTCTAGCGTTTTTTGTTATGAACTCGCCAAACGCGCCATCCATTCTGTTCTCATCTTCTTCACAAGGATATTATACCCTGTTCACATGAAAATCGTACCACCTCAGTTATTTCACGAAACGTAATTTGGTGTCTTTGTCACGGTACTATTTCTTCAAAAGAACCGTGTATAGGTATCGGTATACGCCAGATCGGGACTACTCGTATGGCTATGGTTAAATTAATTAATCCCGTTACAAACAGTCTTTAAGTATTGGTGCAGTCCCTATAAACTTCCCTCGACTCATTTTTCAGCTGTCCAGTTTTTAATAAATATGTTTCATCACATGTGTGCATTTTGCAAAACGTGTAGCACAGACCACAAATATCTGAACTTTACACCACTTTGAAAGTTTGTACAAAAGCTGCACAAGAATGACGCCCACTTACCAGTTTTCCTAACAATGAGTAGAATTTTACCAGGTTAATCAGACCATTCTCGTAGCAGCAAGATTCCATCAGTTATTCGAGATAAAAAAAACGGACGGTGGTAGGGCAGTGAGTCGCAAAGCTTACACAGGGGAAAATCAGTTCTTTACTATGTGAACATCACACAAAAAACAAAAATGTAGACTGAAAGAGCAAGGCGCCAACCAGGTTTACTAGTTAAGAGCTATTTAGGAAAAGCTGTGATTCTTCATACTGTTTCGTGAGCTGCTTCTCGTTATGGCAATGTCCTTTTCGCCAGCCAATTTCTTGGGTTAAAAAATGCGCTTCTGTTCCACTGACAGGGTGACCGTTATGTAAGAAGGAAGTATTGAGATTAAGGAAATTACCAGGGAGTTCTCGTGTCTGGCTTTTTTTCATTTTTTTGGGGGGGGGGGGGGGGGGGAGGGGCTGTTGAGACACGGAGATATTTAGGGAACCAGCTGAATCGCAGAGTATGAATAAACGCAATAATATTATATCACGCTGTCTTCCAGAAGATCACTCCATATTGCTACCGCCGTAATTTACGAGAGAGTAGGGACGAATCTATTCCCTCGTCACGTGTATATTGCTACATTTCTATAGCGATTACAAAATAGAGTACAATATTATCCACATATCAATGTATCCATGAGCTTGGTGCCTTCTATACATCTGCAGGTTTGCTACTGACATTAAAACTAAGTAAATGCAGTACGGTACGTTGGTAAGTTCGTTAAATGTGTGCGGTACGTGTTAAGCGTCGCTGGTTCCGAGCCATTTCGCAAGCGCGCTACTATGTGGCAACGCTGCCGAATGGCACTACGTCATTTCAGACGGGCTTGCCGCAATCCCTTGCCGCAGTGGTTGAGAAACGTGGGTGTCGACTTCTCAGAGGCAGGGTTAAACAATACCTCCCACACATGGTTTCCGCAATGTCATCCCATACGATGGTGCTTCACAATGTGACCAGTGCAGAGCTGAAAATAATGGATCGGGTTCAAAAAGAAAATAAAACAAAAAAATTATGTTGACGATAAAACTAGGAGCTTAGTTAAGGAAACCATCTCTTACACAATCTGACGAGTGAAGCGATCGGGTGTACTGTCAGAAATGCTTGTAACTGACAACGAGATGATTAACGGAGTCATTGAAAGAGTAGACAGAGAACGTGGAAGTTTCACAGAACTGCAAGTTAAAAATGGATAACATCAGGAAAGTCTGCAGTAAACACTGACCGTTGATGCAAATACTGGCAAGGGACACAAAAACAAAAGTGATACACACAACATCGATTCACGAATTCGTTGAAAAGGAGAGACGAGAAATGTCGTATGGAAGACAAACAACAGGAAACCAAGTACAGGAAATTAACAAAATGCTCAAATTTAATAATATAGGGAAATGGATAGTTCCAATAGGGCCACCGGGAAGAGAATTAGAGGAAAGCATGAGAAAGATGAATGCAGCCTACCAATTATGACTGAATATCTACCTAAAAACATGGATCCCAAACAAGGGAAAAGTAATCCTTTTTATCATCGTGGTATAGCCACAAAGGCTGCATTAAACAAATTTGTGTCACTGAACAAAAAACGACTATTAGAGAACAAGGTAAAAAGCAGAAAGTCCTGCATCAAAGAACAAGGCCCAAACAAGAACAGCAAAAATACAACATATGACCAAACAAGGAAATGTGCCAAAAATTGGATAAACCAAAACATTTTTCAAAAATGAATCTGTCCTTCTATAGACATATTTAAAAATGGCACCAGACGGAACATCCATAAGAATCCTTGAACAAATGGAAAACAGTAAGACACAGGTAAACAGGCCAAAATAAATTAAATAGGCTGTAGTAGAAACAAATATATGAGAGGAGGCGTACACAGCAAGCTTGATTTCAGAAAAATCATCAGCGATGTCAATAAATTATAAGAACGATCTATCTGGATGAAGGGGAGGAATGTAGCATATACAAGAGGAGATTAAAAAACAAAAAATACTAAAGAGAAGCACTTGAAATGATCTGTGGTTATTGTAGTTCTCAGTTAAGCTGATACAAACCGAGAAAAAGAACACTAAAAAGGGGTATGGACGCCCTCAACTGACACATCCTACAGTCTACGTAGTAATTCGCTGTTCTTTATGTTTCGGAAGTTGATACAATACAGCTACGGATCGCAAAGATAACGAATTAACAAATTAATCGGAACACTTTGGATTTCACAGAACGTCGAATCAAAACACCTTTCAGACCTCAAAATTTCCAATTTTTATTTTATTGAACAACCAGTTTCGGCGATATGTTACGCCATCTTCAGGCTCCCTGACCGATGTTTAGGAAAATTTCCACCCGGTCCAGTGAAAATAGGGGCAGCATTCGATGACTGGTATCCGTAGTTTTTTGACACAGCGATCCTTTCGATCATCACTTGTCGGCAAGCGTCGGCAAGTTATGATCGAAGGGGTAACTGTGTCAAAAATATACGGAGGCGGACACCTTCGACTGGAGGCCATGCAATTATCATTACTTTAAAATCAGAGTAATTCGATGGTCCATGGAGGCCTACTGTCCTAACACCATCCGCGAAAGGAATAACTAAGGGATATAAAATGATACTGGCTCATAATACACCCTCCATCACCGGGTGCTGGCTCAGGCAGTGATGTTGTAGATGTATACCAAGTTACCAGGGAGGTAATATAGAAAATATACAAAGAATGGACTCATGATCGTCTCAGGTTTCTTCAGCAGGTTGATGAGTGTCACATCATGACCATGATATCAATGCAGATATCAATGCAGACGATCATGTCCTACGATTAATTTATAGAATTACTTGAATGTTACGATAGATGTTGCTTACGATGTATTCGTTCGGCAGATTCTTCTTGCACATTATGCGTCAGTGTGGAACGGTCATGGACTCGGATCAGTATAGCATATTCAAAGGAGAATTTCGTTGTTCGTCAAGGGTGTTTTTAGTTAGTTTGAGAGAAATGCTCAACAATCTCCAGTAGTAGACCAGCTGCTATATATCACGTAGACTCGTAGAGGCTTATTCTTATAATTCCGAGAATGTAGGTACAAGATGAGTCAAGAATGATATTACTTTTGCCATGCAATGATCATTACTTTAAAATCAGAGTAAGTCGATGGTCCATGGAGGCCTACTGTCCTAACACCATCCGAGAAAGGAATAACTAAGGGATATAAAATGATACTGGCTCATAACATACCCTCCAACACCGGGTGCTGGCTCAGGCAGAGATGTTGTAGATGTATACCAAGTTACCAGGGAGGTAATATAGAAAGTATACAAAGAATGGCCTCATGACAGTCTCAGGTTTCTTCAGCAGGTTGATGAGTGTCACATCATGACCATGATTCGTCGCCGAGGAAGTAGGACACGGTTGTATACGACACTGTTACAGTTTTTTTAATCTGCCACAGCCTGTGTTTCGCTACATTACTCTCATTGCTTCATCCCTATATCTTTGAGGATTTGTTTCTCATAAACATCGCGAGGAAAACTCGTGGCATTTCAGCCACCTAAAGTGGTTGGAAGCAGATAACCTTTTATTCAGAACTGTAAAACTTGGAGTTACCTGAACGGCGATGGATATTTCCAGGTACACGAATATTACTTTGTCTGAAGAAACAAAACCATCGAAATGTTCGCAGGCGTTTATTAAAGTCTTCGTTTCTTACCATCAAGTACTAAGTGAAGAATTTCTAGTTAGTATCAAGAGAAACTATCTTCCTTCTATGATGATCAGCCCCATTTTCTAAAATTCTGTTTACGCAGTCTCTTTTCTTTCCGACTGTTAGAAAAGATTCAAACCAAACCAGTCAAACATGAAAACATTGTCTCGTTTGGTTTGAGTGTTTATTTAACTATTCTAACAGTTGGCAGATAATGTTTGACGTGATCTCTGTATCAAGCAGAAGTCTGCGGAAACCAGTGTTTGAAAGTTGGCCCCTACTTTAACCGGAACCGAGGTTGGAATCTTCCTACGCGTCGGTCAGGGGGCCTGAAGATGACGTAGTAAATCGCCGAAACTGGTAGCCCAATAAAATAACAGTTTGGAAATTAGACGTTTGAAAGGTGTTTGATATTACATTCCAATATTCTTTGTAGTCCACCGCTTCCATGTAATCAGACTTGATTCATCAATAATGTTTTTGCAATAAAACCAGATTAGTTAGTTAATATTATTACCTCGAGAAATTTGTGGGGTAACGTCCTGAAAATCCTCACCTTCGTTAGATCTGTCTGTATTATAAAGGTATATACAGAATTCCTGTAACATTTCCTTCTCATCCCCTGGAACTTCTCCATTTTTAACCATTGTGTCACTCCTCTTATTCTTCATAGTATTACGCAAGAGCTATTCTGTTTGATAGATCATCTTTATGTATCTCTTTCGAACTTTAAATATTCTCTCGACCGTTAGCCATTCCATACTGTAGAATTGCCTTCCATTTCATTTGAACCTACCTGATTTCTGTCTCTAAAAGCAACTGATATTTCTATCATGCAAAAACCCTTCTTGAATTCTGCTATTTGGGCCTATTTTTCTGTGTACAGTACAACTGAATATATATAAAAAGTTATATATATTGCTTTATATTGCTTGTCTACACGTATATATTAGCGGTTCGGTGTAAGAGAAGCAGAACGATTCACATTGTTTTTTTTACTGTCGGGCCTAGTGGTCTAATGGTGAGGGTCGTGCTTGAAAAACGAAAGGCCGTGGGATCGAATTCCAATCGGAATACAAAATATTTCAGTCTGTATTTAAGGTAGTCTGGGCCTCTCACTGTCGTAAGGATCCGCTGAGAACGACACGTGGTTCGGAAACTGTAGGCCCCTTTACCCGGTAGTGTTAATGGGGTGGGCTAGGTACGCCGAAGTGACGTCCAATTCAAAGACTTGAACCAGTACATTGAACCACATGGTATTATTATTATTATTATTACTTTTTACTTTTACATTCTAGAAGGTTGAAAAAAGATGCATACGTCTGAAACGTATCCTGTACTTTGAAGTGAGAAATAAATAAGAAGCAGCCGCTACTTATATTATTCAATAAACATGTGGTTGATGGAAGCCATTGAACGTACAAGAACTTCTTCTCAGAGAGTTTCAATAAAGCTTTCCCAGTGAGGATTCGGTGATAGTCAAACAACTTTCCCACACCCCTCTGGTATGTATCACTACAACGAAATTATAGAACTAAAATCCCAGACAAACGCTAGCACTCTTTCTTCCCGTTACAATCAGAAACAATTTTTCAACAGGACAGTTTCTTCCCGTACCACAATAATATAGTGAGCTCTTTTATTGATTATGCATTTAGTGGTAATTGGATTGGAAGAGGCAGACCTATGCCGGGGTCACCACTGTCGCCAGACATAACTTCATTAGATATCTCCCGTGGGAGCCTTTTAAGGAAAACGTGTATCCCATTCAGTGTGACTGAAGCTGCAGATTTGTGTTGCCAGTTTGCAGAGGTGATAACACTCGTCAAATTAGTTGTGGTAGAAGATCAACTACGACTTACAGTAAGGTGTTTATTGCCTTCAAATAAGAATGGCGCACAACAAAAGTAATCTTGCACAGAAGTTAGGCACGACGCAGTGCATAAGCCGGATTTAGTGTAACTGCTGTTACTGTAGCCTGTGTTCTGGAAGCAACGGAAGGTTTCGCCGTTGTGACACGCTGCTAATTGAATAATAGTTGGGTTGCGTGATGAGGGCCGCTTTGGGCCGGCACTTTTTACCGCTCTTGATTTTATCGGGCGCCGTCTTATTGGCTGGCGGCTGGTAGACACGGACAGCTCCTCATCTCCCACGGCGCCCCCTTGTTATCTCGCGGTAGCCAGAACACATTACAGCGCATGATTCACACCTCAGAATGTAATCATTTCCTTAAGTGGAGCCAGCTACTGGTCGACGGAATGTCCAGTTGGCCCACTATTCTGTACACAATTCGAGCCACGAAAAGGGCATCTTTTCACACACAAAGCAAATTGGTAGTTCTGTACGAGCCCTTCGCATTTCCGTGGTTACCTCAGAGGGGGGATAAGAGGTTAGGTAAGAAGGCAGGAAAATAGTCTGCTGAAAATAAGGCCGAGGGAGGCCAAACGTTTCTCAAAAGACAGCTTCACACGCAACACGAGTGTCTCTAGTGGTACGTATTTCCTGTCGCTCCTCTTAGCGAAAATCGTAACATCACAAATACTCACGAGTATGATGAAATAAACTGAGAGGACAGCCTTCAAGTTCACTAAAGGAATACATTACGGCACATGAACGGATAGAGTTCTGCTCGCGGAACTGAAACCTACTTTATTCGGCCCCAAGAACGAAGATGCTTTCATAGCGTATCAGATATAGCACCTCCCAAAATACCCGAGGAAAGTTAGTATTTTCTCCCTTTATCCAGTTCTGTATTATCTTCTTTTGAAACATATGTGAGGTTCATTTAATAAATAAAGCAGAGACTGTCAATGAGGGGATGCACAAGCAGCAACTAAAGATATGACGACTAAACAGGTGTTTTGTTTCATTCGTAGCGCACTCTTTTCTTTCTTTTTGCTAAAGAAACCTTGAAATGGTTCGAAAACGTGACAAAAATCAAAGCGCTTTAAATCAAATTTGCGCTGAGGTAACTGTACCATAATATAGTTTGTCGTCGAGCTAATCGACATCATGCTGTTCGCGCGAATGTAAACCACGACCAAAGATCATGAAGGGTGGAACATTCAACATATAAATGAATTGTAAAACTTGATACAGATACTCTCGAAGAATATCATCGTAAGAAATGTGAAGAACTTTGTTAGATCACAGGGATTCTATCCCTATCAGTGTTTCTGATTACAACAAATGAAATAATAAAAGAAAGAGGTAAAACAAATTGTTTGAGATGTGTAACTCATAACTCAATTCCTGAACAAAAACAGAAACCACAGGACTCTGCAGTGTTACTTCAACAACAATTCGACGTTGAAAAATAAGCATACTTGCCGTGGCGCCCGGTTGTCATGTGCTAATATGCTACAGTGCACTGTAAATATCACATTACAATTATGCCATTTCGCCTCGAATACCAGCCAGAAATCACACGAAAATCACGCAATTTCTCTTCGAATGCATGTTGGTATGCAAATAAAACGAACGGAAACATGTTTATTAGTGCTGTGTCCACTATAACTCGAAACCAGTATCGAGTGCTGACATTGAGATCCTCTGTGCTGCGTCCAGCTTGCAAGGGAAGCGACGCAGCTGTCTGTTTTCTATTGCACATGCAGAACCAGGTGAGTGTCTTTCGTTGAAACTGTGCGTAGCGTATTGTGGAAGCACAGAGTATATGGGCTTTCTTAAAGAACTGTCATGTTGAAGATGTAGGCAAGTGGTCTGAAGCACAGACTGGTAATTTGCAGACCCGGATTTCATTCCCGCTGATACCAACTTTTTTAATTTAATTTTATTTCTCGAATGTTAATCTATTAACTATAAAATTTAAAAATAAGGCTTCAGTTTATATAAGTAAAATTAATATATTCGATTTAGTTACGATTAGCACCTTTGTAAGTCAAAAGGTTATAGGCTAGATGATGCTAAAACAAGCGAGTATGTGAAGAAATTAGGTATAAAAGTGTTTTCTGTAGATGATCTGCTAAAGAGGCCCTTTTCCATTAGATATTTGGAGGAGAACGTGAGATTTAAAGAGTAAGACAGAGGTACTTCAAATGTAAGTCTAACAACAGAGTGTCATGGAATGAGGCTCACCAATTTTGCTTACAAAACACAGAAAATTTGTAAAATCTTGCAAAATATTTTGATCAACTTCTTAATTGTCCAGAACCAATCCATAAGCTTGAATACTCAAAACTTCATGAAAATCTATAAGAAAATTTACACCCAACTAGAGAAGACATTTTAGATGTTATTAAATCCTTATAAAACTAGTAGAGACGACTATTACTGCAGAAATTTTGAAATAACCACAATCAAAAATAAAAAATGAGCTAGAATTTATCTTTGAGAAAACTTTGAAAACAGAAAAACTCCCAGTAGATGGAAGGTGGCCTTTATATATCCACTAAACCAGGAAGGCAATAAACAAGTTGTTAACAATAACAGAGGGATTTCTTAGCACCCAATTACATGTAACATACTTTCCAAGATTATACTAAACAGAGAAGAAACAACACACGAGAGTAATTCAGGTGAGTATCAAGGTAGTTTTAGAAAGGACAAATCATGTACAGAGCAAATATTTAATCCAGAGTCAAT
Organism: Schistocerca serialis cubense; assembly: GCF_023864345.2. NCBI lineage: Eukaryota > Metazoa > Arthropoda > Insecta > Orthoptera > Acrididae > Schistocerca > Schistocerca serialis. The sequence goes on from NC_064640.1 coordinate 527,290,518, forward strand.
CATTTGCTACATATTACTGAATTCGAAAGATCAACACTTTTCTTTGAAGCTAGGTGTAACGTACTTTGCAAGTGTAGAGATTTGAGGGATTTTTAGAGCTTTGTTGTCGTGACTCCACCAAGGACGAGGCTTTTAAAGCATGGGCTGGTAATACACAGGTACCAATTTTTTTTTCATTTTATTTTATTCCTCACAGTGTTAAGCTATCAGTTACGAAATTTAAATATGCATAAACATTCCAGTTTATATACATGAAATTAACATACTCAATTGAGTTACGATTGCTACTACTGTAAGTCAAAAGGCAATAGGCCACAACTTTGTAGCACATTGGTATAGTTTTGCACGACTCGCCAAATAGTTCAAATAGCTCTGAGCACTATGGGACTTAACATCTGAGGTCATCAGTCTCTTAGAACTTAGAACTACTTAAACCTAACTAACCTAAGGACATCACACACATCCATGCCCGAGGCAGGATTCGAACCTGCAACCGTAGCGGTGGCGCAGTTCCAGATTGACGACTCGCCAGTTGCATCGAACATTCACTATTAATGAAAAGTGGAGCAGGAGTTGAAATCATAATCAAATTAAGTGTTCAAATCCAGTTTGCCACGGGAAGAAATCTTCCCCATTACAATAAAAGGTCGAACAAATAATGACCTTCTATAGTAATACGGAGATTAACGTAAGGCCCATAGCGTGGTGTATGTCTTTCGACGTAATGTTATCTCAGTAGCTTACATGTCAGTGTCGCTACTTGCCTGTCCTAAATGCCTCTTGTGTGTCACCAAAAAGTTACGTAGACTCCAATATCGAATTTTCCACTATAGATAAATACGATCTGGCCACCGGCAATCGAATCAGGAGCTCTGCGTCATCAACTAGCAACTTCAGCCAATATAGCATGGAGGTAGTCATTCACTGCTGTACTACAGTTAGGTGAACTAAGCTGTGCAGAGACATGCGTGTGTATCACTCTTAAGTGAGTTAGCAGTTGGACTACTTATCGTTCAATATTGGATCGCTTGATGTCTGTAGAATGTTTTTCCTGTATTTCTAGCCACGTTTGTGTATGCAACACTGTAGTTCTGATTATACCTTAAAACTTAGCTAGTGTATGGACCTTATATTGTCGGCACCCTGACATCTCGTGATAGAAAGGTAGAAAAGAATAAAATTAGTGTTCAACGTGCAGTTCTCTAACGTGATCGTTAGACACTGAACACAAGATTAGACATAAGTAGAGATGAAATTAGCTGATGTCTTGTCAAAGTAATAACTCCGGCGTTCAACTAAAGTTATTTATGGCACAAGGTAAATTCTAAATCAGGATGACCGTACGGTGATTTTAACGTCTCTCATCCTGAATACATGTCCAGTGCACGAACTTTCTCAGTATCTGACCATCAAGTCATTGTGTTCCATTAAGGGTGCTTTATTGTCGACGGCGCTGTTTTGTCACACCACTACAACGCATGCTACAATTTGTCACTGTTGTATCTTCAACATTCTTCTCATGTGCTATCCGGATACTTAAGGGTATGAAAAGTTATTTATTCGAATGTTGGGTAACTTATGAAAAGGTTTTCCAGAAACAGCTATCAGTCACAAAAGTTTGTAGGCCTACTTAAATTATTTAATGAAGCGACATGTTTTGAGGTACAAACCTCACCTTCAGGCTACAATTGTAATACAAAAACATTTGGCAAACACATAGATTTTAAAGTCTTTGCAGCCTTGACCTGTGCTTCGGTCATCGTGCGGAGAAAGGATGATGAATTGCTGGCTAGATGCGAAAGAGGGCTTTATGCCGCTGTCTTGTCAGGATAAATGCACAGATCATAATAACTGACTCGAGGAGCGGGATTCAGACTCCGTGCTTACCGTCGATCCATCTTGATTATGGTTTCATGTGATTTACCAAAAGCACTTCTGGGCAATACTGCAACAGTTCCTTTCATATGAATACGATTGTTTGTGTAAGGCATCATGGACTTCTGGATTTAATAACTGACGGTAAAATTGAAAGAAATAGGCCAGCTACAGTCTATTGCACAAGAGACATTTCCCATCAAATATTTATATTTGTAGCATAACATTTCGACAAAGAAGAATTTAATAAAAACATAATTTACATAACCTTCTCTGGGAAATCAATGTGCCGCCGGCTTAAGTAAAGGAACCATCAAATCCAACACCACAGTCCTTTACAAGGGTAGATCCCACTGGAGGTATATCCTGGGCCTGAAAGACATATCAGTCAACTATTTACGGAGAACCTACAGCTAAATGTGGAAATCCATCCACCATTCGGCTTGGCACGTTTCGCACACGGAAGTTATTGCCAACGGTGAAATCCATGTTCGAAACAAGGCAAAATAGTAGACCAACTAGGGTCACATACGATGTTTAGAGTTTAGTGTTCCATCGACATCGCTATCATCAGAGAGAGAACCCGACCTCTGATCAGAGAAGGACGGAAAAGAAATTCCAGACACTTCTCTCTAATTATTCAGTGAAACACTGAATAATGAAATCAAGGTTACTCGTTATCCTTCTTCTTTGCTTTCCCTATTACGAGTCTGTCTCTCAATTCACACGAGCATCACATGGCTACAAAATGGGTCTCTGGGTGTGAAATTGAGAAAAATAGGGACTCTCCTCTCTGAAACCACTATAAACGCTTTATTGGTATTCACATAGCTGCACAGAGGAATTAAAAAATGTCTATCCTGTAGCACTAACGCAATGTGTCACATGAAAACAACAATCACAAGGAATGCAACAGTTTCGTTCGATTCAGTGAAGTGAGTGATTGCGCTGATAGTGTAGAGTCCGCGGAAGAAATGAAATGAAATGAAATTTCGTGTGGCTAGGGCCTCCCGTCGGGTAGACCGTTCGCCTGGTGCAGGTCTTTCGATTTGACGCCACTTCGGCGACCTGCGCGTCGATGGGGATGAAATGATGATGATTAGGACGACACAACACCCAGTCCCTGAGCGGAGAAAATCTCCGACCCAGCCGGGAATCGAACCCGGGCCCTTAGGATTGACAGTCTGTCACGCTGACCACTTTTTTTTTTTTTCGGGAGCGGACTCCGCGGAAGAAATTCTTAGGAGCGAGGCCGAGGCGCTGCAGAATTTTTCAATGAAAGCTTTTAAGACACTATTGTAAAACATTAACATCATGGACGCTATAGTTACCGAGAGAGGTGGCGCAGTGGTTAGCATATTGCACTCACATTCGAGTACAAACCCGCGTCCGGTCATCCTGATTTACGTTTTTCGTGTTTTCCTTAAATCGCTTCAGGCAAATGCTGGGATAGTTTCTTTGAAAGGTCACGGTCGACTTCGTCCCCCATCCTTCCTTTATCCGATGGGACCGATGACCTCGCTGTTTGGTCCCCTCCCCAAAATCAACCAACCAACGAACGCTATAGTTCTGACTTCATGCGCTACGAGCGCTGATGTCGCGTCACGTGATGAGGTGGCCAGCGAGCTTAAGTATGTGAATCAGGCTGTGGCTCATGCCTGGTGTAGTTTCCCCACCCACAACAATGTGCTGCAAAAAGTCTAGCAGTTTCGCCAGATAGGAAATGTTGAATCCCAATGCAGAAAACACTCATACATCGGATCTGTATTCATCTCTTTTGTAGGAACTCCTAAGCAAACAATTTTTGTCACGCAGATACTATTTAAAATCATTATGAGGATTATTTGACGGTGTAGATGCTTTAGGATTCAGAAACGTCTACATCATTGGAAAGAGAATCCGCCCGCCACTGATTGTGAAATGAGTTCTTACGTATTAGCTTTGCATTGAGTATCTAATTTATGTTTGCTGTATGTCTTTTCGACCACTGGCTCGAGGGTGGGTAGTGGAATACGTAAAACAATAGCCGAACTGTTAATCAGGCCAATCTACGCAGTGATATGGAGGGCTTATTTCAATAGTGGTACAAGTCCATTACCTCCACTTTTCTGTCTATAATGCTTCTGACATTAATGGTCCAAACAAACAGAAAGAAAGGTTTATCTCTAGCAAGAAGCCATATGCTTGGATATTTCTGGTGTCTCAATTGCAGATTTTTCAGCGCTCATTTAACTTTAGGACTCTGTATCTCAGAATGAACAAAAGTGGACTTGTACCACTATTGAAATAAGCCCTTTATATATTCTTTCTAATGTATTTTATCGTTAACCCATTGATAGAACGCCTCTTCAGTATCTAGCCTGTATATCGCTGACAGGCAAATATACACTACACTATCTGATCAAGAGAATCCGCACACTTATTAGTGGATATCAGTATGTGGTGTATCCACCCTTCGCCTTTGTGACGGCTTGAACTCTTCTGGGGACACTGTCAATGAGGTTTCTAAATGACTGTGGTACATGGCAACCCATTCTTCCTCAAGAGCCGGAAATAGATGGTAGTGATGTTGGACGCTGGTGTCTGGATTGGAATCGATGTTCTAACTCATTCCAAAGGTGTTTTATTGGCTTCAGGTTGGGGCTTTGGGCAGGCCAGTGCATTTCAGGAATATTATTGTGCACAGTCCATTGTGTCACAGATACTGCCTTATGACAAGGTGCACTGTCGTGCTAACACAAACAACCATCGTCTTCGTGCTGTTTCTCTACTATACGCAGTACACAATGCTTTAAAATGTGTTTATACCCTTCCGAAATAAGCGTTTTCCCTTCTCAATAAGGGGACCATATCCTAACTACTTAAAACACCCTCATTCCCTAATACCGTAATACAAATCTCTATGTACTTCACTGTTGACACTGCATATGATGGCAGGGAATGTTCTCCGAGCATTCGCCAAACCCGAACCCTTCCATCGGATTGCCACAGGGTAGAGCATGATTCATCATTCGTTTCCAATCATCCATTGTCCAGTGGCGTCGTTCTAACACCACCTCAAGTGTCTCTTAGCATGGGTACGGGAACGTGTAGCTTATGAGGGGCAGTCTGACCATTGTAACACATTCTTTTTAAGTCCCTTCCCATAGTCACCATGCTAGATGGACTGCTGGTAGCAGATTGGAATACACGAGTAAATTCCTCCGCTACCTTCATGCGATTTTTTACAACTACCCTCTGCACGATTCACTTGTCCCTATCCGTCAGTACATGTGGACGGCCTCGTCATTTGTTGTTCCTTCGCGTTTCCACTCCGCAACTACATCACCAACAGCCGACTTGGGTGGCTTTAGAAGGGTTGGAATGTTCATGATGGATTTGTTACTCAAGTGACTTCGCCGACCGGTGTGACCGAGCGGCTCTAGGCGCTTCAGTCTGGAACCGCGCGACCGCTACGGTCGCAGATTCGAATCCTGCCTCGGGCATGGACGTGTGTGATGTCCTTAGGTTAGTTAGGTTTAAGTAGTTCTAAGTTCTAGGGGACTGATGACCTCAAATGTTAAGTCCCATAGTGCTCAGAGCCATTTGAACCATTTGAACTCAAGTGACTTCCAATGTCTATTCCAAGTTCGAAGCCACTAAGTTCTCCTGATCGGCCCATTCTACTGTTACTGCTTCTCTGCTAACAACAGAACATTCCGCCGCGTGGTCTGAGGCGCCTTGTCACGGTCTGTGAGGCTCCCCCCGTCGGAGGTTCGAGTCCTCCCTCGGGTATGCGTGTGTGTGTTGTTCATAGCGAAAGTTAGTTTAAGTTAGATTAAGTAGTGTGTAGGCTTAGCGACCGATGATCTCAACAGTTTGGTTCCATAAGATGTTACCACAAATTTCCAAATTTCCACAATACTCCCCGCTTCCTTTTACACTCGCGACATGTAATAGTCAAGTCTATATTATACAGGGATGTCCAGATATTTTTTATCTGATTGTATATACGCTCTGCAATCATTCATAGACGCAGCTTTAATAACATAATTGTAGAAGTAGTCAGTATTTTATTAAAATAGAATAGTCGACGGTACATTTGCTCTGCAGAAATAGCAAAATTTGAAGCAGCCGTACTCTGTTTTCTTATGGTGTACACCTCGTTCGCAGGTAGGATACCTGATGCGGATGAGAACCTCCAGCCAACAAGCAAAAAAAACACACACACACACACACACACACACACACACACACACACACACACAGAGAGAGAGAGAGAGAGAGGAAGTTTGCAGATTTCCAGCGAGCAAGAATGTGGGTGATTCACCTGCATACGAGGCAAATACGTAGAATGAAGACAAGACATGTTGTGATTAAAGATTCTCCTTTTCTGTTGAATCTGAAACAAAAGTGACAAGAGAATACCCTAGAGACACACACAAACTGCAGTTAGCTAACCAACACTATTACTGGCAGCATGGGTAGAGTGCACTGGTCAACATCTATCGTCGCTGCTTTGTGTCGTGGGTTCGAGCCGCGTCTTGGACGCGGGTGTTAGCTTTAAACGTGCGGCTATGTGTATGTGTCCTAAATGTGTCTACACTATAACGTGATAATTTGCAAATCAATAAATAATAAGTAAATATACAATATGAGTATGACTAACTTGTAACCATTTGTGGTGGTAAGCCTTAAAAAGTGAAATCCAATTTTTACAAAAAGTCTGCAGTAAAGTTTCGGAAATGTACAGACTATTTTGTAGGGCTCAGCGAGAGTCTTGCGGGCTACGTGCGTCTGTCCATGTGCCATGCAGCACAGGGAGCAGCCGACCTCACATTAGGCACCCACATGCTCACATCACTTTCAAAAAGTCATCTTTGGTATCTGTAGCTCTTCCTAATAGGAAGCCTGAATTTGGTTTTGGACTCTAAACAGATCACTTGGATACCGATCAACCCCGTAAAAAAAGAAATAGAGAAATGAGATAAAATGCTACAGATTTTTTCATTCAATTTACGTATATACGTTGCAGTGAAAAGCTGTTCCTTTTACAAAGAACAAGTTTTAGTTCGGTTCTGATAGTACTACGTAGTCTTGTTTCTTTTCCGCCTCTGAACAGAAGGAGAGGTTTTAAAACGCTGAGTGATTATGATGTTTAACAGAATGTAACGGGCCGGCCGCGGTGGTCTCGCGGTTCTAGGCGCGCAGTCCGGAACCGTGCGACTGCTACGGTCGCAGGTTCGAATCCTGCCTCGGGCATGGATGTGTGTGATGTCCTTAGGTTAGTTAGGTTTAAGTAGTTCTAAGTTCTAGGGGACTGATGACCACAGCAGTTGAGTCCCATAGTGCTCAGAGCCATTTGAACCATTTGAAGAATGTAACGGATAATTCGACATCGAATAAGCTATCTCTATTCTTCCCCCTCCCCCCCACTCTTTCTCCATGCCTCTCTTCATCCCTCTCTTTATCTCTTTCTCCAATAATAAGCTCTCCCTTCCCATTAATTCGGCTCATGTTTCTCTCTCTCTCTCTCTCTCTCTCTCTCTCTCTCACTCACGCACTCACTCACTCACTCACTCCCTCTCTCTCCCCATCTCTCTTTCTCTCTCTCTCTCTCTGTCTCTCTCTCTCTCTCTCTCTCTCTCTCTCTCTCTTTCACACACACACACACACACACACACACACACACACACACACACACAAATTATTTTTTTTGAGAGGTCCGTTTGTGTTGAGCCAACAGACCAACGTCAGCCTCATCGCAGATATTGCGAATTGTTTATTAGAATTTTAAATTGAGTTTCGCTAAGTGAAACATTTTGTTAAGACTGCTGTTACAAAATAACAAATCAATAGAAGAGGCCTCACTCATATTCATGCAAAGAAATGATATATGTAAGGATTATTAAAAAGAGAGAGAAAACAAGAAACAAAAGAAGCTGAGAATGGATACGCTGCTTTTTCTCTTACGAAATATTTGCTTACCGTGATGAGCACAGACACAGCGGAAGTGCCTTTTTTGGAAAACTGTTATTACCGACCTATAAACTTTTACTATTTGCAAAAAAAATTCTTAAGCCATTTCTGCCAGGAAAGTTTTCATTTGCCTTAATATTTTCCCGAATATATTTTTTTGCATTACTGGCGCGAGTGTCGAAACTTTTGTTAACACTCAGCAACTGTTCTAGGAGATTCCGTTATGTACTATAGGGTCCTCCTTATCACTCTTGAGGGCTGAGTGTTGGACCCTCTGTGGAAACAGTCATTAATCTAACATTATTTCGACGCTAAAAAAAATGAGAACTGCCTACAAAGAGCCCAGTTTTCAGAGAAAAATGTAATATTATCCTGCATTCCAGTAGAAACTGCTCTGACGTAGATCGTGAAAATAGGGTAGACTAATCGCTGCCTGACAAAAAAAAAAGAACTGTAGCACCCAGAGGCATGGCCGGTTATCAATCTGACTCTGTACACGTACACACCATCAGCAGGTACGTAAATCATTTGAATTGCAACTTTCTGTAACAGGTACAGTGGCCACCAGAGTGCATTAGTGTTGTTCGTTAGTAAAACATCCTCGGGTTTCAAGCCGCGTCAAGTGATTTACTGCCCGCGAGTATTCGGCAGAGATCTCCTCTGCCATTGTCAAGTGGGTGGTCACCCACTTCACAATGGCAGAGGAGATCTCTGCTGAAAGCTCGTGGGCAGTAAACCACTTGACGCGGCTTGAAACCCGAGACTGTTTTATTAACGGATATCGCCGCGAAAGCATGCATTCGTACAGTGTTGTTGTTCGTGTTTAGTTTTGATGCCAGGCCTGGTAAGGTATATAAGGAGCGTGAACAGCGTCAGATGTAGAACGATCATTTGTAGGACACGGAGATGCAATGTCCTCGTCTGAGATGTGATCAGCACGTGACACAGTTTCAAAGGGGCCTCATTGTTGGTCTCCATTTAGCCAGCTGGTCGAATCATGCAATATCCAGATTTGTGGGGCATTCGGATGTGTGAGTGGCCCGATGTTGGACCGCATGGGAACTTGGGAGAAGTCATATTCGTTGTCAAAAGTTTCCGGTCGACAAGTCTGGCCCACCGGAAGGGCGGATCGCCGTATTTTCCATCAAGCACGTCGTAACCCCTTCACAGCTGCGCCTACCACCCTAGAATAAGCAATGGTCCCTCTACAACATTCTTTTGTCATCCCGCACCATTGATCGGAGACTAGCAACAGCCAGACTAGGGAATTACGGTAGCATGCGTAGGCTGTCGTTAACGCCTCAATGCAAACGGCTGTGTTTGGTGTGGTACCGTTGCCGGGAAGCATGGACTCCTGATGTATGGTGTTTCATTGTTTTCAGCGAAGAATCACGAGTATGGCGGTGACCAGGCGAGACGTCTCATATCTTCCAATGTTTTGGGGAGGCAAAACCGTGTTAATCCTGGCGTCGGATGTAGGGAACCATCTGGTATGATTTCAGGTCACGCCTGGTAGTGATTGAGAAAACTCTAACGACACAACGGTACGTCGCGGACATCCTGCTTCCTTACACACTTGCCTCTCATGCAACAGCATCGTAGTGTCATTTTTCAACAGGGCAATGGTCGTCCACACATGCCACGTTCTCTATGAACTGTCTGCGTGATGCTGTGGTACCCCGGTGGCCAGCATGATACTCAGATCTGACTCCGACAGAACATTTGTGGGAACATTTAGGAAGTCAACTCCATCCCAGTGCCAATATTCAGAATACTAAGGACCAGTCACGACAGTTGTGGGTCAGTTTGCCTCAGGAGAGGATGCAACTACTTTATGACACCTTTCACAATCGAATCAGTGCACTCATCCAGACGAGAATGGGTGCAAGATCGCACTGTTAAGTGTCTTCATGCTGCCAAGTTCTTTGTAAACTTTACTGGATTGTGTATTCATTTAAATAACATCACATACCCTCTCAACCACGAATTTTTGTTTCGTTTCCTCTTTCCTCCTCTTCCCTTCGGGGTGCTTAACTTTTCTTCTCATACAATGTATATCTAAATGTACATCAAACTTAAATGTATTACTCTAGTCTTATTCCCGCGATTCACAATGGGAAAGATTCTAGTGCAATGCAGAATATTCAGAGGATCCTCTCTCATATTTAGAAGTCTCCGTATGCAGATGTCTTTGAGTATCTATCGGCTTCAATATTTTAGATTTTTGATACTGTCATGCGAGACACAGGAACTTGTAGCCTTTCATGCTGTCCTTCGCTCCGTACGTTAGATGTCCGCTGTTATTCCAATCTGTTGCGGGTCTCACATACTCGGAAAGTATCCCAGTATAGGTTGTATAGGTAGGTGGCTTGTCAACAAACTCCATATCTTTAAACTACAGATTCCGATTATCTCACCTATAAAATGAAGTCTTTTCACCTTTTTTATCCATGAACGAACCTATGTGATCGTTCAATATAAAATTCAGTGTATATTTACCCGCAGGTATTTGTATCGTATATCCCACGCTCAGGGCCGGTTTAAGGCACAAGCAGCAGAAGCCGTCGCTTCGGGTGCCAAGCTGAGAGGGACACCAGAGCAGCCACAACTCTAGGATTTGTGCCGTGGACGTATCACAGTTATATCGGCAAGCTGAGGTTGCAATATTTGTATGCAGTGCGTATCACAATTAGTAGTGAAAAAATGTTCTCGAACTGGCGCTGCTCTCACCAGCTCTGAACCAATAACCGTGTATTCCAAGGCCGCTGTTATGCTCTTCATAAAATACGTAACTTTAAATTTCTCCACTTTCAGAGCCAGTTAACAGTCTCTGCAAGAAGCTGAAATGTTGCTAAGAATCGACCGGATATTGTGCAGTTCCTAAAACACTTCAGCATATATGACTTTGACATTGTGAAAACTCTGTAGTTGCAAGTAACCTTATCAACCAAATCAGTGATATACACAGTAAAATGGTCTTGATACGCCAATTTACAGTTATGTGTCGGATCCTCATTGGAACATCACAGAATTTTCTTTCGGGAACAGTATATCTTCATCTGCACCTGCATCTACATCTACGTCTATACTCCACAAGCCACCAGATGGTAGCTGTGGATATTTTGTCTACCACTGTCACTCCCCCCTTTCCTGTTCTAGTCGCAAATAGTGCGCGGGAAGAACGTCCACTCTCAAACTTTTAACAGTAATTCCTCCACCGTGACATTCGACGTACCTGTTCTATCGTCCGCCACTGGAATTGCATTGATTAGCATCTCGACGCGTCCACGCTAATTAAACTAACCGGCGACTAAACACACTGTTCTTCTTTAGGTCTTCTGTATTTCATCTATTAATAATATCTGACAAGAGTCTGAGATTTGTGAGCGCTGTTCAGAAGAAGAAAGGAAGATTAGAATTTAACTTCCCATCGTCAGCGAACTCATTAGAGACGGAGCACAAGCTAGGATTACGCAGGTATGGGGAAAGAAATCGTCCTTCACCTTTTCAAAGGAACCATACCGGCAACTGCCTGGAGTGATTTAGGGAAATCACGGTAAACCTAAATATGGATGGTCGGAAGAGGATTTGAACCGTCCTTCTCCCGAATGCGAGTCCAGTGTGCCACTGCGCCCGTGCGCTCAGTAGCAAAACTGAACTACGCTCTAATCGCACAAGCAGAATTCATTACTCGAATGAATAAAAATCTGCCACTTACTGAAGATTTCTCTCAATTACACTAAAGCTGTGGTCCCGATAAACTGGCTGTTTGTAATTAAAGTGCAACTACTCACGGAGGGCCAGTTTGTGCTTTAATTATCGTAATGCAGTGCAACTTGTTAGATATGCTAATGCATTAATGAGGGACGGATTTACGCTTAAAAACAAATTAGTTCCAGTTGTAGCCACCAGGTGCAAATCTCGTTCTGTACGCTGTTCTACGATGGTATGATATTCACGTTTTCATTTGACAAGCCATAACATGAGTGAACAGTATGGCTGTTGAGAAACTGGTTTTATGTAACTGGATCAATAACAGTGCTGCATTGAGGGAATATCGCCGACTGAAATGTGTTAGGAGAGAGGCGATGTCACTAAATGGTTTAAAGATGATGATACTGAAAATTGAAAACATGGGTGAGCTTGGTGTGGCACCTGGAAGAGGAAGGCGACCTACCCCGCTGGAAGTTACTGACGAGGTTGCTGTTGCTGTAACTGACCATTCCATGTTCAACAGTATGTAAAGTTTTGTGGTCTATTTGACACTGGTTCTCGTAAAAGTTGCAGACGGTGCAGCAACTAAAACCTCAGCTGTAACTTTCTGAATTTTCTCTTCGGTTTCTGGCACGAATCGAAGTTGATGACATATGGCCGGATAATATTCTGTGGAGTGACGAGGCACATTTTACGCTACAGGGTGCAGTGAATACAAAGAACTACTGAATTTGGGGCACTGTTCAATTGCGTTTTGTGCACGAATAGCCATTGCACTCGCCGTATATGACTGTGTGGTGTTGATTGACAAGCACTTTCATTCTCGGTCCGTTCTTCTTTGAAGAGAACACACCAGAGTGCCTGCCAGATGTACCGTCACGTCTGCACGTTATCGAGGTCTCCTTGTATGGTATGTGATTCCTGATTTGGAAGAGGGCAACTGTGTGGCAACCACTGTTTTCATGCAAACCAGGGCAACACCTAATGTCGCTCGCACACTGAAAGACTTGCTTCATTCCACCTTCCACAAACGTTATCTCCAGAAGTTTTCCAGTTTCATTGCCTGCAAGATCACTTGATCTGAATCCATGGGACTTTTGGCTCTGGGGATATCTAAAAGAACGCGTTTACCAGGGACACGTTCGGTCTCCACCTAACCTGAAGGCCAATATAGAATAACACGTTACTCGGATTCTACCAGAACTGCTCTAAGCAACTATTGGTCACGTCGTTTTAAAGTTGCAGCATCTGGTCGACGTCTCTGATGCTCATACTGAATAAATTGTGTAAGCGGTGATTAATAATAATATTAACATTATACCTTTCTCACTTGTTTGACCTTTTCTGCCCACACCTCTTTCCTAATCCATTACATATGGAAAGGCTTCTACGAGTATACATCTTTGTTGCATTCATAGTGCCGGATTTTCATCTGGGGGTCACAACTGGAACTTTTTTTTTCAGCATCAATCGGTTCTGCATTAACTCTTTAGAATATCTACCAAGTTTCGCTGCCATGCGATAGTTACAGCCCACTCTAGACCTCTATGAGTTGCTACACTTTAATTAAAACCACTCGGTATGTCCCTGTAGCGCATCAGAAGTTACTTCTGTTCATGTAAATGACCATTTGTTCAAGAAAGGACCCCGCATTCTGCGTATCAATATAATTCTGAATCCCTTAATTTGATTAAATATCAAACACGGGAGAATTTTATACAGCATGTGTTGATGGGTTACAAAGCGAATACTTTCCTAAAGTAAGCAATCACAGAATGCAAACAATATACATAATCAAATAAAATGAGACCAAGTAGATATTGCTTTTTATACTCCTTTTTCAATATGCAGCTGTTCTTTAAAGGCTGCTGTTCAAAATTTCCGTTGTAACGATGATGACAGAATGTATAGCTACGCACTCCATCAGTGTCAGGATATAGGAACCTATCTTGCGCGGCTGTGAATCCTTGAAACTAGTTCCATAAATTATAATCATCTCCGGGTTACGCTCCAAAAGAGAAGAAACAGCATGGCAAGAAGTATGCTGCAATTCCACATACGCAACAGTAGTTTTTTTTCCATCTGAGCATCCATGGTATCGTCCATGGAATTACCATACTTCGTTTTTCACCATAACAGTTGAGTTCTATTCAGAAAAAAAACCTAAGATGTTGTGTTACCCCGTTTGCTTCTCGTTTCGTAAAGATGTAATGCATGCACGCAAATTTCAAAAATGGTTCAAATGGCTCTGAGCACTATGGGACTTAACATCTGTCGTCATCAGTCCCCTAGAACTTAGAACTACTTAAACCTAACTAACTTAAGGACATCACACACATCCATGCCCGAGGCAGGATTCGAACCTGCGACCGGAGCAGTCACGCGGTTCCGGACTACGCGCCTAGAACCGCTAGACCACCGCGGCCGGCACGCAAATTTCAAAGCACTTTTATTCGCAGAGCTATAAACTCCAAAGTTTTCTTCTCCTTGTCCGTTATCGTTGGTCTCTAATAGTGGGCAGTCACCTGTTCATGATTTCGTAGCTTTTTTTCTAATTCTGCGGCTGGGTGCCCTTTCTGTCTCTGCAATCGTCAGTTATTCTGGAGGAGGACGCTCACATCATCTACCTGTGAATCGTGTAAGCTTCGTTACGCCCGCAGGTACACGCGCTTGTGTGTGTCTGTGCCTCTGTGTAAGTGTGCCTGCATGCGTGAGAGAGAGAGAGAGAGAGTGTGTGTGTGTGTGTGTGTGTGTGTGTGTGTGTGTGTGTGTGTTTGTGTGTGTGTGTGTGTGTGTGTGTGTGTGTGTTCGTAAGTTAACTATTTGTGCACTGTGTTTCCGAAGAGTATATGAGTACCTGGAGATGAATGTGCGAGACGAGTGTCAAAAAACCAAAATCTGTCTTGTTGGTGTGCCACACTGATTCGATACGTGTCTGGCTCACCTCCCTGTCTCGCAAGCTAGCCTGCTGCGCTTTACGCTATACGAACACGTCCACAAAGACCACATTAATCATATATAAGTTAATGTAAAACAAATAAATATAAGCGACAAGCACAGACCTGCGAAACTTACAGGCGTGCACATTATTTACATCTACATCCACACAGACACTCCGCAAGCCTGAACGGTGTGTAGCGGAGGGTACCCTGTACTACTTGTCATTTCCTTTCCTGTTCCACTTACAAATAGAGAAACGGAAAAATGACTGTCTGTATGCATCCGTATGCGCCCTAATTTCTCGTATCTCATCTTCGTGGTCCTTACGTGCAGTGTGTAATGGCGGCAGTAGAATTATTCGGCAGTCAGCTTCAAATGCCGGTTCTCTAAACTTTCCCAACGGTATTCCTCGAAAAGAACGTCGCCGTCCATGACATAGACTTTACAACCTGATGATGAGAGCATTGTCTCTTGAAACGCGTTGTTAAAATATGTATAAGAATCGCGGTTGAATGCTAACAGTGATAACCAGTATAACGACAACTGCTATCTCGACTCCATAATGGATTATATTAAATCAAGAATGGGTCGTTCCAGCGTCCTAGATGCGGTCTCCTTTAAAGATAAACCACGCTTCCTTAAATCTCCCAATAAACCGAAGTCGACCCTTCGCCTTCTCTACCACAGTTCTGGCATGCTCGTTCCATTTCATATCGCTTTTCAACCTTACGCCCACATATTTAAACGACGTGACTGTGTCAAGCAGTACGCTACTAATACTGAAACCGAATATTACGGGTTTGTTTTTCGTACTCATCCGCAATAACTTACATTTTCCCACATTTTGAGCTAGTTGTCATTCATCACTAGAAATTTTGTCTAAGTCATTATGTATCTTCCTACAGTCACTCAACTTTGATACCTTACCGAACACCACAACGTCATCAGCAAACAGATCGCTACCCACCGCGTCCGCCAAATCCTTTATGTATACAGAGAACAAGAGCAGTTCTATCACACTTCCCTGGAGCACTCCTGACGATACCCTTTCTCTGATGTATACTCTCCGTCGAGGGTAACATACTGGATTCTATAGCTTGAGAAGTCTTCGAGACACTCACATGTCTGTGCATTTATTCTATATGCTCGTACCTTGTTAACAGCCTCCAATGGGGCACCTTGTCAAATGCTTTCCAGAAATCTAGAAATATGGAATCTGCCTGTTGCCCTTCATTCATAGTTCGCAGTATATCATGCGAGAAAATGGCAAGCTGAGTTTCGCACCAGCGATACTTTCTAAAACCATGCTGATTCATGAACATAAGCTTCTCAGTCTCAAGACAATTTATTATATTCTAACTGAGAACATGTTCAAGGATTCTGCAGGAAAGCTAAGTCATGAATATTGGTCTGTAATTTTCCATGTCCGTCTTTCAGCCTTCTTATGTACAGGAGTCACCTAAGCATTTTTCCAGTCGCTTCGACTTCGTGCTAGGCGAGAGATTCGCGATAAATGCAAGCTAAGTAAGGGGCCAATGCATGTAAATGCGAATTGGGATTCTATCCTGACCTGATGACTTATTTTCTTTCAAATATTTCAGCTGTTTCTCTACACCAGAGATGCTTATTACTATGTCGTCCATAAGGGATTCTGCCCGAGGGTCAAATAACGGGATGTTTGTACGATTCTCCTGCTTGAAAAATTTCTTGAACGCGAAATTTAAAACCTCGGCTTTCGTTTTGCTATCTTCATCCACCATACCAGACTGGTCAACAAGGGACTCAATGGAAGCCTTAGACCCATTCAAATATTTATGTAGACTGTGGTGTCACCGCCAAACACCACACTTGCTAGGTGGTAGATTAAATCGGCCGCGATCCATTTAGTACATGTCGGACCCGCGTGTTGCCACTGTGTAATCGCAGACCTAGCGCCACCACAAGGCAGGTCTCGTGATACGAACAAGCACTCGCCCCAGTTGGACTGACGACCTAGCTAGCGACTAGATGTACGAAGCCTTTCTCTCTCATTAGCCGAGAGACAGAATAGCCTTCAGCTAAGTTAATGGCTACGAACTAGCAAGGCGCCATTAGCCTTACAGTGATTGTAATTAAAGCCTCCTGTGTATAGTCAAGAGCGATGTACCACAATGATTGATTAAAGATAAGTATTAATCCAGCTACGTACTTTTCTTCATAGCATTAATTACGTAGCCTGTTCCAGTACTTCACGCCCGTCTGCGTTAGTCTAGCGTGCATTTTCAGCCATCTCGAACTACAAGGTGTCGGCCCAGCTGCCGACACATCATAGACATTTTGAAATTTCTAGTGTTCCAAATTAAAAAGTGGCAGGAGAATCCATGCCAAAGACTAATAATATGCCCGTAAAATGTGTATTTGGGCAACACTCGCTGCTTTGACCGAGATACAGAAAAGGAAAATGTTACCACTGACGATTGCTTTACTGAACAAAGCGAAACGCGAGAGTTATGAGTAAAAGTGTTTTAGTAGTTGCGTGGAGAGCACCTAAATCTATACGAATTATAAAAATGGATGTACTTATGTAAGTATGAGTATGTATGTATGTTCCACATCTCCTCCTAAAGCACTGCACCGTTTTCAACCGAAACTTGGTACACATATCATCTACTCTATGGAAAGAATCACCGTGGGGGGTAAGAACGACCCACCTATCCAAAGAGTTGAGGTGGGGGTGAAAAAGTAGTATAGCCCACGACGCGAGAATACCCATACTTTAGTTATCCAGTATTTCAGAATGAGAGCACTTAGAGACTTGCAACAAACTTCGTATGTAATTTCAAACCTTTGCGAAACTACGTTTTGCTGACGACCCCAACGAAATGATGATAATAAAAAGTTGTCGCTTATTACATTTTCGTTTTTCATGCATTAAAACTGCCACATGAAACATGACGTTTTAATTTAATACTTCTTTACTAATAATTGTATTCGTGACACATTTTGCAGACAGTATCCACATAGACCGCTGGATGTACTTGCAAAATTATATCATTGTACAGTACATACTTCAGGGGATACAACATCATAAACATTAAGATGCGTGAAAATAAAACTGCAGGGCAAAATTTGCTAGACGTACAGGTCAAATATGTGTACAAAAACGCGTAAAGAACGTTAAATATGTGTGAAATATTTTTGGCATGTGCAAAGACAAGGGTAAAAAGCTCATCCTGAACCCCTGGAACGATTTCAATTAAATTCGATACACATATTAGTTACAATCTAGAAAGAAATACTGTAGGGTAAGAACCACCAGCCTTCTTCTGGGGTGAGCGTGATAACGTGGAGAGAAAAGGGAGGACGAGCAAATGGACAGTCAGCGAGAGCGAAGGAGGAGATAGACAGATAGCAGCAGGAGGAGAGGAACAGAAGGAGACAGACAGAAAGTGAGGGCTACAGGAGGTGGACAGAGAGAGGAAGGAGGAGGAGATGGACAGAGAGAGGAAGGAAGAAAAAATGGTTCAAATGTCTCTAAGCACTATGGGACTTAACATCTGAGGTCATCAGTCCCCTAGACTTAGAGCTACTTAAACTTAGCCGGCCGCGGTGGCCGAGCGGTCCTAGGCGCTTCAGTCCGGAACCGCGCGACCGCTACGGTCGCAGGTTCGTATCCTGCCTCGGGCATGGATGTTTGTAATGTCCTTAGGTTAGTTAGGTTTAAGCAGTTCTAAGTTCTAGGGGACTGATGACCTCAGATGTTAAGTCCCATAGTGTTCGGAGCCATTTGAACCATATGAACTTAAACCTAACTAACCTAAGGATATCACACACATCCATGCCCGAGGCAGGATTCGAACCTGCGACCGTAGTAGCAGCGTGGTTCCGGACTGAAGCGCCTAGACTCGCTCGGCCACAGCGGCCGGCTGGAAGGAAGAGGTGATGGACTAATAGAAGACTGGAATAAATAAATACCCGGGAAACGCTAGGTGTCTCAGCTAGTTAATAAATAAACTTCACGCGCATATATTGTGGGTCAACTCACGTACCTCTCCACCGTGTCTCCTGAAGTTAGAGCATGTGACACTGTGAATGGTGACTCGCTCACAGCATGTGAACATTTAACTCAGCTCTTAGTGCCATTCAAACGCAAGGAAGAAAGATTAAGATTCAGCTGTCTGTCAAGTGGGTCATTAGAGAAAAAAAATACAGGTTGGAGACGGATGGTGAAGAAAATAAGCCTTTTTTCGAAGGACTCATCCCAGCATTTCAGAGAAACCACGATAAACTTAAATCAGAACCGCTGTCCCCCCAAATGCCAGTTCATTGTCTGACCAATGCACACAGAGCGCATTACGCAGTTTTGCGCGTAGTCTACAGAAGTCTCCTCTTTGTGTCACGCGGGAGTTAGCTATTCCTCATGCGTCTGTCAGGCGTGTTTTTAGGTGATGTTTGTGTTTCAAACCGTACAGGACTGATTTGCTTCTAGCTCTTCATGATGGAGATTAACAACAACGTGTAGAGTTTTGTGAAATCACTCTGGGCGTGAAGATGGAAGGTAACCATTTCCTTTCAAGTTTAGTATTCAGTGACGAGGCTACGTTCCATTTAAGTGGAAAAGTGAACAGCTACAACGTAAGAATATCGGCAACACAGTAGCCACGTACCATAGCCGAGAACGAGAGAGATTCTCGAAAGCCGGCCGGAGTGGCCGTGCGGTTCTAGGCGCTACAGTCTGGAACCGAGCGACCGCTACGGTCGCAGGTTCGAATCCTGCCTTGGGCATGGATGTGTGTGATGTCCTTAGGTTAGTTAGGTTTAATTAGTTCTAAGTGCTAGGCGACTGATGACCTCAGAAGTTAAGTCGCATAGTGCTCAGAGCCATTTGAACCATTTTTTTGAAGATTCTCCAAAGCTACTTGTGTTTTGTGTCGTTTCCCCAGAAAAGATTTCCAGACCATTCTTTTTTGTCGAAAAGCCGTTTACAGGAATCACGTACCTAGTTATGTTGAAGATCTGACTTTTTCCACAATCGTAAAGATAAATAAAAACTGCAATGTGCAGCATTAGTGCAAATTTGATCTGACACAAGGAGGTGATCAGACGACAATAACGAAGTCCAGAATGTGTTCAGACTATCTGTTTGGGAACTGAATTCCTACACTTGACGTATTCAGAAGCAGTGGGTGGATTTTTTAGAAAATTGTTAATCGTTTATGAGAAAAGTTTATTCGAGAAAGCTCCGCGGAGTAGGAACGGGAAAGGTCGACCTGGTGAAACCCATACCGGTATTTTCGTTCTTAATAACCGGTATTTTTCAGTATTTGTTTGGTCTTGGTTACATCGGATATTTTTTTTATTTTTTACTAATAACGAAGAAAAAACTGATATCAATTAGTCATAGCACCAGTACTAAATTTTTCCACTTTTAAATTAACTTTTTTTTTAAATCTGCGTTGGTTTGAAATATTGCTTTTTTACAGGAAACGGGAAAAGTGATCAGAGGTGTTTTCATAACAACGTTGACAGAAACGACCAACAAACAAAAAAATGGGTCAAATGGTTCTAAGCACTATGGGACTTAACAGCTGAGGTCATCAGTCCCCTAGAACTTAGAACTACTTAAACCTAACTAACCTAGGGACATCACACACACATCCATGCCCGAAGCAGGATTCGAACCTGCGGCCGTAGCAGTCGCGCGGTTCCGGACTGAAGTGCCTAGAACCGCTTGGCCACAGTGGCCGGCCACCAACAAACACATGGCGTCAAAATCGTACAGCACTGCTTAGATTATAACATCCCTGTTGGCGAGTGTCGTGTGTACGTACGTGTGTACGTACAGTGAGCAAGACTTGCCCACACCTGTAGTTTCTAGCTGTCGTCCCCGGACATCCGTTGTATTGCAGAATGGCACCGACCCTAGTCCGGAAATATTTTAGCGAAGTGACGTAGCAATGAAGTACAATGCTTCATTTCCTTTAAAAGATTAAAGTTTGTCTGTCATTGCTACGAAACAATACAAGAGGAAGGAAAGTATGGTAACAGAAATAAATTAAAAACTTAACAATTCATTCACAGTATTAATTAAAAACAGAAAATAGCCGATCTGCTGCCTGTGTGTACGTTAGATATGTTTATAAGCTTGTAGACCTCGAAAGCGAACAAATTAGCACGAAAAACAGAGTTCTTCAACCTCAGTTATCACCCTTATCGTTGATTATTCATAATACCCAGCCAAGGGTGTGTTTTACGATTACAACATGATTTTTGAACAGAGTTTCAAAAAAATTAGAATCTGTAGGAGAATAGTGGTGTTTTTTTGTAGTACTCATCCACTCACCACTTTTCGAGATAAGCAGCGAAAGGTGGACGAACTAAAATTTCTTTTATTTGCCTATTTAATTTAATATTTTGATTCTACGTATCTTGAAACAGTAAGAGTCAAAATTTTTCGATCTTTGTCGACTTCTACTTTTATTACAGGAAATAATAGCAATAAAGAACTGAAAATCGATCATTTCAGAAACCAGTTACTTTGAGCGGTTTTAACAGTGAGGTTAAACTGGCGAGAGAAAAAAAACGATATAATCGAAAGCGTTTGTTTCAGCAATAATCGCCATCCCTACCGTGGCGACCACGCTCAGAAAATTGATACATCTACATCTACATTTATACTCCGCAAGCCACCCAACGGTGTGTGACGGAGGGCACTTTACGTGCCACTGTCATTACCTCCATTTTCTGTTCCAGTCGCGTATGGTTCGCGGGAAGAACGACTGTCTGAAAGCCTAAATGACTGAAATACGCTAGTTGCTTAACTCGCTGACACAAAGAAAAATCGCCGTGAATGCCACGTGCAGATGGCTGATGTCGGTCACAACGAAATCTTTGCCATCCTGTTTTCCGATAAAATACATTTTCATATTGGTTAACTCGTCAATAAAAGAACTGTTAGAAATAAGCAATGGAACATCTGCATGTTAGCGTACCACGAACACGTTATCCACGAAGAGTGAACGCTATTTTCTTCGGAGGATTATCTATCCGATTACCTACGTAGTAAGTAATCACGTCATTCCTCTACAGTGAGCTGTTGCGTTGGTCTGTGGTCGTACCAATCACGAGATATGAATAGGTGTCAGTTCTTACAATGAGACCGCTCGAAGGGCAATGTCTGAAGGCTACATTTCATCACTACATCTTTGGCGCTGAGTATGCGCTCCCATTCTACGAGGAAGGTATCATCAATTTTATGCCTGTCGTTTCATTAAGTTTTTTCCTTCGCTAATATCCAAATTTTAAGCTTAATCAAGAAATGAGAGCTTTTTTCCCATCAGAACATTGGAAGGGTTTCAGATCAGGGTACATCTATATCTATACTCTGAATATATCTATACTCTGAAAACCATTGTGTAGAGCATGACAGAGGGTTCTTCCCATTGCACCACGTTTCATTAGCTAACAGAGCGTGTGAAGAATAACTGCTTAAATGCCTCTGTGTGCACTATAATTTGTCTAATCATTTCTCTATTGTCCATATGGAAATGATATCCAGGGTGTTATAAAATATTCCTGTATTCCTGTCTTAACACTAGCTCTATCTTCAAGCATCTGTCAGATCACGTTTTCCGTTGTTTGCGGGACGCTCTTCTGCGAGTCAAAAAAACCTGTTATCATTCGTGCTGACCTTCTTTGTAAAAGTTCATTGTCCTGTATTATCCCTATTTGGTATGGATCCCACCCTCTTGAACAATACTCCAGGATGTCTCTAACGAGAGTTTTGTGAGCAGTCGCCTTTGTAGACTTAATATATTTTTCTTGTATTCTGCCAATGAACCGACACGTGCCACCTACTTTATCTAAAACTGAGCCTATGTGATTATTCCATTTCATATCCCACTAACTGTTGCAGCTAGGTATTTACTTGAGTTTAGTGAGTCCTTTTGTGACACACCGATATTGTAGTCGTAGGTCACCAGTTTTGCGTTTTGTGATTTACACAGTTTCACATTTCTGATCAGTTAAGGCAAGTTTCCAATCTTTTCACCACATTGAAATCTTATTGAGATCTGACTGAATATCTTTTCAGCATTTTTCAGACAGCACTTCGTTATAGATAACTGCTCCATATGCAAAAAGTGTAAGATCACTAATAATACTATCTGCCAGGACATCTATACAGTTTGTGAACAGAAAGGTCCCCAACCTCTGGAACACGTATGAATGTACTTTTACATCTGTCTATGAGTCTCCATCCAAGATAACATGATGAGACCTCCCTACCAAAAAAAAGTTCCCAAATGTGTGTGAAATCTTATGGGACTTAATTGCTAAGGTCATCATCACTAAGCTTACACACTGCTGAACCTAAATTATCCCAAGGACAAACACACACACCCATGCCCGAGGGAGGACTCGAACCTCCGCCGGGACCAGCCTCACAGTCCATGACTGCAGCGCCTTAGACCGCTACCTCCCTACTAACAAATCCTCAAACCAGGCACAAATTTCGTTTGCTACCCCATATAACCGTGATTTCTTTTGTAAGCGTTGGTTTTCTACTGAGTTAAACGCTTTTCGTAAGTCAAGAAATACTGCACTTACCAGAGTTCCCAGACCTATGGCCTTAGGATGCCATATGAGAGCAGCGCAAGCTGGGTTTCACATAAAACTTAATAAAAGATATTTTGAATCGCCTTCTTCTGACGTTTCTACGGATTGTTGAAACACTAGTAACAACAGAGTACTTCAGTGCCTAACTGATCTATCTCATTCTGAATCACCCCATACTGTTCAGGATAAAAGATTTATCTTTCATATCAAGATTTTTCTCCCTTCATTCATCATCATTGTGTACTTCCAGTCGTTGCTCTCATCGACATTTTCAGACTTTTATGGGTCAATTAGTATCATTTTTTTCATTCAGAGACACACACAGAATGTGAACCAAATCAATAAGGTCACTTCTCGAAACCCTTTAGGTACTACTCCACAAGTTCTTTTCTATTCTAAATGTTTTATGCAATTTGATGGTGTATTTTGCGATACTGTGACTCGTGTAACAGGAATCTGATCAGAAACTATTCCACAGTCACTTCGAACTTTTTTTTTTGTTTTTTTTTTCTTTACTGTCCCACTTTCAACTCTTCTCAGACCACTTGAAATACAGTGAAAATGGCACAACTAATTGCACAGTGTTTAATGCTGTCTACACGTAGAATTTGACGATTGATTTGGAAAATACTCTTGCATGAAATTTTATATGTGTACGAACTCTTAACGCTGGTATGATAACATTTACGCAAAGCATAGAGGAACTGTTTGGATATTTTTATGATTTTTACACAATGCGAATTTTGGTAATAAGATTAGTGGTTTGATATTAAAATGAGATGTTGATGCACCGAAACAGCTCATGTAACAAACCACTGAAAAGTGGCTGTAGAAAATTTTTATCAAATACTTGTAATTTTTTATTCTTTTCTTTGATATTTTATTCTTTTCTTTGATATTAAAATGAGATATTGGTGCCCCGAAACAGCTCATGTAACAAACGACTGAAAAGGGGCTGTAGAAAATTTTTATCAAATACTTGTAATTTTTTATTCTTTTCCGGAGATGCGCTGTCAAATACTACTGCCTCAGTGTACAAGAGTGACTAACTCTGGTAAACGTTGTACATATTTTTGTCTCTCATGGCCTCTGTCATTAATATCCTTTTCTTTCCATTACAGTTTTCTTTTCTGATCATTTCCGTTAAGGACTCCCAGTGTCATTCCTTCTCGCATTTCTTCACGATTTCCTCGTGTTCCGTATTTAAGATAATAGTTTTCTCTGCTCTTCAGCCACCATCAGTAATTCCCCATTTCAAACATCTTTTTGATCCAACTGTTTATACAATGTTTTGCCTCATACTTGCTACTCGTGCTTTTTCTATTGTCCTAGTTTCAAATATGCTCGTCCGACTTGCATATTTCCTCTTCGGATCTATGGTATGCAGTCACTCTCCTCCACAATCTTTCTCTGTACTTTGCAAGGTTGTTCAGTCCTCTTATTTATTTTACTCTGAACTTTCTTACATTTATACGACATTCTATATTCAATTTTTTTATTCTAATTATTTTTCCGGTATTTGCTGCTTGCATCAATTATAAAACTTACTGTTACATTAGACACATAGACAGATGAGCCAAACTATGATGACCACCACAAAGTTGAATGCCGCCTGATAGCGTTGCGGGCGTGTGACGCAGTAAGGAGAACGGAGCAATCACAAATGCGGAATCAATTATATGAACGCGTGGTGTCTGTTTTTTCGGACATTTCCGAAAGAACAGACACCACGCATTCGTATAATTGATTCACCTCGATGGGCTATGAATCCACCACCTTCAGTGCAAATGCACAGTCACGTTAGACCTCCTGCAAGAATCTTAAAGTAACAAGCAAGGGAGACATGGACGAGGCCTGCGGATAGGTAGCACTAGGTGGGAATGTTGGCTGGCTGAGGGACGTAACGAGATACTCCACGCAATTGCGACAAACACTGTGTCCAAGTGGCACAATGGTTAACACAAATGTCTAGTAAGCAGGACATCCTGGTTAGAATCCCAGTCCGGAACACATTTTCACTCGTCGCTACTGACTCCACTCAAGTCCTGATGCAGCTGTCCCAGGTGGCACAGTGGTTAACACAACTCGTTAGTAAGCAGGAGATGCTGGGTTCGAATTCCGCTCTGGCACACATTTCCACTCGTCGCTGCTGACTCTGCTCAAAGTCCTGATGCAGCTGACATCGTGAATTTCTTCCCTTCCTTTCCTTCCTCCTCTCCCCCCCCCCCCCCCCCCTCCTCCCTTCCCCCGCCAGTTTACATAGAATGGGGAATCATTCCAGCGATGATACGGGCCGAAAATAGAGAAATCCACTGCCATACGCGAGTTTCACAAAGGGCAGATTGCTATAGTCCAGTGCCTGTGAACGATCAAATCAGAAACAGCGGAGCTGCTCGCCTGTTCGCGTGCTACGGTCGTGAGAATCTGTCGAATGTGGTTGCAGGACGGTGAAACCATAAGTAGGCGACAAGAAGTTGGACGTCCACGCCCCTTCACAGAAAGTGGAATCTGGAGACTTGCCTGCTATGTAAAGCGAGATAGGCAGTGACCTGTGACAAATATGACGACAGAGTACTATGCTGGTGCAGTCACAAGTGTTTTGGGCACACCGTTCAGTGCAGACTGTTGGACATGAGGCTCTACAGCCGACGACCTCTTCGTGTTCCCATGCTGATCCAGCGGCGTCGTTAGTTACGATTGCAATGGGTACGGAATCTCCGAGGTTGGGCCGTGGATCAATGTAAACGTGTAGCCTAGTTGGATGAATAACGTCGATGGTCGTGTCCGGATACGCAGCCATACAGGGGAACAGCTGCTCGAAGTATTCATCGAACCACAGACGCAGATCGATGGGGGACATTCACCTAGGCTTCCACGGTATCTGTAGAAGTAATCGAAGGCACCATGACAGCTGTGGACTACATGGACATTATTACTTGATATCTTCTCCGACGGCAGTGGTATCCTCCAGAACGGTAATTATCCGTATCAAAAGGCTCCCATTTATCTACGTATTGCTCTGAAAATTTCTGCACGTCAGTGCATATATTCACGACAACGCTGTGTTTTGTTTGGAATCAAACGTATTCAATAACCCACGTTTATAGCTGTCAACAACAGTAATTTCCACATTATTCTTCGCCCTCAAGCTTGCATTCAGTATTTACTTGTTCCGTCTCGAATTTGTTTTTCCGGTAGTGTTAGTCGTAAATCAACAGTGATACAGAGCAGCACAACAGCACGGATAAGTATAATGATGAAGAGTTGGCCGGTATACACTTCGTGTTTGAATCACTGAATGCTATGGAAGAGGGGTACAACGACGCTGTGGTCCTGCGCCGCAGCAACAGCAGCAGTACTTTTGCATTCATACGTAGGCATCTACGAGAAACCGGATCATTCTGTTTTAGTGATTGCATATTAACAGGCTTCTTCACTATTGGTTGGTTGGTTAATTTGGTTGAAGGGACCAAACAGCGAGGTCATCGGTCCCATCGGATTAGGGAAGGATGGGGAAGGAAGTCGGCCTTGCCCTTTGAAAGGAACCAGCCCGGCATTTTCCTGAAGTAATTTAGGGAAATCACGGGAAACCTAAATCTGAATGGCCGGACACGGATTTGAACCGTCGTGCTCCCGAATGCGAGTCCATTGTGCTAACCACTGCGCCACCTCGCTCGGTTTCTTAGCTGTTGCAAAGGTATTTTCACAGAAGTAAAGGGTACTGGTGTAACAAACAGAATAGATCACGATTATATTATTACTGTGTAACGAGCCACCGGAGATCTCGGGTGCCTCATACTAAAATACTTCAGAAATATCCCTGTATCACCTCCGAAATTTTGTCGATACCGTTTCTATTCACGCTGCATAATTGGTTCCAGAAACTAATTATTCTATGATTTACAGGGTGACAATTTTTGAACTGTATGAAATAAAATCGTCATAACTTCTGAGGGGTTTGTGTTAGGACATTCAAGCTGCACGGTTGGCCGCGAGGCATGATGGGAACTAGTATGCTCACGCACGGTTTGGTTTAGCGACGAAGCCCACTTTCATTTGGAAGGGTTCGTCAATAAGCAAAATTGGCGCATTTGGGGGCTGAAAACCCGCCATTCGTGATCGAGAAGTCCCTTCACCCTCAACGGGTAACTGTGTGATGTGCAATTTCCAGTCACGGAATAATCGGTGCGATATTCCTTGATGGCATGATAACTATCGAACGGTACGTGAAGGTTTTGGAAGATAATTTCATCCCCATTATCCAAAGTGAACCTGATTTGGACAAGACGTGGTTCATTCAAGACGGAGCTGGACCCCATCGAAGCAGGGCAGCGCTTGATGTCCTGGAGGAGCACTTTGGGGTTCACATTCTGGCATGGGACTCGATTCGCAGTCATTTTCTCCGGATATGAACACATGCGACTCCTTTTTGTGGGGCTGTATTGAAGACAAGGTGTACAGCAGTAACCCCAAAACCACTACTGAACTGAAAACAGCCTTGTATATACTGTTACCTTACTGTACTTCTTTGTACTCCCTCTTCGTCTGTTCTGCTATGCATATTGAGGTCACGAAAGATATTCTACAAATATTCGAGAGGAGCCGATTATAAATTCCCGTGCGGTCATCTTGATTTAGGTTTTCCGTCGTTTCCCCAAACCGCTTCATCCGAATTCCAAGATGACTCATTCACGAGGCCATGGCCGATTTCTCCTCCAACCCCCTTCGGAGCCCATAAAATGCTGCGTTTCTAATTACCTAGATGTCGACAGTGCGCTAAACTACAATTGTACTTATTTTCCACTTCATACAATATATTGCCAGCAACCTGCTCTCTACTTTCGTACAAGCGTTTAATTGCTCCGTTACATAACAACATGAAAATTACTTCAAATAGGTACAAAGACGGCCAAAAAAATTGCAAAACCACCAAGGGTAGCAAATAACCCAGGTGGGTATGAACATGGATGACAGTAACAGGAATATCATTACATGCTGCTTCAAATCTATACCAGATTTAGTCAATCCCAGTGACTGCAGTGTGGTGTGGTGCTAGTCTCCAGGAATCCCATGACCAGATGTTTTCAAATGGTAAGAGATATAGAAAACATCCTATTCTGGCAACCGTCGAATACCCTATTTCTCGACACAGGCTAGGACACCAACATGCGGTCTTGCCATATCCTGATGAAAGATAGCATCAGGGGTCTTCGGCCTTAACAAGTCGGAAATGTGCCGCCTGCTGTCACACTATCGTCTATGTGAACCAGAGGTGATCTTTTTGTGCACCCAACGGAACCCCATATCATCACGCTATATACTGGGCCAGTATAAGGACAATGAAGGCAATACGACAATGTTCGTTCTCTTCAAAGTCTTATTATACGGATACGTTCATCGCAATGCAGTACGCAGATCCGGGAGTCGTTTGAAAAGACGACAAATCATCACTCCGTCTGCAGTGATAGTCTCTCTGGTCCGGCGTCAAAAGTATCCCCGAAAATGGTCTCAGTGTTCACTGGGTACCAGACGACATAGCACTGTCTTTATGAATACTTGTCTTGTTGCAAACAAACACATAAACCGAAAAAATAGTGCAGTTTCTGTCCTTTCGGTCGCTAGTCGCTTGGGGCCGCTGAGATCCTGCATGGTGTCGAGTATGGCACCACTGAGCAAAATGATGTCTCTGAAGCGTAAATGTACCGTGTGAATGACTGGGGTGAATGTCTGTACAGTGTAGCGTTGTGTTTATGTTGTTGCGAATGAGCAAGGAAGGAAAGGAAGTGAAATAGCGTAACCCAGTCCCAACACAGAACCTGCTCCATTCTAACAGCATCAGGTCAGCACCTCTATGACACTGACCAATCGCCATCAACAGTTTATTTTAGCACCCCCCCCCCCTCTCCCCCAGTGACCTAGAACTAACAAGCTGGTTCCCCGAACTCAGTTATTTAAATCCCGCAGGATTCCCTCGAAAAGGATGTGGATTCACTCCATGATGCTCTGTGGAATGGTTTGCTATCCAAGCCAGCACAATGTTGTCATCCAGACTTAGATTTTCTTTAGTTTTCCTAAAATGATTAAATGACTAAGGGGAATTCTACAATGATTATTTCGAAAAGGATGTGGCCAAGTTCCTGTTCTATTAGAACTTAGGCTCAGTTCCTAAAAATCATCTCGTCGACGGAACCTTAATTCCTAATTTTCCTTTTCTCGTTATCAGGGAAAACTGTTCTTCATTTACATGTTCATCTCCTTCTGTAGCTTATTGTCATTGACCATGAATAAATGCAGATTTTTTTTTTTTTTGCAGACGCGTTACTTAATTAAAAGGTTATTTGAAAAAATTCTAAGCGTGGCGTTCTAGCTTCTAAGGGCGTTAGCATAAGAAAATAAAAATAAAGTGAATGAAGACGGAGAATAATCAGCGAAAAATAATAATGTAAAAGAAATAATAACTGCCTGCTCGCAAAGACCAAGAGTCTGTTAATAATAAACTAATTCACATTGTTAGTATCCTCAACATAATTTGAGAATAATGTGTACAGCGAAGAATGTTTGGTACCAACCCAATTTATCGTCTTTGGGAACATAAAAAGATGTTGGTTTAAGGTTCATTCGACGCGCGGTCATTAGAGAAGAAGCTCTGAAAGGACAAACGTAGGAAGGAATCAGTGTTCTTTTCAAATGAACCGTCAATATTCGCGATTTAAGGATAACGCGGAAAACCTACATCAGAATGGCCAGACGGAGATCTGAATGCCGCTCCTCCAAAATGCGACTCCCTTGTCTTAACCACTGCACCACCTCACTTAAAAACTACGAAGCCACACATGTCATCCTGGAAATTAACGTCATTGCTGTTCACAACCAATTAATTTACAAAGAGATCTAGTAAGGTGACACAGAGGTTAAGACACATAACGCCTACTTGAGTGAAGCCTGCTTTCGGCAAGGCAGGGATAAACACTTCCCCACAAATCCTTTATGGACCTGAAGTATTCACACATGAAGAGTATTCGTCTGCTTTTAGAGTGATTTAAGTGAATCGTATTTACCGTCAAACGATTGTATATACCTCGTTATTAATTCATAAAACATATTTTCCTATTACTCTAAACTGCCAACGGGCCATACAGCATCCTTCAGTGGATGGGAGTCTGCCACGATTAAAGCCTTAAACCTGAGAATAAAAATCTGCGACTTGTCCTTACAATTTTAGGAGTCTTCAGTTCATGTGTAAGCTTACTCACGTTATTGCGGACTTTTTTTAAATTCCATTTAATGTTTGATGATGCGCTGGTGACATAAGAAGTTCGCTAAATGGAAAGATGGCAATCCTGAAATGTTTCCTGAGATTTTATATATGAAATTCTATGAATACCATTTTTTTTACAGGCGGTCATGTAGCAAAATGGAGCAATGGTTAAGGCCCTGGACTCGTATTCGGGTGGATGGGGGTTAAAATCATCGTCTGGCTATCCAGATTTATATTTCCCGGATATTTCGTAAATCAATGAAGGTCGGAGTGCTGCCGATTTGTTTCCTAATTTCTATCCAAGCTTGTACATACTTGTTCACTCGATATTCAGTCCTGATGTTTCTTCCTTACATTACAAGACGGTGTTCCTTTTTTTATGATAATCTTCATCAGAGACCCAAGCAGAAAATTTCTGTTGCATTAAATCGCGCGTAGGACGGACTGTAAATCACATTATTCTTTACACGTCTCTGAAAACAGCAGAACTACCCACTATTATTTAGAACTCCACATAACGAAATACTGCAAACATAGATGATATGAAAAGTTGTCCGAGCCCTTGCCAGGTTGTAACTACGACATAGCAGTGTCATGTAGAAGCCCTTTCAAGCAGCCTGACATTCGTGTATTCACATACCAGTATACTTATTCACCTTTAATGTCATTTATGAGCAATAATTAAAGTGCCGCTAGGGTGAACTGCGAAATAGAGAGATAGGACATAAGATTTAAAAACAGTTACCATACTGAATTTAGAAGCCTGTTTTCGAGCTAAGGTCTGTTATCTAATGAAAAAATTTGTTAAGAAATTCACGGACAAGCAAGGCAGGAAATTAAGAAGTCCCTGAAATTCCAAAATTCTTTAAATCATATCTTAAAGGCCTCTCCACAAACAACATATCCCGTCTTCGGGATTGTAAATCCCTATTAGTAAGATAGGGAATAACATTCCTAATAAGTTAAGTTTCCGCCGTTACAATAACTACACTAGAGACTGGCAGCTCCAGACAGGCACCAGGTAAAAAGTATAACTGAAACAAGCACTTATACTTTTTAAATCTCGTCTTCATAACGTTTTAATTTAGTGGTTCATTTCCAGCTTGAGTGTGTAGGCTAAACTAAATGCACGTTATTAATATCGTTTGATAAAACTATCGTGAACGACAATTAGTACATACTGTAGTAAGTGTACAGAACCGTAGTTTCTGTAGTAAGTGCGCAGAATCATAGCTTCCTCTCTCTGTTAAATTAATATTTGATCCTTTCTGTTGCCCTAATAGTTCTGTTTCGTGCTGCTATCTACGGAGCACTGTAGGTGTATGAATAAGCAAATGAATGAATGAATGAATGAATGGATGAATGTATGTATTTATAATAAATTTTCATGCAGCGGTGTTAAACTGGTGCTCATTTTTCACTAGCTGAGAATGATAAATTTCTAAAGACAATAATAATTTAAAGAACAGTTGCATATTAAGACGCCGCAGAACAAGTATTTGATCAGCGTGTGTTGATGTGGAGCTACGTAGCAAGGAAATACATCCGTGAGTACGTCATACGTGAATTACAGATGTCCTCATTCAAATTCTGTAAGAGATACTCTTAATATTTCCTTTGCGGAGCTGTTCTAAAACAAAAATATTTGCACTTCGGCGATAGTTACAGATGTGCCCCATTTCCAAGAATGCTTTTGAAAGGAACACACCCCAATACTTCCAGCACCCCCAAATTGTTCGATAATAGCTATATTCTCTTAATCAATTACTCCAGTTCATGCTGCATATCTGCAGTGTTTCTGTTGCAATATGAAGCTTATGAAAATGTGATATTATTATAGATAGCACGAAGACCACAAAATACTAGTGATAAACTAAGATAATTTTACTAAGATGCGCAAAGTTTTGTTTGAAAAAGCGTTCTCTTACAAACACTGTTTCCAAACGCAACAACATACAATGTATTTGATTGTATTGGATTTCGGTTCGCAGTCTCGATGAATTTTTTGAGTGACAACAATGTCTCGATTAACTGCAAATATTTATTGTAGATCTCACAAGGCCAGTTTCGGCTTTCAGCCATTATCCAATTGTTTGGGTTAAAGATATGAAAAGTATGTGAGCTTCTCTTGCGTTTATCACCAACGCTACCAAGAGCCATACATGCTCAAACTCATTTTAATGGCTTATAGCTAAAACTGGGATTTACCGATTTACCGCAAATATATGCAGTCGGTGATGAACAAGTTGTCGTTGAAAAAATGTAATAAAGTAAATATTTCAGTCATTCAGTACTAAAAATATCAGTATTGCTCTGCAAAGTGGTGATTAAGAGATAAATTTAATAACTGGGTGTTCAATTTCGTTCTCAAAACAAAAATAACCGTTTAGTTGCAATGCAGATATATTTTTACTTTGTTTACGATAACGCAGGCTCTTCACACTTTTCTTAACTTCATTCATCTGAGACGTATACTTTTGTGTGAAGATTGAGTTAGGAGGTCGTTAAGTTACATTTCAGTTCATTATGAACTACATTACTGTGCAATGTTTCCGAATCATTTCTCTTTACACTTTCGTGAAAAATAAAGAAAAAAAAGGAAAAAAGCTCTATACTTGAGCGCTGATAAATGTAGTTTGTACCAGAACACAAGACGTGCAGCTCAAACACCATAAAATTTATTGTATAGTGAACTATTATTTCTTCGTGAAAAACATTTTAAAGAGCAGAGTAGGCCTTGCTCTGTCATCAGATCAAACTGTATCTCTGAAAGAGCAAAAACAAAAAGTGAAATAATTATACAAAGTGAACATAGCAAAAATACCGAGAAACAATCGTGAAAATGTCCATTTTCTCCAGGAAAAATCCGTTGAATTACGGAACTTTTTTCACTGAGGTGGCTTAACATTCTTCTCATGCTGTGCATACGTCCATACGAACTATAAAGAACCGAATTTTCTCCGAGGAAGGATTCAGAAATTGGGAATGCATTTGAAAATATTTGTATAGTCTGGATGAATTGTACTGCAAAGCTGTAAGAAATCACAGTAATCTGCTATCTGGGCTGGTTCAAACGTGTGGGTAGAATTAAAGCAATAAGTGTAAAGTGCTAGTACAGATGCCTCAGCAGTCGTCGTTACCGATTTATCTAATTAAAAAAGCGTTTAAACTGCCTTCTAGATCTCTTACGTCTCAATAGTTATTCTATAAAACAAATAAAACAGTGCAAATTTTTCCATGAATATATTTCCATTAACTAAATTTCTTGTACAAGGACAAAGAACATAATGCACTGAACTTATCGACTTGCAAGAAATATTTCGTTTGGATGCTGTTGCCTAAGCTTCAGATGCCATGAACAGGTAAGAGAGTATTTGTTTTTTTTTAGATAACTTCATTAGCCACTTTCATTAAAGCAGTCATTGCAGTGAGGAAGACTGTTCCGGAAGTCTCAATGTTATAAGGGTGCAAGCAAATTAAATCTATACCGTGAAATAATAGCGTATTTTAAAAATTTCGTTTACACAACCACAGTAAGTTTATTGGTTGTTGTCGCCTACATGTTTTTAGATGAACAACGGACATCGTGCACATATTAGCGAAGCTCATAAAATTCCATGTTAAAACTATCGAATGTTAAGTAGGTAAATTTTCTAATACTTTGCTTATTTGTATAAAAGCCGTAAGTCGCACAGAAATCGAATGTCTAACCGAATCATCTTTATCCGCATAGGAGTCAAAAGTTATGCAGAATGGTTAACCTAACTCAACGCATTTATTTAATGTGAAGCAAACTGAAATCATCGTACTCTGCGTTTTGAGCCACTTCATGGAGATTCCGAGTGATGCACTGTGTTAATAGGTACTGCAATTCACCATACCAGCATTTCAACTTGCGTTGCGTGTTTTCCACTACACAATTGTGTTCTGTAAGATGACGAAACATTCCACTACTTTGATGATTCCTACATTTGATTCCGCTATGAAAAAGATAAAATGAATATTTAGTTACAGTTTCATTCAGTAGCGTATTTCGCAACGTCTACAGATTTGCTTTTCATCAAACGAAAGTTTGTAGAGTGTGTCTCCATTGAAAATACGCGTGTGTGGGGTGGGGATGCCCGGTGACGTGGTACCGTAGAGCGGAGGGGGAAGGGAGGAGCGTTTGAATGGATGTGTGTTGGCCCAGGGTGTGTTGGTACACGACAGTGAGCGGTAGTGGGGAGGGAGGGGCAGCTTCAGCTGCAACGCAGTGGATAGGGTAGTAGTCCAGCTGCACCCAGCATCATTCGAGTACGTAAGGGTCATGTTTTAGATTGCAACTGTCAAAAGTCATTAAAGCGCCCTTTACAAACAAATGTGATCTAGCAGTTATGCCTTAAAAACGTAATTCATAGCAAATGTAAATTAATGCACTAAAACACACACCAACAGGTGATGCAGAATATGTACGAAATTTCTGATTATTAAGGCAGACAATATATTAGAAAAATCAACAACAATAGCAAGTAAGAAAAAGTAGAATAGAAAAATTTACCTCAGAACATCTGTAACAAAAAATGTACCTAAAGAACTACAAAACTGGGGTATGACACTACAGTGGTAATGCCAGAATGTTTACACGCATGCGGAACCTTAACAGTCAACCATAAACTAGATAGGCTGGACGTATCACAAAGGTGGTTCAAATGGCTCTGAGCACTATGGGACTCAACATCTTAGGTCGTAAGTCCCCTAGAACTTAGAACTACTTAAACCTAACCAACCTAAGGACATCACACACACCCATGCCCGAGGCAGGATTCGAACCTGCGACCGTAGCAGTCCCTTGGTTCCGGACTGCAGCGCCAGAACCGCACGGTCACCGCGGCCGGCTATCACAAAGAAATTAAACAAATTAATAGCAGGAACAGGTGACTGTAAAGTGAGACGTGATCAGAAAATTTCAAATCTATACCGAAAATACTTTAAATAATGGCAAAGAGAGGGTTCATATAATTTTGGACATCTTTACAGAATGACTGAAAACAGATTAACGAAGCAAATATTCAAGTATTTTTGTCAAAATGTAAGTAGGCTTAAGTCTGGATCACAGAAATTTAAAAAATGTCTGAAATAATATTCAGGAATCGTAAACTACAGAAATAGCTCAGTAAATAAAATAAATGAACGAATGACACCTACGCTGAAAAAAAAAATCATTATCAAAGTGTACTGAAGAAAGAAAACCAGAAAATGGAGATAGTATGATGTAACATGAAAAACAGTAAACAAAGAAGAGGAATTTAAATAGGTACGTTATCCTAGGAAATTTACACGAAACTCTACACCAGTACATCCATATTTTATTTTTTAGTCGAATAAATGAAACACTGCAATTACTGTAAACATACAGTCAGAATTAGATTAAACACTAAATTCGTGTCGGAAGACTATGACTAATATCAGCACAAGAAAGGATCTTTTATCTTTTCCAAGATAAAAAGCCTCACAAACTGTGCTTTGCCGAAATGGTTCTTACTTAAAAACATAAGACTCAAAATGTCACAAAGTCATCAACAGAAGTCAGAAATATTTATGAATTTATTCCAGGAATACATTTACGTCGGATGAAGATGAATAATTTACAAGTGACAGTCCGCCGGAAGGAAATGATTGAGCTGCTTGCCCCCTTACGAAACTGGGTCGTTTTCTTGTTACGTACTGAGCAACTCTAAAAATGAAGCTGTGGTCGGTGTGAGTCGCGTAATTTTTACTCGTGGCTGCGAACTGACACACATAGGGACCAGTTTAGCAGGCTGGTGCATTACGTGGACACATGACACAGGGTTTGTTAACTAAGACGAGCAGCTGTAGCCACGTTGTCCAGCTTCCATCCCAACACCAAGTTCTCATCTCTGTAGATTTTGTGTGGTCTTATATTCACTGCAAAATGTCGAGAAGCCACTCTGACCGGTAAAAAGCCATACTGAATGTCAATAAACCTACAGTTTACAGAAAATAAACGCCCATTTATAAAGGTTAGATCTGCCTACAACAGGATTGTCACCCCTCAGTAAATAATGTACTTACACAGTAAAGGAACTAATGATTAAAACTGTGATACTCACAGGTCCGACGCATAATCGGATTAAAACATTACGTGACAGTAACACTTCACTCTTTATAATTCACCAATTAATTTCACGTTTACTATTTTGGTCCTCTTGAGGCATTTCTTGTTCCGAATCATTGTCATGCATTAAGTGAAAAATGATGGCAGTACTTGTAAGAAATAGTGTCAATGAAATATCTTGCAGGGGCATTTTACACCTCTATTTTTAACGTAAGCATGTATGCTTCCATCTGGTAGCGAAAAGGAGAAACAAGCATAGATGGATTAATAAAATGCAAAATGATTGAGGATGATATAAAAATTGTATAGAAAGAACCTTCGCTAGCTTTGAACGGAAACTACGTATGTAGTCGCGACAGTTAGACATTGCTATGCGAAAGAGCAACTGGCATTTTGCTGCAAGTATGAAACTTTGCTCGTGACCAAGCCGCTCAAAGCAACAAAGCACATTCGTGATGGAGACGCTTGCCAAGTTGATGTTCCAAAGCTTCGCGGAAGGTGACTCATTCCTGAACAATTAACACGATTCTCTCGCAGCTTAGCAACTACTACACTCGTGTAAGGTTGCCGATAAACCACTTACCGTTAGGATCCACGTTGAATAAAACATTTTGCAGCTTTAAAATTGTTCTGAGAAATAGTATGTGAGCAGGTGATATTAACATATACTATAAGATGGGAGAAAAGAACGCAAGAACCATTAAAAAGTTATGTATATAATGTTCAAACTTAGAAACGTGGGACACAGGCCGCGGCCCTGACAGAGTATAGAGCTCTATCACAGAGACTACTGCAGCGCCATCTGTTGACACAACGACCAACTCCAAAGAGGATACCAGTTTTTTGCCGTACTCACCGCACAATATGCTCGCCAAACAAATGACGGTCCTGCGTAAAGTCGTGCAGCTACATGTGATGACTGATTCCGTTAACAAAGGGCGCCAAGCGAGTCTGCCATTAATGTCACTTTTCACGTACGCAGCTCGCACCTTCTCGGGGTAGACACACAATGCACTATGACAGTCATAACTAATGCAACAGAGCACCTGGTAAAAAACAGGCCTATTTCTTAGCTTTACCTAACGCACAGCATGAAAAATGGTCATCGCTAACACAACGAACTCGAATATGACAAACACGGCGGTAGTAGTGACGTATCGTAGCCACTGCAGCAGAGGCTGTAGCATCTACCCGTACACCGGACACTCGCTGTTAATGGACCGAGTGCACGAGCGAAACTGCAGTGGAGAGGCGAGTTTACATAGCAGAGCGGGCAATGCAAGTGGAGCCGGAACCGTCAGCTAGGCAGATCCGGGAGCGCCGAAGGTCTGTCTGCCGGCACGGGTAATTCCGACAGGCTGAGACCTCGAAGCGAGACCAGCTTCGGATCCGTAACGGGCAATACGTTCACCTCTCGCGAGCTCGCAGCTAAATCAAAATTAACATTTTGGCGCCCACCGGCTGCCGATTAACGGTGCGTCGACGGCCGCGGAAGCAGGATACAGGATGCAGGCGCCGTCGGCCCTCTGTAGGCGCTCGTGCACGTGCACATGCTCGGCTTGGCTTTTGACGCACCACACGTGGACCATGGTACCACCGTCACCGGCCACTTCCTCCCTCTTCGTCTGCAGCTGTACAGTATTTTCTTCCTCCTCCCCTGTGGTCACCTCGGAGAATCCAATGAGATGGTACAGCCGTTAATACGTTAATTCTCAGGCGAACTGATATTCCAATGTCTAGATTACTTAAATCAATTCAGGCGAACTAGAACTAATTTACACAATAACTCCACGGCCGATTATTTTCTGTCATCCTTGTCTAACCGCGTCAGTGGCCCATATCTAAATCACCGGAAGTGTTAAAATTTAATCCCCCTACTACGCTATATAACCATAAAGCCGACGACACGTGAAAGACTCAGTTGGGGGAGATTTTAAGCAACTCCACTTCCACCCAAAAAACATCGAGGGGGGAAATTACTGCTTAGTAAGTGGTGGGCGAGGTGACCATATGTGTTGTGCGTACTGTAAGACCTTCGGTACGCACACCATCAGATTATTTGACTTGTCGCTCTAACGAAGTAGGCGAGTGTCAGCAATATGTCTCGTGGTCTTATTGTGGCCGCGTTTATCTTCTGCCATTAGGTCAGACGATGGAAATGCCACTTGCACGCTTAGAGTAGCGGATTGACGGTGACCAACTTTAAACAGAACATGATTAATTTTCACACACATTTATTAAAATAATAACAAGCATAAAATTACTTAACTTGGTTCTGGATGCTATTTACAACTGACAATCTGAAGTTTCCCTGGTATTGGTACGTCAATCTTATTCTCATATATCTCTGATACTTGACAAAGTGTCTATACATTCCTCTTCATGGCTATGTACAGGAATATGATAATCTTATTAGGCGCAGACTGGAACTTGACTGCAGACTAATGCAGACTGAGTAATCAGAGGTCTGTACACTCGTTATAATACCTCGAGCGTTCAGGTATTACTGCGCGAGTGTGATCCGCAAGGAGAAAAGGTTCTACGTTAGCAGCAATCTCATTGGCTGCGTTACATATTAATACGCGGATCGGCGGAAGCAGAATTTGGTCCGTCTCTAAGACAGCGCCATCTCGTAGTGCGGAGACGGACGAGCGCTGCGCCTGTGCTGTTGTGCTTAACGGGGCGCGCTCTATTGGGAAAGTTGTGTACGCGCTGACTACGCGGAACTATGAACACAACACCATCTCTTGCAGAAATGTTATAAGAGCTTTCTTTGACTTGTACCTCGAACAGCTTGTTTGGCACCGTTCCCACTGTGCAAATATGATAGCTTGGTTCGTAACAGACCCGATCCCTTATATGATGTACATATAGAGACCGGGATCAGTGGTCACGCCGGCCAATGTGGCCGAGCGGTTCTAGGCGCTACAGTCTGGAGCTGCGCGACCGCTACGGTCGCAGGTTCGAATCCTGCCTCGGGAATTGATGTGTGTGATGTCCTTAGGTTAGTAAGGTTTAAGTAGTTCTAAGTTCTAGGGGACTGATGACCTCAGAAGTTAAGTCCCATAGCGCTCAGAGCCATTTTTTAGAACAATTAAAGATGATACACAGCCCCCTCGAGATACACACGAAACGAGGAAGCATCTTAAGAAACAGCGCCTTATTGACAACAGACACAGAGAAAGCATAAATCCGTACACAGACAGTTGATAATCGAAAAACAAACCACTGTACTGACAATTCTTATATTACGGTCAAATGGCTCTGAGCACTATGGGACTCAACATCTGAGGTCATCAGTCCCCTAGAACTTAGAACTACTTAAACCTAACGACATCACACACATCCATGCGCTAGGCACGATTCGAACCTGCGACCGTAGCGGATATTCTGTTCAAGAGTGAAATCAAAATACTGCATGTATGCAAAAGGAAGTAGTTTCATCATCTTAAAGTGCGTCTCTGTAGTGAGTGAGATAGAAAACAGTGGATGTATGTCAGAGGTTCGAAATACATGCACTGCATTAGAGTATTAAGAGCATTGCACTCCACATGACTAATACACTACTGGCCATTAAAATTGCTACACAAGAAGAAATGCAGATGATAAACGGGTATTCATTGGGCAAATATATTATACTAGAACTGACATGTGATTACATTTTCACGCAATTTGGGTGCATAGATCCTGAGAAATCAGTACCCAGAACAACCACCTCTGGCCGTAATAACGGCCTTGATAAGCCTGGGCATTGGGTCAAACAGAGCTTGGATGGTGTGTACAGGTACAGCTGCCCATGCAGCTTCAACACGATACCACAGTTCAAGAGTAGTGACTGGCGTATTGTGACGAGCCAGTTGCTCGGCCACAATTGACCAAACGTTTTCAATTGGTGAGAGATCTGGAGACTGTGCTGGCCAGGGCAACAGTCGAACATTTTCTGTATCCAGAAAGGCCCGTACAGGACCTGCAATATGCGGTCGAGCATTATCCTGCTGAAATGTAGGGTTTCGCAGGGATCGAATGAAGGGTAGAGCCACGGGTCCTAACACATCTGAAATGTAACGTCCACTGTCCAAAGTGCCGTCAATGCGAACAAGAGGTGACCGAGACGTGTAACCAACGGCACCCCATAACATCACACTGGGTGATACGCCAGTATGGCGATGACGAATACACGCTTCCAATGTGCGTTCACCGCGATGTCGTCAAACACGGATCCGACCATCATGATGCTGTAAACAGAACCTGCATTCATCCGAAAAAATGACGTTTTGCCATTCGTGCACCCAGGTTTGTCGTTGAGTACACCATCGCAGGCTCTCTGTCTGTGATGCAGCGTCAAGGGTAACCGCAGCCATGGTCTCCTAGCTGATAGTCCATGCTGCTGCAAACGTCGTCGAACTGTTCGTGCAGATGGTTGTTGTCTTGCAAACGTCCCCATCTGTTGACTCAGGGATCGAGACGTGGCTGCACGATCCGTTACAGCCATGTGGATAAGATGCCTGTCATCTCGACTGCTAGTGACACGAGGCCGTTGGGATCCAGCACGCCGTTCCGTATTACCCTCCCGAACCCACCGATTCCATATTCTGCTAACAGTCATTGTATCTCGACCAACGCGAGCAGCAATGTCGCGATACGATAAACGGCAATTGCGATAGGCTACAATCCTACCCTTATCAAAGTCGGAAACTTGATGGTACGAAATATTCCTCCTTACACGCGGTATCACGACAACGTTTCACCAGGCAATGCCGGTCAACTGCTGTTTGTGTATGAGAAATCAGTTGGAAACTTTCCTCATATCAGCACGTTGTAGGTGTCGCCACCGGCGCCAACCTTGTGTGAGTGCTCTGAAAAGCTAATCATTTACATATCACAGCATCTTCTTCCTGTCGGTTAAATTTCGCATCTGTAGCACGTCATCTTAGTGGTGTAGCAATTTTAATGGCCAGTAGTGTATACAACCTCTCACACACGACTCGCAATGAGACTGCAATGATAAAATTAAGGGCTAATACGAAGGTTTCTACGGAGAGGCAATTAGCAGCAGACGTTCTATCTTTTGTTTTCTCGATAAATAAGAGACACCATTCTTCCTTGTGTTTTGTGTGCCTATAAATGGATGGACCGACGTCTTAATAGGTAGACTAAATTTACATTTGCATCTATGTCCTTAGTTCGCAAGCCGTCGTACGGTGTGTGGCGGATTGTACCCTGCACCAATATTAGTCATTCCGTTTCCTAGACCACTCTCAAATAGAGCGAGGGAAAAAGACTGCATATAGGCCTCCCTATGAGCGCTAATTTCTCATATCGTATCTTCGTGATCCTTATGTGAAATGTACGTTGGCGGCAGTAGAATCCTTCTGCGACCAGCTTCAAACGCCAGTTCTCAATACTGTTCCTAGAAAAGAACATCATCTTCCCTCTAGGGATTCCCATTTGAGTTCTCGAAGCATCTGCCCACTAATTTGGCGGGAGCCAATAGGAACGCTTCGATAGGGCTGTATTCTGAGGGAAAACTGGATGTGCAGGCTCGTACACGTTTGGGGTGTGGCGGTCAGTAGGCAGGTATTTTCCCTATTACTTGCTGCGTCCGCCTTTCCAGGATATTTCGAAGACATGTCTCAGAAAGTTTTAGTTTGCAGGAAGGATAAGAGGAAGCATTTTATTCAACACCCTGGTATTTCTCACAGCGACATTTAAGCGCCCAGTCCTTCTGAGAAATATAGGACAACTTTTGCGAGTCTACAATCATTAACAGCTGTCCGGCATGGCAAGCGGTAGGTGGTCGGCCAGGAGCGGTACAGCTCTGAAGTACGGGAGGAGGTTCGCGACCCGGTGGCAGCTGTTCACATGCAGTCCAGTGGCGGAGGCGTCGTGGGAGTGGAGGAGAGAGTGAAACATCCTACAACCCCTCATAGACTGAACAGATTAGTTCAGGAGCAGTATACCAGACTTCTAAGTGACTTACTCCCATCAGAGGAAGTGACTAACTAGCCTGTGGGAAGCCTAAAGAGACGTCATGGAAGCGTCTGTAATGGTTACCTGGGGAGTGTAATCCGACTGCAGGAGAAAATTACTCACCATGCAAAGGGACTATCATGATCACTTTAATTAATTAGCTCATCAATTTGATATCAATGACGTGCCACCGGTGGGGGGAAGAGACGGCGAGAGTACCACGGATGTGACTGAGAGTTGGAGCGGAAATCAGACGTTTTTTCGTTGGGGTGAGATCTTTTAATGCAATTTCAATCTCTCACCTACATTAAGTAGAGACGATCATCGTAATAAAATCAACTATATTATCGAATTTATGAAGTGGGACGTAGTAATCCTGATATTTACAACTCGCCTATGCTGTTGCCTTGAGAGACTTCGTATGTGACAAGACGTTTGTTTACTTTAAGAGAATTCAAAAATGAGGAGGCATCCTGTGACAGAGGTAGAGCATGCTCTTAGCACTCCGTCATGTGCCAAAAATGAGTTTAACATTCTATCCCTGTGATACAGCACGTGGCAGATAAGAACAGATTTGTCTACCTGACCAGAGAACTCCGCTGAATAGGTCAGGCGTCCACTATACGCAGGAGGCGGCTACACGGGTAGCGGGGGCTGTGTGGCGTGGACTGGGCGGTTTCTTAGGTTAGAGGGTCTCGGGAAAACACGAGAAGGATTTCAGTCACAAAGGGCGCAGGCTGAACACAGGAAGAACGTAGATACAGGAACCATTGGTATAACAGTTGAAAATTGTCGTAGCTGTATTAGGAAAGTATCAGAGCACCAAGCGCTAGTAGAAAGCACTGATGCTCGAATCGTTATAGGCACTGAAAGCTGCCTAAAGCCGGGTATAAGCTCAGCCGAAATTTTTGCGAAGAACCTAACGGTCTTCCGAAACGATAGGCTAAACACGGTAGGCGGTGGCCGGAAGTGGAGGCTTATGGACGTTGTGGCTCACGGTTCTCCTGGCGTGCTGGCTCTTCAGGTACGTAACATACCCAGTAGTTGGCGCTGGACAAAACTGGAAGTAATTGGAGGTGACTGGTCAGTTTTCTTTGACGTCTTAAGACACTGTGTTCAGGAAAGATAATCAGTACTACATTCATAAAAAATATCGTACTATATATTTCCCATGTTTCTATTGTCTGGGATGCGACCTGCGACTCATAAATAGATATAAGTGTGTTCCATTCCCAAAAGATGTTCTACAGGAGTCCTGTATACAAGAGCAAAGTGTTACCGGTGCAGCCTCGAACACATGTGCACCCTGTTTATCGCCCACCACCTCGATCCTCCCCCCCCCCCACCCCCTCGTGTCTTCTGTCCTCCCTAGCCCCAGTCCGTTGCCGTGCCTTTACCCTTGTGTCCCGCCCCCTTTCCATCTCCACACCCTTCACCTCCTTTCCCAATGCAACTTCCAGCACCTACCCCTTCCAGATGATGAGCTTTGCCCTGATATCTACCCCTCCTACCAACTCTAACCCCCACCTTCCCCCTCCTCCTCAGGCTCCCTCTCCCCTCCCCTTCTCTTCCCCTGAGCGGTTTTCCTCCCTCCTACAACCCCTCCCTTTCCTATGCCCCCCTTCTATGTCTGCACTCCTTCCTGACTTGCCTTCCATCTCCTGCCCAGCCTGTCTCCTGCCTCT
Source organism: Schistocerca serialis cubense (assembly GCF_023864345.2). Lineage (NCBI taxonomy): Eukaryota > Metazoa > Arthropoda > Insecta > Orthoptera > Acrididae > Schistocerca > Schistocerca serialis. The sequence continues at coordinate 527,334,628 of NC_064640.1, forward strand.
TGGTGCAACCCCCCCTCCCATTCCCCCTTTTTTTCTTTTACTCCCTCCCCCTTCATCCCCCCTCAACCACTGCACCTTCCTCTCCCCTCTTTTTCCCTCCTCTCAGGCCTCTGGCAGGTCCCTCACAGCAGTTTTTATTCTTCATGTGTGCTCCATGTTTTTTTAAGTGTCTCTTGTTCTGTGTGTTTTTATACTGTGGCCCCCTTTTAATTCCTTTGTGTGACTCCAGTGTGTTTTAAGTGCCCCACAAATCGCCAACTGTGTTCTTTTAACTTTATGTCAACTTTTTTAACTATCCCCCCCCCCCCCCCCCAATGAATGTCCCTGTGTCAGTGTATATTTTAACTTCCATTGTCTCCATTTACTATATTTTTATATACCCCTTTTTCCGCCCTTATTTTATGTATAGTTGCCTTTTTTTTTATTTTTTGTAATGTCACTCAGATGAAGAGTGGTGGACTGTGCTGCTGCCATTTCCCTGCCCCATGTGCGGCAGGAAAATGAAATCACAATTAACAAAAACAACAGGTGCAGTGGGACAGTGGGTTGCTATTCTAATATTATTATTATGCATCCTTATGTTCCTCCCAGCAGCAGCTATTCACTTGTAGATCAGAACCAGGCTACTCTCCTGTGATTTTGTGATAGCTTGCGGTCCTATCATTATTACTCATCCCTCGCATATGGGGCTGTTGGCTGGATTGGCTGGAGCAGCTGGAACAACTCCCTAGTGCTAGACCAATAGCGAAAATATCCACTCCACATCCAGCAGTTACTGACATAACTAGACAGAGCTACTGTGTAGTGCTCGATCAATGGCAGCTCAAATTGTTTAAATAAACAATATTCCACATTTCATATCAAATAAAGACTGATTTCTGTCCTATGTGGCAGCCCATCATAGACTGAGTCCTTTTCCCGCCAATTTCAAAATGGAGAATGGTGTGGGGGGGGGGGGAGTGTGAAGAGGGGAATGGGGGAGGTCCAATAGTGCCCTTTGGTGGTGGTGTTGTGAGCTAGGTCATTTGGTCTATGAACTTCAAATTGAACATACAAAATTTGATATTCCTGCCAATAAATTTAAATTTCCTGTCATTTTTTGAATTTTCCATCAAATTTCAATTTCCCAGCATTTTCAAGTGTGGTGAGGAGAGGAGAGGGAGGAGGAGGGGACTGGAGAGGAAGGTGGAGGGGGGAGGGGCATCGGGACAGGGAGGTGAAGGGGTGGGGGAGGGGGAGGGGAAATGGAAAGGGGAGGGGAAGGGGAATGGAATTGGAAAGGGAAAGATGAAGGGGAAGGGAAAAGGAAAGAGACCCAGATTTTTACTGGTGAAAACGCATGAAATCATCAGGGAGTTGGGTAATTAATTCATTAATTATTTAATTTGCGTTATTAATTTGATATCAAAAGTTTCCCAAAGTATAGTTTGCCCCACCACTTGTAAATACCCTTATCCTTCCATATCATCATCGTATTTTCATCAGTTTTATGTATTCTGCATCAATTTTGTAATTATACCAAGTTTTGCATAATTTCAACGCATTTTACGCAACTCTTCAAGGTCCAATCCACCACTCTCGATGAGTTGTCACATCAACAAAATGTCTCATGCATTGATCTCGTGACGCTATCAGCCGGTGACATTGCATCATGGTTCTCAATTTCTGTATCACTGCCATAACACCGCATTCATTACTCTGTGAGGGTCATATACGTGTGGACGCATCGTGAACCCTGCTACACTGCCTACATCACATGACACACATACTGTTTCTTAGTGTAGGGAATAGCTATCAGCGGAGAGGAGTTTCAAAAACTACATTACTTAGCCGAAACCCTTGACAAATTTGGTAAGATTTTATTATGATTTGCCATCTCCCCCTACGGTGGATGGGAGTCACAAGGTATTCTCGCATGAATAAGATAATGTCGGAGATTGAAAGAGCTCACTAAATCCTTTGATGATTACCACCCCAACTAACGAATCATATCCATTACAGCACTCCACGCTCTATTTCAAAACGAGCTGCCCCTTCCGTCTCCAGATTCCACCATAAGTGCTGTGTCATACACGGTCTCTCGAGATGCATATGTGCTTAGGAGGTGAGTAATAGATATGAGCCTGATACACATGACAGTGTTGTTGTGATATAACCGATGATGATGATGATGATGATGATTATGAAGAAGAAGAAATGTGTGGTTTATACATAATGAAGCTCCAGATGTAAGGAGTTTGAAACATTGTATGTAAGTCAGTTGTGTTATCAATTCTGTACTATTCTTGTAGTGTTTAAATTACATACCAAGAAAGTACTGGGAAGAGAGAAATGTTCGTAGAACATAAACATACATTCCTAATGCTACACAGTTCTGCATGCTATAATATTAAAGCAGTGTGAATTCTGATACCAGTATATTAGTCATGTGGAATGAAACGCTGTTAATGCCCCAATGCTGGAAATGTATTTCTCAGTACATGACGTACATTAACCCTGCGAGTTTTCTGTCCCACTCACTATGATAAGCCACTTTAAGATATAAAACTACTACCTTCTACACCAAGAAAAAAAATTGTTCTTCGTGAGACATGCACTATATAGCGTACCAGAGGTTTATAATGCCCACTGTTCACATCCAATTACCGTCAAGAAATTATGCTATGCTCTCATCAGTCCTATAAAATGATAGTCAGCAACGGAAAATATATGAAGCAACATCTTATGAGGAAATAGGCAAACATCTAGCAGCGACATGTGAAATTACATGTCATGCTGCACTAACTCTGTGAACAAAACACAGTCTGTTCCACAGACAACATCTGTCAAGAAAATGTATGCACAGTGATTACAGTACCTCACAAACCCCTGTCACTAACTTAGAATCACTGCAGTAATTAAACTGAAGACTCGATGTGTAAGATGCGGCAGGGAAATGGAGTACTTTGCATACATCTTCGTTTATCTAGAGGAGTTTGTCGAAATAGGTTTTCCATCAGTCTGGTGGACATGATTCATCAAACACGCGTTGGAAGTCCTCTCCTGACTGTGGTACGAAAGGGTTTGCTGTTAACAACAGCAGGTAGATAGCGCTCTAAGTCACACATGTAACATGCAATTGTATATGAATCGAATACAGGTTATACCACACAACTGATACACGTTAAGAAAACAATGCAAAAAATGGTTAAATGTGTGATAAATGACCTGCCGCAATACATACCCCTCTCTAGACTGCATCATCAGTCTACTATTAAATCATATCTTGTTTCAGCCCCTCTCAAACGATTACTCTATCCACTTTCTATCATCGTCTAACGCAAATCCACGTCAATCTAGAGGTAGATGGTTCTCCTTTCCAAGAAAGCATCAAAGACAACAGTCAACCTGTATATATGCCTATTACCTCAATAGGCATAAAGTATAATGTTATTAAAAACCACGCAGCAACTGTTCTGTAAGGTTTTTGTTAGCTGATACCGCATGGTTGTCATTGGTAGAAAGTAAAGAGAAGTACATTGTAAATACTGTTTGTTATAGTTTAAAACACATAAGCAGTCTTGCACAGGGTCAAACATGCGATCCATTCTGCAGTTATACAGGGTGTTACAAAAAGGTACGGCCAAACTTACAGGAAACATTCCTCACACACAAAGAAAAGAAAGAAAATATGTTATGTGGCCATGTGTCCGGCAGCGCTTACTTTCCATGTTAGAGATCATTTTATTACTTCTCTTCAAATCACATTAATCGTGGAATGGAAACACACAGCAACAGAACATTTGCACTGAAATGAGGATTGACACATTGTTGGATGAACCATTCGCAGAAGTGTACCCGTGGAGGCCAATCAGCTGCTGATAGTGCCTGCACACGCTGTACATGGTACGGAAACAACTCGTTCTCCCGTAGCACTCTCCATACAGTGACGTGGTCAACGTTACCTGTACAGCAGCAACTTCTCTGACGCTGACATTAGGGTTATCGTCAACTGCACGAAGAATTGCCTCGTCCATTGCAGGTGTCCTCGTAGTTCTAGGTCTTCCCCAGTCGCGAGTCATAGGTTAGAATGTTCCGTGCTCCCGAAGACGCCGATCAATTGCTTCGAACGTCTTCCTGTCGGGACACCCTCGTTCTGGAAATCTGTCTCGATACAAACGTACCGCGCCACGGCTATTGCCCCGTGCTAATCCATACATCAAATGGGCATCTGCCAACTTCGCATTTGTAAACATTGCACTGACTGCAAAACCACGTTCGTGATGAACACTAACCTGTTGATGCTACGTACTGATGTGCTTGATGCTAGTACTGTAGAGCAATGAGTCGCATGTCAACACAAACACCGAAGTCAACATTATCTTCCTTCAATTGGGCCAACTGGCGGTGAACCGAGGAAGTACAGTACATACTGACGAAACTAAAATGAGCTCTAACATGGAAATTAAGCGTTTCCGGACACATTTCCACATAACATCTTTTCTTTATTTGTGTGTGAGGAATGTTTGCTGACAGTTTGGCCGTACCTTTTTGTAACACCCTGTATATTGCAGTCCCCAAGTTGGTAATACAATTCTCTTTAGCTAAGGACACTTTAGAAAAATATACACTCCTGGAAATTGAAATAAGAACACCATGATTTCATTGTCCCAGGAAGGGGAAACTTTATTGACACATTCCTGGGGTCAGATACATCACATGATCACACTGACAGAACCACAGGCACATAGACACAGGCAACAGAGCATGCACAATGTCGGCACTAGTACAGTGTATGTCCACCTTTCGCAGCAATGCAGGCTGCCATTCTCCCATGGAGACGATCGTAGAGATGCTGGATGTAGTCCTGTGGAACGGCTTGTCATGCCATTTCCACCTGGCGCCTCAGTTGGACCAGCGTTCGTCCTGGACGTGCAGACCGCGTGAGACGACGCTTCATCCAGTCCCAAACATGCTCAATGGGGGACAGATCCGGAGATCTTGCTGGCCAGGGTAGTTGACTTACACCTTCTAGAGCACGTTGGGTGGCACGGGATACATGCGGACGTGCATTGTCCTGTTGGAACAGCAAGTTCCCTTGCCGGTCTAGGAATGGTAGAACGATGGGTTCGATGACGGTTTGGATGTACCGTGCACTATTCAGTGTCCCCTCGACGATCACCAGTGGTGTACGGCCAGTGTAGGAGATCGCTCCCCACACCATGATGCCGGGTGTTGGCCCTGTGTGCCTCGGTCGTATGCAGTCCTGATTGTGGCGCTCACCTGCACGGCGCCAAACACGCATACGACCATCATTGGCACCAAGGCAGAAGCGACTCTCATCGCTGAAGACGACACGTCTCCATTCGTCCCTCCATTCACGCCTGTCGCGACACCACTGGAGGTGGGCTGCACGATGTTGGGGCGTGAGCGGAAGACGGCCTAACGGTGTGCGGGACCGTAGCCCAGCTTCATGGAGACGGTTGCGAATGGTCCTCGCCGATACCCCAGGAGCAACAGTGTCCCTAATTTGTTGGGAAGTGGCGGTGCGGTCCCCTACGGCACTGCGTAGGATCCTACGGTCTTGGCGTGCATCCGTGCGTCGCTGCGGTCCGGTCCCGGGTCGACGGGCACGTGCACCTTCCGCCGACCACTGGCGACAACATCGATGTACTGTGGAGACCTCACGCCCCACGTGTTGAGCAATTGGACGGTACGTCCATCCGGCCTCCCGCATGCCCACTATACGCCCTCACTCAAAGTCCGTCAACTGCACATACGGTTCACGTCCACGCTGTCGCGGCATGCTACCAGTGTTAAAGACTGCGATGGAGCTCCGTATGCCACGGCAAACTGGCTGACACTGACGGCGGCGGTGCACAAATGCTGCGCAGCTAGCGCCATTCGACGGCCAACACCGCGGTTCCTGGTGTGTCCGCTGTGCCGTGCGTGTGATCATTGCTTGTACAGCCCTCTCGCAGTGTCCGGAGCAAGTATGGTGGGTCTGACACACCGGTGTCAATGTGTTCTTTTTTCCATTTCCAGGAGTGTATATTTTATGTCATTCTAAAATTGATCAAAATTCTGTTATTTCTAGCCGAAATGGCAACATATCGCACAATCTGTTCACTCAAGCGGTACTCAATTATTAAAACGGAACGACATGTATGTGTGGAGAAGGGTTACGTGATGTTCGTTTCTAAAAGATTTTATCAGCTGGCTGCAAAAAATTTACTTCCTGTATGTTCAAATTAAGCAAACGTGCACGAGAAAACCCTAAGGCTGCCTGTTGTAAGAACATGGCATAAATGGTATTGATTTGTTTAAGATGACTGAAATTTTATCTGACCCGCATGTTATCACGTCGCTTCCGGGATATGACCTTGTATTAGAAGAGTGGGCTGTTTTTTGATAGCAAAGAGGGAATACATTATATTAGAATTTTTAATCGTGTAGCAATACAATGGTGCCAAACCATTCTCTGAACCAGCTTCGCCAAAAGGGCATTACATTTGCCTGGTCTATTGCCTGTCAATGGGCTTCTCAGTTCCTCAAGCAGTGTTTGCGCTGTGCTCCCTGTTTGGCTTCTTTTACGCCGGGTAAAGTTTTTTAATCCTGGCCTGCGGCACTGGTGTGGTCATAGCTCATCAGAACCCAGATGACACTGAACAGCCCATCACTTCTGTGGCACAATGCAATTATTCACAGGTGGAAAAGGAGGTATTGTCTATCATTTTCGGAATTATAAGGTTTCACATCCCCTTGTATGAGCAAAGTCCTACTCATCAATGACAATAAGCGACTGGTCTCCTTATTCAGCCCTCGTTCCCAGCTGCCAAATAGAACTGTCCACCGATTGCCGAGGTGGGTGCTAGCTCTTCCTCAGTAATTATTTTTATGACATTCAATACCAATCCACCACCCAGCATGCGAATGTGGATGCACCTTCACAGTTGTCAGTGGGATCGACTCTAGAGTTCAACTGACAGGAGGCTCTCGTTTTCGCCTTGGACGATGTCTTGCGGCAGACGTTATTGGATTTTCCTTTGACAGTGCAGGAGGTCACAACCGCCACAGTTGTCGATTTGCTTTTCCACAAAATTGTTTCAGCTGTCCAAGTGGGGTGACCAGAGCGTGTTCTTTCGGGAGTTGATTCAGCGTAGCGTACGTTCTTTCTCCTATATGATCGACTCAGCATTGTCGAGAAGGTCGTTGTGTTAACCATGGAGGAGCAAAGTCGTCGAGTGGTCGTCCCTACGACACTGAGCCCTTACATAGTCCAGCTGCTGCATGCCTTCACTGGGCTATGATGCATACGAAGGCTTTGGCATGTTGTCATGTCTACTGGCCAATAATCAGTCACGACACTGAACACCTTGTGTGAGCTTGTGTGGCCTATTCACGAAACCAGGCTCTGGTGTCGTATCAGTTTTCTCCTTGGACGGTCCTGAAGTACCCTTGGCACAGGGTGCACATCGATATTGTAAACCCATTTGTGGAAAGCATGTGCTTACTGGTTGTTGATACATTGTTAAATGTGCCGTATGTCACCAAACTGTATTCCATAATGTCGACAGCAATTGTTCACATGTTGTCAGTAATTTTTGCTATCGAGGGGAACCCTGGACCCTCATATCCAATAACAGTCAGCAGTTTGTGTTGTGAGAGTTTGAAGACTCGCAGTGCAATGGTATCCAGCATCTGATTACTAGCCCACTAAACGCAGCATCGAACCCATAGGTGGAGCGTTTCATGTGTATATTCAAGACCCCAGTGAAGAAGTCTGCGCCTGCCTTGTCCCGAAACAATTCACTGTCATATTTTCTGGATATGTATCAGACGATGCTGGTTAACGGATGTAGTATGGCAGAATGTCTGCATGGGCACCAGCTGCGTGGTCTTTTGGATTTGTTGCACCCTGAACTGAATGCCCCAGACAATCGCAGCCCAGTGTGTTTTCCTCATGGAGTTGTTGTTTGGGTCCAGTCATTCAGCCAGCGAGTAGCTGTCGGGTTTAGTGGTGGGCGACTAAGGTCAGCAGTTGTTCAGTTAGTCTGGAGCCGCTGATTCGTCGTTCCAGTCAGTTGTAGCCATGACCTGTTGGACCTTAAATGTTGTCATCTCGCAGGTCAGCTGGACGACGAGATTGGTCACGGCTTTATTCTGAATGGGGAGGCGGCGATTCCCAATTCTAACAGCATGCTCACCCGCTGCTGCCTGCACCACATCATCTGCCATCCTACATTCGATCGTGGAATAGGTAGAAAATAGGGTTAGCTCGTGTGCCTACTGCTGCAGAGCCTATAGAATATGAGCTGTTGCCCTCTTCTCCCTGATCGCCAGTGGCAAAGTCCTCGCCCCCGCCCATGTCCTCACGGTTCTAGGCGCACAGTCCGGAACCGTGCGACTGCTACGGTCGCAGGTTCGAATCCTGCCTCGGGCATGGATATATGTGATGTCCTTAGGTTAGTTAGGTTTAAGTAGTTCTAAGTTCTAGGGGACTGATGACCACAGCAGTTGAGTCCCATAGTGCTCAGAGCCATTTTGAACCGCCCATGTCAGTGGACGAACTGTTACCCCAGCCACTGCAGTTTTCCAACCCTCTGGTGGAGCAAGCTCCTTCGGGGTTGAAACTTCCTGCCAGATTAAAACTGTATGCTGGACCAGGACTCGAGCTCGGGACCTTTACCTTTCGCGAGCAAGTGCTCTACCATCTGAGCTACCCAAGCACGACTCACATCCCAACCTCACAGCTTTACTTCTGCCAGTACCTCGTCTCCTACTTTCCAAACTAAAGCTGTGAGGTTGGGGCGTGAGTCGTGCTTGGGTAGCTCAGATGGTAGAGCACTTGCCCGCGAAAGACAAAGGTCCCGAGTTCGAGTCTCGATCCGGCACACAGTTTTAATATGCCAGCAAGTTTCATATCAGCGCACACTCCGCTGCAGAGTGAAAATCTCATTCTCCTTCGGGTTGCCTCCTTCGATGATCAGTCTGCTGCCAAGGAATCTTGCGCCCTCTCCAGTCTTGCGCCAGGTGTCATGGCATAAACTGGCCAGTTTTGGCCCTACATGGCTTCTTCAGGGGGGGGTAAGGATTTAGTATACCTGTCAACAGACATCATGATTTATTAAGAGGAGATGGAGTGGTTATCACAGTGAAATAGTACATGACGCTGTCTTGGAGGGCACGTGCGAAGCCTAGTTTGGGCAGAGCGACTGACGTAGATATTTACCTGCTAGCGGCAATAGGCCTAGTCCAGCAATTCTAATGTTGATTTCAACGTCCACAGACAACTACCCACCTTGCGCATTGTTCTATTTCAATATGCTCTGTTGTCAGCTGGCTGCAATGGCAGCGTGTTGTGTTTTCCTCTATATTCGCTGTCTGCGTGGTGTTCGGACTCTGTATTCCACTATTGATTGAATTGTGTGTTGAAATTCATTCCGTCTCCCAGGTTTCAGCGCCCTGGTGTGTAGTCGACCCACCGTTGGTTAGTATACAGGGTGAGTCACTAACTATTGCCACCAATAATAACTCCGAAAGTATGATAGTAGCTGAAAAGTTTGTGGGACAAAAGTTGCATGGGATAACGGGGGCCATAATATGATGGTTTTTTGTTGCTAGGTGGGGTCGCTTTAGGGATATGAAGGTCAAAATTGTAGTTTTTTTATGGGATACTATAGTTTGGTACTTATTTTGCGATAGCGGCTACTGAGACGAATCCAATGATGTGTAACAATAAGGTCTTTGAATGTCACCGAGGATCACAAAGGTGGCATGAACGTCTATTTACAGAAGGTGTTCGAAATGATGACCATTGGTATCAATGCAGTGCTGCAATCTTCTTATCATGGATTGAGTTGTATTCCCTATCACATCGGCACTTATCGAAGCACATGCTCTGACAATTCTCTTTCGCACATCTTCAGGTGTAGTTGGAACATCTTTATAAGCAATATCTTTTACGAATCCCCACAAGAAAAAATCCAGAGGCGTCAAGGCTGGCGAACGAGCCGGCCACGACACCCACCTCCGCACCCAGTCCAACGATTTGGGAACTGTCTCAGCAACTCATTTCTAGTCATCACCGAAAAATGTGCCGGACGCCCATCGTGTTGATGCCACATCCTGTTCCTTGTTCCTAAAGGTATTTCTTCCAATAACAGACCTAAAGTTTCTTGCAGTAATGTGGTGTACTTCCTACCATTAAGATTTCCTTCGATGAAACAGGGGTCTATAATGCTGTCCTCCAGAATCCCACACCATACATTCACCGACCACGGTTTTGGTGTGCAATCTGCCGCAGTCAACATGGATTTTCAGTTGCCCAAAAATGTATGTTGTGCAAATTAAAATTTCCATGGTTCGTGAACGTAGCCTCGTCAGCAAACAAAAACAAATTAATAAATGTGTCATTCCTCTGAATCTGAAGATGAACCCATCGGCAGAGCTCTGTGCGACGCATAAAATCCGTGCCAGTTAATTCTTGGTGGAGACTGATATGCTAAGGATGATATTTATGGCGATGCAGAACACGAACAACACTACTCTGGCTCATGCCAGGTTCACTTGTGATTTGACAGAAGAACCTCGAACCACAGTGGCAATAGTATAAATTTTCGTTTCCTCGTTAGTAACTTTCCTTTGCCGGATATGTTCCCAATACGTTAAAGATCCAGTTGTTCTCAGTTTATCATACACATATTTAAATATACAACGTGTAGGGTGAGTACGTTGAGGATATCTTTCTGCGTATAAGTCTCTAGCTCTCACTGAATTTCGTTGGCATTCTCCGTAAATGAGAAGCATATCGACTTGTTCTTCGAAGGAATAAATCGTCCACATTCGCTTCATTCGACGATACTAGACTTATCTTTCCTATTAGTGTTGTATTGCGAAACGGTCAACTGGTGTTTACCTTTCAATGGTTCGTTAGAAAATGGTTCAAATGGCTCTGAGTACTATGGGACTTAACTTCTGAGGTCATCAGTCCCCTAGAACTTAGAACTACTTAAACCTAACTAACCTAAGGACATCACACACATCCATGCCCGAGGCAGGTTTCGAACATGCGACCATAGCGGTCGCGCGGTTCCAGACTGTAGCGCCTAGAACCGCTCGGCCACCCTGGCCGGCAATGGTATGTTAGATGGATACGTCATATTCGGCGAATATTTAGTATTTGCACGATATACGAGAGAGAATTGTCAGAGTATGTGCTTCGATAAGTGCCGAAGTGATAAGGAATACCACTCAATCCGTGATAAGGGGATTGCAGCACTGATTGATACCAATGGTCATCACTTCGAACACCTTCTGTAAATGGACGTTCATGCCACCTTTTTGACCTTCGTTGACCGTCAAAAACCTTACTGTTACACATCACTGGATTCGTCTCGATAGCCGCTATCAGAAAATAAGTACCAAACCACAGTATCCCATTTTTAAAAAATGAACAAAGTTGCGCTTCATATCTCTGACACGACGCCACCCAGCAACAAAAAACCAACGTCATATTATGGCCCCCGTTGTCCCATGCAACATTTGTCCCACAAAATTTTCAGCTACTATCATACTTTCGGAGTTATTCTAGGTGGCAATAGTTAGTGACTCACCCTGCAGATAATTTGTGCCGACAATGACTACCCTGCAGTGATGTCATGTCTGTGTCGAACTAAAACCAGGAATGCACAACTATATCAAAGAGTAAAGTAATATCTACCACATAGTTACTAAAGATTCAAAATATTGGTAATGATGAACAGACCTGCAAATGAAGACACAGCTCACATGGAACATCATCAGGTCTGAAACAGGCACGCAGCCAGTGGCAAAAAATATTAGCTTAAACAGGAATATGGACAAGAATCTGATACCACTTCAGTAGCCAATAGTTTTAATGAGTACTTTAGGAAAATAGCAAACGATATTATTCGAAATCGCTTTCAAACCCTCCGTATGCAGCACAGTGAAATCTACAAACCTCCCAATGAAATATGTGTCTCGGACATATCGTACAGAGTGACCTCATTAACATCTACATCATTACGTTGAAGTTCACTCTTAAGTGCCTGGCAGAGGATTCTTCAAACCACCTTCATACTCTTTCTTTGCCATCTCAGTCTCTAACAGCGCATGAGAAAATTAATACTTAAATTTTTCTGTCCGAGTACTAACTTCTCTTATTTTATTTCTATGTTTATTTCTCCCTGTGCAGGGTGGCAATAATAAAATATTTTGGCATTCAGAGAAGAAAGTTTGCGATTGAAATTTCGTGAACAGATCTCGCCACAACGAAAAACGCCTTTGTTTTAATGACTGTTACCCCAACTTGCACATCATCTGTGTGACACTTTCTCCTTTATTTCGCGATAATACATAAAGAGCTGCCCTTCTTTGGACTTTTTTGATGTCCTTCGTCAGTCCTATCTGGTAAGGGTCCCACACAGCACAGCAATAGTCTAGCAGAAGACGGACAAGCATAGCGTAGGCAGTCTCCTTCAGTAAACCAGTTGCTTATAAAGCGCAGTTTTTATTTTCCCTTACACACAACATTAAATATGTGATCGTTCCTGTTTGAGTTGTTGTTAATTGTAATTCCTAGGCATTTAGTTGAACCGAAAACCTTTAAATTTATGTGCTTTGTCATGTAACCGAAATTTAACGGTCTTCTTTTTGACGAATGTGGGTGATCTCACACTTTTCGTTATTCATAGACAATTGTCACTTTTCGCACCATACAGATATTTTATCTAAACCACCTTAATCAGTTGCACCTTTTCGCACGGTGCAGATATTTTATGTAAACCATCTTGATCGTCTGATGACATTACTATACTGTATATGACAGCATCGTCTTCAAACAGTCTGAGAGGGCTTGTCAGATTGTCTCCTAAATGTTTTAGATAGATTACGAACGGCAAAGGGTCTTATCACTTCGCTGGGTAACGCCGGATAGCACTTCTGTTTTATCGATGATTTTCCGTCGATTACTACACAACTGGACCTACACTCCATACGCACATTTAATAAGAAGTCTATTTGAAGGAACGGTGTCAAAAGCCTTCTGGAAATCTAGAAATATGGAATCAAGTTGAGATCCCCTGTCGATAGCACTCATTACTTCGTACGAATAAAGAGCTAGTTATGTTTCACAAGAAATATATTTTCTGAATCCGTGTTGACTGTGTGTCACTAGACTGTTTTCTTCAAAGTTATTCATAATGTTCCAACACTGTAGCCATATTTTCCAAAATCCTACTGCAAATCGACGCCAGTGATATGGGTCTGTAATTCATTGGATTACTCCTACTCCTGTTCCTGAGTATTGGTGTGATTTGTGCAACTTTCCAGTCTTTTAGTACGGATCTTTCGTCGAGAGAGCGGTTGTATCAGTGCTAACTATGGGGCAACTGTATCAGCATACTCTGAAAGGAGCCTAACTGGTATGCTATCTGGACTGGAAGACTTGCATTTATTAAGTGCTGTAAACTGCTCCCCTACACCGAGGATATCCACTTCCAAGCTACTCGTGTTGGCAGCTGTCATTGATTCGAATTCTGGAATATTTACTTCGTCTTCTTTGGTGAATCAATTTCTGAAAACTAAGTTTAACAACTCCGCTTTAGGGCCAATTGTGCAATCTCGGGTTAAATCGAGGGATAGCTAACCGAGGATTATGCTAACCGCGGGTTAACTTTGAGCACATGCTGTATGACACCATTTTATTCCCTGGTTAGTTATTCCTGGAATAGAGTTCCTGTTCAGTTAAGTTGGCAACAGCTTAAGAGCTCACTGGATGTTTTCGCGTGCATCGTTTCATACGCACTTTAGTCGTCGTCAGCAAAAATAGCGTGTCTATCGCGAGCGGTAAGCGTTCCAGATCGCAAAATACACTCCTGGAAATGGAAAAAAGAACACATTGACACCGGTGTGTCAGTCCCACCATACTTGCTCTGGACACTGCGAGAGGGCTGTACAAGCAATGATCACACGCACGGCACAGCGGACACACCAGGAACCGCGGTGTTGGCCGTCAAATGGCGCTAGCACCGCAGCATTTGTGCAACGCCGCCGTCAGTGTCAGCCAGTTTGCCGTGGCATACAGAGCTCCATCGCAGTCTTTAACACTGGTAGCATGCCGCGACAGCGTGGACGTGAACCGTATGTGCAGTTGACGGACTTTGAGCGAGGGCGTATAGTGGGCATGCGGGAGGCCGGGTGGACGTACCGCCGAATTGCTCAACACGTGGGGCGTGAGGTCTCCACAGTACATCGATGTTGTCGCCAGTGGTCGGCGGAAGTTGCACGTGCCCGTCGACCTGGGACCGGACCGCAGCGACGCACGGATGCACGCCAAGACCGCAGGATCCTACGCAGTGCCGTAGGGGACCGCACCGCCACTTCCCAGCAAATTAGGGACACTTGCTCCTGGGGTATCGGCGAGGACCATTCGCAACCGTCTCCATGAAGCTGGGCTACGGTCCCGCACACCGTTAGGCCGTCTTCCGCTCACGCCCCAACATCGTGCAACCCGCCTCCAGTGGTGTCGCGACAGGCGTGAATGGAGGGACAAATGGAGACGTGTCGTCTTCAGCGATGAGAGTCGCTTCTGCCTTGGTGCCAATGATGGTCGTATGCGTGTTTGGCGCCGTGCAGGTGAGAGCCACAATCAGGACTGCATACGACCGAGGCACACAGGGCCAACACCCGGCATCATGGTGTGGGGAGCGATCTCCTACACTGGCCGTACACCACTGGTGATCGTCGAGGGGACACTGAATAGTGCACGGTACATCCAAACCGTCATCGAACCCATCGTTCTACCATTCCTAGACCGGCAAGGGAACTTGCTGTTCCAACAGGACAATGCACGTCCGCATGTATCCCGTGCCACCCAACGTGCTCTAGAAGGTGTAAGTCAACTACCCTGGCCAGCAAGATCTCCGGATCTGTCCCCCATTGAGCATGTTTGGGACTGGATGAAGCGTCGTCTCACGCGGTCTGCACGTCCAGCACGAACGCTGGTCCAACTGAGGCGCCAGGTGGAAATGGCATGGCAAGCCGTTCCACAGGACTACATCCAGCATCTCTACGATCGTCTCCATGGGAGAATAGCAGCCTGCATTGCTGCGAAAGGTGGATATACACTGTACTAGTGCCGACATTGTGCATGCTCTGTTGCCTGTGTCTATGTGCCTGTGGTTCTGTCAGTGTGATCATGTGATGTATCTGACCCCAGGAATGTGTCAATAAAGTTTCCCCTTCCTGGGACAATGAATTCACGGTGTTCTTATTTCAATTTCCAGGAGTGTAGTTCGTTTAATGATATTTTGAGACTGGTAGATCCTGTAGACGATTTCAAGAGCGTAGTAGAAAACAAGAAAACCTCTAAGGTCTCATTCAATGAAAACATTAGTGTAAAACCTTTAACTAAGTTTGTAGGGTACTTGCATGTATAATGGTATAACGATCTATCCTAAAATTAGTTAAAGGATTAGGTGTTTGTTATTTGATCAGTAAAAGATCTTTCTAGATTTCAGAATAAAGTTTGGGAAAAATAGCAACAAATTTCCATTCATAAACAACTTCACACAGATAGACAGAGCAACTACAACAGACGTACGATTTTTTCCCAAGAAAGAAACACATAAATATTATGCCTGGAAAAGGTAGCAGAGGCTACAGGTAGGTGGTGCAACATACGTGTAATGTAAGTTCCAAGTTGTGTTCAATGAAATTTACGATTTGATACAGTTGTCAAGCTGACACCACAATCCAAGTAAGGACATACTATAAAAGCAACTGTGCAATGTGGCCTGGTGTGTGAAATAGTTGGTCTTTTCAGAGTCTTCAACTGTGACAACACAGACATCATTCAGATTGATTTTACTGACAATACTGAGAAGTGTTACTAGCCAGCTTGCTGTTGTATTTATGTCTTAGAAGAATTAATTCATTACAGCAATAAAGGGTTTTACAGAAAGTTTCTTTGCTAAATTAATGAACATTGTGCATCCACTTTTGCAGTTATTAGGCATATATAAATCTTGTTTCTGTAATGTGATTATTAGTAATTATACTGAGCATATATATGAAGAGTAAGATGCCAACATTTAAAATAAACAACCATAATATTTTTTATAATCCTAGGTTAGAAAGTACCTATAGAACATATCCAAACTGGAAGCAGTTACTGTATCTCACCCTAAGTGTTTGAGTAACAGTAGCTATTTCATACACAATTTTCGCTTTTTTCAACCATTTTTAGCAGCTATATGTAATCTGGGCGGGGAGGGGAAGTAACTGAAGGCATGACATCTTCTATGTGTTCTTCCTTTTCTGCAGTCATCTCAGCTTACAACTATCAGTTTTGTTTTCCAAATAAAAATACCTGTTCTCAGATGTGGAAGAATTACCAGAGTTGCGGTTGGTGCTGCTTCAAAGGTAGCATGACAAGAACAAGAAAAGGGAGTAAGAGCTATATTGATTAAAAAAGAAAAGAGTGTGAAGTTCAAAATTAGGATCAGAAAATATAAATTAGACAAATGATTACAGAATAAAAGTCTATTATTCCATATACACATGTTTATTTTATTTTCACTTAATTACACCAGAGAACTGAAATAATTAATAAAACTGCCCCTTGTATATGCTGTCCAATCTCATGCACATACACTACTGCCGTTAAAATTGCTACACCAAGAGGAAAGGCAGGTATTCATTGGACAAATATATTATACTAGAACTGTCATGAGATTACATTTTCATGCAATTTGCGTGCATAGATCCTGAGAAATCATTACCCAGAACAACCACTTCTGGCCGTAATAACGGCCTTGATACGCCTGGGTATTGAGTCAAACAGAGCTTTGATGGCGTGTACAGGTACAGCTGCCCATGCAGCTTCAACACGATACCACAGTTAATCAAGAGTAGTGACTAGCGTATTGTGACGAGCCAGTTCCTTGGCCACCATTGACCAGACGTTTTCAGTTGGTGAGAGATCTGGAGAATGTGCTGGCCAGGGCAACAGTCGAACATTTTCTGTATCCAGAAAGGCCCGTACAGGACCTGCAACATGCGGTCGTGTACTATCCTGCTGAAATGTAGGGTTTCGCAGGGATTGAATGAAGGGTAGAGCGACGGGTCGTAACACATCTGAAATGTAACGTCCACTGTTCAAAGTGCCGTCAATGCGAACAAGAGGTGAGTGAGACGTGTAACCAATGGCAACCCATACCATCACGCCGGGTGATACGCCAGTATGGCGATGACGAATACACGCTTCCAATGTGCGTTCACCGTGATGTCGCCAAACACGGATCCGACCATCATGATGCTGTAAACAGAACCTGGATTCATCCGAAAAAATGACGTTATGCCATTCGTGCACCCAGGTTCGTCGTTGAGTATACCATCGCAGGCGCTCCTGTCTGTGATGCAGCGTCAAGGGTAACCGCAGCCATGGTCTCCGAGCTGATAGTCCATGCTGCCGCAAACGTCGTCGAACTGTTCATGCAGATGGTTGTTGTCTTGCAAACGTCCCTGTCTGTTGACTCAGGGATCGAGACGTGGCTGCACGATCCGTTACAGCCATGTGGATAAGATGCCTGTCATCTTGACTGCTAGTAATACGAGGCCGTTGGGATCCAGCACGGCGTTCCATATTACCCTCCTTAACCCACCGATTCCATATTCTGCTAACAGTCATTGGAGCTCGACCAACGCGAGCAGCAATGTCGCGATACGCTAAACCACAATCGCGATAGGCTACAATCCGACCTTTATCAAAGTCGGAAACGTGATGGTACGCATTTCTCCTCCTTACATGAGGCATCACAATAACGTTTCACCAGGCAATGCGGCGATGACGTCATCCAATATGGCGACGTGTAGACTTGGCGATAGCGCATGACGTCATCCAAAATGGCGGCCATGACGTCATTCAAGATGGCGGCTTTTGGCGTGAAGTTTGAATTTTGGCGGGTAAGTGCCATGCCCCCCTCCCCAGAAAAATGGCTGGAAGTACAAATTCAGCAGGATAATGCATCACACCACGGTTATCTCTACTAAGCTAAGAAAATCATGGGAAGATAGGTCACTCAGGGCTATCTCCACTAACCTAAGTAACCCGACCGCCACTTCTTCCTATAGACGGGCGCCATGTTTCAATTTTGGCAGTAAAGAAAGATCACTTTGGGTTTCGCTACCAACCTAAGAAAAATGCGGGAAGATAGGTCACTTGGCCTTCCTCCACTAACCTAAGTCATCTGACCGCCAACTCTTCCTAGGAACTGGCGCCAAGTTAGATTATTGGCAGTAAAGAAAGGTCACTTGAGGTTTCGAGACCAACCTAAGAAAATTGCTGCAAAGAAAGGACACTTGGACTAAATTCTGTCACCCGACCGCCACCTCTTCCTAGGGATTCTAGGGGAATGGAATCAGCCTGCACTGGGCTGCTTCAGAGAGGAAGAACTGTACTTTATTTATTTTGGAACAATTGATATAGTGATGGAGTTTATTTATCACAGTGATTCAGAACACACGCTCTGACATGCCACACAGCATACAGACCTGCAAACTACTCCTAAATAACTCATGTATAATGCTCTACACACATGTGTGCTAATTGTAAACTGTCAAAATAACGCATTGCACAGCCTACAGACATGCAAATCACTCGTAAATAATGCAATACATTTACATCCAGAGAGCCAAACAACTCCTAAATTGTCAAAATAATAATCCCTCTAAAAGACTCTGCAAGCATGCTTGTTAATCCTCAACTATCGAAATCATACACCAGTCTTTATTTAAACAATTATAGACAGCATCTCCATCCAACGTGTTCGCCAGGAGCTCTGGACTCCAACTGACTTAATGCACACTACCACCAGCAGAGGGTGCTGTAGTCCATGACGTCATCTGATGACGCGACTACCGTTATTCAATATGGCAGCATACATTGTGTTCACCACGAGGACTAGTACATATTGACACCACCAGAGAGCGCTACCATGGACTTGTAATGAATTTTCGTGAATGCCATGCCCACCTAGACTTGGAAGGAAATAGTTAAAGTCTCCACCACGATTCTCAACCGACTGCCACGTCCCCTTACCAACCCGTTGTTGGGCTAATGTACACTAACGCGTACTAAAGTGTACTAACGCGCACTAAAGTATACTATCTTGTACTAACATGCACTAACCGACTAACGTGTACTATCGTGCACAGTGCTTGACATCATCCAAGATGGTGGGGGGAAATGGCAGGAAAACGACTCTGCCTATGATAGACATACGTTTTTATTTTGCAAGCAATGTCTCCACCACGAGATCTAGACTCCAGCTGACCTAGTATACATTACTACCACCAGATGGTGCTGCCTTCTCTCCTGTGACCTAATCCCAGATGGTTGTCTGGAGGGGGAAAATGGCGTGAAAATAACTCAGCCTGCGCTGGGCTGCTGGGGAGTTTTACGGAAGGAATGTTATTTTCGAACATTTTATTTAGGGATGGTGTATATTTATCACACACATACAAAACACACGCTCTGACATGCCTGGGGTCACGCCACACAACTCACAGATCTGTAAACTACTCCTAAATAATGCTCTCCAGACACACAAACAACTCCTAATTTAGCGAAATAATCTCAGTACAAACATGAACACTCTTCCCAAATAATGCAGCACAGTGATGTGTAGACACGCTCAGTGCTCGTAAACTGTCCAAATAATGCACAGCGCAGCTTCCAGACCTGCTTTCAAAATAATCCAACAGACACGCAATCAACGCACACAGACACTGTCCGCCACCCCCTGTCCAGTAGTGTGCACTGGAGGTTAGCGGCAACCCCCACGAAGTGATGCGGCCGTCAGCTGTCAAACTACACACAGATGCCCTCAGGCATGAGACGGTGACATCCCATTCATACTTTACACCAGAGAAATTCTTATCCAAATACGTGTTCACCGAGGCACCGATGCTGGCACGACCGGCCAGGGACACACGCGCTGTCACATTCGCGAGCCACCGCCGAATGCAGGTGAAAGTTGCACCTATTTTCACGTATACTGCCACTGTTATACTGACGTCACATAATTCCAAGGTGCAGCCCCTATATGCAAGACATCTCTGGACAGCACTTGTCTTTACCGGTGATGGCAGAGTAGCTACAAACCTTCGCAAACGCATCTAACAATGTTCTCAATCTTATATTCATGTCACGTCACTGTAAAAAAAAAAAAAAAAAAAAAAAAACTGTGTCGACCTCGCGGAAATTGTATACTGCCCCAGAAATAGTTAACACTCACTTTCTTGATGTCTCAGCTTGTATGCACAAAAATTCTTGCCCTAACAGAACCTGTTTACGAAAATAATGCAGAACAACGTCGAATGTAGTCTTCCCAGCGCTCCTGTCCTCAACATACGCAAATGTTCTCACCGCTATGTAGAGGCTCATATATCCCAGCACAAAGGATCTGAATGAATCAGGCATTATGATTGGCACCTGCCGGCTATTTCTTTCCGAATTGTCCCTTCCTAGACTCAACTAGCCTTTGCTCTGTTGCAAATCCCTTTTTTCCACGCCTCTTGGTGCTACCCTTTCTCGTCATTTGTTTTTCCTTGCCAGTTACCACATCTCCTTGCTCTTTCTTTTTACAGGCTCCTCTTGCCTCGGTTCGGCCACGTCTGTCAGTGGCGACACACCGAGGGGCTCGTCTTGTGATCTGTTACTGCTTGTAAACAGCTGTCGCTTTCGTCTGTCTAGCGGTATTGCTGCTTCTATTTGGGCAGTGAGGTCCTCATACTGTGTAACGCTGTTATCTGTTAGTGTAGATTCTCCCTTTCGTCCGTGTTTGATTACAGACACGTAACTTGCTCTTTCTGTGTTTACAACTCAGGCTGGTTTCGGTAATGTTGCGTCCTCTGTGGTTTCCTTTAATTCTACCCATTCATTTTGAACCTTAATACCTCTGCTCGAATAATCAAGCACCACCCTGTGCTTTTCTAAGAAGTCCCACCTATTAATCCTTCGAATGGCAAGTCCATTTGTGCCCCTACGACTTGGAAATCATAATAATATTCCGGACCTCCTTTTGTATCCAGTTTTAATTTAACCTGCCCTTCAGTTCGAATCTCCTTATTTGCGATACTTCTTATCGTGACAAGCATTCTGGGGTCTCCTACTTTCCATTTTAATGCAACAGCTTTGCTTAAGCTAACATGTGTTCCACTGCGTACTAACAGCCCAATCTGGCTCTCTACTGTATCATTTGCTATGTAACTGTACATAGTCATTTTTCCTGATGTAGTCTGCTGTGTGTACTATGCCAGTCGCAGCATAATGTGACTGCTGCATCACACTCTTGTTCCATTTCCTGGCTTCTCTTGTCAACGTATGTTGGACCAACAACTTTCGTTACAATCACTTGCATAGTGTCCCGTGCAACGACATTAAAACATGTAACAGGTTTGGCTCTAGTGCAGGGTGGAAAATGTATGATCAAGTTGCCTTTAGTACACCTCACTGGTGGAGGACATTCTCCATTAGGACCATTTCCTCTGAAGTGGCCAACATCTATTTTAGTTTTGGGTAGCTTAGTTCTCATGGGTTGGGGCTGTGACTCCTTGGTCTGACTAATCTTGCGTATCTGGACTTAACTTCTGCATTCTAACACTAAATGACCTTCTTTCCCGCAGTTATAACACCATTTCTTGCTAACTTGCTTTGGAGATACTACCTGTCGGTTATTTTTTTTCTTTTTCAGACGTAATTGCGCTCTCTCCTGTACATGCTAAATCAATGGCTTCTAACAGAGTGATTCTTTCTCCTTGAGCTCGCACTACTGTCTTTATTCTATCATTAAATGGGCCTTGTATAAATCAGCCCTTCCTAACTTGACTATCAACGTGCAACTGTCTGGAATCCCGTCTGCCGTCATCACGTTCCTCATGGCTTCCCGGAAGTGAAACTGCATTGAATCTACTCGAGACCCGATTGAACGACACTTTCATCCTTTGTTTGCTGGCTATTAAAGATTTTGTAAGCATATAAATCTAGTGTACGCTTATTTGCATAATTTTCCATCACACTCTCCCTCACTCTGGACCATGTCTCAATGTGATCTCTAACTTGGACTTTACTAAGGGCAGAACCTATTAATTATTTGAGAAACGCTCGCTTAGAGTTTGGTTTCACTAGTTTGTAAGCACTGTCACAATTACCTAGAAATTACCAGAGTTGCTCCCCGTCTCCGTCGAAATTCTAATTATGTTGTTGCACTATAACTTAGGTACAGTCGGTTAGCACTACTATTGGGAGCATTCTGAATCGGTGGTAGATGTAATTTTCACTAACCTTCTCAGTAGTCCTGCACTACATGCTGGCTGGTACTGTTGTGTTGTGAGCCCCATGCTCACATCTGCAGTCGATGACGACGCCTCAGTGGTGTTGTGAGCCTCTCGCTAACATTGGCAGCCAGTGATGCCTCTGGAATAGTGAGCCTCTGGCCCAAGTCTGCAACCGCTGTCAGTTCTGGTTCAGTGGGCCTCCTGCCCATGTCTGCTGGCAATGGCACTTCTGGTAAGATGGGCTTCCTGCCCACGTCTGCTGCTGATCTTGTCTCTTGTTCATGTCTGCTTCCGCTATCTGTGCCTCTTTTGCTCCATTTCTACTTCCCCAACACCTATTCCTGTGCTCTAGATGTCTGTCTCTCCTGGACGGCCACCTAGTACCGCACACCTGGCACCAGTTTTTCTTCCGCTCCTGCCACGTCCCGAGAGGGAGTGAGATTGGCAGGTTGCTACAACTCAGTCACATGTTGCTACAACTTACATCCTTCGACCCTCTCGACGAGTGGAAGTAGGTGTGCGTAGCTTGCGAAACTCCAACAGCTGGAAGAATCAAGCTATGAGGTGATGCAGAGTACAGAGGATTGGTTAGGGAAGCAGTGTATAAGTCATCAGTTCCCTCTCATCTGAAAAATGAAGATTATTCGAACTCCCATCTACTGAATCTACCTCCATGAGTATTACGGAGCCAAAGCTAGCGAATAGTTCTAAGTCCCATGTCTGGGAAGAACAACACAGAGTCTGTATCTCTATACACCGCAGATCTCGACTACTTACTGGGTCCTCATGAGCCTTATTTATACGGCTTGTGTGCCGTCATCGGGCGGCTTCTAGCACATTCTATTATGCACTAGGCGAGGCTAGTCACGTATTCAGTATACTTCCATTTCCATATAAGGTGAGCTGAGGAAATTTCCCATGTCGTGGCCTGGCACTGTTTGGCATGTAGCCCTTTTCGTTCCCTAGCACCACTTGGTCAGCGCTGGCCATTATCACTTCTCAAATATTGAGACAGTGCTTCCTTCCCGAGGCTGGCTCACAGCTGCTCCAGCAGAATAATTCTTAAGTGTTGTAATTCATATGGTTTGCGGGATCGAGTTCTGCAACAGTGGGCCTTCTGCTCTGAAAGATCATATCGCTGATGTTTCGTTGAATGGTTCGCACACTGACACTTGTTGATGGCCCAGAAATGAAATCTGCAGCAGTTTATGGAAGAGCTGCATTTCTGGCACATTGAACGATTCTCTTCAATCGTCGTTGGTCCCATTCTTGCAGGATCTTTTTCCGGCCGCAGCGATGTCGGAGATTTGATGTTTTACCGGATTCCTAATATTCATGGTACACTCATGAAATGTTCGTATGGGAAAATCCTCACTTCATCGCTACCTCGGAGATGCTTTGTCCTATTGGTCAGGCGTTGACTATTATACTATGTACAAACTCACTTAAATCTTGATAACATGCCATTGTAACAACAATAACCAAACTAACAACTGCGCCATATGCTTGTTCTCTTGTATAGGCGCTGCCGACTGCGCTGCCATATTCTGCCTGTTTACATATCCTGTAGGAGAACTCGGGGCAGAACGGGATAGCGGGGCACAATGGGAAATTGCTCTTTTTCTAGACTGGACAGTGCTGTAACCAATTGTATGGGCATGGCACTATTTCTCCGAATGGAAGGGAAGTCAGGGCAGTCATTTTCATTTAGTTAGAAGTGCGACATCTAAGTGAATTGTTGACCGTCACGTTACCTCTTGCGTTGTTCCAACTTTTGTTGAATTTCAACGCCAGGTAAGCTATTAATTGTTAACTGTATACCCTAAAATGACACATTCCCTTAAAGTGCATGACTTTTGTTATACTTTAGTTATTTAATGCGTTTAAATACGTCAGTTATTACACTCAATAAAAGTTGTTAACCTCAAAAGTGCTCTTGAGGCGGAACGGGACGGGGCAGAATGGGATAGTGTCCCGTTATGCACCGTCATATTTTGATGCAAGTAGAAAGCAAACTATATTCTTTTTTCTTTCCCCTTTGTTGTTCCAGATGGTGCGAACGTACATGAAAAAGACTGATTAACAGCAATGGGACGAAAAAGCGATGGAAATGGCAGTTTCAGCCGTTTCATCTTCCCAAATGGGATTTTTAAAAGCATATAATCAGTTCTACGTGCCGAAATCAACATTGGAAAGATATGTGCGTAAAACTACGAATAATCCTGACTACGTAATTGACAAATCAGATGGGAGATTTAAAAAGGTGTTCACAGCAGAACAACAACATGAGCTGGTAACATATCTCAAGTCAATGGAAAGCGGACTTTTGATCTAACAATGAAAGATCTCAGATTACTAGCCTATCATCTAGCCGAAAGAAATGGCTTACCACACAGATTTGACAAACAAACTTGTCTAGCTCGACAAGACTGGGTTAAAGGATTTATTACGAGGCATCCTAAACTGTCTATTTGCCAGCCAGAAAATACTTCTGGTGCTCGAGCAATGGGATTCAACAAAGTAGCAGTTTCACAGTTTAACTCTCACCTCAATAATGTTATTGATAAGTACAATCTGACTGCTAATAAAATATTCAGCTGCCATGAAAGTCGCTTGACATTTAATCCTAAAGTCAGTCGAAAATAATAGCACTTACGGGGAAAAGGCTAGTATGAGCGGTAACGTCTTCAGAACGTGGAGAAACCGTTACAGCAGTCATCTGCACGTCTGCATCTGGGTTATACATGCCGCCCATGCTTATCTTTCCAAGGAAGAAGAAGAAGAAACAAGAATTGGAGCTTGGATTGCCTCCAGGAGGCTAGTCTGAAGTTCACCCCTC
The DNA here is from genome assembly GCF_023864345.2 of Schistocerca serialis cubense. Lineage (NCBI taxonomy): Eukaryota > Metazoa > Arthropoda > Insecta > Orthoptera > Acrididae > Schistocerca > Schistocerca serialis. The sequence goes on from NC_064640.1 coordinate 527,359,808, forward strand.
GGCATGGATCACTAGCGAATTATTTCTAGTATGGTTTAGAAAGTTTGTGGGATTTTCCAAGGCCACGAAAGAATCACCTGTGTTTCTAATTGTTGATGGACATTTAACTCACACTAAAAACCTGGAGCTGTTTGATATGGCTAGAGACAATGGTGTAGTCATCCTTTACTTACCGCCACACACTTCACATAAATTACAATCCCTGGACGTAACGTTTTTCAAGCCCCTGAGTTTTTATTACAGTGAAGAGATAAAAAAATGGCTAAGGAGCCATCCAGGAAAAGTTGTCACTCTTTTCCAAATATCATCGCTATTTGGGGCCGCGATTTTACGTGCTGCAACGATGCCGACGGCTATAACTGGCTTTAAGAGAAGTGGAATATGGCCGTCTGACCTGAATGTGTTCTCAGTCGCAGACTACCTCCCATCAGCGCAACAGATATTCAGTTCGAAAACTGCGAAAGTCCGACTACAAATGTACAGATGGACCATCTAACATATTGATTACAGGCTCGCCTGTGTCTACTGAACCTGCCACTAATAGGCCTTCGACTAAGACTGACCAAGGCTCAATCATTGACCTCCAGCCTGCAGAATGCTGTCGCACATAAAGTAGGCCTACAGAAGGGAGGAGGGTGCACAAATATGAACAATGTCAGGACAGAGACGTCAGGTGCAACGCAACTTAAGGCAAAAATATCGAATTGTGCACCCAAGAAAACCAAAACAGAAGACATCAAAGACCTTGAGAAAAATAAAAGGAAGAAGATGATGGATGGTTGGTTGGTTGGTTGTTTCGGGGAAGGAGACCAGACAGCGAGGTCATCGGTCTCATCGGATTAGAGACGGACGGGGAAGGAAGTCGGCCGTGCCCTTTGAAAGGAACCATCCCGGCATTTGCCTGGAGCGATTTAGGGAAATCACGGAAAACCTAAATCAGGATGGCCGGACGCGGGATTGAACCGTCGTCCTCCCGAATGCGAGTCCAGTGTCTAACCACTGCGCCACCTCGCTCGGTGAAGATGATGGAGAAGAGAGAATCAGAGAGAGAGGATGCTGAGTGTCTCTACTGTGGGGACTTCTACTCCGTTTCTAATGAGGACTGGGTGGCATGCCAGAGGTGTTTCAAGTGGGCACAAAATTCATGTGCTGGCATAGACAGTGAAGATGAAGAGGAAATACTGATTTGTGACTATTGTCGAAAGGACTAGTAATTAGTGGTTTGGTGGTTATTAAGTGTTGTACATTTTTCAGAATGACATTAAAATACTTTTTTATTTTGAAGAATGATTTTTTAATTGTCTAAATTACACATTCCTTAGACTGAATTGCCTTTTATACAACATTTTGTCATAGTTTAATACGACATTCGTAAATTAAATTCAACGTTTATGCAATAACTTAACAAAAAATAACCTTATCCCATTCTGCCCCACGGGTGGGGCGGAACGTGAAATATGCAATTGAAAAATTGTAAAAAATGCAAAATGTATTGTTTTCAGTGATTTTAAAATAAGGTACATTAGGTTACACTATAAGGTGTTTTTTTATAACTTTAAGAAGTGTTTCCTTGTGTTTCCTTATTTTATACAAATTGTTAAACATTAAGTATCCCGTTCCGACCCGAGTTCCCCTATTTGAATACGCGTACCTGTACCAGTTTCTTTGGCGCTTCAGTGTAGATTCAATCATTAAAAAGTTCTGTTGGTTACTTGGCAGGCATGAATATGTGTTGTAAAGCTATATGTTAGATAGTAATGCACAACAAGCACGACTCAGTTATTTGCAGATATAATTAACTATTTTGTTTGGAAAATTGAACGGTAATCAAGTAAGTATTAAGCTACCAGTGGGAGGCAAACAGCGAGTACACACACCACAAATGGAGGACATACAGAGAGACAGGAATTGTCTATGACATGCCTCGCTCAGGCCGCCCAAGGGCTACTACTGCAGTGGGTGACCGCTACCTATGGCTCAGAGGAACCCTGACAGCAACGCCACCATGTTGAATAATGCTTTTTGTGCAGCCACGGGACGTCGTGTTATGACTCTGACTGTGTGCACCAGGCTGCATGATGCGCAACTTCACTCCTGATGTCCATGGCGAGGTCCAACTTTGCAAACACGACACCATGCAGTGCAGTACAGATGGCCCAACAACATGCCAAATGGGCCGCCTAGGATTGGCATCACGTTCTCTTCACTGATGAGTGTTGCCTATGCCTTCAACCACATCCTCCGACCAACAGTGCAACCATATCGGCAGCATATTGGCGAGGCATTCGCCTTCATGGACGACAATTCGCGCCCCCATCGTGCACATCTTGTGAATTACTTCCTTCAGGATAACGACATCGCTCGACTAGAGTGGCCAGCATGTTCTGCAGACATGAACCCTATCGAACTTGCCTGGAATAGGTTGAAAAGGGCTATTTATGGACGACGTGAGCCACCAACCACTCTGAGGGATCCACGCCGAATCGCCATTGAGGAGTGGGACAGGCTGGACCAACAGTGCGTTGAAACTTGTGGATAGTGTGCCACGACGAATACAGGCATCAATGCAAGAAGACGTGCTACTGGGTATTAGAGGTACCGGTGTGTACAGCAATCTGGACCACCACCTCTAAAGGTCTCGCTGTATGGTGGTATGCAATGGTTTTCATGAGCAATAAAAAGGGGGGAAATGGTGTTTATGTTGATCTCTATTCCAGTTTTCTGTACAGTTCCGGAACTCTCGAAACCGAGGTGATGCAAAACTGTTTTGATGTGTGTATTTAGTGTAACTGTAAATGTGGCAGCCCGCATCTCGTGGTCGTGCGGAAGCGTTCTCGCTTCCCACGCCCGGGTTCCCGGGTTCGATTCCCGGCGGGGTCAGGGATTTTCTCTGCCTCGTGATGGCTGGGTGTTGTGTGCTGTCCTTAGGTTAGTTAGGTTTAAGTAGGTCTAAGTTCTAGGGGACTGATGACCATAGATGTTAAGTCCCATAGTGCTCAGAGCCATTTGAACCATTTTGTAAATGTGTCAGCTTTTTCCAAAGTAGGAACTTTCTTTTTCCTGCTGTAGGTATAAATATAACTGTGCAGTGTATAGGTAGTATATTAATGTTAATACAGATTGTCTACAATTTGCTTGTTGTTACGGTAGATCTTGACTCAGTCCACATCCCTGTGTGTTCTCAATCTACAATGTAATTTCGTAGATCAAATTTTGTGCTTTTTATTATTAGCAGCAAAATTAATGACCTTCATATATGCCCGGAGAAGTCTTCTTTTAACCCTACACACTTCACAAATAAATGAAAATCGCAGTTATGAAAGGAAACTATTTCAAAGTCCTTGCAGAGGTTTTTCCATTAGTTGAAAGTTAGGATGGATGCTGGTCCTTGGATGCAAAACTTGATGAATGACTAAGATTTGAAGACGGTATATTGTTAATATCCAGATCACTACACAAGTATAATCAACATTTTGTAATATATTACGCTTTTGTGTAAATACCTGGCATTATGCACATAAACGAATTTCCTTTTTTTACAGAAGCATATAACATTTCACACGTATTGTGGAATCGTTAGAAAATTAATGCTGCTTGCGAAATTGTTATTTTGTCTTCCACTCCTGTGGAAGTGGTGAACTACAAGAACTCACAGTGAAAATAAAAACGATTATTCACTAAACAACAGTTATTCTGTCACTTGTTAAAAATAATTGTGAATACGTTTCAACGCGACCACATGTAAAAGCAGTAACCTTTGCTTTGTTATCAGGAATTTCGGAAAAACTACGTTAACTGCACTACTACATGTGTAACAGTAGTACTACAGTTCGTTGAATTGTCAAAATCAGCGCTTGATTTCAGCTATAAATGGGAAAACTATTCACACACCGCATAAAGACAGGAACTCGGCTTTCTGCTCTGAGTCACGTGACTTAGCTGTGGGGTTAAAGCCTGAACAACAGGCGTCTAAAGCTAGCGAAATGAGGGATGCTCAACTACCAGACCCACCGATAGATGGCTCTAGCGCGTGTCGGTCTAGAGATCATATCTTGAGTGTCCGCCATATCTGAATTTGACAAGAAACGAAGTTTCAAAACACGGATGAAAATGTTTTTCGTTCTGCGCCCTCATAAGTATTTTATATTGAATGTTCTAGATATCTACACATCAACATAATGAAGTGTTTCTAATCTAGCGAGAAAAAACAGTTACAGTTCTGCTATGAAATTCCTAAATTCGAGTGTGTTTTGAAAGTTTGACAAGCTGACCTATAAATTGTTTACTGTTAATTTTATGAGTGCTTTACTTATTTGCCCGTTTTAAAACACTGTTTAAGATTCAATGGAGGTCAACAAATTACCTTACTTGCCAAAGCTTTTAACTAAAGGTATAATTCGGAAAATCAAGTGTGAAAACAGTGAAGACGTCTCTTGAAAAAAAGTTGACATCGTTTGCTTAGGGGTATCTTTACTGAAACAGAAATTACAACTGAACTATTAAAGTATTACTTACGGATAAAAGGAAAAAAAACGTTATTTTTTTTCTTGATCTGAAGTGACGCATTACCGATCTGCATATTGCTGACACTGTAATTGCAACATGCACTTACGAATTTGGCTCTCTCTCTTTGATCAGAAACTTAAATGCCATGATTTTATTAACGCCTGTACATGACACGGTGTATTTTAACTGAGTGATAAGGTAGAAGCACTAGTTTTTAACAGTGCTTCAGTCTTTGATACGACACAAGAAATATATTTAAATGAGACAAACGCAAAGGCCAACGTTAAGGCTCCTCTTAAATGCATGACTTGTATCATTTGGAATTTAAGTCTAGTAATAATATTGTATTGGACTGATCCATGATGATGTAGGAAGTGAAGGAACTTGTTGAAAATAACCTCGATCACAGCTGTTAATTTTAAGGTTGGGATGTCTTAAAACTGTAATTTTCCAGCCTGACACCCAATGACTGGTACCATGGTTTTGTTTTAAAATTGAATTCAAAACATGTCAGTGAGCAAAATTAATTACACTTTGAATTATAACCACGGAATTTTATTTCTGTGAATCTTGCAGTCTTTGACATGGTGTCAATCACTGGAATGACTGGTTGTCAGTATACGGCCCAAGCAAAAAACAAACCTGAAAGCGAAAGCTGCAGAAGCTGACCAGACAGGCACCCCAATGGCTGCTACAAGCTGTGTGAGACAAGGGTGACATTATATTGCAAATTTAGTGTAAAAAGTTCCATATTGTCTGAATTTGTCCTATACTGACAGGACATTCTAGTTCAGTTGATTTTCTTATCTACAAAAGTAGACTAGCCAATATCAGTGGCATAAAGGTTAATGCCACATTACAAACTATCCGGTAACAACAGAAGTATTGGTGGACAATGTACAGTAAATAATATGTAATAACCTGAGAAATTCAAAATTGGTTTGAAGAAATAGAACAGTATTTGGAAAGAGAGTAACATTTTGAAAATAACAAATGACACAAGTAGTGTTTTCAGTTTTTATGAAAGTTCGCTTAAATTCCCCCTTCCCCCCCCCCCCCCCCCTCTCTCTCTCTCTCTCTCTTCTCCATTATCAAGGGAAAAATGTGATAACAAAAGTGCAAGAAAGTTGTGTACAATGATGGAAATGATGAAAAAGAAAATGTCACTATGCTTCCTCCTCCATGTGAAGAGTATTCCTGTAATAATAGCATACCAAGAACGTGAGGGTGTCACAGTGGAGATTTGTTTTCTGGTACAGACATCTGATACAACTATTCCACAGCAAAATGTACTTTCAATAGGTGTGGTACCAGTGCACTCCCATAGGATAACAGAATATTATGTCTAAAGCAGATTTTATCAGTGTGGCCCGATTATTTGCCTGTACACCGCTGATAAGGAAATATGCAATCGGGCATTTTAATTTGCCTTTAATAGAGACAAGCATGAAAACCAGAGCCTCGGATGCCTCTATTACTTCTTTTGACTGAGGCACTTCCCCACCAAAGTCTAAAAAACCGGAGTATTGCTTAGTTCCTTCGTCCCAAACTACTTGCTTCCTAATTGCCATACTGTCTACAATTAGACATGAATTGCTGATCTGGTCCCTTACAATTGGGTTCAAATCAATGTACTTAAAAACATCTTTTAAGAAGCCAGGTTCACATTCTATACTTGCCACCCATTTGGAATTCAATGATTTATGGGGTAGAGGCATTAATTTTTGCTGGTAGTCATATGTTGCTGGTGAATAAAAGTACACAGTCATTGCAAACATTTTCACATTTGTTGTGTATCTATTACCCTTTGAAGAGAGAGTGTTTTCACTAAATTACAAATCAATTACTTAAGAACCAACTGCACTCTGAAATAAAGAAATAATTTCATTATATATGATTGAAATAACTCAAGGCTTGATGAAAAAATATAAGAAAACTGGGGGTGTGAAAACATTCTTATACTAACGTTTTCGACAAAATTCGCAGCTTCTGCATTGGATAAATGGGACATGCTTTCCACAGAAGAATTCTCATTGACAACATTCTCCACGCAATCAGTAGCTTCTGCAATGGGCAACTCGAGCACGGATTCCAGGACAACGCTAAAAATAAAAATATGGACCTGTATTACAAAACTGCTTCGACCTATGTAGCCCATTTGTGTCCGTACGAAATAAATTCACAAAAGTCAAAAGCACACACATAGCAAGGAAATTAATTAGCTACCTCAAATGGAGAAGCATCGTTGTCACTCAAAATCCTAACAACATGTCGTCGTGGCTGTTTATTTGGTGGCGTCAAATGTGTCGGAAAGTCAAAAACTGATGGCACTGAGACGTTTCTTCCACGTTCCAGGGCTCACTACGTAATCATCTTATCGGAAAAGGTTTCCGCAAAGTAAACTGCAAGACGTAGGATTAAAATCTTTCCGCTTCACGGAAGTAATCCACTTCTTTAGCAGCTCTGGGCGCTTTAGAGGAAACCTGTTCAAAAACATCGAATTAGCAAACGCACTAAGGCTGTATTGTTATCGTATTGTATCGGTAGTCCTATTACCTGTGAAATGGTAAGTCACTTTCTTACTCCATCGCTTCGTACAATTGAAAGCGGAACAAGAAATCACCTTTTCGATAATCCTTAATTCCTTATACACTGTACAGACCGAGAGAAGCTTCTTGGCAAATTCGAATATGGCGGGCAATACAGACGACGGTAATCAGCTGGTAGAGCCATCTATCGGTAGGTGCGGTAGTTGAGCATCCCTCATTTCGCTAGCTTTAGACGCCTGTGCCTGAACACGTCAGAGATAGGGACATGCGTGTTCTATGTTATATATGGTCTATGGGTAATACCACAGAACACCAATATACTATATAGGTAATACTACTATTGGTATCGTACAGTGAAGGTATTGATTGTTCCTTGTCGCTGGTGTTTACGACCAGAATCTCTTTGGATTTTCTGTCAGCTGTCGAGGCAGAGTTACGTTGTAGAAGCTATTAAACTCATCTCGCATTGAAGTCTGAAATAAGTTTCGGACTTCAGTAAAACATTACCAGTCTTGGGGCAGGTACATTCTCGAAATAGAGCGAGAAATGCGTCGTACATACCCGGAATAACGCCTAACCAGAGAATAAACATGGGATAACTTAATCGGCGATTTCTGGTCGATTACCGAGCTTAACCGGGGAATATGTTTTCTAGATGGCAAGAATAGTAACACATGCAGACAGCGATGGCGAGATTTTGGATGAACCGTTCATGAGAATGAGGAAGAAGAAGAAAGTGAGACAACACCGCTTCCGAATTTAAATCTAAATTTCACTTATCAAAGGAAGCCGTGCTTCACCTTTTCAGTCTTGTGTGGGGCATATGACGGACTTCGTGAATTCCGTTGTGTTAGTTATATAAGTCCGGCACATTGAAATGGCGATTCGTGCCAAAATAATCTTGCTTATCTCCTGTGTGTTCCAACTGCTGCGTAATGGAAAGGACTGTTCCGTTTTATTTAGCATACAGTGTCATAATAGACTTAACCAAACTAAAAAACCATATCGTTTTTTGTAATATTTATATTAACAGGTTTTCCTGGCCGGCCCCGGTGGCCGAGCGGTTCTAGGCGCTTCAGTCCGGAGCCGCGCGACTGGTATGGTCGCAGGTTCGAATCCTGCCTCGGGCATGGATGTGTGTGATGTCCCTAGCTTGGATAGGTTTAAGTAGTTCTAAGTTCTAGGGGACTGATGACATCAGATTTTAAGTTCCAGAGTGCTCAGAGCCATTTGATCCAATTTTGAAGTTTTTCCTATTTTAGACAAAATATCGATTTTTCGCTTTGCTAAACGCTTTAGTAAAACAGTAGTGTCTGAATTTCACTCAGTCACATTACGTTAATAACAGAAAATATTGTACCACTCTGTTTTATGTTGGGAATGTCCCTTTTTGTATACACTACAGCAGTGTCAGAACAACTTTCTGCCTTTTAGTGAAAATATTAGGATCAGAGGCCCATTAATGCCTCAGAGCAACAACATTGTCTCCCACATATCGTTACTCACTGAAGCATGTGAACTACACTCCTGGAAATTGAAGTAAGAACACCGTGAATTCATTGTCCCAGGAAGGGGAAACTTTATTGACACATTCCTGGGGTCAGATACATCACATGATCACACTGACAGAACCACAGGCACATAGACACAGGCAACAGAGCATGCACAATGTCGGCACTAGTACAGTGTATATCCACCTTTCGCAGCAATGCAGGCTGCTATTCTCCCATGGAGACGATCGTAGAGATGCTGGATGTAGTCCTGTGGAACGGCTTGCCATGCCATTTCCACCTGGCGCCTCAGTTGGACCAGCGTTCGTGCTGGACGTGCAGACCGCGTGAGACGACGCTTCATCCAGTCCCAAACATGCTCAATGGGGGACAGATCCGGAGATCTTGCTGGCCAGGGTAGTTGACTTACACCTTCTAGAGCACGTTGGGTGGCACGGGATACATGCGGACGTGCATTGTCCTGTTGGAACAGCAAGTTCCCTTGCCGGTCTAGGAATGGTAGAACGATGGGTTCGATGACGGTTTGGATGTACCGTGCACTATTCAGTGTCCTCTCGACGATCACCAGTGGTGTACGGCCAGTGTAGGAGATCGCTCCCCACACCATGATGCCGGGTGTTGGCCCTGTGTGCCTCGGTCGTATGCAGTCCTGATTGTGGCGCTCACCTGCACGGCGCCAAACACGCATACGACCATCATTGGCACCAAGGCAGAAGCGACTCTCATCACTGAAGACGACACGTCTCCATTCGTCCCTCCATTCACGCCTGTCGCGACACCACTGGAGGCGGGCTGCACGATGTTGGGGCGTGAGCGGAAGATGGCCTAACGGTGTGCGGGACCGTAGCCCAGCTTCATGGAGACGGTTGCGAATGGTCCTCGCCGATACCCCAGGAGCAACAGTGTCCCTAATTTGCTGGGAAGTGGCGGTGCGGTCCCCTACGGCACTGCGTAGGATCCTACGGTCTTGGCGTGCATCCGTGCGTCGCTGCGGTCCGGTCCCAGGTCGACGGGCACGTGCACCTTCCGCCGACCACTGGCGACAACATCGACGTACTGTGGAGACCTCACGCCCCACGTGTTGAGCAGTTCGGCGGTACGTCCGCCCGGCCTCCCGCATGCCCACTATACGCCCTCGCTCAAAGTCCGTCAACTGCACATACGGTTCACGTCCACGCTGTCGCGGCATGCTACCAGTGTTAAAGACTGCGAAATCTTTTGCTTTAAATTTTATTTTCTGGTCCTAATTTTGAGCTTTATGCTCTTTTTGAACCAATACAGTTGTTCCTTCCTTCTTTGATTCTAGTCAAGCAACTTTTGAAGCAGCACCACCTGCAACTCCGCTAATTCTTTTACATTTGACAAAAGGTATTTTCGTTCCGAAAATAAAACTGACAGTTCTAAGCTGAGATGCCTGTAGAAAAGAAGGAAGAACACTGTGCATCAAGTTACTTCCCCTTCCCTCCTTGAATACATGTAGCTGCTAGAGATGATTGCATAAGTCAAAATTATATGAAATATTTACTGTTCCTCAAATATTTAGGATTATAAAAAAATAATGGTTGCTTATTGTAAATATTGCCACCTTGTTCATCACATAGAATTCTCAATATAATTAGTAATCACATCATAGAAACAGGATTTATATATGCCCAAGAATTGCAAAATTGGATGCACAAATAGTGCTCAGTAATTCATCAAGTGTGTTTTCTGTAGAACACTCCTTGTCACTGTAATGAATTAATCGTTCTAAGACGTAAACACAGCACTAGCCAGTAACACTTGTCAGAGTTTTCAATGAAATCAGTCGCCATGATGTCTGTGTTGTCACAGTTTGTTGGAAAGACTGAAAAGACCAACTATTTTACAGAGCAGACCGAATTTCACAGTTGCTTCTATATTATGTGTCTACTTACAGTTCACTATCTACCATACAACTACATTTGATGGAATTCTATCGCGTGTAGAAATGTTGCATCTGAATAGACTGTGGCGTCCTTCTGTTGCCAACTATATCAAATTATGTCTATAATTGTACACAGTTTTGAACTTATGTTCCGCGTGTGTGGTGCCACCAATCTGTTGCCTCCCCTACCTTTTACGAGTATTATAGTTACGTGTTTCTTTCTTCAAGATAAAAAGAATCGTTCGTCTGTTGTAGCTGCTCTGTCGATCTATGTTAAGTTTTTTGTGAATGGAAAATGTTGCATACTTTTTCCGTTCTTTATTCGGAAATCTAGAAAGATTTTTTATTACTCATACAAGAAATACCTGATCCTTTAACTAACTGCAAGATAGATGTTACATTGTTACACATATTAGTACCCTACTTATAAAGTTAGATATTTTGCACTAATATTTTCACTGAATGAGAATGAAGCAGTTTTCGTGTTTTCTACTACACTCTAGAACTCATTTACAGTATCTACTAGCCCCAAAGTATTCTGAAGCGAATAGTTTTGCGATCTGGAACGCTTATCACTCATATTTGACACGCTATTTCTGCAGACGACGACTAAGAAATGATGAAATGACGTAAGCGAAAATACCCAGGCTACTCTTCAGTTGTTGCCAGCTTGACTGGACATCAACACTATTCGGGGAATAACTAACTGGGGAATAAAATGGCGTCATTCAACGCGCATACCAAGTTAACCCTTGGAGATTTTTGTGTTCTTTTAAATTTTGCATGCTTTTTTTCGTTCCTTCAGTAACAGGGTTCTGACCTGTTTTGTGTACCATGGAGATTCAGATTAAAGACACTGTCGTGGTTTTTCTGATATTCTACACTGTATTATAAATCAAACACAACATTATATTGTTGAACTTCTGAAGCGTATTATTAATCGTTCCTTTTCCAAATGTACATACCCAAATCTTGTAAAGCTTGCGAAAGTGATCCTCATGCACAAATAGGAAGCCACAGGCAATGTTAACAATTACAGATCAGTAGCTCAGCTTAGTGGCTTCACAAAGCTTTTGAGAAGCTCTTTGCTATAGTTTATTAACAATAGTTCTTACAGCTAAACTATTGTCAATGTGTTATATGCTGTGGATATGAAACACATGCTGTAACAGAGAAACAGTAGTACAAGTGTTTTGTGCACATTTCCAGTCATCAATCATACATGAAGTAATACTCTGGAGAAATTCTCCTTGTAGTCAACTTGTATTTAAAACCCAAAAACAAGTCATCAGAATCATTTGCAGCATAAAAAGACAAGATTCATGTTTTCTTTCCGCTACTGAACCTCCAATGCCTGAACAACGAAATAACACTCTTTACAAGTGTACATTTGTGAACCTCAAATGTATACACCAAGACAGTTCTGTGCACAGTTATAGAACAAGAAGCTGCAATTAAATTTATGTATCCTATGTCACAACATTGATGTATAAGAAACGTGGCCATTATGGAACGCAATTATCTAATCATCTTCGTAACAACATGAGCTGAGGTCATTTCTGATGGAACCGAGTTCATTCTGTTCCAGAATGAAGTGGACTTTTGTAACATAAAATTACCAGGCATATTTTACCAATGATGTGTGTGATGAACTGTATGTATGATGTTGTATTAACATAATCATAGGTATTTGCAATGAAATTTGCACATACGCATCACTTGTCGTAAATTCTATTCATATTTTTATAAATGTGTACTCTTCATATCCTCAGTACTTTCCATTGACTTGCCCTATGTCTGTACAAAATGTCACACAACCAAAAAGAGGAGTGTGTATAATTCTCCATATAAATCTGGAGAATATCCATTGGGAAAATAATTATGTACTGAGGCACTTTTATTAAAAACATAGACTGGTGTGGTACACTAAGCCAGCAGGATTTGAAAGAGACGTATAACACCAGGAGGGGGAAGGCAATTACTTCAGTGTGGTCGAAATAAAACTGTTCTGAGATGAGCAGTTTGTAATAACAGTGTTATAACGTATTCACACCATTAACAGTGGCAAGTTCTGTAAAGTGTAGTTCAAGAATCAAGAATTTTATTCACCGTAGATCATTTTACAGTGATATTGGCTTCGTCATACAAAATGTACTAGTACATACAGAATAATAAAATAAACTTCTGTCAATACATTATAGAATACATTTGAAGCATGGCAGTGTACCAAATTACAAAGGATAGCTTTTAAAAGTTAACGCAACAAGCTATCTTATAATCTAATATAATATGGTATTTTATTGTTTATAGTACAAACTTTGTAATTACACACGATTAACCACAGCACAAAGTAATATGTTTAACTACAGACAACTTTTAAATGCTTATATTCTACTCAGGCATCTCAAAGAATTCTTTAATGTCATAGAATGGATGATCTGACAGCCAGCTGTACCACTTAATGTTAAAAGAATCTGTATCCATAGACTGAACATGAACTGGCAGTTTATTGAACATTTTGAGTGGGTTAACGTTGTGGGAATTTCCTGTTCTCGCTAATCTGTGGCACGGTATGTCTAAATTACCGTTAGCCCTGGTGTTGTTTTCGTGTATTTCCCTTCTGGCAATAAATTCTGAAATATTATTTTTAATATAGAGTACAGACACATAGATGTATAGATTTATAATTGTAAGTATTCTGAGTCTGGAAAAAAGAGGACGACAGTGCTCCTTATGACCTCTTTTACGTAATATACGTATGACTTTTTTTTGTAATTTCAATACGTTTTTGATGTGAGGGGAGTGCCCCCATATAATCAGACCATATGAAATATGTGACTGGAATAGCCCAAAGTATGTCACCCTGAGGTACTCCAAGCTCACTACCTCCCTTAGTTTCAAGAGAAGGTATGCCACCCGAGATATTTTATCACATACATGATTGACATGTTCCTCCCAATATCGTTTTGAGTCAATGTGAATACGTAAGAGTTTTACCGACATATTGCCTACTTCATTTGATGTTCCCATTAAAAGTTGTTGTGTTTTGTCAGGGTTGCATAGGAGCTTATTGGCTGCAAACCAGTCCAGGGCCTTATCTAGTGTTTCTTTTGTTAGGTTATTCAGATCTGAAATGTTCTGATGTGTGGTAAGTAGTGTTGTATCGTCAGTATAACACACAACAGGGTGAGCTATATTTTTAGGTAAATCATTAATAGCGACAATGAAGAAGAATGGTCCAAGGATAGACCCTTGTGGTACACCTGTGCTGATTTCCATGTTGGAAGAATTTAAATTTCTGACTGAAACGAATTGCTTTCGGTTACTTAAATAAGAATTTATCACAGATAAAGTGCTCCCTCTCACCCCATAAAACTCTAGTTTCCCCAGTAGTATGTCAACAGGAATGCAATCGAAAGCTTTGCTTAGGTCACATAATACCAGTGGTACCATGTTATTATTTTCAAAAGCTGTTAAGGTTTGGTCAATGATTTCCAAGATGGCCCCTGTTGTGTTCTTCCCCTTTCGAAAGCCAAACTGATTGTTACATAGGATATTGTGTTTTTCAAAGAAGGAGACTGATCTGTAGCTTTGGGGGAGATGTTTGTCTCCTTTTTTAAAAACTGGGACAACTTTTGATACCTTGAGTGCATCTGGAAAAACTCCAAATTCTACACATTTATTAAAAATATAAGCTAATGGTTTGGCGATTGAGTGTATTGTCTTTTTAATTATGTTATTTGATAACCAATAACAGTCCATACTTTTAGAACCTGAAAATTTGGATACAGCTTTTATAACATCAGCAGGTGTGACAGCCCTCCATTTAAATGCCAGGTTAACAGGCGGTGGTGTTCCAACAAGGTTCATTGCAGATGAATTTGTTGCTTTGATACTGTTACTTATTTCTTTAACTGAGTTTACAAAGTACTCATTTAATTCTTCAGGATCAAGCAGAGCTGTTTCTGTGCATTTCGGTGTATTCTCTTGTTTTATTATTTGCCAGGCTGCCTTGCATTTATTGGGTGCTCTTTCTATATACTTCTCCACTGCTTGCTTTTTTGCCAGAAGAAGTTTAGCTTTATAGTATTTTTTGCATTTCAGATATGACCTATGAATGTTCACACTCTGTTCTGCCCCTTGGTCAGAGGCTTGTTTATGCATCTGGTACAGCATATGCAAGTTTCCTCTAATTTCTACTAGCTCTTGTGTGAACCAGTTCAGACTTTTCTTTTTCATTTCATTTGGATATCTAATTTTTTTTACTGGTGAGCAAGAATACCATAAATCTGTGTACTTTTTAAAGAAGTTACCAAAGCTACTTTCAGCTTCCCTTTTTCCAGATTGACAATTATATATAAAGTCCCAATCTGCGCTTCCTAATCTATCAACAAACATATTTATGTACTCTTCCTTCTGTCTTCGTGCCACTACTACTTTAGATTCTTCAGTTTTAACTGGCTGCCTCTTACAGAGTGTAAGGAGTAGTGGCTCATGATCTGCAAGTCCACTTCCTGCAAGTCTAACTGTAAAATCCTCACTATGGAAATTCACAATAATATTGTCTATACAGGCATTCTTATGTGTGGCACAGTTATTTGTACAATAGAGGTCTAATGATCTTAGCATATTCAAAAATGTCCTAGCAACTGGTCTCTGTGTGTTTACCATTTCTATGTTGAAATCACCACATATAGCAATTCTTGTTTTACTCTTCAATATTTTTTAAATTATTAATTCACATTTTTCAATAAACAAATTTACATCACCATCTGGCGACCTATATAGACTAACTACCACTATTCCAGTTTGCTTTTGGATCATTTTGACAGAGTATTTTGTGCAAGTGTCCAGCACCTGGAGACATGATACATTTTTGAAAAATAATTTTTCTCTTCTTCATTGAGACATCATAGCTAGCTTGAATTCTGGGCTGCTGCCCACTGTTTCATACCTTCATCGATTGATGCTAATGTGTTAAGAGTCCTCACAGTGATAGATGCCGAACAAGGAACACCTTTGGTGAACTTTCCTCCCACTGTCTCAGCCAGTGGCATGGGCTAAGTGGAGTCACATGGTGCCTCAGGTGCAGACACACAAGAGACTGCATGGAGACACATCATCTCTCTTGCCATGTGTTAGACTTCCATGAGCAAAACTTCAGGTTTCTGTGGCCACCTCTCACTTTCTTTTAGGCTCCAATGTATACTCTCTTTCAGAAATAAACCTCTTTACGTATCAGTTTCTTGGCAGATAATATTTTGTCATTTATTCATCCACGTTAATTCAGATGCCAGGTCCCTCATCTCTCATGCTTCCGTGTACAATTCTGTTGTCAGATAAGTGAGATGTGTCTGAGCATCCACTGTGGAGTAGTTGTCCAAGTTGTTGCCAGTATCTCATATGTTAGCAATGGGCAACTGCTGGGCACATCTTTTAGTGTGGCCTGTGGCCACCTCTGGTTTGAATTAAGCCAGTGCTGTGAAGCACACAGATTCTGTCCTCACTATGCCACACATATCCAGCATTGCACCTCTTGTGCATGTTTGTGCACACGGATACACTGTCTTGCCATGTGTGAGTCATCTGTGTCGCACTGCTTCCATTATAGGTCTCAGCTGCACTGATTTCTAGCCAGCTAACACACAGCCACAGCCTATGTCCAATTCAAGTCTCTGCTGCTCACTGACTGCCTGCTACTCAAACTTGGCCTGCATTTGGTGTCCTTACTGCCTATTTTTACCATCGCCATGAGGGCCCTGGGATCAACACCTGTGTAGTCCTCACTTCAAACCATCCACATGCTGCCACTATCCCATGGGCCATGATGTCTGTGGCATCATGATGCACCGCCGCCACCATCTTCATGTGATGTCATTAATGTAAGTGTTGCTCACCTGTACTTTTGTATCCTGTCACTGACCTACCAGTGAAAGTATGTGCCGACTAGCAGCCTGAAGGAGTAGAGAATCATAGCCTTGTATGGTTTGTTTTATTTTCTATGCTATTTTGGTTCATAATTGTTACTGTAGGCTCCTCATTTGCTGTAACCGCGCCTCCAAAAACACAACACTGGGGTAAGAATGCCTCAGACAACAAGGATGAAAACCTTATTGATTCCTTACAGTGAAGCAAAGACTTAATGATGCCATGGTCAAAATACAGATTTGAAAGAGAAAAATGCTAGCCTAGCATCCCGACAAGCTCCACCAAAGGTAGATTTCAGTGTTCAAGCTACCCTTGGTAAAGCTAGAGGAGTTGAAACTAGCTCAGCTACTGCCTCACCTAAACCATCTACTATTGTCAGTAGTTTTTCTGCAGTCAGTTCTATTCCCTCCTTCTTGGGGAAATCCATAGATAGTGTGGAAACCTTTTTGCAAAATGTTCACAATTTGGGCCATGTTTGCAATTGGCCTGACACTTTTCTGTTGAATGCGGCACGATTTAACTTAATCGGAGGTGCACGCATGTATGTGGAGTTGGTTGACACCTTGAAATATGCTGAGAGATATGGATCCCTGGCAAAAGGTTTAGAATATCAGCATTCCAACAAGTGAGTCATTTGTTAATGCTCTGACAAACTGTCCACCCTCAGGCAATGGTCTGGGGAAGATTTCAAACAATTTACATATTGCATAAGAACAGTCTTGTGCAAAACTTATACCCTCGGTCGGGATATGACCCACAGTCAAGTACTCCTTGCAGGGACTGAGGCACATGCAACTGATGTTTTCATGCACAGTATTAATTTGCAAATTGGCAGAGAGGTTAAGATTGTGTCCCTCATTTCACTCCATGAAATAGTCCACCTGATACAATTATGTGAAGAAGCTGGATGCTTTGTTACCAACCTCATGTGTAACTGTGAGTTGTGCCATGTGTTTACTAATGGATCAGTCCATGGCTGAGAAAGTGTGCTTGTCACATGACTGATACCTGTTTAATAACACCTCATTGTCCTAATTGTGAAGATTTGGGCATTTAAGAATACACTGCCCACAGAACCAAACAGATCATTCTGTCATCATGTGCATTCTAATCAGGGAAACAGCATGAGTGCAAGCCCTACCACACAATACCACCCTAAGCAAAGTCAATTAACCCCATAAATTATCGAAGTTTGGAGGAGGTAGCAAACATGATTGTGAGGGGAGAAATTTGAGGAAAATCAGCCCGAATTTTAGTGGACACGAATGCCCAGATAAATTTAGCATTTCTTTCTCCTGGTGATAAGCAGCCATTAAAACTGTCCCAGTGATGTATTAATGGTTTTGTTACTGAAGTTATAAATTCTGAAGTTGCAAGTTCAGTTATGCTAAAAATCAATAACACCACTTATGAATTTGAGATGGTAGCGGGGAATCAGAGAAGGCCTGACTTTGACATCATATTGAGAAACGATTTTCCATGTCAGTATCAGGGTGTGATTGACTTCTGGGCACACACTATCAAATTTGATGAAGCAGTTCACCAACTTGGCAGTGACAGTATCCGAGGAAGGGGCTCATTCCCTGAAATTCCGATACACCACATATCTTTGTGTTTAAAGAATCCACCAATGTAATGATAACTGGCAACACCAGGAACATTCTCTGGCTGACTGTCAAAACGCAGAAACCTAAGGGGATAGTCGTTTTGACTGACCACTCACTCAGAATTATGTCCTTGATAGAACACAAAGACATGTGAAAAGAAACCTGTGCAGAGCAGAAACTGTGGGAGAGAAAATTCTATCCTGTGTGTTCAGATAATTTTGGAATCCAAGATGTGACAATACCAAGGAGAACTATACTGGCCAGTATGCAAGAAGTAACTGAGAATGAGAAGTCCATTGCCAAAAAGAGGGTTAAGGACAAAGGAAAATTATCAGCAGTCTGAGTAGTCTACACAATCACATCACCTCTGAAGCAACAGTTACAGAATAAGATGTCCCATCTAACTGACCATGAGCAAAGTTTATTATACCTAGTTTTAGAGAAGTATCTGTGGGTTTTTGAAGAGAAGCAATACTTGCCGGATACTGATCATGTACAGCACGATTTTGAACCAGAAATGCAAGGCCTATTTCCCATAAACTGTACCAAACTTCATAAAAGCTTCAGTCTGTTTTGGAAGAAACAATCCAACAAGTTGATGCCAGAATTATTCAACCATCAGCCAGTCCCTGCTTGAGCCCGAATTTCATTGTCCTGAAAAAATCTATTAGTGGCGAGAAGACTTACTACCTTTGTATGAACATGAGCAATAAATAAGGTCACCAGCCCTGATAGCCATCCCTTTCCACATATTCATGAAACATTGAACCAGTTACGAAATTATAAGTTTTTCACTACATTTGACCTGTGCTTGTGCTACTATCAGATCCCGATGGCTCCTCAGGACTGACCCAAACTAGCTTTTGTTTTACCTCTTGGCTTGTACCAGTTTTTGCAGATGCCTTCTGGCCTAAGAAATGTACCCACGACATTTCAAAAGTTTACTGATTTGTTGTTAAGAGGTCTGAAACCCACTACCTGTCTGGTCTATCTGGATGATGTAATCATTTTCTCTTGGACTATCTAAGAACGTAAAGAATGATTGAAAAATGTATTGGTGAGCTTACAGAATGCCCATCTAAGTTTGAAGCTGCAAGATATTTTTTTGCAGAGTCGTGAGTCCAGTACTTGGGACATATTATCAGATCTGATGGGATAAAACCGAACCTGTGATTGATGAAAGCTACGGATAACTTTCCTGCCCCAACCAGTATAAAGATATTATGAAGCTTTCTGGGGTTAAGTAATAACTATCATCATTTCATAAATGATCAGGCCACTCTGACTAAACCTTTAACCAAGTTATTAAAGAAAGGAGTAACTTTTGAATCGTCCACAGAATATGAAACTGTCATGCAGAAAGTTAAAGAAGATTTGACGAGTTCATCTCTGTTGATATATCCTGACATTGAAAAAAAACATTTATACTCTCCTGTGATGCCTTGGACTTTGCTCTTGGTGTTGTATGTTTGTGGTTTGCTCAGTGGTCATAGGTGATGCAGTAACATATTCCATTGTCTCCTTAACAAATGCATACAAACCATTTGAAACTGTAGCCCTTGATGTAATTCAACCTTTTTTCCAAAGTCAAAGCAAGAGAATAAGTACATCCTCTCAATAAATTACCAGTTTTACTGATACATAATATTAATGTCAATTGCTGGTATGATGGCTGAAACCATGGCTAAAGCATTTATAAATCACCTGGTGCTACTATTTGGCAACCCTGATGCTATACTAACTGATCAGGAACAAATTTTATGTCCTCATTATTTGTACAAGTATTCAAACTGCTTACAATTAAAAAGTACAGAACTATCTGCTTTCATCCAAATTATAATGACCATGTTGAATGCATGCATAAGACTGTTAAATGAATGTTACTCTATTATGCCTCCTCATGAACCATAGACCTTGCCATTGGTGGGGAAGCTTGCATGCCTCAGCGATACAGATAGCTGTACCGTAGGTGCAACCACAACAGAGGGGTATCTGTTGAGAGGCCAGATAAACGTGTGGTTCCTGAAGAGGGACAGCAGCCTTTTCAGTAGTTGCAGGGGCGACAGTCTGGATGATTTACTGATCTGGCCTTGTAACACTAACCAAAACGGCCTTGCTGTGCTGGTACTGCGAACGGCTGAAAGCAAGGGGAAACTACGGCCATAATTTTTCCCGAGGGCATGCAGCTTTACTGTATGGATAAATGATGATGGCGTCCTCTTGGGTAAAATATTCCGAAGGTAAAATAGTCCCCCATTCGGATCTCCGGGCGGGGACTACTCAGGAGGACGTTGTTATCAGGAGAAAGAAAACTGGTGTTCTACGGATCAGAGCATGGAATGTCAGGTCCCTTAATAGGGCAGGTAGGTTAGAAAATTTAAAAAGGGAATTGGATGGGTTAAAGTTGGATATAGTGGGAATTAGTGAAGTTCGGTGGCAGGAGGAACAAGACTTTTGGTTAGGTAAATACAGGATTATAAATACAAAATCAAATAGCGGTAATGCGGGAGTAGGTTTAATAATGAATAAAGTAATAGGAATGTGGGTAAGCTACTACAAACAGCACAGTGAATGCATTGTTGTGGCCAAGATAGACACGAAGCCCACGCCTATGACAGTAGTACAAGTCTATATGCCAACTAGCTCTGCAGATTATGAAAAAATGTATGCTGAAATAAAAGAAATTATACAGATAGTGAAGGGAGACGAAAATTTAATAGTCATGGGTCACTGGAATCGGGTAGTAGGAAAAGGGAGAGAAGGAAACGTAGTAGGTGAATATGGATTGGGGGAGAGAAATGAAAGAGGAAGCCGCCTGGTGGAATTTTGCACAGAGCATAACTTAATCATAGCTAACACTTGGTTCAAGAATCATAAAAGAAGGTTGTATACATGGAAGAAGCCTGGAGATATTGACAGATTTCAGATAGATTATATACTGGTAAGACAGAGATTTAGGAACCAGGTTTTAAATTGTAAGACATTTCCAGGGGCAGATGTTGACTCTGACCACAATCTGTTGGTTATGAACTGTAGATTAAAACTGAAGAAACTACAAAAAGGTGGGAATTTAAGGAGATGCGACCTGGATAAACTGACTAAACCAGAGGTTGTACAGAGTTTCAGGGAGAGCATAAGGGAACAATTGACAAGAATGGGGCAAAGAAATACAGTAGAAGAAGAATGTGTAGCTTTGAGGGATGAAGTAGTGAAGGTAGCAGAGGATCAAGTAGGTAAAAAGACGAGGGCTAATAGGAATGTTGGGTGACAGAAGAAACATTGAATTTAATTGACGAAAGGAGAAAATATAAAAATGCAGTACATGAAGCAGGCAAAAAGGAAAACAAACGTCTCAAAAATGAGATCAACAGGAAGTGCAAAATGGCTAAGCAGGCATGTCTAGAGGACAAATGTAAGGATGTAGAGGCTTATCTCACTAGAGGTAAGATAGATATTGCCTACAGGAAAATTAAAGAGACCTTTGGAGAAAAGAGAACGACTTGTATGAATATCAAGAGCTCAGATGGAAACCCAATTCTAAGCAAAGAAGGGAAAGCAGAAAGGTGGAAGGAGTATATAGAGGGTCTATACAAGGTTGATGTACTTGAGGACAATATTATGGAAATGGAAGAGGATGTAGATGAAGATGAAATGGGAGATATGATACTGCGTGAAGAGTTTGACAGAGCACTGAAAGACCTGAGTCGAAACAAGGCCCCGGGAGTAGACAACTTTCCATTAGAACTACTGACAGCCTTGGGAGAGCCAGTCCTGACCAAACTCTACCATCTGGTGAGCAAAATGTATGAGACAGGCGAAATACCCTCAGACTTGAAGAAGAATATAATAATTCCAATCCCAAAGAAATCAGGCGTTGACAGATGTGAAAATTACCGAACTATCAGTTTAGTAAGTCACAGCTGCAAAATACTAACACGAATTCTTTACAGATGAATTGAAAAACTGGTAGAAGCCGACCTTGGGGAAGATCAGTTTGGATTCAGAAGAAATATGGGAAGACGAGAGGCAATACTGACTCTAGACTTATTTTAGAAGCTAGATTAAGAAAAGACAAACCTATGTTTCTAACATTTGTAGACTTAGAGAAAGCTTTTGACAATGTTGACTGGAATACTCTCTTTCAAATTCTGAAGGTGGCAGGAGTAAAATACAGGGAGCGAAAGGCTATTTACAATTTGTACAGAAACCAGATGGCAGTTATAAGAGTCGAGGGGCATGAAAGGGAAGCAGTGGTTGGGAAGGGAGTGAGACAGGGTTGTAGCTTCTCCCCGATGTTGTTCAATCTGTATATTGAGCAAGCAGTAAAGGAAACAAAAGAAAAATTTGGAGTAGGAATTAAAATCCATGGAGAAGAAATAAAAACTTTAAGGTTTGCCGATGACATTGTAATTCTGTCAGAGACAGCAAAGGACTTGGAAGAGCAGTTGAACGGAATGGACAGTGTCTTAAAAGGAGGATATAAGATGAACATCAACAAAAGCAGAAGGAGGATAATGGAATGTTGTCGAATTAAGTCGGGTGATGCTGAGGGAATTAGATTAGGAAATAAGACATTTAAAGTAGTAAAGGACTTTTGCTATCTGGGGAGCAAAATAACTGATGATGGTCGAAGTAGGGAGGATATAAAATGTAGATTGACAATGGCAAGGAAAGCGTTTCTGAAGAAGAGAAATTTGTTAACATTGAGTACAGATTTAAGGTCAGGAAGTCGTTTCTGAAAGTATTTGTATGGAGTGTAGCCATGTATGGAAGTGAAACATGGACGATAACTAGTTTGGACAAGAATAGAATAGAAGCTTTCGAAATGTGGTGCTACAGAAGAATGCTGAAGATTAGATGGGTAGATCACATAACTAATGAGGAGGTACTAAATAGGATTGGGGAGAAGAGGAGTTTGTGGCACAACTTGACTAGAAGAAGGGATCGGTTGGTAGGACATGTTCTGAGCATCAAGGGATCACAAATTTAGTATTGGAGGGCAGTGTGGAGGGTAAAAATCGTAGAGGGAGATCAAGAGATGAATACACTAAGCAGATTCAGAAGGATGTAGGCTGCAGTACGTACTGGGAGATGAAGCAGCTTGCACAGGATAGAGTAGCGCAGAGAGCTGCATCAAACCAGTCTCAGGACTGAAGACCACAACAACAACAAACTCTATTATGTCAGTCAAACACACTCCAGCTGGACAGATACATTCCTTTCATACAATCAGTTTAAAATAGCAGAATTCATGAGCCAACAGGGTACACCCTGCTCAAGGTAGTTTATGGTCATCCCATGTGCCCTACCTTCAAGATAGATAAGCTACCACTGTGTAGACTCAAAAGAAGTGAGGAGCTTAGCACACAGATTTAAAGGAATCTAGTGTCAAGTCAAACGTAACAATATGAAGGCAACAGCCAAGCCAGTGCAGAGGAAAAATAAAAGAGCAGTACTGCCTCTGTATCAGTCGTGCAACTGGGTGTTATTACAAAAACCTACAGTTAAGAAAGGCAAAACTAAAAAGTTCATTCCACCTTTAGAAAGGCCCTTATCAAATCATATGTTTGACTTACTCTGTCAACACAGAAATACACCTACTAGATGGTCCTGTGATAATTCACTTTGATACGTTAAAACCTTATTGAGGGGGTGGTGTAGCACCTCAGTCTACTCCTCTGATAGATCAGCATAGACACAAGCCACTGGCTGTTAGGACAGTGGCACAGAAGAAGAAACCAGTTCCACCATCACAGGCATGGCCTAGATATCCTCTCTGTTCTTGGCACCATTAGGTGCCACTGTCACATGATCAGGAGTAACATATTACCAATGCAGCTACAATTATCACACAGAATCAAGGTCCTCCAGGAACTCACAAATGGTGAGGTGTGTCGAGTGAAAACAGAGATTCTCAGCCAATTATGACAGTTCTTCCTAGTGCAATATTCTGTTTTAACCTACTCATACACTCTTATCTTATTCTGTTGGCATGGTTTTGGCACAGATTTACACTCTGGAGATATAGTTTCCTTGTTCTTTGGGACACAAAATAGATCAATCTCTCCATTCTCGTATTGGCAGCTATTTTACTAGCTGCCTGTGTATAACTACAATTATAATAGCCAAGTGACACCCTTAGCTGACTCAGATGAGCCTTGGTGAAATACCAATAATTTTAAACATATGTTTAGCACTGTCGAGAGTGATGGCCATGTAGACGAGCTTCCTACCTTTTTCCTCTTGGGAACAGGGCCATGTATCTCAATCAAATGCTTGCCTGCTGCATGGCATAGCACCACTTATTTGTAGCCTACAAGTCATTGTATGAATTTTGTTGTATGTATTTCGCTTTCAGCTTTTTATATGTTTGCATATGCAGAGAAAGTGAGAAGAGGTTACCTGCCCCTTATTCCAGTAGTGTCCTCTTCTGTAACTGATCCTCTTCTTGTAGTCCCTAACATCTTGTTGTAATCTCATACCTTACACATTTTCTTGAGATGAGTATTAGAACTTCCAAATGAAAGTCAGACAGACACAAATATAACATGCCAAATTTAATTATTTAACTGTAGTCCTTGAGCTCTACCTGGAGTGAAGTATTTAATTCCTTTTGACAATTATAACCAAGACATCTTTCACACTCCTTACACACACTTCTATTAACACTAAAAGAATGATCCTATCCACAGTTACACAAACACAGTAATTAGGTTCAGTGGACCTGAATAAACAGATTGCCCCATTCATTAAAAGTGTTTCCATACATGAAGTGGGTAAATTCCATGGTTTCCTTGTACATCATAACTTTCAGTCTCATTGGTGTTTACTGATACTGAGATTTTCAGCTTTTTTTAAGGTCTTGGGTGGCTTTATGAAGACATATACACTGTGTGTTGCTAAGTGTTACATGCAACAGTAGCAGCCATTGTTGAAGGTGGGGCTAATGCCCCTTGCCCCACTTCCCTCTCACCCCTTCACCCACTATGAGGAAGTAGAAGCAATGTATCTGTTACTTGCCAAGTTTGCTGCTACTGGCATGTGGCTGCTATAATTCCTTCACTTAAAGATTGACACATCAACAATATATTTTAGAGCTTTTTGTAACTACAATGTGTGCCATGTCGGGGTTTGTGACAATGTGTCTCATGAATAAGTATGGGCATTCTTTTCTTTGCTGCCATAATGATGCACTGTTTATGGTGTTGGCTGTTCATGGACAGGACTACTGGTTGCTCTTGAAAGTAACCTGCAAGGGGTAGTCAGGCACTGAAACACACTTTAACGAGCACGCCTCCCTGTGAACTCACATGTTGCCTTCACTATCATTCTCCTATTACATACTATGTAAGTTTCTACCTTCTATCGAGTGCATCATGTTAAAGTGTGGTATTGTATTTCTCTGTTTAACCACCATTGTTGGGTCGCCATCATTCCATATTCAGCTGTCCCAATAAGGGGTGTTATTTCAATGTGTAAAAGCAATCTCCTGCATACACTGCATCAAGCTGTAATCCTTGCGAAGTCAAATTTTTATTATTCCATAATAAAAAGGCTAAACTGCAATATGTGACACAAAAACTGATAAAATGTAAGCATACTTTAGTCAACACTAAGCAGCCTGAAGCCCTCCATTATCCACAGGATGTAATTAACTTGGTTAATGACGTCAGTGAACAGGTATGCATCATTTCTGATGCCATTCCACCCCACCATATTAAGAAATCATGGTTTACAGCAGGAGGATCTGTATTTAAAACTGTGTTTGGGACCCCTGATTATGCTAACACCAAATGATGGAACATCACTATGCAATATGCCACTGCCCTTTCAAATAGTAATCATGACAAGCTCAACCACCAACATGTGTGATGCACACATCTAGAAGAGAATCTGCTTGCCTCCATTTAACACATTCAAACAATTATCACTGGGTTGATACAACAATATGAGATATTTAAAAATGTTGTTACCCCAGATATCCTCTACTGTGCTAGCAGTGACACGAGACATACAAATGCTTCTCTAAAAGACTCATGCAGCTCAGTTACATGTAAACACTTTGCATAGTATTATCCACCTATCCACCAAGGTTTACAACATAAACTCAGTTCCACCCTCCTGCCCATTGATTTGTTTATGCCTGTATTAACCGATGTCCCCCCTCACTTATGGTACCTTTAGAAATCATTTACTCTGTCTTATTATTACACTGCTGCAGATGTGGAAATAACCACCTTAATGACAGCCTCTTAGTGCAAATAAAACTACCTACACCTTCACCACCTGTGAATTTGAATATTACCAATTACACACATTCCCTGTTGTGTGGGAACCATTACAAAAATGTATTACCTGGCACACCCGTGATTCCTTATCAGGACTGGGAAACACGTGCCACCTTAATGGTTGGAAAGCTGCAACGATGTGTCCAAACCAAGAATTATTTGTTTTCAGATCTAACAATTCGATCAGATGTATGAAGCTGTGTGATACCTCTTATGTAAGCTGAGTTTACCAGATCTCCACACCTTCGAATTTGGATTACACTGCAATCACCCGTATTCATCCCTGTCAGTAATAGCAGGCTGTACTCTGTACCCAAACTGTTAAGTATTATCCCAGTCTGCTGCAACCATACCCTGGTGCCTCAAACTTTTCATGTATCTGTAATCAACAATGTATTGCTATTCAGTAGCTCCCACTGTGAAATTATCACTTCACCCTTTAAACTATCTACTCAGTTGGAATGCCGGTCATTGTGGCCGAGCGGTTCTAGGTGCTTCAGTCTGGAACCGTGGTGCTGCTATAGTTGCAGGTTTGAATCCTGCCTCAGGCATGGATATGTGTGGTGTCATTAGGTTAGTTAGGTTTAAGTAGTTCTAAGTCTAGGGGCTGATGATCTCAGATGTTAAGTCCCATAGTACTTAGAGCCATCTAAAGCATTTGAACTCAGTTGGAATACCACTTTAACATTAGTGTGAAAGCATTTCTGTTGTATCAACTGCACTAACCTTTAGCAGTGAATTCCCATAAGATTTTGTTGCTGCCCACTTAACGTTATAGACGAGTACTTGCCACAATCCTTGCAGAAGCTTATTCTGCAGGAAAAAGAACTAATTAGCATGAATTGTTCTATCAGATATTTTGAAGATTGGCACTGGCAGAAATATACATTGACTGTGACATTGCATAGCAGCATTTCTACTCCTTTATCCCTAGTGCTGCTTGGTGTTATCCTGTGGTTTTCATACAGAAGACGTTTTTGTAAATATTTCTGGAAACCCCCTCAACTTGTTGTTCCTGAGTATTAGTCACCAGGCAATTTCACAAGCCATTGAAGCAAGGATCCCCCATCCCCTTAGACATGTAAGGTTAGTTGTAAGGTTATTCATGATAAGTAATTTTCAAAGGGATTATTGAGTTCAATGCCAGCACTCTCGTTCTTAATGAACAAAACTGATTTTCATATTACTAGTGGTGAAACAAACTAATCTTTCTATCACTAGTGAGGTGTACCAATTGAAAGGAAAGAGCCCCTTACTACATTAATGACTTTCTTATTATCCCAGAATGCACCACCAGGAACCACACCTCTGCAGTCGTGTTGCATTTTGCAGTTGTACACCGAGGTCTACCCCATGCCACCACTGCTGTGTGGTCTCCACTGCCAACTACAATCCTCCACCTGCCACATTTGCACACCACACCTCTCTGTCACCAATCAGCCTACCGTTCAAGTGTGCCAAGCAAGACATTACAAAGACACATGGTATGAACATTCTTATTTTGTGGTAATGGAAAGACAACAAAGAGACAATTTATTGTGACTCTTATGTTGAACCCTACACTTATCACTGTAATACTTTAAGATTTAATATATGTCCATATTCTCTGCAATGCAATATCAAAATATTAAACCCTCTCTTAGTTTTTAGGGCCCTGTTTCAAGTTGATGATCCAATGGAATCAAAAGTTTTGGTCTGTCTTTGAATTCCCATCAATATCTATAAATTTCTTACCATCGGAAGGGGGGAAAGATTTGTGGGTCTCCCCACCTGGGGAGGACAGATGTAATACATTTTCAAAAAATATTTTTTTTTTTCCTCTTTGCTGAGACATTATAACAAGCTGGGATGCTGGGCACCCACTCACGGTCTCACATCTTCAGCGAGGGATGCTGACATGTTCTTACAATGATGGGTGCTGACCAAGGGACACCTTCAGTAAATTTTGTTCAACCTCCTCGGCCAATGGGATGGCATAAGACAAATCACGTGGTACCTCGGATGTAGACACACAAGGGGCTGCATGGAGATGCAGTTCTCTCTTGCCCATCGGTGCTTGCACCACTAACATGTTCCCTTTATGCTCACCCATGCCATGAGTTAGACTTCCATGAGCTATTCTTTGGGTTTCTGTGGTCATCTCTCCTCCTCTCAAGGCACCAGTGTATACTCTCTTTCAGAAATAAACATCTTCAGGGACCAGTTTTTTGGCCATTAACCTTTTGTTGTTCATTTCATTGCCATAATCCAGATGCCTACTTCTTCACCTCTCATGTCACCTTGTACAATTCAATCCCTAACGACAAACATTGAACATACTAAAGAAATACAATATTACCATGCAATGTAGGTAAGAAACTTTTAATTGAATAAAGTGAAAGAAGGAGCAGAGTATCAAACTGATCAATAAAGCAAGTTTGTAAGACAAATCACCTAAACAGTGTCTCATCTTGAAAAAGAGAAGTGAGAGGTATGAAGTTATAGTGGAGAGGTAAATATTTATCAAGTTAAACAGAAGACATACCTTATGGAAGGCAAATATACATTGATGGAAGAAAATTGCAGTAACAAGAAGGAGTTGGGTGAGATAAATGAAAGCTGGTAGGCGTGTTTTTTTACATCTGAAAAATGATATCTATTCAGATTGTGCAACAGTTGCACAAGAGTGGTTCTACTAGTGCCACTATAAGGATAACGCTGGCCCACATACCATTGTTGTACCCCAACACGCTCTACAAAGTGTCAACATGTTGCCTTGGCCTGCTCGATCACCAGATCTGTCTCCAATTGAGCACATATGGGACAGCATTGGGTGACAACTCCAGCATCATCCACAAACAGCATTAACCATCCCTGAATTGACTGAACAAATGCAACAGGCATGGAACTCCATCCCACAGACTGACATGTCACCTGTGCAAAACAATGTGTGCACGGTTCCATGCTTGCATTCAACATTCTGGCGGTTACACCAGTTATTAATGTACCAGAATTTCACATTTGCAATAGCTTATCTCGTGCTTCCATTAATCTGTGACCTCGCAATGTTAATCACTTAAATATGTTATCTAGACAAATGTATTCCCAACACTTTGTTTCTCTATGTCAGTTATTTCCTGGTGCTGCAATTTTTTTTCCGTCAGTATAGGTAATGGTCAACGACTGAGGAAAAAAATGGTTCAAATGGCTCTGAGCACTATGGGACTTAACATCAGAGGTCATCAGTCCCCTAGAACTTAGAACTACTTAAACCTAACTAACCTAAGGACATCACACACGCCGATGTCCGTAGCAGGATTCAGACCTGCGACCGTAGTGGTCGCGCAGTTCCAGACTGAATTGCCTAGAACCGCTCGGCAACAGCGGCTGGCGCAATGACTGAGAGAAATGTTGACAAACATACTATCACCATAGGCTACAGTCCAAACAAAATTTAAAAAATCGGAACCGACAGAATGAGCGATAACATTAGTATGCCCTGGCTATCGTCCAATGTTGCAACTTACTTGCATGATAATTGCAGTGTGATAAAACAATGTGTTTCCTACTGCGCTGACCAATAGTACATCTAGATGATACTGTAAAAGCTAAATTACAGGAAAGTCACTTTAATACGTTAGGGCTATGATGATCAGAATTCCATGCAAGGAATGAGACTGTAACTTCATTTCCTCGCTCCCTACAAAGCCCTGCAGTAAGCTGGGCCAAATTTGTGTTTTTGTTGAGATGTAATTTGTTACAGATTAATTTTATAGTGACATTACACTATCACTGCAAATGTGCAAATTGCACCTGTTGTGTTAAGTCTTAAATTTACATCCATGACTTGCGTCTTCAAAGAACCTGTAGTGTCTCCAACTGGCAAATGCACAGTTCAGCTAGCCACAGTACCATGATCTGCTGACCAAATTGTGAACTTAAAGCACAACCTGATAAGAGGCATTGCCAGCACAGTCATTCAACTGTGAGCTTACACAGTTGACCACAGTGCGGTGCTGCTAGTATGCAGGTAGCCAACTCACACAAAAATATAATACAGGATCCCAGTGATAGAGGTTGCAAGTTTGGTGCCCAATTTTTATCAAAAGTGTTTTTGTCCCACTGTATGCCCAATTTAAAGGGATCAATAAGAATTATGGAGTAGAGGTTTCAGATGTGTCCCCACTACTGCAACTTCACTGGAGCCACAAATAATGCATACAAACACAAGGTGGAACATGTTGCATACAGACACAAGGTGGAACATGTTGATTTGTAATGTGTGCTATGACAATGTCATGATTCCAGAGGTCTCTTGTGCGATGGTGCTGTGGTTTCAGTAGTCACCCAAGTGATAGATTGTGTAATGCATTAGTGGTCGCTTGTAGGATGGGATATGTCAGTGAGTACAGTGGTTGCCCAAGTGACAGATTGTTTACAGTGTTTTTCAATGGTTGCTCCTGCAACAGGCCCTGTATAGTAAGTAAGTGGTCATTCCAGTGACTCGTGTTTCATGACATTGTGATCATTATGAGATTAGTTTCTTGAACCAACAATGAGATCAGTAAATGTTAACTTAGTGAGCAGTTGTGTCTTTTAGTATGCCTATTATACTTTCTACATAAATAATCCCAGAGTGGAGACACCCAGCTAGCACAAACCAACTGCTTTGCATGTGTGCATACATCATAATTACAGTGAAACCCCGCTTTTACACTTTCCAAGGGACTTGAAATAATGGCGTGAACTGCAGGAAAATGAGAAATGTAGGAAATGGCTTTTTTAAGTTTTACTGGTCATGTATGGGGCCCCCTTTTCATTTTTGTAGTTTTGTATGATATGTGTAGATAATAGGCAAAAAAATACTCATCAGGGAATGTTATTATTATTATTATTATTATTATTATTATTAAAGGTTATCTGAATTTAGTGCTATGTTGTTTAGCAGGTGACATGACATTCACCGACACTTTAACACAACAAATCCCATTAAAAATAACAAATAATGCAAACCACGTGGCCACCATGTTGATTTACATGTTTGCAAAGATAAAGTGATGCAGTTGGCAGTTTTAGTATATATATTTGAAGTCTATGAAAAGTGCCTGTCAAGCAAATACTGCATTAAAGATCTCTCTAAACTGCATCATTTTTAGTGTAACTTTACTGCAAAAGTGATGTCAGCAAATGTATACAGTACCGACCATTTGGGTCGACCAAAGAATCTGATCCCACCCATTGGCTTTGACCCATGACGCAAGGCTGTTGTGGTGTGTGACGTCATGACGGCGCGGAGTTTGGGTTGTGAGTGTGGCGCGTTTGCAAGTGTCATTGTGTTGCGGTTCATGGTGCCCTCTGGTGGTGTGTTTAGGGGTTTCGTGTTGTGTGGTGTAATGGGTTCAGTTTGGTCTTACTCATTCTAGTGGCTTGTTCGCGTTTTGGCTGTGTTTTGAGCAGAATTCTTTTCAGTGAGTTAACGATTTAGTGGTTTTGTGTGAAAGTTATTGTAGTGCTGTTCGCTGTAGGTCGTGTGTTAATTTGAGTAAATTAATTAGTTGCTGTTTTTGGTTAGATATGGATATGAAGGATAAAATCAACAGTATGCGCTTGAACACAATGATGGGCGAGACTCCATTGGAGCTCATTAAATTTTTGCAGCTCTTTGATTTGATAGTGGAGGTCATCAAATGCTCTGTTTGTGGGCATGAAATGAGATTGGCCAAAATTCCGGCATCTCGGACCAGGGACGGTTATATGTGGCATCGCCGTAAGGATGGCCTGTGGTGCTCGATATATCACGGTTCCTGGTTCAAGAAGTCTAGGTTGGGCATGCGTGAGACTTTTTTGATGACGTATTACTTTTGTTGTAGATACTCACATAGTTTTTGTGCGCATGACACTAGCGTGAGTAAGAGGAGTGTGCTTGACTGATTTTCGTTTTGTCGGGAAGTGTGTTCTGAGTTTATTAAGTACAGGGGTAAGTTGGGTGGGCCTGGGGTTGTCGTGGAGGTGGACGAGTTGCAGTTTGGGAAAAGGAAGTGTGGGAGGGGTAAGTCTGTGGTTGGTCTCTGGGTGTGGAGGGCTGTTGTACCAGGGGTTGGGTGTTCCAAATGTGTTTTCAGGGTTGTGGAGGAGCGGTCTAAGGCGGAATTAGTGGGGTTAATGGAGGGGTTTATAGAACCGGGTTCCACCGTAGTTTCAGATGCATTTTCTTCTTATAGGGGTTTGGGTGAGAGGGGGTACAATCATTTAGTTGTTAACCATAGTTTAGAGTTTAAAAATTATGAGACGGGGGCTTGTACAAATACTATAGAGGGTATGTAGGGGGCCATTAAGTCAGTTCTTGGGAGGAGGAAGAGGCGCTATTCCAACCTTCAGTCTCTTGTAGATGAGTACTGTTGGCGGAAGAGTGTCCCTAAGGGCTACTGTTTTTTTCAGGTTTTTTTAAGGGCTATAGTAGAATGTATAGGCTGAAGGTGGTCAGTTAGGGTGGTTTGGGTGGGTGGCTGCGGCTCAGGGGGAGGGGGGGTGAGGGGGTTTAGTTGTTGGTACTGTTTGTGGGGGGGGGGGGGTACGTGTTGGTTTGTGATTTAGTTGTGGAGGATCTATTTTGTTGAAGTTTTTGTTGAGTTGTAGTGTGTGATTGAGATTTTTTTTTTATTCTGCGTTTGGTTTTTGTTTATGGGTATTTTATTTTGGGGTGAGGGGGGAGGTTGGGTTGGGGGTGGTGTGTGGGTGGGTTGGGTCTTTCTTTTGGTTGTGTATTTTTTCTGTGTGTGTGTGTGTGTGTGTGTGTGTGTGTGTGTGTGTGTGTGTGTGTGTTTTTGTGTGTTTTTTTGTGTGTGTGTGTGTGTGTGTGTGTGTGTGTGTGTGTGTGTGTGTGTGTGTGTGTGTTTGTGGCTGGGTGTGTGCCTGTGTGTGATTGTGGTGGCCGACCTAGGTTGCGGCGCCAGAACTTTGTTGTGGTAAGTTTTTATTTTTCTTCTTCTTAGTGTATTTGTTGTGTGTTGGGGTCGAGGGAAGTGTTCCATTACAATATCTGGTTGTGGCTGTTGGTGTTCCAGTATCGGGAGTTACTGTTGAGCTATATATGTCAAGGGAAGTGTTCGATTCCAATTTGTGGTTGTGGCTGTGTGTTGCCCATTACTGGGAGTTGCTGTTGAGCTATATAGGTCAAGGGAAGTGTTCGATTCTAATTTGTGGTTGTGGCTGTTCAGGTATCGGGAACTGCTTTTAAGTTACATAGGTCAAGGGAAGTGTTCGATGCCAATTTATGGGATCGGGAGCTGCTGTTTAGCTATATAGGTCAAGGGAAGTGCTAGATTCTAATTTGTGGTTGTGGCTGTTCAGGTATTGGGAGTTGCTGTTGAGATATATAGAGCAAGGGAAGTGTTCGATTCTAGTTTGTGGGATCGGGAGCTGCTGTTGAGCTCCATAGGTCAAGGGAAGTGTCAGAGTCCAGAGGATATTGTGTTTAGTGGAATCTCGGGAGTTTTGTGTTGTCAGTTTTTTTCGTCATTTTGTGTGGTTTTGTATGAGGGTGTGCGTCTAAATTTGTTTATATTCAGTTCGTCCCCACCCAAAAACCCCCAATTTCCTGTGCTTGTCCTGTTAGTGTCATTAGGTTTTTTTGTGGAACTTATGTGTGTTGGTTTTTCGATGTATTTTCATGTACATCATGATTACGTAATGACATCATAGGCGCCGTATTGGATTCGTGGTGTATGGTCGTTTCCGCTATATGTGTGACGTAATGGGTCAAAGCAGACAGGTGGAATCGGGCACTTCTGTATTTCCGGCCATTTATCTTGCTGTTTTTGATTTTGCATATATAGGTGCGTGAAATATCGTAAAGTGCATTAAATATGGCATTACACTACAGATCAATCTGTCACTGCAGCCTTTATTTCACACTCACTGACTTACTCAGCTCCCAGCCAAACTGACACTTTCAAATCAACATAGACATGGGTTACAACAGAGATCGGTCTGTATCCACCACCAAAATTCCAGGGAAGGAAACCATACTATACTTAAGCATTTTATGTACATATTAAAACGCCATTTATATTTATTATACTGACCTTTAATTTGGCTGGTCTATAAACACAACATTAACAAATGGGTACAGTAGTTACTATTTTATGGCAAAAAAATCCAAAATTGTGGATTGTTTTAATTTTGTCTGATGAATTTTTTCAGTGTGGTTTTTGTGTTCATAAACACAACGGAAAACTTTGTCATTAACATCTGCAGCTGAAATATATTTTTTAATCGTTTCCACTGCTACATTAACAACTGCAAATGAGGGAACCTCACTGTCCTCATCACTATCACTGTCACTTTCTGCGTTTTCTTGTGTATGAAAGTCGACAACGCTGTCAACAGAAACACTTTCCACAGTGACGACGTCATCATCAATGTGTAAGAAATCGTGAACCGAATGCTGAAGCTGCAGCTTTTCCCTAGATGATGCAAGCAGTTTTTCACCGTCGTCACTAACACTCATGTCTGGTGCATCAGATCCATTTCCGTCGTCGGCTTCGATGAATCCCACTTTTCGGAAACGATTGGAGATGGTGGCTGCCATAACTTTTGTCCATGCCTTCGCAATATAATGCAAAGCATCTAAAATTGACACTTTAAAGGAGGCTGGGTCTTTCCCAAATTCCATCAAAGTTAATGCCTTCTGCACAGTTGCCTTCCTATTGGGTGTTTTGAAGGCGTGGATGATACCCAAATCCAAAGGCTGTAATTTGCTTGTGCAGATTGGTGGCAGAAACTCTAATTGCACATTACATAGGGTAATATTTCTGGGATGGGCAGGGCAACAATCCACTAACAGGAGAATTTTTCTGTTGTGAGTGACCATTCTTACACCAAGACAATGCAATTGTTTCTCGAATAATTCCGACGTCATTCACGCTTTTTTATTATTACTGTAATTCATTGGTAGTGTTTTTATGTTTTTAAAACACTGTGGTTTTTTGGACTTGCCAATCACAAACGGTTTAATTTTTTCAGAACCATCCGCATTAATGCCCAACATTACTTTGCTGTGTTTACCTCCATGGCAGTTTTCGCTAATAAAGGCAAGTATTTTATTTGGCAATACGCTGTAAAACAGACCTGTTTCGTCAATATTGAAGATATCCTTCAGTTTATGCTGTTTCAAAAGGTCTTGTAACCTTCCAGTCTGTAAAAGATCTTATGTCCACGCTGTTTTCTTCGCCACATAGTTCTGTACATTGTACAGCTTCTTGAATCTATCTATCTACCAATTTGATGCTGTGAAGTCAATCCCAAGTACACTGGCGACTTTCAGCGCCTTTTCGCGCAACATCACACCGTTTATTGGAATATTGGACGCACATGCTGCCTGAAACCAGTTCTTCGTAATTTAGAATAGCTGGAATATTTCATTTTTTTTTTAAATTTGGCCCACTGTTACTTACACTTTGCAAAATAGCCTCTCCGTTTTTCACGATAATATTTAATTCCTAAACTCTGCTAATGTAACACGTGTTCCACGGTGAGCATCAACTCTTTCCAGAATTTTGACTTTTTCTTCCATAGAAAGGGTTTTCCTGTCTGTTTTGGCAGTACCGGCATTTTCCATCCTAAACTGAGACAGAAAACAGCAATGTGAAAGGAACAACTAACCAGAGACTTAAATCACTTCACACAATACTACGAACACGTTACGCGGCACGCACAAAGTACCGTAACAAATACAAACTCTTGGCATTGCAGTTGTCGAGAGCAGCTGTGTCGACTGGAAACGACTCACTTCGGTTGTAGGAACAGGCTTGTCGTGTTGCCAACATTAGATAGCAAACAACATTGTACAATGTGTATACTAACCATAAAGGAAACTACCGTATTTAGCAAGTTACAAGTACTGGAAAATGGATATCCTCTGTACACGATCATTATCACACGGTGAAGTTAACGCCGAAACAATGCGGATACAATAAAGAAAGGGAACTACTTACCCTAGCACACAGTACTGACAGATAAAGTTGATATCGACTTGAAACAAATGAATGTTCCTCAGAAGTTGTGCGTTCTTCCGTCTTCTATCGAAACAGTTACTCCCATCAGCCACTTCGCCGAGTTGTTGGCGGCGACAGGATACAAATCACATTTCCTTTCCTACTTAAGATTTGCTGAGTGGAGCACCCCGGTGTCACGAAAGTTAAATGTATAACGTATGTAAACACTACTTGAAGCCAAACGCTGTGCCTGCGTCATTTTATGTCAATCACGCCAGGTTTTTTTCTCCACAAACATTGATTCAAAATGGCTCTGAGCACTACGGGACTTAACTTCTTAGGTCATCAGTCCCCTACAACTTTAACTACTTAAAGCTAACTAACCTAAGGACATCACACACATCCATGCCTGAGGCAGGATTCGAACCTGCGACCGTAGCAGTCGCGCGGTTCCAGACTAGCGCCTAGAACATTGTTTCATAAAACGTAAATCTAGGGAAAATTACTGATATGTTAACGTAAAAACGGGTGCGAATTAATGTTGCGAACATAGGAAATTTGAAGGGAGCGATAAAAAATGTCGTAAACGGCGGGAAAACGTTAATTCTGGAAACGTAAAAGTGGGCTTATACTGTATCTCCAACAAGATCCTTTCACTGACCACACAACCACTGCTGGCATTGTTACCTCTTCATTGACCAGCAAACTGCATCCCATTGTCTCCCACATCACCATCCAACTACTACCTTTTTGGCCTACATGTTCAGCCCTCTGGTTGATGCAGGTCGAGGCCAGCTTTCATTGCAGTAGCATTACATTGGAGCATACAAAGTACAGTTACATTGTCAGCCAATTTGACCAGCACTATGCCACTGAGGTCACAGACATCTTCACTGCACCACCACCCATTGAGCCATACCAGGACCTCAAGAGGGCATATCATATGCTGCCTCTCTGTGTCCCCAGTTGAGAGTATATGTCAGCTAATTACTGCCAATGATGTTCGCAACAGAACTCCATCAGAGTTCCTGCACAGCCTCCACAGCCTGGTCGACATTGGCACAATTCCAGATGAGGTGCTCCATGTGCTTTGGCTGAATTAGCTGCCTAGCTATGCACATACCACCCTTGTTACTTGGCAGACACTTCCACTGCAACAACAGTGGCCCTCCATACCATGGTCAAGGCCCTCTCTCCAGCCCATGTTCTGCCACTACCAGCCTAACCAACACCACCTCTAGCACAACAGCATACCATCTTCCCACACAGCAGACTGCATTACTTTGGCACCTACAATGGCCAACCAGGAATTCCATCTGCTTTTGACTCAGATTGACATCCTCACACCTCACATTCCTGCTGTTGTTCCCACACTGCCATTCCCTCATGTGCACATTCATGAACGTCATTATGTCATAGGCGAGCACACTATGTGTTGGTACTTCCACATGCTTGCTGAGCAAACTTTCCAGTGCTACCCACTGTGCAACTAGCCAAATGACAGCAGCATGTTTAAGTATGCGCGCACAGATGCCAGGCTGCTCACAGTGCTTGTTCATCTCGGAAAGAAGGTATGGCTAGCATTTCCTTATAGACAGTAGGTCTCACCTGTGTGTCTATCCATGGCTGCTGCTCCCTGAGTATCGACCAACAACTCTATTTCAGCTGTCAACCGTCAGCAGCTCATTCATCACCTACTATGATGTCTACCCAATTCAATTAGATCCAGAACTGCACCGCATCTTCTGCTGGAAATTCACCATCATAGATACCTGAGAATCAATCACTGGTGCTGATTTCCTAGCACATTTTCCACTCCTCCCTGACACTGCTGACTCTCATCTCACTGACAAGGACTCTGGTCACTCAACTGCCGGTTTTCACCAGGTTGTGCAAACCTTTGCACTGAAACGTGTCCACATTGGCAATGCAGGGCAGTACCAGGACCTTCTCGATCATTTCCCTGCCATCATATGCACACCTGGAGCACCACAAGAGGTACAGCACAGCATGGTCAATCATATCCACACCACACATGGCCATCCTTTCAGCAGACCATGACGCATCACGCCAGAATATCCTTCTGCTGCTAACGCTGCATTCGACATTATGGTTCAGGATGGCATCAATCACCATTTGACAGCCCCTGGTCTTCTCCTCTCCACCTTGTACCAAAGAAGGATGTATCCTGATGACCCTGTGATGACTATCATTCTCGTAAAGCATGTGCCATCCCAAACAAATATCTGGTACCAAACATTCATGACATCAACCACGCCCTCAGTGGCATTTCAGTGTTCAGTATCCTTGACTACACAAAGGCATTCATGC
This sequence comes from Schistocerca serialis cubense, assembly GCF_023864345.2. Classification (NCBI taxonomy): domain Eukaryota; kingdom Metazoa; phylum Arthropoda; class Insecta; order Orthoptera; family Acrididae; genus Schistocerca; species Schistocerca serialis. Next base: position 527,398,408 of record NC_064640.1, read on the forward strand.
AGATACCAGTCACCACTGAAGACATCCCAAAACAACCATCACCTCGCCCTTTGTCCCGATGGAACACTATACATTACATTTTGTCTCTGAAATGCAGCACAGACACGGTAATGATTCATTGACATTGTGGTACGTGACTTGCCCTATCTTGGCAACATATTGGTATTCTGTTGTTCTCTGCAGCAACACTGTGAACAACTGACAGCAGTATTTCAATGGCTAAATGGTTTCAGAGTTATCATTAAACACTCTGGATGCATCTTTGGTGCCCCCCCTCCCCCCCCAGTGACATTCCTTCATCATCACATTTGTGCATATGGCATCATTCCCCTCACTGAAAAAATTTAGGCTATTCAGGAAATTCAGTGCCCATGAACTGTCTGAGAACTCCGTCAGTTCCTTGGAATGCTGAACTTCTACCGCCAATATCTCCCCAGCACAACTTCCATTCAAGAGCCACTGACACTGGTCCTACCACATGAATTGGTCCAGATTTATTGGGGTTTGGCCTGTTCTCCAATCTCCTTACTCTGGTCATCATGAGATTGTTAGGTGAGGTTGCCATCAGCAGGAACATCCAGATGGTGTCACTGGACTACATAAAGCCAACTTACAAATTTCTACCTGAGACAAAATCTATGCCCTCCCGTCAGCCAGCCTCATTGCCACCATCCCCACCATCCCCACCACCACCACCACCACCACCACCACCACCCTCCACCACCACCCTCCACCACCACCATGACCACTACCACCACCACCAACACAACCAACTCTCCAGTCAGCAAATTCACTGATCCAAAACCACGAATTCTGGCTCTGGGCAAACAAGCGCACTTGCCAACCTGATTCACCTCCATGCTCTGCTACTCCTGGGGGGTGCAAGAGAGGGAGGGGGCTGTGTAGCTACTGCAACTGGCAACTGTTGCACAGTTCAACCAACGACAGGACTATGATCTGCTGAGCAAGTCGTGAACATACAGTGTAGGCCTATAGATAGCACTGCAGCACAGTTAGTCCAGCTGTGAGCTTGCAGAGTCAGCCACAGTGCGGCACTGCTAGAATGCATTCAAAACCCCATGTCTGTTCCAAATGGTTACCCTGACCCACAAAATTGTGAGCTAGACACTCCTAAAAGACCCAAGCTGAATTACTTTGCACAGACAGATTTACTAATGCAAAGAAATTATGGCCCTAGCTTTGGATTCTAAAGTGGAAAATTGCATAATATTAAAAATGAGATTAATTGGAGGCATTAACAGAAACAAGTTTTAAATAAATATATTAATTTATTCAATTAAAACACAAAAATGAAACACATCTGGCTATCTAACAACCTCAGTTAATATTACAAAGTTACATTCCATGGAATACACCAACTGGACCTGCTGGTTCTTGGAGTTACTTGAAAGTCATGAGAACATACCCTTTAGATACAACTGACATTCTAAAAATGACCCAGGAACTTCTAACTAAATGAATACAGTGACTGTTGCCTAATCGTTGGACACAGAAATGCATGAATGTACCAAAGCAGTGCTGGACTTGAGACAGATAACTGCAATGATCTGACTAGATTCTGACTGAGGATCACCCTAAGGTGCCAGGGCTGCTAATAATGCTAATCATGAACTGTCAACATAAGATGTGCAATATGTTGCGTCATGACTGTCTCTCTGACGTACAGGGTGAGGAACGTGGAACTCTGGGCCTAAGACCAACTCCTAGATCCACCTTCATCTCGGTCTCTGGATGAGCTCTTCCATGTGCACTTGCCCCCATCCCTGAATAAACTCCGAATTTTCTAGCTGAATCATATAGCCTCCCACCCACCAAACAAGAAATGACCACCAACTGCTGTAAAAGAACTGTCAGCCTGCCATTATTGTGATAGCTTCTTCAGGAAAGTCCCACCAGAAAAACACACCACACTAAAACTCCAATGACTTTGTGATGAATCCCTTTTTTCAAAATAACTTATCCTTATGCTCCATCTTCCTGATATCGCAAGCATTTTTACCAATCACGCACTGCCATGCCCAGCATCTAGCCTCACCTCAGCAATTCTCAGAAAGTAAGGAACTGCCCTTGAGGCTATGTTCTTGTTTTGCAGCATGCCATGTTCCTTTAGGAAAGCACTATTTTGTTTTCTGCCGAAGGCACTCTTCAGAACATGACAGTGTGTTGGTCGAACACTGACAAAGTTTCACCCCTCAGCACTCCTCAGCTGCAAAACTGGAGGCAAGTTGTCCTCTGGTCCTCTGGAGCTCACCCAGTGATGCAACTTTCGTGGAGACAGCACCTTACACTACCTTCCCTGTGTGAATGCCAAAGTCCCTACTGGCCACTTGGATGTGCTGTTTCATTACATCAGACACTGCCTCGCTCATCCCAAATCCGGGGTGCACCCTGTTCACAAGCTCCCTCAGAAACCAAGAAAAAGAAGTCTTGCACCATGCTAAATGTAGTTAGTTACAGGTCAGTATGTTCAGTCACTGCAGTCCAGTTCACTTTTATAAACCATTGTTGTAATGTTCTTCCACCTCATTATCCTCTTAGTAGAGTGTAATTCTAATATTAAATGAAAAGGAACATACTAAATGGCTTGCTACTTTTGTGTGCACTTGCGAACCTGCATGAAAATATAATACAGGACTCCAATAAAAGAGGCTCCAATTTTAGTGTACAATTTTTACCAACAGTATTTTTACCTCACTGTGTGCCCAGTTTATGCAGGTACAGATGGATTATGAAACAGAGGTTTCAGAAGTGTCCCCATAGCTGCAACTTTGCTGGACCTGCATATAATGCATACTCACACAGACTGAAGATGTAACATGCTGATTTGTTATGTCAGCTGTGACAGTGTCATTATTGAAGTGGTTGCTTTTGTAATGGGGTATGCTGTGGTTTCAATGGTCACCCAAGCAACAGATTGTGTAGTGCATTAGTGGTTGCTTGTGCAACGGGATATGTCAGTGCCTGCAGTGGTCAGCTAAGCAACAGATTGTTTACAGTGTTTCTCAGTGTCCCTCCTGTGACTGGCCCTGTTCAGTGACTAAGTGGTTGCCCTTGTGATGGTTGTTTCATGACGCTGTAATTAGTTTCTTGTACCAACAGTGCTATCAATAAATATCAATTTAGTAAGCAATTATATCTTTTATGTGCCAAAACATGCCTGTTATGCTTCTTATGTACCAAAACCCAGAAGATAGTATTTTATGATATTTAGTCTTAACATATGGGGCAGATTTACACTATGTTGCATTCAACAACCCAAGTATAGTCTACGTAACACAGCAATTGCGAAATGCTGTCTTTTGAAAGGAGATCTTAAAAATGTCGAAAGGCTTCTGCAAAGAGTCTGTTCATAGGTAAGTTAAGTCGGTAAGACACTTTGATCACTGCACTTCATTAGTAATCTGTTATTGTGTATATTACAACAACCTGTTCAAGTAGGCCAACATGCTAACAGACATTTGTAACATACATTAACGTAAAATCATTTCAAACTGTTCTCCAACACTAACCATACTGGCAATTAATTAGAAGTACTCACAACTCAAGAATATGTCATTATTGATGCTTACACTGGATAATGTGCTGTGTAAAATTCACTGTCTGCATTCTCAATATGAGGGAGCTAGAAACAGGAATCCCTATCACTATTATCATGATCACTTACAGTAAAGTTTCCACCAACAAATTTACAGTAAAATTCCTCCACATCTTTGGTCAAAACTGACAAACACTGCACATTTTCCTCACTTACAGCTGATTCTAAGTAATAAGTCAGCTATACAGGGTGTTACAAAAAGGTACAGCCAAACTTTCAGGAAACATTCCTCACACACAAATAAAGAAAAAATGTTATGTGGACATGTGTCCGGAAATGCTTAATTTCCATGTTAGAGCTCATTTTAGTTTCGCCAGTATGTACTGTACTTCCTCAATTCACCGCCATGATTTCATACGGGATACTCTACCTGTGCTGCTAGAACACGTGCCTTTACAAGTATGACACAACATGTGGTTCATGCACGATGGAGCTCCTGCACATTTCAGTCGAAGTGTTCGTACGCTTCTCAACAACAGATTCGGTGACCGATGGATTGGTAGAGGCGGACCAATTCCATGGCCTCCACGCTCTCCTGACCTCAACCCTCTTGACTTTCATTTATGGGGGCATTTGAAGGCTCTTGTCTTGAGGGGTGGCAGAAGCCCCCTCTCATATTTCTATCTTACTCTGAGTAATTCGATTTTCCTCTCTAATTGCATGCGGTGAAAATTTGCTATTTCTTCACACGCAGACTTCCCACGCAGCGTCTCTCGTCACCCGGGTCATCCGGTGACAGGAGGGCTCTGCTGATCTTGAAAGTGTTAAGCCGACGGGTCTGAGGGAGTCGAGTGAATGCTTTCCAGACGCCAACATTGGCATAATAGCGGTGGAGACACGCCCGCAAGGGCCTGAAGGAGTGGCTGGGCTAGAGGTTCCGTTACTTCGCAGAAACTTAGCGAAAACACTTTCTGGCAGGCTACCAGCGAGGCGTGGGAATGACTTGTGTACCCAGGCAGTCTTGGCGGGCAAATTCCAGCGATTTCTGCAAAATCGTAACTGTGATTGGCTTGCTCAGGGCATAGCCCCGTGACGTAGCAAAATTGGCGCAGAAATTGGTGCCAAGAATCTCCATTGGTGGAATGGTAGTGTTTCGGCAATAGAGTGGAATTTTCCGCCGGTTTTCGAGTTGCTGATTGGGACGTTTAACCACGGCCACTGTCGTGGGGGCGGGAATGTTATGTGTTCGGTTTGTACGGGTGCTCTTGTGGTAGTCGGCTCTCGCCTTTCGGTCGGAGTAGGTTACAGGACTGAGCTCTCGCTGCTCTGGATAGCCTGCCTTCCGTTGGCTGTCTAATATACTTTTATTTGATTGTAACTGTGTAACGAAGTTGCTGAAGTTTCGACTTCAACGTAACTTTCTGAGTACAGTTGGCAATTGAGAGTTCTGTGTACATGCGGCCTATGTTGTCTGTCCTGGTCAGTTTTGGCTAAACTTGACTGTATCAGAGTTACTGTGTGACTTCGCTTGTTAAAATCACTCACTGTACCGTCAGTGATTGTGTGGTGAGCCTTCTTCGTCTCCCTCAGAGGCGCATTTGTATTGATAGGAAGTCTTTAGTCTGGAACAACCAGACCAGGGCAATTGGTTTCGGGCTATACTCGCGACATTATCATCACCACAATGGGACGTCGAAGCAACCAGCCATCGCTTCCAGTACGCCAGATCGTGTCCTTGCAGTTAAGAAGACAGCTTGGTAATGTATGTCCGCAGCACCGGCAGACTAGGGAATTTACACTGTGATAATCAGAGCTCAGCAGAGTACGCCTGTTCATCTTTTCTAACTTTGTTCTGTCTTGGGTGTTCATTGTCTGAGTTACCACTACTGTAGCAGCAATTAATGTTGAGTTGGCTGGGTGTTTCTCTTAAGATTTGAGTTGCAAGGAATTGGCTCCACATACCACTTCGTCACAATGTCACAATCTAGTTTATGGACAACTTCACCTTCACAGCATTTATTTGAGTATGCAATTTGATGTATTGTAAATGTTTCATGTGTTTTGTTTATGATTTTGAGTTTAGTCATAATAAATCAAATTGTTATTTTTGGACAGAACTTTCATTCTATTAATCGGTAGAGCAACCCTTTCATTTCTCACTACGTTACTGAAACTTTCCTTTATTTAATTAATGTCTATCAAATTAAATTATTGCAGGTGCCAAACTCTTTTCTACTCCACTTGCAGGGTTGATTACAGTCAGTTCGCGTTTCTTCTTAATCTATGTGCAACAACAAAAGTAGGAGATAGAAAAGGGGGGGGGGGCATAGAGCATCATTTCCATATGAAGATTCAAGAAGAATTTAGTGTTAAATACACTGCTAGCCCCGGCACCTTGCAGTCTACGCAACCCCAGTACCAAATGTAGAGACTTTTCGTGCCCGTATTGTGGACGGCTGTGATACAATACGCCATTCTCCAGGGCTGCATCAGTGCATCAGGGATTCCATGTGACGGAGGGTGGATACATGTATCCTCGCTAATGGAGGACATTTTGAACATTTCCTGTAACAAAGAGTTTGAAGTCATGCTGATACGTTCTGTTGCTGTGTGTTTCCATTCCATGATTAATGTGATTTGAAGAGAAGTGATAAAATGAGCTCTAACATGGAAAGTAAGCGTTTCTGGAGACATGTCCACGTAGCATATTTTCTTTCTTTGTGTGTGAGGAATGTTTCCTGAAAGTTTGGCCGTGCGTTTTTGTAACACCCTGTATATAACAGCCTTACAGCTGCAAGAATATATAAATTCCAAAGTTCAACCAGAACACAAGCAATGCAATGGCTTCCCAAACAGGTCTACAGAGGTGCAGAAAGCCAATGTGCTGTTCATAGCAAAAATATGTTCTGAAATAAACAGCAGAACAAGTTACACAATTTTCTCAGTTGAGCTAATTTCCAAGATATATGGCATTTAAATATGATTCTTTCCTTTCACAGATTCAAGAAGCTACTGCTCTTTGCCTTCTCCTCTTCAGACTTCCACTGAAGAAATACTGAAACAACCTTTAGTTATTATATGAGGATACTCACCATTCCCTCACTTGAATACAACTGTTTCTTTGACAACTGTAACGATGTGCTTTTTCTGCACATGTAATTTCAACTCTGTCAAAATGTGGCATGAATAGCTGCATTTGTCCTCAAGAAACTTAACATTGTAATCTCACCTACCCTCTTTGGCTGTACTTTATGTACATTCCTCAAATACACCATAACTGGAATGGCCAGCCAATCAGCATCAATATTTGAGTGCACTGGCAAAACAGTACTGACTAAAGTCACCATCTTTAAGAAGATCTTTGATTATTTGTACTGCTTGTTTAACAATCAGTTAAACTGTGTTATTTATAAAATGCATTTTACTTATTTTTTTCCATTCATCAAAACTGTTTCCAGAATATTTAACATTATACCTTGCTTATGTAACCACTTGTACCAAAAAATTGCTTACCTCAAAACAAACTTCACATTGTTGCAAGCTACATAACTACTGTACCACTGGTACACACAAGCTACTACATATGTTATTTGTTTTTGGTAATATAAAATTACATAATATATGCAATAATCATAAAGCTTTATAACAAAACACTTTTTTCTGGAATAAGAAAAATTGTGCAATCTTTTTAAAAAAAAGCATTGGCTAATTTTCTTGTAGATCAAGTTACGTAATTCTTGGTACTCTCTAAAAGAACAGTAGTTCCACAAGTGTAAAAAAAAGTGCTGTGTGATTTTCCTCTACCTTCATAATTTTTAGCATTTTTGTGAAGGTTGTGAACTTAAGGGCCATTCCTCATCCTTCCAATAACGAAGTGTAAGCATAACAGACAAAAAATTAGTCATCTCCAGGAAACATCATACTAATACCAAATAACACCAACCCCTAGCTTGTAAATGGATTCAATTCAGTGAGGGAAACAGCCCACAAACTTCTTCAGATGTATTATATCCAGCTGAATCTGCTCATTGATTAATAGATCATGTAGGACTACTGAACAGTGGGGATGTTCGCTGGTCTCCAAATAGTACCATACATTTACTATAAGATTAAGACTGGGTGATATAACAGGTCATTTGAGATGTAATAGCATGTCTGAGTGTTCGGCAAACCAGGAATGTCAACATGCAGCACTGTGAACAAGGCTGTTGTCATCACGAAATGTGGGAGTGTCCAAAGCCTACTCAGTTTGAAGATTTAGAAGGAATGGCAACACTTTATCACCAATAATGTTGAAATAAACGTCATGGTTAATATTTATGGTAATCTGAATGAGTGGGTCCGAATCATGGTATAAAAAACACCCTCAAAATATTGCCACCACCTTGAAGTCACTCTATACCCTCCACATAGAGCAGCTTAAATACTTCATTGGGCCTTCAGTGCACTCAATGCATTACAACATTAGAAAAAGAGGCAAAATTGTGACTTCTCAAAAGACAGCACACTCCTCCAGTCAGTTACTGTCCAGTGCCTATGTTATTTGGCTGTTGAAGACACACAGCTGTATTTGCTGCTGAGAACAATAGCTATTGTAAGCAGTTTCCTTCACAGTGTTCCCTCAGAAACTTGCTGAGACTGACCCAGATTCACTGACAGTAGCAATTCATATCAGACTGGAAACCCATTGTTACTGATTAGGCATGGCACTTGTCTCCAGTCCATGTTCGTTAAGATCTTTTTATGACCACACTTCTGATGCTAAGTTACATATATGTGAGTAGTACATTGTTTCTTCTAGACACACTTGTCCATCCATATCAATACACCAACAAGTTGGGCAACTCATAGTGTGGTGATGGACACATTAAAAAATGCCAGTTCATTTCTGCCCTTGAGCCACATCTCCACCTCAACGCACACTGCTGCAGTGACTGTATATAATTTATTGGCACGTGCACACCATTTCTCTGCCATAACTTACATTAATCCTGGAGGCTCATGTAACCACCTGGTACCAGGTCTAGATAATCCACAGGGCTCCAAAGTGACTAGTGTGCTCTTTTAAGGGAGTGACTAATATTTTCTCTGGTGAGCTTATTTAGTTAGGCAAAGTTAGTGACATCTATAACTTATTCAGAGTGTCTGACTGGATGAACCTGAACATCCTGTTACATAAAATGTATGCTTTTTTAATAATGGTACAAAACTGGAATCATTAACTTCTTATTGAAAAAGAAGAACCATTATGGCAACTTGCAGATGGAAGGGCATCATTAATTATAAAACTTAGAGATGAGAATGTTTCACCTTTTTAACATGTCACTGACTTCAAGGTTATTAGAGACAGACCACCTGGTTGGCGAAAGAAAGATTAGGAAAGGAAGCAGTCACAGATTGTTTATCTACAAATGAGTGACCTACAACATCATTTGAAGCAGGGGTCCAAATTATTTAATTTTGTTCATGATGCAAGAATTAATGTTGGAGCAAATGAAGAAGTGTTAACTGTGAAAATTGTAAATGATATTTTGTGCAGTACTTACCTGGTCTTCCAAGAATTCTTCTCTGAATTTTTCAAAAAAGGCTGTTCATTAAGTTGGGTACATATAAAACATAGCATCAGTAGCAAATATAGCATCCTCAAAAAGATCTGTCGTAATCTATCCTACTTCACATGGTTACATTGTGCCAGAACTTTAACTATGACACTCATGCTATGACACTTTTAAAATCAAAAGTTTAGTTACTTTTGCAATAGAAATAAGACAGAAATATAAATCAGGATATAAACACTATGTTCTTTCATAAATGTCAAAATGGTTCAAATGGCTCTGAGCACTATGGGACTTAACTGCTGCAGTCATCAGTCCCCTAGAACTTAGAACTACTTAAACCTAACTAACCTAAGGACATCACACACATCCATGCCCAAGGCAGTATTCGAACCTGCGACCGTAGTGGTCACGCGGTTCCAGACTGTAGAACCTAGAACCACTCGGCCACTCTGGCCGGTTCATAAATATCCTATGGCGTAATATTCTGGGATAAGTCTACACTGAAACCTGAAACATTCATTCCTCAGAAGAGTGTAATAGAATTATGTATGGGATTCAAAGTCATAAATCTTGTAAATATTTACTAAAGCAATTATGACTATCGTTAACAAAAAAAAAGGTCAGTACATTCACGTTACAATAAAATTTGGTATCAGTAATCACTTCTACTTTGAGAATAACTTGGAAATTCATGAATCAACTACTCATAGAAAGCTGTGCCCCATATTCATGACTTGCACAAATTTTATTTCTGTGATCTTAAAGTTCCCTGTGAATACTCTTTTAACTACAAGAAATCTCTACGTATACCCCCCCCCCCCCCCCCTCCCGCATGTAATGGAGTTTCATTTATTCTTCACTCATTCAGTTACACATTGTGTTCTCTAAGATCAATCTGAAGAGAACTATTCATGGATATGTAACACATCACCTTATACGTTAACAGGCAGAAGTAATCAATGAAGGCTACTTCTAAAAGGTAACCTAACAACAAACTATGACCAGCATTGATTCACTTTTACTAATAATGATAGGAATTACTTCCACATTATTCTATAATAAATATGCATATTAACAGAAAAAGAGCAACTGTGAATAAAGCCACTGGTTCTCCCCATACATTAGTCAACTTTATAATTTTATATAATACTTCACTGCCAGTCTTTATGTCTTTTTACTGATTTCAGTTACCTCTATAGACAACTATACTATGGAAAAATTAAAAACCTAGAATGAGATTTTCACTCTGCAGCGGAGTGTGCACTGATATGAAACTTCCTGGCATATTAAAACTGTGTGCCTGACCGAGACTCAAACACGGGACCTTTGCCTTTCGCGGGCAAGTGCTCTACCATCTGAGCTACCAAAGCATGGCTCACGCCCGGTTCTCACAGCTTTACTTCTGCCAGTTTCCAGTCTCCTACCTTCCAAACTTTACAGAAGCTCTCCTGCAAACCTTGCAGAACTAGCACTCCTGAAAGAAAGGATACTGTGGAGACATGGCTTAGCCACAGCCTGGCGGATGTTTGCAGAATGAGATTTTCACTCTGCAGCGGAGTGTGCGCTGATATGAAACTTCCTGGCAGATTAAAACTGTGTGCCCAACCGAGACTCGAACTCGGGACCTTTGCCTTTCACGGGCAAATGCTCTATCATCTGAGCTACCGAAGCATGACTCACCCCCCGTCCTCACAGCTTTACTTCTGCCAGTTTCCAGTCTCCTACCTTCCAAACTTTGCAGAAGCTCTCCTGCGAACCTTGCAGAACTAGCACTCCTGAAAGAAAGGATACTGCGGAGACATGGCTTAGCCCCAGCCTGATGAATGTTTCCAGAATGAGATTTTTACTCTGCAGCAGAGTGTGCGCTGATATGAAACTTCCTTTCAGATTAAAACTGTGTGCCCGACCGAGACTCGAACTCGGGACCTTTGCCTTTCGCAGGCAAGTGCTCTACCATCTGAGCTACCGAAGCACGACTCATGCCCGGTCCTCTCAGCTCACAGCTTCTGTAAAGTTTGAAAGGTAGGAGACTGGAAACTGGCAGAAGTAAAGCTGTGAGGACGGGGCGTGAGTCGTGCTTCGGTAGCTCAGATGGTAGAGCACTTGCCCACGAAAGGCAAAGGTCCCGAGTTCGAGTCTCAGTTGGGCACATAGTTTTAATCTGCCAGGAAGTTACATATCAGCGCACACTCCGCTGCAGAGTGAAAATCTCATTCTAGGTTTTTAATTTTTCCATTGTATAGTTGTCTATAGAGGTAACTGAAATCAGTAAAGAGACATAAAGACTGGTGGTGAAGTATTATATAAAATTATAAAGTTGACTAATGTATGGGGAGAACCAGTGGCTTTATTCAAAGTTGCTCTTCTTCTGTTAATATGCATATTTATTATAAAATAATGTGGAAGTAATTCCTATCATTATTAGTAAAAGTGAATCAATGCTGGTCATAGTTTGTTGTTAGATTACCTTTTAGAAGTAGCCTTCATTGATTACTTCTGCCCGTTAACGTATAAGGTGATGTGTTACATATCCATGAATGGTTCTCTTCAGATTGATCTTAGAGAACACAATCTTTAACTGAATGAGTGAAGAATAAATGAAACTCCATTACACAGGGGGGGGGGGGGGGGGGGGGGGGGGGGGGGGTAGTTAGTGTTTAACGTCCCGTCGACGAGGTCATTAGAGACGGAGCGCAAGCTCGGGTTAAGGAAGGATTGGGAAGGAAATCGGCCGTGCCCTTTCAAAGGAACCATCCCAGCATTTTCGTGAAAAGATTTAGGGAAATCATGGAAAACCTAAATCAGGATGGCCGGAGATGGGATTGAACTGTCGTCCTCCCGAATGCGAGTCCAGTGTGCTAACCACTGCGCCACATAACTCGGGGAGGGGGGGGGGGGGGGAGGTGGGTATACGTACAGATTTCTTGTAGTTAAAAGAGTATTCACAGGGAACTTTAAGATCACAGAAATAAAATTTGTGCAAGTCATGAATATGGGCACAGCTTTCTATGAGTAGTTGATTTATGAATTTCCAAGTTATTCTCAAAGTAGAAGTGATTACTGATACCAAATTTTATTGTAACGTGAATGTACTGACCTTTTTTTTTTGTTAACGATAGTCATAATTGCTTTAGTAAATATTTACAAGATTTATGACTTTGAATCCCATACATAATTCTATTACACTCTTCTGAGGAATGAATGTTTCAGGTTTCAGTGTAGACTTATCCCAGAATATTACGCCATAGGATATTTATGAACCGGCCAGAGTGGCCGAGTGGTTCTAGGTTCTACAGTCTGGAACCGCGTGACCACTACGGTCGCAGGTTCGAATACTGCCTTGGGCATGGATGTGTGTGATGTCCTTAGGTTAGTTAGGTTTAAGTAGTTCTAAGTTCTAGGGGACTGATGACTGCAGCAGTTAAGTCCCATAGTGCTCAGAGCCATTTGAACCATTTTGACATTTATGAAAGAACATAGTGTTTATATCCTGATTTATATTTCTGTCTTATTTCTATTGCAAAAGTAACTAAACTTTTGATTTTAAAAGTGTCATAGCATGAGTGTCATAGTTAAAGTTCTGGCACAATGTAACCATGTGAAGTAGGATAGATTACGACAGATCTTTTTGAGGATGCTATATTTGCTACTGATGCTATGTTTTATATGTACCCAACTTAATGAACAGCCTTTTTTGAAAAATTCAGAGAAGAATTCTTGGAAGACCAGGTAAGTACTGCACAAAATATCATTTACAATTTTCACAGTTAACACTTCTTCATTTGCTCCAACATTAATTCTTGCATCATGAACAAAATTAAATAATTTGGGCCCCTGCTTCAAATGATGTTGTAGGTCACTCATTTGTAGATAAACAATCTGTGACTGCTTCCTTTCCTAATCTTTCTTTCGCCAACCAGGTGGTCTGTCTCTAATAACCTTGAAGTCAGTGACATGTTAAAAAGGTGAAACATTCTCATCTCTAAGTTTTATAATTAATGATGCCCTTCCATCTGCAAGTTGCCATAATGGTTCTTCTTTTTCAATAAGAAGTTAATGATTCCAGTTTTGTACCATTATTAAAAAAGCATACATTTTATGTAACAGGATGTTCAGGTTCATCCAGTCAGACACTCTGAATAAGTTATAGATGTCACTAACTTTGCCTAACTAAATAAGCTCACCAGAGAAAATATTAGTCACTCCCTTAAAAGAGCACACTAGTCACTTTGGAGCCCTGTGGATTATCTAGACCTGGTACCAGGTGGTTACATGAGCCTCCAGGATTAATGTAAGTTATGGCAGACAAATGGTGTGCACGTGCCAATAAATTATATACAGTCACTGCAGCAGTGTGCGTTGAGGTGGAGATGTGGCTCAAGGGCAGATATGAACTGGCATGTTTGAATGTGTCCATCACCACACTATGAGTAGCCCAACTTGTTGGTGTATTGATGTGGATGGACAAGTTTATCTAGAAGAAACAATTTACTACTGACATCTATGTAACATAGCATCAGAAGTGTGGTCATAAAAAGATCTTAACAAACATGGACTGGAGACAAGTGCCATGCCTAATCAGTAACAATGGGTTTCCAATCTGATATGAGTTGCTACTGTCAGTGAATCTGGGTCAGTTTCAGCAAGTTTCTGAGGGAATACTGTGAAGGAAACTGCTTACAATAGCTATTGCTCACAGCAGCAAATACAGCTGTGTGTCTTCAACAGCCAAATAACATAGGCACTGGACAGTAACTGACTGGAGGAGTGTGCTGTCATTTGAGAAGTCACAATTTTGCCTCTTTTTCTAATGTTGTAATGCATCGAGTGCACTGAAGGCCCAATGAAGTTTTTAAGCTGCTCTGTGTGGAGGGTATAGTGTGACTTCGAGGTGGTGGCGATATTTTTAGGGTGTTTTTTATACCATGATTCGGACCCACTCATTCAGATTACCATAAATATTAACCATGATGTTTATTTCAACATTATTGGTGATAAAGTGTTGCCCTTCCTTCTAAATCTTCAAACTGAGTTGGCTTTCGACACTCTCACGTTTCATTATGACAACAGCCTTGTTCACAGTGCTGCATGTTGACATTCCTGGTTTGCATGAATCCTCAAAAACTGTAATATTTGCTATTAAAAATAATCCACTAATGAGCTCAAACACACCCATACCAAACTGCACCAAAAGAATAATGTAACATGCTTAGGCTTAATCTTACAAAGACCCATATACATTTCCAAACACATATAAGTGACTGCCAGGTATTTTAAGTAAAGGTCAGTGAACACACGCTGGTTGCGGCTCCATATGAGTGTGTGTAGTCCATAAACATACAGGTGGCACCAGCACATAATTGAGTTAATCATACAATTATGATTTCGAGTTCGAGTCGCGGTCGGGCACACAGTTTTAATCTGCCAGGAAGTTTCATATCAGCGCACACTCTGCTGCAGAGTGAAAATCTCATTCTGGAAACATCCCCCAGGCTGTGGCTAAGCCATGTCTCTGCAGTATCCTTTCTTTCAGGAGTGCTAGTTCTGCTAGGTTCGCAGGAGAGCTTCTGTAAAGTTTGGAAGGTAGGAGACTGGAAACTGGCAGAAGTAAAGCTGTGAGGACTGGGCGTGAGTCGTGCTTTGGTAGCTCAGATGGTAGAGCACTTGCCCGCGAAAGGCAAAGGCCCCGAGTTCTAGTCTCGGTCGGGCACACAGTTTTAATCTGCCAGGAAGTTGCAAATTAAAAACCTGTTTAATATGAACACCATGTTAACCATAATTTACACCCTGTCGTTCAGTTATTGTGATAATTTATAGAAGTGGTTAATTATGTCCTCTTTTATTTGGTTTTTTAATATCTGGGGATTTCCAGTTTCCTGCCAGGTGATTATCAGATTAGTACTTGTTCCATAGATCATGAATACAACACTTCGTAATCATGTGGAACGTATCAGGTTAATAAAAGGTGTCTATACAAGATATTACATTACACAAAATATTACATGGCATGACACTTAATTTTTTTTTTTTTTTTTTTTTGTGCGGTTGGGGAAATTACCCACTTATTATATCCAAAAATTCATCTAATGAGTAGAAGGAGTTGCCATTAAGAAATTCTTTTAATTTCCTTTTAAATGCTATATGGCTATCTGTCAGACTTTTGATATTATTAGGTAAGTGACTAAAGACTGTTGTGGCAGCATGATTTACCCCCTTCTGAGCCAAAGTTAGATTTAATCTTGAGTAGTGAAGATCATCTCTTGTCTTTGAACCGTGCATGTACACTGCGAGCTGTGTGAAACGTTGTATACTGGAGATGGTAATAGCCATCGTGATGACGAAAAACTGCAAGTAAGGGTGAACATGGTCCCCAAGGATAGATACATACCTGTGTTGATCCACTGAGCCTTCCAAAATGTCTTTTTACTGGTTTCAGTTACCACTATAGTCGACTATACACTGGAAAAATTAAAAACCTGTTTAATACGAACACCCATGTTAACCACAATTTACATGCTGTTGTTCAGTTCAGATCACCCAGAGAATGCCATGAAAACATTCCCCTGCCCCTAATGCTCCTTCATCTGGTGTGGACCTTCTGACAAGTGTTGCACAGTATTTGCTTTAAGTTTGATGGAGCATAAGATGTGACTCATCTGAAAAGTCCACCTGTTGCCACTCACTGGACATCTAGTTGTAGTACTGGCATGTAAATTCCAGCCTTTGTCACCAACAAACATAAGTCAGCGTGGGTGCATGAACCAGGTGTCTGCTGTGGATGCCCATACACAGCAACATTTGTTGAGTGGTCAATGAGGAGACACCGCTAGTAGCCCCTTCGTTTCTCTGAATGGTCAGTTGCTCAACAGTTGCACATCTATTCACCCATACACATCAGCACAGCTGACATTCAGCCCTGTCATTTACGGCTTGTGGTGTACTACAGCTGCCTCGGCACCGATTTCGGATAGATCATTTTGCCATGCGTGATACACTTTAACCAAAGCAGCACACAAACAGTTTCCAAACTTAGCTGTTTTTGAAATGCTTCCACCCTTGGTCAAAATTCCATTGATCATGGCCTTTCGAATATCAGACAAATCACTCCAGTTTCACAATTTGACAATGACTGTGCTGTTTTCAGAGTCCCCCCCCCCCCCCCCCCCCCCAACATGCTAACGATGCTACGTGCAATCTGTGAGTGGTTATAGCATGTCGGCATCAAACATCGGTGATGGTCACATTAATGTGACTGGATCTAGTATTTTTACTTTCAGTGTTGTGGTTGTGAGCTGCACAGTTCATGTTAAATTCAGACTTGTGATTAAAATAAAATGTCATTAGGGAGTAAATGCATTGGCACATAAGTGTAATAAGTTCAAGCTCCCTAATGAGGTTTTTTCTGTAAGATGGTTGTTTAATCAACTTTACATTACATTCTTACTGCATGATTCTGTAGAATAAATGGGTACTTTCTTACCTCGGCTGGACTGTCCCACAAAAATATGGCATAGGAGAGTGTTGAATGAAGCCATGCAAAATATTTTAGAAATCGTGCCTGCGGGTCAGCACAATGAGAGAGAGTTCTAAGCTGAACTGAATTGTATGATTAACTCAATTATGTGCTGGTGCCATCTGTATGTTTATGGACTCCACACACTCATATGGAGCCTCAACCGGCGTGTGTTCACTGACTTTTACTTAAAATACCTGGAAGTCACTTATATCTGTTTGGAAATGTGTATGGGTCTTCGTAAGATTAAGCCTAAGCATGTTACATTATTTTTTTGGTGCTGTTTGGTATGGGTGTGTTTGAGCTCTTTAGTGAATTATTTTTTAGTAGCAAATATTACAGTTTTTGAGGATTCATGCAACATCTATGGCAAATCATTTATGTAATCCAATAACAGGAATGGGTCAATCACCAAACCTTGCAGGAAACTATAATTCAAGTTGTCCCATTCTCAATATAGTGTTATTCCTGTGACATAAATTGTTAACTTGGACCTCTGTTGCCTATAATTAAGATGTGACACCAGCCATTTAAAGGGAATGAAATTTTCATTTTCTTATAAGAACTACACTCCTGGAAATTGAAATAAGAACACCGTGAATTCATTGTCCCAGGAAGGGGAAACTTTATTGACACATTCCTGGGGTCAGATACATCACATGATCACACTGACAGAACCACAGGCACATAGACACAGGCAACAGAGCATGCACAATGTCGGCACTAGTACAGTGTATATCCACCTTTCGCAGCAATGCAGGCTGCTATTCTCCCATGGAGATGATCGTAGAGATGCTGGGTGTAGTCCTGTGGAACGGCTTGCCATGCCATTTCCACCTGGCGCCTCAGTTGGACCAGCGTTCGTGCTGGACGTGCAGACTGCATGAGACGACGCTTCATCCAGTCCCAAACATGCTCAATGGGGGACAGATCCGGAGATCTTGCTGGCCAGGGTAGTTGACTTACACCTTCTAGAGCACGTTGGGTGGCACGGGATACATGCGGACGTGCATTGTCCTGTTGGAATAGCAAGTTCCCTTGCTGGTCTAGGAATGGTAGAACGATGGGTTCGATGACGGTTTGGATGTACCGTGCACTATTCAGTGTCCCCTCGATGATCACCAGTGGTGTACGGCCAGTGTAGGAGATCGCTCCCCACACCATGATGCTGGGTGTTGGCCCTGTGTGCCTCGGTCGTATGCAGTCCTGATTGTGGCGCTCACCTGCACGGCGCCAAACACGCATATGACCATCATTGGCACCAAGGCAGAAGCGACTCTCATCGCTGAAGACGACACGTCTCCATTCGCCCCTCCATTCGCGCCTGTCGCGACACCATTGGAGGCGGGCTGCACGATGTTGGGGCGTGAGCGAAAGATGGCCTAACGGTGTGCGGGACCGTAGCCCAGCTTCATGGAGACGGTTGCGAATGGTCCTCGCCGATACCCCAGGAGCAACAGTGTCCCTAATTTGCTGGGAAGTGGCGGTGCGGTCCCCTACGGCACTGTGTAGGATCCTACGGTCTTGGCGTGCATCCGTGCGTCGCTGCGGTCCAGTCCCAGGTCGACGGGCACGTGCACCTTCCGCCGACCACTGGCGACAACATCAATGTACTGTGGAGGCCTCACGCCCCACGTGTTGAGCAATTCGGCGGTACGTCCACCCGGCCTCCCGCATGCCCACTATACGCCCTCGCTCAAAGTTCGTCAACTGCACATACGGTTCACGTCTATGCTGTCGCGGCATGCTACCAGTGTTAAAGACTGCGATGGAGCTTCGTATGCCACGGCAAACTGGCTGACACTGACGGTGGCGGTGCACAAATGCTGTGCAGCTAGCGCCATTCGACGGCCAACACCGCGGTTCCTGGTGTGTCCGCTGTGCCGTGCGTGTGATCATTGCTTGTACAGCCCTCTCGCAGTGTCCGGAGCAAGTATGGTGGGTCTGACACACCGGTGTCAATGTGTTCTTTTTTCCATTTCCAGGAGTGTATATGGTCTATACAAAGTGTAGATGAGATCATATGTCAACACATTCATTTTCCTGTTTATTTCTATTAGAGGGTAGTTTGTGAGATAATATATGGATTTCTCTGTAGAGAAGCCTTTACACAGCTTAAAGATTATTATCAGAATGGTGAATTAATATTCTGTTACAAGCTACCCTCTCAAATTGTTTTGAGAACACAACAAGGAGGGAGATGTGCCCATAACAGAAATCACCTGCTTGTTTCCATTTTTTAGATAGTTATTACTACTGCACATTTCATCTTTCAGGAAATATATCTTCATTCATCAAATAATTACAAAGATAACTCAAAATTCCTGCTGGCGCTATTGTGTTTGTAGTAGAGCAGGGCTTCCCCTTAGGGGTCCGCCAGCTCTTTCTAGGGGGTCCGCGGCCACCTTTCACCAAATCATGTAAAATAATGAGTAAAATTATTGAATAAAAATGTGAAAATCAAATTATCACTATTTTTTTCGGGTGAAAAACGTGTAGTTTTATTTCAGGTCATATTCCCAAGCAGCCTTTGCGGTTCCTGAATGAGAACGCATACACCGTTTAGTGCCGGAGAATGCGGCTTCTCCGATCGACGGTTTCGCAACAATACGGGGGTCGTTTGTGCGTCGGCTCACGGCACTAGATGCACTGAAACCTTTTACGCATGCACTGAGCGAGCTTTGTCAACCAATCACAGTGCTCGCTGGCACGTATGTGGCCCCAGGCATCATTAAATGTTAAACTTGCTTTGTCAGTGCACTACCTATTTCATAAGTCGATTTTTGACCAGTTTATTACATATAATGTGGATCGGTGACTGAAGTCAGGATCATTGAAGAAGGGTGCAGTTTCTCCATCGCCTTCACAACAAGGGAAGTTTCCAGTTGAAATGAATGAGGAGGGAGGACAACCAAAGGAAGAGCAATCACAACAAGCTCCACAGCCGGATTTATTATGTGAAAATGCTGCAAGTACTCCACTGGTTGCAATATCCTGTGGAAGTGGAATAACCAAGAAGCGTAAGTACAATGAAAGCTATCTAGAAATGGGCTTTATGGAGACAAAGGAGGGTAAAGCTCAGTGTGTAATTTGTGCGCGAGTCCTGCCGAACAGTTCAATGGTTCCAGTTAAATTGCGCCGTCATTTTGAAGGTACTCACCCGGATTTCCAGGCTAAAGACATCAATTTTTTAAAAGGAAGAGTGCTGAACTAGGTGCTTCTCAGCATTGCATGAAAACCCATGCAAAAACAATTAATGAAAATTCTTTAAAAGCTTCTTTCTCGGTTAGTTATCAAGTGGCAAAAACAGGCGAAGGTCATACCATTGCAGAAAATCTCATAAAGCCGTGTGTTAATGATATTGTTTCTTGCATACTTGACGAAAAGGCAGTAAAGCTTGTATCTTCGGTGTCATTATCAAACAATACTGTCAAGAGACGCATTGTTGACATGTCAAATGATGTGAAAGACACTCTTGTTTCTCACATCCAACACAATTCATTTTCTCTGCAGATAGACAAATCCACTGATGTTGCAGGATTAGCGATTATATTGGATTTTGTCCGTTATGAATATTCTGGATATTTTGAGGAGGATCTCTTATTGTGCAGACCACTACCTGCCAACACAACAGGTGCTGAAATATTCCGGCTATTGGATGATTTTTTAAGGACTAATGAAGTTTCATGGTCTAATTGCATAGATGTATGCGCAGATGGTGCAAAAGCTATGATAGGTCCTACAGTCGGAGCAATAACGAAAATAAAATAAAACGCCAAGAATTGCAGCAGTAGTCATTGTGCTCTCCACAGATATGCTTTAGCTATGAAACAAATGCCTGTTTCGTTCAAGAAAGTTTTAGACGAATCCATTCAAATCATTAACTACATAAAATCAAGGCCGTTGAAGTCAAGACTTTTCACAATACTGTGTGAAGATATGGGAAACCTTCATCGTTCCCTACTTATCCACACAGAAGTGAGGTGGCTCTCACATGGGAATGCACTCTCTCAATTGTACGAATTAAGATTGGAAGTCTTAGCTTTCCTTTTGGAGCAAAACACCAAATTAGCAGACCTTACTAATGACGAAAATTGGCAGTGTATACTTGCCTATTTGTGAGATATTTTCTCCAAAATGAATATTTCACTCCAAGGGCAAAGTGAAACAAAGGTCACTGCTATCACCAAAGTTCGAGCATTCAAGAAGAAAATCAATTTTTGGGCAGAGAGTGTCGAGGAGGGGGAGGTCGAGTGTTTTCCTCTTCTCAAGGAGTTTTTGAAAAACAAAACATTGGCGCTTGGGAAGAATTTGTTTCATCAAATCCTGGAACATTTATGAAGCTTGATGTCATTGTTGGAGCATTATTTCCCAACAGCTGAAGATAAGAAGCTGCAGAAATACGAGTGGGTGGTCAACCCATTCACTGTATCCAAAATGCCAAACATTCTATCATCAAATGAATATGAGTTGTTGATAGAAATTGCCACAGACCCTACCTTGAAATCAAGTTTTGACATTGACGGTTATTCACACTTTTGGATCTGTTTGGATAACAAGAAATACTACCCCTTGTTGACAAGGCAAAATGTGTACTTCTTCCGTTTGCTACAACATACATGTGTGAATCTGGATTCTCGATTTATGCTGCCCACAAAACTAAGTACCGAAGCTGTCTAGATGCGGAACCAGACATCCGTCTCCAGTTGTCAACAATTGAGCCCAACTTTTCAAAATTGTGTCAGCAGAAGCACCCTCAACTATCACATTAGGATTCCATTATTATTCCTACAGACTCATCTATAGTAAAGAAGAAAGCATTTTTCTTCGTAGATGCTCAGTGAACGTACCTGAACTATAATTCTGTAGAAATTTTGTTTCTGTCTTCTATCATTTACAAAATAATTATTAATTGAATTCTGTTGGCATTGATATTTTTGTTACGAAAATTAAAATGATCTCTAAAGCTCATTTCTTATCTTCATAATATATTTTGTCCTCTCAATTAAAAATATGGCCTACCTATACTTCAATTACAATTACTTGCTATTACTCTGACACTATATTGTGGCAACTGGCTGCGAGCGTAAACACATGAGGACTTTTCATGTGCCACCTTGCAAAAGGTAAACCTCCTCTGCCAGAATTGTTTTCTTTGAAAAAAAAAAAAGTAATTTCAAGATGTTTTCATTCATCTCTAAACCAGAGGCTATTGATACTTCGGGGGGAGGGGAGGAGGGTCATAGGGAACATGGCACTTGCATTAAGAAGCTTTCAGTTCCCACGGGTTTCGCTCTGAAATTTAAAGTTACTATGCTCTTGACTGACTAGGAGTCCGTCATGGATTTTTGACTGAAGATGGGGTCCGCCAGCTGAAGAGGTTGGGAAGCACTGTAGTAGAGTTTAGTAACAATGTTGAAATATTACCATAG
This sequence comes from Schistocerca serialis cubense, assembly GCF_023864345.2. Lineage (NCBI taxonomy): Eukaryota > Metazoa > Arthropoda > Insecta > Orthoptera > Acrididae > Schistocerca > Schistocerca serialis. The sequence continues at coordinate 527,420,467 of NC_064640.1, forward strand.
GTGAAACAGTTACTGTTTTTTAGTGAACTACACAAATCTGTAATATCCTTGACAGTTGATACGATAAAACTACTGTCTTTTCATGGCGAACGTTTGTTATTGATAGATTTTTTTCAGAGTACATGGTTTTTGAATTTTTGATGACACAGTGCAGAATTTTCCAATATCATTTGGAATTTTTAAGTATTTATTGAAGTTATCCTACTGCATCAAAGTACTGTTTGCCCTAGCACCCGTGTCAAACACCTTTCCATTGAAACACCCTGGCAGATTAAAACTGTGTGCCAATTGAAGACTCAGGCTCAGGACCTTCGCCTTTCACAGGCAACTACTTTTATCGACTGAGTTACCCAAGCACTACTCACAACCCACCCCTACAGCTTTACTTCCACCAGTACCTCAGCTCCTAGCTTCCAAATTTGACAGGAGCTCTCTTGCAAAACTTGAAAAATTAGCACTTGTGGAAGAAAGGATATTGTGGAGATATGGCTTAACCACAGACTGAGGAATGCGCCTGGAATGAGATTTTCACTATGCAGCTTCTGTGAAGTTTGGAAGGCAGGAAATGAGGTACTGGTGGAATTAAAGCTGTGAGGACAGGTCATGTGTTGTGCTTGGGTTACTCAGTCAGTTAAACCAATTGCCCACAAAAGGCAAAAGTCCTGAGTTCAAGTTTTGAGCCAGCACACAGTTATAATCTCCCAGGAAGTTTCATATCAGCACATATTCTGCTGCAGAGCAAACATTTTATTTGGGAAATATCCACCAGGCTGTGGCTAAGCCACATCTTCACAATATCCATCATTTCTTGCAAGTTTCGCAAGAGAACTCTGGGAAGTTTGGAAGGTAGGAGATGAAGTACTGGTAGAAGTAAAGCTGACATGCTTGGGTAGCTCAGTAAGTAGAGCATTTGCCCGCAAACGGCAAAGGTCCTTAGTCTCAGTCTCAGTCTGGCACACAGAACTTTTAACCAGCCAGAAAGTTTCATATCGGTGCACACACTTTTCCATTGTTTATCAAGCAAATTCTTTTCAAAAACTGTCCTGTAACATAGTCAACATCTATATAATTCTGCAAAACTGTACTTTTACCTTTCTTGATAAAACTTATTAATAGGAATGCTTTCTTGCTACTGTACAATTATGGTCAGGTAAACCAGATATGATTGAGCTAACATCTATTTCATGGGAGCATGTTGGATTCTGAAATAAATTATTAATCACTGTTATGCTATGGCCATCTATTTTTTTTTTTTTTGGGACATGGGGATGGTACTGGGGAACAAATCTCAGTTGGAGTTCAGTAAATCTGAGGGTCAATTGTATAATCATCACTAATTGGAGATTAAATCTGACATTATATCAGAAAGGGAACTATGTTCAGGACTCAGCTCTGTTGTATAACGCTGAACCTTCATCCTCCAAAGCATGTTCAGATTTGATTTTAGGTAGTGCGTAACATGCTTGGCAACACAGCTAAAATCGGCTATCGATACAATTACTGCACTTCAACCACAAATATTTATCATACATCGTAGATATGCAGTATTTATTATCGAAGGTGTCACGGTATAACCATGGAAGCAAGTAAACAGAAAAAGGAGAGATTGCCAAACTTTCCTCAATATGGGAAAGATTTGCTGCTGGAAATTGTGTTGGGTCAGTACAAAGACATAATTGTGTGCAAAAAGAAAGAGTCAGTGTGGCCAACAAGGTAGAGGCATGGAGAGAAGTTGGCGATGACTTTAATTCTCTTGTAAGGCCGACACGTTACGGACAGCACTGCAAGCTGTTGCTATGTCCACTTTAAACACATCACCAACCACTAAATTAAAGGTTCCCATGGCATAAAATCTTAAGGTTAACAGCAACAAGCACATTGCAGTCAGTGATTGGTTTCTTTTGATTGGTTTCATCAGATAGCCTCTGAGCCTTAATGTCAACAGCTCCACAGTAGTTTTCTCGAAATGAAACCTCAGCTTAAATGACATGTTATTTAACTCCAAGACTGGGTTTACCCTTTCACAGAACATGTGGAGAGCTCATTAGATCTCATCTTTGTCATCCTCTGTGGACACAACTGCATGCTCAGATGTTTGTAAAGTAGATGAAAGGAAACAATGTAATTCACACAGAATTTTGCCCAACAGTGGTCCAGAATGCGTGGAAAATGGACAGTATGATATGGTTTCTGTGGTACGGAATGGTAATGCTGTTGTAATTATCTATATGACCAATAATGTACACAAAGAAGTAACAAATGGAGGGGAAAAAAAGGAAAAATCAGGAATTGATGGGTTCATATCCCAGTAAGTAGTATTTCAACATGCTTACGTTCTCTTTATCAGTGCATGTGGAATTATCATAGTAGTTTAAGGACATGTTTGGTAGCTAAAAATTTAATAGGAATTGCATAGTTACTGCCACTTGAGGCAAAGGACAACATATAAAGTGATGCTGAATAGTTATTGGCTACTGTCAAAATTCCCATACTTAACTGTTCACTGTAAATATTTTGAATTTTCTTTCTTACTCTGCTGCTAAGTGTCTAAAATGTCTTTGAATTAATCACATAAATTACGAGTCGCCTCCCAGGAGCTGTTATGAGTTTCATCGTTAAGCACACACGGTAGCCAGTAATTTCCTTAACCTAACCTTCCATTGCAAAAACAGACATAATTTATTATGGGATAACAGCAATCAGTGATTTTATAATGTTACTTAAAATCCGTCTTGATTGTAAATTTTTTATTCAGAACCATCTTCAGATCTGATATTTCAGTTACAGGAGTAACCCGTCCAAATTCAGCAACTTTCACATGCTACGTAACATGTGAAAGTTAGTGGATTTGGACGGGTTACTCCTGTAACTGAAATATCAGATCTGAAGATGGTTCTGAATGAACCGAAACCGGTCATATGAATAAAAAATTTGCAATCAAGACGGATTTTTAGTAACATTATAAAAACTAACCTTCCATGTCGAAAAAAAGTATTTTGAGCATCAGCAGTGTAAAAATGGCATATTCACATATCTACTTGTCATTTTTTGTGTTAATAAAAACTTTTTTTATTGTTTCAGTTGGTATCTGCTAAAAACAAAAGTGGTGAATCGTAGTGCCACTAAATTATAAACTGACGATTAGAGCTGAACCTGACTTTGAACCGCAAATTTTCACCAGTCAAATATGATCTGACTTAATGATAATATCATTTAGTATTCATGTTTATGCAACGTAGATTTCCAGATTAAGTTTGAACTAAGGTCATGTTCTATTTTAACCTAAGTTAAATGCTTTTTACAATCAACGCTAACTGTTCTCACTAATATGCTTAGAACCAGAGATGAAATATGAGCACCATTAATATCAAAAGCTCAAGTCTCAAAACAATAACAGCATCTGGTGATACAATATCAGTAATAAAACTTATAATTCGGCAGTGAAAGTCAGATGAAGAACCACAGTCAAAATGAATACATTTTTTTCATCTGGTCTTACAAGAGAAACATAGTTAATATACATTATGCAGGTAAAGGCACCTGTATCTCATTTACCTTCACAATGTACATTTGATATTCTAGAAATCACTTATGCAGAAATACTAGTGCAGTGTAAATAAATTAAGGAACAAGCATTAATCCATTATGTTGTGTACAATAAATCGTCAACAGTTAATTTATGATTAACATTCGGCACTTCAGTGAACATTTGATGACAATAGCAATATAGTCAACCAGCAAAAGCAGTCCTATTGTATAAAAACATATTATCTTTTTCGATCAAGTTGAAAAATGGAAGCTCAAATATGTGAATTTTCTTATGTAGATGTGTTTCATTATTTGTGCATTTAAGAAATAATAAAGTGTTTCGGTCTCTATATTTTTGTGTGTGTGCCGTGTGAAAAGAATGTACCTCAAGTACCCACTAGTGATGAGACAGTTTATCCTCTGCATGCATTCTGATACATACTATGACCTGTGGACCCCACTACCATAGTAAGGATGAGCCTCAGACCTCACAAGAGACTTTATCTCCAGAGTCTACCCCTCCCGTCGACCTTAGTCATTGCATGGGAAACAAGAATATAAAAATTAGACTTTTCTAGCCAGCCAGCATGTAATTGTGGTTAACACAAGTCACCAAAATTTCAGTTTTCACAGTGTCGATTCCAATATTGAAAAATTTACTATTGCCATTTAGCAGCTGGACCTTACAATTGGTGACCAGTTGGCAGATATGTTTGACAAACAGTCTGTCGCTGCTCCTCAAGACATTATCTTGGAATGCCCCCAGAATCATGCCTACAGAAAACCATCAAGAGTGACTCAGTGACCGGTACTTCCCCTCCCAAAGTGCTTTGCACCCAGTGCATCTGGGTGGGACAAAATCTACTATTGGAACAAGCACTAAAGTTTTTTTTGTTCTTGTGTTTGCTCCCACCCATATGAACAATATTATCAGCTTTTCTGGCTCTTCCCATTGATGAACTGGCACAAAAAGCAGACTATTGCTTATGTTGATTCGAATTTGTGTGAAGTGAAATCTGAAGTTATGGCAGATGAGCTGAACTGAGCATTTCAACCTCAGCGGCTGTGTCGTGTAGGAAACTTCTTTCAAACATTAAGGATTGATGATAATGTGTGTGTTAGTACATCACAAAAAAATTGTGCTGGGATTTTTGATGTGCATACATGGTGTTAGAAGCCTCTCCCAGGAGTTTCTGTTTCAGGATTTTGAACCACTAAAGTATTTTACATACAAACTCTCACAGGATCATATAGAACTTTTTTCCCCATCAGATCTAGGTTTGATTTGAACAATAATACCACCACATTACAATTGCTCTCTGCTCTGAGAACAATGTTGCTCAAGAACAATGTTACTGTAAGTGACAAGAGTAATGTTGATGACATTGACAAAGTGAGCTCTTTCAGTGTTCATGAATTCATGGGCCATAAGAAGCAAAGTGATAAGTTCACTCATGATAGTGAAGATTCTAGTTACTTTGAGGCTCTTGATTCAGCAATACTCAGAGAATACCATGAGAATGTTATTTCTTTTATATCAGGATATGTTGTGAAAATGATTATGCAAATGTTAAGATAGCTGAATGCAAAGAACTGATTACTCTTCCCTACTCATGTCCAGATGATCACACTTACTGCAAGACTCCTGTGGCAAATCCAGCTGCCTTCACTATGAAGGTTAACACAGGCAATTTGCTTCACCAATCTGTAGCAGTGTTTAAAATAGTGCAGCATACAGAAAAAAATTCTTTCGTTCTGCTTAGAGAGTTATCTTAAGCTCAAACCATTTTATGACACGCTTATTAATTCTGTTCTCTTTAAAATAAAAAAATATATAAAAAAAGCCATTGTATTTGGGAAAGCACAAAAACGCATACGCTAGTTTCTGTCATTGACTGTGAAGACATGTGTGAGTCACGATGTATTGCCACTGTGTGCCTTCAAATTAGATTAAAGGCACGCACAAAAAAGCAACAGTTGCTGCACAGGGTAACTATTCTGGCATGAGGCAGAGATTAGGGAAGCTAATTACATTTGCTAATGTATGACATGTGAATACACATTAAATGAAGTAAAACAATAAATAAAAATGTGATGTTTACATGTTACTAATTTGATCACCTCCTTCCTTTCCTAAAATTCGAGCGTGTAAATTAATATAACAACCTGTTATGGGAATCATATTAACATTAAATATATTTCCCCTGTTAGCAGCTGAAATTAGCAACAAAGCAATGGTTTACCAGTTTTGTTGCCTAATGATGTGTACAAAACTTTTCTCATTACGTGTTGAGAGAAATGCATTTTGCATCACGTGTTATAGTGTGAAAGTTCGCCACATATCTAATGAAGTAACTAAAATAAGAAATTTTTCACGTCAATGTTTTCGTCATTTTGTATAGCTATATAGTATCGTCAATAAGGAAATAAAATGCGAAAAGGGAAAGCAAGAAATCTTTTACAAAGAGGTAAGATTTTTGGGACGCATAATTTGTCAGCAGCTTTAGCGGCGGTACGAAAATTATGTATGCAAACACAATAATCGCGAAATTGATCGTGCAAGAAAGGGCTATCAGGTGCAAGGCAATAACTAGCTAACAGTGGACTGTAAACTAAACACACACAGCATCAAATAGTGTACATAAATCGTTTTTTTTTTCTTTTCAATTCCCCCCGAAGGGGGCGGGCTGGCAACAGCTTAGTACGCTGCTCCACAGCCTACAGACTTTTTTTAAAAAAAAGGAAGAAAAAAGAAACAAGGAAAAACAGGCGATAAAATGGTGACTTAAAGTGTAAAATGGCGTAAAAATGCGGAAAGTTAAAACAGAAAGGAAAAGGGGTTAGCAATGTTGATAAAATACACAGGAATCAGACAAGTAACATAGTAGACACACAATTAAATAACATGGCGACAGTCTGGTTTCTGTTCGCAAGAGATAAAAAATCACACCCAGCGCATAAATCGTCGTCGTATTTTCTCTATATAGCAGAAAAATTTGACATCTTGCCTCGGTTTAAACGTTGCGACTGTGACGTCAAACGTCACGGCTTTGCTTTGGGTAGTAATCTCTCCGTATTGGTATTGAGTTCACTGAGTGTGAGGCTATCGGTGCTGCCATCTCATAGAGGTGTTGAGAAACAGTATGACGACTGAGCCGTATAGGGTATTTTCCGCTAACACTGGGCGTTTAGGGGTTTATTAAGTATCTGCAAATATTGCAAAACAAAGTAAATTGACTACGTCGAGGTATGCTAGGTCCATGGAAGTACAAGAATAATAAATTTCATTGCAATGTTTCCACACTCGTTAACTGTCGATAGTTTTGCCGGGTAGTCTTGCAACCTATAAATAGCGAATCCTCGGCGCTATAATCGATTGACATAATTAAAGTGAAGAACATTCAATAGTTGCAGCACGCGTCGTAAATTTGTTTGTAGTGTGAACGTAGAAACTGAAAGATTGGTGTGGGAAACCACTTTAACTCCGCCTGCAGTTACTGTTGGAGTGAATTAAGTAGCTCTGCAGTTGCTGTTGCCGGTCCCAAGCCCGGATAAAGGAGGAGGGTTGGCGATTAACAAAAGCCGTAAAAGAATTGACATAAATTAATTGGAGGCATCCTGTAAAGCTCAGTGCCGTAGTTATAATAATAATATCGATAACGCCTATATTTTCACCTTACTTGCATGTTGTAAATATAGCGACGACCTGTACCGCACGCCTCTTGCCTATATTTTCAACATAGTTGCGTGATGCCAATACAGCAACTACCAGTACCTCACGCCTCTGTAAATATAGCTTAACTCGGCCATCGGAGGGACCGAGCGTATCGAGAAGGAATGTTGGAGCTTCCCAGATGTCTTCAATCGAAACGCTGTTGGGCTCTGTTGTTCGTACTGAATAAAACTTTTCGAGGTTAACACTATTCTTATAACAGTTTATGAATGCACAAATTGCACCCCTCCTCGTTTCTGACAGGTCTTGTTATTATCTATCAGTGAGACAGCGAAAAGGGACTTACTTGTCAGGAAGAAAAAAATAGCATGTTCTCTCTCCAAAGTCGAGGCGAAGTTACGGCAGAAGTGGATACAAGGAACTGTGTATTCCAACCACTGCTTCACAGTATATTTATTCCTTAATGAAATCTGTTGCAAATAATATATATCAATTTCCAACCAATAGCTCAATACATAGTATCATCATTAGTCCCGGTAATAACTATCAACATAAAGACCTAAAATCACTTAGCTTGGTCCAAAAGGGGGTCCAATATCCAGGAACACATTTACAATAAATTGTCAACAACCATTAAAAGCTCAATTTCAGATAAACCACAGTTTAAACAGTGTTTGAAAGTATATATTTTGAAAGAGTATATATATATATATATAATAGAGGAAAACATTCCACGTAGGAAAAATATATCTAAAAACAAAGATGATGTGACTTACCGAACGAAAGCGCTGGCAGGTCGATAGACACACAAACATACACACAAAATTCTAGCTTTCGCAACAAACGGTTGTTTCGTCAGGAAAGAGGGAAGGAGAGGGAAAGACGAAAGGAAGTGGGTTTTAAGGGAGAGGGTAAGGAGTCATTCCAATCCGTGTGGATGGATATGTGTGTGTGTGCGAGTGTATACCCCTAAGGTAAGTCTTTCCGCTCCTGGGACTGGAATGACTCCTTACCCTCTCCCTTAAAACCCACTTCCTTTCGTCTTTCCCTCTCCTTCCCTCTTTCCTGACGAAGCAACCGTTTGTTGCGAAAGCTAGAATTTTGTGTGTATGTTTGTGTTTGTTTGTGTGTCTATCGACCTGCCAGCGCTTTTTTTTTTTTGTGTGTGTGTGTGTGTGTGTGTGTGTGTGTGTGTGTGTGTGTGTAGGCAACTCATTCTACTCCATAGATCAACAGGGACTGTGAAGATCAGCTTGAGTGAAAATGTCTGTTAGATTTCAGATTTGATGGCACTTCGTCACAACAGTAAAGATTATGTGTGTATTAATTCTGTAAAAATTAGCAGTTCCCGTTTACTGTAATGTATTCACATATTTTGACACTATCCTGACAAATGATCAGGGAAGTGAGCATTATATTCAAATGCTCTATGTTTTTTATGTTATCTTTTCTGACATGTTCCACACCCACGATAATTATTATCTCATTTTTGGGTCTATGGAATGAAAACTTAATCTAATCTAGAGAAAAAATTCCATTCTATTGAAAAAGTTGATATAAACTATGAATTAAGATTCATTCTGGGTCTTCAAATTACCACAAATCCAGTATTAGTTTATATTTAGAATTTGATATATAACCTCTTTGTAATGTTTACATGTGCCTCATCTTCATTTTCAGACATGATACAGAAAGAATTCAATGTATTACTAACAGTAGATCCGGTGAAAATTACAGTAATTCCTTAGACTGCCCTCATCTGAAGAAAAGTTTGTTTCCTAGTTTGTAATTGAGCTTATTTTTGATTTACTAATGGTATGACCAACCTTCTGTTTCATTCCCAGAAACATTCACTGTTTACACTGAAACTAACATTGTTATTAACATTACTAGCAGAAAATTAAAATAATCATAGGGATTTTTTGGATGCATTTCCCACTCTGATGCCCTACTGCCCCCTCTATCTGTCAACATCATCATCTGGGAGAGCACCTCCCTTGGGTGTAGATTGTAGACAATGAGCATACTCACAGTTTAAAAAGTTCTGTATATTAAAGCATAGGTGTTCAAATTGAGTGTTTGAATTCAGATCTTCATGTGGTACAAAAGAAATGACAAATAATTGTAAAACATATTTTGATTCACTTGTTCAGAATGATGACAATTCTCTTTGCCTCTTGCCTGTAGAAACATGTCATACACCAAAATTTTCTGTGATGTTATTCTTGGTAACAACTTGGTTATGTGTAGATGTTGATGTGTTAATGCTGATTACTTACTAGTGAAGGGAGTGTGAAGTAGGCCTACAGTTAAAGATACATTTAGTTGTGTGGATGGTTGTTGTATTGGAGAAAATATCTTTATTGCTAATTCACTAAGATACTATAAAACATTTCACTGCAGCAGCAGGTAAATAAACAAGCATAAACGTTTTGCAGGGCAACTCGGTTTACTGAACAGATGCTGAAGTAGAGCAAGTTATACATGTGAAACAATAATCTTGTGTTTGTTGCTTTATTCTGTTTCACCATAGTCACAGGCATTTCTAGGTAGTAGCCCTACTGCTGTGTTGACATTGTGAAGTCCTTTAAACATTCTCTAGTCCATGTAATAGTTTTGCCACAAGTTTCATGTCAGAACAGACTCCAACACTTATTGTACATTATTTGCCTGCAATATTGAAATACTGAATGGGGATAAGGTATTTACTTATTTTCGTCTACACCAAAGCATTTACATGCAGTCAGTGGCATCATGAATAATTTTATTAACAACTTTTATATTGGGAATTGACAGAAAATGGTAGTGACAGTGACATAATCAACTAATTGATATGTGAAAAGTGCAGTGTCTCTCTAATTTCTCCTGTTCTTTGTTGCTTCCTGTTCTGGTTTGTATTCTAATGTGAACACATGTGTCTCTTGTATCTGTGCACAATAAAGTGAGGTTTACACTGAAGTGAAAAAAAAGGGTCATAGAATAGTGATATGCACATATACAGATGGTGGTAGTATCATGTATACAAGGTATAAAAGGACAGTGCATTGACAGAGCAGTCATTTTTACTTGGGTGATTCATGTGAAAAGGTTTCCAATCTGAGTATGGCTGCACGAGGGGACGTAACAGACTTTGAACATGGATGGAAGTTGGAGCTAGATGTATGGGACATCTCATTCCAGATCTAATTAGGGAATTCAATATTCTGAGATCCACAGTGTCAAGAGTGTGCCGACAATATCAAATTTGTGGCACTGTGCAAGCTGGTGGTGGTTCAGTTATGGTGTGGGCTGTGTTTACATGGAATGGACGTGGTCCTCTGGTCCAACTGAAACAATCAATGAATAGAAATGGTTGTGTTCAGTTACTTGGAGACCATTTGCATTGCTAGGTAGTAGCCATGGAAAAGGTGTGGGCCAGATCTTGCAGGAAAAATTAAATGACAGGTACCAGTTAACAAGTATTTTCAATCCCAGTGCATGTCTTAGCCATGTGATAGAGGATGTAGGATCATTGAGCAAGGGTTTTACAAAGCAGGATCATATTGTGGTAGTGTGTGGAGTGAGAAACAGTATTGATAGGGATCAGGGATACAGTACTGAGTGTGACCTGGTAAAAATAGCATCTGCAACAAATCATACAAATGTTGGCTTGGTTCCTGCTTTCATGCAGTATGACCGGTCCCAATCAAACAGTACTATCAGGAGGGTCAATAAGGAGCTAGATCAGCTGCTTCAGACAGCTACTTTGTTAGGCATAGGTTTGGTTCCTGTTGATGGTATTGGTAGGTGGGACTTCACAAGACATGGCCTGCATCTCAATAGGAAAGGCGGGTAAACTGGTTGGGACGACAGCAAAATCTTTAAGGGGAGTGGGTACTGAAACTCATGGGAGTACTTTTTTAGGCTAAGATCAGTGTCCAATCAGACTACATTGATCGAAATTAAGCTTAATGAGAAGTTCAGGCAGGCAGGTACAAGAGATGTGAAAATATCACAAGATTCTCATAACAGTGCAGTGAAAAATAATATTAGTATGTCACAAGATTCACATAAAAGCACAGTGAAAAATAATGTTAATACATTGCATCAGAATATCAGGGGATTAAAAAAACAAAGTAGATGAGCTTCTGTTTGTTTAGAAGATTTATAAACTGAGGGTGGAACAGGTGTACTATGCATGTCTGAACATCATGTAGTAACAGGTATGGAAATGGTAAATGTAGGTGGATAAAAGCTTTCAGCACATGTAAGTAGAGACACTATGGAGAGAGGAGAAATTGCTACATATGTTAAAATCAGTCATAGTGCGAAAAATTTGGAAACTAAAAACTTATGCAAGGAACAAATGCATGTCAGCTTAAACTAAATAATGGAACTTTTATAATTGTAGCCATTTAGGTTCGCATTGTGAAATTTTCAACTATTTTGAAAAACTTGGATTCTTTGTTGTGCTATCTGTCAGACAGAGGAAAGCAAATTACTGTTTTTGGGGATTTCAATGTAGATTTTCTGAAAGAGTCTGATAGAAAGCTTTACCTTGAAGTATTACTTGGTTCTTTCAATTTGACATCAGTTATTGATTTTCCTACTCAGGTGGTACAGGAAAGTAGCACACTGATAGATAATGTTTTCATAGACCAAGATAAAATTAATAAATAAAAACTTTTACTGTTAAGAATGGTCTATCTGATCATGATGCACAGCTAGTTACAGTATATGATATAGCTCCATACAGTAATGCAAAACAGTCCTCCAAAATAGTGCATTCAATTAACGATTTAACAACACAAAATTTTAGGGAAAGCTTGCAACAGTTAGACTGGGATGAGGTGTGCAGGGAACATGACGCTAATTTAAAATTTAACCTGTTTCATGAAACCTTTGTGAGTATATTTGAAAACACTTTCCCTAAGAAAACAGTGAAATATAATTGTAAGAAACCATGTAAAAAGCCATGAATTACTAAAGGGATAAAAATACCTTGTAAACAGAAAAGGGAAATGTATCGTATAGCTAGCAGGAGTAATGATCCCGAAACAGTGAAACATTATAAAAACTACAGCACTGTATTAAGAAAAGTTGTTAAAAAGTCCAGAAGTATGTGCATTATGTCTGAGATTGGCACATCTGATAATAAAATTAAAACAATTTGGAATATTGTGAACAGGGAAACAGGCAACCAAGAGTACAGGAAGACTGTATTTCTATCAAACACAATGAAAAGTTTGTTAACAAGGAGTCAGAAGTAGAAAACATTTTTAATAATCATTTTTAAGTGTTGCAGAGAAAACAGGATCCAGCTATTCATTAGAAAATGCAAGGCAGTATGTGGAATAGGCAGTACCTATGCAATTTGATAAAATTGAAATTCAACCCACCTCTCCTACTGAAATTAGGAAAATAATAAAGTCACTCAAAAGTGAAAGCTCACATGGAATTGATGGAATTTCCAACAGAGTACTAAAAGCTTGTTCCCAACAAATAAATAGGATTCTCAGCTACATATATAGTAGCTCACTGAAACAGGGCATTTTCCACGATAGACTGGAATGTGCTATTGTTAAACCATTGCATAAAAAAAGGGAATAGATCTGATGCTAACAACTACTGCCCATCCTCACTTGTGACAGATTCATCCAAAATTCTTGAAAAAGTAATGTATTCAAGAGTAGCATCACATATTTGTAAAAATGAAGTACTAACAAAATGTCAATTTGGTTTTCGGAAAGACTTTTCATCAGAAAATGCTATATATGCTTTCACTGAACAAATATTATATGCACTGAATAACTGAATTTCACCCATTGGGATATTTTGTGATCTCTCAAAGGTGTTTGAATCATGAAATTCTTCTAGATAAGCTTAAGTATTGTGGTACGAGTGGGACAGTGCACAAATGGTTTAATTCATACTTAACTGAAAGAATGCAGAAGGTTGAAATTAACAGTACAGATAGTCTGCAAAAACCAGCAGTGTCCTCTAACTGGGGAGGTATCAAGAATGGTGTCCCTTAATCTAATTTAAACTAACTTATGCTAAGGACAACACACACACCCATGCCCGAGGGAGGACTCGAACCTCCGACGGGGGGAACTGCGGAAACTGTGACAAGACACCTCTGACCACATGGCTACCCTGCGTGGGCATTCTTAATATATATTAATGACTTGTCACTCTGTATTCATGAAGATGCAAAGCTAGTTCTTTTTGCTGATGATACAAGTATAGTATTCACATCCAACAAGCAAGAATCAGCTGAGGAAATTGCAAATAATGTCTTTCAGAAAATTATTAAGTGGTTCTCTGCAAATGGACTCTCACTTAATTTTGAGTCCACCCCCGGCAGCTGAGTGGTCAGTGTGACAGACTGTCAATCCTAAGGGCCCGGGTTCGATTCCCGACTGGGTCGGAGATTTTCTCTGCTCAGGGACTGGGTGTTGTGTTTTCCTAATCATCATCATTTCTTCCTCATCGACGCACAGGTCGCCGAAGTGGCGTCAACTCGAAAGACCTGCACCAGGCAAACGGTCTACCTGATGGGAGGCCCTAGTCACATGCCATTTTTTTTTTTACTTAATTTTGAGAAAACACAGTTCATACAATTCTGTACAGTAAATGGCATAACACCATTGATAAATATAGACTATAAACAGAAGTCTGTTGCTAAGGCAGAATACTCAAAATTTTTGGGTGTGTGCATTGATGAGAAATTGAATTGGAAGAAACACATCGATGATCTGCTGAAAGGGTTAGGTTCAGCTACTTATGCTATTAGGGTTATTGCAAATTTTGGTGATAAACATATCAGTAAATTAGCCTACTATGCCTATTTTCATTCACTGCTTTCATATGGCGTCATATTTTGAGGCAATTCATCATTAAGAGAGAAAGCATACAGTGCACAAAAGCATGTAATCATAATAATAGCTGGAGCCCACCCAAGATCAATTTGCAGGCATTTATTTAAGGAACTCAGGATATTCACAGTACCTTTGCAATACATATATTCACTTATCAAATTTGTCATTAATACCCCATCCCAATTCAAAAATAACGGCAAAGTGCATAGCTACAACACTAGAAGAAAGGATGATATTCACTATACTGGATTAAATATCACTTTGGCACAGAAAGGGGTAAATTATGCTGCCACAAAAATCTTTGGTCATTTGCCAAATAGTATTAAAAGTCTGACACATAGCCAACCAACATTTAAAAGCAAATTAAAGGAATTTCTCAATGACAACTCCTTCTACTCAATAGATGAATTCTTAGATATGAAGTAGTAACTGAAAAAAAAATTATTATTTTGTGTAAAGAAAACTTATGTTAAATTGACATGTTCCACATCATTACAAAATGTAGCATTCATGATCTATGGAACAAGGATAAATGCGTGTGTGCATGTATGCCATTCCTGTTCACAAACAATGATGGCATTTTTATGGATGGCAGTGCACCATGTCACTGGGCCACAATCATTCGCGATTGGTTTGAAGAACATTCTGAACAATTCAAGCAAATGATTTGCCCAGATTGCCTGACATGACATAATTGAGAGATCAGTTGGTGCACAAATTCATGCACCAGTAGCACTTGCAATTATAGAGGCAGCGTGGTTCAATATTTCTGCAGGGGACTTCCAACAACTTGTTGATTCCATGCTACGTCAAGTTGCTGCACTACACTTGCGTGAAAGGAGGTCCAACATAATATTAGGAGGCATCCCATGACTTTTATCACCTCACTGTGTTACACTGTTAGTCTGCATGTGTATTTTATTTGTAGGAGATTGTGTCCCTACATAAGTGATGAACCCAAAGAAGAAATTCTGCTCTCGTGGATAGGTTATCTGCTGCAATTTGCATAGATAAGTACTGTCATACATTTTACAGTCCTTAGATGAGAAAAAGGTTGTCTCTGCAATGTTTCTGGATCTTTCAAAGGCATTTGACACCATTGACCATGAAATGTTGATACAAAAATTAAGCAACTATGGCATTCGGGGGCAACCAGGTGAATGGATAAAATCATACTTGTGCAACCGCAAGCAGTATGTATCATTAGGAAACTCGTACCAATCAGAAACCAAATCCATCAAATATGGAGTGCCGCAGGGTTCGGTAATGGGGCCATTGTTATTTAATGTATTTGTTAATGATATAGGTGTTGAGGAGGAAGAAAAGAAAATATTGTATGCTGATGACATGACAATACTAAATAGTGACCAAAATATGGAACAGCTTGAGAGAAGAGCATACATATCTGCAAATGTAACAGCTCAATGGCTGTTGGAAAATGAACTGGTTATAAATCTAAAAAAGACTATGTATGCAGTGTTTAAAAACAAGGAAAAGGCTGTAGACATGGATTTAGAGGTTGACGGAACAAGGCTGGAAGAAGTAGAATCTGCTAGATTCTTAGGTATTCTTGTGGATAATGAACTGAAATGGAAAAAACATATTAATAATGTCTGTAAGAAACTGAGCTCTGTCATATTCTTAATGATGCAGCTATCACAGTATTCAGACAAGAACCTTCTGTGTACAGTGTATCATGGACTTTTCGAACCATACTTACAGTATGGAGTGACGGTGTGGGGAAACTCAAACAAACAAGAGACAAAAAGAGTGTTCACATTACAAAAAAAAGCAATTAGGATCATTTTAAGAAGAAAGACCTCTGAAACATGCAGAAACTGTTTCAAGAATTTAGGTATCTTAACTTTTTCATCATTATATATATACAAAACAATAATGTACATCACAAAAGGTAGTGAGGACTGGATTACAAATGCTAGTGTACACACCCACAATACAAGAAAGAAGAATGAAGTACGGAGCATACCCCACCGGCTGGCAATGCTAGAAAAAGGACCCCAGTACTCTGGTATCAGACTACTAAGAAGTCTGCCCAAAACCCTGCAAGATAGTGTACTTCACAACGAATTTACAAAGAATCTTAAAGACTATCTCACTGAAAAAGAGTTTTACAGTGTTGCAGAATACTTATGCCATTAAATTTGTATATAGTGTTACTCATTATCAGTGATGTAAAAATGTAAGCTAAAGGTGTAGAAAAATAATTGATAAACAATTTTAATACTTTGACATGTCCTATATTACATGTACATTTACTGTACACGATGTAATCTTACAGGATCAAATAAAATTCAATTCAATTCAACTGCATGTAACCTTCCGCACACCATCAGTGGCATAATCCAGGACATTAAAAATGAGATTGAGATTCTACAGTGCCTGCCTCCTGTGTTTCAATCACTATATTCTGTGCCACACACTGATTCATTTTGAAACATCGTGGTTTCATTCACACTGGTCGTGACATTGAACATAGTGATATAACCACATAAGAATGCTATGCACATAATTACAACAGTGTCATAAAACATCAAATTCAGAGTGAACATGTTTCCAGTCATTTCACATGCACTGGCACCGCTTGTGAGATCAACAGAAATATCCTTTCATCAGTTCTGACAGTCCTCCCACATTGTGTTTGTGAGTTCAGGCCCCACTGTTTACGCCCAGTCAACGGGAAATTTAGTTTGCAGTAGTGGAGAGCAGTTTCAAGTAACAGCAAATTAATGATGCTTTTGCATGGTTCACCTTAGTGACCAATAATCTTGGTCAACATGCTATTTATCATGAGAGGCATGATGACGATACCATAAGAATTCCGGAGACATCTGCATGGAAGGATTGTCAATTTGGATACTTTGTGTTACACATTTGGCAACAACAAATGCTACCCATAGTGAGGTTAACTTTAATTGCTCAGGAAGGGCCGCCATTAGAGCACACACCTTCCCTGGCTCATATGCCACAGTGGCTGCCACGATAATTCCATTCACTCTCAACAAAGCCGACCATCCCAGACCAGCAACACTTTGGTTCTTCACTGCCATGCCACCTCCACCTGAAGGTCACAGTGTGTTCCTGAGGACCTATGAACTCTCCATACCACCCCCAGGAGGCTAACTAAGCAGTTGGGAATGTTGCAACTGCAGATCGTGACAGCTAAGGGCGCACGTGCCTCCTGCACCTGCCCACCATGGTCTCATAGCCATGAGACCACTCAAACAAAAGTTTGCTGGTTCCACAGACATTTTGGTCACCTGGCTACAAAATGCAAGAAATCATGTTTGTACCCCAATGCCAAGATACAATTTGATTCAGGCACAACAGGACACCCACTTACAGCACCAACAGTTTAAGAACAGTCAATACCCTACATCAAAAAGACATTATAGGACTGCTCATCATACCTTTTGTAGCAGCATGATTTCAAAGCTGCCAGTTACTAAGTCACCACATAACACTACATTACAAAGGCTGTTCATCACCAATCACCGTTCAGGGCTAGTGTTGTTAATCAAATAGGATCAGACACCAGCACATTGCTGACTACATTCTACCCAGATGCAAATCAACACAGTATGGCCCATTTAATGGCAGTAATTGAGTTCATCATGCGCATACGGTCACAAAAGTTTTGAATGAGACGTCAGTTTCATCAAGAACTGCAAGTGGACTTTCTTGTTAACCAGCATTGCTCACCTATTTTGAGTGCTGATTTCCTCACACAGACTGAGCGAGGTGGCGCAGTGGTTAGACACTGGACTCGCATTCGGGAGGACGACGGTTCAATCCCGCGTCCGGCCATCCTGATTCAGGTTTTCCGTGATTTACCTAAGTCGCTCCAGGCAAATGCCGGGATGGTTCCTTTGAAAGGGCACGGCCGATTTCCATCCCCGTCCTTCCCTAATCGAATGAGACCGATGACCTCGCTGTCTGGTCTGCTTCCCCAAAACAATCCAATCCAAATCCAAATCCTCACACAGAATGCACTGACTACCAATTTACTAAATGAATGACTGATGCACTCCATCAACACTCATATTATCCTTGCAGGAAAGGGTCATTTGACAAAGTTCAACATGCCCAAAGTGGATACTTTAAGTGCTGCCACTCTAAATGACCATCATCCCTACTGGGATTCCTACTACTGCAACTTGAAATAGCACCTCCATACCGCGTAAAAAAAGATTATATAACAAACAGGCATGACAGAATCACATTACATGAGGAATATGGTGTTGGAGGATATCTATAGGAAACAGAAGGCAAACTCCAAGTGGGTGGCAAAACATTAGAACAGTATGGGACACCTCTGCAATGCATCCATGAAATCTGGTCTGCCATTTCATCATGAACCTGTTGGATTGCATAGAAATGACTACCACCAACTTCCAGCAGCTACACGATGACCTCAGGGGAACCAACACATCACACCTCACCCCTTTGTCTGCTACCAATGGCACTCCTCCCGACCAGCGCTCTATGGTACCGACTGTGTCACTGACTGCAGTTCTGCAGTTATGTGTCCACCACACCCAGCCACCCACACATGAACTAGCTGCAATGCCAAATTCAAACTCCCTCTCATCTCTGGTACGCCACATCTTAGGAGGTTGGGGGGGGGGGGGGGGGGAGGGGGGGCTACTGTGTGGGAGTGGTGTAATCAACTAACAGATATGTGACAAGTGCAGTGTGTCATTAATTTCTCATGTTCTTTGTTCTTCCATTTCTGGTTTATTCACTAATGTATACACATTTTTCTTTTGTACCTGGGCACAATAAAGTGGAGTTTATTACTCTGTTATTACCTGTATGTATTTTATATGTAGTAGATAATGTCCCTACATGGTCCCACATTGTACATTAATACATACTATAGGCCTTTACTAAAATATACACAATAAAATTAACAAATACAGATATTCATATATTTGGTAAACTTTGTAACTGAACATCTTTAGAAACCTCTTTAGGGACCTAGAGACTGTTACACATATACACTCCCTAGTGGTGTTTGTGGTTAACAGCAAGACTGAATTTAGGATGAACACAGCAATTCACAATTACATAGCCAGATGAGGTAATAATTTCCATATAAGCTATGTATCCCTTTCTAGGGTTCAGAATGGAGTTTTATTTTTGGGTACAAAACTCTGCAAAAGGTAACCAGTGGGCTGTGGGCAGAAAACTAAAAGTCTCCAAATATTTAAAAACAAAATAAAATAATACCTCATTAGCCACTCTTGCAACAATTTATCAGAATTGCCTTCCATCAGCACGTTTGACTCCTGCCCGGAGGTAGGGGTGTCACATCCCAGTTGATGCAGAGAACATCCACCCAAGAGCATCTGCCTTCCACCATAACACAGAGTGGGTTGGCATGGCTTGAATTCCACTTGTCACCAGAGGCTAGCATGTAGCTGTCATTGAAGAGTTCGCTGCTGGGGTAACATGCCTCGCCATGGCTGTTGCAACTGGGCCACAGGCAATGGGGCTGTGTCCTCAGCAAATTTGAATGACTGAACCACCGAGTGAGCAGAATTCTATGTGAGCTAGATGATGGACACCTGTACCACCTGAGACAAAGGAAATAACTGCCAAACTACCCAATCCAATACATGACACTAGGTCTCGCTATTAAAACTTGATTTGATTCCAGACTAATGTCGCTAAATTCAGTGTGCACTAGTTTTGTTATTTCTATGACTTTTCATTAGTAGATTCATAAATGTGCATTTATAGTTGTTACTAATGTTGTTGCAATATTTTTTTTTTGTATTTAGGGTAGTGTAATTCATTTATTTATCTTAGAGGTCCAGTTAACCCTGAAATATGGTCCTAGTTCCCACTGTCAATTGCTACATACCTGCAGAGCAGCAAGTTATGTATTTAGATTTTTCTATATTTTATTAGTAGCTTTATGTCTCAAAATCCATGCATGATTTTGTGTTTAAGAGGTGTAATCTCGCATGTTGTAACTTTAAAGTGTAAATTCAGACAGTGTGTAGCACCTTTGTTATTAATTTGTTTGTTTTGAAGAGCCAGCAACTGTTAATTTCACTCAGTCAGGTTCCATCTGTCACCTGCTACACTCCTGTAGAGCATTAAGTTAAGTACATAGCTTTTTCTGTGTTTTCTTGGTATTCCTGCTATGGATATGATGTGTACATGCTGTGTGCAGCTGCAGGAGGAACTAGCCACAGTATGTGAACATCTGAAGCCACATTTGGCTACAGTCAATCATTTTCAATCTGCTTCCTTAGGGTGTAGCAGTAGCCAAGAATCTTCCACATCACATGGGACACCTCAGGTATCATTTGTTTCATCCATGGACTCTGATTCCAAGGAACCTTGCAGTTGGCCTGGCACAGGGTGTCTGTCCTGACTGCACAGAGAATGGTGGGTAATAACACATTCACGCTGGTCCTACAGCAGGGTTCAAGCAGGTACATGGAGGGAGGGCTTTTCTAGCTATCAGGAGCTCCACTGTAAGGCATGTTTGGAGCCTCATAGAGAAATAGCATTTAGGGCCTGAAAGAAAGACAATGTGCACTCAGTACGTCTGCCAGAAGGCTTCATCTGAAAAGGTGAAGATGGCCTCACCTGCAGCTATTGAACTTGCAGGATGCAGTCATCTGCAATTTGTGGCTCACATTGGCACTAGTGATGCCAATTGATTTAGTCTGAGGCTATCCTCAGTTCATATGGGTGGTTGGTGGAAGTGGTGAAGGCTGCTGGCCTCACACGTGGGATGCAAACAGAGCTCACAAGTTGCAGCATTGTTTCCAGGGGTGATTAGGTTCCTTTGGTTTGGTTCTGAGTAGAGTGTCCCAAACAAAGGCTTCATCGACTCTGTGATGGTCTTGATGGCAGATTTATGGAACTGTGTTATTGATGGAGGAGTGCACTGCACGGAGTTGTGAGTACTTGTAGGGTGCGCATAGGGTGTTTTTTTTTAGAATGCTACACAGCAGTTTGTTGCAGATAACGAAATCAGACCATGTTCAAAGTAAAGATACTTCAACTGTCAAAATTTTAACAGTCAATTGTTAAAGTATTTAAAAGTATTTATAACAAAGTTCATGAATTTTGTTGCCCTCCATATAATTTATCATGCTCAAATTATTCTTGGGACAGAGATCTGACTGAAACCCAAATCAGAAAGCTCTGAAATATTCAGTAAGTCATGGAACATATATCAGAAATACTGATTAGATGCCATAGGAGGGGCAGTGTTCAATGCAGTTAACAAAAATGTTGTCTCTAACGAGGTCAATTTTGAGTGTGACTGTGAAGTTATATAGACATGTATAACAGGTATGGCTGAAATCAGGTTAACTGTGGACTGTTTTTACAGGCCCCTTGATTCAGCGGTAACAGTTTTAGAGTTATTCAATGGAAATCTATGCTCACTAGTGCAGTAATACCTAGATCATGCAATCTTCATTGGAGGCAACTTTAATCTACCGACTATAGACTGGGACATGTATGGATTCACATGGGATATGGACAAGCTGTCTTGCAAAGTACTTTTGAATCCTTTTTTCAAAGACTGTCTTTGGAAGCTAGTTCAACAGCCCACACACGATGAAAATATTTTAGACCTTGTGGCTACAAACAGGCCTGACCTTATTGATGTTGTCAGTACAGAGACAGGGATTATTGATCATGATGTCATGGTAGAGATGATGGTTATTAAAGTCACAAATCAATCAAGAAGGCTAGAAGAGTATTTTTGCTAGAAAGTGCAGATAAGCAGTTGCTAGCATCTAACATAGACAATGAATGTACACCATTTAGCTTCAGGATGATGGAAGTAGAGGAATTATGGACAAATTTAAATGGATTGTAAATCACACTCTGGAGAAGTATGTGCCAATTAAGTGGGTTAAGGGCAGAAAAGACCCTCCACAGTTTAATAAATAAATTTGGAAACAGCTGTGGAAGCAGAGACTGTTGCACTCTTGCTTCAAAAGAGAATGCGCAAATGATGACAGGCAACCGCAACAGTTGGTTGAGATTCATGCATCTGTAAAAAGACTGAAGCATGCAACAGCTACCAATGT
This sequence comes from Schistocerca serialis cubense, assembly GCF_023864345.2. NCBI lineage: Eukaryota > Metazoa > Arthropoda > Insecta > Orthoptera > Acrididae > Schistocerca > Schistocerca serialis. Next base: position 527,442,615 of record NC_064640.1, read on the forward strand.
GCTACCTTAGCAAAGGATCTAGCTGAGAATCCAAGAAAATTCTGTTCCTACATAAATTTGCTAAGTGGGTCAAAGACTTCTACCCAGTCTCCTATCGACCAATCTGGTGTGACAGTAGAAGATAGCAAAAGGAAAGCTGAAGTTTTAAATTTTGCATTTGAGAAATCATTCATGCTGGAGGATCATTATTTGACCATTGTACAGATTCCTGTATGGAGGGCATAGTAATAGGCATCCCTGATGTAGAGAATCAACTAAAGGAGTTAAAAAGAAACAAGTCACCATATGCAGATGGACTCCCAATTTGGTTTTACAGAGAGTACTCTACAGCATTTCCTCCTTACTTAACTTGCATTTATTGTGAATTTCTTGCCTAGTACACTACAGCATTTCCTCCTTACTTAGCTTGCATTTGTTGTGAATTTCTTGCCTTATGCAAAGTCCTGGGCAACTGAAAAAAAACCACAGATGGGTCATGTATGTAAGAAGGGTAAAAGAACTGACCCACAAACCTATAGACCAATATCCTTAACATTGGTTTGCTGCAGAATTCTGGAACATATTATCAGTCTGAATATAAAAAGTACCATAAGACAGAAAAGCTTCTGTCCACGAATCAGCATGGTTTTAGAAATTATGGCTCATGCAAAACTCATCATGCTATTTCCTCACATAAAACCCTGCAAACTATGAATGAAGAGCAACAGACAGACTCCAAATTCCTAGATTTCTGAAAAGTGTTTGACATAGTGTCCCACTGCAGACTGTTAATGAAGGTACAATCATACAGATAGAGTCCCAGATATGTGAGTAGCTCAAAGACTTCTTAAGTAATAATAGGACACAGTATGTTGTCCTCAACAGTGAGTGTTCATTAGAAATAAGGGTATCATGAGGAGTGCCCCAGGAAAGTGTGATAGGACTGCTACTGTTCAATATATACACAAATGACCTGTTGGGCAGGGTGAGCAGCAATCAGCAGCTCTTTGCTGATGATGTTGTGATGTATGGGAAGGTGTCACCGATAGTGACTGTAGGAGGTTACAAAATTTCTAGTCGGTGTGGTGAATGGCAGCTTGCTCTAAATGTAGAAAAATGTAAGTTAACCACATTATGAAAGGATAGTTGCTACTCACCATATAGCGGAGATGCTGAGTCAGAGATAGACACAACAAAAAGACTGCCAGAAAGTGCGCTTTTGGCCAACAGGCCTTCACTGGAAATAGATAACATACTCTCACTCTCTCTCTCTCTCTCTCTCCCTCTCTCTCTCTCTCTCTCTCTCATTTAATGCATATGAGTAGGAAAAACAATCCCACAATGCTCAAACGCAGCATTAGCAGTGTGCTCCTTCTCACTGTCAGGTTGATTAAATTTATAGGCATAACACTGCAAAGCATTACAAAATGGAATGAGCATATAAGCGTTGTAGTGGGGAAGGTGAATGGTTGGCCTCAGTTTACTGGGAGAGTCTTAAGAAAATGTGGTTCATCTGTAAAGGAGACAGCATATAGAACACTAGCAACCAATTTTTGAGCACTGTTTAAGTGTTTGGGATCTCCACCAGGTTGGATTAAATGAAGACATCAAAGCAATTCAGAGGCATGCTACGTCTACATCTACTACACTTATATGAACACTAAATAAGCCACTTTCTGCTACTTGCGCACTGCTGCTAGATTTTTTTACTGGTAGGTTTGCTCAACATGCATGTATTACGGACATGTTGCAGGAACTCAAATGGAAATCCCTGAAGGGAAGGCAACATTATTTTCAAGGAACATTATTGAGAAAACTTGGTGTTTGAAGCTGACTGCAGAACGATTCTACTGCCCCCAGTGCACACTTCGTGTAAGTACCACTAACATAAGGTAAGGGAAATTAGGGCTCACATGGAGGCATACACACACTCATTTTTCCCTCACTCTATTTCCAAGTGGAACAGGAAGGGAAATGGCTAGTAGTGGTACAATGCACCCTCCTGCATACACCATATGGTGACTTGGGGACTATGTATGGAGATGTAAATATGGATATAATTAACACAGCCACTGGGGTCAAATGGTCCAAAAGTAGTGTCAAAGTTCTTTTCAAGTGCTGTAAAATATGTTTGAGATATTCCAAAATTGAAAACATATGATTGAAAATGTCTTCCATCCCTTATAAATAAATTTATTAATAATTATGTAAAATATTGGTATATACTTATAACCCATATTTCATTAGTAATAAAGAGTAACTTTCTTTATTTCAGTTTTAGATATGAATGTTATTGTGTTACTAATGTAAGGTATTTTTTTCATGTAGGTGGGGCATTCAGTAAATAGTGCAACACATTTTTTCTCAGGTAATTATGGTTGAAAAAGAATGCAGAATTTGTTGTGAGGCATTTTGGAACATTCTTGCGTCAGCCCCTGTAGTTTCATGAAGTAGTAATTGGTGGTGGCACTATACATAGCATTCAAAATGGCATCTGTAATAGATGTGCATTCCAAGCAGAGAGCTGTCACTGAATTTCTTTTGGTGGAAAACCAGAAGATTGCAGATATTCATATGCACTTACAGAATGTCTATGGAGACCTGGTAATGACCAAAAGCACAGTGAATCATTAGGTGAGGCATCTGTCATTTTCGCAACAAGGTTGCGCAATGCTGTCTAATTTGCTGCGCTTCAGCCTGCCACACACAGCTGTGACTCCTGTGATGTTGGAACATGTATACAATCTCATTTGAGATGATTAATGGATCACAATCAAACATCTCACTGCTCAACTGGACATTGGAGTTTGATGTCCTCCCTCGCGGTGCAACAATCAACCCTGAAGTGTATTATGCTACCCCCAGTAAACTGAAGAAACTACTTCATCTTGTTCACCACCACAAAAATGTAAACAAACATCTCCTTCTCCATGACAATGCAATGCTTCACACAAGTCTTCACACCCAAGAGGAGCTCACAAAACTTCATTGAACTGTTCTTCCTCATCCACTCTACAGTGCAGATCTCTCACCATCCAACTTCCATCTGTTGGGCCCAATGATGGATGTATTCTGTGGGAAGCAGTACATGGAAGATGGGGACATTATTGATGTAGCAAGATGTTGGCTCTGATGTCAACCAGTAGCATGGTACCATGCTACCATAGGTGCAGCGAAGCACAGATTAGATGTGCATTGAAGAAAAGAAATGATATAGCACATACAGGCCCTCCCAGTATGGTGGTGTAAGTCTTTCATACTGAATGCATATTAAATTGATAAATAGGGTTTGTAGCTAAAAGAGTGGAGAATAATACAGTGTGTTGGGATCCTGAATAAAACCAACCTGCTTTCAGAAAAAAATATTACATTACTTATTGAGCACCCCTCACATATGAAAGCTGAGTATTGGTATAAGCATTGACACTGACAAGAGTGCCTGGACAATAGGATCACAGTTTGGACAATTGGAGAGTGTGGCATGGACTTCAAAGGAAGTTTGTGGTACCTAAATCCAGCAAGGCAGTGAGTTAAATATTATGAGAAAACTTTTCTTTTGTGAAATAAAGTTTACTAAAAGGGGCATGTCTGCTCAAGTGATTTTTTGTACGTGCATAAATATGTATGTTTATAAATTTGTACAAAATTTGCATCTGTTTTGTGAAGATGATGACCAGTGACAGTTCCAGTTGTATATTAATTTGTAATTTCAAATATTTTGATTTCTCTGAAACTTTTTAATGTTATACTATTTATAAAAATGATATTTATGGCTATTACTCTAGCACTGAATTATCCAGTCATCTATTTCACAGTACCTGATTGTATAATTCAGTGTGGTGTGATATAATACAGCAGGGTGGAAACATCCCATATCATATGATTACACTCCTGTGAACAATTAATTTCTTCTCTTTCTCATATTTCAACTTTCATCTAGTTATCTACTTATATAGTATGTGCCTGAATCTTTCAAAACAGTAATAGGGTTGTGCTTAGTGTAGATTTATTACTCAGATTATAGTTTTCAATATGCATATCACAGTACTGCATTTAGTTTTGCTGGAAACCATGCTAGTTAAAAAGAACTGAGAATTGAAATTATTACTATATTGGGTAATGCTAATTAGGACTGAGCTAATAGGCAGTCTCAGAAATATTCACACTACTCATTAGAAAGACCAGCACACAAACTTCGTAGCAATGTGTTTCAATTTTCCTGAAGCTCATTAACTTAACAGATAATTAATATTGAAGTCCTTACATATCCAAAATTTAAAATTTCTATTGGAGATTTGCTCATTGTACTTGTTAAATTCCAGCTTCTACTCTATACTTTTGTTCCTCTAATTTTTCTGGAACAAATGACAACCTTTGCTAATTAATTAAGCCATTAATTAAGAACTTGCATACTTTATATAATTTTCAGTATTGCAACTGTTCTTGTAAATGGATTATTCCCAACATAGGTATACAAAATGGTCCCATAATCTTTTGATTTTTACTAACCCACCATATATTTTGTAAATCAAATTACTGTTGTGACGTATAACTCAACTAAATTAGGAAAATGTGACCTAGCATGTAGACTTCCCTGGAATATACTGCTGATGAAACCTTCTTGAGGTTCCCCTGGGTGGCTGCATTGAAATTCTGAGATGTTTCAATGAGTGTCATTTTTATCATCTTCTGGTGAAGCGTTGAGATATACCTGAGTGGCAGCCATTCCCCCTCTCCCCTACCCACAGGTGCAGGATTTTGCAACCTGTGGTGGGATGGCAAGGAAAATTTGAGAGGCTGATAGGAGCTAACAGGAAGACCCTGCATTTCAGTGATACCAGAACAATTGTCAACATGACAAAGAAAGAACTGGATGCCACAACAACTTGTGCCCTCTCCAAGGGGCTGAACTTCACTCCTGTTCCAAACACAATACATTATTAGTGGTTTTGAAGAAGCAATCTGTGGTCTGATCAATGAAAAGGTAGAGGACATTAGGCAGGAAACATGCAGGATCAATAATAAATCCTGACTTCTGAAACAAAATATAACAGAGCAGAATGGAGAGCACTGAGATTGCTAAAAGAAGATGAAAACACGGTACCAGTTGACAAAGGAAGTGTGACAGGAAGCTGAAGAAGGACTCAACACAGACTTGAATCAGCTCTATCCAAAGGCTTCAGCAGCTCCACATTTGTATGATCTGCCTAAAATTCATAAAGGAGCTGTACTACTGCATCCTATAGGGAACACCACTAACGCACCCACATATGGAGTGGTCAAGTATCTAGCCTCACCTATGAAACAAAAAGTGGAGTACTGTCATCATCATGTAAAGAACTCAGCTGAATTAATGGCCTTCCTTAAAGAGGTGTGGCTGCAGGAAGACAATCTGTCTGTGAGCTTCAATGTAACACCTCTTTTCACATAAGTATGATTTCAAAATCCTTGGTACTCCTGGCAGATGATTTTAAGCCTCAAATGATGAAGCTGTTTGAACATGTACTCACCACAATCCACTTCAGATGTAGTGGGGAGTTCTATGAACAAGTTGATGGAGTAGCCATGGGATGATCACTTGCACCTGGGATTGCCAGTATCTATATGGGGCACTTTGAGGAGATGGCACAAAAAACTGCACAGCTCAAATGTAAACACTTCTTCCATTGTGTGAATGACACCTTTGTTGTGTGGGATCATGGCAGAGAAGGCCTGACTGAGGCCTTTGACTACCTGAAAAGTATCCATCAAAATATATACTTCACCCATCATGACTAGGGCCTCCTGTTGGGTAGACCATTCGCCGTGTGCAAATACAGTACCCTAGGACATAGCATCTACAGATAGAACAGTCATGCAAATCTTTATCTTCATGCAATGAGCTGTCATCATCCAGCACAGTGGTACACTGTTTTAAAGCCTCTAGTAGAGAGGGCACATGTCATTTGTGACAAAGGCAGCCTTGCAGCCGTGCTGCAAGACCTTCAAAATGTGTTTCATCAAAATAGGTGCAGCAAAGCACAGATTAGATGTGCATTGAAGAAAAGAAATGATATAGCTATCTGCAAAGAAAAGGCAGAAAAAGAGGAAGACAAACTCACCTTTATGCCCTCTATTCAGTCTCCTTCAGCCAAAATTGTGAGAATCCTAAAATAATAATAAATAAATAATCAAGGCCATCTTTCGACCACTACATAAAATAAAAGATATTCTTGGCTCAGTAAAGGACAAACTACAATGGCAAATACCCAGTATGTATAACATCCCTTGCTAGTGTGTTTGCCAGTACACTGGACAAATGCATCACTGCTTCTCGCAATGTTGCATGAAACATGTTAGATGTGTGCATCTGTGCCATGAAGATAAATCAGCAGTGGCAGAACACAGCCTCAGTGAGGGACATATGTTCAAATCAGAGAAAACAAAAATATTGTGCTTAGCTAGTGGCTTTTGGGAGAACATAATTAATGAATCAATTGAGATAAGACTCCATGACAGCCTGGTTAACAGGGACGAGGGCAACCAGCTGAGTTCAGTGCGGAACCCTGCACTAGCAGCTATACACTAAAAACACTCCCAGCAGTTGACACTTCATGAGTGGGGCCAGAATGAATGCACCAAGAGTCAAACGGGGGTCTGCAGGCCCCACTATAGGTTACTGAACCCTGCACCTGGGGGATGAGGTGGGAAGATATGGCTGCCACTCAGGTATATATGTGGGGCATCCACACAATCTTGACACTTCAGCAGAAGATGATGAGAGTGACACCCATTGAAACATTGAAGAATTTCAACGCAGCCACCAGAATGGAAGTCCATCTGAACTAACAGTTTTTCAATAGAATACGTAATTTCCAGCTTACTAAAATGTTCATAATCAGTCATCATATGTACAATCCCACCCCAGAATCTTCAGTGTGGGCTCGGAAATCTTAGCGGAAACATCATGAAGAAAGTTTCTGTAGTAAATGCTGCACTTTGCCAACATTATGATAACATCTACGTAACAAGTCTGTTTAAGATTCCAGTAAAAAGTACATATCTGTCACCAGCATTCACATGCTCAATGTGTCCATGTGGCTTACTTAATATATCAGATCCAGCTAATGAATGGTATTAAAATTTATGAAATTTTCCTTGGAGCAAATGTATGAATAATTTGGATCTGGCAATGTATTATGTCAACATGGCCACTCATTTATGTGTGTAACTGATAAAATGAAATAGTGTGTCTATCACCTACATAAATGTAAACTACAATTTTAAGGTGTTTTTTCTGCTAGAATTCAGTTGCAACTGTGTACTGTGAATATTATGTCACTGCCATAGTGAAAAGTAATAAGGTGACAGTGCTTGCCTGTGTAAACCATTTTTATGTGAGTGCTGGAATTGGTCATCTTATTGCCTATAGTGATAATAAATTTAGGAAAAGCCATATTAATTGAAATTTGTGTGGTGTGCATTACTGGAATATTTCCCATGATACCAGTTCTACAGTGGATTGTCACCAATGAAGAGTGAAATGAGATATCAGGATGACAGTAGATTTGTTTAATTAACTTCTTTATTTAAGCCCTCAGTCGTACTACATCAACAACAGCTTGATGGAGGTGTCCAGTCGCCTCTCATGTGAAACAATAGACACCCAACATTGCTGACAGCGCAAAGAGCAGGGCCGAGTGTGGCATCACTCAAATGCCACTGTCAGAAACACCTCCATCTATGAACGTGATGACAGCACAGTCGACAATACTGCAGGAGTGGCCATGGCCTCCTTCCAGTGAGCAGGTAGCTCTCTGCTCTAGCAGCATGACTCAGGGCAGGCTGCCCTGTTGCATGGTAGAACAGAGGAGCCTGTACTGCATTCCTGTATGTTTCTCTGGGTGTCACAGGCTTGTGGTGTAGGCAGTGATAGTGAGATGAGAATTTTTATTTTTTTTATTTATTTACACGTCAAGTTTCATAGGACCAAATTGAGGAGCAAATCTCCAAAGTCATGGAATGTGTCAGTAAATGAAATTACAACATAAAAGTAATAACAAATAAAAATAAAATGTTTATGAATCTGAAAAAAGTCAATCCATAAGTTTAAGTAAACACAATCAACAATACAATAAGAATCAGCTTATTTTTTCAAGGAACTCCTTGAAAATTTTTTAGTACACAAATGACTCAGTACTTATACACTCCAAACTATGTTCATTTAGGACTTAAGGGATCTACTCTAAACACTTCCGTGGTGGCAAGTGAGGAAGAGTTCTGTCCTTCTGTTAGGATATTGCAGCATTGGCTGTTGCTATACCACGCCTAGCTGGCTCTGCTTTGCCACGCTTGTCTCCTGTGTTTTCCTTCGCAACGTATAACACACTTGCCTGCCTATGGCTGGCTCTATTGCAACTCCCTCCCACTCTGGCATAATTTTTGACTAAGTATGGTTGATATGCTACAACAGCAATTCACTGACCTTCTTTCAATGAGATACCAAATGCAGAATAACAGTTTATAGTTCAGTATAACCTCGCACACTCACACATGAGGTAAAATGTGACGGATATTAAACAACCCAGTACTTGCACTTCTTACTATGATTTTGTCTTTGTCTTCCAATAATACTGGATATGTTGGCAGATGCCACTATGAAATGGACATCTTGACAAATGGTTGACAAATGGAATACTGTACATACTTATATCTAGGTGTGAATACACACATAAGAGGGTGTACAAAAAGTCTGTGCAAAGTCCGAGAGATGGCACCACCAACACGTATCGAGGTCATGTTTAGTTAGTAACATCTCTGGAAAGAACGCACACCAAGTTTCAGCTATATTGGTGTATTTTTTTGTGTTTGGCATTCGTGTGAATCAAGCAAGTTGAGTGATTGTCAAAAAATGGGTGAAAAAGAATTTCATGTGGCGATTAAACATTACTTTATGAAAGGCAAAACACCTCATGAGACTAAAGAGAAGCTTGATAAACATTACAGTGACTCTGCACCTTCAATTAGAACAGTTTATAAGTGGTTTCAAAATTTTTGGAGTGGCCATATGGGCACAAGTGATGCTGAATGTTCCGGATGCCCTGTGGAGGTTACGACTCCAGAAATTATCAATAAAATCCATGATATGGTGATGGATGACAGAAGAGTTAAGGTGCGTGAGATTGCTAGCACTGTGGGCATCTCGAATGAATGGGTACATAATATTTTGCGTAAACATTTGGACATGAGAAAGCTTTCCGCAAGATGGGTTCCACGATTTCTCATGCTTGACCAAAAACAGAATCGTGTGAAGTGTTGCAAGGATGGTTTGCAGCTGTTCAGGAAGAATCTGCAGGACTTTAAGCATCATTTCGTCATTGTGGATGAAACATGGATACATTACTATGCTCCAGAGACCAAATAACAATCTAAACAATGGGTTACCAAGGGAGAGTCTGCACCAAAAAAGGCGAAGACCATTCCTTCTGTCTTTTGGGATTCACAAGGGATAATAAAAAAAAATGGTTCAAATGGCTCTGAGCACTATGGGACTCAACTGCTGAGGTCATAAGTCCCCTAGAACTTAGAACTACTTAAACCTAACTAACCTAAGGACAACACACACATTCATGCCCGAGGCAGGATTCAAACCTGCGACCGTAGCGGTCGCGCGGTTCCAGACTGTAGCGCCAGAACCGCTCGGCCACCAGCGCCCGGCAAGGGATAATCCTCATCGACTGTCTGGAAAATGGTAAAACTATTACAGGTGCATATTATTCATCGTTATTGGACCATCTGAAAACTGAGCTGCAAGAAAAACGCCAGCGATTGGACCACAAAAAAGTCCTTTTCCATCACGCCAATGCACCAGCACACACTTCAGCAGTTGTGGTCGCTAAATTAATGGAAATAGGATTCCAACTCGTTTCAATCCTCCCTATTCTCCAGACTTGGCTCCCTCAGACTACTATTTGTTCCCCAGTTTGAAGAAATGGGTGGCAGGACAAAGATTTTATTCAAACGAGGAGGTGGTTGCAGCAACTAATAGCTATTTTGCAGAGTTGGACAGTTCCTATTATTCGGAAGGGATCAACAAATTAAAACAGTGTTGGATGATGTGTATAAGTCTAAAATGAGACTATGTTGAAAAATAAAAAAGGTTTACCCCAAACATGTAAGTAGTTTTTACTTTTGCACGGACTTTTCAAACGCCCCTCATATGTGTGTGAAGCAAGTGCAGGTACACAGGTGTAGATACAGATGTTCATGTGACTCCCTGCAGCAAGTTTGTATGGACTGCTGACTACTGTTATTACTCACTTAATCCTGACACAATTGTTATCACGATATTGAAATATTGCTGGAGATTTCCTGTCTTATTTTGATATCTTTTGTTCTTCCATTTATATTACACAATTTTTACCTCACACATGATAATTACCTGTGAAGCTTACTTACTTTCTTGCAGGTCAATAAAAATATCATTTTTATGGACATATTACCTACATTTTTACAAGCTGCTATTCATTTATATGTTTTTTGGCTATACATATGACGCTTATAGTAATAGTATGGTTTTGGTACATAAGTGTTACTTTCAGGTATCTAACTTCAAACTCGATGCATTCAGACTGTATCTGTGATTTATCACATTAAAGTAAAGGTGCAGGTTTCTGTAGCTTATCACTGACTGTGTTCATTATGTTCCTTTTGCATTTAATTTTATCCATGTTCATAATGTTGACATCTTTACAAGGACAAGAACAATTCTCTTATCTTGGGTCAGAACTGGAGTTGGTATTAATGAACTGTTTTTATATTATGTATGTTCATGTTATGCAATAACACAAGGTCAATGTCAACTGATTTGGAGAACACTTGTCTTTATATAGCTTTTAAAATTAGTCATGTTGTGCATATTCTTTAAAGGGATAAACTGAAACACGGTGCAGTTACACTTTTTGGACAGTGGATCATAGGAAAGAAATATGGTCAGAGCTGGTGAAGATCTGTAAATGGTGGGAGACTGGATTTGAACTGCTCTTCAGGATGATCCATGTGAAGGACATCTGACACCTACGACCACATATGAGGACTTCATGAAAGACCCCAATATGATACTGCGCAATTAGCAACTAAAAGCGTGTGAAGCAGCTGCTATAACAGGCATATTAGAGAAAAGAGTGGCTACATTTTCTAAAATACTGAGAAAACCTAATACAAAAATTAATTTCTGAGAAATGTCTGGTCCATTTTAAAATGAATTTTGATTGTGTGTGCCAGTTTTTGTGGTCAAAGTGTTGCAAATCCATTACTTTTTACCACAAATGATACATTTCACAGAATAATGTAATAAGTGAAAAATATCACACAAGCCTTCTGGACCAACCAAAAAGAGAGAGAGAACACCCACAGAAGAGGCAGCCCCAGTTGTAAAAGGGAAAAACTGTGGTGTCACCGCCAGACACCACACTTGCTAGGTGGTAGCCTTTAAATCGGCCGTGGTCCATTAGTATACATCGGACCCATGTGTCGCCACTATCAGTGATTGCAGACCGAGCGCTGCCACAGGGCAGGTCTAGAGAGACTTCCTAGCACTCGCCCCAGTTGTACAACCGACTTTGCTAGCGATGGTTCACTGACAAAATACGCTCTCATTTGCCGATACGATAGTTAGCATAGCCTTCAGCTACATCATTTGCTACAACCTAGCAAGGCACCATTACCAGTTACTATTGATACTGTGAATCATGTACTGCCAAGAGCGACATTCACCATTAATGGATTAAAGTTAAGTATTCCATCAACTACATCCGTTTTTTCTAAATTCTAATTTCCTTGTCCTGTTCCAGACCTCACGCCAGCCTGCGTGAGCTAAAACGCGTGCCTTTCGGCTTCCTCTAGTAACACGGTGTTGGCTCTCCTGCCAATCCACAACATTGGCGATGAGGCAATACCGCGTTCTTAACTATACTGCCTGATTTACTTGTGTAATGGCTTCGCCACCATCTCCAGATGTACTGTCCGAATTTTATTGCTTACAGAATCAGCAGACGCAGGCATTACTGGATGCCCTTGGACAGCTCATCCAGGGTCAACGTGCAATGCAAAACGACATGGCAGCCGCCGCTCCACCGCTAACGCGGCCACAACAAGCAGTTGCACCAACTTTTCGTCATTTTGATGCTGCACTGGAAAGCTGGACGGAGTGGTCACGCCAATTTGGATTCCATCTCGCCGCCTACAGAATTCAAGGTAACGAGTGGCAGCCATTTTTGTTGTCTTCGGTCGGCGTACAAACGTACCGTGTGATAGTCAAATTATTTCCCCGACCCGACATAGCAACTCTGTCCTACGAAGAAATTTTGTCTGCATTAGATGCATATTTCAAAGAATCAGTCAATGTAGTTGCGAAAAGGTATACCTTCTTTCGTACAAAACATATGGCAGGTCAGACTAATCAGACTAATCGGGAGTGGGTTGCAACCTTGCAAGGCCTTACTAGGGATTGTGCTTTTGAGTGTCAATGTGGACTCCCTTATTCTGATACTATGGTACGTGATGCAATTGCACAGAACGTTTCTGATGTTCGTATAAGGGAACAGATTTTGAAACTAGTCAATCCCTCCCTTCAACAAGTGATGGACATATTGGATCGGCAGGACACACTTGACTTTGCTCAGGACTCATTTGAAACTTCGCCACCCGTGTGTCAGGTTAACCGGCCCGCCGGGCGAGCTGCACGGAACAGTAAACAGTCCCCGTGCCCGGCTGTGCTGCTGCCGCCAGGCTCTCAGCCACATGTACCGCGCCGGCAAGCAAATGCAGTGCTAAAATCACGCCCGCGGTGTGCTACTAGACATTCGTGTGACAATTGCCCGCCACGCCAAGCTATTTGCTTTTACTGTAATAAAAAAGGACATGTTCAAAGTGTTTGCCAGAACAAGCTCAGATCAGAAACTCAAAATCATTCCAGGCCCTTTGCTTCGCGCCAGAATTGGAATCGAACCAAGGATACTCAGGCTCGCGAAACTTCGCCCATGGAAATTCATATAGTCCATTCCACTCCGCCAAGTGCCACTCTCTCTAACAGTGACTGTGTTCGTCCCACACATAGTGTGCGTCGACATCGCAAGTGATTTTGTACCAGTGTCAGTTCACGTTGCACGAGACAGTCGCTCTTGTCATCAGCAGGGCAAAAAACTTTTTGTGGACTTGGACATTAACGGCAAAGTGATACCATTCCAGCTCGATACTGGGGCTGCAGTTTCACTGATCAATCAAGACACTTACAAACTGCTGGGCACACCTCCATTGCGTGCCGCAACTGTTAAGTTAATTAGCTATTCAGGTCAAGAGATCCCTGTGTTAGGACAGTGCAGCCTTCTTGCAACATACAAGGGACAAACAAAATTTGTGTCATTTTACGTCCTTCATTCTTCTTCTGCAGTGAACTTGTTTGGTTTCGATTTATTTCAGTTGTTTAACTTGTCTATAGTAAATCAGGTCCTATCAGTGAACCAGACTGTGCCTTCAGACAGTGTTTCTCATCTATGTGAAGAATTTGCAGACATTTTTGCACCGGGCCTCGGTTGTGCTAAGAACTATAAAGCACATTTGGAACTGAAAGTAAACGCGCAACCGAAATTTTTCAGAGCGTGCAATGTTCCTCATGCATTGCGTTATGAGGTCGCAAATACATTACACAATTTGGAATCACAAGGTGTAATTGAATGTGTGCAGGCTTCTCTCTGGGCATCACCCTTAGTAATTTTGCCAAAACCTTCGGGAAAATTGTGACTTTGTGTGGACTTCAAGGCAACAGTGAATCCACAACTAGTGATTGCAACTTTTCCTTAACCCCACCCGGAAGATCTTTTTGACAAACTGTGCTCGGGTAAATATTTTTCGAAGTTGGACCTAGCAGGTGCGTACTTGCAAATACCGGTGGACGAAGAATCCCAGCGCGTTTTGGTGGTTAACATGCATCTTGGTTTGTATCGATTCAAACGACTGCCATTCGGGTGTGCATCCACCCCTGCATTGTTTCAGCAATATCTACAAACTGTTTGTGTGTCAGTCCTTACTGCAGCAAACTATCTGAACGATATTGTGATCTCCGGAAAGACGGAAGAAGAACATTTAGCCAATCTCAGAACATTATTTCAGGTCTTGCAACAAAATGGTCTTCGCTTGCGGAAGGACAAATGTGTGTTTTTTGCTCGTGACTTGCCCTACCTGGGATATGTACTTAATGCCCAAGGCATACATCCCAGTCCCAAGCACCTCCGTCCCATACAAGACTTGCCTTCGCCACAGAATTTGAAGCAGCTACAGAGTGTGCTGGGAAAAATTAACTATTACCACAGATATGTGCTGCATGCCTCTTCCATTTCAGCTCCACTTCATCGCTTACACCGTAAAGGTGTTCCGTTTGTCTGGATGACGGCATGCGAACGCGCCTTTCGCCAGTTGAAATCGGCGTTGCTTTCCAATACTTGCCTTACGCCATTCAATCCCCAGAAGCCCCTTTTGTTGATGGTGGATGCATTGGATTTCGGGATTGGTGCTGTGCTTGCGCACAAAGATGGATCGCACGATCACCCTATTGCCTTTGTGTCCAAATTGCTTTCGTCTGCGCAAAAAAATTATTCACAGATTGAGAAAGAAGCACTGGCTCTCGTATTTGGTGTTACGAAGTTTCATGATTTCTTGTATGGTCGTCACTTTACCATCATCACGGACCACAAACCTCTGACATTGCTTTTTCATCCAACCAAGCCTGTACCTCCATGTACAGTGCAGAAATTCATTCGCTGGTCTATTTTCCTCTCGCAGTACCACTACGATATCTTGTATCGGTCCACTGCTAAGCACGGAAACGCCGATGTGTTGTCCCATTTGCCTGTTGCTGAGGATAGAGCATTCGATTCCTCCAAACTTGCTTGCATGTTCATTGATTCGGAAACCGATGACGTGGTCGAATCGTTTCTGATTGATTTTCGTCGTGTAGCTACAGCCACAGCTTGGTTCACTGACAAAATACGCTCTCATTTGCCGAGACGATAGTTAGTATAGCCTTCAGCTACGTCATTTGCTACGACCTAGCAAGGCACCATTACCAGTTACTATTGATACTGTGAATCGTGTACCGTCAAGAGCGACGTTCACCATTAATGGATTAAAGTTAAGTACTCCACAACTACGTCGGTTTTTTCTAAATTCTAATTTCCTTGTCCTGTTCCAGACCTCACGCCAGCCTGCGTGAGCTAAAACGCGTGCCTTTCGGCTTCCTCTAGTAACACGGTGTTGGCTCTCCTGCCAATCCACAACAAAAACTTTCACCAGATAATGCATCTACAGAAAAATGTGCTTGTATCAAAGCAGAAAAAAAAAACATTTTAAATATAAGTTGTTAAGACGTCCACTCCCCATACACCCTCTACCTTCAGGCTAGAAAATGTTTTGAATTCTAAGAGAGGGTCATGACAGTTGTAGACCGGTAATTTGCAAATCATCTAGCATTGAGTGGCTGTGTGAAAGAGGCACCCATCCCAACTGACAGTTTCAAATCTGTTGCACACTCACATATCCTGCCTCCATCTGTGATTAGTTTACAGAAAATAATGCTTACATGTTTCTCCACTAGGACGAAAGAGAAATTGGTTTTGTAGCATACAGTCCAAATGTTCCTGCATAAGAGTGGATGAAGGGCTCAACCCAATCTAATTGAGAGCACATATCTATACTGTTGCAACAGAAAAATCTAATTTCTGCTATTTTGGTAGAAGCAGCAAATTGAAGGAAAAAAGGTAAGGGTTTAAGGTCCCATCATTGATGAAGTCATTAGAAAAGAAATAAAAGCTGAGGTTAGAGAAAGAAATCAGTTGTGCACTTGCAAATGATGCACCCAGACTTTCACCTTTTGTGATTTAAGGAAATGATGGAAAATCTAAATCTGGATGGCCAGATGTTTAATTTGTTGGGTTGACTCATGGTATCATAGACATTGGCAATGCACTGTCACTTTAAAGCCCATACATTAAATACAAAATTGATCCTCAATGCCTTGTGAGTAAGAAATCAAGTTAGTGAACAGTATATAAACAACACTATCGAGTAAAGTGTGCAGGGACCAAATGGAGGCATGACAAGACTGCCAGGCCCCAGTGCTGGGAGGTGCTGGGGCAGGAAGGTGAGAGGAGGGGGTGGGAAGGAGAGCAGAAAAGGAGAAGAGCAGGGAAGGGGGAAGGCAGGTGGGTGTGTTGGAAGAGGGCGACAAACAATGTGGGTGAGGCAGTATGAACAGGGATGAGATGACAGGGCAGAGGGGCAGAAACTGTCGGGTGGAGGGTGTGTGGACAGTAGGTTAAAGTAGGTTGATGCCAGGATGATTTTGGGAGTGGAGAATGTGGAATGTGTTGTAAGGATAACTCCCATCTGCACAGTTCAAAAAAGCTAGTGGTGGAGGGGAGAATAAAGATGGCCTGGGTTGTGAAGCAGCCATTGAACTCTAGCATGGTATGCTCAGCAGCACGTTGTGTGGCCGAGTGCTCTAATTTGCTCGTTGTTACAGCTTGGCAGTGGCCATTCATCGTGGTGGACAGCTGTTTGGTAGACATAACAATATAAAAAGCTGTTCAGTGATTGCAACAGAGGTGGTATATGACATGACTGCTTTCACCTGTGACAGGACTGAAATAGCAAGTGCTGGGTGGGTGGAGTGGGCAGGTCTTGCACCTGGGTCTTCAACAGGAATGTCATCCTGACTCAAGAGGGTTGGCATTGGGAGTGGCATGAGGATGAACTAGGATGTTGTGAAGCTTGCGTAGGCAACAGAACACCACTTTAAGAAGGGTGGGAAGGATTATTGGAAGAATTCCCTCACTTCAGGACATGATGATAGATAATCAAAGCCCTGACAAAGGATGTGGTTAAATCATTCCAGTTTGGGGTGGTATTGGGTGACAGATGGGGCAGTCTTTTGTAGATGGCCCTTGGGGATGGTGGGAAGATTAGAGATGTGTGGGAAAATGGCATGGAAGAACTGTTTGCAGAATATGTCTGGGGGTAGTACCTGTCTGTGAAGGCCTTGGTGGGGCCTCCAGCATACTGGGAAAGGGAGTTCTTGTCACTGCAGATACATAGTCCCTGGATGATCAGGATGTATAGGAGGGATTATTTTGTGTGGAAGGGATGAAAGCTGTCAAAGATGCAGGTACTGTTGGAGTTTGTTGGATTTAATGTGGACGGAGGTGAGCATGGAGCCATCAGAGAGGAGGAGGCCAGTGCCCAGGAGGGTGGCATGCTGGGTTCAGGGGACAAGGTGAAGTGGCTAGGAAAGGTGTTGAGCTTGTGAAGGCATGAGGATAGGCTCTCTTGACCATGAGGCCAGATAATGAAGATGATATCAATGAACCTGAACAAGAGTAGGCGTTTGGCATCTTTGGAGGCTACGAAGGTCTCCTTTATGCGGCCTGTAGAGGGTTGGTATGGAATGGTGCCCTGGAGGTGCCCATAGCTGTGCTGCAGACTTGTTTGTATACCTTCCATTCAAAGGCGAAGTAGTTGTGTGTTAGTATAATGTTAGTACAGTGCACGAAGAATGGAGTATTGGGTTTGGGGTCTAAAGGAGGTTCGGAAAGGTAGTGTTCAATAGCAGTAAGATCATGGACATGATGGATGTTGGTGTATAGGAAATGGTGTCAACAGCGACAAGTAAGTACCCAGGAAGTAGAGCAGTAGCAATGGCAGAGAATCATTGAAGGATGTAGTTGGTATCTTTGACATGGGATGCTAGATTTCGGGCATTTGGTTGGAGGTGTTTGTCAATAAGGGCCAAAATTCTTTCAGTGGGGCCACAATAACCAGTTACAATTGGGCATACAGGATTTTTGGGTTTGTGGATATTGCTGAGCGTACAGAATATGAGTGTGTGGGGTGTCATGAGAGTGAGGAGGAAAATGAATTCAGAGGAGAGTTTCTGGGAAGTATCTAAGGCTGTGTTCGGCTATCCTTTCTTCTTCTGAAAGGTTGGTGTTTTTAGGAATGGGCCTTGGGGAGGATGGTGAGACCAAGTTGAAGGTAAAAAATTCCTGGAAGATGATCAGGGGATGGTTAGGTAGGAGGGACAGGATCACAGTTGGACGGTGGCATGAACTAGGAGAGGCAGTGTTCAGTGTTGGTATTAGGCTGGCTTTGGACAGAGTGGTTGGTGGCAAAGAAGTGTTTCCATTCCATTGCAGTGATTGGGAGAAGGAAACTAGGTTTTTGCCAAAAAAAACTGGTTAAATTAGAGTGTCACTGTTGACACCTCTTCCCCATACAAGAACATCCATCATGCAGATGGCCTTGTCACCATTCAATAATACCTTTCCCAACATCCTTCAAACTCCAATCCCACTACATCATTCCTCATACACTTTACAAGCTTTATCCTATTACATAGCTACTTCTCCTTTCAATGGGAGGTACACAGAAAAATCTCGAGCATAGCCATGGGAACACACATGGCCCCTTGCTATACCAACCTGTTTATGGACAATTTAGATGAGACCTTCCTAGCCTCCCAAAACATCAAATCCCTAGTCTTGTTCAGGTTCAGTGATGATACTTCATTATCTGGGCTCAGGACAAGACACTCCATCCTTATTCTTTCACAACCTCAGCACCTTCATTCCCATCTGCTTCACCTTGTCCTCCTCAACCCAGTGTACGGCCTTCCTGAACATTGACCTGCTGCTCTCTCATGGCTCCTGCACACCTCTGTCCACAATAAACCCACCAACCACCACATACAGCCTGCCAACCCGGAGGCAGTGTATCTGCATTTACAATAATTCCTTTGCCCAGTATGCTCAAAGTCTTACCAAGGCCTTCACAGACAGGCACTATCCTCCACACATAGTCTGCAAACAGATCTCCTGTGCCATTTGATGACATACCCCCCAATCCTCCCATTACCCCAAAAACCAGTTACAAAGGAATGCCTTCTTTACCATCTAGTATGACCTTGGACTGGAACAACTGGACCACAGTCTTCATCATGGCTTTGATAACCTATCATCATGTCCTGAAATAGTGGACATCCTACTCAAGATCTTTCCAACCCTCTGAAAATGGTGTACTGTAACCCACCCAAACTCCACAACATCCTACTCCATCCCTATGCCATTCCCAATGCTAACCCCTTGCCACAGGGATCATATCCCTGTGGAAGACCCACGTGCAAGACCTGTCCAATCCACCTACCCAGCACTTCCTATTCCAATCCTGTAAAAGGCTTATCCTAACCCATCAGAGGCTGGGATATCTGAGAAAGCAGCTATGCTGTCTACCAGCTTGAATTGCAAACATTGCACAGCTTTGTATGTTGGTATGGCTACCAACCAGCTGTCCACCAGCCTAACAGTCATTGCCAAAGTGTGGCTGAGAGCAAAGTGGACCACCCTACCACACAACATGATGCTGAGCATACCATGCTAGAATTCAGTGGGTTCTTCACAACCCAGGCCATCTGGGTCTTCCCCTCCACCACCAGATTTTCTGAACTGCGCTCCCAAAATTATCCCTCCCTCAACCTACAGTAACCTACTGTTCCCACATCCTCCACCCAAAAGTTTCTGTCCTCTGCCTACACAGCCGCCCATCTTTCCCCTTCCTTGCTCTTCTTCTTTTACACTCCTCATCCTCCCGACCTCCCTGCCCACCTCCCTGCTTCATAGCCTCACAATATTCCACCTAGCAATCTTGTCATGCCTGCATCTAGTCCCTGCATGCTTCATCCAATAGCATTGTTCTCTCACCCACCTGCACCCTGCTATCCTTTCCTCTTCCCCCGGCCCCTGCTTTCTTTCAACATGACAGTTTCATTCCAGTCTGAGCTGCCAGAGATGGCAGTCATGTGTGAATGAGGTGTACTTACTTGTGTGAATGAATATGTGTGTGTGTGTGTGTGTGTGTGTGTGTGTGTGTGTGTGTTCCATTCTAAAGAAGGCTGGCTGAAAGCTAAATGTGTTACAGTCTCTTTGTTGTGCCTGTCCGAAATTCAATGTGTCATCATTACGGTGAGTACCAATCAATCATTTCCTTGTATTGTTGATATTCCAATGTAGAGTTTCCATTGTTTGATTTTGCCTTATGGCTTTGCTTCCACCCCACAACCATGTGATGTTTTCCTTTGTTACTATCCTCTTAAGCATTACTTTTGTCAGTGTCTGTTCTTTCTCTTCTTTCTTGTCTTTTTTCTTATCTTTCAAGGCCACACATGCTCTGCCTTCTGGGCCTCACTGTGCCAACTACCTCGTTTGTGCACAACTCGCTGCTACATGACTGTTCAAATTGTGGGTGCAGCATCTCATGCCCAAATTCTTCCAACCCATAATTATAATTATTCCTGAGTTTTATAATCCTAGTGAGTCAGTCACAGTGGATGAAGAACTTGTGACCTTCCATGGGCGATTTCCATTCAGGCTACATATTCCAACAAAACCAGGAAAATATGGAATAGAGGTGAACCTGTTATGTGATTCAGATATGAAATACTGCTTCGCTGCAGATCCCTACGCTGGAAAGCATGCTAATGAGAAGGACCATAACAGTGGCCCTGAAATAGTTAGAAGATTGAATGAAATGTCTGACTTGAAACAATCTGGAAGAAATGTTAACATTGACAGAAAGTTCACTACCGTTCCGCTCGCATCTGATCTTTTGGAAGAGAAAATAACTACAGTTGGTACTAATCGAAGTGACAAATGCCATGTTCCTACAGAACTCCGTCCTGTTCTCTAAAAAAAGCTACACCAGGAACAATCCAATTTGCCTTTAGTGATGATGTCACTTTAGTCAGTTACGTACATAAGAAAGGAAAGGTCATCATAGTATTGTCATCCCAACACCATGATATGAATGTGACGGAACAGAAGCCAGACATCATCCTATTCTACAATTGTACAAAGTCAGAAGTGGATACATTCGATAAGTGTGTAAGAATGTACAGCTGCCGTCGAGCAATGCGTCGATGGCCAACGGTGGTGTTTTTCAACTTGATTGACATTGCAGCATACAATTCATATGTTGTATTTCAGGATACACACAAGGAATGGACAAAAAATTACCTGACAAAGAGTTCTGGAAGAAAGAAGTACCTGAAAGATCTTGCTCGTGAACTTTGTGACCTCAACATGAAAAGACGCACTCAAAATGCTGTGGGCCTACACTCAAAATACACTACAGCATTATCAACTTTTGGGTATGAGTGTAATCAAAATCTAGGTGCTGTGAGCAGAGGAAACAACGTTACGGAGCCGCGACGGAAAGTAACACGTGCAGCTGTGCATAACTGCCAAAGAAATGACGCAGTTGCTTATGCACCAGAAGCAAAGACCGTAAGATGAAATCTTGCACTTCTTGCAGGAAGTATATCTACTCTGCACGCACCAAGAAAGAAGAAGTAGTTCGTATTGTTAAGTGTTCTGAATGTGAATCTAAGTAATCCTTGTAACTGTGAAATTAATAGAAATAAATGTAAAAAAACTATTTACTTTTTACTAAAAATGTCCCAGAAACCCTTTCCCAGTAATAATAATCAACATTTTAATCTTCTAATCTGCCAAAATTATGGAAATACATAAGTAATATGATTTATCCTAGATAGAGAATGTGTGGGGTCCCATTGGCGTTCGCCAGTGCAACATACAGCACTGGTATGCAACTGTTAAGTAAAGGTGATTTTAGTTCTCACTGCAGTGCTGAGAGTTCTACCTCACCTGCTCCTCCTAGCTTTCTACCTTCAGCCTACCTTTCAGTTTTCAGGAGCAGACCCATGCACTGCCTTCCAGGCAGGAAACAAAAAGTGGCGACGAGGATTCCCCTTTCCTTTCCTATCATTTCCTTTTTTGCTCGGTACTGCTTTAGCTTTTTTATGATATACCCGTGTGACTGTGTGAGTGTATGACTACTTCCCCCAGTCGCTATAAGACTTTAATTTGTGTAAACCATGGCTTCGCCACAGGAACAGGCTTCGCTGTCCGATCTTGTTCGTTTTCAGGCTCAGTAAATGACTCAGCTGCTTGCTGCCATAA
Organism: Schistocerca serialis cubense; assembly: GCF_023864345.2. Taxonomy (NCBI): domain Eukaryota; kingdom Metazoa; phylum Arthropoda; class Insecta; order Orthoptera; family Acrididae; genus Schistocerca; species Schistocerca serialis. The sequence continues at coordinate 527,464,655 of NC_064640.1, forward strand.
ATGGACTGATCACACTACAAACTGCAGCTACTTCGACGCCTCCGATGCCACCGCCTGTACCGACAGGGCTGCCATTTTGTGCCTTCAATCCTGACGTTGAACTCTGGCCAGAATACATCGCCCAGCTCGAGGCACACTTCGCAGCATACAACATACCAGGTACAGAGCACCTTGCTTTTTTCATTGCCAACGTGGGTGTGATGTCATACCGTGAGCTAGTAAAACTGTTTTCCCACCACCCGCCCAGAAACTAAAACTTACGACGAAGTGATTGACGCTTTGAACTCCCACTTCAATGTAAATGTTGTAGCTGCACGCTAAAAATTCTTTCGCCTCCGGCATGCCCCTACTCAGTCGAATAAATCTTGGTTAGCGGACCTTCAGGGACTAACTTCTGATTGTGACTTTAATTGCTCATGTGGACGCTCATATGTGGATATAGTGATTAGACACGCTATTGCACAGAATGTGGCGGATCACCGCATCCGTGAGCAAATCCTCAAATTTAAAAACCCGTCTTTGCAGGAAGTTGTGGACTTGCTGGACAGACAAGATACATTAGACATGGCTACTTCCGCATTCGACGTGACCCTGGGTGTGTGTAGTGTTAGCGTGTCACAACACATACCCTCCTGTCCGGTCCCAGCACGGCCAGCCACACTGCACTGCTCGCACGCATGTAAACACGTTTCATGCCTGGCTCCTACTCAGGAACTGAAATCATGTTTTCGTGCCCACCCACGGGACAGTTGCCCATCCTGTCAAGCACAGTGTTATTTTTGTAATAAGGAAGGACACGTGCAAGCTGTGTGCAGTAACAGAAACTCTAATGCACAACTTGTCTCCCATTCACGTGACTCACTTGGGCGTCACCACAATGGCAACCGCCATGATCATGATTCACATCATCCTATGGACGTTAATGCCATTTATTAAAAGCCTTCTGCTTCACGTACTTCGACAGCTCGTCATGTGAATCATGTTTTGCCACACACTTCCTCTTGCATTCAGCGCAAAGCAAGGAAACTTTTTGTGACTTTGAACATTTGTGGACGTTCTGTTCGCCTGCAGCTGGACACTGGCGCATCAGTTTCTTTACTGAACAAATAAACGTATGACTTGCTTGGTTCGCCCCCGCTTCGTCATTCGCATTCCATGCTGACTGCTTTTACTGGACAGGAAATCTCAGTGCTCAGCGTGTTTAGTTTGCAAGCCACGTATGGTGCAATGACCCATACAGTGTCTTTCCATGTGCTCCACTCTAGTGATGCTTCGAACACTTTTGGCATGGACGCATTTGAACTTTTTGGCGTCGCAGTTCAGGACAATGTACCTTGCATCAACGCTAGTGACCATGCAGACAGTGTTGCCACACTATGCGATGATTTTGCTGAACTCTTTTCTGATGGCCTTGGTTGCGCCACAGACTTTGCAGCACATGTTGTAGTAGTTAAAGACAATGCCATGCCTATTTTCCGGCGCACACACCCGGTATCACACGCACTGCGTGACGCCGTAGCTACTGAACTTACGCATTTGCTAGACAGTGGTGTCATTGAACCTGTTTCTGCTTCGCCATGGGTTTCACCTATAGTGTGTGTGAAGAAACCAAACGGTCGTCTACTTATTTGTGCTGACTTTAAGTCTACAGTAAATCCCCAGACAGTGGTAGCTACGTTTCCCTTACCACGTCCTGAAGACATTTTTTATAAGCTAGGTGTGGGCAAATTCTTTTCCAGGATTGAATTGCGGAACGCATACTTGCGGATTTCACTCGACGAACATCCACAGCGCTATTTTGTGATCAACACCCACCTTGGCTTGTTCAAATTTCGCCGCCTTCCGTCCAGTTGTACTTCGGCTCCTGCTATTTTTCAGTCTTACTTGCAGCTGTTGTGTGCCACTGTACCTGGTTGTTCCAATTATCTGGACGATATAGTTGTATCAGGTCGCACCCCTGATGAAGATTTGCAGAATTTTCATGCCTTATTTACTGTACTTTTGCAGGCAGAACTAAAGTGTAACAGAGACAAGTGCAAATTTTTTCAAACTGAAATTCATTATTTAGGACGTATGAATAATGGACAGGGTATCCACCCCTCGTCGTCTCATCTCAGTGCAATCAGAGACTTGCCAGCGCCCAGGAAATTGAAAGAACTTCAGTCTGTGTTGGGAACCAAATGCAGCGCAGATTGCAGCGCCTTTGCATCGCCTTCGGCGTAAGAACGTTCCTTTTGTTTGGTCTTCGGAATGTGACGCTGCTTTCCACAAGCTCAAATTTGCTTTGTTGAGTGATCGCTGTTTGATTCCTTTCAGTCCACCAAACCAGTTGTTTTGGCTGTTGATGCATCTTCTCATGGCATCAGAGCAGTTCTCTCGCACCACATTAATTCTGTCGATCGCCCAATCGCTTTTGTATCTATGTTGCTCAATTCTACCCAGCAAAACTATTCTCAAATCGAGAAAGAAGCTTTAGCTATTGTCTATGGAGTGACTAAGTTTCATGATTTTTTGTATGGTCGTAAGTTCTATTTGGTCACTGACCATAAGCCTTTGACATCGTTGTTCCACCCGTCAAAGCCAGTTCTGGCCCGTACTGCACAAAATTTGCAATCTTGTTTTGGTCTACGGCCCAGTATGGCAATGCTGATGCTTTGTCTCGCCTGCTTATCGGTCCTGACGAAGTGTTTGATTCTTCCGAACTGTCCTGCATGTTTATTGATTCATAAGATAAGGAATTAGCTGATGGTTTTCCAGTGGATTTTCGTCGCATTGCTTCCGCGACAGCCGCCGATGCTTCTTTGCAGATTCTTTTGCAGTACATTCGTACTCAATGGCCTCCATCTGCTATGCAGATTCGAGATCCACCTGTTCAAAGTTACTCTGCACAACGTCACATCTTGTCTGTACACCACGGTGTTATTGTTGCGCACTGACAATGAGCAGTCTCGTGTGGTTGTACCTCGTTCATTGGAGTCAGAGATGCTTGATTTACCGCATGCTGGTCATTGGGGTATAGTGCGGACAAAGCAATTAGCACGTCGTCACTGCACTTGAGTAGGCATTGATAAACAAACTGAGAATTTGTTGCTAATTGTCGCTCTGGCACGGAGCATCAATCTGCTCCCTGCCAGTGCTTCTTTGTGTGGCCAACTCCTACTGCGCCTTGGCAGCGCGTTCAGATTGATTTTGCGGGTCCATTCTGGGACACCTGCTGGTAGATAGTTATTGATGCGTACAGCAACTTTCCTTTTGTTGTACCTATGTCTTCTACTACATCTGCCACTATTATTTCGGCTTTGACGTCTATTTTTTGCATTGAGGGCCTTCCTGAAGTTATTGTCTTCGACAATGGCCCCCAATTCGTGTCCTCAGAGTTTGAAGCATTCTGTGCTGCTAATGGCAATTGCCATCTGACCTCTGCCGTGTTCCACCCCCAGTCGAATAGCGAGGCTGAACGCTTTGTGTGTATGTTTAAGTCACAGATGAGCAAGTTGCGCGCTACGGCTCTCATGAGCACGCGCTCTGGACTTTCCTTGCTTCCTATCTCTCTCAGCTGTGCGGCACCCATTCCCCAGCGGAACTGCTTCATGGCTGCACCCTTCGGTCACTCCTGCAGCTGTTGCACCCGCCACCGCGCACTCCCACTGTTTCACCACGTTCTGACTTGGCGCCGCATGATTTGGTGTTCTGTTGCGTTTTCTCTCACAGGCAGTGCTGGGAGGAGGGGTGCATTCTTCGCCAGCTTGGCCGCACTTCATTTGTCATTTCTGGTCCCTCCGGCACTGTCAAGTGACACTGGAACCAGATCCGTTTGTGCCGTCCTCGGTTTTCTGCCGCTGGTTGTTTTGCGGCAGAATTGGAGGCTTCGTGGCTTCCGCCGCCTCAGCCCACAACTCCAGCGATGCCGCCTCCGCTGCTCGCGCCTCCACCAAGGGAGCGCCTGCCGTCGTCGTTGCCGCAGCCGGTCCGGTCACCTGCACCAGACGGGCGCCTCTCGCTGCCTCCATTGCCCCACCTCCGGCCGCCACTGCCGCCACCATGTTCCTCCACAGTGCCAGAACCGATGGATGCTGAGGCTGCCATCATGCCGCCACCACCACCACCATGTTCCTCCGTGGTGCCAGAACTGATGGATGCTGAGGCTGCTGCCATACCGCTGCCACCCATGGAGGTCGTTGCTCCGCCTCATCCGAGCATACCCAGTGGCGGTGCGCAGCCCGGGCAGGTTTTCCATGGGGCGTTTCCTTCGCCCCCTCGCAAGCAATTAAGGGTCGCAGATGGATAGCATGCCCCAGCAGTTCTGCTGTCCATCCATTCAGCTGCATTGCCCCTGGGTCCCTCCACCTGCCATCGGAAGCCATACTCAATGATGGTGCATCGTTTCAGGGGGAGGGATATGGTATTGATAGCTATGATGCCACAGCATAGGTGAAAGTTCTTAAGTTGGCAGTACGACAGACATCAACGACAGTGCCCTCCAGCTCCGCTACAGTTTCAGCCCATTTGATTCTGAGGAGACGACCTAGCAACATTGTTTCTAGTTCACAGTGAGCAAACCACTACTTGTACGCAAAGTTAAGTAAAGGTGATTTTAGTTCTCACTGCAGTGCCGAGAGTTCTACCTCACCTGCTTCTCCTAGCTTCCTACCTTCAGTGTACCTTTCAGTTTTCAGAAGGAGACCCACGCGCCACCTTCCAGGTGGGATACAAAACTCATCCTCCCATATTTTCACATTTTATTTTCCACAGCTACCCATGCTCCATGAACTTGTGAACCTCAACCTAACCAATCCCCCTTCCCCCAACATAGTGTATTTTTGCATATTTTACATATTTGTTCTTATTTTTACGTATTTGTGCGTGTTTTTGCATGTCTTTATGCACCTTTACGGGTCTTTTCTGCTGCACAGCTCCCTCTCACCTCCCCCCACCTCCTAACATCTTCATTTTCCCATTTTATTTCCCCAATGTCATCCCTGCCACAATGGATCCTGCACCATCTTTCCACATCAGTTCAGAAAAATATCCCTTTGCCTGGCTAAAACCGAGTCCCACATCCTATACCTTATATGCTGCCTAAACCATGGAATTTCCCTCCTCCCCCCCCCCCCCAACTGCCTAATCGTAGAAATTCCTTTCTCTGGATCCCACCCCTCCTTTCACAATGACCTTCACCTCTTCAGATTCTCCCAGTACCTGGCCATCACAAACGTGATATTGCAGAAATGCCTCTCCATAGCACAAGTACCCTAGAACTACCTCTGCTCCCTCCCCAAGATACTACCACTGTTCAGTCCCTACTGTATACTAGAACTGAGTCCCTTGCTTTCCAGCATATGGAGGAGCATTCCAGACACTACCTCCATAAGTTATCCAAGTGCTTACATCCAACTGCTGCATCAGGCACCACTGCCCAACCCCTATCCTACCCAGTCTTCCTCCTCGTCAAGCCCTCGTTCTCAGAGCATGGCCACCTGACTTTTCAACTTGATGCATCCCCAAAAACTCCCTACCAACACTCCGCTACATTCAGAGCCACAACATTGTCGTAAACTTTTCCACTAAAGCCCTCAGTCCCACAAAGTTCTAGTGATATGAAAATTCCTCACATTCAGCTGTACACTCAAATTTAACCATGTTGGTTTTGTCAAAGACCTACTCTCCTTCTCCCAATCCCTACAATTGCAACACTTCTTTGCCATCAATTCCTCCAACAAAAGCCAACCTAATCCCAAATCTGAACACTGCCTCTCCCTGTTCATACCACCATTCAACCATGATCCTCCTTCCCCCAAACCCTTATGACCTAATGAGTCCCTGGTCACCTTCATAGAATTCCTTACCTCCAACTTGGTTTCACCATCCTTCCCCAGGTCCCTTCCTAAGATCACCAACCTTTCAGCAGAAGAAAGGACAGCCCTATGCAACCTAAAAACAAATCCTGTCATAATCATGCTATCTGCAGACAAAGGTTCCATCACTATCATTATGAATCACAGTGACTACCTGGCGGAAAGCCTCTGTCAGTTTTCTGACTCCTCTACCTGTAAATTCCGCCAGAGTGATCCCATTCCAGAAATCCAACATATCCTCCAATCCCTGCTTAAAGCCTTAGTCACTTCAAGGAACCACTGTCCAGAATGCATTTCCATCCTAGCCCCTATGACAACCCACAGAGCCACCTTCTGCTTGCTCCCCAATTTCCCAAAACCCAACCCCATTCTGGCTGGTTATTGTGCCCCCACTGAGAGAATTTCAGGCCTCTTTGACTAACACCTAACACATATTGTCCAAAACTTAGCCACCCATCTCAAAGATACCAACCACTTCCTACACTCTCTCTCCACCATCCCCACCTCTTTACCTCCTGGACACATACTCATCACTGTTGACACCACATCCCTATACAGCAACATCCCTCATGCCCATGGTCTTGCCACTATCGAACACCACCTACCCCAACAACCTTTATATTCAAAACACACTACATCATTCCTCATACACCATACTAACTATACACTAACACAAAACTACTTCTCCTTTGAATGAAAGGTATACAAACAAATCCACAGCACAGCCATGGGCACCCATGCTGCAGCGTTCTACGCCAACCTGTTTATGGGTTTTGTAGAGGAGACCTACCTAACCTCCTAAAATGCCGAGCACCTGCTCTGATTCAGGTTCATTGATGAAATCTTCATTATCTGGACTCAGGGCCAAGACACTGCAGCTTCATGCCTTCACAACCTCAACACCTTCTCCCCCAACACTTCACTTGATCCTCATCAATCCAGTGTGCCACATTTATGGACATTTACCTCCTACTCTCTGATGGCTGATCCACACCTCTGTCCACATTAAGCCCACCAACCACCAACAGTATCTGCATTTTCACATCTCTCATCCCTTCCACACCAAAAAATCCATTCCATAGAGCCTGGCCACCTAGGGATAGTCATCTGCAGTGACAGGAACGTCATTGCCCAGTATGCCAAAGGCCTCACAAAGGCCTTCACAGGCAGGCACTATCCCCCACACATAGTCTGCAAACAGATCACGTCTCGCTCGAACAGTCCACGGGTATACTGCTGGTTCATAGTGTCCAACGGGCACAATATTTCGGCGATCAGACATGTCGCCATCGTCAGGTGCGCTGACGAACTGAGCTCCTGAGGACGGGCAGCTGATTTAAATCCCCACCCCCCACAGGCAGCTCCTTCACCATCCGCACCCGTGCGCCAGTGGTCACGAAGACATGGGCTTCGGGATCTGTCATAGCGTCGATGTGCTTGCTACATCTGCCCTGGTCACCAGTTCGTACTTCTTGCTGAGAGTCTTCTTAATTATATTCAGTGCCAGGTCCCAAGCGTTGCTTAGATTGTAGCCACAATCTCGATTGATAAGATCTTCCCTGGTGCGAATTTCGATAACCTCCCTTATAACGCTGTCCCAATATTTAGAGGTCTGATCCAGGATCTTGGTACGCTCATAATCCATCTCGTGTTTCTCGGACAAACAGTGCTCTGCTACCGCCGACTTATTTGGATATTTCAGTCGAGTGTGCCTTTGATGTTCTCAGCAACGATCTTCGATGGTGCGTACTGTTTGTCCGATATAAGTCTTCCCACACTCACAGGGAATCTGATATATGCCAGCCTTCCTCAAACTGAGGTCATCTTTCACACTTCCCAGTAAAGCTCGTGTTTTATTGGGCAGGCAAAAGATGGTTTTGACTCGGTGTTTCTTTAATATACGGCTGAGTTTCCCCGATAGTGCGCCATTGTACTGAATAAAGGCAGTGGCTACCTCTTCTTTTGTGACTTCATCCATCTCCACAGGTTGTGCTATGGTGGTGGGATGGAGAGTGCATCTAATCTGCCATTCCGAGTACCCATTTCTTTGGAACATGGTCTTGAGGTGTTCCAATTCCTGGGGCAGATTGTCTGTGCCTGAGATGCTGCGCACTCTGTGTACTAATGTTTTTAGTACTCCATTCCTCTGAGAAGGGTGGTGGCAGCTGTCTGCATGCAGGTACAGGTCAGTGTGAGTTTTCTTCCTGTACACACCATGGCTCAGGGTACCATCAGCTCTTCTCTTGACCATGACATCCAAAATTGTAATCTTCCTTCTTCTTCAGTCTCCATAGTGAATTTGATGTTTGGATGTACGGAGATTAGGTGTGTAAGGAAATCCAGGAGCTTGTCCCTACCATGGGGCCAGATGACAAACGTGTCATCGACATAACGGAAGAAACAAGTAGGTTTCCAATTGGATGACGCGAAGGCTTACTCCTCAAAGTACTCCATGTACAAATTCGCGACCACCGGTGAGAGTGGGCTGCCCATTGCGGCTCCATCCGTTTGCTCATAGTATTCCCCATTAAATAGAAAATACGTTGAGGTCAAGACATGCCTAAAGAGTTTGGTGGTCTTCTCGTCAAATTTCTGCCCAATAAGCTCGACTGACTCTCATAGAGGCACCCTGGTGAATAGTGAAACCATGTCGAAGCTCACTGGGATATCAGTGTCTTTCAGTCTGAAGTTGTCGAGACGTCCTCCCAGTTCTGGGGGGCATATGTGCAAGTTAACTTATCCAACACTTATACCAGACAACACACTGTGGATTATGTGGTCAAGTAAATTGCCTGCATACATCCAAGTTTTTCTTGTGAGGGCAATATGGGAGAGAAGAGGTTGCACACAACTGATCAGATTTTTGCAGTCTCACAATAGCACCATTACCATGACGGTGGCAGCAACATCTTACAGAAACAGTGGACATTAAGCTCCCTGATGTGGCATTGAGTGGCTGAAGAGAGTCAAATGTGTACAGATGGACACGGCAGTATCACTGCAGATTAACGACATGTCAGTCACTGGGTCCCAGTCATTAGCTGTTCTCGGACAGACCAGCTCACAGCCAATGGGCATTAGAGATCTAAGTACAGCCAAGAGTGGGCACAATGGTGCTGGTTCCATGCACATTTTGGGAGTTGCACTCACAAATGCTCTGCACCTTCCTTCCACCAAAACTCCATATCCAACACATTCACAGAGTGCCTACATCCAAAATGAGTGAGCCAAACTAGCTTTGCTCATATCTCCCAGAACAATCACAGGTCATACAGCATGTTCTTGATGAAATTGGAATCAGTATTTCCTCATTGACACAAGCTTGGAGGTAAACCATTCCTGAAGACAGCAACATCACCACAAATTTCAGAATCTCTCCTACAGCTACGAGATGCCAATGATACACCAATCTAACTGTACAGCACAACCATTACCACAGTGGATCTGGGTTTATGTACACCCTTTACTTGGAAATTCCCAACTGCTGAGGTCAATGAGCCATTGTTCCATGCAGCTTTTTAGTGGCATTTTCACCTTTTCCCAAACCTGGCAGATGGCAAACATTGCCAAGACAACAGCAGTGCCATGCATTGTAGGCAAGCCAGCCATGCATTCACACCCAGATGCAGAAGTTTCTGGTGCTACAGTGGAAAAATATTTACAGGATGTTTACCATACTTGAAAGCAAACCTGGCGTATACGAACAATAACTATGAAGACAGTAAGGCAAAATGTACAACCTTCCTTGAAGAAAACCGAGTTTTACACACTACATTGACTGAGACAGAAAACAAATTGGAAGATGCTAAGCAACAATGTTACAAATGAAGACAAACATGATGTGCCCCACAAAACTACAACCAGTTCCAATCCACCACATCCAGGCAATTTTTCTGAATGTGGAAAGCTACAGCATTTGATGAATGACTTTAGCGGCTTCTTGACGGGGAATGCGAAACAAGAGTGCAAGGATGCTATTTGACACATTCAGGGATGTATAAATCAGCTGAAGTTACCAGCAGATGGCATGGGAGAGGACAAACATTGCAGTTTCTCACAACATTCCCCGCATGAACTCTGATGGATAGCCTCCGAGCCAATGCACAACAGTGACAATGATGTCAATATAACAATCCCTTCTACCGGTGTTCCTAGTGATCTGTCTTTCATGACCCATTCTCCAGAAATGAAAGCTATCAGAGGCAAAACCATGCATAAAAGCAATACTTCACTGGAATCTCTGGTCTTTCATAAGGCTTGAAACTGGTACAAATGAACTAAATGCAGCATTGCCAAAGTTTAGCTTTGGCAAGCAGACATGCACCGCCTTCCCACCCCCACCAGATAAGTTTCAACATAAATCCACTTCACAGAGAATGTCGACATTACAGTGCCTCTCTCACAACAGAATAATGCCAATCAGGCCCCTTCCTGTCAGTAAAGCTGGTTCCTTAGGGTCCTTCCCTATCTGAGTGAGTACCTGTGGGAGCACAGGTATCACCACATGTGCAAACACTCTGGCCATGTGGGCATGTATTAACCTTACAGTGGCTAGTCTTCTTTGGTGTGATGTTTCGCCTTTGCTATTTAAGAATGACATAGACGGTTCTTTGTATCTGACTTGGTACATGTCTGCCTGACTGTCCAGGCTATTTGTAACAAAGCACCACTGTTTTATTCTCTCATCCGTGAGTGTTATTCTGGATACTCAAGTGCGCGCTGTGTCCATAAATTCTTTACTCTCATCAACATTAGTTATTTTTTCTATTAACTTAATGCTAATATCAAAATTGTGACCCTTTGTCTCATCACTACTATTTCCAGAGTTTCTACTTTCACTGAATATTTATCAAGTTTACCTAACCTTCTCTTAAAACAATGACAGAGTATACACTGACACTTTCTCCATTGCTTTGGATATAGTTGTTTAAATATCACAATGTTCCCCAAAAGAAATTATTACAAGACACTTTTCCCAAACTCTTCCAAATCTTATAAGAAAACCTTTCATTTTTCGTCATTGTAACATCAGTTGGAACATGCAAGGCAATACTGACCCTATGACTTATCTTGGAAGACAACTATGTGATCTAAAGTATCTGGACACACCCAAAAACATATGTTTTTCATATTAGGTGCATTTTGCTGCCACCTACTGCCAGGTTCTCCATATCAGCGACCTCAGTAGTCATTAGACACTGTGAGAGAGCAGAATGGGGTGCTCCGCAGAACTCATGGACTTTGAATGTGGTCAGGTGATTGGGTGTCACTTGCGTCATACATCTTTACGCAAGATTTCCACACTCCTAAACATCCCTAGGTCCACTATTTCCAATGTTATAGTGAAAAGGAAATGGGAAGGGACACATACAGCACAAAAGCATACAGGCTGACCTCATCTGTTGACTGACAGAGACCGCCAACTGTTGAAGAGGGTCATAATGTGTAATAGGCAGACATCTATCTAAACCATGACACACAAATTCCAAACTGCATCAGGATCTACTGCAAGTACTATGACAGTTAGGCAGGAGGTGAGAAAACTTGGATTTCATGGTCGAGCAGCTGCTCATAAGCCACACATCACGTAGGTAAATGCCAAATGACACCTCGCTTGGTGTAAGGTGCATAAACATAGGATGATTGAGCAGTGAAAAAACGTTGTGTGGAGTGACGAATCATGGTACACAATGTGGTGATCTGATGGTAGGGTGTGAGTATGGTGAATGCCCTGTGAACATCATCTGCCAGCGTGTGTAGTGCCAACAGTAAAATTCGGAGGTGGTGGTGTTACGGTGTAATTGTGTTTTTCATGGAGGAGGCTTGTACCCTTTATTGTTTTGCAAGGCACTATCACAGCATGGGCCTACATTGATATTTTAAGCACCTTCTTGCTTCCTACTGTTGAAGAGCAATTTGGGGATGGCGACTGCATCCTTCAACACGACCGAGCACCTGTTCATAATGCACAGCCTGTGATGGAGTGGTTACATGACAATAACATCCCAGTAGTGGACTGGTCTGCACAGAGTTCTGACCCGAATCGTATAGAACACCTTTGGGATGTTTTGGAATGCCGACTTCATGCTAGGCCTCACTGACCGACATCAATACCTCTCCTTGGTGCAGCACTCTGTGAAGAATGGGCTGCCATTCCCCAAGAAACCTTCCAGCACCTGATTAAACATATGCCTGTGAGAATGGAAGCTGTCATCAAGGCTAAGGGCGGGCCAACACCATATGGAATTCCAGCATTACTGATAGCGGGTGCCATGAACTTGTAAGTCATGTTCAGCCAGGTGTCCAGAAACTTCTGATCACACAGTGTAGATTAAAGAAAGTCAAACCCATGTTTCTAGCATTTGTAGACTTAGAGAAAGCTTTTGACAACACTGCCTGGACTACTCTCTTTCAAATTCTGAAAGTGGCAGGGGTCAAATACAAGGAGTGAAAGGTTATTTACAATTTGTACAGATATCAGACAGCAATTATAAGAGTCAAGGGGCATGAAAAGTGTGGTGTCACCGCCAGACACCACACTTGCTAGGTGGTAGCTTTAAATCGGCCGCGGTCCATTAGTACATGTCGGATCCGCGTGTCGCCACTGTCAGTGATCGCAGACGGAGCGCCACCACACGGCAGGTCTCGAGAGACGGACTAGCACTCGCCCCAGTTGTACGGACGACTTTGCTAGCGACTACACTGATGAAGCCTCGCTCCTTTGCCGAGCAGATAGAATAGCCTTCAGCTAAGTCCATGGCTACGACCTAGCAAGGCGCCATTAGCCTTACATAGCAATTGATACTTATCGTATAAAGCATGTCTCATCAAGAACGATGTATACAACAAGGATGGATTAAGGTTAAGTATTCCAAAAGCTACGTACTTTTCTTTATAGCATTCATTACGTATCCTGTTTCAGACCTCACGCCATCCTTCGTGTGTTTATAGCGTGCATTGCGGTCCCCTCAAATCACACTGTGTCGGCACTTCTGTCGACACATCAAAAAGGAAGCAATGGTTGTGAAGGGAGTGAGACAGGTTTGCAGCCTATCGCCAGTTTTATTCAGTCTGTATATTGTTGACCAAGTAGTAAAGGAAACAGAAGAAAAATTTGGAGTAGGAATTAATATCCATGGAGAAGAAATAAAAACTTTGAGGTTTGCTGATGACATTGCAATTCTGGCAGAGACAGCAACGGGCCTGGAAGAGCAGTTGAACGGAATGAACAGTATCTTGAAAGGAGGATATAAGATGAACATCAACAAAAGCAAAACAAGGATAATGGAATGTAGTCGAATTTGATGCTGAGGGAATTAAATTAGGAAATGAGACACTTAAAGTAGCAGATGAGTTTTGCTATTTGGGGAGCAAATTCACTGATGACAATTGAAGTAGAAAGGATATAAAATGTAGACTGGCAATGGCAAGGAAAGTTTCTCTGAAGAAGAGAAAACTGTTAACATCAAGTATAGATTTAAGTGTCAGGAAGTCTTTTCTGAAAGTACGAGGGCAGTTCAATAAGTAATGCAACACATTTTTTTTCTGAAACAGGGGTTGTTTTATTCAGCATTGAAATACACCAGGTTATTCCCCAATCTTTTAGCTACACAACACTATTTTTCAACGTAATCTCCATTCAATGCTACGGCCTTACGCCACCTTGAAATGAGGGCCTGTATGCCTGCACGGTGCCATTCCACTGGTCGATGTCGGAGCCAACATCGTACTGCATCAATAACTTCTTCATCATCCGCGTAGTGCCTCCCACGGATTGCGTCCTTCATTGGGCCAAACATATGGAAATCCGACGGTGCGAGATCGGGGCTGTAGGGTGCATGAGGAAGAACAGTCCACTGAAGTTTTGTGAGCTCCTCTCGGGTGCGAAGACTTGTGTGAGGTCTTGCGTTGTCATGAAGAAGGAGAAGTTCGTTCAGATTTTTGTGCCTACGGACACGCTGAAGTCGTTTCTTCAATTTCTGAAGAGTAGCACAATACACTTCAGAGTTGATCGTTTGACCATGGGGAAGGACATCGAACAGAATAACCCCTTCAGCGTCCCAGAAGACTGTAACCATGACTTTACCGGCTGAGGGTATGGCTTTAAACTTTTTCTTGGTAGGGGAGTGGGTGTGGCGCCACTCCATTGATTGCCGTTTTGTTTCAGGTTCGAAGTGATGAACCCATGTTTCATCGCGTGTAACAATCTTTGACAAGAAATTGTCACCCTCAGCCACATGACGAGCAAGCAATTCCGCACAGATGGTTCTCCTTTGCTCTTTATGGTGTTCGGTTAGACAACGAGGGACCCAGCGGGAACAAACCTTTGAATATCCCAACTGGTGAATAATTGTGACAGCACTACCAACAGAGATGTCAAGTTGAGCACTGAGTTGTTTGATGGTGATCCGTCGATCATCTCGAACGAGTGTGTTCGCACGCTCCGCCATTGCAGGAGTCACAGCTGTGCACGGCCGGCCCACACGCGGGAGATCAGACAGTCTTGCTTGACCTTGCGGCAATGATGACACACGCTTTGCCTAACGTCTCACCGTGCTTTTGTCCACTGCCAGATCACCGTAGACATTCTGCAAGCGCCTATGAATATCTGAGATGCCCTGGTTTTCCGCCAAAAGAAACTCGATCACTGCCCGTTGTTTGCAACGCACATCCGTTACAGACGCCATTTTAACAGCTCCGTACAGCGCTGCCACCTGTCGGAAGTCAATGAAACTGTACGAGACGAAGCAGGAATGTTTGAAAATATTCCACAAGAAATTTCCGGTTTTTTCAACCAAAATTGGCCGAGAAAAAAAAATGTGTTGCATTACTTATTGAACTGCCCTCGTACTTGTATGGAGTGTAGCCATGGATGGAAGTGAAACATGAACGATAAATAGTTTAGACAAGAAGAGAATAGAAGCTTTTGAAATGTGGTGCTACAGAAGGATGCTGAAGATTAGACGGGTAGACCACATAACTAATAAGGAGGTACTGAATAAGATTAGGGAGAAAAGGAATTTGTGGCACAACTTGACTAGAGGGAGGGGTTGGTTTGTAGGACATGGAGTGAGGCATCAAGAGATCACTAATTTAGTACTGGAGGAAAGTGTGGAGGGTAAAAATCATTGAGCAGATTCAGAAGGATATAGGTTGCAGTAGTTACTCAGAGATGAAGAAGCTTGCACAGGATAGAGTAGCATGGAGAGCTGCATCAGACTAGTCTCTGGACTGAAGACCACAACAAAAATATCATCATTTCCCAGATATTGTGAATTTTGCTCAGTAGCTACAGAATCTTCTGATCTATGAGCAGACTTTGGCATTTGTAACATGATAAGACTTCAGATAAACGACAGCTTCTTCATAACACCCATAGCATCTAACAACTTTACTATATCTGTGACTTCACTCTTTTCCATTCCCTAACAAAACTTCAACATTTAAACCAACATAATAACCTACTTTTCATCATCTCCATTTCAGTTCATCAGCTTCTCCACATCTTTATTTAAATTGTTATCCTTCAGAAAAACATCACATAGTCTGTTGGCTATCATGCACTCATCCTTCTGCTCATGCACTTCTGTTTCTCCAACTCCTTCAAATATGTTATTCGTTCCCAATTTCTCATACATTTTTTTCCTCTGGTTCATCCCTTATTCCTGACTGATCAGCATTTGTAATCCCCTTTCTCCAAACAAAATTCCTCAACTTTAGTTTCTTTACTTTTTTGACTTTAGAAATTATTCTTCCAAACCCATCATCAAAGACAATTTTATTTATCTGAGGCACTTCATTCCAGTCCGAACAGTAATTTAAGCATTTATCGCGACAAGTGATTCCTACATTAAATCCATCATATACTGTCACACTGTGGACTGCCAATGGAGTGGTCCTTAGTTTAATAGTTATGGTCATTGGATCTTTAAACCCAAATAATTCCTTCCGTTCTCCTTTTCTTTTTTTCTCTTTTTAAAAAAAAATATTAGTTACCATTCCCCAAATTTTGTCTCACAAAGTCAAGATTTTGTCTACCTGTGCTATCAAGTGGCCTATCCTATTTGTCGATATATTGAAAAAATCTCTCAGTGGAATCATCTGGTCCGTATACTAAAATCCACAATATTCTTTCAGCTAATTTCCTCTTCAGCACACCAGTCTATGTTAACTCATGTACAATATAATGGAAGGAAACATTCCACGTGGGAAAAATTATATATAAAAACAAAGATGAGGTGACTTACCGAACAAAAGCGCTGGCAGGTCGATAGACACACAAACAAACACAAACATACACACAAAATTCAAGCTTTCGCAACAAACTGTTGCCTCATCAGGAAAGAGGGAAGGAGAGGGGAAGACGAAAGGAAGTGGGTTTTAAGGGAGAGAGTAAGGAGTCATTCCAATCCCGGGAGCGGAAAGACTTACCTTAGGGGGAAAAAAGGACAGGTATACACTCGCACACACGCACATATCCATCCACACATACAGACCATGTGTGGATGGATATGTGCGTGGACAACCATCTTGTCCTTAGGCATCTGACACTTTGCTGTCCAGTGGGCTTGTAGTTCATGGTGATTCTAGGCAGATGATCTTGATGTATTCTTTCTAAATCCTTACACCTGCTGACTTTATATTTTTTAATTTTGCATCGAAAATCTGTAGCTCTTGTCATATTTCTGTGTTTTGTATTTTGTCCATCAGTATGCAGCCTCTGACTGCCTTGAGAAATTATATCATTATTATTATTATTATTATTATTATCATCATCATCATCACTACTGCTACTACTACTACTACTACTACTACTACTACTTCTGTTGTTGCTTCTGTTGTTATTTCCACTATGCTCTGGCAATTTTGGCCTATAACATAGAGCCTTATTGTAAAAGAGCGTGGAAATACGTACTTTTCTTGTATCATTCCTGATGGTGTTTTTTTTAATTCTTGGTTTAATTAATCATGTTTTGTAGAAAAAAACATACAACACAATTGTAGAAAATAATTAACTTCATATCCAGGGCTCATTTCATCAAAATAAATTACACACAATATAGTTTCTCAATCATTAATATTAATATTGTGATTAATTTACACGGAAATAAAACTCCAACTGTGGAGTTGGAATCCTTAACAAACAAATAGGTGTTTCTTGCTAAATTTATATCCGTAGAAATTCCTCATTTTCTCTTCTTCAAAAACATCTTACTTTTTCCAGGAATGACTTATTTCAGAAATTATTCATAATCAAAGTTTCTGTGTTCCAAAACATTTGATTCTTAAGTACTGGTAATGGCTATTTCTGAAATTCAATACCATAATTTTATAGCCCAAATTTTTCTGATTCTGGAAATGCCAACATTAACCAGGAGAACTTATAAGTTTGCCAGTTATTCAATTTAGAACATTTCACTTTTGGCCAATTTTGGCTGGCCATGAGAATCCCCGTGGAAGTCGAAAGTGTTTTCTCAACTTAGTTC
Source organism: Schistocerca serialis cubense (assembly GCF_023864345.2). Lineage (NCBI taxonomy): Eukaryota > Metazoa > Arthropoda > Insecta > Orthoptera > Acrididae > Schistocerca > Schistocerca serialis. Next base: position 527,481,996 of record NC_064640.1, read on the forward strand.
TAATGATTTTTGTAATTTTCCTGTTATCCAAACCATAGTTAACAGATTTACTCCTTTGCTCATTATGATTTCATGTCCACTAATTGTGCTCTCTTTTACATTAATATTAAAAACATAACAACAATAGAGTTGGATTTTTATTTCAGGTGAGGAGGATAATGCTACGAGGAGTCCATATTTCGTATCCATTCCTGTGTCACTATTAAACTCAGTCTTTAGTTAGTCTCCAGGAAGTTAACAACTTGTAGCCATTGTAATGTTGCTAATCAGTGAGTCTGCATTAAGTAGCCCACTTAACAACATTTCTCTGCCGTTATCAGCCAAAATGCTCAATTATGTTGTGATTCAGTCTTCAGTTGGTCATCAATTTTCACGTGTCATATGACTTATGAATAGGAAGGTAGGGCAGAGGGTGTGTTACTGTGAACAGTTCAGTGACCAGGTTGTTCTAATCAGAATCGACAGCAGACCAACACTGACAACGATAGTTCAGGTATACATGCCGACGTCACAAGCTGAAGATGAACAGATAGAGAAAGTGTATGAGGATATTGAAAGGGTAATGAAGTATGTAAAGGGGGACGAAAATCTAATAGTCATGGGCGACTGAAATGCAGTTGTAGGGGAAGGAGTAGAAGAAAAGGTTACAGGAGAATATGGGCTTGGGACAAGGAATGAAAGAGGAGAAAGACTAATTGAGTTCTGTAACAAGTTTCAGCTAGTAATAGCGAATACCCTGTTCAAGGATCACAAGAGGAGGAGGTATACTTGGAAAAGGCCGGGAGATACGGGAAGATTTCAATCAGATTACATCATGGTCAGACAGAGATTCCAAAATCAGATACTGGATTGTAAGGCGTACCCAGGAGCAGATATAGACTCAGATCACAATATAGTAGTGATGAAGAGTAGGCTGAAGTTCAAGACATTAGTCAGGAAGAATCAATACGAAAAGAAGTGGGATACGGAAGTACTAAGGAATGACGACATACGTTTGAAGTTCTCTAACGCTATAGATACAGCAATAAGGAATAGCGCAGTAGGCAGTACAGTTGATGAGGAATGGACATCTCTAAAAAGGGCCATCACAGAAGATGGGAAGGAAAACATAGGTACAAAAAAGGTAGCTCCAAAGAAACCATGGGTAACAGAAGAAATACTTCAGTTGATTGATGAAAGGAGGAAGTACAAACATGTTCTGGGAAAATCAGGAATATAGAAATACAAGTCGCTGAGGAATGAAACAAATAGGAAGTGCAGGGTAGCTAAGATGAAATGGCTGCAGGAAAAATGTGAAGACATCGAAAAAGATATGATTGTCAGAAGGACAGACTCAGCATACAGGAAAGTCAAAACAACCTTTGGTGACATTAAAAGCAACGGTGGTAACATTAAGAGTGCAACGGGAATTCCACTGTTAAATGCAGAGGAGAGAGCAGATAGGTGGAAAGAATACATTGAAAGCCTCTATGAGGGTGAAGATTTGTCTGATGTGATAGAAGAAGAAACAGGAGTCGATTTAGAAGAGATAGGGGATGCAGTATTAGAATCGGAATTTAAAAGAGCTTTGGAGGACTTACGGTCAAATAAGGCAGAAGGGATAGATAACATTCCATCAGAATTTCTAAAATCATTGGGGGAAGTGGCAACAAAACGACTATTCACGTTGGTGTGTAGAATATATGAGTCTGGCGATATACCATCTGACTTTCAGAAAAGCATCATCCACACAGTTCCGAAGATGGCAAGAGCTGACAAGTGCGAGAATTATTGCACAATCAGCTTAACAGCTCATGCATCGAAGCTGCTTTCAAGAATAATATACAGAAGACTAGAAAAGAAAATTGAGAATGCGCTAGGTGACGATCAGTTTGGCTTTAGGAAAAGTAAAGGGACAAGAGAGGCAATTCTGACGTTACGGCTAATAATGGAAGCAAGGCTAAAGAAAAATCAAGACACTTTCATAGGATTTGTTGACCTGGAAAAAGCGTTCGACAATATAAAATGGTGCAAGCTGTTCGAGATTCTGAAAAAAGTAGGGGTAAGCTATAGGGAGAGACGGGTCATATACAATATGTACAACAACCAAGAGGGAATAATAAGAGTGGACGATCAAGAACGAAGTGCTCGTATTAAGAAGGGTGTAAGACAAGGCTGTAGCCTTTCGCCCCTACTCTTCAATCTGTACATTGAGGAAGCAATGATGGAAATAAAAGAAAGGTTCAGGAGTGGAATTAAAATACAAGGTGAAAGGATATCAATGATAGTCCTTAATTTGAGGAAGAAATTTCTGAGGATGTATGTCTGGAGTACAGCATTGTATGGTAGTGAAACATGGACTGTGGGAAAACCAGAACAGAAGAGAATCAAAGCATTTGAGATGTGGTGCTATAAACTAATGTTGAAAATTAGGTGGACTGATAAGGTAAGGAATGAGGAGGTTCTACGCAGAATCGGAGAGGAAAGGAATATGTGGAAAACACTGATAAGGAGAAGGGACAAGATGATAGGACATCTGCTAAGAGATGAGGGAACGACTTCCATGGTACTAGAGGGAGCTGTAGAGGGCAAAAACTGTAGAGGAAGACAGAGATTAGAATACGTCAAGCAAATAATTGAGGACGTAGGTTGCAAGTGCTACTCTGAGATGAAGAGGTTAGCACAGGAAAGGAATTCGTGGCGGGCCGCATCAAACCAGTCAGTAGACTAAAGACAAAAAAAAAAAAAAAAGACTTATTTTGCGAACATTTATTATGTGTATTTTACCAAAATTTGTGAAGAAAATGTTCAATAAATATTTTGCCACTGTCGAGATGTGAAGTGTAGATACTGACCTGTGATATGTGAAATATATAAATCCAGAGAGAAAAGCTGATCATCGTATTATTTCTCCTATTAATATATGTGAAAAGAGTTGAAGTTAACCACTACAGTATTGTGTCCATCATTTCATAACGTAGTCACTCAACCAAATTGTTACAGGAAGAGTTATCAAGAAAAGCAGCTACCAACAGCAGAACATCCGTATCAGTAATTTCACTCTATTCATCTTTTCAACAAAATTCTGGAACTCCTCCACATATTCAGAAGGAATGTGAATAATTTCACACTGCAATGACTCTTAAAGTCGTCTTTTTAAGATAGACATTGATGAAAGCATCCCCAGTGGTCTGTCTGAATAGTTCAGTTTATTTCATTCCCTGACATAAAATTCACTTGTATAACCCATCCTGTTTAAGAAGTCATTTTACGGTCTGAATTGCTACACTTGCCCCAGCAGTTACTTAAAAATGTAGATTCAGAGGTCTTTTATCAGTTAATTACTCAGCATGCATATTAGCCCACGATTGAGCTCCCCCTTATTGCTGTCTCTTCACAAATTTTACGTTACCGACATCACTCATGCCAGTTATAAAATTACACAGGCCAACTAAGACTTTTTATTTAACTTTTTTTACTTTGCTAGCTAAGTTGAATCCAAATCTAGCCTTAGTTTTTTTTGTATCACCCATAGTTTTCGAGCAATATGCTTTTTATTATAGAGTATAAAAATCCTATACGGTGAACGGGGAAATTAATGAAATGTTTTGTTACAACATAAGCATGGTTTGTATTTACAGTAAGGTACTTAAAACAATAATATGCGTTAATATAGGTTTCACTTGTCAGCTGGAATTGGTTTGTATTTTCTTTCTCTTTTTTCTTTGAAGCTTCTTGTGTAGCGTGTGGCGGTTCCACCTGCTTTTATTTCATTTTTTCATTTGTCGACGTACTGCTTTGCTACACTGGCTGAAAAATTGGTTGTGGATTCCAACACACACTACTGTAAATCATGTAGCAAACAGGTGCAAAGTTGCATTTCACAGTACATTAATTTTCACTTTGCACAACCCCCAATATTACACAGTTATATGGCCAGTGCACTATTATGTAACCTTTGATAAGCCTCATTAATAGTTAACAGGCGAAACTCCACATACTGCTACAATAGTTTACTGTTGAACATCTATGAGCAGTAAAAACATAATCACGAAGTTCACAGTTCTTGAAGAATAATCAGGTACGTATGGAGCAGACACTGTCACTGTTTTAACACATGACCTAATTGAAACTTCCTGGCAGATTAAAACTGTGTGCCAGACTGAGACTCGAACTCGGGACCTTTGCCTTTTTCGGGCAGGTGCTCTACCAACTGAGCTACCCAAGCACGACTCATGCTCCGTCCTCACAGGTTTACTTCTGCCAGTACCTCATCTCCTACCTTCCAAACTTTACAGAAGCTCTCCTGCGAACCTTGCAGAACTAGCACTCCTGAAAGAAAGGATATTGCAGAGACATGGCTTAGCCACAGCCTGGGGGATATTTCTACAATGAAATTTTCACTCTACAGCGGAGAGTGCGCTGATATGAAACTTCCTGGCAGATTAAAACTGTGTGCTGGACCGAGACTCGAACTCGGGACCTTTGCCTTTCGCAGGCAAGTGCTCTACCAACTGAGCTACCCAAGCATCAAACATCAATTTTCTAATGTGAGGTCCAACAAAGACGCCTTCTTTTAGTTTAGCTGCTGAAAGGTGTGGAAACGTTTGGCAGAGATACTAAGAACATGGTCCATCTTTAGGCAAAGCCTTTACAAACTGTTTCATTGGGCCTAACTTTATATGTAGAGTTGGTAGGAGTACATTTTTTGAATCTACAGGGTTTTTGTGTAGTATGTTCTTCTTGCCATGTTTTAAAGACTCCCTCACAGGCCAGTTATTTCTGCACCAGTGTTGATCCTTAGCCCTACTGTCCCATTCACACAAGAAACATGGAAATTACTCTGTCCACAGGAGCGACAGATCAAACAGACCTGGTGGAGGGACAGCCATTCTGGTCAAAAATAAGTTAGTGCATCGAGGAATCACCTCATCTCACAGCCATGGAAGCAACAGCCATAGAAACTCAACTTTATAACAGAACCATCACACTGGTAGCAGCAAACAACCCAACATCTGGGAGGAGTATGCGCATACAAGACCTCCAGCAACTACGGCAACTAAGCGAATACGTTCTGACCTGTGCAAGTGAAATGTCAAACATAGGTCCTGGAACTGCAATGCCACTAACACCAATGGCAGAACTCTGAGGAAATTCCTTGACAACAACCAAAACATGGCAACCATAGTGCCAGATGGACCCATCCACTACCACTATGACTCGAAATGATGCCCAGACATCATGGACATATTCTCGGCTAAAAATCTTGCCTTGTTCATAACAACCAAAGTGGTTAATGGTTTGGACTCTGACTACAGCCCAGTAATCCTAGAAATTAATGGAAACCTGGCAAACTTCCATAACAATAGAACAATCAAGGACATCCAGACTAACTGGATCAAATATAATAATCTGGTTGCAAGTAACACGCCAGAAACACTACCATTGTGCACCAGGAAACAAATAAATTAGGCCATAGAGGAGTTCACAAAAATCATCACAGAGAGCAAAATTCATCACAATCATCACACACACCACCAGTCGAGACACACTACCACCGCATATTTGCAATCTAATAAATGAGAAAAGAAGAATCCGAAAGAGGTGGCAAACTACCGAGAGCCTGCAGACCACAGAAAAGCTGAAATACTGGCCAGAAAATTAAAAAGAGCACTCCAACAACACAGCAGTTAACTGTGGGAAGAAACTCTGGAAGCTGCGGTAAATGATGATGAAAAGTTCTGGAGGCTAATTAAATCCAGGAAGATGGACAAAACATCCATACAGCCACCCCACGGGGAAAGAGGAATTGTATATGACCCCAAGGACTGAGCAGAAGCACTAGCAGACTCACTAGAGCAACAGTTTTGTGCTCCTGAATCAGTACAGCAAGACATTGATGACCACGAAGAAATGGTGCTAAGACAAGTCAACAAGATGGAATTCAGCACAGTACATGCAGACAGAATATGCCGCCACATCCAAAACATACACTCCAAAAAGGCTGCCAGACCAGACAACATCAAACCGCAGGTGTGGTTAAATTTAGTGGAGCTAAACTTCTTACTGTTGTTATTTATAGATCCCCAGACTCCGATTTCACAACATTTTTGCTAAAGCTAGAGGAGGTTCTTGGTTCACTTTATAGGAAATACAAAAAGTTAGTTATATGTGGTGACTTCAATATTAATTGTATAAGTGATTGTGCAAGGAAAAGGATGCTGGTAGACCTCCTTAATTCATATAATCTTATGCAAACCGTATTCTTTCCAGCGAGAGTGCAAGGGAACAGTAGAACAACCATAGACAATATTTTTGTTCATTCGTCATTATTAGAAGGGCATTCTGTTAGCAAAAAGGTGAATGGCCTTTCAGATCATAATGCACAAATTTTAAGTCTAAAAGATTTTTGTGCTGCAACACATGTTAAATATAGTTACCAACTTTTTAGGAAAGCTGATCCAGTTGCTATACAGACTTTTGTAAACCTTATCAAGGAACAAGAGTGGCAAGATGTTTATAGTGCTGATACAGTAGACGATAAATATAACGCTTTCCTCAAGACTTTTCTCGTGCTCTTTGAAAGTTGCTTTCCGTTAGAACGTTCAAAACAGGGTACTAGCACAAACAGGCAGCCTGGGTGGCTGACTAAAGGGATAAGAATATCTTGTAGAACAAAGTGGCAATTATATCAAAACGTTAGAAACAGTCAAAATCTAAATGCAGCAGCCCATTACAAACAGTATTGTAAGGTGCTTAAAAAAGTTATTAGGAAGGCAAAAAGTATGTGGTATGCAGATAGAATAGCTAAGTCTCAGGATAAAATTAAAACCATATGGTCAGTCGTAAAGGAAGTGGCTGGTCTGCAGAGACAGGTCGAGAATATAGAATCAGTGCGTAGTGGGGATGTCCGTGTTACTGATAAGTCGCATATATGTACAGTACTTAATAATCACTTTCTGAATATAGCAGGTGAACTAAATAGAAACCTAGTCCCAACAGGGAATCACATAGCGCTCTTAGAAAAAAGTGTTCCGAGACTGTTACCTGAAATGCTCCTCCATGATACTGACAAGAGGGAGATTGAGTTAATAATTAAATCACTAAAGACCAAGAACTTTCATGGATATGACGGGGTATCTAGCAGAATACTGAAGTATTGTTCCACGTATGTTAGCTCAGTACTTAGCCATATCTGTAACTTTTCCTTTAGGAGTGGTCGGTTTCCTGACCGATTAAAGTACTCGGTAGTGAAGCCACTTTATAAAAAGGGAGACAGGGATAATGTTGACAATTATAGACCTATTTCTATGCCATCGGTGTTTGCTAAAGTTATCGAGAGGGTTGTATATACAAGGTTACTGCAGCATTTAAATTCACATAATTTGCTGTCAAATGTACAGTTTGGTTTTAGAAATGGCTTAACAACTGAAAATGCTATAGTCTCCTTTCTCTGTGAGGTTTTGGACGGATTAAATAAAAGGTTGCGAACGTTAGGTGTTTTCGTTGATTTAACGAAGGCTTTTGACTGTGTTGACCACAAAATATTACTGCAGAAGTTGGAACATTATGGAGTAAGGGGAGTAGCTTACAATTGGTTCGCCTCCTACTTTAAGAACAGAAAGCAGAAGGTAATCCTCCGCAATATTGAGAGTGGTAATGATGTTCAGTCCCAATGGGGCACTGTTAAATGGGGCGTTCCCCAAGGGTCGGTGCTGGGGCCACTGCTGTTTCTTATTTATGTAAATGATATGCCTTCTAGTATTACAGGTGATTCAAAAATATTTCTGTTTGCTGATGACACCACCTTGGTAGTGAAGGATCTTGTGTGTAATATTGAAACATTATCAAATAATGTAGTTCATGATATAAGTTCGTGGCTTGTGGAAAATAATTTGATGCTAAATCACAGTAAGACTCAGTTTTTACAGTTTCTAACCCATAATTCAACAAGAACTGACATTTTAATCAGACAGAATGGGCATGTTATAAGCGAGACGGAACAGTTCAAGTTCCTAGGCGTACATATAGATAGTAAGCTGTTGTGGAAAGCCCATGTTCAGGATCTTGTTCAGAAACTAAATGCCGCTTTATTTACCATTAGAACAGTATCTGAAATAAGTGACATTTCAACACGAAAAGTAGTATACTTCGCATATTTTCATACGCTTATGTCATATGGTATTATTTTTTGGGGTAATTCTTCTGATTCAAAAAAGGTATTTTTGGCTCAAAAACGGGCTGTTCGAGCTATGTATGGTGTAAGTTCGAAAACCTCTTGTCGACCCCTATTCAATAGTCTGGGAATTTTGACATTGCCCTCACAGTATGTATTTTCTTTAATGTCGTTTGTTGTTAGCAATATTAGCTTATTCCCAAGAGTTAGCAGCTTTCACTCAGTTAATACTAGGCAGAAATCAAATCTGCATGTGGAATGCACTTCCTTGACTCTTGTGCAGAAAGGAGTGCAGTATTCTGCTGCATCCATTTTCAATAAGCTACCACAAGAACTCAAAAATCTTAGCAGTAGCCCAAACACTTTTAAGTCTAAACTGAAGAGATTCCTCATGGCTCACTCCTTCTATTCTGTCGAGGAGCTCCTGGAAGAGCTAAAAAATTAAGCAAATTCCAGTGTTACATTCTTGATTTTCTTTATTTAAACTAACGACTTGTCGCCTGAATATGTTTCTAATATTTCATTTTATGACTCGTTCCATGACCATGGAGACTTCTCCTAAATGTGGTCCCACGGAACAATAAATAAATAAATAAAAAAATTACTACACCATCTCCCACCAACAGCAATCAACCATCTGATGAACATTTACAATGCCTGTTTGAAACTTAATTATTTTCCCACATCTTGGAAACAACCCAAGATCATAATGCTGCTAAAGCCAAACAAGGACTTGCTCTTCCCACAAAACAACAGGCCTATATTGTTGCTCAGTTTCCCGGGAAAAATCTTAGAAAAACTCATCCAGTCAGAATTGAAACAGTTCTTAAAGGACAATAACATCACAATACCAGAACAATTTGGATTCAGGGAAGAGCAGATCACAAGATTAACAGAACAAATATGCCAAGCCAGTACTATATGCCACAGCACAGGAGCAGTCCTACTTGACATCAAAAAAGCTTTCAACAGAGTATGGCACCAGGGCCTCATACTAAAACTTCACAACTATAACTGCCCAGGCCACATCCTCCAATTGATTGCTTCATTCTTCAGAAACAGAACATTCTACATCTACATTCCGGGTGCTGACAGCAATGTTAGATCAATAGAGTCTGGAGTACACAAGGCTTGGTGCTGGGACCCCTTCTCTATTCCACATACACTAACAACATCCCCCAATAGGTTGGAGGACATTACCACTGTTCGCAGATGATACTGCAGTATAACACAGCAGTTCAAATCTACAACACATCGCTCGGAAACTACAGCAACACTTAGAGGAAATAGAACATTGGGCAAACCTCTGGAAAATTACAAACAACAAAGAGAAGACACAGGCTATACTCTTCACCAACAAAAGAATTCCACCCGAACTAAGCATCACATTTGGAGAAAATACCCTTCCATTGACACACTCTGTGAAATATCTAGGAATCAGGCTAGATAAAAAGCTCACCTTCAAAGGCCATATCGCTGACATATGCAATAAAGCCTCAGGAATGATATTCAGACTTTATCCCCTCTTCAAAGAGAACAGGATAAATATCAGATCTAAGTAGAAAATATTCAAAACCATCAACCAACCTGCAATCACATATGGCTCGGAAATTTGGTCCATGGTTGCGGACACCAACATCAAACATGTCCAAAGAGTGCAAAACAGATTCTTCAGAATCGCTACTGGTGCTAGTCGGTACCAACCCCACAGAGACATTTTCACAACAAACAACATCCTCAAAATCCCTGACATTATCAAAACAAAATCCATAAAGTTTTCCTTCAAACATCCAATTCCAAACACTACCTCACCAAAATTTAGGCCAAAATCCACCTAACCCCAGAAGCAAATTTCCCATAATGACAACAACTAGAACCTACCACATTCCTTAAAGCCAACACCAAACCTACACATACATCACAACTCTAAAACAACATCATCAACTAAACACTTATAATTAAGATCCATCAATCCCATCATTTTGCTACCATCATCATGAGCCAGAAGGCGGGGACCAAAACTGATCCAATCCTTTGCATACAGGGGTAACCAAGCCATCAGACCACCTCCTGGTCTTTTGTGCTCGAAATTCTTCTGAGTGGCTGGTCCTCAATGTGTTGAATGAGAGTCAAACATTCTGTGATTTAAGAAATTCATTGCACATTCTCACATGTAACAGAATTCATCTTGCTCAAAAGGAAATTTACTTTGAAAGTAATGCTTTTCAAAGCATCATTCACAATATTTTCCCGCGACCTGTTAGAAATAGGTTCGTTTCAGCAGTCACCAGAGAGCGCCAGAAAACGGGCATTACTGTGTGTGGACAGCTACAATGACGTAGCCTGTACGTTTTTAATGAGATCTTACATGACGTCATAAAAGAAATAGAACGTCAGAGGATGCTGGAGCAACAGAATTTCGTAAACCATGCTAAAATGAATAATTCAGCTTAAAGTGCACATTCATATGTCCAGATTGACAGTGAAGTAGGCCCAACCTGATGTTAAGCTTTTCATTGTGGTTTTTCTTCGAGTATCAGTACTGTATTATCTCGTATTTGGTTCTTTACTATGGCATAATGCAATAAGAGCTAGAAGGTGAAAATGTGCACTTGAAATTCAGTGAACGGTTAAAACTAGCCAATAGTGTGGAATGAAACATTTCATTTCTAAGAAATTGATTGCCTCTGCGGAAAAGATTAAGAAAAGCCATCTTTATTTAGCAAACCAACAAAAATAACTTCATTGTTCTACGGTGCTATTAATGCTTGACTGCCAAGAAAGTGGAAAGAAAATAAAATCAGAAAAACTGACACTAATAACATATTTTAGCCTTCCATAATTATGTGAATGTATTTTAATCCATTTGACAGCTCCCAGCCACAGCATCCTGTTTTCTTTTTGTTTGACGTGAGAACTGTAAACAAGGAGGAAACAGCAAATTCGCTAATGTAAACACGGCTCACGTGGAGACTAACCCCCTCCCTACTACAACCCAGACTGCTCTGTGAATGCACAAATATGGCTGCTTTGGCGCACCAGAAAACGTTTTCTGGGTAGCATCTGGCTACTTGTTACTACTGCTGATACAACTGACAGCCACACTTCAAGTAGCCGGAAGCAGAAAAAGGTACTGCCCATATGTAACTCAACTGTGCATGCATGTGAGCCCATTGGCAACTGCTCAAACGAATTTAATGTAAACAGTTATGACACCACACTCATCGGCAGCAGTTTATTTTTATGAAGTATTCCATAGTCTTCGGTCTAAAGCCTTTGACACACTTTGCTGTTTATCAGTTCTTACCAGCCAAAATTATAAAAATGTAACTGAAGACTAAATCAATGAAAAATTCCCAGAATTCTAAAAAATTCCCGAGTTTTTCCTGAATTTCCCAGTTGTCCCTGAGTGTATACACCCTGAATGATCACCAGTCAGCAAAAGATCAAAGATCATGTGTGTCATAGAGCTTGCCCTTAAATACTTTCTCTGATGTCACACACTACTCAATCCACGCAAGGTACTTAATGACCACCATTCATATACCTATAAAGTTAATTGCACATACATGTGAGATACTAACTAGACTACTGTTGAAATTATCATTGAAAAAAATAACAGAATATTAAACAAGTTATAAACACAATTCAAGGGCATACCTAAATCCGGTTTTATAATACAACTAGAAATAACATAAAATTATAAATACATATGCCCAGTTGGGAGAACGAGTGTCGTCCTGCTCTTTAGTTGGACTGTCTTTTACTTTCATGTGTTACTCATTACAATCTGCACTCATCGACTAGGAAAATATGATAAGGAACTAAGAAACACACGCTGCCTTTATAGTACTGGGGAGGATTTATAGTGTTGGCAACTTCGCAAGTAAACTTTTAATAAACAAGTCTGTAATTCTTTATATACATGCATGATGTGCGATGTAGCTTCTTGTGGTGTTTACTGATGTTATTAGCTTTCATTCCACTCTTCATGATCAGTTTGCTCCAGTGGTTCAGTTGTTATTAATTTTATAAGCTATTGTAACTAAATCAGTTATAATTTTCTTAATACTTATCGTAGAATCATGCTTGAAATTGCAATGAGCTACTCACATAGCCACAATTTTTCTGGTGTACTTAGTTTTGCTGTACCATGTATGTAGGGTTTCAACATAGTTTCATTGAAAATATAATATTCATTTTTTCATTTTGTCCACATTTGCTACCACTGAGTCATCTCCATCTTTCAGCCAAGTACACATGCTCGAGCCTTGGGAAAAAAAACCAACAACTGGTGCCTAGCCATGAGCCCACCTGCACTCCACACAGTTGGTTAGCCACCAAGAGCTGTCAAAGCACTCACCACTGCCTCTCACTGCTTGAGCCAGCTTCTCATAATGTCACAGTGTCTCAAACTGTGTGATCTCATTCTGTGGTAGAAGCAACAGTATAGCTGATTTACCAAGTGTTAAAGCCTATGTAAATTGGGATATTGATAGTGGAAACAAATCTCAGAAAACAAAAAGGACATCAATGAATGGAACATTTTGAAATATTAAATTTTGCACAATACCAGAAAGGACTACAGTGGAACTTCATTTTCCTGTCCTTCTGTAACCCAGATCTCTGGTTCATCAAGATGAACTATGGTCCCATGGGACACTAGGGTGACACATGCCAACTCTTACAAAGCCTTGATTATATGGACAAGGAAAGTCGATTAGGGTGGAGATGACACTTCAAAGTTGTCCTCTAATGACTATTTTGTAACAGCCATTGATCGCAGCAATATTTATTTTGTTCCATTAGATCATTATCTCCATCTTTTCGCATCTTTTGCAATCCAGAAAAGAAGTGCCTTTGTCTACCTATCATTTATCACACCCAGCTTGATTTCATTTTCGTGTGTGTTATAACTGTGTGTTCCACCAGTCTGTTCTTTGACACTTTTTTTTCCCTCCTAATAATTCCCAAAACGCATATCTCCAATGCTCACCAATTAACCTTCAAGTTGAGAATTATTTTCTCATTTGAAAGCCCTCAGTGTTGCAAGTCACTATTAAGACACAGTAAACTGTAAGCTAGCTACTGATCGGTAGACCCAGGAGGCGGCTACTGTAACCATGGCCCAAATGTTGGTTTCTCCAGTACAGTTTTTTTTACATTATAACATAGTGTGATACTCATGGAACTCTTCTGTCAGCTGACTCTGGCCATGGAAGCCTACACACAATTAAATTATTTAGTTTATTTAATGCTCTTCAGGCCATTTTTAATCTGCTTATTTGTTCTACTACCAATCCAGTTACTAAGATATCAACTGGTTCTATAACTTCAGTGTCAATTTGTAATATTTCCCCTTTGATACATCGTTGGTATAGGAGTTTAAAGTTATAATTGGTTTAAAGGTGTATTTTCAAGCTTGCTCTGTTAAGCATTTTCATTTGTTGTTGAAGCTTATCCACACACACACACACACACACACACACACACACACACACACACACACACACACAAGTCCAAATGGTGATTCGGATATGTTGCATTAACACCAGTTCTGTCTTTGTATTTTTATTCCCACTTTAATAATCTGAAACCTATTTCTAAGATGGTTGAGAAGAGTATTGGTGATACGTGATCTCCTTTCATGACTACTCTTAATTTTTAATTTCTCACTATCGTGATGAAGTCTAATGGGAACTGCACCACTGAGGTATATTTTCTTTAATACACAAACATAATTTGAATCAAAGCCTTGTTTTTGAAGAGTCATCTGTACAGATTTTGTTGAAGCTGAGTCAAAGTTTTTTTTCAAAATTTATGAATCCCAGACAAAATAGTAATCCATACTCACTATTCTGTTCTTCAATTTTGTTAAATCTCAATTGGCCCACTGTGTTGTAGCCTCTTCTAAGGTCAGTTTGCTCATTTGCTTCATGACAGTTTTAGTGAATACAGTAATAGTTTTAGTGAATATCATGTACATGTTGGATAAAAAGTCAATAGGTTTAGAGACTTTTGTTATATCTACTGTAATAATTTTCCTTCACAAAAAAGGCAAGGTCACATTTTCGAAGAATAGTCTTCTTTCACAAAAACTCTGTAAGTAATTTTTCAAATTTTCTTTGTATCACTTTACCTCCAGCTGTAATCATCTCCATCAGATCACTATCACGTCCAAGTTTCCTTCCATTCTTTATACCTCAAATGGCCTTTTACACCTCATCTAGCATTACTTCCAATGCCTTTGTCTTACATTATCAACTATCTGTATGGCTTATTCATGTTTGGCACTAACAAACAGTTATTTAAATCTTGCCAAGTTTTTACAGTTTTCTGTCAGTTGCACGTTACTATGCCATATTGAGTAGTTTAAGGTGGTCTCTGCTCTACACAGCTTTTTGTTTTGTTTTCTCTACAGTCTTACTGGTTTCTTGTCTTTCTCTTATAAAATTCTCATTGCCTCCTCTTAACAGTTGGTCTTGAGCTAATAACATGGATAGAAGTGTTGTAAAATATTTATGTAGAAACGAGTATAAATAATAGTGGCTTTTAAAAAGTTCTTATGTAGTTATCTGTGAATAAAAAAAGGTTCTGACAGTTCTCAGACTGCAGTGTTGCCAGTCTAATGTGCTCTTTCACTGCCATTCTTTTTAGATATGTCATTCATTTAAAGAATGTACAGGGCGGAACCTAACACCAAACTTTTCGTTACTCCTGCCTCAGTTTTACTTGGCTGGAGCAAATATTATTTACTACAGAAAAGTGCCACTTTGAAAGGAAGGAATCAATAACCCAGATTGTTTGCTCAGGACACCCAAACTGATCTAATCTGAGGATGAAGCCACCATACTAGACATGATCAAAAGCTATTTCAATGTCTCTAAACATTGCTGCTGTAGTTTCTTTCCTTGCCCTTGTCTTACAAGGTATACTCAACCAAGCTTAAGAATTGTTAGATTGTCAAGTGCTCGTTGCAGAGCACAAACTGCTTGGACATCAGGAAGTTGTTGTCTGTGAGAAATTTTCAGAGGGTGGTAAGGACTACTACCTGTTGAATATTGTTGAGGTCTATTAGAAGGGAGACAATTTTCCAGGAGGGGTACGTTTTTGTTAAGAGTTGGGATGCCACAAAATAATAAAAATCACATTTCCATTTTTAAGTCTATAAAATAAGTTTGAATTTTCTACTCAAAATGGCATAAAATTTGTTAAATTCTAATTGTAAATATTTTTACTTCATTTTTCAAAATTTTGTGTGTGCTCAGTAAAGTTACCCCACTTGTGATGCGTTTGTATTCATTTCTGAAAATGTTAGATATAGAAAGGTGGAGATTTCTCTCTTCAGTTGTAGAAACTTTGATCTTTCAGTAGGTATCATTATCATACCAACCAGCAGTGTTTACAGTTGCTTTTGATCTGCAAGTTTGCATTTCAAGTCTAGTGTTTCGTTTGCACCTTAATCACTGTACCTGGAAATGAAAAGTGTCATTCAACAACAGCATATGAACTCTAGTGCCTAATAATGTATTTGTTGGGATAAAAACTGAAAAGGGGAGTCAGTGATCACATTATTTCACTTCATAATGGTCATCTGAGTAGATTAAAGGTCATAGAAAGGCTTGACATTGTTCGTGTTGTAAAAACTGTCAAAGGGCTTCAGCTTCTGGATAAATTGTGTGTACACAAGGCTCAGTGTGCAGCTGAATTTACTGCAAAGAAAGCAAGGACAGCAAGAAGAAGAAATCTTCTAGGTGAAGAAGAACCATAAGATGACTCTGATTACTCTGTTGGACACTTTTGACAAAATAAGAGATACTAGTGAATTTTTATAATAAATTACTTTAATCGCATTCTCTAGCATTTGATATTTTCAGTGTTATATGTACCTTTATCTCAGAAATCATTAAACCAATGACATTGAAATTTTAAGAAATGCTATAAAATTGTTAAAAGGTGCCACTGAATATACTCATGAGAATAACTGAATTATTTTCTGAATCAAGAACACACATGTGAAATTTTTCTCAATTAAAAATGGCTTAAGGGTAAAAATTTCATAAATATCATATCACCAAGAAAGAAATATTGATTCTACTTCAGTGAGCTAATAATACATGCTGAAATCAGCAGTCAAATTCCAATGTTCTAGGTATAACAGTTATAGAGAAAAAAGTACAGAAAGATAGCAAATTTAACATCACGAGATAAGGTATTCCAACTCCCCTTGGGAAGCGTGATATCTTTGGCAATTTTCCACACCAAGAGGGAGTAGGGTTTTCTTTCCCAGACCTGGTGGGTGGGGGGATTGGGGGTGGGGGTGGGGGGTGGGGGGTGGGGGGTGGGGGGAGGAGGAGCATTAACAGCTGAAGATGTGGCCTTTGAATATGACAAACATTTATAGGATGAAGGTTTGCAGTAGATAAGTTGACAACACAGTTTTGTGTTTTGGTTGTGGTTTGCATGGGATGTTAGGAGCGAGTTTTGAGGGTTGTGGCAAATGGAAAAGGTCAGCAACATAATGTCTGCGAGCTATGAGGGATTGAAGGATGTTCACTGCGGATGTAATAAATGCTTGTTGGCTGAATGAGGGGTGTGAATGTGGTCAGGGTTCGGGAATTTGTGATGACCTTGGCACTCAATTATTACATGCGATTCAGAGAAGAGAAGAGTATCGCCCGAACCTCCTCTGATTGTTTCCGATGCAATGAGGCAGGGTGATAGTGGGAGGAGCTCAAAATCTCCGCAGAATGGCAGCCCAAGGTGTTGGAGATAGCAATAGATTCCACTATGACATTGTCTGCTATTCTCAGGCCACAAATTGGGGAATGGATCTTGGTCCCACAGAATCATCAGAGGTTGGCTCACACAACGGAAGATGAAGTGGAACTGTTAAAAGAACTAGCGAATGAAATCCAACTAGCTTTTTTGCTATCCCAAAGAACATGATGAAGCACCTGGTAATCACAACTGTGGAAATGTTGTTCATCGAAGGTTGCCAGGGAAGAGAGTAAAGCCTCCAGTTCGCCTTACTAAGCTGCCATTTGGGTGTGCATGGAGGTGGGGTAGGAGTCAGCAAATGGATAGCACACAGGAAATAGTCACTCGAATGTGTGTCAGAGAGAGTGGACCACTTGAGATGATGGGCAAGTTGGGCAGTGCAGAAGGAGAGGTCCAAATGGGAATAGGTGTGTGGAGTCTGAAAAGAATGTGTCTGCTCCTGTGTTAAGGCAGAAGAAGAAGTGAAGTTGATTAAGAAGGTCAGCCAAGAGTGTGCTTCTCTGACAGGTTCTGGGAGATCCCTGAAGGGGATGGTGTTCATTAAAGTCTCCAAGCAGCAGAAAGGAGTGAGGTAGCTGCCCAGTAAGCTGGAGGAAGTCTGCGGGAAAAGGTCAAGTAAGGAACAAAGAGGCGAACTGCAACTGCTTGAATGTGCATAGTCAGGGAGATGGGTTGACTATGAACGTCATCCCGTATGAGCAATGCGACTTCCCCCATGAGACGGAATGTCGACCTCGGGGGGAATGTCAAAAAGAACCGGGAACAAATGCAAGAGTTAAAAGCAGTTGTGAGGATGCAATTTTGTTTCCTGAAGCAGAGAACAATTGGTCGCTGTAATTCTAAGAGCAGGCATAAATCCTCTTGTTGGATCGAAGGAAGTGAATGTGCCATTGGCGGAGAGCCATGATGATGAAAAAATGAAGGAGTGTCACCTCAGTGGCTGCCAAGTGCCAGCCTTCAAGGACTCGTTGCGACGTGGCACATAGGAAAGAGGATCCTGCTCCATGAGGTCTACAGAAGCATCGGCATTCTTCTGCTGTCAGCCTGCGAAGTCCAGGGCAGAGAAACGGTTAGCGGTGCGCACCAGCAACATGGAGGTCAGCCTGGCAAGGGTATCACGTAGCGACACCATCAAAGAGGATCTTTGAGTCAGTGAAGGAGAAGACCATTTGCCTTTATTTGACGTCTTCAAGCCTTTTTGATTAGAAGAGGAAGACTCAGGTGGTGGTTGGCTGGAGGGACACACGAAGTCTTCATCAGAGTAGTCCTCCTGTCCTTTCTGGTCTGCCAGTTGTGTTGATGGTGACTACGACCCATGAGGCGAGAGTTTGGTAGCATGTTACACAGCTGGAGGAGGAGACTGGGATGCTACCATGATGCTGGTCGATTTCGCAACTGCGGTACTAAATTTGAGGTCTCATGTTTGTGTGGCCATGTCCTTCATGAAGCGAGGTGTAGCTAGAACAGTACTGTAGGTGCCAGATGGTAGACTGCAGAGTTTCTGACTAGCGAACAGCTTGCGAGCGACCAGGTGAGGCACTTTTTCCTTCACCTGGATCTCCTGGACAGCCTGCTCATCGAGATACATGGGACAATCGAGAGAGGAGCCGGTGGGTGGCATGGTCGCCATTGCAGTTGATGCAGCAGGGAGGAGGAGGTGGCAGACAGTTGCCCTCATGAGCATCCCTACCACAGGTTTCACATTAGGTGGGTGTCAACAGGACTCTCGAGAGTGTGGTTGTAATGATGACACAGGTAGCAGCACATCAGCTTTGGAATATATGGTCTGACTGTGATAACTTCATAACCTGCTTTGATTTTTGACAGAACAACCAT
The DNA here is from genome assembly GCF_023864345.2 of Schistocerca serialis cubense. Taxonomy (NCBI): domain Eukaryota; kingdom Metazoa; phylum Arthropoda; class Insecta; order Orthoptera; family Acrididae; genus Schistocerca; species Schistocerca serialis. The sequence goes on from NC_064640.1 coordinate 527,500,768, forward strand.
TCTATCAAAAAAGAGAGTGTGTGTGCATGTGGGCACTAACAATGCATCTACTTTTTTCATCACCCGGTGGACGGCAATGACACCTTAATGAGAGAGGTATGTTTGGATTTCTGCCTCACACACGCCATTGAGCAGCTTAGTGTAAATATCACCATGGGAAGCATTCGGCATTCGATGGGCCTCAACACAAACAGCGTAGCCATGGAAGAGCAAAGCTGCAAGCAATTGTTGTGCTTGAGAATCAGAAGTAGTCTCCAAAAGCAAAGTGCCATTGCGTAAATGGGAGCAGGATTTCACAGGGCCAGCAACTGCATCAACACCTTTCTGAATAATAAACAAATTTACCGTAGTGAAGAACTGACCATCTTCAGTACGTGAAACCACAAGTAACCATGGTGCAGCTGGAAGGGTCTTCGAATCATTAGCCTCATTCTGTTTACGTTTTGTAACCGTTGACTGTGAAGATGATTGGCTCATTGCAAGAAAATCCCCCATGATTGCCATCATCTCCAATGGCGTGCTCCTTCCAACTGGGGCCCTCTTCAGAAGAGGGCACACCAGGCTTAGGTGATAGTTCACACCTCAGGTCACACCTCCCAAACACCTGACAGAGGGACCTACAGGCAATTGGGGAAGGTAGCAGCTCAGACAATCACCCCTCCCTGGGCCCGGCTTGTATCAGGGGGTACGTGCGAACCCTACCTGTTGACCCAGGGCTGGGAATTACGCATTACCCAGTCATAATTACACATCAGACGCATGAGTCGGCCTTCAGGAGCGCACAGGGAGGAAGAGAAAGAGGAACCCCAAATGCTGAAGCAGAGCAAGGATAGGAGAAGGTGAACGAATAAGAAAGGAACAGTGGAGAGTATTCTGACAGTGACTACCAAAAATGCAGGATACATTGTAAAAATTTACACTATTCATGCAATCTTCACCATAAACTTTAGACATTCTAGAGTTTCTCACCTTCAGCAAGTGTAAAAAAAAAAAGGATAACAGAATGTTGTTCAACTAATGTGGACGTTTCAAGCAGACTTACCATCTTGAAATGTACGTTTGAGGTTATATACAAAACAATGTTGATACATCAGCTGATCAGGGCTCATTTCAATGATACCAATTTAGTCATAAAAGTACCAAACTTGCTCTACTAACAATTTTTTCCCCAATTTGTCTCTTTAATTACTGAATGATCCTCGTGTTATCTAATGTTAACTGGCACTTGCAATTTCACATTCATTACCACTTGCTATGTCACATACAAACTGAAATGTCGATACCTGTATTTTATTCAATTCCATTACGTCATGCATTTGCGCTCAAACACCAAAAACACACAAACAATTGCAAACTATATGAAACACACATACTTGCACTATCCATCATAAAACGGATGTGCTAATTCAGAAACCTTAGTGGGCACGCACAACAAGTCAAAGTTTCACCACAACTGGATGAATGTAACAACAATGCATATGAGACAAAAAGTGTATACCGTCAAACGGGGGGAATTCAGACAGTTTTGTTGTTATTTTGATTGTAACTTTCGTATATATTGTTAGATTAAATGGATTGTTATGAAAGTGGTAGGGTATATGTGTAACGAATAAAATATCCTAGAACCAGAACATGTATGTGTAGGCATATTTGTCCGAGTCAGTTAAATAAAGTGTCCAAAGTCACCCCATGGATTGGGGTGATTTCCGACACGTGTGTTTTTTAAGTCTCTGTCCGAAGTTACGGTATATAGAGGGCGAATTCGAACAGTTACTGCCTTTTTTTTAAATTCTACGTGCTTTTTATTTGATTTTTTTCTCTTTTCTCCTTTCGACCAGATTTATCAAGGTAGCCTTTAACTAAATATCTAATATCCAATTTAGTGAAGGGAAATCCCCAATGTGCAGCCCTCAAGATACCTTGCTTCAACATTTCTTCTTCTTCTTCTTCTTTTTCTTCTTCTTCTTCTTCTTCTTCTAGCACTGGCTGTCCTCCCATTTTTTTCGGATGTGCTTTCTGCACTTTATTTTGTAGGGTTGATTTAGGTATACCATACAAATCTCAGGCTTTTCTGTACAATAATGTACCACTCTGAATATCATGGACAGCTTTATCTAAAAGTTACGGGTCATAATTACACTGTACTGTAGCATCTCTCATGCTCTTATACGTTCTTGGCATTGTCCAAAACCACCCCACACAGTACACAGTTTTACAAAAACCGTCGTTATTTTATAACCTTGCACAAGAAACTTGACATACTTGTACAGAAATTGTCCCAATGCTGTTAGCTACTGAGCGCATCAACAATTATGGTTACAATAACTTCCCGCTCGGTGCAACAATAGAAAGTTTCAACTTTATGATAATGCTTGGATTTTTAACACTGAAACTGTTTGTTAATTATTCACCTAGGAAACAATTGATGTAAAATAAAAGTTGTGGAAAGTGATAAATGCAATCTTGCACTTAAAATAACTGGCGCACGGACGTTAAAATAGGTAACTCTTTGTTTCTATGCAGTGGCGAAGAGCAAAATAAGCCATACTGTCCGAATTCGCCCCGGTGTCCAAAATCATCTCGTTTGACGGTACATAGTTTTTTTGAGTATGTGACTTAATTAGCCCCATTAAACTAGGAATATCCTGGTTCACTCCAGTATTTAGGGAGGAAGCCTACTCCAACCGTAAGACAGAACACTTGTGCCTCCTACAACTTAGTCGATCAACAGTCGCTCTGCTCAAATAAAAACAGGACCTCGTCGCATTTGAGTGTTGTGCTTGTAAGTGGTACATACAGTGATAGGCAACATATGGGTATACAACTATATGTTCAAAGTACAGATATTTGCAGCCATGTTACACCATGAGGAGTTGCCACAGGCTGTATAACAGGAGGCTCCCCCATCTCAGTCAGGGGCTGAGTGTGGCATTTTTTCTGTAAGCCCCAGCAGCCAATGTAATGCCCTTATGTTGGACTCCGTCTAATATCTTCAGATACAATCAAGCTGATGTATATACAGGGAATTGACAAATTTTGGAAACACCAAAAACACATCATCATGCCTAATACAGTGTAGGAAATATGCTGGCACTCAAAACAGCTTCCAGTCATCGCAGAACAGATAAACACAGGTCCTGCATGTTTTAAAGAGATTCTTAAAACATTTCCTGCAAAATAGTGGCATATTCATGAAATAACAATGAAAGTGTATAGCAATCATGCAACCTTTTCTTCAAAGTAGACTACAAAGGCTCAATAATACAGGGTTATTACAAATGATTGAAGCGATTTCACAGCTCTACAATAACTTTATTATTTGAGATATTTTCACAATGCTTTGCACACACATACAAAAACTCAAAAAGTTTTTTTAGGCATTCACAAATGTTCGATATGTGCCCCTTTAGTGATTCGGCAGACATCAAGCTGATAATCAAGTTCCTCCCACACTCGGCGCAGCGTGTCCCCATCAATGAGTTCGAAAGCACCGTTTATGCGAGCTCGCAGTTCTGGCACGTTTCTTGGTAGAGGAGGTTTAAACACTGAATCTTTCACATAACCCCACAGAAAGAAATCGCATGGGGTTAAGTCGGGAGAGCGTGGAGGCCATGACATGAATTGCTGATCATGATCTCCACCACGACCGATCCATCGGTTTTCCAATCTCCTGTTTAAGAAATGCCGAACATCATGATGGAAGTGCGGTGGAGCACCATCCTGTTGAAAGATGAAGTCGGCGCTGTCGGTCTCCAGTTGTGGCATGAGCCAATTTTCCAGCATGTCCAGATACACGTGTCCTGTAACGTTTTTTCGCAGAAGAAAAAGGGGCCGTAAACTTTAAACCGTGAGATTGCACAAAACTCGTTAACTTTTGGTGAATTGCGAATTTGCTGCACGAATGCGTGAGGATTCTCTACCGCCCAGATTCGCACATTGTGTCTGTTCACTTCACCATTAAGAAAAAATGTTGCTTCATCACTGAAAACAAGTTTCGCACTGAATGCATCCTCTTCCATGAGCTGTTGCAACCGCGCCGAAAATTCAAAGCATTTGACTTTGCCATCAGGTGTCAGGGCTTGTAGCAACTGTAAACGGTAAGGCTTCTGCTTTAGCCTTTTCCGTAAGATTTTCCAAACCATCGGCTGTGGTACATTTAGTTCGCTGCTTGCTTTATTCGTCGACTTCTGCGGGCTACGCGTGAAACTTGCCCGCACGCATTCAACCGTTTCTTCGCTCACTGCAGGCCGACCCATTGATTTCCCCTTACAGAGGCATCCAGAAGCTTTAAACTGCGCATACCATCACCGAATGGAATTAGCAGTTGGTGGATCTTTGTTGAACTTCGTCCTGAAGTGTCGTTGCACTGTTATGACTGACTGATGTGAGTGCATTTCAAGCACGACATACGCTTTCTCGGCTCTTGTCGCCATTTTGTCTCACTGCACTCTCGAACGCTCTGGCGGCAGAAACCTGAAGTGCGGCTTCAGCCGAACAAAACTTTATGAGTTTTTCTATGTATCTGTAGTGTGTCGTGACCATATGTCAATGAATGGAGCTACAGTGAATTTATGAAATCGCTTCAATTATTTGTAATAGCCCTGTACTTGAGTCATGTGACTGTTGTCCAGGGGAGAAGCAACACTTCATCCTCTTGCTCACAAAACCAGTACTGGATGATGCGAGCAGTGTGAACAGGGGTCCTGTCGTCTTGCAACACACCATCACTATTGAGGAATAAACACTGTACCATGGAGTGCACCCGATCAGCCAAAATGGTCGCATATTCCTTGACAGTAATGTGTCGTTGCAGAGTACCCGTGGAAAACCATGATACAGCTGCCAAATAGCCAAACACCTGCCATGTTTCACTCTTGAGATGTAAACTCAGCCAAAAGTTGAAAACTATGTGCAGCATGACTCATCTCACCAAATTACTTTCTTCCACCGCTCCACAGTCCAGGTTTTATGGAGCTCCCTTCATGTTGTTTCGGTGCTGACAGGGGTTTCAAGAGTTTCACTCAATTCTGCAGTGACTTCTGCAGTTGTCATCCCCTTATTTTTCATCAGAATCTTCTTCAACGACTATCCATCACCATCAGTCAACACACGGTCTCATCTGTGTTGTTACTTAGCGGATATGTTTGCCTGCTTTCCCTGTATGCAGTATAAATCTTCTATATGGTGCCTCTTGAAACACCAGAAACTTTGGCTACCTTGGTTAAAGAAGCATCCACCACACGAGTGTCAAATATTTTTCCCCCATTCACTTAAGCTCAATGCACTCACAACCACAAAGAATACTGTTCTGACTATGACTGACACTTGCATTGTATTGAGGATTTTACACAGGTGCCGTTCCTGGTCAAATGCAACAGCACATATTCAAGCATGCATTTCCCGTGGTGTTTCCATATTTTTGTCCAACTATAATCAATGTTAGAAAGACTGAAGCTTCAATTGAATTGCAGTATGCTAGTTCTGTCTGCCTCTAAGGCATTTTAATATGTCAAGGCTTTCATTTAATCAGCTTTAAGATCTTTCAAATGTGGAGTCAAGTAAGAATCTCAGGACCATTTCACAGAATACTTTGTGGTGGATAACTTACTGTAAATGAAAGAATGAAAAGGGTGATAATTTAAATACTTCCCTAAAAGGCATCTTTTTTTCTGTATAAAATGATTTGAGAAGGTAAATCTCACCCTGCACCTAAAATGTTAATCACTTATAACTCAATTATAATAACTTTGTGATAGCAATAAAACAAAGAATCCAAGTCGTGGAGTTGACTTAATAGTAGCACCATATGCCTTTTCCAAGTCAAAAAGTATGCCTATGAGGTTTCGCTTATACACACATGGTGTACCATATCCCAATAGTTAAATGTATTTCAGCTTACACCTATTTGGGTGTTCTCAATAACATACAAATTTGGGAAACAATGTAGCAATGAAATAATCACAATAGCACTACTTTTGGACTGCAACTGAAACTTGCAAACCTTAAATTTACTGCAAACTTCCAACACAGAGTTATTATGCGCAATGGTGGGCAGAACTAACCTAGATTTTACAGTCAGTATTAAAAAAAGACAATCACAAACATTTCTTCCACTACTTATTTTATTCTGATACAAAATACATTTTCATTTTAACATCACAGATATTCTCAGTCTTGATAAATAAGAAACATTTCTAAGTCTCCCACATGCCCTGTCTTCTGCTACTTGAGAACAAAAATATTAATCATTAAAAGTATTATTTGAATTCTTTATTCATTGCAACAAGACAAATGTAATCACAGAAGACTTTTTGATTTAATTCTTTTCAAAACAAACTTCCAGTTAACTTCAGGATCCTGCAAAACAGACACATACATTAACAATTTCAATATCAAAATAAGTGGCAAAACATGGTCATCACAATTACAGTTACAAAATATTACCACTACCTAAATGGCACACAGTCTACTTTGTGAAGCCGTGATAAGCTACAACGGGAATCATGATAATTATTCAAACAGCGATACCACATTTATTTTAGAATAATGTTCTCTGTTGAACATCAGTGCTGAAACTATTGTCAAGTAACAATGGCCCACACATATTTGGTTAGTGATACACTCTGCAAACAGTCAAGCCACGTGTGAAGCTGTCTGCATTACATGAAAGATTTATCGGAGGGTCTCTGATAAGGTTGTTGTCTATAAGAAAGTAGCAGTATTGAAAAATGGAGAAGTACTTATACACACACACACACACACACACACACACACACACACACACACACACACACACAGAGGTGTCGGGGGAGGGGGGGGGGGGGGGAGGGGGCACATGCTCCTCTTCTATGTGGTAACATCTATCCACTGTTGTTATTCCACCTAGGATTTGTTTCATTTCCTTATCGTATATGTTTCAAATGAATCACTGTCATACACACAGTGAAAAGAGGAAGTATAGAAATTTTTGGATCACGTGAACTGTAAATACTATATTGACACTGTGCGCACCGTAAGTTCATAAAAAAATTATTTCACATCACCCCAGTTCGTAAGTGTATCATCATATTCATAGAGTCTATAGTTTCTGCACTGACAAGTAAGCCTTCTCTACTTTGATAACAGCTTGCTGGAATCCCATATATTTTCTGGAAGCTTATGTCATAAGCAGAAGAATTAAAATCTTAGGGGCAGAGGAACAGGCATTTGGAAGCTATAGGACCCACAAAGTATCAGTAAACCATTTGTAGGTGGACATATTACTGTCATGACGTCTACTTCCCGTATGTTCCCATATGTTGTTAAGTACTAATGTATTGGACATTATCTTCTTACATTGCAGATGGATCCGAAAGTCACAGTGGCTACCTTGGTCTCTCGATTTGGAGCAAGCAATCGGTCTCCGTACATCCCGAAATCAGATATCATAAAACACGTAACTACTCTCCTGGAAAATGATATGGAGATTGTGGAACATATCTGGACATTAGGATTTGCTGGAGGCGATGGGGAAGAATGGGACGAAGAAACAGACTTCAGAGATGGTGTCGATAAGGAACAGCAATGCTCATGACAACAGTCACCTACCTCTACTTTGAGTTCAACGGCATCTGAGTATGTGCTTTCGCGCAAAAGGCGGAAGCACTCATGGTCCAGCAGATATGACAGAAGAGGACTGAACTGCTTAAAAGCAGCACGTTTCTGTGTACTGGACCACAAATCCTACAACAGGTGAACCTCTGGCGATACGTCTGTTGCATGCGTCAATAACAAAGTAGTTCAAGATAACTGAGAACAAGAACATTCTGTAAAACTTGGAGAAAAACATGAATACTCCATCGACTCAAAAAATCAATCGGACTGTCCTGCAGAAATTGAAAGAGAAGGGAACAGACGGAGCAATTATTCACGACCTGACATTGTGAGTGTGGGCCATGCAACTTAGGATAGCAATGGAGCTACAAAATACAATTCAGTTTAAAGCTTCTGATTTCTGGGTATATCACTTCAAGAAGCAGAATTACGTTGTTGACAGCCTACACAGTGTGCAGGAATTGTCAGGATAAGGAGGCAAATTTCTCACAGGTGTGTGATGATTTTGTTGCAAAATTACGCAACCTCACTGTTACAGAAAAGTTTTCGACTATACATCTTCCATGCTGATCACAGCAGATCTGAGAAAGAGTTACATGGCCATCGAACACTGTGAACCAGAGAAACAACAGTTGTTTGCACTATTGCTGGATCAGTCTTTGAAACACAGCACAGTTTAATGATTATGCTTGTGATTTCAATGGAAGGCGAAATATTGTGGCTAACGTATGTGCTTGTATCCGAGCCTTGTGGAAAATTTCCACAGTCAAAAGCCAGTAAATCCTCTGAATATAAGATCATGTGTCGGAAAAACAGCAAATGTGTCGAAAGCAGACCTAAAATGGTTCTATTGTGACGTATTTTGGCCGAGTATGCCTGATGACAGGAAGAAAATTCTGCTCTTAGTGGATTCATGGTGTTCTATCAAAGACCATGCATTGTCTGCTTCTGAAGTACCTGATGTAGGTCCTACACAAAGAACTGGTACCTGAAGGATGTACAGGAAAGAACCTGGCTCTGGATATTCATTTTTCAGACACGACAAATATTTTGTTCGTTACATAATGGACACAATTATTATCAAACACTGGAAAATCCAGGATGTAATGTAACAATATAATGGAAAGGATAGTTGCTACTAATCTTACAGCAGAGATTCTGAGTCGCAGAAAGATACAACGAAAATACTGCCGGAATGTTAGCTTTCAGCCAACACGGCCTTTCTCTCTCTCTCCCTCCCTCCCACACACACACACACACACACACACACACACACACACACACAGTCTCCAGCAGATGGAGCCACACAGAGACTAGCAGCACATTATGAGAGAGGCAACCGAGTGCAGGTGAGGAGGAGGTTGGGCATGTTGTGCGAGGGATAGCAGGGTAGGGGTGGGGAATGGTAACGTGCTGCTGGGAGCATACACGGATGAGGTGCAGAGCAGGGCAGCTAGGTGCAGTCGAAGGTTAGTCAGAGAGCATGGGAGAGACGGGGACTGGCAGAAAAGGAGAGAAGTATAAAGATTTGAGTACACTGGTGGAATAGAGGGATGTGCAGTGCTGTAATGGTAACAGGGAAGGGGTTAGATGGGTAAGGACAATGATTGACGAAAGTTGTGGCCAGGAGGATTATGGGAACACAGGATATATAGAAGGGAGAGTTGGTGGGAAGGGTCCACATGGCACAGTCTGTGAAGCAGTTACTGAAATGAAGAACACTGTGTTAGGTGGTGTGCTCAGCAAGAGGGTGGTCCAGTTGTTTCTTGGCCACAGTCTATCGGTAACCATTCATATGGGTAGACAGCCTGTGGTTGTCCTGCCCACATAGAATGTGGCACAGTGGTTGCAGTTCAATTTCTAGATCACATGACTGGTTTCACAGGTAGCCCTGCCTGTGCTGGGATAGGTGATGTTTGTGACCAGACTGGAGTAGGTGGTGGTGGTGGTGGTGGTGGTGGGATGATGTATGGGATAGATCTTGCCTCTAGGTCTATTACAGGGATATGAGACATGAGGCAAGGGGATGGGAGCAGTGGTTGTGTGGTGATGGACAAGGGATATTGCATAGATTCAGTGGGCGGCAAAATACCACTGTGGAAGGGGTGGGGAGGATAGTGGGTAGGAAATTTCTCATTTCAGGGCACAATGAAAGGTAGTCAAAACCCTGGCAGAGAATGTAATTCAATTGCTCCAGTCCTGGGTGGTACTGAGTCATGAGGGGAATGCTCCTCTGCAGCCAGACGGTGGGGTGTTGGGAGACTGGAAAGATAAGGCACCAGAGATATGTTTTTGTACAAGGTTGGGAGGGTAATTACGATCTGTAAAGGCCTCAGTGAGACCCTTGGTATATTTTGAGAGGGACCGCTAGTCAATACAGATATGACTGCCACGGATGGCTAGGCTGTATGTAAGGGACTTCTTGGTATGGAATAAGTGGCAGTTGTCGAAGTGGAGGTATTGCCAGTGGTTGGTATGTTTGATGTGGACAGAGGTACTGATATAACCATATTTGAGGTGGAGGTCAACATCGCGGAAGGTGGCTTGATTTGTTGAGTAGGACCAGGCAAAGCAAATGGGGAGAAGGTGTTAAGGTTCTGGAAGAATGTGGATAGGCTGTCCTCACCCTCAATCCAGATCACGAAGATGTCAATGAATCTGAACCAGGTGAGGGGTTTGGGATTCTATGTGTTTAGGAAGGGTTCCTCTAGATGGCCCATGAAGAAGTTGGCATAGGATGGTAGCAAGAGGGTGCCCATAGCCATACCACAGATTTGTTCGTAGGTAATGCCTTCAAAGGAGAAGTATTTGTGGGTGAGGATGTAGTTGGTGATGGTGACTAGCAAGGGGGTGGTTGGTTTGGAATCTGTAAGGCACTGGGAAAGGTAGTGTTCAATAGTGGTATGGCTGTGGGCATTAGGGGTGTTAGTGTGAAGGAAGGTGGCATGTACTCGCTTCGGCGGTACATATACTAAAATTGGAACGATACAGAGAAGATTAGCATGGCCCCTGCCTAAGGATGGCACGCAAAATCGTGAAGTGTTCCACATTTTATTGGGTTTCAAAAAGACGGTCGTGTGAAACCCAGCTCGCACTATTCGTCCACGAGACTCAGAGGGCCATACACACGGGTTCACAGGTGGATGCCGTGTTTCTTGACTTCCGCAAGGCGTTCGATACAGTTCCCCACAGTCGTTTAATGAACAAAGTAAGAGCATATGGACTATCAGACCAATTGCGTGACTGGATTGAAGAGTTCCTAGATAACAGAACGCAGCATGTCATTCTCAATGGAGAGAAGTCTTCCGAAGTAAGAGTGATTTCAGGTGTGCCGCAGGGGAGTGTCATAGGACCGTTGCTATTCACAATATACATAAATGACCTTGTGGATGACATCGGAAGTTCACTGAGGCTTTTTGCAGATGATGCTGTGGTGTATTGAGAGGTTGTAACAATGGAAAATTGTACTGAAATGCAGGAGGATCTGCAGCGAATTGACACATAGTGCAGGGAATGGCAATTGAATCTCAATGTAGACAAGTGTAATGCGCTGCGAATACATAGAAAGATAGATCCCTTATCATTTAGCTACAAAATAGCAGGTCAGCAACTGGAACCAGTTAATTCCATAAATTATCTGGGAGTACGCATTAGGAGTGATTTAAAATGGAATGATCATATAAAGTTGATCGTTGGTAAAGCAGATGCCAGACTGAGATTCATTGGAAGAATCCTAAGGAAATGCAATCCGAAAACAAAGGAAGTAGGTTACAGTACGCTTGTTCGCCCACTGCTTGAATACTGCTCAGCAGTGTGAGATCCGTACCAGATAGGGTTGATAGAAGAGATAGAGAAGATCCAACGGAGAGCAGCGCGCTTCGTTACAGGATCATTTAGTAATCGCGAAAACGTTATCGAGATGATAGATAAACTCCAGTGGATGATTCTGCAGGAGAGACGCTCAGTAGCTCGGTACGGGCTTTTGTTAAAGTTTTGAGAACATACCTTCACCGAAGAGTCAAGCAGTATATTGCTCCCTCCTACGTATATCTCGCGAAGAGACCATGAGGATAAAATCAGAGATTAGAGCCCACACAGAAGCATACCGACAATCCTTCTTTCCATGAATAATACGAGACTGGAATAGAAGGGAGAACCGATAGAGGTACTCAGGGTACCCTCCGCCAAACACCGTCAGGTGGCTTGCGGAGTATGAACGTAGATGTAGATGTAGAATAGTGATCAGCAACGCATCATGTGGTACACAAACAGGAACAGTGGAGGGCTGGTGGAGGAAATTGTTGGTATCTTTTATATAGTAGGGTAGGTTGTGGGTAATATGTTGAAGGTGTTGGTCTATGACAGTAAAGATTCTGTCAGGGGGGCACACTAACCAGCCACAATGGAGCATCCTGGGTGGTTGGATTTATGGGCTTCACAAAGGATGTAGAAGGTAGGAGTGCAGGGAGTGGTAGGGGTGAGGAGAGAAATAGACTAGAGGGTTGTTGGCCGAAAGCTAACATTCCAACAGTATTTTTGTTGTGCCTTTCTGCGACTCAGCATCTTTGCTACATTTTGAGTAGCAACTATCCTTTTCATAATATTGACACAATCATCCAGAAACAGGGCCATACTTGGCATTATTATAGTTTTCTAGCCCTGCAGTCCTTTTCCCTAATCAATTCAGCGCTCCTCATTTCAAGAACTTTATTAAGTATGCTTTCCAGAAGGGCAGATACTTTGACGAACCTGGAATGTGGATTGCGTCAATGGATTTCTGCTTCAATTCATTGACAAAAGATGCATGTGCAAACTGTGAGGCTACCACTTTTGTAAAATGTGTATTGTGAACTGTCTTTCTGCTCGTCTCACTGTTTACTTTAAGAATTGCACATTGATAGTCTCTTTTAATAGATTTTGTATGAAGTCAATAACAAGTCACATTTTCAAAATACCAAAGAGTTGTTTCGTCCTTTATGTTGAGATCTCCAACTTCTTACCCTATTATTAGTTCACATAAATATGTGTAACGAGCATTTTAACGACTTTTTGTGTCATGTTTCCAACACTTTATTGAGACTTCGTGGGTCCTATAACTCCTAAATGTTTGCTCCTCTGCCAGTAAGATTTCACAATTGTTCTACTTGTGACATAAGCCTTCTGAAAATATATGGGTTTCCGGCAAACTGTTATCAAAGGAGAGAGGATTTACTTGTGAGACCAGCACACGTTCCATCAGATATTACGTATTTGACACATTTGTACACATAGCTGAGGAAGACACTAAAACTGAATTCTTTTTCAAATGAAATTTGTATCAACGATTACTCTTTTTCTGAACTGAGCACTAACACTATGGAATGAAATTTGAAGACAGTAACATGCTTTCCCTTGATAGCACTGGAATATAGCAGCCAGTAATATAAAAGACATAACAGGAAATCCATATACAGGAATGTACACTCCACTATGGACTGTGGACAACAACATAAAAGACTATCACAACTGATAGCTATAAATTGTTTTGTAAATTACTTGACATAAATTGGAGGCAAGTGAAAGGAAGAAACTAACTGTTAATGAAAAAGTATGAACACAACTGAATAATTAAAAGGAAAATTACTTACCCACCGAAAATTAATTCTCTTCTAGCTGCTTGTCCCTGGCAATGACAGACTCTTCAAACTGAATCATGTACGTTGTGCCATTGTGCCAGTGCGTAGTCACCTTTGCTGGCTGCAAAGGAATTTTTTTTTTATACTCCAGTACAAATGTTTTCAGTTATCTCCTGTTATATTCGAAGACAACAGAAATGCTCAATTTAAATAAAAATGTTCCTATAAAAATACCCACATTTCTGAGTGGTTTATAGAACTGCATAAATTTCACTTTCACTCATAGCCTGTAGTTTCAATCTTTCCCACCAATCCTCTTTGCTCCTAACATCTGTGCTCTGAATAGCCTTGCTGCAATGAATCCAGGGAAAAGGTACAGGAGACACCCAGGGAAGTGTGATAGGACTGCTGTTATTTTCTATATATAAATGATCTGGTGGACAGGGTAAGCAGCAATCTGCAACTGTTTGCTGATGATGCTGTGGCATATGAGAAGTTGTCATTACTGAATCACTGTAGGATGAGACAAAATGACTTGGACAAAATTTCTAGTTGGTGTGACAAATAGCAGCTATCTCTAAATGTAGAAAAATTTAAGTTACTGAAGATTGGTAAGAAAAACAAACACATAAATTTCGAACACATTATTAGAAGTGTGCTTCTTGACACAGTGATGTTTCAATAAATATCTACACTTAACATTGCAACGCAATATGAAATTGAATGAGCACATAAAGACTACACTAGGAAAAGCAAATGGTCGATGTCAGTTTATTGGGAGTATTTTAGAAACAGTGGTTCATCTGTAAAGGAGACCGCATACAGGACATTAGTGCTATTCACTGTTGAGTGCTGTTTGATTGTCTGTGATCCGCACCAGGTTGAATTAAAGCAAGAGAAGCAATTCAGAGGCGAGCTGCTAGACTTCTTACCAGTATGTTCAAATTGAGATAAGTACTAAGAGATGTTTCGGGAACTCAAAGGGATATCACTGGAAGAAGGGCAACATTCTTTTCAAGAAGTATCTTGGAGAAAATTTAGAGAACCAACATTACAGGTGCCTGCACAATGATTCTACTGCCACCAATGTACATCTAGTGGAAGGAACAAGAAGATAGGATTACAGAGATTAGGGCTTGTATGGAGGCATATAGACAGTAATTTTTACTCCCTCTATTTGCAAGTGGAACAGAAAAGGAAATGACTAATAGTGGTACAGGGTAACCCCTGCTATGTACTACATGGTGGTTTGTGGAGTATGAATGTACATGTAGATATATTTCTGGAAAAGATGTGGAGGATAGTTTATCTACGAAGGTCTCACAAAACATTCAGCATACGGGGAGATTTAACCTCACTGCATGTGTGGCATAAACTGGTGCCCTGGCTACCAAACCTTTTGGTTTGGAATGTTTGGTATTGATCATAGAGGAGATATTGTTGGTGATTGGTGAATTTAATGTGCACAGAAGCTATTTTGACACGATCAGTGAAAGAGAGATCAATTTTCACACAGACTACTACGACCCAGGGAGGGCCAAATGAGAGACAATTGGCAGCAGAGGAATCTGGAGTCTGGTGAAAATAAAGCAGATTTCCCTGCCCTGCGCTCAGATTATGAACTTGTTATCAAGGAACTTAGGCAATGTGGAAAGTTAAAATTCTGAATGGCTAGTACGCATCCCTCCGGATAGCTTACGAACAAGTTTGAGTAACACATTGCCGTGGTAGTGTCTACAGCAGTGCCATATATATTTAGGTACTACATTCAAAGAGGAAGTACTTAAGCATGATAAAGGAACAATTTTAGTTCCCTTCCATTCTCCTAAGGTGCATACATGCCTACAGCGATCCGGTTATTAAGGAACATAACAATCAATAATGGGGTGTGCTAGAAGAGCCACGCGATCTGGTTCAGAGGTATAATTCCTAAAAGCTAACAACCACAGTAAAATTTTAAGAGTTACTATCTCTTAATCCTGGGGGACTCTGCTCGTGATGGAGTCTCTGGACAGGGCGGATCACGAAAGGCTTACAACCTGTGTTCAGTAGCAGACAATGTTATAGTGGACCCTATTGCCATCTCAAACACCTTGGGCCACTATTTTGTAGATATTTTGAACTCCACTACCACCCTGTCTTCCTCTATTGGAAACGAATGGAGGAGGTTCGGGCAATAGCATCCTTTTCTCAGAATAATGAGTGCTACAATGCCGCCTTTAATATGAGGGAGCTAGATCATGCTCTCACTTCAGCCCAATCCTCCACCCCAGTACCGGACAGTGTCAACATTCAGAGGTTGCAGAACCTTTCTCTTGCAGGCAAGCACTTTCTCCTTCGTACGTACAATCGCATCTGGCAGAGGGCACATTTCCCAGATGCTGGTGTGAAGTCACTGTCATACCCATACGTAAGCCCGATAAGGACAAACACTTTTGTTCTAATTATTGCCCCATTTCTTTCACCAGCTGTGTTTGCAAGGTGATGGAACATATGATTCATGCACAACTGGTATGGTGACTCGAGTCTTGCAATTTACTAACCACTGCACAGTGTGGATTTCTGCAGTGTAGCTGCAAAAGATGCACATTAATGTAACCAAGCAGCAGAATGGACTGAGGGAGTTGCCCAATAAGCTGAAAGAAGTCTGCCCCGGTGACACTGAGATCTCAAAGCAGCTGTGAGGATGCAATTTTGTTTCCTGGAGGCAGAGAACAAGCCGACGCTGCAATACCAAGAGCAGCCGTCAATTTTGTTTCCTGGAGGCAGAGAACAAGCAGACGCTGAAATACCAAGAGCAGCCGTTAAGTCCTATTTGTTGGATCGAAGGCCGTGAACATTCCATCGGAGGAGAGTCATGGCAAGGAAAGAGGAGGAGGGGAAAAATGAAGGAGTGTCACCATGGCGGCTGCCGAGTGCCAGCCTTCGATGACTCACTGCTACAGAGCACAGAGGCTGGAGGATCCTGCTCCATGAGACCTACAGAGGCACTGGTATTCTCCTTCTGTCAGTCTAGGGAGTCCAGGATAGAAAACTGGTTAGCAGTGTGCACTGACGCCAGTTGGCAGTGTGCACTGATGACACAGAGGTCAGCCAGACGAGAGGAGTCAAAGAGGATGTCCAACTGTTTACCTGTGTTTCATTTCTGGGAGCCTTCCTGGTTGGCAGAGGAAGACTCAGATGTTTGGTGGCCGGAGGGACGTAAGAAGTCTTTGCGAGGGTATTCCTACAGTCCTTTCCAGCCTGCTTGTTGTGTAGCAGGTGACTTCGTCCCGTGAAGCAAAAGTTTGGTGGCTTGTTGCACAACGGAGGAGAAGATAGGGATGCTACCATGACAGTGGGTGATTTTACAACCACAGTGCTGAATCTGAGGTTGCATGTCTGCGTGGCCATGTACTGCGTGGAGTGAGATGTATCAAGAACAGCGCTGTAAGTGCCAGATGGTAGAACAGATGGTTTCCAACTAGTCAGCAACTTGCAAACGAGCGGGTGAGGCACTTTTTCCTTCACCTGGATCTCCTGAACCGTCCACTCAGCAAGATACACAGAACAATCTCGGTAGGAGGTGGCATGGTCACCATTGCAATCGATACAGTGGGGAGGAGGAGGCAATCACCCTACCACAGGTTACAAGTTTGGGCAGGTGTCGACAGGACATTCTAGTGTAGTTGCAATGATGATACTGGTAGCAGCTCATCAGACTTGGAATGTACAGTTGGCCTGTGATAACTTCATAGCCTGCTTTCAACTTGGATGGAAGCACCACTCTATCAAAAGTGAGAAAAAGAGTGTATGTGGGTACTAAGGATGATTCTATCGTTTTCATCACCCGATGGACAGCAAAGACATCCTGATCAGAGAGGTACATATGAATTTCTGCCCTGGGCAGACCATCGAGCAGCCTCATGTAAATAGCACCATGGAAAGAATCAGCATTCAATGGGCCTCAACAGGAACAGGACACCTGCAGCACAGCAAATCTGCAAGCAGTTGTTGTGCTTGAGGATCAGTAGTAGTCTCCAAAAGCAAAGTGCTGTTGCGTGAACGAGAGCAGGATTTAACAAGGCCAGTAATTGCATCAACACCTCTCTGAATAGTGCATGGATTTACCCTAGCAAAGGACTGAGCATCTTCAGTACATGAAACCACTAGGAACAATGGTGCAGTTGCAAGGATCTGAATTGTGCCTCATTCCATTTACATTAGTGGATGTTGCAGTGAAGAAGATAGATGATCGGCTTATTGCGAGAAAATCCCCCATGATTGCCAGTGTTTCTGTTGGCATGCTTCTTCCAACTGGTGACACCCCCCCCCCCCCCCAGAAGGGGGCGCACCAACCTTAAGTGATTGTCCACACCTCAGGTCACACCTCCCAAACACCTGACAGAGGGACCTATCAGCAATTTAGGAAGGTAGTAGCTCAGGCAATCAGCCCTACTTGGGCCTGGCCTGTACCAGACATTATGTGTGAATTCTACCTATTGACCCGAGGCTGGGAATTACATGTTACCCAAGCACCTGTTAGGTGTCAGGCGCATGGGCTGGCCTTCAGGAGTGACCAGGGAGGAAGGAGAAAAAGAGGAACCTCAAACGCAGAAGCAGAAGCAGAGGAAGGAGAGGAGAAGGCGAAAGAAGAAAGAAAAAAGAAACAAAAAACAGTGGACAGACTGTTCTGATATCGTCTACTGAAAATGCAGAACACATTCTCAAAAACATCCCAGACATGTTCCCAAAAGGAGGGGAGAAAGAATAACAAGAGAATAGGCATGCATCATGGAAAGAAAAAGATGCTGCAAAGGCTGGGGGTCCTTGGTAGCCAAGCACGAACCTGCCAAAGAGTGGCAAGCCCTCTGGGAGAGGGTGGGGGGGGTGGGGGGGGGCTGACTGGATGCCTGCATGTATGGGTTGTCGCTGCTGTGTTCATGCTTATGCTGAGGTTTTTGGGCACGGCCATCTGGAGGCACCGTAAACTGTACTGCGATGGCGGCACCAGGGTCCCAGGCACTTGGGGTTGTATCAGCCATGCTGGAATGTGGGGGCAGGGGTAGCATCTGGCCAGTGAGTGAATCTGTCAATAATTGTCAGCAAATATTGATACCCACTGGAGGAGGGTAGAAGGTCGACAATGTTGAGGTGAACATAAGTGAACCGGTGTTGTGTGGGGAGAAACTTGGCCACAGGGGAATGAACGTGTCATCCGACTGGGCTGGGCTGTTTTGAGGGAAGAGACCAAACTGCGAGGTCATCGGTCTCATCGGTTTAGGGAAGGATGGGGAAGGAAGTCGGCCGTGCCCTTTCAAAGGAACCATCTCGGCATTTGCCTGGAGCGTGTCATCCGACCTTGGCACACTGGAACAGAACACTCGACCAGGTCCAGTAGCCACAGTCGCATTGGATGCCTGACCAGATGAAGCTTTTTTTTCATGAGGGCGGCAGAAGTGCGGATGCCTTGATGTGTGAGGTTGTGGATGCGGTCAAATGTCAGTTTTTGGGAGGTGGGGATGATCATCTGAATTGTCAGGTTGTGAAGGATCCACACGGACATCACACCTGATCTTACGGTCAAAGCTGGTTAGAGATTTTAGCTAGAGGCTGAGGGCAGAGTCAGCATTCTGAAGGGCGTTGGCTAGATCTGGGTACCCCTCTTGAGCAGCTGTCAGGGCATTGTAGTCTGAGGGTTGAGTGGTGGTGCAAGAGCGGCTAAGGCAATCTGCTACAATGTTATCGATGCTGACAACATGCCAGACATCGGTAGTGAACTGTGCGATATACTCCTGTAGCCTAAACTGTCCAGGTGAGATCTAGTATGTGTCCTTCCTGCAAAAACCAGAGGTGAAGAGGCAGTGGTCTGTGAAGATTGTAGGATGCACCCCTCGAATGAAAATTGAAAATAGCGAACAGCTTCCTAGACTGCTAGCAGCTTGCAAAAAATGGTTCAAATGGTTCTGAGCACTATGGGACTCAACATCTGTGGTCATAAGTCCCCTAGAACTTAGAACTACTTAAACCTAACTAACCTAAGGACATCACACACATCCATGCCCGAGGCAGGATTCGAACCTGCGACCGTAGCGGTCACGCGGTTCCAGACTGAAGCGCCTTTAACCGCACGGCCACACCGGCCGGCAGCAGCTTGCAGTCGAATGTGCACCAGCAGCAGCATGCATCAGAGAGCTTGGATGAAAAGAAGACAAGCAGTTGTCGGACAATGTCTGCGTATTGTTGTAGGAAAAGCCTGACAGCTGTCTCGCTTGTGTCCACCACTATTGCAAGGGGTGCACTAGGGTGGGGGTGGGCCAAAAGGGCCGGACTGGCAAGGTCCCCCCCGTCCCCCCCCGAAGCTCTCAATCATGACCTGATAACAAAGGACCAGTTTGTTACCTTTTTTATCACCACAGAGTGCAGTAGTAATGGGTCTTGGGTGGCAGCAGCGTCCTTAAGATGCTGATGGAGAAAGTTGACCATGTTGATGAAATGCCACAGGCCTTTGAAGGTGGTAGGGCGTGAAATGTCTGCTATCACATGTACTGTCTTGGGGAGGAGGGGGTGGGAGCCGGTGGTAGAGAGTAAGTGTCTGAGGAATTCTATCTCACTTGCTCCAAAAACGCATTTTGTCATGTTGAGGATCACTCTAGCTTTCTGTAGGAAGAAAAAACATTTCATGCAGGTGTTGGTGGTGTTCAGTAGGGTCCCTGGAGTAAATGAGTATATCATCTAGGTACGCAAAACAGCCAAGTGCATCCTCGAGGACGTTCTCCAAAAATCACTGCCAGATTTGTGTGGCACTGCAGAGGCTGAATGTCATGAATGCACTCTTGAACAGGCCAAAAGTTGTGATAATGGCTGTTTTCTCAAAGTCCTCCGGGGCATCTGGGATCTGTGTGTAGACTTTGGCGCAATCTATCTTACTGAAGCCAGTAACTCCCGAGATGACATTGTCGTAGGTGAGGAGGAGTGGGACAGGAAATCTATGAAATCTACGAAAACTGCATCAATGGAAGAAAACCACAGGCGTGGGTCTTGCAGATTGAAGGGAGGCAAGTGAGCAGCCACACGACTGAGGATAGGGTCTGCAGAGTTGCCCTGCGCTGGGCGCACTGCCCCACTGGTCAGCTGAGTCAGGCAGTTCTGTAGTGCTGACAGCTGCGTGTGAAGTTCCAACACCTCCGAAGTGCTCGTTGGGGCTGGGGCAGGAGGGGTAATGGGGGGACTGCTCGCTAGAGAGCCGATCAGTTGTGACCACCATACAAGTGGGAATGTGTGGCAGTGATATTATGACTTAACAGTGTCGGAAGCATGTTGCGGTATGCAGGGTGGTGCTGGCAAGAAATATTGCTGAGAAGAAGGTAGGCAAGACACGTACGGTGTGTTCCAAGCAATACAGTCCCCACCATGTGTTGTTGCAGAAAGAAGTGTTCAGTACACCACACAGTTAAACTGAGGCTTGTCTGGGCACATAGCTGTCAGCTGTGAATGGTGCACGGAGAGGTGTGGTTGTGCACGCAGGGGGATGGTGTACATGACTGAGCACAGGGAGGGGAGTGGTGGTGTGTAGAGGGAGGGTATGTGTAGAGGGGTGCAGGAAAGGAGTGATGATGCGTGCGGAAGGATGGCGTGCATCTACATATATACTCGGCTAGCCACCAAGCGGTATGTGGCGGAGGGCACAATTCATGCCAATGTCATATTTCACCCCTCTGTTCCACTCGCAGATCACGTGAGGGAAAAACGACTCTCTGAATGCCTCAGTATGAGCTCTTATTTCCCTTATCTTCAAATGGTGATCATTGCGTGATTTGAAAGTTGGTGGTAATAATATATGCTCTACATCCTCGGTGAAGATCGGATTTCAGAATTTAGTGAGCAGCCCCTTCTGTTCAGTGTGCCGTCTATCTGCAAGAGTGTCCCACTTCAAACTTTCTATGAGATTTGAAACGCTCTCGCAATGGCTAAATGTACCCGTCACGAATCTTGCCGCTCTTCTTTGGACCTTCTCAATCTCTTGAATCAGACCCAACTGATAAGGTCAAATACAGACGAACAATACTTCAAGACTGGACAAACTAACATATTGTAAGCTATTTCCTTTGTTGAAGGACTACATCGCTTCAGGATTCTACCAATGAACTGCAATCTAGAGTTCGCATTACCAGTTACTTGTGTAATCTGATCATTCCATTTGAGATCATTTCGAATAGTCACACCCAGATACTTGATGGACGTTACCGCTTCCAAAGACTGGACATTTATTTTGTACTCTTACATTAATGGGGATTTTCACCTTGTTATACGCAGTAGGTTACACTTACTAATATTGAGAGATAACTGCCAGTCATTACACCATGCATTTATTTTCTGCAAATCCTCATTGATTTGTTCACAACTTTTGTGTGTTAATACAATCAACCAGATCGTTTATGTAAATTGTAAAAAGCAGAGGACCTATTATGCCGCCCTGGGGCACACCTGAAGTTACGCTTGTTTCTGCTGAAGTCACCCCATTCAGGACGACATACTGCTTCCTGTCTGTTAGAAAACTTTCTATCCAACCGCATATGTCATCGGATAGACCATAAGTGCACACTTTTTGCAGCAAGTGACAGTGCAGAACTGAGTTAAATGCCTTTTGAAAGTCGAGAAATATGGCATCAACCTGGGGGCCGGTATCTAGAGCCTGTTGTATATCATGCACAAAGAGGGCCAGCTGTGTCT
Source organism: Schistocerca serialis cubense (assembly GCF_023864345.2). NCBI lineage: Eukaryota > Metazoa > Arthropoda > Insecta > Orthoptera > Acrididae > Schistocerca > Schistocerca serialis. Next base: position 527,522,688 of record NC_064640.1, read on the forward strand.
CTCATGACAGCTGTTTCCTAAAACCATCCTGGTTTCCACAGATGAGCTTCTCAGAGTCTAGAAATGTCATTATGTCTGAACACAAAATATGTTCCATGATTCTACAACAAATCGATGTCAGTGAAATTGGCCAGTAATTATGTGCATCCGATTTTCCGCTGTTCCAATGATCTCCAATAGATGATGGATAAGAATTGTGCTATATTTGTAGCATAGTCAACATAAAATCTTACGGGGATACCATCTGGGCCTGATACCTTCCTGGCGCCTAAGGATCTTAACTGTTTTACAATCCCAGATACACTCAACACTATGTCAGCCATCCTTTCATTTGTTCGATAATTGAAAGAGGGAATAGTGCTGCAGTCCTCTACTGTAAACAAGTTTTTGAAGGCTAGGTTTAGAATTTCGGCCTTCTGTTTATCATCATCAGTTACATTACCCGTACCGTCAGCAAGAGAAGGTATTGAATAATTTGTAGCGTTCATAGATTTTACGTACGACCAAAATTTTTTGGGGTTATTTTTAGACTCTGCAGAAAAAATATTGCTTTCAAATTCGTTAAAAGAATATCTCACTGTCCTTCTGACGGCTGCTTTCATTTCGCATAATTTCTGTTTGTCAGCGGGGCAGTGACTACGTTTAAAACGACTGTGCAAAATTCTCTGCCTTCTCAGCAACTTCCTAATATGACTCCAGAATGAGATTTTCACTCTACGGCAGAGTGTGCACTGATATGAAACTTCCTGGCAGATTAAAACTGTGTGCCGGACCGAGACTCGAACTTGGGACCTTTGCCTTTCGCAGGCAAGTGCTCTACCAACTGAGCTACCCAAGCACGACTCACGCCCCGCCCTCACAGCTTTACTTCTGCCAGTACCTCGTCTCCTACTTTCCAAACTTTACAGAAGCTCTCCTGCGACCCTTGCAGAACTAGCACTCCTACAGCGGAGTGAAATTCTCATTCTGGAAACATTCCCCATGCTGTGGCTAAGCCATGTCTCCGCCAGTAATTATGTGCATCCGATTTTCTGCTGTTCCAATGATCTCCGATAGATGATGGATAAGAATTGTGCTATATTTGTAGCATAGTCAACATAAAATCTTACGGGGATACCATCTGGGCAGATTTAATCTGCCAGGAAGTTTAAACTTCCTAATATGTTTGTTGTACCAAGGTCCCCTATACTTTTTCCAGGCACATACTTCTCTAGCACATGGTGGACAATACCTTTAAATTCCGATAAAAGATGCTCATTATCTTTGTGTCCCACAGTGTATGCTTGAAGCTGACTATGAAGATATTCGTTAATGACACTTTTATTTGCTTTCCCAAACAAGAAAATTCTACGCTGTTTCTTTTGTTTTTTTACAACTTACACTGACACAGAAGCCACAACGACATTATGGTCGCTAATACCTTCTCCTACATTAACTTCCTCAAAAAGATCAGGTCTGTTTGTTGCCAAGATATCTAATATGTTCCCATCTCGAGTTGGTTTTCTAACCAATTGCTCAAGGTTGTATGTTGAGAGCGCTCCTAGAATAACTTCAAACAAACCTTTGCTTCTGCCCCCTGTGATAAATGTGTAATTTTCCCAGTCAATGGATGCTAGATTAAAGTCTCCACCTATAATTAATGGATAATTTGGATATTTACTTCCTATGTACCCAAGACTTTCCCTGAAACATTCTGCAACATTTGTTGCGGATGCTGGTTGTCTATAAAAACATCCTAATACAGTGGTCAATCCTTGTCTGATTGACAGCTTTATCCTGACATTTCACAGTCCGACCCAGTATCGATCTCAACTGCATTTAAACAGCTTTTAACTGCATGGTGGGGTGTAAGAGGGATGGAGAAGGCAAGGGGCAGGTTGAGGTGTGAGCGGGATGTGCCCGGTCGATCTACCAGGAACTGATTTCGTGCAACCATGTGGGGTGTGGTAATCTTAATAATAATAATAATAATAATAATAATAATAATAAAGAAAAACCAGTGTTTCAGTAATGAGACTCAGTGCTTTGGTTTAGAGGGAGTCACCAGTGAAGAACAATTCATGTTCCCTTCTATGCTCCTAAGGGGCATACATGCCTTTAGTGGTGCGGCAATTAAGAAAGATAACAATAATGTTGCTGATTAAGAAAGATAACAATAAATAACAAGGCATGCTAGAAGAGCCGTGTGAGCTGGTTCAGAGAAATAATTTCTGCAAGCTAACAACTACAGTAAAATATGACAAGTTACTACCTCTTAATCAAGGGGGGAGCCCTCACTCTTAGTGGAGTCTCTGGACAGGATGGACCATGAATGGCTTACAACCTTTGTTCAGCATCATCTTCCGGTGCAGGAAAACTTAAAACCTGCTTCAGTGGCACACTTGGTAGCAAGGGGTGCCAAAACAGTCAGAGATGGAATGGTAGTAAAATTGCCTGGTACTCTTGTCACACACTACGCTTCACTGCACTACTTACACCACACTTTGTACACCGGCAGTCAGTAGATGCACCTGGAGGGAATGCAGCTCAGGAAAGCAGTGCGGAAAACACAGTGGCACTCCTCTTGTTAAACAAGCCGTGACAAAACACTGACACCGGACGCATGGTAAGAACCCTGCTGTTCGTGCATACCTCGGTGCGGTAGACGACAATGCGAGCCACACGGTGTTGTACAGACAAATCGCCAGGAGCAAGGCAGGGAGGTGTTGCCTCATTGAAGCAGAAGGAGAGACAGGCCGAGCGACGGTTCAGCATGTGTGGCATCCGGAAAGCATGACCGTCTAAACTCTACCTCTGAGGAAGTGATCAGTGACAGTGTTGGGGGTGGGGGGTGGGGGATATGGTGGTATGTTGGTTGGCATGTTCTTCACTGATCGCTGGTTTTCGGTCTGCAAAGCCCCTGTCCTGCTGCTACAAGTGGAGGTGATGGAAGGAGATGCCACAATGATAATCAGAAATGTGGTGGTAGGAATCAGGTGGGCATAGGGAGACGTAGTTTTCTGTGATGGGAATCAAGGATGATTGTGTCGAGGGAGCTGGCATTAACTATGACAAGCAGGGTGTTAAGTAACAATGTATAAGAACAGCAAACAGTAAATGGGGAAGTAGTTCATTTGTTTGGTATAGGAGGGCAGACTGCGAGCAATGAACCAAAGTTGTTGGTAAACAGGGACACAGATTGTATCACAGAGGGTACATCCCTCAGTTAATCACCACAACATGTAACAAGACTGTTGGAACCTCCAACTGCACAGAGCATGATAACATCCACCTCTGGTTTTACATAGAAAATTATTGTTCTTTCTGATATCGTAAAGTTTTCTCATTACAGAGAGTCAATTTGTTGGGGAGAAACGGAGGATGTTCAAATTGAGTAAGATATAGTTCAGTATTAGCTTTGGGCTGATTCTGATCCGTTGGATGGGTGAAAAAAGAAGTAGATTCCACAATAGGGACAGGCGAAGACAACTATAGCATGACAATATGGGCATGGCATTAAATATGAGGCAAGTGGAGATAACAACTCTGTGCAGATGACTTTTTTTTATTTTAGTTCACGTTGAAAACTTATGGGGCTGTGTTATGATCATGGTGGTGAATGGTATACCAATGTCAGCAATATTGCAAATCTAGTTTGGACAATTTTTATAAGTGCTGCAAGTGTTAGTTTAGTAGGTGGAAGGCAAAACTTCTTATCTAGTATATGTGTTGTAGGAATAAGAGTTCAGAGAAAGATTATATACAATAGAGAAAGAATAATTCATGGATGTCTGTGCATGGGTAGTTTAGTCTTAATAGGACTAGACTGGTGAAGGTTATGACTTGATCAGACATGAAACGATGAGTGTCTTTGTGAATGGAAGGAAATTATGATCCCGATCAGTAGAATATGATGTGAGACTGGGTTTTAGCAAAGAGCAAAGGAACTGTTTTGTATTACACAGACAAGCCATGTTGCCTAGCGGAAACACAACAACAGCGTGGAAAATGTTTTATTACATATTCAGCCTCAGGTCACTCAAATAGTACCATTAACAGTTACGACTGTTTAAAAAGACAAAACAATCGGACAGTAAAATACTAGGATACTAAATTACAAATCAAACTAACTTCTTTCCACAACTGAATGACCTGAGGCAGATACACACATTAAAACACTGTGTATTATTGCAAATGGAAAGAGCAAGGATAGCGGGTTGACTGGCAAGGTAGCACTGGATGAGGCTAAAGGTAGAAGGTTGGGTAGGGCACATAGGGATATTATTGTGACGTAAAATGTTGTAGCAGACCCAGAACAACAAAGATAACACACAAATGGAGGAATAGATTATTGAAATGAAAATGAAAAAGATAAGAATGTGGGCTAATATAAAGAACACAAAACAAATACTAACCATCATCGTACAGAGGCATATAGGCAATCATTTTTCCCTCGCTCTGTTTGGGAGTGGAACAGGGAGAGAAGATGCTAGTTGTGGTACGAGGTACCCTCCACCACGCACCATATGGTGGATTGCGGAGTATGTATGTAGATGTAAATGATTATAAAGGAAATAAAAATGAGAAAGAGGAAGCAAGGTTCTAACGGGTTATCATCAGCTAGCCATAACATTCTCATGACTGGTGAACACGCCAAGGCAACAACTTAGTTTTTTCAAAAGTATCCGACGTAGCCCCAACAGTGTAATTAAATGGTTGATTAATTTGGGGAAGGGGATCAAACAGTGAGGTCATCAGTCCCATCAGATTAGGAAAGGATGGCGAAGGAAGTCGGCTGTGCCCTTTCAAAGGAATCATTCCAGCATTTGCCTGAAGCTATTCAGGGAAATCACAGAAAACCTAAATCAGAATGGCCAGATGTTGGTTTAAACTGTCATCCTCCCGAATGCAAGTCCAGTGTGCTAACCACTACACCACCTCACTCGCAACAGTGTAATGTAGTATAGTATAGCACAGCACAGCACGTTTGCTTAAGAACGAGTAACTTCACTCGACACCAATGAGCTACATGTTTATCAGGAGCTACATGTTTATCACTGGTAAAGCTGGAGAATGTTACTGATGAATTAAGAATGTGTCAGATGGATACTACTTTACATGAATAGGGTTCTTATGTGATCATATATTTTCTTCAAAGGCAAGTCGTCAGATAGTACCACAGAAAGTTGACAAAACTAGACAGTGAATATGCCTTACAGAGTTGAACAACCACTAAGGTGAAAAACAATGGTCTGCATTCTACACGAGTACCAAGTGACTGACTTACACTGATCGGTAAGTGAAAAGAGTCAGAGATGGACAGTTTCAATTTCTGGCTGTCACTATCAAAGTAAATGAACCCCATGGCAACTATAAAAAAGACAATTTCAGTTCAAATGATTTGGGAAGTAATAACAGTTGTAGATGGGTAGAAGTTACATCCAGCACAGAATGGGAGATTTCAGGAGCCCAACACTATCAGGTAGCCCTGCAATAAATAGCTATCTGATGATAGAGTTGCTACACACTGCCCCCGTCATTTCACCGTGAATCATGGGTTGTTCAAATGTTCTGTTGCTGTGAACAACTACGACATCAGCTAAGCAAACTCTTTTACAACACTATGCAATCAAAAGTACTTCTCCATAACATGAAGATTTACCAGCTAAAGTACAAACAATAACACATAATAGGGATTAGTCAAGATATATCAATACATTCTGTGAAGAGTGTGTGTGTGTGTGTGTGTGTGTGTGAGAGAGAGAGAGAGAGAGAGAGAGAGAGAGAGAGAGAGAGAGAGAGAGAATGAAAATGGAGCACAAGCTCGGATTGTGTCAGAGATGGGGAGGGAAATCGGCCGTGCCCCTTCAAAGGAACCATCCCGGCATTTGCCTGGAGTGATTTAAGGAAATTGCAGAGAATCTAAATCTGGATGACTGGATGCAGGTTTCAACATTATCCTCCAGAATGCGAGTCCAGTGCGCTAACCACTGTGCCATCTAGCTCAATGATTTAACATAAGAGGCAGCTGGGTTAATGCAGTTCCAAGTACACTATGTATGTGACACCAATGTTCACTTCTGTAATAATAGATGTGTAATATCTCGAGGACATTGTTGCCAGGAATTTACCACATGTAAAGTGATCTGCAGAATAAAAGCTGTCCATTCACAGCATATATCATCTCATGCCAATGGAGTGACCTGAAGTGTAATATCACCACTTTCGACTCACTTTCAAATAGTAGAGGTATCAAGAGGTTAGTGCAGCTCTGTCCAAAATCCCAGATGCATTTACAGTCAGAGAAAGTCATTTCTTCCTGTTCACGCAGTCTTTCAATACATGTGACACATGCAACAACTGCCAGAAACCTAAGAGAATGTAGCTCTAGGGCACATGGACGAGATCCTCTGACCCTTTACTGAGTCATGCTGGTGCCACTGCCAAATCTTTTATTTCTTAGGATGATAGCTTTCTATCGCAGTAGGTGGACAAACTGTCACAAGATGAGGGTATCACAGAAGATCAGAGTTTAAAAGCTGATCAACAGTGAATTCATTAGAGATAGAGCACAAGCTAGGATTGGAGAAGAGGGAAGGAAATGAGCCATGTCCTTTTCAAAACAACAATCCCAGAATTCGCCTTAAGTGATGTAGAAAACCTACATCTGGATTAGTCTGACGAGACTTAACTGTCAACAAAGGTCTCACTCTAATACTATAACCGATGCGCTCAAAGGCCTTTAACCTTAAACAATATGTATAGTATTTCCTTGCAATACGCACTGTAGTTCGGCCAACACCTTCTAGGACTACTGAGCAGCTGAAGACTGTTCTTCTCGACTAGCAGCAAATTGTTCCCGAGAAGTTCATCAATAATGTCACAGTTAGTGACATGATGGTGCAAAGCAGAGTTGGTGATTTGTGATAATCACACACTGTATTACAGTGCTGTAACTATTTTGTCTTTGGGTGTCAGGGAGTAATTACTGCGCCTAGATCATATAGACAAGATTTTCAGAGCAACTATAGTGTAGCAAGTTATACATAATGTGATACCTTCACATAATGTATGATATTATGTCTGATCCAATAATTGTTTTAAATATGTCAACAGAGAACCTTAATATTTTGACCACCGGCGCTTTCTCCATGTTAAGGTGTTAAGTTTTTAAATGTCTGTAATATTAATGTGTCATATGAGAGAACAGCAGGTAAATTACTTACAAATCCACATCCAGTAAGAAAACCTTCAATGATGCCAGCAATAAAAACTGCACAATTCAAACTTCCTTTGTCTTTTGGAATGGATATAAACTTATTTACAAGTGGTTCTTTCTCAGTTATGAAGTACACTGTATCATCATCGGTAGCACGCTCCACTTTATCTGCTTCCCTTCCAAACAGAGACTAGAAAAAAAAGAAAAGAAAAGAGGGAGAGCATGAGATTCAGTACAACAGCAAAATACTGTAAATATTAACATAATCACAATTCTTTCAGTAGTCACTGAAACAGTTCTACAACAAACAGGTTTTCAGAATACTTTCTTACGCACCAGAGGACCTATCACTTTCCTAAAAATGTGTATAGGTATATAAGATTATCCGAAGATAAATATGTGGCATACATTATGCAATTAAAAGTTTTTTTTCCATGTGGTCAAGTATACTATGCAATGACGATTTGTGACAAGTCAAGTCTGACAGAATTTGAATGTAGATACAGGCCTTTGGTGGGAAGTTCACTTTTGACTGAACAACCTAAATTTTATGGCCAGGTGTGCTCATGTGACAACTAGGAGAGCATCACCTGCAAAAGGCAGTACCTGTTTATTAGCCTCAAACTACAGTGCTGCACAAGTACGGCTTCCGTCATGGACGATTAAAAAAATCTTAGTCTTGAACTACACACAAATATAAAATATACAAATGTTGTGTATGGGACCCCCCCCCCCCCCTTCCTCTACACACACACACACACACACACACACACACACACACACACACACACACACACACCTCTCATACATTTGACAATGTGTTTAATATAAAATATCTAAGTATTTGGTTTCCTGGCAAAAATGTCAATTTCTGACTAAAAAGACATATTTTGTTGAATGCTCATGCTGTGACAGAATGGCTTAATGTAGCTAGCCAGGAACCAGAACAGCAGACTGTACCAACTGAAATTTAATCAGTTCTTGCTGAAAACAGAAATCAAGAGGATAGTTTCCAGACACCAATTTGTGGCATTACCTCTGTAACAGTTATCTAACATAACACAGAGCCAGAACTACTATGAGATATTCCCTTCATAAAATCGTCAAATTGCAGTACAGTGTATAACAAGTCATAGCAAGTGATGTATGACACGACACCATGTAAACTGCAGCACAATGGACATGTAACCAACTGTAAGCTAGCAGTCATTGTCAAATATGTGCAAAAGCTGTCCCTGAGAAAGGTTAAGTAGCAGTAACATACGTACAAGGAAACAATCTGTTCTGTACAAACAAACAGATGGTTGCATGGTGAGCATGGGATATCACAGACAATGGTAACCATGAGTATAGTAATAGTGTCCTTTCATGAATGCTGAGAATCCTGGACAACTGATAATATTCATAATTTACCAGTACTAGTTGAGGTACAATAGAAATCAAGTACCCTATTAGAAAGCAAATTTCAAGCATCAATTTCTGGTCTAAAGGGCCAAAAATGAAGGAACTGTCCACCACTATCAAGACATTGTACAAATCTAAATAAATTTGGTCACTAATGTCCAAGCAAATAAAAACAGAGATGTTAGCACACAAGACACACTTTCTATGACTAACACAAAGTATTATTATTATTATTATTATTATTATTATTATTATTATTATTATTTTATTACATGTACAAAAAACGGGGAGTCTGCAAAAAATCTATATTATTTATGACAAAAATTGTAAATCAGGCACTATAATAAAACAGTTGTCAAGCCTGAAGTCTTATTCTAGTGGAACATTTACACTCCTCAGAAAATGTTATATGGAAGATATCCCAAAATAAGAATGCATAATTCTAAGAAAGATACTTGGCCCCATAAGAACAGACGATGGGTACAGACTGCAATCAGAAAAAACCAACTATAAAACTGATAAACTCACGGCAGACATCAGAAAAAAGAAGACTGAAATTTTATAGGCATCTCCACACACTCCCAACATGACTCTCCCAAAGAACTGTGACATACATAGAACAATTCGAAACCATAACCCAGATCCACATCACATAAGATTTAGAAAAGGCATTTCCACCAGAAACCTATAAAGACAAAAAATTAGCAAATGGAAACCCAGATCCACATCACATAAGATTTAGAAAAGGCATTTCCACCAGAAACCTATAAAGACAAAAAATTAGCAAATGGAAAGTACTGCAAGAGAATGAAGCCACCACCAGACCAGGGATTAAGTGGACTGAAGAAAGAAAAAGACTCCACAGAGAAAAACCATGAGCTGCTTCAAAACTCACAGGATTGAAACACAATAGCTTTGTGTGACCTGATAGGGCCCAATCACATCTAATAATAATAATAATAATAATAATAATAATAATAATAATAATAATAATAATAATATGCTGCATGGGTGGGCAGGGACAACACAGTAAGGTCATCAGTCCCTGATTCATGGGATAGTCCAACAGCCAGAGGTACTGTAATAAAATCTAGGAGTGGTAAAATCGAGGCATTGAAAGGAATATTGATGCCAGAGATGAGAAATAACTGTATGAGAGAAGAAAGTATATGGGTCCGGCTGGTCTGCAGACCAGAAAGCTGATCCCCTCCCCATAGCCCATATACTGCAAGGCTGGTTGGTTGTTGACATTAAAGGGACCAAACTGTGAGGTCATCAGTTCCTCCCTCCTCTATATGTATCGAACCACAAATAACCCTCAGAAGAAGGATACAAAAGGCAAATCCTGGGTAGTCTGATTGTCAGCATGACACAATAAGACAGAGATAAAATCAAGGAGAAGTACGAGGGGAGTGAGATGGCGTAAGGTGGGTGAGCCACTTTGCCCAGAATGCAGCATGGTATGCTGTGGGAGATGCACCCCCTGCATCCCACCAGCACCACCTTACCATACGATACCCCAATGAAAAGAGAAACATAAACAGGATGATAAAAGTATAGGAAAGATAAACCATTAAAAACAGCAAACATAAAAGAACTAGGAGAATGGAAAGGTGGGAATGGTAGGGGATAGGCAGACCACTGAGCAAGGGTCACCATGGGACCCCTGCACCAGAGCAGGCAAGGGGTGCTCCTCCAATTCCCCGTGCAGTCGATGAAGCCAAAGAGCCCCACCTAACAAAGACGAGTGCTCCCTGCCGTCGTTGGATAAGCAGCTGCAGCAGCAAGTCATATACTCCTAGCTCACTCATTTGCTACATAGTTTAAGTCTTAATTTCTTTGCGTGTTTTTGGTACTTGCATTGTCTAATTCATAAATTTCTGGCGTATTATAGTATTTGAGAGTTGTAGCATCGCGTTTTAGTACCTGAATAGTGTAAATTCGCGTAGTCGTTTGTCTTTTGTTTTTGTTTTGAACGGCCAGTGTCGGTTGGTCACAGTCAGTGTGCTCCCTGCCGTCGTTGGATAAGCAGCTGCAGCAGCAAGTCATATACTCCTAGCTCACTCATTTGTTACATAGTTTAATTCTTAATTTCTTTGCGTGTTTTTGGTACTTGCATTGTTTAATTAAAAAATTTCGGGCATATTATAGTATTTGAGAGTTGTAGCATCGCGTTTTAGTACCTGAATAGTGTAAAATCGCGTAGTCTCCTTCCGCCGCCAAGCAGTGTATCAGCAGTGCGCAAGTAGCAGCATTACTGCATTTACTAGGCAATCTTGTATTTTAATAACCGTTTAAATTTTGTGTCAATTTGTTTGCGCTCTCTGTAGATTAGTTCAGACGTTCTTTGCACAACAGTTTTTAGCATGGATAGGGACTGCAACTGCTGTGTTCGGATGCAGGCCGAGTTGGCATCCCTTCGCTCCCAGCTTCAGGCAGTGTTGGCTTCGGTCACACAGCTTGAGGCTGTTGCCAATGGGCATCACTGTGGGGTTCCGGATGGGGGTTTGTCGGGGATGGCCAGCTCGTCCCACGCATCCCCCGATCGGACTACGACTGTGGTTGCCCGGGATACTGCCCGCATTGAGGCTGATCCCTCACGTGTGGTAGAGTGGGAGGTCGTCTCAAGGTGTGGCAGGGGGAGAAAGACATTCCGGAGGGCTGAACGGAAGGCCTCTCCAGTTTGTCTGACGAACCGGTTTCAGGCTCTGTCTCAGGCTGATACTGATCTTCGGCCCGACATGGCTGCTTGTCCTGTTCCAGAGGGTGCCCCTCAGTCTGCGAGATCCGGGCGGTCGCAGAGGGTGGGCTTACTGGTAGTTGGGAGCTCCAACGTCAGGCGCGTAAGGGTGCCCCTTAGGGATATGGCAGCAATAGAGGGGAAGAAAACCAATGTGCACTCCGTGTGCATACCGGGGGGAGTCATTCCAGATGTGGAAAGGGTCCTTCCGGATGCCATGAAGGGTACAGGGTGCACCCATCTGCAGGTGGTCGCTCATGTCGGCACCAATGATGTGTGTCGCTATGGATCCGAGGAAATCCTCTCTGGCTTCTGGCGGCTATCTGATTTGGTGAAGACTGCCAGTCTCGCTAGCGGGATGAAAGCAGAGCTCACCATCTGCACCATCGTCGACAGGACTGACTGCGGACCTTTGGTACAGAGCCGAGTGGAGGGTCTGAATCAGAGGCTGAGACGGTTCTGCTACCGTGTGGGCTGCAGATTCCTCGACTTGCGCCATAGGGTGGTGGGGTTTCGCGTTCCGCTGGATAGGTCAGGAGTCCACTACACGCAACAAGCGGCTACACGGGTAGCAGGGGTTGTGTGGCATGGGCTGGGTGGTTTTTTAGGTTAGATGGCCTTGGGCAAGTACAGAAAGGGCAACAGCCTCAACGGGTGCAGGGCAAAGTCAGGACATGTGGGGACCAAGCAGCAATCGGTATTGTAATTGTAAACTGTCGAAGCTGCGTTGGTAAAGTACCGGAACTTCAAGCGCTGATAGAAAGCACCGAAGCCGAAGTCGTTATAGGTACAGAAAGCTGGTTGAAGCCAGAGATAAATTCTGCCGAAATTTTTACAAAGGTACAGACGGTGTTTAGAAAGGATAGATTGCATACAACCGGTGGTGGAGTGTTTGTCGCTGTTGGTAGTAGTTTATCCTGTAGTGAAATAGAAGTGGATAGTTCCTGTGAATTATTATGGGTGGAGGTTACACTCAACAACCGAGCTAGGTTTATAATTGGCTCCTTTTACCGACCTCCCGACTCGGCAGCATTAGTGGCAGAACAACTGAGAGAAAATTTGGAATACATTTCACATACATTTTCTCGGCATGTTATAGTCTTAAGTGGAGATTTCAATTTACCAGATATAGACTGGGACACTCAGATGTTTAGGACGGGTGGTAGGGACAGAGCATCAAGTGACATTATACTGAGTGCACTATCCGAAAATTACCTCAAGCAATTAAACAGAGAACCGACTCAAGGAGATAACATCTTGGACCTACTGATAACAAACAGACCCGAACTTTTCGACTCTGTATGTACAGAACAGGGAATCAGTGATCATAAGGCCGTTGCAGCATCCCTGAATATGGAAGTTAGTAGGAATATAAAAAAAGGAAGGAAGGTTTATCTGTTTAGCAAGAGTAATAGAAGGCAGATTTCAGACTACCTAACAGATCAAAACGAAAATTTCTGTTCCGACACTGACAATGTTGAGTGTTTATGGAAAAAGTTCAAGGCAATCGTAAAATGCGTTTTAGACAGGTATGTGCCGAGTAAAACTGTGAGGGACGGGAAAACCCACCATGGTGCAACAACAAAGTTAGGTAACTACTGCGAAAGCAAAGAGAGCTTCACTCCAAGTTTAAACGCAGCCAGAACCTCTCAGACAAACAGAAGCTAAACGATGTCAAAGTTAGCGTAAGGAGGGCTATGCGTGAAGCGTTCAGTGAATTCGAAAGTAATATTCTATGTACCATCTTGACAGAAAATCCTAGGAAGTTCTGGTCTTACGTTAAATCAGTAAGTGGCTCGAAACAGCATATCCAGACACTCCGGGATGATGATGGCATTGAAACAGAGGATGACAAGCGTAAAGCTGAAATACTAAACACCTTTTTCCAAAGCTGTTTCACAGAGGAAGACCGCACTGCAGTTCCTTCTCTAAATCCTCGCACAAACGAAAAAATGGCTGACATCGAAATAAGTGTCCAAGGAATAGAAAAGCAACTGGAATCACTCAGCAGAGGAAAGTCCACTGGACCTGACGGGATACCAATTCGGTTCTACACAGAGTACGCGAAAGAACTTGCCCCCCTTCTAACAGCCGTGTACCGCAAGTCTCTAGAGGAACGGAAGGTTCCAAATGATTGGAAAAGAGCACAGGTAGTCCCAGTCTTCAAGAATGGTCGTCGAGCAGATGTGCAAAACTATAGACCTATATCTCTGACGTCGATCTGTTGTAGAATTTTAGAACATGTTTTTTGCTCGAGTATCATGTCATTTTTGGAAACCCAGAATCTACTCTGTAGGAATCAACATGGATTCCGGAAACAGCGATCGTGTGAGACCCAACTCGCTTTATTTGTTCATGAGACCCAAAAAATATTAGATACAGGCTCCCAGGTAGATGCTATTTTTCTTGACTTCCGGAAGGCGTTTGATACAGTTCCGCACTGTCGCCTGATAAAGTAAGAGCCTACGGAAAATCAGACCAGCTGTGTGGCTGGATTGAAGAGTTTTTAGCAAACAGAACACTGCATGTTGTTATCAATGGAGAGACACCAACAGACGTTAAAGTAACCTCTGGCATGCCACAGGGGAGTGTTATGGGACCATTGCTTTTCACAATATATATAAATGACTTAGTAGATAGTGTCGGAAGTCCCATGCGGCTTTTCGCGGATGATGTTTTAGTATAGAGAGAAGTTGCAGCATTAGAAAATTGCAGCAAAATGTAGGAAGATCTGCAGCGGATAGGCACTTGGTGCAGGGAGTGGCAACTGTCCCTTAACACAGACAAATGTAATGTATTGCGAATACATAGAAAGAAGGATCCTTTATTGTATGATTACATGATAGCGGAACAAACACTGGTAGCAGTTACTTCTGTAAAATATCTGGGAGTATGCGTGCGGAACGATTTGAAGTGGAATGATCATATAAAATTAATTGTTGGTAAGGCGGGTACCAGGTTGAGATTCATTGGGAGAGTGCTTAGAAAATGTAGTCCATCAACAAAGGAGGTGGCTTACAAAACACTCGTTCGACCTATACTTGAGTATTGCTCATCAGTGTGGGATCCATACCAGATCGGGTTGACGGAGGAGATAGAGAAGATCCGAAGAAGAGCGGCGCGTTTCGTCACAGGGTTATTTCGTAACCGTGATAGCGTTACGGAGATGTTTAACGAACTCAAGTCGCAGACTCTGCAAGAGAGGCGCTCTGCATCGCGGTGTAGCTTGCTTGCCAGGTTTCGAGAGGGTGCGTTTCTGGATGAGGTATCGAATATATTGCTTCCCCCTACTTATACCTCCCGAGGAGATCACGAATGTAAAATTAGAGAGATTAGAGCGCGCACGGAGGCTTTCAGACAGTCGTTCTTCCCGCGAACCATACGCAACTGGAACAGGAAAGGGAGGTAATGACAGTGGCACGTAAAGTGCCCTCCGCCACACACTGTTGGGTGGCTTGCGGAGTATAAATGTAGATGTAGAGTAGAAAGCACCTTTGCGGGAGGAACATAAAACCACATGAGCCACTTTGGAACCAAAGGTAGCATGCCAGGACTATCACCACAAAGCAGCCAATTTTGGACAGTCTAGCAGGATGTGGGCCACCATCGGGTGAGCACCACACCAGCAGTAAGGTGAGTCCTCACCTCTGAGAATTGGGCCATGTCCCTCTGTTTATTTGGGGAGTCCAGGGTGAAACATTCCAAGTTCCAGACATCCAACAATCAGTGGCATAGAATCGACGAAAGGTCCAGTTCTGGAAACCCCATTTCCAAAATCAGCATCCTAGTAGCCAACTTTGCCAAAATGTCAGCATGTTCATCATGGACATTCCCTGAGATCTCAACATGTTGGTTAGTTGGCTGGTTGGCTGATTTGGGGGAGGGGACCAGACATAGAGGTCATCAGTCCCATTGGATTAGGGAACGATGGGGAGGGAAGTCGGCCATGCCCTTTCAAAAGATCCATCCCAGCATTTGCCTGAAACGATTTAGGGAAATTGCAGAAACCTAAATCGGGATGGCAGATGCGGGTTTGAACCGTCGTCCTCCCGAATGCGAGTCCAGGGTGCTAACCACTGCACTACCTCGCTCAGTATCTCAACATGTCCAGAGGTCCAAACAAAGATGACTGTCCATCCGTCTAGCTTGATGGAGGTCAGAAAGAAGATCCTGGACAATTGTGACTAATGAGTGATGAAGGTAGCACTGGTCTATAGGGTTAAGGCTGCTCAGGGAGTTGCTGCAGATTATAAGCATCTTGTTAGTGCAAGAACGAGCATGGCCAAGAGCTCGTTTGATGTCAACCAGTTCAGCAGTGAAGACACTGCATCCATTCAGCAAAGAGCATAGTTCACTGCACCATGCATGTGTGTGTGCAAAATGTTCATCCATTTGAACCTGGAAATGCGTCGAGGGCAGCAAAAAACAGGTGATAAAACACCATGGGATTAACTGAATCATTTGGTCCACAGAATAAATCAAGAAAGATCTGAAGTCAGGGTACATGCCATGGGGGTGTACACAATTGCTTCCTGACAAGAGACAGCAGAAGTCTTAGGTCAGAGCAGAGACACTGTAGTCAAACTGCAATAGTAATTCCAGTTCTGGGTATCTGTTGTGGGAGGTGGACCTCTCTACTGAGAAAAAGGACATGATATTTTGGATACTTAGGGGAGCTGTGGACATGTATAGCACAACTGAGTAGCTGTTGTTAGTGCCCGATCCACAGTGGAGGGATCAACGCCTCCACAAGTAGGCTATTCAGAGGGCTAGTTCAAAAGGTTCCTGTTGCAAGCCAGACTCCACAGTGGTGTATTAGTTCCACTGGCCACAATGCTGAGGGCGGTGCTGAACCATATGCCAGACTCCCATAATCAAGGTCGGACAGGATCAGGGCTTTGGAAAGCTGCAGAAGGATAGTGCGGTTTGCACCCAAGCTGGTGTCACTGAAGCAGCAAAGTCAACTGCTGTCAAACATTTTGAAAAAAGCGTATTTGTGCAATCAGCTGTATAATGACATATTTATTATCAGCCAGTTTCATAGTAGATAACTGCATGGTACAAAAGAGATTATTATAAAATGAAGTATTTGCAGGCAATGTAGAGAATAGGGGGAAAATAATAAAGGTTTTTAAAAACTACAGTACTTACACAGTATACATTAATGGATCACAAATAACTGTCATAAGTCAGCCTGAACATAATTCATATAAATATGCTGTATATTAGCACAATTAATCTAAATCAAATGTACAAAAAATGCACCTATCAAGTCACATGACTGGAAATCATCACACAGTGATTAAGTGAGCAAGTGTTGGTATCATCAAAACTGAAGCAGTAAGATCCCAACTATCTATAGGACGAGCCCACAACACACCCATGGCAAGTAGGTGCAGCTGAGCTGTAAACCTGGCAATCACAGTCTCCTTGGGAAGCAACAAGGGCCTGATAATACACCCGACAAGGTACAGGCAAGGAAGTAGACAGCATTAAGATTTCACATGCAGCTAGTCTTTAGTTCTCATACTTGTCAGCTTTTTACCAAAGTGGAGACCCCAAAACTCAGTACTGCACAACAATGCCCAAGTGTCTGGTACCCAAGTAGGGTTCTAGGTTAGGATGAACCACAGTATGACTACAGAAACACATGACTCATCTTTTTGTGGGAGAAAACTGGAAGCCATGTAACAGGGAGCTGTAATAAATGCAAAAGTCAACATACAGTGTAAAAAAAAACATAAACAAACCTGGTCTGACAGATCTCAAGGGCTTGCTCTATGGCAATAAGGCACTGAGTGCTGAGGTATGCCACTTTCTTGGACCCATGGAGAGCTGAACAACTTACTAACTCCAGCCCAAAACAATTGGAGGGATGCAAACTGACTAATATAAAGTGGTATGGAAACTAGAAAGATCTGGTCATGGAGGCTGCGTAACATGGCATAGCTTCAAGCAGTGTCATATGCCTTTTGTAGGTAAGAAAAAAACTGCAATATAAGTTACTGTTTAGAAAAATTCCAACCTAACCAAAGGACAGGTTGGAAATCACCCCTCCAGGAAACCATGCTGAAATGGGGACAAAAGGCACCATGATTCAAGAATGCAGCACAATCATTGTCCTACCACCCTTTCTCAGAATTTGCAGAGCACACTGGTGAGGCCGATCAGTTGGTAGCCACAAATGGACATCGAGATTTTGGCTGGGTTCAATATTGGGAAGATGATAGGATATTTCCAATGCCAAGGGAAAATCAGGTCTACCCAAATACATTTAAAGACCATGAGTAGATAGAGTCTGAATTTCATTTAGATGTTTGATTGTCTCATTATAAATCAAAATATGGCCTGGTATCTTTTCATGAGAGTCAAAAACTTGAAGTAGCTCCCAGTTGATGAAAGGTTGACTATCTAGATCTGGACCTCCAGGCTGACAAGAAGAGTAAAGAACAGGAAAGGTGGGTGGGGGTGCACAGGGGTGAGAGCAGCAGGTGCCCCCGAGTCAATACACACAATGGGGCTTTGGCACCACTACCAACCCATCTCGACTCCACACCATACCATGATCACAACTACGGGGACAACGCTTGAAAGAAGAAGGCACAATAATAAGGGGAAGTGTGGAGGGGGGGACCTGGCCAGCTTGGATGCAAGGCTAAAGGCCTCCTAAACCAGTGACAATGCTTACCAAGGGACTTCAATTCCAAAAGGAAATTCAGGAACTTAGATCTGGGAGAACAAAGCACTTTTGCAAAGAAAAACGAGGCAAGGGAGCTACGAGGGTGCATTTAGGGTCAAACTGCAGGGGCAGTCCAGCAAAATATGGATCACCTTGAGGGGATTGAGGGGGGAGGGGGGCAGCACAACTACAAAGTAGAGTAAAAGACCATAAGACCATGGGTCAACTTGGTATGGCAGATACCAAGATGGCACAGGATGACTGATTCCCACTAACAGAGGCAGGAGGAAGAATGCCACATGGCTGGAGTCCCTTTAATCACACAAAGTTCATTAGGCAGAAGGATTGTCCCACCCAGAGTCATTCCTCTGCTGAGCGAAAAGGAATTTGACATGAGACCGGAAATATGTCCCTGGACTGGGCATGGAGAATGGGTGGTACTGCAAAACACTTAGCTAGCTAGACAGTCTACAGCGACATCCGCACAGGCAAATAATAAAAAATGACTATTCAAATTTTGCAAAGCTAATATTACAAATACTATCTTTAAACTTAATCTTTAAAAGAATGGTTGATTCAACTCTCACTTTGCAGAATCACATGAAAAACATCCAAACTCTTCAGGAACAAGAACTTACCAAACTTTGAGATGAATAAACTTTATTTGTGAAACCAGATGATTTATATTCTGGATGTTTTATAGCTTCTTTTTACAAGAAGTTATGGTATTTTGGTATGGTTAGTGATGTAAATGCCAAAGAGGAAGATATATCAATAAAATTTCTACATCCTCATGGACCATCAAAGTCATATTTCTGGTCCGAGAGAGAAGATCCATGTGCGATACCCATCTCTCTTGACATTGCAACTGTGGATCCTCTGAACACAATGACTGGGAGAACTTACAGATTCATTCAAGACATACGTTAATATTCAGGTTTCAAAAATACTCACGAATGTCAAGAGCTAGTGACCTAGAATTTAGAATTATTTCAATAGAGATTTTTGTAAAAATACATCAAATATAATCCTAAATGTGTGTTATCAAGATTAGATTTTTGTTTAAAATCATGTTCCCTCAAGCAAAGTATTTAATCTCTTATGAATTACTCAATAACAATTACTTTAAAAGTTTTTTATGCAAAATTAATGTTGTTAAACAAGTGTAAACTCAACACTCTGTAAGCAAGAATGAAATTTTTTTAATTATTTTCATCTATGAAGTAATAAACAATGAAGGAGTGAAAACTCATTAAGAGGGGTAGGACGTCAGATGGGCCGACTTGGAGCAGGAGAGGCTCCACAGGACATTTTAATTTCCACTGTCTATACTTTTACAAGTAAATTCATAAAACTTTGTCAGCATGACCAGGAAGGATTCAGGATTCACACTCGTAGCAGCAGAAGTTCAAAAACATAAAAAAATAGTTTTTTTACATGTCAAATTTCATCATTTTTTCACTTACTATTGGCTGCATTTGTTGCTATAGGTACACTTTTCTTCATAAGTAAGCGAGACTGTTCGATGAATTTTGCACAGCATACAAACTGTACTTACAGGTGTCTTAAACTCTAGAATCTATTTAATTTATGAAAAAATGAATGAGCTGTTACGTTTTAAACTTTATGTTTAAAAAAAATCTAATTTTGTAGTTAATTATCTCAATTTTTACCACAGTTTTTAATAGATTTGGAAAATTCTAGAGTTTCATAGACCTGTAAGTATGGTTTGTATGCTGTGCAAAATTCATCAAAGAATCTCTCTTACTTGTGAAGAAAAATGTTCCTATAGCAACAAATGCAGCCAACAGTAAGTGAAAAAATGATGAAATTTCATATCTAAAAAAAATTTATTTTGTTATTTTTTGGCGCTTCCACTGCTATGAGTGTGAATCCTGAATCCTTCCTGGTCATGCTGACAAAGTTTTATGAATTGATTTGTAAAAGTATAGACAGTAGAAAATAAAATGTCCTGTGGTGCCTCTCCTGCTCCAAGTCGGCCCATTTGACATCCTACCCCCTTAATATTATTTTCTCATTTGGTGGAGTAATTTTTTTTATTATTCAATTATCCTATTCCATTTTGATGTTATTGCTCTTAATGTCGTTCCCTGTATACGGTTTTAAAAACTGAAAACTGCAATTAAGGTTTTTTTCCTCGATGTGTGAAATTTCATGTTGTTTTAATTCAAATACCTCTGAATTCTTTGCATATTGAGGCATACACAAAAATTTATCAGTATTTGTTAGCAGATAAGGAAGATATAAATTATTTCATATGTTTGAACACATTGTGTTTCCTCCACCTGACAACTACAAGCTGCAAAATTCCATAAACTTTACCTGGCTGTAAAATCCAAACCATCTGGGATATAGCAAAAATGTTTTGGATTCTTACTTAAATCTATCAATAAAACAAATATGCTATGTTATGCCAAAATCTGATACCATGGGTATCATGAGGCAATGAACAGACAAGGAATGACCCTTACTGAAGTGTGACAGAAGAGAATAGCTCTCCCATGAGAAATACTTGTAAACTACGTGTAAAAATCAATACGGTCTGAAATGCTGAAGTTGGCATTCGTGTGTTTGTGAGGCGTGCTTGCCCGTATGTGTGAATTGTGTGTGGCTCTCTTTTTACTGATGAAGGCTGTGGCCGAAAGCTTTATGTAAGTGTCTTAATTGTGCCTGTCTGCAACTTGACATGTCTTCTTTATGGTAAGTAGCAATCCGTCTTTTCCTACATTGTTGTAAACTATGTGTAGTAGTTTTCAATATGCCTCTAGACAGTTTATCAACAGACAATGATTTTGATAAAGAAACCAGGTGGCCAGGGTGGCCACTCCACTAGTATACATATTAGGACATTTGCAATATCTCAACACTCTGTCAGATGTTGAGCACAATACACATCGAACTGTTGCAGTATCCCAACATTACCACTTAGCTGGAAACCTGAGAGCTTTTCATCAATGAAAGTACCTCTTGCCTAACTTTATTGCTCATGTTTCGTTACTCTGGTCTTAATGAACTTGTCCTAACAATTCTCAAATTACTTCACACTGAGTTTGGCACTGTTCTTGATAATATAATCTTTCTCTGAACTTTATGAATTATACACAAAAAAAAATCTGCACACTATGGCTACAACTTAAACCAAAGGCAGTTAAATGTTGCGACACATTTGGATGATGGTAGTGACAGTAATTTCAGTCATATAAATCAAAAAGTTTTATTCTGTTGCAAATATTCTGAGATGTATCAAAGGGTTACTTCAGGATCCACAAGTTAAATAAGGCACCTGTGAAAATTAATTCTGTTACAAAGCAGTTTGACTTTATGTTGTTGGATTTAAATGAAAAATGTATAAATGATACCATTTATAATTCATTACATTTATAATTCATAACCGACACATACTGCTAACTGAACACAATATAAAAAATCAATTTTTAATGCCATCAAATTTTCACTACTTTTAAATCTTAAATTCTGCACTACTACACATTTTTAATTTATCATTATACTCACCAACCAAAATGTTGACTTCATCAATAAAATAATAGTTAATACTTTGACTTCACGTCTGCAGTCTCTTTCACGGACAAAGAAAAGGTCTACGAGTCTAATACCAACATGCTTTCCCATTTCAGTAAGTCTGAAATACACAAACAAATACATAAAATACGACTAGTAAAAGATAAATGTTATTGCTGCAAATGGATCAACTTGTGATTTTTGTAAAATATATTGGGGGGAAGGGAGATAGGCTGACAATTTGAGACAAAGTACTTTTGGTGAGATGCATAGGTGAACTGCTGCTAGTGGATTGTACTCGACTAGACATCACACACTTGTCATTATCCTGAAGACACACTGACTCAAATTTTCAACAGGAACACATTGTAAAGACCATGACACTTCTTTATGACAGACATGTAAATATGAATTTTTTTAAAAAAAAAAAAAAAAAAAAAAAAAAAAAAAAAAAAAAAAAAAAAAAAGCAAATAATTTTACAGGAGAGCAGAAAATACTGCCTGTGTTTCAGTGGGGGGAGAGGGAAAAGGAGGCAGGAGGTTTAATTCACCAACAATTAGGCCATTGTAAATGAAGCATCCTAGTGGATGTTAACAATTTAAGTAATAATTTATCGCTGATAATTGTTACAGTGACCACTTTAAACAGTTACCAGGAAAGCACAGAATTTAATGGGCAACATCATACATAAATCATACTCAAATCTACAAACTCAAAGTTCTTATTTAAAACACTAACAAATAGTTACAACATGAAGATTTTGCAATATTTTTTATAACTACTTCCTTTTGGAAACCTATTGTGTTCACTGTTCTTAACTACTGGAAAGCCTCATAATTCTAACACTTCCTCACAACTTTCTAAAATGGTTTACAAATACTTTACATAGGACCTGTCTCCCACTGTAGGAGGGCATAATGGGAGATTGCCGACTCAGTTATAGACTATTCTGCCATAACTAGCTTGGTAGAGAAAACTCAATGTAACAAAGTACATGGTGACCCAGAAAATGTAGCCAAGGAAGTGTAGAGTAGCCACATTGGTGTCTCCCATCTCCTTATTTTACTTTTATCACTATCTTCTGAAGGGCTTCAGGTGCACAAAATCAATGTATGCTGTGGTTTTTTGATGTTAACTGGGTTCACAACACTCAGTGTAGTGGTTATCAGTTTTCATGCAAAACTCCTTTTGGAAGAGTGAGTCTAAAACTTTCAAAACCCTTTACTTTCTGCATGTCAGAAGGACAGTAATAATACTGAAATAAAATGCTTCAATACACAATCAAGTAAAATAAAGAAGTATATGACACTAATCCTCTGAGATGTATAGCTGACTCACTACTAACATAAAAAAACAGAATGAATGCATGCACCTGTAATATTATTATTGGTTTGTGGAACACTCAACTGCACAGTTATCAGCATCTGTACAAAGTCCCAATCTTTACACAGTCCAATCTCGCCATGTTCACGAATGATGAAGAAGACAACACAAACACCCAGCCCCAGGGCAGAGAAAATCCCCAACCCGGCCGGGAATCAAACTCAGGACCCCGTGATTCAGAGACAGAAACACTAGCCACTAGACCGTGAGTTGTGAACTAGTTGTGGTGATTGATTGATATTTCATATCAAAATGCACGCGCGCGCACACACACACACACACACACACACACACACACACACACACACACACCTGTATAAAACCTAAAACCTGTATGAATAGCCCACTCTTACAACCTCCTAAACATAAGTTGCTGTTGTAGAGCTGTAACAGGAACAAAAAACTGCAAAGTTGCCAACAAATAAGAATCATTGCACTGGACTCCCTGCCATGGCTATTATACTATTTAAGGCGATGGTAAATAAATTTAAATTTAAAAACTGCCTTGAGGTACACCATTCTCTTGCTCAAATCTGTCAGACAGAACCTCACTATGTATAAAAAACAGTGTGATAGCTGGCTGGCTCTGAGCACCATGGGACTTAACATCTGCGGTCATCAGTCCCCTAGAACTTAGAACTACTTAAACCTAACTAACCTAATGACATCCCTGCGACCTTGGCGGTCGCACGGTTCCAGACTGAAGCGCCTAGAACTGCTCGGCCACACTGGCTGGCAGTGTGATAGCACAAACCATATGAATATAGGCAGGCTTCCTCAAAAGCTCTATTGATGTTGGACATCTGGGAATATTGTCGTACCCTCAACAGTATCAAACATCTCTTCTACATTTAAAAATATGCCCATTTGACATTGTTCCATAGATAACCTGTTTCATAGCCCCCTCACACACAGGGTCTAGTTGTCAGTGGTGGATCGATACCTCCAGAACTAACACACAGTGTGAGTTTTGCAGTTTCCATGATCCAACCATGCAACTGTTTATGGTTAACTCATAGCTCTTTCCTACACATCTACATAAAGTGATGTTTTTGGAGCTCCTGTGGCATGTTCTGTACTTCACTGGTTTGAGGAGTGGGACCAAAAATGGCTCTATCCACTAGTTGAGAAATTGCCCTGTCTGCCATGTATTATTAACAGTTCTACAAGGATTTCTTTTCAAGTTGCCACAGCATGCTGTACTTTATTCAGCCAAGACTGCACACAGTATCACAAACCACAGACTGTGGTAAATTCAGCTTCCATATGGACAAGGAGCAGTTACAGGACTCAGCATAATTGTACCTGGTTGTGATGGGATACTGAATCCAATCAGACGATAGCAGTAGTCTTGACAAAATGCTGTGGCACTAACACTGGTTGTTATTTGGAGACACCCCTCCTTCAGTTCATTTGCTATAAAAGACCTACAGTGTTTTCTGGATACCCTCCGAATACAATCTCTTCTTAATCACTTAATAATATAGTGGAAAGCCATGAAGTTCTCTGTAACTGGTTGGCATCTGAATCTCTCTAGAGCCACCCACTTGTCCCTGACATCAGAAAGGTACTCCTCCCGCCAGCAGAGTAGAGTAGGCAAAGAAATCAGCCATGTCCTTTTTTTTAATAAACTTCCCAACATTTGTATTCAGCAGTTTAGAGACACCATAGAAAAACCTAAATCTGGATAGTCATATGAGGATTTGATTGCCATATTCTTAAAAAAGTTCAGTGTCTTACCATTCTGCAACCTCACTTGGTGGGGATGAGTACATCAGCAGCTGGGTGGTTCACCATAATAATGTCATCCGCCCATTCCTGGCTACTGTCTTCATGTTAAAACATGATTAGTTTACTGTACAGTATCCATTTTGGCATCTTACTCTCTGCCACTACTTGTTCTGTTGTATCCAGAGGAGCAAGTGCTCACTGGAATATTAATTGTCAATCGCCTTCCACTGAGCAGTGCCAGTGAGTATAGGAGAACACATTGAGACAACAACTCAACATTAGGGATACGTTGTGTGACAGGGAGACGGGCAGGAGGAGGAGATTGACAGTGAGGCGTGGGAAGAGGAGCTGGACAGAAAGGGGCAGGAGGAGACTGACAGAGAGGGGATGAAAGAATGAGAGGGACTAACAGATGATTCGAATAAATACATACCCGGGCAACACTGGGTTCTCAGCTATCTTTACATATATGCAGAGAAAAAGTCTCAGAACATTATTTACAGAGATATATTGCAGTAGATTTCTGGCTCTCTATACACACCAAGACAACTATGATCGTTCCCATGCTAAGCATGTCAAACAGTCACGAAATTATTTACTTCCTTCTCTGTCACATTTAGCAGAGATGCCATGTTTGGAAAGAAGCTTTCAGTAATGTGGACAGGAGAATTGAGGAGGGGGTTCTGGGGACCTTCCCCCAGGATTTTATAATATATTTTTTAAACTGAAAATAAAAATCTCAATTTGAATCCTAATTGTAACACCTGAAAAGTAAAAATTTAGGCTGTTAACCCCTAGTAAGAAAGATGAGACAGAGTGTTGGAACTTTAAAAGTTAGATCTAAAAGTTAAGTTTTCAAAATATAAAATGCAGATTTTTTTTAAAAGTAAAATGTTAGTGGAGTGTGTAATAAGATCAACTTTCAAAGGACAAAAGTTGAAAACATAGATTGATAAACACAGTGTAAGGGAATTTTCAAAGAAGTGAAAACTGAACTTGAATCTTGACTCTTGCATTAATAAAATATGTATTCAGAACTCCTAATGACACAAAGAATTTCCAGGCTACAAAAAAAGACTCGACAGGGTAAAACACAAACTAAATGAAAGTATACAATGACATTTCAAATACTTCAGAGAAACTGTGAACTTAATTTACAAGCTATTCAATTGCTCTACACTTGGAATCAATATGTCAAATCACAACATAACTATAAGTTTACGCACCCACAGTAGTGACCTTAGTGAGGCACCAGTGTGTAGAGAATAGTATAGTTTGTGTATAGTCTGTGCTAAACAGATGGGATCCTGCACTTTTGAAACAATGCTGGTTCACAAATGATGCAACGAAATACATTTTGTTGTCAAACAGCTGAAGTAAATAAAATTACAAATTCCATAATTTTAGTATGTGCTCTGATAAGACTGTAATTTTGGCCTTGAAATTGGGACAATTATGGACAATCATAATACTTGGGACGTTTGCATTTTGTAATTAAGCTTCTCCCATCTTATCAAAATTTGGAGATTTTGCAAGTACGTTCAGAAGTTTATGTGAATACTGTCTACAAAATGTGTTGCAAGTAGAGTTAGTAGTGAATTAGTAATAAAAAGTCATGCCTAATGCAGCAGTAATATTGCATGAACAGCAAAAATTCAGTATGTGATGAACTATTTTCCTTTCATCACTATGTGGGTGTGTTGACGAGAAAAGTCTCTTAAAAGTTTGAAATTATGTGCAATTCTGGATGAATGTAGTATCGCTATTTAGGCATCGTGAGCTATACTATTTCTTTACTCCCATCCTCCCCTTTTGAGACGTAGGCAGTTCTTACCCACTTCTGACAATAAGTAGTTTGTATATAAAGTTTGACTGATATCAACACAGTACTTTTGGAGGAAAAGTTGAACATACACACATATATACACAGTCATGACACCTGCCTTCTCACTGATAAGGATCTATGACTGTAGCTATGGATCACACAGCACTGATTTAATCTGAGTACAGCTATGGTCACTTCTTTCCATTTTTGTGTTTGGATAACAAGCATCAACCTAGCGTAGCAAAAATGTTATTCACCCGTAGAGCAGACACACTTCCATTGATTGACGGTCTCATCCCAACAATCCCATGCCCACTGCAATTTTAAGTAACGATATCATTGAGTCAACGTGTGAACACTTAGTGGTCTGCTGCAAAACTTCATATTCAACAATGTACGATGAACGATGTGCTCCGAAACACTTGTGTATGCACCAACATTGAGCTCTTTTTGCAGAGATGCCACAGATCATCATCTATCCAACTTTATAGAGCAGACAATCCCCTGAACCCAACGTGCTGCGAAGAGTTGTGGACATCCAACCATTTAGCACTTCACGGTAGTTTCACTGTCCTACCACTTTCCATAGATGGTCTCAACAGTAGCGTGTAAACATTTGACAAGCTTTACCATCTTCGAGATACTCGTCGTTCACAGGTTCTGCATAATAACAATCTGCTCTTTGTCATAGTCGCTTATCTCAATGGATTTCCCCATTTGCACCCCTATCTTTGCTAGGGTGATCCTCCGTTCATGTCTGCTCTGCTTACATACATAGGAACGCAACACCATCAGTGGCAGCCAATGTCGTGGTGGACAGTGGTGGTAATGTTTTGGCTTATCAGTGTATAAATGACATCTCTTCTAATATGACAACAGGTGATTCTAAAATATTTCTGTTTACTAATGACACTAGCTTGGTAGTGTGTCAAATACTGGAGTTCAAGACAAATTCATGGCTTGTAGAAAAATTAATGTTAAAGCAGACTCAATTTTTACAGTTTCTGAAAGAGAATCCCACTAAAACTGGGATTCTGATTACACAGAATGGGCATATGATTCGTAAGTCTGAACAATTCAAATTTCTAATGTTCAGATAGATATCAAACTGTCATGGAAAGCCCATGTTCGGGATCTTGTTCAAAAACTGAATACTGCTATATTTACCATTCGAACAGTATCTGCAATAAGTGTGGTTCCAATACGAAATTAGTTTACTTTGCTTATTTTCATTTGCTTATGACAGATGGCATAATATTCTAGGGTAACTCTTTCCATTCACAAAGGGTATTTTTCCAAACTTACAGTAGGCTGCAGGTGAAAAATAGGTCTGCAGCTTGTTTTATAATTTAAATATATGGCTGCATCTCCGGCGTACGTTGCATTAGGAAGGATTTCTTGATGGCGACTAGTTTTGGACACTTAGTTTCAAGCTATCCTAGAAAGAAAATGACCGTTGGCTGACAACTTTATACAAACGAGGCATTCAAATTTGCAGTAAAATATATTACACTAATATACATGTAAGGTATATGAATTTGTCATGATCGTTTAGTTTTATTAGTTGCCTTATTAGTTACATACCATATCTTATGTGTGACAACACAGGCAAAAGCCCATGTACAAAAATTGCCCCTGCAGTAATGATCAAAGCGGTGCTATGGCCTACTGATACGAAAGGCACTTCTCCATTAGAGGCCTGAATATAAACTAATGTATTACTGTTGAGATTATCTGCTTAGGGGGCTGTCTTCTTGTAAATTGGAAAGTTAATTTATTTTTAGAGTGGGGGGTTGCCATACTTTTTGGTTTTGAGTTGTAGTAAAGATGTGTAGCTTTTAGGAACTGGACTAAATTATGTTTAATGCATAGCAGTATAACTACTGATTTTAGTTCATGAAACTCTAGTGTCTTCTGCAAGTCAAGTCATGTCATGATGTAACGCATAGCACTTTGGTATAATTCAACCCACTAGAGGCCAAATGACTGGCCTTTGGAAATTTTTTTTAGTATTGTAGGGTTTTCAAGTTTACATTCAGTTAATGAAAGAAAAAAGAATGTTTTGTTCAGTCAGCAAATATTTTATCTTTGATGTGTGCTGCTGTCAGCAGTCGCTATGGGCTTATGCTTTTACTGTAACACTTACGATATGGTATGTAGCGAGTAAGTCAATTCATAAAACTAAATGTTTATGACAGATTTGTACACCTTACCTGTACATTAGTGTAATATAATTGTACTGCAAATATGTATGCCCCATATGTATATAATTGTCGTGTCAATTGTAATTTTTTCTTTGAAGAATGGTTTGAAAATGAACATAGGTATCCAAAACTAGTCACCAAGGAATAATAATAATAATAATAATAATAATAATAATAATAATAATAATAATAATAATAACTTCTTAATGGAACGTATGACAGAACTACAACTGCTGTGGTCTTCTCCACCAGACATCACGGCACCTAGAGTATCAGCAACCAAACTGACAGCCTGCAGCCGCGGGTTGCCCGCTTCGCAGGCACACCGAAGCACTACACAACCGACAGGCAATATTGATTAATGACCACAACAGCAGTAACAACAACACAGCAAAGACACCAGCGGCCACCAGGGGCCACTACCAGCCCACATAAACATAAGGAAGAGGTCGGTGCAGAACCCCGGAACTATTTTCACACGTCAAACCATGTGATGGAAAATAGTTCCGAGGCACTCATCCGCTGAAGCGCTATAAAGGCCGGCGCTCGGCTGCACATCATCAGTTCATCGACCGCCTGCAGACGTGGATAGCTGCCGTCGCGGCAGCCCGGCTTGGATCTTCTCGCTGATCTCTGGATTAGGCTTGGTATATTGGAGAAGTCTCTGGCAGAGACTAGTAGGAAATTATTTCAGTTGTTTTCTATATTATTCTTGTATGTAGTAGTGATTCGAAGATGGATCACTGTTTTGTGTTGGTGTTATACTTGGAGAATTTGTTTTGGTTAATTGAACAGTCCAACAAATTGTTTTTGGACTTTGATTGTTAGTTTCTTCTGCTTACGCAGACATATCAGCAACCATTTATTTCAAAGGGTGTTTTCGGCTCAGAAATCAGCAGTTTGAGCAAAACATGGCTTATGTTCATGAACTACTTGTCGATCCCTGTTCACAAGTATGGGAATTCTGACATTGACCTCTCAATATATTTTCTCTTTAATGTCATTTGTTGTTAACAATATGAGCTTATTCTGAAGAATCAACAGCTTTCATTCAGTTAATACTACACAGAATGGCAATCTGCATTTGGAATGCACTTCCTTCACTCTTCTACAGAAAGGTGTGCAGTATTCTGCTGCATCCATTTTCAATAAGCTACCCTACAAATTAAAACATCTTAGCAGTAAGCTTCATCAGGGTGTATACGTGGACAAGGAAAAAAAATTCCCGGGTTTCCTGGTTAAAAATACACTTTCTCCCGAGTGAAAATACACTTTCTCCGTGCTAAGTGAAAGTATACTCTTCCTCGGCACAGTAAAACTCATCAATCCTTTGAATGTTTATGGTTTTATATACCGGAGTAGAAATTCCCGGCGCTTTAGATGTCCCAAAAGAGGGCTGGGAGGCACTTTCCAACTGGTAACCCCACATGAGGGCAGGTGTCAGGGGTCAGTGCCCCTTGTATGCAAACAGAATAGGATACATTGATTGAGCAGAAAATTAGCAAATGGAAATTGCATAGATGAGCAAGAGTTGGTACCATGGGAACTGAAGAGGGAAGATCCCCACTTCTTGAAGGAGACTGTCTATGGAACTAGTCCAGCAGGCACTAGTTGTACGGCGAGCTCCATGATAATGGATTAGGTCTAATAATTCTAAAGCCAAATGTGCTTCTGAGTCATTAACATTGTGAGCCCAAGCAGGACTGGACCAGAGCCTGGTAAATACAAGGAGAGTAGCACAATCTGCACCCCAAGGAGATGCCGAAAGTTTCTTAGATTTTTTTTCCAAATGTACTAACCATCTTGAGGTTGTTTTATAGTAAAAAAGGTTGGCTTCAGTTTGTAATTATCACAGTCTCTTGTCAATTACTTATAATCAGCTCTTGACAAAAAAATTTCATTTTGATCACATTGTCAAAATATTTAACAGGAGTGTATTCTCACGTCCAGGTACCAATGTAAACTACTGCTGTGCTATTTGGTAATAGTTCAACGTAACAATTCACAGAACTTTATGAACTTGTTGGGCATTAAGCCCTCCTTGTCTATTTCACAACCCAACAGCCTGTGATGTTGTTGGTTTGTGGGGCATTCAACATCGAGGTCATCAGCAATCATACAAGTTCCCAATCTTTACAGTTCCAATCTCGGCACTTGCTGAATGATGAGGACAACACAAACACCCAGTCCCCAGGTGGATAAAATCCCCAACCCGGCCGAGAATCAACCCTGGGACTCCATGATCCAGAGATAGTAACACTAGCCAGTAGACCCCGAGCTGCAGACAACCCAACAACCTGGTGTGTGTTCATAGGAGAAAGCTCTACATTTCATCAAAACTATTAAACACATTCATTTCTCCTAAGACAACTCAAATTGGCCATGGTATCAACATTTTTGAATATAACATCCCTCAATACAATTTCAACTAATTTAACATGTTCAATCAGTAAAACAACAATGCTGTGCACATGGCAAGACTGCACAACTATGTTACTTTTATCTCTTTTAGAAGAAACAGCTTCTCAAGAGGTTGGAGGAACAAAAGGATTTTAGAACAGGGTTAAAAACATTTCTTCTTGAGAACTGTTACTGCAATTTATATGAATATGTGGACACAAAAGAATTCTAATTGCTCATAAGCATTCTCTCTCTCTCTCTCTCTCTCTCTCTCTCTCTCTCTCTCTCGAAAAACATGTAATTGCAAAAATAACTCAAAATTAGCCAAACAAATACTAACACAGAAATCAAACAAATGCTAATATGGAAATTAAACAACGAAAGTCTTCAGCAACTGATGAAACCACAATAAAAAACGACCTGAACAAAAACTGGGGAAGGAAATTTCACATGATGTGTATAGCTCAAAACCCACAATACCACGAACCCCACAAAACTGCAAAATCCTGTACCAGGAATTTTACTTGATCTATGTAGCTTGAACGAAGTCCACAGTAACACTAAATTGAGCTCACCCATACTGAAACGCTAATTTGATCAATGTAGGAAAAACAAACACCGTGATATGTACATATTACAATCAAACCATTACCAACGAACAATACAACCAAAAAATTCATAAGAAATTGCTTTAACACCAATTTCAATATACAATAAACATGCAATTAAGTGCGCACACACACACACACACACACACACACACACACACACACACACACACACACACAATACAATACATAGGGCCTACTATAGTAAAAACAGAAAAACAGTGATCAGTTTCATCTAGATGGGGTCTAAGGCCTCAATAAATTTGAAGGAGGATATTTTTTACCAGGCTGTTAGGTGAATAAGTGTATATAGTGAATTTTGTAGCAAACATTACAAGGTTTGTTATCTTCATGCTTCTGACCGGATGCAGCATTCTAGTAACATAGTAATTCTATTATTCTCATAAGTACCATCCTGTCATACACCTTAAATTTTAGATTTGACCACTGATGACCACATTGTGCACAGATATGCATGGACCATGATTTTTGACTAAACGAGTATTATGTATCCACATCTGTTACAATAGCTTTTGCAAGATGCACTTGAGGCTGGGCAGCACCTACAACCAGTAGTGAAAGTAAGATAATTTAAAACACATTCTGGTGGAACAACGTCCTCCATGAAAACCTGCTTACCAACCAAAGATATCGGAAATATAGCTATAACAAAAATTGCGTGTCATCAACACAATCTTCTGAATGGCCAGCTTAGATTTCTCAAACCAGGAACACCTACAGATAGAACTTCAGAGGTTGTCCTGATGACAATGATACATATTGGTCCCTGGCCCAAATTCCACAACTACGGTCAATGTCACACCTTCTCCACAAACTTAATACTTCACATAGTCAGCTATTAAATTGAATAACTGTAGGCATTTAATTGTGGTCAGCATTATGTCCACTATTGCAGCTTGCACTGACCTACTCGTGAATTGATTGTCACATCCACAACCAGCAATAAATGAAACACAAAATCAAATCTCCAACCATAAACAACATATCACACTAATAATTCCAAAACACAAAACAAATTTATTGCCCATAACGGCCAACACCAAAATAACTCACTAACAAACCACCAAAACTCTTCCAAAATTATTCTAACAGCCTTCAAATAGTCCAATGAATCACTAACAGTAGACACAAACAATTCACTAACAGCCCACACTAGAGCACACCACCACATACTCAAACAGTCCCTCTGCGAACACAATCCATTTCAAATATGACGTGCCATTATGATGTTACGCAACAGGTCAACCAAAAGTTTGTATTCAACCTGTCTGTTTTGACCCGACCCACGACGTAACTGTGTTGTGCAACGTCATGGTGAGTGTTTTTGAGTGGGTTGTGTATGTAGATAATGTGTTTTAGTATTTGGTGGCTTTCTTGTGTTGGATGTTTATGTTTCGGAGTTGTTTGTTGGGTACGTTTGTTAGCTATTTGACGATGTGAGTTGAGTGTCAGGTTGCTACTGGAAGGGCTTGTGCTGGTTTGCTAGTAAGTTACTTTGATTTTGGATATTGTAGCTGATGGGCTTATGTTTGAAATTCTGTTTCTTATGGTTGGAAATTTAATCTGATTTTTCTGTTTATTTGTGAGACATGGATTTGACAAGAAATTTTTCGAGTAGGACATTGCTTGTTACAATGGCCGGAGATATGTTGTTTTTGATGAAGTTCCTGCAGTTATTTGGACTGAATGCGAATGATTTGAGCGGGGTTCTTGGTATCAAGTATTTGTATAAGCTATATAGGTCAAGTGACCTTTGCAGTACCAGGTTTTCGTGTTGTGTGTGCTATTGAGGAATTCATTTGAGCTACACAGGTCAAGCAAAATTTACAATACCAGCAGTTTTCATTTTTGCACTTTGTTTGTGGTGAATGTTGAGAATTTTGTAAGCTTTGATTTGAGTTCATATTTTTTTTTAATGATGGTGTTATTGTTGTTTATTTTGTTTGTTCCTGTTCAAAACCCCTTATTACCTATGGTTAATTTCATTCTATCACTGGAGTTAAATATTTAATGCATTGTTTAAGTTTGTTTTCGGGTGTAATGAGTGAGATCATGTTCATCATATTCTATACAATTGTAACAGAGGTGTCTGATATACTGATGACATCATAGGTCAAAGACAATGGGTGGTAACGCGATCTTCAGTTTTGCCCAAACAACACAACACAGTTCTATCACAACTCACAGCAAATGGGTCGTAGCAAACTTCAGTTGATTCATAGATGTTTCTGCTGATGGTTTCTTGTTACCTCTGATTGAGATGCATTTGCAAATGCATCAACTGGATGACAAGAATCACATGCAAGGAGATTTGTGCTATGTTATGAATGAAGTACTGTTATAATTACCCGACAATGTTAGTGCTGTAGGAGGTGCTCTTTAAATACAATGTTTTAGTCTTCTTTAACAAAACTTTTTATTTGCCAAGACAGGAAGGATGAATCAAATACTATTTTCGACCAGTTAAATGGTCATCTTCAGATCACATAATAGAAAGCAGAATTTACACCGACAGGCTGTCAAATGGATAGCTTCATCCGATACAGTCAGCAGACAAGAAGGCTCCCTATACTGTCTCATTGTATCACTATGGTGTATGTTATACTGCGCAATGAAATGGTGCCTAATGTATCTAAAGTCTATATATCATTATCACGATTTTTGAATTTGGTATTGCAAACACGATCACGACAAACCGCCTGCTTCAGCAATCGTCGTAGATACTGCTTTCTATTATGTCATCTGAAGATGTAAAATGTGAACTTTCATGGACAGAAATCTCACAATAAATAAAGTGCTCTGGGCTATTGTGTCATAGTCAAAAGATTCCACATTTAAACCCAATGTTTTGACCCCATCAGCTGAGGACATTTTCAAGGGGCATCATAGCTTCTTTGACTGTCCAATTCACACCCTGGCTTGCTACTGACTGCAGCAAAATTCCAATTACACACGCTTCTGCACAATGGCGCAACATTACACGTTTTGAATACCTGAGCGTTAACTTGCCAGCGTCGACTGCCATCACCTACTGTTGCTATCATCCCATGCTGGAAGACTGGTGCATTTCTTCTTCAGCACCAGAATCCAGATGTCATTCTATTGCACACCCTCCTCCTTCCTACTAAAATTCCTAGGGTGTTTTACACTCTCTACAGCCTCCCTGTACAGCCTTTCATGCTATCTGTTTGTGGCTGCCAGTACTTGAGTCCTGCCAAACTGAATGTGGCAATCTCCTGACAGCAAAATATGTTCTGTTGACAACAGAAATGCAACAGTTGTTTTGAATGTGACCAACTACCACCGTAAGATTAACAAATTATTAGATTGACAAACACGTAGTATGAAACTGAGTAAAGACACCAGTGACAAAGTTCTTTGAACATTTGATACAGTTCTCTACCAAACAGAGCATTCATGAAAGTATGTTCAATTCAGCTGCACTGCAACCAAGACACTAGGGGTTAACAAAGGCTCACAATGGACATGTTCCTCTAAGACCTATTGTGAGTGCTACTGTATCACGAATCTGAGTGCCATATTCTTGACAATATTATTATGATTGTATGTGGGCAAATAGGATACATATATCAAGAATTTGGCACATTTTATCAAATTAAATGGCATAGTGGTCCAGTCAGAGAACATATTAGTTTTGATGTGGTATTGCTATTTACTATGGTTGCGCTCAATGAGGTGTTGCAACAGCTGAATCAGATTTTTGCTCCCAATATTGACTATTTTTTTAAATATTGCCTCACAGCCACATATTTCAAAAGTAACAATGATTCTATGAAAATGTGGATCGTGTCACTCTGGAGAGCTCCTTAAGCACAGTCACAGAGAATTTCTTTATGGATAAATATGAGGATCAGTCATTGGAAACATCCAACAAGAAACTGAATATCCAGTACATGGACGATAAGTTTGTTTTGTGGAGACATTGCAGTATGAAACTAGCTCAGCTTCATAAGCACCTCAACAGGATTAATCTGAAGATTCAGTTTACCATGGAGCAGGAGGCAGGTGGAAGTTTAAATTTTCTTGTTGTTCGGGTTTTCAAGAAAGAAGATGGTAGCTTAATCCATACAGTTTACTAAGAACCTATCCACACAGACCATCACACACACCAGGATTCAAACCACACGCACAACAAAATCGAGGCATCATAAAAACGTTGGCAGATGGAGCAAGGTACATCTGCAAACCACAGCTGCTTGATGCAGAATTAAAACATCTCACCAATGCATTGCTCAAGAATGGTTATTTGTCCACTGAGGAAAAATGAGCATTAAGACAACTGCAAATAAATCATAATGATGCACAAGTGACTGAAACTGACATTTTTCCTGCCTTTAATTAAAGACATTACTGAGTGCATAGGAAAAATCTTGGAAAAATAGATCGTGGTAATCTATAAACTCACCGGAAAGATACAAGATCACCTGAAATTGACCAAGGATGCTTGCCAATCAGTGGCAAAAGCAAGAATTTATAGGGTTCCGCACAGTTGTGGGGAGGTGCACATGGATACTTTCAAAATGAGCCCAAGCACAATTGATTGACGGATCATGCTTTGCAGCTAAGAGATCAAGACATTCATTTCCACAGAACTGAAATAATGGCAGCCACAGACAGACACCATGAAAGGCTATAAGGGAGGCCACAGAGATTGTAAAATACCCCAGGAATTTCAATTGGAAGGAGGACGATATGAAATTGAATGACACCTGGATTCCCGTGTTGAAGTTGTGTACCAATCTCCCACATGTTGTGACAGCAATAGTGGATGACTGCAGTCGTCAACAATAGCCAACTATGCTCGGGTATTCAAACCATGTGATGTCACGCAATGTGTGGAAGCACACAAATGGAAGTTTGCTGCAGTCTGTGGCGAGCCAGGGTTTGACACGGACACAAAAAGAAGTTTCAATCCCCTTTGCAAATTGGCCTCCACAGATGGGGACAAAACTTTGGCTTTAAATGTGAAAGCCATTCAGTCAAGGCACAATAGCCCGGAAATATATTAATTGTGATGTGAAGGTGGCCATTTAACTGGCCAAAACTAATAATCTATATATCCATTCTTGCAATCTTGGCAAAAAAAGGTTTTCTAATGAAGATCATAACACTAGATGTATGGCCTACCATTGGTTGCAGTTTTAACATCTTTTTCTAAAACGTACAGAACAAAGTTTTAGTGTTCCAGTGCTGCTACTGTTTGTAGTTTGTGTGTAGGGATTGAGCTGATTGTAGGTTCTCGAGATGTTACGGCATTAGAAGACTGGGGATTAGCAGTAGTCCTGCCACCCTGACTTGGGTCTTCTGTGCTTTTCCAGATTGCTAAGGTGAATGCTGGGATGATTCCATTGAATAAACCATAGCAGACTTCCTGCCCCAACCTTGCCTTGTCTGGTCCTGTTTCAGATATGTTGCATATATGTGTACAGTACATATATTTGAAATGTATTTAACATGTGCCAGACCACTGCATGACATAATAATTGAGCAAATAAACTTACGCTATGTACCCCAGACAAAATTTCTTAAATGCACACTTAACTCCAGCTATCATAGCATTGTCTAAATCATGTTACATAATAAAATAGCTAGTGCCACCAGCACAAAAACCTGGATAACAGAAATTCTGTCACAGTTTTTAATGAGCATCATATCCAAATAGAAAACTGTAGTCAAGGGAATAGGTGACAGAGCAGCAGCTGTGTGTCACTGATAACTTATTTTATCACACTCTTAGGAGCATCACTATCACATTTTACTATAATCAGGGTAAATGTAGCAGGAATGGATGTCTGGCTGTATTATATATATCCAAATCAAGTTATATTTTAGAGAAAGTAGTAGCAAAAGAGAAAACTAGATCTATTGCAGTATACTCACCTGCCCTGTAGTTCTGGAATGGTGTGCACTCTGTTATGGCAGTACTGGACAATTTCTGAGAATAGGAAAGCATAACAGCTAAGACTAACTTCACCCTTCCCTCGACTAAGTGGCTTGTCCAGTATATTTGATCTCGTGCGAATTTTTGAGAGGTTCATAATCGATTCTGGGCGACTTCTAAAAATCAGAACGTAACTTATAAGGTGACAGCATATACAAGTACAATATGAATGTTACATTGAAGCTCTCCAACAACAACAAAGAACAGCTCCTTGTTCCTAAACAAAAAACTATAACTGCAAATTTCAGTGCTTAATTTTCTAAAAACCAAGAAACCAATACACAAAAACACAGCCATTAGTGCTCTTACTGTGGTAAGACATAACTCCACCCATGTAGTGTTCCAATACAAATGAAACAGAGCAAAATTCCGCTCTCGTGAGACGTAATATCATAAGGTGTAATGTGCTGTCCATATTCGGTAATACATGCCGAATTCAGATACCTTAACGTCTATGTATTAGCGGTAAAATGTTAAAACGTAAAATAAGAAAAATTAAACTGACCGAAACTCAACTGTTCAGCCGGTACCACCAACGCATAATTTCCTGCTTCGAACACTCACGGAAATCTTACGTGCCGTTCTACATTTCTGAACACTTCCTTGCTACCTAATTAAAGTCATACCATGAGAATAACAAATCCACTCGGTTTACGATCATCACTAACTCCATAGTCACACCACTACCTCCTCCATTTGTAAACATTAAGCAAGCTGCTGTCACGGATGGCTACTAATAGTCCAAGACGCACTACCAACTGCAGTTTCATAAAGACAAAGTAACACGTTCAATTTATCGTAAGCATATTATCTCCCCATGAAATTTTTCTCCGAAAATAATTCGTCGTATAAATTTAAAAAACGAGCTAAACTGCAAACGAAAGGTTTTTTAATGTACGCTGCACTACTTCGTGAAAATTGTGCGGATTTCGTCTCAAGCTTTCATTGGAGATGTCGCATACCATTTCTGCTCTTGCTAGCATTAAACCTTTTCTGCACTTTCTGGTATAAAAAACGCGTCTGAAGAAACTTTCTGGGGTGTAATGCTTCATGTATCAGTAACAAACGTTTATGACCCAACTGAAGTATTACACTTACAGTGGAAAGTAGCATCCGCTTGCATAAACTTTGCTGTTTACTAAGTAACATATGCGTTACTCTCTGTTGTTCGTAAGAAATTTTACTCAAATAAAACAAGGTAAGTAGAGAATAATCCAACCAACATGTATGTTGCTTTTTTTTTTTTTTTTTTTTTTTTTTGGAAAAACAAACACTTAAATCCGCTACATACTGTAAGCGAACTAATACACGGTGACAGAATCACGAGAGTTTCAGAACAAAAATCGCATTGAGTGTTACAAATAAACACATGCCTCATATTGTTTTAAAGACCGGAACAATTTTGACGGAGGAAATAATGCTAAACAAGTAATGCGTTGTAAGGAAATATTACGAAAATAGAGGTTAACCTGGAGTGAAAGAAGCAAGTATGACAAGAAGAGTACTTCAGAAATAGTGTTTCATACGTATGTAACTACAACATACAAACTCAGTTTTATGAAAGATTCTGTCTTACTAAATCATAAAAAGAAATTACAACGTGAGAGGAACATGGCGCGCGTTTGACAGCGGAATCGAAACAGTTCCCTCGTATGTATAACAAGAATACTGTCTGTCTTACGCACATAACGCACAGTATGCCATTACACATAAATATTTTTACATTCGCTGTCACCAACGCACCCCTCCCTCCACCCTACCATCGACAAGTTTGTCAAACACACAGCATACCAATATGCATCACAAAACAAATATGGCAGTAATAGTTAAAGTATTTCAGTTCCTAACAAACTGTCAAGCCATAGCTATAAGTCTGGCTTTACTCACAGCTTATTTCCCATGTTTGTTGCAAAATATGTCAGGACAAACACAAAAACACACACTTCCACCAACAATCGTCACAGGAAACTGTTTCGGGTTGTCAACTACGAAGAGACTTCTAAAATCTTTGGTTAACACCTCACCGTTTTGCAGAGTATGGTCATGCAGTCAAGAGTAAGGAAAATTAATCGTTTCTAAATAAAGATTATCGGAAATACAAATTAATAAACTTATGTAATTAATCATAAATTCCGCAGAAGTTTAATTGAACTGTGAGGTAAATATTAGGCTGGTTACCCAATTCTGTCACAGATATACTTAACATCGATTAAAACACGTGAAAACACAGCACAGACTTCACGCGATATTTACAGAACTTGCACAGATTCTTTTTCAGTGGTCAGTGTGATATAATAAGGCACTGAAACAAAAGAGAGTTATTTATTATCTAATATAAATTTACAGAGAGAATATTCTGATTATTCCTTTATCTCTTGGGCACGCATCTGGGACAGCAACATTTCACGTTCCCACAGTTTCTTCAAAGCGGGTGTCCAAGAGTGCCTGTATATACGCTGAAATGTTTAAAACACTTGACACAGTTATATGCTGTGCAGTATATTATTTTAATTCTTTGCCTGGAAATAAAATGCACTAACAGACACATTATATAAGAATAATCAAAAAAACTTATCCTGTAATGCCACAGCACATTTAACCAATCCCATATATAACTTCCCTACGTTTCTTAAGTCCAGATTTAGGGAGAGCAACACCAAGAAATGATACACATGTATAAATTTGCACCAGGACAAAATTTCTACCGCAACCATTATGTGTTTCGATGCTCAAACTGCCTTATCAGTTAGAAGGCTGTTTCTAGTGGCAAGTAGCTATTATTTCTTGGAGCATAACACATGACACTGTCATTGAAGACAACGAAAGTTATTGAAGCAAACTATACTATTATTTTATACAGTTTATTGCTAGACTCATGACATGTCGCCTATCTGCAATGAAATCATATCTTCATAAAATGATGTAACTGTTTAAGCTTGCCATATAAGTAGTTCCCTTGAACTAGTTATTTAAAGCATATAATGTATCAGTAGCCAGACCATACAGAACTACACTGAGTGAAGTGGAACAGTGATAAGACAATCGACTCTGCTGAATTCCTGCCCCATCTTTCCCCAGTCTGAGCGTGTGCTCTGTCTCTAATGACATTGTCACTGATGAGACATTAAACCCTAATTACCCTGGCTTGTTATGAGTGGCGGCTAGTAACTAAAATTAATGGGGTTGATGCTACAGAAAATTTAGTCTTTGAATTAAAATTGTGCAAAAGGAACCAATATGTATAAAAATAAAATTTATTTAGAAACTTAATAAAATCCTAAAATAACATAATCAAACATTTTTTACATACTTTAACCTAAATTGTTAAAGTTCAAGCTTGATCTTTTCATTGAAAAATGAAATCAATTCTTCTTGTTTTAATTTATGTGAAAAGATCAATAACTTTCTAATCAATATGAGGATGGTAACTAAGGAAATTTTTCTCCAAATAATACAAGTGCATTTAGTCTATTCGAATTCGTAGTGTCTTTTAGAACATTTTTTATTCCTTTCAGTGATTGGAAGAAGCATTCTACTCCTGATGTTGTCATGAGAACTGTCAAGAAGATTTTTATCAGTTTCATAATTCCACTAAGAACATTATCTAGATTATTCTCAGGGAAAAATGTCAGGTAATTAATTAATTTGTAATATTCATGAATATCAGATATGTAATAGGAGCCGGCCGGTGTGGCCGTGCAGTTCTAGGCGCTTCAGCCTGGAACTGTGAGACCGCTACGGTCGCAGGTTAGAATCCTGCCTTGGGCATGGATGTGTGTGATGTCCTTAAGTTAGTTAGGTTTAAGTAGTTCTAAGTTCTAGGGGACTGATGCCCTCAGATGTTAAGTCCCATAGTGCTCAGAGCCATTTTTTAGCCATTTTTTTGTAATAGGATTCTTTTAGCTCAGTTTCAAGCCTCTCTTTCTAAATCAGTAATACTTCTTCTGTAGGATGTTCATTCAATAAAGCATTTATTGTTGAAAAATTTAGCAGCTAGCAAGTGTTTAGTGGGAGAATATGGCCCTTATATCAACATAAGTGCAAGAACACACTTTCTTAGCTTCTGTCATGAGTCGTTTTGAAGGATTCTCACAATATTTTGCGTTCCTTTATTTTAAGATCACAGTTTTGAAATTTGTTATATACTCATTAACTTTAAAGACATTAATTTCTCACAGTGGGCTTTGGTTGTAAATTATTTCAACATTTGACATAACCCAGTGACAAAACTCCATGTAAAACTGTAAATTTTTGTCATTTAAGTATTATAAAATTTGTGCTGCTTTTACAACGAGTTGATCTGCGTTTGATGCTAAGTGAATTTCAGTAAGTCAGTTTCTTTATAGCTTGCAAATTTTTCTGAACTTTGTTTATGGTTTGTATGTTGAAGTTCCATCTTGTAGAGGTGTTTCTTGAGAAAGGACACAAGTTATGTTGATCTTGAGAAGAATTTTGGAATAGCCACAATGTTACAGAAAAAATTCTTTCATTTTGTATAATACTTTCTGCATTTCTCAATACTGAATTAAGTTAATATACATAACAGCGAATTAAAAGCGTGTTACTACAAACTGCTTTTATTTTTGCTTGAACTTCCGCCTTTTGTAACATTTGCACCATCAAACTTCTGAGCTATCAGTTTTTGTCCAATTCCTCGAAGGACTATTTCCAATTGTTCTAAAATACATTTTTACATACCAACTGCAGTTTGATTTTCTAGAATAAAGAACCCCCCCAAAACATTCAAATGCTTCTGCATTCAATATGTACCATAGAACAAGGACTATCTGAGAGTGTTCTGAAACATATATTGTGTCATCAGCCATGACAGCTACAAAGGAAGCTTTTCTTATTTTTGTCCTTATCTCATCTTGGTATTTTGGTGGTAGGTAGTCGTACAGGTACCTCATTCTGAATGGTGTTAGAAACACCCTTGAAGTCTGCATTTGTATCTAAATGATTTTTCACTTTTGAACTAAATTTAGATGCAAAACTTACTGATCCTGCAAATAAACCTGGATTTACTGAGTTGACTTTATCATCATGTACATATATGGCAGTTTCAAATTTTCCACAAAAAATGCAGTCTATTTTGGCCAAAATTTCATGGTTATTTTTAACCTTTATATTATGTTCATTGATTAAAAGTGGGTTTCTCACTATTACTTACAGTTCCGAAAATGACAATGAAACCACTTTATCAACATGCTTCTTTGACTTCATATCCATTTCCAGTGTTTTCTTCAATAACCATGTTTTGTCACACTAAATCACTTCCAAACGGCAAACACGGCAAACAAAGCAGTGTATTTTTTGCTTCAGAGGCACAAAGCCGATTTTTGGCGTTGGTACCAATCACAATTAAAGCTACAAACATATGCTTGTTGTTGCTTATGCCTGGCTGAGATACACTGATGTGACAAAAATCACAGTATACCTCCTAATATCGTGTTGGACCTCCTTTTGCCTGGTGTAGTGCAGCAACTCGACTTTGCATGGAGTCAACAAACCGTTGGCAGTTCATGTTGGGCGATCTGGGTGACCAAATCACTCGAATTGTCTAGAATGTTCTTCAGACCAGTTGTGAACAATTGTGGCCTGGTGACATGGCACATTGTCATCCATAAAAATTCTATCGTTGTTTGGTG
Source organism: Schistocerca serialis cubense (assembly GCF_023864345.2). Taxonomy (NCBI): domain Eukaryota; kingdom Metazoa; phylum Arthropoda; class Insecta; order Orthoptera; family Acrididae; genus Schistocerca; species Schistocerca serialis. Next base: position 527,566,032 of record NC_064640.1, read on the forward strand.
TCATGAGGTCCATATCCCTGTAAATTGTCTCCAAACAGCCGAACATAACCATTTCCAGTCAATGATCGGTTCCGTTGGACCAGAGGTCCCAGTCCACTCTGTGTAACACAGCTCACACCATTATACAGTCACCACCAGTTTGCACAGTACCTTGTTGACATCCTGGGTCCATGGCTTCATGGGGTCTGCGCCACACTCGAACCCTACCACCAGCTCTTACCAACTGAAATCGGGACTCATCTGAACAGGCTACTGTATTCCAGTCCTCTAAAGTTCAACGGATATGGTCATGAGCCCAGGAGAGATGCTGCATGCGATGTTGTGCTACAAGCAAAGGTATTCGTTGCGTTCGTCTACTGCCATAGCGCATTAACGACAGATTTCGCTGCACTGTCCTAATGGATACGTTAGTCGTACATCCCACATGAGTTCTGCAATTATTTCATGCAATGCTGCTTGTCTGCTACCACTGACAACTCTATGCAAACGTCGTTGCTCTTAGTCGTTAAGTGAAGACCGTCGGCCACTGCATTGCCCATGGTGAGAAGTAATGCCTGGAATTTGTTATTATCGGCACACTTATGGCACTGTGGATCTCGGAATATTGAATTCCCCAACGATTTCCGAAATGGAATGTCCTATGTGTCTAGCTCGAACTATCATTCCACATTCGAAGTCTGTTAATTCCTATCAAGCAGCCATAATCATGTCGGAAACCTTTTCACATGAGTCATCAGAGTACAAATGACAGTTCCACCAATGCACTGCCCTTTTGTACCTTGTGTACTCTATACTACCGCCATCTGTATATGAGCATATACCTTTCCCGTGATTTTTGTCATTTCACTGGTTAGCATATCAATTGTTGAACGACATTTTTACTTAACTTTAACTTTCCGACAGAGAAAAAGCTGTGAAAACTTTAGCTATTGAAATTGACTGACAGTCACAGAACTTATTTCTTGCAGATGCAATGCCATGACTTCGCGTAAAATAAAAAAAAATGAAAATGAATCAAAGAGATCAGTTGGAAGCAGGATAATATTATAATTCTACGCTTTATCACATTCAGTTGTTAAGTATAACAGACACAGAGTATAAAAAAGTATCTTACAACAAGCACTCATTGGTAGGCTCCACATTAGCAACAGTACTTCCTCTCAGTCACTGCCTCTCGCAGAGCTTCTGTGTCTACATGTGCACAACAGCCAAACACTACATGGCTGGAGCTGTAAAGCTCACAATTCCATACAGAAATTTTCTTATCTTTTTCAGAAACTGAGAACTGACTACTAACATTAACTTCACAAATTGTATATTGTTCAAATATAAAGAAAGAGTTAAAGAAAAAATGACTCGTTATACTAGAGGGTACAATAATGTGAAATGGAAGGAGGCAGTTCTGCAGTACTACACTGTCTGTACATGGACTGTCACTGCTTATTAGACAGAGCTACAACTGAACATCCAACAATGAACAGCAGTAAGCGACCATGAGAGACAAGTTGAATGACATCATTCAAACACTCTTATTTGATAGGAGTCATATGGTTAGAACACATGAACCAGATGGTTGGTTCTCTGTGTAGATTACTGTATTATCAGCACATGAGTATATAAGAATAGGAAACACAGTATAAAGGAATCAATGTCGCCATTATAGTGGCAGAATTACTATTTCCCCTGTAAAATTCAATACTGTGAGGTGGCTATCCACAGCATCAGTCAGACCCTATGTGCTCATCCATATCATTCTCATACTCGATAAGAGAAAAAACACAAATTGTCTGAAACTCATATACTTAAGAAAACTGTGATCCTAAAAGATCTAATTTGTATGTAACATTAGAAGACCTTCCACTAACAGAATTTTTACAGTAAAGAGAAGAGGCTGATGTGAATGTCCTCATGAAAAAGGTCTCATAAGACATTCACACCATTAGCTGAATATCTATGTTTTATAATGAGGAAGCAGAATAAGTCACCAACGAGATAAGTGTGATTTGTGTTTCTAGCTAACAGCTTAGGATTCTGTGAGCATTTATTCCCTCCATTTTGGAAGACTGGTCTGAAAAAACACTTCTATATGTGTGAAGAAAGTGTGCAGTGATAACGAGAACTGCAACTTGTTATCAAATTTAGGGGCTAGTGTACAGAATGTTTCCAAATGTCGTACAGCCAATGATGTTGTGGAAATACAGATTTTCACCAGAAATTTGTTGTCTAAAATGAAACTATACATTAAGACACACAGATGAACATTAGTAAAACATACATTATTATTATACTTCATGACATGTCTTTTTGTATTTATAGATTCTATTCACCCGTGAACTATGGACATTGCTATGGTGTAGTGGCTTGGGGCAGCAGCCTCCTCAGTAGTTGCAGGGACAACAGTCTGGATGACTGATCTGGCCATATAGCATTAGCCAACGTGCCTTTGCTGTTATGTTAGTGCAAATAGTTGAAAGCAAGGGGAAACTAAAACCATTATTTTCCCTGAGGACATACGCCCTACTGTATGGCTTAATAATGATTGCATGTTCTTCAGTAAAATATTCCAGAGGTAAAATAGTTCCCCATTTAGATCTCTAGGTGGGGACTACTCAGGAGCATTAGGAAAAAAAAGACTGATATACTATGGATCAAAGTGTTAAATGTTAGATCCCTTAACCAGGATCAGAGGTTAGAGTATTTAGAAAGAGAAGTATGTAAGTTGAAATTAGATATAGCAGAAATTAGTGAATTGAGATGGCACAAAGAATTGGACTTCTCGTCAGGTCAGTATAGGGTTATAAACACAAAATCAAATAGAGGTAATGCAGCAGTAGACTTAAAAAGGAATAAAAAGAAGGAATGTGTGTCTCCTAATATGAACAACATAGCGAATGCATTATTGTAGCTAAGACAGACATGAAGCCAGTACTTGCCACAACAGTACAAGTTCACATGCCAATTAACTCCACAGATGATGAAGAGATTGAAAGAATGTACGATGAGTAGCAGAAATTATTGAGATAGTTAATGGAGACGCTAATTTAATTGTGATGTGGGAGTGGAATTCCATAATAGAGAAGGTAAGACATGGAAAAATAATGGGGAAACTTTCAGGGTATCTCTGCATGATTGATTATAGTGCTCTTCCAGGTGTTCAGCCGAGTTATTGTTTCCATTTTATGCACAATATTTCAAGGACCAATCCAGCTGTCTTCTTTAGGTGCTGCGAGTTTTGCAGTCATGTCAACTCGCTGCACGGACTCCAGCCAGACTGTGAACTGTTGTTGATCTTGCACCGCTGTTTATAGTCGATTTCGACTCCCGACATCCGCTTGATGCTCTTATATTTTTCAGAGCTCTCATTGATATTCCATGAAACGCACATTCTCTCAACACGGATGTGATGGCTGGAGAGATCTTAATAAATTGAGCGTTGGACCCCAAGCCTTGTTTCAATTGAAACTTCTTTTCCTGTTTAATACATTTTATGGGAACTTTATTTCGAGAGACTCCATAATTATGCTGTACTAGAAACTTGGCGTGTGCATAATGATACTGATTTCATCACAACGAAACTCAGTGCTAAAGACAGGTCTACTGAGTTCATACACTTAGTGATGAACTATAACACATTTGTACAGTGTTCCAAAGGAATGAGTACTCCTATCACCAAACTGAATGGGAGACATGGTCAAAGTCAAGAACGTCTCATAAAGAGATTGAATTTGAGACCGAGGATGGGAAGCCAAAACCCGCTTATCTAGCTGGCTGGAGTGGCCGAGTGGTTAAAGGCGCTACAGTCTGGAACCGCACGACCGCTACGGTCGCAGGTTCGAATCCTGCCTCGGGCATGGATGTGTGTGATGTCCTTAGGTTAGTTAGGTTTAAGTAGTTCTAAGTTCTAGGGGACTTATGACCACAGCAGTTGAGTCCCATAGTGCTCAGAGCCATTTGAACCATTTTTGAACCCGCTTATCTAGTTTATGCTGGCCCAAAATCCGGAAAGGTCAGTGGACTCCTACGGAAACATGGCATCTAGTGTATTTCACTCCAGTGTGTGTGTGTGTGTGTGTGTGTGTGTGTGTGTGTGTGGCTGGAGTCTACAGACGCTCAATGGGGATGTTATCAGCGCCGTTATATACGAGGGTTATTCCAAAAGTAAGGTCCGATTCGCCGTAACTATTGAAATTTGGCGCCAATGACAAAACACGCATGCGCGCCGACTCCCGGCAAGCCTTGCGCGTCAAACGCCGCCATTCGCTTTGTTACTGTTGCTGAGTGTAGTTCACAGTGTCACTTTACAATGTTTAAGACAATTGATCAGCCCGCCGATTGTGAAGTAAGGGCAGTGATACGGTTTTTGTCTGCAAGAAACAATTCAGCGGCGGAAATCCATCGGCAGATTACTGAAGTGTACGGTCCTAACATAATGAGCGACAGTAAAGTGCGCAAGTGGGTGCGAGCTTTTAATGAAGGACGGGATAATGTGCACGATGAACCACGGTGTGGCCGACCATCAGTGATTTCAGACGATTTGGTCAATGCGGTTGACAAAAAAATTCGTGAAGATTGCCGATTCACTATTACAGACGTAGACATGCATTTTCCGAATGTGAGTAGAACAACTTTGTACAGAATTGTGTCTGAACATTTGAAGTTTCACAAATTGTGTGCCCGTTGGGTTCCCAGGCTGCTTACTGAGCCCCAACGAATGAAAAGAATGGCTTTTGCTCTTGATTTTTTGGAGCGATATCATAAGGAAGGTGACAGTCTTTTAGACAATGTTGTCACAGTGGATGAGACATGGGTTTCTCACATCACTCCAGAGTCTAAACGTCAGTCAATGCAATGGCGTCACACGTCATCGCCAGTCAAGGTCAAGGCAAAGCAGACAATTTCAACACGTAAGGTTATGGCGACTGTGTTCTGGGATAGACGTGGAGTATTGTTAGTCGACTTTATGGAGAGAGGAACAACGATTAATAAAGCCGCCTACTGCGCTACCCTGACTAAACTTCGACGTGCAATCCAGAATAAGCGACGTGGTCTTTTGTCGTCTGGAATCTTGTTGTTGCATGACAATGCCAGACCCCACACTGCAAATGAAACGCAAGCTCTGATCAAGAAATTTGGATGGGAACAGATGGACCATCCTCCTTACAGTCCGGACCTGGCGCCAAGTGATTTCCACCTGTTCCGTTACTTAAAGGAGTTTCTCGGCGGCAAGCGCTTCGACACAGATGATGAAGTGAAAGAAGCAGTTAAGGACTGGTTATCGTCACAGGCGGCCGATTTCTATAACATGGGCATTCAAAAGCTTGTTGAACGATGTGACAAATGTTTAAATAAGTATGGAAGTTATGTAGAAAAATAGATAAAGATGTAAGGAATGTAAATAAAACAATTGTTTTGAAAAAACATTTTAGTTTTGATTTTTTTTTTATAACCGGACCTTACTTTTGGAATAACCCTCGTATATTAAAAGAAACGGATGTGGATAAAATGGCTAAAATTGTTGTCACATAGTGAGGAGGAAATACCTAAGATGATAATCATTTACTCACTCCCACCTCATTCGCACTGACCCACAGAATCACTCTGTCTCACACTCCTATGCCGCTCCCTTCAACTCAGATAAAAAGTATTCTGTGTAAAGAAGATCTAGGTCTCTCAAAGACGGATGTGTATAGCATCCCATGCGAATGTGGTGTGTCTTACGTGGGGCAGACTATCAGAAAAGTCGAGGAAAACTGCAAGAAACATCAGCGAGAAGCCTGACTAAACCAACCAAGCAAATCAGCTGTCGCTGAGCATTACGTCGAATGTAATAAAATACGATGAGAGCAGTATCATGTACAAAGGCCAAGTTTCTCGGACAGCATCATAAAGGCGTCTATTGAGATAAAGATATCATAAAACCTGATAAACAGGGACACAGGTTTCAATTTAAACAAAGCCTTGGATCTGTCACTCAGTTTATTAATATCCCGCCTTCCATGACATCCACCAGAGATAGATAATGCAGAGAGAATGTGCGTTTCACGGAATATCAGTGCGAGCTCTGTGGTGTAAGGGGTGGATGTTATTCGTAATAGTGTGTTCCACTTCATGCAAGATCTGCCATCATGCTGGTGCGTATGACAACTTGTACCTTACAAGTATCTTCCAGTTACAGATCTTGAAGCTATTTGCTGTAGTGGACCTGCTATGCAGTGCCACTAGCCTTTGACACGTGACATTATCACCTTTTGTAGTAGGCAGATGCTGAAAGAGAGCCCTCATCTATTCAAGCTGCTAAAATGATTTAATCAGTTTTGAGATAACGTTTCTGTATTACAGTTGCAAAGTTTCCACTGACAATTTCTTTTACAACTGTGGGCGATACAGATTTCTCATAACTTGTAGCCTGCAACAGATCACAACATGTACTGCATGTACTCAATTGACATTAAAGGATGACTGTTCTTATGTATGATCTTCATTGTTCTGGCGTTGATGTTATCTTCTGTGCCCTCCTATGCTTCATGGCTTCAAAGGCACCGCCGAGCCGTGGCGCCAAAGTATAAGTGGGCTTCCACAGCAGGTGGAGATACACACTCGCTGTCACGCCTTGCCGATGCTCTGAGCTGGCGTCTTTTATAGCAAATCCGAACATATGGAGAACCATAGTGAGCACAGTAGGGTTTTCCACACTTAAAACCCACCCAACAACATTTCTGGTTTCCACAGCCTGATTGGAGTCCAGGCAGTGAGTGTGAACAAAAACAAAAGTCTCAGCACCTGGCTTAGAATCCAAATGGCTGACCTTGGGGCATGAACGCAGTACAAAATAGTTGTCCTAATTCCCATAATGCTGCGGTCATCTACACCCACCACTCATCCTCAATACAGGCCTACTAGCCATCAAGCAAACCCACTCCTTGTGCTGTGCACTCCATAACGAAAGGCGGATCATCATATCACGAAGTGTCATCAGAGATCTACCACCTCCAGGCAGATGAAACAAATCGCACACTCGATTGTAAGTATTAAACTACTCCTCTCTCTCAGTGTTTATAATTCATCATGTTTGTGTTTGTGTGTGTGTGTTTATCATGGTCTTCTTTTACTTCTCCCTCAGTCCAACAGATCGCTGATATAGACGATGCAGTGCCTGATTCATTTCGTGAATGGGAGCAGCAGCAATAGATACCAAGCCAGCACATAGACATCCTCCCTGATGCAGCTTGCAGCACGTTTGAGTGGAAATCAAGTACATCCAAGCAGCAGCAGAAGCAGAAATCAAGTCAGCATGCAGACAAACTCCCTGATTCAGCACCTGATATATTGGAGCAGGATACGGAACTGTTTTCAAGAGTCCGATTTTCCACTGTATCCAATGCCTGCACCACTCATTAAGTGTCATCTAAGTCGTTACAGAATGCTGTTCTTCACGACTACTTATCAACTGACCTGCAACGAACTGAACATGTTAACGTTGGTTTAGCACTTGACAGAGACTTCGAAGTTGTAGTGGCAATAGAGAATTAAAATAAAATGTCGTGTGACGAGGGCCTCCCGTCGGGTAGACCGCTCGTCTGGTGCAAGTCTTTCGATTTGACGCAATGTCTGGTGGGGAACAAAAGTATAGTTCAGTGATATGGAGTGGGGTCAACTACGCAGTAAGCTGAAATACATCGAGAATTGTATGATAACTGAGTACAAACCATCAGCTTGACAAATCAATTTCTTCGGTGCAACTACGCATCCATCATCAACATGTTTGAGGGTTTTATGATGAAGTTAACATTTCAAGAACCAGCACAATGTACATATTTAGAGCGTCCAAGTGTCATGAATCTGTGTGGCCTGTATGATGCAAATATGTATCAGCAGGGCGTGACTCAGTCTATGGCAAATGTATGTTAAACCACTTTTTGATGATATTATGAAGTATCCATTGGAACACGAAATGCATTATGAGGACGAGGAGTTAAGTGTGTGTTCATAGATGTGTGTACGTGTGCTGTACCTAAGTCTGCTAGTACTACTCATATAAACAGAAATTCCAAACAAGTGGAGTTTACATATGGTATTCCTAAGTCTACTAGAGCTCCAATTGGTTTGCGTGAAATACATGCTGAATTTTAGTGTATAAAAGCAGTTGTTTTGAAAGTATCACAGAGTGATAAATAGAATTGATGTAGAAAGGACAGAAGGACAGTGTTTTTTTTACGATGGTTATTTAGTTTTCACAGTTCACAAAATATAAACTGTATGTTAACAATGTATGAAAGTTGTATATAATAAATAATATATTTGCAATTTGCAGTGTATTTTATTATCTCATACAAATTCCTTAAAGGACTTAACATTTCAGATGTTGGAGAGAGAGCCGTAGCAGTTCATACACTCCTGGAAATTGAAATAAGAACACCATGAATTCATTGTCCCAGGAAGGGGAAACTTTATTGACACATTCCTGGGGTCAGATACATCACATGATCACAATGACAGAACCACAGGCACATAGACACAGGCAACAGAGCATGCACAATGTCGGCACTAGTACAGTGTATATCCACCTTTCGCAGCAATGCAGGCTGCTATTCTCCCATGGAGACGATCGTAGAGATGCTGGATGTAGTCCTGTGGAACGGCTTGCCATGCCATTTCCACCTGGCGCCTCAGTTGGACCAGCGTTCGTGCTGGACGTGCAGACCGCGTGAGACGCCGCTTCATCCAGTCCCAAACATGCTCAATGGGGGACAGATCCGGAGATCTTGCTGGCCAGGGTAGTTGACTTACACCTTCTAGAGCACGTTGGGTGGCACGGGATACATGCGGACGTGCATTGTCCTGTTGGAACAGCAAGTTCCCTTGCCGGTCTAGGAATGGTAGAACGATGGGTTCGATGACGGTTTGGATGTACCGTGCACTATTCAGTGTCCCCTCGACGATCACCAGTGGTGTACGGCCAGTGTAGGAGATCGCTCCCCACACCATGATGCCGGGTGTTGGCCCTGTGTGCCTCGGTCGTATGCAGTCCTGATTGTGGCGCTCACCTGCACGGCGCCAAACACGCATACGACCATCATTGGCACCAAGGCAGAAGCGACTCTAATCGCTGAAGACGACACGTCTCCATTCGTCCCTCCATTCACGCCTGTCGCGACACCACTGGAGGCGGGCTGCACGATGTTGGGGCGTGAGCAGATGGCCTAACGGTGTGCGGGACCGTAGCCCAGCTTCATGGAGACGGTTGCGAATGGTCCTCGCCGATACCCCAGGAGCAACAGTGTCCCTAATTTGCTGGGAAGTGGCGGTGCGGTCCCCTACGGCACTGCGTAGGATCCTACGGTCTTGGCGTGCATCTGTGCATCGCTGCGGTCCAGTCCCGGGTCGACGGGCACGTGCACCTTCCGCCGACCACTGGCGACAACATCGATGTACTGTGGAGACCTCATGCCCCACGTGTTGAGCAATTCGGCGGTACGTCCACCCGGCCTCCCGCATGCCCACTATACGCCCTCGCTCAAAGTCCGTCAACTGCACATACGGTTCACGTCCACGCTGTCGCGGCATGCTACCAGTGTTAAAGACTGCGATGGAGCTCCGTATGCCACGGCAAACTGGCTGACACTGACGGCGGCGGTGCACAAATGCTGCGCAGCTAGCGCCATTCGACGGCCACACCGCGGTTCCTGGTGTGTCCGCTGTGCCGTGCGTGTGATCATTGCTTGTACAGCCCTCTCGCAGTGTCCGGAGCAAGTATGGTGGGTCTGACACACCGGTATCAATGTGTTCTTTTTTCCATTTCCAGGAGTGTACATTCGCAATGTCAGAGACAGACTTCACAGTTCAACTGCTTCTGTTGAGTCCAAGAGAAAGCACATTTTACACGAGATAAGATTTTTACCCTAAAAGGTCTAAGAGTTGTATTTTCTGATACAGCTTCTCAGAGTTTCTTCCAACATATGGCCATTATAAAGAACCTGCCTATTACATTCCTACAGCAGTGGGAAGAGTCGAGATACACTAGACTGTCAGGAAGGTAGATTTCCGATGAAGTGGTGAATAAATGTTTGAAATTCTAAGAAAATAAGGATAGGCGATAGAAAAAAGAATTTTAATAAAAGCATGCGAAGAAGAACTATTCAAATGTAAGTTCATGAGCGAGATGGTTGGACTGACAGTGGGAAAGACAAACTTACAGTTAATCTTGTACATCAAAGATCTGACTACTACTGCAGTATTACAGACAGTTGTTCCATCACAGCACCAATTTTAACGTCAATCAACTGCAACATACATGGTTTGCTCATGGGACCATCAGATAGTTTCTTGCTGATTTTATTAAGTATTCCTCCTGCTATCACATCGTGGACCATATCTCATGTCACTGCTAGTTCACCCGTTTTGCTACTTCACCTGCATATGAAACACTGACAGAATGAATATGTTACTGTCAAGTAAATTTAAGTGTTCAGTTGTGGTGAACCTGTGTGAATTGTACTTTGCAATATAGATCGCTGTGGCGAGTCTCAATCTGTGGTGGACATATCTTAAACCACTCTTCGATTATGTTGTAAATGTGTGTTGGGATATAAAGTTAGTGTTCCAGCCTTCTGGATGGTGTTAAATACACGGTATGCTGTGGTCTACTGTTTGACGCTGGGACTGTTTTTCGTGCTGAAATGCGCTGTATTCCATTGTAAGCAGGCAACGTAGCTGAGTGTGACGCAATGGTGGCTTGCCTCGCAAATCATGTCTTTTTATTGAGCAAAGTAACTATAGCACCAGTGTCCAATTGCAATCGAATTTCCCGTTTGCCAATCTGCAATGTGACAAAAAAGTTTGCTATCGTTATATTGAATGAAAGAAGCGTGCGATTTTTTCCGTGATGCCCGAGAATCCGACCTGGCTACTAGAGAGTCACAACTAGGCTTTAAAGAAAAACTACATATACTGGATGCGCTGAGAGATTTGGCACTTCATTTCTTTTCAAGTAAACTGCCTGTACGTGTCAATGTTTTCCACAACGCAAGCGTTAAGTGTCACGGGATGGAGAAGCTTGACGCGTATGCGCTTTGATCGAACGGGGCAAGAATTGACACTAATGGATTGTTTCTGTGGGTGCTGGCAGTGTTAACCATGGTGCACTGACTGAATCCGCCTCCTTAACTGAATGGTCAGCACGTGTGACTACCATGCAGTGAGCCCGGGTTCAACTCCTGGCCGGGTGGGAGATTTTCTCTACTCGGAGACTGGGTATTGTGTTGTCCCACTCATTACCGACACGCAAATCGCCTAGTGTGGTGTCAACAAAAAAGACTTTCAACTCTGCAGCCGAACTTCCCCAGGTGGGGACACTCGGCCGTCAATGCCAAATGATCATTTCATTTTTAATTGACTCAGACTTTATCCATTAAATGTCAGATGCTGCCGCACAGATACTACTTCTTCAACTGAATACTTCCGTCGCTTATTGTCCGGCCATCCTCAGAGTGAGTCGCAGGTTTGACGACAAGGTACTAATTGTCCACCGCGACGGTACTGCGTATATTGGTCACAGACGCAAGTTGACAGCAAAGAGGTACACTTACATATACGTCACCTGTGGTGAAAGTGTTCAGACGTTCGATTGGTTTATCGTTGTAAGTTCGGCTGTGCTAATACTTCGACGACTTCTTTGCAATTTAATTACACCAAGAGCCGGATTCCATGCCTTATCCAAATTAAAACCATTATCTCTATTTACGTTCGCCCCGATAGCTGAATGGCCAGTTCCGCTTGGGACGCCGGCCTGGGTGGCCGAGCGGTTCTAGGCGCTACAGCCTGGAACCGCGCGACCGCTACGGTCGCAGGTTCGAATCCTGCCTCGGGCATGGGTGTATGATGTCCTTTGGTTAAGTTAGGTTTAAGTAGTTCTAAGTTCTAGGGGACTGATGACCTCAGAAGTTAAGTCCCATAGTGCTCAGAGCCATTTGAACCATTTCTGAACCGCATGGGACGCGACAGCGACCGGACGTGTCACTAACTCCGCGTAGTCGTAGCGCCGCAAGCCGTGTTTATAGAAATTCTTGGATTGTGACCTGTGATATTCTCAGTGTTTCTTCACCACCGTCGTACACAAGCTTCTTAATACACTCACAGCGGTCTCAGCCGCTCATATAGTGCAGTTATGGCTCACAGTGTACCACGTAAGAATACCCTGTGTTTTGCATTTGAGAAATCTTCCAGGAATGTGCAACCGAGCTCTCTAGAAATCCATGACTGGATAGTAGATATCATTGGCATGAAGCCCGGCCAGGTCCACACAGCATATTATGACATGGCGGAATAATGTTTCTTTGTGAAGTTTTTAGACCAGATACAATTGGAGAAAATTTTGGTGAATGCTGGTGGGAAAGCAGAGTTCCGACATCGTGATCAGTCGGTGAGTACAGTTTCAATAACTAACGCTGATATTGACTATAAACAGGAGCGAGTGTTCAATTTGCCACCTGAGGTTGAGAATTGTTTTCTTAGAGATGTCCTCGCCAAATACGGTGACATCCGACAGATTAGAAACGAAAAATGGTCGAGCCGTCACAAACTCCAATGTTATAGTAGGGTTCGCCCAATTGACATGGCCGTTAAAGTCAATATCCCATCCTATATAATGGTTTGTGGTTATAAGGCTCATGTCATTTACGATGGACAAGTAGGCACTTGTTTTATCTGTAACACGAGTGGCCATTTACGAGATGATTGCCCACGGCGCGTTGTCGTACTTCGAAACAATCTGCAACAACGACAGAGATTAACACTGGCTAACTCAAAATCAGGCGCCTTCTGTGGTTGACTCCCAACCAAGTGCATCTGTGTCAGAGGACAACGGTCTCGGTAACGGCGCCTTACCACCATTACCTCAGAAACCTGTGGCCAGTCACCCATTAGCCGCCGGTGTTGCATTATCTGTAGGAAACAAACGACGCTGTACAAGTGACGGTAGTGGCTCCGGTGACGAGGTCGTAAAAAATCAAACCGATGACGCGGAGTCACGGGCCTCCACGCAGGACGCGCATATGTCGGATGGCTCAGTTACGGCCCGCCACATACACATTGAAACTCCCGACGCAGAAGCTGTCAATACGAGTGCAGTCGAGTGTTTATAGCAATCCGTTCCGATGCCGCTTCTCGGCTCGCCACAGGTGGTCAACACACAAGAGGCGGAAGTCAGTCAACTGACAATCGTAAACACAGAGGATGATGCACGCGGTGTAGAGCATAACATAAACACCCGCCACCTCGGAACTGCTTCCAAACAACGCGAGGAACCGGAAAGCTGTATACAAACAGCCAGTGTGGCTCCAACCAATCACAGTGAGCCTGCTGAAGCCGCGTCTTCGGACTTGCCGTCACCCGTTCCGAACACAGGACTTTCACATACTGCTTACAGCCATGACTCGCCGACTCCGCCGTCTTCTACGACACTTCGGACGACTGTGCGACGGCAAAATAAAGTTAAACCAAGTGACTCTGTGGCTGGAAGTAAGTCAAAAAGTGAAGTCAGCGCAAAAACTGGTACAAAACCTGCGGATCTAGGTTCGAAGTCCGACGGTGAGATGGACTGGGCTTCCAAAGCTTCCCAACACCCACACGTCTCTGATGATTGTGAGTCAAGCTTATAAGTTTTTGTCTCTGAACATCAACAGAGTTAGGACATATTTAAAATTAGCAATGTTACGGCAGTTTATCTATGAGTCCGAAGCTGGTATAGTTCTGCTACAGGAAGTGTCTATCTTTAAGTTTTCATGTATCAGGATTTGCAACAATCGTAAACACCGCGGCGGACGGGGGCACAGGTACGGCCATTCTGTCACGAGACGGAATCCCAGTGAACAATATCGAAATGTTGAACTCCGGTAGAGCCATAGCTTGCCAAATTTTTGATGTCACCCTCGTCAATATATATGCTCCATCTGGAACGACCCTATAATCAGAAAGAGCTAACTTCTTTAAACAAGACATCATCTACTTGTTACGCCGCAACCCAAACCAGTTGATAATTAGTGGTGATTTTAACTGTGTGATCCACAGGAAAGATCAATCGCCAAACTTTAATTACTGTAGGGAACTACATGATTTGGTGCGTCACCTGCAGCTGAAGGATGCGTGGGAACTAAAATTTCCTACCCTGGTAGAGTACACGTACCTGATCGCCACCGCATGTAGCCGTCTAGACCGTTTGTACATCTCTGAGAAAGTTTGCCAACATGTTCTGGACGCCGATGTCATTACGGCTAGTTTCTCCGACCACTGCGCCCTCTGTGTCACGATAAATCTGGGCAAACAGCATACTAAATGGCATAGGATTCCGTGGAGCCTAAATGTTTCTATTCTCGCCGATGCCGCGCTACAAGATGTCATCTCCACAACATGGGCGGGTTGTCTCAAGCAATGCTGCAGATATCCGAGCAAGATAGCCTGGTGGAATGCTGTGGTCAAACGTAAAATGCGATTATCCTTAAGGAAGTACAGTTGGCAACGGGGCACAAGATGTCAAACGCATGACTGAATTTTACCAGACAGTTCTGCGAGAGTTGTATGCGACTACGTCACCAACCAACACGCAGCTGACGACCATCAAACAAATAAAGCCGAAGCTTATAGGCATAAAGCGAACGCAGCTTGAAGGACTGAAGATCAGATCTAAAGCAAAATCGCTTCAAGAAGACGAACTTGCATCGCTGTATCACCTCATAAAACATCGTGCCAATCGCAAGCGAGCTTTTATCGGGGAGCTGGACACAGATGATGGACTCCGTTTGACCCGACAGAGTGACATTATTACTGTAGTTTACCGGTACTTTACGGATCTGTACTCGCAATGCGCTTCATATGGTGATGACGGCGGCGATATCGTGCGTGCTCTGACCACCGTAGTCACGCCTCCGGCGAACTCGGCGGTCGTACACGATTTTGCTCCAGACGAAGTCCTTGAACTGATTTCTGGTTCGCCATCGAATAAATCCCATGGCCCTGATGGTTTGCCACGGGAATTTTATGTGCATTTCTGGCCCATAATCGGACACGCGTTTACAGATGTTCTCAATGAAGTGATTCGAGGGAGTGCCGTGCCGGCCGAAATGAAGGAAGGTCGAATTGTACTGATACCAAAAAGCAACCACCGAAAAACCTTAGATAACTTCCGACCGATTACTTTACTCAATTTTGATTGAAAAACCTTTGTCAGAGCACTCAACAGCAGATTGTCTCCATTAATGAAGCAAGTGATTCACAACCATCAATCATAGTTCCCTGGTCGCACTATTATGACGCCCCTTTCGGAATATAGAGATGTAATAGCCATAGCATCAGTCACTAACGTGAATCTCGCATTGCTGTTTATCGACTTTTGCAGGGCATTTGATCGCGTCTGCCACGAGTACCTCCTACAGCTACTGCGGCGCTGTTGTTTTGATCAACGGGTTATTAATGTCGTGCAACATTTCGTCACGGGCATTACAACCAGAGTCAGCGTAAATGGACAGCTTAGCCGACCCATCGAGGTCCAACGAGGAGTGCCGCAGGGGAGCCCTCTCTCCATGATATTTGTTTTATCGCTCGAGCCGCTCTTACGCTCTATTCATGACAAACTTGCAGGCCTTTCGATCGCCGGGACGTCCTTCGTGGTTCGTGCTTACGCCGACGACGTCGGAGTGTTACTGCGCAACGACGGAGACGTAACAACCCTCAACACCGCGGTAGACGAGTACTGTCGTGCTTCCGGTGCTAAAATCAACACCGATAAATGCACCTTTGTCAACATCAGAGGATTCGACGCAGTCACTGTACCTTGGGCGAAGCGTGTCGAAACCTACACCACTCTGGGGACGATTATCGACAAATGCCCGCTAAAAATGAATGCAAAAAATTGGAAGCAGGTCACCAATAAAATGCAAGGTGCCATCTATGAAAACAATTGGCGGTCCGTTGACATTCTCCAACGCATACGACTCCTCAGCAGTTATATATTCAGTAAAGCCTCCTATACGGCCCAAATATTTCCAGTCCCCAAGATGCAGGTCAAACATGTGATGAAACTCTAATAGATTTATCTGGCAAGGGCATCTGTTCAAAGTGAAATACACCACGCTGACGTCTTCCAGACAGGCCTGCGGACTCAACATGCCTGACATTAACCGAATGTGTACTGCGTTGTATATTAAACGAATCACCCACTTGTTGGACAAGGAACCTCTCAGCGTAACCAGTTGGCTCTTCCGAACCTTACAACCCACCGACATACACCCACCCACTGCTGTAGGTAAAATGCATTACAAACTACGACATGTCAAGCAGTTTTTTCTTGAAGTAAGCTATATTGATGGACTTTATTTCACGCAGGATTTACCGACGACGCACCTGTTATTAAAAAGATGGACATCTCCAGCAGTCCGGAATTCCATTGTACTTAAATACCCGAATGTTCATTGGAAGGCAGTTTGGGACAACGTAAGTTTAAACGTGGCGTCCACATGGTAAGTGGTCAACGATGTTGTACCCACTAATGAAAGGTTGCATAGAATCGGTTTAAGTGACTGTGGCCTGGTCGACAACTTACGCCATCGCTTCACTTGTGGCGGCCATCTCATTAACTGGAAATGGGTGCAGCAGAGGCTGGGCCTGATTACCCGCAGCAGCCCAGCCAGCCACTGCACTGACGTCCTGCTCTGGCCGGACACGAAACATTTTCCAGCTACCAAGAACAACACCGTGATGTGGCTGTTAGGACAGTTTGTGACATATATCATCATTCACAACAGTGAAGATAATCTCATTACTTTCGAGGCTTATATGAGAACGGCACGTTGGAAGATGAAACGTTACCCAAATTTCAGGACGATGTTTGGTAACATGTTAGACATAATGTTTGAAAAACAAGGCGTAAGGTAATTCTCGACGCCGGTAAGGACGCAAATCACGTGCAAGACTATGGAGCGAACACAATACACAACGAACAAGGGGTTACACCTGTTCCTAAGACTGCTCCCGACTTCTCAATTGTGTTATTAACTTCATTGACGTTTTCCTTAATTTATGTTGCCGGTGCATATTTTTGTTATTCGTTTGTATGTTCCAAATGACTTTCTGTGAAGATTATGGACGGTTGTGAATCAAATTGACAGAACTGCAATTCTAGTTAAGACAGTCATATATTTTGTAATTCTCTTTAATATGTTTGCGTTTTGGTTCTATGTCTCTGTCTGGACTGAAGATGCTATTGTCATTTTGTTCTGTTTCGTAAGCTTACGAATGGCACTATATGGCGCTATATTGAAATGTGTTCTTCAGTCTATTGTAGGATACAATTCGTGTTGAAAGAGTTCCAGTACTTCATTTTTTTTGTTTTTGTACTTATGTGCTTATATGATTGTTTTAATAAAGGGGAAAAAAATGGTCAGCATGATGGGCAGCCGTCCCAAGGGGCCCGGATTCGATTCCCGGCTGGGTCGGGGATTTTCTCCCGCTGAGGGACTGGGTATTGTGTTGTTTTCATCATAATTTTATCCCAGTCCCGCGATCAGGTCCCCCAATGTGGCGTCGAATGTGATAAGACCTGCACCAAGGCGACCGGACCTGCCCCGTAAGGGGCCTCCCGGCCAATAACGCCAAACGCTCATTTCCATTTTCATCTCTATTTGTTAAGTTATTGGCTGATCTAATTTCTATGGTTTCCTTGAAAATAGAATTCCAAAAGGAAGAGGCTGATGTTAAGACCTTCATATCACTGTAGTTCATCGAATGACCCGTATTTATACAATGTTCTGCCAAAGCTGACTTCTCTGGGATTAGCTGGGCGGTCTGAGGCACTGCAGTCATGGACTGTGCGGCTGATCCCGTCGGAGGTTCGAGTCCTCCCTCGGGCATGGGTGTGTGTGTGTTTGTCCTTAGGATAATTTAGGTTAAGTAGTACGTAAGCTTAGTGACTGATGACCTTAGCAATTAAGTCCCATAAAATTTCACACACATTTGATTTGATTTCTCTGGCTGTAGTAAGCGTGTATATCTTTGCTGTTCCACGCATCTCTCGTGAAAGGTGCGTGTTGTCTATCCTGTATATGACATATCACAATTTCCCCAAGGAATGATACACACTCGCCTTACGAATCAATAAATCTTCCTTCACATAACCAAGTAAGGCTGTAGTCTTCTTAGGAGACTGGAAGCTCACCTTAACATGGAATTTCCCCAGAATACGGGTTCGAGGAAATGACATCCACATAAGGCAAAAACGCTCTTGATCTGAAAGTATTAATTTTTTTAATCTACGATAATGCTGGAAGCTGAAGATAGGAATCAAAATTTGTTCTGCGGCTGGGACTCGAACCCACGTCTTCCTGCTTACTTGGCAGAATAGCTGACCACTAAACCGCCGCAGCACTACGGTCATCGTTGCTGCACGAAATACTCTAGTCGAATGCCCTCCCCTCCACAAACTTCAATTCATATCTTCATCTTATTTTCCCTAGTAATAGTGACAATGTAAGGGGAAAATAAACTGGAGATATGAATTGAAGTTTGTGTTCAGCAGGGCATTCGACTTGGGTATTTTGTGCAGCAATGCTGTCCATAGTGCTGCGGCGGTGCAATGGTCAGCATTTCTGCCTAGGAAGCGAGAAGACCCAGGTTTGAGTCTTGGCTGTGGCACAAATGTTAATTCGTATCTCCAGCTTCCAATATTATGGGAGATACAGGTGAGACTTAAACGTCTAGGGGAAAATTTAATTATAAGGTCTATATGATCACATATTAATTTCTTCTTCCGAATCAAGTACTCGCATTCTAGGATTCACATAGAATGCCCTGCGAATTTGTTGCTGGGACTATTCATTCGCTTCAAAAATGTTCTTGAGGTGTGGCAGCTCTTCTTGCGTATTATCATTAAATTATGCACAGTGTGTCCTAAGGTCTTCAGGACCCCTACGGTTTGTGAACGATGATAGCAGCTATTAGCATGTAAATATAGATTAGTGTGCCTTAGTTTACGATATAGAGCATTCCTAATGTACCATCAACTTTTGCGACGAACAAAAACACCCAAAAAAGGAGGCACCCATCTTTTTCTATTTCCATAATAAATTTAATACTAGCGCGGATAGAACTCAGATGCTCAAGAAATATATGTAATTTATCCTTCCTGGGAGGCCAAACTACAAATGTGTCGTTCACATACCGCCAAAAGACCATTGGTTTAAAACTTGCAAAGTCCAGTGCCTTGTCTTTGAAGTCTGCCATACTAAAGGGCAGAGGGGCTTACCATAGCAACTCCATGAATCTGATTGTAGAATTAACAATTAAAACTGAAAATGAGATGACAGGAGTACATGCTCAAATAAGGCAGTGATGTTTTTTGTCAAAATGTTTCCCGATAAGAGATGAAGAATACGTTAAAGGTACCCTGGTATATAATGATACCACATCAAAACTAACCAGCATATCTGTACTATTTAGCCTGAGGTTAGTAAATCTGTGAATAAAATCCATAGAATTACAAGTATGATGATTACATTTTCCTACCAATGGTTTTAATAATGAAGCCAAATATTTGGCAGAAAGGTACATTAGTGAAACAATAGTGCTAGTTATTGGCCGTTAGACAAATCATCTAGACGCTCATCCATATCCATCTTTCGAACTTTAGAAAGTCCATGAAATCTCGGCGGTACCGAACCTCACAGTTTTAAAATTTTATAACTGCCTTTGGTTGCGACAAAGCAGCAAATTCGCAGAGCATTCAATGTTAATCCTAGTGCATGATCTGGAAGAAGAAAGCAACGCCTTCAAATCAAGAGCGTTTCTACTTTATGTGCGTTCCCTTCCTCGCAGATAAGCCGTATTCTCGAGAAACACCCAGTTAAGATTATCTTCCAGCCTCCTACGAAGACTGCAGCTTTACTCCGTTCTGTGAAGGATGATTTATTGCTTCAGAAGGCGGGGGTGCGTCAGATTCCCTATGGAAATTGTGATGTAGCATGTCGAGGTTTAGTGACACTAGATATTGAGCTTCAGTGACAGAGAGGAGCATATGTCATTATTTTGTCAGGGATGGCGAGTGGGAAAGCGACATTCTGTCGGCGGTGGAATGGGTTCTTAACTTGGCTCAGTGGGAGAGGTGTGAGTGACACATTGGTGGTTTAACTGTCATTTATTTACACATAAGACCCTTCAAACAAACAGAGAAATATAGAGTGTTTTAACTCGCTCAATTCGTCGCGGCAGTGGTGCGGCGCGGAGTCGTAGTGTGCACATTCCAATGACCGCTGATACTGCGTGTTGCAACGGAGTGCCACGTGGCGTATTCTTCCATTCAGTACCGTGCCCGTGACCTTCTACGGCGGCGGCGCGGTCTTCTCCTTGTGTATTCGTTCGTTGCATTATTAACAGGCGGCTACGCCGTGGCGCGGAGTGCTCCGTCCCGGAATCGACCCAGCGACCCTCAGATTCGGCGTCGTCCGGTGGAGTTCATCAACCTCTAGGTTCACAAGTGACTCATTTGGTGAGGCGGCAGTGACTTCGTCGTCACCATCACCTGAGTAAGTACCATGCGAACTTCTTTCTGGTAACATCTGGGATAGCATCTTCCGAATTGACCTATTGGCGCAGCACCAACCTCTTCCTCTGTTGAGCAACGTAGTGGCTAAGTCGTTGCAGCGAAGTATAACATCCGCTGACCAACCATCAGTTCGTCCGTCCAGGCGACGTTTCTTCGTCTCTTCTTTCTCCCCTCAAAGGACACCTCGTGCCCGTTTGTGGAGGTATGTTTTCGCCAATTTCGCGAAGTTTCTATGGCAGCGACCGACTATTCGGCCGTTGATCTGTACTTCTCACGTTGCGCATGAACGTGACCAATGTCGACACACGTGCCGGCTTTCCTTTTTTGGGTGCTGTCGCTTCCAAATATTGTGGCTTAATGTGTCAAAGTCTCTAAAATGTTTACTTAACCTATAATAAGTCTTTACGTATTTTGAACAACCATAAATAACACATAATTATTATACCCCCTACATTCCTCCCCCATCCGGAATAATTCGTCCCTGAATTTTCTCCTATGTCTATCTACAAATGACTGACAGACAAGAAACAAGAACAAAGGGGAAACATTTGTCTGTCAGGAAAATTATAAAATACATTGATTCTGTAATAGCTTGAAATACATCAGCACAAAGAAAACTTCTGAAAGTAATGTTAGAAATATGGTAGAATGACGATCAGTAACAATACAATGAAGTATCAGGCAACCATTATCTCTTCATACATTTTTGCAGTGCATGTATACGCTCAGGATTTTTGTAGCCATGGAATTTGGTGTAGTGATATGATATTGTCTGTCTTGGGTTTTCGTCTGATATACAGGAAAGCAGTACAAAGTATAATTATGAACAAGAAGATTCCAGAAATACCTGTGCCCAATATCAAAATTCGCGTTTTATGTTCCTCTTTCAACTGTACAATATCATAGCACAGCATTGGTATCAACCTTGCCTTGTTGTGCAGTGATAAGAACATCTAATGAGTGCAGGATGGAGGAATCAAGGGAGTTATTTAGGTAAGGCAAATTTTGAGAAGCCACTGGTTGCATAGTCGTTTCTGGCCAGTAAATTAATGGGTACGATGAGGTGACAGTGGTCAAACCTGTTATAGGCAAGCGAAATTTCACGCAAGAGAGAGAACATAATGCCCCATTAACTATCAGTCCACTACCGCAGAGTTCAAAATCTTCGATTGTAGTAGTGGCGCCGTGGCCGAAACAGTGTACAGAGATATCGGTCGGATGGTTAACTGCGTAAAGCCATTGTTCTCCTAATTGCTCGAAAAAATATGGTAAAGCAGTTAGTATGTCGCGCGGGCAATTTGATGATTTTTTGCACAAAAAATAGTTGGAATTCACAATTATCGGTGTTCACTTCAGTGACACATGATGGACATGTGGTAAACCGTTCGTGTATGGAGTTACTTAATTCCGCAGCTGTTATTACTGCAGTAGCATTTGTTGTTTTGGAGTTTAGGAATACCTGACTTGTTCAAAATTGTACAAATTTGTGAAGTTGGTCCCATTTCACTGGGGAGGAGTGTACAGGATAACATTCATAGATATCTGTTTTGCCAGTCACTAGGAAGGAAATATGATTTCATAATTTTACATCATCTGTGTCCACTAGTACCTTAGCTAGGTGGTAGTACTGCGCCAAGTGTTCCTTGTGTGGAGGGAAGGTTAATTATAATGTCTCTGGTAACTGATTACGGATTCGTCTCAACACGAATATAAAGTTTGTTGGCGATAGTAAAACTGGCGATAAATAGCCCTGTACTTTATGGTGGATGGCTTCCTTGAGATCCTCTGCTGTAAGCCGTGCATTCATTAAATGAACTGTGAATATTTGAAGTAACCTCACTACTGAGATCATCTTATACTCTATATATCGTCTGGTTCGGATTATCTTTAAATCGGTATTCAGTGCCACGCTGGTAGGTTGGATATACACTACTGGCCATGAAAATTGCTACACCACGAAGATGACGTGCTACAGACGCGAAATTTAACCGACAGGAAGAAGATGCTGTGATATGCAAATGATTAGCTTTTCAGAGCATTCACATAAGGTTGGCGCCGGTGGCTACACCTAAAACGTGCTAACATGAGGAAAGTTTCTGATTTCTCATACACAAACAGCAGTTGACCGGCGTTGCCTGGTGGAACGTTGTTGTGATGCCTCGTGTCAGGAGGAGAAAAGCGTACCATCACGTTTCCGACTTTGATAAAGGTCGGATTGTAGCCTATCACGATTGCGGTTTATCGTATCGCGACATTGCTGCTCCCGTTGTTCGAGATCCAATGACTGTTAGCAGAATATGGAATCGGTGGGTTCAGGAGGGTAACACGGAACGCCGTGCTGGATACCAACGGCCTCGCATCACTAGCAGTCGAAATGACAGGCATCTTATCCTCATGGCTGTAACGGATCGTGCAGCCACGTCTCGATCCCTGAGTCAACAGATGGGGCCGTTTGCAAGACAACAACCATCTGCACGAACAGTTCAACGACGTTTGAAGCAGCATGGACTATCAGCTCGGAGACCATGGCTGCGGTTACCCTTGACGCTGCATCACAGACAGGAGCGCCTGCGATGGTGTACTCAACGACGGACCTGGGTGCACGCATCGCAAAACGTCATTTTTTCGGATGAATCCATGTTATGTTTACAGCATCATGATGGTCGCATCCGTGTTTGGCGACATCGCGGTGAACGCACATTGGAAGCGTGTATTCGTCATCGCCATGCTGGCGTATCACCCGGCGTGATGGTATCGGGTGCCATTGGTTACACGTCTCGGTAACCTCTTGTTCGCAAAAATGGTTCAAATGTCTCTGAGCACTATGGGACTTAACTTCTGAGGTCATCAGTCCCCTAGAACTTAGAACTACTTAAACCTAACTAACCTAAGGACATCACACACATCCATGCCCGAGGCAGGATTCGAACCTGCGACCGGAGCGGTCGCGCGGTTCCGGACTGTAGCGCCTAGAATCGCTTGGCCACTCCGGCCGGCCGAAACCCTACATTTCACCAGGATAATGCACGACCGCTACATTTCAGCAGGATAATGCACAACCGCATGTTTCAGGTCCTATATGGGCCTTTCTGTATACAGAAAATGTTCAACTGCTGCCCTGACCAGCACATTCTCCATATCTCTCAACAATTGAAAACGTCTGGTCAATGGTGGCAGAGCAATTGACTCGTCACAATACGCCAGTCACTACTCTTGATGAACTGTGTTATCGTGTTGAAGCTGCGTGGGCAGCTGTACCTGTACACGCCATCCAAGCTCTGTTTGACTCAATGCCCAGGTGTACCAAGGCCGTTATTACGGCCAGAGGTAGTTGTTCTGGGTACTGATTTCTCAGGATCTATGTACCCAAATTGAGTGAAAATGTAATCACATGTCAGTTCTAGTATAATATATTTGTCCAATGAACACCCGTGTATCATCTGCATTTCTTCTTGGTGTAGCAGTTTCAATGGCCAGTAGTGTAGGTCTGATTTAGTTGCCGCCAGAGGTGAAGAAGTTTATACCTAGACGCAGCCACATTAATTTGAGAATCATAGTACTTTTCTAGCGCAGATATTAAATCTACACAGGCCACACTTTCAGGGCGCAAAGTGGGGAACAGTTTTGTCGCAAGGTGATATGCGGAGACACCAACCGAAGCCAGAACATAAGAAAGTTTTGACATACTTTGCACTTGATGGCCGCAAAATGTGCATCGTGCTCAGCTTGATACACACCTATAAGCCTACCCAAGTGATGCACTTGGTTTTTGATCGGCTAAGAATATATTTTAGTGTAGAGCAAAATAAAAGACATATTTTTTGTATGTGCCCATATGACCATTAATATACCGAAATACCCCAATGAAAAAACTGAAATTACCATTTCTGAATAAAAACCTTTGAAACAATAACAGATATTTAAAAAAAACTTTAAATGAGAGTCCTATGGCTTTTAATGTACGTTACAATGGAGCAACCAGATTTTCCAAACAAGTCATTTTTTTTTCGAAATCCGCTACCCCCACTACTTTGCTTTTCGTTTCGATATTTGACTAATAGCAAAATTTATAGCATAGTTAATTCGATATTCAGCCCTATATGACGAAGTGGTATTCCAAAGACGTATTTGTCAGAAATAAACTAAAAATATCTATACATTGCTGTACATGTATATGATATGTGTTCACTTCAGTGCGAATTGTTATGTTGATTTATTCAGTAATTCTTGCCCAGATAAATTTATTCTAAATTTGTTGGTCTATATACATTTTTTCTTTTAATTTTATGAAACATGAAAGTCTTGCGTTATATTTGTGTTTACTTTTTACATTTGGTGTACTTTTTTCAAGCTTTAACCTTTTCAGATTTAATTATGTTATATTTCAAACTGTTTCCACACTATCTACATCTGCATCTACATGGATACTTGGCAAATCACACTTAAGTGCCTGGCAAAGAGTTCATCGAACCACTTTCACAATAATTCTCTGTTATAACAATCTCGAACAGCGCACGGAAAAAACGAACACCTATATCTGTCAGGGCGAGCTCTGATTTTCCTTATTTTATTATAATGATCGTTTCTTCTTATGTAAGTCGGCGTCAACAAAATGTTTTCGCACTCGGAGAAGAACGTTCGCAATCGAAATTTCGTTAGAAGTTTCTGCCGCAACGAAAAAAACCTTTGTTTGAATGATTTCCAGCCCAAATCCTGTATCATATCAGAGACACTCTCTCCTGTATTTCGTGATAATACAAAACATGCTGCTCTTCTTTGAACTTTCTCGATGTTCTCCGTTAACCCTTTCTGGTAGGAATCCCAGATCACTCAGCATACTCCAAACGAGGACGGACAAGTGTTCTGCCAAACAACACAATCTTTGGTTTGCTTTCCCCGTAATATTTTCAATGTGTTCTTTCCAATTTACATTCTTCGTAATTGTAATTCCTAGGAATGTAGTTGAATTTATGGCCTTTAGATTTGACTTACTTATAGTTTAACGGGTTTCTTTTGGCGCGTATGTGGATGACCTCACACTTTTCATTATTCAGGGTCAATTGGCATTTTTTGCACCATACACATATCTTTTCTAAATCGTTTTGCAATTTGTTTTGATCTTCTGATGACTTTACTAGACAATAAACGACAGCATCATTTGCAAACAACCTAAGACCGCTGCTCAGTTTTTCTCCTAAATCTTTTATATAGGTAAGGAACAGCATAGGGCCAATAACACTACCTTGGGGAACGCCAGAAATCACTTCTGTTTTACTCGACGACTTCTCGTCGGTTACTACGAAGTGTTACCTCCCTGGGAAGAAATCACGAATCCAGCCACATAACTGAGGCGATATGGCACGAAATTTCTCTACAAATCGATGTGTGGTACATCGTCAAGAGCATTCCTGAAATCTAGAAATACGGCATCAATTACCAGTCCCTTGTCAATAGCACTCAACACTTCGTGCGATTAAAGAGCTAGTTGTGTTTCACAAGAACGATGTTTTCTAAAATCGTGTTGACTGTGTCTCATTAAACCGTTTTCTTCGAGGTAATTCATAATGTTCGAACACAATATATATTCCAAAATCCTGCTGCATATCAATATTACTGATGTGGGCCTGTAATTTAGTGGATTAGTCCTACTACCTTTCTTGAATATTGGTGTGACTTGTGATACTTTCCAGTCTTTGGACATGGATCATTCGTCGAGCGAAGTGTTTTATATGATTCTTAAGTATGTAGCTATTGCATCTGCATACTCATAAAGGAACCTAATTGGTATACAGTCTGGACCAGAAGACTTGCTTTCATTAAGTGATTTAAGTTGCTTCACTATTCTGAGGGTATCTACTTCTATGTTATTCAATTTGGCAGCTGTTCTTGATTCGAATTCTGGAATATTTACTTCGTGTTCTTTTGTGAAGGAGTTTCGGAAGGTTGTGTTAAGTAAATCTGCTTTGGCAGCACTGTCTTCGATAGTATCTCCATTGGTATCGAGCAGAGACGGCATTGATTGTGTCTTGCCACTAGCATACTTCACATACGACCAGAATCTCTTTGGATTTTCTCTCAGGTTTCGAGACAAAGTTTCGTTGTGGAAGCTTTTATAAGTATCTCGCATTGAAATCCGCGCTAAATTTCGAACTTCTGTAAGTGATCGCCTATCTTGGAGATTTTGCGTCTATTTAAATTTGGCTTTCTTTTTTTTCTTTTTTTTCTGCAAGAGTGTTCTGACTCATTTTGTGCACCAAGGAGGATCAACTCCGTTACTTGTTAATTTACTTGGTATAAATATCTCAATTGCTGCCGATAAGGCCGGCCGGTGTGGCCGTGCGGTTCTGGGTGCTTCAGTCTGGAACCGCGTGACCGCTACGGTCGCAGGTTCGAATCCTGCCTCGGGCATGGATGTGTGTGATGTCCTTAGGTTAGCTAGGTTTAAGTAGTTCTAAGTTGTAGGGGACTGATGACCATAGATATTAAGTCCCATAGTACTCAGAGCCATTTGAACCATTTTGCTGCCGATACTATTTCTTTGAATTCAAGTCGCATCTGGTCTACACTTATACTGTTAATTTGGAAGAAGTGGAGATTGTCTCTCGAGAAGGCGTCAAGTCAATTTTTATCTACTTTTTTGAATAGGTATATTTTTCATTTCTTTTTGTAGGATGCGGGCGTTGCAATAATCAGTCTCGCTACAACTCTGTGTTCATTAATCCCTGCCTCCATTTTGGTGCTCGTTATTAACTCAGGATTATTTCTTGCTAAAAGGTCAAGTGGGTGTCAAAACCGTTTACTATTCGCGTGGGCTCTTGAACTAATTTCTCGAAATAATTTTGAGAGAATGCATTTAATACAATTTCGGACGATATTTTATGCATACCTCCGGAATTAAACATGTATTTTCGCCAACATATCGAGGGTAAATTGAAGTCACCATTAACTATAGTTGTATGAGTCGGGTATGTATTTGATATCAAACTCATGTTTTCTTTGAAACTTTCAGCAATTGTATCACTTGAACTGGGAGGTCGGTAAAAGGATCCAATTAATATTTTATTCAGGTTGTCAACAATGACCTCTGCCCATATTAACCCAAAGGAACTATCTACTTCAATTTCGCGACAAGATAAACTACTTCTAACAGCAACAAACACGCCACCATCAACTGTGTTTCGCCTATCCTTTCGGAACATTGTTAGGTTCTTCGCGAAAATCTCGGTTGAACTTATCTACAGCTTTAGACATCGTTCAGTGCCTATAACGGTTTGAGCATCAGTGCTTTTTATTAGCGCTTGGAGCTCTGGCACTTCCCCAACACAGCTACGACAATTTACAACTGTTATACCAATGGTTCCTGTAACGTTCTTCCCGTGTTCGGCCTGCACCCTCTGTGACTGAAGCCCATTTTGTGTTTTCCTGAGACCCTCTAACCTAAAAAAACCGCCCAGTCCACGCCACAAAGACTCTGTTACCCGTGTAGTCGCCTCCTGCGTATAGTAGACTCCTGACCTATGCAGCGGCACCGAGAACCAACACCCCTACGGCGCAAGTCGAGAAATCTACAGCCTACACGGTCGCAGAAGCATGTAAGCCTCTGATTCAGACCCTCCACTCGGCTCTGTTCCAGAGGTCCGCAATCGGTCCTGTCGACTATGCTGTAAATGAACAGCTCTGCTTTCATCTCGCAAGCAAGGCTGGCAGCCTTTACCACTTCTGTTAGTCGCTCGAAACCAGAGAGAATCTCTTCCAATGCAAAGCGACAGAACCTCCAGTTGGCTGCACCCTGTGCTCTTCATGGGGTCCGGAAGGACCCGTTGGTCCACGCCTCGAATGAATCCACCCGGTAAATGTTTTCAAATATTTTACGTTTGAACTTTGTATATGTAACCACCAGTATAATGCATCACTCCTCTAGGTTTGCAATCAATAGCACGTCGGAATTCCGTGCTTCTTACGAGCATGCTCAGTAAGCCCGCTTCTTTTACATGGCGGTCTGGGACTGCTACAGTGTGGATACGGGTTTTAAAAGGTGGCGTTTGATTTGTTTCTACTTCTCGCCAGGAAGTGGAATGACAAGTCATTCAGTAGTTCCTTAACAGATGGCGCTACTTCGCATCGTCTGGCACGCTACCAGTAACCCGAACAGAATAAGAAACCATGAACACTTAATTTAAGTGTTTATTTAAAACTCAGAGGACAAGAATACATTCATAATAAATACAAAATAAACGTGAATGCGTCATTGGATGTTGTTGCAAGATGATAGGGAATAACCATGTACTTTCATTGTTCTTCAGAATTTAGTTGCCTTACGAATTTCAAACATTGGTAGTTCCATAGCGTGTCTTTAGGTTTTCATATCAACAGTAATACACTAGCTTAAGGTGAAACCCGGAACATGAATTTTGTAGCTAAAATGTAGTAAGTAGTGGTAGTGATTAACTGATTAGTGAACTATGTTTAGATGTGCCCTGTCAAATGCGAAGTGTCTTCGTCAGTTTGTCTTGTCATTGTGTTGCCGATTGGAAAACTATAAGTTGTCTAATATTTAAATTATTATCTTATAACGCATGGTATTTCCGACTACTTCAAACTGCCATGGACGAGTTTATTTCATCACAAAATCCCCTGAAGATTGTAAAAGAACGAAAGCCGACGCCATTCTGCCCATTAAAAAGTCTTATGGAAAATTTGTAAGACGTTTCCAAACACAATGGTACAATTCAAAACTGTAAGTGGCAGCGTTGTAAGGAACAAAGGTTTTTGTTTTTACTGTGTAGTATGTGGAGTGGGTAATAACGGTTCTCAATGGAGTAAGTGCGGAGTAGGCGAAGAGAATCTTCAAAATTTCCTTTCGAAAGCTAAAAAGCACGGATGTCCGGTTCACATATCACAGCAGCTGTTAAATACAATGAGCTTGGTACAGTAAGAATTGATGATGTACTTTTTAAAGCAACACGCCTGGAAGCTTTGAAACACAACTAGAAGGTTGATCGAAACAGAAGTATAATGAAGAGACTTATTCCGGCTATCCGCATTTTAGCACGGAAAGAGTTAGCTCTTTAACGTCATGACGAATCTGAGGTGTCAGTAAACAAAGGAAATTATTTAGAACTTTTGGATTTCTTGGCATAAGAAGAAGCATACATGAAAGATCATTTAGCATGCGATGGAGTATTTAAAGGCACTTCCTCTGACACACAGAATGAATTAATAGCTTGTATTATGGATGTAAGTGAAGATCAAATTTCAAATGACGTTAAAAACAGTCCTTTACATAAGTACAAGTCGACGAAACAATGGATATCTCAACTAGAAGTCTAATGAGTGTAATTTTTCGTTTTGCAAATAACTAATCAAGGGAAATACAACAGAGATTCGTACGGTTTTATGACGTAGCTAGAATGCACAAGGCATTGCCACTGTTTTGTTGCAAGTGGTAAGCGGCTGGAATACTGATAAAAACAAATTAGTATCGCAAACGTACCACGGCTGGAGTGCAATGGCAGGAAAAAATTATGGTGTTCAATCTACTGTGAAACCATCATATTATATGCGCAAACTAAGCTGACACTAAGCACAGTCGCTGCTGGGAACGACTGTAAATGGGAAATGCCTTTACGGAGGCCTCCGTCAGCTACCACGCCGAGTGTCTACTTAGTTTTCCCATATAGTATCCTCACGCTCTCTCTATCCACTGCTAAGCACATCAGTTGATCCTAGCCTATGCTTGGAAAAAAATTACGCAAGTAAACTTTTTTGTGGCAGAGCTATGAAGATGTCACGCATTTTTAGCCGTTCCAATAAAAGAAGTGAACTTCTGAAGGAAAGAGGATTTAAACTACTAAGTCTTTCGAAACAATGTGGAATTTTCATTCATGTGCTGTACAAACCATTATTGTTCACTATACAGACCTGAGAGCGGCATTTAATGATGTGATAAACAATGAAGGGTCAGATGATAATTCTTTACATCAAACAATCGAGCTACATGGTGTATTGGATGATCAAACTTTTCTTTTTCTACTGCAGCTGTACAATCCCATTTTCCTGCAAAGAAGTATGTTGTTTGACATCTTGCAAAGTAAAACTGTGGACACAAGACGCTGTAAGCTCGAAATTGACACCTGCATTAAGGCTGTTGAAAGACTAAGATGTGAAGAATTTATTCTGAAATGCTTAGTGGAAGCTAGGAGCCTTACAAATTCAGCGGGGGTAGCTGAAAATAATTTTAACGAAACAGAAGCAAGTATTCAGAAATTGAGAAGGCTAGCATTTAAAATAATTGACACGGTAGTAGTAAGCATGGAAACTAGATTCCAGGGCATTCATGAAACAGATTTTACAGAACACAATTTCGCGATACGCGAAGTTGAAAAACTACTTAAAATATATCCTTTCTCTGACAGTGAAAAACTGACGTTTATTCACAGCAGTGAGGATAAACATCTACGGCCTTAGGACCTCCTAAAATCCATTATAAACAATGGATTAAAAAGCATGTTCTCTAAATGTGTAAAATTACTGTAGATGGTTCTTGCAAATCTAGCAACTACCCCGTCTTGTGAAAGAAGCATGAGTACATTAAAAGGCGTTAAAAGCTACCTTCGCAACACAATGACAAATAACAGACCGTTAAACTTAGCGATGTTGGCTATAGAGAAGGGAACCGTAAAGTCTTCAACCAGACGGCAGGAGTTAATATCTCGTGTTATCGACGTTTACGCCCAGAAAAAGGATAAGAAAATAGAACTAATTTATAAAAAAATGTAACAGCGAGTTACTATGGGTTACATATTTATTAATGTGTAGTTGTTTAATATGTTTATGGATTTATTTATGACAATTTCCGTAGTGGTTTCAACCTTAGTAGAAATATGTAATTAAGTTAATTTTGCAGTGTTTCTGTTATTGGTTTCTTTTTTTTTCTTTTTTCGAAATTCGTAATTCTCAGCCTCCCCTACAAAAATGCCACGCTTCACCACTGGATCTCGGTCATTATTTGCATTAACTGTTGGATTTTCTGGGTCTGAAACTGAATAACTTGTGTTAAAGAGGGTCCTTGCGCTGCGTTTTGCGAATTGCTAGCCATTGTTACACAATAACAAGAACAAAACGAGCAAAAGAAATTAGCTAAAAGGAACAAGATTAGCAGTATGAAGGTGTGCAGCCTGTAGAACAAGACAATTTCAGTAAATACAACAACGAAAGTAAGCACAAATAGACGCAAAGACAAAGAACAAACCCATGCAAGCAGCGAGAACAAGCGAAAAGCAGCAGTGGCAGCGAAACAAACACACATTTCGAATCCAGGTCCATTGACAAGAAAAAGCAAGCAAACCCTCGAAGATTCATCGTCGCCAGATATGTTGTGTCGTCCCAGGAGTAAGTGATAAGGATGAGGTAGCACTCAAACACAAAAGAGCGATGAGACGAACAACGCTTAGTAAGTAACAGTTGACACTATTTAACTTTTTTAGATGCAGCGTCCATATACACGGTAGGCTACACTACAAGCAAAGTTTTCGATACAGCAACTTAAATCCAGTCCGTTCAGGCAAAGGTCTCAAAAGTGTAAGTAATGACGATTGATTAGCAGACCACGTTAACTGGGAGGGAGCGACCCCAACGCAGAACCGAGACTGCCCACGAACTGGCCGGTCTGCTCCTTTTTAACCCTTCTGTCTGGGCGCTGCAGCCGGCCAGGGTGACCGAGCGGTTCTAGGCGCTTCAGTCTGGAACCGCGCGACCGCTACGGTCGCAGGTTCGAATCCTGCCTCGGGCATGGATGTGTGTAATGTCCTTAGGTTAGTTAGGATTAAGTAGTTCTAAGTTCTAGCGGACTGATTACCTCAGATGTTAAGTCCCATAGTGCTCAGAGCCATTTTGGGCGCTGCAGTCCCTGTCTGCGCAGGCTCTCTTCGCCGAAGGACACGGATTGGCGGTAGTTCTCATGTCTTAGGGTGCCAAACTCTGCGAGTTACATGGCCGTTGGTGGAGTCGATAGAGAAGGACTCCTCACAAGAGTTATTAAATGATCCAGACAGTGTAGAGTTTGACAGGTATTTTCCCAACCGAATAGAGGTTAACACAAACAGCTACTTGGAGTTCCTATATAAAGTAATTAAATACAGAAAGGAAAAAAAGGCAGAAGGTTTGTCAGGTCATTAAATGTGAGTAAAGTTGAGAGGGAAACAAGAGAGCGAGGAAACCCTGAATCACCCATGAGATGCTGGAGAAGACGAGGAAAGGAGGAAGCGTAAAAATGTTAATGAAGAAGAATACAGACGACTTAAAAACGCACTCAGGAGGGAAATAGACAATGTGAAGGAAAAGTACATAGAAGAAATGTGCGACGAAATAGAGGAACTGCGAAGAGGACGAAGGTAGGTCCTCGTGTACCAGAAAACGAAGGAGCTGGGACGGAGCGAGAACAAAAGAGTAACGACCTTTCGAATAGGAGACTCCAGAGGATAAGTGGTTACTGAACAGCCAGAGGTGCTGAAAATATGGGAAGAATACGAAAGGGAACTCTACGATAGCAAACATCGTCTGCAAGACAAAAAAAAAAAAAGTGCCCACCATACTGTCAACGGAAGTAGAGAAAGCGATTAAGGACATAAGAGGAGGAAAGCTACAGGAGACGACGATATGACGGTTTATTTGTTGAAAGAAATCGGAAACGGAGGTTTGAAAGAGCTGACGCAACGCATCAGCAAACTGTAAGAAACTGAAGATTGGCCTAAGGACTTTTTGGACGTTACAATGGTTGCTCTTGAGAAGAAACAACAAGCCATGAAATGTAATGATCACGGAACAATTAGTCTGACCTCACACATGGTGAAGATCATTGCAAGAATACTCAACAGACTATTGGAGCACAAAATTGAAGAAGTAATGGGAGAGGATCAGTTTGGATTTAGGAATGAAAATTGAACCAGAGACGCCATCGGTATGGTGAGGTTTTTGTCAGAGGGAATTTTGGCTGTTAACGAAGAAGTTTGTGCTTTTTTATACACTGGCAGAAGGCCTTCGACAGAGTCAATTGGACAAAATTGCTGAACATCCTTAAGGAGATGTGAATCAACTGGAGAGACCAGAGACTACTTCTCAACTTGTACCTGGGACAAACAGTACAGGTGCGACAGAACTATGGAGAAACAAACAACGTGGAAACAGGAAGGGCAGTCCGACAGGGATGTTCTGCATTGCTGACACCCCCCCCTTCCTCCCCCCCCTCCCACCAACTTGTATGGAAAATGGCTGGCGACGGAAGAGTTGGAAGAATGCGGAAACTTCAGGATAGGAGGATATCTCATTAACACCATCAAGTATGCAGTTGCCCTGGTAGTGCTCGCCAAAAATCAAAGACAACTGCAGCATATGATGAACCAACTGGAAGGAAATATGCCACGGAAATCAACGTCAAGAAATCAAAAGTGATGCATATATGAAAACGGAAGAAACCTTTGAGGATAACTGTTCACAATCACAGTCGATAGATGGAGAATGTGATGCAATTCAAGTAATTGAGAAACTTGCTGACAAAGGATCCCCACAGCTCAAACGAAATTGGAACAATAATCGCTATGGCCAAAGCCGCATTCGGCAAGAAGAGGACCAAGTTGAGCTTGGAATTAAGAAAGAAATTGATGAGTGCTACTCTGAAGAATTGCACTGTACGGAGCAGAGACGTGGACCATGAGAAAAATTTAGAAAAAAAAATACCTGGAAAGTTTTGAAATGTAGTGCTGGAGAAAATAGAGAAGATCAAGTGGGCAGATCAGGTGAAAAACTACGATGTACTGAGAAAAGTAGGAGAGAAGAAAACTATTCTGAATACAATTCTTCAGAGGAAGGCCAACTGGATAGGACACATATTTAGACAGGGGTTCATACACGACGTCATTGAAGGGAAGATCAGAGGAACTACAAGACGAGGAAGAAGAAGAATTCAACATCTGATGACATGAAAGATGGAAGGAGATACAGCAGACTGAAGGAAGAAGTTGAATACAAGGAACAATGACATCAGAAATTCTCCGTCTGAAAACATGGACCTGCCACTAGGCAGAATTATAATAATATGTTTAATGGGGGGGGGGGGGGAGCTTTTGATGGCCTAGTGAAACTCTAAAAACGTAAACAATGCTTCTGGGCATCAAAATTGAAGGTAAGCCACAATAATAGCTCGAAAATAGCAAATGACATGATTTTGCGCAGGGTGAAGGGTTGTGGAAAGCGCTTTCTTCCAGTGGTTCCAAAGCGTAGATTGTTATCAAAAACTCAGAACTGGCATGTGAAAGACAATGTTTACTTTAGTGTAACATCTGCAACACATGTTTGCATTCGTAGAAATGCAGTTGCTCAGACAACATTTTAAATTTTAATATCTGTGAACACATACACACAAGTATCCAACCCATGTTTGGTGCTGAGAGAGCAGTGTTCCTTGCCCTCTAATGCAGATAATGAATATCTGTCAGCAATGCTGTCTAACAATTCCGAAAACAGGATGTAATATCACACTGTCAGCCTGTA
This sequence comes from Schistocerca serialis cubense, assembly GCF_023864345.2. NCBI lineage: Eukaryota > Metazoa > Arthropoda > Insecta > Orthoptera > Acrididae > Schistocerca > Schistocerca serialis. Next base: position 527,601,163 of record NC_064640.1, read on the forward strand.
ATTGCACTCAGGAAAAGAATACAGAGTGGGCACTAGACACAGACCAAAGTTTTGAAAGGTCTGAAGAAGGTTATTTATAATCTGAACGTGTGTGTGTTTTCTTTGATGAAGAAGGCTTTGACTGAAAGCTATGGATCACCTTTATGGTGAGTAGCGCTCTATGCTTTTCCTACTACTGTTGATACCCTATAATTTAATGAGATCAAATGACTTGTTGACATGAAATTGTATTGCACAATGAAACATTGTCACTGGTCTACATCAGAGTTTGGTAAAGGATTTGAATGAACCGAAAAGATAAGAAAAGCAGTGGAATTTGTGTCATGTTTTTACTTATTGACATGAGATTACATTGCACAATGAAACATTATCATTGGTCTACATTAGAGTTTGGTAAAGGATCTGAATGAACAGATCGTCAGGAGTGTCCCAGGGAAGTGCGCTAAAATCTCTGTTGTTTTCTATGTACATAAATGATCTGGAAGATAGGGGGAGCAGCAATCTGCGGCTGTTTGCTGATGATGCTTTGTTGTGTGGGAAGGTGTCGTAGTTGCGTAACTGTAGGGGGATACAAGACGACTTAGACAAAATTTCTAGTTGGTGTGATGAATAACAGCTAGCTATAAATGTAGAGGAATATAATTTAATGCAGATGAGTAGGAAAAACAGACCCAAGCGTTTAAATACAGTATTGGTAGTGTGCTGCCTGACAAAGTGATGTTGATTAGATATCTAGGCACAACGTTGCAAAGTAATATGAAATGGAATGAGCATGAAAGGACTGTAGTAGAAATGGTGAATGGTCGGGTCGGTTTACTGGGAGAATTATAGGAAACTGTGGTTCATCAGTAAAGGAGACCTATCCTTGAGCACTGCTCAAGTGTTTGGGGTCCGCACGAGGTCGGGTTAAAGGAAGACATCAAAGCAGTTCAGAGGTAGGCTGCTACATTTGCTACTGGTAGATTCGAACAACACGCGAATGTTATGGAGATGCTTCAAAAGCTCAAATGGGAATCCTTGGAGGGAAGACGACTTTCTTTTCGAATAATACTAGTGAGCAATTTAGAAAACCGGCATCTGAAGCTGACTGCAGAACGATTCTACTACCACCAACGTACGTTTCGCGTAAGGACCATAAAGATAGTAGAAGTTAGGGTTCATACAGAAGCTTACAGATAGCCTTCTCCCCTCGCTCTTTCTGCGAGTGAAACAGAGAAGGAAATGATTGGTAGTGGTACAGGGTATGCACAGCCACGCATCGTACGGTGTCCTGCAATTCGCACCCAGTGAAACTCGCACAGCAGAAAAGATCGACGGAAGGTCCTGTAATCTCTCCGTCTGATCTACGCCCGGCAGGTAGAATCGCCGCTCTGCACGCACGAGAGCCGAAGGCCTTATTTTACGGCAATGTGGAGCTGCAATAGCGTTGCCAGCAACATTGCTGCAATGTGTCAGTGCCCAGGCCATAACCGTCTCAGTCCTTGTGTGTATGTGTTTGCCTTTCACTCTCAGCCTCGATTCTTCTTCCTCAGCCGACAGTACTGCTGTGTCAAGTCACATGAAACGGCACTATTTCGTTCTTTGAGATTAGGTTCGTGTAATGAATTACACGAACCGCTGCTCCAAGAATACAGAAGCAGCTACAGGTATGTAAAATTGGGCAAACGAGACAACCAACGAGAAATCGACGAACGTTATAAATACATCTACGACTAGAGCGAAAGAAACAGGAAGTCATGTATACAGAGAGCGATTCTGAAAAAGGACGTTTTCACTGCTATCGTTTTAGAAGATCTGCAGTGCTGAACTGAAATTTTATTCTACATCGGTTATTAAGACGCCTAAACGTTTCAAATGGGCATCAATTTGCCAACTGTTATTATTTTATTGCGATGGTTGTATACATTACTTTGCACGCCCTATAACTCGGGCCAACACTGGTCTACTGCTTTAATAAAGTCTTTGAGCCCTTCCACTAAAGCATTGCAAATGCCTTGTACCAGGAAAGCGAAAAAAGTGGTCCAACTAAAACACTCATATTTCTTTACGCACTACACGAATATGTAATAAAAATTGGGGTTCCTATTTTTAAAAAACGCAGCTGATATCCGTTTGACCTATGGCAGCGCAATCTAGCGGGCCAACTATAGCGCCATCAGGTTTCCCCCTTCAAGCTAGACAAGTTTCGTTTTTTGTAGTTTTTTCATTTGACGCTTATTTCGTGAGATATTTGGTCCGGTCACGATCAATGGACCACCCTGTACAATTGTGGTACCTTCATTACGCAGCATGATTTGATCCACTTGTCAGTAGAGAATTTGTTCTCATTGGATTACGCTGGAGTATTTATTGCAGGCATTATCGCAATTTTGACAGAGACATACTCGATACCAGCATCATTTATAAAGTACCCAAAACATGACGACATAACTGTTCTGGCAGTTAAAAAACGAATGCAACGAATGTAACAAAGCCTATGTTGGACAGACGGACGTTTAAGAGGACCTGGCCGTGAAATATATTTTTGTCACCATCTGAAAGACAAATTTTTCTCTTTTCAAAAAATGTATTTTTTATCTACTTTTCAATTGTTTATTTGGTCTTAAACGCTCTTTGAACAAATGTCTGCGAAGCAGCCACGCTCATGCGACAGGCAAGGAATATTACCATAAACATTTCTTGCCTGCCACAGTCATGGAGACAATAAAGCCAATATACAGGGACCTTGTAGATACAAAATTACTTAGGAGATGTATACATGGCCATACACCAAACACTAATGTGAGTTTCAACTGCTGCGTGTGACAGAGAGTGCCAAAAACAGTGTTTGTTCGATTGACAGTATTCAGGTGTAATGGGTGTTGTCATCTGTTTCAGTGATGATGTAATTAGCAAGACAAAACTAATGGACAAATTATGCATCCACCGAGGAAATAATATGATATCTGTGTTGAATGCCAAAGATTGTCAGGAAGTAGTTGAAGCTGAACGGGTTGCAAAAGTCAGCACTAACGGTCCAGAGTATGGAAAAGATTACTGAAACGTCTACAGAGGATGAAGAACCAGCTGGCCAGCAAGATAACGCTGCTGGAATGTTCTGAAAGAGGCGTACGGTGAGTCAACAACATTGAGAAGAATATCTTCTCATTTTCTTGAAACTACATTTTCAGAAGATTAGGTACATACATCTTCACAATGATTTTAGCTGTGTTCACCAAATTTCTACAAATTGAACTGCCTGTTATACAGAATGTCGTATTTCTTAAACTGTAATAGATAATTAAATGGCTTTCCTGGTACAGCATTACTTAATGTCATTCAGTGTTGGTACAAAACCACAACTTCCTTCGCTTTGTAGGTCAAAAGTAACACGCGATGAAAGCGAGGCGTAGCTATGCAGCCCGTCGGACAGGTCTCCTTATAACCGGCCGGTGTGGTCAAGCGGTTCTAGGCGCTTCAGTCTGGAACCGCGCGACCGATATGGTCGCAGGTTCGAATCCTGCCACGGGCATGGATGTGTGTGATGCCCTTAGGTTTAAGTAGTTCTAAGTTCTAGGACACCGATGACCTCAGGTTTAAGTCCCATAGAGCTCAGAGCCATTTGAACCATTTTGTCTCCTTAAAACGAGAAATACAGAATACATAAACAGAAGTGAAAATAACCTTTCAATTTTCACCACGCACCTCAGAGAATAGTACACACTCCATTGAAAATATAGAGAGATATTTCACTACTTTACAAAGGCCAATTGATTGACATGCTAGAAGAAGTACCTGTACAAATCTACATTTCCATGGCACCTTAACCAGCACATGAAAGGCATTCCACCATGCATTAATTGTCAAATACGCGACTACAAACGATTCATAGAAACCTTCAATAGTACCTTAATCAGCATATGAATCGCAATCTATACAGTGAGAATTATAAAAGCAGAACACTCTTGTATGTAGATTTCCTTGAAATACAAATTAAATTATATGTTTGATTTCAAATAGTGCTGGAAGGAAATGAAATGTTTATTGTACAACTGTGATGTGATGGAACACTGGGATATAGTCATTGATCTTCTTTGGGCGTGTTGGCAACACTGCGCCGACGCGGACTCTTCGAGTATTTGCTGCACTAAATAATTATAAAAAGCGTTGTTATTAAACTATTTTTAAACGTCTACATGTGTTATAAATATAATATAAGTGTTGTTAAATTAGTGGAAGTGTTAGTGAAGTATAAAATAAGATTAAACGGTGTAAGAAGCGTATTTTTCTTCTCGCGCCTGTAGCACGAATCCTAGGCCTAATTTCACGAGCGCGAATCGTAAGTAAGCAGTGAAGGGATTCCTTTTTTAGGACAGGGAAGGGGGATAGAAAACGAGTTTTAAGAGAGATTGGCGGACACACTCAGTTTGAGAAAACAGATGAACAGGAGTCAGATTTTAGCATACAGCCTCCATTTAAACAACGTTTAACAGAAAGTAATCAGAAACTGCGAGCTCATCTTCGCCAAAGCAGTTATAATCCCATTAGTATGATGTATCAGTTATCTTTATTACATCAGAACATTCCAGGACTCAGAAATAAAGTTGATGAACTACTCATTTGTATCGATGAAATGAATTAATCTAACCAAATTGACATAATCTGCCTCTCTGAACATCAAGTGACCACTGGTATAGATATGTTAGACATTTCAGGATTTAAGCTAGCTTCCTTCTTCTGCAGAGTAGATATGGATGGAGGAGGAGTTTCCACATTTACTAAAAACTGCCATAAATTCAAGAACATTGACATTAATAAATTCTGTTTAGAGCAGCATCTAGAAGCATGTGCAACAGAAGTAGAGTTCTATAACATATCCTATATAATAGTAACTAATTACCGAGCACCTGTAGGAAATTATAATCTATTCATAAATCAGCTAGAAGCTCTTTTGGGTTATTTAACAGGAAGAAACAAAGAAATTTTGATTACTAGTGGCTTTAATACGTATTTTCTAATTCAATCTTCCAGTAAACATTTACTGCAGTTAGTAATGTTGTCTTTCAATCTAACTCACACTGTAAACTTTCCAACTAGGATCACTAAATCCTCAAGGACAGCCATTGATAACATTTTTATAGACAAATCAAAGGAACAAAATCATTTCATAAAACCTGTAATAAATGGACTATCAGATCATGACATGCAGCTCCTTGTTTTAGATGTAAATTCTAAGCAGATTATCAAGACTGCTAAATCTGAGTACAGGAGAGTATTCAATCAATCAAAAATTGAGTGTTTTAGAAAACTGCTCAAAGATATGAACTGGAAAGATGTCTATAGTGCTCATGACATGAATGAAAAATATAACAAATTCATGAACAATGTCAGTACCATGTTTGAAAACTGTTTTCTCCTAAAAGTTACTCAAATTAAACAGAAGTCTATAATAAAACCATGGATCACACAAGGAATAAAGATTTACTGTAAGACCAAAAGGAAAATGTATCTGTCGACCAATAATAGCTCCAATGCCGATGATTTAGCTAAATACAAGGAATACTGTAAAATATTAAAAAAAGTAATTCAGACATCTAAACAACTGCACTATGGGAAGAAGATAGCAATATCAGGGAACAAAATAAAAACAATATGGGATATAGTGAAAGAGGAGACTGGTAGAACCAGAAAGGAACAGGAGCAAATAGCACTAAGGGTAGATGACACATTAGTCACCAATGGGCATTGTGTGGCAAATCTATTTAACAAGTACTTTATAACTGTTACTGATAGAATGGGATTGTCAGGATCAGTAAATAACGCCCTTGAATATCTGAAACTAGCCTTTACAAATAGCTTCAGGTACATGAATATGTCAATCGCTTCACCAAAAGAAATAACTCCCATAATAAAATCTTTAAAAACAAAGCATTCTAGTGGTTACAATGAAATATCTACAAAGTTAATTAAGGCATGTTCTTGTGAGTTTAGTACAATTCTAAGTTACTTGTATAACCAGTCAATTGTAGCTGTTACATTTCCTGACTGGCTGAAATATGCAGATGTTAAGCCTCTATTCAAGAAAGGCGATAAAGAGATGCCATCAAACTACAGACCGATTCCACTTTTGCCAGCATTCTCAAAAATTTTAGAAAAAGTAATGTACAGGCAGCTTCTCAACCATCTGACCACAAATAACGTATTACCAAGAACACAGTTTCGATTTCTGAAGAGTTCTGATAACGAAAAGGCTATTTACACCTACAGTGAAAATGTACTTAATTCATTAAATAATAAGTTACAAGCAGCAGGTATTTTCTGTGATTTGTCAAAGGCATTCGATTGTGTAAACCAAAACATCCTTTTAAATAAATTATAATTCTATGGTGTCACTCGCTAACAGGAAACAAAAGGCGTCAGTGCAAGGGACTAGTGAATTAAGTCGTCAGTCATCATCAGAATGGGAAGAAATTACATGTGGTGTCCCACAAGGATCCATCTTAGGGCCATTGCTTTTTCTTGTGTACATTAATGATCTCTCATCAGTTACACTGCCAGAAGCAGAGTTCGTTTTGTTTGCAGATGGCAGAAGTATTGCAATAAATAGTATGTCGAGTGTAGTTCTAGAAAGATCTGCTAATGATATTTTCATGGATATTAATAAATGGTTTAAAGCCAACTCACTGACATTAAACTTCGAAAAGACTCACTATATGCAATTCAGAACCTGTAAGAGGTTTCCACCCAGCATATGCATAAAGTGCGAAGAAGAGCAGATAGAAGAGGTTGACAGTCTAAAATTCCTGGGATTACAACTTGATAATAAATTCAGTTGGGAGGAGCACACCACAGAACTGCAGAAACGCCTTAACAAATCTGTATTTGCAATTCGAGTGTTAGCAGACGTAGGCGACATAAAAGTGAAAAAGCTTGCATACTTTGCCTACTTTCATTCCATAATGTCATATGGTATATATTTTGGGGTAACTCTTTAAGTCAAACAAAAGTTCTCACAGTCCAAAAGTGTGTAATACGTATTACTTGTGGAGTAAATTCACGGACGTCTTGTAGAAACCTCTTCAAAGAACTGGGTATACTAACTACTGCATCTCAGTATATTTACTCCTTAATGAAATTTGTCCTAAATAATATATCTCTTTTTCCAACAGACAGCTAAGTTCATACATACAATACCAGGAACAAAAATGATCTGCACAAGGACTTAAAAGCACTTACTTTAGTTCAAAAAGGGGCCCACTACTCAGGAACACTCATCTTCAATAATTTGCTAGCAAATAAAAAATTTAGTTACAAATAAAGATCAGTTTAAAAGGAACCTGAAAGACTTACTAGTGGCCAACTCCTTCTACTCCATTGACGAATTTTTTAATAGAAACAAATGATGTATTGTATATATTCATACTATTAGTATTGTTATTTCAGCTTAAAAAAAAAGTGACATGTTCCACATCCACGAGGTTCTTCTCAACACGGATCTATGGAACGAAAAACTAATCTAATCTAATCTAATCTAAACAATCGCGAAGTAAATTGAATAAATCAAAGATTACATAAGACATAATAAAATTCGTTGCATCAACGTCTGTCAAAATTGTGTTAATATTTACGAAAAATAATCCAGCGTGACGCACAGTGTAGTTCATTGAGGAACTTTTCCATTGTATATAAAATATCGTTGTCACCTGAATCACATCATGCTGGGATATTAAGGCACAGCAACTAAGGAAAATATATATTATGCAGGTATATTAACATTATATAGTAAGGTGTAACTACAATTGTGACATATTTTAACGCAGATCTGAGATACGTGTAAGTGTTATGACATAAATAGAGCTGTTCACACCAAACATATCCTACATACAAAATATGTAAGTAGTTACCATATGAACCATACTATTACTGACAGTCTACATTTATTATTCATGTTCGACGCATCGATTCATTACGAATTTTATTCTCTGTAACAGGTGGCATCTGAAAATAGGTAAAACCCGAAACTTGTCAGCCAACAGCAAATAACTAGCAGCTCTGGCGAAAACTTTTAAAAATGTATTTTTTTCAGCTCGTGAAAGAGGAATATCATACCTCTGTATCAACCCCCACTAGCCGAAAACTGAACGGTTGTAACTCGTATATAGTACATAATAGTGGTATTGGTTTTAACAATTCTCGGACGAATTACTTTTAAACAATACATTCTAAATCGGATTTCAGCATTCTGGAAAACGTATGTTCCAAGTATCAGTTAACAAGCTAAAGTTTCGGAAGCTTTTTCTTTTTTTAAAGGCATCCATGATGCCCTATTAGTTTTGTTGTTGTAGAATGCAAATGTAGGAGATCTCCACTCACACCCACTATCTTGGTTTATTTCATTACGCTGGATCATGTAAACACATTTGGCCCAGAAAGGTTTTGCTGCAAACATTGCCGGGCAACAGTGGCCGGCAGCGTTGCCGTACATTTGGCGGTAAATCGTGTGGCTGTGACATTGCCAGACAACTCTTCCAGCCTAAATTGTGAGCAATAGCCAATTTTTACACTCCGTGTAAACTTACCCTCACGTGGTTTACAGGTGAAGGGGACTAGTGACGATCGAACAAGATTCGTAATGCCATATTTATTATTATGAGAAGTGATAATTTTTTTGTTAGATAATTTTACTTAGTACTATATCTTCAGATAATACTATGGAAAACAGAAAAAACAGTTTGCAAACACAGAATTTAAATGTATAACCACTTCTGCTTCACAAAGAATAATTTAAAATAAACATAAAGTAAAATATGGTCCACAGCCGTGGATCAGCATATGGTAGATGTATCTAAGACGCATTTTCATACTAACTAAAAGTCCAGGGTTAGGCACATATATAGGAATAATTAGCTGTACACGGCTTCTCACGTCACATCTAGCGAAGCATACGTGCAGCCCTTGTACAGTGCGCCTTCATCTTCGCACATTATGCGACAACGCATTTACATACTTTACATTACATATACATGAGATGCAATCCTTAGTTATGAGTCACTCTTTATTTATGTTCATTTTAAAGTATGCTTTTGACAGGCAGAAGAGATGTGATTTTTAAATTGTATGTTTATAATTTTATATACATGTTTTACATTGTTTCTGGAGATGGACGACGTTGGCTGGTACAGGCCATATGTGAAAATTTTGTGATTGTGTCAGAGAGAAAATAAAAGAAATATCCAACAGTCAACCATGGTATCTTTCGTAATAAACAGACTCCCATCACACTTTATCCAGGCTTTGGACTGGCTAAATGGCAAGAGCAAATTGTCAATTAGGCGTCTTTGAAATCAGTTTCTTATGTTTTTTTATATTTTTATTTTTTTGTATTTTTTAATTTTATATTTTATTTTTAAATTTTTAAATTACTATGAGTATTTACATTTTGTACATTCTTTTCACATACATCGTCCAACACTAACATATGGCTTCATTCAAATTTTTGGACATAAGGGATTGCATTCAAACAAGCCCTAATGTCACCATCCTCTTCATACTTTTCTACTATTTTTTCCAGTCTTTCATCACGTTTCGTATAAGCTGTTTTCTTTCGTTCGCCTTCCATATTTAGTTCTGACTTCATTAATGCATATGCCGAGTTCTCTGCTCCTGCTTTCATACGCTCGATCACGTCTTGAATTTTAGGATTCGGTTTTCAGAGAAGATTATTAATTCTGTTGTGCCAACCTTCTACAGCTTTAGTGGTGCGATGGCGCCGTCTGTAGCAGTTCCAAAGACTGATAGTGTTTTCGTCATTCTCCAACCATCTATCTACAAAATAGTCGAAATATCCGGTGCTTGTGAATGTATCACGAGCCAGCCATCGCAGACATCTTCAGGTCGAACGAACGCCAGAGCAGCACACATACGAATTTGCAGCCTTATTTCTTCGTTTTCTCTGTATTTGCAAATAAATCCCAAATCTTGCACTTTCGTCCGGAGAAATTTCTTCATATGGAAATGGCAGTCATGCACTTGAACTGACGGGATCACAACTTTTAGCGCAGAATCACGGCTGATTCGAAATCAACGGTGAAATTATTAGGCTTCCATTCTGGTACATTATCCACAACATTGCGGAATAGACAGATATATGAAGGGGTCGGAGACATGTAGTCACAGGCGATACTTTTGTCGAAATTAAGATACTTATGCTATGAAATTCTTAACGATGCCCTCCTCATCTTGGAGTGAGGAAGTTCCGTCTTTCAGGTTGCAGGTGATGACGTAATGTAATTCTATACTCTGCCACCTGGTGTCTTTTTCAGAACATACATAGTCACAAAGCCACATCAAAATGGCTGAACGCTCACATACACCTGAAGGCTAGGCGTATATGGCAGTGATAGTATTGTAAATGAGGATTCTGATCATTTTGACAGTGATGGTGGTGAGTCTTGGTGTCCATCACGCAACCTTACTAGCTCAGAAGATGTTTCGGTAAGTATGCAAAAATATTTTTTACTGGTAATCGTTGTTTAGTGGCTTGTGACTTTGTTTCTCGTAACATTGCTGTCACAGCTGATCGTCGTCTTTTATGTTAATGAGAAACCTTTATAACCTAATTTTAATGACCACTGATTGCAGTAATAATATAGTTTTCATAGCTACAAACTTGTAAGAATATTTTTATTATCAATGCCATTTCAGTGGCATATAATGATTTGTGTGGCTTGTGACTATATCTCACTGAAGTTTTGTGACTGTTTTGTTGCTCATATTACAGCTTGAAATAAGCAGAGCAAATGAAGTATCGCCCCAGAAACCAAACTCTTGAAGAAAAAGAAAACGTAATATTGATCAGTAGAAACAAATTAAGGCCAAACGTTGATGTAACGTGGGCCAGCAGTATGTGTCTTCTAAAACCAACAAGACTGTTCAGACAGCATCTTTGGGAAGTCCCTGTAGTTGTTCAAATAAGTGCTATACCAAACTACTCGGAGAAGAAGAAAATATTTTCCACTCGTTTTGGGACATAGGAAACTTTAATGCCCAGAATACTTACCTAACGTGTTGTATGAAAATGGTACCAAAAAAGCGAAGGTTCTTTTCACTTTTTTTAAACACAAATGGACCAACTGCCACAAATTTACTTTACCTTGTTCTGCTTCACATTTCTTTCTTTCACAGTTATCCAAAAAAGACTACAAAGCAAATTTCATCTAAAGCTGTGACATTTTCATACAATGTGAAAGTAAATGGAATGGAAGTCATGATTTGCAATCAAGCTTTCCTCAGGGTTCATGGCTTACAGAAACAAACAAGAAGAGTGACGAATTTGCAGCAGCGAATGAAGTTGGGTCTCTCGGTTTCAATAGAAGATGAAAGAGGTTTGTGTATTTTGTTTCAGGCAAACATGGCAATCACCTACATGAATTTCAAAACGAAGCTGTGCAACGTGTAAGAGACTTCCTCAATGCTATACCAAAATATGACAGTCACTATAGCAGGCAGCAGAACTCCTACAAAGCATATTTTGGATGTGATCTCACAACTGCATCCTTATTTCGGGACCAATACTCTGAATACAGCAAGGAAAAGGATGCCCCTACTGAATCACAAAGCAAATTCAGCGCAATTTTTGTGTCCGAATTTTACATAGGCTTCAAACCGCCGAAAAGCGACACCTGTTCAACATGTGATGCCTTTCTAACAGAAACGAGGAATACAGAATTATGTGCAGAAGAAATTAAACAAAGGAAAAAACAACATGAGTTGCGTCTTAGAAAGGCTGATAGAGGGCAAAATATGATCGTGTCTGTAACTTCTCTGGCTAAAGAGAATATGAAAGAGCACCACGCAGTAACAATGGACATGCAACAAACGTTTCCCATGCCAAAACTAACATTTAGCAAAGCATTCTACAAGAGAAAAATTTGGACATATAACTAATGTATCCACGATTGTGGGTTAAATAAGGGATACATGTTTCTGTGGAGTGAGAAGGAAGGAGGATAGGGCTCAGATGAAGCTGGGATCTGTTTATTAAAATACTTGGAGATAACTAACACCCAAGCCAAAAATCTCCGCATAATCACAGATAACTGTAAGGGCCAGGCAAAGAATTGGTCTCTCATTGTCCTAGAAAGGACTCTCGTTTCCACCAAAAGATTTGAATCTCTGTAGTATTATTTGCACGTGGTAGGTCATACTAGACTTCCTTGCGATCGTGATTTTGGTCGCTTTCAAATTTTTGCAGAAACACACACATGCCAGATCAATGGGCAGATGTAGTCAAATCTGTTAGTCCAAAAAATTTCATTTTGACGAAAATGCTTAGACAAGACTTTAGAAGCTTGGGCGACCTGAAGTCATTAAGCTCGATACCCACTCTATTCAGATCTGGAGATCCCTTTCGTTTCAGTGAAGTGATTCAATTTAAGTTTGAGTATAGAGATCCCTTCAAGCTAAATGTGAAGCACTGCCACTCAGATATAGAAACCTTCACTTAAGCAGATCTACCGGGTGATCAAAAAGTCAGTATAAATTTGAAAACTGAATAAATCACGGAATAATGTAGATAGAGAGGTACAAATTGACACACATGCTTGGAATGACATGGGGTTTTATTAGAACCAAAAAAATACAAAAATTCAAAAATGTCCGACAGATGGCGCTTCATCTGATCAGAATAGCAATAATTAGCATAACAAAGTAAGACAAAGCAAAGATGATGTTATTTACAGGAAATACTCAATATGTCCACCATCATTCCTCAATAATAGCTGTAGTCGAGGAATAGTGTTGTGAACAGCACTGTAAATCATGTCCGTAGTTATGGTGAGGCATTGGCGTTGGATGTTGTCTTTCAGCATCCCTGGAGATGTTGGTCGATCACGATACACTTGCCGGCCACGGTGGTCTAGCGGTTCTAGGCGCTCAGTCCAGAACTGCGCGACTGCTACGGTCGCAGGTTCGAATCCTGCCTCGGGCATGGATGTGTGTGATATCCTTAGGCTAGTTAGGTTTAAGTAGTTCTAAGTTCTAGGGGACTGATGACCAAGGATGTTAAGTCCCATAGTGCTCAGAGCCATTTGAACCAACGATACACTTACGACTTCAGGTAACCCCAAAGCCAACAATCGCACGGGCTGCGGTCTGGGGACCTGGGAGGCCAAGCATGACGAAAGTGGCGGCTGAGCACACGATCATCACCAAACGTCGCGCGCAAGAAATCTTTCACGCATCTAGCAATATGGGGTGGAGCGCCATCCTGCATAAACATCGTACATTCCAGCAGGTGTTAATCAGCCAGGCTGGGGATGATGCGATTCTGTAACATATCGGCGTACCTCTTACCCGTCATGGTAGCAGTTACAAAACGAGAATCACCCATTTCCTCGAAGAAAAAAGGTCCGATAACGGTGGATGTGGTAAATCCAACCCATACCGTGACTTTCTCGTCTTGCAATGGAGTTTCCACGACAGTTCTAGGATTTTCAGTAGCCCAAATTCTGCAGCTGTGGGCGTTGACAGACCCTCGGAGTGTGAAATGAGCTTCGTCGGTCCAAACACGTTACTCAACCAATCGTAATCTTTCGCCATCTTTTGAAACTCCCACACAGCAAATGCCCCCCGCTTCACTAAATCGCCAGGTAACAGTTCATGATGCGCGATGGATTTTGTACGGATAGCATCGGAGGGTACGCCTCAGTGCCAACCAAACAGTAGTGTATGGTATGCTGGTGTGACGTGCGACTGCACGAGCGCTGACTTCCCCGTGCATAGTCGAACCTGCTACAGTCTCCATTTCTTCCTGAACTGTCTCAGCAGCATTACGCCTTATGCTCGGTCGGCTACTACGGGGTCTATCGTCTAAACAACCCGTGGCTTTGAACTTCGAAATCATTCTCGCCACAGCTGCATTTGTAAACGGACCTTTACCCGTTCGAATCCCCTTCCTATGGCGATAGGATCGTAACACTGAACTAGCACATTCCCCATTCTGATAATACAGTTTCACTAAAAGTGCCCTTTCAGGTAACGCCAACATGCGGCGACTGCTAGCGCATCTGATTCTCTCTCTCGTTACAGCTCCTTTAATACACGATTGTCATGCGCAGTCACTGACGTTTTGGTGTCCAGCGCCATCTGTCGGACATTTTGTGAACTTTGTTTTTCTTTTGGTTCTAATAAAATCCCATGTCATTCCAAGCATGTAAGTCAATTTTTACCTCTCTATCTCCATTATTCCGTGGTTTATTAAGTTTTCAAATTTATACTGACTTTTTGATCACCCGGTACATAGCAAGAGGAAAGGAAGACCTGCTGAACCAGATCTATTTCAGCTGCCAATATGATATAGAAAGCCACTTCAAGTTAATCAGAAAAACATTGATGACATACTGTCTCTTATGGCATACATACCTGCAGCAAATCAAAGCTTTTATTGGGCATGTGCTGGAAATAATGTGAATGATGATGACGTAGAACAACTTCCTTGATTGCACATTTACAGTGTAAAATAAAGTTGTAGACTGGCTTATATATTATGTATGTGTGTATGTGAAAGTGCAAAAGTTGTTAAAATTTACTAGTTGTCATATGATTTTTAAAACAAAACCTTAAAAACGTATTTTGTGTACTAAATTATTTTTAGGGAGACAGCCATAAGCCATTTTCGACCACATCATAATTAAAATGACTCTAAAATTAATATTATATAACAGAAAGAAGATCGTGTATTTTATGCAAGGTTTGCAGTGTATTAAAGTATAATTAAAAGCAAAAAGGAAGTGTCTATTCTGTCTTCAACATCTTTATACTTCCATGAAACTTTAAAGTCGCTGCATTTCAAATTAGATGAATGTAGCTTATGACTATCTCTCTCCGACCCCTTCATATGTTTCTTTTCTTTTGTTTGGCAAGAATGCAAAAGACACTGTACTTCGAACTTCCGCAGTCTGCATAAACAGTATATATTTGTGAAAATTGCTTGCTACAGCGTTTGAAGGCCCCATCCATAAAAAAAGTCTTGTTTAGTCTTTAGAGCCTCTCTTCCCGCTTTTCCGCTAAAAGCTATCCTATTCCCAAAGCTATCATGACTTAAGAGAAAACTGCTACCGTCATTCATGGTTAGTAACTCTGTTTGAAGAGCAACTTCTTGTCGTGTTTCTGGCTATTTCTGAATGCTGTGTGATTTGGCCCAGTCCCTGTATAATATTCTCTTCATTGCTTGTTGTTCTATTATTTCGGTAACAAAATCATACCCTCGATTGCGCAAGTCACCTAACTCTTTGGTATATATTTTTGAAATCGAAGTCTCTTCTTCTCATAATCTCGTCTTTGCCTGATTCAAAGTCTTTTTTACTTCGAAGCGAGTGACATCTGGTGCCCAGCATTGATGCACAATACAACCTTTGGTCTTGAGTATTCCCTGGCAACATGTTGTTCTATGTTTCGAACAGTGCCATATCACAGTCCCATCTGCTTTGTTTCTCTTTACGATGTATGAGTAACCACCATAATGGGCACATGGTTTATCGTGGGTGGTTGTTGACAGTTCACATCGAACATACACTATGTGATCAAAAGTACCCGGACACCTGGCTGAAAATGACTTACAAGTTCGTGGCGCCATCCATCGGTAATTCTGGAATTCAATACGGTGTTGCCCACACTTAGCCTTGATGACAGCTTCTACTCTCGCAGGCATACGTTCAATCAGGTGCTGGAAGGTTTCTTGGGGAATGGCAACCCATTCTTCACAGAGTGCTGCACTGAGGAGAGTTATCGATGTTGATCGGTGAGGCCTGGCATGAAGTTGGCGTTCCAAAACATCCCAGAGACGTTCTCTAGGATTCAGGTCAGTCCTTTACAGGGATGTTATTGTCATGTAACCACTCCCCCACAGGCCGTGCATTATTAACAAGTGCTCGATCGTGTTGAAAGATGCATTCGCCATCCCTGAATTGCTCTTCAACAGTGGGAATTAGAAGGTGCTTAAAATATCAGTGTAGGACTGTGCTGTGATAGTGTCATGCAACACAACAAGGGGTGCAAACCCCATCCATGAAAACACGACCACACCATAACACCATGACCTCCGAATTTCAGTGTTGAAATTACACACGTTGGCAGATGACGTTCACTGGGCATCCGCCATAACCACACCCTGCCATTATATTGCCACATTGTGTACCATGATTCGTCACTCCACACAACTTTTTCCACTGTTCAATCGTCCAACGTTTACGCTCCTTACAACAAGTGAGGCGTCGTTTGGCATTTACCAGTGTGACATGTGGCTTATGAGCAGCCGGTTGACCATGAAATCCAAGTTTTCTCACCCCCAGTCTAACTGTCATAGTACTTGCAGTGGATCCTGATGCAGTTTGGAATTCCTGTGTGATGGTCTGGATAGATGTCTGCCTATTACACATTACGACCCTCTGCAAATGCCAGCAGCCTCTGTCAGTCAACAGACGAGGTCAGCCTGTACACTTTTGTGCTGTACATGTCCCTTGACGTTTTATCTTCACTATCACAATGGAAACCATTGACCTAGGGGTGTTTAGGAGTGGGGAAATCTCTCATACAGACGTATGACAGAAGAGACACCCAATCACCTGACCACATTCGCAGGCTGTGAATTCCACGGATCGCCCCATTCTGCTCTCTCACAATGTCTAATGACTACTGAGATCACTCATATGGAGTACCCGGCTGTAGGTGGCAGCAAAATGCACCTAATATGAAAAACGTTTGCTTTTGGGGGTGTCTGGATATTTTTGATAAGATAGTGTAAAAAATTGGTACATTATGATATGAGACAAGATGTTGTATTGTGATGGCAGACGACTTGAGATGGTGTAATGGAAAGTTAGACACACACACACACACACACACACACACACACACACACACACACGCAAGACCACGAGCTGCGGAGTATATAGCAGCTCGTGGTCTTGCGGTAGCGTTCTAGCATCCCGCTCACGGGGTCCCGGATTTTTCCTGCCTCAAGATGACTAGGTGTTATTGTGTCATCTTCATCATCATCATCATTCATCCTCATTACGGTCGGAGGAAGGCAATGGCAAACTACCTCCGCTAGGACCTTGCCTAGTACAGCGGTGCAGGTCTCCTGCATCGTCCCCTATGCTCCTCGGAGTTCAGGACTTCATCATTCATATATATATATATATATATATATATATATGAAGCGAAATTCGCACACTCGGGCTTCGCTGCGTGACTCCTCACATGCCAGCGATAAAAAATGTATGTCACAAAATTTCGTCTGGCGAGTACATCTGGTAGAAAAAGGTCATTAAAGAGTGGAAATCTGGCAACATTGTAATCACATGTATTGTAACTAACTCTGTCAGCAGCAGTTAGTTGCACTGTACATTTGGTGCAGTGGACAGAGTTTTGGGTTAGCATGCAGGAGGTCGGGGGTTCATAGTGGGTTGGGGCGCATTATTTAATTTGGTAATTTCATTCTCACATTTATTATTGTAATATATACCGTTTCTTAGGTCACATGTATCCTAAATTTACAACATTTTGTAACGCTGAACATAACCAATACGTTGTTAGACAAATAAGAAATAGACCTGTCATAGGACAGAATAACTACAAAAACAATATTAGTTTCGAGATGCTTAAGATGATAACACAGTACAATAACACATCTACTTGTCATTTGTACTACATGTAATATGAGCACTCAGATGTCGTATATTAGCAACCAGTGACCAGGATTATGTCCATATTATTGACTGCATGATCTTCACAACAGAATACGTTGTCCTTGGAACAACAGATGCTCAAAGCGACCTTCCTGCACGTCCAAACATTGCGCAACCCGCTGGATCATACAGCTCTGGACCCTTCACATCAAAGCTGCATCCACAGTAACAAAAGCAACATGAAGACGTGCTACCAATTCTTCCACATTTGTCGGCCGAGTAGAGTACATGTGCTCCTTCAGGTGTCCCCACAAGAAAAAATCCATGGGATTTAGGTCAACTGAATGTGGTAGCCATACAACTGGACCTGCACGTCCGAGCTATTTCCCTGGAAATGTTCTGTCCAAATACTCTCTCACATTAATTCCAGAGTGTGGAGGTGCACCATCACGTTGGAACCATGTCCTCTGCCGAACATGTAGTGGAACATCTTCCATCAGGCAGATAGTTTGAGAGCAATGCATGATACCTTTGTGCAATCAAGTGCTCAGGCAACATGTAGGGGCCCAAACACGTGTCGCCCAATAGTCCGGTCCAGATGTTGACACCAAAGTGAACTTGATATCCATGGTTGTGGGTGACGTGCGGGTTAACCTCACACCAAGAGTGGACATTGTGCATGTTGAAGACACTCTCACGAGTGAATGTTGCTTCATCCAGCCATATTATGGTGTTCACAAAGTTATCTTTTGCTTCTTGTTGTTGTTGGAACCATTCACAGCATTGCATCCACTGATGGTAATCTGCAGGATGCAGGTGTGACATGAAAGCATAATGATAGCGGTGCAGCCCATGCTCGTGCAGCATGTTAAATACCATGCCCTGTGAGACACACAGCTGCCTTGCTACGCTACATGTACTTCGTTGAGGTTCTTGGTGTATGATCTCCAGAATAGCTTCCTCAGTAGCTGCAGTACGGTGAGTCCATGTACGACCTCTCTTAGAATGGATGTTGAATATCCTTCACCTGCAGGGTAAAAGAATGATGTATTTAAGTTTCGATCAGTTAATAGAATGGTAACAGCACCTGCTAGAACTGGAAGTGAAAGAAGAAGAAGGAGGAGGAGGGCTGTAATAGTAACAGATCATAGAAATAATAGTGTTTGATCTAAAGGAACTCTTTCTGATCATATATTAATTGCTGTTTTGTTTTTGATTTAGAAAGCACATCATTACAGCAATGATGTAATATCAGCAAGTAAATAAAAAATATTATTAACATGTATTTTATTTTTTTAGCTTTTATTTTACAGATCTAGTTCTGTAGGACCAAATTAAGGAGCAAAATGAAATTACAACAGAACGGCAATAGCAGATAAAATAAAATGTTTATGAATCCTAAAGAAACGACATGCTATAAATTATTTGAACGCAATCAACATTACAACACAGGAATCAGATTAATTTTTTAAGGGAAAACTTATTTGAATACACTAGGGGCCACTGTTTACTAACACACAAATTGTCAGATCTTAGACTGTTTTGGCATTAAATAGGTACCTGCATGGCTTGTTCTTCTGTGCCACATTGGCAGAGGGTCAATGGTTATTAACTGGTTTTCCATAGCAAGTTTATTTGTGTACTCTGACTGTTTGCGTGTGTATGATTCATATGAAAGTAAGTGCAAGTTTTATAAATACTTGCAAATCGTGTAACTGAGTCTGGACTTGGATACATGTCCGTTATTCCCTACCTGTCATTTGTACTACATGTAATATGAGCACTCAGATGTTGCATATTAGCAACCAGTGACCAGAATGATGTCCATATTATTGACTGCATGATCTTCACAACAGAATACGTTGTCCTTGGAACAACAGATGCTCAAAGCGACCTTCCTGCACGTCCAAACATTGCACAACCCGCTGGATCATACCACCTAAAAAGCACATCCAGGCTGGCCAGCACACCGGTATTCCTCATTAATCTGCCAGCTGGATTCGATCCTGAAGTGACGCTTTAGCATGCACAGCTGTCCAGTAGGGTGAGTCCAGTGTTCATTCTAGCCAACATTAAAAGAACTAATTGTTGGGTCAGAAATCTATGTGGGCATTAAACATAAAATGTAAAAAATGAAATAAAATCTTACAAATTATGTCATCCTTGAAAAATTAAATACAATACAGTACTTGTATGATGGAAAATGCAAAATAAAAGTTACATTTTTACAGCCTGACTATTTTGGATTTTAGTACTTGTGAACACTGTGTAGCTCATAACTAAAGAAAGATTACATGTTGTCAAACACCGTGTATTACTAATAAGTTATAATAGTATAGTTAAGTTGCCGACTGAGTTATGAAACTATTACATGTATATGCAGCCCCATTAAGAAGGATATGCCTGCTGAGTGTTCTGTCTCGGAAATTTACCTCTGCTAGGGAAATCTCGAATGTCTGTTCATGTGCTAAAATGGATGCATGACAAAACACACTAGTCAAAAACTTACTACTTAAAAGTCCAAATAATGATTAAGAACTGTTAGGCATTTGTATAAAGAGAACGAAGTTTCGCGGCGGCACTTATGTATAAAACATTCTCGATATTCTTGCCGCGTCAGTTCTAGATTTTATTTAGAACTGACGCCACAAGAATACCGAGAATGTTTTATACATTTGTATAAAGAGGCTGACTGTGTTATATTTCTTTCCATTCGCTGAAGAGGTGTTCGTTTGAACTGTACGGCCAATGATGGGTACTTCTCAGTATAAGTAGGAACTCATCGTTGTTGGAACTACTGCCAGTCTATGTGATTTAACAGTAATTGTTGTACGACAGCCTTCAGGTAATTGGTTTCATATTCACTGCAGCTCAGAAGCACCACAGTTGAGTGTGAACTTCTGTATAACGCACTTGTACAAAACCCACAGGAAGGAAGGAAGTTTAGGGTTACATCCTGTTGACAACGAGGTCATTAGAGAGGGAGCAAGAGCTCGGATTGTTTCAAGGATGGGAGAAGAAATCGGCCGCGCCCTTTCAAATGAACCAGCCCCACATTTTCCAGGAGCAACTTACGAAATCACGGAAAACCTAAATCGGGATGGACAGATGCGAATTTAAATCATTGTTCACTGGAATACGAGTCCAGTATATTGACCACTGCGCCAGCTGGCTCATTTCATGAAATCCAGATTATCGCTGCGGCATAAGAGTGCTGCCAAGAGTAAAAGATGCTATCTCCCCATTTTTCCATAGTCAACAATGAGTTGTAAGTGAGCAGTGGTCCAGGAATGTTGTTTACCTCGAATTTTGCACATTGTGGGGTGTAAAAGCATATAGAGTGAAAAAAACGACCGATATTCGTAAGATTTCTGTATCTCATAGACGCATGAAAACCGTAAATGAATGGGAGGAAATCGAAAAACATAGGACCTGCGAGGAAATATCACAAGAACAGGATGAGTCAATTCAAATATCTCTATTAAATATCCCAGCAACTGTATATAAAACTATACAGAAAATGTAGACCTAGCGAGTACCTCTGCTGGCTTCATGTGCTTTGATGGATGTCAGAAACTGTGTTGAAAAAAAATGGGACTGATGTTTTCCTAAAGTATAAGATTTTATTGGCTCCATGGCGACTTGACAATAATCACAGCGTTAGGGATGAGCAGACAGCATAAAGAGAACATTTCTATTAGATTGGCTGTCCTTTTATCCATGGTTGGTGTATTATAAAGCAATTATGGGTGTACTCTGCGTGTGTGTGCATTTTGGGCCACATGTAATGTACAGTAGTTGTAACGATGCATTCATATCTCGCCATTTCATCAATTTCAAAAAGATTCACGAATTTGCAAAAATGCGTATGTATTCCGAATGGCATGAAGATGCAGTTGAAGTGTAAAGTACTTTTGTTAACGTTATGACAAACAAAACTAGAGCATAGAAGACACTGTCGATGACATTCTCGCTAAATTAGTACAAACTGAGAGGATAAGTTGAAATCAATTATTTTTGCATAATCATCTGAGCATTACATAACTTTGTTTTAAGAGGGAAAAACAAATTTAAAAACTGTTTTCTGATGATTTATTGCAATGTATGGTACAGACATGTGACGAAATATTGCGGAAACATTTTGAAAGCACCCATAAAAACGCCAGCTATATTTCTCATAGAACCCAAAAGATTTAGTTGACATGTGCTCCGAAGTATTAAGAATTGATCTGATTAACACCATCAATAACAGCAAATAGAGCTTACATTGGGACAACGCAAAATAACGTAAATGGCGATAAAACGTAAAATCAGGGTTTTACTACAGTTATATCGTTTATGTATATAACACTGACTAGATACTACATGTGCTCTGTGGAAAGCAATAGAAGAAAATGATGAGTAGATAACAATGTCCTCAAAATTACTAAATCACATGTATGAGGAAACTGTTTTGCCCCTACTGAGATGAAAACCTGCAACCGCCCCTGCATCTAAGCTAGTTAACGAAATAGTGGCTTTCAAAATCCGGTAAACACAACTAATTAAGAACACTATCACAGCTTCCTATTTGGATATGTTAAAGATTTATTCTTCGAAGTATGGATTACAAGATGCTATCCAAACATCAAAATAGCTTTCAGGATATTTATGACAATTCCAGTGGCTGCAGCATCTTTTCAGTGCAGCTTTAGTTGAAGGTGACAGTGAAAGTTAGCTATCTTGTCGATATAATACAGGGTGTTTCAAAAATGACCGGTATATTTGAAACGGCAATAAAAACTAAACGAGCAGCGATAGAAATACACCGTTTGTTGCAATATGCTTGGGACAACAGTACATTTTCAGGCAGACAAACTTTCGAAATTACAGTAGTTACAATTTTCAACAACAGATGGCGCTGCAAGTGATGTGAAAGATATAGAAGACAACGCAGTCTGTGGGTGCGCCACTCTGTACGTCGTCTTTCTGCTGTAAGCGTGTGCTGTTCACAACGTGCAAGTGTGCTGTAGACAACATGGTTTATTCCTTAGAACAGAGGATTTTTCTGGTGTTGGAATTCCACCGCCTAGAAGACAGTGTTGTTGCAACAAGACGAAGTTTTCAACGGAGGTTTAATGTAACCAAAGGACCGAAAAGCGATACAATAAAGGATCTGTTTGAAAAATTTCAACGGACTGGGAACGTGACGGATGAACGCGCTGGAAAGGTAGGGCGACCGCGTACGGCAACCACAGAGGGCAACGCGCAGCTAGTGTAGCAGGTGATCCAACAGCGGCCTCGGGTTTCCGTTCGCCATGTTGCAGCTGCGGTCCAAATGATGCCAACGTCCACGTATCGTCTTATGCGCCAGAGTTTACACCTCTATCCCTACAAAATTCAAATGCGGCAACCCCTCCGCGCCGCTACCATTGCTGCACGAGAGACATTCGCTAACGATATAGTGCACAGGATTGATGATGGCGATATGCATGTGGGCAGCATTTGGTTTACTGACGAAGCTTATTTTTACCTGGACGGCTTCGTCAATAAACAGAACTGGCGCATATGGGGAACCGAAAAGCCCCATGTTGCAGTCCCATCGTCCCTGCATCCTCAAAAAGTACTGGTCTGGGCCGCCATTTCTTCCAAAGGAATCATTGGCCCATTTTTCAGATCCGAAACAATTACTGCATCACGCTATCTGGACATTCTTCATGAATTTGTGGCGGTACAAACTGCCTTAGACGACACTGCGAACACCTCGTGGTTTATGCAAGATGGTGCCCGGCCACATCACACGGCCGACGTCTTTAATTTCCTGAATGAATATTTCGATGATCGTGTGATTGCTTTGGGCTATCCGAAACATACAGGAGGCGGCGTGGATTGGCCTCCCTATTCGCCAGACATGAACCCCTGTGACTTCTTTCTGTGGGGACACTTGAAAGACCAGGTGTACCGCCAGAATCCAGAAACAATTGAACAGCTGAAGCAGTACATCTCATCTGCATGTGAAGCCATTCCGCCAGACACGTTGTCAAAGGTTTCAGGTAATTTCATTCAGAGACTATGCCATATTATTGCTACGCATGGTGGATATGTGGAAAATATCGTACTATAGAGTTTCCCAGACCGCAGCGCCATCTGTTGTTGAAAATTGTAACTACTGTAATTTCAAAAGTTTGTCTGCCTGAAAATGTACTGTTGTCCCAAGCATATTGCAACAAACGGTGTATTTCTATCGCTGCTCGTTTAGTTTTTATTGCCGTTTCAAATGTACCGGTCATTTTTGAAACACCCTGTATGAGACAGCTACTAAAGTAGACTTCAATGACGTAATCAATGAGTTTACTTTGCTAGAAGCAAGGAAATGGAAAGCAAAATTATAATAAGAATACAATTATTGTAAAGGAATGTGTTCTTGACGCTATTATAGTCCTATTTCTTTTCATTTACAGTTCATAATTCATGCACCATTAATAATTCATGAGGAGCAAATAAAACCTGTTCTTTATTGTACATCATACTAAAATCAGTGTACGTTAGGTGTCATAAACAATAAGACATAGATTTTGTTTTACTTTCAACTGTTTTAGAAAGTTACGAAATTTGTTATTTATTTACTACAATGATACATTTGACTCATTGTATGCAATATTTCCCACCTGTATAGCTCATTTAAGTAATATTATATTACATCTACACTACAAATTTTTCTCACTCTGTCATCTTGTAGAATTGGGTGTACTGCAGGTGTTCCGAGTCTTCCCAACATGATATTTTGACATCATAACTCGGCTTCTTCATCAGGTGCTTCCTGAAACTGATCGACAAGCGTTTTTTTTAATCTCTTCATTCCCTCCCTTGGGGGATGAGGGGTGGGGGGGGTGGGGGTGGGCAGGCTGCTTGAGAGCTTCTTCATGCTTTATTCAGCCTTACGGTTTTACACATATTTATTCAGCCGTACTTTATTTCATAAAATTCCAATATATGTACACATACTTTATTAGAATTAAGAATAATGTCATGTTGAATTGAAATTAAGACTAAGGATTAACTTTTTCTGTTGTTCTTATGCTTATAATTGTAAATGTTTCTTACAGGTCACACTGCTCTGTGCAGTGACTGCTTTCTATAAGGTTTGTTGTACTTATATCTATTTTACAGATCCAACTACTTTGGTAGGGGACTTGTTATTGCAAAGTTTTGTTGTTGATTATTTCTTGTTCTACCGTTGTCTTCTTATACTGGGCTTGTTGCCATCCGTCCAGGTGAACTCATGTTTCTTCATGTGAGGAGAAGCATGGTGAGTGTCACATAAAGGAAGACATTTGTCATGTTCTGTGCTACTGTGCTATGTGGGTGTGCGGACTTAAATTTGGGTTTTCTCGTATTGTTTGTTTTTTTTGTTACCATATGTACAATGTCAGGCAAATTTTGAGTATTCAGTTTCTGTGTCTGGCTCCCTGGTTGGTTGTGCGTGTTTGCAGCATGGCTATTCTAGCCCGTGGATATACTTTGTTGCTTGGCGTTGTATTGTGCATTCTTAGGAAGCTACATATTAGTCTTCTTTCAGTTGCATACATTTTCTTGGCAACCATTGCAAACATTCCCTCTAGGGTGGGGGCACCGTATTCATACAGTCTTATAAAGGTTTTACAAATGTACACTGCTGTTTGGGTGTTCCAACTTTCGAATATTCCTATGATGAGCCTAATTAGGCCTTGTCTTTTTCTTATTTTCTCAGGGTTTCTTATTAGTGGATGCACCAGCTTAGGACTTTGTCGAAGTGAAAGACGAGATACCTTGTCATATTGCTTAGTTTAAGTGGTGTGCCCTAGAGTGATAGGTGAATGTCCCTCTTGTCTTGGTTCAGCCTTCGCATAAGATACCTGTGGCGAAATAAGATCAATTGAGTGTTATTGGATTTGGGTTTAATTCGGCTGGAGGCCATCCAATTTCCAGTTGGTTAAGGTACATACTTACTTTATGCTGTATTGTTTGTGTTTGGCTACCAGAGACACAATACGCACTATCATCTCCATATAATGCTACTGCTTCTTTGTCGTCAGTGGTGGGTACGTCTGTTTTGTACAAGGTGTACAACAGCAGTGATATGATTGCTTCCTACAGTAGCCAGCCTGTGGTAATAAGAATTCTGATGTTTCATTTCCTACATGCACTCTGCATTGACGTTCACTGACTATTTTTTTTATTATTCTTACCATATTGGTGGGGAGTCCATTATTGATTAATTTCATTAGCAGCTCATTGTGCCATATCCTACACAATGCTCATTCGATGTCAAGATGTATGGCAAGTATGCACAGGTTGTTGTTCAAGGCTCTTGTAATGTCAGTGGATAGTCTTAAGAGCATGTTGTTGGTAGAATGGTTCTTCCTAAATCTTGATTGTATGTATGGGGATTAGATGTCTCTGTTCTACGAATTTTCATAGCCAATCTGTTATTGTGTGCTCATGTGTTTTTCCAATAACGTTTAGTAACGTCATTGGCCGGTAGGAGCTTGGATTTGCTCTGGTTCTTGTAGAGTTTTGCCAACATTATAATTTTTCCTTTTCTCGAGGATTCGGGTGTTGTTTCATTTTCCATGCACTAGTTACATATCATTAAAAATTATGCATTATTACTTCTTGTGGGGCCTTCCTGAGACGAATTCTTCGGATTCTGTCTTCTACATGAACAGAGTTCTTTCACACCACTGTGACATCTGTGAGCTCGTCCTCTGTGATTGGTGTTGTTGACGTTTCTTCTTCTCCATTGTTTATAGTCGGCATGTTGAGTTTTTCGGTTATGTCTTTTTCTGTTTACTGTTGATGTATTTAATTGAATCTTGGGTTATGGAGGTGTGAATGCACTGCTTCTAGAGAGTTTTTAAATTCTTGTCCTTTTTTTTTTTCGTTGGTGCTAGGTTCATTGTTAATTTACAAGCACGTCCCTGTTATTTTCTTCTGTCCCACAGGGGTTTTGAGTTTGTGCCAGAATTCTCCCCCATATTTGTAGTCCAATTCTTTGCAAGCTTCTGTCCATTTATTTTGTCTGTAATTTGGGACTATTCGTTTGATTTGTGCGTTTAGTCTATTCCAGACTGGTTTTAATATGGGGTGGTTTGTCCTTCTAATTTCTCTGCAGATCCTTTTTTCTCTCTTACAAGCCTTAGTGCTGCCTCTGGTATTGTTAGTTACCAATTCTGAATTTCTTTTTTTGTCATGCTTTCGTTTTGGAGCGCTGTATCTAGTTTGATGTTGACTATTTCTAGGTCATGGTCATCTGTGGTGGTTACTGGTGTCGTTAGATCTTCAAGTATTATTTGTTGATAAATTTCCCAGTCTGATAGTTTCTGATCTTTTTTTTGCTGGCCTGGGTGTGGTGGAGGTCCAACTGTGCTTGCGAGTGTTATTGGTAGGTAGTCACTTGATATTGACAATCCTATTTCATACTGTTAGCACGCATTCTTTCTGGTTTGTGCTATATACGGCATGGTCTGGGTTTTAATGGCCATTCTGCCCTATGGACGTTGGCTGGCCAATGGGTATTCTTTCAAGTGCTTTGGTTGTCAGTAGACCAAATAATAGCCTGCTGTTGTTATCAGCTGTGTCGCCTAAGTTATTGTGCCTGGCATTCCCATCCATAATTAATATTAGTTTCCAGAATGTGAACAGATAGTGGATGAATGTTGGTAGGGGTTGTCCTGGTGATACATAGAGACAGGTAACTGTCCCTTCTTCTTATCAGGATTTGTGTTATTATGGCCTTGATGTCTTGGAATAGCTTTGGTAGCTATTGTTCTATGGATAGTATTTAATTGTCTGTATAGAGTGTCACTCCTCGTCTTCCTCTGTTGTTGGCTCTGTGTTTTATGTGGCATTTATATCTGGGGAATTCCATTTTTCATATCTCTTTGCCCATGTTTCTGTAACACCCATCACACAAACGTCCCTGTGCTTGGGTGTGTGGTTTATGATTGTCTTCTTAGTTTTCAGTCTATCTGCGTTAAAGTACAGGAAGTTTAATTTGTATTCTATCGTCTCTTCTCTGCCATATTCGGTTTGTTTGGGGTTTTGTGTCCCGTTTACTAGTTGGTGTCTGTTTTTAGCGTTCCATTCTGTGTCTGTCTAGTGTGCTGACTGTGATGTGTACCCCATTTCCGGTCTGTGTTACTTTTATTGCTTTCCCAAACAGCTTCTGGGAGACTTCTCCCACTCTGCTTTTTGTCTTGGGACAGTATCCACTTTCCGTGCTATTTCCTCTCTTAGTTTCTTCTCTTCTTCAGGGATTGAGGCTGGACTGTCCAGAGATCTGATTGGGGATCTTATTTCGTTGGGTCCTTCTTCTTTTGGTCTCTCTGTAGATTTTGTCGAGAATGCTACAGTTTAGGCCCGCTATATCTGCTTTGCAGATTCTAATGCCATGGTTTTTGCTGCATCTTCCGCCTTTTGTTTCTCTTTCTGCGCATTTTTCGGTTGGATGTCCAAATTTGCGGCACTGAATTGTTTTGGGTCATGGGAGATTTGATGCTTTCGTTCTGTGCCATTTATGGTGTATGTATGCCCAGTCTGGGAGCAATTTGTCTAGGATGTCTGGACACTATGTGATTACTCGGAACTTCATGATTGGTTCTCTGTTTTTGATGCACCACGATGCAGTCGAAATTATTGTTTCACAGTTCTTGTAGTATGTTGTCGCTTTCAACCCCTGTTCTATTCCTTATACAATGCAGCTGTAGCTGCATCATTGCCAACCGTATTGGCGTTCGTTTGTTCTTGACCTTTGCTCCTGTACATACACTGAATGGCGCAGGAGTGGACATAGACTTTCACTTAGCTTCCATGCTGCATTCAAGTCCCTTGACCTAACATAACCAATGCTTTTGTACTTGTTGAGGTTGATGGTAAGTGCATCGAACCCCTGCAGATATTTGTGGAACGTGAGGGCTTTTGTTATTTCTTTTGGAAACATCAGTGATTATGCACGTATACAAGTAGGCTTCGCTAGACTGGCAACTTTGACTTGATTTTCTGGGTCGTCAATTTCTGTTCTGGACTTGAATTTGTATATGTTGGTGTTGTGTTGCCACACTAGGGAGCCTGGGGATTTCGCTTCATTGCCACCTCACGGTGTAAATACTTATGGAAATGTGGAGGCATTCACAAACTACTGCAGCCTACTCTACACGTGCATGGGTTATGGAACAACACAACTGGCCCTGGCATGGAAAAATCCTTACGATCTGTGAAGGCAAAGTTTGCTCTGCTGTGTGGTACTGGTGTGGTTCACAACTTTTTACAGTTTTCGAGACACTTCGCAAGTGAAGCTTCATGACACCTTTACTTTTTTATTCCTCCACTACACAAGCGTGGTAGGATCTCTCTTGCACTGCCGCTGTGGGCTGACTCACAGTCGTCTTTTCTTGTGCACCACCTTCCCTTCTTTTCTTCTATGCCTTCTTCTTTCTTCTTCCCTTCCTGCTGCTCCGAAGGTAGCTGCTCACGCTTTGGATGCTTCGATGCGTCTGGTCGACAAGCTGACCACATGCCATATTTACACCTGAGCGGTCTCTGGTGTTTATTATGCCGTCCATGCCCACTGTGGCTGTTTTCCCAGGTAGCGGCCATCCCATGGCGTTTCGTATCAGGTCTGAGACCGTCAGGCGCGTTCCTAGCACTACCATAATGCTGTAGACTCTTTTTATGCTGTTCATGACTGCTGCGGCTTCCTCTCATGGTCGTGTCATTCTTCTATTCTTCTTAGTTCACTATGCGCCTGCAAGGTGCGCTTCCTGCAGCATCAGGAAGATGATGTGTGTGAAATCTTATGGGACTTAACTGCTAAGGTCATCAGTCCCTAAGCTTACACACTACTTAACCTAAATTATCCTAAGGACAAACACACACACCCAGGTCTGAGGGAGGACTCGAACCTCCGCTGGGACCAGCCGCACAGTCCATGACTGCAGCGCCTTAGACCGCTTGGCTAATGCAGCATCAGGCTGCTGTAGGAGTTGCCTGTTATGTTCGTGCACACTGAAGCAATATCTCATGGCGGTGGCTGCTGTCTGGCGTTCTGTCCTGTGCCTGCTCCCAGGCTGTGTGGTACTTGAGGTTTAAGGTGGCTGATGTTGTTCTCTGTCTTGTCCATGACCAGTGTGGCTGTCTCTTGAGGAGGTTGTTGCCACGTGATGCTCCATAAGAGGTTTGATCCCATTAATTACGCCTCTTGTCATCTGAGATTCATGACCGGCGAAGGAAACTTTCTTCTGTTGTTTCTGTAGTAGTTCCAAAGCCGGATTTCACGCTGTACTTAACCGCACATCTTTCCAAGGAGCGCCCTGATCTTGTTTCACAGGAAGAACACATTTTTGATTTGTATTTCTTCAGGGTTTTGCTGATCTTAGCAGATACAGATCCTGCATATGGTAAAAAAGCTAGCTTTCAGATCTCTTCTTCTTGCACATCGCACGTTGAATCAGGTGGTCTGATGGGTTACACTGCTTTCCAGTTGTCCCTGGTTGAGTACCCGTCGTTTGTGTACACTCCCTGTAAATGTTATAACTCTGCTGTCAAGCTGTCTCAGTTGGAGAGTGTTATGGTTTGGTGTACAAGTGTTCTCAGCAACACATCCTTCTGTGCTGGGTGATGGCAGCTATCAGCCACCAGATATAAGTCAGCGTGTGTTAGTTTCCTGTACACACTGTAGTCTAATGTGTCACCTGACTTCCTCTTCACCAGGACAACCAGCAACGTGAGTTAACCATCATTCTCTAGTTCCACGATGAACTTAATGTTGGGGTGTCTCGAGTTCAGATGGTCCAGGATCTCGTCCATTATTTCCGGCCATGTGGCCACATGACGAACATGTCATCAACATATCAGAAGAAACATGTAAGCTGGTGGCAGCAGTAATAAGTGTGCCTCATCCTCGAATTTCTCCAGTAGTGGCAAATCTGTTTATCGAGAAATTCGAGGATGAGGGGGGTGGGGGGGGGGGAGAGGGTGGGGAGGCAGTTTTGCCAAGGGCACAGTATGGCTCTGTCCACACGTTAAAACTTGTCTATGCACATTAGAACTCAAACTTCCAGTTTTGCGCATATCTCATACACTATGTGATCAAAACTATCCGGACACCCCAAAAAACATACGTTTTTCATATTAGGTGCATTGTGCTGCCACCTACTGCCAGGTACTCCATATCAGCGACCTCAGTAGTCATTAGACATCGTGAGAGAGCAGAATGGGGCGATCCACGGAGCTCACAGACTTCGAACGTGGTCAGGTGATTGGGTGTCACTTGCATCATATGTCTGTATGCGAGATTTTCCCACTCCTAAACATCCCTAGGTCCACAGTTGCCGATATGATAGTGAAGTGGAAACGTGAACGGACACACACAGCACAAAAGCGTACAGGCCGACCTCGTCTGTTGCCTGACAGGGACTGCCGACAGTTGAAGAGGGTGGTAATGTGTAATAGGCAGACATCTATCCAGACCATCACACAGGAATTCCAAACTGCATCAGGATCCACTGCAAGTACTATGACAATTAGGCGGGACGTGAGAAAACTTGGATTTCTTGGTCGAGCGGCTGCTCATAAGCCACACATCACACCGGTAAATACCAAATGATGCCTCGTTTGGTGTAAGGAGCATAAACATTGGACAACTGAACAATGGAAAAAGGTTGCGTGGAGTGACGAATCACGAATCACTTGCTGTTACTCTTAGTATCTTGGAAACAGGAGACGCCTGTCATAGCTTTGCATAACTACTCCACATTTCAAAGCCAGCCATATCCCAAGTACTGCCTGCAGTTTGTGAAGCTTTGGTTGAAGCAGTATGTAAACGTAATTCTTTTATATTATTTAATTGATCATATATTTTTATTTTCATATTAAATTAATCCAAATGATCATTTTCAATAAAGAAAACACTCTCGGCCTCAATGTCACTCACAATTCCATTGTAATAGGGAAATCTGCAATTGTGATCCCCCTGCCTCATCCACATTATTACTGACCGCTCCCTCGTTACCTACATTCATTTCTGCCTCATAGAAAGCGTAGTTTTTCTTTTTTTTTCATCACCGCCTTTCCGTTGAGCGGCAGCTCACATACTGAGAAGTGGGAGACTTAATTTTTTTATCGGCGTTACTGCTGCTAGTGCCAAAGAACTAGTGATGGGCTAAACTGCGATTTTCCGATATCAGTGATTTCTGTGAATGCTACTTTTCAGTATCTGTTATACTTAACTGTGATTTGTCGCAGTTAAGAGTCGCAGTTAAGGAACCTAGGTCGTGTATCCCTCCGCCACTGCTATTTCTGCGATTTCTGCTACTTCCGCGATTTCTGTGACTCCTACGATTTCTGCGACTTACCACCGTATGAAAAAGTTCCATATGTCCACACAGAAAATTGCATCTCAACAAACCTGTCATTGGTAAGTATGTTTTACGTTTGTTCTTCCGTTGGCTTTAATCTTGTATTGAAGAAACAACTGTGAAAATATTAATATGTAAGTAGCCATACAGTAGCGTAATAGTTCGTGTTTATAAAATGAATTCTACCAAATTGTTATGTTCACAGGTACGCGAACTAAATTTTAGTCACTCAGTAAAGTGATAACTCAAAATATCATTGTCAACAGATCTGGAGAAATTGCCACTGCATCTTTAGACCGTTTTCGTCAGATGAGAGGTTAGTTTCTAAGTGTTTCGATGGACTTAATTACTTCAGTGAGATCGTTCTTGCAAATGTGAAATATACCCCATTGAGTGGCTTTCATTAGAGCAAATTTTAGCAATCTACTCTGTCAATTATATTACTTGTAGTTAGTGACAGCAAAAATTGTTTAATAATCCTTGTGATTTTGCAGACACAGTTCTGACTCTGATTACTGGTTGCTGTACATATCTATCCAGTATCCACATCAAGGCTGTTGAGAGAGACTCGTGAAGATTGAAGACAGCTCTTAGAAGGTTTTGCAGTTTAAAAGTGACATAATTGTGAAATAAGTGTGCAGATGAGTGATTAAACTGTGTTTTATTGAAGTTGTTGTGCGATTTTAAAGGAATAATAAATGTTAAATACAGTGAGTGAATAATGAAAATCTCATTTTCCACATATTTAAGCCGTCCCACCCGCAATTTTCCGTTACTTATTTACTGGTAAACACCAGTTGGAGAGTGACATGCCGCTCCCCCCCCCCCCCCCCTCCCCGTGTCCACAATCTTGGGTATGACACTGACTTGTAACATATCCCAAAGTCTACAATATGCATTTTGAGGCTGTTGATATGAAAGTGGGCAGTACAGATCTTCCATTTAAATCAGGAATAGCTTAAGTGCATTACTTGAAAGTAACACAGCAAAAGCTTACTTATGTAGGTGGTAGTAGTGTCGGCAAAAAGTTCTTGTGTGTGAAGTTGCCATGTAGAACACCAGGTGTAAAACTTTTATCCCGAGCCTTGAACTGTGTCTGAACAAAAGTGAGGCATTCATATGACCCAATAATACTTTTTTCATTTCACTACATTTATACAGATGTCTGAGTTCCTCTGTGTTAACATTGCAAAGTCCTGTAGGCATGTGGAGTGTTAACCAAAACTGTCATATTGGAAGCAGAATCAAACACATTTGTTATGTTACTTGATATTTTCAGGAGAAAAAGGCAATGTTGCTTCTTATTAATATAATACATTGAGTCACTGCAGTATTTGACCAACCATAACTGATGCTGAATGTGCATGTCGTCGTATAATATGAAGGGTTATTTCAATAGTGGTACAAGTCCATTACCTCCACTTTTCTGTCTATAATGCTTCTGAAATTAGTGATCCAAACAAACATAAATAAAGGTTCACTTCTAGCAAGAAGCCATATGCTTGAATATTTCTGGTATCTCAACTGCAGATTTTTCAGCGCTCATTTAACTTTACGACTCTGTATCTCAAAATGAACAAAAATGGACTTGTACCACTATTGAAATAAGCCCTTCCACATGCACACACAGCACATCGATCTCGTGAGGCACAAGGCTCTCATAACGAAGTACGTACGTCGATCAACAGATGACACTAAGAAAAGTATGTTAACTGTGCTTTTTAGTTGCTACTTGCGACTCTTAGTTGCGATTTGTCACAGAAATCGCAGTTTGACTCGGTAGCGAATAGCGTAGTATGAACTTTGCTCAACAGATGGCAGCGCTAACTGCGCTTTTTAGTTGCTACTTGCGACTCTTAGTTGCGACTTGTCACTGAAATCGCAGTTGGACTCAATAGTGTATCGCAGAGATGGGCGTAGTACGAACTTTGACCCACAGATGGCACTGTTAACCGCGCTTTCTAGTTGCTACTTGCGACTCTAGGCTGCGTTCACACTGACGGCCGGGCC
The DNA here is from genome assembly GCF_023864345.2 of Schistocerca serialis cubense. Lineage (NCBI taxonomy): Eukaryota > Metazoa > Arthropoda > Insecta > Orthoptera > Acrididae > Schistocerca > Schistocerca serialis. The sequence goes on from NC_064640.1 coordinate 527,635,214, forward strand.
GAGCCGAGCCTGGCCGGGCCGCCGCCCGCTTCGATATCAAGCACATGGTTTTGAATTGCGGTGTTCACACTGGCGGCCGGGCCGCACCGACACGGCGTGAGCCTCCCGGAGCCGAGCCGGCGACATCCCGAGTGTTTAATATTGCCGGCGCGAGCCGACCGCAGGCGCGAGCCTGTGGAGCAGCACCACAGCTTCTGCAGTACACGCATCACACGTCTCCCTTCTGCTTTCATCACAAGTGTGACTGAACACGTGTTTTATTTTAAGATGTTACCTCACATTTCACAATCAGTGAGGAAAAATTACGTTTATTATAATGATACATGCGAAATTACTTTTATTTCATTTATTTAATCTACCGTATTTACATGCATTTACAACAATAGCTCGCCAGCTATCGCGGCATTGCCGCCACTGAATAGTTCGCATTTACTTGTAAACGGAGACAGATATGAGCGTCACTGAGGGACGGAAATGTGTCCCTACCAGATGATAATGCATTGTAAAGTCATGCTGTGGCAGTTCCTTATCAGTGGAAATAGAACCACTGAGTCAAAGGGCATTATCTCAAAACTCTTCGCCTATCAATCTGTCTATCTTACAAGGTAATGAAAAGAATTCTGTGAGGTCATCAGTGGCTCCACATGATGAACCATCACCACTGCCAAGCGCTGCATCATGAAGAAAAAAGTTGGAAAATTCTGAAGGAGTATTTCTGCGATTCTTCGTTGAAGGCACAGCAAGATATTACCCAAAATGACGAAGCTAATTACTTCCTAATGACTCTCAGGAGTCCCATAAACTCTCTTCCTCTCAGAGGTAAGCGTTTGTGAAATTTAAAATACAAAAGCACGACTACAGTTAATTGGAGGTAGTGAATGCTGTACAAAATTCTACTGCAAACCAAAAAGTGCGTACTAACGAATCTTACCTTATCGTTATACACAATTTTTCTTCTGCTGCAATACTTCTGCGAAAATTTGTGTTCTGTTTAGAAATTTTGTCTTGAATGTTCTGCAGCACACACTGAAATGTATTATGATTCATTCTGTAATTTGGATAAAATTTTTCAGGATAGTTTTTAAGTTCTTCATATAAAGAAAAAAACTCTCCTAAATGTCTGTCGCTATTTATAGGACGAATCCATAACCTCCTAGTTCTTCTGTACTTCAAAACTCGACGAGTTACTGCAGAGTCAAAACAATACCAATAAAAGAGTGAAGACATTGTTCTACACGACAGCACAGACAAGCTAAAGGCGAGCAACTGTTGACTGCAGCTGCGTTTTCTACTGACATGCTTGTCAGCTGTCGAAGGGTGGGGATCTTTTTATATTTATTTATTTGGCTTCCCGCCAGCCATTTAGCCAAAGAGTGGGGATTACCTTGACAGTGCAGCGCAGCCCGCCAAGGAAGAAAAAAAAAAATGAAGAACAATGAAACGCACATCTGTGCCGATCTACAGTAGTTTCATAAACTCTCCATTATTTTTTTTCTGTCAAAGTAGACAACGAGACTACAGAATTGCGCTTCAGTTATCTTTTAGTTCGAAATACGAAATGTACATCATACTAATTGTAGGATGTTGATAACAAATAATTGTTTGTCTTTTGTGATCCAACGTGTGGCCAATTATAAAAGCATAGCAGATGATTGTCCAGTAGCCGAGGGAAAAATTCTTATACATTTGGATTTATTTACAGAATGAGACCATTAAAATAATAAGAGGGGTCGGCACTAGGTCTGCGCTGATCACTAGTAATTAGTTTTTTCCTGTCCTACATTATATGACCACACTAAACCAAGCTGTAACCGCGCTTGCGGACGCGGCACTGACACCACTGAATAGCTCGCATTACTTGAGACCAGAGACAGATATCAGTATCATTATCATTTCAAAAACTTTTTGGTACTTTTAGCTACATTTCATTCCCAACAATGTATGGTCTAAAACGGATCTAACAGTAAGCTACCCGCTACATAACTTTTTCACTACAAGATTTGTAAATCAAGTGCACAACGTTGACAAATAGCATCATTTCACAATGACTGTTAAGAAATATGGAAAGATAAATGATTCAATACGAAGCTAAGAAGTTGCACTACCACGTGTACAAAAATCAGATTCTTTAGCCGCATACTTTCTTCAAAATCGGTTGGGAAGCGTTACGAAACTAAGAAATCACGCGAAACGAAAAGCAGACTTTTTCTTTTTTTCACGACGTAAGTAACGCTTTTAAGGAAAAAATAAGTTCATAAAACGATGTGGCGAAGTCTTATATACCGCTAAGAATTTTTAAAACATGAAAATCGGAGAAGTGGATTTTCCTCCATTTCGCAGTCTCGGCTCGGCGCGGCGCGCGATGTGATGTGAATGCACTACTCGTCGGCCTGAGCTGGCTAGGCACGAGCCGAGCCAGTACGCGTCAGCCCGGCCCGACCCGGCCGGCAGTGTGAACGCAGCCTTAGTTGCGACTTGTCACGGAAATCGCAGTTAGACTCGATACCATATCGCAGAGATGGACGTAGTACGAACTTTGGCCAACAGATGGCACTGTTAACTGCGCTTTTTAGTTGCTACTTGCGACTCTTAGTTGCGACTTGTCACGGAAATCGCAGTTGGACTCCATAGCGTACCGCAGAGATGGACGTAGTACGAACTTTGACCAACAGATGCCACTGTTAACCGCGCTTTTTAGTTGCTACTTGCGACTCTTAGTTGCGACTTGTCACTGAAATCGCAGAAAGCAGTGCTAAATTCGACCAATAGATGGCTCAAGTCTTTGAATGTGAAATACTACTTACGACTGCTAACTGTGACTGAAATCGCAGTTAGATTCTGTAAAGTTGCTACTGTGATAGCTGTGACTTCTCAGTCACTGTGATTTCTAACAGATACGCGATTTCCTGCCCACCACTACAAAGAACGCAGAAATTTTTTGTAGAGTCATGCTTCTGTTTACCATTTTTAAAGCTAGAACTTCGAACATTCCAGATGCACTCATGTGCCTCATAAGAGAGTGGCAAGTTCGTTACTGACAGACCAAAACAATCACAAGTATTGTGTTGTTGTATTTACTGCTAGGAGGGCAGTATATACCTCTTTGATCTGTACCGACCATTGGTACCTTATTCTTACCTCCATGATTGGTACCGACAAAGCTGTGAACACCGGTTTGTGTTGCCAACTTCGTAATCCAGTTACTAACCGCGAACATCATTACAGAACATGTTTGCAACGCACTACAAACGTGCCTTTATTCAATGATAAATTGAAAACTGTGATAACACAATGAAAATTGGCATATAGCTCAACTTTCACAAAACATATTATCACGCGCCACCTACGAAGACTTAAGTAATACCGGCAGTTGGTGTGTTCAATAAATAATTTGATCGTGTATGGCATTCCTGTTTCGTTTGTTTACAAACATGAAATTTTACTAAAAAAAGGCTATGCAGACGTGTTTTTAACCTTGTCAAAATTGTTTGTAAATGCGAGTTCTGTGCTGCTAAATCCAATGTGCGCTACTACACTTTGTGCTTAATGATACACTGTCAGTTCATTACCATTACACCGTTCTTCTTTCTTGTATAGTTAGGCAGTGGGATTGTTTTTACTCATTAAAATGTTCACCAGTTTATGTACCTATTTAGATGATACGCTACTTTGGCGTTAACAATTTTTACTTTACATTTTATCACGAATATTGGAGTATTCAAGAAGATGAGCGAACCCTGCATTACTTTTGAATCGCTGTACATCAATACGGATGTAACGTGTGTGAAATGTTACGGAGATTACGTACTGACAGGTAATTATCTCTCTCTCTCATTGACATTTACTTGATGGGCTGCATGACAGCGGTTAACATGAGTTGTCTGCCTTGCATATTTGTTTCAGTCTTTCCAGCATTAAATCCAGCTGTAATTGCAGTTTTCATATTATAAATAAAGTGCTTTGAATGTTGACTAGTAGAATTTAATGCTCATGTGGGTATGAATATTATGTTGGGAAACTTTGGCATCTATTAATTTAATATTTGTGAATCAAATTAATGTTTAGTAGTAAGTGTGTAAGACATCCCCAAGCTTTCCAGAAAAGTTTTGATTAGTAACTAGACCAGATGTGATTTAAAAATAAATTCTTGATGGGTTAAATTTCGGGTGCGACAGTCATAATCTCCCTGACAAATTTCCTTTATCACTGCCACTTAAATATTCTGTTGCTGAATTATTACATCTATTAGGTGATCAATGTCAGTCTTTTAGAGTAATAATTTTAATTATATTGTTCAGCATTTCTATATATGCCCATTGTAATCAGTATGATTGCTTCCCTTGAATTATTTCGTATGACTTTTGGATATTAATTTGTGAAGCAAATTATTACATTTACTCGATTTGCTAGATCAGTTGCTCCTGCATTTTGTATACAAGGCCAAGTAAAATTGTATGAGGTGTAAGTCTTACCTACTGCACTGGTATAAGAATCAAGGATATCATGACTAGAGACTAACACAATAGAATTTCCATGCGGAAATACAGAAATATTTGAACATTGTAATCTGAAAGCATTACTTGCACTGACATTTGACAGATAGTGGATTCTGGTTTCTTGCCAAAAAAGTACCCAGTTGTCACTTTTTTCAGAATTCTGGTTTTGCCTTTTCACAAGAGGCTGAATTGATTGACAATTCACTTTACTTTTTGTCACAGCCACTGTAGTACCTCCCTCCTGTGATTAGTGGTGAGCACTGCACATGTGGGTAGTTGTCTCATATACATCCACCTTCATTAAACTTTCTGCACATTTGATAATATTGGATTCTGATGGCTGTAGCTAGATGAAACCAAAGTTGTATGGATCATGGTCCTATCGTTTCAAATGGTTAACAGCAGGTATCAGCCAATGCTTCATATTTCAACACTTGACTGTATTTGGCTGGATTCTGCGGACAGTGAGCCTGTTCTTAAAAATCATTTCAAAAGAGTACAGCACATTCCAAACCTTTAGGTTCAACATTACAAGGAGAGTAGATGATTTTAAATGAAAATTTCAAAATGAGCTAATAATTTGAAATGAATATTCAGGTGATCACCATTAGTCAGTTTACTCACTGCCGAGTGTCATGATCTCATTTCTCCATTGACTAAGTACCTGAATCTTCAACTAGATGTCTCCATCCACAGTGATCTTCAGCTCTTCTTAATATGTTTTGAAATGGTAGGCCAATTCTTTGCTTGACCTAACCATCTACTTGCTCCTCTGCCTTGAATTCTTTTATCTTCAATTTTACCTTGCAAGAGGGATCTTTTCTAACTATCCCCTTCTCTTCTCAAAATGTGTCCAACAGACTGGAAGTATCTTTGGCTGACATGAGAAGATAAACTTTTTGTGATGCTAAGTTCTTCAATGGTCGTCTCTCACAATATTTTGGAAAAGATATGCATATTTCAATTTTTAAGAAACTAGTTAAAGTGACATATGAAATGAAAGGTTAATATACATATTTTCCAAATATAACAAAAATAACCACAAGAAATTCATGTACCAAGATTGGTGTAACAGTAAACATTAAAACTGCAAAATTTCTGTTAGGCATGTGGCATTAATCCTTTTTTTCTTCCCGGAGCAAGAGGAAAGTATTTCCCAAAGTATTTACAATTGATAGTTGCACCTACCATCTCTCATACAACTGGGATAAATTTGTAGAAAGAAGTTAGCAGGTGAATAAGTAAATCATTGTAAGGTGAAGAAGTAAGAGAGAGGCAGAGATGTTTGGCAAAAGAAGAAAAGCAGTGTGACATTGTTGAGGTAAGGAAGACCAACATAAAAGAGCTGCAGGAAGGGAACTTCGTCAGCGAGGGTGAGAAAAACTTAAAAAGCAGCAACAAGATACGAATGTTCATTAAATTTCTCCTCGAGTATTGGGAAAAGCAGTCTGCAGTACTAAAAAAGCACTGCCAATGTCACACAATAAACAGGCAGTGGCATAACAGCAAATCTACTGCAAACTGACACCAACAAGAAAAGGAAATAATTGTTGATGAAGCATCATGCCAGGAAAGACCTGATAACCTTGTACATTATCTGTGACGTGATTAAGGCTTTTTATATATGTGGTATTAGCAGCTATCAATTCTGAGTCTAATACAGGCCTTTTTATCATAGTTGTTAGGTATGCCAAATGTAGAAGATGAGATTGAGGAGACAAACTAACAGTGCCATCTTTGTGTGGCCAGATGACAGGCATGAATATGTTCTGAATGATGATACTGACATAGCACCTGTTTTATAAACCAACACCTGGCAGGAGGGATGAACTGAGTTACACTTGTTAGGATTTCTGAGAACAACTTGTGTTAAGTACTAGGTTTGAATATACTGTTACCTTCTTTGGTATTTAATGTCCTTTTATGAATGTAGCCATAAGTATACAGTTGTCTTGTTTGATAGTTAATGTACGTTTGTGAATGTAGAAATGTGGAGTAATTGTGTACCTCACTGCAACAACTTTTTGGGCAGTGTAAGTACCATCATGGTGTTGTCTCCTAATTTCATGGAATAAATAAGTCTTTACTCTTGCTTTATAGTGTTCTTTTGGTAAATTTCAATCACTTTTAAGCTCTATTGTAACTAAATTTCTTATGGACTAAGTATCACATGCTTAACAGTCACATAAGTAACAAACCCGTGCATGGCTAACACAAATATAGAAATAAAGTGTCATTACCATGCAGTCATAATGAAAGGATATGGCTACCAGTGAAAATATTATACATAAAATTTGTAACAAAACTTCAGAAGATTTTCTAAAATTCCGTAAATGTTTTTTTTTCTGTTCTTTTCTCTGTCACATGCTTCACAGGAGTAAACTAATTTATGTTACATCCAAAAATAAAATTATACCTAGTCATTAGTAGTTATTCTGACTGTATGAGTTGCTATAATTATTTGTAAATTAAAAATTACATGACAACTATTAAACAGCATGAGAACTGGTAAATTTAACTTTAAAATGTCACATGCTCAGGAAAAAAATAATAATAAAAAACTGTGAAACGCAGTGGTTCTTCTTTGTGTCCATAGTATGCGTAACCTCTTCTGCCAACACCACATATCAAAGGCATTAACTAGGTGCTTGCCACTAGCTTAGACAGTCCATGTCTTACATGTGTAAGAAACACCAGTGATTCCACCAAGTGCATCTTCGTTGTTTTGGATGATACCTGGTCCTGCTAGATCTTAGAGAGTTTAACCATTGTGGCTTTTTCAAGGATGATTCATTATTTCATTAATGTATCACACTTTCCTGTGTCATTGATCAGTGATCCTAGATACACACAATGATTCACTACCTTCAGATCCTTTAAGCAAGCTGTTAAGTTGGATTTAATCTAAATCACAGTGACTGATATCCATTAGTTTGGGCTTTTTATGTTTATCTCTAGACCAGAATGTAAACTAATAGTCTTCACTCTGGAGAACAGATCAGTAGGTTTCTCCCCACTTCCTGTAATTAGGTTTTTATCATTTGCAAAGTGTAGTGTGTTGATTTCCCTGCTGCTAATTGAAATTGCACCAACCCAGCCACCCTGATGGTATAGAGCTGACGAGACAGTATGCAACCTTGTCTGACTCATTTGTCACATCAAAAGAGTCCGAGTATTCACCATCCACCTTTATGGTCACAGAATGACTGTTATAAAGACATCTTAATAATGATACGACATGTTTTGGAGTCCCAAATTCATTGTGCACATAACTAGTTCCACATGACACAATCAAAATCTTTTTATAATCTAGGAAACAAAGAAAAGTTGGTATACAGATCTTGAGACATTTTTCAAATATCTGCCTCAAATTCATGGATTGCCTCTCAATTATGCGTACTTTCCTCTCCCATCACAGTCAGCATTTCTTTGGAAACATGATCTGTACCAGGGGCTTCATTGTTTTTCAAATAATTGAAGGCATTCTCAAGTTCACAGGGTAGAATATCAGCTTTCATGTCTAATTACATGCAAATGTTCTCTTCCTTGATGTTATATACTTTGCAATACAGGATTCTGCAGTATTGATTCCACCTAAGTATTACTTATTTCTTGTCACCAGTAAGATTGCCATTTACATCTGCTATCACCCATGTGCATGCTTTTAATTCTTGTGTGATGCTGTTTATCTTCTTGAAGAAGTCGTGCATTTGATTTAGCTCCTATGCTGGTGTATTATATCATGAATATAGACGGTATTCTGTGTCTTGTAACTTTTGCAGTTGTGCCAAAGTACTTTGTATGCTTCTTCATCTTGAGCAGCTTGTATGGCATGTTACTTCAGTGTGGTCCTTTCCGAGATCAATAATAGAATAGTGTTCAGAATCAAGTGATGTTTACTTTTGGGATGTTAGTAACCAGTTCTGGCAGACACGAACTGATTATTTCCTTCATTTTGTCCTATGTTTTGGGTTCCTTCATTACTTGCTGGAGTTTGGAACTTACTCTTTCTCCACACTATATGAGACTATTCTTGTCTGTAAGAGGAATCTGTTTTATTCTTGCCCTCTTGATCAATTTCAGTTTTGTCTGCATTTTTCATGGATGGCATAATATGGTCACTGGCCTTGTCTACACCAGTATAGGTCTTACAATCCAGGATTCCAGGTGGTATAAGGTCCTAAATAAGCAGTGTTCATGAGGAACATGTTTGTATACTATGTATCCCAATAGACAACTGTCTGCTATGTTGACACTAGTTGCACTGCCATAAAACATTAATGCACAATCATTTGGGATGTGTCAGTGTGGAGGTTGCCAGTATTGACTATTCATGATTAGTTGTTAAAGGAGCATTATTCTTTACAGGAACCTGCTGAAATGCATTTATTTCATGTATTGTGATGCAGGATGTAGTGCCCAGAAAGCCAAATTGATGTACAGAGAAATGTTTTGCAACTGGGCTCACCATAATAGGATAAAATTTACTGTCTTGAATAGAAAATTACAAGAGATCTGGATGCTCAAGCTGAAGGAGATGTTTTTCGATCACATGGGAGAAGATTTGACTAGAAACATCCACCATCTAGTCTGTGAAATGCACATTTCAGAGAATACATTGTGGAGAGAACTGATGGAGCAGCAATTACACCGCTGTCATAAGCAATTTGTGCAAGCAATGGGACCAAATGTTTTTTGATCTACATTTCATTATTGTCAGTTTATAATGTTGTAATGCATGCATTGTAACTGGGGAAGTCGTTCTGAAAAGCTGCTATTAGCTTAAGTTGTTGCTTGCAGGTGTTAAGTTGTTACTTCAGTAAAAAATTAAATATTCATTTCTGATGATTAATTTCTTACCTCAAAGAATGCAGTTTATTATCTTGTACCATTTATATTATTTTGGCTCTAAAGATTTCGGACAGGCTGCATGAACAACAGGAGTCCAGATATTTAATGAACTTGCCTCCTCTATCCTAGTTCATTTTGACTCGTATCTGCCAGCACCCCTCTATTGTCATTCATGTGATAATATAATTTCTCAGCACTGTTCAACAATGCTGACTGTCGAAGATGCTATCCTAGCAACAGGTCTGACCATACTCATAAGTTGTTTACGATGTATATAAGATATGGAATTACAAGAATGCTGATCTGTATGTGATGGATTTATTAAGTCATCACTATAGTATAAATATACTCAATTTTTGAATAATTAAAAAAAAATTAATTTCTTAATCACTTGGTGGGCACACCTGCAGCTGTTGGCTGAAAGATTTGGTTTCTGCGATGTAACATACACAGGGTTGATGCTTGGGCACACAACCAAATACGTATTCATAATTTCTAATTCTCTTCATTAATAATATTTGTGCAGTTCTGTGTGATAATAGCTTAGTCCCTGTTGAAAATTCTAGAATGAATATCATGTTTTCAGTGTACCTGCACTGAGCAGCACTTTTTCCCTCCTCTCCTGGTGATTCTTTTTGTTTTATGTAAATAATGAATATTCAGTTTGAATCGAGGAAGTTGGATTAAGATTCTTACAGTGAAATACGAGATCTAATAAGACAATATACAATGAAAAGAGAGTAGAGGAAACATTGGTATTTAGGGGGAAAAAAAGGGAAGCTGTGAGAAGAAAGGCAAAGGATATGTGTGAACATTAGCAGAGGAATGAAAGCACAAAATTTTATAAGAAAAGTGAGGAAGGAGCTCAATGATATGGACCTAAACCAACAGTGTCTAAATGATACAGAGGGAAATTTGCTGACAGGTGAACAATAAATGCAGGACAGAAGGAGATATTACTTTAATAGAATATGAATTTTGAAAGGCAATCTCACTGGAAGAGAGGAGCTATCCTATTATATTGCAGATCCAAAGATTGATGAGCCCAACTCAGTGAAAGTAATTGAGGTAATGGACTGACTAAGAAATTTCAAAGTGCCAGGCACTGATAGAATAATTGCAGAAAGAGTGAAATTGAGGTGCGATTCAGTCAATACACTAAAAAGGGGACCTTGTTAAAATTACTAGGAGTTACACTGACAAAAGTAATCTATAAAATTTAGTCAGTGTGGCTTTCTCTAGTAGGTCAACAACAGATCTGATATATAATTTTGAGCTTTTTAACCTTTATGTGGACTTCAAGCAGGTATTTGATAATTTCAGCAGGAAGGATATGGTATGTTATTACTATGTACACCAGATATGTATGTTAAACAATCTCGTTCTTCCAAGCAACCATGATTGGTTCCAAGGCTACAGTGTGAGTTGATGGAGAATTAAGTACTTGGTTTAGCCTCAGTAAAAGAGTGAGACAAATGGACACCCTTCTTACAATTCTTTGACTTTGGAAGCCGTTATTTGAAAACTTCAAATTTCTAGTAACATAGATACGAAGTCTACTCAGATATATGCATATGCTGATGATGTTGCAGTTATTAGCAGAAGAAGAGGCTCATTAAAGAAAACAGTAAGATGCAAGAAGCCACACAACATAGAGTGCTTTCTATTATTGGAGTGATCATATACATGATGCTCACCAGGAAGGAAAATAACAACCTAAAAAATGGTTCAAATGGCTCTGAGCACTATGGGACTCAACTGCTGAGGTCATTAGTCCCCTAGAACTTAGAACTAGGTAAACCTAACTAACCTAAAGACATCACAAACATCCATGCCCGAGGCAGGATTCGAACCTGCGACCGTAGCTGTCTTGCGGTTCCAGACTGCAGCGCCTTTAACCGCACGGCCACTTCGGCCGGCAATAACAACCTAAATAGATTATCAGCAGCAGGCTTAAATTTTGAACACATTCATAACTCTGAATATCAGGGATTTAATATCGGCCAAATTCAGTGCCAACTGAAATAAAAACAGAAATCTTAAACAGTTGTTGGTGCTTCCACACATTTAAAAAGTTACTGGCTACCAGGATATTAAACAGACAGATAAAGTGCAAATATACAAGGTAATGATAATGTCAGTCATACCCTATTAATATGAAACCTGAACATTAATGAGTACTGATGAGCAGCTGGTCAGAATATCTGAAAGCAGGCTGCTGTGCAAAATGATGTTAGACGTACGTGGTGATCTAAAACAAATACTGACTTGGATCATCTTATACAAGGTGCTGTTATTTTTAAGATCAATAAAATGTAGGAGAACAGTATGACCCTGACATGTTCTCAGGGCTGATGCTGGTACACTGGCAAAAAAGGTATAGTCAATGGAGGCTCAACTGGATGAAGACAAAGAAGAGATCCACAAAAGCAGTCTTAGAGTTAGAGGCTGGTAAAAACCACATTGGAGAGGACAGAATGGAGGCAACTTATTGAAGAGCTTATTAACCATACATGATTGTTTGGCATGTGAAGAAGGTGAGGAACCAAGTTAGCTGCACGTTCCAATTATTTTTGTATTTGCAAGAAATTTTTGAGAATATCATCCTCAAAAAATGATATGTAGTGAAACATAGGTTGTAGAGGAAAGTACTGAAGGATAATACCACAACAGTGCCTCCTGAACAATCAGCAGGAGAAACAACACACAGCTGATTACCATTTTAACAAAGGAAATGATGGAGAAAAAGATTATGTGAAATGCTTCCTTCTCATACATGAACAATGCAATAAAAACTTCCAATCTAAAACTTCTCAATGAAACAGGCAGAATATTTCGAATACTAAGTATGGTGTACAAGCTACAAAATATACATACAAGGTATGGCCACTGAAGTGCTAATTATTGCTCTTTATTCAATAGTTCCATTAATTTATAAATCTAGTGTATTGCTGCACCTGTAAAATAGAAATTAATAGCATAGAATTGTGTAAGTTTGGTTTTTATGAGCTTAAGAGTTAAGCTAATAGCTGTGAACCAGTTATAAACCTATACCTGTTCAGATAATATCTTGGCTGTGCTTTGCATTGTTGAGCTTTATCCATTCATCAATATCCATGTTTTGTCAGCAAACTATACTGTCTTTGAAGGCCTTTTGAAAGACCTGGGTTGGTCACTAAAGCATGCCAGAATGGAAGCAGACCGTTCGCTGAACCATGGAAGATGCCATATTTGATTTTTCTTGACTCTTGATAATTGTTTTATTCCTGTGATGTAGTCTTCTAATTGAACCCTGTTTCTGTTACGGAGGTAAGACTCCAGTCATACAAATGGTGTGCCACTGAGATAGAAACATTGGAATTTATGAAGGGGGGATGTGCACAGTCAAAGGTCTTGCTAATATCCAAAGAAAATCCCAACAGTATACTAGCAAGATATAGTCACAGGCTAACAAAGTGTAGTCAAGTTACATGGTACTTTCCAAGAACACATTGAAAAACTAAAAACCATGAAAATAGTTATTTTATCATCACCAGACAAAATGGTTTTTGCATCTTCAATATGTAATTTATTAAAGACTGTTTGATCTGTAACAAACTTGTCTGTGGCTATTACATTCAGCCAAAGAATTCTGATGTCATTGCTACTTTTCATGTGGTTTTTGGTCTCAGTACAATTAAAAACATCAATAATTCCAGGTTCATATAATCTCTGCTGTTTCATATAATAGTGTTTGATGTATACTCAATATTAAAGTCCCTAAACATGAATAAAATTACTCTCCAATTAGCTATGCAGCATCCCATTAAACCACCTCTAATTACATCATCAGGCCTAAACATTTCCCATCGACAAGCTGTAATGTGTACAAAGTTAGGACTACTAGCCTGTGTGTTTTGAAACCCACTAATGCAGTACAGTGTTCAAGTAGCATTTCTGCCTAGGAATCATTTAGATCTAGGCCTTGGAATATGATTATGATTGCATGTATGTAATCAGTCCTGTTTTCCCATTATCATTTACACAATACAAGGCATATTTGCTCTATTTAGTGACCCACAAGTAGTGATTTTATAAGCATAAACTATATATAGAAACCTTATTTGATCTCCCAGTTGTTTTCATTGACAGTAAAAATGATTCAATTTATTTTGTAAGGTTCTTATTTTTTTCTTATAAAAAAACTAGTGGAGTGTTTGTTGCTGGAAGGTTACTCCTCACCAAGTCCTAGCATTCTTAAGCTTCACTTGCCCTATTGGTTATGCTAAATGGGGAAAACATCAAGGAGCTCAAGTGATCCTCACTATGTACACATTTGGAAAATGCAGGATCCCTGAGCTGAGGTTTGTCTATGCTCCCAGTCCATGATTGTTGAAGTCAGACATTCGATAGTTTGCAACATCTAGGACACCTTCCACACTTCAGTTGTTTTAATCTTGCTCGGGTATGCTGTTTCTTAGTTTTACACTTAATATAAACAGTCACTTCAAATAATATCATTATGACTTATATGGGTATGTATGTGCAGCTGATTAGCATTAATACCCAACTGAATAAGAAGCTATCCATATTTATCAGTTGGTAAAAGTAACAGAAAATCTTTTATTGTCCAGAATCTATTTTTTGTAATCAGAAGGGATGCAAGCATTACTACATCTACATCAATACTTTGCAATCCAATTTTTAACTGCACAGCAGCAGAGATTACTTACCACTGTACCAAATATTATGAGTGGGGTACATGAAGAACAGCTGCTTAAATGGTTGTGTGCACACTTAACTGTCCAAACTTGGAAGAAGTTATTTCAGCTTTTTATTCATAAGAAATTTGTGGAACTGTGTGACAAAGAAGAAATTTTTAAAAAATCTGTATAAGAGGATTTCTCTCAATGAAACTACAAATGTGTTACAGGCTGTATGCCTCATAGAAGAGAAGAAATTTCAGGGCCACACAATTTCCATGCACATGCCCAACAGCCTTGCTTTAGGCTGAGGTGTTGTAACATGACACAGTATCCTCAATAGCAATGTTAAAAGAACTTGGTTCTGAATGGAAGTCTGAGGCTGTAATTGACATAAATAATATTATGTAGGAAAACTACTGAGTGATTGAGAAATTTACTACAGTCATGCCCACTTTTAAGACACCCACATTGTCTCTCAGACAATAGATTATTTTATATATCAGATGATTATAATTAACATTCCAGCTTTAAACACTGTAAAAAAAGAACCACTTCTCAGAATGACATTAATTTTGAATGGAATGTTATCAAACAAGGGAGAAACATTACAAAAACAAAACAAAACTTTTCCCGCAGATGGCACTCATAATGTAAATAGGTTTGGTTACAGATGAAAGATGAATTGCAATACAATGGCTATGGTGCAAGTTGCACATTAAACCAACCATATTGTGTAATGAATTAATAGAGGGAAACATTCCACATGGGAAAAATATACCTAAAAACAAAGATGATGTGACTTACCAAACGAAAGTGCTGGCATGTCGATAGACACACAAACAAACACAAACGTACACACAAAATTCAAGCTTTCGCAAGAAACTGTTGCCTCATCAGGAAAGAGGGAAGGAGAGGGAAAGACGAAAGGATGTGGGTTTTAAGGGAGAGGGTAAGGAGTCAGTCCAATCCCGGGAGCAGAAAGACTTACCTCAGGGGGAAAAAAGGACAGGTATACACTCGCACACACACTCATATCCATCCGCACACACACACACAAGCAGACATTTGTCAAATGTGTGACTTACATTTGTCAAATGTCTGCTTGTGTCTGTGTATGTGCGGATGGATATGAGTGTGTGTGCGAGTGTATACCTGTCCTTTTTTCCCCCTGAGGTAAGTCTTTCTGCTCCCGGGATTGGAATGACTCCTTACCCTCTCCCTTAAAACCCCCATCCTTTCGTCTTTCCCTCTCCTTCCCTCTTTCCTGATGAGGCAACAGTTTGTTGCGAAAGCTTCAACCATATTGTGTGATGTACGTGACCCCACAAGTCTGGCATTTAACGGTTGTGGCACTGTTAGTTAGGCAAGTCCATCCACCATGGCTAGGTCATATCACATTGGATTGGAAAAATCGGGTTTTTATTGTACTGAGGTCAAAAACCACATGAAAAGTAGCAATGACATCAGTTTTTAATAGGCTATTTTCCTATGTTAAAAATATTGTTCAGATTGTCATTATTCTGAATGATTATACCATTCAATTTGCATTTTTCCCCATATTCTCATAAAATGCCTATTATTTTTATGTAATTAAAGGTTAAAATTCATTAAATTTCAAGATTTGGTCACATGATCATTGCTTTGTTATTGGCTTAACCTCTGGTGACATCAGAGACTAGGAGTAGGATGAAGCTATGCGTGTGTTACAGGAGTGTTAGCTGTAGTTACTAGTGTTTTTCCGTACTTCTTCTGTAAACAGTTTAGTTAGCTAGTGATGGAAAATGCATTTACAACTTTCAAGTAGCAAAGGAAAGGAATTTTGTGATGGCTGATAGTGAAAATGTGAAAGTTAATGTTTTATTGGGTCTTCATTCTTGAAAAACAAGCCAGATTTTTGTGTTCCAGAAATAAACATGAAACTGCATTGCATGGCGATTGGGCTGGAAGTACTGTGACAGTGATAAGTCACAGAATTGTCTTTAAATGCATGGCGATTGGGCTGGAAGTACTGTGATAGTGATAAGTCACAGAATGGTCTTTAAACTGAGGGTATCTGGCATAGAATTATTTTCTTAGACCATGTTGAAAAGGTTTCTCAGGACAAGTTGTGAAAGCCTGCACAATAAAACACTGTGGAAACTTTTTCATTCAGAAGATGATACTGATTGTTGATTGCTGTGGCTGTTGCCAGAACTACTCCTGTTTTCCAAGTACCTCTTTTCTCTGTTTTCAAATTTTCAGATTGCACAGTAAAACTGCAGAGCATCATCGTGTTTAACCTCAACAGCTTTATAAACTGCAGTTTTTCTGTTCCTCCAGGACATTAATGTGCTCAGAAATTGTTAAATGTTTTCTCAGATTCTTCGGAATAAGAGCTATATCAGACATGAAACAGACTTTCTTAACGCCATCCTTGTGATTCATCTCAAATTTACCAAGTGTACATAACTATATTACAAATGAGTGAACTTAAGATGATAGTGGTATTAAACAGAAAGAAAGAAAGGAAAAAACCTTCCTCCGAATGAATTGATATAGTGAACATTACATTACAAGTCTAGTACACTACTTATAACACTACAAGTGAACTACTTATAACACTACAAGTGAAAACATGTTTATATGGCGTTTTTACTTACCTGATACTCACAGAAATAAATACATGTGCTGACCACTACCTCATTTGGTTCTGTACTAGTGAGTTGCAAACCACATTTTATGCATCTCCTCATTCTTTGGAACACTCAAAAACAATTTTTGGGAGTTTTTTTTATAGATGTATTTGTGAAATGTTGTACTATACACCATTTGTAACCCATTTTCTAAAATGTAAATTAAAAAACAAGATATCACTGTGACGCAACTTTATGACAGGAGCAGCATCATGTGACTCAAATGGAGTGTTTTAGTGCACTTTCCAATTATTTGAATTTCACTGTGCTTATTTTGAGGAAAATAAGCACGTTATGAGCATAAAATGACATAATTGACCATTTATTTTGGGTATTCATGACAGAAATAAGCATGTCATGAGCATACAATGAAATGATTAACCATTTAAGATGATTTCCAGGAAACAGTCAATTATCCTGTTGTTGTGAAGCCAAAAACTGCATAAAAAGCTACAATAAAATCTGTTTTTAATTGTCGTGTGACTTTTTCAATATGTTGTCTACCATTTTGTGCCACAAGTTGAAATCGAGAAAGCATCTCCCACAACAGATCAGTGTGTCTCAGGGTAACGTTCAGAATGGGTTACACAATGTGTGGCTTCAGTTCAGCTATATTTGTAATTGGAGCACTAAAAAGAGCATCTTTCAGATAATCTGATGACCAGAAGTCACACGGGTTAAAATCAGGGGATCTGGAGAGCCAGGCAGTAGGGAAATAACGTCCGATAATTCTAGTATTTTCAAAATGCCTCTATGGTAGCTGCTTCACTGGCTGTGCTCCGTGCGGGGGAGTACCATCTTGCATTAAAACTGATCCTACGCTCACAACCGCTCTATTGAAGGGTTGGAATGACATTGGTGTGATAATGGTTCTCATCGTGTTCACCGATACAGGTAACTTTTTCTTTGAAAAAATATGGCCCTACGGTAAACAATGCTGTCAACTTGCACCACACAGTTATCTTTGCAGAATGAAGTGGCACGGGTTGATGTGCAAGCAGGTTTTCCATTGCCAGTATTCTGTAATACCATGTATTGACATGATCTTGGAGATGGAAATGGGCTATATCTGTTGACGAGTGCTCCATGGCCATTCAGGAGCAGCTCACTGAGCTTCCTGGCCTAAGTCATCATGATGCTTTCACCTTCTTGACAGGTGCTTCTTGAAGATTGTATGCAGAGTCTATGACTAGGGGTTCTCTTCTTCAGTTTGTACTGGATAGATCCTTTCTTGGATGAAATTCTTAAAATTGCTATGGCTTTTGAACTCATGTGTGATGCAGAGCAGAGGGAAGTTTTGTTTTCCCACATCGGCCGTGATGGCTGGGCTGGCAGTACACATGCTGTGGGCATGTAAGAGGAAAACTGGGACACACCCCGTCATTCCATGTAAATAACTTGTTCCCTCAGTCATTCTGAGTTGGACAGTGACACATAGAGTGTTCCCAGTCGATGCTGCATTTCCTTCCCTGTCGGGCAAGCACAAGGGGCAGTGTCCTCTTCCTTGTGCTCTGTGTTTCTACCGGCATTCACACTTGTGCTGCCTGCACCTGTCAGCTGTCTGTTTTGCCTGTGGTGTTCATGGCCACATTGCTTCTGTGTGCTGTGTTGCGCCTGCACAGTGGCTTACAAGGGAACCTCCCTATCGCACCCCCCTCAGATTTAGTTATAAGTTGGCACAGTGGGTAGGCCTTGAAAAACTGAACACAGATCAATCGAGAAAACAGGAAGAAGTTGCGTGGAACTATAAAAAAAATAAGCAAAATATACAAACTGAGTAGTCCATGCGTATGATAGGCAACATCAAGGATAGTGTGAGCTCAGGAGCGCCGTAGTCCCATGGTTAGCATGAGCAGCTGCGGAACGAGAGGTCCTTGGATCAAGTCTTCCCTCAAGTGAAAAGTTTAATACTTTATTTTCAGACAATTATTATGTGTCCGTCCGTCCGTTGCCATCACTTTTTTGGGAGTGGTTATCACATCCACAAGAAAACCTAAATCGGGCAAGGTAGAAGAATCTTTTTACCCATTCGCCAAGTGTACAAGTTAGGTGGGTCGATAACATATTCCTGTCATATAGAATATATAGAATATATCAGACGTGTTTTCCTGTGGAGGAATCAGTTGACGTATGACC
This sequence comes from Schistocerca serialis cubense, assembly GCF_023864345.2. Lineage (NCBI taxonomy): Eukaryota > Metazoa > Arthropoda > Insecta > Orthoptera > Acrididae > Schistocerca > Schistocerca serialis. The sequence goes on from NC_064640.1 coordinate 527,654,054, forward strand.
TTGCAATCAAATGTTTTCAGTTCCCATTGGAGAGGCACATCCTTTCTTCTACTAATCGCATGGTTTTGCGGTGCGCTCGCAAAACACAGACACTAAACTTATTACAGTGAACAGAGACGTCAATGAACGAACGGACAGATCATAACTTTGCGAAAATAAAAAAAGTAAAGTTTTCACTCGAGGGAAGACTTGAACCAAGGACCTCTCAGTCTGCAGCTGCTCACGCTAACCACGGCGCTCCTCAGCTCACACTATCCTTGATGTTGCATATCTTGCGCATGGCCTACTCAGTTTGTATATTTTGCTTATTTTTTTCATAGTTCCAGACAACCTCTTCCTGTTTTCTCGATTGATCTGTGTTCAGTTTTTCAAGGCCTATCCACTGTGCCAACTTATAACTAAATCTGAGGGGGATGTGATGGGGAGGTTCCCTTGTTAGTATTGTCACAGCCATGTGCTTGACATCACCTTTTCCAGCTGATATTTCCGCCATTGACACCATGCTTAACCCAACATCAGGGAAACCCATCAAGCTCCTACTCACACTGCATGTGATGTATCGGACAGTACCTTTCCAGGTGGATAGTGGCTCATCTTCATCTCTGGTCAATAGTTCTCACTACGTGATGCTGGGCTATCCTCCACTGTACCCACTTAGAGGAAGATTGTGGCCTATGGCGGTCATAAAATTCCAGTGCTGGGCATGTTTTCAATGGAGGTCTCACTTAAAAATGTGTTCTGCATGCTTTCATTTTTGGTCGTTTCTTCCAGTACTGCAGAAAACATTTTTGGGTTAGATGCCTTCAGTTTAGGTTTTCCATATCTGAGAATCTGTGTTTGGTATCCCTGCAAATTGCATTTCGAGGCATTGAAGACTTGATGACCTCCATTTCAGAACTTTTTGCTCCAGGTTTGGGTCAGGTGGTATCTGTCAAGGCTCACCTTCACATGAAACCAGGTTTAACTCCGTGCTTCACGGCCACGATGAATACGGAACTGGACAGGTTGGTCACCATTGATGTGGTCAACCCAGTTTCTTCCAGTCAGCGGCCTTCTCCCCTTGTTGTCATCAGGGAACTGGATGGCTCTCTCAGACTGTGCAGTGATTTTAAGGCTGTGAATGACTAGCTGATTGTAGATTATTTTCCAGTTCCACAACTAGAGGACCTGTTCTACAGGCGACAGAAACGAGACTATTACAAGAAGATAGATCTGTCAGATGCATATTTACAGCTGCCATCGCATCCAGATTTGTGAAGACTGCTGGTGCTTAACATGTACTTTGGTTTTTACCAGTATAACCAGCTTCCATTTGGAATTGCTAGTGCCCTTGCTGTTTCTCAGTACTGCTTAGAACAACTCATTCAGGGCAATCCCTCATGTGGCAGTTATTTAGATGACATCACTGAGACAGGAACGGCCACAGCTGAGCACCTCTAGAATTTGCACTCCTTGTTTTCTTGCTTATTAGCAAACAGGGTGAAATATAATCTCAGTAAGTATAAGTTTTTCCAGCCGACGGTGGAGCACCGTGGTTTCTTCTTCTGTAAACAAGGCATCAGTCTGACCAGAGACCACTTGTGGGCTGTCGACAACATGCCCCGCCACAACTCTGAAAGAGCTACACTTCTTTCTGGGAAAGATTAGCTATTACGGTCATTTTATCCCACAGGTTGCCAAGCTCACTGACCCACTCAATGCACTGCATACGAAGGGGGCTCGCATGGTGTGGTCACTTGGTTGTGAGGTGGCATTTCTCGCACTAAAGCAGTCTCTGTGATCTGCACTGTGCCTCGTACCGTACTTGCTGGGAAAGCCCCATCTCCTCTCCTCTGATGCCTCAGAGCATGGAGTCATCGCGGTGCTCTCCCTCTGGGACCCCAACGGCTCCGAACACCCAGTCGCTTTAATGTCCAAGACTGTCACTCGGGCCAGTGTAACTATTTGCATATAGAGAAAACGGCATTTGCCATTATCTATGCAGTGAAGAAGTTCCATACCTATCTGTACAGCATGAAGTTTCAGTTGATCACAGACCACAAACCCTTACTCACATTGTTTGGTTCTCAGTCTCGACTCCTGGATAAAATGACACAAAAGCTTCAGTGCTGAACTCATTTCTGTGAGCATATACTTATGATATATTCTACAAACCTGCCTCCCCCTGCGGGTTAGAATAGATCTGAAGTATTCCTGCCTGTCGTAAGAGGCGACTAAAAGGAGTCTCGCACCTTTCGGCCTTCATGTGATGGTCCTCTGTAGGGTTTGACCTCCATTTTTCAAAATTTTCCTGAAGAGCGAACCATCTGGGGAAAGGCACCTTACATGGTGCATCGTGTCCATTGTGCATAGAGATCTTTAGCCCACTTTATCATCATGGCATTGCAGTCCCACTCATCTTCCATCTCTTGGGTGAGGACACCTTCCTGGGTGCGTTTTCTCCACCCACTATACAGTGTTGTTTTCTGCGCCAGCAATGACCATGGAAATCTTTGCACCTCATATCCAGCACGGTAGCCAGTCCGTTGTGGTGGGGCCGCCATGTACCCTGTTGGTTGTACCCCCGCACTACACAGGGATACTCTGCTGATGCCTGCGCTGTTACCTCCCAACATATGCTAAGGAGTAGAAGATGCCCATCATCCTGGGGCATCGGGACACCCGGCAATGGCCATCCTGCCAGGTGGCCTTTGCTGCGGCCGGGTGGCGCCCATGGGGAGGGCCCCTGGATGGAGTGGGTTGACATGCGATGAAGCTTACCACGTTGTCACTTGCTGGTGTCTCTAAGTGTTCCAAGTCTCAGTACAGTGCAAGGAAGTATGATCGTAAATCGTTCCCCTCCCTGGCGACACCATGGGAGGAACGCCAAGCCAAGGATGGAAGTGAACCTTATTCACCCCGGTACCTCGTATGTATGAGAGCTGATGGGAACTCCTTTGTCTTGATGAAGCCTCATTTCTTTGTAGAGCATTTAGAGGACAAGTTTGGGGAGGTGGAGGGCTTGTCCAAAAGTGCGCTCTGGGTCAGTCTTGATAAAAACAGCATCCTCTGCCCAGTCACGGGCATTACTCACTTATGACAAGTTGGAGGATGTTTGTGTTACCATCATGAGGTGTTCATTTCGTCCGGCGTGTCCATCGGGGTCTGAGGGATAATCAGGTTGCTACCGGTGCCTTTATCTTGGCTTTCAAGGGTGACACGTAGCCCGAGAAGGTCAAGGTGGATGGTCTACCAATGTGACATCAAGCCATATATCCCTCCCCCAATGCGGTGTTTTAAGTGCTGGAAATTCAGCCCTGTGTCTTCCTGCTGTACTTCCAGCATCACATGTCGAGACTGTGGTATCCATCACATCTCACTACTCCATGTGCCCCACCTCCTATCTGTGTCAACTGTGGAGAGCGTCATTCACCTTGCTCACCAGACTGCAGGATTTTACAGAAAAAGAGTAAAATCATGGAATATTAGACCCTGGACTGATTGACTTACACTGAGACTAAGAGCAAATTTTAGCGCCTACATCCAGTGGCTATGACCTCCTCTTAGGCCGCCTCTATGACAACAGTTGTCGCCCCATCAGTTCCTCGCATTCCTGTCACCTCTCAGAACCAGAAGACTACGCCTGCCCCTTTGACGGTGTGGGGCACTTTCCTCCCTGTTAGTGCTGCACCACCTACTTCGGGAGCAACACCCCCCCCCCCCCCCCAACCATCAGTGATATCAGTCCCCATTTCTGAGCCAGAGAAGTGCAAGTCTTCTTCAGCTTCTCTCGCTAGGAAGGGGTCCCTTGGGTCACTCCCATCCCAGGTTTCTGCTAATGGGAAAGATGACACCCGCCAGTGGCTGCAGGGCCCAAAAGCAGCTGGTTGTAGGGCTTCACTCTCATCCTCAGTCCCAGAGACTGTATCAGTGAAGTCCTCCCAGCCAGGGAAACCCAAACAGCAGCAAGAGAAATCCAAAACAAGGTCCCCAAGACCAAGGGAATTGCAGTGGCACCCACACCGCCGCTACCTACAAGGTCTGAGGCTGCGGATGAGGTGGAGATTCTGGCGTCTGCTGAGGACCTAGATCTCGCCGGACCCTCAGATACAATGGATATAGACTGCTCAGTAAAAAGTCAGTGGCAGCAGGTGACCTGGAGGCATAAACTGCCTTCTTGAATGTTCCAGGCCCTCCCAGTCTCATGATGACGTCATCCTCCAGTGGAATTGCGGCGGTTTTTTCCACCACATGGATGAGCTACGGCACCTGTTAAGCTTTACATCTGCTTTCTGCATTGCCCTCCAGGAAACGTGGTTTCCAGCAATGTGGACCCCTGCCTTCTGCAGCTATAATGTATACTACAGGAACTGTAGTGACTATAATTGAGTGTCAGGTGGAGTTTGTTTTTATGTCCTAAACTCAGTCTGTAGTGAAACTGTGCCCCTTCAAACCCCTCTTGAAGCTGTGGCTGTCAGGATAAGGACGACACAGGAAATAACTGTCTGCAACATACATCTCCCTCCAGATGGTGCAGTACCCCTGGATGCATTGGCTGCACTGATTGATCAACTCCCTAAACCTTTCCTACTTTTGGGAGATTTTAACACCAATAATCCCTTGTGGGATGGCACTGTGCTTACTAGCCGAGGTAGAGATGTCGAAACTTTACTGTCTCCATTCGACCTCTGCCTCTTAAATACTGGGGCCGCTACACATTTCCGTGTGGCTCATGGTAGTTACTCGGCCACTGATTTATCAATTTGCAGCCCAGGACTTCTCACATCTATCCACTGGAGAGCACATGATGACCTGTGTGGTAGTGACCACTTCCCCATCTTCCTGTCACTGCCACAGCGTCAGGTTCATGGATGCCTGCCCAGATGGGCTTTAAGCAAGGCTGACTGGGAAACTTTCACCTCTGCTGTCACCGTTGAATCTCCCCCACACGGTAACATTGATATGATGGTTGAGGTGACTATAACAATCGTTTCTGTGGCAGAAAACACGATCCCTCGCTCTTTATGGTGCCCCCGGTGAAAGGCAGTCCCTTGGTGGTCGCCGGAAGTCGCTGAAGCAATTAAGGAGCGTTGGCAAGCTCTACAGCAGCGTAAGTGGCAACCTTCCTTGGAGCACCTCATAGCCTTTACATGGCTCCATGCCCACGTTCACAAACTTATCAAAAGACAGAAGCAGGAGTGTTGGGAGAGATATGTCTCGACTATTGGGTGCCATACGTCACCTTCCCAAGTCTGGGCAAAGATCAAATGTGTTTTTGGGTACCAGACCCCATCAGATGTTCCCAGTGTTAACATAAATGGCGTGTAATCTACCAACCCAAATACGATTGCCGAGCGCTTCGCTGACCACTGTGCTCGAGCCTCTGTGTCAGAGATTAACCCCCCAGCCTTTCGCACTCCAAAACGGCAGCTGGAAGGGAAAGTCCTCTCGTTTACTACACGCCACAGTGAATCCTATAACACCCCATTTACAGAGTCGGAGCTCCTCAGTGCCTTGCACATTGCGCCGACACAGCACCTGGGCCAGATTGGATCCACAGTCAGATGATTAAACATCTCTCATCTGACTACAAGCGAAATCTCCTCATCATCTTTAACTGGATCTGGTGTGATGGCGTCTTTCCATTGCAATGGTGGGAGAGCACCATCATTCCAGTGTTCAAACATGGTAAAAACCCGCTTGATGTGGATAGCTATCGGCCCATCAACCTGACCAACATTCTTAGTAAGCTGCTGGAATGTATGGTGTGTCGGCAGTTGAGTTGGGTCGGGTCCTGGAGTCGCGTGGCCTACTGGCTCCATGTCAGGGCAGCTTCTGTCAGGGTGGCTCTACCACTGATAATCTTGTGTCCCTTGAGTCTGCCATCTGAAAAGCCTTTTCCAGATGCCAACACCTGGTTGCCTTTCTGATTTACGAAAAGCTTATGACACCACCTGGGGAGCCATCCACAAGGCGCAGTCATGGGCTCTAGCCACGGTTTCCAGTTTTCAGCTGCAAAGTCGTGTGTTATGCACTTCTGTCAGCATTGTACCATTCATCTGGAACCAGAAGTTTACCTTAATGATGATCCACTCACTGTAGTGGAGACATATCGATTCTTAGGACTGGTTTTTGATGCCCGATTGACTTGGCTTCCTCACCTTCGTTAGCTTAAGCAGAAGTGCTGGCAGCACCTCAATGCCCTGCGCCGCCTGAGCAACACCAACTGGGGTGCAGATCGCTCTACACTGCTGCAGCTCTACAGAGCCCTTGTTCAATCCTGCCTTGGCTATGGTAGTGTGGTTTATGGTTCGGCGGATCGCCCTCAGTGTTGCATTTACTCAACCCAGTGCACCACTGTGGCGTTCGACTAGCAACAGGAACTTTTAGGACGAGTCCAGTGACCAACATCCTGGTGGAGGCTGGAGTCCCTCCATTTCAGGTTGGGTGTGCACAACTGCTGGCCATTTACGTTGCACACTTTCGTAGTTCTCCTGCACATCTGAATCACCATCTCCTTTTCCCACCCACGGTGGCTCATCTCCCTCATTGGTGGCCCAGGTCAGGGCTTTCAATTGCAGTTCAAGTCCAATCCCTTCTTTCCAAACTGGAGTCCTTCCTTGCCTTTACCACCTATACTTCAGGTCCATTCATGTACAACTCCATGGTGTACACCTCAGCCGCAGCTCCGCCTGGACCTTTCACATGCCCCTAAGGAGTCAGTTAACCCGCGGCTCTCCACTGCCACTTACTCTTGATTCTTGACATATACCGAGGTCATGAAGTGATTTACACCGATGGTTCGATGGCTGATGCTCACGTTGGCTTCGCGTATGTCCATGGAGTGGTCAGCCAGCCACAGTCATCTGCTCTCTTGTTTTTACCCCTTCTACCTGTTTCTTGCTTCTCTCTGTGGTTTTATTTTCCTGTTTTGTTCATGGTAGTGTTGATTGTCCTTCTGGTTCTTCCTTTCTCCTGTTATTGTGCTGTACTTCTCCTTTCTTTTCTTCTTTTCCTTGTGTATTTATTTTATTGGGAACGAGGGACTGATGACCTCGCAGTTTGGTCCCTTCCCCTCCCTCTTTTAAACCAACCAACCCACAAACCTGCCATTTGCCACACAAATGCTGATCTGTCTTGTCTGTCTGATAACCCAGATCCCGAGTTTGACACTCTGGAAGTCATCGTTTTTCAACTAGGCTGACTTGGCATTGACCCTTCAGAAGTTCCCCTCAATGCATCAGCAGTCACAGCTCAGAAGCAGGTGGGGCTGTTCCATCATCCCATGGATTCAGCATGACTGGACTCAGAGGTTGCCCATGGACACCCATGGTCTCCTGAAGATATGACTTCTGGCCTCGATTCTCCTCCTGTGATGGGGTTCTGCTTCTCCAGATTGTACAAGACTTGCCTTGAGTTATTATTCTGCCAGCTCTGCACCGCAAGGCTGTTCATCTCCTCCATGCCAGTCACTGGGGTGTTTTACATATGAAGCAGTTGGCCCGGCGATATGCCTATTGGCCACCAGCAGCCAGCCCCATCCCCCAAATGTTTTATCACCCTGGCCCCAGGGTGTGTCTTTACTCAGACTTTGCCTGCCCTTTGCAGTGGAGGTGGCTCATTGTGGTCAACTTGTCATCCAAGTTTCATTATAAGCCCTCTAGCACATCAGCAAATATCATTCAGGTCTTGTCTCACATGTCTGCTACTTGGGATCTCCCATCAGCCACTGCCACGACAATGGCCCCTGGTCTACCTCTGCATGGTTCATCCATTTTTATAAGCTCCAAGGGATCACGCACCTGCTCACTGCACCATTCCACCCACAATCCAACAGGGAGATGGAGCAGATGGTACAGACTTTCAAGATGATGATGTCAGCAATGGTGCACTCTGCTTCCATGGATGAGGCCCTCACACTGTTTTTTGACCACCAATTGGGCTACTCCCATCACTGGGAAGAGCCCTACTGCAGTCTGGGCTCTGCTTACACTGCTGTATGCACCATGACCTCAACCCAACCTGCCTCAGGCATATCGCTGGATCGCACTTGGTGCCCCAGTGTGGGTGCACTCATTCAGTTGCTGTACATCCTGAGTTCCTGCTACAGTCCACAGCTCTCACAGTTGCTAAATGTACAAGATGTCCAGTGGCGGCCATCTCTGCCGGCACCACCAGAACCATCTATGCCAGAAATCACCACAGTCACCACCCACAGCCCTGGACATCTTGCTGTCTCCCCCTCTCATGCCACCAGCTCCACTTTGACCCTGCTGGGCTCTTGGTGCCACGGGGGACATGGAGTGCACACTGGTGCTCCGGTCTGTCTCTGTTCCAGTTCCAAATGGAGATGACCCTATCTCCAGTGGCTGCACAGTGCACGTCGGAAAATCCTGGCAGTCCTAGGATTGTCAGTATCAAGAGGAAACCTGTCCTGGACATGGCCTGGCCTCATCGGGGACCCTTCTGGTCCCCATGCTGACCACTGCCCCACCACCCCATCAATGCAGTCGGCACCAGAGGGACCAGTTCCACTTCTATGTGCCATCTTTTGGGGAGTAGCGTTTAGATAATTGACTCGGGCAGTGAAATAGAGTTATCACAAACGTTCAGAATCGATCCACGCTTGTTGCTCACTCCACCGATGGTGACACTGCGAGTGGCTGCGAAAAGACAAACAACAGAAAGTAGCCACACATATTACGCTGGTCACCATGTGATGACAAATGCTACCTCGGATCCAGACTACTCTTGGACTGTGTGATTATGTTCACCATTAGTCCATTCAGTGAACACGGAATAAAGAGTGTTAGTTAGTTTTCATAACATTTCCCCTTCTTTAATAGTATTCCATTCAAATTAGACATCATTCTGAGCAGTGGTTCTTCTTCTTTTTTTTTGTGGGAACTTTAATTATAATCGCACTGTACCTAATACAGTGTGGTGCTGATAGAAGTAGGATCAGACAACAGCTGCATACAAAGAGGAACTCACTTGTGGAAAGTCTGGTAAAGCTGCCCATGTACAGGCAATACTTGGTTCATCACCACATATGTATGCCAATTGCTCTGTCAGTCACCTGATTTGTAACAGAGATTTTCAAGTCTTTATGGAAGGAAGCAAGGTACAAAAACAAAAACCCTCTATCCATAAAGTTCCAAGACATTTTATTTTCGGTCTAACGGGATGAGAATGGTGGGAGTGTTTATTATCCATTGCAGGTCATAATGATTAGGCATGACGGTTGACGGGACAACTGATGTGTAGAGCCAGATGGATGACCATAGGAAATCATGAAAGCTATGAAAAATGATAGTTCATATATTCATGGTGTACAGTACAACAGTCACAATGGCTTTAGATAATGATGTGTGCTTAGCTTAGCACGTGGTCTCAGGAGCCGGCCAGCACACAGAGTAACCATGCTAGGCAGCAGTGATGAAGTTAACGGTGTCAGCTGCTTCGCGAGTGTAATGCCATGTCAGGCCAAGGCAAGAGGCCAGCATGCAGCTATGGCGAACTCCAAAGTGAGTTAGGAGTTGGTCACTCAGTATGGTGTGGATGTGTGACTCAGTGCAACAAGCATGTAAGCATGTTGAGGTGAGCCAAGGACCCCAGCAAAGGATTCAGGGACAGTGGCCTGCAGACGCAAACCTGCAGTAGCAGAGTGCGTGTACTCAGGGCAGACAGCAGCTTGTCAGTGAGTCAGGCACAGGTGCAAACTTTGGAGCCCCCTGGATTGGTGCCCTGTAGTTGATACAAGTCAGCCAGCAAATGGTCTCTCAGCAGAAAGGCACCAGTTCAACTCCCGGAGGCATCAGGACTAGGTGCAGCTTGTAGACCTGCAGCTAGCAGAGACACATCTGGTAGCAGTAGGGGGCAACCACTTGGGTAAGAATGTATTCTTGTCAAACAAAACTGCAGTAGCTGCTGACTAATCTTTTATTAACACAACTGGTTTCACAACCTAAAGTCGCATTATCAGGTACATCTGAATATAAAAATCAGAGATTGGAGGAAAAATCAATTTTTTTTGACAAAAGTTCCAGTGAAAACAATACATAACTTCAATGATGTTTAGATACTAAATGTATGAAATGACAATAACCCTCAATAGAATCAGATACTCAATAAACAGAATACTCACATTCAAATCATTTACAGTGAAATGTAGAGATTGGATGCCCTCAAAACTCTCAGTCAGATAGTTTTTAAAAGGTCATTAAAAGGAGTGGTGGTCAAAATACGAGTGGTAGAATAAAAGATATGGCCTTGGTAAATGGCTCAAATTACAGAAAACAACGTGGAGCATAATATAGTATAAGTATTTCAACTGGACCAAGAAATCACTAAAACTCATAAAAGTCTGTTTTATCATGTCCACCCAGAGGAAAATAAAGGGTCATGAAATGGACAGTACTATAAAAGTAGTAAAGCATATGAAATGTAGTTAAATATGTGATCCCAAAATGAAAATAAGACAGATGGAAATAAAGAGTTCTCCACCTTATTGTCTCCGCAAAGTAGTTTTGCCTTGTGTTTTCTGAGGAATGCACAACCCACATATGGTACTACCAGTATCCACTAAGGCAACTTCAGTATTAATTTCAGGTTGAACCCTTTCTGCAGTGTTAGGTTTTTCTATACCTTGAGGTATTTCATCATGCAAATCAATCCCTAATAATCTTGTACACAGTTCTATCAGTTCATCTTTCAACACAGTATTATATGCTTTTCTTTTAATAATTCAGCATCCCTATCACCAGCAAATATTACATTGAAAGCATCACAATATTCAGAATTACTCACACTCATCTGCAAAGCTATTTGGCGTATAAACTTGTACTACTGTGGTAGGCATGGGCTTTGTGTCTATTAGGTGATGAGACACATAAAGTAGTAAAGGAGTTTTGCTATTTGGGGAGCAAAATAACTGATGATGGTTGAAGTAGACGCAATGGCAAGGAAAGCGTTTCTGAAGAAGAGAAATTTGTTAACATCGAGTACAGATTTAAGTGACAGGAAGTCGTTTCTGAAAGTATTTGTATGGAGTGTAGCCATGTATGGAAGTGAAATGTGGATGATAAATAGTTTGGACAATAAGAGAATAGAATCTTTCGAAATGTGGTGCTACAGAAGCATGCTGAAGATTAGATGGGTAGGTCACATAACTAATGATGAGGTATCGAATAGAATTGGGGAGTAGAGAAATTTGTGGCACAACTTGACTAGAAGAAGGGATCAGTTGGTAGGACATGTTCTGAGGCATCAAGGGATCACCAATTTAGTATTGGAGGGCAGTGTGGACGGTAAAAATCATAGAGGGAGAGGAATAAATGAATACACTAAGCACATTCAGAAGGCTGTAGGTTGCAGTACGTACTGGGGGATGGAGTTTGCACAGGATAGAGTAGCATGGAGAGCTGCATCAAACCATTCTCTGGACAGAAGACAACACCACTCACACTCAATTATCTTAACTGCATAGCGTAATCAAATTCATGCACCCTTCTTAGCCTGTCAAGGTCCTTTGCTTACATAGTTATTAAAAGTCTGCCCGCATCTCGTGGTCGTGCGGTAGCGTTCTCGCTTCCCACGCCTGGGTTCCCGGGTTCGATTCCCGGCGGGGTCAGGGATTTTCTCTGCCTCGTGATGGCTGGGTGTTGTGTGCTGTCCTTAGGTTAGTTAGGTTTAAGTAGTTCTAAGTTCTAGGGGACTTATGACCACAGCAGTTGAGTCCCATAGTACTCAGAGCCATTTGAACCTTTTTTTTTTTTTATTAAGTCATCTGTTGTTCACCATTTATGACTAAATGTTTTATTATTTTTTTATTTACACGTCAAGTTCCGTAGGACCAAATTGAGGAGCAAATCTCCAAGGTCATGGAACGTGTCAGTACATGAAATTACAACATAAAAGTAATAACAGATAAAAATAAATGTTTATGAACCCGAAAAAGTCACTCCATTAGTTTAAGTAAACACAATCAATAATAGAATAAGAATCAGCTTAATTTTTCAAGGAACTCCTCGACAGAATAGGAGTGATCCATGAGGAAACTCTTCAGTTTCAATTTGAAAGCACGTGGATTACTGCTAAGATTTTTGAATTCGGGTGGTAGCTTATTGAAAATGGATGCACTTCTTTTTGCACAAGAGTTCAGGAAGTCCGATCCAAATGCAGGTTTGATTTCTGCCAAGTATTAACCGAGTGAAAGCTGCTTATTTTTGGGAATAAGTTAATATTGTTAACATGAAATGACAGTAAGGAATATATATACTGAGAGGCCAATGTCAAAATACCCAGACTCGGGAACAGGGGTCGACAAGAGGTTCGTGAACTTACATCACTTATTGCCAGAACCGCCCGTTTCAGAGTCAAAGTATCCTTTTAGAATGGGAAGAATTACCCCAAAATATAATACCATATGACATAAGTGAACAAAAATAAGCAAAGTAGACTAATTTTCATGTCAATCAATCACTCACTTCTGATACCGCTCGAATATAAAAAATGGCAGTATTAAGTCTTTGAACAAGATCCTGAAGGTGGGCTTTCCACGACAGTTTACTAACTATCTGAACACCTTGGAATTTGAACTGTTCAGTTTCACTAATCATATGCCCGTTCCATGAAATTAAAATGTCCGGTTTTGTTGAATTGTGTGTTAGAAACTGTAAGAACTGAGTCTTATTGTGATTTAGTGTTAGTTTATTTTCTATAAGCCATGAACTTAGGTCATGTAATACACTATTTGAAACCGAGCCAATGTTGCACACATCATCGTTTACTAGCAAGCTAGTGTCATCAGCAGACAGAAATATCTTAGAGTTACCCGTAATACTAGAGGGCATATCATTTATACAAATAAGGAACAGGAGCGGCCCCAACACTGATCCCTGCCCCCCCCCCCCCCCCCCCCACTTGACAGTACCCCACTCAGATCCCACATCACAGCCATTCTCAACATTGTGAATAATGACCTTTTGCTGCCTGTTGCTAAAGTAAGAGGTGAACCAATTGCGAGCTACTCCCCGTATTCCACAATGGTCCAACTTCTGGAGCAATATTTTGTGATCAACACAGTCAAATGCCTTAGTTAAATCAAAAAATATGCCAAGCATTTGAAACCTTTTGTTTAGCCCATTCAGTACCTCACAGAGAAAAGAGAATATAGCATTTTCAGTTGTTAAACGACTTCTAAAGCTGAACTGTACATTTGATAGCAAATCGAGTGATATGAAATGATCAATTATCCTTAGGTACACAGCCTTTTCAATAACTTTTGCAAACAATGATGGCGTAGAAATAGGTCTAAAATTATCTACATTATCCCTTTCCCCCTTTTTATAAAGCGGCTTTACTACTGAGTACTTTAATCGGTCAGGAAACTGACCATTTCTAAAGGAAAAATTACAAATATGGCTAAATACTGGGCTAACATGTATAGCACAGTACTTTAATATTCTGCTAGACACTCCACCATAACCATGAGAGTCCTTAGTCTTCAGTGGTTTAATTATTGACTCAATCTCCCTCTTGTCTGTATCGCAGAGGAGTATTTCAGACATCAGTCTCGGAAAGGCATTTGCCAAGAAAGTTATATGATTTCCTGCAGAAACTAAATTTTTATTTAGTTCACCAGCAATGCTCAGAAAATGATTGTTAAATACTGTACATATATCTGATTTATCAGTAACAGAAATATTTTTACTATGAACTGACTTTATATTGTCGACTTTGTGCTGCTGACCAGACACTTCCTTGACAGCTGACCATATGGTTTTAATTTTATCTTGTGAATTAGCTATTGTAGTTGCATACCACATCCTCTTTGCCTTCCTAATAACATTTTTAAGCACCTTACAATACTGTTTGTAATGGGCTACTGTAGCTTGATTGTGACAACTTCTAACCCTTTGATATAATTCCCGCTTTGTTCTACAAGATATCCTTATCCCACTAGTCAGCCACCTGGGCTGCCTATTACTGCTAGTACCCTGTTTAGAATGTTCTAATGAAAAGCAACTCTCAAAGAGCATGAGAAATGTGTTAAGGAAAGCATTGTATTTATCATCTATGTTATCGGCACTATAAACATCCTGTCACTCTTGTTCCTTGAAAAGGTTTAAAAAACTCTCTATTGCTGTTGGATTAACTTTCTTACATAGTATGTAATTAAATATGGCACTGGTTTGAGTACAAAAGCCTTTTAGTGTTAAAATTACCCACAACATTTGCAACATAATTAATATAATCAATAGCCTCCAGTGCATCTTTCACAGTATCTGCCACAAAATTGTCATCTGCTGCTACACACTGCACAACACAAATATCATTTACTAATGCACTACCCTTTACCTGTCCATCCACGAAAATACCTGCCACAGGCTCCACTGCCTGCATACTACACCCATCAGCTCCAATTGGTGTAGATAGCACCTAAATCAATATCATTCATGTTGCTATTCACACACTCATTAATCTAAGCACAACACACATTGACTTCCTTTGCTACTACAGCTGAAGACCTTTCTGATTTCATCATTATCTGTCAGTTGATAGGTACTATAGTAATCTTTTGTATCCCACAAACAAAATTCTTCACAGATTCTCAGCTCTTCTGCCTCCTATATTGCTGTACTAGACTTTCCCAGAGTTCATAAGATGACTGAGCATTCTTGAGATCCTCGTGGTACAGAACATAAGTTTTTGTGTCTCCTGTCAAGTGTGACTTGGTCACCTTCAGCAACTCTTTATCTTGTCCAAAATCCCTGTTTTGCTGCTGTCGGCATGTTATCTATAGACACTAGTATGTCCTCCTTTCTTGCCTGAAAAAGGCTTAAGATGGCTTGCGGTAGTTGGATCTAAGGCGGGAACAGCCAAACTGGATGACATCCAGCCCTCTCTTACAGCATGTAACTGCCTATGCAGGTCTGCATTATCTGCTCTTGGCTGAGCTACCTGTTCCATCAAAGACTGAACTGCTTCCTGAGTGGTAACTGACCATGCTTTTGACCCAGACATGATGAAGCTTTTACACAGCACACAAAAAAACAACAGAAGAACAAAACAGGAACAACAGAAGTACAGTTAACTGTAACATTACCAAAACACTGCTCAGTCCTTGTGCCTCATCATAAGTCATGCTTATTCCTAACACACTCTAGCATAATGTCCATACCCACAGCATGTACAGCACATCTCTAGGGCTTATTCAGTACACGCTGCACTACAACCTAACCAGTTAAGCTGTGTACACCACACTGGATGCATACTGGCAGGGCCTACGCTTACATGTCGCTGAATTGTCTTACTCCTGCAACAAGATCTAAGATTTTTGCAGAATGCCACAGGGCTCTGGTGGAGCTAGGGGGAAGCAATAGGATAAACTTAGTGTGGGTCTCTGGCCACTCAGGGATCTGTGGCAATGAACAAGCCGACAGATTGACTATGGTGGGGGCAACAGCTCCATTTATTGGACCAGAACCTGTCCTGACAATCACCAAGGCTATGATTGAATTAGAACTATGGAACTGGCTTGTAGGATATTGGACCAAGGTGCATAGACAAAAACATGGTAAGTTAATGATGCCCAAGCCATGTTTTAAAAGAATCTCTGTAATAATGGGATTGAACAGGAAAGAGATCAAACTCATGACTGGACTGATGACTGGCCATGGGAATTTCAAAAAACACCTACACACTATGGACCCTAAATGTAGGATCTGTGATGAGGGTGAAGAAACTGCATCACACCTGATCTTTGAATGCATGGCATTGGAGAGTAAAATATACAAAATCTTCGGGACAATTAGACCTGAAAAAAATTGTGTCTAACAAAAAACTGGTACAGGGACTCCTTGCACTATTTAAGGGCACTGGTTGGCTTTACTAGATAGGTAGGGAGCGATACAATAAACTTAGTTTCGGTGCGGGCAGTGGCAGGTTAGGCCTAAGCTGTTTTAGCTTCCCTGATATAATCAAAGCAAATTGTCTTAAACCTATGCTCATCATCTGTCCCAATGAATATGACATTAAAACCCATCTATGAGTCCAGGCAACCAGTCGTTATACTTGATTGAAGATATGGAAGAAATAACAGCTACTGCAATTGTTCTAATGTGCCTGCGGCATTATACATCACCTCGTGACTTTGTTCAAATTCAGCGGCTACTTCTGACACCAGTTGCAACTTTTGCCAGATACGTCCCACACAAAAATGGAACATCAGCTAATTCATGGCCCATACGAAAAAACTATTGCTTGTAGCACGGGCTCACATCTCTAGGGAACCCCAGGAGGCTCGCCACTCTTTGGCGGGTTTGTGGTTGGCTTCCATGGGGCCCCAGCCTTTGCAGCATCTTTTTCCTTCCATGCTGCATGTCTGTCCTCTCGCTATTATTTCTCCCCTCTCTTTGGGAGCATGTCTGGGATGTTTTTGGGAATGTGTTCTGCATTTTCAGTAGCTAATATCAGAACAGTACCACCACTGTTTTTCGTTCAATTTTTCTTTCTTTGTTTCCCTCCTCCTATCCTTCCTCCGCATCAGCATTTGAGATTCCTCATTTTCCTCTTCCTCTTGTGCACTCCTGAAGGCTGGCCCACGTGTCTGACACCTAACAGGTGACTGGGTAATGTGTAATTCCCAGCCCCGAGTCGACAGGTAGAGTTCACATGTATGCCCTTGTACAGGCCAGGCCCACGGAGGGGTGACTGCCTGAGCTGCTACCTTCCCAAATTGTTGATTGATCCCTCTGTCGGGAGTTCGGGAGGTGTGAACAATCACCTAAGGTGGGGGCACCCCCCTCTGAGGGGGAGACAACAGTTGGAAGGAGCATGCCATCAGAGACCCTGGCAATCATGGGAGATTTTCTTGCTATGAGCCAAAGATCATCTTCACAGTAAATGTCTGTTACATGTAAACGGAATGAGGCTAATGATTCAAAGACCCACCCAGCTGCATCAAGGTTCATTGTTTCACTTAATGATGATAGTCAGTCATTTGCTACGGGAAATTCATTTATTATTCAGAAAGTTGATTTTCAAGCACAATAACTGATTTCAGCCTCACTTCTCCATGGCTATCCTATTCATGTCGAGGCCCATCAAACGCTGAATTCTTCCTGTGGTGTTATTTACACTAAGCGGCTCGATAATCTGACTGAGGCAGAAATCCAAATGTACCTCTCTGATCAAGGTGTCACTGCAGTCCATTGGGTGATGGAAAAAATAGATGCATCCTTAGTGCCCACATACTCTCTTTTTCTCACTTTTGATAGAGAGGTGCTTCCGTCAAAGATCGCAGCAGGCTATGAAGTTATCACAGTCTGACAATACATTCCGAACCCAATGTGCTGCTGCCAGTGTCATTGTTACAACCACACTTGAGAGTCCTGTCGGCACCTGCCCAAATGTGTAACCTGTGGTAGGGACACTCACAAGGGCAATACTCTGCATCCTTCTCCCACGATTGTCCCCTGTATCTCTATGAGGGCCGTCCAGGAGATCCAGGTGAAGGAAAAAGTGCCTTAGATGGTCACTCGCAAGTTCTTGACTAGTTGGAAACCCTGTGTTCTACTATCCGGCACTTACAGTACTGTTCTTGCTCTGTCTCATTCTGCGTGGCCATGCAGATATGCAACCTCAAATTAGGCACCGTGGTTGTAAAATTGCCCAGTGTCATGGTAGCACGCCTGTCTCCTGCTCCAGCTGTGCTACAAGCCACCAAACTTTTACCTCATGGGGCAAAGTCACTTGCTACACAACTGGCAGGCTGGGAAGGACTGAAGGAATACTCCTGTGAAGACTTCTTACATCCCTTCAGCCAACAAATGGTCTGAGTCTTCCTCTGCAAACCGAAAAGGCTCCAAGAAATCAAGTAAAGGCAAAAGGTCTGCTCCTTTGTTGGTGTCGCCACGTGATACCATCACCTGGCCGACCTCCATGTTGCCAGTGTGCATTGCCATCTGTTTTTCTGCCTGGACTCCGCAGATGAACAGAAGGAGAATGCCAAAGCCTCTGCAAATCTCATGGAACAGGATCCTCCAACCGCTGTGTCCTGTAGCAATGGCTTTGAAGGCTGGCACTCGGCAACCGCTGAAGTGATCACCCTTTCATTTTTTTTTCCCTCCTCCCCTTTCATTGACATGTCTCTCCTCCAATGGAATGTTCATGGCCTTCAATGTAACAAAGAGGACTTACAGCTGCTCTTGGAATTACAGTGTCTGCTTGTCCTCTGCCTCAAGGAAACAAAATTACGTCCTCACGGCTGCTCTGAACTCTCTCATTTCTTTCTAGTCCACTTTGACCTTCTCCCCGAACATGGCATTCCATCTCATGGGCGAGGTCATACTACTCATCCAGGATGGTTTCATAGTCAAGCCATCTCCCTGACTAGATGGCTTCAAGCTGTTGCAATCTGCATTTTCCTTCCTCACTTGACCTTTTCTCTTAGTACTGTTTACATCCGTCTGTAATTCGGTGTCACCAGGGCAGACTTCCTCCAGCTTGTTGGGCAACTCCTTCAGCACTTTCTGCTGCTTGGTGACTTTAATGTGCACCATCCCCTTAGGGGTTCTCACAGAACGTGTCCGAGAGGTGCCCTCTTGGCTGATGTTCTCAGTCAACTTAACCTCATCTGCCTTAACAAAGGAGCACTCACGTTCCTTTCAGACCCCATGCTCACCTATTCCCATTTGAACCTTTTTTTTTTTTCAACTGCCCAGCTTTCCCATCGTCTCAAGTGGTCCATTCTCTCAGACACATATCTGAGCGACCATTTCTGTGTGCTATCTGTTTGCTGACTCCTACTGCAGCTATCCGTTTGCTGACTCCTACCACACGTCTGTGCACACCCAGATGGCAGCTTTCTAAGGCTGGCTGGAGGCTTTACTCACCCCTGGCAACCTTTGACGAACCACACCATCTCCTGGTGCCTTGGTGGACTGAGCAATTGCTGGCTTGAAAAACAAGAAAGCACCAGGATCACACCATATCCACTTGGAAACATTGCACCAGGCCTCTCACCACAAATAACCCCATATTTAAAAAAATTAATAGATGATGCCCTGAGGCTGGGTCAGGTGTCAGTAGTCGAGCAGCTAAAAGACTATTGTAGGGACAGAATGGCAAGAGGGCAACAGCAAGGATGTCAAAAGGATTACCAAAGAATTTTTACATGGCTCTATCTGCAAATCCATCTTCTGAGATACCACAATTGAATCTCTCTTGAATATAATAAAGGGAGCTGAATGTTCACGTGTTGAAAAACAAGTCCAGTGCTATGGTACACACAATACAACAATGGTACAACCAAAACAAAGTATCCATATCAGCATATCCAGTAACTAAAACCAACAACATAAACATAAAACACCGAAGTTGTAACTTGATATTGGGGGGGGGGGGGGAGGGGGGGGGCGGGCGTTACACATTGACGAACGACATAGCTTCAACAAACACATATGTCTAATCATGAACAAAGCTAAAAATATACTTCATAAACTAATGACATTAAATTCGACCCAAAACAGACTCCTACGTACACACATAAGAATGTACCACTGTGCACTTTTTTAGTCAGTACTGAGCTTTGCAGCTGGAAGGTGAGTGCATAGACTCACTCTCATCACGAACAGTATCACTGTTAGGCTGGGGCAGAGGAATGTGCTGCTTAAGACTATCTGGGGCGTTCGGCACCACATCAGTCGATTAAGGGTTAAGTCATTGATTTTCAAGTCATCCATCAAACTGCTGGTCAGCTGCTTATCTTAATTTTGTTGTCCTTTAGAATTATTGCGTAACTTACTGATGCTGAAGTTTAAATAATTTAATATACCCTTGCCCTTGTTTAGCTGAGTTGTTGGATTGTAATTCCAATAGTTCATAGTGAGGTTCTCCTGCATCTCTGTACAGTAATTTTGACATTCATTCTGCCTGCTCACCGCGGAATAATAATTATTTTCCACAGTCAAGAAACACTACATAATCTGAAAATTTAGTGTTCCACATTTGCGTATTCCCTATTCCATTAAGGCTCTTCTATTCTGTTAGTTGTCATATAACAGGATCAAGGAACAAATGGTTTAAAAACATGCAATAATGACACGGGTTACTTTAGCCATGGGATGTCAATATATAATAATGGAATTGTCATGGATTCAACTCCACTTGCCCCAGGTGAATTAGACATTTTTACTGTTGCAATATTTAATCCCTGTCAACATGGTGTATGATTCACTTTTTAACACAGTAGCAGTATCCTCAGCTACCTTGAATCTCTGTCTATTCTCCAGATCTTGCCAGTATGATTCTTTGTAAAGTGATTAATCCCTCTATATAAAAGGCAATGTACTGACTGGTTCATCATTGCCCAGCCCAAACCGCTAAGGATAGAAACTTGAAATTTAGAAAAGGTGTGGATCTTATACTGCAGACGTCATTTAAGAGGGTATTTTTCAAAACTCCAACTCTAAGGGGGTGAATGAGAGGGATGAAAGGTTTTTTGAAAATGTCACTATTACAGAAATTTTGAAGCTAGACCTACAAAAATTGGTATTTGGTTTCTTGGTCAGAAATAAATAAATACATGTTTCAGCATTTTCAAAATTTAACCGTATAGGGGTGAAAGCTTTTTTGAAAATACATCGTTATTAAAGAACTACTAAAGGTTTTTTTTACAGCTACATCTAATGAACAATAGTATTTGACTTCTTGGTTATAAATTAAAAATACATGTTCTGTGTTTTTGGAAATCGAACCCCTGAGGGGCCAAAATAGGGGATGGTATTTTTTTATGAAATATTTTATTATGAAAGCATTTTTAACGCTAAATCTATGAAAATTTAAATTTGGCTTCTCAGTTAGAAATTTAAAAAATACATGTCTCACTGTTTTTGGAAGTTCAACCCCCTATGGTGGTGAAAGAGGGAACAAAAACTTTTATTGAAATATTTCATTGTGTAAGCATTTTATAAGATAAATCTATGAAAATTTGAATTTGGCTTCTCAGTTAGAAATAAAAATAGGCAAGTTTATTTATTTATTTATTTTTAATTCAACCCCTAAGGGGGTGAAATAGGCTCAGATTGAGTCACTGACTCATCATCGACCAGACCAAACCGCTAAGGATATAAACTTGAAGTTTGGAGAGAGTGTGGATCTTATACTATAGGTGTTGTTTAAGAAGGGATTGTCTGAAATTCCACTCTTAAGGGAGTGAAATAGGGGATGAAAGGTTTTTTGAGAGTGCAATAATGTCTCAGTTGTGAAATTTCTTTATAGCAAGAGGGCCTCTTTGTTCTTTTGAAACTTCTCAGTGCTACCCTGGATTTGCTCTATTTTTACATGTGCTATCATGCTTTCCTTGATCTTATTGGGTTGTCTGTGTTTTCGTCCATATTTTCCACGATAGTGTTACAGATGTCTAGACTAAAGCTGGTAGCTGCACCTCCTAAATTTAATGCCTATTTTGCCATTGTATTCTAAATTGAGGCATGTCGCCTATACTTAACATTACTGCAACAATAGGATGTAGAGGCTTATCTCACTAGGGGTAAGATAGATACTGCCTACAGGAAAATTAGAGAGACCTTTGGAGAGAAGCGAACCACTTGTATGAATATCAAGAGCTCAGATGGCAACACAGTTCTAAGCAAAGAAGGGAAGGCAGAAAGGTGGAAGGAGTATATAGAAGGTTTATACAAGGGCAATGTACTTGAGGACAATATTGTGGAAATGGAAGAGGATGTAGATGAAGATGAAATGGGAGATAAGATACTGCGTGAAGAGTTTGACAGAGCACTGAAAGACCTGAGTCGAAACAAGGCCCCGGGAGTAGACAACATTCCATGAGGTAACTAATGAGGAGGTATTGAATAGGATTGGGGAGAAGAGAAGTTTGTGGCACAACTTGACTAGAAGAAGGGATCGGTTGGTAGGACATGTTTTGAGGCATCAAGGGATCACAAATTTAGCATTGGAGGGCAGCGTGGAGGGTAAAAATTGTAAAGGGAGACCAAGAGATCAATACACTAAGCAGATTCAGAAGGATGTAGGTTGCAGTAGGTACTGGGAGATGAAGAAGCTTGCACAGGATAGAGTAGCATGGAGAGCTGCATCAAACCAGTCTCAGGACTGAAGACCACACAACAACAACTGCAACAATGTACATGTCTAGCTGCATCAGTCAGTGTAGTAACATAATACACTCCTGGAAATGGAAAAAAGAACACATTGACACCGGTGTGTCAGACCCACCATACTTGCTCCGGACACTGCGAGAGGGCTGTACAAGCAATGATCACACGCACGGCACAGCGGACACACCAGGAACCGCGGTGTTGGCCGTCGAATGGCGCTAGCTGCGCAGCATTTGTGCACCGCCGCCGTCAGTGTCAGCCAGTTTGCCGTGGCATACGGAGCTCCATCGCAGTCTTTAACACTGGTAGCATGCCGCGACAGCGTGGACGTGAACCGTATGTGCAGTTGACGGACTTTGAGCGAGGGCGTATAGTGGGCATGCGGGAGGCCGGATGGACGTACCACCGAATTGCTCAACACGTGGGGCGTGAGGTCTCCACAGTACATCGATGTTGTCGCCAGTGGTCGGCGGAAGGTGCACGTGCCCGTCGACCTGGGACCGGACCGCAGCAACGCACGGATGCACGCCAAGACCGTAGGATCCTACGCAGTGCCGTAGGGGACCGCACCGCCACTTCCCAGCAAATTAGGGACACTGTTGCTCCTGGGGTATCGGGGAGGACCATTCGCAACCGTCTCCATGAAGCTGGGCTACGGTCCCGCACACCGTTAGGCCGTCTTCCGCTCACGCCCCAACATCGTGCAGCCCGCCTCCAGTGGTGTCGCGACAGGCGTGAATGGAGGGACGAATGGAGACGTGTCGTCTTCAGCGATGAGAGTCGCTTCTGCCTTGGTGCCAATGATGGTCGTATGCGTGTTTGGCGCCGTGCAGGTGAGCGCCACAATCAGGACTGCATACGACCGAGGCACACAGGGCCAACACCCGGCATCATGGTGTGGGGAGCGATCTCCTACACTGGCCGTACACCACTGGTGATCGTCGAGGGGACACTGAATAGTGCACGGTACATCCAAACCGTCATCGAACCCATCGTTCTACCATTCCTAGACCGGCAAGGGAACTTGCTGTTCCAACAGGACAATGCACGTCCGCATGTATCCCGTGCCACCCAACGTGCTCTAGAAGGTGTAAGTCAACTACCCTGGCCAGCAAGATCTCCGGATCTGTCCCCCATTGAGCATGTTTGGGACTGGATGAAGCGTCGTCTCACGCGGTCTGCACGTCCAGTACGAACGCTGGTCCAACTGAGGCGCCAGGTGGAAATGGCATGGCAAGCCGTTCCACAGGACTACATCCAGCATCTCTACGATCGTCTCCATGGGAGAATAGCAGCCTGCATTGCTTCGAAAGGTGGATATACACTGTACTAGTGCCGACATTGTGCATGCTCCGTTGCCTGTGTCTATGTGCCTGTGGTTCTGTCAGTGTGATCATGTGATGTATCTGACCCCAGGAATGTGTCAATAAAGTTTCCCCTTCCTGGGACAATGAATTCACGGTGTTCTTATTTCAATTTCCAGGAGTGTAGTTCCAAGTGACTGAGAAGAAGCACAGGTATTTCCATTTTGAAGAAGATATGTCAGACATATATCACTTATTCGGTGGCACTGTGAGAAACTTACATAAGCTTTATTTTGTTTATCAGACGATGGAGAATTGCTTCCGCAGAAATTAGCTTTGATTCAACAAGCTTCAGTTGTATTTAATTTGACTTTCTCTTTTCATCCATAACGTCTTGCAGGCAGTAGATTGTTGACTCAACTGAAGGCTTTCTGTTAAGTAATATTCAGTATGGCTTTCTTAATGGCAAGATATTGTCGGGTATGAAAATAGATCTGGTCATATTCCAAGGAAGTTTTTCTCTTCACAATGTATGTAAACGAATTGTGGGTAACATTAGGAGCTCTGAGAGGCTGTCTGCAGTTAATGCATGAGCATCTGCAGAGGATCATCACTTAGTGCAGCACATGGCAGCTAACCCTCAGCATAAACAAATGTAACAAATTGCAAACTGAAATAAATAAGTGAAGAGGTCATTGATTTTATGAATGCACCATTGATGATCAATCACTGGAAGTAGTCACAAGCATAAATAGCTACGCATATGAGACCATAAAAATTTAATCCTCTGAATACCAATTTTTTTCAGAGTGAAAGATATTAATGTATATTTACTTTAATTATTTTTATAGTTACAAGTAACAATATGAAAAAGGCACGACATCAGCATGCATATCTATTAATTGGGTTGATTATCTGCAGGTGTGAACTAATTCAGTGAGACAATACAGAGTGGATCTAATGCTGCACAACCTACAGATGAAAGCTGTAATTATAAGTTCTGCAAACCATTAGCAGGCTTCCCTTTACCACTCGGAATGTGATAGATAGCAATAACATACAGAAAATTCCTACTTGTTCTCTGATAACCTATCATAGGACACACACATCTCAGTGATAGTCAAAGAGTTAAAGTGAATCAACCAAACTAAAATTTTTGTTGGAAATTGAGATGAGAGGCAGAAATATATTTTGTCTATATAGGACATAGCTTTCAATACCATCGCTTGACTATGTATTTTGTTTTACTCATCTGTCTGGGACACTTAATATCCTGGTTTACTCAGAAGACAAGGACAATTAAAAGAAACTGTGCATGCCATCAGGGATTTATTTAGTCAGTGTGACAGTATCACAGAGGCAGTCAAATAAATTCAGTGGAAAACATGAGGAAAGAGATGTTGTACATCACACTGTGGCTTTCTATTAAAATTCTGTGATTATGTATCCCAAGACAAATCAGATGACATATTAATTTCTCATGCATAAATCTCTTTAAATGACCACTGCAATAAAATCAGAGAAATTTGAGCATTTATAGAATCTTACTGATAGTCATTCTTCCTGGAATACGAGGTAGGGACACATGATAGTCATTTACAATGTACAGATATAAACACAGATGTAAAAGCAAGATGTGTCACAGCATAGCTTGCATTTGTGAATATTCGTTTGTGCATGAGATGGTGGGACCGGCTGGCTGCCTTTGCTCATTCACCCTATGACTGGACAAGTGGCTGCCCCTAAAGCAGTGTCTCAGGTGGCACACTGGGAGTGGGATTTACTAATTATTGGGAGCACCAATGTTGGGCATTTTATGAATGGAATGGAGTCCAATATGCAATGAGGATGTCTGCTGGTGGGGGGGATCCAATCAAGATGTGGAGGAGGCTCGGCATGCAGCTATTGAGAGTGTAGGGTGCGAGTATCTGCAATTTGTGCCACATGTTGGCACTAGTGACACCTGTTGCTTGTGTTCTGAGGCAATTCTCACTTCCTACAGGCAGCTGGTGAAAGTGCTGACAGTAGCTGGTCTTTCTCGTGGGGCACAAGCAGAGCTTAAGATTTGTATCATCATACCCAGAACTGATAGGAATTATTTGATTTGGAGCCAAGAACAGTGTCTCAGCCAGAGGCTCTGTCGATTCTGTGATGGTCTTGGCTGAAAATTTATAGATATGAGTTGCAGTGTGGAGGAGTGTAGGATTCCCCTTGACAGGTCCAATTCATGAATTGCTAAGTCTGAACAGCTTGAAGCAAGGACAGGGATTGCAATATTGCCAGTTCCAAGCAACAGCCAGGTCATGGGCATAGAAGAGCTTTGCACTTGCAGAAAGTGTGTATTCTGTAAATTATGTCTCTTGCTTGCTTATGCAGAGTTTGTCACTTACCCCATCATCACCAATGACAGCTTGCAACATATGCTATCAAAATTTGCCAAATATCTCCATAAACCACATTTAACCAAGACATTCACACCAGAACACTACCAAATGCTCACTGGCTGTCAGAGAATGTGTGATGTCAGACGTGCACAATGAGTCTAAACTTGACTGCCATCAATGGCAACTCCAATTACAACAGAGTAAATATGGAGAGCATACGGTTTCTTTTTCAGACTAGGTGGTAGTTTGAGGTCCTCTGATGAGCATCCACCAGTGTATACACATAGTGTGAAATTAAATCATACACAAAGTAAACACACTTTGAATATCAAGATTGTAATGGTCAATTATGGAAGCATTTGTGACAAAATCCCTGGATTTGCTGCCCTCCAAGAAAAACTGCAATGCTAAAATTATACTTAGAACTGAGAACCATATGAAATCTGTAGTAGAAAGCTCCAAATCATTTTGTGAGACATGGAACATACACAGTCTGGTCAAAAGTACCCGGACACCTATTAGTGGACCCTAATATGGGGTATGATCACCCTTCGCCTTAATAATTGCTTGAACTCTGCTAGGGATGCTTTCAGTGAGGTGTCTGAATGACTGTGGAGGAATTGCAGCCTAGATGTTGGATGCTGGGGTCTGGAGCAAATTCAGCATTCTACCTCAACCAGGAGGTGTTCCACTGGGTTAATGTCAGGACCGTGGGCAGCTTGTCCATTTCAGGAAGTTTATTGCCCACTAACCATTACCTCATATATGCTGCTTTATGACAGGGTGCATTGTCATGCTGATACAGTCAGTCATCATCTACAAACTTTTCCTCTACTGTACACAGTTCTCAATGCTGTACATTGTGTTCATATATTTCCACATTTATCCTTTTCTGAAGTGCAATAATGGAATTACACCCTAGCCATGAAAAACACCTCAATACCATAACACCACCTTCTCTGTACTTCACTGTTAGCACTACACATCAGACTGCCACAGGGTATAGCGTGATTTGTTACTTTATATCACGTTTCCAGTCATCCATTGCTATTTACACCACCTCAAGCATCACTTAACACTGACGTGGCCTGTGAGGAGCTGCTCGGCCACTGCACTCCATTCTTTTTAATGCCCAACACACAGTCATTGTGCTACATGGTCTGCTGGTAGCACTTTGGAATTCAGATGCATTTCTTTCTGCTAATTTCATGGAATTTCATTCAACCACCCTCCACAATGCTTGACAGCTTCTGTCCATCGCGTATGAGGTGTGCCTGTTCTTGGTTTAGCTGTGGTTGGAATTCCCATGAAAATGTAATGAGACGAAGCAACTATTTGGATGCATTTTAATTATCTTTTCTGATATTGTGACCATACTTTTTATTATTTCCAAAATCACCTTATGAGTTTTGAGATTATGTCATTTTCTAAGGCTATAAAATACAACACAAAACTGGTATCAGAAGATATAAAAATAAGTTACATTTTTCTGTTGATTAGACATTTAGTATAATGAGTTGAATATGGATTTCTGGCTTACCAGTGTTATGTCAATCATCTAAAATTGATCATTAGATACATTGTGTCTCATCAACATTCTCCACCATGAGGCAATAGCAAACTACTACCAAGGGACAACTTGGAAGCCAATTGGATAGAACCACTAGGTGGCACTTGATACATGGAACATGCTGCATTTGTTTGTTTACAACTGCATTGTCATCATTACATCGTATACAACAGTGTCATCAGTAAACAATTCATGGAAAGCACTTTACAATGTTTCACAAAAGGTATTTCTTTACAAAACAGTGTGTAACAGATCTTTTAAGTGGTTGAAAATGATACATTGAAAGAGAACGCTGATTGTTGTTAGGGTACACGAGGCCAACTGTCTGTTAAGAAACAGATTTTTACAACTACAGCCTATAAAGTGTTTTCTGTGAATAACAAGCATTGTAAAAATTTCATGACACACATTAAAGTTGGGGGTAAAGGGGTAAACAAGATTAATCTCGACATGCTGATAATCCTATAAAACTGTCTGTAATCATGTAACTACAAATGTTTTATAAAATAACTTTAAATAAAATAATGCAGATGCATTGTAAAATAGCTATGGCAGCACTGTTGTGGAGAGTTTTCAATTTGTGCCATGCGGTGTCAAGCACTGAGTAATAGCTTATGAATACTCTTCTAGCCTATGACAAATAAGAGAAAGTTACACTATAAGTGTAGTAAATAATTAAATTTTTTCTCATCTTGTGTGTGTAAAAAAAAAACCACACAGGAGTAAATCCACACAAAGGTGCACAGTTTTTTGGATAAAATATAGAATGGTATGGCATTTATCACACAAAGAATACTGTGTAGTGGTGAACTGAACTGTACTGTGTTGCCATCTACCAAGGCCCTAGGATGGCGGCAGAACTATAAGTGCTCTGTAAATAGACTGGAAAACCAATTCTTGGTGGAATCTATTTGTTCATTTAGTATTTCTGATGAAAATTTTATAGTTCTGCCACCATCCTAGGGCCTCGGTAGATGGCAACACAGTACAGTTCAGTTCACTGCTACACAGTATTCTTTTTGTGACAAATGTCATACCATTCCGTATTCTATCCCCAAAGCTGTGCACCTTTGCATGGGTTAGTCCTGTGCTTTTTTTTCCCCACAAGACAAGTAAAAGTTTAATTATTCACTACACATATAACGTAACTTGCTCTTATTGGTCATAAGAGTATTTATAAGACAAAATTGTTAAGGCTTTCGTGGCTACTTGTTGACAAACTGCCTATTGGCTTCTGTCTCGGGTTCTTCGGCTAACGTTCATCTAATGATTTTTCTGACGTTTCGCCAGCACGAGTGGCTGGCATTGTCAAAGCTTCACCCTCCATTGCTGGTGGCGAACTGGAGCCTAGCTCGCGGCCGCAGACTATATGTACATGGCCCGCCAACGTCCGAGGGCTTCTCCGCGGTCATTTCCGGTGCGGTTCTCCTCTTGCTACCTGCGACAGTCGTTCGCTACAGTACGGGAAGCCAGGATCCATTTACCTTAAGGCTTTCCTCTTTCTTGTTGAAACTGTTCGCGTGTTTTTGTATTTCTACAGCTTCTCTGAACAAGTGCGTGTGATAGTGATTCTCTACAGCCAGAACTTCCGTGTCGGCAAATTTTATTACGTGGTCTGTCTCATTCAGTGCGTGCTCTGCCACGGCCGATTTCTCCACCTGCCCCAACCTGCAATGTCGCTTATGCTCTTTTATCCTGGTGTTAATGGATCGTCCATGCCATTCCGACATAAACTTTTCCGCATGTGCATGGTATATTTCCGACAA
The DNA here is from genome assembly GCF_023864345.2 of Schistocerca serialis cubense. Taxonomy (NCBI): domain Eukaryota; kingdom Metazoa; phylum Arthropoda; class Insecta; order Orthoptera; family Acrididae; genus Schistocerca; species Schistocerca serialis. The sequence goes on from NC_064640.1 coordinate 527,683,199, forward strand.
TGCAAGTGGGTCTCTTTTCTCCTTCACTGATCTAAGACACTCTTTCATCTTCCTTGTCGGTTTGAAAATCGTCTTTATGCCGTGTCTGCGCAATATACAGCCGATTCTGTCCGTCACTCTGGGAATGTATGGCAGAAAGGCCGTACCTGCCATTTCTTTTTCTGGTTCCTTACTTCGCCGAGTGTTTGGCTCTGTTACACTTCTAATGTAATTTGTGGAGTACCCATTGCTCCTCAGAACAGTTTCCAAGTGTTGCATTTCTCGTTTGAGGTGTTGCGGCTCACATATTCGTCCTGCTCTCGTTACGAGCGATCAGTTAACACCAGGATCAAAGAGCATAAGCGACATTGCAGGTTGGGGCAGGTGGAGAAATTGGCCGTGGCAGAGCACGCACTGAATGAGACCGACCATGTAATAAAATTCGCCGACACGGAAGTTCTGGCTGTAGAGAAGCACTATCACGCGCTTGTTCAGAGAAGCTGTAGAAATACAAAAACACGCGAACAGTTTCAACAAGAAAGAGGAAAGCCTTAAGGTAAACGGATCCTGGCTTCCCGTACTGCAGCGAACGACCGTCACAGGTAGCAAAAGGAGAGCTGCATTGGAAATGACCGCGGAGAAGCCCTCGGACGTTGGCGCGCCAGGTACATATAGTCTGCGGCTGCAATCTCGGCTCCAGTTCACCACCGGCAATGGAGGGTGAAGCTTTGACAATGCCAGCCACTCATGCTGGCAAAACGTCAGAAAAATCATTAGATGAACGTCGGCCGAAGAACCCGAGACAGAAGCCAATAGGCAGTTTGTCAGTATTTATAAGCTGTTACTCAGAGTTTGATACTGCATGGCGCAAATTGAAGACTTTCCACAACAGCACTACCATAGCTGTTTCACAACGCATTTGCGTTATTTTATCTGAAGTTGTCATTTTGTAAAACATTTGTAGTTACAGGATTACAAACAGTTTTAAAGGATTATCAGTATGTCAAGTCTAATCTTGTTTACCCCTTTACCCCCTTCTTTAATTTGTGTCATGCGATTTGTAAAAATGCTCTTTATTCACAGAAAACATTTTTATGGTCACAGAAGCACAGAAGATTTTATGTATGTTATTTTAAGTGGGCCATTCCTAAACCTATTCCCTTTCCACCCTCTAATAAACTCTATAGTTTTTAATTTTGTTATCTGTTTTTCAATTGTCACACACACAATTATAGCTTATGGTTTTTTATATAGTGATACCTATTTTTGTAAGAATTTTCTTTAATTCCTGGAGGAAAAACTGGGGCATGTAACATAAATAAAAGGGAGCAAACTATGTAAGATAGCACATTTGCCGATATACCATTAGCAATAATATTGCACCAATTTTTACATGATTGTACTTTGAATGCTGCTTTAGTTAAACTGATGTTTGGGGTTAAGGAGTGTCTATAAGGCAATCTGGGATGGTTGCCATACACTACTGATGGAACTGATGTATGGGGTTCCAAGATTGTACCTTCTCAAATTGTTTGAATTTTCTATATACATGCATCTGCTCCCATTGGTGGAAACAGCAATGCGTGGGCACCACTTGTTCCTCATAAGTGAATGCTACACGTCTCAGCTGTATTTCTAGACTTTGTAAATTCTTATAAAATGAACTTTTGCTGGTGTTAGTAATTTACATGCTATAAGTTGTAAAAAAAATTGTTTGTTTACAGACTGTTGGCCTAATGTAACCTAGTGCCACTCAGCGTCCTTTTCCAATGTATCATTTTCAATCACTCAAAAGATCTGTTACACATTGTATTGCAAACAAATACCTTTTGTGAAACACTGTAAAGCGCTTTCCATGAATTCTTTACTAATGAAACTGTTTTATATGATGTAATGAAGAAAATGCAGTTGTCAACAAACAAATGCAACGTTTTCCAGTTATCAAGTGTCACCTAGTGGTTTAACCCACTTGGCTTCCACATTGTCCCTTGGTAGCAGTTTGCACCTGTATTGTCATTGGGAATGTGTGATACGATACAATGTATTTAATGAACAATTTTACATTATTGACATAACACTCATCAGCTAGAGAGACATATTGTACCCATTACATTATGTCTTTGATCTATGGTGAAATGCAGCTTATTTTCATATCTTCTGATACTAGTTTTGTGTTGTATTTTAAAGTATTTGAAAATGACGGAATGACAGAACTTGTAAGGTGATTGTGGAAATAATAAAAAGTGTGTTCATGACATCAGAAAAGTTATTAGAGTTGCTGTTCTTAGCATTTCAATTTCCATGTCACATCACCAATGATCAAATTAAGAGTTGAAATGTTCCTGACGGATCTGTTACTCAGGTGATATCCAATGACAAGTCCATGTTTGTACTCACTGATCTCCCTTGTCCAATTTGTTCTGCTGTTACTGCTTCTCTGCTGACAATACAGTACTCACAACCTCCTTTTATCCATGAGGGCCTGATACTTTTGATCACATGGTGTATACGGAGCAAAAGCAGTTTATAAATCATAGGAGAGGGAGAGTTCTTTTCAGTTTGCAAAAGCAACTGAAACTGAGTCTGACTGAGAAATTATGTGGGAATATTTTAATGGCCTAGGACTAGGTGAACACAAATTAATCATTGTATGTTTTTAGTGGCCATCTGATTCCATACTAACAGTTGTAGAATCATTCAAATAAAGTCTACCCCAATTATGCAATATTAGTTGGAGACAACTGTAACCTACTTAGTATAGACTGGAACGCCGATGGATTCATTGCACATGGTACGGACAGGCAGTCTTGGGAAGTAGTTCCGCACACTTTCTGTGAGAACTTTCTTGAGAAACTTGTTCAACAACCCACATGCAATGTAAATACTTTAGACTTTCTAGTTGCAAACAGGCCCGACTTTGCTGAAAGTCTCAGTTTAGCGACAGGGATTAGCGATCAAGATATCATAGCCATAATGGTTAACTAAAATTAATTACTCCATCAAGAAGGCCGGAAGAGTTTTTATGGTGGAAAAAGCCAATAAGTAATTATTAGTATCCTACATACACCTTGAATGGATATCATTTAGTTTCTGTATGACAGACGTAGAGAAATTGTAGGCAAAGTTTCAAGTGACCGGAAGTTGTGCTCTGGAGAAGTATGTGCTGAGTAGGTGGATTAAGGATGGAAATACCATCATGATTTACTAAAAAAATTAGGAAAATGCTGAGGATACAGAAATTGTTGCCATATCAGTTCAAAAAAGATTCACAGAAATGATGACAGGCAATAGTTCATAGAAATTCACACATCTAGAGAAAGATTGATTCACAAAACATTATAACTACTTCCACCGTCAAACATTAGTGAAATAGCTTGCCAAAAATCCTAGAAAATTCTGGTTCTACATAAAATTGCTAAGCAAATTCTATTTAGTTACTTGTCAAGAAGTCTGGTGTGACAATAGAAGACAACAAAAGGAAAGCTCGAGTTTTAAATTCCACATTTAAAAAATCATTACTACTGGAGGGTTGTTCAGACACAAGAGCACTTAACTGCCGTACAAACGTAGAAGTAGGCATCCCTATGGCATTGAAAAGAAACTAAAAGAGTTGAAAACAAATAAGTCACCAGACATGCTTGGAATCCCTATTTGGTTTTACAAAAAGTACTCCTTGGCACTGGTTCCTTACTTATCATGCATTTATCGCACATAAGTCACCTTGCGAAAAGTCCCAAGTGACGGGGAAAAAGTGAAGGTGACTCCTGTATATACTTAAATGATCTGATAGATAGGGTGAACAGCAATGATTGACTGTTTGCCAATGTCATTCTAGTTTCTAGGAAAGTGTTGCTGAGTAACTGTAGGAGGACACAGGATGACGTGGACAGAATTTCTATTTGGTGTGATGAATGGCATCTTGCTCTACATGTAGGAAAATGTAAGTAAATGCAGATGAGTGGGGAAAATGATCCTGTAATGTTCAAGAATAGTATTAGTGGTTTGCAGCTTGACCAAATCACTTTGATTAAATATCTAGGTGTAATGTTGCAAAGTGAGTTGAGATGAAATGAAATGAGCATGTAAGGCTAGTTGTAGGAAGGTGAATGGTCAGCTTTGGTTTAATGGGAGAATTCTAGGAAAATGAATCTCATTCATAAAGGAGACAGCATACAGAACACTCGTGTGACCCATTGTTGAGTACTGCTTGAGTGTTTGGGATCTGTACTAGATCTGATTAGAGAGAGACATCAAAGCAGTTCAGAGATGTGTTGCTACATTTGTTACCAGTAGGTTTGCTCAGTAAACACAGAGGTTGTTGGACGCTCCCATCACTCTCAGTCAAGTGGTATTAAAATGTCCTTAAAAGGAATGGTAGTCAAAATATATGTGACAGAATGAAGAAGATTGCCACGGTAAATGCTCAAGTTCCTAAAAGAAACATAGATAATATAGTAAAAATGTTTCAACTGTACCAAGAAATGGATAAAACTCATAAAACTCTGTTGTCTTATGCCCACCCAGAGGAAAATAACCATATTATTATGTAGGGCCATGAAATTGACAGTATTATAAAAACAGTAAATCGTCTAAGCTGTAGTCAGATACATGAACCCATAATGAAAATAAGACAGGCAGAAGATCAAAAGTGGCAAGGAAAGCAAATAAATAAGATCCAAATCCTGTATCTTATCAAATGTACCCAATGTATCATAGCGAGAATGAGCACAAGCTGATACCAGTTAAATAATAAGAACAAGTTGGGTTGTGTGAAACCAGTTTTACTACTAAACGCTTGTTCAGCAGCTGCTGCAGTTTTAAGTGGCATGGCATCTGGCTTAGACATGTTGCAGTCCAGTCTACAGCCTGGCCCCTAGACTTCACTGTGTTGAAAATATTGCAGCTCTGGCAGGAGCGCCGAGGCTGGACATGTGGTAACTAGCCCTGCTCGCCAGCCGCGGTGGCCGTGCGGTTTTAGGCGCTCCAGTCCGGAGCCGCGCTGCTGCTACGGTCGCAGGTTCGAATCCTGCCTCGGGCATGGGTGTGTGTGATGTCCTTAGGTTAGTTAGGTTTAAGTAGTTCTAAGTTCTAGGGGACTGATGACCACAGCAGTTGAGTCCCATAGTCCTCAGAGCCATTTGAACCATTTTTGAACTAGCCCTGCTCTAGAGCCTGGCCGGTGCACTCCATCACAGCAGCTTCTTGCATCAGAATGTAGTGACAACTTTTCCATTTGCTTGGCTACAGATTACAAATGCCTAATTGAAAAGCAGTGACACAACATGCCTCTTTGGAATAACTGGTCCACCAGATTGCAGACTGACATTATTTCTGAAAGTTACTTGACAACACATCTTACATTTTTACATTTACGTACATTCCATTCAAGTTCTCTTATGCTAACCCAGCTTTAATTACAGTGTCCAATGGTTGGCATACTTTGTCACTAATTACTTGTTAAGTGACCCCAGTCAGTCAGTCCATGGTCTACAATTAAGGTGGGCAGGAAGTTCTCGACTTTCAACATATATATGCTGCACAGATAAGAGACAAAAGCAAGATTATACCAAAGATGGAAATGCTTATTGCCACAATTTTGTGGTGGTGAGTACTGCAGTATTGTTGCACATGCTGAAGCATTTGCACTGGACCAATATGCCTTTCTGTGCTCCTCTCAACACTCATAGTCATAACTTCATTGAATCGTGTAACCAAATTGTGTAACCAAAAACTCTTTCTTCTCATTTAGCTAGTGGTTTCTTCACTTGCCATTTTGGTATATGTCTTGGTACTTCGTGTGTTTGCTTTGTGTTTTCCCTATAACTACGCGATACCTAACCCACATGTGGTACTAACAGTATCCACTAAGGCAACTTCAATACTAATTTCAGATTGCAGTGTTATGTTTCCCTGTACCTTGTGGTACTTCATCAGGCAAATTGATCCCTAATGATCTTGTACAAAGTGCATTAAGTTTCTTTTTCAACATGGTAACATCTGTTTTTCTTTTAATCATTCAACATTTATATTGCCAGAAAATATTACACGGAAAACATCATGATATTCAGAATTATTCACACTTAACTCTCTTACCTGCTTAGTGTAATCGAATTCATGAATCTCCCAATTTCCCGATTACTAGCATTTAAATCACTTTTCCTCTTATCATGCCAAGGTTCTTTGCTTGCATAATTATCAACAATCATCTGTTGTTCACATTTTATGACTAAATTTGTCTATACCATCTCTTTAACCACAACATTTGAAACATAATTAATATCATAAGTAGCCTCCGGTATCTGCCACAAAATTATCGTCTGCTGCTACACTCTGCAAAACACAAATATCATTTTCACATGCACTACGCTGTACCTGTCCATCTAGGAAAATACGTGCCACAGGCTCCACTGCCTGCAAACAACATGCATCAGCTTCAATTGGTGTAGATAGTATCTACATCAGTATCACCCATGTGGCTATTCACACACTCATTAATCTCAGTAAAAAACACGTTTACTTCCTTTTCTACTGCAGTCAAATCAGATTCTGAATTCTTAGGAGAAATCAGAGTTGCTAATCCCATATTATTTCCTAACTCCACAATATTACTACTTTCTTAATCAACTAAACTCCCATTATTCACCTACCTCTGACTATTTGCTTTTCTACAAGTAAACCACTTATTTGGTTTTGTCACTATCTGTCAATCAATAGGCACTAACATTAATCGTTTGTATCCTATGTATAAAATTCTTGACAGATTCATTTTGCTTCTACTGAACCCCATTTAACTGATTGCAATAGAAACTGCAGCTCTTCTGCCTCCTGTATTGTTGTACCAGACCTTTCCTGAGTTCATAAGATGACTGAGCATAACATAACATAACATAAGTTTTTGTTCCTGCTGTCAAGCACAATTTGATCACCTTCAGCAGCTCTTCATCTTGTTCAAAGTCCCAGCTTTGCTGCTGTCAACAGGTTACCTACAGCCACTAGTATGTCCTCTCGTATTGCCTGAAAAAGCATTAACAAGGCTTATGGTAGTTGAATCTAAGAAGGGAACAGCCAAACTGGATGATGTCCAACCCTCTCTTAACTATGCAGGTCTGTCTATGCAGGTCTGCATTATCTGTTCTTAGTTGAGCTACCTGTTCCATCAAAGACTGACCCACTACCTGAGTGGCAACTGACTATGTTTCTGATCCAGACATGATGTAGCTTGTACTCAGTATAAAAAAAGAAAGAGAGAGAGAGAGAGAGAGAGAGAGAGAGAGAGAGAGAGAGAGAAACCACAGGAACAGAAGTACAGCTAACTGTAACATTACAAAAACATTGCTCAGTCCTTGTGCCTCATCATGAGCCATGCTTATTTCTGACACACACTAGCATAATGTTCACATGTAGAGCATGTCACTGGGGCTTGTTACATATATGCTGTGCTATTAACTAACCTCTTACACCGTGTACACCACACTAGATGCATACTGGCATGGCATGCAGTAAGCCTTAAATTGGCTTAAATCTGTGCCCTCACCTGGCTTAATGAATTTCACACTACAACCCATGTGCCAGTCCAAGTGACCAGTCATTGTACTTGCAGGAAAACATGGAAGAAAAAACATTTACTGCGCTCATCCTATTGTGCTGATGGCGCTGTACATCACCTCACAACACTGTTCAAATTCAGCTGCTACTTCTGATGTCAGTCGCAACTCTTGCTGGATGCACCCCACACAAAAATGGAATATCGACTAATTCATGGTCCAAATGAAAAAGCTATTACTTGTAGCACAGGCTAACATATCTCGGAGGAACTTTAAGGGGGCAAATATTTCACTGCATCCATAACTTTCTTAAACTGCATATGCTTCATATATGTACTAAATGGTGAGCACATAACTGATGATGCCTGAATCACAAGCACAATACAGGTCTCTATAAAAACAAGTAAAAAAGAACTTCCACCTAGGAGAGAGCTACAAAGTAGGGAATGACTGTGGAGGGGAAACTGTCATTAGTAACACGATGCTTAGGATACCCGTCACACCACAGTTCTGTTAATCTTGCTGTGACATGCAGGCTCTCTCTGGGTCGTGCTGTGACCGGCCACTTCATACTTCGTAGCACCTACTGCATCAGCATCGCACTTCATGTCCAACCAACACAGGATGCCTGCATCATAGGACTTATACTCACCAGGAAAACCTATATTATCTGTGTTGTTAACACAAATATTTACTGGTGGCCACAACACAACACAACACCAGGTCTCCACCAACAGCCACCAGGGACCGCTACCTGTTCGGGAAGCCTGCAGAACAGCTGCACCAGAGGTCGCAACTATCACAGGAACTACTTTGATACACCAGGCATGTGATCACAAATAGTTCTGGCAGATAAATCCACCAAATGGGATTTATAGTGCGGCGCACTGCCGGCAAAGAGGAATTCGACACACCGCTTGGAAGTATACAGAGATGCCACCCCAACAGCCACGGTCAGACGGCTCCTGTAGCGGGCCGATCTCTTGCAGATGGACTTGGTATAGTCGAAGATCATCTTGACATTGTAGAACTGTTTTATTGTGATCTCTCCACATGAAGAGTCAGGTCTTTTCTATTACTATTTGTTATTTTATATTTGTGATGATCCACAGTTGGGATTGAGTCTGTTGTTCTTTTGGAGACTGTATTATTGTTTTGTTTTGGTGAGTCCAATAAATTGTTTTCGGACTTGTGTTTTCTGCATTTCTATTCTGCTAGTGCAGATACTTCAGGTTGACATGCAGTTCCCCAATTTCCCTGTGGATTCGAAAGTCAGACTCTAATTATGAATCCAAGGGTTCTAATAGAATGGGTTTACAGTTAAGGAGTATTGATAAGTAACTAAACAAGAGCTCAAGAGATCAGCTTTTCTGAGTAATCTTCTCCAACACTAAAGTCAGTTAAAATTATGGACACAGTTGTGACAGCTCTTCATTTTCATAAGAATAGAACATGGTGTCTTCGACATATTGATCCATAAAGATCAGTCATTTATTTTGTTTAGAACAGCCAATGGACGGTGTGGAGCTCAGTCTGCTGCTGACCTCTGTACAAGCAGCACCAGGAGAGTAGAGTGTTCTTGTGTTCATTTTACAAGCTTCTTAGTTCACCATCTGCTGCACTGTTGATGGGACCAATTGGGGACCATTGGTACAGAGCCAAATGGAGTGTGTGAATCAGAGGCTCAGATGACTGTGTGACCATGTAGGTTACAGATTCTTTGACTTGTGCCATAAAATGGAGAGGTGTCGAGATCCACTTAATAGATCAGGGCTCCTTTACACACAGGAGGCAGCAACACAGGTAGTGATGGCTGTATGCAGTTGATTGGGTGCTTTTTTTCCCTAATTAGAGTGTCTATATTATAAAGTATGAACAGGGTTTGGGTCTCATATGTTGGACGTCAAACAGAGGACAAGGGTAGACCAAGGAACCATTGGTATTATAATCGTAAATTGGAAAAGATAGCACTTTATTCAAGAGGGAAGGAGCCAACATCAGTGCCATATCCACCTTGTGGCATTGTGGTCGAACAGACGACAGATCAGATTGTCAACAACATCCTATGTGTGAACAACCTGTACATTATCAGTAAAGAAGGACAACCACCTATGTATACAGAAAATAAAGCTGGCAGTAACAATATAGACATAAGCATAGTTAACCACATACATGTAAATATAGAAACAGATTGGGATGTACATCTAGATATAATGACTTGTGATCATAATGCAACAATCACTGACACAAATCTAAAGCAGATCCTACACCATCACCAAATAAATACATATTAAGCAGGGTAAGCTGGGAGGAGATTCAAAACTATGTAAGAGATAAAAATTGTGAAAAACAGACAAAATGTTTCTTGAAATGACTGCAACAAGTTGCAAAAGTCAACTGGTTGCATGAATTTCAAGAAACCTTTATTCATCACAGTTGCAGTGATCCTCATCCATAATGAATAAAAGTTTTAAATATAGACGAAAGTGTAGACCTAAGAACACACAGACTTCAGCAAATATTGCAAACTGCACACAAAAAATACAGACTGACCTCCAGTAAAGACATTGTTAGTGTCTTTGATAATCTATGATGGCCAGCAATGTTTGCACAATATCAAGAACTACAAGTACCCAGATCCCTGTACAGTATTGTCGGAGATTCTTGTAGGAACACAGTGGCAATAGGGCAACCGCAAAGTTGTCAAAACGATTACCAAATCATGTCCACAAGTCTATCTACGGATCCATCTTCTGGGATATCACATTGAACCACTTCTGAATTTAATCAACATTCAGACAGGATTGTTGCATATGCTGGCGACCTGTTAATTGTGATATCAGCCAACAAAAGAACAATGTTTGAAAACAAGGCCATTGGGATGCTACACACAATATAACAATAATGCAACCAAAACAAATGATCCATAGCAGCACAAAAAACAGCATCATACAACTACATTACTGGCCATTAAAATTGCTACACCACAAAGATGACGGGCTACAGGCGCGAAATTTAACCGACAGGAAGAAGATGCTGTGATATGCAAATGATTAGCTTTTCAGAGCATTCACTCAAGGTTGGCGCCGGTGGTGACATGGCGACACCTACAACGTGCTGACATGAGGAAAGTTTCCAACCGATTTCTCATACACAAACAGCAGATGACCAGCGTTGCATGGTGAAACGTTGTGATGCCTCGTGTAAGGAAGATAAATGCGTACCATCACATTTCCAGCTTTGATAAAGGATGGATTGTAGCTCATCGCGATTGCGGGTTTATCGTATCGCGACTTTGCTGCTCGCGATGGTCGAGATCCAATGACTGTTAGCAGAATATGAAATCGGTGGGTTCAGGAGGGTAATACGGAACGCCGTGTTGGATCCCAACGGCCTTGTATCACTAGCAGTCGAGATGACAGGCATCTTATCTGCATGGCTGTAACGTAACGGATCGAGCAGCCATGTCTCGATCCCTCAGTCAACAGATGGGGACGTTTGCAAGACAACAACCATCTGTACGAACAGTTCAATGATGTTTGCAGCAGCATGGATTATCAGCTCAGAGCCCATGGCTGCGGTTATCCTTGATGCTGCATCACAGACAGGAGCACCTGCGATGGTGTACTCAACAACAAACCTGGGTGCATGAATGGCAAAACATTATTTTTTCAGATGAATCCAGGTTCTGTTTGCAGCATCATGATGATCGCATCCGTGTTTGGCGACATCGCGATGAACGCACAAACGCACATGGGAAGTGTGTATTCGTCATCGCCATACTGGCGTATCACCCAGCGTGATGGCATGGGGTGTCATTGGTTACATGTCTCGGTCACCTCTTGTTCCCACTGACGGCACTTTGAACAGTGGACGTTACATTTCAGATGTGTTACAACCCGTGGCTCTACCCTTCATTTGATCCCTGTGAAACCCTACATTTCAGCAGGATAATACACGACCGCATGTTGCAGGTCCTGTACGGGCCTTTCTGGATACATAAACTGTTTGACTGCGGCCCTGGCCAGCACATTCTCCAGATCTCTCACCAATTGAAAACATCTGGTCAGTGGTGGCTGAGCAACTGGCTCGTCACAATACGCCAGTCACTACTCTTGATGAAGTGCGGTATCGTGTTGAAGCTGCGTGGGCAGCTGTACCTGTACATGCCATCCAAGCTCTGTTTGACTCAATGCCCAGGCGTATCAAGGCCGTTATTACGGACAGAGGTGGTTGTTCTGTGTACTGATTTCTCAGGATCGATACACCCAAATTGCGTGAAAATGTAATCACATGTCAGTTCTGGTATAATATATTTGTCCAATGAATACCTGTTTATCATCTGCATTTCTTCTTGGTGTAGCAATTTTAAGGCCAGTAGTGTAATTACAAAAAAAAGCTGAAAGTATACTTCACAAACTGGCAACATTAAATTTGACATGAAACAGACTATACATAAGAATATACCATTGTGCATTTTTTCTTTTCTTTTTTTTCCCTTCTTTATTCAGCTCTGCAGCTAGTACCATGGGCGCACAGACTTGCTCCCACCATGAACAGGATCACTGTTATGCGGGGGCAGAGGAGTGTGCTGCTTAGACTATCTGGGACATTCAGCACACGTCAGTTGATTCATCGTATGTGGTGCTTGGAATATAGCCGATAGATATAACCACCAGTTATGGAGCTGTAACATACTGGCGGAAGATGGGTAGACCTGAGATAGTGTTACAGATCTGGGCAGCAGGGTGTAGAAGATAGGCACCAACTAAAACATTGGCTTGTGGACACTTGGCAAAAAGAGTGGAATGAAAGTGTTAAGGGTCATCTAGTTTATTTAGTTTTCCCCAATATCTGGGAGTGATGACAGATGTACCATGTTGACCCCAGCTGAGGCATGGTTCAATCTGTGACTAGTCACGGCCCTTATCCCACGCACTTGCAGTGCGTCCCACTTTCAGAAAGCCACTGGCGCACATGCGTTGAAACTCTTTCCCCAGAACATTGAACATTAGCTTTCGAAATTCATTAGATACAGGCACTTACGTAACAACATAACAGAAACTACATCACACAACGCACTGGGAACCCAGATACATGGACACAGCTGAACACAATTTCTGACAAAATTTCAAAAGCAGAACATGACATTTATGAACAGACTCATCGGCACAGAAGACAAAGACAAGTTGATGTAGACAGTTCACATAGTTTCACTACTGACGATGAAATGAGTGACAGTGACAATGCTCCCACACACAAAACATGCAACATAAAACATACACAAGAAGTAATGTGAACATTAACCAAAGATCACAATGTATATCTCATTCCTCTTTTTTGTTGTCTTTTTGTTCTCTTTCTAAAATATGCTCTAAATCTATAATTTCCTGCTTTCAAATTCATGTATTTAAAAAAAAAAAAAAACAATGTAATTGCTGTAAGTAAATAAAAGATAATACCAAAGGGCAGACACAAGAACTCCAAGCAGCCCCACCTCAACATGGTGCTGCATCGGTAACAGTGCCTGCAGTCTCAACTGCATGGCACAATTCTGCTGTGGTGGGAGCTGCGGGAGCTGTCTAAAGAGGTCTGTGTGCGGTACTACAACTTGCATAAAATAATAAGATGGCAGGTACTACTATCCATAATGCAGCTTGAGAAAAATAAATAAATAAGAAAAAAAATCAGATTGTTGGTAAAGAACCATAGCTCCAAGTGTTAACAGAAAGCAGTTGAACTCAAATCTTTAGAGGTATTTAAAGCTAGCTAAAGTCGGACATAAGTCCTGCCAAAGATTTCACTAAGCGTCCAGCAGGGTTCAGAAGACGATAGATTACATCCCCTTGGTGGTGGCATGTTTGTTGCTGTTAGAAGTAGTTTGTCTTGTAGTGAAATTGAAGTGGATAGTTGCTGTGAGTTAGTACAGGTAGACGTTATACTTGTCAGCAGTAACAAATTAATATTTTGTTCCCTTTTCCAACCCCTGACCCAGATGATATAGCTGCTGAAAGATTCAATGAAAATTTGAGTAAATTGTTGAATAGGTGCCCTACTCATACAGTATTATAGATTGTGGTGACTTTAATCTAACCTCGATACATAGACGAAAATATATGTTTAAAGTAAAGCATAAACATCATTTAAAATTGTACTAAATGCTTTCTTCAAAAATTATTTTGAGCAAATATTTCAGGAGCCCACTTACAGTGTAACTGATTGTGAAAATATACTTGACATCTTAGCAACAAATAATCCTGAGTAAATAAGGAGTATCGTAATGTGTACAGGTATTAGTGACCACAAGGTTATTGTAGTGATACGGACTACTGTGACATCCAAATCTACCAAAAATATCTATTTAAAAATGTAGATAAAAATTCGCCTGATGCCTTCCAAAACTACATGCTCCATTCCTTACAAACTATGTAAGCATACACAAGATACGGTTTAAATTCAGAGAAATAGTATTGATGGAAATCGAGGGATTCATACCAAATAAATTACAGTAAGACCATTCTAATCCGGCATGCTTGGGAATCTATAAATGCCGCATTATCAAAACAGTTTTTGAAAACCTCTTTTAAAAAACGGGGGTATACGCAAAATGTAGATATTTAACGTACAAAAATAAAACAAATTGTTTCTTATTAAAACAACAGGAGAGAGTTTTCTCTAAACACAAAACTGAATTAAAAGTTTATGGATGCCATAACATATTTGGTAATTATAATGTTATTGTTTCGAGAATGAAAGGACTTCATCTTTGGGTACATCTAATTCCTTGTGAAAAAATTCGGCCTTTCTATTTAACATAGATCCCGTTATTTGCGTTCCCTCTGCTCTTTTGCCACTGAACCACTTACACGAAGCTTCATCTACAGTTTATAATTTAGTTTTATTTATTTATTGTTTAGTCTGCCTAACGTCTAAAATTTTTAACTGAAGCATATTGTAACATAATTTTTTCTAGTTGCTGTTTTTCTTTTTAATGTCGTATATAATTGAAGCTGCGATATTATATTCACTTATAATACTGTTTTAATTCTCACCTTTCCCCCAGTCTTGTGATGTCCTGTTTTGATAGACTGTCAATCCCAAGTTTGCGTGTTGGCGTTTTAATGCCACATTTTCTCTGTCTGAAAAACATATTCACTGTACGTAACTTTATTACTGTTCTGCAGTCTGTTTAACGGTCGTACAAGTTGCTGAATATTGATACAGTACAACGACTTTATTAATTAGCTACTAAATAAAACCGCACAGCACTGAAGCAGATGTAACTGATTCAAACTTAAGCCTAGCGCAACGTTAACAATGAGACTGTGTTACTTCGCGAGAATACAATTGCTCCCTGAGGCATACAATTGTTACTGAGAAGACGCTGAACCGAATAGTTCCGATGTTTCTCGCAGGAGTCCGACTGTACTGCCAACCGCGACAAGCAAAAAATAAGGGAAAGTTTCAGATGCTTGCGGGACTATCGCGTCTCCCGGATTATCGAGTGCTGGGTTTATAGCACCCTGAAGCGGCCTCTAGACGAGCAATAATATTGTACAATTATATTAAGCAATATTATTAAATCTTCCTGGACTATGCAAGAAAATAGCGCAATAATAGTGTACAATATTATTAAGTCAGTGCTGTCGTAGATTTGTAGAGCTCTATGCACTGTTGCAAAATTGTTCTCTCTCCTTGTTTTGCGGTCATTTTAAATTTTCCACAGTCAGTGACGATGACAACACCAAGCTGCGAATACAGACGTCCCCAGAGCCTGTAGCACGAGACACACTGTCGACAGTTTCTGATTTTCTCAATATTATTGCACAATCGCTCAATTTCACCCCTAGACGTTCATTGTTATTGCGCTACGGGAAAAACTGTGTAGTGATATTGAACGTCTAGGGGGCGCGTTTCTAAGACGGGAGATGAGAACCGGGAACAGTTCCGTCATGGTATACACGCCAGGACACTGTCGCTTAAGTAACGAAAAAAGAAGCTCGAAATTTAGCATGGACTTTAATGTGAAGTGCTTTTAATAGTTTCCACAACGAAACGCTGTCTCGAAAACTGACTTATAATCCAAAGAGCTTCTCGTCATAAATTATTTAAGGTACTACCAGCAGCAAGACACATTAAATACCTTCACTTTACGACAGCAGTGGTAATGGTTCCGATTACAGTACCTCTGAAGTGGGGTTACTAAACACTGTCTTCCGAAAGTCCTTCACCAAAGTAGATGCTCTAAACGTTCCAGAATTCGAGTCGAGAACAGCTGCAATATAAGTAACATAGAAGTAGACACCCTTGGTGTAGCGAAGCAACTTGAATCACTTAATAAAGGCTCCGGTCCACATCGTATACCTATTTGGCGTCGTTTGGATTGTGGTGATGTAATAGCTCCGTACTCGGAAATCTCTTAGAACCACACGCTCGATGAAAGAGTTGTACTTATAGCCTGGAAAGTTGCACCGCTCACACTAATAAACAAGAAAGAAAATATAACTAAACCACTGAAATGCAGACCCATATCACTAACGCCGATCTGCAGTAGGATTTTAGAACTTACACTGTGTTTGAACATTATGAATTACCTTGAAGAAAACGATCTATTAACACACCGCACGGATTCAAAGAAACATCGTTCATGTGAAACGCAACTGGCTCGTTATTCACATGAACAAATGAGTGCCTTTGACAGGAGATCTCAAATTGATTCCGTATTTCTAGATTTCCAAGTTTACTTGGTTCCTCACAAGCAGTTTCTAATCAAATTGTGTGCATATGAGGTATCATCACAGTTTTGCGACTGGATCCGTGATTTCGTACCAGAAAGGTCACAATTCGGTATAAAATTGTACCGAAGTGATAGCTGGCATTCCCCAAGGGATAGTTACAGCCTCTGCGCTCTTCCTAATCTGTATACCAAACGATTTGAGAGACGATTTGAACAGCTTTACCTTCTAGTAAAGTCATCAGAATATCAAAACTAATTGCAAAATTAGTTAGAGAGGATACGTCTGTGGCACGAAAAGTTGCAGTTGACTCTAAGCAATATAAGGTGAGATAAATCTTTTTGTAGGTGACTGTCAACGGCTTTTAAATATTTTGAGCCATCATCTGTACAATTGCATGTTTGTTCCTTACAGGTTTCAGTTATCACAACCATCTTCACAGGCGAAAAAGTGTGTACATCAAAGGATCAAATATAAATTTTCGTCAAATATTGTCCAACCAAACGTTTAACATACGTTACTATCATAAGTGTCTATCTGAATGTAGTCCATATAAACATGCTGTACCTTGGCACTATTAAAGTAACCTGTACTTGCTGAAAACTTCACACTTAATAATTGTTAATGTTTTTTTAAAGTCAGATCATCCACATGAGTGCTAAAAGAAATCAGTTAAATTTCAGATACCCAGTAAACATCGCCAATTTAAAGGTTATAGATTCAACCAAATATCTAAGAATTACTATTACAAACAATGTAAATTGGAACCATGACATTGAAAATGTTATGGGGAAGCAGAATACTTAGAAAATGCAACATATCTACTGAAGAGACTGCCAACAATAAGCTTGTCTCTCCCTTCTGGAGTATTGTTATACAGTATGGAATCCTTATCTAATAGAATTGTAAAAGGAAATCTAAAAAGTTGAACCAAGGGAAGCTCTTTCCTTTTGTTGTTAAACTGGGGACAGTGTCCAATAGATATGATAAGCACGTTGTGCCAGTCATTAAAACAAAGACTTATTGTGTTGTAATGAGATGCTTTCACGACATTTCAATCACCAGTTTTCTCCTTATAGTGCAAGAAAATTTTGTTGACTCACACCTACACAGTAAGAAATCACCACTGTAATAAGAATAAAAGAAGTCAGAACTCACATGGAAAGATTCTGGTGTTCATCTTCCGACATGCTATACAAGACAGGAACAATTGATTAGTAATCTCAAAGTAATTCTGTGAACTCTTCTAAACATTTAAGTGTGAATTGTAGAATAGTCATGTGTATTTAAATGTACATCTAGAAGGTAGACCTATATCATGTGGACTTCATTATATACAAATATTAAGAAATGATAGGTATGTAATTCAAACCACTGCAGCTAGACAAGTGACAAAACTGAGACTGCAGTAAGAAGTTGAGTGAATATTCTGTAGCAGATGTGTTACACAAAACCCTTAATTTTTGCCAGAAATTATGACATGCAGATACATATTTAATCTAAATCTTCTGGAACTTCAGAAAGTCAGCAGATGGAGTAAAGTGCATTATGATAAAGAATATGCAGAACTCTGGAGGAAACGGGTATCTTTGTTTTGTCAGGCTTATCCAAACATATTAAGGTAGGATAGGTTCACATAAGGTTATGTCTGTGTATTCCGAATTCTCAGCAATGCGTTACGTAGTAAATGGGAAGGTCATTTTGCTTGTGGGAATGTGACCAGACTGTATGAAAGTAAATGTAGAATGTTCATCTACCACCAGAATCCAGTGTTGTCAAATTGAAGACAATTCTTTTGGCATTATAGTAGATACAATGTGACTTTATACTGAAGTCACTCATGTGCACCAACTGATCAAGTGCTCTGACACTATTGAAGGAAAGTACCTGGCAGGTAATGTTGTCTTGGCCATTTCTGTCATCATCCAGAAACAGGACAAAGTTGAACCATTCTGCTGGGTGTCTCAGTGCACTGAAATCCACAACAATCAGATGGCACATGCAAGAAGCAGAAAAGTTTTTGAATAAATTATTGTGACTCAATGCACTATCTCTTTGCAGTCAGGTCAGTAATTTTGTCGTTGAAAAGGATAGTCATGTACAGATGTGAGAGAGAATGGCTGAAAGCAAATGAGAATAAGCATTAGTTTGTTCAGCCAATCACTTGACTGTGGCATACCTTTTTCCAATGACTTAGAATAAATGAGACAATTCTCGCTCACCTCCATAAAAGGACACTGCCCACTAACTCCGGAATTCCTTCTGCACCCTGAAGAGACATCATTGTTAACATGTCTGCTTGCTGCAGTTTTTTTTAATGAGACATACACAATCATAAAGTTATCCTATGATTGTACTACAGTGTCTCAAATTAAGGATATATATATATATATATATATATATATATATATATATATATATATAAAGGTTATGGCTTTGCTGTTGTTTGCTGTATACTCATAAACTTAATTTTCTTGTCTTCCATCATGTCACTGAGCAGCTACTCATCCTCATTTTGTCCTCCCACAGGGTTATTATGTAACTTACTGATGTTGAAAAGTAACTAATTTAATGTGCCCTTCCTGTTGTTTAGCTGCACTTGTTGGATTGTAATTGCAGCAGATCTTTGTCATGGCCTTCCAAATCTTTCTACAGTAATTCCAACAGCAATTTCCAATTGCTTCCTTACTGCAGAATAGTAATTATGCTCCACAGACAAGACCAAGTCTATAATCTGAATTTAGTGTCCACATTTGTGTATTCCATTAAGGCTATTCTATTCTATTAGAGTTTCCATACAACAGAAACAAGGAACAAGGACTTTAAAAATATATAGTATTGGCATATGTTACTTTAGCCTTAGGATAGCATTGTATTATAATGAAATGATCATGTGTTTAACCCTTCTTGACCCAGTTGGATGAGAGGTTTTACAGTTACATTAATTATTTATACTCAAGTGATCATCTGTTTCCATATCATTATAATGATTCACATTACTGTTGCAGAAACCGTTTCCCTAACTTCAGATTACTTGATAAGTCACTGTGTCTCTTTGTTGAATGACAGTTGCAGTTGTACAGTTAGGAACTGTGAAGTAGCACTCTGAAACTTTAAAAGGATTATTTACTTCTAAATACCTTAAAGCCTTGCCTGTTATGAGAAACAAGTCACTGTTTTTTGAAGAAGGTAATATGAGATGATGTAAGGCTTGAGAACATATGTCATGCTTGTACCATTCGCAGGTGTATGGGAGTTACTTGAAAGTGCTTTGGTGTAGGGAAAATTCATACCATCAGTGCTACACTAAGGATTGACACTCTCACTACTGCTCCCAGGGAGATAGCCCAGACAATGCTGGAGCACTTATGCAACATCACATAAACGTTTAGTTCCTTATGACTTATAAAAGAGAGCTGTTCTGAATCTAACTGTAGTGAGCTGGAATCAACCCTATCTATGGCACACACGTCCTGCAGTTGTACAGTTAGGAACAGGGAGGTAGCACTCTGCAGCTTTAAGAGCACTCTTTTGTTCTAAATACCTCTACTATTTCTTAAATAAACCTGACATTTTCATGTTATTATTTTTGCAGACAGTGCATTGAAAATTATTTTAGGTTTATGAAACATAATTGTCTATGTAGCATATTGCTCGGTACTTCTCTGTGACATTCCTTCCTGCTTCTAGTGTTTTAATATCGTAATTGTGAATTAGACTGTTTAATGCTAAAAATTCCCTGTGTGATCTCTCTCTCTCTCTCTCTCTCTCTCTCTCTCTCTCTCTCTCTCTCTCTCTCTCTCTTTTGAGAAAATTATAAGATTACAAAGGAAAGAAATGGAAATACCGTGTGGTTAGAGCCTCCTGTTGGATAGACCATTTGCCTGGTGAAAGTCTTTCGAGTTGACACACTTCGGCGACTTGCGTGTTGATGGGGTTGAAATGATGATGATAAGGATGACACAACACCCAGGCCCTGAGCGGAGAAAATCTCAAAACCAGCTGGGAATTGCACCTGGGTTGTCAGGTATGACATTCTGTCACGCTAACCACTCAGCTACCAGGGGCGGACAGATTACAAGGACAAAATTGTTGACAAGTACACATCTTCGGGAGGTGAAATTTCAGTATGGCCAATAGACACATTTGTTCTTCCTCAGGCATGAAAGAGGATTATGCTTAGGAAAGTTAGAAAGGAGCAAAAGATCACTTAGACTCGAGGATGTTACAGATCCATTTATTGTGAGGACAAAGGTGTCCACCACATAGGAATTGAGGAATGATTTGTGAAGGTCTCATTCGCGTGTCAGGCAAAATAATCTTTAAAGAAAGTGGTGTCACAGCCTTTTTCAAGGCTGAGAATATCCTACTGTTCTGACAACATGTAGGGTTCAATACGCCTGGATTTACTTCTAACATGAGATATAATACAAAAGCTAGAACCAGTATAATGCTCAAATTATGGGACTTTAGCAGTGAACAAACATTCCACAGAAAATTTATATGAGTATGTTTAAATGATCATTTAAAAGGAGAAGACCACAATAAACATTTCTGCTACACAAAGCTGAAGCTGTGTTCTCAGACCATTTTACTCAGAAGAATGGAGTACCACAAGGCAGCATTTTAAGTAACATGTTGGTTGCTTTTCCTATTATCATGGAGCTTCTTGCAAACCTAGTTCAGTCATTATTATTTGTGAATGATTTAGAAATTTCTTTCCCTTCTTGCCTCGCAACAGTTGATTGTCACTTTGAGCTAACAAGTAAAACACTAGAAGAATGGGCAAAGACTACAGGTCTTAGATTTTATAAAAAAATACCAGTATGTTTGCATTTTAAATATATTTTTAGTGTGCCTAAATTGCAACATAAAGAGACCACCCTTAATCCTACACATTCTGTAGACTTCCTAGGCTTTGTATTTCACCATGCTTTTGCATTTAAATGATTTTAAAAAAATTATGTGATTTTGAAGGCAAGATGGACTGGTTTTGTTTTTTGACAGTGTAATGAAACCTTCATCAATTTGCAGTTAAACAATGACTGTAAAGTAAGCAGGTTGACATGCCCTTTATGCTTATGGATTCTTGATGGTGATCACTGTCTGGACATCATATTGGTTCACAGCTTTTCTGGAAGGCTTGTGGTTCAAATCCTGATCTGACCATCCTCATTAAGTTTTTTGTTGTTTTCCTAAACTGCTTAACACAAATTCAAGGATGGGAAAAGGATACAGAGAAGTTACCTCCCCAAGCCAAGCATGTGCTTCACTTCTAATGATTTTGTACTTGATGGGATGTTAAACTCTAGTCTTCCATCCTTCCTTCCACAATTTACTGTCACAACTACTGCTAGTGATTGGTCTGCTAAGTGGGTATTCCACAGCAGTCCATGGGCCATACAATCATTTTTATTGTGAGAATAGGAGTGCCATGAAGAGCTTGGTGTAGAAGATGTTATTATTATTACATTTTCGTATAATTTACACTCTCGTGTTCCATAGCTCCATGTTTTATTTTTCTGGTGTGTGTGTGTGTGTGTGTGTGTGTGTGTGTGTGTGTGTGTGTATGTGTTTTGTGACAAGTTATATAACACTTTGTCCCTAACAAAGATATCCAACTGAATATATATTAAAAATCCAGGCTAATTCTGTACATGACATACCTCCTCAGTCTTTTTTAAGAAAAATTTTAATGTTTGTTTCCCTTAAGTGATATTGGTACAACATTGTGCACTGATGACAGCACTGTTGTTGACCTGAAACCACCACCCAGCTGTGTATTTATAATTCCAATCCTTTTCAAGCTTCAATTTTTTAGTTTTGTGAAATTGTACTTGTTATTTTCTCCACAGAGCTTCCATTTTCTGCCACCAAACTTCCTAAGTACCTAAAAGAGGTTGCTTGATCCATAGTACTTTCTTCCATAATGATTTGATGGAATCATCATGTCTGCTGTGTCTCATCAGTTTGATCTTTTTAATATTTATCCCCATTCAATATTCTTTTCCCACTTCTACAATCCCCTCCATCATAAACTGTAGTTCTTCTTCTGATTCTACCTGATGATCTGCATATTTAATTGTCTGTACCCCTTCTCCTTCTGCTATTATAATCCTGCTTTTTCTACTGATTTTTCTGTTAGTGTCCTGTCATAATACTGAAAAGCATTTTTGAAAAACAACACCCATACCTGAAACACCTTTTCCAATGCATGCCTGAACTATTTCCCCATTGCCAATCCTTATTACCACTTTCTTTATTGTGTGGAGTTATTTTGTAAATCTTTTGTGCTTGAAGTCCATACCACCATATTTTAAGGTATTCCTGAGGATACACCAGTCCATCCTATGAAATGTCTTTTCCCAATGAACATCACATATGTCCATGAGCAACCAGCCAAGCCTTCACAGGAATAGCACTAAGTATCTACAGTCAAGTGACTTACCTGGCATAGAGGTAATAAATTACACACACAAACCTTCACCGTGAACCAGTCAGTCTATTAGTGAAAAGTGTATCAGACTCCCGGAAATAGTTCCTGAGATTAACCTCCACATGCAGATAGAAACACATATCATCTTCCTTTTCTTTTCCTAGTCATCTGAGTTTTAGGCGTACATTGTTCTGTAATCTTTGCATCCTTTGCCAATGTAATGTTATGGTAAATTGGCTAGGGTAGTTTTAACTAGACTTTCTGGCCAAAACGCCTTGTTATCGATCTTATTAGTGTGACTGGTTAATAGGATATTATACTGTTTCCGAACACTTTTAGAGCTTCAGCTAGTATTTAATCACAGCTGACTGCTTTCCTCTTTATTAAATCTTTAATGGCATTTTCTATTCCACATCTCAATAGCTTTAGTCCATGGTCTATGTCATCACGTTCCAATTCATGTTGCAATCTTATTTGTGAGTGATCTCATATAATTCTTCAACCAAGGCCTACTTGTTCCATACCATTTTCTTTTCACCTATACATGCTGTCATCTTTTCAATTTTATTTAGTATGGCCCGTTTACTAACTTTTCTTGGATCTTTGATTTTTAGGTTCTTAACTACCCTATACATTGCTTGTAATACACCTTGCTTTTCCAGTCCTTCAATCTCATCGCACTGGGTTTTCATACATTCTTATCTAACCTGACCAGATAATCTTAATTCATTGTTCAGCTTTCTATACAGTTCTTTTTTCATTATGTAGAATGGTCATTCTTCCATTTCCTATGTTCATCAATACCTGATGTAATTTTTCGTTTCCTATTCTTTTCATTCTCTACTTCTCCAGTTTCTTCTTCAAAGGGTTTCAGAATTATGTTTTTAGTTGCATTCCATTTTTCTGGTACTTTCTGCTGAATTTTCCACTTTGTTTTCAGTGGTTTCAGAGTAGTCTTTAAATCCTTCTGGAGTCAGGTTACGACCATCCCATTTTCTTTCAAGTTGTTTTCTTTTAAAATGCTTAGCCTTGTTGACATGTCTGCCACTAGCAAATTACGATCTGTATCAGCATTTGATTCAGGGAAGGTTTTCACAATTTTTGAACTATTTTTTTTAATTTTTTGTTGGTTGATGGTTTTTAAAACATGTTTGTACAGTGATCAACTTGATCTTTCGAGTGACTGAGAAGCAGCACAGGTATTTCCATTTTGAAGAAGATATGTCAGACACATATCACTTACGAAAGTATCTCACAGTACCATTGAATGAGCTATATTTTGTTTATCAGAAGATGGAGAATTGCCTCCACAGAAATTAGCATTGATTCCACAAGCTTCAGTTATATTTAATTTGACTTTCTCTTTTCATCCATGACGTCTTGCGGGGGCAGTAAATTGGGCTGCTCAGATTGATGCATTGTTCGTTGACTTGTTCAATACAGTTCTGCACTATCAATCATCACTTAGTCCACAAAATAAATGTGAACAAAGTATCAGATAATCATTGTGACTCAACTGAAGGCTTTCTGTTAAGTAAGACTCAGTAGACTGATGACCATAGATGTTAAGTCCCATAGTGCTCAGAGCCATTTGAACCATTTAAGACTCAGTATGCAGTTCTTAATGGCAAGATATTGTTGGGTGTGAAAATAGATTTGGGAATATTCCAAGAAAGTGTAACTGGATTGTTTCTGTTCACAATGTACGTAAATGATCTGTGGATAACATTAGGAGCTCTGAGTGGCTGTATGCAATTAATGCTGTTGTGTATTGGGAAGTTGCAATTCCAGAACATTCTGATGAAATGCATGAGCACCTGCAGAGGCACAACACTTAGTGCAGGAAGTGGCAGCTAGCCCTCAGAGTAAAAAAATGTAACCTATTGCAAATTGAAATAATTAAGTGGAGATACCATTAATTTTATGGTTGCACCAGTTACTGGGAATAGTCACTGCCAAAGAATATCTATGAGTGTGCATCCATAAAAGTTTAATCCTTTTACTACCATTTTTTTTCTTTTTTTTCCATAATGAAATATATTAATGTTTGTTCGTAGGTTTACCCAGTGAATGTGCATCATGATGATGGCACGTTGTGCCATCAAAAATTCATTCTACAATGAATGGGAATTTTCTGTATGTTATTACTATGTATTAAAGTCCAACTGGTAAAGAGAAGCCTGCTAATGGTTTGCAGAACTTATAATTATAGTTTCATCTGTAGGTTGTGCAGTATTAGAATTTTATTATTAACCCTCAGCTCCACTCTGTAATTTCTCACTGAATTAGTTCATGCCTGCAGATAAGCAACCCAATTAACAGAGACCAAAGTAGGCTACTGTCACATCTTCACAGACAATTCACGACAATGAATTGCACACATTAATTGATGTTTCCACCACACAAATGATGCCTGTAGTGACCACGTGTAATGTGAGTTAAAAACCTAGAGGGATGCTCTGTCCACCAATATATGACTGTTTTCTGCATGTCTTGTAGTTTTTATACACTACTTTTCTGAAACCCAAGAGGTACTTCCGAAAAATCATGTTTGTTCCACCCCTCTCTGCATTGGAAAATGACACAAAGTGAAATATTTTTTTCGTGTTGTTGCTTCTGACTATGGCATTAATTAAAGTAAATATCCATAACATCTTTGTTTGAAAGTCTCTCAGCCATGCATTTAAGCCAGGTTAGAGGAAATCCCACACTGCCTTAAAGACAACAGCAAGTCCAAGACATTGCGAAGCTCCCCTAATTCCATTGACCATTAAGGATGAGAACTAAGCAAACCATTAATGCCCAAGTGGACACTGATTCTTATGCCAGCCTTATCCAGATAAATTCTTTCTGCACTGCCTTGATGTAAATATTCTAAAATTGATCTAGCAGAGGGACATTTTCAGTTGCTCCTTGATGAAGAGACAATAAAGATTTTAGTTTTCAACTTGCCATTTGGACTTCATCAATATAATTGTTTGCGTTTTGGCATGGCTAATGCCCCTGCCATATTCCAGAGGTTTCTTAAACAGAATATTGCTGGGATCCCATATTCTGTGAATTAGCTCAATAATATCCTGATCATTGGTTGCAGAACAGAACAGCATTTGCACAGTCTATGTCTGGTTTTTGAAGCCCTTAAACAGAATTGCCTTAATTGTAATTTTCCCAAATGCACATTATTTCAACCAGAGGTCACTTGTTTAGGCAATATCTCCAGAGAAGAGAGACTTCAGCACATCAGAGAATATGTAGAGGCATGTTCAGAACATGCCTGTGTCTAAATCTGCTAAGGACCTTTGAGTATTTCTAGGAAAAGTGAATTACTATGTGTGATTTATTCCTCCATATCCTACCCACTAAATCATAAACACAACAGATACACATAACAGAGGCTTTAGTCATAATGATATATTCTCCTTCACAATTTACAACAGTCTGCCAAAGCTGGGGTAAGTTTTCGATTCTGCAACTGTAGAAATCATTTGAGTTTGAGTGTCTCTTATATTGGGTTGATGCATAAGTTCATAACATTTTTTCCATAAGTTTAATAAACACAGCAGATACACATAACAGAGACTTTAATGGTCAATAATATACTCTGCTTCACTATTTACTACAGTCTGCAAACACTGGGGTAACTTTTCAATTCCATGAGTGTAGTAGTCACATGGTTTTGAGATGAACTCGTTGAGCCATTTTTGGAGCACATTTTCATCCAGAAAGAAAGTTCCTTGAAGGTTATTCCATAGGGGGCAGAAAAGGTGAAAATCTGAGGGCACAGGATCAGGTGCATAATGTGGACGAGGAATGACTCCCCAACCAAACTCCTGTATTGTTTTTTGTCAGTCTATCAGAATGTGGGCAGACGTTATTGTGCACCAGATGTACAATGTTATCTTTCATGGATGCAGGCAGGTCTTTGTACAGAGAGTTGCTGCTTTATTTAGGCTCAACTGTTCCTTTCTTCTTCTTATGCTAGCATAAAGACACCATTTCTGATCACTGATTGTGGGAATCACAGTATTCTCCCATATAAATTGAAGTTTTATGGGGTTGATGGTGTAGCCAGCCAATGGATAATGTGATATCTAACCAAAAGAATGCAAAAAGCTGTACAGTAATGCAACCAATGTAGTCTGGGAACATAATTCTGTCTGGGAAGAAATCATGTAGGGGGTTCCCCAAGGCTCAACCTTGGGTTCACTATTGTCCCTCAGATATGTCAACAATCTTCTGTCTAATATACAAGAAGCAGAATTAGTTCTTTTTGCACATGACACAAGTATTGTAATCAGTCCAATCATACATACAGAAACAGAAGAAATGGTAAACAATTTTTAGTTGCATGTCTGGATGAACAGACATGGTCGACAATAGACGGCCATCCAATATTACTTCGAAATAAATTCGCTTAATGCAGATAACTTGCCTTTGGCTGTGTTAGGTGTAGATGTACTACCTACTGGTGACATAAAAAAAATTGTGTCAGACTGGAACTTGGACCCGTATTTCCCACTTATTGTCAGCAGTCTTCTTAACCATTAGATTATCCAAGCACGCATCCCAGACTGATCCAAACTTCCATATGTCACACTGTCTACATCCCTATACAACAGTCACCTGCATTCATCACTGAATGCTTGCAGCTATACTCTGTATCCATTCACCAGTGATAATGAGACATACAGAAGTTTGGGTTGGTCAGGGAGGGACACTTGGATAGCCTAAAAGTTAAGACAACTGCTTGCGATAAGTGGGAAATCCAGGTTTGAGTCCTGGTCTGGCAAAAATTTTCACTCGTCACCAATAGGTAGTACATCTGTACCTAACACAGCAGAAGTCAAGAAAAGTTATTAGCATTCAGTGAATTTATTCTGAAGTAGTATCAGACAGTTGCCTATCATCAACAATGTCTATTCATCGAGACAGGCAAGTAAATATTCCATACTGAGGCAGGCCTAAGATGATAAAATCATAGGTCTCAATTCCTCTTAGTCTCATTGTCACTGGTGTGGGAATACAGAATATAACTGCGAGCATTCAGTGTTGAATGTAGGAGACTATGGTATAGGGATGTATACAGTTTGACATATGGAAGTTTGAGTTGGTCCGAGAGGCGTGCACAGATAGCCTAATGGTTAAAGAGACCACTCGCAATTAGTGGGAGATCCGGGTTTGAGTCCTGGCCCCTCACAAATTTTCATGTATCACCAGTAGGTAGTTCATCTACACCTATCACAGCTGAAGCCAAGTTATTTGCTTTCAGTAAATTTATTTTGAAGTAGTAAATAATTTTCTTACAAGTATCACTGACTGATTTTCTGTGAATGGTCTTGCCCTCAGTTCCACACACCTAGAGGTACTACACCAATGATAAGTGCAACACATGGTGCGAAAATAGTAGACAGGGTGGAAAGTTCAAAATTCTTAGGTGTCCACACTGATGAGAATTTAAACTGGAAAAAGCACATTTTGGAACTTCTAAAGCAACTTACGAGGTGCTATCCAAAATTTTCGGGACTTATTCTGCCATCTGTTGAAATCCTTACATTTGGATTAAGGGCCACCATCACCCTCAAAGTAGTTCCTATCTGCACATACACACTGGTCCAAGCACTTCTGCCACTGGTCAAATGTTTTCTGGAAGTCCTGTTCTTTGAAGGTGTTTATCACCACCAGTAATGCTTCTTGAATCCTCTCTAGAGCATTGAACCGATGCCCTTTCAACTTAAATTTCAGTTTTGGGAATAGCGCGAAGTTGCAAGGTGCCAAATCTGGCGAGTACGGTGGGTGGGGTACAAGTGTCATGTTGTTTTTTGTCAAAAAGGTCCTGGTGAACAAAGATGTGTGGCAGGGCGCATTGTCGTGATGCAGGAGCCAGTTCCCTTGATGCCAAAGTTCGTGCCATCATTGCTGCAAGTTTTCATGGAGTCATCGCAAAACATCACAGTAGTATGTGGAATTCACAGTTCGGTTGGGTGGGACGAATTCTTTGTGCACAATTCCCTTGGTATCAAAGAAAATGATGATCATGCTCTTCACTTTGCTCTTCACCTGTCTTGCTTTTTTGGGTCTTGGAGAGCACTGGGACGATTGTTGCTTTGTCTCTGGGTCATAACCATAAATCCAGCTCTCATCTCTGTAGCACTTTTCCCAAGATTCGCACAGAATTTGATACACAGGCGCTGTTCTGTTTGCGGATCCATCGTAAAATCGCCACACACCAAACACAGAGTATTACGGAAATTACTGTTGACATACGACACATCCTCCCAGCTGACTGCCACTCCACACACTGACTCATCAGATATGCAGCTCTTGCCACCTGGCAGTACAAAGATCTACTACTCCTACTTTCCAGATGGCAGCAGCAGTCCTGAAAATTTTGGATTCCACCTTTTAGTTCAGCCATATTTGCACTCAGAATCACTGAAAATCGTGGGGAGAGCTAAATCTGTAAGTTGACATATCTTGCATATTTTCATTCAATAATGTCATATTGAAAAATGTTCTGGAGTAACTCATATTTAAGAAAGTAAATCTTCATTGCTCAAAAACATGCTGTAAGAATAATACGTGGTTCTCACCCATAATCATCTTGTAGACATCTGTGTAAGGAGTTGTGCATTCTGATTACTGCTTCACAGTATATTTATTCCCTCATGACCACTACAATTCAAAAAGAGCAATGATGTACATGATTACAATGCCAGAAGGAAAAATGATTTTCATTACTCCACATTAAGGTTTTATTTAGTACAAAAGGGGTACAAACTGCTGCAACTAAAAATTTTGATCACTTTCCGAGTGATATAAAATGTCTGACAAACAGCAGAGTAAAACTTGAAAACAAACTAAAAAGTTTCTCCTTGACAAGGTGGTGCACAGAAATTGCTAACTCACATCTGTACACAAAAAAAAAAAAAAAAGAAAACAGCCCATAAATGTTTAGCATGTAGCCACGTTTACAAATTAATTTGCGATGTGAATGTAAAATGACTCATTCCGCGCCATTACAATTTATCATGCAACATGATCCATCGAACATGAAACTAACAAACTGAATCATCATAATGTGGACATTCCTGTCCGGCATACAAGGGAAAACAGTCTGGGCACCTTGGAAACAAAGTGTATCGCCGTGAACAATGCATGGTACTGCCGTGGGTCTGCAGAGCAGTCTGGTGGGCTGTCACTGAATGGAACTTGTGGAACACTTTAGAGTCTGTTAAATAAATCCACTGCACTCTGTTGCTAAAGCTCTGGGCAGCATGAGAAATGTCAAAGTGTGCTGAAAAAGTTTGTTGCACTGTGTGCGATATTCCAACAGCACTAGGAATTTGCAGCACATCAGCTTGGCAGGAGTTTGACTGTCTTAAAGGTTCTGACCAAACCTCCTTATGTAGGACTAAGTGACTCACATTACTTCACATGTTAAACTTTTTGTGTATGATTTACACACACACACACACACACACACACACACACACACACACACACACACACACACACACACATATATATATATATATATATATATATATATATATATATATATATATATATATATATGTGAAGAACTGAATTTTTGACTCAACCCATGCAAATCCACAATAAAAGAAGCATAATTTATAGCATCTGATGTATGGGGTTGTAAGAATTCCAGCTGTGCCACTACCACATGTATTTTGTTGAAAAATTGATCAGATGGTAAAGGGAATAGGTCAGACAACATTAACCTGGATGGATCAGATAATGTGGTTAACTTTTGAACCAGGAATATAACTGTGGATTTACAGACAACAGAAAGTCCCATGAACAATCTGGCCATTTGATACCACTTGCCAGATAGTGCAACATGAGACATTTCTGATATACTTCTCAGTTTTTCTGAGACTGGTTAAATGGCTGAAATGACAAGAGGGCTGGTAGTACCTGTGACTTCTGCAGCATTGAACTAGTTAAATATTTGACCCAATTCCTGATGCTGGTTTAATTGTTCCTGTCAAAGCTCAAAGAATTTTGCATCCATGATAGCAATTGGTGTTCCAAACTGGAACCACCTCATTGCCTGTGTTATTACCTTCACTTTAAGACCAACAACATTTATTGAACGCAAATGAACTTCTGTAATAACAGATTAAAATTTTCTATTAGTCTATGGAAACAAGCAAAAATAGTTCTTGATAGGAATTAATATAAATCATAGTTCCAGATAAAAATTCATATGCAATAGTGATTGAACTGGATGTAAGCCTCAGCACTACTAGCTCTTTAGTTCAGTTGTAGAGACTAAGTCACATAATATCAGCTGAAAGAGTGTCTGCTGCCATGCGGCTTATGTTTGCCCAACACAGAAGTTCATGTGACAGGCTTAAGATAACACCAATGTTCTTGCTGCAGACGCTCTCACTGTATGTTGGCTATGTGCAACGTATTGATATATCTGTGTCTTCTGTTTGCTTGTTTGGCAAGTTTAGTAAAATAAGCAACAGTGCCAGTGTTTTCCATATTTTTACTTCTGTATCCTGATCTTTTATGACTTTTATGTTGCAGGAACTGGACCGTGGTTCAGTATATATAATGCAGAGACCTCAGAATGTTTATTAAATTGTTCGGTCTTCCATGGACAGAGGATTCACGGTATAGCTCCACAGTCAGATGAAAGAATTGCTATTTTTGGTGGAAGACAAGTTGTTTTTCTTCACTTAAACCTGAATTTTAAAGAGTGAGTACTCTAATAGGATTTTAGTGGATTTGTATGCATATATATTTCAGCCATATTTGTATTATTACTGTTATTGAAATTTCTATCCAAATTAATAATGGGGAAATTAATGGTGGGATTCACCATTATAATTAAGGTGTTGATCAATTTTAAGCACATAAAAAAGACTGAAACATGATTAATTTTGCTTGGAGGCTACATCTGGAGCGTGCATTCTGGATTGCAAAAGCCAGGTGAGCATGCCTCTAATGGGTGTCCAGCAGCATGCAAAGGTGGCATGGCATGACAGGGCAGAGCAGTGAGGCTAGGAGCCTGCATGTCCTCCTGTCAGATTTGAATGCTCTGGACATGATGTCAGTTCCACCCGGAGGTGTGCACAAAGGGTAGATTTATATTGTTCACATTTGCACATGTGCAGGGCAAGCAATTATAGATACAGAAAAGCACAATATGTCATGTTAAAGAGGTAGTGAAGATGATTCTGTTGATATGCAGATACACACTCTAGATAATGGGTGTGGAAATATATAGTGCTGAGAAGATTTGTTGAACTGAAATCCAAAAAATAATTAATATCATTTACTATCAATTTCTATCACTTATCAATGCACATTGACTGCACTAGTCACATGTTTCATAGTGTAATTAATTAACCTGTGAGAGGCATTTGAACTGAACTTTTAATTAAAATTGGCATATCATTTTATCCAAGACAGCTACAGTAATAGCATGACACTGTATGTTGCCAGATGAGATTACACATCACCTATGACATTTAGTTTGTAAGATTTACATTTTTGTCATTTTTAATTGTTTATAAATCAACTAAGTTTTATCCATAATTCAAAATTGATTAGAGTTTTGTTAATTATGATTGCAGCAGTCGAAAGAGTAGGCAAATTCTTGTTAGACAGAGGTGCCTTACATATTTGTATTTATTTATTTATATATACTGGATTAGTGAAGGTATAGAGATCATAAACTGTTTTGATGACTGCTGCTAAGATTTGCAATTTTGTAAAAATTAATTTGTGGGCAAACTACTGCTCATAGAATTAAGTGTAAGATTCCAGTTTTGTTTAGATTTTTAGCACACATCTAATTGCACACACAGATTTTCAATTACATTTGTACATAAAATGTTGTAAGAGAGTCTGGTGATAGCATGAAGTCATTAAGTGATGCAGAGGCTTGGATTTTCCAGGGAGGGGTGCACTGAGGACCTAAGAGGGTGGTGGTACTCTTTCTTATTGGTCGGGACAAACTGGCAGACGCAAGACCTATGCTAGTTTCAGCAGTGATGTGGCCACACGCTTTACAGCGATACCAATTGTTGCATCATCAGTCGTGACTCTTTGGAATATTTTGTATCAGTTCAGTGGGACCTTAGAGATATTCTGCAGTGCACAGAACTTTTTTTTATTTCTGCCGGTTGTTCATCAGGACTTGTATTTTTGTGAATTAAGACAATTTGCCTTTTAGTTATTCGCACTGAGTCTGATTTTTGACTTAATTTGCCAGTGGAGACTTTTGATTATTCTTGTCATGTATTGGCACTTACTGTTATTGCACTGTGTGTCAGTTAGACTACCATTTATTTATGTTGATGTGGAGTTTGACCTCAATTAATTTTAGCTGTGAGTGTTGTCTGTCTTCTACAGCTATTTTATTTCTACAGTATTTTTCCCCACATCTAATTGGAGGCTTGAGCTAAGCTTAAGTTCACTTAAATATGTAGAGTTTATCACCAGCCTGTGAAATTTTTTGTGATATTAAGAATAATAAACTTTATTTGGTAAACATAATTGATGTGCACACATAAACTCCTGGAAATTGAAATAAGAACACCGTGAATTCATTGTCCCAGGAAGGGGAAACTTTATTGACACATTCCTGGGGTCAGATCATCACATGATCACACTGACAGAACCACAGGCACATAGACACAGGCAACAGAGCATGCACAATGTCGGCACTAGTACAGTGTATATCCACCTTTCGCAGCAATGCAGGCTGCTATTCTCCCATGGAGACAATCGTAGAGATGCTGGATGTAGTCCTGTGGAACGGCTTGCCATGCCATTTCCACCTGGCGCCTCAGTTGGACCAGCGTTCGTGCTGGACGTGCAGACCGCGTGAGACGACGCTTCATTCAGTCCCAAACATGCTCAATGGGGGACAGATCCGGAGATCTTGCTGGCCAGGGTAGTTGAATTACACCTTCTAGAGCACGTTGGGTGGCATGGGATACATGCGGACGTGCATTGTCCTGTTGGAACAGCAACTTCCCTTGCCGGTCTAGGAATGGTAGAACGATGGGTTCGATGACGGTTTGGATGTACCGTGCACTATTCAGTGTCCCCTCGACGATCACCAGTGGTGTACGGCCAGTGTAGGAGATCGCTCCCCACACCATGATGCCGGGTGTTGGCCCTGTGTGCCTCGGTCGTATGCAGTCCTGATTGTGGCGCTCACCTGCACGGCGCCAAACACGCATACGACCATCATTGGCACCAAGACAGAAGCGACTCTCATCGCTGAAGACGACACGTCTCCATTCGTCCCTCCATTCACGCCTGTCGCGACACCACTGGAGGCGGGCTGCACGATGTTGGGGCGTGAGCGGAAGACGGCCTAACGGTGTGCAGGACCGTAGCCCAGCTTCATGGAGACGGTTGCGAATGGTCCTCGCCGATACCCCAGGAGCAACAGTGTCCCTAATTTGCTGGGAAGTGGCGGTGCGGTCCCCTACGGCACTGCGTAGGATCCTACGGTCTTGGCGTGCATCCGTGCGTCGCTGCGGTCCGGTCCCAGGTCGACGGGCACGTGCACCTTCCGCCGACCACTGGTGACAACATCGATGTACTGTGGAGACCTCACGCCCCACGTGTTGAGCAATTCGGCGGTACATCCACCCGGCCTCCCGCATGCCCACTATACGCCCTCGCTCAAAGTCCGTCAACTGCACATACGGTTCACGTCCACGCTGTCGCGGCATGCTACCAGTGTTAAAGACTGCGATGGAGCTCTGTATGCCACGGCAAACTGGCTGACACTGACGGCGGCGGTACACAAATGCTGCGCAGCTAGCGCCATTTGACGGCCAACACCGCGGTTCCTGGTGTGTCCGCTGTGCCGTGCGTGTGATCATTGCTTGTACAGCCCTCTCGCAGTGTCCGGAGCAAGTATGGTGGGTCTGACACACCGGTGTCAATGTGTTCTTTTTTCCATTTCCAGGAGTGTATATACAAGTGTGGCTACATTGTCATGGCCTGATACTGCTAAAATGACTTTGTAAACCTGACAGCAAAAAACTTACGGTGGAAAATTGCAGCCACAGTCAAAGGCTGCTACAGCACTGCTATGAATGAAATGCGACATACAATTTTGTGGATTGCATCAAGATCACATGGAAAAGGAATTATTAAAAGGAATTATTACTTGGAATATGACACCAAAATTTCCCCATTTGTTTTCTGTACCTTTTCCAAGAAGACACAAAAGCTTTTCTGCAAATAAAATATGCTATTATTAACTATAGGTACAAATATTACAGATATATACACATGTCTTATGTGGTGTTAGATCGTGTTTGAATTGTGTCAGTAAGGCATACCTCCCTCAATTGCCCTCCTTTACTTTTCTGACTAGTATTGTACACTCTGTCATGGGATTTGCTCCTGTGTCTGAGTTGTGGAACTGGATTTGTGATTTACTGTCAGAAAGGTTACAGCTCACAGCAATTGGTATAAGTCCTCTGGTGAAACAGAAGTGATATCTGGAGTCCACCAAAGAAGTATTATAGGCTCTCTACTGTCCTTGATCCATGTGAACGACTTAGGAGACAACCTGAGCAGCCATCTTAGATTGTTTGCATCTAATGCTGTCACTAACTATCAAGTAAAGTCTTCAGAAGTTAAAAACAAATTGCAAAATGATTTAGACAAGATATCTACGTAGTGTGAAAAGTGGCAACTGACCCCTAAACAATAAAACGTGTGAAATACTGAACATAAGTATTACAAAATCTGTTAAGTTCAGTTATGTGATACATTTTATAAATTTAAAGCTTGTAGGTTCAATTATGTATCCAAAGATTTCAATTACAAACACCTTAAACTGGTGCCATCACATAGAGGGTATTGTGGGGAAAGCAAACCAAAGAGTTCATTTTGTTGGCAGAACACTTGTAAGATGCAGAAAATCTACTGAAGAGGCTGCATACACTATGCCTGTCCATCGTCTTCTGAAGTACTGCTGTGCAGTATGGGATCCTTACCAGATAGAACAGATGGAGCATATCCATGAAGTTCGAAGAAGGGCAGCTCATTTTTATTATTGCATAATAAGGTAGAAAATGTCACAGGTATGATATCTAAGATCAGCTGGCAATCATTAAAACAGAGGAGTGACAAGATCTTTACATGAAATGTCAATCACCAACTTTCTCCTCCGAACACAAAAGTATTTTGTTCATTCTCACCTATGTAGACAGAAATGACCACATTAATAAAATACACTGAAGAGACAAAGAAACTGGTACTCCTGCCTAATATCATGTAGGGTCCCTGTGAGCATGCAGAAGTGCCGCAACACAACATGGCATGGACTCAGCTAATGTCTGAAGTAATGTTGGAGGGAATCGACACCATGAATCCTGCAGGGCCATAAATCCATAAGAGTACGAGGAGGTGGAGATCTCTTCTGAACAGCACATTGCAAGGCATCACAGATATCCTCAATAATGTTCGTGCCTAGGGAATTTGGTGGCCAGCGGAAGTTTTTAAACTCAGGAGAGTGTTCCTGGAGTCACTCTGTAGCAATTCTGGACATGGGGGGTGTCGCATTGTCCTGATGGAATTGCCCAAGTCCGTCAGAATGCACAGTGGACATGAATGGATGCAGGTGATCCAGACAGGATGCTTACATACGTGTCACCTGTCAGAGTCATATCTAAATGTATTAGGGGTCTAATATCACTCTAACTGCACATGCCCCACACCATTACAGAGCCCCCACTGGCTTGAACAATCCCCTGCTGTCATGCAGGGTCCATAGATTCATGAGGTTGTCGCCATACCCGTACACGTCCATCCACTTGATACAATTTGAAATGAGGCTTGTCTGACCAGGCAACATTTTTGCACTCATCAACAGTCTCCAGTTTTGATGTTGATGTGCCCAGGGGAGGCGTAAAGCTTTATGTCAGTACACGAGTGGGCATTCGGCTGTGAAAGCCAGTATTGATGATCTTCCACTGAATGGCTCGCATGCTGACACTTGTTGATGGCCCAGCATTGAAATCTGTAGCTGATTCATATTTAAGGACATTATATTTAAATGAAAACCTAGTTAATAAAAGCAAAGATTAACATAGCAACTTTGCAGAACGCACACCAAGTTTGAGCCATATTGGTCTATTGCTTTGTGTTTGGCATTCGTGTGAATCAAGGAAGTCGATTGTCAAAAAATGGACGAAGAAGAAATTCGTGTGGTGATTAAACATTACTTTATGTAAGGCAAGACACCTCAGGAGACTAAAGAGAAGCTTGTTAAACATTATGGTGACCCTGCACCTTTGATTAGAACAGTCTATAAGTGGTTTAAAAATTTTCAGAGTGGCCATGTGGGCACAAGTGATGCTGAACGTTCTGGATGCCCTGTGGAGGTTACGACTCCAGAAAATCCATGATATGGTGGTGGATGACAGAAGAGGTAAGGTGCGTGAGATTGCTAGTGCTGTGGGCATCTTGAATGAACAGGTACATAATATTTTGCATAAACATTTGGACATGAGAAAGCTATCCACAAGATGGGTTCCACGATTGCTCATGTTTGTCCAGAAACGGAATCGTGTGAAGTGTTGCAAGGATGGTTTGCAGCTGTTCAGGAAGAATCTGCAGGACTTTAAGTGTCATTTTGTCACTGTGGATGAAACATGGATACATTACTATACATTACTATACTCCCAAGATCAAACAACAATCTAAACCAATCTAAACAATGGGTTACCAAGGGAGAAGCTGCGCCAAAAAAGGTGAAGACCAGTCCTTCAGCTGGAAAGGTTATGGTGACTGTCTTTTGGGATTCGCAAGGGATAATCCTCATCGACTATCTGGAAAAGGGTAAAACTATTACAGGTGCATATTATTCATCGTTATTGGACCGTTTGAAAACCAAGCTGCAAGAAAAACGCGTGATTGGGCGACAGAAAAGTCCTTTTCCATCACAACAATACTCCAGCACACACCTCAGCAGTTGTGGTTGCAAAATTAATGGAAATAGGATTCCAACTCATTTCACATCCCTCCTATTCTCCAGGCTTGGCTCCCTTGGACTACTGTTTGTTCCACAATTTGAAGAAATGGCTGGCGGGACAAAGATTTTTATTCAAATGAGGAGGTGATTGCAGCAACTAATAGCTATTTTGCAGACTTGGACAGTTCCTATTATTAGGAAGGGATCAACAAATTAGAACAGCGTTGGATGAAGCGTGTAAGTCTAAAAGGAGACTATGTCAAAAAATAAAAAAAGGTTTACCCCAAACACGTTAGTAGTTTTTGTTTTTGCATGGACTTTTCAAATGCCTCTTGTACATACATATTGGTTGTTTATATGCAGCAAAATATATTACTGTGTTGATGTATGCAAACACACTGTTAAAACTTTTTGAAAGAGTAAACTGCCATTTGACTGTGTGTTACTGTATTTATCTTTTGTACTGTCTAGAGTTTGGCTTTTATGCCATTCTCAAGTACAGTGCTAAATGTTGTTAGACAATTATTATGCCATGTTTGTTAAGGCAGTTTAAAGCAGTTTAAATCTGTAGGTTTAGACTGCTTTAGACTGTCTTAACAGATGATTGTCATTAGACCACTGCATGATCTCTATTTTCTGTAGTTTTCTCATAATGATCATTTTGCAAGATGTATGTGGAAGGAAGTAATATGTTGCTTGATTCTTCCTGAAACATACACTCTTGGTTTAGTATCCCCACTAGTGGTCATCACAATGAAGGCAGATGAGTTGGCGTGGGTAGTGCAATGGGACGGTGCAGAAACCTGCCATGTGCTTGTGATGTGTAGCATGGGCAGACACATTGGTGGAGGTATTTACCTGTCGGTGGTAGTAGGCCAGTTGAGCCAGTAGTTACCCAGAGCTCAATGACTGCGGGCCTCGCATTGCACTCCGTACTTTCAGTTGTTGCTGAGTGCTTAGCCATTAGCCGTCCACACCAGCCACATGCTGTTGTGCTCTCATGCCTGTCTCTATGTGGGTTCAGACTCTTTGTTTCCCATAGACTGACTCACATGGTGAGTTTGTTTTCTTCTCATGGGATACTGTTCCCCAGCTACTATTGGGTAACCATCGGTCTGTGAAGTATTCACGTTGAATGTTTAGTATAGTGACATTGTCACACCTGTGCATATACTAAACTTGGGATTTCAACAGTATACCTCTCCATGATGCTCTGCACTACTGATGTAGAGTCTGCCATTGGAGTCTGTTGAGAAAAATTCACT
Source organism: Schistocerca serialis cubense (assembly GCF_023864345.2). Lineage (NCBI taxonomy): Eukaryota > Metazoa > Arthropoda > Insecta > Orthoptera > Acrididae > Schistocerca > Schistocerca serialis. The sequence goes on from NC_064640.1 coordinate 527,722,147, forward strand.
GGACTCACAACATTGTTTGCTTTTATGATGGTTGTAAGTGTAATGTAGGTTTTGGATAAAGGCTAAGGTTTTCTTCTGATTGGTACATGATCTTGAAGTTTGCAGCCACAAAATAGTGGTTACATGATTTCTAACCAGTACTTTTCTTTTATCTGGCCTGTGTCATTTGACTGCTGTATTAGATGCAATATTATGTTTGCTAGACACACCATTCTGCTGAAACTACTGTATCTGAAAAAGCTGAACAATACCTACAAAACAGCCAACATTAAATTATTGGCCTGTACACATCACATTAATACTAGGTGCTTACGTAATAGCTTTCATTTTTACTTTTATGAAATAGCTTTATTTGTCTAAAATGCACAAGGGCTTATTCTTATTTTCTTGTTTTCATCCATTCTTTGTAGTTTGTGTTTAAATAATGTGGCTTTGCATCTTCTTCAGCCGTGCAGGGTAGCCGCGCAGTCTAGGGCGCCTTGTCATGGTCCGTGTGGCTCCCCCTCATCGGAGGTTCGAGTCCTTCCTCGGGCAGGGGTGTGCGTGTTGTCCATAGCATAAGTTAGTTTAGGTTAGATTAAGTAGTGTGTAGGCTTAGGGTCTGATGACCTTAGCAGTTTGGTCCCTTAAGACCTTACCACAAATTTCCAAAATTTCCATCTTCTTCAGTCCACAGTCATGCAGTTTGATCTCTTGTTATAGTTGTGCCACTGTAGTTTTCAGTTAGACTTTGATTGTATAATTTCATATCTTCTTTCATGTTATTGTATAGTTGTATGGTGGATGGATATGGACTGTCTTTATTGTATGGATGTGGTGGTGGTGGTGGTGGTGGTGGTGGTGAGGAGGAGGAGGAGGAGGAGGAGGAGGAGGAGGATTCACCAGTGTCCAGGTTGAAGTTGTGCTAGCCATGGTGGAGAGGTATCAGTTTGCTCCACTGGGCTGTGGCAGCATTGTGGTATGTGGAGTGAAGAATATGACAACTCTGGCTTTACCTGGGTCACTGATGTGACTGTCTTCTCGTTCAGATAACCTGGCTGATATGTATGCACCCAAGAGTGAGTGGTGGACAATGAAGGAGTCACATACAGAGTCTGCATAAAAAGTATTGGGAATGTTTTTCTTGACATGACTGTTTGTTACAGCACTTCACACTGTGCATGCTCAGTGATGGCAGAGGGGTGTGACTTCCGACACATGCCAGGTACCAGTTGTCTGTGATCATTCGTTTAGACGGAATCACATTTTTAGTGGAACACTGTCTAGTGACTTGGCACAAGCGCAAAATGCAGCGAATGACTGAGCAGTGATACATCATTAAATTTTGTGTTGTACTGGGGAAATTGGGTACGGAGACGTTGGACATGATTCAGCAAGTGTTAAAGGATGAAAGCATGTCACATACTGCAGTTTCTAAGAGGCACAAGCTCTCCAAAGATGGCTCAGAGAGTGTGTGGAGGATAAGGAACATACTGGATGGCTGTCAACATCAAGAACCAATGGCAGTGTGCAATGTGTGCATGAAGTACTGAATTCAGACCATCGGTTAAGTGTGTACATGGTTGCAGAAGCATTTGGCATTGATAAAATGACACGGCACTCCATTGTCACTGAAGATTTGGCTATGTGAAAGATATGCACTAAACTTGTCCCAAAGGTCTTGACGGATGATCAAAAGCAGGGGTGTGTGTGTGTGCTTGTGAAGACCCTCTGCAGTGTGCTGAAGAAGATCCCAGCTTTTTGGGCATAATCATGAGAGAAACTTGGATATTCAAGTGTGACCCAGAAAAAAAGCAGCAAAGTTCCAAATGGCAAATTACCACATCAGCTCATCCAGAAAAGGCTCAAAGGAGCAAATCCAGAGTGAAAGCCATGCTCATTGTTTTCTTGGACATCAAGGGGTGGTCCACTATGAATTTGTACCTGAAGGGCAGACAGTGAATGATGCATTTTACCTGGAAATACTAAGAGGACTGAAGAGAAGGGACAACAGGGTGAGACCAGTCATTGCTGAAAATTGGAAACTGCATCACGACAGTGCACGCAGCCCCACATGCTCCAAGGTTACCAACTACGTGACAGTAAATGGCATCATGAACAATTCTCCAACCCTCTTACAGTCCCAACTTGGCACCAGCAGACTATTGCGTATGCCCAGAAGTGAAATCCTCCCTCAGAGGTCACCACCATGGAATCCTAAGTGTCATCAAAGAAGCTTGCATGTGTATCCTTAAGGACCTTCCTGAATCTGCCTATCAGGGAGCTTCCAAGTCAAGGTAAAGCTCCTAGCAAAAGTTTGTTAACTCTCAAGGGCTGTACTTTGAAGAATTTTTAGGCATTGTAGCAATATCCCAAATAAACTTATTTTTCCCAAACTTTCCCAAATACTTTTTGTACAAACACTGTATGTTTGTGTGAATGACAAATGTGGGTACCTGGCTTCATGGCTTTTACCTTACATCTTAACAATGGATATGACATTTTGCCTATTGCATGGAGCACGCAGTTGCAAATAGTTCATGTCTGCATGAATGATACCTGTTACCTTGGTTCAGAGACCATCCTCTGTTCCTTTATATGGCTGGCTGATTTGATCAAGGCAGCTGGGCTCACACATGCTGAGGAAGCATGATTATTATTTTACGCTATTATTCCCACACTCAGTTATTGTCCTCTTGTTTGGAGCTGGATGGAGAGCTTATACTAGAGGCTCAGAGGATTGTGTGGTGTGTTTCTGGATGAAAAATTGTGGAGGTCTTCTTTAATAGATCATTAGTGCATTACACCCAAAAGTAGCTACTTGGCTATCAGAGTATATGTGGTGTGTACATGTGTGGTTTTTTAAGGGTTAGAGAAATTCCTCAATAAGTCTGATAATTACTTTTACTAAATAATATTTTACATTATACTTTACAAAGGAGTTTTCATCTGAATCAGTTGATTAGATGTAGTTCCCTAGCTTGCAGTTGATCTTAGCATGACAAAAAGCATAGATAAATCAACAGAAATGTTTCACAAGGGACCTGAACGAAGGCTGTCCCATTTCTCAATGATAATGTCCGGTAGGTGACCCATTTCCAGTTTCCATTTCCATTTCCATTTTTATCATCATATAACATGCCTTATACAATCAAAGATTGTGACATAGGTGACTTGTCAGTTTTACACTATATATAATAATACTAAAAATAGATAATAAACTAATAATACATATGGTGTAACATCTTCATTAAAGTAAAATTTATGATACAATAAGACATGGAATTTTGTTGATATCTGTAGTCTAAACATTACTTAAGTTTACTCAGGAATGATTTTAGAAATGGACATTATTGATGACTGTGTGTTTCTTTTAATATGGGGAGAAAAGCATTAAGCAATAGCAATGAAAGTAGCTAACAAATAATTCAACTGGAGACTTCGGCCAGTCAGATGTATGACAGTGATCATAGTAAATTTTTCTGAAGATTTGAGGAGACATAGCCCTAATGAGGGAGAGTTCTCTGTGAAGCCTTATGTGCGGAATTTCATTGGAACTTTGGTGGTAGGTACAAGCAATGACAGTAACTTGAAGTCATTGCCATGAATGTTTGTGGTACTGTGCAGACCAGGACACAGCTGTGACATGTGATCACTTCTATCTGACAACTTGTGTACGTAATCAGCTGATGCTACTTATTGTTTGTTACCATCAGGTAATGAAATACATGATAGCACTCTTGAACAACAAACTTTGGTTTATCAGGAGGCCTTTAGGAAAGTGTAGCTCATCTATAAAGGATCCAGGTATAAAACACTTATGCGACTCATTCTTGAGAGCTGCTCGAGTGTTGGGAATCACCACTAGATCCAATTAGAGGATGACCTCAAAGCATCTCAGAGGTATGCTGCTAGATTTGTTACCAGTACATTTGATCAGTGAGCGTGTATTACAGAGATGCTTGAGCGTGTATTACAGAGATGCTTCATGAATTCAAATGGGAATCTTTGGAGGGAAGACGATGTTCTTTTCTTGAAACACCATTGAGAAAATGTAGACAATTAAGATTTGCAGCTTACTGCAGAGCTATACTACTACTGTCAATGTACATTTTGTGTAAGGAACACAGATACAAGGTAATGGAAATTATGGCTTGTGTGGCAGTATATAGACAGTTATTTTCTCTTGCTCCATTTGCATGTTGAACAGGAAATGGAATGATCATAATGATACAAGGTACCCCCATCATGCACCATATTGGTCGCTTTCAGAGTATGTATATAGATTATGTAGGCCTGGGTTAAATTGCTGCTATTGCCAGAGGGTTTTCCAGTTTTGCAAAGCCACTGTGTCAGGGTGGCATAGTGGTTAGCACATCTGCCTAGAGAGCAGCCGCAGTACAAATTTTTGTTCATTGCTTCAGTCTGTATATATACACACACATCATAGATGTTTGAGATGTGAAAAGGTCTCTGGAACCATATAGTTTCATTTCAGTTTTCAAATCTCCATTGTAGGAATCAACATAGATTCTGGAAAGAGCAAACTTCTGAAATCTGGTTTTTCATGTTTGTCCACAAGGTCTAGAAGGCACTAAATAGTGGCACCAAGATTGATGCAATTTTTATTGATGTCAGGATGTTTGATAGGGTGCCTCACTGTCATCTACTGAACAGAATATGATATTGAGCTTTCAGATTTGATTGGAGACTTCTTAAAGATAGACTTCAGCATGTTGTTCTTAATGGGGAGGAATTATCAAATGGAAAAGTAACTTTGAGTACATCCCAGAGGAGTGTTACAGGGTCATTATTATTTATTATATATTGATGCGTAAAAATAAAGATTTGTGAGGTTTCTTGCAAGTGATGCTTCTGTATGCAGCTGATTTGCAATGCTAGAATAGTGTTGTAAAATGCAGTATAGCATGCAGAAGATGAATGCTTGGTGCAGGGATAGCTTTTGGCCCTCAGTATAAACCTATATGATGTATTACTTATGAAGAAATGCAAGTGCCTATTATTGTTTCACTACATGTCTGACAATTAGTCACTGGAAACAGTCATAACTGTAACATATCCAGCAGTAATTTAAAGAGGAATGCACTGACAGATTCCAGGCTGAGGTTCATTAGATTGAATCAGATGAGATCTGACCTGTAAGTCATGTTTTATTTGTATTACTATATACTCTACTAGTTTACATTTATACAATGAAAAAAAAATCATTGTGAATGGAAACAAAAGACAACACTGGTGTAATATTCTACAATACTTATTATTTTATATATATTATTTCAGCTGTTATGCCAATGTCAGTGTCATGTTTTTTTTTTTTTTTTTTTTTTTTTTTCATTCATAATGTGTAAAGTATTCAACCAAGAACCAAGGGAATAGTCAGTTAATGCAAAAATAATCTTATATACATGCTTTAGGAAATGAGATTAGCATATATACTTCAATCTGTATTTATATCTAAAAACAAAGATGATATGACTTACCAAACGAAAGCGCTGGCAGGTTGATAGACACATAAACAAACACAAACATACACACAAAATTCAAGCTTTTACAACCAACGGTTGCTTCATCAGGAAAGAGGGAAGGAGAGGGAAAGACAAAAGGATGTGGGTTTTAAGGGAGAGGGTAAGGAGTCATTCCAATCCCGGTAGCGGAAAGACTTACCTTAGGGCAGGGCTTCACAACATATGTGCTTGCGGAGCAAGCTGTGAGCAGCAAGACGCGAGCACGGAGCAGCGCGAGCACGCTACCTCCACTACCGGACCAGAGTGGAAAGTGGGGAGAGTCACGTGGGGTACACAACAGCTGCTGCCAGTCGATGTAAATCCGCGGCCACCTGCAGGGATATCACTCACGAATTATTACTGCGACAAATGAAACAAATAAAGGAGAATGTACAAGTGCCACATAATTTTATTAGCTTAGTGTATGCCTCTACCATCTGTAGACACTGAAACTAAAGAATTCCATGACAATCCTATATTTTCAACACTACTTAAAATATCACCTCCGGTTGTAGTGTTCTTCATGGCTACTACATCGAGGAGCTCCTCCCTCACCTGAAGATCTCTATTAACACCTCTAATAAATATGGCAAGCTGCGCTGTTCCAGTGATATCGACACTTTCGTCCAGAGCTAGAGAATACGCCATAAAATCTTTACAGATATTTGCAAGCTGGTTCTGGACATCGTCTGCCATGTCCTGTATGCGACGCATAATGGTCATGTTAGATAATGGCACAATCCGAAACTGTTCAAGTTGAGATGGACACAAATGTTCCGCTGCAACTACCAAACATTCTTTTATTAAATCGCCATTAGTTAAGGGGCGCAGGGATTTTGCTAAAAGCAAAGCAATTTTGTAACCCACTCTGAGAGCTGCCTCAGTTGATTTTTCTTCATTGTCCAGATCTTCTTTGGATAGCTTCCTTTTAAGTTTAATAACTTCCTGTGCACGATCTGGTCAATCACATTTTCCACGTCCGTAGTCTTTTGCGTGGTACGACATATAATATCGCTGCAAATTAAATTTCGTAAAAGAATTGTGTTTTGTGACATACTAAACATTTTGCAACACCATCTTTTTCAGTAAACAGATACAATTCCTCCCAATGGGGGTTGAACTGCGAAAGCATGGTTAGGGGTACACAATGGCGACTTCACATGATTCTTAACCAGCTAAGTGACTGTTAAGAGCTGATCGTAGTACTTCAAATGTTACACAGTCGGCGCGAATTCAATAGGCACGCTGCGGCCCTATTCAAACATGCACGCGCATTTCCCCTCCCTCCCTACTGTGCGTCCTTGCAGCTGCTCGCGAGCACGTGCCTGAGCAGACGCGAGTACTCGCACTCAAAACCGGCTAGTTGTTAAGCCCTGCCTTAGGGGGGAAAAAGGACAGGTATACACTCGCACACACATACATATCCATCCACACATACACAGACACAAGCAGACATTTGTAAAGGTCATTACAAATGTCTGCTTGTGTCTGTGTATGTGCGGATGGATATGTGTGTGTGTGCGAGTGTATACCTGTCCTTTTTTCCCCCTAAGGTAAGTCTTTCCGCTCTTGGGATTGGAATGAATCCTTACCCTCTCCCTTAAAACCCACATCCTTTCGTCTTTCCCTCTCCTTCCCTCTTTCCTGATGAAGCAACCATTGGTTGTGAAAGCTTGAATTTTGTGTGTATGTTTGTGTTTCTATCAACCTGCCAGCGCTTTCGTTTGGTAAGTCACATCATCTTTGTTTTTAGATATATTTTTCCCACGTGGAATGTGTTGTGTCTAGACAAGACAGCCTAGACACAATGAGAGGAAGCCGAAAGGCACGCGCTAAGCTAAAGCAGGATGGCGTGAGGTCTGAAACAGGATATGTACTGAATGCTATAAAGAAGAGTACGTAGCTTCTGGAATACTTAACTTTAATCCATCCTTTTGGTACATCTGGAGATTGTGGCGATACAAGTGAGACACTTTAGATACATGCAATGTTACTAATGGCGCCTTGCTAGGTCGTAGCCATTGACTTAGCTGAAGGCTATTCTAACTATCTGCTCTGCTAATGAGCGGGAAAAGTTGCAATCACTAGTTGTGGATTCACTGTTGCCTTGAAGTCCACACAAAGTCTCAGTTTTCCGGAAGGTTTCGGCAAAATTACTAAGGGTGAGGCCCAGAGAGAAGCCTGCACACGTTCAATTACACCTTGTGATTCTAAATAGTGTAATGTTCTTGCGACCTCATCACGCAATGCGTGAGGAACATTGCGCGCTCTGAAAAATGTCGGTTGCGCGTTGACTTTCAGTTCCAAATGTGCTTTATAGTTCTGAGCGCAACCTAAGCCCGGTGCAAAAATGTTTGCAAATTCTTCACACAGGCGAGAAACACTGTCTGAAGGCACAGTCTGATTCACTGATAGGACCTGATTTACTATAGACATGTTAAACAATTGAAATAAATCTAAACCAAACAAGTTCACTGCAGAAGAAGAACGAAGAACGTAAAATGGCACAAGTTTTGTTTGTCCCTTGTAGGTTGCAAGAAGAGTGCACTGTCCTAACACAGGGATATTCTGACCTGAATAACTATTTAACTGAACCTGTGCGGCACGCAACGGAGGTTTGCCCAGTTGTTTGTACGTGTCATGATTGAGCAATGAAACTGCAGCTCCGGTATCGAGCTGGAATGGTATGACCTTGCCATTAAAGTCCAAATCTACAAAAAGTTTATTGTCCTGCTGATGACGAGCGACTGTCTCGTGCAATTTGAACTGACACTGGTACAGAAGCACTTGCGACTTGACGCGATTTCCGGCGACGTCGACACACACTTTGTGTGGGACGAACACAGTCACTGTTAGAGACAGTGGCACTGGACAAAGTGGAATTAACTACATGAATGTCCATGGGTGAAGGTCCACGAGCCTGAGTGTCCTTGGTTCGATTCCGGCGTGAAACAAAGGGCCTGGAATGATTAAGAGTGTCTGATCTGAGCTTTTTCTGGCAAACACTTTGAACATGTCCTTTCTTATTACAGAAAAAGCAAATAGCTTGGTGTGACGGGCAATTTTCACGCGAATGTCTAGTTGCACACCGCGGGCATGATTTCACTGCATTTGTACGCTTGCGCTGCACACGTGGTTTAGAGCGTGGCGGCAGCTGCGTGGACGTGCGCGAGGGCAGTTTACCGGTCCTTGCAGCGCGCCCGGCGGGCCGGTTAATGTTACACACGGCTGGCGAAGTTGCAAATGATTCCTGAGCAAAGTCAAGCGTGTCTTGTCTATCCAATATGTCTATCACTTGTTGAAGGGAGGGATTGACTAGTTTCAAAATCTGTTCCCGTATACGAACATCAGAAACGTTCTGTGCTATTGCATCACGTACCATAGTATCTGAATAAGGGAGTCCACATTCACACTCAAAAGCACAATCCCCTGTAAGGCCTTGCAATGTTGCAACCCACTCCCTATTAGTTTGACCGGCCATATGTTTTGTACGAAAGAAAGTATACCTTTTTGCAACTACATTAACTGTTTCCTTGAAATAGGCATCCAAAGCAGACAAAATTTCTTCGTAGGACAGAGTTGCTACGTCATGTCGGGGAAATAATTTCACTATCACACGGTACGTTTGCACCCCTACACACACCAATAAATGAGGCTGCCGCTCGTTACCTTGAATTCTGTAGGCGGCGAGATGAAATCCAAACTGGCATGACCACTCCGTCCATGTTTCCTTAGCTGGGTCAAAGTGCCGGAACGTGGGTGCAACAGCATGTTGTGGCTGCGGTAGCGGTGAAGCGGCGGCTGCCGCATCGTTTTGCAGTGCACGTTGACCCTGGACGAGCTGTCCAAGGGCATCCAATAACGCCTGCGTCTGCTGAGTCTGCAAGCGATAAAATTCGGACAGTACATCGGGCGAAGCCATGACAAGTAAATGTAAGCAATTAGAAAGAACAAGACCCTTTTTGGACTCGTCGCCAAAAATGTTGTGTCTAGACAAGACAGCCTAGACACAATGAGAGGAAGCCGAAAGGCACGCGCTAAGCTAAAGCAGGATGGCGTGAGGTCTGAAACAGGATACATACTGAATGCTATAAAGAAAAGTACGTAGCTTCTGGAATACTTAACTTTAATCCATCCTTTTGGTACATCTGGAGATTGTGGCGATACAAGTGAGACTCTTTAGATACATGCAATGTTACTAATGGCGCCTTGCTAGGTCGTAGCCATTGACTTAGCTGAAGGCTATTCTAACTATCTGCTCTGCTAATGAGCGAGGCTTCGTCCGTGTAGTTGCTAGCAAAGTTGTCCGTACAACTGGGCGAGTGAAAGTCCGTATCTCGAGACCTGCCTTGTGGTGGCGCTTGGTCTGCGATCACACAGTGGCGACATGCGGGTCCGACATGTACTAATGGACCGCGGCCGATTTAAAGCTACCACCTAGCAAGTGTGGTGTCTGGCGGTTACACCACAGAATGTTTCCCTCTATTATATTCAATCTGTATTTATGCGTACATACATACATGCAACATAGGTAATGTTAAAAATTCATAAATAATTACAATTTTATTGACATATACTTATGAGTGATGAGTTCTTCTATTTGTTCACAATTTAATTGTAAATTTTGACAGCTATATAGAGGAGAGTATCCATGTCCATTAGACATTTTTGCAAAATGTTTGGGATTCAGACTTGGAAAACTGAGTTTTTCATATAAACCAGGTATCAAATGAATTTTCTCTGATTTTTTGGCAGATATTGGCAATTTCATTGTTGCAATGTGTAGCCATAGTAAGCTCATAAAAATACTGCTTGTCATACATTTCAGTGGAGAAATGTTGATTTTTTTTTTTAAGTAAAATTTTGTTTGTCCTTTCCATAGAGTGGGTCCATTTAGTCTAGTATGATGATTGGTTTATCAATATGTATTAACAGGGACAACAAAATATGAAGACTAATTAGTACTCCAACAGTAACTGTGTAGCACTGCTGCATTGCAGTAGCATATGGCATGTCCCAGGCTGATACATGAGAATGGGCAACAAATGTTGGGATGGCTAACAAATGTTTACTGACCTTTCAGTGTGTATTGTCAGTATTGACTGCATTAGGGGCTGATCAAGAGTAAAACATATAGTCACAGTGCTAACACATCCAAGTACAGTGTCACTTTCAACATGTTTTCATAGAAGGGCCTGGTGTTATAATTTCAGTGTGCCCACTTGTTGCACCTTGAGTACTAGCCCACAACATATTATTTCTACATTTGCATCACAAAATGACTATGGCAATAAAACCAGAGAAATGCCATCTTACGCTGATGCATAGTGACAGCCATTCTGATACCCATGTCCCATTCATGCATGTAACAGAGAAGGGGAGTAAAATGGTTATTGTACACAAAGTACCCTCTGCTTTGTACCAGAAGGTGGTTTTTGGAGTATAGCTGTAGATTTCAATGTAGGTGCAGAACATACTGAACATGTTAAACCCACAAAAAACATAGAGTTGGAGGATGGCTTGCCCTTAAACTTGGTACGATCATGTTGGCTCAGCCATTCATGACAGCAGCTGTTATGTTCGCTAATGTTTCTTTTGAAATAATTTTAGAAATTGATAACAGAATTTAGCAACAGTCAAGGGGCAGGTTGGAGATGTCTGTACATGGTTCTCATACAAAATGAGTCCAGTTTCCGAGCAACAGGTGATTCAAGCATTGAGAAAATTGTGGCCCAACCTATGTTATGTTATGTTAACCGGGGACCTAGAAACGACGGAGAGGCTCCATCCCTGCTGAAGCTGCAGTGGTCTGCAACCTCATGACGACTATCGCAGTCCACTTCACCCCTCCACCGCCCCACACCGAACCCAGGGTTATTGTGCAGTTCGGCCCCTGGTGGACTCCCCAGGGAACGTCTCACACCAGACGAGTGTAACCCCTATGTTTGCATGGTAGAGTAATGGTGGTGTATGCATACGTGGAGAACTTGTTTGCGCAGCATTCGCCGGCATAGTGTAGTTGAGGCGGAATAAGGGAAACCAGCCTGCATTCACCATGGCAGATGGAAAACTGCCTAAAAACCATCCGCAGACTGGCTGGCTCACTGGACCTCGACACAAATCTGCCGGGCGGATTTGTGCCGGGGACTGGTGCTCCTTCCCACCCGGAAAGCAGTGCGTTAGGGTCCGACCTGTAATCAGGTGTGGTCTGTTTAACACAAAGTTGTGGACCAAGCTGTGCTCAGCCTTGGTCTCCAGTGTGTTAAACAGTCATCCTTCCCATGCTCCACAGATGAATGAAACACGAAGAAGCCATAATGCCTGGTAATATGAAAAGTACCCTCTGCAATGCACTTTACAATGGTTTGAAGAGTATGGCTGCAGGTATAGATGTAGAAAGTTATTTTAATCAAAGTATGCATTATTTATATTTTGAAAATATATATATGGTAACATAAAATTCTGTACCATACATTATGACTGATTTTTAATGATATTCAAAAAATAGCTCTTTATTTGTCCCCAGAATCCTTAACAAAATCAGATGTCATGTTGATGAGTGGATCATTGATCTTCATTGGTTGGAATGTGGAAGAAAATTTGCCATTCTTACTGCAGATAATGTCATTTCACTCTGGAAGATGAATGAACCAGAGCAACTTGCTAAAGTTTCTTGCAAGTTAAACTGTCTTGTGTATCCTTTTCCATGACAAATATTATTTTGACTGTATTCTCATTATACTCGAGTAAATTTGTTTTAGTGAGGTTCTGTGTACTTCTGTTTCAGAACTCTGCTGAACATAGTATTGCTATTAGGCATATGCCTAGTCTTATGTTTAATTAACATTGATTTGAGTTCTCCAATAAATATTACTATAAAATCAGAACATTTCCAAGTTTTTGTGATACCCACAGAACTGCTGAAAAAACATTGATAATCTGTTGCCTGTTTTAGGAATTTCGTAATTTGTTTTGTGTATACAGGGTGTAACATAATTGTTACCAAAAACTGACATGGGTAAAATTATGTAATGTGGATGCGAACACATTCCAGTAAACATTGGTCTTCAAATGAGCCATTTTCAGGATAGTGGTGAACTTGTGTATACAAGTCCCACTGACTTCATTTATTCTAAATGTTATATCCTAGCCAGTAATGCCACCCGAGCCCGCTGCCAAAAGGTTGGCAGCATCAAAGTCCGGACGCCGTCCGCATAAGCAGCGCCAGCGATACAGGAAATCGCCGCAAGTCTGCGCGCGCCACCGCTGGCTTCTGGCTTCTTAAGCGCTGGAGTCGCGAGCGCTAGGACAGTTCTGTATTTGCCGCTCAGTTGTATACTCGCCACCGAATTGTGTACTTGCTAGTCAGTCGTGTGTTCATCGCAGCAGAGTTGTTGTTTGTCGTCAGCCGACGTTGACCTAGCCGCTCCGACTCGAACTAGACAGATTTCTGTAGACACGGAGTTCACTATTGTGTTGCTGTATCTTCGCAATAAAGATAAGTACCGACTTTTATTTAATCAGAGTGTTTGGGTTTTCATCTTCCTGTTTACTGTTCCAGCGGACCGGTCGGCCCGCTATTAAAAGTGTGGCGGTGACTTCGTAAGCCGTTTCTACAGCGAATTGCTTGTCGCTACGAACACCGCCACAAAACTAAACATAGTTATTCTTTCCTCAGTGTACACAAGAAACAATCCATAATGTGATGTTGTTTAGAGATTTGCCAAAAGGTTTAGTTGTAATCCAACATTACGTACAGGACAGACAGGATAGATACAGTGCGTATTCATAGCAGTCACTTCCCTTGTCTGAAAAATGTCAGGTATAATCACAATGGAACGTTACAGCAAAAAGAGTATGCAGACATGCATTTGAAGTATGGCAGTGCTGATGGCACTGAATAAGAAACTGCATGATGGTATTGACAAAAATACCCTGAACAAAGACACACTGAAAGAGCACACTTAATAGAGATTCATCAGCATCTCTGACAAAAGTAGAACTTTGTATCTGGCAGGGGAGCAGGAAGACCTGCACACATTACACTTGAAATTGAACTTTTGTCAGGGATATCATCGAGGATAATAACTGCACAGATGCCTGTACTAATCCACACTACTGTATGGAGAATTTCACATCATAATTCAGTATACTCGTATACCATCCAATGATATGAATATCTCAGTGAAACAGACATTGTCCTTCGATGATTTTTTTGTCAGTGTATTCAACAACAGACTGCAGTCAACCATTCTAGCATTTTATTTACAGACAAAGTGGGGATTCACAGGTGATGGTGTATTTAATTTTTATAAATAATAATCATTTTTGGAGTGACATAGACCTGCATGCTGTTCAATAATCACCACATCGGTACATTTCTCATTAAATGTGTGTTTTGGGGTACTAGGTAATTGTCTCATTGGGTCACACATACTTTCAAGAAAACTTAATGGACAGGGTTACTTTCATATTCTGCAATGTGATCTTTCAGTACCCTTTGCACAAGAATGGAAAATGTTGTACATGCATGATTGGTTACTTGCACATTTTGTTGTTAGTGTAAGGTAACATCTAAAGTGTTTATATGGTCCTAGGAGGATAGACTGAGCAGTTCCTGTGCCTTGGCCACAAAGATCACCTGACTTCAGTCATCTGAACTTCTCTGTCTGGGGCCACTTCAAAAGTGAAGTGTGCAGTATTCCAGTTGGCACAGTAGAAGAATTAGAGAGCAATGAATTATACATTAATCCAAATGTAAGGACACAACATAAAATGCCTCCTTTTACAGGCAGTGCACAGAAAATTGTAACATGTAACATGCTTATGTAGTATTGCGTTTCTTTTTAAGGTGAGTGTGGGTGGAATTTGAGCCCAATTACATGGGTACTTAATTGAAAAGTCTACCTTTTTTGTATTAAGTAAACATAGTCATGGGGAACAAACACATTTCTCCATATGAGAGACCGGTTTGTGGATATAGTCGTGAATGGTTGACTTTATTGATGGAGCCACAACCTCACCTCTGATTGCATCACTTCACCACTATCAAAGTGAAGTCCTTGAAGGTGTTCTTTAAGTTTTGGAAACAGATGAAAATCAGATGGGGCTAAGTCGGGACTGTATGGATGATGATTGACAACAGTGAACCCAAGGCATCAGACTGTTGCAGATGCCACAAGTCTTGTGTGTGGTCTGGCATTGTCATGCCGAATGAGAGGGTTCCCCATGTGTAGATGAACTCTTCTAATTTGAAACTCAATTACAGCATGCTGTTTCTCCTGCACCATCATAGTTACATTACATATTCTCATGTTACACATTATAATTTGGAGCCCTCTAGTGGCAGAGGCCTGAAAATATGTGGAGATGAAGAATAAAGATGTAGAATGTTAGTAACATTTGTTTTTTTGAAAGGTTTTAAGAGTTTTCACATAAAAAATTCAGAGGCATTAATTTTCAGTAAGCCTTCATATTTTTGGTGAAATCCAGCTTACAATCAATGTAGAAGTGGTTTCTTGGGATGACATGACGTTACACATTAGTTCCTTCAGTTGTAATGAAGAAATTTATTTATTTATTTATTGCTTACTGAAAACCTGCTGTCATGTGTGTCTAAAGCAGTCATATTATGCATTCAGTACAATGAATTACCTCCACATAATTGTGTTTTTAATAATACATTGCTAAAGATGCAGGTTTCTGCAATGTAACTTAACAATACATGTATATAGCAAGGAAATCCTAGTTCATTAGGCATAAGTTTAAGTGAAGATGATTAATTAATAAAACAAAAAAGTAATGTGTTGTTTTTGGCATCCTCACCTATATGGAATTCTGTTGGTGCTAATAATAATAACGTTAATAATAATAATAATAATAATAATAATAATAAACCCCGTGGAGGCCCGGGAAAAGAATCGGCCTCCGGTATGTTCTGCCAGTCGTAAAGGCGACAAAAAGAACAAACCACTAATAGGGCTAACCCCCCTTTTAGTGTGATTAGTTGGTTCAGGACAGAACTAAAGAAGCCTCGGACAAGCGCCATCATGGTCGGGGACGACGCTTGAACCCTATGCCCGCCCACAATGGTAACGACACTGCTAGCCAACTGGAAAATGATTTAAATCCAAATAGAGGTGTTTTGCAGGATATGCTTCCTGCAACCACCCTAGAAGGAAAACAAAGACAGAGGATGAGATGGTCAGATGAAGTTAATCGACACCTCATGTTCTGTTATTACCAAGCAACAAACCTAGGAACCAACACAACTGGATACAGATCACAAGTATAGACAACATTTATTACCAGATACCCAGAATTAAAATTTTTAACAGAACAACGATTAGCTGATCAGATCCGTGTAATAATAAAAAATAACAGGATACCCCAATCAGAATTAGAAAACATCAAACAACAAGTACAACAAATACTGGAACAAAATAATGTGCAATCAGAAGAAGAAGAAAATACAGTAATGGACTCAAACATCCCAGAGCAAACAAACAAAGAACAACATGCACCAATTAAACAATCAGAGGAAAACGAAATCTTAAGACAGCCACCAGAACAAGCACAAATAGAACACGAAGTGACACAGATGTTAGATATAGAAGAAAAATTTCAGCTAACATATATAGAATACAAAGACACAAATACAGACATTAGACCATTCTTGCGTAGACCACCAAATAACCCAGAAGTCGAAACAACAATAAAAACTATCAACACAATCATACACAACAAAATAAATGAAAACACATCTATGGAAGAGTTACAACTACTGGTTTATATAGGAGCACTCACTACACTAAATATACACACTAGGCAGAGATCAGAACCAACCAACACACAGAAGAAACCCACAAAACCAGCATGGCAACACAGGCTACAGATCAAAATAGAAAAACTGAGAAAAGACATCGGACAGCTAACACAATTTATAAGAACTGAAATATCAGACAAAAAACGAAAAAGGTTAGGTAAAATCTCACAACAAGAAGCAATAGAGCAATTAGATGAAAAGAAGCAGAAATTACAAGCATTGGCCAAACGACTTAGAAGATACAAAAAAAGTGAAAATAGAAGGAAACAAAACCAAACATTCAACACAAACCAAAAGAGATTTTACCAAACAATAGATAACACACACATTAAGACAGACAATCCACCAAACATAACAGACATGGAACACTTCTGGAGCAACATATGGTCAAATCCGGTACAACATAACAGGCATGCACGGTGGATACAAGCAGAAACAGACACATACAAGATGATACCACAAATGCCTGAAGTGATAATTTTGCAACATGAAGTCACCCGAGCAATTAATTCTACACACAATTGGAAAGCCCCTGGAAATGATAAAATAGCAAATTTCTGGTTAAAGAAGTTCACCTCAACACATTCACATCTAACTAAATTATTTAACAGTTACATTGCAGACCCATACACATTCCCTGATACACATACACATGGAATAACGTATCTGAAACCTAAAGATCAAGCAGACACAGCAAACCCAGCTAAATATCGCCCCATAACATGCCTACCAACAATTTACAAAATATTAACTTCAGTCATTAAACAGAAATTAATGACACATACAACACAGAACAAAATTATAAATGAAGAACAAAAAGGCTGTTGCAAAGGAGCACAAGGATGTAAAGAGCAACTGATAATAGATGCAGAGGTGACATATCAAGCTAAAACTAAACAAAGGTCGCTACACTACGCATACATTGATTACCAAAAAGCTTTTGATAGTGTACCCCACTCATGGTTACTACAAATATTGGAAATATACAAAGTAGATCCTAAATTGATACAGTTCCTAAACATAGTAATGAAAAATTGGAAAACCACACTTAATATCCAAACAAATTCAAATAATATCACATCACAGCCAATACAGATTAAGCGTGGAATATACCAAGGAGACTCATTAAGTCCTTTCTGGTTCTGCCTTGCTCTGAACCCACTATCCAACATGCTAAATAATACAAATTATGGATACAATATTACTGGAACATACCCACACAAAATCACACATTTGCTATACATGGATGATCTAAAACTACTGGCAGCAACAAATCAACAACTCAACCAATTACTAAAGATAACAGAAGGATTCAGCAATGATATAAGTATGGCTTTTGGAACAGACAAATGTAAGAAAAATAGCATAGTCAAGGGAAAACATACTAAACAAGAAGATTACATATTGGATAACCACAGCGACTCCATAGAAGCGATGGAAAAAAACGGATGCCTATAAATATCTAGGATACAGGCAAAAAATAGGAATAGATAATACAAATATCAAAGAAGAACTAAAAGAAAAATATAGACAAAGACTAACAAAAATACTGAAAACAGAATTGACAGCAAGAAACAAGACAAAAGCTATAAATACCTATGCCATACCAATATTGACCTACTCATTTGGAGTAGTGAAATGGAGTAACACAGACCTAGAAGCACTCAATACACTTACACGATCACAATGCCACAAATATAGAATACATCACATACATTCAGCAACAGAAAGATTCACATTAAGCAGAAAGGAAGGAGGAAGGGGATTTATCGACATAAAAAACCTACATTATGGACAGGTAGACAATTTAAGAAAATTCTTTCTAGAACGAGCAGAAACTAGCAAAATACACAAGGCAATCACTCATATAAATACATCGGCTACACCACTGCAATTTCATAACCACTTCTACAACCCTTTAGGTCACATAACATCAACAGACATGAAGAAAGTAAATTGGAAAAAGAAAACACTACATGGCAAGCACCCGTATCATCTAACACAGCCACACATCGATCAGGACGCATCCAACACATGGCTAAGAAAAGGCAATATATACAGTGAGACAGAAGGATTCATGATTGCAATACAGGATCAAACAATAAACACCAGGTATTACAGCAAGCATATTATTAAAGATTCCAATACCACAACGGATAAATGCAGACTTTGTAAACAACAAATAGAAACAGTAGATCACATCACAAGCGGATGTACAACACTAGCAAATACAGAATACCCCAGAAGACATGACAATGTCGCAAAAATAATACATCAACAGCTTGCCTTACAATATAAACTTTTAAAACAACACATTCCTACATACAAGTATACACCACAAAATGTACTGGAGAATGATGAATACAAATTATACTGGAACAGAACCATTATAACAGATAAAACAACGCCACATAACAAACCTGACATCATACTCACCAATAAAAAGAAGAAATTAACACAACTAATCGAAATATCTATACCCAATACAACAAATATACAAAAGAAAACAGGAGAAAAAATTGAAAAATACATCCAACTGGCTGAGGAAGTCAAGGACATGTGGCATCAGGATAAAGTTGACATCATACCAATTATACTATCAACTACAGGAGTCATACCACACAATATCCACCAGTACATCAATGCAATACAGCTACATCCAAACATATATATACAGCTACAGAAATCCGTAATTATTGATACATGTTCAATTACCCGAAAGTTCCTAAATGCAATATAACACATACCGTACAGTTAAAAGTAAGTGACGCTTGATCAAGGTCCGCGTCACTCCATTTTTAACCGGACTTAACGTCTGAGAAAGTGAAGATAATAATAATAATAATTCCCGTGGAGGCCCGGGAAAAGAATAGGCCTCTGGTATGTTCTGCCAGTCATAAAAGGCGACGAAAAGAACAAACCACTAATAGGGCTAACCCCCCTTTAGTGTGATTAGTTGGTTCAGGACAGAACTAAAGAAGCCTCGGACAAGCGCCGTCATGGTCGGGGACGACACTTCAACCCTATGCCCGCCCACAATGGTAACGACACTGCTAGGCAACTGGAAAATGATTCAAATCCAAATAGAGGTGTTTTGCAGGATATGCTTCCTGCAACCACCCTAGAAGGAAAACAAAGACAGAGGATGAGATGGTCAGATGAAGTTAATCGACACCTCATGTTCTGTTATTACCAAGCAACAAACCTAGGAACCAACACAACTGGATACAGATCACAAGTATACACAACATTTGTTACCAGATACCCAGAATTAAAATTTTTAACAGAACGACTATCTGATCAGATCTGTGTAATAATCAAAAATAATAGGATACCCCAGTCAGAATTAGAAAACATCAAACAACAAGTATAACAAATACTGGAACAAAATAATGTGCAATCAGAAGAAGAAGAAGAAGAAAATACAGTAATGGACTCAAACATCTCAGAGCAAACAAACAAAGAACAACATGCATCAATTAAACAGTCAGAGGAAAATGAAATCTTAAGACAGCCACCAGAACAAGCACAAATAGAACACGAAGTGACACACATGTTAGATATAGAAGAAAAATTTCAGCTGACATATATAGAATACAAAGACACAAATACAGACATTAGACCATTCTTGCATAGACCGCCAAATAACCCACAAGTCGAAACAACAATAAAAACTATCAACACAATCATACACAACAAAATAAATGAAAACACAACTATGGAAGGGTAACAACTACTGGTTTATATAGGAGCACTCACTACACTAAATATACACACTAGGCAGAGATCAGAACCAACCAACACACAGAAGAAACCCACAAAACCAGCATGGCAACACAGGCTACAGATCAAAATAGAAAAACTGAGAAAAGACATCGGACAGCTAACACCATTTGTAAGAAATGAAATGTCAGAAAAAAAACAAAAAAGGTTAGGTAAAATCTCACAACAAGAAGTGATAGAGCAATTAGATGAAAAGAAGCAGAAATTACAAGCATTGGCCAAACGACTTAGAAGATACAAAAAAAGTGAAAATAGAAGGAAACAAAACCAAACATTCAACATAAACCAAACATTCAACACAAACCAAAAGAAATTTTACCAGACAATAGATAACACACACATTAAAATAGACAATCCACCAAACATAACAGACATGGAACACTTCTGGAGCAACATATGGTCAAACCCGGTACAACATAACAGGCATGCACGGTGGATACAAGCAGAAACAGGTACATACAAGATGATACCACAAATGCCTGAAGTGATAATTTTGCAACATGAAGTCACCCAAGCAATTAATTCTACTCACAATTGGAAAGCCCCTGGAAAAGATAAAATAGCAAATTTCTGGCTAAAGAAATTCACCTCAACACATTCACATCTAACTAAATTATTTAACAGTTACATTGCAGACCCATACACATTCCCTGATACACTTACACATGGAATAACTTATCTGAAACCTAAAGATCAAGCAGACACAGCAAACCCAGCTAAATATTGTCCCATAACATGCCTACCAACAATATACAAAATATTAACTTCAGTCATTAAACAGAAATTAATGACACATACAACACAGAACAAAATTATAAATGAAGAACAAAAAGGCTGTTGCTAAGGAGCACGAGGATGTAAAGAGCAAGTGATAATAGATGCAGAGGTGACATATCAAGCTAAAACTAAACGAAGGTCGCTACACTATGCTTACATTGATTACCAAAAAGCTTTTGATAGTGTACCCCACTCATGGTTACTACAAATATTGGAAATATACAAAGTAGATCCTAAATTGATACAGTTCCTAAACATAGTAATGAAAAATTGGAAAACCACACTTAATATCCAAACAAATTCAAATAATATCACATCACAGCCAACACAGATTATGCGTGTAATATACCAAGGAGACTCATTAAGTCCTTTCTGGTTCTGCCTTGCTCTGAACCCACCATCCAACCTGCTAAATAATACAAATTATGGATACAATATTACTGGAACATACCCACACAAAATCACACATTTGCTATACATGGATGATCTAAAACTACTGGCAGCAACAAATCAACAACTCAACCAATTACTAAAGATAACAGAAGTATTCAGCAATGATATAAATATGGCTTTTGGAACAGACAAATGTAAGAAAAATAGCATAGTCAAGGGAAAACACACTAAACAAGAAGATTACATATTGGATAACCACAGCGACTGCATAGAAGCAATGGAAAAAACAGATGCCTATAAATATCTAGGATACAGACAAAAAATAGGAATAGATAATACAAATATCAAAGAAGAACTAAAAGAAAAATATAGACAAAGACTAACAAAAATACTGAAAACAGAATTGACAGCAAGAAACAAGACAAAAGCTATAAATACTTATGCTATACCAATATTGACCTACTCATTTGGAATAGTGAAATGGAGTAACAAAGACCTAGAAGCACTCAATACACTTACCCGATCACAATGCCACAAATTTAGAATACATCACATACATTCAGCAACTGAAAGATTCACATTAAGCAGGAAGGAAGGAGGAAGGGGATTTATTGACATAAAAAACCTACATTATGGACAGGTAGACAATTTAAGAAAATTCTTTATAGAACGAGCAGAAACTAGCAAAATACACAAAGCAATCACTCATATAAATACATTGGCTACACCACTGCAATTTCATAACCACTTCTACAACCCTTTGGATCACATAACATCAACACATACGAAGAAAGTAAATTGGAAAAAGAAAACACTACATGGCAAGCACCCGTATCATCTAACACAGCCACACATCGATCAAGACGCATCCAACACATGGCTAAGAAAAGGCAATATATACAGTGAGACGGAAGGATTCATGATTGCAATACAGGATCAAACAATAAACACCAGATATTACAGCAAGCATATTATTAAAGATCCCAATACCACAACAGATAAATGCAGACTTTGCAAACAACAAATAGAAACAGTAGATCACATCACAAGCGGATGTACAATAGTAGCAAATACAGAATACCCCAGAAGACATGACAATGTAGCAAAAATAATACGTCAACAGCTTGCTGTACAACATAAACTTATAAAACAACACATTCCCACATACAAGTATGCACCACAAAATGTACTGGAGAATGATGAATACAAATTATACTGGAACAGAACCATTATAACAGATAAAACAACACCGCATAACAAACCTGACATACTCACCAATAAAAAGAAGAAATTAACACAACTAATCGAAATATCCATACCCAATACAACAAATATACAAAAGAAAACAGGAGAAAAAATTGAAAAATACATCCAACTGGCTGAGGAAGTCAAGGACATGTGGATCAGGATAAAGTTGACATTATACCAATTATACTATCAACTACAGGAGTCATACCACACAATACCCACCAGTACATCAATGCAATACAGCTACATACAAACTTATATATACAGCTACAGAAATCCATAATTATTGATACATGTTCAATTACCCGAAAGTTCCATAATGCAATATAACATATACCGTATAGTTAAAAGGAAGTGACACTTGATCAAGGTCCGCGTCACTTTCCATTTTTGACCAGACATAACATCTGAGAAAAGAAAGAAATAATAATAATAATAATAATAATAATGAATGGTTTGTTTGCCCATAATAACTTTTACAGTTATGGACATAGTCTGTGTAGATTAGATTAGATTAGATTAATACTAGTTCCATGGATCATGAATACGATATTTCGTAATGATGTGGAACGAGTCGAATTTTCCAATACATGACATAATTAGGTTAATTTAACAACATACTTAAGTTAATATAACAACTTTTTTTGTTTTTTTTATTTTTATTTTATTTATTTATTTTTATTTTTTTATTTTTTTTTATTTTTTTAATATTTTTTTTCTTAATTTATAACTAAAAATTCCTCTATGGAGTAGAAGGAGTTGTCATTCAGAAATTCTTTTAATTTCTTCTTAAATACTTGTTGGTTATCTGTCAGACTTTTGATACTATTTGGTAAGTGACCAAAGACTTTAGTGCCAGTATAATTCACCCCTTTCTGTGCCAAAGTTAGATTTAATCTTGAATAGTGAAGATCGTCCTTTCTCCTAGTATTGTAGTTATGCACACTGCTATTACTTTTGAATTGGGTTTGGTTGTTAATAACAAATTTCATAAGAGAGTATATATACTGAGAAGCTACTGTGAATATCCCTAGATCCTTAAATAAATGTCTGCAGGATGATCTTGGGTGGACTCCAGCTATTATTCTGATTACACGCTTCTGTGCAATAAATACTTTATTCCTCAGTGATGAATTACCCCAAAATATGATGCCATATGAAAGCAATGAGTGAAAATATGCATAGTAAGCTAATTTACTAAGATGTTTATCACCAAAATTTGCAATGACCCTTATTGCATAAGTAGCTGAACTCAAACGTTTCAGCAGATCATCAATGTGTTTCTTCCAATTTAATCTCTCATCAATGGACATACCTAAAAATTTGGAATATTCTACCTTAGCTATATGCTTCTGATTAAGGTCTATATTTATTAATGGCGTCATACCATTCACTGTACGGAACTGTATGTACTGTGTCTTATCAAAATTCAGTGAGAGTCCGTTTACAAGGAACCACTTAGTAATTTTCTGAAAGACAGTATTGACAATTTCATCAGTTAATTCTTGTTTCTCAGGTGTGATTACTATACTTGTATCATCAGCAAAGAGAACTAACTTTGCCTCTTCATGAATATAGAATGGCAAGTCATTAATATATAATAAGAACAACAAAGGACCCAAGACTGACCCTTGTGGAACCCCATTCTTGATAGTTCCCCAGTTTGAGGAATGTGCTGATCTTTGCATGTTACGAGAACTAGTTATTTCAACTTTCTGCACTCTTCCAGTTAGGTACGAATTAAACCATTTGTGCACTGTCCCACTCATGCCACAATACTTGAGCTTGTCTAGCAGAATTTCATGATTTACACAATCAAAAGCCTTTGAGAGATCACAAAAAATCCCAATGGGAGGTGTTCGGTTATTCAGATCATTCAAAATTTGACTGGTGAAAGCATATATGGCATTTTCTGTTGAAAAACCTTTCTGGAAACCAAACTGACATTTTGTTAGTATTTCATTTTTACAGATATGTGAAGCTACTCTTGAATACATTACTTTCTCAAAAATTTTGGATAAAGCTGTTAGAAGGGAGATTGGACGGTAATTGTTGACATCAGATCTATCCCCCTTTTTATGCAAAGGTATAACAATAGCATATTTCAGTCTATCAGGGAAAATGCCCTGTTCCAGAGAGCTATTACACAGGTGGCTGAGAATCTTACTTATCTGTTGAGAACAAGCTTTTAGTATTTTGCTGGAAATGCCATCAATTCCATGTGAGTTTTTGCTTTTAAGCAAGTTTATTATTTTCCTAATTTCAGAGGGAGAAGTGGGTGAGATTTCAATTGTATCAAATTGCATAGGTATGGCCTCTTCCATTAACAGCCTAGCATCTTCTAATGAACACCTGGATCCTACTATATCCACAACATTTAGAAAATGATTATTAAAAATATTTTCAACTTCTGACTTTTTGTTCGTAAAGTTTTCATTCAATTTGATGGTAATACTGTCTTCCTCTGCTCTTGGTTGACCTGTTTCTCTTTTAATAATATTCCAAATTGTTTTAATTTTATTATCAGAGTTGCTGATTTCAGACATGATACACATACTCCTGGATTTTTTAATAACTTTTCTTAATATAACACAGTAGTTTTTATAATTTTTGATAGTTTCTGGGTCACTACTCTTTCTTGCTGTCAGATACATTTCCCTTTTCCGGTTACAAGATATTTTTATACCCTTAGTAAGCCATGGTTTGTTACAAGGTTTCTTACGAGTATATTTAACTATTTTCTTGGGGAAGCAGTTTTCAAATGCATTTACAAAAATGTCATGAAATAAATTATATTTTAAATTGGCATCAGGTTCACAGTACACCTCATCCCAGTCTAACTGCTGTAGGCTTTCCCTGAAATTTGCAATTGTTAAATCGTTGACTGAACGTACTACTTTGGAGGACTGTTTAGTATTGCTGAATGGAGCTATGTCATATATTGTAACCAGCTGTGCACCATGATCAGAAAGACCATTCTCAACAGGCTGAGCATTTATCTGGTTAAACTTATCTTGGTCTATAAACAAGTTATCTATCAGTGAGCTGCTATCCTTTACCACCCGAGTAGGAAAATCAATAACGGGTGTCAAATTGAAAGAACCAAGTAATACTTCAAGGTCATTTTTCCTATTACCCTCTTTCAGAGAATCTACATTGAAGTCCCCACAAATAATAATTTGCTTCCCCCTGTCTGACAAATAGCACAACAAGGAGTCCAAATTTTTCAGAAATAGATGAAAATTTCCTGATGGGGACCTATATACAGTTACAATTATAAATGTGCCTTTATTTAATTTAAGCTCACAGGCACATGCTTCTATATGTTTCTCTACACAAAACTTTTTTGTTTCTATACTTTTTGCACAATGATAACTTTTGACATATATGGCAACTCCTCCTTTCTCCATATTTTCTCTCATTACATGTGCAGAGAGCTTATAACCACTTACATTTACCTTATCCATATCAGTAACAATGTGATGCTCAGACAGGCATAGTATATCTATTTCATTCTCAGCTTCTAAATCTTCTAAACAAACCAGAAGCTCATCTACTTTATTCTTTAAACTCCCAATATTTTGATGAAATATACTTACATTATTTTTAATTATACTTTTATGAGAACCTTTCCTTATTCTAACATTTGCAGTACTCTCCTGTCTGAGTTTCTCATTGTGCTTAGGCCTAGTTCCTATACCAGTGGTCACATGGTGTTCAGAGAGGCAGATTATGTCAACTGGGTTGGGTGACTTTAATTCATCAATGGAATTACCTAGGACTGAGATACAACTTGGTGGAGATAAAATTTCTGGTGATTGGTGAAAATTTATAATTGATAGCTGTGATTGGTGATCCAATGCGCTAGAATTGTGCTGTTTAATTTCTTTCCTAAACTGAAGATTTGTTTCAATCCTGACCTCTCGTAGAACTTGACATCTTTCTGTCTTACCTATCCTAAAAAAGGTGCTGCTCCAACACCTGTAACCACTGGTATTTTACCATTCATGGCAGTGCCTCCCCCCCTTAAATTTCCTGCTATTACCCCAGCCAGTTTCCCCTTCCCTTTCCTGTTGAGATGTAGGCCGTGCCTGGTATAGTCCCACCTACTGAGATAATCAACAGGAACCACACCAATATGAGCCCCCGCACCCGATCCAAGCAGCCGTTCCAACTCCAAATTAACTCTCCCAACAGAAGAGTTCAAATGAGGCCGGTCATGGCGTCTCAGGACAGATACAAATTCAACATTGGTGTGTCTCGATGCTGACGCTGTGTATAAACATATGAACATTATAAGAGTTTATAATTAAAGATAAATTATATGCAACATCATTAAAAATCCTTGATGGAGTACAAAAATTTAGCAATTAACAGTTCCTTTAATTTTGTCTTATATATCTTTCCATTTAACAGTTTTATATTATTTGGCAGTCTGTTATAAAAATGTCTTCCAGCGGAAAATGGACTATGATCTATTGCTCTTTTATTACTAAATTTTATATGGTAATCCTCTCTTTTTCGTGTATTATAATTATGAATTTTACTATTGTTTATGCTATGTTCCATATTTTCTTTTACAAACAGTATAGTCAGGAGAACATACAATAAAAGCACTGTTAGTATGTTATACATCATGAAGTATTCTCTTCAGGACTGATGTTAACCAATATTAGCTATTATCCTAACTGCTCTTTTCTGGGCTCTGAATGCCCTATCCATGTATACCATTGGTGCCCCACCCCAAATCTCGATACCATATTGTAGGTGGAAGTGTATGATTCCAAAATAGATTTGTCTTAAGACAGTTGGTGCTATTGTGCTAGTTAGGAATTTTATAAGATAATTTTACTGTTTGTGCATGTCTCCCAGTTGTATGATGCAGCTTAGCATATCATCTCCTGTCAGTAAGTTAGGATCTTAACGAGTCTAATGCCACTCCTCTGATTCCACAAGTTTATAATTTACATAGAAGAATGGAATGATTTACAGAATCAAAGGCCTTGGTTAGGTCTAAAAACGTGCCAATAACTTTGTTTCCATCATCAAGTTTATCCAGTACCGCTTGAAAAAATGTAGCTACAGCTTTTATTATAGACCTGCCCTTCCTGAAACCATGCTGAGAGCTTTTTAGTAGATTGTACTTGCAGAAAATTGACTGCTGATGATGACGTGTGATGAGGGCCTCACGTTGGGTATACCGCTCGCCTGGTGCAAGTCGTTCGATTTGACGCCTCTTCAGCGACTTGCGCGTTGATGAGGATGAAATGATGATTAGGATAACACAACACCCATTCCATGAGCGGAGAAAATCTCCTACCCAGCCGGGAATCGAACCCGGGCCCTTAGGATTGACAGTCTGTCGCGCTGACCACTCAGCTACCGGGGGCAGACAGAAAATTGACTCAAGTTGATCATGAAGTAGGCTTTCCAACAACTTATTGAGTATTGATGTCAATGAAATAGACCTATCATTTTGCACATTGGTAGTTATTCCCATTTTATGCACCAGTCTTATTTCAGGGACTTCTAACAAGTCAGGAAATGACCCCTGACTGAAAGAGCTGTTTATTAAATGTTATAATGGCTTTATTCATTCATTACTGCATTCTCTCAGAAATTTGGCTGAAATGTCATCCCAGCCACTGGATGTAATTGCTTTTATGTTGGAAATGGTTTTCATGATTTCCAGTTCTGTAACACAGGTAGAATGAATTAATGACATTACTGGGATTTAGCACCTGTGGTGGGTCAGTCACATCCTCCCTACTCATCTTACTAAATTGGTCTATGAATCTCTGACCTACTTCCTACGGGTCACTCAACAATTTTTCATTGCCTCTTATTATTATGTTATTGCACACTACATTGTCACTTCCCCTGTTTTTCTTGTTTGTGATACTCCATGCTGTTTGGATAATATTACTGTGTTGCCTCATCTGTTCTGCATACGTTCTCTCTTGAGGTTGTAGTTGAGTAGGTATGTCTCTTGCTTTTTTACAATGAATGGCAAAATCTTCTGCACTCATAGTAAATTTCATATTTTCTACATGTCGTTGTTGGAAACCTTTTCATCTCTGAGTAAGTAGTGCAATCTACATCCATTTGAATCTGCTTACTGTGTTCATCCCTTAGTCTCCCTCTACAGTTATAAGACCCCTCTCTCCACTTCCCTCCAGCACCAAATTGGTAATTCCCTGATGACTGAGAATGTGTCCTATCACCCTCTCCCTTCTGCCAAATTCCAATTTTGAAGACCTAACCTCATGTCTGTCCTGGCATTTATAATCTTTCTTGCTTTATACGAGTTATTTCACTGTGATTAATAAGTTATCACCAGATATCTTCCTGTGGTGTCGATGGAGCATATAATGAGGAGAGTTTCTTGGTGTAATTCAGAAAACTCTTGTAAATTTGATGTGTCTCAATGTGGCTCTGTGTCATGCGAGATGGAGTCAGTGAGCATGAACACTTGCTGCAAATCCACAATACTATACATCATATGCTACTTTGAAACAAATGAGAAATCAATTTTACTGAAAAAGTGGTCTTTTAGTTGTTTGTGTTTATTACCCAGAACTTCATGTGATAAAAACATTCCATACCAAGTGTTACTTTGTAAACTCTCTGAATTAACCATAAAATATGTATTAATATCTTTTCCTTTTTTAAAATGACTTTCTGGTTTGCTTTGTTACTGATAAGCCTTTTAAAGATGAGTTGTGTTTTAATTTTGATTAGCTGACCCCCACCCTTCTATCTTTTGTTGAAAAAAATAAATTTTTATTTAGCTTATTGATAGATTATTTGCAATTCTGGGTTACTTGTAACACTGTGTACAAATACATAACACTAAAGATAGTTTTGATAATAGTCTTTCAATAACTAGAAAATTTCGTGCCTTGCATGTAATGTTAAGTTGTAGCATTCCAGTGTGGAAACTTAGTTATATTGGCAAGTTGTACTGGAAAATCCCATCTGGTTTGTGTGTGCTGAACCATAGGGATATTTGAAGTAAAACCTGTATTTGTACATTAAAATTTTCAATTTTTATGAACTAGTAAAGTGCTCTCTGCAGACAATTTTTATTTCTTTCAGAATATGCAGCACTAGTCACTTTGTGTACTTCAAATCTTGTAAGCCAGATTTGTAAGCAGTGAATTGGCATGTAGAATTACTCAATCACTTCTATCTGCAATTGCAGTCATTTGGTATTTTGTTGCTCAAGGCATGAAACTGGGACTCTTTATAAATATATGTCAAAATATAGTATTTTGACTACATAGTAGCTTACAAAGTGATGCAGTGATTGAGGCAATATACTTATATTCAGGAGCAACAGGGTTCAAATTTCCATTTGGTCATACAGATTTACATTTATATGGTTTCCCTAAACCACCAGATGACTGCTAGACTGGCTCATCTATGTACAGTCCTCAATCTCCCAATGTAATTGAACCATGTAGCATGCCTAAGTGGAATGGCTTGTGTGGTTCAATGACTCATATCTGAGAGGTATCTGTAGAGAGACCAGAGTAACATATGCTTCCTCAAGGGCGATAGCAGCCTTTTAAATAACTGTACACATAACAGTCTGGCTTATTGACTGATAATGCCTTGTAACATTAGCCAACATCCTTGGTATGTTGGGGCTATGGAACAGCATAAAGCAAGGGGAAATGACAGATGTTATATTTCCTGGGGAAATGCAGCTCTGCTGTATTGTTTAATGCTGATGGCAACCTCCTGGGGGAATATTCTGAAGATGAAATAGTCCCTCCATTTGCATCTTCAGGCAGGAACAACTCAGAAGAATGTTGTCATCAGAAAAATAAATTTTGCAGTCCATGGGGCAGGATTCTTGAATCCCTTTATCATGCAGACAAGTTATAGAACTTCAAAAAAGGCTGAATTTAAATATAGTGGGAATAAGTAAAGTGTGGTGGTAGGATGAACAGTATTTGTGGTCAGTTGAGTACAGGGTTATTGACACAAATTCAAATAGGGATAATGTAGGAGTGGGTCTAATAATGAACAAGAAAATGGAATGCAAATAAACTACTATGAACAGCATTTTGTATGGATTATCATAGCCAAAATAGACACAAGGCCACAACCGTGACTTATGACCTACTATCACCACAGATAATGAAGAGACTGAAAAAATGCATGAAGAGATCAAAGAAATTATTTCGTGCATAAAGGGAGATGAAAATTTAATTTTGTTGGAGGCCTGTAATTAAATAGTAGGAAAATAAAAATAAAGAAAAGTAGGTCAAGATCATGGACTGGGGTAAAAGAATGAAAAATGAAGTCATCTGGTATAATTTTGCACAAATCGCAATTTAATCAATGCCTACATTTGTTTAAAGAATCATCAGAGAACATCGTGGAAGAGACCTGGAGACACTGGGAGGTTTCAGGTAGCTTGTGCAATAACAAGACAGAGAATTTGAAACCAGAATTTCAATTTGAAAAATAATTCCTGGAGCAAACATGGACTTTGACTGTAATTTATTGATTGCAGAAATGTATTAAATTAAGTAGATGGGGCCTGAATAAGCTGAAACACCTAGAGATTACTTAAGAGTTTAAGAGGCAGTATTAAACAGGTGACTAAAATAGGGAAAAGAAATCCAGTATAATATTAACAGGTGGCTTTGAAAGATGAAGTATAGGCAGCAGAGGAAAAACTAGCAAAAAGACAAGGTCCAGTAAAAACTCTTGGATAACACAGGAGACATAGAATGTCATTAATGAAAGGAGAAAATATAAAAATACATTCATGAAGCAGGAAAAGGGGAATATGACTAAAAAGAAACTGACAAAAAGTGCAGAATGGCAAAACAGACATGGATAGAAAGGAGAAAATTTAAAAATATATCCACGAAGCAGGCAAAGGGGAATGTAGACTAAAAAAGAGATTGACAAAAAGTGCAAAATGGCAAAACAGGGATGGCTAGATGGGAAATGCAAAGTTATTGAAGTATGTACGACTATGGGAAAGGTAGATACCACATATCAGAAAATTAAAGAAACCATCGGAGAAAAGACAGAAAATTGTTGGACTCATCAACAGATGTAGGAACAACTTCAGGTGTGCCCCAGGGAAGTGTGTTTTGCGGCCCTTAATATTGTGTTGTATATTGATGACTTTGCTTACAATATTAATGGTAACATCAGATTTTTCACACATGATACAATTATTCGTAATGAAGTTCTGTTTTTGATAATATTTCAGAGTGGTCCAAAGGTGTGCACACCTGAATGGCTACATTGTTGTGGTTGGTTACATTCTGCATGTCAGCTTGGGTGAGAAGTTGTCAGTTGGAGTGGTTGAGGGGAGAAAGGAGGTGGGGAGTGGAAAGGATCTTGAGGAAGGGTGGCTGAGGCCTGGGATGGAGAAGCAGGTGGTGTATAAGAATGTGGCACCAGTGATCCATCTCACAACTTTTTGTAGTTCATGTCCTTTCTGAGCTTCATCATTCTTCCACCTGCTCACTTTTGCACATGTCAACACACTCAACTTTTTATTTCTACTGTGTGGTTAGCTTTGAGTACACTATCTAAAACACTGCAGTCACTAGCGCCCAAACGTGTCAACTGGTTCCATCCCTCCACTATTACCTGAAAAATTTTTGAAGAAATTTCTTTACTGCATTTCTCTCCATTATACCCCTTTTTGATGATCACTATCTTTCTTCTTATTGCTACATATATGACAATATTTACTCAGTACGTGTACACCAAAATTTTTCCCATTTTCTGTGTTGACGACAGTTGCATTGGCATACAAGGAAGTGTGTCCTTATTTCATCCACATATTGTTAAACAAGACACACAAATAAATCTCAGTTTTATCACTATCCTCTTCTTTCCTTTCTTGCCTACCAACCACATCACAGCTCCCTGAGTAGCTTTTGCCATGCTGTTCTTGCAGGCTACATCTACACTGTCACGTAACTGAGAGTGATAAGCAAGAACATGAGAGGAGAGGCAGGCATATTCCCCTACACTGCAAAACAAGTATGTCCTTTTCCCTCCCAACAAAACACACCTCATACCATGTGCCATCATGTAATTAGCTTTGCAATGCCAATTTTTGCCATTCAAAAAAGGTGATACAGTGGTAAGATGCTGGACTTGCATTCGGGAGGACAGTGGTTGACGGTGGCTCAAATCCACATCCAGGCATCTAGTTTCAAGCTCTCTGTGTGTTCCCTAAATTATTTAAGGTGAATACTGGACTGGTTCCTTTAAAAGGCGTGACAAATTTCAGTCCACATCATTCCCCAATCTGAGATTGCACTCTGTCTCTAATGACACTGTTGTCAGTGGATTCTTAAAACCTGATCTTCCTTTTACTTCAGTTTGAGCCTGCTGCTGTTCTGAATGCATAATCTGTCCATGGGTTATGCATAATGTGCAAGGAGCACACTAAACCAATTATCTGGCCATCAAACAGGTTTGTTCACCAATCTTTACTTGCACATAGAATCATCTTAGGTATTGACAGTAAATTCGAATTTCTTATCCTAAAGCCAGAGTCTTGCTCGCTAAATGCATTTCACACTTTCTCACCTTCTCTAATTTTTCTACTAAAAGAGTTCAGTATTCTAAGTGGATTTATATCTCTTACTACACAAGCACGCAAAATTTCTGAAGACAAACAGAAAATGGTTGGTTTCTGAATTGTAGGTATTCCAAAATATTTTGTTACCAAAATTTCCTCTAACTGTCTTTTGAACTATAAATGTCCACTCACTAGGCAGCAGCCACACCTTATTTTCACCAGTCCCTTCCATCAACTTGTAAACATCTTGTTATCTTCAAATTTTTGAAAAATTTTTCCATAACAGTCAAAGTGGCAGATTTCTTTAGAGGATATATGATAGGTGGTGACTGGTCTTGTTCTTTTTTTTTAAAATTGTTATCACTTCCAGCATGGTTTCTGTACACACCAGTACCTCTAATATGTCCTCTTGCATTGATGCATGCCTGTATTTATTGTAGCATACTATCCATAAGTTCATCAAGGCACTGTTGGTCCAGATTGTCCCACTCCTCAATGGCGATTTGGTGTAGATCCCTCAGAGTGGTTGATGGATCATGTCATCCATAAACAGCCCTTTCCAATCTATCCTAGGCACTTTTGATAGGGTTCATGTCTGGAGAACATGCTGGCCACTCTAGTCATTTATTTATTTATTTATTATTTTATTTATTTCTTGTTCCGTAGATCCAGTTAGTGAGTCAATCACAACGATATGGAACGTGTCAAATTGTACAGGTTTCAATTTAAACTTTCAATAAATACAAGGGCAATTCAATGGCAAATTGTACATGGTTTAAGTAAGACATACTATAAATACAGTAACAGATACAATGTCAGCTAGATAACATAGCTACCATTTGACAGAAAAAGGAGTTTCAAATAAAGGTTAAAGATAAGGGCACAAAGTTAAATCAGATATTAGGCCTACAAGAGTAAATACATGTACAGTGAATCTGTTGTTACAAAAAGTGCACTAATGGCCAAATGCACAATAAAATCAATTGAACTACTTCTAGACACAATAAGTTTAGTGATGGTATACATTTTCTTTCAGGTATTCATCCACAGTATAATAAGATTTCTCTGTCAGGTAATCTTTGAGAACTTGTTTAAATTTTGGCAGTTCTGTATGAACACATTTGATATGTAGTGGTAGAGCATTGAACAGCTTAATGCTGGAGTAGTAAACTCCTTTTTGTACCAGAGTGAGACGTTTCATTTCTAAATGTAGATTGTTTTTGTTTCTGGTGTTATAACCATGGAATTTACTGTTGTCTTGGTAGATGGAATAATTTTTGCACACAAAGGTCAGCAAGGAAAAAATATACTGTGAGGCAGTTGTTAGGATACCTATATTCCGAAACAAGTGCCTGCAAGAGTGTCTTTGATGGACCCCACACATTATTCTGATTGCTTTTTTTTGGATGGTGAAAACTTTTTTTGCAAGTGGTTGGTTCCCCCAGAATATGATAACATATGACATCAATGAGTCGAAGTAGCCAAAGTAGGCAACCTTAATAGTGTCAACTTCAGCCACTGAAGAAATTACCCGTAATGCAAATGTTGCCGAGCTAAGTTTTTTACATAGATGAAGAATGTGCACTGACCAATTACATTTACTGTCTATGTAAGCACCCAGGAATTTTGTGTCTTCAACTTTCTGTATTGGTTGATCTCTACATTTTATGTTAATTTCATCGGGATTACTTTGTGATGTATGGAACCTCATATAATGAGTTTTATCTGCATTGAGCGAGAGACCATTTGAGGAGAACCAATTTAAGATGTCATTAAAAACAGTATTTGTAGTTTTTCAAGATCATGATCAATCAAATCGTCAATTAGAATTGTGGTATCATTGGCAAACAGGGTAAATTTGCTGTTTGTCTCAGAACAAAGAGGAAGATCATTAATAAAGATGAGGAAAAGCAGTGGGCCCAAAACGGAGCCTTGAGGCACACCACACGTTATCGTGCCCCATTCAGACGAGGCAGGTTCTCCAGAAGAGCCATTTAGCATTACAGTCTGCTTCCGATCCTGTAGATATGATTGTAGCCACAAGCCAACAGTACCACCTAAACCATAGTATTCTGCCTTTTTCCAAAGAATTTGGTGGTTTACACAGTCAAAGGCTTTCGTAAGATCACAAAAAATACCCACTGGAGACATTTTTTTGTTAATGGCTTCCAAAACTTGGTTGCTGAAAGAGAATATTGCCTGTTCAGTACAAAGACCGGCACGAAACCCAAACTGATTTTTGCTTAAGATACTGTGGAAGTTGAGATGGTCTACAATCCTCCTGTGCATGAGTTTTTCTAGAATTTTCGAGAAGGTAGTTAATAGGGATATTGGGCGATAGTTTGTAACAATGCTTTTATCCCCTTTTTTAAAGAGAGGAATCACTACAGCCAACTTAAGTCTGTCAGGGACAATCCCATCTTGTAGGGATGCATTGTATATGTTGCATAAGACGGGACTAACAAATTTATAACAGTGTTTCAGTATTTTACTAGAAATATTGTCCACACCAGCAGAATTTTTATTTTTTAATGATCTAATAACTCTTATGACTTCGCTTACAGTAACTGGAGGTAAGGATAACTGTGGGATTCTGTTGCTAATAGCTTTCTGTAGGAGGGACAATGATTCTTCCATAGAACCATTACAGCCTGTCTTCTCTGCTGCTCTCAAAAAGTGGTTATTAAATATTTCTGCAACCAACTCAGGTTTCTTTATGATACTGTCCCCTGTATTAATCTCTACCTGAGACATGTTCCCTGTTGTCCTGCCAGTTTCCCTCTTTATTACATTCCATATAGTTTTAATTTTATTTTCTGAGCTTTCAATTTCTGATTTTATGCACATACTTTTAGATTTATTTATAACCTTCTTGAGAATGCTACAGTAAAATTTGTAGTGTTGTCGTTTCTTTGGATCATTACAAGTCCTGAGAGAACTGTATAACATCCTCTTTGTTCTACAAGATGTTATTATCCCTGTAGTGATCCAAGACTTCTTGGCATTGCCTATATGACTATTTCTAACTACTTTTTTGGGAAAGATGGACTCAAATACAGACATGAATTCATTTAAAAATGAATTGTACTTTTTGTTTACATCTGTTTCCCTATAAACTCAGCTCCAGTCTATCTCTTTTAAGCTATCATTGAAATTTTTAAGGCCCTGTTCATTTATTATCCTAAAAGATTTCCAAGAATGCTCGGAACTGTTGCACACACTGATGTAATTGAGCCTAAGCAATTGACCACCATGATCAGAAAGGCCAAGGATTGGATGTACAGTGATCTCATTGCATTTAGACTTATCTATAAATATATTATCTATCAGACTTTTACTGTTATCAGTAATCCTAGTTGGGAAATCTACTATTGCCATCAGATTATAAGACTCCATTAAATGTACTAAATCAGCTTTACTATTGCTCTCATTTAGGAAATCAACATTAAAGTCACCAGTAATTATCAAGTTCTTGGACTTTGAGTACAGTATGGATAATAAAGAATCTAAGTGCTTAAGAAATACATTCAAATTCCCTGAGGGAGATCTATACAGTGCTAACACTACAGCCGTGAAGTCATTTTACTGTAATCTCAACACCACATACTTCAATTTGTTGCTCTATACAATGGCTCTTTAAATCTAATGCATTGTAAGATATGTTGTTTTTTACATAAATTACCACTCCACCTTTTTCCATGTTGGTTCTAGAGTAATGCGTTGCCTGACAGTAACCACTTAGCTGTAACCTTTCAATATCCTTCACATGATGTTCACTAAAACATAATACATCAGTATCTTTTATTCCTTGTGGTTCCTCTAACAGAACAGTAATGTCATTTACTTTATTACCAAGTCCTCCCACATTTTTGTGAAAAATCGTCATTTCTTTGGAATTAGAGACAGATCTAAACTTTTGCCTAAAAAATTATCGGTAGCTACAGACACAGTACGTTCATTACTAACAATTTCCTGAAACATTTGAGTTTGAAACCGAGTCTGACTTGATGGTTGGAGCCATTCAAGTGCGATTGGTTCCAACTTTGGGGCACATTTGTGGACTTCTTCCAATATTTTTGTTTTTAAGAGGGTACCTAATGCTTTTTTTCCTGGTCTGTTCAGGTGCATACCGTACCTTGTAAATAATTCTCGTCCAAAACTGCTTACATCTACAACACAAGTATTTTTAAAATGCTTACACAACTTTGCTAACTTAGATTTCGTTTGTGAGATAGCCTCATTTATACAGGACTGTGGAATTAAGTCATGTCTCTTTGGAATGTTCACAACAAATACCTTAGACTGATGAAGCGCCGGTATTTTCTTCCTGAGCGACTGTATGGCATCATTCCCTTCGTTGCAGGCAACGTTGTTTGAGCCACCTATTAAGATCACACACTCGTTTTTTACTTTTTCAGGATCACACCCCGCTACAACTTCTTGAAGTTTAGCACCTGGCTTCACAATTCCACAAACATCGGCAGCATTAAAACTGCTTTTCACTATATCAGCCATGCCTCTACCATGACTATCAGCGAAAATGTGAAAACGATTTGTTGATGTTTCACTCACAGCAGACTGGATCACACCACTGCCACTTTCATTGCTGTTAACAGAACGTTGTGGCTTTGGAAGATCAAACCTAACCTTTTTCTGATAGTTTATCGGCACACTCTTCTTACGATTGTTTTCACTTTCAGTGAGACTATTACTAGAACAAAGTACATCAAAATTGTTTACATTCTCGAACCTCGAAACATTTGCTGTACACGAATTTTTAGTGCCGATTGTTTGACGCTTGTTGTGTACTACCTTCCATTCTGATGATTTATCAGCGTCATTTTGCACCAATGTAGCCATGTTCTCGCGAAAGTTTTTGTCCTTCTGTCTGTCTTGAAGCAATGGATCCATGTTTCGCTTCGACTTCAGTTCCATATTTTCGGACTTCAGGCTGTCGATTTCTATTCTTAGACTGCTGATTACACATTGTAAACTAGCAATACGCTCATTATACTTTAATAATTCACTTTTGCAACTTACACACGAATTTTTAACGGCTTCACTGTAACTTATTTTTGGAGTAAAATCGCGGATATCTACACACGCCGCCATCTTGAGGAAAGCAATGTCGTTATCCTGGAGGATGTCATTCACAAGATGTGCACGATAGAGGTGCGAATTGTCATCCATGAAGATGAATGCCTCACCAATATGCTGCTGATATGGTTACGCTATCAGCTGGAGGATGGCATTCACATATTGTACAGTTACGGCGCCTTCCATGACCACCATTTGACGTGCGTCTGACCCACATAATGCCACCCCAAAACAGCAGTGAACCTGCACCTTGCTGCACTCCCTGGACAGTGCATCTAAGGCATTCAGCCTCAGCGGGTTGCCTCCAAACATGTATCTTACAATTGTTTGGTTGGAGGTATTTGCGACACTCATTCGTGAAGAGAATGTGATGCCAATCCTGAGCGGTCCATTCGGCATGTTGCTGGGCCCATCTGTACTATGCTGCATGGTGTCATGGTTGCAAAGATGGACCTCACCATGGACGTCAGGAGTGAAGTTGCGCATCATGCAGCCTATTGTGCACAGTTTGAGTCATAACATGGCATTCTGTGGCTGCATGAAAAGCATTATTCAACATGGTGGCATTGCTATCAGGGTTTCTCCTAGCCATAATCTGTAGGTAGCAATCATCCACAGCAGTAGTAGCCCTTGCTGGCCTGAGTGTGGCATGTCATTGGCAGTTCCTGTCTCTCTGTATCTCCTCTATGTCTGAAAAACATCGCTTTGGTTCACTCCGAGATGCCTGGACACTTCCCTTGTTGAGAGCTCTTCCTAGCCCAAAATAACAATGTGGACATGATCAAATCTTCATATTGACCGTCTAAGCGTGGTTGAACTACAGAAAACACGAGCCTTCTACCTCCTTCTTGGTGGAATGACTGGAACTGATCAGCTGTCGGACCCCCTCCGTTTAGTAGGCGCTGCTCATGCATGGTTGTTTACATCTTTGGGTGGGTTTAGTAACATCTCTGAACAGTCAAAGGGACTGTGTCTGTGATACAATATCCACAGTCAATGTCTATCTTCAGGAGTTCTGGGAACTGGGGTGGTGCAAAAAATTTTTGGTGTGTGTAACTTCACAATGAACAGAACACCAAGCTGAATCATCGTCCTTATCTTATGGCGATTCTCACTCTTGATTTACTTACTATACTTGAAGACTTTATAAGTTTGCTATAGTTAGTGCAGTACATTATAATTAGGTGAATGGCTGTGGGCAACAGAAATATGAACTTCACAATGTAGTTAAATAAATATTTCTGTAGACCCTCTGCAAGATATTACTTATAGAACTCATACATTGTGAAAGTGTATCACCTGTACATAGTTGATGGATCAGGTAAGTAATTTTAGTCGTTTAGTGAATAACATGGTATGAACTACATTCATAAAAGCATAAGACAGAATTTATAGAGAAGAACCTAAGTATTTGCCTGATATAAAATGTAAGAATGAATTTAGTGTCTGAAGTTAGATATGTATGTGGATATAATGTCTGCAAAGGTACTATGTTAATCTTTGCTTTTATTACCTAGGTTTTCGTTTAAATATAATGTCCTTAAATATGAATCAGCTATAGTGCTGTCATACTTAAAGAATCATGGTCAAACCTGATTGTGTTAGCAGGCACAGCTTTTGGGAAAATTCTTGTATGGAAACCTGCTCTTAATCTTTCAGAAAAACAGGAACACATCCTGCATACACTTACTGGGCATGATGTGAGTATTACATTATTTATTCAATAAAATATCAATGTACTGTAATTTCTACTTAAATGATAATGTCAAGTATGTCATTTGATGGAGCCAAGATGTACCCTAAAGAAGAAGTTGTTATTTTTTGTTGTGTGATGAATAATGTTCAGTTATAGTCATTCTGCTATGTATGTCACACACAAAGTCTTAGAGTGTACTGGTAAAGATAAGTTTTCTTGTTGTTGTTGTTGTTGTTGTGGAAAGGAACATATTTCTGTTTGTCTGTTTAAATATACCTCAGTTTGAAGCTTGTAATGTATGAGCAACTGATGTGTTAGGGGGGACTGTATGTTAGATTGAGGCAGCAGTGACATATAATAGATGGCTCAGATAAAGCTGTATTGATCTTGCACATAGATTTTGTGACCTCTGTTAATAGACAGAGAATTGTAGTGTCCCCCTGAATAGGCCAACCATGTACTACACCAGGGAAGCAGCTATTTGGATATCTGGAGTATGTCACACATGTACATATAAGGAAGCACGCTAAATGCTCCATGATTAGTTACACGACATATAAGAAAAAATGTGTTAATCAACTTTGTTCATTGCAGAGGAGAACATTTGTCCTTGCAGTTCACAAAAAGATCATGTTGATGTGGTATTAGTAAACTGCAGAAAATCTGCGATAAGGTCCCAGAATTAGTCTCACTTTTCAAAGCTAGTAATGTGCTAGGAAGAGAAAGCTACCATAATCCAAACAGACAACCCCAAGTGTATCCAGAATAACTAACTATATTGAGAGTTCCTTTTTTCTCAGTTATAGTGTCAAATGTGGCAAATTTTTTGACATATGTAAGTAATTTTTGACGCTTATGGCTACCAAATTATGACATAAAAAAAATATTTTTTAATGTTTGTACACCATGGCCATTAATATTATATCATCAGGAAGGAAAGCAAATAATGCCATTTTATTTACTGTATGCATAGTATACAGTAGGAATAATATATGATTAAATTTTTATGCATTTTTTGGGGTTTACTGTGTGCAAAATTTAGTGCAGTAAGCTGCTATCTCTGACAGCACCAACTGCTCTAATCGATCTGCGAATCACCTTGAAATTAACTTAGGTGACAGATATGGAGATAGCATGGATGCTGCTTCAACTCTATACTATAGTTCATCATAGTGGGTGGTGAATTGTGTACAGTTCCTTGGCAACCTGTGACAAGATGTTTTCTGTGAATGAGAGATCTGGAGAACATGCTGCCCAGGGTAAGTCAAACAACCTCTGTGTTGAGGTATGTTGTGACAGAAAGGGCAACATGTGGTCTTGCATTATCTTGTTAAAAGACAACATTATGGAGACCTCAAGACTGCGCCATCACCAGCCTTAACACATCAGAAAAGTAACACCTGCTGTCTAAATTAGTGTCAATATATACCAGAAGTTTTGCACTGAATGGCATCCCATATTGTCATGCAAGTTTCTGGGCCTTTATGATGATGAAAAATGTGGTATAGAAACATTCATTTTGTGCAGAGCCTCCACAGACCAGTACATGCATTGTGATATTGTTCTCAGAACAGTCATGCCACTCCTGTGTCCAGTGTTGCTGCCAGATGCACCACTGTTGGTACACCTGTCTCTGCTGCAGAACACTCCCACAGCTGATCCCATATGGACATTGAAGCTGCCTCATAGTGATATATGGATACTACATCACTGCTGTTCTTTTTTGTTGTCAAATTTTAAACTTCACACTTCTAGTTTTTCTTTTTTGAAGTTTGCAAAGGTGGATTGCAAGGGCTTGGTGTAATGATACCTTTTCACATACAACCATACATTGCCATAACAGTTTGCTGACATTCGAAATAAAGGAAAACACCATATCCACTTTTTGACTATTGTATACATTGTGTAAGTCTGAATAGCTTCTTGAGCAAGTTGTCTTATCATTACAAAAGCAGAGCACAGACTAATGGGCTTCAAGTGCACAGGCAAACATAGAAAATGTACCTGCATCACATTTGGTACAGTAGGGCCAGCATTTATGGTATCTCTTCTGATGAACAGTGGTTTGTGGTGTTGCTATATGATCAACTTCCACACATGTTATGTTGTTGAATTCTTCATTGAAAGCTCTTTCAGATTCCACAGAAAATTTATAGTTTTATTTGTATAAATAAAGGCTAATGTAATAATTTGGCAACTATAAACATTAAAATTTATGTGCATGCATTAAAAAATTCTCCCCGTTGTCCCCTATAACCCACTGAAAACCACACCTTGACAAGCTTACTCATTCTAGTTGCCAGGGACAGGGATTTGAAGGAGATCATTGTGAAATTTTTACTGAAAATTATTTCAAGCAGTTAGAGAATTGACTAAAGAGGGCACTGTTTTAGACATCCCTGTAAGTAACAGTCCAAAACGAAGGGCATTGCTGTTATTTTCAAAATTATGAGGACAGAGGATTATGCTCATAGGGTTTCCTGCATGTGAGCAGTGTGAACAGATGAGTTTATCTTGATTAAAGATAAAGTGGTCATAAATAAATTGAACCATGTTGGACTCTAGCAAAGTGTATGATCCATCTTTGCACAAACTTATTTGCAAACTGTTAGCTTGTGAATTTCAATGATGCGATCAAGGCAGTTAGGGGTGAGTGCTGTGAACTTTACAAGTGAGAAACTATTAAAGACAGCTTGTCAGGAAGAGTGGATGTTTTGTTATTTGGATAACACAAGTTGTATACCAGGTGATTCACTCAGAATATGTGACCATCTGGCATGCTTAAACAGTCACACAAATTTTGCAAATAGCATACTGCAAGGTTAAGTGAGAACCAGTTGCAGTTAAGGGTGCCTAAATGGGTGTAAAGTGAAGCAGATGTCATAGTGCAGGTTAGGCAGCTTATGAGGCACTGAAATCACACAGTCAGGAGTGTGAAGTCTCTTGCTTCTACAACTACACATTGGCATATGGGTGTGGAAAGCCAAAAGTGAGTAAATGTAAATAAAAGTGCAGTGTTGTAACTGAAATTTGATTTTATTTCAGAGTAGCATGCATTAAATATACTGTGTAAGGAGTAATTGTTTTAATGAACAGAATATTTTCAATATTAGACAGACAGTGCAATTGCAGTGTAATTATTAATGATATTTTTAATGCTATTGGGGAAATTTATGTATTGTGGGATGAGAGTTATGAATTTTATGGTGTGTATAAGAAACTGCCTGTAAATACAGATGTATGGAAGGAAACTAATTTTACTAGAATAAAATCTTCAATAATATCTTTCATAAGAGTATTTTTGTTTATTGTTCAAAGAAGTCAGTAATGATATTTGTCTATTTGTCTCCCCTCATGCTCATAACAGGTGGGACCCTCTCATTCTGGGATTTAAGTGACCTGCCCTTCCTTTTTAACATTCCTCAAACTGTCACACTCTCCTTCCTGAAGAAGGAATTGTTAGTTCCAAAAGCTAGGATAGTGTATGTACCGTCATATTTACGTATCAGCAATACTGACTTTTGCCTCCTGAAGATAAGTATGAGGCAGCATTTTTGTTTTATAATTTTATAGTTTCACTGCATGAATTGTGCTTTTAATTTAATACCTGGAAAAATGTTTAACAATATTGCTGAAATCAACGAAAGTATTACTGAAAATAGTCAACAAAGGTATTACTGAAATAAACAAAAGCATTAATATTCATTTATAATAATCCAATGTGTTACTGAACTAAGAAAACATATTAATATTAAACTGGAAAAGATAAATAATACCACTGTAAAACAATTTGTTCAACTTGATCAGTTTATTAAAAAGATACAAACATATTAGGAGAAAATAG
Source organism: Schistocerca serialis cubense (assembly GCF_023864345.2). Taxonomy (NCBI): domain Eukaryota; kingdom Metazoa; phylum Arthropoda; class Insecta; order Orthoptera; family Acrididae; genus Schistocerca; species Schistocerca serialis. The sequence goes on from NC_064640.1 coordinate 527,765,887, forward strand.
GTAAAGAAATAAAAGAAGTTTCCTAACGTTTGCCAGCAGTGCAAATAAAAAACTTATTGAACTGTCAAGGAGGCGGGAGAATTTAGAAAAATTCTGAAATTGCCTTAGAGCAATTGGAAACTCAGGAAAATGAATATAATTTTGGAGAATGTAATGTTCAACATGGTGCAGAAAAAAATATTGAGTCTGCTGAAATGTGTAACAAATTCTAGTCATAGAATGAGACTCATGTTGTAAATGACAACAAGGTACAATCTGAGCTCATTTACAAAACATGTGTTGTAAAAATGCATTGTAAGGAGAAAATTTATAACAATATCATCTTATTAGATGAAATACAAAGTGATTTTTGGAAAAAAACTTAAAATCAGTGAAATTGACAACAATAACACCAGAAAGGTAGAAATGAATATAAGAAGTAGGCTAGAAGTGTCAATCAGGAGGAAACAAAGGAAATGGTCCTGGTGACAGTGACACGACAGTTATTTACGTATTAGCAATTTTTGTGTTTTTCTTCAATGAGAAAAACTTTAATGGAATTCCAAGAAAAATTGAGTGGTAATGTAAGCAAAACATATCAAATAAAACAGATGAAGTACAACCAATATGACACACAGGAATTTAGTAATAAGAAACACTTAATCTACAATAGTTGTTTTTGATGAACTAATTGCACAGAGTGTTTGCACAGGGTGTCAGGTAATGCCAATTCAAGGTCAGCCACTCTCAGCTGGTCCTCCACTACTCTGCCAGTAAGTTTCAACTCTGTCTGTGTTGATTGTTCAGTTGTGTTGTATTGTTTGCCATCATGTAAATTAATAATCCCTCCAATTATGAGGCATATTCCATCATTCACTTTCTAAACCCAAAAAAGTCCATTCTGTTGAAATTTATGGAGAATGTGTGATAAGTGATGGAAATGTGTGCTATGTGGAGCAGATTGTTTGATGAAGGAAGAAGGAATGTTTATGATGAGTGACCTACTGTCACCAGTGAAGAGTTGACGCAAAAAGTTGATGAGAAGATTTGTGAAGATAGGTGCTTCAGTATTGACAAGCTTCATCAACATTTCCCTCAAGTTTCAAGGTCAGTAATTTATGCAGTTGTTACTGACAAAACTTCAATACAAAAAAAGTTTGCAAGATGGGCCCCAAGAATATTGATGGATGAACACTGAACAAAGCTTGTGGCACATTCTTTGTCATTTTTGGAGTGCTGTGCCAAGGGTGGTGTGAGTTCATGAGTCACATTGTGACTGGTGATGAAACATGGGTTGCTCATTATACTCCAGAGACTAAACAATAATCCAGTGAACGGCATCATCCAAATTCTCTGACAAAACAAGAAAATTCAAACAACTATTAACACAGAAAATGATGGCCTCAGTTTCTGGGATCAAAAAGGGGAATTGTGAAACCTTATTAAAGCTTAGGTGCACCAATCAAAACTGCCAGTGGGGTCTACTCTCAAAGGGTAACATCCATATCCGTGCTCAACCTTATGCTGCAGCAAGGACAAGGGCATAACTGGACAAGTTTCAGTGGGAATTACTGGACCATCCACTCTATGGTCCTGCTCTAGCACTCTCAGAATTTCATATTTTTCCAAAGCTTTGGGAATTTCTTGGTGGGCGATGATTGGGGAATGATGACACATTGAAAGAAACTGTAACTGACTGGTTAAATAGAATGGTGGCAGAGTTCTGTGATGATGGTATCCGAAACCTGATGCCAGGACTGGACAAATGTTTAAATATTAATGGTGACTGGGTGGAAAAATAAGATAACATTTGTACTTTCATTTCCTATAAAAGTTATGTTCATAAATAAAATATTTCTTATACTATAACAAAATGGTTCTTACTTTAAAAACTCACACTACGTTGAGGGGCGGTTTGGATAAGGTCTGAGCATGATTGATCATTAACTAATTACCATTAAATGTGGATTTGATAAAAGCAAAGTTAAAGAGGGTGGCAAAAAATGAACTAAGAAAGGAACAACCAACTACTGAAGCACAGAAAAAGATATATGAACAGTTATCAATTTGTGAAGTTATACGTATGCTGTGTTGTAAAGCAAATATGGGTAAGTTAGGGGAATGATAGATGCTCCTGAGTTTCTTATGCATGTTATGAGGAGTTCTCAAGTGTATGCAGAAGCCAAAAGTAGTTGTTTATAAATGCAAGTATTGTTGAAAGTTGAGTATGTAAAAGTTCTGAAACCATGTGACTCAGAATAAAATGTGTATAGTGGATATGTTAATGAAGAATGTGTATTTCAGATACTGTTTATGTAACTAATAATCTGATAACTGGCAAAAAAATGGCAAGAGAATAATTTCATGTAGAATATTAGTGGGCTAACATTGATGTTAAAAGTTGAAATAAAGTGAGAATGATCAGTTTTCCTGAATGTACAAGTCCAGACGCGAAAAAGAATTACGCACAGATGAAAGTCGTAAGAATACATTAAATTATTGTTGTCTAGAGAAGATTCTGCCCCACTGTAAATGATAGCTGCAAGTGGAACAGAGAGGACATATTAATGTTAATGGCAAAACAGTCACTGATCTTGAAGTGAAAGTACTGTAAACTGAATGTTTAAAAAAATCAATAAGGTAAGTTAAAGAATACTGTTGAGATGTATTTATGTGTTTTCTAAGGGGCCTGGTGAGGAACAATGAATGTATGTTTGAAGTAGGACCACCATAAATGATCCAAAATAAAATGATTTCCAGATCATGTGACAAAGAAATTAATACTGGAGAATGAATTATGAAAAATAAGATAAATAACATCTGTTTACTAAAGCATTTCATATATTTTGTAGCAACAGCACCACACCTAACTGTATCTTGAACCAATTTTATTAAGGCACTACTGGTCCAGTGTCTCACTTTTGCTCTTTGGTTATGGACACATCCTCGTTACATGGCATATGATGTTTTTAATCACCAAACTTTTTGTTAATTGAAGATTTGCCCTATGGACATTATGATTTTAACTATGAAGGGTGGGCCTTCTGTATTCTCTGCCATGTTGTTCACCATATTTTAATTCTTGTAAGTACACATTTGTTTTTATTTATTCTCATAATTAAGTGCTTGAGGCTCAAGTATTACTTTGATGTATAAGAGTTCAGTCACTATCATCATTTATTTCTTGTTGTTTAGATATGCGACTGATGATGTGGCTAAAAGCTATGAAACCAGTAGTTCCTTATTAAAAATGATTCAAGATACAGTTATTTGTGGAGTTCTTGCAATAAAATGTACTACCATAGCTGCAGACTACAGAGTCATTTGTATTGAGTGTGTGATCAAATCGTAGTAAAGGCAAATGTATTGGATTAAAGAAATACCATGTTGCACCATTAGGAGGCTGCTGAAACTAATGTCTTATTGAATTCATGTATTCTCATTTTCTGTGACAAGAGAGCAACTGTACGGTATGATAAGAAGTTGTTCTAATAATTATAATTATTGCACAATGATATTGGGCATACTGAAATGCAAAAGTGTATGTGCCCCTATAGCCATCTGATGGAGAAGGGGCATGTGTAGCACTTCTGATATCCCAAATTAAGGTTTTCAGTGATTTAGGGAAATCACTTAAGGTGAACGGTAGGACAGAGCTGATTTCTTTCCCTAAGTTATCAAGATGCCAACAGCTAGGAAGAGCTGTTTTTTAACCGCAGGCCTTTCAATACATCCCACACTCGTGGTCTGAGCACAGCCTGGTGTCAACCTCTGCACTACGCAGAGCAAAGTGGTGGTGGTGCATTGCAGAGGTCGCATTGCAGTACCCAATCTCGATGGTAGTGCTAGGCTGATGGCAGCTGATGCTGTTGTGGTGGAAGAAGCTGGCCGTCATGACCTCACTGCTTGGGGCTGCTTGCATTGCAAATGGGTCAAGGGGAGTCGGGGTGGCACTGGTGGCTCCAAACTTGAAATCTGGAGCTCAACATATAAGTGATGGTTGGTGAATGAATAATGGCTTCCCAGCAGATGCTGTACAGGTGGATGATCCAGCTGCATGACAACTGAATAGCTCAAGTGGACTTTGCATATGATGGATCCCTGGACTGCACATTGGTTGCACAGTTACAGTGGCCACCACATCGATGACCTGGTGACTGTTGTAATATGGACAAGGGCCAGTGTTTGCATGTTGTTGTTGTTAGCTTTGAGTAAATCTGCAGAAATAGGCACTGACAGCATATCATACTTTCATGCTGCAACATCAATATGCTGACTCTCATATGACCCAAAACATTGCAGATGATCCAAACACATACTGAACTATGCATACCTTACAGTTCATAAGATAAGGATGCACCTCTATTTCATGTGGTAAGACTGTAAACAGTTTTTTTAAATCAATAATACCATTGTAAAGTAGTTGTCACTGAGAGGATTATGTGGGAAAGTTCCCAGATAAAATGATTGTTAATGAGCATATTTATGTTAACCATTTTATTAAATATTGAAATAAAAGATGATTGTCAGACTGCTTTTGATTGATAGTGCCAATAGCCAAAGTCTTCCAACTTGCAGCTTGTAAACAATAGTCAAAGCAGTCTGTGACTGAACTTGTCTGAGTGATGCGGCTTTGTGTACAGTGTAGTTAAAGGCATAGGAATCATAATTGTTGGAGATCATCCTAAAATTAACTGCAGTCTCACCAAATAGTACTTATTATTCAGTTTTTGCATTTTATTGCTGTGTGAAGTGTTTTTCCAAGTCAGTTTGCTGCTGGACAAAAAAAAAAAAAAACTGCACTGGCATTGCATCAACAGTTTCCTACATGAGTTGTAACTCTGGTTCATCCTGAAGAGTATTAATTACATCAATTTTAGAAGAAGATATTATGCATAAACATTTGTAAGTGTGTGATCATTTGGATATTGGGTGGTTAGACAATGAAATCTTTCACCCCTTGTGTGTCACAGCATATGTTACCCCCATAATGGACAACAGACACTGCCATAATGCAGGAAGGGCAATTAGGCATTACATGTTTGCACAACACCTATCAGTGTTACTGCATCTCTTCTTGTGTGAGCTGTGCAAGCATGTGATAGAATATATCAGTTCCAGGTGAATTCAAGTATTTTGAATCTCACTATGGTGATGAGCTGAAGTCTTTATCGGGACACAAGGTGGCTACTTTGAGCAGTCTACACTCTGAAGTTAAGTCTTAATTGCAAGCATGATGATAAAAGCTATTATTCTTATTTCAAATGAGAAATTTAATTCCTAAGTTCCATGCACTATTTTTGACAGACACAGTTCTTTTTTGGTGTTTCCCAAAACTCACCAGCCACCCTCCCCCTAATAACCTCATTGTCAGTAGGATATTAATTACTTAAAAAAGAGAAACAGAAAGAAATGTATAATGTATCTTATACTTTTTAGTTTTGAAGACACTTGTGTCCCCCTTTCATTAGGGTTAACCATTTCCAAGAATAATGTGAGAGTTTACTGTTGACCATTAATTATTCTGTAAAGTAAAAAGTAAAAACTGACACATCGCAAGGTTCATGACTTAAATACAGGGGATTGCCAAAATAATGTGAACAGTGGTAGTAATGGGATGGTCGTGTTTGACAGTCAACAACACAGGTAGGCCACATGTCATACTGGATTGTGCATGCTCAGTATGAGTGAGGCATTAATGAAGGTTGTTTACGAAAAGGGCACACTTCGTATTTGCATTCAGAGACTGAGGTCAACATGCAATGAAAGACCTAACAGAGTTCCAAAGGCATTGGATTGTGGGGGGCCCAATTAGCTGGAGCATCAGTAACCAAGACAGCCAGCTTATTGAATGTGTCCATAGCAACTGTTTCAACAGTCATGGCAGCCTACACAAAACATGGAAAGACATGATTGTGTAAACGTAATAGTGGCTGCAAATCAAAACTAAATGACAGAGATTGTCATATGCTAACAAAAATTGTGTCAAAACTATGGCAGCTTAAGTGACTGCAGCACTCAGTAGCCATCCTTGAGACCCTGTGTCTATTGACACCATCCACTAAGAACTCCATAAAGTTAATATTCATGGACACGCTGCTATACTGAAACAATTAGTGATGATAACTGACACAAAGAAATGTAAAACATGATGTCAGGAGCATAAATCCTGGATGGATGATCGGCGGAAACATGTCATATGCCCCAACATGTCAACGTTTTCATTATTTCCAACATCAGCCAGGTTTACGTCTGGAGAATGCCAAAAGAAGACAACAACAATTGCTTGATTCCTGCAGTTAAGCATGGAGGTGGAAGTGTGATGGTGTGGACAGCCATATCATTGTATTCTGCTGGCCCCATCATTACTCTCAAAAGGCCATGTTACAGCCAACAATTATGTGAACATTTTAGGTGATCAGGTGCACCCCATGATTGAAATGTTGTTCTCCAACAATGATGCCATATTTCAGCACAATAATGCACCCATTCACACAGCCAGGACAGTAAAATTGTGGTAGGAGGAGCATGCAACTGAACTGCAGCATCTTCCCTTTCCAGCACAATCCCCGGACTTGAACATTGTCGAACCATTGTGGGCGGTATTGGAGCGCAGGCTCCGGAGCATATTTCCGCCTCCCTCATCACTACACAAGTTAGAAGAGGTGCTGATCAAAGAGTGGCATTACATTCTACTGGAGATTATACAATCATTACATGCGAGTATTCCAAGCAGAATCGCAGCTGTATTATGGGCAAATGGGGGTCCAACCACTTATTAATAAACCATTCCCGAGTAAGTACAAATGTTCACATTATTTTGTCTATCCCCTGTAGCTTGAATTATATATAAGAGAACATCATAAACTGATTTTCTCTAGTAATAGCTTGGTTACATTGCCTCAGCAGTTATCTGTTTAACATTAGGCATTAGACCCTGTCAATGTATTGAGTAATACACAGTTATACAGAGAGTCCAGAAAAATGTAGACACTCGTTGATAGCCAATATTATTGGAACAAAATGGCATACCATTACAATTATTGCATGGGGGGGAAGGTTATTTTATGCATTTGAAATGACTCCCATCAGCAGCCAAACAACATTAATGCCCCTCAACTGTTGGCCAAACTACGGCTGTGAGTATTGCTGGTGTGATTGCCACACAGAATGCATCAGTGATTTCTCATGGCTCTTTCAGGTCCCCCATAGGTAGAAGTCAAGAGATGTAAGGTCAAGAGACTGTGGTGGGTACTCAGAAGCTCCTCTTCAACCTATCCATTGTCTAGGTAGATTTTCATTCATGTAGGCTCTGTCATCTCTGTAGTAGTGATGTTGGGTGCCATCTTGTTGTAGGCAAAATCTTTCATTTCCAAACACCTCTAGGATGGCAGGTAAAATCAGTGTTTGCAGCATATGAAGATGCACCTCACCAGTTACAGTACCTTCAAAGAAGAAAGAGCCAATCAAACTGCATGGTGACAAACCACGCCACACATTAACAGCTAGTAGATTAACATGTTTGTCCATGTGAACATGAGGGTTTTCAGGAGCCCAATACACACAGTTGTCGGATGCCTTTAAATCATTCACACTACTCCATACTTCGATCCAGGTCATCTTCATTCATAGTGTGCAGTTATCTTGGAATGCAAACTTTCCACTTTGCAGCCTTCAGAATTTGTCATACACTTGATTGGCTTACCCCACTTTCACCTGCACCCTGCTTCACATATTTTTTAGGTGATCTAGTAAAATATTACAACACAGCAGTGCTGGAAGATGGTCTTGGGTGGTCAGATCTATTCTTATGCACATCCTGAACTGTACCATTGGCTTCATATTTATCCTGGATCTCATAAATTGTTGTATGTGTTGATGGCAGTGTTCTGTACACATTGTGCAATTTCCGTTGTACCACTATCATGTTTTCATACTTCCAGTATGACTTCAATATGGCCTTGTATTGCCAAAATGACAATCTAACTTCATTCATTGCTGCACTATCATCTGCTGGGAAATGCACACCAAGATCTCTTGAGAAAACCATGGACTATGGTACCGCACAAAACTGCAATGGTATGTCATTTTGTTCGAAAGATATTAAATATAAAAGAGTGTCTTCATTTTTATGGGCTCCTCTGTATAATAAAATCAATGATGGTTACAGAATTTTTATTAAAAACTGTAACAGTCCGTAGTGGTTTAGCCAACTTGAACAATGGTTAGAATGTTTTAGTGTCCACTGATACTGAGTGCTAGGTTGTTTGTTAGTTTCTTAAACATTCAGATCAGATTAGACACCTTTGTTGTGTTTTAATTTAATCTAAGTTCTGTCTGACAGCAATGGATGCCTAAGAACTGTCATTATTGTGGATGGATATAAGGGGAATTGACTGGTGGCTGCAAAAATCCTCAGAAGCTGCATTGCCTGTGATGAGTGAGCTTCAGACTGCCAGTCTGGAATCCAGCAGTGATGTGGTGCCTCTGACAATTAACCTCTAATTGACTGATTTCTGTATTAATCCATAAAAAAATTTACATTGTATGGATTTTGTCATTCAAAACATTGAAAAATTAACAGCTTGCTGTTAGTTTCTTGCACAGTAGTTGTCAATGAATTTGTGTAATCTAATTACATTTGTTTTTTAGTTTTACAAGGGAAACTCCCCATTACACCCCGCTCAGATTTAGTGGTAAGAAGGCCATGTGGATAGCCCGTCAAAAACTGAACACAGCTCAAGCATGAAAAGAAGAACGAGGTGTACCAAACTGTGGAAAAAAGCAAAATAGAAACATTGAACAGTCCAAGCTCAAGAAGTACACCATCGAGCACAGATGCTGAGCCATAGTGTCATAGTTAAGTGGTGACAGAATTGGACTACAAAGCAGATGAGCCGGTGTTCAAAGCACTGTCATACCAACTTTTTTTTTTCACAAAATTATGAACCGTCTGTCCATGTAAAGTGTCTTATTACAGGAATCTCTTATCAATGTACCTAACTTGTACACCTGATGAGTCACTGAGATATGCTTCCTTGCCCGATTTAGGTGTTTGTATGAATTTGAATGTGATCACTCCCAACGAAATGATGAAAAAATAATAGTTTGTCACATAAGCTGCAGTAAATGAAAGCAACATTTCACAATCACACAGTTCTCCCTCTGATTTATCAAGGTATATGCTTTAATATTTTTGAAGTTGCATTCCATTTTGGAAGTTTTGACTCTTGAATTTCTTTGTTGTAACATTATACACATCCATTTATTTGTTGGTTTTATTTCTGTGAGATATCTATGTGATATCTTGCCTGCTCTCACTATTCATCATATTTACTTGCGAAGTAGCGTATTCTCACCACATGACTCATATTCTGTAACCAATATACATTATGACAGTTGCCAAGACTTCAGAAAGAGAACAAACATTTCAATGACCGGATGGACAGGTGATAGTTTTGTGAAAAAAAGTAAATAAAAAATTGCCATGAAGGAGTTTTAACACAGCTCATCTGCACTGGAGTCCAATATCATGACCACTTAACCATGATGCAATGGCTATTCAAGTGTGCTCGCTGTTGTACTTATTAAGCTTGGACTGTTGGCTGTTTCTGTTTTGCTTTTTTTCACAGTTCATCTTCTTCCTGTTTTCAAGCTTGATCAGTGTTCAGTTTCTGATGGGCCACCCACTGGACCATCTTACCACTAAATCTGACGGTGGTGCAATGAGGAGTTTCCCTTGTTAGCTGATTTTTATTTCTGTGTATGTTATAATACACTACATCTTAAATTACGTAACCCATTTTAATTCAGGTAGTCTGTTACCAAGACTGTATAAAAACTATTATTTTGTAAATGATCTTTCAGTTTTGCTTTGAAAGAGCAGACCATACCTATGTCTTTTATATATTGTGGTAATTTATTATATCATTTGATGGCACTGTACAATAAACTCTGCTGCGTTTTAACTTTATTTCTCCTGACCAAATGAAAATATAGCTGTTTCTAGGTTTATAATCATGTGCTAAACAAGTTTTAGCTTAGTAGTCCTTTTTTTTTTTTTTTTCCATCTACATATATACTCCACAAGGCAGCATACAGTGCATGGCAGAGGGCACCATGTACCACAACTAGTCATTTCCTTTTCTGTTCCACTTGCAGACAGAGTGAGGGAAAAACGACTGTCTGTATGCCTCAATACAAGCCCCAATTTCCCGTACCTTATCTTTGTGGTCCCTGTGTGAAATGTATGTTGGCAACAGTAGGGTCATTCTGCAATTAGCTTCAAATGCCGGTTCTCTAAACTTTCTCAGTATTGTTTTTGGAAATGAATGTCTTCATCCCTCCAGGGATTCCTGCTTGAGCTTCCAAAGCATATTCATAACACTAGCATGCTGATCAAACCTACCGGTAACAAATCTAGCAGCTTACCTGTGAATTGCTTCGACGTCTTCTTTCAATCTGACCTGATGTGGATCCCAAACACTTGAGTAGTATGCAAGAATAGGTCATACTAGTGTCCTATATTCAGTCTCCTTTACAGATAAACTATACTTTCCTAAAATTCTCCCAATACACCGAAATTTACCATTCATCTTTCCTACCACAATCTTCGTATGCTCGTTCAATTTAATATCACTTTGCAGCTTTATACCCAGATATTTAAAAGATGTGACTATATCAAGCAGGACACTACTAATGCTGCATCCGAATATTGCAGGTTTGTTTTTCCTACTCATCCGCATTAGATTTTTCTACATTAAGAGCCAACTGCCACTCATCACACCAACTAGAAATTTTGTCTAGGTCATCTAGTATCAACCTACAGTCATTTATCATTGATACTTTCCTGTACACTACAGCATCATCATCCTGTACACTACAGCATCATCAGTGAACAACCACATTCTGCTGCCCACCCTATTTGTCAGATCCAGATCATACAGAAAAATAGCAAAGATCCTATCACACTTCCCTTAGTCACCGCTGATGTTAATGCTGTCTCTGATGAACACTTGCCATCGAGGACAATGTACTGTGTTCTATTACTTAAGAAGTCTTCGAGCCAGTCACATACCTGGCAGTGTATTCTGTGTGCACGTACCTGCATTAACAGTCTGCAGTGGGGTACCATGTCGAATATGTTTCAGAAATCTAGAAATATGGTATCAGCTTGTTACCCTTCATCCAAAGATTGCAGTATATCATGTGAGAAAAGAGAAAGCTGGGTTTCATATGAGTGATGCTTTCTAAAGCTGTGCTGATTCATGGACATGAGCTTTTTGGTCTCTATGAAATTTATTACATTCAGACTCGTAATATGCTCTAGAATTCTGCAACAAACTGATGTTAAGAATACTAGTTGGTAACTTTGTGGTTCTGTTATTTTACCCTTCTTATATACAGGAGTCACTTATGCTATTTTCCAGTGGCTTGACACAATATGCTGGTTGAGAGATTCACAATAAATACAAATGAAGTAAGGGATCAATGACATAGAGTACTCTTTGTAAAACCAAACTGGCGTTTCCATCTAGATCCTCTTTCAGTTGTTTCTCCATGCCAGAGATGCTTATTACTGTGTCATCCATCTGCAACTCTATGTGATGGTGAAATGAAATGACTGTACATTTGTATGATTCTCCTGCATAAACAATTTTTTAAATGTGGAATTTAGAACTTTGACCTTCCTTTTGCTATCTTCTTCTGCCAAACCAGACTGGTCAACAAGTGACAGAATGGAAGCCTTAGACTTGCTTAGCAATTTTACATAGGACCTGAATTTTTTCAGTTTCTCCATCAGATCTTTAGCCAAGGTATGACAGTGGTGGCTGTTTTATGGTTGATGCATAGGTCTTTTCAAAGACACACAGATCTCTACTAATGTTTGCCTGTCACCATATACATGTCATCTTTTGAACCAAGTGTGCAACAAGCTTTTGCTTCCTCAGCATTTTCTGAATTTTGTTATTAAACTGCAGTGGGTCTTTTCCATGCTTAATCTACTTACTTGGCACTTACTTGTTCAGAGTACAATTTACAGTCTATTTAAACTTTGCCCATAATTCTTCTATGGCCATCATTCTGGAACTAAATAATTGCAGTTCATTGTCTAAGTGAGATGCTGACAACTGCTTATCTGCTGTTTCTAGCAGAAACAGTCTCCTAGTCCTCTTGACTGATTTACTAACTTTCTTAGCCATAGTCACTATGAAGACATCATGATCACTAATCCGAGTCTCTAGACTGATGCAACTGAAAAGGTCAGACGTATTTGTAGCTACAAGGTCTGTCATACTTCCATTGCATGTGGCTGCCGAGCTAGGTGCTCAAGATAGTTTTTGGGAAACCTGTTCAAACGTACTTCACAAGACTCTCTGTCTGTATCTCCTGGAATTAATCCATCAGTTTATATTCGGTAGGTTAAAGTCACCACTAACTAGTATTGCATGATCTGGGTATTTATGCCCAACTGACCGTACACTTTTTAGAATTACTCTAGAACAGTCACAACAGAGTTGCTTGGTCAGTAAAAACATCCAACAATTAACTTGTATTCACCTAGACTTGTTATCCATGATCAGATAACTTCACTATCACAATCAATTTCAACCTCAGTAGAGACAATATTTTTGTTGACTGCAATAAACACTCCCCCTGCTATGGTGTCTGATCTGTCTTTCCAATAAAAATTCCAAGACTCACTAAATATCTCAGAGCTTTTGACTTTGGGTTTTAGCCAGCTCTCAGTCCCAAGAATTATTTGAGGTTGAGAACTTTCCCAGAGGCAGCAAATTTGGGAACTTTGTTAAGAATACTTCCACAATTTACCAATAAAATTTGTACATTCGAACTGTCTACTCTGAACATGGTCTGATTTCCCTATATGTGTACTGACTGGTGAGTGTCCATGAGAGTATCTCAAACTACCGCCTAGCCTAAAAAACACCCATGTGCACTCCACAAGTACTCTGCTATCCGAGTACCTGCTTCCTTTATGTAGTACACCCTTGACCTATCAAGGTGAATCCTACAAATCACACCCAATAATACAGTTTCAGAAATCTGTAGCCAAAGCCATCGCAGAGATGATGAAACGTTTGGCTGAAACCCTCCACTTGACTCAAAGTCAAAGAACCCCGATCAACTCTGGGAACAAATTGTGAATTGCATCCTGTGTACAAGTCCATCAGTCGTCACCACCTCTGCCAGCCACCTATAAGAATTGAGGATGTCCTCTAACCCATGTCACAGGCATTGTCAGTGACATGAGCCACAACTTGCAGACAACTGCACCCTTTATGCTCGACAGCCGCAGGCAAGGCCACCTCCACATCTCAGATGAGGCCCCCCACCAGATATACCAAGTGCACATTGGCTTTCTTTCCAGCCCCGAACGTTGTCTTCACAAGTGGCTCCATAATGTGCTTAATGGTGGAGCTACCAATAACTAGCAAATAGCGAACCACACACATAACACTCTGAAAAATATATTCACAAGGGACAGTTAATACACACATAAAAAAAAGTTTTGCATCACCCTCATTCCCAGAACTCCTAAAGATAGATATTGACTGTGGATATTGTATCACAGACACAGTTCCTTTAACTGTGCAGAGATGTCACTAAACCCTCCCAAAGATGTAAACAACCATGCATGAGCAGTGACTGTTTGATGGAGGGGGTCCGACAGCCGATCAGTTCCAGTCATTCCACCAGGAAGGAGGTAGAAGGCTCATGTTTTCTGTAGTTCAGCCACACCTAGATGGTCAATACGAAGGTTTGATCATGTCCACATTGTTGTATTGTGCCAGGAAGAGCTCTCAGCAAGGGAAGTGTCCAGGCATCTTGTAGTGAACCAAACCGATGTTGTTCAGACATGGAGGAGATACAGAGAGACAGGAAGTGTCAATGACATGCCTCGCTCAGGCCGCCCAAGGGTTACTACTGCACTGGATGACTGCTACCTATGGATTATGGATTGGAGGAACCCTGATAGCAGTGCCACCATGTTGAATAATGCTTTTCGTGCAGCCACAGGATTTCGTGTTATGACTCAAACTGCGCACAATAGGCTGCATGATGCGCAACTTCACTCCCGACATCCATGGTGAGGTCCATCTTAGCAACAACGACACCATGCAGTGCAATACAGATGGGCCCAACAACAGCCAAATGGACTGCTCAGGATTGGCATCATGTTCTTTTCACCGATGAGTGCCACATATGCCTCCAACCAGACAATCATCAGAGATGTGTTTGGAGGCAACCCGGTGAGGCTGAACGCCTTAGACACACTGTCCAGCGAGTGCAGCAAGGTGGAAGTTCCCTGCTGTTTTGGGGTGGCATTATGTGGCTCTGGCGTACGCCACTGGTGGTCATGGAAGACATTGTAATGGCTGTACGTTACATGAATGCCATCCTCCAACTGATAGTGCAGCCATATTGGCAGCATATTGGTGAGGCATTCATCTTCGTGGACAAGAATTCATGCCCCCATCATGCACATCTTGTTAATGACTTCCTTCAGGATAATGACATCACTCGACTAGAGTGGCCAGCATGTTCTCCAAAAATGAACCCTATTGAACATGCCTAGGATAGATTGGAAAGGGCTGTTTCCGGACGATGTGACCCACTAACCACTCTGAGGAATTTACGCCAAATCACCATTGAGGAGTGGTACAATCTGGACCAACAGTGCCTTGATGAACTTGGGGATGGTATGCCACAATGAATACAGGCATGCATCAAGGCAAGAGGATATGCTACTGGGTATTAGAGGTTCCGGTGTGTACAGCAATCTGGACCACGACCACTGAAGGTCTCAGTGTACAGTGGTATAACATGCAATGTGTGGTTTTCATGAGCAATAAAAAGGGTGGAAATGATGTTTATGTTGATTTCTATTAGAATTTTCCGTACAGTTTCTGGAACTCTCACAACCAAGGTGATGCAAAACTTTTTGTTTGATGTGTGTATTTCCAGCATTTTAAAAAGTCCCAGGCAGTGAGCTATGCTGGTCATTATACAGCTTTTTTCCACAGTCTGAATATAGCTTGAATTTTTTTTCCTATTCTCTCCCTAAAAAATTATGCCATAACTAATAACAGGATGTATAGAAGCAAAATATGCTTATCTGATTCATGAAATACCACGTACTGATGTAAGAATTCAGAGGGCATAGCATGCTGTTGCGGTTCTGTTATTAAGTAATTTTACATGCTCTTCCCACTTTAATGGCAGTGAGCTTGCATTTCTGAAAATTTTCTGCTTTCCACACATTGTATAAATTCACTACTTATTTTCAGGTTATTGGAATCTGGTTTTTTGTTTCTGTAGAAGTTCATAGTGCTTGTTTTCTGTATATTAAGTGTGACTTTATTGTTTATTGCCCACTTATATACACTGCTAAGTGTTTCTTCAGCTTTCTTTCTTGGTACTTCTGGTGACTTGTCAGTGATCAGTACATCAGAGTCATCTGCAGACAACACCGGTTGCCCATACTTAATACATTGTGGGAAATCGTTAATGTAAGTTAGGAACAGTACTGGACATAGCACAGTACCCAGCAGTGCACATATTTTGATATATTTAGGATCAGGCATTTGTTTTTCAGTATATTTGGAGTTACTTGATATATGCGTAATTTAAGTCAACTGTACTCTATTTTCTAGATATGACTGAAACCACTTTTTCAACACCCCCCTTGTTCAGATTAAATCTAGTGTATTTAACTGTGTCAGATGGTTTAGTTATATCAAAGAATACACCTGTTGTATAATTCCCTATATCCAATGCTTCTAGGACTTGTTACGTAAGAAAATGTAAGATATGCTTTTGCCAATTCAGTATCTTTCCCTGATTGGAAACCGAACTGATCATTGGAAAGGAGGTTGCATTTATTTAAATATGTATTTAGTCTATCTTTCACAGTAGTTCCTATTATTATTGCAAAGCAAAGAGTAATGAGAATGGGCTGTAATTTTCTATATTTTCAGTGTTGCCCATTCTGAAGAGAGGCAGTAATTTAGCATACATTAAGTGGTCAGGAAAACAACTATGTTTGACTGACTAGTTTACAGTGTCAACTAATGATGATGTTCAGCTCTCTATACAGTCCTTAATCAGCCAAGTCGGTATGTCATCCAAACCTGCTGAAATACTATTTTTCAATTTATAAACTCCTTTATAGACTTCTTCCTTTGTTGTGAGCAGTAATACCTTTCACTGCAGAACACATTTATTTAGCTTTTTGCATAAGGGCATATTTGAAATTTTTCCTGTAATTTGGTACGTATAATGCTAAAGTTGTTATTTATAAAGTTTGCCAAATCTTTTGGATCTTTGGTAGAGTGCCTTTGTCTTTGGTTTTTATGTTTGTTTGATTAATCTGTCTGGTACCTGTTTCCTGCTTTACAATCTTCCATACTGCCTTTTTTTCAGCAGTGAGTATCCATTTGGAATTATGAGTCCTCTTTGCAGTAAGTGCACTTTTATGTAAGTTTGCTTGTACCATTTGTAATAATGGCTGCAGTCCCTGGCACCTGTTTATCACTCACCTGGTAGTGAATGGTGTACATTGGTGATGTCACATTTTGCTAGTCAGAAACTAGCTTTAGGTACCAGCTGTATGCCTTTCCTCTTATATCTTAACGATAGATACATTGCCCAGTGTTGAATGTGCATGTGGGTCAGCAAGAGTTGCCTTGTCCATTAGAAATGGGACTAGTCTTCATGCAAGATCCAAAGGAGGGAATGCATGTTACTTGTGGTTCCAATGTTAGGCAGCCACTCAGGAAGATAGGAGACAGTTCATGAAAGAAGTCCAGCAAGACTGGCAGTGGGTCTTATCCAAGATGGGTGGGGTACTCTACTGATAGCTAATGAATACACTGGGTGCAGCCTGCTTAGAGTCATGACACATCAGCAAGACTGAAGCATCTTCAGAAGCCAACCTGTTACTTATGATTGTTACATGGTTTAGATAGCCCTATTTGTGCGACAAAAGCACAAATCACAATTTGTAGCATTGTCCTCAAGACTGACTGTGAGCCTGTTGCACCAGGTACATCATTGGTCTTATGAAGACCTTGAGGACAGATTTTTTTTACTTGCTCTGTTGGGTACAGAACTATAGAGTCAACTTGAATAAGTCAGGGATTCACTACACACAGGAAGCAGCTATAGCTACTTGGTAGCAGAATTTGCACGGCATGCACAGGAGTATTTTAGGTTACAGAAACCCCTCATAGGCCCGCAGAGTAGACAGACTCATGAGCAGGTCACCTGTAATTTTAGTGAAGGGGAACAGATATCTTCACAGAGGAAAGAAGCTTGATCATAATTATGGTTGTGTACTCTTATACAGACTTCATGTTTTCAGTTTGCAATAAATATAATATTAGTTAACTGCAGAAGTATTCCAGTTAAGGTCCCGGAATTACTCTTACTATTGATGCTAACAGATGTGAAGTAATTGGGACAGAAATATGGTGAAACATGATGGAAAGATACCCTGGACAGCAATCATGGTGGCCCATTTAATTGTGATCAGGTACTGGATTGCAGTAGTAAGAAAATGAGGAGATTGATAAAAGTAGGAGAATATATGCTGAGGGAAAGGAATGAAAGAGAATGTTGCCTGGTAGAATTTTCCATAAATCACAGTTTCATCACTGGAAACACTTTTTTAAGAATTATGAATGACTGCAGTATCTGTGGAAGAGATCTAGAAATACTGGAAGGTTTCAGATACATTACATAATGGCAAGACAGAGATTTTGAAACTAGCTTTTACACAGAGACAGATGTGAACTCTGACCATAATTTATTGGTTATGAACTGCTAACTAACTGGAGAAATCACAGAAAAGTAGGATGTTAATGAGATGGGGTGTGGATAAGTTGAAAGAACAGGAGATTGGTGAGAGTTTCAAAGTGACCATTAGGTGACATTTTACTGAAATAGGGGGAAAGGAACATAATAGAAGATGAGATAGTATAGTGAAGGCTGCTTAGGATCAAGTAGACAAAAACACATGGTTTAGTAGAAATCCTCACATAACACATGAGGTAGTGCATTTCATTAATGAAAGCAGAAAATATAAAATGCCCAAAATGAAGCAGGCAAAAGGGAGTACAGACATGTAAACATTGAGATTGACAGAAAGTGCAAAACAGCAAAGCAGAAATGGCTAGAGGAAAATGGAGTGCAAGACTATGGCAAAGGTAAATGCCCATATAGGAAATTAAAGAGACTTTTATAGAAAATAGAAATAGCCATATGAATATCAAAAGCTCAGATGGGAAGCCAGCACTAATGAAAAAAGGAAGAACTGAATATTAAAGGAATGTATGTAATAGCTGTACAAAGTAAACAAATTTGGAGACAGTATTGTGGAAAGAAAAGAGGAAGCAGATGAAGAAGAGATGAATAAAATGATACTATGAGAAGGATTTGACATAGCACTCAATGACATATGTTGAAACAAGGCACCTGAAATATATAACATTCCTTCAAAATTATTGATGCCCTCGGGCAATCTAGCAATGACAAAACTGTTCAACCTGGTATACAAAATATATGAGACGGTGAAATACCCTTAGTTTCCAAGAAGCATGTAAGAACCCCATTTCCAAACTGGGCTGGTGCTGACTGGGTTGAATATTACTGAACTATCCGTTTAATTAGTCATGGTTGGAAAATACTAACGTGAGTTACACTGAAGAGGCAGGGAAACCTGTACACCTGCCTAATGTTGTGTACGGCCCCCACAAGCACACAGAAGTGTCACAACACAATGTGGCTTCGACTCGACTAATGTTTGAAGTAGTGCTGGAGGAAACTGACACCATGAATCCTGCAGGGATGCCCATAAATTCATAAGAGTACAATTGTTTGCAGATCTCTTCTGAACAGCGTGCTGCAAGGCATCTAAGATATGCTCAATAATTTTCATGTCTGGGGAGTTTGGTGGCCAGTGGAAGTGTTTAAACTCAGAAGAGTGTTCCTAGAGCCACTCTGTAGCAATTCTAAATTTTTGGAGTGTCACATTGTCCCACTGGAATTGCTGAAGTCCATCAGAATGCACAATAGACATGAATGGATGCAGGTGATCAAACAGGATGCTTACGTACATGTTACCTGTCAGAGTCAAATCTAGGTGTATCAGGGATCCCATATCACTCCAGTTGTACACATCCCACACCATTAAAGAGCCTCCACCAGCTTGAACAGTCCCCTGCTGACATGCAGGGTCCATGGATTCATGAGGTTGTCTCCATACCTGTACATGTCCATCTCCTCGATACAATTTGAAAGAAGACTCATACCAACAGGCAATGTGTTTCCTGTCATCAACAGTCCAGTGTCAGTGTCAACAGGCCAAGGCAAGGTGTAGAGCTTTGTGTTGTGGAGTCATCAAAGGTACACGAGTGGGCCGTCGGCTCTGAAAGCCCTTATTGATGATGTTTTGTTGAATGGTTCACATGCTGATACTTGTTGATGGTCCAACATTGAAATCTGCAACAGTTTGTGGAAGGGTTGCACTTCTGTCGTGTTGGCCAATTCTCTTCAGTAGTAGTTGGTCCCATTCTTGCAGGATCTTTTTCCAGCTGCAGTGATGTCGGAGTTTTGATGTTGTACAGGATCCCAGATATTCATGGTACACTTGTGAAATGGTTGTATGGGAAAATCCCGACTTCATCACTGTCTTGGAGCTGCTGTGTTCCATCACTCATATGCCAACTATAACACCAAGTTCAGACTCACTTAAATATTGATAACCTGCCATTGTAGCAGCAGTAATTGATCTAACAACTGCACTGGACACTTGTTGCCTTATACAGGCATTGCCTACCCCAGTGCTGTATTCTGCGTGTTTACGTATCTCTGTATTTGAATACACATGCCTGTACCAGTTTCTTTGGTGCTTCACTGCTTTTACAGAAGAATGGAAGGACTTGTAGAAGCTAACATTGGACAAGATGTGTTTGAGTTACAGAGAAATGTAGGCAACTTGTAAGGTAATAGTGAGCCTATGATTTACCTTAGAACAAAACTGAAGAAAAGCAGACATATGTTTGTAGAATCTGTAATTTTAGAGAAATATTTTGACAGTTTTGACTGGAATACACTCACTGAATGAGGTGACACAATTGTTAGTATACTGGACTTGCAGTTGGGAGAATTACAGTTCTTCTCTGTAATTTCCTTAAATCATTCCAGGCAAATTCTGGGACTGTTCCTTTGAAAGGGTACTGCCAATTTCCTTCTCTGTGCTTCATCACTAATGACCTCAATATCAATGGGATGTTAAACTCTAATCAACCTTCCTTCCTTACTCTTTTTTAAAAATACAATCTTTGAAATTCTGAAGAAAGTAGGAATAAAGTACAGGAAGTGAAAAATTACCTACAACTTGTACATAAGCCAGATTCTACTCATAAGAGTTGTGTGATGCGAACTGGAGGTCATAGCTGATAAGGATGAGAGACAGGATTGTAACCAATCCTCTTGTTATCCAGTCTGAACTTTCAGCAAGCTGTAGAGCAAAACATGAGAAATTTGGAAAGTGAATTAAAGTTCAGGGAGGATAACTAAAACTTTAAGGTTTGTCAGTGACATTTTAATTCTGCCAGAGCTGGCACAAGACTTGGGGAATCAGTTAAATAGAATGGACAATATTCTAAAAAAAGGTTGTAAGACGAACATCAACAAAAGTAAAACAAAGATAATGGGGTGGAGTAATGTTAAGTCATGCCTAAAAGTAGTACATGAGTTTTGCTATTTGAGCAGCAAAATAACTGACAGTGGTGAGTTAGAGAGGATATAAAATGGAGACTGGTAGTGGAAATAAAAGCATTTCTGCGAAAATAGAATTGTTTTAATATCAATATAAATTTAAGTATTTGAAAAATTTTACTGAAAGTAATTACCTGGAATGTAGCCACATATAGAAGTGAAACATGGTCAATAAATGGTTCAGACAAGAAGAGAGTAGAAGCTTTTGAAATGTAGTCCTACAGAAGAATGCTGAAGATTAGGTGGCTGGATCAGATCACTAATGAGGTGGATCAGATTGTAGAGAAAAGAAATTTGTGATACATGCTTGACTACAGTAAGCAGGTTCAAGTGATTATAGGTTGAAGTAGTTATGCAGAAATGTGCTTACTGAAGATGACAGCTGTTATACAAAAATTCGCGTTGCTCTATGCAAGAAGATATGCTAATGCTGAAAATCATAACAAATTGTAGCAGCAGTCTAAAAAAAAGTAGACATATCTAGCGTTACATAACCTTTTGTAAAGGCCTACACTCAGGAATGCAGTGCATGTAGGCACACTGTCATTAAGGCAGTAGGAGGAGCTCTAGGGATAGAAGAAAAACATCAAAGGAATTCCTGATTTTGTGAAGATTGTAATAGAATAAGTAATGAGAAAAATCTGGCTTGTAGGAAAATACTTGAGACATCACATACCCATTTAACAGTAAGAACTTATCAAAATAAAAGGAAATAAGAGAAGAAACTGCATTGGAAGAAGAAAAAGGAAAGGGGAAAGAAAGCAGATTGAAGAATTGGAGACAATTGGAAAAACAAATGATGTCAGAAATTCTATCAGAGAATTCACAGTGTAAGAAGAAGATTTAAGTCACATATTAACATATGTAAAAGTAAAAATGGGGAATTACTAACTGATGACTAAGATATACTGGCACATTGGTTAGAGTATTTTAGTGAACTGTTGGATGCTCCAAAGCCCCCTATTGAAGAGATCCTAATCCCCCCAGAAGAAGATGATGAGGTCATAGTCTCTCAAGGAGAAGTAGACAAAGCAGTTGCCCAACTGAAGAGTATAAAGCACCATGGAACGATAATATAACATCAGAACTACTGTAAGCCAGAGGAGTTGAGTTAAATTGCAGGGTATACAAGATTTTGTGCCTCATCTGCAAAAGGAAAAGTTGCCAGAAGAATGGAATGTAGCAATAGTATGTTTGATACACAAGAAAGGAGATATATTTAAATTTGTCAACTACAGAGGCATAACACTCCTAAATATTGTATGTAAAGTACTGTCAAATATGTTGTTTAGTAGACTCTCACCAACAGCAAAAAACATTATTGAAAGTTATTAATGTGGATTCAAACCAGGAAATCAACTGTGAACCAGATATTTACCCTCTGGCAAATAGTAGGAAAGACAAACAAATTTAATGTTGGTACACATGATCTTTTTATTCATTTCAGATCTGTATATGATACAATAAATCAGGCTGAACTTTATGAGACAATGTTGGAATTTTTTGTGCCCGGGAAGTTGGTGCATTTGATAAAGGTCACTCGAAGACACCCCCAGTGTCGAGTGCAGTCTGGGCTATCACTCCAGTTTCCCACACAAACTGGGCTAAAACAAGGGGATGTGCTTTCCTATCTGCTCTTCAATTTGGCACTCAAAAAAGTGGTGTGTGAATCAGGTATCCAGAAAAGAGATACTATCTACTATAAATCTGTACAACCGTTGGGATATGCAGGTGATTTGGACCTAATGAGTAGAACATTTAGAGATCTACAAAGTGCATTCTCAGCTCTAAAACTGAGTGGAGGGAAGGTGGGCTTGAAAATTAGTGAAGGAAACTCTAAGTATATGAATAATGGTACAAATCAACCTTTCCAACCCATGGTAACTCTTGATTAAATTGCTTTTGAGTGAGTGGAATGTTTCACTTATCTGGGTGCAAAGGTAGAAGCAAATGACAGTAATTTGACTGAAGAATGAGATTTTCACTCTGCAACGGAGTGTGCACTGATATGAAACTTCCTGGCAGATTAAAACTGTGTGCCCGACCGAGACTCGAACTCGGGACCTTTGCCTTTCGCGGGCAAGTGCTCTACCATCTGAGCTACCGAAGCACGACTCACGCCCAGCCCTCACAGTTTCAATTTGACTGAAATTATGACGCACATAAGTGCTTCTAATCAATGTTATTTTGGGATGCTGTGACATTTTAAATCCAAGCTTCTATCACGAGAGACTGAGTGCTGACTCTATAAAATACTGATATGCCCAGTACTTATGTATGGCTCAGAAACATGGATGATTGCAACACAGCCTGAAAGCAGACTGAGATCACACAAAAGAAGTATATTGAGGAGAGTCTTTGGAACTGTGTATGAAAATGGGAGTTTGAGAATGCAAAGCAATGATGAGCTTTATAAATGCTACAAGGAGGATGATGTGGTCAGATTCATAAAGTTGTGTAGGTTGACATGGGCTGGACATGTAATATGACTCGATGAGACAGATCCTGGAAGGATAGCCTGCTGCAGTGAACCTGGAGGAAGAAGAGCAAGACGACAACTGAGGTTGAGATGGAGTGACGATGTTGGAGAAGATGCTGCCCGAGTTGTTTGCCATAACTGAAGGTCTACAGTGAAGTCCAGAGAGGAGTGGAAAAAATTATCAGGAGGCCAAGTCCCATCCTGGGATGTAGTGGTACTGGAAGAAGTAGAAGAAAGACAAGCTACACACAAAACCAACAGAGACTACAGGGTGCTTTTTGGGACAATGCAAATTTTTTAAGCCATCATTCCAATCTTAGTTCAGTTCACACAGTATCAGAATTCCACTAACAACAAACAGAGTCCAAAAGGTAAACACTGCAAACAAAACATATAGACCAATTGGTGCAGAATTCGCTGATAGAATTACAACTGGCTCAGACTGGCCCTGGACAGACTTATATGGGGGATATGTCAGAGGGTGCTCCAGTGACAAATGCCCTCCAGGTAGTGGAGCTGTGGCAGTCAACAGCAATCTTTCACCATCTACTTTGTTTTCATAACAATGTAAGGTAACACCACTACATCCCCTCCCCACCTCCCACCCACCGCCAGCAGCTGGCAGAGAAGCATGTGGCTGCACACCAGAATGACGTAGACAATGTTGTTCTTGGTGGTACCACAGAAGTAATCAGGCAGAGGCCATGGTATTCATCATGGACCTGTGTCAGGTGGAAACACTCCTTTGAGTCCATGTCAGGAGATGTCAGAACTTGGATGTCCAAGAATGTGTGGTAACAATGACCATGAAGCCATTACTCTGGGCTACACTTTCAGTCAGCATGGCCCTGCAACTTGCTAGAAAACTATGGAGGGCATTAGGTGCAGTGTTAGACATCATTTCCTGTCTGGGGTGGGTGATCAAGGTGTGGATAAATCATTCTACATTACTTTTATGGGCCGTGTGAAGGTCTTGGACTGAAGCTGCTGAATCCCGTTACAGGCACAAAACTATTCGAAGTTGTGAGAGATAAATGCCATCCCATTATCTGAAATAAAAGTGCATGGGATGGCTTCAAGAGCAAAGATTTTTCCAAGACTTTGATAGTAGCAATGTGAGTGACCTGAGACATGCAGAACACAAAAGAAAAATGAGAAAAGGAATCAGTCACAATCAACCACATGGGACCCAAAAACAGGCCAACAAAATCTAGGTAGATATGCTTTCATGGCTCTGCAGCATCTGGCCAGGGAGAGAACCACAGGGGAGGGGCAGTTGATGGGTCTGACAGGCAGAATATTGGAAGACAGTATCCACAATACCAGAGTCAATATTAGCCAGAACACGCGTTAGTGTGTCCCAATATGCGGTGTGTAGGAAATGCAGCACTCACAGCCAAAGAGAGGGAGAAATCACTATGATCACTATGTGGTAGTGATCCTTATCTGAGACCCACAACAGAACTCCTTGGTTTAGTGGCAACTGATTTCCCAGTGGTCATTGGGTGCGAAAATTTGGGCCAGAAGGTGTGTCTGGCAACCTGTTTTGCACAAATTGAGTGAGGCAGCGTAACATAGGGTACTTATGGATGCTGACTCTGATGTCATGAAGTTAAGGAAAAACTGAAGTGGCCAAATACAGATCTGAATCAAGCTGAAAACACACCAATTCGTATTGGTCAATAGCTGGATTGGGACCCATGAGGAATCAGGACAGCATGTCCTTGTTTGCATGAAATATAGCTATTTGATAGTGAAAAAAATAGTGAAAATTAGACAAGTACAGCACCGAGCACTAGGGGTGATGGGCAGTCCAATCTAGTAAGTGGTGAGCAATGGGTGACAGTCTGTGACAAGATGAAATTTTTGTTCATGAACCATGGACCTTGCCGTTGGTGGGGAGGCTTGCATGCCTCAGAGATACAGATAGCCATACCATAGGTGCAACCACAATGGAGGGATATCTGTTGAGAGGCCAGACAAACGTGTGGTTCCTGAAGAGGGGAGGCAGCCTTTTCAGTAGTTGCACGGGCAACAGTCTGGATGATTGACTGATCTGGCCTTGTAACACTAACCGAAACAGCCTTGCTGTGCCGGTACTGTGAATGGTTGAATGCAAGGGGAAACTACAGCCATAATTTTTCCTGAGGGATGCAGCTTTACTGTATGGTTAAATGATGATGGCGTCCTCTTGGGTAAAGTATTCCAGAGGTAAAATAGTCCCCCATTTGGATCTCTGGGCAGGGACTACTCAGGAGGACGTCGTTATCAGGCGAAAGAAAACTGGCATTCTATGGGTCGGAGCATAGAATGTCAGATCCCTTAATCGGGCAGGTAGGTTAGAAAATTTAAAAAGGGAAATGGATAGGTTAAAGTTAGATATAGTGGGAATTAGTGAAGTTCAGTAGCAGGAGGAACAATATTTCTGGTCAGGTGAATACAGGGTTGTAAATACAAAATCAAATAGGGGTAATGCAGGAGTAGGTATAATAATGAATAAAAAATAGGAGTGCGGGTAAGCTACTACAAACAGCATAGTGAACACATTATTGTGGCCAAGATAGATATGAAGCCCACACCTACCACAGTAGTACAAGTATATATGCCAACTAGCTCCGCAGATAACGAGGAGATTGATGATATGTATGATGAGATGAAAGAAATTATTCAGATAGTGAAGTGAGACAAAAATTTCGTCTCAAAAATGAGATGGAGAGGGAGTGCAAAATGGCTAAGCAGGGATGGCTAGAGGACAAATGTAAGGATGTAGAGGCATATATCACTAGGAGTAAGATACATACTGCCTACAGGAAAATTAAAAAGACCTTTGTAGAAAAGAGAACCATTTGTATGAATATCAAGAGCTCAGATGGAAACCCAGTTCTAAGCAAAGAAGAGAAAGAAGAAAAGTGGAAGGAGTATATAGAGGGTCTATACAAAGGCAAGGTTCTTGAGGACAATCTTATGGAAATGGAAGAGGATGTAGATGCAGATGAAATGGGAGATATGATACTGCATGAAGAGTTTGACAGAGCATTGAAAGACCTAAGTTGAAACAAGGCCCCGTGAGTAGATAACATTCCATTAGTTCTACTGATAGCCTTGGGAGAGCCAGCCCTGACAAAACTCTACCATCTGGTGAGCAAGATGTATGAGACAGGCAAAATACCCTCAGACTTCAAGAAGAATATAATAATTCCAATCCCAAAGAAAGCAGGTGTTGCCAGATGTGAAAATTACCGAACTATCAGTTTAATAAGCCACGGCTGCAAAATACTAACACGAATTCTTTACAGACGAACAGAATAACTGGTAGAAGCCGACCTTGGAGAAGATCAGTGTGGATTCCGTAGAAATGTTGGAACATGTGAGGCAATACTTACCTTAGAAAATAGATTAAGGAAAGGCAAACCTATGTTTCTAGCATTTCTATACTTAGAGAAAGATTTTGACAATGTTGACTGGAATACTCTGTTTCAAATTCTGAAGGTGACAGGGGTAAAATACAGGGAGCGAAAGGCTATTTACAATTTGTACAGAAACCAGGTGGCAGTTATGAGTCGAGGGGCACAAAAGGGAAGCAGTGGTTGGGAAGGTAGTGAGACAGGGTTGTAGCCTATCCCCGATGTTATTCAATCTGTATATTGAGCAAGCAGTAAAGGAAACAAAAGAAAAATTCAGAGTAGGTATTAAAATCCATGGAGAAGAAATAAAAACTTTGAGGTTCGCTGATGACATTGTAATTCTGTCAGAGACAGCAAAGAACCTGAAAGAGCAGCTGAACGGAATGGACAGTATCTTGAAAGGAGGTTATAAGATGAACAACAATAAAAAAAAAAAAAATAAAAAAAAAGGAGGAGTATAATGGAATGTAGTCGAATTAAATCGGGTGATGCTGAGGGAATTAGATTAGGAAATGAGATGCTTAAAGTAGTAAAAGAGTTTTTCTATTTGGGGAGCAAAATAACTGATGATGGTCGAAGTAGAGAGGATATAAAATGTAGACTGGCAATGCCAAGGAAAGCATTCCTGAAGAAGAGGAATCTGTTAACATCGAGCCTAGATTTAAGTCATAGGTGACTGGAATTTGAGAGTGGGAAAAGGGAGAGAAGGAAACATAGTAGGTGAATATGGAATGGGTGTAAGGAATTAAAGAGGAAGCTGCCTGGTAGAATGTTGCACAGATCATAATTTAATCATAGCTAACACTTGGTTCAGGAATCATGAAAAAAGGTTGTATACATGGTAGAAGCCTGGAGATACTAGAAGGTTGGAATACTCTCTTTCAAATTCTAAAGGTGGCAGGGGTAAAACACAGGGAGTGAAAGGCTATTTACAATTTGTACAGAAACCAGATGGCAGTTATAAGAGTCGATGGGCATGAAAGGGAAGCAATGGTTGGGAAGGGAGTGAGACAGGGTTGTAGCCTCTCCCCAATGTTATTCAATCTGTATATTGAGCAGGCAGTGAAGGAAACAAAAGAAAAATTCGGAGTAGGTATTAAAATCCATGGAGAAGAAATAAAAACTTTGAGGTACTACTATGACATTGTAATTCTGTCAGAGACAGCAAAGGACTTGGAAGAGCAGTTGAATGGAATGGACAGTGTCTTGAAAGGAGGATATAAGATGAACATCAACAAAAGCAAAACGAGGATAATGGAATATAGTCGAATTAAGTCGGGTGATGCTGAGGGAATTAGATCAGGAAATGAGACACTTAAAGTAGTAAAGGAGTTTTGCTATTTGGGGAGCAAAATAACTGAGGATGGTCAAAGTAGAGAAGATATAAAATGTAGACTGGCAATGGCAAGGAAAGCGTTTCTGAAGAAGAGAAATTGGTTAACATCGAGTATAAATTTAAGTGTCAGGAAGTCGTTTCTGAAAGTATTTGTATGGAGTGTAGCCATGTGTGGAAGTGAAATGTGGATGATAAATAGTTTGGACAAGAAGAGAATAGAAACTTTCAAAATGTGGTGCTACAGAAGAATGCTGGAGATTAGATGGGTAGATCACATAACTAATGGTGAGGTATTGAATAGAATTGGGGAGAGGAGAAATTTGTGGCACAACTTGACTGGGAGAAGGGATCAGTTGGTAGGTCATATTCTGAGGCAACAAGGGATCACCAATTTAGTATTGGAGGGCAGCATGTAGGGTAAAAATTGTAGAGGGAGACCAAGAGAGGAACACACTAAACAGATTCAGAAGGATGTAGGTTGCAGTAGGTACAGGGAGATGAGGAAGCTTGCACAGGATAGAGCAGCATGGAGAACTGCATCAAACCAGTCTCAGGACTGAAGACCACAACAACAACAAAAAAGGAATAATTTAAATTTCTGAACTGCATAGGGCCTCCTGTGTAAAATAAACCTGTCCCAGAAAATATTTACAGTAAGACTGATGTGGGATTGATCCTCATAAAGAAACATCACAGAAGATGCTGGAAATGATCACACTGATGTTGATGCAGTGCTGTGCTTGTTTTATAAAACTGTGAGACACACATAGCATCTTTGCCTGAGAGATAGCAGCAGTTACACTCCTGGAAATGGAAAAAAGAACACATTGACACCGGTGTGTCAGACCCACCATACTTGCTCCGGACACTGCGAGAGGGCTGTACAAGCAATGATCACACGCACGGCACAGCGGACACACCAGGAACCGCGGTGTTGGTCGTCGAATGGTGCTAGCTGCGCAACATTTGTGCACCGCCGCCGTCAGTGTCAGCCAGTTTGCCGTGGCATACGGAGCTCCATCGCAGTCTTTAACACTGGTAGCATGCCGCGACAGCATGGACGTGAACCGTATGTGCAGTTGACGGACTTTGAGCGAGGGCGTATAGTGGGCATGCGGGAGGCCGGGTGGACGTACCGCCGAATTGCTCAACACGTGGGGCGTGAGGTCTCCACAGTACATCGATGTTGTCGCCAGTGGTCGGCGGAAGGTGCACGTGCCCGTCGACCTGGGACCGGACCACAGCGACGCACGGATGCACGCCAAGACCGTAGGATCCTACGCAGTGCCGTAGGGGACCGCACCGCCACTTCCCAGCAAATTAGGGACACTGTTGCTCCTGGGGTATCGGCGAGGACCATTCGCAACCGTCTCCATGAAGCTGGGCTACGGTCCCGCACACCGTTAGGCCGTCTTCCGCTCATGCCCCAACATCGTGCAGCCCGCCTCCAGTGGTGTCGCGACAGGCGTGAATTGAGGGACGAATGGAGACGTGTCGTCTTCAGCGATGAGAGTCGCTTCTGCCTTGGTGCCAATGATGGTCGTATGCGTGTTTGGCGCTGTGCAGGTGAGCGCCACAATCAGGACTGCATACGACCGAGGCACACAGGGCCAACACCCGGCATCATGGTGTGGGGAGCGATCTCCTACACTGGCCGTACACCACTGGTGATCGTCGAGGGGACACTGAATAGTTCACGGTACATCCAAACCGTCATCGAACCCATTGTTCTACCATTCCTAGACTGGCAAGGGAACTTGCTGTTCCAACAGGACAATGCACGTCCGCATGTATCCCGTGCCACCCAACGTGCTCTAGAAGGTGTAAGTCAACTACCCTGGCCAGCAAGATCTCCGGATCTGTCCCCCATTGAGCATGTTTGGGACTGGATGAAGCGTCGTCTCACGCGGTCTGCACGTCCAGTACGAACGCTGGTCCAACTGAGGCGCCAGGTGGAAATGGCATGGCAAGCCGTTCCACAGGACTACATCCAGCATCTCTACGATCGTCTCCATGGGAGAATAGCAGCCTGCATTGCTGCGAAAGGTGGATATACACTGTACTAGTGCCGACATTGTGCATGCTCTGTTGCCTGTGTCTATGTGCCTGTGGTTCTGTCAGTGTGATCATGTGATGTATCTGACCCCAGGAATGTGTCAATAAAGTTTCCCCTTCCTGGGACAATGAATTCACGGTGTTCTTATTTCAATTTCCAGGAGTGTATATTTTCAGTTTTCTGCTGTAGCTCTTCCAGTGTCTTAGGATTATTTGAGTACACCTGACCCTTCAATTTGCCCCACTGGTGCAAATCACATAGAGAAAGAGATAGCAGGAAGTCAAGATGGCAAGGAGATCACACAGCCTCTGCTGATTGTCCTCTCCTCACCAAATGCTGTAACCACTTGTGACATGGTTATCTAGGCAATGTGCACCATTTTCTTTATATTGTTAAATATTTTTATATGCTTGATCTCAATGTGGATTAAACAGCTCCTGGACATACCAGTTACCTGTGGCGGTTTGATGAAAGACTAGTGTTGTGGTATGGTATCAGATATTGTGCACCAAACTCCAGTCTTGAT
Source organism: Schistocerca serialis cubense (assembly GCF_023864345.2). NCBI lineage: Eukaryota > Metazoa > Arthropoda > Insecta > Orthoptera > Acrididae > Schistocerca > Schistocerca serialis. The sequence goes on from NC_064640.1 coordinate 527,796,472, forward strand.
ATTATACAACAGTTCTTCAAAGTACTGGTGGGGATTTTCTGATGCGTAGTGATGCATGTTCTATGAGTTCACATAATCTGACAGGTTGGACCAGGCTTCATCTGAAGAAATGAAAAACTGAGGCTGCAAAAGTTCTGACTTCACTTCACTGAGAAACCACCCGCAGAATTCAACATATGAATATCGTCTGGGCACTTTAACTCATGCACAGCAGTAAATCTGTAAAGAAACAGATTCAGATCCTTTTTGATTGTGTTTAGACACATAATCTCTTAATGCCCATGTACACAGATAAACATTGTTGATGTTTCATTGGAGTTTGTTCCAGGCTTTCCTTCTCTCAAGTAATGTTTTCTGGTGTTCAAACTCTTTTCAGGTAGTTATAGTTTCTATTCACTACAGCACCCATTTCACACCATTTCTTCATTGCAGACTTCACTGGTAATTCTGCCAAAAGACTTCTACTTTTCAACTCTTGCATAAACAGTTCTGCACATGTTTTCCATCAATTGTGCCTTGTGTAACACTCAACAATGAACATGCACTCTTTTGTGTTGAGCATTTTGTTTTGTATTCAGCTCATCACTAAATATCTGAGTCTCTTGCTCACTCAAACGTAATGATACAACGAAGAATTTGGGACAGAATGCATGCATTGGCATCGTAGCTGGCTCATTGCACAAGTGTGCTCAGTTAGGTTCGCAATGAAACGGCCATAGTAGTTGATCTTATCGAGAACCACTGTTAGGTTTTTTACATTTGTGGCTGCATGATATCGATTGCCATGACATAATCTTCCTTTGGTTCTAGTCCATTGGCCAAGAATTTAAAACCCAAATATGTCAAGGATGGTTGCATAGAATTTGACTTGCATAGGTTGCATTTGTGTTCTTTTGCTATCAGCCTCTGAAGCTCAAGGTTGTGAAGATGGTCCTCTGGAGTGACAGCTGCACAATTTGGAATACCTTATAGTGATTGCTCTATAAAATGCTGGAATATGGCAGGGGCTTGAAGATATTTCAAAAAGAAAATGATTGTAACAATAGAGGCTGTAATCTTGTGATACTGCATCCAGGAGAATCTGAAAATATGGCTCCATGAGGAGAATTTTACTGAATAAGGTGCCATGGTCTAATTTTGGATAGAGTTCATTTGTGGTCGATAGAGGCTAAGTTTCCACTTCAGCTGGTGAGTTTACTGTTAATTTAAAGTCGCAACAAAGTCACAGGGTCCTATTTGGTGTGGTACTGTTAACAGTGGAGTGGCTAATTGACTATAGGAAATAGGTGTTGACACATCCTCATGAATAAGTCTGTCCAGTTTTGTTTTAAGTGTGCCCTTTAGATCCTGGGGTAGCGGGCAAGCTTTGAAGAGGTGAGGAATAGCTGTCATCTTAAGAGTGATGTGAGCTTCAAAATCAGTTACCTTCCCTAGCCCAAGGGAGACTGTTTGAGTATATCTGTCACAGGCTGTCTTTTTAATGGCACAAAGTACATCAGACTGTATAGCTTGAACTTCCTCATGAACCACAAGCCCAAAAGTATGGAAAGAGTCTACCCTAAAAACTATGTCCACTTTGGTGTCAGCTTGCACAAGATAATTCCTGGATAAGTGACATGGTTGTGAGTGAGTCCAGATGGAAACTTTCCTGGAAAGAGCACATTATGACATCCATATGCCCAAAGATTTGTCTTGGTTGCCTGAAAAGGTTGTGACCCTAAACTTAATTAAGTTGGTTGGTTTAGCAAGGTCACAGAAGCACTGATGTTCAGGAGTAACTTCACAGGGTATTTTCCTATGGAACACATCTAAGTACATTTGCTGGGCAGTGTTCTGAGAAATCTGCACTTCCTAGATTTAACCATTTGCCTACCAATTTTATTTCAACAACATTAATGTATGGTTATTTTAATTAATGTATTAGTCAGAAGTAAATATATGAAAAGAATATTTTCCCAGTTTCATCTTCCAAGAGGGTTGGAGGGTAGGGTATAACACACACACACACACACACACACACACACACACACACACTCCAGTGGACAGAGCATCTCTCCAAGTATGTAACTCTCTCTACAGGAGCTCAATATGGACTTTGTTTGTGATTTGGCAAAGGTCAGTTTGTTGGTGCAGGTCGTTGACATGATGTGTGTGGTAAGGTGTGAAGGCAGCCCTCTTTGTGAATCTGCTAACTGGTTGCCCACCTGCAGTTGTGAACTAATGTGATGTGACAATACAGAGACAAGAGTTAAAAATGAAACTTGAGGACAACACAGTCATCAAGTACAATCTGTAATTATAACAGTTTTGCTAACCATTATTAGGCTTCCCTTTACCTGTGGGACTTTGACACGTAACAATAACATGCAACAAATCCCAATTGGTTCTCTGATAACCTATCATGGGACACACATGTCTCAATGGTAGTCAAAGGATTAACAGTCACTTCATTCACTTTTGCAAGTTGGAGGGTGTATGCAACAGAACTGCTAAAATATACTCTTAAAAATCTCTCTTTTTGCTGCACTTTAGTGTATTGCATTCTGAGAGGGACACGCACTGCATGCATGGTGAAAGAAGCAATGTTTATGGTTGGGCACTGATGCTACTGGTGTGGTTGTTTATGGGTTGTCTGGGCTGTTCAGCAGGTGAGGGCCCTGCTGGAGGTGTCATGACAGCCCACTTGACCAGTGCCAGAGAGGTGACTGCCGCGACATTTTCTTACCTCAGAAGCAAACTCTGGGCTGCGCAAGTTGTTTCATACAGTTGAGTTATTCACAGTCATTCCATCAGATGTGTATTTGATATCCTCAGTGTTTGGTTTCTCTTTTTCAAGTTGACTGTAAGAGACACTATAATGCCACTTACTAGAGAGCATAGTTTTGCCTGCACAAACATTAAAAATTGCAATTCTTACTAAATCCCTGTAGGCTGGCAGCCCAGTCTGCATAATGTGAATGATTGTGGCCCTTTTTCCACTGCCAAAATTCTAACCTGGCTTCAATAATATGTTTCTTCACTGAAAAACATTCTCATAATAAAGAAAAGATTCTAGGCAATCTGGGTCCCATTGGACACATTAGTGGCTCTTGCTTCTGTATTGTATGATACAGTTTTGTCTTTCATTGTCAGATATCCAATAAGCTATAAAATGTAAATGCTGTCATAGGTAGTAAGTGTCCCACTCTTCATTTCATCCAGTAACTGGTGAAAAAGCTGAAAATATGCACAGCGTATAATATGTTCCTGTTAAATTTTCTAAGGCTTGCAATGCCTGTCACAGTGCTGCTGTTAGTTCCTGATAAACCCATGCAGCCTGCGTTAGTCATTGTAGCAGTTCCTCCATGGCTGAAAAACCACATTTTGACTGAATCATAAAAATGTTCAACATCCAACTTTCACACGTCACACGTCCCGAGTTGTCTCCCCTTTTGCGAAAGAGGAGTTGCACACAAGACTAATGGACACTATTGAGTATTTCTCAGTGCAGTACAAGCTTTTATAAGTACGCATTCCAGTCAAAGTCCAATTTGCATAGCATTAGAGTTTCACCAATAAAAATCAATTGGAAAGATAAACACCATAAACCAAACCTATAGGTCGATCCGCACACTCTTTAATGATAAGATTACTACTGGTCCAAACTGATCTGGGGCAGCTTCTATGGAGGGATTCATCAGATTCAGTTTCTGAATGAGCTATTACATATTTTGTGTTAAAAATTCGATGTCTACATCTTTTTCAAATTCTGTTCTTTTATGTGGTTTTTAAATTGTACATTTCATTTGGAAAACTATGCATAAGATAACACTTGTCTCAAAATTTACATTGGCATGTTTGCACTTTTTATTCAGTTCGAAACAGGACATTGTGTAAAAATAATAGTCCTGTAAATTTTACACAACAAGGCACAATAATTCTATTCATGCATGTCGCTGAATATTATTGTGTCTGTTAATTATAAGTAAATGGTAACCATGCAGATACAATCTTTTATTTCTACCTCAGTCTGAAGTTTTATTATGCACAGATTTTTGTTAAAATTACTTTAATATGTTATTTGTTTATGATCTGCTGACAGTTGCTTATGAACTCTTTTTAAATGGTTTTGGTACATCAGATTCTTTACACAGAAAGTTTTATTGTTGGTAATGATTGTAACTTTTCATCTATTCCAGGGTGTTGTATCATCTGTATCATATGATGCAGAGACTAGTGTCATCTGTACCACTTCAGATGACCGCTCAGTAAAAATATGGAAAGTGAACCTGAATCATGAGGAATATTGGGAAACTGCATCAATTCAGTTAGTCTGTTCATTGTATGGACACACAGCAAGAGTATGGAAGGCTGTCACAGTGAACAGAACTGTAGTTAGTGTTGGTGAGGTTAGTGAGAATAACATCTGTGTGATGTGAAAATTTATCATCTTTGCTAATTAATATCAAACATTAAGTATATGTGGTATTGTATGTATTTTAAGTAATTAACTTCTTCAGATTTAAAGTTTTATAATTGTAGTGCACAATGTGCTTCTTAGCATGTCAGTTACTTGTTAAAAACCTGAAACTGCGAGTAATACTACCTACACAGAAAGATGTATCATTTCCATGGGCACACTCAAAATTAGTTCTTTTTCAGTAAATGGGTCTCCATTCAAGATAATTATTTTCTGTCCAGTTGCAAACCTGGATAGATATCCCACAATAATACATATTCTGTATTAGGCATCTGTCTGGTACTGCATTACAAGCTTTTGTAAATTCTGTGAACATTAAATGTATGGGATGACACAACAATCAAAAGCCATTTTGTGCTTTGGTGGACTATAGACTGACAGGTGCTGTTCTGTTTGAAGAATGCTTGTTTGAACGAAAAGTATCTTTTGGTGTGAAACCCGTGTACTGTAGAATTTACTTTTAAATAAGATATTGTTCTCATTGAGACTGCATGCCTCATGTTGCTTAATGTAACAATGCTGCAGAAGTAGGCTATGAAGATGTTATGAGTATTTACTTGCTGTGTACCTTTGAAGAACAGTTCAGGAAAGTGACTTGCTCATATTTGTGTGCAAGACCACTCATCAACACAGGATTGTTTATTGAGGGATAATTTTATGACAGAAAAGAAAATCTCCTAGGTACTGATGGATTTGGTAAGAATTTGAATTTAAAATGTACTATGCATTTACAATGTGTTTTAAGGTGATGACTTTGTGCTGTAACACAAGGACCCATACTAGTACCTGTGCCCATTGGTGGTCTACGTGGACAGGAGGCTGTCACTCTTTATCAGGCTGTTACCTTGCAAACCACAAATGTTCCTGCAAAATGTTATGTTGCCATGAAGGGGAAAAAAATCAACACTAAGATGTCAGAAAATGTAAGCAGCATCAACAAGTATACTGAAAAAGCAACATCCCATTTTTTTGCCCTTACTGCAAGCTAACAGGCTGCAGCCAAAGTTATTCTGCATAGTGAATACAAGTAGATTTTCTAATGCTCATAAATATGTAGCACATCTGTTACAGAATTAATTTAGAATAGTTAATTTGAAGTTGAGTGTGTTCATTATGTTAATGAGCTGTGGTGGTTGTTCGTCAATAATTTCAGTGGCCTTTTTTGTGTCAAATTTCAGAGCCTAATTATACACCAAGGCTGTTTTGTTACTGTATATGTTTGCTTGTTGATACATATTTGCTGTGTCCACACTGTATTAATACTGATCACTTCTTCCCCTGGATGAATTTTCCACATTAGCCTTTCATTTTCACTGCATAATTTAAAAGGTGTATGATTTTATCAATTAGTAACTGAGGACAACAATTATTAGCAATTTATGGAAACCAAGGTAACGTAAATATAATAAGAGAAAAGAACAGTGCTCCAACAATAAAGAAGTTGAGCAGGAACTGACATGTAGATGGAAGATTCAAGGACCTATCACATCAATATTTCTTTGGTAGTAGTGATGTCAGTCAGTTAATTCACTCGCTGCATACACTGAAGCATAGAAATAGGTACTGAGGTGTCACCATCAGTTTATTGATAGACCACAGACTGACAAACTAATCAGAAACCTAGAAGCAAATAGCAACTTGCCAGATGGATTGTCTTGTAAGGCAAGTAGAAACGCAAAAACAAACAGTGTTATAGATGGAATGAAAGATAACTAGCTCACTGACAATGAGGTCATTATAGGCAGAGCACAAGCATCGATCACCATGTCACCTTACTTAATTTCAATGAAGGAAACTGTGTTGTAGACAGACTGGATATAGTGCACATTTCATAGGAATTCCCAAAGATATTTGCATTGTAAATGAAAATCTCAGAAAGAGATGGCACATATCTGGAAGGACAAGACAAAAATGTGAGAGTGATCTGAAAAAGCAGATGGTGAACCTGGCTGTTTGTGTTTATAGCATATAGTAAGCATACCAAGGAATGCTACACAAAGATGCCACCCCATATCACCAAATTTTAATGGGGAACACTTCATAAGCTTTACCAAACCAGGTAGCAGTATTTATGTTTCTTTTGAATCTAAAGGCTGTGGGTAACATAGCTGAGGGGTTTATAAATTCAAGAAGTCACAAAAAGTTGACAGGACTCTTCCAAGGATAGTGTATGTTATCTGTGTGCAGCGTGTGAACAAATCTATTTGGACACCTATTTAAATTTGCAGTCCAGGTTTGCTGGTAGATTTTACAGTTACCTTTTTATGGAAAAAAAATGTTTTATTCGTGAAAGGCTGAAAGTCTCTGCAGTTTTTAGGACAGTACACTGGTGTGCAAAACATAAGGATGAAAATAACCTTCATATGATGTGTCACTGAAAAGTAACATAACTCAATAAAATTTGGACAATACATAGTCAGAACTGCTACAGTATACTATGGAAGGTAACAGGGAGAAATAATCAATGAGATGAACAGAAATGACACTTTTATTCAAAGACACTGATTACACTGAAGTCACTGCAATTTATGATTGTCTTCCGGACATTACAAAAGGTGTGACAGGGTTCTTAAAAGGGTGTGTGGTCACGACAGGTGACAATGCATTCTCTGCAACAAGCTCCCATGCTGGCCACAAAGTTGGCAAGGAATTCTTGCAGTAGTGTGTCCCAGTACTCCACCACCAATGCTGTTGATAACTGTGTTGAATGGTCAGTGGTGCATGTGGATGTGCTGCAGAACATCTCCACAATGAATCGTACACGTGTTTGATGGGATTTAAGTGGGATGAAACAATCAGGCCAATTCATTCACTGAATATTCTTTTGCTCCAAAAGCTCCTTAACCCATGCTGTCTGATGTGCTCACACATTTTCACCCATAAAAATGAAGTCATGGCCGAATTCAACCCTGAAAAGACACACATGGGGAAGGAATACAATGTCAGAATAACACTGACTGGTGAGTGTACATGTTCAAAGGTTTGGAGGTCAGTACACCCATGCAACATTATGCCTTTCCACACCATAACACTTGGACCACCAAAACAATCATGTTCGACAAGGTTACTGAGTGCATTAAGTGTTCACACCTCTCACCATATGAGGGTATATCCAGCATTCTCAAGCATTATTATTTTGGTGGTCCAGATGGGATGGGATGGTGGGGAGGCATGATGTTGTGTGGGTGTACTGAACTACAGGTCTTTGAACACAGTACACTCAATTGTCAATGTTGTTGTGCCACTGTACTCCTTCCCAGGGCACATTTTTTCAGGGTTGTGTTCAGCCCTGACTTCATTTTTATGGATGGCAGTGTGCAACCACACCAAATAATGCAGTTAGAGGAGCTCATGGAACAAGACGATATTCAGAAAATGAACTATCTTGCATATTCCCTCTGACTTAATCCCCATTCGGCAATTGTGGGGAGATGTATTGCAGCATGTCCACAGGTACCAATGACCATTCAGCTGTTGTCTGTTGCACTGGTGGTGGAATGCAATGCCCTACCACAATAACTCCTTACAAAACTTGTGGCCAGCATGGGAGAATGTTGCAGAGTATGCATTGCCACCTGTGGTGATCACACACACTATTAAGAACCATCCTATTGAGAACCATGTCCCACCTTTTGTAATGTCTAGGGCACCATCATAAAAATTGCAGTGATCTCAGCATAGTTATTGTCTTTGAATAAAAGTGTTATTTCTGTTTGTCTCGTTGCATGTTTCTCTCATTACCTTCTGTAATGTACTGTAGCAGTTCACTCCCCACTGAAGAGCCAAAGAAACTGGTACACCTGCCTAATATCATGTCAGGCCCCTGTGAACACACAGAAGTGCTGCAACACAGTGTGCCAAGGACTCGACTAATGTCTGAAGTAGTGCTAGAGGAATTTGATGCCATGAATCCTGCAGGGCTGTCCATAAATCTGTAAGAGTACAATGGGATGGAGATCTCTTCTGAACAACATGTTGTAAGGCATCCCAGATAGGCTCAATAATGTTCATGTCTGGGGAGTCTGGTGGTCAGCAGAAGTGTTTAAACTCAGAAGAGTGTTCCTATAGCCACTCTGTAGCTATTCTTGATGTACGGGGTGTCACATTGTCCTGCTGAAATTGCCCGTGTCCATCGGAATGTACAATGGACATGAATGGATCCAGATGATCAGACAGCATTCCTATGTATGTGTTGCATGTCAGAGTCTAGATATGACATATCAGGGGTCCCATATCACTCCAACTACACTTGTCCCACGCCATTACAGAGCCTCCACCAGCTTTAACAGTCCCCTGCTGACATGCAGGGTACATGGATTCATGAGGTTGTTTCCGTACATGTCCATCAGCTTGATACAATTTTAAACGAGACTTGTCTGACCAGGCAACATGTTTCCAGTCATCAACAGTCCCCACAAGTGGGCCTTCAGCTCCAAAAGTGCATATCGATGATGTTTTGTTGAATGTTTCACATGCTGACATTTTTTGATGGCCCAGCATTGAAATCTGCAACAGTTTGCAGAAGGATTACACTTCTGTCACATTGAACAACTCTCTTCAGTCATTGTTGGCCCCATTCTTGCAAGACCTTTTTCTGGCTGCAGTGATGTCGAGGATTTGATGTTTTACCAGATTCCTGATATTCACAGTACACACATGAAATGGTCATATGGGAAAATCCCCACTTCATCACTACCTCGGAGATGCTGTGTCCCGTTGCTCACGCGCCAACTGTAACACCACATTTAAACTCACTTAAATCTTGATAACCTGCCATTGTAGCAGCAATAACCAATCTTATAACTGCACCAGACATTTTTGTCTTATATAGGTGTTGTCGATCGCAGTGCCGTATTCTGCGTATTTACAAATCTCTCTATTTGAATACACATGCCTAGTCCAGTTTCTTTGGCACTTCAGTGTATGTATGCTCCAGTTTCGTCAAGCTATGTTACTTAGCACTGACAAATAATGTCAAAGTTACTTTTATCCTTAATTTTTGTACACCACTGTAGCAGGCAACCAATAAATAAACTGTATTTCATGTTTGGAACATTAAAAGGATCCTGGTCAGAGGTCTGGTGTGGCATGCTGTTTTAATGTCAGAAAGTTTCTTAACAGTGGACGCTCCACTGCAGAAATAATTCATTCTGTGTTTTCTGTTGTTATCAGGATTCATCTGTAATGGTGTGGGGATTTGAAGGAAAATTGCTGAAACAGTGGAAGTATCATCAGAGCACTACCATATGGGCTATGGACTACAGCACTGAGAAAAACATTGTTGTAAGTATAGGGCAATTGTTTATGTGTGTTTCTTATGATTACTCAAATGTAGGGAAAATAATCTTATTAATATACTTCAGTTCATGATCATTAGTTGATATCTCTTAGGAAACCCTTGTTCTGAAGGATAACTGCTGCTAATTAGTATGCTCTAATTACATCACAGTTAGCGCTATTATTATTTTGTGTGTGTGTGTGTGTGTGTGTGTGTGTGTGTGTGTGTGTGTGCGCGCGCGCTCATGCGTGTGCGCGCATGCGTCTGTTTGTCTGTCTGGCTGGCTGTGGCAGGGTTAATGTGTACACTATGTTTGAGCTCTCAAACTTCATCAGAATTATTCCACGTTTTGATCACACTAGAGAAATAAACATTGGCCTCCTATGGTATAAGAAATGATTTTTCAATTATATTTTTTGTCTTCCACCATGGTAGCACAAACCTCTTCTACAGGAAGAAATTCTTAAATAGAATGTCATATGTATGCTTTGCAGGTGGTAATTAAATCTATTTATACCATTTACAGTGACTTAAATTATTCTCTCAATGAAGGACTAATATTGGTGAATAGATTTCGATGAAACTGGACGTGTTTAAACTTCCCGTCTATGAAACAGTAAAACTTATGAAAATTGCTGCACCAAGTAGGAGACATGTTACCAGAATAAACTTCATATCACAGCTTATGTGCATAAAAATACACCAGTCATAAGACGACAGAAGTGTATGTGGTCTTTGATTTTGAAAATTCAGTATGGTGCCGTACAAGTTTGAATTAGAGGCTTTAAACTTTGTGGCATGGAATCAAATATATCTTGGATATGTTTCTGGGGAATGGATTGTATGCAAGCCCACAACAGGTTAACAATCTTTTCTGGAGGAATATGACAAACCAGTAGCTGACCAACCATGTTTGATGGACATGTCAAGTGAAAGTGCAGAACAGCAAGTAGTGGCCTACTTTTCTGCAAAAAAATCTTGTCCATCTCTTGTCACTTGTGAATGGGTATTGTCCTGCTGAAATATGGCATACAGAGTAACATGAAGGAAGCACAGTACTTCAGGCTGTAAACTCTTCCTGATGTCATGTAAATTTTCAGATTACACTTGATATGTAAAAGCTGAAATTATTTGTTGTATCAAATGGCATGCCAGATATCACACTTTGAATCTTTCCACTGTGCACTGTAAACTGTGTAGCACTGGTCCAGCCTTTAGCAGGTGACATTTTTAATGTCTGATTTCCATACAGCCTGAGTATCAGTAGGAAGAACGTGTCAAAGATAGTTGGGCTACATACAATGGCAACAGCTTGTGCATATGCAAGGTGCTGCAGCCCAGCAAACATGTCAGGTGGCACTGGCCACTGACGTGTGTGTGCTACTAAATACTGCATCCTGGCCTGCCCCAGTTAGTCTTTTGTTAATCTCTGAAGCCTTTAGTTTTGTGCCATTGAATAGTAGTCTTCACCTTGCCTGATTTACATTTGTGATTTGGATATCTTTCTGACTGTTGTAAAGACTTAAAAAGACTGCTCTGCTCAAGATTTGTTTTAGTTACTTACTTACCTTGTGAACCTCAGGAACTGCCTGTTCATTCTGCCAGTCTCTGCATTACTACCAGTGTGAGTGATCGTTAACTGAGTTCTACCAACACAGAGTAGGATAGAAAAGTAGTGACAAGAACTTTTTCATCATGCAATTATTCCAGTGAAGCACAGATCCCAAGTTTCTAAAGTTATGGCAGCAGCAGTTGTAACAACAACAACAACAGCAAGAAAAACAGTGTGACTTCTGGCAGCAACAGCTGCAGCAGCAGCAGCAGCAGCAGCAGCAGCAGCAAGAAAAGATGTGGGAATTCTACCGGCAACAGCAGTTCTTGCTTTTATGCCAGTTGTAAAACCAAAAACAGTTGGCAGCTGCCATTTCCTTACCACCCCTCTCTTTTGTTCACTTGCTTTGATGAGGCAAACGAGACTTGGTATGTATATTCATGAGGTTCATTCAAATGAAACCTTGTCAGTGCATCTACCTTTGCCTTACATGTAAGGTGGCACCACGTAACTGGGGGTATGGTGGCGCCATCTATTGGTAGAGAGACTGACGCGTGCACACCTTTGAATGTTGCGTAGTGCCAGTGTGGTTTCACGCCAAAGGAAAGTTTGTCACACAAGAAGTTATCATCCACTACCAAACATGCAGGCGAGTAAGCAGGAACAATGAGGAATGGTTTGATTTTGGGAGGCAAAGGGAGTTGGAGGTCGTGAAATGTAATGATGGATGAAGGCTGTGTACGGTGAGCACAGTCTGAGGTGTTCAAGTGTTGTGCAATGGCGCAAACAATTCCTTGAGGGGCATGTGTCACTGGAAGATGATGCTTGTCCTGGACAGGCTCATCATATCATTACACTAGAATTGGTTGAGGAAGTGAAGGCTTTATTCTTGGACGACTGCAGAATCACCATGGGCAAGATCCATCAGTTACTGGGTATTAGCAAGGGCACCGTCCACACCATAATCCATCAACACTTGAACTGTTGAAAAATCTGTGCACAGTGGGTTTCCCACCAACTGACCACCGAACTGCACAGTACTCGAATGGTGCTATCTTTGACTTAACTGCAATGTTATCATGAGGAGGAATGTGGCTTTCTGTCCCGTATTGTCACAGGTGACAAAACATGGTGCCACCATTTTGAACCAGAAAGCAAGTGTCAGAGCAAGCAGTGGAAACATGTGACTTCACACCTCCGAAGAAATCAAAGGCTGTGAACACCAGTTCTGGTATGGTCATGATGGCCTTCTTTTTTGACCACAAGGGCCCAGTGTTGTAACTGCGACCAGGACGGTCGCGGGGTAGCAAAGACAGAAGGCGTGGTGGGACCCGTGGAGAGGCCTGCGAACAACAACACAATGGAAGAGGATGGACACGACCAATGTAGGATGGAACGAATACAACAAGACCGAACAACAGAGTCGCAAGGAAACAAACTCATAAGCAGTCTAGTGTAAAGTGACGTGTAATCCGACGTAAGCGAGATTAGATTGACTGGCTGAGCGAGTGGCCGGCGTTTAAGTACGCTATCGGGGGTGCCGCTATTGGCCGCTGGGACCATGTGTTCCACTGTGGTGCCCCCACAGTAAAAGCGGGCCAGGAGGTGCGCGCCGCCACAGCTTAAGACGCGATGGTGCAGAGACCTCTATGGGTCTTCGACGTCCATGACGCCTGGCGCGGATTCAAATTCCGCGGCGCGCCGTACCAGATCCAGTACTCATCGAGTTCCTGGAACGACAAACCAGCATCAATGCCCAGTATTGTCAAGCCAGTTTATAGAATCTTAGATGAGCCATCAAGTTGAAATGCAGAGGCATGTTGTCTGATATGTCTGCATAAGCAGAAGAAACTAACGATCAAAGTCCGAAAACAATTTATTGGACTGTTCAATTAACCAAAACAAATTCTCCAAGTATAACACCAACACAAAACAGTGATCCATCTTCGAATCACAACTATATACATGAACAATATAGAAAACAATTTAAATAATTTCCTACTAGTCTCCGCCAGAGACTTCTCTGATATACCAAGCCTAATCCAGAGATCAGTGAGAAGATCCAAGCCGGGCTGCCGGGGTGGCAGCTATCCATGTCTGCTGGCGGTCGATGAACTGCCGATGTGTGGCCAAGCGCCAGCCTTTATAGCGCTCCAGCAGATGAGTACCTCGGAACTATTTTCCATCACATGGTTTGACATGTGAAAATAGTTCCGGGATCTGCAATGACCTCTTCCTTATGTTTATGTGGGCCGGTAGTGGCCCCTGGTGGCCGCTGGTGTCTTTGATGTGGCGTTGTTGTTGTGGCCGTTCATCAATATTGCCTGTTGGTCGTGTAGTGCTTCGGTGTGCCTGCGAGGCGGGCAACCGCAGCTGCAGGCTGCCAGTTTGGTTGCTGATACTCTAGACGCCGTGATGTCTAATGGAGAAGGCCACAGCATTGTCCAGTGGCATTATCCTCCTGCATGATAATGCCTGCCCACACATGGCCAATTGTGGTGAAGACAACTTTGCAGCAGTTTTGGTGGGAAATACTGGAACATCCACAGTACAGTCCTGACCATTAACCATGTGACTTTCATGTGTTTGGACCTCTAAAACAAGCTATTTGTGGATATCAATTCACAACGGATGATGAAATGTGTGACTGGGTCCAGGCATGTATCTGACAGCAGCCTACTAGCTTCTTCAAGGATGGAATCGACTAGCTAATGTCACAATGGGATAAATGTGCCAATAGTTTTGGTGACTATTTTTGATTAAGTGTACTGTGTATAATTACATTTTTGAGTTAATAAAATCATTGCTGTTACTTTATGCTAGTGACTGGGTTTCATTTGTGAATACCCCTTATATGTCATTTTGTTCTTCACTGCAAGGCAATTTAGTATCTGACTCTGTATGTCAGTGTACCCTCTTACTTCCTTCTAGTAGTAAACTGTAAGAAGTGGTGCAAAAACTACATCCACTCTCTGGTCCTAGTAGTTTGATTTTTCCTGGTGTTTGTGGTTTTCTGACCAACTATTATGGTCTCCAAACTCACATAATTGCAACTAGGTTCAAGTTAAATCAGTGTGTTAAGCAAATTAAGCAATCCTGCATAGCAAGAACTGCTGACAAGTGTGATTTTTCCTGTAAACAGTGTGCACATCATATGTAGACTTCTCAATCCATGACATTATCTATTTTGCTCTTGTTTGAGAAATTGGTGCAAAGGCTTTAGAGGCATTTTAGCCCGCCCTGTGTTGTGTGTCAAAAATTACCAAAGCTCATGAAGTCAGTGGAAGCTGAGTTTCATGATTCCTCTGATGCTGATGTTGTTAGTAGTATTAGGCGCTGGTGTACTCCACAATTAGCTGATGACTTCCATTATGTTATCATCAAATTTACAAGGCACCTGTTTGTCTGGTAGTCAAGCAACATGGGATTCAGTAGTTAGTGATCCCCTGCCCTCATCATCAGTAGAAGTGCACAAACAGAAGTGCTTTATTTGCCGCCAATGCGTCCCAAAGCGAGCAGAGGCTTGTGTAATATTTTCCTCTCCCTCACTGTAAAAGGACCCCACAAAAGTTCATGCTGTCCAGATTGTAGATCACAGCATCAAAGGCATCACGGCCCTTTCTGTATGTCATCTGTTTTGCTTGCCACAAACTGCAGCACCTTGCGAATGACCACCTCAGCTGGTGTGTATCAATGATAGTGGTTGTCAGCACATTACACGCTACTTTGTATTGCCCATGGCAGCAGCTGGTGGGGTGCAATGTCTCATGTTGCAACTGAACATTAATAGTGTGACAGCAGATTTCCAATTGGATACTGATTAATGAGGTCACATGCCAGCGCATTGGCTCCCCGCAGCTGTGGACTCTCAACACAGAGTGGTGACAAACAATGGCCAGTCAGTTCCACTGCAGGGTCAGAACATAGTCCAAGCTAAGTATAAGAATATAGTCTGGCATCTAACTTTGCTGGTAGTCACCACTTGGATGGCATCTAACATACTTAGTTTAGACTCTTTTGCACTTCCTGGTTTTCAAATTCAGGACCAGTTTAATCTAGTTTCAACTGTGATCCCATTCACAAAACTTGATATGTTGTGTGCACAATTTAAGCAACTCTCTGAACCTAAATTAGGTTGTGCACCAGGGTTTCAGACCCACGTTACCTTAAAGCAATCGGTAGTGCCTAAGTTTTATAGATCTCATCCAGTGTCTTTCTCCATGCATGAGCAAGTTAAAGCAGAGCTACACAGATTGCAAGTTGTGGATGCTATATCCTGAGTAGCATCTAGCCAGTGGGCTATGCCTGTGGTCAAAGTTAAGAAACTTTATGGATCCCTTCATATTCGTGATGGTTTTATGTCTAAAGTTAATGCTCAAGCAAATGTCGATTTGTATCCACTTTCTTGGCCGGAGGAATTGTTGGCTAAATTGGCTGGTAACCATTATTTTTCACTGATTGAACTTGCTAGCACCTATGTTCAATTGCATATAGATGAGCATATGAAATTGTTTTTAGTGATTAATATGCCATTTGGCATGTATTGTTTTGATGGTTTGCTATTTGGCGTTGCAAGTGCTCCTGCAATATTTCAGAGATACCTTGAGCAACTCATTCAAGGTTTCCTCAAATATGTTAATTACTTATATGACTTGTTAGTTGCCAGAACCATGTGGTAGCAGTGGCTGTGCAACCTAAAGATGTTGTGTGAGTGACTCCGGGCCCATGGTCTATGTTGTCGACTCGAGAAATACTGTTTCTTTGAGGAAATGTCAAGTACATGGTACATATATTAAGTAAAGATGGGTTCACATGCACATAGGATCACATGGACACAATCACTAAATTACTGGATCCAAAGAACCTCAAAGAACTGCAGTCATTCCTCAACAAAGTAAATTATTACACCAAGTTCATTACCAGTTCAGCCCACATTTCTCCTTCACTCACTCAACTGTGTAAAAGTGGTGTTAAATTTATGCGGGCATGCCAGAAGGCTTTTGTGCAACTTAAAAAGTGCCTTTGATTGTGTCCTTGTTTAGCAGTGTTCCATCCTGACATGCATTTAATGCTTGCCACTGATATGTCAGATTGTAGCATTGGTGCCATGTTGTCCCACAAATATGCTGATGGCACGGAACTGTCCAGTGCATTTGCTTCTAAAACATTAAATGTGGGCAGAGGAATTGTTTACAAATAGAGGAAGAAACATTGGTGTTTGGAAGTTTCACATGTATCTCTATGGTACTAAGTTTCATCTGATCACCAACCACTGTTCAGATAAAATGGCAGAGTGGCTGCAACAGTGGGCATTGTACGTAAGGAACTACAGGGTGTCCTTAATTTAAGTTCCAGTTTCAAAATGGTGTAGAAAGAGAACCACTGCTCAGAATGATGTCAAATTTGAACACCATATTAAGCATCAGAATATGCACACCAAAAGACAGACAGCCCATGTCTGTTCCCCAGTTTGCGTCCAAGTCACCCAACATGTCTGTCTCCATGAAGGACTGCATGCTGCTGGTAAAGCTTTTTTTACAAGAATGGTGACTGTGTGCCAGTAGCCCTGCAGAAGTTCCAGCCACTAAAGGGTATTGGTTCGATGTCTGCTAAGGGTTTGGAGAGAATGATTAAAAAATTCAAAAACACAGATATTTTTGAAGTGTGTTGTGGCAGAGGGAGGAAAGCAGTTGGTCCTATGTCTGTTGATGTGTGGCCACAGCATTACAGGAGGAGCCAAGCAGTGGTGTGCAAACATACATTGCATGGGGATTTGCCCAAACATTGGACGTGTCTGCAAGCATGGTGCATAAAATTCTATGAAACATCCTGCATCGCTATCCACATGAAATCACCCGTGTTCAGGAGCTGCTTTCTGCTGACCTGCGAGGAAGACAAATGTTCAATCTGGAATTTCTTGCTCACACTGAAGTGGACAATGAATGACCATGGAACATTCTGTGGAAGATGAAGTGTATTTCCGTCTCTATCTCCAAGGACATGTCAAAATGCAGAATTGCAGAATATGGGCAACAGAAAACTTGAATGCACATAAACCAGTACCACTTAATTCTGCAAAGGTGACTGTGTGGTGCAGGTTGACAGCACCCATCATTTCCCTACAGAATGGCCATCCAGATCATCTGATCTTATTCTGTGTGACTTTTGGCTGTGGGGTTAACTGAAAGATGTTCTGCTCAGTGCTCCAATTATGAATGTAGCTGAACTGAAGGCACGCATTGCAAATGCATTCTGAACCTGACCCCCAAAACACTCCAATATGTTGTGGAACATGCTATTTCTTGACTTCAACTTGAGGCAGAAAATGGTGGACAGCATAGCAAACATGTGTTGTGCAGTCTCAAGACAGTTAAAAATTGATGTTATTTTGCTTTTTATGCAGTTTTTGGCTCCAGGACAATTAAGAACTGATGTCGTCATTTTGATTTTTCTGCAGTTTTTGGTATGAGGACAATGAGAAACTGGTTTTTCCCATCTGATGTGATACAACATTGTCAATGTGGATGGGCTTACCAAACTAACAGTGCCACAAGTGTTGACTGCAAAACTTGTGCAGTGAGGCAGATTGATAGTGTAATGTGCAGCTGAAGCAATAGCCACTATATTGTGATTGATCTGTTATTTCTAGCCAGTCCCATTTACATTAACACTCTTACAGTACCATCTGTTGGTGAAACTTTTGTTACATTTTATTGTTCCATGATTTTTTCTTCTGTGTCAATAATATTTTCAAATTTGACATCATTCTGAGCAGTCATTCTCTTTCTACTGAGTTTTGAAACTGGAACTTTAATTATGTACACCCTATATACCTATGAGAGCCATTATTGGCCCACCACGCAGCACTCCAATGCTGTGCAGCTCAGATGCTGAGTTTGATAAGTGTAAAGTGTTGTGTTTCACATTAGGTGCAAATCAACAACATGCCCTTGACAAGTTTCTGATTATGGTGTGTGAAATAACAAGAGGAATGGACTGTGATCCACTTCTCTGCAGGGTGTTTGTTGTCTGCTGTATGGTGAGATTGGCCATAGCACTTGCCTGTGGACATCAACCCCAAATGATGCACCTGTTTTTCCTTATGGCACTTGCTTAACATCATTGATGAGATCCTTTTGTTAGCTATGGATAGTGCTGAATGCTGGGTTGTAATTCCTCCCATGCTCCGCCACCACAAGCCAAAACTCCTCCACACTTCACTTTGGGGAATGTACAGAATGAAGGCAATAGTGAGGCATTGTGTATTGGTCTGGGTTTGACCTCACCATTGAAGGCACCATCTAGAAGTGCTATGCCTGTCCCCGCAACTACACACATAAAAAAAAGTTTCGCATCACCCCGGTTCCCAGAACTCCTGAAGATAGACGTTGACTGTGGATATCGTATCACAGACACAGTCCCTCTGACTGTTCAGAGATGTCACTAAACCCACCCAAAGATGTGAACAACCATGCATGAGCATTGCCTATTAGATGGAGGGGGTCTGACAGCCAATGAGTTCCAGTTATTCCACCAGAAAGGAGGTACACGGCTTGTGTTGTCTGTAGTTCAGCGAAGTCTAGACAGTCAATACCGTGGTTCGATCGCGTCCGCATTGTTACTTTGTACATGGAAGGGCTCTCAACAAGGGAAGTGTTCAGACGTCTTGGAATGAACCAAAGCAATGTTGTTTGGACATGGAGGAAATACAGAGAGACAGGAACTGTCAATGACATGCCTCGCTAAGGCCGCTCAAGGGTTACTACTGCAGTGGATGACTGCAACCTATCAATTAGGCTCAGAGGAACCCTGACAGCAATGCCACCATGTTGAATAATGCTTTTTGTGCGGTGGAGGTTTCCTGCTGTTTTGGGGTGGCATTATGTGGGGCCGATGTACGCTGGTGGTGGTCATGGAAGGTGCCGTAACGGCTGTACAATATGTGAATGCCATCCTCCAACTGATAGTGCAACCATATCAGCAGCATTTTGGCAAGGGATTCGTCTTCGTGGACAACACTTTGCACTTATTATCATGCACATCTTGTGAATGACTTCCTTCAGAATAATGACATCACTTACTAGAGTGACCAGCATGTTCTCCAGACATGAACCCTATCAAACTTGCCTGGGATAGATTGGAAAGGGCTGCTAATGGACGACATGACCCACCAACCACTCTGAGGGGTCTACGCTGAATCGCCATTGAGGAGTGGGACAATCTGGACCAACAGTGCCTTGATGAACTTGTGGATAGTATGCCACAATGAATACAGGCATGCATCAATGCAAGAGGATGTACTACTGGGTATTAGAGGTACTGGTGTGTACAGCAATCCGTACCATGACCTCTGAAGGTCTCGCTGTATGGTGGTACAACATGCAGTGTGTGGTTTTCATGAACAATAAAAAGGGTGGAAATGATGTTTATGTTGATCTCTATTTCAATTTTCTGTACAGGTTCTGGAACTCTCAGAACCAAGGTAATGCAAAGCCTCTTTTAATGTGTGTATTTGGCCCTTGCACTGCATGCCCTGATCACACTTGGTAAAGAGTACATGTTGATTTTGATGGTCCATTCTGGGGAGCAGTTTGGTTGACACTTGTCGACGCTCATACCTTGAAAGGAATGCATTTTAGAGCACATGTTTACTGGACTTTTTTTTTCATGTTTAGTCCATACTACCAGTTCCCAAAATATGGGAAGGAAAGCACTTGCAGTAGAAGAGATTTGTTTCACAGTATCAAACATGAAGAATTGCTTGCAGCTCCTAAGTAATGCATTTTTAACCCTATGTTTACTGAGACTTTTTTGCTTCTACTATCGTGTACTTTCAACTGTATGAATTTACACAATTAATTATGACACACGCTGTATATGACACTGATGATAACAGTTACTATGGCAGCAGCTATCCATGATGTGTCCATCATATTTGCGATAGAGGAGGCACCTTCTACCCTGATTTTCAGCAATGGCCCTCAGTTCATGGCATATGTGTTTCAAGGTTTTTGTCAGTGCAGTGGCATTGAGCTCCTGACAACTGCTCCTTTCCGTTCTGTATCCAATTCGGAAGGGCCAGCAGAAATTTTATGCGGGTGAAATTTTACTCTCTTTGACCTGCTACATCTGACACAGTCACCACCCATGTGCGCAGCTGTATTATGGTGTGAGCTCCCATGTGTAGGCTCGTAATTTTGGCCACAAACCTGGATGGAAACAAGGCGTCATTGTCAGCAATAGCGGATGAAAGATGTTTGAGGTTGTTGTCAGCCAGGAGCACTTGATATTATCGGAATCAGGTCAATCTGTAACATAATGTACCAACCCATTTCCCTACAACCACTGAATGGGCATGACCTCTGTGACCACTGTAGTGATGGGCCAGCCCATCAGCCTACCTCTTACCACTGCAACTTCTGACGTTGTGTTAGGCATCGACAGGAACTCGACAGTGAATGGTGATGGGAGCCAATGCAGGTGATACCATTTCAGTCCCCTACACCACTGCTGGCTCCCACCCTCACCCCCACCCCCATCCCCACCCCCAACCCCACCCTCACCAGCCGTGACCTTGGCCCCTCAACTTCAATAGAGGTTGAGCATTTTTGGACTGTGGTGCCCAAGGAAACAAAACTATTTTTCACATGTCTGTCACATGTGGCACTTCCCTGCAGACAGACCCAAGCTGTGCCCCAGATCCTGTCAATTGGCTGGGATTCCCACAGATGGCACTGCCATCCAACCCAGCCAATCACATTGAGGACATGCTGCTGGAGCCTTTGGGGAGGATTCTTGCATCTCCCTCTCCACTTACTCAGTGAAGCTGGAAGTGTCCAGACCTTTTCTACCACTATGTGCCAGTTAAAAGGGGGGAGTTTCAGTATCTAACGGTGACTCAGATTCCCCATCTAGCCCAAGTATTTATAGGGAGAACATGTCAGAGATACTTGGGCTGCATATGATGGACACAGCTAGTGTCTGCATTAGGTGCCACAATTGCAGCAATAACATAATTGGCATTGCCCTCCAATGTGTGCGTCCCACTAAATATCACAACTCGGTCACCCCAGTTAGTATTTTGATAGTCTGTGAAGCCTTTAGTTCCGTACCATAGAATAGTAGAGTCCTGACCTTTCCCGATTTACATTTGTGAGTTGGATTGCTCCCTGAACTGTTGTATGTGCTTAAGACAACTTTACTAGGTTCAGGACTTGTTTTGGGTATCCTCTCACTTTGTGAACTCCACTTTCATTGACCTCATGAACTGTCTGTTCATTTCGTGGTTCTCTGCCAGTGCGAGTAATCATAAAGTGAGTTCTACCAATACAGAGTAGGAGAGAAAATTATCAAACCATCTGCTCAATCAAATCCACACCCCCTGCAGTTCTTCAGTGTCAAACCAACACTGGAAACTATGGTTGAACTCTGCAGGTGACATTGCAGTCATCTTGTGCTGTGCTCATATTATAGGTTTAATGCTGTATCTGACCCTCTTCTCTCCAGAAATTGTACAGACATCACTGTCATAGCACCAGTGCATATGTGCCAACATGCCACAGTATGAAAAATGCATTTCATGGAGACCAATTATTCTGTGCTCTTTGAGTCTTTCACATGCTGATCTTTTTGATGCTGACAAGATGTCCTGTCATTTGCTTTTATGCTGTAGCTTCATGTGACTGCTCTTCATATGACTGATTTTCACTGACAGAGCATTGTGTAACACTGACCTTTTTCAGTCACATGAGAGAGCACTGTTGTGTCTACATTTACACAGTCTCTCTCCAAGGTTGGTAATCTACGAACAGCATTCTACACCTCCTTTGTGTTTGAATTCATTTTTGCCAATCTTTCCAGGTGCTGCGGGTTTCACAATATTAGTGTATTTTGGGTCATAACTTCAAGATAAATGTTATACAATTTATTCAACTGGGTTTGGAACATTGTAACAAATTAAGAATTATAAATGTACAAAAATTTTGAGCTATATGCACTAATTTCTTTTGTATGTGGTGAGACTGTAAACAAACGAGTTTAAATAACTGAATATAGTAAATACCTTTACTGTTGTGTATACATGACTTTTTTGTACTTTCTGTATGTTGGTTTGTTCCCATACTTGACTGCCATATCTTGTATATTATTTATTTTGAGCATCATAGGTTCCTTGGTTAGACTGTTAGCAGCTTTAGGGTTTTGTGTGGAAATATGGAATGTATATTCAGATTGTGTTTTATTTTAAATGATACTGACTAGCACAGTTGTGAACTGAATGTCTTTATTTATTTTTTTGTTTGTTTTTGTAGGTTGTCGGTGGAAGTGATGGGGGAATTATTGCATGGCCATTTAATATGTGGAGAGAAGAGAGTTTGAATCATGCACAATTGTCTTTCCACGGGTGCTTAAACAATTCAGTTAATCATGTAAATCATATAGATGGCATCATACTTCGCCGTATTCTTATTTTAAAGGATAACCATGTAGTGGCATTAACTAAAAATGCCGCTCTTTGGCATTATGATGACTGCCATGGTGCCGAATGTAAATTTACATTTGACTGCAAAAGATTTTCAAATATATGCCTTCTTGACATCTCAACATCAAGAGCTTTGCTTGCTATTGCATCATGTGATGGTGAAATTCTTGTTATGAGTGGTATGTATCGTAATATGAAACACTGTTGTTAATGAACGGATTTGTTAACAGGTTGTTTCATCTGTGACAGAAATTTTATTTGTATGAGTTACAGAAATTTTCAGTATGTCATATTAATGGAAGCCAGAGGTGGGGGAACTAAGCCTCAAGATTGACAGTGGGCGATAAGGGGAGACAACATACTTTTTAAAGTGCAACCTGTGTTTCATCCCAATTTTTTGTGTTTACTCAGTCTCTTATTTCTTATGGGATAAAAAATTAAAACACAGTACCTATTTTAAAACTTCACACATTCAGCAACATACAACTATAGGGTTAAGGAGTTGGTCTTACTAGTCCTTCACAAACTTGACAGTAAAAAAGTGCATAATATGATGAATGTGGTGAAATATATTTATAATTATTAAAAGACATATGTTAGTTCTTCATATGCAGAGAGATAGAACAAAGTAAGGTATGTTTAATTCTATGGAGATACCCTGTAGGGTAACTATGCCAATGGAAACTATACACCAAGTTTCATAACTTGTGTTTTGACACAGCTACAGTTGAATTGCACAACACCTTAAATTACTGTAAGTTTTTGTAGAATATATAGAGGCATAACACATATGACAGAACTCCAGAAGAAGTTGAAGTTAGCAATAAAATTTTAAGGAAATTTGACAATGCTTTCTGTGTACCTTTTCTATTCTCACCTCATCCTTTGACTGAGGAGGCTGGATGTGTTAGCAGAAGGCCAATATGCCAATATGAACATTTTCCTGGAAAATCTGTTTATGTCACTTTTAACCATATATGTTACATTTGTATAATCTGTGTCATTCAAGGACATTGTTGTCATTCCTAAAGAAACAAATGCCTGTTCAACCAAGAATTCACCTGGTGCCATACCTAAGAAATCTTAAAGTAAGATCCTTGAAGGATCTGGACAATCCCAGATTCCTTAAAAAAAAGTACCAGAGAAAAAAAAATGCTCCTCACTGTTTCTTTTATATTACATTTTTCACTGTTCCAGCTAGGCAGTGGCAGCATTGAATACGTCAGTATGCTTGGCTGTCATACATAAAATTGTTAAACAGTGTCTACCATAAGGGCAATATATTGACAATGGACACCTTCAGAATGTCCATAACACTGAGCATTTATGCTGAAGCTGGTGAAGGTGCCCTTTTCATCTAGCACAAATTATTCATAGTGTCATGAGTATCGACTCGTGTCAACCCTATATTATCCAGATTTTAATCTCAATTCATAGTCATAAATGTGTTTTTCAAAGTTGCAGAAGGCCAAAAAAGTAACTTTCATTTCAAACAAAGAGACATCTTACAAATATAGGTATTGCATACACGAATTAATCCAAGATTGGTTTATGTACATATACTGGTTAATGCTGGGGTTCTTTGTTGTGAATAAACAAATAAAAGCATAATAAATCATATCCTTCAGACTATGCCTTTAGATAAGCTTTTTACACTAAGTTAGATACACACTGTAACTTGGTGAATTAGGTCAAGGGGGCATTGTTGGGGATTCAGTTATTTTCCCTTAAAATGTCTGAGTTTTGCCTTCTAAATGAATTCATGAAAGATATTGGAGCAGATAATAAAGATTTTTATCATCTTCTGTGATTCCTCATCTGCTCTGATTACACAAATGAGCATCAAAAAACTGAGAAATGATGTGTGCAACTAAATGGCCCAGAATGTATAGGGCACCTTTTTCATTTATGGAAAAGAAGTATAATTCTTCTGAGTGCCCTCAGAGCACTGGAATTTATTAAAATTAGGAAGCTGACATAGCAGCCAGTGAAGGCAAAGAACATGCTGTTGCACATTGTTTGAAGGAATTCAGAGACATCCTGCTATGGTTGTAACTGGTAGTTACTGAAATACACAGTATTGGTGTTAATAATATTTATTTTATATTTCATTCTGAACTGGTTTTTGGCTTTCTAGTCAATCCTCAGATAACGTAAGACTATATTACTGTGAGACATCAGTTATGTTCCTCCAAGTACCGACAGAATATTCTGTAAATGATAGTTCCAGTTAATAGTTTAGTTGCTGAGCAGTTTTCAGTTTCAGTTGATATGTTAGTAGCTTGGTGTTGCTCAGCAGTTTTAGATGATGACTTTAGAAAGAAAGGTAAAGTTTTCCTATCAAAAGGCTGCTGGGTAAATTCAGAGGTGTAATAATTGTATATTCAAGATATAAGAGGCACCAAAAAGTTTCTTTTTGAAGGCCGCATAGTCCAGAATCGGTATGCCAGTCAGGCAAAATTGTCATGAGCATTGAGGCAATCACCCCGCTGACACACCAGCACGCCAGGATGAAGAGTTTTGATTGGTGGAACAACATACCCTGTTGCATGAAGAAGTCTTTAACTGTCCCTCATCTGACAGGAATTATCGACTCTCCAAGGCCCTTTTTAAGGGACTGAAAGCATGATAATCATATGGAGAGAGATCAGGCTAATATCGCGAGTGTTTGAGTGTCTCTCACTTCAGTTAGTATAACTTTTGTGTTACAACACTTACAATATGCGGATGTGCATTATCATGAAGCAACAGTGCCTCTTGTCAAATTTTTCCACAAAGGGTTTTTGAATAGACATGCTGCTGTGTACACACTCTTCATTCTCCAGTGGATATCTACCAGTGTTTGTCCGTCAGCAGCCAAGAGAAGAATAACAGCATGTTGGTCCTGTTTGGATGCATCTGCTAATAATGTCACCATAGTTCATGTTTCTGCACTTGCACTGCATGCTTGTCAAAAACACGTAAATGACACACTAATACCTTGTCTTCATGTTGGTGCTTATATACCCACAATAGAGTCATGCTATGTTGCATAGACAGTACAGTGCTCACCCCTTATAGCAGCAACATGAGCGAGTCAAGACAGGGTTCAGAATGTATGGAGTCATACCCCCAGTATTCTTCTGCTTAAGATTTTGTGCTGACTGAAGTATATAATATTTGGGGCTAGAAAGGATGTTATTCATCACCAGCAATTTTTTTTATTACTCATTGGAATATCTTTGTTTTATTTTAGGCATCTGGGGAATACCTCAATGAGTAGCAGAATCAAAAAATGGAGACTCCAGATTGGAATATCACCAAAAGGATAGGATTAGGAAAAGAATACAGTGCTACCCATTGTCAAGATGACCAATAGGTCTCTAGAAGAGTGTAGCGTTCCAAAGGATTGGTAAAGTGCACAAGTCATCCCCGTTTTCAAGAAGGGACGTCGAACAGATGTGCAGAACTATAGACCTATATCTCTAACGTCTATCAGTTGTAGAATTTTGGAACACATATTATGTTCGAGTATAATGGCTTTTCTGGAGACTACAAATCTACTCTGTAGGAATCAGCATGGGTTTCAAAAAAGACGATTGTGTTAAACCTAGCTCGCGCTATTCGTCCACGAGACTCAGAGGGCCATAGACATGGGTTCCCAGGTAGATGGCGTGTTTCTTGACTTCCGCAAGGCATTCGATACAGTTCCCCACAGTCATTTAATGAACAAAGTAAGAGCATATGGACTATCAGACCAATTGTGTGATTGGATTGAAGAGTTCCTAGATCACAGAACGCAGCATGTCATTCTCAGTGGAGAGAAGTCTTCCGAAGTAAGTGTGATTTCAGGTGTGCTACAGGGGAGAGTCGTAGGACCATTGCTATTCACAATATACATAAATGACCTTGTGGATAACATCGGAAGTTCACTGAGGTTTTTTGCAGATGATGCTGTGGTATATCGAGAGGTTGTAACAATGGAAAATTTTACTGAAATGCAGGAGGATCTGCAGCGAGTTGACGCATGGTGCAGGGCATGGCAATTGAATCTCAATGTAGACAAGTGTAATGTGCTGCGAATACATAGAAAGAAAGATCGCTTATCATTTAGCTACAATATAGCAGGTCAGCAACTGGAAGCAGTTAATTCCACAAATTATCTGGGAGTACACATTAGGAGTGATTTAAAATGGAATGATCATATAAAGTTGATCATTGGTAAAGCAGATGCCAGACTGAGATTCATTGGAAGAATCCTAAGGAAATGCAATCTGAAAACAAAGGAAGTAGGTTACAGTACGCTTGTTCGCCCACTGCTTGAATACTGCTCAGTAGTGTGGGATCTGTACCAGATAGGGTTGATAGAAAACATAGAGAAGATTCAACGAAGAACAGCGCGCTTCATTACAGGATCATTTAGTAATCGCGAAAGCGTTATGGAGATGATAGATAAACTCCAGTGGATGACTCTGCAGGAGAGATGCTCAGTAGCTCAGTAAGGATTTTGTTGAAGTTTTGAGAACATACCTTCACCGAGGAGTCGAGCAGTATATTGCTCCCTCCTACGTATATCTCACAAAGAGACCATGAGGATAAAATCAGAGAGATTAGAGCCCACACAGAGGCATACCGACAATCCTTCTTTCCACGAACAATACCAGACTGGAATAGAAGGGAGAATGGATAGAGGTACTCAAGGTACCCTCTGCCACACACCGTCTGGTGGCTTGTGGAGTATGGATGTAGATGTAGATGTAGAATTGAGTTGTAGATGCACACATGATCTCTGCCACCAGCAGCTCTGACTGCTACCACTGGTAGTGGTGTGGCCACATTACTAGTAGCTGTACATTCTGTTTTTATGTAACATTGTGAGCATCTCAATTACTCACAGTGTCATCTGAAAATACATTCACATGAAGAGGTGGTGTTCAGTAGGGGGCACCTGTGCAACAGGCCAACCACAGTTTGTTGCAGTATGGTGTGTGATGTATCTTTGCAGGCTTATGCACTTAAAAATAAAACAATAGAAATTGAAACATAAAATTCAGTATTAATGTTTTAAGTTATCAACCAAGAAAAGAGAAAAAATCAATGACTGCAATGTAAAATAACCTTCCCAATAGTTAAGGTTGACCTATGGACACTGGAAAGGTATACAAATTGTTATCAAGAAATCATAGACTTGTGAATGTTTATTTTGATGAGATATGTTCAAACATGTAACAATGTTTTATTTAATATCTTATTTTGCATTGCCAGATGAAAACTGCTGCAGAGGGGAAACCTTAACAAAACTGGTCAAAGTGCACTCTTCGGAAGGAGCCATATCATCATTGCACTGGGCTTCAGATGACTGTTTATTAGTATGTTCCTCTTCTGGTCCTATGGAGCTATGGAAACTCAAAGCAGTTGGTGGTGAGTACACAATCTTAAGACTGTGTTATGTAGCATCTGCACACATTTTTTGTGCCTCTCAGCTTGCTAGTCATGAAGTGACAGGAGTTACAATTTCAGACAGTACTATATTTGCCACATCTTTGATCAAACAATACTGTAGTGTAACAACCATGGTACCATTGATCATTGTCTGTGTTGTACTGTCCATCAGCTGTTTGCTGTGGAAACAAGTAATGAAGCAGTATCTCACCTTTCACAGCTGCTGCTCTTAACTCCTCCTTGGAGCACAGTTTTAAATTAGGTCACATGAAACATTTAAGCATTCATTATGTTTGTATGGACCTTGCCGTTGGTGGGGAGGCTTGCGTGCCTCAGTGATACAGATAGCTGTACCGTAGGTACAACCACAACGGAGGGGTATCTCTTGAGACGCCAGACAAACGTGTGGTTCCTGAAGAGGGGCAGCAGCCTTTTCAGTAGTTGCAGGGGCAACAGTCTGGATGACTGACTGATCTGGTCTTGTAACACTAACCAAAATGGCCTTGCTGTTCTGGTACTGCGAACGGCTGAAAGCAAGGGGAAACTACAGCCGTAATTTTTCCCGAGGGCATGCAGCTTTACTGTATGATTAAATGATGATGGCGTCCTCTTGGGTAAAATATTCTGGAAGTAAAATAGTCCCCCATTCGGATCTCCAGGCGGGGACTACTCAAGAGGACGTTGTTATCAGGAGAAAGAATACTGGCATTCTACAGATCGAAGTGTGGAATGTCAGATCCCTTAATCAGGCAGGTAAGTTAGAAAATTTAAAAAAGGAAATGGATAGGTTAAAGTTAGATATAGTGGGAATTAGTGAAGTTTGGTGGCAGGAGGACCAAGACTTTTGGTCAGGTGAATACAGGGTTATAAATACAAAATCAAATAGGGGTAATGCAGGAGTAGGTATAATAATGAATAAAAAAAATAGGAGTGCGAGTAGGCTACTACAAACAACATAGTGAACGCATTATTGTGGCCAAGATAGACACGAAGCCCACACCTACAACAGTTGTACACGTTTATATGCCAACTAGCTCTGCAGATGATGAAGAAATTGATGAAATGTATGATGAGATAAAAGAAATTATTCAGGTAGTGAAGGGAGACGAAAATTTAATAGTCATAGGTGACTGGAATTCGAGAGTGGGAAAAGGGAGAGAAGGAAACATAGTAGGTGAATATGGAATGGGTGTAAGGAATTAAAGAGGAAGCTGCCTGGTAGAATGTTACACAGATCATAATTTAATCATAGCTAACACTTGGTTCAGGAATCATGAAAAAAGGTTGTATACATGGTAGAAGCCTGGAGATACTAGAAGGTTGGAATACTCTCTTTCAAATTCTAAAGGTGGCAGGGGTAAAATACAGGGAGTGAAAGGCTATTTACAATTTGTACAGAAACCAGATGGCAGTTATAAGAGTCGATGGGCATGAAAGGGAAGCAGTGGTTGGGAAGGGAGTGAGACAGGGTTGTTGCCTCTCTCCGATGTTATTCAATCTGTATATTGAGCAGGCAGTGAAGGAAACAAAAGAAAAATTCAGAGTAGGTATTAAAATCCATGGAGAAGAAATAAAAACTTTGAGGTACTACTATGACATTGTAATTCTGTCAGAGACAGCAAAGGACTTGGAAGAGCAGTTGAATGGAATGGACAGTGTCTTGAAAGGAGGATATAAAATGAACATCAACAAAAGCAAAACGAGGATAATGGAATATAGTCGAATTAAGTCGGGTGATGCTGAGGGAATTAGATCAGGAAATGAGACACTTAAAGTAGTAAAGGAGTTTTGCTATTTGGGGAGCAAAATAACTGAGGATGGTCAAAGTAGAGAAGATATAAAATGTAGACTGGCAATGGCAAGGAAAGCGTTTCTGAAGAAGAGAAACTGGTTAACATCGAGTATAAATTTAAGTGTCAGGAAGTCGTTTCTGAAAGTATTTGTATGGAGTGTAGCCATGTATGGAAGTGAAACGTGGACGATAAATAGTTTGGACAAGAAGAGAATAGAAGCTTTCGAAATGTAGTGCTACAGAAGAATGCTGATGATTAGATGGTTAGATCACATAACTAATGATGAGGTATCGAATAGAATTGGGAGTAGAGAAATTTGTGTCACAACTTGACTAGAAGAAGGGATCAGTTGGTAGGACATGTTCTGAGGCATCAAGGGATCACAAATTTAGCATTGGAGGGCAGCATGTAGGGTAAAAATTGTAGAGGGAGACCAAGAGATGAATACACTAAGCAGATTCAGAAGGATGTAGGGTTCAGTAGGTACTGGGAGATGAACAAGCTTGCACAGGATAGGGTAGCATGGAGAGCTGCATCAAACCAGTCTCAGGACTGAAGACCACAACAACAACAACATGTTTGCATGTTGGGTTTAATTTGTTAGGTACATAATAGGAAATGCCAAATACAGAATTAGTTTGTTTTACTGACAGTCTAAATCAGGAAGATGAAACTGGATTTCTTTTCCTGCAGCCCTGTTGATCTGGGTGAAGATCACTTCCTCTTGTAACCCTCTGAAAAACACAAAGAAAAAATGTATATCCTGTAATAATGTGTACTTACACTATGTGATCAAAAGTATCGGGACACCTGGCTGAGAATTACGTACAAGTTCATGGTGCCTTCCATCGGTAATGCTGGAATTCAGTATGGTGTTGGCCCACCCTTAGCCTTGATGACAGCTTCCACTCTCACAGGGATATGTTCAATCAGGTGCTGGAAGGTTTCTGGGGGAATGGCAGCCCATTCTTCATGGAGTGCTGCATTGAGGAGAGGTATGGATGTCAGTGGGTGAGGCTTGGTATGAAGTCGGTGTTCCAAAACATTCAGATCAGAACTCTGTGCAGGCCAATCCATTCCAGCGATGTTATTGTCATGTAACAGTTCGCCACAGGCCATGCATTATGATCTGGTGCTTGATCATGTTGAAAGATGCAATCTCCATCCCCGAATTGCTCTTCAACAGTGGGAAGCAAGAAGGTGCTTAAAACATCAATGTAGGCCTGTGCTGTGATAGTGTCATGCAAAACAAGGGGTGCAAGCCCCCTCCAGGAAAAACATGACACTCCATAACACCACTGCCTCCAAATTTTACTTTTGGCACTACACACACTGGCAGCTGATGTTAACTGGGCATTCGCCATACTCACACCCTGCCATCAGATCGCCACATCGTGTACCGTGATTTGTCACTCCACACAATGTTTTTCCACTGTTCAGTCATCCAATGTTTATGCTTCTTACACCAAATGAGGCATCTTTTGGCTTATGAGCAGCCGCTTGGCGGTGAAATCCGAGTTTTCTCACCTCCCACCTAATTGTCATAGGACTTGCAGTGGGTCGTGATGCAGTAAGGAATTCCTGTGTGATGGTCTGGATAGATGTCTGCCTATTACACATTACGATTCTCTTCAACTGTCAGCGGTCTCTGTCAGTCAACAGATGAGGTCGGCCTGTATGCTTTTGTGCTGTATGTGTCCCTTCACATTTCCACCTCACTATCACATCAGAAACAGTAGACCTAGGGATGTTTAGGAGTATGGAAATCTCATGTACAGATGTATGAAACAAGTGACAGCCAATCACCTGACCACATTCGAAGCCCATGAGTTCCACGATGTGCCCCATTCTGCTCTCTCACGATGCCTAATAACTACTGAGGTCGCTGATGTGGAGTACCTGGTAGTAGGTGGCAGTGCAATGCACATAATATGAAAAAGTATGTCTTTGGGATTGTCCGAATACTTTTGATCGCGTAATGTATGTACTATGAAGAGCTGTGACTGGTAATAAATATATTCCACATTTTTCAAAACACACCATCATGTAATCAAGTGATAAATTTTTATTTGATGAAAGAAAGTTGATTACCTGGGACCACATAAAAATTACTTATTTTCTGTACTTGTCAGTGGTATCTACCATATTTCCAGTCACTGCATATTGCTTTATTTTCTGTTACAGATGAATGTCACTCTCTTACCTGTCTTCAGAAGTTCAGCTTACCAACTAAGAAAAGGTCATCTGTTATGACAGCTGTGATTCATGACAGTCATCTGTTATTTGGTGACAGGACAGGAAACATTCATGTTTATGGTTTAATAACCACTGATGATGTAAGTGTTATCTTCATGCCAGCCAACTCAGCAAAAGTTTACATTGTAAATTACATCTTTGAGCCACCCCTTGATCCCAGTATGTATTCATCAAACATGTTTAGGCCCAAGATTTCTTATTCATGAAAGTAATGCCTGAAGCTTTTTTGCACATAAATGAGGGCTTCATCATGATTATGATGCGGATATAAGTATATCACCCTAATTTTTGGTGGAGTCCATACAAGGTAGCAAACAATGAAGGGGAAACCGTTTCATGAATGAACTCATTACAGCAGGAAAAATCTGAAGTTGGAACACAACCCTATTGCCCATGGTGCCAGAATGGATCATACATCAGGTTAAAAAATAAAAACTTTCCATAGTTTATGTGGACTTTGTTTGTACACACATTTGTTCATCACGTTGGTTAGATGGAAATATAACAGAAACACAACAGTCTTGTTTCAGTGCAGACTATGAGTGATAAGAAATGTGATGTGCACGAGGTACATAAGGAGCAGTTTTCTTTAAAAATGAAGCAGTTAATATGGCACAGAAAGTATCATTTTTTTCAATCTTAAAGGCTTTGAATGAATTCTTTTGGGAGATTTGTGACTTAATAACTAATGTAAGAGTTCAATTTTTATTTTTATTTTTTTTTTTTTTTTTTTTTTTTTTTTTTTTTTTTTTTTTTTTTTTTTTTTTGCGTTTGGAATTGGCACTTTGTGCCTCCTTGTTTCTACCAGAAGTCTCACATCTTTTTTTACACCTTTTGGTACATTTTTATACCTAACGATCCTAAGCCTACAAGTCTGTTGTTGATATAGTCCCTCGATACAGTAATTCTGTACATTTTATGTCCTGTGAGCAGAAGAGTGGTAAGGCACATGACACAGATTGACAAAGGTATCAGATTTTTGCACCATCATAGCAACAACATATTTGTAAATTGAAATGTGTTATGCTTTGCGTGGAGAGTTGCCTGCGTCTTCAGTTTCCCTTTTCATAAATGGAACTACTTGTCATTAATTTTATATAATACCTAATAGCACACCAGTCTCTCATAGAAGGAAGATAAATAATGTAAGATTTTAAAGCCAATCATAGTGAGGCCATTAGAGATAGAGTACAGTCCAGATTGAATGAGGATGGGTGGGAAACTGTGTGTGACGTATTTCAAGGAATCATACTGACACTTTTTCTGTTGTGAAGCAATGGTACAACAGTATGATAATATTAGTATGGAGATTATGATGTACCAGTTATCTCAATGTGTGGTTTATATGATTTTCATTATATTTACCACACAATGTTCTTCAATACTTGTAGCACTTAACACTATTATGTAACTCTGTTTACTGGCAAACAAAATTCCAATGCCATTTACCTACCAAGGATTGCAATGCCTTATTCTGTATACATCAGTGCAAACAAACAATACACTTGCTTAATAAAGAGTGCTCTTCATTCTTTGCTACTGCTGATGAACCATTCCCTTTACTATTATGTACTTTGAACCTTATTTTAAAGTTTCTTCCCTTCTCACCCATATACTTCATCTCACAGTATTGATATTTCATTTCATATAGTCCTACTTACCCCATCCAATTTGCACCATTACCAATTTTATGTTCTAGCTTTGCTCCAGTTTATCTGCCAAAATGCTTTTTAACTTATAAACCTAGATCCACATACACATCCTGCAAGACACCATACAGTGCTTGCCAGAGGGTACCCTGTACCACTACTAGTCATTTCCTTTACTACTCCACTTGCAAATAGAGGGAGGGAAAAACGACTGTCTGTATGCCACCATATAAGCACTAATTTCACACTCTTATCTTTGTAGTCCTTATATGAAATGTATATCAAATAGTTTCACCAGTCCATATGAGATGATTCCTCAATATGGCATCACTCTATTATATTGCTG
Source organism: Schistocerca serialis cubense (assembly GCF_023864345.2). Classification (NCBI taxonomy): domain Eukaryota; kingdom Metazoa; phylum Arthropoda; class Insecta; order Orthoptera; family Acrididae; genus Schistocerca; species Schistocerca serialis. Next base: position 527,830,705 of record NC_064640.1, read on the forward strand.
TAAATTTATCTTGTTTTGGTATTTTCTATGTCTTGCCATGGCATTAATCATATCTTTTAAACCTGCATCATAACCGATCATTTTTGTCTAAGTGTTCATCTTTGTCCTCAAGATTTAAGGGGGTGGTATTAGCCCTATGCACTGTATAAAAAAAAATACAATTTTATGTTTATATGGATGGCATGAGTTCTTATCATTTAGTTCTGTAACATCTTAGATATCTGCTGTTCTGGATATGTGATAAAGTAATCTCAGATAAAGAGAACTGTCAAGTGGATGTATAAAAAGGCAAATAAATAATGGAAATGGCATCACATCACATTTTGACCTCATGTGAGCCAGTTAGGATAAGCAGAAATATACTGATTGTAAACAAAGAGGCAGATGTGATTGTGAGATTTGGAGACAAGAGGAGTGGGATAGAAGCAAAGAAGAAAGGAAATTAAAAAATGAATGCATGCATGAATATTTTCAATTAAGAGTAAGACATTAATAATGGCAGTTAAGAAAGTAAAATGTAATAATATAACATTAGAAATAACAACATGAATAAAGAAAACTGCAATGTGAGAGAATATGTGTACTGAAGAGAGATCCTATAACTGAATGCAGGTAATTACAGTGTCATTGGCTTTAATTTCATTAGGTATCTGACTGCTGTTTTCAGTATTGGATGGACAGTGTGGGTGGGGGGTGGGGGGGGGTGGGGGGTGGGGGTAGAATAACTGGTGCAGAAGTAGCTGCAATTAAATGCTTCCACCATAGTCTGTAAATCTTAATAACTGGCATGTGTATATTCCTTAGGTTCACTGGAATCTGTGCAACTTTTGCCACTTGCAACATGTATGATTCTACGTAGTAGATAGCAGTCAGCAAAAGGGATACATTGCTACTTTATCTGTGAAGGTTTACACATTGGCATGTAATATGATTAAATGTTTTATTTCAAATCATTTGTGACTCTGTGCTTAAAGGAAAGGAAAATTTTCAGGAATGATTTATTGTCCCATAAGAATTTCCATTTCTGAATTAATTTGCTTATTTGTGATAAATTTTGTGATCTTGGTTACACATTCATATCAGTAATTAATTGTTCCAGAACAATGGGACAGTAATGTTGGATAAACTGCATACAAAGCACCAGCACGGAAAAGAAAGTGTCACATTTATAATGAGCCTGAAATCTGAAATAATTTCAGTTGGACGTGATGGTATGCTCTGCTGGTTTACTGTAGCAAATAAAACATTACATGAGGTTTCTGTCTGTAGGCTACCTATGGAATGGCCTGCAAGAATTCTTATTGCAAATGGTGGAATCCTTATTGCAGGTTTTGTTGATGTAAGTACTGTCTTTTTTTTTAAAATTCAGTCTTTCAGAGCAAAATTTGTCTTTCTGTCTTCTGTGTCCATTTATTTTCATACATGTTTTGTATCTTGGTGATTGAGCTTATACAAAAAAAAATTTTTTTTTATCAAAATAAGACAGTATGAGAGATTTGCAGCTTTTTTGTTGTGATTAATCTTAAACAAAGTTGCAAATCATGGTATTATTGTTAAAGCATACAAAACTAAAACAAAGTGTTATTTTGTGATTGAAGTGTCTTTATATAAAAAGCTGCAGTGATATTAACATGTATCATGTGTACTGCTGCAGTGGTGGAGTGTTGTGTTTGTTGATGTATGTAAACTTTGCAATGTTGTTTTTAAGCACTTGCTCATCTTCAGATAATAGTGTTGACTTTTGCTAGAAGACTTTTGTAGAATTTTGCATGTCATTGAGCAACATATTGTTGAAAGACACTGAAAATAAGGGGGGGGGGGGGGGGAGCTACAGAACCCAAAAATGCAAAGTAGTAGACTTATCACTACTTTTGTTTCATGTAATACTGGAGAAATATGTTGTGCTGCAGATGTTAGGCTCCAAAATGTTTACTGTTATAAAGAACTATTCACGGCACTGATGAAATACTGTATTTCAGTACTTTACTTAAGAATGTAAAATAAGACAATGTGTGTAGTTGCTATAAGGAGTATTTCCAGGTTCGCAAGTGCCCATGTTTCTTATACCATTTTCACAGAGTGCTATGAAAGGTCTTTTTTTTCATTGGTGATGAAAAGTGGGATAGTACATCAATGGTAACTCCTGACAACGGTTACTTGAGTGATTTCATTCCAGTTAATCCAAAATGGGGAAAGAGAACTTCATTTCAGGAGAAGAACATGACAGCAGAACACGGCGGCCAAAAGGATAATCACATCATGGATTTCATGGAGCCTATAACAAATAACATATTTCACACTCATAGTGTAATACTCCAGAACAGTGATGTGACATTAAAGTTTTATTATCAGAAATACAGATACATTGAATTGTTTTCTTTAATTGTAAAAAGCATGAAGTGAGAATACTGACAAGTCCCAATGAGACAATTTTGAGCACATACTTTATAAGCCTGACTTCAGTAAAACTGTCATCGCTTTGTACACTTCAAAGATTGTATTGTGTCTCAGTCATTTGAGAAAAGTAAACTATCAAAGATTTCCTTGCAAAACTAGCTGAGCCCTGAGTGGAGTTCTATGAAAAGCAAAACAGCTGTTTCCTCAGTATAAGTGCTTGGCATGAACTTCAGACAACAGAGGAAAGTGACACAATTGTACCATTTATTTAGTGGCATAAATACATTTTCTGTTTTTTTATCCATTCATCCTTTGTGGTAGAGTGGTTCATAGTTTTATAAACCACACCATAAGTTTAATGGAAAAAGAGAAATTATTGTAAAGACAGGCTGTGGTAGGCACACCAGTCATGATAGAACTCAAGCATTACTTAATGCAGAAATAAATGTAGTATAAAATTGACTATATGTTTAAACATTTTGCCCTATTGTCCAGATTTTTTTTTTGTAGTTTTACTCCATATCTCTTTTTCACAGAATGTGAATTTAAAAGGAATCATTTCACACATGTATTGACAGTTATTCTTGGACCTAAGCATTTCATTTCTATTTTGTGTATTGCATATACTGTGGAACTGAAGTGCTAATTTTTGTTGCTGTAATTTATGTTGCTGTTATTAACCAGTAGCTAAGAAAAGTGATACTGTTAAAATTTCTGATTGTTAGTATTGCTTTCACTATTTTCAGAGTACAGTTTTGAATCCCATTTAGAATGGCACTAAATACGTGTCCCTCACAGACACACTTTCCTAAACTTGATACTAAGGAAGGGTTTAATGACAATCATTTGGAAATTAGGTTATGCCAGAGTAATGACCTCCACTGTATATTTTCACCATTGACTGAGTTTTTTATATTACAGTTTCTGTAATTAAGATGAAAAAAACATGTCAGTCATATACATTCCAAACATTGATCTTATTCATCATTTGTGTGTGTGTGTGGGGGGGGGGGGGGGGGGTAGGAAGGAAGGATGTGGGAGAGGGATGAATGGGACTGGGAGGAAAAGTCACTAAGTGGGTCTAAAGTTTCCATTCCATCCCATCCCTTGTGACCAGTGTGGTGTGGCAGTTGAAGATAGCAAAACAAAATGTGAAGTTTTAAATTTCACGTTCAAGAAATTGTTCACACAGGAGAATCATACAGTCATTTGACCATCAGACAGACTCCCATTTGGATGACTTAGTAATAAGCATACCTGGCATAGAGAAACAACTGAAAGATTTGAAAGCAAGCAAATCATCAGGTCCAGATGGAGTCCCAGTTCAATTTTACTAAGAGTACTCTATGGCATTGGCCCTGTACCTAGCTTTCATTTTTTGTGAATTTATCACCCAGTGCAAAGTCCCAAGTGCCTGGAAAAAATCACAGGTGATTTCAGTGTACAAGCAGGGTAAGAGAACGGATGCACAAAATTACAGACCAACATCCTTAACTTCTCTTTTTGCTGCAGAATCCTTGAACATACTCTCCATTCGAATATAATAAACTTTCTTGAGACTGAGAAGCTTACATGCATGTGCAGAAACCAGCATGATTTTAGAAAGTATCACTCGTGTAAAACTCAGCTTGGCCTTTTCTCGCATGATGTACTGGATGAGGGGCAACAGGCAGATTCCAAGACAGTGAGTGTTCATCAGAGACAAGGGTATCGTCAGGAGTGCCCCAGGAGTGTGATAGGACTGCTGTTGTTCTCTATATACATACATGATTTGGCTGACTGTGTGGGCAGCAGTCTGTGGTTGTTTGCTGATGATGCCATGGTGTATGGTAAGGTGTCAAAGTTGAGTGACTGTAGGAAGATACATGACAACTTAGACAGAATTTCCAGTTAGTGTGAGGAATGGCAGCTAGCCCTAAATGTGGAAAAATATAAGTTGGTGTGGATGAGTAGGAAGATAAAACCTGTAATGTTTGCATACAGTATTACTAGTGTCCAGCTTGACACAATCAAATCGTTTCAATATCTGGGCATAATGTTGCTCAGTGATATGAGATGGAATGGGCATGTGAAAACTGTGGTAGGGAAGACAAATCGTTTATTGGGAGAATTTTAGAAATGAGTGGTTCACCTGTAAAGGAGTCTGCGTATAGAACACTGGTGTGACATATTCTTGAGTAGTCTGCTTATGTGGCAGAAACAGAACAAATCAGCTGGTACTATCAGCATAGGAAGTAGAATGTGTGTGGAAATCATTTGTCAGGAGCCCGAAGAAATAGTGACATGTTCGAGCAGGCAACTGCATATCTGCAGTGAACTCTCAGATACATTCTGCGCAAACGTCTGTGTGTAAAACCATATGGGATGCAATTGTTTAATGTGCTGACTTTTGCAATGACTCGACGGGAGATTGTGGAACATATTTGTAATTCACCTAATGGTAACATCTTTTGTGCCATGTCCTCTTCAAAAATGTATGCACCATTTTTCTTTGCGGAGAAAAGCGTGATTGGTTTTGTGTACCTGGACATGTAACAGCAATGACTTATGCCCCAATTACAGCAAGACAGTGGAGACTTCATTTTGCAACAAGATGGTTCTTCACCATACTTTCAAGCATATGTGATTACCTCACTGTTATTCTGCCTAAGTGATGGATTTGGATGAGCTTCCCATCATTACTTTTCTTCAGTGGCTTCTTAAGTCACCTGACATAAATGATACTGGCCATGACATGTTGATATGTGTATGACAAGAATCTGACTGTCATATTCATGTTTGCCATGTCACAAATGGTGCCCATATTGAGCACCTGTCATGTGAGTTAAAAACTTGGAGAGATGCTCTGTCCTTTGATATATATCTATTTGGTGTATGGCTTGTAGTTTTTACATAGTCATCTTCTGGAACCTAGAGCTAATTATGAATAACCTTGTATATGCTTTATTTGTAATCTCATTTTAGAAAAGGAAGCAAATATTCTCGAACCATGTAAGATTAAAATTTTTTTCAAAATGGGTAACATGCTGGGGTATAAGTTACAGCATACCTGGAATGTGAAACAAATTAATACAAAAAATCAAGTGTGTACAAAATTGGGCAGGAGGGGAAGGGGGGATTGTCGACTATGCAATTTGGGATTACATAAAGTGGCTCAGCTGAACGACAGATGTTCACATGTGGTATATGCGTCAGTCCTGGTATGTCAGACAAGCTGGAATACAAGTTGCTGGAAGCTGTGACAAGTGCTAGGGATGCTGCACAGTTCAACATATTGTATGATCGTAATGGAAATTGTGCCCGACACAAAGGCTACCACATGAAGTGATTTTTGCTTTTGTTTGTTCATGATCTGATTCTTAGTTTGGTTTGTGTCTGAATATGGATGCTTTTACCTCAGAAATGTGTCAGTTTTAATACATCATATATTAATGTGGTAAATGTAATTCAACTACCTTGTTCACTTAACTGCAAGGTTTTGCAGGTGCCACTGTGTCAAGTATTTACTGTGAGTACCTTGATTTAGAGAAAACAGCTTTTTAATCAGCTGCGATGATTAAAAACACACAGCCGTAAGTTATAAAAGCAGATGTGTAGCAAATCACTCTGAATTCTAGGACTGTCAACAAAAAGTGTTGAGCAGACAACCATTCAAAACTACTACCTCGATGTGCGGTACAAACATTACCACCCTACACATTTACTGCTGCTCACCAAACATCACAAGGCTGCAGAGGTTAATGTGGGCACTGGAACATCATCATTAGACTCTAAAATTGTGGAACAAAGTCACCTGAACTCAAAAATGACAGGGTACAAATAAACTGAAATCCATATTAGGTTATATATCATGCTTCACAAAAAGTTATTGTTCAGGCATGTGGTGGAGCAACTCTTATGTGAGGGAATGAAATGGGTAATTTGATAGGTTTGCTTTTCTCTCTCTCTCTCTCTGACAAACAATATGTGAAGATACTTCCATGTATTTACATCTGTTTGTTTATTTACAGTACACTGCGGGCAATGTGCACCCTCAATGCAAAACTGTATCATCCCCACATAGTGCCAGGATTTTTTGAGAAATACTTCTCCTAATCTCAATTCTACTAAACACATTTGGGACGTTTTTGAATGAGATGTGCATGTCTTGGGCCAAACTTTGATCATTCTGAAGTATTTGTGCATGGTGGTTGATTGGTAATGAATTATGTTGTCGGTGTCTCATGGAGCCTGTGTCACAAAGCATCAAATCTCAATCATGGAGAAATGAGGTACTGACTGCTGTTTTACCCAGATGAAAAAGACCACTTCAGCTGTATGCTAAATCTTTATTTATGATTCAATTAGTTTCGTGGCATTAGAGCCACATCTTCAGGGATGTATCTTTATTTCATAATTTCTTTCAAATGATAACCGGTAGATGACCAAACATTCTTTGTCCAACTACTGCTCAGATGTTGGGTCTGATTGCCGATTCTACGTGGAATCATCCTGTAGTTCAAGAATATGTAGTCTCAGCATTATGAAGCTCACTGAAATTCACCATTGCAAATGAAAGATCATGAGAGAATGCTCTCAATGGGCAGTGAATTTTGAAAACTAGAACATATTACTTGACTTGTTTTGTAATCCCATCTAAAACTATCATTTTCCACAGAACACATTTCATTTATTGCTAGGTGTCGAAAAGTTGACAAGGGAAAAAATATTCACTTTCATCTGACTGTTGAGACTTGATAACAGTTGTGGCATCCTATGCTGTTGACTTTTCAAGATTTCAGATGTAGATCTCATTAACGTATAGTCATTGCTGCTACAACAGTTCAGTTGGATTGTATGAGTGCTGCTCCTGTAATTTAGCGTACTGTTTTAGGTACTGCCAATTTTTTGTGGAATTCCTGTGCCAAGGAATCACTAATTTAGGTCATAGATGCAAGAATCTCATAATGGTAGATGGAGCTAAGCCTTTTGGACATTTTTTACATTCCCATGATTCTTTGCTGGTGAACTTACACCCACTATAACACTTTCCAGTCAAGGACAGGAAGGAGCAGGTTACACTCAAATGTGCAAATGTAGTTCAGATCTGCAATGTACTTTGGAGTCTTCATTTTGAAAGCGATAGATGTGGATTTCTCGCAGTCATATTCTACTCATAGTAGAGAGATTTTTTTTCCAAGATAGGAGACAGAAGTTGACAGTTGCATTCTGTCATAACCATCAGAAGGCCACAGTTCTGTCCTGGATTCATTTTAGGCTAAAATGTCTACTAAAATGTCTATGCAGGGCAGTATACTATACACTCCTTTTTGCCACTCTGTCACTTCAGCCTTCCAACCTAAGCTACACATGCTGAATGAGAAAGTATCACACTGTACCATCAGCATGGACACACTGAATATTAATCTGCATTCTGAAAACATTTCTGCCCTACCCCTTCACCTTTGCTGCTCCCACTTCCAACCTCTTCCATAGTGACTGTGAAGGCTGAAGTTGCCAAATTTTATGAGCTCGATGATTAATTTCATGACTGGTTAGATTATATCATTTAAACAGCATGACAGATCATTTTGAAGGGATGTGTACATGTGAGGCTGTCATGGAAAATAGGTTACTGAAGTGTAGTGGCAGTCATAAAAAAATCTCCTTCCTGATGCTATAGTATGCCTTGTTTATCATTTTGTGCATTGTTGTGTAATAATCTTGCAATTTTTTATTTATAGGTGAAGTTTATTGTTTGGAGCCATGAAGAAAAACAAATACTCCTAGAAGTTCAATGTGGAGGTGGTCATAGAGCATGGGACTGTGCAGTTAATGAAGATATTTTCACTTTTCTATATCTGAAAGATAATGTTGTACACAGATGCATATGGAGCTTAGTTGATTTAACACGACCACATTTGCAGGTAAGCAGTTAAAAATAAATGTGAAATAAAAATTTTGGTTACTTTGACTGCGTTGTAGCTTGCAACATAAACTTTTAATTTAAATTATTGTGACATGTTATCAAGCTCATCCATACAACAGTTTGTAGTGGTAAAGTGGGTTGGGGGGACTAGCCCTAGGTGTATGGAATATTTTTAATATTTTGAAGGACGAATGGCAATTTGCAAATAGCCATAAAAAAGTCCCAGTTTTGAATCTATTAAAGACCTACGTAATTTCAACTTTTAAATAATTTTCTTGAAAGAAAAACACCTGACTACACTGGGGAAGGGGTGGGGGGCACCCCCATCCCCTCCCACTCACACCCCTTGCCTCCGGGTATGGGCACACTTACCTCTTACTGGTACTGTAAGTGTACAGCACAAACATTTGCTTAATCTGATGAAAGTGTTGTCATGTTGTCTCAGACTGCTCACAAAAAGCTTTACTTCATCTGTATGTCTTCTAACGTGTGTGGACTTAAATCAAACAGGAGGAAGAAATGAAAGAATGAATCTTATGAAGCTAAAAACTAACTTTATTTTGAAATAAAAACAAAACAATGATGAAAAGGAATGCTGTCCACTCAGTACTGTTTCCACCCTGTATTTACCAAGCAAGGTAGCGCAGTGGCTAGCACACTGGACTTGCATTCAGGAGGATGACGGTTCAATCCTGTGTCCAGCCATCCCTATTTAGGCTTTCTGTAATTTCCCTAAATCGTTCCAGGCAAATGCCGAAATGGTTCCTTTGAAAGGGCATGGCTGACTTCCTTCCCCATCCTTCCCTAATCTGATGAGACCAATGACCTTGCTGTTTGGTCTCCTCCCCCAAAACAACCCAACCCAACCCAACCCACCCTGTATTTTATAATATGCTCAGACACTTTTCGACACACCATCTACAGGGCAGTCAAGAAGTAGTTGCTTGAGCATATACCACATCTTGCATTTTATAATATGCTCAGACACTTTTCGACACACCATCTACAGGGCAGTCAAGAAGTAGTTGCTTGAGCCTATACCACATCTTGCAGTGGCCTTCCTGAGGTCATTCAATGAGATAGGAGGGTTCATGCAGTAACACACTGCAAGTTTTAACTGTTCCTAAGCATGCTCAGTTGGGTTCAAGGCAGCAACCACCATAGGCCATTCCATTCAGTCGATTCCTGCTTCTCAGACGGGTGTTCACAAGGTGGGTGCAGTGTTATCTTGCAGTATCATTTTGAAAGGTGAAACTGTTGCTGAAATATTGACCATAGAGTTGGATAGTAGATTTGAGTATCCTGTCCTCCTGTTGCACAGCTTTCAAATTCCCCTCAATAGCAAAAAGAGGTGTCAGACAGTTGTACAGTATATCGACCCAAAAAATGACTGACCGTCTTCCCTGCTTAATCAGTGTGACTGCATGCCTGATGCACGTTTTTGTAACTGACTGGCACCACACTCTTCTATGATGAGTGTCAAGCATCAACAAATCCTGTACTCAGTGGTGAAGGGAACCTGATGCCATTGATCCAGGTTCTATCTCAGGTGTTCCCCCTATCTCAGGTGTTCCCTCACTCAATTTCTTCTCACACTATTGTACTGGAAGGTTTGTACTTTGCTTGTAATGGGTTATTAGAGGCCAAATAGATTGTTTGCAGACAGCTGCATGCTATCTGGTTTGACACAGTCCTTCCAGATGCCTCGTACACCAGTTTAAGAGGAAACTTCTCATGCTGTCAATGCTTCTTGTTATATAATAGCAAGGGGAGCATGTTCTACACTTGAAATGACTCTTTGAGGCATTTAGACAGACTGAATAGTGTGCACTGGCTGCATTATCATTTTCACAGTTATAGACAGTGTGCTGTACTACGGAACTTGACACAAAATGTAGGTTTACTTTTACTTTCATTGGGCAAGTGGTAATGCCTAATGATTTCCTGTGGTCAAAAAAGCTTTCTGATCAAACAAATACAAACCATACAATTCATGGGGATGATGCTAGAAAGAGTTTGATCAGTTTTGGGGAAGACATACCAACTACATACATAAAGTGCATGTGAATGAAACAACCTTAGAAGAATAAAATAGCAAAATTTATACCACAGATGTGCCTCAAACTCAGCTCCAAGAGAATGGAAGACAAGTAAGTAAGTACTCGGGTGTCACAGTTGTTCCCTTCTGACCAATTTCTGACTGTGATATATATTCTCTTCCTAGAACCTCTTTTTCTGGTTTAGTACTCCCAGAATAAAGGATACCATGGAGAAATGATGTAACTGAGGTCCAGGCTTGTTTCTTAAATGAATTTTTCATTTTGTAGTGAAGTATGTACTAATGTGGAACTTTCTATCTGACTTAAACTGTGTGGGCGACTGGGACTGGAATCTGGAAGTCTGTTGTTTGAGTGCAGTGCCTTTATTCACTGAGCTATCAGAACACAACACACAATATTCTTTGTATCAGTAGTCAAGCAAGCTATACAGAGAGCACTGAGCATAGACAGGCTCCAGCTCTTGGCTGTGATATGAGTACATCTACAGAGTAGCAAGTTAAGTGTTTATCCTTTTCTGTGTCTTCCATGCAGTATATTTATTAAATTTTATGTGTGTTTCTCTGTTTAAGAGGATTACTCTAGCATTTTTGTAAGCGTAAATTCATTCAGTCTCTAGTGCATCAGTTGCTCATTTGTTTTGTTCTGAAAGCAACAGTCCATTCGTTCAGTAAACCAACCAGTCAGGATACAGCTAATGGCTGTGATACAAGAGCACCTACAGAGTGTAAAGTGTTTATCCTTAACTGTGTTTTCCACATAGTACATCTATTAAATTTCGTGCACATTTCTCTGTTTAAGAGGTTTAATCTCACATTGAATTGATTTGATCCTGTAAGATTACATTGTGTACAGTAAATGTACGTGTAATATAGGACATCTCAAACATTCATTATCACTTATTTTTCTATCCCTTTAGCTTACATTTTTACATCATTGATAATGAATAACAATATATACAAATTTAAAGGCATAAGTATTCTGCAACACTATAAAACTCTTTTTCACTGAGATAATCTTTAAGTTTCTTTGGGAAGTCATTATCAAGTACACTACCTTGCAGGTTTTTAGGCAGACTTCTTAGTAGTCTGATACCAGAGTACTGGGGTCCTTTTTCTAGCATTGCCAGTCGGTGGGGTATGCTCCATACTTCATTCTTCCTTCTTGTATTGTGGGTGTGTACACTAGCATTTGTAATCTAGTCCTCACTACCTTTTGTGATGTACATTATTGTTTTGTATATATAAAATGATGAAAAAGTTAAGATACTTAACTTCTTGAAACAGTTTCTGCACATTTCAGAGGTCTTCCTTCTTAAAATGGTCCTAATTGCTTTTTTTTGTAATGTGAACACTTGTTTTGTCTCTTGTTTGTTTGAGTTTACCCACACAGTCACTCCATACTGTAAGTATTGTTCGAAAAGTCCATGGTACACTGTACACAGAAGGTTCTTGTCTGAATACTGCGATAGCTGCATCATTAAGAGTATGAAAGAGCTCAGTTTCTTACAGACATTATTAATGTGTTTTTTTTCCATTTCAGTTCATTATCCACAAGAATACCTAAGAATCTAGCAGATTCTACTTCTTCCAGCCTTGTTCCATCAACCTCTAAATCCATGTCTACAGCCTTCTCCTTGTTTTTAAACACTGCATACATAGTCATTTTTAGATCTATAACCAGTTCATTTTCAAACAGACATTGAGCTGTGACATTTGCAGATATGTATGCTCCTCTCTCAAGCTGTTCCATATTTTGGTCACTATTTAGTGTTGTCATGTCATCAGCATACAATATTTTCTTTTCTTCCTTTTCAACACCTATATCATTTACAAACACATTAAATAACAATGGCCCCATTATCGAATCCTGCAGCACTCCATATCTGATGGGTTTGGTTTCTGATTGGTATGAGTTTCCTAATTATACATACTGCTTGCAGTTGCACAAGTATGATTTTATCCATTCACCTAGTTGCCCTCGAATACCATAGTTGCCTAATTTTTGTATCAGCATTTCATGGTCAATGGTGACAAATGCTTTTGAAAGATCCAGAAACATTGCAGAGACAACCTATTTTTCATCCAAGGACTGTAAAATGTATTCTGTTAGACTGGCAATTGCTGATTCTGTAGATTCAGTCTTTCTGAAACCATGTTGTGAGGGTATGAGAATGTTATGTTTGTCCAAATAATTAACTAATCTGGTATACATAAGCATTTCTAGGATTTTTCAGAAGCATAATATAAGTGAAACTGGTCTGTAGTTGCTGGGGTCATCCTTATCCCCTTTCTTGTACACTGGCACCACCTTCGTTATCTTCAGTTTTTCTGGAAAAATTCCATATCTGAAAGAACAGTTTACTATGTTCAGCAGTGATGTTATTATCTGCTCACTTACCAGCTTTATTATATGATTTGATATTTCATCATCACCAGCTGATTTCTTGGACTTCAGTTCCTGTATGGTTTTCTGTAGTTCATCTTCCATGACTGGTCTTAAGAACATAGTAATGCTTGATCTTTTTGGTATCTTAATACTCTTCTGTTTTTGACTATTTCTTTCCAATTTTAAATTTTCTTCTACACTGATATAATTATTATTCAGTATGTTTGCTATTTCCATACCATCTGTGACCACTGTGTTGTCTATTTTAATTGACCTAATACCTCCATCTTTGTTTGACCCATTGTTTTCCTTTCTTTTAGCATTAATTGCATTCCAAGCTGCCTTTGCCTTGTTTTTTGAGTTCGTTATGGTGGTCTCAATTGCTCTTGCTTATGCTTCTCTTGCCGTTTTTCTATACTTCTTTTTTAACATTTTATAGTTTTCAGCTTCGCCCATCCATCTCAGATCCTGCAGCTACCTTTGCTGTTCTAGTATTTCACTGGTAATCCACTGTGTTTGATCTTGCAGCCTTTCTTGTCTCTTTACTTTGGGAAATGCTACATTAAAATGGTATTTAATTGTTGAAATAAATGCATCATATTTATCATTTACACTCTGGGCCTGTACGGTTTCATTCCAAGTTTCCTTACTTAACGTTATTCTAAAGATGTTGATATTTTGTTCACTGATGATCCTGATTTCTTTGGTTGTTCATTTTGGTTCTGATACTGTGTCATTACTTCTGCAAAAGCTGATTAGTTGTCCATGATGATCAGATATTTCTGCCTGAGTTACATGTGACTCATAGTTACACATATTAGTAATTATGTTGTCAATAACTGTCTCACATTGTAAAGTCACTCTTGTTGGTGCAGTTATTGTTACTTTCATGTTATGCTGTATTAACAATTCTTCAAAATCCTGTCTTATTTTTGTGTCTTTTCCAATGTCAATGTTGAAGTCTCCAGATATAATAAGGTTTCTCTTCACATTAATTCTCAATAAGCTAGCAATTTTTTCAGAAAGATGCTAATATTGCCACATTGTGACCTGTACACACAAAACACTCTAAAATCCTCTGTCACTATACAAGTAACTTCAAAGTCTTTCTCTCTAGCTATGGGCAATGTAGCAGCTTCACTGTTTACATTCTTTAGGAGAGTACCTGTTTTAGTACATATACAAACGCCACCACCCTTATCTTTAGATCTGCAGAAGTAACTACCTAGTTTGTAGTCCTTTATTGCAACATTATCTATTTTACTTTCAGTTAGTCCATGTTCACTGATGCATAATATGTCTGGTCTTACTTCACTCAGGAGTACTTCTGCTTCTATTTTTTTTTGTTACCAAAGTGTTGAATATTTTGATGAAGTACTTTTATGTAATTTTTTCTTTTGTTGGTTTACATGTTGTGAGCTGTATTCTGAGGCAAATTCTTTAGCATCATCTTTTTTTGTATGGTGCTTATATTTTTCTTTTCGAGCTAGAGTGTATGATTTTTCACCCCCTTCAGGCCATATTAGTTTCCCTTGCTTCTAATGATTTTGCAGACATCTGCAAACATTCTGCTGAAAGTTACAGACCCCAGTCTATTTAAATGCAAGCCATCCTTTGCTAATGAGTTTTCATGTAGGAATTTGTTTGGGTCTATAAAAACTGCCCCAAGACAATCACATTGTTCTTTAAGAGCACAGTTTATTTTGGTGATATATTTTTCACTCACTGACTTTCCGTTTATGATTCCGCTAGGTATCAACCGAGATATTCGTACATATTTCTTGCAGAACGAATCACCATACATTCATTCAGTCTTTAGTGCAATAGTTTCTCACTGAGCGACTACATCAGCATCCACTGGTGACACATCAGGAGGTTAGCAAGTCAATATCTAGAATTGTCTGCTTTTATAGTTCACTTATTCAGTTAGTCTTTCCAGGATGGGTAGGATGTGTACAGGCTGTGTTTGGAGACAGGAGCAGCTGGCTGCAGTTCACGAACAACTGAACATGCTGTTGGCTACAGTCAGTCACCTTCTGACTGCTGCCGCAGGGTATAGCAGTGGTGGAGAATCTGGCGCCTCAGGTGTCACTTGATTTACCCATGGGCTCTGCTTCTGAGGCACCTTCTAGTGCACATGATGCGGAGGATCCACCCTGACAGCAGGAAAAGTGGTGGGTGGTAACTTGTTCGTGTCGGTCAAGGCAGAGGGCCAATGTGGAAACTGGCCACTTGGCCTTGCCCATTCATGCTGTTAGTGGACAGGTGGCTGCTCCTTCAGCAGGATCTGAGCAGGCACATGGGGGGAGTGGTTTACTGGTTATTGGGTGCTCCAATGTTAGGCATGTTACAGAACCCCTTAGGCAGATAGCTTTCAGGGCTGGAAAGAAAGCCAATGCACACTCAGTATGTCTGCCGGAAGACCTCACCTGAGATGAGGAGGTGGCCTTGCTGGTGCAAGCTGCAGTTGTCTGCAAACTGTGGCTCACGTTGACACCAGTGACGCCTATCGCATGGGTTCTGAGGTGATCCTCAGTTCGTACATGCTTCTGGTGGAGGTGGTGATGACTGCTGGCCTTGCCCATGGAGTGCAAGCAGAGCTCGCAATTGGCAGTATCATTCCCAGAGTTGACGGGGGTCCTTTGGTTTGGAGGTGAGTGGAGGGTCTCAACCGTAGGCTTTTGTTGACTCTGTGATGGTCTTTGCTGCAGTTTCTGGACCTGCATTATCATGTGGGGATTTGTAGGTATCCCTTTGATAGGTCAGGGGAGCAGTTCATAGAGGAAGCAGCTACTTGGATATCAGAGCACTTGTGGAGTGCATGTGAGGGTTGTTTTAGGCTAGGCAGTAGTTTGAGGTGCTCTAATGAACATTCACCAGTTAATATGCAGCAAGAGAAGTCAGTTGAGATTCAGAATAAAGACACTTTGTCATAATTTTATCAGTAAACTGTTGAAGCATTCATAATAAAGTTCCAAAATTTACTGCCCTCTAGGAGAGTTCTTGCGTTCAAATTATTCTTGGGCCTGAGAGCTGGCTGAAACCCGAAGTGGAATGCTCTGAGATATTTAGCGAGTCATGGAACATATATCTGAAAGATAGATTAGAGGCCATAGGAGGAGAGTGTTCATTGCAGTTGACAAAAATACTATCTATATTGAGGTTGAAGTTGAATGCGACAGTGAAGTTATCTGGTCACGTATAACAGTGTAGGTGAAACCAAGTTAATTGTAGGATGTGTTTACTGGCCACTCGATTCCATTGTGACAATTCTAGTCATTCAAAGAACGTTTATGGTAAATAACACATAAATACTCAGATCATGCAATACTAGTTGCCTTCAACTTTAACCTGCCGATTATAGGCTGGGATGTCTATGGATTCATTGTGCGGGGTACAGACAGACAGTCATACAAAATACTTTTGAACACATTTACTGGAAACTGTCTTGAGCAGCTAGTATGCCAGTCCAAATACAATGGAAATATCTTAGATCTTGTAGCTACAAATAGGGTGGATCTTATCAACAATGTTGATATAGAAATGGGGATTAGCATTCATAATGTCATTATAGCAACTGTGATTACAAAAGTTAATAAATCAGTCAAGAAGGCTGGGTGAGTGTTTCTGCTAGATAGAGCAGATAAGCAGTTGTTAGCATCTCACTTAGACAGGGGACTGACATCACTTAGTTCCTGTAAAATGGATGTAGAAGAATTACAGGCAAAGTTTAAGCAGGTTATAAATCATGATGTGGAGAGTTAGTGCCTAGTAAGAATAAAGGATGGAAAAGACCTACCATGCTTTAATTACAAAATTTGGAGGATGCTGAGGAAGCAGAGGCTGTCGCACTCTCTGTTCAAAAGGGAATGCACAAATGATGACATGCAAATGTCATTAGAGATTTGTTCTTATGTGAAAAGATCTATGTGCGAAGCATACAGCTACCATCGTCACACCTTAGCAAAAGATCTTGCAGAGAATCCAAGAAAATTCTGATCGTATGTAAAATTGATAAGTGGGTCTAAGGCTTCCCTTGTTGACCAGTCTGGTGTGCCAGTTTAAGATAGCAAAATGAAAACTGAAGTTTTAAATCTCATTTTCAAAAAATCGTTCACTCAGGAGAATTGTACAAACGTACGGTTATGTGACCACTGGACGGACTTCCGTATGGATGATACAGAAATAAGCATACATGGCTTAGAGAAGCAACTTAAAGATTTGAAAACAAATAAATCACCAGGTCGAAATGGAATCTATGTTCAATTTTAAAAAGAGTACTGTGTGACATTGGCCCCTTATCTAGATTGTATTTATTGTGGATCCCTCACCCACCACAAAGTCCCAAGTGACTGGAAAAAAGTGCAGGTGACTCCAGTACATAATAAAGGTAAAAGAACATACCTGCAGAATTACAGACCAATATCCCTAACTTCTGTTTGCTGTAGAATCCTTGAACATGTTCGAATATAATAAACTTTCTTGAGACTGAGAAGCTTATGTGCAGAAATCAACATGATTTTAGAAAGCATCACTCGTGTGGAACTTAGCTTGCACTTTTCTCACATGATGTACTGAGAACTATGGATGAAGGGCAACAGGCAGATACCATATTTCTAGATTTATAGAAAGCATTTGACATGCTGCCCCATTGCAGACTGTTAACAAAGGTACGAGCATATCAAATAAGTTCACAGTTATGTGAGTGGCTTGAAGAATTCTTAAATAATAGAACGTGGTGTGTTGTCCTTGACAGCGAGTGCTCATCAGAGACAAGGGTATTGTCAGGAGTGCCCCAGGAGTGTGATAGGATTGCTGCTGTTCTCTCTATACATAAATGATTTGGCTGACAGGGTGGGCAGCAATCTGTGGTTGTTTGCTGATGATGCCATGGTGTATGGTAAGGTGTCAAAGTTGAGTGACTGTAGGAAGATACATGACAACTTAGACAGAATTTCCAATTAGTGTGATAAATGGCAGCTAGCCCTAAATGTGGAAGAATGTAAGTTGATGTGGATGAGTAGGAAGATCAAACCTGTGATATTTGCATACAGTATTACTAGTGTCCAGCTTGACACAATCAAGTCGTTTAAATATCTGGGCATAATGTTGCACAGCGATATGAGGTGGAATGAGCATGTGAAAACTGTGGTAGGGAAGACAAATCATTTATTGGGAGAATTTTAGAAATGAGTGGTTCACCTGTAAAGGAGACTGTGTGTAGAATGCTGGTGCGACTTATTCTTGAGTACCACTCAAGTATTTGGGATCCATACCAGATCAGACTGATGGAAGACATCGATGCAGTTCAGAGGAGGGCTGTTAGATTTGTTACTGGTAGGTTTGAACAAAATGTAAGTGTTATGGAGATGCTTTGGGAACTTGAATGGGAATCCCTGGAGGGAAGGCGGTGTTCCTTTTGGGAACACTATTGAGAAAGTTTAGAGAACTTGAATTTGAAGCTGACTGCTGAATAATTCTACTGCCACCAACATACATACATTGTGTTTAAGGACCATGAAGACAAGATACAAGAAATTAGGGCTCATATGGAGGCATACAGACAGTCATATTTCCCTCGCTCTATTTGCGAGTGGAACAAGAAAGGAAATGACAAGTAGTGGTACAGGGTACTGTCTGTCACGCACCTTATGGTGGATTGTGAAGTATCTATGTAGATGTAGATGTAGACGGGTGGCAATGAGCATATCTATTCTTCAGATGCCCACAGATATTGCTATTAAGATAGAATGGTGCATCAGTTTGTTGAATCCACTAATTCTCATGGACAACCAGAGATGCAATCTGTGACAACAGTGCTATCAACTCTTTCATCTGTAATTGAGTGTTACATTAATTGTCCTTCCTGGATTCTGAGTGATGTCAATCCATCCAAATTTAGGCTTACTGCTGTCTCCTAAATTGCTTAACGCAGAGCTTGTGCTCTGTGTCTAATGAGCTTTTATACTTGGAAAAATGGTGCAGCAGTTACAACATTGGACTTTCATTGAGAAAGAGGGTGGCTTAAATCCCCACCAAACTGTCCAATTTTATGTTTCTTGCAATTTCCCTCAGTTGCATAAGGCAAATGTTGGACTGATTCCTTTAGAAAAAAGACACCCTTCCTCAATCCAAGCTTACGCCCCATGTCTAGTGATATATTCATCTATCTAATGTGAAGCCTTAACCTTCTTTACCAGTTACCTCTTCATCAATGAGATGGTAAACATCTAATCTGCAATTTCTTCAGTAATCACTCCACATCCTGTACAATGTGGAATTAAATAGCTGGGAAGTGTTTCTTCAACTTAGTCTTTTGTTCCACAGTTCTCCAGGACCTAGTTACATTTATTGAATCTGTAGGTGATCTGACAGTATACGACTACAAAATTTAGTACATGGAGCTACCATCACTGGCAGCAACATAGGCTCTAGCCTGGCTGAGCTCTGAGCTAAACTGAATTTAAAAAGGAACCCTTGAGTGTGAAATGGATCGCAAAATGTGAATGACGTTTATGGTATTCAATGACCCACATATTGTCTACACTGCAGCCTCAATATTGGGTGCTAATGGAAACAGGGAGTGGATCTGGAGGTATCCAATGCTGAGCACAGCATGTGGCTATGGAGCGTAGCTGAACTGCTTAGTTGATGAATAACTCACATAGTGCTACAGTGTTAGTGGTGTTGATATAAAGCATAACAATGTGGCAATAATAAACAAAGCAAACATTGCATCATATCTACAACTAAAGTTGACAATTTATCGGAAAGGAACCCAAGGAATTTCACAGAATGAGAAAGAAGTGTCAGATGAAATATTAGAGTTTCTGCAGGATGAGTCAATGGAATGTGTGGTGTCATGTACACTCTTTGACATAAAACTCGACCGGTGGCCGGCCGCTTCAGAGGCTAAGTCCGCGCCGATCGCGACATGGGACAATAAAACTGGCCAACTCGCTAATTCTCTAAGTCCGGTTACCTGCACAATCTGGCAACACTGCAGACTGCGGCACTTCCTGGAGGAAAACTTGTCCCATGATAGAGGAACACTAGGCTGATTACGCCTGTGGTCTAGCGGTAGCGTGCGTTCTTTCTGTTCGTAATATCAGTGGATCGAGAGCAGCTGGCATAAAATATTTTTATAGCCTCTTCTGTCTGAATGCTGAAGACGTGAATGTAATGGTAGTGCAGATTCAATCTATTTCGCTTTCTGACACACCGATATCAAAATTTTATCCATTAACGATTTTGCGGCAGATTTCCTGCAGACTGTCCTCCTCTGGACGCCGTATGCGGCAAAGCTCCGGGATCCATTTGCTGGCTACCGGCAGCGGCCGTGGCGACAGCAGCGGCGCTGCACTCCCCCGTTCTTTATCGAAAGCGCCTGCTCCCGCTCATCGCTTTTGATGATTTAAAACGCTTTATTATTAAATGTTGCTCCACAGAAAATTTCTACGATTTCCATTCACGCTCAAAAGCAACGGAGACAGACGACCTGATTAGTAGGCGGGTATTATATTACATTAATCAGCAAGAGCTGAGTATGGCCTGAAATTAATTTTATAGACTGGGACGAAATTAAACCACCTCGCTACATTCGATGAATTTATAAATGCTTCATACCTCGTTTCTTTTCCTTTCAAACTCAATTATTTGTGCAACTTTTGGTCAATGTTCGGATGTTTTCATCAAGCCGAGGTGAGCGTCTGTGGTATAAAGTGTATTACAGTTCTTGTTTCATTCCTTATGGTAACTCTATGCGATAAACTGTGTGAATACCTTGCAATGTATGCTCTGTAGCAGTGCAGGAACACTGCACATTTGGAGTTCCATGTATGGGTTCATGAAGTATTTAATGTTGATCGGAAGTGATAGTTAAGGTCATCAGAATTAGACCAGAAAAATTTGTCGTTTTGGAAGTTTCAGAGAACGGAAAGGAATTGCTAACACCAGTGTTAGAAAACGTCTACAGTTAAATGCTATTGCAAAAATTTAGAAGAGGGGAACTATATTAATCAACATGTGCACTTCATAAACAACCTTCTGACATGTTAGACCTATATGACGAACAAAACTCAAATTTATATCGTTGACAGTTGCTTTGAATCTTTTCAGGATCTATTTTACAGTGAAGCACCTTGGCATTTGCAAAGCAGACATCCATGATATTAACTTAATTTACCAAGTCGAATCGGAAGAAGATTGATGTTTAAAGGCATTCTTCAGATTTCGTATAAACAATTTTTACTAGCCGTTTGCAACTCCATTAATTAAAATGGAAAATAAAAGGTTGTAGTCAGCGGCTTCCACCGAGATTGGAACTGCTATGTCATACAGTACGACCACTGCAACGCACAAGGGAACCTCTTTTTTTTTAATTTTGCTTTTTTTCTTTTACTTTTTTTTACGATTACCCCTTTTTTCTCTCTTATTTTAAAGCCCCTTAGGAAAATGGCAATAAAAAAAGAAACTAAGTGCCACCGCCACTTTTCATCCTATAACAAAAAGAAAATATCTGGTCCACTTCAGGCGTTGGCTCCTGACTAAACCTACCCCAAGAGCTGCCTATATACCAGGGGAAATATGGGAATTCAAGGTTAGGGCTATCATTACAAACAAAACAAAATCTTCCTTTTTCTGAATTTTATTTTTATTTTGATTTTTGTTTTGTTTATTTTTGTTGTGTAATTGATCAGACTCCTTCTGCGCCCCGCTGGTAATATGTTGAGTCACGTCTTCTCGAAATTGGTGTGTTCCGTTCAGTAGTTCAGAAATGTTCATTGGTTCAAACTGGAAACCTTCTTCACTCTTGACTTAACACATTCCAGCTGCGAGGCGGGTCGTGGAAAGCACTCCCAAGGAAGTTCGAGAAAAATTGTCTGTATTTTGGGTGGCGGACAACGACATAATGACGGTCGTTGAGGTATGTCCAAAAATCGAGTACAGAGTCTACAGTTTGTCCAACTAGGTAGTGAATGGCATGTCCGCGAATCCAATTCACAGCATTGGTCTTTGTCCGAGGAAAATAGTCACGTCCCGGAACTAATAATGAAAGGGGAGTATCCCGATTCAGAATGTCCCGCGTTAGAAAAGCCACAATATGACGAATAACCTCTGAGCTAACGACACACTGGCGACCACAGACGGACTATAGTCACTGCGATGTTGCCTGAGCCTCAGAACGCAACCTTAAAACACACAAACAGGTGTTACTTATGTGAAGAACGCCGTTCTTGGAGTCCAGAAATTAATTATACTTTCTAAGTGTCTCATCTTACAGTGGATTCTATCGTTAGAGTCTTCGATGTGGAAAACGAATGTCAAGTGAATTTAGCGAGGTAACACCGGCCTACACCCGGAAGTAAATGCACTATCAGAGTGTTGACAAATACTTGCTACGACGCTGCCATTTCTCGGTTCTCTTACGAGGCAGCTCTTCAGCGAAATGCTTGCCGTGATTCTCCGATACGGTCCTTCAGAGTGGAGACGCGCGCGCACGTTTGGTTTTTATGCGGCGTTCTCCCCTGATGGTTTCTGACGTCACCTTGTGGGCTATATCTACACTTGCGACATTCAATTATCATTAATCCAGAATGATACAAGTTTCAGCTTCCGGCGTGGAAGAAGGCTGTTGACGCCGACATTATATCATTTCAACGTAGGGAAAGCAAAACCGGTCATTCAATGTTTCTCATTCAACATAAAGCATGTGAGATAATTTTCCGTAACGTTCATAATCATCTAAAAACACAAACGAAGTAAAAATACATCTGAAGCTTATTCGAATTGAATATAATGTAAGATACCAAACGCTTTGCACCTCGATGTCGAATTTGTCCACGTGCAATCTTTTGCAGCATACAAAAAGAATGTCATGATTACCACGAGAATGAAGAAATATGTTGGTACGGATGGAAGGAAGGAGAGACGCAGTCAACAAATATTCGATTCCTCATGGCATTAATTTCATTTGAGACGTAAGAAGAGTTAAAGTGGGATATTACTTTCGTTGACACGAAAGATATGCCGCACATATTGATAACGAGGAAGTCTGCGTCTTCATACGTTTCCTCCTTGAAATCTGTATGCTCTCTTATATACTAAGTAGCCTGATCATTGTTTCAGTAATGTTACCCTCTTGTTTGACCCCGTAACGATGAACAGATTCCAAATGCATGTCTCTGCATGAAAGTAGCTGTTCGAACCCTTCCTGGATTGCTTTTTGTGTTTTATTGCTTGGAATTCCTGAAGCAGACCACTGTGCCTTCTCCCCTTGTGGGTTAGGTCTCAAAACTAAACCGCTTTTTATCCAATGGCATAATTTATTCAGACAGCATCAGCACAAGACTGTCAAACAAAGCCTTCCATTTATAGTTGCAACACTCTAACCAGCACTGACCGAAGTGTAATCCACGGTCATGGTCCGAAATTAGCAGCTGTCTGCTACTGTGGCAAAGTCCGTACTACACTTTCGATTCCGCAGCACCATTTTATCTGGTAACACTGTGTAGTTGCAGAGTTGTGCTAGCATGTCTGTCCTCACACTGTCAACTTTATGTATCTCACTTCTCCTGTAGCGTTGATCACAAGGAGCAGAAGTAAATGAGTGTATTCTGCATGACGTAACATTCAGTATTCCCTTCTTTCATAGCCACTCTTCATGTGCATCGATACCAAATAGGAATGTGAAAACTCTTGCGAGTGAGAGAATGACAATAACAATCGTAACAAGAACAATCAAATAATGAATAATGTTTATTCCAACGCAGAATGAGAATGGCTTTAAATATAAAAATCTATATCTATATCCATATCTATTGATCTTTGAGTGGGCACAATGCAAATATATTCTTAGCATTTAGTTACTGAATTTAGTTCGGGATGTTTGCAGAGAAAAGGAAAAGTCGGTACTTCTCGCTAGTGTAATGTAATGTGAACCAGCAACTACCCTTTCCTTAGAACACGACTCAAGCAGGTCCCCAAGTAGATACCAAGGCACTGCTGCATTCTGTTCCCTGACATTGCTCTGATGACGGTTAATGCAGGTAGTTCCGATTATGAAATACAAAACGTATTGCAGGTTAGTTCCTAGAATAGTAACATTAAATTTGCGTTGTAGACGGCACATGAACGTGACGACTAGCCATATTACTCATCAATATAAAAAGACAATATTATGGGAATTTAGCAGGATTACTCAACATGAATTCCGAAATTGGTTGACTGACCGCACAGGTGCTAAACGTCGTCAAGAGTATACGATGTCCTAATCGCATTAGGAGTATGAAGATCGTCTTTGACAGCTCGCAACTTTCACATTGCTATCTCCACCCTACTCCAGACAGACTACATATTGAAAAATAAAAGCGAGTTCTCTTGCAGCGTAAGCTTATTGTAACTAATCTAAAAATTATTGGACAGGAACATTGTCCTATTCAAAAAAAGCTGTCCAGCAGGTCCTCTAATCTATCCTTGGTACAGTCGTTTGACTATTGACAATGGTTCCAACAAGTCACCACTAGAAAACACTGCTCTGTACCGCAATAACTCAAGATGTAAAGTAATACCACGATACTACAAATATCAGGGAACACCTTATCACAGATAAGACTGTCCTTAAGGCTTGTAAGCTCACATTTATTACAATAAATGACATACCTGAAATGTTCCCTCTCTCATTATTACGTCAGATTGGTAATGCACGTAGTAAGTTCGTCGTATTCAAAGTAACATACCGTACTTATTATTTAACACAAAATGACATTAAAAATTTAAGTTATTCACGAGCAGCTAGTTGAGAATATGTATGAACTTCAAATGACACGACGAACCGCCTTGTTCCGCATATGGATTCAAACCAGCTCATGCAGACTAAGCAAAGATTTCGTTACTGACGGAAACTAACAGTCATTCCTGATTAAGCATACAGAGAGTGATATACCTCGATTTTAGACAGTATCAGTTAGCAAATATCAACTTTAAATTGCATAACGCAAACATGTTTAGCAGACGCGAATTCCTACCCATCATCTATTGTCCCTGTTAACGAACTACGAGAGATGTTAATATGATAGTAATAATAACAATAATAATCGAATTATCCGGCAACTTCACACTTCACAGTGGATTTTCTCGAACTAAGAAATTTGCTGAATTTGTGAAAAATCAAAATGGCTTCACATCCAGCCTATGATGCCTAGAAGAGTCTTTACATCCTGCTGACATGAGAATAGCATAATCTCTACGTCAGAAGCTTGCTTCTACTTAACCATTTAATAGACTCGCATTTTTTCCACCGTGATTAATTTTGTAAGCTAAGCACATCATCCGTTACAGCACACTCCAGGGGCTGGGAAATGTGGCTACAATGGTCTGGTGGAACGAACTATCACAGGTGCAATGCGTGGGTTCAGGCATTTGCTTTTAAGAGGCACAAACAGATTTATTTTACCTCTGGTAACCTCAAGAGAAAGACGTTATAATCCAGAATCAGCATTAAGCATCACGTTCCTTCATTACCAACTGGGCAGAGCCAGTTTACGTTGGGAAATGACATAGCGGAAGTCATTGTAAACAGAAATACAGTCGCCAGTAAGCTTACTTACATTAGCAAATTTTATTTTATTTGATGAACCGATAGCCATTTAAAGGGACAGGGCTCTTGGTTTACTTGTACTTGATTGAACTAGAGACGTTGAAAAATTTGGTGCTGGACTGTGATTCGCATTCGTATTTCCTCTTTCGAGTATCTGAATCTCTCGGAAAAGTATAGTTCAACCATTTCGTTCCTTTTCCCAAGACTGCAGTCTTCTCTAGGTCTCCTCCAAAGGTAAATATGTGGGTCCGAATCCTGATCCAGTACAAAAATATTCATAATTTCATTTCCAGCTCTATCAAGTGCACACTCACCTGCTAGTGAAAATTAACGCGCATTTTTAATGTCTGTTCATGTGTTGCCAACAATCGCAACAGGTGTCGTTATTTCTGGTCAAACACGCACACATCTTACTGTTCGTGAGTAAGAAACTGATACTTAAGCAACGTTCGTGGATGCACGGTAGGTGTGCAGTTCGATTGTCTCTTAGGCACAAAAGTTTGTATCCTTATTTTAGATTCAGACACCTAGCGGCTCGTAAGAAAAACCGATACGTAGCATTTGATTTTTCTTAGTTAACAATCCGATTACGTGTTGGGTTTGTATCTCCGTCACAGAACTTCACATCATGCACTTCATCTTTAAATGCATGCACACTTTGTTACTTCAGAATGGAGGTATATCAGACATCTTTCGTGGTTAGATGACAGGGACGAAAGGGTCTTGATAGGAGTTACGGTTTATTACAAAACTTGTCGTCTTTTATTTTCAAATTTAGATTTGGTTACTGGTATTGGCAAAAATTTCGGTAATTCATGACTCTTTATGGCTAGTCATCAATATGATGTGATTAGATTAGATTACATTACATTACATTACATTACTTCTTGTTCAATAGATCATGAATACCACATTTCGTAATGATGTGGAACGTGTCATTACAATGAAAGATTTCTTTAAATACCATGATTCAATTTCTTTACAACAATTTTTTACACTCTCACTCTTTTTTATCTCTCTCTCACTCTCACTCTCTCTCTCTCTCTCTCTCTCTCTCTCTCTCACACACACACACACACATATATATAGACATTCTTTTCTATTTTTATTTGTTTGTTGTGCTCGACTATCGGCGGGGCACGAAAACGCCTGTGAATGAGTTTCTTAGTTTTGAGTACAATTACTAAAGAAATATAAAAACAACAATGGGAGTTACTGATTTATGATGCTTGGTTTGCAGTCAGTTCTGAGTATTATTAGTAACTATGCTCCAGTCCCTAAACCTAGTTACAGTAAGCGAGTCAGACGCATTACGTATTCCAGGCCGTAGCAGCCGCGACTTGGAGACACCAGCTATGGTCACTTCCCAGCCCGCTGTAGGATCACATCGGTTCGTCTTCTTCCTGCTGGTACTGTAACTGAGATTTGGCAACAAGGCAACGTATGTTTGGCAACTCTGTGATCGACGAGTTACTTCCTGGTGTGCACGGAATTAAGCCTCAAAGTTCACTTGATTTTACCTGTCATTTCCATTGAATAATCTGAGTTATTATCACTTGAAGGGTAACAAAAGATTGTAAATTTACGGTTTTCAGCCCAGGAAAGTCGTTGCAGGTGGAAATCGCAACTAATCTCGACCTTTAAATAGCGGTTTACGAGTTCTAGGCACTTGCCGTCGTAAGAGGACGCTCAGACCCATACCTCTTCGCCAGCTCTGTGGTAATGTGCTGACATGTGGAGAAGCGTCTGTTATGGTTTGCAGTTCCAGTCTCACTGACTGCAACGTTTTTATCCCTTCTGTGAAAGAGCTACAAGGAGTCTGATCAAACATCAATAAGGAAATCGCAAGAAAATACTTTCGGCTCATAGTGCAATGTTGAAAAACTTACAATGCTGCACAACAGGCAACGCCTCTTTCCGCTGCTGACAAGCGAATTTTGGGTTTCTAGGAATACGTAACTATATTTATGAAATGCCACATTTGCATACCTCTTGAGTACGACACAGCATACCAATGAAACACAGACCCAATCAAAATCTAAGTGAGTAGTATTTTACTAATTCGTGTCGATAGAGGCACATTTGTGTACAGATACTCGGTTTTATTAAAACATACTTTCGTCGTAAGGTTATCGTGGTTAGTTTTATTTCATTTCTTATAATACAGTGCACAATTTTCGTAAGGTTCCCTTTAGTGTTGTTAAAACAATAGTAAACATGAGAGAGAAATTAATCATCAACGATATATGCGAATTCTCTGATGTTATCTATGACAGTATGACAATGCACGTGCAGTTTATTGATTACATGCATGTAGAAAACTTGTTCTGAGTTAAAGCTGTCGAACAAAGTTTGAAGAAGAATAAAATCTCACTACCACACGACAACTAATGTAGAAAATACTTTTCTGACATATTATGACACGATGCGCTCTCCCTACACATCTTCGAGATGCATCTGCTGCCTGCTGTCTATTAAACCTGAACAGAACAAAATGTCACAGTAGTTAGTCCTTTTTCCACATGCGACTACTTTGGGTTGAGAAGTGAAGGGAAGTATGTTCAAAGTTCCATTAGATTGACGACTTCAGCAGACAGCAGAATTGCGTTTTAAAAAATGTAGCACTGAATGTATTCGAATTCGCGACATCTTATCTACGCTACTAGCTGACACGTAGCTACAACAGCTCCAGAGCTCGACAACTATTCCTCCAGAACTTTTTGATTCCACAGCAATGTGAGATTATGCATATGGCCAGGTTTTGACTTCTGAGAGACAAACAGTTACAGCTTTTCCTTTTTTTTTTTACTGAACGACGTTTTCTACAAACAGATAGCGCAATAGTGTAGCTCAAGTGGAAAGGAACACTTCCTATTTAAACTTCTGCATCCTACACTGTTGGCAGTTCTGTGTAGGTGGCAGTTACGTGATTTTATTTCGGTGATTACAAAATATAGAGTGGAATGTATGCACTGGGTAGCCGAGGCAGCTAGTTCATGGTGATTCGGTCAACCAAGTAAATGAATTTACTGAACATGGTGCAAATTACTACAGGACGCCTGTGTGTCAGAATTCTCATCCAGTGCGGCGCAACGATAGAAAAATGAGAGAAGAGGATTTCGTGGTCTGTTGGACGGCTGGTAGGTTGTTATACGTATGGTCTGGGTTGGATTCCCACTTCTGTCAATAATTTTAGATAGGGAGAGACAGAGTCCATTCTCTCCTGGCTACACCAAGTGAAGAAGATGTAATGGCAGTGTCGTCTGAAAATTCACATTAATGATGATTTTCCTTCTCTACCAAGTAGACGGTAGGTTGAACCACAATAAAGTCTGGAGTGGTGACATGTAGAAACTCTATCACCAGTAACCTTTCTTATACTAGTTATTTATTTCAAGTGACGAAACAAACGCTATGTATGGTCACAGGACACTTATTCCATCTTTTATCTGAGCTTCTGTATGTCGATAAGATTGGTTCTGAACTGGGAATGCAACTCAGACCGCCCTTAACGCGGAATTTGATCCCTTCGTGACAATACAGCTCGGCTACAATTTGTTGTTTGTTCAAAACTGCAGATTCCTCAACATCTCCACATGTTGCGCGTGAATGGGATCGAATCCTGGCCCGGCACTAAAGATTTAATTATGTATTATCAAGCTCTAGCATGAGAACACCTATATGCTGGTGGATAAGAATTTTGATTTTTAACGTATTTTCATTCGTTGTCAACACTAACGATATCTGACGTTTTTAACTCCCAGTGAGACACAGAACTATTTGCGAGATGACTGTAAGTTCAAGATGTTATTCTGAGCAGCTGGTGGAGAAAAATTCGGTAGCTGACGTCTCTTTGTGTGTAGTCAACAACGATATGTGTGGGGCTCTATTCCCAGTGAGCGCTGAACTCTTCGTCATATTATTTCTAGTTCAAACATGCTCACATATTACTGCTGGCGCAACAAACCCATATTTAACGTTCGTTTTCTCTAGAATATAACAGCGATAGGTGCCGGGTGGGAGTCCTGGGAAGGAAAAAATTAATGTTTCGTCTCGTCATTTCAGTTAAAACATCTAGCTATTGCCGCGAAAATCCGATATGTCACATTTGACTGTGCTTCGATAGCAATCCGATTAGGTTCTGGGTTCGCATCCGTGTCCAACACAAAGCTTTACCTCACAGCATTTCAAGTAAGTTACTTGTGAAGAAGCAATATTTAACATCTCTCGTAGTTCGTTAACAGGGACAATAGATGATGGGTAGGAATTCGCGTCTGTTAAACATGTTTGCGTTATGCAATTTAAAGTTGATATTTGCTAACTGATACTGTCTAAAATCGAGGTATATCACTCTCTGTATGCTTAATCAGGAATGACTGTTAGTTTCCGTCAGTAACGAAATCTTTGCTTAGTCTGCATGAGCTGGTTTGAATCCATATGCGGAACAAGGCGGTTCGTCGTGTCATTTGAAGTTCATACATATTCTCAACTAGCTGCTCGTGAATAACTTAAATTTTTAATGTCATTTTGTGTTAAATAATAAGTACGGTATGTTACTTTGAATACGACGAACTTACTACGTGCATTACCAATCTGACGTAATAATGAGAGAGGGAACATTTCAGGTATGTCATTTATTGTAATAAATGTGAGCTTACAAGCCTTAAGGACAGTCTTATCTGTGATAAGGTGTTCCCTGATATTTGTAGTATCGTGGTATTACTTTACATCTTGAGTTATTGCGGTACAGAGCAGTGTTTTCTAGTGGTGACATGTTGGAACCATTGTCAATAGTCAAACGATTGTACCAAGGAGCGATTAGAGGACCTGCTGGACAGCTTTTTTTGAATAGGACAATGTTCCTGTCCAATAATTTTTAGATTAGTTACAATAAGCTTACGCTGCAAGAGAACTCGCTTTTATTTTTCAATATGTAGTCTGTCTGGAGTAGGGTGGAGATAGCAATGTGAAAGTTGCGAGCTGTCAAAGACGATCTTCATATTCCTAATGCGATTAGGACATCGTATACTCTTGACGACGTTTAGCACCTGTGCGGTCAGTCAACCAATTTCGGAATTCATGTTGAGTAATCCTGCTAAATTCCCATAATATTGTCTTTTTATATTGATGAGTAATATGGCTAGTCGTCACGTTCATGTGCCGTCTACAACGCAAATTTAATGTTACTATCCTAGGAACTAACCTGCAATACGTTTTGTATTTCATAATCGGAACTATCTGCATTAACCGTCATCAGAGCAATGTCAGGGAACAGAATGCAGCAGTGCCTTGGTATCTACTTGGGGACCTGCTTGAGTAGTGTTCTGAGGAAAGGGTAGTTGCTGGTTCACATTACATTACACTAGCGAGAAGTACCGACTTTTCCTTTTCTCTGCAAACATCCCGAACTAAATTCAGTAACTAAATGCTAAGAATATATTTGCATTGTGCCCACTCAAAGATCAATAGATATGGATATAGATATAGATTTTTATATTTAAAGCCATTCTCGTTCTGCGTTGGAATAAACATTATTCATTATTTGATTGTTCTTGTTACGATTGTTATTGTCATTCTCTCACTCGCAAGAGTTTTCACATTCCTATTTGGTATCGATGCACATGAAGAGTGGCTATGAAAGAAGGGAATACTGAATGTTACGTCATGCAGAATACACTCATTTACTTCTGCTCCTTGTGATCAACTCTACAGGAGAAGTGAGATACATAAAGTTGACAGTGTGAGGACAGACATGCTAGCACAACTCTGCAACTACACAGTGTTACCAGATAAAATGGTGCTGCGGAATCGAAAGTGTAGTACGGACTTTGCCACAGTAGCAGACAGCTGCTAATTTCGGACCATGACCGTGGATTACACTTCGGTCAGTGCTGGTTAGAGTGTTGCAACTATAAATGGAAGGCTTTGTTTGACAGTCTTGTGCTGATGCTGTCTGAATAAATTATGCCATTGGATAAAAAGCGGTTTAGTTTTGAGACCTAACCCACAAGGGGAGAAGGCACAGTGGTCTGCTTCAGGAATTCCAAGCAATAAAACACAAAAAGCAATCCAGGAAGGGTTCGAACAGCTACTTTCATGCAGAGACATGCATTTGGAATCTGTTCATCGTTACGGGGTCAAACAAGAGGGTAACATTACTGAAACAATGATCAGGCTACTTAGTACATAAGAGAGCATACAGATTTCAAGGAGGAAACGTATGAAGACGCAGACTTCCTCGTTATCAATATGTGCGGCATATCTTTCGTGTCAACGAAAGTAATATCCCACTTTAACTCTTCTTACGTCTCAAATGAAATTAATGCCATGAGGAATCGAATATTTGTTGACTGCGTCTCTCCTTCCTTCCATCCGTACCAACATATTTCTTCATTCTCGTGGTAATCATGACATTCTTTTTGTATGCTGCAAAAGATTGCACGTGGACAAATTCGACATCGAGGTGCAAAGCGTTTGGTATCTTACATTATATTCAATTCGAATAAGCTTCAGATGTATTTTTACTTCGTTTGTGTTTTTAGATGATTATGAACGTTACGGAAAATTATCTCACATGCTTTATGTTGAATGAGAAACATTGAATGACCGGTTTTGCTTTCCCTACGTTGAAATGATATAATGTCGGCGTCAACAGCCTTCTTCCACGCCGGAAGCTGAAACTTGTATCATTCTGGATTAATGATAATTGAATGTCGCAAGTGTAGACATAGCCCACAAGGCGACGTCAGAAACCATCAGGGGAGAACGCCGCATAAAAACCAAACGTGCGCGCGCGTCTCCACTCTGAAGGACCGTATCGGAGAATCACGGCAAGCATTTCGCTGAAGAGCTGCCTCGTAAGAGAACCGAGAAATGGCAGCGTCGTAGCAAGTATTTGTCAACACTCTGATAGTGCATTTACTTCCGGGTGTAGGCCGGCGTTACCTCGCTAAATTCACTTGACATTCGTTTTCCACATCGAAGACTCTAACGATAGAATCCACTGTAAGATGAGACACTTAGAAAGTATAATTAATTTCTGGACTCCAAGAACGGCGTTCTTCACATAAGTAACACCTGTTTGTGTGTTTTAAGGTTGCGTTCTGAGGCTCAGGCAACATCGCAGTGACTATAGTCCGTCTGTGGTCGCCAGTGTGTCGTTAGCTCAGAGGTTATTCGTCATATTGTGGCTTTTCTAACGCGGGACATTCTGAATCGGGATACTCCCCTTTCATTATTAGTTCCGGGACGTGACTATTTTCCTCGGACAAAGACCAATGCTGTGAATTGGATTCGCGGACATGCCATTCACTACCTAGTTGGACAAACTGTAGACTCTGTACTCGATTTTTGGACATACCTCAACGACCGTCATTATGTCGTTGTCCGCCACCCAAAATACAGACAATTTTTCTCGAACTTCCTTGGGAGTGCTTTCCACGACCCGCCTCGCAGCTGGAATGTGTTAAGTCAAGAGTGAAGAAGGTTTCCAGTTTGAACCAATGAACATTTCTGAACTACTGAACGGAACACACCAATTTCGAGAAGACGTGACTCAACATATTACCAGCGGGGCGCAGAAGGAGTCTGATCAATTACACAACAAAAATAAACAAAACAAAAATCAAAATAAAAATAAAATTCAGAAAAAGGAAGATTTTGTTTTGTTTGTAATGATAGCCCTAACCTTGAATTCCCATATTTCCCCTGGTATATAGGCAGCTCTTGGGGTAGGTTTAGTCAGGAGCCAACGCCTGAAGTGGACCAGATATTTTCTTTTTGTTATAGGATGAAAAGTGGCGGTGGCACTTAGTTTCTTTTTTTATTGCCATTTTCCTAAGGGGCTTTAAAATAAGAGAGAAAAAAGGGGTAATCGTAAAAAAAAGTAAAAGAAAAAAAGCAAAATTAAAAAAAAAGAGGTTCCCTTGTGCGTTGCAGTGGTCGTACTGTATGACATAGCAGTTCCAATCTCGGTGGAAGCCGCTGACTACAACCTTTTATTTTCCATTTTAATTAATGGAGTTGCAAACGGCTAGTAAAAATTGTTTATACGAAATCTGAAGAATGCCTTTAAACATCAATCTTCTTCCGATTCGACTTGGTAAATTAAGTTAATATCATGGATGTCTGCTTTGCAAATGCCAAGGTGCTTCACTGTAAAATAGATCCTGAAAAGATTCAAAGCAACTGTCAACGATATAAATTTGAGTTTTGTTCGTCATATAGGTCTAACATGTCAGAAGGTTGTTTATGAAGTGCACATGTTGATTAATATAGTTCCCCTCTTCTAAATTTTTGCAATAGCATTTAACTGTAGACGTTTTCTAACACTGGTGTTAGCAATTCCTTTCCGTTCTCTGAAACCTCCAAAACGACAAATTTTTCTGGTCTAATTCTGATGACCTTAACTATCACTTCCGATCAACATTAAATACTTCATGAACCCATACATGGAACTCCAAATGTGCAGTGTTCCTGCACTGCTACAGAGCATACATTGCAAGGTATTCACACAGTTTATCGCATAGAGTTACCATAAGGAATGAAACAAGAACTGTAATACACTTTATACCACAGACGCTCACCTCGGCTTGATGAAAACATCCGAACATTGACCAAAAGTTGCACAAATAATTGAGTTTGAAAGGAAAAGAAACGAGGTATGAAGCATTTATAAATTCATCGAATGTAGCGAGGTGGTTTAATTTCGTCCCAGTCTATAAAATTAATTTCAGGCCATACTCAGCTCTTGCTGATTAATGTAATATAATACCCGCCTACTAATCAGGTCGTCTGTCTCCGTTGCTTTTGAGCGTGAATGGAAATCGTAGAAATTTTCTGTGGAGCAACATTTAATAATAAAGCGTTTTAAATCATCAAAAGCGATGAGCGGGAGCAGGCGCTTTCGATAAAGAACGGGGGAGTGCAGCGCCGCTGCTGTCGCCACGGCCGCTGCCGGTAGCCAGCAAATGGATCCCGGAGCTTTGCCGCATACGGCGTCCAGAGGAGGACAGTCTGCAGGAAATCCGCCGCAAAATCGTTAGTGGATAAAATTTTGATATCGGTGTGTCAGAAAGCGAAATAGATTGAATCTGCGCTACCATTACATTCACGTCTTCAGCATTCAGACAGAAGAGGCTATAAAAATATTTTATGCCAGCTGCTCTCGATCCACTGACATTACGAACAGAAACAACGCACGCTATCGCTAGACCACAGGCGTAATCGGCCTAGTGTTTCTCTATCATGGGACAAGTTTTCCTCCAGAAGTGTCGCAGTCTGCAGTGTTGCCAGATTGTGCAGATAACCGGACTTAGAGAATTAGCGAGTTGGCCAGTTTTATTGTCCCATGTCGCGATCGGCGCGGACTTAGCCTCTGGAGCGGCCGGCCGCCGGTCGAGTTTTGTGTCAAAGAGTGTACACTGAAATGTGTGGACAGTGTACATGAGGAGTACAATGATGATGATATGTGCTTAACAACTGAAGGTGTTACTGAAGCAGGTGTTGAGCCTTGTAGTTCAACATCCTTGTTGGACAGGAAGCCACAAATCTCGTCTCCAGTGAAACATAGTAAAGTTCAGTCATTGTCCAAGGAGTGGGTACTAAACATAATTACATACATTGAAGATCATCTGCAGCATAGTAAAAAAAATTATGAATAGATTTCGAATGTTGTTTGCATGTTTCAAAGATGCTTGATGCAGTTTACAGGATGAACATCATAGTGACCTACAATGTTATGCACATCAAACTGCACAGCATAGATTTCAGTGATTCAGGGAAGGCAGTGGATGTTTGTATAACTACAAACAGTGCTACAGAACTGTAAGCCATGTTGTTGTTGTTGTGGTCTTCAGTCCTGAGACTGGTTTGATGCAGCTCTCCATGCTACTCTATCCTGTGCAAGCTTTTTCATCTCCCAGTACCTAGTGCATCCTACATCCTTCTGAATCTGCTTAGTGTATTCATCTCTTGGTCTCCCTCTACGATTTTTACCCTCCACGCTGCCCTCCAATACTAAATTGGTGATCCCTTGATGCCTCAGAACATGTCTTACCAACCGATCCCTTCTTCTGGTCAAGTTGCGCCACAAACTTCTCTTCTCCCCAATCCTATTCAATACTTCCTCATTAGTTATGTGATCTACCCATCTAATCTTCAGCATTCTTCTGTAGCACCACATTTCGAAAGCTTCTGTTCTCTTCTTGTCCAAACTATTTATCGTCCATGTTTCACTTCCATACATGGCTACACTCCATACAAATACTTTCAGAAATGACTTCCTGACACTTAAATCAGTACTGGATGTTAACAAATTTCTCTTCTTCAGAAACGCTTTCCTTGCCATTGCCAGTCTACAATTTATATCCTCTCTACTTCGACCATCATCAGTTATTTTGCTCCCCAAATAGCAAAACTCCTTTACTACTTTAAGTGCCTCATTTCCTAATCTAATTCCCTCAGCATCACCCGACTTAATTAGACTACATTCCATTATCCTTGTTTTTCTTTTGTTGATGTTCATCTTATATCCTCCTTTCAAGACACTGTCCATTCCATTCAACTGCTCTTCCAAGTCCTTTGCTGTCTCTGACAGAATTACAATGTCATCGATGAACCTCAAAGTTTTTATTTCTTCTCCATGAATTTTAATACCTACTCCGAATTTTTCTTTTGTTTCCTTTACTGCTTGCTCAATATACAGATTGAACAACATCGGGGAGAGGCTACAACCCTGTCTTACTCCCTTCCCAACCACTGCTTCCCTTTCATGCCCCTCGACTCGTATAACTGCCATCTGGTTTCTGTACAAATTGTAAATAGCCTTTCGCTCCCTGTATTTTACCCCTGCCACCTTTAGAATTTGAAAGAGAGTATTCCAGTCAACATTGTCAAAAGCTTTCTCTAAGTCTACAAATGCTAGAAACGTAGGTTTGCCTTTCCTTAATCTTTCTTCTAAGATAAGTCGTAAGGTCAGTATTGCCTCACGTGTTCCAGTGTTTCTACGGAATCCAAACTGATCTTCCCCGAGGTTGACTTCTACTAGTTTTTCCATTCGTCTGTAAAGAATTCGTGTTAGTATTTTGCAGCTATGACTTATTAAGCTGATAGTTCGGTAATTTTCACATCTGTCAACACCTGCTTTCTTTAGGATTGGAATTATTATATTCTTCTTGAAGTCTGAGGGTATTTCGCCTGTTTCATACATCTTCCTCACCAGATGGTAGAGTTTTGTCAGGACTGGCTCTCCCACGGCCGTCAGTAGTTCCAATGGAATATTGTCTACTCCGGGGGCTTTGTTTCGACTCAGGTCTTTCAGTGCTCTGTCAAACTCTTCACGCAGTATCATATCTCCCATTTCATCTTCATCTACATCCTCTTCCATTTCCATAATATTGTCCTCAAGTACATCGCCCTTGTATAGACCCTCTATATACTCCTTCCACCTTTCTGCTTTCCCTTCTTTGCTTAGAACTGGGTTTCCATCTGAGCTCTTGATATTCATACAAGTCGTTCTCTTATCTCCAAAGGTCTCTTTAATTTTCCTGTAGGCGGTATCTATCTTACCCCTAGTGAGATAGGCCTCTACATCCTTACATTTGTCCTCTAGCCATCCCTGCTTAGCCATTTTGCACTTCCTGTCGATCTCATTTTTGAGACGTTTGTATTCCTTTTTGCCTGTTTCACTTACTGCATTTTTATATTTTCTCCTTTCATCAATTAAATTCAATATTTCTTCTGTTACCCAAGGATTTCTACTAGCCCTCGTCTTTTTACCTACTTGATCCTCTGCTGCCTTCGCTACTTCATCCCTCAAAGCTACCCATTCTTCTTCTACTGTATTTCTTTCCCCCATTTCTGTCAATTGCTCCCTTATGCTCTCCCTGAATCTCTGTACAACCTCTGGTTCTTTTAGTTTATCCAGGTCCCATCTCCTTAAATTCCCACCTTTTTGCAGTTTCTTCAGTTTTAATCTACAGGTCATAACCAATAGATTGTGGTCAGAATCCACATCTGCCCCTGGAAATGTCTTACAATTTAAAACCTGGTTCCTAAATCTCTGTCTTACCATTATATAATCTATCTGATACCTTTTAGTATCTTCAGGGTTCTTCCATGTATACAACCTTCTTTCATGATTCTTAAACCAAGTGTTAGTTATGATTATGTTGTGCTCTGTGCAAAATTCTACCAGGCGGCTTCCTCTTTCATTTCTGTCCCCCAATCCATATTCACCTACTATGTTTCCTTCTCTCCCTTTTCCTACACTCGAATTCCAGTCACCCATGACTATTAAATTTTCGTCTCCCTTCACAATCTGAATAATTTCTTTTATTTCATCATACATTTCTTCAATTTCTTCGTCATCTGCAGAGCTAGTTGGCATATAAACTTGTACTACTGTAGTAGGTGTGGGCTTCGTATCTATCTTGGCCACAATAATGCGTTCACTATGCTGTTTGTAGTAGCTTACCCGCATTCCTCTTTTCCTATTCATTATTAAACCAACTCCTGCATTACCCCTATTTGATTTTGTGTTTATAACCCTGTAGTCACCTGACCAGAAGTCTTGTTCCTCCTGCTACCGAACTTCAATAATTCCCACTATATCTAACTTCAACCTATCCATTTCTCTTTTTAAATTTTCTAACCTACCTGCCCGATTAAGGGATCTGACATTCCACGCTCCGATCCGTAGAATG
Source organism: Schistocerca serialis cubense (assembly GCF_023864345.2). Taxonomy (NCBI): domain Eukaryota; kingdom Metazoa; phylum Arthropoda; class Insecta; order Orthoptera; family Acrididae; genus Schistocerca; species Schistocerca serialis. The sequence goes on from NC_064640.1 coordinate 527,868,757, forward strand.
CCAGTTTTCTTTCTCCTGATAACGACATCCTCTTGAGTAGTCCTCGCCCGGAGATCCGAATGGGGGACTATTTTACCTCCGGAATATTTTACCCAAGAGGACGCCATCATCATGTAATCATACAGTAAAGCCGCATGCCCTCGGGAAAAATTACGGCTGTAGTTTCCCCTTGCTTTCAGCCGTTCGCAGTACCGGCACGGTAATGCCGTTTTGGTTATTGTTACAAGGCCAGCTCAGTCAATCATCCAGACTGTTGCCCTTGCAACTACTGAAGAGGCTGCTGCCCCTCTTCAGGAACCACACGTTTGTCTGGCCTCTCAACAGATACCCCTCCGTTGTGGTTGCACCTACGGTACGGCTATCTGTATCGCTGAGGCACGCAGGCCTCCCCACCAACGGCAAGGTCCATGGTTCATGGGGGGGCTGTAAGCCATAAGATAATGAAATTTCAAACAAAGTGTTAACTTGATGGTGCACAGCAAACTGCAGAATCAGCCCAAAAATTTGTAAATGGAAATAAAGAAACTTATCTCCTCATTCAGTAAGGCATTTGCTTTCCACTGTGGCCAGTCGGGATTTGAAGAGGAATTGCAGTAAAAGAAACTCTGCAAATTAACAGTACCAAGAGAGCTGTATCATGATCAAATATCATCAATGCCTTAATTCATTCATTTACAATTATGCCAACTGTTAACCTGTATGGTAAATTGGCTGGAAAGTTATTTATTGTGCTGTGAGAAATTGGAATTGCTCTGCCCCGTATGTTTCTGTCTCATGTGCATTTCCTTGCAAGGGCAGAAAGGAATATTTGTCACAGCTATACTCTGTAAACCACCATGAGGTGCACAGCAGAGGGTACGTCCCATTGTGCCAGTTATAAGGATTTCTTCCCATTCCATTGATCTATGGGGAATGGGAAGAATGATTGTTTTAATGCCTCTGTGCATGAAGTAATTATTCTAATTTTAACCTCACAATCCCTGTGTGAGCAATACATAAGGGATTGTAGTACATTCCTAGAGTCATCATTTTAAGCCAGTTCTTGAAACTTTGTTAATAGACCTTCTCTGAATAGTTTACATCTATCTTCAGGAGTCTTTCAGTTCAATTCCTTCACTCTCTCATGGATTTAACAAACCGATGGCAATTTGTGCTGCCACTCTCCGTTGTTGTTGTGGTTTTCAGTCCAGAGACTGGTTTGATGCAGCTGTCCATGCTACTCTACCCTGAGCAAGCTTCTTCATCTCCCAGTACGTACTGCAACCTACATCCTTCTGAATCTGTTTAGTGTATTCATCTCTTGGTCTGCCTTTACGATTTTTAACCTCCACACTGCCCTCCAATACTAAATTGGTGATCCCTTGATGCCTCATTATATGCCCTACTAACCAATCCCTTCTTCTAGACAAGTTGTGCCACAAATTTCTCTTCTCTCCAATTCTATTCAATACCTCCTCATTTGTTATGTGATCTACCAATCTAATCTTCAGCATTCTTCTGTAGCACCACATTTCAAAAGCTTCTATTCTCTTCTTGTCTAAACTATTTATCGTCCACGTTTCACTTCCATACATGGCTACACTCCATACAAATACTTTCAGAAACGACTTCCTGATACTTAAATCTATACTCGATGTTAACAAATTTCTCTTCTTCAGCAACGCTTTCTTTGCCACTGCCAGTCTACATTTTAGATCCTCTCTCTTTAAATGTCTCATTTCCTAATCTAATTCCCGCAGCATCACACGATTTAATTTGACTACATTCCATTATCCTAGTATATTCTCTGTTTATGTTCAATATACCCTGTTACCCTATTTGGTGCAGATCCCAAATGCTTGAGCAATATTCTAGGATGGGTCACACGAGTGATTTTTAAGCAATCTCCATGGTAGACTGATTGCACTTCCCCAGTATTCTACCAATAAACCAAAGTCTACCACCTGCTTTACCCACAACTGAGCCTTTGTGATGGTTCCATTTCATATCCCTACAAAGTGTTACATGTAGGTATTTATATGAGTTGGCTGATTCAAACAATGACTCATTGATATTGTAGTCATAGGATACAATGTTTTCATTCATTTTGTGAAGTGCTTAATGTACATTTAAGAACATCTAAGCAAGTTGCCAATCTTTGCACCACTTTGAAATCTTATAAAGATCTGACTGAATATTTATGCAGCTTCTCTTAGATAGTACTTCATTATAGATAACTGCATAATCTGCAAAAAGTCTGCTGTTACTATTAATATTGGCTGCGTGGTCACTGATATACAACATGAACAGCAAGGGTCCCAATACAGTTTCCTGGAGTACACCTGAAGTTACTTCTACATCTGACAATGACTTTCCATTCAAGATGACATACTGCATCCTACCTACAAAAAAGCTCCTCAATCTAGTCACAAATTTCACTTGATACCCCATATGAGGCTATTTTTGACAATAAGTGTAGGTTTTGTACTGAGTTAAATGCTTTTCAGAAACTAAGAAATACTGCATGTATCTGATTGTCTTGATCCAAAGCTTTCAGTATGTCATGTGAGAAAAGTGCGAGTTGGGTTTCATATGATCAATTTTTTTGGATTCCATGCTGGTTGGTGTTGAGGAGGTCATTCTGTTCAAGATGCCTCATTATGGTTGAGCTCAGAATATGCTCAAAGATTCTACAACAAGTCAGTGTCAAGGATGTTAGACAGTAGTTTTTTGAACCATTCCTACTACCCTTCTAGCAGATGGGTATGGCCTGTGCTTTTTTTCCAAGAACTGGGTAAGAGTTTTTGTTTGAGGAATCTATGATAGGTTATAGTTAGAAGAGGGGTTAACTCAACTCCAAATTCAGTATAGAATCTGACAGAGATTCTGTTAGGCCCTGGAGCTTTTTTCAGTTTTAATGATTTTAGCTATTTCTCAACACCACTGACACTAATATTTATTTATTTATTTAGACCTGAAGTTCTGTAGGGTCAAATTGAGGAGTAAATCTCCAAGGTCATGGAATGTGTCAGTACATGAAATTCCAACATAAAAGTAATAACAGATAAAAATAAAATGTTTATTGAACCAAAAAGAGTCAAGCCATGAGTTTCAGAAAATGCAGTCAATAATATAACATAAGAGTCAGCTTAATTTTTCAAAGAACTCCTCAACAGAACAAAGAAGTGACCCATGAGGAAACTCTTCAGTTTCAATTTGAAAGCACATGAGTTACTGCTAAGATTTTTGATTTCTTGTGGTAACTTATTGAAAATGGATACAGCAGTATACTGCACACCCTTCTGCAAAAGAGTTAAGGAAGTCCGCTCCAAATGCATGTTGGATTTCTGCCGAGTATTAACTGAGTGAAAGCTGCTTATTCTTGAGAATAAGCTAATATTGTTAACAAGAAATGACAGTGAATATATTAATATTTTTTTTGATAGGGCCAGTGTCAAAATATTCAGACTAGTGAACAGGGGTCAACAAGAGGTTTGCAAACTTACACCACTTATTGTCCGAACTGCCCATTTCTGAGCCAAAAATATCATTTTAAAATGGGAAGAGTTACTCCACCATATAATACAACATAACATAAGTGAGTGAAAATAAGCAAAGTAGACTAATTTTCAGGTCAAACGATCATTTACTTCAGATACCATTCGAATAGTAAAAATGGCAGCTTTAAGTCTTTGAACAAGATTCTGAACATGGGCTTTCCATGGCAGTTTACTATCTATCTGAACACCTAGAAATTTGAACTGTTCAGTTTCACTAATCATATGACTATTCTGTAAAATTCAAATGTCTGGTTTTGGTGAATTATGTTTCAGAAACTGTAAAAACTGAGTCTTATTGTGATTTAGCGTTAGTTTATTTTCTACAAGCCATGAACCCATGTCATGAACTGCACTGTTTGAAACTGAGCCAATGTTGCACACAACATCCTTTGCTACCAAGCTAGTGTCATCAGCAAACAGAAATATTTTAGAGTTACCCATAATACTGGAGGGCATATCATTTATATAAATAAGGAACAGAAGTGGCCCCAACACTGATCCCTGGGGCACCCCCCACTTGACAGTACCCCACTCAGATCCTACATCACAGCCATTCTCAACATTGTGAATAATGACCTTTTGCTGTCTGTTGTTGAAGCAAGAGGTGAACCAATTGTGAGCTACTACCCGTATTCCGTATTGGTCCAACTTGTGGAGCAATATTTTGTGATCAACACAATCAAGCACCTTAGTTAAATATATATAAAAAAAAAAAATATGCCTAGTGTGAGCATTTGAAAATGGGGTTAAGCATTTCAACCTTAGCTTCATTACCCTCAACTTCAGCTCTGGTCTCATTCACTAGGGACTCAACACTAACTCTGATACCACTTACAGTCTTTACATATGACCAGAATTTCTTTGGGTTCTGTGAAAGATCATTTTACAATGTTCTCCCATGGTAGTCACTGAAGGAATCACACATTGCTCTCTTGAAAGCCAAATGTGTTTCATTCAGCATCTCTCTATCTATAGCCGTACACTTTGATTTACACCTGTTATGGAATTATCTTGGTTTATTTCGGAGTTGCTTTATGGTGAATGAATAACATGGAGGTTCCCACCTATTATGGACTGTTCTACTGGGTACGTGTCAATCCAGTGCATGGTCTACTATTCTTTTAAAAATGAGTTAGTGTTCATCTACATGCTACAGCCCTATGCTGAAAGTTTAAAGTTCCTCATTGAGATATGAAACTACTGATTTTTTATCTATATATTTCTGCTTGTTTTAGTTGTCCTTTGGACTTTGGTAATCATTGTTACGGCAACTGCATCGTGGTCACTAATACCACTTTTGATGTGGTCATCCTCAAAGAGGTCAGGTCTGTCTGTTGCCATTAGATCCAATATATTTCTATCAAGAGTGGGAGTCTTAAATTTCTGTTCTAGATAGTTTTCAGAGAAAGCATTTGGTAATGTTTCAGAGGATGTCTAATCACACCCAGCACAAACAAAACAGTAATTTTCCCAATTAATTTTTGGATGATTAAAGTCACCACAATGATTACAGTAGGATTGGGGAACTTACGTGCAAGTGAACTTAGGGTTTCCCTAAAGATTTCAGTTACATCAGGGGATGAGTCTGGTATGCAATAGCAGGGTGCAGTTATTATTTTATGCCCACCCCAGATACTGAGTCTTGCCCAAACAATCTCTCATGCCACTTCAATTTCTATCATGGTTGATTTAAGTTTCCTGTCTTCTGCAACAAATACACTACTTCCAATTCCCATTTGCCTATCGTTGCAAATGTACACTAAATTTTTCCCAAAATGGGTGTACGAGAACTACAACTATGGTACAAGCACTGCTTTTGGCCAATAGCTGGTCAAAATAACTTACTTTTGCGTGATTACTGGTCTGTGTATAAAGACCATACTCCTTTATAACAATCTGTCCCTCCTAAAAAGAGTGTGACACTGCAATTCATACCACCTGGAACCACTGGATAACTTCAGTGTCTGGATTCTTTTTCTGTGCCTATAAAACGTATTATCCTACTATCTGCAGCTATGCCTTAAAGGATAGCTAGTTTCATGATAAACTCCACAACAGACTGTTTCATGTTCAGTTGCATGCCATCACATTCTATCAGTTCTCATCACCCCATTACACCAACAGTATTCTGTACTACAATTTCTTTAAGAGTGGATACCTAGCTGAGTGTCCTGCACAGTTTGTAATTCCCAATGAGTTCATGATTGATCTCGATGGTGTGAACATTTGTGATCACTGTGGTGAACTATTTTTCATTTGGTGTTCATGGTGCAACTTAATAGTTGTTTTGAACATCTCTTGAATGTTGGTTATGTCCATTTTGTAATGTGTGATACATACATCGCACAAAAGGTTAATCTTGGCACCTCCCGGACATTCATTTTCTGTTGCCCTCTTCACACACATGATGAGTCATTAGCAGCTAATATTTTTTCTGTCATAATTGCTAACAAAACACTTTCAAATGAGCCTTACTGAAGACTGAACTTGTGACCTTGCAGTCAAAGTGTTCCTTGTTAGATGACGGGTATGTGTATTTCATTCCATGCAGCTTCAACTTCAGTAATCATAGTGGCTGGCAAGTAGTCATGGCAACTTATGACCAGATTTTTTCAATTGTTGAGATATTTGGAGAATGTGTCGGTCATGGCAACAATTGAACATTCTCTTTGTGAAGGTAGGTCAGGTCAGGTCAGCATGGGCAACATGCAGACTCTGATCATCTTGTTGCATGCTGGGCCATATAATGATGACAAATGTAATGTGGGAACATCCATTCTCCTTGGATTTTTCACACACAGATATTTCTGTCATGATATTGCATGCTGAAGCAGGATCCTTCTCAAAAGATGATGCGGTGCCACTCATGTTGTCACTGGGTGCACCATTGTTGGCACTCCTCTCTCTTTATCGCCATGTCAAGAGAAGTGCACAGTTGAGCAAACAGTATATCTCTCCTGTTGGATGCTAGTTACAGGTGCCTTTGAAATCTTGCATGGTGCTGAGTAAGATCCGTCTGAACCCTCCGTTATGTATTTGCACAGTGATCAGAAATCTCAATCAATGCTAGCAGGCTACCATGAAACTATAAATTGCAATCTTGATAGGCTATGATCCAAGTGCTGTTTGCTTCTGATGTGTTCTAGTAGACATTTCTCCTTGTTATGCATTCAAATGCTGTGTAATCTTTCTTTATATATAGGATGTAGATGCTATCACTCTGACCTAATTTGTGTGGCTATGTTGAAATGTTATCCTCTTGCATATTTAGGCATGTAGTACACTTCATTTCAGTTTGATGCTTACTGCTTCTCACATTCATGTTGTTGCAGTTTTAATGGCCATCAATGAATTAAGCAATGACAGATGAGCAGAAGCACAAACTAGGTCCCTCTGTTGTTCGACGAAAGAGAGAGCAGGATTCCACACAGAATTCAAGCAAAAATTTCCACCTCTTTTCATTTCCTTGTTCACACAGCCCCTCCCACTGAGCATTTAAATGGCCATACATGGTGATCTCTAATTTCATTTATGGCTTGAAAATGACAGGATGTCAGCCTGTCAAAATATCAGTGGTTGTCAAGGATATTACGTGACTGTATTCTTGTTAGTTATTTGCATGTATTGTTGAGAAATGAGTGATATTACTGCTAACCCACAGTGCAAATGCTGTTGTATCAAATACTCACTTGTTTAGAATAGTGACTGGAGAGTAGATCAGTTGCACAATATAAATGATGATGCCAGTTAATAACTAAAAGAAATTGTAATCATTTGCTTTCATACAAGTGAGAGCAGGAGTCTGTTGTTTCTGAATTTGATTGCCATGTTAGTTAATAAAAAAATAATCAGTATAGTATAGATACATTTGATTCTTTTCTCTATGTTAAAATTCTGCACAGAGGGTTTTGTGTTCTAGAGTTAGAACAGAAAAATCATTTTATTTTTGTTTTTTTGTCTAAAATATTATTTAATTAATTTTTTTTATTGCATTTATTAACAGAGAGGTTTTCATCTCAAGGACATTAATTGCCAGAAGCTTATTTGTGAAAATACAGTCAAAATTCCATACCGCCTTGTGGCATGCGGTAGTGAAAACAATACAGTTTATCTTATTTTTCTTCAAGCTGGCATGGCACCTACAGTAGCAGCAGTTCTTGACACACACATATCCAGTGTGAGAACTCTGGATGTATGTTGCCTAAGAAAGTCTGAAGAGTCTGATTTGTTCCTGCTGGTTACTGCTGGTGGAAGAGCTCAGCTGAAAGTGTGGAAAATTTGTGTTTCGCATTCAGGAGGTATATTTAACTATACTTAATATAAAAATAACAGTTTGTTTTTTCTCATAATAACAAAATTATATTGTGTGGTATGCATTATGAAACACAAATATTGTGTATTAGGTACATAGAAATGAGAAATAAACTTTCAGAATATGTCAGTAGCAGCAATAGGCATATAGTTAACTTTCCTGTCTTCTTGATACAAGTTTGTCTGATAAGTTAAAGATGTTGCATCCTGGGATGATGATTTTGTATCATGATAGTCTTTGTCTTGTTGTAAGGTTCCCTTTTGTAATTTGCTTCTGTGGATGCCTCTTCCAAATGAGAGCAGTTAGTTGAGGCGGGTAGGCCAAATGTACAACACTGAATTGCCATGACCTGTTTACATAATCTTAGAGGTTGTGTTCTACGTACTTAAATATTTGTCCTACAGCTGTCCTACCTAAAAGAGCAACAGGTTTTGCACATGATCATATGGTTGAATGAGTCTTTTGTGTGACACATTTTGCAAATTAAATAACATAGTCACCATGATCCAGTAGGATAATTGGTAGCAAAACTGTATGGATAATTGAAAAGCATGTATTTATTCTAACATATAGAAAAAAAAAATTATGAATTGTGTCCTTACAGGCAATACGGGATACACATTCAGTACTATCTAAATATGTGAAATGTTACAAGTACAGTAAACCATCCATTTAAGTGAATAAGTGCTGGAAGAATCCCCTAACTATGGCTCATTTAAGTGGCTCATAAATGCAAAGTCCCAAAGAGCCTCAGCCCAAAAGTTAGTACACTACCATACAGTCAGTGTTTCATAGCATTATCTTACAGTCAACCCATGAAATGTTAAAGCCTCTACACAATACCAGATGCTAATCACTAAAATTAGAATTAATATTTCTCAATCCCAACACCTGCTCAGTGTCTTTTACTCTGCATGTCTCAGCTCATGACCAAATTGTATTACCAAACAATAGCAAATTTCCTGAGCTGATGACCAGAGTCTATCACTTGTAGACCGTTAAAGTATGAAAATGGTGCAGCATACTCACTCCCCAAAAACTATGAATATCATCTGGACTTTTAAAAAGCATGTATCCTACCTTATCAGGTGATACACTGCAACAGACTGTAAACAAATGGTCACTCGCCATCCATTCTGAGATCCAATGTAACAGCAGACTATTATGAAAATAGCTCACCGTTCATATTTACAGCACATTAAGCATGTAGTTAACATGTTGAGAGAAGAACCTCTGATCACTGGTTATTTCTTGACCTCACACTGTTCTCTGTTTACTGGTTCAGTAACAATCAATAAAAATACATGCATCACACGTATGTGCTTGTCATTTAAAACAACAGAAACATCATTATCTCTTTCAATATAAATATACATTGCCTGCTTATATTGATTATCTCTGAGCTCCTTTCAATGGTGCTCTAGAGCATAGCTTATGGGCACTTCTTTATTTATGGTTGAAACGAATAATTACTCAAGTGACTACTAAATATATTTTAAATCTACACATGTGATACATTTTGAAAGGGGGTGTGTTTGGGGCTACAGTCATATGGCATGTATGTGTAGAAGAACTAGAGATCTGACACACATGTAAAGTCAGATTTAACAAGAATATATTGTAATCCTGACTGTCCCCAAGGTGATCAGTGATGATAACTGACACCTTCAGCTTTTGCATGACTACATGATTGTGACTGCAGCTATTAATTTTTATATATGTATTTTGAGTAAGCATTGATTTATGCAAAGACCCAAAATGTTCTTAATTTTAATAGTACAACTAAGCAGCAATGATATTGTTGTATATAGAACTTCTGTAAGTTTAGTCAGAGATGTGAAATTTGATTTCTGAAATGTCTGCAGATGTTCTTTTCGTAACTTGACCCAAAGCCTTCCATTATGACTTTGCATGTTTGTCAGAAATCATTCCAGTCACTCAGTTTTCACACAGTGGACAGGAAATTGTAAGGCCTAACTGCTCTGTCAGCCCTGGTTCTCTGAGATGAATATTCTGAACTACCTGTACCTTATCTGACACACCATGCAGACTGTGATGGTCACATCCTGTGTTTTCAATTCTTGGCAACTGTCTGCCAAGCAGTAGGCTCCGCCTTACAGGAACCTCAGCTCACACTGCCCCTACCTTTCTATGTGCAATATGAACTAACCCCAGTTATCAGGTTACACACGTCAAGCAGCAGCAGCTGGCCAAAACACAAGCAGCAACAGGGAAGTAACAGATTTTGTGACATTTTATGAGTTCCTGACCAGAAGTGAATTATATAGTTTCATCTGTCCTTTGGTAGTTTAGTTTTTGAACTTCTGTATATTACTTTACTATTTGATGGAAACAGTTTCCGCATTTTCATTTGTGTCAGAAAATAAACTGATTTTGTGACATATTATAAGCAAGGAGTGAATTATTTAGTCTCACCTGTGTGCTTTGGTAGTTTAGTTTCAAATCTATGCATGTTAAACTAATTTGTTAGAGACATTTCTTGTGTTTTCCTCAGTGTCCACAGTAGAGGTTCGTAGTGCATGTTGATAGTCCTTTGTTTGTGTAGAGCAGTTTTCCATGGTCTTTAGTACAGATAGGGACTGTAACTGCTGTGTGCAGATGAGCCGAATTGATGATACTTTGCTCTCAGCTCCAGGATGTTTCGGCTTCAGTTACACAGCTTGAACCTGCAGTGAATGGACATCACTGTTGTAGGCTAGCCATGGGGATACAATGGATATCCAGCATGACTCACGAGTCCACCAATTGGTCCGCACTGGTGGCCAGTCCCTGCTGCTGCATTAAGGTTGTTCCCTCACACATGGTTGAGTGGGAGTTTGCCATATGCAGTCACTTGTCCTGTTGCAGGGGAAGCTTCTCAGCCTGCAGTATCCAGGCACTCACAAAGGGTGGGATTATTGGTAGTTGGGAACTCCATTGTTAGGCATGTTATTGGGCTCCTTAGGGACACAGCTGCCATGGTGGGGTAGGAAACCAATCAGCACTTCGTGTGCATACTGAGTGGAGTCATTCCAGACATGAAACAGGTCCTTCCGGATGCCATGAAGAGTGCAGGATGCAGCCAGCTGCAGGTGGTGGCTCATGTCAGTACCAATAATGTATTTCACTTTGTATCAGAAGAGACTCTCTCTAGTTTTTAGCAACTATCAGAAGTGGTAAAGGCTGCAGTCTTACTTGTGAGATGAAGGCAGAGCTCACCATTTACAGCATAGTTGATGGACCGATTGTGGACCTCTGGTACAGAACTGAGTAGAGGGTCTAATCAGAGGCTCATATGATTCTGCGACTGTGTAGGCTGCAGATTCCTTGACTTGCACCATAGAGTGGTGGGGTTTCGGGTTCCGCTAAATATGTCAGGAATCCATTACATGTGGGAAGCGGCTACACAGGTAGCAGGGGCTGTGTTAGGCACTGGATGATTTTTTAGGTTACAGGGTCTCAAGGAAACACAAAAAGGGCTTCAGTCTCAAAGGGTGCAGGTTAAGCACAGGAAGAAGATTGATCTAGGAACTATAAGTATAACAGTTGTAAATTGTCGTAGCTGTGTTGGGAAAGTAACAGAGCTGCAAGTGCTGAAATCTGGAAATAAGCTCAGCTACAATTTTTGTGAAGGACCCAATGGTGTTCAGAAATGATAGGCTAAATATAGTTGGTGGTTGGTGTGTTTGTTGCTGTTAGAAGTAGTTTATCTTGTAGCGAAATTGAATTAGATAATTCCTGTGAGCTAGTATGGGTAGAGGTCATTCTTGGCAACTGGAATAAAATAATAATTGAAGCCTTTTATTGACCTCCCAACTCAAATGATACAATTTCTGAAAGGTTCAAAGAAAACTTGAGTCTAATTTCAAACACATACCCAACTCATACAATTATAGTGATGATGACTTCAATTTACCCTTGATATGTTGCAAAAATAGGTGTTTAAATATGGATGTACACATAAAAAGTTATCCAAAATTGTGCTAAACCCATTCGGTGAAAATTATTTCAAGCAATTAGATCATGAGCCCACTCGAATAGTAAATGGTTGTGAAAACACACTTGACCTCTTAGCAACAAATAATCCTGAGTTATTAACAAGAATCAAAATGGATACAGGGATTATTGAACGCAGGGTTGTCATAGACTGAATACCATAACTCCCAAATCCTTGAAAAATATATGAAAAATATACTTATTCAAAAAAGCAAATTCAAATTCACTTTGCACCTTCCTGAGAGACAATCTCAACTCCTTCCAAATTAACAATGTAAGGTTAGACCAGATGTGGATTGAATTCAAAGAAATAGTATTGACAGCAATTTTTTATTATTTATTTTATTTTTTTATTATTTATTTTTTAAATTTATATCAAGTAAATTAACAAATGATGGAGCTGACTGTTTCTAAACAAACAAAAACAACAAAAAAACTCGTCAAATTTAAACGAATGGGAAATTCCCAAGATTGCTGATCTTTTACAGAAGCTTGAAATCTAGTCCGGACTTCAATGTGATGTGCTTATAATAGCTTCCACAATGACACTTCATCTTAAAAACTGACAGAAAATCGAAAGAGATTCTGGTTGTTTGTGAAGTGTGCTAGTGCAAGACACAGTCAATGCCTTCCCTGTGCGATGGCAATGGAAATACTATCGATGCCAGTACTGCTAAAACAGAATTACTAAACAAAGCCTTCCAAAATCCCTTCAGCAATGAAGACAAATCAATATTCCAGAATTTAAATCAACAACAGCTGTTAACGTGGGTAACTTAGAAGTAGATATCCTTGGAGTAGTGAAGTAGCTTAACTCACTTAATAAAAACAAGTCTTCTGGTCCAGAGTGTATATCATTTAGGTTCCTTTCAGAGTATGCTGATTCAATAGCTCCACACTTGACAATCATCTATAACCACTCGCTCAATGGAATATCTGTACCCAAAGATTGAAAAGTTGCACAAGTCGCACCAATATTCAAGAAAGGCATTGGAGCCATACACTAAATTGCATGCCAGTATCATTAAAATTGATATGCAGCAGAATTTTGGAACATATATTGCATTAGAACATTATGAATTATCTGAAAGAAAATGGTCTATTAACACACAGTCAACACATATTTAGAAAACATCGTGCTTGTGAAACACAGCTAGCTTTTTACTCACACTAAGTGTTGAGTGGTATTAACAAGAGATTTGAACATATTTCTAGGCTTCCAGAAGACTTTTGACACTGTACCTCATAAGCAGCTTGTAATCAAATTGCATGCTTACGCAATATCATCTCAGTTATGTGACTGGATTCGTGATTTCCTGTCAGAGAGTTCACAATTTATACTAATTGATGGAAGGTCATCCAGTAAAACAGAAGTGATTTCTGGCATTCCGTAAGTCAATGTTATCGCCCTCTGCTGTTCCTGATCTATGTAGATCATTTAGGAGACAATCTGAGCAGCCATCTTAGGCTTTTTGCAGATGATGCTGTTGTTTATTGTTTAGTAAAATCATCACAAAATCGAAACAAATTGCAAAATGATCTAGAAAAGATACCTGTTTTTTAAAAAATGGCAAATGACCTAAAATAATGAAAAGTGTGAGGTCATCCAGGTGAGTGCTAAAAGTTACATGATCAAACCTAATGGCCCGAAATTCAACTAAATAGCAAAGTGTCTTTGAGAAACACATTGCAATGATTCTGTGCCTGCCCAAATTAGAGGTGTCTTTCCTCACAGTTCAGTTCTGTCTGGTACCCCTTAAGGAATTGTGTGCCTAAAATTATGTGACTGACAAGACAACTAACAATAAAACAATTAACGCTGAATGAGAAATCTAACATTTGAATTCTTGTAGTATTTAATTCCTTATGGACTTTATAAGCCCACCCTTTGCAGTCCTAATTTTTATTCCTAAAACATTTTTATATCATTCTGATGCTTGACCTTTTACACAAAACAATTTTGCACCACTGAACTATAAGTGCCTAGTGTAGGATAGCTTATGCTTTGTCACTGTTTACATAAACTTCTATAATTGTCCATATGTTTTCATTTACCTCCCTCTCAATATCTTACCTCCAGTAAATAATTTTCAGTATCTTTTGTGGTTCATTTGCACACATTTTATCTGTGACCTATAGCTTCTTTATTACTGTACCACTTAAACTTTCCCATTGGATCTCTCTTTAGCCCTAGTTTCATTTCTTCATTGTTCAGTCTCCCTTGCTAAATTGAAGTCATTTATCACTCACCAACTTGATGTTAGAGCATTGTTTACTAGCACACAGGGTTTTCAATCTGAAATGTTAAATTAATCTTTTGCCATCCTTGGTTCTTTCAGAAGTCGTCAGCTCACCTCCCCCTACAGAAGCAAATGCACTGATTCTCTCCTTACATGCATCAGCCATATTAATCAGTGCAGATTCAACATTAACTCCTCACACACTGTGCTTCCACAGCTGATACACCCAACAATATGCTGTCTATTTCAAACACAGACACCTTAACAACGTCACAATCTCCAGCTAACATGCCCAGTGTTATGCTGCCTCCTTCAGTAATATTCACCATAATAACTTCTCCCAAATAATTATAATTTCAAATAATATTTAAGTTACTCTATCTTTTGCAATTGTAATAAAGTTTTATTTGAATCAGTCACATTTCGCTTTTATTTAGAGCATCTCCAGGGGTCAGGTTTTTGGGATCCTACATTATTTCTATGCATTTATGTAAACTTAGGCACTCAGTGTAGTGCGGTGTGTTAGAAACTCAAGGCCTATATGTAGAGGACCACACGTAAATAATGTAAGAGCCAAAAATTGACCACTTCAGATGCTTTAAATAAAAGAAAGCTGTGTGTTCCAAACAAGACTTTGTTACAGTCCCAAAAGATGAAATAACTCTCATATTAGTTGTAAAGCTGTGACTGTGGAAGAGAGACCTCTAAATCAAAAAAGACAATATGTGTTATTATTGCTACTGCATCTCACATTATTGGAATTCTTAGTACACCTGTCTTCTGTGGAGTTTGGGTTTGCTTCTGCCTCCAGTTCAGCAATAGAACTGCCCACTTGAATGAACTTTACCTTTTACTTTCCTACTTCTCCCTCAGAAACATTACATAAAATGTCCTTTCCTATAAGTGCATTACCTGAAATTGAATCACTGAATCACTGCTACTCTTCTTCAGTAGTTTCATTCTCCTGCTGTATCCATCCATCTGCCCCAGAATTTATTGTTGCTGTGACATCCATAATGAAAATTTGTGTCAGTTGCACTGCTTATTTACCTCCCTTTCCTACTTCCATACTCTTATGGGTCCACTTTTCCCAATTGTGTTTGTCTATCTTTGAGCCTGTGATGTGGTCTGTCTTGGGTTTCCAAGTTCCTGTTTTGGCTTTAAGGAATGTAACCTTCTGCTCTTTAAGACCTTTACTTTTACTTGTTAGCCATATGCTGGATTTGAAAGTATTTGTCATTATTATAATTCAACCACTGATGAAAATAATGATGAAGATTGTTCTACTTAAAATTCACTGGCCTGTGCTGGGAGTCACATGGCTTACCTTCTCGTCAATTTAGCAAAAGGCCAGGACTATTACTGTCTTGCCAGTGCCTGTAGAATGAATCACACCTTCCCACTTTTTTCTCCTTGCACCAATCCACATTGCATAAATCTTAGCACATTAACTGGTTTCTCAACAAAATTGAGAAATTTGTGCATTGAATGTGTTGGACAAATATGTATACACACATCAAAAAAAAGTTTTGCAATGGACATTGACTGTGGATATTGTGTCACAGACACAGTCCACTTGACTGTTCAGAGATGTCACTAAACCCACCTAAAGATGTAAACAACCATGCATGAGCAGCACCTATTAGACAGGGGGGAGGGGGGGGGGGGGGGTCTGACAGCCAATCAGTTCCAGTCATTCCACCAGGAAGGAGGTACACAGCTCGTGTTGTCTGCAGTTCAACCATGCCTAGATGGTCAGTACCGCGGTTTGATTGCATCCAGATTGTTACTTTGTGCCAGGAAGGGCTCTCAACAAGGGAAGTGTCAAGGTGTTACAGAGTGAACCAAAGCAATGTTGTTTGGACATGGAAGAGATACAGAGAGACAGGAACTGTTGCTGACATGCCTCACTCAGGCCGCCCAAGGGCGATTACTGCAGTGGATGACTGCTACCTATGGATTATGGCTCGGAGGACCCAGACAGCAATGCCACCATGTTGAATAATGTGGCTTGTGCAGTGACAGAACGTCGTGTTACGACTCAAACTGTGTGCAATAGGCTCCATGATGCACAAGTTCACTCCCAACGTCCATGGCGAGGTTCACCCTTTCAACCATGACACCATGCAGTGCAGTACAGATGGGCCCAACAACATGCCAAATGGACCGTTCAGGATTGGCATCACCATCTCTTCACCGATGAGTGTCGCATATGCCTTCAACCAGACAATCGTTGGAGACGTATTTGGAGGCAATCCAGTCAGGATGAATGCCTTAGACACACTGTCCAGCGAGTGCAGCAAGGTGGAGGTTCCCGGCTGTTTTGAGGTGGCATTATGTGGCTCCGATGTACACTGCTTGTGGAAGGTGCTGTAAAGGCTGTACAATACGTGAATGCCATCCTCCAACTGATAGTGCAACCATATCGGCAGCATTCTGGCAAGGAATTCGTCTTCATGGACAACACTTTGCACCTCTATCGTGCACATCTTGTGAATGACTTCCTTCAGAATAATGACATTGCTTGACTAGTGTGGCCATCATGTTCTCCATACATGAACCCTATCGAACTTGCCTGGGATAGATTGAAAATGGCTGTTAATGGACGTGACCCACCAATCACTCTTACGGATCTACGCTGAATCGCTGTTGAGGAGTGGAACAATCTAGACCGACAATACCTTGATGAACTAGTGGATAGCATGCCACAATGAATGCAGGCATGCATCAAGGCAAAAGGATATACTACTGGGTATTAGAGGTACTGATGTGTACAGCAATCTGGACCACGACCTCTGAAAGGTCTCGCTGTACGGTGGTACAACATGCAATGTGTGGTTTTCATGAGCAATAAAAAGGGTGGAAATGATGTTTATGTTGATCTCTATTCGAATTTTCTGTACAGGTCAAAGCTTCCAACAGGAAAAATAATGATGGTAAGAAAAAAATGAGAGCAGTTGAAAAAAATAATATGGTGATTAAAATGACATGACAGAAACATAAATTTCAAAATTTCCTTTAAACCAATTAATTTAATATAAATTCTGATCAAAGTTTTTCCAATAAAGATTAAAAAAAAAAAAAAAAAAAAAAAAAAAAAAAAAAAAAAAAAAAAAAAAAAAAAGCACCTGACAAGATTCGAATCAACAACCTCTTGCTTGTTAGGCTTGTACTACAACAACTATGCTAAACAAAAAATATATATATCATTTTTAAATCTTTAGATCACCACATTAAACGCCAAAATTTTTTTTGTCAATTACTCACAAATAAGGTCCCACCAGGGTGAATGGTTGCAGTGTGTGATACCCCAGGGCCCTTTCCTACAGTACCTTATAGATGGTTTCAAACAGTCGATTCTACCACTGGGGACCTCTCCTTGTGAGGTATGGTCCTGACCACTTTAACTGATATTACATTATTTATTTGCGACTTCTTATAAATAGCTTTTCCATATGTAGTTAATCCATTGACACTAGCCTAGAACACTTGGTAGTATACTTAATTCTGTGGTGCCTTGCCCTCTGCAGTGGACAGCTGTTAAATGTCATTTATTTGTTGTTTTCAATCACTCCTGAGGCTGCAAATGCACATAGCCCACTCAAGTGACCACTCCCTACTGGTGCTGTGCCCTGCATGAATTTTCAACCTCAGGATTGATGGAAAATGCCAAAGAAGTGACCATTTAACAGCTGTCCACTGCAGTGGACATGTGCACCACAGGGTTAATGCTAATAGGACTAGCCATATATTTTTCCACTGGACACTTTGCAGCCACACCAAATTAACCTGTGATAATTTTTCTTGAAATTAGATAATGCCCAGCATATTTGATGTTTGGGGATTTACTGTATTATAGTTAAGCAATATTGGCAAGACACAGCAGATAATTAGAAGCAGTCATAACAAAACTATGTGTTATCGTGAAGAATCTTATCAAATGTATTAGAATATTTATCTAATCAAAATATGCAAAAAATAATGGGATGTTAATGAGTGTGTGGCAAGTGACAGAAATAATTCAGAATTTTGTCAGTTAACATTTGTTACGCTGCTGCTCATGGTGTTAGGTAATCGCTCCAAGAAGTGCTGACCACAAATGGGAAGTTTAAACATTTGAAAAACATAAAGAGATAAAAGGAGTCAACTAGTGCTAAAGGTAGCCAAACAATGAAACACATTCAATATGCATTATACAACACAGAGCTGTCTCGATGACAATGATGATCACGAAATTGCACATGTGCAGTAGAGCATCTGCAAATGGTCATGATTGGTCATGGTACCTTTAGTTGAGTGAACCTATTGCAGTGTTACTCTCAGGCTGTTGAATTTGAAGGATCATCAGTTACTAACCAACTAGATTTTGTAAGTTGGAAAGCTGAATTCAGCATCAGGTGACATGATCAGAGCACATTTTAAATGGGGAAGATCATCCAACTGCAAAATCTGCTCACTCCTATCCATGGAGTAGTTTGTACATCACAGTATGAGATCTGATATAAAATGTTGTTGTTGTTGTTGTTGTTGTTGTTGTTGTTGTTGTCATCGTCGTCGTCGTCGTCGTCGTCGTCGTCTTCAGTCCGGAGTCTGGTTTGATGCAGCTCTTCATGCTACTCTATCCTGTGCAAACTTCTTCATCTCCCAGTAACTACTGCAACCTACATCCTTCTGAATCTGTTTAGTGTATTCGCCTCTTGGTCTCCCTCTATGATTTTTACGCTCCATGCTGCCCTCCAATACGAAATTGGTGATCCCTTGATGCCGGCCGCGGTGGTCTAGCGGTTCTAGGCTCTCAGTCCGGAACCGCGCGACTGCTATGGTCGCAGGTTCGAATCCTGCCTCGGGCATGGATGTGTGTGATGTCCTTAGGTTAGTTAGGTTTAAGTAGTTCTAGGTTCTAGGGGACTGATGACCACAGATGTTAAGTCCCATAGTGCTCAGAGCCATTTGAACCATTTGAATTGATCCCTTGATGCCTCAGAATATGCCCTACCAACCGATCCCTTCTTGTAGTCAAGTTGTGCCACAAATTTCTCTTCTCTCCAATTCTATTCAATACCTCCTCATTAGTTATGTGATGCACCCATCTAATCTTCAGCATTCTTCTGTAGCACCACATTTCAAAAGCTTCTATTCTCTTCTTGTCCAAACTAGTTACCGTCCGTGTTTCACTTCCATACAGGGCTGCACTCCATACAAATACTTTCAGAAACGACTTCCTGACACTTAAATCTATACTCGATGTTAACAAATTTCTCTTCTTCAGAAATGCTTACCTTGCCGTTGCCAGTCTACATTTGATATCCTCTCTACTTTGACCATCATCACTAATTTTGCTCCCCAAATAGCAAAACTCGTTTACTACTTCAAGCATCTGATTTCCTAATCTAATTCCCGCCGCATCACCCTATTTAATTCGACTACATTCCATTATTCGCATTTTGCTTTTGTTGATGTTCATCTTATATCCTCCTTTGAAGACACTGTCCATTCCTTTCAGCTGCTTTTCCATGTCCTTTGCTGTCTCTGACAGAATTACAATGTCATCGGCGAACTTCAAAGTTTTTATTTCTTCTCCATGGATTTTAATTCCAAAACTGAATTTTTCTTTTGTTTGCTTTACTATTTGCTCAATATAAAGATTGAATAACATTGGGGATAGGCTACAACCCTGTCTTACTACCTTCCCAACCACTGCTTCCCTTTCGGGCCCCTCGACTCATAACTGCCATCTGGTTTCTGTACAAATTGTAAATAGCCTTTCGCTCCCTGTATTTTACCCCTGCCACCTTCAGAATTTGAAAGAGAGTATTCCAATCAACATTGTCAAAATCTTTCTCTAAGTCTACAAATGCTAGAAACATAGATTTACCTTTCCTTAATCTATTTTCTAAGGTAAGTTGTAGGGTCAGTATTGCCTCACATGTTCCAACATTTCTACGGAATCCAAACTGATCTTCCCCAAAGTCGGCTTCTACCAGTTATTCCATTCGTCTGTAAAGAATTCGTGTTAGTATTTTCCAGCCATGGCTTATTAAACTGATAGTTCAGTAATTTCCACATCTGTCAACACCTGCCTTCTTTGGGATTGGAATTATTATATTCTTCTTGAAGTCTGAGGGTATTTTGCCTATCTTATACATCTTCCTCACCAGATGGTAGAGTTTTGTTAGGCCTGGCTCTCCCAAGGCTATCAGTAGTTCTAATGGAATTCAATCTGTATATTGAGCAAGCAGTAAAGGAAACAAAAGAAAAATTCAGATTAGGTATTAAAATCCATGGAGAAGAAATAAAAACTTTGAGGTTCGCTGATGACATTGTAATTCTGTCAGAGACAGCAAAGGACTTGGAAGAGCAGTTGAATGGAATGGACAGTGTCTTGAAAGGAGGATATAAGATGAACATCAACAAAAGCAAAATGAGGATAATGGAATGTAGTCGAATTAAGTCGGGTGATGCTGTGGGAATTAGATTAGGAAATGAGATGCTTAAAGTAGTAAAGGAGTTTTGCTATTTAGGGAGCAAAATAACTGATGATGGTCGAAGTAGAGAGGATATAAAATGTAGACTGGCAATGGCAAGCAAAAGCATTTCAGAAGAAGAGAAATTTGTTAGCATGGAGTATAGATTTAAGTGTCAGGAAGTTGTTTCTGAAAGTATTTGTATGGAGTGTAGCCATGTATGGAAGTGAAACATGGGCGATAAATAGTTTGGACAAGAAGAGAATAGAAGCTTTCGAAATGTTGTGCTACAGAAGAATGCTGAAGATTAGATGGGTAGATCACATAACTAATGAGGAGGTACTGAATAGAATTGGGAGGAGTTTGTGGCACAACTTGACTACAAGAAGGGACCGTTTGGTAGGACATGTTCTGAGGCATCAAGGGATCACTAATTTCGTATTGGAGGGCAGCATGGAGGGTAAAAATCGTAGAGGGAGACCAAGAGATGAATACATTAAGCAGATTCAGAAGGATGTAGGCTGCAGTAGGTACTGGGAGATGAAGAATCTTGCACAGGATAGAGTAGCATGGAGAGCTGCATCAAACTAGTCTCAGGAATGAAGACCACAACAACAACAACAATGGAATGTTGTCTACTCCCAGTACCTTGTTTCGACTTAGGTCTCTCAGTGGTCTGTCAAACTCTTCACGCAGTATCATATCTCCTATTTCATCTTCATCTACATTCTGTTCCTTTTTGTATAATTTTGTCCTCAAGAACATCACCCTTGTATAGCCCCTCTATATTCTCCTTCCACCTTTCTGCTTTCCCTTCTTTGCTTAGAACTGGGTTTCCACCTCAGCTCTTGACATTCATACATATGGTTCTCTTTTCTACAAAGGTCTCTTTAATTTTCCTGTAGGCAGTATCTGTCTTACCCCTAGTGATATACGCCTCTACATCCTTACATTTGTGCTCTAGCCATCCCTGCTTAGCCATTTTGCACTTCCTGTTGATCTCATTTTTGAGACGTTTGTATTCCTTTTTGCCTGCTTCATTTACTGCATTTTTATATTTTCTCCTTTCATAAATTAAATTCAATATCTCTTCTGTTACCCAAGGATTTCTATTTGCCCACATCTTTTTACCTACTTGATCCTCTGCTACTTTCACTATTTCGTCTCTCAAAGCTACCCATTCTTTTTCTAGTGTATTTCTTTCCCCCATTCTTGTCAATCATTCCCTTATGCTCCCCCTGAAGCTCTCTACAACCTCTGGTTCTTTCAGTTTATCCAGGTCCCATCTCCTCAAATTCCCAACTTTTTGCAGTTTCTTCAGTTTTAATCTACAGTTCATAACCAATAGATTGTGGTCAGAGTCCACATCTGCCCCGGGAAATGTCTTACAATCAAAAACCTGGTTCCTGAATCTCTATCTTACCATTATGTAATCTATCTGATGCCTTCTAGTATCTCCAGGCCTCTTTCATGTATACAACCTTCTTTCATGATTCTTGAACCAAGTGTTAGCTATGATGAAGTTATGCTCTGTGCAAAATTCTACCAGGCGGCTTCCTCTTTCATTTCTTCCTCCCAACCCATATTCACCTACTACGTTTCCTTCTCTCCCTATTCCTACTATCTTATTCCAGTCACCCATGACTATTAAATTTTCGCCTCCCCTCACTATCTGAATAATTTCTTTTATCTTATCCTACATTTCATCAATCTCTTCATCATATGCAGGGCTAGTTGGCATATAAACTTGTACTACTGTGGTAGGCGTGGGCTTCGTATCTATCTTTACCACAATAATGTGTTCACTATGCTGTTTGTTGTAGCTTACCCGCATTCCTATTTTCCTATTCATTATTAAACCTACTCCAGCATTACCACTATTTGATTTTGTATTTATAACCCTGTATTAACCTGACCAGAAGTTTTGTTACTGCTGCCACCAAACTTCACTAATTCCCACTATATATAACTTTAACCTATCCATTTCCCTTTTTAAATTTTCTGACCTACCTGTCCAATTTAGGGATCTGACATTCCTGATAACAATGTCCTCCTGAGTAGTCCCCGCCCGGAGATCCGAATGGGGGACTATTTTACCTCTGGAATATTTTACCCAAGAGGACACCATCATCATTTTACCATACAATAAAGCTGCATGCCCTCGGGAAAAATTACGGCTGTAGTTTCCCCTTGCTTTCAGCCATTTGCAGTACCAGCACAGCAAGGCCGTTTTGGTTAGTGTTACAAGGCCAGATCAGTCAATCATCCAGACTGTTGCCCCTGCAACTACTGAAAAGGCTGCTGCCCCTCTTCAGGAGTTTGTCTGGCCTCTCAACAGATACCCCTCCATTGTGGTTGCACCTATGGCACGGCTATCTGTATCGCTGAGGCATGCAAGCCTCCCCGCCAACGGCAAGGTCCATGGTTCATGTTGTATCTTACACTTTTGTCCTGCACTTTGCTTCAGTTTAGATGGAATAAGTGTAGCAATTTCACCATTGTTGCCAGTCAGTATTATGTAACACTATGCGGTGCTGCAGTAGCCACTACACAGTGAATTACTTATTTATTGACCTTGTGCTGGCATTAATATCATTTCGTTTCATATTCATTGTTACAAATAAGTGTGACATATGAACATAAGATTACTGTTACGTGCATTCACAAAACCTTGTTCACTCCATACGCCATTTCCTTCACAGCAAGTGGTTAAAATGTAGCATGAGCTGAAAGTGTTGTCAGTACTGTGTAAGATCTTCTGCACAACATTCCACTCCCCATGGTGCAGTAAACCTTACCCCTCTGTTCCATACATAACACATTACTATGCCTTAAGAAAAGGTAAACAAGTTATACTGTTTGACCACAATGGTGGCTGCCAAATCATATGAACTAAAAAATTAATAAATGGTAATTATTCTGCATTACTTTTACTATTTTCCATTTCTGCAGCTGCTTGAACATCAACAGGTTTTTGTCATTTTCTTTATCATTGTGAATTGAGGTAGAAAAAAATCCAAGGATAAACAAACTTGTCTTACCTTTTTTCCCCCTTTCTCCTCTTTCTCCCTTTTTTTCCCTTTTCTCTTCATTGCTTCAGACTTGTGTTTAGAGTCCATAATGTTAAATCACTTAAATCAAGCTCACACTCTTGCTCAACAAACCCAAAACTGTCAAAATGTTATAAAACTACTGTCAATGTTGCAAACTGAAAGGTCTCAAGACGAAGTGGAGGTGCACTGTGGTCAGCTCTTTGATGGCGCTATGTATGAAACCACATGCCTTACAATAAAACTACTATTTGGTAGTTGTCCTGTTCTGATTACAGCAGACATGTAACAGGTGTGCATGAGGACAATGATCTTTAGGAACAGCAAAGAGAATCCCAGACATGGCATAATTATAGTAATTCTTTACTTTTGCATTGCCATTCACACAAAGAGAACTGACAGGGTGTATATGATCTGGGACAACCGGGAGATCTGGGAAAAACCTGGGAATTTTTCATCCAGGAGAACTGGGAAAACCTCACAAATTTTTCATTGTTTTAGCTTTCAGTTAATTTTTTTTAGGTTTTAACTGGTAAGAACTGATACTCTAACAAATGATGTTCCTGTATCCCGCTACTGGAGAATAATACTGCAACAATAAAATTAACAGCCCTTAGATTTGTGAGGTTTATCGTATACCCAAAATTTATCGGATTTCTTTTAGTACCTATGTGGATGACTTCGCACTTTTCTTTGTTTAGTGCCAATTGCCACTTTTCACACCATACAGAAATGCTCTCTAGATCATTTTGTAATTGGAATTGATAGTCTGATGATTTTTTTAGATGGTAAATTACAGTGTCATCTGCAAACAGTCTAAGGGGGCTGCTCAGATTATCACCTAGATCATTTATATAAATCAGGAACAGCAGAGGGCCTATAACACTACCTTGCGGATCGCCAGGTATCACTTCTGTTTTACTAGATGATTTACTGTCTATCACTCCATACGCCATTTCCTTCACAGCAAGTGGTTAAAATGTAGCATGAGCTGAAAGTGTTGTCAGTACTGTGTAAGATCTTCTGCACAACATTCCACTCCCCATGGTGCAGTAAACCTTACCCCTCTGTTCCATACATAACACATTACTATGCCTTAAGAAAAGGTAAACAAGTTATACTGTTTGACCACAATGGTGGCTGCCAAATCATATAAGCAGATAAAAATTCTGCTTGTTGCCTTCCTAAGAGAGAGTCTCCATTCCTTCCAAGCTAATTATGTAAGTGTAGACCAGATATGGCTCAAATTCAAAGATACAGTACTGACAGCAATAGATAGATTCATACTGCATAAGTTAGTAAGAGATGGGACTCTCTCTGAGAGGAAATCATGAATCCAGTCACACAACTGAGACGATACTCCATATGCATGCAATTTGATTAATTGTCGCTTGTGAGGAATGGTATCAAAATCCTTCTGGAAATCTAGGAATATGGAATCGATCTGAGATCCCTTGTTGACAGCACTCATTACTTCATGGGAATAAAGAGCTAGCTGTGTTGCACAAGAATGATATTTTATGAATCCATGTTGGTTATGTGTCGATAAGTCATTTTCTTCAAGGTGATTCATAATGTTCGAGTACAGTATATGCTCCAAAATCCTACTGCAAATTGAGGTCAGTGATATGGGTCTGTAATTTAATGGGTTACTCCTATTTCCTTTCTTGAATATTTGCGTTCTTCTGAATTTGGCATGCATTTTTCATTGCTTCTGCGACAGTGTTCCGACGTGTTTTGTATACTATGGTGGATCAGTCCCATCTCTTACTAACTTATGCAGTATGAATCTATCTATTGCTGTCAGTACTGTATCTTTGAATTTGAGCCATATCTGGTCTACACTTACATAATTAGCTTGGAAGGAATGGAGACTCTCTCTTAGGAAGGCAACAAGCAGAATTTTTATCTGCTGTCTTAAATAGATATATTTTGCATTTATTTTTAGTGGTTTTGGTTGATATGGTTTTAAACCTCGCTACAAAGACCTAGTGTTCACTAACCCCTGTATCTGTCATGACGCTCTCTGTTAGATTAAGATTATTTGTGGCTAAGAGGTCAAGTGTGTTTTCGCAACCATTTACTAATTGTGTGGGCTCATGAACTAATTGTTCAAAGTAATTCTCAGAGAAAGCATTCTAAGTAGTTTTCTGAATGAACCACAAGTTGATTTTTGAATGTGTGCATAGTGTACATGATGTCTCTGTCAGGGGAATCCTCATTGCATCTAGAAAACTTTCCTGCAGACAAAAGGGGACAGGGCTATATGACCTTTGTGGAGTAAAGCCAAACGGATGAATGCCAAGACAAGCACTGTGTGATTATATGATTGATTACATTTGCAAATGAGCAGCATTGCTATAATTAGTAGTGAAATCCATAGATTCAGACTACGAAAGTGGAAATAAACGACTAACAGGAATAACAGGTAAAGAAAGACTACGTATTATCTGTTGTGAATTGTCAGGAGCCAATTCATGGGGTTTGGAGGAAGCCAAAATGTTGTGACTTGGCAAGACAGCCAAGTCACTATGAGGTGAAGCCGAAAGGCAGGCGCTTAAGCTCACGCAGGCTGGCGCAAGGTCTGGAACAATTAAGGGAATTAATAGTAGCAAATAAAGTACGTAGTTGATGTAATACTTAACTTTAATCCATAATTGGTGTACATCGCTCTTGTTGATACATCAATAATAATCTCAATATAAACTGGTAATGGCGCCTTGCTAGGTCGTAGCAAATAACGTAGCTGAAGGCTATGCTAACTATCGTCTCGGCAAATGAGAGCGTATTTGTCAGTGTAGCATCGCTAGCAAAGTCGGCTGTACAACTGGGGCGAGTGCTAGGACGTCTCACTAGACCTGCCGTGTGGTGGCGCTCGGTCTGCAATCACTGACAGTGGCAACACGCGGGTCCGACATATACTACCGGACCGCGGCCGATTTAAAGGCTACCATCTAGCAAGTGTGGTGTCTGGTAGTGACACCACATTATCTTCTTGGTGTAGCCAGGAAAATGAAATTTTGACAGAAAATTTTTGGCCAGATTGTTACACTAGTAAGGGCCAGTTGTACAGTCCCCAGCTAGCAGCTGCTTAAGTTCTATTCTGGAAGTAGAGTGGAAAACTTTTTGCATGAACATGTAACAATGCCTAACTGGAGAATAATCGCAGGATAACTAAACCCGTGACCAAACATGAGATAATACAGTACTGGTACTCCAAGAAAATTTGCATCCCAAAAACCACACTGCAAAACTTAACATCAGTTCGAGGCCTACTTTATTGAGGATCTGGACATACGAATGTGCACTTTAAGTATGCACTTTAAATGTGCACATTTTAGTATTGTTCACAAAATTCCGATGCTCTTGGAATATCCCGAGATGTCTTGTTTCTTTTACGACTTAATGTAAGATCTTTTAATGTTCTACACATATGAACATATGGACTTCCAACATCATCGTAGCTGCACAAGCACGGTGGTGCCTGTTATCTGGTGCTCTCTGGAAACTGCTGAAACGAATCTATGTCTAACAGGTTGCGGGAAAGTATTGTGAATGGTGGGTTGAAAAGTGTTGCTTTCAAAGTAAATTTCCTTTAATGCTGGTTGAACTACGTGCGAGAATATGCAATGAATTTCTTAAATCACAGAGGATTTGACTCTCATTTAAAAATCATCTCTTTGATGATGAGCCATTTAGAAGAATGTTGAGCCCATAAATCAGACATTTAGTCATTATTAAAAATTTTACTGGCACATTTGTGTGATATATCGTAAAGTGAACATGCGCAGAAAAGATCAACTTTATATGTGAAAGCTTAGCTTCTCTTGCAGCTTATTAACATTAGAGACCAATATTATATGTGAAAGCTTTGCTTTTCTTGTAGCAACACTATTTATATTAATTTAAAATATTAACTTTTTCTGTTTGTGTGTTCGCGCTACTGAACAGTGATGTTGGTATTGGCTGACAACATCACGTGTCCTATGCTCTGAATATCTGCTGTCATCACATGACATAAGCTATGACTTGGTTACAATAGTGCATCTCAGTCTCGATTTCAATGCTTCAGAAAGTAACAAGCGGTGTTTGGTGGAATTCAAATTTATACCTTCATATTAAGAAAACATGCAGCTTTAATGTTGCAAATCAAAGACCTTTTCAAAATATGTATTTTCCACCCCGAATTTCGTTTTCTAAAGTGCAGGGAAATTCTATGCTTGTGTATAAAATCATAACCACCAAAGGATTGATAAGTTTTACAGTTCCGACAGAAAATATACTGCCACTTAACACAGAAAAAGTGTGTTTTCACCTGGTAGATTTTTTTTTCCTTGTCTGGTTAAACGCCCTGACATAGGGATGGAAAAATTTACTGGCTTTTTAGTCTTATTAACCAATTTTTGAAAGACAACAGGCAAAAATTCAACTTGCCATATCGGTGGTGCTAAAATTTGCAATTTCTAAACAAAATGTTTTTATTAACATTTCCATTGCTTTCAAATACTAGGTTATTAGAAACAAAGTAAAGCAAGCATTGCTCATCTAATAACAATCCCAAAAGACATTCACTTGACACATACACCATTAGTGAGTTAATAACATATCTGTGCCCTATAGCTGTGCACACATTCTTTTATTCGTTCGTAGAATAGTCAAAATAAGGGTGAACTGCCATGTGCACTCTTATGTTGGTGGAGATGTAACTATAATAATCTACATCTACATGCATACATCACAAGCCAGCATGTGGTGTGTGACCAAGGGTACCTTGTACCGCTACTAGTCATACACTTTTCTGTTCCTCTCACAAATAGAGTGAGTGAAAAATGAATGACTGTATGCCTCCACAAGAGCTGTAGTTACTCTTACCTTATCTATGTGGTCCTTACATAAAAATGTACATTTGTGGCAGTAGAATCATTCTGCAGTCAGCTTCAAACACCAGTTCTCTAAATTTTCTCAGAAGTGTTCTTTGAAAAGAATGATGCCTACCCTCCAGGCATTCTCATTTGAGAATGAGATTTTCACTCTGCAGTGGAGTGTGTGCTGATATGAAACTTCCTGGCAGATTAAAACTGTGTGACGGACCGAGACTCGAAAGGTCCCGAGTTTGAGTCTTGGTCCGGCACACAGTTTTAATCTGCCAGGAAGTTTCATTCCCATTTGAGTTCGCAAAGCATCTCCATAATACTTATATGTTTATCAAACCCACCAGTAACAAATCTAGGAGCCCATCTCTGAATGGCTTTGATGTCATCCTTTAATCTGACGAGGTAGGGATCCCAAACACTTGAGCAGTACTCGAGAATGGATTGCACTAGTGTTCTATACATTTCTCCTTTACAGATGAAACACACTTTCCTGAAATTCTCCCAATAAATCAAAGTTGACTAACCACCTTCCCAACTACAATCGTTACATCGCTTTGCAGTATTATGCCTAGATATTTAATCAACATGACTGCGTCAGGCAACATACTATCAACACTGTATTCAAACATTACAGGACTGTTTTCTCTACTTATCTGCATTATTTTACATTTTTCTACATTTAGAGCTAGTTGTCATTCATCACATGAGCTAGAAATTTTGTCTGACTAATCTTGCAGCCACTTACAGTCACATAATGACAATGCCCCAGCACACCCCAGCATCATCAGCAAACAGCTACAAATTGCTGTTCATACTATCTGTCAGATCATTTATGTGTACAGAGAATAAGAGTGGTCCTACCACTCCTGACAATACCCTTGTCTCTGATGAATGCACACTGTTGAGGAAAATATACTAGGTTCTATTATTTAAGAAGTCTTCAAGCTCCTCACATATCTGTGAACCTATTCTGTATGCTGGTACCTTTTCTTAGCATTGTTGTGTGGGGCACTGTGCCAAACGCTTTTTGGAAATCTAGGAATATGGAATTTGATTTGTCCTTCATCCATAGTTCACAGGATATTGTGTAAGAAAAGGGTGAGCTGAGTTTCACGTGAGTGATGGTTTCTAAAATGATGCTGATCTGTGGACAGAAGATTTTTAGTCTAAAGGAAATTTATTATATTCTAGCTGAGACTATGTTACAACTTTGCAGCAAACTGATGTTAACAATATTGGTCTATAATTTTGCAAATCCATTCTTTTACCCTTCTTATATACAGGAGTTACTTGTGCTTGTTTCCAGTGCCTAGAAACTTTGCCTTGGGTGAAAGAATTGCGATAAATGCAAGCTAAGTAAGGGGCCAATGTCATGCAATACTATTCATAAAACTGAATTGGGGCTCCATCTGGACCCGGTGATGCGTCTTTTTCCAACTCTTTTAGTTACTTCTCTACATGAGGGATGCCTATTACTATGTCCTCCATATGGGAGTCGGTGTGATATCAGTGACTTAGCAACACTGGCCTCTATTATGAACTGATGGCTGATCAATATTAAATGAAACACAAGTTCACTGCTACCAGTTACTGTTAATTTATCTCCATAATGCATTTCAAAGGTTTAAACCTCCATCATCAGGTGGATTTACATTTGTTAATATGACATTTGTGTGTGTTATGATTTTTTGGAGGAACTTGTGGCACTGTCTAGTGAAGAAACAAAACACTATTTCAGAACATGGTTTTGGGTTTCTTTTGACAAAAAAATTAAACGTGTATCTAACAGTAAACATAAAATAAGTAAAATGAAGTACCTCCACAGGTTCCTTTCACAGTCGTAACACATCACATGTGTACTGTCATATTTTGTAAACAAATATGGCATCAGTGTCTATTGGGTGCATGGATCATATAGCAGAAGAGAAAACATTCCATTCCATCCCTTTCCCCTATTTCAATCAAACATTGTCACAAAGTCCAAAGAATATACGTCCTAACAACATTATTACAGAATAAATTTTTTAAAGGCTGTGGAGGTGTTGCTTGAGGTGTTGAATACATTCATTGGGATAAATACTTCAGGTGGTATATAAATCATATTGGCTACAGTGGTAAAATTATACACAAATAGCAATTTTGGTTGTTATTCATATTTAGATATGAAAGGCTGGAGGCAGAGGGGGAGGAAGAGGAGGAGAAAGAGAAATGAGATGGAGGAAGAGGGTGGAAAGAGTGACTGTATGAACTCAAAACATGGTTACCTCCAGTTCCCATCAGGAAACCGAATACATAGATATTTTATATTAAACACCTTGTCAAATGTATGAGGTGTGTGTGTGTGTTTTTGTCATTTAAGATGGATTCAGTTGTTTGGATTGGTGCTTGTATATTTGGAGTGTTTCAAGGATGTCTAGTTTCCTGCCTTTTGGTTGGCTGTGTAGGATGCTGATACTTGTGTTGTTTCATGCAGGTGGGTGGCTATTGCTGATGTGTGGTATTTTTTGTTTTTTAGTGCTTTAGTTCTTTGAATCTAATCTCAAATGATCTGCCTGTCTGGCCTATGTAGAAGCAGTCACAGTCCAAACATTCAATTTTGTACACATCTGTGTGATGAAGAGGGTTTCGTGTGCTGATGCTGTGGGGTAACTTCGGTCCAAACTTGTTGTCTGTGGTAAAGGATATGCTTATGCCTTTTTGTTTGAAGACATTGGCAGTATGATATGAAATGTTACCTAGAAAGAGGATTGTATGGAAGATGTTATTTTTATTTTTATTTTTTTTTTTTTTTTTTTTGCCATTATTGAGTGTTTTAGAGTGTCTACTATTGAGCTGTTATAACCATTTGCAATAGCTGTTTGTTTTATTATTTCAATTTCTTGATCACATTTGTCTTCAGAGAGTGGTAATTGGACAGGTTTATTGCTCATGTACCGGAATGCTGCCATTTTGTGGACTGTGGGGTGACAAGAGGAGTTGTGGATTGTAGTATGTGTTGTGTTAGGCTTCTGATAAATTTCAGACTTCTAATGGTAATGTCTAAGAAATTTATACTGTCATCTGTTTGGTGTTCAACTGTGAAATTTTATGTTTTCATGGGAGTTGAATAACTGGTTCAACTTACTGATGTCATCTTTAGTGCCTTTGATTAAAATGATGGTATCATCTACATATCTGTAGTAGTAGATGATATTTTTGAGGAGGTGGTGATTGGAATTAAGGATTTTGTCTTCTAAGTTACGTATAAATATTTCAGCTAGCAATCCAGAAAGATTCGAGCCCATTGCCATACCATCTGTTTGTATGTAGATTTTACGGTTAACTTTAAAGTAGTTGTGTGAAAGTGTGAATTCAAGCAGGTCCATTAGTTCAGTAATGTGAGTTGAAGTGATTTTTTGTGCTTTTGTAGGTTGGCATTGATTATTTGTAGTGTGGGATCTATTGGCACAGAGGAATAAAGGTTTTTTATGTCAAATGAGGCAAGTGTGGCTCCATCAGGTACTTCTATGTTTTTGACATGTGTAAATTCTGTTGTGTTTTTAAGTGTTGTCTCATTATTGAATGTGTATGCTTCTTCGAGAACTTTGAAGAGCATTTTGCTGAGTTTGAATGTTGGGCTGTCCCTGCAGTTCACTATAGGCCTGATGGGGGTCCCATTTTTGTGTATCTTAGGTTGTGACCTAAGGCAAGGTGCTTGTGGGCTCATTGTTACAGTATTTCTTGCTTCTTGGATGGTGAGTAGAAAGTTGATGATGTTTGAAATGTGTTTAATCTCTTTTGACTGATCAATGTTTCCAGTTTTGGGAATGTTCCAAAAACCAATACAATACAAAATTTATTTTACAATAGCTATCTAATATTTGCCAATTGAGCACCCTGGGGGATCTGAACCCTTGAGAGATTTGGGCCCTCCATGATGCTTCAGCCCACCCCCTCTCATTGCATCTGCCTGCTTGTACATTCCTTCATAAACCATGTGGTCTCACCTGTGTGTGTACAGTCCTTTTAACCAAACAGTGGGCTCTATCCTACAGGAACTCCACTCTATATTGCAGTATCTTGCTAACTGCAATATGAAGTAGCACCAGCTTCTAAGTTCCACATGTTATATTTCAACTTATATTCATGCCAGAACTATGTGGAACTACTATGTGCTCTACACACACAACATATTTGGAAATATCTTACTCTTACTCTGCCCTGTTCCATTTGCGAATGGCACAGTAGAACAACTACCATACATAAGATTCCTTATGAGCTCTAATTTCTGTGATTTTCTTGTCATGATCATGACATGTGTGGAAGGAAGTAATATATTTCCCGATTCTTCAGGAAGTGTACACTCAGAATGTTGATAGTAGTCCTGTCCATGATGCACAAAATCTCTCTTGTAGGATCTGCCACTTTAATTTGTTGAGCATTTCCATAATGCTGTCACACTTACATTTCCATAACGCTGTCACACTTACTAAAATAACCTGTCATGAAACAGTCTGCTCTTTATTGGACCCTCTTCATATCCCTCTCTCTTCTATTAATCCAATTTGGTTAGGGTCCAAGACTGACAAAGAATGTTTAGGAGTCAAGCAGACAACTGCTTCATAAGCCTTTTACTTTTACGATAAATAACATTTCTTAAATACTTCCCAGCAAATGTCAACCTGGCATCTGCTTTTCATAACACAGGTGTAATGTGGTCATTTCGCTTTAGCTTGCTCCAAAAGGTCACTCTGAGGTAAATTACAGTTTTACTCTTTATAATAACTTATCAAAAATAGTGTAATTAAATGCTAATGGATCTATTCTCCCATTTACACACAATATGTTACCTTTATTTACATTCAGGGTGACCTACCAAACCCCGCACCTTATGCTGGTCATCTTGCATTCTGCTACATCTTTCTGGCCTTGTTACCTTACTATATAGGATGTCCCAGGAGTAATGGTCAGTATTCAAGGATAAACAGAAATAAACTTGACATGGATGTATACCATATTCTGAACGGTTTTGAGATACAACACATTTAATGGACATTGTTATGTATTTTCTGTGTTATCCAATAAATTTTCAGGTTTACACATATACAACAATTAGTAAATATGTATGTTTTACAAAGTATCAGTTGAAAACTACAAATTTTTAACACATTCACCTTTAGGTATTCTTGTTCGTGTCACATTGCAGCTGTTGTACACTTCACAATAAATGTTTAAATATCCCAGTTTCAACTTCAGTACATGTGTGCATTCTTGGAAGAATATGTTGTGTTGCTTATCTGAGGACCTCTGCATGTTCCCTAATGAGGACAGCTGCATCTATGATTCAACCAAACAGCTCATCCCACATATTCATATTTCCTTTGTACACCTCAGCCTTCATCCAACCCTATAAAACAAGAAAAGATCTGATGGCTTAAGTTCTGGTAATCTTGTGTCTTGTTAATTGCACTACCATGACCAAGCCAGTGATTAGGGTAAATGCAGTTGAGATGTTCCCTCACACATCTGGTAAAATGTGAAGTGGTTCCATCATGCTGCTAGTACATTGCAGTCTGCACAGTCAAAGGAACTTCCTCAAGATGTGAAACAAATGAATTTTCCAAACAGTGCAAGTAATTCAGTCCAATCATTCACTCTTCTAAAATGATTGGACCTATCAACTTGTTATTGCTTATGAACACCAAACATTGATCAAAAAATGAACTTGGAAATTGGTTTCCACTGTAGTGTGTCAATTTACTTGCGACCATCTATGATTACTAAATGTATTGTTGGCTCCATTCCATGTAAATGTGGCTTCATCAGTGAATAGTGTTAATGAAAACAAATGATGATAGTCATTTAGCCAGTGACAAAATTCAAGCCATGTGACACTGTTATCATTACAGAGATTGGGGACAAGCTGTATGTGAAATGAGTTTAAGACGTCCACATGTAATGTTGATCATTCATGTGTTTGTCGGGCATTGATATATGCAGATAGTTGCCATGTGCTGGAAGTAGGCCTACACTGCAACATTTCAATGATCTACTGCTCTTTGACCACAGGTTGTTGAGCTATATTTTCAGAAAAAAATGGGGACTTGAAAGAAATCCTGTTTCATGCATTGTGCAGAAAACTCTGGTAAACACTCTATGGTCAAGAATATCACCTGCTGGAAAGTGCAGAATAGGAATATAAAAAAAGGGAGGAAGGTTTATCTGTTTAGCAAGAGTAATAGAAGGCAGATTTCAGACTACCTAACAGATCAAAACAGAAAATTTCTGTTCCGACACTGACAATGTTGAGTGTTTATGGAAAAAGTTCAAGGCAATCTTAAAATGCGTTTTAGACAGCTACGTGCCGAGTAAAACTGTGAGGGACGGGAAAAACCCACAGTGGTTCAACAACAAAGTTAGGAAACTACTGCAAAAGCAAAGAGAGCTACACTCCAAGTGTAAACGCAGCCAAAACCTCTCAGACAAACAGAAGCTAAACGATGTCAAAGTTAGCATAAGGAGGGCTATGCGTGAAGCGTTCAGTGAATTCGAAAGTAAAATTCTATGTACCAACTTGACAGAAAATCCTAGGAAGTTCTGGTCTTATGTTAAATCAGTAAGTGGCTCGAAACAGCATATCCAGACACTCCGGGATGATGATGACATTGAAACAGAGGATGACACGTGTAAAGCTGAAATACTAAACACCTTTTTCCAAAGCTGTTTCAGAGAGGAAGACCGCACTGCAGTTCCTTCTCTAAATCCTCACACGAACGAAAAAATGGCTGACATCGAAATACGTGTCCAAGGAATAGAAAAGCAACTGGAATCACTCAACAGAGGAAAGTCCACTGGACCTGACGGGATACCAGTTCGATTCTACACAGAGTACGCGAAAGAACTTGCCCTCCTTCTAACAGCCGTGTACCGCAAGTCTCTAGAGGAATGGAAGGTTCCAAATGATTGGAAAAGAGCGCAGGTAGTCTCAGTCTTCAAGAAGGGTCATCGAGCAGATGCGCAAAACTATAGACCTATATCTCTGATGTCGATCTTTTGTAGAATTTTAGAACATGTTTTTTGCTCGCATATCATGTCATTTTTGGAAACCCAGAATCTACTCTGTAGGAATCAACATGGATTCCGGAAACAGCGATCGTGTGAGACCCAACTCGCTTTATTTGTTCATGAGACCCAGAAAATATTAGATACAGGCTCCCAGGTAGATGCTATTTTCCTTGACTTCCGGAAGGCGTTCGGTACAGTTCCGCACTGTTGCCTGGTAAACAAAGTAAGAGCCTACAGAATATCAGACCAGCTGTGTGGCTGGATTGAAGAGTTTTTAGCAAACAGAACACAGCATGTTGTTATCAATGGAGAGACGTCTACAGACGTTAAAGTAACCTCTGGTGTGCCACAGGGGAGTGTTATGGGACCATTGCTTTTCACAATATATATAAATGGCCTAGTAGTTAGTGTCGGAAGTTCCATGTGGCTTTTCGCGGATGATGCTGTAGTACACAGAGAAGTTGCAGCATTAAAAAACTGTAGGGAAATGCAGGAAGATCTGCAGTGGATAGGCTCTTGGTGCAGGAAGTGGCAACTGACCCTTAACATAGACAAATGTAATGTATTGCGAATACATAGAAAGAAGGATCATTTATTGTATGATTATATGATAGTGGAACAAACACTGGTAGCAGTTACTTCTGTAAAATATCTGGGAGTATGCGTGCGGAACGATTTGAAGTGGAATGATCATATAAAATTAA
Source organism: Schistocerca serialis cubense (assembly GCF_023864345.2). Taxonomy (NCBI): domain Eukaryota; kingdom Metazoa; phylum Arthropoda; class Insecta; order Orthoptera; family Acrididae; genus Schistocerca; species Schistocerca serialis. The sequence continues at coordinate 527,904,980 of NC_064640.1, forward strand.
ATGTTGATAAGGTGGGTACCAGGTTGAGATTCATTGGGAGAGTCCTTTGAAAATGTAGTCCATCAACAAAGGAGGTGGCTTACAAAACACTCATTCAACCTATACTAGAGTATTGCTCATCAGTGTGGGATCCGTACCAGATCGGGTTGACGGAGGAGATAGAGAAGATCCAAAGAAGAGCGGCGCATTTCGTCACAGGGTTACTTGGTAACCGTGATAGTGTTACGGAGATGTTTCGCAAACTCAAGTGGCAGACTCTGCAAGAGAGGCGCTCTGCATCGCAGTGTAGCTTGCTCGCCAGGTTTCGAGAGGGTGTGTTTCTGGATGAGGTATCGAATATATTGCTTCCCCCTACTTATACCCCCCGAGGAGGTCACAAATGTAAAATTAGAGAGATTCGAGTGCACACGGAGGCTTTCAGACAGTCTTTCTTCCCGCGAACCATACGCGACTGGAACAGAAAAGAGAGGTAATGACAGTGGCACGTAAAGTGCCCTCCGCCACACACTGTTGGGTGGCTTGCGGAGTATAAATGTAGATGTAGATGTAGATGCTTTCTTTGCTCCCATTTTGGCCTCATACAACTTTGTATGTCAACAAGGCTTTGACTTCACTTAAATGTCTGATGAAGCTGTCTTTGCTTTTGTATTGATAAGATCATTTTATCTGGTGTTTCAAGCAGTTGCATACCTTTAAGATTTGGAACTATGTGGGAATTTATGTCACTTTAGTATCCTGCTATATTAAATACATCCAGTGCAGAGTAATTATTCACAAAAGCTTACAGAGGAATTTGTACTCTAATACCTAACTTTTTGCTTGTGGAAAGTACAACTTCGTATAGAAAGAAATAAAAAGTGTAGGTGAATTTGTTGGCCTGCATGATCATAAATAATGACAAAGAACGGTATTAAGACAACATAATCATTGCAAATAATGTCAGACAAGCAGTGGTGGATACATATAGAGAGCACGCAGGGCACATGCCTCCCCCCCCCCCCCCCCCCCCCCCCCTCCCAATTGTGGGGCCCCCCACGCTGCCACCCGTGTTGCCCCAACCAGTCAGCCCATATGCTATTAATTCGTTTCTTTTATCAGTCGACCCGACTGAATTGAGTTATCGAGTAGCTGTACTTTCCTATGTAGCACGCGCATCCGCGTCATTGTATTTCATACCTTTCTATCTGGTACATAGATAGCTGATACATACCTACAAGAAAAGTCACGGATTTGTTCGATGAAAGTCATAAATATTCTACTGTTTTCTTGTACAGAGAACCTTCGATAAGTAGCGTTATAAATACGGACTACTCACCAAAAGAGAAGATAGTTTACATTCAGAAGCTTAAATATTAAGACTGAAGAATGAATAAGTAAAAAGTCCTAGTTTTAGCAAGTGAAAGTGTGAAGATTAGTCAAGAGTGAGAGATATCAGCTGATTGTGAAGTATTAATAATAGTATTTCATAGTAATTTCTCAGTAAAAATATTGTTACAAGACTCTATCGAATGCATTAGAAAGGAAAAAAATTGGTAGTAAACGTTCCACACACACAAATTGCCAAATGACATCATCATTGGAAACTCGCCCTTATATTGTACGTCGTAAGGTAGATATTGGCCTGTTGCTTTCACAGTAGGTATTTGTTCACACTCCATAAAAGTCTGGAAGCAAACATTCTGGCAGTGAAAGTTCTCAAAACAACTGAGCCGTATATATAAGGGAAGCAGAGTCACTGCCAGGTAGTCAGTTTGGAAGCTAAAATCATCGCGATAACTTGAAAGTGATAAAAAGTGAACAACTGCAATTATTGGCTATTACCACAGACTTCAGTCAGTATTGTGCTTAATGATATTAGAAATATGTGGAGTGTTACCATGTGTGTTTTAGTGCTAAGTGTACTAGTGTTACATTTTTCAGGGCGAATGGAGTGTTTATTTGAGAATAATTGGCATCTAATTTACCTATGTCATAACAATATAATGAAATAGATTGTTATGTAATAAGAAAAAGAGAAATAGAAACATCTGAAAATTCCGGTCACTATTCAGTTGCAAAAACACCACCAGATGTATAGGCAGAGCCTAGCACTTCGTCGAAACTTCCACAACAAAGTTCATCAACTGATTTCTTTAATCCCACAGATATTGGCAATTATTTGGATCTATTAGCATCAGGAAATATTGCTGATGATATAAAACAGAAGCTTCTCACAGATCCAAGGAAACCTGAAAAAGGTTATACCTTTCCTTCTTCCAAGCACTAGAAGAGGAAACAGTTTGAATGCAAGCAAGTGCACAATAATCACTTTGAACAGTATCCATGGCTGGTGTTCTCACAAGTTAAAAAGGGACTTCTTTGAATTAACCATTCAATTTTTGTGAATAATGAAATGGTTGGAGGAAAGAAATCAATTATCGCCAAGAAACTTGTGACTGAACCACTAACGAAGCTTGCCAAACTTACTGGTAAAGATGGTGACCTTGAGACCCACTCTCAGTTGAAGTACCACATTGAAGCATTAACAGATGCAAAACTATTTTTGGTGACATGAGACAACCGCAAACTTGAGGTCTTAAATAAATTGTCGAGACAGAGAATGGAAAGCATTAAGGAAAACAGAGACTATCTTGTACCTATAATAAAAGCAGGAGCATAGAGATGATGGGATTCGATTAGAAAACAAAAATGACCATGAAAGTATAGTGAGTAATGAGGGAAACTTTAGAGCTCTTCAGAGATTTAGAATTGACACCAGAGACTTGCAGCTAAAACATCACCTTGAGACCACTAAAGTGAACACCACTTACATAAGTAAAACAACGTGTAATGAACTTATTTCGTGCTGTGAAACAGTGAAGTTATCGAGAATACTGGAGGGAATCAAAGATTCTCGGTATTACAGCATAATCTTCGATGAGATTAAGGACGTAGGGCACATCGCCCAACTGAGTTTAGCTGCAAGATGTGTAGATAGCAACAGCAAATTACATGAAAGATTTTTGGGTTTTGTTGACATCCATAAAGACAATGATTGTAGTGGAAACATTGATGATGAACCTCAAGAGTGTCAAGATGAAGAGCGTAATGTTACTGGTGAAGTATTAGGTACTACAATTCTAAGGAGAATGGAAAGCCTTTCTCTGTCATTTGATAACTGTGTGGGTATGGGCTGTGATGGTTGCTTAGTTAATATGTCAGAATTAAAAGCAGCTGAGCCATCAATGTGCAAGTGGCACCATGTCAAAGTCATCAGCTCAACCTTGCTGTCTCTTGCAGTTGCAAAGTTACAAGTGTGAGAAACTCACTTGGTACTATTGAAGAAGTATTATCATTCTTTACAGGCTCTAGCAAGCAGTTTGCAACATTGAAGAGTCACCTAAAACACTCGGTACAGTCACATTGTCAAACAAGATGAGTTGAGTGACATGACGCTGTTATTCAATTCGCAGCTGATCTTGGAACAGTTTGCAAAGTTCTTAAAGAAATATGGTGTTGGAGGGATAATACTACTGCTGCCAAAGCCAATATTCTCCTTCAAGCTCTCTCTAATAGAAAGTTTATCATCACTCTGTTTACACTGAGAGACATTGTGAGCATAACATATCCAGTCGGCAAAATCTTACAAGACTCTAGCTTGGACATCGCGATGGCAAAAGCAAAATTAGATTCGACGCTCAAGGTGTACGATAGCATGAGAGCTAATGCTGATAGCCACTTTGCTCGTATTGTTGAAGAGACAAAGGCAGTTATGGAAGAGTTAGACGTGAAGATGAGTGTTCCTCATCTTACAGGCAGACGGAGACACAAGGAAAACTGATCATAATGACGATGCTACAACATATTGAAAAAGAACTGTTTTCATTCCAACACTGGACCATGTTACAACTGACATGAGAGAACTGTACAAAATATTTGCTTGTCTACCTGCATCTATTGCTACCATAGAAAGAAGTTTTTCAACCCTGCGGTGTACAAAGACATGGCTGAGGAGGATCAACTTAATGGCTTAGCTCTGTTGAACACTGTCACCCTGACATTGATTGTCCTATTGACGATGTAATTAACCAATTTTTCAGGAAGAATAGGAACATAGAATTCATCATTTAAGGAAGAGAACCACAATTTTAACTTTTTTTATATCATAAGATGGCATTGTCTTGTATATGTATATAATCAGTTTAAATAAAACTTTCTTAAACTTTTCATGTGACTTGATTACTTTTTATTATGGTAAAAGTAAAGGTAGCTCAAGATATCTTTAGTGCCCCCTCCTTGAGGTTTTTCTGTGTCTGCCACTGCAGACAAGGGATCTCTTCTGAAGAACTACTTATATTATAGTAATACTGTTGTCATGGACATGGATAGTGATGGGACTTTGTACGATTTATGCCTCTGAAGAAGATACTTTGGTGATAAAATATGATCTACTATCAAGATGCTAAGAGATTCAAGACGTACTGTAGCTACTGTGTCTTGCAGAGATCTGTAGCCTTCTGCCACCTATTTGCTATTGAGGGAAATCTGGTACATTTTCTCTTGCAGCCAACCTGTCAGTAGCACATTAAACTGTACGAAAGAAAGAGAAAAGGGAATTCTATGAAGTAATCCTCTGCAGGTTATGGTTGTTATACCATAGAACTAGAAGAATAAACCTGTCCAACAAATTCATTGTGATAATTTTTGGAGAAATTTGGGGGGGGGGGGGGGGGGGGGGGGGGGCAATTCATCTACTCTGATACTGATTGTGTAAGGGATTTTATTCTATAACTCATAGGCACTGTATTTTAAGATGTTAATTACCCGTCAGTGAAAATGTAGCATCAGATGACAGGAAAAACATATATAGAACACAGCTTGTTTGAGAAGCATTATTAGTCTATCCAAAACACCTTATGGGACCAGTTAGGAGCCATAGCTGGCATTAAGTTGTAAGCCCTGATGATATTGTTGATATATTTTTTATTTTTTGTCATTCAATTACATTTATACAATTTTCTTGTGTTTGAATCTCTTCCCCCTCCCACCTCCCTCTTAATCCTATTTAATTTGTAGAAAGAAATAAGAACTGTAAACATTGTATACAGCACTATATTATGCCAAAGATCTAAAGGTTGAAAATGTGAACATACATGTTTAGAGGTTGACCATTAGCTGTTGAGAGTTTCAGATGGAGCATTAGGCAATGATTGATTGAAAGAGGGGAAAGGGATGGAATGGAAGGTGAGTGGCTTACTCTGAGAGATGAAATAGTGAATACAGCAGAGGCTCACATAGGGAAAAAGAGAAAGCTTGGAAGAAGCCCTTGGTTATCACAGGAGATATTGAATTTCATTGATGAAAGGAGAATATATAAGAATGCAGCAAATGAAGCAGGTGAAAGGGAATACAAACATCTAAAAAATGAGTTGGCAGGAAGTGCAAAATGGTGAAGCAGGAATGGCTGGAGGACAAGTGCAAGGATATAGAAGGCTATATAACTAGGAGAAAACAGCTACTGTCTATAGAAATATTAAAGAGACTTTTTAAAAAAAGAGAGGCTGCTATATGAATATTAAGAGCTCAGGTGGAAAACCTGAAAAGCAAAGAAGGGAAAGCTGGAAGTTGGAAGGAGTATTTAGAGGGGCTATACAGGGGAAATGAACTTGAAGGCAGTGTTATAGAAAGGAAACAGGTCATTTGGAGATGAGATGGGAGATATGATAGTGCAAGAAGAATCTGACTGAGCATTGGAAGACCAAAGTTGAAACTAGGCCCTGGAGACACAACATTCCCTCAGAACTACTGATATCCTTGGGAGAGTCTACCAAGAAACTGAAAGAAAAATGTAATAATTCCAATTCCATAGAAAACAGGTGCTGACAGGTGTGAATATTACGGGACTGTCAGTTTAATAAGTCATTGTTTCAAAACACAGAAGAATGGAGAAACTTGTAGAAGCCAACCTCAGGGAAGATCAGTTTGGGTTCTGGAGAAATGTTGAAACACACAAGACAATAGATTAAGGGAAGGCAAAACCGTGTTTTGTTGCATTTATAAACTTGGAAATTTTTTTTGGTAGTATTGACTGGAACACACTGTTTGAAATTCTGAAGGTAAGAGGGCTAAAACACATGGAGCAAAAGGCTATTAACAACTTGTACAGAAACCAGGCAGCAGTTATGAGTCAAGGGGCATAAAAAAGAAGTAGTGGTTGAGAAGGGAGTAAGACAGACTTGTTCACTATCCTTGATGTTATTCAATTTATACGCTGAGCAAGCAGTGAAGGAAACCAAAGAAAAATTTGGAGGAGGAGCTTAAGTTCAGGGCAAGGGAAAGGAATAAAAATGTTTATAAGTTTGTCAGTGATGTTGTAATTGTGTTATAGACAGAAAAGGACATGGGAAAGCAGCTGAATGGAATGGACAGTGTCTTGGAAAAAGACTATAAGAGGAATTGCAATGAAGGAATTGCATTAGGAAATGAGACACTGAAAGTAGTGTATGAGTTTTGGAAAGTAGTGTATGAGTTTTGGTATTTGGCCAGTAAAATAACTGATGATGGCCGAAGTGGAGAGGACATAATATGTAGATTGGCTGTTGTAAGAAAAGTGTTTCTGAAGAAAACAAATTTGTTAATATCAAATATGGATTTAAGTGTTAGGAAGTCTTTTCTGACAGCATTTGTCTGGAGTGTAGCTTTTATGGAAATCAAAAGTGGATGACATAACATTTCAGACAAGAAGAGAATATAAGTTTTTTTAAATGTGACACTACAGAAGGATGCTGAAGATTAGATCAGTAGATCTTATAATTAATAAGGAGGCACTGAACAGAACTGGGGAGAAAAGAAATTTGTGGTAAAACTTAACTAGAAGAAGAGACTGGACGATAGCACTCATTCACCAAATCAGTACTGGTGGGAAGTGAGTGTGTGTGTGTGTGGGGGGGGGATTAAATTATAGAGGGAGACCAAGAGATGAATACAGTAAGCAAGTTCAAAAGGATGGAGAGCTGGATGAAACCTGTGTTCAGACTGGAGACCACAACAACAACAAGCATCTCTTTATTTACACAGTTGTTTTACCTGACTTCAAAATGAATGAATCAGCAATGATATTTTAAATGAAAATGAATTTTGAATATACTACATTTTTAAATTGGACTAAAAAGTATAAAATAGTTTCTCCTAGCCCCATACAGATTCCTAACCCCACACATAAAATTTTTGATTGTGAATTTTTAATAGGTATGTAAGATTTAAAGTGAAAAACATGGGACACATGCAACAGGTAATAGTAAGGAGGTGAATTACTCATGCATCATTTATGTATTACATGCACAACCTGGCTTTTGTTACAAGTATTTTCATAGCTATTGCAAATTTACAATCACAGATTTTCAGGGCTATATGTTTGTGGTTAGGAATCTGTATTGGTATAGGTGACCTTATTTCTTATTTTTTAATCCAATTTAAAAATATGGTGTATTAAAAATTCTTTTTTATTTAAATAATTATTTTCTGCTTTTTAGTCTTGTGTGTGTGACATGCATCAGCCCACTTCAAACATTTTGATGAGATTACAACAAAGGTTTATTTCAGTTTCTCTTCACCTGACTCAGCCAATATATTGTCTCCTCCTATTTACATCTTGTAAAAAGACTGTGAAGGTAAAAATTAGAGAGATTAAAGTTCACACAGAAGCTTACCAGCGATTGTTATTTCTGTCAATCACTCATGACCAGAGCAGCAAAAGGTAAAAATTAGAGATATTTGAGTTCACACAGAGGCTTACCAGCAATTGTTATTTCTGAAAATTACATGTGACTAGAACAGGTGTAGGGGGAAATTGGAGTGGTACAGAAAACATTCTCCTCACACCAGACAAGAAAGCAAATTAATATTGAAAAAAAAGTTCTTAGGTTTCTAGCACCATCAAGTGATTAAAATTACACAAGCTTTCAGCCAAACACTCCTTGGCCATTGTCAAGTGATATGACTGCCAGTGGGCTGGTAGTACACCCCCTTATATATACACTAGCTGCCAGCTGTGATGTCACAGGTGCTTGCAGCATTGCGATGTATGGGCATACGCTGACTCAATGTTCAATGTGGCCGACAGTCGCTGGCTCCATTCTTTAACTACACAATCCCAGAAGCCGTTAGTGAGAGATGTGAAAGATTTTTTATGAGATTTTATCTGTGACCGTTTTGTAACGCATGCTGTGGTATCATAGGTAATAAAACCTCTCTAGCTCCTTCCTGTGTTATTCCACAGTACGTACTGTTTGTTCAACATAAGACTGGCCACACTCGCAAGGTATTTTGTAGACCCCAGGTGTTCTGAGACCTGCTGTATCTTTAACTGGTCTCATTAATTGGCGGATTTTTGTCAGATGCCTGAAATTCAATTTTATCTAGCGTTCTTTCAACAGGTGACTTATCTTGCCTGACATGTAGCCTCAGAATAACAAAAAAAGCAAGTTTCTTTTCCTGCTGCTTGCCAGTGGTCTTATTGGGATTCTTGCTTGAAATCACTTCATTTATTTAATCAACACTACAGCCGTTGTTCCTGAAGATCTTGCTTAGGTGACTCAACGTATGGGACAGGTTATCAACGTCTGATATCATTCTTGCATAATGCACCAATTTTTATAACACAGTGCACTTCTGTGCCCGGTGATGATGACTGATGGTGTATAAGTATGAATTGACATGGACAGGTTTTCTGTAGATGCTGTCACCAAAGCATCCATTTTGTTTGCTGTGGATGAGGACATTTGGAAAGGGCGACATTTTGTTGTTTTCTACTTCCAAGGTGAACTGGGTGTTGCTGTTAATACCGTTGAGGAGTTCCAAGGAGTCATCAAGTTTCTCATTTCCATGGGACCAAATGATGAATGTGTTGTCAATGTATCAAAAGAAACAACTAGGCTTTAATGGCACTGTGTCTAAGGATATTAGATGCAGCAGGTCTCAGAACACCTGGAATCTACAAGATACCTTGTAAGTGTAGCCAGTCTCATGTTGGACAAACAGTGCACACTGTAGAACAATGCAGAGAGGATCATGAGAGGTTTTATCGCCTATGATACCCTAAGGAATCTGCTTTAACTGAGATTCCTTTAGAAAATGCTCACCAGATAAAATTTGATGAAATGCCCATCATGGCTTGCCCTAATGGTTTCTGGGACTGTGTAATTAAAGAAACTATTGAAATAAAAATCACTGCTAACACCCTAATTAGTAATAGTGGCTGGCAGCTCAGTATGGCATGGGATCCTACAATCGTGTGGTTGAAACAAGCGTATCGAACACCGAGTCAATGTATGCCCATACATGTCAGTGCCATGAGCACCAGTGATGTCACAGCCAGCAGCTAGTTTATATAAGGGGTGTACCAGCAACCCACTGGCAGTCATATCACTTGACTATGGCCAAGGAGTGCTTGACCAACAGCTTATGTAATTTTAATCACTTGACATGACTAGAAACCTGAGAACACTTTACTCAGTGTTGCCACCACCAGACTCTGCATTCTTACGAATTAATATTGCATTGGCATCCAGTTCTGAGCTATGTTTAAAATTTCAGGTCTTTAGCTCATCAGGAACTTAGTTTAAAATTGATTGCAAAATTTATACTGAACAGACAGACAGACAAGAAAGCACTATTCAACTCCTCTTCCTCCCTCTCTCAGCACACTCATGGATGTCCACTCACATACTGCCTGGAATGAATTAATATACTACTACACAACATGTCAATCCTGCAGGGAAGCCGAGATGTTAGGTATTACCAAACTTTTTCACCTCCACCCCCAGCCATACCAAACAGACTGACATGAAAGCAAGTTAATATTCTTCACTATTTTTAAATTTTCAGGTACATTTCCTATTGGGAAGTTAGTTTAAAATCAGGTGCAAAATTTGTGCCAAATGGACATAGAGACAAGAAAGTGACCTAATAAAAACATGGTTAAAAGAAAACACTTTCACCCAAGCAGCACCTCTCCCTTCCCTTGTGTGTGTGTGTGTGTGTGTGTGTGTGTGTGTGTGTGTGTGTGTGTGTGTGGGCGCGCGCGGGTTGCACACGTGTTTATGTTAGTGTCAACATTGAGTATCTCCTCTCATGTTTCTCTTTCAGATGAAGCTGTATTGCCACAAGTGTATTGCTCTGAAGTTTGCTCAGATATTTTGAATAAATGTGGAGGTAAGAAGAAAGCATCTTGGAAGTCACTGCGGCCTGTGGCAGAGGCAGATATGCGGTATATGGACATCTGCATCTTGCAAACCGAACACACCCCAAGAGACACTTGTGAATACACTGTTCCATTTGCTTTTATTTTGGTAGGGTGTTCAGATGGGAACTGGAGGTAACTATGTTTTGAGTTCATTAAGCTGGATATAATCATTTATGTTACAAGACTGACAAAACTATCCTATTGTTACATTACAATAATTTTCTGATGATCCCACCTTCCTCCCGTCCTCTAAATTGCACTTTATCTCTCTTTTCAAATGAAAATTCTGAAAGTACTTCAAGGATGCCATTTTATTTTTCAATATGTGAAGAAGGAACTGCAGCTGAAACCAGAAATATTGTAAACAAAATTTATTTAAGAGTGTAGAATAATATTAATTGACTATTGCCGAAAACACAAGCATCTGAGGCTGTCAAGTTCAGGATACATCTGTTGAGATTATCTGGTGAACATGCTGCACTACAAAATTCAAGATAAAATGAAGTGCCATAGATGAGTGCAGTTCTTTTGAAAAAACAGTGTTTTAATCAAAGAAACAGAAGTCTTGCAGAACTCGATACATGTACATATGGTACTTTAGTGCACATATTGCTTATACATGGCCCAGCCTGTTTAATGTGATCACCACTTATGTTTGACATCCATGTGCAACAACTACTCACTGTGGCAGGTGGCAGCACTATCAGTGGAGGGTATATAAAGCTTTTCGGGGATGCAGAAAACAGTGCATTTGTCGTAAAGTGGAAACAGAGTGATTTATCTGACATCCAAAAGGACTTGATCTTTAGATTTTGGGCCAAGGGTGGAAGATTTTCAAAACTGTTAAGTTTGTAAACCATTCATGTGCCACCATGGTTAAAGTATACTGTGCATTGCAAAATGGTGCTATCGGAACTGGCACACAGGAAACTGTGGTGCACCATGGTCCATAGAGGACAAGGGTGAATGCTGACTATGAAGATGTGTCTGGGTGAATAGATGTGCAGCTGTTATGCAACTCACCACCCAGATGAACCAAGGGACTGTGAACAGTGTCTCCTCAATGACGATTCAGCGATTGTTGCTGCATAAGGGCCTCCCCAGCAGGCACCTGGTTCAAGCAACCATGCTGACTGCTGTTCATCTGTGATGAAGGCCAGAATTTGCATGACAGTATCACACCTGACTGTCCACTGAGTGGCGACAGGTTGTCTTTTCAGATGAATTGAATCTTATACTTCATCAGACAGATGGTCGATGGCACGTACAGCATGAAACATCTGAAACCAACACTCCGCAGACACTTGACAGAAGGCTCCAGGCTGGAGGAGGCAGCGTTATGGTTTGGGGAATGTTTTTGTGGTATTCCCTAGATGATCTTGTCATTCTGGAAGGCACAGTGGGTCAGCAGAGGTATGCCAGTTTGTTTTTCCTGAGCATGATGGCATATACCAGCAGGACAATGCACCATGTCACACAACTCAAAGTGTATGTTTGTGGTTCAGAACCAGGATGGGTTTACTGTACTCCTGTGGCCTCCAAACTGCTTGGATTAACACACAATAAAGAATCTGTGGGACCACCTCGATTGGGTTCTTTGCGCTATGGATCCTCAACTAAGAAACCTAGTGCAGCTGGCCACAGCACTGTAGTTGGTGTGGCTCCACATCCCCGTAGGTGCCTTCCAGAACCTCACTGACTCTTCCTGCATACCTTTCAATGGTTTGCACTGCAAAATATGATTATTTAGGCTTTTGACAGGTTGTTTGTTAATGTGACTGGGCAGTGTAGTTAGCTGCTACAGGATAATTTAATTTAGTCTAGAATTTTGCATGTGCCATGGCTCATGTTTTCAATAACTCCCCACAATGTGGAATTGTGTCAGTAGGTTCACAAATAAGACATGGTTTTCATAACTGGAATTTTTGTTTCTCTTAATTTACAACAAAATTTGGTAAATGTAACCCGATCATATGCACACTGTCTCCTCAGAAATGCATCTACGAAGTAGAGGGAGAAGTCAAGTATAAATGATTTCAATTTGTTTGTAAAACTTTCATTGTCTGCCAGCACCTTTAATTCACAAGAGAGATGGTCAAATACATTTATGACTCTATACTTTGCTCCTTATTGTGCAAGCGTAAGGATAAGGTTTAGACAGTGGAGACTATATTTATTCCTAGTGTTACATTTATGACTGCAGCTATTATTTTCAAATATGCTTGAATCTGTATAGGAAACGTTATAGGAGACTAAACATATTGTGAGGCTGTTGTTAGTATGCCTAATTTTTTTTAAACAGTTGCCTACATGAAGTTTGAGGATGGACACTGGATATTATTCTTACAGTATGTACCTGTGTCATGAATACTTTTGTCTCTTTGTAAGGAATTACCCTAAAATTATTCCATGTGACATTAATGATTGTAAGTGCATGAAAATAAGTTAATTTTTGAAACTTTTGTTACCAAAATTAGCAATTATATACAGAGCAAATGTTACTGAACCAATCATTTGCTAAGATCTATAATATGTGATTGTCAATTCAAATTCTGTTCGGTTACACACTCTGAATTTCAAACAACCATTATTACATATTTTATTTCCTTCCTGCTGTATGTCTGTTGATGGTTTGTCCCCTTGCAGAAAAAGATTCATCGCAAGAGCTGTGTAAGTCGTCTAATGTGACCCCTTGCTTCTTATCAATAAACATGAATTCAGTTACTTAATATGCCTTGAAAGCCATAAAATTTAAGCTTCTCCAAAACGATGTTGTGATTTACACAGTCAAGTGCTGTATGCAGATCACAAAAAATCCTGGTACATGAAATCTTGTCAATTAGATATTTTAATACATGGTCAATGAAATGGTAGATGGCATGTTCAGTGGAGAGGCCCTGCTGGGTCAGAATCTTGTATTTCTGGATATACTCAACCACTCTGAAATATATCACCTTTTCCAAAAACTTTTGAGAAGAAAGTCAATAGTAAAAATTGTTGGTAATAATTAATTTCTGTCATACTGCCATTTCTAAAGAGCATTGTTGCAGTTGCATACTTTACTCTGCTCAAAAGAAACCGCAGGAAAGTGATAAATTAAATATATAGCTGAGTTGTAACAATGGAAAATTGTACTGAAATGCAGGAGGATCTGCAGCGAATTGACGCATGGTGCAGCGAATGGCAATTGAATCTCAATGTAGCCAAGTGTAATGTGCTGTGAATACATAGAAAGAAAGATCCCCTATCATTTAGCTACAATATAGCAGATCAGCAGCTGGAAGCAGTTAATTTCATAAATTATCTGGGAGTACGCATTAGGAGTGATTTAAAATGGAATGATCGTATAAAGTTGATCGTTGGTAAAGCAGATGCCAGACTGAGATTCATTGGAAGAATCCTAAGGAAATGCAATCCAAAAACACAGTAAATAGGTTACAGTACACTTGTTCGCCCACTGCTTGAATACTGCTCAGCAGTGTGGGATCCGTACCAGATAGGGTTGATAGAAGAGGTAGAGAAGATCCAACGGAGAGCAGCGCGCTTCATTACAGGATCATTCAGTAATCGCAAAAGCGTTACAGAAATGATAGATAAACCCCAGTGGAAGACTCTGCTGGAGAGACGCTCAGTAGCTCGGTACGGGCTTTTGTTGAAGTTTCGAGAACATACCTTCACCGAAGAGTCAAGCAGTATATTGCTTCCTCCTACGTATATCTCACGAAGATACCATGAGGATAAAATCAGAGAGATTAGAGCCCACACAGAGGCATACTGACAATCCTTCTTTCCACGAACAATACGAGACTGGAATAGAAGGGACAACCGATAGAGGCACTCGAGGTACCCTCCACCACACACCGTCAGGTGGCTTGCGGAGTATGGATGTAGATGTAGATGTAGAGTATACTAGATTCTTTAGGAGAACATCTTTTTAATGTCTTGTTTGAATTTTTGTTTTTAATGGAGTTAATTATTTTCCATATTCCACAGGGAGATGATTGAGTAATCTTGAATTGATTGAATGTTTGTGATAATGACTGTTGCATATACTGTAATGCTGTTGCTTTTGAGCCTACTGTACCAAATTTCTCATATGGAGAAAGGAGGAGTTGTCCTTTATGTGAAAAATAATCACAAATTGAAAACTGCAGACACAAGAAGTTTTTCTGCAGAACACACATGGAATCAAGTGCATGTGAAGTCATAATGGATTAATAGCATAATTATAATAATTAGAACTTACAGATCCCCACTGGGAAATTTTTAGAAGCTTTTAGATAAATATGAAACCTTATTATGCCACCTACCTGACTAAAGTAGGAAAATGATACTTTGTGGTGATTTTAATATTCTTTTTTTAAGTCTGGGCAATGTGATATAGAAATTTTACTTAATAGTTCTACATCTGCAGCCATACTCTGCATATGGCAGAGGTTACTTGCCATTGTACCAGTTATTAGGGCTTCTTCAGCGTTGGCGTGCTGGGCCGTGGGGCGAAAGTGAATCTCATAGTGAAAACGAGACAAGTATAAGGCCCAACGTTGCAGGCGGTGTGCTGCCTTATCTGGAAGTGATGCCGAGGGGCTGAACAGAGAGACCAGCGGCTTGTGGTCGGTGATGAGGTGAAACTTAGAACCATACAAAAAAACACTGAACTTTTTTAGAGCATAAATGATAGCGAGCGCCTCCTTTTCGACTTGAGAGTAACGCCGTTGGGCATCGTTGAGGGCCTTGGAAGCGTAGGCGATGGGTCGTTCTGACCCATCCTCATACCGATGGGCGTGAACAGCCCCTAGGCCATACTGTGACGCGTCAGTTGCCAGAACCAAGTGCTGACCCGGACGGAATGTGGCAAGACAAGGCGCCGACTGCAAATGAGCCTTCAGGCGGACAAAAGCCTGCTCACACTCGTCGGACCAGCAGAAAGGAACGTTTCTGCGTAACAGCTGATGCAGAGGATGAGCCACCGCCGCCGCGTAGGGAATGAATTTGTGATAATAAGCAATCTTGCCTAGTAACGCCTGAAGTTCTTTGACCGTAGACGGCCGGGGTAGAGCGGTAATGGCCGCAACGTGCTGTTGTAGAGGACGTATACCCTCACGGGACAAGTGGAAACCAAGATAAACAATGGAGGGTTGGAAGAACTGTGACTTGTCCAGATTGCACTTCAACCCAGCCGAATGCAGAACCCGAAACAGTGAACGCAAATTGCGAAGGTGCTCCTCAGCGGAGGCCCCCGTGACAACAATGTCATCCAGGTAGTTGATGCAGCCAGGAACGGAAGCCGTGAGCTGTTCCAAAAACCGCTGAAAAATGGCCGGCGCGCTAGCGACGCCAAATGGTAACCGCTGGTAGTGATACAACCCACAAGGAGTGTTGATGACGAGAAATTCCTTGGAAGACGCATCCAACGGCAATTGATGGTACGCCTCCGATAAGTCAAGTTTGGAAAAGAACTGGCCCCCAGCAAGCTTGGGAAATAACTCCTCAGGACGGGGAAGAGGATAAGTGTCAATGAGGCTGTGAGCGTTGACAGTGGCTTTAAAATCACTGCACAATCGCAGACTCCCATTTGGTTTAGAAACCACCACGATTGGCGATGCCCATTCGCTGGAGGTAACAGGAAGGAGAATCCCTGAAGCTGTTAACCTGTCTATCTCAGCCTTGACAGGCGCACGCAACGCCATCGGAATAGGGCGTGCCCAGAAAGACTTAGGGCGAGCTGTAGGTTTAAGAGTAATGTGGGCTTCAAAATCCTTGGCCCGACCCAGACCAGCAGAGAACACGGACGAGAATTCAGAACACAATCCATCCAGCTGTTGATACGGAATATCCTCAGATATGAGGTGCACATCATCATCAATGGAGAACCCGAACAACTGGAAAGCATCATAACCGAACAGGTTTTCCGTGCCATCACGATCCATCACATAAAACGTGAGGGGCCTAACAACAGACTTGTAGGCAGTGGAAGCATCAAACTGGCCAACGATAAGAATTTTCTGCTTATTATAAGTTTGCAGATTTCACGTAACGGAAGACAAGGGAGGGGAGCCCAACTCCAAATACGTGCGACAATTAATGAGAGTTACTGCAGAGCCCGTGTCCACTTGCATGCGAATGTCTTTATCCAGAACATGAACAGTAACAAACAACTTATTTGTTTGAGAAAGCACACAGTTAACATCCATGTCCAATGCCTCGTCCTCGTCGACAGGAACTTTAGGGGACTGACACACAGAAGCAATGTGGCCTTTTTTCCTACATGAATTACTCATGGCCCAACGTTTTGGACACGTGGCCCTGTCATGCTGTACGAAACAACGTGGACAAGAAGGAAGTGCGGAATGAACCTGCTTCTGTGGTTGCTGTTTTCGCTGCGAGCGTGGTGGCCCAACGCGACGTTGTTGACGCGAGTGAACCGCCGCCACATCATCATTCCCCTGTGAAACAGGCAAATTTTCCGCGTCGAAAGTGGTCTGTACAGCGCCCACATCACACCACGCGTCTATTTGCGCACCAGCAGCGTGAGACACTTCAAAAGATTGAGCGATGCTGAGAACTTCCGACAACGACGGGTTTGGCAGTTGTAAGGCATGTTGCCAAACTTCTTTATCAGGAGCAAGCCGTAGAATAGCGTCCCGAACCATTGAATCAGCATAAGACTCATGATGAGTGTCCATAACAAACTGACATTTCCTACTCAGACCGTGTAGTTCCGCCGCCCAAGCCCGGTGAGATTGATGGAGCTGTTTACGACACCGGTAGAACGCCATGCGGGCAGCAACGACGTGGGTGTTTTTTCGGTAATAGTTAGACAATAATTCACACATTTATTGGAAGGACAGAGAGGCAGGTTCCCGCAGAGGGGCTAACTGAGATAGCAGCTGATAGATCCGTGGGGAAATCCAAGATAGAAATAACGACTTACACATAGGAGCATCGACAATGCCAAAAGCCAAGAAGTGTTGCCGCAAACGCTTCTCGTAATCCTCCCAGTCTTCAGCGGCCTCATCGTAAGGAGGGAATGGAGGCGGAGAAGAGGAAGACAGACGATGAGTAAGCGACGTCGACAATGCCTGAATAGCAGCCGTCAGCTGTGTTTGTTGTGCCTGAATAGCAGCCGTCAGCTGTGTTTGTTGTTCAATGAGCACTTGCATAAGCTGTTCCATGTCTGCCCCGACACGAACACACAATTCCACAATGCAGGAAAAAAAATATCTGACCTCGTCGCCAAAAAGTGTTATAACCTTTAATCACTAATAAATTGCGTGGATATACAAAAGTAGAAACAATAGCGGGTTACATGCTATTAACTCCGTATCTGTCATTCGACTGCCGTGCCGTGACATGCGGCCGGCGCCGTTCATAGCCAGGTGGCGCTCCTGCGCTCGGCCGAGTTGCGGAGTGCCTCTATCGCCGTGTTCGCGTACTGACGTAGCGCCATTTTTAAATCTCGTGGCACTGTCACAACAAATAGCTTGTTTGCTGCTACTAACAAAAAGATGTGCATAAAATAAGTCAAGAATGTCTATAACTCTTCTTTGAGTTATAGACATTCTTGACTTATTCTATGCACATCTTTTTGTTAGTAGCAGCAAACAAGCTATTACCATTGGACCATATTCCTTGACTCTCCAACATCTGGGGCCTAATCAGAAATTATTTTCATGGTGTCACTTTTTGGCAGACTTATTACAAAATTGACTTGACTGCTAGATCAGCCAGTGAGGTTTGATTGTTAGTAATGTGTAGCTTTCCATTTGGTAAAAGATGTGCAGAGAGAGGATTCTATCTGTTCATTATATCAACGTAGCATATGTGATTTTCTGTTTTGTGCAAACTCAAGTCTTGAAGTTCATTATATATGATGAGTTAATGTCACATATAACTGTCTGATTTTTCTCTTTATGAGTGACTTATTAGTTATCAATACAACATCCATGTGTACTTCAAGGTGTGCCACTTCAGTTATAATGTCAAAATTTAATAATTCTTCTTTTTTGAAAATGTGTATTGGATTAATTCCAAATTCAGTGCTGCTGCAAAAAAATGGCTCTGAGCACTATGGGACTCAACTGCTGAGGTCATTAGTCCCCTAGAACTTAGAACTAGTTAAACTTAACTAACCTAAGGACATCACAAACATCCATGCCCGAGGCAGGATTCGAACCTGCGACCGTAGCGGTCTTGCGGTTCCAGACTGCAGCGCCTTTAACCGCACGGCCACTTCGGCCAGCAGTGCTGCTGCAGTTACATTGCCGCACAGATGCATGTTTCATTATCTGTATTTGCTCTTCTATTCATAAAACTGAACAATTAATAAAAATACTGAAAGAACGGAACATCGCCTGTGTAGGAACTGTTATTGTTGGTGTGAGTAAATGGTTTCACAGTATTAATTTGTTAACGGGTTTCGTGGTGAACTTATATGCAACAGACTGTGTCCTGATATTTTTAAAATACTCACTCTTGGTTTCACTATTTTCCTTGTGCAATGTATGTACCTTTAGATGAGATGTTTTTATTAATATTTCATATTTTAGATGGTATATGACTGTTGAAGGTCTTAGCATTAGTATGTAGAGTTGTGAAATTTTCTAGGCTGTTTAAAATACAGCAGAATCTTAGCCATTCTTCTCTGAATTTTAAATGTCTCAGTAACTCACACACTAATGATTTTATTTTCCAGGTTGCTAAATTACAATACACAGTGTGACCATCTAAATCATCTGAAAGCATTTCCCAGCCAAATGTGTGTGTTGAAAGTTGGCTATCTTTTCACTAGGAGTCATTATTTTGTTTTTACAATGGACACCAATGGATGTTTAAAATTATGGGATTTAACTGCTGATATCCATGACGCAGTAAGAAGTAAATTTCAGATGCCTAACAATCATAAAAATTCCTTTGTTCAGACAGAGAAACAGAGAAAACCATTGTTTTCCATTAAAGTGCACCAAACAGGCATTAATAGTAGTGATACATTTAGTGTATCATGTGAGAGGTTTGTTATTGGTACAGGTGGTGATGATAATGCACTATCACTAACCATGCTTGATTTGAAGATTGGGAATGCTGGAGATATGGATGTAGTTTGTGTTTCTCAGTGGGAAGATACAACTGCACATCTTGCACAGATTACAGGTATGCAATAATTATTCAGAAGAAAATATTCACATTATTCAGTAATAGCTGCAACTTGTTTGCTGTGGAATCTATCAGAATTGAAAAGGAATGTTTTTCTACTGGTTTACATTTGTTGCAGGCATAAAAATGTTTAATGGATTCATTATTACTGGTTCTGTGGATCAATGCATTGCATTGTGGAGCTGGAGTTACCTATCATGCAAACTGAATGCTACGAAACTTCAAAGCTTTTGTAGTACCATTACTGACATTAAAGGATTTCTTGCATGGAGAACAGAGTGAGTAGATTTCAACTTCTTTTACCATATCAATGATTTCTTCACTTAGTCTTTACTCAGATTAGTACTCACTGAGTGTACCAGGAAATGTTAGATGGCATGAGAGGAATAGATAACACTGCCATGTGAAATACACAAAAATTATGTTGTCATGAAAGTTGGTTTTCAATAAGAGAGTTAGGAGTTTCTTTATTCTGTAAATCACTTGAAAACTGTAAAGTACAGAGATCATAAACCCATAAACATGCCTCCATTATATTTTGAACATTTCCTGTTTGTCACATTACAGTACCTATATTGTCTGGTGTATGTTTTATTGTATGTTATTCAATCAAGAACTTGTATTTCTTTGATGCAATTGGTTCTAAACTGTGTTACAGCATTTAACAATGTTTCAGTTTTTACTATCCTTTTCATAATATTGTTCCATATAGCTCTGTATTAAAACAGTCATTGAAAAAGACTGAGCCTTTAGAATACAGGAAGCATTTAGTTTCTCAGCAAAAAAGGTTTTTATTTGATTGTTGTACATTTCTTCATTCACATGTGTTTGGAGTATTTTGTATTTAATGGATTGTTGAGAGGATGTAAGTCATTATAATGATAGCAGTGGCTGCCACTTGTCACTTTGTCTTCATATGTTAACTGTTGAGGTAATATTAAATGCCATCTAGTGATCTACAAAGGTAATGTCGCTTTTTTTAAAAAAGTAATTATGCTTTATTCGTAAATCTCAGGGATTCCTTTGCTGTTTACCTTATCTCACTTCACTGAAATATATGTATTTTGTGTATCTTTGACACTTTATATTCATTTATTTATTTCTTAATCCTTCTGTAGACAATTTTCATGATATAGATGCAGTCACAAAGATGTAGTCAATGTTTCAATTATATACATTACATGAATCAGACATACGCAATTTAGCAGAATGTAAATTTTTCTGTGTGATAAATACCAAATCTCATGACAACACAGTAATCTTATGCTCTTCCTCACATTTTCACAATATCATTCTTTCACCATGACACTCCAGTAGTCTACACCATGCACTGAGTAATTCTGCCATGTTACACTCTGGTAGCCTCACTTTATAACAGCATGTCTTTCAGTGCACCTGAAACAAACAAAAAAGGGCAAGCAGCAACAGAACAGGATCAAAAAATGTGTGCGATTTCCTGAGGGACCAAACTGCTGAGGTCATTGATCTCTAGACTTACACACTACTTAAACTAACTTATTCTAAGAACAACACACACACACCCATACCCGAGGGAGAACTCAAACCTCCGGCAGGATGTGGCACGCAATCCGTGACATGGCACCTCTAACAGCATGGCCACTCTGTGTGGCAGCAACATCATCATTCTTATATAATAAGACAGTACAAGTATTTTATGTTTGTGCTTACTGATTTATGGGTACACATTTTACGATGGCCTCGCTGCTTGAAAAAAAAATACTCTCTATTGTTCAGCTTCTAGGTATTCATTTAAACTATACAGGGTTAAGGAGACTAAATAACCTTTTAATTTGTTTCTGAAAATAGATGTCTTTCGAATGCTTTTTATGCTGAGTGTCAGTTTATTGTGTAAATTCACCCAGCAGTTATAGGATCTTTCTTGTATAATTTGAGCCATTTCCTGTGTAGATGATAATCATCTCTATTTCTCATTTTGTAATTGTGTATATCTCTATTCATCTGGATAGTACTATTTGCTTTCACATGCATAATTGTTTTCAATATAAATAGTAAAGGGACTGTCATGATATTAAGTTGCCTGATTGTATTTCTGCAGGATTGGCTTGGGGTAACATTTGCAATGCATCTAACAGCCTTCTTTTGAAGCTTCACTAGCATTTCCACAGACTAAAATGCAGTAAGATAAGTGGGGGTAGACTAGACCATAGTACATTATTAACAGCGTGTCTGCGTACTGTCCTCAATATCCACCTCATTAAGAATATGTTAGTGCTTACTTTTGAGCGTACTTTGCTGATATGGTTCTCCCAAGTCAAATGCTTTTCAATGATGACACCCGTACTTGTGTCTGTGTTGACTTATTCCCATTTACAAACATGTTTTCACTGAAATATTTGTAAGCCTCACTCGGATTTGCAGAAGCACTTGACTCCAGTTCTTTTACCAAGTCACTTTTTAGTACGAGTGAAGTTTCATCTGCAAACATTACTACATTGTCATCTACTGCTGATGTCATATCATTTATGTACAGAATGAACAGACGGGGACCTAAACCTGTTGCCTGAGGTAGACCATAATTAACTGCCTGAAAATTAGAGTGTATGTTTACAATAGCACAATTCTTTTTACGTTTTACTTCTACACACTGCTCTCTGTTTTCCATAAATAATTGTATGATGTCATTTGCCTTTCCCGTGATATATTATAATAGATCAGCTTGTGAATTAGTTTGTAGTGACACACACAATCAAATACCTTTGAGAGGTCAAGGAAAATACCACAAACTTTTCTTTGTTTGATCGAATGCTCCAATAACTTCGGCTACAAAATTAGCTATGGCTGTGGTGGTAGATCTATATTTTCTAAATCCACGATGTACCTCATTTAGTATGTCATTCTTCTCTATAAAATTTAATATTCTATCCTTCAAGACTGTTTCCACAATTTTAGATAAGACGGGCATTATAGTAATTGACCTATAGTTTATTGGATTTTTCTTATCATCACCCTTATGAATGAGCACAACCTTACTCTTTTTTCAGACATTTAAGAAATATCCCATGTTCCATGGTTGAGTTTATTAAATTAGTCAGAGTTCTACCAACCACTGAAAACAGTACTCTACTATACAGATAGGTATCCCATCAAGACCTTCCGTGTTTTTGGGCCTTGGAGTGTGTGTTATTTTTGCTATCTATCTCTTATTTACTTGTTGGCATCAGAAAAATACATGCTGTAGTATTGGATATATTATACATATTACTTGGCTTTTGGGACCATCTTTCTCTAAAATTATATTACTGCTCTCTTTCCTAGCAGACCCTTTCCTGCACCCACTGATTTGTGAGCATCCAGTCTTGGAAATGTTTTTAGAAGTTGAAATTTCGTTCTGATAAAATTTGGACTTAGTTTCTCTTATAATTCTACTGTAGGCTCTCTTCTTCTCCTTATATGTGTCAATTTAGCCATGGTTTTGGTTATCCGGCAATTTTCATATGTCATTTTTAGATCTTCCCTTGATTTTATAATATCTGAGGTGGTCCATTTGTTATTAACTCCCATATTTAGACTTCTGGATACAGTAGAGCAAGCAGTATTTATGTAATAGCTTAGTGTTGAACAAAATCACTCCCATCTCTCCTCAACATTATTTATGGAGTGTTTTTCCTGTCAGTCTTCCCCATTTACTAATGTTTGTAGTCTACTCAAATTTTCTGGTTTTAACTATCTGGATTCTAGGAGAATTTTTTCACACATAACATTTACTCCCAATATTTGAAGTACTTGTCTGATCTATCAATGTTTGTGAGGTCTGGCAACATCTTGTTGGGCTTCAAATACCTAATTGGAGATTGTAGGCATTGATCGGATCACAGAAACTTCTTTTATGACAATTATCTTTTAATGTATCAGTATTTGGATCCCCCACTATAACTACATAAGGGAATTCATTTATGACCTGATCTAGAAATACTTCTAGTTCTTTTAAAAAGCTATTTATTGGTGAGCTAGGTGATCTGAACAGACCCAGTATGTAACATATCTCTCCCTGTAACTTTATTTCCATAACTACTGCTTTGAAAAACATTTATGAACTATTTTCAATTGGCCATGGAGAAATTTACTTTGTCTCACTGCTTACATATGGTGTAATTCTCCCTTCCTTACGTTTGTCCCTGCAGAAATGATTAAATCCTTTAAAGTTCGCTGGATTGTAAACACACATTTCATTCTCTTTAAAGTATCATTCTAACTTAATTAAAATTTGTGCTGTCTCAGTTGCTAATAATATTTCAATCTCGTCAAGTTTACATGACACATTCTGAACATTCTGATACAAAATTTTTATGGTGGAAATATCTACATTAATACACTCCTGGAAATTGAGATAAGAACACCATGAATTCATTGTCCCAGGAAGGGGAAACTTTATTGACACATTCCTGGGGTCAGATACATCACATGATCACACTGACAGAACCACAGGCACATAGACACAGGCAACAGAGCATGCACAATGTCGGCACTAGCACAGTGTATATCCACCTTTCGCAGCAATGCAGGCTGCTATTCTCCCATGGAGACGATCGTAGAGATGCTGGATGTAGTCCTGTGGAACGGCTTGCCATGCCATTTCCACCTGGCGCCTCAGTTGGACCAGCGTTTGTGCTGGACGTGCAGACCGCGTGAGACGACGCTTCATCCAGTCCCAAACATGCTCAATGGGGGACAGATCCGGAGATCTTGCTGGCCAGGGTAGTTGACTTACACTTTCTAGAGCACGTTGGGTGGCACGGGATACAGGGGACGTGCATTGTCCTGTTGGAACAGCAAGTTCCCTTGCCGGTCTAGGAATGGTAGAACGATGGGTTCGATGACGGTTTGGATGTACCGTGCACTATTCAGTGTCCCCTCGACGATCACCAGTGGTGTACGGCCAGTGTAGGAGATCGCTCCCCACACCATGATGCCGGGTGTTGGCCCTGTGTGCCTCAGTCGTATGCAGTCCTGATTGTGGCGCTCACCTGCACGGTGCCAAACACGCATACGACCATCATTGGCACCAAGGCAGAAGCGACTCTCATCGCTGAAGACGACACGTCTCCATTCGTCCCTCCATTCACGCCTGTCGCGACACCACTGGAGGCGGGCTGCATGATGTTGGGGCGTGAGCGGAAGACGGCCTAACGGTGTGCGGGACCGTAGCCCAGCTTCATGGAGACGGTTGCGAATGGTCCTCGCCGATACCCCAGGAGCAACAGTGTCCCTAATTTGCTGGGAAGTGGCGGTGCGGTCCCCTACGGCACTGCGTAGGATCCTACGGTTTTGGCGTGCATCCGTGCGTCGCTGCGGTCCGGTCCCAGGTCGACAGGCACGTGCACCTTCCGCCGACCACTGGCGACAACATCGATGTACTGTGGAGACCTCACGCCCCACGTGTTGAGCAATTCGGCGGTACGTCCTCCCGGCCTCCCGCATGCCTACTATACGCCCTCGCTCGAAGTCCGTCAACTGCATAAACGGTTCACGTCCACGGTGTCGCGGCATGCTACCAGTGTTAAAGACTGCGATGGAGCTCCGTATGCCACGGCAAACTGGCTGACACTGACGGCGGCGGTGCACAAATGCTGCGCAGCTAGCGCCATTCGACGGCCAACACCGTGGTTCCTGGTGTGTCCGCTGTGCCGTGCGTGTGATCATTGCTTGTACAGCCCTCTCGCAGTGTCCGGAGCAAGTATGGTGGGTCTTACACACCGGTGTCAATGTGTTCTTTTTTCCATTTCCAGGAGTGTAGTATCTATGTTACTCTTCACCCCAGCTGCGAGTACAGAAAACCCTCGTTCCTGCTGAGTGTGATCCCGTGACTCCTTCTGCATCCCTCTCAAGCCCCTGCTGTTGCTGATACTGCTGCTGTTGCTACCACTGTTGCAGTTGCTGCCAGTGATGATGATGTCTTTGGTGCTGCTGATTTTGGTGCAGGTGCACTGTAGCTGTGGAGTTGTTGTTTGCAGTATTGATTCATCTGCTTGTGACAACAGTACTGCTTGTGTTGGAGAACAGCCTGCTGCTGACAGAGTTGTATATACTAGTAGCTCTGCCCCTGTGTTAGGTCCTGTTGAGTCTTTGTCTGGTGAATGCAAATCTTCCTCTGCAGCAGTTACAGGCTTTGCTGACAATGGCACTGCTATTGTATTGTTTGCTGGTGCACTTGGAACACTCTTCATAATCATGTCTAATATTTTTTTGCACAGCATGATCTTCCCACTGTGATTTCTAAGTAGACCATGCTTGGTAAAATGTTCCCCCACATCATTTGTTTCAGTGAATGTGGCATGCTGATATCTCCTGCAAATCTTCTGAAACTTCTTGTTTGTTGTAACAGTTTCCTGATACACACTAGAGTTTTCTATTAGATTGTGTTTGTGCGGGATACTAACAACAACAAAATTTGCTTGCACTTGTTTTTCAAGAACTTCTGTCACTGCCAATGTTGCAAGTCTACTTTCATTTCACTAAACATTATTTCCTCCACCAATTATGACAAACTGCCACACTTTTTACTAAATATCTCTTAGTTCCTGAGTACTTCACATTATAGCACACCAGGCTTCATGTTTCCCTGTCACTCTAAACTGTGTCTGCTCTTCAGCCATGATCGTGGCTAGGTCTTTCTCATGACTTTTTGATGATATTAGTATTTCACCTTTACCTTCTTTTGATAAGTAATATCTTTAAGTTTGTGCCTGTCTTTTACTCCACATGGCTTGTACATTTGGGAGTCTTAAGCCGAGATTGCAATGTGTATGTTTGCCTATGGCTATTATGGTTGATTAAGTCATCTTTCATGCCTCTGCAGTTCTTTTCACAGTTTTCACCTTCTTCGGACAGAACTTCATACCTATGTCTTAACGGCACACTATATTTAATATCACAGGTGCCAGTGTGAAAGTATTGTTTACTTGAATTTTCTGCAGATTCTTGCTCACAGTTTATTACAGGATCTTCTAGGCATTGCATCATGCCTTTCAACATACTAGTGTAGTTTTCAACAACATCTAAGTCATAACAGAGTTCATCGAAGACGTTTAGCTCAGGTCCTTGCTTGCACAGTTCCACTGCTGATTCATGCTTGTAGCATACCACTCCACAATCACAAAAATTTAAGTCGGATGTTCTCTGCACAAAACAACTTGTTGTCATACAGTCATTCATGTAGAAGAAGAAAAAGTGTAACATGAGAACATCAAAGTGAATCAGATTGGTCCATTAGAACCATTAGCCAGTACATGAGATAGAAATACCTGTACAATAGACAGAAATTAATAACTACCAGTAACAGCACTGCTAGCTTCTTCAGACAGAAAAGAGAAATAGCTGAGGGGAAGGTTTGAAAAGCTTTCACTTTGTATAAGGAAGAAGACAGGCATAAATGGTCAAAACATTATACGAGTAAGCACTGCACCATCTTCAGGTCGGAGAAGGTAGAAGTCAATGAAAGAGTGAGAAGTAAATATAAATATATAAAAAAAGAAAAAAAAGCAAAAGAAAGGACCACTACAAATAAGAGGAGAATAAGAGGGACAATTATGAAGGAGAAAAATAAAGAAATTATCTAATGGAGGTGATTCAAGAAAGGAAAGAGAGAGTTCATTTGCATAGAAGAATAAGGTGGTATAATGGAAAGCAAGTTCTCATCTTTGGAGTTTAGGGGAACATAGTGAGTGGGAGTTTCCAAATGGTTTGCCTTGTGTAGCAAACACCCCAATCTCATGAGACATGCTCTGTGGCATACTTAGTATTTAAATGCTGGATGTCCCCTAGGCACTCTTCCCATTTGGTGGTGGTTGTCTTTGTGTCTAAATAAAGATGTGCTTTGAATACATCATCTGGTAAGTGACATGAGTAGTATTGCTTCTACATCTGTGTCTACATACATATTCTGCAAGCCACTGTATGGTGTATGGTGGAAGATGCCTTTTACCACTACTAGTCATTTCCTTCCCTTTTCCTTTTGCAAATAGAGCAAGGGGGAAACAACTGTTTACATGCCACCTTATGAATGCTAATGTCTCTTATCTTATCTGTGTGGCCCTTAAACGAAATGTATGATGGCAGCAGTAGAATCGTTCTGCAGTCAGCTTCAAATGTTGTTTGTCTGAATTTTCTCAATAGTATTTCAGGAATAGAGTGTCGCCTTCCCTCCATTTCACAAAGTATCTACATAATACTTGCAGTTTGATAGAACATATCACTAACAGATCTAGCACCATGTCTCTGAATTGCTGCCATGTGTTCCTTTAATCTAACCTGGTGGGAATCCCTAACGCTCAAGCATTATTGAAGAATAAGTTGCACTAGTGTTCTATATGTGCTCTCCATTAGAGATGAGCTACACTTTCTTAAAATTCTCCTGATAAACTGAAGTTGACCGTTCAGCTTCTCCACTACCATCCTTACATTCTCATTTCATATCATATCACTTTAGAACATTACACCTACATATTTAATTGACATGACTGTGTCAAGCAGCACACTAGTAATGCCATATTGGAACATTACAGGATTGTTTTTCTACTCATCTGTATTAACTTCCATTTTTCTACATTTAGAGCAAACTAGAAATTTTGTCTGTCATCCTGTATCCTCCTACAATCACTCAATGACAGCACCTTCCTATACACCACAGCATCATCAGCAAACAGCAGCAGATTGTTGCCCACCCTGTCCGTCAGACCATTAATGTATATAGAGAATAAGAGCGGCCTAATTACACTTCACTGGTACACTCTTGATGTTACCCTTGTCTCTGATGAACAATTGCCATTGGTGAAAATGTACTGAGTTAGGTATGATCAGAATATTCTCTGGTCCTCGGCAAGAACTTTTGCTAAGGTATGAAAAAAGTGGTAATTGTAAGCTTTGCAGATCGATCTTTTTTCAGCTGCACAGATTTCTACTAACTTTTGCCTGTCATCATTTAAGCATTCATTTTTTAACTGAGAGTGCAATAGTCTCTGCTTCCTCAGCGTATTTAGAATTTAGTTATTAACCACGATGTGTATTTTCTGTACTTGATCCACTTACTCAGCACACACTTCTCCAGAGGACCATTTACACTCCATTTAAATATTGCCCATAATTCCTTTACATCCATCATGTTGGAACTAAATGATGTCTATTCATTGTCTAAGTGGGATGTTAACAAATTCTTACCAGCTCTTTCTAGAAAAAATATTCTCCTAACTTTCCTCCCTCTCACATCACTATATTTGTAATTATTTGACTTCATTGTCAGCATTCTTAATTTCTACATTTAGTGCTCCTAGATTCTGAAAAATGTGCTTTGCTGATAGATATTTATGGTTGAAAAAACAAAATCTGAGGTCCTTGTATTTCTCCATTGCCTCACACGTTACAAAAATGTGTCATTTAATTTTGTAGAGAAACTGTTTTCGAATATAGAAACCATTTAATTAAGAAATGCCTTAAATTTAAAATTGTTTGCTAATAATTCTCAACTAAATCTATCTCTTCTGTAACTTTACTGGAATATTTCATAATTTTTGTCATTATCTGGTCTCCTTATTTTTTGTGACTGCATTTCAGTGTCCTATAAAAGTAATTTGATTATCAGTTATTGAATTAAAATGGCATTTTTATACAAACTATTAGCACCCAAAATACTATATTCTTGTGTTCATAGGAGGACAAAATTAATAATTACCGGAGATTGTCAAGGCACAGTAATAGTCCAAGGTCATTATTTCTGTTATTATAATTAAGTAAGACTGAATTTACGTGATAACAATGGTTGTCTTTCTTGCGCTGACAGCATAATAAAGATTGTAATCAAAAAGATTGTAATTAAGTAAGTCTGAATTTACGCGATAACAATGGTTGTCTTTCTCGTACTGACAGCATCATTAAGAATAAAGCCTTTTTTGATTTTTATCTATGCAAAGAGAACAAAAAATGCTCTCTTATAATAAAGACTTCTAATATTCTTTATTACTTTTGGACCGAAGGAGACCAATTACCAAAAAGCCGAAGCATTGAGTTGTTGATAGGTACACACAGAAAGAAAGAAAACTTACTAGCTTATGGAGAAATCCTTTTTCAAGTGGGAAGAGAGAACCAGTTTGCTGGTTTTCACATATTTGCTTTATTTCACATATACAGTACATGTCTGTTTTATGCTGCTTAAAGTGTTAGTTAGCAATTTGTATATTGTAACTCTTCAGGCTTTCCCGGCGATCTAATGACATCTTGGGTTGTCGGGTGTTCTGCCGGATATCTGCGTCGTACTTGCACGATATTTCGGTCACGTAGCTCGAGACCTTCATCAGGTGCGACCTGAGACTGCTCTTCGAGTGGACCTGGTCCAGTATTTATGCCCATGGCCTTCCCCCTCCCCCAACGGCTGCAGGCGCTTCCTCTGTGGTCCGCGCCCATTCCCTGTGACCTGCTGGAGCGTTGCTGCTCCATTTTCCGTCCGCTGCGGTTCTGGGTGTTCCCTCTGCGGTCCGCGCCCACCAAACCCGCTCCTGGGGGTTTCATCTACGGTCTGGGGTACCAGGCGTTCCCCCTGCGGTCCACGCCCACTCACCACGACCTGTTGGAGCGTTGCCGCTCCGTTTTTCGTCTGCTGCGGCTCTGGATGTTCCCTCTGCGGTCCGCGCCCATCAGTCCCACTTTTGGGTGATGGAACACCCAAAAGTGGGACTGGTGGGCGCGGACCGCAGAGGGAACATCCAGAGCCGCAGCAGACGAAAAACGGAGCGGCAACGCTCCAACAGGTCGTGGTGAGTGGGCGTGGACCGCAGGGGGAACGCCTGGTACCCCAGACCGTAGATGAAACCCCCAGGAGCGGGTTTGGTGGGCGCGGACCGCAGAGGGAACACCCAGAACCGCAGCGGACGGAAAATGGAGCAGCAACGCTCCAGCAGGTCACAGGGAATGGGCGCGGACCACAGAGGAAGCGCCTGCAGCCGTTGGGGGAGGGGGAAGGCCATGGGCATAAATACTGGACCAGGTGCACTCGAGGAGCAGTCTCAGGTCGCACCTGATGAAGGTCTCGAGCTACGTGACCGAAATATCGTGCAAGTACGACGCTGATATCCTGCAGAACACCCGACAACCCAAGATGTAATTTGTATATTTCTGAAAGCATGGTGTACTCCTGTGTGTACACCAGCTGCTCCTCCATCATTATTAATTATCAGTTTCAGCTGCGTGCTTATTTCCTTTGAAGTAATAGAGCTAAATTATGCGTACACAGCAGAATACATTAAATTCCTATCTCAAGTGTAAAAGACATTTATTTATTAAATCTTTTTAATCGCCTATAAATAATGTCACAAATGTGTGCTTATATTTATAGGACTGGGATTGGTATTTATACTGTGTAATGTTATGTTGTTCAGTTATGGATAAGTATGGAAATAAGGGCAGAAAGAAAGTTGCAGCTAATGTCACACAATAACTCATCTCTCTCAAAAAGGACAAGCTTGCAAGCTTCGTGTCACCATCTGACAGTTGGGATTACTGCCAGAAGTTTCTTGTTCAGATGCTGCTGAAAGTTTTTAAACTTATACCAGGATATGTGCTCACAATCTATTGATCTTGGACTGCAACATTTCTTCCTTTATGTGTATTTATTTATTCATTTACCTGTTCAATTTTGTGGGACATCACAACTGAGAGCTTCTTTGTCATGGAGTAATTTATTATATAGTTTACATAATGTTGAGTAGAAAATTTATAAATAAAAGAACTAAATAATTAATGAAACATGAAAAAATTGTGAGACAGTATATGAATAAATAACACATTAGAGAGGGAAGTTCAACTCCTGTACAGAAAGGAGTAGTATGCACAAGGAAACCTTTGAATTTGGATGTGACTATTTGGGGCTTATCACTTTTTTCCAGTTCTGCTGGAAGCCAGTGTTCACTAAATGATTGTTCCAATCTCTCAACAACAAATCCCATGATGGAATATATATACAGATGCAGAAAAATTAGAATTCTGGAACACCTGAACAATGGCCCACACCAGTGGTTGTCAAACCTTTTGTGCAAGAGCCATTATTAACATTGTAAGGCAACACCTCAGGCCTCATATGAAAGGAGTCAGAATAAAGTGGTCAAACAAAAATTAAGTTTTACCCAACCATGGTTACTGATAGAAGCTTACAGTTACACATTTTGAATCTACATATTACAGGGTACCACACCAAATTTGAGGGGTGTTCTGTAAGTAATGCAACACAGTTTTTTTCTTGGACAGTTATGGTTGAAACAATGCAGAATTTGTTGTGGGACATCACTGAATATTTCTGTTTCAGCCCCTATAGTTTCATGAACTTCTGATAGGTGGCAGCACTATATGTTGCCTTCAAAATGGTGTCTGTGGTGGAAGTGTGTTCCAAGGACATAACTGTCTGAGTTTCTTGTGACAGGAAACCAGAACATCACAATATTCATAGGTGCTTGCAGAATGTCTGTGGACACCTGGTAGTGAAAAAAAGCATGGTGATTTTTTGAGTGAGGCATCTGTCATCACTGCAATAAGATCATGCAATCCTATCCGATCTTGCGTGTGTCAGCTGGCCGCACACAGTTGTGATTCCTGCACTCTCATTTCAGGTGATCGACAGATCACAATCAAACAACTCACTGCTCAACTGAAGGTCTCTGTTGGTGGTGCTGATACACTCATCCATCAGTTGGGGCACTCAAAGGTGTGTGCCCACTGGGTTCTTTGTCGCCTAACAGAAGACCATAAAGTACAAAAAAGGACCATCTATGCGGAATTGCTTCCATGTTACAAGACCGATGGTGTCAATTTTTTGTCGAATATCATTACAGATGATGAGACATGGGTTCATCACTTTGAACAAGAAACAAAATGGCAATCCATGGGCTGGTGGCACACCACCTCTCCTGAGAAGAAAAAGTTAAAAAATGCACCTTCAGCTGATAAAGTCATGTTGATGGTCTTCTAGGACTTTATTTTGTTTGATGTCCTCCTTCATGGTGTAATGTTCAACTCTGAAGTGTATTGAACTACTCTCAGAAAATTAAACAACAGCTTTAGCATGTTCACCACCGCAAAAAAGCAAACAAACTTCTCCTTCTCCATGACAACGCAAGTCCTCGCACAAACCTACACACCCAGGAGGCATTCACAAAACTTCATTGGACTGTTCTTTCTCATCCACCCTAAAGCCCAGATGTCACACCTTCTGAATTACATCTGTTTGTGCCAATGAAGGATGCATTCCACTGGAAGCAGTTCATGGATGATGGGGAGGATTTTGGTGCAGCAAAATGTCGGCCCTGACATCAACCAGTAGAGTGGTACCATGCTGGCATGCAGGCCCTCTCAGTAAGGTGACATAAGGCTGTCACATTGAAAGGAGATTATGTTGAAAAATAGGGTTTTCGAAACAGAAGATTGGGGAATAATATGATGTATTTGAATCCAAAATAAAACCAACCAGCTTTTTTTTTTTAAAAAAAAAGTGTGCATTACTTATTGAATACTCCTCATACTTTCAAGTAAAAAAGAAAATAATATATTACAACTATATACATTTTTATGAAGGCCTTTGCAACAGGGTCTCACATTTATGTTTCTGTTTTACGGGCACATTATCTGGATACCTTAACATGCTGGTATCTGAAAGAATATCAAGTGGCTGCAGCAGACCATTTTCAAGTGGAAATTTGTATTGGGCCAAATTCATCCGAAGCAAATGGTTTTAAATAATATGGCTTCATTAATTCATAACTGTCGTAAAGAGAGAGAATGGCAGATGATAGCTTTGTATATAAAAGGGTTTATAAGTCAGTTTTATTTGTTGTTTTATGCTTGTTTTTTTTAGGAGTAACTAACTTTTATCGAGTGAACATCTCTGCCACTTTTTCTGACGATTAGTGTGGCCACTTTGCCCAATCAAAATCCACATCGGCATTAGCTAGCCATAGAAGAATCTATCAGACTGAAATAAATAAAAATGAACTACATTATTCAGCCATATGACTTTCTTTAAACATTGATGCCATATAAAATAATTACTTTCCATACAAGTGAGGTAACAAGAATAATATAAATGACATATTACATCAGATAACTGAAAAACAAAATAGTTTTTACTAAAAAATGATGGACAGAGCTTCCTCTATCAGTCTCACTGACAACAGTGGCAAAGTATATTAGAGCTAGTTGGACCATTTCTCAGCAGGCACCAGTGCTATTCAGAGAAAAAGTATGCAGTGGCCTCTTTTCCCATCCTAGTCACTTTACCACAACTTTCTTTACTTATCTTACTGTTAATTAGTAACCTCCATAAATTAGTATGTTATTTAACTGAATAAGTTTTGGATGGTTCAATAAATCAGCTTTGGTTTTGCTTCTTTGTGTTTAATTTTTGTTGCTCCCAGATTTCCTTGATTTTTCAAGAGTGTTGTTCCTTTTCTTCATGGGTCTACTTTCTTCCTTTTGCAGACCGGCAGCACAAGACACTCTTTCCATGCCTCAGAGAAGGGCAAGGATAGTACGAGGCATGTTTTTTAAGTAAGTACCATTTTGAAATTAAAAAGAGATGGTCTAAGATATCTCAATAATTTTATTTTTACATGAAAGCCTGTACCTTAATCTACACACTGATGCCATTACAGTCTGTTTCTTCCTTGTTTATGTTTTGTACTGAGTGTTTAAGATGCCTCTGATAATCATGAGTCCCACCAACTGTGAAGTACGCAGCTGTTATAAGGTTTCTTAGTGCTAAAGGCCTAAAAGCGATCGATATTCACCATGCGATCTGTGCAGTTTACGGAGAAATCATTATGAATGACGGAATGGTAAGAAAGTGGGGCATCCCTTGGTCGTTAATGAAAGTTTGGTGCAGGAAGTGGACAATAAGGTGAGAGAAAACAGACGCTTTATGATTTCCACCTTGCAGGATGACTTTCCTAATGTTTCTCATACTGTTTTGTATGGCATTGTGACCAAGGACTTGAATTACTGAAAATTGTGCGCACATTGGGTACCAAAAATGTTGACAGATGTGCACAAAACCAAATGTTTAGACAGTGCATTGACTTTCCTTGAGTGGTACCATAACAACAGTGATGATTTCTTAAGCCAAATTGTTATGAACAATGAAACATGGGTGGCCTATGTCACACCAGAATCAAAGCAACAGTCCATAGAAGTTGAGCAAGGGCATCGTTTTCCTGCAAGACGAGGCCCATCCGCATGTGGTGAATCAGACCAAAGATCTCATCACATCTTTTTGATGGGAAACTCTAGATCATCCTCCGTACAGCCCCGATCTTGTGCCCACTGTCTACCATCTGTTCCTGCACTTGAAGAAACACCTGGGCAGTCAGCGTCTTCAAGACGATGATGAAGTCAAAACAGTGGTGATGCAGTGATTAACAAGTCAGGTGGCTGACTTCTATGAGGAGGGTATTCAAAACCTGGTACAATGTTATGACAAGTGCCTCAATATTGACAGAAATTATGTAGAAAAGTAGATTAAGGTACTGGCTTTCATGTAAAAATAAAGTTATTGAGATATTTTAGCATGTCTTTTTTTTAATGTCAAAATGGTACGTACTTAAAAAAACATGCCTCATACTTCGTGGAGTGGAGCTAGAAAAATTATTAATAATGTTGCTGAATGTTGTGAGCAAAAATAAAGAGTTGCTCCACTCTCTCTCTTAGCCAAGAAGATGAACAGTGATTTACATAGGAGAGAGCTCCAACTCTGTGAGAATAATTCAGAATATTGGTTGTAACATGCCCAAATGGGATCCTCACTCATTGGACCCACATTTACGACTAATGTACCCACAATTTCATTATTATAATTTCTCTTTCCTGTCTCAGACATTATGTCTGGTTAAAAATGGAAAGTGATGTGGACCTTGATCAAGCATACGGTATATGTTATATTGCATTTAGGAACTTTCGGGTAATTGAACATGTATCAATAATTACGGATTTCTGTAATTGTATATATAAGTTTGGATGTAGCTGTATTGTATTGATGTACTGGTGGATATTGTGTGGTATGACTCCTGTAGTTGATAGTATAATTGGTATAATGTCAACTTTATTCTGATGCCACATGTCCTTGACTTCCTCAGCCAGTTGGATGTATTTCTCAATTTTTTCTCCTGTTTTCTTTTGTATATTTGTTGTATTGGGTATGGATATTTCGATTAGTTGTGTTAATTTCTTCTTTTTATTGGTGAGTATGATGTCAGGTTTGTTATGTGGTGTTGCTTTATCTGTTGTAATGGTTCTGTTCCAGTATAATTTGTATTCATCATTCTCCAGTACATTTTGTGGTGCATACTTGTATGTGGGAACGTGTTGTTTTATAAGTTTATGTTGTAAGGCAAGCTGTTGATGTATTATTTTTGCTACATTGTCATGTCTTCTGGGGTATTCTGTATTTGCTAGTATTGTACATCCACTTGTCATGTGATCTACTGTTTCTATTTGTTGTTTGCAAAGTCTGCATTTATCTGTTGTGGTATTGGGATCTTTAATAATATGCTTGCTGTACTATCTGGTGTTTATTGTTTGATCCTGTATTGCAATCATGAATCCTTCCGTCTCACTGTATATATTGCCTTTTCTTAGCCATGTGTTGGATGCGTCTTGATCGATGTGTGGCTGTGTTAGATGATACGGGTGCTTGCCATGTAGTGTTTTCTTTTTCCAATTTACTTTCTTCGTATCTGCTGATGTTATGAGATCTAAAGGGTTGTAGAAGTGGCTATGAAATTGCAGTGGTGTAGCCGATGTATTTATATGAGTGACTGCTTTGTGTATTTTGCTAGTTTCTGCTCGTTCTAGAGAGAATTTTCTTAAATTGTCTACCTGTCCATAATGTAGGTTTTTTATGTCAATAAATCCCCTTCCTCCTTCCTTCCTGCTTAATGTGAATCTTTCTGTTGCTGAATGTATGTGATGTATTCTATATTTGTGGCATTGTGATCGTGTAAGTGTATTGAGTGCTTCTAGGTCTGTGTTACTCCATTTCACTACTCCAAATGAGTAGGTCAATATTGGTATAGCATAAGTATTTATAGCTTTTGTCTTGTTTCTTGCTGTCAATTCAGTTTTCAGTATTTTTGTTAGTCTTTGTCTATATTTTTCTTTTAGTTCTTCTTTAATATTTGTATTATCTATTCCTATTTTTTGTCTGTATCCTAGATATTTATAGGCATCTGATTTTTCCATTGCTTCTATGCAGTCACCGTGGTTATCAGATATGTAATCTTCTTGTTTAGTGTGTTTTCCCTTGACTATGCTATTTTTCTTACATTTGTCTGTTCCAGAAGCCATATTTATATCATTGCTGAATACTTCTGTTATCTTTAGTAATTGGTTGAGTTGTTGATTTTTTGCTGCCAGTAGTTTTAGATCATCCATGTATAACAAATGTGTGATTTTGTGTGGGTGCGTTCCAGTAATATTGTATCCATAATTTGAATTATTAGCATGTTGGATAGTGGGTTCAGAGCAAGGCAGAACCAGAAAGGACTTAATGAGTCTCCTTGGTATATTCCACGCTTAATCTGTATTGGCTGTGATGTGATATTATTTGAATTTGTTTGGATATTAAGTGTGTTTTTCCAATTTTTCATTACTATGTTTAGGAACTGTATCAATTTAGGATCTACTTTGTATATTTCCAATATTTGTAGTAACCATGAGTGGTGTACACTATCAAAACCTTTTTGGTAATCAGTGTATGCATAGTGTAGCGACCTTTGTTTAGTTTTAGCTTGATATGTCACCTCTGCATCTATTATCAGTTGCTCTTTACATCCTCGTGCTCCTTCGCAACAGCCTTTTTGTTCTTCATTTATAATTTTGTTCTGTGTCATTAATTTCTGTGTAATGACTGAAGTTAATATTTTGTATAGTGTTGGTAGGCATGTTATGGGGCAATATTTTGCTGGGTTTGCTGTGTCTGCTTGATCTTTGGTTTCGGATATGTTATTCCATGTGTATCAGGGAATGTGTATGGGTCTGCAATGTAACTGTTAAATAATTTAGTTGGATGTGAAAGTGTTGAGGTGAACTTCTTTAGCCAGAAATTTGCCATTTTATCTTTTCCAGGGGCTTTTCAATTGTGAGTAGAATTAATTGCTTGGGTGACTTCATGTTGCAGAATTATCACTCTAGGCATTTGTGGTATCATCGTGTATGTGTCTGTTTCTGCTTGTATCCAACGTGCATGCCTGTTATGCTGTACCGGGTTTGACCATATGTTGCTCCAGAAGTGTTCCATGTCTGTTATGTTTGGTGAATGTGTGTGTTATCTATTGTCTGGTAAAATTTCTTTTGGTTTGTGTTGAATGTTTGGTTTTGTTTCCTTCTATTTTCACTTTTTTTGTATCTTGTAAGTCATTTGGCCAATGCTTGTAATTTCTGCTTCTTTTCATCTAATTGCTCTATCACTTCTTGTTGTGAGATTTTACCTAACCTTTTTTGTTTTTTTTCTGACATTTCATTTCTTACAAATGGTGTTAGCTGTCCGATGTCTTTTCTCAGTTTTTCTATTCTGATCTGTAGCCTGTGTTGCCATGTTGGTTTTGTGGGTTTCTTCTGTGTGTTGGTTGGTTCTGATCTCTGCCTAGTGTGTATATTTAGTGTAGTGAGTGCTCCTATATAAACCAGTAGTTGTAACTCTTCCATAGTTGTGTTTTCATTTCTTTTGTTGTGTATGATTGTGTTGATAGTTTTTATTGTTGTTTCGACTTGTGGGTTATTTGGCGGTCTATGCATGAATGGTCTAATGTCTGTATTTGTGTCTTTGTATTCTATATATGTCAGCTGAAATTTTTCTTCTATATCTAACATGTGTGTTACTTCGTGTTCTATTTGTGCTTGTTCTGGTGGCTGTCTTAAGGTTTTGTTTTCCTCTGATTATTTAACTGATGTGTGTTGTTCTTTGTTTGTTTGCTCTGGGATGTTTGAGTCCATTACTGTAGTTTCTTCTTCTTCTGATTGCACATTATTTTCTTCCAGTATTTGTTGTACTTGTTGTTTGATGTTTTCTAATTCTGACTGGGGTATCTTGTTATTTTTGATTATTACACGGATCTGATCAACTAGTCGTTGTTCTGTTAAAAATTTTAATTTTGGGTATCTGGTAATAAATGTTGTGTATACTTGTGATCTGTATCCAGTTGTGTTGGTTCCTGGGTTTGTTGATTAACTTCATCTGACCATCTCATCCTCTGTCTTTGTTTTCCTTCGAGGGCGGTTGCAGGAAGCATATTCTGCAAAACACCTCCTTTGGGATTTAAATCATTTTCCAGTTGGCTAGCAGTGTCATTACCATTGTGGGCGGGCATAGGGTTCAAACGTCGTCCCCGACCATGACGGCACTTGTCCAAGGCTTCTTTAATTCTGTCCCGAACCAAGTAATCACACTAAAAGGGGGGTTAGCCCTATTAGTGGTTTGTTCTTTTCGTCGCCTTTTACGACTGGCAGAGCATACCGGAGGCCTATTCTTTTCCCGGGCCTCCATTATTATTATTATTATTATTATTATTATTATTATTTATTTTAATTAATTGATTTGCTTATTTATTTATTTATGCTGACATGAAATCCTTCCAACCTGGAGTCAACCAGGG
This sequence comes from Schistocerca serialis cubense, assembly GCF_023864345.2. Classification (NCBI taxonomy): domain Eukaryota; kingdom Metazoa; phylum Arthropoda; class Insecta; order Orthoptera; family Acrididae; genus Schistocerca; species Schistocerca serialis. The sequence goes on from NC_064640.1 coordinate 527,944,013, forward strand.
GGGGTCAATACAGACCACTTTGGGAACCACTGTTTTAAAGGCTGTCCGTGGCCTCAAAATAAACTCTGTGTGCCATGTGTTGTTGATATTATTGATAGCAGTGCATTATAAGTAAGTAATTTTTTACTCATATTTCAGGAATGAATTTACCATTTCTCTTTATGGTCAAGGCATGGAATTGATCAGAGCCATCGTGAATGATGATCCGGACAAGGAGGCAGCTCAAAAAGTTTGAAATCTGAAAGCAGATTAGGTAAAATATTTAAGCTACATTTCATTATCTTTTCTGTGGATTTCAGAGTATGTTCTTTCAACAAATTTCAAATGTTTTTGTGCTATCACATAAACCTATGTCTGAGCTGATGGAAATATGAGGACAGATCAGTCCAGAGTTGGGGTGAATTTCGACTCTCAGAATAATTTAGGTATGATTCCGAGGGATATGTTCAACTTTTAAGTTATACTGACACTAATGGGTCCTTCATTCTTGGGAACATGCTGGAATCCATCTTTAGAATTGCCTCCACCCTCTTTAAACAGCTATCAGTTAGTCATAATTCCTTATAATTCAAAACATCTACATCCTCACTGCTGTGACAGGGAAGCACATGAACAACATGCCCAGTTTTGAAGTCGATCCAAGGCTCTCCTTAAACTATAACAGCTATGAGAAAAAGTGATTGTGGAACTACATCTTCACAATCTGCCCAATGGAGATTTCTCCTGTTAGAAGCAAAATCCAAAACAGTATTCTGTTCTTGCTAAACTGGATGCAGTTGAGTTGACTGTTAATGCTTCATGCTTTGGATTATTTTGTGCATTGTGTGCACACACTTCAGTTTTGTAATTCAATTCTGTGTCACTGTGCCTCTGGTTAAACATTGTGCCACTGATATTTGTGTATTGACAAGGGTATCAAAATTCATTCTTGCACTCTATTTAGTCATCTCCACAAGTGTGTAAAGTTAATTACACATAACTACACAACAGTTCTCCTCCAACTTTGCATTTATTTTCCTATAACCCTATTTATTCGCTGTTATGTAGATACTAAAACACTGTATGTAGCACATGAAATCATATGAACAGTCTGTTTCACAGCTCTGTTACAGCTTTCTAAGGACTATAAAGAGCATTGAGTAGGTAGAGTTTTAATAAGGAACCCATGTCTGGAAATGTACCTCTTGGATATAAAATAAGTTTGAAGACTGGTTCACTTTCAAATCTCCTGCTTCACTATACACACACAGGTGAGACAATGACCTGTGATTTGTGTGCTCTAAAGGAGCTGCTCCATGTGGCAACTCTGTTCATTCCACGAGGTGCATCTGCAGTACAAGCTTTCATACACACAGCCCCCACACCCTGGTGCATGGTCGTGGAGTACCACAGTCAACTGTCACCATGAACTTTTTAGTTTCTCGCAGAATTGTTATAGTCAGATGAAAATGGTATGTGTTGCAATAAGATGACCCAGAAAACATTCTTGACATGCGTTGTGCAACTTGATCATTACATAATGTAACATGAAATGGAATATTTGCAAATGATCCGCTCTTCAAACTCATTTTATATCCAAATGGTTCACTTATCAAGACTTTATCTATTATGTTCCACTCTACAACCCCTAGAATCCTGTAATAGGAAGCATGAAACACTCTGTATAATACACCAATAAGTTGTGCTCTTCATTCCAAAGGCTGGTTGGTTCCTTGCAGCTCTTCATGCTAGTCTACCTCATGCATCCCTCTTCACATCTGCACAACTTCTGCAACCTACATCCAGTTTCAAAGGCTTCTATATTCAAGCCTTGATCTCCCTCCACAATTTTTACTACCCACTCTCCTCTATTACCAAATTAACTATTCCTTGATGGCTCTGGATGGGCACAACCGATGTATCCCCTCTTTTTGTCAAATTGTGCCATACGTTTCTTTTCTCCCCATCAATTCAGTACCTCTTCATTAGTTGCTTGATCGACCCATTCAGAATTCTTTCATAGCATCTCATTTCAAAAGCTGTTCTTATCTTGTCTGTATTGTTTATCATACATTTTTTATTTCAATGTAAAGCTAGACTCCAAAAAGATATCTTAAGAAATGAATTCTTCATGTACAGGGTGACACAGAATAATGGAAATGTTTGAAGTGAGTAGTGGCAGCCATGGGCAGATGGCAGCACTGCGGGTTCGTGACAGTTAGCAAGTAAACAGTCCGCCATTTCAGTAATCATGAATCAGTGGAACACACAACAGCATGCGTTAGCCATAAAAATGTTTTATAAAAACAATGATAGTTTGGTAGCGGCGCAGAAGGAGTTTCGACATTTTTATAATTTAGGATGTCATGATGCCATTCTGTCAAACCACGCGATTAATAACTTTGAAGAGACTGGATCTGCCCTCAAGCAGAAACCAACAGAACGATCAAGAAGTGTGCATTCTCCAACAAACATTGAGGTTGTATACGAGTCTGTCTTACGGAGCCCATGGCATTCAATTCATAAGCAAGCAGCAGTGGTTGGAATGTCTCAGGAGAGTGTTCACAGAATTCTTCATCTTGATTTAAAATTTCATCCATACAAACTACAGATGGTGCTACAATTGAAGGACAACAGTTACCAGTTACAATTAGGAATCTGTCAACAAATGATAACAAGACTAAACAATGACGATGAATTTCTAAACAACTTGTGGATGTCAGATGAGACACGTTTTCATCTCACAGGTTATCTGTATAAACAGAACTACCGTTACTGGGCAAACACAAATCCTAATGATGTTCATGAGCACCCTTTACACACTATTAAAGTGGCAGTATGGTGTGTTGTTTCATCACATGGTATTATTGGACCATATTTTTTTGCAAATGAACAGGGAAACACAATAACTGTCAATGCCGATTGTTATGTGGAGATGTTATGAACTTTCATTACACCTGGATTGAAAAACTTCCCAATGTTCAAGAAGTCTGGTTTCAACAGGACAGAGCGACATCACACTGCATGCCAATCAATGGCATGTGTGCGAGAATTGTTTGGCAACCATGTGATCTAACGGTTTGGTAACATTCCCTGGCCCCCTAGATCGCCAGATTTATCCGTTTGTGATTTTTTCTTCTGGGGCTACCTCAAGAGCAAAGTCTACACGACTCGACCAAGAACCCTAGGTGAGTTAAAACAGAGAATTCGGAATACAATTCACAGTATCCCAGCTGAGATGTTGCAGCAGTCAATGAGGAATCTCAACAACAGGTTTTGCGAATGTATTCATACAGTAGGACGCCATCTAAAGAAAGTAATTTTTAAAAAAATGACAAATGCCATCAGTGTTTTGTAAATGACAAAGTTGTAAGGTTTCAATTACTATGAATGCAATTTCTTTCTTTCATCACTTCTAGTTTTATTGGATTGTGGAAATGTTCCCATTTTTCTGTGTTACCCTGTATAAATTTATGTCAGATGTTAACATGTTACTCTTTTTCAGATAAATATTTCTTTCTTTTGCCAGTTTGCATTTTATATCCCCTGGATTTCTGCCAATGTCAGTTATTTTGCTGCTCAAATAGCAAAACTTGTCTGCTATTTTTGTGTCTCATTTCCTAATGTAACCCCATCAGTATCACCTAATTTAATTTGTCTACTGTCCATTACCCTCATTCTACTTTTGTTGAAGTTCATCTGACACTATCCATTCTGTTATCTAATCTCCCAAGTTATTTGCCATTTATAACAGAACTAAGATATCATTGATAAACCTTAAAGTATTTATTTTGGTTTACTTTACTGCTTGCTCTAAACCTGAAAAATGAGTAGGATACAAACCTGTACCATTTTCTTCTCCATTAATGACTCCCATTTGTGTTATTTTACTCGTGTAGCTGCAGCCTGGTTTCTGTACAAGTTGTAGATAGCTTTTCACTCCCTGTTTAATATCCTCAATAATGCCTTGATTTCAATGAGCGATTTCCAGTTGGCATTGTGAAAAGCTCTCTATATATCTGTAACTGTAAGAGTTGGATAACAGAAGGGGTAAATGTAACAACTCAAAATTTAGATGAGACATTGAGTCATCAGTAGGCACACAAACAAAGCTAAGAATGTTGCTAACTTTCAGATGAATCCTTCTCCAACTCTGGAGGAGCATCCGTCCAAAAGCTAGCAAATTCATTAGTCATGTTTGTATGCATATTGTTGTCTCAATACCTCTACAATATGGTGAGATGTTACCTTTACTCCTTCCATCATTTGCATTCCCCTAAGGCATTCCCATTATCAAATGTTGAATGTAGGATTGACTTTCTTCAGTCTATGTTGTAAGATGAGTCAAAGAATAAATACTGCCTTGCATGGTCGTACATTTCTCCAGAATGCAAATTGATCTTACCACCAGGCTGGCTTCTACCAATTATTCTGTTATTTTGCAGATAATTTGTGTCAGTATTTTCAAACTGAGACTAATAAAACTGGTAAGGAAAGTTCTTGCAGGATGTCAATCATTTAGGAGTAAAAGAGGCAGCTTACTGAATAGTAGAGCCACTGAGTAATTGACAGGTACACAAAAAAGACTGAACAGTTTGCTACTGTACACACACACACACACACACACACACACACACACACACACACACACACACACACACACACGGCAGATGTGCAGGATAGGAATATAGGAATGTGGGAAGGAGAGACAGCAACTGCACAGGATAGAAATGTGGGAGGGAGAAGCAGTAGTTGCACAGGATAGGAATGAGACACATGGGTTGTCTAGCTGGTGGCTTGGTGCAGTGCACAATGACAACGATGTGAAGGAGTGGATTGGGAAGGGGTGACAGGACAGGGGAAGTGAAGCAGTTGGGTAGAGAGTGTGGGTACAGTTGATTAGTGGAGATTGAGGCCAGTAGGATTACTGAAATGAAGTATGAGTTGCAAGGATAACTCCCATTTACATAGTTCAAAAAGTTGCTGCTGTGGGGAAGGATACAGATGGCATGGGCTGTATAGCAGCATTGAGTTTGAGCATGTTGTGCCCAGCAGTTCTGCTACTTGGAGGTCAACTCTGTTCTCTGCCACAGTTCGGGAGTGGCCAATCATCGTGGTGGACAGCTGGTAGGTGGTGATGTCCACATAAAGTGTTGAGCAGAAACTGCAGCAGAGCTAGTACATGACATTGCTGCATTCATAGGAGTCCCTGCCTCTGACTGGACATGATAGACTATGACAAGACTAGAGTAACATGTGCTGGGTAGGTAAATTGGGCAGGTCTTGCACCTGGGTCTTTGACATGGGTATGGCCCCTGTGGCAAGGGGTTGGGAGCTGGACTCACGTAGAGATGGACCAGGATGTTGTGCTGTGATTACTTATCACTGTGTGACTATGTGGCTCTTTAATATAACAAGATCTGATGATGTCATGTTAAATGCAAGGGCCACATATTTGTACAGTGATAAGTAATTGTGGATTAATTTTCAAAATTATAGAAAAGTGGTATATATCATAATTTTTTTAAAAAAGTTCTGTCAGATGAAGAGCATTAGGTTAGTTGCAGAGTAATAAAACAAACACTTTTAACAGCTTTCTGTGGTTATTTTACAACAAAAGTCATAAATTCTCCCATTGAGCTCATCCTACACTTTCCATGAAATATTCCACATCTTTGCCATAACCATTCATTTTGAAGTTTGTTTAGAGCTTGTTTGGCTTCTAGTGGGATACATTTGTTTTCCAGTTCTCTTTCATTGAAGTGAGAGCAAAATTAAAGGTTTCCTGCATTTCAATAACAGAAATGCTGTTTTGCTCAGTTAACAATATTTTGTCATGGAATAGATGCATGGTTGAAATAAGGAATATAAGATTGCAGTCATGTAAGTTATGTTAAAATAAATTACTTACTTACTTAGGAAGACACTGATTAATGGACTGGAAGTAAGACCACAGAGCTGGAAACAGTTTCAAGGGTCTTTTCACTGCTGAATTAAATGTTAACCACATGGTGTTAGGAGTTGTTGGTATCAAGTATTAAGAAACTCACAGAAAATTTAGCGCTTCTATCTGGTTTGTATACACATGAAAATAGTTAAAAAATTTTGTTATTAGTGATTTAGTAACCAAAGGGAGAGTATCACTTCCATGCTGTAAGCAGGTAGGCACAGTATGTGCTGGACAACTAATAATTACCATATTTTCATTGAACAGAACACACATTCTGTCCAGGCTTACAGGTAAGACCACCAAAGTTTACATTTGCATTGTCTCCACTTAAAGCATTACACTTGGAGGAAATGGTTTGTTTGTCTGAGGTCTGTGAAATAAAAGGTTCTACAGTTTCAGGTGTTTCATTTAAACAAACCTGTACTTCTAATACTTGTACCTGAGTGCCATTCTCCATATAATCAAAAATCTGAATTGTGCTGTTTCATAAGCCAAACTATGGTATTCTTTCATTAAGAATTTCAATTAAAATTTCTAATGCATATAGGCAATAGGACTGTTTACAGTAGCCAGATTTTTTTTCTTGTTTTTCTACACAACAACTCTTTAACTACATCAGGTACTTTAAAAAGTGTTTAATTAAAGTTTGTTGTGCAGTCCATATGCTTTAATGAATGATGATAGGTGTAGCCTGAACCTTCTTATCCAAAGCTGAGAATTTCGGAGTGAAGAAGAGTGATTATAACCCTCAATTGAGCTACATCTTTCAGAATTTTTGTGTTTTACATTGCAGAGATGTATTTATAAATCACTAATACCATTATAGCCTTGCTTTTTTTATTATTCAACTGACTGAATATATTCCTGTGAGAGTGGAAACTGTCATCAAGGCTAAGGGTGGGCCAACACCATATTGAATTCCAGCATTACCAATGGAGGGCGCCACGAACTTGTTCATCACTCTCAGCCAGGTGTCCGGATACTTTTGATCACATAGTGTACATTGAAAAACCCTGATGACACAGTGACAAGAGGTTTGGAAACATCAATGCAATACTATAACATGGATAACAACCATTGGAAAACATCCCCATACTTTGAAGATTCCTGTGATGGCTGTCAAATTCACCCTGATTAAGAAGAAATTGTTGAATTACAATGAATGAATGAGGGCATATTATTATATATGTGCTTGGTCAGCTGGTGGCTGTGGAAGCAATGACGTTGCTTCCCCTGGGGAGATGTTTGCTTCTCCTCGCAAAGAGAATGTGGGTAGATAGTCACTTTCACTGTCACAGATAGGTATAATTCTTCCTCAGTTGCTCTTTTTCTCCACACTGAATAGAACCTGGCAACAAGAAACCAATAGGCTATTTGATAAAATTGCTGGCAGGTGGCAATTGGATCAAAGGGAGTTTTATTCCAGAATATGACAGTGGCTGGGATAAATGCACAGCAGAAAAGAAGGGAACACAAGGATAGGGACTTCAACAAGCAAGCATAATAAGTAGCCAGAGATGTGGACAACAACACCGTTGAATTCTTCATTACACAATGAGAAAGGGAAACACTGACAAAATATAGTACCATTTACTTTCTTAAGGATTTATGGGAATCATTTAACAGAAAATAGAAAGTTTAATCATAATTTGAAAATAAGGTATCTCTATTACTAGGAAGGTAGTTAGCATAACAACCATATTTTTTGACCATAGCCTACCTCTGATAGGAAGCACACATGAACACACTACAGGTCTAATTCTCAAGCCCAAAGTATTGGTAAGTGATTGGAGAGAGTAAGGGTAGAGGTAACGAGGATGAGAATGCATTTGGGGGGACTGAACTCCTGACATAAATCCTTTATAAATGTACGATGCTGAACTGTCTTAAAATGGGAACTAGCTTTGCCTCATATTATTTAAGCAACTATGTTAATAATTGTGCAATAAACATTTTTATTTGCTGTCTTTTGCAAAAATATTTTACTCATAAACATTTTCTGCCTATTTAGGTTATGCACAACAGAATTTGACCTATTAGCTGAATAGTGTAGGTTCAATTGAGAACATCCACCACATAGTAAGAGAAGCACAGTTCAACAAATTGAGACCTGCACAGAAATGATTGGTGCAGGTGCATAGTCCTCAAACTGATGCACATCTTACATTGTACTGTTAGTGAGTTGGCAAACAGTCTTGTGTATAGGTTAGATCACTGCAAATAGCAATTAGAAAAATACAGCCACTAAAAAACCCACATCAACTGACTTAAATCCATAATCAGAAGGAGAAGTTGTAAACCAAACCCATTGCTATCAAAAAGACAAGAGATTTAGTGGATGAAAACACACATAGTGAAGCTGACACTGTAAAATAAGGAGCACACAGAAAATTAAATACTGACCTTTATGAGTATGTAAAGATTAAAATCCTTTGTTGTTGTTGATGAATGCAGTATTATCAGCATGGAAATCAAGAATCAATTATTCCATTTCATAGATTAGTTTTTCACAATGGACATGTTTCTTGTTGTCACCTTCATCAACAGTTCTTCAAATTGCTACCCATTCTTGTTTGCCAAAGGAGGCAAGTTTTTTCTCAGCAAACTTCTAAACATCCACAAGTGAGACATGTTGTTAGCTATTCTGTTCTTTATTAGAGCTCATACCATTTCTATAACATTTCGTACTAAGTGATTTGATGGCTTCTAGAGAAGAGCCCCAGAAGTTTAGCTGCAGAGAATATATATGTGGGTATTTAATTTTTTTATTAGAGCATATTTTGGAGTCCATGTTATACTGTTGTTCCCACTACAACTGGCTGGATTTCAAAGGTCAAAGTTAATGTGCCTGTTGACAACTCAGTGCCCCAACTATTCAGTGAGTTACTCTTATCATCAGATTATTCAAATTCCGCTAAGGACTTTCTGTTATCACATTGACTACTTAGATTAGTAATTTAGCTCAGTGTTCTTGCTATAGTTTGTTGTTAACTTGCACAGTCAAACTAAAGCAAGAGTTACTTGACAAGTTTTGTATCAGTTTCTGTTCCAGTCCCACACATAATATGTTGTGTGATGAGGGCCTCATGGCAGGTAGACCATTCACCTGGTGCAAGTCTTTCAATTTGACGCCACTTCGGCGACTTGCGCATCGATGGGGATGAAATGATGATGATTAGGACAACACAATACCCAGTCCCTGAGTGGAGAAAATCTCTGACCTAGCCAGGAATCGAACTTGGGCCTTTAGGATTGACAGTCTGCCATGCTGACCACTCAGCTACCGGCGGCGGACAGTCCTACACTAAAACAACTATTCAGTCAATAAAATTTCGACAATGCTGTACAGATTTTTTTAAGGTAAATGGGGATTCAATTTCTTTGCTTAACTGGTTGAATTAAACATTATATGAATAACCATGGTTTGGAGTCCATGTTATACTGTTGTTCCCACTACAACTGGCTGGATTTCAAAGGTCAAAGTTAATGTGCCTGTTGACAACTCAGTGCCCCAACTATTCAGTGAGTTACTCTTATCATCAGATTATTCGAATTCCACTAAGAACTTTCTGTTATCACATTGACTACTTAGATTAGTAATTTAGCTCAGTGTTCTTGCTATTCAGTATTGGTGGTTTCTCATTCAGTTTGTTGTTAACTTGCACAGTCAAACTAAAGCAAGAACTTGACAAGTTTTGTATCATCTTTCGATTTGACGCCACTTCGGCGACTTGCGCATCGATGGGGATGAAATGATGATGATTAGGACAACACAATACCCAGTCCCTGAGTGGAGAAAATCTCTGACCTAGCCAGGAATCGAACTTGGGCCTTTAGGATTGACAGTCTGCCATGCTGACCACTCAGCTACCGGCGGCGGACAGTCCTACACTAAAACAACTATTCAGTCAATAAAATTTCGACAATGCTGTACAGATTTTTTTAAAGTAAATGATAAAGGCTCAACTAATTACCTTGAAAAGTGTATAACATTCATATTTTCATGCTTATCTCCCATTTTACTCTCTTTCCTGAATATTAAAAATATATTAGAAACCAAACGAGACTTTCTTCCTGTAGAGGTAACCAGTTAGTAGTTTTCAGTTGATTAATTAATTCCTTGTGCCCTCCAATACTATTTGTTCATGCAGAGTAATTTGGTTACCTGCATTGCTTTCACTTGATCCATCTGGTCATTTATTTAGTTTAATATGAGAACTGTGAATGTATTTTCCAGTGGTAGAAATGATGGCACTGCTATCTTGACAGCAATTTCTTATTTTGTGTAGAAACAATATGTCTACTTTGTATATAAATGTTGAAAAAGCACCATATTATTATCAGATGTTTCTCTTCAGCTGATAAGTGTCTACAAGTGAATTACACAATTGATTAATTACTTAAATGTGGCATAGACAGTATAAAAAAACACCAACATACCTGAAGTCTCTACTGTGCTTTATAATGTAATGCCTCCTTTAAGTGACACATTTTCTTTCACTGAAAGAAGGAGTTGCTTCATTGTTGTGGCAGTTTGTGTGTGATGTGGAAATTATGTACCAGTCTCGAGACAACTCGTTCATGAAGAATCTAAAACATCCTTCTCCCTTTTCCATATATTTCCTAGAGTAGAAAAGTTCTGGAAGCTACTTGCTCCTCCCTCCCTCACTCACTCACTCACTCACTGGAACGGGTCCCATTGTCTTGGGTACAGTTTTATAGTCTCATCACTGGATGACAGACAGTAAGTGAATTTAATGGCGATCTCGTTGGAATAAAGCGGTGGACTCACATGCAAGCCAAGAATGTGTCCTCTATGTGCAGGCAATCTTTTCCTGTATGAGCTATTGTAATTACTGCATTGAAACAGCAGTTTTTTGAGGTAATTATTACTGAAGGGAGTAACAAAATAACAAAACTTTTCTTTTATGTTCGGGAAAGGGGGAGAATTCATTTCTTGTTGGCAGATAGGCAGTAATGTTGGGTTCTGTAATAGGTACTTGTGCTAAAAATTGTCTTAAATCAGTCAGCTGTCAACTGTGGAGAGGTGTCAGTTAGATTTGAAGTGTCTGTTTTTATAAATTCTCTTTCATATGATCAGGTGTTTTTCAGTTGTGATCATATGAAAAGAACACACTGATATTAACCTATATGTCTTGTTTGGGAACACAGTAGCAGAAACCATCACTCTGTTTTATAAGGTGTACAGTGAGGAAATACCGATACTGAGGTTAATTTACAAGTACTTCTCTCATTTTAAAAGTGATTAATTTATATGATAAATATGAAACATGACTGTAATGCATGTGTATTTCCAAACAGACTTGTAGCAATAAAATTCATATTCTGTGTTTGTTTTCTGATGAAAGGGAGCCTTAAGTGTGAGTGTGTGCCGTGAATTTAAAGTGTAACCACAAATTGATTCTGAATTTTTGTCAAACATAATTACAGGTATTAAGACGTACTCGGTGTTTCCTACTGAGCAAGGTGATGCAGTGGTTAGCACTCTGGACTTGGATTTGGGAGGATGACAGTTCAACTCACCATCCAGCCATCCCGATCTGGGTTATCTGTGATTTCCTTCCCCATTCTTGAAACAATCTGAGCTTCTATTCTGTCTGTAATGACATCGATGTTGATGGGATGTTAAACCCTAATCTTCCTTCCTGGTTCCTTTTTTCAATGTTTCTTCCTGTAAATGGTCACTCATTTATTCAGAATCAGGATTTAATTTAAATTTTCCAATGTAAATACATATCATTTGGTAACTAATGTTCTATTAAAGATACTTTGTTTTATGGCTGTTGTTACTGTATTTCATTGTAGCAAAAGGAATGTAGCATGGACACCACATGAGATGTAACAAAATAACAAAACTTTTCTTTTATGTTCGGGAAAGGGGGAGAATTAATTTCTTGTTGGCAGATAGGCAGTAATGTTGGGTTCTGTAATAGGTACTTGTGCTAAAAATTGTCTTAAATCAGTCAGCTGTCAACTGTGGAGAGGTGTCATTGATGTTGATGGGATGTTAAACCCTAATCTTCCTTCCTGGTTCCTTTTTTCAATGTTTCTTCCAGTAAATGGTCACTCATTTATTCAGAATCAGTGTCACATAATACTTCCCCATCAGCCTGTAAACTTCAGATTAGTTTCAGTGTATGAAAAAGGTAAAAGAAACAAAGGAAAACATCTACTTACCAGGCTGCTGCAGCTCAACCATCTCAGATAGAAAGCTCAATAACTTTTAAAACTAGGAATGTGAAGAAAAGAGGTTTTTCAAATAACTGTACAGGAATGGATCCAGAACATTGGGGCTGTGGTCTGCCTGCATACCAGAAAATAACTCGGGTGACTGAAGTGAAATAGAGAATCATTTGGCAGTAAATGCCTCTCTCAACTATTATGTTGCTTGATTAATTCACACACACACACACACACACACACACACACACACACACACACACACACACAGGGCTGCATTTTCCCAGCTGACAACACTAAACCATCACAGTAGTTCAACTGATGGAGACTCCACTGGGTCCAGGAAGTTTGTTGTAGTTTAGCAATTTCAGCTGTTTCTCAATGTACACTATCTTCTCCGTGGCATGAGAATGGCAGTGGGGCAGCAGTCCTGGATTTTCCTTTGTAAATGAACATTTGAAAGTCAAATTAAACATTTCTGCTTTTGTCTTGCTACCTCAGTTTCAGTTCCAATGTCATTCATGAGTGTCTGGCACTAACTCGGGTGCTACTGAAAGCCATTATATTTATGACCAGAATTTCTTTGCCTCTTGTGAAGTGTCTTTCCATTCAGCAAATCTCTATCTACAGCCCTATGCTTTGTTTTGCACTTATTGTGCAATGTTCAGTGTTTCTTACTTACAGAGACTGTATACCAAACAGGGACCCCCTTTGTGAACTGACCTACTATGAATATATCTGTCCAGTCATTAGTCAATTAGTCCTCTAAACTTGAATCACATTTTCATTTTTTGTAGTCCTGTCTTCCTCAGTTGTGTGTAATATTACGGTATATTGATAATTTTTACTTATGGACCGTAAGTGACAAAAATGTAAATTTAAATAACTAACATATGTACATATTTCAGGCCACTGATAATGCTCTGCAGAAAATAAAGGCGAAACGTGTATGGCACTAAAATTGTGTTTTATTCAGTTGCTGTCAGATGGTCCATAAGTAAAAATTATCAATATACCGTAACATTCAATCACATTTCTTATTCATGCTCCTGTCCAGAGCTTAATGCTTCACATTTCTACTTGAGATATGACACTACTGCCTCTTTATCTAATTTACTGGATAAGTAAATCTTTCTACTGGCCTTAGTTGCCCTTTATACTTTACAAATCATTGTTGCTACAACTGCCTTGTGTTCACTGATACCTGTTTCAATGTGGACCTCCTCAGAGAGGTCAGGTTTATTTGTAGCCATAAGATTTTTGCATTTTATGCAACCCTCATGTGCAGGATTTTCATATTCTCTCACTTGCTGTGTGCAAACTATTAGTCCTACAGACAAAATGAACACGACCTTTCTGTAGGAAATTAAATGTAGTTAAATTTTGCATCGGGGGATACATTTTTGCTGGAGGGCACAATTTTCGTGTTATTCAAGAAAAATGCATTTGGAGGTCACTTTTGTATGTTTCTCTTTAATAATTCAAAAACCACATGCTCTGGCAAAAACATATCCCTTTGTAAAATTAAAATACATTAAATTTCCTACATAAAGATCCTGAGTCTCACGGTCAACAGAAGGACCCAGTAATAAATTTATGTACATCCCTGATACTGAGTCTTGGCCAAAAAATCTCACATTCAGCTTCACTTTCTCCGTCAGTGGATTTGAGTTTTGTGTCTGTTGCGATGAATCCACCACTTCTATTTCCTGTTAGGCTATCCTTGTAATCATCTAGTAAAATTTCTGCCAAAGAGGCTATGGAACAGCATGAGTAAAAAGTGATAAGTTCTTTGATTTATTATGTATAATTTGACTAAAATTATGTAAATAAGTTACAGATACATGTAAAATCAGATACATGTAAAATCAGATATGTGTAAAATGAGATATGTGTAAAATGAGATATGTGTAAAATCAGATATATGTAAAATCATATATATTAACTCTTGTATTATGTGTGTACTATGTCTATATCTGTGCAAATCAAGGCATATTTTTGAGAATGTTTGGAAGTTTGTAAATGTTGTGTATAATGTATTTCAAAGTAAACTGATCGTGGCGAGTTACATTTGCACATTCTACTTATTTTAGCATTAACATCTGGTCTGGAAAATCATTTTCAATTAACTGTCATCTAGATACTAATATAATTAACTCAATATTTCAACCTTTTTCCAGTAATTGGCCAGATTGTACTACTGAGGTATCTGAAAGTTTACGATCATGGTCGTACGAAGTCAACTGTCATGGCATAACAGCACGTTCTGTGGATATTATAACTATCACAGTGTGTTCTATTTAGTTTCTCCTTTCATCTGCAGAATGTATTGTGTGTGTTTACCATATATGTTACCATTTTTGTGTTTGTTTTGCAAGTTAGATAACTCTTTGAGGGGCAGGTGAACACCATAAAAATTTATCCTAAGGGGATATGAACAGTAATTTACATATTCAAATCTGATCCACTTATAACACTTAAGTTTTTTATTTATCTACAGCAGGTTTGCCAAAATTCACCTTCACGATACCAAAATATTGCTATTAAATATGATCATCACAGCAACCCGCCACCACATTACGGTATACAAGTTCAGTGCTTAGTGGTTCAACTTTGGTATAACTTGCTTTTAATTTTCAAAGTATCTCTTGAAACAGTTCTTACCCATTCTCAGACACAAAGGTATTTTGCACGCTGAACACATTCACACAGTTTTAACTGAAAATTGCACATCATCTTTTGGAGAACTGCTCCATTTCAGTCTCCTTGTGCATAATGAACGGTTTTGTTACACAGCAGTCTACAAAGTGGAAGAGCAATCTCATCCACCATCTCTTACTTTTTCTGTCTGCAATGTAGTCTCACTTCAGTCAATCAAAATTACCCATTTAGTTCATACTGGAATTGTAATCTTTCAATGCAAGAGAGCAAGTGACATTGGTTATTGTTCTGTCTTCCATACTGTGACCTAGTATGGACACATCCGATGGTGCATGACATATAGAAATCATATTGACTGCCCTGCTGTCCTTCCATAACTACTACATTATTGCTAATTGTATAATAAAATTTCCATCTCAAGTTCCTTTTCCTCCTTGAGTTTTGGAATTTTTTCCTTCTGAGATTTATTGTTCCTCAAGTGTTCAGACCACTGGACTTTAGGTTCTTGAACAGTTCCTTCTCTAGATTGTCGCACAGATGACAAAATGGTAGATATCGAAATAGACGACAGAGGGATAGAGAAACAATTAAAATTGCTCAAAAGAGGAAAGGCCGCTGGACCTGATGGGATACCAGTTTGATTTCACACAGAGTACACGAAGGAACTTGCCCCCCCTTCTTGCAGCGGTGTACCGTAGGTCTCTAGAAGAGCGTAGCGTTCCAAAGGATTGGAAAAGGGCACAGGTCATCCCCGTTTTCAAGAAGGGACGTCGAACAGATGTGCAGAACTATAGACCTATATCTCTAACGTCGATCAGTTGTAGAATTTTGGAACACATTTTATGTTCGAGTATAATGACTTTTCTGGAGACTAGAAATCTACTCTGTAGGAATCAGCATGGGTTTCGAAAAAGACGGTCATGTGAAACCCAGCTGGCGCTATTCGTCCACGAGACTCAGAGGGCCATATACACGAGTTCCCAGGTAGATGCCATGTTTCTTGACTTCTGCAAGGTGTTCGATACAGTTCCCCATAGTCGTTTAATGAACAAAGTAAGCATATGGACTATCAGACCAGTTGTGTGATTGGATTGAAGAGTTCCTAGATAACAGAACGCAGCATGTCATTCTCAATGGAGAGAAGTCTTCTGACGTAAGAGTGATTTCAGGTGTGCCGCAGGGGAGTGTCATAGGACCGTTGCTATTCACAATATACATAAATGACCTTGTGGATGACATCGGAAGTTCACTGAGGCTTTTTGCAGATGATGCTGTGGTGTATGAAGAGGTTGTAACAATGGAAAATTGTACTGAAATGCAGGAGGATCTGCAGCGAATTGACGCATGGTGCAGGGAATGGCAATTGAATCTCAATGTAGACAAGTGTAATGTGCTGCGAATACATAGAAAGATAGATCCCTTATCATTTAGCTACAAAATAGCAGGTCAGCAACTGGAAGCAGCTAATTCCATAAATTATCTGGGAGTACACATTAGGAGTGATTTAAAATGGAATGATCATATAAAGTTGATAGTCAGTAAAGCAGATGCCAGACAGAGTCATTGGAAGAATCCTAAGGAAATGCAATCCGAAAACAAAGGAAGTAGTTTACAGTACACTTGTTTGCCCACTGTTTGAATACTGCTCACCAGTGTGGGATCCGTACCAGATAGGGTTGATAGAAGAGATAGAGAAGATCCAATGGAGAGCAGCGCGCTTCGTTACAGGATCATTTAGTAATCACGAAAGCGTTATGGAGATGATAGATAAACTCCATTGGAAGACTCTCAGGAGAGATGCTCAGTTGCTCGGTATGGGCTTTTGTTTAAGTTTTGAGAACATACCTTCACTGAAGAGTCAAGCAATATATTGCTCCCTCCTACGTATATCTCGTGAAGAGACCATGAGGATAAAATCAGAGAGATTAGAGCCCACACAGAAGCATACCGACAATCCTTCTTTCCACGAACAATACGAGACTGGAATAGAAGGGAGATCCAATAGAGGTACTCAAGGTACCCTCCACCACACACCGTCAGGTGGCTTGCAGAGTATGGATGTAGATGTAGATGCAAAATAATTGTCCATAAAAATATGATTCTTTCTATTAAGATCCCTACTACTGGAGACTGTGAAACTTTTCCTGTATAAATATCAAATTTCAAGTTGTGTGATGATTCGTCATATAATATCCTCACTTTGTATCCTCTCTTTATAGGTTTGCCTCTCATGTACTTTATTGAGAGGTGATCTGCCATTAAATTTAACTATTGATTCATCAATAGCGAGATTCTGATGTGATGAATTGAAATATCGGAATTTAATGTTCAAATTATCTAGCAATGGACATAGTTTGTATATTTTGTCATAATTCTGACTGTTCTGTGAGGAGCCACAGAATTACCGTTGAAGTGCAAGTTATCACCAACCAACTAAATCTTTTTACTGTCATTAGCTTTGATACATAACTTTCACAAAGGTCTGGATCAGAGCTGCAGTAATCATCATAACTACGATTCTGGCCATTCCCATGTAAAGATTTATTCAAATAAAAGTTCTTATTTCATGTTCGTTGGTGGAGATGAAAGATTTGCTTGTGTGTGTTGCATTAAAATCAGTTTGAAACATTATGTGATTCATAAGTGTTTCATCAAAAAACTCACAAAATAAGTCAGTTGGCTTCAGGTTCAGTTTCTTATTTATTGCTGCAGCCTTACCACCTTTTCCAATAAATAATGGCACTTGGTCAACACTTGTTTCTTGGCCCCACTTTATCATGACAGTTGATGGAACAGTGAATGACACCGCATTGTTTTCTCTTGTCTCATCACTTTCACTGTGACCTTCAGAATCAATACTGCTCAACACAGGACTTTAAACAAAACTAGAAGTTGCACAATCTGTATTGAATGATTGGTCATTATTATCACTTTCATCACTGTTAACACTGTTGTAATTAGAAAGAATTTCATCAAGTAATATTCAGCGACATTATTCCTGTGTTATTCTTTTTTGGTGAATCATACTGGATGTGGAAGAAAATACACTGGATGCAGAAGAAGGGCAAGTGGTTAGTGCCATTAATCACACAGACATCCATCTGTGAAGTATAGAAAATTCTATTTGATTAAAAAGTAACACATCTTGTAGATTTATGGGAGGTCAGCACATAAATATAAACAGTTACTTACCAAAATAGCCATATAAAGAGCAGCTACAGAGAGGAGTGCATGAGACTTCCATGAACAACGTCAACATTGTATGAAATATCAGCTTGTGCCATAAATATGTGGAAAAATACAGCACTTTGGTTCTCCTGCCATATAGTGATACTTAAGTCAACAATAGTTAAGAGAACTACTGCGCCTGAATGGTAAACTGAGAAAAATAATGTGGTTAGCCACAGTGACCACTGCCCTTTCAAAGTATCTGCATATGCGGTAGGTTACAGTGGTGCCTGCCCTTTAAAGAATTAATGAATATAACATGGACGGAAAGAAAGTTTGAGACACAAAGGTCCATGTAGCTTTAGGGAATCAAGATATTTTGTCGTAATGTTTGATCTTGTTATAATATAAAATCAGTTTGTGTTTGTTAAAGTTTCCAACTGAAGAAGAAATAATACTGTCTTGGGTGCAGGCCCAAAAGATGATGGAATAGAAAATAGCTTTCTTGGTTGTTAATTGCTTCAGTACTTATAGGGAACTTGTAAGTCTTTTAGTGTAGGAGGTCCAGAGGTTAAAAGAGAATCCACAAGTTTGCTTATAAAATGGTATCCCTTATGAGAATGGCTGTGAGGGATAGGAAGAATCACCTTGTGCACTGAGTGTGTATGCCAGGAGGTCTCATTCAACATGTGGCTCTGGCAGTTCTGTTTTCAACAACTCACAGTTTGTGTGGTATACTTTTCAGCTGATCTTTACCTATTAAGCCATGTAAATGGGTGTCTGCATTATTTTACTGCAGTAGTATCTGTTATCAATTTTTGGGATTTTGAAAGGCAATTCTGCATGATTCAATCTGTCTTTCATTCAGAATGGTCCTAGTGTGCCCGTTATTTTTGAACACAAAACATTTTTGAAATCTGTATATCATGAGTTACTAATTATAGTGATAAGGAACTTGAAGTGAAACAAATGATGATTCAAAACTAAGCCACTAGAAGAGCCAGAGAAGAAGGCCAGAAGGTGATATGTGATGAAGCAAGCACTGGGAAGATAAGTATAAGATTGCCTAAAGATATAAACAAAATTCAATGATAGACTGAAAAAATATAGACAGTGGAAAAACCAAACAAATGATGGTGACAGAAAAAATATGAAGGGAGAGATAAAAACCTCAAAGTAGCGATAGAAGGTTGGGAGCAAAACTGAAGAAGTAGACATCTTCATATGCCCTTTATCCTTGATTTACTTCTTGTCTGCCTTCTATTGTGTGAGGTACTGCAGTGATGAGCCCAAATGATATGACCACATTTTTAATAGCATGTTGGTCCATCCTTCAAATTCAGTACACCAGCGTCCGTCCCGATAGCTGAGTGGTCAGCGTGACGGATTACCATCCTACGGGCCCGGGTTCGATTCCCGGCTGGGTCGGAGATTTTCTCTCCTCAGGAATTGGATGTTGTGCTTTCTTCAGCATCATTTCATCACCATCCGGCGCGCAGGACACCCAATGTAGTGTCGAATGTAATAAGTCCTGCACCAAGGCAGCCGTACCTGCCCCGTAAGGTACCTCCCGGCCAATGACGCCAAATGCTCATTTCCATTTTACTACACCAGCAATTTTGAATTCCATGGGTTTGACAAGTCCTCGGTAGGTTTCCAGAGGTATGTAACACCAGATGTCTATGCACTGGTCATCCAATTCCCATAAATTATGGTCTGGTGGTTTGTGCATGCAGAGCTGGTACCTGACAACGTCCCAGATGTGTTCCTTCAGGTTCAGATCAGACAAATTTGGTGGCTAAGATATCAACACGAATTTATGATAATGCTCCTCAAACCATTGTAGCATGATTCTGCCCTTGTGACAAGGACGGTTACCATGCTGGAATATGCCAACACCATGTGCGAAGGCATAAAATATGAAGGGATACAGGTGATCTGCACTGATGTTTCTGTACTACACAGCTGTGACGTTGCTTCATTTACTACCGCAGGTCCCATGGAAACCTAGTTGAATGCCACCCTTAGCATACATAATACTGCCTACACCCACTGTGTTCGTGGTGTGGTGCAAGTTTCGAGCAAATGTACACCTGGATGGTGGCATATCTCGACGTAGCTGTCAGCATGGTATAACAAAAAATATCATTCATCTGACTAGGTGACGCCAGTGGCGGATTTAAAAATTTTTAGCCCCTGGTCACACCATATTATATGCTCCCCACCCCAAAAAAAAACATGTTTTAATTAATAACTATTACCCGATCACTTCACAATCGCAGTTTTGGGTGGGAGCGCTGTGACCTATTTCCGTACTCTGTTATACGTTGTTCTGAAGGACTCGTCAGCGGAGTAGTGGCGATCAATCAAAATGTAATATGGTTCCTGAACTGCACTTGGTGTACGGCAGCGGATAAAACAAACTTAAAACTGCATTGCGTTAACAGATTCATCTGTCGAAAGACAAGAGAAACGAAGACAAGGTCTTTTATGACCTAAAAATTCAGCAGAGCGTGTGGGAAACAACGGATCTTTGTTGTACATTCACTTTTAATATTTTCTTTTACTCGAATCCGTTAAAAATTAATACTTACTTTTACAGAGATGCGTTCAAAATTAAAATTAAACTCTCGTTTTAAGATCTAATAACTTGAATCTGTAGCAGATTAAAAAAAAAAAAAAAAAAAAAAAAACACGTTCGGTATTAATACGTGAATCTATAGGAAAGCGTAAGAAATGAAAATGAAATAGACATTTCGGTGCACGAACTAGTAACTAAATACAGACGAACAAACACAGAACTGGATTTGCTATTAGCCTACATAATTTTACAGACTAGTGTGGTAAACGTGTAAATCATTAGGGTTTGTGTTGCTAGATGCTGCATAATAAGTGTACAAAATACCTTTAACCCATGTAAGGGCTGAACAGTTTTGTACTGCAGCTATTGCTTTCACCATAGCTCTTTCTAACGGTATTAGCAAAGCTTTTACGCATTTATCGACAGAACTGAACTACGATATTTATTAACACTTTTTCATCTGAGCGTACTCTCCGATAATGTATATTTCCGCGATAACTATACATTTCAGCAGAGGCCAAGAATACACATCAGTTGTAATATACTACGTATGACGGCTGTACAGCGCCGAGCGGCGAGAGTCGTTCGGGTATTGTTTAGTATTGTCGGGCGCCTTCGGTCACGTCTGCACGTAAACGAGGTTTAGTTCCCCGTTCTGTCATTGTAAAATAAACATATAATACGTAGTTCGTAAATCCAATGAATGTGCTCTATTATATTATAATCTTAAATTTTTAAAACTAATATGAATAAATAAACAAACTCACCAGTCAGCAAAGCTTGCATCCGGCTTTGACGGCAGAAAACTCATTGATCGTATCTTCATAGCTCAGACGGTTATCAGTTAGGAGGTCGGCTTCGATGTGAAGAATGGACAAGGCGTTCAATCTCTCCTCAGACAACGTAGGTACGATTTCATTATTTTAAGAGCCGAAAACGAGCGTTCTGCTGAACAATTTGTAAGTGCCATACATGTTAATATTCTAAGAGCAATGTCAACATTCGGAAACACGGTCTGTAACCTCTCTTTTCGTAAAACTTTACTTATTTCGACTGGTATATTACTAACCTCAGAAGATTTCAAAAGTTCCACGAAATGTACACTTTCAAGAGGGAATGAAGACTTTAAATCTGTGTCATATGACGCTTGGAGTTTTGCTGCACGTTCAGAAGTATCGTCTGGTGAACTGTTCTCGAGATTACAGAAAACTGTGAAGGAGTCCAACAGTGTTCTATAATTTTCCTTCCTCCTCACTAATTCGGTGTACAAGTTGACAAGTACTGGAACAAATGTTTCGACTCTAAATTTTTCCCTTCCAGTCAGAAAAACTTCTTCAGAGTCCGCTGTGCTGTCTTATTCATGCGGTCAAACTTAGCAGATTGGAAGAGACACGCACTGTGACGAATCTGAGTGGCATGCAGTTTAATGATACAACCTTAAAGGTACTCAGCAAGGGTCTCAACTTTGCTACGACCCCTAGAAACGTACCCATTTCAGGTTTCGTCAGTGCAGTAGAGCAAGTTGCAGCCACACTTCCACCTAATGTAGCAGAGGAAGACCGCCGAGAGACCTGCAGGGCCCTCACCAAGGCCAGGCCGCCGAAATCGAACATCACAACCGAGGAGAGGCTTGCACTCAAGAAACTACGGGAAGACAACAGCATTGTAGTACTGCCAGCAGACAAAGGGAACTCCACTGTCATCTTGCAGCAGGTGGATTATGATGAGAAAGTACGCCAACTTCTGGAGGACCCTGCATACAGAATTCTGGAGTGTGACCCCACGGACAAGGTGGCCAAGAAGACTAGTGCTCTCTTGAAGGAAACAGGGATGCCCGATAAGATCATCAGACAACTACGGGAAAAAGCGCCAGTTCCACCTAGACTGTATGGTCTGCCTAAAATGCACAAGGAGGGCGTGCCCCTACGTCCTATTGTCAGTAATATTGGGGCACCTACGTACACAACAGCCAAGTACTTGAAAGGTCTCCTGTCTCCATATGTGGGGAAATGTATTCACCACATCCGCAACTCAGAAGATTTCCTGCAATGCCTCAAGCAACTGCACATCACAGATTCGGACATCATAGTTGATGTGGTATCGCTGTTCACCAGGGTCCCACTGAAGGACTCACTAGGACTGATTGCAGAGAAATTTGACGGTGCTCTGTTGGACCTGTTCAGTCATACACTGACATCCACGTATTTTCTGTACAGAAACCAATATTACGAGCAAACTGAAGGTGTAGCTATGGGCAGCCCACTGTCCCCTGTGGTTGCCAACATGTTTATGGAGAGTTTTGAGGAGAGGGCATTGGAGACAGCCACATTTAAACCCGCATGCTTCTTTAGGTATGTGGATGACACCTTCGTGATCTGGCCACATGGGATGGGCAGGCTCAATGAGTTTCTTGAACATCTTAACTCATGCCACCCTAATATCAAGTTCACCATGGAACTGGAGAAGAATGGCCAGCTGCCATTTCTGGATGTACTAGTCCAGAGGAAAGCAGATGGATCAATTGGCCACAGTGTGTACCAAAAACCAACACACACTGATTTATATCTGCAGGCCAGCAGCTGTCACCACCCTGCACAGACGAATGGGGTTCTGAAGACTTTGGTCCACAGAGCACGTGCCCTGTCAGACCAAGAGAATCTACCTATAGAGATAGGCTTTATTTCTGCCAGAATCAGTAGGATCCTCCGTAAACACAAATCAATTGTGTTTTCTGTCCATCCAACAAGATCGGGGGACTGCTGGGGAGTGTCAAAGACGACCTGGGGTTACGAAAACCAGGGATTTACAATATACCTTGTCAATGTGGCATGTCCTACATTGGCCAGACGACAAGAACTGTGCAAAGAACATCAGAGGCACACTAGATTAAGACAGGTGACTAAGTCAGCCATTGCTGAACACTGTCTAGAACTATATCATGCCATGAAGTATGAGGATACCAAGATTCTAGCACAAACACCCAGATTTTGGGACAGTGTTATAAGAGAATCGATAGAAATTAAAATGGCTGACGATCTTATGAACCGTGAAACAGGGTACCAGCTAAGCAGAGCCTGGGATTAAAGGAGCAACGGGGCCAGCTGCAACACTACACAAACAGAAGAACCAGAGACATGGAGATGGAAAACGAGCCCCTGACGGACTGCCAGGCGCACCAGACCGAAGATGGAACACCCAGAAGTGGTACTGGTGGGCGCGGACCGCAGAGGGAACATCCAGAGCCGCAGCGGACGAAAAACGGAGCGGCAACGCTCCAAGAGGTCGTGGTGAGCGGGCGCGGACCGCAGGGGGAACGCTTGGTACCCCAGACCGTAGATGAAACCCCCAGGAGCGGGTTTGGTGGGCGCGGACCGCAGAGGGAACACCTAGAACCGCAGCGGACGGAAAACGGAGCAGCAACGCTCCAGCAGGTCGCAGGGAATGGGCGCGGACCACAGAGGAAGCGCCTGCAGCCGTTGGTGGAGGGGGAAGGCCATAGGCATAAATACTGGACCAGGTCCACTCGAGGAGCAGTCTCAGGTCACACCTGATGAAGGTCACGAGCTACGTGACCGAAATATCGTGCAAGTAAAACGCAGATATCCGGCAGAACACCCGACAACCCAAGATGTCATTACGAGGTGCATTCAAGTTCTAAAGCCTCCGATTTTTTTTCTCGGACTGGAAAGAGATAGAAACATGCACATTGTTTTAAAATGAGGCCGCGTTCATTGTCCATACGTCCCAGAGATGGCAGCACCGTACGGATGATGGAATTTTACCGCCAGCGGCGAGAATGAGAACTGTTTTAAATACTTAAAATGGCGACGTTTTCCTTACTTGAACAGTGTGCAATCATTCGTTTTCTGAATTTGCGTGGTGTGAAACCAATTGAAATTCATCGACAGTTGAAGGAGATATGTGGTGATGGAGTTATGGATGTGTCGAAAGTGCGTTTATGGGTGCGACAGTTTAATGAAGGCAGAACATCGTGTGACAACAAACCGAAACAACCTCGGGCTCGCACAAGCCGGTCTGACGACATGATCGACAAAGTGGAGAGAATTGTTTTGGGGGATCGCCGAATGACTGTTGAACAGATCGCCTCCAGAGTTGGCATTTCTGTGGGTTCTGTGCACGCAATCCTGCATGACGACCTGAAAATGCGAAAAGTGTCATCCAGGTGGGTGCCACAAATGCTGACGGACCACATGGCTGCCCGTGTGGCATGTTGCCGAGCAATGTTGATGAGCAATGACAGCATGAATGGGACTTTCTTTCCGTCGGTTGTGACAATGGATGAGATGTGGATGCCATTTTTCAATCCAGCGCTAGTCAGCTCAATGGAAGCACACAGATTCACCGCCATCAAAAAAATTTCGGGTAACCACCAGTGCTGAAAAAATGATGGTGTCCATGTTCTGGGACAGCGAGGGCACGTTCCAAAGGGCACTACGGTAACAGGTGCATCCTATGAAAATGTTTTGAAGAACAAATTCCTTCCTGCACTGCAACAAAAACGTCCGGGAAGGGCTGTGCGTGTGCTGTTTCACCAAGACAATGCACCCGCACATCGAGCTAATGTTACGCAACAGTTTCTTCGTGATAACAACTTTGAAGTGATTCCTCACGCTCCCTACTCACCTGACCTGGCTCCTAGAGATTTTTGGCTTTTTCCAACAATGAAAGACACTCTCCGTGGCCGCACATTAACCAGCCATGCTGCTATTGGCTCAGCGATTTTCCAGTGGTCAAAACAGACTCCTAAAGAAGCCTTCGCTCCTGCCATGGAATCGTGGCGTCAGCGTTGTGAAAAATGTGTACGTCTGCAGGGCGATTACGTCGAGAAGTAACGCCAGTTTCATCGATTTTGGGTGAGTAGTTAATTAGAAAAAAAATCGGAGGCCTTAGAACTTGAATGCACCTCGTAGATCGCCGGGAAAGCCTGAAGGGTTATGCATTTGCCTAATGGCTTAATTAATCCCAATGTTAGACTGCTCAGAGCTCACCTGAAACAATTCCGCACAATCTACCATATCAATCATAGCATGCAATCTAATGTTAAAAATTTGGAAATTTGTGGTAAGTTCCTGTGGCACCAAACTGATGAGGTCATCGGTTCCTAGGCTTACACACTACTTAATCTAACTTAAACTAACTTACGCTAAGGACACACACACACACCCATGCCTGAGGGAGGGCTCGAACCTCGGACCGGAGGAGCCGCGCGATCCGTTTCAGGGCGCCTCAAGCCGCGCGGCTACCCCGCGCGGCCGATGTTAATAGCTTTCAGTAGATAAACGAAAATATTCCTAGCTTCTCACGCAACCTGATTCCGTTCTATGACTGAAGACTCAGAACCATAATGGATGCAGTTTTGATAAACACAAGTAAACCATTCCCATTAGTAATATCATTTAACTCTTCCCGGCCGAATTGGTCGTCCTGTCTATCGCTGCAGCAGGAGTGATTAACGGAAATTCATACTTTAGCAAGAGCCTACTATGATATGCATGTCCGTGGAAATCCTTAATGCGTAAGAGAGGGAGAGAGAAAGAGAGTATAATACGCCAGTATAGTCAAATTCTGACCCAGTAAATTTACTCCTAGTAGAGATTTCAAACTAAGCAGAAATTGCACATTAAGATACAAATACCACGAAGTCCTGTTCAAGATACGATATAAGTAATACCCATTATTGATTGTGTTCAGTAATGCTTCACTTAAGTTAGGGCGAGACCTGCCATTTATTTTGTAACTGTAATAACAGCATGAGGACTTGAGTATCTAAAAGTCACTATGGGTAACCAGCTTATCAATCTTCAGTATTTCCAGTCGTATCCTCGCGCCACGTAAACGTAATTGAAGTAAACTACGAATTTTGTATATATAACGACAACAGAAGATTATGATATTGCAAATCGATATTCATAATACCACTGCGTCAATGAGCCAGATACATTTTCCAACGTTTCTCAAGCACGTGAATACTGGCCGTCATAAATGCACCGAGCGAGCCGCTCGTGCTCTGGAGGTACGCTCACTACCGACGCTACAATGGATCCTGCTGACTATAGCACCTGCCACTGGTATCACGCCACAACGACTGCGAGGAGCCTGGCTTAGCTACAGCATCCAGCACTTTTACATAACGCAGCTAGAAAACTTCGGAATACAGCCACGATCTCTCCTTTTTGAAATCAAAATACTGTATTGATTTTACCAATCCCAGTTATTCGTGCCCTTACAAAACACATTAAAAAAATTCGTGCTACAAATTATTAACAAAAAGTAGATTCTGAAAATACAGCCTCTTACGACACTGTAATGCCGAACGGAGTTTCATGGCCGTTCAGTCCCAAGCTCTTCCTACTTGAAGGGGCCATCTGTTAATTGTCAAGACATCGACTATAAGCCCTAAGTCTGCGTCCAAACACACTTCAAGCTAGTTCCTGTGATTTACCACGCCGACTTTAAGCTTTCAGACTTCAAGGTAAGTTCGTCACAGGAAAATCAACTGCCGCCGTCAGCGTGAATCTTCAGTGCAGCGCAGCAGTTCATAGGATAATTCGGGTAGGTTGAATAAATCGCAGCAAAGGCCAACAGTGATGACTTATCGTAATAAAGAGTATAGGCACAAAGAAACAAAGCACGTAATAATGCAAGATCGTCAATGACTACGACCAATTGTGTATGTGGGTCCTCTACGCGACTAGCAATATTTGAGTCTCTGCAAGCTGCCCATGGTGCTTGCTATCTTTTTGCTCTGTCCTGTAGTTTTGTACAGTAAGTTCGTAGAAAACTATTTTACAGAGTTACTAGGACTTAATTTTGTTCTTCGAGGAAATGCAGCCTGAAAAATCCGATGCTTCTGCTAAAGCTAAAGATTTCTTAAATTTTTAGTACTTTTTTAAATTTATTATTATCGCTACACTTCTCATTAAAACTTTAGACCCAGTCGATATTTTGAAAGCTTTATTGCAAAAATCCCTCTCTACAGTTCCAAAAAGCCATAGACAATATTGTCAGAGATGGTGTAAAGTTGCCTCTAACTGATGAACGTTTCAATGGAATGTGACCAAAATGTTTGCTGTTGAAGATCCGAAACTTCCAAAAGTTCGACAGATTTGTCGAAAAGTTGATGACGACGCTCTACCCTATGCTTTTGCCATCGCCTTGATTATTACCACAGAATTTGATGTTTTAGATATTGTGATTCATTGTTTCGAGGATCGATATGAGTCAATTCAAACAAATAGAAAAACTTCTTCTTTCCAAAACTAAATGCTGCAGTTTTATAATAGAATGTTATAAGGATGACTTTGCATAAAAATATGATGTTAGATGTGTATGACTAAAAATTATTTCGTTTGGAGTAGGGGGGGCTTAGTGGGCTTCTTTTTGTCAAGTATGCACGTTGACGAATTGATTCCAGAGGTCATGAAATTGACTAATGGTTCAAATGGCTCTGAGCACTATGGGACTTAACTTCTGAGGTCATCAGTCGCCTAGAACTTCGAACTACTTAAACCTAACTAACCTAAGGACATCACATACATCCATGCCCGAGGCAGGATTCGAACCCGCGACCGTAGAGGTCACGTGGTTCCAGACTGTAGCGCCTAGAACCGCTCGGCCAACCCCGCCGGCGAAATTGACCAAGGTCGCACTGACTATACCAGTCCCTACATGTACAGCAGAACATTCGTTCTCCGCCCTTAGTAGATTAAAAACTTACCTGCGCAACACCATGACACAAGAGAAATTGAACGATAATGCTATCGTGCATGTTCATAAACAATAAGCAAAAAAAACTTGAACCTTGACACTGTGGCGAACTTTTTCATAAAAACTATCCACTGCTGTTCATGGGTACACATACTTTCTGAGTGAGAATTAGAAATTACACCAAGATTCGAGAAAAATAAAGCAATTCTATGTGGATGGTTGGTTACTTTTGTACTAGTTAGTATGAAAAAAGAACCTAGTAAACATTTTTTTTTAATGCTTGAATTTCTCCCAGTCTAAAGAATATTCCTTGAATTTTCGGGACTGCAGCCAGATGAGTTCAACTTTTTGCCACGATATTTTGGCTGACATCCATTCAGCTATTTTCAGGTGAGTTGGTACACATTGTTAACTTTACACCAAAACAATGGCGCGGAGTCGCATGCACATAGGCAGCCGCTACATGAGCGAACTCTGTCGAGTTTTGCACCCTCTTCGCATATTACTTCACCTATGGCGCGCAGGCGCATGCATGGTGGTGAGGCGACATTACTTGCGCGCTATCTGTCGGAATGCAGAACTGTGGAGATTCGGGAAAACGTAAACCAAAACTGTTCTGCCGATATGCAGATGGCACTTCTGCAGTGTGGCCCCACGAGGAAGAAGAACTGTCACGCTCTCCGCAGCACCTAAATTTAATACACAAGAGTATCAAATTTACGGTTGAAGTGGAGAAGGGCGGTTGTCTGCCGTTTGTGGCTGTCTTGGTCAGTCAGAAAATTGATGGGTCATTGGGACATTTCTTTTACCATAAGCCCACACATACAGAGCTGTATCTGCAGGTGACTAGCTGCCACCATCCATCACAAACTGTGGGCGGCGTCCTTCGAACATTGGTGCACTGGGAACATGTGTCTGATGGAAACAGCTTTGCAGAGGAGCTAGAACACCGACAACCTGCATTGAAAGGTAATGGATATTTTCCACATTAGATCTGCACAGCTTTGAGAAGGAAGAAACGTGACCATCTACAAAATCAAGAGGAGAAGAAGCATTTCAAGTCCAGGTCGTCCCTCCTACAAAACGGCTGTATTTCTTCGAAAGGAGGCTGAATCATAAGGAAACGTCATGTCAAAGTAATCTTCCGCCCACGTACAGTGACTTGTGCTCTTCTTGGTACGGCAAAGGACGATCTGGGATTGCGGAGGGCTGGAATGTATAGAATATCTTGCCAATGTGCCAAAGCTTACGTGGTCACACAACGCGCACAGTGCGTGATAGGTGTATTAAATATGATCACCACACTCGCCTTTCGCAGCCCAGTATGTCAGCAATAGTGGAGAATTGTATCTCCACAGGACCTTTCATGTATTATTCTGCCGTGGAAATCTTGGCCTTGGCGAGACCCTTCTGGGATTCAGTTATTAAGGAATCGGTGAAAATACATCTGGCGAAAGATCTTATTTATCGTGATGTTGGCTTTCAACTGGATAAGAAGTGGGACCCGGTGAATTCGTTAATATCTATGGAAAGGAAACATTTTATGATTGGTGATACATAGCAACGGTTAATTTTATTAATTTGCTATCTGAACTTTTAACTCCGGAAGCCCACATTCCGACAGAGAGTGCACATATATTATCACCATTACACATGTGCCTGCGTGCTGTAGATGGGGCAATATTGGAGGAGGGCATGAAACTCGACAGAAATCGTTCATGTAGCGGCTACCTTTGCTCATACGACTCCGCGAAGATGTTTTGGTATAAGGTTACTGACGTGAACTAGCAATTTCCAGTAAATTCGAGGGTTAGAACTCCTCTTCCTCTCAGGAATAAGAACAGCTCTGAGTTTAAATTCCAGTAGGGAAAAATTTCCAGTTGTCTTCATCGTCTTCTCTGACAGTCTTCATTGCCAGTCTGTCCTCACTGGCCCCCTCAGGGGTCAGTATTCGTTTGCTGAGTATGGGCTTGTCGACCCTGGGGCTCCTGAGCTGGGGACAGATAACCATCATCAGTTCTCTGATACTGTAAATTGTTGGCATGTTTCAGCGACAATCGAGTGGCACAGTGGTGGAAAATTGTGTGTCACAGGGAATGGGGATCTTGGCTTGACTGCCTGGAATGCAAGGATGGAATAAACCCTGGAAAAAATCCTCAACCTCAAGGTGTGCTGTGCACTGATGAGATACATGGCTGTTGAGGTGGAACAGTCGTTAGCGGGCAACCTCTGGGAAACCTGCCGCACCTCAGTTGTATAAGGCTTACTCAGGTGTGCAGAGCTCTGTGTGAGAGGACCCTTATTTCCCTAGCTGTTCATGGGACCAAGGTGGAATCCTCCAAATCTTCTTTTTCTCCTCCCAGCGGGAATGCTGTACTGCCTGTTGGTACTCACACTGATTCATCAAAAGGAATGAGGGAGGCTAGTCCTCCTGATAATCAACTTGCTGTTAGTAATGGGACTCAAGGAATCATGAATCAGAATGTCTTTGTAGTGATCAAGAGAAAAGGGGAACCGTTTGAAACAGTGTCCCCCTTTTATATCCATAAAGGCTTTGAACGGCTTACTGGAACCCTAAGGTCTCCTCTCCATGATACACCACCTTGAAGTAGCACTGACTGTGTGTATGGAGAGGCTTGTGTGTTCGTGTGAAACTACGGGCTATGGCGGCTGTGGGGACCTACAGTCAGTAAGGTCTTGACTGATGGACCAGACTTAGTGTGTCCCACAACGAACTGTCATCCCACATCCATTCCTTGTCCTTTCCCAATTCCTCAATACCCAACCTCAGGTGTGATGCGATCCATGCCCAGGAGTGCATGGCAATTGGGAAGATGTGTGGTGAACTGAGCCTCATGGATACTGGGCGACCTCCCTGAGTAATTAGTCTTGCACCACGTGAGGTTTTCGTGATGTGGGCCGATTAGATCCCCAATTTTCGTAGGACCAAAATGGACACGAAACAAAATTTCAATACTAAGGGGCAAGTTGAGACTTCAGACACCAAAACATTGGAGCTGGAACCGATGGAAAACATCCTATCAGCTGAACAGAGGGACAGACCTGTTCAAGTAGTGGAAATGATTACTAAGAAGTTGGACCAGATTAAGATCAAAGACTTGTCTGGAGCTCAGAGGGGGAAACTTCTTAGAGAAGAAAAGCTAAGGGAAGGAAAAGAGTGGCTTCCTAAACAAAAGTGGAGGGAACTAAATGGGCTTGAGACCAAGACCTCCAAAAAAAGATTGTCCCAGGGCGAAGGGGGTGTACAAACCCATTCCACACCAAGGGCAGGCAGTAAGAGAACAAGGGAGGAATCCCACTTCTCAGGATAAGTGTATCTGGTCGAGACAAGAAATAGGGAAACAGACCTATAGTACTGCAGTGTCAGCTTTTAGGATGGCGGTTATTCAGCAAGGCTATCCACTGGTCAAGAACACCTCACAGCAGGGGAGCTCGTGCAGATGACTCTCTTTGAGAAGATTGGGGGAGATGCTGGCCCAGGACTCGAATTCAGGAGAGACTATCTGGAGCACAGTGCTCTTATCTTTGTCTGTGAGGGTGTGGGTGCAGTGGACTGGCTTAAGGAAAAGGTGCCCCTAATACCACCATAGCAGGATGTGAAACTGCTGATAAAGACAGCGGCTGAGCTCTTCAAGACCGCAAATATATTAATCTGGGTGCCAAAACTCCTTAAGGATACTTCTCCAGAGACTCTGAGAAAATAGGGATAGTGTCTCAAAACCCGAAAGTCTCGACAGAGGATTGAAAGGTAATCAACCAGAAGGTTGCACAAAATGGCCAAACCCTTGTGGTGAAGGTCAGAGAGAAGTCCCTGAAGGCAATGCAGGTACATGGCCTGAGACTATTCTTGGGGTATTTGCAGGTTGCCGTCAGGGTAATCAAAGACATCAAAAGCGATAATAGCGACAAGATAGAGACTGAAGGTGGTGCAGATAAATCTGCAACACAGTAAAGGGGACACTATTGCCCTGAGTCGTCTTCTGGGAGGACAAGAGGTGGATGTGGCCCTAATTCAAGAACTTTATTTATATAAAAGGTGTGTATTGGGCCTCAGCGGCACTGGATGTAAGCTGGTTTATGCTAGAAATACAAGAAACTCCAGAACATGCATTTATGTAAAAAATGGAATCCCCTTCATGCCGATGGCAGACTTTTATTCTAGGGACTTTGTGATCATCATGATGCAGCAACGTGAGGAAGGTATCATGAGGGAGTTTGTAATGGCCTCGACTTACCTTCTACATTAGGACAGTGCTCCTCCTCAGGAGATGAGGAGACTGACAGAAGCCTGTGCCCAACGGGGCGACCAGCTATTGGTTGGATGTGATGCTAATACCCACAACTTAGTGTGGGGCAGCACTGACACCAGCAGTAGAGGTGAGTACCTTCTAGAATTTCTTCTAGCTAATAACTTAGAGATCCTCAATAGGGGCAAGGAATATAAGAAGGGAAGAGGTAATGACATAAACTTTGGTTGAGGGGTAGTTATGTCAAACAATGGCATGTGGCTTTAGAGCCATCCTCATCAAACCACATCTATATTCACTTCAAGGTTAAAATGGGAATTAGACAGACCATGTCCTATAGGAATCCCAGGAAAATGGACGGGGAGGTATATAGGAGGGACCTTGACTCAAGTCTATCGGCAGTCAGTACTTCAATAGGGAATCCAGTAGAGTTTGTGGAGGTAGCAGAGGCAGTGATCTCTGCCAACATGACCTCATACCATGACAACTGCTCAGTCACCAAGAAGTGCACCAATAGAAATGTATCTTGGCGGAACAACAACCTGGAATCACAGAGGAAACAAGTACAAAGGCTGTTTAACATTGCAAGAAAGAAAGGACAATGGTCAGAATGTCGGGAGGCCCTTGTCAAATACAATCCTGTAATTAACCAAGCAAAGCACGCTTCCTGGGAGGTATTCCATGAGGATGTAGAGGGTACGGCTGTTCAGGCCAGGGATCACAAAATCCTCATTAGGATACTAACTAATCTAGGAGGAAATTTAAGGAAAGAGGATGGAGAGTATACAAGGACAGCACATGAAATGCTGGAACTATTCCTCAAGACTCATTTTCCTCAATGTACTCTGACAGACAACATAGACCGATAAGTATTAGAAAGGAGAACTGGGAATCTGCCAAAGAATGTGTTGACCATAATAAAATCCAATGGGCAGTAGGAACATTCCAATCCTTCAAGTCACCTGGTCCAGTTGGAATTTTTCCAGCGCTCCTGCAACAAGCAGGAGTGAACTTAATAAGATTCTTTTGCAGGTTATTTAGGGTTAGCCTAGCAGCAGGAATCATTCTTAACACCTGGAGGGCAGTGAAGGTTGTCTTCATTCTAAAGCCAGGGAGATCTGATCATACCAAGGCCAAGGATACAAAACCAATTAGTCTGTCCTCCTTTCTTCCCAAAACATTAGAAAAACTGGTCAACGTGCATGTTAGGGAGAGGAGGCTAACTAGGGTCCCTCTACACATAAACCAACATGCATACCAACCAGGAAAGTCGTGTGAAACTGCACTCCACCAGCTTGTTGGGAAGGTGGAGAAAGCACTACACTTTCTGGAAATAGCCCTCTGCATCGTTTTGGACATCAAAGGGGCTTTTAGCAACACAACCTTCGAATCCATGGTTATAGCAGCAGAGGTTCATGGCTTGGAGACCACCATTTGCAGGTGGGTTAGAGCCATGCTTAGTGATAGAAAGGTAGAAGCAACCATGATGCAAGAAAAAATTGTAATCAATACCGCCAGAGACTGTCCACAAAGAGGGTTCCTGTCCTCTCTACAGTGGAACCTTGTGGTGAATGAACTCATTGTAGAATTAAACTCTAGACAGTACTTTTGCCAGGGATATGGAGACGATCTTGTCACAGTAATATTTGGCAAATTTTCAAGTACAGTCAGATCTGTGGCACAAGGAGCATTGAACATTGTACAAAATTGGTGCAGGAAACAGGACCTAAGGGTCAGTCTAAGAAGACTGCTGTAGTACCATTTATGAGGAAGGAGATCCAATGCACATATTGGAATCTCAAGCTTCTCGATTTAACTCTACCAGTGAATAGGATAGTGAAATATCTAGGGGTAACCCTGGATAAGAAAATATCATGGACCTCTCATGTATGGAGCACCTGTCCCAAGGCGAGCTTCTGGTAAAACCTGGGGCTGGATATACACCGTGGTAGCAAGACCTATGATACTTATCAGGCTAAAGTGTCGTGGAAAAAGGTAGAACAGCAGGTAGCTGCTATGGAGCTTGCTAAGGTGCAGAGATTAGCCTGCTTAGCCATTACAGGCAAAATTGGCAGCCCACCCACTGCTGGGATGGGAACCATGCTGGACATGCCCACATTACACCTGTGGGTAAAGGTGGAGGCAGCAGCTGGAACACACAGGTTAAAGACTGGCAAAAACTGGAACTCACTGGGGAATCCAGGATCTCACACTGAAATACTG
This sequence comes from Schistocerca serialis cubense, assembly GCF_023864345.2. NCBI lineage: Eukaryota > Metazoa > Arthropoda > Insecta > Orthoptera > Acrididae > Schistocerca > Schistocerca serialis. The sequence continues at coordinate 527,978,772 of NC_064640.1, forward strand.
AGTGAGATAGACATAGGTATGGTTGGGAAAATGCCATCTGACTATATAACAACTCCCAGCTTCAACAAGCCTTTCAATGTAGTAATTGGAACTACAGAGCTCTGAGAGAACAAATTTCGACACTACACTGGGGACATAGTCTGATTCACTAACGGTTCGAAAACAGACCAAGGTGTTCAGGCTGGAGTATACAGAGTTCAGCCAAGGCTGGAGAGTGTAATCTCTTTAGGGAAGATGGCCACTGTGTTTCAAGCAGAAATATCTGCTATCAGGGTGCACGCGGAGGAGAATTTCTGGAGGTGTTACAGAGGTCATAGCATTTTCATTTATTCAGACAGCCAAGCAGCCCTGAAAGCACTGGCAGCCTGTGCAACAAGTTCAAAGATCATGGCAGAATGCCACAAAGTCCTTGTGGACATAGGGGAAAGAAATAGGGTAAACCTATTGTGGGTCCTTGGTCACTCAGGGATTAGTCGTTATTAGAAAGCTGATAGGTTGGCCAGGATAGGGGCGATGACACTATTTATTGGACTGAAACCTGTCCTGACAATCACGAAGGCGATGATCAAAATAAAACTATGAGACTGGACAGGGAGACAGCATGCAGAATATTGGGCTAAGGTCCAAAAGCAAAAGCATGGTAAGATATTGATGCCAAAGCCATGTTCTAAGAGAAGTCTCTCAATCCTGGGCTTGAACAGGGCTGGAACAGGAGAGAAATGAAACTCATGGTTGGACTATTGACAGGCCATGGGAACTTCAAAAAGCACCTACATAAAATGGGGATAATAGAAGAAGATGCCAAATGTAGGATATGTTGGTGTGGGAGAGGAAAAAGCATCACATTTGGTTTTTGAATGCAAGGCATTGGAGATTAAAACACACAGAATATTCGGATTAACCAGACCTGAAGAAATTGTGTCTAGCAAAGCACTGGTAAAGGATCTCCTTGCACTGTGCCGGGGCATTTTTGCTTCCCTGATAAAAATCAGACCAAATCAAATCAAATCAATCCTAAAGTCTATTAAGAGGTTGCAAAATGGTTCCTTACTGGTCAAGATTAATTGGGTAAATCAGGTGGAACTACTCAGGAAGTCATAGAAATTGGGTGATTATGACATCATTGTTGAGTTGCATACCTCAAGTAACTCTAGTAAAAGTGCAGTCACCTGCCATGATATTGTGGTAATCGATGTTGCCAAACTCGGACAAGGAGAGGCATCACAGGGGATAGTGGATGTGGAGCAGAGGACACATAATAATAATGGAGAAATTGAGAAGACTGCCACCTTCATTGTGACCAATTTCTGATGCTGAACATGTAGTGGCAGGTTAGGCCCTATGTACTGAACCCTATGTGCTGCTTCAGATGTCAGTGTTTTGACTATATAACGCTGAGTTGCAGAGGCAAAGCTACCTGTGGGAAGTGCAGAAAGGTAGCTCATGAAGCTGGGACTGACAGTCCATCTCCAACAGTCTGCATTAACTGTTCTGGGAGCCACCCAGCCTGGAGCCAAGATTTTGTAGAGGAATGGAAAATTCAGGAAATAAAAGTGACCAAGCGGATTGCCTATGCAGTAACCAAAAAGCAATATAAGGCGATGAAACCCCTTGTCATTGCCTCTTCTTTTGCTTCCTTGATGCAGAAACCTGTTCCTAAGGTCCACGCTTTGACACGGACGACACCCAGCATATCATTATGCACCACCAGTGCCTGCTCCTGCACCTGAATGTGCCAAAGCAAAGCTAAAGCTATAGAGATCCAGGCAGCTACTATGGAAGATACCAGTAATACTTTTGCAGTGAGCATCCTGAAGGCACATCAGAAGCAAGTGCCTTTCCAAGCCCACTTCCTTCAAAGAAAAGTGGCTCTCACCACCCTCTTTCCACCTTAACCTTGCTGGGAAAGGGAGCAGTGAAAGTATCTCAGTATTCAGATTGAACACTGTCTAGGATGCCATCAGATGTCATTCTGGCACATCTGACTGATGATATTGTGGATTTTGATGCATCATCACCAGACCCAGGCAGCCCCTCCAACCCACCTCACTTTATAAGGGCCTCACCACCCCAGTGCAAGGACAGGGATAAATAAAGACCAAACTGATCAAATGGCTCACATACTTCAATGGAATATAAATGAATACAGGAGTCATCTGGAGGAACTGAGACTCCTTCTACAGGACAGACCGACTTGTCTCTGTCTTCAAGAGACTCTTTTTAAAGAGACTAATACACCTGGACTTGGAGGCTGTAATCTCTATAGAAAAGGCGACCTTACTGGTGACAGGGCAAAAAGTAGGGTTTCAATGTTTGTAAAGAACACTTTTCACTCATCACCTGTGCACTTAACCACAAGACTACAAGTGATTGCTGTTTGGATAGTGGCTGATATTGTCGTCATGGTGTGCTCTGTGTACCTATTGCGTCATGAGCGCCTTGGCAGTAGGATTCTCACTCATCTTCTTGATGAACTACCCAGTCTCTTCTTCTCTTTAGGGGACTTCAATTCACACGGTCCACTATGGGGGTTCTAAAACCAGTTGCCCCAAGTGCTGGATACTTGAGGACTTGATACACAATACTGAAGTTATACTAACAAATGTGGGTCAAGCTACACGTTTTAACACTGATGCCAATTCATCTGCAGCCATAGACCTCTCCTTTTGCTTTCTGCCCTTGCAGACACTGCTCAATGGGGAGTGGACAATGACCTTCATGGTAGCAACCACTACTCTATCTGGATCCATCTGCTTGATCAAACAAATCCCGAAAGGAAGCCACTGAGATGGTTGTTCCAAAAGGCTAACTGGATGCTTTACAGGCAGTTAGTTGTTTTCAAGCAGTGTGACAGCCTCCAGAACTGGGTGGATCACATTGCAGCTGTGATTCACAATGCTGCTGATGCATCCATCCCAAAGTCAATGGGAACACCTAGTGGGCGACAAGTCCGGTGGTGGAATGATGAGTGTTGTTCTGCAATCAGACACAGGAGAGTGGCTATGTGCTGATTCAATCGATGTCCTACAGATGAGAATCTTGCAAACTTTTGAATGGTGCATGCAAATAATTTGGGAGGGTAAGTGGAGGTCTTGGAAAGAGTTCCTGAACTCCATCAACAGGTCCACATCCACCAGCAAAGTATAGGAAGCCTTCAGGAGGATCTCAGGGCGCAACACTAGACCATCAATAGCAGCTGTATGAATACAGGGGTCTCTCGTAACATTGCCAAGAGGCATAACTCAAACAATAGCTCAATCATACGAGTCCCTTATGGCTGATTGTAGCCAAGATCCTACTTTCCAGTGATATCAGAAGACACAGGAGAAGGTTGATTTTGATTTCCGTTCCACCAACATGGGAGAATACAACCAGCCTTTCTCTCTGTGGGAGCTGGATTCTGCATTGTCAATAGCTGTTGATACGACCCCTGGAAGTGACCTGATAACGTACATCATATTGCAACAGTTGGGTCCACAGTTTAAGGTGTTCCTCCTTCAGATCTTCAATGAAATTTGAATTTAATGAAATCTGGATGATGGATGACTTTTCCAGCTCGTGGAAAGAATCTATTTTAATCCCAAATTTAAAACCAGGGAAGGATCAGACAGACCCCAATAGTTATTGTAGTATTAACCTGACAAGCTGTGTAGGAAAGACACTGGAGCATATGGCCAATTGACGGCTAGTGTGGGTCGTTAAAACCAGGACCCTACCCAGTCACTCCTAGCATGGGTTCAGGAGGTATCACTCCACAGTCGATAACCTGACACTGCTCAAAGCAGCAATTCAACAAGCTTTCCTTCATAAGCAACACCTTATTGGTGTTTTCTTTGATATGGAAAAGGCCTATGAGACTATCTGAAGGCATAATATTTTGTCACAGCTCTATCAGTGGGGATTCCGTTGACATCTACCCACATTCATTCGGTCCTTTTTCTGGGACAGATATTTTAGATACAAGGTTGGGAAGGTCTTGTCTGACTGTTTTAAGCTGGAGAATGGTGTCCCTCACGGGAGTGTTTTAAGTGTCACGGCACCTGTCATTGCAATAAATAGTATTACATCAACAGTGCAATGGCCTGTACTATGTTCCTTGTTTCTGGATGACTTCTCCATCTTCTGTACATCCTCCAGCCTTCAATGACTACATGGAAATTGAAACTGACAATCAGACGGTTGGAGGAATGATCTTGCACCACAGGTTTTAAATTCTCTTTGGAGAAAACTGTTCATGTTGATTTTAATCATTCCTCCTCTCTTTGTAAATTACCTATTTTAAAACTGGGGACACCATTTCACTTATAAGGAAAAGGTGAATTATCTGGGCCTTACTTTTGATAAGAAATGAACATGGCTGCCGTACTTTAAAGAACTTAAACATCTTTAAATGTGTCTAGTCATAAGTCTTGGGGAGCCAACAGGACACTTATGCTCCAACTTTATAACGCCATTTTTGGGACCCTGGTTTGAATACGGATCCCAGATTTATGTTTAAGCAAGGCCTTCATACCTCAAAATGCTGGATGCAGTTCACCACAAGGGTATTGAACATCAGCAGGGGCCTATCACAAGAGTCCTGTCGTTTACTTGTGTGTGGAGGCTGGTGAGCCTGGAGGCTATTCAACATCATCATCTCATGGTACACCAAGCATATAGGGCTTTGTCCATTCCTACATCGCCAGCATCCAGCTATGTTGCACAGCCACCACTGGAATGGCTGTCAGTCATCGGCCACAGGCAACAATTCCATTTGGAATCCATGCAAGGAGTTATTATTACAGGTGGGCGAATGGGGGGGGGGGGGGGGGGGTTGTTAAGGTCCAAAGCCAGGGGTGGAGTAGGGCATCACCCTGGCTACTACTGAGGTCCAAATTGCTTTTAGAACTGGCTGCTTACAGGAACAATTGCTTCCCAGACAGTATTTTTACAATTAAATTTAATGAGATTTTACATTACCACCCAGATTTTATTACTGTTTACACAGATGATTCTAAGCAGAGAGATTTTCTTGGTTGTTCTGTCATGTTCCCCTACATTGTCCTCAAGGTAGAGCTCACAGAGCAGTTTCCAATTTATTACATGGAATTGTTTGCAATCCCGAGGACGATAGAATATATGAGATGCCATCATGACAAGAAATTCCTCATCTTCTGAGATTCTAAAAGTTAGACAGATGTACCCAAAAGATTGAATAATGCAACAAGTGCAGGATACTCTTCTTCTCTTGCAAAAGCAAGACAAGGGAAATCATTTTCTACTGGGGTTCCAGGGCACATAGGGTTTTGGGGAAACAAACTCGCTGATGTGGCTGCCAAGAAGGCTTGCTCTCTTCCTCCTCTTGTCCGTTGTTGAGTTCCCCACCAGGTTTTCATTTCATTTGTGACCAGGAAAGCCATGTGTTGGTGGGAGGCTCAGTGGCTGGAAGTGAGGAATAATAAACTACCTTCCATAAAATCTTCAATGCAAGCATAGTTTACCTCCTTATGCCCATGACAGTCTGAAGAAGTAATCCTTACATGGCTTAGAGTGGGACATTGCCCATTGACACATGGCTTCCTCTTATGTTAGGAGGAGCCCCCAGTGTGTCAGAGATGCAGGACACAGCAGTCAATGCAACATACTTCAGCTGAATGTGTTTTATATGATGACCTGCGATTTAACTGGGGCTCCCACAGGATCTGAACTCTATTTTAACTGGTAATGAGGTGAGTGTTATTCGTGCTTTAAGATTTTTTGTGGTGTCCGGAATTCTTCCAAAATATTGTGTGTGAGATTTTAATGTATCACAATGAGGCTAGGTCACTCATTATTTATCAGTGACATCCATCTGCAGTTATTTGTTCCTTCCTTAATCATGTTTTGACAGTTATTTTATCCTGGGTTTCATCTAGCAATTGTGCTGTGTCTTGTAGGGATTTTAGTATGGGCTTTTCTGAAGCTCCCCTTATTGAGTTTGCATTGCGATTCTTGTGGGGGGATGAAACTTGCTTTTCCAATTTATTGGCCCTTTTTCATAGATTTTCACCACACTCATCATATCGTTGATGCAATGGCACTAATGACCTTGCTGTTTACTACCTTCAGGCATTAATAATAATAATAATAATAATAATAATAATAAATCCCGTGGAGGCCCAGGAAAAGAATAGGCCTCCGGTATGTTCTGCCAGTCGTAAAAGGCGACGAAAAGAACAAACCACTAATAGGGCTAACCCCCCTTTTAGTGTGATTACTCGGTTCAGGACAGAACTAAAGAAGCCTCGGACAAGCGCCGTCATGGTCGGGGACGACGCTTGAACCCTATGCCCGCCCACAATGGTAACGACACTGCTAGCCAACTGGAAAATGATTTAAATCCAAATAGAGGTGTTTTGCAGGATATGCTTCCTGCAACCACCCTAGAAGGAAAACAAAGACAGAGGATGAGATGGTCAGATGAAGTTAATCGACACCTCATGTTCTGTTATTACCAAGCAACAAACCTAGGTACCAACACAACTGGATACAGATCACAAGTATACACAACATTTATTACCAGATACCCAGAATTAAAATTTTTAACAGAACAACGACTAGCTGATCAGATCCGTGTAATAATAAAAAATAACAGGATACCCCAGTCAGAATTAGAAAACATCAAACAACAAGTACAACAAATACTGGAACAAAATAATGTGCAATCAGAAGAAGAAGAAAATACAGTAATGGACTCAAACATCCCAGAGCAAACAAACAAAGACCAACACGCATCAATTAAACAATCAGAGGAAAACGAAATCTTAAGACAGCCACCAGAACAAGCACAAATAGAACATGAAGAGACACACATGTTAGATATAGAAGAGAAATTTCAGCTGACATATATAGAATACAAAGACACAAATACAGACATTAGACCATTCTTGCATAGACCGCCAAATAACCCACAAGTCGAAACAACAATAAAAACTATCAACACAATCATACACAACAAAATAAATGAAAATACAACTATGGGAGAGTTACAACTACTGGTTTATATAGGAGCACTCACTACACTAAATATACACACTAAGCAGAGATCAGAACAAACCAACACAGAGAAGAAACCCACAAAACCAGCATGGCAACACAGGCTACAGATCAGAATAGAAAAACTGAGAAAAGACATCGGACAGCTAACACAATTTATAAGAAATGAAATATCAGACAAAAAATGAAAAAGGTTAGGTAAAATCTCACCACAAGAAGTGATAGAGCAATTAGATGAAAAGAAGCAGAAATTACAAGCATTGGCCAAACGACTTAGAAGATACAAAAAAAGTGAAAATAGAAGGAAACAAAACCAAACATTCAACACAAACCAAAAGAGATTTTACCAAACAATAGATAACACACACATTAAAATAGACAATCCACCAAACATAACAGACATGGAACACTTCTGGAGCAACATATGGTCAAACCCGGTGGATACAAGCAGAAACAGACACATACAAGATGATACCACAAATGCCTGAAGTGATAATTTTGCAACATGAAGTCACCCAAGCAATTAATTCTACTCACAATTGGAAAGCCCCTGGAAAAGATAAAATAGCAAATTTCTGGCTAAAGAAATTCACCTCAGCACATTCACATCTAACTAAATTATTTAACAGTTACATTGCAGACCCATACACATTCCCTGATACACTTGCACATGGAATAACCTATCTGAAACCTAAAGATCAAGCAGACACAGCAAACCCAGCTAAATATCGCCCCATAACATGCCTACCAACAATCTACAAAATATTAACTTCAGTCATTACACAGAAATTAATGACACATACAACACAGAACAAAATTATAAATGAAGAACAAAAAGGCTGCTGCAAAGGAGTACGAGGATGTAAAGAGCAACTGATAATAGATACAGAGGTGACATATCAAGCTAAAACTAAACAAAGGTCGCTACACTACGCATACATTGATTACCAAAAAGCCTTTGATAGTGTACACCACTCATGGTTACTACAGATATTGGAAATATACAAAGTAGATCCTAAATTGATACAGTTTCTAAACATAGTAATGAAAAACTGGAAAACCACACTTAATATTCAAACAAATTCAGATAACATCACATCACAGCCAATACAGATTAAGCGTGGAATATACCAAGGAGACTCATTAAGTCCTTTCTGGTTCTGTCTTGCTCTGAACCCACTGTCCAACATGCTAAATAATACAAATTATGGATATAATATTACTGGAACATACCCACACAAAATCACACATTTGCTATACATGGATGATCTAAAACTACTGGCAGCAACCAATCGACAACTCAACCAATTACTAAAGATAACAGAAGTATTCAGCAATGATATAAATATGGCTTTTGGAACAGACAAATGTAAGAAAAATAGCATAGTCAAGGGAAAACACACTAAACAAGAAGATTACATATTGAATAACCACAGTGACTCCATAGAAGCGATGGAAAAAACAGATGCCTATAAATATCTAGGATACAGACAAAATATAGGAATAGATAATACAAATATTAAAGAAGAACTAAAAGAAAAATATAGACAAAGGCTAATAAAAATACTGAAAACAGAATTGACAGCAAGAAACAAGACAAAAGCTATAAATACTTATGCTATACCAATATTGACCTACTCATTTGGAGTAGTGAAATGGAGTAACACAGACCTAGAAGCACTCAATACACTTACACGTTCACAATGCCACAAATATAGACTACATCACATACATTCAGCAACAGAAAGATTCACATTAAGCAGAAAGGAAGGAGGAAGGGGATTCATCGACATAAAAAACCTACATTATGGACAGGTAGACAATTTAAGAAAATTCTTTATAGAACGAGCAGAAACTAGCAAAATACACAAAGCAATCACTCATATAAATACATCGGCTACACCACTGCAATTTCATAACCACCTTTACAACCCTTTAGATCACATAACGTCAACAGATACGAAGAAAGTAAATTGGAAAAAGAAAACACTACATGGCAAGCACCCGTATCATCTAACACAGCCACACATCGATCAAGACGCATCCAACACATGGCTAAGAAAAGGCAATATATACAGTGAGATGGAAGGATTCATGATTGCAATACAGGATCAAACAATAAACTCCAGATATTACAGCAAGCATATTATTGAAGATCCCAATACCACAACAGATAAATGCAGACTTTGCAAACAACAAATAGAAACAGTAGATCACATCACAAGCAGATGTACAATACTAGCTAATACAGAATATCCCAGAAGACATGACAATGTAGCAAAAATAATACATCAACAGCTTGCCTTACAACATAAACTTATAAAACAACACGTTCCCACATACAAGTATGCATCACAAAATGTACTGGAGAATGATGAATACAAATTATACTGGAACAGAACCATTACAACAGATAAAACAACACCACATAACAAACCTGACATCATACTCACCAATAAAAAGAAGAAATTAACACAACTAATCGAAATATCCATACCCAATACAACAAATATACAAAAGAAAACAGGAGAAAAAATTGAAAAATACATCCAACTGGCTGAGGAAGTCAAGGACATGTGGCATCAGAAAAAAGTTGACATTATACCAATTATACTATCAACTACAGGAGTCATACCACACAATATCCACCAGTACATAAACGCAATACAGCTACATCCAAACTTATATATACAATTACAGAAATCCGTAATTATTGATACATGTTCAATTACCCGAAAGTTCCTAAATGCAATATAACATATACCGTACAGTTAAAAGGAAGTGATGCTTGATCAAGGTCCGCATCACATCCCATTTTTAACCAGACTTAACGTCTGAGAAAGTAAAGAATTAATAATAATAATAATCGGTAGGATTCTTTTGGGATTGGTTTTAATCTGAGACCCATGTGACTAAGGAAGAAGGGACTGATAACCTTGCAGTTTAATCCACAAACCAACCAACCAACTAATACTTACATGAACACCTTATTCTTACCCTTTTTTCCACACCTTAATCTTTACCAATGCCACCTAATCATGCCATCTCCTATGACTTCCTCATCCACACCTATATTATTGCCACTGACCTCAACATCCATGATAGATCCCCTGCAGAACGCCAACAGTGATGTCAGTTTACCAGCTCCCTGCAAGGTGACATTGTTCCCATCCCACACCACACCCATCCTGAAAGCAGCAGCACACCAGATGTCACCCTAACATCTCAAAACCTCCTTGGATGCCTCACTGCAGAAGCCCTTCATCCAATTGGACCTGCATTCTTCACCTCTCCTACACACAACCTCGTCTCCATGCACACTACCCCAGTCTCTTCCTCAGAGTTATCCAAGACTACTCCTGTGCCAACAATAAGTCCTACTGGGACTCCATAGAAACCCAGATTGGAAGCTACCTCCTGACCTTCCTGACAATATCCTTCATGCCACATCCTCCCTGCAGCAAATTTTCAGACACTATATCCACGAACATTCCTACCAAGGACATATATCCTCATATATCCTCACCATCCCATCCTCCCCCCACAAGCCCCACTCCTCCTTCAAGAATCCTGATGCATGTGTCGCTTCTTCCTGTGAACTCATGACCAGGATATACTCACATGCAAATATGGAACACACATCAGAAATTTATTAAATGCAAAGAAACACCTGGACCAGCCAGACATGCACCGGACTCAACACTGGGTCATTCCATGTCAAGTCATCCAGGCCATGACACCCATTATTTAGTTGTGAACTGAGACTTTGTGTACTGCTATTTTATCTAATATTATTAACTTCTGCCAATTTTTATTGCTTTACATACATTCTGTCGGAAGCAGTTGCTGAAAGTTTGATGCAATGTGTTACTTCAAAGCAAACTGTAAAAATCTGAAAATTGGCTGCAGTTTTTAAACAAAAAAGGTATGCAGATAGTTATTCCCTGATTATCCTTTTGGACATGTAGTTTCTGACAATGTGTTAGAACTGGCCCATTAAATTTTTGGAAATTAATTTTATTTAATTTTATTGTTGAATTAGAATGAATACTTTGGACAAAACACTGACAAAATTTGAAAGTGATCTACAAATAATAAAGTTTCATCACACAAATAATCAGTTTTGAGAAATGAATGGCATTGGGGAAAAAATTATATACAGAACCACTTTTCTACCACCAACTTTAAGGACTCTTTGCTGAGAGAATAGGTACGGCCTATTGCTGTGGTGATATCAACTTCACACAGAATGTGAGAGAAAGAAACATCATGAACATCATTATCAGGCCAATAGAAGGATGGGAATGGTCCATGAGGATGCATGAACCTTATTCTAACATCTCCTTCTTCACAATTCACCTTCTCAACAATTCCCAAATACCAAGAAGAGTCATATGCACATGTAACATAGCACTTGGGCTGCACAGTGCATTTTGGCATTAGTGGTGGAAGTGCATATGAGAAATCATGCACAATACTAAAATCCGTATCACAACTCAGCTTTTTTGCTCCAGTCTTGGTTGGTGGTAATGGCACAATGTGATGCATAGATCGTGTCCCAGGAATTGTTTTTGCACTTGTGAAGCACTGAGAAATAAAATGTCTGACTTGTACCATTTCATCTTTTGAAACAAAGAGCACTGAAATGCCTTGCAGGTTCTTGCGACAGAATTAAAAATACTTGTGAAACTGTAAGTATTTGGTCTTTATAAACTCTTTCCAAACTTGTTTTTGTGACAAGTCTTTTAACAGTGCCACTAATACCATCACAGGGAGATTTGCCATGGCTGGTAGCAAAAGAGGACTATCTGCACTTTATATTGAAGTCATGTTCATGGTAGCAGATATTTCTGAAATTCTTACAATTTTTATATTGTGCAGCACAACCATCAGTGAAATATTCAACATACACAATATGAGTTTCTGGAAATTCATACTTAACAAAATTCAATAAAGTCTACTGAGTCTGGTACACCAAAGCAACTTCATGTTCCAGATAATCAGAAACAATACAAATACTTTTTGCATGCAACTTTTTGTAATGTATATGGACAGTGTGAAGAGTGCAGCTTCCATTGTTCCAATGGTACCCCTGTACTTCACCTTGAACAACAAAATTGAGATTTTCACTGAAATCCATTAACATCAACACTGATCCTTCATCAAGTGTTTCCTTCTTTATTTGCAGATAATCATATTGTGATTGAGAAATAAAAGAGTGTGGAGTTAGTGTTTCAATTTTCTTAATTAGTGTGTTACAGAATTCTGATAGAGAAGTGATTGGAACACTTAAAGTCATTCTATCAGTTGATACCCATTGACTGTACTGTACCATCTCATCAGGATCATAGTCTCCTATTTCATTTTCTAAGTGGGTTTGAAGCAATGAACTGGTGGGGCCTTTTTCTTACACACAAAACATACAGGCTCAGTTATTTATATCATATGTTATTACTGTAATTAGATCTTGGTATGTTTCTTTAATAGAAATGGAATTTAGAAGCAATTTAATGTTTTGGTGGTAAATGCACACACATACGGTATGTGTTCCTGATGATCCTGCAAGTATACACTGTTTTGGTTGAAGAGAAGCAAATTTTGAGAATCCTACTTTGTCTTCAGGATACAGTTCAGTTAAAACAAGACACTTTTGTTCATAGGTATTTTTGCTGGTGCTCACTTTGTCTTTTTTCCCATGCATTATTCTTGTGTTTTCGTCATCCAAATAAAAGCTCTTTGCTTTTTGCACTGTATCATGTGGCAACGTCTTTCCTCTTTTCTGCTCATCCATTGATAAAATTCCCTTCTCCATTAACAGAGCTCTTGCTTGTCATACCAAATATTCAGAAACCTGAAATCTGGAACTGACTTTCTGTTGAGACCATGTTGGCAGCACAAGAGTAAGTAACTGAATTTTTTCACAATTATTTGCATATTCAATTTTCTGTTTGATTTTGTCCATAGGTTCATCATGATGTTTTGCCTTTGCTTCCAGTTCTGTTAAATCACAGTCAGGGATAGTGCTTGCATCAGCAGCCAGCTCAACTTGATATGTACATGAAAGATTAGTTTTCAGAGCCCCAGCTGCTGATTTGATTTTTCGTTTGACTGCTGCATACCGACTATCCAGAGCAACCAATTGCAGCTCTGCAGGAGATACTGCTACGCTAGTTAAGCTAGTATTGACCACAGATTTATCACATTACTGTTATTTATATAGCCTCGTGATGAGTCATCACTTGCTTGTTTTTCATTAATACTTTTGATACAGGTGGGCATATTTTCTCCCCAGGAATAATGCTAAAGCCTCTCATTTTGAAGGTCTTTGCCATGAAACAAATTGTTTATGTCATTTGAAGGGATCACAGCTAATTTTCTTATGTAGAGAGAATCTGCACAGATACCTGTCTTTGTGTTTAACACACACACACACACACATGGAACAAATCACAGTATGGTTGAATGTTGCTTCACCGTAATAAAAGTTGTTGTCCTTCACTGGTCAGTTAATTCACACAAGTCAGGTTATTATCGCATATATCTTGCAGATACTGTCCAAGAAAACACTGCCAACTTGTACTTTACATCTTTCTTCAGCCATAAAACCAATATTTGTCATAAATAATTCAAAAGATGATTGGTGTAACCTAAAAAGTAATTAAATTATGAAAAATCATTCTATCCCATTCTTTCATTACAAAAGTATTTCACATTATTATTGTAACATGAGGGGACTTACTTTTGTTTTGGAATGTATAGTTAAAAACTGCAACAATTGAATTTTTAACCAATAATTGACTCTGGATACAGCTCAGTACAAGAGCTCAGAACTGCATGCTCAGTGAACATATGACTAAAAACAAAGGAACTGGATGAAGCAGTACATGTAGTGGCAATAAAACAGTGTTCTCATATATGATTTGTTCCTAAGGAAATCCAGTGTAGTCAGCTTCAGCAATTTAGTGGTGACATGGTAGTCATGAATTAGCAACTTCAATTTTCTTTACAATAACATTGTTTTTCACACTTCCCATTATTTCTACAATCTGATTCTTTTTGTGTGAAGAATATTTATGATAATATTGTAAATTTTTCAAAGGTGTCTATGAGTGGGCAATACCTTAAAAAATTATAATGTCTATGCATGGATTTTGTTTAAAAGAAATTATTTACGTTTTTTTCTGAGATGTAGATTATGGATATTCACTACAAGGAGCATAAAAATATAAACCTTCCTCCTTAACTAAAAAAAATTCAAGCTTCCACTATAAAAACTGTAGGAACTATTGCATTTTTAAATTATAAAGGAGCTCGTCTATGAGAGCCTGAATTCCTGAATCTATACAACTTCTTTTTATCATAACTGAAAAAGTAATGACCTGCAACATTTACATTTTGGAAATGTGAGTATATCTGGGTAAACTTCCACTACCTAAAATTTCAAGAATTTGCGTGATGATAGGGTGTCATTTCCTAAAATTTCTGGATTATTTGACGTGGAATGACCCCCATACCCTCCCCATAATCTCTTCCTAGTACTGGAAAGCATTCGATAAACTCAACACCGTACCGCATTCCCCACTCCTCCACAATAATCAGCCCTTACCTGAAAACCAGAGCAGACCACATTTTTTTTTAATCCTGTCTCTCTGGCATCTTCTCCATCTTAGTAACTCTCATTTTGATTACTCCCTATTCCCTAACATCCACAATTGTACTAACACTGCCATCCCACCCTTGGCTCCCAGCTTCCAGTACTTCGATAACATACCACAAAGAGAATTCAATACACCAAACACAGCACATGACATATAACAAGTACTTCACAGAAAACGCATCAAATCTTCTGGTCATGACCACATCACCTCATCAACACCTTAAAGACTGCCTTCTCTTCTTTCTCATCACCCTTACAACCTATCATACCACTTTCCTCTCCACAGGTTACTAACCTGAGATGTGGAAAACCTCCAGAATCCTACATTTTCTGAAACTGCACAAACCTCCTTCTGATACCTCTTTCTACTGCCCCATCTGCCTCAACTCAGTGTTCAGTAACATCTTTGAATTCACCCTCTCCTAACACATCCATCAATACCTAAACCATCACCACCTCCTTCCCATTAAACCAGTGTTGTTTCTGTCCCAATTTCTTCTCTGATGACCAGCTCCTGCACCTCACACATCTCCTGTTCCAACAACTCAACTTCCATAGATCCACTATTTTTGTCTCCCTTGATCTAGAGTAAATCAACGACTATGTATGGCATTCCAGTCTCCTTTTCAAACTTCAGATCTAGGCTCTTCCAGTAAATATGCCTGCATTATCCCCCTTGCCTCCTACCTCCACCCCAAAAATCCCAACGATTCCTCCAAATCCACCTCAGTCAGTTTACCTCCTGGTGTAACCAATGGCTCCTGAAGATCAGCCCCTACAAAACCCAGGCAATAATTATAGGATGAACAACCCACACCTTCCGTCTCCTTGATTTAAACCTTACCATTTACGATTGTCTTATCCAATTACCTAACACACTAAAATATCTTGGACTAACCCTTGACTGGCAAAAAGTGTGGAAATCTCACCTACTAACCATCCAACAGAAAGCCCAAAATAGACTAAAACTACTAACAGGCTGAACTTTGGGATTATATCCCTCCACTACTCTACACACCAATAAAACCCTGAGCTGACCCATCTGCTGCTATGCAAATGCTACATTGATCTCTGCCTCACCAATGTTCTGTAAATCCCTCCAAGTCCTGGAATGCCATGCCCTATGCCTTGCTGCATCTGTTTACCTTCCTACACACGGACCTTCTACCATCTTACCTGATTCTCATCCCTTCTCACCCACATCGAACACCTCTGCATCCTCTGTACCATCCACAAACTAGATTCCAGTAATTCCATTGTCTCCCCTCTGATCACCAATTCTGGTTGCTGTCACACCTTTACAAACACATCCCTCCATCTCTACACCTGCACACACTCCATATCCTATCTCAATGCAACTCCAACCAATTCCTTCTCTCAGACAATGAGATTTGCCCTGATATTTATCTCTACTACCGACTTTAACTCTTCTTCTCCTATTGCACTCCACACTCCATCTCAGAGCCCCTCTCTCCTTTTCCCTCTCCATCCATCCCTATCCTTCTCCTCCTGTAACCACTACCCTCCCAGCACACCACACTATTCCTCACCCTCTGTCTTTCTCACTGTCCATATTCCCACTATCCGCCTCACCTAGTACCTATTCTCTCTATACTTCCTCTATATGATGGCCCCTACCTCTTTACCCATGCTCCTCTATCCTATTGAAGATATTCTCTCCTCTGACAATACTTGTCACTGAGTGGAGGTCCTTCAGATCTTAGGTGAAAGTGCAGTGCTTCAATGTTTATCAGAAGAATTTCTCCTGACTGTGATGTGTTTTTAAAATTTATATGTTTTCATTTTTTATTTGTCTGTCTTTGATTTCTAATTTTAAATATAAAAACATTTTTGTTTCTCATTCTATATTTTTTTCAGTTTGTTTGGCTGAAGAGCAGAATATTGTACCAATTCCAGCTCACCATATGGTGTGAGAAGGATGAAATAACAACAAAGGAAAAAAATAGCAATCTCCAATGCTAACCACTCACCTGAAGATGGCTGAACGCGTGTCAAGCAAAATATTGTGGCAAGATCTGATGTCACCAGCTACAATCCTGAAACTTCATGGAATAGTTCATTTACCTTTATACAGTTTTGCTCATTCAAAAATACCTGCAACTGGATTTTCAGAAGGGAGGATTAGTTTTCAAAATTTGTGAACTGTGGTTTAGAGCACCCACACTGATTTTCAAAAGCTGTCACCCCTGCCATTTGGGCAACATCGTCACACATACACTACAAGAAGCAGCCAGCACTCACAGTGATTGACAAGCATTATAGTACAAGCAACGTAATTTCAATTTTGTGAATGTGTTTCATTGCACCTTCCCAACTCATTGGTCAGTCCTTCGATACGATGCTACTTAATGCATTGTAGGGGATTCATGTTGCAGAGAGGTCCCCAATGGAATTTGTGCATAACTCGGCCGTGAGGAAATCTTTTTCTCTTGATCTCTTTGTATTTTCATTCAGCCTGTGGCCCATACCATAGACTATACAATCAAAGATAATCCTCTTACTATAATAAACTTTATTGATAGATTTGTCCAACCCACACTGACAATTATCAGTTCAAATTAGGGATATGTAGCTCTTGAACAAAGCAGTTAAAATGAACTATTCTACAAAAGGAACTGTTCAGAACAGTCTCTCCTCCAAGCCCACTCTGAAATGTTGACCAACACAAAAGTTCTACTGTCTCCTCTGTGTTGTTAGTTGTAATTGAGGTGATCATAGGATGTGAGGCCATGTTGTCCATACATCTGGGTAGGATAACCCACTAATATGGGCCCATCTAAAATATAGAAGTGGTCAAAAAGTGAATAAAAGGTAATGAGTTAGGGCAGAGGGGAAAAAGTTCCAAGACATGTGCCATGGAAAAAAAATCTCTGTGATAGTCTGGACAGGTGGTAAGAGTAGAAGCCGTATTCTTCCTATCTGTGACAGATCACGCAAGGGTGTAGTTGTAGTTAGTTTTTTGAGTATTTTGCAGTGCTTGGTACCATTTTCATAGCTCAGATTGTCATACGAGAATCAGTCAAATCAAGGAGTGGTACTACTGAGGCTAGGAACCTGTTAAGTATTCTGGTCCAGCAGCACTGTTTGTACCTGTAAGGTGCCAAGGCTGTCATATGATTGGCTGATTGGCCATAAATCATTCACATATTGTGTGGGATATTGTTGGGTTTGTTTGTGTTTGGTGTGCAACAAAGTTTCCCTGCACTGTCAGCTGGTCGGCTGGATACATTTAACTGATGTTGCCAGCCAGTTTTGCTGTAATGCAGGGGTTCACCAGTATTTGCTTTGATTGCAAGCTTCTGGTAGCCATATGTGATTAATAGTCCCTAGCAAGGAGTGTTTTTAGGCACTTATGTTTCCACCTATGGTTGTGATCGTAGTTTCCCAGGTTTAAAAAGGAAGGATTGTTTGAGTATCTCAAGTTCCTGTACAGTTGTGTGGCAAGACTTTTGTAAACCTCAGTGAGAGTCTCAAGGCAGCATTCTCTATGAATTTCCATGGTGCGTGTGAATTGTGGAATGTTTCTTATTGTTCTTAGCTCCATATTCTTTATGACCTGCAAGCGGTGCAGGCATGTGGGAGCTGTGTACATCATCACTGGTCTAATAGGTATTGTGTACATGGACCTCAAAACCCTCTTATTTAGTATGGGTGGCACAGGCATGTGGGAGCTGCAAAGGTTAGCAGAGGTCCAGCCAATATTGAGAGAGCTGGAGAGTCATCTGCTTGAGATTTTAATTGGTTCTGTGCATCTTTAGCTGCCAGATGTCAGAAACATTTGTTATGGAGAATTCTGTGAATGTGTCTGCGGACTGTGTTACAGACCAAAAAGTAGATATTTTTCAAGGAACTAATGTGGTTATCACTGAGGGATCAGACTTTACAGTTAAGGTGCATTAATTTCAGAAAATGTATGCACAGTAAAGTTCATTTGTACTTCCATATTCTTACTGATGGCTTCTACATGTAGTGTGTAAGCAATGGACATGCCACAGGTACTGTTTCCAAAAGATTTGCAGCTGCAGATCACCTTCTGTGTGATATCAAAGTATATTAGTCTCTGTAATGACTTTTGATTAAAATATCATTTGTGGACAAAGTTATTTGAAAATTCATGACAGTGTACTCCTTTTCAAGTGACAGTTGTTTTCTCCCAAGTGGGGAGAGGCAATGTCATGGCCACTCCTTTGTACTGCCTTCTCTTGTGGAAACTGTAATCCACGCATAATGCATGCACAGATGTGGTAGGCCCTACCATTACAAGTAAGGTTACTGTGACACATTATCTGAATGTGGAACATCAAGTTATGTTAAGTGATAACATTTATTTACATCAGTACATATCACTTACAGGCAGTCCGCCCCTGGTAACTGAGTGGTCAGTGCGATGGCATGTCATACCTAAAGACCCAGGTTCATTTCCTGGCTGGGTCAGAGATTTTCTCTGCTCAGGGACTGGGTGTTGTGTTGTCCATATCATCATCATTTCATCCCCATTGACATGCAAGTTACCAAAGTGGCGTCAACTCAAACGTCTTGCACCAGGCAAACGGTCTACCAGACGAGGGGCCCTAGACACATGGTATTTCCATTTACTTACAGGCAAATTTCATTTTGGTTTCTATACTTATAGGCAGACCATATCAGTCCAAGGAAGAATACAATGGATGCAAATGAGAGAAAGCTCAGCTACAGTTTCGGCAAATATGTTAGTATTTCCTAGGTTGTCTATTCAGTGAGCAAATGATCACAGGGAAACAAAGGTATGTACCTGGTTCTGAATTTTCAGGAACATGTTATCTAAGCAATTCACTATAAATAATTTTATACCTTTGTACTGTGTTGCAAGTTATTGATATTCCTAAAGCAATAACTGAAGTAGCTGCAGAACTGGAATTTCTATTTCTGAATTTTTGATACTGTTACTAGTATATCATCTTCAGGGTATTCAACATAACTTGTGCATACATTCTCCAAGTCTGTTGATTGTTCTACATGATGTTTCTCTTTTTCTGGTGTTGTATGTCAGATTTTTAACTTGTCTCATTAACTCCCTTGAGTCTTGTTCCTCTGATAAAGAAGTTGTGCTTATGAGATAGTCTCTGCCTTGGTTTGTTGACTCCTCACTGTTGTCCTCTGAACTTTATAATACAGGGCTAGTATGAGCAAAATAGCTATTGCTCAGGCCAAACTCTAGTCTTGTCAAGACAAATTAAAGGGCCAATCCTATAATTTTCATTCACTTTTTGAAACTACCCACTTTCATAAATGAAAATGGCACAGAAGTGGATATTTCCACATTTCAGAGCCTTAATGTGCTCTTAGGTTGTATAAAATGAGCCACATAGTAAGTCTCTGTAAACACCATTTTCTACACAAAACAATCCTTCCCCCATTTCTCTCACTGAACTTTCAGTAAGTTCAGTTTGTCCCAAAAAGTACCTTTTTATTATAGGATTCACAAAATTGTGAGTGTTAATATGCAGGATGTGAGATGCAAGATTCGATTGCTGAATCTTTCAGGCAATTTTAAACAGGCTAGGGAGGAAATCATTTACTAAAACTTTAACAACACTTGTCAGTGTTTTATCTGCTGTGTGCCTGAGGAAAAAATGGTTCACCCTCTTATTCACTGATTCACCACTAATAATTGTATTAATATTGTTTTACTTGTCCTCACAAACTGTCATCCACCTTATAGATACTGACAGCCAATGCTTACCAAAATTAGCAAGTGCATTGTTATTTCTTATAAATACTTCAAGAATTTTAAGCTTTTCCTATTAGCTACAAACATTCTTCAGATAGTGATGCAGCACTGTCACCATATGATCAGATTTTACTTAATACCTCCTGGTACTGCTAAATTCTCCCACTAAGCCTTGCTTGCTAATGATGTCAACATAAGTAAACCATGGGCAGAATAAGTGTTCCTTAAACGACCTGTATCTTGAATTCAGAGAACAGAGCTTCTTCAATTGAACTTGTATTTTCTACTTCAACAAAGAATATCCCAACTACTAAATAGCATACATTAGCTTTCACTACTAAGAAAAATAATGGAATGTCATACATCATTGTTTTGTAAGTTGCATAAAGCTAACATACCTTACTATATTTCTTTATAAATTTCTATTGCCACTTGTTCTCGCAACAAAAGGGTGATAGCTGCAGTTCATCTGTCATCTGAAAAAATCTCTCATACCTTGAATTATTTCCTCACTCATTAATTTGATTCTGTAACACAGCTTGGTCAATAGTGGTTTTCTTTAACTCGAGGGCCTGATACATAAGGTGATAAATTAGAATCTGACTACAGGGTGAAACATTATGTTAGTGTGATCAGGTCTGTTTTCCTGGCAAAGTTAAAGAGCACAAACCTTGAAAGTGTAACTAACAAACTTTAGTGATGTTCTATTTGCAACAAGTGTGTCTGTTGTCTGTATTACATCTTGGTTACTCACTGCCTTCCTTACAACAAATAAGCTCTGTACAGATGGATATAAGTTGTTTAAGCTATGTCGTAAAACAGTTAATATTTGAGAAAGGGTTTTCCATTTAGTAACCACTATCAACTCAAAATACTTTTATAGGCAGTGTTCATTTAGGCTTTGCCATAATTTGTTACACAGTCTGAATACACATGCTGTCTTTTGATTATGGTATTAGTACGTCCTATTGGAATGAATAAATTCATTGTGTAATTATCATTTCCTTCGATGATGAATCATACGGGTTAAATATATCATGATATAAGAGGGAATAACTATGTTCATATCATCACTGTCAGAGTACCTTCATCTATATTCATTGTTCCTTTAAGCTTACCAATAATCTATTGTTCAGACTGACTACAAGTTTTGGTGTCTTTTAAAAGGTGATATTATTGCATATGTCAATGTATTTTAGTTTTCTTTTTTTCCACATTTTTATAAGCAGACGTGTACTATGTATGTGAATTTGAAATATGAATAAATTAGATTGTGTAATTATCTTTTTTGAGTGAAAAGTAAGCTTACTGTATTCCTTGTTACAGATAACAAAACCATGTGCTATCAATAATTATGAACAGTTTTCCTAATGTCTTGCAAATTACCCACTATAATCCACAGATATGAAAATAAAGTAGTTTCTGATGGTGGTGCCTTAGCAAACCTAAAAAATGATGGCATATACACTTAGTAAAGAGTTTACTCCTGCGGAGTTACTGTACCCATTATATCTCTCCTGAGCATGTCATTTGCCATTTCCTTTTGTATTTATGGAGCCTCTGCATCACCTTTCCATCCTTTCTTGGTACCACTGTATGTGCACCAGCACATAATAATTTACAGCGGTATTTTCTGGGGAGAATAAAATCAAGGTTACTAGCAATGAATGTCATTAGAAATGTCGGTAGCCCAGCAGAAGCTGCTACTGTTACAATAAATAATTCATGGTTGTGAGTTTGCTGTAACTCTCTAACAGATGTTTCCCAGGCTGTAAATAAATACTCCTGCATATCACTGTTATAGCTGATGGTTCTAAAATTTAGTTATTTTACTTTTGTGATTCACAATCTTTTATATGCAGTTTGCCAGTTTTTACAGCAAATAACGTGATTTGTCTTGCATGTCATGAGACACATTACATTTCAAATTGTAGTTATCACAAACACTTCGTTTCATCACTGACCATTACACTTTTCCTGTGTAACATGGTAGTGCAAACGCAGAAATAACTCTAAAAATGAGTCCACAACATTTTGATTGCACTACTTCATATTTTTTTATATAATTCTGCATTCCTATTTTACTTCACTACTGAAGCAAGAACATAACGTAAAGAAAAATCTACATATGTAGGCCTACTTGGCTTCATATCTCACTATCTGAAAGGACCAAAACAGAAATGCTTTAACACAAACTGTTAAATAATTGTCATTGCAAATGTTCAAATACATTCCTAGGGAGTGTTATGATGTACTGTGGGTTGTTGGCTAGAGAGGTGATATATCATAAATATTGCTCTAACAGTACTAAAAGCATAAAGGAATCCCCACTTTTAATAAGCCTCCACTACACATTTGATGCACTGGAACAAGTGTGTTTGATGGGACATGCTCCCATTCAACACAGGTTTTACTTTGAGTCATTACTCGTCTCTGTACTGGCAGGGTAATTACTGTACAAAATTTCACAAACTGTAGGTACATTATATTTTTCAAATAATGTATGCACATTTGCAGCTGGCTAGAAATTGAAATTATGCTGTGGTGCATGGTTCTGTTGCGAGCACATGGCAGTCGGTGTTAAAGGAATAATAAAAAAAAAGTTGATGGATTGATAACTTCTGTGTAAAATTCCACAGTTATGTTATTATAATGGAAAATCTTGTTTAAAAATATGACCAGTATTACAGTAGAGCTGGGCCATCCTCTTTCTGAAGAACACATCACAAACCTATTCAGTTGGTCCTTCAGCAACGTGATGGAGTGTGTAGATTGTCATTTTCTGTGTGTCTCATGATAAATCACAAAATGCTACATGGACACACACTCATGTTGCCAATTGTTGTAGACCAGCTGTGTAATTATTCTGCGTAAACATGTACAGATGCAAAAAAATAATTAACAAATGATGGCCACATTAGCAATTTTAGACCTGTGCGTAGGAGATGAAAGTTGGTGGTATCTTGCTAAGAGCTGGCAGTTTATGAACACCTGTGTATCATGTCAGTACTTTAATGGTAAGCAACATATCTCCTCCATTTAACACTAAAAAAGGAGAAATAATCTTGTGAGAAGTTTTTAATGTACATTTTTTAACTGAAAGAGCTAAAAAATATCTTAATAGTTCAGCGTTTTTGCAATTCAGAATCAGTTAATAATTAGGGGCATACTGAAAAATCTTCAACCATAAACTCTATCTTATGACAGTCTCTTGTATGTACTATCGACAACTTCAGTATTAAATTAAATGTTCTCTCTCTACAGTGTACAGTGCCTGGCAGTGTGTCTTGCTAACAATTATCAAACATACACAATTTTAATCACAATAAATAAAATACAGAGAATGATTAAGCTGACACAAGACTGAACTGGACCTTTTTGTACAAGAGATGGAGCTCTACAGCTTTTGCTTTACATGTCACATTCATGACAATGACAATGATTGAAAGGTTGGGTCCTTGGTGTCCTAGCATAAAGTACTCTGAGACAAGTGTGGTTAAAATTATTACAAACAACAACCTTTTTAAGACTGAGGAAATGGCAAGAAGCAACATATACTAAATACTGAGGGAGAGTACTGAAGAAACAATACTAAAACAATGTTGTCAGTCTTTGAAAACTGTCTTCAGTACCAGTATCTGGATGAAAACCAATGAAACAACTTAACAGACTTTTGTGCCTGTGTAACTGATGAACTTGTATGGGTTACTGACCTACTTTTCAAAGAAGCTAACTTCTCTGGCAATTTCCATTCAGTACTGGCATATGGGAACACATTCCAAATACAGATGCACAATTTATGAATGATACACAAAAAGATAAATGCAATGATAATCTTTTTTCAAACACAAAACAAATTTTTGTTAACAGAACCCATCCCACCCCTTTGGAAAAAAAGGAAAGGAAGTTGCAAATATTGTGCCCAAGCAACAGCCAGTCGAATCACAGTAACCTTATTACTTATTTTGCATTTCATGTTTAATCACTCACTATCATGCAGTAGTTAGCATATATTATTATCATCACTTTTTACTAACACATTATCACATACTATTGGTACAGTTCTGTATGTCTGGACCTATGGTAAGCACGTGTGGCTGGAGACTGTAGACTGAGCTTAATTAAAATTGCAAAACATAGTAAATACCCTTTCACAAAAATAGCATTCGCATAAGAGTACCAGTAATTGATTTATAATTTGTTTATGTTTCTTCTTAAATAGTCATGTGAAACACATCCACATTAACTTCGGAAATTGCAGAAATAATGTGAGAATGTATGTTATAAATGATGTGCTGATACAAGTAACTTCATATATTCAGCATCAAATGCAGCTAAAGAACCTGGCGTCTGTGACAACTTTCATTCTTTAATGAGACTTTAGTGACTACTTTACAATAAATTGCCTTGTTTCTTCTCTGCTAAAGCAACAGCACACGTTTTTAAATTCTGCATGCACTGTTTGTTGGGAGTTCAAAACTTTAGGAAAACACTCTTAGGGGATTTAGAAATTATGTCTGGGACAAGAGCAATAAGTAGCACAAGAAGATCTACAGCTTGACCCACTATAATCACTACTGGTAAAATTTTGAGGCACTTATTGCTTTTGCAACAATTTCAACTTCTTCATCATCATCTGCAATCCTTGTTTCAATACCAAAACTGACTAGTTTTTGCACAATCTGAGTAATAAACGTTTCCTTGTTGCTGAGGTTACTGAGAAAGGCGGGCTGTGATTCAACACATACTGTCTCATCATTAAAGAAAATTTCTCGTGAGGTCCACTTCATCATTCACCTTTGACATTTAATAGTTTTATGTTCAGAGAACTATCTGAATATCTGTCAAATACAACAGCAACTTCATCTTTATAATGTCTCTGAATACAGGCTATAAGGTTTTATAAATGTCAGCAAAAGTTCCATTCTCGGGCCACACGACATGGTGGATAAGAAACCCTCCATCTATAACAAAGAACTTTGAATCAATATTGTCAATATTCCTTTCAGGTACTTTATTGAAAAGATTGTACAGTGACAACTCTTTTGTTTTCCTCATGAATCCACTGCTGTCAAACAGAGACACAGGTACACTCGATAATTCGTACATGAAGCAGTGCTTTAAATTATCAGGTGAATGAAATGTGCACAGTATTCTCTGAACTAACTGCATTGTATCTACTTCAGTTATATTTTTTTCAAGCCTACAGTTGATATGCACATTGTCCAAACCATGCGGGATTGCTTAAGCATCAGAGAACCAAATTTCGATGAGACAGTAACTATTGTTCGAAGAGCTTCTTCACCAACAGACACAGCTTTGTAGCAGTTTACTTCCTGAGAAGCTACTAATCCAGATCCTAATGAATCTAATTGTTCCCTATAAACAAATTGGGTGTGTTGTTGCAGCCATAGCTGAAATGTTCTGCAAATTTTCTTGTCAATTTCTATCCTCCCACTCCTCAATTCGACATGTTGATCACTTGAAACCGAATGTAAATTGCAGAACTGTTCCGTAACTTCACATATGTGATGTACTATTGGTATACTGCAAATCCATCAGTTCAACACACTATCGGTGAAACCTATTCCCTGTGAAGCACCTCCAACACTCTTCAGGTTCTTCATAAGCATCTGTTCTATCATCATGTCAGTCCATACTCCACACCAATACTTATCAGAGTGTTGAACCATGAAGAAGCTGTCCTTGGTGAATTTATCAGACTCTGCGGGTTTCATGGTTTCTTTCAGTTTTTTCATGTCCTGGAGGTACAAATGACACACCTTAGCATAAGGAAAGTGTCCAGTTGCATGGAATATTGGGAATATAGCTCTCACACATTCTATATGGAGCTCTCAATTCCCCATACGCTCTGCCTGGATGAAATCCAATGCCAAGATGACAAGCTGAATGTATTGTATCCATAGCTGGGAAGTTTCCCCTCTTTGCTTAATATCATCCATTGTGTTGACAAATTTATTTTTCACCTTTTCAATCACGATCTTTTTCCAAATCACCAAAAGGTGCACCATTTCTACTAAAATCAGAACTACAGTGTTTAATATGTTGCTTCTCCCCCTCCATGACTGCCATTTCCCCCAGTATTATAATGGAATGAGCACAAATGACTGCAGATCAAGCCTAAGTTGCCCTCGTGTATGTATGACCAGATAGTATATGGGGAACAGAAGCTGCAGCATACACAGTCTCCAAAAGTTGAAAGAGTCCACTGTCTCCCATTAAGAATCCTATTGCTCCTAGAAAAGACATTACCAAGTGAAAGCCTCCTATTCAAATAACTACATCAGTGAATAACTCATTCCCTCCATCAGCCTCCATTGCAACTATATCTTTATCTTTCATGTAGAGTGGTCGATCAAACGTCACACTACATGTTTGCTGTGTGTTGGTCTTCTTACTCTCTGTGATGGCAGAAGTTAAAGCAGTTAAAATAGTACTATAATCTGTGGGTGGGCTGTTGATGAAGGGAAGCACTAATACATTTGATTGCGTATAAGGTTCTCCAGTTGTGATTTTCTCGATAAAACTTTGCCATGCAGGGATAGAAAGCTGTAAAACTTTCCTATCATCCAAGTAAAATCGTGATTGGTAGGCACTGTTTCTTTAGTGAATGATTTTTATGAGTAGACATCTTGTAGAACAATTTCTTCAATTCCAACTCTATTCTGCCTTCAGAATGTTAGCAGACTAATTTTTTGGGTACTTGCTGTTTCGGTAGAGCTCAGAATGACAAAGAGTTTCATTACCTTCTGATGTTCTATCACTCTCCCAAGAGTCACATGCCTGATTTCACCCATAGCATGGAATGTACCTTTATCCCTCATTGTTGCAATATTGAAGTCAGCATTATCGAAAATGAACTGTGGAAACGAATCATTTGAAATATTTGGTTTCCAGAACTGAATGGCAGAAGCCTCAAACAAAGCACAGTGCTATGTGGAGAGCAGAAACCCATATTTGAGACAATTTCAACAATGTTTTCTGATCCCACTTTATGAAACAAGTACACTGCAAGACCAAGCTGCAGTGGGTAGCTGACACAATCACATGGGATACTGCTGTTCATTTTTTAATGGGGACTGTTCACTACCTTTCATTTTTCACAAAACCACACCCTGGATAACGTTATTGTTATCCAGAATTTTACATTACTGAGTTCACAGCTCTCATAAAGATAAGTGTTTAATTGCATAATAACAATTAATTAAGGCAATATTACATCATAATTAGTAAGTTAATATCTATTGTAAGCTATCAATTGAAGGATTCATATTTTTTGCGTATTTTTCTGAAAAAAGAAAACATTTCGTAGGCGCGGGTTTTGAACTAGGATTTGTTTATGTTGTGTTGTACTGTAAGTTACGTGATTATTTCAATAAAGTAAGGTTGTGTTAGTGTATTCTCACACGCTATCTATTTGATTCTCTTGTAGGTAGTCGAAGTGAAAAGTACCGAAATAAGTGGAAACTTTATACAGTGTTGGCTCAGTTCTTTGTTTACATTTTGTTTCATCACGTAAACAATACAGGTTATATCGTTTTTGTTTCTCCAGAAATTTTCAATTAGTATCCAAACTTTGGGCCTAAACTTTCTAATAAATTTAATATATTATTTGAGTAGTCTATGAAATTATTCTTGTCTTAACTCAGACTAAAGCTAATATTTGTTTGCCATGAGAGAGAAGTGTATGACTTGCCATAGGATTGCTAGTTCCGGGTTGTGGTGTGAGGGTTGTTGCAGTTCCTTTCATGTGGGTGACTGTAGCAACGTGGGAATTGGGGAAATAAACTAG
The DNA here is from genome assembly GCF_023864345.2 of Schistocerca serialis cubense. NCBI lineage: Eukaryota > Metazoa > Arthropoda > Insecta > Orthoptera > Acrididae > Schistocerca > Schistocerca serialis. The sequence continues at coordinate 528,006,987 of NC_064640.1, forward strand.
GTTCATTGGTTGTGGAGGATTTTCTGTAGAGATAGGAAGATAGTGGAACAGGAGGAGAAGATTGCTGCCCTTCCGGCAGAACTAGTTTTCTGCGTGTGTGTGTGTGTGTGTGTGTGTGTGTGTGTGTGTGTGTGTGTGTGTGTGTGTGTGTGTGTGTGTGAAGTCTAATCAACTTCATTGATTTTTACTTCTGTAGGGAATGGAAAGGGTAAAAATTTTCACTTTATTTATTTATTCTTCTTTCAGCTTCAGTTTGGGCACAAAGAAGGGTCCTTTAACTCGCTGCTTTTGGTGTGTGTTTGAAAACGGTGTGTAGAAGTGCTAAAGGACTTTATGTCCTTAAATTATGGAGAATTATGTAGGGATAACATTTACGGAGGCTCAAATACTATCACCTTTGGTACTTTATATTTGAGGTTGCGTAAGGGTTCTACCGTACCTACTGTGGTGAGTTGTGGTGTATTGTCGCGTATCATGTCCAACTTCCGAAATAAGGTTCGTGCCTTCTCCTTAACCTTGCCTGAGAGGTAAGATTCGCTTAAGGCTCAATGAATATCATGATTCCAGATCCACCATTGGGCTCCAGTGATCCATCATAGGCATCTGCTTTGTGCAACCTGTAACTTCTTGCAGTTAGTGGCACACATAGCACCCCAAGAGATTGATCCATAATAAATAGATGGTTTGACTGTGGTGTGGTACAACTGAAGTTTCGTGCGTTGGCTGAGGTACGAGCTCTTCAGAAATTGGAGGAGAGCTCCCAGCATTTAGAGGCCAGACGTCTTCTTCTTCATAATGTGATGACTGTACAGCAGTTTGGCGTCCAGATGCACTCCGAGGTATTTTACAGTTGTTGCCCAAGGGAGTGGCTGGTCTGATATCAGTAGGCATTCATTGATGATGAGTCTCCGATGTGTGAAGACAATAACTTTGGTTTTCTCTGCATTGACTGTTATTTTGTTCCTGTGGGTCCAGTGGTCCACTAAATCTAGTTGGCACTGCATCCGTGTGACAAAGTGGTCCATTCTGGCATTCTGGTGCCTGCAGTCAGGAGTGCTGTGTCGTCGGCATAGAAACTGGCAGTAACATGTGACACCGTCAGGAGGCCGTTAATGTATAAATGAAACAGCAGTGGAGATATGACCGATCCTTGTGGAAGTCCTTCAAGGACAGGCTGTGTTGTTGAATTCTCGTCATCAATGTGAACATATAATCTGCGATCCTGAAGAAAATTGTCAAGAAGTTTTAAATAGCAGTCTGGTAGGGGAGTGGTACATCAGAGCTTGACGATCAAGTTACATTGCCATATTTTATTGTAAGCCTTGTCTATATCGAGAAAGACTCCAATGGTATGTTTTTTCTTGTTGAAATTGTCTTGGATAGATTCCGTGATGCATAGTAGTTGTAACTCGCCTGGAAGCCAAACTGCTCCGGTCGGATGATGTTGTGTGCCACAAGGACGTCCAGCATGTATTTCAGTAGGACACGTTCCAGTACCTTTCCCAGCGTTGGCAGTAAGCTTATGGGTCTGTAGCTGTCAGGGTGTGAGAGATCATTGCCCGGTTTTGGTATTGGCACTATTCTGGCAATCTTCCATGCCTCGGGGAAGTCTCCAGTCCTGATGCAGCTGTTCACTATCCGGGTGAGAAGCACAATAGGCTTTCTCTGTAGGTGTTTCAATTCCATATTTCCGATTCTATCTGTTCCAGGTGAGGTGTGTTTGCTATACTTGATAATCCTCCTAATTTCCTCTGGCGTTGTCAACTGGGGCATAGTATTAGTTGGGGCTGTGTCCTCCTCTGCACGATGGAGTGCATCATCTCCATCCTCCATGGGGGGCGTAGTCATATGTTGTTGGTATGTAACCGCATACAGCTCCGCCTGTGCCAATGAGTCATGGCCCTTTAGGGGGACTGTAGCTGTCTGAGACTTTTAACTATATGCCATTCATCTTTGGTGCATGATAGAAAGTTGTCCTTGCAGAGTTCCCACGTGTGTTGCTTCCAGTTCTGAACCTTCCACCGGAGTTCTCAGGTTAGTCTGTGAGTCTCCCATCTATCATCCCGATGGCGGTAATGGACCCATCATTTACGAAATCGATTGCACCTTGTCTTAAGTTCCTGCAGTGGTGGTGGAAACTTGTCATAATTGACTCCTGGTTGCAGGCGCTGCATGAGAGCTCATTGTTTATCACTGTTAAGCTTCTTCGTGAGTACTGAGACTGCCACATCAATCGCTTCTCTGGTAGGAACAACCTGGGTTGGTCGCACATTGTTGTTGAGGTACGTTTGGAACTGCTACCAGTCGTAAGTTCTTGTCATCGGTGGTGGGAGTTGCAAAGTGGCCCCCTCTATGAGTCCTAACACCAGTCTGTGGTCCGACGAAAGATCATCCAGCATCCACAGATGGAGATTCAGGTTGACGTTCTTGATTATGACAATGTCTAGAACATCAGGGTCTTGTGTCTGGATGTAAGGTATCCTCGTTGGTTCCCGGGTTAGTTTTACAGAAGTTCCAGGCAACATGTTTACTATTAAGATCCCCTCCAAGGAGGATCTTGTCATAACCCTCTGTAATGGCGTGAAGATCTTCTGGGTGAAGAGGCTTCTTTGGGCTAAGGTAAGCTGCAATACAGATAATGTTTCCAAGCATTGTGTGGATTGTTACTGCCATGGCCTCTAAAGTCTGGAGTTGGGGTAAATGTTCTTGGTGGTGACGAATGCATTTTTTGATCAGAACTTCGGTCCCTCCATCCCGTTGGTCCCGTCTGTGCATCTGGTAGATGTGTATGTTCTTCAAGTGGAGGTCGGTTGACTCACGGAGATGTGTTTCGGAGACAAATGCTAAGTCTATCCTGTGGTGATGCAAGAAGTCCGTGAATTCTATTTTCTTCAGTTTCAGGCCGTTGGCATTCCAGATGCAGAAGTTAAGATTCCTCGTGTGATGCCGTCAATCCATTTAGGGCGTTTGAAAAGCTGTCAGTATGCTTTCTACAAGCAAGAGGATAGATGTCAGCTTCTGCTGGAGGGCGGTGAGTAGTTGAACAATATCTGTTAATGCTGGTGTAAAGGTGGTCGACCAAGCAGATGATGGACCAGGCAGATAATGTCTCTGCTGGTGTTGGCATCAGTGGATGGGCATATATTGCTTTGGAGTAAGAGCACTGTTGTCTTGTCTGTCGTGGAGTCACTCTGGGCGCTGGTTGTGGTCGAGAGGCGATTGTTTCCGCAGGGAGAGGTGCCGCTTGTTGTTGGGTGGCCAGAATCACTGCCATGGCCGAGTTCTTAACAATTACATGCCTTTGTGGGGTTGACTTCTTTGATGTCCTTCTAGTGCATTTCCGTAGGAGTTCTAGAAATTTGGGGCAGCCATGGTAGGTCGCTGGATGTTCTTATTCACAATTGGCACACTTTGGGGGTGCCATTCTAGGATGGGCACGATTCTATGATTTGTGGGAGCCACCACAACGGACGCAGTGTGCTGGCATGCTGCAGTAGTTCACTGTATGCTCGAAACGTTGACAATGTCGGCACTGAACTGGTCCTTCTTTACTATTATAGGTTTCTATTATCACTCGTGTGTAGAGCAGGTACGTGCCAGCATATATCTTGTCACTGTCTTTTCTGGATTGGAGGGTGACTCGGTACACAGGTTGCTGTATCAGTTGTTTCGTCTTCTTGTCGTGTTCCTTAAATTGGTAGACTTGTAGCACTTTGCAGCCTTTTTCCTTGAGGGCACAGTAAAGTTGTTCTTCGGTAACTTCTGCCGGAAGGTGTTTGACAACTACTTTCAGTTCTCTGTCGTCTGGTGCTTGGTGTGTAAAATAGGAGAAGCTGTGGTTTGTGAAGAATTTTATTGCATGTCTTTGGTCTTCAAAGCATTCAAAGTGGTATTTGATGTGGTCCTTTTGGTATATAGCTTTAAGATTGCCCTCTAGAAGACCATTGAGCGTTTCATTGAGGTGAACATAATCCTTCGTGTAATAAACAGTGACTCGGGGCACTTTGTGAAGCACATTCTTGTTTCTGTCCAAGGCTTCTGCGGCATTAGAAGTTTGTGCCTGTGGCTTGTTGGTGGGTGATGGAGGTGCAGCTTGAGATGTCAGTGGAGCAAATTGGTTCGTTATGGGGATGGTCTCTGTTTATTGCTTAGTCGCGTTGGCTAAGTCCTTGGCTAATGCGTTGCTTCTGCACCGTTTGTTGTGTACGAGCATAAAGACCCCCTCTGCGTGTGGGGAGTCATCGTTGTTTTCTGATGGGAAGGCCGTTGTCATTACCGCGTTGTCGACCGTTTGGTGGGAGTGCTATGATTTGACATCTCTGAGTCCATAGCTGGTGATGCCAGACAGGTGTCATTATCCATCTCTCGTGTTTCCCGTGAATAACAGATATGGCGTTGTACGTCCTTCAGCATTTCTTTGTCCTCCTCCCGACATATATCGAGTCTTCTGGCGTAGTCCTGGTGGTCGTCTTCATAGCCGCGTCCGTCGTGGTGTGACGTATGGCCGACGTCCGAATACGGTTTCGTTGTGTTGTTTGTAGTCTTCTGCGGTCGAATAGCACCTGTCGATCATCGTTCTTGACGTTATATCCTGTCATGAACCAGTGATGTAGCCTGGGTTGTCAACCTGGAATCCATCCTGTGTGGAGCGGCTGCTGGGGCGTCTGGCAGGCCAGGCCAAACCGACTGACCAGCGGCCGACTCCGGTGCGTCCGAGGTGGCTGCCACGGCCGGGTGCGCAGCGTCCTCGCTCATTGGCATAGCAAACTCAACTGACGTGGAACTAGATTAAGCGAAACTAGATCTGGAAAGGTTAAGGGGAGAGAAGGGAAAAGAGAGGTGGGAAGTGACAACAGGTTATAGAAGAAATAGGAATAGGACATTTTCAGACAGTGTGTTGTGAATGTGGAAAAGAGGTTTGATCTGTTGTCACAGTTGGTAAATGATGAGCCACAAATAGATGTAGGAGTAGACGGGACACAACAAACTTTCAAAAAGTGTTTGAAAAGTGAGAAGTCAGAAAAAGCTGTGAAGAAAAGAAAGTTTTGTTGTTAGTTAGTTCACATGGTAGAGGTGTTGGCCAACTGTTGCTGGATGAACTAGGGTCAGATTACCAGGTCACTAGCTTTTTTAAATATAGTGCAAGTCTGGGTCAAGTGATAGAGACTGTAGGTTCACTTTTTAAAGACTTCACAAAGGAGGGTGGGGCGGGCAAGGACATAGATAGGGACCAAAATTATTCAATTGAGAGTGACCTGGTAAAGATAGCTTCAGTAACGAGACATATTGGTGTTGGGCTTGTGTCTGTTCTGAGAAGCCATGACTGGCCTCATTTAAACTCTTCTGTTAGGAGAGTTAATTTAGAGGTGGAACGGCTGCTTGGATCGGGCATGGGTTCTTATATCGGTGTGGTTCCTGTTGACTCTATCAGCAGGTGGGACTATACGAGGCATGGCCTTTGCCTCAACAGGAAAGGGAAAACTGTCTGGGCTCATAGCAAATAACTTACGAGGAGGGGGGGGGGGGGGGCACTGTCACAAGTGGAATAACAGTGGTTACAAGTGACAGATCAGCAGTTTTTTTAGGGTAGGAGGGGCAGAAACAAAAGTTGTTCAGAGACAGGCTGAAAATGACATTCACATTGATAAAATAGGCAGCCATAAAGCAAATTTGAATGTACACAATTCACACAGACAGCCTCCGATTGAAATTAAAGATACTCAAAAATTGGCAGGAAAATTAGGTTCATCCAGTTGTAATTCAGTCAGTGCACAAAATCAGCTATCACTTTTGCATCACAATATCCGAGGACTAAGGGGTAAGCTTAATGAGTTGCTTATTTGTGTTGAAGAATTAGAGTTGAGCAAACCAGTTGATATAATCTGCCTCTCTGAACGTCATGTGACCACTGGTATAGATATGTTAAATGATACAGGATTCAAGTTAGCTTCTTATTTCTGTAGAGGAAATACGGAGAAAGGAGGAGATGCCACATTTGTCAGAAACTGTTTTGATTTCAAGAATATTGATATTAATAAATTTTGCTCAGACCAGCACTTAGAAGTTTGTGCAACAGAAGTAGTATTTCATAATAAGTCCTTTATAATAGTAGGTATATACAGATCTCCTTTGGGAAATTTTAACCTCTTCCTAAAAAATCTGGAAGCTCCGCTGTTCCACCTCATAGCAAAAAACAAGGAAATAGTGGTTGCTGGAGATTTTAATGTGGATTTATTGAAAAGCTCTGTCAGTGAACAATTATTGCGGTCAGTAACACTATCATTCAATTCAGTTTCTACCAGTGGCGTAGCGTGAGGGGAGACTTTGAGACTTAGTCTCCCCTGTATTCCTGCTTAAAAAAGATACAATAGTAATTCATAACAAAAATATAAACAACTTTCTACTAAGAGCTCTAAATGTGCAAAGACATCAGTTTTGCAGCCCACGCCGCACCCTGAGTATTGGTGTATTTGCCTGTTTGAGACTCGAATGCTCCCAGTCTTTGCCTCCCTTCCCTTATGTGTGCGTTTTAGTGGCATTCTCGGCTCCCCTCCACCACCTCTCTTCAATGAAGGCTGGTGCGCTGCGCTTGCTAGCAGGTATCGAGACTAGTCTCTGCCGCTTCTGTGCTGGTTTTTACAGTGGAAGTGAACAGTCGCGCAGTTTGTGTTCATAGTCATTCTTATGTGATTTTAGTGTATATTAAAAGGAAGGTCAGCATTGGTCGTAATATTGATGTTTTATTAATAGCAGAATCGATTTTTGATCACATAGTGATCATCTTCGGTGCTGTACACATTAAACTCAGACACTGGTATTAAGTTATCAGTAACCAAAACTGAGAAGCAATCACAATAGTTATTGTGTACAAATTGACTTTTGGAAAGGATAAAAGGGGGAAGACCCCCCCCCCCCCCCCCCCCCCTTACGAAGAGGAGCTGTTCTATTTCTTATTGCTACACCACATATGAGTGTTTTCCCAAAGACTCAAAACTTTATACGTTTTCCCCGATTTGCTGATTTTCTTACTAATTTGTCTGGAGTAACACGGAGACTACATAAGTGACTGCTTGGTGGTTGCACCATAACTTTGCTCATTCAGGTGCAACTAGCTCCTCTAGCAGTATATATAAGGACGTCGACATCAGACGCCTAATTAACCACTATCATGTACTGACTGCACCGTCACTTGCGTAGCTTGTTCGGGTTCAAACAAGCTCTCCCATCATGCTTATGTGCATAGACCTCGTCATTCGGGTTCAAACAAGCTCTCCCATCATGCTTATGTGCATAGACCTCGTCATTAGATCGTCTATTATCTAATCCATATCATGTGCATGGACCTCGACTATAGAGGTTCAAAAATTATCATGTACATGCACCTCAATACCCAGACACTGGGCATGAGGTCCGCATAAACCAACCTCCCCCCCCCCCCTTCCTTCCTTACCTAATCATGTACAGTATTTCGACGCCCACACACTATGCCGAAAACACCGCACTAGATGCTTGGGTGTATGGAGGAGCGACCAGTGACATGTACCGTCGCATCAACACCCCCCCAAAATCATGTACAGCCTTCGACACCCACTCACTATGCGGGATTACCGCACTAGGTGCATGGGTGTACCGAGGAGTGACCAGTGACATGTACAGTCACATCAACACCCCCCCAAATCATGTACAGCCTTCGGCACCCACACACTATGCGGGATTACCGCACTAGGTGCATGGGTGTACCGAGGAGTGACCAGTGACATGTACAGTCACAGCAACACCCCCCCAAATCATGTACAGCATTCGACACCCACACTCTATGCGCACCATGCCGCAGTAGAAGCGTGGGTGTCCTAGGATGCGAACAGTAGTATATACTGCTGCTTTAGCACCCTCCCCACCCATGACACAAAACTCCTGCTTGCATAACCTTATTGAAAACCTGTTACGTTGTCGTAGTAAGTATAAATTCTATATCTGTTCGTAAAGTAAAATTATAAGTATAAAAGTGCTAATGGTTAAAACAATAGTTTTTTTGGAATATAATTTGTCAAATATTGTACCTACTCTTTTCTTCTGTGCTTCTAAATTTAATTTTTGTCACAAGGGTATTCAAGTCTGCACTCTAATGCCATCTGTTGACGGCAGGCTGTAACTTGTTTGGCCACGGGCTACTCTGCAAGTGACGTCACTTAAGTATGGCGGCAGCCACTTGTGATTTGTTAATACTTAATAGCATTGATCGCATGTAGCGTGTACGATAATGAGTTTATGGAGAGAGATTGTACGCACGCTTGTGGACAGTGCATAAAGTACAGCGAAATGTGAAAAAATCAAAGATCACATGTGCAAGACGAGCACGTTGTTACAACCTATAAAGAAGTGTTTTATTCCAGTCATCAGACGGTAAATACCTTCATGTAATCAATAATTTATTATGCACAAATTCTTTAGGCAGTTTTATGTATACCATCAATAGGTTAAGGACAGTAGTAAGTTTTTTAGTCCATTTGTCGAGTTTTATTCTTTGTTGCTTTGACATAGTTTTAAACGGAGTTTATTTCAGTGCATGTATAAAGATTTTGCTTTGTATTAACGGCCTAGTAACTGACGAACTTGCTTCGATTCTATTTTGAAGTCGCAAATATCCTTATCCATGAAATAATTAAAATTTTGTTGTCGTTCAACTGTTACAGCTATAAACAACGTCAAGCCACAAACGTATAACTATAAATATACAGTACATATGCAAAAAAGGTTTGTTTATAAAAGCGAAAACTACAATAAATTATAACAAATTTCAAATAAACTACAATATTTAGGCCAAAACAATTTGAACAAAGCATCTCGTATTGACAGTGTTAAAGAAATTGTGTTACACTCCAAATTATTATTACTGTGCTGTCGCATTTTCACATTAATAAAAATTTATGAATTGAGTAAAAAAGGATTAATCGATAATCAACTGTACAGTCTGCTTAAATAAATCGAATGTAGCTGCTACCCATTCAACAGGCAGTTTGTTGAACATTGTCATACCCAACACTTCATAGCTGTTCAATAATGTAGATAATCTACAGTAAGGCATGTCAATATGTCTATAATTTCTAGTGTCATGAGAGTGCAAATCCAGTCGAAGTTGATATTCTGATAAGTTATTCTTTGTATACATAAGAACTGTGTAAATGTGCAAGTTTATTACAGTTAATTTTTTAGGTCAGTAAACAATGGTCTGCAGTGGGCAAGTTTCCCAGAGTTTGTAATAATCCTAATAACTTTCTATTGAAGTACCGGAATATCCTGAACAGGGGTGCTTTTGCTCCGAAATAAAAGCCCATATGACATAATACTGTGAAAAAAAAGCAAAACAGGATGATCTTACATATGCTACAGGTGCATGATTTTTTTAAATTTCTTAACACGTAAACCACCATAGAATTGTGAAGGCTTTCGTGGCCACTTCTTGACAAACTACCTGTAGGCCTCTGTCTTGGGTTCTTTGGCCAATGTTTGCCTGATGATTTTTCTGACGTTTTCACCAGCATGAGTGGCTGCCATTGTCAGAGTTTCACCCTCCATTGTCAGTGGTGGACTGGAGCCGAGTTTGCGGCTGCAGCTGTATGTACCTGGTGCGTCAGCATCCAAAGGCTTCTCTGTGGTCATTTCCAGTGCGGTTCTTCTCTTGCTACCTGCAACAGTCGTTTGCTGCAGCATGGGAAGCCAAAATCCACTTACCTTGATGCTTTCTTCTTTCTTGTTGAGACTATTCTCCTATTTGCGTATTTCTATAGCTTTTTTCTGCAGCCAGAACATCTGTATTGGCGAATTTTAATACAAGGTTGGTCTCACATAGTGCGTGCTCTGCTGCGGCCAATTTCTCTACATGCTCCAACCTGATATGTTGCTTACATTCTGTGATCCTGGTGTTGATTGATTGTACAGGCATTCCAACATAACGTTTACTGCATGTGCATGGTATGCAGTATATTCCCGAAATTGCAAGTGGGATCCCTTTTATAGTTTGCTGATCTGAACACTCTTTGACCTTCTTTGTTGGTTTGTAAATAGTCTTTACGCCATGTTTACGCCATATATGGCCGATTCTGTCCATCACTTTGGGAATGTATGGCAGAAAGGTCGTACTCGATGTTTCTTTTTCTGATGTGTCACTTCACCAAGTGTTTGACTCTGTTATACTTCTGATACAACTTGTGGAGTACTCATGCAAACCAGGTGATGTATTTTATGTCTGAGGTGCTGCGGCTTACGTATTAGTCTTGTTCATGTTATGAGCTTATTAATCACGCCTTATTTCTGGCTCAGGTGGCGATTTGATGGTTTGTGCATGTATCGGTCCATGTGTGTCAGTTTTTGATACTCACTGTGTTCCAGGTTTTCACAATCCCTTGTGACCAGCACACCTAGAAATGGTAGTTTTTTGTCCATTTCTACTTCCATGGTACATTTTCTGTTGACATGGAGGCTGTTCAAGTGGCCTAGGAAGTCACCGAGCTGTTCCTCACCATGGCTCCACACAACGAAGGTATCATCGAAGTATCTGTACCACACCTTAGTTTTACAAGATACCAAGTCCTGTGCCTGTGCTTCAAAATCTTCCATGAAGAAGCCTTCCAGCTGTTCATAGAAGTTGCCATTTTATGTGAAATAGCTCATGGTGAGACATGAATCAAAGAGCTTTGTGGTGTCTTGTGGGAAAAATGGAACTGATATGTAGCTTGGCAGCTCGCGTGTAGTTGGCTATACTGCGATTGTGAGGTTGCAATAGCTGCCAACAACTCTGAAATACATTTTGTAAATGTAAGCTAGAATCGACGTTTATATGTAAGTACAGCAAAGTACGTTTTTCTAACAATGGAGATAAAGATGATGGAGACTAAACTTTTGATAGTATTTGAAACCGGGAAGTAAAAACACCCGAAGTTAATGACAATATGTATGAAAAGTTGTTCTGAATTGTTACCATAATAGCTGCATGTAAAAAGTCGTATAATAATGTAAGCCTAAGCATACCAAAGAACACGCTATCCATGCTCACAGAAAGAAATAAACCAAAACACGCATAGCCTACTCGATTGCAGAGAGAGAGAATTAATTCTTAATACATTTACACTCACCAATTTACGATGTCAGTTCTCTACAGTTCTCCTTCACTATCATTGGAATTGGTGCCAAAACCATTGTCTTCTTCATCATCATTAAGAGAAGTCATTAATTGTTAGTTTTCATTTATAATCATGTGTAAGCCTGTGCTTCTCTTATGAGTTTAGCAACATTGTCTACTTTCTTCCTCCATAAGGTAGTGTCTACAGTAGCAAGATCTTCATGTAGCAGCCTTTCCACTACTGTTATGGTAAAAGTCTTGTTACTTCTAATGTATGCCTTGACTTCACTCCAGACCAATTCAATTGGATTAAAATGGCAGTGATAAGGCAGTAGCCTAATTACCCAGTGACCCTGTTTGCTTGCAGTTTCATCCAAAACGTATTTAGGCGTCACAGGCTTATTTTGCTTCACGAGTGAATATAGCAATAGCTTTGTCATGCTTATGTCCGCAGCAATGTCTCTTGCCTGCAACCACTGCACTATAGTTTCTTTACAGTCACTAGTGGTGAGGAGTTTTATCTAAAATCGCAGAATGGTACAGCGCATTGCCCATCACAAACACTGTCGGAACGCTAAACTGGAGCAACAAATTTTTAAACCACTGCCAAAACCGTTGGTGGTCCACATCCTCATGATAGTCATTGGTTTTTCTTGATCGAAAAACTAAAAGTCCTACAGGCACAACGCCATTGGAAGATCCTGCATGGGCCACAATTAATATGGATCCTCTTCTTGTTGGCTGATGTCAGCTGCTATTCGGAATATCATCTATTCAGCATTTCTCGACTGATTCTCCAGCATTGACCAGTGTTTCATCTAACCTTATGACTGAGTGTATGCCCTTTCCTACAATTTTGTGTAAAAAAAAAAAAAAAATGGAAGGAGCTGCAACAACATGAGCTTTATTGAGTAACAGTTTTCGTCCACCCAACTTTTTAAAACGGAAGCCCATACTTCTTAACACCATCGTAAGTAAGTTTTCCCCCATGAGAAAAGTTCACTTTCTCTTAAATAAATTAGCAACTCCGCTATTGTGGGGGTATTCTTTCCTTCTATAATATCCATATATGTGCCGATGAATTGCATCGGATTGGAAAGAATCAATATCTTTAAGAGGACGACGCTGCTTTTTTTTCTTTCCAGGGTACTTGAAAACACACTGTTTTTCCCACAGGGACTGTCTTCCACACTGTTTACTTCAGAGTCTTGCAAGTTGTGAAGTAGCACCCCTTTTATTATACACTCCTGGAAATTGAAATAAGAACACCGTGAATTCATTGTCCCAGGAAGGGGAAACTTTATTGACACATTCCTGGGGTCAGATACATCACATGATCACACTGACAGAACCACAGGCACATAGACACAGGCAACAGAGCACGCACAATGTCGGCACTAGTACAGTGTATATCCACCTTTCGCATCAATGCAGGCTGCTATTCTTCCATGGAGACGATCGTAGAGATGCTGGATGTAGTCCTGTGGAACGGCTTGCCATGCCATTTCCACCTGGCGCCTCAGTTGGACCAGCGTTCGTGCTGGACGTGCAGACCGCGTGAGACGACGCTTCATTCAGTCCCAAACATGCTCAATGGGGGACAGATCCGGAGATCTTGCTGGCCAGGGTAGTTGACTTACACCTTCTAGAGCACGTTGGGTGGCACGGGATACATGCGGACATGCATTGTCCTGTTGGAACAGCAAGTTCCCTTGCCGGTCTAGGAATGGTAGAACGATGGGTTCGATGACGGTTTGGATGTACCGTGCACTATTCAGTGTCCCCTCGACGATCACCAGTGGTGTACGGCCAGTGTAGGAGATCGCTCCCCACACCATGATGCCGGGTGTTGGCCCTGTGTGCCTCGGTCGTATGCAGTCCTGATTGTGGCGCTCACCTGCACGGCGCCAAACACGCATACGACCATCATTGGCACCAAGGCAGAAGCGACTCTCATCGCTGAAGACGACACGTCTCCATTCGTCCCTCCATTCACGCCTGTTGCGACACCACTGGAGGCAGGCTGCACGATGTTGGGGCGTGAGCGGAAGACGGCCTAACGGTGTGCGGGACCGTAGCCCAGCTTCATGGAGACGGTTGCGAATGGTCCTCGCCGATACCCCAGGAGCAACAGTGTCCCTAATTTGCTGGGAAGTGGCGGTGCGGTCCCCTACGGCACTGCGTAGGATCCTACGGTCTTGGCGTGCATCCGTGCGTCGCTGCGGTCCGGTCCCAGGTCGACGGGCACGTGCACCTTCTGCCGACCACTGGCGACAACATCGATGTACTGTGGAGACCTCACGCCCCACGTGTTGAGCAATTCGGCGGTACGTCCACCCGGCCTCCCGCTTGCCCACTATACGCCCTCGCTCAAAGTCCGTCAATTGCACATACGGTTCACGTCCACGCTGTCGCGGCATGCTACCAGTGTTAAAGACTGCGATGGAGCTCCGTATGCCACGGCAAACTGGCTGACACTGACGGCGGCGGTGCACAAATGCTGCGCAGCTAACGCCATTCGACGGCCAACACCGCGGTTCCTGGTGTGTCCGCTGTGCCGTGCGTGTGATCATTGCTTGTACAGCCCTCTCGCAGTGTCCGGAGCAAGTATGGTGGGTCTGACACACCGGTGTGAATGTGTTCTTTTTTCCATTTCCAGGAGTGTAACTGTTCTTTGGCTGAGTCCTACAGTTTTTGAGGTACGCTCTAAAACTTTATCAGCTGAAATCAACACTTGCTCATGAACAGAAACAAATTGTTTTTCGTGCTCGTAAAACTCGTGTGTCCTCCGTAGCAATTCCCAAGCCTGACTATTTAATGGCACTCCACGGCGCAACAGATTATTGCTTGGTGAACGACATTGTTTTGGTGACATTGTTTCATAAACAGAAACTGTAGTCGAGGCGGTAACACAACATGACACAACACAACACAAAAGCAGGTGGTTGCGTACTAACAAACAATATTTACATGGAAGCCAGCAACATAGTAGTGTCAACGTCGAAACTGGCATTTTTTTGGTTCTGTTATTGGTTCAGAAGATGCAGTGCCTCATGTTCCTCACTTGTTTGTCAGCTATATTGCCAACTTTATGGCGCTTGGGGAATGACCTTGAGTGACACGTTTCAGTGGCCCGCGTATAAGGGGCACTTTCGTAAACAAAGAAACATCAAAGCTTACCAGGATGTCGTTTGGCGCAAGTTTGTGTCTTCAACTTCTCAATGAAATGTCCTGAGTTCTTTATGGATGTGTCAGTCTTCCCCACATGTGCCTGGAGCAGAGAGGCCAAGTCTTTTGCCAGTTTATACGTATGTACATGCAGAGGAACCTGCACAGCACAGAAGCCCTACCACCTCAGCTGTATGGATTACCATAGGTCCATATGAATAATGTTTCACTAACTCTAATGTATAACCTGGCAAAACACTTTGCCTTTCTGCTCCAGGCTCCAGCCGCATGTGGGGAAGACTGACACAGACATAAAGGACTCAGGACATTTCATTGAGAAGCTGAAGAAGCTAAATCTTGCACCAAATGACATCCTGATCAGCTTTGATGTTGTTTGTTTATGAAAATGACACTCAGTGACTCTCTGGAGTACATGGGTTCCATTTACCCCGCAAGACATCACAAAGCTCTTTCGTGCAAGTCTCTCCAAGAGGTATTTCATATGGAATGGCAACTTCTACAAACAGCTGGAAGACGTTGCCATGAGTAGTCCTCTTATTTCAGTGGTGGCCAGCTTATTTGTGGAACATTTTGAAGCACAAGCACTGGACTTGGTACCTTGTAAACCTAAGCTGCAGTACAGATATGTCAATGATACCTTCATTGTGTGGAGCCATGGAGAGGAACAGCTCGGTGATTTCCTAAGACAGCTGAACGTACTCCATGCCAACATAAAAATTATCATGGAAGTAGAAGAGGACAAAAAACTACCATTTCCTGATGTGCTGATCACATGGTTTACCACATGAGTGGTGAGAACTTGGGACACAGCGTGTATCAAAAACCGACACACATGGACCAATACCTGCACAAGCTATCAAATCACCACCTGAGCCAGAAAAGCGGCATGATTAATATGCTCGTAATGCGAGCAAGATGAATACATGAACCGCAGCAACTCAGATGCTAGATGCAACACCTGGAAAGTATTCTGAAGAGCAATGGGTACTCCACAAGTTGTATCAGAAATATAACAGAGTCAAACACTCGGTGAAGTGACACATCAGAAAAAGAAACGTCGAGTACGGCCTTTCTGCCATACATTCCCAGAGTGCCAGACAGAATCAGCCGTATATTGTGCAGACACGGCGTAAAGATTATTTACAAACCAACAAAGAAGGCCAACGAGTGCCTCAGATGGGCAAACAATAAAAGGGACCCACTTACAATTTCGGGACTATACCGCATACCATGCTAATGCAGAAAAGTTTGTATTGGAATGATTGGATTATCAGTCAACACAAGGATGACAGAACGTAAGTGATACAACAGGTTGAGAAATCGGCTGTGGCAGAGCACGCGCTGTGTGAGACCGACCACATAGTAAAATTCACCAACATGGAAATTCTGGCTGTAGAGAAGAACTATCACACCTGCTTGTTCAGAGAAGCAATAGAAATACACAAACATGCGAATAGCTCCAACAAGAAAGAAGAGAGCCCAAGGTAAATGAATCCTGGCTTCCCGCTCTGCAGTGAATGACCGTTGCAAGTAGCAAGAGGAGAACCTCACCAGAAATGGCTCGGAGAAGCCCTTGGATGTTGACACGCTAGGTACATATAGCCTTCGGTCATGAACTCTGCTCCAGTCCACCACCAGAAATGAGGGGTTAAACTTTGACAATGCCAACCGCTCATGCTGACGAAATGTTTTTAATTCATTAGATGAGCATTGGCTGAAGAACCTGAGACAGAAACCAACAGGCAGTTTGTACACCCCCATAGACAACAATTTTCTGCTGGCAAATCTCTTAAACTAAATAACTGTTGAGTTTTACTCTCACTGAGTAGGAATCCATTAGATGATGATGATGATGATGATGATGATGATGATGATTGGTTTGTGGGTCACTCAACTGCATGGTTATCAGCACCCGTACAAATTCCCAACCTTTGCTCAGTCCAGTCTTGCCACTTTCATGAATGACAAGGAAATGATGAGGACAATACAAACACCCAGTCATCTCGAGGCAGATGAAAATCTCTGACCCTGCTGGGAATCGAACCCGGGACCCTGTGATCAGAGGAATCCATTAACTCGAAACCAGATTGATATTTGTGATAGGGTGTATTTAGCTGTAGTTTGAAGGGTATTAAAGTGTTAACTGATACTGAAAAATGTACTATCATCAACATAGAGTCTGCCCCCAGTAGCTGAATGGTCAGCACAACAGAATGTCAATCCTCAGGGCCCGGGTTCGATTCCCTGCTGGGTCGGAGATTTTCTCCACTCAGGGACTGGGTATTGTGTTGTCCTAATCATCATCATTATTTCATCCCCATCGATGTGCAAGTCGCCGAAGTGGCGTCAAATTGAAAGACTTGCACCCAGTGAACAGTCTACCTGACGGGAGACACTAGTCACACGACATCAACATAGAGAACAGAGTGAGCATTTATATAAAATGACAAATAATTTCTCATTAGAAAAAAAAAAACAATGGTTCCAAAACTGAACCTTGTGGCCCACCACGCTGAATTCCAACTATTTGTGAACTATCCTCCTCAGTACACACAGTTTGGTTACAGTTATTAAGAAATGGTTCAAAATTATTACCTACTTTGTTGTTAATTATTCCAAAATAAACTAATTTGGTGGGAAGCGAGTTATGCTTTACACAGCTGAAGGCGTTGCTAAGATCGCAAAAAGTAGCCTGAGTGAAGTTTGTCTCTCCATAAGCACTAAGCACCTTTTTAATGAAAGAGTCAGTAGCATGAACAGTAGGTTTGCCCTTCCTAAAGCTAAACTGTGGTGCAGAGAGAATATCATTATCACATAACTGGTAATAGATAACAGATTCTAAAACTTTTGATAAAGCTGGTGTCAGAGATACTGGGTGACAACTAGAGGGGCAATTTCTGTCCCCTTCTTACAAATGGGCACAACTCTTGATAAAAAAAATTAACACATTATATATATATGTACACACACACACACACACACACACACACACACACACACACACACACACACACACACACACACACACACACACCAGAAGGCCTAAAATTATTTACCATAGTTAAAACAACTCCTGGTGTTACCTCTGAGAAAAAAATTGTCTTTAATGCATGGCTTACACTATGCCATTTTCTAATATCAGATACAGTTTCATGAGGCCTAACAGTGCTTTCACAAATTTCATTGACTGTACGCAAAAGTTATTAAATTCAGCTGGTCATACAGCTACAGCCTCTTTTTTGTTTGCTTTTGGGTACTGGGATTATTGCACTCTGTGATTTCTTGCATTTTTGGATGACTCTATGCTAAAGAAGTTATGTTGTTTCTTAGCCTCATTGACTGCATGTTTATAATCCTTTTGAACTCTTTAAATGTCATGTACCAGGTGTCCTTAGGCCTATGCTTATTTGTGTTATACTGAGAAAAGTTGGTCTCAAAAATATTTAAGAAAGCTTGAAAAAACCTATCAAAGATTATATTAGCAGAACGGTGACTATTAATGTTGAACAAATCTTTCCATTCATAATTCTCAAGTGAAACAATAAAATTAGAAATATTTTCCTGTGTTATTGGTCTTCTAATGTCTACTTTAAGCTCTTTGAGCTCTTTATACTTCACGTTAAGATTACTTATTTCTACCCAAACTGAATCAGAATCTGGGAAAGCAAAAACATCTACATCAGAACACATTAAATCTCTGCTAACTTTTGTAAATATAGCATCAAGACAAGCAGTCTGTCTTGTAGATTTCCGGTTAGTATAACTAAAATTAAATTGCCTAAACAGAGTTTTAAATTCAAGATTATAGCATAATATTTATTCTTGTTAGCCACAAACAGCAACGTACTTATTGTATTCTAAATTTAGTAGGGCTCTAATATTTGCTTTTAGAAACACTTTCCTGTTCACACTGACATTTCTGAATGTCCAAAGCTACAACTTTAACTGTAGTTACTCATAAGATTCATACAAGAATGTTTTTAAGTGTGGTTAAAATATAATTTGCGAAGAAAGCTGTGGTCATTTTGGTACTCAGTGCCCTTCTTCTTCAATACTGCGTAGCGGATGGCTAGTACAATGTTTGTAAAGCACTGTTGCCTGGCGTAACATGGCGTGATAAGGGTAGCTGTAATAGTTAAATTTTTATATATGGGTGTCAGACTTCATGGCACCATAGCACAACAAACTGAGAAAGAAAAGGAAGTGGCTTGGATAGATCTTTGATGCACTGTAGCATTGAAACTGCATATTTGCACCATAAGCAAGTATAAATATGAAAGCCTCAAAATACTGGCATGATACTTACTCCTTGGTGCTACAGCCCAATCTGGATGATTTTCTGCTCGTTTCCTCCATCTCCTGACTCCAATCTTTCTCAGATCATTTTCCACATCCTCCAGCCATCATTTCCAGGGTCTTCCTTTGCTCCTTTTGCCACCTGGGTTTCCTGTGTAAACCTTTTTGACAGCTCGATCCTCCAACATTCGCTCACATGGCCCAGCCATCTCAATCTGTTACACTTAATTTCAGTCACCAACCACCTCATACACGACTCCAAAAATCTTTCTTAATAATTTCCTCTCCCATCTTCTCAAGAGTTCTTCTTCTGCTACAATCATTGTCCATGTTTCTGAGCCATACATTACCACCGGTCTTATGACTGTTTGATTGGCAGTCACCTTCGATTTTCTGCTCAGGCTACGTGACTGAAGGGTCTTGGTCAGGCCCCAGTAAGCTCTATTTCCTGAAGTTATCCTAGATTTTATTTATTCTCTTATTCTGCTATTCTCCATAACCAGCACTCCCAGGTATTGGAACTTCTCACATCTCTCATAATTGCCTCTGTTCAACTTAATATATTTCGCTTTAACAACAGCATTTTCCCTGGAAGCAAAGAGATCCTGTGTTTTTGTGTAGTTTAGTCTAAGTCCCAGCTGTTCTGCCTCCTTTTTCAGTCTGCCAAATCCTCCTTCCATTTCTTTCAAACTTCTAGAGAGCAAACGCACATCATCGGCATAAGCTAGATTTTGGTGCATACGGTTAAACAGAATGCCACCTCGGTTATCAATCTCCACCCTTCGCATCACTCTCTCCAACACTATGTTGAAGAGTAGTGTGGATAATACATCACCCTGTCTTAACCCTTGGCTGACCTCAAATTCTTTAGATAGTTTTCCTCCTACTTTTACCTGGCACTTTGTACCAGTGAGGGTCATTTGTACCAGTCTACGTTTACTTGGGAATTCTGTCTCCATTAAGGTGTCATATAGCTTTTTCCTTTTAACACTATCATAAGCCTGTTTAAAGTCTACAAAAAGCTGGTGTACATTCACATTATATTCATAACACTTTTCCATTATTTGCCTTATAATGAAGATCTGGTCAGTTGTTGATCTGCCCCGTCGAAAACTGCACTGGTAGTCTCAGAGTTATTTCTTCTGTAATTGGTGCAAGTCTCATAGCAATGACTTTAGCTAATGTTCTGTACACCATGCTGGCTAAAGCAGTGCCAAGATAATTTTCACAGTTTGCTTTGTCCTCCTTATGAATCAGGCATGTAATGGCAATGTTCCACTGGTCTGGCATTTCTTCCTTTTCCCATATTTCCATTATTGGCTGGTGTGCCAATGTTTTAGATGTTCACCTCCACCCTTGATCATCTCTGCTGGAGCCTTATTATTCCTTAGGCTTTTAATTGCCTTCCTAACTTCCTCTATTGTTGGTATAGATACAGGTCTTTCATCCTGACTAACATTCTGCCACGGTGGTCACCCTCTGTTTCATTTTCTTCCAGAACTTCTCTTTCTGTAGTGGCATTCAGCAGCTCACCGAAATATTCAGCCCCTCGACCTAGAACCTGTTCTTCTCCTCCTATAAAATTTCCTTCTTTATCTCTGCAGAATACCATATGTGGTTGGAAGCCTTTCTTCAGTTCCTGAACTATCTTGTAGAATTTTCTTACTTCTTGATCATTATACTCTTCTTCTAGTTCTGTAATCCATCTCCTCTCTAATTCTCATTTATTTCTTCTGCAAATCCTATCTGCCTCTTTCCTTTTCTTCATGAATTCTTCTGTATTAGGTCTTGTTGTCCTGTTTATCATTTTCTTCCTTGCCTCATTTCCCTCTTCCACTGCCTTTTTACAATCTTCATCATACCGTCCTGCCCTTTTCACCATGTCTTCTAAACCCAAAACTTCTTCTGCAGTTTCTTGTAGAGCCTCTTTAATCATACTCCACTTCCCTTTGATGCTTTTCAGAATTTGGCTTTGTTTAGCCTCACACTTCTTCTGCAGTTCTGTTTCATACTTTTCGGATACTCCCTTCTCTTTCAGTTTGGAAACATTGTATCTTCGTTGAGCTTTTCTCTTCCCTCTGGATCTATAGTCTGCTTTGCATTGTCTGTATCTCACTCTTACCATATAATGATCCGAATCACAGTCAGCCCCCCTGCAACAATCAACTTCAAGGATGTCAGATGCATGTCCCCTGTCCATTACCACATGGCCAGTTTGATTAAAAATAGTGCCATCTGCAGAGTGCCATGTGGCTTTCCTTATGTTCTTTCTCTGGAGCCGTGTACTCTTCACTGCCATTGCATTGCCCATGGCGAAGTCTATAAGTCTTTGTCTATTTTTATTCGACTCCTTATGCAGTCTTTCATTTCCTACTGTTTCTCTAAAGGCTTCTTCTTTTACCACTTTTGCATTGAAGTCACTCATCACTATTTATACACCATTCGTTAGTATGCCTTCTAATTCCTGTCCTGGTCGACAATAAAACTAATCTTTCATTTCATCCTCATTATCTTCCATGGGTGCATACACACATACTAGAGTGATGTTGAAGGAGTGGGCCTTTATTCTCAACGTACTCATCCTTTCATTTATAGGGTTAAAATTTATGACTGCTGCTTTATACTTATTGTCTACAAGAAAGCCAGTACCACCTACTATACCACTGTCTCCTCCACTGTACATAATTGTGTAATTACCACTTCTTATGATACCATCTCCTTTCCATCTGACTTCTTGAATTGCTGGTACTCCTATACGGTATTTCTCCATCTCTTGTTTGAGTCCATGTAGAGCTCCTGATTTGTTCAAAGTTCTTACATTCCAAGTAGAAAAGTATATATCATTTTTCTGTTTACAGTTTCCTTTTCCTTGCGTGGGTTGTTCATCAGTCCGGCTGTTACTATCTTTGAGTTTTGTAACAATATGTTTTTTCCGATATGGAGTTGTTAGCCCCCATGATCAACCCCCAACCTGGGGGGCCTGGATTTGTATCGGGTTTACTCCTTTAGAGAGACTGGCTTCACTGCACCTCTAGAGCCCTCCCTGCCCCATATACTGGTATGATAGCTTCAGAAATTGTGAAATAGAATTTGCAGTATGCTTTTCTTACAAAATTTTGAACATGATCTAGTTAGCCAGTTATAGAGAGCATAGCAGACATGATCTGTTCAGCCAATTGCTACATGACTATTTTGTCACGTGCAAACACAAATTAATGTACGCACAATATAAAAATAAGTAAAGCCATGACTTCAGATATAGAGTTTTGATTATCACAAATATTGCTTGCTGCTTTTTTTCCCCCCCATTAGGCAGGTGTTTAGGTTGGGATGTAAGAGAACCTCTTAAATTGATGTAAATGAAGCAATGACATTGCTATTCTTATTTGTGAGAAATATATGGCTGTTTTATACACTATATGTCATGGTTTGCGCATTACATTTTCTAAGGGTATCGTATGGCTTGGACGTAACAACACAACTTAGTCTTAGGATGCTAAGGGGGCAATGTAAATTTTACTATTCCATATTTTATTCAAAGGAAGTCATAATTTGTAGTTTATTCACTAATTACAATTATAAGATCTCCAGTGGTATGTCACATAGAAAATAAAGACAAAATGTCGTGTCTTACATGCACTATATACTGAAAATTTTACTGCTCAAAATGTTGAATGGGAACTGTGAATTGGTATGAATTACAGTCATAAATTTTAGGAGCATTTAGTAATATAAGGTTAAATTGCTGGGAGTGAAGAAGTGGTCGCGATTTCCAGGAGTGTGGTTAGTCTGTTTTCGGCTGTATTTTCCGAATATCTCGCGATTTCCAAGTGTGTGATTTGGCTGGGAAGCAAGACCACAGCTTGAATTGGCAGAGAAAATCTGGTTGTGGTGACAGACTGATCTGTGGCATAGCCAGGGGTCTATGTTATGTTGGAAGACATGTTTGTTAATTGGCAAAGCCCCCTAGTGTGAAAGCAAAACACTCGATTGTGGTGAAAATCTTGTGTAGCTCATGACAGAGCAGTGAAATGTATAACCTTGCTTGTCATGAATCATTATCTGTTTTCCAGAATATGTTGCAATTTCCGATAGCGTGGATAGGCAAGAAACTAAGAGCATAACTTCAGTTGGTGGACGCAACTATTCATTATAATCTAAATTATTAATTTCCTGTTTCATGAAAGCATCCATTTTTAAGCAGAGTTGATACTTGTGATTACTTCACAGCACATCTCTAGCAGTTGCTCTGGATGAGACATATTTGATGTTACTGTTCGACACTGTCCATACCATATCAAGTACTGTGACGTATTTTGAAATTTGAGATCATTTGAAGGCGATTACCATCTGTCTGGTCATTGTTCATTCTTAATATGGAGTGTTGTGGCTGCCTTCTGGATGAAGTAATTTCTTAAGGACTAATGGAAGCAGAGTGGACCATAATGTATACTTCCATGATCATTGGAATTCCCTAGATGCCATGGACTAAGCAATTTCTTGCCAAATGAGGATTCTTTCCAGTGCTGTTGCTGACAGAAGGTGCAGAACAGTAGTGACGTGGTCAATGTTGAGTGCACATTCAGGTGCAGTGCCCGAAATGGTACATGGTCTGGTCATGCCCGAATGGTGTGAAAAATCTCAAGACTTCTGCAGCATGTGAGTTTCTATATGTTGTCTGAAGACGGTGAGGCTTGTCACAAATATCAGCATGTGTATGCTTTCAGTGACTGACTGGACTTCCTTCTGTAATAAAGTGTGTATTGAGTGGGCGATAAACAATTTTCAACTATTAGGGGGCCCAGGAGTCACTGTTGAAGTAGATGAGGCAAAATTTGGGAAAAGGAAACACAACGAAGGCCATAAAATCCATGGAAACTAGGTGTTTGGTGCAATTCAGCGATGGTCAAAAAATTACTTCCTTGAGCCCGTTGAATTTCGGACTTGGGAAGTGTGGGTCAGAATAATGAAAGAAAAGATTCACTGGGACGACGATTGTCAGCGACTACTTCAGTCCATACAACACTCTAGGTCCTGAAGATTTTCAGTACCTCATAGTGAACCACAATCTGAACTTTGTAGATCCAAAAGAGCGTTCTGTTCACACACAGAACGTGGAGAGAATAATGTGGTGGGATGTTAAGAGGGGCCATCCCATGATATGACAGGAAGATCAAACATTTCGTGGACTATCTAGTTGAGCATACATTCCTTTGAGCACATTGCCAGAAGGAAACATTATATCAGTTTTTTGTTGAAGCGGGTAAACTTTTCCTGCCCGGCAGATCTGTGGCTACAATACTGTGCCTTCCGGAGAAACCAGTGCCTTGAGTTTCCTCAGCACTACAGGTATATTACAGCATCATTTTGCTTGGTACTGTAAATTTTGTACATTACTTGAAACAAGTACTTTATTCAGTTTTTATGCTTAACATTTTTTTATAGTTTGTGTGTTCGCACACTGAAAATGTGATGATGTGATTGGCTGATTACATAACCTGTAATGTGCTCAGAATGAACTGGAAAATGGTTGATACTGAAAATTGCCACTGTTGTGAAATGTTGTCAAATGTTAAAAAAAAAAAAAAAAATGCCCCTCTCAGGACTATTTAATTTTGGTTAGTATTAGTACTCCCTCTTTCTCTTCCACAGATTAAAGTAAAACTTTTAAATACTATTTAATTTTGTTATGGACGTAATATCTATACAATATACTTACAATTAGTCATTTTTTTTTTTTTTTGTGGTTCTTGCTGAGATGCAGTAAGCTTCATACCTTGTGCACCAATTCTGTATCATTCAGCTGCTCAGTGCAGGCCATTTCCTGTTACCCAGAATTCACCCTTACAGAGTGATATAAAATGTAGAATGTCATGCATAGTTAAGTAATATTTGTGTAATGATATGTTTATAGTTTGGCTAACAAATGAAATGTTACAGGAAAAATTGTGGAAGGTGTGACTTTACTGAGGATTTTTGATGATGTGAGAGACTCCATCCGTACTGAAAAGTCACCTTCAAGGGATTTCATCATCAGTGACAGTCGGCACCTGACAATGAAGTGTTGACTATGTGTGTGGCCTCTGATCACACATACTGTAAGACTGAACTTGATCTACTCTTTACTCACATAATGGTTTATAGGACCTTTGGGGAAAGTTTTCATATAAAAATGAGTAACGCATAAAGTTTTTATGGTGATATGGAAATTCAACTGTTGTTAATAAAGAAAGCAAATGACTTGCATTCCTTGTGTCTGTTCATACCTTTATCCTAGTATATAAAACTAACAAACTTTAACTGAAGTATGCCATTGCTACTTTTCATAATTAAAAGTATCAGTATCCACTGAAGTCCTGTGTAAAAGTGAATGCGTAAACACAGTAGTACAGTATTGTTAGTTTTCTGAAGACCTTCACACTGTACTGCAATGGAATTTTTGCATGTGTATTACTCAGTTGTGGCAAAAATGCACTAAATAAAAAATAGCAAAATGTTGAACTGGAATTGTTTTACACATTACAGTACCCCCTGAGCTTTTCCTTGTTTAATTCTGCGGATTTAACTAGGTTTATATGGACCCTAAGTATAAAGTGTAAGCATTTGTAACACCACTGACAGACTAGTACTGCCGAAGAATGCTAATTTTGCTATGAAGGATTTTCCTATGCACCTTGCTTTGTTAATCAATTATTTTGTAATATTACAAATAATATTTCAGGTTTAAAAATCTGCTAGGTGCTAGTAACATTAGGCAAGAAAGCTTATTTTGAAAAATGAAGAAACTGCAAGACAGCTGCTTAATCCACAATCTTTTATTGTGTACACAACTGGGTTCAGAACACTTAAAGTTCCATCATCTGGTATAAACTGTAATAACAAAAACATCATGTTACACATGAATGGGAGGGGATCTTAAAGTGTGAAATATCAGATAAGGAACTTTGTTGCTAAATTCCTAAATTAAAACAATTAAAAAGGGAAAACAGGATGTTACTTACAAGTAACAACACTTTAATCATCTGAGGCCATCCTCACCCCAATGTTGTCTGTCAAAAGGATAAAAGGTGCCTAGGAAAATCTGATAAAAATGGACATGACAACTGGACACTAAAAATTACTAAAATAATGAAATGTGTAAAATGCAATAAAACGGGGGATGCCCAGAATGATTAAAATTTATTTTGCATTTAATTTTTTAGTGTAAGAATGTTGAATTTTGAGAGCTGAAAAATCCACAAATGAAACCGTACAGGGCACACACATCCTATTTTCCTTTCACCATAACACATAATAGAATGGCAACATTATCTTGAACAGGCTGGAACTGTGTTGTAAAATGGCTCTACATGCTCTCAGAATTGTGTAAAATGTTAACTGATAATACATATTGCCACTGAGAATAGATAACTAAAAACAATCAATGTCCAGAAATAAATTTGGTACCCTTAAGAAGCTGACAATTATTTATGCAGAAACCCACAGGGATGGCACAATTACGAACATTAGCTCCAATTATAAGTAATTTTTTTTTTCCAGAAAACTTGACATATTTTATCATAAAGTGCACTGTTATACTGTTATGAAAACAGTTCAATTTCTGGAAGAGATAAATATTCCTCACACAAAAAGAATCAGATTGTAGAAATAATGGGAAGTGTGAAAAGTAATGCTATTGTAAAGAAAATTGAAGTTGCTAATTCATGACTATCGTGTCACCACTAAATTGCTGAAGTTGGCTACACTGGATTTTCTTAGGAACAAATCATATCTGAGAACACTGTTTTATTGCCACTATATGTTCTGCATCATCCAGTTCCTTTGTTTTTAGTCATGTGTTCGCTGAGCATGCAGTTCTGAGCTCTTGTGCTGAGCTGTATCCAGAGTCAATTATTGCTTAAAAAATTGTTGCAGTTTTTAACTATTCATTCGAAAACAAAAGTAAGTCCCCTAGTGTTACAATAATAATGTGAAACGCTTTTGTAATGAAACAATGGAATAGAATTATTTTTCATTATTTAATTACTTTTTAGGTTACACGAATCATCTTTTGAATTGTTTATGACAAATATTGGTTTTATGGCTGAAGAAAGGTGGAAAGTACAAGTTGGCAGTGTCTCCTTGGACAGTATCTGCAAGATACATGTGACAATGCCCTTACTTGCGTGATTGAACTGACCAATGAAGAATAACAACTTTTATTATGGCAAAGCAATATTAATTCATACTCTGATTTAAGTGTTTCATGTGTGTGTATGTGTTAAACACAAAGACAGGTACCTGTGCAGATTCTCTCTACATAAGAAAATTAGCTGTGGTCCCTTCAAGTGCCATAAACAAGCTGTTTCATCTGGATTGTGTGAAATTAGTTTAGAAAAGTCAAAGACTTTCAAAATGCGAGGCTTTAGCATTATTCCTGGGGAGAAAATATGCCCACCTGTATCAAAAGTATCAATGAAAAACAAGCAAGTGATGACTCATCACGAGGCTATATAAATAACAGTAATGTGATAAATCTGTGTTCAATACTAGCTTAACTAGCGTAACAGTATCTCCTGCAAAGCTGCATTTGGTTGCTCTGGATAGTCAGTATGCAGCAGTCAAACGAAAAATCAAATCAGTAGCTGGGGCTCTGAAAACTAATCTTTCATGTACATATCAAGTTGAGCTGGCTGCTGATGCAAGCACTATCCCTGACTGTGATTTAACAGAACTGGAAGCAAAGGTAAAACATCATGATGAACCCATGGACAAAATCAAACAGAAAATTGAATATGCAAATAATTGTGAAAAAATTCAGTTACTTACTCTTGTGCTGCCAACATGGTCTCAACAGAAAGTCAGTTCCAGATTTCAGGTTTCTGAATATTTGGTATGACAAGCAAGAGCTCTGTTAATGGAGAAGGGAATTTTATCAATGGATGAGCAGAAAAGAGGAAAGACATTGCCACATGATACAGTGCAAAAAGCAAAGAGCTTTTATTTGGATGACGAAAACACAAGAATAATGCATGGGAAAAAAGACAAAGTGAGCACCAGCAAAAATACCTATGAAAAAAGTCTTGTTTTAAGTAATTTAACTGAACTGTATCCTGAAGACAAAGTAGGATTCTCAAAATTTGCTTCTCTTCAACCAAAACAGTGTATACTTGCAGGATCATCAGGAACACATACAATATGTGTGTGCATTTACCACCAGAACATTAAATTGCTTCTAAATTCCCTTTCTATTAAAGAAACATACCAAGATCTAATTACAGTAATAACATATGATATAAATAACTGAGCCTGTATGTTTTGTATGTAAGAAAAAGGCCCCACCAGTTCATTGCTTCAAACCCACTTAGAAAATGAAATAGGAGACTATGATCCTGATGAGATGGTACAGTACAGTCAATGGGTATCAACTGATAGAATGACTTTAAGTGTTCCAATCACTTCTCTATCAGAATTCTGTGACACACTAATTAAGAAAATTGAAACACTAACTCCACACTCTTTTATTTCTCAATCACAATATGATTATCTGCAAATAAAGAAGGAAACACTTGATGAAGGATCAGTGTTGATGTTAATGGATTTCAGTGAAAATCTCAATTTTGTTGTTCAAGGTGAAGTACAGGGGTACCATTGGAACAATGGAAGCTGCACTCTTCACACTGTCCATATACATTACAAAAAGTTGCATGCAAAAAGTATTTGTATTGTTTCTGATTATCTGGAACATAAAGTTGCTTTGGTGTACCAGACTCAGTAGACTTTATTGAATTTTGTTAAGTATGAATTTCCAGAAACTCATATTGTGTATGTTGAATATTTCACTGATGGTTGTGCTGCACAATATAAAAATTGTAAGAATTTCAGAAATATCTGCTACCATGAACATGACTTCAATATAAAGTGCAGATAGTCCTCTTTTGCTACCAGCCATGGCAAATCTCCCTGTGATGGTATTAGTGGCACTGTTAAAAGACTTGTCACAAAAACAAGTTTGGAAAGAGTTTATAAAGACCAAATACTTACAGTTTCACAAGTATTTTGAATTCTGTCGCAAGAACCTGCAAGGCATTTCAGTGCTCTTTGTTTCAAAAGATGAAATGGTACAAGTCAGACATTTTATTTCTCAGTGCTTCACAAGTGCAAAAACAATTCCTGGGACACGATCTATGCATCACATTGTGCCATTACCACCAACCAAGACTGGAGCAAAAAAGCTGAGTTGTGATACGGATTTTAGTATTGTGCATGATTTCTCATATGCACTTCCACCACTAATGCCAAAATGCACTGTGCAGCCCAAGTGCTATGTTACATGTGCATATGACTCTTCTTGGTATTTGGGAATTGTTGAGAAGGTGAATTGTGAAGAAGGAGATGTTAGAATAAGGTTCATGCATCCTCATGGACCATTCCCATCCTTCTATTGGCCTGATAATGATGTTCATGATGTTTCTTTCTCTCATATTCTGTGTGAAGTTGATATCACCACAGCAACAGGCCGTACTTATTCTCTGAGCAATGAGGTTGGTGGAAGAAAAGTGCTTCTCATACAGAAAAATATTATCTGAGCAACAAATAGTCTTATCACAAGTGTAGTGCCGGATAAATATGAATGCAAATTGCAGCACTATCATTTTGTGCAGTGTTGACAATATTGGCTTTTGACAAAATGCTTAAATATTATAAACAAAATGATATGTATTTTTACATTGAGTTAATTTGGTTATGGCAGAGGTAAGAAAGTGTTCATATGTCATGTAATGTACAAGTTGCCCTATATTTTATCATGTTGAACTACATGCCCGAAAGGATATTCAGGGACAAAACTGCCAGCACACCATTTTTTGTTAAAAAACTGCAGCCAATTTTCAAATTTTTACAGTTTGCTTTGAAGTAAAGCACTGCATCAAACATTCAGCAGTTGCTGCCAACATAATGTATATAAAGCAATAAAAGTTGGCAGAAGTTCATGATATTAGATACAAAAGCAGTACACAAAATCTCAGTTTACAACTAGATAATGGGTGTCATGGCCTGTGTGACTTGACATGGAATGATCCCTTGTTGACACCCAGTCAAATGTGTAACCTGTGGTAGGGATGCGCATGAGGGCGATTGTCCACCTCCTCCCCACAGTTTCAGCTGCAATGGTGGCCATGCCGCAGCCTCTTGGGATTTTCCAGTGAGTCTCGATGTGTGGGCTCTCCAGTAGATTCAAGTAATGTTACTGGCTAGTTGCAAACCCTGCATTCTCCTGTCTGGCACCTATAGTGCAATTCTTTCTACCCTTCGCTCCATGAAGGACATGGCCATGCAGACATGCGACCTCCAATTCAGCACTAAGATTTTGAAATTGCTCACCATCAAGATAGCATCACCATCCCCTGGCCAGCTGTGCAAGCCATCAGACACTCACCTCAAGGGGCAAAACCACCAGCTACACAACCGGTAGGCTACAAAGGACAGGAGTACTCCCATAGAGACTTCCTACATCCCTCCAACCAACCAACACCTGAGTCTTCTACTAGCCAGAAAGGCTGGAAGAAGTCCACCAAAGGCAAAGAATCTTCTCCTTCGCCAACTCGAAGGTGCTCATTGACGTTGTCACCATGTGATACCTTAGCCCAACCAGCCTCTGTGATGCCGATATGCACCCCGGACCGCTTTTCAGCGTTGGAATCCACAGACCAACATCACAAGCAAGCCGATGCTTCTGTGGAACCCATGGAGCAAGATCCTTCCTGCTTCTATGCCCTGTAGTAGCAACTCTTCACAGGCTGTCACTCAGCAGCCACTGAGGTGACACCCCTACATCTCATCCTCATTGTGACTCTCCTCCAGTGGAACATTTGCGGCCTTCGGTACGACAAAGAGGATTTATGGCTGCATTTAGCATGGCAGCGTCCCCTTGTACTTTGCCTTCAGGAAATGAAATTACGCCTTCTTGACCGCTTTGAACTATCACATTCCTTCCGGTTCATTTTGACCTACCCCCTGAGGTCAGCTTCCTATCTCATGGGGTCATCATGCTGCTCATACGGGATGACATTCATAGTCAACCCATCTCCCTGACTATCCATCTTAAAGCTGTTGCAGTTTGCCTTTTCTTTCCCCACCTGACTTTTTCCCTCCATTTGTGTCCCTCCATTATTTGATGTCACCAGGCACCAGGGCAGACTTCCTTCAGCTTATCAGGCAGTTACCTCCCCCATTTTCACTAATCGGTGACTTTAATGCACATCATCCCCTTTGGGGTTCTCCCAGGACCGGTCCGAGAGGTGCCCTCTTGGCTGATCTTAACCACCTTAACCTCTACTGCCTCAACACTGGAGCACCCACTTTCCTTCCCGACTTCTCACACACCTATTCCCATTTGGACCTATCCTTCTGCACTATCCAGCTTGTCCATCACCTTGAGTGGTCTGTTCTTTCTGACACCTACTCGAACGACCATTTCCTGTGTGCTATCCATTTGCTGACTCCTACCCCACCTGCATGCACACACAAATGGCACCTTACTTAGGCTGACTGGCAACTTTACTCCTCCCTGCCGACCTTCAAAGAACAAGATTTCTCCACTTGTGATAACCAGGTGGAATATACCACAAACACTACCCTTACTGCTGCAGAATGTTCCATTTCTTGTACTTTCTGTTTACCATGCCGTGTCCCAGTCCCTTGGTGGACAGAGGCGTGCCGTGACGCAATTCGCACATGGAGATGTGCTCCCTGCATTTTTAACCATCATCCTACAATGGCAAACTGCATTCATTATAAACAGATGCATGCAAAGTGTCATTGCATTCTTCGGGATAGCAAAAGAGCTAGCTAGATTTCATTCACTAGCTCTTTTAACTGGTCCACCCCTTCCTCTGTCATGTGAGCCAACCTCCGATGGCACTCCGGTTCCAAGATCCATTCCCCAGTTTCCGGTTTAACAATAGCAGACAATGTCATCGTGGACCCTATTGCTATCTCCAACACCTTGGGCCACCATTTTGTGGAAATTTCGAGCTTTTCCCACTCTCATCCTGCCTTCCTCCATCGGAAACGAGTGGAGGAGGCTTGGGCAATACCCTTATCTTCTCTGAATCGCGAGTGCTACAATGCCATCTTTACTATGATGGAGCTAGATCTTGCTCTCAGTTCATCCCAATCCTCTGTCTCAGGGCTAGATGCCATCCACATTCAGATGTTGCAGCACCTTTCTCTTGTCGGCAAGCACTTTCTGCTTAACATGTACAACTTTATCTGAGCATTGCTAATGAATGCACAGTGTGGATTTAGAGTGCAGCATTCTGCGGTTGACAATCTCGTCACTTTGTCCACCCATGTCTTGAATGGTTTTCTGTGGAAATCCCAGATTGTGGCTCTGTTTTTCGATTTGGAGGAGGCCTACAACACCTGCTGGAGAACAGGTATCCTCCTTATTCTTTACGTGTGGGGCTTCTGTGGCTGCCTGGTCTGTTTCCTTCAGGAATTTTTAAAAGACCGAGTTTTCAATGTGCATGTGGGTGGGTCCTGCCTTGTCAGACACCTTTATCCAGGAGAACGGTGTGCCTCAGGGTTCCGTCCTGAGCATCGTCCTCTTTGCTATCGCCGTTAACCCTATAATGGCCTGTCTCCCACTGGGCATCTCTGGCTCCCTTTTTGTTGACAATTTTGCCATCTATTGCAGTTCTCCACAGACCTGTCTCACTGAGCAGCATCTTCAGCGATGTCTTGATCATCTTTACTCCTGGAGCATCGACAATGGCTTTCGTTTTTCCACTTACAAAACCACGTGTATGAATTTCTGGTGGCACAATTTGTTTCTCCCACTGTCTTCACATCTTGGGCCTGTTGCCCTTCCGTTCGTTGAAACTGCGAAATTCCAGGGGTTCATGCTCGATAGGAAACTCTCTTCTTGGTCCTGTCATGTGTGGCAGCCTGCTGTATGCGGTTCCTCACACCCTCCTCCGTTTGTAGTGATCCCTTGTCTATTCGAAACATCTACATTTGTAAGACGTTATCCAAAGCTGAAACCAAATGCAATGCCATCAATTTTTCCTAATTTTTTGACTTTATTTGACAACAGCCAGTCCTTCATGCTGAAGGTTATGAGATGCAGAAAGTGAGAATTATGAAAAAGAAGTGATATGAAACTAGAAAGGCTCAATGAAGAGCAGAATGCTATTAACAAACATTGTTTGTTTGTGTACATGGCAAAGAACAATATGAGATATAAAGAAGAATCAGCAGTTCTGAGTAAACAAAAGATGTTATTGTGTTTAACTGATAACACTTAACACACTAGATAGTCAGAATTATTGGAATCTCCAGCAGCAACAACAAGAGTAATGAAGCTAAGACTAAAGAAGACCTCTACACTCCAGGAGGATTTTTGGTATCCTTCATTGCAGAGGAAGAGGGTATATGAAAATATTAGCAGCCCAGACTGCCAGTACTTGGGCTCACTGAAATTACCCAGATACCTAATAATTTTAAAAATGTGCAAAAGTTAAACAAAACAGTTTCCTTCCATAATAAAAGAGGACATAATAATGAAACAGATCAGTTAGTAATGAATCTAAATGATACTGAAAATGTCTGTTACCATGCTCCATGCATCAGGCCATTATAGGTGAGTGGTTGCCTATTCCTTACTTTATATAGGTATATTTTTAAAACTAGATACATAATGTGTGGACAGTTAAGCCATACTTCATAAGTCATGGATCATCTTGCATCTTGAAACATCATGGAACACATGATATTTGAAAATGAATAGAGTTTATTTAATGTCTTAATAGTTTTTTCTCTCTCAACAACAGAAAAAAGTGTTAGTTTCTATTAGCTTCTATTTAAAAATATTTTTAAATTATAACTGCTGTTTGACAATGTTCCATATTAATTTGATTTCACTTACTGATTATTGGTGTGTAGTAGAGTAATAATGTAACACACACACACACACACACACACACACACACACACACACACTATCAAACACATTTTTGGCAAGATTTTCTTGATTGCAGCAGTTATAAATTTGAGTAGTGTATTTGTTCTTAGGTAATTGACCATATTGTACCTTTAAACAATTTTTCACATTTGGAAAAATCTTACCTTTTCAGAGTAAGTTTTGTAATTTCAGAAAAGCCTGCTGCACACATAAAGTGAATGTTATTATTTCTAAACAGAATAAGAAAACATATTAAACTTCTATTACAGGATTAGCTAGAGACTAAAGCATGAAAAGTGTTCTGAGGTACAACGCTCTAACCTACCTCCTGCCATGCACCACAAACACGTATTTATGTTATTTAAAGCAGCAATGTCAATATTGCTACTTGAGTTGGCATCCTCCTTTGATTCAGCTCATTCAAGTAAATGATTAAAAAGAATCATTATTTAAGCTAGCATTTTAACTCTTAATCTTGCCTTTATTTTGCCAGTTCCCAGATTTGTCAACACCAGCCCACAGTTCTGTTTTTCCAAGAATGCTGTCCATGTACATAAATTTAGCTCTTTACTTGCCTCATGGTCATCACCACTATTTCTCCTCGTCTGTTCCTTTGCAAATTTTGTCATCCTGCCTTGGACCTTAAGTGGGATGCAGACCAGTTTTTTTGACTGCTTATTAGTTGTTTCTCCCCTCTAAAATAACTGTACATTACTTGGCTTGGTATCTCCCTGTACATAAAACTTTGGCAGTTTTGTGGACCGAACTGTCACCTGCAACCGCTTTGATTCTTCATGGAATCGTCCCTGATTTTTGTCGTCCTGAAACTGTTTGTTTTATTACTATTTTGGCCTTGGTTGCCATCCCAGTTATGGTTGTGTCCATCAAATGCTTTATTTTCTTTTATCATATGTACTTGATTATTTTCATTTGCATTACTAGCTCTGTTATTTGGTGATTTCAGTTTGTAACATACTATTTGTTTCAATTTGTCTATGTAACCCAGAAATTGTCCATTGTATTTGTTGTACTATGAATCAAGCCCCAATGGAGAGACTCTGGTCATTGCCTTTTGAAAGTACAAAACTCAATTAAAATCCCCAGTGTTTTATTGGGATGCACTAACTTGTGCAACTCATTCTGGCCAACAAGATCCATTATCTCCCTGATGCTGTTGAATGCAGGTCCATTTAAAAACTATCTTGCAACTTAGTCCGCAGAATCCTCTAACTCTACAAATTTAATTTCCCTGTCATTCAACAACACCATGACAAAAATACCCGTACAGAATGCTAAGAAATCGACAGGATGATACCTGTTCTACATCTACATACATATTCTGCAAGCCACCATATGATGCATGGCAGAGGGTACCATGTACCTCCACTAGTTCCCTTTCATGTTCAATTTGCAGATAGAGCAAGGCAAAACAAGTGTCTATGTCTCTGTATGAGCCCTAATTTCACCCCCAAACATCCCTGTTCTGAGCCACAGTCACTGCCCTGGCTAACAAAGCAGTGCTGCTGGTACTTAAACTCTCTTCTTGACCACAAGTTGTTCCTGAAAATAGTTTCAACTCAGGTCCCTGCATGACAATTTGAATGTAAGGCATGTATGGTTTACTAGTTTCCATATTGCCAAGTTGACAATATCCAATAACTTTTCACCTCTAATCCTACAGCACCTTTAACCTTTGTCTTCAGCTTCAATTCAAACTCTGACGTAACCACACAGCTTCATCACTAAGCTTTAGCAGAGCAGACAATTTCCTTCTCCTGACTGTCCCATAGCAGTTTATTCTTTTCCATGTGGTCCCTCAAATTTCCTTCAATTACTTCCATAGATAAAACTTGGTATGCATAACTTAATCTGTTAATAACCTTGTCAACCCTGTGCTGATGTGGGACAAAGGCACAAGAAAAATAAAAAGAATAATAATTTTTGAGCCCACTGGTTGATTTACATAAATTACATCTTATGTGGAATTAAACTACAAGAAAGTACACTGATGAGCCAAAACATTATATCATATTTGTCCATCTTTGGAACAAAATGCATCACTGATTCTCTGTACGAGGAGTCACACAGTTTGTTGGTAGGTTTGTGGAGATATGTGCCATTAGATGGGTATGCACAGGTCATGTAATTCACGTATTTCATCTAAATGTAATTCATGCTGATTTTCATATGCCATACTTGCACCCAATAGTGGCCCAGATGGGTTGCATAGAATTTACATCAGGTGAATTTGGTTGGTGAGACATCAACATGAGTTCACTATAATGCCCCTCAAACCACTGTAACATGGTTCTGGCTCTGAGACACAGACAACTGTACTGTTGAAAGACGACATTGCCACCAGGAAAGACATCGAGCATGAAGGGATGCAGGTGGTTTGCAGCTGTCAGCTTGTCTTTGTCCCATGCAAGCACAGAAAGATGTCTTGCGTAGCATAATACTGCTCCCATCAGAAAGCTCCATGGTGCACTGCACATTTTGAGCCACCATTCACCTTGATGATGATGTTTGTGGAGATGACCATCAACCTCATATAATGAAAATACGATTCAGCTGAAGAAGTGACAGGTTTCCATTGACCGACAACTGAATCCCAATGGTCCCATTCCCACTGCAATCATAACTGATGATGCATTGGGTCAACGTGTGAATGC
The DNA here is from genome assembly GCF_023864345.2 of Schistocerca serialis cubense. NCBI lineage: Eukaryota > Metazoa > Arthropoda > Insecta > Orthoptera > Acrididae > Schistocerca > Schistocerca serialis. Next base: position 528,043,207 of record NC_064640.1, read on the forward strand.
GTAGTGGTGGTCTGCTGTGAAGCTCCATGTTCAACAATGTATGATGAACTGTGTCCAACTAAACAATTGTGCGTGCATGAGCATTGTGCTCTTTCAGCAGAGATGCCTCCGAATGCCATGTTCTGTGAAGTCATGTACGTCCTTCCATTTAGCCCATAGTGGTAGTTTTATTGACCAGCTTCACCACCGCCGAGATACTCAATCACAGGCTCTGCATAGTAATAGTCTGCCCTTTGTCAAAGTCACTTATCTCAATGATTTCCTCATATATGGCCCCTATCTTCTTTAGGGTGATCCCCCATCCATGTCAGCTCTGTTTACATATTTTTGTTACCTTTTCATGTGGCGGCAAATCCACTATGCGGCATCCAACATTGTGGTGGGCAGTGGCCATAATATATTAAGATAGTAACTGTCGTCGAAAGAACAGATACCATTGATGACCGTGCAGCTTCTCTAGAATAAATGATAATTAATTGAAATCCTCAGCTGCCGACAGATGTTGATATACCTCGATACGTATGTAGATTGTGGACAGTTGAGAATGTGGGTCTCACGGGATGTGTGCAAGGGATAAGTCCCTGCAGTCACACTATTTGTCAGTGTCCTCAGTGGCTCAGATGGATAGAGCATCTGCCATGTAAGCAGGAGATCCGGTTGGGGCACACATTTTCACATCTCACAGTTTGTATCATGGAAACTGGTATTTTTGCATAAATTCTACTCCTTCTATTCTTTTCTCTTTTTGTTCCATGTGGCTGTCCTGCTCTCCTTTTCTTCACTCTATATCATTAATTTGTTGCTGCATAATTGGAGACTGCTCCAGCTGAAACCTGATTTCAGTTAATCTCATCTCTTGCCTCTCTAGTATCACCTTCATCACTTTATTGTGCATCTCATGCTCTTTATTATGTATTTCTTGCCGCTCCATTTGCAGCTACAGGCCTCATACATCACTCTCTTCATTTTTTTTCCTTTTCAGTAGGTGCAGATGACATACTTGCCTGGCTTACATGAGCGTTATCACCTACCGCGTCACCTACACCACCATTTGCCAACCTATTTGCTGCTTCCCTGCTTCCCTCTCCACGTTCTGTACTTCTGCATATACTGTTTCTGCACCTACATTGCTTGCACCTCGCATTGTTCCTGATTGATTTTGACTGCCCTCTTCTCTAATGTTCTGCCATACTGATTCTTCACTCCTATAACCCAGCTAGGTTTTTCAGCAAGTATTAAATCTTCTTCTCTGTCATCTGCATCTGTGTGAACTAAACCTTTTCCATCTGCACCTTGTTCCTATTTTGACTATGTGTCTTCATCCACTGCTAATTGTTTGCAGTAATTCCATCTCCAGCATCTCGTTGAAGCTTCCTACTTCCTGTGAAGAACAGTGATTGAATTACTAATGCCCTTCCATATATAAACAATGCCTAAGCAAACAAAAGTAATGGACCAAATCCATAAGCAGAAATAAATCCACAAACCAGTAAAAGTGATGCAGTTTATGATTAATCAATGAACCTGTTCCATTCAATCATATTAATGAGAACTTGCCACTGTGTCCCTCAAACCACACCATCACTCTGCTGGCCTTGTTACATGGCGCATTATCTTGTTGAAAAATTCCACTATTTCCAGGACATGTGACCATCACCAGGGGGTGTATGTGGTCTGCAACCAGTATATGATACTCCTTGGCCATCTTGGTGCCTTGCACAAGCTCTACTGGACCCACAGATGCCCACATGAATGTTCCACAGAGCATAATGGAGCCACTGCCAGCTTGTCTCTGTTCTATCATACTGGTGTTAAGGAGCTGTTCACTGGGAAGATAACAGATTCATGCACTCCCATCGGGATGATAAAGAAGGCATTGGAATTCGTCAGACCATGGAATGCTCTGCACCTGTTGAGCATCTGACAAGCCGTGCGGTTTCTGAAAGGCTCATGCAAGGCCTCTAGGCCATCGCAATCAGTCACTCAGATATATCGTGTAGCTTCCCCATTCTACACACGGACAGCATGCTCACAGATAGCTCATGCACCTTGCATGTGTCTGACTAGCAGTCATTCCTTGTTAGGTGACACTACTATTACTTGAAAGGTTTATATCAACAGTAGATTGATTGTCATAATGTTCTGGCTGATCAGTGTAGGGTAGTACATTTGAAGTTGCGAGAGTTGTCACAAGAAGAAAATTATGCAGAATAAGGTCAAGGTGCCCTTAGTGTTTACTGAAATACCTAACCAGGTATTTGCTCATTGTGATATCAATGTGGCCCATCCACTTCAGATAACAGATGGGGAATAGATACATTCTCACAAAATTCATCATAGCAGAGGCTGTAGCACAACAGCATGACGACACAATAATGTGTTTTAGTATATAAAATAATCTGCAGTTATGGAATACCATCAGTATTATTGAGTGACTAAGAAAGAAAATTACTAAATGATTCCCAAAAAAAGAGTTTGTTGTTTATTGGAGACTGAGAAGATTCAGTCTTGTGCATACTATCTGCATAAAAACGAATCACTCAAAAGAACACATCAAATACTAACAGAATATATATGTCATGATGTGGGAATGAAGCAGGAAAGCTGAGATGAATGGGTGTCTTTTGTCACTTTTGTACATAACACCAAACTGCATTCATTGACTAGGTTAACTCCATTCAAGTTATTTTTCAAAAGAACAAAATTTGACCAAAGTATGATCCAACTATTATTATTATTATTATTATTATTATTATTACTACTATTACACAACAGAACTAAAGGAGGGGATGTGATAGATGTATCAAATGGCTAGAGTTTTAATAAGCAATGTAAGAAAAAAGATAAGGGATAGTATGATTGCACACAAAACTCCAAGGAATTTAAGACAGGACACAGAGGGCAGTTAAAGAAATTAATAAGCCCATGGAGAGGGTCTTTTGATTCTGTGAGGACCCTATGATCAAATGTACTGCTCCAGTTAACAAGTAAGAAGTTTATAATGGTGCACACGAACAGATTAAGGTAGTGCTTTTAACTTAAGGTATTTGAGGCTGTGAAAAAAAGTAAAGTTGATGTTTCTGAAGTATGAGGAGAAAGAACATGCTAAATTTCATGATGAAACTGACTAAAAAGGGTCTTATATCTTGGAATACCAAGGACACAGGGGAAGGAGGCATCACAATTGGCCCTCAGAGACAGGCTAATATCCAGTCACTTTGCCTCTATTAGCCTAACCCTAATAGCAGCAGCAAACAGTGACTATAGGACAGCATACACATTACATAGAAAATAATTTAGGATTACATAAAAGAGTAGTAGAGACTGAAAGATACAATCGTAAAACACACATTTCTGTCTACGTGACAGTAACCACCACCACCCTCGTAATCGTAGGAGTGATTGTTAGATATCTCAAATGCAGCATCTTATGCAGAAAGTTGCAAGAAGAGAAGTTTTATCACCATGTGCATATGAATTGTGATCTGGCTCATGAGAAATTCTCACAAGAAGTGTTCTCTTTGAATGAAATTCCTCCTAACCTTAGTGCTTCATCACTGGATACAAAGGATCGCAGATGAAGAAAAGAGAAGATATGATTATATATTCTATATATTTGTGTTTCAGGACTGTATTATATGCATTAACAGAAAACATTGCATGTATATTTATACATTTAAGTGGAACAAAAAGTATGTGTTTATGTGTGTATATGTATATGGTCATGTAACATGTAACTTGAATAAGAGAGAAGTTCCTAAGGTTTGAGGTGTAATGACTAAGTCATGAATGCTTGCCATAAATATGAAAAAAATCATTTAGGTATGAATATTAGCAGGAAGCTTGGTAACTTAGATGCAGACGTACAAAGCCAGTTGCTTTTGCCAGTTTGATACGGGGTTATAGCATTAAGAAACTGCTGATTTCACTCCCACTGATTATGATTTGGATGGAAAAAGCAATGCTGTCATGCACCATCTGTAAGCAAACAGGCTCAAATGCAGTATATAGAGGCCACCAGTGGACAAGCAGGGCAGAGTTCCAACCAACATTAAAGTTCGACCCTGTCATCCACTGAAACCAGTGTCTCTGATGATCACCAGCCAACAGCAGGAATTATGTGCGTGACAATTATACTCATTTAAGCTTTTACACTAAAAAAGGTACGTACCTCTGGACACGTAGAGTTTGATTAGAGCAATAGAAACTGGCTCTATTCATGATTTGCTGCCTGGGATACCATCATTAGACATTACTGCCTATACCTGATTCCTAATAGAGTGTTAGGCTGGTGTGGCCATTTATTCTAGTAATTAGTTACTAATAGTATAAGATTACAAGGCTCGTCTTTATTCTACACATATGTTTAGTGGTTCTTAGGACTCAAGTGATAAATCAGTGTCGGTGCTCTTCAGCAATTTTATGTAAACATATGAAGAAGTATTAAAAGTGAAAGACAATGCAGTAATATTTCCTTACTGACACCATACCTGCCTCCTTGGCCAAACATCCAAGTTGTTCTGTAATGAAAAATCTTAGCTTGACCTTTGCTGTCTCACCCCTCATACATAGCCATTCACGTGCCTAAGACAGATGATCTCAAATCCCATGTCACATCCAATCTGATTGTGAGATCCAAAGTAAGTATGTTGCAGCCCAAATCTGGTTGCGACACTTTGAACACTTCGAATACAGAGCAGTCACTGCAGTGATTACAAACTTTGGTACCAAGAACCTACAACAGTACTAAGAAAAAGAATGAAACTCAGCAATAATCAAGGTACAAAGCACTACAACAGTGTGAAATCACAAAATGTCAAGCATTTGAGCTCAGTTACTGCAGTACCCATACACAAAGACATGGTGTTTTCTGCATGGTTTTCTCCCATCTGGTATCTACAGGACAAGACCCATGATAAGTGGGCCTGTCTAGTTTGATGTGCGAACAGAAATCAGCATCCTAATGAATATATACACTCTGGATGGGTCAAACAGCATGACTGTGGTAATAATACTTAAGCAATGATGCAGCAACCACTCACTATCTTGGCACACAGTTCTCTTCTCAGGATATCTACAACTGCTGTTGTGAGTCAATGATAAAATCCACTACAGTTGTAAAAAGTTATTTATTTCCAAAAAGAAAAGCACTAACCACTTTCAGGATATATGTCCCATCTTCATATCCATCTGCAAATTTTTTAAAAGAATAATAATACCTATCCATGTGATTAAGAAAAAATCCCCTATTCATACATTAAAATGTGATGCCACAAAGGATGCATAACTAAGGTTAAAATAGCTTAAAATGTTAGAATAATGCATCCTTGGTACATGAGATGCTAGAGAATATCCCCTACAATTCTAAGTCTGCCAGAAAGCTTCTCACAGAGGAAGACCCATACAAAAGGATAAAGGTCCCCAATTACAAGAGCAGAAACCACAGTTAAATGGAATAAAAGATATAAGGAATTGTCAGCCTGATATCCCAAATCCCCCATTCCAAAATTTACAACGGACCAGGCTTAGGGGCACTCCACACATGGATCAGCATGAAGACTGATGGATGGTCTTTTGAACAATGAAACGTCCAAGAAAAGAAAGGGATTATATTATATAGGCTATGCATCTGAGGTATGTAAGTAAAACAATGTAACCCCATGAGTAAAGTTTGTGACTCACCTGTGCTTCATAATGCCCATCAGACCAGTATGAAATACAACCCAAAGTTCAAATGCCGATGGGAGCGACTGTGTAACTGTATTGTTAACAAGTGGGCTGCTCACGCCATCTGACAGTCAAAATTAACATCTTAGAAGAAATTGGGATTATGAAATGCAAAATTAATTATCCTGAAAAGGCACTTAATAAACAAACTGAGTTAAAGCACAGGGGCATACTAAATAAGTACGTCCAATACTTTCTGGTTACTACAGCCAGTAAAAATTGATTTCCACATTCCAAATATGAGGGTTCTTTACATCTTCTGCTTATAGTTATTTACTGTAAATTTTTTCCTGTTTGTTTATGCCAAGCTTTGTTTGTCCCTGAAGCAATGCGATTCTTTATGATGTGGCTCTCTGTTTGTGTCACTAGCATTTGTTAATGTGTATGTTAACTCTATGGTTACATTGTGTTCTACAGTTCTGAAATTAAATTAGCAGCTCTTACAGGGAGGGTAGGATTGCAACCTTTTCACTGCAGCACATACACAGGCTTCCTTATTGGAGGTTACTATGCATTTTATGCTCTGTTTATTATCAATTGTTTTTATTATTTTGGATTTTAGTGATATTCCTTAAAAATCTTTCATTGTACTTTTCACTGTATGGCTATTCTTCATGTGATCAATAGTTTTAACTTAGATGCTTCTGCTGTAATTGCTGGTAGGCTATAAGTGCTTTGTGGGTTTCCTTCCATTTGTATTAACTGTTTCACAACTTTGTGCATGTACAAAGTAGTGACAATTTGAGACTGTGTGTGCGATATGAATTCTTGATTGACATTCCACAAATTATGTCAGTTTACGTTGGTTTGACCCTAATTGGTTGGTTTACAATGTATTCACATGAAGATGTGGTAATCTGTAATTAATGTCTGTCTGGTACATGAGAGAAGGTAATTTTAACTGCAGCAGATGACAGCTGGTGAATTCTTAGACCTGTTGTTTGTGGGTACATTAACCTAAATTTTGACCATCAGAGCAGCCCACTTGCTAACATTATGGATACAGGGCCACTCCCACCAGCTTTTGAACTTTGGGTTGTGTGTCATACTAGTCTGATGAATGTCTATGAAGCACTGGTGAGTTGCAAACTTCACTCAGGGAGTTACATTTTTTTCCTCACATAAATGCAGGTGTGCAGTCTATGTAACCCCTTTTTCAAACATTTCAGTGTTCGAAAGACTACCCATCTGTCTTCATGTGAATCCATGTGAGGTACACACTGAAGCCTGGACTGCTGTAAATTTTTTAATGGGGGATTTGGGATGTTGCATCATTAATTCTTTTATATTTTATTCAATTTGACAGTATTTTCTACTCTTCTAATTAGGGACTTTTGTCCTTTTATGTAGGTGCTCCTCTGTGAGAGGCTTTCTGGCAGACCTAAGATCGAAGAGGATATTGTGTTGCATGTCATGTACCAGGGATACACTGTTTTAGCATTTTAACCTACACTGAAATGCCAAAGAAACTGGTATAGGCATGCATATTCAAATAGGCAGAATATGGCACTGTGGTCAACAATGACTATATAAGACAAGTGTCTGGTGCAGTTGGTAGCTCGATTACTGATGCTACAATCACAGGTTTATCAAGATTTAAGTGAGTTTGAATGTGGTGTTATAGTTGGTGCACAAGCGATGGGACACAACATCTCTGAGGTAGCGATGAATTTGGGATTTTCTCTTATGACCATTTCATGAGTGTATCATGAATGTCAGGAATTCAGTAAAACATCAAATCTCCAACATAACTGCAGCTGAAAAAAGATCCTGCAAGAATGGGAGCAACGACGACAGGAGGGAATCGTTCAGTGTGACAGAAGTACAACCCTTCCCCAAATTGCTGCAGATTTCAGTGCTGGGACTTCAACAACTGTCAGCATGCAAACCATTCACTAAAACATCATCGATATGGGCTTTTGGAGACGAAGGCCCACTCGTGTACCCTTGATTACTACACGACACAAAGCTTTACACCTCATGAGGGCCCGTCAGTACCAACATTGGACTGTTGATGACTGGAAACATGTTACATGGTTGGACGAATCTCGTTTCAAATTGCATCGAGCGGATGGATATGTACAGGTATGGACCCTGAATGTCAGAAGTGGACTGTTCAAGCTGGTGGAGGCTCTGTAATCGTGTCGGGCATGTGCAGTTGGAGTGATATGGGACCCCTGATACGTCTAGACACTGCTCTGACAGGTGACACACATGTAAGCATCCTGTCTCATCACCTGCATCCATTCATCTCCATTGTGCTTTCCAATGGGCTTGGGCAATTCCAACAGGACAATGCGACACCCCATACATCCAGAACTGCTACAGAGTGGCTCCAGCAACACTCTTCTGAGTTGAAACACTTCTGCTGCCCGCCAAACTCCCCTGACGTGAACATTATTGAGCATATCTGAGATGTCTTGCAACGTGCTGTTCAGAAGAGATCTCCAACCCCACATACTCTAACAGATTTATTGACAGCCCTGCAGTATTCATGGTGTCAATTCCAGCACTACTTCAGACATCAGTTGTGTCCATGCCACATCGTATTGTGGCACTTCTGCATGCTTTCAGGGGTCCTACACAATATTAGGCAGGTTTACCAGTTTCTTTGGCTCTTCAGTGCATTTTAACCTCAGTTATGCATCCTTTGTGGACTTACATTTTATTGTACTCATAGAAGTTTTTTGTAAGAATTTCTGTTGGTTCTGTTTAGCTTTGATTTTATTTATCACATGGATCAGTATTATCACTATTTTAAAATTTTTGTGGATGCACCTGAAAATGGGACATGTGCCCTGAAATTGTATAGTGCTTTCCTTTCTAGAAATAAATAATTTTTACAACTGTAGTGGATTTTAGCATTGTCACTTGTTACCAGTTTTGGATACTTTCACATCCATCTTCTGAAGTTTTGAATTTCTTATGCCATCCTAGATGTACTGAAACATTCATTCCTACCTGCCACTGTTAGTTGCTGCTTCTTCATCTCAACTAAAACTGCAACTCTAGATCTTAACCTTTTTGTGAACAGCTCATAGTGAGTCAAACACTTCAAAATGGGCGGTGTGTTGGTTTTATGATTTTATTCATTCAGTGTGTAGAGCAACAAGTAAAACTCTATAATGTCCACTTTGATTATGCACTTAAATAACCAGCTTGAAGGACGAACACTGATAGCTACATTTGTGTAGAGTCAGTATTTATTAATTGGCAGTGAAGTGAGAGGTACTGGTAGTGTGCGAGTGTTGATCTCCTGTCCTACTGAGCCAAGCTGCTTCTCACTTCTTTGTCTGAGTACTGGCACCTGCCATCTACCATCCAGCCCAGAACTCCTGACAGAACCCGAGGGAGACCAAAGCTGCTCCTCACTTTACTGCCCTGAGCCACAGATCTTAGCAACTGCCATGACTTGTGGCAGCCTCACTCTCATGTGAGTGATTTAGAATACAAGATGAGACATCTTACAGTCTTTTGGGATGCTAATTTGAAGATAGGTTAGGAAGCATTTGCACTATCATGGGAGAATTCAGATTTGGATTATGCCACTAGGGAATGTATTGCTGCACTACAGTAGTGGTCCAATTAACTTTGGGTCACATACCGTCTGCATAGGTGATCAAGAACTCCTATTTGGCAGTGACAGATCTATACATGTGTCTGAGAGAGGCAGAATGATTTGTAGCTTCAAATGAATTTTATCAATGTGACTTGTGAGCCAGTCTTTAAATGAATTTTTGGTAGGCAGTAATGCAAATATAGTTGACAAAATTTTTGATCTTTTAGGCACTTGAGATTCTTTATCATATTTGACATTATACACTACTGGTTATTAAAATTGCTACACCAAGAAGTAGTGCAGATGATAAACGGGTATTCATTGGACAAATATATTATACTAGAACTGACATGTGATTACATTTTCACACAATTTGGGTGCATAGATCCTGAGAAATCAGTACCCAGAACAACCACCTCTGCCCATAATAATGGCCTTGATATGCCTGGGCATTGAGTCAAACAGAGCTTGGATGGCGTGAACAGGTACAGCTGCCCATGCAGCTTCAACACGATATCACCGTTCATCAGGAGTAGTGACTGGCATATTGTGACAAGCCAGTTGCTCGGCCACCATTCACCAGACATTTTCAATTGGTGAGAGATCTGGAGAATGTGCTGGCCAGGGCAGCAGTCGAACATTTTCTGTATCCAGAAAGGCCCGTACAGGACCTGCAACATGCGGTCGTGCATTATCCTGCTGAAATGTAGGGTTTCGCAGGGATCGAATGAAGGGTAGAGCCACGGGTCGTAACACATCTGAAATGTAACGTCCACTGTTCAAAGTGCCGTCAATGCGAACAAGAGGTGACAGAGACATGTAACCAGTGGCAACCCATACCATCACGCCGGCTGATACGCCAGTTTGCCAATGACGAATACACGCTTCTAATGTTCGTTCACTGTGATGTTGACAAACACGGATGCGACCATAATGATGCTGTAAACGGAACCTGGATTCATCCGAGAAAATGAAGTTTTGCCATTCATGTACCCAGGTTCGTCGTTGAGTACACCATCGCAGGCGCTCCTGTCTGTGATGCAGCGTCAAGGGTAACCTCAGCCATGGTCTCCGAGCTGATAGTCCATGCTGCTGCAAACATCATTGAACTGTTCGTTCAGATGGTTGTTGCCTTGCAAATGTCCCCATCTGTTGACTCAGGGATCGAGACGTGGCTGCACGATCCGTTACAGCCATGCAGATAAGATGCCTGTCATCTCAACTGCTAGTGATATGAGGCCATTGGGATCCAGCACGGCGTTCCGTATTACCCTCCTGAACCCACCAATTCCATATTCTGCTAACAGTCATTGTATCTCGATCAACGCGAGCAGCAATGCCGCGATACAATAAACTGCAATCGCGATAGGCTACAAAAGTAAAAAACGTGATGGTACACATTTCTCCTCCTTAAACGAGGCATCACAACAACATTTCACCAGGCAATGCTGGTCAACTGCTGTTTGTGTATGAGAAATCAGTTGGAAACTTTCCTCGTGTCAGCATGTTGTAGGTGTCGCCACCGGCGCCAACCTTGTGTGAATGCTCTGAAAAGCTAATCATTTGCATATCACAGCATCTTCTCCCTGTCGGTTAAATTTCGCATCTGTAGCACGTCATCTTCGTGGTGTAGCAATTTTAATGGCCAGTAGTGTATTATTACATTAAATTGTTCTTGAGATGTCACCAGATCACAGCTTCTCCACTGCACTGCATGCAATTGACTGCAGAGCTGGGATGCACGGGGTGTGTCTGCTCCACTCCCTTCCTCCCTCCCATCCCTCCACTCACCCTCCTGGCCTCAGCATCTGACTGGATGTGATGATGCTGATGTCATGATCCGTGAATGGCCTTGGAGATAAGGAAGTGCTGATGATGATGCCAGTGGAATATAACAAGCACAGTTGCATGAGCATGGTACAATTCCTGGTATGGCCTTGAAGATAAGAATGCATTGATACTGATGTCAGTAAATTCATGGTCAGATCATACACTGGTCCACTACTAGGCTCATAAAGCAACTGCCACAGGTATAAACTTAAAAAATATTCGATTACTCATATACAGTAAACACTAGTATCTGGTGATCTTTCAGGCTGTGACTTCCATTAGTATGTGGACAGGGTAGGACAGTATCAGGAGATGAGGTATGTTCCAATCTACAGTAACCATTTCTATCAAACATTCCTCTATGATTAATAAAATTGCAGTTGTAAATGAGGTACCATATGACATTGGTTTGACTATTCTATTGTGATAATGCAAATCCAAAAGCATAGGTAACTCCCTTTTCCAGTGAGATTTGCTCTAGATTTAGGCAGTTCTGGGAACAGCTCATAATGTTTTAAACTGAACATGAATGTGGAAGATATAACAAGAATGGTTTAAGAATGTTATTCAAACAGCGCCTCAACTGGTTAGAGTACCTGAAGCTGGAGCATCAGCAAAAAGAGTATTTAGTAGTCATACCTCCAAGTTTAAAGCAATTTCTGCATACTGCTGAGGTTAAATACTAGTAAAAATGTATTTCAGTGCTTAATTACCTACAGTAATATCTCAAAAGAGCTAATTATTGACATACTAATGTGAAAGATGACATACAGGCTGTTTGAAAAAGAAGTCTAGTTTTAAGTAAAAATTTAATGGGGAAATTAATGAAAAATTACACCAATCGGTACATATCATGAAAGAGAATGCCTTCAAGTTTTGTGTAATGTTAGTAGACGTCAATGTGGGATCCATTTGTTGCCCTGCACGTGTTGAGACAATATCCCACTTCTTGCCATGTATTCACCAATATTTCAGGTGTAACTGTCCCAACCACTGGGACAATTCTTTCCCGCAAATGATTGATGTCTCTGATCTTTTCACTATACACAACATTTTTTATGTGGCCCCAAAAGAAAAAGTCCAGTGGGGTTAAGTCTGTGCTTTGTGGTGGCCAAGGTATTGGGCCAGCCCTGCCTATCCACCTTCCTGGAAAGCGAGTGTCAAGAGCCGCACACACATGGTTAATGAAATGAGGTGGTGTGCCATCTTGTTGAAGAAACAAAATCCCCTTTTCCACCTCAGTATCATCCATTTGGGGAAAGACACACTCTGCCAACATGTCACAGTAAACGTCCCTGTTTATTGTTTTTTTTTCTACAAAAATGAAAGGATGAATCACACGATCTTCTATCAAACTGCACCAGACATTAACTTTGGGAGAGTCACATTGATGCTGAATAACTTCATGTGGATGCTCTGCCCCCCCCCCCCCCCCCCTTCCCCTCTAAATTCTTCAGTTATGATGATTAACTATTCTGATGTAGCCTCATCAGAAAAGACAATCTTTCTTAAAAAAATTGACATCATCATCAATTCTGTATAGAAAGTCAACAGCAAACTCATACCTTTCGATTTTATCAGTAGGTTTTATTTCATGTAACAGTTGCAATTTGTAGGAGCACAATTTAAGTCTTTTATGCACCTTTAGGCACTCCTAATTGTAGATTACACCTGGCCAATGAATTCTTTGGGCACCGAATACACGAAACACGGATCTGTTCAACAACATCTTCAGAAGTTCTTGGTCTACCTGGCGATTTTGCTTTTAAAAAACTACCTGTTTCCTTGAAAGACTTTAACCAATGACAGATAGTTTTTGCTGTAGGTGGTTCACCACCATACTGACGTCTAAAATTATGTTGCACTATTATAACTGACTCAGTTTTCACAAGCCAAATAACACACTGCAGTTTATGTTGTGGAATACATATTGTTGCTGAGTTGCTCTGCTCTGCACTGCACTGCATGCATGCCTGGACTGAAGTGAGGGAACAGAGGATAAAACGGCACTGGTGCCATCTCAATGTTGAGCAGACCTGCCAACTGCAGGGAGCCAAACTTGGAGAGTTGATGAATCAAACACCACAAACTAGAATAGTGTATGTCACTTTGAACAGATCCTAGGACATATTAAAACTAGGGATTCTTTGTCAAACACACTGTATATTGGTACACATTCAGGACCAAAGAATCTAAATTAAAATTCTCCAAATGATAAAAAGACGTGTTGAGTATAGTAACATTGTTAGGATACTTCAAGACTGACACCGTGACAGATAGAAACCATGCAAAAATAAAATAAGATTTGGTGTCTGCTAGAGGTAGCACAGAAGTGCATAAAAACAGGAGAGCTGTCTTGAGATATGGTGCAGTAGCATGACAGTGACATGCAACACTTGCATGCATGGGTGTGGATGTTTGCTGTCAGCTGATTTGCCCAGCAGCACCAAACTTATGGCTCTGGAAAGCTTGATTGTAGAAGCAGAATAAAGAAAAAGGGGGTGGGGGAATTGAGTGTTTGAAGTTCGAAACATCTACCATCTATTATCATAGGTTTCTGCTATCTGATGCCTCTGTTTTCTGTTATTCAGTGGAAAACAAATATTAATAGTTACTGGTAAACTTTAGTGTTATTATTGTGTTGGTCATTCAATATGATAGTGGTTCAATTAGCTGAACTGTAGGTCTGACATCAATGTACAAATTACATATGATCATCAAAATAAAGTTGTGGAAACAATGAATTTTGATTTTGTGATAAACTTATTCTAAAAGGGAACAGCTATAGTGTACTAGGAATACCACTGTGATTTGGACTGTATCCAATGCATGCGCAACATCATGACAAGCTGGGAAAATATTTCATGGCAGAGCAGATAATGGCTCTTACTATTAGAAATATTGAACTGCAGGAGCATCTGGAGACCATTCATGCATTGCCACCTGTTCAAAGAAGTGGATTCAGATGTTCAGGCAATCCCTGGCGATCCTACAAAATATGCTGACACTCCTCCTAGTGCATCACAGTTCAGCATAGTAATTAATTATCCTGCCATCACTTTCATTCCTTTCTTTGTGGGCAGATGGTCAGAAAACACATTTACATTTATACAGAAGCTACGCGATGTCAGCCAGATGTGCTAGTGGCCCAACGAATTTCAATTAAGTGTTACACATTTGAAGTTGTCAGGAGATGCATGAATGTATGTTGATTCAGTGGAGACTGAAAAATGCCAGCAGTTCTGAGGTGTTGGCTAAGGCTTTAGCAGACAGGTACACTGATAAAAGGGGCATAAGTTGCTATCAGGACAAGTTGTTCACCGTCCACTACAGCAATGGTAATAGTTTTGGAGCTTTTGTCAATTGTGTATGCACAATCTCATATCCTGTGTATGTGCTAGGATCAAACCAATCCAGGAATGCCCTGCTTAAGGAGGCAGAGGTATGAGCAGTTATGTATTCGTTAGGGGAATAAACCCACAGACAATGGTAAAGGTGGTGTCACCCTTGTCCCTACAGGAGGTAGTGCATTTAGCATTGCTGTGAGGAGAGGCTGGATGCTTTATTTCATTTTCTCCACATGGCACTGATTCCCACAGGGTCTACACTTCCAAACCAAACTGTATATGTTGCAAGTGGTCAGGTCATATTTTCAATACATGTTATGTTCGTTATTGTACCTATTGTGGACAGATTGGCCATCTTGTTACTGATTGCTGCCAGTCATGGGGTACACTAAAATGAGGATGGAGAGGAGCTTGAAGTTTTAGAGGAACTGGAAGATCTGGTCAAGAAAATGGTAGAGGGCCTGGGGCTCCACACTTCCAGTAAGGTCAGTCAACCCCATTAACTTTTGTGGGCTGATGTTGGCAAATGTAATTGTACTCAGTAATGTTATAAGCAAATCGTGAAAGCGTTCATAGATATGGATGCTCAGGTGAGCACAGTATTTTTTATCCCCTGGTGATACATATTGACACTGTCTCACTGATGCATAAATGGACAGAGACTTTGAACCCTCTGGTTGAGGTAATGACTGCGGGGTGAAAATAAACAATTAGAAAAAGGGACAGGATTTTGATGTCATTCTTGGTAATGATTCCTCGCACCTTTCAGGATGTCACTGAAATTATATCACAAACTGTTCAATTTGGTGTTTTAATCCATCAGTTTGGTGGCAACAACACTCAACAAGTGTGAGGAACCTGGCCAAAAAGACCTATTCCCCGAGTTTCCACGGAACATGTATCTTAGTGCTAAAGGCCAGCGTATATGGTGGGACAGAAAGAGTTCTCTGTATGGCAATCAAATTTTGAGAACCTATGAAAACTATCTTTCTGGTTGACCTATTCTGCAACAATGAAGTTTTAGATCATCCGTAGGCTCATGCCGTACAAGGCCCTGTAGGGTCGAGAACATAAATGGTAAAATGTATGTGAAAATATGTTTAGATAATTGTGGATTGAGAAATGTTGTAGTTCCATGTGGAACAGTGCTGCCCAGCTTACAGAAAATAACAGATGATGAGCAATATATGATAGGATAAACTCAATTCCTGGATAGTGCAAAGCAAAAATTGCCAATTTGAGGATTGTACTCAATTGCTCCACACTTTACAGACCAGCTGAGGGAAAAATCAATGCATCCAAACAAACCAGAGGGAAGTATTTTTTACCCTGTGTAAGAGGAAATTGCATGACTGTTTGAAGGATGGCAGTACTTGCTAGCCACCAATTTGACTCAGTACGAAATTTCAACTGGGAATGCATGGTTAATTGCCCAAAAACCCTAAGAAATATCATACCACTTTTAATCAGTAGTTGAAGAAAGCATCCAGAAATAATTAGGTTCTGGAATTATTCAGCCTTCCTCAAACCCTTGGGTATCCCCTATTATACTCGTGCCCAAGGAAAGCATTAACAGTGAAATAAGCTATCATCTTTGTGTTGAGATGAGAGCAGTGAACTGGGTAAGCACTCTTGGTACATATCTGCTGCCTCATATTGATAAGACACTTAACTTATTAGGAAACTGCAAGTATTTCTTTGTTCTAAGTATGAAATCAGGCTATCATCACATTCCCATTGTGCCTTGGAACAGACATGAGATGGCATTTGTTGTGGCTTCAGGATTATGTGAGTTTCTTAGATTGCCTTTTGATTTAAAAATGCACCTGTTACTTTCCAGCAGTTTGTAGTCATATTACTTCATGGATTGAAACTAATCATCTGTTTAGTATTTTTTGATGATACCATTGTCTTTTCATGGACAATAGAGCAACATGTTGAACACCTAAGAAGCATACTATCACAGCTACAAGGGAAACTTAAGTTTTAATTTGGAAAAGTGTTATTTGTTGAGTCTTAGGTGCAATATCTGGGCCACATTATAAGTTTTGTGTCTTATGGAGGTGGTTGACTATTTCCTTGCACTTAAGAACGTGAAGGAACTACAGCCATTTCTTGGGCTTGCTAATTATTACCATAGATTTATTCAAGGTTATACCACCAACACAAGGCAAGTTCCAAAATTACTGAAAAAGGCGGTACCTTTCAATTAGATCACAAAATGTGGCAGAAATGGAATAAATTAAGGTTAAGGATGTTCTGTCAAAATCTCCCTTGTTAATCTATCTAGACTTCAAAACATCATGTGATGCCAGTGGGTTGTGTCCTAAGTCAGGAGCAAGATGCAGAAGAAAAACCTGTTGGTTATGCATCCTGTCATCCTGATGAAGCAGATATTAATTACAGCACAACTGCAAAAGTGTTGTTGGCACTGGTATTTGGAGAGAACTACTTCAAGTGATACCAATACAGTCAACATCTCACTGTAGTTACTGATCATGCCATCTTATTGTGGCTTTTAAACTTAAAAGATCCAAGTAGTCAACTGATGCAGTGAGCTTTAAAACTAAATGAACATGATTATGAGATACACCACATATTGGGCAAATTACATCAAAATGCTGATGTTCTGCACAGAAAGGTTTGTGTGTTGCAAGCAGATAAGGTACTTGTTGCTGATTTGCAGGAAGCATAGGAAAAAACTGCAGAATGCAAGCAATTTGCCACACTTCTGGACTTCATGTGTCTGAAGAAGGTATCTTGTGTCAAAAAATGCCTGAAGGAATTTGGTTGGTAATATTGAAAGCACTCCGGCATCACATTATTGCCCAATGTCATGATAGCATTCAAGCTCATCACATGAGAAGCAGATCACAAATACATAGGTAGTGACACAGTACTGGTGGGAAGGCTATCAATGTCATTCTGAAGAACACATTTGCACGTACATTCTGTGTGTGCAGAGTGCGCAACTGACTAAACCTCAAATTCCACTGCAAACATTGACTCCAGACTTTTGAAATCATAATGTTGGACATTGTGGGACCTTTTGAACAAACATATAAAGAAAACAAACATATACTGTCCATTATTGGTCACTGTTTTCACTATCTATTTCTGGTCCCTATAGCTGATATGATAGCTGTAACAGTAGTGAAAGAATTTGTGATGTATTTCATCTTGCCTTTTGGAATCCCTGTTGCAATACTTTCTGATAAAGGTGTACATTTTATGTCTTTCATGTTTGTAAAAGTCTGTAAACTACCACATATTAAAAAATGGAGAACCGCCTCTTTTCATCCTAAAGTAAATGGTAGGGCTGAATATGTTGATACAGCAATCATGAAATGCTCATACTACAATCACAAAAGTGCCGTATTACCACCTTTCCATCAGGGTGACTAGGTGCTGTTGAGAAATCCTACCCTCCAAAAGAGGAGGACAAAAAGTTCTCCCTGCAGTATGAAGGACCATACCAGATTACTTGGGAGATGTCACCTTTGGATGCCAAAATACAGTATCAGACTGCACGGTGATCGTGCAATTTGATAGGCTATAGCCTGATGATGGTCGTTTGACACCACAACCAGTTGTAATTTCTGTTGATCCTGTGTGAGTTAAATGCAGTACCTCCCAAAATTTTAGGAGATTTATGAAACTTCTTTTACTGGCACTCTAAATGCCCATATGTCCTGCAGCCAAAGGACTGAATTCAGTTTGAATTATGGAACTGGAAACAACAATATCCCTGCCATCATTTGTAATGTGTAAATTCTTTTCCTCACAATTGACTGTCCTCTGCAGACTCCCGTCTCAACTCTCAGGAGGTATGGAAACATGAAACAGGTGTGCAGTGTTTCTGATTACCCAAACAATTTCTGTAAGATAATTTGGCAGTCCCATCCTTAAAATCTTTCTAAACAATCCTTTCACAGTGCTCTTTTCTTTCCTGTATTTTCAAATTACTGTACCCCATACAACCAGTGGTATTTCTGAAAGTGCCAAGTAGTTTTTGTGCCTTGACTGGAATAAGTTGGCTTTCCAATGTGGCAGTGACTGCAGCTTGCATCCCTAACATAAGTATATGGGAAGTGTGGATGGGCAGCCAGTGCATTGCAAGTTCTCCTCCAAGAGTCCCTGCAAATGCACAGAGCTTGACACAGTTGCTACCTCCTCCCTCTGAGAACACGCATGCATGCTTTGTGCCACATGTGCAGAGTCCCCATGAGACCACTATCCGTCCTTGTCCCTCCTCTCACCACCCATTTCTACATTATGGCCTAGTGGCCATCCTGCGTTCTTGACATCATGGGACCCACCTCTCCAATATCTGAATATGGATACTGTTGACGATTTTAAATGACAGTGGACCAGCTGCTCCTGCCACGACATGCCGCTGTCTTGTTCTTTACGTCTCAACTAGCAAGAATAATATGCAGACCCCCTTTAGCCAGACTGCAGCACTGTTATTTTATGCTTTTAGTATTTACTTCAGTACTAGCACTTCAGTAAAACTACAGTGAATATTTGTTATCATAATGTTCATAACTGTCACTGTGGCAGCTCTATATGAAAAGGTGTTCATTCTATAGTTGAGAGTAAAGACACCTGAGAGGTGTTTTCTGTTATGCTATGAAGAGAAAGCAGCTCAGAGTTCTAAGATTCAGACTGTGTAAGAGTACTGTAATAGTAAATGACATTAATAATTTTACTGTACAGTTTCAGCTATCTATTGCTTATTATTTTAACTGTTTTACTAAGTGAACTATGGTTCATGATACTGTGTTAGTATCTGGAAGCATGTGAATTATATCAGCAGATAAATTGGCAAGAGCAGACAGTCTATCTTCATCCATGGTACTTCTAAGGATCATTTTGATCTGTGACAAAGTGGCAAAATACCTCTCTGTTTCACACATTGTCACTAGGATAGTAGCTACTAATTTCAACAATTTCGCAATGTCAACAAAAGGTTCTCACAGGTTATTTTCAATTAAAAATTTTAGAAGGGCTATTGCACTTTTCAGTTCTTGAAAATCATTTCAAGCCCAAATGATTCATAGGTCTATTTTTAACTTAGCTTTATTTAAAAATAGATAGGACTGCATAACATTGGAAAGAATTTTTTCAGGTAATTTATTTTTCAGTGAGGGGAAGAAGTGCTGGTGAAGTAAATTAGAGACCAATAAGTGGCTGGCAAATTCAAACCTCTGTTTGCTCTCCTTAATTATTATGTCAGTTACTTTCTTTGCTGCTTCATTCCTTGTTTTTCATATATGTCCTTACAGCTTCTTTTTGCTGTATTTGGTTTTTCCTCGATTATGATGTTATTAACATTGCCTCTAACTTTCAAAATTTCATTTTTGTATGATGTTTTCTGCTTGATTTATTGAGATGGGATCAGTGGTGGACTTTCGTAATTGGTTGCACAAGATCTCCATGTGAGACATTATTTTATAAAATACCTCTAACCAAAAGGAGAATTTTTGTCTGTTACAGTTTCAACCTTAGACCATATGCAAAAGTTGTCATCTGGTTGCTGGTGTCTTCAACAGATTGAAAACATTCTAGAATGGCTTTTTTTTTTTCTTATGCACTGTAAGGATTGTTCTTGATTTAAAATTTCATCTTATGGCTGATCAATGAGGGATTTTTCATTTCACACTTGCATCTAGAAAAGCCACAATTTGAGGTGAATTAGAGAAGAATATTGTTACGTCTGCAATAATATTGAAAAACAGTTTTACTTGTTTATTCCTACTTGTAACTTGGGCAAGAATTAAGCTCAGCTGGTGTGCATAACAATGCACATAACACACGAAATGATACTTTTCTCTTACAATTGTTTGTACCCCTGCATGTTGGCAGTGCATGATACAAGCACCATCATAACTTTTGGATGTTACTTTTTCTTTCTTTTCTTGGAGAACATCAGCAAGAACATTTTTAATACAAGCTGCTGAGGAGGAAGCATCATTACCAGATGAATTTAAAAATGTCCAAAATCTTTCAACAGGCTCTCCAGCAGATAATAGATAACAAAACATTACAAGCAATTGAAATTTAAAAGATACAGCAGAAGTTTCACCTGATGTCACATACATAAAATCTGACTTAGCTATTTCTGAATTAATTTCTCCATGAAACGCATGTAACATACCCTAGTAAATCAATTTGTATATCCTTGGATGTACCCTTAAAGACTGTAGCATTGTTCATGTGCTCTTTTAAAAGAGCATCTTTGCTGAAGTGAAATTTATTGACCCTCTGAATATTCCAGAATTGCTAGATTCCGCTGTTTCATCAAGTCCACGTAAGCCAAGTTCAAACTCACAGCAGAACTTTATGGAGTCAATCATAGTTATTTTTTCTTACATTGTCATTGTGACTTTCTATATTATGTCTGAAAGCTGAGCTAAGCTATTGCCTAATTTCTGTTTTTCCAAGGACTGATAAATCTAAATAAGAATTCTTATGTGCAATAGATTCTTTGCACTTCTTAGCCTTCTGTTTTAGATGACTTATGTCTTTCCTCAGCTTGTTTTAATTCAAGGTGAGGTACTGGCCTACCAAGCTTCTTCATTTCACACTTCTCTTCCAAGATCAAAGCTGAGAAATTTGCATCTAAAAGGTATTGAACACAGTTCATCCTTCTCTGACAGCAAACTCCAAGAACAGATGAATATGCATGTGAGCACTAAAGCACAATTAATAACTGAATACACTGTTAAGCTATTGTATGAACATCACTCCATTACAATGAAGGCACATGTGCTAACTGCTTTGGTTATGGGCTGTGATCTTTCAGTTCAGGTCAATTTCCATGAAAGTCCAACTCACATCTGAGCTGGTCCTTCCACCAGTGTAAATGTGCATATATTACTAGCAATAGTTCTCCTTGCTCCTGCCTGCCAAAGGAACACCCATAAGCTTATTTATGGAGGTTCAGAAGGGACATTGAGCCCCAGCAGTGCTTGGGGGTATACGCATGCTATTTGGAGACCTTAAAAGTTTTTTTTTATATGATGCAAATACCTTGAAAATTAAGATAAAATGATCTAATATGAGAAACAAATGAAGAATAAGTGTGTAAATTATAAATGTATATATTTAAACAGTCATCTTTTTTTCACTGAACCACTGGAACATATGCTGTGCCACCTCTCAATGACATCGACCTCCAGAGGTCAATAAGAGCAAGCAAAATTGAACCCTAAGAACATTATAGGTGTGTACTGCCCTTTGATTCATTCTTGATTTTTCTCTAGTTCATTTCAGATTGTCTATGCTAATGCATGTGTATCATGTCATTCATGTTTAATAAAGTGGTTACTTTTGTAGAATCAGTATGTGCATCTTATTCCATCTACATACCTCTATGGTAACAAAAACATTGATGACCTGCAACAGCCGTACAATACCTACAGACTCAGAAAGCGTGTTGTGTTGCTTTCCCACCAGTCAATGAACAGTGATACCCAACAAAGATTATTGGGACCTTTGGTCTATACTTTGTGTGTGTGTGTGTGTGTGTGTGTGTGTGTGTGTGTGTGTGTGTGTGTTGGGGCTTATGGGCGCTCAACATCGAGGTCATCAGCGCCCTGACACACATTAAAAGGAACGAATGTGGAGAGACCTAATAAAACTGAAAAACACACTTAAAGAAAACAGGAAAAGAAGGAAAATACTACATAAGATAGTAAAACCGAAGGAAAGGGAAAACATAGCAACAAGAATGCCACACAAAATTGTCACTGGCTGGCCACTTACATAAAATATTGGCGAGCTTGTCACACAGTGAGCAAATTAAAATACTCTCCCTAAAATCTTTGTAAAAACATTTGACATGGCACAGAACTTTAAAACTTTAACCACATTCGTCCGAGTGTTGCCTAAAAGAGATGGCAGGTCCGCTGGCAAGCCAGCCGCAGCCCGCTGGTCAGAAAATAAAACACAATCCAATAAAACGTGGCGCAAAGTGACCTGAACGCCACAAGCACCACACATTGGAGGGTCCTCCCACCGGAGCAGGAAGCCATGCGTCATAAGGCTGTGGCCTATTCGAAGCCGCGTGAGGAGAACATCGTCCCGTCGATGGAGCTGAAAGGAAGTACACCACACACGCGTTGTGGGCTTCACTATACAGAGCTTATTGTCAGTCACTTCCAGCCACTCATCCTCCCACTGACGCATGACTTGTGAGCTCAACAGCGAGGTGAGTGCGTGCAAGGGGATAGCACACTGAGATACTTGTAGTTCGAGACACGCCTCCTTGGCTGCGAGATCTGCCCTTTCATTCCCAGCAATGCCGACATGCCCCAGAACCCAGCAGAAAGCTACAACCTTCCCCAGTCGCTGTAGTCGGAGGAGGGCATCCTGGATGGTCTGGACTATTTTGTCTGCCGGATACAAACGTTGCAATGAGTGAAGGGCACTGAGCGAATCGGAACAGACAAGAAATTTAGGAGAGGAAGAAAGCCTCATCTGCTCCAGTGCCCGCAAGATCGCAGACAATTCTGCATCAAAGACAGTAAAAGTCTGAGGCAGTCGGACCTTGAGGACACGATCCGGAAAAACAACTGAGCAACCAACGGAATCCCCTTGTTTCGATCCATCCGTAAAAACAGCTACATAGTCGTGGTGCTCAGATAAAATGGCAGAAAATGCTGCATTAAAAACAGTGGCAGGAGTGCAATCTCTCTTGTACTGCAATAAATCTAAAATCACTCTGGGGGCTCTTCAGTAACCAGGGTGGCAGGCGGTTAAAACCCAGGATTTGGGGTTGTACAGACTCCACACCGAGGGACTCTAGCACACGTTGCACACGGATCCCAAACGCCAACGTAGCCCGAGGACGGTGGGAAAAAAGGCGGTCCAGAGGTGGATGGGCAACAAGATGGTGAGCAGGCGAGCTGGGAGCTGCAAGAAACTTATATGCCTGGCGCACCAGCAGGAGCTGCCACCGGATGGTAAGTGGCGGTTCGCCAGCCTCAGCACAGAGGCTGGGTACGGGACTGGTCCGATAAGCACCCATGGCCAGTCGAATCCCAGCATGGTGAACAGCGTCAAGGATCTGCAAATAAGACGGCCTTGCTGACCCATATACTGTGCACCAATAGTCCAGCCTTCAACGCACAAAAGCGTGATAAAACTGAAGGAGACGCACCCTGTCCGCTCCCCAAGACCTGTGGCTGAGGCACTTGAGGATGTTCAGTGCCTTCAGGGTTCTAGCTTTCAAGTCACGTAGGTGTGGCAGCCATGACAACCTGGAGTCAAAAATTAGGCCCAGAAAACGCACTGTGTCTCTAAAATGTAGGACAGTATCCCCCATATGCGAGGCAGGCAAAGTAAAAAGACGACGAGAACGATTAAAATGAACACAAACACACTTATCGGCAGAAAACCGAAAACCCGTCTTTGCAGCCCACTCCTCTAACCGCCGCACTGTTAGCTGCAACTGACGGCTCACGGTTGCAACACTGGAGGAGGAACAGAAAACAGCAAAGTCGTCTACAAACAAGGAGCACTCGACTGGACTCCTCACTGTAGACGTTATACTGTTGATGGCTATGGCAAAGAGTGTAACGCTTAAAACACTGCCCTGGGGGACACCGTTCTCTTGCTCAAAGCGATCAGACAGTGTGTCATCAACGCGGGTCCGAAAAAACTGCTGAGACAGGAAAGACCGAATGAAAATGGGGAGGTGGCCACGAAAGCCCCATTGATGCAGTTGTGCAAGAATACAGTGTCTCCAAGTAGTATCATATGCCTTACTGATATCAAAGAAGATACCGATACAGTGATGCTGACGGAGGAAAGCCTGCTGAATAGCCGCCTCCAGGAGGGTCAGGTTGTCGACCGTGGACCGAAATTTGGGGAATCCACACTGAAAGCGGCTACGGAGCTGTCTGGTCTCTAACAGCCAGACCAGACGCCGGTTAACCATCCGTTCCAGGGTCTTTCCAACACAGCTTGTCAAGGCGATACTACGATAACTACTGGGACATGTGCGGTCCTTTCCTGGTTTGAGGAGAGGGATGAGGATTGCCTCCCTCTGCGAGGTAGGGAACACTCCTGTCTGCCATATGAGATTAAAACATTCAAGGAGGATTTCCTTTGACGCCGCTGGCAGATGTCACAGCATGGAGTACTGGATGCGGTCATAACCTGGTGCAGTGTCAGAAGTCTCATTAAGTGCCGATTCAAGTTCCCACATGGAGAAAGGGGAGTTGTAGGCCTCAGAACTGTTCGACCGAAAGTCCAAGGTCGCTCTTTCGACAGTCGCACGGTAGCGACGAAACGCTGGATCCTGGGTTGCAGTGGCAGTACTTTGTGCAAAATGCTCTGCCAGCATCTGAGCAATGGCTCTGGGTGTCATTTGAAAGTATCCCTGGTTCAGGACTGCAGCTACTGGTAAACGGCTGCATTTACCGGAAATCCCCCGGATGGCTTCCCATACTTTTGTGGAACAAGTGGAACGGTTGATGGAGTCCAGGAACTCCTGCCATGACCTTTCCTTGCTCTCTTTAATGACACGGCGTGCCCTAGCTCTCGCGATTCGAAAGGCGGTAAGATTGGCCGCTGTTGGGCGGCATTTAAATCGTCGAAGAGCTGCACGCCTGTCCCGGATGGCGGAACGGCACTCTTCTGTCCACCAAGGCACAAGGCGCCACTTAAGAGGGCCAGAAGACCGTGGTATGGACAGGTCAGCAGCATGATGGATCACAAGTGAGATGTGATCCACCCATTCCTGTACGCTGTTGTGGCGTTCAAAGACAGCCAACCGAGTGAACAGTGGCCAGTTTGCTCTGCCAATCATCCACAATGGCGGCCTCTGTTCCAGCAATACACCATCCAGGAGATGAATGCGGATGGGGAAGTCATCGCTGGAATGAAGGTCGTCAATGACCTCCCAGTGAACAGAGTCGGTGAGGGTTGGAGAGCAGAAAGATAGGTCAATGGCTGAGAATGACCCAGTAGCAGTAGAGAAATGGGTCGGAGTACCTGTGTTGAGGATGCACAACACTTGAGATGTTAGGAGGCTCTCCAAAATTCGACCTCGAGCGCAAAGAGAAGTGGAGCCCCACAGGAAATGATGGGCATTGAAGTCTCCCAGGAGGAGAAATGGGTGGGGGAGTTGGTCGATAAGATCTGTGAGAGCCTCTAAGTTCACTGCATCCAGAGGGGGCAAATAAAGGGAGCAAACGGTAAGCCTCCGACATGAATGAATTTCAACTGCAACTGCTTGCTGGTCAGTATCCAGGGGGAGAGCCGAGGAGTGGTGGTCATGATTGACAAACATGGCGACTCCACCTTTGGCCCTTTCTCCAGTCAGGTCATCTTTGTGATATAACGTATAGCCCCTTAGTACATGAGCATCAGAAGGTTTGAAATGCGTTTCCTGTAAACACAAGCACAGGGGACGTTGCTGTGCTAGGAGGTTAAGTTCCTCCACATGTGCCCCGAATCCATTCATGTTTCACTGTATAATGGGAGCCATCTATCAGGGTGGGAGTACCTTCATTCTCACTTCCTGTTGGGGAGGTGAGCCCACAACAGGTAGAGGCTCAGTTTTGGGGCGAGATGATTGCCCCAATCTGACATCAACCTCCATCGCCTCTGAAGAGGAGTTGAGAGAGACGTCAGAGAGAATGACATCAACATCAGCAGACTGTATAAGTTCAGTCTCCTTCAGTGGGCGAGTCTTTACCTTTGGCTTTGGTTTAGATTTTCTGGCCTGAGGTGGCATTGAGGCCAAAACCTCAGAAACAGTAGGGGGTGTAGCAGTGCTGGGCAGTGCACAAGACTGGACCCGGGAAGGGGCAGGAAGTTCCATGATGTCAGCTACCACGGCCTGCGGCCTGGTCAGAAGGCGGGGGGGGGGGGGGGGGGGGGGGGGAGGGGGGGAGCAGCAGGCTTCACAGGAACAGCAGCAGCACATGTAAATTGACAAATGCAGGTGCTAGTGCTGACAGTAGCAACCTCCGTTTGCATAGCGGCATCGGTTTTCAAGACTGGCTGTTTCAGAATGGAAGAAAAGGAGGCAGCAAACGTGGGCGGCTGCATGGACTTGTAGATTTTCTTTGCCTCACCATACGGGATGTGTTTTGTGGTTTTAAGTTCCTGGATCTTCCGTTCCTCAAGGAAAACTCTGCATTCCCTACTCCACAAAGGGTGATCCCCAGAGCAGTTGACACACTTGGGAGGAGAGGAGCAAACAACTCCCTCATGGGCGGCTTTACCACATTTCCCGCAAGTGGCTTCCCCTTTACAGCTGAGAGTAGTGTGGCCAAAGTGTTGGCGTTTAAAACACCGCATGGGGTTGGGGTAATAAGGCCGTACACTGAGATGTAGGAAACCTGCCTTCACATGCTCTGGCAATTTGGTGCTGTTAAACGTAAGGATAAATGAGTCAGATTTCATGAGAGCACCATCCACCCGTTTCATAATGTGTTGCACGTCGACAATTCCTTCCCGGGACCATTCAGACTTCAGTTCGTCTTGGGGAGTGTCAACGAGATCTCTGCAAGTCACAACACCCTTGCTGTAGTTCAGGGTGTTGTGAAATTCAGTCTCTATCACAAACTCCCCAAGAAATTGTGCCTTCTGAAGGTTCTGGACTTGCTGGAAGCTAGATGTTTCAACCAGCAAGGTGCCATTTCGCAAGCGCTTTACAGACTTTAACGTGCCAGCAATACCTTCTAAGCCCTTCTGTATATAAAATCCTGAAACTTTTTCAAAACTCCCATCTTTTTTTTTTTTTAATTGTGAGAAACACATTCTGTTACTACTACCTGAATCAGGAGGACTGGCTACACGAGCCCTCTTGTTAGATTGAGTGTTAGAACCTACCAGCGGCCCACCCTTTCTGCTGGGAGGAGGAGAAGAAAAGTTCGAGGGTTCCATCTCGGTCCCACGAGCAGCTAGGGAACTAGAAGTCCACCTAGACAGAGCCCCGCGTGCCTAGGTAAGCCTTATACAACTGAGGTGCGGCAGGTTCTCCAGAGGTTGCCCGCTAACGACTGTTCCACCTCAACAGCCACGCATCTCATCAGCGCACAGCACACCTTGAGATTGAAAGGTTGTTTATAGAGGTTTATTCCATCCTCGCGATCCGGGCGGTCAAGCCAAGATCCCCATTTCCTGAGACACACAACGTTCCATCGCCGCGCCGCACGGTGGTCGCTGAAGTATGCTCAGAGCTTACGGTGACAGGGGACTGGCGGCGCTTACCAGTCCCCAGCTCAGGAACCCCGGGGTTGCCAAGTCCGTACCCAGCAAATGAATGCTGAGCCCCTGGGGGCATTGGTCTATACGGATTGTGTTTCTGGTATGTGGTGTTGTGCAATGAACAATATGAAATAGTATAAGTATGAAGCTATGCGTGTAAGTGATTACAATTCTCCTCCCACACATGTACGAGATCAGGTGGATCACATACATTACAGTTCTTTGCTACTTATCTCAGATCTTATGGGCATCTTTATGAAAGACGAGCAAAAGAGACTGATAAAAACAGGTGTTCTTGGGCCTGCATCAGATTTTTGTGGGTGAGTACATCATTGTGATAAGGCCCCTCACATTTCCAGTCATGCTTCTGCACCAGTTTTTGAGGAGACAAACCCATTTATTCCCACTTGTCCATCCTTGATGATCAGGTCACACATGATCTCTGGGCTACCTACTGTCTTGTGGCCAATCAGTAGTGTTATGTTTGCTGACACCCCTATACTGAATTACTTGGTATCATACACATACATTTCCAGCAACATTCGTATCATATAGTGTGTGTTACATTAACTGACACAGTTTCTCTCTCGTCAACCACAAACTTCGTTCACCATTGTAGAATCTCCGTTTTCATTTCACAGTGTCATTGATGATACAGCAAAATATTCTGCATTACTTTGTAACATCAGGGATCATGCATCTATTATCAACCTTGTGCAAGCTCAGTGCAGCTAAAGCAGTTTTCTTGCAACAAGTTTATCACCCACTTTACTCAAAACAGTTAACTGGAAGGAGAGCTTTATAGTTCTGGTGCCATTTACAGAACTTAGAGGATCTGAAGTTAATATTGGACAACCCTTTATGGGCAATATTGATGAGTAAATTGCCTCACATTATTCAAAGGTTCTTGATTGTGAATGAAGGACTCATGCAGAATGTGAAACTACAGAATGTTGATCAAGTTTTTGCACCACAAGATGGACACTCTAACTACCCAGGAGCCACGTCTATGGCAGCCATATTGCTCTATGTCGTGATAATCGGCAACTAAACAGTGCCAAACACATCCAGTAAATCGTGACACACCCACCACATGTCAGTGCCTTCTGGCCTCCAAGATTCAACATCATCAGCTGTATATAATTGACTGGCTACCACCATACATCACTAAGACTTCCAACAACAACCAACAGAGTGCTTGTTGGTGCTCATTTCACTTGCATTTCAGCACTCTCATGCTCCAATGCATCTCACCATGCAAGCACTCAAATGCCACTCACAATCTTCAGCAGGCATCACAAGTCACACGGGGGAAAAAAAAACCCTCTCTCTTAGGCCTTATGTGCATACAACAAACTAGCTTGCTTCATACTTCCAAACACAACAACCATCTCCGTAGTCTCAAGAAGAGTATAAGCCAACATTTTCTAGATGACCCAGGCTTCAAGATAAGCATGGCCTTGTTATTTCTCACACTTCAAGATCTCTGCTACAGCTGTGGGCTGCAAACAATTCACCAGTAACAGCATATAGTTCCACTACCTGCACCATTAACTTAGGTCTATGCAAAACTTTAACATGGATTTTTATTGTGATTGACATTAACAAACATCTGTTAGGGGCTGATTTTCTGCATCATTATCACTTGCACCCTGATTTGAGAGGAGGACTACTTTTTAACTTAGGTAATGATAATTCCATTCCATGTACTGTTGGCAGACCTACGCTTTCTGTTTCTCCACAGCAAACAGAGTCCTGAATGTCTTCAGTAAGTGAGACTCAAAAATTTAGGTTGTTGCTAGCTCAGTATCTGACTATAACGTATCAGTAGTATGTAGATAATAAAAAGGATCATCTGATGTTCCAGGAAGAGAATTTGTTGTTGCGCGAGACTCTAGCTCAGTATTTGACTATAATGTGTCAGTAGTATGTAGATAATAAAAAGGATCATCTGATGTTCCAGGAAGAGAATTATTTGTTGCACGAGACTTTGCATGATCAATGCAACAAACCTGCAGAGGCCAACCACCAGCTATCATTGTTAAGAATCTCTTCAGCTACCAACATTAAACATCATTCATCCACCATTTCCAATCCCAGCTGCATAATGAAAATTATGGAGAGCTTGCTGATCAGGATAAGCAATTCAATCTGACATTTTCCTGGCATATTTCTACTAGTAGAATTCTTGGGTGTGTGACCAGGGCATACAGTAATAAGTCCACAATATTTTGGCAAAAAGACTCATTGTCATCTTCATGGGGTCCCTGGAGAGTATCTATAAAAAACACTAGCACAATGAAATTCACAAAGAAGCCTTGAACAAATAAACCTCATGATATTTTATACTCAAAGTATAAAAGTATTAGAGGGTGTAAGCCACAAGTGGTGTAAAATACTGGCACAGACTGCTACGTTATATAGGCAAGTCTGTGGAATGTGGGTATGGAGCAGTTCTGACAAGCATATTATTTAACAGTGAGAAAAAATTTTAATTTGATGCTGCCACTTTAGTAATGGGGAGAAATGAAACTGTGTTTCGGCATTAAGCATAAGGCTAGTAATCTCTTATTGGTGTTTATCAAAAGCTAGAATTTTGAGTACTGTTAGTTTTCTGCCTTTAGTTATTCTGCAGAGAATACTTTTAATATATATGAATGACACACATTTACAGCATGTTCAGCAAATGCAGAATCTTTCTTTTCCAGTTTTCAACTCATTTCATGTTCAATCAGTCTAGTAGTTACAGCCGTACCTGACTGACCTATATATAAATTTGCCACAAAGATAGCAGAAAAATCTATAAATTCCATCCTGTTCTAAAGGTGGAATCTTGTCTTTACCGTTTAACAGAATAAGGACAATAGTATTCCTAGTATAAAAACATGAAGTATATTTCCTGGGTTTTAGTTTCCTAGCAAGTACCTGTGAAGTCCTACCTACATACAGCATGGAGCCCATTTGTTATCAGGATGGTTTAGTGCATTCTAAGGAGGAAACAGAAGTGCTGTTATTTTGTCTCTCTTCTTTCTACTGACTGATATCAAATAGGGTAGGATTAAAACCATTGCAGTATGCTACGTCTTGAATGATTTTTCATTCACTTCCAAAATATGATATGCTTTTTGGTGCTGTTTGCATGCATGACAGTGTATTCTGGGATGCTGGGAACTGGCAGGTGGCCGACCATTGTGGCCGAGCGGTTGTAAGCGCTTCAGTCCAGAACTGTGCTGCTACTACGGTCGCAGGTTCGTATCCTGCCTCGGGCATTGATGTGTGTGATGTCCTTAGATAAGTTAGGTTTAAGTAGTTCTAAGTCTAGGGGACTGATGACCTTACATGTTGAGTCCCATAGTGCTTAGAGCCATTCGAACCATTTTTGAACTGGCAGATATTACTGTGTCTGTAGAAGTTACATTCCTGTTTATCCTCAATAAATGCTATTGCTTACTCATGTCAATGTAAGGTCTAGCAACTCCACCGTAAACTTAATTTTACTGTTGTGTGAATTTAAATGTTGGAAAACTTTGTCTCGTAATAACTGTCCACGAGTACAGTACATCAACCACGTACCTTGTCCAGCACTGTATTTTAGAACCCCTAGGTATTCCATAACACACAAACATAGTGTACAAACCAAATCAGATTTTGGAAATTAATTAGAAATAACCAAACATATAGCACACAGCAATGGTTATAATCCTACCATAATTGACAACATAGTCAGTAGGAAGAAGAGAGACAAGGTAACAGCACTTCTGTATCCTCCTCAGAAAGCACTGAACCACAACAACAGGCTGCATGCTGTATTTAGGTAGGACTTCATAAATACTTGCCAGGCAACTAAAATCCAGGAAAAATACTCCAGATTTTTATACTAGGAGTAGCGTTGCTCACATTCTGTTCCGCAGTCAAGACAAGATCCCACCTTTAGAACAGAGTGGATCTCTCAGAATTTCCTGCTATCTGTGTGACAAATTACATGTAGACCCACTAAGTAAGGCTATAACTACTAGACTGACTGAACATGAAAAGAGTTGGAAGTTCAAAAAGAAAGTGTCCATCTTTGCTTAACATGCTCTGAATGAATCTCATTCTTGTGACATTAAACGTCACATTCTCCACAGAAGAGCCAAAGGCTTTTAATAAACCCCAATCAAAGAACCCTTTCCTCACCCTTAATGCCCAAACACAGTTTAATATTTCACTGTTACTAAAGTAGTATCAGCCTATTACTATTTTTCTTACCATTAAATAATATGCATTTTATAACCATTCCATGCTCACATTATATAGACTCCTTTCTCCGTACCTTCCGCCCCCTTTTTTTAGCTTATTCATCACATTCAACAATTATTTTGTTCACATAATATAGTAGTCTGTGCCAATACTTACTTGTTTGTGGCCAACGTCCTCTTATACTTTCAAACGTTGAGTATGATGTAACATGAGATGGGTCCAGAAGCATCAGTCGAGGGACATCAACCCCTCTGGTCTCAGTGCTCAGCTTGTAAAGATGTTTCCTCCCTTCCTCTCTCCCCCTTGATTTGTGGACACTACTCCATACATGATCGGCCATTATGGTTCCTCTGATTGTTCACCAAACCTAGGGTCACCAGCTGAACTCCTAACTGAAGAAAATGCACCATTTTACCTTTTAAACCATCTGTTTTTCTCACTGCCTTTCCCAGATGCCCACACATCCTACTGCTGAACTAACACTGGTATGGCACTGTATAAAATAGTCTGCACTATTCAGCAAATTTCATTTTCAATACGCTTCAGCAGAACTGAAAAAAATTGTGATAAACCCCAAGTACTAAACTCCATGCTGAAAGTTTCCTTTGGGGCACGTGCCTCCTGTTATGTCCTGAAGTTTCTTGGAGTAGTTGAAAACTTTTCCCTCTAGTGCCTTATTTATTCATATACTCTGTTTTTTGCATTTGATTAATTCTTAAATGTTGTGTTTATAATTTTTTTTTTTAAATAGGCAGTTCACAAACAATACATTGCTAGACCAAGTTGCTTTGGCTCACATGATCCAACAGAATTTGGTAAATAAATACATGAAACATCACCTTGTGTCAGCTTGGCCACCAGTCAGCTGTTTACCCAAATAAATGGTCGCTATGAAACTGTTCCGTAGCTCTGAATTGACACCCAGTGGCAGAATACTGCTGAGCACATGCTCAATTTCAATGGCTGCTTCATAGCCCATACCATCTGCATCCTTCCCCCCACATCAACTTTTCTGGATTACACAGGTGGGAGTTGTCTTTGCAATACATCCTTTGGTCCCATAATCTTTCTGGCCTCAAACTCCTCTAGCCCACTGCTTTACATCCACCTCCACCCCTGTCCCAGGAATCTGGCTTCACTCATCCTGCACGTGCACCATTTTCCCCACAGTCTTCTCTTCCTCTGTTCTGTCTCCTCCGACCAATTTGTTCCTCTACATCATCATGCACTGCATGAGTTGACGAATGCCAGTGGCCAAGCTACATTTCATCTACATCTATGTGATTACTCTGCTATTCACAATAAAGTGCCTGGCAGGCGGTTCAATGAACCACCTTCAAGCTGTCTCTCTACCATTCCACTCTCAAACAGTGCTCTGGAAAAATGAGCACTTAAATTTTTCTGTGTGAGCCCTGATTTCTCTTATTTTATCATGATGATCATTTCTCCCTGCATAGGTGGGTGCCAACAGAATGTTTTCGCAATTGGAGGAGAAAACTAGTGATTGAAATTTCATGAGAAGATCCCATCACAACGAAAAACGCCTTTGTTTTCATGATTGTCACTCCAATTCATGTATCATGTCTGTGGCACTATCTCCCCTACTTCACAATAAAACAAAATGAGCTGCCCTTCTTTGAACTTTTTCGATGTCATCCATCAGTCCCACCTCATGGGGATCCCACACCGCACAGCAGTACTCCACAATAGGGCAGACAAGTGTGGTGTAAGCAGAATCTTTAGTACACCTGTTGCACCTTTTAACTGTTCTGCTAATGAATCTTAGTCTTTGGTTTACTCTACCCACAACACTGTCTATGTGATCATTCCAATTTAAGTTATTTGTAATTGTAATCCCTAAATACTTTAGCTGAATTTACAGCCATCAGATTTGTGAGACTTATCGTGTAATCGAAATTTAGCGGATTTATTATAGTACTGATGTGAATAACTTCACGCTTTTCTTTATTCAGGGTCAATTGCTCTTTTTGCACCATACAGAATCTTATCTAAATCAGTTTGCAATTCGTTTTGGTCATCTGATGACTTTACAAGACGGTAAATGACAGCATCATCTGCAAACAATCCAAGACCGCTACTCAGATTGTCTCTTATGTCGTTAATATGGATCACGAATAATAGAGGACCTATAACACTTCCTTGGGGAACGCCAGATATGACTTCTCTTTTACTCGATGACTTTCTGTCTATTACTATGAACTGTGACCTTTCTGATAGGAAATCATGAATCCAGTCGCACAGCTGAGGAAATATTCCATAGGTACGCAATTTGTTTAAATGACGCTTGTGAGGAATGGTGTCTAAAGCCTTCTGGAAATCTAAAAATATAGAATCAATTTGACATTCCCTGTTGATAAGCACTCATTACTTCGTGAGTATAAAGAGCTACATGTGTTTCACAAGAACGTTATTTTCTGAATCCGTGCTGACTACGTGTCAATAAATCTTTTTCTTTGAGGTACTTTTTAATGTTTGAACACAGTATATGTTCTAAAACCCTACTGCAAATCAATGTGCATTTCCATTGCTGCTGCCTCTCCCTTCCTTATTCCTGCCTCATGCACAAGCTGTCTCTCTCTCCCTCCCATTTATCAGCCACCTTTTCTCAGAACTCCCTTCCACTTGTCACCTCCTTCTTCTACTTGTTCATTCTACCCAACACAACCTCTCCCCCCACTCGAGCTGCAGAGATGCAGTGCAGGCAAAATGTAGTCAGTCAGCACTATGTAGCCTTCAGGCAAAGTTCACTATTTCATTTGCGTGCCTTTTGACAATGCAAAACCTCTGTATGTGAGCCTTGAATGTGAGGGAAGATTAACAGGTATTTTACTTAGCCTCCTCACATGATGCTGAGTTTGAAGTGAAAAGTTCTAAGACAAGTTCTACAGAATTACACTATTTATTTTCACAAATTTTATCTACTTTTTAGATCAAAGCTCAACTGATTGTACTTATCCTTTACAAAATTATTTAGTCCATTACTATGAAATGTTTGAGCCAAAGTGATTAACACTTTTCAACATACACTAAGCTTAAAAGGAAATCAATATTATGCCCATTAATTTAATAATTGTCACAAGATTGCTTTCCTAGGTGACAAATAAATCATCAGGACAGAATTTTAATGGGCTGTTTTAGTGCATATCATTACAAGGTGTCGCTTCACCAATGTGCTTTGGGAATGCCATTTTACACCAATTTCAGATGTATTTGCTTATGCGTGAAAGGAAATGTCAACTGTTTTATTAAAAGACAGGAAGGTAAGAGCACCACCATTTCAAATGTTTGCACCACTGTGTTTTATTCTGTTGATCCCTACTAGAGATGGTATCTTTTGACTTACTTATTTTAAGAATCTGCTTGTCTGGTTGGTCATGGGAATACTTACATTATAAGCTGAAATCCGAACCACATGGGTGCTTGGGATTTTTCACACTGACGAAGTACTGTCAGAGATGAAACCCCTCGTTATAAAATCCTGGTGAAGTATAGTGATCTGGCACAAAAAATGAAACCACTGCAGATATAGAAGGTCCTCTACATTACACTGAAAGAAGTAGCTGGCATCAGTGGGATCCATTGTGAAGCATATGTAGTCTACAGAATATGGAACAGCAAGCCTCAGTATTGTGGCAACTAATGAAAAGTTATAGTTAATACCGGCAGAACAATATTATTAGCTCTAGTGATAACAACAACAACACTGTATGTATAGCGTGTTGTATAAATTGTCATTCTGTTAATTGCAGTGTAAATGAATGTATAATAATGAAATTTAGTTGTTGTTTGTTGTGTGCTAGTATGTGACTTCGTATTTATGTGCATATCAATTTACATGCCAATTTAGAAGTTGCACAATACTTGAATAAATCAACAGCAAACCTGTGAAATATAGTGGGCCATGAGTACCAAGGATGGGGATGTCAACAATATAGTCAGTAATTTTTAACATGCCAAAAATCTGAGCAATGTTATACATGGTTACTTGTAAGTATCTATGGATTTCACAAGATGACTGCATGAAAACTACAGGACATACAGAAAACAAAAATGTATTAGTGGATAGAGCATTTTTTTCAAATATTAACTCACAATACATGTGCTTAATAGGGGTACCATCTGTGCATAGCAAACATAAATACACATGTGTATTTCATCAAATTCACTAACATGAAGTGCCCAGGAAATTACAACAGCAGCCTGCTTTGGATATATGGTCATTAGATTGTTTATCTGCAATCGTGAACTAATTCAATATGGAGTGGGTGATTTTTCAACACGTTCTGACATGCAAATTGAAACTTGGACGGATGCTCTATCCACTGATTTGTGTCATTTTTTTCTGTATGTCTTGTAATGTTTGTGCAGTTGTCTTCTGAAATCCTGGGAGGAGCTTATGAATAACCATGTTTTAGTCTGCATAATTAAATTAATTCACAACTGTTAATGGTCAATTCCTCAACTAGAAACATTTGGATATTATAATTATAATTATTGCTTTGTTCCATTTTACATATTTGTGTTTCTAATCATATACGGTTCATTTAGATTGGTTCCAGATATCACTGTTTTTAAATTAATTCTGCTTCTGGTTACTAAACTTATATGGCCATTCTGATAGAGATTCAGCTCAATGCAAGAAAATAACAATATTCATACCATATTTTAAGGCAATCAGAAAACACACCAACATTTGCTTCTTGAAGAGATACCATGTCTTTTGTTAGAGAATGTCACACTGAAATTGTTAGCATTAGCTTGACTTGGATTGTATAGGTGAGTAATTTGTCCTCATTTTGCCAAATATTCTTAATTGAAAATGTATGAAAGGGGGAGGGAAATCATGACACATCTCAAATATAATGAGTGGCCCATAATTTCAAGTGCACAGCATTTTATGGTGGTGTACACCTCATTGAAACACGAATAGCACAAAGGAATGAGGCTCGATCTAAGACAAGATGGAAAGCAAGCATTAGACATCAAGTCCACTTAATAGATGGTATGTTGTCTACAAAGCTACAAAACACATTGAAGTTGCTGACAGAAACATTGAACTTTGGGGAAATCCACAATTAAGCACAATGAATGATATATTTTATTATTTTCACCTGTACTGCTTCCATTCTTATTCATGACAGTTTCAAAAAGTTTTATGTCAGGTACCATAGAGAATACAGATATATTTATTCCAATCAGAATGGTCCATTTTGTCATCTCGTTCGATCTCCTCCTTAAACACCTTGTATGTTATAAAATTCCATGGTCACCATTGCGTAATCATCAATAAGTTAAGCAGCTACATAAATTATTAATCTGATCCCAAGTAATTACCACTGTTGCTTATTTGTGCAAGTACTTAATGACTGTGTCAGTATTTTAAAACTCATCCCGTATTAGTCTGTCTACACAATTGTTTCATGTTCACCTTTGCCATGTACAACACCCTGACGTTTACAATAAAAATCTTACAAATGACACGGGTGTGAAGTTAGTGTATTTGTACATTTGAAATGCTGAATTTCAGGCATTTATTCAAAAGTGTGTGCATTAAAATAAAACACAAATGTCTCTAAACTGTACCACCTTATATACTTTCATAGCTGTGTTATCAAGCTCTCCAAGTGCAGTACTTTCCTTTCATTTATTTGAACACTGCACTTACAAATCTGCATTGTAAGTATGTGTTTCTTTCTGGTTTCTCCTCTTAACATCACAGTGCATACCGAGATCAAAAGGCAATCAAAGATGGAAGTGGCTAATACTGTCACAAATAATTGCCTGTAGAAAGGACAAGTGTTTCAGAATCACAGTGTGGGTGAATAAAGAACATTTTCTTCTTACAGAGATGAGGCACTGCAACATTCTGTATAAGGGAATACAAATGCTCAAATTCACTCTTAGTCAGCAAAAAAACTATCAACTGTAAAGGACACACTGAAATCCTTGGATCGTATTTTCTAGAATGAAATGAAATGGGATGTGAAAACATTATTTTGTGACAATGACACTGTAGGTGGAGATAACCATCAATTGTAACAAAATGACAAAATTAATAACATTAAGGATAAAACTACCTGTGAATTTCAAAATAATTCAAGAGTTTATGAACAGCAATAAAGTGTGTAATGTGCCGAGAAAGGAAGTACTGCAAACACAAAAGTTTTTGATACAAGTAAATTTTATCAGATTTCATAAAAGTAAAAGCAAAGTAGAGCTCCACATTCTGCTCAGGTAGACCACTTGAGAATATGCGACAGTCATGTCATACTCTGCCTATGGCATGATTTGGATGTGGTACGGAGTGGTTCGGGGTTGACACACCAGTCTCCCAGCCATTGTTGGCTTCCAGACAATGGAGCCATGACTTCCCATTCAAATAGCTCCTCAAATGGCAACACAATGCTGAGTGCAATCTGTTCTAGTCCTCCCACCAAGGAAAAAAATCCCCGGCAGTATGTGGAATCAGACCTAGGTCCTCTGTAGAATAGCCAGACAACCTGAACACTGAACTACAGAGGCAGACGAGGAAAGTAAAAATGTGTCAGATTCATTACTGTAGTTTTATGTGAAAAAACTACTAGCCTGACTGTCACAACAACAATCATGCTAAACATGAATATCCTATTTGGTTTTAGAGACCTGAGTTAGCTCTAAATGCACACAACATAATGAACAAATTTTTACAACATACAAGCAATATCTAACATTTACCAGAAAACCACAATGAAAAATTTCAATTGAGCTGACGCAAGTATAGTTTTTTTTTTTTTTTTTTTTTTTTTTTTTTTTTTTTTTTTTTTTTTTGTGGATTTATTAATGGGGAAACTAAATATCAACTACACAATAAATTACAATGAAGTAAAGAAACAACACACACTGTAAAAAGACTCAATTTTATTTTCAAAATAGATTTTCAATCTATCAATTAATGAAAATTAGTACTGTCTGTACTACATGGTTTAAAATATTGTTTTGAACAATTTGTTTTTAATATAAAATTTATGCCAGTCACTACTTCTAAGAATTGTACAGTTACTAAAATGAATTATAGCCAATTTTTACCAATTGATGGAGTCCAATGATTCAAGTGGACACAAATGTAGATAAATAAGAAGAAACAAAACCTAAAAAGAAAGAATATAAATGCTTAAATGTCATGGATGTTTCACTGTAATTCATATGATCAAAATCATTTACTTATAATACACATAACAGTTATGGAACACACATGCATCAAGATGCCATTAAAGTGAGATCAAATTTGTTGAAGTCCCTCCTTGTTACCACTGTGCTAATATTAAAACTGCTATAGTCCATTAAATACAGCAACATAGAGTAACTACATATCAAAATGAGATACAGCATAGGTCAGTCTTAATATTTACTGGACATGGTCTACAGTAAACTCTGCAATGATTTGCAGAGGAAACAGGCTCGTAAATAGTGAGGCACAATGGATGTTGCAAAACTGGCAACTTACAGATACTCAAAGATTCTTGATATTTTAATGAAAATTAATAATAAAAATTATAATAATTAAAAATATTTACAATGTTTTTACTTTTTTGAGAGATACTTAGGAATATCAGAAGTAAATCTGCTGTCTAATTTACTGTTTCTATAACACATTTGATTGCAAGAAATATTTATTGGTTTTTTTTTTAAGAGAAAAACAAAAAAAGTGAAACAGGTGTTAGGTGGGTAATAATTGCATCATCAAGACTAGCAACAACATCGACGTTATTTTGATGAAACTACAAACGACAATACTCCATAAAGCAGAAAATGCAGTAAAGAGGAAGGGAAAAGGGGAGATAGGTAAGAACTTAAAATCCAAGAGTAATGTCTCAATATTCTTAGAGAAAGTTAAATTAGTAAATGATTAAATGTTTGCTATTTCCTTTCTTCCAAATTTTCATTAACATAAATTCACTGATCTATTTTCCTAGTAAATTACACCTCAAATTTTCTTGCACAAAAAACTGACTTTGAGAATTTATAGATTATGAGAGATTTTTGGGCAACAAATGAACCAAATTAGCATACAACAATGATTATATCTAGAATTTTTTCTAATTTTTGAGTGTCCTTACATACCTGATGAGTGGCAGCAGTGGAATATAACTTGTTATGCTTAGAGCAAACATTGAATGTAGAAGTAACTGGATATTTAAGCCTTAATTTTTATCTGAATGCACAAAACATAAATATTAGAAAAGACAGTGATAAGGCCTCAATAAGGAAATGTTCACTTTACTGAGAGGTCAAAAATAATCAAGATCAAACAGTCCCATGCTTCAGATAATTTAACAAACAGGAATCATAATGACAATGCTGCCAGTCAATCTATTGCACTCTTTCATTACTGAAAATGATTTACAAATTGAATTATAAGTATTTTCTCTTGCATTCAATGTTTTTTTAACTTATATTCTTAACAATGTTACTAACAGTTGGTTCTGTCAATTTAATTTCAATTAAAGTCCTTGAGCAATGCTTTGCCATTGCATTTTTAATAATTACCTTTGGGAGGGCTGTTTCATTACACTTTTGTTAAACAATGTGATAAGAAGTTTAGAAGAAATGAAATGTTGCCAGAAAAAACTTCCTTTAACTTAGCCATCATGAAATCATAGGATGATAATCCCTTTTTTGACAAACCATGACGTTACATAACAGAAGGATGACTTTGTAAATTACCTATTCATAAGACATTTCACAGGCATTGTATCTATTAGAAAAACCAGAGATTCCCACAGTGAAGACTGGTGTAAGCCACTCAGAAGCCACCATTTACATTGCATAAGCTTATTTTAGATGATCCTCTCAAACTTGCACATATAGACAAAATCTGAATGAACTTATAATACCAACAACTTGACACACCTAGAAAATATCCATAGTTATGAGTTACAACATGCTACATAAATATAACATTTATCACAATATTGTTAGAACAGTTAATGGGGAGGGGGGTGGGGGGCAGAGGTGGTCACATAGCCCACCTGTTTGACAATTAGCTAAAGCCTGATACAGTGGGCAGCATGGATGATTAAAGTGTGTATATGTAAACAGTATGCTTCTAGAAGAATAAGAACAAATAAAAACACAATTTTTCCTTGTGTAAAATCTTATGAGTCACTAAATTTTGAATTCCTTCTTCTAAGTATTTGAAAGAAAAGTTTAAAAATTTCTCAAAACCTTTTTCCTCATCCATTTGAAAAGGAAGGGCTGACATTTATGCTAGGGAAGGCATTGGACTTAGGCAGTCCATGCAGCTGTGGTAGTCACACAGCTAAGGTCCCAGCTGATGCACAAATTTTAATTTATTGCTTCAGCTCCTATGTTTAGCAAAGATAAAGTTGAGACTCTTATGTCTCCAGGAAAGTGTAATTCCCTTAGATATATAAGAAAGATCAGTATGTTCAGCACACATTCATTCCACATACAGAAAGAAAAACTGAGCACATAGTTGGAATATGTATCAAAGGAGAGTGAAACAATTCCAGCAATAACAGGAAGAATAACAACATACTATCAGGAAAAGAAGTAGACCCATAGACTACAATGATTGTCATATCCAAACACTTAGTTGTTAATTTTTTTCCCTTATGCCTGCCATTTAATCTTCCCTTACTGCAAACAATTCAAATCACACTGTGAATATTTCATACACAAAAATGGACAAAAAATTATACATGTATGAAGGGGCTACATATGGCCTTACTAGGACTCTGAACATAACACATTATGCTTCTATTAAGCCTAGTGGTGACTATAAAGCATCGCTAAAAAATTCAATGGAAAAGAGAAAACTTTAAAAACCAAGACATGATCAATGTTAGAAATTAGAACTTCCAACAATCAGCATGACTCAGCAAAAATTTGGGTTAATCAAGCCAATCTCTTTCTGATCAAGTGTTGTGTAGGAATGATTCAGAAGTTGAAATGCATGAGCAACAAAAGGCTTATTCAAAAATGGCAAGATGGTGATGCATTATTATTTATCTAGATGAAGTTATTGAGAATACTTAGCTGAATCAAAAAGACGTAGAATGGTATTTATGTTTTAGCACTTGGACAATATTATATTACACATGCAGTCTATCATCACATAATTTCATTGCACTTACCAAACATTACAGTAAACGATATGAAGAACAGAAACAATGACAAAATGTAAGAGTCAGTTGGTAATACTGTTGTATACTGACAACATCATGAAAAAAGACAATGGCATTAAGGAACACAAGATGT
The DNA here is from genome assembly GCF_023864345.2 of Schistocerca serialis cubense. Classification (NCBI taxonomy): domain Eukaryota; kingdom Metazoa; phylum Arthropoda; class Insecta; order Orthoptera; family Acrididae; genus Schistocerca; species Schistocerca serialis. The sequence goes on from NC_064640.1 coordinate 528,085,420, forward strand.
ATACAATTCTAGATTGTCAAGGAATATAGTATAAGAGATTCAGATAAGGTTAAACAGATAACCAACGTTGAAAGCTGCAAGCATTCAATCATCGGAAGAAAATGGCACTAACCAACAAGTTCTTGATATAAAGCACAGAGGAAGACTCTGTAAGACCAAAAAGACATATTAAAATTGAACACAAAAATGCAGAAAACAGAATGAAATAGAGCAGGAGCAGAATAAAAATATAACACTGGATGGCGCAGGTGTCTGAAATTCAGATAAATACAGATCTAACAATGATAAGAAAATAGTTTTTATAGTTTTAGTAGTTTCCACAAACACACTATTTCTTGCATATCATGTGGTCTTCTTATTTCTGTTATGAATGATCACACTGCTAGAGAAAATTAAAATATGCATTTAAAAATGATAGATAATAAACACTATGAAACATAAAATAACCACAAAATTTTCTCCAGCAACTGATTAAAGTATTTATAAAAAGTATACAGCAATAGAACCCAAAAGTACTAACATATTTTAGCATGAAAATAAATCAAGAGAATTTTAAACTGACACATGCAAAAATTAAAAATCTCACAGATATAGCTTGGAATGATTCCCTAAAGTCACAAAAAGTATTTAGTTTAGTAGCAGCTTTTCATATGATTAAAAATACCTTTTTCTGTAAATACTGATAATTACACACAGTCATAATTTAAAAAGAAACAAAATATCATCACACTAAAACTGACTATACAGAAAATACTGAATGTCAGGAACACTGTGTAGCTACAACATAATGACTTTAAAGACGTAAATACACAACCCACAAGTAACACATAACATGTATCAGCAAAATTGAATATAATTTTCTCTCTAAGTATTATGGCAGCACTTGGTAAGTGGATAACATCTGATTTTTCAAGCCCTGTCTTGACAAGACTGAGCATAATGTTCGACAAACAGTTATGAAATCATCACAGTTAAAATAAGCATTCTATGGAATAAAATTTTTTCCTTAGGTCAACTGAATGACTTCAACAGCTACTATATGTTTGCTACAGAACATGATAACAAATTGACAAAATCAGATTAAAAATACTTATAAGATTCACACTGATTGATCAACATAAAATTTATATTTAAAGATTCATGTAATACTATATAATATATTAATTCTTTCTTATAAAATAATATTTGAATACAACCCATTTTTGACACCAAAATTCTTTGGTTTCTATGTGGTTGAAATACTTTGGAGATTTTATAAAACAAAGAAAAAACATAAATGTAAGATATGAGTAGTTACACACTACTCAGCTGTCTCTACGAATCAACATAATTTAACAACGTATCATTAGTAGCCATATCAAGACATACTTTCTTATATCTACTTTTTGGTTCATGCTTTCTTGTGATGCAATGAAGAAATGTCTTCATCCACTTCTTGTCTGCCACACAGGTCTAAAAAAAAAAAAAAAATCCTACATGGATTAAATATGTTGCACCTCAAAACAAATTCTAAATAATTAATACTCTTTACTTCACTATGAATGCTTCTACAGTAGCAACTACAATAAAATGTTATAAATGTGTTTTACAGGAACTGCTACCTGTCACAGATTCTTCATTAACTTACATTATTTTAGTATTGTGGCATGTTTGCTGTCAAATTTTATTCTATGTGCTTGCAATAGCACTCTAAATGAGCTTCATTTTTCATAATGCAATATACATGGAAACACCATGAGAAATGTATGACTGAACCTACATGCAGATACTAGCCAAGCCTGCAGGTTGCACTGTAGTATCTGACCATGAATGTCACCTGTGCAATGTCCTCAATTCAACTGCAAGTGTCAGTCATGGTCAGAACAGTATTCTTTGTAGTTTTGAGTGCATTATGTCACCGTTAAGTGAATTTGAGCTAGGGAAAATTGTTGGTGCTCATATGGTGGGTGCTTCCGTAACCAAGGTAGCTGAAGTGTTTTGTATTTCAAGAGACACCATATCAAAGATTTATACCGCATACAGGGTTGGGTTGTGTTGGGGGAGGAGACCAAACTGCGAGGTCATCGGTCTCATCGGATTAGGGAAGGAAGTCGACCATGCCCTTTTCAAAGGAACCATCCCGGCATTTGCCTGAAGAGATTTAGGGAAAACACGGAAAACCTAAATCAGGATGGCCGGAAGCGGGATTGAACCGTCGTCCGCATACAGGGAAACTGGAAAATCATCATCCACTAAGTCACAATGCAGATGGAAGTGTGAGTTGGGTGATCGTGATGACAGATAGTATTGAAGAGAATTGTGATGAGAATTGTGATGAAAACTGTGAAGACAACAGCTGCAAAAGTCACTACAGAACTGAATGTTGTACTCACGAACCTCATCAGCACCAAAACAATACAAAAGGAACACTGTAAGCAGGGAATTGCAGGGTGAGCTGTAATTCCAAAATCACTTATCAGGTATCAAATGCTTGTAACAGGAAAATGTGGTGCATTAGGTGATGAAAACTCAACTATTGCAAGTATAAGTTGGTACGAGTGGGCTTATAGTAAGCTGAATGCCCCAGAGAGCCATCATTCTTTCATTTTACTAAGCCAAGAAGGGAAGTCAGACAACCATCTTTCTCTATTTACATAATGAACTGAACATTTTTATAAAGGAGTTGATATGATGTAAAAACTCCATTAATTTATCTTCTCCTTGTGGCCACACTATGATACTTTCATCCACACATGCTGACTCCAGCGCTCCTTCTTCAAAGTGCTCCATAGACAGAAGAATGAGGGCCCTCTGGAGAGTTCACTTTATTGCAAGCCCAATCATACGGACTTTAATTTGAAAATTCACCCACTGGAAATTATGAGTGTGCTTAAAACACTGGCACACACAACTTACACAGCCTTGGATCTGGATAGTTTGCTTGAAGAGCTTGCCCATCCAAAGACAATGGATATTCTAGCCACTAGATTTACAAGGCACTGTCACTTAAGGGCAAAAACTAGGAACTGGATAAAGAGAATAGCACACCAGTAAAATCCCCAGCTTTACTTCCATTCGCTGGCAATATTTCACTCAAGATAGTCAGAATCCTCCAGGAAATTTCAGGTTAAAGTGGTTTTCCACCCACACTCTAACATTTCAGACCTTCAGGGATCAGTGAAGTATGATTTGTTATTGCAGCAGGCCAGAATCCACAAAAATCTTGCCAATGTGGTATGGCTTACACAGTCAGTCATGCACCACATGGAAGAGTACTGTACTGAACATCAGTGCTGTACTTGTCTTATGGAACCAATGCTATTGCTGAACACTGTTTCTCCATTCAGACAATCAATGCAGTATGATAAAACAATCATTTTCACCACAGCTACATCATATTGGGACTCCATTATTTTAAAAAATCCATGGGAATATGCATGGTATAAAATCTGATTAAATTTGATATTGGCTACCAGTTGGATAATGCATGGGCCCCCTTTCATTTACACAATTTTCTACAGATGAAGAAGGTAGAGTATGCCAATGGCCATGAGGAGTGACAACCCTGAGGACAGCTGAGTTCCACAATTCCATCACTGAGGGTTCTGCCCACAGGTTAGTGTGGTCAGTCTACCACCATTATCTTAATGCATGCATGCAATTGACACAGCGAGCCAATAAATTTCAGGTTGAGGGAAGTCTTCTTCAGTCCTTGATGCTCTACTGATGGTCACTATAATGTGATCAATTGAAATATCACATTATCAGCAGCGAGACCAAAGGTGTTTTTTTATCAAACTACTTCCATTATTAATGTGTTATGCATGTCAGATCTTTTTATTGCATAAATACAAATTACTGTTTCCACTGATTTCTGTGTAAAAGGAGAATAGTAGATGGGACAAAAAAAAATCACCCACACAATTCTGAAGACTGCAAGAGCTGACAAGTGTAAGAATTATCGCATCATCGCCTTAACAGCTCATGAATCCAAGTTTTTGATGAGAATAAGATACACAAGACTGGAAAAGAAAAGTGCGCATTTGTCAGATGGCGATTAGTTTGGCTCTAGGAAAGGTAAAAGCACCAGAGGTGTAATTCTAATGTTGTTGTTGATAATGTAAACAAGACTACAGAAAAACCAAGATACGTTCATAAAATCTGTTGACCTGGAAAGAGTTCAACAACGTCAAATAGTGCAAAATTCTGAGGAAAATAGGGGTATGCTAAAGGGAAAGACGGTGATATACAGGTTGTACAAGAACCAAGAGGGAATAATATGAGTGGATGACCATAAACGAAACGCACAGATTAAAAATTGTGTAAAACAGGGATGTAGTCTGTTCAATCTGTACATCGAAGAAGTGATGACAGAAATAAAAGAAAGGTTAAAGAGTGGACATAAAATTCAAGGTGAAAGGATATCAATGATAAGATTCGCTGATGAGATTGCTATTCTCAGTGAAAGTGAAGAAGAATTAAATGATCTGCTGAATGGAATGGACAGTCTAATGAGTACAACTACAGACGGAGAGTAAATCGAAGAAAGACGAAAGTAATGATAAGTAGCAGAAATGAGAACAGCAAGAAACTTATCAAGATTGATGGTCACAAAGTAGATTAAGTTAAGGAATTATGCTACCTAGGCAGTAAAATGATGAAAGACAGACAGAGCAAGGAGGACATCAAAAGCAGACTAGCACTGGCAAAAAGGACATTTGTGGCCAAGAGAAGTCTACTAGTATCAAACATAGGCCTTAATTTGAAGAAGAAATTTCTTGAGAATACATGTTTGGAGCATAGCATTATATGGTAGTGAAACGTGTACTGTGGAAAAACCAGAACAGATGAGAATCTAATCATTTGAGAAGTGGTGCTACAAATGAACATTGAAAATTAGGTGGACTGATAAGGTAAGGAATGAGGATGTTCTGCGTAGAATTGGAGAGGAAAGAAATGTATGGAAAACACTCATAAGAAGAAGAGACAGGATGATAGGACATCCATTGTACTACAGGGAGCTGTAGAGGGTAAAAACTGTAGCGGAAGACAGAGATTGGAATACATCCCGCAAATAATTGAGGATGACTCAAAGGAAGAGCGGGGGGAGGGGGGGGGGTGAGAGAGAGAGAGAGAGAGAGAGAGAGAGAGAGAGAGAGAGAGAGAGAGAGAGAGAGAGAGAGGGGGGGGGGGATGATATTTGTGAGGAATACCACTATTTCCATATTTTACTGTACTCTTTTCCCAGAATAGATAAAAATAAGGGGTGCTTATCTAATGATTATGGAAAAATTTAGTTAATTTACTTTGCTCTACTGCTATTTTTGTGCCTCAATGTATGTAATAATATAATTGTAAATACTAATACGTATCAGTTGATAGCCATTTATGAACCTGTCCCACATATCAAAACAGTGTATTAGAAAACTACTAAAATGATACAAATTTTTGTTTTCCTTATCACAGCATTTAATACTGCGAGACTGAGCAAGACATATTTCTCTGTTAAGTACAACTGTTCAGCCACTATATAGGACACCTTCAAATCTTTCCCTCTCATTTATTTTGTACTTAAAATATGAATGCATTCACCATTACTTCACACAAAATTACTCTATTCACCGTTCAGTTATGCCTTTTTACTAAACAGCTTCTATAGCAAAAAAACAAAATACATCCATACAAAATACAAATTAAATGATGTAAAAGTTTCTTACCTCCACAAGGAATGCTAAGATCATGTGAACTGCAGAAAATCCCAGTAGATATAATCTATACATCTGCTGACCTTCAACATCTGAAAGTGATTCCACTTCAAAAAACTCTGCCACTGGTTTTAAGGGATACACTAACAACCATGTAGTAAAACTGCCAAGTGTTATGAGTAATGTTGTTAACAGACCTAAACGAGAACAGTAAGTGATAATTCTTTTCAGGAAAACAAATATCAAAATTATAAATGGTATATAGTTATCTGTAACACAAATATGAAACTCTAACATAGATAAAATAGTCCTATATAGCCATTCAAAGAGAAAATAAATCTTGCACAAGAGCAGCCCAATAAGAGAGAGTAATTTATAGGGAGAACTGTTACAAGATACAACTCAACTGTGATAAATGTTATATTTTAAAGAGATGCCCATTCTCATTCTATTTAATAATTCAAAATTTCATGATATGTACAAATGATGATCTGCATATTACAGAGATGATAAATTTTTAACATTTTAATATGACACACACGTCATCTGATACAGATGGGCACAGTATACACCACGGCTCATAAGCTGTATGCCTGAATACTGGTCTGACAAGTAAATACATTTGAAGTGCAGCTTATGCTGTATAACAAGATGTTCATTATCAAATGTAATAAATAGATGTGTCTAGCATGACGTTTGTATTACCCACACTTTGGTTGGTCATCTACACGGGACTGTATTAAGTAAGAATGGTTAGGAGGCTGAAAATAGCAAATAAGCTGTGTGTGGCTAACTAACTGTGTTATAGAGATGCTCAACAAATTCTAATGAAGGACCCTAAAACAAAGGAACACCATGGCACATGAAAGACTACTTTTACTAAGCAAGATGGTGCAATGCTCAAGACAGAAGACTTACATTAAGGAGGAGTGTGGTTTCAATGCCTGCCTAATTTTCTAGATTACATTCTCTTTATGGTTTCTTCAACAATCAATTTCTTCCTGAGGTAGAGATTTCTTCCCTCATTCTTGTCAAACTGGGCTACTGATTCATTTCTAATGACTATGTTATTGACAATATCCAAAAGTTAAGCTTAAGCATGGAAGGAGGAAAATGGAAAGAGAAACATAAGTAAATCAGTGTCAATGATCCAGATTCGCTCACAAAATGGGCATGTGTCTATTTGTATTAAAGCAGAGTACTCCAAACATGAAATATGCATGACTCAGAGAAAATTAAAGCAGTACATGGTGCCTCAGTTGTGTTTATACTTTCGTTGTAAGTGAAGTGTAGCCATTTAGTATCACTGGCTGTATAATGCCACAAACAATGTCTTTTAAACTCTTTTATTCAGGGCGGAATTCTCAGGTGCCTTGATGCTGGTCCAACAGACACCATAATCTCCGAGTATTGAATGTGCTGAGGAGTGTAATTTGAAGAAAGTGTTTATTATAGGCAGTACAAAGTTGACTAAGAGTAATCACTCCAAAAACTGGACAGATGTCTAGCCTTACCTGTGTGGAAAAGTAGAGGGATGTTTGGAAAACAATTTTTCATTGACCTCCAAGCATCTAAAGGTGTATTTCTGACAAATTATGTATCCAAGGCTCTTAGAAACTGGCTAGAATGCCTAAAATACAGTTCATGGCAGGACAGAAGTAGACTTCTTTACTGTGAACTTTTAAGAACTGAGATAGAACTATGACAATAGAGGTATGTTCTTTTTATAAATGAATCCAACTGCAACTGGAAGAATGATGCTCGTCAAGCATCTCCCTAGGAGGGAAAATGACACCCAGTAAAATCACAATAATATCAAGCAAAGATCAGTTTATTGGGGTAGGGATGGTGGTGTCTTGGTGTCAAGAGACTTCACAGTGAATGGATCTGCAGTGTGTCACATCTCTGTTTGCGGTTGACAAATACTATCCATCCACACTGAGCTGCTGAAGTGGATGAATTTCTCAGGGTGAAGTTATCCTCATGTAGACTGGCTGACAAGGAATCTGAATCTTGTCTGGAGTGCTCTGGGATGGTGAAACAGCAGGCAGTCTCCTGTCATCAAGGGCTCTACCAGACATTCACAAGCTCCTGATCAGGAATGGGAGGGATTGCCAATACTCTTGAGCCACCTAGTAGAGAATTCATTCTAATTACCAAGGATGTGGGAAGGTAGGAATAAATATATCCTCTATTAATTGTTTTGTTTTCATGGCAAGGGCTTTCCAGTTTCCCCCTTGCACTAATTACAAATGTTGGACACTGCTGTATGCCAAACGCCATATCATTAAGCTTTATGTTTCTTTGTAACACACCTGACATCCTTTTCAGGAGACACAACTTCATTTCCTGGTTACACACCACTTCTGGTCACTAGTCTACGTACTGAATATTACGCACAATAAGAAAAATAATGAAATTCTCAAATACACCAATCTATATGCCACTAACATGTTCTTAGAGTGCCACAGAATAGTTTACACACCAAGTGTTCCAGATTCAAATTCAAGGAAGGATATATTTGTGAAGAAAATACTGTTGATGGATTGCACAGTTTATATAATCACAAAATGGGAACTCATATATTACTGATAATGGATAATGGTGATAAAAGTAATACAGGAGTTTAAAGGCAACCATTTCTACCATGCACTATTATAAATGTAATAGGAAGAGCAATAAATGCTACTGATATCAAGTATCCTCTATCAAGAGTGGTATGTTACATTCTGGTCTGTAAATGAAGTTGCAAAACATGAAATGTGGAGGCACTCTAATGAAGACTGCCAGATGACTTACGACAGCCTTCCAAGAGTTGTTTACACTACAGTTGAAAGTCATTATCATAACCCCATTCATGGGAGCATATGATTACATTTATGACAGCTTTATTTACAAGGTGAGTGTCCAAGACACTTTTTCTTGTTCAGGCAGATATTTACAACTATTTTAATGAAAATAAGATTATATTTATGTTTTAGGTAAATTTTGGAGCCCATTTACACTAAACAACAAATAATTTCAGTAACTCCCTTACAGAAGATCATCAACTGACAAATTTAAAAATTCTAACTGTGATTAACTAATTAAATAGTTTGTAAAGAGAGACTTTGTTGTCTGATCCACACACTATCACGGCTGTGAGAGTATATGGTATGTTTATGAATTTTTGTGAGGGAGTGCAAAATGAGGAAGAGGAGAGAGGCAGCTTCTCCACTTATAGTGAGGTCATTACAGATGGAGAACTAATTCATCCTGAAAAGAACAAGGGAAGGAAATGGCCATGGTATTGCCATCATCCAGCCATTTGCCAGCACTGATTTATGAACTTATCAGTCAGCACCTAAATGTTATAACTTTATACAAACTGAACTTCCACTGATCATCCTGCATTGTATCACTGTAAGATTTATATAGATTTGAGACAGAAATCAATTGTATATTTGAAATTAAGATAAGTCATTTCTCTATACCTAAATAAACAGTGCACTTAATAATGCTGCCTGAAGTAAATCAATCAACAGACCACATGTGACAAGTATAATTAACAGACAATCTCTCTCTCTCTCTCTCTCTCTCTCTCTCTCTCTCTCTCTCTCTCTCTCTCTCTCGACAACTATTTGGTAAGACATCTGTGAAACTAATTTCTTGTTCTGATATTTTTGCAATCCATTCATCAAAACAAGCATGTGAAAATCTCAAAAGAACGTAACAAAAGAAATAATAAGACAATGAACAAGGCAGTTTATGTAGCTTGCAATAACTTACAGATTGAGGTGCAAAAATAAAGTGCTGCATTTTTGGCATGCAAGTCACATGCATCAATGCAATGGCACATCTTTCAAAAATATATTTTGTTATTAGCACAGTGTGCCCTTAAATTGAGTGCTAGTTTCTGTACTTGCTCATTTGAATTGTCCATGGAGATTCTTTTGCACAAAGCACACAAAGCAGCAAGATTTTAAGACAGAATAAAGAGCTGCATTTGGCATAATTTTCTGTCACTTAACACCACTGAACACCAAAACAAATAACCAGAGAACACAAAGATAAAATTATACAATACTGGAAAGTTCTGTGTAGGGTGGTATCTACTCACTGTATTGTTGAGCTAATGACAGGCACATTGTCCTAACACTTACGGAGATTTGAATTTTGTTTATGTGCTTGTCAATCACTCAGTGCATCAACTGGTTACCTTCAGTCTTCCCATTATTTATATATACCATAATAAACATGTATTGAGCCTTTAAAACTTACAGTTTGTGTAAAATGGTGTACGATGTGGACGGCCTTTTGAAAATAATGCTGCAAGTACTAAATACTGAAAACAACTTGTACAAAATACTGTCGTATTTTCCCAAGACAAAATATGCTCCCCCGGTGTTGAAGGATCAATGGGCACAAACCTGTAGAAAAATAATGCAAATTAATTACAGGAAAAGCTATCTGTAGAAAACTTGTAGAAGATTACTTACATTTCAATTTGAAGACTAAGAATAAAAAACAACACATAAAAAATATGCACATTTAAAAGATGCAATGCAGACTGTGGTGTGTAGAACAAACATAGTTAAAAATAAGCCTTGTTTTCCAAGTTCTTTAGAACGGCAGATCCAGCCTCACAAATTCATTGATCTACAATCTTTGTTCAAGAAAGACTGTCATGAGGAAAAGAGGAAAAATCAGAATCCAAAACAGTAACATTTATGTTTTTATTGTGAAATATTAATATTGCGGATCTCATTCTGTTGTTCCAGATGTGATAACCCTGTTTGAACCATCTTGTATAGCTTAAAATGAAGAGCAGACTGCCTTGCATGACAAGGAGATCCAAACTGAATTCATGAGCTGTTTCAACAACAATTGATCTCTTACATCTACCACCGTGAGTGTGGTTTCTGGCAATTTTCCACACCAGTAAAGTAAAATGTTACTTTTTTCCCACTTCAAACTCAAAAGCAGAATATTAACAACACAAATATACACAGCACAATGTTTATCTAAATCAGTAACTAGAGTTTGTGGTCACAGGAAGGGCATCAGGCTCCAGATATAAATTTTTGTATGGGGAGGTCCAGATCAAGATCATCTCTTTGCCTTGTAAGTTAGTGCACTGTATATTAAGCTGTACAAGCAGGTAATCTTTAGTGACACATATTTAAAATTGCAATTGATCTACAAGAGTGTCCTGCAATATCATCCCACCTTACAGCAGCGCAGCCTGACTCTATTCATGGAAATTAATTTTAAAAAGGTTTTAGATTTTAAATTTTTCTAAGAGTCTCTCTCTATTATTTGACTAATCATTACATATAACAAGTAAAAAACGTGACTACTTGTAATATACAATGGTGAATGATAACCTCACATGCCTACCCTATCATACTAACCCCATCTGACTTTCACATACAGCTTAATGTCATGCCTAAATATGTAGGCTCCATCTGCCAGACTTGTGTGGGTGTTTTTTTTTTTTGTGGTTTTAGGGTGCAAAACTGCTATGGTCATTAGCTCCTGATCTGTGACTTAGGAAAAGGTAAAAAACCAAACTGGAAACCAGCAGAAATGGGAGCGAAACTCAAAAAAGGTGGGGAAACTAAAAACAGAAGAAAAGCTTAAAAAACCACTATAGAATGGAGTTGTTTGTCCCCAAAAAGAGCTTCAAATGACTGACATCAACTCACTGACACTAATAAACTCGAGAACGCGATCGGCTGAGCGCGTGTCATCTGCTAAAATGGAAGATATATCAGGCGACAGCTGTAGACGGGAGCGTAACGGAGTAAAATAGGGGCACTCAAGTAAAACATGTCTCACCATCCACAGTTGAGAGCAGTGGGGACAAAGCGGGGGAGGATCGCCACTTAAAAGATGTCGATGGCTAAAAAGACATTGCCCTATTCGGAGTCTAATTAAAATTACCTCCTCCAGACGACGAGTTTGGGAGGAGGAGGTCCAAGCACAGGAAAGAGCTTTCACTTCCCACAATTTATTATTACGAAGTGTCGACCAATGTGTGTGCCATAGAAGAGCAACACAACGACATAAAACACTCTGTAGATCAGGGAAGGGAACCATGCAAACAGCAGGCTGAGGAAGAGAGACTGCAACCTTGGCTGCTATATCAGTCGCCTCATTTCCACAGATACCAACATGTCCTGGGATCCAGAGGAACGCCACAGAGATTCCCCCCAAGTGGAGGCAGTCCTGAATCCGGTGGACCAGAGGGTGGACAGGTAGAGAGCTTGGAGACTGAGGAGAGAGCTGAGCAAATCTGAGCATATAATATACTGTAGCCACTGATGGTGACGGGATGCATTGGACAGCCTGGAGAACAGCATAAAGCTCTGCAGTAAAATTGGAACACTGGTCGGGAAGCCGAAATCAATGAGGGGTGTCGCCAACAACATACGCACTCCCAACACCAAATGATGTTTTTGAGCCATCAGTGTAGATAAATGTGGTATCCCTCATTTGTGCACACAGTGCAGCAAATGCCCGACGATAAACAAGATAAGGGGTACCATCCTTGGGAAACTGACAAAGGTCACAGAGCAGGCAGGTCTGGGGCTGGAGCCAAGGTGCTGCTGTACCTCAAGTTGTCAAGAAAGTTTTAGGAAAGTGGAAGGAAAGAGAACATAGCAGTTGACGGAAGCGGACTCCCGGTGGTAGTAGAGGGGAAGGGCAGCCTGCATACCCTAAATCGAAGGAGGCGTCAAAAAAAATGTCATGGGCTGGATTAGCAGGCATGGAAGACAGATGGCTACTATAAAGACTCAGAAGGACTGCTCGCCGATTGGGCAGTGGAGGTTCAGCAGTCTCAGCATTAAGGCTTTCCACAGGGCTGGTGTAAAAAGCTCCAGACGCTAAACGTAACCCACAGTGGAGGACAGAGTCGAGACGCCAAAGAATAGACGGCCGAGCAGAGGAGTAAACTGTGCTTCCATAGTCCAATTTCGAGCACACTAAGGCACGATAGAGGCGCAGAAGGACCACTCGGTCTACTTCCCAGGAGGTACCATTCAGAACATGGAGGGTGTTAAGGGATCGCAGACAGCGAGCCGAAAGATAGGAAACATGGGGGGGAACAGCACAGTTTGCTGTCAAACATAAGACCCAAGAATTTAGCGATGTCCGCGAATGGAAGGTTGACAGGGCCTAGATGTAAGGAAGGCAGAAGAAAATCTGTACAACGCAAAAAATTGACACAAACAGTCTTACTGGGAGACAAGCAGAAGCCAGTTTCGATGCTCCAAGAGTGGAGGCGATCGAGACATCCTTGAAGACGTCGTTCAAGAAGGCTGGTCCGTTGAAAGCTGTATGAAATCGCAAAATCGTCCACAAAAAGGGAGCCCGAGACATCGGGAAGGAGACACTCCATAACTGGATCTATGGCAATGGAAAACAGTACAACACTTAGCACGGAGCCCTGGGGTACCCTGTTTTCTTGGGAGAAAGTACCGGAGAGAGTAGTGTTCACTCTCACTTTAAATGTGCGCTCTGTCATAAATTCATGGATAAAAAGGGGCAGCCGACCTGGAAAGCCCCAAGAGAACAGTGTGCGCAGAATGCCTGTCCTCCAACAGGTATCGTATGCTCTCTCCAGGTCAAAAAATATTGCTACTGTTTGGTGTTTCCTGAGAAAATTGTTCATAATATACGTGGAGAGAGCAACAAGATGGTCAACTGCAGAACGTTGCTTTCGGAAAGCGCATTGGGCAGGTGTTAAGAGACTTCGAGACTCCAGCCACCATACGCTCCAAAACCTTACATACACTACTCGTGAGAGAAATGGGGCGATAGCTAGAGGGGAGATGTTTGTCCTTTCCAGGTTTCGGAACAGGAACGACAATAGCTTCCCGCCATCTTCTGGGAAAAGTACTGTCAGTCCAAATTTCGATTATAAAGGCAAAGGAGGTAGCACAGACTATGGTACGATAAATGCAGCAACATTTGGATGTGGATACCATCCGGTCTTGGGGGGGAAGAGCGAGAAGAGAGTGCATGTTGGAGTTCCCGCATGGAGAAAGCCGTATTATAGCTTTTCGATTTTGAGAGGAGAAAGCAAGAGATCGCACTTCCGCTGCACGTTTCTTTGGGAGAAAAGCTGTTGGGTAGTTTGAAGAGCTCGAAATCTCAGCAAAGTGTTGACCCAATGAGTCAGAAATTGCGACAGGGTCTACTAAGGTATTATGTGCGACAGTGAGCCCAGAGACCAGGGAGAAAATAGGCGCGCCAAATAATCGTCGAATCCGACTTCAAACTTTCGAGGAGGGAGTGAAGGTGTTAAATGAGCTAGTAAAGAAGTCCCACCTACACTTCTTGCTACCGCAGATGACGCGACAGCATCGCGCACGGAACTGCTTATAGCGGTTACAGTTGGCCAAAGTAGGATGGTTGCGGAAAACGCGAAGAGCACGTCGCCGCTCACGTATTGCATCACAGCAAGCCTTGTTCCACCAAGGAACTGGGGGTCGCCGGGGCAAATCGGAGGTGCGAGGTATTGAACGTTCCGCGGCTGTAAGAATAACTTCTGAAATATGAATGACCTCATCGTCGACGCTAGGAAAGTGACTGTCATCGAATGTCACTAGAGACGAAAAAAGTGTCCAATCGGCTTGGGCAAACTTCCAGCATTTCGGGTGCATATATGGCAGTTGTGGCTGCAATCTAAGGATACATGGAAAGTGGTCACTCAAGTGTGTATCAGCAAGAGCGAACCATTCAAAGTGCCAAGCTAGCGGAACAGTACTGACCGAAAGGTCCATATGATAGAAATTTGTCATGGAGGCAGAAAAAAATGTAGGGTCCCCAGTGTTGAGGCAAACAAGATCCGCTTGGTGGAAGACGTGTATCAATAGTGAGCCACGCGGACAAGGACGCGGAGATCCCCAAAGCGGGTGGTGGGCATTGAAGTCCCCAATCAGCAAATAGGGGGGCAGAAGGTGACCAAGAAGATGAAGGAGATCAGCTCTTGCCATTGGTGTGGACAATGGAACGTATACAGTACAAAGAGTGAAGGTGTATCCAGAATGGGAAAGACGGACAGTGACAGCTTGGAAGGAAGTGTTTAAGGGGATTGGGTGATAATAGAAAGTATCATGGAGAAGAATCATGAGTCCTCCATGTGCTGGAGTGCCTTCAACAGAGGGGAGATCAAATCAGACTGACTGAAAATGAGGGAAAACAAAGCGATGGTGGGTACGCAGCTTTGTTTCCTTAAGACAGAAGATGAGCAGCAAGTAGGATCGTAAGAGGATCGACAGTTCATCCCAATTGGTTCAAATGCCACGGATATTTCAATGGATAATGGACAAAGGGTGGACAGAAAAGGGAAGAACGTGGCCAAGGTTGCCCTCAACTCAACGACTGCTAGAGCCTACGGCCGACAGCGTGGAACAGCATTCAGCCGAAGGCAGAACATCCTGATCCATAGGTTGTTTGGGAGCAGCTCCTGCCACCAGCGAGCGGCCGGTTGATCGGCTGCCAGCTGCATGCCTTGGCGACACAGATGATGGCCGGGAGCAGTTACCGCCAGGTGGTGCTGTAGATGAGACATGCCGTGGCAGAGAAGGAGAGGAACTGGGTTTCTTGTTAGCCTTCTTGGAGACAGGACGTTGAGATGAGGGAGGAATCGATGGTTGTGAAGTCGGGGTATGTAAAAAAATCTTCACGAGTAGGTTCTTTTTTGGAAGTCCGGGTGTCTGATTTTGGGGCTCGTGATTTAGCAGAACCCAGTGAAGGGTGAGCGATAGAAGGAGTAGGTGATAGTGGGGAGGTTGAATGGACGATCTTTGCACTGGCTGATCTCATGAGCGTGGAACTAAAGGTGAGATAAACAAGTCTGCGTGGCTGCCTCCTTTGTAGGCCGAGGAGAGGCAAGGACAGTGCTGTAGTGACCTGTGTGTGGCACAGTGGCCTTTCGACTGGCGAATAACTTTCGAGCAGCAAAGGTCAACATCTTTTCCTTCACTCTGATTTCCTGAATGAGCCTTTCGTCTTTGAAAATGGGGCAATCTCTAGAGGAAGCAACGTGATCACCCATACAGTTGATACAACGAGGGAATGGAGGTGGACAAGCACCGTCATGGGCATCCTTGCCACACGTAACGCATTTGGCCGGAATAGAACATGACTGGCTGGTGCGATTGAACCGCTGACACCGATAGCAACGTGTAGGGTTTGGGATGTAAGGGCGAATGGAAATTATCTCATAGCCCGCTTTTATGTTCGATGGAAGTTGAACTCTGTTAAATGCCAAGAAGACAGTACGGGTTGGAACCAAGTCCTTGTCAACCCTTTTCATGACTCGATGAACAGCCGTTATGCCCTGGTCAGACAGGTAGTTTTGAATTTCCTCGTCGGACAATCTGTCAAGGTAGCATGTATAAACCACCGCACATGATGAATTTAAAGTGTGGTCGCTTCCACCCGGACAGGGAAGGTGTGTGGCAATGAAGTACGCAGGAATTTTTGTGCCTGGAGGGCACTGACAGTTTGTAACAACAAGGTGCCATTTTGTAATTGGAAACAAGACTTTACAGGACCTGCAATTGCGTTGACACCTTTCTGAGTAATGAAAGGGTTGACTTTGGAGAAGTCTTGACCTTCGTCCAATGGAGAAACAACAAGGACCTGTGGTACTGATGGAAGAATTGTCCGTGGCTGAGACTCATTTAACTTTCGCTTGTGAGCAGACATAGTAGATGATGAGGAAACCATTGCGGAAGTATCCCCCATGATTACCAGCGTCTCCTTCCTTGTGGGCCCTCTCTGAGGGCACTCCCGCCTTAGGTGATAGTTCACAGCTCAGGTCACATCTCCCGAGAAATGGACGGAGGGACCAATCGGCACTTACTGAAGGTACCAGCTCGGGTTATCACCCCTCCCTGGGCCTGGCTGTTACCAGGGGGTACCTACGTGTCCCACCTGTCTACCCGGGGTGGGGAATTACGCGTTACCCCATCACCGGCTATGCGTGGGAAAGCGTGGGTTGGCCTTTAGACATGCACAGGGAGGAAAAAAGAGAAAGAGAGGAACAAAGAAAAGGAAAGGAAAGAAGAGAGGTCTCAAACGCCGCAGCTTTTCGAAGAGGGTAAAGGAAGGACAGAGACTTGCCAGCAGAGAAAGAGAAGAAGAGAGACTGTTTTACAGTTTCAAGCATCCGTCTCCGAATGTAGGCACTAAACATACTTCCAGAGGGGGAGAAAGGGAAGGGAAGAGGCGGAGGTGGGGAGGGGGGGGGGGGGAGATGGGGAATGGGGAAGGATGTGGTATAGGAAGGTATGCAGCCTGGAAAGGAATAAGAGGCACACTAGCTCGGGGTCCCGTGCTCGCTACACATGTATCCACAAAAGAGTTGTGGACCCCCTTGTGTGTGTGTGTGTGTGTGTGTGTGTGTGTGTGTGTGTGTGTTCTATTTTAACAAAGGCCTTGTTGGCCAAAAGCTAACTTTCCGACAGTCTTTTTGTTGCACCTTTCTGTGACTCAACATCTCCACTATATGGTGAGTAGCAACTATCCATTTCATAATATTGTTACGTTCCATTTTGGATTTTCCATGTTTGATTATGTACATTCCTTGATAGTCCTGCTGTAAAAGAGGGGAATACAGAATGTTCCAACAAATCTTTAATTGCTGTCATCATCTCACTGTGATATCTTATTTTATTATCGTATGATGAGTACCACAGTTGCACACATCAACACAAGCAGTATTTGTGGTCAAATATGAGTCAAGGTGTCTATTATTTATGGAACTTGCTAGTGAGCCTGTTGCATTTGAGTTTTTATTCCAAAATCCCTAGAAGCTTGAATCTTTTCTTGTTTATTGAAAAAGTCTTATCTTGATGGAATCTTCTGATTCTATAGTCAGTTGAAGTATAATCCAAACATTGCAATAAATAACACAGACAACAGGAAAACATATCATGCAGACTGGTCAGAGCTGTGCAAAAAGCATGCAGATCTCCATCAGTGGCATCACGTACATTCTCAGTAACACTGAGGTCAAGAGAGTGGCAACTATAAGGCCTCCTTGCAGTCTGTGTGAAGATTCCCCACACAAGCCTACTTCGCCCATCAACTTAATTGGCACTCATTTTGCAAGCACGTTGTTTTCAATGTACTCACACTTTGCCATAAGCACATACGCAAGTACAATGCACCTTCTCAGTCTGGATGACCTTATTCCAAGCTATCAAATCCAGTGATTGTGTTCCTGGATCATTCTAATCTCTACTCAGTAAAAGGAGAGTGACACATGGTTGGTTTGGTTTGTGGGGGTTAAAGGGACCAGACTGTGATGGTCATTGGTCCCTTTTTCCAAAAAACTAAAATCACCCACAGAGGAAAAAACGAACAACAGATAAAACGTCAGATGACACAGGACAAGAAAGACTCAGACAGAGATCAGACAAAACAAATTAAAATCACACAGAGTTTGACGGTGGTTCGCCGACCATAGAGAAAAAAAAAGGAAAAGCCAACCACCGAGAACACATTAAAAACTCAGTTTAAAATCGGAGGCCAAAAGCCAGAATCAACACTAAAAAACAGAAACACTCAGATTAAATGATAAAAACCCCCTGCCCGAATAAAACATAAAACTAAGTCCACCATGGCAGAGTCATCTATTAAAAGGGCAGGGAGTGTGTCAGGCAGCGCAAACATTTGCCTGAGCACAGCTAAAAGGCGACACTCCAACAAAATGTGGACCACAGACAAAACGGAGCTGCAGCGACATAGAGGTGGGTCCTCACAGTGCAATAAGTGGCCGTGGGTCATCCGTGTATGCCCAATGCGCAGTCGGCAGAGGACGACAGACTCCTTGCGAAAGACTCGCAAGGAGGAGTGCCCCACAGTCGTCGACTCCTTGACAGCACGGAGTTTGTTAGGGGTGGCCAGACCGCGACATTCAGCATCCCAAAGCGAGATAACTTTGTGGCGTAAGACTGCCCTCAAATCAGTCTCCGGGAGGCCAATGTCCAGAGATGGTGTACTGGTGGCCTCTTTCGCCAGGCAGTCAAGATTTTCATTGCCGGGTATCGCAACATGGCCTGGGGTCCAAACAAAGACCACTGAGCGGCCGCAACGGGTAAGAGTATGCAGGGACTCCTGGATAGCCATCACCAGACGAGAACGAGGGAAACACTGGTCGAGAGCTCATAAACCGCTCAGGGAATCACTATAGATCATGAAGGACTCACCTGAGCAGAGCGGATATACTCTAGGGTACGAAAGATGGCGACCAGCTCAGCAGTGTAAACGCTGCAGCCAGCCAGCAATGAACATTGTTCAGAATGGTCCCCTAGAGTGAGCGCATAAGAGACACGACCTGCAACCATCGAGCCGTCAGTGTAAACAATGCCAGAGCCCTGATACGTTGCGAGGATGGAAAGAAAGCGGCGGCGGAAGGCCTCCGGAGGGACTGAGTCCTTCGGGCCCTGTGCCAATTCCAGCTGAAGGCACGGGCGAGGCACACACCACGAGGGTGTAAGCAGAGGTGCCCGGAAAGGAGGCGGAAGATGTAAAGCCCCAAGCCCGGAGAGAAGCTCTCGGACGCGGACCGAGATCGTACATCCAGCCCTGGGCCAACATTCTGGAAGATGGACATGCGACTGTGGGAATAGTAGCCGATAGTTAGGATGCCCGGGCAAGCTGAAAACATGGGCAGCATAAGCGGCTAGAAAACGTTGGTGCTGTAACCGCAGTGGAAAGACAGCTGCCTCCACAAGTATGCTGTCCACAGGGCTGGTCCGGAAGGCACCAGTGGCAAGGCGTATCCAACTGTGGAGGATTGGATCCAGCACTCGCAATGCAGAAATAATCCAGACGGGACTGGATTAACGCCTGGTACAACCGTAACAGGGTAGATCGGTTGGCGCCCCAGCAGGTGTGGCTCAAGCATTGCAGAGCATTTAGATGCCGCCAACACATCTGTTTAATATGAGGCAGCCAAGTCAACCGAGCATCAAAGACCACCCCCAAAAACCTATGTGACTCCACCACTGCAAGGGGTTCGCCATCAAGATAAAGCCGTGGCTCCGGGTGGACAGTGTGTCGCCGGCACAAATGCATAACGCAGGTCTTGGCTGCCAAAAACTGAAACCCATGAGCTACAGCCCAAGACTGCGCCTTATGGATAGCGCCCTGTAGCTGACGTTCAGCAGCTGCAATGCCAATAGAGCTGTACTAAAGGCAGAAGCCGTCAGCATACAAGGACGCTGAGACAGACGTTCCCACCGCCGCAGCGAGCCCGTTAATGGCTATTAAAAACAGGCAGACACTTAAAACAGAACCCTGTGGCACACCGTTCTCCTGAACTCGGGAGGAACTATGGGAGGCCGCGACTTGCACGCGGAAGGTACGATACGACAGAAAATTTCGGATAAAGATCGGCAGAGGGCCCTGAAGACCCCATCCATGAAGCGTAGAAAGGATGTGATGACGCCATGTCGTATCGTACGCCTTCCGCATGTCGAAAAAGACAGCGACCAGGTGCTGACGGTGGGCAAAGGCAGTACGGATGGCCGACTCCAGGTTCACCAGATTGTTGGCGGCGGAGCGGCCTTTACGGAACCCACCCTGAGACAGAGCCAGAAGGCCCTGAGACTCCAGTACCCAGTTCAACCGCCGGCTCACCATCCGTTCAAGCAACTTGCAAAGAACGTTGGTGAGGCTAATGGGATGGTAGCCGTCCACCTCCAAAGGATTCTTGCCCGGTTTCAGAATGGGGATAACAATACTTTCCTGCCATTGCGACGGGAACTCACCCTCGACCCAAATACGGTTGTAAAGGTCGAGGAGCCATCGCTGGCAGTCCACTGAAAGGCGTTTCAGCATCTGACAGTGGATGCCATCTGGCCCAGGAGCGGTATCAGGGCAAACGGCTAGGGCATTGCGAAATTCCCACTCACTGAATGGAACATTGTACGATTCTGGATGGTGGGTGCAAAACGAAACGCTCCGACGTTCCATCCGCTCTTTAATGGAGCGGAAGGCCAGGGGGTAATTTGCAGAAGCGGAACTCATAGCAAAATGCTCTGCCAAGCGGTTTGCAATAACGTCGGAGTCTGTACAAACTGCTTCATTCAGTGAGAGCGCAGGGACGCTGACAGGGGTCCGATAGCCATAGATGCATCGAATCTTGGCCCAGACCTGAGATGGAGTGACATGGAGGCCAATGGTGGACACATACCGCTCCCAGCACACCTGCTTGCCTTGGCGGATAAGGAGGCGGGCTCACGCACGCAGCTGTTTGAAGGCGATAAGGTGGTCTATGGAGGGATGTCGCTTGTGATGCTTGAGCGCCCGCCGGCGATCTTTAATCGCTCGCCGAGGGGACCCAGAAGAACGGGGAATGGCAGATTCGGCGGCAGTAACGATGCCGGTGGTGACCGATTGAACCACCGCATCAATGTCATCATTAGAGAGAGGCTCAATAGCGGCAGTGGAGGAGAGCAAGTCCCAGTCAGCCTTATTCATAGCCCATCTGCTAGGGCGCCCAGAAGAGTGTCGCTGTGGCAGTGACAGAAAGATTGGAAAGTGGTCACTACCACACAGGTCGTCATGCACTTTCCATTGGACAGACGGTAAGAGGCTAGGGCTGCAGATCGAAAGGTCGATGGCGGAGTACATGCCATGCGCCAAGCTGAAGTGTGTGAGGGAATCATCATTTAAAAGTGAACAATCGAGCTGCGCCAAGAAATGCTCAATGGTGGCGCCTCGACCTGTCGCCACCGACCCACCCCACAGAGGGTTATGGGCGTTGAAGTCGCCCAGTAACAAGAAAGGTGGCGGCAATTGGGCTATCAGCACAGCCAGGACATGCTGCGCAACATCTCCATCCGGTGGAAGGTAAAGACTGCAGACGGTAACAGCCTGTGGTGTCCACACGTGAACAGTGACAGCCGCTAAATGTGGTTGTAGAGGGACAGACTTGCTGTGAAGAGAGTTAAGGACATATATGCAGACGCCACCAGACACCCTTTCATAAGCTGCCCGGTTCTTATAATAACCCCGATAGCCACGGAGGGCGGGGGTTCGCATTGCTGGAAACCAAGTTTCCTGAATAGCAATGCAGAAGAAAGGGTGAAGGCTGATAAGTTGTCGGAGCTCAGCTAGATGGTGGAAGAAACCGCTGCAGTTCCACTGGAGGATGGTATTGTCCAAGTCTGAGAAAGGCGTGACGGGACTTGGAAGGCAGATTACGCTGCTGGGTCACCTGCTGCCTCCGATTGAGCACCTGTGCTAGTGCTATCCATGGTGTTTGAGGGACCGGCGAGATTGAGGTCCTCAGCGGATGCCAGAATCTCCACCTCGTCCTCACACGCAGAGCTGGAAGGTTGTGGTGGGGTGGCTGCCACCACGAGTTCCTTGGGCTTAGAGCTCTTCTTCTTGGGTTTCTCACGCTGCTCCTTCGGTTTCACTGGCTGGGAGGGCTTCACCGATTCAGTCTCCGAGACGGAGGAGGATCGTGAAGCCCTACGACCAGCTGATTGTGGGCATTTACGCCACTGTCGGTCGTCAGCCTTCCCGCTGGTGGAAACCTGGAAAGGGAGGGACCCAAGGGACCCCTTGCAAGCATGAGAAGCTGAGGAAGTTGGACACTTCTCTGGCTTAGAAGCGGGGACGAATGTCCCCAATGGGTGGGATGGTGTTGCTCCTGAGGTAGGCGGCACAGGAGCAACCCGGTGGGTAGAGCCCCCCACTGGCGAGGGGGCAGGAGGTGGTGTACTACTCGTCGATCCGGCCAGAATTCGAGAAACTGATGGGGCTAGCACAGGTGTTGTAGCAGCGGTGCAGGAAGATGTCATTCTCACAGGATGGAGTCGGTCGTATTTCTTTTTGGCCTCAGTATAGGTCAGTCAGTCCAGGGTCTTGTATTCCATGATTTTACGCTCTTTCTGGAAGATTTGGCAGTCTGGCGAGCAAGGTGAATGGTGCTCCCCGCAGTTGACACAGATGGGAGGCGGGGCACATGGAGTATTGGGATGTGATGCGCGTCCACAATCTCGACATGTGAGGCTGGAAGTGCAGCGGGAAGACATATGGCCGAACTTCCAGCACTTAAAGTACCGCATCGGGGGAGTGATATAGGGCTTGACGTCACATCGGTAGACCATTACCTTGACCTTTTCTGGTAATGTATCCCCCTCAAAGGCCAAGATGAAGGCACCGGTAGCAATCTGATTTTCCTTCGGACCCCGATGAATGCGTCAGACGAAATGTACAACTCGGTGCTCTAAATTGACGCGCAGCTCGTCATCAGACAGCAAAAGAAGATCCCTATGGTAAATAACACCCTGGACCATATTTAAACTCTTATGAGGTGTGATAGTAACGGCAACATCCCCCAACTTGTCACAAGCAAGTAACCGTTGTGACTGGGCAGACGATGCCGTTTGTATCAGGACTGACCCAGAGCACATTTTGGACAAGCCCTCCACCTCCCCAAACTTGTCCTCTAAATGCTCGAGGAAGAACTGAGGCTTTGTGGAGAGAAAAGACTTCCCATCAGCTCTTGTACAAACTAAGAATCGGGGCAAATAACTGCTACTGCCATCCTGAGACTTACGTTCCTCCCACGGTGTGGCCAGGGAGGGGAACGTTTTCGGTTCGTACTTCTGAGCATTAAATTGAGCCTGAGAACGCTTAGAGACTTCTGGCGGCTGGCCAACAGCGAGAGATGATGTACCACACTTCATTGCGGGTCATCCGCCCTGATGCCACCTACTCCGACCAAGGGCCCTCCCCACGGGTGGGCGCCACCCAGCCGCAGCAAGAGCCACCTGGCAGGATGGCCACTGCCGGGAGTCCCGATACCCCAGGAGAATAGGCATCTACTCCTTGGCATACGGCGCAGGCATCAGTAGAGCGATCCCTGTGTTATCAGGGGGCTACAACCAACAGGGTACATGGCGGCCCCACCACAACGAACTAGCTACCGTGCTGGATGTTAGGTAACATGTGGTCCATGGTCGCCGTCAGTGCAGAAAGTGGCACCGCACAGTGCAAGGTGTAATCCGCACGCAGAAACGTAGTCATGCCCAAGAGATGGAGAGCAGGCAGGACTGCAATTCAACGGCGAATAAGCTGGCAAAAGGTCTGATCGCAAGATGGACACAATGCACCAAGTAAGGCGCCCTTCCCCAATTGGCTCGCTCTTCGGAAAAATTTTGCGATATGGAGGTCAAACCAGACGGGGGACCATCACATAAGGCCGAAATGTTTGAGACTCCTTTTAGTCGCCTCTTACGACAGGCAGGAATACCGCGGGCCTATTCTTACCCTCGAACCCGCAGGGGGGGGGGAGAGTGACACATGGAGGAGGATATTAGACTTTCATGTGTCATAGGCAATGAGGTCATTAGACATGGAGCACAAACTCGGATTAGGGAAGGATGGGGAGGAAATCAGCTGTGCCCTTTGTCAAAGGAACCATTCCAGCATTTGACTCAAGCGATGTAGTGACATGTGGGATGGGAACTTCTGTACCCTAGAGTAAGAAGGTGGTTCTCGATGGGATGGCTAGTCATCAGCTCATCCAATGACTATGATGATTGTGGTGGTGGTGGTGGTGGTGGTGGTGGTGTTGTCACTGTTATCATAGTCGTCATCCAATACTGAACTGACTAGTAATGCACTGCATTATGGCCCAGATATTTGCTGTTTCTAACAACTCTGTGGAGAAACTGTAGAGCAGAGACATCCAGAACACTAACAATTAAGAGTTAAGAGCAAGTACAGGAAATTTTAGAAGGGGTGCAAAATTGGTCTACTGTGTTGGTCAGAAGCAGATGCTGCCTCTCGCCCCTCCTTTCAGGACTCATCTGCAATGAGAGGCAGCTCTCCCCCCCCTACACACACACACACCCTCCTATCCCTCAGATGATACAAGATGCGTATAAGATGATGGAGATGTACATAAGGTCAATGTGAGTAAAAGGAGATGAAAAGCTAAGATTGCGGCAAATATCAGAAAATGACATGAAAGATAATAACAGATACAAGGGGTATGTGGAGCAGGCATAGTTGTGGGGTCTTCTGGGGATCTTCGGGATTTCAGTGTGCAGTGAGAGGCATCACTCCTACAAATGAGTATGGCCAAAACATTAAGTCTGGGAATGGAAGACACTTTCTAGAAGAAAGCATAAGACTTGTTTGGTTGTCCTTTAATAATTAAGGAGAGGACACTTTATGAATATGTGAGCCACTGTCAGTGAAGCTCTGCAGTTACATTAGGGAAGAGTGGAGGCAAGGTTGGGGGGTGTTACTGAACAGGATAAAAATCATGTGTCAGACAGGTATGACCAATATAAAGACAGTGTAAGACATTTGACTCTTTCCAGGACAAATGGAAGGACACACACCATATTGCAGTGGCCTCCTTCATGGCATGCAGCTACCACTGCAATGATTTACAAGTCACTTCTATGTTCCCTCATCAGTGTCCAGTATTCCCATTACCATTTCAGTCATGTGGTAGCTTCACTGGCTAAGTAACCTGTTATCTCATCTCTGGAACTCTGATATGACTCAGGACCCAGAAGGAAATGTGTAAGCATGTCGTACATTAGGTCAAGGATAGTGCATACTACCAGGTAATAAAAGTAGCTCCAATTAATAGCCTGCACAAAAGAAATATGTTGCAAGTATCCCATGGGGTCACTTCATGGATGTACTCAAGAGAAGGCAGGTGGACATCTGTACAAAGAAATTCCAAATGCAATCCAGTTCTGAAGTTCAAATTTGTGTAGATGTAAGTGTAAGAAGTAATTTTGCCGGGATTAGACATTGTGATGATGATGTGGAGAATTTTCTTTGTATGCTTTTAAGTCTGATGAGTATCCATTCTTCCTCCCACCCACTCAACAAGGGATAATGGAACACAATTTTAACTAGAAAATGACCAAGAACTAATCACTTGCAATCTACTGTCCACTGGCTGACACATCAACTACTGTGTAGGAAAAAGTTCCATTTAAGGAACTTTAAAAGGAAACACATACAAATCTGTATTAGCATGATGAAATGTCATTTGACTCAACAAGGCAAGACCACTTGTATTAACATTTACGTATTAAATCCAAATTTTCTGGATTCAGGGAGGTAATTTTAAATATTTTTTCCTAACAGCAACTTGCACCTGTTGAAACTGAAAGTCTATGCAAGTTCCTCAGTTCCAGATTGTGAATCTGCCTGCAGGTAAGTTCAGTATAAAGTTTGCTCACCACAACCTGTATATTTCTGGTAAAATTCCAATTGCTACACAATAAACGCACAAATTTCCAAAAATCTGAGATGTAGTGAACTGAAAATAATTTTAGAGTTTTATGCAGACATCACACTCAATTAGCATTTACTAAATTCTTTTGATGTACTAAGGCAGTTCTTTCTGCAATATGACACTTTGGTATTGCTGTAATACAATAACCATTCTCATGAATGTAGGCAGTTTCAGTAAGACTCCTAAACTACCCCGATACACTGTGGCTGCTGACAGAAACTGATCTGCTTCTGTGCAGTTATCCTACGAACATATTATTTAGGTGGGGACAGCATAGGGACCATCTTTCTGAAGCTCCATGTAACCTAGGAAATGACTCTGGTTCATTCTTAAATCACATCCAGCTTTCTCATTTGGGAACTTTCAAAACTGTAATTTTCTGTTTTTGGTGGAAGATTATTTTACCACAAAACTGAAAATTTTCCAACTCTATAATTTTATAAATATAGCTAGTAGCAATTAAAACCACTACTGATCACAGCCTCTCACTTTCAGTACCATACATTTACAACCTGTTGTTGTTGTTGTGGTCTTCAGTCCTGAGGCTGGTTTGATGCAGCTCTCCATGCTACTCTATCCTGTGCAAGCTTCATCATCTCCCAGTACCTACTGCAACCTACATCCTTCTGAATCTGCTTAGTGTATTCATCTCTTGGTCTCCCTCTACGATTTTTACCATCCACGCTGCCCTCCAATGCTAAATTTGTGATCCCTTGATGCCTCAAAACATGTCCTACCAACCGATCCCTCCTTCTAGTCAAGTTGTGCCACAAACTTCTCTTCTCCCCAATCCTATTCAATACCTCCTCATTAGTTACGTGATATACCCACCTTATCTACAACCTATGTACCCTAAAATATTAAGATAACAATTGTCAAATTTGGTACAGATTTATTACTTTTGTAGTTGAAAATGGTGATGAAATTTCTAAAGTTTACTTAATAAAACTTAATGTCTATGTTTTGCAGTTGAAAATAGTTCTAAATGACTTTGGTGATGGGGTTTTTGTGTTGACATCCTCTGCAAATTTCAAATTTGTAACTATTTTTCCATGGCCTTAAAATTTATAAAGGAAATGTACTGACTTGAAAAACATTATACATAATTATGTTTAACTTGTAATTCTATACTTTCACACTTGTTTAGATTGAATATGCTAATATTTTACATAGATTATCCATCAGTTTTTTGGTGATGTGTTCTTGGGCAGTCACTATCACCAAGGACAAAGCCCTGCTTAGTGCCTGCTGCTACACGTACCGAGAGGATCTTCTGCACCCATTGTGCTCAAGACTCATTATCATCTAGCAGTACTTGATTCCCCTTCATGATACTGTATCACCACTGTGATGGAAATTCACATCTAAGCGATGCAATACCATATTCACGTTTTGAATTCTTTGACTGTGAATCAAGTTGGGGTCTGGGGCTGTCAAATGGGGATGACTAGAGGGCTAGAAGCAATTCCCAATTCCCATTTATTCAAAGGCTTGTTATTCAGCTCAAGGTAGTATATGGTGAAAGAGAGGCAGGCATCTTCCACCCACTGCTGGCATGTTTGAAAGGTGGGAGGATAATAGGTAGCCACTGCTACTGCCACTGCTACAAATTGGATTGCAAGATGTTCTGCAAGGACAGATACTACCATTGAGAAAGAAACAAGGAATGGTAGTCGACCACTTGTTACCTAGAAGACCAGACAGCTAGGCTCAAACCAGAAGGCCTCTGTCTGTTGCCTTTTAGCTCATATGACAGTAATCAACCAGTACACACCAGAATAGGCCACTCTGCCTATCAAATCATATCACAGCATCACCTGACTTGGGAGCGTGAGGGCTCTCAGAGCCACAACGGAAAAACATCTCTACCTTCTGTTCAGAGTCATTACCTAGAGCAGATGCTAAATTGCTTAATTTCTTTACCTTGGCATTTTCCCTTTTGCTCTTTGAGGCATCTGGTGCTACTGGAGTCCTCTTCTCTTGTCGGTCTGGTATTCCTCCCCACGCACACAAAGTGTGCTTTGCCGAGCACACTGCGGGAGGGCGTATGATGTGTATTTCTATGCAGGAAGAACCAGAAATTTGTCCAATCTTCCATCAGAGTAAACCCCACAATATGGGCTTCACTCATTGCAAACACCCTAGTCACAAACTTCTCAAGGTACATAACATAAGAACTGAAGGTTAATTAAAAACCAAAAGAAAAAACATATCCAAGTCTTTCCTGTCATCTATCATCATATCTTCTAAAAATTTGAATATTTTTTGTTTTATCAATTTCTAATGTATTTCTAATTTATTATTACTTCCATTGTAATTACTGAAAACAGTAATTGCTGTTTGTAATATTGAACATGTTTTGTAATCTACATGAAAATCTGTTAAATGAACGGCTTGTTATAAAATGTAAGGTGACACGTCTCTAAATGAGCAGTAAATAAAATCAGTTCCCAAGTGTTTAGCACCAGCACGTGCCTATCATAGACAGACTGGACAGGAGAGGGCAAATTGTCCATCTTATAGGCATCATTTGCCTAATCAAATAAGTTACCTAGGTGCTTGAAGGACTGAAAACATGGGAAACACGAATGGAACTGGTTCTGCCTTTCCCCCTCCAGCCCCTTCTGCGAAGTGGATCTAGTGATAGAGGTAGTGTCTTTCAGGTGGCAAATGTAACTTTGCAAGATAAAGTCAGCAATGGGCAGTCTACCTTTATCATTGATATAGGCATACAAATTAGCATTTTTTTTTTGTTAAATCTATTCACAGCCAAGAATAAAAACCACCTTGATGTTGACTGAGTGGATTCAGAAAAAAAGGTAATTTATCCTACAGGTTCAGAAAATGTAGAACTGGAAACAGACATAAGTAAGTACCAGTTCACATTTGAAGAGGTTTGGAAGCATGCCACAATTTCAACACCACTTTAGGCAATGATTTCCACTGCATTTTCATGGCATAATTAACTTATGAAAAGAAGTTCAAACTGTGGGAAATGTCCACCATTTTGGCACTGTTCATTCTAGAAAGATGTGATTAAGTACAGAGTGAAGGGCCGTGTTCCCACAACCCACTAAATCATATACCATAGCATTGAAGTTAAAAATAACTGTGAAAACTCGCAAGTGGTACTGGGAAAATCATTTGAATAGAGGGATAAGATAGATTTTTAAGATGATATATTTTCCATTAGCAGAAAATGGAGTGTTAGATGGACCACAGATCCATGTGAAGTGCCGTTTATTTTGAATGAGTGCGATGGAAGAGAGTACTTTTTTTGCCACTGAACATAGATAACTTTGGAAGCAGAGATGTTAAAATCCCCCAGAGTACCATACTCACCAAACTGCATGAAGCAAATATGGATGAGATAACAGATTACCAAGAAATGAACAGCCTGAAAGAACAGTTTACATAAATTACAGCACTAATAAAACTGGAAACTGAAAAGAAACTAACACCTGTGTAAGGCAGACTGTGATGTATTGTATCTGGGTCCAGCCAAATTTGCAACTTTCTTTGAAGAAATGAAACATCTTCCTGCAACCTCCTTAAATTACCACAAAATTCCTACAGGTAATGCTGGGCCTACAGCCCAGAAACCACATCACTTGCAGTCTGCAATGGAGAAAAATATCTCAGTTTCACTAGAAGCAGGAGTAAGCCAACATTCTTTCAGTCCCTGGGCTTCACATGTATCAGTACTTCCAAAGAAAACCAGTAATGGGTAAAAGCCTTATCACTCTTGTGTAGACATGAGAGCAGCCAATAAGGCCATGAAACTGGATACTTCCAGAATGAGATTTTCACTCTGCAGCAGAGTATGTGCTGATATGAAACTTCCTGGCAGATTAAAACAGTGTGACGGACCAAGACTTGAACTCGGGAGCTTTGCCTTTCGCAGGTACGTGCTCTACCACGGTAGAGCACTTGCCAGTGAAAGGCAAAGGTCCGGAGTTCGAGTCTCGGTTTGGCACACAGTTTTAATCTGCCAGGAAGTTTGATAACTGGATACTTATCCCATTCCAAGAACTAATGACCCTCTGAACCACCTTAGCAAATGCAAATTTTTCACCACTTTAGATATCTGCTCTGGATACTGTCAAATGAAAGACCAGGAAAATGCAGCTTTTTTTGTATACTCTGGGCATTAGGAATACTTAAGGTAGTCCTATGGCCTCTGAATCACTCCTGCTACATTTCAACACTTTGCTGATTTATGACTTTTAAAAGGTTTAAAGCTGACCACATCTCTAGTATATCTGGATGACATAATTGTCTTTTCAAGTATAATAAGAGAAAATGCATATCGACTACGAAACATACTAACATGTTAGTGATGCTAACTTAAATTTGAAATTAGAAAAGTGCTATTTCATGCAATCACAAGTGTAATATGTAGGCCACGTAATTTCAGCATATGGTGGAAGAAGACCACATTCGTGGTGCAGTGGACAATTTTCCAATGCTAAGGAACATTAAAGAATTGCAATCATTTATTGCGTTAACAAATTACTACATTATTTCATGGAGAACTATGCAGTCGCCACAAAATTACTAAAGAAGAGAACTCTATTTGTCTGGATTGTTGGATTGCGAGAGCGCCATATCAAAACTGAAAGAAATTCTTACAAGTTCACCTGTCTTGGCTCATCCACATATTTTATCTTGTGCTGTCAGCTGTATTCACAGTCAAATACAAGAAAATGAAGAAAAATCAACTGCTTACACATCATGTCAGTTGAGTTAAGCTGAGAAAAACTAAAGCACCACAGAAAAGGAACTTCTGGCTCTTATTTTTGTCACCCATTACTTTTGGCATTACCTATACGGATGACAGTCCGTAGTAATTACAGATTACGTGGCTTTACATTAGCTTTTCAGTTTAAAAGATCTCAACAGCAGACTCATTAAATGGGCCCTAAAACTTGGCAGATACAACTACATACTCAAACCTAAGCTGGCAAGTTAAATCAGAATACAGATACCTTGAGTAGGAAAATTAAGATCCTGCAATTGAGGAATTAAAAATGGCAAAAGAATTGGATGCCAAGTGTACAAAAGTGGCTACCTCACTGTATTTTATTACAAGAGCCAATTCTTTTTATATGACAACACTTCTTAGAGGAGAGATACACTACGTGATCAAAAGTATCCAGACACCTGGCTGAAAATGACTTACAATTTCGTGGCACCCTCCATCTGTAATGCTGGAGTTCAATATGGTGTTGGCCCACCCTTAGCCTTAATGACAGCTTCCACTCTCACAGGCATACTTTCAATAAGGTGCTGGAAGGTTTCTTGGGGAATGGTAGCCCATTCTTCACGGAGTGCTTCACTGAGGAGAAGTATCTATGTCGGTCAGTGAGGCCTGGCACAAAGTCGGCATTCCAATACATCCCAGAGGTGTTCTGTAGGATTCAGGTCAGGACTCTGTGCAGGCCAGCCCATTACAGGGATGTTATTCTCAAGTAACCACTCTGCCACAGGCCGTGTGCATTATGAACAGGTGCTCAATTGTGTTGAAAGATGCAATTGCCATCCCCGAATTACTTTTCAACGGTGGGAAGCAAGGAGGTGCTAAAAACATCAATGTAGGCCTGTGCTGTGATAGTGCCATGCAAAACAACAAGGGGTGCAAGCTCCATCCATGAAAAACACGACCACACCGTAACACCATCGCCTCCGAATTTTACTGTTTACATACACTGGCAGATGACATTCACCAGGCATTCGTCATACCCCACCCTGCCATAGGATTGCCACATTGTGTACCATGATTCATCACTCTACACAACACTTTTCCACTGTTCAATTGTACAATGTTTATGCTTCTTACACCAAGAGAGGCACTGTTTGGCATTTCCTGGCATGATGTGTGGCTTATGAGCAGCCGCTCGACCATGAAATCCAAGTTTTCTCACTACCCGCCTAACTGTCATAGTACTTGCAGTGGATCCTGATGCAGTTTGGAATTCCTGTGTGATGATCTGGACAGATGTCTGTCTATTACACATTACAACCCTCTTCAACTGTTGGCAGTCTCTGACAGTCAACAGATGAGGTCGGCCTGTACGCTTTTGTGCTGTGTGTTCCTTCACATTTCCACTTCAATGTCACATTGTAAACAGTGGACCTAGGGATGTTTAGGAGTGTGGAAATAGACAAAAACAAGGCTGAAAAGGGTATACTGATTAATTTTGGGATAATGGGGAGCTTGTAAGATACAAATGTGAAGGTCGTGATGTATTAGAAGCAGCACAGGAGTCTGCTAGTCTTATGGAACTAATTTACTATCACAGAGAAACACATTAGAACACAGTACGGCATGTAATGGAGAAAAGGCACCAGTTGTGTTGCTAACATAGTTTGCCAAAGGCCAGATGTCCATAAAAGACAGGCTGTTGCCCATAGCAGTAGTGTAGTGGGGAAGAAGTTCTGCCAAGCAGTTGTAATATCAAATTAACATGCTTAAAAAAACTATAAGGCACAGAGGTAACTTTACAAGAATGGCACAAATGCAGTGCTTACATGAAAATGTTCCAGCTAATCAGGGGTCCGATGGTCTGAAAACACAAAATAGAATCATCAATATGGCTAAACAGTAGAGTGACATAGAAAATACTGATAAAATTTGTTCTTAATTCCAAGACAATAAATTGTACAGAGGGGCAGAATGTAAATTGTAGGGACAGAAAACTAGTCAGTTATTTTGTAACAGTTTCAGAGCACGCTGGCTTCTGTGGTGAATGGTTCTGTACTGTATGCACTATAGGAGATGGTGTATCACTACCTTTATACTTGGCTAAGTGATCAAAATTA
Source organism: Schistocerca serialis cubense (assembly GCF_023864345.2). Taxonomy (NCBI): domain Eukaryota; kingdom Metazoa; phylum Arthropoda; class Insecta; order Orthoptera; family Acrididae; genus Schistocerca; species Schistocerca serialis. Next base: position 528,118,219 of record NC_064640.1, read on the forward strand.
ACTACCACCTTCTGATCTGGGAGGTGTCATTCCCCACTGAAAGGCAATGTGGAACATAATATACAGAACAGAAATTTCTTAGTTCTGCCAGGATCCATGGCAGTTTGTCATAACATCACGTAATCTCCTACTTCATGTAGTGGCATCTTAGCATTCTTTTGACTACGGAACTGCTGTTATGTTGTTAATGTGTGGCTGCATTGTTCTGCTCAACTCTCTTCCAAACAAACTTAAGTTTGTAACCACATGTTTCACTTTGCTGGAATTTTTCACAGGAGGCAGCTTCTCGATCCCGAACGGGGAATGCATTTTGCGGCCGTAAACAGCCTCAAAGGGACTCAACTCTGTTGCTTTATGTTTCCTGGTATTGTATGATGAAATTAAAAATGGCATTAGATGATCCCAGTGAGACTGTGAGCTGTTCACATAATATGACAACATTGTAACAATTGTTTTTGAACACGTTGAGTCCTGCCATTACTCTTGAGGCAAAATGACATAGTTCTCCACTTCTTTACTTCAAGTAATTGATATACCTATACCATAAGATTGGGCATAAAGTTGGTCCCTTGGTTTGTTACAATGGCCTCTGGACTTCCAAACGGTAGTGCTAGATGAGTTATGAATGCTTTTGCAACCGTCTCAGTGGTATCACAACAAGATAGCAAGAGAAATGATCAATGATAGCTAAAACATATTTGTTGTTTTTGGCCATTATGGGAAACAGTCCCATGATATTGAGTGCTACAATTTCAAAAGGTTCTTCTACCTCAGGCAAAGTTTGAAAAGGTATATTAGGTCTTCGTCCTTGTGCTCTCTTAGCACAGGGGAGATAATTTTGAACATATTCTTCATCTTTCTTCTTTGTGGCAACTAATAATGGCCTGCCTTGCGAGCTTACATCACACTTTCCCCATTATGACACTCCTGTACGCTGTCATGACATTGTTGCAATATAGCCTTAGCACTACTACACTATGTTATCGAAAGTATCTGGACACCCCCTAAAACATATGTTTTTCATATTAGGTGCATTGTGCTTGCACCTACTGCCAGGTACTCCATATCAGCGACTCAGTAGTGATTAGATATTGTGAGAGTAGAATGAGGTGCTCCGCGGAACTCACGGACTTCGAACGAGGTCAGGTGATTGGGCGTCACTTGTGTCATATGTCTATATATATTTTAATGTCTGTCTCTGCTATTGAATAGTTTTGTTATACGTTTGCATTATTTCGCTATGTTGAGACATTGTCGTTACATAGTTTTCACCAATGAATAATATAGCGAAGTTGTGTTCAAAGTTTATGAAATTTAAAAACCTTGCATCAGAAAAGCGCAGATCACAATTCAGTACTGTGGAGAAAGCTAACATGAAATAAGATCCCACTCTCTACCGAACTGAACCACGTATAATCATGACATGTAAGTTTTCACGCCCGGTGTCTTCATTAATTAAAACTTCCGGGCTGAATTGCCGTGGTCCATATATAAAACTGCTTCTTCTTCCTGATGTTTCGTTGCCTACTGCGGGCAACATCATCTGAGGTGAGTCGGCGACTGGCTGCTAGGCGCTGGAGGTCCCGCTTATATAGAGCGCTGAGATGCCCGCAGTAGGCAACGAAATTTCAGGAAGGAGAAGCAGTTTTATATATGGACCACGGCAATTCAGCCTGGAAGTTTTAATCAATGAAGATGCCGGCCGTAAAAGCTTACATGTTATGATTAGACGCCTCTACGGGGAGGATATGTTGATTATGGTACGATGACTGGAGAGCCTACGTAAGAAGAAAGCTCAACAACTTTGTTCACTCACTTTTTTGCTATGCTGTCATGACACTGGAACAGTTCCAAAGTTTTTGAAGGCGAGAAGAATGTTCCATATAGCGCAAGTGAACTGCATTTATTTACGCATGGAATTGGCGATTCTGCGGGAGCGGATCCATCAAGCACGTCAAGGACTTGCGGTAATTAGTAGTCAACTGTTAAAACTTCATTTACGTATTAGCAATACTATGTAGTTGGGTGATGGGAATAAGGTGGATAGATTGACATTTACATCTATGGAACTTAGCGCAGAAGTGTCTTCTAATAGGCAGAAGAAGAAGTTTGAGCATTTACAAAAACCAGAAACATTGACTACAGACAATTCCCATACAGTTATCAACTTGTCCGGGAAAGAACCATCCAAGGAGCAAGTCTCTGTTCTCTCGAAAGGAGGAAATTTTGCTATCATTCTATCACAGATTCCCACGGAAGATATTGTTGCCAATATAGAAGCAGGGATTTGTCTGTTATCACCGCATTCTGCCGATGAAATCAGGATGGAAACAGCCAGGATATTACGTAAAGCCAAGCCACCCAACAGTAATTTATCTCTAGGAGAAAGGAAGGCATTACGGGAGATCAATGAGGACAGGAATATTATAGTACTTACTGCTGATAAGGGTAATGCTACTGTCGTGCTGAAGAGTGAGGATTATCCTAGAAAGATCAGTGACCTCTTGGATCCTACCACCTATAAAAAACTGAAAAAGGACCATACAACGAAAGTGTTAAGTGCTACCCAGCAATTAATAAAAAGCTCTTCCATTCCTACAGAAGATAAAAAATATCTTTGCAAATCGGTAGCTTACCCTCCTAGACTGTATGGGTTACCTAAGGTACACAAGCCCAATGTCCCATTGAAACTGATAGTAAGCGCCGTTGGGGCTCCTACTCAAGAGCTGGCTAGATATCTTGCTTCTTTGTTGCAACCGTACATAGGTAAAACTGACACTCATATTAAAAATTCCATGCATTTTATCGAAAAACTGAGGGAGATCACAGTTAGTCCAAGTGACATCCTTGTCAGTTTCGATGTAGTATCCCTGTTCACCATGGTCCCTGTTGACAAAGCTCTTTCTTACATAGCTGATATGTTTCCTACTGATATAATAGCTTTGTTTCAACATTGTCTATCCTTGACTTATTTTCAATATAACAACGAGTTTTATGAACAAATTGATGGGGTAGCCATGGGTAGCCCTCTGAGCCCTGCTATTGCTAATCTATTTATGGAATTTTTCGAACAACAAGTGTTGCAGTCGGCCAAAAAAAGCCCTTTGAAATGTTATCGATACGTGGATGACACGTTTGTGATATGGAATCATGCTGAAGAGGAACTGAGTGATTTTTTGGTGTACATAAACAGTTTCAATCCGAAGATACAATTCACCATGGAGAAAGAGAGTAATGGACAACTAAATTTTTTTGATGTATTGGTTATTAAATGGGCAGATGGGACTTTAGGGCACAAGGTTATAGGAAAGACACACACACACCGATCGTTACCTACATAATGGTTCGAATCATCATCCTAGGCAGAAGAGACGAGTCATAAAAACTTTAGTGGACTGGGCTAATAACATCTGTGAGCCAATTTATTTGCAAGATGAATTAAGCCATTTGCGAATGGCTTTCAAGAGAAATGGGTACACTGACAACGAAATAGATCGAGCATTCCACCCTAGAAGAAAAGTGTCCAAAAATACACGACAACAACAACAACCGTCAGCTGGAAAAGTTTTTCTTCCATTTATACATAACATCACGGACCATATTAGGAAAGTTTTGGCCAAGTTTCAAGTGGAGACAATCTTTCGACCTACCAAGAAAATTAGTGAAAGTTTAAGATCGGTGTAAGATGCACGACACCCCTTAGCTACCCCAGGTGTGTATAAAATTCCATGTAGCTATGGCATGGTTTATATTGGAACAACTAAAAGGAGTGCTAATACCCGCCTGACGGAATACAAAAGGAACTGTAGATTGGGACAAATTGACAAATCAGCTGTAGCGGAACACGTTTTCAAAGATGGTGATCACAAAATAAAATTTAATGAGACAAATGTGATAGCTAGGACCTCACATTATTATACCCGCATGTATAGAGAAGCTACAGAGATCTACAAGCACGAAAATAATTTTAATAAAACAGAAGAACGATTAAAACTAGACAAGATATGGCGGTCGGCTCTGTACCAACGAAGTGGCTATCGATTACCTATAATCGAGAGAGATGGCACTAGCCAGAGATAGTTTTAAAGTCAAAAGTACGTGATGAGTGGTGGCGCCATCTAAGCGCTCTATATAAGCGGGACCTCCAGCGCCTAGCAGCCAGTCGCCGACTCACCTCAGAAGATGTTGCCCGCAGTAGGCAACGAAACGTCAGGAAGGAGAAGCAGTTTTATATATGGACCACGGCAATCCAGCCCGGAAGGTTTAATTAATGTGAACCACGTATAGTTCAGATGCAGTTAAATAAGTGCAACCCAGCACCAGCCCACATGGCCAGTCTCCAGGTAGACACAGATGATGCAGGTCTGATTCTTTAGTTACACATGAGTGACAATTCAGTATCTATTGTAGATTCAGTTTCTTCTTGGATCATACATAAGACAGTTTCTCATACAAAACAAATTCAACACTGGTCCCTGACTGATAGTTGAACTGATGCAACTTTTGTTCCACCACATAAGAATCAGCTAGTTATACATGGTGTTTGAAAATTCCTGTTATGAACTTCTAGGACTTTTAGAGGAGGCACATGCATACTATTTTGAATAGGAACCCATGTCTGGAAACATACCATTTCCATGATACAGTCATTTGAAAATATTTTGCTAGGTAAGTACACAACAGGTTAGTCATGTTGGGGAGTCATTACATCAGATCAGCTGATGTCATTTGACCTGTCTGACCTGGTTTGAGTCTCATTCACGTGTCTGAGTGTTAAAGCAACATTGTTTAGTACACATTTGCAGAATATACCAACATGATCCTTCTGAATGGCAAAGCTCATGGTAATGGAAGGGCTGCTTTTCACCTTTACCAAGCTTGTTCCTCACAACATTTGATTCAATCGCATACCCTGTTCATCACAATTATGCAACAACTTTGAGAAAGTATACCTACAGTGTCAGAACGCATGACGGTGGTGCTCCAAAGAGATGCCGTGCACCTGAATTGGAAGAGACCATGATGCTTTGTAATGAAGAGAACCCCTCAATGAGTACACAAGCAATTTCTTTGGTTATTAATCAGTGGAATTGTAAAGCATGTGATGTACTGGGTCTCACCTAATCAATTATTCATAAAAGTGGTTGCATTACCAACATGTTTTCAATCGGTGTAGCAGAGAAACAGTATATTTCCAGACATGGGTTCTACTTCAATATATTATTGACTCACTCCCCTCTACAAATCCTACAAGTTTGTAACAGGAATTTCTGAACACCCTGTATGCCCACGCTATAGCCCAGTCTTATATCACTTGTGTGTTCCAATCAGAATTTCATTCCACATACAGTGTGTAACACACACAGATTTTGGTTCTCTGTATAACTGAAAGAAACTCTGAATGCCACGATCAAACCATTCCTGTTATTCCGTCTGAAATTTAACTTCTCATCAGCATAAATCCAGTCTTCTCTGTTCTTGTGGATACTAACAACAATGAACTGCTCAAGTCCTTAGATTAGCTGATGGCACAAGCAGAAGCAACAAATCACTAGATCAAGCTGGCACTCATATTAAGGCATTCCACAAGCCCAATATTTTACTTAACAAAACTGTACCGACAGTCTCTCCCACCCTGCTTGCTATTCTGGGGCTGAGCATGTAGTAGGACACATACAGCGAATCCAGCTGATCACTTTCTTGGCCTAATTTCAGTGGATTGTGCTGAGGCGAAGTTCTAAAGTTAATGACAACTTATTTTTAGCTGTCATGAACTGTAATGTCATCTACAGTTGTCTTCATTAATTAAAACTATTATTTTGTATTAGTCTTATGAATTACTTACTTTTGTTACTGTTTCAAACAATAAGCTTATTACTGTGTTTATCTGTTCATTTGATGTTTTACTGTCATCAGTTATTTCTACAATCTTTCTATTCAGTTTAATTGAACTTAATTACCTTACTTTTGTGATAACATAAATTTGGCTTGAACGAATCACCCTTCAGACGTCTGTCCTAAATTTTATTATTTGTTTACAAGATGCAATAGTGTAATGGGAAGCATCATGTTTTTTAGTCATCATTTTATACTTATTGTTGGTTAAACATCTTTAGTATGTCATCCTAGATGATACTCAGAAAGATTTGATCAAGTAGTTGACTTTGTGCCTTCTGAACATTAACGCATTTTGCATTTTAAGTTTTGCAGCTTTTCTTTGGTCAATTAAATAGATACAGTGTTACTTAGAGGACATAATTGGTGGTGCAATTAACTTTAAATAAATTTCATTACAATGCTTTCATCCTCCCTGATTACAGTTAAAACAAACAGCTTTGTCTCAGAATTCTGTTCCGTGACTTTGTCAGGTTGGCAACCAGCTGGTGGTTACCCAATCACCATAAGTGCACTGGACGTTGAGTGCCCATGTCATTTAAAAACAACAACATCTGCAGTATGATGAGGAGGCCTTTCAAAGTCATACAAATCCTATTACAAAACATACTGGGTCCGTTATCTCTTCCAATAATGCTAGAAGCCAATCAACGACATCCTTCCTTAAGCTTTAAAAACTGACTGTAAATGTGTGCTGATTATTTTTACATTATGTCCTAGCCCTTCCATACCTTGTACTCCTTAACACTCTCTCTGAAACCAGCTCTGGCTACCTTTGTAATGCCGCTGCCATCGCAGTCCTGTGTCACTAACTGTAGTCATCACACAGTGACACAATAATTATACTCACATTCCAAGATTTTCGAGTTGTTAAATGAAATTAAAATACCGAATTGTTAAATGAAATTAAAATATTGTTACCCCTAGATTTAGGGTCCCACTGGGGTTGTCAAATTCACCCATGCTGAATTTTTTCAGGGAAAAGGAAGGAGATGTGCATGGTGCCCCAAGTCCCTTACATGAATAATTTTTATTATTTAAATTTTACAAGCAGGCTGCCTTTTGTCCTTCACCTTTCAGCTGATATAACAACAATCAACCAGTTCACACCAGAGCAGGCTGAATCGACATCAGCACAGCTGTGCTGTCAATCAAATCACAGGATCACCTCACTTGTGAGACTGTGGGCTCATGGAGTTGTGAAAGAAAAATATCTCCCTCTTCTGCTCTGAGCCACTGCCTAGAGCAGACACTAAATGGCTCAGTTTCTTTACCTTGGCAGTTTCCCTTCTCGTTCAATATGGGTCTGGGGCTACTGGAGATGCCTTCTCTCATCTCCCTAGCAATACTCACCAAGTAATCCCTATGAGCAAGTAAACCAATAAGGTTTCTTTTTCTAAAGTTGAGTACCAAATATTAATTACAACCTCACACTACTTTCGAATCTTGCCCCCTGAGGGTGTGTACAGTCAAATGCTGCTACCTCTTTAAACATGTTCTCAGTGTGTTCTATTAAGAAATGGTGTTTAGTTCGTAAGAATGTAGAACTATTCATTTTGGTGCAAACTACATATTGCAGTGAATATTGTCTTCTATTTTCATGGAGCTGCTCTTCTTCCATTGTGAAACCAAAGTCAGAATGCTACAGGATTGTAATTATCAGCAACATAATTATCATGCCTATCAAGTAGATCAGCTGGAACTTAATCTTTTATTTTCTATTTTTAATCTTTTTTAATGTATTTTTAATCTATTTCATTATGAACTGTATCACCTGGTGTCACATATTCTGACAAAGGGCCTCACTCCAAGGGCACCATCCAGGCATAGCAAATGGCTATGGCCATGTGGCATGGTGACACTGCTTGGACTCCCAGTGCCATAGGCACATACTCCTCAGCTATCATGGAAAGTTCTCAGCTCAGACACCAGAAGGGCATGTCCTGCTTCATCAGGGTGCTCTAACTGTGCAAGTACTGTCTGCATGAACCACACCCTACTGCTGCATAAATCAGAAAGATATGTAATCAAGAGTAGTGTTCAATGGTTCAAATTGTATTACACTGTGTGAAAGCAAAGGGTAGTTGCAACATCAGGCACAAAAAATTATTTCTCAGACTGAATGGTAATTTTACAAGGAGTCCATCAATGCTCTCTTTTAGGTCCAATCCTGTTTTTATTTTATATAAACATGTTATCCCTAAATATAACTTTATATTCAGTTTTCTCTCCAAATGACACACCTCTACCCATTGAGTCACTGATAACTTGAAAAGTTTCGAGCACTGTGTTAAAATACAAAACGGCAAATTCCCAAATAATGCACTTTACCCACTCAAAATCAAATCACTTTCACATTACCTACAAGACTCTGGAAGTTAGGGAAACAGTTTCTATCAGATTCCTGTGGACATTTTTTTGAAAAACATTTGTATTTGGACATAAATTACTTGGTACACAAGTGAAACAGTCTTGGTACCCTTCATAGCCCCAGCAACCTGCAATAACTGTTGTTAGAAAGTGAGCAAGTTCTGTTACATTATCTCTCTACAGTCTTAGAGGTATCTCATCTGGTTCACATGTCTTTCCGCTGTCGAGCAATTTTAGCTGGTTTCCTACTTTGTAGTAGCTTCTCTGAATATCTTCAGTTTTATCATTCATGTGGTGACTGTAAAAAGGAACCACATTATGACCTTTCACAGTGAAACACTTTCCGAAGAGTACATTCAGTTATCTTTGGGTCCTCTCTCTCATCTTTTGTTTCAGTACCAGTATGGTCACTGAGTGACTGAATGGCTGATTTTAATCCATTTACTGATTTTACACAAGACCAAAATTTAAAATTCTTAGATCAGCTGGCAAAATTTGCTTTCTTAGTCAATGAATGCGTTTTGGCTTGCTCTACTTATGCTCATTTTGGTTTTGTTCACCCTTTGTTTGTCAATAAAGATTTTACTTTGCTCAGACCTGTGATGAAGCTCTCTTTGATTTGAAACAACATTATAACATGATTATTGAACCACAACAGATCTTTCCCATTCCTCACAACCTTCCTTGGGCCATACTGGTCTAACATATATTGTATTATGCTTTTGAATTTTTTCCATTTCTGCTCCACATCTGCACTATTAGAGCTGAATATTTGATGATGACTACTCAGATAATCTGTAAATTGTTTCCTGTGACTCTTGCTAAACAAAAATATTTTCCTACCTTTCTCAATATTACTAGTAACACATGTAATCATTTATGCTAAAACTGTCTTATGGTCAATGACCCCTTCCTACATGTTAACTGTTTCAAAATTTTACAGTCTTTTTGTTAGTAGATGGTCTAAAATATTGTCCTCATGAGTTTTTCTCTAACTGCTCAAAACATATTTTAGAAAAAAAAAAAAATTCACAACAATTACACACCAATTTCCGTCTCAGATACTAGTTTTAACTGCACGACTCCCACTCTATAGTTGGCTATTACTATAGCATAATCAGGAAATTTATTGTGATATTCTTCAAATTTTCTCTGAAGCACCCTGCCATTACAGCTTCTGAGGCAAGTGGTCAATATGCGTATCCAGTTACCATGACTGATTTGCATTTGAAGCTTACTTTCACCCAGTTTACTTCAATTTTTGAATCTGCAATAACTTCACTAGATACTACTAAGTTTTATAAGGCAATAAATATGCCATCACCACTGGTTTAGCCTAGTCTTACAATATACGTTTCAGTACAAATTTAGGATTTTGCTCCTATTAACTTCCGCTTTCAGTCAGCTTTCTGTTGCAAATACTACTGTGGGTATTACAATCTTTAATAAGCTAGACTAATTCTGCTCAGCATGTATGCTCCTGCAGTTTACAAATAGGCTTGTGCTGATCTGAAGAAATAAAAGTTCTGTTCTAGAAAAACACCCATGTGTACAACTAACATAGTCTATTACACAAGTAGCTACTTCCTTTGTGTACAGCATGCCTAACATATTGAGGGGCACCCTCAAATTCTCCTCTTGATAGTGGAGGCTGAGAAATTCATATTTGTGAAAATCACTGAATTGCCAGAGCCTCTAGTTTACATCCTGGCTCCTGATCAGACATCCAATGTTACAAATAGTGAACACTGCTTACAACTCACATGCGATGCTAGCTGTCTTCACCTATCCAGCCAACTGTCTAAAAGAACTGAGAATGACCTTAGAACTCAGGCAGTCAGTTTCATTTGTGTATCTGCAGCATCAGCAGAACTGCCTCCTCGTCTCAGCAAACATAGCAAGTGCACACTGGCCTGCCTTCCCCTCCCCTCCCCCTCCCCCACCCCTTTTGATTCGTCAGTCTTCTGACTGGTTTGATGCAGCCTGCAACGAATCTCTCTCCTGTGCCAACCTCTTCATCTCAGATTAGCACTTGCAACCTGCATCCACAATTATCTGCTGGATGTATTCCAATCTCTGTCTTCCTCTACAGTTTTTGCCCTCTACAGCTCCCTCTAGTACCATAGAAGTCAGTCCCTGAGGTCTTAACAAATGTCCTATCATCCTGTCCCTTTTCCTTGCCAATGTTTTCCATATATTTCTTTCCTCTCTGATTCTGCGCAGAACCTTATCACTCCTTGCTTTATCAGTCCACCTAATTTTCAACATTCATCTGTAGCACCACATCTCAAATGCTTTGATTCTCCTCAGTTCCAGTTTTCCCACAGTGCATGTTTCACTACCATACAATGCTGTGCTCCAAACACACACTCTCAAGAAATTTCTTCTTCAAATTAAGGCCTATGTTTGATACTAATAGACTTCTTTTGGCCACAAATGTCCTTCTTACCAGTGCTAGTCTGTGTCCTCTTTGCTCCATCTGTCATTCGTCATTCTACTGCCTAGGTAGCAGAATTCCTCAATTTAATCTACTTTGTGACCATCAATCTTGATAAGTTTCTTGCTGTTCTCATTTCTGCTACTTATCATTACTTTCGTCTTTCTTCGATTTACTCTACCGTCCATATTTGTACTCATTAGACTGTCCATTCCATTCAACAGATCATTTAATTCTTCTTCACTTTCACTGAGAATAGCAATGTCATTAGTGAAGCTAATCATTGCTACCCTTTCACCTCGAATTTTAATTCCACTCCTGAACCTGTCTTCTATTCCATCATTGCTTCTTCGATGTACAGATTGAACAGTAGGGGCAAAAGACTACATCCCTGTTTTAAACACCATTTTTAATCTGTGCATTTCGTTTTTGGTTGTCCACTCTTATTATTCCCTCTTGGTTCTTGTACATATTGTATATTACCCATCTCTCCTGATAATTTACCCCTATTTTTCTCAGAATTTTGAACATCTTGCACCATTCTACACTGTCAAATGCATTTTCCAGGGCGACAAATCCTATGAACGTGTCTTGGTTTTTCTCTAGTCCTGCTTCCATTAACCACAATGTCAGAATCGCCTTTCTGGTTCCTTTATCTTCCTAAAGCCACACTGATCGTCATTTAACACATCCTCAATTTTCTTTTACACTCTTCTGTACATTATTCTTGTCAGCAACTGTGCGATAATTCTTGCACTTGGCAGCTCTTGCAGTCTTCAGAATTGTGTGGATAATATTTTTCCACAAGACAGATGGTATATTGCCAGACTCATGCATTCTACACACCAATGTGAATAGTTGTTTTGTTGTCACTTCTCATACTGATTTTAGAATTTCTGATGGAATTTTATCAATTCTTTCTGCCTTATTTGATCTTAAGTCCTCCAAAGCTCTCTTAAATTCTGAATCTAATACTAGCTCCCCTATCTCTTCTAAATCAACACCTGCTGCTTCTTCTATAACATCAGACAAATCTCCACCTCATAGAGGTCTTCAATGTACTCTTTCCACCTATCCGCTCTCTCCTCTGCATTTAACTTTCCCTACATGACTGCTATTTACCAGAAGAGTTCTGCTATGCTGAGCTTGTTCGCCCTCTCACACACCCAACAGTCATACATCACCATCAAGTGGGTGGCCTACACAATGAAGCTGCGGGGGTCACTCCAGCACATGACAGCCAGAAGGTTTCATGCATCCACTGGACCAGAGGTGACTTCGTGATCATCACAAGAGATGGCTGGCCCCCGAGACCAACCTGCATCTGGGGGTCATGTGCTGCCATAGCAGCTGTGTCTTGGTGTCTTCACAGTGTTTTGGCTGGTGTAAGAGGCAGGCTAGAGCAGTTCATCCTAATGAGCTCTCTGGGCCAGGTGACAACTGCTAAGGAGCCATCAGGATCTTTGACACCATATTGCAGCCAGCAACCTTCTCTGTGCAGAGATGGCTGTGCTGTCACCTGGCTTTGGTGAGACGTGGCCTCTGCACTGGGCACATGTGTGGACTTTTGTATTTGCAGTCTTAGTGCTTTGTATTTTTAACTTCTTCATTCCAAAGTGAACTTGGAAATTAATATTTCCTGGCGCCATCAGCTCAACAAACAATTACTATTCTATTCAAGTGGAATTACTACTTAACTATACACTGTTATTGTAAAAACTTACTCCAAGGAGGAGATCTGAATTCACATGTTTACTAATAAACTTGTTCTGCATTGTTTATGTTTATCTGGAATGTTTTCTTATTTCACTTCCAGCGACACGGTGCGCACCAGTTGGTGACAAGGTGTTTTTCTGTTGAACTCAGTTTTTGATGCTTGTGCTATGTTACAGGTAGATGGTGTTCCCTTTCATGTAACTTCCAAGTTTCAAGTGAACTGACATTTACTTTCTATTCCAACATGGCTGAGCCAACAGATGTTACCACCCAAGTGTCACAGTTTCTATAGAATATGCTACGAACTCAAGAACTGATGCTGGAGTGGATGACTGCCACCATCATGCCAGCACAGGAAATCTTCAGCCACCTGTCACGCATTGATCTGCTAGTGAAAAGGTTCCAAATGGTGCCAACATCATCCCAGACACTTCACAAAAGGGTGTAGCCATGAAGAAACTAAATGACTCAGCTTTAATAATACTTCCTAGCACATGGCATCACAGGTGATGTTCAGCAGTGTGCATTGTTTTTGGCATATGGCGGCCCTGAATTTTAACATTTACTGCAGCAGCTCAACCCATAAATGATTGAAGTCGTGCTTACTAGAGTATTTTGACTCCTAACTGCACACTGTGGCTGCCATAAGCTCAGTGGACAACTGTGTAGGGAGTGGATAGCAAAGTTACAAGATCTGTTCAGACACTGCCATTTCCATTGTGCAAACCTCCAGTGAAAATAACTGCACACACAGACCATAGTTTGAGACACAATATTTGTCCACTTGCCTGATGAAGGACTCCACAGTGATCACTTTAAGCTTAAGAACTCCTCACTGGATATGAGTCATACCATCATTAGGGTCCGCCCCCAGTAGCTGAGTGGTCAGCACAACAGAATGTCAATCCTAAGAGCCCGGGTTCGAATCCCAGCTAGGTCGGAGATTTTCACCGCTCAGGGACTGGAAGTTGTGTTGTCCTAATCATCTTCATTTCATCCCCATCGACGTGCAAGTTGCCGAAGTGGTGTCAAATCAAAAGACTTTCACCAGGCGAGTGGTCTAACCAACGGGAGGCCCTCGTCACACGCCATTAATTATTATTATTATTATTATTATTATTATTATTATTATCATCATCATCATCCACTGAATTTGGCATCTTTTGTTCAAAAAATGGCATCTACTAGGTGCACATGGTGCCCTTCTATCAGGCATATAGCAGTCTGGTGAAGAGGTCTGCTTGCATGTTCAAGACACAAATGCCCAAACTGCACCTGCAACATGAATTGGATGAGGTGTTCACATTGTTTTTAGCCTCCTACTACTCCTCCCCACAAGACAGGTGTAGTCTCGTTGAAAAACTGCATGGAAGGCTGCATCAACTGCAACTCTACATCTACACTTGCTTACATAGTCTGCTTAGCAACTGTATGGTGCACAGCAGACGATACCCTGCCCCACTTCTAGTCACTTGCTTTCAATTCCTCTCACAAATAGAATGAGGGGAAAAACAACTACCTATACACCTCTGTACAAGCCCTATTTTCTCTTATCTTCATAGTCCTTATGCAAAATGTATGTTGGCGACAGTAAATCTTTCTGCAGTCAGCTTCAAATGCTGGTTCTATAAGTTTTCTCAAAAATATACCTTGAAAAGAATGTCATCTTCCCTCCAGGGATTCCCACTCAAGTCAGCGCATGTACAATGGTTACTGGCAGTTATGGCACATCTCTTAGGTGAGGCAATAATCAAGGTGCAACTCCAAGATGGCTCCGATTTTCACAAACACCTCAACAAGGTATACCCTTACAGTGTGCTGACCCCTTCAACGGGAAATCTCTCAAAGCTTTTTGTTCCAGAGTCAGACACCTCAACACCAAGGACAACTGCTAACAACCTCCAGCCACCACTGCAACAGGTTGTGCAATCTCTGGATGCTGACAAGATAAGCTCACCCACGACCCAGATGCCCATACGCATGGATGTCAAACTGCAGCCCATAAGATTCGCCAGATTCGCAGGTTGATGGCAGCGATACCATCACTTCCTGGGACTTTGAGATATGTCACATCATTTTGTCCAATGGAGGGGGAGGAAGAGGATCCTATGCCAGGGCTGTTTAGCCTCTTACATAGCAAACAGTCATACATCAGTATCAAGTGAGTGGCCTACACAGCAAAGCCACAGGGGCCACTCCAGCAGACAACAGCCACAAGGTTTCATGTGCCCACTGGTCCAGCAAGCGGCAGTGTAATTGCACAGGGCTGCAGATAGTTCCAGCTGTGCTCTGGCACATTAACAGTATTTACTTCAGTGCCTGGGCTGTGCTACAGCAGTTTCATTTCTAATGTGCTCTCAGGCTCAGGCCATGGCTGTAGTAGTGTTTCATCAGTCAGAGGCTTTATGACAAACCATTAAGATCTTTGATGCCATTTTCCATCCAGCAACCTCCACTGTGTGTAGCAGCCACTGTCATCACCAGGCTTTGCTGAGACATAGCCTCTGCACCAGGGACATGTGTGGACTTCGGTATTGGCCACCATAGAGTATTGTGTTATTAATTTTTTCATTCCGAAGTGAGCTCAGAAATTAACTTTGATATTTTTTGGGGCTGTCAGCCCAACAAATACTGTGTCAATGTGCAACTCTGACTGAGACATCTACTGCCCAGTTTATGTATTTACTAATCAACTTGTTTTGCATTGTTTACCTGGGCTGTGTTCTTATAGCACCCCCAGCAGCGTGATACACATCAGGTTCCATTTACCTGCTTAATTTTGGAGCTCTCATTCACCAACATAATGACACACTGTGCTTGTCAGGACCTGCCAGGAATGTCTGCCAATGGCTAAACAGATGAAATATCCTGTGTTGGCTCAGATGTGTTATTAACAATGGGCAGTTCCTAATACATGTTGCTAACACATATTGGGACAGCTGGGCAGACAGTTCCCACATCCACCTTCCACCCTCAGAATGCTAATACACCACTGTATGCCACTCACATTTGAAAGAGGGAAAGTTAGTCAGATGATCTTCATCACAATTCGCAGTGACATCGGAGCTTTCAGGTGATTAGGTGATTCAGAGGCAACAAAGTTGTTGCAGCTTTCACCACTGGTGTCCCAACGTTGCTCCACAGCACCACATGTTGTTGGTAAAAACGCCTAAGCCCATAAATATAAAAGACTGGTAGCACTCACCAGTTCCCAGCTCAGGAATACATACCCAGCCCTGGAGCAGGGTTAGTTCCCTAATTCCTGGACATCTGGTATAACCCTGGGGGCATGTGAGGCATATCAATTGCCAACTACGTAGCAAAGCATTACCTACCCCCACCCCCCCTTTTCCTCAACTCGCTGCTCTCAGTGCCAACTATCACCTATACTATCCCTCCCCCCCCCTCCCAAATTTTTTATCAGCTACTTGCATCTCACCACCACACTGTACACATCACTTTAGTTTAGGCCTCATCATCCAACCTATTCTTTCAGTAGTAGTCCTCCTCTCTCTCTATTCTGCTGGGTGCGCAACCCCCCCCCCCCCCCCCCTTCAGTAGTAGTCCTCCTCTCCCTCTATTCTGTTGGGTGCGCAACCCCCCTTTCATATATCTGCATGAAACATTACTCCTGCCTGTACAATGGCAAGTTCTCATTAGTACCACACTCGTATTTACTTCCTGTGCTGTTGCACCATCTCCTACCTCTTGCCCTTCGCTGCCACTTGCCTCATTTCTTACTACTGTTGTTCTGTTGCCATGTGGCAGTATGTGCTAGTGTGTGTGTGTGTGTGTGTGTGTGTGTGTGTGTGTGTGTGTGTGTGGGATGATGAAAGACAACATCCGACGCCTATGCCTCCCCGTAACTCTGGACATGCTTTACAGTGCTGTTCACAACATTATTCCTCGACTACAGCTATTGTTGAGGAATTATGGTGGACACATTGAGCATTTCCTGTAAAGAACATCATCTTTGCTTTGTCTTACTTTGTTATGCTAATTATTCCTATTCTGATCAGATGAAACGCCATCTGTCAGACATATTTTGAACTTTTGTATTTTTTGGTTCTAATAAAACCCCATGTCATTACAAGCATGTGTGTCAATTTCTACCTCTCTATCTACATAATTCAGTGATTTATTCAGTTTTCAAATTTATACTGACTTTTTGATCACCCGGTATATACAGGGTGAAAAGTATTTAAACCGACAAACTCTGGGAGGTTGTAGGGGACATCAAAACAAATATTTTTCCCTAATGTCATTTTTTCCTATGAGGAGTATTTAAACAAGAAGAGGAAGATTCTCTGGTGGCAAATTAATTAAACCAACAAACACTTTTCCATTTTTTTAAGACCAAGAGACAACACATTAACACAACCAAATGTCAGTTACAGTGCATTTTCAAAAATGCCTCCATTGACACGTAAACAAAGGTTACAACATCGGATCACGTTCTGTCTGACACTGGCAAAAACCCCAGGAGTATCTTGAATTGTTCCTGCTGCTAGTAGGCACCAACCATATCACTGTACTCACTCCAGGTGTATCGCTCTATTAGTAAACAGGGACAATGCACTACTACAGTGGTGGACAGCATTTGCCCACAACTGAAGTGTGTAATACGGCCTCCACCGGTTTGACATTAGGGAAAAATATTTGTTTTTATGTCCCCTACAACCTCCCAGAGTTTGTCAGTTTAAATACTTTTCACCATATATAAAAATTAAATAAAAATTACAAATACGTCAATTACAGCTGCTACATAACACACTGGCAGTACATCTGCGTGTATTGTCAATTGTCATATTGCATTTTATGTCAGTAATGAAATACAAAATGAATTGCTTCAGCATAGACATGACAACATCAAAACATATTAGAAGGACTTACCAGTTTTGTTGCGTAAGAAAAAGTAAACTTGCTATCTGCATCAATGCCACTAACATAACATGAATTGTTAATGGCACTATGTTAGCAAGTGATACTAAGCTCCCGGTAGGCCTCTGTGGGACTAATTTCTTTGAAGGACCTGTCAGTCCCATAACTAGAGTAAGTGATGTTGTGATAACTAAATCTATGTACAGGAACTGCATATCTCCTAATATGGAACTGCGCTGCAAAAATTAGAAACAAACCGTCAGAGAAAATATGCACGGTCAGTACATCAATGAAGAGAGAAATTGTATCCTATCCTAATTACAGCTAAGAAGAATACTGACAACAAAGCATGTAGCTCATAAATGAGAGAACTGTAGTTTTATCATCAATTGGAGTTACATTATTAATAACATGGTACTAAGGCCACTGTCACCTTATGTCTTACGTATTTAGTTACAAAATGTGTAAATCTTCAAGTTTCTTCTGCTAGAGATTGTACACACTCAATCTGTATAAGCAAGCTAAACAAAAATTACTAGTAACAACTTGAAATTGTGCGAGAATGAATGTATACTTAACTTAAATCAGCTACAGGGTGTTTCAAAAATGACCGGTATATTTGAAACGGCAATAAAAACTAAACGAGCAGCGATAGATATACACCGTTTGTTGCAATATGCTTGGGACAACAGTACATTTTCAGGCGGACAAACTTTAGAAATTACAGTAGTTACAATTTTCAACAACAGATGGCGCTGCAAGTGATGTGAAAGATATAGAAGACAACGCAGTCTGTGGGTGCGCCATTCTGTACATCGTCTTTCTGCTGTAAGCGTGTGCTGTTCACAGCGTGCAAGTGTGCTGTAGACAACATGGTTTATTCCTTAGAACAGAGGATTTTTCTGGTGTTGGAATTCCACCGCCTAGAACACAGTGTTGTTGCAACAAGACGAAGTTTTCAACGGAAGTTTAATGTAACCAAAGGACCGAAAAGCGATACAATAAAGGATCTGTTTGAAAAATTTCAACGGACTGGGAACGTGACGGATGAACGTGCTGGAAAGGTAGGGCGACTGCGTACGGCAGCCACAGAGGGCAACGCGCAGCTAGTGCAGCAGGTGATCCAACAGTGGCCTCGGGTTTCCGTTCGCCGTGTTGCAGCTGCGGTCCAAATGACGCCAACGTCCACGTATCGTCTCATGCGCCAGAGTTTACACCTCTATTCATACAAAATTCAAACGCGGCAACCCCTCAGCGCCGCTACCATTGCTGCACGAGAGACATTCGCTAACGATATAGTGCGCAGGATTGATGACGGCAATATGCATGTGGGCAGCATTTGGTTACTGACGAAGCTTATTTTTACCTGGACGGCTTCATCAATAAACAGAACTGGCGCATATGGGGAACCGAAAAGCCCCATGTTGCAGTCCCATTGTCCCTGCATCCTCAAAAAGTACTGGTCTGGGCCGCCATTTCTTCCAAAGGAATCATTGGCCCATTTTTCAGATCCAAAACGATTACTGCATCATGCTATCTGGACATTCTTCGTGAATTTGTGGCGGTACAAACTGCCTTAGACGGCACTGCGAACACCTCGTGGTTTATGCAAGATGGTGCCCGGTCACATCGCACGGCCGACGTCTTTAATTTCCTGAACATACAGGAGGCGGCGTGGATTGGCCTCCCTATTCGCCAGACATGAACCCCTGTGACTTCTTTCTGTGGGGACACTTGAAAGACCAGGTGTACCGCCAGAATCCAGAAACAATCGAACAGCTGAAGCAGTACATCTCATCTGCATGTGAAGCCATTCCGCCAGACACGTTGTCAAAGGTTTCGGGTAATTTCATTCAGAGACTACGCCATATTATTGCTACGCATGGTGGATATGTGGAAAATATCGTACTATAGAGTTTCCCAGACCGCAGCGCCATCTGTTGTTGAAAATTGTAACTACGAGGGCAGTTCAATAAGTAATGCAACACATTTTTTTTCTGAAACAGGGGTTGTTTTATTCAGCATTGAAACACACCAGGTTATTCCCCAATCTTTTAGCTACACAACACTATTTTTCAACGTAATCTCCATTCAATGCTACGGCCTTACGCCACCTTGAAATGAGGGCCTGTATGCCTGCACCGTACCATTCCACTGGTCGATGTCGGAGCCAACGTCGTACTGCATCAATAACTTCTTCATCAACCGCGTAGTGCCTCCCATGGATTGCGTCCTTCATTGGGCCAAACATGTGGAAATCCGACGGTGCGAGATCGGGGCTGTAGGGTGCATGAGGAAGAACAGTCCACTGAAGTTTTGTGAGCTCCTCTCGGTTGCGAAGACTTGTGTGAGGTCTTGCGTTGTCATGAAGAAGGAGAAGTTCGTTCAGATTTTTGTGCCTACAAACACGCTGAAGTCGTTTCTTCAATTTCTGAAGAGTAGCACAATACACTTCAGAGTTGATCATTTGAACATGGGGAAGGACATTGAACAGAATAACCCCTTCAGTGTCCCAGAAAACTGTAACCATGACTTTACCGACTGAGGGTATGGCTTTAAACATTTTCTTGGTAGGGGAGTGGGTGTGGCGCCACTCCATTGATTGCTGTTTTGTTTCAGGTTCAAAGTGATGAACCCATGTTTCATCGCCTGTAACAATCTTTGACAAGAAATTGTCACCCTCAGCCACATGACGAGCAAGCAATTCCGCACAGATGATTCTCCTTTGTTCTTTATGGTGTTCGGTTAGACAACGAGGGACCCAGCGGGAACAAACCTTTGAATATCCCAACTGGTGAACAATTGTGACAGCACTACCAACAGAGATGTCAAGTTGAGCACTGAGTTGTTTGATGGTGATCCGTCGATCATCTCGAACGAGTGTGTTCGCACGCTCCGCCATTGCAGGAGTCATAGCTGTGCACGGCCGGCCCGCACGCGGGAGATCAGACAGTCTTGCTTGACCTTGCGGCGATGATGACTCACCGTGCTTTTGTCCACTGCCAGATCACCGTAGACATTCTGCAAGCGCCTATGAATATCTGAGATGCCCTGGTTTTCCGCCAAAAGAAACTCGATCACTGCCCGTTGTTTGCAACGCACATCCGTTACAGATGCCATTTTAACAGCACCGTACAGCGCTGCCACCTGTCGGAAGTCAATGAAACTATACGAGACGAAGCGGGAATGTTTGAAAATATTCCACAAGAAATTTCCGGTTTTTTCAACGAAAATTGGCCGAGAAAAAAAATGTGTTGCATTACTTATTGAACTGCCCTCGTACTGTAATTTCGAAAGTTTGTCTGCCTGAAAATGTACTGTTGTCCCAAGCATATTGCAACAAACGGTGTATTTCTATCGCTGCTCGTTTAGTTTTTATTGCCGTTTCAAATATACCGGTCATTTTTGAAACACCCTGTATATTACTTTTGTAATCGTACTGCAGCATTTTATTTAAAAGAATATTGGTATTTTCCTTTGTTTGCAAGGGCACTGTAAGTCACAGATATGTTCTAAGTTAGCCAAATATCTATTATTATTTTTATCCTCACTTCTTTGCAACTGAACGGAACACCACACACATGCGCACACACACACAAAACAACAAAAATAATCAGGACAAACTAGAAATGAAACTGCCAAACATTACCATTTGGTCAAATGAACTGATCTTCACTTTGTACTCCATGAGCGACATGACTGTCAAAAGATATTTAATACTACCAATACATTGCGCCTACAACTGCCTACTTTCATGTTCCTGCATGCTGAAGAAGTGGTAATTCCTGACGACAACAACACCCCTGCCTTGTGAGAATAGAGTGTATTATCGTAACAATACTTTTCGCTCAGAGGGCTCCACATAAACACAACAGCACGAACACTATGTATAACATGCTCCTAAAAACAATATTGTATTCAAATTATGGCATTATTATTTAAACTGTTAAATATTTATAAATTTTAAGAGTCAGGACATTTTACATTTTGGTTGATGCCACATCAGTATTCCATAAGCCTTTAACCAATGGTTTAAATGTACAAGGAGCTTGCATTTTGCTGTTAGCTGAGAAGTTTTTGGTGCAATTGGAACTGCGCTGTGAAATAAAAGAGCAAACAGTGCCTTACTTGATCCATGTGTTCAATGAGTGCGAGTCAAGGCAAGATATTGACCACATGAAAAGAAGCAGAGGTGATTATTATTTTAAAAAAGGAGATAAAAGATACCCTAGAATTGCTAAACCATATATACCTATTTCCTATTTGTCTCTTGACCATTATAGATAAAATACAGGAAGAACTCTCATGTAACTGACTGAAGATGCAGAGAGGGCAAATTGATCATCAAACAAAGTATGGTTTCACAGAGGACTAGTTGACTGACAGTGCAGCGGGGACAGGGACGTCTGATTAACAGATCTATGTGAGTGGCGTGGTACCTATTTTTATTTGCTTCATTGGGTCACCCCTACTACTATTCATTTAAATAAGATGTTTTCCGATGTGTAGTGGTATCCTTGTTTCTAGTTAATATGCATTATTAACTGGGGTGATTTCTCATTCTATTTGGCACCAGAAATTGGTTTTGTACATCCTACTGGTATGCTCCAACCACAACCAACACCACACAGCATGTAGTGTCACCATTCTGCATGCACCTGCATGCCATAGAGAGAGCAGTATTTGAAGAGGGCGCAAAACTTGACAGATGTTGTGTATGTGGTGGCAGCCTTTAAGCATGAGTGTCTGTGCCAATTTTTAGTATATAGTTAGCAATGTGAAGTAACAATGTCCAGTGCAACATATTCACCAGAAGATGGCTGAATGGTTGTCAGCCGAAATAACACGGCAAGAAGTCGACATCATCTGGCGACAATCACGAAACTTCATGGAATAGTTAAGATAAGGAACTTGTGCATGATACACTGGAAGATAAAAGTATAATTACATCAAAGAGGAATGTTTCACTTGTACAGTGTAGGGTGATTAATGTGTACCGGCATTGGTAAAGAGAAAAATTTAATAATGGTCAGTTTATCTCAGGGGATTCATTCTAAGAATTTTCTTCTTACTTACATGGTGACACTATCCTGACACTGTATTTTGTGTGTGGAAACTGTAACACCGAGTTTCATTCACAGCATATTTAACGAAGGCATGCCAAATGAGATGGTGTACAAAAAGTTCAATTATTTTTATTCTGTTGTTAACTAATCACCCCCCCCCCCCCCCCCACACACACACACAATAATGTCAAGAACACTACAATGATGCAACACACTTACCACTAAGCATTTACAACACTGTGGATCCAAATATGTGAAAAAAGGCAAAAATGGAGAAATGTTGCAGATCAGTGCATGACCTCTAGTTCTAAGTCACAAAGAGCTGTCTGGATTCTGTGATACAGACTTGTTGGTATTGAGGGCTTGCTTGACACAGCTAATGATGCCACCACCACAATAGCTACTCTGGCCTATGCAACTGTTTACAGGCAGGGATTATATCAGCTTTCAAGCAGTTAAATTTTACTGTCTCCAATAGAAAGATCAACATAAAGGATATGCCATGAGGTAGCACAAGATGACACAACTAGTTTATCAAACAGTGTATCTTGAGAGCTGTTGAAAATGTGAAAGTTTGCTTGAAAATGGCAAGTTTAATGTTTCAGTGTAGATACACGAGAATCCATAACACTTAATTTCAGTAACTGCTCAGAGATGACACTCTGATACAGCATAATGTTTTGTGGAATGATTTATGAAGCTCAGCACAATTGCCAAGGTTTCTTGCATGCCAATTTTATGTGCATTTGTCTACACCTCAGCACTTCACCTTATCAGTGGAAGGTAGTGTGTCCTAATAAGTACCATAGACATTTTGTCCCCTAGGTAAGATTACATTGAATCCAACGTACTGTTAATATCTTCAATTAAAGAGAGATTAAATGGATACTTACATTATACAGTATGAGGGTTGAAAAAAACTGGATCAAACTATAAAGTGCCATGTATTTGAATAACCCAAAACTAGTAACAAGAGCGCATCGCCCTTCACGTGCAAGATGCAGAACACATTGAATGTTAGCATGTTTTGAGGTAAATGGTGCTGCTACAGAAGCTTCTGCCTCAGATAATGACACACCAACATCAGCTGTCTTCAGGGCCTGGAAAAGAAAACCTTTTTGCTGATGCTGCAAGAGTTATGGATGTCACAACTGAAAACACATAACTGACTAAATAATTTACTTGGCACAGGCCATTCATGTCAGTGTGCTTATCAGATTCAATTCATACTTGTACTCACAAATGAACAATGAAGTTGAGCTCTCAACTACTTCCCTCCTCAATTCTGTTATATCAGTCTACAGATTATTTTCACCTAAATTGACACATATTTCCATGATGATGCTTATAATTTCTCTTTCTTCTGTCAACTAAAAACGGCTCACTAGAGAACATCCCTGCTCCCTGTATGAGCCATATGTACCTCTCTATTGAGCTGAAATCCATACAGTACCAGGAAGGTTTTATCTGCAGTACTAGACATGCATTTCAGTGATTTAACAAAAAATTGGCAGTACTGGTCTCTTCTTTGGTTTCAGCAAGGTATCTCCAAATATCTTCACAAAATTGTTTGTTATCTGGTCTGTGATTTTTATGTAAACTCTATGTCTCTGTAATACTGAAATAACTATTCTTCAGTTGACTCTAATGATGTACATCTTATGGCATAACATTCTGTGACATTTACTACTATTATACAAAAATAAATTACTAACAGAAAGGAAGTACTAAGAATTGTGTTTCAGATCCATATACAACCTCACCTTTGTATCTGACACATACTAAAAATAATTTCATAATGAAAGTTCCTGGCAGATTAAAACTGTATGCCAGACCGAGATTCAAACTCAGGGTCTTTGCTGTTCATGGGCAAGTGCTCAACCAATTGTGCCACCCAAGCATGACTCATGACCCATGCTCACAGCTTTACATCTGCCAGTGCCTCCTCTTCTACCTTCCAAAATTAACATGTGGGACTAACACTCATACAAGAGAGGATAATGCAAATACATGTCTTAGCCACAACCTGGGGTTTTGTTTCCAGAATCAAGTTTTCACTCTTCAGTGAAGTGTGCACCAATATGAAACTTCCTAGTAGATTAAAATTGTGTGTCCAACCGACATTCGATCTTAGGGCCTTTGCCTTTTGTCGGAAAGTGCTCCACTGTCTTATCTCCCGAAGCATGACTCACAACCCATCTCAACTTTATTTCCATCAGTACCTCATTTCCTGCCTTCCAAACTTCACAGTTCTCCTCCCTCCATGGACTTCTATGAAGTTTGGATGGTAGAAGATGAGGCGCTGATGGAAGTAAGGCTGTGAAGATGGGGCGTGATTCATGCTTGGGTAGCTCAGTTGGTAGAGTACTTGCCCGTGAAAGCAAAGGTCCTGAGTTTGAATCTCAGTCGGGTAACAGTTTTAATCTGCCAGGAAGTTTTGTATCTGCACACACTCCACTGCAGAATAAAAAATTCATTCAGTTTCACAATATTTTTCCCTCCTAAGAAATTTGCTGCTGACCATAACTAATGTAAAATAAAAACATAGATAAGAATAAATGAGTGTACACTGTCTACAACAGAATTTATTTTGTTCATAAAGATGAATTTGTAAAAGATTTTTGTAAAACATTTTTTGAAAACAACTTATTTTTGAATAAGATAAAAGTGTTACAAGAAATATTGTCACCTGGAAAACTGGTTCATGCTGAGGGTATTAGAGCTGCACAGGTGAAATGTGAAAGTAGTAGTAGTTTCCATCTCAAATGGAATGGAAATGCAGGAAGGCAAAAAGGTGGAATGATTTGGCAAGCAGCAGCTAAGCAGAACAAAGATGAATGAAGTTAGTCTACAGGCAGCAATGATAGAAGCAACATCTTAGGCTTACATGGGAGTGGCTTATGCATCAATCATTTCCTAGACAGCCTTGGATGGAGACTGCTGTTTTATTGTAGCACGACATTTACAATTGGGATGTATTGTAAACATAATTCAACACCAAGAAGAATTTATTAAGAGCCACGGCTGCTAATGAATGGATTGCACAGCCACCACATTGAAACCCCACAACGATCACCTGCAGCAAAAGGTTAAGAACTTTGTTTGGAACTGTAATAACAGTTTGAGCCAGTAAATTTTGTGCATTTTGGAAAAAAATAATTTGTGGCTATCATACACTGGTTCAAAGAACTTTATTTTCCTAAGACATATACCTAGGCAGGGCCCAATACTAGTGAAAAAGATTCTGAGTATTCTACAATTATAAGGAAAGGCAATTTTGCAAACTTAATCTAATAAAATATACTGAAAGAGTTTTAATATAATCAGTAGATGTTGTTTGCAGTTTAAAGTTTTCTTGAAGTTACAATTTTGAACTTCACATGTTAGTTATGAAATAAAAAGAACGAACTGCTTAATGAAAACAAAAATATCTTTGAGTGTAGCATATTTTGATCATATAAAGTAAAGTAGTATATTGAAAGTGGTTACAGTGAAAGATACCATACTGTTGTATAAAAGATTTAAGTGCTTAAATCCAGTGCTAGAGTCAAGACAGAACTTAATCAGTTAGCTTTGTCTTATTTTCTGAACAGTGTTAGGTCAAGGGCCATCATTTGGTTAATTGCTGAGATGAAAGAATGATAATTTCAAAGTATGTGTTAATATTGTGTTAGTATCATAACATAGTAATGTTGCTAACTAACTTACAATAATAACTGGTTCTTCAAATCTCAATAAGGGAGACCCCTCATGGCAAATTTTTCTTTGCCTACACTTCAACAATATTATCTGCACAAAGAATAGAGAAAGTGTTAATGTATCTGGGTGCCATCATATAATTTCTCTGGAGTTGACAAAGTAAGAATTAAAGTTATCTGTTGTGCTGTACATAAGAAACTGGCTATGTTTTGCAAAGCACAGTAAGGTATATACAAAACAGCAAATCACAATTACATTTTAGAATAACCCAATGAATGTAACTTCATGCCTGATTAGGTTGGCAACCATTCATAAACAGTCTTGACCACATAAAAGGTCTGGAACCAAAAGATTACTGGATCAACCCCTGATTACCTGTAATATTTCTCCGTACTGGAATCCCTTCAGGATACAAAATAATAGTCTGATACTTGTATCCATTAGACATTCACTTCACAGTCAAACACAATTTTAAAATTCCTCTAAAAGAGGTAACATTAAAGAATGTGAGATCTAGAATCTACTTTAGGAGTAACTTTCATAGGTATTCTTAGAGAAGTGCAGACGCACCAGCAGTGGTAGCGGTAGCAGAGCAGCAGTTGTCTGATACACAGTAATTTTGTTTAGTCCCCTCCACATACATGTTTCTGCAAGGAAATGAACTATGCCTGTGTATTTTACTGTGTAGACTAGTGGTTACCAAATTATGGCAAGTTTTTGTTTTTGCATATCCTTGTGTAATTTTCCTGCTTCCAGACCACCACCTCACGCCACTAAGTTTAAATTGAGTGCTCGTACACAGCATACAGTTTAGATCAGTGCATTCTAGTTTGCATACTTATCTTGTGCAGTAGCTTTTAGGTAAGCTGAGATTCTACTACCAGATAACTGTAGATATATCCACTTTAGCAGAGAAATTTATTTCTGTTTAAGAGCTTGCCATCTCAGGGCATAATGAGAAACCTGCAGAGCATTTTTTAGTGTTCCATTATTCTCCTCGTTATATTTTGCAGACATTCCAAACTCAATAGTGTCATATGAGATCTTATATCTATTTTTACACACTACAATGTGGCCAGGGGCTGTGCTTGTTGTGAAGGGACCCAAGGAGAATTGGCTGCTGTCGGTAAACAGCTGGAAGCAGTGCTGACTACTGTCAACATGCTTCTGGCTAACGCTCAAAGTTGTGGCAACGTCAGGGCACTGGGGACGAGACCTGTGACACCTCTGGTGCCACTGGAATTCCCTGATGACCTGGGTATCACTGCATCTTCTGATACACAACATCTGACCGGTCCGTCATCACTCGAGAGTGGGTCGCAGACAGTGGTGGGTTCTCGTGTCACTGGGCAGAAGGCAAAAAGGGACCACATTGTGTGGCTGGCTCTCTATGCCTAAGCAACAGGTATGAGGGCTACCCAGTGTTGATAACACCGGGCCAGCCTGGGATGCCTCTCCTGTTGGGCCGGCGACCGATTTTCATGTCCAGCCCGGACAAGTGCAGAGGGTGGATATGCATGTGACTGGGAGCTCAAGTGTTAAATACATGAGGGAGCCCCTCAAGAAAATACCAAGGTGGGAAACAATGCCAGTGTGCACTCAGTTATGTTTGCTGGTGGGACTCTTCCACAATGTGGAACAGGTCCTGCAGGCTGCTATTGAATGCACTGGGTGAAACCGGCTGCATATAGCGGCACATTTCCGCACGAATGATGCCTGCCATCTGGGTTACGAGGGCATCCTTGGTTCCTTTCAGCAGATGGCTGATTCCATGAAGGCAACTAGCATTGTGCATGGGAGCATGCTAAGCTGTCTATTTGTAGCATGATACCCATGGTTGATCATGGTCTTCTGGTTTGGAGCAGAGTGGAAGGTCTAAACCAGAGGCTCAGATGACTCTGCAATGGTATCAGATGCGAATTTCTCGGCCCCCACTATTGGGTACAGAATTGTAGGGTTCCCCTTAATTGGTTAGGCATGCAATCTGTGCAGGAAGTGGCTACTAGTGCAGCGGAGTACATGTGGAGTGCCTATGGAGCTGTTTCGGCTTAAAGAAACCTTCCCTTGAGATCAAAGACAATTCGCCTGATAAATTAGTCACAATGTCCTTAGAGAGTTTCGCCATTGCAGATCAGAGATAGTAAATGTTAATATAATTTTAGTAAACTGCATGAGCATCCACAGAAAGATTCCAGAATTAGCGTCACTTACTGAAGGTTATAATGCACAGATAGTATTAGGAACAAAAAGTTGGTTGAAACCAGACGTTAATGACAATGAAATTCTAAGTACAAATTGGAATATATATTGTAAGGATAGGTTAGTCACCAATGGTACAGGTGTGTTTATTGCAGTAAAGAATTCAATACAATCTAGTGAGGTTATCATGGATTCTGATTGTGAATTAATCTGAGTAAAGTTAAATATAAAAGATTAGTAAAAAATGATAATTGGATGCTTTTCTAGACTGCCTGAGTCAGGGGCTCTAATGATGGAGTGCTTCAGACAGAACTTTTAGAATATTGTTAATAATTATGCCGTTGTAATAGGGGTGACTTCAACTTGCCAGGTATAGATTGGGAGTGTCATACTATCAAATCTGGTGCCAGAGACAGGGATTCGTGTAACATTGTTCTGGATGTCTTGTCTGAAAATTACTTTGAGCAGATAAATAGAGGACCAGCTAGTTTGGGTAACATCTTATGACTCCTGGGGAAAAAAAAGAAACAGACCTGAACATATTGAATTGGTTAACACAGAGGAATGTATCAGTGATCACAAGGCTCTGATAGCATCTATGACAATGGGTCTGACAAAGAATATTAAGAAAGGTAGGAAGATAGTTTCACTTAGCAAAGACTGATAGGATACAAATTTCAAGTTCATAGGGACTGCAATATGCGCTAGACAAATATATTCCGAATAAGGTTTTAAGGGATGGGAAAGACCCACCACGGTTTAACAGCTGTGTTAGAAAACTGCTATGCAAACAAAGCAAACCCAATCTCAGATTCAAGAGAAGTAAACACCTAGCTGACAAACAAAAGCTGAGCAAAGCGAAAATGATCATAAGGAGAGCAATGAGAGAAGCGTTCAATGACTTTGGAAGTAAAACTTTTTCCAGGGATCTGAGTAAAAGCCTAAGAGGTTCTGGTCATATATAAAATCACTAGGTGGGTCAAAATCTATGTAATGGTAATTTCAGTCATACCCCAAGGAAGACCATTGCTGTTTACAACATATATAAATGATCTAGTAGAAAGTGTTGGATGCTCTCTAAGGCTGTTTGCATATGATGCGGTTGTCTATAACAAAGTAGCAACACCAGCAGATAGTAACGATTTGCAGAATGACCTCCAGAGAATTGATGAATGGTGCAGGCTCTGAAAGTTGACCCTGAATGTAAAAAACTGTGACATATTGCGCATATAAAGAAAAAGAAATAAACTGCCATACAGCTACACTATTGAAGACAAACTGCTGAAACAGTATCTGCCATAAAATATCTAGAATTATTCAGAGAGATCCTAAGTGGAATGACCACATACAACAAATAGTGGGAAAAGCAGATGCCAGACAGATTCATAGGAAGAATCTTAAGGAGTTGTAACTCATCCATGAAGGAAGTGGCTTATAAGGCATTTTTTCAGCTGATTCTTGAGTCCTGTTCATTTATCTGGGTCCCTTACCAGATAGGGATGGTAGAAGAGAGAGAAGATCCAATGAAATGTGGTACGTTCCATCACAGGATCATTTGGTTAGTACAAGAGCGTTACTGAGATGCTCAACAAACTCCACTGACAGATGTTACAAGAGAGGTATTACAAGAGAAGCATTGTGCATCATGGAGAGATTTACTACTTAAATTTCCAGAGAGCACTTTCCAGAAAGAGTTGGACAATATATCACTTCCCCACACATACATCTCGTGTAATGATTACGAGGAGAAAATTCCAGAAATTAGAGCCAATACAGAGGATTACTAAAATCATTCTTCCCATGTGCTATCCATGAGTGGAACAGGTTTGGAGGGCTCAGTTTTTGCCAGCACAGTAGCTTAGCATGTTCAGTCAGAGGGATAGCTCACCTCTCTAATAAAAAAAAACTGAGTTAATGGATCAGCGACGAACATAAATGATAAATGGGTATCTTAGGACGTCTGCCCCGAACAGATGCACCAAATGAAGACGGGGGGAGGGGGAGTTGCTGGTACGAAAAGTACCATCCACCACACAACATTAGGCGGCTTGCGGAGTATGATGTAGATGTAGAAGTAGAAAGTACTGATTCGACCATCTGACAGGAGGGCACATTTAGAAGAAAAGGTTACACACTAGCAGCGTTATACTTGTGTCTGTGTGACAGGATGTTTTAATGTTAAACATGTTTGTTTTTTTTTTCCTGTTACAATACTAATAATACTGTAAAATAGATAATGTTACAATATCACCCCTCAACATATTGTGAATGGCACAGCAAGAGTTGGAGCTTACAGTTCCTGATACTTGCAAGATCACTGAAGAGTCAACAATCCATATGAGGGGGCAGAATGAACAAATGGACACCAAAAATCATGCCTTGTTCAAGTTTCTTAGTATCATCTTGTTTTCCATTGAGACTGCGATAAGGGAGAAACTGATATTACATGAAAACCAACACTAATCTGTTTCAAAATTGTTAAGGCTTTTGTGGCCACTTGTTCACAAACTGCCTATTGGCTTCTGTCTCGGGTTCTTCGGCCGACATCCATCTAATGATTTTTCTGACGTTTCGCCTGCACGAGTGGCTGGCATTGTCAAAGCTTCACCCTCCATTGCTGGTGGTGAACTGGAGCTGAGCTCGTGGCCGCAGACCACGAGCTCAGCGCCAAAATCCGAGGGCTTCTCCGTGGTCATTTCCGGTGCGGTTC
Organism: Schistocerca serialis cubense; assembly: GCF_023864345.2. NCBI lineage: Eukaryota > Metazoa > Arthropoda > Insecta > Orthoptera > Acrididae > Schistocerca > Schistocerca serialis. Next base: position 528,149,192 of record NC_064640.1, read on the forward strand.
TCCTCTTGCTACCTGCGACGGTCGTTCGCTGCAGTACGGGAAGCCAGGATCCGTTTACCTTAAGGCTTTCCTCTATCTTGTTGAAACTGTTCACGTGTTTTTGTATTTCTACAGCTTCTCTGAACAAGCGTGTGTGATAGTGCTTCTCTACAGCCAGAACTTCCGTGTCGGCGAATTTTATTACGTGGTCGGTCTCATTCAGTGCGTGCTCTGCCACGGCCAATTTCTCCACCTGCCCCAACCTGCAATGGCACTTATGCTCTTTGATCCTGGTGTTAACTGATCGTCCAGTTGGCCGTATATTGCGCAAACATGGCGTAAAGACGATTTTCAAACCGACAAGGAAGATCAAAGAGTGTCTTAGATCGGTGAAGTAGAAAAGAGACCCACTTGCAAGGTGAGGAATATACCGTATACCATGCACATGCAGAAAAGTTTTTGTCGGAATGACTGGACGATCAATTAACACCAGGATCAAAGAGCATAAGCGACATTGCAGGTTGGGGCAGGTGGAGAAATCGGCCGTGGCAGAGCACGCACTGAATGAGACCGACCACGTAACAGAATTCGCTGACACGAAAGTTCTGGCTGTAGAGAAGCACTATCACACGCGCTTGTTCAGAGAAGCTGTAGAAATACAAAAACACATGAACAGTTTCAACAAGAAAGAGGAAAGCCTTAAGGTAAATGGATCCTGGCTTCCCGTACTGCAGCGAATGACCGTCGCAGGTAGCAAGAGGAGAGCTGCACGGGAAATGACCGCGGAGAAGCCCTCGGACGTCGGCGCGACAGGTACTTATAGTCTGCGGCCGCGAGCTCTGCTCCAGCTCACCACCGGCAATGGAGGGTGAAGCTTTGACAATGCCAGCCACTTGTGCAGGCGAAACGTCAGAAAAATCATTAGATGAACGTCGGCCGAAGAACCCTAGACAGAAGCCAATAGGCAGTTTGTCACTAATCTGTTTATTGGCTTGTACTGATTGGGAATCAATATACTAAGTGGGAGGGGAAACTATGGTCAAGGAGGTTATTAGAGATGGTGCACTAGGTCTGACTGGGGAAAGATGAGGAAGGGAAATTGACTGTGTCCTTTTAATAGAAACAGCATCTACATTAGGCAGTCACAGGAAATCTTGGAAAACCTAAATCTGGATGGCAAGAATGAAGTTGAACTACATTCCTCCCAACTGTGAGTCCAGTGTCTTAAATGCTGAATCTTTAAGTCAATATAGAAGGAACTGGTGGTGTGGAATCTGTCCGAATCATTACTACTAGAAAACTGGTGAAACAACAGGGGAGAGTGCAGAACCGATATGACTGAACTGCACCACAAATTACAAATTAAATAGTCTGAAGTGGCCAACAAAATCAAGGTCTAGTGCTCCAAAACTACAACCTATGTACTAATGACGGGATGAGAACTATACGGCTTGCATTGTGGAACACTTCAAATTCTACCTAATTCACCAAACCTTCAGCTACCATAAAAAGTTTCACTAGTGAAGAACTAATCAAAAAAACTTTCTACATGTTTGTTCTGCACTGAATGTGAAACACTGGTGAAAGTAACAGTAACGTTCAGTGAATTGTAAGCACTAAACACTGCCTTTTCAATCAGTATCAGTCCATTTCAACTGAATTATTGTTACTTCAGTTTTCATTATTGGATCTGATATATTTATTATTCAGTTTCTTCTGCAGAAAGGTGGAAAGAGTATATACAGATGAGATATACTTGAGGGCAATATTATGGAAATGGAGGAAGATGTAGAGGAAGATGAGAAGGGAGATATGATACTACGTGAAGAATTAACAAAGCACTGAAAGACTTAAGTCGAAACAAGGCCGCAAGAGATGACAACATTCCGTTAGAGCTACTGACAGCCTTGGGAGAGCCAGCCATAACAAAACTCTTCTGTCGGCTCTGGTCTGGTGAGCAAGATGTACGAGACAGACTTCAAGAAGAATATAATAATCCCAATTCCAAAGGAATCATGTGCTGACAGGTGTGAAATTTACCAAACTATCAGTTTAATAAGTCACAGCTATAAAACACTAACACAAATCCTTTACAAAAGAATGCAAAAACTGGCAGAAGCTACCTCGGGGAAGATCAGTTTGGATTCTGGAGAAATGTAGGAACACGTGAGGCAATACTGATCCTACGACTTCCTATAGAAGATAGGTTAAGGAAAGGCAAACATAGGTTTATAGCATTGTAGACTTAGAGAAAACTTTTGACAAAGTTGACTGGAACACTTCCTTTCAAATTTTAGAGGTGACGGGGGTAAAATACAGGGAGTGAAAGGCTATTTACAATTTGTACACAAACCAGATGGCAGTTATAAGTGTAGAGGGGTGCAAAAGGGAAGCAGTGGTTGAGAATGGAGTGAGACAGGGTTGTGGCCTGTCCCTGATGCTATTCGATCTGCATATTGAGTAATTAGTAAAGGAAACAAAAGAAAAATTTGGAGTAGGATTAAAAACTTTGAGGTTTGCCGATGACATTGTAATTCTGTCAGAGACAGGAAAGGACTTGGAAGAGCAGTTGAACAGAATGGGCAGTGTCTTGAAATGAGGATATAAGATAAATGTCAACAAAAGCAAAACGAGGATAATGGAATGTAATCAAATTAAATCAGGTGATGCTGAGGGAATTAGATCGGAAATGGGACACTTACAGAAAGGTAGATTGGCAACGGCAAGAAAAGCATTTCTGAAGAAGAGAAATTTGTTAACATTGAGTATAGATTTAAGTGTCAGGAAGTCCTTCCTGAAAGTATTTATATGGAGTGCAGCCATGTATGGGAGTGAAACAGGATGAAAAACAGTTCAGACAAGAAGATAATAGAATCTTTCCAAACATGTTGCTACAGAAGAATGAAGAAGATTGGATAGGTCGACCACGTAACTGATGAGGAGGTACTGAATAGAATTGGGGAGACGAGAAAGTTTTGGCACAACCTGGCTAAAAGAAGGGATCGATTTGTAGGACACATTCTGAGGCATCAAGGGATCACCAATCCAGTACTGGAGGGAAGCATAGGGGAAGGGGGGGGGGGGGGGGTAAAAATCATAAACCAAGGGATGAATATAGCAAGCAGATTCAGAGGGATGTAGATTGCAGTAGTTACTCAGAGATGAAGAGGCTTGCACAGGATAGAGTAGCATGGAGAGCTCCATCAAACCAGTTGGTTGGTCAGTTGGTTTGGGGAAGGAGACCAGACAGCAAGGTCATCGGTCTCATCGGATTAGGGAAGGACGGGGAAGGAAGTCGGCTGTGCCCTTTGAAAGGAACCATCCCGGCATTTGCCTGGAGCGATTTAGGGAAATCACGGAAAACCTAAATCAGGATGGCCGGATGCGGGATTGAACCGTCGTCCTCCCGAATGCGAGTCCAGTGTCTAACCACTGCGCCACCTCACTCGGTATCAAACCAGTCTCCGGACTGAAGATGTCAACAACAAGAGTGTATATTTAAGTACGTTTCACAAGCAATATGAATCGGTTTAACAAATATTATGTTCATTTTAGTTAGTGTGTTAATTAGTTGTCTGTAAATGGCCAGCACATAAAAAAATCACATATCTGTAGCCTGTAGACCCAGTCATTCTATATTCTACAATACACATTGTCCAAATGATATATGAAAAATGGACATCTCCATCTATATCACTACTTTGCAATTGACATGTAAGTGTTGGACAGAGGGTTCATAGAACAGCTCTCAGAATATTTCTCAAGTGCTCCACTCTCGAATAGCATGTCGGTAGAATAAACACCTGAATCTTTCTATGCGAGTTTTGATTTCTCTTATTTTAGTATGAAGGTCCTTTTTCCGTTTGCAGGTGGGAGTCAACAAAATATGTTGACACTCAAAGGAAAACATTAGCGATTGGTATTTCATCAAAAGATCTTACTGCATTAAAAACACACTTGTTTTAATGAATGGTACACCATCTAGCATCTTATACTCATGACACACTCTCCCCCTATTTTGTGATAATGGAAAATGAGCCGCCATTCTCTGAACTTTTCTGATGTTCTCTGTCAGTCTTATCTGGCAAGGATCACATACTGTGCAGTAGTTCTCCAGAGGAGGATGGACAAGCATAATGTGGTAGACTTATTGCACCTTTGCATGTGTTCTGCCAATAAAATGCAGTCTTTGGTTCATCTTCCACATAACATTTTCTATGTTATGGTTCCAATTCAAGACATTTGTAATTGTAATCTCTAGCCATTTAGTTGAATTGAAACCTTTAAATTTGTGCAACTCTTTGTGTACTCAACATTTAATGGGTTTGTGTAGTACTCATATAGAGGACCTCACACTTTTTATCAGTTAGGGTCAACTGCCATTTTTCGCACCATGCATATGTCTTGTCTTAATCATTTTGCAGTTCAGTTTCATTGTCATATGACTTTACTAGACAGTAAACAACAGTATCATCTACAAATAATCTAACAGTGCAGCTCGCATTTTCTCCAAAATCGTTTATATACATTAAGAACTGTGGAGAGTCTTTAATGCTACATTGAAGAACCCTAGATATGACTTAGGTTCCAATAAATGACTTTCTATTATTACAAACAGCAACCTATCTGACATGAAATCACAAATTCCATACCACAACTTGGATGATGTTCCATAAGCATGCAATTTGATTAGAAGCTGCTAGTCAGGGATGGTGTCAAAAGACTTAGAGTGTTAAAAAGTTAATGTTAGTCCACAAGTGGCTAGTGTAGTCAGTCAATGGGTTCACGTACCTTAATGATGTCTAAAACTTTTATTCAATGACGAGACAATCACATGATTATCAGGAATATTATGGTTAGCCTAGCCATGCAGGGGACCTTAGTTCAGTGCCCGGTACTGCCGGGGGAGGACTGGAATGGGATGCACTAAGCTTCATGATATCAACTGAAGAGCTTCTTGAAGGAAAAGAAGCAGCAACAGGTCTGCTAACCCAAAAACAGTAAGGTGAGCTGTGTGCTAAACCCATGCTGTTTCATATCACATCTCTATGACACCACTGGATGATGATGATGATGATGATGATGATGGCATGGTGGTGGTTGGGCACAGTTGGCCTGTTGTGGTTAGAAGAGTGGTGCTTTATCATGAAGCTAACTTACAGATTATTATGTTAAATAACTAATTCTCATTGACATTGAATTAATAAACTATCATTCCATAAAGATTTTATGTTTTTTGGGGGGTAGGGGCAGAGCTTCCATGTAAGTATATTTATTTGATACATTATAGTTGCCTGTAAAACAGTTTTTAACAAATTATCATTTCTTGATGCTCAATCAACTTTACTTACAGCACAGTCATTTGCACCATCACCACAAAATGTCACAATATAGTCAATGTTCTGCAGTGATTCAACCAACTGAGCTTTTTGATCAGGTAACATGCGTGCAAATATGGTTCCCTTTGCTGCGATTTGTGGAACAAGATATGGGTAATGATCATTAATCATTTTCCAAGAGTGTCCATCAACAGCGAAATGCCAGTTAGCACCCAGATCCAAGGTAATAAGAGCATCCTAAAAATAAAAATAATTACAAAATAAAAATCATGACAGTCAGACTTCAATTTATTCACAATGAAATATCTGATTTCGATGCACAACAAAATACAGAAGTTTAATAATTAATAAAGCAATAAAATTTAAATTAACTTCTTTACATAGTTATTGACTGCTCACTGCCTCAACTATACTGTCAGTGGTTATATTTACTCCTTCCATTGTTTGGATTAAATTTAATGTAATATATAAAGCACATTTTGAACAGGTATTTGAAATATCACAAAAAAGTAGAAACAGATGCAAAAGTAAGTTAATGTTACCTATACATTTTGTGTGTTGTTGTTGTTGTCGTCGTCTTCAATCCGAAGGTTGGTGCCTCTTCATCTCAGAATAACTACAGCAACATACATCCTTTTGAACCTACTCATTGTATTCATCTCTTGGTCTGCCTATATGATTCTTACACCCCCCCCCATACACACTTCCCTCCAGTACTAATCTAGTATTTCTTTGATATCTCAGAATGTGTGCTGTCAACCGATCTCTTCTTCTAGTCAAGTTGTGGTGCAAATTTCTTCTCTCCCCAAGTCTGTTCAGTACCACCTCATTTATTATGCAATCTACTGGACTAATCTTCAGTATCCTTCTGTAGTAACATTTCAAAAACTTCTATTCTCCTATTGCCTGAAATGTTTATTGTCCACGTTCCATTTCCATGAAACACTATACTCCAGACAAATGCTTTCAGAAACGACTTCCTAACACTTAAACCCATATTCGATGTTAATGAATTTCTCTTCTCCAGAAACACTTTTCTTGCGACTGCCAGTCTATCTTTTATATCCTCTCCACTTTGGGCATCGTAAGTTATTTTACTGCCCAAATACCAAAACTTAGCTACTACTTTTAGTGTCTCATTTCCTAATGTAATTCCTCCAGCATTGCCCGATTTAATTCAGCTACACTCCATTAACTTTGTTTTGCTTTTGTTGATTTCTCTCTTATAGTCTCTTTCCAAGACACTGTCCATTCTGTTCAGCTGCTCTTCCAAGTTCTTTGCTGTCTCTGACATATTTGCAATGTTATTGGCAAACCTCAAAGTTTTTATTTCTTCACCATGAACTTTAATTCCTTCTCCAAATTTTCTTTGGTTTACTTTACTGCATGCCCAATGTACAAATTGAACAACATCAGGGATAGGCTACAATATTGTCTCATTGCATTCTCAACCACTGCTTTCCTTTCATGCCCTTCAACTCTTATAACTGTCATCTGCTTGCTGTACAAGTTGTATATAACATTTCACTTTTTGTATTTTATCATTGCTCCCTTCAGAATTTCAGAGAGTGTATTCCAGTCAACATTGTTAAGTGCTTTCTTTATGCCTGCATAAGCTAAATACAGGTTGGTTTCTTTAGCCCATCTTCTAGAATAAGTCGTAGGATCTATATTACCTTGTGTGTTCCAACATTTCTCTGAAACTCAAACTGATCTTCCCTGAGGCTAGCTTCTACTAGATTAGTATTTTGCAGCCATGATTTGTTAAGCTAATATTTCGGTAGCATTCACACCTTTCAGCACTTGCTTTCTTTGGAATTGAAATTATTGCACTCTTCTTTAAGTCTGAAGGTATTTCCCTCATCTCATATATCGTATATACCAGGTGGAATAGTTTTGTCACTGAGGTTCTCCTAAGGATATCAGTGGTTCTGAGGGAATTTTGTGTACTCTGGGCTTAGGTCTTTTAGTGGTCTGCCATATTCTTCTTGCAGTATCATATCTTCCATCTCAAATTTATTTACTTCCTCTTCCATTTCCATAATATAGCCTTCAAGATCATTTCCCTTGTATAGCACATACTCCTTCCCTCTTTCAAATTTCCCATCTTTTATTAGTACTTGTTTTCCAGCTTAGCTCTTGATGTTCATACAGCTGCTTCTATTTTCTCCAAAGGCCTCTTTAATTTTTCTATAGGCAGCATGTATCTTTCCCCTAATTACACATTCTTTGTCTTCTAGCCATTCCTGCTTAGCCACTTTGCATTTTCTGTTAATCTAATTTTTGACATGTGTGTAGTCCCTTCACCTGCTTCATTTACTACATTTTGATATTTTCTCTTTTCCTCAATTAAATTAAATATCTCCATTGAAATCCAAGGATTTCTACTTCTATCTGATGATACAAAAGATGAATGTTATGAACTTATTACATTATTGAATTCACTCCATAATAAAATAATATTAACAATAGAACATGAAATAAATCAGTCCATAAATTTCTTAGATCTCAAAATTGTTAGTGAACAGCAAGAACATAGTTTTCACATTTACAGGAAACCAACCTATGTGAAGATCACACCAGCCAAACATAAGTATGCTGCATTTAGGTCCTCACTGAACAGGAGACACACATCACCTTTATAACCTTAAATACTAACACAAGAAATAATACCATCAACACAATTGCAATACATAACAGGTATTCAGTAAAATCAACTGACAAACTATCCACAAAATAAAGGCCAATATTAGTAAAAATGTGTTTACACCTGTGTGCCTCATGCTTAGTCCCCGTGCGACTGTGCTTGCCCCATATGGAAGTAGAGGCATGCATGTAGGTTGCATGCCTCTTCCTCAGTGTGTGCTTGTGAATAATTCTATTTGCACCTGTGTTAACACTGGGTGCCTCTGCTTCTGTGTGAGGCAAGGTACAGCCACACGGCAACTGGCCATAATGTGCATGGGTGTAAACACACCTTAACAGAAGCGCAACAGGAAAAGCAACTGCCATCACAAATGTTCACAAGCATTCCCTGTTTAGGCACAGATTCACAAAAAATTTCTAACTTATTTAGAAAAACCTATACAAAAATGTCTTTCTCAACATTAAACAAAGAAACAAACAAACCTGGACACCAACTGCCCCACACAGTAAACATAATGCCCCAATAACAGAACACAGTGGAATATATAAATTCCAGCGTTAACAGCTGCCCTGCATTCTACATTGGCAAAACAGGAAGAACTTTCCATACAAGACAGGAAGAACTTTCCATACAAGTCACAAAGAACATGCTGATGCTTTCAGACTTAACTACAGTGGAACCCTGCTTTTACACTTTTCAAGGGACTTCAAAAAAATGGTGTAAAATACAGGAAAATGTAAACTGTGGGAAATAACATTTTAAGCTATAAAATATATGTATAGGATACTCCCTTGCATTTTTGCACTTTATGTATGATATATGTACATAATAGACAGCAAAAGACTTGTCAGGGACTTGTTTAATATCTAATAAAGATTTATTATCTAATAAAAACCACTGATGTAACTGGAATTGATAACTGTCTGGTAAGTAGAAACATTTGACTCAATTTCATATGTCACAATTGATGTTTTTGGAAAGCGTGCAGCTGCCATTCATTATTTAAATAATGGAATACTGCACTAGTTATGTATTTTTTTGTGCTTAGCATGAAGTGTTTTGAGAATTTTCTGTCATTGTCAAGTGCAAATATGTGCATAAGTATGTTTTGATCAGCATGAAAAAAATAGGTAACCAGCACTGTGTTTAAACCAAAAACATTTGATAAATGCAAAGTGAATGACCATAGATAAATATATATGGCTATGGTGAATGATTGTGTCAACTAGAACTACAGGTGGCCAAATGCCGAAACACGCTAAATAAGGTTCGACATAGGTTTCACTATAATCACAACAATCACGAAACTGCGCTTGCACAGTAGAGAACAGATTGGAAATGGTTGTTATTGGTCATGATATCTTTATTCAGCCAGTTAAAATCCGCTAAGTACAGTGCCCTGGCGTCGAGAAACTTAACCATGTTATATCTGTAAACACTACTGGATGGACGTCAAGCCAGCATAATTTTTTTCTCCATGAACATTTTTTGTAATGCATAAATTGCAGAAAAATTATAAATATGTTGACACAAAATCAGGTGCAAATTAACATTGTGGACACAGGAAATTTGACAGGAACAATAAAAAATGTCATAAACTGCAGGAAAATGTTAATTCTGGGAATGTTAAAGTAGAGTTGTACTATACTTTGACAAATCCTCTGTAGCTAACAGTATGACCCTTGATATACACAGACTAAGTGACATACACAACAGCGTAACTGCACTCCAACCAGAAAATAAAAATTATGTCTGGATGAAGTATATGAATATATGAAGAAAATGAATTGGCACAATGCAGAGCAAGATAACTCTTACTCACACTACTATAATCATTCCTTGGTGATTCAGGATACAAGCCTCCTCCAATGGGCTTCAGTTTTAATGACACAGATTCACCATCTTCAGATTGAGTAACTACAACCTGGATAACATTTTCTAATGGTAGTACCATGCCACAGTCTCTTGCCACACTGACTGCTGTAAGAATATTGTCGCCTGCAATGTATGAAAAAGTTATAGGAGTATATAAATCACAGAATGAGTCATAGAAAGGCACAACAAAGAGACTGCCTGAAAGTTAGCTTTTGGCAAACAAGGCCTCTGTCAAAAATAGACAACATACACTCACGCACACAATCAAGCAAAAACAACTTGCACATACATGACCACAGTCTCTGGCAGGTGGAACAGTCTGGCTCCAGTTGCCAGAGATTGTGGTCATGTGTGTGCGAGTTGCACTTGCGTGCGTGCGTGTGTATTTTTGAAAGAGGCCAGTGTGGTCTTAGATTAACAGATAGACAAATCAAATTTAAGTGATGAAATGTAGAGCTTTATTTCATCATCTTTTGAGCATGCATCCAAGACAGCAATATTTCTTCTGATATTTTAGCTGATAACCATACAGTCATCTTCAGGTTAGTTTATGACTAAATGAAAGTTACTTGAAGTAATGATATACAGAGTAGAGCTGTTGGAAGCTCATTCCGTGTGTGTGAAGGGGGGAGGGGGGGGGAGGGACGACAGTACTCCAACAGTGGTAGAGATGAGTGACCGGCAGGGGCTAGCAGAGATCAAAACCAGGGATTCAGGGATCAAATGATGTGTTGCAGAGATAAATCATGTATACACAATTCAGAGAATGTGTTATTGTGAGGCTGGGATTGGGGGGGGGGGGGGGGGGGGTTGGAGGGGAGAATCCAAATGATATGGTTTATGAAGCAGTCACTGAGGAAAAGCACATTCTACTCAATGGCATGCTCAGCCACTCAGTGGTCAACTTTGTTCTTGGTCATAAGATTGGTAGTGGCCATTTAATTGGGTAGACAGCCAGGTGGTGGTCTTTCCACATGGAAGACTGTGCAGTAATTGCAGTGAAGTTGATATATGACAACTGCTTGCGTAGATGGTCCTGACTGGCAGGGAAAGATATGGCTGTGATGGGACTCTAGTACAATATGTTAAGAGGCTGCTTTGGAACAGGTCTTTCACATAGATATGATTCATGTAGGAAGGGGTTGGAAGTAATGATGAGATATGGACTGGCTAGGATATTTGTCGTTTGGGTGGATGCAAAACGCTAATGGTCTTAAGAATTATAATTGAAGCACACAATGAGAGATGGGGCTACGCCAGAAAGTAGTCATCGAATGAAAAATAAAATATTTGCAACTTGGACTGCTTCTTCATTCTATTGATTCCCACAATTGTTCCACAAGTCTTCTGTATGGCATAGTCACCATTTATAAAACTTGCAGATATGTTAAGACTACAATATACTTTTTGAAAGATATAACCACCATTTGACTGTACAACATGTTTTATTCCACAATCCAGATTTTGGCCTTAGGCCATTTTCAAGTGTTACAACTGCAGTAGATTAATCAGATTTTTGATACGTAAGTAAGAGAACAAATCATGCAGCCTATACGTTAATTTAACTGTTTACCCAGCTATTTTACTGATACTTGTACTTTTAATGTGTTTTAATCTGTAGCAGTTTTAACACTTGAAAATTGCCAAGGCCAAAATCTAGACTGTGGAATGAAATCTGTTGTACAGTCATATGGAAGATACACCTTTCAAAAAGTTTCACATGACATTGGCACCACACCAAAGTAAAATCATTACAATATACTTATCTCTTAATTTAAGCTATTGCTTGTTATACATAAAGAAAACAATCGGTTTAATGAAGAGGCATTGACTTTTGATATTATTTGAAAGGATGAAGATGACAGACAAATACGGATGGCTAACAGTATTTAGAACTGAATAAAACTTTACCTGTAACCATAACACACCGTAATTTAGCTGTCTGTAGATGGTGAATGACACCCAGTGTCTCGACCTTTAAGCTGTTACACAGCATCAGAAGTCCAAGAAATGTAAGATCACATTCCATCTGAAAAATATAAGTTGATTAGATATTCTTCTGACCTTAAAAAGTTGCACACTATCACAATAACAGATGATACTGCTTCATGTCGAGTGCATACACAGGACTAAAAATTTGTAAAACAGTACTATAATGCGGAACACTTTCACTGATCTCTTATCACTTTCACCATAAAAATAGGAAAAGTTGTCAATTGTCTAGCATTTTAACCTCCTATGTCTGCTAAAATATGTGATGCAAAAGACATACAGTCTAGATGTTTAATATGATGTATAATGTGTGTCTTCCAGTTCAGGATCTTTCCAATACCAACACACATGAACTTAGAATATTCTGTTTCACTTATTGATTTTATTTCTAACAATGTGTTCAGGTCTTGTTCTTTACATAAATTGCATATACTGTACTCTATCCGAGTTCACTGACAGTTCATTTGCAGATAATCGCTTACTAATTGTCAGGATAATTTTATTCACATTTCTAAGAGATGATATTTCTCCATTGGGCTTGATCATAACACTTTGGATATACAATGGAATACTAGGGTGTAAAAAAAGGGAGGGAGGGAGGGAGGGAGGGGAGGGGGAGGGAGGGAGGGAGGGAGGGGGAGAGAGAGAGAGAGAGAGAGAGAGAGAGAGAGAGAGAGAGAGAGAGAGAGAGAGAGAGAGAGAGAGAGAGAATATGAGGCATTGCTCCAAACAACCTAATAATAATAATAAATACACTACTGGCCATTAAAATTTCTACATCCACGAAGATGACGTGTTACAGACACGAAATTTAACCGACAGGAAGAAGATGCTGTGATATGCAAATGATTAGCTTTTCAGAGCATTCACACAAGGTTGGCGCTGGTGGCGACAACTACAACGAGCTGACATGAGGAAAGTTTCCAACTGATTTCTCATACACAAACAGCAGTTGACCAGCGTTACCTGGTGAAACGCTGTTGTGATGCCTTGTGTAAGGAGGAAAAATGCGTACCATCACGTTTCTGACTTTGATAAAGGTCAGATTGTAGCCTATTGCGATTGTGGTTTATCGTAACATGACATTGCTGCTTGCGTTGGTCGAGAGCCAATGACTGTTAGCAGAATATGGAATCGGTGGGTAATACGGAATGCCGTGTTGGATCCCAATGGCCTTGTATCACTAGCAGTCGAGATGACTGGCATCTTATTCGCATGGCTGTAACGGATCCTGCAGTCACGTCTTGATCCCTGAGTCAACAGATGGGGATGTTTGCAAGACAACAACCATCTGCACGAACAGTTCGACGATGTTTGCAGCAGCATGGACTATCAGCTTGGAGACCATGGCTGCGGTTACCCTTGACGCTGCATCACAGACAGGAGCGCCTGCGATGGTTTACTCAATGACAAACCTGGGTGCACGAATGGCAAAACGTCATTTGTTCGGATGAATCTAGGTTCTGTTTACAGCATCATGATGGTCAAAAAAATGGTTCAAATGGCTCTGAGCGCTATGGGACTTAACATCTGTGGTCATCAGTCCCCTAGAACTTAGAACTACTTAAACCTAACTAACCTAAGGACATCACCCACATCCATGCTCGAGGCAGGATTCGAACCTGCGACCGTAGCGGGTACGCGGTTCCAGACTGAAGCACCTAGAACCGCAAGGCCACACCAGCCGGCCATGATGGTCACATCTGTGTTTGGCGACATCACGGTGAACACACATTGGAAACATGTATTCGTCATCACCCGGCATGATGGTATGGGGTGCCATTGGTTACACGTCTCGGTCACCTCTTGTTTGTATTGACGGCACTTTGAACAGTGGACATTACATTTCAGATGTGTTACGACCCGTGGCTCTACCCTTCATTCGATCCCTGCAAAACCCTACATTTCAGCAGGATAATGCACGACCATATGTTGCAGGTCCTGTACGGGCCTTTCTGGATACAGAAAATGTTCGACTGCTGCCGTGGCCAGCACATTCTCCAGATCTCTCACCAATTGAAAACGTCTGGTCAATGGTGGCCGAGCAACTGGCTCGTCACAATACGCCAGTAACTACTCATGATGAACTGTGGTATCGTGTTGAAGCTGCATGGGCATGCATACTTGTACACGCCATCCAAGCTCTGTTTGACTCAATGTCCAGGTGTATCAAGGCAGTTATTACGGCCAGAGGTTGTTGTTCTGGGTACTGATTTCTCAGGATCTATGCACCCAAATTGTGTGAAAATGTAATCACATGTCAGTTCTAGTATAATATATTTGTCCAATGAATACCCGTTTATCATCTGCATTTCTTCTTGGTGTAGCAATTTTAATGGCCAGTAGTGTATATTCACAAACCTAAGTTGCATGCAGCTCTGCTGCACAGAAACAGACATTTATCTTTGCTGCTGGCATCATTAATATGGGTTTGATCAACATGCAAATATTATGCAAACACTGTGAGCAGAAATGGGGATTCCTGGAGTAAGAAGGTATTCTTTTCTTTAAGCACCATTGAAAAAGTTTAGAGAACTGGCACTTGCAACAGACTGCAGACCGATTTTTTGACACCAATGTACATCTCATGTAAGGACTCCAAAGGCAAGATAAGAGAACTCAGAACTTGTATGGAAACATACAGACAGTTTTTCCCTCATTCTGCTCTGTTTGCGAGTGGAACAGTACAGGGAATGACTAGTTATGGTACAAGGTACCCTCCACCATGCACTGTATGGTAGCTTGCAGAAAATGTATGTAGACACGCTAGGTTCACTGCACTACATGTTAAGAGTTGCAACACCCCCACCCCAATCCTGGCCCCCCCATCCCACATTACCAGCTCAGCTCCTGGATATGATATCTATGGCAGATAATGTATACATAACAATAACAAAAGTGAATTCAATATTGATCCATGTGGTGCATTTGCTGTGGCCATTCCCCATTTTGAAGAGACTGTTTCATTGTGTTCCCTCCTAGAGTTTCTTAATGTGACAGTCTGCACCTTTTTTAGTTATTTAGGGTGAGGACACAGTATAGTGTGCGCAAAATGCAGTGGCTACTAGGTGAGCAGTCAGCGGGAGGAGCATGGGGAGAGCGGCAGTGGTGGTGGTGGTGGTGGTGGTGGTGGTGGTGTTGTAGGAGAAATGCTGAGCACTGTAGGTGAAATACCATTTGAAACTGATGACTACACTCATATTTTTGGTAAATATTATGCAGGGCCCCTCCATGCCTGCACTTGCATAGTGACCACTCAAAAACAATTGTCACCACTTCTTTGGTTAGTATCTACAAAGAATTCTGCCAAAATGCAGCAATTTATTTTCCCCTGGTTAGTTAACCATTTGTAACTTTCAGAGAAGAGTCACGAGGGGGAAATTTTGAGTAAAGCCTACATAATTCTCCTGTTGCTATGTTAAAATTTGCTTCTTATGTCAGAACTCAGCAGGGTTTACACAGTCTCACACTATATTCAACTAGATAACTGTATACATTATTAACTGAGTCAATGAACATTTACCACTTCTCTTCTGGCTCGTTGTGCTTGGGACCATGAAAACTTGGGATCTAAATCTCTATATGCCAATGCTATAATTCTGAAGCCACCAGAGGCATAATTTGTAAGTACTCTGTGTAGATCTCGTGGCACTAGGAATAAAACAAAAATAGGTTAGTTAATAATACAAGTTTCACTACAAATATATTTATAAGGGATGTTCAAAAAGAAACGAGCCGCAGGCATAATTACACAAACCAGTAACTGGATGTTATAAGTATTAACCCTGGCTGTTGAGACACTTGTCCCACTATGGCACAAGGCCATGAATGGCTGTCTCATAAAATTCCCAGGGTTGCAATATTAACCAGTTTCACACGTACAGCTGGACGTCATCATCCAAGGTGAATCGTTTGCCCCTCAGGGCCTTTTTAAGGGAGAGAGAGGTCTGGACTGTATGGAGGGTGGCCAAGAACGTCCCATTTGAATTTCTGCAGGAGTGCCATGACTGTGTTGGCTGAATGAGGCTTTGCATAGTCATGGAGCAGAATGACCCCACGGATAAGATTGCCTGGTTGTTTTGATTTGATCTCATGGCAAAGGGTGGTCAAGGTTTGCGAGTAATGCTGGGCATTCATTCACTGTTGTCCCATGCTCCAGGAAGTGAATCAGAAGGGGGGCATCTTTGTCAAAGAAGAACATCAGCATAACCTTTCCTGCACTCATGTAGACGACGATGTCCAACTGTTGGTGCAGAACTGGTTAACATCGCAGCCCCGGGAATTTTATGAGACAGCCATTCACCGCCTTGTGTCATGGTGGGACAAGTGTCAACAGCCAGGGTCAATACTTTTAACATACAGGTACTGGTTTCTGTAATTATGCCTCCGGCTCATTTCTTTTTGAATGCCCCTTATAGCAACAAAATCTAGGCATTTGGTAAGTAAAGTGGGGGAACATGGACAAAACATTTGTATAATACTTTCCATCTATATAAAGACCACTAAAAATTACACAAAAATATGAGCATGGCTAATGGGAGCTTATTTAACGCACTACTACAACTAATGAAAACTTTATGCACACATAATGAAGAAAATTGGATGTCACATGAATGATGCTGCTGGTAAAATAGAAAAATCAGCACATAAACTGCAAATATTTAACGTTAAATTATCAGAATGTTATAAAGTCCACCATATTTATTAAAAAAATTGCATTAATTAGAAATTAGCCACAAAAGAAGAACGCTGAGTTCAACATCTTGTTGAGAGATGAAGCATTGGCTCAGTTCATGAATTACGAGGAAGGGAAACATCTTGGCAGCTAAACAGAACTTATGTACAGCATTTATTACAGAAGTACTTCCACTACTGAAGGCTAGTTTAAACATAAAAGTAATTGAGCTATGAGTTAATTAAGTGACTAACAAGAAACATATATTTAATCATTACAAAAACACTCAAAATATATCTGGCATCTTGCTATGGGGAAAGAATGACATCTGATGGTGTCAGGACCGCTTCTGATCTGAACGTCATGAACCTCTCCCTGCAACCTGTTGCTTCAAGGACGAGGGGGAAAATGCGGTGTTAAGAGGCACCTGCTGGTCGTGTGCCTTCTTGACACTCACTACGGAACTGTTGCTGGACTTTTCTGTGGCAGCTGATTAGATTGCTTTATCCTTACTCAATTTGCCTTGGCATGTACACATGCAAGTACAGGTGCTGGTGGTGGTAAGTGGTTGTACTGTGGACGTTGTCTGCATCGAAGTGTCGACCTTAGGAAAAAGTTTCTTCACCATAGAAGCATAAAAAGTGGTAAAGACAGGAGGTTTTGTCGCCTTATATCCCTTTTTGGCTTCTGCATAGAGGATCCACATGATGACTTATTTCTTGGATTTTTCATTCCTCTGCAAAAACAGGGCAGCCTCAGCTACAGACTGGGTGGCTCCCAGAGCAATTAATGCAGACTGCTGGAGAGGGACAGTCAGTCCCAGCTTCATGGACTGCCTTTCCACATCTCCCATAGGTCCCTTCACCCCTGCAGCTCACCATTGTGTGAGCAAAATGCTGGCATTTGTAGCACTGCATAGGGTTAGGTTCATAAGGCCTAACGCTAATTGGAGGAAACCTGCCACGATGTGGTCAGGCAGCGATGGAGAATTTAAGGTCACAATGAAGGTGGCGGTCTTCTCAATTTCTCCATTATTCCTAAACATCCTTTGTTCTACACTCCTGGAAATGGAAAAAAGAACACATTGACACCGGTGTGTCAGACCCACCATACTTGCTCCGGACACTGCGAGAGGGCTGTACAAGCAATGATCACACGCACGGCACAGCGGACACACCAGGAACCGCGGTGTTGGCCGTCGAATGGCGCTAGCTGCGCAGCATTTGTGCACCGCCGCCGTCAGTGTCAGCCAGTTTGCCGTGGCATACGGAGCTCCATCGCAGTCTTTAACACTGGTAGCATGCCGCGACAGCGTGGACGTGAACCGTATGTGCAGTTGACGGACTTTGAGCGAGGGCGTATAGTGGGCATGCGGGAGGCCGGGTGGACGTACCGCCGAATTGTTCAACACGTGGGGCGTGAGGTCTCCACAGTACATCGATGTTGTCGCCAGTGGTCGGCGGAAGGTGCACGTGCCCGTCGACCTGGGACCGGACCGCAGCGACGCACGGATGCACGCCAAGACCGAAGGATCCTACGCAGTGCCATAGGGGACCGCACCGCCACTTCCCAGCAAATTAGGGACACTGTTGCTCCTGGGGTATCGGCGAGGACCATTCGCAACCGTCTCCATGATGCTGGGCTACGGTCCCGCACACCGTTAGGCCGTCTTCCGCTCACGCCCCAACATCGTGCAGCCCGCCTCCAGTGGTGTCGCGACAGGCGTGAATGGAGGGACGAATGGAGACGTGTCGTCTTCAGCGATGAGAGTCGCTTCTGCCTTGGTGCCAATGATGGTCGTATGCGTGTTTGGCGCCGTGCAGGTGAGCGCCACAATCAGGACTGCATACGATCGAGGCACACAGGGCCAACACCCGGCATCATGGTGTGGGGAGCGATCTCCTACACTGGCTGTACACCACTGGTGATCGTCGAGGGGACACTGAATAGTGCACGGTACATCCAAACCGTCATCGAACCCATCGTTCTACCATTCCTAGACCGGCAAGGGAACTTGCTGTTCCAACAGGACAATGCACGTCCGCATGTATCCCGTGCCACCCAACGTGCTCTAGAAGGTGTAAGTCAACTACCCTGGCCAGCAAGATCTCCGGATCTGTCCCTCATTGAGCATGTTTGGGACTGGATGAAGCGTCGTCTCACGCGGTCTGTACGTCCAGCACGAACGCTGGTCCAACTGAGGCGCCAGGTGGAAATGGCATGGCAAGCCGTTCCACAGGACTACATCCAGCATCTCTACGATCGTCTCCATGGGAGAATAGCAGCCTGCATTGCTGCGAAAGGTGGATATACACTGTACTAGTGCCGACATTGTGCATGCTCTGTTGCCTGTGTCTATGTGCCTGTGGTTCTGTCAGTGTGATCATGTGATGTATCTGACCCCAGGAATGTGTCAATAAAGTTTCCCCTTCCTGGGACAATGAATTCACGGTGTTCTTATTTCAATTTCCAGGAGTGTATGTCTACTATTGCCTGTAATGCCCATACCTGTTTAAGTTCAGCTATGTTGATGTCCATAATGTCACGGCATGTGACCACACCCTTACTGCAGTCAAGTGAGTTATGCAAATCAACAATTACATTATACTCACCCAATTTTTTGGAATTCCTAAGTAGTTCCACCTGCTTTGCCCTGTTAGTCTCAACCAGTAGGGAACCATTCCTCAGCTGCTTGATAGATTTCAGTCTTCCAGCAAGTCCTTCCAAGCCTTTATGGATATAGCAGAGGGACACATTTTTAAACATCCCCTCCTTCTTCTTAATCACAAAAAACACATACTGATTTATGATTCTTGAGCCCTGGTACTATAATTCAACTTATTCCGATTCTCAGCAGGCAGGGTGTATACGCAGATGAGGAAAAAAAAACATTCTCTGATTTTTCCTGGATTTACCGGTTAAAAAAAAAAAAAAAAAAAAAAAAACTTTCTCCTGGATGAAAATACACTTTTTCCCTGTTAAGTAACAGTATACTTTTCCTTGGAACTGTAACGCTTATCAATCATTTCAATACTTGTGGTTTTATACACCGGCGTAGAATTTCCCGGCACTTTAGAAAATGAAACTCAGGGGAAAAACACGTTTTGGAAAGATGTCTGATGTGCAGCAACATTTACACTGCATATTTTCATATTACGAAAGTATAAATTCGAATTTCACCAAACACTGCATGTTACTTTTCGAAGGATTGAAATAGAGATTGCGATGTGCTTTTGTAAGCCAGTTGTAGCTCATGTCAAGCGATCTTGCCAGCCGATGTCAGCGGATATTCAGACCACAGAACACATGATATAGTCGGCCAATAGCAACATCAATGTTAAGTAGTGCGAACACACAAATAGGAAAAGGTAATGGTTTAAATTAATGAACATAGTGTTCCTACAAGAAAAGAAAAGCTTTCACGTATAATATTGGCCTCTGAGATTAATAAGCTGCAAGAGAAGCTAAGCTTTCACACATAATGTTGATCTTTTTTGCGCACACAAATGTGACAGTAACATTTTTAACAACGATATGGAGGTCTGATCTTCTGGGCTCAAAAATATTCTAAATGGTCGTCCTCAAAGATTTGAATTTTGAATGGGAGTCAAATGCTCTGCTATTAAATTCATCGGACATTTGCGCACAGAGTTCACCTTCTGTAAAAGGAAATTAAATTTACTTGAAAGTAACGCTTTTCAAACAACCATTTGGAATATTTTCCTGAAACCTGTTAGAAATAGATTTGTTTCAGCAGTTGTGCCAGATGACAGGCGTCGCCGCGCTTGCGCAGCTACGATGACACAGGAAGCCCGTACGTTCGTACATGTAAAACATTAAAAGATCTTATATTATGTCATAAAAGAAACAAGACATTAGACGATACTCCAAGAGCATGGGAATTTTGTGAACCATACCAAAATGCATAATTCGGCTTAAAGTCCACATTCGTATGTCCAGATTCAGATGTAAATTTTCTTGGAGTACCAGTACCGCATTATCTCATGTTTGGTTCTTTATTATGGCATAATGCCATACGCGCCAGATGATGAAAACGTGAACTTGCAAACCCAGTCAACCACATAAACAGCGATTGTCGTTCACCATGTAGCGAACAGTTGAAAAACACGTCATTTCAAATAAATTGACTGTCTCAGCAAAAAAGACTAATAAAAGTCAAATTTCTTTAACAAACCAACAAAAATAACTTCATTGTTCTGCAAGGCAATTAACGCTTGACTCTCAGAAAGGTGGAAACTAAATAAAATCTGAGCTAATAACATATTTTAGCCTTCCATAATTATGTGAATGTATTTTAATTCACTTGATAGCTCCCAGCCACAGAAATCTGTTTTGCTTTCATTTGACATGAGAGCAATAAACAAAGAGGAAACAGCAAAATCACTTAACTCTGACTGCTCTGCACATCATATCCGGATATACAATATTTCTGAACCGGGGCAATATTAGATAGTGGCGCTCCCCCTCCCTCCAGTGTTCGAGGTAGGACGGAAAAAAAAAAAAAAAAAAAATCGACTTTTCAAAAATATCTTCATTTTGTATCACACATCTTTCTGATGAGTCTGATACATAAAACATATATGATTGAGGGAACATAAGACACGTTATTTGGTCTTAAGTGTGCCGAAGTGCAGTGCCCCATCTCTGTATTTCGCTCTGTGAAATTCAAACGTGTAATATTTTGTAATGGGTGCCATCAAACTATATTCAG
This sequence comes from Schistocerca serialis cubense, assembly GCF_023864345.2. Taxonomy (NCBI): domain Eukaryota; kingdom Metazoa; phylum Arthropoda; class Insecta; order Orthoptera; family Acrididae; genus Schistocerca; species Schistocerca serialis. Next base: position 528,170,431 of record NC_064640.1, read on the forward strand.
GCCAGTGGAAATTAAAATGTCCTGTGGTGCCTCTCCTGCTCCCAGTCGGCCAGTTTGACATCCTGCCCCAATTAAAAAAATCTCACAATTAATAGTGGGTGGGATTATTTGTAACTGGGAGAACAAGAATTCTTCAGAAAATTTGCAGTCTTTACTGCCTATCAGCTAATAACTGTTGTTTCGAGTGACATAAAATTAAATGTTATATATAAAAACAAAGATGATATAATTTTTCCCACGTGGAATGTTTCCTTCTATTATATAAAATTAAATGTGGGATACATAAAACGAGTAAAGACAAGAGACAAGCAATACAGTACACATTTCCTCAATCCTTAAGTCCTAGCATTTTTTTCTCTCTAATCTTGCCACGGCTTTATATGGCATACTTTTCTTTCTGGGAAAGAATCTATTACCTCATCAAAGTTCGTCAATATTTTGCTACATGAAAAAATGAAATTTCATTGTCTACTACCAGAAAAGCTGTTAATACAAATAGTACCCAAGACTGGTGTGGTTTCTCAATCTGATTACGTGTATTTTGTGACTGTGTGCTAGATAAAATGAAACAGGCCTGTCTAATATTGCAGCAATTGTTACACACACCAAATAAACAAGACTGTTTTGGCACAAATGGTCATTTTTATAACATGACAGAATATAATTCACGAAGTACCAACATCAAATGCCTATTAAGCCTACTACAAATAAAAAGTTTTATGTTAGGAAATAGTTTCACATTTCATTCATACTCTCGAGCTTCTGAAGCATGAGATCAAAAAGCAGTAATATGAAATTTTTATTTAAATTTGGAATCGTCATATTCTTCCGTAATTTGTGAGAGCCTCCATTCCTTCTCCTTCCTCGTTCTAACAAACAATCTTGTAATCACTAATTCTGTAACTATTCCTGCCAGTGTCAAAATTTATTCTCTGGTTAACTTCACTAATCCTGCCACAATCACCGGTTTAGTTATCCCGCATTTGTTCTCCGGTTAGGTGTTATTACGTGTTCGTGCAACGTGTTTTCCGCGCTACTCCCAGAATACAACTTAAAGCGGCTGCTAGCCGGGGACCGTATAACTTGTCCTTCATAGTGCAGCGCTCTGGCCAAAAATGTTTTGTCAAAATTTCATTTTCTTGGATACACAGAGAAGACAATACGTAATCTTAGTTGCCTGTTATTCCTGTTAGTCGTTTATTTCCACTCTGGTACTCTGAATCTATGGATTTGCTAGTAATTATAACTATGCTGATCATATGCAAACCCAGTCAACCACATAAACAGCGATTGTCGTTCACCATTTCGGCTTTATTCGCTCGGCTCGTATAGACCCGTCCTCTTTTGTCTACAGGAAAGTTTATTTCTAGATGCGACGGATGCTGGGTGCTTTGTGAAACAAGGTCTTTTTCCTCAATAATATGTATTGAGTCTTCCTCATTCCATGTAAATGTTGCACAATGGTGGAATGATCACAGTTCATCACATTTACAAGTTCTTGAGTACACTAATGTGGATCACAGTGGATTAACATGTTTAAATGATCATCACCAAACCCTGAAGCTCTTCCTGAATGTGGAGTGACATATCAAAATGGTCCTCCTCAAAATGAGAAAACTATTTTCTTGCCTTGCTCTGTGCAAAGACATTATCCTCTTATACAGCACAAATGTTTCTGGCTGCCTATGGTGCTGTCACCCATCTATTGAACTCAAACAGAAGAATATGCCAGAAATATTCCTACTTCTCCACTTGGCACTCCATTTTCTAGCATTCACAGCTCCACTCACTATATACAAATGACAAAATAACAATATGTAAACTGCAATAGCAACAGTGAACTACAAATAAACAATGACAATTGATAAGTAAACCCACATCAACCAGAATACCACCACACAAAACAAAAATGCTACAAATTTATGCACCAACTAAATAATCTGGTAAAACAAATCTATACAGGCAAGTTACCAGGCCAAAAGCCAGGAAAAATCAATGTGTACATATTATTATAGACCCGACACATGAACTGAAAGGACAAAATGTTAAGTATGACAATTTCTTTACATTATATGCATTAGATTGATGAATTCATGAACTGGAAAAAAACTTGTTACAAAATGAACAATCAGGGGCGATTGGCAGAAGGATATAAACAGGAAATTCTTTAATAAGCTCCAGTGGTGGAAATCTGAACTCCATACGTGCCAGATGTAAATTCTGTCCATCAATTTGTGACAACAAAACCATTATGAAGAGCTAAAATTGTATCAAACATGTCCTAATTCTCGTGTTACATACTGCTGCCCATATTGTGGAATCTAATAAGCTGTCTGTATTGATGTTGAGCTGAGGCAGCTAGATATTTAGAAATTATAACTACTACAGTTTCCCTGTTACTAGCAATTCCTATTTTGTTCAATTTCAAAATAACTGCACAATAAATAATTTTTAAGTCACTGATATGAATGTTAGCTTCAAATACTGTAATATTTATTTTATGGCAAATAATACCCTATTCACTTTTAATATAGAAAGCTGAAATTTATGAATTACTGTTATTGTAATTTCAAACGTAAGTAAGTTGACAATTTTTTTTTTATTTTATTCATCTACAAACTAATTAAAAACTCCATTGTGTGACATTTCATTGAAATCCAGGGTCTTCTGATTATGTTAGATGATTGATTGCAGGTAATGCTGAAAATTAATTTTGTTGCAAAAAGAACTTGAAATTAAAATGACTTAATAATTTCTTAGTATTATCCATTTAATACCAGTCAAGTCATTATGACCAAAACAGAGGACAGCTGTTTTAAGGATTGGAGCAGGTTTAAATGAAGTATTCTTAGGATTCCAATCATATCAGGTAATTTAAAAGTCAGCAAGTTTGGGTACAGTTGTTTCCTTACTGGTAAGACTGCTGACACAGTCCACCATAACCGTACTTCTGGCTGAGACACTGTGGCCAAGTTATTAGCACTTGCCCACCACAATACATCATTTAATGTCTACTGTGATCATTGCAAGTCTGTGAAAGTTGCATTACATGATCTGCTTGTTTTTTTAGCAACATATTTATTAAAAACTTGTTTTGCCTCTTTGAAGATGCTCTCCCAGATAGCATAACCAAAGTGCTAGTGAGTAGAAGGAGTGTAACTACCACACAGAAGTCATAATGCTTGGCAATGGATAAGAGCTACAATGAAAGCTGCTAGATGTTGAACCAAATGATCTGGCTGGAATCTAAAAAAGAATGCTGATGCAAATTTAATTGATATCTTTTTCTGTAAACATTTTCACATATTTTAGACATTTCCACAACACACTTTAAGATGTCAATGAAATTTTTAAGCATTTCAAAATGATAGATTAAGCTTTCTACACTGCGATGCAAAATTAAGCTTGGATTTTTTGTTTACAAACACTTAGTCTTTGAAACCCCACATAAAGAAGGCAATAAAATATGATTTACTTTGATTTTTTCCCCCCTGGATGTGTGTCATTTATTTTACACCTTACCAGTTTCTTTCCTGCACAGGCTAACAATTTTTTCTGGGGCACCTTTGCAATAAACTGTCATGAACTTGCTGCCCAGAACTCTAGTGATGACTGACATGCACTGAGCTGCAGATGTGAAAGGAAACTGACGTAGAATCCCAACTTCATATGGAATCTAAAACAAAATGTTGAGGAATATAAGCACCTGTAAAATAACATACTGAAATAGTGCAGTGGAAATGGACAGCTTCAAGCTCAGTTAACATGAAAATTCATTCATCACATAATGATGTAACAGACAAGGTAAAATGTAAACATTTGCAAGAAATTAATCTATAAAATAAAATATTTCTGTACGAAAGATAGAATAAATGTTACAGGAAATGTTCACTGAGAAACAATCTTGATGAAGATGAGGATTTAAGGGACTTTGGTCGTTTGATACCATGGTCTTCAAAGTGCACACTACAATACATTAAGAGTAGCATGATTAAAAGTGGTAAAAACTTTATACTTTATATGGTAATATGTACCAAATTGTAATCCTAAGACAGCCACACGTTTGATGTTTGCTGCCCCCCCCCAAACACACTAATAAAAAACTTGTCTTAATTCAGTTACTAAAATTTTGTCAAAAGGTATGAATGAGAATCAAAGAGCAGCACCTAAAATAAAGTAGGCCACTAATATAACCATCTGGGACTTCCACTGCAAATTTCTCCCCATCATGATGATATGATGACCCTCTGTATATTACTCCAACAGCCTAAGACAGTTTCCTGCATTCTGTTACTTAAGTAAGAACTAAACCAGGTATGTGCTGAACTATGTATTACATAAAAAAATCTGAAAGTATTTCTGGATCATTACTTGTTCTGGCTATTCTGTACATGTCCTTTTTCTGTTATGAAGACACTCTTATACCTGTGGTAGACCAAGATTTCTTGACTAACTTCCTATTACTAAATTTAATTATCTTTTATGGAAGACAATCTCCAAAAATTGTTACAAACTCATTAAGAAATATGAGGGTTGAATGAAAAGTAATGCCCCCGCCTTCGATAATTCAGTTTGGAAGGGAATATTTTAATAAATCAAATGAAGAAAAAATCCTTTGAATGTGATCTTTAATTACCAATAATCACTTTTCCACATAATCGCCAGTCAGTTGGATACATTTCTGCCAACAATGAACAAGTTTTTTGCAGCCGTCATGGATGAAGTCGACACTCAGTTTCCGCAACCACAGTCTCACAGTTCCCTCGACGTCTTCATCAGAAGCATAATGGTGTCTTTCATTATCAGGGGCACATGGAAGTCAGACGGTGCTAAATCTGGACTGTACGGAGGATGCCGTACGGTGATGAGATTCAGTCTCTGAAGTTCTGCTGTGGTGGCACATGAAGTGTGTGGTTTGGCATTGTCATGTGACCCACACGTTCTTGTGAAATGCCGATTGTCCTTGCAATTTCTCTCCGAGCAATATTATGATCATCCTGAATCGATCTGTCAACATTTTGCTAGTGAAACTTTGTGGTTGCTGTCACAGGACTTCCAAACTCTGTTTGTCACACAGGTCAGATGTTCCTGCTCAAGATCTTTAAACTTACTTGCCCAACGATGCACAGTACTCACATCAACACAATTGCCATAAACTGCTTTCATTCTCTGATGCATCTCCCCTGGGGTGACACCTTCTGATGTCAAGAATTCAATGACTGCATGTTGCTTAAATTGCATTGACCAAACATCTGCGCAGGGTTCCATACTTTACACTGTAACAACACAACTGTTCACTGCTAAGGCTTCCTGGCAAATGGAGCTGTAGAGATGAGTCCACGGAACAAGCCAGTACCTGCCGCATACCATTGCTGCCAACTTTTGAAGAGTTATGAAGATGGAGACATTACTTTTCAGTCAACCATCGTATGTTGAATTTAGAACTAGTGTTATGCTCATTGTAAACTTCACCAGAGTTGACATTTCTAAGCCTTCTTCAACATATTCAGTAGCTTTTTCAATCATTTTCTGAGTGTTTCTAAACTGTGCACAGAGCTAAGTTATGTAATGTGACTAACTGTGTATCATCATCTGATGATCTGTTTACCACAGAGTAAACATGCATTTCTTTCACTTCCATTTTTTGTATGAGAACATTGTCTATAGGGGTATTATGATCTAGAGTTGTTGGTTTGAAAGAGAGAGATATTATTTTGACAAAATTCATTAATGAACAATGTTTTTTCTGGAAATAGCAGTTATTATTGCCAGCTTTTTGAACATGTCTCTGCAGGATGTTCTTGAGATCACACTGCAGAGAATTCATATTATATGGTTTTGTACTTGGGGAAACTTCAGCTTGGCTTGACGTATTACCCAAAAATTAATCCCATATGACATTATGGAATGAAAGTAAGCAAAGAATGCTAGCTTTTTATATTATGTCAGCTCTGAGTGATAACACTTGCATTTCAAATATAGGTTTGTGCAGGCATTTCAGCAGTTCTGCTGTATGTGCTCCCAATCGAATTTATCATCAAGTTTTATTTGAAGAAATTTGCTCTGTTAACCTCTTTTAACCGTTTACCATACTTTAGATATATACTAGAAGGAAGCCTCTTAAAGTTCTGAACTGCATATAGTTTGTGTGTGCGTGTGCCAAGAGCTATTGCTCTCTGCCATGTGATTTGCCACATTTTTGAGTCCCTGATCTGAATCTGTAAAAGTAACACTTGTATTATGCAGAAGTACACTGCCAGGAAAAAAAAGTGCGACGCCCTCAAGGGCTGTGTTCACTGTCATCAGGTTATAATATATGCACAATATGATGTAGTGTTAGTGATTAATTTGTCATGGTCACTGGTGATCATATGGCACTCAGGACACCTCTCTGTATACCCTCTGTTTTGACTCTGCAGGCATTAACTGTGCTGAGTTTAGAGGTGAAAAGTTTTTGTAACATCCATTCTAGGATACAGTCATGCCCCACTGATGAGTACATACTCATGTTGAACAGCATCAGCCATTTGAATGAGGCCACACTGTGGGCCTGTACATAGTTTGAGAGACGTGTTGATAGGTTGTTGCAGATGATGTGTACAATGGATTGGTGCTGAGTTGTTGCTTTCAACACTTCCATCCCCATAGACCAGGTTACATACAACTTTGTATTACAGATGCATCATGTGAGCAGTGGTGGCTGGCTGATCATCATCCAAAACAAATCTGGGCACATCTTCCATCCCCTGTGTCATCAGGGACCATTGGGAACTGTCTGCTTGCAACAGGATTAAGATCATGTGTGCCTCTGGGCAGGCTACCATTGACACCACAACACCACCAAGCAAGGGCTATTCTGGTGTCATGAAAGAGTTAAATGGGGAATGGAAAGGTGTTCTGTTGTCTTCAGTGATGAGAAGCGGTTCTGTCTTTATTCGAGTGATGGACCTACACATTTACGGTGTATATCTGGTGAGCTGCCTATTCCAGAATGCATTTGCTCATGACAGACAGGTCCCATTCCAGGCAATACAGCGAGAAAGGTGGCAGCAGACGGGGGGGGGGGCATCAGTTACAACTGGTGGTCACATCTGATGTTTCTGCAGAGTAAAGTAACCAGTGCCCACAACATTGCACAGGCTATAATCCCCATGCTACTGCCATTTCGTCAACAGGCTGCAATGTGCTCTTCATAGTGTACACCGACTGCCATGGCTAGCAGGATCGCCAGGACTCTAACCAATTGAACACGGATGGGACATGAAGTGGGGTCTTACGCGTTCTCGAAGACATGCAAGAACCACTGCTGAATTGCAACTAAAGGCCCAAGATGCAGTCTACTGCAGGACACCATTTGACATCTTGATGATCATTTTCATGTGAGAATAAATGCCTTTATTGCCATCAGAGAGGGCTACAGTGTGTTTTGATGTGACTGGACACTTTTACTTTGAGATGGATGTTCAGCTTGGTCCGAAATTGTTATCACATACTCCTACAATGATGAACTACCTGTCACCTCACTTATCAATCAAACGATCTTACCCTTGAGGGTGTTGCACTTTTTTTGGCAGTGTATAACAACTTTGAAGTTATTTGCTATGGTCAAAGGAAAGTCATTAGTGTATACAAGAAAAAGAATGGAGTCTATCATGATACCTTGAAGGATACGCTTAACACAGTGCCACATTAACATACAACCTCATTTCCTACCGAGTGAGGTGGCGCAGTGGCTAGCACACTGGACTCGCATTCGGGAGGACGACGGTTCAATCCCGCGTCCGGCCGTCCTGATTTAGGTTTTCCGTGATTTCCCTAAATTGCTCCAGGCAAATGCCGGGATGGTTCCTTTGAAAGGGCGCGGCCGACTTCCTTCTCCGTCCTTCCCTAATCCGATGAGACCGATGACCTCGCTGTCTGGTCTCTTCCCCCAAAACAACCCAACCCCAATACCCTCATTTCCTGTCATGCAACAGTATAAAGCAGCCCACTGCTTCTTACAACTCACATAACATTAAATTGAGCTGAAAGTCATCTTTCTATGTTCCACAATGTTCTACTTTATTTTGTTCTATACCACATGCTACACATTCAATAGTCTGTTACATCATCATCAAACATTCCCAGTGATTGCAGTTCTCCACCAACATCATCTAATATTCTGTGCCTGAAGAAAAATATTGCTTGATGAACACATGAACCAGTTCTAAAATCGAACTGTGAAAGTGTTATGCTCTGAGGAACATGTAACTACTCAGTTGTGCACTGCCTTTTGAAATACTTTTGACAACATTGGAAAAAATTATATTTAGGGTGGTCAGGAAGTCTTAAAATTTAGTTGGGGTGTTGAAAAGTAGGTTGTGCTGAGAAATAATCATAAAAAAATAAAAAAATATGCTGTGCTGTTTGCTTGTTAATTAGCACTGAAGTCAGACAATCAGGCCATAGTGCATCCAAAATCAAGTGGCCCACCAGAGCTGGTCTCACCAAACATTTTCTGCATTTGGTTCCCTAAAGCCAAAGAAGAAAAAGATATAAAAATTGGACATGGGACAGGATCAAACCTGATCAAATAGCTAAGCAGTCTCGTGTACTGTCATCTATGCTATGAGAACAACTGACACAAACTGTACCTGGCAGACTATTTGAATTTGCTAGTGCAATGGCCAAATTGGTTAACTTCAATGCTAATTAACTGAAAAACAGTGCAACATAAGAATTATTTCTCAGCACAGCCTACTCTGCAGCAACCTTACCAGCTACTTAAGTCAGATTGGGAAAAGACCTGCCTGAAGAGATAAGTTTCATCAATAAATAAGCACATCGTTGTCTTAGAAGGCACGAATACAAATTACTGTTGGCCATTAAAACTGCATCACCATGAAGACAGCATGTAAGAAACATCGACTGTGGCAAAATTGTGGCCTACCGAGACCGGTTTATAGTTCAATAATACTGCTGTTTGAATTGGGCAGGATCTCTAACTGTAGCTGTGAATATAGAACTGATGGGTTCAGGAGGGCTGTGCACACTGTCAAGCAGGATTTTGGTAGCCCCACACGACTAGTATTCGAAAGACCAGACACATTTTTCATATGGGTGTGCACCATCGAACAGGCCATCATGTACTTTCTGTCAGGAAATAGGCTTGTTTGCAGCAAAACAAGTACCCACCTGGACAGTACGATGATGCTGGGAGCACCACAGAATGTCAGTATGATTACCACTGTTGCAGTATCCCTTGTGTGGCAACATGGAGAGGTACTTGAACAGTGGTGCACCGAACAACAACACTGGACACAGGAGTGGCACCATGTCATCTTTTCTCCAGTACCAATTCCGATTCACAACCGATGTACCCAAACACGAGAAGGAAAACAAGCACTGTCAGATTGTGATCGTCAATGTCGTACAGGCCGGTCACCACACGGAACGATACAGGATGTAGCTGCATGCACACCACAATTACTAATTTGGACAGCAGCCATTACATTTTTGCTCTGATACAATCAGTGGCTATGTAACGTCTTCAGTATCTTTATGACATTACCTTTCAACAAATAAGGTGAGATCACATGCTGCCTGCACTGTCCTGACCTATCTATTGCCCTGGTCAGCACATTCTCTAGGTCTCTCATGCCTGTGGCCATGGGTCACAAAAAGACTGGAGCACCACCAGTAGTCAGCCAGGTATGGCTGATGAATTCTGGGATACTTGCACTTATCTGCCAAGACCAGTCTGATTTGATGCCCACCTGGATTAGGGCCACTGTTGCTGCCAGAGGTGGAATCTTTGCTTTTTTGCATCATGTACACCCACAAATCACCTACATATTTAATCATGTGTTCTGCCTACTTCACTGTATATAGACAGTAAAGTAAAATGTCACCATCTTATGTCATTCCTATTGCTGCAATTTTACTGGCCACCAGTGTAGTTTTTTTTTCTAACACATTTACAAAATCATGTTATTAAGAACTACATCACTTGAATCAACAGGTAGTCATCACTATCATTAAAGGAAAGATGTAAACATTTATTTGGACCATTTTCTACTATAATAAGTGCAAGTAACTCAGCACCTGTCAAGCAATTTAAGAAGCGATACCATCTCATATCATCATCTTAATATATTATTCATTCACACAAGGACAATGTGTTGTTCCAAGACTTCAGTAAATTTTCCAACTGGCACCTGCAGATCCATCACCATCCTATCAGTAAAGTGAGCAATTGATTCCTCTTATTATTTAAGCGAGAACAAAAAATTTAAAAGTAATACAAAATTATTTTAAAATTACCTCAGATTCATTGAAAGGTGTCATGAGGAAAGATCCCTCCCCACCGCACAGGATCTGGAAACAAAGTGAAATGTATATCTAACAGTTTTTTCAACCTTTTCACTATTTATTGCTAGCTATAAACATCCTTCATTTGCTAGTGATGACATTCTACACAGAAAGAAATATTACGACTATGATGAAGATAGTGGTGATAATGGATGATGATAAGTAAGAGAATACTCTTTTCTACAATGAAGTAATAAAGCAGTGTTCTCGATAAAAGTTTATAGTTCACCAGTATACTAGTAATCTCTCTCATGCTGCTTCTAATGAGAAAAACGCAAAGTAAGATATATCAAGAAATTTACTGATTTGCCACTGTAAAATGAGTGACTACTATTCTGTTGCTTCCATTCTTACATATGCATCTATTGCTGTCTGTGAGACTAGCAACTTACCACTGTATCCCTCACTATAAATCTAATATTCTTCCTTTGACAACTGCTATAACACTGCAAGATTAATCATAACACTGCAAGATTAATCATAACAACTTCTTTGAAGGTGTTATTCTAGAAATTTCCCTTGAGTGTAGATTATCACAGAAAATTTTGCGGACAGTTCTAAAGTAAATTCCATCACAAATGGCACCTCTGGACATCAATGGCGAAAGTGTTTCTTATATTTATGGCATTACAGTTCAGAATAAGTGTGGATTGGAGGTTAAGTGGATAAGCGCCAGTCTTAAAGCACAAATGTCCAGGTTCGCCTGTCCTAGGATATTTTTTGTCACTTGTTACCTCTGGCAATGATTGTTAATAGGGAAAAATGACACAGTAAACATTAAATTGTAGGTCCTCCTACAACTTCCTAGGTAGGTTAGTTGCCAGGTTGGAGGAAGACAAGGGTGATATCAGTTGAAATAGAACCATGCCTAATAAAGTACTGCAGTGTTCCAAAAAAATGTTTCAAATGGCTCTGAGCACTATGGGACTTAACATCTGTGGTCATCAGTCCCCTAGAACTTAGAACTACTTAAACCTAACTAACCTAAGAACATCACACACATCCATGCCCGAGGCAGGATTCGAACCTGCGACCGTAGCAGTCGCGCGGTTCCGGACTGCGCGCCTTGAACCGCTAGACCACCGCGGCCGGCTGCAGTGTACAAACCAACCTTTGAGTTGAGGACAACTTTGGCTTAATTTTATAGACTGTAGTGACTGCAGTGTACAATGAAAGTACTCAAAATTTATTTGAGGTATGCCACTAGTTTTGTTCACCAATTTCATCTTTCACTAACTACATAAGCGATCAATGTTTTGTCTGTGATAAAAAGATAGCCTCAATTTTCTCTTCTTATAGAGGCCTTGAGGCAGTTCTCACAAATGACACTGATGTAATTTGCAGTTGTTTGAGAGTGAATTCTTACAGGGCTCTAAAAGTGCAGTTCAGAAGTATAAATCAGCATTTGTTCTTTTTTGTGGCTTAGTTCCATAAAGATCAGTTGTATCACAAGAAACAAGAGAAGATGAGTGCCTTTCAGCTGCAGCAGATACTGGACAATTCACAGAAAAAGCAAAAAGATACTACGAATCTGCAAACCGTTCGAGCATAAAAAAATGTTATACCAAGATAGTGTAAGATAGCAATGCAGTGACCATGAGAGGTGCCTTCTGAACCAGCAGCCAATACAGTGAATTATAGTAAGTAAATAAAAATATCTCTGATGGGCTTTCTATAGCTGACTTTGTTATAAAAGAGTCTATGCAGTAAAAACTACCTATAACACACTTGACAAGTACACTGCCATGAAGAAGAGCAGGACAAGAACACAGCTATAAGAATTTTAGGCACTGTATGAGAAAGGACAAGAACACAGCTATAAGAATTTTAGGCACTGTATGAGAAAATGATAAAGGTGTGATAGTGGATGGATGTAAAAGTCCTACAGTTAGTTGGAACTGTATCACTAACTTCAGAGTAACACAGAGGAGGAACCAATGGGATTCACACTTGATACAAGTAGCACTGCCCACCATCAATGTGGGGCTCGCTGAGTGAATCCATGTGGGCCATGACCCTTGTGAGTTACGGTCTGCAAAGGAAGGGGCCCATTCTCACTGATACATCTGATGCAGTCCATTACAATCCATTGGCCAGGAATAATTATGAGTGCTCACCAGTCCACGGAATTGACTTTCCACCTACAGACTCAATTTCGATTGTTGTTCACAGTCGCAGATGACCCGCTTTAACAACCTCAGACTTGTACTTGGTACCACTGACCTACACAACCATGCCACCATGTCATTACAATAATGCATAAACTGAAATGCCCCATTCATGCATGTAAATTTGTAAGCACACAGAATATTGAAGTTTTCTTAATACATTTGCAACAATTTTGCATAACATTAACAGTACTTTCATCTTATGACCATTACAATTATGATTTACAAATAACAGATAATAATCCCACAATATAAATGCTACTTTATCTTTTATACACCAAACTTTTCACTGTAAGTCAGTACCTGGGCCTTCAGCCTACTAAACAGAAAAATTATGTACATATCTACCAACCCGGAATAATTAAATACCTTGGGTCCGATTACATACCCTGGGTTTGACTACAGCGGGAGCAAGATTATCAAAACGTGCAGTATCAGAAGCTGGTTCCTCTAGTTCCTAAAACAAAGATTTTGTATCAGTGTATCATCCTACACACATTAAGGAAGGTAATTGATTGCTCCTATGTATTACATTTTAACTTGGATTTTTGTTAGTCACTTTTCTTCAGTAATCCACATATTAATTTTTAAATTGTTTGAAAGAAGTCACTGTCTGCTTCTGCAGTCAAGTCTTTTTTGCAGTGTGCTATTGAGCAACTTGTACTAACGTGTCACTTTCCAGCAGATTGGTCCAATACAAATTAAAATAAATATTTGACAATTAGAAGTGTACAATGACTTCTTTCAAATAATTTATTACATATGTGGAAACATATGTCATGAAAATAATTTTTATATGACACCTACACTGAAATGTGCAAGTGTGTGTGTGTGTGTGTGTGTGTGTGTGTGTGTGTGTGTGTGTGTGTGTGTGTGTTTTTTGGGAAACCAAGTATTAGTTACTTTTAGTTAAGAAAAGTTCAGATCTACATGAAACAATGACTTTTAAAAAAAGAGTGGCATTTTTAATAATCAAGACATGTGAAACAATTGTTTTGTTAAATTATATCACAATTATTTTATGTTATGGTAACTTCATATTTACCCAATTTATTGCTTCAAACATGCTGACATCAAGTGGATCTCCAACAAGATTGCCTTCTAAATGGGTGAGTGAGTGGCATGTAGCCATTGCTGTTACTAAGTGGCATTTGTAAGGAAGCTTTTTAATGTCAAGAACTGGTTCCACTTCAAATTTTGCATAATTCGAAGGTAAAACACCCCACATATCCAAACCATCTTCTGTCAGGGTTCCTGTCTGAAAATACAAGTTATATTATCAAATTTCAACATAACACACATTAGAAACATGCTGAGAAATCTTGACACATTATGTAGTACAGGGACTTCACCACATAATCAAAGCAATTTTCTCTAACAGGAAATAGAAACACACAACTACAGACAAAGAAGATCGATAAAGAACACCCTATTAAACAAATATTCAGAACAATTTTCACAACAAGAATTGTGCAAACACAGTCCACTTCCTGGTAAAGATCACCATCTTAAAGTCAAATTTTCACTTCTGTACTAACCAACACGTTTTCAGATCTGTATTTAGGCTGTTGCCTCCTTTTCATGCCACGTTTTTCCTCCACTGCATGTGATACACATCTGTTTTGATGCTATTTCTAAATACAGTACATTCTCAATCTGTCCACGTATGTTTTCACTATGAAAATTACTATGACAACTCAATTCAGTAAATTCCTCATCCGAAACAAGCTGTATCAAAAGTTACCAACCAAACATTAAGGAAGTTTGAGGATAAGTTGCGTAGTTCTCAACCTGACACAGAGATGAAATTTTGTTTGGTAAACTGCAGTAACATTAATTAAATGTCGGCTTTATTTGCATGGTGTGAATTGCATTGCTTTTCAAAGTAGTGATGTTGTATCTGTTTTGTTCAAACTGTTAAACTGGAATATTGTAATATCCTACAATTTTTTGTTTTTTACTGTGTAGTACCAACAGAAATTCATCTAAACCAGTTATCCTTTGCATAATATTGTTACATTACATCCTGGATTTTCCATGACGATAATTTCACAGCAAAGATAGGACTTTCTGAAAAGAATCTAGCTTACCCTGTACATCATTTTACTGTTAAGAGTGAAACATGAGCCCACCATTTCATACTAGCAAGACACAGCAGTCAAAGCACTGGGTGAAAGAAGGTGGCTTTGCACTGAAATAGGCAAAATAGATTTTGATAAAAGGAGTATTATCATGAGACAGGTCACAACTATATATTTAAAAAGATAGTAAAAAATTATTACTAATTTCCATCATTTAAGGCCATTTTCAGGTTTATTAAATGACAGGTTCAGAAAAGTATTTCTTAAAAATTAGTTTATTGGGTGCCTAAAAAAATTATGTTTTCACAACCTGTGATTAATCAGATTTGAATATGATCATTAAGTGACTGCAACAAGTAGTTATTTGTGATGATCTGCAACTGAGTATGTTAAAATAAATATAAAAACATAGATTTCATTTGCTAACAAGGTTAGAGCCAATCTTCTTCTTCTTCTTCTTCTTCTTCTTCTTCTTCAGAATGCTAAATACATTCACGTTAACGAATACTTTGAAAAGGGTGAACTAATGTTATAGTCATCATCTTTTTGTCTGAGGGTCTGTTTCAGTGAATAAATAAAATTAATGAGGGAGGAAATTATATATGTCATGATGATCTTGGATGTTGTCTAATGTTTGTGGCCTGCGTCCAAAGTATCCCACTCAATTCCTCAATGTTTATCCGCCTTGTAGAGACTGCTGCCAGTTACCAACTCCTGGGTGATTTGCCATCAACTATTCCCAGCCATGTCATAAATCCTCCTATCTCTTCTCTTACTATCTGCCATATTAATAGCATGAGATCCCGACGGCCTTTCAAGAATGCCATTAGTACGACATCTGGCAGTCCACTGAAAGTCTTCTACATAGTCTTCTAGGGCACAGCCTCCATATATTAGTACCACTTTTACTCCACTGCCATGATGACATCCTTCAAAAGATGTGTTTTATAGACTTCCTCTGCCATGACCTTCATTAGGTATGAAACTCTGATGGGTTTCCTCATATTTGGGCTCACTGTATGACAACAATAAAAAGAAAAAATTCAAAACACAGTATATGATTGTGTTGTTTCCTGCTTATGTTGGGCTCATTTTCCAGTTCATTCCATTATGCTGACTTCTGCTGGTTGTCACAAATGTTTTCTTAATTTCAACCCAAAATTTTTTTCTCTCACTGGGTTCTAACCATTGCTGGGACATGCCATCCATGTAAAGGCAGGCACTGTAAAGTTCCTGTCAATGAAGGCAATGGCTTTTGTGTTTCCTTATTGGGGCCACACTGATGATGATATGCCAGATACCTGGAATCTACACCAAACTAAGTGACATAGAATCTGAAACCAAGTATCAGTTCCGACAGTAGGGTCATAAAAAGAACTAACTATTTACACAGAAAGCATGTTTCTTGAGTACATATGAAAATAGACACGGAACGGAATCACCTACTTCATCGAAAAGTGCTCCTGTTTACACACACGCACATGGACATGCGCACACAAAATGTTCATATTAGTCTGCAGCTGGATCAATTCCTTAAACACTATGCTATTGATGCATGTTTAAAATCATGAGCAGCTGACTTAGAGGCATTATCTAGAAGCTCATAGTACCCAATTTTGCCCTGAAGATGCTGGTGATGTACTGCTGTATTTGCTACACAAAACAATTATTTACTATCACTCATCCGCTGTCCATGACTCACAGAGATTGGCTAGAAGTGGGACAAGGCATGCACATCTTACCTGAAAGTATCCCTTAAGTGCTCAATAGAACTGTAAATAGGTGACCTGGGTGTCCACAAACACACCCTTTTGTATGTGGAGTATTCCTCAAACTATTTGACAAAACTCAGAACAATGAGATGGAACATTGACTTACAGAAGGTCAGATCACATGTGGCATGCTATATACAAACAAAATGATACCATTTACTAGACAGTACGTTCCTGTATTATTTGATAGTCATGAGACTACATCAGAGATACAAGGGACTCCATCTCATCAAATATAAACATCCCACACACAAAAACTCCTCTACCTACAATGTGAAAACTGCCCTTTTACCTATCAGAATGCATTGCCTTTTGTGGGTTTCAACATACTTGTACTCTGAAATGGCTGTGTACCAATATACTGGGTGATCAAAAAGTCAGTATAAATTTGAAAACTGAATAAATCACGGAATAATGTAGATAGAGAGGCACAAATTGACACACATGCTTGGAATGACATGGGGTTTTATTAGAACCAAAAAAATACTAAAGTTCAAAAAAGTCTGACAGATGGCACTTCATCTGATCAGAATAGCAATAATTAGCATAACAAAGTAAGACAAAACAAAGATGATGTTCTTTACAGGAAATGCTCAATATGTCCACCATCATTCCTCAACAATAGCTGTAGCTGATGAATAATGTTGTGAACAGCACTGTAAAGCATGTCCGGAGTTATGGTGAGGCATTGGTGTCAGATGTTGTCTTTCAGCATCCCTAGAGATGTCGGTCAATCACGATACACTTGCGACTTCAGGTAACCCCAAAGCCAATAGGGACACGGACTGAGATCTGGGGACCTGGGAAGCCAAGCATGACGAAAGTAGCGGCTGAGCACACGATCATCACCAAACGACGCGCGCAAGAGATCTTTCACGCGTCTAGCAATATGCGGTGGAGCGCCATCCTGCATAAACATCATACATTCCAGCAGGTGTTTATTAGCCAGGCTGGGGATGATGCGATTCTGTAACATATCGGCGTACCTCTCACCCGTCACGGTAGCAGTTACAAAACCAGAATCACGCTTTTCCTCAAAGAAAAAAGGCCCGATAACGGTAGATGTGGTAAATCCAACACATACCGTGACTTTCTCATCATGCAGTGGAGTTTCCACGACAGTTCTAGGATTTTCGGTAGCCCAAATTCTGCAGTTGGGGGCGTTGACAGACCCTCTGAGCGTGAAAATGAGCTTCGTCGGTCCACAACACGTTACTCAACCAATCGTCATCTTCCACCATCTTTTGAAATGCCCACACCACAAATGCCCTCCACTTCACTAAATCGCCAGGTAACAGTTCACGATGCCGATGGATTTTGTACGGATAGCATCGGAGGGTACGTCTAAGTGCCAACCAAACAGTAGTGTATGGAATGCCAGTGCGGCGTGCGACTGCACGAGCGATGACTTCCCCGTGCATAGACGAACCCGCTGCAGTCTCCATTTCTTCCTGAAATGTCTCAGTAGCATTACAGCTGGTGCTCAGTTGGCCACTACGGGGTCTATTGTCTAAACAACCCGTGGCTTCGAACTTCAAAATCATTCTCACCACAGGTGCAGTTGTCAACAAACATCTACCTATTTAAACTCCCCTTCCTATGGCGATACGATCGTAATGCTGAACTAGCACACTCAAAAGCGCATCTGATTCTCTCTCTCATTACAGTTCCTTTTATACATGATTGTCACGCGCAGTCACTGATGTTTTGCTGCACAGCACCATGTGTCGGACATTTTGTGAACTTTGGTTTTTTTTTTTGTTCTAATAAAACCCCATGTCATTCCAAGCATGTGTGTCAATTTTTACCTCTCTATCTACATTATTCGGTGGTTTATTAAGTTTTCAAATTTATACTGACTTTTTGATCACCCGGTATACTGTATATCATTAGCATGAGCAACCTTTTTCCATATGACAAGCACACAATGACAGTGTTCTTGTTTCCATGCTAAACCTTGTGCTTTGTGACATGCAGTAAGTTGAGATACATGTGGGGAGCTGTGGTTTAGTAAGTACTGGACCTTATCATCAACAGGCTGTTGCTCACAGTAGTAAATTCTGCTGGTAGAGGTGGTGTTCCAGTAATCAACATACTCTTTTTACAGTCCTAAGATGGTGACGCGCAAAAAACGACATGCCTGCCTGAATTTGCAGATACAGAGTCCCATGCATCAGGCACCCACAATCATCATGAGATTGAATGTGCTGCTATCATGTCTTTTCCACCTACTGCTTGGCTGTCAAACCTACTGCCAGTTGCAGACTAACCAGTTCCACCTATTTTTATTCCACTGCAAATGAGTGTATAGTCAAGTACGAATACTGTCTCATATTAATATATCAGCAAAGTCTGAATTAGACAAATAACCTCAGGTCTGTTGACCAGACACACATTATGGACATTTAGCAATGGTCTATTACCTATGATGGAAACCCAGTTCTAAGCAAAGAAGGGAAAGCAGAAAGGTGGAAGGAGTATATAGAGGGTCTGTACAAGAGGGATGCACTTGAAGACAATATTATGGAAATGGAAGAGGATGTAGATGAAGATGAAATGGGAGATATGAATACTGCGTGAAGAGTTTGACAGAGCACTGAGAGACCTGAGTCGAAACAGGCCCCCCAGAGTAGATAACATTCCATTAGAACTACTGACAGCCTTGGCAG
The DNA here is from genome assembly GCF_023864345.2 of Schistocerca serialis cubense. Taxonomy (NCBI): domain Eukaryota; kingdom Metazoa; phylum Arthropoda; class Insecta; order Orthoptera; family Acrididae; genus Schistocerca; species Schistocerca serialis. The sequence goes on from NC_064640.1 coordinate 528,189,471, forward strand.
ACCCAGTCCTGACAAAACTCTACCATCTGGTGAGCAAGATGTATGAGACAGGCGAAATACCCTCAGACTTCAAGAAAAATATAATAATTCCAATCCCAAAGAAAGCAGGTGTTGACAGATGTGAAAATTACCGAACTATCAGTTTAATAAGCCACAGCTGCAAAATACTAACGCGAATTCTTTACAGATGAATGGAAAAACTGATAGAAGCCGACCTCGGGGAAGATCAGTTTGGATTTCGTAGAAACGTTGGAACACGTTCGGCAATACTGACTCTACGATTTATCTTAGAAGAAAGATTAAGGAAAGGCAATCCTACATTTCTAGTATTTGTAGACTTAGAGAAAGCTTTTGACAATGTTGATTGGAATATTCTCTTTCAAATTCTGAAGGTGGCAGGGGCAAAATACAGGGAGCGAAAGGCTATTTACAATTTGTACAGAAACCAGATGGCAGTTATAAGAGTCGAGGGGTATGAAAGGGAAGCAGTGGTTGGGAAGGGAGTGAGACGGGGTTGTAGCCTATCCCCGATGTTATTCAATCTGTATATTGAGCAAGCAGTAAAGGAAACAAAAGAAAATTTCGGAGTAGGTATTAAAATCCATGGAGAAGAAATAAAAACTTTGAGGTTTGCCGATGACATTGTAATTCTGTCAGACAGAGCAAAGGACTTGGAAGAGCAGTTGACGGAATGGACAGTGTCTTGAAAGGAGGGTATAAGACGAACATCAACAAAAGCAAAATGAGGATAATGGAATGTAGTCGAATTAAGTCAGGTGATGCTGAGGGAATTAGATTAGGAAATGAGACACTTAAAGTAGTAAAGGAATTTTGCTATTTGGGGAGCAAAATAACTGATGATGGTCGAAGTAGAGAGGATATAAAATGTAGACTGGCAATGGCAAGGACAGTGTTTCTGAAGAAGAAAAATTTGTTAACATCGAGTATAGGTTTAAATGTCAGGAAGTCGTTTCTGAAAGTATTTGTATGGTGTGTAGCCATGTATGGAAGTGAAACGTGGACGATAAATAGTTTAGACAAGAAGAGAATAGAAGATTTCGAAATGTGGTGCTAAAGAAGAATACTGAAGATTAGATGGGTAGATCACATAACAAATGAGGAGGTATTGAATAGAATCGGGGAGAAGAGGAGCTTGTGGCACAACTTGACTAGAAGAAGGGATCGGTTGGTAGGACATGTTCTGAGACATTGAGGGAACACCAATTTAGTATTGGAGGGCAGCGTGGAGGGTAAAAATGGTAGAGGGAGACCAAGAGATGAATACACTAAGCAGATTCAGAAGGATGTAGGCTGCAGTAGGTACTGGGAGATGAAGAAGTTTGCACAGGATAGAGTAGCATGGAGAGCTGCATCAAACCAGTCTCAGGACTGAAGACAACAACAACTATTACCTATAAAAATAATTACTGATTGAGAGGCAATTATGCTGTAACTAACGGCATGTAAAAAATAGATATCATCCTGTGTACTACAATCTGTGACCCACTTATCAAATGTTAATCTTTGATAGGTTGTCAAATAACAACAGGTCATCCATCATAATGAATTCCTTTAGCAGTGAATAAATAAACAGTTTAGAAAAATGGAAAGTACAAGATCTAATAACAACAACATGAAAAGGATAGATTGCTATATTGCTATTCACCACATAGAGGATGTGTTGAGCTGATACGGTTAAAAGACTGCTAAACATTTAAGCTTTTGGACAAAAAATCCACCTTCCAAAACAGAAAAAAACATCAACACAACATAAAACAAACAAACAAACACACACACACACACACACACACACACACACACACACACACACACACGTGCGAACGCGGCTACTGTCTCCTTCGGCGGCTAGGGACCCAGTAGCCGGAGACAGAACCGTGTGTGTGTGTGTGTGTGTGTGTGTGTGTGTGTGTGTGTGTGTGTGTGTGTTTTCTATTTCAGAAGGACTTTACTGTGCGAAAGTTTATGTGTCTAGCAGTCCTCTAATTGTGCCTGTTTGCAACTCAGTGTACCCTCTAAGTAGTGAGTGGCAATTAGCCTTTTCATACGATTGCAGTTTAGAAAAGACACACTTACTAAATTATGATAGCTGTTTTTATTGATGGTGATAACACCTATTGCAAGATGAATGGAAGTTTAGGTTTAATGTCCTGTTGAAGTTGGAAATTTGCCTTGTCATTTTGCAAATGAGCTATGACAGCATTTAACTTACACAATTTTGGGAAACCATGGATAAAACATATCTGGATGATTGGACAGGTATTTGAGTCCTGTCATCCCCATTGTGTGTACATTGCGCTATGCAATACATCACCTTGCTCTCTACTTTCATTAAACTGTCAAAGTTATACTGCTAATGAGAATCAAATAGTTTCATCACATTCATGCAACCAATAGTCACTGTTCACAATTCTTACATTCAACTGTGATCTGTGCCAATTTTAACCTCAGTTTTTCTGGAAATAATGGTTATCTGGGGATTTTTGCAATTAGCTTTATAGCAATGTAAAATTCAAAAACAAACTGAAAAAGTTTCTACTTGATAACTCCTCCTATCCCATACAAGAATTTGTATAACTGCAATGTGTAACAAGTGGTGAGTAGGAATTACTGACTTCTGTATGTTAAAAAAATTCTTATAAACGTTCAACATGTACCCATACTTATAAATTAATTTGTGATGTTAATGTAAAATAACTTGTTCCACATCATTACGATTTATCATGCAAAATGATCCACAGGACATGAAACTAACTAAGTGATAAAGGTTTTTTTCAGTAAGTGGTGCTCCATAGCTTGGAAGAGTTCACTGAAATTCGTACTGAACCACCAACAGCTGCTACAATAAATAACTTTATTTGTGCAATGAGTTTCAACTGTGACACATCACCATCATTATAAAATTCTGTATGAACTTAGTATTTATGTATGGTTGCAGCCACAATGTCTACAAATTTACAACCTGATGCAACACACATGAAAAATTTAACCTTGACTGGGAATTACAGAGCTGCCCTAGTGTGATGACTGAGTCATGACATAGCAGAAAAATTTCTGATGATTTATGTACAATATTCTAAGAATAATGATGGTGATGTTATACATCTGTATCCAGTGCCAAGATTACAAAGGTATTTTTTGGATGTTAAGTTTCTAGCCGAACACAAATATCGAGAAGATAAACCTTTTTCGCATGTGAGAATGATCAGTTGCAATTGACAGTGGTTGCAAAAATAAAGTGATTCATCATAGGAGCTGTTGGTGTAACATGTGTGATGAATAAATCAATAGAAGACTCATATGCAAAAAACTAAAGGCAGCTGATTGTACATACTTTCAATGAAATAATTTCACAATGGAAGATTATGATATGGTAAATTAGAGCTCCAACTACATTACAGTGTTTAGCATTTATAAAATTATATAAACTGAGGCAAAAAATAGTATTACATCATACAAAATAAAATAAAAGAAGAAAATTTTTTATAGAGGTGTTGGAGTCTCTTTAATTTCTATTGTATTATAAATAACTATCTTTATATGATGATTTTACATGCTTATTTATTTCAGCTTTTAGACTTTCAAGCCTACAATTTTCTTGTTAGGTGTCTCAATAATAAAATAAACATTTAATTTGTCTGAAGAATTCTTTCTTGATCTTTTGTATTTCATTTCTCCACTTTTCTGGCACATTCTTTAATTTCGTTGCCAAAATATTATCAGCAATAAAACTGAACACACTTGAATATTCATGATACACAAACTACAGGAAGGAATAATACAGCCCCTAATATCATACAGTGAAGCTACAAATCCAATGACAAAATTATGTAGGTTATTCCAGGGTATTTTCTAAGTATTTTGGTGTAAGGGACTTAGGCTGTCTGGTGGTCCATTACAGAGTAATATGTAACTATGATTTATTCAATTTGTTACCAGAATTATTTTTGTTTTTGCAAAAATATTTTCACACCACTGAAAAAGCAAATACCAACACAGATATACCTCCACCTCTGGTGGACTGCGGAGTATGTATGTAGATGTAGATAACAAAAAGATCTGGTTATTCGTAAGCGCCAATGTTACCACACAAAAATGCTGTGTTGTTGTTGTCATAGGTGTGGGAACAGCTCAGTACTGCACGGTCATACCACTTTTCCATTCCATTCAGTGAACCAATACACGAGACACACATTGGCTGATTCTTCATCAGTAAACCTATCCATACTGCCATTTATCACTGTTAATGTACAACTAACGTTGTCAGGAAAACAAACATGAGACAGGACTGAGCAGTACTGAATGCAGGCTTGAGCAACAAGTGTAAAATAGGCATCACTGTTGTCAACAGCTAGTACTGTGAATGAATGGAACAAGTTTGTTTCCAAACAAGACACACAGTGCATAATGTCAACATCTGCACAGTCATGCAGATATTTTCAAAGCAATACTGGTATACAGGGTAAGAAATCAAACAAAATGTAATTAAACTGTAATGAGCCACCAGAGACCACGGGTCCCTTATATCAAAATACTTGGAAAAAATCCATGAAGAATCTCTAAAATTTTGTGGTGGAGTTCTGGTTCATCATGTACATTGAAAAAAATTAACTGGTATGAAACTTTACACAGTGTATTCAGCACTATCTATTGATTCTTTACAATGCAGCAGCACTACTGATACTGCACAACCACAGATATCCATGCGGCCCTTGGATATCACTCACCAGGAGGCAGCATGCCACCATGTGGGAAAAAGGCAAAGATTTCATAGAGCATGATCAATCATTGTGTACCACAGATAAAAGACATGCAGCACAGCATACCAGCCACTTGTGTTGCTATGCTTGCTCACTGCCTGCCTCTGAGATTGCTTTAACAATGACAAAGACTGCTACACTACTCCAGCTTTACTCACAAACTCTACTTGGATTAATGGCGATTGTGCTACTGACAAATCCAGGCTAAAAACAGGTTTTCAATGAGAATAGATTCTCATTACTCTGCTGAGTGACAATCAACAGTAGCCGACCGAGACAGACACAAAAACAGGGAAGTAACCGATATTGTGTCATTTACGAGTTCCTAACAACGAGAGAATTTTATTATATCATCTGTGTGCTTTAATAGTGTAGTTTCTTGAGTTTCTGCGTGTAAATTTAATATCCAATAGCCACAGTTGTCGCGTTTTCATCTGCGTTGGAAAGTAAACGAATTTTGTGACATATTACAAGTTCCTAATCAGGTGCAAATTATTTAGTTTCACCTGAGTGCTTCAGTAGTTAGGCTTTAGAATATCTGCGTATTACTAGACACAGTTTGTGCATTTCCATCAGGGTCTAGAGTTGTGCATCACGTGTTGATATTCCATTTATCTGCATAGTTTAGTTTTCCACGGTCTTTAGTATGGACAGGGGCTGCGATTGTTGTGTGCAGATGTGAGCCGAGTTGGTGACACTTCACTCTCAGCTTCAGGCTGTGAGAGCTTCAGTTACACAGCTTGAGGCTGCAGTGGATGGGCACCACTGTTGTGGGCTGGCTGTGGGGATCCAATGGACGTCCAGCACGTCAGAGTCCTCTGATCGGTCCTCACTGGTGGCCAACCCAGTTACTGCTCGCACTGAGGTTGACCCTTCACCTGTGGTAGAGTGGGAGGTCACCCCGGGGCGAAACAGGCGGTGAAAAACTTCCCAGGCAGCCGCATGTAAGACCTCCCCGGTTTGTCTGACAAACAGGTTCCAGGTGCCGTCTGTGACTGACACTGTCGGTGAGCCAGATGCTGTCGCCTGTCCTGTTTCAGAGGAAGCCACTCCGCCTGCAAGATCCGTGCAATCGCAGAGGGTGTGATTATTGGTAGTTGGGAGCTCCTTAGGGACTTGGCTGACAAGAAGGGTAAGAAAACCAATGTGCACTCTGTGTGCATACCAGGTGGAGTAATTCCAGTTGTGGAAAGGGTCCTCCCGGATGCCATGGACAGCACAGGGTGCAGCCAACTGCAGGTGGTTGCCCACGTCAGTACCAATGATGTGTGTCACTTTGGATCAGAAGAGATTTCTCTGGTTTCGAGTGGCTAACAGAAGTGGTAAAGGCCGCCAGTCTTGCTTGCAAGATGAAAGCAGAGCTGACCATTTGCAGCATAGTCAACAGGACTGATTGCGGACCTCTGGTACAGAGCTGAGTGGAGGGTCTGAATCAGAGGCTCAGACGATTCTCTGACCATGTAGGCTTCAGATTCGTCGACTTGCGCCAAAGGGTGGTTGGGTTTCAGGTTCTGCTGAATAGGTCAGGTGTCCGCTATATGCAGGAGGTGGTTACATGGGTAGCAGGGGCTGTGTGGCATGGACTGGGCGGTTTTTTAGGTTAGAGGGTCTCGGGAAAACACAAGAAGGGCTTCAGTCACAAAGGGTGCAGGCTAAACACAAGAAGAATGTAGATACAGGAACCATTGGTATAAGAGTTGTAAATTGTCGTAGCTGTATGGGGAAAGTGCCAGAGCTCCAAGCACTAATAGAAAGCACTGATGCTCAAATCGTTATAGGCTAAAGCTGAGTTCAACTGAAATTTTTGCGAAGAACCTAACAGTGTTCTGAAAGGATAGGCTAAACACGGTTGGCGGTGGCGTGTTTGTTGGTGTCAGAAGTAGTTTACCTTGTTGCCAAATTGAAGTAGAAACTTCCTGTGAGTTAGTATGGGCAGAGGTCATTGTTAGCAACCGGAATAAAATAATAATTGGATCCTTTTACCGAACTCCCAATTCAGATGATACAGTTGCTGAAAGGTTCAAAGAAAACTTGAGTTTGATTTCAAACACCTACCCTACTCATACGATAATAGTTGGTGGTGCCTTTAATTTACCCTCAATATGTTGGCAAAAATACATGTTTAATTCTGGAGGTACACATAAAATATCATCCAAAATTGTGCTAAACGCATTCTCTGGAAATTATTTTAAGAAGTTAGTTCATGAGCCCATGCGAATAGTAAACGGTTGTGAAAACACACTTGACCTCTTAGCAACAAATAATCCTGAGTTAATAACGAGCATCAAAACCGATTCAGGGATTAGTGAACATAGGGCTGTCGTAGCAAGATTGAATACTGTAATCCCCAAATCCTCAAAAAATAAGGGAAAAATATACCTATTCAAAAAAGCATATAAAAATTCACTTGATGCCTTCCTGAGAGAGAATCTCCACTCATTCCAAATTAATAATGTAAGTGTAGACCAAATATGGCTTAAATTCAAAGAAATAGTATCGGCAGCAATTGAGAGATTTATACCAAATAAATTAACAAACGACGGAGCTGATCCTCATTGGTACACGAAACGGGTTAGAACACTATTTCAGAAACAACGAAACAAACATGCCAAATTTAAACAGACGCAAAATCCCCAAGATTGGCGATCTTTTACAGAAGCTCAAAATTTAGCGTGGACTTCAATGCGAGATGGCTATAACAGTTTCCACAATGAAACTTGGTCTCGAAACCTGGCAGAAAATCCAAAGAGATTCTGGTTGTATGTGAAGCATGTTAGCAGCAAGAAACAATCAATGCCTTGTCTGCATGATAGAAATGGAGATATTATTGAAGACAGTGCTGCCAAAGCAGAGTTACAAAACACAGCCTTCTGAAATGCCTTCACAAGAGAAGATGAAGTAAATATTCCAGAATTCGAATCGAGGACAGCTGCCAACATGAGTAACGTAGAAGTAACTATCCTCGGAGTAGTGAAGCAACTTAAATCACTTAATAAAAGCAAGTCTTCTGGCCCAGACTGTATACCAATTACGTTCCTTTCGGAGTATGCTGATGCAGTAGCCCCATACTTAACAATAATATACAACTGTTCGCTCGACGAAAGATCCGTACCCAAAGACTGGAAAGTTGAACAGTTCACACCAATAATCAAGAAAGGTGGTAGGAGTAATCCACTAAATTACAGGCCCATATCATTAACGTGGATATGCAGCGGGATTGTAGAACATATATTGTGTTTGAACATTATGTATTACCTAGTAGAAAATGGTCTATTGACACACAGTCAACATGAGTTTAGAAAGCATCGTTCCTGTGAAACACAACTAGCTCTTTATTCACATGAAGTGTTGAGTGCTTTTAACATGGGATTTCAGATTGATTCCGTATTTCTGGATTTCCGGAAGGCTTTTGACACTGTACCACACAAGCAGTTCATAGTGAAATTGCGTGCTTATGGAATACCGTCCCAGTTATGTGACTGGATTTGTGATTTCCTGTCAGAGGTTACAGTTTGTAGTAATTGATGGAAAGTCATTGAGTAAAACAGAAGTGATTTCTGGCGTTCCCCAAGGTAGTGTTATAGGCCCTTTGCTGTTCCTTATCTATATAAATGATTTTGGAGACAATCTGAGCAGCCATCTTTGGTTGTTTGCAGATGACACTGTCGTTTATCGACTAATAAAAAAAAAAATCAGCAAGATAAAAAAGAACTGCAAAACAATTTAGAAAAGATATCTGAATGGTGCGAAAAGTGGCAATTGACCCTAAATACCAAAAAGTGTGAGGTCATCCACACAAGTGCTAAAACAAATTCGTTAAAGTTGGGTTACATGATAAATCAGTCTAATCTAAAAGCCGTAAATTCAACTAAATACCTAGGTATTACAATTACGAACAACTTAAATTGGAAGGAACACACAGAAAATGTTGTGGGGAAGGCTAACCAAAGACTGCATTTTATTGGCAGGACACTTAGAAAATGTAACAGACCTACTAAGGAGACTGCCTACACTACGCTTGTCCATCCTCTTTTAGACTACTGCTGCGCTGTGTGGGATCTGTACCAGGTAGGACTGATGGACTACATCGAAAAAGTTCAAAGAAAAGCAGTATGTTTTGTATTATCGCAAAATATGGGAGAGAGTGTCACAGAAACGATACAGGATTTGGGCTGGAAATCATCAAAAGAAAGGCGTTTTTCATTGCGACAGAATCTTCTCACAAAATTCCAATCACCAACCTTCTCCTCCGAATGCGAAAAATATTTTGTTGACACCGACCTACATATGGAGGAATGACCACCATGATAAAATAAGGGAAATCAGGGCTCGCACAGAAAGATACAGGTCTTCATTCTTTCCATGCGCTATATGAGATTGGAATAATAGAGAATTGTGAAGGTGGTTTGATGAACGCTCTGCCAGGCACTTGAATGTGATTTGCACAGTATCCATGTAGATGTGGATGTAGATGTAGATGTAGATGTAGTGATGAGTCTTATAAATTATTTGTATTTTGCACTTTTGCAGTAACATAGGGCTGTAGGCCAACTTCAAAGTAATGATATTGCTAATTCTTAAAGTTCATTATGCAATATATCCTTCACACAACACACACACACTTTGCAAAATATGTTGAATGTTTTTGGTACTCTTCTTAGGTTATGTAACTTTACTACTCCATGAGTTATGAGGTAAATAATCCAAATATGAAACAATGAGCCAATTATCAGAGTAATAACAAAAATATCACTCAAAATACTAACAGTCTGTATAAATATCACAATAAGAAATTCCTATGGAAAAACAGACAGAATTTATCAGCTATTGTGTAATCATTGTTTAGCATTCTAGAATGAGATGGTTATATCAAGTTATTCATGAACAATGACTGGCCACAGGCAAACATTTACACACACACACACACACACACACACACACACACACACACACACACACACACACACAATAGCATTACATTTCAATAAAAGTAACTCAAAACAAACTTGTTTACCTTGTCAAAACATATAACTTTCATCTTTCCACAAACATTAATTCTGGGAGGTGAAATACAAAACACACCCAGCTTCTTCAAACGATTTTGTGAATAAACCGTGCCTGATGTCATGGCAGCTGGTAACGATGGTGGAACTACTATCGTGATGACATCCAATGTCCGCAATATCAGCTCTTTCAAGGTCGCCTGTAAAACATAAAAATATTGAAAAGCCTTATTTGTGAAAGATTATGTTTGGAATCATCACTTTACAGACAGTTTCAAGTCCAACAGTACGATAAAAACTATTTGTTAGTTGACACTTTGTGCCTGTACAGAAATTGACATACTGTCCTTACTGGAGGAAATTTGCAATCCATGGTTGTACAACAAATTTTGTTATGCAATTAGATTGCATTTATTCTGAGAACAGTTCTGCTTTCATCAAATGATGTTAACATCTAGGTATATCAACTAAAAGAGTAATCTGTCAGTTTCTACACACAAATTTGTTCCAGAGAACAATACTACTCACAGAATAATATTTTATGTGGCATACTATGTATATTTTTATCCCCGTTTTATGATGTAGCATGTAAATATGGATAAAGAAACTGACTGGTTACTCTTGTAGCCTACATACTCATATCTTAAGATGATTTAGCCATGTGAAGGCGGTTTGATGAAACAAACCAGTCACAATTTTACAAATATATTCAGTCTAAATTGACAATAAAATCTGTTCTTTCTTTGTGCCTTGAAGCACAGTTTTAGTTTAATTTTTATACAAACTATACCTCACTTGATGATTACACTAGTCAACTGCCATTCTGCATCTGGGATGTGATACATTGAGTAGTACGTATTTTGGTGTGTAGAATCCGAATATACCTGTCAAAATGTACTATCTTTGAGTGTTTAAAGGTTTTTTTTATTTTTGTATTCAGTATTTCGCTTTTTGCTGTTCTTTTGTTTTGATGTTTGTTTGTTTTTGATTTGCAGAGGAGAGCTAGAAGATCTACAACTCGTCAGTAAATGGTTGGTGTGGTAATCCAGTGGTGTGGAAGATATTACAAACTTTGTGTTTAAAACTTACACTAAGAAAAATGGCAACTAGTAAATCTCATTGCTGTCTAAACCACCCCAACAATTTTCATTATGTGTGTGGGAAATTCACTCCAAATGTCCAAAGAAAAGCAATCACTGATTTGGTTAAGAAGGCATATAAATTGCATTTTGATTGTCCTGTTGGTGATCAAGATAAAAATTTTGCAACTACATCTACATCTACATTTATACTCCGCAAGCCACCCAATGGTGTGTGGCAGAGGGCACTTTACGTGCCACTGTCATTACCTCCCTTTCCTGTTCCAGTCGCGTATGGTTCGCGGGAAGAACGACTGTCTGAAAGCCTCCGTGCGTGCTCTGATCTCTCTAATTTTACATTCGTGATCTCCTCGGGAGGTATAAGTAGGGGGAAGCAATATATTCGATACCTCATCCAGAAACGCACCCTCTCGAAACCTGGCGAGCAAGCTACACCGCGATGCAGAGCGCCTCTCTTGCAGAGTCTGCCACTTGAGTTTATTAAACATCTCCGTAACGCTATCACGGTTACCAAATAACCCTGTGACGAAACGCGCCGCTCTTCTTCGGATCTTCTCTATCTCCTCCGTCAAACTGATCTGGTACGGACCCCACACTGATGAGCAATACTCAAGTATAGGTCGAACGAGTGTTTTGTAAGCCACCTCCTTTGTTGATGGACTACATTTTCTAAGCACTCTCCCAATGAATCTCAACCTGGTACCCGCCTTACCAACAATTAATTTTATATGATCATTCCACTTCAAATCATTCCGCACGCATACTCCCAGATATTTTACAGAAGTAACTGCTACCAGTGTTTGTTCCGCTATCATATAATCATACAATAAAGGATCCTTCTTTCTATGTATTCGCAATACATTACATTTGTCTGTGTTAAGGGACAGTTGCCACTCCCTGCACCAAGTGCCTATCCGCTGCAGATCTTCCTGCATTTCGCTACAATTTTCTAATGCTGCAACTTCTCTGTATACTACAGCATCATCCGCGAAAAGCCGCATGGAACTTCCGACACTATCTACTAGGTCATTTAAATATATTGTGAAAAGCAATGGTCCCATAACACTCCCCTGTGGCACGCCAGAGGTTACTTTAACGTCTGTAGACGTCTCTCCATTGATAACAACATGCTGTGTTCTGTTTGCTAAAAACTCTTCAATCCAGCCACACAGCTGGTCTGATATTCCGTAGGCTCTTACTTTGTTTATCAGGCGACAGTGCGGAACTGTATCGAATGCCTTCCGGAAGTCAAGAAAAATAGCATCTACCTGGGAGGCTGTATCTAATATTTTCTGGGTCTCATGAACAAATAAAGCGAGTTGGGTCTCACACGATCGCTGTTTCCGGAATCCATGTTGATTCCTACATAGTAGATTCTGGGTTTCCAAAAACGACATGATACTCGAGCAAAAAACATGTTCTAAAATTCTACAACAGATCGACGTCAGAGATATAAGGTCTACAGTTTTGCGCATCTGCTCGACGACCCTTCTTGAAGACTGGGACTACCTGTGCTCTTTTCCAATCATTTGGAACCCTCCATTCCTCTAGAGACTTGCGGTACACGGCTGTTAGAAGGGGGGCAAGTTCATTCGCGTACTCTGCGTAGAATCGAATTGGTATCCCGTCAGGTCCAGTGGACTTTCCTCTATTGAGTGATTCCAGTTGCTTTTCTATTCCTTGGACACTTATTTCGATGTCAGCCATTTTTTCGTTTGTGCGAGGATTTAGAGAAGGAACTGTAGTGCGGTCTTCCTCTGTGAAACAGCTTTGGAAAAAGGTGTTTAGTATTTCAGCTTTACGCGTGTCATCCTCTGTTTCAATGCCATCATCATCATCCCGGAGTGTCTGGATATGCTGTTTCGAGCCACTTACTGATTTAACGTAAGACCAGAACTTCCTAGGATTTTCTGTCAAGTCGGTACATAGAATTTTACTTTCGAATTCACTGAACGCTTCACGCATAGCCCTCCTTACGCTAACTTTGACATCGTTTAGCTTCTGTTTGTCTGAGAGGTTTTGGCTGCGTTTAAACTTGGAGTGAAGCTCTCTTTGCTTTCGCAGTAGTTTCCTAACTTTGTTGTTGTACCACAGTGGGTTTTTCCCGTCCCTCACAGTTTTACTCGGCACGTACCTGTCTAAAATGCATTTTACGATTGCCTTGAACTTTTTCCATAAACACTCAACATTGTCAGTGTCGGAACAGAAATTTTCGTTTTGATCTGTTAGGTAGTCTGAAATCTGCCTTCTATTACTCTTGCTAAACAGATAAACCTTCCTCCCTTTTTTTATATTCCTACTAACTTCCATATTCAGTGATGCTGCATCGGCCTTATGATCACTGATTCCCTGTTCTGCACTTAAAGAGTCGAAAAGTTCGGGTCTGTTTGTTATCAGTAGGTCCAAGATGTTATCTCCACGAGTCGGTCCTCTGTTTAATTGCTCGAGGTAATTTTCGGATAGTGCACTCAGTATAATGTCACTCGATGCTCTGTCCCTACCACCCGTCCTAAACATCTGAGTGTCCCAGTCTATATCTGGTAAATTGAAATCTCCACCTAAGACTATAACATGCTGCGAAAATTTATGTGAAATGTATTCCAAATTTTCTCTCAGTTGTTCTGCCACTAATGCTGCTGAGTCGGGAGGTCGGTAAAAGGAGCCAATTATTAACCCAGCTCGGTTGTTGAGTGTAACCTCCACTCATAATAATTCACAGGAACTATCCACTTCTACTTCACTACAGGATAAACTACTACTAACAGAGACGAATACTCCACCACCGGTTGCATGCATTCTATCCTTTCTAAACACCGTCTGTACCTTTGTAAAAATTTCGGCAGAATTTATCTCTGGCTTAAGCCAGCTTTCTGTACCTATAACGATTTCAGCTTCGGTGCTTTCTATCAGCGCTTGAAGTTCTGGTACTTTACCAACGCAGCTTCGACAGTTGACAATTACAATACCGATTGCTGCTTGGTCCCCGCATGTCCTGACTTTGCCCCGCACCTGTTGAGGCTGTTGCCCTTTCTGTACTTGCCCAAGGCCATCTAACCAAAAAACCGCCCAGCCCATGCCACACAACCCCTGATACCCGTGTAGCCACTTATTGCGTGTAGTGGACTCCTGACCTATCCAGCGGAACCCGAAACCCCACCACCCTATGGCGCAAGTCGAGGAATCTGCAGCCCACACGGTCGCAGAACCGTCTCGACCTCTGATTCAGACCCTCCACTCGGCTCTGTACCAAAGGTCCGCAGTCAGTCCTGTCGACGATGCTGCAGATGGTGAGCTCTGCTTTCATCCCGCTAGGGAGACTGGCAGTCTTCACCAAATCAGATAGCCGCCGGAAGCCAGAGAGGATTTCCTCCGATCCATAGCGACACACATCATTGGTGCCGACATGAGCGACCACCTGCAGATGGGTGCACCCTGTACCCTTCATGGCATCCGGAAGGACCCTTTCCACATCTGGAATGACTCCCCCCGGTATGCACACGGAGTGCACATTGGTTTTCTTCCCCTCTCTTGCTGCCATTTCCCTAAGGGGCCCCATTACGCGCTTGACGTTGGAGCTCCCAACTACCAGTAAGCCCACCCTCTGCGACCGCCCGGATCTTGCAGACTGAGGGCAACCTCTGGAACAGGACAAGCAGCCATGTCAGGCCGAAGATCAGTATCAGCCTGAGACAGAGCCTGAAACCTGTTTGTCAGACAAACTGGAGAGGCCTTCCGTTCAGCCCTCCGGAATGTCTTTCGCCCCCTGCCACACCTTGAGACGACCTCCCACTCTACCACAGGTGAGGGATCAGCCTCAATGCGGGCAGTATCCCGGGCAACCACAGTGGTAGACCAATCAGGGGATGCGTGGGACGAGCTGGCCGTCCCCGACAAACCCCCATCCGGACCCCCACAGTGATGCCCATTGGCAACAGCCTCAAGCTGTGTGACCGAAGCCAACACTGCCCGAAGCTGGGAGTGAAGGGATGCCAACTCAGCCTGCATCCGAACACAGCAGTTGCAGTCCCTATCCATGCTAAAAACTGTTGTGCAAAGAACGTCTGAACTAATCTACAGAGAGCGCAAACAAATCGACAAAATTTAAACGGTTATTAAAATACAAGATTGCCTAGTAAATGCAGTAATGCTGCTACTTGCGCACTGCTGACACTGCTCGGCGGCGGAAGGAGACTACACGAATTTACACTATTCAGGTACTAAAACGCGATGCTACACTCTCAAATACTATAATACGCCCGAAATTTATGAATTAAACAATGCAAGTACCAAAAACACGCAAAGAAATTAAGAATTAAACTATGTAACAAATGAGTTACATATTGCCTGCATAAACTATACTACAACATTAACCGAGTGGTTGAAAGGAAAACGCCGAGCCATGCCACTTGCTGTTCTGATGGTGTGGTGTGAACCTAATGACCATTATTCAGACTGTTACTTCTGTCTTACAAATATTTCGGAACATTCAAGCAAAACTAGACATAAAATAAAGTATCCCAATGTATCTTCAGTGCATTTGTCTGTTCCCCGTGATGAGAGGTTGCCTATTCCTGTCTGTAACTTGAAAGCCACAGGACCAGACACCATGTCAAGTTAATCAGGAAGTATTGAACATATAGAACAGTACTGCCCTCAGTATCATGACACTTTGCTTCAGTTCTTTAATCAATGGGAAGCGAACAATTTGGTTCGCGATCTAAAACTTGCAAAACAGCAAGCTGAACTCATGGCGTCAAGACGGCAACAACGCAACCTTCTAGCTCCAGGGACAACAATTTCCTGTTTTAGATGAAGAGGTGCTTCCTTCATTCAGTATTTCGATATGCAGAATTCAGTGTGTGTATGTAGAGATGTCAATGGTCTGATGATGCAGCTAGGTGTACAACATAATCCACAGAAGTGGTGACTATTGACTCCAGTAAAACCAGCTTGAAAGCAGTACTACTGCATAATGGCAATGCATTTCCATTCGTATCTTTGACTTACGCAGTAGACATGAAACAAACTTATGAAACCCTGGCTTCACTGCTACAGGCAATCAAATATAAGGTTGGCAGCTTTGCTGTGATTTAAAAGTTGTTGCACTCCTTACAGGTTTACAGGCTGGATTCCCGAAATACTGCTGCTTTTGTGCCTTTAGGAAAGCGGTGACACCAAGAACCACTAAACAGTCTAGGAATGACCTATAAGGAAGTCATATGTTCCTGGAAATGTAAATGTGAACAATACCCCATTGGCTGAGCCCAATAAAATCATTTTCCCCCCCCGTCAAATCAAGTTGGGCCTTATCAAGAACTTTGTGAAAGCTCTGGATAAAGAAGGTGAGGCTTTCAATCACTTAAAAGAAAAGTTTCCCAAATTAAGTGAGGCAAAGCTGAAAGAGGGTATATTTGTTGGACCACAAATAAGAAAACTGCTGAAAGCTCCAACCCTTGATACCAAACTTACAGATATCCAATTAGCTGCTTGGTCTTCTTTTAAAGCTATTGTGAAGGGCTTTTTGGGTAACAGAAAAGACAAAAACTATGTTAGCATTGTGAATGATCTGTTGGACAACTAAAAGAACATGTGGCGTAGAATGTCAGTTAAAACTCACTTTTTACATTCTCAACTTGATTTCTTCCCGGAAAATTTGGGAGCTGTAAGCGATGAGCATGTTGAAAGCTTTCAGACATTCTTATCATGGAGCACCGTTACCAAGGCCATTGGAACCCTTTGATGATGGGTGACTACTGCTACGGTCTTCTTAGGGAGAGTGATGAAATGGCAAACAGAAGAAAAGCTCTGTCATCACATTTTTCAAAAACCAAAGACAATTAAAGGTGAAAATATCTTCTGAACTAATTTGAACCTTTTATTGGTATCATGCCCATATATACATACAAAATAGTATTGATTTCAAACGTTCTGAATGTATATTTTTGTTTGACTTAATTGTGTCACTTTTCGCTATTACCATTATTTATTCTGCTGTGTATCTAGGAAATGTGACATCATAGAGAAAAACTGATTTTACCAGTGTATTCAGCACCCCAAAATTAAGTAAATCCACCCATTTACAAACCAGATGCAGAAAAAGAAGTTTAAATTTGTTAACTAGTGTTATGTGCTTTTATTATATCTGACTACATACAATGTAGCTGAAGAGGAAGACTGATGATCTGAGGTCCAAAAACAACACAAAATAAAATTGCACAAGGCACTGTATTGAAAGGATAATCATGCCAATTTGTGTTCCATTTGTAGGAATGCTTTGAGAGGGAAACCTGGAAGCATTTCTAGTGAAGATAAATTTATGAAAGTATGTAACAAATCTTGATTTTTTTATCATATAAACTATCATTATTGTCACTTAATATGACACCAGTTGAGTCGAAACTATTTGATGGCAGTAAATATTTGTGAGTGGTTCACAAGAATCTCTATTTCAGGCACAAGTAAACTACACAGAAAAGCATTTACTCCAACTGCATATTTGTAAATATGCATGGGCTTAGATTCAAGAGCAGCAGGGACTAAAAGAAAGTCTTATAAAATTAAAACATAAACTTTACTGTGACATAAATAAGTAACAATAACCAAAATAAAAGTCTTCTAACTTAGAATGTGAGGAAACACATGGATGTGAAAAAAAGACAAATTTATTGGGCCACATAGTGAACTCAAGAAGGAAACAATGCAAGCAGTGTGCACATATCAAATACATTAACAAATGTGTGTCTAGAGGCCTGTGCATGTCCGTATAAATATGCTATTCCATTCATTCAGGTGTTGATTCTGTAGGGCTACATGTGCACAGCAGACCAGGTGACAGTGATCGGTGACCGGGCTGCCCCTAGCGGCCACCTCAGGTAGTTGTAGGTGTGCTGTCTGAATGTTGGTATGCACTACACTTGCTGTAGTGGCCAAACTTATGTCTGCTGGCAGTAGGTTTAGTGACCAGTGGGTCACTACACTCCTCATTCCTTCTGGGGGGAAAGACCAGACAAAATGGCTCTGAGCACTATGGGACTTAACATCTGAGGTTATCAGTCCCCTAGACTTGGACATCACACACATCCATGCCCGAGGCAGGATTCGAACCTGCAACCATAGCAGCAGCGCGGTTCTGGACTGAAGCGCCTAGAACCGCTCGGCCACAACGACCGGCGAAAGACCAGACAGTGCCATCCATGATGCTGTGACTGCTGAGACATCCATGGCATCTGTGGTGGTGCAGAGGTGACAGCTAAAGGCGTAAGAAGTTTCCAATCTAGACTGATGCATAAAGGAAAAAATGAGTGGAACAAAGGTACCCCTACCCCTTGTGGACCCTGTGGCGACGGGTGACTGGACTGGCAGTGGGGAAGGGAGCCATCTCGACGGCAGATTCCACAGTGACTGGTGTGGACATGGGCAGTGACGATGGTGGACTGGGGAGGAGAGGCTCTCTATTGACAGAGACCAGGCTTCAGTCCACGTTGCTGCCAGCACCTGCTCATCGCAGTGGGAGGTGCCAGCAACTGCCCATTGCAGTGGAGATGCTGGCACTTGCCACAGGAAGCAAACTGCCATCAGCATTGACAAAGCCTCGACTGCCAAGATAGGCAGAACCTGACTCCAGAATGGCCAGACAAAGAACAAGGTGTCGGGCACATGGCCCAAGGACGGGGCCCTGCACCCATCCTAGGATGTAATTGGTTATGGTAGTGTGAGTTGATATCCGGTGTGAATCACGTAGATGTGGAGACCAGATGGGCTGTGGGCGACAGCCAGAATCCAGTGAGTGCAACACCAAATGCACTGGCCCAGACTGGTGTGCCAGGCATGAATGTCAACGAAACCAGCACCACAGAGGGATGCCTGTCTGGCTTCAAGAGGCTGAATGGCATCCACGGCTGTTGGCCATGTAGGAGTTCTGCAAGAGCTTAGAGAAAAAATATGAGAATCTCTTTGGAAGGGAAACTTTTAAGTACTTGTGCATCTGAGTCTGAAACATACGGGCAAGGTGTTCCACCTCACAATTTGACTGTAGAGGGAATGGCGGCACTGTGACAAGGTGCATGCCACTGTGCATACGAAAGTCCTTGACAGATTGTGCCACTGAGGACCAGAGTCTGAAACCCGAGGGCAAGGAAAGTCTTTTATGAAGAGTATCTCTGATAGTGGTATCTGCTGTTGCAGAGGACAACAAACGACATAACAAAACCGAGAAAAAGCACCCACTGCCAACAGCCGTGGGTACTCTCATAAGGCTGTATAAGGGTCGGCCATGGCGAAAGGACAGCGTACAGTGCTGCCTGCTGACCTCAACACTTGTGGCAAGCTGCAACAAGGTGTTGCCAACGGATGCCTGGCCAAAACATGTATTGGCTTGGAAACAGTTCTTTGGAGAGATTCTCCAGTGACCTTGATGTGACAGGCACAGGACCTTCTGGTGCATAGCTGCTGGAACCATGATGTGGGAGGGAACCCTTCTGTTAAGAGGAGAACAACACCCTCCAAGAAGGGAAAGTGATGGTGCAATGCAGAATAATTCTGAAGCAGCTCCAATGCCTAGCTCTTCAGATGGTCAGGTTACCCATGTTTTATCAGGTGTATGACCTGCCACAGCATCAGATCCACCGCCACAGCAGGGGAAAAATGGGAGACACAGATGGGAAAGCCATCCACTGTGTGCTTCACCTCCGTATCTAGAAGGAAACAAAGCAGTCCTTCCTGGTCAAATGAGGAGTCCAGGTCCATGAAGAGCTGGGATGGAGCATCTGCATTCGCATGTTGCAACATGGAACAAGAATGGAATTTGTACTGGGATAAGGACCACAATGGCTAAAAGGGGAAACCAAGGGCTTATGGTCAGTAATTCAATGAAATTTTGTACCATACAAGAATACACGAAGTTTTCTTAAGGCATAGACAATAGCAAGAGCTTTTTCTCCCACTTGAGAATAATGTTGCTGAGCTGAGTTGAGTTTTTTCAACGCAAAGGAAATAGGCTGTTAGGAGCCATCTGAATGGTGATGGCAGGACCACCTCCCAACACGTAGTTGGACACTCCCATGGCTGGGATCAGATGCTCGCCAGGTTGAAATGTTTCAAGACATGGCACGGAGCACACACAATCATTACACTGCACTAAAGCATGCTCACAAGCTTCAGACTGAACAAAAGGAGCATGTTTCTGCAGCAACAGGTGCAAGAGATTGATATACCACAGATAAGTGACTTTTTTTATTGCAAGAGGTCCACCTCCAGGGGCTACAGATATCATAAGCATATGCTTGCAGCGATAGGAGGACAGAAAACTACACATATAAACAGAAAGTGACACTGGTTCCTATAGAGGAGCTAACTGGTACAGGAGGCATTATAAGAAAAGAGCTTTAGTGGCCTCCCACTCAGAACACCATGAAGTGTCAGCTGAGCCACTTTTCATGAGTTCCAGTCTTTCGTGGATTCATCACAGGGTGGGAATGAAGGTTGAACAACTGGTGGTGGAGCCTGGTTCAATATGTCCAACAACTGTTCCAACATGGTTGTATGTGCCTGCTGCTGTTGCAGAAGTGATACGAGTAGAGCCTCTATGGAAGAGCCAATCAGCAGAAAAACCACACAATCTGGAACATGCGAAAAGTCAACCCTCACTAGTTGTCACTTGTGTTATAGCTAGGAACACAAGGAGACACACACGCGTTAAAATTATTGGGTCAAAGAGTGACATCAACACGATTACAATGCAAGTAGTGAGGATCATGGAGTGACACCAAGAAGAGCACAAAGCAAGCAGTGCACATATATCGAATACAATAACAAATAATGCCCTGGAAATCTGTGCCTGTGCTTATAAAGACACTGTCCACTTCAGATATTGCTGCTGTGGTGCTGCACACTCATGAGGGACCGGGTGACAGTGGTAAATGACTGGGATGCTCCTTACAGTCATCTCAGGTAGTTGTGGGCACGCCGTTTGAATGTCGAGATGCACTATGCTTGCCGCAGTGACACGACTTCTGTCTGCTGGTGTTAGGTGTAGTAACCAGTGAGTTACTACATAAGGCTATCTACTCAAAAGTGCACACCTATGTACACCTGTGAAATCAAAATCTGTTTCTGGGTAATATTTAATGCAGTGTCATTCCACCCTGTGCATTTTAACATGTTTGGATTCTCCTTGGTATTATACCTTCAATGTGGCTGAGACATCGCTGCTCAAGCCATTTGCTGAAGGCAGTCTTCCTGAGTATGTCAAGTATGTGAGGATTCCTGCAACAATGTACTGAAAGTAGCAAGCATCCTCAGTTGGGTCTGTATCAGTAGATACCCAAATAATTCCATCTGGCTAATTTCTGTTTCCTGCTTGAAGGCATTCGTGAGATGGTTGCAACATGCATGTGCATTATTGTCTTGAAAAACAAACAAACAAGTCACTGGAATGCTGCCTGCACGTCCAGACAATAGACTACACAATCTTCTCCCAATATTGCACAGTACTCAAATTACCCTTCATAGTGATCAGACACATTTGATATCATTATATATATGACAGGCCCAGCTACCTGCTGAACCTGTGGTACTACATTGATACCTGGTTGCTGTAACACTCTTTTATAGTTGTTTTATTTTGTTTTAGGGTGCAAAAACAACTAAGTCATATGCACCCATGTCACAACTGTACAACACTAAGATGAAAAAGGAGTTAAAAGCGATTATACATTAAGCCCAATCGACAGAAGGGAAGAGAGCTAAAAACAGGGACTTCCTCTTGGAGAAAGGTCCATAAAATACACCATAGAGACAATGGAATTCCAGAACTAAAGATTAAATGTCCTTCGCTGCACTGCTGCAATGGATAAAAAGTAAAACGCAGTTGACGGCCCACACGTTGTTACCCAATATGGCCTATAACTCAGACAGCAAATGTAAATTAGAACGTAAGTGGTTAAAGAAAGGGCATTCGGCCAGGTAATGGCGAACCATCAAAGGTTGATGACAATGAGCACGAAGTGGTGGGGGATCATCACTTAACAAATGGAAATGGCTAAAATGGCAGTGCCTAATACACAACCTAGCTAAAATGATCTCCTTGTGGTGAAAGGGCCGAGAGGAGGTCGGTCTAGCTGCTCGGAGAGGTTTAATTCTCTGGAGTGAAGACCAGTGGTGATGCCAAAGTGGCACCACCTACTGACAGATGGCAACACAGGGATCATCGGAAGGAATGGAAGAACTACTTGGCTGGGGTAGGAGGGCTGCAGCCTTGGCAGCAGCATCAGCAGCCTCATTTCCTGTCAGACCAACATGACCAGGGACGCACATAAACATCACAGTGGCACCATCAAAGGTGAGCAAGTGCAGGCTTTCTTGGATCTGTTGCACTAAGGGATGGGCTGTGTACAGCATGCAGATGCTCTGAAGAGACAGAAAGAGTTGGAGCAAATGACACAATTGAAAAGTCGTGTCACTGGATGTATTGCGTGGCAGGACGAAGAGCTCCGCTGTTAATACCGAGCAGTGTTCCAGAAGTAGATACTGAAAATCATTGGTGCCAATTACAAAGGCACACCTGACACCACGGTCAGTATGAGAACCATCAGTGTACACGAAGGTACTATCGCGAAGTTCTGTGTGAGGGTTGTGAGACTACGGCAATAGAACGAGTCTGGAGTAGTGTCATTAGGAAGCGAATGAAGTCCAAGGTGAACAAGGGCCGCCACATGAAGCCAAGGTGGTGAAAGTGGCAGGTAACATGAAGTTAAGCTGCCAGAACAATAGCCGAATGCGAACACCAGGAGGTCACACAGAAGAGACATGTGCCCCATACAGGCTGTCAAAGGAGTCATTGAAGAATGACACATACGATGATAGGCAAGGCATGGCAGACAAATGGCATGCATATCCACTGAGGAGAACATTGCGTCAGTATGACAATGGTGATTTGGCAGTTTCTGCCTTTAGACTCAACAGGGCTAGTGTAAAAGGTGACAGTAGCTAAACGGATGCCGCAATTTTATTTAGATGGCATAAGAGGGACGCACTTGCAGATGCATAAACGAAACACTCACAGCCTGGTTTTGAATGGACAAGGATCGGTACAAATGGAAGAGGGTGGTCCTATCTGCACCTTGGGAAGTACCGTTGAGGACATGCAGGAGAATGAGGAACTGGGTACAGTGGGTAGCCAGGTAAAATGTGCGAGGACCAAGAAAGTTCCTATCAAGCATGAGCCCCCAGGAATTTCATATTTTCAGTGAATCGAAGAGAAACAGGGCCATGGTTTAAGGACAGTGAAAGAAACCCACTGAGCTGCCAGAAATTCATACAGACAGTTTTGTGAGTGGAAAAGTGAAAGCCACTGTCAATGCTCCACAAGTAAAGATGACAGACATCACTGAAGATGCCACTCAAGGAGACAAGTCTTTGGAGAGCTGCAATACATACCAAAATTGTCAAAAAAAAGGGAGCTGGAGATGCCCGGTGGGAGACAGGCCATAATAGGGTTAATGGCAACAGCAAAGAAGATGGCACTGAGGACAGAACCCTGAGGCACACTTTTCCTGGATAGAGGTGTCCAACAAGGTAGAATGCATATGCACCTTGAAAACTCAGTCTTTTAAAAATTCCTGACGGAGACAGGGCAGGAGGTCTCTGAAGTCACACGTGTAGAGGGTACAGAGGGTATGAGTCCTTCAGCAAGTGTTGTCGGCTTTTTTCCAAATCAACAAAACATGGCCACAGTCCAATATTTCCACAGAAAACCATTCATGACATGAGTTGACAAAGTGACAAAATGGTCAACTGCAGAATGGCGCACTCGAAATCCACATTGTGCAGTGGTTAGTAAATTATGATACTCGAGCCACCATACCAGCCAGGCAGAAATCTTAAGTTCCATGACCTTGCAAATACAGCTGGTGAGAGAAATGAGATGGTAGCTAGAAGGAAGGTGTTTGTTCTTACTGGCCTTGGATATGGGTACGGCGGTGGCTTCACACCAGTGTCTGGGAAATGCGCCCTCTGCCCACGTGCGATTATATGCATGAAGGAGAAAGTGCTGGCCCACAAGAGAAAGGTTCTGCAACATCTGAATGTGAACATTGTCCAGCCCTGGAGTTAAGGGTTGGCATGAAGTGAGAGCATGATCTAGCTCCCTCATAGTAAAAGCAGCATAGTAGCACTCATGATTCTGAAAGAAGAACGGTATCACCCGAGCTGCCTTCACTCATTTACAATGGAGGAAGACATGGTGATAGTGGGTGGAGCTCGAAATCTCTGGATAATAGCGGCCCAAGGTGTTGGAGATAGCAACAGGGTTCACTATGAAATTACCTGCTATAGTCATGCCGCAAATTGGGGAATGGGACTTGGTCCCAGAGAGCCGTCTGAGGTTGGTCCACACAATGGAAGAGGGGGTGAAACTGTTAAAAGAACTAGTAAACGAAATTCAGCTAGCTTTTTTGCTATACCGAAGAATTTGACGACACTGCACAAACAACTGCTAATAATAAATGTGGTTCGCCTTTGTAGGATGAGGGTTAGAAACGCAAAGAGCACATCTTCATGTGCAAATTGTGTTGTGGCATGCCTCCACCCACCAAGGTACTGGGACATGGCACGGTAAACAAGTAGTGCGAGGAATGGAATGTTGCATGGCAGTAAGGATAATGTGTGTAAGGTATTTGACCTGGTCATCACAATTGGGAAAATCTTGTTCGATGAAGGTCGCCAGGGAGGAGTAAAGCCTCCAGTCAGCCTCAGAAAGCTGCCATTTGGGTTTGCACATAGGTGGGGTAGGAGTCAGCAAATTGATAGCACATGGAAAATGGTTACTCAAGTGTGTGTCAGAGAGAATGGACGACTCGAGATGATGGGCAAGCTCGACAGTGCAGAAAGAGAGGTCCAAATGGGAATAGGTGTGCATGGAGTCTGAAAGGAACATGGGTGCTCCACTGTTAAGGCAAATGAGGTGTAGCTGATTGAGAAAGTCAGCCAAGAGGGCACTTCTTGGCCAGTTTCTGGGAGAGCCCCAAAGGGGATGGTGCATATTAAAGTCACTGAGTAGCAAAAATGGATGAGGGAGTTGACCAATAAGCTGGAGGAAATCTATCCTGGTGCCACCTAATGATGGAGGGATGTAGACAGTACGAAGAGAAAAGGTGAAGCAAGGAAAGAAAATGCAGACTGCAACAGCCTGCAGACGGGTGTTCAGTGAGATGGTTTGACTATGATCATCATCCCAGGTGAGCACCATGACTCCCCCATGAGATGGAATGCTGTCAATGGGAGAAGGGTCAAATTAAACCAGAAAGAAAGAAATGCAAGAGGTCAAAGCAGTCATGAGGATGCAATTTTGTTTCCTGGAGGCAGAGAACAAGTGAGTGTTGCAATTTTAAGAACAGCTGTAATTCTTCCTTGTTGGATCTAAGGTCATGAACATTCCATTGAAGGAGAGTCATGACACGGAAAGGGGAGGAGGGAAACAATGAGGGGGTGTCACCTTGGCAATTGCCAAGTGCCAGCCTTCGAAAACACTCTGCTACAGTGTGCAGAGGCTGGAGGATCCTGCTCCATGAGATCTACAGAGGTGTCAGTGTTCTCCCTCAGTTGGTCTGCGGATTCCAAGGCAGAAAAATGATTGGCAGTGTGCACGGACGACATGGAGGTCAGCCGGGTGAGGGGTATCACGCAGTGACACTGCTGAAGAAGATTTTCCTAGTTGGCGAAAGAGGAGACCATTGATTTGTTTGATTTGTTGAAGTGTTTGCAGTTGGCAGATGAAGATTCAGATGTTTATTGGCTGGAGGGATCTACAAAATCTTCGTGTGAGTATTCTTTCCATCATGTCCGACCTGCTGGTTGTGTAGCAGGTCATTCCGCAGCTTGAGGGAAAAATTTGGTGGCTTATTGCACTGCTGGAGGAGAGGGAGATGGGAATGCTACTATGACACTGGGCGATTTTGCAACCGTGTTACTGAATTTGAGGCTGCAAGTCTGTGTGGCCCACATCAACTAGTGTCATTGTCAACACAAAAATTTGAATCACCAGGAGGTGTGCCATGTGGGAGTTTCTTCCCTGAACAACTTATACCTAGTTTACTTTCAACAGTGTGGCTTGCTTTGTTTGTGAACTCGTTACCACCGAATTTCTTTTAATTGAATTTCTTGATGCATGGCATATTTTGTATTTATTGCACACTAAAGGATATATACTTCCACAAATATATGTAGCACTTGGGGAAACAAACATTCAGTAACGTGAACAAACTGCTTCAGTGAAACAAAAGTAAATACACTCCTGGAAATTGAAATAAGAACACCGTGAAGTCATTGTCCCAGGAAGGGGAAACTTTATTGACACATTCCTGGGGTCAGATACATCACATGATCACACTGACAGAACCACAGGCACATAGACACAGGCAACAGAGCATGCACAATGTCGGCACTAGCACAGTGTATATCCACCTTTCGCAGCAATGCAGGCTGCTATTCTCCCATGGAGACGATCGTAGAGATGCTGGATGTAGTCCTGTGGAACGGCTTGCCATGCCATTTCCACCTGGCGCCTCAGTTGGACCAGCGTTCGTGCTGGACGTGCAGACCGCGTGAGACGACGCTTCATCCAGTCCCAAACATGCTCAATGGGGGACAGATCCGGAGATCTTGCTGGCCAGGGTAGTTGACTTACACCTTCTAGAGCACGTTGGGTGGCACGGGATACATGCGGACGTGTATTGTCCTGTTGGAACAGCAAGTTCCCTTGCCGGTCTAGGAATGGTAGAACGATGGGTTCGATGACGGTTTGGATGTACCGTGCACTATTCAGTGTCCCCTCGACGATCACCAGTGGTGTACGGCCAGTGTAGGAGATCGCTCCCCACACCATGATGCCGGGTGTTGGCCCTGTGTGCCTCGGTCGTATGCAGTCCTGATTGTGGCGCTCACCTGCACGGCGCCAAACACGCATACGACCATCATTGGCACCAAGGCAGAAGCGACTCTCATCGCTGAAGACGACACGTCTCCATTCGTCCCTCCATTCACGCCTGTCGCGACACCACTGGAGGCGGGCTGCATGATGTTGGGGCATGAGCGGAAGACGGCCTAACGGTGTGCAGGACCGTAGCCCAGCTTCATGGAGACGGTTGCGAATGGTCCTTGCCGATACCCCAGGAGCAACAGTGTCCCTAATTTGCTGGGAAGTGGCGGTGCGGTCCCCTACGGCACTGCGTAGGATCCTACGGTCTTGGCGTGCATCCGTGCGTCGCTGCGGTCCGGTCCCAGGTCGACGGGCACGTGCACCTTCTGCCGACCACTGGCGACAACATCGATGTACTGTGGAGACCTCACGCCCCACGTGTTGAGCAATTCGGCGGTACGTCCACCCGGCCTCCCACATGCCCACTATACGCCATCGCTCAAAGTCCGTCAACTGCACATATGGTTCACGTCCACGCTGTCGCGGCATGCTACCAGTGTTAAAGACTGCGATGGAGCTCCGTATGCCACGGCAAACTGGCTGACACTGACGGCGGCGGTGCACAAATGCTGCGCAGCTAGCGCCATTTGACGGCCAACACCGCGGTTCCTGGTGTGTCCGCTGTGCCGTGCGTGTGATCGTTGCTTGTACAGCCCTCTCGCAGTGTCCGGAGCAAGTATGGTGGGTCTGACACACCGGTGTCAATGTGTTCTTTTTTCCATTTCCAGGAGTGTACTAGCAAAGGTAATCATTAACAGACACTAGAAACCAGCACTGTTACCAACATATACAATGTATCCTAAGTATAATCACTGGAAACAAAAATGTTCACAGTTTTTTTTTTTCCAAAGTAATACTGGTTTCTGTAACAGAAATAAAGGGGGCATGGTGGCATACATGACTGTAACTTTAAAATTTGGTATATATAGGTCATTTTTCATTTAAAACCCTATGATTATATATAGACACAGACACACACACACACACACACACACACACACACACACACACACACACACACACACACACACGCACACAAGGTTCCTTTACAAATATCTGCTTGTGTCTGTGTATGTGCGGATGGATATGTGTGTGTGTGTGCTAGTGTATACCTGTCCTTTTTTCCCCCTAAGGTAAGTCTTTCCGCTCTCGGGATTGGAATGACTCCTTACCCTCTCCCTTAAAACCCACATCCTTTCGTCTTTCCCTCTCCTTCCCTCTTTCCTGACGAAGCAACCGTTGGTTGCGAAAGCTAGAATTTTGTGTGTATATTTGTGTTTGTTTGTGTGTCTATCGACATGCCAGCACTTTCGTTTGGTAAGTCACATCATCTTTGTTTTTTTATATATATATTGGGAAAGACTATAGAAGTTAATAAAGTCATTAAAAAAATTCGATTTTTCCACCATTAATAAGTACCCTGTATCCTTAAGCAGCTAAAGAGGTCCTTCTGGAGATGAGACGGAAATTTCTGGTGCTGCCGCTGTTTGGCATGCTTTTTGAATGTGTGCGCACTGTCATGGAACCAAGCAGGTGATCTGTGCCATGTTCAATAGTTAAAAATTGATCCACAACTTATTTTCACTATTGTCTTGATTGTGGTACAGTAGTCTTTGAGCAACAGGGGTTCCACTTTTCTGGTTATTCCCAGTTCTTCAGAGAGAGACAGCCTGCCATTTCACTCTTCGCCATTTAAATTTGTTTGACCACAGTGGAAGCATCTGTTGCCACACACTTCCATCAAACTTGGTATGAACTGCTGCACTACTAATAATAATTTCATGTTGCTCATTGGCCTAGTGCAAGACTTTCAACTGGATGGCACTTCAGCAACATGCTTGTACCCAACATAGCCCAGTTAATCCAACAGAGGCAAGGAGACTTACAGCAGTTTAACATGGAATCCAAACCATGTGTCATTTCTGGCAATTGCTCACATCATTGAGATGTGAAGGCTAGGTTAAAATGCAGACTGAAAAATCCATGGTCCAAATAAGATTATATCCCGTGAACTCTCAATTTCCAGACACACGCTTTATTGCTAGACCACTGTGCCTAATAATTACCACATGATACTCCACATTAGCAGTGAGCTGCACCATTTTGTTTTGACTACTGCAGGGGCATATTATGGTTATTTCGGTATGGTGATTTCAATATGTACTATTAATTATTTAACTCTATTTTTTGAGGCAATAATTAAAACTTTATGACTAACTCTTTTGTGTTCATTGTACAGCCACAGACATACTCAGCTTCAGCTTCATTTAATAACTATAAGTGTGTGTTCTGGCAGTGGAGACAGCCGTCTCCTCATTTGATTGAACCTTAACTGAGGAGCAACTGACAACTCTTGAGACATGTGAGGCATGATAACTAACATGTAGTTTCAATTAGACCACAGTATTATTACATGAGGATGCTGTACGGGAATATTTCTCATATTTATGGTAGATGACAAAAACTATGAAACATTTAAAGTTTACAAATAACATAGAAAGAGAAACATGTTTATTATCCACCAAATTTGGCCTGCAAATTATATATTTCTTGTCTCATAAACCACTAAATGTTTGTTATTTGCTGAAAGAGAGAATTTATTTGCCTCATTAGCTGTGCAGTATGTTTAACTACCAGATATTTATGCATAAGCAATGAGATTTTCATGTTACCCATGTGCTCATTCCTACTTGGGGCATATTTTTATGCACAACTTGTTCCTCTTTCCCCTGATTAATACAAACTTCCAAGATTTTTCCGTGAAAGAGAGCACTAATTTAAGAATATTTGAAAATAAAAAAATTTTGCCAATGTTGAACAGACTCACTCGTGCTAGCTACACCACAGAGCACACAAATTAGTTGATATTCAAAGTCTCCATTTATTTCCATATTCAACAGAAAGCGTGTTAACTGTTTGCAACTCTAATGGACAAAGTATTCATTTTGTAACACTTGAAGCAACCTACATAATTTTAATACTTAAGCAACCAGTCCAATTCAATTTCATTCTCCCTAACAAAAATTTACTGGAGAAAAGAAAGGGTTTATCATTTTAAGTTTTCTGTCACAGCTTTTGTCAGCCATAAATATTAGCAGACACAGTACTGAATGTCTACATTTCCTTTAATTAAATTTCCTGTGTGACTAAATTCTTGCACAAACAGCACAAGAATTATTTTGTGCAAAATTCTTGTGACAAACTACAATGATACTGGATCATGTCATGAGTCAGTTAATTGATTCAGAGAGTGTTAATAGGGACTGCATTAACACCAAAATAAAAATTAGTTAAAATATTATATAGATACACCTGGATTTTCTTTTTTACAAATGATTTAAATTAATATGAGTATGTAACTGATGTATTATTTGCTACCACATACCATTTTCTACAAATACTGCACCCAGCTTACCACTACGAAGGTATTACTTTACTTTGTCACATCCAGGGTGTCCCAGGAGGAAGGGTCAGTATTAACGGATACAACAGGAACAATTATCCAGAGCAAAAAGTCTAGCAAACATGGGCTCTTAAAATGCATACCTTAAGAGCTATGAGTTCTGCTTCAGCTTCGATACTATGAAACATATCTCTTCTACTGCAAGCTCTTTGCTTTCCATATTTTGAGATGACGTAGTATGGACCGAAAAAGAGGAAACTGTCCAGTAAACCTGGGCTCTGAAGTCCATACCTTAAGAGTTATGAGCACTTGTTCAGATTTGTGACTGTGAAACATCGCCTCCACCGAACAAGTGTTCATAGCTTTTAATGTATGCATTTTACAGCCCATGTTTACTAAATATTTTTGCTTCTAATGATTGTTCCTGTTCTATCCCTGACTAATGACCATTACTCCAGGGACACCCAAATTAATAAACTTTGTACACATTAAGTAAAAAGATTATTCATCAATTTGTATCAGATGTGTTTTTGGAAAGCAGTTAAAGCAAATTTTAAAACTTACTAATATAAAAAAACCTTAGATAACATTTACAAACCATCACATACTTTATGCCTCAGGAATACATAGATACAGAAGGCCATTCCCAGAAGAGAAATTGCGAAGAGAACCAATATAAACTTCACAGAATCTTGATAAAATTTAAACCCTATGGGTTTAGGGAACATGATGGATCGGATTAATTCGCCTTTTAGAGTAGAAAATCCTGTACGAACTACAAGAGCAGAAACCTGGAAAAAACACAAGAAGTACTTACACAACAACTAAAAGAAGCATGCACTCTCAATGCAAAATAATACAAGACTCCAAAATAATATACCACAAGGATAATTAAATTAAAAACAATAAATGAGCAAAACAAAAATAAAGTACAATTCAATTGATAAATATTTTTAAACTTCCAAACATGAAAATCTCATGAACATGTTTCTGAAATGGAAGGTGAAATGTCACAGTTTTCAAATGTTTTGCATCAAAAGTAATATTCACTTGAGAGATATGTAAAATTATAAGGAGACTGACTGGCCAGTACTTACATTCATACCACTAATGGACACATCTAAAAGAAGGAAAAAACTATAGCTAGCTTTCAAAACTGTTAGTTCTTTCGTCAGGAAGGAAACAGAAGTAGATTTGGGAAGGCCAAAAAGAAGGGAGGAGATTACTCAGACTACAGATTAAAACGGACACACTGATGGTTACAATATAGGGAGTCAAAGATGAAGGGGGAGGTGTCAATGGGAGGAGGAGGAGGAGGAGGAGGAGGAGGAGGAGGAGGAGGAGCTCGAAAATACTACATCGGTAATCACTGAGCCAGCTTCAGACCAGAGATGATAAGGTAGAATGAGAAGTAATGAAGTATCAAGAGGAAGATAAATGAGACCCGGAATGAAGGGAACAATTAAAAACTAGTAGAAAACCGGATAAGGAGACAGGAAAAAACTAAACACAAACATGCACATACACATGCAGGAGTGGGAGGATGGGGGGAGGGGGGAGGAGGGGGAGGGGGGAGGAGGGGGATGGGGGAGGAGGGGGATGGGGGAGGAGGGGGAAGGGGGAGGAGGGGGAAGGGGGAGGAGGGGGATGGGGGAGGAGGGGGAAGGGGGAGGGGAGGGGGAGGAGGCAGAGGGGAGGAGGGGGAGGGGAGGAGGGGGAGGGGAGGAGGGGGAGGGGAGGAGGGGGAGGGGGATGGGGAAGGAGGGGGAGGGGGAAGGAGTGGGACAGAAGAGAGAATGGGGCAGAGAGGGAGAACAGGAAAGTGGAACAGGGGTGTGTGGGTGTGCGGGCGCGTGTGTGTAATGAATAAAAGATGCTGTACACGAGATTAAGTCACAAGTAAAATGAAAAAGGAACTAAAAGGAAGGCACAGGAAAATGACACTAGCTGACCACTCATGTAAAATTTGGGTGAGCCAGTCACCCTGTGAACATGCTAAAACCATTGGACTAAAATCTTGGTGAAAACAATGGACAACTCACAAAACTTCAAAACTCTAATTACATTTATTTGATCATTATGGAAAATAGATTATAGATCCATCAGCAAATCAGCTGCAGCCCACCGGTTGGAAAATAAAACGCAGTGCAATAAAATTTAGTTCACAGTGATCTGTACGCCACAAGTGCCAGACATTGGTGGGTCCTCTCACTGGAGCAAGAAGCCATGCAGCAAGGGGCTGTGTCCTATGCAAAGATGAGTGATGAGAACCTCATCCCATCAACATGGCTGGATGGAGGTATGCCACGTCCAAGTTGTAGGCTTTACTACATGCAGCTTCTTGTCTGTCACTTCCAGCCACTCATCCTCCCATCGATGTCAGACACTGGAGCTCAACAGTGAGATGGTAGCATGCAGGGGGATGGCACACTGGAATACCAGAGGATGAAGACACGCCTCATTGGCTGCTAGATTCACTCTTTCATTCCCCACAATTTCTACATGCCCTGGTACCCAGCAGAAAGACACCTCCAACCCCACTTGTAGTTGGAGGAGGGCATCCTGGACAGTCTGACCTTTATCTGCAGGGTACAAAAGTGTCAGCAAGAGTAGGGCACTCAGAGAATCAGAAAAGACAAGAAATTTAACACTGGAAGAGAATCTTATCTGCTCCAGCGCCCGCAAGATCGCAAATAATTCTGCATCAAAGACAGTAAAGGCTCGAGGCAGTAGGACCTTGAGGACACAATCTGGGAAAACAACAGAGCAAAGAACAAAACCCCGTTCCGACCCATACATAAAAAGAGCTACACAGTTACGGTGCTCAGATAAAATGTCACAAAATGTCGCAATAAAAATGGAAGCAGGAGTGCAATATCTCCTGTACCACACCAAATATAAAATCACTCTGGGCGTCTCCAGTAACTAGGGTGGCAGATGGTTCAAACCCCGGATTTAGGGTCGTACTTGCTCAACACCAAGTGATTCCAGCACATGCTGCACGCAGATCCCAAATGGCACTGTGACCCATGGACAGTTGGAGAAAAGAAGTTCCAGAGGTGGATGAACAACAGTATAGTGTGTGGGTGAAGTCAGAGCTGCGAGGAACTTATATGCCTGATTCATCATGACGAGCTGCTGCCGAATAGTGAGTGGCAGTTCCCTGGCCTCAACACAGAGGCTGGGTATGGAACTGGTCCTATAAGCAGCCATGGCCAGCTGAATCCCCTCATGGTGGACAGCATCAATGATCTACAAATAAGAAGGCTCTTCAAATCCATACCATGCAGAAGTAGTCCAGCTGCGAACACACAAAAGCCCTATAAAACTGGAGGAGACGTGCCCTGTCCACTCCCAAGACCTGTGGCTAAGGCACTTTAAGATATTCAGTGCCTTCAGGGTTCTGGCTTTCACATCCCTCAGGTGTGGCAACTATGACAATTTCAAGCCAAAATACGATTAAAAGGAACACACACACACACACACACACACACACACACACACACACACACACACACGAGAGAGAGAGAGAGAGAGAGAGAGAGAGAGAGAGAGAGAGAGAGATCTGCAGAAAACTGAAAACCCGCCTCTGTGGCACACTCCTCTAACCTCTGTTGCAACTGACGGTTCACTGTTGCTGCACTGGAGAAGGAACAGAAAACAGTAAAATCATCCACAAAGAAGGAGCACTCTACGGGACTTCTCACCATGGATGTGATACTGTTCATGAGACCCAGAAAATATTAGATACAGGCTCCCAGGTAGATGCTATTTTTCTTGACTTCCGGAAGGCGTTTGATACAGTTCCGCACTGTCGCCTGATAAACAAAGTAAGAGCCTACGGAATATCAGACCAGCTGTGTGACTGGATTGAAGAGTTTTTAGCAAACAGAACACAGCATGTTGTTATCAATGGAGAGACGTCTACAGCCGTTAAAGTAACCTCTGGCGTGCCACAGGGGAGTGTTATGGGACCATTGCTTTTCACAATATATATAAATGACCTAGTAGATAGTGTCGGAAGTCCCATGCGGCTTTTCGCAGATGATGCTGTAGTGTACAGAGAAGTTACAGCATTAGAAAATTGTAGCGAAATGCAGGAAGATCTGCAGCGGATAGGCACTTGGTGCAGAGAGTGGCAACTGACCCTTAATATAGACAAATGTAATGTATTGCGAATACATAGAAAGAAGGATCCTTTATTGTATGATTATATGAAAGCGGAACGAACACTGGTAGCAGTTACTTCTGTAAAATATCTGGGAGTATGCGTGCGGAACGATTTGAAGTGGAATAATCATATAAAATTAATTGTTGGTAAGGCAGGTACAAGGTTGAGATTCATTGGGAGAGTCCTTAGAAAATGTAGTCCATCAACAAAGGAGGTGGCTTACAAAACACTCGTTCGACCTATACTTGAGTATTGCTCATCAGTGTGGGATCCGTACCAGATCGGGTTGACGGAGGAGATAGAGAAGATCCAAAGAAGAGCGGCGCATTTCGTCACAGGGTTATTTGGTAACCGTAATAGCGTTACGGAGATGTTTAACAAACTCAAGTGGCAGACTCTGCAAGAGAGGCGCTCTGCATCGCGGTGTAGCTTGCTCGCCAGGTTTCGAGAGGGTGCGTTTCTGGATGAGGTATCGAATATATTGCTTCCCCCTACTTATACCTCCCGAGGAGATCACGAATGTAAAATTAGAGAGATTAGAGCGCGCACGGAGGCTTTCAGACAGTCGTTCTTCCCACGAACCATACGCGACTGGAACAGGAAAGGGAGGTAATGACAGTGGCACGTAAAGTGCCCTCCGCCACACACCGTTGGGTGGCTTGCGGAGTATAAATGTAGATGTAGATGTAGAACTATGGCAAAGAAGGTAACACTTGAAACGCTGCCCTGAGGGACGCCATTCTCCTGCTCAAAGAGATCTGACGGAGTCACCAACTCAGGTCCTAAATAACCGCTGACACAGGAAAGGCCATATGTTGTTTTGCAAGAATACAGTGTCTTGTAGTAGTATCTTACACCTTACTGACATCAAAAAGTATACCAATACAGGAATGTTTCTGTAGGAAAGACTGCTGAACAGCTGCCTCTAACAGGGTCAGGTTGTCAACAGTGGACTGAAATCTCCAGAATCCACACCAAGAGTGGCTAAGGAGTTGCCTGGTCTCTAACAACCAGACCAGACAATGGCAAACCATTTGCTCCATGGTCTTTCCTGCACAGCATGTTTAGGCAATACTCCGATAACTACTGGGACATGTGCGGTCCTTTCCTGGTTTCAGGAGAGAAATGAAAAGTGCCTCTCCACGAGCTGGAGAAGTTAACTGTCTGTCATGTAAGATTAAAACATTTTTAAGAATAATTTCCTTTGACGCTGCTGGCAAATGTCGAAGCATGCAGTACAGGATTTTGTCACAACCAGGTGCAGTATCACGAGTCTCAGACAGGGCCGATTCCAGCTCCCACAGGTAGAAAAGATAGTTGTAAGTCTCAGAATTGTGGGATCTGAAGGCCAATTCTCCCCTTTGTACAGATGCATGGTAACGATGAAACGCAGGATCCTGGCTGGCATTCGCAGTGGTTTGCGCAAACTTCTCTGCCTGCGTCTGAGCTATGTCTCTGGGAGCTATTTGGAGACATCCCATTTCAGCACTGCTGCTATTGGTAAATGACAGTGTTTATCAGAAATCATCCTGATTTTTTCCCATACTTTCATAGAACAAGTGGAATTGTTGATGGAGTTCAGGAATGCTTGCTATGA
Source organism: Schistocerca serialis cubense (assembly GCF_023864345.2). Classification (NCBI taxonomy): domain Eukaryota; kingdom Metazoa; phylum Arthropoda; class Insecta; order Orthoptera; family Acrididae; genus Schistocerca; species Schistocerca serialis. Next base: position 528,225,496 of record NC_064640.1, read on the forward strand.
CCTGTTCTTGCTCTCCTTAATTACACATCCAGCTTTTGTACGCACGACTCAAAAGGCTATGAGGTTTTCTGCTGTAGGGTGACATTTTAACCGTTGAAGAGCCACACGCCTGTCCCAGATGGCTGAATGCCACTCATTTGTCCACCAAGGTACAGGATGCCTCTTATGATGACCTGAGGACTTTGGGATGGACAAGTCAGTAGCATGATGCATCACTTGCACGATGTGGTCCACCCACCCATGGATGCTGTTGTGGTGTCCAAACACAGCCAATTGTCTGAACAGCATTCAGTTAGTCCTGCTGACCATCCACGTTGGTGACTTCACTTCAGGTAGTGCCCCATTCAATAGATGAATGAGGAGTGGGAAATGGTCACTGGAATGAATACTGTCAATGACCTCCGTCTGAACAGAATCTACGAGGGTGGGAGAGCAGAAAAAGAGGTCGATCGCTGAGAATGACCTAGTAGCAGTGCAGAAATGAGTGCGAGTAACTGTGTTGAGGATTCACAGCTCGTGAGACATCATGAGACTCTCCAAATCCTGACCCCGATGGCAAGTAGAGGTCGAGTCCCACAAGACACGATGGGCACTGAAGTCCCCCAACAAGAGAAATGGTCACGGGAGTGAGAGCCTCTGAGTCTATTGCATCTGGTGGACGTAGATACAGTGAGAAAGCAGTGATCCTCTGATACCCATGAATTTTGACAGCAACTGCTTGCGTGTCAGTAGCCAGGGGGAGGTCAGAGGAGTGATGCGCGTTGTTGGCAAGCACAGCAACCCGTCTCTTGGGTCTCTCCCAAGTCAGGTCATCTTTTCCGTGAAGGGCATAGCCCCATATCACAGGATTGTCAGTGGCTTTAAAATGTGTTTCTTATAAACACAGGCACAGGGGGTGTTCCTGCACTAGCAGTTTCAGTTCCTCTGCATGTATCCTGAACCCGTTACCACTCTACTGTAATATAAGAGCTATCTATCATGAGGGTTGCTTCTTTCACCCCGTCTTTCTGCTGAGGAGGAGAGCCCGTAATGGGTGGGGGCTCTGTCTTGGGGCAGATAATTGCCCCCATCTGACATCAAGCTTCATTAGCTCTACCAGAGAGTCAAGAGAGATGTCAGATAGTATAATATTGACATCATCAGACTGTTTGCTACCCAACTCAATCAGTGGGGGGCACTTGGCCTTTGACTTTTTGCCCTGGGTAGGCTTTGGAGCCACAACAGGGGCAGCAGTAGTGGCAGTGGACCAGACTGAACCTTAGGGGGAGCAGGGAGCCCTGCAACATTAGCAACCACAGACTCGTCCGATGTTTTGAGAGGAAGTGTAGCCTGTAAAGAAACTGTAGCAGCACAATTACACTGACAAACACAGGTACTTGTGTTAACACTAGCTACCTCTGTGTAGCAGCATCAGTTTTCTGTACTGGCTGTTTAACAAATGACGCAAAGCAGGTAGTGAATGTTTGGGGGGTTGGGGGGGGGGGGGGGGGGAAGCTGCATGGTCTTATAAATTTCCTTGGCCTCACCATAGGGGATCTGTTGTGTGGTTTTTATCTCCGGTATCTTCCGTTCTTCAAGGAAGACGCAGCAGTCCCTATTCTAGACAGGATGAGCCCCAGAGCAATACACACACTTTGGAGGAGATGAACATCTGACTAGTCCATGGGCAGACTTGCCACAAGTGGTTTCTCCCTTACATCCAAGTGCAGTGTGCCCAAATTGATGGCATTTAAAACAGCGGATGGGACTGGGGACGTAGGGCCACATGGTTATGTGAAGAAAACTTGCCTTAATATGCTCCGGGAGTTTTGTGCTATTAAAAGTGAGGCTTAACAAGTTGGATTTAATCATATTGCCTTCCACCTTTTTCATAACATTCTGCACATCTACAATGCCTTCTTGGGCCCATTCAACTTTCAGGTCTTCTTTGGGGATGCCTACCACATCTGTGCAGGTCACAACACCTTTACTGTAATTTAATGTGGGATGGTATATTCCCCAAGGGTTTTGGCTTCTGCAGGTTTGTTACTTGTTGGGAACTTGATGTCTGCACCAACAATGTTCCATTTCGTAACCACTTTACTGATTTTAAAGTACCTGCAGTCCCCTCTAAACTCTTTTCAAAACTCCCCTCTTTCCATTTACTCAATAAAAACATACTCTGGCCAGCAGCATGCATTCTGTTACAAACCCACTTAAATTCTTTAATGTCCCTGGGTCTGGAGGACTGGGTACATGAGCCCTCTCATTTGATTGGGTGTTAGTACCTAAGAGTGGCCCACCCATTCCGCTGGGAGGTGGAAGAGAAGACTACGAAGGATCCATCTCGGTTCCATGAGCAGCTAAGGAAATAAAAGTCCACCCAGACAGAGCCTTACATGCCTAGGCAAGCCTTGTAAAACTGAGGTGCAGCAGTTTCCCCAGAGGTTGCCTGAAGATCCCTGTTCCCTATGACACACAATGTTCCACTGCCGTGCCTTACAGTGGTAACTGAAGCATGCTCAGAGCTTATGGTGACAAGGGTCTGGTGGTGCTTACCAGTCCCCAGCTCAGGAACCCTGGGATCACTAAGCCTGTACCCAGCAAATGAATGATGAGCTCGAGGGTGACAGGGGGTGGGAGATTTATTTTTACTTCTCACTCTGTCGTCCTGTCATCTCTCAACTGAAGCACTTACTAACGTACTATTTTTGGCCTACTACTCTCTCTAACACAATCTCCCCACCCCTTTTCTCATATTTGTCTCCCCTCGTTCTCACAAGACGTACATCTTTCTCAACCTGAGGCATGAGTGATCTACTCCTCCTTTCCAACTGTCACCAATTTCTGCCATTCTTCCCCCCACTCCCTTTTCTTCCCTGAGGAACGCAGTAACATTCTGAAGGCTAGGTAGTTTTTTCCTTCATGTACTTTATGAAGTCCATCACCTTCATTAGTACAATAACTGAGATGCTAAAATAAAGCACAGTATGACTCAGCATAACTTGTCAGTTGGCATCACTAGGCACCTATGATGATCATATGACAAATTTCAGCTGTTTGACCATTTAGTATCAACAGTTTAACCATATCAAATTTACTTTCTAGAAGTCCAGGTAGACAATTTACAATATCATAAGTAATAGAATACATACAATGAGACAGTAGTGAAGATCATACAACGAGTTGCATGTAGTCAGTTAAAGAAATCACACAAAATTTATTCAGATTATTTCAGAAAAGTGGGGCAGGACAGATAATTTTAGTTCTAAGAGCAAGGATTGAAAAACAGATTTAAATGTGCGAAGTCACAATCAATCATTTTGGACTTGAGCAACAATTAAAATAAGTCCCATGAAACCAGGCCATAATGGATGGAGTCAATATTTATCGTTATCTAGTAGTTAAAGTTATCTACTTAAGCCATTCTCAAGTGAGACGTAAACGGAACATGGACACCTACATGGTTAACGGAAAAAATAAATTGCATGACAGAAAAAGTTAAGCACCCAGACGACACAATCAGGTGTTAATGTAACTTTCTATATTTACATACCATGGGCAGTTAGGAAATGACTTGGAGTTTCAGCTCTCTGTAACAAGTAGAACTGCAACCAGTGTACACAGGTGTTATTCATGTTTGGTGTTGTTAACTGACACGGTTTGGTATATACGAGGGTCACTCCAAAAGAAATGCACATAAATTTTTTTTTTTTAAATCCATCTTTCATTCTACATGTTTGAAAGTTTTACAGTATGTGCATACATCCTTTAGGAACAATATTTTCATTTCTCCACATAATTTCCCTCTCTCTCAACTGCCTTATGCCATCTTGGAACCAGCGCCTGTATACCCGCACGGTAAAATTCTGGACCAACCTGTTGGAGCCACTGTTTGGCAGCCTGCACAAGGGAGTCATCATCTTCAAACCTTGTTCCATGAAGAGAGTCTTTCAGTTTCCCAAAGAGATGATAGTCACGTGGAGCCAGGTCAGGACTGTAAGGTGGGTGTTTCAGTGTTGTCCATCCGAGTTTTGTGTTCGCTTCCATGGTTTTTTGACAGACATATGGTCGTACATTGTCATGCAGCAACAAAACATCCTGCTTTTACCAATGTGGTCGAACACGACTCAGTCGAGATTGAAGTTTCTTCAGTGTCATCACATATGCATCAGAATTTATGGTGGTTCCACTTGGAATGATGTCCACAAGCAAGAGTCCTTCGGAATCGAAAAACACCATAGCCATAACTTTTCCAGCAGAAGGTGTGGTTTTGAATCTTTCTCTTGGGTGAATTTGCATGCCACCACTCCATTGATTGCCTCTTCGTCTCTAGTGAAAAATGATGGAGCCATGTTTCATCACCTGTCACGATTCTTCCAAGAAATTCACTCCACCATTCTTGTACTGTTCCAAAAGTTCACTACATACCGTTTTCTTTGTTTCTTTGTGAGCCACTGTCAACATCCTGGGAACCCACCCAGCACAAACCTTTTTTAACGCCAACACTTTCAGTATTCTGCAAACACTTCCTTCCCCTATCCCAACATAGCATGACAATTCGTTCACTGTGATGTGATCTGTCTGTCAGCAATCACCAATTCATTAACACTCTGCACATTGTCTGGAGAGTGTGCAGTACGAGGCCTGCCACTGCGAGGACAATCCTCAATATTGCCGTGCCCGCTTTCATCACGTAACCTGCTTGCCCACCGACTAACTGTACTGCGAATGACAGCAGCATCTCCAAACACCTTTTTCAACCTCTTGTGGACGTTTCCCACTGTCTTGTTTTCACAGCACAGGGATTCTATGGCAGCGCGTTGCTTCTGACAAACGTCAAGTGTAGCAGCCATCTTGAAGACGTGCTGTGACGGCGCCTCTCACGGGAACAGGTTGAACTAAGCTTGAAAACAAGCGGGAAGGATGTATCTACACACTGTCAAGCTTTCACACATGCAGAATGAAAACTGTATTTTTACAAAAATAGTATGCATTTCTTTTGGAGTGACCCTTGTAAAATGGACATGAACAGTGCCATACTGCAGATCTGAAATGGCACCAAAATGCACTTTTATTTAAGATAAGGGAGATGGAACATTAAGAGCTCTCTGAGAACATTAACAATACTTTTGTTTACTTGTTCTCTCCATTTCTAACCATAATTGTATCACTAGTTCATCAGCTCTATTTTATGCAAGACATAATCAGGATTGATAAATCAGTAGAAATAATGATCAATGAATCCCATCCTATGTGGGTTGCATCTGAGATCACCAAAGCTTGTCAGCACAACCTTTTCAAGAATCACCAGGGTATCACTTCACCGGTATTCAACATGTTGACACTACTCAGGTGACTGTTGTATCACTAAGAATCAGCTTACACAGAGGCATTTGATTTACTATTGCCTAAAACAAGTTGCAGTCTGAAATTGGGATCAGTTCAGAGGAGGTGAAGATATTAATTCTTATGGCTAGAGTTACCTAGAACATCCTCTGAGAAATTAAAAATTTGGGACCAATTGCAAATACATTGATTACAGACACTTACACCATCACATAACAATAATTAAACAGTCATAAATGTACTTCATCTTATTTCCCCTCACGCAGTTCATTCTTTGAGAGAAGGTGATAGGAACTTATCCTTAACGAAGATTACATGGTGCCCAGAATATACCCTTGTGGGGACATAGAGATAACAGATTACTGCTTGGTGAAGGCAGTCGGGAGAAAGAAAGTGGATTGCTGGAATTTACTTCAGAGTGACACTTTAGTGCTTTACAGAAATTTTATTTTATGATTTTACCAATGTTGAAAAAGACCATAAAAGCAGCATTTGGAGATTAATTGTGAATCTTGTTAAGATTTGCTGCTTGTGCTTGTATTCTGAGAGGTTTCCCGGTATTCTTGCAAAAGTGAATAATGTGAACAAAAAAGTAAGACAAATGAGACAGCTGTTACAGAAAAAACACACCAAAACAAAATGACTTTAAAGAATTGGTATAAAAAATTTGAAAGGAATCTCAGAATGGTAACTACCGTATTTACTCGAATCTAAGCCACACCTAAAAAATGAGACTCGAAATAAAGGAAAAAAAAATTCCCAAATCTAAGCCGCACCTGAAATTTGAAACTCGAAATTCAAGGGGAGAGGAAAGTTTTAGGCCACACCTCCAAATCGAAACAAAGTTGGTCCATTGTAATATGAGACACAATTTAGGTCGAATGAATGACGATACAGCTACAGTAGTTTGGTTCGAGTCGAAAGCTTAGCAGTTAAGCTTTACCAGGTAGCCATTGCTATGCGTCAGGTGCTCCGTCCGTATTTTTACGGATACCCTTCCTTTTTCACGTGCTTCGTCTGGTTTGAATCGATTGCTTATTTTGCTTTGATCTGATAAGTGCCGTTTTCTATGTTATAGGTGTTTACGTCAGTCACTCTAAGCTGAAAATGCATTACTATACTGTGTCATGCATTGTTTGTCGCATTCTGATAATGAGTGTTTACGGCATGTCGCTGCTCGTGGCATGGCTTGCTTTTGTGCGCGCTACCACCGCCTACAATTTAAAAAAAAGAGAGGAAACAATGGCAAGAGACTGCTATTTGTTGTTACTTACACTGCTGCTTTCTTTGATAATGGTCAACAAGAACCAAATAATAGACTGCGTATGATAGAACATGTTCTGAACGAGAGTTTGGCGAAAATTTTTCTCCGTTTGAAAATCTTTGCTGCCACTTCTTTAGTACATCAGATTCTGCACAGAAATTAGTCATCTTAGATTTAAAAATCTAGTCAGTTGTTGTGCTTCATTTCTGACTGTATCACTATTAGGCATAAGAGTAATACGAATATAAACATGACACGATACGTATATTCTTCCGCGTTTGCTGTTGTCTCACACTAGTTTCGTAGTTTATTTGGCAGACACGATTTAAATGAGATAGAAGCAAACACGAAAGAATACATGGCAAAATGTTTATATTCGTATTATTCTTATGATGAAGAGAATACTGCATGTGATTCACATTTCATCAGGTTCCTATTAGCAACCATCTCTTCTCACAGGTAGGAAAAAATTCAGAACGTAGAGTTGGCCATATTGACAAAAATCCCAGTATTACAAGTCGGATTTTCGTAGTACATTGAAATTCGAAGATGAACAATATGGACTTTGTATTTACTTCGTTGGATAATGTATGAAAATGCAGTGGTCGAAACTCGAGCGGAGAAAAAAAGCTCGTCTTCCAATTTTTTTTTTTTAAATTTTATTTACTGACGCAAAGGTTTTGGCGCCAGTATTTATCTTTGTGCCTACAAAGGATGCCTGTGTAGTGCTACATATATTCGATGGCAGAAGTTAGTTGTGGCGGCACCTATCAACATTTTTCAGAACTTCCGCTTGCTTTGCACTCGATTCTAAGCCACAGGCGGTTTTTTGGATTACAAAAACCGGAAAAAAAGTGCGGCTTAGATTCGAGTAGATACGGTATTTAGCTTTTGGTTGGTTGTTGTGGACAGTTACCCATTCCATCAAATGGCTTTAGTTCAAAATCCAGGAAAAAAATTATAAGGTGATTGGTGACAAGTGATTATGAAAAGAGGGGCAAGTTCTCGGCCAGCACATGGGCTGTCTGTCCTTTAGTAAAGAGGACTCACTCATGCAAAATGTGTCTTAGTGATATTCTTCAACCACATATTTGCCCCCCCCCCCCCCCCCCCCTCTTCACCTATCTTATGACTTCCACATTGCTGGCAATGGGTTATACACAATGCTGGTGACTACTATGAAGGTCAGTAAAACTTTGAAACACGTATCTATTTTGTACAAGCTGTAAATAAATAGTTGCCACTGTTAAAGTTCCAACCCTCGTATATGTACAGACAAAAAAATGATTACAGTTTCAGAAAACATGGATGATTTATTAGAGAGAAAGAGCTTCACAAATTGAACAAGTCACTAACATTTTGGCCAGTATCTGGCCCTTGCGCAAGCAGTTATTCAGCTTGGCATTGACTGGTGGAATTATTGTATGCCCTCTTGAGGGATATTGTGCCAAACCCTGTCCAATTGGCACATTAGATCATCAAAATCCCAAGATGGTTGGAGGGCCCTGCCCATGGTCCTCCAAACGTTCTCAATTGGGGAGAGATCTGGCAACCTTGTTGGCCAAGATAGGGCTTGGCAAGCACTAAGACAAGCAATAGATATTCTTGCCGTGCACAGCAGATGTTATCTTGCTGAAATATAAGCTCAGGATGGCTTGCCATGAGGGACAACAAAATGGGGTGTAGACTGTCGATGTACCACTGTGCTGCAAGACTGCCACAGATGACAACCAAAGCAGTCCTGATATGAAAAGAAATGGCACCCCAGGCTATCACTCCTGGTTGTCACACTGTAAGGCTGGAAACAGTCATGCTGGTATCCCATCACTGCCTGAAGTGTCTCAGAAATGCCTTTGCTGGTCATCAGGGCTCAATTCAAAGCAGTTCGCATCACTGCACACAGTTCTTCTCTAGTCAATGAGATCCCAAGTCTCAAGGCTTTTTGCAGGTGATGCAGTTATCTATAATGAAGGATTGTCTGAAAGAAGCTGCACAAGTATTCAGTTAGAGATTATGATATGATTTTAAAGTGCTGCAAAGATTGGCAACTTTCTTCAAATGTTTAGGAATTTAAAACTGTCCACTTCACAAGATGAAAAAACATAATGGCTTACAACAACAACATCAATGAGTCACAACTGGAAGGAGTCAACTTATACAAATACCTGGGTGTAACACTTTGTTGGGATATGAAATGGAATGGTCATGTAAGGCCAACCATAGGTAAAGCAGTTGGTAGACTTTAGTTCGTTGGTAGAAGACTATGGAAATGCAATCAGTCTATGAAGATCATTTACAAATCACTCGTGTGACCAGTTGTAGAATACTTGTTTGTATTGCCAGTAATATGTAACCACAAAAAACAAATTTCATTCATAATTTCATTTAATGAGTGATGCCACTAGGTGGGAATTTTAGGTGTTGGTTCTTGTTGCACTGTTCAGGATTTCAGAAACAAATTCCTTGGTGAGTACTGCTCAAAAGGTATCCAAAAGAACAGATACCATCTTCACATAGATAAGGCTTACCAGCCAATGATCTTCTTCAATGCAGATGCACTCACATAGCCATAACTCTTACGGTAATCAGTAGATTGACTACCGCGGGTCATGAGTATGGTGGGCAAGGACACTACAAATGTAGTGTGTGGACAGTGCATTGGAAATGTGGATCTCACAGGGAGCATGCCAGAGATAAGTCCCTGCAGTCGCACTATCCTCTGTGTCCTCGATGGCTTGGTCGGATAGAGCGTCTGCCATGTGAGCAGGAGAACCCGGGTTCGATCCCAGTCAGAGCACACATTTTCAACTGTCCCCATTGATATTTATCAATGCCTGTATGTAGCTAATGGTCTGGATTTCATTTTAATTTCAACATCTAGTGAGGTTATCATGGATTCTGAATGTGAATTAATCTGGGTGAAGTTAAGCATTAAAGGTAGGACAAAAATGATAACCAGATGTTTCTACAGACTACCTGTATCAGAAGCAGTAGTGGTACATCACTTCAGAGGGAACTTTCAGAATTTCATGATTAAGATTCCTGATCATGCTGTTGTAATAGGGGGTGACTTCAACTTGCCAATAGAGATCAGTGAAACCCTACTTTTACTCTTTTCAAGGAACTAGAAAAAAAGGTGTAAAATGCAGGATAATGGAAAAAGGGGGAAATAATGTTGTAAACATTAAAAGTTATGTATAGGATCCCCACTTGCATTTTTGCACTTTATGTACAATATTTGTACATAATAGGTATCGAAGTACTTGTTAGAGACTTGTTTGTATCTAACGATAGTTTATTAGCCAATAAAAACTACCGATGTAACTGGAAATGGTAACTGTCAGGGAAGTAGAAATGTTTGACTTAATTTCCCTCAATCTGTGTTTGGAAAGTCTGCAAATGTCATTCATTACATAAATAATGAAATACGGCATCAGTTACGTATTTTTTTCCATGCTTAGTATGGCATGGTTCGAGAATTTGTTCTTGTTGCGAAGTGCAAATATTTACATATATATATTTTTTGTGGTGTTTGCATATGTATCGTTCTGCGTGTCATGTACTATAATCATCTTTTCGAGGTTATCATGTATTGTACCTCCTTAATTGTGTAGAAAACCCCACACATGCAAACTATCACTCATATTATCTGTTTGTGAAACATCACAAAAAATACTGACATAAATATGTGCACTTGACAACGAGAATAAATATTTGGAACATGTGCTGGCAAGCATGAAAAAATATGCAATATATGCACAAACAATGTTGACACTCGGCAGGGTGTCTGATGGCAGTGATTGTATATGGAAAATGCCTTTGTGGTTTCCCCCAGAAGCCACTGCACCGAGTGTCAACTTAGTTTGTGGATAAAGTAACTGGTGCTGTGTTTAAACCATAAACATTTGCCGCAAAGTGAGCAACTGTGTCAACTAGCACTAAAAGTGGCCAACAATGAAACACATTAAATATGGTTCAAATAATGCAAATTACGACAATCACAACAATCCCAAAGATGCACATGTGCAGTAGAGACAGTTTGGAAATGGTAGTGATTGGCCATGATACCTTTATTCGAACGAACTTAGTTACTCTCATCAGCCACCACGTCTAACATCGCTTGGCAGAGGCAGGAGACAAAGATGAAATGTTGAGACGTTTCCCAGTTTACCACTTCAGACCTGCTGAGTAGATGCCCTGGCGCCAAGAAACTTAACCATATAACATTTGTAAACACTACCTGACGGTCAGCGCCATGACATTGTAATGTAACGTCTGTCACACCAATTCTTTCCATGTGCCATTGGCAAATGGGGAAGGGAAGGGTGGGCTCAGTGGTACCAGAAGTACCTCTGCCACACACACCTCCAGGTGGCTTGGAGGGGGGAGGGGGCGTACTGATGTTGATGTAGATGTAGATGTAGCTGTAGATGTAGATGTAGATGTTCTCTCACGAGTTTAAACAATAACACAGACACCAAAATACTTATAATGAAGATACAACACAAACTCTTGTACTCTGCACATCCAGCATTACCATCAGTTCCAAGACGCAACCGCCATGTTTGTCAAGTTCCTTGAGCAAGTGGATAGATTATTAGCTAGCCATCATCTGAACAAGCCAATGTGGAGAGAAATTTTCAAATTTGAGCACAGCAAGGTCAGCAGTCATGAGGTAGCCTCGATACACAATTGGGCATACATCAAGATCAGACTGTTAGAAGATGAAGTGAAGGAGGCAATGACTTCAAAAACAGGAATCGACATCAAGATTATACAGCTTTAAAATAAATCTTGTCTCAGTTGTATGTTAACAGAAGACTTCAATTAGTAATGTCCCACAGTTAACTAATGACTCCTTTAGTAATGTTACATCTAACACATCAGAGGTAGGAGACAATACTGTTAGCAACACCACAGTGCACAGGACAGCAATGCATGGAGAGGGCTGCAGCAAATGCAAGCCTGACAAACTTAAAAGTTTTGAATAGTGAGCAGAGCAAGCAGAAAAGCCAAAGGGATCTGATAGACAACAAAACAAGCATGGAAAGTTGCAACAACAACAACTTTAAGTGTGTAATACCATAGAGACCTGGAGATGACAAAGAGCATTCAGCAGTAATTAAGAACATTGAATACGGCCCGATGATGAAGTATCATTAAAAATTCTTTGTTAAGTCATACTACGTCCCTTTCTTGAAGAAAGGTTCCACAAAAAAGGGAATAAAACATCTGTTAGATTGGGGCATCATTGAAAAGGTAACCATTGACTACCTTCTTCAGAAACATAGCGGAATCACTAAAAACAGTTTGATCAGGGCAGGTTCCTGACTCCAGGAAACTAATGAGCAACAATATTTACACTGACAAACATAAAACATCGCTGAGAAAATGAATGGAGCCACTAACAGTAGCCACTGTAAGTAAAGTGCAAATGATCGTATTTAATTAAAGATTCAGTCAGTTTTAGGCAAGAGATGGGTATAAGAACTCAGCTACTATGAGCACCAGTGATAAGTAATGCACTGTGCACTTACAGTCTGTGGTAGAGGAAGTATGAAAAGTAATAACCTAGATTGCTCCACAACTGCTTGGCCAAGTTCAAGAAAATTTTAAGGTTTCATATATGATGGAAATACCAGAGAAACAACAAATAATTATGTCATACTGTAAGGCTTCTTGTGACAAAATATAATTAATTTTATAGCTGTATAAGAGGATCAAATTTATTTTGTACATTTGTATATAAAAGCAGTAAAAAAAAGGAAGTGCTAAGCATGTGTAGTGTGGCAGTATTTATATAAAGATGAAAACAAATATTATTATGATTATGTTAATCTGCATTCAATGGAACTGAACCAAAAACAGATGAAAATAGCTCCTGCATTATTAAGGTAAGAAATCAAAAAGTCTTCAGAGCTTTTGTGGACAGCTTCTACTAATTTATGTTAAATGAGAATTATGAAGTACACATGTCAATCCCAGAAATTTGAAGAGGAACAAGTTCTTGTCAATTATACCAGGAGAAAATGTTTTAAGAGTAAAGGAGGCCACTCACTGAAAAACGCTCACACATGCGCTCGCCCTCACACACCCATGTTGAGAAACAATTTACTCTGTAAGCTAGTAAGTTTTCTGCTTTTTTTGTGTGTGCCTGTTGGTGACTCATGTTTCCACTTTTTGGTAAGTGGACTCACTTGCTTCTAAAGTATTTACATTCAACCAAAACTTTCCCATTAAGGGGAAAAAGTTGTTAGTCTATTCCCTGTACTTCCTGCCAGCAGCTTGGAGAGAAAACATGAGCAATGTGAAGCTTAGGCTAGTCTCAACCCTACTCTTATCAACAGTGGTGCCACTTGCTGTCTAGGTCACTGCCATCACAAACACCTGCAACTAACCCACAACTGAAACCACTTTTGCTGTCCCTGGAGAGCTATCATCATTTGTGAAAAATCCTGCAGACTTCTCACAATTTTCAATGTATGTTTCAGAAGAATATTAAGTATTCTTTATTCCACAGTACAGAAAATAATTTAACTTTAAATTGTGTAATATAAGACAAAATTATTAAGAATTAATATAAGTTGTTGTTACATTTCAGATTCTGATAGTCTTGTGTAAAATGATGTTTATTTTAAAAATATTATGGCTTCTTTAATATGTTTCAGGGAAAGGGGCTTCAAAGTGGCTGTGTGAGGAGTACCAGTGTTCTCAAAGTGCTCTTCTGTAAACAATGATCTGTTTAATTTATAATCTCATAACATTTGTTTAATACTGTGTACTGAGTGATAATACATACTGAGATGTCAAAAGTCATGGGATATCTCCTAATATGTTGAACCACCACCTGCCTGGAATAGTGCAGCAACTTGCCATGGCATGGCCTCAACAAGTTGTTGGAAGTCCCCTGCAGAAGTAATGAGCCAAGCTGCCTCTACAGCCATCCATAATTGCGAAAGTGTTGCTGGTGCAGGATTTTGTGCACGAACTGACCTCTTCATTATGTACCATAAATATTCGATGGGACACATGTCAGGTGATCTGGGTGGCCAAATCATTTGTTCAAACTGTCCAGAATGTTCTTCAAACCAATCGCAAACAGTTGTGGCCCAATGATATGGTGCACTGTCACCCATAAGAATTCAACATTGTTTGGGAACGAAGTACATGAATGGCTGCAAATAGTCTGCAAGTAGCCAAACATAACCGTCTCCAGTCAATGATCAGTTCAGTTGGAACAGAGGATGCAGTCCATTGCATGTAAACACCATTACGGCGCCACCAGCAATTTGCACAGTGCCTCATTGACAACTTCAGTCCATGGCTTCGTGGGGTCTGCGCCCCACTTTAACACTACCATCAGCTGTTACCAACTGAAATCAGGAATCATCATCAGACCAGGCCACTGTCTTCCAGTCTTCTTCGGTCCAACCGATATGGTAATGAGCCAAGGAGAGGCGCGGCAGACAATGTTGTGCTGTTAGCAACATCACCCGCATCAGTCGTCTGATGGCACAGCTCATTAATGCCACATTTTGTCACACTGTTCTAATGGATATGTTCATTGTATGTCCCACATTTATTTCCATGGTTATTTCATACAGTGCTGCTTGTCTATTAGCACTGACAACCCTCTGCAAATGCTGCTGCTCTCAGCCGTTAAGTGAAGGCTGTTGGCCACTGTGTTGTCCATGATAAGAAGTAATGTCTGAAGTTTGGTATTCTCAGCACACTCTTGACACTGTGGATCTCGGAATATTGAATTCCCTCAGTTTCTGAAATGGATTGTCCCATGTGTCTAGCTCCAACTACGATTCTGCATTCAAAGTCTGTGAATACCCATCACGCAGCCATAATCATAATCATGTTGAAAACCTTTTTACATCAATCAGCTAAGATAAATGACAGCTCTGCCAATGCACTGCCTTTTTATACCTCATGTATGCGATACTACCGCCATCTGAATTTGCGTATATTGCTTTCCCATTACTTTTGTCACCTCAGTGTAAGTTCAGTTCATGTTCATAAACTTAACTGCAGTGAAATTCAGTTATTGTGCCAGAGAAAGGAGTGTGGAAGTTATATGGTTTGGTTATTTATTTAAATGTTGCAAGTACTGTAGAAATGTGAGGCAACATTTCTTGCCTTTTGGCACAATTCAGGGCAGTTTGGGGAGAGACAGAAATATGATACAGCATCATACAGAACAGCCTTGCAGAGGAATACAAGGGATGTTTGAAAAGTCCGTGCAAAAATGAAAACTACTTACGTGTTTGGGGTGAACCTTTTGTATTTTTCGACAGTCTCCTTTTAGACTTGTACACTTTGTACAATGCTGTTCTAATTTGTTGATCCCTTCTGAATAACAGCAACTGTCCAAGTTGGCAAAATAGCTGTTAGTTGCTGCAATCACCTCATCATTTGAATAAAATCTTTGTCCCACCAGCCATTTCTTCAAATTGGGGAACAAATAGCAGTCCAATGGAGGGAAGTTAATTTTGTGACTACAACTGCTGAAGTGTGTGCTGGTGCATTGTTGCGATGGAAAAGGGACTTTTTTGCGGTCCAATCTCCGGCGTTTTTCTTGCAGCTCTGTTTTCAAAAAGTCCAATAACCATGAATAATATGCACCTGTAATAGTTTTACCCTTTTCCAGATAGTCGATGAGGATTATCCCTTGTGAATCCCAAAAGACAGTCGCCATAACCTTTCCGGCCAAAGGCAGATTCTCCCTTGGTAACCCATTGTTTAGATTGTTGTTTGGTCTCAGGAGTATAGTAATGTATCCATGTTTCATCCACAGTGATGAAACAACACAAAGTCCTGCAGATTCTTCCTGAACAGCTGCAAACCATCCTTGCAACGCTTCACATGATTCCATTTTTGGTCAAGCGTGAGCAATCGCGGAACTCATCTTGTGGATAGCTTTTTCATGCCCAAATGTTTATGCAAAATATTGTGTACCTGCTCATTCGAGATGCCCACAGCACTAGCAATCTCACGCACCTTAACTCTTCTGTCATCCATCACCATATCATGGATTTTATCAATGATTTCTGGAGTCGTAACCTCCACAGGGTGTCCAGAACGTTCAGCCTCACTTGTGACCATATGGCCAGTCTGAAAATTTTGAAACCACTTATAAACTGTTCTAATCAAAGGTGCAGAGTCACTTTAATGTTTAACAAGCTTCTCTTTAGTCTCCTGAGGCATTTTGCCTTTCATAAAGTAATGTTTAGTCACCACCCAAAATTTTTTTCGTCCAGTTTTTGACAATCACTCGACTTCCTTGATTCACACGAATGCCAAACACAAAGAAATAGACCAATATGGCTGAAACTTGGTGTGCATTCTTTCCAAAGATGCTACTAACTAAACATGACCTCAATACGTGCTGGTGATGCCATCTCTCGGACTTTGCATGGACTTTTCAAACGCCCCTTGTACTTTTGCTGATGTGAAGGCTGTGCATAGAAAATGCAAGGCAACACGTACCTTGGAAGGATGAACTCTATCAGGCCCTCAGCTGTCATCTGTTCACATCTCTGGAGTGGTAAATTATATATTTAGCTTTTCCTTGTTTCCCTAGTAGTATATTTCTTAAATTTCATGTGTTTTCTATTTAAGAGGTTTGATCTTGCCTTTTCAACTATAAGTTTAATTTCATGCAGTCTGTAGCACAATTTTCAATTCTCCTGAACAGCCAGCTACACAGCTCAGTAAGGAATTAGCATCCACTGGTAACATGTTAGGAGGATGAGAAGTTGCACATCTAGGTTTGTGTCTGCTTTGAGTTTAGTTCTTCAGTTAGTCTGCTAGGATATGTAGGATGTGTTTACGGTGTGTGCAGATGCAGGAGGAGCTGGCTGGAGTTTGCGAACAGCTGAATGCACATTTGGCTATGGTCAGATGCCTTCAGACTGCTGACTTTGCATGTAGCAGTGTCAGAGAATCTGGCATGTTACATGGGACACGCCAGGTGTCACTTGGTTTGTCCATGGGTTACATTGCCAAGAAGCCTCCTAACATACCCAATGTGGTGAATCCACCCTCACAGCAGGATGGGTGGTGGGTGATAATGCTTTCATGTCACCCAAGGTGGAGGCAGCTGTCCGTCTGACCTCACCAATTCACCTTGTTAGTGAACAGGTGGCTGTTCCTTCAGCAGGGTCCAAGCAATCACATGTCAGCATGGGTTTGCTAGTTATCGGGAGATCCACTGATAGGCACATTATGGAGCCCATGGGGAAGATAGCATTCAGGGCTGGAAAGGAAGCCAGTATACACTCTGTAGGTCTGCTGAGGGGACCACATCTGAGACGTGGAGGCAGCCTTACCTGCAGCTATCCAAGTGTGCTGGGTGCAGTCATCTGCAAGTTATGGCTCACATTGGCAAAATAATGTCTGTTTCATGGGTTCTGAGGCCATCCTCAGTTCATACAGGCAGCTAGCGGAGGTGATGGTGAAGGCTGCTGGCCTTGCACACATGGTGCAGGCACAGCTCGCAATTTGCTGCATTGCTCCCAGAGGCGATAGGGGTACCAAAGGCTTCATCGACTCTGTCATGGTCTTGGTTGCAGAGGTCTGGACCTGTGTTACCGGGTGAAAAATTGTAGGAATCCCCTTGATAGATTTTTTGGTTTGGTTTGGAGATTAAAGGGGCTAAACTGTGTGGTTATCAATATCTTTTTTTCTTAGTCACACAGGTCTCAGATTAAAACCATACCCCAAAAGAATCCTATCGCTTTAAGTCTGGTGAAGGAACAAACTGAGTAAAGCTGTATGTGTAATCACACTGAAGTTGAAAACTAAAGTATCAAGCCAAAGATTGAAATCATTAATGAGAAGGAAAATGGTGTTAAAAGCAATACAGCACATGGCCTTGGCTCGCTTGATCACAAGAATAAAAAATGATGAACCAGTCACTCACCAGCACCATAAAATTCCCAGCCTAAAAACCCAAGACAAGAGAAACACAGATGGTGAAAAGACTAAAACCAACTCAAAAAGACAGTACCAGAGGGGGCGAGGAAGAGTTATAATGCAGGTAGGGTGAAGGGCTGGGAGAGAAGGCCACTTGCCCACCCTTAGATTGAGTGATAAAAACACCCCTCTCAAAATGGTTCAAATGGCTCTGAGCACTATGGGACTCAACATATGAGGTCATCAGTCCCCTAGAAATTAGAACTACTTAAACCTAACTAACATAAGGACATCACACATATCCATGCCCAAGGCAGGATTCGAACCTGTGACCGTAGTGGTCGCGTGGTTCCAGATTGAAGCACCTAGAGCCACTCGGCCACACTGGCCGGCTCACCCCTCTCAAACAGAACTTAAAACTAGACCAGCCATTGAGGCATTGTCACCTAAAACCGTAGGTAGTGCATCAGGAAGGTGAATAGTCCATCTCAGGGTGGCTAAATTTGGACGTCCAACAAAATGTGGACCACCACACATTCATCGCCTCCTTTACCATATGTAACTTGTTTGGCAAAGTCAGAGAGTACCATTCCATATTCCAGAGCCCAAAACTTTTCAGCGTAATACCAATCTAAGATAGTGTTCCAGTATGCCAACCTCCAGACACTGTTTATGAGTAGCCTCTTCGGCTAGCCTGTCGGCAAGTCCTATTTCCCGGGATTCCAACATGTCCCAGGGTCCACATGAAGACCACTGACTGTACCCATTGTTCAACAATGTAAAAAGACTCTTGGATGGCCATTACCAATGGATGGTGAGGCTACCACTGGTCAAGAGCTTGTGAGGCGCTCAAAGAGTCGCTACAAAAGAGGAAGGACTCTCCAACACAGAAGCAGATATGCTCTAGAGTGCAAGAGATGACTACCAGCTCTGCAGTGGAAACACTGTAACCATCTGGCAAGGAGTGTTGTGCAGCATGTCCTGCATGAGCATGAGAAAACTGAACATGACCATCATCCAATGAGCCATTAGCGTAAACTACCTCTGAATCCTGGGAAGTGTCAACAAGAGAGAGAAACAGACGGCAGAGGGCTGCAGGGTGAACTGAGTCTTTTGGAACCTGTGAGAGGTCTAGACAAAGCTGTGCTCAAGGTATACACCATGGAAGTGTACGTGAGTGGACCTGGAGGAGATGTGGTAGAGGGAAAGTCTCGAGTTCAGTGAGAAGGGAAGGGACACAGACGGCAATTGTAATCCTCGACCTGGGCCACTGCTGCAGGAGATGGATCGCTGTGTCAGGGAAAAGGAGATGGCAATTTGGATGTTTAGATGAGCTACAAATATGTGCAGCCTAACTGGTGAGCAGTTGTTGTCACCTGATCCGCAATGGAGGAACCCACGAGTAGGCTGTTTACTGGGCTCATACAGAAAGCTCCCATTACAAGTCAAACTCCACAGTGGTGAATAGGTCCAGCATCCCCAATGCTGAGGGCAATGCAGAACCATATGCCAGGCTCCCATACTCGTGACAGGATTGTACAAGGGCCTTTTACACCTGCAACAGTGTAGGGTGACCTGCACCCCAGTTGGTATGACTCAGGCATCTAAGAATGTTAGGTGCTGCCAGCAGTTTTGCTTCAGCAGACAAATATGGGGAAGCCAATTTAAGCAGACATCAAAAACCTGTCCTAAAAAGTGATAAGAGAGTACTTCATTAAGCAGAGGCCATCATGATGAAGTTGTGGTTGTAGGTGAACTGTAAGACGGTGACAGTTGGTGGTTGAAAACTGAAAGCCGTGGGTGAGGGGCCACGACTGCACCTTTTGGATGGCTCCCTGCAGTCAATATTCAGCCACATCAATAGCAGATGAGCAAAAATTGTGGAATGCTTCATGATTGTGTGTGTCATCCTTGCGCAGGGCCACGCTAATCTTTTCTGTGTCATTCCTGTTGTAGTATATGTACTACCGAAGCGAGTACCCTTGATAGGTCAGGGGTGTACTACAGAAAGGAAGCAGCTACTCGGGCAGCGGACAACTTGTGGCCTGCACATTGGGTTTCCTTAGGCTAGGTGGTAATTTGAGGTACTCTGATGAACACTCACCAGTCGATATGCAGATAGTGAAATCAGACTGCATTCACAATGAATGCACTTCAACTGTCAAAATGTTATTAGTAAACTGTTGAAGTATTCATTACAAAGTTCCCAAATTTACTGCCCTGCAGGAAAGTTCTCGCAGTCAAATTATTCTTGTGACAGAGAGCCGGCTGAAACCCGAAATAGAAAGTTCTGAGATATTTTGTGAGTCATGGAACATATATCGGAAAGGCAGATTATATGCCACAGCAGGCAGAGTGTTCATTGCAGATGACAAAAGTATTTTCACTATTGAGGACAATGTTAAGTGTCACAGTGAAGTTATCTGGTCATGTATAACATGCCTAGATGAAATCGAGTTAATTGCTGGATGCTTTTACCCACCATGTGATTCTGCTGTGACAGTTCTAGTGTCATTTAAAGCAAGTTTACAGTCAGTAGTGCACAAATCACCAGATCATGCAATACTAGTTGGAGGCAACTTTAACCTACCAAGTATAGACTGGGATACCTATGGATTCATTACAGGGGGTACAAATAGACAATCTTTCAGTCCACACACAATGGAAATACACTACTGGGTATTAAAATTACTACACCAAGAAGAAATGCAGATGATAAATGGGTATTCATTGGACAAATATATTATACTAGAACTGACACGTGATTACACTTCCATGCAATTTGGGTGCATAGACCCTGAGAAATCAGTACCCAGAACAACCACCTCTGGCCGTAATAACGGCCTTGATACGCCTGGGCATTGAGTCAAACAGAGCTTGGATGGCGTGTACAGGTACAGCTGCCCATGCAGCTTCAACACGATACCACAGTTCAGAGTAGTGACTGGCGTTTTGTGATGAGCCAGTTGCTCGGCCACCATTGACCAGACGTTTTCAATTAGTGAGAGATCTGGAGAATGTGCTGGCCAGGGCAGCAGTCGAACATTTTCTGGATCCAGAAAGGCCCATACAGGACCTACAACATGCGGTCGTGCATTATCCTGCTGAAATGTAGGGTTTTGCAGGGGTCGAATGAAGGGTAGAGCCAAGGGTCCTAACACATCTGAAATGTAACGTCCACTGTTCAAAGTGCCGTCAATGCGAACAAGAGGTGACCGATACGTGTAACCAATGGCACCCCATACCATCATGCCGGGTGATGACGAATACATGCTTCCAATGTGTGTTCACTGTAATGTCGCCAAACACAGATGTGACCATCATGATGCTGTAAACAGAACCTAGATTCATCCGAACAAATGACCTTTTGCCATTCGTGCACCCAGGTTTGTCGTTGAGTACACCATCGCAGGTGCTCCTGTCTGTGATGCAGCGTCAAGGGTAACCGCAGCCATGGTCTCCGAGCTGATAGTCCATGCTACTGCAAATGTCGTCGAACTGTTCATGCAGATGGTGGTTGTCTTGCAAACGTCTACATCTGTTGACTCAGGGATCGAGACATGTCTGCACGATCCATTACAGCCATGCGGATAAGATGCCTGTCATCTCAACTTCTCCTCCTTACACGAGACATCCCAACAAAATTTCACCAGGCAACACCGGTCAATTGCTGTTTGTGTATGAGAAATGGGTTGGAAACTCCCCTCATGTCAGCATGTTGTAGGTGTCACCACCGGTACCAACCTTGTGTGAATGCTCTGAAAAGCTAATCATTTGCATATCACAGCGTCTTCTTCCCGTCAGTTAAATTTCGCGTCTGTAGCACGTCATCTTCGTGGTGTAGCAATTTTAATGGCCAGTAGTGTATCTTACACCTTGTAGCTACAAACAGGCTGGACCTTACTGATGGCATCAGCATAAAGAGGGGGATTAATTACAATGGTATCATAGCAACTAAGGTTACGAAAGTTAATAAAACAGTCAAGAAGGCTAGAAGAATGGTTCTGATAGAAGAGTAGATATGCAGTTGTTAGACAATGAACTGACATCATTTAGTTCCAATATGACAGACAGAGGAATTATGGGCAAATTTTAAACAGATTGTACATCGTGTTCTGGAGAAATATGTGCAATTAAGGATAGAAAAGACCTATCTTTGTTTAACTATGAAATTCAGAAAATGTTGAGGAAGCAAAGGCTGTTGTGCTCTCAGTTCAAAAGAGAATGCACAAATGATGACAGGCAAAGGTCACTGGAGGTTTGTGCATTGGTGGAAAGATCTATGCATAAAACCAACAACAACAACAACAACAACAACAACAACCACCACCACCACCACCACCACCACAACTTAGCAAAAGATATGGCCGAGAAACTGAGAAAATTCTTGTTCTATGTACAGTTGATATGTGGATCTAAGACTTCCATCGAGTCACTTATTGACCTGTCTAGTGTTGCACTACAAGATAGCAAAACAAAAGCCTAAGTTTTAAATTTCATCTTTAAGAAACCATTAATGCAGGAGAATTGTACAAGCAAACTGTCATTTGACCATCACACAGTCCTGTGTGAATGAAACAGTAATAAGCATTGCTGGTGAAGAGAAACAGCTGAAGAAAAAAAAAAAAAGTTGCCAGATATGGATGGAATCCTAATTCAGTTTTACAATGAGTACTCTATGGCATTGGCCCCTAACTTAGCTTGCTTTTACAGTAAATCTCTCACCCTGGGCAAAGTACCAAGTGATTGGAAAATAAGGCAGGTGACTTCTGCATATAATACGGGTAACAGAATGCACCCGCAAAATTACAGACCAATGTCCTTAACATTGGTTTGCTGCAGATTTGTAGAACATATTCACAGTTCAAATATAATCAAATATAATAAACTTCTGTGAGATCAAAAAGCTTAGAAAGCATTGCTCGTGGGAAACTCGGCATGGCCTTTTCTCACAAGACATAATGTGAACTATAGATGAATGATGTAGATGAAAGGTAAAAGGCAGATCCCATATTTCTAGATTTCCAAAATGCAGTTGACACAGTGCCCCTCTGCTGACCATTAACAAAGGTACAAGCATAAGGAATAAGTTCCTGATATGTGAGTGGCTCCAAGACTTCTTAAGTAATAGAACCCAGTACATTGTCCTCGATGATTAGTGTTTAGACTCGGGGGCATCATCAGGAGCGTCCCAGGGTAGTGAGATAGGACTGCTGTTATTTTCTATATACGTAAATGATCTGGTGGACAGGCTGGGCAGCAGTCTGTGGTTGTTTGCTGTGGATGCAATGGTGTATGGGAAGGTGTCCAAGTTGAGTGACTGTAGGAGGATACAAGATAAATTGGACAAAATTTTTAGTAGGTGTGATGAATGGCATATAGCTCTAAATTTAGAAAAATGCATGTTAATGCAGATGAGTAGGAGAAACAAACCAATAATCCTTGGATACAGCATTAGAGTGTCCTGCTTGACACAGTCATATCATTTTAATATCACGGCGTAATCTTGCAAACTGATAAGAACTTGAATGAGTGTGTGGGGACTGAGGTAGTGAAGGTGAATGGTCAACTTCAGTTAATTGGGACAATTTTAGGAAAGTGTGGTTCATCTGTGAAGGAGACCACATATATAGGACACTAGTGCAACTCATTGTTGAGTACTGTTTGAGAGTTTGGGAACTGCACCAGATCAGATTAAAGGAGGACACTGAAGCAATTCAGAGTTGGGTTGCTAAATTTGTTACTGGCAGGTTCAAACAACACAAAAGTACTACGGGAATGACTAGTAGTGGTACTCCCCCACAGTATAAGATATGTAGGTAGATGTAGATCAAAAGCAGCAGTCCAGGAGTAGGCGGAAAATAGTGCACACATTTAAAATGTAATTGCATCACTAAAGAAAGGAAATGGTTAGCTTACAAACAGGCATGCTACCTCGGCCTCCAGATTCTTTGCAGGGCACTGCATATATAGTGAACCTTGTCAACAGCTTGCTGACCACCTTTACTGTGCAGCAGTACTACACCACCATTCTCAGTGCAGTATGTGTCTCTGAATCATTGGGAAGGTGTTATCGGTTTCCACACCACTTCTGTAATGCATTTACGTGAGCCACAGCTACTATTTATTCACATTTTGAAACTCAACTCAACTGAAAATGATCCCGAGAGCCAATTAACTATGATCAGTGAACCCAGTGATTGCAATTTGTAACTGAGTAAGTGCTCAAATAATGCAGCAGTTTGGCACAGTATAAAAGTCTCAAGGGGCTGTAACAACAGCACAAAATCAGGTTTCTTTTACTAAGAGTTGTGTGGTAGTTTGATGTGTTCCATGCCTACCCTTAAATCGTGTAGCAGTGTATCAGAAAGGGGGGGCACCTCTCTGGCACCATTACTGTCTGCGATAGTTTCCTTGCTCTGGTGCTCACATTTACAGGGTGTCCCATTTATCCTGACCACCCTAAATAACTGTTTGTCCAGATGCAAATTACAAAATGTTTCAAATAAATGTTCTTTAGCCATCAGGGGGGGGGGGGGGGGGACATCAATCAGCATGATTGCCTTTGTTGTAGCTTTGTTTTTTTACAAAGATATGAACTGCAGTATGACTTTTTTAAATGGCACCCCGTATTTTTTTTTCAGTAATTCATTTCCTCTCTTAAAGAACTATTCAAAAATGTATCACAGAGTACCATTCACTGAAACACAGCATTATTAATTACGTAACACAACACTGACATTGACTCTCCCAGTGCTTAGTGCAGGTACTCAGGATAATGCGACACATCCATGTGCTGACGTTGGCAGAGGACAAATGTAAACATAAGTAGAATGTACACCCTTTATTCCGTCAACCATTGTCAGTTGAAGAGTTGTGTGAACAGAATGTACACCAATAAAGAGAAGGTAAAAATGTAAGTTAGCAGAACAGTAATTGCAATACTGTTTTCTTATGTTTGGGTACATTTAGTACAGTAGTTTAGTCCTTTTAAATACTGTTGTTTAGTGTAGGCATACAGTAAAGGCTGTCCTTCATACAAACTGCATCAACATAACGTTTC
Organism: Schistocerca serialis cubense; assembly: GCF_023864345.2. Taxonomy (NCBI): domain Eukaryota; kingdom Metazoa; phylum Arthropoda; class Insecta; order Orthoptera; family Acrididae; genus Schistocerca; species Schistocerca serialis. The sequence goes on from NC_064640.1 coordinate 528,250,074, forward strand.
TTTTATTGTTGTTGTTGAAGGTAGGTGAAACACTATGCAGGCAGCGGAACTGTACAGAGAGCGATATCCAGACAAGAACCCACCTTCCCGACAGATGTTTTCTTGAAACTTCCTGGCAGATTAAAACTGAGTGCCGGACAGAGACTCGAACTCGGGACCTTTGCCTTTTGCGGGCAAGTGCTCTACCAAGGAGACGAGATACTGGTAGAAGTGAAGCTGTGAGGGCGGGGCGTGAGTTGTGCTTAGGTAGCCCTGTTGGTAGAACACGAGATTGGCATCCCTAAAACCAGTGTACATCGTATTCTTACATATCACCAGTTCCATGCTTACCATGCACACCTACATCAAGAATTGCATGGGAATGATTTCCAGAATCATGTACAGTTCTGTCAGTGGGCACAGCAGCAAATCCTCGCCAACCTGAACTACTTCTCCACTGTTCTATTTACTGATGAATGTTCCTTCTCAAACAAAGGACAGATAAATAAAAGGAACGTGCATTATTGGTCCAGCAACAACCCACAATGGCTTAGACAGGTGTAACATCAGCGTCAATGGAGGGTTAACGTCTGGTGAGGGATGCCTGGTACTAAAATTATTGGCCCTTATTTCATCAAGGGTAGTCTAAATGGGACAGTGTATGCCAACTTCCTCAGACAAATTCTTCCTCCTCTTCTGGATGAAGTGCTGCTAAGAACCAGAATGCTTATGTGGTATCAACATGATGGATGTCCCCAGCACATAATGCCTTGAGTGCATGTTGTGTTCTGAACCGAAGGTATCCTGCCAGATGGATTGGTTGAGGAGGAACAGTTACTTGGCCTGCTAGGTCTCCTGATTTAAATACCCTGGACTTTTTTCTGTGGGGATGTATTAAAAGACGTTGTCTATCGCGATATTCCAAGAACTCCAGAGGACATGGAGCAACATATAGTGCTTCCTTGTAATTCTCTTCAGCAAGCAACACTGGAAGCAGTAAATAATTCTTTCATTCAACGTGTGCGTCAATGTATTGGTGTTCAGATTCACCACTTTGAGCACCTTTGAATGTTATACTCCTGGGCAACGGTACAATTTTGTGTTATGTTTTACTTGGTTTTCATTTGTTTTCTGACAACTCCAGCAAGTGGACGAGTTTGTGATCCAGCGCTCAAAGTCAATGTTGTGTTATGTAATAAATAACCTTGTGTTTCAGTGAATGGTACAGTGTGGCACATTTTTGAATAGGTCTTTAGGAGAGGAAATCAATGACCAAATAAAAAATACAGGGTGTCATATAAAAAAGTCATACCACTGTTCATATCTTTGTAAAAAAACAAAGCTACAATGACGGAAATCATGCTGATTGATGTCCCTCTGACAGCTAAAGAACATTTGCTTGAAACATTTTGTAATTTGCATCTGGACAAACAGTTATTTAGGTTGGTCAAGATAAATGTGACACCCTGTATATGTAGTTTCCGTGCTCCTCTGCAGTGTCACCTGAGCTTCCCTTTGAAATTATGAAAGCCTAGACACTGTGCTTTTTTGCCACAGCCATTAGAATATTACCCACTAAAAGAACTTTGCTGAGCAACATGTATACTGACTACATATAGAAATACACTTAAAACATGGTCTCTGTATTAACATGTGTGTAGAAAATTGGGCAGCACCTTCTCAGAATTTCCCCCTTATAGCCTATGGCAAGTGATCCTTTATACAGGATCCACATCAGTTTTGTAAGCCAATGTGTTCAGAGAGATATGGTAGAAATAAATGTCCACTGAGATACACTGACATACCTCTTGAGCACAAATCTGAACACAATGGTCAACAACTACAGCCCCATCAAGCTCCTTCATAGTCAAGTACCCAGAAACACGATATTGTATCTACTGCATAAAACGTCATCAGCTGCCACCTTAACTCGCTCAGCTCGGTATGTGGACGGTGTTCCAGCCTGTGTACGCAATAGTGAGGGGCATCCAGAATGGAAATGCTGGCAGCCACTGGTGCCTGGCCTTTTCCACACCAGTGACGGCCAAAACAGTTGCTCTATCCACTGCTCCTGGCACCACCGCCATCTCAGACACCAGCAGCCTCAGCTTTTGTCACTGCATTGTCAGAGATGTTCCAACCACTGATGCCATCACCTCCACCTTAAAGATCACAAGTCCTCTCCTCCACAGCAGTGAACCAGAAACCATCCTACCACTAATGGCTACACTTATCACTAATCTAACCATTAGAGTACTGACTGGACATCCAGACTCCAAGTTAATACAACAATTGCCTGCAAGGAGCAGAGTTTCTGGCTCTTGTCTGCACATAAGACAACGGATTAGGGACCAGCTTTGCCATTGGCTTCAATGCCATACACACATCTCTCTGGATCAACTGCCCACACCTTTGTTGCTGACCTCAAATCTGATAGAATGCTTACTGGACTTTTAACTGTATTCTGGCCACAACCTCTGTGCTTCTCAGTAGATAGCTAAAAACAATCTCTGAATGGTCATTATCACCACTCATAATGAACTGCACACACCTGATAATTATATTTGCAATAAGTATTCCTTAGTGTGGAATTTGTTCATAAAACAGTCATGTTCTAGTGAACAGATTCCACAAAATTACCAGAACTTTTTTTCTGGGTTATACACTAATCATTCCAGCATTCTTTTACATGCCATAATCCTGTACTAGATGTCATTTTATGTATTATAATATCTTGAGAATAAAGTTTTCCAATTCTAAAACTGTGGAAACGAGGAGCTGGCATATTACAGCATTGACACCATGTTCAGTCCAGTATTGCAGTAAAGTATACGAAAAAAAGTTGAACCGATTTAGAGAGAGCTACATGGATGACATGAACTATTACAAGAACAACAAAAAATGCCCTCATTTTTTAATGGCATAATGACCTAGAGTAAATGAGAATTTGTGCAAAGATAGCGTTTCTAACTGAAGTATGTACCTTTTTCAGTTGTGTATTTTATTAGTACTGAATTAACTATTAGTAGTGATTTTCATGAACCGTGAATTACTCTCATGTCCACTGAAAATCTTTCCAGTTACTGCCACCACAATACTAATATTTACATGCAGTAACTGCCACTTGAAATTTGCTTAGCGATCATCAACACAAAGTTCCCTTTGAATGTTTCAGAGCTTCACTAAACATGGTTCTATACTTGTCTTATACAGGCCTATGAACTTGCTCAATGAGTCACACTATTGGTAGATCTAATGTTGAACACAGAATACGAATCATTGTGCAATGCAGCATTTGTCGTACAGGAGCAAAATATTGATTGTTATATCACATTTTAGAAACGTCCCTAGACCAGCAGGCAAACACAAAATTTTTGCATTTGTAATATGACAATTACACAGTGAAAAACTGGCTACCTATTAAAGATTATTTCTAACACTACTATAATAAACTAAATGATCTGAGAAATATGTGACAAAGATACCTGAGAGGACAATCATATACATACTTTGTTGCTTCCTTTGTGTCTGCAGTAAGACAACCATACTATGAAGAGTGGGGCTATTGCTTTTTCATTATTTTGGCTACAACAGGGCCCAAGCCATAACAAACAGTCTGAATGATAACTTTTTTAACACAGTGGTTGTCACTGGATGAAGTAAAAACTTCCCATTGTTTTCAGTGCTAAGTACAATTCGCAAATAAGATCATACTTGGGTCAGAGTGCAGGAACACATCAATTCACAAACATAATGGTGCAGTCTTAGGAGGTTGGCCACATTATCAGACTTCATACTCTAAGGTATGGCAAGTGAATCTAGCATAGTAATTATAACCATAAAGGCAGGCTGAATATGGTTCTAATTTTCATCTTCTACACACCTGTGATTTGCTCGGTGTATGTCCATACTGTTCTAAGGGTATGCAGCATAAATACTAACTACTGTTTTAGATGTACTTGCTGTGATGCCTTTGACTGTGAAGTCTGACAGTTTCCAACTTTCTATGGTTAAACCCTTAAATATACAAATTGACAAGTTCTTGGACTCTGAGCTGTACTTATGCACACACTTGGTAATGACTTCACAGCCAAAACCACACAGTAACAGAATTAAAGGGTACTACTACTACTTCATCCAATGGCAGCCAGTGTGGTAAAATGTTATCACCCAGACAATACATCTTGTACTCTACTGGCTACAGTGTTTCCTAGCTAATGGTTCAGAACTACCATTCAATAGGGCAAGAAGAAGTCTCTTTCCATTTCATCTCGAGTAAAAAGAAAAAAAAAGCATAAAATATTACTTCTCACTACTCAGAAATGAGCTTATCTTCAAACTTAAAGAGGATTTATTAAATATATATTTCTAAGAAAATTTGTTTGTGTTTCTCAGCTGAGCACACTGTAGCTTAAATTTCAGATGTTTCTCCACAAAAGAAACAGGGTGAGGGTGGTGAACAAGATTCGAAGATGTTCACCTGTTTGAAAACATATGAAATTCCCTTACCTGATGATTTGCATAAAACCGTGTCTGCAGAACTCGAGTGCCAGAGAACAAAGTATGCCGTTTGTGTTCTTGCAGACTGTACACAGCATCTGAATGCGAAGGCTGGGTTTTTGTCACAGGCACACTTTCCCCTGCACATCAAACACAATTACTCACACATGAATTTGCCAAGATCATCTTTCACAATTCAGTGTTACATAGCTAGCAAAACACCACATTTCAAGTTATGAAATATAAATAAAATGTGGTTTTAAAAGTACAATAAGCAACTTACAACATTAAGAATCACGTTTCTCAGGCACTTTCAGCACCTACACTATTACTGAACGAAACGTGTAAATGGAGCCTTTACTCCAGGGTATAAGTTTTCAGGCAAATTTTTTTAAGAAACTACTTCCATCAATATTTTAAAAACATGTTCAGAACAAATAAATGGCAAAGTTAAAAATACACAACATGTCCCTAATATGTAGCATTACTTCTTTGTCTATGTATAAAAGTCATTGAAGATTCAAGCAACTGAAGTTTTAAGATCTTTACTGAAGTAATTTCACTGCTGACTACTCATAAAAATTGTAGTGTAATTAATTTATCTGTAGCTCTATGAACAATGTCCAGTAATTCTGCAGTTAGTGAATTATGCCATGGAATCACTGACATTGCTTCATTATTTGAAGGCTGCATCAATTGGAAGAAAATGTAATTGTGGCAATCAAAATGTTACACCAAATGCATTTGATGCGAGAATCCTTCCAGTCTGGTGTCCATAATCCAGGCGAAGCCACGTATGGTACTTCTCCAATTTTGCATAGAAGCAATTGTACCTGTATATATGCTATTGTTATTATGGGATTGCCACTCTCAAAGACATTTTAAAGCTACTGCCAGCAATGGGTAGAGGAGGGCAGTTGTTATCCCCCTCCCTGCCCCCACTTGGGGGGGGGGGGGGGGGGAGAACTCTGCAAATCAAATGTGCATCATGTCCTGCTAAACAGACAGACATATAATATCAATTCCGTATTTTCTGGAAGAAAACTAGACTATGTAATGGATACTGAATGTAAACTTTATTTGTCTAGATCATGAGCTTATAAAATGATACATGTGGTTTTGACGGTGCTAGCAGTCATCTTTGGGTCTAAAAAAAAAGAAAAAAAAAATGTTGTCCATAAAGAGTGTTAGCAACTTACAATGTGTAAAATGTAAAAAGAAACATAAGGGACAGAGAAGATGCCATAATGCTGTCATTATTCATCTTGTAAAATCATCACACGATCAAAACCAATTGCAAAAAGGCTAGGCAAGGTATCTGTATGGTGCAAATACTGGAAACTGACTAAATAATGAAAAGTGTGAAGTCATCCATATGAGTACTAAAAGAAACTCACTAAAATTCAGTTACATGATAAATCACACAAATCTACAGGCTGTAAAGTCAACTGAATACTTCAAGATTACAATTATAAATAACTTGATTTGGAATGGCCACATAGATAATGTTGTGGGGAAAGCAAACCAAAGGCTGCAATTTACTGGCAGCACATTTGGAAAGAGCAACTGTTATATAAAAGGGACTGCTTACATCATGCTTGTCTGCCCCTTTCTGGAGTACTGCTGTGTGGAGTGGGTTCTGCATGAGATGGGACTGGCGGAGAACATCAGCAAGTTCAAAGAAAAGCAGCTCATTTTGAATTGTCACAAGACAGGGGAGAGTGTAACGTGGACATGATATGTTAATTGGGCTGGCAATCATTAAAACAAAGGTTTTCTTCTGTTGTGGCACAATCTTCTCATGAACTTTCAATCACCAACTTTCTCCTCCGATTGTGGAAATATTCTGTTGGTGCCCACCAACATAAGAGGAAATGATCATCATAATAAAATAAGAGAAATCAGAGCTCACACAGAAACATTACAGTGCTCATTTTTCCCGTGTGCTGTTTGATAGTGGAACAATAGAGAAATAGCTTGAAAGTGGCTTGCTGAAGCCTCTGCCAGGAACTCTATTCTGAATTGCAGTGTGATCACGCAGATGTAGACAAAGTCCTGTAATACTGCTGTTAAGATAATGACATACATACACTGCTAGAGGGAACAACTATATGCACAATACAGTTTATCATAGTAAAACAAAGTTAAACAAAATATACTAGAAAAAGAATTTTAGTAGTTTAACTTACAGTAGTACCTTATATTGATAATTAAGATCACTTTCCTGCAGTCTTGACCATGTTACACCTTATAATGGGTACTGACTAGTAGCAAGTACGTTGCTGTTGTTGTTTTCTTCTTCTTCTTCATCTTCAGTCCAGAGACTGGTTTGATGTAGCTCCCCATGCTACTCTATCCTGTGCAAGCTTCTTCATCTCCCAGTACCTACTGCAACCTACATCCTTCTGAATCTGTTTAGTGTATTGATCTCTTGGTCTCCCTCTATGATTTTTACCCTCCATGCTGCCCTCCAATACTAAATTGGTGATCCCTTGATGCCTCAGAATATGCCCTACCAACCGATCCCTTCTTCTGGTCAAGTTGTGCCACAAACTCCTCTTCTCCCCTATTCTATTCAATACCTCCTCATTAGTTATGTGATCTACCCATCTAATCTTCAGTGTTCTTCTGTAGCACCACATTTCGGAAGCTTCTATTTTCTTCTTGTCTAAACTATTTATCGTCCATGTTTCACTTCCGTACACGGCTACACTCCATACAAATACTTTCAGAAATGACTTCCTGACACTTAAATCTATACTCGATGTTAACAAATTTCTCTTCTTCAGAAACTCTTTCCTTGCCATTGCCAGTCTACATTTTGTATCCTCTCTACTTCGACCATCATCAGTTATTTTGCTCCCCAAATAGCAAAACTCATTTACTACTATAAGCATCTCATTTCCTAATCTAATGCCCACAGCATCACCCAATTTAATTCGACTACATTCCATTATCCTCGTTTTGCTTTCGTTGATGTTCATCTTATATCCTTCTTTAAGGACATTGTCCATTCTATTCAGCTGCTCTTCCAGGTCCTTTGCTGTCTCTGACAGAATTACAATGTCATCGGCGAACCTCAAAGTTTTTATTTCTTCTCCATGGATTTTAATTCCTACTCTGAACTTTTCTTTTGTTTCCTTTACTGCTTGCTCAATATACAGATTGAATAACATCGGGGAGAGGCTACAACCCTCTCTCACTCCCTTCCCAACCACTGCTTCCCTTTCATGCCCCTCGACTCTTATATCTGCCATCTGGTTTCTGTACAAATTGTAAATAGCCTTTCGCTCCCTGTATTTTACCCCTGCCACCTCCAGAATTTGAAAGAGAATATTACAGTCAACATTGTCAAAAGCTTTCTCTAAGTCTACAAATGCTTTCAAATTCTGAAGGTGGCAGGGGTAAAATACAGGGAGCGAAAGGCTATTTACAATTTGTGCAGAAAGCAGATGGCAGTTATAAGTCGAGGGTCGTGAAAGGGAACCAGTGGTTGGGAAGGGAGTGAGACAGGGTTGTAGCCTTTCCCCGATGCTATTCAATCTGTATATTGAGCAAGCAGTAAAGGAAACAAAACAAAAGTTCAGAGTAGGCATTAAAATCCATGGAGAAGAAATAAAAACTTTGAGGTTCACCGATGACATTGTAATTCTGTCAGAGGCAGCAAAGGACTTGGAAGAGCAGTTGAACGGAATGGACAGTGTCTTAAAAGGAGGATATAAGATGAACATAAAAAAAGCAGAGGCATTTTTCATGAAATCTCCAAACTATTTCATCATTCAAAGCAAAGCTAAATCACTTTCCTAAATCTAGATCAGAGCCTGGGTATAGTTTTGTCTCCAATGACTAGTAATGCTGGATGTAAGTAGAAAAGTGATTAAAATGTAAAACATTATCACAATGACTACAGTAAAACTCACCAGTAAGCATGCTCTCATTTACAATGCAACTGCCACTCAACAAGATGGCATCACAGGACATCAAGCATCCATGCTGTGGAATTATGATCACATCACCTGGGACCAAATATTTTGAATCAACCTCCACACATTCTGTAAATCAAAAAGATGAATAAAATTCAATTGACAGTTATTCAAAATGTTTTTTTCTTTATTCACGGATCTAAAGCACATGATATGTCATGGATTTTTCCTGCTTCACTTTGCAAGCTAGACACTAGTCACAATTTCCTGCCTGTTTCACCTGAGTACACGTAGCACATATAGTTATCCATCACTGTCAATAATTTGAGAGAAATAATGTCACATTTTTAGATAACATATTACCAGAATGTCATGTTACTCAATCTGGCAACATTTTCACAATAAAAGGCATCTTTATCTGAGCGTATTAAGTATAAAAACAATCTGTAAGTTACACAGGCCTTCAGTTCCAATGTGTCTATGTCTTTATTCTACTTTCTTCTAACTCAGTTGTTACTACCTATCCCTATTTGGATCTATCTTAACTCCTGTATCACTCTACTATTTGCCCCAAATACTTCACTTTTCCATTCATGATTTTCATTTTTTCCCATGCAGACATTTTCCCAGAGAGTCGTGTGGCAAAAGAAGAGTGTGGGAGGAAGCCTTCAGTCATATCTGCCTGTACTTACAGACAGTGTGCCAGTATGACACGGACACAGTCTGAGCCCAAGCACACTGGGACTTGCTCACATTGAACTGGAAACAACCTCACCAGAAGTGCAAACACACCTAATCAAATAGTTAACAGCCTTGCAGGTAACGATACATTCCTGGCTCATGTAGGCAAACCTAAGTACCTGATCCACATATACCATACTGACAACAGCTTACTGAATGTTATGCAATACATCACTAACATGTCCAAATTTTGGTTACACGCTAACTGTAGTAACAACTGAGTCTCCTTCATGTCCAAATCTTATGACTGCAGTCTCTTTTCTGTACAAGTTTTAAATAATCATTCACTCTCAGTATCTTTATCCTAGCTACCTTCAGAATTTCAAATAGTATCTTCCAGTCAGTATTGTCAAAAGCATTATCTAACTCTAAAAATGACATAAATGTAGGTTTGCGTTTCCTCCACCTATCTTTTCAGATAAGTGGCGGGGTTAGTATTGCCCCTCATGTTGCCTCTCAAGTTTCTCCAGAACCCGAATTGATCTTCTCCCCCTTTTTCCATTTTTCTGCAAATAATTCTCGTCAATGTTTTGCAATCATCACTTATTAACTTGGTAAAATTATTACAGTCTTCCTTAGAAATAGGAAGGAACAAACAAATGAAAGAATGAAGGAGGATCAAGGTAAAATGTCCTATCGACAATGAAGTGATTAGAGATGGTGCATGAGCTCAAGGCATGGGAAGGATAGGGAAGGAATTGGCTGTGTCCTTTTGAAAGGAATGATCCTGTCACTTGCCTTGAGTGACACAGGGAAACCATGGAAGAGAAAAATCTACATAAAGTACTCAAAATGGTCTTCTTATGATAATGTGAAACTTAACATGTCTGCTACATATAACACACATTAATCAATCTTCCACACATCATGAAGTGATAGAATCCCTCAAGCATCCACAAAAGCTTCCAGAAATTAATGGGTATAATTTAGTAGTGAACACTCCTCATGTAACTAAAAATCAACAATGGGTTTACTGTATACTACATTCAAAATGCTCAGGTTTTAGGGAATGTGGTGACTATGCATGATTTTTTTAGTGCCTTAAAACTGACAGTTTTGTTTGTCAACAAAATCTTTCAATAGGTCTCATGTCAGTCATATGAAGATTACACCAATCATGGCAAACATTGCAACTTACATCCATTTGGATTGCTTACTGTATACGAGCCTTGGTGTCTCTCTACAATTATTACCTCCCCACACTTACTTCCATCGTTAAGTACACAATTTCTTGATGCTGCAGGATGTGTCCTATCAACTGATCCCTTCTTTTGGCCAAGTTGTGCCATAAATTATTTTTTCCCTCAATTTGATTCAGCACCTCCCTATTTCTTACCCATGTGATCTTCAACATTCTTCTATAGAATTACATTTTTTTCCCCAGTCCACAATGCCATATGCTCATTTCCATTTTCAAAAGCTGCTATCTTCTTCTTGTCTGAACTGTCTATTGCCCACATTTCACTTACACACAAGGCTACATTCCAGACAAATATCTTAAGAAAAGACTTCATAATACTTCAATTTATATTGCATGTTGATAAATTCCCGTTTTTCAGAAACAGATCTGAATCAACAATTTTTTAATTCGATGCTACACATTTCTTACCAGAATTCAGCAGATTTTGTAAAAAGTGGTGCAGGTATATAATACTAGTTAATATCAGCAGTGTAACATTTTCAAAAAGTAGGAGGGAAGTGCATCAAAAGTAATGCCTAAGTGTACTGTTGCAGTGGACATTTGGCCCCATTAGCTGTTGTTTAAACAGAACACAAAGTAAAACTGCACTGTTACAGCAGCCCCGGCCTTCACTTATAGCAAATATTAGGGCCATTTTTGTAAAGATTTCACTCAAAACTTTGATAAGAGGCCTACCACTGTCATCCTCTGTTCACAAGCAAATGCAGCTGAAAAAGGATAGTATTTCAGTTATTTCAATTTCTAGGTAGATACGAGCGTTGGAACTGAAGTAGTGGTATCTATTTATTCACAACCGATACAAAAAAGTTACATGTTTGCACCTGTTACTGTCCTTCAAAGTAGTCACCAGTGTTGTGTAGAACCCGTTGCCAGGTATGTGGAAGGCATAGTAATACTGTTAGCAGAGCCTGTTCTGTTGATTGTGCGAATGATGCGGTCTACTGCCTGTCGAATCTCTGGAACAGTTCTGAAGCGAATGCCATGAAGTGGTTCCTTCCTCTTTGGAATCAAATCAAAGTCACAAGGACTAAGTCCGGGGAGTATGGTGGATGGTACAGTACTTCCCAGTCCCATCGACCGAACAGAGCAGCTACGGCCTGTGCTGTATGCGCCCACACACTGTTGTACAAAACGATGGGTGGGTTGTGTAGAAAGTGTCGCCGCTCCTTTCACACAGCTGGTAGCAGGTGATGCTCCAAAAACGAACAGTAATACAACTTAAGCCCTTGTGACTGATTTGATACCGAAGATGAAGAAACCACTTCGTGGCATTCGCTTCAGATCTGTTCCATAGATTCGACAGGCAGTAGACCGCTCCATTCGTACCATCAACAGAACAGGCACTGCTACTGGTATACTACGCCTTCCACATCACTGGCAATGGGTTCTACACAATGCTGGTGACTACTTTGAAGGACAGTATATGCAACTCTTTTTGTATCGGTTGTGAATAAATAGTTGCCACTGAGTTCCAACCCTCATACAAACATTTTATATGTATTAACTAGTAAATTTATAGCAAATGGGGTGAGCAGTACTGTTGTGCAGTGTTTGTTAAGCTCTACTGTTGAGCAACATATTACATTGTGGTCACAAGCGGAGGTATGCTTATCCACATGGAGACACCATCTCCACTTCTAATTGGTTGACTATAGTGACAGCCATAGCCAATTGCAGTCCAAGTTTGAAGTCTGGGCAGACATGTTCACTGTTCAGGGTGGTTAGTATTGATTCAGTCCTATCAAACTGTAATTTTATAACTTTTAAGAGTTGGTTGGTGAACACCGATAAGAGCCATGGGGAAGTGTGTTAGTTGCTCAGGATATTGATCATTATTATTGATAATAAGCATTACAATTAATGAGTTCAAGTTCATGACTTGCATTCTGATTAGACTGACGAACCAGTTCTTCATGTGGAATGTTGAGCAATTGTAAATGACTATATTATGAACAGTGTTGCGGCAAGAATTGCAACACTGAATAAATTAATGGCATCCCTTAAAAAGACACTCTTCACTGGAAAGTAGACTTGCATTTATCTCATAACAGTTTCGGTGCCAAACCATAAACAGAATCATGACTGCACATGACCTTCTGCGAGAGGGACATCGTCTTTAGAAGATGCAAGGTGGGCAAAACAGAACTCTGCGAAGTCTACCTGATACTGCACACATCCGAATGCAACTCTCACTGAATAGTTACAAAAGAGGTGTAGGACATGGCATCTCTTGCGGGGATGAATCTGAGTGGCTATGAATGTTTTAAGTGATAAACAGTGAATTGGCACTACCAGTGACTTTGTGATTTTGATCAACTGAACAGTGACTTTCATTGGTAAAAGAAACAGAGCACAAGATAAGGGTGAACTGTGAATTTTAAAATACTGATCACATGTGAATCTCTAGATAAGGAGCTTGAAGTAACACTGATGATTGATTATAGCTGTTGCTCAAAATCATGCAACAGTACTGATCAGTGATAGGAATTATTTTGGTAACGTACACAACACAAGTGGCAATGAATGCTATGTTCTGTGATATTGATGCAATATAAAACACTAACATCAAGAAAAGAAGACATAGAGATTTTGTGTTATGATGCAACGCACTGAGGAGGACATATGTGTCGAGAGGCTGCCAGAAGTGGAGAGTGGTCACCGCATTCTCTGCAGCCTCCGTCGTAACAGCTTGTGGGGCAGCCCATACGGAAAGGGAAAGTCACTGGCCCAGCTGATGAACAAGAGATGACCCTCACCTCGATAATAGGCAACTTGTCTTTATAAAATCTTTTGGTAGACTGATGTTTGTCTCTGTTAAGGCCCAGGGTAGCAATAGCTTGGCAGAGTGCAGCACAGTCTGTAAATTTAGATTAGCAAATAGTGAGCACAAGTTCTATTAATTATTGACAGTAACATTTACAAACATGAATAACAAGAGAGGAAAGATGGTTGTTCTCAGGAATAGGATAGTACATTACTTTCAAGGGGGACATGAAGGTGATGAGCATCCATCTGGGTTACATGATGAAAGTTCAGTATTGCTGCAAGATACTTCTGATGTCATAGAAGTCTGGCAGAGGTACATGCATTCACATGATGATCATGGGTCAGATTTAGTGGCACCAAATGTAAGTCACCACACCCATTCAGCAAACACTATAGCTGTTCATCTAATAGTGAATCATCAAGTGAAAGTACGATAAAGATATGTTCACGAGGTTTCTCAAGGAATCTCAGAATAATCTTGAAAAATCATTTAACATTCATTTGAAGAAACTAAAATTTAAAATTTCCATTAAAGAAACTAAAATTTCCATTGGAAAAAAGAAGAAAAAGAAATTGCTAATGAAGTATTTAAAAAATGAATAAAATCCACTTGGGAAAAATTATAATCAAAGAGATGAGTTTTGCTTAGAAACTTCAGTCTTACTTAAGGAGTATAAAGAAAGGATAAGTAGAAGCACACATGAGCTCCACATTACTTGCCCAGAATCTAATGCTGTACAGTTAGCTAACAATCAAAAAGAAACTAAAATGTGTTGTAAAGTAACTAATAAGCAGCAAGATTTAAAGGCTCAAACTGATATGGATAAGAAGATAGAGATGGTTAAAAATACATGCACTGAGAATGCAGCTGAACATTTAGAACTGAAGGAATGGCAGTAGGTATGGGGTAAAGTTAAAGTCGGTGGCTCCGTATGCCACTCAGGTTGAAGCAGAAATAAAGCAAAGGTTATAATCTTGACATGAGCATGAAAGATAGTAGGATAAAAATAAAAACTACGTAATATCTGACAATCAGTATTTAACAGTGAGTAAATATCATAGTTTCTCTATCAGAGGGACACCCAGTTACATTAAAACAACAATCTGAAGAAATATTTCCTATTCAGTGGGACAATAAAAAAAAAGATTAGTTGTGTGACTAGTGCACAAGAAGGGGAAGCACTATCCAGGGGAATGAGGTAGAATCACAATGCAACACATACAACCAATTCATAGGACTGTTAACAAATGAGTATTGGTCCAGCGGCATGCAAAACTGTCAGAAGAGACCTGATTTGAAGTTCAAATTATCACAAACATTGGGAACAAAAGTTATAAAGAGGTCTTCCAAACATATTTGGAAAAGAATTTGCATTTAGACAATATACTGAAAGAGTGACTTGATTTCAATCATTATTAAGTTACAAGTTAACCAGAATGCCAAAGACAGATGTTAGTGGAATGTACAGGCTTGGGATCATTTATATGCTTTAGCAGGCAAAAGTCAGAATTTAGAAGGTTGGTGCAGAAAATGGTGGAAAGGAAATGACACATAAAGATGGGCTGAAATGCTGCCACCGAGATTTACACAACACCAGCACCAAATGATATGCATCAGGAATGCAAGGAGTGCTGCAGTATGAAAAGTAGGGTTCATGTAATTACTGTTATAATCGTCCGAGATGAGGAAAAGGTGGATTTAATAGTGGAAGAGTAAATTATTATGGGAAGTCTAGGGATAACCATAGCAATGGAAATTATGAACAAGAGACTTCATCTACGAGAAACTCACTGGTTGTTTAAGATTCGATAATGAACTAGAGAGACCAAAGGACCACAAAAGCTAAACTTTTTGGAATCTGATACCAGGGATAGTATTAAAGTGGTGCTGATGGTTCTGGAAAAAAAAACAGACAGATCAGTGAGCATTACTCTGGGTGCAAGGGCAATTAATAAAATTATATGGCCACAAACAGATTGACTGGAGGTTCCGGAAGAACTAATACAGAAATTTAATGATATTTTACTAAGATGGTATCTGTTCTTTCGGACATGTCCGAAGGAAAAGGTGGACATGTCCGAAAGAACAGATACCATCAGTGACCAAGCAGCTCGTTAGAACGAAATTACAATGAAATGAACACTCTTAGCTGCTTACAGGCGTTGACATACGTCAACGGGGACAGATGAAAATGTGTGCCCCACCCGGGACTCGAACCCGGGATGTCCTGCTTACATGGCAGACGCTCTATCCATCTGAGGCACCGAGGACACAGAGGATAGCGCGACTGCAGGGATTTATCTCTGGCACGCCTCCCACGAAACCCACATTTGCAACGTATTGTCCCGCACTACATTCGTAGTGCCCCTGCCCATTATACTCATTACTCGCGGCGCGTTGCTGATTCCCGGACATGTCTGAAAGAACAGATACCATCTTAGTAAAATATATAGTTAAGGCTCACCGGCCACTTGACCATCTTCTTCTTCTGTGCGAATGCACAAACAGTGCTCGAACTCTTACGGGAATCGGAAACGCGCAGCGAGTAGTGAGTATAATGGTTGAGGGCACTACGAATGTAGTGCAGGACAATACGTTGAGAATGTGGGTTTCGTGGGAGGCGTGCCAGAGATAAATCCCTGCAGTCACGCTATCTTCTGTGTCCTCAGTGGCTCAGATGGACAGAGCATCTGCCATGTAAGCAGGACATCCCGGGTTCGAGTCCTGGGCGGGACACACATTTTCATCTGTCCCCGTTGACATGTGTCAACACCTGTAAGCAGCTAAGGGTGTTCATTTCATTGTAATTTCAATTTAATGATAATTGGGTAATGTCTAGCACAGATATAACAGATAGCTTTTGGCAAGTGCATTTACCTAAAGAGTGTGGAAGATAGCCTTCATTTATGGTAGTCAAGGTTACCAATTCAAAGAACTTCTGCTTGCAAGATTTCCAGATACAGGAAATTAAGCACACAGTTAATGGATTGGTGGTACCATTTGATTTTTGATTTGAAGACATCTACTGCAGCATTTATTTTCATGTTAGATAAAGCACTGGAGATGACTTACTAGCTAAGGAGACTGTCTATGCAGACAACATATTGCTACCAACAAAAAACTGGCATGAACATAATAAAATATTGGAAGAAGTTTTAGTGGCAATTGCAGCAGATGGCATCAGAGTAATTTTTGAAAAACCAGAGTTTGAAAGAAAGGAAATTAAATTCCTAGGACACATTATTTCAATTAACAACGTAAGGGCAAATCCTGACGAAACTCAAGCTATAAAGAACTTTCCTGAACCAAAAACAAAAGGCAAATAAAAGGATTTCTTGGTCTATGCTGATTTTATTGTAAATTTGCAACAAATCAAGTATTTAATGCCAAGGCATTTTTAGACTTAACAAAAAAGAAAGCAGTTTGGGTATGGATCAGCCAGTGCAGTAAGGAATCTGAGGACATTTAGGAAGAGTTATGCAAAACTATTACACTGTTACACCCTGATATATCACAAGGTTTTTGTTTCATGGCAAACATGTCCGAATATGGGACTGGTTCACGATTGTTTCAGATAACAGGACAAGAAAGGGAAAGCAATCAGTTTTGTGAGCATAATAATAAACAAGTGGGAACAAAATTATTCTGTTACAGGAAAGGAAACTTTGACAACAGTAGGGCCATTTCAAACGTTCAGATACTTCTATGTATACAGAATACAGAGCCATAGCTTTCTTGTCAGACTGCAAGTTAATGCATGGAAGACTAAGAAGATTCTTCTTCTTCCTGGCTCTACAGTCCTTGATGGGCCTTGGTCTGCTCTAAGACATCATTCTATTTAGCCCTGTCCATTGTCTTGTTGTGTCTTCATCCTCGGGCACAAATAATTTTTAAATCATCTTGTATGTCATCGAAGTATTGCAGTCTTGGTCTTCTCCCACTTCTTTGTGCTGCTGGGTATTGCAGCAGTGCTATTTTCATTGGGTTCTCATGTTCCACGTGAAAAACATGGCCAACCATTTCAGGTAGTTTATTTTAATGAACTTTACGATTTCAAGATCTTCATATAATCTGTAAAGCTCAAAATTGTACCATCTACATCATATTACATCTTCATTAGTCACCCAATAGCTTTGGCATAACACCTTTCATTCATTGGGACATATTACTGGCTAGTTTCTTTATTGATAGTTGAATCTCTTGCATCGAGGGCATCCAATTGTCCTTGCCTTCCATTTGTCGGTATCAGTTAGTTCCCACACATCAGCATTGTCTGACTACATTAATTCCTTGAAGTACTCTGCCAATGATGGCACACTCCTTCCTGTGATGCTATCAGTTCACCATTTCTTTTTTTTCTCTACACTGTGTTGCTTTTGGCTGAAATTCCTTTCTATGGTTATTGATCTCTCTGCAGAAATTCCTGCTTTCATTAGTGTTACTCAGTGATTCAATGCCCTGCAACTGTCTTTCAAAAAGGCTTCTCTTCTTTGATTTCAGAATCTGCTTTTCTGCACGCCTTTTTTCCTACAAACATTCTTGTTGTTCTGGGCTGCATTTTTTATATGCTTCATTCTTTGTTCTTGTTGCCTCCTCACACTCTTCTTCATACCATTTTATACCATTCATTCCTTATGGCCAGTTGTTCCGTAGCAATCACTTCCTCTGCAGTAGCCTGTATTTCATTTATGATTTTATTCCATTGCTCATTTAAGTTATGAGTATAGTTCTGCAGGATTTCTGTCTATTATTTTCCAAATTAATAGATACATGTTCAGCCTTCCTTGGGTCATTACATTCTGATATATTATACTTATTTTGCCCTTCTCCTTTAACTTTATATGCTTTTGAAATTCTCCCTCTAATTTCTGCTATGAGGAAGTAATGACCAGAATTCATCTTAGCGCCTATGAAACTATTGCAGGCTAGTATGTCAGAGGCATGCCTGGTAGCTATTAATATGATCAGTTTGATTCCTAGTAATGTTGTCTGGTGACACACAGATCAAAATATGTATATTCTTACACTGAAACAACATGCTAGAAGAAACTGTCATGTTAAGTGATGCTGCAAAATTTATCAGGGTTCAAACAAGTTACTGATGAGAAAAATATGAGTTTATGCAAGTGAAAGTCACTTAGCTTCTCCTACTCAACTGTCTCTGAACTTCAAGTTGGTGAACCATGGGAACCTTAGAAACCCGTGAAAGATTGGGTACCCAACTCAGTGGGAAACAGAGGTGAAGGCAGACGAGAGTGGGAAAATTGTCCTCTGAAGAATAGAGAGTTCAATTACAGGCGGATAAGTCATACCTGGGGAAAAAGTTTTATTGTGAAAACTGAAGGAAATACAGGTGGATGAACCCTAAGGCAAAGACATGGCAATGTAACAAGGAATATGAGAATTGTATTGTGGAATGTACAGACATTATATAGAATTGGAGCCATTGGAAAAATGGCTGAAATAGCGAAACATACAACATGGCCTTGCAAGAAATAAGATGGACTGGACAGGATACCTTCCAGAAACAGCAGTGTACTATGTACTACAGTGGCCACAACACTGAATACATATTTGGTGTGGGATTTATAGTCAATCAAAGCACTGAACAACTTGTGACAGGTTTAAAGCAATAATTCCAAGGATATGTTGTATGTAAATAAAGGGGAAATCCTTTAACTACTGTCTCCCAAATGCACATACCCCTACTGAGGAGAAGATAGAAGAAGAGAAGATGATCTATGAGGAACTGGAGCAAGCTTATCAACAGTGGATAAAAAATAACATAAAAATGGTGATAGGAGATATTAATGCTAAGGTAGGGCAGGAGCAGGTCTTTTCCCCTACCACTGGTAGATACAATCCCCATAAAGAGAGTAATAACAATGGACTCCATTTATTAAATTTTGCAGCCTTCATGAAATAATGTGTATGTTCATAAAAACTGAGTCGTCCTTTATGTGGAAAAATGGGGGGAGATGAGCGCGCGTGTGGGCGCGCTCACGCGTGTGCGCGCATATGCATGTTTGCAATTCTCAATACTGTTGGCAATGAATTACTGTTTGCTACAGGATACATAACAGTGTTCATTTTTTATGAGAAACACTATCTTACAAAGATAATTTATAAACTCTGTTAAAGTGTTATTTGAAAACTGACCCATCGGATTCAAGACATGTACATATGAGGATTTGTTTCCAAGATAAATCAAAAGTTAGCTTCAAGATACATTAATGTAATGATTATGTCTAAAGTACTGAATACCTTTGTACACATATCCACAGATTTTCAGCAATGTGAGCCATTTTCAAGCAATAAGATGCACACCTTAAGATTTTGGCTGTAGTTTGCCTGTTCTGGGAATGACTAAACAATAGTTCAGGGTTCATTTCGTATTTGCCTACAATTTTTTCCACAAGCACCCATCACGCATTTTCACCCATGGCAATGCTTTGTGTACGTGGAAAGTGTGAAACTGCATCACGGTCCATACAACGTATTAAACTATAGGTCCCCCATATGACCGATTTTGAGGGCTAACTGATGGCAGTAGTTCACCTGGAATACAACTATATTCAATAAAGCATTGTGGCATTCAAATCAACATTCAAGTTTCCACCTCAAACAAGTCAAAGTGAACGTAAAATAGTTTGTTTGATGAACAATGTAAATTATTGTAAAATAAAAGGGAGATTAAAATATTTAAGTTTCATGAACTACCAGAGGCAAGTTTGTCTTGCAAACATAGCATACTAACAAAGTGCATTACTACCACAATTTAGTAACAACAATGAAAATATCTTTTGAAAGCAATCTCTACTCTTTTTGTAAGTCTCACATCTTAATGTAATTATTAACTATAATACAGTTTAAATTTCTGAAGATAAAGGTACCAAAGCAGATTGCTACTCATCTCACTAAGCAAGTGTCAAGCAATGAGTAAGAAGAAAAAAATTGTAATTCTAGTTTCAATGGGAGCAGACATTCTTTTCTGTATAGGAGAGAGTCCTAAACAAATTTGCAACATAGTCAAGGGTAGTCATATGGCTCCTCAAAATGATAACGTATGTTTGTGCCATCTACAGTCATCCAACCCCACCAAGCTATTAAACATTCAGTATCACTGTTTTGGTTCAAACTTGTTGACAATGTTTACCTTCCTCCAAACCAGAAAACCTTTTCTCCCATCAATTTCATTTGGTCCTTTCCTGCTCAATGAGCTATCTTTCTGTACATCTCTTCCATAACTGATACACAAAAACATTCCATAAGTGCAACCAAACATACAAATCATATGCATGTCGCAGGTGAGTTTTTGGCTACTATGGAAGCAGTTTGTTGTTTGTCATATCCAATCACTCATCATCCCATTGATGCACAGAACAGTACCTCAACTAAAAGTAGTGGGATGGTGTACTGAGCCACAAAATATTCTTAATTGATCATCACATTTGTTGATTCAGTTCCTTGTATATCTATGTACTTCAGCACCCAGCAGAATTAAACATCTTTCCAAGGCTTTGTAGACTTACCTGTGGGATGTATAAGCTGCACACTTTTAAGGGTACTCAAAGTGTCAGAACAGATCAGAGATATCACTGAACAAACACATCTAATCTGTTTTGACCAGAAAATATTCAAAATGCATTTATTGTTCAAGCAAATACAGACAGAAATAGTGAGCCCTCCTAAAGAAGAATGCGATCAAGATAAATGTCTGTTTTGTTCCATCACCTTTGAGAACTTTTTATTCCGCATCAGATGAATTTGTTTATTAAATAAATTCAAGGAAAATCACTTCCTGCTCACACCCACCAGTGAACAGAATCATAATTGTGATCATATAAAATTTCATACAACACTGACTTAAAACCATAAGGAGGACTATTACAGGTACGTTTAAGATAAATCTGGATTTCTTCAGAAAGCATGGCAGCAGGTGACTAATCTTGAGCATAGAATGATATTTTTTCCAGACTAAGTTCTACTAAGTTGTGTTTGCACAGAACTCAAACAACCTTGTTTCTTGCAGGTGATTCGAGGAAATACATCACAGGGTGAGCAACAATCAGAAACATGATTTTCAAACAGCCCAGAATTTTGTGTGTAAAGAACCATGAAGAAGTAAAATATTTGTGTGCAGTGAGTAATAAATTGTGACATAGAGACTGATATATCAAAGTTTTTATTTTTTATTGTTGCACAGTTTTGAATCTCTTGCAGACATCTGTTTTTTTAATACACCACACCTTGCCATCTGCTTTCTGTGGAGGCCTTGTATTTCTGAAACCTGAATGGCCAGTTCTTTCCTTCATCACAGCCTCACTGCATGCACTCTCATCTGCTGCCTGTTCCAGAAGCAGAAACTTTTTGTGTTAGGAAAATCATTTTCTTTGAAAATGTCTCACAATTATACCTACACTATGCTCAAGATTACTTTAGGACTGACAGCTACAAAGGCGGTTGAGGGGATAAGTTTCACTCGCGAGGCACAATACACATTCAGCCAATCTCATGAGACCCCTAGTCACAGCAACGACCCTCACACTGTTACAATTTCTCCTGGCCTATTCAATTGGAAATTTACAGCTGACATAGAAACATATTCAAGAGAATGTAGTTTTATACAGAAGTTAGTTTGCTTTTGTAATTTAGTGCCCTAGTATTTTGATAATCTTTTCTTTCTTTCTTTTTTAACAAATCATCTGATGACTTGATAATAAGTCAAAATAATGCCATTTGTGTGACCTCAGGTTGAAATATAACATAAAAATTTCCATACACTGTCTTAAAAATTTGTTGCTACAAATGAAACTAAACTAAAACCCCAGACCAACTCTTCCAGAACTCACTGATGTCAACTCTATGCAACTCCGTTCTGCACCTCCACGTGATTCTGCTGAAGCATAAATCCTAAAGTAATTCTAAACAGAGTAGTCATGAGGCAAGTTCAGGATTTCATATATATTTTTCTGTGTGTACTTGGTCTTTTTTTAAATTTTGGGACTTACTTCCATTTTCACATTGTAGAGTCACTTTATTTGAACAGGATTCCTCAGCAAGTTTGCTCAGTGAAATGCTTTGCTGAAAAAAAAAAATAACCATTATATTATTATTATTATTATTATTATTAATGAAATACATACATAAATACATTCTACTACTACTACTACTACTACTACTACTAAAGGTGTTTTTTTGGTTAGGACAATTTCTGTGATTAAAATGCAAATATTCTTATGTTCGTTAGTCACCATTAATTAAAAGTCAGTAGCAGACAATGATCAGTAAGACTATATACACTTAATTCTTTTTTTTTCCTTCTAGGCTGTCTGCTCCAAAGGTACCATACATGAACAGAATGTACTTAAAAATTATATTAACTAACTGAAATTTACGAATCATGAGCAATCTATGAACATTAGATGGCTGCCCAAATGCTGCTTCTCCAAGGATTGTCATAATAAGTTTGTATTAATAGGCATTTACTGAAGGACAGTTAGTACTACATATTCGCAGCAAGTATTCTTTGCACTGCAGTCAACAATTATAATCTGACCACAACTAGAAATTTCTTGCCATATTGAATATTTTATCCATAGATTAAACACACAAATCATGTTTACTAAAGCCTTTACAGCCAATGGCAACACTTCCCATGCTATTAGAAGGAAAAAAAAGTGTGTTTCAAGAAAAATAAAGAAGAAATAATAATTAGATAAAATCCAGCCACAATACAGAAATATGTCAAGAGTCCATTATTAATATTGGTAATGGCTTAGAACCATGACAATAACATTTTTATCTTTGGAAACATTACTGATCATTTGTTGCTTTGTGAACAGTTTAAATGGACGTTAGAACTGTATCTCATTAGCTCTAGCACAAAATAAAGATTTCAACTGCATTTAGTGACATATTAGGAGAGAAAAATATTTTTTAAAAATGTGAATAGTTGTACAGATTTACTACAATTTTTCAAAATGCATACACAATCTTTCTGCAGTGATCTTCTTTTGTTGACTCTTTAGTCTACATGGTATATAGAATTTATTGAACTAAGCCAAATACACTCACGTTCAGAAAAAAACAGAACACCTTGAACAACTAGAGACAGCACATTCATATTCATAGGATATGTACATTAGTATGTTCTGCAGAAATGATGAGCATATGAACTATGCAGGTTCAAGGTCAACACTGATGGTGCAGCACACCACCACCTACTGGTAAAATGCGCCTGGGCTCTCGTTCTTGCTGTAAACTGAAGGTAATGGATCAGTGTGACTTGAGAAGATGTGCAAGATACCTTGCAGACATACAAACGAACTTTACCATCAAATCAATGAGTTTGAAATAGAGCACATTATTGTTGTGAGAGAATGTGATGCATCCCTCAGGGAAACTGCTGCTCATGGGGACTAAGTATTTCAGTAGTGCAAAGGGTGTGTGCAGAATGGTTCACAGAAGGCTATAGAACATGACGAGATGGGTCTGATCACACCACCCAGACCATCCCCCATGGAGAGAGACAGCTCTTCCGATTGACATTGCAGGGCAGATCTGTGCCCTCCTCAGCTCTGATGCAACAGTGGAACAGTGGAACACATCATACACTATCAGGGGTAACAGTCTGTCATTGTTTATTACAGCATGGGTTGTGTGTGCTTCGCCCACTTCTCCATCTACCTTTGACGAATGTGCAGAAACATACTAGACAGTAGTGGTGTATGGAACGATGTCACTGGGGACAGGAATGGCATCAAATTGTGTGCCAGATGAAATCAGGTTTTGTTTGAATATGATGGCCACATCTTGGTTTGTCGCAGACAGGGATGCAGCGTCGCAGTGACTGCATATGCACAAGACAAAGTGCCAACTCAAGGCCTTATGGTGTGGGGTGCTATTGGGTATGACCACAAATCAGAGGGGGTTTGTGTCCAGGGCACTGTGACCAGTGTGACCCATGTGAATGACATCCTGCGATCCCTTTCTGCACAACACCCCAGTCATCATTTTCAGCAAGACAATGCACGGCCCCATGTTGCTGCATGAACACATGTCTTCTTGGTGTCACAGGATGTCAGCCTTTTGCCCTGGCCCTCCAGATCCTCAGAATTGTCACAAATCAAAAAACTGTGCGATATGGTGAAACGACAGGTGCAGAGCTGTGACTCCAATGCTAACCATCACAAATGAACTTTGGAACCAAGTGAATGCCACATGGACAGTTATACCACAGGCTGCCATTCATGCTTTATATGCATGGATGCCATCATGCATGGAACAAGTTTCAGGGCTCATGATGGACCCTGTGCCTACTGTGCAACAGCACACATGCTGAGCTGAGGTAACAGAAATGCTAATCATTTCTGCAGAACATACTAATGTACATGTCCCGTGAATATGAACATCCCATCTCTACTCACTCAAGGTGCCCTGTATTTTCTGAACATGAGTGTGTTTTTTAACCCAACATGAAACAGTATCAAGAAGGTATCAATGTGTTGGTATGGGGTGCGGATGGAGGGGGGGGGGGGGGGGGGGGGGAAGAGAGAGAGAGAGAGAGAGAGAGAGAGAGAGAGAGAGAGAGAGAGAGAGATTCATTCATCCTCACTGTAAGACAAACAAGTGACCAGTCGATATTCATTCTCATCGTAATACAAACAAGTGACGAGTCTATGGCATCATTACTACATAAGCCGTTCAAATCACAGTGTTTTTTGTGGTTTAAGAAATTACCATTTACCTATAAATTACTGTTCATTTATTTCACACACTCAAGAGTTCACCTTTATAGTCATTCTCAAGTGCAATCTGAAATGTCACAAAATGTCAACTAGCACCTGAAAATGGCTATAAAGCTGAAATCATGATTGTGTGAAATAAATGAATAGCAATTTACATTCAAATGGTACAAATTTCTTTAAAAAAGTTCTATACAACTGTGGTCTCCCATGAAGCAAAAATCACATATCTGAGTAATTTTTTTTATTCACTATGTCAGACGCAAAATTGAAATCACAATAAAATTATAATTACACTTTTCTTTAGCCCTCTGTAGATCATAATACAGACGAAGGGTGTCTCCATACACTCTTATTTCAATTGCCACCACCTGGGCAGTGAGTATGCCACAGAGAATTGTGCCAGTTACTTTGTGGAAACAATGAGGCCAGTGATGAACAATTAGGTCATACATTAAAACAAAATGTGTGCTTTCATTCAAATATATTTACATAAGCATTACAATGCAAAACTTTTGAAACTCTTCAAGGGAGGGGGCAGTTTCCATCATCATTTTACTCAAATTGTTTATAAATCAATCACTTTCACTCTTGTTTTCTCTCAGACATTCCTCTAAAAGTTCTACAGTCTCTTCTCAGGGAGAACTGTGCATGAAGAACTGGTCATTTCGCACTTACTAACTTTAATGTAATAACTACAACCTCTCTTTCAACACAACTGCTCCAGTTTGATGAACAGTTAACACAGACTATCCTAGAGGACATACTATGCAGCATTAACGTCTACTACAGCCAGATTCAAGAATGGAGAATGTGAAAGCCACAAAAAATCATGCAGAATGAGGCTCAAACTGGAGTGAAAAACAAATTTGGCAATGTCAAACACCACTTGCTTTTAGAGTGGAAAGGGTAAAACATCTATATTAATAAAGGAAGTTCAGTGCACACACTACTATCCAGCCTGTGACTACCCGGTGTCTGTACTATCCAACTTACTTGATTAATATTGTAATAATACTTTTAAATGAGGATTCATTGATTTTATGTACTGTACTTCATCAAAGCTTTAGCAAGCATGCACCGGCTACAATACCGTGTGGCCATTCAAAATATTTTTGCTTCTAGCACATCTTGAGTCACGATTACAAGTTATGTACTGTATTGTTACTGTTGAAAAAATTACTGGTATCACTTTTCAACATACGATACTCACAATCAACAATGTACACACACAGAGCAGTAGCTCTGTTGGCAACCCTGTGTTCTTTGTTCCTTCAGTTGCTTATCAGACATCTAAAGCGCACACATAGTTAAATCATTATTTTGTGTGGTCCTTTGTATTTAGTTAGAAAGTCTGAAATGGGTGATAAATTAACAAAAAATACCTGTAGTGACTACGGACCTCACATTATGAGCTGTAATGTAATCGGATCCTACGGTAGCAGCCAAAACTATTGCTTTGGAGTTAGGGATATGAAAAAGAACTATTGTATACGGGAAGAAAAATTGAGCAGAAATCGAGAAGTAGTGTGATTTACAAGCTAGTGGAAGTGAAATAAGAATAAGGGAGACAATGTTGAAACCTAAGTGTAAAGTAGTTGAAGAAACCTTATTTTTGTGGCATGAACATTTAAGAGGAAAAGGTTTGCCTGATAATGGGGAAATATTGCAAGTAGTAGTATTGCAATTTCAGTGGCAAATAGATGATGATTCAGAATTTACTGCCAGTGATGGATTCTGGGATCACTGGAAAAAATGATTATGTATTTGTCAGATTACCATCACTGGTGAGGCTTTATCTGCTGACAAAGAGGCTATGTCATTGTTTAAAGATTACCTTTAAAAGTTAATTAATAAGGAGAGAATCTCTGGCAAACAGTTTTACAGTTGTAATGAAAAAGGTTTAAATTGCAAGATTCTCCCTATGAAAACACTTGCTTCAAAAATAGGCTGCAGAAACTTGATACAAGAGAAGCAAGGAATGAGTTACCATACTGGCTTGCAGCAAAGCTAATGACAACCAGAAATGTAGGGTTACATTGATAGGGAAATCACGGAAACCCTGAGCTTTCAAAAACCTGAAAAATCAGGAATCATTGCCCATACATTACACTCATCAAAAGAAAGCACAGATAAATTCAGCAAGCTCTAAAATTTGATTACAAAATGAATTCATACAAGTCACAGAGAAAATATTAAAAAGACAACAGTTTACCAAGGAAGGCTCTTCTGTTTCTTGATAATGCACCTTTGCATTATACCAGTTATGCACTCACAGATGGAGCTATCGAAACATTATTTTTACAGCCAAATGTGACTGCTCTGTCAGCTGATGAACTAGGGCATCCTTGAAATGCTAAAGTAGTAGTACTGCTGCCATCTTCTCAATCTGTTAATATCAACGATTGATGACAATTAAGACTGTGCAAACATTCTGAAGAGGATTGAATTACTAGACGTCATAGGATGGTTGTCCGGGGGTGGGTATAGATTCTGAACATATCACTTGTACGATCTTTGAACATTTTCTAGACCATGAAAGTGGATATTACAACTTTTCATCCATGAGTGCAACTGAAGTCAAAGAAGGAAATAATGATATCTTTTCATTGCTAGAAAATGTACCGGGCTGTGAGATGTTGATGCTGAGGACATCACAAAATGGGTGGCAAACGGTGAAGTTGATGAAGTAAGAAGTCAAAAATTGTTAATAAAATTAGGTTTGGTACTTAAAGAAGAGTGTTTTGAATGGTATGGCTGTGCTCGGAAAAGAGAATTAATAGAACTCCAGCCTATTTGCTTTTTTGTTATTTGGCTTGACCTGCCACATAAATCAAGATAGATAGAGTCTACTTTATTATAAAAATATAGCCTTTATTTTAACATATCTTCATGTAATACTATCTTTATTGGAACATTGCCAGTAACATTTATTTAACCAGTATATGTAATAATTCTGATGGGTTGTCAACATATTCCATACATAATGCTGTGGGCAGATACTCCACACATGCGCACATGCACACACAGCATTATGTATGAAATGTGTTAACAACCTATTAGAATTGTTACATATATTAGTCACATAAAAGTTAGTGACAATGTTCCAATAAAGATAGTCTTCATTTTGACCATAAAGCAAACCAATGTAAATATATTTATGTTAAAAGATTATATTTTACCTGTTTGGTATGCCACAAAGATATTCCAATAGAAAGTGCTGATAGCAGGAGGACACACCCAGCATAATAATAATAATTATCTAATGACCACAAAGTAATACTGAAGACTTGAAAAATATAAAATGGATTCACAACTTCATTCACAAACAATGACCAATAAGACTTGACTTTCACTGACATGGTATTTTCACCATACAGGAAACACCTGAAAAAGAGAGAGAGAATCACCTTAGCTTCTATTGTTAGAGTGGCAAAATTTAAATCTGTTATAATACAGTACAGCATTGAAAGTTGGGGTTAACATTATAAACGTTTTTCTTTAAACTGCAAAGTATCACAAATGCTGAAACAGAGTGTGGGACATGGGAATCAGCAGACATGGAGGGCACTTTTATCATGTGGTGAGAGGGGGTGGAGCAAAAAGGCCAGACATAGGGCGAGGGAGGGGGGGGGGGTGAAAGGGGTAGCAGTAGGTGGTAGTGAGGGAGAGAACAGTGGAGGGGCTCAGTGAGAGGGGTGGGGGGTGGGGGAGGGGGCAAAGCTGTCTACAAGACCCAAAGACGGGATGGGGCTGCAGGGGGTTAGAGAGATGGGGTAGAGTGAGGGTAAGAGAGGAATGAATGATTGTTTGATTAATTGAGAGGGGTTATGGGACCAAACAGCGAGGTCATCAGTCCCAAGGTTCCGAAGTGAGTTACAGAAGAAAAAGGGTCTGCTAAAAGAGGATAGATTCAGTCAGGGGAGTCAAATTATAAAATAATGAACATTAAACACACTCAGTAAAAGCATAAATGGTGAGACCAAATCTAAAAACTGGAAAAAGGGGGTGGGGAGGGGTGGGGGTGGGGGCAGTCATGGGATCGCAGACCGAGAAGACTGCAACAAAAGAACCAACCACAACCAACCTGTCCCTGCTCCAAGACTAAAGGAGAATCTTATATCTGGAAATAGAAACCACTTTCACGGAGGAAACTGAGGACCAGTGCAACCATCCATGAATTTTCTGCTAATCAGGATGACTATACTTAACATGAAGGGCCGAAAGAAGGGGACATTCCACCAACATGTGAGATATCATCAGTCTGGCTCCATAACCACATTGTGGGGGTGGGTCATTACATAGGAGGAAACAATGGGTGAGCTGGGTATGACCAATGCATAAATAGTGTGAAACAGTGGACCACTCCCGAGAGAAGCAGAAAGAAGAGTGCCAAACTGCAGTAAACTACTTGATTGTGTGGAGTTCATTACTATGAGCAGTAGCACTCCAGATAGAATTCCAATTCATTCCCTGGGATGCCCACGTGACTTGGGACCCAGAGAAAGATGACTGAACAGGCAGCACACTCAAGGGCAAAGAGAAGATCATGGATAGCACAGATAAAGGGTGGCAAGAGTAGAATGGGATGGTCTGCACCCCAAGATGTGTGGGCCAGGAGGCAGAGAGCATTAAGCTTCTGTATACATGTGGACTTTAGGTTGTGAATGTGGGGCAGCCATGTCAGCTTGTTATCAAAAATACAACCCAAGAAACAGGATTGTGCTACAACATCTAGGAGCTGGTAGCCTAAATGAAGTTCTAGATTGGGATGTACTGTGGGTTGATGACAAAAGTGCATAATCTGCATTTTGGAGGGAGAAAACTGGAAGCCTGCTCAGCAGACACTACCACATGGGAGCTGCACCAGATGCAAAAATCGCCGACGTACGACGCCGGGGTAACCAGAAACCACACAGAGGTTGCAAGCCCATTGATGGCAATGAGGAAGATTGGGATACCATTCTCCTGAATCTGAGGGGTGCTGAGTGAAGTGCCAACTCGAACCCGGAAGAGCCAGTAAGATGATAACTCGTGGCTAAAAATTGGAAGGGGACCACGGAAGCCCCAGTCATGGAGGGTAACTAAAATGTGATGGTGCCAAGACAAGTCACACGCTTTATGTAGGTCAAAGAAGACCGCGACAAGGTGCCGGTGGTGAGTAGAAGCTTGTCGGATGGCTAATTCCAATCAGAGTAAATGGTCAGTTGGAGATCCCCCTGCCCGGAAGCCACATTGATATGGGGACAAAAGGCCCTGAGATTTGAGTACCCAACATAATCTGAAGTTGACCATACTTTTGAGGAGTTTACAAAGTACATTTATAAGGCTACTTGGGTGGTAGCTGTCGAGACACATTGGGTTTTCCCAGGTTTAAGGACAAGGATAACTATACTACCTCACCATTGTGATGGAAAAGCACCTGTGAGCCAAATGTGGTTGAAGACCCTGAGAAGCCGTTGCCTCTGGGGAACGTCCAAGTGTTGGATCATCTGGTTGTGGATTAAATCCAGCCCCGGGGCTGTGTCTTGTGAAGAACTAAGAGCCTGCACCCACTCCCATTCAGAGAAAGGTGCATTATAGGAATCAACATGATATGGGATGAAACTGAAGCGGGTCTGTTCAACTCTGCATTTCTGCCGGAGAAAGGTAGTAGGGTAGGAAGAGGACAATGATGCTGTCGCAAAGTGTGTCGAGAGGTGTTCTGCGAGGATCAATGGATCAGAGCACAGGGAACCTTGGAGGTTCAGACCCTGGACAGTTGACTGTCACTGGCAGCCCAGAAGGCTACAGAGCTTTAACCAAACCTGTGACGAAGAGGCATCCATCCCCAGGGAAGAAACATAGTGCTCCCAGCATTCCTTTTTACTCCGTTTCATGAGGTAATGAGCCTTAGCATAGAGACGCTTAAAAGTGAGGAGGTTGGTCTGTGAAGGGTGTAGCTTGAAACGCTGCAGCACCAGTCGGCAGTCCTGGACGGTGATTTCGACATCCTTGGTCCACTGCAGTACTGGCCAATGACGAGAAGGACCTGTGGATAGGGGGACAGCAGTGCCAGCAGCATGGATGCCTTGCACAACTACTTCAATGAAATTCGAGAGGGGGGGTCCCCACATGGCTCACACTGAAAGCAGTAAATTTTGAAGTGGAGGTCAAACCTCAAGTGGGGACCTAAATGCCACAAAGGATGAAAGAACAGGCAAAAGGAACAAAATTTCAATGAATACAGGAAATCAGGTAGATAGCCAGGTCGACATAAATCAGTACACCAAGAGAGGGGAAGGAGGTGGCAATAGGAAAGAAGCAAGGATAGGGAGGGAGGGGGCAGGGTGAAGCAAATTCAGCCAGGGAATGAAGAATGGGCCGAAACAGCTTGGCGCCTCATGTGTGCCATGCACGAACTCAAAAAAGAACCTTGAGGGTTCTGTGGGGAGGGGGAGGGGGTAAGAGAGGAATAGAGAGATGGAGGGGGGGGGGGGCAGAGATACAGAAATTCAAGTGAGTAGGGAGATGGTGCTGTGATTGAGGGTGGGGAAGGAAGGGTGGCGGAGGGGGAAGGAAGATGTTACTGTAACTACGGGATAGGAGAAGGGAGATGGTGCTACAACAAGTGGGAAAGGACGTGGAACACAAATGGGGTGACACAGAGGTGGGGCAGAGAAGGAACAAGAAAGTGGAGGGTGGGAGGGGGTTGGTGGGCAATGGGTGGGGGATGGAGGGTTCCCTAGGGCAATGAGGGGGATGGAGTGGGCAGGGGCCACAAGGGGTGGGGGCAACCTGGTATTTACTTACAGCATACCTTACTAAAAACGACAAGTTTTAGGCCCATGTTTTGAAAAGGAATATTTCCGTAGAACCCAATTTAAAATAATACAAATACAAAAGCCTTAAACCACAGATTTGTTTTTTGCCATAATTTTATTACAAGAAATTGTAAAAAAAGAAAAATGTATTTTTGAGGATCCTCAATTTGCCAGTGCTTTGGAATAGAGTATATTCATAGCTCACAACTGCAAATGACGTAATCCAATATGGCATCATCCTAGTTGTGCTTGTGATGCAGAAAGGAATGCTGTGACTCACTGGCACATTTCAATCCACACACCAAAAATCTGGTGTGTGTGATTCCTTCTTTGATGTTTAGAAATACTCTGCAATGTGAAATTACAAGTTGCGACATCACCAAAAATTGTCTAGCTCCAAAACCATATCTGCTCTCATGTTAAGTGTGAGAATGCCTTAAGAGGATGCATTACTGGCTGCACATAAATTCAGTACAATCACACCAATGGGGAATGAAAACCAGGACAACAATGCTGACCACCAACACCTTGCAAGCTTGCATACATTGGGGTCCGCAGGCAGTTACTCTGACAGGGGGTTCTGGATATTCAAGTCCCATGTCGCTATGATATAACACTGCCTCCTGGCAAATGCACTTTCCTAGTGAACCAATGGATACATTGGTGAGCCACAACAGCTAGGCACAGTTGCACCTAAAGATTACAAACAGTTGTCACAGAAATATGCTGCAATTACCACAACATCAACTGCTGGAATGCCTGAAAAGTTTTCAACCATCTAATGGATTTCCTATTCCTACAAGTACATAAGGTAACATCTAGTCTAGATAGAATGAGTTTTGCTGCAACACAGGGTGACAGACATACAGGTGATTTTCCCATTCATGAGCTGCTTTTCTGCAGTTTCTACCAATTTTTATTTCTTACATGTGGCTGTGGTGTATTAAAATCACAGAAATTTTAAGATTTTTAAAGAATTGGACATGTAAGGTCGGTCATACCCTTAGGCATATCAATTATGTAATAAATTATGGAACCTACAGCGTGTTAAAATTCAGTTAATAAGCCATAACCTTTATCAGATATCTTAATTCTTGTACTTTTCATATTGCTTTTGACATTAGTGTTCCAGTTTTCCCTTAAGTGTTCATGACAAACTGCTGAAAAGAATTAGGGGAAGACAGCTTTGGACATCTGCCCCATACCCCACTGAGCAATAGCTAAGGACTGGATACGTTGTCAAGTTGTACCTTTATCTTTCACCAATTAAGTACACAATGAATCATCATTATGCCCTCAATCATTTACATAAAAATAACTAAAATGTCTGACATGTATCAAAAACAAAGCGGAAACAATAATTAATCCTGTTATCCAGGGTTCTTTTCATTGGACTTTGAGAGGTCCAATAACATGTATGTCATCTGTGAGCGTATTTCACAGCCTGACATCTATGTGGCATGCTCTGCATGAGTCTACAGAGATCACCATGTGGTATCCGTTCTCATTCTTCAACGAGAGCCTATGAGATTTCTTGGAGAATCTGTGATGGAACAGGATGACCACGAACACCTCTGTCAAGCATGTCCCACATATGCAGGATGGGGATTAGGTATGGACTCATGGCCAACCATTCCATTATTTATATGTCCAACCTTCAAAAGACGCTGCTGATGCCTGCTGCATAAGTACAGCCAGGAGAAAAATTCAGGGTCCCTACTCTATGCAGCAGCCAGTAGATGTTCCAACAGGATCTAGTTTATGTACTGCCTGGCATTAAGGTGACCATGGACAATGGTGAGATCTGTACAGATGCCAACACTTAAGCCTCCCAACAATATCACAGAATTGCTCATCACAGGTTTCCAACATGATCATCTTGCGTCAGAGTATACCTTCACTTGTCTGTGAATAACATGTTTGGCCATTGAGGAAGTTGCCAATTGACACAGGAAAGGCATAACTGAAGGTGAGACGCAAGGCATTGTTGGGTCAAGCAGGATACTCGAACAGGATGTCTGAGATGTAAGATCGTTTCACATAACCTGTTCATTACAATCTGATCGGACACAGCGGCTCCAGTGGCCCTTCTGAGATTGTCTTGTAGTGCTCTGGTAGTATCTGTATGATGCTGCACTGCAGAGGTGGTCAGATATCAGTCTTCATGTGAGGTAGTAATGTGTCTGCGACGTTGTCCAACTCGCCTCACGTACTAATCTGTCTCCCTGTAGCGTGTCCGCAACTTACAGATGATGCATGGAGATATTGGTATCTGCAGCAACATGACAAAGTCCATTTCTGGATCAAACCGACTGCCCTTGTAACCTGCACTGCATTAAGATGTCACAGTGCATGTGCTTGGTTGAATCCACAGTCCACAAATGACAACTGCCATCTGTGTACCTCACTACAAAACACTGGGACATAGATACTCACTTCCTTCTGAGGGGTGACCTGACACTGTAATGAATAACACAGCCGACAGCTGGTGAATGATTTTAATTGTTCTCTACATTGAAATCAAAGATCTCAAGTCATGCAATCAGACCCCATGTTCTGCCTGTATCAAAATAGATTTAACATACCGCATGTTGATACACATGCTCCCCTAATTCTTTTCAACAGTGATTTTTGCATGACAACCCCTTCACTGTAATTTAAGAGAGTTGTGCAACTTATTCACAACTAGATACTCCTGTGACAATTAGCATTCTAGAACAATGCTGCTTAGTGAGAGGTGTAAGTCTCTATTAACCCATTTCTGTCCGCCCCCGGTAGCTGAGTGGTCAGCGCGACAGAATGTCAATCCTAAGGGCCTAGGTTCGATTCCCGGCTGGGTCGGAGATTTTCTCCGCTCAGGGACTGGGTGTTGTGTTGTCCTAATCATCATCATTTCATCCCCATTGACACGCAAGTCGCCAAAGTGGCGTCAAGTCTAAAGACTTGCACCCAGTGAATGGTCTACCCGACGGGAGGCCCTAGTCACACGACATTTATTTTAACCCATTTCTGAGCCTTTCCACCACTTTCAGTATTCCAACAAGTCCAAACAACACATTCTGAATAAAAAAATTGTGAATGCTTTTCTAAGCTTTCATCATCTCTTTAGAATTAAAAACACATTCTGACAAATGAATTGTGTGTCCTGTTACTAGTTTCTAGTATAATCTTTGCTTGTGCGTGTTCAAGCTCAACCAAACTACTGAGAGTGCTGCTGTGAGAATTAATATACTCCATATCTTTCCCATAAGCAGCTGCAGAAAGTATGATTAATAAAGACACACAGCTGTGAACATCTGCACAAGACTAATACATTTGGGGTGTGGTATATGCTCCCGAGGTTCTCCTCTAAATGGCGTGTTTCATCTCAACAGCCATCCACTTGATAGGCATAAAAAACAGTTTGAAACCGAGTTTTCTTTAATGAGTGTTTGTACCATCCTTGTGGTGCAGGTTGTTAAATCAAGATCTTCATTCTGTGTGACACACATTTTCTACAGTCAAGTCACATGGTTGATGAAGCATGCCTAGGTCTCTCAGTAATAGAGGACTGGCACTGCTCACCAGTCCCTAGCTCAGTGCTTCCAGGGCTACCAAACTTGTACTCACACAGAATATCTGGGCTCCCCATGGTGCTTGTGACTTCACATGTCCCAATAGCATAGTTCATTTTAAAACACTCAATGAGTTTTCTACTCACATCCATAACAGATCACAACTGTATGGAAAGCTAAAGCTGTTCCAACACTGTATTAATCATGTTGGTTTAAATGTTTTGATATTTCAATAATGATGCATGCTTAAATAAAAGGTAGGTACGGTGAAGAGCCACTGGATTAAAGGTCCAAAACCAGTAAGTCTAGTATCAATATGTAGACTAATCCTCATAACTCATTGTGGTTCTACATCCATTTTTCCTTTTTATCCCTGGAGACAAATGTGTTTCATTTTCCCTTAACTCTGGTCATTTATTCAGATTGCACAGTGTGTACACAACTACTGACCTAAGTAATATTCAATGATAGCTCTTGTCCTTCCAAAAATGGGCCTAAAGCACAATTCACATAGTTTCTAATTTGTTTTCCCTTGAAAGTTTCATGTAGCTTCCTAAGTTGCTGGCTTTGATTCATTGTGGTGAATCTATTTCTTCTATTTCTTCTCGTAAAGTTTTTTACTCTGTGTTTGAACGTGTGTGTGCATTTCTTGTCACTTCCTTAGCAACAAAAGGAGATTCTTATTTTAAGCTATTGTTCTACTCCTCCTGAGAGGCTCTCCGTATTGGAGATGGTCAGGGGACACTCAGTATCTTTTTGGATTTATACTAACTCTGCAAAAGGATTTGTTTTTGTCTTCAGAATGTACCATTGTTGTGAGATGAGCTTTTCTGAGCCAAGATTTAATCTGAATCTGGGTTGCGCTGTTACTAGATCTGATATCTGGTTGAGAACAAACAAATTGTGCTTTAGTACCTCATCCATTTTCATTTTCACCAGAGTCCATAGAATATGCTGGCATTATACGTGCAAAAGATGTGGGCCACTTCGTCTGTGCCTATGCAGTCGTCAGATTCAGATGAGCTGTTCTCATAGCACCAGGGCTATAGATTTGGGTCACAAGCACATGACAGAACTTCTGTTTGTTTATATTTTCTTGTTCTGACCATCTTGCTTTTCATTTGTGGGAGTGAGTGAGTTGCATATGAAGACCTATGTTTATAGCAAGCTTTTTGCCATAAAGACACCCATCACAGTGACTTTCAGTGGTTTCAGCATATTCTCCCACAGGCATCATCAAGGTGGACCTCAGATCACCACCTGGCATTACTCGATTCTACGATATTTGCAATAACTACTAAAGATTGCCTTCTTCTCTGGCAAATGCACAAACTGAGCCTCTACTCTATTCACTGGTGTTGTGTGCCATCCCAGTTTCTCATGTGTAGCCTCTGAAAGCTGGTAGTTGGAAGCTCCTGGTCATGTAGCCACTCCACTCACAATTTGTGACTCCACCCTTTGGTTTGGCTGCCCCTGACGAGGGAAGCAGATGTATCTGGCAATTGCCTGCTGTAGATGAGATTCTAACAATGCATGTTGGTCCATGAGAGTTATTTAATTCCTTCCCTCCTACCACCCGTATCTGTTGACATTCTAACATTTCATAGTTACATGTTTTTAAGTTGTTTTTTCTTCTTTTAACGAATGTGTGTGCAAAACATTCTATTACATTTGTCACTGATACAAATGTACGGCCGAATAAAGCTTTTTTCAAGTACAATAGAATCTCTATAAGGTATGAGGAGCCACGATGTCTGCAGCACTACCAACAGGACGTACAGCTGAAGATTCAAATGGGTAACATGAAGAAACTTCCTGCTAGACTAAAACTGTGTGTTATAACTGTATTGAACCTTGTGTTTTACAGGCTATGCTCTTACTATGTGAGCTAGCCAGGAATAACCCACAATCTACTCACCCATAAGAGCCCACTCAGAGTATTACCCACAAAAGGCAGAGAGCCCACTTTCATGTCCTGGGCGAGCACACAGTTGTAGCCTGACATGAAGTTTGAGAACAGCTCTCATGCCAGAGAGAAAGCTGCATTGTGGCAAATATGATGACTGATGTGGACAAGAACATATATTTTCTGTTACAGGGAGATAGATTTTGGGGCAGGGGGCAGAGAGGTACTTTATAGTGTTGTTCCAACAATTTGCATACACCTGTAGTCATGTAAACAACAGAGAAAGGAAGATTAGATTAATTGTCCCATCATCAACGATGTCATCAGAATTGGAGTACAAGCTTGGATTGGGGAAAGATGGCAGATTCTCCTCCTCCTCCTCCTCCTCCTCCTCCTCCTCCTGCTTCTTCTTCTTCTTCCTCTTCTTCACAAAGATAATTAACATTTAAGAATGAATTGACTTTGATGATTAAACTGTAGCTAAACTGATTCAGTGTGTCTTCCACATGGATTAATGGTTCTCCAAAATGCCACAGAAACATCTCTCAGACCTTAACAAAGTCCTCATCCACACTGAAGTCCATCCATCTTATGAAGCACTGAATATGACTCATAAGAGGGCAACTCATCCTTGGATGAGCAGTAATCATATTTTAATACTGTTACATGAATCTGAACTACTTCTATCAATTTATTGAGATGAGCATTGGTACAGACATCAAATGTCAGCCTTGACACCACAATACTTAGGAATGTTTACTAATCTCTTGAGGGAGACAAAAGATTGGTTGTCCTATGCTTTACATGGACAGTGAGCTGTGCGACGGCTGTGTGTTGACAAGCTTCCATGTTCCATCAAAGCTGACCCCCACTCGCCACACTCTTTACTCAGAGACACACAAAGTTCATAAACTTTACAATTCCCTACCTAGCAACTTTCTTATCTGAACTAGAGCTGGTAACATCTGGTTAGCTGACACATAACTGGAGTTCCAGACAAACAGTGTGCTTCCTACTGTGACAGCAGTAATCTGCGCATCTCTATTATACACAACAGGCTGTTTCAAGTCATTTGCCTCCACACAATTTGTTAAGCCCCATGAGGGGAGAGGAGCCGGCAGATACAATTGTGCAAACAATGTTGTTAGAAACTGGCTAGAGAGGAAAAGAAAAGGGGAAAAGGAGGGGAGGGGGTGGCAAGAAGAAGGTGTACACAATGTGGTTGTGGAAAATTCAACTTAGCACAGATTCAAAAACATTTTGTTAAGCTTGAGGAACACAGTAATACTACTTTTTTGCAAGTTAGGATCAGTAAGAAAAACAAACCTGTCATGTTTTGTATACAGCATTAGTAGTGTCCTGCTTGACACAGTCACATCATTTAAGTATCTGGGTGTAACGTTGCAAAGCGATATGAAATGGAACAAGAATGCATGGATTGTGACAGGTATGGCGAATGTTCAACTTTGGTTTATTGGGAGAGTTCCAGGAAAGTGTGGTTTATCTGTAAAGGTGTTACGCATATGCTTAAGGAACTCAAATGGGAAACCATGGAGGGAAGGTGATGTTTTTTTTGAGGACCTATATTGAGATAATTTAGATAACTGGCATTTGAAACTGACTGCAGAATGATTCTGTTGCCTCCAACATACACTGTGCGTAAGCACCACGATGATAAGGTAAGAGACATTAGGGTCCATACAGAGGCACATAGACAATAGTTTTTTCCCTCATTCTATTTGCAAGTGGAGCAGGAAAAGAAATGACTAGTAGTGGTACGTGGTAACCTGTGCCGTGTGCGTAACATGGAGTGCAGAGTATTGATTCAGAGTTATACGTACAAAAAAAAGGGATTACCAACACATCATTATTGCCAGTCTGGCAGCAAGTTGGTTACTTTTATCACACTTTAACTGATCAGAGCTGTGCTGAGTGATAACCTATAGTTCCTGTGCATCTATTTCTGCTTTGTACTAGGTAGCTTATAACATACAAGAACATATTTTTACCAAAAATTGAACCATGATGATGTGTTCTGTAAGTTATTGTTGCTACTACTGATATGATACAGTGTTAGACATACAGCTGAAATATTCCCTTATGTTACACGAGATAAACATACTTGTGGTAAGACAGGATTCCACAGTGAACGTGCTTGCTCACATATGCTTACCATGACAGAGAAGGCAAGCACTTTCGGTTCCAGTGTTCTATGGGTCACATTTGGAACAGTCTCATTCAGAGGATGCAATGAATCACTACTTAAATGACAGTGTGTGCATAGTATTTGTTGTGTAA
Source organism: Schistocerca serialis cubense (assembly GCF_023864345.2). NCBI lineage: Eukaryota > Metazoa > Arthropoda > Insecta > Orthoptera > Acrididae > Schistocerca > Schistocerca serialis. Next base: position 528,289,493 of record NC_064640.1, read on the forward strand.
TGAGACACTTACATCTGTTGCCGTACTTCAGAATTGTGACCTTTGCTTCCATCCAGAATTTCAGACAACGTTAGACTCTGGTCATCCAGTCCATGCAGTCGATAGAATCTGTTTAAGCTACTGCTCCATATAAACTTCAGTTCCTGATGGATAAAATATCGTAATTGACCAATGGCATAATCATTACAAATGCCATCAGTTGTAACCACTGCATGAAAATATTTCTGCCCTTCCGACTCCTGCAAAATCAAATATATGCAAATCTCATATTAATATAATAGAGGGAAACATTCCATGTGGGAAATACACATAAAAACATCTACAATGACTATTTAACTAGGATTTTATTTCATTACCCTAGCAGATTACTTTAACAACAACACAGTTGTAAACAAACTTAGCATAGGTTGCTGCATGTGCAACCCAAATTGAAAGAGCACCTTAAATTAAAACACACACACACACACACACACACACACACACACACACACACACACACACACACACACACACACACACAAAATACAAGGTCAAGGTGATGTCTGGTGAGAAGACACATCAGGAAATTTTAAGATGACAGACCAGGAAATTTCATACTGCACCATCAGCTGCTACAGTTATTGCATTGCCACCATGTAACAGGACATTCAAAAAGTAAATCAGCACCAGTGTGGGATTCATGATATAAATTAAATGGCTTTCGTAAAGGATGAAATGTAAACTATTAGAAGTTCTGACACTTATAGTTTGGCAGATCTTACACTAAATAAAATCTGATTTTTAATACATTTACACTGAAACACATGAGACAGTCACTAACACCTCATGCCAAGAATACATTCCTGGCTGACTCAAATGTTGAAGCATTTCGCCATTAGGGAAGCAACCTGTGTTCAGTTAGTATCCAGCCAGTGTTTATGAACAGAACAGTCATTCCAGTATACACTCCACTATAGAATAAATGTTTCCTACTGAGTATTTGTATAGTATTAAGCAAACACATAGGTAAGGTTGCCACAGTTTTAGACATCTCTCTATTTACTGCCTTTCTTGGATACATGTGAACTCTGTAGATAGCAAAAACAATTTTTGTTTAATTTCTCCTATCATATTTGTGTACGAATGTAGACTTTTCAAGCATATATTGTTAGTGAAAAGTTCTAGTAGTTCCAGCTAGGTGATAAAGCCACTTCACCAAAAACTTATGGCCTTGACACTCAGTTGAAGCACTGTGGAATATCAACACTGTCATCCAGTGGAACCTAAGAGCTTTTCTTCATCAGACGTGCGGATACTACATATTCTCAACCTGGAATATGTAATCAACGCATTTTATTAGAGCCACAACAACCTGTGATGTGGTTTTTTGTACCATCAATTGTTTCAATTATGTTCATATATTATGAGTATTCATGAAAGTATCGCATAATTTTAAGTACTTTCTATTGTGTAAATACTTTCCATTGTGTAGATAAGTGATTAGGTACACTAAAGTATTAGGCAGACAAAATCAGGAACTAAAAATATATAAAACAGAAATTTATGATCCTAACAGGAGCAATCGGTCTTATGGTAATGTCACTGAACTTGCACATTTTATACGAAAAGACAAAATATGATTAGAGTATAATGTCTGTTGACAAGGAGATCATCAGGGATAGTGCACATACTCAAATTGGGAAATGATTAGGAAGGAAACTGAAAATGTCACTTTTACAAAAACCAGCCCTGGTTTTACCTTAAAGGATTCAGGGAAACCACATAAAATCTAAATCTGTGCAGGCATATGGGGATTTGAATCACTGACCACATGAATGTGAATCCAGTTGGTACAGACCTCTGTTAAAAATATTCAACACACACGTGTGCTAAGTGCCAATAGAGTGGTCAGAAATTGAAAAGAAACAGTCATTAGTGGGCACCACAGGGGCACTTGCTGCACTTCAGGTATATTAAGCTTGTCCTAGCAATGCATAGTTCTGTCCACATTGACCCTTATTTTCCTAGATGCTTGCAGGAACATGAAGGTCTTCATTAGTTTATTCACTCATTCAGTCATTCCACTCCACTTTCTTGATAACTACAAAGGCCCATTCATATCAAATTGCATTTAGTGAAACATTATGACAGTCTTTTTTGCATTTTTTAAATTTATATTCCTTGTTTTGAATACTGATCCTTTAAAATATCTATTAGATTACTTTTCCTTATTTCTTTCTGTTTCTGCCACTATCACACTACCATTTAGATTGTTACCAACAGGCTACCAGAAGTGCAGTTACCCTGCCATATCTTTTTCCACTCTCCTCTACTCTCACAGAAAAGAAGCCACAGGTTTTTGCCCTTCCAGTCTCTTTTACTAATACTACGATTATCATTATGACTTTCACATCATGGTTTCCAATTCTTTAGATAAAATGGTATGAAGAATAACATCCACTCAACAATCTTAGGAAGCATCTTGAACAGAGTTTGGGGTACTGGAGTCTCTCACTCTTGACAGTATAAATAACTGATTTTGAAACTTCGGGAAATGAATCACACAAAACAGATATTGTGAAATGATGATTTTCTTGAAATGCCGGATCCACTTGCTGAACAAAATCATGGTTGATACTCACTTCCTTCCCTGCCTGCCTGCATCATGAGCAGTGGTACATCCTGCTTCAAAGTTCCTGCACCATTGCTGCACTTTTCTGCCACCCACGAAAGTTTCACCATACACATTACTCGTTCATCATCGAATTTCAGCTGCAATGCATCCCTCATCATGAAGAAATTTAATGACAACATGCACTTCACACTTGCTGGGAGATGCTATTGCTCTAGGCATCTTTATGTACTCGCCGTGTGTTCAGAACTGATGAGTGCAATGCGACACAGTTGTGGGCATGCTAGACATACTGCGCAACACATCTGCACAAAGCTCCATCAAATTGTCACTTTGGTTTTAATTTCATGACCAAAAAGATCTTGATAAAAAAAAAGAGATAAAAAAAGAGCCTTTTAAAATATCAATTAGAGTGTGAAAAGGTGACAGTGTGACAGACAAAAAATGTATAGAGTGTGAACTCTACAATATCGCCTGACCGTATAACTACAGAGTTCACCAACCATAAAGTGAGGTGATATGTTGTAAATACAGTGCACTGTTGTAAGTTGCAGCATTACAGACACACCACTACAGTGCAAAATAGATCTGTAGAATACAAACACCATCCAAAAAGGCCTTTAAGACCCAACACTACCGACTGGCCGCTGTGTCATCCTCAGCCCTTAGGTGTCACCAGACGCAGATACAGAGGGGCACGTCGTCAGCACACTGTTCTCCTGGCCATTGTCAGTTTTTGTGACTGGTGCCACTACTTCTCAATCATAGTAGCTCCTCAATTGGCCTCACAAGGGCTAAGTGCACCCTGCTTGCCAACAGCACTCAGCAGACCTGGATCGTGGTCCAAGTGCCAGCACTGGACTCGCATTCGGGAGGACGACGGTTCAATCCCGCGTCCGGCCATCCTGATTTAGGTTTTCCGTGATTTCCCTAAATCACTCCAGGCAAATGCCGGGATGGTTCCTCTGAAAGGGCACGGCCGACTTCCTTCCTCATCCTTCCCTAATCCGATGAGACCGATGACCTCGCTGTCTGGTCTCCTTCCCCGAAAACCACCACAAGTGCCAGCCAAGCCTGACAGCACTTAACTTTGGTGACCTGATGGGAAGTGGTGTTACCACTGTGGCAATGCCACTGGATGAACAGATCTGTAACATGTAGAAATGTGACCAACCAGCATGTGAAGATGGATTCAAGTGTTTCTTCCCTATACATTGTGTGAACTGTTCAGGCAATGATGCTTTTTTGAGTCATGAGTACCATGTATTAATTACCGAAAAAATATATTCAGGGAATTAAGCATTATGTAACTACAAGGACTGGCAGATGAAACAGTTCATGCTGTTAAAAAATTACCGACTTTGAATTAATCATTCATTGCAGTGACAACAAAATTTGGGCAACAGGACTCCACCACACAAATCCTATTGAGTCAGTCATACTCAAACTTGCACTTGCAAGATGAACCTGAAATAAAATCAGTTGTCTCCTCCACATCACTAACAACTGCAATAGGAAAGCATACATCGTAAACCACTTGCTTACACCTCCTGATTAACCCACCTACTGGACACAGAACACCTAAAGAACGTATGGCTAATAGTTATGGCACCACCACCTTCTCTCCTCACAAGGGAACCTCCCCATCGCACCCCCCTCAGATTTAGTTATAAGTTGGCACAGTGGATAGGCCTTGAAAAACTGAAAACAGATCAATAGAGAAAACAGGAAGAAGTTGTGTGAAACTATGAAAAAAATAAGCAAAATATACAAACTGAGTAGTTCATACGCAAGATAAGCAACATCAAGGATAGTGTAAGCTCAGGAGCACCGTGGTCCCATGGTTAGTGTGAGCAGCTGCGGAACAAGAAGCCCCTGGTTCAAGTCTTTCCTCGAGTGAAAATTTTACTTACTTTATTTTCGCAAAGTTATGATCTCTCCATTCGTTCACTGACGTCTCTGTTCACTGTAATAGGTTTAGTGTCTGTGTTTTGCGACCGCACCACAAAACCGTGCGATTAGTAGACGAAAGGACGTGCCTCTCCAATGGGAACCGAAAACATTTGATCGCAAGGTCATAGGTCAACCGATTCCTCCACAGGAAAACACGTCTGATATATTCTATACGACACTGGTGACGGCATGCACGTCACATGACAGGAATACGTTGTCGACCCACCTAACTTGTACACTTCGCGAATGGGTAAAAAGATTCTTCTACCTTGCCCGATTTAGGTTTTCTTGTGGATGTGATAATCACTCCCAAAAAAGTGATGAAAACGTAAGAGTTTGTCATATAAACTGCAACAAATGAATGCAACAGTTTCACAGTCGCACAGTTTTCCCTGTGCTCTGTCAAATCAAAACATATGTTTTTAACGTTTTCAAATTTTTCCGTTTGTAAACCGTCAAATCCTACATATGTCCAAGCAAATCTGAACATGTCCTGGAATTTTGGAGAGCAAAGTTGATTACGTGTGAGTGCCTGAACTTTGATACTTGACACACGATCACGTAAACAATACTGCTCTGTGTACCTGTGCAGCTTCGCAAAATAATTGTCTGAAAATAAAAAATTAAACTTTTCACTCGAGGGAAGATTTGAACCAAGGACCTCTCGTTCTGCAGCTGCTCACACTAACCACGGGACCACGGCGCTCCTGAGCTCACACTCTCCTTGATGTTGCATATTTTGTGCATGGACTACTCAGTTTGTATATTTTGCTTATTTTTTTCATAGTTCCACACAACTTCTTCCTGTTTTCTCGAGTGATCTGTGTTTAGTTTTTCAAGCCCTATCCACTGTGCCAACTTACAACTAAATTTGAAGGGGGTGCAATGGGGAGGTTCCCTTGTCAGAAGAAATGTGTATTAAAGAACTGAAGACCAATGTGTACGAGTAGAAAGTCATCTGACCACAGTTCACTGTCTTCGATTGGGTACTCTGAAGACAGCCGTAGTACTGATGACAGGAACATTGAAATCTGTCTGTAGGACCAATTTGGCTGCACAATAGTTTTCCCATCTTAATAAAAAGATAATGGGAAAACCTCACTAGTAAGATGACCCAACCTTATGGTGGAACATAACAGGGTTCCAGTTACATGTGGAAGGAGTCAAACTCCTATCACAGGCAGATGCAGATCCAGTTTCAGTTTGGAAGTAGGGGGTCACAGTTCTTTTATTGTTTGTCCCAAAAAATAATTTGTCCTCACACCTAATCAATCCTATATTTAACGTGTCACAGATACTTAGGATTCTAATAATTATAATAATAATAAAATATATAAAAAGCCTTAATACAATCATAATAACTTGCTTGTGTCAGTGGTCAGTACACTGGAGATTTAACCCCTTTAGATCCACACCTGACCACAAGGTGGACCTGGTACTTGCATTTACAAGAAACCCATTTCTAAGATTCTGAAATCACTGCACTAAGGGACTCAAAACCTCCACAAAAAGGATGACCTCACAGTGCAGAGAGATAAAAGGCTATATCTGTCAACAGCAGATACCACATACCGCTGTTAGCCTTCTCCCATCATTTCAGTCTCACAGCAGTCACTATTAATGTTCATGTGCCACACAGTGTAAATACACTTCCAGTCACATTAACGTGACCACCTGTCAATAGCCTGAATAACCACCTCTCGCAGTGCAGACCACAGTGACACATGCAGGAAGAGAGCCAATGAGGTCCTGGAAGGTACTGACAGGGATGTGGAATCATGCCAACTGCAGTGCCACATCCAGCTGTGCTAGGTTTCTCAGCTGAGGATCCATGGGAGAGGCAGCCCAATTGAGGTCGTCTCACAGATTCTCAATTGGGTTTACGTCCAAGGAGTATGGTGGCCAGAGGAGTATGGTAAACTTGTTCTGGTGCTCTTCAAACCATGCACATACACTGGGAGTAATTTGACTTATTGCATTGTGCTGCTAGTAGATGCCATCATTCTGAGGAACAACAAATTGCATGTAGAGGTGGATATCATTTCAAACAATAGATGCACACTTGTGTTGATCCATTGTGTCTTCCAAATTGACAAGATCTCCCATAGAATGCCACAGAAACATCCTCCAGACTGTAATGAATGTAGGGCGTTTGCTTTCAGATGTTTCATGCAGCACATGCCAATGGTCATCTGTCTGATGGAGCATTGAATGGTTACTTATTGCGACTCAGTGGAAATCCAGTTGCAGTACTGGCATGCATATTCCAGTGTTCATTGCCAATAAACAGAAGTCAGCATGGCTCCATGAAGCAGGAGCCTGCTGCAGAGGCCCATACACTGCAACATTTTCTGAATGGTCATTGAGGAGACACTGTTGATAGTACCTCGGTATAATTAGGTGTTAAGTAGCTCGACAGATGCATGCCTGTTCGCCCACACACACCTCCACAGCCACTGTTCACCCGTGGCATCTATGGCCCGCAGAGCACCACAGTTTCATCGTCACCAGTTTTGGATACCGCCATTTTGCCATGCACGGTATACTTTAACCATAGCAGCATGTGAACAGTTTCCAAACTAGGCCAACAGATAAATCGCTCTGTTTCCATATTATGACAATGACTGCACTGTTTTCCATGTCCCCCAACATGCTTTATATACCCTTCACTGCTAGTGCTGCCAGGTGCCTTCTGTGTGTGACCACTGCACACTGACATCTAACATTAATGTAACTAGATCATGTACACTACCTGCAGTTGCAAAAAGGTAAGAAATTAAGGAGATGGGACCTGGATAAAATGAAAGAACCAAATATTGTTGAGAATTTCAGAGGGAGCACTGGGCAACATAGGATGGAAACAGGGAAAAATCAATACAGCAGAAGATGAGTTGGTAGCTTTGAAAGATTGAACAGGGAAGACAGCAGTGGCTCGAATAGTTAGAAAGACAAGGCCAAATATAAATCTCTGGATAACACAAGAGATACTGCATTTAACTGTTGAAAAGAGAAAATACAAAAATGAAGCAGTCGAAAGGGAATACAGACATCTAAAAAATGAGTGACAAACTGCAAAATGGCTAAGCAGGAATGGTTAGATGACCAATGCAAGGCTGTAGAAGCTTGTATAACTAGTGGAAATATAGATGCTGCCCATAGGAAAATTAAAGAGACATTTGATTTGAGAAAAGATAAGCAACTATACTAATATCAAGAATTCATATGGCAAGCTAGTACTAAGCAAATTCGGAAAGCTGCAAAGTACAAGGAATACAGAGAGGAAACTTCCTGGCAGATTAAAACTGTGTGCCCGACCGAGACTCGAACTCGGGGACCTTTGCCTTTCGCGGGCAAGTGCTCTACCAACTGAGCTACCGAAGCACGACTCACGCCCGGTACTCACAGCTTTACTTCTGCCAGTACCTCGTCTCCTACCTTCCAAGCTGTGAGTACCGGGCGTGAGTCGTGCTTCGGTAGCTCAGTTGGTAGAGCACTTGCCCGCGAAAGGCAAAGGTCCCGAGTTCGAGTCTCTGTCGGGCACACAGTTTTAATCTGCCAGGAAGTTTCATATCAGCGCACACTCCGCTGCAGAGTGAAAATCTCATTCTGAATACAGAGAGGGTCTGTATAAGAGGAATGAACTTGAGGACAGTATTATAGAAAGACAAGAAGAAAAAGTAGGTGCAGATAAGACAAGAGATACGATGTTGCAAACAGATTTTGACAGAGCCCTAAAAGACCTATCTGGAAGCAAGGCCGCTGGAGTACGTGCCATTCCCTCAGAATTATTAAGATTCTACAGGCCAGGCAGAGAGAGAGAGAGAGAGAGAGAGAGAGAGAGAGAGAGAGAGAGAGAGAGAGAGAGAGAGAGAGAGAGAGAGGACGACGACGACGACGACGACGACGACGGGTTTAAGGAAATAAGTATCTTGCCTATGAGTCCCTTGTTTCATTGGAAATTCATGTAAAATGAGAAAAGGAGGATGGTCAACCCCAGGATATGTGACCACCTTGTTAGGGTTGATTTGAGTGATGTTAGCTTACAATAGGGAGTTAAAAGTGAGAGGAAACAAAGGTAGCTAGAAACCATAGCTGGTAATGGGAACTGTATTCTGACGCAGAAGCAATCATGGGTGGAGTGCGCCACGCCACGCCATCTGTGACAAGAAGTACACTCTAGTATCCTGCACAACACACATCACTCTAGGATACACAAGAAGGGTCATTACACTGAGTACAATTGAAATGGGGTGAGAAAATGAAGACTGTACAGAATAAAGCGCTAATTAGTTTATGCAGTTAGATAAATATAACATGCATATAAAAATTTAAAAATCCTTGAAAGTGCAGAGGGTGAAAGGAACTCAAAACCACTTGGGGCACACACCTCAGGGAAAGAACTCAAAACTTGAAATTTTCAGCGACTCCAAGTAACTGGTTACTAAAGTAAAGTCCTGGATGGGAGCCACAGGCACGAGTTGACCAATGTGAACAAAATGAGTTTATGTGGTAGAAAATGATTCAGGGCCCAGTCATACACTTCCTGTATGTCTCTCTCAAGGTGGCACTTTGCTGTGCATAATGATGTGGAGCTGTAATACTGGCAAAAGGTCATCTACATACATTGATGGTGTGACTGTGGGTCCTACTGCAGTCACGATACCATTGATTGCAATGGCAAAGAGGGTTATGTTCAAGACTGATCACTATGGGATTCCAGTTTCCTGTACATATCGGTTGCTGTGACAACACTGGAAGCCCCACTCACAGAGTGTGAACAGGATGTGATGGTGCCAGGTGCTATTGTAAGCCTTCTCCAGGTCAAAGAACAGTCATCAGCTGTTCACAATGTGTGAAAGCATTTTACACTGCAGATTCCAGACAGATCAGTTTGTGAGTGATGCATCAGAGTGCACCAAAGGCATCTTGGAATTGTAACTAACGTCTTCTGGCTTCCAAGCACCAACAGCTGTTTGAGCATTCTTTCAAATAAATTATGCAGCCCATTTATTAGAGTGATTTTTTGATAATCAGCCAGAATCTGAGTCTTTTGCCATTTTCAGGACTGGAATAATAATACACTCCAGCCATTGGGAGGAAAATTTCCCTTCTCACCGAATACAATTGAAAAGCCTGAGGATGAGTTTTATGTAGTCATTGTTAAGGTGTTTGGACATTTTATTGCAGATTTTATCAGGACCAGGGGCTGTTCTTGACACACTGCTAAAATGCTGCAGAACTCCCATTCAAGTAACTGGAGCACTGTATGACTTGAGGCCTTGTACAAAAACAGATAAGTAGTTTTGCACTGCCAAGCATATCCGGGTCAGGAATTATGATGGTGCTTACTCCATGCAGACATTTCAGTGAAGTGTGCCACAAAACATTCAGCAATGATAATGGGCTTAGTGCAGATGTCATCACTAACTGTGGACAGTTGGTGGCACAAATGTGGCAGAGTTTAGTCCATATTTGAGAGAATGGGATGTGGACTCTCACAGATGATACATTCTGTTCCCAACATCTCACCTTTCTCTTTTTTATTAATGACTGTGTCTTCACACGAAGTTTCTGAAAAGCTATTAGATGTTCCTTAGAAAGACAACATTTGTGTCGAAGTGCCCGTCTATATTATCTGATAGCTGGACCTATTCCTCCAGACCACCATGGCACACATTTCTGGCAGGAAGGTCTGAAGAATAGGGTGTCATTGCTTCTGTAGCATGTATAATTATTCAATAGTATCTTATATCACTCCTTTGATATCCTTCTCTTTAGCTCCTAAAGAAGCTTTGGAGGTGAAATCTTACCAGCTGGCTTTCTAAAGTGACCAATGTCGTGCATGTTGCACTGGCTGGTGGCTGGAGAAAGAAAAAGAGAGAGAGAGAGAGAGAGAGAGAGAGAGAGAGAGAGAGAGAGAGAGAGTGCTAACTGTCTCCCAGGTGACCATTCAGCAGGACACAAGGCACCAGCTGTCATGTGTTACTCAATCTGCCCATGCTGACACACAGTGCCTAACCTCAGCCACCAGGAGGCGGGTCTCTTAGACAGCACTGACAGATGTGCATCAAGAGTGGCATGTGCAGCTACCATGCAGTGCCACCACAAGGAAAAGTCACATGCTATTCTACTTAAGCTTGCAGCGGAGTGGCTTCTGTCTCATTCTGTACAATTTATGCTCTTGCTAACTTCACTCTGCTGTCTGGTACCGATCCGGTTGTATACAGGGACGATGTTTTGAACATATTTGCGGTTTTGGGATTAAAGTGATTGTAATTCTTGAGAACATTTCTCATGGAAAACAGTGGTTATCTTTAGACTTTAAAATGGACATAATCTCAACCACAAGAAGCCTTTATTTTAGTAGTTACCAGTTTTGGTCAATTACTGACCGTCTTCAGACCTCCTACCATGTTGGTAGATGGTGGCAGTGACAAGACATCAACTGTTGACGTTTGTGGAATTCATAACACTTGCTCCATTCACAACCACTGCCTACCAACATTGTAGGGGGTCTGAAGATGGTCAGTAACTGACAACAACTGGTAACCACAAAGATAAAGGTTCCTCACGGTCAAGCTGTTGATGTTCATTTTAAAGTGATTGTATTTTTATTGGTGTTCTCAACTGTGTATGTTACAACATCACCAGCTGTTACCCTAACCGACAAGTGAACACGGACAGCCACAGCTTCTAATGCAGTGGTTAATGGTACATGCTCATTGGAAGTGTCACAGCATATGAGCATGTACACCCCTCTAAATGCCCTCTCAGTGTAAGAGTGATTTCTGCAGTAGGATTTCTAATTTTGAACAGTAGCTTGTTGGGTTTCTAAGAACCATGTCTCCTGAAGTGCTACGCAGACTGTAGAGTAAGCAAGCAGAGTTCAACCAGGTGGTGATGGTGGCAGTTACAGTTCCATTGAAGTAACATCAGACTGGGATTTGAGAAAGCAATGAAACAGAAATGGGAGTATGAATTACGTTGCTGCTGAGTTGTGCTCCGCCTGAAAGAGTAATTCTTCATCAATATTTATAGAGTCAACCTCAAAGCGGGTGGGGGTCATATCGACTGGAACAGCTACATTTGGTTTAATTTTCAATTTTTCCTTCTTCTGTCTGAAGTTTCAGTTCCCATGGTGAATTTCTTGTCTTGACTTCTACGACTGATGTGGAAAATTCTTTCCTACAACCCACAGCTTGTGACTCTTTCAGCCACTGGTTGGAGGTAGAAAGGTGGTCTTTGTCTTGGGAAGGGGGCACATTGGAAGGTGTCCTCTTCCCTGGTGATGCCAGATGATGATGAGGTACCCTCCAAATGTGCTGATGGGGTAGTTGCCACCTTTGCTGTGGGGTTTGGGGATTGAGGCACCCGACAGTCTCTACCTCATCTGAAAAACAGGCACAGGCATATGGCCAGTGCCAAGAGTTGGTGTTTGGGACCTAATTATCAGGCTCAGTGTGGACTTTGACATGATGTTTGCAAAGTTTGGCATCTTATCGATTGGATGGCGACATTCAAACTTATTTTAATGCCTTGATATGACACAGTCACATGTTCTATGTTACCGTATTTTCTTCTTCCTCTTGAAAACTGAGCATGTTAACAAAAGAGGGGGGATGGGTGTTCTACAGTTTACACATGTAGGGGGCTGTTCACTAAGTCTCCCTTCATTCGTCGTCGTCCTGCCTATTCCAAACATAGCCTCATTAGTACAATTGTGTGTGTGTGTGTGTGTGGGGGGGGGGAGGGGAGGGAGGGGGGGGATGGGTTCAAACCTCTTGCACTGAAAACATATGTTCTTGTTGTGGTCTTCAGCCCAAAGACTGGTTTGATGCAGGTCTCCATGCTACTCTATCCTGTGCAGGCCTCATCATCTCTGAATAACTACTGCAACCTACATCCTTTTGAATCTGCTTACTGTACTCATATACTGGCCTCCCTCTACAATTTTTACTGCCAGACACTTCCTTCCAATACTAAACTGGTAGCCCTTTGATGTCTCAGAATGTACCGTGTCAACTGATTCCTTCTTTTAGTCAAGTTAAGCAACAAATTTCTTTTCTCTCCAACACTGTTCAGTACCTTCTCATTAGCTACACGGTCTACTTTCTAATCTTAAGCATTCTTCTGTACCACCAGATTTCAAAAGCTTGTATTCTCTTCTTGTCTGAACTGTTTATGGTCCACATTTCACTTCCACACAAGGATACACTCCAGACAAATGCCTTTACAGAAGACTCCCTAAAACTTAAATCTATGTTCAACAGTAACGAATTGTTCTTCAAAAACAATTTTCTTGACACTACCACATTTTATATCCTCTCTACTTCAGCAATCATCAGTTATTTGACAGCCCAAATAGCAAAACTCATCTACTATTTATAGCATCTCATTTCCTAATCTAATTCTCTCAGCATTGCCTGATTTAATTTGAAAAAATTCCCTTACCCTCGTTTTGCTTTTTTTAAATGTTCATCTTATATCCTCCCTTCAAGACATTGTCCATTCTACTCAACCATTCTTCCAAGTCCTTTGCTGTCTGTGACAGAATTGCAGTCACTAGAAAACCTGTAAAGTTTTTATTTCTTCTCTGTGAACTTAAATTCCTTCTCCAGATTTTACTTTGGTTTTCTTTACTGCTTCCTCAGTGTACAGATTGAAAAACATTTTGGGATAGGCTACAACTCTGCCTTACTTCCTTCTCAGCTGCTGCTTTCTTTTCACGTCTTTCGACTCATATAACTGCAATCTGGTTCCTGTACAAGTTGTACATAGCCTTCAGCTCCTTGTATTTTACCACTGCTACATTCACAGTTTTGAAGAGAGTATGCTAGTCAATGCTGTAAAATGCTTTCTCAAGATCTTCAACAGCTATAAAAAAAATTTGCCTTTCCTTAACCTATCTTCTAAAATAAGTGGTAGGGTCAGTGCTGCCTTACATGTTTCACACCATTGGGTGGCTTTCGGAGTATAAATGTAGATGTAGAAGCCCATCTGGGCCTCCCCAAGGTGGGCTACTACCAGTTTTCCATTATTCTGTAAATAATTAATGTTAGTATTTTGCATCTATGACTTATTAAACTGATAGTTTAGTAATATTCGCATCTGTCAGCACCTGATTCCTTTGGAATTGAAATTATTGCATTCATTGTGAAGTCTGAAGCTATTTCACATCTCATACACCTTGCAACTACGTGGAATAGTTTTCTTATGGCTGGTTATCCCAAGGATATAAGTAGTTCTGAGAGAGTGTCTTCTACTCTGGGTCCTTGTTTAGACGTAGGTCTTTCAGTGCTCCATCAAATTCTTCTCAAGTATCATCCCATATCTCACCTTCATCTACAGCCTCTTCTTTTTCTATAATATTGCCCTCAAGTACATTTCCCTTGTATTGCCCTTCTATATACTCTTTCCACCTTTCTGGTTCCCCTTCTTTGCTTAGTATTGGTTTTCCATCAGAGCTCTTGATATTCACACAGCTGCTTTTCTTTTCTCCAAAAGTTTCATTTTCCTATATGTAGTATCTATGTTCCTATAGTTATATACACTTCTATATCTGTACACTTGTATTCCAGCCATTCCTCCTTAGGCATTTTGTATTTCCTGTCAATCTCATTTTTTAAGACTGTATTTCCCTTCACCTGCTTCATTTTTATATTTCCTCCTTTCATCAAATTCAGTATCTCATCTGTGATATTCTAGAACTTCTACTACACTTTGTCTTTTTTTTTGATTGATTTCTTTATTAACCCATGTAACAATTTACATTGTGTGGATTTCGTCAGCAAAATCATATACAATACAATATACCTACAATTATACACATAAAATTTGTATTTACACGCATTTTTGAGGTATCTTAAATTAGTTTTATATCCTTGTGTAATTTGTAATTTTCTTATAGTACTGTACAATTTTTGATTTCATATTATAATTATTTCCTCATGTATTACAATGCAGGCTACTTTAATTACACTACATGTTTTAATTCAGATAGTCCATTACTGCGTAATAACTTTTATTTAATAAAAAAAATTTACCTATTTGATTGCTGCCATCACAATTTCATTTCTCAAAGCTAGCCATTTGTCTTCTGCTGAAGTAATATTGCCCTGTTTCAGTCAATTGTCACCTAATGTTCCCATTGAAATTCTCAATAACCTCTGGTTCTTTGAAGTTATCCAGGTCCCATCTCCTTAATTTCCTACCATTTCTGCCATTTCTACAGTTCATAAGCAGTAAATTGTGGTCAGAGTCCACATCTGCTCCTGGAAATATCTGTAAGTTACAATCTGGGTTCTAAATTTGTCTTACCATTATATAAACAATCTCAAAAGTTCCAGTGCCTCCAAGTCTCTTCCATATGTACAACCTTCTTTCATGATTCTTTGACCAAGTGTTAGCAATAATAAAATTATGCTCTGTGCAAAATTTTCCCAGGCAGTTTCCTCTTTCATTCCTTTACCGCAGTGTATATTCACCTACTATTTTTGCCTTCTCTTCGTTTTCCTACAATGGAATTCCAGTCCCATATCAAAAATTTTCCTCTCCCTGAACTACGTGGATAATTTTGCTTATCTCATCACACTTTTTTTTCAAGCTATTCATCATCTGTGGAGCTAGTTGGTACATAAACTTGACTACTGTGGTGGATGTTGGCTTCTTGTCTATCATGGTTGCAATAATGCATTCACTAGGCTGTTCATAGTAGTTTACCTGCATTCCTGTTTTCTTATTCATTATTAGACCTACTCCTGTATTACCACTATTTGATTTTATATTTATAACCTTGTAATCATCTGACTAGATGTCCTGTTCATCCTGCCACTGAGTTTCACTAATCCACACTACACCCAACTTCAAACTATCAATTTCCCTTTTCAGATTTTCTAACCTTCCTGCCCAATTAAGGGATCTAAGATTCCACATTGCGACCTGTAGAACGCTAGTTTTCTTTTTTGCTGTTGATGACATCCTTCTGAGTAGTCCCAGCATGCAGATCCGAATGGGAGACTATTTCATCTCCAGCATATTTTAACTACAAGGATACCACATCATTTAATCACACATCTCATAGGAGGAGGTAAATTGGGTTTGACATCACACCTATAAAACATGACCTTAACTTTCTATAGTAAAATGTTTCCATCAAAGGCTAGGATAAAGGCTCCACTGTCCACCCTGTTATCCTTAAGATCTCTCTGAGTGGGGCAATTCTATTTTAGCACACAGTTCTTCAACCATTTGTACCATTAGGTTCTCATGGAAGATGAAACCTTGAATCCTGTTGAGTTTATTCTGAGGAGAGGTGGTGATCAGTATATCCCCAAGCTTGTCACAAGCCTGAAGTGCCTGATTTGTTAGCATTCGAAGTTTTGATCAATAAAGATCCTACTCTCATTTTCTCTACTGCAACAACTTCTCTGAACATATCCTCAATACTTTCAACAAAAAAACAACAGTGTATTCATTTTTGCAAAAGATCCTCAGTCCGTTCTTGAGCATACCAAGAATTGGACAAACTATCCATCACCATTTTTCCTTGCTTGACTCTCATCCTATGGTGTGGTCAAAGATGAAAATGCCAAGGGATTGAATGTCGCTGGATTAAAGTCTTGTTTTCTATAGCCACCTGTATGGATGGGGTGGTTTCATTTGCGGATCATCCACCCTGAAGTCACTCCGGCTGAGGCTCTCGCCAAGGATGACTTAGTAGCTGTTGCTGGGAGTCCAGGTGCCTCAAACTGGACAGGCACCTACTACACAGCATACATGGGGAAATTACAATTCAAGCATCAGTAATGCAATCCCTGCAGTGTCGAGGCTACAACCATGAGGGTACATGACAACTTTCTACAACAGATTGGCTACTGCAATAGATTTCAGATGTGAACATAATTTCACTTAACAGTAGGTGCAGGCGATCAAAGGGCACGGTGCATAGATCATAAATTATGTACCTTGCAAGGTACCCTTCCCCAAACAGCCTGCACTGACATGAAATTTAGAAAAGAGGAGGTCAAACCCCAAAAGGGAACCACAAGTAATCAAGCCAAAAAGGTTGAGGGAGAGGTTTGAAATGAGCTAAAACTGGTGGGTGTCATAATAATAGCCAAGTCATCAACATAAAAGTGTGATTAGCTATAACAACCCTTTTAGTCAGGACACGAAATGAATTATCTGAGGTCTGTTGTAGCCCCAACATCAAAGGGCTGGGAGGTAAAAATTGTTGTGAGAGATCAAAGCCTGAATGTTCAAATGGATTTAGGTTGGGGTAGTTATCCAGGGATGAAGAGGCTTGTATAGGATGGACAAGCATGGAGAGCTTCATCAAACCAGTCTTCAGACTGAAGACAACAACACAACACTTAGTTGCTCATAATAGAAACGTAGATCACGAGGCTCTCAACGGCCTTACTGCAAAGCTCTCCTGCCATCCCTTCCATGTTGCGACTTCAACACATGAGGTTCCTTCACCACATGCATTCAGGGATTGAGCTAGAGAAAACCTCATGTCTTGAGAAGGGTTATACCTTTTGAACCTGGTGCAGATCACTGACTTTAGCACTGCTTTGGGGTCTTTCTCTACCATAACTTCTCAACATACTCTCCAACCCTGCTCACACTGCTCAGTGAGATGTGTTCCATGACTTGCACTTTAATGGCCACTTCCTGTTCTGGATTACTTGTTACAGCAGTGTCCAGAAAGAAGCTGCCCAGACTGGTGCACAACAAGGCTAACCAGTACATCAGAAAATTCACAAGTGCACAGAGTCATTGTTGATTACTGCACTCACTAAAGATAATGATGTAAAAGTCCTCAGGAGGGTTAAAAAAGACAGTTGGTGTTGATAGTATTCCAACAACTGTCATCCAGAAATGTAGGCATACTATGAGTCACAGAGGTGAGTTACTGACAGGTACATCCTCAGTGTTACTGAAAACTGTACAAGTTATTTCTGTTTTCAAGAAAGGAGAAAAACACACATGAACAGCTATTGGTCTACCACAATTGCATCATCCTTCTCTGATAATTAAAAATAATAATAATTGCACAAAAAAGTGACAGGCTTCACTGATAAAAAAGTATACTGAGTAATTTCAACATGGGTTTAGATACAAAAAATCTACAGAAATAGCTATGACTGAATGAATATGATATTAGACCTTTTGGAAACAAAACAAGAAATTACAGGTATATTTCTAGAGTTGTCAAAGGCTCCTGACACAGTGGGTCATAAAAAAAATTCCTGTTAAAAATTTAACAGTATATCAGAGGAATGGCAAAGAAATGGATTGCATTGTTCCTAAGCAATTGCTCTCAGAAGGGAATAACACAGCAGCAGTACAGAAAGCTGTGAACTTTGCTACTTTACAATTCAACAACTGGTCTAATTCACAGAGTAACCAGCCATCAACATTAAACAGGTGGTTTCCATAAACATCAGGTGGTTTCCATAAACATCTGTACCACACAAAATGCAATAATACAACAGTAAATAATCAACCAACTGAATTCAGATTGCCACGTCTGTGGTTACAAGATAATCTGAAATGGAATAACTACACAGTCCAGTCGCAATAAAGTGACCACTGGCTCTATTCGACACCAACATACAGTAGCCACTCTCAGACGGCAGGTAGCAGCACTATCAGTGGAAGGTATATAAAGCACGTCAGGCAGATGTGTAAAAAAATGCAGTTGTCATCATAATGCACAAATGAAGCAATTTATCTGACATCCAAAAGGGCATGATCATTGGCTTTCAGGCCTAAGGACGCAGCATTTCTGGAATGGTTAAGTTTGGAAAATTTTTCCCATGCTGCTGCTGTTAAAGTATACCATGCATGGCAAATTGGCACCATCTAAAACTGGCACTGAGGCAACTGTAGTGCACCATGGGTCATAGACGACAGGAGTGAAAAATGGCTATGGAGATGTGTATGGGCAAACAGATGTGCAACTGTTGAGCTACTGACCACCCAGATGAACCAAGGGGCTACCAGAAGTATCTCCTCAACAAACATCCAGTGAATGTTGCTTTGTATGAGCCTCCACAGCAGGTGCCTGGTCCATGCATCCATGCTGACTGCTGTTGAATGGTAACAAAGACTGGAATTTGCACTCTAATACTGTGACTAGATGCCACTGAGTGGTGAAAGGACGTCTTTTCAGATGAATCATGTTTCATGCTCCATGGGACAGATGCCCTCTCGTGTGTACAATGTGAAACATCTGAAAGTAAACATCCTGCAACAATCGTTGGATAGTTATGGTCTGGGGAAATGTATTCATGGCATTCCCTGGGTGATCTCGTCATTCTGAAAGGCACAATTAATCAACAAGAGTATGCATCTATCCCTGGGGGCCATGCCCATTCCTACATGTGATTTGTTTTTTTCCTCATCACAATGGCATCTATCACCAGGCTAATACAAAGTGTCAGACTGCTCACAGTACACATGCGTTCCACGGCACTGGAGTCGGCATGGCTCTTCATCCCAGTCGGTACCTTTGAGAACCTCACTGAATCTCCTGCATGTCCGTGCTGCAAAAGGTAATGATTCTGGTTTACGAGAACACCACATTAATGTGACTGGAAAGTGTATATTGATCAGGTTTACACTTACATTAGTACTGCCTGCTATGCCCCGAGTCTGCTGCAAGCATGTACTAGCCAGAATACCATGCATATGTCTGCATACTATGCATACATACAGGCTCACCCAAGATACACACTATGTGATCAAAAGTATCCAGACACCTGGTTGAAAAAGACTTACAAGTTCATAGCGCCCTCCATCGGTAATGCCAGAATTCAATATGGTGTTGGCTCACCCTTCGCCTTGATCACAGTTTCCACTCTAGCAGGCATATGTTCAATCACGTGCTGGAAGGTTTTCTTGGGGAATGGCAGCCCATTCTTCACAGAGTGTTGCCCTGAGGAGAGGTATTGATGTCAGCTGGTGAGGCCTGACACAAAGTCGGCATTCCAAAACATCCCAAAGGTGTTCTACAGGATTCAGGTCAGGACTCTGTACAGGCCAGTCCATTACAGGGATGTTACTGTAATGTAAACCCCCCCCCATGAACCATGGACCTTGCCGTTGGTGGGGAGGTTTGCGTGCCTCAGCGATACAGATAGCCGTACCGTAGGTGCAACCACAACGGAGGGGTATCTGTTGAGAGGCCAGACAAACGTGTGGTTCCTGAAGAGGGGCAGCTGTCTTTTCAGTAGTTGCAAGGGCAACAGTCTGGATGATTGACTGATCTGGCCTTGTAACAATAACCAAAACGGCCTTGCTGTGCTGGTACTGTGAACGGCTGAAAGCAAGGGGAAACTACAGCCGTAATTTTTCCCGAGGGCATGCAGCTTTCCTGTATGATTAAATGATGATGGCGTCCTCTTGGGTAAAATATTCCGGAGGTAAAATAGTCCCCCTTTCGGATCTCCGGGCGGGGACTACTCAAGAGGATGTCGTTATCAGGAGAAAGAAAACAGGCGTTCTACGGATCGGAGCATGGAATGTCAGATCCCTTAATCGGGCAGGTAGGTTAGAAAATTTAAAAAGGGAAATGGATAGGTTGAAGTTAGATATAGTGGGAATTAGTGAAGTTCGGTGGCAGGAGGAACAAGACTTCTGGTCAGGTGACTACAGGGTTATAAACACAAAATCAAATAGGGGTAATGCAGGAGTCGGTTTAATAATGAATAGGAAAATGGGAATGCGGGTAAGCTACTACAAACAGCATAGTGAACGCATTATTGTGGCCAAGATAGATACGAAGCCCACACCTACTACAGTAGTACAAGTTTATATGCCAACTGGCTCTGCAGATGCCGAAGAAATTGAAGAAATGTATGATGAAATAAAAGAAATTATTCATATTGTGAAGGGAGACGAAAATTTAATAGTCATGGGTGACTGGAATTCGAGTGTAGGAAAAGGGAGCGAAGGAAACATAGTAGGTGAATATGGATTGGGGCTAAGAAATGAAAGAGGAAGCCGCCTGGTAGAATTTTGCACAGAGCACAACATAATCATAACTAACACTTGGTTTAAGAATCTTGAAAGAAGGTTGTATACATGGAAGAACCCTGGAGATACTAAAAGGTATCAGATAGATTATATAATGGTAAGACAGAGATTTAGGAACCAGGTTTTAAATTGTAAGACATTTCCAGGGGCAGATGTGGACTCTGACCACAATCTATTAGTTATGACCTGTAGATAAAAACTGAAGAAACTGCAAAAAGGTGGGAATTTAAGGAGATGGGACCTGGATAAACTGACAGAACCAGAGGTTGTAGAGAGTTTCAGGGAGAGCATAAGGGAACAATTGACAGGAATGGGGGAAAGAAATACAGTAGAAAAAGAATGGGTAGCTTTGAGGGATGAAGTAGCGAAGGCAGCAGAGGATCAAGTAGGTAAAAAGACGAGGGCCAGTAGAAATCCTTGGGTAACAGAAGAAATATTGAATTTAATTGATGAAAGGAGAAAATATAAAAATGCAGTAAATGAAGCAGGCAAAAAGGAATACAAACGTCTCAAAAATGAGATTGACAGGTAGTGCAAAATGGCTAAGCAGGGATGGCTAGAGGACAAATGTAAGGATGTAGAGGCCGATCTCACTAGGGGTAAGATAGATACTGCCTACAGGAAAATTAGAGAGATCTTTGGAGATAAGAGAACGACTTGTATGAATATCAAGAGCTCAGATGGAAACCCAGTTCTAAGCAAAGAAGGGAAAGCAGAAAGGTGGAAGGAGTATATAGAGGGTCTATACAAGGGCGATGTACTTGAGGACAATATTATGGAAATGGAAGAGGATGTAGATGAAGATGAAATGGGAGATATGATACTGCGTGAAGAGTTTGACAGAGCACTGAAAGACCTGAGTCGAAACAAGGCCCCCGGAGTTGACAACATTCCATTGGAACTACTGACGGCCTTGGGAGAGCCAGTCCTGACAAAACTCTACCATCTGGTGAGCAAGATGTATGAAACAGGCGAAATACCCTCAGACTTCAAGAAGAATATAATAATTCCAATCCCAAAGAAAGCAGGTGTTGACAGATGTGGAAATTACCGAACTATCAGTTTAATAAGTCACAGCTGCAAAATACTAACACGAATTCTTTACAGACGAATGGAAAAACTAGTAGAAGTCAACCTCGGGGAAGATCAGTTTGGATTCCGTAGAAACACTGGAACACGTGAGGCAATACTGACCTTACGACTTATCTTAGAAGAAAGATTAAGGAAAGACAAACCTACGTTTCTAGCATTTGTAGACTTAGAGAAAGCTTTTGGCAATGCTGACTGGAATACTCTCTTTCAAATTCTAAAGGTGGCAGGGCTAAAATACAGGGAGCGAAAGGCTATTTACAATTTGTACAGAAACCAGATGGCAGTTATAAGAGTCGAGGGGCATGAAAGGGAAGCAGTGGTTGGGAAGGGAGTAAGACAGGATTGTAGCCTCTCCCAGATGTTATTCAATCTGTATATTGAGCAAGCAGTAAAGGAAACAAAAGAAAAATTCGGAGTAGGTATTAAAATTCATGGAGAAGAAATAAAAACTTTGAGGTTCGCCGATGACATTGTAATTCTGTCAGAGACAGCAAAGGACTAGGAAGAGCAGTTGAATGGAATGGACAGTGTCTTGAAAGGAGGGTATAAGACGAACATTAACAAAAGCAAAATGAGGATAATGGAATGTAGTCGAATTAAGTCGGGTGATGCTGAGGGAATTAGATTAGGAAATGAGGCACTTAAAGTAGTAAAGGAGTTCTGCTACTTGGGGAGCAAAATAACTGATGATGGTCGAAGTAGAGAGGATATAAAATGTAGGCTGGCAATGGCAAGGAAAGCGTTTCTGAAGAAGAGAAATTTGTTAACATCCAGTATTGATTTAAGTGTCAGGAAGTCATTTCTGAAAGTATTCGTATGGAGTGTAGCCATGTATGGAAGTGAAACATGGACGATAAATAGTTTGGACAAGAAGAGAATAGAAGCTTTCGAAATGTGGTGCTACAGAAGAATGCTGAAGATTAGATGGGTAGATCACATAACTAATGAGGAAGTATTGAATAGGATTGGGGAGAAGAGAAGTTTGTGGCACAACTTGACCAGAAGAAGGGATCGGGTGATAGGACATGTTCTGAGGCATCAAGAGATCACCAATTTAGTATTGGAGGGCAGCGTGGAGGGTAAAAATGGTAGAGGGAGACCAAGAGATGAACACACTAAGCAGATTCAGAAGGACGTAGGTTGCAGTAGGTACTGGGAGATGAAAAAGCTTGCACAGGATAGAGTAGCATGGAGAGCTGCATCAAACCAGTCTCAGGACTGAAGACCACAACAACAACAACAACAACAACAACAACAACTGTCATGTAACTACTCTGCCACAGGCCGTACATTATGAACATGTGCTCGATCATGTTGAAAACTGCAATCACCATCCCCAAATTGCTCTTCAACAGTGGGAAGCAAGAAGGTGCTTAAATCAATGTAGGCCTGTGCAGTGATAGTGCCATGCAAAACAACAAAGTGTGCAAGCCCTCTCCATGAAAAACACGACCACACCATAACACCACCACCACCACCACCACCTCCTAATTTCACCGTTGGTACTACACACGCTGGCAGATGATGTTCACCGGGCATTCACCATACCCGCACCCTGCAATCAGATTGCCACATTGTGTACTGTGATTTGCCACTCCACACAACATTTTTCCACTGTTCAACCATCCCATGTTTACGCTTCTTACACCAAGTGAGGCGTCATTTCGCATTTACTGGCATGATGTGTGGCTTATGAGCAGCCACTCGACCATGAAATCCTAGTTTTCTCACCTTTCACCTATCTGTCATAGTACTTGCAGTGGATCCTGATGCAGTTTGGAATTCCTGTGTAATGGTCTGGATAGATGTGTGTCTATTACACATTACAACCCTCTTCAAGCATTGGCGGTCTCTGTCAGTCAGTAGACGAGGTCCGCCTGTATGCTTTTGTGCTTTGTGTGTCCCTTCACATTTCCACTTCACCATCACATCAAAAATAGTGGATCTAGGGATGCTTAGGAGTGTAGAAATCTTGAGTACAGATGTATGACACAAGTGACACCCAATCACCTGACCATGTTTGACGTCTGCGAGTTCTGCTGAGCGCCTCATTCTGCTCTCTCACAATGTCTAATTACTACTGAGGTCACTGATATGGAGTGCCTGCCAGTAGGTGGCAGCACAATGCACCTGATATGAAAAATATATGTTTTTGAGGGTGTCCAGATACTTATGATCACATAATGTAGTGTGATATTCTGGGGAAATTTTCCAGTCACCCTTATAAATTTTAAGATCCAGAAGACAGCTATGTGGATCATATATGGAAGCGAAACTGCAGAGTCTTGCAAACACATTTCCAAAAAAACCTTGAGATCCTAACAATGTATTGCTTATGCATTCGCAAG
Source organism: Schistocerca serialis cubense (assembly GCF_023864345.2). Taxonomy (NCBI): domain Eukaryota; kingdom Metazoa; phylum Arthropoda; class Insecta; order Orthoptera; family Acrididae; genus Schistocerca; species Schistocerca serialis. The sequence goes on from NC_064640.1 coordinate 528,313,541, forward strand.
ACTTTGAAATTCATATGGAAAACTACATGGGGCCACATGAATGCAGACTTAAGAAAACAGTTAAATTCACAAACATTACACTATGATAAATTCAAACCTGTGTATGTTATATACTAATACACAACTCTGTCAAAAGGGAGCATTCCACATGGGCCTCCAGCTGTTTATACTTCATGGGAGCTTATTAAAGTCTCGTGAAGACAACACACAATTTTGTACAGCCATGAAGTCTTATTTGCTGTGTCCTGTTTTTATTCTATAAAAGAATACCTAGAACAGTAAATGTGCTGATTATGATAACTGCAACACATAAACTGTTCAGCAAGTCAAATATGCTGTGACGTGTTGCAATGCATTGTAAACTATAATGTACTCAACTTAAATATTAACATATTTTGTCCGACATCTGCAGCACACTGTGTAATATCAGATCACATGGACCAAGTGGATAAATAAATAATCGGTCCCTTGTTCCAAAACTTAAAAACTACCACACAGAGTAAAAAACAGGTAATAGAGACAACAGACAACACAGGACAAGAAAAACTCAGACAAAGAACAGACAAAACAAATTAAAATCACATGGAGTGTGGCAGTGGTTGGCCGACCATAGAATAAAAAGAGAAAAGCCAACCACCGAGAACACATTAAAAACTCAGTTTAAAACCGTAGGCCAAAGGCCAGAATCAACACAAAACAATAAAATAAAACATAAACACTCATATTAAATGATAAAAACCCCCTGCCCGAATAAAACGTAAAACTAAGCCAGCCATAGCAGGGTCATCAGTTAAAAGGGCAGGGAGCGTATCAGGCAGCGCAAATGTCCGCCTGACCACAGCTAAAAGGGGGCAGGCTAACAAAATGTGGGCCACTGTCAAAGCCGCCCCGCAGCGACACAGAGGCGGGTCCTCCCGACGCAGTAAGTAACTGTGTGTCAGCCGTGAGTGGCCAATGCGGAGCCGACAAAAGACGACTGATTCCCTGCGGTTGACTCGCATGGATGACCGCCACACAGTCGTCGTCTCCTTAATGGCACGGAGTTTATTGGGCGTGATCTGATTGCGCCATTCAGCGTCCCAAAGTGCAAAAACTTTTCGGCAGAGGACCGCTCACAAATCAGTCTCTGGGAGGCCAACATCCAGAGATGGTTGCCTGGTGGCCTCTTTTGCCAGGCGGTCAACATGTTCATTGCCCGGGATACCGACATGACCGGGGGTCCACATAAAGACCACAGAGCGGCCACAACAGTCAAGAGTATGCAAGGACTCCTGGATAGCCATCACCAGATGAGAACGAGGGAAATACTGGTCGAGAGCTCGTAAACTCCTCAGGGAATCGCTACAGATCACGAAGGACTCACCTGAGCAGGAGTGGATATACTCTAGGGCTCGAAAGATGGCAACCAGCTCAGCAGTGTAAACGCTGCAGCCAGCCGGCAAGGAACATTGTTCGGAATGGTCCCCTAGAGTTAGCGCATAACCGACACGACCAGCAACCACCGAACCGTCAGTGTAAACAACGTCAGAGCCCTGATATGTGGCCAGGATGGAATAAAAGCGGCGGTGGAAGGCCTCTGGAGGGACTGAGTCCTTCGGGCCCTGTGCCAAGTCGAGCCGAAGGCAAGGGCGAGGAACACACCACGGGGGGTGTACGCAAAGTGGCCCGAAAAGGAGGTGGAACAGTGAAAACCCTAAGCCCGGAGAGAAGCTCTTTCACGCGGACCGCGATCGTACAACCTGACCGGGGCCGACGTTCTGGCAGATGGACGACTGATCGTGGGAACAGGAGATGATAGTTTGGATGCCCGGGCAAGCCAAAAACATGGGCAGCATAAGTGGCCAGTAAATTTTGGCGCCTGAACCGCAATGGAGGGACACCTGCCTCCACTAGTATGCTGTCCACAGGGCTGGTGTGGAAGGCACCAGTGGCAAGGCGTATTCCGCTGTGTAGGATTGGGTCCAGTACCCGCAGCGCAGATGCGGATGCTGAGCCATAAGCCAGGCTCCCATAATCCAGACGAGACTGGATAAACGCCTGGTAGAGCCGTAACAGGGTAGATCGGTCGGCGCCCCAGCGGGTGTGGCTCAAGCATCTCAGAGCATTTAGATGCCGCCAACACGCCTGTTTAAGCTGCCGAATATGAGGCAGCCAAGTCAGCCGGGCATCAAAAACTACACCCAAAAACCTGTGGGTCTCCACCACAGCAAGGAGTTCGTCGGCAAGATAAAGCCGCGGCTCAGGATGGACTGTTCGGCGCCGGCAGAAATGCATAACGCAGGTCTTGGCAGCTGAAAACTGAAAACCATGTGCTACAGCCCAAGACTGCGCCTTGTGGATAGCGCCCTGTAGCTGACGTTCAACAGCTGCAATGCCAGTAGAGCGGTAGTAAAGGCAGAAGTCGTCAGCATACAGGGAAGCAGAGACAGAATTTCCCACCGCCGCAGCGAGCCCGTTTATTGCGATTAAAAACAGGCAGACACTGAGGACAGATCCCTGTGGTACCCCATTCTCCTGGACTCGGAAGGAACTATGGGAGGCCGCGACTTGCACGCGGAAGGTACGATACGACAGAAAATTTCGGATAAAGATCGGCAGAGGGCCCCGAAGACCCCATCCATGAAGCGTAGGAAGTATGTGATGATGCCATGTCGTATCGTACGCCTTCCGCATGTCGAAAAAGACAGCGACCAGATGCTGATGGCGGGCAAAGGCAGTACGGATGGCCGACTCCAGACTCACCAGATTGTCGGTGGCGGAGCGACCTATACGGAACCCACCCTGAGACGGAACCAGAAGGCCCCGAGACTCCAGTACCCAATTCAAGGGCCGGCTCACCATCCGTTCGAGAAGCTTGCAAAGAACGTTGGTGAGGCTAATGGGGCGGTAGCTGTCCACCTCCAAAGGGCTCTTGCCCGGTTTCAAAATGGGGATGACAATGTTTTCCCGCCATTGCAACGGAAACTCACCCTCGACCCAGAGACGGTTGTAAAGGTCGAGGAGGCGTCGCTTGCAGTCCACTGAAAGGTGCTTCAGCATCTGACAGTGGATGCGATCTGGCCCAGGAGCGGTATCAGGGCAAGCGGCAAGGGCACTGTGAAATTCCCACTCACTGAATGGAGCATTGTAGGATTCAGAATGGTGGGTGCGACAAGAAAGGCTCCAACATTCCATCCGCTCTTTAATGAAGCAGAAGGCCAGGGGGTAATTGGAAGAAGCGGAACTCAGAGCAAAATGCTCTGCCAAATGGTTGGCAATTTCGTCGGAGTCTGTACAAACTGCTCCATTCAGTGAGAGCGCAGGGACGCTGACAGAGGTCCGATAGCCATAGAGGCATCGGATCTTGGCCCAGACCTGCGATGGAGAGACATGGAGGCCAATGGTGGACACATACCGCTCCCAGCACTCCTGCTTGCTTTGGCGGATAAGGCGGCGGGCCCGCGCGCGCAGACGTTTGAAGGTAATGAGGTGTTCAATGCAGGGATGTTGCTTGTGAGGCTGGAGCGCCCACCGGCGATCTTTAATCACTTCAGCGATCTCAGGCGACCACCAAGGCACAGTACACCGCCGAGGGGACCCAGAAGAACTGGGAATGGAAGATTCGGCGGCAGTAACGATGCCCGTGGTGACCGATTGAACCACCGCATCAATGCCATCATTAGAGAGAGGCTCAATAGCGGCAGTGGAGGAGAACAAGTCCCAGTCAGCCTTATTCATTGCCCACCTGCAAGGGCGCCCAGAAGACTGACACTGTGGCAGTGACAGAAAGATCGGAAAGTGGTCACTACCACACAGGTCGTCATGCACTCTCCATTGGACAGATGGTAAGACGCTAGCGCTGCAGATCGAAAGGTCAATGGCGGAGTACGTGCCACGCGCCACACTGAAGTGTGTGAAGGAACCATCATTTAACAGCGAAATATCGAGCTGTGCCAATAAATGCTCAATGGTGGCGCCCCGACCTGTCACCACTGACCCACCCCACAGAGGGTTATGGGCGTTGAAGTCGCCCAGTAATAAGAAAGGTGGCGGCAATTGGGCTATCAGCGCAGCCAGGACATGCTGCGCGACAGCACCATCCGGTGGAAGGTAAAGACTGCAGACGGTAACAGCCTGTGGCGTCCACACCCGAACAGCGACAGCCTCTAAAGCTGTTTGTAGAGGGATAGACTCGCTGTGAAGAGAGTTAAGGACATATATTCAGACGCCACCAGACACCCTTTCATAAGCTGCCCGGTTCTTATAATAACCCCGATAGCCACGGAGGGCGGGGGTTCGCATTGCTGGAAACCAAGTTTCCTGAAGAGCAATGCAGAAGAAAGGGTGAAGGCTGATAAGTTGTCGGAGCTCAGCTAGATGGTGGAAGAAACCGCTGCAGTTCCACTGGAGGATGGAATTGTCCATGGCTGAGAAAGGCGTGACGGGACTGGGAAGGCAGATTACGCCTCTGGGTCACCTGCTGCCTCCGATGGAGAACCCGTGCAAGTGCTATCCATTGCGTCTGAGGGACCGGCGAGATCGAGGTCCTCAGCGGACACAAGAATCTCCACCGCATCCTCAGACGCAGAGCTTGTAGGTAGCGGTGGAGTAGGTGCCACCGCAGGTGTCTTGGTCTTACAGGTCTTCAAAATCGTTTTCTCTCGCTGTTCCTTTGGTTGTCGTTGTTGAGAGGGCTTATTGGAGTCAGTCTCCGGGACCGAAGATGATCGCAAAGCTCGACGACCAGCGACCTGTGGCTTCTTCAGCCACTGGTTGGTGTCTGCTGTGCCGCTGGTAGGAACCTGGGAAGGGAGTGACCCGAGGGATCCCTTCCGAGCGAGGGAAGCCGAAAAAGACTTACGCTTCTCTGGCTTAGAAGTGGGGACTGGTGTCCCCGGTAGTTTAGTGGGTGCTGCTCCTGAGGTAGATGGTGTGGGAGCAACAGCAAGAGAAGGGGCCCCCATCGTCAAGGGGGCAGGTGAGGTCCTCTGACTCTGAGAGCTGACTGTTTGTGGCGCAGCTAAAGGAGCTGGAGCAGGAGTGACAGTTGAGGCATAAGATGCCATCATGCGCACGGGATGTAGCCGTTCAAATTTCCGCTTAGCCTCAGTGTAAGTCAGTCGGTCCAGGGTCTTATATTCCATGATTTTGAGTTCTGTCTGTAAGATCCTGCAGTCTGGTGAGCAAGGTGAATGAGGCTCTCCACAGTTGACACAGATGGGAGGCGGAGCACATGGAGTATCGAGATGAGATGGGCGTCCGCAATCTCGACATGTGAGGCTGGAAGTGCAGCGGGAAGACATATGGCCGAACTTCCAGCACTTAAAGCACCGCATCGGGGGAGGGATATAGGGCTTGACGTCACAACGGTAGACCATCACCTTGACCTTCTCCGGTAATGCATCACCCACGAAGGCCAAGATGAAGGCACCGGTAGCAACCTGATTGTCCCTCGTAGCCCGATGAACGCGCCGGACAAAATGAACACCTCTATGCTCTAAGTTGGCGCGCAGCTCGTCATCAGATTGCAAAAGTAGGTCCCTATGGAAAATAACACCCTGGAACATATTTAAACTCTTATGTGGTGTGATGGTAACGTTAACATCCCCCAACTTGTCACAAGCAAGTAACCCGTGTGACTGGGCGGACGATGCCGTTTTTATCAAAACTGATCCAGAGCGCATTTTGGACAAGCCCTCCTCCTCTCCAAACTTGTCCTCTAAATGCTCTACAAAGAACTGAGGCTTCACGGAGACAAAGGATTCCCCATCAGCTCTGGTACAGACGAGATACCGGGGCGAATACATGTCACTGTCATTCATTGCCTTTCGTTCCTCCCATGGTGTGGCCAGGGATGGGAACGATTTGGGGTCATAAACGTTACCTTTAAAATGAGCCCTCGAACACTTAGAGACTGCTGGTGGCCGCCCAAGAGATGGAAAACGAGCTGGACACCATTGCAACAATGAGAAAGCTGGCTAAAGGTCTCAATGCACGACAGATACAGTGCACCATGTAAGGCGCCCTTCCCCAATTGGCTCGCTCTTCGGAACAATTTAGAAAGATGGAGGTCAAACCCGAGAGGGGACCATCACATAAGGCTGAAACATTTGAGACTCCCTTTAGTCACCTCTTACGACAGGCAGGAATACCGCGGGCCTATTCTAACCCCCAAACCCGCAGGGGGGGATCAGTTTTGGAAGCAGTCTGGGACCTAGTGGAATAAGAAGTGGAACTCTGCAATCGAGGGTAGGAGACCGGCTGTGTTAGGTTCAAGAGCAGGCCAACTAGAAAGAACATTGCAGTCTTTGAGGTGGTGAGGGCGAAATGTTAGCAAATTATTATGGTAAAAAAGAAGAAATCATGGGAAAGTACCTCAACAACATACACCTTTCCACTGAGAGCATGGTTACAACAGACCATCAGGATGATTCCTGGGGTACATAGGAGGTACCCAGTTGCAGCTCTAAAATGACATTTAGTATTCCCACCAGTGGACATTGGTATGGACGCAGATAAGGTGGCGTAGGCCTCATGGCATAGTAGTGTGGTGAACTGTTATGAACAGTGAGTGCAGTAAGAATGGGCCAGGCCCACTGACAACAATCAATATGGACCTGGCCTTCGCTTCCACCATGTTCTATTGCTCCATGTGCTAGTTGTTCAGTCATTTGCACTGTTTGCATTTTGGACTTTTTCCATTTCCATCTCTACATGGTATTCTGACTCTTTGCTCCCTCACATTTTGACCTGGGTAGCAAGTTTGTTTTTTTCTTCTGGGGTCCAGCTCCCTGGCTTATCTAAGTGAGGCCTCACTGCCTAAGGTAGTTACATTTATTATGCCAATATAATGGTTTTGAGGCACTGTCGTGGTAAGCATACAAAAATGGCGTTGGAGGTAATTCTTTCATGTGCGACACTTTTATTTTTTCATAGTATTAATTTGTGGCCACTATGGACTCAATGATTTTACAATGCTGCCAGGAACAGGAGCAGCAACAAAACCTACAGCAGGAGTAGATGTAGGTGCTATTCAAACAGAATCAAGAATTGATCTGCTCTCATGCCATTCTGGTGACAGGCCACACACCTGCCATTTGCCGGTTTTGACAAGTCTACAGAAAGCTGAGAGAATTACCTGCACCAGTTCTTGCTGCACTACCAAGCAAAGCATTGATCCAACAGATGAGGCCACCTGTTATTATCCAGCAGAGTGGGGCTGTATGGAATCATGCAAAATTTGAAGCGCTCTACTGAGTTCGAAAAACAACTTATTGAGGAACTCTGCCAGAGGCTTGTGCAGTATTTTGGACATCAAACACGTTTGGTGGTAGCACAGTTACAGTTTAACCAGCACCACAAGTGCCCTGAGTAGTTGTATGTGGCCTGGATCGCTGACCTGCAAGGACTCTCATGCAAGTATTGGTTACAACGTCCCCTATGAGCCATCTCGTATGCAGATTCACTGATCAAGGGCACGATTGTCTCATCAACACCTGATGCCAACATCCAAACTAGAGTATTGGCCTTGTCTGATCCTTTGCAGCAGCAGCAGCAAAGAACATACTTTCTCACAGCTGCCAGGTGTCAAAGTCAGTCAGATATGTGTGGTAAACAGGCCCCAATGCCCTGTGGAGTTGGTCAGGTGACCTTGCCTTCCACTCAGCAGCTGTGTGCTGATGACATTGCTGATTGGAGTGCAGTGACTGCCCATTATCAGTAGACAGTCATGGGCTATTCAGTCCCTGGAGTATTGTTTGTGCCCTGCCCACTGTTGGGCCCTTTTTTTGCCACATAAACCATTAACCCTGGCTGCTGACGCATCCCAGTATGGCATAATAGCAGTTGTGTTTCATCAGAATCCAGATAGCATTGAGCAGTCCATCACACATTGAAGCTGCTTTCAGCAGTGCAACAACTATTCAGACATGTAAAAGGAGGCACTATCATTTTTGGTATTAGAAAGTTTCACTTTTTCTGTCTGGAGCAAACATCTTACTCATCACTATCTTCATTATTCGGCCACCACTCTAAGCTATCAGATAGGCACATAGGACTGCCCAGAATTGCAGAGGTGCACTCTAACTCAGTAATTATTGCCATGACATTCATTAGCAATCCACTGCACAGCTTGCTACTGCAGATCGGCTATTGTGGTTGCCAGTGGGCTCTTTCCATAGTTAGGAGGCTCTTGTTTTTGCATTGAATGATATTGTGCAGCAGACAATGATGAATTTACCTTTGACTGAGCAGGAGATTGGGTGCACCATGGCTGCAGACCTACTTTTCTAAAAAATCATTTCAATAGTCCATACAGGATTTTCCAGAGGGTCCTCATGCTTGCTGCACAGGAGGAAAGCTGTCAAATGGTTGTGTCCTCGCATACTCCAGATGCTGCATGCAAAGCAATGGGGTATTTCTCATATGAAGGCTCTGGTATTGGGTCATGTCAACTGACCACTAATCGATCATGAAACTGCACATCTTGTGTGGGTTGTGCATAGAACCAGTATACCTCACAATGCCAGTTTTCCCCTCAGTGCCCTTGGAACAGAACGCACTTTTTTTGGTAAGCATGTGATTGTTGGTAGAGGATACACTGCCCAATTTCCTGTACAATGTCAGACTGTATTCCATGCCACCGACAGCAACTATTTGCACATTGTCAGTCACTTTTGCTATTGAGGGCTCCTCCCGGGACCTACACATTCAATAAATGTTAGCAATTCATGTCACAGGAGTTTTTGGATTTTTGCATATGCAGTAGTATCCAGTTTCACCAGGCTCCTAACTCAGAGGTGGAGTGTTTCACGCTAGCAGTATGACCAAGATGAAGAAGTCTGTGTTTGTCTTGTCTTGTGAGGATGCACTGTCTAGTTTTCTAACCATGTAGTGGGCAATGCTGGTTAATAGGTGCAATCCGACAGTAGTTTGCATGGATGCCAGCTGTAGGATATCTCTGGTTTGTTGCATGTAGCATGCCCCAGAGTGTCACAGCCTGCCACATTTTCCTTGCGGGACTGCTGCTTGGGCCCGGTCTTTTGGCTGGCAGCATGGGTGGCTGCCAAACATAGTGGTGAGCCACAAAGGTCAGCATTTGTCTGTGTGGGATGTCAGTCCAGGGTAGCTGACCCATCATTCTAATCAGTTGTGTCTGTCACCTGTTGGACCTGTGATGCTGTCATCTCAGCACAAGCCAGGTGACAAGGTCAGTCATGGTTTCTTCCCAGCAGGAGACTCCCAACTGCAGCAGCATGCACTCTTGCTGCCACCTCTACTATGCCCTCTGCCACCCTACTTTCGCGCATCGAATATAGCACCTGTGGCAATTGTTCCTGCGTCTTCCAATGCAGAGCCCACGGACTTGGAACTGGCGCCCTCCTTTTCCTGCTTGTTATGGGTCACCACTGGTGTACTAGCTGTCATGCCTGCCTCTGAAATCTTCCTCCATACCAGCAAAGTTGGCTGCATTAGTGTTCCCTACTTTGGTGATAGATCTTCTGTTGGGAAATCTCATGCCGTCTCTAGTTTTGTGATGGAGTTTGCAGCACAAACCTGGCCATTTTTGGCCCTATGTGACATTTTCAGGGGGGGGAGCGATATAATATCACCACCAGCAGACACTGATATGGACACAGACAAGCTGGCATGGGTCTCGCGGCAGAGTAGCGCTGCAGGCTGCAATGGACAGTGAAAATGTAGCATTGTATGGACAGATCTGCAGACACTAGTGTTTAGTTGACCATAGTGATATGGCAATAGACCAAGCCCCTTCAGTTCTTATGCTAATATCAACCAACTTGAATCAGGGCTCCACACTGTGCCGTGTTCTTGGTTCTGCAAGCTAGTTATTTGTACTGATTGCATTTTGGGCTTTTGTCCATCAATATCTATAAGTGGTGTTCGGACATTCTGCTCCCTTGTAGACTGATATGCACGTCAAGTATGTTTTCCTCTTTTGGGGTTCAGCTCCATCGCTTCTGTAGCCGCTGCTAGCTGGAGTAGTTACATTTGTGCAGACAGAACGGTTTTGCAGTGTTGTTACACCAGGCACATACGAAAAGATGAATGTTTCCTGGACAGCTACAACACATTGCTCAGACTATGGCAGACCAATTTACTAGTGGTACCACCATGCCAGTCAGGATCAAGCTTTCCAAACAGAAAGCAAGATTAGGGTTTAGAGATGGAAAAGCTCAGATTGTTTGAAGGATAAGGAAAGAAATTGGCTGTGCTCTTTCAAAGGAACTATCCTGGCATTTGCTTTGAGCAATTTATGAAAATCACTGAAAACCTAAATCTGGATGGCTGTTTGTGGATTTGAACCTACATCCTTCCAAATGCTAGTTCAGTGTGCTAACCACTGCACCACCTCACTTGAGTTTTCCGGGACCACAGAAGGGTCATGTGGGTGTGGGAGGGTGGAGTGGGAGTGGGAGGGGCCATTCTCTGTGTGGGAACTGGATTCTTGTCCTATACATTTGCTTTTGCTCGTGATGCATCAAAAATAGTATCTTGTACACTGTGCTGGGGCAGCTCACTGAGAGATTTAAGGAAATCCTCCTCACTGATTCATGTTTTATCTGAGAGCCAGGAAATATTTTCCTAACCCTCTAGACACCTGGTAAGGATCACACATGCTTCAGCAGCTATAGCAGTGGGAAGACATTGACTGGATCTCACAACTGAGACAGTTCTTTGGTTATTTTCAGCAAGGGTTCTGGATACATGTAATAATCAACTGATGATAATGTAACAGTGCAGGAGGTGGCTATATAACAAGTTTTCCTGCATACACATAGGTATTTCCAATCACCTCAACAAGCCCAATGGTATTACTTGGGGCTATATTATCCTCAGCTAACTCCACCAGTAGATCTTTATGTGGTCCATACTCTCCCCATTTTATTCTATATATTGAGTTAGCGGTTGGTTGGTTGGTTTATTTAAAAGAGGGGGGAAGGGACCAAACTACGAGAGGTCATTGGTCCCTTGTTCTGAAGAAAACAGTGCCACAAGGGTGAGAATAAGACAATGAGACAGCACAAAGCAGAATGAAAGGAAAAACCACAACAATGACTGAAGGACAACAAACACTTAAATGGACAAAAGGGAACAAGAAAACCACAAAGACACAAGAACCACGTAGAAGAGGTTAAAACAAGAAAGCAAGTTACCATGGCTGGCTGACCATGAGGATAAAAAGGAAAAGTCAGCCACTCTGCAACACATTAAAACCTACACCCTGAAAGCACTAAGGTGGAGGACACACAGGGGCAAAGGGCATGTGCTGAAACTTAAGAGCAAAGGATAAAACTCACCCTCACTAATAAAACGTAAAACTAAAGCTGCTGTTGACGTATTGTCACCCACCACCGAAGGTAGGGTGCTAGGAAAGTTAAAAGTCGGCCGCAGAGCGGCTAAAAGTGGGCAATCCAGCAAGAGATGGACGACAGTGATTTGTGAGCCACAGCGACACCAAGGTGGGTCCTCGTGATGGAGGAGGTAACCATGTATCAGCCACGTATGGCCAATGTGGAGCCGAAAGAGAACCACAGAGTCCCTGCGAGAGGTGCGCACAGAGGTCTTCCACACATTCGTAGTTTCCTTAATGGGACACAGCTTGTTGTGCATACTGAGGTTATGCCATTCCGTCTCCCAAAGCCGCAAAACCTTGTGGCGTAATACTGAATTCAGGTCAGTTTCAGAGAAGCAAATCTCATAAGCGGTTTCTGTGTAGCCTGTCTGGCAAGTTTGTTGCCTGGGATTCCGACGTGACCTGGGGTCCAGACAAATACCACTGAATGATTGAACCATTCCAGGGCATAGGTGGACTCCTGTATGGTTGCTACCAAAGGATGACGAGGGTAGCACTGGTTGATAGCTTGTAGGCAGCTCAAGGAGTCAATACACAGGGGAAATGACTCACCTGGGCATGAGCGGATGGGTTCAAGAGCACGAAATACGTTTGCCAGCTCTGCAGTGAAAACACTGCAGCCATCTGGTAAGGAGTGTTGTTCTATATGTCCTCCATCAACATAGGCAAAGCCAACGTGACCATCAGCCATCGAACCATCAGTGTAAACCACTTCATGGCACTGGTACATGTCAAGAATCGAGAGGAAGTGACAGCGGAGAGTCGCAGGGTTAAATGAGTCCTTAGGGCGATACGAAACGTCCAGGTGAAGCTGCAGCCTAGGTGTACATCATGGAGATATTCGTGAATGAACCTCAAGTATATGTGGTAAAGGAAAGAACTCCAGTTCGGAGAGAAGGGATTGCACACGAACTGCAATTGTAAGCCCTGACCTGAGCCACCGATGAGGGAGATGAACCGCTGTGGGCGGGAAAAGGAGAGAGTAATTTGAATGCGCAGGAGAACTACACACATGTGCAACAAACTGGAGAGCAATTGTGCACACCTAACCTGCAATGGGGGGAATTTGGCCTCCACCAGGACGCTGGTCACCGGACTTATCCTAAAAACTCCTGTTGCTAGGTGAACACCACAGTGGAGCACTGGGTCGAGTAAATGCAACACTGAGGGTGCCGCTGAACCATAAACCACACACTCATAGTCAAGGTGGGATTGAACAAGGGCTCTGTAGAGCTGCAGCATCATAGAGCGATCTGCATTCCAGATGGTGTTGCTCAGGCACAGGAGGGCATTGAGATGCTGTCAGCACTTCCGCTTAAGCTGACAGAGGTAAGGATGCCAAGTCAATTGGTCATTGAAAACCAGTCCTAAGAATTGATAAGTCTCCACTAGGGTTAGTGGATCATCATTCAGGTAATGTTCTGGTTCCAGATGAATGGTACGATGCCAACAGAAGTGCATAACACACGACTTTGTGGCCAAAAACTGGAAACCGTGGGCTAGAGCTCATTACTGCGCCTTGTGGATGGCTTCCTGTAGGTGTCGCTCAGCAACACCAGTCCTGGTGGAGCAGTACGAAATGCAGAAGTCATATGCATACAGAAAAGGTGAGACAGACAGCTCTACAGCTGCTGCTAGAATATTAATGGCCACTAAAAATAGAGATACACTCAATACAGAGCCCTGCAGGACCCCACTCCATTCTCCTGTATATAGGGGAACTATGGGAGGCACCAACTTGGACATGGAAAGTATGAAGCAACAGGAAATTGTGGATAAAAATCAGGAGCGGGCCTCTGAGAACCCACTTGTATAATGTGGTAAGGATATGCTGTCGTCAGGTCGTTTCATATGCTTTTCATAAATCAAAAAAAGATGGCAACCAGGTGTTAACATCTGGAAAAGGCACTTCGAATGGCAGACTCGAGGGACACAAGATTATCAGTGGTAGAGTGACCTAGGCGGAAGCTGCCCTGACATGGAGCCAGCAGGCCACGTGACTCCAGGACCCAATCCAACCGCTGCGACACCATACATTCCAGCAGCTTACAAAGAACATTGGTGAGGCTGATGGGCCGATAGCTATCCACATCAAGCAGGTTTTTACCAGGTTTGGGCACCAGAATGATGGTGCTCTCCCGCCATTGCAATGGAAAGAAGCCATCACACCAGATCTGGTTAAAGATGATGAGGAGATGTCGCTTGTAGTCAGACGAGAGATGTTTAATCATCTGACCTTGGATCCGATCTGGCCCAGGAGCTGTGTCGGGGCAATGTGCAAGGGCACTAAGGAGCTGTAAATAGGGCATTATAGGGTTCACTGTGGCATGTAGCGAACGAGAGGACTTTCTTTTCTATTCACCGTTTGAGGGTGCGAAAGGCTGGGGGACAGTTCTCCGATGTGGAGGCTCGAGCATAGTGCTCAGCAATTGCGTTTGCGTCAGTAGATAACATGCCATTGATTGTAATGCCAGGGACACCTATTGGGGTCTGGCACCCAAAAAGACATCTGATCTTCGTCCAGACTTGGGAAGGTGACGTATGGCACCCAATGGTTGAGACTTATCTCTCCCAACACTCCTGCTTCCATCTTTTGATAAGCTGGTGAACACAGGCACGAAGCTGCTTAAAGGCTATGAGGTGCTCCAGGAAAGGGTGCCACTTATGCTGCTGTAGAGCTCGTCGACACTCCTTAATTTCCTCAGCAACTTCCGGTGACCATCAAGGGACCTCCTTTCACCAGGGGCACCCTAAACAGCGAGAGGTGGCATTTCCGCTGCAGTAACAATTGTTGTTGTCACCTGCTCAATCATCACATCAATGTTACCGTGTGAGGGAGAGTCAATGGTGACCGCAGAGGTGAAAGTTTCCCAGTCTGCCTTGTTTAAAGCCCATCTGGATATGTGTCCGTGGGCCTGATGGGGTGGCAGTGACAGGAAGATGGGGAAGTGGTCACTACCACACAGGTCGTCATGTGCTCTCCATTGGATAGATGGGTGAAGTCCTGGGCTGCAGGTGGATAAATCAATGGCCGAGTAACTACCACGAGTCACACTGAAATGTGTGGCAGCCCCAGTATTTAAGAGGCAGAGGTCGAACTGAGACAGTGAAGTTTCGACTTCTCTGCCTCGGCCAGTAAGGATGGTGCCATCCCACAAGGGTTTTTTGGTGTTAAAATTTCCCAGAAGTAGGAAAAGTTTAGGGAGTTGATCAATCAGTGCAGCCAATGCATTCAGGAGTACTGCACCATCTGGAGGAAGATATACATTGTAGATAGTTATTTCCTGTATCATCCTTATTCTGACAGCTACAGCTTCAAGAGGGGTTTGAAGGGGCACAGTTTCACTACAGACTGAGTTTAGGACATAAAATCAAACCCCACCTGACACTAAATTATAGTCTCTACGGTTCCTGTAATATCCCTTATAGCTGGGGAGGGGAGGGGTCCGCACTGCCGGGAGCCAGGTTTCCTGGAAGGCAATGCAGAAAGCCGGTGGTGAAAAAACTGCCGCAGTTCCACTGAAGGATAAAGTCATCGTGAGACTGGGAAGGCATGGAACAGTCAACGAGGCAGTTTACGGCCTCAGGGTCACCTGCTACTACCGACTTATTGCCTGAGCAGTCTATGTCCATTGTGTCTTGAGGGTCCAGCAAGATCTAGGTCCTCAGAAGACGCCAGAATTCCACCTTATTCCCAGACGCAGAGCTTGTAGATAGTGGTGGTGTGGGTGCCACTGCAATTTCCTTGGTCTTAGGGGTCTTCTTTTTGGACTTTTCTCGCTGCTCCTTGGGTTTTTCTGGCTGGGAGGGCTTCATTGATTCAGTCTCTGGGACTGAGGATGATCGTGAAGCTCTACGACCAGCTGCTTTTGGGCACTTCAGCCACTGGCGAGCGTCATCTTTCCCATTAGCAGACACCTGGGAAGGGAGTGACTTCTTCTCCGGCTGAGAAGTGGGGACTGGTGTCCTCTGGACAGAGGATACTGTTTTTATCAAGACCAACCCAGATCGCATTTCGGACAAGCCCTCCACCTCCCCAAACTTGTCCTCTAAATGCCCTACTAAAAACTGTAGCTTCATCAAAACAAAGGAGTCCCCATCAGCTCTCATACATACAAGGTACCATGGTGAATAAGGTTCGCTGCCATCCTTAGCCTGGAGTTGCTCCCATGTTGTGGCCAGGGAGGGGAACAATTTAAGGTCATACTTTCTTGCATTGTACTGAGACTTGAAATGCTTAGAGACTGCTGGTGTTTCATCATCAGAAAATGACAATGTGGTACGCTTCATCGCACATCATCTGCCCTGATGCCAACCACTGCGACCAGGAGCCCTCCTCACAGGTGCCACCCAGCCGCAGCAAAGGCCACCTGGCAGAATGGCCATTACTGGGAGCCCCAATGCCCCAGGATGACTGACATCTACTCCTTGGCATACATGGGGCGTTAACAGCAGAGAGATCCCTGTGTTGTCAGGGGGCTACTACCAACAGGGTACATGGTGGCCCCACCACAATTGACTGGCTACCTTGCTGGATGAGGTGCAAAGAAGTCCATGGTCATCGTCGGCACAAAAAGCGACAGTGCATGGTGGAAAACACACCCAGAAATGCGTCCTTGCTCAAGAGATGGAGAATGAGGTGGACTGCAGTGCAACGACAAGAAAGTGGGCTAAAGATCTCAAGGCACAATACACGATGCACCATGTAAGGTGCCCTTCCCCAATTGGCTCGCTCTTCGAGAAAATTTTGAAAAATGGAGGTCAAACCCTACAGGGTACCATCACATAAAGGCCGAAACGTGTGAGACTCCTTTTAGTCGTCTCTTATGACAGGCAGGAATACCTCAGGCCTATTCTAGTCCCTGGACCCACAGGGAGCTTGAGTTAATGATTTCCTGTCTGATCACTTTCAACAAGAAATGGTGTTCCTTAATTGTGACTGTTTACCTTAGCTATACTGCTGGACATTATAATTGTAATATCATAAACATGGAATAGAATGAATTCAAATAGTCATGAGTAGTACTACATGTTTTAATATGCAAATGATTAGCAGTTCAGCACAACTGTGACAATGGGCAACAATGTATGTAGGAGTAATGTCACCTGCATTATGTATATATGGAAAGACAACACAGTGGGCTTCTAATTCAGAAATCACATTTGAGTATTGTTTGTTAGTGAGAAGATTAATATTATGTCTTGTTAAGGAGCAGAAAACTCTACCAGCATGTATCGGAATTTTACAGTGGCAGGATCATGACCTATTCACACTGTGGTTTATCATTCTGTGATGTAGCTGCCTGAATTTGGCAGGATTTCACAACTGTCATGTGAGTATGGAATTGATGGGTTCAGGTGAGTCATAGTCACCACCATGCAGTATCTCAATGGTCCCAACTGTATAGCACCCAAAAAGCCAATCTATTTTTCAGTCATCCGTGAATGATCGAACAGCCATGTCACATACCTTGATTCAAGAAATGGGTTTGTTTGCAGCATAACAAGTATCTACATGGTCAGTATGACATCATCTGGAGCAACGCTGACTGTTAGCAGAGCAACAATTGTAATGGCTTCCCTTGACATGGCAGCAGGGAGAGGTGCCCTCACAATGCAGTGCTCAATGACATCAGTTGACACAGGAGTGGTTCTTTGCACAGCTTCATGATGGATGTATCCATGTGTAGAGGTTCTGCAGAGAGAAATGCTACATTTGCCATCATGATACAGGTCCAAAATGAGATCTGATGGTATGGAGTTCCTTTGGGTGCACACAGTTATCTCTGGTTCACATAATTGGTATTTCAGACAGCAGCTACTACATTTCTGACATGTTAAGGCTAGTTGTTGTGCCTTACCTTTGAGGTCTCTGCGACACCTTTCAACAAGACAGCGAAAGACCAAATGCTGCCTGTGATGTCTTAATCTGTCTTAATACAGAAGATGTCCAACTGCTGTCCTGGTCAGCATGTTCTCCAGATCTCCCACCCATTGAAAACATATGGTCATAGGCTGCCGAAGACTGCCATGCCACCATTTGCCAACCACTAAGATTGATGAACTCTGGCATAGAGCGGAATTGATATGAAGTGACGCCACTGTAACTGTCATCTGAGCTCAGTCTGACTCGGCGCCCAGCTAGGTTAGAGAAATTGTTGCTGCGAGAAGTGGCAGCTCTGTGTATTCAAATTCGTACCCTGCATACCCATAGATCACCTACAAATTTAGTCACGTATTCTATATACTGTATAGGCACAATAAGAAAATTTTCATAATTTGTTATCCTTCCTGGTGTTGCAATTTTAATTAACAGCATAACTTCTACAGGGCCAGCTTTGCTACTATAAGCTGTCAGTTGCAAATGACAAGAATAGATAGAGGAGAAATGCTCTAAGTTCTCAAACGAGAAATCTGTTTGTGTCCTTTCTAATTTCCCTGTTGATGAAGAACACACTTCAAACTTTGGAAGAAATGGTGATGTTTTTGGGTCTGATACATAAAATTAAGCTAATCTTGTCGTCACAGATTCAGAACATGAAAATACAGGATCTAAAATGTTGGAATATTTTTAAAAATTATGAAACTTTAGGCTGTCCTGGTTCAATAATGGGTTTATGATTCATGGCTGCATCAGACCAACCTATTTAGAATGAGAGATGTGGTGTACTATGGGATAACTGCAGTGGCTGCAGGCAGCTTTCAGGACCAGCCCTACCCTCAGATTCTGAGACTTTCCCTTCAGCATTTGATGTTGGATTTAATAGTACAGTACTATATACTATCTCAGATGCAATATAGCAGGTGAGACCTTAGTAAAGCAAAGGTTTCTCACTGACAGCAATTCCCTCAGAGCCCTAAAAGCATTACAGTAGATGTATCCAAGCTGAGAGGGGCTATAATTTGCAGTCTGTGAGGATAAGTGTCAAATTCTGATGTATCTCCTACAAGCCACTCCCACTCCACGGGACAAAGTTAACCTGATCCGACTGACTACAACAGTGACCTCCTCTAAACAGCTTCCTTGTACTCCAGTTGGAGTCTCCCCCTTCCCAGCCTTTGGTTCTCATAGCATATGAATCACAATATTCCACATTTTACCACAGTAGACATTGTCTGAATTCTGACCCAAGCTTTTGGGCTGAAGGTTTTAGTACCCATACATTACCCCTAATTGCAATCATCACCCTCACTTCTAATCCAGTCAGAAGTACAGGTACATGTGAAAGTAACTAAATCTGCCAGCTGTCATAAAAACAAGGTGCAACATTCTATGCAGGTATGACAGGTGATCAGCTATCTACGCCTAACTGTCAAATTCTGCATAACCACCAGCTGCAAACCTGCTTAATATCTTATAGAAATATTTATTTTATGGCATCAGCTTTTGACAATATAGAAAGAATGTATCAGCCTGGCTTCAACTAACGACAGCACTGACCATATTGCATTTTAAGAGAAATATTTTTCAGAATTCTTGCCAATTTCCTTGGATAAATTTATTTTGTTACATATGGGCTGTTATATCTGAGCACAGAATAGTTTAATGATTCCGTTAAAAATAGACATGAATGCTATAAGAAAGTAATTATGTGGGGTAGATCATCTTCCTTTGGTTGGTTGGTTTTGGGGTATAAATGGACCAAACTACAGGGTCATCAGTCCCTTTTTCCTGATGCAAGCAAGGCTCAAGGTACAAAAACACCGAAAGTATGTTTGAGAAAGTAAAAGAGGGAAAAGGAGTGGGGAACCACACCTAAAAAGAAAACAAATGGAACGAAAAAAAAGGGGAAAACATACACCACAAACAAAAGCAGAAGAAGGTATTACAACTATAGACCAGATGGTCTGGGCTGTCTGATCACAATAATAAAAGAAGATGAGTCAGCCACTCTGCAACACATTAAAATGTCCACCCCAAAAAGATGAGATGATCATGTGTAGGAAAAAGATGACCACCAAGACAAACAAATGCAAAGAAAGTGCGACAAAGTTAAAATGGTGGCGGCCTCGGAGAGAAGGCTAAATGCCCACCCTTAGATGGTGCGATTAACCCCCCCCCCCCCCCCCCCCCACGAATAAAACGTAAAACTAAATCTGCTGTTGAAGCATTGTCACCTAACACCTAAGGCAGGGTGTTGGGAAGGTTTAAAGTCTGCCACAGAGGGGCTAGACGTGGACAAGTCATATGTGAGTCACAGTGACACTGAAGTGGGCCCTTGTGACAGAGGAGGTAGCCATTTGTTAGCCACGTATGGTCAATGCGAAGCCGGCAGAGAACCACAAAGTCCCTGTGAGAGACCCGCATAGAGGTCTTCCAGACATTCGTAGTCTCATTAATAGCACGCAGTTTGTTGTGCATACTGAGACTATGCCATTCCATCTCCCAAAGCTGAAAATACCTTGTGGCTTAATAATGATTGCAGGTCAGTTACGGGGATGCCAATCCCCAGAAGTGGTTTCTGTGTAGCCTGTTTGGCCAGCCTGTTGGCAAGTTCATTTCCTGGGATTCCAACGTGGCCTGGAGTCCACACAACCATCACGGAACGACTGGTCCCCTCCAGGGCACAGATGGACTCCTGGATGGTCGCTACCAAAGGATGGTGGGGTAGCACTGGTCAAGAGCTTGTAGGCTGTTCAAGGAGTCAGAAAAGAGAAGAAATGACTTGCTAGAGCAGCAGTGGATGTGCTCAAGAGCACGAGAAATGGCCACCAGCTCTGCAGTGAAAATACTGCAGCTATCTGGTATGGAGTGCTGTTCAATATGACCTCCAAGAACATACACGAAGCCAACATAACCATCAGCCATCGAGCCATCGCTGTAAACCACTTCATTGTCTCGGCACACGTCAAGAATTGAGAGGAAGTGACAGCAGAGAGCCGCGGGGTTAACTAAGTTCTTGGGACCATGTGAAAGGTCCGGGTGAAGCTTTGGTCTACGTGTATGCCATGGAGGTGTACATGAATGGACCTCGAGTATAGGTGGTAAAAGCAAGGTTGGTTGGTTGGTTGGTTGGTTGGTTGGTTTGTTTTGGGGTTTGATGGGGGCTAAACATCGAGGTCATCAGTCCCCAGTTCCAAACAGACATACTTGTAAAAGGCCTATACAGTAAAAGCGTAACCTCTGCACCCAGAGGTAGGGAACACCAAGAGGTACAGAGTGAAAATGAACATCGCAGTAACACAAAATAGAGGACAGTGAAAAGGAGCAGAGCAAATAGTTGACTAGAGTAAGACAGACTACAGTGGTTGATGGATCAGATAAAAGATCAGCCACTCAAGTACTAATGAAGAACCTCCAGCTGGAAAGCGTTGATAGAGGTAGCAACACAACTTGTTACCAGAAAAGACACTAATTTGGTATCCACATCACAATTAAAAGTCGCTGGAGTGGGTGTAGCCTGAGAAATCATGCTAGAGTGCCCACACTAGAGTGAGTGATAAAACCCAGCTGCACGGATAAAACGTAAAACTGAGTCAGCTATAGAGGCATTATCACCTAGAATTAGAGGAAGTGCAGCTGGTAAATTAAAGGACTGCCGCAAGGGGGCTAAAAGGGGGCAGTCCATCAGAAGATGGACCACTGTCAGCCCTGCATCACAGCGACACTTGGGCGGGTTCTCACGACGAAGGATATAGCTGTGGGTCAACCGCGTATGTCCAATTCAGAGACAGCAGAGAACAACCGAGTCCCTACTCGTGCCCCTCAAGGATGAGTTCCATATGGCCGTGGACGACTTGACCATGCGGAGCTTATTTGGTGTGTTCAAGACAGACCATTTAGAGCTTCAGAAATCGCGGACCTTGTGATGTAGGGCTGACTGGAGGTCTCTTTCCATGAGACCAAGCTCCAGGGGTGGCAAAGTGGTGGCCTGCTTGGCCAACCGATTGACACATTTGTTTCCTGGATTGCCGATGTGGCATGGGGTCCACACAAACGTCGCTGAACGACCACACTCGGCGAGAGCAAAAACAGCATCTTTAATACCGTGCACCAAAGGGTCCCGAGAAAAATGCTGGTCGAGTGCTTGCAATCCACTCATGGAGTCACTGCATATGACAAATGACTCCCCAGGGCAGGAGGAAAGGTGAGCGAGTGCATGATAAAGAGCAACGAGCTCCGCAGTGAAAACACTGCTCCCACAAGGCAGGGAAAGCTGCTCAATGTAGTCACCATGGATGAAAGCAAACCCAGTGTGTCCACTGACCACAGAACCATCAGTGTAGACTACATCTGCATCGCGAAACGAGGCAAGAAGAGCGAGGAATTGTTGACGAAGACTGGCAGGTAGAACGGAGGACTTGGAGTCGCAGGACAAATCCAAGCAAAGCCGCAAGCGAGGGAGGGACCATGGAGGGGTAGAAGAAGAGGGCCGGAAGGATAGAGGAAGGGGAAAGGACTCAAGTGATGAGAGAAGGGAACGAACGTGGACTGCAATCGGGAGACCCGACCTAGGCCGCCGTCGTGGGGAGGGGAGTGCAGAAGATGGAAAAAGGAGCCTGCGGTTTGGGTGGTCGGCAAGGCATGGATGCAGGCGATGTACGACGCAAGCAACTGTTGTCGGTGGAATCGTAGGGGAGGGATTCCAGCTTCTACAAGAAGGCTAGTCACCGGACAAGTAGGGAAGGCACCTGTCGCCAGTCTGACGCCACAATGGAGAATCGAGTCGAGGATCTGCAATGTTGAAGGTGCTGCTGAGTCGTACACCACACTCCTGTAGTCGAGACGGGACTGGACTAAGGCCTTATAGAGCTGTAGGAGAGCCCCCCAAACGGTGTGGCTGAGGCAGCGAAGGATGTTGAGGTGCCGCCAGCACCGTTGCTTAAGCTCGCGAAGATGAGGTGTCCAAGTGAGCTGAGCATCAAACAGCATGCCAAGGAAGCGATGCATCTCCTCAATACGAACGAGTTCATTCGCAAGGTAGAGCTCTGGATGGAGGTGGACCATGCGACGACGACAGAAATGCATCACTCGGGTCTAGGAGGCTGAGAACTGAAAACTATGGTTGGATGCCCAAAAATGTGCCTTACGGATAGCTCCCCGCAGCCGCCATTCAGCGACCTGCAGCCGCCGTTCAGCGACACTGATGCTTGAGGAACTGTAATAAAGACAAAAGTCATCAGCATAGAGAGAGGAACAGACCGATGAGCCCACCGCAGCCGCAAGACCATTAATTGCCACCAAAAAGAGGAGAACGCTGAGAACCAAGCCCTGTGGGACACCGTTCTCCTGAATATGAGCAGAGCTAAAATATGTGCCAACTCTAACCCGAAAGGAGCGATTGGAGAGGAAATTCCATAGAAAAATTGGAAGTGGACCCCGTAAGCCCCATTCGTGCAGCGCAGCAAGGATATGATGGCACCAGGTGGTATCGTATGCCTTCCGAAGATCAAAGAAAACAGAAACTAGATGTTCTCACTGAGTAAAAGCTGTACGAATAGCCGACTCTAGCGAGACTAAATTGTCGATCGCTGAGCAGCCCTGACAGAAGCCCCCCTATTGCTGGGCTAGGAGGCCTCGAGCTTCGAGGATCCACATGAGCCGCCGACTCACCATCCATTCCAGGAGTATCCACATAACGTTGGTAAGGTTGATAGGGCGATAGCTATCAACCACCAGTGGATCTGCACCAGGTTTCAGCACCGGGATGGTAACGCTATCCTGCCAATGAGTTGGGAAAACACCCTCCATCCAGATGCAGTTAAACAGGGCAAGTAATTCACCTTGACAATGTGTGGAGAGATGGCAAAGAAACTGGTTGTGAATTCGGTCTGGACATGGAGAGGTATGAGGGCAAGTTGTAAGGGCACTTTGGAACTCCCATTCACTAAATGGGGCATTGTATCGTTCCCAACGGTGCGTGCGAAATGACAACTGCGTATGCTCAGCCTGCTCTTTAATTGCGCAGAATTCTGTGCTGTAGCCTGCTGTCACTGAAATATGAGCGAAGTACTCTGCCAGATGTTCGGCGATGGCAATTGGGTCAGTACAAAGTGTACCCCAAAGAGAAAGGCAAGGGGCAGACACATGAAGGCGAAAGCCAATAATGCGGCGAACCCGCGACCACGCCTGAGATGGGGAGGTGTGAGAACCTAAGGTGGCAACATATCATTCCCAGCAGTCCTGTTTGCTCCACCGGATTAACTACTGAGCCCAGACCTGCAGCTGTTTAAAGGCAACCAGATTCTCTAGGGAAGGACGATACCGGTGTCATGCAGGGCTCGCTGGTGGTCCCGGATAGCTTCTGCAATCTCTGGTGTCCACCAAGGGACTGACTTACTCCTTAGGGTACTTGAAGAGCAGGGGACAGTTGCCTTGGCTGCAGAAACAATGGCCATAGTGACCTCGTCCACTGCCAAATCAATGTCACCAGGAAGCGGAGCAATGGCCATAGTAGCTGAGGTGTAGGCTGCCCAATCAGCTCCACGAAGAGACCATCGTGGCAGCAGGTCAGGGGGTTGGGATTGAAGAAGAGAAACCAGGATAGGAAAGTGGTCACTACCACAGAGGTTGTCGTGGACCCTCCAACTGAGGTATGGAAGAAGACTTGGGCTACTAAGAGAGAGATCAATGGCCGAGTATGTGCCATGAGTCAAACTAAAGTAAGTGGGAGCACCAGTGTTAAGGAGGCAAATGGCCTGCTGTGCCAAGAGAGCCTCAACATACCTACCCTTGCCCGAGATCTGGGCCCACACCATAAAGGGTGGTGGGCATTAAAGTCCCCCAAAAGGAGGAATGGCAGGGGGAGCTGGGCAAACAAGGCAGCTAGGTCGGCAAGAGGGACAACCTCATCCGGGGGAAGGTAGAGGGAACAGATGGTAAGCTCCATTCCTGCCCGGATTCTAACAGCCACAGCCTCGAGAGCCATGTGAAGTGGCACTGGGACACTAGGAACAGTGGCAAGAACATAAACACAGACACTGCCAAACACCCTGTCAAATTCTAAGCGAATCTTATAGCAATCCTGGCAGCCACAGAGGGAGGGGCTCTGCCGAACAGGAAACCAGGTTTCCTGTAGGGCCAGACAAGTGGCAGGGAAGCGGCACAAAAGCTGTTTCAACTCAGCAAGGTGGTGGAAAAAACCATGGCAATTCCATTGAAGGATAATGGTATCCGACTGTGAAGACATGAAAGAACCTGTGGGGACACTAGATGCTCCACATCATCTTCAGGTGCAGTGGTGAACTACTTTTCTGTCTCTATGTCCTCCTCCTTTTGCTTTTTCTTCTCTTTGGTAGGGTCCCGTTTGTCCTTCGGTTTATCAGGCTGGGTGGGCTTTTCCGACCCAGTCTCATGGACTGAGGAAGACTCGGAAGCCCTATGGCCCTCAGGTGGTGGCTTTTTGAGCCACTGGCTGACATCTGGAGGGGCAGCAACCGTGGAAGGGAGGGCACCAAGTGATCCCTTTTGCATGAGGGGAGCTGGAGGAGGCGGGCACTTCTCCGGCGCAGAGGTGGGGACTGAAGTCCCCAAAGAAGGAGGGGTTGTTACTCCCGATGTTGATAACAGGGGGGCAATGGAAGAGGGTGTTCCCCCAACTACCTGGGGGGGCAGGAATAGACGGCCGGGCTGGAGGGCCCACAAAAAGCGGCTGAACTTGGGGGCTCATCACCAGGGACAGCAAGATCGAAGCTGCTGCAGCAAACGTCGATGAAATGCACACAGGGTGAAGTCGGTCGTACTTGCATTTAGCCTCTGTGTAAGTGAGCCTGTCCAAGGTCTTATACTCCATAATCTTCCATTCTTTTTGATAAACCACGCAGTCTGACGAGCAAGGTGAATGTTTCTGTCCACAGTTGACACAAACAGGGGGCGGCGAACACAGGACATTGGGGTGGGAGGCACGTCCACAATCCCGACAGGTAGGGTTGGCGTCACATCTCTATGACATATGCCCAAACCTCCAGCACTTAAAGCAGCGCGTGGGAGGAGGGACGTAAGGCTTAACATCACATTGATATATCATCACCTTGACCTTCTCGGGCAGGGTGTGACCCCACTATCTTTAGGTCCCCTGAAGACACGTCGTACAAAGTGGACACCGTGGCATTCCAGATTTGCACGAAGCTCGTCGTCAGACTGTAACAACAGGTCACGATGAAAAATAAGTCCCTGAACCATAATGAGGCTCTTATGAGGCGTAATGGAGACTGCAACATCACCAAGCTTGTCACAAGCAAGCAATGCCAGTGACTGTGCTGGGGATGCTGTCTGTATGAGGACTGCTCCAAACCTCATTTTAGAAAGGCCAACTTCTATGAACTTGTCCTCTAAATTTTCCACAAAAAACTGAGACTTTATGGTCAGAAATGAGTCCCCATCTGTTTGGCTGCAAACCAGAAATCGAGGAGAATGCGTCTCACCAGGTAATTTAGATCACCGTTCCTCCCTTGGTGTGGACAGGGAAGCGAACGATTGGGGGTCATACTGTAAAGCATTGAACTTTCCTTTCTTAGAGACTCGTGCTTGCGCACTATTTGTATTTCGTTTCATGGTGATCCCACGAACAGCCAGGGGAAGGAATGTCCACCCAGACAGAGCCCAGCTTGCCTGGGTAAGCCTAATACAACCGAGGGGCAGCAGGTTCCCCAGAGGTCGCCCGCTAGCAACTGTTCTACCTCAACAGCCATGCGTCTCCTCTCACCTTAAGATTGAGGTTTTTTTTTATTATTTTTTTATAGAGGTTTATACCATCCTCGCGACCCAGGCAGTTAAGCCAAGATCCCCGGGCTCTGTACTGTACAACGTTCCACTGTCGCGCCTTACAGTGGTCGTTGAAGCACGTTCAGAGCTTACGGTACTGAGGACTGGTGGCGCTTCCCAGTCCCCAGCTCAGGAACCCCGGGGTCGCCAAGCCCGTACCCAGCAACTAAATGCTGAGCCCCCTGAGGGGGTAAAGGCAAGGACTCCACTTCAAGCAGAAGAGATTGGATGCGAACTGCAATTGTAAGCCCTGACCTGGGTCTCCGATTTTTTTTTTGTTTTGCTTTAGGGTGCAAAAACCAACTGGGGTCATACACGTGCAAGTCAAAACTATAGACAAAAGCACAGAGACGAGGGAAATGACTATAGGTCAGTCCTAATGGACAGAACAGGAGACAGTTAAACAAGGCACATGGAAAAGGGGCTAAAAAAACACCATACAAAAATTGAGGTCCAAAACCAAAAATTAAATGGCCTTTGCCATATTGCTTTGACGGATAAAAAGTAAAACGCGGTTGCCAGCCCACACGCCATTTGCTAAAACAGCTGATAAATCAGATGGCAAACCCAAGCTGGAAAGTAAATTGGTAAAAAAAAGGGCATTCTAGCAGGAAGTGGCGGACAGTTAAAATTTGGGCGCAATGCATACAAAGTGGTGGGGTACTGCCACTGACCAAATGACGATGGCTAAAAAGACAGTGCCAATATGCAGCCGAGTTAAAATAATCTCCTCCCGGCAGGAGGGCTGACAGGAAGTCATCCAAGGCACTGGAAGAAGCTTAATAAGCCAAAGCTTGTTCCCGTGAAGGGAGGACCATTGGCGATGCCAAAGGGACACCACTTTCTGACAGACAGTAATGCAGAGATCATCAGACGTAATAGAGGTACTCGAGAGCTGACGTACGAGGACTGCAATCTTAGCAGCAGTGTCAGTAGCCTCGTTTCCTGGCAGACCGACATGACCAGGGACCCACAGAAACATGACATTGGCTCCACCAAGAGTGAGCAGGTGTCAGTTTTCCTGGACCCGCTGCACTAAGGGATGAGCAGTGTACAGCACACAGAGACTTTGGAGGGTGCTGAATGAGTCTGGGCAGAGGACACAATTGGGAAGGATGTGTCGCTGGATGTACTCTGTGGCCTGATACAAGGTGAAAAGCTCGGCTGTAAATACTGAGGAGTGTGCTGGAAGCCGATATTGAAAGACACGGGTGCCAATGACGAAGGCACACCTGAGCCCACGGTCAGTCCAAGAGCCATCAGTGTATAAAGAAGTACTATCGCTAAGTTCCATGCAAAGGTCGTGAAATTGAAGGTGATAGACTAAGGCTGGAATAGTGTCCTTGGGAAGTGAATGAACGCCAAGGTTGACATGAGCCGCTTCACAAAGCCAAGGTGGTGAAGGGTTCACACTCACTGAAAAGGTTGCAGGTAGCGTGAAGTTAAGCCACCATAGCAAGTGGTGAAAGCGGACTCCAGGAGGTACCAGAGAAGAGGGATGAGCCCTGCACTGATGATCTAAGGAATCATCAAAGAAGAAGGCATAGGAGGGGTGGCCACACATGGCAGACAAATGGCATGCATACCTGCTGAGGAGAAAGTCATGGTGGTAGGACAGGGGTAGTTCAGCAGCTTCAGCATACAGACTCTCAACTGGGCTGGTGTAAAAGGCCCCCGTGGCCAAACGGATGCCATGATGATGGATAGGATTGAGACGGCGAAAAAGGGATGGGCGTGTAGATGCATAAACAAAGTACCCATAGCAGAGTTTAGAACGTACAAGGGACCAGTACAAACGGAGGAGGGTAGTTCGAATGTCACCCCGGGAAGTACCATTGAGGACACGTAGGGCATTGAGGGACTGCATACAGCAGGCAGCCAGGTAAGAGACATGGGAGGATGAAGAGAGTTTCCTATCGAGCATGAGCCCAAGAAATTTCATAGTGTCAACGAAAGGAAAGGCAATGGGCTCAAGATGTAGAGATGGTGGGAGAAACCATTTGCACCGACAGAAATTCATACAGATGGTTTTGTCAGTGGAAAAGCAAAAGCCATTGGCGATGCTCCAGGAGTGAAGATGATCAAGACAGCGCTGAAGATGCTGCTCAGTGAGACAGGCCCGTGGAGAACTGCAATAGATGGCAAAATCATCGACAAAAAGGGAGCCGGAGACTCCCGGCAGGAGACAGGCCATTATAGGGTTAATGACGATAGCAAAGAGGATGACGCTCAGGACGGAACCCTGAGGCACACAATTTTCCTGACTAAAGGTATCCGACAAGGCAGAACCCACACACAGCTCGAAAACTCGGTCTTGTAAAAATCTCCAAAGAAAATGGGGCAGGTGCCCATGTAAGCCCCATGTGTAAAGAGTATGAAGGATACTAGTTCTCCAGCAGGTGTCGTAGGCCTTCTCCAAATCAAAAAACTCGGCCACAGTCTGGGATTTCCGCAGAAAACCATTCATGACATGGGTGGACAAAGTAACGAGATGGTCAACTGCAGAATGCTGTGCTTGAAATCCACACTGTGCATTCGTGAGTAAATGGCGAGACTCGAGCCACCATACCAGCTGGGCATGAATTGTACATTCCATCATCTTGCAAATGCAGCTGGTAAGAGGGATGGGGCGGTAGCTAGAAGGAAGGTTTTTGTCCTTACCAGGCTTAGGTATGGGTATGATGGTGGCTTCATGCCAGCATCCAGAAAATGTACTGTCAGCCCAGATGCGGCTGTATGTGTTAAGCAGAAAGTGCTTGCCCACAAGAGAGAGGTGCTGCAACATCTGAATGTGGATAGCGTCTGGCCCTGGGGCGGAGGACCGAAATGAACTGGGAGCATGATCTAGCTCCCTCATAGTGAAGGCGGCATTGCAGCACTCACGATTCGGAGAAGAGAAAGGTATCGCCCGAGCCTCCTCCACTCATTTCCGATGGAAGAAGGCAGGGTGATAGTGGGACGAGCTCGAAATTTCCGCAAAATGGTGGCCCAAGGCAGCGAAGATAGCAACAGGATCCACGATGACATCAGCACCTACTGTCAGGCCAGAAATGGGGGAATGGATCTTGGTTCCACAGAGCCATTGGAGGTTGGCCCACACGACAGAGGAAGGTGTGGAACTGTTAACAGAAGTAGAGAATGAAATCCAACTAGCTCTTTTGCTATCCCGAAGAACTCTAAGACACTTTGCATGTATGTGTTTATAATGAATGCAGTTTTCCAGTGTAGGGTGGCAGTTAAAAATGCATCACGGCATGCCTCAGTCCACCAACGGACTGGGACACAACATAGTAAAGAGGAAGTGCAAGGAATGGAACGTTCTGCAGCAGTAAGGATAATGTTGGCGAGACAGTCCACCTGGTCATCACAACTGAGGAAATCTTGGTCTGCGAAGGTCGCCAGGGAGGAGTAAAGCTGCCAGTCAGCCGTAGTAAGCTGCCATTTGGGAATGCATGTGGATGGGGTAGGAGTCAGCAGATGGAGAGCTCACGGGAAATGGTCACTCAAGTAGGCGTCAGAAAGAACGGACCACTCAAGATGATGGGAAGCTGGGCAGAGCAAAAGGATAGGTCCAAATGGGAATAGGTGTGCGACGAGTCAGAAAAGAAAGTGGGTGCTACAGTGTTAAGGCAGAAGAGGTTGAGTTGGTTAAGAAGGTCAGCCAAGAGGGCATCTCTCTGGCAGGTCCTTGGAGATGCGCATGAAAGTCACCGAGTAGCAAAAATGGTGGAGATAGCTGCCCAATAAGCTGAAGGAAGTCTGTCCTGGTGACAACAAAGAATAGAGGTACATAAATGGTACAGAGGGAGAAAGTCAGGTAGGGAAGGTGTGGTGTGCGTACTGTAAGACCTTCGGTACACACACCATCAGATTATTTGACTTGTCGCTCTAACGAAGTAGGCGAGTGTCAGCAATATGTCTCGTGGTCTTATCGTGGCGTGTTTATCTTCTGCCGTTAGGTCAGATGATAGAAATGCCACTTGCACGCTTAGAGTAGCAGATTGACGGTGACCAACTTTAAACAGAACTCAATTAATTTTCACACACATTTATTAAAATAATAAATAACATAGACAGTACGTAACTTGATTCTGGATGCAGTTTACAATTGACAATCTGAAGTTCCTTTGGTCTCGGTACGTTAATCTTATTCTCACACATCTCTGATACTTGACAAAGTGTCTATACATTTCTCTTCATGGCTATGTACAGGAATATGATAATCTTATTAGGCGCAGACTGAAACTTGACTATAGACTGGTACAGACTAATGCAGAATGGTACAGACTAAGGCAGACTGGTGCAGACTAATGCAGACTGGTGCAGACTAATGCAGACTGACTAATCGGAGGTCTGTACACTCGTTATAATACCTCACGCGTTCATGTATCACTACACGAGTGTGATCTGCGAGGAGAAAAGGTTCTATGTTAGCAGCAATCTCACTGGCTGCGTTACATATTAATACACGGATTGGTGGAAGCAGAATCTGGTCCATCTCTAAGACAGCGCCATCTCGTAGTGCGGAGATGGACGAGTGCTGCGCCTGCGCTGTTGTGCTTAGTGGGGTGTGCTCTATTGGGAAAGTTGTGTACGCGCTGACTACACAGAACTATGTACACAACAGAAGGAAAAGGTGAACTGGAACAGCTTGAAGATGGGTAGTCAGGGAGATGGGTCGCCTATGAAGGTCTTCCCGTATGAGCAGCATAACGTCCCCATGACATGGGATGCTGACCTCAGGGGGAAGGTCAAAATGAATTGGTAAGTAATCCAAAAGCTCAAAGCGATCTTGAGGGTGCAATTTCGTTTCCTGAAGGCAGAGTACAAGGCGATGCTGTGATGTTAGAAGCAGCCATATATCCTCTTTGTGGGACTGAAGGCCGTGAACATTCCATTGGAGGACAGTCATGAGAAGGAAGAGATGTAGGGGTGTCAACTCAGTGGCCGCCGAGGGACAGCTGGTGGAGAGTCGTTACTACAGGGCACAGAAGCTGGAGGATCCTGCTCGTGGAGTCCACAGAAACATGGGCGTGCTTGTGCAATCTGTCTGTGGAGTCCAACGCTGCAAAACGGTGGGTGGTGCACACCAGTGAGACAGAGGACGGCTGGGCTAAGTGACCATGTGGCGACACTGTCGAGCAGGATCTTTGAGTTGGTGAAGGAGAAGTCCGTTTGTCTTTAGTGGACTTCTTTGAGCCCTTCTGGTTAGAGGAAAACTTTGGTGGTGTTTGGCTGGAGGGATGTAGGAAGCCTTCTCGGGATTACTCCTTGTGTCCTTTCCTGCCTGCCGGTTGTGTAGTGGGTAGCTTCGCTCCTTTAGGGGAGATTTTGACGGTTTGTTGCACAGTGGGATGGGGGGACGGAAATGCTACCTTGACACTGGACGACTTCACAACCTCAGAGCCAAATCTGAGGTCGCGCGTCTGCATGGCCATATCCTTCATGGAGCGAAGGGTAACAAGAACTGAACTATAGGTGCCAGATGGGAGGACACAAGGTTTGCGACTAGCCAGTAACTTGCGAGCTACGGGGTAAAGCACTTTTTCCTTTACCTGAATGTCTTGAACAGCCAACTCATCTAGAGACACGGGACAATCCCAGAAGGAGGTGGCATGGTTGCCATTGCAGTTGATACAGTGTGGAGAAGGAGGTGGACATTCGTCCTCGTGTGCATCCCTGCCACAGGTTACGCATGTGGCTGGGTGTCGACAAGACGTTCTAGTGTGAATGAACCGATGACACTGGTAGCAGCATGTCAGATTAAGAATGTACGGCCGGACTGTGATGATTTCATAGCCTCCTTTAATCTTGGACGGCAGCACCAGACTAACAAAGGTGAGGAAAAGAGTTTGGGTGGGCACCAAGGAGGAATCAACCTTTTTCATTACATGATGGACAGCAATGACATCCTGATCAGAGAGGTAATATTGTATTTCAGCCTTGGTTAGACCGTCCAGCAGCCTGGTGTAAATTACACTACAGGAAGAATTCAAAGTTCTATTTGCTTCGACACGAATAGGGTGGCCGTGGAGGAGTGAGACAGCAAGCAGTTTTTATGCTTGAGAATCAGAAGCCGCCCCCAAAAGCAAAGTGCCACTCAGTAAATGAGAGCAGGATTTTACAAGGCCAGCAATGGCATCAACACCTTTCTGAATAATAAACGGACTGACCATCTTCAGCAAGTGATACCACAAGGTGCAGTGGGAAGGGTCTTCGAATCAGTAGCCTCATTACGTTTATGTTTCGTCAATGTTGATGGAGAGGACAATTGACTCATTGCAAGGAAATCCCCCATGATTGCCAGTGTTTCCGATGGTGCACTCCTTCCAACTGGGGGGCCCCTTCACAAGGGGACGCACCTGCCATAGGTGATTGTTCACACCTCTGGTCCCACATCCTGAACACCTGACGGAGGGACCAATGGGCGATCTGGGAAGGTTACAGCTCAAGCAATCACCATTCCCTGGGCCTGGCCTGTACCAGAGGGTACGTGCGAACCCTACCTGTGGACCCGGGGCTGGAAATTGCATGTTACCCAGTCACCTTTTACACATCAGACGTGTGGGCCGGCTTTCAGCAGTACACAGGGAGGAAGAAGGAAAAAGAGGATCCTCAAACGCCAAAGCAGAGGAATGAGAGGAGAAGGGAAACACAGAAAGGAAAAGGGAGCCAAAAAGAAAGTTGAGACTGTTCGCAGGTCAGTGACAGAATGCAGAACATTCCCAATAATACCCCAGACATGTTCCCCAAGGGAGGGGAAAACGAATAGCACGAGGACAGACATACAGCACGGAAGGGAAAAAGGGCTGCAAAGGCTGGGGCCGTGGGGTAGCCAAGCACAAACCCACCAAAGAGAGGCGAGCTCCGTGGGGGGGGGGGCCTCAAATGCAGGAGATGAACCGCCATAGATGGGAAGAGGAAACTGTAATTCAATGCTCAGGAGAACCAAAAATGTGTGCAACAGAACTGGTTATCAGTTGTGCATGCCTAATCTTCAATGGAGGGACTCCGGCCTCCACCAGGACGCTGGTCACCGGACTCATCCTAAAAGCTCCCGTTGCCAGTCGAATGCCACAGTGGTGCACTGGGTCAAGTAAATGCACCACTGAGGGCACCGCCAAACCATAAACCAGACTCCTATAGTCAAGGCGGGGTTGAACAAGGGCTCTGTACAGCTGCAGCAGCGTAGAGCAATCTGCACCCCAGATGGTGTTGCTCAAGCAGCGGAGGGCATTGAGCTGTTGCCAGCACTTCCGCTTCAGCTGACGAAGATGAGGAAGCCACATCAATCGGGCGTCGGAAAACCAGTCCTACGAATCAATATGCCTCCACTATGGTGAGTGGATCGTCATTATAGTAAAGTTCTGGTTCTGGATGAACAGTACGATGCCAACAGAAGTGCACCACACACAACTTCGTAGCTGAAAACTGGAAGCTGTGGGCTAGAGCCCATGACTGCAACTTGTGGATGGCTCCCTGTAGCTGCCGCTGAGGAACACCAGTACTGGAGGAGCAGTACAAAATGCAGAAGTCATCTGCATACAGAGAAGGTGAGACAGACGGCCCAACAGCTGCTGCTAGACTGTTAATGGCTACTAAAAATTGAGATACACCCTGTAGGACCCCATTGTCCTGTATTTGGGGGAGGGGGGGGGGGGGGGGGGGGAACAATGGGAGGCACCAAGTTGGACACAGAAAGTATGGAGCGTAGGAGATTTTGGATAAAAATCTAGAGCGGGCCCTGGAGACTCCACTCATATAATGTGGCAAGCATATGATGTCGTCAGGTCATGTCGTAAGCTTTTCATAAATCAAAAAAGACTGCAACCAGCTGTTGGCATCTGGAAATGGCAGTTTGAATGGCATACTCAAGGGAAACCAGATTTTCAGTGGTGGAGCGATCCTGGCGGAAACTGCCCTGGCATGGAGCCAGTAGGCCACGTGACTCCTGGACCCCAACACAACCGCCGACTTAACATACGTTCTATCAGCTTACAAAGAACATCGGTGAGGCTGATGGGCCAATAGCTATCCACATCAAGTGGATATCTGCCAGATTTGAGCACTGGAATGATCTGGTTGAAGATGATGAGATGTTGCTTGTAGTCAGACGAGAGATGTTTGATCATCTGACTGTGGATCCAATCTGGACCAGGAGTTGTGTTGGGGCAATGTGCAAGGACGCTGAGGAACTCCCACTCTGTAAATGGAACATTATAAGGGTCAATGTGACATTCAGTGAATGAGAGGCCTTTCCTTTCCAACCTCAGTTTGAGAGTGCAAAATGCTGGGGGATAATTCTCTGATGTGGAGGCTCGAGCATAGTGCTCAGCAAAGAGCTCGGGAATTGCGTTTGCGTTGGTAGATAACACACCATTGATGTTAATGGCAGTAACACCTGTCGGCGTCTGGTACCCACAAACATGTCTCATCTTCGTCCAGACTTGGGAAGGTGACGTATGGCACCCAATGGTTGAGACATACCTCCCAACATTCCTGTTTCAATCTTTACATAAGCTGGCGAATGTGAGCACGGAGCCACTTAAAAGCTATTGGGTGCTCTAGAGAAGGGTGCCGCTTATGTCATTGCAGAGCTCGCCGATGCTCTTTAATGGCCTCAGCCATTTCCAGCAACCACCAAGGTACTGACTTTCACTGGGGGCACCCTAAAGAACAAGGGATCATGTTTTCCGCCGCAGAAACAATCGTTCTAGTGACCCACTCGGCTACCACATCGATGGTACCATGTGGGAGGGATTCAACGATGACAGCAGAGGTGAAAGGTTCCCAGTCCACCCTGTTTAAAGCCCATCTAGGTAGACATCTAAAGGAATGGCGCTGGGGGCGTGACAGGAAGATGGGGAAGTGGTCACTACCACACAAGTCATCGTGGGCTCTCCAGTGGACAGATGGGAGAAGTTCTGGGCTGCAGATGGATAAATTAATGGCCGAATAAGTGCCATGAGTCACACTGAAATGTGTGGTGACCCCAGTATTTAAGAGGCAGAGGTCGAGTTGAGTCAGGAAAGTTTCGACATCTCTACCTCTGCCAGTAAGCACGGTGCCACCCCACAAGGGGTTATGGGCGTTAAAATCTCCCAAAAGTAGGAAAGGTTTACGGAGTTTATCAATTAGTGCAGGCAATGCATTCAGGGGTACTGCACCATTTGTAGGAAGATGTACGTTGCAGACAGTTATTTCCTGCATTGTCCTTATCCTGACAGCCACAGCTTCAAGAGGGGTTTGAAGGGGCACTGGTTCACTGCATACTAAGTTCAGGACAGACACAAACTCCACATGACACTAGTATAGCCACCATGGTTCTTGTAATATCCCCTATAGCCGGAGAGGGCAGGGGCTCCACTGTCGGGAACAAGGTTCCCTGGAGGGCAATGCAGAAAGCAGGTACGAAGGTTAACAGTTGCAGTAGCTCAGCCAGGTGGTGGAAAAAAACTGCAGCAATTCCACTGGAGGATGACATAATCGTGAGGCTGGGAAGGCATGAAGCATGCAAGGAGGCAGGTTATGCCTCAGGGTCCCCTGCTGCCACCGATTGAGTATTTGTATTCATTCCTATTGTGGATGAGGCATCAACGAGATCCAGGTCCTCAGAGGACGCTGAGATCTCCACCTCATCTGCAGGTCCAGAATTGGTAGGAAGTGGTGGTGTTGGGGCCACTGGAGGGTCCTTTTTCTTAGCAGACTTCTTTGTTTGCTTGCCCTCTCGCTTCTCTTTAGGGGCTTGCTTGGGAGGACTTCTCTGAAGTAGCTTCAGGCATGGAGGAAGAGCATGAAGCTCTTCGTCCATCAGCTTTTGGCTCCTTCAGCCACTGGCGAGAGTCTGCTGTGGCACATTAGTGGAGACGTTGGGAGAGAGGGTCCCAAGGGAACCCTCCCGCACAAGTGGAGCCGGAGGAGGCTGTTGCTTCTCCGGCTGGGGGTAGGGGGTGGGAGGGGACTCATGTCCCGTGCCCCCTGCATTTGGGGGGGGGGGGGGGGGGCTTTCTCCTGAAGTAGGTGCTTTGGGAGCAATGGAAGGAGATTTTCGCCCTACCATCAAGGGGGCAGATGTATTCTGGAGGCCCGGAGTGCCCACTGTTCGTGGTACAGAGTGTGGTACGACTAGTACTTGTGATGGCGATGGTAATGTAGCTGCAGCATATGTGGATGTCAACTGAACAGGGTGTAATCATTCAGATATACGTTTAGCTTCTTGGTAAGTCAACTGGTTCAGGGTTTTGTACTCCATGATTTTCTGCTCCTTTTGGAGTACTGTGCAGTCTGGTGAGCACGGGGAGTGCTGCTCTCCACAGTTGATACAGTGAGAGGAGGCACACGTGGAGTACCTGGATGCAGTGGACATTGGTTGACTCAACATGTGGTGCTGGAAGTGCAGCGGGAAGACATGTGCCCAAATTTCCAGCACTTAAAGCACCGCATAGAGGGAGGGATATATGGTTTAACATCACACTGGTAAACCATCACCTTGAACTTTTCAGGCAATGAGTCACCCTCAAAGGCCAAGACGAGGGCATCAGTAACAGCCCTGTTGTCTTTGGGTCCCCAGTATACGCGCTGGATGAAATGAACACCCCCACCATTCTAGATTGGTGCAGAACTTGTAGTCAGGAGGAGGAAAATAATACCCTGGACAATGTGAGGCTTTTATGGGGAGTGACGGTAACAGGAATATCACCCAGCCGGTCACAAGTGAGTAACGCCTGGGATTGGGTTGGGGATGCTGTCTGAATCAAGACTGCACCGCTTCTCATCTTGGACAGTGCTGTCTGTTGCCCAAACTTACCCTCAAGATGTTCAACAAAACATTGAGGCTTCGTAGGCAGAAAGGAGTATCTGACCATTCTGCTACAGACTAAATACTGAGGCAAATACGGCTCTCTTCTTTCTGTAGCCCTACATTCCTCCAATGGTGTGGCATGGCAGGGAAACGATTTAGGGTCATATATGTCAGCATTGTACTCTATCTAGCCCTTCCAATCAGGGGCTCTCCCCACGGGCGCCACCCAGCCACAGCAAAGGCCACCAGGCACGATGGCAGTTGCCAGGAGTCCTGATGCCCCAGGAAGACATCTCCTCCTTGGCATATGTGGGGAGTTTACAGCTCAGGCATCAGCAGTGCAATCCACGTGTCGTCAGGGGGGCTACCACCAAATGTGTACATGACAGCCTCACCACAACAGACTAGCTATCGTGCTGGATATTGGGCACCAGAGAAAGCCAATACTGTCATGGGGGTGAAAGAGGGCAGGTGACAATGGAAGAAGATGACATACCACGGAAAGTGTCCTCGCCCAAATATTTCAATTGCAGGTGGGGGTGCAAAGCCATGACAAGAGATTCAGGAGATCGAATCTAAGGGCACTATGGATAACTCATGCACCATGTAAGGAATCCCATGGTCGCCTTTGCAGTTGATACAGCAGGGAGAAGGAGATGGACAATCACCCTCGTGAGCATCCCTGCCACAGGTTACTCATTTGGCCAGGTGTCGACAGGACTCTCGAGTGTGGTTGTAACGATGACACTGGTGGCAGCGTATCAGGTTTGGAATGTACGGTTGTACTGTGATAACGTCATAGCCTGCTTTTATCTTTGATGGAAGGACCACTCTATCAAAAGTGAGAAAAATAATGTGTGTGGGCACTAAGGAAGCATCTGCTATTCTCATCACTCGTTGGACTGCAATGAGACACTAATCAGAGAGGTATGTTTGGATTTCTGCCTCAGTCAGCCTGTTGAGAATCCTAGTGTAAATAACACTATGGGAAGAATTCAACATTCAAGGGGCCTTGAAACAAACAGGATAGCTGTGGAGGAGCACAGATGCAAACTGTTGTTATGCTTGAGAATCAGAAGTAGTCTCCAAAAGCAGAGTGCCATTTCATAAACAAGAGCAGGATTTCACAGGGCTAGCAATTGCATCTACACTTTTCTGAACAGTTGGTAGACATTGACGGTGAAAATTTGCGAGAAAATCCCACGTGATTGCCAGCGTCTCTGGTGGCACGCTCCTTCCAACTGGGGCCCCCTCAGAAGAGGGCGCACCAGCCTTAGGTGATTGTTCATACCTCAGGTCACACCTCCTGAACACCTAACAGGGGGACCTATTGGCAATTTGAGAGGGTAGCAGTTCAGGCAATCATTTCCCTGGGCCTGATCTTTACGTGCGAATCCTACCTGTCAAACCGGGTTTGGGAATTATGCATTGTCCAGTCATCTGTTATGCGTGAGATGTGTGGGCTGGTCTTCAGGAGCACACGAGGAGGAGGAGGAGGAGGAGGAGGAGGACCACGAAGAAGAAGAAGAAGAAGAAGAAGAACGAGTAACCTCAAATACCAAAGCAGGAAGGATAGGAGAGGGAACTAAAGACAGTGGAGAGAGAGTTCTGATATTGGTGACTGAATATGCAGAACACATTTCTAACAACATCCCAGACATGTTTTTCAAGGGAGGGAAAAGATCCTGCAAAGCTGGGGCACCATGGTAGCCAAGCACGAACCTGCCAAAGAGCAGCTAGCCCTCGGGTGGGTGGGTGGGTGGGGACAAGCTCACTGATGGCTATGAGGAAGAGTGTGACACTTAACACACAACCCTGTGGGATGCTGTTCTCTTGAATCTGAGGGGTGCTGAGTCAAGAGCCAACCCAAACCTGAAAGAGCCTGAGATGATGATGTTTGGTTTGTGGGGCGCTCAACTGCGTGGTTATCAGCGCCCGTACAATTATCCAATCTTTGCTCAGTCCAATTTCGCCACTTTCCTGGATGATGATGAAATGATGAGGACAACACAAACACCCAGTCATCTCGAGGCAGGTGAAAATCCCTGACCCCGCCGGGAATCGAACCCGGGACCCCGTGCTCGGGAAGCGAGAACGCTACCGCGAGACCACGAGCGGCGGACTTGAAAGAGCCTGTGGGATAAAAACTTGCAGATATAAAAATTAGGAGGAGGCCATGAAAGCCCAAGTCATGGAGGATAACTAAAATATGATGGCGCCAAGCTGTGTCACATGCCTTATGTAAGTCAAAGAAGACAGAGAGAAGCTGCCGTTGATTAGTAAAAGCCTGTCAGATTGCTGTTTCCAGTCTGAGTAAATGGTCATTTGGAGATTGTCCTTCCCGGAAGCCACACTGATATGGGGACAAGAGGCCCTGAAATTCGAGTACCCAACATAATCGGAAGCTAACCATCCTCTAAAGCAGGTTACAAAATACATTTGCCAGGCTAAGTGGGTGGTAGCCGTCGAGAGATGTTGGGTTCTTCCCGGGCTTAAGGAGGGGGATAACTATACTGTCTTGCCCATTCAGCGAAGGATTCATTATAGTCTGCAGCTTGGTGGCAGTTGAAATAGAAGGGAGTCTTTTAAACTCTGTGATTTTGCTGGAGAAAGGTAGCAGGATATGAAGAGGACACCAATGCCCTTGCAAAGCATGTCATGAGATGTTCTGCAAGGACCAAAGGTTCAGTACACAGAGCAGCTTGGAGGATACGACCCTAGACAGTTGACTGTCGCTGGTGGTCCAGAAGGCTATGGAGCTTGTACCAAACCTGCGATGAAGAGGCATATGTTCCCAGGGAGGAAACAGTGTTCCCAGCATTCCTTCTTACTCTGCTTAATACGGTAATGAGCCTTAGCACAGAGGCGCTTAAAAGTGAGGAGGTTGGTCTGTGAAAGGTGTTGTTTAAATTGCTGCAGCACCTGTCAGAGGTTCTGGACAGCAACAGAATTGTCCTTGGTCCACCATCCAACACGGTACCAGTCAATGACGAGGGGTAGAGCAGTGCCAGCAGCCTGAAGTATAGTGGCAGAGACGCCCTGCATGACTGCATCAATGCAATTCAAGACAGAGGTGTTAAAGTGCACAGCAAATGTATATAAAGGCCAATTGGCCCTGCAGAATGCTCAACATGGGGCCTGTCTGCCTGGCGGCAGCAGGGAATGACAGAATCATCAGAAAGTTATCACTGTCACACAGATCACGATGAGGTGACCAAGGTAGGGAAGCCATAACATCAGGGAAGGAGATCTAGAGATTGATAGCAGTAAAGGTGCCATGAGCAGCACTGAAGTGGGTAGGGTAACCATCACTGAGGAGACACAAATCAATGTCTACAATAAGTTGATCAATTAGAAGACCCCTACCCGTTGAAGTGGCACTCCCCCACAGGAGGTGCTATACACTTAAGTCCCCAAGGAGGAGAAATGGGGTGCGGGAGTTGTATTAAGATAGACAGTTCAACATAAGGAAATGACCTACCTGGAAGGAGGTAGACATTACAGACACTGATTGCCAGAGTCACTTGCACTGTAACCACTATTGCTTCCTGGTCGGTTTTTTATTTTTTTTTTACACATCAAATTTCATACAAACAAATTGAGGAGCAAATCTCCAAGGTCATGGAACGTGTCAGTACATGACATTACAACATAAAAGTAACAACAGATAAAAATAAGATGTTTATGAACCTGAAAAAAGTCAAGTCATAAGATTAAGTAAAAGCAATCAACAATACAACAAGAATCAGCTTAATTTTTCAAGGAACTCCTTGACAAAATAGGAGTGACCCATGAGGAAACTCTTCAGTTTCGATTTGAAAGCACATGGATTAGTGGTACGATTTCTGAATTCCAGTAGTAGCTTACTGAAAAAAGGTGCAGCAGTATACTGCACACCTTTCTGCATAAGAGTTAAAGAAGTCCAATCCAAATGCAATTTTGATTTCTGCTGAGTATTAACTGAGTGAAAGCTGCTTATTCTTGGGAATAAGCTAATACTACTAACCAGAAATGACATTAAGGAATATATATATTGAGGCCAATGCCAAAATACCCACTCTCATGAACGGGGGGGTTGACAAGAGGTTCGTGAACTTACACCACTTATTGCCCAAACCACTCATTTCTGAGCCAAAAATACCCTTTTACAATGGGAAGAGTTACCCCAAAATATAATACCATATGACATTAGCGAATGAAAATAAGCAAAGTAGACCAATTTTCGTGTTGAACAATTATTCACTTCAGATACCGTTTGAATAGTAAAAATGGCAGCATTAAGTCTTTGAACAAGATCCTGAACGTGGGCTTTCCATGACAGTTTACTATCTATCTGAACAACTAGGAATTTGAATTGTTCAGTTTCACTAATCATATCCCCATTCTGCGAAATTAAAATTTCAGGTTTTGTTGAATTTTGTGTTAGAAACTGTACAAACTGAGTCTTACTGTGATTTAGTGTCAGTTTATTTTCTACAAGCCATGAACTTAAAATGTCATAAACTGCACTATTTGAAACCGAGACAATGTTGCACACAACATCCTTTACTACCAAGCTAGTGTCATCAGCAAACAGAAATATTTTAGAATCACCTGTAATACTAGAGGGCATATCATTTATAAAAATAAGGAACAGGAGTGGTCCCCCACTTGACTGTATCCCACTCACACCCCACACCACAGCCATTCTCAGCACTGTGAATAATGGTCTTTTGCTGTCTGTTGCTAAAGTAAGAGGTGAACCAATTGTGAGCTACTCCCTGTATTCTGTAATGGTCCAACTTTTGGAGCAATATTTTGTGATCAACACAATCAAATGCCTTAGTTAAATACAATGCCTAGTGTTCGAAACCTTTTGTTTAACCCATAAAGTACCCCACAGAGAAAAGAGAATACAGCATTTTCAGTTGATAAACGACTTCTAAAGCCGAACTGTAAATCTGATAGCAAATCATGTGATACAAAATGATCAATTATCCTTACATACACAGACAACTTTAGCAAACAGTGATGGCATAGAAATAGGTCTAAAATTGTCTACATTATCCCTTTTTCCATTTTTATGAAGCAGGTTTACTACTGAGTACTTTAATCATTCACGAAACTGACCATTCCTAAAGGAAAACAAATATGGCTAAATACAGGGCTAACTGGGCAGCACAGTACTTTAATATTCTGCTAGGCACTCCATCATATCCATGAGAGTCCTTAGTCTTCAGTGATTCAATTATTGACACAATCTCCCCCTTGTCTGTATCTCAGAAGAGTACAGACATCAATCTCGGAAAGGCATTTGCCAAGAAAGTTATACGATTTGTTGTCGAAACTAAATTTTTATTTAATTCACAGCAATGCTCAGAAAATGATTGTTAAATACTCTACAGATACCTGATTTATCAGTTAACAGAAATATTTTTATCGACCTTGTGCTGCTGACCAGACACTTCCTTCACAGCTGACCATATGGTTTTAATTTTATCCTGTGAATTAGCTATTCTATTTGCACTCCACATACTCTTTGCCTTCCTAATAAAATTTTTAAGCATCTTACAATACTGTTTGTAATGGGCAACTAGCTTGACTGTGACTACTAACATTTCTTATAATTCCCACTTTGTTCTACACGATATCCTTATCCCACTACTCTGCCACCCGGGGTGCCTTTTACTGCTAGTACCCAGTTTAGAATGTTCTAATGAAAAGCAACTCTCAAAGGGCATGAGAAATGTGTTAAGGAAAGCATTATATTTGTCATCTATGTTATTCGCACTATAAACATCCTGTCAAACTGGCAAGGTTTAAAAAACTCTATTGCTGTTGGATTAACTTTCCTACATAATTTGTAATTATATGTGACATTTGTTTGAGTACAAAAGCCTTTTACTGTTAAAATTTGTGCCTCATGGTCTGAAAGGCCATTCACACTTTTACTAACATAATGTCCATCTAGTAATGAAAAATGAATGAAAATACTGTCTATGGCTGTGCTACTGTTCCCCGGCACCCTAGTTGGAAAAATTTCAGTCTGCACCAGATCATATGAATTTAGGATATCTACCAAGATCCTTTTTCTTGCACCATCATACACAAAATTTATATTGAAGTCACCACATATAACTAATTTCTGGTACTTCCTATAAAGTGAATCAAGAACCTCCTCTAGTTTGAGCAGAAATGCTCTGAAGTTGGAGTTAGGGGACCTATAAACAACAACAATGAGAAGTTTAGTTTCACTAAATTCAACTGCTCCTGCACAACAGTTGAGTGCAGTGCTGTGATACATCTATGGACTCAAATGGAATACTGTTTTTTACATACACAGCCACTCCCCCAACCTGCAAGGAACTCCTTGACAAAAAGACGAAGGGGGATTCAATCACTAATGACATTGGAGCAAACAAAAGTGCAAACCCCTCCAGATGCTATCCGGGGGCCGACACGGTTCCAACAGAATGCCTGTTAACCACGAAATGTTGGAGAGTGTCCTCATGCAAGTGTCTTTCTTGAAGAACAAGACTGAATGCAGAATAGGAAGAAACAAGACGTATTTCCGGTAGGTGACAATAGTACCCATTGCATTACCACTGGATTATAATGTGGTGACAGTCCAGTTTAGACAAAGAGGCAGAGGGAAGGTCATGCCACTCACTCAGTGTTCGTCATCAACAAGGATAGGGTGATATCCATAAATGAGATCTCAAGCTCAGGTTGTGGGGTGGCAAATAGCATCTCCGTGGGCACTGAGTGGTGTGGGGGGGAGGCGGGGATTGGCTTGTCCTAGGACTCACAATTCTTATTCTTCTTCTCTTTTGGAGATAGAGGAAGGCTTCTCCAAGATCCGGAACTGAAAGAGAGTAGGCGCCCTTGAAAGGACGTAACAGAGGCAAAAGTTGAAGAATGTGACGCCGGATGGAGTGTGTCATATTTTTGGCGAGCCTCAGCATAAAACAGGCGATCCAGGGACTTGTACTCTTGGATCTTCTTTTCTCTCTTGTAAGCTAGGCAGTCTGGCGAGCGAGGCGAGTGGCGGACATGACGATTGACACACACAGGCGACTGAACACAGGGGCTTCCCTCAT
Organism: Schistocerca serialis cubense; assembly: GCF_023864345.2. Classification (NCBI taxonomy): domain Eukaryota; kingdom Metazoa; phylum Arthropoda; class Insecta; order Orthoptera; family Acrididae; genus Schistocerca; species Schistocerca serialis. Next base: position 528,357,481 of record NC_064640.1, read on the forward strand.
GGAGTGGGTTTTCAGTCACCACACAGAGGGTCTGCCATACAGCAGGAAGACATATGCACCGAAAGCACTTCATGGGTGGTGGAACGTACAGCTTCACATCACATCTGTAGCACATAACCTTGACCTTCTTTGGGAATATATCCCTCTCTAAAGCCAGACTGAAGGCACCAGTATCAGTTCTGTTGTCTTTATGACCTTTTGGCACATGCCAAATAAAATGAACGCCGCATTGCTTCAGATTAGCCCAGAGTTTCTCATCAGTTTGCAGGATGAGGTCACTACAAAAAAATCACTCCCTGGACCATATTAAGAGATTGGTGAAGGGTAACAGACACTGGGACATTGCCAAGGTGATCACAAGTCCGAAGAGCTGCAGACTGGGTGGCAGAAGCAGCTTTGATCAACAGGGAGCCTGACCGCACCTCACTGAGATACTCCACTTCTCCAGACTTGTCCTCAATTAATATTATCCACAAAAAACATTGGCTTTGTGGTGATGAATGTGTCCCTGTCCATCCTAGTACAAACGAGGTAGTGGGAAAAATGTTTCATCCCAAGACGGCGACCCTGGCCCTCCTCTCATGACGTAACCACAGAAGGGAAGACTGCTGGCTCATATGAAGCTGCGTTCAATGATCCTCCACCATCTGAAGAGGAGGCCATTTGAGAACAGCCAGATTTTTGCAGCTTGATACTCTTAGTGCACCAAGCATCCACCCTGAAACCACCCAATCCAATCAGGGGCTCTCCCCATGGGCATCACCCAACCATATCAAGAGCTGCCTGGCACAGCGACCATTGCCGGCAGTTCTGATGCTCCAGGAAGACAAGCAACCACTCCTTGGGATACACGGGGAGGGCAAAGCTCAGGCATTAGTAGTGTGATCCCTGTGTTGCCAGGGGGCACGAGATGGGTACATAACAGCCACCCACATGGATGGGCTACACATGCTGGTGACCTAGCGGGATGGGGGGAGGGGGCTAAGCAGGCAAAGAAGGGGTGGGGGGGGGGGGGGGGGGGGAGAGGAAACCACACCAGAGATGCTAGGGAGGGAGTTGTTCTCCAAATGGCTCACACTAAAAACAGGAAATTTAGAAGTGGAGGTCAAACCTCAAGCAGGGACCTAAACGTCAAAAAAGGATGAAAGAGAACAGGCAGGAATGACAAAATTGCAAGCAATACAGGGAAAACAGTGAGAGGGGGAAGGAGGGGGCAGTGGGAAGGGATGAGGATAGGAAGAGAGGGGCAGGATAAGGAAATGCAGCCAGGGAAGGAAGAATGGGCTGCTATAGCTCTACAGCTCTACATCTACATACATACTCCGCAATCCACCATACGGTGCGTGGCGGAGGGTACCTCGTACCACAACTAGCATCATCTCTCCCAGTTCCACTCCCAAACAGAACGAGGGAAAAATGACTGCCTATATGCCTCTGTACGAGCCCTAATCTCTCTTATGTTATCTTTGTGGTCTTTCCGCGAAATGTAAGTTGGCCGCAGTAAAATTGTACTGCAGTCAGCCTCAAATGCTGGTTCTCTAAATTTCCTCAGTAGCGATTCATGAAAAGAACGCCTTCTTTCCTCTAGAGACTCCCACCAGAGTTCCTGAAGCATTTCTGTAACACTTGCGTGATAATCAAACCTACCAGTAACAAATCTAGCAGCCCGTCTCTGAATTGCTTCTATGTCCTCCCTCAATCCGACCTGATAGGGATCCCAAACGCTCGAGCAGTACTCAAGAATAGGTCGTATTAGTGTTTTATAAGCGGTCTCCTTTACAGCTGAACCACATCTTCCCAAAATTCTACCAATGAACTGAAGACGACTATCCGCCCTCCCCACAACTGCCATTACGTGCTTGTCCCACTTCATATCGCTCTGCAATGTTATGCCCAAATATTTAATCGACGTGACTATGTCAAGCGCTACACTACTAATGGAGTATTCAAACATTACAGGACTCTTTTCCTATTCATCTGCATTAATTTACATTTATCTATATTTAGAGTAGCTGCCATTCTTTACACCAATCACAAATCCTATCCAAGTCATTTTGTATCCCCCCTACAGTCACTCAGGGCACCATGTATGCACGAACTCACGAAAGAACTGTGAGGTCCCGGGGAGAAGGCTCTAGTTGATAAGGATATGAGACGGCTTGTAATCTGCCGCCCCCCCCTGATGTTATTCAATCTGAACACTGAGCAAACAGTACAGGGAATCGAAGAAAAATTAGGAAAGGAGACATAAGTTTGGCAAGACAAGACAAAGACTTTGAGGTTTGCAATTTGGGCAGCAAAATAACTGATGGTGGCCCAGTCACAGAGAATATAAAATGCAGACTGGCAATAGCAAGAAAGCCATTCTGAGAGAGAAATTTGTCAGCATGGAACATAAATTTAAGTGTTGGGAAAACTTTCCTGAAGGTGTTTGTCTGCAGTGTTGCCTTGTACAGAAGTGAAATGTGGTTAAAAAATAATTCAGGCAGTTAGAGAATAAAATAATTTTTAAAAATGTATTGTTACAAAAGACTGCTGAAGATTAGATGGGTAAATTTGAATAATGGGGAGCCACTGAATCGAATTTGGGAGAAGAGAAATTTATAGTACAACTTGACAAAGATTTTTTTTTTTTTTTTTTTTTTTTTTTTGCACAAAACTGCTACGGTCATTAGCTCCCGGTCTGTGACTTAGGAAAAGGTAAAAAAACTGAAAACCAGCAGCAATGGGAGCGAAACTCAAAAAAGTGGGGAAACTAAAAACATGAGGAAAGCTTAAAAAACCACTATAGAAGGGGGCCTGTTTGTCCCCAGAAGAGCTTCAAATGACTGATGTCATCTCACTGACACTAATAAACTCGAGAATGTGATCACCCTGAACGTGTGTAATCTGCTCAAATGGAAGACATCTCAGGCGACAGCTGTAGATGGGTGCGTAACGGAGTAAAATAGGGGCACTCCAGTAAAAGATGTCTCACTGTCCACAGTTGAGAGCAGTGGGGACAAAGCGGGGGCTGGCTCTGAGCACTATGGGACTTAACATCTTAGGTAATCAGTCCCCTAGAACTTAGAACTACTTAAACCTAACTAACCTAAGACATCACACACATCCATGCCCGAGGCAGGATTCGAACCTGCGACCGCAGCAGTCCCACGGTTCCGGACTGCAGCGCCAGAACCGCACAGCCACCGCGGCCGGCACAAAGCGGGGGAGGACCGCCACTTAAACGATGTCGATAGCTGAAAAGACAGTGCCCTATCAGGAGTCTAGTTAAAATTACCTCCTCTCGACGAGTTTGGGAGGAAGAGGTCCAAGCACAGGGAAGAGCTTCCACGTCCTGCAATTTATTATTGGGAAGTGTTGACCAATGTTCGTGCCATAAAACAGCAACACGACAACGTAAAACACACTGTAGATCGGCGAAGGGAACCATGCAAACAGCAGGCTGAAGAAGAGAGACTGCAGCCTTGGCCACTATATCGGCCGCCTTGTTTCCACAGATACCAACATGTCCTGGGATCCAGAGGAACGCCACAGAGACGCCCCCCAAAGTGGAGCAAGTGCAGGCAGTCCTGAATCCGGTGGACCACAGGGTGGACAACAGGGTAGAGAGCTTGGAGACTGAGGAGAGAGCTGAGCAAATCTGAGCATATAATATACTGTAGCCGCTAATGGCAACGGATGTATTGGACAGCCTGGAGAACAGCGAAAAGCTCCGCAGTAAAAACTGAACACTGGTTGGGAAGCCGAAATCGATTAGGGGTGTTGCCAGCAATATAGGCACTAGCAACACCAAATTATGTTTTTGAGCCATCAGTGTAAATATATGTGGCATCCTTCATTTATGCGCATAGAGCAGCAAATGCCCGACGTTAAACAAGGGGTACCATCCTTGGGAAAATGACAAAGGTCACAGAGCAGGCAGGTCCGGGGCCAGAGCCAAGGCAGTGCTATACCCCAAGTTGTCAAGAAAGTTTTAGGAAACTGGAAGGAAAGAGAATGTAGCAGTTGACAGAGGCGGACTCCCAGTGGTAGTAGAGAAAAAGGGCGGCCTGCATACCCTAAATCCAGGGAGGCGTCGAAAAAAAAGGTCATGGGCTAGATTAGCAGGCATGGAAGACAGATGGCTAGCATAACGACTCAGAAGGACAGCTCGCTGATTGGACAGCGGAGGTTCAGCAGTCTCAGCATTAAGGCTTTCCACAGGGCTGGTGTAGAAAGCTCCAGACGCTAAACGTAATCCACGGTGGTGGACAGAGTCAAGACGCCAAAGAAGAGACAGCCAAGCAGAGAAGTAAACTATGGTTCCATAGTCCAATTTCGAGTGCACTAAGGTGCAATAGCGGTGGAGAAGGACCACTCGGTCCGCTCCCCAGGAGGTACCATTCAGGACACGAAGGGTGTTGAGGGATCGTAGACAGCAAGCCGAAAGATAGGAAACGTGGGAGGACCAGCACAGTTTTCTGTCAAACATAAGACCCAAGAATTTAGTGACTTCCAAGAACGGAAGGTTGACAGGGCCTAGATGTAAGGAAGGCAGAAGAAACTCCATATGACACCAAAAATTGACGCAAACAGTCTTATTGGGAGAAAAGCGGAAGCCGGTTCCTCCAAGAGTGGAGGCAATCGAGACATACTTGAAGACGTCGTTCAAGAAGGCTGGTCCGTCGAGAGCTGTATGAGATCACAAAATCGTCCACAAAGAGGGAGCCCGAGACATCGGGAAGGAGACAATCCATAATTGGATTTATGGCAATGGCAAACAGTACAACACTTAGCACAGAGCCCTGGGGTACCCCGTTTTCTTGGGAGAAAGTACAGGAGAAAGTAGTGCTCACCCGCACTTTAAATGTGCACTCTGCCATAAATTCATGAAGAAAAAGGGGCAGCCGACCTCGAAAGCCCCAAGAGAACAGTGTGCGGAGGATGCCTGTCCTCCAACAGGTATCGTATGCTCTCTCCAGATCAAAAAATATTGCTACCGTTTGGCATTTCCTGAGAAAATTGTTCATGATATAAGTGGAGAGAGCAACAAGATGGTCAATGACAGAACGATGCTTTCGGAAACCGCATTGGGCAGGTGTTAAAAGACTTCGGGACTCCTGCCACCAGGCTAAACAGCAATTCACCATACGCTCCAAAACCTTACATACACTACTCATGAGAGAAATGGGGCAATAGCTAGAAGGGAGATGTTTGTCCTTTCCAGGTTTTGGAACAGGAATGACAATAGCTTCCCGCCATCTTCTGGGAAAAGTACTGTCGGTCCAAATTCGATTATAAAGGCAAAGGAGGTAGCGCAGACTACGGTATGATAAATGCAGAAACATTTGGATGTGGATACCATCCGGTTCTGGGGCACAAGAGCAAGAAGAAGAGAGTGCGTGTTGGAGTTCCCTCACGGAGAAAACAGTATTATAGCTTCCGCGATTTTGAGAGGAGAAAGCAAGAGGTCGCACTTCTGCTGCACGTTTCTTCGAGAGAAAGGCTGGCGGGTAATTTGAAGAGCTTAAAATCTCAGCAAAGTGTTGACCCAATGAATTAGAAATTGCGATGGGGTCCACCAAGGTATCATGCGCGACAGTGAGCCCAGAGACCAGGGAGAAACTAGGCGCGCCAGATAACCATTGAATCCGACTCCAAACTTCCGAGGAGGAAGTGCAGGTGTTAAATGAGCTAGTAAAGAAGTCCCAGCTTGCCTTCTTCCTATCGCAGATGATGCGACGGCATCGCGCGTGGAACTGCTTATAGCGGATACAGTTGGCCAAAATAGGATGGTTGCGGAAAACGCGAAGAGTACGTCGCCGCTCACGTATTGAATCACGGCATGCCTCATTCCACCAAGGAACTGGCGGGTGCTGGGGCAAATCGGAGGTGCAAGGTATTGAACATTCTGCAGCTGTAAGAATAACTTCTGTAATATGAGTGACCTCATCGTCGACGCTAGGAAAGTGACGATCATCGAATGTCGCTAGTGACGAAAAAAAGAGTCCAATCGACTTGGGCAAACTTCCAGTGTCACGGGCACATATATGGCAGTTGTGGCTGCAATCTAAGGACACATGGAAAGTGGTCACTCGAGTGTGTATCAGCAAGAGCGAACCATTCAAAGCACCGAGCTAGCAAAACAGTACCAACAGAAAGGTCCATGTGAGAGAAATTTGTCGTGGAGGCAGACAAAAATGTAGGGTCCCCAGTGCTCAGGCAAACAAGATCCACTTGGTGGAAGACATCTATCAATAGTGAGCCGCACGGGCAAGGACGCGGAGATCCCCAAAGCGGGTGGTGGGCATTGAAGTCCCCAACCTGCAAATAGGTGGGCGGAAGCTGACCAAGAAGATGAAGGAGATCAGCTCTTGCCGTTGGTGTGGACAATGGAACGTATACAGTACAAAGAGAGAAGGTGTATCCAGAATGGGAAAGATGGACAGCAACAGCTTGGAAGGAAGTGTTTAAGGGGACTGAGTGGTAATAGAAAGTATCATGGAGAAGAATCACGAGTCCTCCATGTGCTGGAGTGCCTTCAACAGAGGGGAGATCAAATCAGACTGACTGAAAATGAGGGAAAACAAAGCGATGGTGGGGACGCAGCTTTGTTTCCTGAAGACAGAAGATGAGCGGCAAGTAGGATCGTAAGAGGATCAACAATTCATCCCAATTGGTTCAAATGCCACGGATATTTCAATGGATAATGGACAAAGGGTGGACAGAAAAGGGAAGAACGTGGCCAAGGTTGCCCTCAACTCAATGACTGCTCAGAGCCGACGGCTGACAGCGTGGAACAGCATTCAGCCGAAGGCAGAAGATCCTGATCCAGAGGTTGTTTGGGAGCAGCTCCTGCCACCAGTGATCGGCCGGTTGATCGGCTGCCAGCTGCATGCCTTGGCGACACAGACGACGGCCGGGGGGGGGGGGGGGCGGTTACCGCCAGGTGGTGCTGTAGAAGAGACATGCCGTGGTGGAGAAGGAGAGGAACTGGGTTTCTTATTAGCCTTCTTTGAAACAGGACGTTGAGATCAGGGAGGAATCGACAGTTGTGAAGTCGGGGTACATAAAAAATCTTCACGAGTAGGCTCGTTTTTGGAAGTCCGGGTGTCTGATTTTGGGGCTCGTGATTTAGCAGAACCCGATGAAGGGTGAGCCATAGAGTGAGCAGGTGTTAGTGGGGAGGTTGAACGGGCAATCTTTCTACTGGCCGATCTGATGACTGTGACACTAAAGGTGAGATCACAAGTCTGCATGGCTGCATCCTTTGTAGGTCGAGGAGAGGCAAGGACAGTGCTGTATTTACCTGCGTGACGCACAGTGGGCTTTCGACTGGCGAATAACTTTTGAGCAGCAAAGGTCAACACCTTTTCCTTCACTCTGATTTCCTGAATGAGCCATTCATCTTTGAAACTAAGGCAATCTCTAGAGGAAGCAGCGTGGTCACCCATACAGTTGATGCAACGAGGGGGTGGAGGTGGACAAGCACTGTCATGGGCATCTTTGCCACACGTAATGCATTTTGCCGGATTGGAACATGACTGGCTGGTATGATTGAACCGCTGACACCGATAGCAATGCGTAGGGTTTGGGATATAAGGGCGAACGGAAATTATCTCATAGCCTGCTTTTATGTTCGATGGAAGTTGAACTCTGTCAAATGTCAAGAAGACAGTACGGGTTGGAACCAAGTCCTTGTCAACCCTTTTCATGACTCGAACAGCCATTACGCCCTGGTCAGACAGGTAGTTTTGAATTTCCTTGTCGGACAATCCGTCAAGGGAGCATGTATAAACCACCCCACATGATGAATTTAAAGTGCGGTGCGCTTCCACTCACACAGGGAAGGTGTATGGCAGTGAAGTACACAGAAATTTCTGTGCCTGGAGGTCACTGACTGTTTCTACCAACAAGCTGCCATTTCATAATCGGGAACAAGACTTTACAGGACCTGCAATTGCGTTGACACCTTTCTGAATAATGAAAGGGTTGACTGTGGAGAAGACTTGACCTTCATCCAACCGAGAAATAACAAGGAACTGCGGCACTGATGGAAGAATAGTCTGTGGCTGAGACTCATTTAACTTTCGCTTGTGAGCAGACATAGTAGATGATGAGGAAACCATTGCGGAAGTATCCCCCATGATTACCGGCATCTCCGATGGCGTGTTCCTTCCTTGTGGGGGGGCCTCTCTGAGGGCACTCCCGTCTTAGGCGATTGTTCACACCTCAGGTCACAACTCCCGAGAAACAGATGGAGGGACCAATCGGCACTTTCGGAAGGTACCAGCTCGGGTTATCACCCCTCCCTGGGCCTGGCTGTTACCAGGGGGTACATATGTATCCTACCTGTCTACCCGGGGTGGGGAATTACACGTTACCCCATCACCGGCTACGCGTGGGAATGCGTGGGTTGGTCTTTAGACATGCACAGGGAGGAAGAAAGAGAAAGGGAGGAACAAAGAAAAGAAAAGTAAAGAACAGAGGTCTCAAACACCGCAGCGGAGGAGAGGGTAAAGAGAAGAGGTAAGGAAAAGAGAAGGACAAAGGAAGGACAGAGACTTGCCAGCAGAGAAAGCGAAGAAGAGTGTTTTACAGTTTCCAGTGACTGTCTCTGGACGTAGGCACTGAACATACTCCCAGAGGGGGAGAAAGGGAAGGGAAGAGGCGGAGGTGAGGGGGGGGGGTAGAGATGGGGGATGGGGAAGGATGTGGAAAAGGAAGGTATGCAGCCTGGAAAGGAAAAACGGCCACACTACCTTGGGGTCCCGTGCTCACTACGCACGTATCCACAAAAGAGTTGTGGACCCCCGGGGGGGGGGGGGGGCAATAATTTGTTGTAGACTCTTTGAAAATATTATGACCCCAAATATAATAAGATATCTCGGACAGAATGATCTCCTCCATGACAACCAGCATGGATTCCACACACATCGATCATGTGAAACTCAACTTGCACTTTTCTCACACGACATACTGAAACCTTTGGATCAAGGCAGGTGGTAGATGCAATATTTCTTGACTTCTGAAATGCATATGACTCAGTAACATACCAATGCTTATTTCCACAAGTACGATCATAATGGGTATCATGTGAAATTTGTGACTGGACTGGATTGAGGACTTTTTGGTATGGAGGATACAGCACATTATCTTGTATGGAGACACACTGTTAAATGTCGAAGTAACTTCAGGTGTGCCCTAGGGAAGTGTGTTGGGACCCTTACTGTTCATGTTGCACATTAATGACCTTGTAGACAACATCAATAGCAAGGTCGTACTTTTTGCAGCTGACACAGTTATCTATAATGAAGTACCGTCTGAAAGAAACTGCATAAATATTCAGTCAGATCTTGATAAGATCTCGAAGTGGTGTAAAGATTGGTAATTTGATTTAAAAGTTCAAATAGGTACAATTGTGCACTTCACAAAACTAAAACACATAATATCCTATGATTATAAGATCAACGAGTCACAGCTACAATTGACCAACTCGTACAAATACCTGCTTGTAATTCTTCAAAGGGATATGAAATGGAATGATCATATAGGCTCAGTTGTGGCTAAAACAGGTGGCAGACTTTGGTTTATTGGTAGAATACTGGCAAAGTGCAGTAAGTCTACATGTGGTGTGTGGGACTCATACCATAGGACAAATAGGGGATACTGAATGTATATAGAGAAGGGCAGCATGAATGGTCACAGGTTTGTTTGATTCATGGGAGAGTGTCACTAAGCTGTTGAAATAACTGGACTCACAGACTCTAAGGTAAACAAACTATCCCAAAAAAGTCTACTAACAAAGTTTCAAGAAACAGCTGTGAATGATGACTCCAGGAATATACTACAACCCCCCTCTGTATCGCTCATGTAGGGTACATGATGATAAGCACATACAGAGGCATTCAGGAATGGGAAGAAACCGTAACAATTGGTACAATGGGATGTACCCTCTGCCATGCACTTCACAGTGCTTTACCAGCTATAGACTAAAAGAAGAGATCAGTTGATACGACATATCCTGAGGCATCAAGGAACTATCATTTTGGTAATGAAGGGTAGTGTGAAGGGCAAAAATTGTAGAGGAAGATCACAACTTGAATACAGTAAGCTAGTTCAAATAGCTGTAGGCTGTTGTAGTTTTAATGAGATAACGAGCCTTCTGCAGGAGAGACTGGGGGCGAGCTGTGAGTTGTGCTTGGATAGTTCAGTCTATAAAACTTCCTGGCAGATTAAAACTGAGTGCCCGACCGACACTATAACTCGGGACCTTTGCCTTTCGCGGGCAAGTGCTCTACCATCTGAGCTACCGAAGCACGACTCACGCCCGGTCCTCACAGCTTTACTTCTGCCAGTATCTCATCTCCTACCTTCAAAACTTTACAGAAGCTCTCCTGCGAACCTTGCAGAACTAGCACTCCTGAGAGCAGGAGAGCTTCTGTAAAGTTTGGAAGGTAGGAGATGAGATACTGGCAGAAGTAAAGCTGTGAGGACCGGGCGTGAGTCGTGCTTCGGTAGCTTAGATGGTAGAGCACTTGCCCGCGAAAGGCAAAGGTCCCGAGTTCGAGTCTCGGTCGGGCACACAGTTTTAATCTGCCAGGAAGTTTCATATCAGCGCACACCACGCTGCAGAGTGAAAATCTCATTTTGGAGTTCAGTCTATAGTTCACTTGCCCATGAAGGACAAAGGTCCCCGGTTAGAGTCGTGATCCTGCGCACTGTTTTAACCTATCAGAAAGTTCCAAGATTTTGTACAAAATGTAATTTCATGAACCCAAATCAGTCCAATGTGATATTCATCCTGAGAATGTGTAACATTCCTCTCATTACCAATACAGAAGTTCTACTAGGGGTCCTTAGTCCGGCATCTGCAAATGTGAGAGGTGTAGGCACATATTCCATGCTAGGTAACAGTGAATGATATCACACAAATATTTTAATTTCAATGACTGGTGGTAATGACTTATTACACAAGACGTAGGTAAAAATGTAGGCTAATTCTGCCTGGTTAAGAATGTTGTATTAAACTTGTTTATCTGAAAATCAACTGCATTATTTGCAAACATGCTGTCCAAAGTAGTTCTGCATTTTACAAAAACTTTCATTCTAACATTTCATTTTCAAAGACCCAGAGCACTGCCAACAGAATATTCAAAGTCATTTAGAAACATAAGAGTGTAATAATAGCCATAGGTCACTTATGTGAGGGTCATCAATTGTTACTTTCACTTGACATGGAATCTTCATATTCAGGATGACATACTGGATTCTATCTCTTACAAGCCTTCAGTCTAGTTGCAAATCTTATAAAATATTCAGAAAGCAAAGATACTGTTTACTGCAGGACACTGAAGTAATGTGTCAAAATGCTTTCAAGAAAGAATGTGCCACCAGTGCACATGCCACTAGCTTCACATTTCGTACTCCATTGAAAAATACAACTACACCACCACTTATTTCCTCATCACACTAGTCTTCATCTAAGCACTGGTTAATCACTTTGTTTAAATTTGCTAGTATTTTCAGCTTCTCAACTATTTTCAGCTTCTCAACACTAATCAGGTAACTCAGATTCCATCCAAGTTACGCATTCATTAACTTGTGTGTCTGAACACTACAGTGTTTTAATAGTAAGAGTCGTGAGCCTTTAAGATGTAGTTATGGCAAGAGCAGTAGTTTCAGTCAGTGCGTTCTCTCCATTGTTCACCAGTTAATTCTAAGATTTGAGTGGCGTGCAACAGAAAACAAGGAAACTAGCTCAAAATGGCTCTGAGCACTATGGGACTTAACAGCTGTGGTCATCAGTCAAGGAAACTAGCCTATTTAAATAAACAAACAATACTCCATAATTAACTTAATGACTGCAATGAACGTTACAGTGGCCTATAAGCTCCGACTTAAGAAACATGGGCAACTGATTTGCTCAGAAACTGATAAAACATGAGCCATTGATACTTTCAACAACTTAAGATGTAAGAGACACAGCAGCTAGCTAAGTGACGACTGTGTGGTTAGCAAGTTGCTAGGGAAACACTTAAAAAAGAAGCTAATTTTTATACAGCTGTAAGTCACGTACAGGACCATACACGCCCATTATATTCTTACAGATTAACAAGAATTCTACTTCCTAAAGACCAAAACAGTCACCTACGTTATACCCACATTCTCAATGAAATCACAATGTTCTAAGCATCGTGAATGATTACTTGAAATTTCCAATTGCTGAATTTTTCGAGCATGTCTATTATCCCAGAAGAACAATAACATAATAAAGTGTAAATGTTTATGAAACACACCATTAACAAACCTAGCTAAAGCGCTTGGTCTAATGGAAAATAAGTGTGACTGATTGAACTAAGAAATTAAGACTTTAAAACTACGTATAAGAAAGCAATATACTCACAAGAAGTACATGGTCAGCGTCTGATAATGAACACCTTGAACATTTTAGGTAGGCCTCGTAGTGAGACCACCAATGAAGCACTAAATAAGGCGTTCCAACAAGTAAAATCGATGAAATATAAAACAAGAATGTTTTGGCACAGTTACATTTATACCCCCAACATTTTACGAGGACTTCGTCTTCAATAATTTGTACTGTTTCATCTTGCAAACTTTCGTACTCGACATGACTATTTGGTAAGACGCCACACATTCTATACTGGAGAACAAACACACGCACATACACAGTAGTCTGATTCAGGAAGGCAAACTGAAATACAATCTAAATACTGATAAGGAATGACTAAAATCCAGACGAAGCAACTCTTTCATCATGTGACCATTACACAGAACAGGGAAAACAAAGGACACCAAGACATGCACTCTCCAAGGAAAATCCGTCTGCTGTCACTTGACGTAAGTTTAAAAAACAGAGATGTTATTTGTCAAACAGGCGCGGCGTTAGCAAAGAACTTCCTTGCACAACACTTACGGACAAAGAAAACTCTGTGGGTATCGCCTAGTCAGCAGAAGCGTTTCGGCATAATCTCGCTGTGCTTTGGTGATTCAGTGATTGGCTAATGTTCGTGACGTCACTTGCGGCCAATCCACACAATGGGTTGTATAAATAAAACGGAGAATATACTCCATACTCACTCTGCTGCTGACAGCCCGCCTTGTGTAAGGTGATCAAAATCACAATAAAGAAGAAAAAAAAAACTTTATACTCAGATGTTCGGAGAAAGTTCTCTGACTGGCATGAATAAAACAAGTCTGAGAATATACTTAATCGAGTATGTTCTCAGCATGAGTTGAAGGGTGGGGAAGTTGCCCAAAACAAAGAATATTCTCCGATTTCGTATGAATAAAACCAGAGAACTTTCTCACAAGCGGAGAACATTCTCTCACTCTGTTTTCGTAAGTGAGCTCCGTAGCATACTTCAAGCTGAGATAGTACTGCTGTGGTTAAGTGTTACCGAGTGTTTTTAGTGAAAATGGCGGTATTTATGGTTCTCGAAAGGCAGAAAAAGATATACATACTACGAAGGAACACAGAAGAAAGAAACTGTAGAAGTTTATATTGATTTATCAGTGAAAACATTATTTGGCCGGCGAATCACTTTCTTCCCGAAAACAACGAAAGAAGAGGAAGTGCCCTTTGCAACGAATGCAAAATGAAAACATTTTTGCGCTATTTAGAGGATCCAGGCTTTCAGACTGGTGTAGGAGAAGACTTAGGAATACACCAGACAACAGTATCACTAACATTTTCATATGTATGCAGCAGGTTAACAGAAAAACACCGTTGTGGATCCGATTTCCGAGAAACATTAACGAACTATAAACAGCTAAAGTTAAGTGGCAGTCTAGATACAGATTTCCATGTGCAGTGGGGGCGCTAGACTTAACGCATATACCTATAATAAAACCTTCTACACATGGAGACCAATATGTTAATCGAAAGGGCGTTCCATCTATAAATGTGTAGGCGACATTTAATTACAGTGAAATGTTTACGAATGTTGATGCTTCATGGCCTGGGTCTGTACATGACACTAGGATATGGAGAAACTCAGACGTGTACCGAATATTTCGAGAGAACCAGTACAATACCTTAAGTTTAGGAGTCAAAGGACATGGCATTGCATCGTGGTTAATGACAACGTTTCAAAACCGCGAAACATCTGATGAGAGGGCGTACAACAGACTTCACTCTAAGGAAAGGGTGATAATTAAACGGTGCATTGGTCAGGTAAAATGGTGTTTCCCAATTCTGCCAAATAAAATAAGGCCTGCTGAAACAAAAATCCTCTGTGTAATAGTATCCTGTTTCGTTTTGTACAACATAGCAAAACATAGAGGGGATGAGGATTTTGAGCCACCTAGTGACAACAATCTTCCTATATTGGCAAAAGAGGAAGAGGAACAAATAGAGGGCGAGAAATTGTTAATGTAATACGTCAAAACATTGTATAATTAAACCTAACTCATGTATTTTTTGTAATTAAAATATTTTTTCTTCTTCAGATACAATAATATTTTGATGAAAATAAAAAAACAGTGTTCTGATGTCACATAGTAAAATGCTGTTTAGTGTTTTTCTTCCTCCTCTCTCATCGATTTTACTTTCATCAAAAATGGTTTAACCTGTAACAATTCAAACTGGAACAGAATTTTCAGATACTACAGTAAATAAGTGCACAAACTGTTTGACCTGTAACATTTAAAACAGGAATAAGTTATTCTTCTTGTTCCACATTACCAAAAATTGTTTCAAGGGTATGGTGAAGGCATTTGGCAAGTGCTAAGGTAAATAAGTGCATGAACTGTTTAACCTGTAGCATTTAAAATAGGAATAAGTTAATCTCTTTGTTCCACTTTCCCAAAAAATGTTTCAAGTCTGTGGTGAAGGTATTTGCCTGACACAACAGTAAATAAGAGCACACATTTTTTAACATTTCAAATTGGATTACGTTACTCTTATTGTTTCATTAAAAACAAAATTTGTACTAAATTACTTCTTTAAGAGGATATGGAATTCGGTAAATGAAGAGTGTAAACGAACATTCACTTAAAAAGCATATTTTGTTACTAAAAAACGGTGTTGTACTGTGACATTACGCAATTCATTCTATTGTTTTCCTCGTTCTTGACGAATCAGTTTCTGCTGCTTCCTCTTCAGGATATCTAATTGGTACAATAACACTAGTCGTTGCAGTTCAGAAGTTGACAAATTCATCGTCTCATCCGTTTCCATGCTTAGTCTGTATCGTTTCGACACTCTTGCCGGCCCCAAAACAGGTGAGTGCGAAGGTATAACAATTTCTGGACCCATCAGATCTGTAGCGCCTGCTGTGACAATTTGTAGTTGCTGCAAAACTGCTTCTGTTTCGAAGAATGTACAGTTAGTATCAATTACCTACGAACTAACCTCTGGGGAAGAGATGACAGCAGAGGTGGAAGCACCTACTGCACAAGCTCCTAATAAAAAAAAGTAATAGTATTGTGTGTCATGGCTCAGTTTCTAGTTAGTATATATAGCAAGCAAGTGGGAGGAGTTTGTCGAATTTCATGCATAGTACACTGTGATATTTTTACAGAAAAGTGGTCAAATATCAGACGAATTTCATTTTCACATTAAAAATAAATATTTTGCTAATTCACAATTTCAAAACATTAAGCCCATAATGAAAAAACAGGAAAGAATGGGACTTGCCAGGAATTCTGCAGGTACTTGACTTGCAATCCTCTCCGTCTAAAAACTTCAAAAACATTTGTTCCCTATTTTTTAGTGAGATCTTAATGTTACACGTCTTATTTACAGTTGTCTTAGACTTGATACACGGCTCCATATTGTGCAGTTATTTCATAATCTAGTTCTCTGAAGTGTCTTTTACAAAACTAACTCTGTAACGATGTTGTATTTCCACTATACCATCTGCCTTGTTGCAGCCAGAGTTTGTGATTTACTGATAACAGCAGGATAATCTTTTATAATATTCACAAAGGATAATTCAGACTCTTACATTTCGGTACAGAAATAAAGTAAGAAAAACTTTCGGTAACACAAACACACACAAATGAAAACAAAATGAGAACCAAAGATGTTGGATTTTAATCTCTTTGGTGACAACATACTCAATAAGGAGGGGAGGTAGTGAGAAAGAACTCCCAGGGCAGAGTTTATGCTTCGTAGTTTTAATTCATGGAGGTTTTTATCCATACGAAACTGAGAATTTTTTCTGAGAATGTTCTTTTGCTCTGAGTATCTACTCTGGAGAATGTTCTCGTGTTTATTCATACGACCCAATGTGATTTGGTTGCATGGACAAAGATTGCAAAAAAATTTCGTGCGTCCACACGATTTATGCTATTAACGCCCGTCCGCACTCAACAATCTGTCTACGCACATGATACCTGTGCAGACAGATCGTCCAATGTGAACAGGGAATTTGCGCAGATACTAGAATGTGAACAAACCTGAAAGTTGGGGTTGATACTGTGAGCGAAATTGTTCAAATCTGTGGGTTGAAATAACCCCTGCACAGACAGGATAGAGTGTGTGGACAGGAGATCGCTGAAAATCTGGCTCTAAGACGTGTTTAAGTCAGCTATTTGTTTAGTCATGTGTTTCTTCTCTCTGTGTGCAGAATGAATATATATTGCCATCATCTAACACAGCTGTAGATTCCATGTTATGTCTGCTCTTTTGGACATATCCGAAAGAACAGACATCAAGCACTGACATGGGCAATGAATCTACTGCCTTCGGTGTGGCTGCACAATTTCGTCTGACCTGCTGCAGGAATATCAAAGAAGCGAGGGTGGAGGACATGGACGGGGACTGCAGATAGGTGGCGCTGGGTAGGAATGTGGGTTGGCTGAGAGCTGTTCCGAGATCGTCGGCACCAGTACTGTAAACACTGTGTCCTGGTGGCACAATGGTTAATGTAACCGCCTTGTAAGTAGGCGATCCTGGGCTCGAATCCCAGTCCAGCACACACATTCACTCATCCCCGCCGATTCTGCATGAAGTCCCGATGCAGCTAACATCAATAGGTCCTTCACTTTCCTTTCCATTCTCCCCCTCCACCTCCATTTACATAGTATTCAAGATTGTGTTTTTGCACATAGAAGATCATACGATTTTGTAAGTTACTTTCTGACTGATATTTTGTCGAAAACTGACAGTTTGAGACAGTGACTGTGTGCAAAATACAGACTGATTCTTGCAAAGAAGAAAATAACAACCAATTTCCTTCGATAATGCTATTTATTTACACAAATAACGCCGTTTAGCGGTTTCTAACCGACAAGTTCGTCTTCAGACGCCTGCTCATATTTAGATGCACATTTATTGATGTTTACGTTGGTTTTCCGCTCTCTGTCCTCCTTGTGGTGAAAGATCATTGGGAGGGTGGTGCCTTCGAAAATCCCACGTCATTTTGTTGCAATGTTGTGGTCTTGTATTCACGAAATAGTTAAAAAGTGTATATAAAGCACTTATTTGAATAATATAAATCTACATAACGTAAAGCACCACCCACACACAAAATAATTTCTTCCAAATGGGAATATACACACACCAAAAAAAGTTTTGCATCACCCCGGTTCAGATAGACGTTGACAGTGGATATTGTTCCACAGACACAGCCCCTTTGACTGTTCAGAGATGTCACTAAACTCGCCCAAAGATGTAAACAACCATGCATGAGCAGCGCCTATTAGACAGAGGGGGTCCGACAGCCGATCAGTTCACCAGGAAGGAGGTATACAGCTCGTGCTGTCTGTAGTTCAACCATGCTTAGATGGTGAATACCGCGATTCGATCGCGTCTGCATAGTTACTTTGTACCAGGAAGGGAAGTGTCTAGGCGTCTTGGAGTGAACCAAAGTGATGTTTCCAGAATGAGATTTTCACTCTGCAGCACAGTGTGCGCTGATATGAAACGTCCTGGCAGATTAAAACTGTGTGCCGGACCGAGACTCGAACTCGGGACCTTTGCCTTTTGCGGGCAAGTGCTCTACCAACTGAGCTACCCAAGCACGACTCACGCTCCGTCCTCGCAGCTTTACTCCCGCCAGTACCTCGTCTCCTACCTTCCAAACTTAACAGAAGCTCTGCTAACCTTGCAGAACTAGCACTCCTGAAAGAAAGGATATTGCGGAGACATGGCTTAGCCACAGCCTGGGGGATGTTTCCAGAATGAGATTTTCACTCTGCAGCGGAGTGTGTGCTGATACGAAACTTCCTGACAGATTAAAACACTGTGCCGGACCGAGACTCGAACTCGGGACCTTTGCCATTTGTGGGCAAGTGCTCTACCAACTGAGCTACCCAAGCACGACTCACGCCCCATCCTCACAGCTTTACTTCTGCCAGTACCTCGTCTCCTACCTTCAAAACTTAACAGAAGCTTGGGTAGCTCAGTTGGTAGAGCACTTGCCCGCGAAAGGCAAAGGTCCCGAGTTCGAGTCTCGGTCCGACACACAGTTTTAATCTGCCAGGAAATTTCAAAGTGATGTTGTTCGGACATGGAGGAGATACAGAAAGACACGACCTGTCGATGATATGCCTCACTCAGGCCGCCCAAGGGCTACTACTGCAGTGGATGACCGCTACCTACGGCAAATGGCTCGGAGGAACCCTGACAGCAACGCCGCCATGTTGAATAATCCTTTTCGTGCAGCCACAGGTCGTGTTACGACTCAAAGTGTGTGCAATAGGTTGCATGATGCGCAGCTTCACTCCCGACGTCCATAGCGAGGTCCATCTTTGCAACCACGACACCATGCAGCGCAGTACAAATGGACCCAACAACACGCCGAATGGACCGCTCGGGATTGGCATCACGATCTCTTCACCAATGAGTGTCGCATATGCCTTCAACCAGACAATCGTCAGAGGCGTGTTTGGAGGTACTCCGGTCAGGCCGAAAGCCTTAGACACTCTGTCCAGCGAGTGTAGCAAGGTGGAGATTCCCTGCAGTTTTGGGGTGGCATTATGTGGGGCCGACGTACGCCGCTAGTGGTCATGGAAAGCGCCATAACGGCTGCACAATACGTGATTGTCATCCTCTGACCGATAGTGCAACCGTATTGGCAGCACATTGGCGAGGCACTCGTCTTCATGGACGACAATTCGCGCCCCCATCGTGCACATCTTGTAAATGACTTTCTTCAGGATAACGACATCGCTCGATTAGAGTTGCTAGCGTGTTCTTCAGACATGAACCCTATCGAACGTGCCTTGGATAGATTGAAAAGGGCTGTTTATGGACGACGTGACCCACCAACCACTCTGAGGGATCGACACGGAATCACCGTTGAGGAGTGGGACAATCTGGGCCAACAGTGCCTCGATGAACTTGTGGATAGTACGCCACGACGAATACAGGCATGCATCAATGCAAGAGGACTTCCTACTGGGTATTAGAGATACCGCTGTTTACAGCAATCTGGAGCACCACCTCTGAAGGTATCGCTGTATGGTGGTACAACATGCAATGGGCAATAAGGAGGGCGGAAATGATGTTTATGTTGATCTCTATTCCTATTTTCTGTACAGGTTCCGGAATTCTCGGAACCGAGGTGATGCAAAACTTTTTTGATGTGTGTATATAAACAAAGATAGTGATATGCTATAAATAGGTTTTGCTATATGGGAAAAAATATATATAAAGGTAACAATATGCTATACATAGCAATTTTTGAATATATTTTCCCATGTGGCAGAATCTTTTTGATATGTGTGTGTCGTGTTTTACGCTAAGTGGATATACATAAACGAAATAAGTGCTTCATATACTCTTAACTATTTCGTGAAGACAAGATGAGAGTTTTGCAATAAAATGACGTGGGATTTTTCTACGGCATCACCATCCCAAGGATCTTTCACCACAAGGGGGAATAGATAGCAGAAAACCAATGTAAATATTAATGAATGTGCATCTAGAAGTCAGCAGCCATCTGACGATAAACCTGTCGGTGCTAAACCGGTAACGTCGCTATATGTGTATGTAAATAATGTGGTCAGTGGTGGCTGGTTGCCGTTTCCTTCATTGTAAGAATCAACCTGTAAATATTTTCTGTCTGTTTTTTATACCCTATTTTTCTTATTTTTAAACGGATCATCACATGACAACTTGTTTTGAAATCATTCATGTTACCAGATGCTGAAAAAGTAGTATAAAATAATTTCGTCTAGCTTCTTGGCAGATATCCTAGACTTAAACTAAAGTAAAATAATTACTGCTCTGGTGTACTTATTATTTTAGAATACAGATAGTACTACAACAGCGCTATTTGCTGTCAGTCTTATGAAAAATATATACAAACCATTTATATAAGACACAAGAAACTTTCCAGATTGTGATTATTATTTAATCTCCTGATGTCAACGTGATTGATTTACTTCAGACAATTCATTGCATCGTACAATCCTCAATTTATTTTCTATACCTTTTCCCTTTGTTGCCACAATATAAATAACTTCCATTTTCTTGATGGTTTTTTTCTCGTTTATTCAATCACACACTACATTCTGTTAGTCCCATCATGAAGGAGAACTTTCACAGGTTTAGAACAAGTCAATCCAGATGCAAACAGACAGAAGCAGCCATTCCTAGCTATTTCTGTAAGGTTATTAATAACAATTTATGAGTATTGCTAATCTACTCATGCAGATATTTATGACAATTACTGCTAGATTACCTATGCTTTGAAAAAGAATCGTTTCTTTTTCTCTTACACTGTGTCAAATGCACATTCCTATGAAAGGAGGGGCCAGTTTCCTTTCTCATCCCTGCTTTTGCTCCATATTTGATTACTGCACCATCAATGAAATTTTTAACTGTAATTTTTCTTTTTAACAAATATTCCAGTCAGCTGTAGGAGTGGAACAACAGTTACACTTTTACTTTACTTTTTAATATTGAAGTACATCTGATTTCCTGATTGGTTTTTTTCTTTACAACGTGTTGAATATTATACTGCAGCCTTTTCTCTCAATCGCAATGTTCTTTAGTTTCCACCTGCAATAAATGTGTTTGGTCCCTAAAAAGAGAAAAACTACAATGAGTAGGATACATTTAGAGCTCGCTTAGTGGCGCCATATTCCTGCTTCGAGTAAATTTTATATCTGTGCCGATTCCTGGTCCACACACATCGATTTGTCTGTGTAGATATGAAGTGCGCAGAGAAATCGTAAGGTTTGACGCAGTTTTAACCAATTATCAATGCACAGCCAGTCTGCTGTGAGACACGTGACTGGTAGCACTACACCGACGTGATTCTTAGTGATACAGACGACATGTACGAGCGATGAAGTCAACTCAGTTTTAAATTATTACACGCATTAGTATGTGGTGTAGCCTCCTACAGGTGGCAATGCAGGCGCTGACTCTGGCATCCAGTCGATCATACAGATGTCGAATACTGTCCTGGGGTACGTTATTCCACGCCTGCTCGACCTGTTCACCCACTTCTCGTCTCATCATATCCCACACTTGCTAGAGTGGAGAAAGTCAGATTATGATGGCCAGGGAAGTTGCTGTACTTCTTGCAGAACACATTCAGTTTCACAGGCAGTGTGTGGGAAAGCATTATCTTGTTGGAACAACACATCACTTTCATGTTGCAAGAACGGTAATGAATGGGTCTAAAAACATTCTGCAGGCACTGAGCGCTGGTTAACGTCCCCTCCAGGAACACCAAAAGTCAATAAGAGTTGTAGCTTATCGCATCCCATACTATAAGGCCTGTAGGGAGCCAGCGTGTCTCTCACGGATGCGCCATACGGGAAAGCACTCACCAGGTCATCATACATGCAAACATTCACCACTTGTGTATAGGCAGCATCTACTTTCATAGGTGATGACCACGCGCGGCTTTCCATCTTTCAAGTGATCCTCTGATGGTACCAGTTGAGCCAAGCATGTCGATACTTTGGCGGCAGTGGAAGATGGGCTAGAGTTGTACGTATCCATAGTCTGCTGCTAATAATCGGTTCACAACAGTTTGTGTTGACACGTCTGGACACACAAGCCCTCTTATCTTTGGTGTGGTGGCTATACAATCTATCACTGCTGCCCTTACAATAAAACGATCGGCGGGCGTCTGTGCTGTGTGGACGTCCAGAACCTTCTCTGTGGGTATGAGAATGTTCATGGGACCACTGATACCAGCACCGTTGCACAGATGATGTAGCTCGTCCAGCTTGTGTGGCAATTCTCTGAAAGGACCATCCTGCCACTCCGAAGGCCATAATTTGACCCCTTTGAAACTCACTCAGTGGGCTGTAGGAAGTATGAGTGCATCTCCATGGTATGGTTGCCCACTTTCTTCACAACGTTTGCACCACACACAGCCTTCTGGTTTTTGTATGTATCTCTCTCTCTCTCTCTCTCCCTCCCTCTATCTATCTCTCTCTCTCTCTCTGTGTGTGTGTGTGTGTGTGTGTGTGTGTGTGTGTGTGTGTGCGTATGTGTGTGTGTGTGTGTGTGTGTGTGAGAGAGAGAGCGACAGTGAACCAAAGCACTAACTTGCATTAAAGCTGAGCAGGAGGAAGGGCTCGTAGCCTATGACGTTGGATCGAATTGTTGAGGGCCTCAACGATCGCTCAAGGGATCTGCGCTTGGAAGCGCCATTGTGGAACGATAGAGCCAGTATATTCTAGGTGTCAGGAAGTGGGCCTGAAGTCCTACAGAGGAGCTTCTATGTTGCAGATGTATCTGATTAGAGATGTGTGGGACGTTCAGTTCGGCATGAAGATTGTCAATCCTCGACCATCTTGGAGTTCCTAAGATCAGGTGGAGGCATCTGTCTTGAATGACTTTTGGTGGCCAAGGGTTGGATGAGCTGGTAGTTCCCCATGTAGAGTAGCTGCAAAGAAGTGCAGGTAAAATTGTTGCTTGATACAGCCAAAGCTCCGTGTGGAAGCTCACCTGAACATTACTCAGCAGGGGATACCATTGGTGTAGGGGGTACAGTTGAATCCTCTTGTTGTTGACGTGATGAATGAAAAGGAGTTTGCTATCCAGGAGCACCGCTAAGTATTTTTCTTGGTCCATAAACATAAGTTCTTCATGGGGAAGAGTAAGCCTGTCCCAGAATTCAGGGCGTTTGTGGGCGAAGAGGGTAACCTTAGTTTTGTCGGCGTTGAGACGAATATGATTATCTGATGTGCACAGTTCCACCGGGGTGAACTGTCGTTGCAGTTTCCCTGCTGCAGCAGTAATCCGCCGGTTACCAGTGAGTAAGGCCGTATCATCTATGAACTGAGATAGGATGGCCTGGGATAGGATGACTAAGTTGCTAACATAAAAGATGAAAAGAGTTGGGGAAAGGACTGAGCCCTACAGCAGTTTCCACTGATGTGCACGACCATCTGTTGGTGTTGGAGAAAATGCCAATTATATGAAGACAATAGTTGGGCATGGTTTGCAGCTCAAGCAGTTTGATCAAGAGCTTATCAGTTAAAAATCACAAGCGTTTTCTGTATCTAAAAAGGTGACCACTGTGTAATTGGAGACATTAATATTATAGGCTTCATGCTCTGTGACTCACAGTAGTTGAAGTTAAACTGAAAGTGAAGACTGGAATGCAAACTGATATGGCCTATGATGTCCTGATTGTGGATAAATGCTCTCATGTGGCACAATATGACACGTTCCAGAAACTTTGATAAGGTGGAAAGTAGGCTGATAGGAGAACAGTTAGTTGGTAGACTAAGGACCAGTGACACGATTGACCTTCGATAACTCAGGAAAACAACCCAGCGTTATGCAACTCTTATAAATCCTTGCGAGCAGCACTAAGGGCTTTCATGGAAGATGTTTTAGAAGTTCATTCGTAACGCTGTCTGGTCCATGGGTGGAGTGAGTTCCCAGGTGGTGGATTAAAGTCTTCACCTCAGCTACTAGTGTGGTCAGTGGTGGTTCAAGATGTCAAGGAGCCTCTCTCATATTCTGAGTTCTGTGACGTATCCCCACCGTGTTGTCATCGTGAACCAAGTCGTCAGTGGTGTTTTAGGCCTTGTATGCTCCTATGAAAATTTCAGCCTTGCCCAGAGGGTTGTCTATCAGTGTTTGGAGGCCCTGGAGCGGCCGTATCGGCGTCTGTAGTTGGCGAAGGTGTCTGACCAGACTCCAGTGGCAGAGCGTCTGGAAGGAAAAGGAGGCCATTTTGTCTTTTCACATTTCCTCCAAGGTTGAGTTTCTTGGAGAGTCGTTTCATCTCCCTGTGGTCACTGGATTCCTATATCGTTGCCAGCATGATCGTGCTCTGTGCTTGAGGTATTTCAATTCTTGCAATAACGAAGAGAACGTGTTTTGATGGGAGACATGGTGCGTCATGGTGATAGAAGTCCAGTGGAAGGAACAGTGGATCTTCTTTGACGAATTGGAGATGGCTTTATCAGTGTGATCAGTAAGTGACACATTATCGTGGGGCAGACGTTATTATTGAGCCACCTCGCAAAATGTTCCCAATTTGTAATGGTAGACAGTGGAATTGGCAAGCAGTTCAGGGCATCAGACGATACACCAGGCACCGGGAGGTGATCAGATGTAAGGTTGTCGATGTATGTAACTGAAGATCTAGCTGCAGGTTTTTGGGCATTATGATATCCACCACATCTGTTCTATGGGTTGGATTTGATGGAACATTCATCAGGTCTTCTGGTCGGAAGGTTGTAGCCTCCAGGTGCTCCTCCATATAGTAAAGATGTATCTCACATGAATTAGTATGCAGAGAATGCCAGGCAAAGTGTTAGGCATTCATGTTGCCACATAACAGTACCTCAGGGATTCGGTCGAAAATGAGCTGTAAGTCACCTGTTTCTGGTTTCTCCATCACAAGCTTACTGCAGTTTAATTAAATTTTACACCATAAACGTTTTGCTTTTATTTATAAAGCATTTTCTGTGGGTATTGGTGTTCCTGCCTCTTATTTACATATTCTTCCAACTTCTGCTTATTACCTCTTTGTTAGCAGAGGTTGATGTCGAAAGACTTTGATTCACATGTGTACTGGGCAGTTTTTCCTTTCTACATTTTTTCTGACACTGCACTTGCATTATTTACACAATACCTCACATTTGAAATTCGAACTGAAGTTTTGTGTATTCTCATTCAGCACATAAAAGCGAAACATGTATGGTGTAAAATTCTTTTTTATTAAACTGCAGTAAGCTTAAGACAGAGAAATCAATAGTAAATGATTTTTACAGTTTCTGCGAAAGATGGCCTTGCAAGAATATATATATTAGAGCCGTAAGTCGTTCTTTTAGAAGGGTCTCTCAGGATTGAGATAAGCAGCAAGGAAGGTAATAATCCCATAGGACGTGGAAACCGTAATTGCAGTGACCTCAAGAGTTATCATTGGGAAGAGAGCAGAGTGCACATGGGTGGGTGAGTTTTTGATAAAATGTGGCCCATCCACCCCAATGACCATTTGCTCAGTCCATCCTGTAGATAATATAATTAAACAATTTGATAAAGAATTACTTAGTGTTTTTAAATTAACTGAAGGTTACACTGATTTTAGTAATAAACATTAGTAGGTGTAAATGATTTAATTCATAAGAGAGATGTAGAGAACAAAATATATTTAGAAAAAGAACTAAATACTCTTGTTACCAAAGCTGAATACTGAAATGTATTTTAACAAAAATTGTTATAAAATCAGAGTATACAAGTATTCTAGTAGAAGACAACAAAAGAAATAGAAATTGGAAATAAAAAATTGAATAATTTTGAAAATATATTTATCCTTAAAAAAGTTATTGTGATAGTAAAAATATAGGTTTAATAATTTTGATATTTCATTAAATGTGTTTGATAATCTTTATGAAATAACTACTGTTAACAAATTAATAAAAATATTGCATAAATGAAGTTTTCTAACTGTAAAATTAAATGATAGAGTTAAAACTGTTCCATTAGAGGTAAAGTAATTTTATTTAGTAAAATTTAATCTTATGTAAATGGATAACCTTACTAATGTGACAATCATATCTCGTTTTGAAATGTAAAAAATTTAGTGACACACATCATCCAAATTGAAGACAAAGAATTGAAGGTATCTGTACAGTTTGTAAAATTAAATTTATAAAAAGTGTAGGTTTTGGGACATAACCTAACAGTATTTGAATAAATAATTAATGAATTCTATAAATAATGAGAAAAATTTTAAAAGAATAAATATTATTTCTTTTGGAATAGATGATTTATGGCAATCAGATGTAGCAGAAATGGATTCTGGAAAAATGAATTAAAGGATGCAAATATTTATTAACTATGAGTCACGTTTTTAAAAATTATCTTGGGGCATCCCAGTTAAAGATAAAAGTAGTAAAGATATTTCAGAAGTTTTTGAAAAAATTTAGAGTTAAGAACTCCAAGAAGTTTACAAACAGACCATGTTAAAGAATTTTATAATAATTATTTTCTAGAAGTTATTAAAATATGATATGAATCATTACTCATGTTTGTCATATTTAAAGTGTTCAGTTGTTGAAAGATTTAATAGAGTATTAAAAGAAAAAATTAGATAAAATTGTTCTTCAAGGTAATTATAAATGGGCTGATTTTATTAAATGACTAGCTGAGGAATATAATCACATAAAAGATTCAACAATAAAAATGAAACCAATAGAAGAAGGTGAAAAAAGTATAAAAAAGCATACACTATATATAATAAGAAACCAAAATATAAAATTGGGGATAAGGTTTGAATAAGTAAATTAAATGGAATTTTTGAAAAAGTCTAGACAGCTAATTGGTTAACAGAAATTTTTGAAACAGAAGATATTATATATTCAAATACTATAACACATAAATTAAAAAAATATAAAAGGAAATTTTTATGAACAAGAATTACAAAAAAAAAATTCTTGCAGAAAAAGTTCTAAGAAAGAAAAAAGATAAACATTTTGCTAAATGACCTAGTTTTGGTAGTTATTATATTATTTAGGTATCATAAAATAATGTTATAATATGGAAATAACTAACATTGATTTTTGAAAGTGAATAATACTGAAAATAATTATTGAAACTGAATAATATTTAAAGTGAATATCATAAAAGATTCGATTTATTCTATCGTGAACAAACTGTTTCTGGTGTATCTAATATATTAAAGTAACTGAGAAGATATTCAATTTTTAAACTTTCTTTATTTTTTTGATATAAATTTATTGCATTGTTTAATAATCAAGTTTCCTTATAATTAGGGTTTCTATCTCTTATTTCATTTAATTGTTTTTCTGGTCTTTTCCTTGCATTCTAATAACATATCAATTATGTCTAAAGTTGTCATAATATAATCTTAAAATAAAAATGTTGGCCTTAAATCTCCATTAATTTTGGGGGAAATTGTTTGTGGCAATATTCTATTTATTTCATATTTTTTTGATTATTATCTCTGAAGCAATATTAACTGTTTCTCTTAAATTTTCTATTTGTATCTCTCACAGTTCAATTGTGTGTTTGTTATTTTTTTTATTTCATCGCTTTTTATTTATTTTTTTGATGTTTTTCTACACAATAATTTCTATGTTCAAATTGGTTTCTGTGTGCATTTATTATTTCTTTTGTAATTTTATATTCACCATGTTTTCTCAAGGATAGTTAAACATCTTTAGTAACCCATTTCTTAAATTTTCAGATTCTCTTTTCTTAGAAGATAAAATTAAATAATATAAACCAGATTCATTAATGAAAATATTATTTTTCTCATAACCATTTAACCTCATCTGGCAGAGAACATTTAAATGTAAAAAAATAATTTTATCATCTTCATGAATATATTTTATAATAGATTGATTTATATCCTTATATTCCAATATTTCAGTAACATATTTTACTTTAAACCAAGCATTATTGTTTTCATCAATTAAAATAAATATTTCTTCATTATTAAATACAGGTTTACTGTCTTTAATTTGTTTGTCCATTTATTAGAAAATTTTTATTAGGTATGTTTTCATTTTTAAATTATTTTTTTAATATTATTAATTTTTAAAGTTTTTATTTCTCTATTAATTTTTTTAAAATAAATGGATGATGTGAAGGTTTCATGTGATGTCATGATAACTTTTCTGATTTTTACTATGTGAGAGTTACAAGCAAATGTGCAGCACATTCTTTTAGTAGTGCTTTTAAGGGTGTAGGGGGCTAAGCTAGGCCAAACACCAGGGTTGTGATAAAATGTTAATCAAGCTGCAGCTACAGTGACAACTGGAGAAAATGCATAAATCTCAAAGAATTTCAAGGACTGCTGGGAACTAGCAGAACTGAGGTGTTGGCAGTGGTTCCTCTTTGCAGGTAGAAGAGCTGTCCTATGGAGACCAGAGGGACATGGGACATAGTGATTAATTTCTGTACTACATCATTTTCTCAAAACAGACATTTGAGATTCTTAAGGACTTGCTGAGATAAATTCGAATGAAGAAAGTCTACAAGAAGCCTAAGTTATGTTTCTGTGTGCGAGGATTGAATTGCATCACCAGTTACCAACGCCTGAAGCCGAGTATTACTATTTAGCAAAGAAGAAGTGATTTTATGGTGACAGACTCTGGTACTGATAGATGACCGGCACTTTTGTTCTTAAAAGTAGAGTGTATGGAGAGTTTGAAGAGACTGGTGTTAGTAATCGAAGACCATAACATTCCCTCCTCTGGCCAGGACACCAACGACGACTGTTGCAGGATGTTTGCGTTTAGATGTTTCATGCTGTACACGCCAACGGTCATCTGATGATGGAGCATAAAACGTGAATCAACTGAAAACGTCACTTGTTCCACTTAGTGGATGCCCAATTGCAGTATTGGCGTGCAAATTCCTGTCCTCTCCGCCGATGAAAAGCAGTCAGCATGTGTCCATGAACAAGGTGCCTGCTGCAGAGGCTGATACACAACAATGTTCGCTGAACGGTCGTCGAGAAGACGCTGTTGGTAGCCCCTGGGTTCATCTGCACGGTCCGTTTCTCGACAGTTGCACGTGTATTCGCCAGCACACATCTCTGTAGCTGTCATTCACCCCTCTCATCTATGGCCTATTGTGCGGCACAGATGACTCGGAACCGGTTTTTGATAGTGCATTTTTGTGATACGCGGTATGCTTTAAGCATGGCGGCACACGAACAGTTTACAAACGTTATGTTTCGGAAATGCTTCCACTCTTGGCTCGGAAGCCAATGAACACGCTCATTTGAACGTCAGATAAATCACTCCGTTTCCTCATTACTACAAAGACAGCACTGATTTCCACGTCCCCCGACAGGTTTTATATACCCGCCACTGCTAGTGCCACCAACTACCGTCCGTGAATGGTTATTGGACGTTTACGTCAAAACTAACCAGTGATCACATTAATGTGACTGGACTGTGTATTTGTGTAAGCTGAGTAAATATTTTTACTCTAATGTCGAAGCTTTCAGTGGACATACATTTAAGAATTAAGAACAGACAAATATATGTTCATTGTATGAAATTATTCTACTTTATAAGGTACATTGTATGATTTGAGAGCAAGAAAGTTACTACCGTTTGCATCCTACTTTGCATTGCCATCCTGATACTCCAGTCAAGGAAACTTTAAGACAACAGCAGTTTGACAAACAATCTGAAAAAAACGGAGGCATAGAAGAATAAAGGGTAGAAATTGCTAAAAATGCCATTTGAAACTAATGAATTTGAAGCAGAAGGAATTAATTCTACAATGGTATGGCCTACTAAGGGCAAGGAATTGCTAAAAACAAGAACGAAGAAAAATGTGGGTAGGCCTACTTCTGATGTCATCAGTAATGATCTGTCCAAAGACAGGTTTTCACATGGTAACAATTCATGCCCTTACGTCTCCTGGCATCCTCTTGTTCACATGATTTCAGCTTCTCTTTACGTCGCTTATCATTTTTATTTACTCCTTCCTCTCAATCTCCTATCACAAACTAATCCTTCCAATGCGTCTGTTAGCTAACCTGCTGTCTCAACGAAAGTTCCATGCAGTTCTTCTTCCTTTCTCCTATAACCTGCAGCAGTGTGATGAAGAGGATGGAAATTACCTTTGTGTTTACTGTTTGAAACGATACAACCAATCAAAAAGAAATCAATAATGGATCCAGTGTCTCAGATGTTAAGATGGGCTCGCTACGATAGGGCCACAGCAGATACATTATTTTTTGTGTGCATTAATTACAACTTGGCAGTCATGATGTATATACCTTTAAGCAACATATATACTTCCATGTAGGCCATATTAAACTAAAAGATGGTAGTCTGTCAAAAACATTGTTTACTGCCAGTAAAATTGTTGTGTTTAACCATGTTAACTGCTTTAAGTTGGACTGTAATTATGTTTACTACAACAAAATATATTTAAAAAGTTTTGTAGTGTGGTTTGTTTACTCATTGTTGTGTTGTGTGATGTGCATAATCATGAAATTTCGAAAAGAAATTCATGTAAATGTGCCCCAGTCTTCTGTATGCATCTAGTAACTAACAGCCAAATTCAAAAACGTCAACTAACGTTAAGAGCTTCTTAAAAGTGCAATTTTCTTGCTCAATAACCAACAAAAATTCTTACAGAGATAGTAATATTTTAAGATATGCTTAGCTTTAATTTTTTTTCCTTCTTTCTTGGGACCTTTGTCCCGCATCACACGGGGTTCGCCGTGTTACTATTGATTTGGCAGTGTTAGTTGCATTGGGTGGCTAGATGCCCTTCCTGCCGCCACCCCCAACCCCTTGGGATGGGATTAATGTACGCTAGCTGTTTGCATCTGGTGGAAGCCATGTAATTGTGCAAACGTTTTCAAATGTCTGCGAGTCATGTAACTGAGGCAGAACGTGGGGACCAGCCTAGTATTCACCTAGCAGGATGTGGAAAACAGCCTAAAATTCACATCCAGGCTGGCTAGCATACCAGCCCTCGTCGGTAATTCACCGAACGTATTCGATCCGGGGGCGGCGCGCCTACCCGAGTCCAGGAAGCAGTGCATTAGCGCTCTTGGCTACCCTGGCGTGTCATACGTTTAGCTTTAATTGACGTTGGATAAGTTGCCCTGCCATTGCTAGGTTTGAGGATGTGAAAGGGGAGAATGTTCTATTGTTTGGCTTCCAATGCTGAGAACTCGTGGATGTGTATGTCTAGTACCGATGAGCTGGTATGGCGTAAATTTCAAAGGGAAGTAACACAGATTCGTGAATGCGCAATATGGGGACGGCCATCTTCAACTGTGGTAAATATTTGTAGCAAGGAATATGAAATTAAATTAAGACTACTGTAATACAACGCAATGAGTGGAAGAAAAATGACATCCAAAACATTACTAAATATTATTTTGTGATCATGTCTCACGTTGCATAATGCATTTAAATGTAAATACTATGACTGTTAATGATCGATTAATCATTCGCCCACACAGGTAAGACAACAACACTCCATCAGGCAATTTCAGTGTCACAACTTTGCGATCGCTGAGGTTGGCAGCAATCTGAAACAAAGACCTGTCGACACGAATTGTTCCGAATGATGCGGACTTACGACAATTAGTACTTGAGCCCTTACTATAGCTAGTCTATTAGGGCTTCATAGAATATCAATTTATGTGGGTTACCAATTAATAATAATACTGGTACGTATGTGGCCCGAGGTAACAACGCATAATGTCAGTATTGGCTCTTGAACAAAAAAGTTTAACAATCACTGCTCTAGTGGCAGGGGGCTTCAAATATGTAGGCATGGAGAATAAAGATGCAGAATGGTAAAAATGTTCGTTTTATTTTAAAAAACTAGGAGTTTCACATAAAAAATTGGAGGCATTTCTTTTCAGCACGCTCTCTTAGTACTCCACTCAAATCTCTGGGCGGGGACTACTTTACATCTACATCTACAGCTAGATGACTACTCTGCAATTCACACTTAAGCGCCTGCCAGAGGATTCATCGAACCATCTAAAGGCTGTTTCGCTTCCGTTTCACTTTCAAAGATAGAGCTGGAGAATCGAACGCTTAAAACTTTTCGTGTAAGCTACGATTTCTCTTATTTTATTGCGATGATCATTTTTATCTATGTAGGTGGGTGCCAACAAAATATTTTCACGATTCAGAGAAGGAAGTTGCTGACTGAAATTTCATGAAAAGGTCTTACTACAAAGTAAAACGACTATCCGGAATGAGATTTTCACTCTGCAGTCGAGGGTGCGCTGATATGCAACTTCCTGGTAGATTAAAACTGTGTGCTGGACCGAGACTCGAACTCGGTACCTCTGCCTTTCGCGTGCAAGTGCTCTACCAACTGAGCTACCCAAGCACGACTCACGGCACGTCCTCACAGCTTTACTTCTGCCAGTACCTCGTCTCCTACCTTCCAAATTTTACAGAAGCTCTCCTGCGAACCTTTTAATGATTACCATTCCATTTCACGTAACCTGTTACTGACACTCTCCTATTTAGAGACAGTATACAACGAGAATCTCTTCTTTGAATTTTTCGATATCCTCCGTAAACTTACCTGATACGGAGCCCATACCGTGGAGAAATATGTACTCCAAAAGAGGACATACAAGCGTAGTCTAGGCATTGTTCTTAGCAGTCTCGTAGTCTAGGCATCGTCCTTAGCAGACTTGCTGCATCTGCTAAGTGTCCTGCCATCTTCTGGAGGAAGTCGTGATCAGGAAAATCAAAACTGGCATCCTACGGATCGGACCGTAGATTTAACGGGGTAGTTAGGTAAGAGAACTTAAAAAGGGAAATGGACAGTCTGAAGTTAGATACAGTGGGCATTAGTGAAGTGCAGCAGCAGGAATAACAGGTCAGTGCAAGGTTATCAACAGAATATGGGATAGGATAATGCCGTGTATGATAAGATATCCGAAATTATTCAGATAGTTAAAGGAGATACGAATATAACTGTGAGGCGTGGCAGGAATTCTATAGTAAGAAAAGGAAGGAAGATAAAAACAATAGGAGAACATGGACTGTGGAGAAGGCAATTGAAGAGGCAGCCACCTGGTAGAATTTTGCAAAGAGCATAATTTAATCATCGCGAACACTTGGTTTAAGAATAATATAAGAAGGCTGTATACGCAGAAGTGTCCTGGGGCCACTGGAAGTTCTCAGATCAGTTATATAATGGCAAGACAGAGATTTAGAAACTAGATTTTAAATAGTAACACATTTCCAGAGACAGATGTGGACGCTGACCATGATTTATTGATTTTAACTGGAGACTAAAACTGAAGAAATTGGAAAATAGCAGGAAATTATGGAGATGGGAACTGGGTAAAATGAAGCAGCCAGAGGTCTTTGAAAGTATCAGAGGGAGCGTTGGACGACATTTGACTGGAACAGGGGAAAGGAATACAGTAGAAAACGAATGGATAGCTTTGAGAAATGAAATAGGGAAGGCAGCAGATATCGCATTGGTATAAAGACAGAACCTAGTTGAAATCCTTGGATAATACAAGAGATATCGAATTTAATTGATGAAAGGAGAAAATGTAAAAATGCAGCAAACGAATCAGGGGAAAGAGGATATGAACGTCTAAAAACTGAGATTGGCGGAAAATTTATAAATATTAAGCATGGGATAGAGAAAAAAATCAAGGCTGAATACATAACCAGTGGAAAGATACGTGCTGCGTATAAGGAAGGTAGAGAGACCTTTGGATACAAGAGCTGAGATAGCAAGCCAGTGCTGTGCAGAGAAGAGAAAGATGAAAGATGGGAGGAATATATCTAGGATCTCTACAAGGGAAATGATGACGATATTATACAATGGGAAGAGGCAGTAAATGAAAATGAGAATATATGTGCTTGCGGGTGCGAGGCGCTCAACATCGAGGTAATCAGCGCCCATACGAAGATCAATTCAAGCGTTAGCGGTTAAAATATAGAAAACGCGATAAATGAACAGAAAGCTAAACTGAGATAAAACCACACTCACTCTCTTTCTGCGTCACCCACGATCACTCGCTCAGACACATGGAAAACAACGCCACAAGTGGGCAGATGTACGAAAACTGTCAATTAAAACGCATTAAAAAATTTTAAAAATCGTACAACATTTGTTTAACTGTCAGTTAAAATTGACGGAAAATCTGTCGGCAAATGAGCTGCCTTCCTTTGATCCGCAAAGAAAACAGTCTAGTAAAGCGTGGCGCACTGTGATCTGTACGCTACAAGCAGCACACATCGGAGGATCCTCTCGCCGAAGCAAGAAGCCATACATCATAGGGCTGTGGCCTATGCGAATACGAGTAGGGGAGAACCTATTCCCACCTGTGTGGCTGGAAGGAGATAAGCCACGGCCGCATTGTGGACTCAACAAGACTCAGCTTAATATTTGTCACTTCCAGCCATTATTCTTCCCACAGATGCATGACTGTACATCAACAGCGAGACCACAGGCAGGAGGGTGGCATATTGAACCGCTCGCGGATCGTGACACGCCCTCTCGGCAGCTACATCCGCCCTTTTCGTTCCCCACAATACCCATGTGCCCTGTCACCCAGCACAGAAACACCTCCTTCCCCAGCCTTCATAGTCGGAGGAGGGCGCCCTGGATGTCCTAGACTATTTCATCAGCGAATCGGAACAGATAAGGAATGTATGAATCAAAATGCGTCTCATCTGCTCCAGCGCCTGCAAGATCAAGTATAATTCCGCGTCGAAGACAGTAAACTGTTGAGGCAATTGGATATTGAGGATATGATCAGGGAAGACAACAGAGCAACAGTCAAAATGTCATAAAAATATGTTAAAAACGTATACTTGTATGCAATCTGTCCTGTACTGCACTAAATCTATTATCATTCTGGGCCTCTGCAGTAACCAAGGTGGCAGGCGGTTCAAACCCTGGAGATGAGGTAGCACTTGCTCCACACAAAGTGACTCCAGCACATGCTGCACGCGGAGCCCAAATTGACTTTCTGCTCGTGGGTGATTGGAGAGAAGAGATTCCAGAGACGGAAGAATAACAGTACGGCGTGTAGGTAAATCCAGAACAGCACCATGAGGAGCTGCCGCCGCATAGAGAGTGGCGGTTCCCCAGCTTCAGCACAGAGACAGGTTATTGGGCTGGTCCTACAAGCACCTGTGGCCAGTCTACTGCTCTCATAGTGGGTAGCGTCAACGGTCTTCAGATTAGAGGACGTCGCTAATGCTTATACTGTGCACTCGTAGCGTAGCAGCAATTGTACGAAAGCCCTATGAAACTTGAGCAGACGCACCATGTCCATTCTCCAAGCCTGTGGGCAGGGCACTTTAAAATATTCAGTGCCTTCTGGGATCCGTATTTCAGGTTTCTCAGGTGCGGTAACCACGACAATTTAGAGTAAAAAATGAGGCCCAGAAACCTCACCGAGTCTTTAAAGCGTAGAATAGTGTCTCCCGTATGCAAGTCAGGTAAACTAAAAATACGACGAAACTGATTAAAAGAAACACGCATATACATTTATCTGCAGAAAAATGAAAACCTATCTTCACAGCCCACACCTCTTATATATGCACAGTATGTTGCAAACTTTAGAGGAGGAACAGAAAACTGCGAAGTTGTCCATAAATAAAGAGCAATGTACAGGACTCCTTACCCTAGACGTGATACTGTTCATGGTTATGGCAAAAAGGATAATACGTAAAACATCGCCTCGAGAGACACAATTCTGCTGCTCAAAACGATCCTACAGTGTATTACCAACTAGAGGCGTAAAAAATCGCTTAGAAAGGGAGGCCGTATGAATATGGGAAGGTGGCCACAAAAGCCCCATTGATGGAGTCGTGCAAGAATACTGTGTCTCCAAGAAGAGCCGTATCCCTTTCTGATGTCAAAGCATATAGCCAGACAGTTTACATAAGTGACCCTGCTGAATAGCTGCCTCTGCCATGGGCAGGTATCGACAGTGGACCGAAATCTCCGGAATCCACACTGAGAACGGCTAAGGAGTTGTGTGGTCTCTAACAACTAGATCAGACGACGGTTAACCATTCGCTCCGGGGTCTTTCCTTGAATTCTCTCTGTGAATTGGGAAACTGGTCTGGCTGCCATATCAAATTAAAAAAGTCGAGGAGGATTTCCTGTGACGCTGTTGTCAAATATCGAAGCATGCTGCACCGGAATTCGTTGTGACCAGGTGCAGTATCGCATGTCTCAGACAGTGTTGAACCCAGCTCTAACATGCGGTAAGGGCAGTTGTAAGCCTCAGAATTGTTGGATCTGAAATCCGGCTTGCCACTCTCTACAGTCGCACAGTAGCGGCGGAACGCCAGATCATGCCTGGCATTGGCAGTAGTCTTTGCAAAATGCTCTGTCATCGTCTGAGCGATGTCTCTGGTTTGGAGACACCACTGTTTCAGCGCTGCTACAACTGGGAATAGACTGCGTTTACTGGAAATCCTCCAGATGGCATACTGTACTTTCGTAGAACAAGTGGAACAATTGACGGAATCAAGGAAAGTTTGCCATGACCTTTCCTTACTCCCCTTAAATATGCATCAAGCCTCGGCTCTCATGACTCTAAAACCTATGGCGTTGTCTGCTGTTGGGCAGGATTTAAACCATAGAAGAGCCACATAATTGGTCTGGATTGCCGAGCAGCACTCATTATTCCCCCAAAGTACAGGTTGCTTCCTAAGATGACCTGAGAACTTGTGATGTCAGTGGCAGTATTGGGACAAAGTCGTTTCTGCCCCACTCTCCATTGTTGCCAAATGTATCCAAGATGGCGGAGATGACGTAATCCGAGAAGGCAATGTGTAGATTTGGCAACAGCGGATGACTTCATCCAAGATGGCGGTCATGACGTCAATCAAAATTTCAGATTTTTGCATGATGTTTGAATTTTGAAGGGAAGATAGGTCAATTGGTCTACCTCCACTAACCTAACCCCCTCCCCCAGAAGATGGTGGGAAGTTCAAATTCCATGAGGATAATGCAGCCTCTACCAATGTAAGTAAAATGGTGGGAAAGAAAGCGCAGCTGGGGTACCTCCAATGACCAAAGTCATCCGACAGCCATCTCTTGCTGGGAATTGATGTGAAGTTTGAATTTTGGCAGTAAAGACAGGTCAGTTGGGCTATCTGCACTCACCTAAGAAAATGGCGGGAACGAAAGGGCACTTGGGCTACCTCCACTAACCTAAGTCACCCAACCACCACCTCGTCCTAGGAAATGGTGGGAAGAGGACTTGACCTGTGCTGGACATAAGTCATTATTTTGTGCGTGCTATTTATTTGAACAATTTTAGCCACTATCACCATGCAGTGTGGTCGCAACGGGGTCCATGACCTAGAACTCAGTACCATCACCAGAAGGCACTGTCGTCTGTTCCGTGACGTAATCCAAGATGGCGGCCATGACATCAGCTGATGACGCATGTACTGTTATCCAAGATGGCGGATTTTGGTAGGAAACAGTGTGTTCACCACAAGGTCTGGAGCTAGTACACAGTATTGCCACCAGAGAGTGCTGTCGTTCATTCCGTGACATAGCCCAAGACGGTGGGGCAAA
The DNA here is from genome assembly GCF_023864345.2 of Schistocerca serialis cubense. Lineage (NCBI taxonomy): Eukaryota > Metazoa > Arthropoda > Insecta > Orthoptera > Acrididae > Schistocerca > Schistocerca serialis. The sequence goes on from NC_064640.1 coordinate 528,394,916, forward strand.
ATGGCAGGAAACAGTATGGTCACCACAAGGTCTGGACCTAGTACACAGTACTGTCACCAAAGGGTGCTGTCGTCTGTTCCATGACATAACCCAAGATGATTGTCTGGGGGGGAAATTACTCAGCCTGAGTAGGGCTACTGGAGACAGGAAGAAGTGTACTTTATTTATTTTGGAACAATTTATTTAGAGATGGATTTGAAAGATAGTATATTTATCACACTGATACAAAACTCACGCTCTGACATGTTTGGGGTCACGTCACACAACCCACAGACCTGTAAACCACTCCTAAATAACGCTCTGCAGACATGCAAACAACTCCTAAATTACCGAAATAATTTCAGTACAGACATGCAAACTCCTCCTAAATAATGTAGTACAAAGACACAAAATCAAATTATAAACTGTCCAAATAACACCTAGCACAGCCTACAGACCTACTGACTGGACTGAACATAGACGACCGAATAGCGAACTAATACTTAGTAGCTTTTGTGATCAAGTGGAAATTTGACAAGATTCAATACGACATGTGTTAGCGTTTGGCCATTATGCCCTCCCACATAAATTGTTTGGTTGACTGCTTCTTCGCATTTGGCTTCTTTATTTAGTTGAGAGAATATCGATTATGGTGTGTGCATCTAGCAGATGAAAGACATGTTTGCCAGTTCTCTAGACATGAGAAACACCTTAGGTGACTTTGTAAATTATAGGAATAATTTTGGACTCTGTTACACATCGACATCAGTATTTGCGAGTGGAAATGTCATTTTCCTTTATTTGTTTAGAGTTCTCATGTAAAGGTCTTTGCAGACAGGAAAAGTTTCTAGTTACTCAGTGGTCTAGAGCACGCTACATCTCGCTAAAGTTTGGGGTTTGTAGTCCAGTCTATATATTCGGAATTATGTTGTGCGAGCGATCAGTAGGATAGTGCCGTGTGACGTGTAAATTGGGAAGTACCACGAAAATGGTATAATATTATGGCAAACCATGCGAAAATACATGTGTTCTTGCATTCCCAGAGACTGGAGATGGGTGTAGAAAAGCAAGCAAGGAAACAGTTTTGGACCAGAAAGAGTAACACGTTTGTGTCAAGGGAGATTGAGCACGAATTTGTAGAACGGTTCTGAGAGTGACTTTGGTCCACTGCGGGCACTTTGCCCACCCATCAGGAGTGGATGACTGCCGAACTCGCAGGAAAATATCTAGTGCTGTGAGGGGTACATACGGTGCTGTCTGTCTTTGAGGTATATGTACAGATGATGTAATATGGGTGATTTTGTATGGCACAGGATACGAATTGTATGTTTACTACATCGACACGGTACGAGATAATATATTGCTTGATTGGACATCGGTTTCACGCTCTAATATTCAAGATCTTGTCTGCAGTGGGAGAGCAGAGTAATTGAGTAAGAGTCTTTGCGTATTTGACGATATTTAGGGCACTTTGCAAGGTTTAGTTGGCGGTGCAATATGGCGATCAGCGTAAAATAGTTTTTTGCCTCTGATAGTCCCATCTGCAGAAAGAAGAAATGGCGGTGGGTGCTTCCACACTGGCGACATCAGTAATTTGACGTGTAAATTGGAAAAGAGCCAATCATAATCCTCCATTCATTCGCAAGACATCCCTTGTGCAGGGATATAGGAGTCTCTACATAGCGGTGAAAATGTTTGTGTATGTTGAAAGCCGGAAGGGTAACACATGAGGGACGGGGTGCCACGTTAGGACCTTGAGGAAGAACGAATTCGCATTTTCCTTGTTTTTCTGTTGATAGTGATGATGATTACAGTACACCAACCTGCATCGGTGATATCTTTCCAAGCATTACGTCCCCGGGTGCTGTATTCATTATCACACATAGTGCCGGATGCCTGTCCTTCATAACACTTGTTTGAGAGAATCTTGGCAGGATGCAGCACCTTCCAGAAGCGCTGATTGTAAGACTTTGTCAGATAATTTACAAGGACTGAGGAGAATCGAGACATATAGCCGGTGTGAGTGTAGACATATCATAATTCTTTTGGGTGCTGTACAGATATAAAAGGCAATACACTGTTTGTGTAAAATGTGTGTATGTATTGCATTGTAAAGTTACTGTGGCTCATGTTGTGGCATGACCAGAGAAGATGAGTGTGTGTCCTATCGTGAGGGACATATAGATTCAGCACATGGATAACAGCAAGAGTATGAGAGAGATTTTTTATGTGGATAAGTACGTGCGCTGTAGATATTGAGATTCGTTCCATAACCACAGCCATCACAAGGAGACACTGCCTGTACATCGATCAGTGTCAGACTGTAGCAGCAATCGTAATATTTAATTGTAGATACACTGGCAAATATGTTCCTGGCTTCCAATATTCTAATGAGTCTTGTATGTATTTGATGATCTGTAGACAACTTTTGTGGGTTTAACTGTCAGTGTAATTTAGCGATCTGTGCAAAATAATTTTACCGCTGACAGTCGCATCTGCAGATAACAATGGTGAATGGTGCTGCCACTGGACCTACACCACAGCTATGCATCATCAGGCCAGCAACGGTAAACACATGTGTGCCCAGTCCAGAGGATGTCTTGGTGCTTGTTTGGACAGACATGTGACGTCAGTATAACACTCAAAGAATTTTCACATGCCGTTGGCAGCAGTGTGACAGTGATGGCGCTCTGCAAATAGGTCTTCGCTCCCATCTGGTCACATCAGCAACAGTGCCTAGGTGAACATGTATTTCTAGAGGAATTTCTCAGGTGCCAAGTATGAAACGGATGTCGCCACCTAATGCTTGAAGCACCTGAACAGGCATCTGTGAGTGGCTTGGCAGCTGATGGCTGCATCACTTCATGGGACTCTCAGTGCATCCTGACTTCCGTGAGTGTGTGCAGTAGTCTCCTGTGTGGTCCAGTGGGTAAGGGGCTAGTGGGCGCAGCACACACACTTTGTTTGTGTGTCTGTTGCATTATTTTTCGAACAGGTCTGTAGGCTGTGCTATGAGCTATTTGGACAGTTTATTATTTGATTTTGTGTCTGCTCATCATTGTACTGCACTATTTAGGAGGAGTTTGCATGTCTGTACTGAAATTATTTCGGTAATTTAGGAGTTGTTTGCGTGTCTGCAGAGCGTTATTTAGGAGTACTTTACAGGTCTGTGGCTGTGTGGCATGACCCCAAGCATGTCACAGCGTGAGTTTTGTACCAGTGTGATAAATATACTATCTTTCAAATCTATCCCTAAATAAATTGTTCCAAAATAAATAAAGTACACTTCTTCCTGTCTCCAGCAGCCCCACTCAGGCTGAGTCATTTTCCCCTCCAGACAGTCATCTTTGGCTACATTATGGAACAATTGACAGCGCTCTCTGGTGGCAGTACTGTGTACTAGGTCCAGACCTCATGGTGAACACAATGTTTCCCACCAAAATCCGACATCTTGGTTAATGGTACATGCATATTCAGTTGACACCATGGTCGCCATCATGGAAAACGTCACGGAACAGACTACAGTGCCCTCTGGTGGTGGTACTGTGTACTAGGTCAGTTGGACTCTGGATCCCATAGCGACCACACTGAATGGCGGTAGTGCCTCAAATTGTCGATTCCTCTTCCCACCATTCCCTAGGATGAGGTTGTGGTTGGGTGACTTAGGTTAATGGAGGTAGCCCAAGTGCCCTTTCTTTCCCCGCCATTTTCTTAGGTTAGTAAAGATAGCCCAATTAATGGTTCTTTATCGCCAAAATTCAAACATCATGCCAATCCCCAGCAAGAGGTGGTGGTCAGATGACTTGGATTAGTGGAGGTACCTCAATTGCATTTTCTTTCCCACCATTTTTCTTACGTTAGTATAGGCTGCATTATCCTCATGGAATTTGAACTTCCTGCCATTTTCTGGGGGAGGGCATTAGGATAGTGGAGGTAGCCCATTTGACTATCTTCCCTCCAAAATTCAAACTTTGTGCCAAAATCTGGCGTACTGAATGAAATCATGATCGACATCTTGGATGACATCATGCACTGTTACCAAGTCTACACCCCGTCATCTTTGATGACGCCATCGCCGCCATTTTGGATACATCTGGCAACAATGGAGAGTGGGGCAGAAACAGCTTTGTCCCAATACTAGCTTTATGATGCATGACTCGTGTGACATAGTCTACCCATTCCTTCATGGTGTTGTAGTGGCAAATGCAGCCAGCTGGCTGAACAGCATGCAGTTAGTTCTGTGGCCCATGCATTTCAGTATCTTCTGTTCAAGTAATGCCCCATCCAGTAGCTCAATCCATAGTGGGAATTGTTTACTGGAATGAAGGCCATTGGTTGCTTACTACTGAGAAGAGTCTGCATGGGATGGAGAGCAGAAAGAGAGGTTGATGACTGAGGATGACCCAGTAGCAGCCAATAAATGAGGGGGACCATCTGTATTGAGGATGTGCAGCTCCTGAGACATCATGATGTTATCCAAGACTCGATCCCTAGGGCAAGTATAGTTCAAGCCCCGTAGGATATTATGAGCATCCAGTAGGCGAAATGGGGAGGGGGGCAGTTATTCTATAAGGTTCATGAGAGCCTCCGTATCTACTGCTTCCTGCAGAGGTGAGTACAGTGAACAGACAGTAATCTTCTGACCCACATGAACTGCAACAGCTATGGCTTGTAGATCAGTGAGCAACGAGAGAGCAGAGGAGTGGTGTGTATTACTGACAAACACAACACCCCTCCCTTGGCACTTCCCCAGTCAGGTCATCATCTTGGTGAATGGTATAGCCCTGTAGTACAGGGTCATCAGACACTTTAAAATGTGTTTCCTGCAAACACAAGCACTGAGGGCATTCCTGTGCTAGGAATTTCCAGTTCCTCCATATGTGTCCTGAACAGATGTGAACTATGTGAATTCAAAATTAAGAAAAAGTACTTTTACTTTGCATTTGAAATATTTTTTTTTCAAAATGCATTTTCTATTTTATTTAAGTACTTAAAATATAAATATTTTGTATTTGTAAAACGCAATATGTCATTCTTGAATTTTTTTATTTCATATTTTCTAATTTTCATTCATTTAATAAGGCATTTGTTTAAACAAAAATAGTTCCACGGTGGACACAGATGGCGCAATAAGTGCTAACAGTATATATGTCAAATGAACCTAACCATGACCCTAATTATTGGAACAGGCATACATATTATATGTTTATTATTATTGTTTGTTGAGTGTATAACATAACTAAATCAACTGATAATGCCTCGTGATCTCAGAATGTAGTGAAGGAAGGAGGGATCGAGGTCAATATCACATTTTTAAATGATTACGAGTTTACTCACAGGCAACATTTCATTCAGTGTGACAGTGACATCTATACTTTTGTAAATAATGTCTACATCTATGGAGTACTTGAAAAGTTGCTTTTCCTTTTTTTGGTAAGATTAGTATCGATAGTTTTTATCGGTCATCTATCCTTTCGATGTTTATCCAACACTGCATTTTAAGTGGAGACGATTTGACGCTGATGTAGTAAAAAAATACAGAACAATAGACAGAATACGCCGAGAATACAAAACGAGCTTTGGAAACCGTTGTTTTTATATGCACCTCTGCTGATATTTGACCATCATACAAGAGAAGCAATCTGGGAGTAACGGCTCATTGGATTGACTGTGAAATATTTGAACGAAAATGTTAGCTCTGGCTGGCATGGAGGCAGCAGAACAGATTGTGGACATTTGTTATGAAATTGATTTAAAGCTGTTAAAAGTTGTGAAAACTATTGCCAACAATGGATCAAACATTGTCAAAGTTTTTAAAATATATGAAAAAGATTCAGCTACAGTTACAAGTGAAACAGATTCAACACATATTCAGAATACTGAAGTTGCGCATGATTATACTGTTGTTGTTGTTGCTGATAATGACGATGATGGTTATATGTTAAGACTAAGACAATTTCCGGAGGTCCCTGATGATTCTGAAGAGTCTCAATTACCTAATCATGAGAGGTGCACCACACACACACACACACACACACACACACACACACACACACACACAAACGCGCACGCGCGCACACACACATACACATACACACTTTACATTTAATAATATGAAGAGAGATGAATAAGGCCAAATCTCAAAGTAGTTCATACAAAACACTTTATGATGCAGCCTTGTCAAAATGCCAAGCATTTTGGAATCTGTATTTTAGGTTTCCTGAAACTTCTAAAACCCATTTAAAATCCAACAGAAAATTCCCTGCTTATCCATGTCCAACTCGATGGAATTCATTCCATAATTCTCTTTGAGATCTATTAACAATCAAGGAACCCTAAATGAAACTTTTAAAGAAACTGAAATACAGTGTCTTAATGAATACATAAGCTGTTCAAAACATGTTTCTGACGGCATTGGAAGTTTAGAAGGGGCAAAGGTAACTACTGTGGGTATCTTCTGCCAGAACTAACGAGAATGCAAAGAATGCTAAGCAACTTGCAAGTAGATAACCGTGAGTGCTGATAAAAGTTACGGAAAAAATTCTTAATGGGAGTTTCGAGAGATTCTATAAATTTCAGGAACCAGAAGGGAAGGATGGCATATTAGCATCCTTATCTTACCATTTTTCGAAATGAAATGGGTACTGAACGCTCGCAGATAATAATATCGTTAAGAACTGTTTATTTCAGAACTGCTGAGGGTGATTCATGAGGAAGAAGATTGGAAGAACTTGCGACATTCTGATAAGAAAAGAGAAGATTGAATCTTATTATATGTTTGTTGAGGGCTCTGATTCTTCTGTAGCCAGTGTTAGTGCTCACACTACAATAGATCTGGAAACACTACAGTATTTGAAAGATAATGACAGTAGCTTACATATCTTGACAATTACCAACTATAAAACAAACTTTTCCTTAAATAGAACACTTGTTTATAAAGTTCTGCTAGTGTAAAACGGTTTATTTTCCTTAGGTGGACATAGCTAAAACAGGGAGATGAAAGATCGGTACAATTATTGGTGTTGAGATCGGTGAAATACATGGCATACAAAACATTCACAAAGTAGAGGTATTTTACTTGAATAGAGGGATTTGAAAAGTACATGCTTTGCATGTTGTATTTAAATACCTTATTTAAATCCATTTTGTGTTTACATTTGAAATAGAAAAAATAACGAAGTAGTTGCATTTTGAATTAAAATACTTTTATTAATAAACTGTTTTGGACATCTCTGGTTCTGAACCCATTAATGTTCTACTCTAGTATGGGGTCATTTATCAAGGGGGTTGCACTTTCACACTGCCTTTCCACCGGGGTGGTGAGTTTATATAGGGTGGAGGATCAGTCGTGGGGCGAGATGAGTGCCCCAGGCCATCAAGCACCATTGGCTCTGAAGACAAATCATGAGAAATGTCAGAGACAGCAACGTGGACGTCGTCAGACTGGTAACTTCCTGTGTCCACCAGAGGCTGATTACTTGCCTTTGACACTGATCTTTTTACCTGGGGAGGCTTCATAGCCACAACTTCGGAGGACGGTGGACCAGACAGAACCTTTGGAGAAGAAGGGAGCTTCGCAACGCCAGCAACCACGGTCTTTTCTGATGTTCTAGAAGGAGGTACGGGCTTCGAAGTAGCTGTAGCAACACAAGAAAATTGTCAAACGCAGGTACTAGTACTGTTACTAACAACCTTCGTTTGTGTAGCAGCATCGGTCTTCTGAACTGGCCTTTTAAGAACAGAAGCAAAGGAGGTACCGAATGTTGGGGGCTGAATGGCCTTAAAGATCATTTTGGCCCCACCGTATGGTATGTGCTTCGTTGTTTTAGTTTCCTTTATCTCACTTTCTTCAAGGAAGACACTACAGTCCCTGCTCCAGGCAGGGTGATCCAGAGACCACTTTACACACTACAGAGAAGATGAGCAACTGACTCCATCTTGGACGGTCTACCACATTTGCCACAAGTGCCTTCTCCCTTAGCACCAAGGGAATTTAAAACAGGTCATTGGGTTGGGGATATAACGCCGCAAGCTTAGGCGAAGAAACCCTGCCTTGAGGTGCTCTGGAATTTTCTTGTTGTTAGAAGTCAGTATAAAAGAATCTAATTTCACAATATCGCCATTCACTCATTTAATTGTGTTTTTCTCATCAACGATGCGTTCTTGGGTCCACTCAGCTTTCAGTTATTCTCTGGAAATGGCAACCAGATCCCTGCAAGTCACAACATCTTTGCTGCAGTTCAAGGTGTCGCACAATTCAGTGTCTATTGCATACTCCCCAAAGTATTGAGTTTTCTGGAGGTTCTTTACTTCTTGGGAACTAGATGTTTCCACCAGCAGTGTCCTATGGCACACTCGCTTGACAGGTTCAAATGGCTCTGAGCACTTTGGGACTAAACGTCTGAGGCCATCAGTCCCCTAGAACTTAGAACTACTTAAACCTAACTAACCTAAGGACATGACACACATCCATGCCCGAGGCAGGATTCGAACCTGCGACCGTAGCGGTCGCGCGGTTCCAGACTGAAGCGCCTAGAACCGCTCGGCCACTCCGGCCGGCCGCTTGACAGGTTTTAAATTTCCAGCAATCCCCTCTTAACCCCTTAGAATGTGAAAAGGGGAAACTTTGTCCACATTGCCCTCTTTCCTCTTAACTATTTTGAACGTATCATGAGCGGCAGCATGCTTTTTGTTACTATTTACACAAGTGCTCTGAAAAATCTGTGAGTGAGGACAACTGGCTGTACAAGTCCTCTTGTTTGATTGGGTGTTGGTACCTACCAGCCGCCCACCCAATCTGCTGGGAGGAGAAGGAGAGAATTTCGAGAGTTCCGGTGCGGCTGTTTCCTCAGAGGTTGCTCGGTAACAACTGTTCCCCCTAAACAGCCATGCATCTCACCGGCAGGCAGTACACTTTGAGATTGATTTTTTATTTTTTTAATTAATTAATTAATTAATTTTTTTTTTTTTTTTTTTTTTTTTGGTGTAGAGGTTTTCACCATCCTCGCGATCCGGGTGGTCACGACAAGAACTTCGTTCGCTGTGGCACACAACGTTCTCCACCGCACCGCTGAAGTATGCCCAGAGCTTGTCAGTCCATAGCTCAGGAACCCGAGGATGGCCAAACCTCTACCTAGCAAACGAATGCTGAGTTCACCATCGCAGGCGCTCCTGCCTGTGATGCAGCGTCAAGGGTAACCGCAGCCATGGTCTCCGAGCTGATAGTCCATGCTGCTGCAAACGTCATCGAACAGTTCCTGCAGATGGTTGTTGTCTTGCAAACGTCCCCATCTGTTGACTCAGTGTCTCAGGGATCGAGACGTGCCTGCACGATCCGTTACAGCCATTTGGATAAGATGTCTGTCATCTCGACTGCTAGTGATACGAGGCTGTTGGGATCCAGCACGGCGTTCCGTATTACCCTCCTGAACCCATCGATTCCATAAACTGCTAACAGTCATTGGATCTCGACCAACGCGAGCAGCAATGTCGCGATACGATAAACCGCAATCTGACCTTTATCAAAGCCGGAAACGTGATGGTACGCACTCCTCCTCCTTACACGAGGCATCACATTAACGTTTCACCAGGCAGCGCCGGTCAACTATTGTTTGTGTATGAGAAATCGGTTGGAAACTTTCCTCATGTCAGCACGTTGTAGGTGTCGCCACCGGCATCAACCTTGTTTGACTGCTCTGAAAAGCTAATCATTTGCATATCACAGCATCTTCTTTCTGTCGGTTAAATTTCGCGTCTGTAGCACGTCATCTTCGTGGTGTAGCAATTTTAAGGGCCAGTAGTGCAAATTTTGTTATATCAGCAGCAAGGTACCAAATGATGACTAAATACGAAAGAAATAAAAAGTAGACTTGTAATAGCAGGAAAAGTATTTGTGAAAAAGAGGTATTCGTCAACATCCAATGTAAACCTATGTATCAGAAAATTTTTAATGGCGGTGTTTGTCGTGAGTGTAGTCCTTTATGGAAGTGTAACGTGGACAATAGGCAGTTCAGACAAGAAGGAGACAGAAGGTTTTGAAATGTGGCGCTGTAGAAGAATAATATAATGTTGTTGTTGTTGTTGTTGTGGTCTTCAGTCCTGAGACTGGTTTGATGCAGCTCTCCGTGCTACTCTATCCTGTGCAAGCTTTTTCATCTCCCAGTACCTACTGCAACCTACATCCTTCTGAATCTGCTTAGTGTATTCATCTCTTGGTCTCCCTCTAACATTTTTACCCTCCACGCTACCCTCCAATACTAAATTGGTGATCCCTTGATGCCTCAGAACATGTCCTACCAACCGATCCCTTCTTCTGGTCAAGTTGTGCCACAAACTTCTCTTCTACCCAATCCTATTCAATACTTCCTCATTAGTTATGTGATCTACCCATCTAATCTTCAGCATTCTTCTGTAGCACCACATTTCGAAAGCTTCTATTCTCTTCTTGTCCAAACTATTTATCGTCCATGTTTCACTTCCATACATGGCTACACTCCATACGAATACTTTCAGAAATGACTTCCTGACACTTAAATCAATACTGGATGTTAACAAATTTCTCTTCTTCAGAAACGCTTTCCTTGCCATTCCCAGCCTACATTTTATATCCTCTCTACTTCGACCATCATCGGTTATTTTGCTCCCCAAATAGCAGAACTCCTTTACTACTTTAAGTGCCTCATTTCCTAATCTAATTCCCTCAGCATCACCCGACTTAATTCGACTACATTCCATTATCCTCATTTTGCTTTTGTTGAAGTTCGTCTTATACCCTCCTTTCAAGACACTGTCCATTCCATTCAACTGCTCTTCCTAGTCCTTTGCTGTCTCTGACAGAATTACAATGTCATCGGCGAACCTCAAAGTTTTTATTTCTTCTCCATGAATTTTAATACCTACTCCGAATTTTTCTTTTGTTTCCTTTACTGCTTGCTCAATATACAGATTGAATAACATCGGGGAGAGGCTACAACCCTGTCTTACTCCCTTCCCAACCACTGCTTCCCTTTCATGTCCCTCGACTCTTATAACTGCCATCTGGTTTCTGTACAAATTGTAAATAGCCTTTCGCTCCCTGTATTTTACCCCTGCCACCTTTAGAATTTGAAAGAGAGTATTCCAGTCAACATTGTCAAAAGCTTTCTCTAAGTCTACAAATGCTAGAAACGTAGGTTTGCCTTTCCCTAATCTTTCTTCTAAGATAAGTCGTAAGGTCAGTATTGCCTCACGTGTTCCAGTGTTTCTACGGAATCCAAACTGATCTTCCCCGAGGTTGGCTTCTACTAGTTTTTCCATTCGTCTGTAAAGAATTCGTGTTAGTATTTTGCAGCTGTGACTTATTAAGCTGATAGTTCGGTAATTTTCACATCTGTCAACACCTGCTTTCTTTGGGATTGGAATTATTATATTCTTCTTGAAGTCTGTGAGTATTTCGCCTGTTTCATACATCTTGCTCACCAGATGGTAGAGTTTTGTCAGGACTGGCTCTCCCACGGCCGTCAGTAGTTCCAACGGAATATTGTCTACTCCGGGGGCCTTGTTTCGACTCAGGTCTTTCAGTGCTCTGTCAAACTCTTCACGCAGTATCATATCTCCCATTTCATCTTCATCTACATCCTCTTCATTTCCATAATATTGTCCTCAAGTACGTCGCTCTTGTATAGACCCTCTATATACTCCTTCCACCTTTCTGCTTTCCCTTCTTTGCTTAGAACTGGGTTTCCATCTGAGCTCTTGATATTCCTACAAGTCGTTCTCTTATCTCCAAAGGTCTCTTTAATTTTCCTATAGGCGGTATCTATCTTACCCCTAGTGAGATAGGCCTCTACATCCTTACATTTGTCCTCTAGCCATCCCTGCTTAGCCATTTTGCACTTCCTGTCGATCTCATTTTTGAGACGTTTGTATTCCTTTTTGCCTGTTTCACTTACTGCATTTTTATATTTTCTCCTTTCATCAAGTAAATTCAATATTTCTTCTGTTACCCAAGGATTTCTACTAGCCCTCGTCTTTTTACCTACTTGATCCTCTGCTGCCTTCACTACTTCATCCCTCAAAGCTACCCATTCTTCTTCTACTGTATTTATTTCCCCCATTCCTGTCAATTGCTCCCTTATGCTCTCCCTGAATCTCTGTACAACCTCTGGTTCTTTTAGTTTATCCAGGTCCCATCTCCTTAAATTCCCACCTTTTTGCAGTTTCTTCAGTTTTAATCTACAGGTCATAACCAATAGATTGTGGTCAGAGTCCACATCTGCCCCTGGAAATGTCTTACAATTTAAAACCTGGTTCCTAAATCTCTGTCTTACCATTATATAATCTATCTGATACCTTTTAGTATCTCCAGGGTTCTTCCATGTATACAACCTTCTTTCATGATTCTTAAACCAAGTGTTAGTTATGATTATGTTGTGCTCTGTGCAAAATTCGACCAGGCGGCTTCCTCTTTCATTTCTGTCCCCCAATCCATATTCACCTACTATGTTTCCTTCTCTCCCATTTCCTACACTCGAATTCCAGTCACCCATGACTATTAAATTTACGTCTCCCTTCACAATCTGAATAATTTCTTTTATTTCATCATACATTTCTTCAATTTCTTCGTCATCTGCAGAGCTAGTTGGCATATAAACTTGTACTACTGTAGTAGGCGTAGGCTTCGTATCTATCTTGGCCACAATAATGCGTTCACTATGCTGTTTGTAGTAGCTTACCCGCACTCCTATTTTCCTATTCATTATTAAACCTACTCCTGCATTACCCCTATTTGATTTTGTGTTTATAACCCTGTAGTCACCTGACCAGAAGTCTTGTTCCTCCTGACACCGAACTTCACTAATTCCCACTATATCTAACTTCAACCTATCCATTTCCCTTTTTAAATTTTCTAACCTACCTGCCCGATTAAGGGATCTGACATTCCACGCTCCGATCCATAGAACGCCAGTTTTCTTTCTCCTGATAACGACATCCTCTTGAGTAGTACCCGCCCGGAGATCCGAATGGGGGACTATTTTACCTCCGGAATATTTTACCCAAGAGGACGCCATCATCATGTAATCATACAGTAAAGCTGCATGACCTCGGGAAAAATTACGGCTGTAGTTTCCCCTTGCTTTCAGCCGTTCGCAGTACCAGCACAGCAAGGCCGTTTTGGTTATTGTTACAAGGCCAGATCAGTCAATCATCCAGACTGTTGCCCTTGCAACTACTGAAAAGGCTGCTGCCCCTCTTCAGGAACCACACGTTTGTCTGGCCTCTCAACAGATACCCCTCCGTTGTGGTTGCACCTACGGTACGGCTATCTGTATCGCTGAGGCACGCAAGCCTCCCCACCAACGGCAAGGTCCATGGTTCATGGGGGGGGGGGGGGGGAATAATATAATATAAATAATAAATAATACAAAAAATATAATTTAAATAATGATGTAAATAGCTAAACTGTTTCCAGCAAAAGTACAGTAAAACCTCATAACTTCGGCTAACGCTCTTATAACACAAGTGTAACTTCGTGTTACTTTTAGCCTGTGCGTCACCAGAGCACCAGCCAATAACAGAGCATTTTTGATCACGTGATCAGATCTTGATATTTAATTATTTTTAAGATTTAGTTATATAAAAGTAACAGATATTTTATGAGAATATTGACCAAAGTCAGAACCAAATTTTTAACAAAGGAAAATAGCATATTCCAGGAATACTGATGCTGAAGTCAGTGAAGTTCTTGCTCATTCTCTCCTTGATCATCTCTGTTCAACGAGCAATATTGTTTCTCCAGAATCACTTTATAGCGTACAGCAGTGCTCAGGATACACATTTTGAGCACTCCGTATGACAACCGTGACAATAAACACGTGAAATGTACTTGAGTTATTTGTTTGCTTACATTTGGTGTAATATGGCAGGCATTTGTGGAACTTCTTCTCCTGATGGCGGGACAGTGGTTTGAGACACTGTTATCTTGATTGTGTTTCATCAAGTCCCATGCATATTGTGATGACTGCATAACGAAAGGCTGCCAGAAAAAGAAGAAAAATTATCTAAGTTTGAATATTAGCAGTAACACTTGTAACTTAGGTAGAGACATACAATGGAAGCAGCTTCTGTCAGTCCATTAACAGGTCATATTCATTGAGAAACCGCTGATCTTACGTTCGCTGATTGCGAATTGAAAGTAAAATAGCGACGCAGTCACTTACCATCTGTAAGAAAACAGCCCCAAATGCCATACACGGAGCTCCTCTACCGTCAAGGACGGTCGAGCTATGGATCAAAGAGAATTCCAGCCAGAATTATTGGATAACCAGCAGCCTACAGCAGGCACTGCATGAGAGAGAATTTTGCTCAGCTAAGTTTGTACCCTAAAAATGACTTGCAAAACTTGCCTGTATCTACTTCTGGACTATGGTTATTGGTTTCCATCGTACACTTGTCTACATGTACCTATGTCTGTATGTGACTTTAAATGTGACTAATAGTTGAACCTACGTGTTCCATTAGAGCAATAGAATCCATGGTTCTTGGTCCGTCGTGCCATGCGTTAATGTGAGTACCCGAATCTTAATAAAGTTATAGACTGATGTGAGCGGCCTTCTGCCGCCGAGCAATGTGTCAGCAGTGCGCAAGTAGCAGCAAGTGCCTTATTTAGCGTTCATATAAGTGTAGTAGTCAAGTTGAAAATATGTTTCAGTGATCTTAGGATACTTGTTTAGTTAAATCCGTCAAATCATAGTGTAGTTTCGTAATTAGCAGGGGCAGATTTGCATTTTAATATCTGTGACGTGTAAAGTCGTGTAGTCGTCTGTCATTTGTTTATTTATTTCAAATAGTCTTTGTACGTTACTGACAGTACAGTTAGCCTTCTGCTGCCAAGCAGTGTGTCAGCAGTGCGCAAGTAGCAGCATTACTGCATTTACTAGTCAGTCTTGTATTTTAATAACCATTTAAATTTTGTGTTGAATTCTTTGTGCTCTCTGTAGATTAGTTCAGACGTTCTTTGCACAACAGTATTTAGTATGGGTAGGGAGTGCGACTGCTGTGTTCGGATGCGGGCTGAGTTGGCATCCCTTCGCTCCCAGCTTCAGGCAGTGTTGGCTTCGGTCACACAGCTTGAGGCTGTTACCAATGGACATCATAGTGGGGGTCCAGACGGGGGTTTGTCAGGGACGGCCAGCTCGTCCCACGCATCCCCCGATGGGACAACGGCTGTGGCTGCCTGGGATACTGCCCACATTGAAGCTGACCCCTCACCTGTGGTAGAGTGGGAGGTCATCTCGTGGTGTGGCAGGGGGCGGAAGACATTCCGGAGGGCTGAATGGAAGTCCTCTCCAGTTTGTCTGACGAACCGGTTTCAGGCTCCGTCTCCAGCTGATATCTTCAGCTGGACATGGCTGCTTGTCCAGTTCCAGAGGTTCCCCCTCAGTCTGCAAGATCCGGGCGGTCACAGAGGATGGGCTTACTGGTAGTTGGGAGCTCCAACGTCAGGCGCGTAATTGGACCCCTTAGGGATATGGCTGCAAGGGAGAGGAAGAAAACCAATGTGCACTCCGTGTGCATACCAGGGCGAGTCATTCCAGACGTGGAAAGGGTCCTTCTGGATGCCATGAAGGGTACAGGGTGCACCCATCTGCAGGTGGTCGCTCATGTCGGCACCAATGATGTGTGTCGCTATGGATCGGAGGAAATCCTCTCTGGCTTCCGGCGGATATCTGATTTGGTGAAGACTGCCAGTCTCGCTAGCAGGATGGAAGCAGAGCTCACCATCTGCAGCATCGTCGACAGGACTGACTGCAGACCTTTGGTACAGCGCCGAGTGGAAGGTCTGAATCAGAGGCCGAGACGGTTCTGCGACCGTGTGGGCTGCAGATTCCTCGACTTACGCCATAGGGTGGTGGGGGTTCGGGTTCCACTGGATAGGTCAGGAGTCCACTACACACAGCAGGCGGCTACACGCTTAGCAGGGGTTGTGTGCGGTGAACTGGTTTTTTTTTTTTTTTTTTTTTTTTTTAGGTTAGAAGGCCTCAGGAAAGTACAGAAAGGGCAACAGCCTCAAAGGGTGCGGGGCAAAGTCAGAACATGTGGGGACCAAGCAGCAATCGGTATTGTAATTGTAAACAGTCGAAGCTGCGTTGGTAAAGTACCGGAACTTCAAGCGCTGATAGAAAGCACCGAAGGTACGGAAAGCTGGCTGAAGCCAGATAAATTCTTCCGAAATTTTTACAATGGCATAGACGGTGTTTAGAAAGGATAGATTGCATGCAACCGGTGGTGGCGTGTTTGTCGCTGTTAGTAGTTGTTTATCCTGTAGTGAAGTAGAAGTGGATAGTTCCTGTGAATTATTATGGGTGGAGGTTGTACTCAACAACCGAGCTAGGTTAATAATTGGATCCTTTTACCGACCTCCCGACTCAGCTGCATTAGTGGCAGAACAACTGAGAGAAAATCTGGAATACATTTCACATAAATTTCCTCAGCGTGTTATAGTCTTAGGTGGAGATTTCAATTTACCAGATATAGACTGGGACACTCAGATGTTTAGGACGGGTGGTAGGGACAGAGCATCGAATGACATTATACTGAGTGCACTATCCGAAAATTACCTCGAGCAATTAAACAGAGAACCGACTCGTGGAGATAACATCTTGGACCTACTGATAACAAAGAGACCCCAACTTTTCGACTTTGTAAGTGCAGAACAGGGAATCAGTGATCATAAGGCCGTTGCAGCATCCCTGAATATGGAAGTAAACAGGAATATAAATAAGGGAGGAAGGTTTATCTGTTTAGCAAGAGTAATAGGAGGCAGATTTCAGACTACCTAACGGATCAAAACGAAAATTTCTGTTCCGACAAGGACAATGTTGAATGTTTATAGAAAAAGTTCAAGGTAATCGTAAAAGGTACATGGGGAGTGAAACTGTGAGGGCGGGAAAAATCCACCGTGGTTCAACAACAAAGTTAGGAAACTACTGCGAAAGCAAAGAGAGCTTCACTCCAAGTTTAAATGCAGACAAAACTTCTCAGACAACAGAAGCTAAACGATGTCAAAGTTAGCGTAAGGAGGGCTATGCGTGAAGCGTTCAGTGAATTCGAAAGTAAAATTCTATGTACCGACTTGACAGAAAATCCTAGGAAGTTCTGGTCTTGCGTTAAATCAGTAAGTGGCTCGAAACAGCATATACAGACACTCTGGGATGATAATGGCATTGAAACAGAGGATGACACGCGTAAATCTGAAATACTAAACACCTTTTTCCAAAGCTGTTTCACAAAGGAAGACCGCACTGCAGTTCCTTCTCTAAATCCTCGCACGAACGAAAAAATGGCTCACATCGAAATAAGTGTCCAAGGAATAGAAAAGCAACGGAAATCACTCAACAGAGGAAAGTCTACTGGTCCTGACGGCATACCAATTCGATTCTACACAGAGTACGCAAAAGAACTTGCCCCCCTTCTAACAGCCGTGTACCGCAAGTCTCTAGAGGAACGGAAGGTTCCAAATGATTGGAAAAGAACACAGGTAGTTCCAATTTTCAAGAAGGGTCGTCGAGCAGATGCGCAAAACTATGGGCCTATATCTCTGATATCGATCTGTTGTAGAATTTTAGAACATGTTTTTTGCTCGCGTATCATGTCATTTCTGGAAACCCGGAATCTTCTCTGTAGCAATCAACATGGATTCCGGAAACATCAATCGTGTGAGACACAACTCTCTTTATTTGTTCATGAGACCCAGAAAATATTAGATACAGCCTCCCAGGTAGATGCCATTTTCCTTGACTTCCGGAATGCGTTCGATACAATTCTGCACTGTCACCTGATAAACAAAGTAAGAGCCTGTAATCTTCCCCTCACTTATCGACCTTAATGACAGTGAAAAATTAAACCGCGTGCACATACTGGAAATTTGGGAAAAGCAATCGTCACCGAAGTTAATTTATCGGTAAAGAGGGAGGAAAGGGTTACATCTAAATTAAAGCAAAAATGCGAATGAAATTGGTGTAAATTAATTTTCAAAAGGGGTAAAGTTAATAAAAAAGTAAATGTGCGGTCGTTACGTTAACAATTAATTGGCGTTAATTAGATATTTGAGATTTGGGGAAAATTACGGTCGCCAATCCCATGGACAACTACTATAATAACTGAAAAAGAAAGGTTATTGCACATATAATTAGCACTAAAAGCGTGGCAACTGAAGGTTGACACATGTTGTGTGAAAACTGAATGTTTGTCAGAAGTAATAAATTTCTCTACACTCAGACTTAATTAAGCAAAAGAATTAATAAAACCGGGAAATTGAAAGTTAATTTAGTGACTGAAATTAATAGTGAACTTTGTTTCTGCAGCACTACGAAATTCAATAAAATAAGGTTAGTCTTGGGCTACCTCAACAATCATTTCAAAAGCTACTTGAATGTACGCAATTTAGATATAAGAGATTTAACTTTGAACTTGAATTAAATGATTCTGAACAATTAACAATAGTAAAATTTAGTATGTATCAAGCTGAGCTGAAGTCACAGCTAAGCTAAAATATGGTAACAAAACTCGCACTCTTAATTTGTGATTGTGTAATCTAAATATTGTAGCCAGCTATGAATACTTTAACTGAACTTTGAAATTAAAGCAGTGAAATCGAATGATATTACTTTAATGCTGGTGTTTGAATTACTACGACACTCGGGTTCCTTCCAGAAAAGGAAGGGACCCTGCTTGGTAATGCAATTGGTACAATGAGCAACAAAGGTTCATGCTAAGTTGCTGTATTTTTGTGATGCAGTAGTTTTAAAAGCGGAGGTCTGCCATACAGTTCTAAAACTTTACGTGCTTTTAGTTTTTCTTGTTGGTTGAGCGAAGGTTTGCAGTCGTCGATCGGGGAGGTGGCGACAGTCACTCATTGTCGGCCGTCGCTGTTGCAGAAGCTGGATGTTGGCACGCCTTCTTCTCGACACGGTCAGCGGGCGAAACGGGCTCTTGATGTGCACCAGCTAATGCTTCCCGTCCGCGACACTGTGTCAGAAACTATCATAGCAAGTCAAGCGCAATTACATGTTGCCAAACCCCGAAAGCGCGGCAACTCGCGGGAGCGTTACACAACGCACCTGCTCCACTGCCCCACTCCCGCCAGACTCTGCTCTGCACGCGCTCCACGCGGCGGAGTTAACACTACCAAAGATCCTAAACACCTTGGTTCTCCACACGACCTATCGATGTAATCGTTCTATAGCATAGTTTTCCCTAGGCCAGACTCAGCGTAGAAATACAAATAATATTTACAAAACATATATATATATATATATATATATATATATATATATATGTATATTGTAAAACAATTACAATATATAAAGACACAGAAATGTCATATCTTTAGGTAACAAAATAAGGAAAAAAATTATAGTGCGATAGATGGAAATAGGAGGATATGCATTTCCAGCGTTACAAGTCTACGGAATATCAGACCAGCTATGTGGCTGGATTGAAGAGATTTTAGGAAACAGAACGCAGCGTGTTGTTCTCAATGGAGAGATGTCTACAGACGTTAAAGTAACCTCTGGCGTGCCGCAGAGGAGTGTTATGAGACCATTGCTTTTCACAAGATATATAAATGACTTAGTAGATAGTGTCGGAAGTCCCATGCGGCTTTTCTCGGATGATGCTGTAGTATACAGAGAAGTTGCAGCATTAGAAAATTACAGCAAAATGCAGGAAGATCTGCAGCGGATAGACACTTGTTGCAGGGAGTAGCTACTGACCCTTAACATAGACAAATGTAATGTATTGCGAATACATAGAAAGAGGGATCCTTTACTGTATGATTATCTGATAGCAGAACAAACACTGGTAGCAGCTACTTCTGTAAAAATCTGGTTGTATGCGTACGGAACGATTTGAAGTGGAATGATCATATAAAATTAATTGTTGGTAAGGCGGGTGCCAGGTTGAGATTCATTGGGAGAGTCCTTAGAAAATGTAGTCCATCAACAAAGGAGGTGGCTTACAAAACACTAGTTCGACCTATACCTGAGTATTGCTCATCAGTGTTGGATCCGTGCCAGGTCGGGTTGATAGTGGAGATAGAGAATATCCAAAGAAGAGCTGTGCGTTTCGTCACATGGTTATTTGGCAAGCATGATAGCGTTACGGAGATGTTAGCAAACTCAAGTGGCAGACTCTGCAAGAGAGACGTTCTGCATCGCGGTGTAGCTTGCTGTCCAGGTTTCGAGAGGGTGTGTTTCTGGATGAGGTATCGAATATATTGCTTCCCCCTACTTATACCTCACGAGGAGATCACGAATGTAAAATTAGAGAGATCTGAGCGCGCACAAAGGCTTTCCGGCAATCGTTCTTCGCGCGAACCATACGCGACTGGAACAGGAAAGGGAGGTAATGACATTGGCACGTAAGGTACCCTCCGCCACACACCATTGGGTGGCTTGCGGAGTATAAATGTAGATGTAGATGTAGACCATTTGTTCTGGTAATTGGAAGTTCTAGTAAGTCTCATCTATGTTTTGCACATACAGAAGTTCAAGTCATTCTGTACTGTCTACATCCACAGCGACCAGTTAAATCTCAGCTTGACTCCACCGCCATCTCACTCCTATACGCAGGCGATTGTGTACCAAGAAATGGTTTACCTTAAACCCCGTGTTACCACTGATCTGAACGAGAGCTTCTAAGTAACTATGTTGCAACTCACGCCAGGTTACAACAATGATATGTCATTGAAGTTATCTTTGAAGCTTATTTCAGATATCACACGAAAAGTAAATAGTTCCATTAGGGAAAAAAACTCGGTGTCGTAATTCGGCTGCCATAAAAGAAAGAAATTCCTTACAAACGTTAAGCAATTCACCATATTGTCTGCTATAGGTTGGCGAAAACCGCACCTCAATGTATTTATTCATTCTGGATATACCTGGGGTGGCCTCTCTTAGCTGTCTCACATGATGAGGAAGATGTAACATGAAATTTAATGATGAGGTGGAGGTGGAAAGAGAGTGATAGGAAATATTTTAATTTACAAGGGGTGTTCAACAAGTAATGCAACACTTTTTTTCTGAAAGCTAGTTAGTATTATTTAGGATTCCGATACATTATGTTATTCAACACTCTTTTGGCTACAAAACTCTATTTTTCAACATAATCTCCTTTCAACACGACGGCCTTACGCCATCCTACTGGGAGGGCCTGTATGCCCGCATGGTGCCACTCTACTGCTCGTTCGGAGCCAATGTTTTGCTGTGTCAGTAACCTACCCACCATCCATGTACTGCTTCCCACGGAGTGCATACTTAGTAGGGCCAAACAGATGGAAGTCGGAAGGTGTGAGATCCGGGCTTTAGGGTGGGTGAGGAAGAACAGTCCAATGAAGTTTTGTGGGCTCCTGTCGGATGTGCAGACTTGTGTGAGGCCTTGAGTTGTCATGAAGAAGGAGAATTTCGTTTACATTTTTATGGCGACGAGCATGATGAAGCCGATTCTTCAATTTCCTGAGGGTAGCACATTACACTTCAGAGTTGAGCGTTGCATCGTGACGGAGCACACCAAGCAAAATAACCCCTTCAGAATCCAAAACGACCGAGTCATGACTTTACCAGTTGACGGTGCGCATATGAATTTATTTATTTTTTTCAAGGAGAGGTTGTGTGGCGCCACTCCATGGATTGCCGTTTTGTTTCCGTTTCAAAGTGATGAACCCATATATCACCGCCTGTGACGGAGTCCGACAAAAAACTGTCAGGATCAGCTTCGTAGCACGCAAGCAATTCCACATAGATTGTCCTTATCTGGCCTTTATGGTCTTATGTTAGGCGGCGAGCAATCTGGAAGGCAACCATCTTTGAGTACCCCAATTGGTGGACGAGTGCGTCAGCACTACCAACAGACACATCCAATTGTACAGTGACGTGTTTGTTTGCGATCTGTCGATCACCTCGAATGAGAGTGCCCACACGTTCCAACAGTGCTGGAGTCACAGCTGGATGCGGATGGCTGGCAAGCTGGAGACCGGACAGATTTGGATGATCTCATTGCGATGACGACAGAAGCTTCGTCCAACGACTCACTGTGCTTTTCTTCACTGCTAGGTTTCCGTAGGCATTATGAAAACGAATATGAATATCTACGATGCTCTGGCTTTCAGCCAAAAGAAACTCAATGACAGCTCCCTACTTGGATCAGGCCTACATTATAGACAACATTTTGAAGGCTATATATGGTACCAGAACCAACTGGAACTTCATGAAACGATAGAGACTGAAAGGGGAATATTCCGCGGTGTCAAAAAACAAATTCCACATTTTTTCAACCGAAACTGGCCGAGAAAAAATACGTGTTGCATCACTTACTGAACACACCTCATAAATGAGGAGACGGTACAGTATTTATGGAGGTGATACATGATTATTTTGTGTGAGAGGGATCATATGTCTGTGAGGAGCACAGTATTTGATGTACAAAATACATAGGGAGATCACATGTGTATACATACACTACTGGCCATTAAAATTGCTACACCAAGAAGAAATGCAGATAATAAACGGGTATTCCATTGGACAAATATATTATACTAGAACTGACATGTGATTAAATTTTCACGCAATTTGGGTGCATAGATCCTGAGAAATCGGTACCCAGAACAACCACCTCTTGCCCTAATAACGACCTTGATACATCTGGGCATTGAGTCAAACAGAGCTTGGATGGCGTGTACAGGTACAGATGCCCATGCAGCTTCAACACGATACCACAGTTCACCAAAAGTAGTGACTGGCATATTGTGACGAGGCAGTTGCTCGGCCACCATTGACCAGACGTTTTCCATTGGTGAGAGATCTGGAGAATGGGCTGGCCAGGGCAGCAGTCGAACATTTTCTGTATCCAGAAAGTCCCGTACAGGACCTGCAACATGCGGTCGTGCATTATCCTGCTGAAATGTAGGGTTTCGCAGGGATCGAATGAAGGGTAGAGCCACGGGTCGTAACACATCTGAAATGTAACGTCCACTCTTCAAAGTGCCGTGAATATGAACAAGAGGTGACCGAGACGTGTCGTAACGCCAAAAATGCATATCCTCCTATTTCCATCTATTGTACTATAATTTTTTTTCCTTATTTTGTTACCTGAAGATATGAAATTTCTGTGTGTTTATATATTGTAATCGTTTTACTATATATATATATATATATATATATATATATATATATATATATATATATATGCATTTATGTCGATGTATAATTGGTTTGTTTTGTAAATATTATTTGTATTTTTACACTGGGTCTGGCCTAGGGAAAACTATGCCATCGAACTATTACATCGATAGGTCGTGTGGAGAACCAAAGTGTTTAGGATCTTTGGTAGTGTTAACTCTGCCGCATGGAGCGCGGGCAGAGAGAGTCTGTCTGGAGTAGGGCGGTGGAGCAGGTGGGTTGAGTGACCCTCCCACGAGTTGCCGCGTATTTCGGGGTTTGGCAGCATGTAATTGCGTTTGACTTGCTATGATACTTTCTGACATGGTGTCGCGGACGGGAAGCATTAGCTGGCACACATCAAGAGCCTGTTTCGCCTGGTGCCCGTGTCGAGAAGAAGGCGCGCCAACATCCAGTGTCTGCAACAGCGACGGCCGACAATGAGTGACTGTCGCCACCTCTCCGATCAACGACTGCAAACCTTCAATCAACCAACAAGAAAGACTTAAAAGCATGGACAGTTTTAGAACTGTATGGCAGACCTCAGCTTTTAAAACTGCTGCATCACAAAAATACAGCAACTTAGCATGAACCTTTGTTGCTCATTGTCCCAATTGCATTACCAAGCAGGGTCCCTTCCTTTTCTGGAATGAACCCGAGATCGTTGAAATTCAAACGCCAGCATTAAAGTAATATCATTCCATTTCACTGCTTTAATTTCAAAGTTCAGTTAAGGTATTCATAGCTGGCTACAATATTTAGATTACACAAGCCCAAATTAAGATGGTTGGTTGGTTTGTGGGATTAAAGGGACCAGACTACAATGGTCATCGGTCCCTACAAATTAAGAGTGCGAGTTTTGTTACCATATTTTAGCTTACCTGTAACTGCAGCTCAGCTTGGTATGTACTAAATTTTACTATTGTTAATTGTTCAGAATCATTTAATTCAAGTTCAAAGTTAAATCTCTTCTTTCTAAATGGCGTAGATTCAAGTAGCTTTTGAAATGATTGTTGAGGTAGCCCAAGATTAACCTTATTTTATTGAATTTCGTAGTGCTGCAGAAACAAAGTTCACTATTAATTTCAGTCACTAAATTAACTTTCAATTTCGCAGTTTTATTAATTCTTTTACTTAATTGAGTCTGAATGTTGAGAAATTTATTACTTCTGGCAAACATTCAATTTTCACACAACACATGTCAACCTTCAGTTGCCACGCTTTTAGTGCTAATTATATGTGCAATATCCTTTCTTTTTCAGTTATTATAGTAGTTGTCCATGGGACTGGCGACCGTAATTTTCCCCAAATCTCGAATATCTAATTAACGCCAATTAATTGTTAACGTAACGACTGCACATTTACTTTCTTTATTAACTTTACCCCTTTTCAAAATTAATTTCCACCAATTTCATTTGCATTTTTGCTTTAATTTAGATGTAACCCTTTCCTCCCTCTTTACCGACAGATTAACTTCGGTGACGATTGCTTTTCCCAAATTTCCATTAGGTACACGGGGTTTAATTTTTCACTGTCATTAAGGTCGATAAGTGAGGGGGAGGCTACACGTGGTGACCTGGTGACTGGACAATGTTCGGCTTTGAGGTTGTTCTGGAAACGAATTTTGCATTGTGCAAATCTCGTTACAAAGTACTGGTTACGAACAGGTCGTTACGCCAGCGAGAATAAGTAGTGGGAGGAATCGTAATTAGATTTGAGATTTGTCATTTATATTGAAAATTTGTAAAATGAGTGAAGGCAACAATTACTAGAATTTGGTAGACTTGGATACGGAACAATCAGTCGAACAGTGGGAAACGCGCATCGCAGAACCCATTGTTCAGGAGCAGGCGGCTAGCATTAAAGACGCGACCGCCGAAACGCAACAAAGAACAGAAATGGAATTCCAAACGTTAGAAAATGTTTCGGAATCGGAAGTGAAAATCAAATCTGAACCTCTTGATGACGGATACGGGGGGAGGAAGCCGCTACGGAAGAAAAACCGGTAGTTTCCGGGAATTTAATGGATTTATTGAATGTTTTGATTAACGAAATCAAGAGTGAATCGGTAGAAATTAAAGCTCAGTCTGCCAAGCAAGAAGCTCTGTCTGAAAAAATTGACGGGAAGCTAGACAATCAGAAGAAAGCTATTAATGTTGTTAAGAATAATGTTGGAGTTGTTAACACAAAAGTTGATAAAATCAAAGAAGATATTGTTGTGAAATGGGTAATCTTAAACAGGAAATGATAGGCGTTCAGACGGAAATTGCGAGCATAAATACTCGTTTTGATTCCGAAATTAGCCGAATCGAGAAAAGTGTAGGAGAAGCAGTTGCTCCGATCATCGAGAATAAGGTGACGGAAAAAATTCAGTTACTAAAAAGAGAGGATCAACAGAAGGTGGAAACTTTAAAGGCTTTAGTATCCGAAGTAGATACTAAAGCGAGGAAGCAGGCTAATACCTGCGAAGAGAAAAAGAGGGAAGTGGAAACGCTTGCGACAACCACTTGCCAAGTAATTACGAAAGTGTCGGAATTAGAAAAGAAACTCGACGAAAAACAGAGCTATGTGCCAGTCTGTGCACATAGTTCGGAATTGTTGACTGAAGAGGAGCGGTTCGACGTATACACGCGACGGATTTCATTAAAAATTGTGAAAGACTTTTACCCAGATCATGGACTAATGAGAAAAAAATTAATGAGGTTATTGACATGTTGGCTGGTGTTGCCAAGCGTTGGGGCTTAAACCTCAACATTACGAATCTGACTTTTGACGAGTTTAAAAATTTATTTCTGGCGGAATACTGGTCAGAGCAAAAACAACAAAGTGTCCGGCGCGAATTTGTCGTATCGAGGCCTTTCGATGCGAATTCGCGTGGGTCGATGAACGAGTTTTGTGAGGGCTGGATCCGCAAGTTGGAATATTTGCGTGATCGCCATACGGAATCCGAAATAGTCTGGGAACTCTACAAGAAGTTTCCAGATGATACAAAACGCTACGTAGGAAGCAATTACAGGACAATCAATGATTTCCTGGAATGAGTTGAGGACGAGGACAATTGGCGCAATAATCGCGACAGTGGTAGAGGCCGTGGTAACAACAACGGGTACCACAACAACCACAAAGATAACCATGGGAATAATGCATACTGCAACCATGGCAGCAATAACAATAATGGTTCGGACCGTAATAACAATCGGTACAATGCAAATAATAACAGGAATGACGGAAACCAGTATCATACTGACGTGATACGGGCTTCACAGAATAGTAATAACGCCAGAGGGTGTGATAAGCCGCCTGAGCAGCATCCGGGGAGCAGATCTGCTGGGACGAGACAGGGAAACCGTTAGCCGCGCCGGTGAGGGGCCGACCGGGCGTGGAGAAATTTTGGCGGCCCAATAACAGGAGAAAACCCAGGTGTCGTCGTTATGAAAATTCCGTATGGAATAATCAACGGCGGGAGAGTGTGCCAATGTTAAGAGAAAGGAGTGCGCCCACAAGTAGTAGATCAGCTGTAGACACGGCAGTAGAAAATACACTCCTGGAAACGGAAAAAAGAACACATTGACAACGGTGTGTCAGACCCACCATACTTGCTCCGGACACTGCGAGAGGGCTGTACAAGCAATGATCACACGCACGGCACAGCGGACACACCAGGAACCGCGGTGTTGGCCGTCGAATGGCGCTAGCTGCGCAGCATTTGTGCACCGCCGCCGTCAGTGTCAGCCAGTTTGCCGTGGCATACGGAGCTCCATCGCAGTCTTTAACACTGGTAGCATGCCGCGACAGCGTGGACGTGAACCGTATGTGCAGTTGACGGACTTTGAGCGAGGGCGTATAGTGGGCATGCGGGAGGCCGGGTGGACGTACCGCCGAATTGCTCAACACGTGGGGCGTGAGGTCTCCACAGTACATCGATGTTGTCGCCAGTGGTCGGCGGAAGGTGCACGTGCCCGTCGACCTGGGACCAGACCGCAGCGACGCACGGATGCACGCCAAGACCGTAGGATCCTACGCAGTGCCGTAGGGGACCGCACCGCCACTTCCCAGCAAATTAGGGACACTGTTGCTCCTGGGGTATCGGCGAGGACCATTCGCAACCGTCTCCATGAAGCTGGGCTACGGTCCCGCACACCGTTAGGCCGTCTTCCGCTCACGCCCCAACATCGTGCAGCCCACCTCCAGTGGTATCGCGACAGGCGTGAATGGAGGGACGAATGGAGACGTGTCGTCTTCAGCGATGAGAGTCGCTTCTGCCTTGGTGCCAATGATGGTCGTATGCGTGTTTGGCGCCGTGCAGGTGAGCGCCACAATCAGGACTGCATACGACCGAGGCACACAGGGCCAACACCCGGCATCATGGTGTGGGGAGCGATCTCCTACACTGGCCGTACACCACTGGTGATCGTCGAGGGGACACTGAATAGTGCACGGTACATCCAAACCGTCATCGAACCCATCGTTCTACCATTCCTAGACCGGCAAGGGAACTTGCTGTTCCAACAGGACAATGCACGTCCGCATGTATCCCGTGCCACCCAACGTGCTCTAGAAGGTGTAAGTCAACTACCCTGGCCAGCAAGATCTCCGGATCTGTCCCCCATTGAGCATGTTTGGGACTGGATGAAGCGTCGTCTCACGCGGTCTGCACGTCCAGCACGAATGCTGGTCCAACTGAGGCGCCAGGTGGAAATGGCATGGCAAGCCGTTCCACAGGACTACATCCAGCATCTCTACGATCGTCTCCATGGGAGAATAGCAGCCTGCATTGCTGCGAAAGGTGGATATACACTGTACTAGTGCCGACATTGTGCATGCTCTGTTGCTTGTGTCTATGTGCCTGTGGGTCTGTGAGTGTGATCATGTGATGTATCTGACCCCAGGAATGTGTCAATAAAGTTTCCCCTTCCTGGGACAATGAATTCACGGTGTTCTTATTTCAATTTCCAGGAGTGTACATTCACTGTCAGTGAGAACAAAATAAGTAGTGTTCCGGAAATCGATTATAAAGTGGCAGCTGTAACACCCGCAGCGGAACTAGAGATTGAGTTTAAGGATGATTCGCAATTGTTTAGAGAAGATCAGATGTCGGATAACACGTCCGTCATCGAGCGAGGGGATGCAGAGAGGAATGACGTCTGGTTGAGGCAGTTCGGTCGCTTATACGACGAACTAAGAGATTATAGGGGCCTGCACAGGTGAAGTGTTTATGGGGAGCGCGGGCAGGATTTGCCGCGTCTCGTCCTGCAGGAAGATAGTGTTTGTGAAGTGATAGAAAGTTCTGGCCCTAACCAGCAGACTTTACCAGAAATAGTTGATGTTAATGGGGAGCACGAGCAAGACTCGTCGTGTTTCGTCCCGCAGGTGTTGGATGTTGAAGTAGTAACGGAAAGTTCTGGCCCTAACCGGCAGACCTTACCGAAAGTTATAGTGGTAGAAGCAGCCGACCCATCCGACGCAAAACTTCAGTTTAAACATTGCGAGAGTATTAAGGAGAAAGATTACGAAAATTTTAGTAATAGCCGGACACGATTGGTAGAAAAGCACGTAGATTACAGCGTGTATGAGGTTAGAGCTGACGTTATACGGTCGGACGGTAGCAGCGTGGGTTGCGCAGATCCAGAGGAAGTAATTGCAGATACTACTGGGCACATTCCTCCAGGTAGATTGGCAGATGAGATCAATCTGACCAAAGAGGAATCAACGATGGTGATAATTAGTGAAGTGATAGCAAAGCAACACTCACTAGTTGACGAGTTACAGGAAAAGGTTTCGGTATTGGAGGCGAAGCTACAGACTAAGCCTCAGGACAAACGTGTTGAAATTAAAACTGTATTTGAAGAGAGGCTGAAAAAACCGCCAGATAAGCCGGATTTAGGATCAAAGCCGGATGGTTTTTTCTGGAATGACCTGAATATAGACGAGGATTTATTGTGGGAAAATAAAGAAACAGTCGAGGATAAGTGTAGACAGATAGTAGTGTCTGTTAATATGTACGGCCTACAAATTAACGTGTTGATTGAAACCGGTGCAGAATTGAGTGCTGTGTCTGGGAAAATATTTGAGTTACTGAAGGACCGACCCGGTATCGTAGCTATGCCAGTAACAGGAGTGAAAATTATCGGTCCTACTGCGAAGGCCAGCAAACCGGTCACAAAACAGATTTTTATCAACTTCGAGATATGTGGGGCACGATTTGAACAAGAGTTTGTCGTCGTGCCAGACTTAGCTACGGAAGTAATTATCGGGTTAGATTGGCTATTAAAGTACCGTGCAGTGATTAATTGCGAAAGCAAAACTTTGACACGTACGTCACAAGATAAAACAATAGTAGTTAGTTTTGACGAGGCGGGAGATAGTGTGCATAGGCAATACCAGCCTATACACATTGTTAACTGGTCGGATGCCACTGACGTAGGCATGAATTTGAACTACTGTAATGTGAGGATATCCTGTTAGATGACAGAAGTAAAAGTTTAGTGGAAGAGATAATCAAATTCCCTCCACGGATTGACATTAGTATTTGTGTGAAAAAAGATCGTTTACGAGAAATAATGAACCTAAAAGCCGATGCTCGCATACGTCGTCATGACGCTAAAGCGCGTTATGCTAAGTTTGTAATCGGAGACCTAGTACTTGTAAAAACACCTGAGAAATCGAGCGAGATAGACAATGAAATCTCTAAATTTAAGTTTGTTTTTAATGGACCATATAAAATCATTGGTATACCTCACACAAATGCTTATTGCTTAGAGTATCCAAGCTCTGGAAAACTATTAGGTATACGAACATTGTAGACTTGAAATTGTACCAACCTAGGATTGATTAATACCACAGAATGGGTAATTTGTACAGTATGTAAATATAAAGTGTAAGATTTAACGATTTGCTAGATTGCCATGCTTTTGCCTGACCAAGAGGTCATTAAAGAAATTGTAATTAATAAGTAATTATTTTGATTACATGATTTAAGAGTAACTGATTACTAATCAATTGAAAAATCCAAGCTGCTAGTTTAAGTTTTCAGCTGAGTCACAGTAGATTAAGGAATGTAAATATGATTTTGTAACTAGCTGTAAGATTTAATGAATATGTGATTTACTAGTCATTGCCGATGTACTTAGACGCTGTTTTAAGTTTCAGGCTAGTACATGCGTGTGATGATGGACAGTGTTGAGTTATCCACTGTGATAGTGTTAATAGACTCCTTGAGATTACTCGGTAGTGAGTTTTTCCGAAAGAATTCAGTGAAACGGACGTTCTGGAAATGCAGTTACACAGGCGAGTGAGATCAAGCGTGCCGCACAGGCGGGCGCAACAGTACGGGCGAGGTGCAGCCGCTGTCGGCTCTTGTGCCGGTCGGCATTCTTTGTATTTGCGGGTACAGAAGGCCGAGTTGTTTTTCTTCCCGGACAGCTGATGTGAAAGAATTCTGCTGTCAGTGTGTATGTTTTTTTCGATCTGCTGCGTATTATTTTCTTGTTTAGCGTTAAGTGGACTCTCATGACGAGAATATTAATTATGAAAAGGTTATATAAAAATGTGTATTCTTTAATTATTAATTTGCGTATTTTGATCTACCTGTTTTTATGACAATGTAACCTGATTAATTTTGTAAATACTATTCCATTTCTTGATACTGTTAGAAATTTTGCTGATTTTAGAATAGCTAAACCATTTTCTGTTTTTTCTATGAATTTTAATATATTGTCAACCTGTTTTCTTTTGTGTAAGATGACAGAGTGGAATGAGGTTGAGAGTGTCTCCACTCAATTATTATGGTCTAAAAATTGGTTTATGGTTAACTAGCCTAATGCTAAATTTTCTTGATGTTCTGAGCATATGCATTTCCGTTGTTTTTTTTCCTTTTTGGGACATTTTCTGAGTCTGTTAAGGTTACAAAAACATCCTCAGACAATGTGGGGCACGTGTAACGCCGGAAATGCATATCCTCCTATTTCCATCTATTGTACTATAAATTTTTTCCTTATTTTGTTACCTGAAGATATGACATTGCTGTGTCTTTATATATTTTAATTATTTCACTATTTATATATACATATATATTTATGCATTTATGTCGATGTATAATTGGTTTGGCCGGCCGAAGTGGCCGTGCGGTTAAAGGCGCTGCAGTCTGGAACCGCAAGACCGCTACGGTCGCAGGTTCGAATCCTGCGTCGGGCATGGATGTTTGTGATGTCCTTAGGTTAGTTAGGTTTAACTAGTTCTAAGTTCTAGCGGACTAATGACCTCAGAAGTTGAGTCCCATAGTGCTCAGAGCCATTATAATTGGTTTGTATGTAAATATAATTTGTATTTTTACGCTGGGTCTGGCCTAGGGAAAACTGTGCTATAGAACTATTACATCGATAGGTCGTGTGGAGAACCAAAGTGTATAGGATCTTTGGTAGTGTTAACTCTGCCGCATGGAGCGCGGGCAGAGAGAGTCTGGCTGGAGTAGGGTGGTGGAGCAGGTCTGTTGTGTGACGCTCCCGCGAGTTGCCGCGCTTTTCGGGGTTTGGCAGCATGTAATTGCGCTTGACTTGCTATGATGGTTTCTGACACGGTGTCACGGACAGGAAGCATTAGCTGGCGCACATCAAGAGCCCGTTTCGCCTGGTGACCGTGTCGAGAAGAAGGCGCGCCAACATCCAGCTTCTGCAACAGCGACGGCCGACAATGAGTGACTGTCGCCACCTCCTCGATCGACGACTTCAAACCTTCAATAAACAAGCAACGAAGACTGGAAGCACGTAAAGTTTTAGGACTGTATGGCAGACCTCAGCTTTTAAAATTGTTCCATTTGCCTCTTTAAATTACAGCAACGTAGGATGAAACTTTGTTGCTCATTCTCCCAATTGCATTACCAAGCAGGGTCCCTTCCTTTTCCGGAATGAACCTGAGTGTCGTTGAAATTCAAACGCCAGCATTAAAGTAATATCATTCGATTACACTGCTTTAATTTCAAAGTGAAGTTAAGGTATTCATAGCTGGCTACAATATTTAGATTACACAAGCATAAATTAAGAGTGCGAGTTTTGTTACCATATTTTAGCTTACCTGTGGCTGCAGCTCAGCTTGATATGTACTAAATTTTCCTATTGTTAATTGTTCAGAATCATTTAATTCAGGTTCAAAGTTAAATCTCTTACTTCTAAATTGTGTAGATTCAAGTAGCTTTTGAAATGATTGTTGAGGTAGCCCAAGACTAACCTTATTTTACTGAATTTCGTAGTGCCTCAGAAACAAAGTTCACTATTAATTTCAGTCACTAAATTAACTTTCAGTTTTCCGGTTTTATTAATTCTTCTGCTAAATTAAGTGAGAGTGTAGAGAAATTTATTACTTCTGACAAACATTCAGTTTTCACACAACACGTGCCAACCTTCAGTTTCCACGCTTTCACTGCTAAATATATGTGCATTAATCTCTCATTTTCAGCTATTATAGTAGTTATCCATAGGACTGGTGACCGTAATTTTCCCCAAATCTCTAATATCTAATTAACGCCAATTAATTGTTAACGTAACGACCGCACATTTACTTTCTTTATTAACTTTACCCCTTTTCAAAACTAACTTCCACCAATTTCATTTGCATTTTTCCTTTAATTTAGATGTAACCCTTTCCTCGCTCTTTACTGTCAGATTAACTTCGGTGACGATTGCCTTTCCCAAATTTCCATTAGGTACACGGGGTTTAATTTTTCACTGTCATTAAGATCGATAAGTGAGAGGGAGGTTACAGTGTAACCAATGGCACCCTATACCATCACGCCGGGTGATACGCCAGTATAGCGATGACGAATACACGCTTCCAATGTGCGTTCACCGCGATGTCGCCAAACACGGATGCGACCATCATGATGCTGTAAATAGAACCTGGATTCATCCGAAAAATGACATTTTGCCATTCGTGCACCCAGGTTCGTCGTTGAGTACACCATCGCTGGCGCTCCTGTCTGTGACGCAGCGTCAAGAGTAACCACAGCCATGGTCTCCGAGCTGATAGTCCATGCTGCTGCAAACGTCGTCGAACTGTTCGTGCAAATGGTTGTTGTCTTGCAAACGTCCCTATCTGTTGACTCAGGGATCGAGACGTGGCTGCACGGTCCGTTACAGCCATGCGGATAAGATGCCTGTCATCTCGACTGCTAGTGATTCGAGCCCATGGGATCCAGCACGGCGTTCCGTATTACCCTCATGAACCCACCAATTCCATAATCTGCTAACAGTCATTGGATCTCGACCAACGCGAACAGCAATGTCACGATACGATAAAACGCAATCGCAATAGGCTACAATCCGACCTTTATCAAAGCCGGAAACGTGATGGTACGCATTTCACCTCCTTACACGAGGCATCACAACAACGTTTCACCTGGCAACGCCGGTCAACTATTGTTTGTGTATGAGAAATCGGTTGGAAACTTTCCTCATATCAGCACGTTGTAGGTGTTGCCACCGGCGCCAACCTTGTGTGAATGCTCTGAAAAGCTAATCATTTGCATAACACAGCATCTTCTTCATCTCGGTTAAATTTCGCGTTTGTAGCACGTTATCTTCGTGGTGTAGCAATTTTAATGGCCAATAGTGTATTTGTCACTAAGTTCAGAGTGATATTTCCAAAATCCTGATGGCTCTGCTAGTTAACATGCCACGTTGTTAATACTATTGCAAGTTGTAACCCGTTTGTTTTATAATTGCATCGTATTGTGAGTGCCAAATAACAAATCTTTTAAGATAATAAATCTTACAAGGAAATTACTAGTAATCTGCACCTACTGAATTTAGTATCCTGAACCTACTACACAGTGATGTATGTGCCATAGTCATAGCCTTTCAGACAAGTACTGACACTAAATATGTTGACGAGACATGTTACTACAGGGAGTGCTCTGGGACTGTCCCAGAATAGATGTGATGGTGTATAAGTCGTTATCAGCAGTAAAGGAACAACAGGGGCATCCGTCCATTTTGTTAGGGTGGGTTGGCTGCATCAGGGGCAGGTATGCACTCAGGGTCAAAGCTATTGTTCTCCTTTGATGACAGGTACTTAACCTATTGTTCTCCTTTGCTTGAAAGGTACTTAACCTATTGTTCTGCTAAAAGGATCCTTCTTTTTCATTGACAGGCACTTAACCTATTGTCCCCCCTCCCCGCCCCACCCCTTCCCCGCCACCCCTCAGGAAACCTCCCTCCCTCACTGCTACAGGAGCACTTTCATGTCTTAGTTATTGGAATAGCTTCTCCCACTCCTATCAATTTGATTGACTACTTAATTAAATTGAGCAATTAACTAACCTCTTCCCCCTCTTGTAAACTCCCTCCCCTTCCACCCTAGCCCTTGGAAATTGGCAGGAAAAAGACTCAGTTGATCGGTCGTTTCGAGGGAATTCACTTGCGGTGTGTGGAATATTGTTTAAACACTTCAGACAATGTGTAGAACATTATTTAATTATTTATGGCAGTGTATGGAATATAGTTTATTTATTTAGTTAAGGAATTTGTCCAGAAATCGATTGCTGTGTATGGAATATTGTTTAAACAATTTAGACAATATGTGGAATACTGTTTATCTAATCAATTTAGGGGATTCAAGGTAGTGTATGGAATATCTGGAAGTTGGTGGCCATTTGGTGGCGAGGAAGGATCTCATAACAGAAAATTGAGGGGTATATTATCTATTTATAAAAAATTCAGTTTGTGGGGTAGGATTTCTCTTGCTCATCATTCTCTGCTGTTTGGAAACTTGTAGATCTTGTAAGAAGTAATTACATGGAGCAAACATGTTGCATAACCTAATGTTCAGCACTGTACTCTGGCTGTCTTAGCCTAATGTTCGGCCCTTTGTCAGCACTTAACCTATTGTTCTGTTAAGGCGTTTTCCATGTCACCACCATTCCCTTAAACTATTGTACTACCTTTGATACCAAATTAAGTAATTAGTTTTGTCATCCCACCATTTTCTGGTACACTTCTCGAATTTTACATGCTTTTGAACGCCATTTCTGGCACATTCTTCTTTGTCACCCACCCCCTTAAACTATTGTACTGCATTTTACATACAAACTATGGAAATTAACCTAGTGTTCTGCAATCAACCTGTTGTTCTACTCTATGTCACCTACTCATGCACACCCTCCCCTTAACTATTGTACCGCTAACACCATGTTGATATAAAAATTTATGCAAATCGTCACATTTATG
Organism: Schistocerca serialis cubense; assembly: GCF_023864345.2. Classification (NCBI taxonomy): domain Eukaryota; kingdom Metazoa; phylum Arthropoda; class Insecta; order Orthoptera; family Acrididae; genus Schistocerca; species Schistocerca serialis. The sequence goes on from NC_064640.1 coordinate 528,430,308, forward strand.
GGGGAGTTTTTCTTAATTCACAGCATCCTATTGGTCGGTGAAATCGATAGAATATAGTTTAAACAAATGATCGCTAGTAAAAAACACATCTCGCCATTCCCTGTCCACTGGGCCACACAGGACGCTACTGCACACGCTCCCAGGAGTTGTGATGCACCGGCGGCCCCCATGAAGTGACGACGCAGCTGTCAGCTGCCAAACCACACACGGGTGGCAGTTCAAGTCCTGCAAGGATGAGGCAGCAGTATCCCTTTCATACTTGACACCTGAGAAATTCCTGTCGAAATACGTGTTCACCTAGGCACCATTGTTGGCACGTTGATGCAGAGCTGTGGGTCCAGCACTATAGAAATCTGTTCCAATACTTCCCAGAATAGCACAGGGTTCATTTTTCCTAGCAATGCTAACCTGGGTCTAGCTGTGCACCCGTACTTACCTGCCAAGCGTGGCTGATGCATCACTGCAAAATGTTCGTGCTGTGATCAGGACCTGTTTCGAAAATAGCCCAGAATAACACCGATTGCATTTTTCCCAATGGTCCTAACGAGACATCACGTGTCCTCTTCCTGGAAATCGTGACGTCCTGCTGTCAACAAATATCTCAGAAATGTTAAACTTTCTCACCCCTAAAAGCCTTAATCATGTCTGTGTATGCTCGCAAAAACACAGTTAATCATAAAAGCAACCTTGTTGTTTGGAAAGAGAGCACTGTCTAAGCACAGACATGGGGAAATCAGAACAATTATGCAACCAGAATTCGAAGCACTGTCCTACAGAAGAGAAAAATCGCGGGAATTTTCAGTACCCTACAGCTACAGGTCTGGAGATGTCCTAATGCCACAGTGGCAGATGAGTGACAGCATCCCTGTCAGAGATGGTTGGTCTGCTTCAGCTTGTCTTTGAACACTAGCTTTCTCAGAACTTTCTGTAGATACCTTGTCTCCATCTTGTTCACATCAGTTTGTAGATGCTCCTATGCCCCAGCACAAAGGACGTCTTGTGAATGAATGGAGTATACTCATTGGATCTTACTGAATTTACCCTCCTAATTACTAAAGCTGCCAGTGTGGGAGCACTGTCCGCTTTTTTTTTTCTTTCTGCAGATGAGGCTTTCAGCGGCAAAACTGTTTGTACAACCTCGTTGTTTGGAAAGAGAGCACTGTCTAAGCACAGACAGGGGAAAATCAGAACAATTATGCAACCAGAATTCGAAGCACTGTTCTACAGAAGAGAAAAATCGCGGGAATTTTCAGTACCCTACAGCTACAGGTCTGGAGATGTCCTAATGCCACAGTGGCGGATGAGTGACGGCATCCCCGTCAGAGATGGTTGGTCTGCTTCAGCTTGTCTTTGAACACTAGCTTTCTCAGAACTTTCCGTAGATACCTTGTCTCCATCTTGTTCACATCAGTTTGTAGATGCTCCTATGCCCCAGCACAGAAGATGTCTTGTGAATGAATGGAGTATACTCATTGGATCTTACTGAATTTACCCTCCAAATTACTAAAACTGCCAGTGTGGGAGGACTGTCCACTTTTTTTTTTCTTTCTGCAGATGAGGCTTTCAGCGGCAAAACTGTTTGTACAGATCACCATATTGTACAGACAATTAAACCCTGGAAAGCGGCCTGCAGATCGTCAAATACAGAAAGACTCTTACTCAATTACACTGCTCTGCCACTGAGGATGGAAGCTTGAATATTAGAGTGTTAAACTGATCTCCAACCTGACAATATATCACCCCATACAGCGTCGATGTAGTAAACATACAATTCGTGTCCTGCGCCATACAAAATAGACCCTTTTGCATCATGCATATAGCTATCGACCGCCAGACACTCGTACATATACCGCAGAGACAGACAGCATAAGCACATGCACCGTAGGTACACTCCTCGCTGCACTAGATATTTCCCACGAGGTCGGGCTGTTATTCTCCCCCCCCCCCCCCCTCCCCTCCCCAATGGGTGACCAGAGCGCACTTAGCGGACCGAAGTCACTCTCAGAACTGTTGTAAAAAAGGCCATTTATGCGATACTTCTTGATATTAAGCACATAGCAATAACACTTGCATAGCAGTACCACTCGTGCAACATAATTCCGTATATATAGACTGGAAATTATTTCTCTACAAACCCGAAACTTCAGTGAGGTGTAGCGTGCTGTAAACCACTGAGTAACTAGAAACTTATCCCGTCTGCAAAGACCTTTACGTGAAAACTCGAAAGAAATAGATGAAACTGATATTTCCTCTCGCGAATACCGATGTCTTTGATGTAACAGATTCCAAATCATCCTTATAATTTACAAAGTCAACTAAGGTGTTTCTCATGTCTAGAGAACCAGTAAATGTGTCCTCCACCTGTCTTTCACCTGCTAGATGCACACTACACAATCGATGTTGCCTCAACTACATAAAGGTGCGAAATGTGCAGAAGTAGTCAACCAGACAATTTACATGAGAGGGAATAATGGTCCAGCCCAAACACACGTCCATATTAAATCTTCTCAAATTTCCACGTGAGCACGAAAGCTGTCCAACACACACTAAGTATTAGTTCGCTATTCGGCCGTCTAGAGGACGACACGGTGAGGTCAGCTACATTCCTACACCCCCAAAGACCTCTCCATTCGGACGGCGCTGGTAGCGCCACTCTTATGCGACTGGCGCGAAATTTGAATAGATATCATCTGTCTGATGTAGAAACATGCATACCAACTTTCATGTCGCACCACTCCTCCTTGATATTGCGATTTTTTTTGCGTCAGTGTATATGTAAAGAAAATAATGATATACAAAAGAAATTGCTCTTATCTGCTTCCACCCTACAATAACTTTCATGGCGAAAGGATTTGGGTCATTTATAAATTATAATTCTGATATAACAAATTAACTCATGGTTCATCATCATAAACAATACACTTTTCAATTTATTTTTTAAACAAGTAAAGAGATAGCTTATCTGCAGAGAGAATGAAATCACACTAATACAATGCATTATCATATACCTGACTAGTGGCGTGTGTCTGCTTATAGGCAGACATACAACATATTAATACTAAGAGAAACGAGGTAAACGACTTTTTATACATACAGCTCGTTGGATTAGACAGGATTAGGAGCATCTGATTTCTGATATGCAGAGATGCATCATACTAGCTAAATTCGTTGTTTTATTCACGACTAGGAGCTGAATATGTCGCACAAATACATCTGACAAATACTACTAAGAGAGGGGAGGAGAATGATTTTTTTACATGCCATTCATTGTTTTTTGTACATGACTACTAGGATCTGATGGCTGATACACAAGGTTAGATTATACGAACACAGTTGATTTTTTTATGCCTGACTAGCATCTGTGACTGCAGAGATCATACTAACAGAGAGAGGAGAAAGATGTTATATACAATATTTAAATAACAGTAATTGTTTTCTTTGATACATCACACTAATACCACTATGGATATTTATATACAATATTTACACTGTGTAGGGACTAGCATCTGCAGATGAAGAAGAAAGAAACACATATTCACACACATATATATAAAATAACACACAGTATAAAAAAATGTGTAAATGGTAAAAATAATCATGATACATACAATTTTCATTTTCATGTATACATTCATACATACAACTATGACAAACGCAGTCCCAATCTCATGTACACAGATGAACCATTTGTCTTCACAGAGCAACTGACACACTTTTGGTTGCAGTGTGAAGTGCATCTATGCACCTCATGACCTCGCAACAGAAAGACTACTTTGCACACAAGATGTGGAGACGAATTCTCACCACACAGGCACTCCTTGTAGTCTTCGGTCATACGACCCTGTAGGCTGCATGCTGCACATCTTTAGTCCATCACTGGATGGTACCTCCATCCATATGGTAGTATATATATGTTTGATCTGAGAACCACAAACTCCACAATCTGCAATCCATTCGTCTAATCTTTCGTCAGGCCAATAACTTTCTTTTTTGTGGTGTACTAACGTCAACGTATTCCTTCAACAAGGAACGCTACTTGAAGAAGTGCAGCGCGTGATTCTACCAAGTTTCACCCCAACCTGAGACACTGGCTGAGGTTTCTATAGCGTGAAATGTTTCTCTGCTTATTCCTCAGGGTTGTTATCAGCTTGGGACGGAACGATGTCGCGGGACTAGGTGCTCCAGACAAAATGGCAAGTTGCTGTGCACATCTTGCAAATTGGTGAAATATTCTAGGTTCACCCCCAGGACATATCCTACACCAGCGTCAGCAACCACCTGACAGATCTCATCTTTCGGTCTGACGATTTCATCTTTGGATAGCCATCAGAACACTCCAAACGGTAGAGTTTGTCGCATGGCATGCACGTAGAGATTGTTTACATCCAAGTAAAGGATGTAACTCAAATCGTCAGATGGCCTGTTCTCTGCCTCACTCAATTTGCGAGTTATTCCCCTTGGCGTACCTGTGTACCCACTGACAAAGTCCTCTGTCAATCCTGAATTTTAAAAGCAGCAACATGTCAACATTGGTCGACAGTTCAGTACTGAGACATTTCCTTTTTTTACGAAATGATCCATGAAAAACTTGGCACGTTGGAACAGAAGGCAGGGTTCAGAGTGTATGTGCCCAGGCATACACTTTAGAATTTCTCAAAAACGTCTGTGAGCAAGGGTACATCTGTCTCCATGTACGATGTAGCATATTCTTCTAAACTGGAGATATTAAACTTCTGCCAAACATTCACAGCATACCTATAGTCTGCATCCGGTATGGCTCTGCCTGTGAATTTGCTGGTGAATGTCATGTTGTCTCTTTTGTATCTTGCAGTGGTTTGGATTCCCCGCTTAGCAGAGATGTGGATGTGTCGGAGGTACTAGGGCTGTGAGCAGCGACTGTCGGCTTCCGACGTAAAGGGAGCCTCTTCCGGAACAAGCACATCACGTGGTGCCTCCCCGTGGCGACTGTTAGCCGCTGAGACTGTGGCCTGGGCTCGCGGTGTGGCTCATTGCTTGCTGTACTTTGCAGTGCCATTGCACAGCAAGTTGACTCAGTCTGTTTTGCGGTCTAGAGTGGTTACTAATGGCCTCAGCTCGTGGTCTTGCGGTAGCGTTCTCGCTTCCCGCGCACGGGGTCCCGGGTTCGATTCCCGGCGGGGTCAGGGATTTCTCCCTACCTCGAGATGACTGGGTGTTGTTGTGTCGTCTTCATCACCATCATTCATCCTCATTACGGTAGGAGGAAGGGAATGGAAAACCGTCTCCGCCAGGACCTTGCCTAGTACGGCAGTGTGGGTCTCCCACATCATCCCCTATGCTCCTTGGAGAATGAGACCTCATAATCATCATCAGTGGTTACTAATTTGGAACGTTTGTATTTCTACGCCGACTTCGCTATGTCCCAGATTGTTAGTGCTTCGTTCACTTCGTGAATTCAGTCTATTGCGAACTTACAAGAACCTGTGTTCGTTTGCACTCATATTTCCCTCGGACATATACTTAATGTTAAGGAGGGAGTCATTTCGTCAGCCACAGATGATGCAGAGTTGTTGGTGGTTGTCCCTTCTGTGTTACACCTCTGTATATCACAAATCCTCCACACTGGCCACTGGGAAAAGTGCTGAATGAAAGCAATGGCACAGTGTCATGTGTACTGGCCAGATGTAGACGCCACCATTGAACATACACTCCGCAACTGCTACGCCTGCGTGCATAACTAGTCAGTCCAGGCACAGCATTTTAAGACATTGTCCCTCCCTGACCACCCATGGCAAAGAGCACACATATATTTCGCTAGCCCTTTCCTGGAAGCACTGTGCTTCTTGGTCGTTGATGCCCTTTCACATTTCCTGTATGCAATGCGTATGTCTACAACATCCTTTGGGACTACCAGTATCGTGGCTGGTACTACAGGGTGACAGATGTTTGAGGTGGTAGTCGCCAGGAGCAGTTGGTCCGTCACCACAAAAAATTTTGTCCATGGCATGAAGTCACAACCCTGAATCCTCCTCAGGAACCAATGGGGCAGCATTGCTGGATCGATTCCAAACCCATACCAGCCTCTGGACTTGCCCTTTCGCCCTCCTCCATCCAGCCCAGTGCAACGTGTCAATGGAAAGCGGATACTGACAAGTGATGGGATCCTAATGAGGTGAATTCCATGCTTCCCAAAGCACCGTTCATGTTTCCTGTCCCTGCAGCTGGTGCTGCCCATTTCGGATGTATGTGTTCTTGAGATGAGGCGCAGATGGTGGACGACCCATTGGCGTTACACCCATCGCAAATGATGGCTACTTCCTTATAGGACAACTCAAGTTACGCTCAAGAGGTCGTTACTGGGGCCTAATCCATGCATGTGGTGTCACATCCCGATCTGGCTGTGGGGAACGTGCCGCTAGAACCATTAGAGGCGATTAAAGTTTCGTCCTCTCCCAATCCTCGATGCCATAATCATAGGTCAAGCCATTTCCTGCCCTATATCCCGATTAAAAGGGGGGGGGGGAGAGTTTCGCATCTGACAGTGATTCAGATTCCTCATCAACCACAGACGTGGACATGTAAGAGGTACTGAGGCTGCGAATGGCGACTATGGGCCACCATCGCAGGGGAGCCACTGCTGAGAAATGGATGTCACATGGTTCTACCCACTGGTGACTTTCTGCTGCTGAGCCTGTGGCCTGGGCCTGCAGCATCGCTCATTGCTTGCTGCACTTAGCAGCAGTTCATATTGTATTTATACACCAACTTCGTACATCCCAAACTTTTTACTGCTTCATTCACTTTGTGAACTCAGCCTGCTTTGGACTTGTAGGAACGTGTGTTCATTTGCCACTGGTATGGTGCACCAACTAGAGCAAGTGACGATAAACTTTCTACCGACGCCATGCATGATAGAAAAGTCACTCTCCATTGAATAGAGGTATTCCTAGAGAAAGAACCCTTTTTCCTCACAAGCTGAAACTCCACATCATCAGGATATGTGACTCGGGTGGTATGAATGTCCTCCTGAAACCTGTCACAGCATGTTTCTGAAGAGGAGTACACATGAATCATAATTAATTCAGGAAGTGGAGCAATGTTCTTAATACGATTCTCTTGGAGAATGAAATGTATATTTATACATTGTCAGGTATGGCAATGATCTTATCATTCACCATCCTGAGATCACCAAACTTCTCAACAAGAAAGTGAACACTGTACCTGCTCAAATTATGGAGGAGGAGAGATATGTGTCATGACAGTTTATATTTCAAGTTACATGGATTGTAAGCTGCACCACATATCTCTGAATTATGATTAGAATTTGTCAATACTGGAATCATATGAGCATACTGTCTGAAAGGCTACTGCATACAGTATGTGTTGTTCTGTGAAAGTGGTGCGAGAGGCTGTGGGATCACCTTCATAACGAATCACAGGAAACAACACGCACTCAAACTCAGCATACAAAGGGACAGCATTCCTTGATGGGTGTTCATAAACTTTAAGAACTTTTCATCTCCAGTGAGCATTTACACACTTGGGCAAGTCGTCACACGTCTTTTTAAGTACTCGAATTTAGTAAAAGAGTTGAGGCATCAGTGGCAAAAATGCCTTTCCGCAAATTTATTTTGGTTCAAAATGGCTCTTAGCACTATGGGACTTAACTTCTGAGGTCATCAGTCCCCTAGAACTTAGAACTACTTAAACCTAACTAACCTAAGGACATCACACACATCCATGCCCAAGGCAGGATTCGAAGCTGCGATCGTAGCGGTCACGCTGTTCCAGACTGTAGCGCCTAGAACCGCTCAGCCACACTGGCCGGAAAATTCCTTTTGACAATTGCTGAATTCAATATTGAGAATTTGTCCTTCCTTTAAAGTTTCGTTTTACTACTAAATTATGACATTTCTCGAAGGTTGCAAAATATTTGTATCTCTCTCTTATATTTTTCATTGTTCTCCGAAATAGCGTATTGTTTGACAAGTTGTAGAAATCTTTTTCAAAATAATTTTTTTCCTTTAGTGCTAATTTCTGTATTTAAACCTATATAGTTTCTCAACCAATTCGATTGGTTAAAATATAAAAGTTTTGAATTTCAGTTAATGTTGTCCCTAAAGACAAATATTGTTGAAGATTTCTACAGTGAATAACATAATTATATTTATTATCTGCAGTTTTTAATAGTTTTGCTTCTTTAGTTACTGGCACAATTACATTTCTGGTAGCAAACGGTAGATCTGTATGCAGATTATGTTTGAATTTTTGGGTATTCTAAATCTACATCAATAATACAACCTATTTTAAAAGTGTCTGAAATTCTACTTACGTTATTTAAGAATCAAACGAATTTGGTTCAACCTATTGGAAACATCCATGGTATAAATATTGACTCATGGCATATCCATATAAATTTTTTGCATCTAAATGTATTAAAATTTCGATATGATAGTTTTATGGTTATGTTTCAGATATTTACTATTTGCTTTAAGATATCTTTCACAATGATGTGATATATCACCTCTTATATTTTTTTCAACCACATAAATCATATCATAATCATCTAATACTTCAACATGTTGTCCCATAATTTTAAACATCAACTCAAAAGAGATACCTGTTGTTGAAAAATAACAAGAATTGTCTAAATTATAAGCTTTTATACAAGATTTCTTAAATTTTCGAAAATGCTAGACTATGACTGAAAAAGAGTTTTTAAATATGTATCATGATATTCTCCTAAATTTTTTACATTTCATTTTTCCCAAAGTAGATTAGCATGTTTATTATCTTCTTCACTAATATCACATTAATTTAATTTATCATAAAATTCTTCTTATGGTGAAAGTCCTTTTTCTTCAAATTTTTCCCAATTATCTATGTAATCATAAGCATTAACTGCTCTTTTAGATGGTAAATTTATTAGATCTTCTGGGAAATTTTTAAAAATATTTCTCATTGTTACATTTCTTAAATTTGAAGAAAGTTTATCAAGGCTTGAAGCCATATCTTTAAATCTATCATCAAATCTTACCTTCAGTTTTTTTATTTTTTACTAAAACTATGATACCTATTTTCATTGTTTGGTGTTAAATCTATTTCTTTTTCATTGTATCCAAGTTCCTTACAAATAAATGAGAATCTTATCCTGATAAATTCTGTAAATAAACTGATACAAAAGTTGGCTGTTTTGATTCCAAATTACAATTATTGCACAAAGAATTAATATATTTTCCTCTTAAATGACTATGAGATAAATTTTTTCATATCTTTTTGTATAATGTTTGTACACAAAGAACAAATTTTAGAGCTTTTTTGTATTGATTATTCGTCAGAAAATGAAGTTTTTTTTCTTCCACCACAAAATACATTCTTCCTTTCTCTTCAGCTTCATTTTTCATAGATTCTACAAAATTTTTATGGCAATTTGATCCTCTATACACTACAAGATTTTTTTGCTGTTCATTTATATATGCAATATAATGAAAAAACTGGGTGGTTCATGTTTTTTATATTTTATAGTTTAAGGTTGGTTATTTAATTTTAAATTTAAATCATTTTGATTTAATTGATCATTGTAAAGTTTATATATGGCTTTTAATTTTCTCCTGCAAAAATCATCAATAGTATCATCTGCTGTTAATTTAGGATATTTTTGTTTAATTTCAATAACGAACTTTCGAAATGCGGTTTTATAACAGAAGGAACTTTTTGAATATATCATATAATTTTTAAAAATTATGTTTGTGAGCCTTTCTGTGGCATTTCAACTTTTAATGGTTAAGTGACTAAAGATTTTTTGACTGATTTTTTAATTTAGCTTTATTATTAAAATGTAATAAATATGAATCACAAATAGATTTTCATCCGTTATGATTTGATCCAAAATTTGAAACAAGTGTAGTTAAATCTTTTCTCCGAAAGTAATGTTAATAACTTTCTTCTTTAAAATATAATAAATTAATATGTATTTCTTTTTAGATTTTGTTACTTTCAATGGATACATTTAATGTTTTTCAACGAAAGGATAAATATTATAGACAAATTAATTACAGACTCAGGTCTGAAATATCATCAACTGAAACAGTAAACGAAATATTAGGTATTTCAACCTTCAAGCTCCACAAGGGTTTTCTTGTAACTACTTGTTATATCTGGATTTTACATTTCTCTCTGTCTACAGGTTTTAATGCCAAAGTTGTAGACCACAGAATGATTTTTGATTGTTACCTTGCAATTAATAGAAACTTTTCTTCTTTTTTATGATAGTTCAGTATAATATGATCCTCTTAATGGAACATATCTATTAACTGCTAACTGTATTCTAACAGTTCTGTTTAATGTCTATCCTAACACATGTGTTCGAAAATTAAACATATGTGTTAAAATATTTTGTTTCCCTTTCTTCATTTTCTAGGTATTTCTTTTTCTCTAGTGGTCCTAGAATTCTTTGTTTGATGCCCAAACTCAACAACTCTTTTATTAGTCCTCATTCTGTACTCAGAATAAAATAAACAGTTTATTTTCAAGCCATAATATAATTTTTAATTTTCTGCCACTACTTTCATGTTCGGCTTCCATGCATCTAAGAAATGGTTTGGCTCAATTGATTTTATATTATTTTCGAAATTTATAGATTGTAACCTATTTTTAAATTATTATCAACTACATAATAATTAACTGTTTTTATATTTTGTTGTTTTTCCAAATCCATATAATTAGAAAATGAAACTATTTCTTTTAATGGTTTAGTTTCATCGTTTTTAAAAACTTCACCACTCTTTTCAATATTAGTATAAGGTAATTGTTTCACATTTTTACTCTTGATTCTTTTCTTACTGATGCTGATATGTTTGCTATAAAATTATGTACATTATCTTTTATTAATTTATAATGTACTCTCAAGTTATTTACTTTACAATAGTGACAAAGTTGGGTTACAGTGGAGTTCTTTTACAATAGTCAGGAAGTACAGCCACAGTGAAGGTACTTAATTGTGTACTCACTTATAAGGAAACAATTAATAGAGTTAAAAGAAATGAAAAATAAAAAATCAGTAAATGAAAATAAAAATTTAAAATATGTATTAGACTTTTTAAAACTGATGAAACAAATTTATTTTTTATTAGGTTTTTATTTTCATAGTTTATATTTTTTAAATTTGTTTCATGTGCAAGATATTTTATTTGGTTAAAAATTTATAATCGACTGATATTCAATCATTTTCATATTCAGTCAAATTTATAATTTTTCATATTTTCTAATTATTTTGTATTCAGTTAAATTAGTTGTTGGGATTCAGTTAAATTTATATTTGTAATAGTAGAGGATGTCTGAGGAAGTCCTACTTACCATAGTCAGTTAAGACCACAGACTTTCACTGATTTTGGTAGTATTTGGGTCGGCAGCCCCAAATATTATCTACTGTTTGCAGGCCTTCCATAATTGGCAGAGAACCACAAATGCTTAGACATCCTCCTACGTTTGGTAGAGAGAGAGAGGTAAGCCTATGCTCGTGAATATGTGTAGATTTGTCTCCCTTGATTGCAGAGGATGCCTCAACTGAGACCCAAAATCCATTTACAGTCTCTCCCAGAAGGTACAAGGATATTTCAATAAGCCACCTTGGGTATTGTTGGCCCCTTTCCACTAAGTACCCATGAAATGTGTATGTTTGAAATATGATTGAAATTACGTAGCTGACAGTAGTCTGAAACACAACCGTTTGAATGGAAATGGCATGTGAAAATATATTTTATCTAATCACTTCCGTGCTTTGCCCTGTACTGAACTTTTCTGTCTGTGAGAATGTAAATTTCATTGAGCTGCAAGAAAGTAAATTGTCAATAACTTTAAACCAAACCAAAACTGCATGAATTTACATAACACAATAGCTGAATCTGATGCAACACTATTGTAAGAAACAAAAGTTTATCAGTTTGAAAATAACAGTCCCTGTGCTTAATGTATGCTATCCCAGAAATAATAAAATTTCTTTCTTTTATCTGGGCAGTCGTAATGCTCTTCACACTGTTTTCTGTTAGTACTTTAAATTGTATAGTTAGCAAACAGCAATTCTGCTATGCTGTGGCTTAGCATAATTTTAATTACATCGAATATTGATTTGTAATTGACCCTGGTAATAAAGTAAAACTTAATCAATTTGAAAATAATGATCCCTGTGCTTAATGAATATTATCGCTGAAATAATAAAATTTCTTAGCTTTATCTGGGCAGTGGTAATGCTCTTTGCACTACCCTCTGTTAGTACTTTAAACTGTATATTTTTCAAACACCAATTGTGCAAGGATGTTGCTTAGCATACATTTTAATGAAATCGAATATGATTGAGACAATAACTTGTTGAGAAAAATAGTTGATCAAAAATACATCGATCTGGGAGCTGCAATTGACTTGGGGTAAGTAACAATATGGCACTAGCTTTAAGACTTGTATTTTGACTATCTGAAAATTAAAAATAATCACAATTATTTATATTTAATAAACTGATCATATATTAACAATTAGCTTTACAAAATCATTGGATGTGAATGCTGCACATTGTCTCAATCATTACTTATGAATATGCAAATTGCATTAGCAACAAAACAACTTTCTTTACCTTAATTATTTCCAGCTTCTGTTGGAGATTCCTTTTAGATTTAGCAATCATCATAGTATCTTGCAGATAAAAAATCATTTCTGCCCATAACGAACAAGTATATATCCAGCACATATAAGATAAAATACATCTTTACACTTGAGATTCCTTCAACATCTCTTGATCTAAAGTTACTCTAACACATTATCTATAACACCTTGAACCAGCAATCGCCATTGAGCAGTGACGCTACCACACAATCGATAGTACATTTGACCATCTCTGGTTCAATATAATATTTTCTTACAAAACTTGAATTCATTTACCCTGTGTATACCACTTCAGCCAGTATAATATGTATATCTTATCCATTATTGATCACTTTTCTAGGTACTATTTGTGGACATGATAGCAGACTCTATTGCTTGCTCCTTTGTAAATCAGTTAGTTTTATCTTACAGACCACCTAACCATATCCTGACTGACCAAGGAATACTTTTATGTCAGCCTTGTTCACACAGGTGTGCAAGTTACTGCAAGTCAAAAAATGGTATACAACACCTTTTCATCCCACAGCAAACAGTCACCTTGAATGCATCGATGAAACAAACATTCAGATAGTCTCGTATTATGTCAGAAATGTGTAGAATGGGATAGATGCGTTGCTTACGTTACTTTCGTGTTCAATAGTTGTATAGATGAACTAACTGATGTAGACCCTTTGTGGCAGTTTATGGAAGACCCATGAATTCTTCGTTTGAACTCGACAAATACACCCACTGCTGAAATAGGCGAAGTAAAGCAGTTAGCCCATTACCTTAAAGTGACCTGGAAGCATGTAAAACAGACTAATTCTAAAGCTAGTCAGAAACAGCTGCAACATAGCAGCAATGGGATTACACTTCCACAGTACAAACAAAGAGGTCTTGTTTTGCTTAGAAACCCCATAATCAAAATACAAAAAACTAAGAATTTCACACATCAATATGAGGGCCCATACCCTATATTGCTGGTAACTTTTCCTGTAAATGCGGTGATTCAACAGTCTGATCGTACTGTAATAGTACGTTTTGATTGCCTAAAACTGTATTATGGTCCAGATGTGCCACCTCCTGCAGAACAACCAAATTCACCTCCAATAGTCCATCATAAAGCAAGTGTATTACTGTAAAGAAAGAAGGAAAGAAGAAAGACAAGCCATTGCCATCATGCCCACAGTATGTGTTTCATAGGCACCCCTATGCCCTTAGGTCCAGGTATTCGTTTTCTTACGAAAACATAAGACATTTACGTTGTCAAAACTGGAAAGATGTGGGAAATGATTCAGTTGCAGCCATGATGAGTAGGTAGATATGTGTAAGTTATTCTGTTTTTATTGGCCCAGTCACTCTATTCTGCATTTTATGTATGAAAAGAAGTTGTGCTAGAAGGACATGGTAAGTTTTATAACTGTTCATTATTGTTTACTATGAGATTAGGAAAGCTGCTTGCACTGTCCCATAGCATGTAATGGCACAATGCTGTTTGTAAGTTATAATGTTAAGAACCAGTAACTAGAGCAGTGGTAATTAACAATGTACTGTTTTGAATGTGGAGTAATGGAAATTATTTAAGTGAAAAAATAGTTGAGGATTAGAAGTTGTTTCAGTTGCATTATATTCGGTTATTCGATTAAGAAAATATGTGAAATTACTTGCAGATCACATCTACATGAACTGACGAGTGAACAGTAATAATATGCTAGAATTGGAATAAAGAGCACATTGAAGTAGTATGTTAGATGTTGAATAAGCCAAATTGTGCTTAGACATGTTTGTATATCATGGAAGACAGGTTTGCAGAGACCCATTTCCTTTAATACCAAGTGAATTTAATTATTGATTAATCATTGTGCAGTACAGAAAGTAATTTTGATTCTGACAGACACTTTGCAGTACCAGTGCATTGAATGACATTGTGGAAGATGGTTACCTGAACACTTCGTGATGTACTAAGTCAAAATCGGCTCCACAAGCATACACATATTTTGGGAAAGAGAGAGAGAGAGAGAGAGAGAGAGAGAGAGAGAGAGAGAGAGAGAGAGAATTCTTTTTGCTTAACTGTCTGTCCATGCACGAAAATACTGCGTTAACTCTTGTCAATGACGACTGAAGTTCATTTTCTTTTACAATTTTCAGAGCCAAGTAGATGTGGGAAATAACATAAGAGTAAATTTTCTTAACGTTCACTTGTTTATACGATGTAATGAAATCCATGTCACAACACAGCTTGTTATCTGCTTATGGGAAGCTGTGGTTAGCTGTAAATATTACCTGAGAGTACTGGGATATTGAGATGGTCAAACAAAAATTAGGAACCTGTTTGTTTGATTGATCGATATACACACTTAGCGAAGACAGTCAGTGAAAAGTAGCAGTTACTTGGAGATCAGTTATGGAGATAAAGTCATGCACAGAACGACAGTATTTATTTGAATTAATTAGAGGACAAAGTATGAAACATCATTAGCAAAGAATCAGCGCAACCACGCCATTGTTTTACGCGTAATGAAATTTGGTAGAAAATCCGAAGAAATTCTGGTCGTATGTATAGTACACAAGCGGCAAGACGCAGTCAATACCCTCGCTGCGCAGTGCCGATGGTACTGTTACCGACGACTGTGCCGCTAAAGCGGAGTTATTGAACGCAGTTTTCCGAAATTCCTTCACCAGGGAAGACGAATGTAATGTTCCAGAATTTGAAACACGAACAGCTGCTAGCATGAGTTCCTTAGAAGTAGATACCTTAGGGGTTGCGAAGCAACTCAAATCGCTTGATACGGGCAAGTGTTCATGTCCAGATTGTATACCGATTAGGTTCTTTTCAGATTACGCTGATACAATAGCTCCCTACTTAGCAATCATATACAACCGCTCGCTCACCGATAGATCTGTACGTACAGATTGGAAAATTGCGCAGGTCGCACCGGTGTTCAAGAAGGGTAGTAGGAGTAATCTATCGAACTACAGACCTATATCATTGACGTCGGTTTGCAGCAGGATTTTGGAACATATACTGTATTCAAACATTATGAATCACCTCGAAGGGAACGATCTATTGATACGTAATCGGCATGGTTTCAGAAAACATCGTTCTTGTGCAACGCAGCTAGCTCTTTATTCGCACGAAGTAATGGCCGCTATCGACAGGGGATCTCAGTTGATTCCGTATTTGTAGATTTCCGGAAAGCTTTTGACACCGTTCCTCACAAGCGACTTTTAATCAAGCTGCTGGCCTATGGGGTATCGTCTCAGTTGTGCGACTGGATTCGTGATTTCCTGCCAGGTAGGTCGCAGTTCGTAGTAATAGACGGCAAATCATCGAGTAAAACTAAAGTGATATCAGGTGTTCCCCAGGGACGCGTCCTGGGACCTCTGCTGTTCCTGATCTATATAAATGACCTGGGTGACAATCTGAGCAGTTCTCTTAGGTTGTTCGCAGATGATGCTGTAATTTACCGACTAGTAAGGTCATCTGAAGACCAGTATCAGTTGCAAAGCGATTTAGAAAAGATTGCTGTATGGTTCGGCAGGTGGCAGTTGACGCTAAATAACGAAAAGTGTGAGGTGATACACATGAGTTCCAAAAGAAATCCGTTGGAATTCGATTACTCGATAAATAGTACAATTCTCAAGGCTGTCAATTCAACTAAGTACCTGGGTGTAAAAATTACGAACAACTTCAGTTGGAAAGACCAAATAGATAATATTGTGGGGAAGGCGAGCCAAAGGTTGCATTTCATTGGCAGGACACTTAGAAGATGCTACAAGTCCACTAAAGAGACAGCTTACACTACACTCGTTCGTACTCTGTTAGAATATTGCTGTGCGGTGTGGGATCCTTACCAGGTGGGATTGACGGAGGACATCGAAAAGGTGCAAAAAAGGGCAGCTCGTTTTGTATTATCACGTAATAGGGGAGAGAGCGTGGCAGATATGATACGCGAGTTGGGATGGAAGTCATTAAAGCAAAGACGTTTTTCGTAGCGGCGAGATCTATTTACGAAATTTCAGTCACCAACTTTCTCTTCCGAATGCGAAAATATTTTGTTGAGCCCAACCTACACACGTAGGAATGATCATCAAAATAAAATAAGAGAAATCAGAGCTCGAACAGAAAGGTTTAGGTGGTTTTTCCCGCGCGCTGTTCGGGAGTGGAATGGTAGAGAGATAGTATGATTGTGGTTCGATGAACCCTCTGCCAAGCACTTAAATGTGAATTGCAGAGTAGTCATGTAGATGTAGATGTAATACTTTGTTAGTAGCCTAATTTTAGCCAGGTAGAAGGTACAGCCTCATTCACTTCAAAATGGTTGGTTCAAATGGCTCTGAGCACTATGCGACTTAACTTCTGAGGTCATCAGTCGCCTAGAACTTAGAACTAATTAAACCTAACTAACCTAAGGACATCACACACATCCATGCCCGAGGCAGGATTCGAACCTGCCACCGTAGCGGTCGCTCGGTTCCAGATCGTAGCGCCTAGAACCGCACGGCCACTTCGGCCGGCCTCCTCATTCACTAGCTACATATAATTTTGCTCTCTAGAGGACACAGTTCATTGTGTGCTCACGAAGGAAATTTATAACCAAGGTAAGTCTATATACATAGTTCATAGTAATAGGTGTAGTGTCTTGCAAGATAGTACTATGGAGGTAGTTACACTTTTTGGGCAACTTTTAAAGAATTGTGGTATTCTTCAGGAAATAATATCGACATTAAGGGTAGGTTCTGACTAATTGTACTACAGTGAGTAATTCATCACCGAAATTTTTGTGGTATCATGACTGAATTTTACTTTATTCCTCAGTCGTAATATTTGCAACTTAGTTGAAGGCGACAATTTTGATTATAAACGTTATGAAGTACTCAAAGTACAAAGCTAAAATTCTAATTTATTATTTTGACCTGTAAAAGATAATTTTATTTTCAGTTGATCTGTGACTAAGTGAAGTATGATCCTCTATAATCTTGTAGCAACATTGACGAATTCGTTAACATTTTAGGACACTTCGTTGTCGTCAATTTTGCAGGCTCGGAATTTCTTGTCAGTCACCCATAGCAGAAATAAATAATGGAGGCCTATACGTTAGCAAGGCGCCGCTGCTGCATGCACTTCCATGGCTTGACCCACTGTGTGGGAAGAAAAGCGAATTTCCGAATCTTGCGTGAAACTGTTGACGTTCCATAAATTCCGTAAGCAAAAGTTATGGTAGCATCCAAATTTCGTCCGTGTTTACTATTTCCGCAATTGGATGCTACGATGTAATTCCAATTTAACTGGAGAACGTTTGTCATTTACACATCTGAGTTCCTAATTGGAGTATTTCTGATGTGCAAACAATAAAAATAAATAATTAAAACTGGATGCCGACTTAATGAGCACTGAGCAACCGGACGAAAACTTTATATATCACATCGGTAATGTTACAATCAACGTCAATTCTTTTTTTTTTTTTACTATAGTCGACATACTCGTCTTTAGAGATTCAGTAACTGTTTAGATGATAAAGAAAATTCTCATTTATTGTTGCATGTCAGTAGCACAATTGTCGCTCACTACCGTGATACGGTATAAGTCGTAGTGCCCCATACCAAATATAGTATTTTCAAAGATTGAATGTTTTTCTTATGATAGAGCGAAGAAGTACCAGCGAGCTGTCGATGGAGGCGCCCAGCACGAACGCGTTACGTAGCCCTGCTGAAGTCGCACATACCGATGTCTGATACGCTCGTGCACTGCGCTACAAGCTCGTGATTTCAGAGTAGCTTTACCAAATGAATGTCTCAGTCAGCATGAACTCCGTTACGGTTTAGCCGTTGCGCCATCCGACATTCTTCCCATACGTAGGGCCACCTGTTGTTAATATAGGCAAGCCCCGAACCACGCAGCTGAAGGGGTGAAGATGATCAGAATTCCATTCGTGTGAGAGGGACCCCTAACAGGATTTTGTCACTTAATGTCCGTGACTAGTTCCCTGCCACGCACCCCCAAGACGTAAATACCTGAGTGGCCCGAATTTCTTGTTAACATGCCGAACGCGAATGGAGACACGGTCAGAAGGCGACAGCACGTCAGGATAGATACAAACGGAAGCCACACATGTTATGACAAACTTTGCTAAACACTGCTTGAAGTTAAGTACAACATGTCTCAAATGATATGGTTGCGTGGTTAACGATTGTTGCATTATAACTGAAACCGCAAGCAGCAACAGTAAGTCCGCCGCTCGTGGAGTTCCATCACTACCGAAGAAGATCATCGATCCAGATTAAAGGAAGTTGGGAAATTTGCTGGAAAGTCAGAGCAATACGAACAAAGCAATGACACAAAGGGGACCGAGATACAGAAATTATCAACTTGTGTAGGAAGACTAGTTACGCATTGATACGATAACATCAACAACATTACTCGCCACTGAAGAAGTTTTTGAGAGCGCCAATTAAAACAGAGTTTGTTAACAGCAGGATGCAGAAGGTCCTGTTGACTGTTACACCAGTTGACACGCTGTTGAAATATGAATTTTCCCATACACGTGAGCCAGATGCTTGTATTACCTTCACTCAGTTTTAAAGACGAGGTGAAAAAGAGATTGTTATGAACTTAATAACTGAAAGCAAATTGCTCCCACTGTTGCTCTAGCTACCGACTATGTTTAATGTGTTTAGCTTAAGGTTTTTATGTTTTTGCACCTGTGTATCTTCGTGCACTGTATTTTATGTATTCTGTTTTCATCATTCCTAATCATCTCTGAACTTGTGTAATGTATAATTAATTACTGGGTCTACAACTTTGCTTCCGCCTTTTTTTCTCAAAGTTCGGGACTTTATTGTGAAAAACTTAGAAAAAAAATTATGATTCATAGTAAGCCCATCGCTGGCCACTACATTCTCCCATCTTTCGGATAGTACACGAATCCCGTGGCGGAAGAACTGGGCGTCTTTTTTGAGGTATCCATGAATCGATTGAATTTTGCACTTGTTCATATGATCGGGATTTCTGGTCAGCCAGACTGTATGCCAGGTGGTAGTCAGAGAGAGCAACGTATAGAGAATACGGCGGGAGGGATAGGACTTCTCATTTGAACGTTTCCATGTATATTTTGACGAGTTTTTCGGCATGGGGTCGAGCACTGACCTGCTGCAAAATTACCTTTACGTGTCTATTGCTGTATTGTGGCCGTTTGTGTTTCAGTGCTGGGCTCGAACGCATCAATTGCTTTCGATAATGATCTCCTGTGATTGTCTTCGTCTGTTTCAGTAGCTACGAAAACGTTCTGTCTACCACCGCCATGCCAGTCTTCGACATCAAAATCACCGTTCTTAAGGTGTTGAAAACATTCTCTGCACTTTCTTCCACTAATAGTTCCCTCATCTTTGGTCTTAACCAGCATTTTAAGAGCCACAGCCGCAGATTTCTTCATGTTAAAGCAGAAAATTAAAACTTCTCGCAAATGGCGAGAAATGGGTGCGTAAGTTGACGTACTTAATCGAGAATAACCTTATGATGCAATCACAAATCAACTAATATTTTTATAGCATTATGTTTACAGATGCCTAAGCTTATTGTATTACACCTATGACCAACAACCCGAACCCCACTTGTCGCTAATGCCGTCTATTGCAAAACGGCGGAAGCAAAGTTGTAGACGCAATAAATAACAATAGGAATGAAACAGCTGATTGCAGTTAGGTATTGATAGGCGAATGAAAGCGTACTTGCTTATGTTAAACAAAATGAATAGCTGTTCACTCGAAGTAGGTGGGAGCCTGTGTTTAAAATACATCTAAGGGAATTACATTTCTCCCAATAGAGGTTTTACGCCACCTGTTGTGAATAATTTAGTCATTACTAATCCATCCTTACGAGGGGCGCTCAATAAGTAATGCAGTACACTTTTTTGTCGGCCAATTTCGGTTGGAAAAAAGCGGACTCGTTGCGGGACATAGTCGAATATTCTTGCTTCAGCGCCTAGAGCTTCAGGAAGTTCCGATAGGTGGCGTTACTATACATAGCCTTCAAAATGGCGTCTGTAACGGAGGTGCATTCCAAACTGAGAGCTGTCATTGAGTTTCTTCTGACGGAAAATTAGAGCATCGCAAATGTTGATAGATGCCTGCAGAATGTCTATGGAGACCTGGTGGATAGCAAAATCACGGTGAGTCGTTGGGCGAGGCGTCTGTCATCATCACAACAAGGTCGTGCAAATCTGTCCGATCTCCCACATGACGGCCGGCCTCATGCAGTTGTGAATCTGAGAAGTTGGAACGTGAGGACTCTCTCATTCGAGGTGATCGACGGATCATAATCAAACACCTCGCTGTACAATTACATTTCTCTGTTGGAAATGCTGACATACTCGACCACCAGATGGGACAGTTAAAGCTGTGTGCCTTCTGGGTTGCTCGCCGCCTAATAGTAAGTATTGGTACAATCTGCATACCAGTCCAAAGTACCGTTATCCAAAGTAGCGACCGTGACGTCACAGACACATCCCCAGTGACGTCATCCAAGATGGCGGCCGTGAAGCCACAGACACATCTCCAGTGACATCACCCAAGATGGCGGCTGTGATGTCACAGACACACCCCCAGTGATGTCATCCAAGATGACGGATTGTGGCGGGAAGTTTGAATTTTGGCGGGAAGAAGGTCACTTTGGCTACCTCCACTAACATAACCCCCCACCCCCCCCCACCCCCCACCCTCCAGGAAATGGCCGGAATTTCAAAGTCCAACATCATTATGCCTCCCACCTGGGAAAATGTTGGGAAAAGTGGACTTTTCTTTATTATGTAACCAATTTCAAGCATGTGTTTTCGCCACCGGGTCTAGACTCCAACTGGCTTAGTTCATACCATGGCCACCAGAGAGCGCCACTGTGATGTCAGATCATGACGCAAGTACCGTTATTCAAAATGGCTGCACCCAGTGTATCCAACACGTGGCTTGGTACACAGAGGACTGCCCGGTCGCCGCAGCTGGCGCATGGGCCTGCGCTAATAGCGCGCCGTGGTCCTGCCTGCTGCGGCAGAGTAACTGTACATCACCGTTTGACCCCACAGCCTCAAACCCGCATCTTTATACTCGCGCCGTACATAGTCTTCTGTAAATATGCTAACTGAACCAACACCCACATCGCGCATCTAACCTATCAATTACCTAAGTACTCACTTCCATTTCAATTTTAACCATATTCAATAATTCAATTTACAATTTCAATATTCAATTATCAAATAAGAAGTTCCACAGTTTCTCACTATTAGCGGGATGTTCATTCATGACCTAGCACCCCACCCCCCACTACCACCCTTAGAATGCTGCACTCCTATTGACCACGTGATTCGATTTCATATAGGTATGAAAAGGTGTTCACTATACTTTCAACTACCTAGTTTCAACTACTTTTCAAGGTCCAGACCGCTACCTCTTCCTAGGAACCGCCGCCGAGCTTGAATTCTGGTAGTAAAGGAAGGTCACTTGCGCTTTCGCCACCAACCTAAGAAAATTGTTGCAAACGAAGCTGACCACCACTAACCTAAGCCTCCAGGGCGCAACCTCTCCGTAGCGGTTGCTGGTAAAAGGACTCAGCCCACACTAGGCTGATGGAGAGAGGAAGGAATGTACTTTATTTATTTGGGAGCAATTTATTTAGGGATGGAGTATATGTATCACAGAACACACGCTCAGACATGCCCCACATCATACAGACCTGCAAACTACTCCTGCATAACTCATCCATAACGCTCAACACACACCTCTGCTAATTGTAAACCGTCAAAAATAGCACACTGCACAACCTACAGACATGCGAACCACTCGTAAATAATCCAAAGCATTTACGTCCAGATAGCCAAACAACTCATAAACTGTCAAAATAATAATCCATCTAAAGGACTCTGCTTGCTAATCGTCAACTGTCGAAATCATACACCAGCCTTTATTTAAAGAATTAGAGGCAGCAACATCACCAAGTGTATTCGCCACTGAATTCATATGGTTCAAATGGCTCTGAGCACTATAGGACTCAACATTTGAGGTCATCAGTCCCCTAGAACTTAGAACTACTTAAACCGAACTAACCTAAGGACATCACACACATCCATGCCCGAGGCAGGATTCGAACCTGCGACCGTAGCAGTCACGCGGTTCCGGACGGAAGTGCCTAGAACCGCACGGCCACTGAATCCATAGCCCAACTGACTTAGTTCATATCCACACCACTAGAGGACGCCGTAGTGACGCCAGGTGATGACGCAAGTAGCGTAATCTAAGATAGCATCACCTAGTGGGTTCACCACGAGATCCAGACCCCAACTGTCTTAGTACATTTCGTCGCCGCCAGAGGACGCCTCCGTGACACCAGCTGATGACGCAAGTACAGTTATCCATGATGGCGGCAAACCGAGTGTTCTCCATAAGGTCAAATACTCAGTACCATCAGCGGAGGACGCGGTCGTCCTTTTCGTGACGTAAACCAATATGGTGAGGGAAAATGTGGGAAAACGACTCAGCCTGCTCTTGGCTGCTGGGGAGAGTAAGGATGGAGTGCACTGTATTTTCAAACAACTTATTTAACGATAGAGTATATCCATCACACTGATACAAAAGATCCACCCTGATGTGCCTGGGGCCATGTTGCACAGCCCACAGGCACACAACCAACTCGTAATTTCAGTACACAATAGCAAACTGCTCCTAAATAATTCTTCACACTGATGTGCAGTCACGCTCAGTATTCGTAATCTGTCCAAATAGCGCATAGCAGGGCCTACAGAGCCGCTCGCGAAATGATGCAATCAACGTGTACAAGCACAGTCCACCGCCCCCTGTTCAGTAGAGTACACAGGAGGTAGCTATAAGTGACGCATGTCAGATGGCAAACTGCGCACAGCCCCTGCTCGGCTTCCGCAAGCATGAGGTGGCGGCATCCCCATTAATACAGGTAAGGAATGGGGTTCTCTACGCTTTCAACTACCTAGTTTCCACTACTTTTCAAGGTCACCCAACCGCTCATTTCCGCATCCGATATACAGGCACATAGATCGATGTATGTAGGAAATGTCTTAGGATTTTTGGTAGGTTAGCGATTAAGACAGGTAGATATCCTCTTACAAAATATTTATTAACATTTGCATGTACATTTACACACAGAAAACAACTCTATTTTTGTTAGGTGTAGCTTTAATAATGTCCAGTTTAATTTTTAACTTATAATTTAAATCCACATCTGAATCATCTATTTCTTTCTCCAACCAGTAATTTGACAAATTCAGAGAAGATATATTCCAGAATTCTAATACATATCTAATTTTCTTCCTGTAAAATACTTGTTTTATGGCTTTAACTATTGGTTCTGTTCCTTCCTGCAGTTCATCCGGGCGAGAGCATTCGTGGATTTTAATTTTTCCTCGTATCTCCCCCATGACGCTGCTATTAAAGCGTTCCACGTCCTCCTGTGTTATGTCGGCAACTCTTCTGCTCCACATTCTTGCGCGATTTCTGTATAGAACTTTAAGCTTACAATTTTTGCAAACGAGTGACCATTAAATGTAGTTATTCCATCAGTTTAAACTCGGCAAATGGCTGTTCTGTTGCTAGGTGGACAACATCCAGCTCGCCACACTTAGATAGAATATAACCATCCTTTTTAATCCGATCCAAATGGAAATAGAGCTTAATAAACACATTTTTCGTATATCCCTTAATATAGTAAACTTTCTCGATTCCACCGATTTCGGCCAGTACACCAACACGTGACCAGTTTGCATGGCTGTTTACTGTAAATGCCAATATTATGTATTCCCTTCATCGTAGTCAGATTTTTCCATACAGAATGTTTAAATCTATACGTAAACCTGGCCTGCACATCGGCAATAGCTTCTTCCTTTTCCAATTGCAGCTTATATTCTTGTTTTTATAGCAGTTGTCTTCTCCATGTACTCCAGTCTCCTTTTCTTTACTTCGAGTTCCTCCATTTCCAGTTTCCGTTTCCGTACACTTAGTACATTAACTGCACTTAAAGGAGGAATTTCTTTAATTGGGAATGGTTTAAGTCTGTTTGATACATTGGTCCTTTTTCTTAAGACTTGGGGTATAACATTATTTGTAGGAAACAGTCCCAATTCGGCGATATCTATATCCGACGGTATTGTGGAGAACAGGGTTCTAGACTGAGAAAAATAAGTTTCTCCTGCTTTAACATAACACTTCTGCGTAACACTTATATTGTCTTTGTTGGAGTCAGAGTTAAGAATCTCCACGTAGTTTACAGGTAGATAATTAAAACTTTATGCAGACAGAGCATAATACACTCCTGGAAATTGAAATAAGAACACCGTGAATTCATTGTCCCAGGAAGGGGAAACTTTATTGACACATTCCTGGGGTCAGATACATCACATGATCACACTGACAGAACCACAGGCACATAGACACAGGCAACAGAGCATGCACAATGTCGGCACTAGTACAGTGTATATCCACCTTTCGCAGCAATGCAGGCTGCTATTCTCCCATGGAGACGATCGTAGAGATGCTGGATGTAGTCCTGTGGAACGGCTTGCCATGCCATTTCCACCTGGCGCCTCAGTTGGACCAGCGTTCGTGCTGGACGTGCAGGCCGCGTGAGACGACGCTTCATCCAGTCCCAAACATGCTCAATGGGGGACAGATCCGGAGATCTTGCTGGCCAGGGTAGTTGACTTACACCTTCTAGAGCACGTTGGGTGGCACGGGATACATGCGGACGTGCATTGTCCTGTTGGAACAACAAGTTCCCTTGCCGGTCTAGGAATGGTAGAACGATGGGTTCGATGACGGTTTGGATGCACCGTGCACTATTCAGTGTCCCCTCGACGATCACCAGTGGTGTACGGCCAGTGTAGGAGATCGCTCCCCACACCATGATGCCGGGCGTTGGCCCTGTGTGCCTCGGTCGTATGCAGTCCTGATTGTGGCGCTCACCTGCACGGTGCCAAACACGCATACGACCATCATTGGCACCAAGGCAGAAGCGACTCTCATCGCTGAAGACGACACGTCTCCATTCGTCCCTCCATTCACGCCTGTCGCGACACCACTGGAGGCGGGCTGCACGATGTTGGGGCGTGAGCGGAAGACGGCCTAACGGTGTGCGGGACCGTAGCCCAGCTTCATGGAGACGGTTGCGAATGGTCCTCGCCGATACCCCAGGAGCAACAGTGTCCCTAATTTGCTGGGAAGTGGCGGTGTGGTCCCCTACGGCACTGCGTAGGATCCTACGGTCTTGGCGTGCATCCGTGCGTCGCTGCGGTCCGGTCCCAGGTCGACGGGCACGTGCACCTTCCGCCGACCACTGGCGACAACATCGATGTACTGTGGAGTCCTCACGCCCCACGTGTTGAGCAATTCGGCGGTACATCCACCCGGCCTCCCGCATGCCCACTATACGCCCTCGCTCAAAGTCCGTCAACTGCACATACGGTTCACGTCCACGCTGTCACGGCATGCTACCAGTGTTAAAGACTGCGATGGAGCTCCGTATGCCACGGCAAACTGGCTGACACTGACGGCGGCGGTGCACAAATGCTGCGCAGCTAGCGTCATTCGACGGCCAACACCGCGGTTCCTGGTGTGTCCGCTGTGCCGTGCGTGTGATCATTGCTTGTACAGCCCTCTCGCAGTGTCCGGAGCAAGTATGGTGGGTCTGACACACCGGTGTCAATGTGTTCTTTTTTCCATTTCCAGGAGTGTATATAAGCTTTTCTCGGTCTTCAGAGTCCGGCAGACTTACTTGCAAATCTGTCAATTTTCGGGTGTTCTTATTACCACAGTAGACAAATTACAGAACGTTGTTAAACACCACACAGCAACTGTTCTGTAAATTATTAGTTAGCTGACACCCCATGGATGCAATTGGCACAGAGTAAAGTGGGGCACATTGTAAATACTACTTGTTGGTCTCCAATACACTTAAACAGCTTTGCACTGGCTCGAACACACGACCCGTTCTGTAGTTGTATATTGTGGCCTCCAGCCTGGTAATGTCATGCTTCTTAGCCAAAGAAGACGTAAAAGTTTCCCGTAGTCGCGTGTCTGGACACTTTATAAAATCTGTAAGATGGTTACCTATAACTTTGTTTACTCCTGGACTTGTGATTTGACACATAAATTTGTTATATTCCTTTACCCTACAATTGGAGCTCATCCACGTTAAACAGTCTATTCCAGCTGTTTTTTCGTTGTCCACAATCACATTGCTGCTTCCCTGATGGTCTCCTTCCATGCAGAAGTCGGTTGTTGATATTAGGTAGTCGCACATCTCCATTTTATTAAAAATTCCGGCAAAGTCTTGCGTTATGTCTAAATCCAAAAGGTAATAATCGTCAACAAGTAGCTGCTGCAATATTCTGGGCAGCTCCTCCATTAGAACATCCAATTTAACATCCGCTAATTCCACTTCATATGGTATAGCCACATTCTTTTTTAAACGGTGCAGCAGAAGTACAGTATTTAGAAAAAAGCTGCTTCTTGTATACCTCAAATTCAGCAAGTACATCACGTTATGTTATAGGCGCATTGCAATAGTCTGGTATTCCATCAGTAAGTTTGGGTTCAACATTTTCAACACCTATTCGAGGAATAGCACAAGACTTCGGCACTGCAGTTATACAAGTACTAAAACAATGATCTATATCTTCTATGTGAATGCTACATGTTTGAAGCCAGTTAATGTTGTCACTGTATACAGCTTGAACATATGGGCACCATCTATTTAGTCTCTCTATTGTATTACACTCCTGGAAATTGAAATAAGAACACCGTGAATTCATCGTCCCAGGAAGGGGAAACTTTATTGACACATTCCTGGGGTCAGATACATCACATGATCACACTGACAGAACCACAGGCACATACACAGGCAACAGAGCATGCACAATGTCGGCACTAGTACAGTGTATATCCACCTTTCGCAGCAATGCAGGCTGCTATTCTCCCATGGAGACGATCGTAGAGATGCTGGATGTAGTCCTGTGGAACGGCTTGCCATGCCATTTCCACCTGGCGCCTCAGTTGGACCAGCGTTCGTGCTGGACGTGCAGACCGCGTGAGACGACGCTTCATCCAGTCCCAAACATGCTCAATGGGGGACAGATCCGGAGATCTTGCTGGCCAGGGTAGTTGACTTACACCTTCTAGAGCACGTTGGGTGGCGCGGGATACATGCGGACGTGCATTGTCCTGTTGGAACAGCAAGTTCCCTTGCCGGTCTAGGAATGGTAGAACGATGG
Organism: Schistocerca serialis cubense; assembly: GCF_023864345.2. Taxonomy (NCBI): domain Eukaryota; kingdom Metazoa; phylum Arthropoda; class Insecta; order Orthoptera; family Acrididae; genus Schistocerca; species Schistocerca serialis. Next base: position 528,458,201 of record NC_064640.1, read on the forward strand.
GTTCGATGATGGTTTGGATGTACCGTGCACTATTCAGTGTCCCCTCGACGATCACCAGTGGTGTACGGCCAGTGTAGGAGATCGCTCTCCACACCATGATGCCGGGTGTTGGCCCTGTGTGCCTCGGTCGTATGCAGTCCTGATTGTGGCGCTCACCTGCACGGCGCCAAACACGCATACGACCATCATTGGCACCAAGGCAGAAGCGACTCTCATCGCTGAAGACGACACGTCTCCATTCGTCCCTCCATTCACGCCTGTCGCGACACCACTGGAGGCGGGCTGCACGATGTTGGGGTGTGAGCGGAAGACGGCCTAACGGTGTGCGGGATCGTAGCCCAGCTTCATGGAGACGGTTGCGAATGGTCCTCGCCGATACCCCAGGAGCAACAGTGTCCCTAATTTGCTGGGAAGTGGCGGTGCGGTCCCCTACGGCACTGCGTAGGATCCTACGGTCTTGGCGTGCATCCCTGCGTCGCTGCGGTCCGGTCCCAGGTCGACGGGCACGTGCACCTTCCGCCGACCACTGGCGACAACATCGATGTACTGTGGAGACCTCACGCCCCACGTGTTGAGCAATTCGGCGGTACGTCCACCCGGCCTCCCGCATGCCCACTATACGCCCTCGCTCAAAGTCCGTCAACTGCACATACGGTTCACGTCCACGCTGTCGCGGCATGCTACCAGTGTTAAAGACTGCGATGGAGCTCCGTATGCCACGGCAAACTGGCTGACACTGACGGCGGCGGTGCACAAATGCTGCGCAGCTAGCGCCATTCGACGGCCAACACCGCGGTTTCTGGTGTGTCCGCTGTGCCGTGCGTGTGATCATTGCTTGTACAGCCCTCTCGCAGTGTCCGGAGCAAGTATGGTGGGTCTGACACACCGGTGTCAATGTGTTCTTTTTTCCATTTCCAGGAGTGTAGTTACTGCCATGTCTAGATTGAATAAGTTATCAACATTCGAATGCTGTATGAAAATACTATGACCCTCAGCGCTTTTAATTCTTACTGTAGCACCGTCATACATTGATAGAATACTCACAGTTAGACTGCCGCAGTACGTGTCCCAGTAGGAGTGGGATGGAGCGTATTCAGTAGTCATATGCTTCTTGATGTATTTTTTTACACGACAGAGTTCATCTTACTCGTAGTCAGAAAACCTAACTTTAACATTTTTGGGCACATTTTCGAGCACTAACACAGTTGACAGGCTACGGTCTTGTGAAACTTCAAGTCCTATATGAAGACGTTTTGAACCACTAACTGTTAACATATAGCTTGAGGCGAACAGTAAAGGGTGTGGTGCACTGGAGGTCGGTATCTTCTCATCCACAACATCCACACCAGCGCGGTTAGCCTGCTGTTCTTGCATTGATGGTTTTACGTCTCTTGTGCAATGACCAATGGACGGCGCGTGAAAAGGAGTCCAGTACTGTGAAGCCACCTCAAACGCAGTCTCTGGCACTGACATTAGCACCTCGCTATCCTGTTCCAGCATGCTGAGAAGCTGTACTATGGGATCCTGCGTGGAAGAGTCCGAGGTCACTACGTGTGCGGACCCCGACAGGTTGGAACCTGTTGATGCTAATGTCATGGGGGCAGCTAGCGGACAAAGAAGAATATTCATAAGCATAATATGCTGCTGCTACAGAAATAATAATAATAATAGTAGTTTTGCGAAATAGATACTTACTTTTCTGCTGCTTCCTCCTCCTATTTTGCTGCTGCTGCTGTGGTGACTGAAGCTTCTTCTTGACTGATTGACTGACCTGAACAGAGATCGAGTAGCTGCTGAGTCCCCCTTATGTACCATCCACCTGCGTCATCATGATGCTGTGTTCATATTGGCTGAATCGTGTGATCACATGACGTATCGATGTGCCCTCTAGCGATGAGCTCGTGAAATACATCAGTTCTTTGGTCTGCTGGATCGGAGGCAGTCGTCTCTTCTGGGCTGGGAGCTTATATGGTGCTTTTAGAAAAGGCAGACAGTTCCAACAATAGCACATGTTTCCATGAGATGGGTAATGCATCTTTAAAGCATCTTGCTGCAAGGCATTTATTTGCAAGAGCGTATTCTTCCTCTTCATATGTTCGAGCATTAATGCGCACTTCCATACCGCATGTAGGACGCTATGGGGCAGTCCTCGACTGTATGCTTACAAACAACATAGCTGTTAAACTCATCCCTCTCAGACACCAATAACTCATCGATAGAACATATTCGGCACGGTCACGAGGATAGGGGGTGAGCAGCTGATCTTCAATGGTATATGACGAGCATACGAATATGCTTAGACCGAAGCGAACTGACATCAAGTGGACGTCTCTTCCGTCAGTTCCATGTGCTCGCTAACTGTCAGACGACGCGGCAGCTGTCAACAGCCCCAACGTGTTCACAAACTGTCAGACGGCGTGGCGTGTTCGGGATGTCAGAGCACTCTTGAATAATGGTACTCGCGTCATCAGCTGACGTCAAGACATCGTCCTCTGTGTACCAAGCCACGTGTTGGATACACTGGGTGCAGCCATCTTGAATAACGGTACTTGCGTCATGATCTGACATCACAGTGGCGCTCTCTGGTGGCGACAGTGTGAACTAAGCCAGTTCGAGTCTAGACCCAGTGGCGAACACACATGCTTGAAATTGGTTACATAATAAAGACAAGTCCACTTTTCCCGACATTTTCCTAGGTGTGACGCATTATGATGTTGGAATTTGAACTTCCCGCCATTTCCTGGGGGGGGGGGGGAGGGGGGTTATGTAAGTGGAGGTAGCTCAACTGACCTTCTTCCCGCCAAAATTCAAACTTCCCACCAAAATCCGTCATCTTGGATGACGTCGCTGAGGGTGTGTCTGTGACGTCACGGCAGCCATCTAGGATAACGGTACTTTGGAATAGAACGTTGGTTGTTCCAATACTATAGTAGACCATACAGAACAACGAAGGACCATCTGTGCGAAGTGGCTTGCGCAATACGAGGCTGGGTGTGACAAATTCTTGTCAACCAGCGTCACAGGCGATGACACATGGGTTCATCACTTCGAACGGGAAACAAAACGGCAATCTATGGAGTGATCCACCCCATGTCTCCTGCTAAGAAAAGTTCAAAACCGCACCCTCAGCCTTTGAAGTCATGGCGACGGTCTTCTGGGGCTCTGAAGGGGTTATTCTGTTTGATGTCCTACCTCGTGGTGCTACAATCAACTCTAAAGTGTATTGTGCTACCCTCAGGAAATAGAAGAAAGGACTTCATCGTGTTCGTCACCACAAAAATCAAAACGGAATTCTCCTTCTCCATGACAATGCAAGGTCTTGCATAAGTCTGCGCATCCGAGAGGAGCTCAAAAAACTTCATTTGAAAGTTCTTCCTCATCCACCCTACAGCCAGGATGTATCGCCTTCCGACTTCCATCTGTTTGGCTCATTGCAGTCCATGGGAAACAGTGTGTGGATGATGGGGAGGTTATTGATGCTGCAAGACGTTGGCTTCTATGTCGATCACTAGAACGGGTACCATAACGACAAACATGCCTCCCCAGTAAGGTGGTTTAAGGCCGTCACAGTGAACGGAGATGTTGAAACATAGAGTTTTGTAGCCAAAATAGTGGGGAATAATATCGTGTATTGGAATCCTGAATAGGACCAGCCTATTTTAGAAAAAGAAGCGTTGCATAACTTATTGAACGCCCCTCGTACGTGCACCAAGTAAATGCCGCACTGTTCTTTTAACAATAGTTGCGATGGTAGGGTAGTCGTCCGAATACGAAATGTGTTAGAAACAGGTTGTTCCCACAAGGACTGGCAGTAGTTAACGTTGTCGATATCTGGGTGAGCAATCTCATGAATCGAGCAGATGTCATCAAAAACCATTATAGTTAACCTCGTGCCTACCTTACATTGTTCGATGACGGCACGGTAGCTCAGCGTGTTCGGTCAGAGGGTTAGCTGCCTTCTGTAATAAAAAAAACTGAGTTCACCGATCAACAACGAACTAAGACGGGTGTCTTACGACGTCCGCCCCGAGCAGATGCAACTAACGAATGCAAACAAAATGAGATTAAAAAAAAAAAAAGTGGTAAGCGTGACGGATTGCCGTCCTACGGTCCCGGGTTCGGTTACCGGCTGGGTTGGAGATTTCCCCCGCTCAGGGACTGTGTGTTGTGGTGTCTTCATCATCATTTCATCCCCACCCGGCGCGCAGGCCGCCCAAAGTGGCGTCGAATGTAATATGACCTGCACCAAGGCGGCCGGGCCTGCCCCGCAAGGGGCCTCCCGGCCAATGACGCCAAACGCTCATTTCCATTTTTACCGGAATACCTCCTTGCTACTTCCATGTTATTTGACTGTCGTTTGATTCTGGCATCATGCACGTAATATCTATCACTATTCAAATTGGCTCTGAGCACTATGGGACGTAACAGCTGAGGCCATCAGTCCCCTAGAAATTAGAACTACTTAAACCTAGCTAACCTAAGGACATCACACACATCCATGCCCGAGGCAGGATTCGAACCTGCGACCGTAGCGGTCGCGCGGCTCCAGACTGAAGCGCCTAGAACCCCCCGGCCACTCCGGCCGGCCGTCATCTAGTAAACCAGAGATATTTTAGTGGTGAGCAAAGACCGTCAGACGCACTCAGTTATGCCGCTTGATGCCGTTCAATCTTCCATTCACACCAGTAACTATTTATGTTCTACCTTATCCCTTAGAACTGAGGTGAACGACAGGGAGATCACACTATTTTTGGAGCCTGCTAAAACACCTCCTTGCCCTTGCACTATCGTTGCAATAGACGAACCGTGGTTCGTCCCTGTTGGCAACAGATTACTATACACCGTGCCACAACTCAGTATTGTTGTCCTACTTTGCTACGATCATCCTTTTATGTCGCCTACCTACCGAGTCACTTTGATAGTGGATTATACTTCAACAGCTCCTCCTGTGATGTAGTCACACCCACTACCAAGCTATCTGCCCAACTAAGTAATGCACATATCAGTTGTATGAAACAGATCCCACATTACTTATCTGAGCCCCCCTGGTATTGATCCATCCCAACAACCTGCCAGCACTACCAAATAATACCAAAGTCATTCTTTTGAAATCTTTCAATGATCTATTCGTTCGGTAAAAAGGACAGATCACCCTTGACCGTTCGACTGCGCACGTTACTGAATGGAGCTCTAAGGATTATTTACAGCAAATGGTTATCCCTAGTGCCACATCTGTACCTTTGACTCTGGTTCTTGTATGCTTTGTTATCTGGGTTGTGTATGCCTGAAGATACCACAACCGTTGCAAAGCACACCCTCTGGCAATATCTGAACAGCAGCCGTCTGGCAAGAATCATGAATCATGGGTAAACCATTTCAGGTACGATATCTATCAGGCATGACCCTTCTCCTTTATACACACATCAAAAAAAGTTTTGCATCACCCCAGTTCCCAAAAGACCTGAAGATAGACATTGACTGTGGATATTGTATCACAGACACAGTCCCTTTGACTGTTCAGAGATGTCACTAAACCCGCCCAAAGATGTAAACAACCATGCATGAGCAGCGCCTATTAGACGGAGGGGGTCTGACAGCCGATCGGTTCCAGTCATTCCACCAGGAAGGAGGTACACGGATCGTGGTGTCTGTACTTCAGCCATGCCTAGACGGTCAATACCGCGGTTCGATCGCGTCCGCATTGTTACTTTGTGCCAGGAAGGGCTCTCAACAAGGAAAATGTCCAGGCGTCTCGGAGTGAACCAAAGCGATGTTGTTCGGACATGGAGGAGATACAGAAACACCTGTCTATGAAATGCCTCGCTCAGGCCGCCCAAGGGCTACTACTGCCGTGGATGACCGCTACCTACGGCAAATGGCTCGGAGGAACCCTGACAGCAACGCCACCATGTTGAATAATGCTTTTCGTGCAGCCACAGGACGTCGTGTTACGACTCAAAGTGTGTGCAATAGGTTGCATGATGCGCAACTTCATTCCCGACGTCCATATCGAGGTCCATCTTTGCAACCACTATACCATGCAGCGCGGTACAGATGGGCCCAACAACATGCCGAATGGACCGCTCAGGATTGGAATCACGTTCTCTTCACCAATGAGTGTCGCATATGCCTTCAACCAGACAATCGTCAGAGACGTGCTTGGAGGTAACCTGGTCAGGCTGAACGCCTTAGACACCCTGTCCAACAAGTGCAGCAAGGTGGAGGTTCCCTGTTGTTTTGGGGTGGCAATATGTGGAGCTGACGTAAGCCGTTGGTGGTCGTGGAAGGCGCCGTAACGGCTGTACGATACGTGAATGCCATCCTCCGACCGATAGTGCAACCATAACGGCAGCATATTGGTAAGGCATTCTTCTTCATGGACGACAATTCCCCCCCCCCCCCCCCCATTGTGCACATATTGTGAATGACATCCTTCAGGATATCGACACAGACATGAACCCTATCGAACATGCCTGGGATAGATTGAAAAGAACTGTTTGTGGACGACGTGAGCCACCAACCACTATGAGGGATCGATGCCGAATCACCGTTGAGGAGTGGTACAATCTGGGCCAACAGTCCTGTTGTAGTACAAGAAAATTGAATCTTGCAACCAACAAAAGTAATAGGTCCTTGTAATAACTCCTGTTGACCAGTCTCATTTGGTGCAATTGAAAAGGTGTCCACTGTCTTGTACACTGGAAGTCTGCTCCTTCTTCTATACATTCTCCTCCTGTACGGCATGGCGATGCGTAGCATGTGGCTGCCTCAAGTCGAATGAGCCTGCAGCTGCCTCAGTACCGGATGCTGCTAATGAGAAGAACTCGGTGCGGCTGCATTTATATTGTGTACGCGGTGTTATGACACTACTGCATTTACATTGTGTATGCGTGTTAAAGCGCGTGACCTTGGTGTCTCGCGCTGTACGCTGCTCACTGTGCGTGACCTTGATTCAGACTTAGAAATTTTCAGCGTGCCTTATATTTACTTAACCCGTGTTGCAGAAGAATTCACTTCCGGCCTATGTTATTCTTATGGGATTTAGCGCTCTTATCATTTTTTTAAATCAAATGTTACTTCCGGCTTTTAACGAGCGCACACAGCACGCTCATTAAAAGCCGGAAGTAACATTTGATTAAAAAAAATGATAAGAGCGCTAAATCCCATAAGAATAACACAGACCGGAAGTGAATTCTTCTGGAACACGGGTTAAGTAAATATAAGGCACGCTGAAAATTTCTAAGTCCGAATCAAGGTCACGCGCAGTGAGCAGCATACAGCGCGAGACACCAAGGTCACGCGCTTTAACATGCATACACAATGTAAATGTAGTAGCGTCATAACACCACGTACACAATATAAATGCAGTAGCGTCTTGTTGTGTGTGACCTTGATTCGGACTTAGAAATTTTCAGCGTGCCTTATATTTACTTGATCGATGTTGCAGAAAAATTCACTTCCGGTCTGTGTTATTCTTATGGAGATTTAGCGCTGTGTGTGTTTACCGTATGCCGCTGTGTAAGGCGGGTGACCTTGAGCGGGACTTAGCTGCAGAGCGAGGCTGCCGGGCAACACGGTCCCTAGTTTTACTAGGACCGTGTTGCAGAAGAATTCAATTCCGGTTGCGCAACGGCGCTAATAACTGCCGCGCAGAGTACTTATCATTAGCAGCATCTGGTACTGAGGCAGCTGCAGGCTCATTCGACTCGAGGCAGCCGCACGCTACACATCGCCATGCCGTACAGGACGGGATTGTATAGAAGAAGGAGCAGACTTCCAGTGTACAAGACAGTGGACACCTTTTCAATTACACCAAATGAGACTGGTCAACAGGAGTTATTACAAGGATGTACGTCGTGTTTTATGCGTCTTGTTGCGCGTGACCTTGATTTGGACTTAGAAATTTTCAGCGTGCCTTATATTTACTTGACCCATGTTGCAGAAAAATTCACTTCCGGTCTGTGTTATTCTTATGGAGATTTAGCGCTCTTATCATTTGATTCTATCAAAATGCCCTTCCGTTTTTTAATGAGAGCTGATAAGGACTTCCGCCGCACTGCTCTCGGTTTGGAGTCACTCGGCCAGCAGCAGCTGACTGTGGAACACAACACGGGTCCTAGTATTACGAGACCCGTGTTGCACAACTCTGTTTTTTAGTTCCTAATTCATTTTCGGTCGTTTATTGCATTCTGTCCTGTGGGTTGCAGGGGTTACGTCCCCTGGGGATGTGGGCGGGTTGTCTATTTGTTTTAGTTCTCGGTTTTTTAGTTTCCCTCTGTAATAGAGTTGTCCTTGATAAAATATTCTTGTCTTTAAAGTTTGATTGTGGTCGTTATTGTTCGCGCCAGACCGCTCGTGAAATTTTTTTTTTTAATGAATTAGAAGAACTTAACATTTTGTTCATTTTTAGGTTAAGATGTTATGACCTCAATAGAATAAAAACCTCAAAGTCCTTCTATCTTATAGAAGACAACTCGAATACAAAACGAAACAAAAAATCAGAAAACTAAACACATAGACAACCCACCCTCCTCTACAGGGGATGTAACCCCTGCAACCCACAGGAGACAAAGCAATAAACGACCGAAAACGAATTAATCTGCAACACGTGCAGTGAGCAGCGTACAGTGCGAGACACCAAGGTCACGCGCTTTAACACGCGTACACAATGTAAATGCAGTAGCGTCATAACACCGCGTACACAATATAAATGCAGTAGCGTGGTACGTGAGACCCACCCACAGTCCCCACACCTACACACAGTAGACCACCCAAACACTATGTATAGTGTTAAATTAAGTTATTTATTAACCTAATTTATTCACCCTGATAAGGAGACCTCACTTACCGTGAGGCCATTCTCTAGGAAGGCCTTCGGCTGTGTGTCTGAGAAGGACTTTGAGGTTTTTATTCTATTGAGGTCATAACATCTTAACCTAAAAATGAACAAAATGTTAAGTTCTTCTAATTCATTAAAAAAAAATTTCACGAGCGGTCTGGCGCGAACAATAACGACCACAATCAAACTTTAAAGACAAGAATATTTTATCAAGGACAACTCTATTACAGAGGGAAACCAAAAAACCGAGAACTAAAACAAATAGACAACCCGCCCACCTCCCCAGGGGACGTAACCCCTGCAACCCACAGGACAGAATGCAATAAACGACCGAAAATGAATTAGGAACCAAAAAACAGAGTTGTGCAACACGGGTCTCGTAATACTAGGACCCGTGTTGTGTTCCACAGTCAGCTGCTGCTGGCCAAGTGACTCCAAGCCGAGAGCAGCGCGGCGGAAGTCCTTATCAGCGCTCATTAAAAACCGGAAGTGCATTTTGATAGAATCAAATGATAAGAGCGCTAAATCTCCATAAGAATAACACAGACTGGAAGTGAATTTTTCTGCAACACGTGTTAAGTAAATATAAGGCACGCTGAAAATTTCCAAGTCCGAATCAAGGTCACGCGCAGTGAGCAGCGTACTGCGCGAGACACCAAGTTCACGCGCTTTAACACGCGTACACAATGTAAATGCAGTAGCGTCATAAAACCGCGTACGCAATATAAATGCAGTAGCGTCATAACAGCAAAGACCCTTGATGAACTTGTGGATAGTACGCCACGAGGAATACAGGCATGCATCAATGCAGGAGGACGTGCTACTGGGTATTAGCGATACCGGTGTGTACAGCAATCTGGAGCACCACCTCTGAAGGTTTCGCTGTATGGTGGTACAACATGCAATGTGTGGTTTTCATGAGCAATAAAAAGGGCGGAAATGATGTTTATGTTGATCTCTATTCCAATTTTCTGTACAGGTTCCGGAACTCTCGAACTGAGGTGATGCAAAACTTTTTTTGATGTTTGTATTTAGATTTATGAATTAGGTAAATGCAACCATTAGTTGTTTTGTAATTGTAAGACTGAAAGTCCTACATGTATTATGGGGAAATGTGACTTTTTATGATGGAATCCTAGTGACAGGGAGTAGCAAACAATAAATTATGTTTTAATAACTCATGTGATCCAAATACTAATGTAATGTGTAATGTGCTGGTAATAGATTGTTAAAAAGAGGGCTTTGCAACCTGTTGCCACTGAGTTGTGATACAAGCACTGTCACTGTAAACTACAAACAGTTTGTGTCACTGTTATCCGTAAATCTGCCCCCCTTTATAGTGACGTCCTCTTATGCACCTTTGCTAACGTGCCCCTGACATGGAGTGCTGCAATCTCCTGCGAGGCCTGTTCGTCACGCCTGACAACCCTTCTTCGGTAGCGCCATCACTGTTGGTGTTGACGACAGTCCTCATTGCTGCGCCCAGGCAATCCGCGTGCCAGCCAGCCGCTGCCCGGCTGTCACCCGTCATCTGTCCTCGCGCTGCCGTTTCGATTCCACCCTTCCTCGCCACCCTGTCGCTCCCTTCGCTCCGACGGCAACGCATCAGTAAAACAGACCAAAAGAAAGAACCACTTTCTCTCTATTTTTGTCTTATTTACGTGGCCAACTACTTTTGTATGAAATTTACTTAATACTGTTAGATGCCGGCCGCTGTGGCCGAGCGGCTCTAGGCGCTTCAGTCCGGAACCGCGCTGCTGCTACGGTCGCAGGTTCGAATCCAGCCTCGGGCGTGGATGTGTGTGATGTCCTTAGGTTAGTTAGGTTTAAGTAGTTTCTAAGTCTTGGGGACTGATGACCTCCGATGTTAAGTCCCATAGTGCTTAGAGCCATTCGAAATACTGTTGGATGAGAACTAAAAATGTCAACTATTATAACCTTAGTCCCTTTTGCCATTCGTTTAAAAGATTCTGTCAAGTTCGTTATTCGCTCCTCTAGATTTAGTCCCTTTACTGAATGTCGTCCAACCCTCCAACGGAGCCTTTAACTTTTGCCGCCTATTGTAGTTGCTGGATTAGAATAACGCCTGTAGCCAGGCTTCTATGGATGGCGAGAGAATGTGAGCTGAGGGGTTAATGAAAAGACTGAGGGATAAATTTTTCAAAATGTAATTTTTTTGCGTGTCATTGTCTAGAACTTCGCCTAATGATGAAACAGTGGCTGGGCCTGGGCTGGTGCAGTGCCGGATGTCACTCGATGTGCTCATACTCACGCTAAGTCACGTGGGTACTGCTGACAGGGGACGATATTCCAGAGGCAATGCTGACCGAGGGATGGCCAATGGACGGTCTGGAAATGGTCACGTCGGATAGCAGAGCGTGCTGGCGAGAGCGCCCCTGAGCCACTGAGATAGCCTGTTGCTTGCCAGCTCTCCTCCTGATCGGACATGTTTCCAAGCTCCTCCTCCTTTTGGGCAATACACGCGTCAGAGTGACTGTGGCAGGTCTCTGTCATCACTGAGTGCAACACATCTGTGCCTCTTAGAGAATAGGTTTGGAGCCAACGAAACACTACTTTTGAATCTGCAAACTCTCTAGTTCTGAATTTCTGCCAAAATTATTCTGTCAACCCGGATGCCTACTTCTCGCTACCATGTAACCACGGCTATACCACGTAGAGGGCGTTGTTGACACCACTGACTCCTCCTGGAATTGCGACAGCGACTTGACCTCGTCCCTTGTGATTGGCTTTGTGTTGTAAGTAGGCTGTTTAGATTTTTTTATTGGTAACGCCACCTCTGTATGAAAATCACTGTATGTGCTGTGTGCAGTCTGTGGCTGCTTTGCATTGTTGTAATACTCGCCATTGTAGTGTTGGGCAGCGGCAGCTGGATGTGAACAGCGCGTAGCGTTGCGCAGTTGGAGGTGAGCCGCCAGCAGTGGTGGATGTGGGGAGAGAGATGGCGGAGTTTTGAAATTTGTCATGAACTGCTATATATATTATGACTATTGAGCTGGCAGTAGTGGCGCTCGCTGTATTGCAGTAGCTTGAGTAGTGAAGATTTAGGTGAGGTAAGTGATTTGTGAAAGGTATAGTTTAAAGTTAGTCAGGGCCCATTCTTTTGTAGGGATTATTGAAAGTCAGATTGCGTTGCGCTAACAAAATATTGTGTGTCAGTTTAAGCACAGTCGTATATAATTGTTCAAAGGGGACGTTTCATATGTCGACCCTTAGCCGAGGATACCTCACTGGAATCTTCTGATTTTTTTCTTGTAGTTTGTGTAATTAGTGTAGCTATTGTTTATTGCTAGCGCGTAATTGTAGAGAAAATCTCCTTTGTAGTTGCAGTCTTTCATTGTCGTACAGTAAAACAGTTGTGGCATGCATGTAGATTTGCACCAAGTATTTCGCAGCTGCAATTAACTAGATATTATTTTCAGTGCTATGTTAATATGTTCTCTTATTTTTGATCTTCAAATTGTGTTTTTCTGTGTTGTCGTGTGAAATACTGTGACAATAATGGCGTGTGAAAAACGTAATACTAGGCTCCAAAGTAAACTGAGAAATGACAGTGAAAATGAAAGCAGTGTGCTAGCGCCACCGAGTAATGAATTAACTGATGTTCAAAGTAGTAATTTGGTAATTGTGCATAGGGAAATGGAGCGGGCTGCAAACAATGGTGTAGACATTGAAACAGGTAGTGAACAGGGAAGCATTATCGATCGATCGGTCGGCAACAGCTCGCCTCAGGAATCCGAAATGACAGGACACAATTTCGCAAATACTGTAGATTCAGGTTTTGGGTCATCACCGTTTTCTCAAATAAGTCAAGACACATTTTCTGCTTGTCAAAATGTGAATGTTGCCGGTGCAAATGTACTGCCGAAAAGCGTAGAGAAACAGATTCCAGACACTAATACATTATTATTGCAATTAATGCAACAAATGGAACAAAATCAGAGACAAATGGGACAAAATCTTAAAAAGTTAGACACAGTGGAACAAAATCTTAAAAAGTTAGACACAATGGAACAAAATCTTCAAAAGTTAGACACCACACTTGAACAAACACGTGAAGATTTAACTACTGAGTTACATAACATTGAATCGAAATGTCAAAAAGTCTGTAATGACGTAAAAACACAAATTTGTGAGCATTTTCAACCTATTTTTTCGCGACATGAAAATGCATTACAGAATCACGAAGCAGCCATGAAAGAACTGCAAACTATTGTTCATGAAAATCATGAGACCGTGTGGGCTAAAATTGACTCAGTTGCATCTACCGATTCGGTTACGCAACTTGCAAAAACTCAGGAAAACTTAAAGGACACAGTAGATTCGATTTCAACACAAATGGACACTCTGAAACTTGGTTCAGAAAAACACACTGAGGAAATATGTTCACTATCGGAGAAAGTAGCCGAACTTTCGGATCAGGTCACTAACTTATCTACAAAGGTAGATGATGATCTGAATGACAGAAGACCTGTAGCCTTCACTGACACAGAAGAGTATGAACAAATAAGATAATTCAAACAGAATCAAAATCAACTCAATACACAGTACAAAAGAGAAATCCGGGAAGTACAAGATCAGCTGACACAGGTAATACAAGAATTACGTATTTCAGAGGACACTCGCGCCCCAATATGGGAAGAGGGACACAGAAATACGGAACAGCCACAAAATAATAACACAGGACATTTCGGAAGTTATGAAAGAAATTGGCAATGTGCACCGAATTTTGAGATGGAACGGCCAACACGACCTAACAATGACCGATATGCGACTCGCCGACATGATGATTTTGACTATAAGCTGTTCATTACTACACGTAAATTCAAAACATTTAAGAATTCTGGCAACGACATTCATCCACAAGCATGGCTCCATCAATTCTCGCATTGTTTTCCTCCCAACTGGTCGTTAGAACACACATTAGAATTTATGTGTGGCTACTTGGAGAATGAACCAGCTGTAAGAATGCGATCGGTAATTCACGATTGCCACAGTGAAGGAGAGTTTTACCATGCCTTCCTCTCAGCATATTGGTCTCAAGCCACACAAGACCGAGTAAAACATAGCATCATAATGATGAAACGTTTCGAACAATCTGAATTTTCCAGTCTTATGAAATATTTTGAAGACATGTTGCATAAGAATCAGTATCTTTCAAACCCATACAGCCCCTCAGAACTCATCCGCATTTGCTTAATCAAACTGCCTGAACATTTACGACATATTATTTTGGCAGGACGTTGCAAAGACGACATTGAAGCATTTCAGGGACTCTTACAAGAATTAGAAATTGACACTGACAATCGCGGAACGCGAAACCAGGAACACAACAATTACAGGTCACATCCGTCGCAATTCCGCGATGAAAGAAGTAATAACTTGACACGACAAGGCTATTCTCACAACACAAATCGTGACCAAAACAGACACCACCCGTATGACAACCGTTGGCAGAGTAGTAATAACTACAGGGAAAGATCACCTCTCCGTGGTAATGACTATCACAGAGACAATAAGAGAAACAGACAATATGGGAACCAAAACAATTATTATCAAGGGAGACAGAATACTTTCAGACGCAACAGTTCAGCGCGCAGTTACGATTCAGGAAGAAATTCTCCACCACGTGACCGACAAGGAAGAAACTACGGAATCTACTGACATGACGACAGACGATATAATCATAACGACAGACGTCAATTTCATCAGAACTGGCGGGATTCTAACACGGCTGGGCCCTCTCGGCAATGCGAATTTGTAGAAGTTAGGTCTCCTAATCCCAATAACGACGCGCGCCAACAAAGGGACAGACAATGACTCGCACCGCAGGCAGCCGCTTGCGCCGGCTGGCTCAGAGAAAAATGACATAGACGCTAACCTTAAGAAAAATTCCAGTATTGTTTAACGACGTATACCACACGATAATTGCGTTGAAGCTGAAACTCTGCATACTAGGAAGAGTAAAGGTTTACACCACATTTCACATGTAAAACCGTTTATTGAAAAATAATCTGCTTTTTAACTTTGTCTTTGCCATAAAACTTTTCAATTGACGCTACTAGTACGCTTTGTTACACTGAGAAACTGTTAACATGCAACAATGTTTTGAAGTTAAATATCCAGTCAAGAACCAAGAGAACTTATTTAAACAGAAATTACGAATGCATTGTTATAGTGAACAGACGACACAGTGTTGTTATTTGTACATTCTTGCTTGTTAGTTGCACGATTACGTAACGACTACAAGGCTCACATACTTAGAACATTTACCAGTACTGCTAATGAGATTTTAATGCAACATTTTGGTTTACTTGAAAATACATTCTGATTTAAAGTACTTTCAGTGAGATACCAGATGGCACAGTGGTTAGTTTATGTGACAGCTACACGATTTTATCACGACGCTACTAATGAGTGACAATTTACAATGTTGCTTTTGCAGTGTTTCTGTTTTATATCTGCACAGTTTTCTGTTTTATTCTGGAAAGTAAAACAGGTTTTAGTAGTAACTTTTGTGGTATAGCTACAATGAGACTGCCTTTTCCGTAGCACAACAATACGTTACAGCACAGTACTTTCCTCATCACGGCAATAAGCGTAATAACTAAGACATTTATACGCAAAGCATTTCACTTTTGTGTATTATGAGGTAAGTACATTGACTTCTGCAGAACTTAGCTTTTGGAGGACGATAACTACGACACTTCTACACAGATTATGTTGCAACAAGACGCACATTTAGCGCTACAGTACACGTATTTGAGTGATTAATTTTGTACTTAAAACATTTATTTTTAAAGATTTTTGAATTACAAAGAAAGTTTTCCGTGATACATTTCATTCCATTGCTGTAATCTGTAACACCTGAGGGTATAATTACATTAATCCTCAGGGGGGTACACGCTTACTTTGTGTACCATGTGTGTGGCAACCACAAGGAACCCTAGCTAATATGGTATTTGCTTATACAACTTTACACATCGGTACCATATTTCTCTAACACACAAATTACACAGCTATCTGATCATTTAACTGAGAGATAAACATTTTTTTACTACATCAGTGACACATGTTTACGCAATACACAGTTGGGTAACTTCACAGTTATGAAACTGTATTTTGTCTGTACTTTGTAAACTGTTCATATTTTTTCGGAATCATTGTGATACTATGAGAGCTTTGAATGATGTATTTGGTAAGAAAGCATGATTTTAAAGTACGTTTGAGGTAGATGACACTATTGAAATGAGCAGAGAATTTTTTTTAGGTTTTGAAATTATTGCAGAAAGCTACGACGTTTTTGAGATTTGACTGAGGTGTTATGATGTTATTATTATGACGACGATGTGTATTATGCTGTTGAGGTATGTTTATGATCAATAAGCTGATGCTATATGAGTTATTTGACTATGCTATGTATCTGTTATCATGAAATATTGAAGAAGTGTCGACGAATAAGGTAAGGAATAATGAGTAGTGGTTAGGGACTCTGGTTTGTGAAAAAGGTTGTTGGAAACCGAGAATCGTACTTTAAGAGTTGTGAAATGTGTGTATATGCGTGAATGGATCACAATGCTGGTGAAAATTTTTTGGAGCTGTTATATTTACAGGATTTTGTTTCTACACATTTGTAACGCAAATTTTCGACCTCTGAAATTTTCATATGAGACTATCACTGTAGCGAAAACTGCTGTCATAAATATTTCGGTAAGAAAGGTAAGTGACCGTGACGTAATTCGTTGGGAGCGGCCAGGTGTGCCAGCCGCCTTGAGAAAAAGCCATTAGGTGGTAGAAAAAAAAAGGGGAGGCAATTATTCTCACTATCGACATTCCTTTGTAGACAGCATCGTAAATACGACACCCTCAAACTTGAAAACATGATTACACTGTAGAGTTCTTAATTTATTATATTTACTGAAATGAAATGATGAGAAACATTTTTTGTCTATTGTCTTGTTAGTTGAAAGATTGTTTACTGAATTATGAAATGCCATATGGCTAGTGAATGACGTTTGACGCCTTGCTTTGCCTATTTTTTTTAATATCTAATTTCTAGCTGCACTACAGCATTGCTTATTATAAAATTTAATAGATGTACTAATATCACTATTTTCTGTCTACAGACCCAGTAAAGAATACGTTTCTGATAAACTTTCTTGGAAAAGAGAGCACAAATAGACATTTCCCTTCACAGGAATTGCATAAATAATTTCTTTACGATTTAGTAACTCATCTGCTAGTGTAAGTTCTCGTGCTGCATCACTCTAGTATTAAGATGTGACATAGGTATTAGACATGGCCATTTTTAGTGTACTATTTTTTCTACTTGAGCTTTGTCATGTTTAGGTATAAGTTATTTCATTTTCTGTTGTTGGTTACCAGGCATAGTGCTACTGAATTTCAATTTGTGTTACTCTGCTAAGCCAGATTAATTTTTTTGTTTGCTGCGCATTGCCTCATATTAGTTGTAATGTTGAATTACTTGGTAATTTAGATTTACTGTAGCTTGCTTTGCGATTTTCCATTTTTTTTCATTGCTGTTTATATTAATTGTTTTATGTGCTGCTGCATTGCCTCGTCCCTTAGTTTAGCATCTGAGCTCAGTAGATTTAAGATAGCTTAAGAGGGGGTAGACTATATAAGAAACTTACTATGGAGAATAGGGTAAAGTATGCATTGCAAAGTTATATGAAAAAGATTTGGGCCCAAATGAGTATTGTACAATCAGAAATAATTATTTTGAAAGAAATATGAACAGAATACAGAAAGCAGGCTTAGATAGGACTTTTTGGGAATAATGATGAACAAAGGGAGATCTCCATGCAAAATACTGCAGTAAAACAAACCCTGTCCTTTCCCTTTTGTGTTATCCCACTATATGTTTGTGTATCCTTGTGTATTTGTTTTCTTCCTGTCTCTGTGTACTGTTTCATAGAACTTTTTTCTCTTCTAATACTAAGTTACATTCACTATGATGAGGAATACTGTTATTCTCAAATACAATTGGCATTAATAATGTGTTATTTACTTTGTAAAGATGTTTAGACATTATTTATTCTGTTTTGTGTTAATGCTCATGTGTGAAGTTGATGTTTCGAAAGTTATTCTGATCTTTTATGTATGTACTCATGTCATAATTCCTGTAACACTGACGTATATGTCTATTTCTATTCTTTTGTAACGCCTGTTTTACTACAAATGTTATCTGTATTGTTATGTTCTTTAATGATGTATTTTGTACCTTTGTAATTGTATTCTCATGTTATAAAATTGTAATTGACACCAGTTCATCTTATTATTAACTTGTAAGTTACATTTCACTGCACACGTTTTTGTTGGTCATAGTATATGGACAATATGTGAGAAGTAGGGACTGTTAGTGTTTGCACATGTGTTAATAATTCAGCAAGGGACTGGATAACAGCATTGTTGGTTCTAAGGACAGTTCCAAAAAACTTTGTGAGTGCACAAGTGGTGGTTTATGGACTTGCCATATTATCCGCAAGACTCTTCAACGGTGATTGTGCACCTGCACAGTCACAACAGATGGCTGCTGGCTATCTCTACAAGGAGTACAGTGGGTCTACATCTTTGATGATCCATCAATACCATTATTTCTACAAGGACTGCAGTGGGTCTGCACCTCTGGTGGCCCACCAATACCGTAATCTCTACCAGGACTACAGTGGGTCTGCTCTGTGATGACCTACCCACCAATATTCTTCAAAACTTCGACTGACTCTGCTGTGGGTTTGCTCTGTTGTGGCGCATTATCTGTCAGCATGTCAAGAGTCAGCACTGTCTTTCCGTTGGAAGGACAACGCTACTTCTTCAAGACTGCATGGAAATCCACTACTTCCGTGTGCATTTTCTTCTACTGCTCAGACTTTGAGGAAAACACTACTATTTTACCTTGATGAACAATCTGGACTGTCTTTATGGACTGTGAGAAATTTTTAGCTTTTGACCAACATTGTATCAATAAGTGTGTGCATTTGATTTCTCTGTTATTGTAATTATGAAAAATTTTTTTTCAAATCTGTATTGGCCACTGCCCAATCCAATTTGTAAAATTTTTTGTGGGGAGCATGGGGGCTATGTAAGTAGGCTGTTTATGTTTTCTTATTGGCAATGTTACGTAGCGCTCTGTGTGAGAATCACTGGCTGTGCTGTGTGCAGTCTGTGGCTAGTTTGCATTGTTGTCTGCCATTGTAGTGTTGGGCAGCGGCAGCTGGATGTGAACAGCGCGTAGCGTTGCTCAGTTGGAGGTGAGCCGCCAGCAGTGGTGGATGTGGGGAGAGAGATGGCGGAGTTTTGAAATTTGTCATGAACTGCTATATTTATATATGGTGATATCAAGGTAAATACATTGTTTGTTCTCTATTAATATCTTTCATTTGCTAACTATCCCTATCAGTAGTTAGTGCCTTCCATAGTTTGAATCTTTTATTTAGCTGGCAGTAGTGGCGCTCGCTGTATTGCAGTAGCTTGAGCAGCGAAGATTTTTGTGAGGTAAGTGATTTGTGAAAGGTATAGTTTAATGTTAGTCAGGGCCATTCTTTTGTAGGGAATTTTGAAAGTCAGATTGCGTTGCGCTGACAAAATATTGTGTGTCAATTTAAGCACAGTCATGTATGATTGTTCAAAGGGGACGTTTCAGTGTCATTATCTTCTTCCAGCGACGCAAGCAATCGTCGCAGTCCCTCGGCCATCACTACGACTTGTGCTACATCATTTGATTCGTAATTTGAGTAACGTTGTCGCTGAAAGCACCACCTACTGCATTCGCCTTCACGTTTGGGTCACTGATGACATTTTGTGTGGCTTGTAGCAGCAATATTCGCTGATTTCACTAGAGGATGTGTTTGATTGCCTTACCAACCGTTTCGTAACCGAAACGAACTGTGGCGACTCATTCGTCGACTTCCGATTACAATTTTCTTTGAGCACTACTCTTATATTTTGGAAATAGCGATTTAGCAGCCGTTTAGTGGCAGCATTCATTGTTAGCTACCATTACCAGTAAAGGGTATCTTTGTGCACGGTGGTGGCTAAAATAGCTGGTGGCAGCTGCTGTGAATTTTGCGAGGCCACTGTCGCCAATGTTACTTCAGCGGAATGCAGCAGCGCCTCGTCGGCTCCAACATCTGCAGGTGGGGGTACTGTATTCAGTAATGAGGCACTTGTAGTGCAGAAACGATCTCAGACAATGTCCTCTTCTAGGCACCTGCGACACATTGTCGTCTGTGAGGAAGATAATACGGGAGGGTGATCAAAAAGTAACCCATTTCACATACGTGCAGTGACGTGCTGTTATATTTTTGACGACAGTTAGATCTATGGCATGTTGCCGTCCTCCATGATTGGGTAGGTAGCGAGGTTGTGCAGTTCAATATCAATGACCTCATGTTGTTCGGCGACACGCAGGTAGCATTGGAAGCTGATGTTTGTTGACCTGGACCTCCCTAATGACCTCGATACCGACGCGACATTAAAACGTAGCCTTCCTTTGCTTCTTTGACCTCAAATCTTTTGTCATGTGCTTGGCACTGAAATCTCTGTGATGAAGATGACGCGGAAGAATAACAAAGCAACAAAATCGTTCGGATTCAGGGCTGCTATCGGTGGCCCGTACGGGATATCACGCCACGCCGCCAACGTAAGATGTCCCAGTAACGCCAGTGGCGGTCAGAATAGCTAAGGATGACAGCTGAACTTGAAAGTGGAGGAAGGTTGCTTTTTGTTTTCCAGATTCAAAAATCCACCACATCCCATCTTGTATAAGAGTACAGTCCCCTAAAAAACTTTTGAGAAAATTATGTGTGCTCATAACAAAATCTGTAACTTTAACTTCATGTCCAACATGTGCTAGTAGCATAGACGCAGAAATAATGTTCTCGGAAATGCATCCGCTGCACTTTGATACTGCAGCACAGGGTCAAACAGTTTTATTGTTTCTTCAGACTGAAAACTTCTGTCATCTTGTTGATCTGGTGTTGTTCTGCTGTACTTAGCCGGCCGAAGTGGCCGTGCGGTTCTAGGCGCTGCAGTCTGGAACCGCGAGACCGCTACGGTAGCAGGTTCGAATCTTGCCTCGGGCATGGATGTGTGTGGTGTCCTTAGGTTAGTTAGGTTTAACTAGTTCTAAGTTCTAGGGGACTAATGACCTCAGAAGTTGAGTCCCATAGTGCTCAGAGCCATTTGAACCATTTTTTGCTGTACTTATTTTTCTATACTTTCCTAGAAGTGTAAACCAATATATCGTTTTCTCTTAAGTATATCTCGCATAAAAATAGTGAAGTTAAAATTAAGAAGAGATTTGAGTTTACGAGGAGGCTTACCAACTATCTTTCTTTGCGCACACCATTTGTGACTGGACCAGGATAGGTCCCACGCAACAGTAGTACACACGATACTCCCCACTACACACCGTAAGGCGATTTTTAGAAAATATTTTTTGATGTAGGTATATTATGAATTACATAGTTACCATTTCAAAGATCAGTCTGTTGGTATATGTATCGCATTGGCTACTAGTACAAGGGGCGTTCAAGATGTAATGTAACAATTTTTTTTCTCGGCCTATTTTGGATGAAAAATTGCGGAATTTGTTGTGGGACATCGTGGAATATTCCCACTTCTGCCCCTATAGTTTCATGAAGTTCCGCTTGGTGGCGGTGCTATACGTAGCCTTCAAAATGGCGTCTGTAACGGAGGGTGTTCCAGGCAGAGAAGTGTCATTGAGCTTCTTTAAACGGAAAACCATATCATCACCGATATTCATAGGCGCGTGTAGAACGTCTATGGAGACCTGGCAGTGAACAAAAGCACGGTGAGCCGTTGGGCAAGGCGTCTGTCATCATAGCAACAAGATCGCGCAAACTTGTCCTGTCTTCCGAGTGCGGCCGCACACATCTGTGATTCTGCAAAGTTGAAAAGTGTGGACACTCTCATCCGGGGCGATCGACGGATCACAATCAAACACGTCGCTGCACAACTGGACGTCTGTGTTGGTAGTGGTGACACACTCGTCCACCAGTGAGGGTTAGTCAGAGGTGTGTGTCCGCTGCCTTGCTCCCCGCCTAACAGAAGACTATAAAGAGCAACGAAGGACCATCTGCGCGAAGTTGCTTGCGCACTACGAGGCCGATCGTGACAATTTTGTGTCTAAAATCGTCACAGGCAATGAAACATGGCTTTATAACGTCAAACCTGAAACAAAACTCCAATCCATGGAGTAGTACCACACCACCACTCCTCAAACAAAATGTTCAAAGCCGCACCCTAAGCCAGTAGAGTCATGGTAACAGTCTTCTAAGACACTGAATGGTTTTTTTAATGTTTGATGTCCTCCTTCATGGTGCAACGATCAGCTCTTAAGTGTATTGTGTTACCCCCCGGAAATTGAAGAAACAACTTGAGCGTGTTCGTGCCACAAAAATGCAAATGATCTCCTCCTTCTCCATGCCAGTGCAAGGCCACAAACAAGTTTGCACGCCACAGAGAAGCTCACAAAACGTCATTGTATCATTGGACTGTGCATCCTGTGACCTTATTTAACGATTATGTGTTGAGTAGTTGCTCTCAAAACAGCATCCCACACGAGCAAACCAGTTGCGAATTTATCTGATCTTGTTCGCACCTTAGATAATTGGACTATGCATGGCTTTGTTTACAAGGAATAGCTGACTGTAGTCATAGGGTCGATCCGTGCATGTTTGCTTTCGGGCACAGAAGTTAACTCGCTGCAAATGATAATCTGTAGCTGTGGTCCTGTAGCTTTTTTTTTTTTTTTTAAGTTCCTATGATAGGAAACTGCTGAGGTCATCGGTTCCTAGGCATACACACTACTTAATCTAACTTAAACTAATTTACGCTAAGGACAATACACACGCCCTTGCCAGAGGGGGGACTGGAACCTCCGAAGGGGGGAGCCGCGCGAACCGTGGCAAGATGCCTAAGACAACGAGGCTAGCCCTCACGGCGATCCTGTAGTCAGATAGTCTATACAGTAGCTTGAATTGCGAATTAATGAAATAAATAGACATATAGAATAAAAGATAAATGAAAAATAGTATTAAGGGTTCTAGTCTAATGTCTGTAATTGATGTAGACTGCAGAAAATTATGTTGAATAATGTATAGTCAAGAAAGTAAAGCTCAAATAAAGGGAATGTGATCCTACGATAATTAATTATAATACATACAGAAATAATCTTACTAAATGCAGTAAAGTTCGTTGAGAGCGTTACGAGAATCCTCAAACTAAATTGTCATCCAAGGCGCGCGATACTAAGTCCATTTCATGATCCCAATAAAAGAAATATTCAGAATCACTAGCTAAAAATAGTTCAGAATTCAACATGATGATTTAAAGATTAATACATGCGAGACAACGAGTACAAGCTCATACTCTGTCTATCCTCAGGTCCATAATGCAATCGGAAAGCAGTTAGAGTGTTGTAGCGGCCGTTCATTGACCAGAATGTCACCTACACGACCGAAGATCGCACTATACCAAAGGCCGGTCTCCCCTCTTCAAGAACAAACGTAAAAATATATAGAATAGTTCTCTCGAGCGCGCCACTCGAAGGGTATCCATCTAGACGTGACTTCAGCAGCGTTCCGCCAGTTTCTGCTTCTACACTGGCTGAAGACCATCCTCACCAAAAACACATCGTTCTTAAGTTCCATAGACATGATCTGACTCAGCTTGACTACTCTCCACACTAAACTAATCTATTACAACAATATTTAAATAAATAAATGTTATGAACTTACAGTCACTCAGATTATATACAATAAATATAAATAACAATTTTTCATAAATAAATAATCTAGTACTCTTGTGCAAGTGCGCCCAGACAGTGTCTGCAAGTTATCATTAAATATTTTTTTAAAACAATTATTTATCTGTACTTGACAGAAGAGTCTTTTGGCTCGGAGTGGCTGCGTCGTTTGAGGCGCCATGTCACGGATTGCGCGACCCCTCCCGCCGGAGGTTCGAGTCCTCCCTCGGGCATGAGTGTGTGTGTTGTTCTTAGCATAAATTAGTTTAAGTTAGCTTAAGTAGTGTGTAAGACTAGGGACCGATGACCTCAGCAGGTTGGTCCCTTAGGAATTCACACACACACACACACACACACACACACACACACACACACACACACACACACACACATCTTTTGGCACACTTTACAATCATGGTGTCAGCTAACACATGCGATCGATCACTTCAGAAATTAACATGATATTGTATTAGCAATTTTAATCGATATTCAAACAAATATCTTGCAAAAATATTTGCAAATTCGCAAGTAAACACACAAGTATGGCAAGAAATGAGGCATTTATACTATATTCATTTGCTGTGTTACTGTGGAAATACGATGTTCTGACAAATATCTGCATAATAAAAATGATGTATAAGCCGTTATAAGTCAACAAATAAAATTGATACCGATATGTAGTTCTCAGGTACGACAGCTATAGTACAATGCTATCATATGAGATATCGTTTGTTGAAATCGCATGAGGTGTTTAAAAGTTGTTAACTCGACAGTTCATTGAGAAAATGTTTAATCACTGTAAATATTAACTTCTGTAGTGTCAAAGATATTGATAATACTGTTGTGTCATTGGATACACCTCATTTTTGTGGGATTTTCTGATATATTGAGAGTTGCTTTATTATTTGACTATGATTTATTGTTGAATTTCCAAGAGCTGTAAGTAGCCGTATTTCAGACTGGCTGAAAGTCTGCCACTGCCAGTGAATTTTTTCTTTTCTAAGCATCCGACTACTGTCAGTATTCCCTGTACTGGGATTTAATCACATCGGGCCCTTCACTGACTCCTCTGCACCTGTGTTGGCCTGGAGTGGCCTCTGCGCGAACCCAGCGCAAGAGTTAGCGTTCAGATGCACAAAGAAATCAAAAAGGAATCTAGCCAGCAAAATCGCTCACCTGCACACGCGTAACGTTATAAACCACCACTTAATGTGGCATATTAACTGGGTAACACTGCACGTTAAGTCGCACCAAATTCAACTGAAAGGTCTATGTTGGATTCCTTTCATGTTAATTTCTTAAAACTGTTGTCATTTACGGCATACATTCCACTTCTAAATTTACTGTGGTGTTTCTGACTATCTGGGAGGAGACTGAGCAGTGGAACGTGTTACTTTTACACATAATCAAGAACGATCTGTCACACTACTACACTTTATAACACAGTTTATATGTAATTCATGTCACACAGTCTCATACGGAACCTACATCCGCTTTCTTTTATATACTGTATATGATAAGATACTGTCATCCCCCTACCCTTCTGTGTGAAAGGATGAATGAGCAAATGTATTTCTAGTTGCATGCTTGATGGTAGCAGACAAGCCTGTCCGCTAGAGAACAGTAGGACCAACGTCAGAACAGGTAGCTACGCTTTCTAAAAGCAAAGAGGTTTCTATTCTTAGTATGGTCCTGTCCGTCCCTTGTCATGTTGGTATAGGAAGCTGCCTCTCTGGTCACTTCTATGAGGCACCCTCAAGAGGGGGCCCACGGCAGTATGTCCGCGGCGAGCGTCTGAAGTGGTAAGATCTCCGGCTAAGCACGTCTCTGCTAAGTCCGTAGGACAATGGATTTCTTAAGTTCAGCCTAATTGAAAAGTTAATTATTTTTATTTCAGGTTTAGATCTAAAATATCTAATGTTATCTTAAATTGCAACGCAGTGTAATTCGAGTGTGAAGTTCAAAATATCTTCCAGTAGTTGCTTTGTCACTACTTTGTGAGTAAAGTGGAACCACGTGTGGATGATCCGTAACTCTAACTAAGATCATCAATCTTAAATGCGAATGTGGTGAGATTATAACGTCTCGTCATGACAATATTTTTCAATATAGCAACTTTTCTTTATGTTCAACCCACGTGGGGTGTACTTTGTGAAACCAGTACCACGTACTTATACCATTGATTGACCCATCAGGTTAATAGTAAGAAGTTAGTAACCAGTTCGAGGTTTTTCTTCTGTAATTTGTGTTTAGATGTAATTTATTTTAATTATCAAAATTATTGTGGAGTTACACTCTTTGTGTAAACCAAGTTGACCACGTGAAGCATGTAGTGTAGTCATCAAAGTAGCCCTCAGCTATTCTTTTCGGGAAGATTTCACAGAGAGTTAGTATGAATTTAGTATACCAGTGAGTGGTAATTTCATGACAGACAGGATTGCGCTACGAACGTAACTTCTTTGGGTGAAAATTGAATCGGTTAGTTGTGGTTAATTTCCTCTTGCATATGTTTCAACTTTCTTCGTGTGTTATTTTATGAATGCAGTGTTGTATGCAGTCTCCCAATCCTGGCTCCATATTTGATGTGTTCCGTAAGATTACAAACTCACATTTTCACAGTCCTAAATAAGGCACCAGTTTAGTTATGAATCAAGTTTAATATGCTGAAATTTTAACGGAACAATGGTCAATATTAAAACAAATGTCCAAATATAAACTGATTTATTTCTTTTTATTTAAATTGCCTTTATATATATATATATATATATATATATATATATATATATATATATATATATATATATATCACCGGTTATCGTAAGATGACTACTAAAAGATTATAATTAATGTTAGTCTGGTTCGGAATTTGGTAAGCTAGACTGGATACCTGGTGAAACAGTTGCTCAGTAATGCAAGGTTAACTTCCTCAGATAGCTCACGGCTTTTAACCCGCTTTTATTGTCTTGAATATCAACACCGCTTTCAGAACAAAATTAAAGTATCAACATTATACAACATACTTGAATGACATAATAAATACATACATAACATAATAAATAGAATAGCCTACTCGTGTGTCAGAACAATAGTGTACGTATCTTTGTGGTGGAGTATGAAACAGCATGTACCTGCTAGGATATGGCATACCATATACATTTCCGGGAAAAAAAATCAATACACCTGAAAATATGACTTCGAATTTGATCCGATGACAGCGTATGCCACTTGGTATATGCCGTTTGAGGTAGTAGATGTACTGATAATGGTTTCACCGATAGCGTAGTGGCCTAGCTATCAGAGCGTTATCTGTGTCTATCCTTTACTCGTGCATGCTCACAGCCAGAAGGCTCAGTGTGGTGCAAATATGTGAAGCAGCAAGCAACCATGTCATTCGTACTTCCTACAGCCAACTGAGCTAGTTTGAAAAGGGTCACATTGTGGCCTTCCGAAGGCGGGATGGTCCTTTCGAAGAATTGTTACGCAAGTTGGACGTCCTGTGTCAGCTGTGTAACAATGCTCGTATCAGTGGTCACGTAAACACCCTCACACCCGCAGGCGAGGTACTGGACGTTTATGAAGCACAGACGGCCGCCAGGGTCGTCCTATTGTAAGGGTAGCATACATGGCTACCACAGTACTGATAAGAGGGCCTGTCAGTCCAGACGCGTCAACACGAACTGTTGCGGACCGGTTAGTAGCCGTGGACTATGGGCATGCATACCTCTAGCCCGTCTTCCATTCACGCCCCTGCGTCGATGTGCACGGCTCGACTGATACCGTGAGAGGATCATTTGGAAGACGGAATGGCGCGCCATGGTCTTCAGCGATGAAAGCATATTATGCCTGCACGAAAGTGATGGTCCTTTGTGCGTACGACGTAGATCTGGTGAGTCCTGTCACGTAGAGTGCATTCTTCAAAACACACTGGACCCGCACCAGGCCCTACGGTCTGGCGTGCGATAAGCTACAACTCTCGCTCACTTTCGGTGTTTCTGGAGGGGACGCTAACCAACGCTCGACGCTTGCAGAATGTTGTTTGACTCGTTGTTTTCCCGTTCGTGCAACAGGAAGGTGATGTGTTTTACCGACAGCATAATGCTCGCTCACACACTGTCCGTGAAACTCAGCGTGCTCTGCAAGACGTGCAACAACTCCCCTGACCAGAAAGATCTACGGACTTGTCTTCAATTGAGCGCGTATGACATATGATGGGACGAGAAGTGACTCGTGGTACTCGTCAACCAAGAACCCTGGCAGAACTACGTGAACTGGTCGAGAAGGCACGACAAACACGTATCCCAGGACAGTTTTCGCCATCTGTACGATCGACTGAATGGTGGAGTCAGCTCTTGCATTGCCGTTCGGGGAGGCTACACGTCGTACTAGTACGGATGTTCCAGCATTAGTCGATGCCTGGTACCTCACAACCGCTGTGCTATTGATCCGTAAATGTAATCATTTCATGGACTTCATATGCACTGTTGAAACAATAAATCTAGAGTGAGTTGTAAACCCCTGAAAGGGTGTACATATTTTTTCCGGCAGTATATTTGTTATATTCGTAAATGAAAAAGTTATTTGCGGTCTGCCGACCTCCTCGCACCAAGATCTGTGCGGCCAATATTTACTTCCTTGTTGCACTAAATTGTGCGTCCATACTTTAGTACGTACGTCTTAAATTCATAAAAATTACGCTTTACACAACCAATATAATCCACAAAACTCTTAAGACTACAAAAGAAACTACACTTATTTACACACAATTTTTTTCACACCACTTTCTTCATTCACAAGGAGAAACCCTGCCACTATTACCACTTGTAACATTTTTCTCACCGGTGTGAGTATCTTTTGAATCTCACATTTTTTTCGCTGTTTCAACTACTCAAATTCGAGCCCTCCTTCCTCGTTCACCAACGGACTCTTACGTTTACAGACAAAATTTTTAACTACCACTGGAACACCTCTTTTAGACTAGAGAAACGCACACTATCTTTCTTCATCGATATCGTTCATTTCACTTACAGGCTACACGTCTTTAATTTCACCTTTCCCTAAAGATTGCCCTTCAAATGATCAGATTCAGCGTCCCTTCCTTTTTCCTCCAACTTTTTTGTACACATTACTATCTCAGACCAACACTCAATTTCGTTATCCGTTCCTAGATTCTATTGATCTACCTTCAAACCATTTGTAGCATCTAAGTCTTCCTCAAAAGTCGTCGTTTCATCGTCGTCTTCAGAATCAAATATACTGTCTACTTCCTCCGAATGAACGATATCAGTAGCTGCAACACTCTCACAGTTAATCACAAAACTTAAAACTTCGTCTTCCTTACACAAAACATCACTTATTTTCTCCCAGTCACTAGAAACTTTATCACAACTGAATCCATTAACACCCTCCGATAGCACAGTAGATTCATTACCTAAAACATCCATTACATCCGCCGATACGTTACAGAAATCATCACCAATAACTCGGTAAACCTTCTCCAGTGCATACCACACGTTGCTGCTACTGAATCGCTCCATATCAGAATTATTCACAGTACAGCGAATTCCGTCAAACTCGGATCTACCTTAGTCTCCGCTACAGTTTCTCTACTCGCAGATTTCGCCGACACTTTGCGAAATTTGGAAATTTATGGTAAGTTCCTATGGGACCAAAGTGCGAAATAATCGGTCCGTAGGCTTACACACTACTTAATCTAACTTAAACTAACTTACGCTAAGGACAATACACACACCCATGCCCGAGGGAGGACTCGAACCTCCGACGGGGGCAGCCGCCCGAACAGTGACAAGGCGCCATAGACCGCGTGGACACTCTGCATTCTGATCGACTGCCTAACACATTACTTCCAGCGTCATCTTTCCACATCCACTCATAATACATGCTTTCAACAATAGCCATCGGTTCACTTCCATCAGTGGAAATAAATGCACTAATTTCTTCCCCTGAGATATCTAAATCAATAGCTTCAACTTTCGCAACATCAGCTCCTAAAATATCACCTTTACTTCAGTTTAACAATAAATCACCCACTTCCGTCGATACTAATAAAATTCATAACCAGCTGACGACAATACCGCTACGTCGCCCTGACAAATATCTTCACATATTTAAATCAACACACCACAAAATCCATCGACAACTGACGAGATTACAGCTAAGCCACTTACACATATATTTTCACATATATCCGGCGACACAAAATCATCTATGTTATTTTCACCTACATTACTATAATTGTTGCTACTGACTAATCCCTCATCAGAATTCATCATATATACCACGTCCACAAAATTAAGACCCAATCCAGCCTCTCTTCTGATCACGGAATTTTCCGTCAAACATACACTAATTCCATCATTCAGTCTCCTTTTACAAAAGAAAATCTTCAGCCCCACATCATCGTTATCGACTCTCTCAACACATTTTGCAATACGTCTTGCGCCCTCCTCATGGTTGAGTCGCTTAAAATTATTCCCCAACTTATTTTTATTTCCTATGATTCCCATCTTCATCTTTGGTGAATTTTCGACAACCACAGAATTTTTGAAATTACTTGTCCTTTTCATAGCCGGTTTATTTCGCCATCTCCGGACCTGAGATGCGGTGATCTCTAGTTTCCCGCCCTCTTATTTTGATGTTGCATTTCATGAGGCTCCTGCCTCTCAGATATTTGTTCCCAGTTTTGGTTGCCATTATGATAATTCCTGTATCCATTTCCCCTTTGAAAATTATTATTATGGTGACAATCAATTCAGTTATGATCATTATAATTACTTCTGATATTACTATTGTTCCAATTCTGGTACCCCAATCTACTGTTTCCATTATATGGCTTGAATTTCAACACCTGTTCAAGTTTCTCGGTGTAATGTCAGCGCCGGACGCCAGTCTGGGATGAAACGGAAGAGAAGGTTATGAGAATAGGTGAGCCAATCGCACGCTGACCGACCTCCCTCCAAGACGACAACGCGACAGCAGCGGCCCCTACATTAAGACGACATAAGCGCCGCGCTCGACAGCTGGGCCCCACTTCGACAGCAGCTTCATACACAGCAGATTTCAACCCTTCTAAACACAGTACAGCATTTGCTCGCCAACCAAGCGACAAGTGCCGTACCGCCTTTTCGCCATCTTAACGAAAAAGAAAAGGACTGACTCGAGTGGTTGCAACAGTATGAAGCCCACATCATTGCTCACGAAGTATCAGATACTGCGAAACTACATTAATTTTTGTCAGTGGTAGTAAGTGCAGTCTTTCGCCTCATTCAGAAGTTGTTCCCTAACGCCACTCTGAGTGAACTTCCCTATGATCTGGTTGTAGGTTCTCTAATTATTATAAGCAACAAGTGAATATAGTGGCAGCTATGTACCAATTCTTTCGTTGCAAGAAAAGGTCAGAACAAACTTATAACGAGTAGGTAAGAGATTTGCAAGGTATGACAAGGAAATTCAAATTCAAATGTGCTTGTGGTGCTTTATACTCAGATGTTATGTTGCGTGTTGCGATTGGGTATAATGTATCTGATGTCAAATATTGAGAACAGATTTTGAAACAGTCAGACCTATCATTTCATCACGTAGTGAAAATTCTATATCAGTATGATTTAGGTGCTGTATCGGCCGATAAATGTGAGCAGCCACTAATTTGTCACGTTGAGTCATCCCTTGCTCACGACAGGCCTAGTAGGCAGGAACAGCGTGCACATGCCACGCCATGTAAACAGTTCTCTAAACAGGTGGATACATCAGTGAATAGAATTAAGTCATGCCCTTGGTGTTATTCACGGCACAAACACGAAGGTTGCCTGTCCAGACAAGCACACTTTTATGCTTGTGGCCAGAAAGGTCACATACAATCCGTTTGTTTGCAATGGAACAAATATAAGAATTCTGACCACTCACAAAAATATACTCACAAGGCCCATGTAATCAATTCAGTTATTCAAAGCCTGATGTAGGCATTAGCAAAACTAGCAAGCAAACAGTTTCTTCAATGCTACGCCAGTCCAATAAAATTTTTGTTCATTTGCACCTTAATGGAAAACGTGTGGAATTTCAGTTGGACATGGGTGCCTCTGTGACATTGGAGAATCGTAACACATATTAACTGTTAGACACCCCACGCCTCTCTAAAACTAGCACGCACCTGACAGCCTGTAATGTACAAGACATTCCCATTCTTGGAAAATGTGCTTTTCCTCCCATGTATCGCTCGCATACGTGAACTGTGACTTCCACTGTGCTACAATCACGCGATTGTGTGAACATGTCTGGCCTTGATTCGTTTGTTTTGCTTGGTTTTCAAATTCAGGACAATGTGTTGTCTGGCAAGGCTATGAAAAACAATGCTCAGCCAAAATTTTGCCAGGCCAGAACTGTTCCCATTGCATTATGGGTCAAAGTGGCTGCCGAACTTAAAGAATTGCAAGATAACGGAGCTATTGTGCCTATACAGGCCAGTCAATGGGCAAATCCACTGGTTTTGCTTCCCATACCTTTTGGTCGCTTTCGCCTCTGTGTTGTCTTTAAGTCTACAGTCAACCTAGAAACTGTGATTGATACTTATCCATTGCCACGCCCAGATTATCTCATGGACAGATTAGGCGCTGGTAGCTGCTTTTCAAAAATTGATTTGCGCGATGCATATCTTCAAATACCAATAGGTGAAGAATCTCAAACCGTGTGTGTTGTGAATACTCATTTGGGCTTTTTTAAATACTCGCGTTAGCCTTTTAGCCGTGCTTCCGCGCCCGCCATTTTCCAACGGTATTTGGAACAGCTGACTGCTCAAGTACCAAAGTGTTGAAACTATTTGGACAATGTTGTTGTAGCAAGTCGTACACCTGAAGAACATATTGCAAATCTGCGTGCTCTGTTTCGTGTGTTTTCTGATGCAGGACAAAAGTGCAGACTGGACAAGTGTGGTTTTTTTAAACCTGAATTGCAGTACCTTGGTCATGTCATAAACAGTAATGTGTACATCCTCTTCAGTCAAATTTGTTAGCTGTACGTGACCTGTCAGTTCGTCACAATGTCACAGAATTGTAGTCAGGCTTAGGGAAAATGAACTACACTCCTGGAAATTGAAATAAGAACACCGTGAATTCATTGTCCCAGGAAGGGGAAACTTTATTGACACATTCCTGGGGTCAGATACATCACATGATCACACTGACAGAACCACAGGCACATAGACACAGGCAACAGAGCATGCACAATGTCGGTACTAGTACAGTGTATATCCACCTTTCGCAGCAATGCAGGCTGCTATTCTCCCATGGAGACGATCGTAGAGATGCTGGATGTAGTCCTGTGGAACGGCTTGCCATGCCATTTCCACCTGGCGCCTCAGTTGGACCAGCGTTCGTGCTGGACGTGCAGATCGCGTGAGACGACGCTTCATCCAGTCCCAAACATACTCAATGGGGGACAGATCCGGAGATCTTGCTGGCCAGGGTAGTTGACTTACACCTTCTAGAGCACGTTGGGTGGTACGGGATACATGCGGACGTGCATTGTCCTGTTGGAACAGCAAGTTCCCTTGCCGGTATAGGAATGGTAGAACGATGGGTTCGATGACGGTTTGGATGTACCGTGCACTATTCAGTGTCCCCTCGACGATCACCAGTGGTGTACGGCCAGTGTAGGAGATCGCTCCCCACACCATGATGCCGGGTGTTGGCCCTGTGTGCCTCGGTCGTATGCAGTCCTGATTGTGGCGCTCACCTGCACGGCGCCAAACACGCATACGACCATCATTGGCACCAAGGCAGAAGCGACTCTCATCGCTGAAGACGACACGTCTCCATTCGTCCCTCCATTCACGCCTGTCGCGACACCACTGGAGGCGGGCTGCACGATGTTGGGGCGTGAGCGGAAGACGGCCTAACGGTGTGCGGGACCGTAGCCCAGCTTCATGGAGACGGTTGCGAATGGTCCTCGCCGATACCCCAGGAGCAACAGTGTCCCTAATTTGCTGGGACGTGGCGGTGCGGTCCCCTACGGCACTGCGTAGAATCCTACGGTCTTGGCGTGCATCCGTGCGTCGCTGCGGTCCGGTCCCAGGTCGACGGGCACGTGCACCTTCCGCCGACCACTGGCGACAACATCGATGTACTGTGGAGACCTCACGCCCCACGTGTTGAGCAATTCGGCGGTACGTCCACCCGGCCTCCCGCATGCCCACTATACGCCCTCGCTCAAAGTCCGTCAACTGCACATACGGTTCACGTCCACGCTGTCGCGGCATGCTACCAGTGTTAAAGACTGCGATGGAGCTCCGTATGCCACGGCAAACTGGCTGACACTGACGGCAGCGGTGCACAAATGCTGCGCAGCTAGCGCCATTCGACGGCCAACACCGCGGTTCCTGGTGTGTCCGCTGTGCCGTGCGTGTGATCATTGCTTGTACAGCCCTCTCGCAGTGTCCGGAGCAAGTATGGTGGGTCTGACACACCGGTGTCAATGTGTTCTTTTTTCCATTTCCAGGAGTGTATTATTTGCGCTTCATACGGAATGCTGCAGAAAGCGCAGCTCCATTGCATAGCTTGTGTCGCAAGAACGTCCCTTTTGTTTGGACAGATGAGTGCCAAGAATCTTTTTAAAAACTTAAAGATGCTTTGCTCAGTCATCGACGCTTGGTTCACTTTGATCCTGACAAACCAGTTGTGTTGCAAGTTGATGCTTCCTCTTACGGAATCGGCGCAGTGCTGTCAGGTAGAACTGGTGATAAAACAGGCGTATTGCTTTTCCATCAAAAGTGTTGTCCAAAACTCAGTGTAACAATTCACAAATAGAGAAAGAGGCATTGGCTATTGTGTATGGTGTCACCAAATTCCATCACTATTTGTATGGTAAAAAATTCTACTTAATAACAGATCACAAGCCATTGCAGTCCTTGTTTCATCCGATGGAGCCGGTTCCTGAACGAACTGCACAAAAATTGCACAGATGGGCTTTGTTGTTGCCTCAATACCAGTACGAGATTGTGTTTCGTCCGACAGCTCAACATGGTAATGCTGACGCACTTTCACGTCTTCCGATTGGCCCTGACACAGACTTTGACGCTTCTGTTGTCACATCGATGTTCACGATTCTGAATTGCTTCAATCCCTTCCTCTGAACTATAGGAAAATTGCACAGGCCACGGAAGCTGATTCCGATTTGAACATTTTGCTAAAATACATTCGCACATCTTGGCCTCGCTCATTGCATAGCATAAAGAAATCTGTAGTGCGACTATACTTTGCACGTCGGCATAGCCTCGCTATACAGCAAGGAGTGATTATTGTTCAAAATGACAGTGGACAGCCACGTGTGTTGATCCCCAAAGCTTCGCAAAAAGAAGTGTTGCAGTTACTTCATCGAGGACACTGAAGATTGTTCGTACGAAACAGTTAGCGCGTCGACATTGTACTTGGCAGCGTATGGGCACCCAAATAGAACAGATGACGTCACAATGTCATGCATGTGCTGAAAATCAGTTCGCTCCTCCACGAAAATTCTCTGCTTGGCCTAAGTCGCAATTACCTTGGCAACGTGTCCACAAAGACTTTGCGGGACTTTTTTGGAACATTCGTTGGGCGATTGTGGTAGACTCATAGCAAGTTTCCTTTTGCTGTGTCAATGAACTAGGCAACGTCACGTTGCACAGTTCAGGCGGTGTCCTCTATTTTTTTTGGCTCTGAGCACTATGGGACGTAACAGCTATGGTCATCAGTCCCCTAGAACTTAGAACTACTTAAACCTAACTAACCTAAGGTCAGCACACAACACCCAGTCATCACGAAGCAGAGAAAATCCCTGACCCCGCCGGGAATCGAACCTGGGAACCCGGGCGCGGGAAGCGAGCTGCGGAATCTCTATTTTTTTTCCTCGAAGATTTGCCTGAAGTCATAGTGTCGGACAACGACTCTCAGTTCACGTCAAATGAATCTGAAACATTCTGTGAACGCAATGGCATACAGTATCTAATTAGTGCAGCGTCCCATCCACAGTCAATGGGAGAAGCAGAACGTTTTGTCAGAACCTCCAAGCAGCAAATGGCCAAACTTCGCGCCGCACACACCAGGGATCAAGCATTGTAACTGTTTCTCGCCTCCCATCGCTCGCGTCCACGGGATGGACCATCGCAGGCGGAATTGCTTCACGGCCGCCACCATCGGGCACTGCTCCACCTGCTCCATCCTTCTCAGCATCCGGCGCCGAGGGAAGGCTACAAGTATCCCTTCACGCCGCATGATATTGTATTTTTCAGGGTTTTTAGCAGCAGCAGACGGTGGGTGCAAGGCGAGATCCTTCGTCGACTTGGCGCATGCATGTATATCATTTCAGGCCCATACGGACTGCAGCGCTGACATCACAATCACATTCACCACTTTCATGTACACGGTGATCCTTCTGTATCTCTTCCCCCAGATTCACGGATCCCGAGAACAGCGCTGCCACAGTAGCCGCCAGACGGTGTCATCAAGACACCACGGGACGACCGCCTCATCTCGCCCTACCGACGGAGCTGGACTCACCTACGCAGCAGAGGCCGACACCTTCTGCATCATGATATGGGCCTCAGGAGGTGGACACGTTTTCCGGGGGACGTTTCCACCAGAGCGAAGGCCGGATGGCGCGGTACGACCGGAAGTCTGACATCCCCTGCAGCCACAGCATCCGGTCCATCACAGCATCCACGCCCCTGTCCCCCCCCCCACCCCTCCCCATTGTCCTGCTCCATATACGACGAGGCTCCGTCGCTTTGGGAGGGGGAGTGGGGAGGAATGTTAAAGCGTAAAGTCAGCGCCGGCACGCCAATCAGGAACGAAAGGAAAGAGAAGGCTGTGAGAATAGGTCAGCCAGTCGCACGCTGATCGACCTCCCGGCAAGACGACAACGCGACAACAGCACCCCTACATGAGGATAACATAATCGTCGCTTCCGACTGGTGGGACCCCACTTCGATAGCAGCTAATGTTAGCCACTTTATTAGCTATCTGCATGTAACACAGACTTGCGTTTGTCCATTCTGAAGAAGACTGATTATTTTGCATGGCTCCCTTTGCTTTCGACACACATCAAAGTAATTGTAATCGTCTTTTGTCATAAAACTCATTAATACAAGTTTTTTTATTGTTTGTCCAGCGAACCGAGTATGTAGGATTCCTAGAAACAACACCTAAAAACTCTTGTATAGAATTTGTGGGTCTGTGGAGATCTCAATGTAAAAATTCCGGTAAGCGTCTCTTGAGCGTCATGGTCTCTGTTAACACTCCCAGAGGATGCTGCCGGATTGAAACTTTGTTCGTTTAGGAACTCATTCCGAAGGCGCGTTTGTTTCGCTTCGCTCCAGAATTAGTTTAGGAAATAAATCTCAGACACTTCATAGGTAGCAAATGAAGCACTCATTAAATTTTTCCATGATTATGCGTCGCCTTCAAGACGTCTTTTGGGCAACTTAAATTTAGCCTCTTGCGACATTCCTAGCACAAATCCACCTTAACACGCAGAAAGAAAATCAAGTGGAAGCTATTTTCCGGCATTTGCAAAGCACTTTGTCGTTTCTGAATTAATCCATGGAACACCTATCACCGTAGTAGCCTGATTCGCTGCTAAAGGGTTTAATTCTACATGTACATTTTTTATCTTCTGTTCACGTTGCACAGCTTATTTATTTAATCCTGGTTCAAAATGTTCTCTACATTTAAGCTCCCCATTTTCACACTCTACTACGCTACCTGTCAAATTGTCACTCGGTTTTGTAGCCAATTCCTCAAGTGTATTTTACCTCAGCACATAATTCTTAACATCGCCACCCAGCTCATCCTGCATCTTTCCCAACCTATCCCCGAAATCTTTTTTTACTGTATCGACTGTGGTGCTAACCAGGCCAATCTCCTCAGCAACCTTGCCCACATTTGCCATTATAACTTCCAATTTTGAGTCAGTCATCTCTTCTGTATCAGACTTAATTTTTTCCACATCACCTTTTACACTTTCTGCTACACTTGTCTCTACATTTGCAATTTTTGTTTTTACGTTCTCAATTTTCGAACATAGCTCTGTTTTCATTGCCCCCACTGTCAGGACTTCCCAGAAACATGCCATTGAATCATCCCCAATTACAGTTCCCTTCTCTGAATTTGGATTACTTTCCCCACTAAAATTATCCTATGAACAGAACGTTCAGATTTAGGGCTAACTGGCCCACTCACATTATCTGAATTGCACGTGCTGTCCGATTGCTTAATCGTTGTAAGCCATATCTCTGACGATGATCCTGCGGGTTCATACTACTTAACGCTATCGGCGCATGTACTTAATTTTACGGTCATGCTGGCTGCTGCTGCCGAAAGTGTAGATGCTGCCGATGCCGTTACCAGTACTGATACACTTGAAGTCGCCAGCAGTAGCTCGCTCTGTCGAGGCCGCCACGGCTGCTCCGTTGCTGCTGGCCGCTGAAGACTGAAACTCAGTACGCCTCTTTGTAGTTTCTTTTTGTTTCTAGAAGTTACACCTTTCCCACACCTAACTTCTGCTACCGATCTACACGCACGCATCTGCTACAAAATCATGCGCTCTGAACCCCCTCGCAAACTGTCTATCATTCAATAGATTTGGGATCTGTATAACAAAATATAGTAACTT
Source organism: Schistocerca serialis cubense (assembly GCF_023864345.2). Taxonomy (NCBI): domain Eukaryota; kingdom Metazoa; phylum Arthropoda; class Insecta; order Orthoptera; family Acrididae; genus Schistocerca; species Schistocerca serialis. The sequence goes on from NC_064640.1 coordinate 528,496,504, forward strand.
GTTAGAACTAAAATTGCGATTCTAAAGGAATTGGAGTCATATCCTAGGTGAGCAAACTCAAATTCCGAACTTACCTAACAGTTATCTGCTGAGTAGCTGCTCGCTAAAGAGCATCCCACACGAGCAAACCAGTTGCGATTTCACCTGAGGTTGCTCGCATCTTAGGTAATTGGGCTATGTATCTACATCTACATCTACATCTACATCCATACTCCGCAAGCCACCTGACGATGTGTGGCGGAGGGTACTTTGAGTACCTCTATCGGTTCTCCCTTCTATTCCAGTCACGTATTGTTCGTGGAAAGAAAGATTGTCGGTATGCCTCTGTGTGGGCTCTAATCTCTCAGATTTTATTCTCACGGTCTCTTCGCGAGATATACGTAGGAGGGAGCAATATACTGCTTGACTCCTCCGTGAAGGTATGTTCTCGGAACTTCAACAAAAGCCCGTACCGAGCTACTGAGCGTCTCTCCTGCAGAGTCTTCCACTGGAGTTTATCTATCATCTCCGTAACGCTTTCGCGATTACTAAATGATCCTGTAACGAAGCGCGCTGCTCTCCGTTGAATCTTCTCTATCTCTTCTATCAACCCTATCTGGTACGGATCCCACACCGGTGAGCAGTATTCAAGAAGTGGGCGAACAAGTGTACTGTAACCTACTTCCTTTATTTTCGGATTGCATTTCCTTAGGATTCTTCCAATGAAATAGCTCTGTTTAACAGGACTAACTCGATGTCGTTATGACGTCGAGCTGTGAACGTCTTCTTTCATGCCAAGCAGCTAATTCGCTGAAAGTAATAGTATGTAGCTGTGATTCTGTAGTCAAATAGTCTATGTATTGCCTAGAATTAGAGATTTATGAAATAAACAGGTACATAAAAGATAAATGAATAATTTATATAAAGGGTTGTTTTATAATGCTTGTAATTGATGTAGACGGCGCAGAATTATGTTGGATAACGTTTATTCAAGAAAATAAAGCTCACTATAGCGTCCAAATGATTCAAGTGGCTCTAAGCACTATGGGAATTAACATTGGAGGTCATCAGTCCCCTAGACTTAGAACTACTTAAACCTAACTAACCTAAGGGCATCACGCACATCCATGTCCGAGGCAGGATTCGAACCTGCGACGTTAGTAGCAGCGCGGTTCCGGACTGAAGCGCCTAGAACCGCTCGGCCACATCTGCCGGCACTCAATATACGGAATGTGGTCTTACGATATTTAACTATAATACAGACAGAAATAATTTGATTAAATGCAGTAAAGTTATGTTGAGAGCGGTACAAGGATGGTAGCAGACTCACTAAGCTAAATGGTAATCCAAGACGCGCGGAAACTAAGCCCATTTCATGATCACAATACACGAAATATTCACAATCACCAGTTCAAAATAGTTCAGACTTCAACACGATAATTTACAAATCATTAAATGCGAGATAACGAGTAGAAACTCGTACTCTGTTTATTCTCAATTCCGCAATATAATCAGCGCCGAAAATAAGTCATTTACACTACCGAATGTTGCACTATACCACAGCCAGGTCTACCTTTTTCAAGAACTCGACATAAAGTGCATCAAAAGCGAAAGTATTGTAGCGGCCGCTCAACGCCCAGAATCTACAACCCACTAAACTGAAAAATCCACTATATCGCCAGCAGGTCTCCCTTCTCCAAGAACAAACGTGAAAGTGTCTAGAACCGCTCCCTCGAGCGCACCACTCGAAAAGTGTCCATCCAAACTTGACTTCAGCAATGTTCCCCCCACTGTCTGCTTCTGCACTGGCTGAGTGGCATCCCCACCAAAATACATCGTTCTTATGTTCTACAGACATGTTCTGACTCAACTTGACCACTTTGTGCACTGAACTGATCTATTGCGACAATTTTTAAATAAAGAGACGTTGTAGACATTTGGTGAAACTCAGATCATTTACAGTAAGTGTAAATAATAGTTTGCTCATAACTAAATGAGTTAGTATTCTTGCATAAGTGGGCTCATGTTAAATGACAACAAACTGTCATTAAATATTATTTGAACAGCTATTTATATCCGCTTGATAGGAGAATCTTTTCGTACTCTGTACGACAGTGGCGTCAGCTAACACATGCTATAGACCACTTATTAAATTACCACGATTTCGTATTAGCAATTGTAATCAATAGTTAATTAAATATCTGACATAAAGAGTAACATATTTATTAAGTAAGTACCAAAACATGACAAGATATGAGATATTTATGCTCCATTCGTTTGAGGTGATGATGCGGAGAATATGATTTTCCGACAAATATTTGCATGATAAAAGAGATGTAAAAGACGTTGTAAGTCAGTAAATAAAACTGATACAGATACATAGCTTGCAGGGATGGTAGCTGTAGTGCAATGCTATCATCAGAGATATCGTTTGTTGAAATCGCATGAAATGTTTAAAAGTTGTTAATTCTAAACTTCTTTGTGAAAACGTTTAGTCACTGTAACATATTATTTTCTGTGGTTTTAAAAATACTGAAAATATTGTGCTATTGGATGCACCTCATTTTTGTGAGACTGCGGATGTATTGAGATTTTCTTTATTATTTGACTGTGATTTCAAAAAATGTACAGATATGTGTGAAATCTTATGGGACTTAATTGCTAAGTTCATCAGTCCCTAGGATTACATACTACTTAACCTAAATTATCCTAATGACAGACACACACACCCATGCCCGAGGAAGGACTCGAACCTCCGCTGGGACCAGCGGCACAGACTGCGATTTATTGTTGAATTTCTAAGTGTTGTAAGTAGACACATTTTAGACTGGCTGAAATAAGGCCACTGATGGTGCATCGTCTTTTCTTCTACGTGCTCGACTGCTGTCCAAATTCTCTGTACCAGGATTTATTCACACCCGGCCCTTAGTTGACTCCTCTGCACCTGTTCTCGCCTGGAGCTGCCACGGCGCGCTCTCGGCCCGTCGGTTAGCGTTCAGATGCACAAACAAATTCATCTCCCCTCGTACCGATGATGGGTGGCCAAACTGGTCGCCTACATATACGTAACGTTACATTCCTCATCCACCCTAGAGCCCGGATCACGCACCTTACGACTGCTATTTGCTTGATCCATTGAAGGATGCAGTCCGCGGGAAATAGTACGTGGATGATGGGGAGGTTACTGATGCTGCAATACGTCGGCTCTGACGTAGACCAATACAGGGCTACCATTCGGGCATACAGGCCCTCCCAGTAAGATGGCGTAAGGCCGTCGCATTGAACGGAGATTATCTACAAAAAATAGTGTTTTGCAGCCAAAAGAGTGACGGATAATATGGTGTATTGGAATCCTTAGTAAAACTTGCTTTCAGAAAAAATTGTTGCGTTACTTATTGAACGTCCCTTTTTTTTACATACTTTCCTAGAAGTGTCAACCAACATATCGTTTTCTCCTGTGTGTATCTCAATAAATACCATGACGTTAAAATCAAAGAGAGATTCGAGTTTACACAGAAGCCTACCAACAATCGTTCTTCGTGCATACCATTTGCGACAGGAAAGGGCGCAAATGACAGTAGTACACACAGTACCCTCCGCTACACACCGTAAGGCGGTTTATGGAGTGTATATACAGGGTGGTCCAATGATAGTGACCGGGTCAAATATCTCACGACATAAGCATCAAATGAAAAACTACAAAGAACGAAACTCGTCTAGCTTGAAGGGGAAAACCAGATGGCGCTATGGTTGGCCCGCTAGATGGCGCTGCCATAGGTCAAACGGATATCAACTGCCTTTTTTTTAAATAGGAACCCCCATTTTTTATTACATATTCGTGTAATACGTAAAAAAATCTGAATGTTTTAGTTGGACCACTTTTTTCGCTTTGTGATAGATGGCGCTGTAATAGTCACAAGCGTGTAAGTACGTGGTATCACGCAACATTCCGCCAGTGCGGACGGTATTCGCTTCGTGATACATTACCCGTGTTAAAATGGACCGTTGACCAATTGCGGAAAATGTCGATATCGTCTTGATGTATGGATATTGTGATCAAAATGCCCAAGGGGCGTGTGCTATGTATGCTGCTCGGTATCCTGGACGATATCATCCAAGTGTCCGCACCGTTCGCCTGGTAGTTACGTTATCAAAGGAAACAGGAAGTGTTCAGCCACATGTGAAACGTCAACCACGACCTGCAAAAGATGATGATGCCCAAGTAGGTTTTTTATCTGCTGTCGCGGCTAATCCGCACATCAGTAACAGACAAATAGCGTGAGAATCGGGAATCTCAAAAACGTCGGTGTTGAGAATGCTACATCAACATCGATTGCACCTGTACCATATTTCTATTCACCAGAAATTGCATGGCGACGACTATGAACGTCGTGTACAGTTCTGCCACCGGGCACAAGAGAAATTACGGGACGATGACAGATTTTTTGCACGCGTTCTATTTAGCGACGAAGCGTCATTCACCAACAGCGGTAACGTAAACCGTCATAATATGCACTATTTCGCAACGGACAATCCACGATGGCTGCGACAAGTGGAACATTAGCGACCTTGGCGGTTTAATGTACGGTGCGGTATTATGGGAGGAAGGATAATTGGCCCCCATTTTATCGATGGCAATCTAAATGGTGCAATGTATGCTGATTTCTTACGTAATGTTCTACCGATGTCACTACAAGAAGTTTCACTGCATGACAGAATGACGATGTACTTTCAACATGATGGATGTCCGGCACATAGCTCGCGTGCGGTTGAAGCGGTATTGAATAGCATATTTCATGACAGGTGGATTGGTCGTCGAAGCACCATACCATGGCCCGCACTTTCACCGGATCTGACATCCCCGGATTTCTTTCTGTGGGGAAAGTTGATGGATATTTGCTATCGTCATCCACCAACAACGCCTGACAACATGCGTCAGCGCACTGTCAATGCATGTGCGAACATTACGGGAGGCGAACTACTCGCTGTTGAGAGGAATGTCGTTACACGTATTGCCAAATGCGTTGAGGTTGACGGACATCATTTTGAGCATTTATTGCATTAATGTGGTATTTACAGGTAATCACGCTGTGACAGCATGCGTTCTCAGAAATGATAATTTAACAAAGGTACATGTATCACATTGGAACAACCGAAATAAAATTTTCAAACGTACCTACGTTCTGTATTTTAATTTAAAAAACCTACTTGTTACCAACTGTTCGTCTAAAATTGTGAGCCATATGTTTGTGACTATTACAGCGCCATCTATCACAAAGCGAAAAAAGTGGTCCAACCAAAACATTCATATTTATTTACGTACTACACGAATATGTAATAAAAAATGGGGTTCCTATTTTTAAAAAGGCAGTTGATGTCCGTTTGACCTATGGCAGCGCCATCTAGCGGGCCAACCATAGCGCCATCTGGTTTCCCCCTTCAAGCTAGACGAGTTTCGTTCTTCGTAGTTTTTTTGTTTGACTTTTATTTAGTGAGGTATTTGGCCAGGTCACGGTCAATGGACCACCCTGTATAGATGTAGGTGTCTTATGAATTACATTGTTTCCATTTCTAGTACCAGTCTGTTGTATTTAACGCATTGGCTGTTACTACAAAACTCAAGTCAATGGCGGATTCTCAACAACTGGTATAATCTTGTCTACGAAAGTGTTATTCAATTCCTTGGTTAAATGAAAAAAATTGTATGCAGCAAATCATTACATGGTTCAATAGAGTTCTTACACAGATGAAAAACCACAGAGAGGTATACACACTTTGTAAGACGTGTCCCCGGCAAGCACATTGCTTCGAGTCATGTGAATCCTACGAAGAAGGAGGATGTAGCCTGAATTTAGGCCGGCCGGTGTGACCGAGCGGTTCTAGGCACTTCAGTCTGCAACCCCGCGACCGCTACGGTCGAATCCTGCCTAGGGCATGGATGTGTGTGATGTCCTTAGGTTAGTTATGTTTAAGTAGTTCTAAGTTCTAGGGGATTGATGACCTCAGATGTTCAGTCCCATAGTTCTCAGAGCCATTTTTGAACCTGAATTTAGAGAATCTGAATTCGAGGAACACTTTCTGTTAATTATGCCGTCAGCATCGTGTATCTCGAGCAGGGATCACGAGAATAAGATAAGAGAGATTAGCACACTTACGTCGCAAGATAGACAACCATTTTTCCGTCGTTTAGTACGCTAACAGCATAGGACAGAAAATCGATAATAATGCTACGAAGTAGCCCAGCCATGGTTCATACAGTGGCTTGCGGAGTATATACATTATCTGATCGAATGTATCCAGATATATTTATGTAATGCTGACTTCACTACAAGATGTCACCACAGGCTGACCTACCAGCATAACAGATGGAAGCGAGTATTGTGGAGTCAGTAGAAAAGCAGTAACAGAAAAATCAGTCGGTGAGGAAAGTTCAGTGACTCTGAACGTCGACTAGTCTTTTGATGTCTTCCCAGTGACAAATGCATGAGGGACATGTTAGCCCACGTCGATTGCTGGTGATGTGATTGTGAAGTGGAAACGCGAAGGAGCAACCACTGCTAAATCAAAGCAAGGCAGACGTCACAGACTGACGAACAGGGTCAGTTGAGCATTACGGAGGCTGGTTGTAAACAATCGCATGAAATCAGTGCAAGAAAACACTTGTGAATTCCAAACTACTACCAGCAGTCCAGTTAGCACAATGACTGTACGTACAGTGTTAAAAAGAATGGGGCATAATGGTCGAGCAGCTCTTCAGAAGCCACACATTTCTGTGAGCGATACTTGAGAAGGTGTAATGAGCAATGCCACCAGACAGTGGGTAACTGGGGTGCTGAACCACGCTGTACCCTGTGGCAATCCGATGAAAGGGTTTGGGTTTGGCGAATGCCTGAAGTACGTTACCTGCAAGCATATCTAATGCCAACAGTGAAGTACAGTAGAGGTGATGTTACGATATGGGGATGTTTATCATAATCACGGTCTTGTCCTCTTAATTTTTTAAGAAAACGCTAAATGCGGAAGGATATGAAAACATTTTACACCGTTGTGTACTGTGTACAGTCGAGGAACAGTTCAGAAACTATGATGGAATGCGTTAGAGCGTACTTCGTTCCAGACCTCAGCGTACTATATCACTACCTTCTCTGGTTTCGGCTCTTGAGGAGGAATGCGCTGCCACTCCTTCATAGACATTCTGACACTTCATCGAAACTGTCCCCAGCATAGTTCAAGCCCTCATACGAGTATAGAAGAAGGGCGGACACACCTCATATCATTGTCGACCTAATGAATATTCTAATAGTTTTGGTCAGATGGTGTATGTACCTGTATTCAACAGATCAATTTGGGTCACAAGTCTCTCAGATCGCATGGAAAGGGACCATTGTGTGCGGAGAGGGAAATCCTTTCTATTTAGGGGGCTCAACGACTTCTCAGTATCCTCCATTCAACAGTACCGCATTGCCGCACGACCCTTTCTTTCTTTTTACGGTGTAATCAGGAATGGCTGCTTGTCTGCGGTGGTGGCCTAGACAAAAATCTGTAGGTTGTTACAGTGCAGAATCGGGATAACGAGCTTTTGCACCTTCCTTGGCATTCTAATTCCAATAGTGATGTGAAGCTGACTTTTCACGTGTAACATGTTCTGATTTTGAACGACCATCTTCTCTCCCGCAATTCTGCAATACGACAGCCCTGATGCTCTGTTACTTGCGCCAGGTGACGAAAGCCTGGCATGTCTATAGTGCTCGAAAGAACAGACCGGTCTCTCAATAATTCAAATACAATGTCCATTGGCGCATGCTCATTACGTGGTCACTACTCTATCCACAGCACGCCGTTTTGAAACATTGTGTGTACTGCCTTTATTCAGTTTCCCATGACAATACAGCTCTTTTACACTGACGCGACAAAAGCCATCGGATGCCTCTTAATACCGTGTCGGATCTCCTTTTACCCGGCGTAGTGCAGCAGCTCGACGTGACATCGATTCAACAAGTCGTTGGAAGTCCCCCACAGAAGTATTGAGCCATGCTGTCTCTATAGCCGTCCATAATTGCGAAAGTGTTGCCGGTGCAGGATTTTGTGCACGAACTGACCTCTCCATTACGTCTCATAAATGTTCGATGAGATTCATGCCGGGCGATCTGGGTGGCCAAATCGTGCGGTCAAATTGTGCAGAACGTTCTTCAAAGCAGTCTCGAACGATTGTGGTCCTGTGACATGGTGCATTGTCATCTGTAAAAACTCCATCGTTGTTTGGAAACGGAGTGGCCGAGCGGTTCTAGGCGCTACAGTCTGGAGCCGCGCGACCGCTACGGCCGCAGTTTCGAATCCTGCCTCGGGCATGGATGTGTGTGATGTCCTTAGGTAAGTTAGGTTTAAGTAGTTCTAAGTTCTAGAGGACTGATGACCTCAGAAGTTAAGTCCCATAGTGCTCAGAGCCATTTGAACCATTTGTTTGGAAACATGGTCATGAATGGCTGCAAATGGTCTTCAAGTAACCGAACACAACCATTTCCAGTCAGTGATCGGTTCAGTTGGACCAGAGGACCCAGTCTATCCATGTAAACATAGCCTACACCATTATGATGCCACCACCAACTTGAGTCCATGGCTTCGTGGGGTCTGCGCCACACTCGAACCCTATCGTCAGCTGTTACCAACTGAAATCTGGAATTCTCTGAACAGGCCACGGTTTTCCAGTCGTCTAAGGTCCGATCAATATGGTCACACGAGCCCAGGAGGGGCTCTGCAGGCGATGTCGTGCTCTTATCAAAGACACTCGCTTTGGTCGTCTGCTGCCATATATTATTAACGCCAGATTTCACCGCACTGTTCTAACGGATACGTTCGTCGTACGTCTCACATTGATTTCTGTGATTATTTCAGGCATCGGTGCTTGTCTGTTAACACCGACAACTCAACGCAAACGCCGCTGCCCTCGGTTGTGAAGTGGAGGGCGTCGGCCACTGCATTGTGTGTGGTGAGATGTAATGCCTGAAATTTGCTATGCTAGATGCACTCTTGACACTGTGACTCTCAGGATACTGAATTCCCTAACGATTTACAAACTATAATGTCCCATGTGTCTAGCTCCAACCACCATTCCACGTTGAAGGTCTGTCAATTTCCATCAGGGAGCTATAATCACCTGGGACACCATTTCACAAGAATCACCTGAGTACAAATGGCAGCTCCGCCAATGAGATGCCCTTTTATTTTTGTTTTTACGAGATTCTACCGCTATCTGTTTACGTGCATATTGCTATCCCATGACTTGTCATCCCAGTATAAATTACATTATTGAGTAATATTCTCGAAGCTCTCAGACTAATATTTACTGCATTTTGGTACAAAACCCTGACCTGTTCTTCCCTCTAGGCGTGCCACACAATAATTGCGTAATGGCGATAGCTCACTTGTCACGCGCATGTAGCTCTAAACTGTACATGACGTGGGGGCACAACCGACATATGCATAAGGATTGTGCCAAAGACGTCTGTTTTCTGGAGAATTATCTGAGATTAGTATCGAGGCAGGGCCTCAGGCGTTGAGTAACAGCAACGCCGAGATTAGGTGCGGAGGCCGGTGCTGCAAACAAACTTATATGGCTGGGAGCCGGTGGCGGGTGGCAGTGGATGGCAGCGATGAGCGCGCGGAAGATGTCCATCAGGGCTGATTACGCGGCGGTGGCGCTGCAGGACCCCGCGCAGTCGCCGCTGCCGCTGCGGGTCCGCGTCTACCCGCAGCGCTGGCTCATCCTGGCCATCTACATGCTCTTTTCGACGTCAAACCTCTGGCAGTGGATACAGTACGCAATAGTCGGAAACTTGGTGCGCAAGTACTACGACGTCAGCAGCTATGCCGTAGATTGGACGTCTGTCCTCTTCATGCTGGTCTACATACCATTCGTTTACCCAGCGTCGTCCCTGATTAACGAGAAGGTGAGTGCTTTGCATACATCGGCAAGCTTTCGTGATCCTTGTCAATAAAAATTATATCTACTCCCCAGCCTGTATTGTGTAAGTCTCTTCATCTCTGAATAACTACTGCAACATACATCCATTTGGCCTGCTTACTGTATACATGCCTAGGTCTCCTTCTACAACTTTTGCACTCAACACTGCCATCTATTACCAAATTCGTTAATCTTTGATGCCTCAGGATGTGTCCTATCAACTGATCCCTCCTTTTAGTCAAGCTGTGCCATAAATTTCTTTTTTCCCGAATTCGATTCGGTACCTCTTCATTAGTTATTCGATCAACACAGCTAATCTTCAACATACCACCTTTCAAAAACCTCTGGTCTTTCCTCGTCTGAACTACTTATCACCCACGATTCACTTCCGCAAAAGACTACGCTCTACACAGATACCTTTAGAAAAGTTTTTCTAATACTTAAATTTATGTTATGGGTTAACAAATTCATCTTTTTCTAAAATGCTTCTTTGTCAATCTGAATTTCATACCCTCTCCACTTCGGCTATCATTAGATATTTTACTGCTCAAACAGTAAATCTCGTCTACAACTTTTAGTGTCTCATTTCCTAGTCTAATTCCTTCAGCATCGCCAAATTCAATTTGACTACACTCCATTACCCTCCATTTACTTTCGTTGATGGTCATTTAATAACATATTTTCAAGACACTATCCATTCTGTTCAACTGATCTTCGAAGTTCTTTTGTTTCTGTGACAGAATTGCGACCTCATCGGCAAACCTCGAAGTTTTTATTTCTTCTCCCTGAACTTTAACATCCCTCCCAAATTTCTCCATTGTAACTTTTTACGTTAGTCAGTGTACAGACTGGTTAACATTGTGGTAAGCTACAACCCTGGGTCCCTACCTACGACTGCCCTTCCACGACCTTCAACTCTTACGACTGCATTCTGGTTTCAGTAAAAGTTGTGGATAGCTTTCCGTTCTGTGTATTTTTAGCACAACCAGCTCCAGAATTTAAAAGAGTGTATTGCAGTCAATAGATGTCTTTAAATATACAAGTGCTGTAAACACTGGTTTGCCTTTCACCACACTATCTTCTAAGATAGGTCATAGGGTCAGCGTCGCCTCTCATGTTCTTGCAGTTGTCTGGAACCCTAAGTGATTTTCCCAGAGGTCAGCTTCTACCAACCATTCTTTTCTTCTGGAAGTAAGTCGTGTCAGTATTCTGCAAACCATAAATTATTAAACTGACGGCTCAGTAATATTCACACATGTCTGCACCTGACTACTTTGGTATTGTAATTATTGCAATCTTCTTGCAGCCTGGGGGAATTACAAATGTCTAATATATCTTGTATACCAGATGGAAAAGTTTTGTCATGGCTGACTCTCCCAAGAATTTCAAGAATTCTGAAGGAATTTTGTCTGTGCTATGGGCCTCTTTTGACTTAAGTCTTTCAGTGTTATGTCAAATTGTTCTAGAAGTAGTGGCATTGCCCGTGTCTTCTCGGTATCGGCATGTTAATATGTTAGTGGTAGAGGGTGGCTGGACGCTCTTCCTGTCACCACACCTTCCTTCCTTCCTTCCAACCCAGAACGGAATTTGTGTATTCCATCTGTGTGCGTCTAGTGTTGTCCCATGTGAAAGAGCTAGACCGTTTTCGAAATGTTTGCGAATCTTGTAACTGAGGTGAAACGTGAGTAGAAGTCCAGTACTCACCTAATCAGATGTGGAAAACCGCCTAAACACCACGTTCAGGCTGGCCGGCACAAGAGCACTCGTCGTTAATTTGCCGGGCGTTGTTCCAGCGATGGCACGTCTCCCCAAATCCCGAAAGCGGAGTGCTAGCCCCGCAGCTATCCAGGACTCAAAGTATCGTATCTCCATTACAATATGCATTTACTTCCTCTTCCCTTTTTATAATACTGCCTCTAAGTTCATTTATCTTGTATAGCCCATCTATATGTTCTTTCCGCTTTTCAGCTTTCCCTTCAGTGCATGGTACTGATATGCCAGCTTGAGCTCTTGATATGCATATAGACCGGATGGAGTGGCCGAGCGGTTCTAGGCGCTTCAGTCTGGAATCGCGCGACCGCTACGGCCGCAGGTTCGAATCGTCCCTCGGGCATGGGTGTGTGTGATGTCCTTAGGTTAGTTAGGTTTAAGTAGTTCTAAGTTCTAGGGGACTGATGACCTCAGATGTTAAGTCCCATAGTGCTCAGAGCCATTTGAACCATTTTTGATAAGCATATAGCTGAATCTCTTTTCTCCCAAGATTTCTTTAGTTTTGATATTGGCGGCATTTATTTTTCACCTAGTCACGCATACTTCTACAGCTTTGCATTTGTACTCTAGCCAATCCAGCTTAGCCATTCCTCAGTTTCTGGCAATCTCGTTTTTTAGACGTCTCTGCTCCCTTCCGCCTGCTTCATTTGCTATATTTTTAAGTTTCGTTCTTTCATCTATTAAATGCAATATCCCGTGTGTTAAACAAGGATTTCTACTAGACCTTGTGTTTTTTACCTATTTTATTCTCTGCTACCTCCACCATTTGATTTTCCGAAGTTTGAGTTTTGTCTTCTATTGCCTTCCTTTCCTCTATTTCAGTCAACCATCGCGTAATTCTCCTTCTGAAACACTCAACAACCTCTTGTTCCTTCAGTTCATCGATTCACATTGATGTGTCTAGACAAGACAGCTTAGACACAATGAGAGGAAGCCGAAAGGCACGCGCTAAGCTAAAGCTGGATGGCGTGAGGTCTGAAACAGGATACGTAATGAATGCTATAAAGAAAAGTACGTAGCTGCTGGAATACTTAACTTTAATCCATCCTCGTGGTACATCTGGAGATTGTGGCGATACAAGTGAGACTCTTTAGATACATGCAATGTTACTAATGGCGCCTTGCTAGGTTGTAGCCATTGACTTAGCTGAAGGCTATTCTAACTATCTGCTCGGCTAATGAGCGATGCTTCGTCCGTGTAGTCGCTAGCAAAGTCGTCCGTACAACTGGGGCGAGTGCTAGTCCGTATCTCGATACCTGCCTTGTGGTGGCGCTCGGTCTGCGATCACACAGTGGCGACACGCGGGTCCGACATGTACTAATGGACCGCGGCCGATTTAAAGCTACCACCTAGCAAGTGTGGTGTCTGGCGGTGACACCACACACATCTTCTTAATTTCGTACCTTTACACAGGTTACCAGTTTCACTCCGCAGTTCATAAACAATAAATTATATTGTAAGGGTTTACATCTGCCCCTGGAAATGTCTTACAGCTTGAAATGTGATCTCGAAGCCTCTGTCTTACTATTACATTATCAGTTTCAATTCTTCCAATGTCTTCAGGTGTCTTTCACGTATAGGCACGTACTTTTCCTTTTATACTCCTCAACATTTCGATCCTACTGCTGGAATCTTATTGGGAAATTCAAAAGGTTGAATATTGCCGGAAAACAGTTTCCTGTTGTCACGCCACGACAGCGTCCTGTGCTTTTCTGAAAAATGAATTAGCGTGAGACAGTTGTCAGGCTCTCACTGGCAGGTTATCGTTATTCACCCGCTTTTAATTAAGTTCTGGCATCCTGTGGAGCGCGGAAGGAAAAATTTCAAAAAAATGGCTCTGAGCACTATGGGACTTAACTTCTGTGGTCATCAGTCCCCTAGAACTTAGAACTACTTAAACCTAACTAACCTAAGGACATCACACACACCCATGCCCGAGACAGGATTCGAACCTGCGATAGTAGCGGTCGCGCACTCCAAACTGGAGCGCCTAGAACCGCTCGGCCACCCCGGACCGCAAAAAATTTCAATTATTTAGATATTGCAGTCTGAAAAACTTGCCCTGCTGTGTGTCTAAAGCAGGCGGTATAATGCATTCAGAAAAATGAAAATTCTCTACCAACTAATACTTTTCAAAAATTCAAAATTCTAGTCACGCACTAAAAAACACATTAATATATACAATAAAGCATTATAATAAACATATATCAAAAATCGTAATTAGCTAGAAAGAATATGAACTGAAAATAAGTGATGAAACAGAAAACAAAAATGAATGTATTAGATTGCTTCTAGTGTGGACTACTTTGCTGCTCTTCGGTTTACGGCAACGTCAGTATCTCTTCGAGTTTTGCCTGCTCAGAGTGGGACAATAACCTACGCTTACAGACACCAGTTGACGTTATGTAAATTTTATTCCTATATAGATTATTTGTATTCTGTAGTCCTAAAGATAGCGTATGGGTCGGTAATTCTCGAGCATTCCATATGAGTTTCATACATAAATATATTTGATTCATCATTAAACCTTTAATACTGTAATTATAAATAACCGTTCAATTATTGGAAGCCTCGGCAAAACATCGAACCGTCACAACAACAACATACGTTACTATTACTGGTTACTAACATATTTATATAAAACTAAATTACGATATTACATATTCTACTATAAAAGAACCGCTACACGTCATTAATAACACGGTGTTTTCATGCTACTTGTGAGCATATATTCGCGCATTTGCTGGTCGTGGTTACTTTCACCTGTGTGTCACATAACAGGCGGCGAAAAACTGAGAACGAGTGAGGAGCTGATATTAATTAACTATCTTATTTACTTTAGGTTACAAACGTACTTATATACATGTATTACATAAGACACCAGAGGCCACATAGCACACCAAGCATAATTATCTCGCCTTTGTATTTCATTCGTGGATGGTACGTAGGAAGCTCTCTGTATGAGGCTGGATTTCTCTAATTCTAACGTTGTGGTCATCGCACGAGTATGTTTCTTAAGTCATTTTGGACCTTAGGTTCTCGGAATTTTATAAATAAAGCTCTCTGCAATACACTAACTCATGTATCTCTCCCAGTGAAGTTTATTAGTTTAGTGACACATTCCCACCGGCTAAACAAATTCGTGCAGAATACTGCTGTTTTCCTTTATAGAACATCTGATCAAAAATATCCGGACAACCCTATGCAATGTGGAACTGACGACTGCAGGTGACGAGAGGCGGATCCGCTAGTATAAAAGGAGGCGGAGAATATCGTGTTGTCAGTAGAGAAGCAGTAACCGCAGAAAGGGTCAGTTAGGAGAGCTCAGTGATTTCGAACGTGGCTTGGTCATTGGATGCCATCTGAGTAACAAATCCATCACGGGCATTTCATCCATTCCAAAGCTGTCTAAATTCCGAAGTCCGGCTGCTGATAGTCTCCGACCAATGGTGCGGGATGTAACAGAATGAGCAGGGGGACCATTACTTGTTCTCGGATGGCGGGCGCAGATGTGAAGGGGTTACGATGTGCTTGGTACAGAGTATAACGATCCTCCTCTGTTTTGGTCAGACATGGTCGACCGGAGGCCTGAGGACATCTACGCCTGTCCTCATGTTCCCACGCAGTCTAACATCTGGCCACTGTCACATTCGAATGCCCTACAAATCTAGATATTGTACGATTCGATCTGTTAGCCAAATGGAGACTTACAAAGAGGCCACTATCAAACTCTGTCAGGTGCTGACAAAGCTGTCTCACACTAGTATGCAGCATCTCTGTGTCCTTCACCGTGGTCATTCGCCATCTGACGCTGTTCAGACCTCTTAAATACCCTACCAGGCCTGGTAACAACACTAAACACGTGCAACTCTAATGTACTCTGGTGGCTGTTCTACATGTAACATAGAATTGCAACTCTAATCCTTTATCCATCAATGATGTGCACCCATGTTTCCAGGGTGCTTAAATTTTTGTCAGACAGGATATATATATATATATATATATATATATATATATATATATATATATATATATATATATATATATAGGGTGTCCCACTCAAACCTCACTGATTTCAAAGACCCAGGAAAAAAAAATCACAGTAGATCCGACAATGAAAATTGCACCACATTGTGGAGCATCTCAAAGAATTTATTCATTTATCATCAATATACCTCTACATGTGAACCATTTGTAACATGAAGAATATCGAGTCTATATTCAATTTCTTGCCAAGTTCTTTGTAACATTTCCTGTGTTATTGTTGCAATTGCATTAGTGATACGATGTCGCAACGTACGAATATCGTCCACTTTGGTCGCATACACACGGTCCTTCACGAATTCCTACATGAAGAAATCAAGCGCCGTAATGTCGGGTGAATGTGGTGGCCAGACAATGGGTCCTCCGCATCCGATTCAACGACTCGGAAATTTCCTATCCAGGAACTTGCGAACAGCCATTGACCTTGCAGCGGAACTCCATCTTGTTGAAAAACGATGTTGGGTTGCAAGTCTTGTATCTGAGGGTACACAAACTGCTCCAACATGTCCAGATAGACTTGACAGTAATCGGCGATTTTGTTTCTGAGAATCACACTACTGCTTGTGCGCGCTGCTGTGGAGTCGCCGTTTTCACTTCATGCGACCATGCTGTACTCTGGTGATTCATCCCCAGATTTAAGACAAAAGTTTATCTAGCAAAATTAGATTGGGAGAATTTTGAAAACACATGTATAAAACGAGTAGCTGGCAAAACTGCGCGGTAGCGTTCTCGCTTCCCACGCCCGGGTTCCCGGGTTCGATTCCCGGCGGGGTCAGGTATTTTCTCTGCCTCGTGATGACTGGGTGTTGTGTGATGTCCCTAGGTTAGTTAGGTTTAAGTAGTTCTAAGTTTTAGGGGACTGATGACCATAGCTGTTAAGTCCCATAGTGCTCCGAACCATTTTTGGCAACACTGCCACATCATGGAGCGCATTGGAATGTACAGAGGAACGCTTAATACTCTGCACAGCCGAATTAGCAGTTGTAGCTCACTGCGGAAACTCCTAGGACCTCAAATCCGCATCCACCATAGAACTATTGTCCGAATCCTCTCAGGTTCTTTTTTTTATTTCTAGACCTCCGTTCCCTAGTTCTCGTCGTTTATAAGAGGGACATCATATCGTCACATGACATTTTTCAACCTCTACAACAGCCATTGTTGGTCGGAACACGACCCACATGTCACCCGTGAACGAGGCTTTCAGGCAGGATTTGGCATAAATCTTTGGGCTGGAATCGTGATAGGAGTGAATTTGGGCCCTTACCTACAGACGGACAAGTTGAACGCGCCCCTGTATCGTACGTTTCTTCGCAATGCTTTGTCTGAAGTATTAGAAAACGTTACACTTGGTGTTCGGCAGCAGCTATGGTTTCACCATGATCGTTCACCGCCACACTTTGAAATGAATTTGGGTAACTATTTAAATGAACCGTCTCGAGGGAAATGGATTAGTCTCCGAACTTAAATCGATTAGATTTTTATTTGTGGGGACATTTAAAGGAATAAGTTTATAGTACTCCACCAATGGATGTGCACGACCTACTAGTTCGTGTGCATGCCGCTTCGATAATGGTCGGTGCAGGTGTGTTGCGTAGGATCCAGCCAAGCGTGATACAGTGAGTGGCGAAGTATGAGAAATGCAAGGTCGTCGCTTGAACATCTTCTCTGAAGTGAACGTTGCTCGTGCGTGTACATTCTGCTCTGCGAAGATAAGCCTGGACGTTAAAACGCACAGAATGAAATTATTGTGCGTAACATAATGCGAAATCAAGTGTAACCTATCTATTGCATTTCTTGTACCTCATTGTCACAGACGATGCTACTGTATCCACTGTTATTTTCTATTGGCTTTATTTGTGTCATGAACGAAACAAAGTGGTTTGTAAGAAGTTCATGCTATGTATTAATATTTAAATAAAGTTAATAGTAACCGAAAGAAATACACAGGATACCACACTGTGGATGTGTAAACTGGATACAGTTTGATGCTTTAACTGAAAAAAAAAAGTTTGCTGCGAACGAGACTATTGTATTGTATTGTATGTTAACTGGGGACCTAGAAACGACGGAAAGGCTCCGTCCCCGCCGCAGCCGCAGTGGTCCACAACCCCAAGACGACTACCTCAGTCCACTTCACCCCTCAGCCGCCCCACACCGAACCCAGGGTTATTGTGCGGTTCGGCCCCCGGTGGACCCACCGGGGAACGTCTCACACCAGACGAGTGTAACCCCTATGTTTGCGTGGTAGAGTAATGGTGGTGTACGCGTACGTGGAGAATTTGTCTGCGCAGCAATCGCCGACATAGTGTAACTGAGGCTGAATAAGGGGAACCAGCCCGCATTCGCCGAGGCAGATGGAAAACCACCTAAAAACCATCCACAGACTGGCCGGTTCACCGGACCTCGACACAAATCCGCCGGCGGATTCGTGCCGGGGACCAGGCGCTCCTTCCCGCCCGGAAAGCCGTGCGTTAGACGGGATGAGGAATCGCAAACCGACCGCCGAGTGCGGCACTTTTTCTTCACTCTTTATATATACAGGGTGTTTTAACTTGAGACAACCAAATATCTCGAAAACAACGCATCGTGCCAAAAAAGTTAATAACAGTAAAGAGGAAATCTGTCTGTGCTACAACTGGCCACCACTTAACAATTCCTTCTGCGTGGGCGGGGACAACTTCGCATTTTCAATGTGAAAACCCCATTTTTATTGTATTCTACGCCAAAAAATACTGTCACTTCAGGGACGTTTTACGTTACTACAATAGTTGTGGCTTGTATTCCGCCGGTAGCGGCCAGCGCGCGAGTTACGGCGGTTGGATGGAAACACACCGAAATCAGTCACCCTCATGAGGGGGTTCGAGGGCGATCACCGAAATCAAGCGGTCCGATGGTCTGGAGACTCACCACAACCAACCCCATAGGGAAGAGAAAACAACGTTGCCATATAGGTAGCACATTTGTCAGAAATGTCTGTGTGTAGCCTTATTATTTGTAATGTACAATCACATTGTAAACTGAAATGGAGAATTAAATGCGTCGATTCTTAAGTTTTAAAACAGGCACACTTGATATTTGTCGATAATAGCGCCAGCTATCACAAATGGGGAACAACGGTTTGAGTAAACCGTACGTATACATCTGGTAGAATCCGAATATGCAATAGAATGGGCGGTTCCTGTTTGAAATACAAAGTTGACTCCGACTACGCAGGAGAGGTGGTTAGCGCAGACGGATGTCCCCTTTACTAATATTAAATTTCCACCTCGAACATTTTTTTTCGTACTATGCGTTTTTTCGAGATATTTAGTCATCTCAAGTTAAAATAAACACCCTATATACGACAAAAATTTCGCCATGTATTATAACATACTGTATTATTCATGTTACAGCTTACATTTTGGTCTACTCCTGTATACACTCGAGGCATATTTCTCATGTGTTTAGGTATAATTTGAAATTGCCTTGGAATCAGGGTTTGAAACTTTAACAAATGTATTAGGATTTATTGTGCTAATGGAATATCTTCCCGGGAATAATTCATCATTCTAGCGTGTCGCAGATAGCTGGTACTTCGCTGGTGGCTGAAAGCCAGAAAGTCAGAAGCTTTTAGCCGTCTCCTCTGTTGAAATTTCATCCTTTTTTAGAGAATTCTACACTCTACGTATGTGAAAGTCTCTTCCTTAATCGGCATGTTCAAGGCACAATTCTCACTAAAAGAAGCAACTTCTTACGTTCAGCTGTTCTCCTGCTGTCAAACTGCGATACTCTAATAGTTTCAATGCCATGTCTGATTAAGAATCAGAATTTTCGAAACATGTAGCGAGTGAAGCACTGAAGTAGCTAAGGTATTCTTTCCGCATTTGAGAGGCCTGGGATTCACTTCCTCGTCCTGGCCAACCAGATGTAGACTTTTCTGACCCCCTAAATCGCTTAATTCAAATGAAATGACTTTTTTTTCCAAAGGGGCTGCCGATTCCTCTCCCTTCTGTGTATACTCAGAAACAGTGCTCCATCTGCAATGCCTTACTCTTTTCTTCAAGAGAAGTGACTGCAGATCCCCTTGCCATGCTACAAACAACTCCATTTCATGACTCAGTGTACGTGACGTGGCTGTACGTTCCTGCACTGCTCAATAAACAATATGTACTATCTGATCAAAATTATCCGAACAACCTCATGAAATGCGGAATTAACCACTACAGGTCACGAGAGGCGGACCCGCCAGTATATAAAAAGGTGGTGAGTGTTTTGTTGTTAGTAGAGTAGTAACAACAGAATGAATCGGACGCGACATCTCAGTGACTCCGAACGCGAACTACTTCCTGGATGCCACCTGATTAACAAGTGAATAACATACATTTCCACCTATTTTTTTCTGTTTACTTCTTGTGCAGAATCAGTATTTGTTCCGCTGGCTCCGTGCAGTTTCTGCCTGATAAGTAACTTATTAATGGTTTGTCTAGAAATGTGCCTTTGTGGCTCAGTGGCTTAAATTCCAGACTACTAACCCACAACTTTAGGATTCGATCCTGGTTGATCCTATTATTTCCTCAGCTACTTAACTCTGTGTAAGCTTGCCATTATATGGAATAATTTAATTCCTGCAGGTTCGCAGGAGAGCTTCTGTAAAGTTTGGAAGATAGGAGATGAGATACTGGCAGAAGTAAAGCTGTGAGGACCGGGCGTGAGTCGTGCTTCGGTAGCTCAGCTGGTAGAGCACTTGCCCGCGAAAGGCAAAGGTCCCGAGTTCGAGTCTCGGTCGAGCACACAGTTTTAATCTGCCAGGAAGTTTCAACATTTCGGTAAATTGCACGAGGAAATCTGAATCAAAGATCAAGCAATGGCTTTATACTGTCGAAAAAGTTTTTATTTCGCAGCTGCAGCTGTTCGTTGAGAATTAGGCCATCATGACGAGAGATATGTTTGAAAATCTCCAATTCCTCTAAAACATCTAACCTACCCCCTTCTTTTCGGTATGCAGAATATTGTTATCGCCTATGGCTTTAGGCACGTGTCCAGTAATTAAGAGATGATCGGCAAAGCATGAATTTAGGGGACTGGTGCCGTTCTTTCTCAAAAGATGTTCTTTATATCTGATGGTGAAAGCACGTCCAGCTTGCCCTATATAATAGGAGGAGAAGGTATCGCAGATGATCTTATAAACGCCAGAACTTTCTGTAGGGGAGCGAATGGATTTCAAATAATGAATGAAGTTTCTCTTTAGATTATTATTAGTAGAGAAGGCAACATTGCAGTTGTATTTGTTGCGAAGCATGCGCTGAATCTGATAGGAAATGGGTCCTATGAAAGGAATAGAAAAACGTTTTTTTGGGTTAATTTCAGTGCATGAGGTGTTGATCGTGGTAGTTCTTGCAGTTTTCTTTTTTAGGATATCGTCCACTATGTTAGGCGTATATTCATTATTGACTGCTATGGTTTTTTTAGTATGTGACTTGCAAGTACTGCATCTTTTTCCAGTCAGTACAAACTTTAATTTTATTAATGCATTATATACTTAATATGTTTTAGAACAGTTAGTCTAATTCTGAAGACGACGCTCATAGTAGCGTCGAAACCTGGTCAATTTTGACTTAATATTTGTGATCGAGGGCTTATTTGTTCTAATGTAAGTCTGACACGGTCACTGAACCTTAGTAGCTATGTTCAAAGTTATATATATCGTTATCATAATTACAGACGAATACAGGAGTGTATTACATGTACAGAACGTATTTCCTTCAGTGTCCCAACGGGAAATCTCTGAAAATCAAATAAAGTTTCTGATGAGATGTTTGATAAAAATAGATGCTATAAAAATTAATTTAAAAGAAACAAAAACTACATTCCGTTAGTAAATGACAAAAAATTGGAGCAATAAATGGCATTGGATTTCATATTTATGTATTATTCTTGACACTCATTAGTCACAGATGACGAATAAGTGTTTTCATTCGTGTAAGTTAATAATGTTTCGAATAATATTTGTTATTAGCGAATAATAAATAATAATTTATTTGTATGCGTTATTCGTTATTCACATAAATTTCACGCAAGTCTAGTAGTAAAAGAAGGGCATCGCACATGGGCACACTGCAAATTCGCAGCCCATGTGGAACTTAGCGCAGGCGCGTGAAATCCACGTGTCTGCGAACAAGCCTCAACCAGCTGTGATAGCCGCGTGGATGGCTGCGTGTACATCCGTTCAGGAGGGTAAAATTAGCATCTGTAATCTTTGGCAATTTTCCGTATCGTTCGAGAAGCGTATTCGCGCTCTCACTTGCACAATGCAGACGCGTGCGGGCAACGCGGATTGGCCATCCGTGTGCAGGGCTCTAATCCAAATATGCAGTACACTTTATGACCGTTTGATGTTTGTTGCATACTGCCTTCATGGTGTTGCAGTTTTAATGACCAATGGCTGTGTAGTAAATGTTGATGCTTCAAACGACTGTCAGTTGGTATCTAACGCTTCTGTTTGCAAGGGCATCGTTTGTCCTGATTTAGATGGCTTCCTTTATTATGCTGTCCCGAAATCCTTTGGACCTGCACAACACTCTTGTCAGTTCCAATACTAATATATGACTTGCTTCCCAGCTGTGTTCAGCGGGATCCGATTTTTCTTTCTGTCCGAGATGTGTCTGGATTCAAATATGTCTTACTTTGAATGTGATCTCCTGTAGTTGGCCATATTTATTGAGTGCCCAAATTTACAGCATCAGTCTCTTTCATTTTGTGTCAGTCCTTACTTACGATGTTTTTTGGTGGACCGCATGAAAATGTTTTTAGTAAACTGCTGGTCCACTGCACTGAGCTGATCGCTTTTGATGAAACTGATAGCAACGAAAGGACACAGTTCAGGGTGGGAAAACATCCATATAAATACAAGTACGTCACGATAAATAGTTCCATGAGCAGTCTCCTATCTTAGGTTTCATCGTAGTACGTAAATGTCCCAAAATTTAAAAGCTCCATAAAAGCAACAGATCTTTTGGAAGAGTCTAATTATTTTACTAAAAGCTACAGTTTCCTCATTCTGATAAAACTCTTAACGACTAATTCACAAGGGCACAGTGTTATGAGTCACACGTCTTTTACAGCTGTATTGTTTCAAGACAAAAGTTACCTTCTCATTAGGTATCACACCAGCTATCTTTATTTACGTGCTGAGTTTAGCAACGAAATTATTCATCGGGTATGTTGTTGTTGTTGTGGTCTTCAGTCCTGAGACTGGTTTGATGCAGCTCTCCATGCTACTCTATCCTGTGCAAGCTTTTTCATCTCCCAGTACCTACTGCAACCTACATCCTTCTGAATCTGCTTAGTGTATTCATCTCTTGGTCTCCCTCTACGATTTTTACCCTCCACGCTGCCCTCCAATACTAAATTGGTCATCCCTTGATGCCTCAGAACATGTCCTACCAACCGATCCCTTCTTCTGGTCAAGTTGCACCACAAACTTCTCTTCTCCCCAATCCTATTCAATACTTCCTCATTAGTTATGTGATCTACCCATCTAATCTTCAGCATTCTTCTGTAGCACCACATTTCGAAAGCTTCTATTCTCTTCTTGTCCAAACTATTTATCGTCCATGTTTCACTTCCATACATGGCTACACTCCATACGAATACTTTCAGAAATGACTTCCTGACACCTAAATCAATACTGGATGTTAACAAATTTCTCTTCTTCAGAAACGCTTTCCTTGCCATTGCCAGCCTACATTTTATATCCTCTCTACTTCGACCATCATCAGTTATTTTGCTCCCCAAATAGCAAAACTCCTTTACTACTTTAAGTGCCTCATTTCCTAATCTAATTCCCTCAGCATCACCCGACTTAATTAGCCTACATTCCATTATCCTTGTTTTGCTTTTGTTGATGTTCATCTTATATCCTCCTTTCAAGACACTGTCCATTCCATTCAACTGCTCTTCCAAGTCCTTTGCTGTCTCTGACAGAATTACAATGTCATCGGCGAACCTCAAAGTTTTTATTTCTTCTCCATGAATTTTAATACCTACCCCGAATTTTTCTTTTGTTTCCTTTACTGCTTGCTCAATATACAGATTGAACAACATCGGGGAGAGGCTACAACCCTGTCTTACTCCCTTCCCAACCACTGCTTCCCTTTCATGTCCCTCGACTCTTATAACTGCCATCTGGTTTCTGTACAAGTTGTAAATAGCCTTTCGCTCCCTGTATTTTACCCCTGCCACCTTTAGAATTTGAAAGAGAGTATTCCAGTCAACATTGTCAAAATCTTTCTCTAAGTCTACAAATGCTAGAAACGTAGGTTTGCCTTTCCTTAATCTTTCTTCTAAGATAAGTCGTAAGGTCAGTATTGCCTCACGTGTTCCAGTGTTTCTACGGAATCCAAACTGATCTTCCCCGAGGTTGGCTTCTACTAGTTTTTCCATTCGTCTGTAAAGAATTCGTGTTAGTATTTTGCAGCTGTGACTTATTAAGCTGATAGTTCGGTAATTTTCACATCTGTCTACACCTGCTTTCTTCGGGATTGGAATTATTATATTCTTCTTGAAGTCTGAGGGTATTTCGCCTGTTTCATACATCTTGCTCACCAGATGGTAGAGTTTTGTCAGGACTGGCTCTCCCACGGCCGTCAGTAGTTCCAATGGAATATTGTCTACTCCGGGGGCCTTGTTTCGACTTTGGTCTTTCAGTGCTCTGTCAAACTCTTCACGCAGTATCGTATCTCCCATTTCATCTTCATCTACATCCTCTTCCATTTCCATAATATTGTCCTCAAGTACATCGCCCTTGTATAGACCCTCTATATACTCCTTCCACCTTTCTGCTTTCCCTTCTTTGCTTAGAACTGGGTTTCCATCTGAGCTCTTGATATTCATACAAGTCGTTCTCTGATCTCCAAAGGTCTCTTTAATTTTCCTGTAGGCGGTATCTATCTTACCCCTAGTGAGATAGGCCTCTACATCCTTACATTTGTCCTCTAGCCATCCCTGCTTAGCCATTTTGCACTTCCTGTCGATCTCATTTTTGAGACGTTTGTATTCCTTTTTGCCTGTTTCACTTACTGCATTTTTATATTTTCTCCTTTCATCAATTAAATTCAATATTTCTTCTGTTACCCAAGGATTTCTACTAGCCCTCGTCTTTTTACCTACTTGATCCTCTGCTACCTTCACTACTTCATCCCTCAAAGCTACCCATTCTTCTTCTACTGTATTTATTTCCCCCATTCCTGTCAATTGCTCCCTTATGCTCTCCCTGAATCTCTGTACAACCTCTGGTTCTTTCAGTTTATCCAGGTCCCATCTCCTTAAATTCCCACCTTTTTGCAGTTTCTTCAGTTTTAATCTACAGGTCATAACCAATAGATTGTGGTCAGAGTCCACATCTGCCCCTGGAAATGTCTTACAATTTAAAACCTGGTTCCTAAATCTCTGTCTTACCATTATATAATCTATCTGATACCTTTTAGTATCTCCAGGGTTCTTCCATGTATACAACCTTCTTTCTTTCTGCATCTTTCTGCAAACCGTAAAAGGTGATCTTTCATACAGGATGAGCTTTGAATTAGGAAAAATATTTCGTGCATTGTGTCACACACTGAGCCATAAAAATAATATAGTTTTTACAGTGTCCCCATTTTAAAGCGCATTGTAGTTGTGTATGTCAGTCGTTTCTGTTCGTAGCTGAAACTTCACGTGCAACGGGAATGTGAAGTCTGTCACTGTCAGAAACATGTGGTTCGGAAGCTCTTACGGAATTTTTCTTGAGTTTTCCCAGCATCTTATAGCACTGGCTGATAAAAATCAGGACTTTGATGTGTAGTGTGATATATCCGTGGTTCGATTCTTCGCATCCTTATTAGTTATTCGATCTACCCATCTAATCTGTAGCATTCTTCTGTAGCACCAAATTTCAAAATCTTCTATTATCTTCACGTTAGTATGGTTTACCACCCATGTTTCATTTCAATATAAACCTACACTTTCTATCGGTTAAACTTACTCATGAAGTTAATAATTTTTTAAGAAATTCTTTTCTTGACATTGTCACTTGGTCACTTTACATTTTGTATTTTCTGTATTTCAGCCATGTCGTTTATTTTGCTGTCCAAGTAAAAAAAAAAAAAAAACTAATCAGCTACTTTTAACGTCTCATTTCCTAATTTAATTCCCTCAGAATCGCCTGATTTAATTCAGCTGTATACATTACTGATGTTTTACTTTTGTTGATATTCATCTTACAACGTCTTTTCAAGAGACTATAGAATCCGTTCAACTGCTCTTCCAAGTCCTTTTCCATCTCTGTCAGAATTGAAGTGTCATCGTCAAATCTCAAAGTTTTAATTTTTTTCTCGCGGTACTCTACTCGTAATCCCTTTTCTAAGTTTGTCTTTGGGTTTCTCCACTGCTTCCTCAGAGTACAGATTGAATGACATCGGGGATAGACTACAACCCTATCTCACTTCCTTCTCAACTGCTGTTACTCTTTCAAGACAGTCGACTCTTATAAGAAGCGGTCTGGTTTCTCTACAAAATGTAGATAATATTTCACTTCCTGCATTTTATCCCTGATACAAGGAGAATTTCGGTGAGTTTATATGTTTGCCTTTCTTCAGTGTATGATCTAAGATAACTCGTAGGGTTAGTATTGTCTCGAGTGTTCCTGAATTTCTCCGGAACCGACATTGATTTTCCAGAGGTACGCTTCTAACAGTTTTTCCATTCTTCTGCGAGTAATTCGTGTCAGCATTTTGCAACAATGACTTAGTAAACTGATTGTGTGGTAATATTCACAACTGTCTGTATTCGCCTTTGCTTGCTTCATTTACTGTACTGTTATATTTTCTCCTTTCGTCAATTCGATATCTCTTGTGTTTGCACGGATTCCTATTTGGCCTTGTCTTTTTGCCTCTTTGGTCTTCTACTATCTTTACTACTTCATATCTCAAAACTATCAGTCCGTATTCTATTTTTCTCAGAAAATCGTTACCTAATGCCGCTTTCAAAACTCTGATAACTACTGGTTATATGGTTTCATTCAGAACCCATCTACTTAACTTCCTACATTTCTTTAGTTTTAATTCATAGTTCATAACCAGTAACTTATAGTCAGAGTCCACATCTGCCCCTGCAAAGATTTTGCAGTTTAAAACCTGGTTTCGAAAATCTTGTGATATCGTTGTATAATGTATCTGAAATATTCCATTGTCTCCAGGTTTCTTCTACATGTGCAATCTTCTTTCATTGTTGTTAAAGCAAGACTTATCAGTTCTTAAATTATGCTCTGTGCAAAATTCTGCAAAGCGGCTTCTCCTTTTATTTCTTTCCTCGTACACATGTCCTGCTTCTATTTTTACTCTTCTTCCTTTTCCTACTACTCAATACAACTTCTGGATCACAAATTTTCGACTCTCTTAGCGACGTGAATCATTTCATTCTCTAACCTACCTACCTGATAACGGGATCTAACGTTATCCACACTCCCATCTGCTGAACGTCAGTTTTGTTTTTCCTGATGAGAATATAGTCTTGAAGTTGTTACCCGGAGGTCCGATTGGAGGGTAATTTTCACTTACGAATATTTTACCCAACAGAATACCGTCATCATTAAACCATACAGTAGAAATACATCTTCTCAGTAAACATAACGATTTCAGCTTTCTCTTGCTTTCAGTCATTCGCAGAACGAGCATAGCAAATGGCTCTGAGCACTATGGGACTTAACATCTGAGGTCATCAGTCCCCTAGAACTTAGAACTACTTAATCCTAACTAACTTAAGGACATCACACCATCCATGCGACCGGAGCAGTCGCGCGGTTCCGGATTGTTGCGCCTCGGCCACCGCGGCTGGCATAACAAGGCCATGTTGGCTAATGTGACAAGGCTAGATCAGTCATTCAGGCTGCTACCCCTAGCACTACTGTGAGGACTGAATCTCTCTTTTGGAACCACATGATATTATGACCTCTCCACAAAAACCCTTCCTATGTCGTGGCACTTCCGGTAGGCTATCTGTATCATTGAGGTACACAAGCCATCCCACCTCGGGTAGGTCCATGTTTTGTGAGGGATCATATATATTACAGCTCTGCAGTAAACAAATGTGGCTCCCAGAGCAGATTATTGATGACAGTTTTAGAAATGTAGTTGTTGACCGATGAAATGGGCTGACGTTGTATGGTTGTCAGTATTTCACTTTACCTATTTTTATTTGTGACCTCACTGATAAGACAAATTGACGCCGACTTGATTTGTTTTCACTACTGTTTGCCCTCTCCCGGCGTAGTCTAGTTCACTTCTCCTAAGTAAAAATGGTGGTCGAAAACCTCCCTCCCTCCTCATATAGCGATTTGCGTCTGGAAGATCATGATATTGTGACCTGATACAGGATCTTTTTCAATTTCCTCTCGTTACTAATTTGCTGTTTGGACACTTACATAGGCATGTCATTACTTCTGTCTATTAGGGTTCGCGCCTGGGATGTCCTGGGTTTGTGTCTCAACACTGACGTTTTTTCATTGTTCACTAATTTTTGCTATTATCTGTAATTTACACGATTTCAGTGCTCACACGAGCGTCTTGTCATTTCCACCTATTGGGATTACGTCCCAGTTTCCCCGTTTGATCCCAGCGATAGTCACATTATCGCAAATTTTGCTATTTTAATAACACAAGGTTCTCATTATTTCTACATAGCGCTATTGCGTACCAAATCTCGAGACCCACCCCACAGAGACGGTATTTTTTCAAAACTTTACGAGCTTCTGCCTCAAAATATGGATAGGTATTACCTCCTACATCTGTTTCTCGTCGGTAGATACGTAAACTGTCGTTCGTATCCACAAGTGTTTACACCACAGAGTCCTGAATACAAGATTCAAGGCCGGCAGGAGTGGCCGAGCGGTTTTAGGCGCTTCAGTCCGGAACCGCGCAACCGCTACGGTCGCAGGTTCTAATCCTGCCTCGGGCATGGATGGGTGTGTTGTCCTTAGGTTAGTTAGGTTTAAGTAGTTCTGAGTTCTAGGGGACTGATGACCTCAGATGTTAAGTCCCATAGTGCTCAGAGCCATTTGAACAAGATTCAAGAGAGGTAATTCCGTCATATTCATCCTTAAGCAAATGCCTTATCACTTCAAGCTATCGGGACTGCCCCTTACACTGTCCGTCGGAGCTCTGCACTACGCCGCCCATCGCGCGGGAACATGGGGCACGTGGTAGGGACACAGTTTTGCTGTGGCTTGTTGTCGCGCGGACTACTCAACCACAAGGGCTCTACAACACCACGTGCTTGACGTCCACCCGGATAGACATTCTCTGAAAACAGTTTCGGCTGACTATTTCTATAGAACAACACCAAGTCGCGTAAAGTCAGTGACGTTAAACCAATTGTTCGGAAATCGCGGTGATAGACTAACTGTACGTTAGGATCCTATGAGTACGTCTTAGCTTCCATTAGTGGAACTTGTAGTTGACAGTTTTTGTTCGTTCTTGCAGTAGATTTTACATGTGTTAATAATGTTCACTTAGTGACAGATTACTATGTAAATAAAGCAGGGATGCAATGACATTGCATTTAGGTTAGAGAATCCCCTCCCTAGGCCCGACAAGACGCCTCCTGAGACGCAGCAAGGTAGGAGTAGGCAAAATGCAACAGGGAATAACAATATTAATGTGCTAATAGTAAACTGCAGTAGCGTCTACAGAAAGGTCCCAGAACTGCTCTCATTAATAAACGGTCACAACGCTCATATAGTACTAGGCACAGAAAGTTGGCTGAAACCAGACGTAAATAGTAATGAAATCCTAAACTCAGATTGGAATATATACCGCAGAGACAGGCTGGACAGTGAAGGGGGAGGCGTGTTTATAGCTATAAGAAGTGCAATAGTATCGAAGGGAATTGACGGAGATCCGAAATGTGAAATGATTTGGGTGAAGGTCACGGTTAAAGCAGGCTCAGACATGGTAATTGGATGTCTCTATAGGCCCCCTGGCTCAGCAGCTGTTGTGGCTGAGCACCTGAAGGATAATTTGGAAAATTTTTCGAGTAGATTTCCCCACCATGTTATAGTTCTGGGTGGAGATTTTAATTTGCCGGATATAGACTGGGAGACTCAGACGTTCATAACGGGTGGCAGGGACAAAGAATCCAGTGAAATTTTTTTAAGTGCTTTATCTGAAAACTACCTTGAGCAGTTAAACAGAGAACCGACTCGTGGCGATAACATATTAGACCTTCTGGTTACAAACAGACCCGAACTATTTGAAAAAGTTAACGCAGAACAGGGAATCAGCGATCATAAAGCGGTTACGGCATCGATGATTTCAGCCGTAAATAGGAATATTAAAAAGGGTAGGAAGATTTTTCTGTTTAGAAAAAGTGACAAAAAGCAGATTTCAGAGTACCTGTTGGCTCAACACAAAAGTTTTGTCTCAAGTACAGATAGTGTTGAGGATCAGTGGACAAAGTTCAAAACCGTCGTACATAATGCGTTAGATGAGTATGTGCCAAGAAAGATCGTAAGAGATGGGAAAGAGCCACCGTGGTACAACAACCGAGTTAGAAAACTGCTGCGGAAGCAAAGGGAACTTCACAGCAAACATAAACATAGCCAAAGCCTTGCAGACGAACAAAAATTACGCGAAGCGAAATGTAGTGTGAGGAGGGCTATGCGAGAGGCGTTCAATGAATTCGAAAGTAAAGTTCTATGTACTGACATGGCAGAAAATCCTAAGAAATTTTGGTCTTATGTCAAAGCGGTAGGTGGATCAAAACAAAATGTCCAGACACTCTGTGACCAAAATGGTACTGAAACAGAGGATGACAGACTAAAGGCCGAAAAACTAAATGTCTTTTTCCAAAGTTGTTTCACAGAGGAAGACTGCACTGTAGTTCCTTCTCTAGATTGTCGCACAGATGACAAAATGGTAGATATCGAAATAGACGACAGAGGGATAGAGAAACAATTAAAATCGCTCAAAAGAGGAAAGGCCTCTGGACCTGATGGGATACCAGTTCAATTTTACACAGAGTACGCGAAGGAACTTGCCCCCCTTCTTGCAGCGGTGTACCGTAGGTCTCTAGAAGAGCGTAGCGTTCCAAAGGATTGGAAAAGGGCACAGGTCATCCCCGTTTTCAAGAAGGGACGTCGAGCAGATGTGCAGAACTATAGACCTATATCTCTAACGTCGATCAGTTGTAGAATTTTGGAACACGTATTGTGTTCGAGTATAATGACTTTTCTGGAGACTAGAAATCTACTCTGTAGGAATCAGCATGGGTTTCGAAAAAGACGGTCATGTGAATCCCAGCTCGCGCTATTCGTCCACGAGACTCAGAGGGCCATAGACACGGGTTCACAGGTAGATGCCATGTTTCTTGACTTCCGCAAGGCGTTCGATACAGTTCCCCACAGTCGTTTAATGAACAAAGTAAGAGCATATGGACTATCAGACCAATTGTGTGATTGGATTGAGGAGTTCCTAGATAACAGGACGCAACATGTCATTCTCAATGGAGAGAAGTCTTCCGAAGTAAGAGTGATTTCAGGTGTGCCGCAGGGGAGTGTCATAGGACCGTTGCTATTCACAATATACATAAATGACCTTGTGGATGACATCGGAAGTTCACTGAAGCTTTTTGCAGATGATGCTGTGGTGTATCGAGAGGTTGTAACAATGGAAAATTGTACTGAAATGCAGGAGGACCTGCAGCGAATTGACGCATGGTGCAGGGAATGGCAATCGAATCTCAATGTAGACAAGTGTAATGTGCTGCGAATACACCGAAAGATGGATCCTTTATCATTTAGCTACAAAATAGCAGGTCAGCAACTGGAAGCAGTTAATACCATAAATTATCTGGGAGTACGCATTAGGAGTGATTTAAAATGGAATGATCATATAATGTTGATCGTCGGTAAAGCAGATGCCAGACTGAGATTCATTGGAAGAATCCTAAGGAAATGCAATCCGAAAACAAAGGAAGTGGGTTACAGTACACTTGTTCGCCCACTGCTTGAATACTGCTCAGCAGTGTGGGATCCGTACCAGATAGGGTTGATAGGAGATATAGAGAAGATTCAACGGAGAGCAGCGCGCTTCGTTACAGGATCATTTAGTAATCGCGAAAGCGTTACGGAGATGGTAGATAAACTCCAGTGGAAGACTCTGCAGGAGAGACGCTCAGTAGCTCGGTACGGGCTTTTGTCAAAGTTTCGAGAACATACCTTCACCGTAGAGTCAAGCAGTATATCGCTCCCTCCTAAGTATATCTCGCGAAGAGACCATGAGGATAAAATCAGAGAGATTAGAGCCCACACAGAAGCATACCGACAATCCTTCTTTCCACGAACCATACGAGACTGGAATAGAAGGGAGAACCGATAGAGGTACTCAAGGTACCCTCGGCCACACACCGTCAGGTGGCTTGCGGAGTATGGATGTAGATGTAGATGTAGATTTTATGTGGCTTTAATTCTTACTAAAACACTATGCATATGTTTCTAGACAAGACTTATAGAAAATTGTTACACTTTACTTGGATGCGCAGTTACGGAGTGGTTACTGAATCCAGATCTAGACAATACTGACTTGACTTTCAATAGCAGTTGCAGTTATGACTGTTCATACTGGTTCGGTCACAATCGGCCTGTCTTCGTCTCTCACTTGTATGAACTGGATGTGATTTACTTTACAAACATCATCTGCAAATTTACGTGTGTTCGTGTAGGTCACAATCTTCTAGCGACAGCACCGCCATTGTCAGCCCTAACTGCTACCGCCATGCAACAGCGCTGAGTAGCCACTGCCGGAGTCCTGGTTATTCTTCGAGTTTTAGTGTCTCTGTTGATACATATCGATAAAACGAATATCGCAATAGACTGATTTTGGACCGCTCTATCAAATGTGAACGTAAAACCCCGCTTTAATAATCATTTTGTTTGTAATGGGAAACTAACCAACAAACCGTCTACACAGGGCATCTCATTAAACACATGATGAGCAGTAATTGTTTGGTCTGACTCCTGTTATACATTGCAAAAATGAAATTGCAGATATCTACGGACTACCAGAAAAAATGCGCCTGACAACTCTTCGGAGAGACACCCTGTGGCTGTAGGAAATATGCAAGGTGACTTTACTAAATAGGGACAAACGGCACGAAACTATCCCTGAGAGAATAAGAATTAAAAAATTCTGGAATATTTTCTTCAACTTATTTGCTGAAGGAATTTCGGAAAACTGTTTAATAACTCCGCTTTAGTGACGCTGTCACTGGTAACATTACAATTGGTATCGCGCACTGATTGTGTCTTGCCGGTGGACTATTTTTACATACGACAAGAAGCTCTTTTGATTTTCTTTCAGATTTCGAAACAGCGTTTCAGAGTGGAAGCATCTCGCATTGAAGTCTGCTCTAAGTTTCGAGCTTCAATAAAACATCGCCAGTCTTGGATATTTTGTGTTCTTTTAAATTTGGCATGCTTTTTTCGTTGCTTCTGAAAATGTTGAGACCTATTTTGTGTTCTGTGGGGGATCACTACCACCTTTATAAATTTATTTGATATAAACGACTCAGTTGCCTCAGTACAATGGATTTGAATTTAAGCCATGATAACTCATATGGACAAGTGACCGAAAATGTGTTCCAAGGGAGAAACCCCCACTTGTAGGTGGAGATTAAAGGTCTTTTACAGTGCAGGTTTCAGTGACTGAAAGAACACATGAGAACACACCACTAAAGTGGGAATGTTCTGTTCAAATGGTTCAAATGGCTCTGAGCACTATGGGACTTAACTTTGCGAGGTGCCGGGGCAAGCAGTGTATTTAACACTAAATTCTAGAATCTACATATGTAAATGATGCTCTAAGCCCCCCCCCCCCTATTCTAACTCCGACTATTGCTGTTGCACATGGATTAAAAAATATACGCGAACTGACTGTAATCAACCCTGCAAGTGGAGTAGAAAAGAGTTTGGCACCTGCAATAATTAAATTTGATAAATAAGTTGAATAAAGGAAGGTTTCATTAACGTAGTGAGAAATGATGGGTTGCTCTACCGATTAACAGAATGAAAGTTATGTCCAAAATAACATTATGATTTATTAAGACTAAACACAAAATAATAAACAAAAACACATGAAACATTTATAATATATCGAATTGGCTCAAATTGGATACTCAAACAAACGCTGTGAAGGTGAAGTTGTCCCTAAACTAGATTGTGAGGTTTATGACGAAGTGGTATGTGGAGCCAATTCCTTGCCACTCAAATCTTAAGAGAGACACACAGCTAACCCAACATTAATTGCTGCTACTCAAGACAGAACAAAGTTAGAAAAAGACGAACAGGCGCGCTCTGCTGAGCTCTGATTATCACCTAGGAAAATCCCTATCTGCCGGTGCTGCGGACATACATTACCAAACTGTCTTCTTAACTGCCAGAACACGATCTGGCGTACCGGAGGCGATGGCTGGTTGCTTCGACGTCCTCGACCGAAAGGCGTGACTCGACTACCCCTGAGCACCCGTACAGGCCGAACACAGAACATTCCCGCCCCCACGACAGTGTCCGTGGTTAAACGTTCCAATCAGCAACTCTAAAACCGGTGGAAAATTCCACTCCATTGCCGGAGCACTACTATTCCACCAATAGAGATTCTTGGCTCCAATTTCTGCGCTGATTTTGCTACGTCACGGAGCTATGCCCTGAGCAAGCCAATCACAGTTACTATTTTGCAGAAAGCGCGGGAATTTTCCTGCCACAACTGCCTGGGTACACAAGTCATTCCCACAGCTCGCTGGTAGCCCGCCAGAAAGTGTTTTCAATAAGTTTCTGCGAAGTAACGGAACCTCTACCCCAGCCGCTACTTCAGGCCCCTGCTGGCGTGTCTCTTGACAATGTCGACGTCTGGAAAGCATTCACTCGACTCCCTCACACTCGTCGGCTTAACCCTCTCGAGATCCGCAGAGCCCGCCTGTCACCGGACCACCTGGGTGACGAGAGACGTTGCGTGGGAAGTCCGCGTGTGAAGGAATAGCAACTTTTCACCGCATGCAATTAGAGACGAAAATCGTAAGATAGAAATATGAGAGGGGGCTCATGCCACCTCTCAACTTCTGAGGTCATCAGTCCCCTAGAACTTAGAACTACTTAAACCTAACTAACCTAAGGACATCACACACATCCATGCCTGAGGCAGGATTCGAACCAGCGACCGCAGCGGTCTTGCGGTTCCAGACTGTAGCGCCTAGAACCGCTTGGCCACCCCGGCCGGCGAATGTTCTGTCTGCACTAGTGTTTTAGCCTCCTCACTCAAGACGGTTGTGGGCTGGGGCATAATCATGTGGTAATTACATTACCCTTAGTACCACCAAAGATACGTCTTCCAGCAGGGGACGCAGGTCCATCGACAGGAAGTACACACACACCGAAGAGCCACAGAAACTGGTACATTACCCTGTTGCCGGCCGGTGTGGCCGTGCGGTTCTAGGCGCTTCAGTTTGGAACCGCGTGACCGCTAAGGTCGCAGGTTCGAATCCTGCCTCGGGCATGGATGTGTGTGATGTCCTTAGGTTAGTTAGGTTTAAGTAGTTCTAAGTTCTAGGGGACTGATGACCTCAGAAGTTAAGTCCCATAGTGCTCAGAGCCATTTGAACCATTTTAACATCACCCTGTTATCGTGTAGGGCCCCAGCGAGCACGCTGAGTGCCGCAACACAACGTGGCATGGACTCGACTAATGTCTGAAGTAGTGCTGGAGGGAACTGACACCATGAATCCTGCAGGTCGGTCCATAAATCCCTACGTGTACGAGGCGATGGAGATCTCTTCTGAACAGCACGTGGCAAGGCATCCCAGACATGCTCAATAATATTCATATCTGGGGAGTTTGGTGGCCAGCGGATGTGTTTAAACTCAGAAGAGCGTTCCTGGAGCCAGTCTGTAGCAATTTTGGACGTGTTGGATATCACGTTGTCCTGCTGGAATTGACCAAGACCGTCGGAATGCACAGTGGACATGAATGGATGCAGGTGATCAGACAGAATGCTTACGTACGTTTTACCTGTCAGAGTTGTATCTAGGCGTATTAGGGGTCCCATATCACTCAAACTGCACACACTCCACATCATTATAGAGCCTCCACCAGTTTGAACAGTCCCCTGCTGACATGCAGGGTCCAAGGGATTCATGAGGTTGTCTCCATTCCCGTACACGACCATCCGCACGATACAATTTGAAACGAGACTCGTCCGACCTGGCAACATGTTTCCAGTCATCAACATCCAATGTCGGTGTTGACGGGCCCAGGCGAAGCGTAAAGCTTTGTGTCACGCAATCACCAAGGGTACACGAGCGTATCGATGATGTTTCGTTGAATGGTTCGCACGCTGACACTTGTTGATGGCTCAGAATTGAAATCTACAGCAATTCTGTCACGCTGAACGATTCTCTTCAGTCGTCGTTAGTCTCGTTCTTGCAGGATCTTTTTCCGGCCCCGGCGATGTCGGAGACTTGATGTTTTACCAGATTCCTGATATTCACGGTACACTTGTGAAGTGGTCCTAAGTGAAAATCCCCACTTCATCGCTACCTCGGAGATGCTGTGTCCCATCGCTCGTGCGCCGACTATAACACCACGTTCAAACTCACTTAAATCTTGTTAGCCTACCACTGTAGCAGCAGTAAGCGATCTAGCAACTGCGCCAGACACTTATAGGCGTTGCTGACCGCATCGCCGTATTCTGCCTGTTTACTTATCTCTGTATTTGAATGCTCATGCCTATACTAGTTTCTTTGGTGCTCCAGTGTATATCTCACCTG
The DNA here is from genome assembly GCF_023864345.2 of Schistocerca serialis cubense. Classification (NCBI taxonomy): domain Eukaryota; kingdom Metazoa; phylum Arthropoda; class Insecta; order Orthoptera; family Acrididae; genus Schistocerca; species Schistocerca serialis. The sequence goes on from NC_064640.1 coordinate 528,533,081, forward strand.
TGGGGCTTTGTGGAAGGATAGTTGGTTCCACGAGGGTGTAGCCAATAATTACCCGAATTAAACAACCTTTTCACAGTCATTAATTTCACCTCTAATTCGAGTTATTACATTCGGTCCTTCTTATGGATTTCTAAAAGAAAGAAATTTCTCGCCAACAAATGCTCAGTGGTTGAATACTGAAACATGCCACGTGGATACTATGCTTTCAAGTATAGTAATAAATATAACCGATGGCGAAATGATAAACACCTCATCATCAAGCTTTGATGTGAGACTTACAGTTTGAAGTGATCAAGTATTTTTAATAAATAATTTCCCTGCCATCGTTTGAGAACAGTTGCTTAGTGGAAAAACGTGCGAATCCAAAATATGTGCTGTTTTAATTTTTTATGCTTGAAGTCAAACGTTCTCCCAAAAAATACTTCAGCAACTTTGTTTCTGTTACGTACATTACTTTCTTTTAGCAGCACAATAGATGAGTCACATTTCAGCTTTCTGCTTTCCTTGAATCGAACCTACATGTGAACACTATTCATTGCGTGGCACGGTGAAGAAGTCTGCTATAAAGAGTCCACGACAAAGAACTGTCGGCAATGAGTCTCAACAATACAGCACGGTGCGCACCAATCTTCACAAGAGGAGTGCTGTAACACGATCTAAACATGTAGATCATGTGTGTATTTCCTTATGTTTCCTTTTATTTGTGCCACGGCAGCCAGCCTTCGACACATACTGAATCACTCACACACATATATGCCCATGATTCACATACCGTCTTTACAATGATTGTATTATTTATTACTGACATCACAATGTGCTCCCATCATTGCGACGAGATGTCACACCAAACACCAATTCAGTATGGAACACATAAGATTAATCCCTCCTGACGTGCGCTACGTACATCGAGTAAGGTAAATGAAAGTGATGACATTCACTCCTCTGAATTTTATTCGTGGACACAAACAAAATACACAAGGCCAGTGATGTCGTCTGGAAGTAGATACATTCTGCTATGAGTGGGGTTGGGTCCCTTGTAAGGGAATAAAACCAAGCGGATAGGGTTCTTGTACCAGGACTTAATGCGGTAACACCCGGGTGGGTGATCGATTACTGCAAAGTATCGTCACAATAAACAAAACGTGGGTGCTCCATGCGTACACCTGAGACTCAGAAATCGCTAATGGCATGCATCTCCTCCCGCTCCCCGCTCCCAACCCCAAATTAGGAGATCAAAACAACATTAGCCCCGAAGAAAGTTAAGGATCCGGTCTTTTGGACACGTTGGATGTAATGCTGGGTGATTTCTTCATCCATGAAGAAACCGAGAATGCTGCTAGTCAGTGTACCATGTTGCACGGTTGTAGAAAGCGATTCGGTGCAAACAACCAGCATTGCTTTCGAAAGTTGTCGTTTTGATGCACAACACACAACCTCATACGGACTCGGTTACGCGTGACATTGTTCAGCGTTACCGATGGACTCTATTAGAACTCTATCCATACAGAACGGATCTCACACCAATCAATTTTCATCACTTCGGACCGTTAAAGAAGCATCTGGTCGTTCACCAATCTAAAAATCGACGCCAGTGTACAGGAGGCCGCTGTTAAGCGCCCCTAAACCTGAACCATGGTTTCTTTTATAACTGTTCCGATAGATTGGCTTACCGATGGAACAAATGCTTGACAACCATGGTGACCACGTGGAAAAGTAATATCTGCTCCTACTAGAGAATTAATAATTTTGTATGTTTTTGAATTTCCTAGATTACCCTTTTCCTGCAGTGGACTTTTATAACCACTCTCGTAAATATAGTATATAAGGTTGCTTAACTTCTGGTAATACAATGGGATGTCAGAAAAACATAGGCAACATTTAGAATGCTGTGCTGGACGACCGACAGGTCATTTTTCAAGAGAAAATATTTGTCCAGAAATCATAATTTGGGTGCTGTGGAGCTTCGAAGTTTGAAAACCATGCGTCAGTCTGTTTTCGTACTGTGCTTGGTAGCTTAGTTATGTATCCTGCTGTCCATCAGTGTACGATGGATACACGGACTGCGCCTAGTAATAGCATTCCTGATATGCGTTGCAGCTTCCCATCGTCATTTGATCTCGTTATAATTGTAAGCTGTACAGAACATAAACAATAAAATTATCGATACGCCGCTTTCACGCGGTAATGATGTTGCATGATAGTATACGGAAAGATATCCCAACGGATATAGACTACTCCGCATCATTCGACGTCCACAGCAAAGAGTATTAGAGAGCGGATAGTGGCGTAAGTAGGTACGTTTTTCCAGAACTCTAGCGTGGATATGCAGCTAAAGTATTTTCTGTGGTTGTTACTTTTGCGTCGTGGCTTCACACAATGTAGGCAGATCATGCTGCGAAATACGGCACTTAGCGTGCGGATACCAAGATCGACGCTAACTCGATAGCCGAAAACACAGTAGGGATTGAACATTGCGACAGCGAGTAATGAAAGCTCGAAACTATATCGATGAACAAAACCAGAATCGTCTTAAACGAAAACATACGATAAAAAAGCTACAAATCAAATTCCAAGGACGGAAAATTGAGGTAACAGGTGTATTGGTGAATTGGTGCAACAAAAGCTTCAAAGACGAGATACAGACTGTTGATTCATCCAACTGGCCTGGTATTTTTCTCCTGCAGCAGGCCAAGGGCCATCCCCATGTGTCGAGTTTTTTGCGACCCTTGAAGTCGCAGCATCTGTAAGCGGAACTATCTGCTACAGAAATAATGTCACCACCTCTCTCCGAAACTGTATGCATACTGCTGAGAAAAGGGATATTAGAATTTTATTTTGTTGCAGATACAGGAGTACTGTGTGGTACTGCGAAATTTATTGTACCAATTATTCTCCGTCCGACCGGAGTGGCCGAGCGGTTCTAGGCGCTTCAGTCTGGAACCGCGCGACCGCTACGGTCGCAGGTTCGAATCCTGCCTCGGGCATGGATGTATGTGATGTCCTTAGGTTAGTTAGGTTTAAGTGGTTCTAAGTTCTAGGGGACTGATGACCTCAGCTTTTAAGTACTATAGTGCTCAGAGCCATTTGAACCATTTGAATTATTCTCCATTTCTGTGCAGTGCTAGAGGTCAGAAATGGATGCCAGCCGTACTTACTCAGTTGAAGTTGAAACGCTCCTTTTGTCTGTGCCACGGAGCATCCGTGGCGCTGCACGAAGTCACATCAAGGTCGCGGACAGAATCCACGCACTCTCGGTGAAAGGCGGAGCGAGGGACGAGTTACGCGACGTACTGATTCATAGATTTGATAGGATTAGCGGACGCGGATGAATTCGCTGCACTGCCATACATGTAAAATAAGCCTCAATAAAGGCCACCAGCCTCGCAATGGCCCGTAGGACAGAATTAGACTTCTCACAACTCCCATGTCAATAATTAAAGCCTTATATCTACCTGCTTTCAGAAATAATCCGAAAGTCGGTCATTGGACTGGTATATCTATCCCGCTAACAGTTAATACACCTACTTCAACTGAATCCTAAGAACATCCGCCGATAATTTCCACTAAGTGAAACACGAATGTAGTTCAACGTCAGTACATTCACTCAGTTTCGACACATCCTCGCACACCACACCATCATCAGCACACAACTGCAGATTGCTGTCCAGTCAGACCAGCAGATCATTTATGTATACAGAAAATAATAGCTGTCCAGTCACACTTACCGGGGGGGCACTCCTGATGATGCCCTCGTCTCTGATGAGCACTCGTCGTCGAGTGCAACATACTGGGTGCTGTAACTTAAGAAGTCTTCGAGCCACAGACATATCTGTGGACCTAGTCCACATGCTCGTACCTTCTTTAACAGCCTGCAACGGGGCAGCGTATCAAACACTTTCCGGAAACCTAGGAATAAGGAACCTGTCTGTTGGCCTTGGCCTTGGCAGTATATCTTGTGAGAAAGGGTCAAGCTGAGTTTCACACAAGGGATGCTTTGTAAAACTGTGCTGATTTGGGGACATAAGTTTCTCGATCTCGAGAAAATTTATCACATTTGAACTGACAACATGTTCAAGAATTTTGCAGCAAATCGATGTTAAGGTATTGTTTGTAAATACACGGGTCCATTCTTTTACCTTTCTTATGTACAGCAGTCACCTGCTCTTTTTTCTAGCTGCTTGGGACTTAGCGTTGGGCGAGATATTCGCGAAAAGTGCAAGCTAATTAAGGGGACGATGCCATAGAGTAATCTTTGTGAAACCGAGCTGGTATTTCATCCGGATCTGCCGACTAATTTGTTTTCAACTGTTTCAGTTGTTTCTTCATGCCAGAGATGCTTAATACTATACGGGAGTTTGTCCGATGGTCAAATGACGGTATGTTTGTACGATTATCATGCGTAAACGATTTATCAAAAGTGAAATTTTAAACTTTTTTTTAAAATATGTAAAAATCAGCCAACCGGTTGCATAGGTTTTCTATATACCTTGACCAGGTTTCGTCACCTCTAAGGGTGAAATGGTTCAAATGGCTCTGAGCACTATGGGACTCAACTTCTGAGGTCATTAGTCCCCTAGAACTTAGAACTAGTTAAACCTAACTAACCTAAGGACATCACACACATCCATGCCCGAGGCAGGATTCGAACCTGCCACCGTAGCGGTCTCGCGGTTCCAGACTGCAGCGCCTATAACCGCACGGCCACTTCGGCCGGCCTCTAAGGGTGACTTCGTCAGAAGGTGAGGTAATTACATGAAGAACATATCGTCAAAGATGTAGTGATTTAAGAGCTGAGTTGCTCAAGTCATACAGTAAAATATAACACATAGTAGTCTTCAAAAGGTCAAACATTAAAACATAAGTAACACCGGTGTGGTGTTAAACTTCGGCTTTCCTTTTGCTACCTTCAACTGCCACCCGAGGCGGGTCAACGAGTGACTGGGTCGAAGCCTTAGACCCGCTTAGCGATTTTACATAGGACCAGAATTATTTTCTCGTGTTATCAGCCAGACTTTTTGCTAAGATGTGGTGGTGGCAGTTGTATGTTTCTCGCATAGATCTTTTCACAGGTGCACGAATCTCTGCGCTTTCTCTTTTGAACTGAGAGTACAACAGCCTCTGTCTCCTCAGCATTTTCCGAATTTCGTTGTTAACCCATGGTTGGTCTTTTCCGCCCTTAATCCACTTACCAGGCACGTAGTTCGCGAGAGCACGATTTACAGTCTGTTTAAACTTTGTCCATAATTTCCCTACGTCCCTGTTACTGGAGTTAAGTGATATCAGTTCATTGTTTAAGCGAGATGCTAACAACTGGTTATCTACTCTTGCTAGCAGAAATACTCTCCTAGCCTCCTTGACTGACTTATTAACATTCGTAACCGTAGTCGGTATGATATCATGATCACTAATCCCCATCACTGCACTGACGCCGTCGATAACGTCCAGCCTGTGTAGCTACAAGATTTAAGATATTTTCATTGGGCATGAGCTGCCGAACTAGCTGCTCATGGCAGTTTTCTGAAGACGTGTTCAAAAGTATTTCGCAAGACTGGCTGTCTGTACCCCACGCAAGGAGTCCATAGACGTCCCTGTCTAAATTAAAGTCGCCTCCGACTATTACTGCATGATCTGGGTATCTACAAGCTTCCGACAGTATGCTTCATTTTGAATGACTCTATAACTGTCGCGGTGGAATAGGGTGGCTGCTAAAAACATCCAACAATTAAGTTAGTTTTATCTAGGCCTGTTATACGTGACCTGATAACTTCACTGTAACACTCAACTTCTACGTCAATAGGGACAATATTTTTGTTAACTGTATTGAACACTGCCACTCCTATGGTGGCTAATCTGCCTTTCCGATATACGTTTCATGACTCGCTAGATATCTCAGAACTTTCTAATTCGAGTTACAGCCAGCTCTCGGTATCAAGAATATTTTGAGCCGAGATCTTTTCTGGAGGGCTGTGAATTCGGGAAGAGGGCATTAGCGTGATGTGTCCTATTTTTTGTCTGGTGTACTGATTATGTTGCAATAGCGATAAGAGCTGCTTGCAGGGTCTGCGGCTGTCCATTCTGCTGGGTGCTGCTCTGAACGCTGCGGCGACGTGGCTGAAGGTGTTGGCCGTGGCGCCCGGCCGCTTCTGGCTGCTGCTGGTGGCGCAGTCGATCGCCGCTGTCGCGCAGGTCTTCGTGCTCACCGTGCCACCCACCGTCGCCTTCCTTTGGTTCGGCGCCAACGAGGTGTCCACTGCCTGTGCGCTCGGCGTCTTCGGCAATCAGGTGCGTCCAGGACATCTCATACAATTTGTTGTCTTTATGAGCTTACTAGTCTTTTACGCATTGCTTCGCCCACGTACCCATGTGGCACATATATTGCACACATCCTCTCCTCTTCCTCACTCTATCCATATCCTCCTCCCCCTCTCTCTGTACATCTCCTCCTCCCCTTCTCTCTGTACATCTCCTCCCCCTTTCTCTCTGTACATCTCTGCCTCGTCATCTCTCTGTCCATCCCCTCATACCCCCTCTTCCTTTTCCATCTCCTCCTCCTCTCGCTCTCTGCCCATCTCCTCTTCCAATCCCCCACGGTCCATCTCCTCCTCCAAGCTCTCTCTGTCCATTTCTTCCCTCTTCCTTTTCCATCTGCTCAATACCTCTCTCTGTATACCAATTCGTTCCTACACCTCCCCCTTTCTCTGCACACTTCCTTCTTCCTCTCTCTCTGTCCATCCCCTCCTACTTCCGTCTCTTGGTCTATCACCTACTCCCTCTTTCCCTATCCACTTCATTCTCCCTCTTCTCACTATCCATCTCCTTCTCCCCTTCTTTCTGCTCAGCTGTGCCCATCGGTACATAGCGTCCCTGGAACGCTTTCCGATGCAATGTGCACAACATGCCTGTCTTATAGGGCAGCCTAGATGTCAGTTATTAGTAAATCTATTTTTCCCCACACCAACCCGTATGGGAGGTAGGTTGTTCTTCCAACCACTGCACTTCTTCCCAGAATGTAAGTTGTATGTTTACCAAATTTGGTTGAAACTGCTCCGTCATTCTGGGAGGAGACATGGAAAACACACACACAAACACACACACACACACACACACACACACACACACACACATATGTAAATCCACTTTGATGTATGTATATAATTATGCAGATGCACTCATGCCTGGATCAGATTAAAAACAGTGACTGACACTCTGGAATAGCAGAGCCTAGAAAGAAGCAACATAGTCAGTTCGCTGATACCAATACATGCAGTATGGCTGAGGCATCAGCAACTGCATGGTTGCATTCTTATCCAATCACACACTCCCTGTTAGTGTGTTTGCTTTTTTTTTATAATAATAACGTCACTATTACTTTCCTGTGCTCGAATTTTGCAATATCATGACAATTAGGCTGTAGCTGCCATCTGCAACAAACTGTGATAACCCTCACCTATGATAGCAGAGCTGTATAAGAACTGAACATGAAGGTGTGACTAAGGAAATAGGCCATGTTGTTTCCAAAGAAACTATCATGGAACTTACCTGAAGCTATTTTGGGGAACCATGGGAAACATAAATGTGGATGGTTGAATGGGGATCTGAACAGCTGCTGAAACTTGGAATATGAGAAACTTCCTGCCAGGTTAAAACTATGTGACCAACAGGACTTTTAATATCTGTTGTGACTTGGCAAGACAGCCAAGCCACTATGAGATAGCCGAAAGGCACGCGTTTAAGCTCACGCAGGCTGGCGTGAGGTCTGGAACAGTTAAAGGAGTTGAGTCTAGTAAAAAAAGTACGTAGCTTCTGGAATACTTAACCTAAATCCATAATTGGTGAACATCGGTCTGACGGTACATGCATCACAAGATAAATAGCAAATGATAATGGCGCCTTGCTAGGTCGTAGCAAATGACGTAGCTGAAGGCTATGCTAACTATTGTCTCGGCAAATGAGAACGTAATTTGTCAGTGAACCATCGCTAGCAAAGTCGGCTGTACAACTGGGGCGAGTGCTAGGAAGTCTCTCTAGACCTGCCGTGTGGCGGCGCTCGGTCTGCAATTACTGATAGTGGCGACACGCGGGTCCGACGTATACTAACGGACCGCGGCCGATTTAAATGCTACCACCTAGCAAGTGTGGTGTCTGGCGGTGACACCACAATATCTAACTCCCCTCCTTTTTCTTTACAAAATTGTGCTTGGTTGACTATAGCAGTAGCTAAATAAATAAGTAGTAACTGTTGCTAAGTATCTGCATAAATGTAATTTTGTTTGGAATTTTGGTTGTCTGCATGGAAAACACTCAGAATGTAAGCAAAATTTATTATTAGCTTAATTTAAGACCACTTTAGGAATACAAGTCCTAATGGCTGTAATTGACCTATAAATCCTATCTGATGTTGAGACTGCGGGGTTTTGTAGCACTAATAGAGTGAACACTGACCAGTTAAGGCTCAAATAGAAATTTTAAAAACACAATGCACCTTTCAAGTACTATAACATGATGAGCAAATGTGTAACTACCCCTGCTTCATAGTGGCTTTTATCATATGTCATTCACGTGTCCGCTGGTTAGCGAAATTCTAACACACTCGCTAAACATGACAACATAGTCCGCGAGTATACCCATGATCTACAAATATACGAGGAAATGTCTTAGCACATACCATAAATATGAGTTTGACACAAGAAAACACTTCCCTCTTCAGAATCTGCTCATTTAGATACTAAATTACTCATGATTTACAGTTAGTATGTAATAACAATTGTGTAAAAATATCTAATGGGAACCTTTGTAGTATAATTACTAATCAGCAGCATTATCCGTAAACTCGAAGTTGACCACAGACATTACACATGTTCTTTATATACTGATAGGTTCTGCATACTCATTTACTCGCACACTCTTCACACAGTAACTGGAAGTGAGTGTTAAAAGCATCCGTAGATGCAGCAAAGTACATCCAACTCTCTTCCTCCTTCATTTCTTTAGTTACCTTACCACAGCTTTTCTTCCTTCCACTCTGTTTAAATTAGAACGATTTAAAGTATTCTGGTAAGCTGAAAATAACTTGAGTTTATGTATGACTGGTAAACTATTGACTTTTGAGCCTCAGTATAAGTATTTATTACTTTTGCATTTGACCAACACTAGAGAGGGAGATTACAAAGTTATATATACAAACAGAAGTAACAAAAAACGAGTACCTTTTGCAACTTAATTCACATTTTTTGATTCTTTCTTTTATGAATTAATGTACCACACATACCGCTGAATCTCCAAAAATGGAAACGGTCTTTAGTCAGTTAATCCTTGGAAAATGGTTATAGTGACAACTTTGCTTTGTCGGAGTCTTTTTTATCAAATTATGACCATTTTTTTTGACCAAACAATAACTTCAGATTCGCATTTAGTTACTTGTTGGACACTCACGATAAGTTGGAAATCTATTTATTGTATAACCTCTGTTTTTTAGGTCAGTCACACACCACAGAACTCCAATGTTTTTTCGAAGTTATTGATGATACCTACATTCATTAGTAAAATTGTGCACTGGACGCTTTCCCAACCCACTTTTATAAACCAAACACGCATTAAATAACTTTATCTCTCTCATTGCAAAAACAGTTTATAAAACAAAATTACAATGTTAACATTTGTAGAACTTTGTAATCACTTTTGAATACATTATATAAAAGTCATCTCTGGAAGCTGATAAATTAACCCTTTCAGATATGAATTGTGTTTGGAGGAAGGAAAATTTTATTTATGCTGTAATGCTCTTAGGTGATTTTTTTATGATTTTTGGTGCTTGATTTATATAAAAGTATGAACCCATTTTCAAAAAATGCTTTGTACACTTGGCTTGTTTCATGGGTTAAAATAACTATTTTGAAATATTCACTGTTGTAATAAACAAACTGATGCTTCAATAATTACCATAAATATAACAATAATAATAGTATTTATTTATACAGTGGAATGTAACTAACCAACCACTTCCGTGTATTCTGGCGGTCATGCGCACTGCTACACTGACTCGTTGATATTTTATAGTGAAGCCCAACAGTCAGCAGCACTTGTACATCACAAAAAGACTGAACATTCACAAATGTGTACATGACGTTCCCACTGGGGAAAAATATTTTTGTTCCAACTAAGAGACAGTAAAATTTAATGTATACAATTATAACCAATGGGTCTGAAAGGGTTAATACAGGGTGATTCACGAAGATATGCAAATATTTTAATATGTTATTCTACAAGTAAAACTAAAGAAAACAGCTCGTATAAACATCGGTCCGCAAATGTTTAGTTACGGAGATACGGCTAATAAAAGAGTCTGCCTCGAATTTAGCAACTCCGCTAATACGAAGCCATCGAAAAACTGTACGAGGTTAAAGTAAAGCACGAATTCCATTTTTTTTTTTTTTTTGTTATTGATCTGGTGAAAGTAATAAAACGTGTCCCAGACCTGTATCTACAGTAGTTTTCCAGAACATCCACAGAAGTAAAGACGTAATTTCATAATTTTTTTATTTATTAGCTACTTGGCCCAATTTGTTTTTTAAGTTCCAGGCAATTGCACAAAGTTTTTAGCAAAAGTTGTAGATAATTTAATTTTGGAAAAATGATGGTAATAACGTTAACTGAAGCTGTATGAATATGCCAGTCTGCTTTTATTAATACCATAGTACATGTGAATTCATGTTAAACCGGAAAAAACAAAGCTCATTGTTAGAGAAGTTGCACAGTGTACATACAGTTTCACAATACATTCACAATAAATGTTCCAAAATGTCTTCACCGAGTTCATTGCATTTAGCTGCACGTGTATGAACAGATTTTGTTGCACGTTTCAGTTTCACAGCGTTGTTCTTAATTTCGTTTCACTTAAATACACTTTTGTTATTATGTCCTTTCACTGAACAATACAGAAAACTAACTCGTTTCAAGGTTAGGAAACGACTGAAATAACTTACTAATGGTTGCCAATAAACGTTTCTACATTCGTAATGGAAAGTAAACAAATGTACTTGAATAACAATCTTTGCTCCTCTGGATGTTCTGGAAACTACAGCATATACACGTCTGGGACATGTTTTATTAGATTCACGAGACTAACAACAACAAAATAAGTGAAAATCGTCCTTTATTTTAACCTCGTACGGTTTTGCCATGGTTTCATATTAGCGAAGTTGCTGAATTTCAGGCAAAATCTTTTATTACCCATAACTCCGTAACTTGCCATTTGTGGACCTATGTTTATATGAGCTTTTTTCTGTAGTTTTACTTGCAGAATAACATATTAAAATATTTGCGTATCTCCGTGAATCACCCTGCATGTTGGTAGCGACGACTGATGGTTCCCATTGGCGGGTGCTAGCGTCACTTAGCTACATTGTTATTTTAGGTAAACCACAGATGGCTCTGCATATGCTATTACTTGTTCCTTTATTTATAAGTTGAAAATGGTTCAAATGGCTCTGAGCACTATGGGACTTAACATCTGAGGTCACCAGTCCCCTAGAAGTTAGAGCTACTTAATCCTAACTAACCTAAGGACATCACACACATCCATGCCCGAAGCAGGATTCGAACCTGCGACCGTAGCGGTAGCGCGGCTCCAGACTGAAGCGCCTAGAACCGCTCGGCCACAGCGGCCAGCTCATTTATAAGTCAATTTCTCAGTATATTGTAGGTTCCAACCTGGAACCTGACTTTACTTCTGCTGTGTTCTTACCGACGGAGATACCCAGGTACGACATTCGACCTTTCCTCTTCCCTGACGTGTAAAAACTAAGAGGGAAGTAGTGACAGAGTCGGCTATGACGGCAGGTGGTGGGTTGTGTCTGGATAGCTCAAGAAGTAAGAGTATTGCTAGCGAAAGGCAAAGTTCTGTGTTTGATTCCCGATCAGGCACCAAAATCTGATGCCATGTAGATCCACAACTCCACACATTCCGCTGAAAAATGAAAGCTTCGTAATGGAAATAGCCGCCATCCTTTCATCCAGGAGTGCTACTCCAGAGGCGACTGGCGGAAAGTTCCCTTGAACATTGGATTATAGGAGAGAGGTACGGACAGAACGGAAGGTGTGAGTCTGGTCGTATATCGTGTATGAATAGGTCAGTCTTCAAGAAAATTGCCCGTGAAAACCAAGGATCTGGACTGGATTCCCAGTCTGCCACAATATCTCAAGAAGTTTCCAAAGAGCGCACACTTCGTTGTAGAGTGAAAGACTCATTCTTAAGCTGTACAAGATCTAGCAGGATGGTGGCTAAATAACTGTACGTAGTGTCTTAGGCGTACTGTGCACAATTCGGGTCTGAAGATCTTGCCGATGAGTCCATACTGTAGGTGCCTGCAAGGAATTCATTTATCAGAGCAACTTTGTGCTCATGGGCAATATCGCCGTGAATAAAAATTCTGGACTAACGGCATCTCTGGAAAGTGGTAGGTCTGACTGCAGTATCTTTCAACATACGTCACACATTACACTATACAAGTTGTCTGAGCTGTTATTTTACTAAATTTTGATAGTGATCATGTTACTAGTACTTAGATTAGGTAACTGAACTCAAAGGTATATTTTCTCCCCCGAAACACGCTATAGTTAGCGCCAAAACAAAGAGGATGATAAATAAATTCCATTAGGTCACACAAAGCTGTAAATACAAGTTGTAGCAAGGTAAAATTACGGTTGATTGTGCAATTCGAACATACTTTTTAGTGAGTAAGGCAACTGCAATAACTGAACCCCAAATTTCAGTGACTAATGAACTGTCTACATTAACTATTTGATGAGAAAGCTATTGAACCAACTGTTATGTGGAATATTGATTATGTACTTCTCTGTGAAACGCTAATTAACCAGTAAATCATTCTTCACATTAACAGTTACGAAAATATTCTGTATCGTTCTGAGCAAAGAAACATCAAGGAAATTAATCTTCAGCCCTACTTTTTTCGCATAGATGTCCCATAAACACATGTACACATAAATGTACGTACACTTGACACGCTTTGCAAACAATGAACCGCTAAACATAAATTAATCATTTATATTGACTGTTTATTGGAAAATACCGTCAGAATAAAGTAACTTTTAGGTTCTCAAGAAATTATAATTTTATTACAACGTTACGCAACGGTAAAATTTGGAGTCGTTTTTAACTAGACGAAATAGTTAAATATTTTTAAGCAAAAATGAGTGAATCACCCATAAATGGAGGACGAAGTGAAATGAAGCTTCACGGATTGAGAGGGTATGTGATACTACTGCTGTGATTACAAAATCGAGTAAAAATTACAAATACCTTGTCAGTATGACGTTGCACCCTCTATGGCCTGGATGTACGCAACGATTCGTTTGGGCGGCGGGTGGGTGAGTGGACTGCTGTTGCCTGTTGTGGGGTTGTGAACCATTGAGGTCTACGGCGGGGACGAAGCCTCTCTGTCGTTGGAGAATGGCCACATCACTTTGATGAAGGTTCGACAAACTTTTAGCACCACAACAGGAGGTGGGCAAGAGCTGGGGTATGGAGTATTTTTAATATTCTGGAAGACGAACGGCGAGTTGTAAGAGCCACAAAAAAGTTCCAGTTCTGACCCAGTTAAAAACCTGCGTAACACCGTTTTAAAAATCATTTTCTTGAAAGAAAAAACACCTAGCTGCCTATGTTTTTTGTTTTTTCCTTTCCCTGAGAGCTTGGGGGGGGGGGGGGGGTGGAGAGGGGGATTTGGCACCCTAGCCCTCCCCTTGTCCCCGGGTATGAGCGGGCGCCCTTGCTCTGGCCATCGACAATGCGATTACGCAGCAGTATAGCGTGGGAGGCAGATCTAATGATCGAAAGGTCAAGGGAACATGTCGACACTCTGTACAACATGCTGGATTACAGCAGTGGTATGTGGGAGAGCATTATCCTGTTGAAAAAGGCCCTCTGGAATGCTGTTCATGAATCACAGCACAACAGGTCGAATGACCAGACTGACGGACAAATTTGTAATCAGGGTGCGTGAGATAACTACGAGAGTTGTCCTGCTGTTATATGAAATCTCAGTCCAGACCGTAACTCCAAGAATAGGTGCAGTGCGTCTAGCACGCAGACACATTGGTGCAGGCCCTCAACTGGCCTTCTTCTAAATAGCTTTCAGCTTTCAACAAAAAACACAACAGACCTCCACCATGTGCTCCAACGACCTCTTGCTAGAAACCACACTGAAGTCGCAAATGACGGTGGTTTGGGGTCATTGGAATGAACGCTACAGGGCGTCTGTCTCGGAGCTGTTCTTGAAGTAACCGATTTGTAACAGTTCCTTGCGTCATTGTGGTGCAACTGCTGCTCAAATGGCTGCTGCAGATGCAGTACAATGTGACAGAGCCATACGCCGAACACAATGGCCCTCCCTCTCGGTAGTGCCACGTGGCCGTCCGGAGGCTACTCTTCTTGCCACCTTCCAGTGACCGCCGCTGCCAGCAATAATGCACAGTGGCTACATTCCTGCCGAGTCTTTCCGCAGTATCGTAGAAGGAACTTCCAGCTTCTCATAGCCCTATTACATGATCCCATGCAGACTCAATGAGGTGCTAATAACGGCATTCTTGACTAACGCCAACTCCCCTTTCCAATCTCAAAGGTAACTAACGCTCACGACCGTTACAGCATGTATTGAAAGCAAACCTGATTTGCATCCTCATAGTGGCACTACTGGCGCCACTCTTATAAGACTGGCGCGAAATTTCAGATGTAGGAACACACCTATTAACTATCGTTTGAGTCGCACAACTGCCTCTTGGTATTCCGATTTTCTTTTCCTTGAGTGTAGTATGACATGCAACATCGTGACGGAGCACCCACTACCACGCAACATGGTACAAAGTACCGTCTGCCATGCAACAGTGGTACAAAGCACTCTCGGCCACATAACACTGGTATGGAGTACCCTCATCCACGTAACATTGGTACCAAGCACTGCACGAGCAACTGCAATGCCAAAGAGTTGTGCCATTCACCGCTAGATGTCAATGGCATCACTTTCACAATGGTGGGAGACTAATACATGGTAGTTTAACCAATTTGCACGAAATATTTATAAATCCCCCCCCCCCCCCTCCTCATGAACCGTGGACCTTCCCGTTGGTGGGGAGGCTTGCGTGCCTCAGCGATACAGACAGCCGTACCGTAGGTGCAACCACAACGGAGGGGTATCTGTTGGGGGGCCAGACAAACGTGTGGTTCCTGAAGAGGGGCAGCAACCTTTTCAATAGTTGCAGGGGCAACAGTCTGGATGATTGACTGATGTGGCTTTGCAACGTCAACCAAAACGGCCTTGCTGTGCTGGTAAGGAAATGGATAGATTAAATTAGATATAGTGGGAATTAGTGAAGTTCCATGGCAGGAGGAACAAGACTTCAGGTCAGGTGAATACAGGGCTATAAATACAAAATCAAATAGGGATAATGCAGGAGTAGGTTTAATAATGAATAAAAAAATAGGAGCGCGGGTAAGCTGCTACGAACAGCTTAGCGAACGCATTATTGTAGCCAAGATAGACACGAAGGCCATGCCTACCACGATAGTACAAGTATATATGCCAACTAGCTCCCCCCATGACGAAGAGATCGAAGAAATGTATGATGAGATAAAACAAATTATTCACATAGTGAAGGGAGACGAAAATTTAATAGTCATTGGGGACTAGAATTTGATAATAGGAAAAGGAATGGGAGGAAAAAGTAGTAGGTGAATATGGAATGGGGGTAAGAAATGAAAGAGGAAGCCGCCTGGTAGAATTTTGCGCAGAGCGTAACTTAATCACAGCTAACACTAGGTTTAAGAATCATGAAAGAAGGTTGTATACGTGGAAGAGGCCTGGAGACACTGGAAGGTTTCAGATAGATTACATACTGATAAGACAGAGATTTAGGAAACAGGTTTTAAATTGTAAGACATTTCCAGGGGCCGATGTCGACCCTGACCACAATCTATTGGTTATGAACTGTAGACTAAAGTGAAAAAACTACAAAAAGGTAGGAATTTAAGGATATGGGATCTGGATAAACTGAAAGAACCAGAGGCCGTAGAGAGTTTCAGAGAGAGCATTAGGGAACGATTGACAAGAACGAGGGAAAGAAATACAGTAGAATTAGAGTGGGTAGCTTTGAGAGAAGAAATAGTGAAGGCAGCAAAGGATAAAGTAGGAAAAAAGACGAGGGCTAGTTGAAATCCTTGGGTAACAGAAAAGATAGTGAATTTAACTGATGAAAGGAGAAAATATAAAAATGTAGTAAATGAATCAGGCAAAAAGTAATAGAATTATCTCAAAACTGAGGTCGACAGGAACTGCAAAACGGCTAAGCAGGGATTGTTGGAGAATAAACGTAAGGATGTAGAGGCTTATCTCACTAGGGGTAAGATAGATACCGCCTACAGGAAAATTAAAGAGACGTTTGGAGAAAAGAGAAACACTTGTATGAATATCAAGAGCTCACATGGAAAACCAGTTCTAAGCAAAGAAGCGAAAGCAGAAAGATGGAAGGAGTATATAGATGTCTATACAAGGGCGATGTACTTGAGGGCAGTATCATAGAGATGGAAGAGGATGTAGATGAAGATGAAATGGGAGATATGATACTGCGTGAGGAGCTTTACAGAGCACTGAGAGATCTAAGTAGAAACAAGGCCCCAGGTGTAGACAACATTCCATTAGAACTACTGATAGCCTTGGGAGAGCCAGCCATGACAAAACTCTAACATCTGGTGAGCAAGATGTATGAGACACGCGAAATACACTCAGACTTCAAGAAGAATATAGTAATTCCAATCCCAAAGAAAGCAGGTGGTGCTAGGTGTGAAAATTACCGAATCAGTTTAATAAGTCATGGCTGCATAATACTAACACGATTTTTTTACAGACGAATGGAAAAACTGGTAGAAGCCGACCTCGGGGAAGATCAGTTTGGATTCCGTAGAAATGTTAGAACACGTGACGCAATACTGACCCTACGACTTATCGTAGAAGATAGGAAGAAAGAAAGGCAAACCTACGTTTCTAGCAGTTGTAGACTTAGAGAAAGCTTTTGACAATGTTGACTGGAATACTCTCTTTCAAATTCTAAATGTGGCAGGGGTCAAATACATGGAACAAAATAATATTTACAATTTGTACAGAAACCAGATGGCAGTTATAAGAGTCGAGGTGCATGAAAGGGAAGCAGTGGCTGGAAAGGGAGTGAGACTGGGTTGTATCATATCCCTGATGTTATTCAATCTATATATTGAGTAAGCAGTAAAGGAAACAAAAGAAAAATTTGGAGTAGGAATTCAAATCCATGGAGAAGAAATAAAAACTTTGAGGTTTGCCGATGACATTGTAATTCTGTCAGAGACAGCAAAGGACCTGGAAGAGCCGTTGAACGGAATGGACAGTGTCGAATTAAATCAGAAGGTGCACGGAATTAGGTTAGGAAATGAGACACTTAAAGCAGTAGATGAGTTTTACGATGTGGGGAACAAAATGACTGATGATGGTCGAAGTAGAGAGGATATAAAATGTAGACTGGCAATGGCAAGGAAAGCGTTTCTGATGTAGAGAAGTTCGTTAACATCGACTATAGATTTAAGAGTCAGGAAGTCGTTTCTGAAAGTATTTGTATGGAGTGTAGCCATGTATGGAAGTGAAACATGGACGATAAATAGTTTAGACAAGAAGAGCATAGAAGCTTTCGAAATGTGGTGCTACAAAAGAATGCTGAAGATTGGATGGGTAGATCACGTAACTAATGAGGAGGCACTGAACAGAACTGGAGAGAAGAGGAATTTGTGGCACAACTTGACTAGAGGAAGGGATTGGTTGGTAGGACATGTTCTGAGGCATCAAGGGATCACCTATTTAGTACTGGAGGGCAGCGTGGAGGGTAAAAATCGTAGAGGGAGACCAAGAGATGAATACACTAAGCATATTCAGAAGGATGTAGGTTGCACAGGATAGAGTAGCATGGAGAGCTGCATCAAACCAGTCTCAGGACTGAAGACCACAACAACATCTATAGATTATGTACATCTGCATTAGAATACACGAAGTACTTTTTGTTGTATCTTTACCTCTAGTGTGTAGAGTTTTGTATGAGCTAGTGTGATTGAAATCTTTTCACATACGTGCCCCAAAAATACACTGAATTTTAAAACATGTCAAAGATATTTGTTGAAAAAGTTGATGTAATTATCCAATTAAATGACTGTGATAATCCTTTAATAGTTCTGACATTGAGCAATTTACTATAAAAATATAATGTACTCTCTATTGTGGAGCTTAGACTAATTGCAGTGTGCACAGAGACTTCAGGCTGTCAGTCCCCCAGCGCTCCACACGTGAATGGAATGAGAAGAAAACTAAGTATGTGAAATAATGAAAAACACATTGTGTTGTGCTCTTTGCAGTAATAAACAGTGTGTGTACGTAGACGCAAACTGGTAGTTGACAACTAATTTTGAACCTATTTTTGATGTTAAATTTCCTGTTGAGCTTCCACAAAGACGGTCGTAGGGAAATTTTCATCCTTCAGAGGAGAGTATCTAGATATGAAATTTTCTAGAAGATTAAAACTGTGTACCGGACCGATACTCGAACTCATATCATTTTCCTTTCACGGGCAGGAGAGACTTTTTTTTCTTAAATTATCTGAGAGGCTTCTTCAGTTTCTCGATGCTGTGAAACAAATGAAACATCTGTCTTTCTTTTTTGATTTCCTTTTAGAGTCACAGTTAGCTAAAGGCTGGAGGAGACCAGGTGAGCAGAGGCCTGGCCACGATACACCCCCCCTCCTCTCCCTTTCCGTCGCTGAGCTGCACTCTCATACGGTTCTTTTCTCTTTTTCTTTTTTTTGCACTTGTATACATTGGAACACAAATTAAAACTAGGTCACAAATTTGGAACCCGGAAAACCCGGCAAGGCGATAAAGTATGGCAGGCGGACCGAATCCAGGGGTAGACGTGTCATGTTTCGTTCCGAATCGGGCAGACGCGTGCCGCAGGGAACATGTCAACGTAGTGGGGGTGTGGTAAAAACGCTGTTGAGATAACTGGCAAAAAATACGTGATAACGGGAACAGCGCACAATCTCCGAATGTGCAGTCTGCAAGTACTGTCAACAAGCGAGGCGCGAGTGATGGACACCTCCATATGGATATGCCAAGGTTGTGGGAGGAGGAGGAGGAGATTAGTGTTTAACGTCCCATCGACAACGAGGTCATTAGAGACGGAGCACAAGCTCGGGTTAGGGAAGGATGGGGAAGGAAATCGGCCGTGCCCTTTCAAAGGAACCATCCCGGCATTTGCCTGAAGTGATATAGGGAAATGCCAAGGTTGTAACGGGACATCCCCCTATGGCATTACTTTTCCTCAACAGTAGGTATCGATACCAGTATTATTTTTCGAATTTTGTACAGCTGTTTTTCTGAAAACTTTGATATAATTTTATACACAATATGTTATATTTCAAGCTAAAATATGAAAACGAATTACTTTATTTTCGATGTTACAATCGATAAGTACTAGCTCTGAATGTACAGTTAAAATTACATTTTTATAAACATTTGATATTACGAATTATTTGGCACACTTAAAGTTTCTATTATTAACTACGCAATCTAGTACTGTTTACTGTGTTTATTTCTGGATTCATTTATGAAATAATAATCGAAATTAACAGAAATGCATTTGTCAAGAAAAATTGTAAACCCTTTGGAATATGGTTATAACTGCAGAGTGAAGTGGTAGGAAGAATACTTCTTAAGAGATCGGACGCATTTTCGTATTTTGGGTGAACAATGTAATTTCGGCCCTGTTAATGTGAAAATTCGAAAGACTGTATGATATATTAAAATGTGACAAAATATATTAACGTAACAACAGAAAATTCTGCAACAAAAATCTTCAAATTTATTTAGCTCAGTTCAACCATGAGGACCTGAAATGCGAGAATTTCAGCTTCAAGAATCAGACACCCAGACGAGAAGAACTGGAGCTAACTCTACACGAAAAGCTAAGTAAAGTAGAAAGTTTATTGTATTCTTCGTTCCTGTCGAATTTTTCATAAAAGACTTTGCTTATTGATGACAAAAACTGGAATTAGGAAGGAGGGCGGAGATTACAAGGTACAGCACTTTATGCAGAGAGCCACCCGAGACTTTGTGGCAGGAAAACATTCCACCGCTGGGTAAGGAAAGGACTCTGGATCAGTAACATGTGGCGGCACTCGCAGAAAGCACACGACCAGTTGTCGTCCCAGCAACCAGCATCCGCAACAGTTGAAGCGGTGGTGATCATCGGTGACACTGCGACAGACGAAGTAGAGGGGAGATTCCACCAGTCCTATGGCATGGAGCCGCTGATTAATTGGATACTTCCCACTGGTCGCATAATACCAAGTAGATCTGATATGCGTCGGAAAAAAACTGTGATGAAAGTGCCACCAAATCACAATCCACCGCAACAGTGGGGACTTGCGATCTACGACGTTACAGATGATGCTAGCAGGAAAATGATGCAGAAATCCTTTGCCCGCCGCCAGTGCGTTCGTGTGAAGTTCGTCGTGAACATAACTGAGTTCCAAAACGAACCCTGCGATGTGTGTAAACGCGAGCATGATGCTACAGACCGGAACCAATGGGGAGAAGGACACTGGCACAAGGACCGCAAGTAAACGGTACGTAATGGAGGTCTCGACTTTGTGCCATTGTTTGTACATCTTGACCACGTGAAGTGCCACCAAATAATAGCGTACGCAAGTAAAATCAAACCGTCCTGCACGCGGGGAGCGAGTGATCGTATCACAGCGGACTTTGAAGATGGACTCAGTTGTCAGAAAATATCCGAATGCCGTTTGAATACTGCGACCTGTCATAATCGGCATCGGTAAAACCTGCGCAATATGAATCTTTCTGGATGCCACGTAGGCATTCAGATGGGCAACTCACTGCAAAGGATCGAGGTAGCGTAAGGAGTAGTGACTGATCCTCACACGGATAATTCTCAAAGCCTGATGAAAGTTGACAGCCGCTATACGGCGCGCTGACGACGTAAATATGATCCCAAGATAGCGGAGATGTTGGACACAGGCAGGCACGCGTGGTCTTCCGGTGTTAGTAGGCGACTAATAGACAGCCTGTCAAACGCACTGTCAGAATCTACGGCTACGATCGCCGCACGAAGTCTGCACTCCTCTACCAGCGCAATCACGTCGCGATAGTGTCCAGTGGTTGTCTAGACGTTCACTGTGCCACCCGACGTCGTTTGCTCGGCGGAGACAACACGCGGCGGTAAGAGCGATCTGCAACGAGCCGCCAAAAGAAATCTTGTAACCAGTATTTAATAAGGTGATAGGTCGGTAATGAGCCGTCGTGATTCCAGGTATCGCTTTATGAACGGGAAGAATAATGCCGTCGACAAAAGCATGCGGAATCGCAGTTGCAGACGGGATCAGTTCTTTATACATATCCGTCCATCGTGTAGACATGAGACCACATAACGTACGATAACATTCAGAACGAGCGGCGGGGCGGGGTCGGTCGTCTGCCTTCTCTCTTTCACTTATCGTAAGTCATCCTACCTCGATATACTTCTTTCCGACGTGCCTTCACTCTGTAAGAGCAGATACGTGCTACGCAGTGTAGAGCAACGTTGATGAAACCACTACCTAATGCCAACCACACAGAGGCCGCGTAACTTGAGTTGAAAGTCAGTTCCTGAAAGTTCATTTTTAAAAAATCGGGCGTTCGGAGGATGCAGTCTACTTGCAGAAAGCGTTTAAAATTAGATTGGATCTACTTTTTATTCCTATGGAAACACAAGAAATGACTATCACGTCCGTATTTACTACAGTGATACTCATTCAAAGTTCACTGTCTGTACAACATAATTTCACTCGAAAAGCAGCCAGAATTTTTGCAAGTCCGACCTGACTAATTTTGACGTTCTACCAGGTACCGACCCACAACTATTCGCGAGTTAAATATTCGGTCGTTTCAGTGGTCTCCTTCGAAACAAGTGCTCGCCAAAATATTCCGTACAGAGCACGAAATATGCCACGCGGAATTTTTACTACGACCAGAAAGTTCACACGCTTATAACTCTCAAACTATTTCATTTAGAAACACCAAACTTTCATTAAAATGTTCGTAATTCCAGTCGCTTCAGGCACGAGGTATTCGAACCGCAATTAACTCACTATTTCTTCATTTTCCAGAGTATTTTTGCGGAGCTATGTAACATGGTGTTATCCGGTTAGCAAACGACTCTCTCGAACTACTCTACTCACTGCCCACTCCACTGTATTCGCGCGGGAACAGCTTAGTTCTGATTGGCTGTTGATCTAAACGGCCAATCAGAATTTTCCTTTCAGTTCATTCTCGCGCCAAAACCTGCCTTATCCAATCAATACTCTGATAGTAATTAACGTCATTAAAACTTCAGTTTCTAGTATATTGTTTAATCAAAATAAGGGAAGTACGAATTATTCTACAAATTGATAAATAAACTTATTTCGCCTCTAACTTTCA
The DNA here is from genome assembly GCF_023864345.2 of Schistocerca serialis cubense. Taxonomy (NCBI): domain Eukaryota; kingdom Metazoa; phylum Arthropoda; class Insecta; order Orthoptera; family Acrididae; genus Schistocerca; species Schistocerca serialis. The sequence goes on from NC_064640.1 coordinate 528,555,642, forward strand.
TTCTGGCTACTTTTATGCAAAAGCAAGCTCACACCGCCATACGTCATCTGAATCATGGTTGCACCATAACTTTCTCATGGTCTATTTGTACAAGGTTTTATGAAAAATGACATTTTAAGTTTTAACGTATGTCCCATACACTCTCTCAATCATTCTTACCCACTCACACAACAAAATATAATCAAATAACAATTTTGACCGATTTTTTGCATTATGTAATGCACAGTGACTAAAGGGTTAAAAAAGAAAATTCTAATTAATTGATTTTTATGCACTGGTAACTTTATAATAGCTTCAGATGATAATGCAAGTCAATCTGTATTTGTTCCTAACATAGTTTTAAAAAACAAGCGTCGGTCTTAGGACTTTTAGGTAATTTTCTCTATCTCCGGAACTATAATAAAAAAATCTGAAATTTTGACAGCATCATTCCATTAATAACAAAAGGCTGTGTACCAAATTTGAACAAAATCGGATAATAACTAATATGGAATATTTAGATTCGTAGAGGGTATGAGTCTTCGTATTGACTGCTACGCTATGCAGTTCTCACGGCAGGCAGCGTCAGCTGCGCTGTGAGCAAAGCGACAAAAAAACCTAGCCATCCTGCAGCCACCTTACCAAACGGCTGCCTGCAATAACTTGATACGTTACAAACGTAGTAAGTCGATGTGCAATGCACCCTTGCAGATAGCGGTAGTGACCTCCTTGGAGATGAAAGGTTCCACTAACATCACCGCCTCCTCAACCGTGATGGCGCATGGAACGTCCACGGCGATTGGATCAAAGTCCATGACTGCCCAACCAACGGCACGTTTGACTCGGCGATAATGTTTGACAAATCTGTCTATGTTAGCTTGCCAGGTGACCCGCTGCGCACGGTGATCGACGAGTTCAGTGACTAAGTCTTGTCTGCAGTATCTACGATCGTGCACAATATGATACATGGAGGGATTCTCCCGCGACATCGCATCACGTCTGGGTGCACGCAGTATAGCCCACTGCAGTTTCCGGGTTAATCACTAGAAAAACTAAACTAAACTAAACTCCGTCCGAACAGGCCTTGGATGGCCCAACGGGACCGACCGGCCGCCGTGTCATCCTCAGCCCACAGGCGTCACCGGATGCGGATATGGAGGGGCATATGGTCAGCACACCGCTCTCCAGGCCGTATGTCAGTTTACGAGACCGGAGCCGCTACTTCGCAGTTAAGTAGCTCCTCAGTTTGCCTCACAAGGGCTCAGTGCACCCTGCTTGCCAACAGCGCTTGGCAGCCCGGATGGTCACCCATCCAAGTGCTAGCCCAGCCCGACAGCGCTTAATTTCGGTGATATGATGGGAACCGGTGTTACCATTGCGACAAGGCCGTTGGCGTAATCGCTAGTAGCTTCACCTTAATCATAGTGGGTTCAGTTTGCACTTCCGGGGATGGTGGCTGGCCATCAAGGTGCGGAGGCACTGAAGTAGAAGTTCGCAGTGTACCTGTGCCAAGCGGCCACCTCCGTGGTGTAAGTAAGGAATGTGCGATGGAGTGTCGGTTTAGCACATACCAGACACCAGCCCACCACTGATGCGTATGATCAAAGAAGCCTTTCACACCTTGTCCACTTCTCGGTGACACGTTGGCAACAATCAGGATCCTGCAGATGCTGAGTGTTGAGTTTGCATGGAGCCCGACTCCTCCAAACCTCCAGGAAAGGAGGGAGCAGTGTACACATACACATGTAGTGGTCAGAGAACACCAAAGGCCAGCGCTCTACATCGAGCACCGCATCCAACAGTGCATAGGAGACATAAATGCAGTCCAACCGACTTGCCCAATGGCTCGTGTGAAAGGTGAATCCCACGTCTTCTGTGCGCCATACCTCCCAGGTATCCTCCAGCGCTAGATCGCGAACACTGACACCCAGTTCCCGGCGTGTTGTAAAATTCGGGTATTGATCTTTCCGGCCGAATACGCAGTTAAAGATCTCTTCCAAGAGAAGATGTTCATGTCGAGGAGGAGGAAGAGATTAGTGTTTAACGTTCCGTCGACAACGAAGTCATTAGAAACGGAGCACAGCGAATCACCAGGATAGCCGGGCGCAGTGGGGCAATCATCTCGGCACAAAATCCCGTCCTTCCACGCCGACGCCCCGCATAAGAAGGCACGTAGACATTAATAACACGCGTTGAGTGAAGCGTAAACGCCATACCCTGGCAGAAGAGAGATACATGATGTCAATCAAGACGCCTTCGGGTACATACACAGCCACACTCCATGGCCAAGGTGTTCGCCATGAGAAGCATAGTAGTCGCATCCTGCTATCCGTGATAGCGCTGCTAAATGCACCTACTGTCCTACTGTAAACTCCTGTAACACTGCAATGTCTAGTTCCGAAGCCCACACCATTTCTTTTAAGAGTACGGCGCGTGGACGCTGTTGACGTTCAGTGTCGCGGTATGGTATGCGTGAAGCTGCACCCTATCGGGGTGGGGGCTACACAGATCGGTGCTGTGAAGCTAACGGCGGAGACTCCTGTACGGGATCTGCTGTTTCTTCAAAATCTTTGCTCCACGCCAGCAGTGACTTCGTCGGCGTGGTGTCCGTAAGTCCAACGTCTGCCGACATCCCCAGAGCACCTGGTATCGTTACCGAGCGAGGTGGCGCAGTGGTTAGACACTGGACTCGCATTCGGGAGGACGACGGTTCAATCCCGCATCCGGCCATCCTGATTTAGGTTTTCCGTGATTTCCCTAAATCGCTCCAGGCAAATGCCGGGATGGTTCCTTTCAAAGGGCACGGCCGACTTCCTTCCCCGTCCTTCCCTAATCCGATGAGACCGATGACCTCGCTGTCTGGTCTCCTTCCCCAAACCAACCAACCAACCAACCAACCTGGTATCGTTCCTTCTCCGGTAAGGACTTAAGAGGCAGGTCCCTCCAGGTTCAGTCGATACAAAAGCCATTCCACAGATGCACTGAAGACGCCGTCGTCCACGGACTCACACGCTGAAACATTGGTGTGATCAACTGGTAGTATGATCATCTGGAAAGGGAGAAGAATCCCGTTCCGACATCGTGCGGCGCCTCCTTTTGCATCTTTTAGGGTAGCGTTGTTTACCCAATCGCCCTTCCGTGTCCGAAGACGGGAGGGAGTCGCGTCGGTCAGGTAGAAATGCCGCTATCGCGACAACCAAGAGTTCACCAAGGAGTCACGTTCGACTTCAGCGTCGGCCACGCGCGCAGCCGGAACAACCATCGGAACTGAGAACATGGCTGAACTCATATCGTCCGTCACTTTGTCCGCAACTGGCTCATGAACGATCGGAACACTACCCATTCATGTGATTCCAAGGACCGCCGGGCGGCCTGCGGCGACTTAAATGTCGTCGCTTATGTGATCGGAAGCATCACCAGTGTCCGTCGTCCACGATTACGACCAGATATCCACTGTTGCTAAGATAAGACAGAAAATGCCTGCGCATATCAATGGCGCTCTGACGCACTGCGTTAAGAACAGGATATGTGCGGAAGTGGGCCCAGCGTTCTGCCTTGTGATCATGTATAGCGCCGTATGGCCGGCAAGCCGCTTGACGTCCTCTGCAGGTACCTCGAATGGCAGTTCGAACACGCGAATAGTTCTAATGCATAATCCCGCATGTTCGACTTTGAGAACGCGCACATTACTGCGAGCAAGACGGAAACGGAGTCCCTATTTGATCACGTTTAAAACGCGCTGGCACTCAGCATCATTGATCATTTTAACGTAAACGGTTTACGAGAATCGAGAGACGGATAACCAGAATTTCCGATGCCTGGATCCTCACCTCCTCAAGGAGGAAATATTGCACAAGTAAGGCTTTCGGTCGTGCATATTTCGGAAAAAAGTTGAAATGTAATGTCGATTTTCTGAACTTATTTACCATGATCTCAGGGCACGAAGCCCGCGGGCAGACTAAGGCCGTGTCCTACGCAAGCGCCAGAAGCGGCCGACAGCGACCGAGGTGTGGATACGTGACACGCCAGCAGTAAGCAGCAGCATTGGGCGAAAAACCTGGGTGTCCTGCATGCGAGCGACCACCTCCTGCTACAAGATGGCTACTTAGAACCGACCACCTCTTTCTATAAAACGGCGCCACTATACTGTAGAATACTGTAGCTCGAGAGTAAGGCTGGAAAATTAGTTTTATTTAGGTAAATAAATCGAAAAGGAATGCTCTATATGAAATTTACAAAGGGAGCTATCTTCAAGGAGAATTTCATAATTTATATCATCAACTACGAAGATCACCAGATAAATTCTTCGAATGCATGTGAATGAGCAGAGGAACATTCGACTATCTCATCAATAAATTAAAGACGAATGTTTTTTACATTATCAAGAATTTTTAGCAGCCGATAAATGCGGAAGAATGACTGACTATATACAAAAATTCACACCCATCTTTGCCCACGGGCTCAGGCATACACGTATGTGTGTAATACCTTAGCTGATCGACTAAACAGAATAAACGCTCCAAAAGGTTTCCTGCACGATGTTATTCATTTTCAGATGTGACCTGTACATGTTTATGATCACTGTGCCTACCATATAACAGTCACCTATAATAAACAAACAACTATGTCGATTTGCAACAATCCATCAGATACACTTGCGAAAAGTGTATACGCACTCAAGCGAGATACTCACGGCGTGTAGTTTGGTGGACCGAGTTCGAAAAGCCACAAATGAAGAAATGTATGTTCCAATATGTCCGGGAAAAAGTATATTGGAGGAAGTGCACATTAGAATTTTACTTCTCATGCTTGCGCGAGTTGTATAGTGACCCCGCACAGATCATCAGCCAACATCTCAGGATCAAACGTATTAAAGCAAAAATTACAAATTTGGTGCGGCGGTCGTTGGACGGTCCTAAAGTAAGGGCGCGGACTGAGACTGATATTAGGCAGGAAAATCTCTCTCTGTTCCATATTATCAGAGAAGCTAAACGTGGAAATCAGAAGCTACACCAGAATGTTCAAAACAAACGAGGTCATGAGTATAGTACACAGACATACATCAAAAATTTGTTGCAACATACTGCACGAACCTTTATGCAGAACCGGAAATAGACTCATCAATGGAAGGAGATCTGCTCTCTCCCACTGCAATGACAGTTAATGCTGAAGACAATACTGATCTTATGTCAAAATCACGAATGAAGAACTAAAAGTTTTAATAAGAGGTTCACCTCGTAACAAAGCTGCAGGATTACACGGTCTCCACGTGGAATTTTATACTCGCTTCTGGAACCTTATTGGCTACGAATTAAACTATTTATAATGAATTGCTTCAAGGTGACACCTTTCCAACAGAATTTACCGAAGTCTTGGTAGTGTTGATTCCCAAAAAAGCGCGCAGCAGCTCTTTGCGCGATTTTCGGCAAATTACGTTGTTCAACGTCGATTTTAAAATATTTACTTGTTTATTAAATCATAGGCTGAAACCCAGTCTCACGAAAGATATTGGCCCATACCAGACGAGCGTCGGTACAGGTCGATCCAAGACGAATGTTTTATGTGCATACAGAGACGTCTTACATTTAACTTGGATCTGTAGTTGTAAACTTGGGATGATGGTTTTAGATTTCGACAAGGCCTTTGATAGAGTTAGCCACAAGTTTTTAACAAACATTATGCACAGAATGGGATTTAATAACCAGTTCCTTTAGCTTTTACAAAAAAGCACTATTGGAACAACGTCTAGAGTAAAGGTTAGCGGTTAGCTCACCCGTCGTGTGCCATTCAAACAAATTGTTCGCCAAGGCTGTCATCTATCGATGTCGTTGTTTGCATCGCAACTGAACCGCTACTGTTTAATCTGTGTGTGCAACTACCAGACCTAAAGGTGTTTGCTGTCAAAACAGTTTGCCATGCAAACGCCGATGACATTAGCGCCATTGTAAATACGAAGGATGATATTGGATAGGTACGCTGCATGACCAGAGTCTATGCACAGTTCTCGGGTGTGATGATAAATGAACATAAACCTAAAACTCTTCCTCTCGAACTACTCGATGAACGCATGGTGTCGACTTGGTTGCAACGTATTGACAAGACTAAGCAACTAGAAATGAATCTGCTAGAGGACCCGCGCGAGATGACTAAGACGATTTGGCAACTTATACTGAACGCAGTCAGAGCAGCACGCCAAGAACACAAGACTAGATCCCTCAACCGCTTCCAAAGAGTGCACTTTATGAATGTGTATGTTCTTAGTAGAATCTGTCACATCGCCGCAGTGTTACCGATACCCACCGACATTGCTCACAAGCTTCTTGTTGCCATATACTCGTTTGTTTGGAGAGGAAGTGTCTTCAAAACTCTAGTTCACACGATAACACTGACTCGCTATGCGTGCGGGTTAGGCATAAAGGATGCACGTACTCAGTATCTTGCAGTCTTCATAAGTAGAACATCCAAAATAATCAGCAGCAACCAGACTGGGATACCCAAGAGTCTCTTTACCTCCTTAATACCTCAGGATGTGAGGCCATCAATCAACGTTGGGCACATCAACCAACAGCTGGGATACGTCCGCGTGTACTTCAAGGAAATCAGCTACCTGCACCAGTCGCCTTAACATTTTAGTACCTCTACAATTTACTTTGAACTGACTGAGAGACAGCAACGAAATCCGATCGAAGACAAACACCCGGATAAAACATGGAAACGTTTATGGGCGAACATCACCAATCCCATTCTTACGTCGATCGTAGCTGCTGTATGTTATGACATTGTAAATAAAAAGATCACCACAGGTGAAAAGATGCATAAAATTAAACTACGCCCTACGCCATACTGTAACCATTGTCACCTTATAGACATACTGGCACACACCTTCGTTTGTACAGAGAACATCGTGATATGGAACTGGACGAGGAAAAAGCTATCGATTATTAACAGGACGACAGAGAATGCGATCACTGTGGACGATGTGTTACACCCGGACTGGCACATGTTTCATGCCGCGAAGAACGATGGTTACACTTGGTTCCTCGGGCAGTGAGTGTATTACACTGTCACGCAACAGCATGCAGACCTCAAAGCATTCATGTTGTATATTCAGGAACAACATCATAATTTAAAAAAAAAACTTACGTATAAACAGTTGTTCCAAAACTTTCTTATTTGCACTTTACCTCAAAACTGAGAGTCATTCCACATATTATTACTTGATGTTCGGAAAAGCAACTTACTCATAGTTGAGGAGCGCAAGCGCGACAAAGCCACATGTGCACACACCAGTCAAGAAAACTGTAAATAGTAAAAAAAGAAATGTTATGTAATTTGTTGGAGAATTTGTTTTCATTGCTTTTATTTTCTTTATTTTAAACTGATGATTACATACTGCTACGAAGTAAATTTCATTTTCAAATGGTGAGAAGCTACCACCACAGAGAAGCAACTTCCTTACTTTCCTTTTCGTTTATTTGTTGTGAATAGCATTGATGCGCAACATTCATTTGGATATTAAAAGAAGAAACCTACTACATGACTCTGATGCCCTCCTCATATTCTGATGCATCGAAGCTGGGAGAAAGGATCTTTCAGACCGCGACGCTGAGAGTTCAGAGAAGATAAACAGAGAAACCCAAACTCGGGAAACCAGAGTGTGGATACATACGTAACACGAAACGGAAAACCAAGAAACTTCCCTCCTAGAGATCAACTTGAAGCAGTCACTGAGCTGGGATTTCTCATGCAGCGAAGGCGAGCGTAGACGGCTGCGGCTACACTTCACGAGGATACGATACCCAACTGATCGAATACTGTCCTTCGTAAGAAGAAGCTTGAAGCTGTACATCTCCTGCAGCGATTACGATCTTACAATGAAACACTGGAATGAATCATGAATTTCATGTAGGTCTTTAAAATTGTAGTTCAGTCTGCTGTTGGCCAGTCTCGAAGGACTTTTACTTTAATGGTATGAGTTGTAACATTTTTAAATTGGTCAAACTCTGTAATAGTGTTGGTGTGAATAAACCAAGTTAAAAAAAAGCGGTAGCGTACTTGGGTGTCCAGCACGTTTGATTGAATGACGTGTGTTTGATCCCTTCTATCTTTTACATTTTAACTGAGTCAGCTACAATTCTGTATACGAAGTTTTATGTATACTGCTAACAGTGCACCACTAAGTATATTTTTAAGTTCTTGCCAAAGTACTTGAACTTAAAGTATATATACACCTATCCCAGTACATCACACATTAAATTACTAATACAATACAATGAACAACCACGAAATTTTAATGATATTTAATTGCTGCGAGCATAATTAATCAACAGTCAATATGAAAGCCGATCGTTTCAGTTAATCTAAATAGTCCATAAGTAAAGCATACAAAATTTTTGAAAAGATAGTCAGACGTTTTGTGAAATGATTTGTCTTAAAGTTTGAAATAAAAAATATTAGAGAAACATTTGATCCACCACATTTTCTGTTCAAGATTTCGAGCATCTTTCAAAGACACGTCGAATGTTTCTCAGTTGTATTCTTATTGAGACCTCATTTGCCTTCCTAACGTCTTCTGTTCTGGAAAATTCTAACTTTAGTACTTGATTCGAAGGAAGCATTTAAATATCACACCAGTGTATCTTTTTATGTACAAAATAGCTAGGCCTTGAAGAGATGAACTTTTTGACGCTTCATTTACATAGCTTACAGCAATATTTCAAATTTTCTTCAGCTAAGTAATTAAGTTTTTCTTAATTACCTGATTACTTTCAAGCAATTAAATATTTTCGTGAAAAACTAGACCTCATGCTGGTCGCTTTGATACCCTGTTTGCCTGTTACTCTCTCTTTGTTTGGCTATGAAAATTCGGACAAAACCTCATTCTGTTAATTTATAGGGAGTCTTGTTTTCGCTCTGTTCACACATTTGACAAAAACGTATCGAGTGTTAATCATACGATAAAACAGTCCTTTCTGCGTGCTGTAATTTCCAAAAAACGTCGTTTCGATATCTTGAACCGTTTATGAGACACGACGATTTTTACGAGCACTTGATACCCGTCCGCGGATATAACAACCAATATCTCAAGAATGAAAAGAGATATCAGTCCGCTCGCAACTTTAAATACACTTTAGGAATACTGGCTACGTTTCATAGGCAATAATGTGTGGCCTAAAAACGAACTATACATAAAGTCTGCGAAATGTGATTTTACCTCTGCAATCTCTTAAAAATTTCGTGCGGCACAGTAACTATGGCGAATAACGAAAATAAATTCAGACCTTTATTGAGCAAAGATATCAAGATGTAGGCTGCAGAAGAATCAAGTTTTTTCACCAAATAGTTTACTTAAAATCGGATGATAAGTATTTCATAGCCGCCAGCTGCTTTGCCGAGGAGAGTCGTAGCTGTCGCTCTCACTGTCGCTCGTACTGCAGCGACGAGATTCAAACACGTTTGAATCCAAACGACGCTAGTTGTAGCAGAGGATAGGCAGCGCCATGGACGTCGCCTACGTAGGACTTCCTAAGCCGCAATGTAAACCAACACTAGCTCACACGCTAAAGCCGGACCATTAACCGAGCTACCCAAGCACGACTCACTACCTATCATCACAGCTTTACTTCCGCCAGTACCCCATCTCCTACCATCCACACCTCACAGTTGGCCGTCGATAATGACGTGAATGAAATTCCTGATGTATTTGTGATTGTCGTCCGTGGGTGATTTGCATCTCCAGCGATCTCACTTCCGTAGATGGTCGCGTCGCTTAGTTTTCCTGGAGTCGGCGGCTAGGTGAGTGGCTTATACTTCTGTACGGTGATGGGGAATAGCTACTGCGCGACGGAGCGACCTCGGCCAGTTGACCGGCATGATAGAACTTTTGTGATGACCGACGCCTTGCAGCGTAGTAGTCGCCGAAAATTCGCCTTCTTTCTCTGCTGTAACGTCAACGTGTCCTGGGAGTCCACAGTGGAAACACACCGGACTGTTGTCCTCCATCTTCCAAATGTCTGTTCTTCTGTTGGGTGTTAAACTTTGCATAGCAGTTAATTGTACCTGAATTGGTAGGGTGCTGTGTTGTCGTTCGATGGCTCGGCATAAGTTTGGGTTATCCTTTCTTCCTTGCACGTTTGGCTGGTGGCAGACACTAGTGCCAAAGATCGATTCACCTCTTGTTCAACATTCTCAATTACCTCCTGTCGCATTGGGTCGACATTATTGCAGCTGTTTCTTTCTTACTCGGTCCCACTGTTCTGGCCGCCATAAAATGTTGTATCTCTTCTCTGTGTGACACATGAGAGAGATGAGATTGTGGTGGTCTTCCACAACTGCAGTAGGGACAACGTTCGGGACTCTGTCATACGTCTTGCGTCCGATTCTGTTTGTTGCATTTCCTCGATGCGCTGACACCACTTGATGAATTCCTCGGCTTTTGGTGACATCCTTTACCAGAAGAGCTTGATACATGTCTTTGCAGATCCTTTCATCAATGTGTGATTTTCTCGGCTTCTCTCATATTCGAATTCACGATGTGGCATAGGGCCAAAACATTCTACAGATAAGAGTCTGTCGTTTTCCCACGATGTTGGGCCGTGTTTTTCAATTGTTCTTCTGCTAAGTGGATCTGATGTTGGTAGTCGCCACGTGTTTTCTTCAGTTCGGAATTTATCCCAGCTATTGATCGTCTCCTCTTTGTCCTCGAACCACTGCTGGGCTGCTCCATCCAAGTGAAAGTACGTTTCTTCCAAACACATCATGTCATTCCACCTGTTGTATTTGGCATCTCGGTCGAATTGTTTCAGCCATTTGTCGGGTTCTGACCAGTATCTCTCGAATACTGAAGAATTTCTGATGTGCAGCTGACATATTGTTAGCTTGGGATCCGTTGATCTCCTGAATATTCGGACCTTGGGAACGATGTACTGTTTGTATTTAGGTTCCTGTCCGAATAGGCGACGGCTTTTACGCTTCATAATTGGAGCAGTGAGATGTAGATGTTTCGAAGTACCCGCGCCTCCACGAAACAATATCATATTGCAAACACCCTAGTCCAAACCAGAAAGCAGAGTCGTCAATGAAGCACAACACTTAACATCAAAAGCACGTTTATTACGAACATGAACCTACAGCCAGAACGGAACTGATCCCCTGGATAGAGACTGCAGCTATTTATACAAACATCGAATATTACAGAGTAGTGGTATTTATACAGACATTGAATATACCAGAATATACAGACATTATGAACATAAAAAACTTCAAGAACCTTCCAGAAACAACCAATATTAAATAACAAATTGTTACTGGTGGTCGGGTGTTAAGTGGTGACCCGCAGCATGCCATCCCTCAGCGATAACCATTGCGCCACAGTGCATGCACCACAGCTCTCGACAATTTCTCCAAACCTAAACTGGTTTTTGATGATTCTACAAACAACTATAGGTGACGTTCCTGTTCACCTCCATTGCTGCTATTGTGAACGTTTCGTCTTAGAACCGTGTGGCTCTCTATTCCGAAGTGCGTGCAGCAAATGCAGAAACGTGAACTAGGGCGACGTTATTACCAGTTGCGTCCAAACAACAAGACCAACGTGCTTTTATTCTCTTCTTGGCTGCCGAAGAATAAATACTGTTAGACATGTATCGGAAAATGAAGAATGTGTATGGGGCAGCATGTCTGTCGAAAACCACTCTTGTGGAATGGTGCGTCAAGGGGTGCTGTTGCTTCATGATAATGCACGTCCCCATATCGCAAATGTCGCAACGCAGAAGTTACGCCACCTGGAGTGGGAGACACTCGAACACCAGCCCTGGCACCCTGATCTCTCCCCTCGCGATTATCACGTCTTCGGCCCCTTACAACAGTCCCTGAAGGGTGGACGTGTACTGTCGGACGAGGATGTGCAGCAGGCAGTTACGAACTTCTTCCCACAGCAAGACATGATGTTTTAGCAAACGGGTATCTATAACTTGATGCATCGGTGGGACGATTGCTTCAGTGCTGACGGCGATTCTGCCTGATTGGCGTACCTGTTCTGGACTGTACGGCCTCCGAACTGAAACTTTTTGATCGCCCCCATACAGAAACTGCACGTAACAAGAATACATATATCATAGACGGACTATTTAATCAACACGAATACCACACAGGACAATCTAAAGGGCTTGTACACAAAACAGACATGTTATCTCAGTAAAACTCACACACACACACACATACACACACACACATCCGTAAGTTGCTGTAAGAACACTGTCGAAACACAGAAGTAAGTCTAGTTTATAGCAAATAGTATGTATAATGACGAATTTCGGATTGTAAGCGGAGTCCAAGCAGTTCTGAATACAAAATTATCAGTCAGTGTAATAAGTACTTACAGAGAGCAATGCAACTAGAAGAAAGGAAAACAAGAGGGAGATTGCATGGGCCCGCACTCCATCTTATACCCTCCACTGGTCCAGAGACAACTTTCGGTTGATGAGACGCTGCAGAAGTGATGGCATTTAATTCATAAGTCTGGTTCTCAGTCTCGTGATAAAGAACTTTTGTTCCAACTCCCCCCTCCCCCTCGTAAAAGAGCACATATAAGAAAACACTGAGAATCTGGATTTCAGGACTCCATAATTAGGATGGAACAGCTAGGAAAGACGAATAGGTTAACGGAATAAAAACAAGTATTGCATTGCTTTGTGGTCTTCAGTCCTGAGACTGGTTTGATTCAGCTCTCCATGCTGCTCTATCCTGTGCAAGCTTCTTCATCTCCCAGTAACTACTGCAACCTACATCCTTCTGAATCTGCTTAGTGTATTCATCTCTTGGTCTCCCTCTACCATTTTTACCCTCCACGCTGCCCTCCAATACTAAATTGGTGATCCCTTGATGCCTCAGATCATGTCCTATCAACCGATCCCTTCTTCTAGTCAAGTTGTGCCACAAACTTCTCTTCTCCCCAATCCTATTCAATAACTCCTCATTAGTTATGTGATCTTCCCATCTAATCTTCAGCATTCTTCTGTAGCACCAAATTTCAAAAGCTTCTATTCTCTTCTTGTCCAAACTATTTATCGTCCATGTTTCACTTCCATACATGGCTACACTCTATACAAATACTTTCAGAAACGACTTCCTGACACTTAAATCTATACTCGATGTTAGCAAATTTCTCTTCTTCAGAAACACTTTCCTTGCCATTGCCAGTCTACATTTTATATCCTCTCTACTTCGACCATCATCAGTTATTTTGCTCCCCAAAGAGCAAAACTCCTTTACTACTTTAAGTTTCTCATTTCCTAATCTAATTCCCTCAGCATCACCCGATTTAATTCGACTACATTCCATTATCCTTGTTTTGCTTTTGTTGACGTTCATCTCATATTCTGCTTTCAAGAGACTATCCGTTCCGTTCAACTGCTCTTCCAAGTCCTTTGCTGTCTCTGACAGAATTACAATGTCATCGGCAAACCTCAAAGTTTTTATTTCTTCTCCATGGATTTTAATACCTATAACAAATTTTTCTTTTGTTTCCTTCACTGCTTGCTCAATATATAGATTGAATAACATTGGGGAGAGGCTACAACCCTGTCTCACTTCCTTCCCAACCACTGCTTCCCTTTCGTGGCCCTCGGCTCTTATAACTGCCATCTGGTTTCTGTACAAATTGTAAATAGCCTTTCGCTCCCTGTATTTTTTACCCCTGCTACCCCCAGAATTTGAAAGAGAGTATTCCAGTCAACATTGTCAAAAGCTTTCTCTAAGTCTACAAATGCTAGAAACGTAGGTTTGCGTTTCCTTAATCTAGCTTCTAAGATAAGTTGTAGGGTCAGTATTGCCTCACGTGTTCAATATTTCTACGGAATCCAAACTGATCTTCCCCGAGGTTGGTTTCTACTAGTTTTTCCATTTGTCTGTAAAGAATTCGCGTTAGTATTTTGCAGCCGTGACTTATTAAACCGATAGTTCGGTAATTTTCACATCTGTCAACACCCGCTTTCTTTGGGATTGGAATTATTATGTTCTTCTTGAAGTATTGCATTATCCTGGATAATTGATAATGGATCGTGTCAGTTCTCGAATACCTTTATTCTGAAACACAGTGACACCGAATGAAATTACTGATACCATTGTTCGACGGATACCAAAATCGAAACTTTGCCAATGGTGTACTGTAGAGTTTTACTTAATGCAGTAATCGTCATCTCTTATACTGGTACAACCCAGAAAATATCTTAAAAACAGAAGACGTTTTGCCAAAGAATGTAGTGGTGAAAGCAACGCATACAGTTGTCCCGAGTTGTACTGTTTACCATACTGTTGAAAATCACAAATATTCCCTGAAAATTGCTTTGAATGTTAATTTATTTAAATTAAAATACTCTGTGGACAGCTGAGAACCGAAAAAACTGTATCTAGTTTCAAAACATAAGATTTTTACTCTGCATATTTTCGACTGCGATCTGAGATTAATCAAGATTCTCTTTTCTAAAAGAAAATTAATTTTGTTTCAGCTGGGGGTATCTCTGAGCTTCTTCCTAACACCACTCTTAATAACGGACCACGAGAACGTAGAAGACATCGGTTGGGACATGAAAGTCTACTCTTACTCCCTCGCTGGAGGATCCACGCTCGTCTTGTTACTGGTCATCGCATGTGAGTAATTAAAATACATGAATTTTTACATGAACAACTCTCCCAAGAATATTGTTAGGCACTAAGAGGGTCAGGACAGAGAGGTCGTGTTGACAGTTGTACTAGCAATTAAAGAAGCTGGCTCAGTATTAACACACTGGGCTCTAGAACTAGCTATGTTATCTACGGTATTTTGTGTTTTGACAGAAGAAGAGGCCGTCATCAGTGTTGTTCAGTTTATACAGTGATGGTATGAACCGGCCGCAAAAACCAGCAGCACCTGTAAGAATACACTAGGTCACCAAACGAAATTCGCTGTTATCAAGCGACAGCGAAAACACTGCAAAATTTTAACAGCAAAACTTGAGTCTCTCTTCAAACATATGTGTAGACGGTGTTAGTAGAATCAATTATAGAAATTAAATACCATACATCACGTACAACTACGACTAGGACATTGAAAACAAAGATGACGAGTTCCTGTAGAATGTATAGTGCAAAACGTATGACACTTTGAAGACATTGTAGAAAGGAACCTTAACTTAAATTTTGCAAATCGATGCCTTCCATACGTGAAGCTGAAGGTTACTTCAAAAGAGATCAAGCAGAGGACGGTAATATCCAAAAAGAATGGGAAAATTATTCTGTAAGGAAAATTATATGAATAACAAAACAAATGGCATCACTTAAATATGTTTCCTAGACAAATGTATTCCCGAAATTTCATTGATCTACATTAAATGTTTTTTGGTGTTGCAATTTTTTCTGTCAGTATAGTATTAATTACTAGGCTTGACGGGCTGCAACAATAACAATGAAGTCTCTCCCTGTGCAGGAATCACAGGAACTGTGCGAGTGCGATACATAAACATCCGGTGACATATGAAGATTTGGGTCGGTCCTGGAAGCGTGGTCGGATGGCCGAAGTAGTTAAGGTGACCGCTCTCGTAAAATAGGAAATTCGAGTCCTGGTCCGGCATAGATTTTCACTTGTCACTAACAAATTATGCAGCATAAGTCTAATCGTAATCACAGTTCCGAATATATTTCTTCCATGACTGAGTTTAATTCGTGGAGTATAGGCGTAAGATATTTTGGCACCTGCAGAATCCTTGCCCAGACCCCCAGACCTGTTACAAGAACTATTGCAATTCATTTCCACCGACTGATGAGCGCATACCTTGGTTTTCTCATTGAGTGCTATTTTTGCTTTGGCTTCATTACTTCCGTAAGTCATTCTCTACCCAATGGTGTATCAGAAAAGCTAGGCAAAAAGGTCTGCGAATGGCAGTCAGCAGTTACACCTGTATAGCTTTTGCTACTAGACGCCATATTACTCCAGCACGAATGTTACTACACAGACAAGCACCCCAGTACAAATCTTGCTTTGCTCTTCCACAGTGTGAAAACTTACTTATTCGGAAAACATTCTTCCAAGCCCTGCACTTTGATTTCAGCTCGGTTACACTTCCTCTGGCACTTTATGTACTTATTACTGGAATGTTTTGAGAACAGAGTCCAATAAATCCTTTTTTGGCCAGAGTCACAAAAACTCCGCTATTTTCGATTTGTTCTACACTACTGTATATTAAAACTGTGGTATCAGAAAGGTAAAAAATTACTAAATTTACTTATGCCGCGTACATAGCACTACCGAAAGAATACACGATAAAATTTTTAGATGATTTCGGGATGTACTGATTGTGAAGTTTACTATACAGAGCTGTTACGCCGGCCGCGGTGGTCTCCCGGTTCTAGGCGCGCAGTCCGGAACCCCGCGACTGCTACGGCCGCAGGTTCGAATCCTGCCTCGGGCATGGATGTGTGTGATGTCCTTAGGTTAGTTAGGTTTAAGTAGTTCTAAGTTCTAGGTGACTGATGACCACAGCTGTTAAGTCCCATAGTGCTCAGAGCCATTTTTGAAGAGCTGTTACCTTTTCCAGCAACAATAGCTCTAACTTGGTGAGGCAAGCAGTCGAACTGAGCTTGAATGACAAATGTGGGTACATTATCCCATTCTGCTTCATGGCGCATGGTAATGCATTTGCAGCCGCAATTTGAGCATCAGTTGACACCACACTGACATAAGAAACTGTTACAAATCGGTTAGTTGAAGGACAGCTCCGAGCCAGACGCCCTGCAGCGTGCATTCCACTACACCCAAACTACCACCATTTGCGAATTAAGTGATGTCAAGCGGGAACTAAAATGGTTCAAACGGCTCTGCGCACTATGCGACTTAACTTCTGAGGTCATCAGTCGCCTAGAACTTAGAACTAACTAAACCTAACTAACCGAAGGACATCACACACATCCATGCCCGAGGCAGGATTCGAACCTGCGACCGTAGCGATCGCTCGGCTGCAGACTGTAGCGCCTAGAACCCCACGGCCATTCCGGCCGGCAAGCGGGAACTCATTCGAGGTCTGGGTAGAGGTCTCTTGTGTTTTCTGATAAAAGCTGGCTATACCTCGGTACTAGTGATGGCGATGTGTTAACGAGGAGGAGTCTATTTGGGGGCCTGCAAACAACTTTTCTGCGTGCTAGACACACTGGACGTATACTTGGGGTTACGCTCTGTGGTGCGATTTCATATGACAGCAGGACCACTCTCGTGGTTATCTCACTCACCCTGACCTTCAAATTTGTCCGTCAATCTGGTGATTCCACCTGTTGTGCTGTCATTCATGAACAACATTCCTGGGGAGGGGGGGGGGGGGGGTGCTTTCCAACAGGATAACGCTAGCCCACATACCACACTATTGTAGCCCAAGATGCTCTACAGAATATCGACATGTTGTCTTGGCCTTCTCGATCACCAGATCTGTCTCCAATCGAGCACATATGGGATATCATCGGACGGCGACTCCAGCGTCATCTACAGAGTTGACCGTTCCTATATCGACCGACCAAGTGCAACTGGCATCGAACTCCATCCCAAAACCTGACATCCTGCACCTGTACAACACAACAGATGCACGTTTGCATGCTTACATTCAACATTCTGGCGGCTACAGCGGTGATTAATGTATAAGCATTTCTCATTTGCAATTGCTTATCTCGCACTTACATTAACTTTTGATGTTGCAATGTTAATCACTCAAATATGTTACCTAGAAAAATGTATTCCCGAAATTACATTACTCTATGTTAATTATTTTTTGCTGTTGTCACTTTTTACCGTCAATGTATACTGAATACAGACGACATTACTCTTACCTACTATGTAAAGTTGCACTGAAACGCTAACCATTTGCATATACAATCATGTAGAACAGTTCGCATCAATTTGACGTTTGAAAGATGCCGTCTGCATGGTGTTGTGATTTTAACTGCCTATACTGTATTGTGTATTGGCGATACTAATTCGACGACATTACTTTGTAGTTTCGAGATACTAATTTGGAATTTATTTACTCTTGATCGAGTATAATTTGTTCAGACAATTTGCGACAAGTTAAATCTGAGGTCATGTCGGTATAAACTAAGGTACCCAAACAAGCATCATCCAGCGCCTGTTTAGTTTGCAAGGAGCCAGTGGGCTATTTGCTTTTCTATACTTATGTGGGAAGTATCAGGTTCCGAATCCTGGGAAACGTATTTCACTTGAGACCAGTAATCAAGTTCAATTTGTGTGCACTGATTTTATGCTTCTCATTTACAATTTCTTTGTACTTTAATTTGCTTAAACATGTTAGCTTTTCTTGACGTTATATGCAAAATCTTGGTATTTTTCCGTTACGTTCACTTTCTTCTCATGTGACAGAAACAACAGTCTTTTCACGTCAGGATGCTATGAAATGGTCCAATGGGTTTTTATTTTGTTTTAATGAACACCACCGGTGTGTTGTTTGAGATTTTAGTGTTTTAACCATATGAGCTGAGTGTTGGCAACCTGAAGATGACAGCAATCTCTCTCGAAACACTTTGTTTAATTATGTGAATTGCAATTAACGTGGTTCAGTGCTGTCAGTTTTACTTATAAAGTGTAACAACCGCTACAACACATTCTACAAATGGATAATATTAAAATGTTACGAAACGCTCTCAATAATTACGTAGCCATAAAATATTCGACAGATCGTGTTGACTGAGCTGCGTGGCACGCTGATAAAGTTACTGGTCCCGTGCTTGGCAGTAGTGTTCAAATCTCTGGCTGGCCATCATATTCTCAAGCGATAGCTGTGATGGTTTGTTTAACAAGACCCGAGTTCCTTTCCTATTCCCTGCTCATCTCTAAGGGCCTCCACGTCGGCAGAGGAAAGCAGAGGAAACTTTAGCAACCCTTCCTTCCTTAGGGCTTCATGTGACTTTGGGTCCCTTTCGTCAGGTGATTTCTCAGAAGTATGAACTTTCTTACAAAACACAGCAATAAGTAACATTATTATACGCAGCCCCTGAGTGGTTAAAAAAAGCTTGTGAAGTATTGTTAGACCAATTGCCAAAAATTTCAGAGACATAATTTTGTAGAGACTTCGAAGTTTCATGGATTTGTTGGTTCTGGCTTAAAGCATTGCGTGCCGTCCCTGTACACGTAGGAAGGAATTCTGTGCACGTGTTGGGAACTCGTGCAGGAGTCTGAACCTTCAACAGCACTTGTGCAGTATAATATAATAGCCAGAGCCAATAATACTTTTCTGGCTTCGAGAAAATTTCACTTATCAAGAACAACAGAGTACGTTACGACGATTCTTTAGCCGTATACCATTATGTAATAAGTCAGTCGTACAGAGGCTAATACATTGCAAACCTATCTCTCTACTTGGGTAATGTCGCGAAGATTCTGCAAGGATACTTTCTGCTCATAAACAGCGTCATTCCCTTACAGGTACCCAGTTTATGTATGTAGATCGTATGCACGACTGTTGACTTTAACTCATAACGAAGGAGACGAAAATACTGTAACCAGTCACTGTTTTTGCCCTTTTAACGCACTATAAAATCGTTGTGGAACCCGTCCTGTATCCTCAGGTGAAAACAAGTGATGATGAGGCAAATGATAAGGGATAATAAAGAATGGCAAATGCATATCAAGAGCGGTGGGACCAGTCCTGATGTAGAGTCTGTAGGACTGAAATATATGCCCACAAGTTGAAGTATACTGTCAAGCAGAGCTAATGAAATGACGATGTACCTAATATATAGTTAGTAGATCTGATTTTCGTGTGGAGACGAGCAGAGACAAGCAAATGGAATCTATATGAAAGCTGACGGCTTATATTGGGATAAATACCCAAGAGGAAAATACGAAGAACACCACTTATCCAAGACTTTTGTGTTGATTACGGAAAAGAGGGCGAGTAGCAACGCTATACAACATATGTAGGAGAGCAATGGTGTTTCTGGATCAAATATAAACTCAACCATTCCTGAACTTGAGCTTTGGGATTTGATCCTGACTTTTGGACTTGGCTTTGCTCTTGACATATACTGGTCTTTAACTGAGACTTCCTTGAATCTTAATCAGAGGCACATTGATTGATTATTAATTGATTTGAGATGGCCTGGAGACACATCTTGAGATTGTGCGGAAGGGAACTGCGAGGTCCCAAGCTGATGCTGGCAGTGCTTCCACTTACTTCTGCTGATCTCCTTCTATGCGCTTTCCTATCGGCCTCCCATGACCAACTCTTGCTTTTTTCGATCACAGGGGCATTAATTTTAGAAGCCTAAGGGTGTCTTTCTTTTTAAAACTATTTATCGTCAATTTGTAAAAGAAGCAGGAGTGGTGGATAAGCTTTATTACGTCAAGATCAACGTTCATGATGAATTATATCAAGATTCAATGTTCCAAAATAGCCCCACAATCGTATCTCCTGGGGGGAACTACTTTGATGTCTGCATCAACAAAGGAAAGGTGTTTGAATAACAAAATCCAGAGATTCTCACCGTTCGCTGTTGGGCAATGACAGTTTAGAACAAATTAAGGAGGAACTGGAGTATCCTGCGCGATGCAAACAAGAATGCTGTTTCCTTCATAGATATGGAAATACGTTCTTCTTTTTCGGTGAACCCGATAGGAAACAAAATGTAGACTGGTTATTAGTAAAAAAAAATATCACTGATAAGGTATCGGTATTAGAAGAGACATGCAGCAGAATAGTTTGATTGGCTTTAAACATTTCGTCGAGATACAAAATTGAAATTGTACAGGTCTGTGTTCCTACTTCAAATCACACAGACGAAAATAATGACTCATTCAACGAAAGCGTTATCCAAACGTGTAGAAAAGGAAGGAATTGCCACTTTGGATTAGTTACTGATGATTTTGACGCTAATATAGGGTCACATAAACAGGGTGAAACAGTAATTTGGAATTAGGGAACGAGGAGAAAAATGGGAGAGGAGACCTAGTAGTGCAATTTGCAGAATTTACTAAAATACCTATAATGGACATGGTCTTCAAAAAGCATCCTAACAGGAAGTGGACATAGAGAAAAAATCAATTTCAATTAGACAAATGAGAGTTTTTATACTGTCGAATTCTTTTAATATTGTTAAAATGTCTCTGTTTTAAACAAATTCAACACTGACAGTGACCAACCAACTTGTCTTCTTTTTCTTGTGTCTTTGTCCAGCATCGACGAAGGGTCGACATGGTTAGTAACGGATTTGGCATGCGTTTTCTGTTGCCACCCATTTACCTTCTGGGACTGTCTGCACGTAGCATTATTCATGTGAAAGTGAACGAAGGTTTTATAAATGTTTGCGAATCATGTAACTGAGGTGGAACTTGTGCACCAGAACGGTATTCATTATTCAACGACAGTCGTTAATTCGCCTGGAGGATTCGATCTGGGGCCGGGGCACCACCCGCACCTCCCATCCCCCCCCCCCCCCCCCACTCCCTCCCGGAAGCAGCGCTTAAACACCGATGGTTATCTTGGCGGGTGTGACCACCAACTATTAGGAGCAAGAATCAATGTAATGCAATGGCGGAAACTTCCGATATTAAAGATAAATGCTATCAATCAACATATAAAATTTTTGTGATAAAACTAGGAATTTACTTAAACTCATAAGCGAAATTAAAATTCAATCTGAAATGAAGTAATTCTAATACCTAGTTTATGGAACAAAACAAGCTTAAATAAAGTTAAACGAAAGCTCATGATTGGCCAGAAGCAGATTACTACGTTAGATGGAGACAATGGTAGACTTACTGATTAAGTGGAAATATTAAATTTCATCAGGAATTTTCAGTCACCTATACGCAAAACTAAAGCTAAATACAGCATTAGCTAACCTGTACAATGCACCCACAGATCCGGATGTACCTCCTTCGGAAGTCAAATATGCTACTGATACCTTGAAAAAGGGCACTGATCCTACTTATGATGAGTAGTATGTAGATATTATGAACTTTGCTGATAAGGAAACTTACGAACACTTGTCAAAAACCTTTACTTTGTCTATTGACCATGCATCAATCACAGCCTCATGAAACAAAGCAATGATAATACTACTCCACAAGAAAGGAAGAATTCACGACATAAAAACTATCGTCCCATATGCCTAATCTGTGTTTTGTACGAAGCTCTTACAAGAATATTTTAAAATCGTATCAGTCTTATCATTGACGCAGATCAACCCATAGAGAAGACTGGAATCCACAACAGCTTCATCACACTAGGCCATATTTTTGTTCCCTGGGAAGCGATAAGCAGAGCAAACGAATACCGCATGCCTCTATGATTAATTTGTGTAGTTCTGAAACGGCATTTGATTCAGCTAGCCATGGTATCATGTCAACAGCAAATTATTTTCTTGGAAGAATAATCCTCCGTAATACATGGGATCTTGTGTAGTTCCCATATATTTTCGCCTACTGCGAAGTGACAATTGTTTTGCACATCTGCGTGATGGTAATGACGTTACTAAGTCGTAGCCTCGATCGATGAGCTGCCCTGCTTCTTCAACGTAAACTGATGAAACTGTAGCATCTGTTTCTTTTGCCCGCTTCTTTGTGCTGACAAAATGTTTTCGCACTTTATTTTGTGCTTCATCTGGAGTAAAAACATGGCTACCTTCCCTTGAAACTGTGCTATTTTTTGAGGATAATCTTCCTTTGCATTTATTGTTTTAAAAGTTCACAAAAAATGGTTCAAATGGCTCTGAGGACTATGGGACTTCACTTCTGAGGTCATCAGTCCCCTAGAACTTAGAACTACTTATACCTAACTAACCTAAGGACATCACACACATACATGCCCGAGGCAGGATTCTAACCTGCGATCGTAGCGGTCGCGCGGTTCCAGACTGTAGCGCCTATAACCGCTCGGCCAATTAGGCCGGCAAAGTTCACACAGCGCCCATAAGTCACTTCTTGGTTGTTTGTATAATCCATCGTTGTAAATCAGTAAAGGCTTCCTTTTGGTGGTCTCCATAATCTCAGCACTAAAACACGGAACTCTAGTCGCCAATCAAACGTCACCTATAGTACTGAACTCTGGGAGAACGCCACGCACACTACGAACTGGTGCGGGCATAGAGAACTTTGTACATTATTTATTTATTTATCGTATGGCAATACAGACACATAAGAAACAAACAGACAAATCACTAATATAACAAACGTTAATAATTGCAAACCAACATTACTAATATAACAAAGTTTACGGATTACAAACAAACATCAAGTCTATTAATATAATCTATCGACTCTGGAGTTGCGAGCAGGAAGTCGTCGGGGCTCCCATTATAGGCTCTTCTTGAACACTCTTCAACAATGTGGCTGAGGGTCTGACTTTCTCCGCAGTCACACTGAGGGGATGGTATTTTACCCCATTTATACAGGGAGTAAGCACATCTGCCATGACGAGTTCTAAGCCTATTTAGAGTGGACCACGTTTTGCGTGGTAGGTCAAAACCAGGTGGCTTTTGTGTGATGCAAAGCATGTTATGATTTTGCCATGCGCTCCATTTTTCAGACCATGCGTTTGTGATACTGAAACCTTCTTGTACACAGTTCCTTGCTGTTCTTGTTGGCGGGTTCCTAGATCGCAGCCTCAATGTCTTGGTGGGTTGGCAGGCTTCGATTTCCCATGATGTTCCTGTATTGACGTACAAGGGCGTCAGTACGTCGCAGGTGTTGCAGCGGGATGTGGCTTAATATTGGGAGCCATTGCGTTGGAGTGGGTTTAATTACTCCAGAAATCATCCTTAGAGTGTTATGCAACTGGACATCCACATTTTTTACATGTAGGCTGTTTAGCCAAATCGGAGCACAGTATTCGGCAGCCGAGAATACAACTGCTAAAGCAGAGGTGCGGAGAGTAGAGGCCGTTGCTCCCCAGGTTGTACCACAGAGCTTTTGAATAATGTTGTTTCTTGTCTTTAATTTTTCGGCAGTCTTTGTTAGGTGTTCTTTAAAAGATAGTACAGGAATTGGGCTTGGGTCTTCCCCAGAACACGCCGCTGGCAGCGGAGGGCAGGTCGGAGTATCCTACTACTGGATCACCCTGTCCACTACCCACGGTGTCGGCTCCGTGCAAATCAACAAATTCCCTCTCTGTACAAGTGTCACTCCATGCATGTTCACCAACTCAAGGAAACTGGCTGCCTTAGCTGCCTGGCCGCCACATAGTTCCCTCCCCGGCCACCCGATCGAGAGCGGAGCTCGGGCGATGAGCGAGGTGGCGACGATGAAAGCTGTTACCGGCAAAGCGGCGCCCTCCAGCAGTGAGGCTGTGGGCGGAGGCGTCGACTTTGCGGGTGTCGGTCATGCGAAGAAGGCGAGTACCGGAAGTCGGAGCGCCGGGTGGCCGGAGCGGAGCGGACGGTTGCTAGTAGTGCCGGAACGCTTCGTGACAGGCACATGCGGCTCGGAGCCGTGCCATAGCGTACACATTCTGCTTCTAGCCTGCACATGATTGCCTGTCAGCCAGGCAGACAAGCTGTCGTACATTAAAAACAGAACGGACAAGCTGCTTTACTCCTATCCAAGCCAAGCTATGTCTAACCCAAGCAGGCTAAAGGACTCCTGCTTGCCTGCCCGTCTTCCTGTTTTTGTGCCCTACGGAGCACTTTAAAAATGGTTCAGATGTCTCTAAGCACTTTGGGACTTAACATCTGAGGTCATCAGTCCCCTAGACTTACAACTACTTAAACCTAACTAACCTAAGGACATCACACACATCCATGCCCGAGGTAGGATTCGAACCTGCGACCGTAGCAGCAGCACGGTTCCGGACTGAAGCGCCTAGAACCGCTCGGCCACAGCGGCCGGCCCACAGCATAATACCCTGGCACATTTTATTAATTGTGAGTTTTCACAGTATTTTTTTTATTTGCTGTTACTGGCAAAGTTATGTCTGTCTATACGGAATCTTGTTGCCAGTACACATACACAAGGCACGCTGTAGAATAAATGTGACGTTCTGAAACCAGGTTTCTTTATTTGTGTGTTAGCTTATCCGCATTCCTAGCAACAGCTGTCGGTTTGCTTTTAATACGTGGTCTGGCAGTAGCAAGCAATGGAGAGGACACCGGGGAATGGTAAGTGGTAAATGAAATTAAATGAAATAATGGTATGGCATTGGTGGCCGGGATGTCCCAGTAGGGGTCGGCCACCAAGAGCAAGTCTTATTTCAGTCGGCGGCACATTGGGCCACTTGCGGACGATGATGAGGATGAGATGATGATGAGGACAACACAACTCCCTTTTCCCGAGCGGAGAAAATCTCCCACGCGGGCGGGAATGAAACTCAGGCCCAGTGCACAGGAGGCAAGCACGTTACCACTCAGCTAAGCAGGCGGGCATTTTAAGTGGTGAAAACTTGCTTGTGGTACGTATGTCGACTGAGTAAGAAGACGCCAGACGGTTCGTTTTTAACAACTTCCTTTGTGCCTATAGTTCACCGAGCATGTAGTGAGTGCTAAAAAAAAGCTGTTATTCAAGTAACAGTCTTGAGTTAAAACGGACGCTCCAAGCAGACCAAGTGCAGATTTGAAAGTTTCCAATTTCGTATTTAGTTTCCAAATCAGTCGTTAAGGTTGCCCCCTATTATTTTAATACATTTGCACTTCTCTATCATTACTGATAATTTGTATCGTGATAATGAGGGAGACGCACTATATAGGTCCTCGGTGCTGTCCTCTGACCTCAGTTTCCCCCAGTGAACTTGTAAGTCTTACATTGAGGAAGAAGGTGGTTCAAATCCACATCTTGCGATGTATTTTCATGGTTTTATTAAAATCTGGGACATTCCCTTGAAAAGGACGCTATCGATTTCCTTCCCCAACCTCCCCCCAAACCGAGCTTGTGCTTCGGCTAACTATTTCGAAGTCGATGAGACAGTAAGCCGTAATCTTAGTTCCTTTTTAATTTTCTGTAGCATAATTAATTTGTATATAGAGGGTCTATACAAGGGCGATGTACTTGAGGACAATATTATGGAAATGGAAGAGGATGTAGATGAAGATGAAATGGGAGATACGATACTGCGTGAAGAGTTTGACAGAGCACTGAAAGACCTGAGTCGAAACAAGGCCCCCGGAGTAGACAATATTCCATTGGAACTACTGACGGCCGTGGGAGAGCCAGTCCTGACAAAACTCTACCATCTGGTGCGCAAGATGTATGAAACAGGCGAAATACCCTCAGACTTCAAGAAGAATATAATAATTCCAATCCCAAAGAAAGCAGGTGTTGACAGATGTGAAAATTACCGAACTATCAGCTTAATAAGTCACAGCTGCAAAATACTAACACGAATTCTTTACAGACGAATGGAAAAACTAGTAGAAGCCAACCTCGGGGAAGATCAGTTTGGATTCCGTAGAAACACTGGAACACGTGAGGTAATACTGACCTTACGACTTATCTTAGAAGAAAGATTAAGGAAAGGCAAACCTACGTTTCTAGCATTTGTAGACTTAGAGAAAGCTTTTGACAATGTTGACTGGAATACTCTCTTTCAAATTCTAAAAGTGGCAGGGGTAAAATACAGGGAGCGAAAGGCTATTTACAATTTGTACAGAAACCAGGTGGCAGTTATAAGAGTCGAGGGACATGAAAGGGAAGCAGTGGTTGGGAAGGGAGTAAGACAGGGTTGTAGCCTGTCCCCAATGTTGTTCAATCTGTATATTGAGCAAGCAGTAAAGGAAACAAAAGAAAAATTCGGAGTAGGTATTAAAATTCATGGAGCAGAAATAAAAACTTTGAGGTTCGCCGATGACATTGTAATCCTGTCAGAGACAGCAAAGGACTTGGAAGAGCAGTTGAATGGAATGGACAGTGTCTTGAAAGGAGGATATAAGATGAACATCAACAAAAGCAAAACAAGGATAATGGAATGTAGTCTAATTAAGTCGGGTGATGCTGAGGGAATTAGATTAGGAAATGAGGCACTTAAAGTAGTAAAGGAGTTTTGCTATTTGGGGAGCAAAATAACTGATGATGGTCGAAGTAGAGAGGATATAAAATGTAGGCTGGCAATGGCAAGGAAAGCGTTTCTGAAGAAGAGAAATTTGCTAACATCCAGTATTGATTTAAGTGTCAGGAAGTCATTTCTGAAAGTATGGACGATAAATAGTTTGGACAAGAAGAGAATAGAAGCTTTCGAAATGTGGTGCTACAGAAGAATGCTGAAGATTAGATGGGTAGATCACATAACTAATGAGGAAGTATTGAATAGGATTGGGGAGAAGAGAAGTTTGTGGCACAACTTGACCAGAAGAAGGGATCGGTTGGTAGGACATGTTCTGAGGCACCAAGGGATCACCAATTTAGTATTGGAGGGCAGCGTGGAGAGTAAAAATCGTAGGGGGAGACCAAGAGATGAATACACTAAGCAGATTCAGAAGGATGTAGGTTGCAGTAGGTACTGGGAGATGAAAAAGCTTGCACAGGATAGAGTAGCATGGAGAGCTGCATCAAACCAGTCTCAGGACTGAAGACCACAACAACAACAACAATTAATTTGTTTGTCAATGGAAACTTACATATATCGCATCACCATTAATAGTACAAAAATAAAGACTATCATTTTACATTCATAATGTTAGTGAACATAAATGTTATTTTTGTTGATATGAACTCCTACAGACGCATTTCATACATGATGTATTGGTCGTCAACGATTTACACAGTTCAGCTGACTGGAAATGCAAAATGTCACAGTAGAAATGTGGCAGGCCTTTATTACATATTTCAATACATTTTAGCTGGTTATTTGCATTTTATATCTTGATTCTTAAACTATAACACCAAGAATAATACATCTGACTGAAGTGACTTTGTACCAGAGATTTAGAGTATGACAATACTCAAATGGCTATAACTGCTAAGTTAAACACGGTCTTTGTGTTTGCTTTCAGGAACTGAGAGCTTCACACTGTACAGGACTACAAAATCAAAAAGGACTTGGATTTGTTACTTGCTGTCATGTCTCTAAGGGGTACCATTATTCGCCGTATGTACAAACTGACGACGATTAACAGATCCATAACATCAATCGCCTGCCTGCCCCTGACATGAGACAGAGCAGGCTGCCCAACAATCGTACTGACTCTGCTACAGCTTAGATGGGTGTGGTACTTTGATTTCATCCTGGTCCACGTCAATCCTGTACAGGGCTTCTAGACCGACGACTCGCGCGCCTCTTATAGTCAAGTGGACGACGGTGACAGATATTTCACTTTTGTACAGGAAAGGATAGCTTTCGACGTGCCTCTGGTATTCCGGTACATGTCTCTCGGTAACCGTCCCAGAATACCCATTCACAGCAGTTTCCAGTCGCTTGACAGCTTGACAGCAGTCACGACAAACTCGAGCTGCTTACGAACAGCAACAAACTCATCCCATGTCCACAAATAGTGTACACAGAGGGGTTTCATGGTGGCTGGGCCAGTTTTCTACAGAACAGTAAACAAATAACCTTAAACTAAGCTTACCGATATTTTTAAATTTATGGATCTTTAATGCTACAAGTATTTTCAACAAGCTACCACAAGAATTCAAAAATCTTAGCAGTAATCCACGCGCTTTCAAATCGAAACTGAACAGTTTCCTCGTGGGTAACTCCTTCTATTCTGTCGAGGAGTTCCTTGAAAAATTAAGCTGATTCTCGTTGTATTGTTGATTGCGTTTACTTAAACTTATGGCATGACTTTTTTGGGGTTCATACACATTTTATTTTTATGTGGTATTACTTTTACGTCGTAATTTCATGTACTTCCACGTTACATGACATTGGAGATTTGCGCCTCAACTTGGTCCTACGGAACTCGACGTGTAAATAAATAGAAATAAATAAATTACAATTTCCGTCTAAGAGCTGAAGCGATTCACACCCAACAATGTGACTTTTGGTATTAAAAGATAAAACTCTGAGGTAAAATTTATTGATTCCCTGGAGCACAATCACTTGGCGATATGTGAACCTTGTGTATGCTCGGTAAAGTTTTAGTTTCTTTTGAAATTCCAGTCTTTGTCTTAACTGTACAATCAGAAAGACGCATATTATTTTCAAACAAATGAACTATAACAGCTTCAAATTCATCTATCTCACTGATTATTTTTTCCTAACTAAGAGCTTTTTCTTCCTTGGCACTTGGCTTTGGTCCCTTATACTAAACTTTATTCATTCTAACCTCTCATTTTGCTCTTCTGAATTAGCGTCTAGTGACTCAGTTTGCTCTCTGTTACTAGCCTCAGTGCTGTCACCCAAGGAAACGACCTACATATTGATAAAGTCTCGATCAAAAGCATGTTTTGGAAATGAACTGATATTATGCTGTTCAGTGTGAACATGGCAGGCAGAAATAGTTGCAGAATTATCTGACAAAAGATCACAAGTACTGGTAGATTCAAGTGGCAACACCATCTTAGAACCCTCTACATCTTCGTTCACAGCAACACCACTTACATCTTCATTCACATGATTAATACCACTAACCTCAACACACTCTACATGACTGACCAAAATCCTACCTCAATTAGCAGAGTATTCGCCACCCTGAATAGCAACAGTAAACACAACATCACTACTACGAAAGTACACCAGCAACCAAGACTTATACCTCTACCTAAACTTCTACTCCATCTACTATTTCTTATCTCTCTCTGACTGTAATAGTCTTCTCCAGAACCAGAATAATAGAACTAAAATAATAATCAATGTCCTGCGAATAACACTGATCATAAAAAAATAATCTCCCAGCAAGCCTCCAAAATCTCAGTGTAGCACCCTCAAATAAACGTCACAGAAGGCTAATGTGGAATATTCCTCTTCAATAACCAACAGTATAGTCAAAAATGAAAAATGATTCTAGACCAACATGTAACAAAAGTATTCAATGTTCAGCTCAGATGCAAATAAAAAGTCAGTAATCAAACAACAAAATTTATATACTATTCAAAGGTAAAACATATACCTTACTAGATGCACGAAATATTTCAAATCTCGACACACAAGGTTCAGTAGCTTCACAACTCTGTACAGATGTACAGACCACAAAATGTTTTCAAAGTTGAAGTTCACCTTCTCTGAATAAGACAAATGAAAATGATTGTACTCTCACTCAACTTCATGACAGAGGGATGGGGGGTAAGGGCAGAGCAGAAATCTTTGCTCTTCATTCCAAGTGTAATTTCTAACCACAAGACTGTCCAGACACTGAAGAAGTAACCAAAATCACTCCAAACTTTCACTGTGATGAAATTATTTGTTGTGCAGTCCAAAAGATAGCCAATAATAAGTCTCATAAAAATATTGGAGTTGCTGATAGGCAACAGGTAAATGGTAAATCCACAAGTGTACTCTACTGCACAAATATTTCAAATGAATCTGCAATAAACTCCTATATCTTATATCCCATCTAATACATTTTACTGACAATCTCTCACACCACAGGCAGTTACATAGAATCGTAGTATAGAATAAATTAGTGCAATTTATAGCAGTAATTTCGCCTTGTATTGACACAGAACGGAAACCAACAAAAACAATGCTATTTTCACTAGACAGTTAGCTAAATTAATTACATATGGTCAGAAAACATGCCTCAAACACATGCAGTACCACACAGAAATAAAATTATGTGCCTGACCCCTAATCGGTATTGCAGTAAGTGCTAAATAACTTGTCATCAAATCCTTGATCCAAAATGTTTCACTCATAGTTATCATATGTCAGTACTGTGCAATTTCATCAAGCAGTACCAGACAACATCAAGACTATAAAAAGTTCAACACACATTTAAGCACAAATTATAATATTGAATTTCCTTTGCAGCATCACCAGTAAGATACCTAACTTTAATTTAAGCACAAGAAAAGAATTTTTACCACTCCAGTAACGTTACTCACCAGTCTGACTCGATTAAGTGCTCCAACATATAACTATAATTTCCTGCCAGTAGCAAAGTCAAAATGCAAATCTAAAAAAATATATTCTGTAACAAGTGTATAGCACAGTATAAGAAAGTAATCCCATGCTCAGTGTTTGTAAGGAAACAAATAAACGTATGTAAATGTGAGCCATGTTCACTTAAGTATGTTCTTAAAGTGCAAGAATTATCAACTGGTCCAAAGCTAATCACAAAGTGTAATTTCAACATCAACATAACAACACAGCCATGCAGCTTCAGTTTAAGCGACAAGGATTGTTGACAGTTGACATACATAACTAAGGTTCCTCACTCTTCACTACAAGTAGAACTCTTCGCTTCAAATAAAAACAAATAGTCGCTTACTCTCTACAACAATGTACTGAATAGTTCCAACTTTTCCAGAAATGAATACAACAATATTGTAAATTACTTATCAGTAATTTATAGTAAAAAACCCTTTGCAAACAGTTATGTAGTGTGGTGAATAAAACTAAGTTTCAGTAAACAATAAGCAGAATCAGTAAAAAGAAATCAAAAACTGAATATATAATAACTATTTAGATCTATGTGCAAAGAAAGTGTGCACTCATATATCAAAAATTTCTTATATTGTCCTGAAAATATATAAGAATGTAAGTTGTAGATCACACTGAATTCTACTTGCCACAGAGGATGCATGAGAAAAAATTTAAAAGTAAGACCTCTTCAATTAGAAAAATATTACACGCTGGTAGTAGCAGTTCAATGAGCATAAGTAGAATAATTTTTAATTGAACTAACAGGAAAAGATATGAAATGAAACAAATATCCATCGGCAACTGGCACTAATCACTGTACAGACTGACTAGCCATTCTGGGTTAATGGGAGTAATTCATTAATACATTACTGAGAATCTAAAATTGACCTTCATGTCTAAAGCTCCTATCAAGCTATGGGTGTCTGCTCACAATGGGAATTCTCACAGTGGCTAATGTGCCAGGGAAACATAGAAGAAGTAGCACATGACCATTTGCAGACACAGAACACTTTTCAGCCTTTTACTGAATGCTCTATATTAGAATGTATATGAGAGTTCTGAGACAAAGAGCACATTTTTTAAAATTTCCCAAAATGTAACCATCATTTTAATTTCACTGTATGTCCACTTAAAAAATTTGTCTATACCAATGGCAGAAATTTTCTTTTAATCAAACAAATAAATATTATTCAGTTAAAATTTAATATTTTAGAAAATAAATCTATTCCATTAAAATTTAAAAATTTAAAAAATTCAAAAATTCATTCAAATTCAATAACATGAACTGATTTATCTCTGCTATTTTTTACCTCAATATATAAACTTTAATCCAATAATTATCTATATCTTCATCTTTTGAAAAGGTTTAGTATAACAATGCAGAAAAGTAATTTTAAACTTATCATCTAAAAAGATAATAAAACATTCTGGCCATATTCAGTTACCAAAATTACAGATTTTGAAGTGTTGTAAATTTTACTTTTCTCAGTTGTGTTAATTTAGTGAAGCTTTCAGCAAAACCATTGCTATAACTATTAAGTTCTCTTACAAAATGTTCATTACTGTCATTCATGTTCGTCTTCTTTTACTGTATCTATATCCAAAAATTAAGATTAACATTTTTGAAATTGAAAATTTCAAAAACGTCATATAATTGTGGGTGATTTCGACGAATCCACCTATCACCATTATTAATATTAATTTGTGCTTCTTTGTTTAGAATATTAAAATTATTCTTCGTTTTTACATTAACAGGAAAGGAGTGAAACTGGTAACTCCCAATTCTGTTCATCACTTATTAAGGAAAAGATTTGATAAATACATTTTTAAAGTAACTGTTGCAGTAGCTCCATTGAAGTCAACCAACTTATCATTTTCTTCAGTTACAGTAATTAATAAATTCTGAATACTATAAATTCTGAACAGTATATTAAATTGGAATATTTGCAGGAAAATTTAATTCATAAATTTTTGGCCCTCGCAATTCAACATTTGGTTTAAATGAAGAAATAATAGTAGTTTCTCTATGAAAATAGTCATTAAGTTTAACAACTATTCAGTATGCTAGATTAAAATTTGTATCTATTAATTCAAACAATATTATTTTCGGTAAATTACTGCCAGCAGTTTATGATAGTATCTTCTTTGTTCATAAATAATTTAACATCTGTTTCAATAGTAACTCTGTTTAAACTTTTATCTTCTTTAACATGTGTATTAGGTTTTTTCGAATGAATAAATGTTTACAAGTTATTCAAACTAAATTGACCAACATAAATTTCTTTTATTTCTTCATCACAATGCAGTTTATGGAACATTTTTAAGAGTTTCTCTTATTGGAACAGTTAATCTTTTTGTAAAACCAGATGGCTTATTTACCATCCGAAAAACAGAATCCATTTATTATTAATAAAAATTAAGTAAATAGATGACAAACTGGAACCTGAAAATAAGAATTCCAGAAAATAAATTAAACAGTAAACTATTACCAAAATCTATTCAGTGTTACGATTTGTATATTTATTCTATAAGCTTAGATCAACCGAAATATCAACAATTTGTGAAAAATTGAAGATAATACTGATTAAAAACAGTAATTTATTGAAAATAGTGAAGAGATAATTCCATCAGATGACTGTGAAGATACGTCAGAAGATATATTTGACGATATCATTTGTGAAAATCAGGATATAGTTACAGAATAGTCAAACAAGATGATACAAAAATAAGTCATATTTATCATTAATTGATTCGAGATGATTTTAAATTTGAAAATTTAAAAAAACAAATGCAGAAAATGGAATGTTGATGAGTTTAGTTTTTTTAGGGTATGAATCACAAGAAAGACACACAATGGTAACTGCAGAGAAAAGATTAAACATTTTTTAA
This sequence comes from Schistocerca serialis cubense, assembly GCF_023864345.2. Taxonomy (NCBI): domain Eukaryota; kingdom Metazoa; phylum Arthropoda; class Insecta; order Orthoptera; family Acrididae; genus Schistocerca; species Schistocerca serialis. The sequence continues at coordinate 528,589,490 of NC_064640.1, forward strand.
ACATTGAATGTAAAAAAAATTTCCATAAACATGGAATGTAAATATTGAACATAAAAGGTGAACATTAAAATGTAAGTCATTACTGTTTTTCATCCATAATAAATGTTTATTAAATGTGAACCAAAAATTGTTTATAAAGCTAGACAAAATAGAAAAATAAAATCGTAATTACAAGAACTATTTAAAAATGGAAAAACAACCAAGATGGAATATGAAAAATTCGGAAAAGAAGACCAACCACTTATCAACACAGCTGAACAAGTAAAACAAGGAATTGAAACACTAGGTCATAGTATGTTAGAAGTGACTGAAGAAAATGGGGAAGTTGAAAAACAGCTGATTCCTTTCAATCAATGTCATTTAGAAGAACTAAGCGATATTCTTTCAATGAAATGATACAAAGTTCACAATGTAATTATACATCAGTTGAATCAGGAATAAACATTTTTTAAACAAATATAAAGAATAAATTAAATATAGGAAAATTTAAAAAAGAAAAAAGAATAATTGAATATTAAAAAATAAATATAAGTGACAGAATGGTACAATTTATCAACAATAGTGTTGATAAAGTTTTTGCATTAAAAACTATCAGTAAATTTAAATTTATTGGAAAATTACCAGTAAGATTTGAAGGTGATAACTGAATAATTGAAAAAAAATGAGGGACTAATGGCTTTATGAATGTTTCAACAAAGAAACCAATAACTGTGGAGGAAATGGTGAAAAATCATTTTCTACCGATTTATCAAATAATGTACATAAATTACCTAATTTGGAAGAATTATATTCTGATAATAATCCAAAGAAAAATAAATTCAAGTAAAGGTAATATATAAGTATTTCAGAAAAGATATTGTCGATGTTAATTATCTTAAAAATTACCAGTAAATTTATATTCAAGTTTCGATTCAAGTGAAGATGACAAAAAGGTGAAGCTTTGATCAAAAAATATTCAGAAGAATCAATTGAATATGTTTCATTGGGTGATGGAGGTCAAGAATTATCAGGAAATAAAAATTATCATAATGAAAAAGTTGAAATAACTCAAATGTTAACAAGGAAAATTAGTGATTTTCTTATTAATAATCCAAAAGGAATTTGGTATTTGGTTAGATTTTTGAAGAAATTTCCTCACACTATTGGAAATCGGAAAAATCTGGAAAAGTATTTGGTAATACATTAATTAATAAATTACCTTTCGAATTACATATACCTGGTTATAGTTACTGTTGGCTGGGAAGAAAATTATAAGAATTATTATCGAGAAGTCAATTCATTAGATGAAGTTTGTAAAAAACATGATATTTTTATAGAGATAATATAGATTTAGGAAAAAGACACAGAGCTGATAAATAACTTCAATTAATTGGAAAAGAAAGAATTCATTCTAACTATTCTTCATTTGTTGAAAAGTTTGCTGCAACTGCTATTTGATCAATAATGTATGAAAAAAGAAAATGAGGTATGGGTATTCAAACAGATGAAAACGATGGGGTTTATAAAAATTCGTTATTAGTTTTTAATGTACATACCTCTATAAATTTACTAGTGATTATACTTTACTTCCAAATGCTAAACCAAAAACAGAACCGACTACAGTTAAATTAAATAATGAACAATTGAAAAGTATACATAATTTCTTAACTGATACTCCAAAAAGAAACAGAATTAAAAAACTGACAAAAATTTATTTATTACATTAGGTATTGCTGTTGTAAATAATTGTTGAATGTTTAATGAATAATTAATATTCATTAACAATTGGTTAAGTATCTGGGAAAAAATAACCTATGCTATAACATCAAAAGAAACAAAATTTTAACAAATTTATTTATGGTCATTTGTGTTTATTCGTCTTAAATCTATTATCAGATGATCATAAATTTCAAGATATTTTAAATACAATAAACAGACATTTTTGGAAATTAGGTAACTCTTAAGGACAATGGAGATTTATAAAAACTCATAGATTTTCAATCATTTCAACTGAAAATTAATGAGGTATTACCTGATCTTAATAAAAGTATAAAAATATTGGAACAAAAAATCAAAAAACAAGAAATTACAAAAGAATAAACTTCAAAATTTGAAGATTTTCAATCGGAAATTAAAAATATGATTGTGAAATTCAGCCATCAATAAATCCAAAAATTAAGAAAAACTGAAACAGACCATAGAGTCCTTAGAAACATAAGTCAGAGATATTCGGTCACTAGAACCGAAAATAAAGGAAGAAGAGATTCAGAATTGAAAAAAATAAAAAATCATTGCTGTCATTAGAAACGAAATTTAAAGATATCCAAAATTTTCAATCATAAGTAGACCCAAAAAATGAAAATTTGATTAAACAGTTTCAAAAAGAATTAAGCAGGATTTTTAATTCAAGTAAAGGTTACATTAGTTTTCGTGGTAGAAGTAAATGTAAAAGTTACAATCGGTAAAACAAATGTTTTTAATAAACAGTATTAAGAAAAAGAATTTAAAAAAATTAGTTTCAAAACCTGAATGCACAAGTATTTTGACACAATAGAATAATTACATTAACTGTTGGAAATTTAAAAAATTTACAGGAATAATAATTGTCATAGACTAACAACTACAAATGAAAAACAAAGATTTAAAAAACCTTTGTTCAATTTGCAAAACAAAAAAGAGGAACCATGTAGACTGGCAATTGTCATTAACACATGCACCAAGGTGAGCCCTTACGTATACTGTGAATTTAAGAATATAGCACAAGTCTTCTTTATTTGTCTGATGTGTTCCGACACCCACTCTTCTTGCTCCCCTTCCTGTACACATAAAATTAGCAAGAACATCATCCTGCTATAAACACTGACAGAGGTAAGCCTCCTGCCAGGTTTGAACGATGGGTTCTGTATGTATGTAAATCCAAATGTGCCCTGGTTTAAGAAAAATGCCCTCTTATATACAAAATGACGATAAATGAAGGAAATTTAGTAAGGCAATTTGACTGAAGAATTAGCAGAAAATAAAATCGACAAAGAGCACTTAATTTTTGTTGCACAACAATTATTTACATCTGTGCTGGCATAAGCTGGCGCCAGCACACCATGCAGCAAAGATGTTGCAAGAAGATCGAGAGAGGCCAGAGACAAACTCACAAGAAATACGCTGCCAGCAACCTCTCGACAGCCAGTATTTAGATCGCCGCCGCAGACCGCACCCCAGTCAGTTCGAGTCTGTCTTCCAGTAAATCATCAGGACGTCAATTGCAGCCCAGGCACTTGCAGTCGCAGACAGTCACAGTTACCTCTGCCTCTAGCACAGAGACAGGCAGCATATAGCAACCACAGTAGTGTACAGAACTGATCTGTATTTCACCAGCAGTGAGGCTGTCGTGACGTATTACGGAGAGTTTGTACTTAACACCTGGACTATCTTAGCTAATTTTTATTCTAGTGAATAAAGAACCCAGTTGATACATGTGTGCAGTTGTGTTATAGAAAGCGGCTAACAGCCACCAAACAACATCCTCTCCTTGCTTCCCACAGTACAGCTCTACAGTGACAACAAGACGACATAAAAATATTGCCATAAGAAAATGAAAATTGAGTTCATGAATGGCAAGTGATAAAAACTGAGCATCATGGTGAAGGTTTTCTGACTTTGAGTTCTTCAGCTAGTATCACACTTTTTTTATTGAATATGTTGTTTCATATTTATAATTTTTTCATCATTATTTTATTCAATTTCAGTTACAGTTTGTATACTGGGCTATTTATAGAGTTAACCTCTAGGCTTTTCAGTCTATGTTCTTTGTGTATTTTTGGCTGTGTTCTTAAATGTGGTGCTTTTGGGTTCATGCATGTGAGATATTTCTTATTTGTTTCTGTCAACTCGAGACATGCACTCTTTGGTTGTTCCTTTGTTTTACTCTGAAATTGTTTCCTTGGGTCTTTTTAATGTGGTGAATATTATTAGCGTCAAAGAATTAATGGTTTTGTTTATATAATCCTTTTCTTTCATCTCAACTAATGTATTGCCTTTGTCTGACTTCATAACTATGGATTGGTTGCTTTTCAGTATATTTTTTTGTGGATTTTAAGGTTTTTGTATCATTTAATGATTATTTAGATCTTAAGTTATCTTCCTTCATTTCTTTGTCAAGAAGCTTTATTACTTTTTAGCCTACTGATGCTTTTGTATTTGAATTGAACTTTATACCACCTGCTGTTTTTTAGTTGCAACTATGATCTGTTTCAGAGCATGCTTGTTGAGGTTCGATTTTATGTTGTATTTTAGACCTTCTTGAAGTGCAATATTTTCTCTTTGGTGAAATTTAAGGTCTGTGTTGTTCACAACTCTGCTATAGAATGTGTATATGTTTTCCTCCATAATTGTAAGGTTAGATTTGTTATTTTGTTTTGATGTCAAGGACTACAGTTTCTTGTCATGTGTATTGGAAATGGTCAGGTACATTGCCAACTATCGCTTACAAGAGCCTACATATTCTGCAGCAATTGGTGGGTTCTATGGTGTTTGCTGCGTCTGTCTACACGCTGAGTGTCTGTTTAGTTATTCTTTCTCCTTGTGTAATTGCTTTATTTAGGTTTTCAGCCATAGTTTTTTAGGTTTAGGCTTTATAAGGTTTGCTATGCTGCTGCTGCTTCGATTTATTTTCACTTATTTTCACATGCAATTATTGTTCTTCAAATGTAAATGTAAGGATCAATCAAGTGGGTTATCTTCTCTTTGATTATAGGTGACTTCTCTGCTGTGGTTTAAACAACTAACATGTAACTTACACATATTAATTGTTACATACTGGTAGGATGTGCGTAAGTCTGGTGATGGGAGTTACATAATACAATACTCCATATATAGTCATATAGTCATATATGAGACACCTATCCACCATACGCCATTCTAAGCAGAGCCATTAAAGTTTTAAGCTGTAACGAAAGATAACAGTGACAACAGGGGCAAGAAAGTGACTTTAGTCATATTGAAACTACCTCAGGACATCATTTGGTACATTTAAGATAGAATGTCTGGATATATCGCTGTATGTACTGCGGTGCAGAAGGTTCCTACAGAGTTCATGTTTACCTCCTATGTCTGATACTCAATAATAGTCTTTATTTGTTGAATTTTGCTCTGAACAGCATTTCCTTACTTAAATTATAATGCAATTATTCAGTATCTTTCGAGGTTTTAAGTAACATGCTGGAGTTGTGAAGTTACACATTGAAGTGTTAGTTTACTTGGTTTCCCATTTTGATGAGTTAATTTTCACGTATTCCATACATTCCACTCACAATAAACGTCGTGATTTGGAGTGTGTCATTAAAAATGAAAACTTTCCTGGCATGTTGGTGCTTTCACGTTCAGCATGCTAATCGCTTTTCATTTTCTCTCTTTTATTAATTTCGAGCTTCTAATCCGTTAGTAGTTTCAGAGGACACTTCTGAGAACATTTTCCGGCAGTGATTAAGCGAATGTGAGGGACTGAACTTGAATCCTTACTTTGACATCTGTTAGCTAAGGGCAAGCAGGAATTTCAACATTCAGCAGTGGTGGCTTAGGAAATGAACTTATTATTGACTTATATAAGAAACTGTTACAACATTTGCCTAGTGTGATTTAGAGGAACCATAGAAAACCCAAATAAGGATGACTAGAAGTGGATTTGAAGATCTTTGCTCTCCATCAAATCACAGTTTCTTAACAAGTGTGCATCTCGTCTTATCGAAGAAATAGCAGGAAAACACATATCTACAGTGACTAAACACAGAGAAAATTTTAATTAATGACAATGAGACTATGTCTGGATGCAACTGAATAAATGTAATTCTTGTTTATTGATGATTTTCCATATGGGTTTCGCCTCAAATTACAGTAGTGTAGCATCATCAGTGACCTGAAAACCAACAGCCACGGATAAAATATCATACTCCACATCCAATCATTCCCAGAAGCAAACACATGCTGCACTGAGACACATCTTATACACAGTATTCCACTTAGCATGAGAAATCAAGAGAAAAAATATACCAACAATAAAATAGATAGCAATGGGCAATAGGTATGACAGCACAAACTAATATGCAAAATAAAAACGACACAGATATAAATCAACAGATCACACACAATGACAACACATCCACATGACGATTACGCAACAAAAAATAAATGGATATTGTAAGCAATGACATGCATACATAATTTGATATATAGATTTTTTAAATTCTAAGGACATAAGGCCTTATTGCACGTATTCTAAAGAAATACGTCTCTGTGAAGCATACAAAACAATAAACATCGTCCAAGCAAATTTATACAGCTCAACACGCAACAGAGACAAAGCGAAGCAGAGAGACATGTATCAGCTTGAATGCCAAAGCTGCAATGCTGTGTATGTAAGAATACCTAGCGGAATTTTTTGCACAAGTTGTAAGGAACAAATTAAACGTTGGAAGTATTACAGCAATTATCACTGATGGTACAATGTCTTTGTTTATACAGTGTCTGTGTCCTCACAGTGCAGTGTCCTTCATGCGTGCATGCATGCATTTATGTCTGAAGCTGAGGTCCGAGCTGTGCAACCCTCTTCCATGGATCAAACAAACCTGTGAACATTAGTGCTGATCTTCTCTGTATACAGTGAATATCCCCTGTTAGTTCTATTTGCTATGCTCCCTCACATTTGAGCAACATTCTATAATGGATCACATGAGTGTTTTGTGAGCAGTTTAGTTTTGCAGGCTGATTACATCCCCGTAGTATTCTACCAACGAACCGAAGTCTGGTACCTGCTATACTTAAGACGTGAGGGACACTAAAATGGGAAAATACAGACACTGTACAAACACGGACATTGTAACCATCAATGATATATCCATGCCTAGAGGCGCAAAAATGACGGTAAAATATCTTTCTCGCCCCGTGCGGGAGTCACGAAATGTACGAGCTTAAGGTTTGTGGACTCCGTGACATATTGAAGATTGGTTCGGTCCTCGAAGCGTGACAAAGTGGTTAGGTCTTTCAGTGCTCTGTCAGACTCCTCACGCAGTATCATATCTCCCATTTTATCTTCATCTACGTCCTCTTCCATTTCCATAATATTGCCTTCAACTACATCGCCCTTGTATAGATTCTCTACATATTCCTTCCACCTTTCCGCTTTCCCTTCTTTGCTTAGGACTGGTTTCCCATCAGAGCTCTTGATATTCATACAGTTGGTTCTCTTTTCTCCAAAGGTCTCTTTAATTTTCCTGTAGGCAGCATCTATCTTACCCATAGTGATATATGCTTCTACATCCTCACATTTGTCCTCTAGCCATTCCTGCTTAGCAATTTTTGCACTTCCTGTCAATCTCATTTTTTAGTCGTTTCTATCCTCAAGTGTTTCTACTAACCCTCTTCTGTTTACCTACTTGATCCTCTGCTGTCTTCACTATTTCATATCTGAAAGCTACCCATTCTTCTTCTACTGTATTTCTTTTCCCTGTTCATGTCAGTCGTTCCCTAATACTCCGTCTGAAACTCTCTACAACCTCTGGTATGTTCAGTTTATCCAGATCCCATCTCCATAAATTCCTACCTTTTTATAGTTTCTTCAGTTTTAATCTACAATTCATAACCAATAAATTGTGGTCAGAGTCCACATCTGCCCCTGGAAATGTCTTACAGTTTGAAACCTGGTTCCTAAATCTTTTTCTTACTATTATATAATCAGTTTGAAACCTTCTGGGGTCTTCAGGTCTCTTCCACGTATACAACCTTCTTTCATGATTCTGATACCAGGTGTTAGCTATGATTAAAATATGCTCTGTGCAAAATTCTACCAGGCGACTTCCTTTTCCATTCTTTTCCCTCAGTCCATATTCACCTACTATTTTTCCTTCTCTCCCTTTTCATACTACCGAAGTCCATCCCCCATGGATATTAAATTTTCGCCTCCCTTAACTACCCGAATAATTTCTTTTATCTCATCATACATTTCTCCAATCTCTTCCTCATCTACGGAACTAGTTGGCAGATAAACTTGTACTACTCTGGTGGGGGTGGGCTTCGTGTCTGTCTTGGCTACAATGATGCGTTCACTGTGCTGTTTGTTGTAGCTTCCCGGTGTTCCTATTTTTTATTCATTATTAAATCTACTCCTGCATTACCCGTATTTGATTTTGTATTTATAATCCTATATTTACCTGACCAGAAGTCCTGTTCCCTCTGCCACCGAACTTTTTAAATCTTGTAACCTACCGGCCCGATTAAGAGATCTGACATTCCACGCTCCGATCCGTAGAACGCCAGTTTTGTTTCTCCTGATAACGACGTTCTCTCCATATAGAATAAGACAATGATATTATGAGAACATACAGTATAATCATATCAGACACCTCATTTTGAGAGAATTGTTATACCCTAAAAGCCATGCTAGTAGCTAATAAATGGCCAAAAACACGTAAACAACTACTGAGTACTAAACCTCTCTGAAAACATGAAATAGGTATAACGCTGACTCCTCTCTATCTCTCTCTCTCTCTAAAAATGGTTCAAATGGCTCTGAGCACTATGGGACTTAACATCTGAGGTCATCAGTCCCCTAGAACTTTGAACTACTTAAACCTAACTAACCTAAGGACATCACACACATCCATGCCCGAGGCAGGATTCGAACCTGCGACCGTAGCGGTCGCGCGGTTCCAAACTGAAGCACCGGCTTCCTCTCTCTCTCTCTCTTCCTCTAAATACATACTCGTGTTAACAACACTACAGAAAACTGAACGCAATAACGTACTGCAAAAGTGTGTGTGTGCAGTTTGCGCGCTGTCCTGTGAGGTGTTGGTGGCGTTGCAGGCCAAAAAACAGCCTCACTAGCAGAGAAGTGAGGAGACGTATAGTGAGACATTATCGCAAACCGTAAATTATAAATCACAAGAAAATGCCGTGCCATATCTCCTTGTTACTAATGAGTACAATGCAAAATATGTGAATTAGAATTGCGGCATGTAAGAAAAACAAGGGTGTTTGTATTTCAGGTTGCTTAATGTGCTTCAATAAAATGAGGCGAAATGAGTATGTCAAAACAAATGGATCAAAAATTAATTACTGTAACATTATTAGCAACTGGGATAGACAGGCCAACAACATTAAAGATTTTAACACAGAACAAAGTTTAGCCGACTCATAGGCAAATCGTGGACCGGCCCTCAAGATTTCCTCCCTTAAGCTAACTGACATGGCATCTGATCACAGAGACGAAAATACTTGCCATATAATCGTCAGCACGTCTCATCACTGGCAAGAGAACAGCTGATAAAAAAGGGTTAGGGATTATTTAGAGCACTAAATTTGAATTACGCACCGAGAAAACTAACAGCAGGTGAAGCTCGCGCAACAGATCCTTCTGCGACCAGACGCAATTTGTCTTTGGTTTACTTTAATGAGAAAGCCCCTTTACGCATTCCAAACTGCATGCTCTTGTCAAAAGACATAGTACACAGATTTGCAGATGAGATGCCCCTGGATTCACAAAAATTCACAGTTACGAAAGAGCGACATCTACACCTACATCTACATCCATAGTCTCCAAACCACTGTGCAGTGCGTAGCAGACGTTACTTCCCATTTTACATTTTACCCGTTTTATGGGCTTCTTCCCATCCCATTCACGTACGGAGTGCGGGAAGAATGACTGTTTAAATTCCTCTGTGTGTGCTGTAATTAATCAAATCTTGTCCTCATGATCCCCACGGGAACGGTACGGAGGTAGAGTATTTCTAGAGTCCTTATTTAAAGTTGTTTCTTGAAACTGTTTACAGGGTGAGGAGCTTAAATCCCGACAAATGAAACGTTTTTTTTAAGTAAATGGAGTAAAACAAAATACAAATGAAAAGGAAAATCCTCTTACCTGTAAGTACTGGTATCTTTTAAAACATTACTCGACGTAACCCCCCCTCAGACGCAATGACTGCCTCCAGTCTTGTCCTGAAGCGATCGCACGCACTCTTTGAAACAGCACTGTCCATATTCGGGAATGCTGCTTCGATAGCGGTGCGTAGAGATGCGACATTAGGGTAACCCGTCTTATTGGCAACTCTCCCAAGTACGCTCCAAACATAATAATTGAGGGGAATCACATCCTGGCTATTTGGGGGCCAGAACGCCTTTGACCAGAACATGTCAACGTTATCTGAGAGCCAGTTTTGGAGTAAATGGTTCTTGTAAGTCGGTGCACCGTTCTGTTAACAGACATATAGTCTCCCCGAGGCCACAGCTATCATCCGCGGTTTCACGACATTCGTCCGAACTTGCAGATAAACTTCTTTCGTGACAGTCTTTCCCTTTTCAAAGAAATGTGACGGCATGATATCACCCTCACTGGACACAACACCTATAACGTGAACCCCAGACGTCTCCGAAGCATTATACTTGAGCACAATATCGTAAACAGTTGATCTCGGGTACCCGAAGAATCGTAATACTTGAATGGGCCGGCCGAGGTGGCCGTGCGGTTCTAGGCGCTTCAGTCCGGAACCGCGGAGCTGCTACGGTCGCAGGTTCGAATCTTGCCTCGGGCATGGATGTATGTGATGTCCTTAGGTTAGTTAGGTTTAATTTGTTCTAAGTTCTAGGTGACTGATGACCTGAGATGTTAAGTCCCATAGTGCTCAGAGCCATTTGAACCACTTTTTACTTCAATTGGCGGACGCCCAGCACGAAGACTTTCGATAATCGCGGATTTTGGTTGGACTTCACACTTGTCCGTAACATCTCTGCCATTCTGAGTTTATGACAGTTTACTAGGTGCCTATAGCTTTCAAGAACGCCAATCGCTACGATATGGCGGGAAATTCAAATTGAATTTTGTCCGGATTTAAGCGCTGCACCCACTAAGTGGGCTTTCTCGGAATATTTTGTATCTACCTTCATGTGTCTGACAGTTCAGTTTCTGCAGCTTATGTATGATTCTCTTCCACGCGTCAAACAAACCTGTGAACATTCGTGTTGCCCTTCTCTGTATACACTCAGTACCTCTGTTAGTTTTATTTGGTACGGGTCCCACACACTTGAGCAATATTCTATGATGAGTCGCACAAGTGTTTTGTGATCAATTTCTTTTGCAGAAAGATTGCATTTCCGAAGTATTCTATCAAAGAACCGAAGTCTACCACCCACTTTACTTACGACTAAGTTTATATGATGATTGCGTTTCATATCTCTACAAAGTGTTACATCTGGGTATTCGTAAGAATTGACAGATTCCATCTGTGCTTTTCTAATACGGTAGTGATAGGCTACTATGTTTTTCGTTTTGTGAAGTGCACAGTTGTACATTTCTGTAGATTTAAAGGAAGTTGCCAATTTTTTTACCGCTTTGATGTCTTATCAAGGTCCGATAGAGCATTTGCCCAGCTTTATGCAGTGTTTCATTATAGATAACTGAAAATTTTTTTAAAGTATGAGGTTACTATTAACATTGTTTGCTAGGTCATTAATATACAAATGAACAGAAACGGTATCAACACACTCTCCTGGGCCACTACTACTTCTGCATATGTAGATGATTCTACATCCAAGATAACATGCTGCGTCCTCCCTACCAAGAAATCCTGAATATAATAAGTCAAATGCTTTTCGGAAAACGAGTAATACTACACCTACCTGATTGTCTGAATCCGTGGCTTTCAGGATGTCATATGAGAAAAGTGTGAGTTGGGTTTCATAGCATCGATGTTTATAGAATCCATTCTGTTGGCATCTGTTCAAGATACCTCATTACATATGATCTGAGAATATATTCTAAGACTCTAGAACAAATGGATGTCAAGGATACTGGATGTAGTTCTGTGGTTCACTACTGCTACCTTTTGCAGACGTGTGTGAGCTGTGCTTTTTTCCAACTGTTGTTTTCTTTTTTCGAGGGGCTTATGGGTAACAGAGAGGGTAATTCAATTGAAAGTTCGATACAGAATCTGACAGAAACTCCCAGTCCAACGTTTTTAAAATTTCTTACTATCTTAACGAATGAATTAAGGATTACCTCTCGGTTTCCCTACTTAGACTGTACTTTATCAAATTATGGTAGCTAATTGTCTCTCCTGATGTAACTTCCGAGTGTTGAGGTGCTTGTAGAGGTAACATCTAAGTTAGAGCTTGCTCTAGCACTGTTTGGTAAGTAGATGGATGTCCTGACGAACTAAGCATATACAATGGCAGCTTCAGACTCGCCTCTTCATATTCATGACTTCCATTACGTGATGTTCCACTGTGCCACGGGATACACTGAGCATCTGCATCAACACTATACGTAACAAACTTACCATAAAGCGCCTGACGGATGTGTTTTAATTTTTGATAGGTACTGATACTACCCCACGGTGCTGAAAGTGCATACTGTCCATAAACCAACTAGTATCAACAGGGACAGCGTTTATAACTATTGCATATTCATCATGTAACTGAGTGAGTTTCGTTACTTTATACCTACTGTTGGGAACTACTTCTGCCGCCATTTGGCATCTGCTTTCCGTTATTACATAAGCTGCTTCGGCATTTTAGGAATTATGCTTTGTACTTTGTGCAGATAACGTAATCTCTCTTTCTTCTAATACCTTTCGTAACTCATGTAGCACCGTCACATTGCGTATTTCATTCAGTTATGCTGTTCGTAATGTTTGTATGATGGGGAATAGGTGTTAAAGGGATCCAAAAGCGACTGAGGACTCAAGAATTGGCATTCGTCTTAATTCTGAAATAGAGTCTAGTGTCCTAAATCTTAACCACTGCGTCATCTTGCTTAGCTGACCATTCAGAAAAAAAAAAACCTGTTTGTGTATAACCCGAGAAAAGTCGAAATTTCATCTTCTCTCTGACCTGTCAACGTTAGCAGTATTCCTTCGCGGACATTCGAGGGCTGGAGCCCCTCTTTCTCTCGGGAATAAGAAGTGCCTGGGCTGCTCTCAGGGTTTAATTTCCGATAGGGAACAGTTTCAAATATTCGCTGCCAGGCCTCGCTACGTGTCATCACCTTCACCGTCAGCGCTTGTTACCCATTCACTTTCGCTGCCTGTGATCATCTTCGCATCGTCATCTCGCCCACGTCACTGATCGTCGCCAGCGCGCATCTTCACTGCCAGTCTTCGCCTCCGTCAGCGTAACCGCAGTTTCATCGCGTGTTTGTCATCGTCGCCACCTCCATCTGTTGATCGCCGCCATCGCATTACCCCTGACATAGCTGCTTCCATCCTTGTCACATCGGAGACATTCTCATCGTGCACAACTTCACCACAACTCGTCGTCGCCTTCCTAGCGCCGCTTCGGAGTCCGCTCATTACAATCAGCGCCATTCATCATTCTCCTCCATCATGGACCACCCAAGTAGACTTCTCCATCTCCTGTTCCCAATGTCACCACATGGAGCACGTCCTCTACCTCACCCCCCTACATCAATCCGCCATTACTTACGCTACCCCAACACAAAGTCCATACATTTATCCTTAATGAAACATTCCTCCAACCCTATCACACCATCCAAACCTCTCCCTATGTCCTCCAGTGCACAGATAACCCCCTTCTCCTGGCCAGACGCACAGTTGCTGTTGAATACAAAAAGAACATCCCTGTTCTGCCACAACCGTTATACAATGCTACAACCTACCACTTTATCCTTATCCTCCTTTTCCAATCCCTAACCATCAACTGTGCCACCATCTACATCTGACCTAATCACCCCATCCCCAATGACTTCTTCACCCACATAGACTGTAGTTTTTCCACCTATGTTATTGCCACAGACCTCAACATCCATAGTCGGTCCTCTGCAGAATTTCAGCAGTGGCGACAGTTTACCACCTCCCTGCATGGTAAAATTATTGTCCTCCCATATCACACCTGTCCTGGAAGCAACACCACCCCTGATGTCATCCTAGTGTCTCTCAACCTCCTGGGACACATCAGTGCAGTAGTCCTCGATTCTATAGGAAGTGATCACCAACCTGTATTCCTCACCATCTCCTACTCCCTACTTCATCCCTGTGCAACCCATCCCAACTCCATCCAAAACTACTCCTGGGCCAACTGGAATGCCTACTGGGAATCTATAGAGGCCCAGACTGGTAGCCATCCTCTGCCCTTCCAACAACCTGATGATATCTGTCAGTCCAGATTCTTCCTGCAGCAGACCTTGTCAGATGCCATATCCACCTACATTCCTACCAAGACCATATTCCTCTCCACCCTAACCTCCTCGCCACAAACCCTACAACTCTTCCAACAATCCCGTCGCATGTACTGCCCCTTCTTGCATACTCGTGATCAGGCTACACTCACACGCCACTGGCAAAAAACAGAGACAAATCAGGAATTTACTGACACACACACACACACACACGCACGCACACAAACACACCTGGACTGGCGCCAGACGTGTACTACACTCAATTCTACAATCCCCATTAACTCTTCTGAGCACTGGAAAGCTTTCCATCATGTCACTAGCAATAACCCCTTACCTTACTACGTACTTCTCCATGATAACCATCCTTTACCTGACAACCAAAGTTAACCATTTTGCATCCTATTTGTATGGTATTTTCACCATCCCTGATCACCAACATTTTGATTACTCATTTTCCCCTACCACCCATGAACGTACAAAACCGCTGTTCCACCCCTGGCTCCCAGATTCCAGTACATGGACAACGTATCACTAACAGAATTAAATACGCCAGCTGCAGCAAGGAGTATAACACAAGTACTCCACAAAAAATGCAATGCTTCCTCAGTCACGACTGCATTACTTATCGACACCTCAAAGAATGCTCCCTCTTCTTTGTCATCACCCTTGCAACCCTTTATACCACTATCCTTTCCACAGCTTATTATCCTCAACAATGGAAAACTCCAAAATACTGCTTCTCCTCACCCCCCCCCCCCCAAACCTCCTACAGATACCATCTCCTACCGCCCGATCTGTCTCACCTCATTGTTTAGCAAGGTTTTCAAATCCATCTTCACCTGATGCATCCAGCAACACTTGAACAAACACCACCTCCTTCCTATTAACCAGTGTGGCTTCCATCCCAATGTCACCTCTGATGACCACGTCCTTCACCTCAGCCATCTCCCCTCCCATCAACTCGACTACCATAAATCCACTATTTTTGTCACCCTCATCCTCGAAAAGGCCTACGACTGCGTATGGTATTCTGGTCTCCTATTCAAACTACAGATATAAGCACTTCCAATTAAGTATGTCGGCCGTATTGCATCCTTCCTTTCTAGTCGCTCCTTCTTTTGTCACTATTAAAATTACCAATTCCCATACCTTCCATTCCACTGCAGGTGTGCCCCAAGGCTCTGACCTCCCTCCTCTCCTTCATCTCCTCTACACTGCTGATATGCCCAAACCACGTCCGCCGGTCCACCTCCTTCAGTATTCTGATGACACCATTTTCTCGCCCTCTACCCTACACTCCAGAAATCCCAACGATTGCTCCAAACCCATCTGTCAGTTTACCTCCTGGTTTAACTAATGACTCCTCAAGAACTACCCCTCCAAAACCCAGGCAACTATTATAGGTTGCAGTACATCCATTACTTCTACCTTATCATTTATAACTGTCTTATCCAGTTAACTAACACACTAAAATATCTTGTACTAACCTTTGATCAGCAACTAATGTGGAAACCTCACCTGCCAACCATCCAACAAAAAGACCACAATAGACTAAAACTACTAACAGGCTGAACTTGAGAATTACACTGCTCCACTATTTTCCACACCTACACAGCCCTGAACTGGCCTACCCCTGCTATGCAAATGTTACATGGATCTCTGTCCCACCAAAGTTCGGTAAGTCCCTCTGAATCCTCAAACGCCACACATTCTGTCTTCCTTTACACACCTGTTTATCTTTCCCCATCTGGATCCTTTACCATCTCATCAAATTTCCACCCTTCCTCACTCACATTGAACACTTCTGCATCTCCTATGCTGTCTGCAAATAAGATTCCAATCACACCATTGGCTCCTCTCTGATCACCAACCCTTGTATGCTGCTGCGCCTTCAAAAATACATCCTTCCATCACTACACCTCCATACACTCCATATCCTATCCGAAAGCAAATTCAACCAACTCCCTCTCCCAGACAATGAGATCCGCCCTGATATTTATCCCTCCTACCAATTTCAACTCTTCCCCACCTATCCCACTCTACTCCAGGGCTCCTCTCTCCTTTCCCTCTCCATTCATCCCGATCCATTTCCTCCCGCAATCATTGCCCTACCCATACGACACTCTCCTCCTCACCATCTGTCGTCCCCACAGACTGTATTTCCCACTATCCACCTCAGCTCCTACCTCTCATCTCCATAGTTTTTCATATTCGACAGAACCCTAAACCCCAGGGAACATACTATTTCCTCTGGCAATATCTGTAACCCTACTGCAGGTCCTACAGTTTTTATGTGAAAGTGCAGTGGTTCGGTGTTTTTATCAGAATTTCACCTTCCTGCGATGTGTTTTCAAAATGTATATACTCGTATTTCTATTTTTTTAACTGTCTGTCTTTGAGTTTTAATTTGAAATAGAGAAAAACCCAAGATTTTTTTAAATATTCTCTTTGTAAAATTTTCTAATGTGTTTGGCTGAAGAGCGGAGAATTGTAGTGCTGACTGATAGCCCGGCCACAGCCCAACGCCCCGCCCCTGCCCATATGGGACAAGGGCAATGAAATAACAATAAAGGAAAAAAAAAAGATTCCTTCACGTACAGGGTGCACCACAACATCATGATTACCATCACAAAAAAATTGGTTCCTTAACTTGTCTATGCTACTACTACTTTCACGCTAGATCAGTGTGTCACAAGAAGCTTCAACTTTTGTAGTCCTCTCTTCCTCAGATGCGTGTAATGTTACGGTATATTGATAATTTTTATTTTATTGACCGTCTGACTACAACTGAATGAAACACAATTTTCGTGCCATACGCGTTTCGCCTTTATTTTCTGCAAGGCATCTTCCGTGGCGTGGAATATGAACATATTTTTGCTATTTAGTTTACGTTTTGGTCAATGTACCTATAAGTTATAAACAGTTCTGGTGATTGGTGTTTGCTATTATGTGGTACTATTTTTGAACTGTACTGATAGGTTGCGTGGACGATTTACTACATATTACGCTCCTGTCCGCCCCGATAGCTGAATGGTCAGCATGACGGACTGCCCTCCTAAGGGGCCCGGGTTCGATTCCCGGGGATTTTCTTCGCTCAGGGACTGGGTGTTGTGTTGTCTTCATCATCGAAATTCCCCATCCGGCGCGCAGGTCGCACAATGTGGCGTCGAATGTAATAAAACCTGCCCCAAGGCGGTCGGACCTGACCCATAAGGGGGCTCCCGGCCAATGACCCCAAACGCTCATTTCCATTTTTACTGTTCCATTTATGGCGTTGTTCCTCTTCTTATATATGCCGATTTGCGGTTTTTCCCACATTTCATAGCACTAGGAACTGAACACTCGTTTTGATGCAATGCTTTGGTGTGTGTTGCCGACTGTCTGTGATCTGTTTGTGTATGCATTTGTGTGTGTGTGTGTGTGTGTGTGTGTGTGTGTGTGTGTGTCCAGAATGCGAAGGGAGGGGAGAGATTTTTTCCCCCCTCACTGTGTGAGAGGGACGATTTTTATCTTATCATTTCTTTTATTCAGTGTAGTAGGGAGCCTATGCTGATGTGTGTTTGTTCATTTATCACATGTTTATTTTCAGCGATGACTTTGTGAATGTGGAAGTTTTCTTGCATTTGTATGTTTGCATGGCTGCTTATTCTCATTATTTTCATAATTGGTTCAAATGGCTCTGAGCACTATGGGACTTAACATCTGAGGTCATCAGTCCCCTAGAACTTAGAACCACTTAAACCTGACTAACCTAAGGACATCACACACAGCCATGCCCAAGGCAGGATTCGAATCTGCGACCGTAGCAGCAGCGCGGTTCCGGACTGACGCACCTAGAACCGCTCAGCCGCAACGGCCGGCCATGATTTTCATTTCTTGTTCCATATTTGTAGGATGGTGGTTATGATACTTTAAATGTTCTGCAAATACGGAATGGTTTGTTTCGTACTTCCAACACCTGATACGTTCATTAAATCCTGTTTTAAAATTCCTGCATGTCATGCCTATGTATACTGCGTTACAGCTTTGACATTGAAGTTTATATATTCCTGATTGTTGGAATTTGTACCTCTCGGTAGCTGGTTGGCTTAGGTGTGATTGGAGGGTTTGCCCAGTCTTATATGCTATTTGGAAGCCCTGTCTCTTTAGGATGTTTGCAACTCTGTGTGTTACACTACTGGCCATTAAAATTGCTACGCCAAGAAGAAATGCAGATGATAAACGGGTATTCATTGCACAAATATTTTATACTAGAACTGACATGTGATAACATTTTCACGCAATTTCGGTGCATAGATCCTGAGAAATCAGTACCCAGAACAACCACCTCTGGCCATAATAACGGCCTCGATACACCTGGGCATTGAGTCAAACAGAACCTGGATTCATCCGAAAAATGACGTTTTGCCATTCGTGCACCCAGGTTCGTCGTCGGCGCTCCTGTCTGTGATGCAGCGTCAAGGGTAACCGCAGTTATGGTCTCCGAGCTGATAGTCCATGCTGCTGCAAACGTCGTCGAACTGTTCGTGCAGATGGTTGTTGTCTTGCTAACGGCGGCCGGAGTAGCCGAGCGGTTCTAGGCGCTACAGTCTGGAACCACGCGACCGCTACGGTCACAGGTTCGAATCCTGCCTCGGGCATGGATGTGCGTGATGTCCTTAGGTTAGTGAGGTTTAAGTAGTTCTAAGTTCTAGGGGACTGATGACCTTGGAAGTTAAGTCCCATAGTGCTCAGAGCCATTTGAACCATTTGTCTTGCAAACGTCCCCATCTGTTGACCCAGGGATCGAGACGTGGCTGCACGATCCGTTACAGCCATGCGGATAAGATGCCTGTCATCTCGACATCTAGTGATACGAGGCCGTTGGGATCCAGCAAGGCGTTCCGTATTACCCTTCTGAACCCACCAATTCCATATTCTGCTAACAGTCATTGGATCTCGACCAACGTGAGCAGCAATGTCGCGATACGATAAACCGCAATCGCGATAGACCTTTATCAAAGTCGGAAACGTGATGGTACGCATTTCTCCTCCTTACACGAGGCATGACAACAACGTTTCACCAGGCAACAACTGTCAACTGGTGTTTGTGTATGAGAAATCGGTTGGAAACTTTCCTCATGTCAGCACGTTGTAGGTGTCGCCACCGACGCCAACCTTGTGTGAATGCCCTGAAAAGCTAATCATTTGTAGAGCGTCATCTTCGTGGTGTAGCAATTTTAATGGCCAGTAATGTATATGTCCGTCCAGTCCATTCTCCTTGAACGGCGATTTCATCTTTGTGTCTGTTTAGGAACTGGGATCGCCTCACACACAAACTTAAGGATACTGAAAATAAACTGACCACAAATCATTCATAACTACTGCGTAAAGTTTATTTATAAAGCATGCTATTAAATTGCTCAAGCAATCCAACCGAAATAATAGTAGCAGTGATTAATATCCGCGATTTGCAATGCGGTGCTCTGCTGAGGGAAGAGAGTGTTCAGTCTTCCAGGACAAGCCGGCGACGCCGCCGAGCGTGGCCGTGGCGGTACGCGAGATGTCGGCGTCGAAGCAGGGCGAGGCTGGCGGCGGCTCGTCGCTGGTCGTCCTGCGCCGCCTGCTGCGCTGCCCGCCCTTCCTGCTGCTCGTCGCTTCGCTCAGCCTCTGCTTCATCGTTTTCAACGCCGTGGGCACCATGCTCAACCCCCTCATCCTACTCTACTTCCCGGTACGCTCCTCGACACTTACAATATGCACTTCCACTGTGCATGCATAGTGCCTAGCTGGCTAGTGCCCGAGGTACACAAGTTCCCTAAAGAACAGATACCATTGATGACCGTACAGCTTCTCTAGAATGAAATGATAATTAAATCGAAACCCTTAGCTGCCGACAAATGTTGTTGATATACAAAATGGGGACAGCTGAAAATGTGTGCCCCGACCGGGACTCGAACCCAGTATCTCCTGCTTACATGGCAGACGCTCTATCCATTTTTTTTTAATCTCATTTTGTTCGTTTTCGTTAGTTGTATCTGCTCGGGACGGACGTCGAAAGACACCTATGTCAGTTCGTTGTTGATCCATTAACTCAGTTTTTTTTATTACAGAGGACAGCTAACCCTCTGACCAAACACGCTGAGTTACCGTGCCGGCATCCATCTGAGCCACCGAGAGGGCAGAGGACAGTGCGGCTACAGGGACTTATCCTTTGCATGCCTCCCGTGAGACCCACATTCCCAACTGTCCATAACCTACATTCGTAATGTTCCTAATAGATGTTTTCCCATTCACTCATTACTCGCGTCAGACTAAGCTGACGAGTCCTGTCGGCAGCTAAGGGTTTCGATTTAATTATCATTTCATTCTAGAGAAGCTGCACGGTCATCAATGGTATCTGTTCTTTCGGGAACAGATACCATCTTCATATCGTTAAAGGCTACCCGGCCATTGACCTTCTGTGCGTATGCGCACGCTTTGCCCGAACTCTTACGGCACTCGTCAGCTTAGTCTGGCGAGAGTAAAGAGTGAATGGGCAAATATCTATTAGGAACACCACGAATGTGGGTTGTGGACGGCTGGGAATGTGGGTCTCACGGGAGGTGTTCAAGGGATAAGTCCCTGTAGCCGCACTGTCCTCTGTGCCCTCGGTGGCTCAGATGGATAGAGCGTCTGCCTTATAAGCAGGAGATCCCGGGTTTGAGTCCCGGTCGGGGCACACATTTTCAGCTGTCAGCATTGATGTATATCAACAACACCTGTCGGCAGTAAGGGTTTCGATTTAATTATCATTTAAAAAGAGATGATTTGCGAATATCCATATACACTGAGGTGACAAATTCATGGGATTAGCAATACGAACTGATACAGATGGCGGTAGTATCGTGTACACAACGTATAAAAGGGCAGTGCATTAGTGGAGCTGTCATTTGTTCTCAGGTGACTCATATGGAAAGGTTTCCGACGTGATTATGGCCGCACGACGGGAACTAACAGACTTAGGACACGCAGAGGTAGTTGGAGCTAGACGTGTGGGACATTCTATTTCGGAAATCGGTAGGGAATTCAATATTCCGACATTAACAGTGTTAAGATGTGCCAAGAATACCGAATTTCAGGCCTTACCTCTCACCACGGACTACGCAGTGTCCGACGGTCTTCACTTAACAACAGAAAGCGGAAGCGTTTGTGTAGAGTTGTCAGTGCTAACAGATAAGGGAAACTGGATGAAATATCCGTAGGAATCAATGTGAGGCGTACGATGAACGTATCCGATAGGATAGTGAGGCGAAATCTGGCGTTAATGGGCTGTGGCAGCAGACGACCGACGCCAGTGACTTTGGTAACAGCACGATATCTCCTGCAGCGCCTCTCCTGGGCTCGTGACCATAGCGGTTGGACTCTAGTCAACTGGAAAACCGTGGCCTCGTCAGATGAGTCTCGATTTCAGTTGCTAAGAGCTGACGGTAGGGTTCGAGTGTGGCGCAGACACCGCGGAAGCATAGATCCAAGTTGTCAACAAGGCACTGTGAAAACTGGTGGTGGCTTCATAATGGTGTGGGCTGTGTTTACGTGGAATGCATTGGGTCCTCTGGATGTTCGGCTACCTGTAGACCATTTGCAGCCACACGTGGAAGTCATGTTCCCAAGCAACGATGGAATTTTTATGGATGACAATGGGCCATGTCACTGGGCCACATTGTTCACGATCGGTTTGAAGAACGTTCTAGACAATTCGAGTGAATGATTTGGTCACCGAGATCAGCCGACATGAATCCCATGGAATATTTATGGGACATAATCGAGAGATCAGTTGGTGCACAAAATCCTGCACGGCAACACTTCCGCAAATATCAACGGCTATAGAGGCAGCATAGCTCAGTATTTCTGCAGGGGACTTCCGACCAATTGTTGAGTCCATGCCACATAGTGCTGCTGCACTACGCCAGGCAAAAGGACCTCCGACACCATATCAGGAGCTCTCCCATGACTTTTGTCACCTCAGTGTATCGAAGCAGTCGCCTCCATGGATTTCCTTCGTTACAACTTGAGAAGTATCAATAGGTGGCAGTTTGCACTAAAAAATACAGTGACGATTTCTGATATGGGACAGTTAGACACTGTACAAATTTCATGACGAAAAATATAGAAACTGATGCTTACGTAAGAAAAATGTAAATGAATGAGCTATAACGGCCCTTCTAGTTTTATTGTCTCAGTACTTTTTAACAATTATTATTTACCTGCTAAAATTATCGGGCCGCGTCTGGTAACGTTTGCGACCTTGCTACAACTTTGAAGCACTAGAGACACGTAGGATATGCACATGAATAGCTTGAAACTTCCCCTAGAAAAATTAGTGAATTACTGTGCTGATAAATCTCTTACATTATTTGATTTTCAAACAGCTGAGCAAAACTGAACGTACTCAGACATTTCTCTCTTTACCTATTCTGATCAACACTAAACTGACACACAATATTTTTTGCGCAATGCAATCTGACTTTCAATAATCCCTACAAGAGAATGGCCCTGACTAAATTAACCTATACGTTTCACAAATCACTTACCTCACAAAAATCTTCGATACTCGAACTACTGCAATACAGCGAGCGCCACTACTGCCAGCTAAATAAAAGATTCAAACTACTGAAGGCACTAACTACTGACAGGCATAGTTAGCAAAAGAAAGATTTTGATAGAGAACAAACAATGTATTTACCTTAATAGTGTTCAAAAGTCATAATATATATATCAGTCCATGATATCCAATATTAAAAATTTACTGTCTCTGATGGACACACGTCCAGATCGTCCACTCTCAAAATTCCGCCGTCTCTCTCCCCACATCCACCACTGCTGGCGGCTCACCTCCAACTGCGCAGCGCTACGTGCTGTTAACATCCAGCTGCCCAATACTACAATAGCCAACAACAATGCAAACCAGCCACAGACTGCACACAGCACAGCCAGTGATTTTCATACAGAGCGCTACATGGCGTTACCAATAAAAAAACCTAAAGAGCCTACTTACATAGCCCCCATGCTCGCCACAAAAAATTTTACAAATTGTTTTGGGCAGTGGCCAATAATGATTTAATAAAATTTTTCATAATTACAATAACAAAGATATCAAATGCACACACTTATTGATACAATGTTGGCCAAAAGCTAAAATTTTCTCACAGTCCATAAAGACAGTCCTGATCATTCATCACAGTAAAATTGCAGTGTTTTTTTTCTCAAAGTCTGAGCAGTAAAAGAGAATGCACACAGAAGTAGTGGATTTCCATGCAGTCTTGAAGAAGTAGTGTTGTCCTTCCAACGGAAAGACAGTGCTGACTCTTGACATGCAGACAGGTAATGGACCTCAACAGAGCAAACCCACAGCAGAGTCAGTCGAAGTTTTGAAGAATATTGGAAGGTAGGTCATCACAGAGCAGACCCACTGTAGTCCTGGTAGAGAGTCTGGTATTGGTGGGCCACCAGAGGTGCAGACCCACTGCAGTCCTTGTAGAAATAATGGTAGTGGTGCGTCATCAAAGGTGTAGACCCACTGTAGTCCTTGTAGAGTTGGCTAGCAGCCATCCGTTGCGACCGTGCAGGTGCACAATCACCATCGAAGAGTCTTGCGGAGAATATAGCAAGTCCATAAACCACCACTTGTGCACTCACAAAGTTCTTTTTTTTTTTAATTGTTCTTAGAACCAGCAATACTGTTAACCAGTCCCTCGCTGGATTATTAACACATGTGCAAACACTATCAGTCCTTACTTCTCACATATTGTCCATATACTATGACCAACAGAAACGTGTGCAGTGAAATGTAACTTACAAGTTACTTAATTTGATGAACTGGTGACAATTACAATTTTATAACATAAGAATACAATTACAAAGGTACAAAATACATCATTAAAGAGCATAATAGAACAGATAACATTTGTAGTAATACAAGCTTTACAAAAGAATCGGAATAACGTATACATCAGTGTTACAGGAATTATGACATAAGTACATACATAAAAGATCAGAATAACTTTTGAAACATCAACTTGTCACATGAGCAACAAAACAGAACAGATAAATAGTCTCTAAACATCTTTACAAAGTAAATAACATAGTATTAGAAAAATTCTACAACATAACTCTCATCAGCTAAACACATAAAGACAGGAAAAAGACAAATACACAAGGGTACATAAACATATAGCGGAATAATACAAAAGGAAAGACAGGGTTCGTTTTCGGTGTAACATTTGGTACTGCAGTCCAACCCAAAACTTCATTCCATAGATCTTTCGTCTTATTTCAACATTTGTTTCCACCAAAAAAATCCTATCCAAGCATGCTTTCTGTATTTATATGTTCACATATTTCTTACCTCATTATTTATTTTCCATTATCTTACCTCATCATTTATTTCCAAGAAAATCCTACCTAAACTGTTGTCCCTAAACCCTACTTTTTTGTTCATATCCTCTTTCAAAATACTTTTTTTGGCCAAACCATTTTCTTATAGCTTCTCAATGCATTTCTTCCAATTCATAACAACTAGTTCTCTTATATAGTCTACCCCACCTTAAGCTAACTTAAATCTACTGAGCTCAGATGCTAAACTAAGGGACGAGGCAATGCAGCAGCACAAAACAATTAACACAAACAGCAATGACAAAAAAATGCAAATTTGCAAAGCAAGCAGCAGTAAATGTAATAACTTATGTCTAAATATGACGAACCCACAAGCAGAAAAAATAGTACACTAAAGACAACAATGCAGATAAGGGAAATGTATATTCACATCTTAATGTCTATGTAATTAAAGTGGTGCACCACAAAAACTTATTCTACAAAAAATTACCAAGTACTTGAAAAGAAAATTATGTATTCAGTTACTATTATTAGTCCCTTCTTATTGTTCTTTCCTTTCCAAGTGCTACTTTTTCGAAGAATGTGGGTCATAAAATTATTATTTAATAGATCTGTTGACAGAAAGTGTTCACATTAGCAAATGCATTTAAATTTATTTTATAGAACCAATGCTTCAACACAGCTGGAAACCAGATATCAAATGCAATAAGCAACTATGTACAAAGCATAAAAACATTATTCAATAGCCATGTGGCATTTCATAAGTCAGTAAAAAAATCTCTCAACTAGCAAGACAATAGATGTAAAATGTTTCTCATCATTTCATTAGGCATTTTAGTAAATATCATAAATTAAGAGCTCCATAGTATAATCATATGTTTTCAAGTTTGAGCGTGTCGTATTTGCGATGCTTTCTACAAAGAAATGTCAATAGCGAGGATAATGGCCTCCTTTTTTCTCCACCTGTGCCTCTGAGAGGCACACACTAATGGCTTTTTTCCAGGCGATTGTCGCGCAGCTGGGTGCCCACGACGCATTACGTGAAGGTCACTTAGCTTTCTTACCAAAATATTTACGACACCAGTTTGCACTACAGTGACAGTCTCATATAAAAAATTTCACAGGTCGAGAATTTGCGTTGCAAACGTGTAGAAACAAAATCCTATGAATATGACAGTGTGCAATAAATTTTCGCCTGCATTGTGATACATTCACGCATTTACACACATTTCATAACTCTTAAAGTACGATTCTCAGCTTATTGATCATAAACATACCTCAACAGCATAATACACGTCGTCATCGTAATAATAACATCATAACAGATCAATCATATCTCAGAATTGTTGCAGCTTCTTTCAGTAATTTCAAGACCTTCAATAAAGTCATCTACTTCATACGTGCTTCAAAAATCATGATCCCTTACCAAATACATCATTCAAAGCTCTCATATTATCACAATGGTTCTGAAAAAATATGAACAGTTCACAAAGTACAGACAAAATACAATTTCGTAAGTGTGAAGTTATCCAACTGTGTAATTGCATAAACATCTGTCACTGATGTAGTAAAAAAAATGTTTGTCTCTCTCAGTTAAATGATCAGATAGCTGTGTAATTTATGTGTTAGAGAAATATGGTACCGATGTGTAAAGTTGTATAAGCAAATACCATATTAGCTAGGGCTCCTTGTGCTTGCCAAACACACGATACACAAAGTAAGCATGTACCCCCTGAGGATTTATGTAATTATACCCTCAGGTGTTACAGATTACAGCAATGGAATGAAATGTATCACGGAAAACCTTTGTATCATTGTAATTAACAAATCTTTAAAAATAAATGTTTTAAGTACAAAATTAATCACTCAAATTCGTGTACTGTAGCGCTAAACTGTGCGTCTTGTTGTAAGATAATCTCTGTGAAGTGTCGTAGTTATCATCCTCTGACAACTAAGGTCCGCAGAAGTCAATGTACTTACCTCATGATGAACAAAAGTGAAATGCTTTGCGTATAGATATCTTAGTTATTACGCTTATTGCCGTGATGAAGAAAGTACTGTGCTGTAACGTAATGTTGTGCTACGGAAAAGGCTGTCTCATTGTAGTTATACCACAAAAGTTACTACTAAAACATGTTTTACTTTCCAGAATAATACAGAAAAACTGTGCAGATATAAAACAGATACACCGCAAAAGCAACAATGTAAATTGTGTCACATATTAGTAGCGTCATGATATAATCGTGTAGCTATCAAAGAAACCAAATGCTAAGTCATCTTTAATCTCACCGAATGTACTTCAAATAAAGAGTATCTTTTCAAGTAAACCAAAATGTTGCATTAAAATCTCATTAGCAATATATGTTCTAAGTATGTAAGCCTGATAGTCGTTTCGTAATCGTGCAACTAACAAGCAAGAATGTACAAATAACAACACTGTGTCGTCTGTTCACTATAACAACGCGTTCGTAATTTCTGTTTAAATAAGTTCTCTTGGTTCTTGACTGGATATTTACCTTCAAACATTGTTGCATGGTAACAGTTTCTTAAGTCTGACAAAGCATACTAGAAAAGTGAAGTGAAAAGTTTTATGGCAAAGACAAAGTTAAAAAGCAGATTATCTTGCAATAAACGGTTTTACTTGTGAAATGTGGTGTAAACCTTTACTCTTCCTAGCATGCAGAGTTTCAACTTCAACAAAATTATCATGTGGTATACGTCGGATTCTGTTAGGTCCATTGTAAACTAGAAAGAATTTGTGACTCAAGTGTTTCTTCTTATATGACAATGAATGAGCTTTAATGAGAACTTCCTGACCAGTATACAATTTCTTTGCATTTGGTTTACCGTGTAGTTTTCTTCTTTTGTCTGCTGCAGATTTTATATTTTTAATAGCCAAATCAATTATGTCTTTGTGTCGAAGTTTACGTGTATTCGGGAAAGGTACAAGCTCTCTGATTCTGTTCGGTGGTTCTTCATTCTTCAGTACAAGAGTAGGTGGTAAAGCAGTGGAGTCATGAGGCATTTCATTCAGCACATTTTGAAATAAGTGTAATTATCTGTCCCAATGCTGATGCTTTCTGTGACAATAAAGTCTGCAAAGCTCATTGATTTCTTTCATAATCCGTTCGGAGGGGTTGCAATGTGGTGAGTACAATGAAATAAAAAAAGGTTTGATTTTATGATTCCGAAGCATACGTGACTAAACAGCAGATCTGAATTGAGGTCCGTTATCTGAAATGACTTTACTAACGTGTCCAACTTCTCGTAAAAATTTTTTAACAAAGGCGTTGGATACAGACCGTCCAGTGGCTTTACGTAACGGTGTGAAAGAAACAAATTTTGAAGTAAGTTTAACAGCGACTAGAACGTACGAAAATCCATTCGATGTTCTGACAAGGGGTCCCAAGAGATCAACAGCAGCAAATTCTTTTAATTTAGAAGGAATGATAGGAAACAACGGAGCACGATGTGAGATAGTAGATGGTTTCGCCTTTTGACAAAGTTTACAAATAGACAAGACTCTTCGAATTCTCTTTTCCATATTGTTAAAATAACAAGTCGTTCGAAGAATATCATAACATTTTCGTGGACCAAAATGTGCGTAGCTGAAATGAATGTACCAAATGATCTTATTAACAAAATCATCTGAAATGAAAAGTACCCATAGCTTGTCATCAACAGTGCAGCGTTTGAAGAGTATGTTGTTTCTAACCATGTAATAATGCCGAATCTGAGTGTGTGTCTTTTCATGCCTTTTACTTTTGATGTCTTTCCAAATCGGATCTCTATCTTTTTCATGAGCAATGTCCTTTAAAGATGTGGTGATGAAGTTTTCAAAGGCGACTTTCTGAATGTAAAGAATACTGAAATTTTTCTCGAGGTTGCCTTCTGTGTTACTTTTCTCAAGCCCAGCCGGTGCGCGTGACAGTGCGTCCGCAACAATCTACATCTACATCTACATTTATACTCCGCAAGCCACCCAAAGGTTTGTGGCGGAGGCACTTTACGTGCCACTGTCATTGCCTCCCTTTCCTGTTCCAGTCGCGTATAGTTCGCGGGAAGGACGACTGTCTGAAAGCCTCCGTGCGCGCTCTGATCTCTCTAATTTTACATTCGTGATCTCCTCGGGAGGTGTAAGTAGGAGGAAGCAATATATTCGATACCTCATCCAGAAACGCACCCTCTCGAAACCTGGCGAGCAAGCTACACCGCGATGCAGAGCGCCTCTCTTGCAGAGTATGCCACTTGAGTTTGTTAAACATCTCTGTAACGCTATCACGGTTACCAAATAACCCTGTGACGAAACGCGCCGCTCTTCTTTGGATGTTCTCTATCTCCTCCGTCAACCCGATCTGGTACGGATCCCACACTGATGGGGAATACTCAAGTATAGGTCGAACGAGTGTTTTGTAAGCCACCTCCTTTGTTGATGGACTACATTTTCTAACGACTCTCCCAATGAATCTCAACCTGGTACCCGCCTTACCAAAAATTAATTTTATATGATCATTCCACTTCAAATCGTTCCGCACGCATACTCCCAGATATTTTACAGAAGTAACTGCTACCAGTGTTTGTTCCGCTATCATATAATCATACAATAAAGGATCCTTCTTTCTATGTATTCGC
This sequence comes from Schistocerca serialis cubense, assembly GCF_023864345.2. NCBI lineage: Eukaryota > Metazoa > Arthropoda > Insecta > Orthoptera > Acrididae > Schistocerca > Schistocerca serialis. The sequence goes on from NC_064640.1 coordinate 528,618,627, forward strand.
AATACATTACATTACATTTAAGTACAAAATTAATCACTCAAATACGTGTACCGTAGCGCTAAACTGTGCGTCTTGTTGTAAGATAATCTCTGTGGAAGTGTCGTAGTTATCGTCCTCCGCACCCTCTCCTTGCCGGGAATGTAGACTATTGTGAAGTGGAATTCTTGCAGAAACAATGCCCAACGTTTTAACCTGTCATGATTTAATTTTGAAAACATAAGAAATTGTAATGCACGATGATCACTGTATACTTTTACGTGCTTACCAGACAGAAAGAAACGGAATTTGTTAAATGCCCAAACGATAGCTAAAGCTTCTAATTCAGTAAAGGAGTATTTTTTTTCAGATTTTGTTAGCACTCGGCTAGCAAAAGCAATGGTTTTCTGAACAGTAGTGTCATTTTCTGTGGCTTCTTGAAATAAATGGGCACCAAGACCGACTTTAGAAGAATCGGTGCTAAGGCAGAAATCTTGTGACAGATCTGGATGAGGTAGTATTGGCGCGTTAAGTAGCGATTCTTTCAAAGAATTGAATTCCAACTGTGCTTGTTCGTCCCAGTTCCAAATAGTATTTTTTCCAGTGGGAGGACAAAGTTTTGGTGTAACTAGAATTTGCATATTCAGAAAACGACGGTAAAAATTTACGAGACCTAGAAAACTGCGGACTTGTTTTTTTGTGGATGGAACTGGAATGGCTTTGATTGCTTCTAACTTTTCAGGATCCGGCTGAATGCCTTCAGAAGAAATAATATGTCCAAAAAACTTCACCTTTGTCCTACCGAATTCAGACTTTTCCAAGTTAACTGTAATTCCAGATTCTGCAAAAATATGTAACACGCTGTTGAGGGTGCGACTGTGTTGTTCCCATGAGGCTTCTGCTATCAGAATATCGTCCACATATAAGGTGATGTGACGTTTTAAGAAGTCAGGTAATATGGAATATAGCCCGCGAATGAATGCTGCCGAAGAAATGTTCAAACCAAAAGGAAGTTTCCGAAACTGATAACAAACGCCGAAACGAAGGAAAGCTGTGTATTTTCTACATTCTGGATGAAGTTCGATCTGATAAACGCTGGATCTGAGATCAATAGAAGACAACACCTTCACACCATTAAAATTTTGAAGAAGTTCTTCTAACGTTTGCGGCCTGTCTGTTTCAGGAATGATGATAGTATTGATTTGTCTAGAATCTAAGACAAACCTGATCGATCCATTTTTCTTCTCAACAACTTGTAATGGATTGTTGTATGAGCTTACTGCAGGCTCAATAATGCCCTCGTCAAGCATAGATCGTATTTCTGTTCTAACACGGTCCCTATAATGTGCCGGAATTACGTATGGTCTAACACAAAATTTAGTATGCTCACGAACACGAAATTGGTATTGAAATCCCTTCATTGTTCCTGTTTTGTGAGTAAAAACTGTGGAATGTGCTTGTAAAATCTCAAAAAGGTCTTGCCTATCAGTGTCATTACAATTCTCAATTGTTTGAATTTTATTCTGAATTAACTCATTAGTATCATATGCGCCGTCGATATCATCCCTGTCAGTACTTGCAGAGTGATTGTTAGTGTCAAGTTCCGTCGAAAATTCCGAACTGTTGTCTAACAGGAGGTAAAGCCGGTTAATTTCTGCGTCATGGTTTGAGAGCCAATCTTCAAATTTCAAAGCTATTGACTTACCTTCTTTCTCTAAACTTATTTCAGCGTCGTGAAAGTTTAAGATTGCTTTGTATTCATTAAAAAAGTCTGCTCCCAATATAATTTCCGTCGACAATAATGGAACAATAAGAAAGTTCATAGAGAAGCTGTGGCTTTGACAAAAGAATTCTAAGTTGGTTTGTTGGCGTACTCCTACACTTTTTCCAAAGATTGCACCTTGTAATTTAATCTTACGTAATGGAAATGTGGGGCAATCATTCGATTTGTTGCATTTGCTAAAGGCTGTTTCATTAATTACTGAAACGGGACTGCCAGAGTCAAGTACTGCCATAAATTTTACGTCATTTACTGTAATGTGAATCACAGGATATGCAACGTTGTTATGTTTTACGTCGTGTTCCTGGAGTAAGATGTCCCTAATGTCTTCCATTTTTACGTAATTACTAGCTACGGCAGCTGTGTCGTCAGTTTCATAAGTACGTTTTGTGGCTGCCAGCGGTATGAGTCATTGCCTATTGTCTCTTTGATGGCGCGCGTCGTTATTGGGATTTGGAGACCTAACTTCTACAAATTCACCTTGTCGAGAGGGCCCTGCCCTGTTTGAATCCCACCAGTTCTCATGAAATTCAGGTCTGTCGTTACGATTATATCGTCTGTCGTCATGTCGGTAGATTCCATAATTTCTTTCTTGTCGGTCACGTGGTGAAGAATTTCTCCCGGAATCGTAACTGCGCGCTGAACTGTTGCGTCTGAAATTATTCTGTCTCCCTTGATAATAATTGTTTTGGTTCCCATATTGTCTGTTCCTATGGTTATCTCTGTGATATTCATTGCTCGGGAGAGGTGATCTTTCCCTGTAATTATTACTTCTCTGCCAACAGTTGTCATATGGGTGGTGTCTGTTTTGGTCACGATTTGCGTTGTAAGAACAGCCTTGTCGTGTCCAGGCTTCTTTCATCGCGGAATTGTGACGGATGGGATCCGTAATTGTTGTGTTCCTGTTTTTGCGTCCTGCGATTGTCAGTGTCGATTTCTAATTCTTGTAAGAGTCCCTGAAAAGCTTCAATGTCGTCGTTGCAACGTCCTGCCAAAATAATATGTCGTAAACATTCAGGTAATTAAGCAAATGCGAATGAGTTCTGAGGGGCTGTATGGGTTTGACAGTTACTGATTCTTGTGCAACATGTCTTCAAAATATTTCACAAGACTGGAAAATTCAGATTGTTCGAAATGTTTCCTCATTATGATGCTATGTTTTACTCGGTCTTGTGTAGCTTGAGACCAATATGCTGAGAGGAAGGCATGATAAAATTCTCCTTCACTGTGGCAATCGTGAATGACCGATCGCATTCTTACAGCTGGTTCATTCTCTAAATAGCCACACATAAATTCTAATCTGTGCTCTAATGACCAGTTGGGAGGAAAACAATGAGAGAATTGATAAAGCCACGCTTGTGGATGAATGTCGTTGCCGGAATTCTTAAATGTTTTGAATTTACGTGTAGTAATAAACAGCTTATAGTCAAAATCATCATGTCGGCGAGTCGCATATCGGTCATTGTTACTTCGTTTCGGCGGTTCCATCTCAAAATTCGGTGTACCTTGCCAATTTCTTTCATAATTTCCGAAGTACCCCGTGTTATTATTTTGTGGCTGTTCCGTATTTCTATGTCCCTCTTCCCGTATTGAAGTCAGAGTGTCGTCTGAAATACGTAATTCTTGTATTACCTGTGTCAGCTGATCTTGTACTTCCCGGATTTCTCTATGGTGTTGCGTATTAATTTCATTCTGATTTTTTTTTAATTTCCTAATTTGTTCGCACTCTTCTGTGTCATTAAAGACTACCGGTTTTGTGTCATTCAGATTATCATCTACCTTCGTAGATAAATTATTTAGCTGATCCAAAAGTTCATCTACTTTCTCTGATAATGAACTAATTTCCTCCGTGTGTCTTTCTGAACCAATTTTCAGAGTATCTACTGTGTCCTTTAAGTTTTTCTGAGTTTTTTGGAAGTTGCGTAACCGAATCGATAGATGCAACTGAGTCAATTTTAGCTTGCAAGTTCTCATGATTTTCATCAACAATAGTTTGCAGTTCTTTTATGGCTGCTTTGTGATTCTGTAATGCATTTTCATGGCGCGAAAAAATAGGTTGAAAATGCTCACAAATTTCTGTTTTTACATCATTACAGACTTTTTGACATTTCGATTCAATGTTATGTAACTCAGTAGTTAAATCTTCACGTGTTTGTTCAAACGTGGTGTCTAACTTCCGAAGATTTTGTTCCATTGTGTCTAACCTTTGAAGCTTTTGCTGTGTTTGTCTCTGATTTTGTTCCATTTGTTGCATTAATTGCAATAATAATGTATTAGTGTCTGGAATCTGTTTCTCTATGCTTTTTGGCAGTGCATTTTCGCCGACAACATTCACATTTTGACAAGCAGAAAATGTGTCTTGACTCATTTGAGGAAACAGTGAGGACCCAAAACCTGAGTCTACAGTATTTGCAATATTGTGTTCTGTCATTTCGGATTCCTGAGGCGAGCTGTTGCCGACCGATCGATTGATAATGCTTCCCTGTTCACTACTTGTTTAGTTGTCTACACCATTATTTGCTGCCCGTTCCATTTCCCTATGCACTATTACCAAATTACGACTTCGAATGTCTGTTAATTCATTACACAGTGGTGCTGATAAGCTATGCTCATCGTCAATATTATTTCTCAGTTTACTTTGGAGCCTAGTGCTACTTTTTCACACACCATTATTGTAACAATGTTTCACATGATAACACAGAAAAGCACAATTTGAAGAGCAAAAATAAGGGAACACATTAACATAGCACTGAAAATAATATCTAGTTAATTGCAAGCGCAACTGCGAAATACTTGGTGCAAATCTACATTCATGCCACAACTGTTTTACTGTACAACAATGAAAAACTACAACTACAAAGGAAATTCTCTCTATGATTACACACTAGCAATAAACAATAGCTACACTAATTACACAAACTATAAGAAAAAATCAGAAGATTCCAGTGAGGAATCCTGGCAGGGTCGCCATATGAAACGTCCCCTTAGAAAAATTAGTGAATTACTGTGCTGATAAATCTCTTACATTATTTGATTTTCAAACAGCTGAGCAAAACTGAACGTACTCAGACATTTCTCTCTTTACCTATTCTGATCAACACTAAACTGACACACAATATTTTTAGCGCAATGCAATCTGACTTTCAATAATCCCTACAAGAGAATGGCCCTGACTAAATTAACCTATACGTTTCACAAATCACTTACCTCACAAAAATCTTCGATACTCGAACTACTGCAATACAGCGAGCGCCACTACTGCCAGCTAAATAAAAGATTCAAACTACTGAAGGCACTAACTGCTGATAGGCATAGTTAGCAAAAGAAAGATTTTGATAGAGAACAACCAATGTATTTACCTTAATAGTGTTCAAAAGTCATAATATATATATCAGTCCATGATATCCAATATTAAAAATTTACTGTCTCTGATGGACACACGTCCAGATCGTCCGCTCTCAAAATTCCGCCGTCTCTCTCCCCACATCCACCACTGCTGGCGGCTCACCTCCAACTGCACAACGCTAGGCGCTGTTAACATCCAGCTGCCCAACACTACAATAGCCAACAACAATGCAAACCAGCCACAGACTGCACACAGCACAGCCAGTGATTTTCATACAGAGCGCTACATGGCGTTACCAATAAAAAAACCTAAACAGCCTTAACAACACGACTCTTGAATTCTGTAGACGATCACCTTTGATAAAAGTGTTACTGATAGAAGAAACACTCCGAAGACTTCAATTCTAGCAAAAGGGTAACGCTGTTCGAAAACTTGATCGAAGTACTAAGAAGGCTGTCATATTTTCCGAAGTGTCTAGTACAGTGGTCGTCAAATTTTTTTGCTCAAGGGCCGATACTGACTTTGTGGGGCAGCACCTCGAGCAGCATATGTACCGATCTTATTATTAACTGGTAAGCTACGTAAATTAGTATCTTACGAAGCCTCAATAGCTTAGCTAGAGGAAGGGTGCGGTAAATTGGATGATAACTCCAAAGTACTGACCGTTAAAAGTCAGCACCATTAGAACACTTCGTGTCGACTGTTCTGTATTTCACATTGCTGCCACCCTCAGCGAACCCATAGTTGTGATACTGTAATCGTCTGACGAAGTGTAGTTGTGTTGCCTGTGTAAGCGAATGATTAATTGATTAATTATAGTAACTGAACTTTTATTTAAATGAACTATGCAGTATGAGACATGATCACGAATGTTTACTAAATGTTTTGAATGTCATTTTGTTGTATTCATTGCGTTTTATTACAAAAGCCTCAACTTAATTTCATATTCGTTAGTACGGATATGTAAGGCACTTGAGGATGACTGTTTCTGTAATGCTCATCCAATAATCTCTGTTACTTCCGTGTCAAAACATACCACAGCAGCTGACCGGTACGAGTCGCGCACGTTCGTGAGTTGTCAGTACTGAAAGACAGATAATAAAGCATTCTCCCTCTCACATCCTCTCACGCCACAATGGCCATGCTACTTACCTCTCTGGTCCTGAGGTAAGCGGCCAACCTTGATTAGCTAACGGCCGAATTAGCCAACGCCAGTTATAATTAAGCACGTCTTAAAGTGTTACTGAGCAGGAAAAATACATTCTCAAGAAGCACTTTGCGTTAGTTGACGTTATTGGATTCGGCTCTTAGTTGCTATATGCATATTATTTATAAAACACGGCTGAGGTCTGAGAGCCGCACGAATAGTTGATTCGAGAAGCATTCCGCCCACGGGCCGCAGTTTGACGATCACTGGTCTAGCAACTAGTAATGTCTAGTAATGTGGCCATCGTCGAACCAGCTTTTGCTATCAGTTCACTGTTTACCTGAGTTGTCTGTAATGAAGTTTCATACTTTATCCACAAAAAAACGGTGCTAGTCTTCATAACTGGTGCGTAAACCAGTACAGTCTTACCTTATAAGCATCTTTGTATGAAAACATTAAATTATGAAGAAAATGGCTACCAGTTCTGAAGAGGGGAATAAAACTCTTTGTGTCTTGACGAAAAGGTCATTGGCTGAGCATGGCATGAGACTTCATCAGTTTGTTTTAGTGAGAACGAAGGTGATTAAAGGAAGCACAACTTTCAACCCATTTACAGTTGGAATTACTAAATCTTTTCATAAAATAATGTGAGCAAGCATGAAGCTTTAACTTATTTAAGTTGTTTTTCCAAGTTGTTAGTAGTTAATTGACCACGAAACTAACATCATTGTAACCATACTTCATAATAAAGCAAATCTATTGACTGTACTATAATTTGTCGATTTTACAGTTACTTTACTAGAATAATGGAATAGTAATATGTGTTGGAAATCCATCTGGCCACATTTACGTCATGTAATGAGCACAAAAACTACCGTACTGTTCAACAGCTTTGCAACATTTATGAAATACCTTCCAAGCGACTCATAACCACAGAAAAAGATGAAAAGTTAAAGGAAATGTCCAGTCCACAATAATATACTCTGACACAGGATGGTGTTTGGCTCAAATGGCTCTTAGTACTATGGGACTTAACTTCTAAGGTCATCAGTCCCCTAGAACTTAGAACTACTTAAACATAACTAACCTAAGGACATCACACACATCCATGTCCGAGGCAGGATTCGAACCTGCAACCGTAGCGGTCGCGCGGTTCCAGACTGTAGTGCCTAGAACCTCTCGGCCACCACGGCCGGCTAGAATGGTGTTTGCCTGACTACTATATAGTTCCAAACAGTTACGGTACCAACTTGAACTGAACCACCTGTTACAATGCTAAAGACACGAAAACTTTACCGCCCTTCCAATGATGCTCAGACGCATGAGAAGTAATCGGACAACACATGGCAATATGTTCATGTCTCTTGCAACACGCTAAGCTTCAACTCGCCATTTTTCTTTTCCTTACCATCGTGCTTGCTGAACACTTTGGAAATTGTGGAGCGAATGATGTTAACTTTTTGTTATCAAAAATCTTGCATTTGAGGTGACAATATATGACAAATGACTTATTACTGAATCTGAAATCGTACGGATCCTCCATCCAATACAGCACAACAGTACTCCTGCACTCCACAACCGTTCGTGACCAGCGTCTGCCTGCGACTCTCTTTCCCTGTCGTCTGCCTACGACTGACTACTAGTTCTCCCCACACGTTGCACGCTAAATATGAAAAGGCGCTAAACTGAAAGTCGGTGCACTTCCCCTACTTGAGTGCTAGAACTTCAGAGATAGTATTCTAATCCCTCGGGTAAAGATCAGCTATTTACTTTTACATATTAATGTTTCTCACAAAGTTAACAAAATCCCTTTTATAATGACAGGAGCATTGGATTGACAATTAACAGATATTACACACACCTGACATATACAGTACAAGCTACGTAGCTATTTTAGAGAAAGTGCTTATACAGGTCATAATTGACATGAAACTACAATTACAAAATATGAAGTATAAGATAAATACTGCGTTATTACATTACAGAGTGAAACACGACATACTGAAATTATGAACGTAATTTGCAACAAATACACTCATGTGTGCGATTGGCTCACGAGATGCTGAAAATTCTTTAAAATATATACCTACAGTGCTTCACACGGCATAGAACGTTAGCTAACGCTCAGACGAGAAAATCTCCACATGAAAGTAGCCAGAAAGATGATATTCCATAGGGAGTTAAAGGAATATATGTGTCCATAAAGGTGAAAGTCTTCCAATTTAAGCGGTAACTGCTCATTTTGTAACCTCTATATGTTCCAAAATATCAACTCAAGCGAAAGAAAGAATTAAAAGGACTTTTGTCGAATTCTACACAGAACAATTGTGGGGATCCAACGCACTGAAGGGAAGAGGACTGATAAATTTGGTTGTGGTTGGTTTGGGGGAAGGGGACCAAACAGCGAGGTTATCGGATTACGGAAGGATGGGGAAGGAAATCGTCCGTGCTCTTTCAAAGGAGCCATCCCGGCATTTGCCTGGAGTGATTTAGGGAAATCACAGGAAACCTAAATCAGGATGCCCGGACGTGGGTTTGAACCGTCGTCCTCCCGAATGAGAATTCAGTGGACTAACCACTGCGCCACCTCGCTCGGTGATAAATTTGGTGCACGCTGCAGTTAGGTTGGTGCTTCTTTTTCTGGGTCAACCAGTGAAAGGAATTGCTTCCTCTCCCTCAACGAGGTCTAGAACACTGGCCGGCTGATACAAGGTTACCGCGGCACTAGTAGCCTGACAAGGAAAGCACTGATTTTGATCATTTTTCGCACGATTCTAATATTTAATCATATGTAGCAATTGCTTCTGTACTACAGTGCGCTTCTGAAGCGTTTCCGAGAAATCGAGGTTCGAAGTTTTACTAGCCTGCTTACCATTAGAGAGCGCCAATCAACGAGTAGCAACGTCAGCGCAAGTGGCTGAGGCAGCAGACAAGAGATGTTTGCCCGTACTGCGTTAGAGACTCTTCGTTACTTTAATCTTCCAACCTTGTCTTGAACTGCTACAACGACTCATGTTTGTTTTGAAATTAACAATAACACTAACAATGAAAATCGTTGTGGTACACCTGCGATGAGAAATATTCGAGGTGCAATAAGGAATCGTGTTGCCGTTGTGTCTGCAGTGTATCATATATTTTTAGCTAAGTCAAAAATTTCCTGAAGCTATGGTAGAATGCTTCAATATCGATACAGGGAAGAGAGAAATATATCGCGAAGAATACTTTACTTATTGCTCCCTGGTACTGTTGACAGCTCTGATGTTGGTACCAATGTTGAAATACGCACTGTTTGCGTAAAGAAGTTGTATCCGAATCGACCCAGACGCGAACCACCTAGAAACGAAGAGAAATTAACAGATCGCATTCAAGATCCCGCCAATCACATCAGGGCAATGCCAGGAATCTTTGAAAGACTTTGGCAAAACACCGTTCGACGTTACAAAGCTTGTGTCGCGTTAGAGGCTCACCAGTTCGAGCACCTGCTTTAAGTAAACAATGTCCTAGCTACAAAAGTGGCCCTTTTCAGGTCCAAAACAATTTGTGAAATACTTCCTGCACTCGGACTAACAGCTGTTAACGGGTTTGTTCCCGGTACGTCTTATCACGAAACTACAATGGACATGCGGGCCGCCTTCGATAAATCGCGATCTCTGGCAGGCAAAACATTCGCGGTCATGCGTTGCTCAGAGCAGCCGGCAACAGGGCAATCCCGCGGCCAATCGGAGCGCGTCGCACCGAGTTTCCGTAATTAAAAATGCGAGTTGTGGACCTACACAACATTAGTAATTTTGGTTCCTACTGGCATCAGGTATTCAGGGTTAAAATTTCGTGACACAGTTTTTCTCCACCCTGTATGAAAGGTACATCTATGACGTTCGATATATTGACCAATATATATAAATGCAGAAGTGTGTTAACAATGTGGGTATACGGAAGCGCTCCTAGAGACGTGTCGTGAAACTTCGAGCACACCATACTGAAACAGACCTCCCGGCATGAGCCAGTTGAACATGGAGAGTGAATACTTGAATTACAGAGCAATCTGCCAACACATGAATATCGATTTTTTCTATAAATTTGGAAATTACGTTGACAGAAGCCCATTTGATCTTGGTTCCAAGGTAACGAACTGGGGTAGTGTGAATAAGTTGTATATGTGGATGGATCAAATTTTTTCGGGACAGAAAGAAAACTGTTTTTGATAGCCCATCTTGGAACTGAGAACGGCAGACAACATAGAGAATGTGTGACAGGAACTAGCACAAAGCCGCGCGGGATTAGCCGAGCGGTCTAGGCGCTGCAGTCCCGGCGGAGGTTCGAGTCCTCCCTCAGGCATGGGTGTGTGTGTTTGTCCTTAGGATAATTTACGTTAAGTAGTGTGTAAGCTTAGGACCTTAGCAGTTAAGTCCCATAAGATTTCATATACATTTCATTTCAACTAGCACAAAAACGACAACTGCCTCTGAGTTTGCTATAGGAGTAACCGGGATTTAAATGGCAGTGTTAAAGCCATCATTCACATAGAAATGAGCGAGAGGAAAATCTTTTCCTAGTTGAGACTGTTTGTCAAACATTTCATTTCGATGTGCAGATTGTCAAAGAGTTTTCAGCTGTATATTTTTCTCTTCCCTCTGTGCCAAACTTATATTCGCCAGAGGGAAGTCCAGGTAATTTTTCATTCTAGTATTTTATTTGTGAAAATCTATTACACTCAAACTGCTGTGGACTGTTGACAGGTGAACAATTGTACAGTGAACGTGCGGGTAATATTCCCAGTTTCTTAACCAGATACCTGGGAGACATACTTCTTGTGTTAACATCATACATAATTCCAATTACTTTCTCTGGTGCAACGATTTTTTTTTTTTTTTTTTTTTTTTTTTTTTTTTTTTTTTTTTTTTTTTTTTTTTTTTTTTTTGCCTGATGGAGGTTTACCCCAGAATATTATATCGTTGGACTCCAGTGAATGAAAATATGCAAAGTATTTCTCTGAAACACCAAAGTTGGTAGCAATAACTGAACCTAAGCCTTTTAGCTGATCTAAACTACCTGACAAAGAAGTGAAGCACCCAGGAGACATGGTCGGATGTCAACGTAACTTCGTAAACGTACGGGTCACTGGCTCTTCTGTAAATGATTAGAGTTGCATATCTCTGTGACAGGTACAACGACTACCTGAGTGCATTAGTGTTCTTCGTGTGTCGTGTTGTTCAAATGGTTCAAATGGCTCTGAGCACTATGGGACTTAACAACTGAGGTCATCAGTCCCCTAGAACTTAGAACTACTTAAACCTAACTAACTTAAGGGTATCACACACATCCATGCCCAAGGCAGGATTCGAACCTGCGACCGTAGTGGTCGCGCGGTTCCAGACTGAAGCGCCTAGAACCGCTCGGCCACACCGGCCGGCTTCGTGTTGTTACCAAGACTGGTAGGAACATAAGACGCGTAAACAGCGTCGGATGTTGATGCTGCGTACTCGTGTGAGACAGCTGGCGGAATTTGAAAGAGGCCCCGTCGTGGGTCTCTATTTGGCCAGCTGGTCGAACCGTGCAATATCTAGATTTTGGGGCATTAAGATGATATGTGACAGTAGCCCAGTGTTTGGATTGCTTTGAAACGTGAGGGCAGGTATACTCGACCGTCGAGCTTCTGGTCGACCACATCTGAGCCCCAAGAGGGAGGATAGCAAAATTGTGCACCTAGAACATCGTAGACCCTTCCCAATTGTACCTGTTTAGGAGAACAAATAATGGGCCCCATGCAACATTCTGTGTAATCCCGTACCATTGGTCAGGCACCAGCAGCAGTCAGACCTGGGAGTTACCGTACCATGGGGAGGTGGCCATTAACACCACAACACAAACGGCTGCGTTTGGAGCGGTGCAGTGACAGGAAAGCATGAATTGCTGAACAATGGCGTCACACTGTGTTCAGCGGTGAATCGCGAATCTACACAGCCTCGGACGATGATCGCCGACGAAATTGACGGCGACTTGGGGAGAGGTCCCAAATTTCTAAAGTTTTGGAGAGGCACAGCGACGTTACACTTGGCGTCACGGTGTGCTGAGCCATCGGGTATGACCTCAAGTCATGGTTGATAGTGGGTGAGGGAGCTCTGACGGCACAACTGTACGTCATGGACATCCTGCGTCCTCATGTGTTACCTCTCATGCGAAAGTTCGTGATGCTATTTTTCAACAGGACAGTGCTCCTCCACACACGGCACATGTGTCTATGAACTGTCTGCGTGTTGCTGAGTTACTCCTGAGGCTACCAAGATCCCCAGATCTGTCCCCGAGAGAACGTGCGTGGGACCAGCTTGGACGTCGACTCCATCCCAGTGACAGTACTTAGGATATCAAGGACCAGTTACGACAATTGGGGGCTAGCTTGCCTCAGAAGAGTATAGAACGGCTTCATGACACCCTTCAGATAGGAATCAGTGAATGCACCCAGGCCACACGGGGTGCAACTTCATACTGATAAGTGGGCTCATACTGCCATGTTGTCAGGCACTGTACTACGTGGTTTAAGTTGTCAATGTGCAAATCCAGTAATTTAGCACACTTACCCCTATTTATTATTCGTTGTTGCTACACTAAGTTAATAAGTGATAGGTTATATTAAACATTACAAAACTGTGTGAGCTATGGTATCACGGAGTTTGAAGCTAGCCCATTTTTGAAAAATCAATTAATGTCATTACAGAGTCATGTAACTTGGCATAAGAACAGTGGTCATGAAAAGATTCTAACCAGGAGGGACTGGAGACGAGTACACGCCTATTTAGTGACAGTCGGAGACACTACTTGCTGCTTTCAGTGAATGCCGGGTTATTACAACCGTAGGAAAGAGAACTGCTTGAAAGGACGTTTGGAGTCGGTTACATAGTAAAGGTCATCGTTCATAGCGGTACAAAAAAAATGGTTCAAATGGCTCTGAGCACTATGGGACTTAACATCTTAGGCCATCAGTCCCCTAGAACTTAGAACTACTTAAACCTAACTAACCTAAGGACATCACACACATCCATGCCCGAGGCAGGATTCGAACCTGCGACCGTAGCAGTCCCGCGGCTCTGGACTGAAGCGCCTAGAACCGCACGACATAACGGTACATGAAATTTCACGTCTTCAGTGGGCCAAAAAATACAAAAAAATGCCAGTAGCTGCCTGGAGGCGTAGAATGTGGTCCACCGTGTGGTGATTTTGCTTCTTTTCTAACGACGCAAGACGTTGAGTGCACCGACAGCCCAATTTGGTTTCAACCCGCAGTAAGTGGAGGGTATAGTTTAGGTCGAAAGTGGTTCTGTGATGTCGTACCATGACATTTGCCTACTCACTCAGGTTGCCGTGAACCAGGATATTAATTTTAATTCTCTGTCATCAACTGAACAACTTCTTCTACACATTCATAATGAGTATTCTGTGGACACTCACGTCAAGGTGATAAAGTCACGTACTCAGAGTTGTACGTACACTCTACATAATATGACCGTCCTTCAGAAGCTTGAATAACCACCTTTTGCAGCGCGGACTGTCGCGAGATGAGCAGAAACAGAATTAATGAGGGCCCGGAAGGTACCGACAGGGATGTGAAGCCATTAAGACTCCAGTGCCGTGTCCAGCTGCGCTACGTTTCTAGATTTAGAATTCATGGTACGAACACCCCGATCGAGGTGGTCCCACAGATTCTCGATTGGGTTTACATCTGGGGAGTTTGGTGGCCAGGTAAGTACTCTACTATCATCCTGGTGCTCTTCAAACCATGCACGTACACTGAGAGCTGTGTGACACGTTGCATTTTCCTACTGATAGCTGTCATGGTGCAGTGGAAACACTAACTGTATGTAGGGATGGACATGGTTCCCAAGGATAGGTGCATACTTTTTTTGATCCATTGTGCCTTCCAGACTGACGAGATCACACAGAGAATGCCGTGAAAAGTTTCACCAGAACATAAAGCTCCCTCTTCGAGCCTGGGCCGTTCCGACGCTTGCTGCAGAGTGTTTCCTTGCAGACATTGCAAGCCGATGGAGCGTCAAACGTGATTAATCTGAAAAGGCCACCTGTCGCCACTCAGTGGACGTCCCTATGCGGTACTGGCGTGCAGATACCAGCCTTCGTCATCAATGAACAGCTATCAGCATGGGTGCATGAATCAGGTGGCTGCTGCGGAGGCCCATACGCAGCAAAGCTCGTTGAAAGATCATTGACGAGACGCTGTTGGCGGACCCTGTGGTTCATCTGTGCCATCAATTGTTCAACAGTTACCAGTACGCATCCCATCTACGTTCGGAACGATCTTTCAGCCATGCTCCCTCCCCGTGTGAAAGGCTTCCATCTTTTGTTTACATTGTCCACCCTTCCAAACGCCATAGAGTTACAGCACTCAGACGTTCACTGGCGGACTGTTTGGGGTTGCATGCACGCACCCTTTCTACCGTCGAATGTGTCTGCACTCTGGTATATAGTTGCCAACGGTAAATTCCCGACCAATCGTGGACTTCTGCATATAGGACTGGCACTTCGCCACTTTGCTCTGACTGCCAACTCGACCACACCGAGAAGCATCATCTTACATACCTCATGAAACGGTATGTTTGGCTCTACATCCAGCGCGTTGTGGGCTGTTACCTCCGCCTCCTGCAAACGACAATTACTCCGGAATCATGCTATTGCTCCAGATCTCACACTGTCCTGTTGCGAAACACTAAGCACTCACCTGCTTTAGAAGACAGGCTTTAGAATACTTCTTCCCCCGCCGGCCGGAGTGGCCGAGCGGTTGTAGGTGCTACAGTCTGGAACCGCGCGACCGCTACGGGATCAGGGCTGTCGACCTTTGGTTGATGCTATCCAGGCGTTTGAGAGGTAGACTATCCTGATACACTTTGTAGATCCGTAACTGTAGGTAACAGAACTACTAATTGGTTGATCCAAATCACTCTGTATTACTGTGTTAGCGAAAGAGTGTAGTGTACAAAGCACCTCCCTGCAGCGGTCTGATTTCCCTCAGAAAAATTCCACTGGGCAGAAAATATACAACGCCAACAACCTCCATGTAATCTAATTACTGGTCTAAGCAACAACCTTGCCATTTTCAGTAAAAAAAAAAAAAAAATCTTGCCACATTATTTCAAAGAAAGTTAGACAGTACAGTCAGAATAAAATACTTCGCTCTTTGTATCCACCTTTAAATACCCCAATTCCACCAGCACCTCCTCCAGCTACTATCTTCCTGATATGACACAAAACTACTGCCACGGATAACGACCATTTGGGCTAAATCAATGAACCCTCAAATATTAAAGTCATAAGCGTATAAATCATCAACCACCGTAAGCAAGTGTTAATGCTCCATGCAACGGGATATTTTCCGGTCGCCATACTTCGCTCAGACTTATAAATCCGAGAAAAATACCCCTACTTTTCTAAAGCTGCTCTGCAGTTCCAAACAACTTCAAAATTATGATTCTTGAAATTTGTCCCACGAATTGAGTATTCCATGATGTTTCGCGATTGTATGCGGATAACGTCGACATCTTGCCAAGAAATTTCGGCTGACAACCATTCAGCCACCTTCAGGTGAGCTTTACAGTGAGGTCTTTCGTGCACGTCGCTAAACTTACACCAAAACTTGGCGTGGAGGAGCATGCGTTATCAGTTACTACTGCATGACCGCCTTCCTTCGATTTTAGCGCCTCTGTCGGATAATGCTCCATCTGCGACGCTCAGGGGAATGCGATAACCATGATATTGGATACACGCCCTCTGTCGAATTGGAGGCCCGCGGCGTTAAAATTCACGGACCAAAACAGTAAAATTAAGTGCCGCTAGACGTATCGTTATGCGTAGAGTTTTATATTTCTGAAGATATTAAAGGAACCACCGAGTTCCATGCCTTATCAAGTCGAAAGCCGCCTTCCAGTGAAACATATTTCCACAGATTCTTTGGTAATAGAATCCCAAAAGGATGTCGTCGTGGCCAAGATTTTCTTGGTAGAATAATTGGTAGAGTGTACCGTCGGATACAATTCTCAGCTATGGCTGATCTATTATGCTGTGAAATGTGAGTATGGTGATCTTGTTCCACGTACCTTTCCTACATTCTGTGTGTCGTCCGACAACTGCAGGCTTTACCACATTGGCATGGTATTTTGTAGAGTCCAGGTCTTTGTCAGTGGTCAGAATATTACTTTAATATAATGTTTCTTACGATGCGACAGATCTAGCTAGAATTAATTTCATTATTTTGGCCTACGAATTTTAACCCTTTAGGCCCACAATGCGACACGGGGCGTGCATGCAAAGCCCTATCGCCGCCAAGTATGCTCCTGCTCGTCTCGCAAAGGTACTGTCCAACTTGAGACGTTGAAGTATGTCCTGAATTTTTGTATAGGGGAAGAACAGAACGAAAGAAACACATTGTCAAAATTTTAGCTGTCAAAACTCACTGGAAGTATTTTTTTAAAATGTTGAAAATTGCCGTATCACAGCTTACCTGGGTGCTGGAGGAATGTGCACCCCTGCCGTATCTGCGGCAGACGGAGCATGTTTAACACGACGGACGCATAGCCTTGGTTGACGGCAAATTGTCAAACAGATAACACTGAACAATGCGAAAGCAATTCGTAAAGTGAATTTCTGTTTCCGTTGATAGTTTCTCTGATACAATTGTTCGCAACTTCTATTCGCTCAGAATTTGCAACTCATTTAACATCCGTAATAACTGGCAGTTACCTTTGCAGTATCGCCAGGTATTAACAATGGAGATAAAACTGAATTAATTTTCTTTGTGTTTTCTTCGTGTATGCTAGCTAATAGCGTTTGCCTTTGCGTAGGTTGCAGAGTCTCACAGTAATGTGGAATCCAGCTAATGTTTTGAACCTTGCATAGATGAAATGTCAAGAACGTGGTATGCAATCGAAATCATCTACTTCTCCTAAAGAATTTCTTACGTGTTATTCATTCCTTAATTTCTTGGAAATTCACTGAATGATGTCGACGTATCGATAGAAATTATGGAAACATAAGAAGAAACAGGAAATAACTGACAATTCTATGAATTCTAATTCGAACAGTGACTATTGTGCTAATTAAAGTCCAGAACAAAAACACAGTATTTTCTTAGCCCGAAGAAAACATGTACGATTATAGCTTTCACTGTCAAAAGAAAGGCTACAAATTTTTTGGTTAAACGAAGAAGGGAGAAATTGTTTGAAGTTAAGCAGTGTGCAAAGCCGGCTACGTTTAGTAAAATCTGAACGTGAGTTGTACAAATGGAACAAAGATTTACACAAAATATGAAATGCATGCCAAAATGAAATTCACAAAACTGTAAAAGAAAAACTGTTTGAAAAATTTAGAACTGTTCGTGAGAGTCAATGCACCGTTACCCAGGGAGATCTACTCGTCTGGGTCCTCTGAATTGCGAATAAGATTAACATTACTGTTTTCAGGCTTCTTCGACCTAATTAAACAGATTCAGGAAATTATACGAAAAAAGAAGTCGGTAAAATACAAATTTTACTTCAGGTAAATGTGGAGAGGAAATGTATTTAACAGGAAATACTAAAGAGTAATCTGTAGCTGACATAAAGACGAAGCTTCTTGTTTACCCCCTAAAATGCTTTGTATAAAGCCAGCCAGTCAGTTTGCGTGCAAGTACTGCGTACAGACAGTTCTTAATAAGTTTGAGAGAAAGAAAGACAAAGTAGTTTGTGCAGCTGATGACTGCAATGACAATCTTGTAGTCTACCTAGCAAAATCTGGAAAAACAGAGGGGAATAATTTTCAGTATTAAATCCGAAACGTCTTCCTAGCATTTGTAACAAATAAATCATTGCTTTTGTTTTACTTTTCATCTAGACATAACATCACATCTGTCTCTGGGAGAACGACGAAAAGATTCGGCCTCTCGGCAAAGAGTTGTTTCGACACTGTAAAGTATTTTTCAGATAATTGTCGGACAATATAATTTCTGATACCTCTTTGTCATTTCAGGTTTATCAGCGGAATAGTATTGTCCAACTTCAGTCGTTTTTGCAATGTCTGTCCGATTCACCAAGTTTTACAAAGTTAGTCAAGGATGCCTGGTACACAGCACAATAAGCAGAACAACGGCCACAACCATTTCTTACTCCATTCTAATTCTGTCTAAATAAAACTAGTAATTACTGTGACGTGCTTAAATGCATTAATTTGTCCTTTAACAGGTGTGCCTGGTTTAAAGGAAATGTTTGTTTTCCTCATCCAACAGCCACTTCATATTTTTTAGATGACTACTGGAAATAATCAAAAGGACTATTTCATAGCGAGTAAAATATACATTATTCAAAAATCGTCATAAGAACTGTTGTTGTTGTTGTGGTCTTCAGTCCTGAGACTGGTTTGATGCAGCTCTCCATGCTACTCTATCCTGTGCAAGCTTCTTCATCTCCCAGTACCTACTGCAACCTACATCCTTCTGAATCTACTTAGTGTATTGATCTCTTGGTCTCCCTCTACGATTTTTACCCTCCACACTGCCCTCCAATGCTAAATTTGTGATCCCTTGATGCCTCAAAACATGTCCTACCAACCGATCCCTTCTTCTAGTCAAGTTGTGCCACAAACTTCTCTTCTCCCCAATCCTATTCAATACCTCCTCATTAGTTACGTAATCTACCCACCTTATCTTGAGCATTCTTCTGTAGCACCACATTTCGAAAGCTTCTATTCTCTTCTTGTCCAAACTAGTTATCGTCCATGTTTCACTTCCATACATGGCTACACTCCATACAAATACTTTCAGAAACGACTTCCTGACACTTAAATCTATACTCGATGTTAACAAATTTCTCTTCTTCATAAACGATTTCCTTGCCATTGCCAGTCTACATTTTATATCCTCTCTACTTCGACCATCATCAGTTATTTTACTCCCTAAATAGCAAAACTCCTTTACTACTTTAAGTGTCTCATTTCCTAACCTAATCCCCTCAGCATCACCCGATTTAATTTGACTACATTCCATTATCCTCGTTTTGCTTTTGTTGATGTTCATCTTGTATCCTCCTTTCAAGACACTGTCCATTCCGTTCAACTGCTCTTCCAACTCCTTTGCTGTCTCTGACAGAATTACAATGTCATCGGCGAACCTCAAAGTTTTTACTTCTTCTCCATGAATTTTAATACCTACTCCGAATTTTTCTTTTGTTTCCTTTACTGCTTGCTCAATATACAGATTGAATAACATCGGGGAGAGGCTACAACCCTGTCTCACTCCTTTCCCAACCACTGCTTCCCTTTCATGCCCATCGACTCTTATAACTGCTATCTGGTTTCTGTACAAATAGTAAATAGCCTTTCGCTCCCTGTATTTTACCCCTGCCACCTTCAGAATTTGAAAGAGAGTATTCCAGTTAACGTTGTCAAAATCTTTCTCTAAGTCTACAAATGCTAGAAACGTAGGTTTGCCTTTTCTTAATCTTTCTTCTAAGATAAGTCGTAAGGTTAGTATTGCCTCACGTGTTCCAACATTTCTACGGAATCCAAACTGATCTTCCCCGAGGTCCGCTTCTACCAGTTTTTCCATTCGTCTGTAAAGAATTCGCGTTAGTACTTTGCAGCTGTGACTTTTTAAACTGATAGTTCGGTAATTTTCACATCTGTCAACACCTGCTGTCTTTTGGATTGGAATTATTATATCCTTCTTGAAGTCTGTGGGTATTTCGCCTGTCTCATACATCTTGCTCACCAGATGGTAGAGTTTTGTCATGACTGGCTCTCCCAAGGTCATCAGTAGTTCTAATGGAATGTTGTCTACTCCTGGGGCCTTGTTTCGACTCAGGTCTTTCAGTGCTCTGTCAAACTTTTCACGCAGTATCTTATCTCCCATTTCTTCTTCATCTACATCCTCTTCCATTTCCATAATATTGTCCTCAAGTACATCGCCTTTGTATAAACCCTCTATATACTCCTTCCACCTTTCTGCCTTCCCTTCTTTGCTTAGAACTGGTTTGCCATCTGAGCTATTGATATTCATACAAGTTGTCTCTCTTCTCTCCAAAGGTCTCTTTAATTTTCCTGTAGGCAGTATCTATCTTACCCCTAGTGAGATAAGCCTCTACATCCTTACATTTGTCCTCTAGCCATCCCTGCTTAGCCATTTTGCATTTCCTGTCGATCTCATTTTTGAGACGTTTGTATTCCTTTTTGCCTGCTTCATTTACTGCATTTTTATATTTTCTCCTTTCGTCAATTAAATTCAATATTTCTTCTGTTACCCAAGGATTTCTATTAGCCCTCGTCTTTTTATCTACTTGATCGTCTGCTGCCTTCACTACTTCATCCCTCAAAGCTACCCATTTTTCTTCTACTGTATTTCTTTCCCCCATTCCTGTCAATTGTTCCCTTATGCTCTCCCTGAAACTCTCTACAACCTCTGGTTCTTTCAGTTTATCCAGGTCCCATCTCCTTAAATTCCCGCCTTTTTGCAGTTTCTTCAGTTTCAATCTGCAGTTCATAACCAATAGATTGTGGTCAGAATCCACATCTGCCCCTGGAAATGTCTTACAATTTAAAACCTGGTTCCTAAATCTCTGTCTTACCATTATGTAATCTATCTGATACCTTTTAGTATCTCCAGGATTCTTCCAGGTATACAACCTTCTTTCATGATTATTGAACCAAGTGTTAGCTATGATTAAGTTATGCTCTGTGCAAAATTCTACAAGGCGGCTTCCTCTTTCATTTCTTCCCCCCAATCCATATTCACCTACTATGTTTCCTTCTCTCCCTTTGCCTACTGACGAATTCCAGTCACCCATGACTATTAAATTTTCGTCTCCCTTCACTACCTGAATAATTTCTTTTATCTCGTCATACATTTCATCAATTTCTTCATCATCTGCAGAGCTAGTTGGCATATAAACTTGTACTACTGTAGTAGGCATGGGCTTTGTGTCTATCTTGGCCACAATAATGCGTTCACTATGCTGTTTGTAGTAGCTAACCCGCACTCCTATTTTTTTTATTCATTATTAAACCTACTCCTGCATTACCCCTATTTGATTTTGTATTTATAACCCTGTAATCACCTGACCAAAAGTCTTGTTCCTCCTGCCACCGAACTTCGCTAATTCCCATTATATCTAACTTTAACCTATCCATTTCCCTTTTTAAAATTTCTAACCTACCTGCCCGAATAAGGGATCTGACATTCCACGCTCCGATCCGTAGAATGCCAATTTTCTTTCTCCTGATAACGACGTCCTCTTGAGTAGTCCCCGCCCGGAGATCCGAATGGGGGACTATTTTACCTCCGGAATATATTACCCAAGAGGACGCCATCATCATTTAATCATACAGTAAAGCTGCATGTCCTCGGGAAAAATTACGGCTGTAGTTTCCCCTTGCTTTCAGCCGTTCGCAGTACCAGCACAGCAAGGCCGTTTTGGTTAATGTTACAAGGCCAGATCAGTCAATTATCCAGACTGTTGCCCCTGCAACTACTGAAAAGGCTGCTGCCCCTCTTCAGAAACCACATGTTTGTCTGGCCTCTCAACAGATACCCCTCCGTTGTGGTTGCACCTACGGTACGCTGAGGCACGCAAGCCTCCCCACCAACGGCAAGGTCCATGGTTCATGGGGGGAGGTCATAAGAACTATGCTACAGAAATTGTTATAAAGTATTTCATGTCAACATAGTAAAGTCTCAATTTATAGAAGTCGTCTGTAAGGTAACATCATATGCTGCCTTGATTTTCTTTCCTCTGATAGTCACTTGGGTAACAATTACATCTGCAACAGGTTAGGTGACGCTATGACATCTACATCTACATCTACGTGATTACTCTGCTATTCACAAGAAAGTGCCTGGCAGAGGGTTCAATGAACCACCTTCAAGCTGTCTCTCTACCGTTCCACTCTCGAACGGCATGCGGGAAAAACGAGCACTTAAATTTTTCTGTGCGAGCCCTGAGTTCTCTTATTTTATCGTGATGATCATTTCTCCCTATGTAGGTGGGTGCCAAAAGATGTTTTCGCAATCGGAAGAGAAAGCTGGTAATTGAAATTTCATGAGAAGATCCCGTCACAACGAAAAATACCTTTGTTTTAATGATTTCCACTCCAATTCACGTATCATGTCTGTGACTTCGCGATAATACAAAACGAGCTGCCCTTATTTGTAATATTTGGATGTCAGCTGTCAGTCTTACCTGATGCGGATCCCACACCGCACAGCAATACCCCAGAATAGGGCGGACAATCGTGGTGTAAGCAGTCTCTTTAGTATACCTGTTTCACCCTCTAAGTGTTCTGCCAATGAACTTCAAGTTATTCAAAAAAAATTAATGATTTGAGACATTTTTGGTATGGTTTAAGTACTTAAAGTTCGCGTTTGTGGCGCTACGATCTCTTGTCACGGTTGCGTCTACTTATTCGCCTGTACAAACCGCTCTTTTAAGCTGTTCTTCGTGGGTCCAAAATGAGCAACTTAAGAAAAAGGAAAAAAACTTGCAATGCGTGTTAGCGACTAAAATTTTGACAGCTCATTTCTTTTGGGGAATTCTTCCTGCATGAAAAATT
The DNA here is from genome assembly GCF_023864345.2 of Schistocerca serialis cubense. Classification (NCBI taxonomy): domain Eukaryota; kingdom Metazoa; phylum Arthropoda; class Insecta; order Orthoptera; family Acrididae; genus Schistocerca; species Schistocerca serialis. The sequence continues at coordinate 528,641,451 of NC_064640.1, forward strand.
TCATGTCACCTTTCGACATGTCGGATTCGACCATTCCTTTGTCAGATGGAGCAATATTCGACAGAGGGTGCGAAACTTGACGGAGGGCAATCATGCAGCGGCAATTAATGGCATGCGCAACTTATGGCATGCGCCTCCGTGCTACTTTCGATATCAACTTACCGACGTGTACCTACAATTTCCTCTGTAAAATTCACATGAAAGTTTTTGAACTGTTGTCAGCGGAAATTTCGGCAAGATTTAGACCTCATTAATCTGCAATATCGATACTTCTTTGAAGACTTCAAGATTTTGCAGCGGATGTTTGATATTGTCGCAGTCACTAATGTGATTTTTCGCAAAGCATTTAAGACCCATAAAATTACTACATCTACATCTACATTTTATGATTACTGTGCAGTTAATACTTAATTGCTTCGTACAGATTCACAGAACAACTTTCAGGCTATTTTTAGACCGTTTCACTCTCGCATAGCACGTGGGAAAAATGAACACCTACGTCGTTCCGCGCAAGCTCGGATTTCTCATATTTTATTACAATGATCACTTCCACCTATGCAGGTGGGAGTCACCAAAATATTTTCACATAGTTTGTGATAGAAATTACGTGAAAATATCTTGGACGAAAGAAAAACGTCTTTTTTTTCCTACCATTGGTCTCCCAGATTCCAACCCCGCCCCTTCCCCACTGCATCATCCAACGGTACAGCAACTCATATTGTATGTCCCATTATCTTTTCAGCCATGAAACATTTTCTGGGGACAGTCCACAGTTTTCATGCTTCGTTCTCAATTCCTTTAAAACTGATTGAGAACAATAAACGTCCCCCTTTTCTTATTTTTTGTCCTCAGTTTTTGAAATTTCCTAAAACAATCGAAATAGGAAGAATGTGCTGATCATTATAAACTAGAACATGGATGACTATACCAGTACAACCTAATTTGGCATCAATTGCTTATTCCATATATACATTTTGACATCGCAGTCCACGGAGAGCAGCGACCTGATTCTATATTTAAAAATGAACAGTCGAGATCACAATAATATTTCTTTATTAACCGGTTTCGGCTTACGTACAAGCCATCTTCAGAATTTTTTTTGAAAAATCTGAGAAGCCGTCAACACCAGCCATACGGGACCAAAAAGAAATCGAGATGGCTTGTACATAAGCCGAAACTGATTAATAAAAATATATTAATGCGATCTCGACTGGTCATTCTTAAATTATTTTGTTTAACTGCAAGAAAATGGACTAATGAAGATGAGGACTATTTTCTGGTGCGAATGAATTTTTACTTGAATTCAGAAATAATACCACACTGATGGGGGACATGCCGAAGCATCAGACTAGGACAGCTGTATAATCGTGGTGTTATTTCGTTTCTATTTATCTCATCTTTTTCAGCATCCACTTTCTTGTGAGTAAATAAATAAATGACGCCTTATGTACATTTTCTATTGGGAATTCTATGACTTTTATTAGCCACCACGGTGCAGCAAAAGTCTAAGAGATTGGCTTCTGATCATCCCAGTGAGACATGGATCTTGTGTTTGTCTAAAGGCACTGGTTATTTCGCTTCCCTGGAGTCAGTGGCCCTAAATTAGGGACGGCGACTGCTTATAGCTCACGGTGGTCGTTACACCCTAACTGAAAAAAAAGTTCTGTTAAGTACATTTTTTCCATTAAGTTGTTTCTAGAAGCGAAGTTACTGGATTTGGAATATTACTTCTTTTGTACAGTAAATTTCTGGTTTCACATTTTTTTTCTCTTGTGCAGAATCGAGGTCGTGTTGGATCAAGGTCATGTCTGTTACCGTTTCGTACTAAGTAGCGGCTGCTTTAGTTTTGAGGTAGTTAGAGGCAATGTGTTTACTTTCGTCAAAGTAAAAAACTTATTAAGTAACTGTTCCATATGCTTTTGGAAACAATTTGGTGTTTTAATTTTTCCTCTTGTTAATTTTTTCTCCTCATTTGCTAAATGTTTTCACTGTTTGATTTGAAATTAACTTTTTCCACTCTTTGCTTCCCATTAAATTTTGCTGATGTAGACGGCCACCTTGTCTTGCCTAATGGTAGAAACGGCCCTAGCCACCCCAACTTTTAAAACGGCGCGGTCGACTTCCTTCCCCATGCTTCCCTAACTCGCTGGGACAGATGACCTCGCTGTTTGGTCCTCATCCGAAATAAACTAACTAACCAACCACCCCAACTCGTGTACCATATTCGTTACACTATCTCTCCCACTTGGCGATAATCCAAAACCAACTGCCCTTCTCTGAACTTTATCGATTCTCTCCATCAATGCTATCTGGTGAGGATACCATATCACGCGGGAACATTCCAAAAGAGAACGAACAAGAGTAGTGTACGCAGTGTCTTTCGTAGATGTGTCGCTTCTTCTAAGTGTACTGCCAGTAAAACGCAATCTTTGTTTCCCCATCTCGATAATATTTTTTAAGTGATGTTTTTAATTTAAGATGTCCACAAGTGTAATCTACAGATATTTAGTGGAATTGACAAGCTTTAAATTTGTCTGATTTATCACGTAAGCAAAATTTATCGGGCAGTGTTTCATTACTCAGAATCAACTGACACTTTTATCGTATTGCAAGAAGCTTCTCAATTTCATTCTGAAATTCACTTTGGTCTTCTAATCACTTTACTAGAACGTAGACTACAGCATCATCTGTGGTGTCACCGCCAGACACCACACTTGCTGGGTGGTAGCTTAAATCGGCCGCGGTCCATTTAGTACATGTCGGACCCGCGTGTCGCCACTGTGTGATCGCAGACCTAGCGCCACCACAAGGCAGGTCTCGAGAGACGATATAGCACTCGCCCCAGTTGTACGAGGAGATTGCTAGCGACCATACGGACGAAGCCTTCCTCTCATTTGCCGAGAGCCAGTTAGAATAGCCTTCTGCTAAGTCCATGGCTACGACCTAGCAAGGCGCCATTAGCCTTACCTACTTTGAGAGTTATAGTATAATTGTCTCAAGAAGAATGCTGTAGTCATCAAATAATAAAGTTAAGTATAAAGCAGCTACGTACTTTTCTTGCTACCATTCAATAGTTATCCTGTTCCAGAATTGACGCCCGTCGGCGTGAGTGTGTACGCGTGCCTTTCTATCGGCTACCCGTCACTGTGGACTGGCTGCCTTGTCAGTCCACTTCATCATCTATTACAGTTCCCTGGGGAACGCCAGATCTCACTTCTGTTTCACTTGAAGACTTCCCGGTGATTACTACGAACTGTTGCGTTTTTGATAGGAAGTCACGAATCAGTTTGCCCCTTTTGAAGATCCAGAAAAATGGAATGAACTTGAGTTTCCCTGTCAAGACACTCATTACTTCGTGTGAATAAAGAGCCCGTTGTGTTTAACAAAAACAATATTTTCTGAATCCATGTTGACTATGCATCAAAAATTGGTTCAAATGGCTCTGAGCACTATGGGACTCAACATCTGAGGTAATCAGTCCGCTAGAATTTGAACTACTTAAACCTAACTAACCTAAGGACATCACACACATCCATGCCCGAGGCAGGATTCGAACCTGCGACCGTAGCCTATGCGTCAATAGATCGTTTTCTTCGAGATATTTCATGATGTTACAACACCTTACATGTTTAAATATCCTACTGTAAACCGATGTCAGTGGTAAGGATATGTAATTCAGCGGATTATTTCTGTTTTCTTTCTTGTGTATGCGTGAGTCCTGTATAACTTTCCAGTCTTCAGGTACGGATCTTACCACAAGTGAATGGTCCTATATGGAACCATATCATCAGCATTCTTCGAAAGGAACCTGGTTGGTATATCAACTGGACAGGAAGACTTGCCTTTATTAAGTGGCTTAAGTTGCTTCTCCACACCGAGAGTGTCTACTTGTAAGTTATCATGATAGCTGTTTTTCTTGACAGGAATTATCTAATACTTAGAGCAGTTGTTTATGGTGAAGGAATTTACGAAAACCGTGTTCAGTGGCTCCTCTCTAGCGGCGTCGTCACCGATAAGAGTATCATTACTATCACCCAATGAAGTTATTGAATGTGTCTCGCCAGTAGTACCCTTTGCATACGACCAGAATCTCTTTCGATTTTCTGCCAGATTCTGAGACTGTGTCTTTGTGGTAACTATTAAAAGTATCTTGCATTCAAGTCTGCGCTAAATTTCGAGTGATATAGAAGAGCGCTCATCTTGGAGAGTTTGCGTCCTTTTAAATCGAACTCGTGCTCGTCGCTCGTGCAACAATATTCTGACCTGTTCTGTATGCCATGGGAGATGTTTTAAATAAATATGTTTTGTGTTTAATTTTGATGTATCTCGGTGTTACGGTATTCAGTCTCGCTACAACGGCCTTGTGGTTACTAACAGCTGTAGCCATAATGACACTCTCCATTTGCTCTGGTTTGTTTGTTGTTAAGAGAGCTAGTATGTTATCGCAAACAATTACACTGCATGTAGGCTTCTGAGCTTAATGGTCAAAATAATTTTCAAAAATTGTTCAAATGGCTCTAAACACTGTGGACTTAACATCTGAGGTCATCAGTCCCCTAGACTTAGAACCGCTTAAACCTAACTAACCTAAGGACATCACACACATCCATGCCCTAGGCAGGATTCGATCCTGCGACCGTAGCAACAGCGCGGTTCCGGACTGAAGCGCCTACAACCGCTCGGCCACAGGGGCCGGCAATAATTTTCAGAGAAAGCATTTAGTACAATTATTTCCGTCGATTTTTTATGCTTACCACCGACCTTAAACATGTATTTTAGCCAAAATATCGAGGGTAGACTGACGTCGCCACCAACTATAACTGGATGAGACATTACCCATTCGAAATTAAAGTTTTCCCTGAATCTATGTGGAATAAAAAGCGGACCAAACGAATACTCCTCTGCCCAGATCTCCCTATAAGCTTGGAGAAGGTGCGTCACAAGGTGTCAATGAAATCTCCATACTTTTCATTCCTGACGCCCTCCACACACCAGTCAAATTTTGTGGCAGCATTCGGTACAGATATTCCGTTTACGTAAATATTAGTGAACGATGACATTAACATTGTCCTTACTAATCCCCAATCCAGCGATAGATATTTCAAAGACAATCGTGAACTTTGTACCAGCTTTTTTTGAACTCATCGTTCATATCTTTCTTTTTACCCATCTTCTATTCCCTACATTTGCAGTAACGTGGGATGCGAATCCGTCAACGATTTTCTCAAATTGTGACGAGATCATTGTACTATGGTACGTATCTTTGACCGACTTCGTGATATTGGCTGCGACCGATGTATCTGGGTAAGTTCAAATGGTTCAAATGGCCCTGAGCACTATGGGACTTATCTTCTGAGGTCATCAGTCCTCTAGAAATTAGAACTACTTAAACCTAACTAACCTAAGGACATCACACACATCCATGCCCAAGGCAGGATTCGAATCTGCGACCGTAGCGGTCGCGCGGTTCCAGACTGTAGCGCCTAGAACCGTATCTGGGTAAGTGTTTCGACGCTAAGCGACTCTGCTCGATGTCTCCTAGAGTGCACATGTATGTGCAGATTCTGAGTACACATTGCCATTTGGATGTCTGTCTATTCCGTGACCTGTTTAGTTGCATGCTGAATATGTGCTTCGTTAGTTAGACCTCTGTGTTATACGTTTCTGCGATACTCTTTCGTTTAAATTCTTAGTTTAATGTATGCTACCCAGCAACTGTGTCCTCATTTCATTTTGTTTCAGAACGGCGAGGCGTTTGCTGGCCGCGTTGGCCTTCTTTTTGTGGTCTCGGGCACCGCTGGGGGTCTCGTGTGTGGTTTCATTCTGGACAAAACCCACAAATTCAAGTACGTAATCCGTGTCTATCAGAAAGGTCAAGTAGTGGTCCTTTAAACTCCTCGTCTTATATATTGATATTTGTTTTCAACTGACTATTCGCACATATGAAAAAGGCACGTACGTACTTCACTGCTTATGTTAAAGTAGAGATGAGTGGAGAACACTCTACCGAAGGACAGAGATAAGGAACTAGACTAGAATTGAAATAACAAGTCGCATCGTATATTGAAATAATAGTACACTATTATTTCTGTACAGTGATCAGCACGGTTTGCCACAATAAATAGACATAGGCTTACATATACTGGAAAATAAATAAATAGTAGTAATGAGGAATGAAGGTTCAGAAATTAAATATTCTTTGCTTTTTTGTTTAATAGGCACACATCCGTTGTCCTGGTCGTGATTCTCCTTGTGAGTATGGTCGCTTTCACGTTCACTTTGTCTCTTGGAAATCATGCAGTCGTGTACGTCGTCTCATTGTGTTTGGGGTAAGTGAAAACTAAATCAATTATATACATACTTTGTTGGTTAACATAATCATCAGTCACAGTCCGATGTTCTATAGCTCGGTATGGTGTGTAGAGCAAAGAACCACAATCTTGGAAAGGTCCTGATGGTGGCTGTTGATGATTGCCGCTTTTCAAATAGGTATCCTCCCTAGGAATCACGCACATGAATGAAACAACAAGAAACGAAGGGCCTCACAGCGAACTACACACCTGTTCTCCGTTATGCATGGTTGGTTGGAGAAAATGTATGTCGATGTTTATTGTAAATTGGATGAAAATCTTTGCCCGCATCTCGTGGTCGTGCGGTAGCGTTCTCGCTTCCCACGCCCGGGTTCCCGGGTTCGATTCCCGGCGGGGTCAGGGATTTTCTCTGCCTCGTGATGGCTGGGTGTTGTGTGCTGTCCTTAGGTTAGTTAGGTTTAAGTAGTTCTAAGTTCTAGGGGACTTATGACCACAGCAGTTGAGTCCCATAGTGCTCAGAGCCATTTGAACCAATTTTTTTGATGAAAATCTTTCTGGAGAGCTGTTCTTGTGACAGTGGACCAGGATAGTACTAACATTACAACAGGGCCTCCATTAGGTGCCACACACTTCTTATTAGTATAAGTCTTTTTCACCGCCATGAATATCACCTCTTAGGGGCTGATGTGGCTACTTTTTCACGTCTTAGCACCAATACCCACAAATCTTGTATCGTATATTTATTCTTCCGCACACGAAATTTTTTCTCTGTTTTTCCGCTAAAACGCGTTTTAGGCAGGCTGATAAGGACGAACAGAGTGGTAAATCTTACATCGCCTGGAAGCCCCTAGAAAACATAGAAAACAAAGTAAACTGCAGAATTTCAGCACGCAGACCTACGGAGAAAATAAGTACCATTAAAAAGAGCTATCAAAACCGAACATTTCTGTCTAAAAGGCTTCTTACGATTTTTCGGTGATTTCATCAAAAAATCTTCCTGAAACTGATGATTTGACCAACGTTTAAGAAAATAAAACGACAGTTTATATGGTTATATGATATGTGCTTTTGAATTGTTACAGTGAGGGGAAGAAGTTACCTTATACGTTCCTTTGAATAAACTCTATTTGCAATTTCTAATGTTTATAACATACTGACCTCTTCAATGCTGCTTTGCCCAGATATGCGTTACACACATATACTGAACACACCTTTTCCTCCTCCTCACTGTGTCCACCTCTTCCTCCCTTTGTCCCTCTCATCCAACCACCTCACTATCTGCTCCTCTCCCACTCTCTCTGTCTCTTCATTTCCTCTTACACCTCTGTTCATCCATTTCTGTCACCCCCTCCCTCTGACCATATCTTCCTCCCCTCTCCCTCTGACCATATCCTCCTCTCTTTCTATCTCTGCCTCATCCTATTCCTTTTCCATCTTCACAGTACTCCTCTACACCTTCCACCTGCCTCATGCATCCATACCCTCCCCCCTTTCTATCCATTTCCTCATTCTATCGCTTTTTCTATCCTCTCTTCTATCCATTTCAACCTGTTCCCAGCCATACTGATTAGTGCATGTAGCCCCTGCAATAGACTTAAATAAAACAGGCTGAAACTACTTTGACAATGTGAGCATCATGCATGGCAAGCTACACATCAGAGGCTTGAAAATCATTGTCTCTAATATCCAGGCCACCATCCAAAACAGGTCAATTAAGCAGGCTGATAATACTCGAAAGCAACACACCTGTTATGTAGGGCAGCTTACATGTTGGGAATTGGAAAAACGTCACTTGACCCTGAGATATAGGCTGGCCAGAAAAGCCTGATGTGCAGGGCAGCCTATACACTGGGCGCTGGGAAAAACCACATTTCCGGCCATATGTCCGCTCCTATTGGAGCGAGGCGGTTATAAACTCCACAGAGCTGATACTCGTGAGGCCTGATGTTTCTATACCAAATTTGGCTGAAATCAATCTGGGAATCTGGGAGGAGATCCTGGACAGATGCAAATACACACATACACTCTGCTCTATACCGGGTGATCAAAAAGTCTGTATAAATTTGAAAACTTAATAAACCACAGAATAATGTATATAGAGAGGTAAAAATGCTTGGAATGACATGGGGTTTTATTAGGATGGCACTCCACCTCATATTGCTAGACGCGTGAAAGATCTCTTGCACGCGTCGTTTGGTGATGATCGTGTGCTCAGCCACCACTTTCCGCCATGCTTGGCCTCCCAAGTCCCCAGACCTCAGTCTGTGCGATTATTGAATTTGGGTCAATCTGAAGTCGCAAGTGTACCATGATCGACTGACATCTCTAGGGATGCTGAAAGACAACATCCAACGCCAATGCCTCACCATAACTCTGGACATGCTTTACAGTGTTGTTCACAACATTATTCCTCGACTACAGCTATTGTTGAGGAATGATGGTGGACATATTAAGCATTTCCTGTAAAGAACATCATCTTTGCTTTGTCTTACATTGTTATGCTAATTATTGCTATTCTGATCAGATGAAGCGCCATCTGTCGGACATTTTTTGAAATTTCGTATTTTTTTTGTTCTAATAAAACCACATGTCATTCCAAGCATGTGTCAATTTGTACCTCTCTATCTACATTAGTCCGTGATTTATTCAGTTTTCAAATTTATACTGACTTTTTGATCACCCGGTATATACAGAGTGGACAGAAATAGTTTGAAAAGCTTGTAAGGATGTTCCAGGGTAGGCTGCACTGAGAAAGAAATGTTGAGAAAAAATTCGATACTGCGTTTTACAGGCTATAATACACCATAAGACACACTTTAATTTTTAAGCAACTTTTTTAAAAAGTAACATTTTTGTCATCTTTGGTATTAGCTTGCAAAACCAGACTAAAAAAATTCTTACTTCATAAAACCGAACTGGCGTTTAAAATCACTTAAAATCGTCATCTGAATTTTTTTCGTCTTTTTCTTCGTCTTCTTCTTCTTCTTCTTCTTCGTCTTCGTCGTCATCGTTCTCCTCTTCATATATAAGATGGTCTTTACTGCCATCGAAGCAGTCACTAATGCTGTACGTCTTGAAAGGTTTTATCCATTGACAACTTGTTTGATTGTAGGTCGATTTAAAGCTCCCTTTGACCTGAAGTCGTGTTGGGTTGCATCCATCATGCATTCTTTCCATTCTTCTCTCATATACACTTTAAGTGGTTTATTTGTCGCTACTTCAAGAAGTTGCAATTGTGAAGAAAGTCTGCATGGAATAACAGCAAACTCTGTTTTTCCCTGTTTTAATTTCTCTTTCACAGAATTTTTCAAATAATTACTAAACTGATTTAGTACAAGAAGAGAGGTCTTCTTGAATAAAAAATCCTATCCTTCTCTCCCACACTCCGTTACTCCATACCAGCCTCGTCCATCCAGCCGTTGCCATGTAAATGAACAACAAGACCTAGTGGTATTTTCAGAAGATTTTGGCATTGCTTTGTGCTTGAAAATGATAGTTGGATTAAGTTTAGTACCGTCAGCACAGCATGAAAGGACAACAGTGTAGTGCATTTTTTCACGTCCACTTGTTTTTATAGTTACAGTTTAAGCACCTTTCATGGCAACTGTTCTGTTATTCGCCACATCAAATGTTTTCGTCCACATTCGCTATTTGGCTTAGTTTCGCACAGGTTTTCTTTCGATGTTGTATAATAAAGCGATGGGAAGATAATATTTTCTCTTCATACTCTTGTGGCATTTTTTAGGTATTTTAGTTTTTATTTGCATGCTAAATCCATGACGCGTTATAAACCTGTAGCACCAACCAACTCCACCCTTAACGTCTGTTATGTTCTACTGTAGCGTTAACTTACGAGCGTGTATTTGAATAATTTTTACATTAATCCCAGTGCCATTTTGACGGTGTCCTTGAATCCATTTCAATACGTCAGCTTCTACTTTAGGCCGTTTTGCATCCAGCCTTCTACTTGCACATTTACTGTTCCTCCTTTTTCTCAGTTCTTCTCTACTAACCTGCCATTAGAGAATGGTTTTTTGGGTTGGTGGAGGGCCGAAATGCCGCTCAGCTGCTCTGTATCCATGTTCTTCTGCATATGCTCTCACTTTTAATTTACAGCCCGCATCATGTGAATACCTCTTATTATTTTCAGTTACGAAAGTAGCCACTAAAAAAATATTGTACTGTTACCGAAAATACAAATCACTTTCAATTCAAGTTCACTGGAGTTTTCTGGATGTACACTCCTGGAAATGGAAAAAAGAACACATTGACACCGGTGTGTCAGACCCACCATACTTGCTCCGGACACTGCGAGAGGGCTGTACAAGCAATGATCACACGCACGGCACAGCGGACACACCAGGAACCGCGGTGTTGGCCGTCGAATGGCGCTAGCTGCGCAGCATTTGTGCACCGCCGCCGTCAGTGTCAGCCAGTTTGCCGTGGCATACGGAGCTCCATCGCAGTCTTTAACGCTGGTAGCATGCCGCGACAGCGTGGACGTGAACCGTATGTGCAGTTGACGGACTTTGAGCGAGGGCGTATAGTGGGCATGCGGGAGGCCGGGTGGACGTACCGCCGAATTGCTCAACACGTGGGGCGTAGGTCTCCACAGTACATCGATGTTGTCGCCAGTGCTCGGCGGAAGGTGCACGTGCCCGTCGACCTGTGACCGGACCGCAGCGACGCACGGATGCACGCCAAGACCGTAGGATCCTACGCAGTGCCGTAGGGGACCGCACCGCCACTTCCCAGCAAATTAGGGACACTGTTGCTCCTGGGGTATCGGCGAGGACCATTCGCAACCATCTCCATGAAGCTGGGCTACGGTCCCGCACACCGTTAGGCCGTCTTCCGCTCACGCCCCAACATCGTGCAGCCCGCCTCCAGTGGTGTCGCGACAGGCGTGAATGGAGGGACGAATGGAGACGTGTCGTCTTCAGCGATGAGAGTCGCCTCTGCCTTGGTGCCAATGATGTTCGTATGCGTGTTTGGCGCCGTGCAGGTGAGCACCACAATCAGGACTGCATACGACCGAGGCACACAGAGCCAACACCCGGCATCATGGTGTGGGGAGCGATCTCCTACACTGGCCGTACACCACTGGTGATCGTCGAGGGGACACTGAATAGTGCACGGTACATCCAAACCGTCATCGAACCCATCGTTCTACCATTCCTAGACCGGCAAGGGAACTTGCTGTTCCAACAGGACAATGCACGTCCGCATGTATCCCGTGCCACCCAACGTGCTCTAGAAGGTGTAAGTCAACTACCCTGGCCAGCAAGATCTCCGGATCTGTCCCCCATTGAGCATGTTTGGGACTGGATGAAGCGTCGTCTCACGCGGTCTGCACGTCCAGCACGAACGCTGGTCCAACTGAGGCACCAGGTGGAAATGGCATGGCAAGCCGTTCCACAGGACTACATCCAGCATCTCTACGATCGTCTCCATGGGAGAATAGCAGCCTGCATTGCTGCGAAAGGTGGATATACACTGTACTAGTGCCGACATTGTGCATGCTCTGTTGCCTGTGTCTATGTGCCTGTGGTTCTGTCAGTGTGATCATGTGATGTATCTGACCCCAGGAATGTGTCAATAAAGTTTCCCCTTCCTGGGACAATGAATTCACGGTGTTCTTATTTCAATTTCCAGGAGTGTATGATGACAGGGTGGGAGGGAGGCACTGTTAGGAAGCTTCTGAATCCCCGCAACCCATATTCTTCTCATAGGTGCACTGCTGCTGCCAGTTGAAGCCAATGTTGCCAGATGAAGATAGGTTTCACCTGGCATTGAATATATGGTCATTTCTAAGACTGGAAGGAATTTTAAGTTAAACACTAGACATTTTTATATTAATTTCAAGAACAAGACGCACCTGAATTTTGGAGGCTATTTTTCGAAGTAAAAAGTGCGTCTCACCGCCGGTAAACTGCGGCGTTTCTCCGCTTCAGAGTTAATTAGAACTGAAGTTAGCCAATCAAGCCGTTGCACGCGCAAATTTAAGTGGCCCACCATGTACAATTAGTGCCAGCTGTTCTCATAGCGTAGAAGATAGTGCACGAGATTGCTCAGCCTTTGGCTCAGGTTTGACCTTTACTACTATATACCAAGTCCAACTTTTATATCACTCTCTTTCGATTTTAGGAAACCAAAGGAAGAACACGTTTTGCGACACTCTCTCTGGTGGACCACTTGAATTTGAGAGCGTAATAGCCTCACTGGCTAACGTAAATGCTAATTAACTCGGAAATGGCACAACGTATCTACTTTTTTCCCTTAACATTTATTATTCTGCACATCTACTCTGGAGCATCCTTACAAGCTTTTAAGGCTTTTTATGACCACCTTGTATAACAGATTAACCGAACATATCAAATTATTCTGTCTCTGTTTGCTGTAAGACATGTTGAGAATGCTTTCCGCCTTGTTCTAACCACAACGTGCTTGCATTTGTGCACTTCAAGTACCTCGACTATCATATTTCGCGAATTCTGTTTTTCATGCTATCTCGCGTTGTAGAACACACAGTACCAAAAGAAATAACCAAGGGAAATTAAATGTGGCGGTTGTGGTGGCTGAGTCACTGGCCTTCCTCTACTAATCCAACAACCAGGAAGAATTTAATTTGAGATACACCTGGTCACAAAGCAAAAATGTGCTAGATACTCATCTTGCTTTAACCGTGTTAGCAGCCGTGTTGCTAGTACATCATTTGTCAGTGTATGCTGGAGAAATTCGGAATACCACGCACAACTTGATCGTAAAAAATAAGATCCGTTAACTTTATCATGTATATGCTCGACTAGGTATTTATGCACCAGATGTACTGGTTGTTTTGAAATACGACAGTTTTCTGCGTCAGTCAATTATAAGTGACTCACACAGAAAACTGTTTTATTTGTACTTCGCACCAGTTACAGCACTCATGATGCCCTTCTTTATGGACGAAATATTAACTCATTGTCTTGCTGGCGTAATCGGTGAGGGTTTACTTCTCACTAAAAATGATCAGTTCTGGATATTTACCTCTCCATTAGATTTGAAAGCGGCTTCATCAGTCCACAATGACAATGGTGACGTCCAGATTTTGATTTAGAAGCCAGATGAAGAAGGTGATTCTTGTCTCGAGATTATCTTCGCTTAATGTTTGATGAATATGGACGTGATACGGTCATAAACAATTAACATCTAGAAGTCTCCAGATGGAAATTAAGCTCAAATCGAAATCGCGTACTATAGTTCCCGTAGAAAAATGTGGCACACGATTATTGCAATAAGAACATCTGGTAAGACTAAAACGTCTACTAACTTTTCTGGCAGAAGTGTGGGACGGTTGCACTGCTGCGAATGCATGCGTCCAATCGCCGAAAAACATATCCTGGCTGATGTGAACAATTTCAGTATCTCTCTGGATTAACCGCCTCTACTTGATGATAATTTTGGCATTATTCTGCGAATACCATAAGCATATTAAATGCCTCTTCCTTAGAGTATATGAAACGATTCTACGTTAGACCATACGAAATGCCTCTTGGGTAGCATGTGATAACTCAATGAATAACATAACAAGAGGCCTGAGGCGGTGCATAGTCACAGGTCTCTCTAACAGACCTAGGAATGTTTTACGCGAGTAATGATACGAGCATCGAGGAGCTACGAGTTGCGCTGTCTAGTGTCAACAGTTTTCACATGCTGCGGTTGAGTGACGTGGCGTAACGGATCGCCAGGCAGAGTTTATTGCTGATATCATAGTAATGGTGCAGAATAAAAAAAAAAAAAAAAAAGAGAGAGAGAGAAAATTTGGTGAGTTTTGAGAGCTCTTTCCATCAGTACTAATTTTTCCTACTCCTCATTTAAAACTCTGGAGCTGAGTTCGTTTTCTTCATTTTTCAAGGGCTCCCAGGCTTTGTAAAATTCACCATTCTATTCGTCCTTATCTGTTTGCCGAAAACACATTTTACTCGAAAAAGATCAGACTACCGTTTCCGAGAAAAAGTGCATATACGCTTGGTGCGAGGCGCCTAATATTTCCACCTCAAAGTACTTTGATCCGTTAGAGACAAATTGCAATATGCTTTCATCTAGGCAAACATTAACCAGGAGCTCATGCAAAAAACAACAATGCGTTTCGCAACTTTGTTAATAACCCAGATACTTTTATGGTACTATGCTATTTCTTGCCACCAGAACATCAGACCTCGACGAACCAATCTGAGTGATACCATTCTTTTGCAGACCTAGCTAGAAATCACTAAGTAAAAATGCACTCAGTAAAAGGCTTTTTGTGCTGTTGGTATAGCCGCTGAATGTTCCACCACCTGAACTTTACTCCACTCTCCAAAGAAACTTGCGCAGCAGAGGCAATACGTACGTGATATTTACGGTACTCTCTACGAAAACAAGTGTCGTTGAAATAAGAGATACGTCGTCGGTTGTATGTTTACTTTCGGAGGAATTAATTGGAGTTCAGTGGAACCACTGTCTACGTAGATCAGGTTTGTTATAGGGAAAGCTGCTGTTCATCTACAGTATGTTACTTGTAAAATATCGACATAGTCAGATTATTAGTAACCCATAAACCATTTTCAGGAGTACAATGCTACCTACTAACGAAAAGTCTGTCGAAGTGCTCTTAATTCAGGGCACTTGTAACCAAAATGCATCAAGAGCAGCAGAACAGTTTCCAGACAGACGTTTTCCAACTCTTTGTTGATTCATTATGGACTTTTTCCAACTCATCCCACCTTCTTTAATACCATCGTAAAATGTCGTGGGACTGGAAGTTTTGCCCCAAGAAAACGTATACAGAGTAGGACTGGTACCAACGATGCTGCAGAAGAAGCAGTTCTTGCAGCTGCTGTAATAAATCCTTACGTCAGTTCTCTTCAAATACAGAAGGAGGTTGGTATCGGCCAAAGAAGCATTCTGTGTATTTTTCCTAGACATAATACCGTTCCTTTTCATTTTTCCCTACACTAAGAGCTGTATGGCATTGATTTGCAACATCTTTTCTATGTTATCGGTGGATTATTCAGCAAGACAATAATTTTCTGGATAAAATATTGTTTTCTGAAGGGCCTACGTTCACAAATCACAGGAATGAAAATTTGAGAATGGTGTATTACTTGTCAATGGAAAACCCACAGTATATTCGTTAGGTGTTCAAGTGAAGATGGAACGTGTTGTGTGGCATATCTGACTGCAAGTGATCGGCTCAAATTTCGTTGATGATACGCTGAACAGGGAAAAGTGGACACAGTTTTTGTCATATGCTTTATCCATGTTATTAGAAAATATGTCCTTGAGAACTCATTACATTATGTGGTCCCACTTGATGGATTTCTTCTTCATAGTTCTCTAGCAAGAGTTGTATTAAACCGCTTGTTTCTAAATCGGTGGGTGGGAAAATGCAGCCCTATTCAGAAGTAACCAGCACGATCGCCAGACCTGATACATTAGATTTCTTCTTCCGGCGTTATGCAAAGCACGTTGTCTACAAGAAAGTTGCAACGACTGTGATGGACATGAGAGAGCGATGATTGCTGCATGTACAGCGATTACTCCAGATATGTTAACGGTAGTGAATTCATCAGTGAGGCAATGCACGCGAAAATGTCGTGCTGTTAATTGTTCTTACTTTGAAAGAATCGCCAACAGAAACGTTTTGGTCCTGGCGGTCTATGGGCCAGATATAAAAAGATCTCAAGACGAAATATTCGCTTTGACTATATTCCTATTTCCAACATCTACAGGGACACATCAGATGGATGGCAGCATTGATGACACTAACGAAAACTGAAATGTGTGGCCAAAGAGCTCACGCTGGAGAAGGCGATCGATGGGGAACATGAAGATGGGGTGTTAGGGAAGAATGGAGACCAATTGGTAAAATAAAAAAGAGGGAACAAAGGTAGCATCTAAAAAATACTAAACATAAGCAAAAATATCAGATTTTAACCCAAAATAATGAATTTTATCCTGCAAAATCTAAAAGTTTTGTAACTGACAAAAATTCTTTTGCGAACGCAGGTAGATATTCTCATGGATATGTCTATTTGTTGAACTGTGCAGGAGGTACAAAACTGAACTGTCTCACCTTAATGCTGGCTTTCTTTCGTGCGAAACATGTTTAAACCTTTGTCAAGTGTAATGCACAAAAATTTCTATACCTGAAACTTTCGTGGTTTCACTCGTTTCCTTGCTTCCTGAGAATTGACACTACCTTTATTACTTTACCAGATGAGACCTGTAACTTATACGCATTAACATTTCATTTTAAAGTTCTAAAATCATAGCTCTGAAACGAATCAAGGAATAATTTATGCTACAGAATCGCTTTGTGCAACTGTTCAGCATTACGCAGATTCATGCAGCGACAATGTACCTCTTATGATGAAAGAAGGAATGTTTATGTACGAGGTGTGCTAGTTAGTTATACATTACATTAACGAACCATTCTTTTATCGAAATGACGTGGTGCGAGTGAGTTTGCAGGATATGTAAACACAATGTTTCAGGTTACTAATTTTTAAACAAAGATTCGTCCACAGAGTAAAACGAGTTATCCAGGAGAATTGATTGTAGGTTATATTTAATACTTGCTTTGCAGCCTTTAGACATTTTTTGTTATTGGAAAAGTGATATAAATTTTTTGTTGCTGTATATTGAACGCCTTTCTGAGCCACTGAAAGCTTTAATAATAGATAATAAAAGTATTTTTTTCCTCTAGTGTTCATTGCCATTCTGCTTAAACTATGATGCATTATTTATGACGGATTTCATTAGCGCATTTATGTATTGTGATAGTGCAGTTAAAATGCCCAACTCCTTGAAGAGGTACCTACAAGACGACCACAGGTGAACACCTCATATTGTTCTTTTTGATAGCTTTTGTGCAATCAGTACTTTACCTTCTTCCATAAGACATTATTGAGTGGAAATATGTAAAGTATCTCAGGAAGTTGACTCGCTTGTTTCCAAAAATAGCATTTACGTGGATGGTAAAAATAGCTGAACTAAATTATTTGAGGAGCTCCATTATATGCTTCTTCCAGTTCAAGTTTTCAGCAATACATACACTCCAAAATTTGGAGCATTCTACTGTGTTTACTGGCTCCTGTACACATGCCACATCAATTCTCGATACTATTCGCTTTGTTGTACAAGAGTGATTATAGTATGTTTTCTCAGAATTTAGGAAGAGTCCGTTTTCAGATAACCACTAAATTATTCTTTGAAAAACATAATTGAAAATGTATTCTGTTGCTTTCTTTCCTATGAAATTTGTTATAACACTGGTATGCTCCTCAAAAAGTACCAGTATCTATATAAAGTACCTATATAAGGAATAGGAGTGGACCCAAAACTGAACCTTGTGGGATCTCTTTTGTGATTTCTCCCCAGTCACTAAAATTTTCTCTCCTCCAAGCACGGTTTGAATTATTCAGCACAACGTTTTTGCATCATATTTGTTAAGTATGATTCAAATCTGTTGTGTTTAAACCTATCAATCCCATAAGACTTAAGTTTTTCTAAGAGCTGCACAGTCAGTAGCTGTGGAAAGATTACAAAAATAACAGATGGAGATATTTTATTAATATATAAATGGCACTCTCAGTTGAACAACTCTTCTGGAATCCAAATTATTGTGTGCTAAGTAAATTGTTTCTACTTAAATGTGAGACTACTCTTGAATACATTACTTTTTCAAAGACTCAAACAGTTTAGGCACATCTGACCTAAATTAAATGAAACAGCAGAATGAGCCCTATTCAATGTAAATCATTTCTCACTTTATTAAACACATAAACAGTAGTAACACCCTAACATGCGGGCAATTAAAGTTTAGTCGCTCACAAAAACAGTAACCAGTGGTGTCTATTGCTATTACTTGATATATGAAAAAATTAAATCTTTGTACACAAAAATAAACTCTTACACAAATGAGTTCAAGTGTACAAAAAATTAAACAAACGAACATCATACAGTGGAATCAAAGTTGTTACAAAATCAAATAAGAATATAGAAAAGTTCTTAATATTAAGCTTAACAGGAGTTAACATTCAACAAAATTGCAATGCCAGTTATAGTGCTTGTTCCACTTGTATTTTAACAGACATATGAACTAAATAGAGATCTGGAGGCATAGTTTCTTCCAATATGCGAATAATTACTATGTCACTACATTTACCATTGATGCTACTCCACTACTCACTGCTGTTGTCTTCACTCGATGATTATTCTACATCAAATCTAGAGCTGGTGCTCAAAAAATAAATTTACATAGGTGAGTGTATCAACTATGTGGCATCTATGCCTTTAAGCCACTTTGGGTTTGTAATCCATAAACAGTCACCAACAGGACATTTTTGTCATATTAAAAAAGAGAAATGTTAAAATAATAGAACAACCATCAGCATGCACTATCAGGATTGTAATCGTGTGGTCCAAATGCAATGTCTAGGTGTGAGGTATAAAGATAACAAATTCTATACTAGCATTAAAAGTGGATCAGAGCCATAAATAGAACAGCGTTCTTGGGTTGGGAAGCTACCTCAGCACACACTACATATAGTTTCCAGTATTGGATGTTAATAATAATTACATTAGATTAATAAGTGAAACATATGTACATCTTACCACTCTGTTTCCTCAAAGATCACAGATTCTTTCTAAGTATAACACCCAATTTGGAAAACCAGGAACTAATACACGAACAACCACACACAATCAAAATTCACCACGTGGGATCCCTGAAAACATGTCTGAAAAACAGAAAGTTATTGATTAGTTAAGTATCACATATAATAGGATTATAATCTGAAGATATGTACACAGCTCTTCCTCCCACTTATCTGTAAAGTCACAAACATTTTAGGCAGTTGCGAGCCAAATTTAACGAAACAGCAGACTAAGTCATATCAAATATAAATAATTGCACACTTTATGAAACACATACACAGCAGTAATAGCTTAAAATGAGAGCAATTAAAGGTCAGTCGCACACAAAAACGAAAACCAGTGGTATCTACTGCAGTTACTTGACATATGAAAGAAACAAGCAAGTACCGTTTAATGAAAGATAGGTAAATAGCTGGCTATGCAGGAACATTCAGACCTTCAAATTTTATCCAAACTCTTCAGTTTCCCTCTCTCAGCTGTTTATTGTGTCACTGTTGGAGGGAACTGGAGTCGCCAGACAACACTAACTGATATCAGTAAAACAGCTCGGTCATAACTAAAATAAACTTCATCACATAAATAGCTCTCACTAAATAGCTCTAAAAGATCTCAAAATAATAATCATCAGTATTATCAGATCCATTAATAATACCACTACCTGACTGCATCTACAGTACACTTTCCTACCACATGCCAGGCCCAAAAACATCACGACAATTTTTAGGGGACACCCTTTCACACCAAAAGATTCAGTGTTCCATAACTGATCCTGGTTCTGATTAACAACTAGGACTCTTGGGAGACATAATTGAGACAAACACGTCAATTTTTTTTCGTTATAAGTCTCTTTCCAAGGGAAAAAAGTTACAGATAATGCAGAACAATGGTAATATTTAACAGAGGAACCCAAAATGTTTCACTAGTGGAGACCCTATAGACAATAACTTCCTTACCTGTTATCAACCAATAAGACTACATTATAAACTACGAATACAATTAATTCTCCACATTTACTTTCATTCATAATTTGTATTTAATTTCTTGCACTGTATCTACTCACAATCATATTCTTCTGCTGCAACAGTTATACAGATATGTTTATAGCCAAAACACTATCCTCTAGGACATGTAGTAGATTACATAGTATTTGCCTTCCTCATCGGCCCTTGTCACCTACACTATGACATTACATGGAAACACCACAACTGATACTAATGTTAACGAGAAAGAAAAATCAACAGGATAAGTAGGAAAATGAGACTTAGCAAAATCATGTAACTACTAATACTTAACAATAAAAAAGGATAAGTGCGAGTGCAACTTGCACTCTGAGGGTTTTGCAAAAACGCAGTTGCGGTGACGTGTGTGTCCCTATTCTAACTCAGTTACCCAACTGGGTAAAGGAGGTTTACAGTTTAACGTGGATTCCGAACCAGGTGTTTTTTTCTGATAACTCCTCACACCGTTGAGAGGTCAAGGCTAGGTTAAAACGAAGACGGATAAATCCGTGGTCCAACCGAGTTCGATCCCGCAATCTCTCGCTTTCTACGCAAGCATTTTATTGCTGGACCAACAGACCCGACTACATGAAAAAAATACTGCACCTAGAAAGACGACGTCGATTTTGATCCGATGACACCATATGTCACCTAGGAGATAGTGGATGTACTGATAATGGTTTCAGCATCGTCCAAAAACAGACTGAGTAGTAAGATAGCTACCATGACGCCATCTGTATTTACCTTTTCACGGAGAATGCTAACAGCCAGAAGGCTCAGTGGGGTGCAAACGTGTGAAGCAAGCAGGCGACCATGCAACAGACACGCGATCGTTCTTCCTACAGCCAACTGAGCGAGTTTGAAAGGGGTCAAAATAAGGCCTTCCGAGTAGGCTGAAGGTCGTCACAAGTTGGACGTGCTGCGTCAACCACAACTGTGGTCACGTGAACATCATCACACCTGTAGACGCATCACAGACGCCCGCCAGGGTCGTCGCACTGTGAGGGCAACAGTGGTAGATCGAATAGCTAGCACAGCACAGATAAGAGGGCTTAATAGCCCAGACGCGTCAATATGAGATGTTACGAACCGGTTATTAGCAGATGGACTACAGGCACGCACACCTCTAGCCGCCGGCCGCGGTGGTCTAGCGGTTCTAGGCGTGTAGTCCGGAACCGCGCGACTGCTACGGTCGCAGGTTCGAATCCTGCCTCGGGCATTGATGTGTGTGATGTCCTTAGGTTAGTTAGGTTTAAGTAGTTCTAAGTTCTAGGGGACTGATGACCACAGTAGTTAAGTCCCATAGTGCTCAGAGCCATTTGAACCAACACCTCTAGCCTGTATTCCACTCACGGCACAGCGTCGACATGCACAGCTCGACTGATGCCGTCAGAGGGTCACTTGGAAGATCGAATGGTGCGCCGTGGTCTTCAGCGATGAAAGCAGATTCTGCCTGCATGCAAGTGATAGTCGATTGCACATACGACGTAGACCTGGCGAGAGCTGTTTCGAATAGTCCATTCATCCAAGACATAACGGTCTGGGGTGGATAAGCTACACCACGCGTTCAGCTTTGGTGTTACTGGAGGGGACAGTAACCAGTGCTCGATACATGCAAAATGTAGGTACACTCTTCTTTTGCCGTTGTTGCAACAGGAAGGTGATGTGTTGTTCCAAGAGGATAATTTTCACCATCACACTGTCCGTGATACCCAAGGCGCTCTGTAACACGTGTAGCGACTTCCTGCCTATCATGATCTCAGGACTTCTCCCCGATCGAGCACGTGTGTGACATGATGGGAGAGATGAGACTCGTGCAACTTGTCAACCAACAACACTTACAGAGTTATGTGAATAGGTCGAGCAGGCGTGGCATAATGTATCCCAGGATAGCATTCACCATTGACTGGGTGCTAAAGTCAGAGCCTGCATTTCCACTTGTGGAGGCTACACCATATATTAATATAGGAGCATGGACTGGTACCTGGTACGTCAGAACCATTTCTGCTATTGATCTGAAAATGTAATCATTTCTTGAACCCCATGTGGACAGTAGCAGTAGTAAATCTTGTGTGAATCTGAAACCTCTAAAAGGCTGAACTAATTTTTTTCTGAACTGTGGATGAAGCCCGACCAACAGGCATTACAAAATTGTTCAAATGGCTCTGAGCACTATGGGACTCAGCATCTTAGGTCATAAGTCCCCTAGAACTTAGAACTACTTAAACCTAACTAACCTAAGGACATCACACACACCCATGCCCGAGGCAGGATTCGAACCTGCGACCGTAGCAGTCCCGCAGTTCCGGACTGCAGCGCCAGAACCGCACGGTCACCGTGGCCGGCCACAGGCATTACATGCATTGATCAAAAATGATAGTGCATTGAGAATGGCTACTTTCTAGCTGAATTGTAGATCTGCCAATAAAAAATTCAAAAGGACGACTGACAGCTGAAATCTGAAATCTGTTATTTACGTAACAAAATATTTGACGTATATGGCCACATCTTTTGGTTGCACTGGCTTAGATGCTTACATTCTTTACGCCACCAAGGAACCACAGATCTTAGTATTTGACATAAACGTCAACATGATATTTGTACCTGTTCCCGAGATAAAAGGGTCTTAATAGTCGGACAGGCAGACGAGCAACAAAGTTATCCTATAAGGGTTCCGTTTTTATCGACTAAGGTTCAGAACACAAAAAATAATAAGATTCACAGAATAAAGTCAATCAATACAACCTTACACCTTTTCTGCACACAGAACGACGCTCTAACACAAAAATAGAAGACCCTTCAGGAATGAATTATGCAAATGGGATGGACATTGGTTGGTGCGATATTCTTGTACAAACAAACAACTGATTAGAATTTCATAAAAATTGGATGATTCATTCGAGAGAAAGAGTTTCACAAACCGAACAAGTGAATAACGCGTTTTTCCACCTATAGCCCTTATGCCAACAGGTTGACGTTGATTGACAGAGTTGTTGGATGACATCTTAAGGAATATCGTGCCATATTCTGTCCAAATCGACCTTTAGATCGTCAAGATCCCGAGCTGATTGGTGGACTATGAGCATAATGCTCCAAACGTCCTGAGATGGGGACTTATCCAGCGACCTTGCTGGCCAAGGCTGGGTTTAGTAAGTACGAAGACAAGCTGTAGAAACTCTCGCCGTGAGCGGGTGGACATTATCTTATTGAAATATAAATCGAGGATGACTTGCCACGAAGGGCGCAGAACATCGTCAACGCACCGCTGTGCTGTATGGGTGCAGGGGATGACACCCAAAGGGGTCCTGCTATGAAAACAAATTGCACCCTAGATCATCACTCCTGGCTGTCGGGCAGTATGATGGGTGACAGGTTAGTATCCCACCACTGTCTGGGGCGTCTCCAGACACGTGTTCGCTAGTCATCAGAGCTCAATTCGAAGCGGGACTCGTCACTGAAGACAATTATACTCCAGTAAATGAGATTCAAGGGAACACATCTGTACATAAATTTCTCGTTTTTGATTCCCAGACATCTAACTAGGCGCGTGGAGTGGCCGCACGGTTTGAGGCGCCATTTCACGTACTGCGGGGCCCCTCCCTCCGGAGGTTCGAGTCCTCCCTCGGGCATGGGTGTGTGTGTTGTTCCTAGCATAAGTTAGTTTAAGTTCGCTTAAGTAATGTGTAAGTCTAGGGATTAATGTGTAAGTCTAGGGATCGATGACCTCAGCAGTTTGGTCCCTTAGGAATTCACATTCATTTGAACATTTTTGTACATCTAACTAGTGTTAATTTTCTGTGACGTGATTAATTTGTAGACCTATTTGGATGCAGTAAGTCTCGTCACTTTCACTCATTTCTCAAGTACCATCTCATATCAACTCCTTGCTCAGGAAGTGCGTCTAACCGAACAGAGGCAAATCTTCTCGTGGATCTGTCTATAGATTTGCCGATCACCACGAGCCATATCACTTACTCAATGAATGGTTTTACATTCGAGGCATGATGAATACATTGAAAGTTACGCGTGAATTAAGATGAATACATTGAAAGTTACGCATGAATTAAGTCTTCACTTTGGTAGCCTTAGATTGTGCAATTAACGAATGCGAATTGTTACACACCAAAAAATTATGATTAATGGACTTTTCCTTACATGATTTTAGATTTTCCTGGTGTAGGGACTCCTGAATACTTCTTGGGTATGCAGTCATATGGCGCTGTCCAAAAGAATCAATTTTTCGGCAAGCCGGCTTCTTGCTCCCTTCAGATGTTGCTGACGACTGACTAACATCTACTGTGTCCCGTCTTAATATCCTCTCCCCCACTGCAACCGTCTTCAGCCCCCGCTGATCTGGTGTGGTGGTGGGGGGAAGAGCAACGTCAGATATCGATGTGGGGTCTTAATCAGCGCCGCCGCCGGTGCCAGACGCGGATCTCTGCTGGTGTGTTGAAAGAGCTTC
Source organism: Schistocerca serialis cubense (assembly GCF_023864345.2). Classification (NCBI taxonomy): domain Eukaryota; kingdom Metazoa; phylum Arthropoda; class Insecta; order Orthoptera; family Acrididae; genus Schistocerca; species Schistocerca serialis. The sequence continues at coordinate 528,665,906 of NC_064640.1, forward strand.
TTCGTCCTCTTCAGTTGCCATGAGGGAGCGGATCTCCATATAGATTGCCACTGCACTTTGGTCGTGCTGAAGGTTGGGTCGTAGGTCTTGCTTAATTGAAAACTGCTGCCATTTATTAATCCATCACGCATTCGGATCTCTACAGCTTCTTTTAGAATACAATTCTAGAAGGTGTTGGATTGTCGCAACAATTTGCTGCCGTAATAATTCATAGGATGTCCTTGGGAGATGCAGTGCTCTGGCACAGCAGATTTTATCGGCTGAACGTTGTCAGTGTGACGTTTATGCTCAGTGCATCTCTCCTGTACTGTTCGTATTGGCTTGCCTTAATATATTTTCCTACACTGCTAAGGAATGAATTAGAATCGCGGATTTCTGAGTCCTAGTTCGTCCCTGACTGATCCTAATAAAATTTTCGTCTTGGCTGGTGGGCGGAACTCCCACTTGACGTTATGTTTCCAGAGTATCCTTCCGATTTTTGCAGCTGTTTTCCAGACGAATGGAATAATCGCCGTCGCAAGCACTTTACCTTCATCTTCAGCAGGCTGTGGTCTTGACTTAAGGCACATTGTAGCTGGCGGTTGCTGTAACCGTTCATACGTAAAACGTCCTGTAAGTACGTCTCACATGTTGCCAATGTTGTTTCGACTACGCTACAGACGTTTTGCTGGGGATCCCTTAACATCTTTCATACAGTCCCGATCTCTCCCTATGTAAATTCTATATTTTTGGAACCCTTAAAAAAGACATTGATGGCCGTCCATTTTCTTTGGATGGAGAGGTGCACGATTGGGTACAATCATGGTTTCCTAGATAACAACAAATATTTTTCCATTAAGACATCGAGGCAGTGGGATAAATGCAATAACGGTAGTGGCGATTACTCTTGTAACAATAAACAGTTTACTTACTTTTTTCCATCTGTCTCGTTTTCATTTGACTGCCCCTGATTCCAACAAATGCTAACCCTTCAGGTATATTTGTAGGAATGTCATCACTCTGCTCTCTATGTCCACCTACTACTGTGACGAGTACCTCACTTGAACGATGGATATTGGAAGTGTCACATGTTCGCACCACCTCTAGTACCAAGAAAACGTCAGATGCGATATCACCTATATCTCTACTCGCATTTCTTGATCTGGTTGTTCCTTAATACATGAACCACGAAGCAACAGACAAATCCAAAACAAACCATTAAGGGTAATTTATCCACTTCAGTAACCCTTAACGCTAACAAAATATCGATAGAAGCATATGTACCAAGCCAGGCATTACATAATTAACCAAACAAAGACAAATTCAAAGAGAGGAAGCCATTAACACAGACAGAACATAACCTACCACAAATCATTTAAACTCTCCAGCAAAATATTTACACGATTTTTCATAAATTACTAACATTAACGTTAAACACTCATGCACATGGCATTAGAAGCAGGCTACTTCAATCAATTTCTATTCAGACACCCATCATATTCCAAAAAGAGAAACCCTAGCACACCAGTACAGTGTTCTGCAATGCGATAAAGCGTCAAAATTCCCTTAAAGTAATAATTCCAAAAATTTTTCACATGAGATATCTACTGTGTGCCCCTATACCATATACCAGAAACACTGTCAAAGAAGCTAATCACTTAAAATCCGACAGTAGTGGCCACACTTCCACGTTCTACAGAACACAGGTAACGAAAGAAAACACAGGAGAAAGCATTAGCATTCAAAATATGCATAAATATGTACTTCGCCCGTCGTCAGCTGTGGGTGCATTTTTTCTTCTTAGCGCTATCATTTTTCTGTCAGAAATCATATCTCAGTAACGTATTGCTCATCACCTCTTCATCTACTTCACCGACAAATTCCATAATATTATATTGAAGTTCGTTTCGTTTCCTTTGTGCAGCCCTTTTATGTATAGCTTGCAACTTTTAATTTTTCCTCTTTGCTTAGTACATACTTGTCAGCTGAGCTCTTAATATTCTCGCAGGTGTTTTTCTTTTCTCCGAAGGTCTCTTTGGTTTTCCTATAATCGTTATCTAGCTTTCACATAGATATGCACGCTTCTACAGCTCTTCATTTTATGACCACCCACCTAATATCGATATAAACCCGTCCAGAAGATGGCAGTGTCACCTGGCGAGAAATGAGTGCTAGTCAGACAGACACATGTTGCATGTAGTATCGGTGAGCGTGCTGTCCATGTGTAGAATAAGGCGCTCAATCTATCTGAATCTGACCAAGTGCAGTTTATGATGATCCAGAAGCTTTGCACGAGCATTTCGAAAACAACACGACCTGTCGGATGTTTGAGGAGCGCTGTGATGAGTATCTTCAACATCTGGGGCAACCAAGGTGAAACCATGCCCAGACTTCTCGGGCTAGAGCGACCACCCCTCATTCCAGATGTTGGACATCGGCGGCTGGGCTGATTGGTAAAACAGGACAGGTGGCGGACTGTGGGAAACAAATACCAGATTTTAATTCTGGACATAGTACCTGTGTGTCTGAAGACACAGTACTCCGAACACTCCTAAACTCGGTTCTCCACAGCCGACGCCCAATGCATGTGCCTGTGTTAACACCACGACATCGGCAACTACGACCACCCCCACTGAACGTTGGCACAGTGTCAGGGATTTGTATGTTCTGACGAACTCCGATACCTTCTTCATCATGCCAATGGGATGGTGCGAATCCATCGTCTTCCAGGGTAACAGTTTCTTGATGCCTGTACTGTGGGACAGAGACAATTAGGCGTCCGCTTCATTACGCTCTGGGGAACATTCACATGAGTATTCATGGGTCTAGTGGAGCTTGTGCAAGGCACCATGATGGCCAAGGAGTATCATACACCGCTTACAGACCACACACATCCCTTCATGACGATCATGATTCTCGACAGCAGTGGCATTTTTCAGCAACGTAACGCACCATGTCACAAGGCTAGGAGTGTGATAGAGTGGTTCAAGGAAAACAGTGGCTAGTTGCAGTTGGTGTGGAGGCCCTCCAAATCGCCTGATCTGAACCAATCGAACACATTTGGGATGCGGATGAAAGTGGTGTCTGAGCTCATCATCCCCCTCCCAGAAATTTACAGGAATTAGTTGACTCGTGTGTGCAGGTGTGTTGCCATCTTCCTCCAGTGACCTACCAAGTGTGTGTGTGTGTGTGTGTGTTGGGGTTTATGGGCGCTCAACATCGAGGTCATCAGCGCCAAGACCTCATTGCTTCCATGCCATAGTACATCGCCACTGTTATCCATGCCAAAGTGGACATACCAACAATTATGTAAGTGGTCATATTCTGGTTGATCAATGTACTTGATCTATTAGCAACAAATAATCCTGAGCAAATAGCGAGCATCGTGATGAACGCAGAATTTATTGACCACAAGCTCGCTGAAGCGAGGCAGGCCATTACAACATCCAAATCCACCAAATGTAAACGCAACATATATCTGTTTAAAATACGAGAAAAAAATTCAGTTGATGCATTCCTAAGAGACAGTTTTCTCTCCCTCAGAACTAGCTGTGTAAGTATATATTGTGTAATACATAACATGTGCACAGCTAGGAATCCCATGTCTTGTATCTTCTTTTGAATATGTCTGAAAGAACAGACACCATGCATTCATACAATTATGGAAGTGTAGAGCAGATGTGCTTTGCATTCAAAGAAATAGCATCTAAGGCAGTTGAGAGATTTATATCAAATAAATTAATAAGATATGGTAGTGATCCATCACGCTACACGAAATAGGCCAGAACACTGTTGTAGAAGCAATGAAAAAAGTATGCCAAATATGAAAGAATACAAGTAGAATGTAAATATATGTTTCAGCTCACTTTTTCCAAAATGTCAAAAATTCTGAATTCTTACGAATTCCCATTGAATTTCACGATATTTTCCACACACTTGTCGAGAATATACTTGTATATTCCACTACATGGATCCCAAAAGTAAATGAAAGTAAATAAATGGTTCTTTGAAGTATTTTCAGCAATTTTTATGGATCTTTAATCATTTTTAAATTATTTTCTCCCATAATTTCTATCATTCACATCAATTGTCCAACGATTTTCAAATATTTTCCAAATATTTCAAAGAAAACTCATGAAATTTCAAGCATAGAATCTAGATACAAAAGTTTAAAACATATCCTCATTTCCACCACTTTTTTCTTTGAAACTGTGAATAAGAAAGTGCAAAAAATGTTATAACTTTTTTCACTTCTATCACTCATTTAATTCGTAAAAATGTTACAATAAAAATAATTTTCATTATAAATGGGAATCTTAAATGTTTTGGAAGAGCTAGAAAATTTGAACATTAGCCATGTTTTAAGAGAAACATCAAAGGCGTTATTTGGTAAATATACGAAAATGTTAAAAAATAATATACACATTCTATAGTTAAAATTATGATGAAAAACGGGTTTTCAAATTTTATTGATGCTGTTAATTTGAAAAAAAAAAGGTTAAGATTGCATTGAATACAGCTCAGAAATCCAAGAACATTTTATTTATATATTTTTCAGTGGAAAAACTAAATATATTAAATATGAATTTCATAAAAATCAAAAATATATTAAATGTAAATCATATGTAATCATATAATTTTATAATGTCCTTATAGTAATGTGTCTACTTTATTGCCCAAAATGCATTTTTTTTTCATCTGGAGTAAATGTTTTGTATTAACCTCAACAGAATAAATTATATGTTTTTCGCTTTGAATTAAGTAGGAGGTTCTGTATTGTTGAATATTAGTAAACAAAGAGTCTATATAATCTTGCAAGCTTATTTTATTTCTTGCAGTATATTTGCTAACTCCTGTTCACTTCTTTCTTCTCAACATCACCAGTTTTATGAGCTTTTGTTTTTGATCTTAAGCCACAACATTCTTCCATTATTTTTCCGATACATTCATCATTCAGTTTGCATAACACAATTAATTTATTTGTGGAATTTGTATATATTATCGATAAGTCGGTCACTTGTATCTGTTTTATCAAGAATTTTGTTCATGTCTTCATTGAAATCTTCAGTTTCTTTATTAAAAATGAAACTATCAGTAACTTCATAAAAGTCTTTCCACATTTTTTCCCTAACTTTATAGTGACAATTATGCATGAGTTCCGCAGATATGCATCAGTTCAGAGTATGCTTGTTCCACAATAAATGGGTTTGATGGACATAATTTTGGTCTTCTTCATATGAATCAAAGCAAGATTTTCATTAACTATTGTTCTTCCTTTGAAATTTTATATTGTTATACGTTTTTTATATTTTTGGATTTGAAACTGTTTCTGTACCCACTCTGCTTCTTATACTTTCCATTGCTTTTCAAAATACTGAATTATTCAGTAATCTGTAGAAAGGTTTTCAAAATTTTCTGCAGCTAATGGTAAATCTTTATTTTTATCTTGTACCTTTTTGGAAATTATAGCTCTACTTCAAAAATATATCTATATTCATAATTATTTGGAATTTCCTTATTTTTTTAGTATCAAAATTATTTGCATGATTTAAAATTAGTCACATGGTAAAAACTCTTAGTCTGGCCATATAAATTATTTGCATCTAATTGACTTTTTATTTGAATCACAATCTTTCAAGTATTTATTATTTCCCATAATGTATCTTTTACAAAATTAAGACATTACATCTCTAATTCCATTAAAGGCATCATAATCATCTAATAATTATATTTTAACTTTTGTCACTTTTCACATCGAATTGCAGCCATAAGATTCAATGATAGATAGAAATCATTACATTTTGTACAAGTCCTTTAAAATTATCTAAAACTCCAGGTTAAAAACAAAACATCAGAATGAGATATAAATCGTTATTTTTACCAGGATCTTTTATTTTAAATGTTTCCCAAATTCATTTTGCAAGTTTATAATCATCATCACTCACATCACATTTACTTAATGTGTTATAGATTTTTCCTTTAGAAGGAAGATGTGTTATTGTTTTCTTTTTCCATCCATATACTCATAAGGGTAAACTCCTATAGTTTTTAGATTTACCCAATTTCTGGAAAGGATTTTCCACTGCTTTTCATTTAATCTTTTCTAAAATTTGATGAAACTTTGGCGAAGCTACAAATTTAAATGCATCATAAATCTCATTATCAAATTTTCTGGTCTTAACCAAACTAATTATTTGCTATTAAATCTGTTTATTATTCATCATAACTGAGTTCTTTTATGAATAGATGGGTAATGTATCATGATAAAATATGTAAACAAATATTATAAAAATTAGAATTATAAATTCCAATTAAATGATCATTACGACAAACATTTTTGTTTTGATTGTGAATTAAGATGTCTACATAGTTAACTTTTTGGTTTATTACAGCTTGTTATTAATTTAATTTCTTCAATTGCAGGATATAAATTACCAGTTTCTTCCACTTCTGTCATCATACATTCGATAAACGCTTTATGACAATTTAGTTCTTGTTATGCAATTGTATTTTCCTATTGTTCATCCATACATAGGCTATAATTACAAAAACCACTCACTTCATATTTTTGATTTTTTGTTGTATATCATTCTTCTGACTCTGCTAACAACTATCCATTATTAAAAGTTACTTTCCAAACCAGAATAAATTACAAACAGAACTTCCCTTGTATGATGAAAATATTTAAAACTTTTATATGAATTTTTAACTGATAAATCAACTTAAAATCATTTGATAATAAACAATTTGGAATTTGACTCTCTATGCCTAATTCATTATTAAAATGCATCAAACAAATTTTGCACTCAAATTTTACTCCTGTATGTTATGTTAATTGGGCTTAAACTGAGCTTGAGAGAATTTTCATCCAACAATAATGTGAACCATTTTCAGTTTGCAAAACAATATATTAATATGCTTCTTTTGACTTCATATAGTTATTTTCATTCGACATACTTGTTATTTTTCATCAAATGAATAAACATTAATAAATAGGTCAATTTTAGGCTCAATTTTCTAAATTTGTCAAATATCTGAACAACATCTTGCCCAACGTTCTTACATTTTGTAACTCCCTCTGATGGTATTTAATTCACCTATTTTTAAAACATTTCATCAAATCTATATGATTTGTGATTGTACAATTATGTGTTTAAATTTAAATTCCATAGTTTTTCAGAATTCGATGATTTAATTTTATGTTCACAAAAATGCTTAAAATTTAGTTTCAACCCATCGTGTAATTATATATTTTCTGTCAGTTTTCAAATTATTCTTGATTTAATTGCATTCAAAGAGAAATTTGGAGCAAGAGATTATGATTGGTTCTATGTTAACAGTTTGTAATATATTTTCAACTAACTAGAAATTGATTAACTGCTTTTTGTCTTCTTTGTTTCTCAAATACATCACTAGAAAATGGAAATATTTCTTTTGATTGTGTAATTTCAACATGTGTGATACCTTATCATCACTTTCAGTTTCAAAATAAGTTAAATATTTACAATTACTTATCTTAATATGATGATGTTGAGTCATAAATTTAATCATCTTTTCTCAGTCTAATATATCCACCTAATTACTTCTTCAAAATAATGATGAAGCTAATGAACTGTGACCTGCCTCGTGTTTTCATCCTTTAAAAGTGAAAAAATTTAGTAGAAAAATGAAAATGACAAAGTAAAATTACAACAAATTATAGAAAATTAATTGAAAATTTAATAAAGGTAAATTTAATCAAGTTCAAGGTAAAGAGGGATTGATTTGGAGTTAAAATTTTGAAGCTTTTTTTAATTACTCCAAGCTGATTTTCCTATCACCTTGTTACTTTATTATTTATAACAGAAGAAATTTATAACAAAAATTAAAAAATGAGAATTGTAAACTTACTAATAAATATTGAATTAAATTTTGTTGGTTTGAAGCTGAATTTATTATCAGTTTACTAAGTTTTGATAGATTCTAGAAAACAGATTTTACACCTACTTGAATATTTGTCTTTAAATGATGGAGTTAAGTGAAAGCAATCAAAATTTTAACTTCTTGACATTTAATACAGTTTAGTTTTCTTTATCAAACCCTTTTGCTTCATAATTATCCATAAATAATAATATCTTCGAATGCTCATCATTGAATACATATTTTAAATGTTCATTGTATTAACATTTACAAGTGTGTTTTCAATATGTACACGAAATTCATTTGCTGTTATACAGTTTTTATGACACTCGTTAAAACATTCACTATGTATCGTCCTATAGCCATCTTTTGTATATTTCAACAAGTTAAAATGATCACTTGATTTAACAGTTTCACACCTTTTACCATTTTTAAACTTGACACAGTTGGAAGCTTGTTTTGACAGTTGCTTAATCATCTCCATTTGATATAAAGTTTAGTAGTAAAATGTTTTAGATTCTGTAATGTATTTTTAATACCATTATTATTTCAAGAATTATTTTAGAAGATTTAAGAAATTGATACCATATAATAGTTGTGCCACCTTACATTACTTTGTTTGGAAAGTTATTATACTCTAAAACATATATCCTTAAAAACTCATTCATTCCTGCAGGCATTCAGTAAAATTTCTGCTCAAACACTACACAATTTTTATTTAAAGCCACACTTATGTACCTCCTCATAAAAAAATCGTTAGAGTATTGTTCTACTTGTATGTATGTTGACTAAACCATTTAATTTAAAATTTTGACATAACCCTGTACTCATTATCGATTTTGGATATCTTGCAATTTACTATAATATATTCAAATATATGATATATGTCATGTCATAAACAAATAAAACAACTTCAGTGCTCAGTCTTTCATACACACCATTTAATTCTTGTTCATTTCGTGCTGAAAGTGCTAACAGTTTCGCCATTAAGTACTGTTTATAAGCACTTTTATCAACAGCAGGCTTAAAACTACAATCAACTAGCCACATCTATCTCTTTTAAAAATATAAAATACCATTCACAAATAATAAAAGATCGCTATTATTAATTTGACATAATGAGTCATTTGGTTCAGCTTGTGGAAATGATACAACTGCTGTAGCTTTTGATACAGGTGATTGTGTCAGTTGAACTGATATTTACCATACTATTTCTGAGTAGTATCGATGTCATCTTGAGATAAAGGTAAATTTGTTCCATTATTATATGAATACATAATTGATACAGTAACTTCTGTATGTTCTACAGCTAATACTAATACCGCAAACAGATTTACTTGCTTTTTAGGTGCTACTATCATTCTCAAAATCCATATTTCATCTTGATCTAAATGTACTCCAGTTATTAACACTTGGAAGGAATGTATCAGCTAATAGATGACTTTTTGCACTAGTTTTTTTGGACATTGAATATTATTATCAATTTCATAATCATCTACCCATCTTCTGACTGTAATTAAAATACGAGGGTTACAGATTTTAATATCGAACACAATATTAAAAAATTTTTGCCATAAATTGCTTCTGGTAATTGTAATCCTTTTCATTTGCATCTTTGTTATATCATTTTATTCCAATTGTACATAGTTGATCTATAACTATTAAATGAAGCTTTTATGCTTTATTGAGCGAAATTAATTAACTTTAATGTATCTCTGCTTAAGTCTCCATTTATTCCAGTATTAAGTATCAGCTGAACTAAGTTTAATGCTTCTTTGAATACATCGTCACTCACTTGTGTGTGTAAATTATCTGATGGATTCATCTGACCAAAATTATTTAAATATTCTATTGTTTTAACTTTATCAACTGCTAATATTATTTTCACCATTAGCAACAGTAGATATAGATTCATTGATAAATACTTAAAATTTTGTGTAGATAGTATTAAATATTTATGAAAGGTAAATAATAAAATTAAGAGTTATATGTGAAAGAAGTCTTAAAAACTTACTCAGTCAAATTAGGCATATTAAAAGTTTACGAAAAATCTTGTAAGTCTATTAATGAATAAGGATTAAATTCACTTATCATCTAAAATGGAGCTTAAAATTAATGAAGAGTAAATACTTAGCCCACAAAATAATTGTCTAATACCTTGAGTGTGGACAAGCTGAATCAGCAAATATGTTAAGCATACTTGAATTCATTAATAATAATAAATATTAACTAAATTTAGGAACATGGTTTAAAGATATTTTGTTTCTATTGTTTCAGTAAAATAAAATATATTAATTACGATTGATTGTTTAGCTCTTTATATAACATTCAAAACAGTAAATTTTCAGCATCTGTTATTAGGCCAAAACCTCAAACGAAACTATGATCGTTTTTGTAACTACAATGGATTAATTTCACTGAAATAAAACGTGATAATCCATTAGCTCTACAATATGATCATATTCTTGATGAAATTAAAATCATGTCACCAAATGACTTATTCCATGGAAATTGATATTTTTGTCAATTGATAATCTGGATAATCAATAATGATATGTAACGCAAAGCAATTCAAACGAGCTTGAAAATATTATATTGCTGTAGAAAAAATATATTCATAAATTTTATAAAATATATATCAGAATATAAAGCTCTACTACTAAGAATGGACACTGAGAATGAATTTAAATTAAAAGAACAGGACAAAAAACATTTTACTAAAGAAAAAATTAAAGGTAAACATATAATATTAAGTAACATTAACGAAAACTGTCGAACAAACTGCAAAATGATATCATATGAGTTGTTAGTACAAAATTATTACAAAAAGATTATTTTCATTAAGTTGGTGAAAGAATAAAAGATAAAATTAAATATGGATTACTTATATGTAATCGTGATAAACATCCCAATAATAAATATGAATATTATTGCATGAAAATCAGTATTCATTGTCATGCTACATAAGACTTAATTAAGTCAGCTTTTGAATCACAAAGGTGAGAAAAAGATGAAGAGTCTCATGATGTAAATTATGATGATATAAATGTTGTTACAATACTTTTATTCATATAAAAAAGGATAATTTGTTATATTAATTAAAATGAATTGATGATGAAGTTAGAGGTGAAATTTTTAACAAATTATTCCTATCATTTAAAAATAATATGGCCATTAAAAAATCTCTAGAAATTAGAACCGAAATTAACATCATGATTACTGATAAAATGATGTTACATAATCCCAGTTGAGGTGAAAGAAGACATTTAATAATAAAATGTGACTCAACTAATGCTAGCAAAGATAAAAAGAATAAGAAGAGATTTGAACAACTTTTATATGATAATGGTTATTAATTAAACATAAAGGAGGCTATATATAAGTTGGGGAAATCTGTGGGCTAAAATTATGTACATATGTCAGTCTGCTGCTACTTAGTCAGGAGTGCTTCAGGTGCCACTTGAAATAATCATAAGCAATACATATTTCAACATAAATAGTACTGATCCAATTATCTCTCTTTTTAATTGTGAATAAAGATACATCACCATATGGATAAAAAATAGATAAATTGAGAGTGCAGACACCTTTATTGAGAAATTAGCCATTTTTTAACAAAACATTTTGTTTAAAATTATTTTATCTTTATGCCCAATTATTATGTGAGTTATCAAATCCTAACGATTTAATATAAAATTTACCATCCTTTTATCACAAAGCTTTCTGAACAAGATGTGCATCAGTGAATTTTGTTCTTTTGAAGTCCTTGGTATTGAAAATTTTCTATTGTGTCTTTTAATTTCTATGCAATTATATCTGAAAATATAACATCTTCTATGTCATAACTTTTGTTTGACCAATTAGCAGGAAAACATTTTCAAAAATTCCTTTCAATTTATTTGCTCAGACTTTGTTTTCTATTTTAAACATTGTTTTATAATAAGTAGACAAAATTTTAGTCAGGCTTAAATGAACTTTAGCTTCACTTTCACCGACAGAATTTAGTGTTATTATATTAGTGACTCAGTGTTTTATCTGAATCAATTTGCTTGCAGTTACCTTCAAAAGCAAATTATCGACATTTTTCCTGCAGTGTTCTGATTGGTCTTTCAGCAATGTATGTTTTCAATTCTATAAAAGTTGAGTAATGATTAATGTCATATTTGTCATAACTTCTTGGAAACCGTTGGTGAAAATTTCTTTTCCATTACCTGCTTGGAGGCTGCTTTGCGTTCTATAGATAGCTAAGGCAGTCTCTGTAATGTGTCTTACAGCAAATTTTTTTGCAAAAGCTTCTGAAAGATTTTCACATGTTTTATCTTTAATTGGAATAGTCCAACCAAATTTTGAAAAGACATTTGTTACACTTAAATAATATTTACATCCTTTCTTATTTTTGAATTTATTTTTATTTGTCCAGCATCCATTTCTATTAAATTTGCTTCCCATAAATTACCTAAATTACGTGATGTTACATTTCTTGTTTTCAAATTTTTTTTGATTGGGATTTTTAATTCATTAATAATTTTTTCATGTGTGATTATAATTTTTAATGAATTTACAGTTCTTAATTGTACATGCTAAACATATTCTTTGAATCCTCTCTCATCCACTTTTAATTATTGCTCTTTGAGGATGATGAGTTTCAGTAATTTTTTTTCGTTGAAGACACCAAATATAATGATGATTGTCAATTTATGTAGATTTAATTTCACCAAATAAAATTACTTTAAATCTGCAGTTAGAGTTTGAACTATATCTTTTAATTATACAGTTAGATAATTTCATAATCCGCTATTAACATTAGATTGTTATTATTTACTTCATATAGGTTCTCATATACAGTTAATGAATTATAAAATTCAGTAAACATTTAATATTTTTTATGTTTTTACCACAGATAGTAATTTGTTCAGATTAGAACCATACTCGAAATTCTACATTTGTTGTTTATTTGCTGTGAACATTGAAAATTTAGTTGTTTTTCATTCTAATTCTCTTTGTATTTTAACATTAGTATAGTCACATAAGTATAATTATGAAAACCATTTATCTTTCCACTAAGATTTGTTATCATTACAGTGAACTGTTATAAAATACTTGTGTATTATTGCATGACTTTAGTATGTAAATGGTAGATTGCTACTCACCATATAGCAGAGATGTTGGGTTGCAAGCAGGCACAACAAAAAGACTACTAAACACGTAAGCTTTTGGCCAGAAGGTCTTCTCTGGAACCAAGTGGATTTAACACAAATACAGAGAAGTGACCACACATTACTTCATCATAATCTAGTATTCTGTCAGTACAGCAATACAATTCATTTTGACCCACATATTTAACTACTTGTTTTGATATGTTGACTACTAAGCATTTTTTCTATTTTTTGTTTTATAATAAAAATACCACTGTGTGTCTATATGATGTCAAAAAGTTAAATTAACTATTCCAGATCGTAAATCATAAAAATACTACAAATTATTTTATTTTCATTTCCTTATCAAGATTTTCTATATCTAATTTTTTCATAATATTTATATTTCTTAATCATTTCTTCGAATTTTGTTATTCACGTATGTTTTCTCCCTATTGCTAAACTGTGTTTTTTTTGTTCTGCTAATTCTACATAATTATTTTTTATTTATCATGAGCTGATGTGACGATAACTACTGTTATATCAGATAATGCACCACTTGTTCCTAGTGCTGCAAATTAAATAGTTAAAAAACGTCACATGTTAATTTAAAACGTATTCTTCTTTCTTTTCTGTTACATAGTCAATAACTTTATTTCATAACAGTTGTAACTAATGTTATGAGCTAATTTCTACCAGTTTCTTTATCTGTCTTTTTTTTTTTGAGCACCAGTTAAAGAATTTGTAATGCTCTTTAACACTGCATTATTGAGTTTAATTTTAATTGATTTAGCATTAGTTATGCCACTCAATGGCATGTTGAAATCAATATTTTATATGCATTAAAAATTTGTTTCTGGTACACACTTAATACTGCTTTAGTTATTTTAAATTACCTTATTTAATTTTGATTAAAATATTTTGTAATCCCCAATCATTATCTTCAATTTCTAATCCTAGGCATGATTTTCACTTTCTATACATTATTTCTATAACTGCTGAACAAGCTAATTTTTCTGCAAATGATGCATAAACAACAAACATTTTCTCTTTTGTGATTTTTTGAAGCTATTCATTTGCTTCAGGTGTAGATTCTAAATCTTTCTCATCTGTGTATAAAACAGCATATTCATTACAAGCTTTGTCTAATATATTTATTCCTTGATCTCCTTAAGGTAATCTTTGTTTAATTTTGTTCCTGGACCCCCATACTTACAGCCAGATTGATTCATTTGAAATTGTAATATGTTAATCAATTTGTTAACTAATTTAATACCTTATTTTTCATTCTTTTAAAATGTATTCAGTAAACTGTTCAAAAATTGAATTAAATAAGGTGTACTTTTTGGATTGTTGATAATAAAATTATTACATTCGATAGTTAACATTTTTGGTACACCAACTTCTTCTGTATAATAATTCAGGTAATTCTTGACTATGAATTATCATTTATTCATAGATTTAATCTCTAACATCATTCATCCAAGTATAATCAAGTGTATGTTATGTATATATTCTTTACGAAGCATTCAGCTATTTTCTCACTTGCATAGTGATCAGTAATTGATTATCTTAATTCTGGAAAATAATTTTCAGCAATTAATTTTTTCAAGTGACGATATTTAATACGTTTATTTGATTTTATTTTGTTTTTTTTCAGAATGTAGTGCTTTTGACTTTAATAATATATTTAAATAATTTGACAAAGCACAAGAACAAATTTTTGAGTTATATGATTTATAGTAACATGTTCTTTAGTTAAAGAATTTATTAATTCATCTATACCTACATACTCTTTTTCACCAATAATTAATTTACCTTCATGAAATTTTACTGGTACTTTACTTAGAGATTTAAACATTCCAACATGTTTTCAACTAAAACTGTATCTTCAGTACTGTTTCAATGGTTCCAGTTTCTTTCACTTATACTTATTTTTAATTCTATTTTTATTCCATTCTGTTTCTGTTTCTGATTCGTTGAATGTGTAACCCATTGGTGGTATATCATCAAATTATTCTAAATAATGAAAGTAAGCTTTATATGATAGTAACAATGCGATTCTCAATTTCTACATTACTTATGTATCTTTTAATATGTTATCACCTAAACATTCAATTCCTTCTTTAACTTTTTCAATTGCTCTTCTTTTTTCAAATTCCATATTTTGTTCTCAGTTGGTTTTTCCATTTTTTAACCAATTTTTTAATTTTTCCGGTTTTGTCTCTTTCATTTAATTAGGATAAAATATATTAAAATTTTCAACATTCATATCCATGTTCAAGACTCAATACATTCCACCTACATTTATGTTTATGTAGCTATGTAGGAACATGTTAGAAAATTTCTAATATTACTTCAACAATTTGATTTGTTTATTTTTCTTATCATATGTAGTGTCAAAATTTCAAACTGACCCTCATTCCAACATTTACTACATATTTCTTTTCAAATATTGCAATTTAAATCAACACCAACATTCTCATAGTAAATATTTAAATTTTTTATTATCTTGCCTAAATATATTTTAAAAATTCAAAATATTTCTGACCAAGTTTTAGGTATTTTCGAATATGAATCAGCTACAAAAAACAAGCTATTCCTTTATATTTATCTCCAGTAAGATATTCTTTAGCTGTATCTTGATTCTCAAGAATGATAGCATGAAATAAAACAATTGGATTATCTTCACATTTGTCCATTTGAATAATATCATAATTATTTGCAATAAATGTAACAAAAGTTTTTGAAATATTCTTTTTAACTTTTTTACATGTTTTCATTAATTCTTGATATTGTAATTGATCTACACTTTTAGAATAAACATATAAACGATTGTTTTTATTCCACTTTAATCATCCTTCAGTTAAAATCTAATTATCAATCATCAATTTTGCTTTTACCCATCTGGTATGACCAATTGTCCTACAACTGTATTGCTAAAAGCTTACCATGAATGTATTTGGTATTGTTATCTTAAATTCTTATTTTTATATCACAACCTGTTTTCCTCATGTAATTAGTAAAAATATATATTAGTAAATTAGGCTTGATTTGAATTAGACAATGAATCATCAGTTCTCAAAATAATATTATCTTTATCCATAACAGACAGTCTTAAAAAGTGGCACTGGTTAGTTTTTACATCACATTTTTATCTTCAAATATTATACTACAAAATAATAAACTGCATTCTGACAGAGAAAGAATAGAAATTCTGTTTGTTAATGCAGTTTTAAAAGCTTAGTAAAAAATTTATTCATAGAAGGAAACATAATATATATATTAAAGCGGAAGAAATTTTAAATACTCATTATTTGTAATGATGTTAAATTGTATGTGAACATAAAAGATATAACAGAAATTTGTTAGGATTTAGTCATCACATTTTTTAAGCTAATGGAGAAACTGTTGCAAACAATACTATGAAATCTATGGCATTTGAATTAATTAATGTTAATTTTTTTTAGCTGAGGGAATATTTGTAAAAAATGATTTTTTTCATCTGATACGAAAATTATTGCTTCTTTTAACCCTAATGTCAAATTTGGTGCAACAATAATTTATGAACCAAATTATTGTTTCAATACAGGATAAAATTCAAAACTGAAATATAAATAATATTTTGCTACTGTAACAGCCATTTTAGAAACCAATGAATAAAATACAGGGTGATTCAAAAAGAATACCACAACTTTAAAAATGTGTATTTAATGAAAGAAACATAATATAACATTCTGTTATACATCATTACAAAGAGTATTTAAAAAGGTTTTTTTTCACTCAAAAACAGGTTCAGAGATGTTCAATATAGCCCCCTCCAGACACACGAGCAATATCAACCCGATACTCCAACTCGTTCCACACTCTCTATAACATGTCAGGTGTAACAGTTTGGATAGCTGCTGTTATTTCTCGTTTCAAATCATCAATGGTGGCTGGGAGAGGTGGCCGAAACACCATATCCTTAACATACCCCCATAAGAAAAAATCGCAGGGGGTAAGATCAGGGCTTCTTGGAGGCCAGTGATGAAGTGCTCTGTCATGGGCTGCCTGGCGGCCGATCCATTGCCTCGGGTAGCTGCCGTTCAGGTTTCATAACTAACCTTTTTCGTAGGAATCTCCATACAGTTGATTGTGTAATTTGCAGCTCTCTGCTAGCTCTGCGAGTCGATTTTCCCGGGCTGCGAACAAATGCTTGCTGGATGCGTGCTACATTTTCATCACTCGTTCTCGGCCGTCCAGAACTTTTCCCTTTGCACAAACACCCATTCTCTGTAAATTGTTTATACCAACGTTTAATACATCACTTATAAGGAGGTTTAACACCATACTTCGTTCGAAATGCACGCTGAACAACTGTCGTCGATTCACTTCTGCCGTACTCAATAACACAAAAAGCTTTCTGTTGAGCTGTCGCCATCTTAGCATCAACTGACGCTGACACCTAGTCAACAGCGCCTCAAGCGAACAAATGTACAACTAAATGAAACTTTATAGCTCCCTTAATTCGCCGACAGATAGTGCTTAGCTCTGCCTTTTGTCGTTGCAGAGTTTTAAATTCCTAAAGTTGTGGTATTCTTTTTGAATCACCCTGTATGTCCTACAGAAATCAACAAGACTGAGAGCTATCAGATTTATTATTTTCTTCTAAGGAGAAAAACAAAGATAATTACATACTCCTAACAAAGACATAGAAATAAACATAAATATCAGTGATAGTTGGCTCCATCAAAAGCACAAGAAATTGTAAACAGTTTATGGAACATATTATCCAATGTATGATGGAAAATATAATAAAAATTGATTGATAATTATACAGAAAAATTACTTCGTTTTGCCACCATACAGAAAGGAAACAATATTTTATTTAGAATTTAATTTCCTTTCATTTTTTTATTAGCTTTGTCACATTCAGCCTTATATGGGAGGACATATAACTGACAATGGGAAAATAATGATGAAAAAAATGAAATGTTACACGCACTGGCGATTTTTGCCAGATTTTTTAAAGATTATAAAGAAGTAATGTGGCCAGAAGATTGAACAGTATTATTTACTAGGGGCTCGAGTTCAAATGATGTCATTTTATGTTTGATCCATTGTAATGATTGAGTACAAATAAAAGATTCCTTACAACAGAAGAATAAATTATAGTTGAGAATAATGATGTTTGAGTTACAGTTGTTAAATGCGATGGCAATTAGGAGCTAGAACAATGAGAAATTACCTTAAAAATTCTCAGACACTGATTTCCTTTTATGACTACAAAAGTAGTTGGACTAAGTGGTAGTAAAACTTTGTGATCGATATCACAAATCATTATATGCGCTACTTCGTTTTTGTTATGTTTCAAACTATACATAAACATAATGAGTTGACTGATTTATCATTATGTGAGCATTATAAATTAAGTACATGATATTAGATAAATGGAAGAAATGTATATCTGCAAGAATATAGAGCTACAACATGATTTTTTGAAAGATTACACAATGAGTTACACAATTAAAATACATACTGATATATATCTGTATAGTTTTATTTCAAGTTTTCCTATTTATGTAATTAAAAAGACATGTACCAAAAATATAGTAGCAACCAAAAAATGAAAAATGAATTATGTGTTAGTTTTAATGTTGATGCAGACATGTACATAAATATGTATTGAGAAAAAGAATCTAACATATGCTGCTCAACAAAGAATTTTGCCAGAGAGTTTTTAATTTTTTCTTAATTTATTACAATCCTTAAAATTGATATTTTCTTTTAATCTTACTCTATTGCATTCCTCAACTTCATCAATAAAAATTGATTTTTTATATTCGGTTTTGGATCATTTTCTAGATTATTAAATAAACTAGACATTTTAAAAAGATCTATGATCTCAACTGCATAATTTTTTGATTTTTGTTGTTCATTTTTGAAACAGCTAAAGCAGCCTTGAGAATGTGTCGTTTCTTGAGTCCATATACAAAAACAACTTTAATAAGAATTTTTTTATTTTTCCATTAATAATAAATTTGTATTTTTCTATTGACTATTTTTCTAATTTTCTTAAAAAATAAATTTAAATTTTTATATTAAATATTCTTTTCCATATAAATGGAGCCACTACTTAAAAAGTCAACATTGTAAGCAATAATAAATTGTTCAGGAAAATTAATAAGCTGGAAACAGACGTTTATATACATTTTCTGGGTGTAATTATCTAAATAAAAATGTCGATAAAAACCTTGCATGGAGCTCCATAATAATCTTAAAATTACTTTGCCAAACAAGTACCTGAAAGTAATAACTGTATGAGATTTTCCATTTTTAGAAGATGAAAATATTAAATTGAGATATAAAGGAAGAAAAATCAACAATATCATAATGAATTCCACAATACAGAATTTTTAAACAAGAAATGAGTGTATGATATAAAACTTTTATATGTAGCTTTTATGCTTGAAATTTTAGGATTTTCCTTTGAAATTTTGGAATGTATTTGAAAAATATTTGGACAAATGATGTGAATGTTCGAAATTATTGGTGAAAATACTCTATAAAACGATGAAAATTCCTTAAAAGTGTCGAAAATAGTAGGAAGAAATTAGCCATTTACCTCCATTGACGTGTATGATCCATATAGTAAAATATAAATGTATGTTCTAGGTAATTTTTGCCAAAAGTTGAAAAAATCGTGAAATTCTGAGGGAACTTGGGGAATTTGGCGATTTTCGACGATCTGGGAGAAGTGAGCTAGAACATAGAATTATATTCAGCTAATGCAATATCTCCAGGATTAGCAATCTTTTACTGAAGCTCAAAACTTAGCAGCGACTTCAATGCAAGATACATTTAACAGATTCCACAACAAAATTCTGTCTCAAAATGTGAGAGACAATCGAAAGAGATTCAAATTCTATGTAAAGTACACCAGTGGCAAGGCAATCCATACTTTCACTGTGGATTGCCGATGGTAAAATTACCAATGATAGCACCACTAAAGCGGAGTTATTAAACCCGATTTCCTGAAATTCCTTCACCAAATAAGATGAAGCAAATATTCCAGATTTTGAATGCAAACAACTACCAACATGAGTAACACAGAAGTAGGTATCCTCAGTTTTATCTGCAAACAACCTAAGAAGGCTGCTCACATTGTCTCCCAAACCATTTATATAGATATGGAACAGCAAAGGACCTATAACACTACCTTGTGGAACGCCAGAAATCACTTCTGTTTCACTTGACGACTTTCCATCTATTACTACGAACTGTGACCTCTCTGACAGGATGTCACGAATCCAGTCACATATCTGAGACGATATTCCATAAGCAAGCAATTTCACTATGAGCAGCTTGTGTGGTACTTTGTCAAAAGCCTTCTAGTAATCCAGAAATACTTAAACAATCCGAAATCCCTTGTCAATAGCATTCAACACTTCATGCGAGTAAAGAGCTAGTTCTGTTTCACAAGAATGATGTTTTCTAAATCCATGTTGACTGTGTGTCAATAGACCGTTTTCATCGGAATAATTCATAATGTTCGAATGTAACGTATGTTCCAAAATCCTGTGCATATTGATGTTAATGATATGGGCCTGTAATTTAGTGGATTACTCCTACTACCTTTCTTGAATGGTGGTGTGACCTGTGCAACTTTCAAGTCTTTGGGTACAGATCTGTAGTCGAGCGAATTGTTGTGTACGATTGTTAAGTGTGGAGCTATTGCATTAGCATACTCTGAAAGGAACCTAATTGGTATACAGTCTGGACCAGAAAACTTGCTTTTATTAAGTGATTTAAGTTGGTTCACTGCTCCAAACATATTTACTTCTACGTTACTCATGTTGGCAGCTGTTTTTGATTCGAATTCTGGAATATTTACTTCGTATTCTTTTGTGAAGGCATTTCGGAAGGCTGTGTTTAGTAATTCTGCTTTGGCAACACTGTTTTCGATAGTATCTCCATTGCTATCGCGCATAGAAACCACTGATCGTGTCTTGCCACTATCACACTTTACATACACCCACAATCACTTTGGAATTTCTGTCAGGTTTCGAGACAAAGTTTCGTTGTGGAAACTGTTATAATCATCTCGCTCGCTATAAGTATCCTTGCGCCTATATTTTTCTTTTCTGTCTTCGTACACAATAGACCTTTGTCCATGAATTATGTAGCACCTTGAATGTCTATACCAGGGCTGCCCACGGCATGCCAGGCTTCATGCGTGAAGGGCCAAGGCTCAGACTGTCTGAGCTTTCTTCCCAGAAGTAGTCAGTACAGCGCGACATTCATTTAGTATTAGTATTGTGATGTGGCATTTTTCGTTCGGCACAACTCTCTTAAGTTCGACAGAATTGTGGCTTAGCGCTGTTAAACCTTTGCCATTTGTTCGCGGCAAGGAGGACGTTCACAAGTCTAGTGGTTGTTTGCATAAAAAGAGGCAGTCTTACGATCTATCGTAATAGTCCTTCAAAAATGAATGGGAATGATTGAAGAAAGGGATGAGAATTCTCGGTATGTATTATGCAGTCGTATAAGCGGCAGGTGCTGCAAATTTGCTGTGAAACGACATTATAATACCAAGCAAAAGAATTTAAATATGAAGTTGACAAGTTCATCAAGAAGCACTTTGTACTAAATTTTCAGGCGTGCAGCACGTGAAGAAATTGGCGAAGTGAATAGCAAACATTTCTGAAGTCGTACGCAGTATTCTGCTGTAAGTTGCAACAGCTTTCTATGGAACTGAACGAATCGTCTGGAGACTTTATACACTCTGTCCGGAAAAATTCTTCCAATATTTACAGGGGATGTAGTATGCATCAAGGACAAACAAAAACTTCCCATCAACAATGGTCGTAAGTCTTATATCTTCATGTTATTTTCATCTGGCGTACTCGTAGTGTTCATATGGCACATTATTTGTTGTGGCACAGCAGCACATTACTGTAATTTGTTTCCGTCTACGTCACTGGATGTTCAGCTCCCAATGAGCGCCTACTACTCAGCACAGGAGATGGCAGATACGATATTCTGCTACGAGCAAGCAGATGTAAGCAGCCTACAGACATGTAATCTGTATATTGCGAAAAATTCACGACGCTGTACGCCATTTGTAAAGACGTGTAGCACCCTGTTCACTTCGAGCACGTGTTATGAGGGCTAATGCAGAGACATGTTAAATTTATGAAGGAAAAAGGAGTGCAGGATTGAAAATTAGAACATCCAGAAACAACTGCAGAAATCGCACTTTAAGTGGACTTCACTGCACACTGCCCACATTAAGACACTGCAAGGGGAGAAACAATTTTTTCTGGTTTTACGGGGATGCATTTCGAAAGAAAATCGCGTTACAGAAGGGACATATCTGACAAACACAGGCCAGTTCTCTAAGATCGCTGGCATTAAAGGAAACGCTAAGTTTGAAGATTTCATTGTGGCCTTGAAAGAATTAAAAAATTAGTTTCCTAAACGTTTTGAGGACACTGTGAATCTTCCATCTGTTTCCCAGCTATTTTCGAGACCGTTTGCCGTGTCAGTTGAAAGCACGCCTGTGTATGTGCAGAAGTACCTGATTGACCTGCAAGGTAATTCTCGTTTTAATCACAAATCCTCTTGCTTTAAAAGTCTCCAGGAACTGCTTTCCTCAGGTAGTGTTTCCATGACTCCATAATGAGTTGCAAAACTGCTACGATATTTGGATCGACATATTTGTGTGGAAAACCTTTTCTCAATTACGAAAATAAATAAGTCACGATTATGTGGCAACCTCGAAGGAAACGGTCTATTGACACACAGTCATCATGGTTTTAGAAAACATCGTTCCTGTGAAACACAACTAGCTCTTTATTCACGTGAAGTGTTGAGTGCTATTGACAAGGGATTTCAGATCGATTCCGTATTTCTGGAATACCAGAACGCCTTTGACACTGTACCACACAAGTGGCTCGTAGTGAAATTGCGTGCTTATGGAATATCGTCTCAGTTATGTGACTGGATTTGCGATTTCCTATCAGGGAGGTCACAGTTCGTAGTAATTGAAGGAAAGTCATCGTGCAAAACAGAAGTGATTTCTGGCGTTTCCCAAGGTACTGTTATAGGCCCTTTGCTGTTTCTTATCTATATAAACGATTCTGAAGACAATGTGAGCAGCCGTCTTCGGTTGTTTGCAGAGGACGCTGCCGTTTATCGGCTAATAAAGTCATCAGAAGATCAAAACAAACCGCAAAACGATTTAGAAAAGATACCTGAATGGTGTGAAAAGTGCCAGTTGACCCCAAATAATGAAAAATGTGACGACATCCACATGAGGGCTAAAAGGAACTCGTTAAACTTCGGTTACACGATAAATCGGTCTAATTTAAAAGCCGTAAATTGAACTAAATACCTAGGTATTACATTTACGAACAACTTCAATTGGAAGGAACACATAGAAAATGTTGTGGGAAGGCTAACCAAAGACTGCGTTTTATTGTCAGGACACTTAGAAAATGTAACAAGACTGCCTAGACTGCGCTTGTCCGTCCCCTTTTAGAATACTGCTGCCCGGTGTGGGATCCTTACCAGATAGGACTGACGGAGTACATGGAAAAAGTTCAAAGAAAGGCAGCACGTTTTGTACTATCGCGAAATACTGGAGAGAGTGTCACAGAAATGATACAGGATTTGCGCTGGACATCATTAAAAGAAAGGCGTTTTTCGTTGCGACGGAATCTTCTCACGAAATTCCAATCACCAACTTTCTCCTCCGAATGCGAAAATATTTTGCTGATACCGACCTACATAGGGTGGAACGATCACCAAGATAAAATAAGGGAAATCAGAGCTCGTACAGAAAGATATAGGTGTTCATTCTTTCCGCGCGGTATACGAGATTGGAATACTGGGGAATTGTGAATTTGGTTCGACGAACACTCTGCCAGGCACTTAAATGTGATTTGCAGAGTATCCATGTAGATGCAGATGTAGATGAACCTGAGTGCGAAATTTGGGAAATTGTCTGCGTCTGTCCGCATGGCGACAGTTTGTGCCAGATAAGAATTATATTATGTCTTCAGTTCAAAAATTTTCAAATGTGTGTGAAATCCAATGGGACTTAACTGCTAAGGTCATCAGTCCCTAAGCTTACACACTACTTAACCTAAATTATCCTAAGGACAAACACACACACCCCTTGCCCGAGGGAGGACTCGAACCTCCTCCGGGACCAGCCGTACAGTCCATGACTGCAGCGCCTTAGACCGCTCGGTACGTCTTCAGTGCGCCAAAATAATAAAAAAAAAAACTGGAAATTTATTTTGCTTGTGATCTATTTTGTTGCGAAATGTGAAGTATAAAATCAAGTCGTATGCAGTGCGGATGCACAGACATTTAAATGTGGCACGTTCGCAGCTCCTCCTCTTTACCTCTCCTCACGCTCAGTTAGCGTGCCATGGCGGTGGGAGAAATGTGCAGCGAGGCTGAGCACTATGGCATTCGTGCAAGGCACGGCTCCCCAGCTAAATTCTTGACCGCCCCTGGTCTATACTTTTCTAGGGGGACTTCGCTTTGAAAATATTGGTTCTTAGACTTGAAGATAATTCCTGGCTGCTTACTCAAAAGTAATTTGTCTGAGCAGTGTAAAAATCTATTCGTTTGGATCACAGTTTCCCTGCGAATAAACCACCGTCCAGTTGACTAGAGAGATTCAGGTTACCAATGAGTCTTTTATCTTTGTATTTACAAGATGTTGGAAGGTGTATACGTTCAGCTGCTAATAGAGCGCAGCTTCTAGTCCTTGACAGGCCGTTGGTTGGTTTTCAGGTTTTCATCGGGCGGTTACTTCCCGGTGGGCATGGAGTTCGTGTCGGAGCTGACGTACCCAGAGCCCGAGAGCATCGCGATGGCCGTGATGATGATCGCAGTGCAGGCGGCGAGCTCGGCAGCCACAGTGCTGTACGGCTGGATGCTGGGCGCCGTGGGAGACCTGTGGGCCAACGTGTTCCTCAGCGCGCTGCTGCTCGTCGCGCTCCTCGTCACCGTCTTCATCAGGGAAGACCTGCGCCGACACCACGTCTCTCTCGCCGCCAACGCCCCCGATCGCAAGGACACAGAAGATGCTCGCAAAAACAGTTTCAGAGTCGACGGCCATCACTGACAGGCCACGTCGCACCTTACAGAATGTGCCCACGGAAAGCCAGCTTTCGGCTCACTGAATACGTGTTATCACATGAAGATGCAAGTGGAGAAGAGCAATGTTTTGAAGAGTTTATTCACACGAAAGAACTCCATCGTCTAAAACGTGAATTGATGTCAATATTTCGAGATGTTATGGCCTTCTCAGTAGACTGAGAAATGCTAGTGAATTATTCTGCGGCCACATCACACTGTTTTTCACAGTTATCGATATTTATTTTTGTGTACATAAGCTTTTATACTTAAAAGCAAGACTGTATCTTATGACAACTAAATATGTAAAAACACACAATAAATTTTATTTTTCAGTTTCGTGGATATTTCTGCGTCTATAATCATTATCAGCAATTTGAAGTTCCCTGTAGGATAAAGGCGTCTTTCAGATTTCTCCATGTATCGAGCCCTTCATCTGTGTTGCTACTAAGTAACGTCATGTGTCTATGCCCCATTAGGTCGTTGTGTGGACCCATTCTTACATCACCATTGGACTCACAGCAGGGAAGGCAGTGGTTCAAATCCCCATCCGACCACGCAGATTTAGGTTTCCCGTGATTTTTCTACACTACTGGCCATTAAAATTGCTACACCAAGAAGAAATGCAAATGATAAACGGGTATTCATTGCACAAATATAATATACTAGAACTGACATGTGATTACATTTTCACGCAATTTGGGTGCATAGATCCTAAGAAATCAGTACCCAGAACAACCACCTCTGGCCGTAATAACGGCCTTGATACGCCTGGGCATTAGATCAAACAGAGCTTGGATGGCGTGTACAGGTACGGCTACCCATGCAGCTTCAACACGATACCACAGTTCATCAAGAGTAGTGACTGCCGTATTGTGACGAGCCAGTTGCTCGGCCACCATTGACCAGATGTTATCCTGCTGAGATGTACGGTTTCGCAGGGATCGAATGAAGGGTAAAGCCACTGGTCGTAACACATCTAAAATGTAACGTCCACTGTTCAAAGTGCCGTCAATGCGAACAAGAGGTGACCGAGACGTGTAACCAATGGCACCCCATGACATCACGCCGGATGATACGCCAGTATGGCGATGAGGAATACACGCTTCCAATGTGGGTTCACCGAGATGTCGCCAAACACGGATGCGACCATCGTGGTGCTGCAAACAGAAACTGGATTCATCCGAAAAAATGACGTTTTGCCATTCGTGCACCCAGGTTCGTCGTTGAGTACACCATCGCAGGCGCTCCTGTCTGTGATGCCGCGTCAAGGGTAACCGCAGCCATGTTCTCCGAGCTGATAGTCCATGCTGCTGCAAACGTCGTCGTACTGTTCGTGCAGATGGTTGTTGTCTTGCTAACGTCCCCATCTGTTGATTCAGGGATCGAGACGTGGCTGCACGATCCGTTACAGCCATGAGGATAAGATGCCTGTCATCTCGACTGCTAGTGATATGAGGTCGTTGGGATCCAGCACGGCGGTCCGTATTATCCTCCTGAACCCACCGATTCCATATTCTGCTAACAGTCATTGGATCTCGACCAACGCGAGCAGCAATGTCTCGCGATACGATAAACCGCAATCGCGATAGGCTACAATCCAACCCTTATCAAAGTCGGAAACGTGATGGTACGCATTTCTCCACCTTACACGAGGCTGACTCTGAGCACTATGGGACTTAACATCTGAGGTCATCAGTCCCCTAGAGCTTAGAACTACTTAAACCTAACTAACCTAAGGACATCACACACATCCATGCCCGAGCCAGGATTCGAACCTGAGACCGTAGCGGTCGCGTGGTTCCAGACTGACGCGCCTAGAGCCGCTCGGCCACATCGGCCGGCCCTTACACGAGGCACCACAACAACGTTTCACCAGGCAACGCCGGTCAACTGCTGTTTTTGTGTATGAGAAATCGGTTGGAAACTTTCCTCATGTCAGCACGCTGTAGGTGTCGCCACCGGCGCCAACCTCGTGTGAATGCTTTGAAAAGCTAATCATTTGCATCTTCTTCCTGTCGGTTAAATTTCGCGTCTGTAGCACGTCATCTTCGTGGTGTAGCAATTTTAATGGCCAATAGTGTATATGTCCGTCCAGCCCATTCACCTGGAACGGCGATTTCATTTTTGTGTCTGTTTAGGAACTTCTTCGTGGTGTAGTAATTTTAATGGCCAGTAGTGTAAACTGCTAAACGAAAATGCTCAGATGTTACCTTTCAGCTGACTTCCTTCGCCTAACCTATCCCATTCTGAGCGAGATGATCTCTTAGGCAGGACGTTAAACCTACTCTTATTATAATTTCGCATTAAGCAAAGAACTTTGTTAATCGACCTGCTGTCCTTCTGCCTGGGTACATACCCGTCTTCATTTCAATCACACTTCGGTCGCAGTTACCTTTCCCGCTCCACTTCGTTTCCGGACAGAGACTATCTGATCAAAAGTATCCGGACACCTATTAGTGGACACTGATACGGAGTGTGTCCACTCTTTGCCTTTATGACGGCTTGAACTCTGCTGGAAACACATTTAACGAGGTGTCTGAACGTCTTTGCAGGACTGGTAGCCCATTTTTCCTCAAGAGCCGAAGTCAGTGATTTAGTGCTGTTGGACGCTGAGATATGGAACGAAGTCGACGTTCTAACTCATCCCAAAGGCGTTCCATTCAGTTCAGTTCGAGACTCTGGAGAGACTAGTCCATATTGGGAATGTTACTACCCAAAAACCATTAATTCACAGATTTTGATTTGTGCTATGGAGCACTGTCCTGTTCATTCAAACAATCATCGTGTACGAACTGTACATGCACTGTAGCCGCGTGGGGTAGCCGCGCGGTCTAGGGCACCTTGCCACGTTTTGCGTGGCTCCCCCTGTCAGAGGTTAGAGTCCTCCCTCGGGCTTAGATGTGTGTGTTGTCCTTAGCGTAAGTTAGTTTCAGTTAGATAAAGTAATGTGTAAGACTAGGGACCGAGGACCTCACCAGTTTGGTCCCATAGGAACTTACCACCACCACGTGCTATACGCAGTACTGTAAACTGTGTTCTTGTCCTTCCGAATGTTGCGTTTCCTTAGAGACGATAAGGGCACCACACTCAAACAACGAAAAACACGCCCATACCGTAACACCACATCCTTTGTACTTCACTGTTACCGCTACACGTGATGTGAGGTAACGTTCTCTAAACAATCGCCAAATCCAAACCCTTCCACTGGATTGCCACAAGGTACAGCGTGATTCATCACTCCGTACCTTTCGTTTCCAGTCGCCTATTGTCCAACGGTGTCGCTCTTTACACCGTCTCAAGCGTCGCTTGTGTGCCTAAAAAGGAGCTGCTCGAGCGTTGTATACCATTCCTTTTCAATTTCGATGCTCAGTGATTGTGCCGCCGGCCGGGGTGGCCGAGCGGTTCTAGGCGCTACAGTCTGGAACCGCGCAACCGCTACGGTCGTAGGTTCGAATCCTGCCTCGGGCATGGATGTGTGTGGTGTCCTTACGTTAGTTAGGTTTAAGTAGCTCTAAGTTCTGTGGGACTGATAACCTCAGAAGTTAAGTCCCATAGTGGTCAGAGCCATTTGAAACATTTTTGCTAGCTGGACTGCTGGTAGACTTTGGAATTCAGGAGTGATTCCTTCCGCTGGTTTTATGCGATTTTTTACAGCTACCCTCCTGAATGCACTGCGATCCGTGTCCGTCAGTAGGCGATGTCTACCTCGTCTTGGTCTATCTATGGTTGTTCCTTCGTGTATCCACGTCACAGTTACATCACCAACAGTCGATTTTTGTAGTTTTAGAATGGCTGGAAATTTCCAAGACTGATTTATTACTCAAGTGAGATGCAACGACTAATCTACATTCGAAGTCATCCAGTTCTCCCGACAGTCCTATTCTTCTGTTATCGCTTCTCTACTGACCACATAGTAGTAGCTGCCTCCTTTTATAATGGTGGGTCCGATTCTTGTGACAAATAGTGCTCATTTCAGCGTTACATAAGGTTGTCCAGATGATTTTGATCAGACAGTGTATTTGATTGTTCTCTGGTATGTCCTAGTAACTCCCAACATTCATATATTCATCGACTCGATGAGCAGCCGCCCGATTTGCAGTGTTCATGTATAACTGTGTGTGTGTGTGTGTTTTTGGAGCTTACGGGAGCTGAATGGGTAAGTTATCAGCGCCATTACACATATTAAAAGAAGCAAATGTGGATAAAATGGCGAAAATGTTAACATACGTGCTAACACATTAAAGAAATACTAAAAAGTGCTGTACAGGAGATTGAAACCAAAGTAAAACGACAGAGGACCTAAAAGTGTGTATCTGACGTAAGTAAAATTGGTTATACAAGGTATTCGGAAATAGGACTTATAGAGAGGAGTGAGTACATAATATTTTGAATCGGAATGCATATCCGGAAAAATACCGTTCCCGTGCTGCGACCATTTGAAAATATGTTGGTTATGCTGTAAGCTACCGCTTCTGTTTTGCTCTTTTCTGCTGATGCTTAAGCCTGAGAGCCGAACGTATTAGTGAAAAATTTTGCACAACGGATTTTATAACGCTAATTTGTCGCCCTGACACTTATACGCTCTCCAGAAGGGTAAGCTTATCCTTTGCTCTATATGTGACGTTAACTAGTCGTATGCAAATCTGATTAGTTTCTAACCATATCCTCAGTATAGGCTAGAATGTTCAGATGTGCTGACCTACAAACACTGCCTCCACCAGGTGGTTGCAAACATGAAATACACAAATAAGGACATAATAAAATGACAATGGAAAGTACTAGCTATGAAATGATACACTCAGTAGTGTTAAATTCTTTACTCTTTTGCAATTCACTCTATACAAGATTACACAGTACGAGCAACATTATAGTTCTGCCTATTCACATTTGGTAATCGCTCTGTCTGGCTGGCACTGTCCTGTGATATATAATCGCGGTCGTTAATTCAAATGCGGAATACTGACATCAGCTATGGCAATGGCAATTATATTTAGAACTACACTTGCGACTAGCAACGTGAAGCCTCAGCATAGAACGAAAAAGACACGTGATCAGCAATTTACTTTACTTCCCTCGCACGACCACTACAGTGATCTGACGCTTATCGCTGCAAATGTTCTCGGCTCAGCGAGATAACATAAATTCTGCTTCACCAAAAGCTTCCGTGGGAACCTCCACGGCTGCCGTGGAACACCAGACGATCCTCAGGCTCTCGCTACAAGTACTCTGTCCCAGTAACGAGGTCGCACACCTCGCCAGGACCAACCTCTCTCCTCGACGCTCCAGGAACAAGTGTTTCTCAGTCGCTACGCTTTTTCGTAGCTCCTGTTCTTTTTTCTTCCCCCTTTTAATGTGTGTGGTCAATCATGTTACTGGAAGGCGTTCGTTTCCGAGCGCCGACCAATCTCATTTTTGCAACCGACCGAAGCTTCTAGAAGCTTCCAGACTGTTCCAGAAGTTGTGAAAACCACCTGCACGCCGCCACGCGTTTTTTGAGCGAGCCCTTGTGTCTTCTCGTTGTCCTATGCCACGTGGCTCCCGCTAAGCCGCGGTCCACCCGCCTGGGGTTTCCAGAGTAGCTTACGGGCGCTGTTGTCTTCAGCTCTCAGGCCTGCCTGCCACGCTTGTGTCTTTCCCGTTCTCCTGCCAGCCTCCTGTCTCCGACCGCTTCGCTATCGCCCAACGTGCAGATATTCTGCTACAAATTCAGATCCCTAGTCGATGTCAGTATCGTTAATGGTTTCCTGTCTCGATGTTTATACTTCCGGAGTGGTAGTTGTAATGTCGCTCAAAACGATGCTACCTTACAATGCGACATCTTTTACAAGTAATTCATCAGGCGTGACCCGACACATC
The DNA here is from genome assembly GCF_023864345.2 of Schistocerca serialis cubense. Taxonomy (NCBI): domain Eukaryota; kingdom Metazoa; phylum Arthropoda; class Insecta; order Orthoptera; family Acrididae; genus Schistocerca; species Schistocerca serialis. The sequence goes on from NC_064640.1 coordinate 528,696,916, forward strand.
ACTTGTTTTACAGTTCCACCCATTATTAGCCACAAAAATTGCTCGTGTACTCGTTGACGGGTTCTCTCCAACGTGATGCATTACAGCCTCTTCCAAGTCGTGTTCGACGTCTCCTTGGACGGTGAAGCTACTCTTTTTCATCGCCGTTGAGTAATTGTCGCGAAAGGGATATGTGATGTGTGATGTTGTGGAGAACGATCCTGATAAAGGCGACGAGCAGTCCGTCCATCACCGTGAGTTTCGCCATTCAGACGAATTTTATCAGCGTATTCTGAAAAAATGTTCTCAACCATGTTGCTCTTAATACTCGGTACTGATGGAACCAAACGTTCCTGGACGTGGCTTCCTATTCAAAATATTATGTACTCACACCCGTCTACAATTATATAAGTTTGTAACTGGAATTCCCTAGCACCCTATATCAGTGATTGCTAACACTTACTTTCAGATGAATCGGAAGCTTAGTGTCGAAAACCCTATTGAGTTTACCAAAAACATTTCAGACCGTTTTAACTCTCGCCTCATTTACTGTCCATATAGTTGTTGTATTTAACTGACATAAATATGTAAACAAATCAAGTGGTTCTAGAACTTCATGGTTAATTTTTACTATTTTCTTTTCGATGCAAGGATTACAAATTGCCTAGTCTTATTATAAATCATTTTCTTTCCTACTTATAAACTTTTTGTATTAAATTTTTACTTTCGTTGTTCAGTTTTTCTTGCAAGAGCTACAAACATTATAATGTCGTAAGAAAAACGGAGCTAGTTGATGTATGCCCCATTACCACATATTCATTCTCCTTTTTTCCAATTAATGGATAAATAAATAAAATTCTCAGCAGTCTAGAGAAAATGGTATACGATAAATTACTGAAAGTGCTAAGCAAGATTAAACATTAGTCAATATGCAAGAGCGTTCAGATTTCATCCGTTAAGGAAGGAAAGTAGCGACTTTACCGGCTTTCCCGACAGATCTGTTGCAAATACACTTCTCGGGTTTGCCGCCGGATCGTATTGTGTAAATCCCACAATATTTCATCAATGTAAATGCGACATCTTCAGGTGATGGTAGTTGCTGCTGTCACTGCTGCAAGACGAGACTGATCAAGAAGTGTATTTGCGAGAAAAGTAACATTAGTACCACACACGGCAACATGGTGACACAGAAGTTGTTTTACTTCCAGATTACTATTACACTGTCGCCAACAATCTGGTTTCTGCGATGTGTAACACCATTTAATGAAGACCTATAATTCCCATGCACTAGTCAATAGGCCTTTGCTAATATTTTGCATAGTGCACCCATGGGTCGGCTTCTTAGCATTTTCCCATTTAAGCATAACCCGATTCTTTGAATGAATGTTGCACTATTTTTCTCATTCTATAGTATCTTCTGGCAGAGACGAACGGGTTCATACCCTGGCTAGTGACGTTCTGCCCTTTCCGCGTAGGTCGTACACGTGATTGCTGCCATCAGTTTGCATGTTGTGGGTATTTTAGGCCTCAAGCGGAGTGGCTGTTCCGCGAACGCCTTCATACCAGACAGCTGGCCTCCTTCATTTTCTCTGTAGTGGTAGATACACAAAACCGTTGCAGCTAGTGACATTGCTAGCATTATGATGTCGAAAAAGTCCATCATGCAATGGAGCATTTGCATTTCATTAGGCGTATAATCCTGTGTATCCTTATTACTCTATATTGAGAGGCACACGATTTAACTGAGCTAACAACCGTCTTATATCTCTTAGCCGGCAAATAATGAGGTATAATTTTGTCGCACAGCACCATAATGCGCTCCCAATATCGCATACAGGGTACTTTAATCCACGAACCGTACTTATACTGCCATTACTTTCTTTAAGAATAGGCCCTATGTACCAGTATATGTACGACGGTACTTCAGACAGTAAGTTACACGTTATTATCGCAGGCCAAGTGACTTTTATTGAATACCGAACCAAATCTACATCGTTACTCTACAATTCACATCCACGTGCTTGGCAGTTTCACAGATACATGACACTATTTTTCATCATAGCCACCAAGTCTCTGTAAACGTCGATCGGGACGTTCTACTGATCGTTCAAGTCCTCGACGACATAAAAAAGCTCTCTTCTCACGGAGTCATTCGATAACCGCTACATGTTGCAAAATGTCTTTCCCTCCAGATGTTATTTCAGCTTGCCGAATAAATGGAAATCGCATGATGTAAGATCTGGAGTTCCCAATCAGCATACCACGCGTCTGTGCTGTCTTGGTCAAATTGTTGGCACTATTTCACTAGTGCTGGACGCAATATACCGCCTGAATTTCACTGCGAGTCTGTGTGAAATTTAGACGTATGTCCACAAGAATCACGCTGTCTCGCGTACTTCAACTTTGTAGTATGTTTCCAGTTGTCGTGCGGTTTCAGCCGCACTCAGCGATGCATCTGTTATCCGTACCGCAGTAGAACTGTGTATTTCAAGAAACCCAGAAAGTGTACTTCCTTCTGATAATGCACGACTCTTGTTACACAATGGTCTTAGCGTGGAACGACATATGTAACTTTTTTTTGAAGTCCGTACGTATGTACTTCTATGAATTTTGTCCCTTGATAGAGTGCATTCTTCTCCCTTGACTGGGTGCGTTCCAGAAATAGGAACAGTTTCCAAGTACACAATTTTTGGGATGCTCATCTGAAGTTGGACTGACAGAGATGGTCGTTTCATGTCTGGACATTTATTTACTTATGTATGTATTTCATCCGGCAAAATTAGGGCCTTCAGGCCCTCTCTTGCAGCTAACCAGATTAACTTTGTGAGCCAACATTACTCATTTAAAAGTAAGTAATATATAATGACAATAATAATAATAACAAGCATAAGAATAAACAACATAAACAGTGACTAATGTATGGAATTTAAGACATGTTAGTCTTATTAACATTCTCTTAAGCAGTTTCCTCCTTATGTTATCCGAATGAGAGTAATGACATCCAACCGAAATGCAAGGAAGCAGTAGGGAAGCAAGCAATGAAGAAAAAAATTGACTTGTCAGCGGAAGAGCGAGAAACTGTAGGGTGAGATAAGCTAATGTGATAAGCCCACATGTTGCTAGGGGTGTTTCGACTGCACTGCACTGTCCCGATATCCCACATGCGATTTCCAGATTTCTGAAGCCCTGTAGAAAGACAATCGTTGCCGTGTACGTGCTTCAGAAGAAGAGGTGCATGCCTGGGTACAATTATGGTTACCCAGACAACACAAAATATTTTTCATGAAGACATTGACTATCTGGTCTCACAGTGGTAAAAATATATTAACACTTACGGCGTTTACTTTTAAAATAATAAACAGTTTACTTACTTTTTTTCCATCTCAATCGTTTTCAGTTGGCTGCGCCTTATACATGGTGTGCTGCACATCAAACGTAATAAGACTGAAAGTAAAGCTCTCTCTCAATTCATTTCCGAGCATGATATTTTCCCCTGGCATGGTAAATATTGTAAGAGAACGTAGACAGAGGAAAGACACTATGCAGAACATGACAAAGTTACGAAAATCAACTGAAGGATGGCGTGACTGCCGCCTCTTAGTGGGACTAGCCATTAGGGGCGCTCTGGTTCTTGGTACACTTCTGGTCGTGGCGGCAGTGCTGTTGGTAAGCGTTGACGGAGATGGTTTGTATGGCGGCGTTCCAGCCTCTACGCTGTGTCGACTAAGGTGTTGCTGATGTCCACGTGCCATTCTTTCCGCAGGAGAGTGCCCGCGCTGTTGTTCCTGTTGTGTAGCGACCTGCATGCCCAACCTGGAATTCCTACGGCAATGGGGTTAGGAGATGGATGAGCGTTCGTCGTTGCCTCCCATAGGGGAACTCTGCTGGGCCGTAGTCCTTGACAGTTGTGCTCCTGTATACGTCAAGGAAAAGTGGGGGCGCTGCTGCTGTCGTGGTCGTTTCCACTGCTTTCAACATTTTCTGTTTAAATGTCTTCACTATACACTCCTCTTTGCTGTTGGACGATGAGTGAAATGGGGGATTAAAAAGGTGCGTTATGGTGTGTGCAAAATTATTTGAAAGCGTTTATGGTGACCTTAAGTCCATTGTCAAGCACTTTAGTATGGAGAAGCATTCTGATCGCTAGAACGTGGAACAGTGTAGTTATTATGGCTTCTGTTGCAGTGGATGCGATGATTACCACGTGTAGATATTTTGAGTAGGCGTCTGCTATTAGTATCCAAATCAAACATAGGAATGAGCCTGCGACGTCCAGATGGATCCCTTCTTCAGACTGGCCTGAGTTAGGTCGTCAGGCAAAAGAATGGTGTGGCACTGTTCATTGCCAAGTGCATGCTGAATAGCTTCATGCCATCGCCCCCACATCCCTGTTCAAGCATAGCTGGTAACTGGGTGGTGTCTTTAGGGCATTCATCTGCAACATTCTCCATTCCATACAAATAATTAGTTGTAGGATCTCGGACCTTAGTGTGTGAGGAAGTTGACACTACACATCTGCTTCAGTGCCTAGAATGAGGACGTTGTTGGTAGTGGTGCAGACCCAGTCGTGAGACACTCTGCACAGTTGCTAGATCTCCCCCACCACCCTCGCCCTCTGAAGGTCACCCGCTTCCAAGACCTGGGACACTCTGCATTGCTTCCAGATCTCACACCCCTCAAAGGTCACAAGACGACGTCACCCAATATGGCGGCGAAAAAAGATGGCAGTAGAAAAAAAGATGACAGCATAAAAAGATTGCATTGGATTATGGCGTCACACACGTGATAGTGGTAGAAGATAGGTTCATACAACTGCGCATTTTAGAAAAAAATGTCGTGGATTATCCTGCTGGAATTGGAGCTCAACAACCAGTCACTTGCTCATCGATAACTGATCAGACACGATCGAATGACCATCATAGAATGTGACATACGAAATTTTAAGAAAAAAGAGCAATAAATACATGTTGTAGAGTGATATACACCTCAATAACCAGACACGTGATCATCGAAAACTGATCAGATACGTTCGAATTACCGTCGTAGGAGGCTATATACCAAATTTAAACAAAAAAGAAACAAAAAGAATCATAAACAAAAGAGTTTCATATAGCTTAGCAACTGATCACGTAATAATCGGAAACTGATGAGATACATTTGAATTACCATCATAGGAACTATATACGAAACGGTTTAACAACTGATCACTTGGTCGTCTGATCTCGTACAATACACAAAAAAATTTCAGGAAAAGTCTAGCTATGAGAATGATTATGCTATAATTGCTACATATAAACAAACACTCGAAATGAAACTTCCTGCCAGATTAAAACTCGGGACCTTTGCCTTTTGCAGGCAAGTGCCCTACCATGTTTTTTTTTTTTTTCTTGTCTCATTTTGTTCTACACTCCTGGAAATGGAAAAAAGAACACATTGACACCGGTGTGTCAGACCCACCATACTTGCTCCGGACACTGCGAGAGGGCTGTACAAGCAATGATCACACGCACGGCACAGCGGACACACCAGGAACCGCGGTGTTGGCCATCGAATGGCGCTAGCTGCGCAGCATTTGTGCACCGCCGCCGTCAGTGTCAGCCAGTTTGCCGTGGCATACGGAGCTCCATCGCAGTCTTTAACACTGGTAGCATGCCGCGACAGCGTGGACGTGAACCGTATGTGCAGTTGACGGACTTTGAGCGAGGGCGTATAGTGGGCATGCGGGAGGCCGGGTGGACGTACCGCCGAATTGCTCAACACGTGGGGCGTGAGGTCTCCACAGTACATCGATGTTGTCGCCAGTGGTCGGCGGAAGGTGCACGTGCCCGTCGACCTGGGACCGGACCGCAGCGACGCACGGATGCACGCCAAGACCGTAGGATCCTACGCAGTGCCGTAGGGGACCGAACCGCCACTTCCCAGCAAATTAGGGACACTGTTGCTCCTGGGGTATCGGCGAGGACCATTCGCAACCGTCTCCATGAAGCTGGGCTACGGTCCCGCACACCGTTAGGCCGTCTTCCGCTCACGCCCCAACATCGTGCAGCCCGCCTCCAGTGGCGTCGCGACAGGCGTGAATGGAGGGACGAATGGAGACGTGTCGTCTTTAGCGATGAGAGTCGCTTCTGCCTTGGTGCCAATGATGGTCGTATGCGTGTTTGGCGCCGTGCAGGTGAGCGCCACAATCAGGACTGCATACGACCGAGGCACACAGGGCCAACACCCGGCATCATGGTGTGGGGAGCGATCTCCTATACTGGCCGTACACCACTGGTGATCGTCGAGGGGACACTGAATAGTGCACGGTACATCCAAACCGTCATCGAACCCATCGTTCTACCATTCCTAGACCGGCAAGGGAACTTGCTGTTCCAACAGGACAATGCACGTCCGCTTGTATCCCGTGCCACCCAACGTGCTCTAGAAGGTGTAAGTCAACTACCCTGGCCAGCAAGATCTCCGGATCTGTCCCCCATTGAGCATGTTTGGGAGTGGATGAAGCGTCGTCTCACGCGGTCTGCACGTCCAGCACGAACGCTGGTCCAACTGAGGCGCCAGGTGGAAATGGCATGGCAAGCCGTTCCACAGGACTACATCCAGCATCTCTACGATCGTCTCCATGGGAGAATAGCAGCCTGCATTGCTGCGAAAGGTGGATATACACTGTACTAGTGCCGACATTGTGCATGCTCTGTTGCCTGTGTCTATGTGCCTGTGGTTCTGTCAGTGTGATCATGTGATGTATCTGACCCCAGGAATGTGTCAATAAAGTTTCCCCTTCCTGGGACAATGAATTCACGGTGTTCTTATTTCAATTTCCAGGAGTGTATATTGTTCCTTGAATTTGTGCGGGGCGGACGTCTGATGACACCCGTTTAGGTTCTTCGTTGATACATTCAATCAGTTTTTTGTTCCAGAGGGTAGCTAACCCTCTGACCGAACACGCTGAGCTACCATGCTGGCATCATCTGAGCTACCCAAGCACGACTGACGCGCCGTCCTCACTGCTTTACTTCCGCCAGTATCTCGCCTCCTAAGGTAGGAGGCGCGGTACTGGCGGAAGTAAAGCTGCGAGGACGAGGTGTAAGTCGTGCTTGGGTAGCTGAGATGGTCGAGCACTTGCCCGCGAAAGGCAAATGTCCTGAGTTCGAGTCTCGGCACACAGTTTTAATCTTCCAGGAAGTTTCATATCAGTGGAAACTCGGCTGCAGAGTGAAAATCTCATTCTGGAAACACTGGAAAGTTAAAGTTTTTACGAAAAAACGATCACGACTGACGAAAAAAAATTATTATGAAAAACGATCCGACACAATTTTTGCGCAAAAATGATAGCGAAAATTTAAAGAAAGTCTCCCCCTGACGAAGTTTTTACTATACGAATATCACCAAGGAAAAAGAAGTTATTACGAAAAACGATGCGAGAAAGTTATGCACAAAACAATACCAGGAGTTGTTGTAGGGTAGGAGGATACATCTTTATTTCATGGCCGTGTAGCGGTGCTCCGCCTGTCTGCCTGTGGCGGCGCCTGGCACAGCGGAGCGCAACTCGACCCTCACTCATTGCCGCCAGCCGGCAAAGTGAGTCTGCGCACGCAGCTGCCGGGCCATCGCTGATCCCTTCATTTCTTCCGCACTTGGCCTACCTGGCTGACACGCTCCCTGTTTGCAGCCACCCCACCTGCGGTGTATTCAGGCGATCTTGCTACTGCCACGCTTCGCAAGGCGGAACGTCTTTTGTCAAACCACGAGCTTGTAGTGGTGCTCAAATACCCCACACATTCATGTTGGAGCACTTTACAGGTTCCCTTTACGAATCAAAGTCATGCAAAAGAAAATGGTAGAAAGGTTCGAAAAGAATGCAACCCACCTGAAAATATATCAAAGAAATGTATTCGTAAGGCAGGCTGGCGCGGGTGTCTTGCACCTCTCTTTATGAATCGAGAACATGAAGATATATTACAAAAATGCTGATGATTTACTTTGCTAGAAGGACATGAAACTATTCGACTTTTTTCCCAGTTGCGTTTCTATAGTACTTGATATTTTTAAATCCGATACATCGATATTTTTAAAAAATCATCGTCGCCCTCGATATATCGACAGAAAAAACATTGACGTGTCGGCCTATGAGAAAATCGTTTGCACAGTGTAAACATACTGCCGGTTTTCAGCTATCAAGATATTAGCAGTAAATTTTCAGAGTGTTCGAAGTAAAGTTTCTGAATTTACTACCCTCCAGGAAGCGTGTGGCGCGCAAATTATTCTCGGGACTGAGACCTGGCCGAACCATGCAATAAGAAGTTCTAAAATATTTAGTGAGGGTTGGAACGTGTATCGGAAAGAGAGATTAGACACCGTAGGAGGTGGTGTCTTCATTGCAATTGACAAAAATATTGTGTCTACTGAGGTCGAAATAGAGTGTGATTGTGAAGTTATCTGGACACGTTTAACAGGGCTAGGAGAAATAAAGTTAATTGTTGGGTGTTATTACCTGCCACCATGTTCCACCGTGACAGTTCTAGAATCATTCAAAGGGAGTCTATTCTCTGTATCGCAGAAGTACCCGGATCATGCTATATTAGACAGAGACGACTTCAACCTACTTAGCATAGACTGGGATGTCTATGGATTCATTACAGGTGGTACAGACAAGCCGTCGTGTGAATTACTTTTGAACACATTATCCGAAAACTGTCTTGAGCAGCTAAATCGACAGCCAAAGCGTAATGGAAATATTTTAGATCTGGTAGCCACGAACAGACAGGACCTCATCGACGATGTCAGTGTTGACACAGAGATTAGTGATCATGATGTTGTCATTACGACTATGGTTACGAAAGTTAGAAAGTCGGTCAAGAAGGCTAGGAGAGTATTGTTATTAGAAAGAGCGGATAAGCAGTTGTTAGCATCCCACTTAGTAAATGAATCGACTTCATTTGCTTCCGGTACGATGGACGTGGAAGAGTTATGGGCAAATTTTAAACATATTGTAAATCACACATTGGAGAAGTATGTGCCGAAAAAGTGGGTTACGGACGGAAAAGACCCACCGTGGTTTAACAGCGCAATTCGGAAAATGCTCAGGTAGCAAAGACAGATCGGGAGAATGAGGACAGGCAAAAGTTAGTAGAGATTCGTGCTGCTGTAAAAAGAGCGATGCGCGAAGCATACAACCACTACCACCGTCATACCTTAGCAAAAGATCTTGCTGAAAACCCAAGGAAATGCTGGTCTTACGTAAAATCGGTAAGCGGGTCGAAGGCTTCCATCCAGTCACTCACTGATCAGTCTGGCCTGGCAACGGGAGAAAGAAAAACGAAAGGTGAAATTTTAAATTTAGCATTTGAGAAATCTTTCATGCAGGAGGATCGTACAAACATACCGCCGTTTGTCTCGCACAGATTCCCGTATGGAGGACATAGTTATAGACATCCCTGGGGTTGTGATGCAGCTGAATGGGTTGAAAATAAATAAATCTCCAGGTCCTGATGGGATTCCAATTCGGTTTTACGGAGAGTACTCTATTGCATTGGTTCCTTACTAAGCTTCCATTTATCGCGAATCTCTTGCCCAACGTAAAATCCCGAGCGACAGGAAAAAAGCGCAGGTTCAAATGGCTCTGAGGACTATGGGACTTAACTTCTGAGGTCATCAGTCCCCTATAACTTAGAACTACTTAAACCTAACTAACCTAAGGACATCACACACATCCATGCCCGAGGCAGGATTCGGACCTGCGACCGTAGCGGTCGAGCGGCTCCACACTGTAGCGCCTAGAACCGCTCGGCCAGTCCGGCCGGAAAAAAAGCGCAGGTGACGCCTGTATATAAGAAGGGTAGAAGGACGGATCCTCAAAATTACAGACCAATATCCTTAACATCGGTTTGTCGCAGGATTCTCGAACATATTCTCAGTTCCAATATAATGAATTTCCTTGAGACAGAGAAGTTGCTGTCCATGCATCAGCACGGCTTTAGAAAGCATCGCTCCTGCGAAACGCAACTCGCCCTTTTTTCACATGATATCTTGCGAACCATGGACGAAGAGTATCAGACGGGTGCCATATTTCTTGACTTCCTGAAAGCGTTTGATTCGGTGCCCCACTGCAGACTCCTAACTAAGGTACGAGCATATGGGATTGGTTCCCAAATATGTGAGTGGCTCGAAGACTTCTTAAGTAACAGAACCCAGTACGTTGTCCTCGATGGTGAGTGTTCATCGGAGGTGAGGGTATCATCTGGAGTGCCCCAGGGAAGTGTGTTAGGTCCGCTGCTGTTTTCTATCTACAAATATGATCTTTTGGATAGGGTGGATAGCAATGTGCGGCTGTTTGCTGATGATGCTGTGGTGTACGGGAAGGGTTCGTCGTTGAGTGACTGTAGGTGGATACAAGATGACTTGGACAGGATTTGTGATTGGTGTATATGGCAACTAACTCTAAATATAGATAAATGTAAATTAATGCAGATGAATTGGAAAAAGAATCCCGTAATGTTTGAATACTCCATTAGTAGTGTAGCGCTTGACACAGTCACGTCGATTAAATATTTGGGCGTAACATTGCAGAGCGATATAAAGTGGGACAAGCATGTAATGGCATTTGTGGGGAAGGCGGATAGTCGTCTTCTGTTCATTGGTAGAATTTTGGGAAGATGTGGTTCATCTGTAAAGGAGACCGCTTATAAAACACTAATACGACCTATTCTTGAGTACTGTTCGAACGTTTGGGATCCCTATCAGATCAGGTCGGATTGAGGGAGGACATAGAAGCAATTCAGAGGTGGGCTGCTAGATTTGTTACTGGTAGGTTTGATCATCACCTGAGTGTTACGGAAATGCTTAAGGAACTCGGGTGGGAGTCTCTGGAGGAAAGGAGGCGTTCTTTTCGTGAATCGCTACTGAGGAAATTTAGAGAACCATCATTTGAGGCTGACTGCAGTACAATTTTACTGCCGCCAACTTATATTTCGCGGAAAGACCACAAAGATAAATAAGAGATATTAGGGCTCGTACATAGGCATATAGGCAGTCATTTTTCCCACGTTCTGTTGGGGAGTGGAACAGGGAGAGAAGATGCTAGTTGTGGTACGAGGTACCCTCCACCACGCACCGTATGGTGGATTGCGGAGTATGTATGTACACTCCTGGAAATTGAAATAAGAACACCGTGAATTCATTGTCCCAGGAAGGGGAAACTTTATTGACACATTCCTGGGGTCAGATACATCACATGATCACACTGACAGAACCACAGGCACATAGACACAGGCAACAGAGCATGCACAATGTCGGCACTAGTACAGTGTATATCCACCTTTCGCAGCAATGCAGGCTGCTATTCTCCCATGGAGACGATCGTAGAGATGCTGGATGTAGTCCTGTGGAACGGCTTGCCATGCCATTTCCACCTGGCGCCTCAGTTGGACCAGCGTTCGTGCTGGACGTGCAGACCGCGTGAGACGACGCTTCATCCAGTCCCAAACATGCTCAATGGGGGACAGATCCGGAGATCTTGCTGGCCAGGGTAGTTGACTTACACCTTCTAGAGCACGTTGGGTGGCACGGGATGCATGCGGACATGCATTGTCCTGTTGGAACAGCAAGTTCCCTTGCCGGTCTAGGAATGGTAGAACGATGGGTTCGATGACGGTTTGGATGTACCGTGCACTATTCAGTGTCCCCTCGACGATCACCAGTGGTGTACGGCCAGTGTAGGAGATCGCTCCCCACACCATGATGCCGGGTGTTGGCCCTGTGTGCCTCGGTCGTATGCAGTCCTGATTGTGGCGCTCACCTGCACGGCGCCAAACACGCATACGACCATCATTGGCACCAAGGCAGAAGCGACTCTCATCGCTGAAGACGACACGTCTCCATTCGTCCCTCCATTCACGCCTGTCGCGACACCACTGGAGGCGGGCTGCACGATGTTGGGGCGTGAGCGGAAGACGGCCTAACGGTGTGCGGGACCGTAGCCCAGCTTCATGGAGACGGTTGCGAATGGTCCTCGCCGATACCCCAGGAGCAACAGTGTCCCTAATTTGCTGGGAAGTGGCGGTGCGGTCCCCTACGGCACTGCGTAGGATCCTACGGTCTTGGCGTGCATCCGTGCGTCGCTGCGGTCCGGTCCCAGGTCGACGGGCACGTGCACCTTCCGCCGACCACTGGCGACAACATCGATGTACTGTGGAGACCTCACGCCCCACGTGTTGAGCAATTCGGCGGTACGTCCACTCGGCCTCCCGCATGCCCACTATACGCCCTCGCTCAAAGTCCGTCAACTGCACATACGGTTCACGTCCACGCTGTCGCGGCATGCTACCAGTGTTAAAGACTACGATGGAGCTCCGTATGCCACGGCAAACTGGCTGACACTGACGGCGGCGGTGCACAAATGCTGCGCAGCTAGCGCCATTCGACGGCCAACACCGCGGTTCCTGGTGTGTCCGCTGAGCCGTGCGTGTGATCATTGCTTGTACAGCCCTCTCGCAGTGTCCGGAGCAAGTATCGTGGGTCTGACACACCGGTGTCAATGTGTTCTTTTTTCCATTTCCAGGAGTGTAGATGTAGATGTTTTAGAGCTGTGTATTTAAGTATTGGTTTATTATTAGATATTTCGTACGTCAACAAGCTAACAGCCTGGTTATCCCTCATAGGACAAGAATTTAAAGGAAAACGATGCACATTCATGTTTGGCAATAACCACTTTGCCAGCAATGGTAAATGCATGTAAGTGGCACAGTAAAAGGTGTCCGATGGACCCGTAGTTCAGTTTCGTCACATGTCGGATTTTTCCAGAACACTTCATGCCTACTTCCTGTTTCATTTCGGCGAACGCCGGCGACCTAGCAGTTGTAGTGTCAAAACTGTGTGGTGAAGGTAATCGTTGCAGTTTCCGTTTGTAGCGCCGAGCTCCGATTACGTCAGACCAATCTTGTCATTTAAATTTTTGTTCATCATTTTCAGCAACTGGTTTTGAAGAGCGCCGACCAAATGGTGTGCTAATTCTTCACATTGGAAATCTTGTTATTCCATTCACACTGCCACTCTCCAGTGCAATCATGCATCATCTTTGTGCCAAAGAGAAAGACTGGACGTGATGAAAGCTCAACAAGTAGTAAGACTCCTTCACACAGTGATAGTAAGATTATGTTATACTACAATTTCAAAATTTCAAATAATTACCGATAATCTCGAAAAAAAAATATAATATGAAATAAAAATATCCGCACTCGATATTGCCAGTTCGTTATTGATATACCGGGAAAAAATATTGGCAGTATGTATCGATATTTTTCGGAAAAGTTTTCGATATATCGATATTTTAGCGCAAGCCCTAGTTTACATTCCACCTTATAGGTATAAACACCTGCGCAGCTGCTGGGATCTATCCTACAATGAAATGACAGACGTGACACACAGCATAGGATCTGACGTAACCTACACGTCAGATGCATTGTTAAAGGTACTAATTTTGTAAGGACAGCGACCCTACGATATTTCATTAGCAGGTTTGTAAGGACTGTATTCTTTCACAGCAGCCCCCAGGTGTGGCTGCACGTGCCTATAACTTTTTGAATGTTTCCCATGAGTTTTTGGAAGGACTGCATTACTTAAGCATTCAAACGTGTCAAAATTCTGCTTTCACATAATTGGTCGGCACCTGCCTCACAGAACTGTGTATAAATACCCAAACACTGCCAGCTAAAAAATATCCTAGTTCTGGACTGAAGAAATCGTCATCGTCTTCAGCTTGTAGTAGCTCAGGTCAGCTTGGTATAGCTGATGACATTAAGCGGACTTCTTTCGTCGACAGAGTTAGAGCTACGAATTATGGGGAACACTTGTCCTTATTCACGCCTACTGATGTAATCTAATGAATTCACAATGGTTGATGTAGGTGATGTTGATACCCTGATGTATGATGATAATACGCTGGAGATGATATTGGTGATTTTTGTTGAATATCATGTGGATACGACCGAGCTAAGTCAGCCTGCCACAAAACTGCAGGCATCTCAGTTCCTATGTAAGTATCGATTTTTCCCAACATCAGTCTGTAATCAGATGTAACCATGCAATGACATGTAACTAATGCATCTCATTGATAGCATGGTTGAAACATGTCAGGCAGCTGCATGTATACATTATAAAGTGTCTAACTAAGCTATCCCATCTTTTAGAGCCACAAATCTCTTTTTCTCCCTAAATATAGGCGACAACCCTTTCATGCCACTCATCTGTTATAACCTTCGTCTGGTTTCTGAAAAAGTTGTAAATAGCTCTTCTCTCCTTGTGCTTTACCCCTATCACCTTCAGGATTTCAGAGCCTGTAAGCAATTCTATAAACATAGGACCGCCTAACCTTAACCTATCTTCAAAGAAAAGTCATAGGACCAGTATTGCCTCACATGTTCCTACATTTCTCCTGAATCCAAACTGATCGTTCCTGATTTAGGCCTCTAACATTTTTTCCATTCCTATGTAATTGATTTCGCAACCATGACATATTAAAATATTAAACCAACCGTTTGGTCATATTCACAACTGATTTCTTTGGTATTGGCATCATTACATTCTTCCTAAAATCCATCCCATGCATCTTGCACACCAGATGGAATAGTTTTATCATAGCTGGCTCTTCCAAGGAAAGGGACATATTCTTTTGTTATGTGATAAAGGTCTTAATCCTTTTGTAGATCAGGATATTGACACAAGTATGACTTTTTCTTTAAATAGAATGATATTTTTTTAACAGCATCCGAAAGCTCTTGAAAGTACAATCACTGTGATATAATACTTGTTAACTCAGAAGACTTCATTGACATGACATTCATGCTGGCTTTGTCAGGTATAACAACAACTACTGTATTGCGGCGTCATAGGCAACCCTGTTGTGGGATCTATATTACTTCATCCCAGGAATGTTAAATGGAAAGATGTATGCATATTTCTTACGAACATTCTACCTGATGCTAGTGGGACATAGCTGGTATCAGTACACTTTTTGTTAGTGAGGACTGCATATGTTCAGGAGCAACTATGATTGATTTATGACCCCCTCCTCCTCTCCTTAACCTATCAATCTATTAATTGATTTATGACCCCCTGACAATAATCTGTCCTTCTGAGAACCCCCATCTGTCCCCCCTCCCCCTCCTCCTACCACACCCCTCTGGAAATTCCCCTCTCCGGTAAAAGAACACTTCTGATATAAAATTGATTGACCAATTAATTAAATCGATAAATTAATTAAATCCCCCCCTCTGTGAAATGCCCCACCCCTCCCCTCCCACCTCCTTCTCCCCCTCCCCACTTTCACCTGCCAATTGATGGGAAAAGCACTCCGTTTGTGCTGAAGAGGAAGGATCTGATTACAGGAAATTCTAATCAATGTCAATCAAATAGTAAAGGATACACTGTTTATTTATAAAATTCAGTTCACTGGGGTTGGATCTCTCTTTTGTTTGGTGGGAAAAGCTCATCATTATCTGCTGTTTGGGAAATTACAGGTACTGTAAATTGCATCGAAAAGAAGTAATTAAATAGAGCCCTTTTTCCGATCATGCAAGGAATACCATCACGAAATCGATGTCAGCGTAACTTACCACATCTAACTACACCGTTAAAAATCTTTCAATTGCATCTTTGCACCTATCATAGGGCAGACACGCTGGCCGTAACACTGCCCACAAAGCGCCGACTGTTTAGCCTGGTTTCACCACGTGCCAGTGTCCAAGAGACTGCGCTATGCCTGCTAGGACCCTGCAACTGCTGTCGGCCACTCCACTGCCAGCCATCACACAGTATTAGAACACCCCAAATGACTACTTCCTGTTGTGTGCCACTGCTTGGGAGAATTCCTACCAACCCATCCAAACCAGCAGACCATAGTGTCTCATAATACTAAGCTCACATTTTTGTGATTGTCTGGCAGCCAGGTCACTCCCACAACTGTGGTCCCCTTTGTTCATAGCTGCGTCCTCAGCCACCTCAAGTGGCTACTTCTGTTTGCAGTACCCACACAATCTGCTCATAAACACACACCTTCCATACCAGGTAGGTGGAAGCAGTTGCTCACCCTGCAGTGCAGATACTGTCTGAGACAGTTCACCATAACGCCGGCAGAGGACGCTCGGGGCACTGGGAGAAGCAACCGCCAACTCACCCCTCCTCCCTCCATTTCCCTCCACTCCTTTCCCTCACCCCTCTGGTTACCTTCAGTCGGGAAAAACATCAGGTGGCGGCAACTCTTTGATATTGATAACTGGGAAATTCCTCTCGAAATATATGCTCTCTTTCTCTCTCTCTCAGGTGGCTACTTCCTGCCCAGAAAGCGTCTTTCATGTGCCATACTAACTATTCCTTTGTCCTAAACAAAGTAGCGGATAGCTGATAAATCCCCACTGTGGACATCTTGAAAATATTTCCTCACACTATCAGATTGATTGACTGATTAATTAATTAAATCGATACCCTTTCTAAGTGGGCAGTTCATCCTAGCATTCTATTGGTCGATACTAGGACTGGTATATGTGGTGGGATTCGATCCTGCAGTTTCCCAGTTTCCAGATTTTTCTCCCATGTCTCCTGTTGGTGAATAATGGCACAGTTAGGTCATTTGGCAGGAGGTCCATTGCGTTGGAGGTAGCTGAGAATTTCAAATTTCATCTCAGTTGCTTGTTACATCGTTAAACGATCTGCAGAGAGGTTGGATTGATGTGTGTGCTCTCAGTACCACTATTAGAAACAATAAACTGTCCAACTGCGAATTATACATCTCTATTGGAAGAAGTGCTGTATAAAACGATGGTTGGAATTTCAAATTTTGGAGTGAATTCATACCGCCCCGATTGTGCAATTCCCAGCCACTACACGTCTGCTAAGTCTATTTTATAAAGCACTATAGAATTCCTAAATTTGTTCTCTCAGCTACACCAGGACAAGGAAGGAGGAGGAAAGGATCTAGCGCGCAATAGGACAGTAACAGAAACAAATACACTACAAGAGAGAATGCACTGCGATGTACTGAGAAGCACTGAACCACAATACTAGTAGTGGCCACGGCTAGATGCCTGAGATTGCTTGAAACACTGGTACATACAACCCACTCACCCCCCAGAAGTCCACACACTTAACACCCGTCCCCTCATACACCATCAGAGCCAACACTCATATATGTATGAAAAGGGATTTACTGTACTTCTGACTACCTGGTTTCAGCTACTTTTCAAGGTCACCCGACTACCCCACTTTTCCCATCCGAAATACAGGCATATGTAGCGTTGTAAATAGGAAATGTGTTAGGATTTTCGGTAGGTTAGCGAATAAGACAAACGAATATTCTAATACAACATATTTATTAAATTTTGCATATACATTTACACACAGAAAACAACTCTTTCATTACATTTGTTCCGTGTAGTTTTAATTACATACAGCTTAATTTTTATCTTATAATTTAAACCCACGTCTGATTCAGTTATTTTCTCCTTCATCCAGTAATCTGACAGGTACAAAGAAGGTAGGTTCTCTAATTCCAGTATATATCTAATTTTTTTCTTGTAAACTAACTCTTTTATGGCTTTAACAATTAGTTCTGCTCCTTCCGGTAGTTCTTCTAGACAAGAGCAGTCGAGGATTTTAATTTTTCCTCTTATTTCCTGCATAACACTGTTGTTATAACACTCCATATCTTTCTTCTTCTGCACACTCTTGTGGATTTTCGGTATAGCACTTTAAGTTTACAACTTTTGGATACGAAATGCCATTAAAGGTTGTTATACCGTTCGTTTTAAGCCATGCAAGCGGTTGTTCTGTTGCTAAGCGTATGAAATCAAGCCCACCACATTTCGATAGAATGTAACCGTCCTTTTTAAGCAGGTCCAAGGAGGAATGGAGTTTGATAAACAAGTTTTTCGTGTGTCCTTTAACATAGTAAACGTGCTCCAGTCCGCCATTTACGGCCAGGACTCCAACATACGGTCACTTACCACTGCTGTTTACAGCACATGCTATTCTCTTGTATTCCCCAGTCGTAGCCAGATTTCTCTATGAACTGTGTTTAAAGCCATATGTAAACCTGGCTTGCACATTCGCAATAGCCACTTCGTTTTCAATTTACAGCTTATATTCTTACTTTGTGGCAGTTGCCTTCTCCGTATCTTCCACTTTTTTTTTTTCTTTTTACTTCGACGTCCTCCATTTCCAGTTTCCTTTTCCGTGTGCATATCAAAGTAACTGTACTTAAAGGCGTAATTTCTTAGTTGGGGAATGGTTTAAGTATTTGTGATACATTTACTCCTTTTCTTAGTCCCAATTTTGCAATATCTTTATCAGACGGTAATGTGGAGAACAATATTCTAAACTGAGAAAAATAAGTTTCTCCTGCTAACATAACACTTCTGTATAATACTGATATCGTCTTTGTTGGAGTCGGAGTTAAGAATCATCACGTATTTATAGGTAGGTAATTAAAACAATATGTAGAAAGAACATAGCTGATAAACTTTTCTCGGTCTTGAGTGTCTGGAAGACTTACTTATACACCTGATATGTTTCGGATTTTCTTATTATCCCAGTACACAAACTGCATAACGTTATTAAATAACACACAACAGTTGTTCTGTATGTTATCTGCTAACTGACGCCACATGGAAGCAAGTGGCACAGAGTAACGTGTAGCAAATTGTAAATACTATTTGTACGATAAGGCGATATCAGTATTATACAGAAGTGATGTGTTAAAGCAGGAGAAACTTAATTTTCTTAGTCTAAAACATTGTTCTCCACAATATCGTCCAATATAGATACTGCAGAATTGAGATTGGTTGACACGAATGACCTTATTCCACAAGTCCTAAGAAAAATAGTAAATGTGTCACACAGATTTAAAGCATTACCAATTAAGAAATTACACCTTTCAGTAAAGTTAGTGTGTTATGCACACTGAAAAAGAAACTGGAAATGGAGGACGTCGAAGTAAAAAGAAAAAGAAAACTGGAGGATATGGAGAAGACGACTGCCACAAAGGAAGAATATAAGCTGCAAATTGAAAAACAGTGGATGGATAAATCTGGCTACGGGGGATATAATGGCATGTAATGTGGACAGCATGGCCGTATGTTGGAATCCTCGCCGAAAATGGTGGATTGGAGCACGTTCACTACGTTAAAGGACACACGAAAAATCTAATTATCAAACTCCATTCCTCCTTGGACCTGTTTAAAAAGGGTGGTTACATTACATCGAAATGTGGTGGGCTTGATTTCATACACTTAGCAGCAGAACAACCACTTGCAGTGTTTAAAACGAACGGAATAACAATCTTTAATGGCAATTCGTATGCATGTATGCAGAAGTTGTAAACTTAAAGCTCTATACCGAAATTCCACAAGACTGTGCAGCAGAAGAACTGGCAGCCTACATCCAAGAAGATATGGCGTGTTATAACAACAGTGTTATACAAGGAAAAATTAAAATTCCCAAATGTTCTCGTCTAGAAGAACTGTCAGAAGGAACAGGACTAACTGTTAAAGCCACAAAAGAGTTAGTTTACAAGAAAAAAATTAGATATATGCTGGAATTCGAGAACATACCTTCTTTGAACCTGCCAGATTACTGGCTGGCGGATTAAATAGCTAACTCATCTGTGGATTTAAGTTATAAGATGAAAATTAAGCTGGATGTTATTTAAACTACACGAAAGAAACTTAAAGAAAGAGTTCTTTTCTGTGTGTAGATGTACGAGGGTTGGAACTTCAATAGTGGCAACTATTTATTTACAGCTCGTACAAAATAGATACGTGTTTCAAAATTTTACTGACCTTCAAAGTAGTTACAGCATTGTGTATAACCCGTTGCCAGCGATGTGGAAGTCGTAGCAGTGACAGTTGTGTTGACAGTTCGAGCGGCGCGGTCTATTGCCCGAAGAATTTTTAGCAGTTCTGAAGCGAATGCCGTGAAGTGTTCCCTTCAGTTTAGAAATCGAGTTGACCTTGCGACTGCGTAAGTCAGGGGAGTGCAGTAGGTGGTATAGCACTTAGCAGACCCATCAGTCAAACAAATCAGTAACAGCTTGCACTGTACGTGCTTGAGCATTGTCTTGCAAAATGATGGTCAGGTCCTGCAGAAAGTGTCATCACCTCTGTCTCTAAGCTGGTCATAGGTTGTGTTCCAAAAATGAACAGCTGATCGTAGGATGTGTTCCAAAAATGAACAGCTAGGGACTCCACCACGGTATTCCTGAGTGAGAGACGCCAACTTTCTGCCACAAATCTGTCAATGGGAGAACGAGGTGCGGTCACATAAGGTACACGAGAGGGTCGACGAAGTAGCGGCAGCAACAACGGGGCGCTCTCTTGTCTGCCAGCTTTCTTACCCTCTGGACGTGTGCACAGGTCCTAGGGCTAAATGCTCTTTCCGTACCATGTGCTGCTCACTCCCTGGCTGTAGCCAGTTTTTGTGAATATTATTCCCATTAGTGGTAGTTCTTGGGAATAAAACCCATTTTGCCCAGAATCCTGGTATTTTTCATTTTACATATAGGAAAATCTCCCCAGATGCCCACCTGTTATCATTCTGACGTGTACAGCGCCATCGAATCGTCATAGCATGCAGCGGCATATTGTCCAATGTATTTTCCTTTGTTCAAATGAGCTCTGGAGTCGATAAAATTACGTTCGCTTAAGAAAAGTACACTACTGGCCATTAAAATTGCTACACCAAGAAGAAATGCAGATGATAAACGGGTATTCATTGGATAAATATATTATACTACAACTGATATGTGATTACATTTTCACGCAGTTTGGGTGCATAGATCCTGAGAAATCAGTACCCAGAACAACCACCTCTGGCCGTAATAACGGCCTTGAAAAGCCTGGGCATTGAGTCAAACTGAGCTTGGATGGCGTGTACAGGTACAGCTGCCCATGCAGCTTCAACACGATACCACAGTTCATCACGAGTAGTGACTGGCGTATTGTGACGAGCCAGTTGCTCGTCCACCATTGACCAGACGTTTTCATTTGGTGAGAGAACAGGAGAATGTGCTGGCCAGGGCAGCAGTGGAACATTTTCTGTATCCAGAAAGGCCCGTTCAGGACCTGCAACATGCGGTCGTGCATTATCCTGCTGAAATGTGGGGTTTCGCAGGGATCGAATGAAGGGTAGAGCCACGGGTCGCAACACATCTGAAATGTAACGTCCACTGTTCAAAGTGTCGTCAATGTGAACAAGAGGTGACCGAGACGTGTAACCAATGGCTTCCCATACCATCACGCCGGGTGATACGCCAGTATGGTGATAACGAATACACGCTTCCAATGTGCGTTCACCGCGATGTCGCCAAACACGGATGCTACCATCATGATGCTGTAAACAGAACCTGGATTCATCCGAAAAAATGACACCCAGGTTCGTCGTTGAGTACACCATCGCAGGCGCTCCTGTCTGTGATGCAGCGTCAAGGGTAACTGCAGCCATGGTCTCTGAGCTGATAGTCCATGCTGCTGCAAACGTCGTCGAACTGTTCGTGCAGATAGTTGTTGTCTTGCAAACGTCCCCATCTGTTGACTCAGGAATTGAGACGTGGCTGCAAGATCCGTTACAGCCATGCGGATAAGATGCCTGTCATCTCGACTGCTAGTGATACGAGGCCGTTGGGATCCAGCACGGCGTTCCGTATTACCCTCCTGAACCCACCGATTCCATATTCTGCTAACAGTCATTGGATCTCGACCAACGCGAGCAGCAATGTCGCGATACGATATTTTATCAAAGTCGGAAACGTGATGGTATGAATTTCTCCTCCCTACACGAGGCATCACAACAACGTTTCACCAGGCAACACCGGTCACCTGCTGTTTGTGTATGAGAAATCGGTTGGAAACTTTCCTCATGTCAGCACGTTGTAGGTGTCGCCACCGGCGCCAACATTGTGTGAATGCTCTGAGAAGCTAATAATTTGCATATCACAGCATCTTCTTCCTGTCGGTCAAATTTCGCGCCTGTAGCACGTCATCTTCGTGGTGTAGCAATTTTAATGGCCAGTAGTGTATTTATTTTGTGGGTGACATATACGCCATTCTGAATAAAATGTTTAGTTTATTTAAAGTGTATTCCGTTTAGTTAGTATTTTGAACGGTATCTATAGACACACACATCTGTCAGAAAGCTGGTGTTTTACCTTTAAGAAGCACTAGAGCAAAAACAGGTGAGGAAGTGAATAAGGCTATTTATCAATATGAAAAGAGAAATATCAACGTCCCCTTTTGAAACAATACACCTAAGCCCCATCTGATGTGCCTGAAGCTAAAATATGTCGTAGTTCTATATACTAAAATCATAGCTTGCCCTGCATGTATTTTGCGTGGAAGATAATGTTTGTTCTTATTAGCGTAGGCCTGTCTTGCTACATACGAGTATAACGACGGAGCCTCGCCTGAGAGCTCTGCTTGGCGGTGTTTATATCGCAGTAGGCAACTCTGGTCGCATCGTTTTCAAAATTTAATATATTTGTTAGTGTCTTTATGAAAGCTTTCAGCGTCGATGGTAGCAAATGCTACATCTCTGCAATTGTATTTTCAGGAGCTACTGAATGCAGTTATGGCAAGTACACGGTTCCATTAAAAAACAATACTTGTTTCAGTACCTCAGTAGGTACCAGAATTCAGAGCATTAGCCATACAAAACATTTCATGCCCCTCTTCGTACTATCAACTGTGGAAAAAATCCTCGTTTCGCTGTCCGAAACCGTCCACCCTGTGTAAGTACTGGGTCCTGGCGTTCGTCATACACATAGAATCCTTAACTATACTCGCCGGTTTGGTTGATACGTACATCGTCCATAATAAGGCACAGCCAGGAGAGTAACACCGCTGACAATTCACAAAAAAGTTAAAAATGTTAGACTGCACGCAGTATTCAATCTCTCTTCCGCTCACCCATCTCATTCAAGTTCTCGAATTAAAGAGTTGCCGATATGAACAAAAACCTTTCTTAGTACTATACTGAGAAAAGATTATGTATGATTCTCTGCCAGATTTGGGAATTGCTGTGAACACAAGCAAGGAAACTTTCAGTTCAAGAAATCTATATCATGTACCTGAGAGTAATTTTGTTTTGCCGATATTATTTTTCGGCCACTGTAGAAATTGATGCAAAATATCTTGAGTAAAAAGTAGATCCATGTATGTTGAACATCAGGGTTCCTGCAGAAAGGCACTAGCGGACCACGAACCCACAACACATAATGTTATGTTGTCCTCTTCTGAAATCAGTTGTTGGTCGCTCTTTCCTCCATTTGAAACAGTTTCTCATATCATATGAATAGGAAACACTATTTTAGATCATAAGTTTACCGACACGCAGCGATCATAACGTTGCGCACACACTGTGCCTTACAATTTATCTCTGAACAAAGGCGAATCACAATTCTAAACACTTTGGAACATATCCACATGACTGTTGACTCCAACACATCAATATCGGCATCTATGGCATATCATTTGGCTAATTTCAATTTGAGAAGATAATATGTTGTAAAAAAATTAAGTGCACGATATACACTATGTGATCAAAAGTATCCGGATACCCCCAAAAACATACGTTTCTCATATTAGGTGCATTGTGATGTCACCTACAGCCAGGTAGGCGACCTCAGTAGTCATTAGAAACCGTCAGAGAGCACAATAGGACGCTCTGCGAAACTCACGGACTTCGAATATGGTCAGATGATTGTGTGTCACCTGTGTCATACGTGAAGTGGAAACGTGAAGGGACACGTACAGTACAAAAGCGTACAGGCCGACCTCGTCTGTTGACTGACAGAGACCGCCGACAGTTGAAGAGGGTCGTAATGTATAATAGGCAGAAATCTATCCAGACCATCACACAGGAATTACAAACTGCATCTGGATTCAGTGCAAGTATTATGACAGTTAGGTGGGAGGTGAGAAAACTTGGATTTCATGGTCGAGCCACACATCGCCCCGGTAAATGCCAAATTACGCTCGTTTGGTGTAAGGAGCGTAAACATTGACGATTGAACAACGGAAAAACGTCGTGTGGAGTGGCGAATTACGGTACACAATGTGGCGATCCGATGGCAGGGTGTGGGTATGGCGAATGCCCGGTAAACGTCATCTGCCAGCGTATGTATTGCCAACAGTAAAATTCGGAGGCGGTGACGTTATGTTGTGGTCGTGTTTTTCATGGCTGGGGCCCCTTGTTTGTTTGCGTGGCACTCTCACAGCACGGTCCGACATTGATTTTTTTAAGCACTTTCTTGCTTCCCACTGTTGAATAAGAACTCGGGGAAGGCGACTGCATCTTTCAGCACGATCGAACACCTGTTCATAATGCACAGCCTGTGGCGGAGTGGTTACACGACAATAACATCCCTGTAATGGACTGACCTGCACAGAGTCCCACTGTTGAATAAGAACTCGGGGAAGGCGACTGCATCTTTCAGCACGATCGAACACCTGTTCATAATGCACAGCCTGTGGCGGAGTGGTTACACGACAATAACATCCCTGTAATGGACTGACCTGCACAGAGTCCTGATCCTACAGAAACCTTTGGGATGCTTTGGAACTCCGACTTCGTGCCAAGCCTCGCCGAGCGACATCGATACCTTTCCTCAGTGCAGCACTCCGTGAAGAATGGGCTGCCATTCCCCAAGAAACCTTCCAGCACCTGATTGAACGTATTCCTGCTAGAGTGGAAGCTGTCATCAAGGCAAAGGGTGGGCCAACACCATGTGATTTCCAGCATTACCGATGGAGGACCCCACGAACTTGTTAAGTCATTTTCAGCCAGGTGTACGGATACTTTTGATCACATAGTGTTTCAATAATCTGGCAGATATTACGCAATGCACTAACGTCAATTTGCTGTAGGATTTTGCAACAGTTACTGTATTAGAACATTGTGAACTGCTTCGAAGAAAGCGATTTATTTACTATCCGTCAGTTGCCATGCCGACCGGACGTCCAGCAGTGGCGGTAGCAGCAGTAGTTGTCTGATACACGGTAATTTAGTTTGATTTCCATGGTTTTTTTCATGTGTTTCTGCAAACAAGTGAACTATACCTGCGTATTTTACTGATTAGACTAATGGTTAGCAAATTACTCTAAACTTTTGTTTTACGTAAATCTTGGTACATATACTTGCGCAGGACAGCTTTCAAGCTTTCTGATACGCAACATCTGATCGGGCTATTCTCACTCGAGATTGGGTTACAGACAGCAGGCAAGGCGGGAAAGAATTCCGCTGTGCACTCAGTATGTTTGGCGGGGAGTCTCGGCAGTGATATGGAGGACGCCCTGCCGGCGGCTATCGAGTGCACTGGGTGCAATCGCTGCATGTAGTGGCACATGTCTCCACGGATGACGTCTGCCGCTTGGGTTCTGAGGGCATCCTCGGCTCGTTTCGGCGTATGGCTGATTTGGTGATGCACGCGGGGTGCAGGCTTAGCAGTCTATTTGAAGCACCGTACCCAGGGTTGATCGCGGTGCTCTGGTTAGTAGCAGAGTGGGAGGTCTAAAACAGAGGATCAGACGACTCTGTGACGGTAACGGATGCGAATTTCTCGACCTCCGCTATAGGGTGAAGAATTGTAGGGTTCCCCGTAATGGGTCAGGCGTGCACTAGACGCAAGAAACGGCTACTAGGGCAAAGGAATTCGTGCGGCGTGCACATGGGGCTTTTTTTAGGTTAGAGAAACCCTCCCTTGGGATCAAAGACAATTTGCCTGATAAATTACGCACAATGTCCTCAGAGAATGTTCGTCGTGGCAGATCAGAGACAGAAAAGGTTAATATGATTTCAATAAACAAAATTTCTCTTCTTCAGAAACGTTTTCCTTGCCATTGCCAGTCTATATTTTATATCCTCTCTACTTCGACCATCATCAGTTATTTTGCTCCCCAAATGACAAAACTCATTTACTACTTTAAGTGTCTCATTTCCTAATCTAATTCTCTCAGCATCACCCGACTTAATTCGACTACATTCCATTATCCTCGTTTTGCTTTTGTTGATGTTCATCTTATGTCCTCCTTTCAAGACACTATCCATTCCGTTCAACTGCTCTTCCAAGTCCTTTTCTGTCTCTGACATAATTACAGTGTCGTCGGCGAACCTCAAAGTTTTTATTTCTTCTCCATGGATTTTAATACCTACTCCGAATTTTTCTTTTGTTTCCTTTACTGCTTGTTCAATACACAGATTGAATAACATCGGGGAGTGGTTACACGACCATAACATCCCTGTAATGGACTGACCTGCACAGAGTCCTGACCTGAATCCTACCTTGTTTCGACTTAGGTCTTCATCCCTCAAAGCAACTCAGGTCTTTCAGTGCTCTGTTGAACTCTTCACGCAGTATCATATCTCCCATTTCATCTTCATCTACATCCTCTTCCATTTCCATAATATTGTCCTCAAGTATATAGCCCTTGTATAGACCCTCTATATACTCCTTCAACCTTTCTGCTTTCCCTTCTTTGCTTAGAACTGGGTTTCCATCTAAGCTCTTGATATGCATACAAGTGGTTCTCTTTTCTCCAAAGGTCTCTTTAATTTTCCTGTAGGCAGCATCTATCTTACCCCTAGTGAGATAAGCCTCTAGATCCCTACATTTGTCCTCTAGCCATCCCTGCCAAGCCATTTTGCACTTCCTGTCAATCTCATTTTTGAGATGTTTGTATTCCTTTTTGCCTGCTTCATTTCCTGCATTTTTATATTTTCTCCTTTCGTCAATTAAATTCAATATTTTATCTGTCACCCAAGGATTTCTATTAGCCCTCGTCTTTTTACCTACTTGATCGTCTGCTGCCTCCAGTACTTCATCCCTCAAAGCTACCCATTCTTCTTCTACTGTATTTCTTTCCCCCATTTTTGTCAATTGTTCCCTTATGCTGTCCCTGAAATTCTGTACAACCTCTGGTTTAGTCAGTTTATCCAGGTCCCATCTCCTTAAATTTCCACTTTTTTGCAGTTTCTTCAGTTTTAATCTACAGTTCATAACCAATAGATTGTGGTCAGAGTCCACATCTGCCCCTGGAAATGTCTTACAATTTAAAACCTGGTTCCTAAACCTCTGTCTTACCTTTATATAATCTATTTGAAACCTGTCAGTATCTCCAGCCATCTTCCATGTATACAACCTTCTTTTATGATTCTTGAACCAAGTGTTAGCTATGATTAAATTGTGCTCTGTGCAAAGTTCTACCAGGCGGCTTCCTCTTTCATTTCTTACCCCCCATCCATATCCTCCTATTACGTTTCCTTCTCTCCCTTTTCCTACTCTCAAATTCCAGTCACCCATGACTATTAAATTTTCGTCTCCCTTCTCTATCTGAATAATTTCTTTTATTTCATCATACACTTCTTCAATTTCTTTGTCATCTGCAGAGCTAGTTGACATATAAACTTGTACTACTGTCGTAGGCGTGGGCTTCGTATCTATCTTGGCCACAATAATGCGTTCACTATGCTGTTTGTAGTAGCTTACCCGCATTCCCATTTTCCTATTCATTATTAAACCTACTCCTGCATTACCCCTATTTGATTTTGTGTTTATAACCCTGTAGTCACCTGACCAGAAGTCTTGTTCCTCCTGCCACCGAACTTCACTAATTCCCACTATATCTAGTTTTAACCTATCCATTTCCATTTTTAAATTTTCTAACCTACCTGCCCGATTAAGGGATCCGACATTCCACCCTCCGATCCGTAGAACGCCAGTTTTCTTTCTCTGGATAACGACATCCTCTTGAGTAGTCCCCTCCCGGAGTTCCGAATGGGGGACTATTTTACCTCCGGAATATTTTACCCAAGATGACGCCATCATCATTTAACCATTCTGTAAAGCTGCATGCCCTCGGGAAAAATTACGGCTGTAGTTCCCCCTTGCTTTCAGCCGTTCGCAGTACCAGCACAGCAAGGCCATTTTGGTTAATGTTACAAGGCCAGATCAGTCAATCCTCCAGACTGTTGCCCCTGCAACTACTGAAAAGGCTGCTGCCCCTCTTCCGAACCACACGTTTGTCTGGCCTCTCAACAGATACCCCTCCGTTGTGGTTGCACCTACGGTACGGCTATCTGTATCGCTGAGGCACGCAAGCCTCCCCACCAACGGCAAGGTCCATGGTTGGTGGGGAGGAGAAATAGAATAAAATTCTATATTATTCTGTCAAAAAATGATTCTCTTAAATAATGTCCTGAAAATTAATATATTTGAAGCTTGCTCAGCAAAAACGCCTAAGCCCACCTGTATTCATCATACCATTAATCTGAAAGGACTCAGATGAATATGATTTTCGTACAGAATTAATGTTTTGGTATGGGAAGTTTATATCTGTCAATCTATTTCTGGTTCCTCTTTGCATGTCACTGGCATGTAAAATTAAACATGATGCCTGTCAGCACAATTTGTCTAAAAAAGCAAACATATATACGATAAAATTATTTTGTCCCTCTTTACAGTGCATCTTAATAGGAGGTCCATCAATTTTACATTCTAACAAGGTTCATATTCAGAAATAAGCACATAAGCCTGAAACATATGGTAGTCATAATGAAATATCACATACATTAACGACTAACGGTGTAGCTCTAGATCAAAGACCCCATTTGTGGTTAAATATTATTTTATTTCACATCAGGCATGCAGTATTCCCCAAATAACTGGTTCTTATTGCCGTAAATTCAGCATGTATAAATACATGTTGGTGCAGACTTAGGTACTGCAGTGATACATGATCTTATACACTGCTCAAAGTCATTTACATGTACACTGTGTTTACGCATGTAGCACATGTCGTCATTGAATGCAGCTGTGCCATGTGGCCACCACCCATTCAATCTGTCTAACACTCCTAGTTCTGCACCCCCTTTGGCATGTAACTTTATAGCACTTTAGTGGTGCAGAGGAAAGGGCAAGACTCTAGATCCTACCTCAAATGCTGCTTTACTAAAATTCTCTATGATGGCTGCCTTAATGCCATGTAGCATGATGAGCTATGGGATGCATCACACACTGTTGTCATCTGATCATAGATGTATGGTACTGCACAACGTCGCTCATCCCACTCAGTAATTTAACACCATGTTTAGCATTACCTGTTTCTATTATTGGTTCGCATTCACTGTCCTCTTTTATGCCTACATTCACACTATTTGATCCATTGGCAGTCAAATTATACATTGCGCTACATAGTAGCACACTTAACTGCGGCTTTATGCACTGTTGCTGGTTATATCTGGTATACTGTATGTGCAATCATGTGCTTCGAAAAGTGAGGGTGTGGCAAATAGGACGCCTAACTGTGAGTCGAGGAATGGTTCCTCAGATATATCTGGTGGCCTGTCTGTGCACTGCTCTGGCTCTACAAATGACAGGGCATACGATGGGAGACTGATCATTTGCATTACCTCGGTGGGATGAACCATTGTTGAAATGAAGACAACCTACAAACACATTAAATGTGACAGAGAAAACCTAAGGACATATAAATATATGGCAGTAACAATTATTATGAGGTCTTATTCTGTCTAGGGGTGTTAGATGCCAGAAACTCAGAGCCAAGTAGAAGTTGATCAGATAACTGCAGTGTCTCTACAAGTGACAGTGAATATTTTGGAAGCCTGAGCAGCTCCAATACCTCAGTGGAGTGTTGTGGGAAGAAAAAACATAATAATAACTAACTGAAACCACACCCACAAACACCCACCCACCAACACCCACCCACACCCACCCATAACACACCCCCTCACACACACCCACACACTCCTCTCAAATACACCCCCCCCCCCACACACACACACACATTGTACAATGAGAGGCAATGAGAGGAGATGGTTAAGAGAACTTACATTTAGCATCTCCGCTGATGATGGTTCATGGTCTTCCTATTATGATGAACAGAACACAAGTGACTCAGTTGGCAAGTCACTGCAGCACCTAAGGGTGGTGACGTCATAATCCACCATCGTGGTAGCCACCTTGTACTGTCACAGTCAGCCATCAAATCGTAGACTGGCCTAACTTTTCCCATTTGGCAATTTGGCAACAGCGTGAGTTTTGTAAGGTTACTCAAGAGAGTCCTGGAAACCGTCACTGTACATGAGCTTATACGCTACGTGATCAAAAGTATCCGGACACCCCCGAAAACATACGTTTTTCATATTAGGTGCATTGTGATGCCACCTACTGTCAAGTACTCCACATCAGCAACCTCAGTAGTCATTAGACATCGTGAGAGAGCACAATGGGGCGCTCTGCACAACTCACGGACTTCGAATATGGTCAGGTGATTGGATGTCACCTGTGTCATACATCTGTACGCGAGATTTCCACACTCCCGAAAATCCCTAGGTCCACTGTTTCCGATATCATAGTGAAGTGGAAACGTGAAGGGACATGTACAGCATAAAAGCGTACAGGCCGACCTCATCTGTTGACTGACAGAGACCGCCGACAGTTGAAGAGGGTCGTAATGTGTGATATGTAGAAATCTATCCAGACCATCACGCAGGAATTCCAAACTGCATCTGGATCCACTGCAAGCATTATGACAGTTAGGTGGGAGGGGAGAAAACTTGGATTTCATGGTCGAGCGGCTGCTCATAAGCCAAACATCGCGCCGGTACATGCCAAACGACGCTCGTTAGGTGTAAGGAGTGTAAACATTGGACGAATGAACAATGGAAAAACGTCGTGTGGAGTGACAATTTACGGTACACAATGTGGCGATCCGATGGCAGGGTTTGGGTATGGTGAATGCCCGGTAAACGTCATTGTTATGTTGTGGTCGTGTTTTTCATGGATGGGGCTTGCGCCCCCCCCCCCCCCCCCTCCCCTGTCACAGCGCAGGCCTACATTGATTTTTTAAGCACCTTCTTGATTCCTACTGTTGAAGAGCAATTCAGGCATGGCGATTACATCTTTCAACACGATCGGGCACCTGTTCATAATGCACGGCATGCGGCGGAGTGGTTACACGACAATAACATCCCTGCAATGGACTGGCTTGCACAGTGTCCTGACCTGAATCCTATAGAACACATTTGGGATGTTTTGGAACTCCGACTTCGTGCCAGGCCTCACCGACCGACATTGATACCTCTCCTCAGTCAGCACTCCCTGAAGAATCGGCTGCCGTTCCCCAAGAAACCTTCCAGCACCTGATTGAACGTATGCCTGCTAGAGTGG
The DNA here is from genome assembly GCF_023864345.2 of Schistocerca serialis cubense. NCBI lineage: Eukaryota > Metazoa > Arthropoda > Insecta > Orthoptera > Acrididae > Schistocerca > Schistocerca serialis. Next base: position 528,728,120 of record NC_064640.1, read on the forward strand.
AAGCTGTAATCAAGGCTAAGGGTGGGCCAACACCAAGTTGAATTTCAGCATTACCGATGGCGGGCGCCACGAACTTCTAAGTCATTTTCAGCCAGGTGTCCGGATACTTTTAATCATATAGTGTATACTTCATGGCAATCTTATGATTAGTATTATCAGCTCTTGCCAGTACCACTGCCTAGTTTTCTACACACATATCATGTATGTCCTGACAGTGTTTACAATAACAATTCCCATCAATAATAACGTGCTCACATAATTTTACAGATGCTCCCACGGCTCATAATGTTAATATTTTTGTAATGTTCCGTTGTCATGTTAGTGTACTGTGGAAATGGACGTCCCGATCCTGAAGCGATTTTTATGGTCTGCATGCTGTGGTTTATTCTATTGCCTGTCTGAATTCTGTTAACTCAGGGAAAGTCTTTATGCGTGTATTTGTGTGAAGTTCCTCATCACAGCTGGTGGTTAAAAAGTTGTTCTCGTTCAAACCGCATTTTAAAATTTTGAGATGCATAGTTCAGTGTGTTACACACTGCTAAAAGGAAACAGTGACCAGAAAATGAGTGATATGGTTGAGAGACTGCAACGCCAGTAATTATCTCACGTCATATTCGCCATCTTGTATTTTACCATGGTATGCAGTAAAGTGGTCCGTCCCCGAATCGAACCAGTGACCCTAAGGTTTGGTGTCTTCTGGCGGAGTTCATCAACCCCTAGGTTCACAGGTGACCCCTTTGGTGAGGCCGCAGTTCCCTCAACCTCACGAGCCACCTGAGTAACTATCACACGAACTTCCTTATGGTAACATCTGGGATAGCATCTTCTGCGTCGAACTTTTGGTGCAGTGTCGACGTCATATGTCGAGCAGCGTAGCGGCTAAGTCGTTGTAGCGAAGTATGATGTCCGCTGACTAATTATCGGTCCGTCCCTCCAGGCAACGTTTCTTTGTGTCTTCTTTCTGCCTCGAAGGACCACCTCATGCCCGTTTGTCGGAGATATTTATTCGGTGTTATCGCCAACGTCGTGAAGTATCTAGGGCGACGACTGACTCTTCGATCGTTGATCTAAGCTTCTCACGTTGAGCAGAAACGTGACCAAGGTCAACACACGTGCCGGTTTTCCATTGTTTTGCTTCTATGCTGGCGTGGTCGGGCATTGCCCTGTCGTCCTCCTCTGCGTCGCCAGATATGTCACGCACGGGAGTTTTGTATGATGACAATTTCTGGAACATTGACCGCTAATGTACGAATAACACTGGTCGTTGTTCTCCTTGGAAGCATTGCCTGTCTGCTTGGTCGTTGATCTGTCGAAGTGCTGACTGCTGCTGCGCGAACTCCGCTGCTCATCGGCCTTCTCACGTTGGGCAGAAACATGACCAATGTCGATGCACGTGCTGGCTTGTTCGACTCCTGCCGCTTCCAATTATTGTGGATACATAATTTATACTTGGCACCCCTGGTGGGGAACCTGTATTTGAAGAAGAGGCTACTATCCATTAACGAGAACTGTGAACTGGGTGAGACGTTAAAACCATAGTGAGAACACTGGACTGTAAAGATTATCATAAAACACCAGAATCAATAGTGCATGAACAGTGAAAAAGACAAAAAGGTACACTGTGTGAACTGAGAAATTATATCCTGTTTGAACTTTATAAACTCAAACTTTATAAGCTCAAAGCAATTAGCTCGTCATCGTTACCGTCCCATCATAGGGACTTGCTGTAATACAGAAAATCAGAACTGCTTTTGCTTGCATGTAACAGAGTATGGGCCAAGGGTAGAAGCACAATATGTACAGAAAGACTATAAGCATCGTGGTCATCAGATGTCACCACTGTTAATTGCTTTCTTCATTTTTGAACAAAAATATAAATATGATATGCACTACATACTACTTCTACCAATACAAATTTGTATACTTTGCATATCAATTACTTGCTGTAATACAGAAAAGCAGGGTTTGTTTTGCTTGCATATAACAGAACTTAAAGCATGTAGCCAAGAGCAGAAGTACAATATGTATAGAAAGACTATAATCACTGGAGAAGGGACAGCACCATGCAGTACTGAACACAACAGCACCAAATTAGCAGCGACAGTGCTAGTTTATCTGAAGGACTGCTCAATGTATCTGCTATCGAGATTCTCAACTAGCAGTGATGAGGAACTTGACTTTCTCAATAGCAGCACTGTGTGCCTGATATCTCGCGGAAGAGTGAACTACATGGACACAGTTGATTTCGAAGATAGTGACACAGACTAACGTATTTTTTCAGTTGTGTCTAATAGAAAACTGTATACAGGGTGGTCCACTGATAGTGACCGGGCCAAATATCTCACGAAACAAGCGTCAAACGAAAAAACTACAAAGAACGAAACTCGTCTAGCTTGTAGGGGTAAACCAGATGGCGCTATGGTTGGCCCACTAGATGCCGCAGCCATAGGTCAAACGGATATCAACTGCGTTTTTTTAAAATATGAACCCCTATTTTTATTACTTTCCGTGTAGTACGTAAAGAAATATCAATGTTTTAGTTGGACCACTTTTTTCGTTCTGTGATAGATGGCGCTGTAATAGTCACAAACGTATAAGTACGTGGTATCACGTAACATTCCGCCAGTGTGGACTGTATTTGCTTCTTGATACATTACCCGTGTTAAAATGGACCGTTTACCAATTGCGTAAAAGGTCGATATCGTGTTGATGTATGGCTATTGTGATCAAAATGCCCAACGGGCGTGTGCTATGTATGCTGCTCGGTATCCTGGACGACAAAATCCAAGTGTCCGGACCGTTCGCCGGATAGTTACGTTATTTAAGGAAACAGGAAGTGTTCACCCACATGTGAAACGTCAACCACGACCTGCACCAAATGATGATGCCAAAGTAGGTGTTTTAGCTGCTGTCGCGACTAATCCGCACATCAGTAGCAGACAAATTGCGCGAGAATCTGAAATCTCAAAAACGTCGGTGTTGAGAATGCTACATCAACATCAATTGCACCCGTACCATATTTCTATGCACCAGGAATTGCATGGCGACGACTTTGAACGTCGTGTACAGTTCTGTCACTGGGAACGAGAGAAATTACGGGACGGTGACAGATTTTTTGCTCGCGTTCTATCTAGCGACGAAGCGTCATTCACCAACATCGGTAACGTAAACCGGCATAATATGCACTATTAGGCAACGGAAAATCCACGATGGCTGCGACAACTGGAACATCAGCGACCTTGGCGAGTTAATGTATGGTGCGGCATTATGGGAGGAAAGATAATTGGCCCCCATTTTATCGATGGCAATCTAAATGGTGCAATGTATGCCGATTTCCTACGTAATGTTCTATCGATGTTACTACAAGATGTTTCACTGCATGACAGAATGGCAATGTACTTCCAACATGATAGATGTCCCGCACATAGCTCGCGTGCGGTTAAAGCGGTATTGAATAGCATATTTCATGACAGGTGGATTGGTCGTCGAAGCACCATACTATGGCCCGCACGTTCACCGGATCTGACGTCCCCGAATTTCTTTCTGTGGGGAAAGTTGAAGGATATTTGCCATCGTGATCCGCCGACAACGCCTGACAACATGCGTCAGCGCATTGTCAATGCATGTGCGAACATTACGGAAGGCGAACTAATCGCTGTTGAGAGGAATGTCGTTACACGTGTTGCCAAATGCATTGAGGTTGACGGACATCATTTTGAGGATTTATTGCATTAATGTGGTATTTACAGGTAATCACGCTGTAACAGCAAGCGTTCTCAAAAATGATAAGTTCACAAAGGTACATGTATCACATTCGAACAACCGAAATAAAATGTTCAAGCGTACCTACGTTCTGTATTTTAATTTGAAAGACCTACCTGTTGTAATGTTGTTGCTTTAATTTGTTCTGATAGCGGTGCTGATATTCAAGACGATAAAGGCGGGTTAAAAGCTGTGAGCTATGTGAGGAAGTTAACCTTGCATTACTGCGCAACTGTTTCACCAGGTATACAGTCTAGCTTACCAAATTTCCAACCAGACTGACATTAATTATAATCTTTTAGTACTCATCTTACGATAACCGGTGATGTATATATATATATATATATATATATATATATAAAGACAATTTAAATAAAAGAAATAAATCAGTTTATATTTGGACATTTATTTTAACATTGATCATTGTTCCGTTAAAATTTCAGCATATCAAACTTGATTCATAACTAAACTGGAGCCTTATTTAGGATTGTGAAAATGTGAGTTTGTATTCTTACGGAACACATGAAATGGGGAGCCAAAATTGGGAGACTACATACCACACTTCATTCATAAAATAACACACGAAGAACGTTGAAACATATCCAAGAGGAAATCAACCACAACCAACCGATTCAATTTTCACCCAAAGAAGTTACGTTCGCAGCGCAATCCTGTCCGTCATGAAATTACCACACACTGGTATACTAAATTCATACTAACTCTCTGTGAAATCTTCCCGAAAAGAATAGCTGAGGGCTACTTTGATGCTTACACCACATGCTTCACGTGGTCAACTTGGTTTACACAAAGAGTGTAACTCCGCAATAATTTTGATAATTAAAATAAATTACATTGAAACGCAATTTACAAAAGAAAAACCTCGAACTGGTTACTATCGTCTTACTATTAACCTGATGGGTCAAACAATTGTATAAGGACGTGGTACTGGTCTCACAAAGTACACCCCACGTGGGTTGAACATAAAGAAAAGTTGCTATATTGAAAAATATTGTCAAGACGAGACGTTATAATCTCACCACATTCGCATTTAAGATTGATGACCTTAGTTAGAGTTACGGATCATCCACACGTGGTTCCACTTTACTCACAAAGTAGTGACAAAGCAACTACTGGAAGATATTTTGAACTTCACACTCGAATTACACTGCGTTGCAATTTAAGATAACATTAGATATTTTAGATCTAAACCTGAAATAAAAGTAATTAACTTTTCAGTTAGGCTGAACTTAAGAAATCCATTGTCCTACGGACTTAGCAGAGACGCGCTTAGCCGGAGATCTTACCACTTCAGACGCTCGCCGCAGACAGACTGCCGTGGGCCCCCTCTTGAGGGTGCATCACAGAAGTGACCAGAGAGGCAGCATCCTATACCAACATGACCAGGGACGAACAGGACCATACTAAGAGTAGAAACCTCTCTGCTTTTAGAAAGCATAGCTACCTGTTCCGACGTTGGTCCTACTGTTCTCTAGCAGACAGGCTTGTCTGCTACCATCACGCATGCAACTAGAAATACATTTGCTCATTCATCCTCTCACACAGAAGGGAAGGAAGATGACAGTATCTTATCATATACAGTATATAAAAGAAAGCGGATGTAGGTTCCGTATGAGACTGTGTGACATGAATTACATATAAACTGTGTTTTATAGTGTAGTAATGTGACAGATCGTTCTTGTTTATGTGTAAAAGTAACACGTTTCACTGCTCAGTCTCCTCCCAGATAGTCAGAAAAACCACAGTAAATGTAGAAGAGGAATTTATGCTGTAAATGACAACAGATTTAAGAAATTAACATGAAAGGAATCCAACAGAGACCTTTCATAACCCCAACGCCCCGGGAAAATACTGTGCAGGGAATTTTCTGGCCATGCTAGAACATTCCCAAGCGGGCTTCTCACACCCAACTTAAACAAAAAATGTAAAGAAAGGGCAAAAGGTCACCAGCTACTTGCTAAAACACAATAATTTCAACACGTCTTTAGAGTCTACCAATTTCAAAGAGAAAAAAAACAATCTGTGACACCTATTTAAAAGATAGTGTAGACCTAATTCGGTCAGCAAGTAAAAACAATGGTCCCTGTGTCATTAATATGAAAACAATTTCTGGTTGTTACCCTTATGATGTTCACCAGTATTTGCTCATTGCAAGAGCCAACTGATTTTTGTGTGACAGATGGGTTGATTGTTATATTAAGAATATATAATTCATACTGTATACAGTTTTCTCACAAAATGAAGTCCACTGTCGTTTCGATTTTTTTAAGGCAGTGCAGCAGTCAAAGCGTGATTGTCTGATGGAAATATCTCAACATGAAACAACCTACTGTTTGCAGTAGAAGATATTCTAAACAGCGTTGAAGACGGTGACTAAATTCATGTGTTTCCACTGTGTGACAGCATAAGATGGCAAACGATTTGTGCTGCAAGTCAGAATTGTCTGTGATTTAATCCCTTTTATTTCCTCTGTAATATATTATAATGTAGTTGTACGCTAAAATTAGAATTACAGCTCATTTTAATGGCCACTAAAGTGCTACCTCTTAAATGGTTGGAGATGGGAAAGGGAGGGGGCCAGGAAGAGGTGAGGTGGAGGATGGGGTACAAAGCACAGCTGGCCTAGTTCTGTCATCTTGCATTTTTTTAAATTTCCCCACACCACTACAATGTTACATTTTTAAATTTCCCATGACCTCCGTCTTGCACATTTTTAATTCACCTCATCTCTATCTTCCATTTTTTTTTTAATTTCCTGTCACCGACATCTTGACTTTTTGAATTTTCTGCAAGTGTCATCTTGTAATTTTCGGCGGTTGCAACGCCGAATAGTGGCGGAAACTTGCACAGTGTGCTGGAGGATCGATAGATACATTACTCTCTTCGATTTCCAAGTTTCTTAACAACTCTCCATGTTACCTGCTTGTATGTGCTTGCATCATCCGTGAAAAGACAGAGAGCGTAAAAGTCGTGTAACATGTCGCTTATAAATGCTGTGAGCAATAATCATGGCTATACTGTTAGGAACATAATGGTAGCACCATTAGAGTTTCTCACTAAATGGATCGTCCAGTTCGTGTCCCACCGTTATCTATCCCTGGAAGCCTACTGCATCTAATGACCTAGATGTCAATGAAATTTAGGTGTATATAATTGCTTCATACTGTATAAATTTTATTTTAGGTCTGTACCTCATTTTAACATTTCCTCATAGTGAACACTTTTTGATAACTTCGGTCATTTAAAATTGATAAATGGTCCAAATTAACTCTCAATGAAAATGGAAGCGTTGTGTATGTTGCTGTCATAAGGACAAAACATCAAAATATCGCTGCCCATCTTGCGAAGAGTGAAACAGGGAGGTGGTTTTATGGCTCATGTGATCCCAGGCATTACGCAGGCGACTAATAGCGCTCTGCAAACAATGGTGGCAGATAAAGAGGATTTCCTCGTACGAAATTCGCTTCTTACTCTCAGCGGCCTCGTTCGGTGATGACTAAAGTTCACGTCTGACATAATCATATGACATAGGCTGCAAGCACCTGATTACTAGTGACAAAGAAAACGATGCATTTACTCACAATACTTCCCAGAAGCTCTAGTAGAACGAAGTAACACTAAAGCACACTTTTACTGTAACACAACATAAAAATAGTTTGATGCGACTGTGGGTCAAAAGAATATGTGGGAGTATAAAGGATAAGTTAGATTAAATAAGACACACAGAGTAAATTGCAGACCAGCTTCTGCGACACTTCGTCCGGTAGGTATAGCGCGATATACGGTACCCAATTCTATGCAAGTCCCATAATGTAGCCCTAAATTCAAATGTAGATATAGCTATAGAATCACATATACCTACGATGGTGGTCTGCTGTCCAAAGTTATAACACCATAAAAATTACGTACTGGTTTCGGAGAAGGGAGAGTACGAGTCACATTAAGTCTAGAGTAGCAATCATCATTGCAGAACGAAGGGAAGTAATATCAATACAGAATTACTCAACAGCAGAGCGTCAAAGGAAAGATCCAAAAAGTAGACTCGCTCATAAAATGAAATAATGTCCACATACTACCATGTACAGAAAACTGAAACCAGAAGTGAATAGCAACAAAATTCTAAATTCGTGCTGGAATGCCTCTCTCAAAGATAGGCTGGACACCGATTGTGAAGACATGTCTGAAGACGTAAATAATGCGATACTGTGTAGTGAGGCTAGAAGAGATTCTGAATTTGAAAGAATTTGGGTGAAGGTAAATGTGAAGAGTGGAGGAAATATGGTAAGTGCATGCTTTTGGAGGCACTTGAGTCAGAAACAGTAGCTACAGAACAATTCAAAGAAAACTAGTGGGATGTCACGTGTAATAGTAGTGTTAAAATATTACAAGGAGATTTCAACTTACCAGCTATAGATCGCGAGTCTCAAATGATAGGGCGGTAGTAGGGACAGGGACTCGTGTCACATTGTTCAAAATGCCTTATCTGAAAACTGCCTTGAGAAATTAATGAAACAACCAGATTGTTAGGGTAACGTCGTAAACCTGCCTATAAACAGACACGATAATTTGTATTCAGTGAACGTAGGCCAGGCAATCCGTTATCATAAGGCTGTTATGGCGTCATCGACTACGGGCGTTGATAGAAATGTTAATGAAGGGAGACTTTTTGCTTTTTAAGAGGCCTCAAGAAAATGATTTCGTACCATCTTAACGGGTAACACGAACAAAAATTCAAAAGTACTGTGCGCTTTGAACATGTATCTGTCGCGAAAAGTTGAGAACGATGATAAAGACTAGCTGTGGTCCAACACCCTAGTTAGAAGATTGCACCGGAAGCAAAGAAAGCCTCATCATAGGATTAAACGTAGCAAAAATATTGACAGTCGAAAACTGAACGAAGCCAAAATGGTAAAGTTAACACGAAATCTGTGGGCATCATATGAATGTACAAAAGACCTGGATTTATAAACATCGGATTGCACAGGAAGAGTTCATCCAGCTGCGTGGAAAACACAAGTTACGTAATCTGAATTTTAAGGTTATAACCCATTCTTCTCTGTACTATTAATACGCTGCTTTAAAGCAATAGATTGGTCTGATTAAGGTGCTGTCGAATTTACAAATACGATATGGCCTAGACAGTAGAAGATGATTATAAATGGTCGATGAGAAAGAGTCTTTCTCGAGTCTATCATATGAAAAATTTAATTTGGTAAATGATTAATGGATAAAAAGAAGTGAAATTGTAGTCAATACACCCAAAGAATTCAAATGTAAACAATTATTGAAAGGCAGTTTTTCTGAAAATATTGTCTCTCTAGTCATTTGAAACCGTCCCTATTCATGTCTGAAACGATGCCATATCAGGACCCTTTCATGTACTACTTGTCAGGAATTTTTAATTTACGTTCATTTAATCCAGCAGGTTACACTGTTGCTGTTTGCTTTACATGAATAATAGGCGGAAGAAGATTGCCTACGGAATCACTGCGTATTGATTTCATTTTACTAAATTTCACATCAGCATCCTGTGCTATTCTTTCACCATATTTCCCCTCAAGATAACTTCCATAAGGTATGGATGAATGAGTAATAGGACGTCTGTTTGTAACTAGAGACTCAGGATAACTGTTCTTATTCTTTCTATGTAGAAGCTCAGTAAGTCTGAGATGAGTTTTATTTTTTGCACCTGGCCTGGGCCCTGCGCTGGCTGTAAGGAACGAACTTGTCACTCCTTAAAAAGTACGCTCTGTGATTGGTTAAGTAAAGTCCTATGCAGGAAACCGTGAAAAGTGCCACCGACTTTTCTGTTCGAATTTTCGGCGGGAGCAAGGGATTGTCTTTGGCAGTTTGTTGGTGTCCACCAGATTCGGTGAGCACCTGGTAGCACCAGGGCGTTTTGATGATTGGCCAGCTAACGTCCCCCCCCCCCCCTCCCCCTGTAAAGTAGCGCTGGTCAAGTTGCGATTAACGTTGGTTTCTAAGAAGTTTGAAGATAACACTTAGGCTGTGACGGCGAGGAGAGTAAGAGGTGCTCTCATGTGTGATCCTAGCATACGTTCATTTTGGTTAGGTCCAGTTCAACTACTCCATAATTCGATGTAGGTGTTCATTCAGTTACATAAATTGAACCTCCAAGAGTGTTAATATTCTTTGGGAACATGAGCAGAGATGAATTTTCTAAGCTGAGTTGCTTTTCCGTTTGTTTGCAAGGTATGAATGCAGTCTCATGGACCTGACGGTTCCAGCGTTTGAAACTGAGTAGAATGAATACGAAGATCGATATTTAAATTTACGGATGACGACTTAACGATTTTTTTCTGTTTGTTCTGGAGTGACTAAGCTGTAGGTCAACTCTTTGACATCTGCCACACTGGTTTTCTAAGCCAGTTTTTAAGCACTAGGAATGCATGCAAGTCCAGGGAGACATTAGTAGTTTGAGAACCTGTCAGTGCTATTAGAACCTTCACCAGTATGGTGAATTTCATGTCCAGGAAATTTTCGTTCACTCATGATGGCTTTCCCTATTGATTGTGTATTTTCCTCCTGCAATTTAGCTATATAATCTATGTAAATGCTGGGATTCTTCATGTGTTTAGAGCTGATAATATTACCTAGTGTATCCTTGTAATGATCCCTTGCCAATGCTAATATTTATTGGAAGGCCACTACTTTTACGGAACCGTAGCGATAAGTTTGTTCTATTTTTGGTACATGGTGAGTGAGTTTTTAAGAGGAAACTTAAAAGGCAGTAAATGTTAAATCTCATGGAAAGTAATTCATTTATCAATTTATCATCCTTCCCCCCTCACCCTCTGACCCCCCCCCCCCCCCCCCCCCGCCTCCCACGTGCGGACGTCACGAACCTACAGGTAACCTCACCGTCCTGCAATATTGCCAGTTGGTGGTAATTTCAAATGTTAATAAAAGTTTTGAAAAATATTAGACATCTCTATTTTTAGCCTAGAATATGATGGGGTACTTTCCAAAAACAAATTTCTTGCCAGCTGCTACGAGAAAAACTAACATTGTAAGAAATATTGAAAAATTTTTTTTACTTGAATTTGTGGAAAAACAGAACTGCTGAGATATTTGGACTAAAAATACTATGAGCATTGACAAAGTTTATAGATTCATGTGATGTATATTCTATCGCGAAAACATGAAAGTATTCCGAGAAAAAAATAAAATGCCTTGAAAGGTTTCAAACTGTTCCGCCAGTGTTACCTAAAAATGTCGTCGCTGATGAATTTGCGTTCTGTTGAACTCTGTAGAAAATTCCAGCGAGAAGGTTGTTAAGAAAACTATGAAATTAATTTTAGTAACATCTGAGACATCGTTATTGTATCATGTTACTTATGAACGCATTTTATTTATGAGAGAGACATCGCGCGAGTACTTGTATGCCATCGCCTGGATTTTAGTTCCGACGGCTCGCTTTAATACCACCGACAGTATTCCCTACCTCTGGAAAATATTTTAGTTGCTGCTCTTACTGACCCTTGGTCAATACACCCATCACACAAATCACCGATGTACGATATACAAAAGAAACTGCAGGTACTTTCAGCCCAATATTCCCGTTGACGTTAAGCAAAATATACTTTTGTGTGTGGTTTTATGAAATCGAATTTTTATCGAAGTGTACAATAACACAATTGTCCACAGCACTCATTAAATGCATTTTATACAAAACTTTGTTCTTAGTGTTGCAATATTCTGGATTCCATTAAAATTTTTGCCCGTCATTATACTTTCGGAATCGGTATAAAGTGGGGGGAGAAGACATAAAACGGACGTCTCTGAGCCAGAATATTTTATTTTTCACGTAGATCACACTGTACTTTTCTAGCAGCCGGACACTATGGCGTAGTACCGACAATTTCTATGCACTAACTTTTTGTCAATATCTTCAAATTCCGTAATTTCTTTTTCGTTTATATTCCTTTCTTGGAGAATCAAAACATGTACTCACATTTAGAGATTCTTCCAATGTAACTGCACTGTTAGCACGGAATACAGTGGATTCGGAGATACGACAAGGATTTTTGTGAACGGTTTTGTGAAATTTATATTATTCCTGGCTTTGTCACTGCTGGCCAGATCAGTAAAAAATCTTCAATAAGTTTCATACGGCAATTTTAGATTGTTTTAGAATATCTTTTCCCCTTTTACGCACACCGACCGAAGTAGAGCTACACGTAGGCCCTTGCTTCTGCGTTTCCCTCACTACCAAACATGTCTATGCACCGTTCCGCGGAAGACAAACCACACGTGAAAGCACAATATCGCACGGAAACGCAGAACATTTGGCTAGCACTGACCTCCTGCCTGTTGTGGCAAACAAGCAATGCGGCGGACGAATCACAGCGCTTACTGCCGGCAGACTGCAGGGAGCGCGTGTGTTCTTGAGGTGTCAAATTTCGTGAAGCCCATTCGGCCACTCTAGTTACGACAATGCCTGCTTGAGAACTGAATAGAGAAGTCTGATACAATCCATTCCCTTTCGTCTCGTGTTAAATCATAATCCAAATTCCGTTGCGTTTGTAATGTAATTTACTGGGTCATATTCTTTTCACGATTTCATGTGTCATTGCAGGTCGGTAGAATTAGGAAATAAAGTACTTTAGCTGCAATAAGTCCGCGGGATGTGGTAAAAAGGTAAATAAGTAACGAATAGTAGAAATAAGATTATAGAAGAATTATATGAACATCTTTTAGTGCGTCAGATCTAAGATGGCTGTGAGGCAACAATCAAATCTATGAAACAATGGTCCTCCCTCAGTGAAATCTATCATGATTTCTTTTAGAAGAAGTGGTAAAATATGATGTTAGTTACAAAGTTTTGTCTGTAGACCCATAAAGAGGAGTATCTCAGTGTTGTGCAAAATTTCTAAAAACAAATAAAATCAAACTTCATTAATTAATCAATATAATGATTGTCATAAACATGTAATTATACACATATAAAAGTAAATAAATTAATTTCTGGGTCAGTTTTGTCGAAAAATATCAAGTAAAAAACTTTACAATCTCTTCTACACTCAGCTTGTGCATTACACCAAACTGACTACGTACGATATTATAACATGTGCGCCAATTCATTCCGCTAAAAAATTCGTTGTTTAAAACTAAGGAACTGGCTACCAATTTCTTCTTAAAGCTCTCCTTAAATCATATTTTAAAAGTAACTAAAGCTCTTATAATTTTTGGCAACTCATTTAAAATTTGTGTTTTTGAATCACGGAAACCTTTATGGACTAACTACCTTTTAGTATTTACGTAGAATGTTCTTATTCCCAGCACAGATTTTGTGAAATATATTGACTGATATTATATCTCATTGAGGAAAAGGTGTACTAAGAGGCTGTAGTCAGTACACCTGATTCTTTCTACAGGATTCCGCAGCACGTATAACACTAGTGTGCTGTGACACAAACTAATGTTACCCTCCGAGAGGATCTGGGAATTTTGACCGCATGTTTGTCTAACGGATAAGGGTATCGGACTGTAATTTTGAATATACTGGAATTAATAGAAAAACTAAACAGGCTTTAACTTTGGGGTTAGTGAAAGTGGTAAAATTCATATACGAATGAAAAATCGAACGGTCGCCAGGCCAATTAGGCACATTAATTTGAAAATATATGTTTAAGAAAAATGAATAGCACATAGGATACAAACTGACACAGGGCACTCTGAGCTATCTGTAGCAGCAGTCACCAATAACATACATACTAGTAATCATAGAAAGAAAAATCGTACCAAACTCACACTAATAAGAGCTACACTTAATATTGTTACTTAGATCAGTACTGAAATGTTCCTGCAAGAAGGGCAGAACTAAAATTGGCCAGGATGGGCTTCTGACTTAACTGTCATATAAACACCACCATTAAAATAAGTAATACCACACTCATACTGTTTGTACTCCAATTTATAGAAATATATCAGATTTCCTTAGAAGTAATAATAGACCATTTATCTTTTTAATATGTTTAGAATATGATGGGGACTCATAAACTAGTATGGTGTCACTTGTCAAGCTCTAAGATTACTTCAGTAGCAAAGACTAATTCAAACAAAATTAACCCTCAACTTCTCTTGGAATAGTTTATATTTTTACTTTTCAAGCCAAATTATTCAACACTGAGCTCAATTAACTTCATAAATTCGTTCATGATAGTAATCAAATCTAAATTACGTTTCAAATGAATATAGCTTAATGGCCTTTTTTTCCTCACCTTTGAAGCTGGTATTTAGACAGTAACATTTACAAAATCTGGCACAGTACTTTTGCAATAAGCTGAGAGTACTTTAGCAAAATTCTAACTAACTTCAATTTTGTTGATCCGTGCACATTTGACAATGATAAATAAATCATTAGTTTATTTGAAATAGGATACTCGGTTTTACAAACACTTAGGAGGGGACCCTGCATAGGTTCATGATCAGTATAGAAGATACGCTCCCAAACACAGATTTATAGCATTTGGTTTATTATTAAAACACTCACACGAATTAACTGGTCCATGCTCTGATACATGTCTTTATGCATGAAGTTGGTGGAGCAGTGGCGAAGTTGTCATGGCAAGCGACGTGGCAGCTAACTGTACTCACTGCTCATGATGTTTGAATGCTCTATAAAATTTCTTCTTGGCGACGGTTATTCAACTTATTAGAGCCATTCTTTATTGCCGAGCGTACCAAGCAACAGCCAAATCCACATCCGAGGCAAAATTCCATGCAAATCTGCCTCCAATTGCCTCCCTTGGCACCGTCGATGTGTACCGTGCAACAGCTAGCCACTGACTCTGTACTGTTCATACCAAGGAGCTGCCCAGTTCGACCGCCAAAACCACCTTTTACATAGCGCCGTACCACTTCCGTTGTGGAAGGACTTCACTTCATCTTTTACATTTTACAATACAAGTGCCCTAGCATGAACCAGCTTCCAATACACATTGTTTATCTCATAAACTTACACAAATTATAAAATTTCATTATTTTAAACAATCATTTATCTTTTTCCATATATGCATTACAAACTTTAAATTTCCTGTCAGAAATCAATGACCTTAACTAACAAAGAATAAACACTTCATAATTGTAGATACACAGATACATAATATAAACCTACTTCTAATCGATACAAGTGTTACACACGGTCTTTAATTCATACCATAAGTAATTTCTTTTAACGTTTTTTGATTAAAAAGCTCTTGCTTATGCTGATAAGTTACTCATAAATACCGTAATGATTTCCCTTACAGTGTTGCCACACGAATGATATGTTCTGCAACACAGAATTAACATGATAATGGAAGAGAATGCATTTTAAACTATCAACTTTCATTGTCAGCGCCTCGAATTTCTTTCACAGTTGGTCTCTGAAGGGGAAACTATTTGCTGGGAGCTCAACGATCAGTTAAAACTCTATGTCAGGTCAGGATTCGAAACTAAATCACTATTCATTACGGACAGTGCTATCCCTGGAGAACTATATTAGTATTCTGTACGATGGACTAAAACGTCACCTCTAAATTAGGAATCTCCATAAAACATCACACAGCACTGGTGAATAGTTTACACCTACGAGTGAAAATATATCCTGCAAAGTGGCTGCAACAGACCCTAATGTTAACAGCAGGGCGGATTATATTTCTAAAGGTAGGGGCGAATGATAGGGAGGAGAAAAATTAGATTTCGAAGTCCCATCAGTATCGAGATAAACAGAGACGAGATACAATATTGCGTGACACGTCAGAATGTGTCCCAGTTTTGAAGAGTTCTGCGCGTCTCCCTACCCCAGTTTACTGCAGCCTATGAGTTTAATATTCCTCTGGACGCCTTCCTGTCGAATAGCAGTGAATGGCGATAGCTGGTCTCTTTCAGACTGCGACGTCGCTATACTTCAGAGGCGGGGCAGTGTTACTCATTATTGTCCACTACAGCAATTCGAGATGTTTGACAACTTGCCGCGACGTGAAAGCAAACCTCATACGCTCCACGCCTCGATCCTGGTGACCTGTGAGGAGGAGCCTTACGACTTGAAACGCATTTTAGTTAAGCTCGATAAAAATACGTGAAGGAATGCCTTGAGGCCAGTTGTAAGAAACATCCAGTTATTCACCTAAGGTTATTCACTCCAATCACAGGAATATTATTCACTGTGACTAGACTGGCATATTAAATACGCTCGTTCCTGAAAAACCTGAGGCAAGCAACTGAGTTACAGAAGGTGCATTGTTGGAGATAGAGCTCTCCTGGCGTCGCGAGGAATGGAATAGTTCGACGTGTCTCATGACTCCGATGTCTTCCGTCCGGTACTCGGCGAGACAGTCGAGCACGGGATGGGAAATACGGGAATCTGATAGCCGCCAGATCCTGTGCGTCCCACCCATTCGACACCATATCCATGGTCATCCATGAAACTGGATAAAATGTAAAAACAGCAGCACCATAGTTCAACTGCTGTGGTTAAGAAGGTGTTGATAAAGGGGTCATCGTCGGCTATCGGAGATTCTAAAATGGGATAGACGACCCATAGCACAGAAAACCACTCGATAGTTCAATAATGAAAAACAGCCGTCAGTGACCAGCCGTTCTACCCCGATCCACTTGCACACTGTGCTGCACAGAAGCCTCAACCGTCCACGTATAACCGAGCGAGGTGGCGCAGTGGTTAGCACACTGGACTCGCATTCGGGAGGACGACGGTTCAATCCCGTCTCCGGCCATCCTGATTTAGGTTTTCCGTGATTTCCCTAAATCGTTTCAGGCAAATGCCGGGATAGTTCCTTTGAAAGGGCACGGCCGATTTCCTTCCCAATCCTTCCCTAACCCGAGCTTGCGCTCCGTCTCTAATGACCTCGTTGTCGACGGGACGTTAAACACTAACCACCTACTACGTCCACGTATACTTCCGCTCACCACGCATCCCAGCACACAATTCGCATGGGTGCAAAAGAACCGCCATTTGCACCTACTAACAATCGAAAAATATCATTCTGATCAAGTAAGTACGGTGGCCACGCGGGATTAGCCGAGCGGTCTCAGGCGCCGCAGACATGGACTGTGCGGCTGGTCCCGGCGGAGGTTCGAGTCCTCCCTCGGGCATGGTTGTGTGTGTTTGTCCTTAGGATAATTTAGGTTAAGTAGTGTGTAAGGTTAGGGACTGATGACCTTAGCAGTTAAGTCCCATAAGATTTCACACACGTTTGAATATTTTTGAGCTACGGTGGCACACGGCAATGACGGATTGCAAGTACATCTAAAACAAGAAAAGGTGATACATCGCAAATTAACCACCTTGGTATTAGTACTATTACTGCACAGAGTAATACGGGTACCAAGTTATAAAATTTGTAATGGAGTTCAGCCACCCTGACGTAAGGTAGGCTGATTACACCACGATAAGCGGCGGACCAGGAAGCACGGTAATGCAAGACAGACGGGCAGCGCAGTCTGTAACTCTGCAGTAGCTGAGTGAGAGAGAGCACACGCAGCGGGAAAACAGAGAAGGACAGTGACTAAGCAAAATAACATGAACGCTCGTTCGCGTGGCTGGATGCCGCAAGAAGCAACAGACACGGCTAGGGAAAACACTGAGACCAATTTAACTAGCTGCTGAGAGAGAATTAAAGAAAGGGTAGCAGAATAACGAGGTCACATGCAGTCGTCGCTAGTAAACCGCACGTCACAGAACTACGAAGAGCTCTTTAAATATCGGAGCCCCAGATCCAAGTAGACGAGAACGGTTCAGGTCAATGGGAACTGTGGAATCCATGTGAAGACATTCAGTTCCATGACCGTACTGTTTTAGCGAGTCTTGTCTCAGTTCAACCAACGCAGTATCAGCCAGCCGTGGAGTGAACTCCACTGATGAACTTCATGCTGTGTCACACCAACCACTACTGATGCGAGAGCTGATGAACTACCAGTAGCAGTGCAGTACCAGAATCTGTACTCTCCGAGTGTGGGACGGAAGACGACGACCAGGGATTCTGGTGGACCACTATCCGGTACGCCTAAGCGTATGCGGGTGCGGGGCCTACCAGGCTGGCAGTACTGGGTTCAACGCCTGTCGCCTACACCACACCGAGGATGGGGTGGTCCAGGGAAGAAGAGGCACTGGGTGGGATCGAATACATTCCATCAGCCGGTAGCAGCCATCCATGCTGTACCAGGCTGGGCTAAACATCTGTATCGACGCAAGAGGAACGACGTATTGCTAGGACGCAGGCGCAAGGACTGGCGCAGCGTCCGACACAGAGAGTCTGTCCGTGACCAGGGCAGGAGGCAACTACGGTTAACAGTGCAGCACCCTTTGTAAAATTGTCGCAATAAACAGGTCACTGAATAATCATGTTTTCTTCGCGCCACGAGCGTTTCCAGACGATTCCTGACATCGCGCACAAGCGTCATCCGCTCGGCCCCTCTGTAAATTTGCGTCAGAAGTGTCGACTCCGTTATTTTCACCTGGAGGTTGGGCATCGGAGGTGCTCCGCATCAACGATTGCCACAGACCACTGTAGCGAGAATGCAGACTTCGCAAGAGCAACTGTAACATAAAACAGTTTTCCTTTTATGGTGGCTATGTCATGTGTTGAGTTTGTGGAAGGAATATGTTGTCATCATTTCAGTAATATGTGGATATGAGATGGTGGAAATAATAATTACGCCAGCCGGTGTGACCGAGCGGTTCTAGGCGCTTCAGTCCGGAACCGCGCGACTGCTACGGTCGCAGGTTCGAATCCTGCCTCGGGCATGGATGTGTGTGATGTCCTTGGGTTAGTTAGGTTTAAGTAGTTCTAAGTTTTAGGGGACTGATGACCTCAGATGTTAAGTCTCGTAGTGCTCAGAGCCATTTGAACTATTTGAAATAATAATTCTACGTAATAGTATTTGTAAACTGTGTTCATTAGCATGTGTCAAGCTGGTTTAAGCCATATGAGTTGTGTCAGTGACTGGGTCACGTGTCGGTGTCAGCGTTAAGGTGTGTAAGAAGTTTGATCTAGGGTGGCTAAAGGGTCGAGTGGACCGTAATTCATTGTTATTTACGGATTATAGTATTAAGTTTGTTGTCTGTTCTGTGTGTACTGTCACACGTATCTGTTACGTATTGCGGTTTAGAAGATAGTAGTACATTGCACAAGAATGCCAGACACAAGGTCGGTTTCTACCAGTGAGGCAACAGCTGAATTAGCAGATCAAGTATCACATTTGCTAGAAGAGAATGTACAGTAGAGAGTGCGTCATGAGGAACTAATGGCACAATTAGAGGCTTTGCACAAAATTCACAGCCAGGTTCGGGTGAAACAAAATCTTCAGTAGGGCAGTGTCACTTTGCAATAGATTCTTCTTTAGCTCTCTTGATTACACCTTACTCTGGGAGGACAACTGAGGATGTCACGGTATTTATTAGTTATGTCTTGGCTACAGCCAGAATGTGTAATTGGTCAGATGAGGTTCTGTTACGGATGGCTAATATATGCCTTGTTGGTGCAGCGAAGACGTACGTCATGTATCATGAAACACTTGGTAAAGCAACTTCATTTAAGCAATAAATTGAAGGTTTGCGGCAGAGGTACCGTAAACAGAATAGTCCTAGGTTTTTTAGAGAACAGTTGAGTAGGTTAACACAGAATGTAAATGAAACAGTAGAAAATTTTTCGGACCGAATACGTAGGGTGAACGCTCATACATAAGAATTAATGGGAAATCCAGACGCTGATTGCGATATCCTGTGGGCATCTGAGAATAAGGTTTTAGATGTGGTTTTTTAGGGGTATTCCTGCAGAATTTTCACGACGCGTTAGGATGGGAGATCCGGATGATTTAACTGCATCATTGCGTATTGCCACCAATTTGCAGAAAGAAGATAGTGTGACGCGAGGACGCACAGATAAAAGATTGTTTGTTACAGAGAAAACTGCTATCGTTGTGGAAACAAGGGACATGTCAGAGCACAATGCAACCAGGTACATTGCTACGGGTGTTGGCATTTTGGGCATAAAGTGAATGAATGTGGGAGTAGAAAGTGGAATGGCAGGAACAAACGGCAGAACGCGTTAAACCGCACCGGGAATGTTTCGTCCGTCGGAAAGCATTCCCACTAAATAAAAATACTGCAGGACCTATGGCAGAGATGGATTGTTATTTCAAGGGCATTATAAATAGTAAGAAGTATAAATTTTTGGGCAATACATCTAACATTCTGCGAGGTTTCTGTTTGTTCTAAGTCGTGTCTCCCTACCACTTCCGCGCAACGACGCTCTGAGCGTGTTTTTTAGGGAATTGACTAGTTTGAACCAAGGGCCTGTTGCTGGTAAGGAGACGCCAGACCACACATGACATGTAGAGTTCAGAAGAGTTCAGTGAGATTAGCGATGATATAACCAAATACTTAATGATTTCTACATCTACATCTACATCTACATTTATATTCCGCAAGCCACCCAACGGTGTGTGGAGGAGGGCACTTTACGTGCCACTGTCATTATCTCCCTTTTCTGTTACAGTCACGTATGGTTAGCGGGAAGAATGATTGTCTGAAAGCCTCCGTGCGCTCTCGAATCTCTCTAATTTTACATTCGTGATCTCCTCGGGAGGTATAAGTAGGGGGAAGCGTCAGCTCCACTGCACTCCCTGTAAAAGAATCTTAATACTAACTAGATTTAGTGGAAGGGGTTCAAGGCTTTCCTATTTTTAGTTAGCTGGTAAACTAAGCAGTTAAGTTTACCATTGGAAATTTTATTCTACTCACAAAACATTGTTTATAAATTGCACTATTGATAAAAGGAAATGTTTTAATACAGGATGATAAAAACCAACTGCGTTCAACAAAAATGTGAACGAATATTCCCTGAATGGGTTTCCAAGTTCTACAATG
This sequence comes from Schistocerca serialis cubense, assembly GCF_023864345.2. Lineage (NCBI taxonomy): Eukaryota > Metazoa > Arthropoda > Insecta > Orthoptera > Acrididae > Schistocerca > Schistocerca serialis. The sequence continues at coordinate 528,748,794 of NC_064640.1, forward strand.
GATAGAAGGATGACCTATGCCGTATCACATCTATAATCTAGGTTTAAATTAAGTTTCACAAAAGAGAAAACTATCAAAATGGCCTACAGTGTCCCTCAATTATCTTTAATTACTTATTTAACTTGTCGTAAATTACAGTGGCTGATGTGGCTTCTCAATAATTATATAACAGAAAAATCATCGCGTTTCAGATTTTAACTTACATAGCAAATGTGAATACCATGAGCTTCAATTGACGATCGACACTAGTATTACGTAAAAAGGGGATGTAACAGATGAGACTTCTGCAGTTCTGAGTGAAGCCTTATGCACTCAAAAATGTGGCATCGCGTGCATTCATTACCTTGTCGGTGTTCGTCAGGGGGCGGCGGCCGGCGCAGCTCCATGCATCTCGCCATCTCGGAAGCAACTCGTTTCTAACTTCACCTTACTACAATTTACCGAAGTTGGTTAAAAAAAAAAACTATCTGTCTGTGTTTTCATCTGACCAATCAGGGTCTCAATGTTAACCTTAAGCTCTGCCTACAAAAATTCTGTCTATCCAATGAGAAACGTTATACTTTTCGTGGTGGGGCAATGTTTTTAAAGTTTGCAACGTAACAGAGACGCGAAAAAGTCTCACTTTAAAACTTGCAGCTGGTGTGGCCCTTTTAGTGCTATCGTAAGATCTATACTGTTCTTCTGGAGGGCTCTATCTTTTAACATGGGGGGGGGGGGTAGTCCTGGCGGTTACTTTTCGTGGTGGGGCAATATTTTTACGTTTGCAACGTAACAGAGACGCGAAAAAGTCTCACGCTAAAACTTGCGGTTGGTGTGGCTCTTTTAGATCTATATGTTCTTCTGGGGGGCTCTAGCTTTTAACATGGGCTGCGGCGTGGTCCTGGTGGTTAGCTGGCGACGTGGGTGTCCGTCCCTTATCGTAGGGCCTTCTAGCTTAACACGGTTCTGCTCTCGGCTTTTGTTCTCGTTTCTCCCCTCGGAACTGCGTCTGTCTCACGGTGGGAAGGTATGACATGCATTTAGGCATTCTTGTGTTAGTCTGTGGTATTCCATTTACTCACTCATTATTCGTATTACTTTGGTTAATTTAATGTCACGATTTATTCGGAGCTATGTGACATACTACTGGATTTGCTTATCATGTCAGGGTTTTCATGGAAGGTGTTGGATTTGCCTGACATCTTACATACAGGCGCAAATATTTCTGTGGTTAATCTAGACCTCGTGGGTAGGAGAAGATTGGCGACTCCAAGGTATAATCTACGTGGAGTAGGAGACAATGATGTGGCGCCATTAGGGGCAACACGACTCGTTTTTCATATTGGAAATACGGAATTCTGTGAGCAAATTTAGTACTGCCGTCCGTGGGACAAGGTTATTCGGTAATTCTTGGGCTTGATTTCCTGGATAGGCATAATACTAAAATTAATCTTTCGCAGCACACAGTCGAAATTGGCGAAAACTTGTTTCCATTGGGTACGACAGCTGTAAGCGTTACAATGTCGCAAAGTGCACCGTTACGTAAGGTATTGCCAAATGAACTGCGTACAAATGCATTAAGGATAGTTACGCATGAAATAGTACATGCTGGTACAGGGAAGTTAGTTTGGGCATCGGTAGACGCCGATGTTCCACAGGAGAGATTGTGTGTGGTTGAGCCACTGCAGAACAATGAGATATTGGATGAAATGCATTGTTATATAAGGAGGAGTCTTGCGTGCATATCAGATGTTAATGGGGAACTGATGATTCCGGTTAGCGTGGATAATCTCGGGGTAGATGAAGTGGATCTCTCGAAAGGCTTACTTGTAGCGAACTTAGAGGTACTCGACGAAGAGGATATTGATGGATCACACGGTGTGTGAGTGTGAAATCTTATGGGACTTAACTGCTAAAGTCATCAGTCCCTAACAAGGGAACCTCCCCATCGCACCCCCCTCAGATTTAGTTATAAATTGACAGTGTGGATAGGCCTTGAAAAACTGAACACAGATAAATCGAGAAAACAGGAAGAAGTTGTGTGGAACTATGAAAAAATAAGCAAAATATACAAACTGAGTAGTCCATGTGCAAGATATGCAACATCAAGGACGATGTGATCGGAGGAGCGCCGTGGTCCCGTGGTTAGAGTGATCAGCTAGGGAACGAGAGGTTCTTGGTTCAAGTCTTCCCTCGAGTGAAGATTTTACTTTCTTTATTTTCGCAAAGTTACGATCTGTCCGTTCATTCATTGACGTCTCTGTTCACTGTAATAAGTTTAGTGTCTGTGTTTTACGACCGCACCGCAAAACTGTGCGATTAGTAGACGAAAGTACGTGCCTCTCCAATAGGAACCGAAAATAATTGATCGCAAGGTCATAGGTCAACACAGGAAAACACGTCTGATATATTCTATACGACACTGCTGACGGTATGTGCGTCACATGACAGGAATATGTTGTCGACCCACCTAACGTGCACACCTCGCGAATGGGTAAAAAAATTCTTCTACCTTGCCCAATTTAGGTGTTCTTGTGGATGTGATAATCACTCCCAAAAAAGTGATGAAAACATAAGAGTTTGTCACATAAACTGCAACAAATGAATGCAAGAGTTTCACAGTCGCACAGTTTTCCCTGTGCTCTGTCAAAACATATGTTTTTTACGTTTTCAAATGTTTTCGTATGTAGACCGTCAAATCCTGCATATGTCCAAGCTAATCTGAACATGTCCTGGAATTTTGGAGAGCGAAGTTGATTATGTGTGAGTGCCTGAACTTTGATAATTGTCTGAAAATAAAAAATTAAACTTTTTACTTGAGGGAAGACTTGAACCAAGGTCCTCTCATTCCGCAGCTGCTCACGCTAACCACGGGACCACGGCGCTCATAAGCTCACATTTTCCTTGATGTTACCTACATTGCGCATGGACTACTCAGTTTGTCTATTTTGCTTATTTTTTTCATAGTTCCACACAACTTCTTCCTGTTATCTCGATTGATCTGTGTTCAGTTTTTCAAGGCCTATCCCTGTGCCAACTTACAACTAAATCTGAGTTGGGGTGCGATGGGGAGGTTCCCTTGTAAGCTTACACACTACTTAACCTAAATTATCCTAAGGACAAACACACACACCCATGCCCGAGGGAGGACTCGAGCCTCCGCCGGGACCAGCCGCACAGTCCATGACTGCAGCGCCACAGACCGCTCGGCTAATCCCGCGCATCACATGGTGATCATGGCGTCAAACAATCCGTTAATGCAGATATACTACGGAGCAAGGTTAGTCACATGAAGGATGGAGAATGGGAAGGCATGGAAGCTTTATTGTTGCAGTATATAGATATATTTGATTCGAATGGTCCACTACCATCAACACTTATCACACAGCATCGTATTCCAATAGGGGATAAATCGCCAGTGTATAAAAAGCTGTACAGGATTACAAAGCATCTACAACCAATAGTAGAAGAGTTCATTGACCAGCAGCTGCGTGAAGGTATCATAGAACATAGCGATAGTGCTTGGTCCAGCAATATAGTCGTGGACTCCAAAAATCAGTTGACGATACAGAAAAGTATAGATTTTTTTGCGACTGTCCATTTTTAAATGCATGAACTACAACGGATGCATATCGAATTCCTAACATTAATGATACGTTAGACAACCTAGGAAATTGTAAGTATTTTTCAACGACAGACCTTCGAAGCGGTTACCACCAGATGATAGGCATAAGACTCCGTTCACAGCCATTTCTGGACATTACCAATATCGGAGAATGACGTTTGGTTTGAAGAATGCTTCTGCTACTTTTCAAAGGTTACTGGATGATGTCCTTCGTGATTCAAAACTCAAAATTCGTTTGGTCTACCTGGATGATGTAATATTACATTCAAAAACAATGGAAGAACACATTAAAAGTTTAAATGAAGTGTTTAGTAGGTTAAGAGCAGAACGTCTTACTTTAAGTGTAGTGAAATGCCATTTCGCACAAGCCTAAGTAACGTATGTATTGTGGTGTCACCGCCAGATACCACACTTGCTAGGTGGTAGCCTTTAAATCGGCCGCGGTCCGTTAGTATACGTCGGACCCGCGTGTCGCCACTATCAGTGATTGCAGGCCGAGCGCCGCCACACGGCAGGTCTAGAGAGACTTCCTAGCACTCGCCCCAGTTGTACAACCGACTTTGCTAGCGATGGTTCACTGACAAAATACGCTCTTATTTGCCGAGACGATAGTTAGCATAGCCTTCAGCTACGTCATTTGCTACGACCTAGCAAGGCGCCATTACCAGTTACTATTGATACTGAATCATGTACCGTCAAGAGCGACGTTCACCAGTAATGGATTAAAGTTAAGTATTCCACCAGCTACGTCCGTTTTTTATAAATTCTAATTTCCTTGTCCTGTTCCAGACCTCACGCCAGCCTGCGTGAGCTAAAACGCGTGCCTTTCGGCTTCCTCTAGTAAGACGTTGTTGGCTCTCCTGCCAACCACAACATCTATGTCATATTATTACAAGAGATGGAGTCAAAACAGATCCTAGGCTTGCATCAGCCATACGTGATTTTCCAGCGCCAGAGACTACTAAGCAATTGCAATCTTATCTTGGTTTGTGTAATTACTACTTTAAATCTGTAAAGGGTTTTGCTCAAATCTTACGACCATTAACCAGGTTGCCTAAGAAAGGAGTTGGTTTCCAATGGTCACCACAATGTGCAGAGGCTTTCGAGATACTTAAGAAAATTTTTATGTCAGATCTTGTGTTAGTGTCTCCTGATTTTGAACGTGGTTTCATATTGGCACATGACCCATCTAATATCGCGTTGGGTTATGTATTAAGTCAAAATACAGGTGGAAATGAATGTCCAGTGGCGTATGTTTCCACGCAGTTAAATAAAGCAGAAACAAATTATTCCACAACAGAGAAGGAAATGCTAGCTGTCATTTACAGAATTTCATACTTTCGTTGTTATTTGTATGGTCGGAAATTCAAAGTCGTCGCGGACCATGCTTCTCTCAGATGGTAAGTAGGGTTAATGGATCCATCAAGCCGATTGGCGAAATGGGCACTGAAATTAAATGAATTAGACTAGAGGTTGAAAATACCGCTTCAGTTGTAAATTTCTTTTGTTATCAAGACCGGTTTCGGGCTCTCATAAGCCAATCATCAGGTGTCTCAACAGTTCTGTGGCCACCGAGCGCCACGGTGGACGTGTAATAGGAGCGGTTTGCTTCCTATGAGCGCAGAACTCCCTATTCTGCGCTCATAGGTAGCAAACCGCTCCTAGTACACGTCCACCATGGCGCTCCGGGGCCACAGCACAGTTGCGACACATGATGATGGGCTTATGAGAGCCCGAAACCGTCGTGATAATAAAAGAAATTTACAACTAAAGGGGTATTTTCAACCTCTAGTATAATGCCCAGTTGTGGATGTTCGTCCAACAGGATAATTTGTAAATGAATTCGATTATGAACTGATTCATGAATTGGAAGCTTCAAATAAAAATGCTGACGCGCTAAGCAGAAAGGTTGCAGCTGTACACGTAATAGATTTTGATCGGATTGACAGGATAAAGTCACAACTAGCTGACAGAGAGTGTGCACTGTTTTGCATACAGCCACAGTTTGAAATACATGAACTACAAAGTGCGGACCACGCTTTGTCATTCCTGCAGTGCTGAGACAGGAAGTGTTCTGTCAGGCTCATGACCATGTATTATCAGGTGACGGAGGTAAACGTACAACAGATCGACGAATAGCTGAAAGATTCTGGTAGAAGACACATCACAATGATGTAGCGCAATATGTAAAAAAAGTGTGTTCCATGTGTGCAACTATTGGATTTAAGTCATCAAAAGATTGAGTTACAACGACTGCCTGAAGAAGATAGACCATTTTCTTTTTTAGGGTTAGACATTCTGGGACATTTTAACAAAACACCTGCTGGGAACAAATTTGTTTTAACAATTTTGGGTCATTTTCACGTTATTTGGTTATGTTAGCTATTCCTGATCAGAAGACTAGTACAGTAGCACAGGCAGTGGTGAACAATTGGCTACTGAAGTATGGTATACCTGAAACTATGATTACAGTCCATGGAAAACATTTTGTATTTGAACTGCTGAAACAACTATGTCAGTTATTACAAGTTAAGAAGTTATGTACCAGTCCATTTCATCCTCAAGAGGGTGAACTGAACGAGTTCACCGTACGTTATCTAAAATGTCGAGCCACTGCACTGACTCACAGCATTTAAACTGGGATGACTACTTTAACCTAACAATGCAAAAGTTTATTCTGGATCGGGTCTCTCGCCATACGAAGTTGTATATGGTAGGAAAATACCATCACCTTTCCATGTGCTCCTACATAAACTGGGTCTACAATGTGAACCAGTGAAAGAATTTGCAAAAAAGTTAAAAGAAATTAGGAAAATGGTGAAATACGACAATACAAAAGTGTTAGGAAAACAAGAGTGTACTGGGCAAAGAGCAAGTAAACTACCACAGTACAGAATAGGACAATGGGTATTGTTAACTAATCCTTATACTCTAATAGGCAAAACTAAGAAATTTTTGACTAAGTATCAAGGACCGTACCAAGTTGTTGAAATGACTTCGCCGGTCAACGTAAAATTGCAGTTCCCAACAAGAACTTCGATAGTGCATGTCAATCAAGCCAAACCAGTTAAGGGTGTAGTTGACGCCTTGTCGCAAATCTCTTCAAACAATCCCGAAAGATCAGATCATGATGATGAGGATGATGTTTGGTGTTGGGGCGTTCAACTATGCGGCCATCAGTGCCCATACAAACTCCAATTTTTACATAGTCCATTTATTTTTGCACAGTCCAATCTAGCTACCATCGCGGACGATGATGATGAAATGATGAGGACAATACAGACACCAAGTACCGGGAAGAGAATATCCCCAACCCGGCCGGGAATCGAAGCCAGGACCCCGTGATCCAGCGGCAGCGACGCTAGCCACTAGACCACGAGCTGCGGACCTGAAAGGTCAGAAGGACGAAAGAAGCAACTACCTAAGAAGGATATACCTTATTCACTTACATCTAGGGGTAAGTAAAGTAGGATTCTCCAGTGTAATCCAAGTATAATGATAGTTGTTATTACGTTAGTATGATTTTTTCTTCTATTATACTGTTTTGTCTTTAGTTAGTTCTTTAAAGGAGGGAGGGGAATGATGATGTTTACCTTTCTCTCAGGTTACGTGCCGAGATACTGGCCAGAAAAATTCTTCTGTGCGTATCACTACTATAGGCCTAATGACACAAAGGAGATATAATGCAGAATGAACCCCTGCAGAATGGTATCCGGTTCGTTAGAAAAGTATATGCCCTACTAACAAGCCACAATTGGATAATTGAGTTTGAATTTGGTGTTTGGGGCATGAGCAACGAAGTAAGAAGACTACAAGACAGGTTTGTTGCACTACAGAGAGAGGTGGATAGAGAATGACTGTTGAAGGATATGAAAAGTGAGAACCAGGAGTTGTAACTCTCGTATGAAAAACTGAGGACTCAATTGCAACAGCTAAACGAAATTGTACCGTGAGCATCAGTACGAAGGAAGCGAGGTTGGTTAGATGCAGGAGGAAAGCTGTTAAAAATGGTTAAAAAAAAAAATGGTTCAAATGGCTCTGAGCACTATGGGACTTAATATCTATGGTCATCAGTCCCCTAGAACTTAGAACTACTTAAACCTAACTAACCTAAGGACATCACACAACACCCGGCCATCACGAGGCAGAGAAAATCCTTGACCCCGCCGGGAATCGAACCCGGGAACGCGGGCGTGGGAAGCGAGAACGCTACCGCACGACCACGAGATGCGGGCATTTAAAAATGGTATTTGAGACAGAAGATAATGAAGATATAGAGAGTATCCGCAGTAAGATTCAGAGTGTACAGGAATTAGAGAGGATATGAGAACAAAAGTCCGCAGCTCGTGGTCCTGCGGTAGTGTCCTCGCTTCCCACGCCCGGGTTCCGGGTTCGATCCCCGGCGGGGTCAGGGATTTTCTCTGCCTCGTGATGACTGGGTGTTGTGTGCCGTCCTTAGGTTAGTTAGGTTTAAGTAGTTCTAAGTTCTAGGGGACTGATGGCCATAGATGTTAAGTCCCATAGTGCTCAGAGCCATTTGAACCATTTGAGAACAAAAGTAAAATGGCACACGACACAAATAGGGAATGGAGCGAGGAATATTCAATGTGGTTAGAACAGTAAGAAATTTAACAGCGAAATTAGAGAAGTATGCACGTCGAAACAGAAATGTTTTGAATAGTAATTTAGAGAAGATTCACACTCATTTGAGTAGTTGAGATGATAAAATGCTAGTAGCCACATCACTACGCACTCTAGCGAACACATAAGGCGACGCAAGATTAGAGGTAGAGACATTACATGAGGCAATACACCATGCCACTCATGGACAGTTGAGTTCAAAATTAGTAAAAAAAAAAAAAAATGTGTGTGAAATCTTATGGGACTTAACTGCTAAGGTCATCAGTTCCTAAGCTTACACACTACTTAACCTAAATTATCCTAAGGACAAACACACATACACCCATGCCCCAGGGAGGACTCGAACCTCCACCGGGACCAGCCGCACAGTCCATGGCTGCAGCGTCACAGACCGCTCGGCTAATCCCACGCGGCAACATCAGTAAGTCCACAGCAGATTCTCGTAGCATTACAACAAGCACAAAGAGACTTTGCCGAAGGGTTGCAGCGTATCGTACCAATAACGAGTAGAAATACAGCTTTATTTTATCGTATAAGTTATTCTAGAAGTAACAACTGATCAAGCTAGGATAAATGTTAGAACTAAATTTCCAGTAGCAGGAATGAATGCACAATACCAATGTTACACGATACATCAATATCCAATAAAGTAGAGTAAAATTCAGAAATGGGTACAGTTACAAACATGAGAAATGGTCCATACATGGGATGTGTCTCTATCAACTGTCTGCGTGATTTTGAGTTACTCCCGTAGCCAGCAAGACCTCCGTATCTGTCCCCAATAGATCATTTGTGGAACCAGCTCGGACATTAACCCCGTCCCAGTGGCAGTATCGAGGATGTCAATGACCGGCTACAACATATGTGGGCCAGCTTGACTTAGGAGGGGATACAACGGCCTATGACGTGAATCAGCGCGTGCATGCGTGCCAGAGGGCGTGAAACCTCATAAGGATAAGTGCTCTGATACTGACAAGTTCTTTATAATTTTGACACGATTTTGTAATCACCAAAATAACGTCGCACACCCTCTCAACCTGTGAAGTTTCATTTCGTTTCTTCCACTCCTTCCGGGCACTGTACTTTTTTGTCATGCTGTGTATTATCCTCTATATTCCAGTTCAACAAGCAACTCGACGTTACACTTTAACAGGTCTGTCTGAGTAACTTAAAATTAATTGGATATTGACTAACGGAATTCTGTGCTTACACTAAACTCAAAATGACTGATTTGTTTTGTTTATGAATACATTAATAAAGTAATGTGCAACTCGAGGGTCAAGATACACTAAATGATTGCATTAAATCGAACTAAACATCGACATATTAATAGGACGTGAAACATCTTTAAATCAAAGTCGGATGCAAATAAGATAGGATTACTGATTCCTTATTAGGAAACGGGATTTAATAGCAAAGCAATAAAGGACTGCGTCTGTGAAAGGAGGAGCATTTAATGCTGCTAGATAAATATTGACGAAGTATTAGAGAGTATCACAAAGTGAAACGACTGGAGCTAGTGACTGAATCAGAGTGGAATAACACTAAACAGGTTCACCTGTAAAGAGAAGAACAAAACGGCTGATAGAGCTGATTGGATTCAGGACCTGGAAAGACCACACTACATTAACGCTGCAACAAAACAAATAATCTTCTTTGGTTCTGTTTAAAATAACAAGCACAAGAGAGACAGTCTAGTTCGAAAGAAACAAGAAGAAGGAAAACAGTCCTTATAAGTGCGCGTAGAGGATGATGGGACAGATTTATTTGAGGTGCAGTTTACGATGTACGAGTACATCTGCGACAAGATTTCAAGTTCAAAATTATGATGTATTTAACTAAATAGAAGTTCCTATAAATGACATTACAGATACAATTTTGAAAACATATTACTCGAAATTGTGGTGCAATAAAGAATCAGAGACCTAGGACGGTTTTGCTTCAGATGCTCAAACGGTAAGCCATCTGAATGCATCAAAATTGTTTGACGCCATAAATAAGTCTAAAAATAGAGCAAGCCTTGTCCTGGAAGGTTTTAGGATAGAAAATACTCGGCAAGAAGTTGAGAGCGAAGCATTTCGTCGATTGCGAAGTCTTTAGAGACGAAGCATTAACACAGAGGGAACACAAAGACGTCTTAACGAAGGTACTCTTCCAGCAGCCGTCTGAAGGGATTTGAGGAAACCACGCAAAACCTAAACCAGGATGTCCACACGGGATCTCAACCCTAAACTTCCCGAATACAAGCTCAAAGTCTCTAGAAATGCGTCATACCCCTGTGTCATGCCACCTTCAGTACTAACCTTTATTGTATGTAAAGGAAATTAGAGCAGCAATTTGAGTAAGAGTAGAAAACTGGCTAAACTTTACTAAATTAGATATGTGGTCGCCACTAACGCACTGGGCACGAGTTGTGGCACATTCAGTATGCCATCTGACTATCTAAATAGCGAACAGATTCTGGTTTCCGTGATAAGGTTTAATGACTGCGTATAGTGACCTTGTATTTGTGTGCTCGAGCTGAGAGACAGAAGCGGAACTTCTTATGGGTTTGCTGTGTAGCTCAGTAGTAAAGAACTTCACGAAAATCAGTAAAGTATTTCACTAAGTCTTAGATTACTACTGCCTGCTGAAGTAAAATCCAGCATGTGCTCTCCCAGTGACTAATTAATCTATGCCAACACCGAAGCATTGTCTTTCTGTCGTATATATGAATGAATGACACTTGGGCTGTTTACTTTTAAAGACCGCCACCTACTTTGGGAGGAATTGTACGGAGATTCCTGGGCACACATCACGTGCTACCTCTTTCGGTTGAGAAGGTGGGGCAGCTGGGACAATGTAGTTAAAAGCGGTTGTGGCTTTGCAGAAGGATTCATTATCTCATAACCACACAGGGCTTCTGCGTGAGAGAGCGGGGACGATGGCACTGAAAGGTGACTATACAGGGATTCATGTCCATGGCAAGGCAGCTGAACAGCTGCAACCGGTTGACGGTGAACAGCAGACGAGAGTTAAGGTCTACCGCCGACGATGGTTAATGCTTCTGATGTACGTTCTGTTCTCCATGTCCAACAACTGGCAATGGATGCAGTACACAATAGTCGGAAACGTTGTTCGAAAATATTACAATGTGGACAATTTCGCTGTCGACTGGACGTCTGTCATATACATGCTGGCGTCCGTGCCTTTCATCTTCCCTGCGTCTCTCTTCATCAGTAAAAAGGTACGTAGTCGGAGTTATATTTAGTCAGTACGCCATACTGAAAAGCTGTGACTTAATTTTGTTAATGTTGGTTGAAAAATTTCAACTGGGCATGCTAATGAAACGAGGTAATTTTTCCTTTAGTGTACATAATTACTTTCTGTGTGGCATATTTTCTAGCACAAGTCACCTAACTCGATGCTATTTCAACAGCTTGCGTGTCCGACGTGTCAGAAATATAAGAGTATAGTGTCAGTGATTACACTGAGTTCCTGTAGCGTGTAGTGCCGTGTTTATCTTGCTGAGAGACAGAAAGGAGAAAGAATAACCCGGTATCAACATATGGACTACTCTCGGATGGTAACATAGAGGAAACAGAGTTTAATCTGCCGGAATGATCGGCATCAGACGTGTCATATTCCGTCATTAGATGAGATTCTGCAGAGAGGTATGGCAGCTAACTCGGGGCAATGACATATAGTCTGTTGTTGACAATCAGGATGTCACCAACTCTTGTCCCCTTACCATCTCTACACTGATGGTGAAAATTCTTCTGCCACCGGTATTAGAACCTGCTACATGGGACGGAAGATACCACACTAGCACACGTTAATGACATACTTTACAAGACGAGTAACCTTAGTTCAAATCTGTTATAAGGTAGCTGGGTAGGCCCAGGTATGTATATATTCCAGTCTTCTAGTGGCCCATCTCCTCCTCCCACACTCTGTCCCCACGTTATAACCACTGCCTGCTCTTCGAATATGGGGTGCCTAGGAAACCGGCTTCTCGGATCGCTAGACAACAATTCAAGCAAATCGTATTAATGAGTTTTATTACGAAAAGTAGATGACAATACTTAACTTTGTGTTAAACAGATGCGCAGCAAGCAAAGGGCGACAGACAAAATAAACACTGTTCCTCTGTATATACAATTCCTTAGTCGCTGATCTTGACGTGCCTAATCTTGATGTTACTGCAGAACCGGCGCGACCAGTCGGCGCGGCGCTTATGTCCTCTTCACACAGACGCCGCTGTCGTCCTGGAGAGGGGTCGGTCAGCGTGCAGTTGACTTCACAGCCACAACTTCTCCACAGCCCTCTCTGCTCTCTCGTTTCCAACTGACGTGCCGGAGCTTAACTTTACGCTGTAACAGGATATTAGGTGGAGTTACTCCTGACACTGACAACAGATCCAGCCACATCCGAACTGAGTTAGAGAAATTATGAAAAATCTTCACCGATACAAGTGACTTCGAAGTGACTAAGACGAGGGACTCGCGTTCGGGACAAGCAAAGTTCAAATATTTTTCGGTAATACGGATTTAGATTTTTATAGTTTACATAAATCATTTCAGGTAAATACAAGGATGGCCTTTTCCTGTCCAGTCCTTCTCCACCGGAGTTACCGCCCAGTCTATAAGGACTTACTATTGACGAGACTTTCAACGCTAAGCTTCTTTTCGAACCATGGTTTGATGTCATCTCTCCCAAATAAATATCATTATCATCAACATTGCAGTTCACATTTGGAATAAGTGTTGTACAATCTTTACAGCACAGAAACGTTGACAGTAATATGTATGCATAGGCCCTGCGTAGAATCGCAGTTCCTTTTTTTGGGGGGGGGGGGGGGGGTTCAAATGGCTTTGAGCACTATGGGACTTAACATCTATGGTCATCAGTCCCCTAGAACTTAGCACTTAGAACTACTTAAACCTAACTAACCTAAAGACATCACACAACACCCAGCCATCACGAGGCACAGAAAATCCCTGACCCCGCCGGGAATCGAACCCGGGAACCCGGGAACCCGGGCGTGGGAAGCGAGAACGCTACCGCACGACCACGAGATGCGGGCTTTTTTTTTGGGGGGGGGGGGCAGGCTATCTTGGTGCATGGTTCCTATTTGAACTAGGAACATGGGGTGAAAAGTTTTTGGTTTAGCCCGGACCAGCTGCCATTTATACAGTCTTTCGAATATCTGTCTTACTGGATCTATGTTACAGTATATTAACCAAGGTTTGAACGACAAACCGGAGTTGGCGTCAGGCAAATTGTGCGAATCGATTAATTCCTTTTACAAAAGATTTTAATTGGATTGAAATAAATGCTCAGTTAATGGCACCATTTGTATGTGCACTGTTCGGATTTTAGGTGCAAAAACAGTCTCCCTCGTTCGGATTTTATGTGCAAAAACAGTCGCCTTCAAATAACTGTGGACTGGAACGAGACTGATAGATCAAATTTCGTCCACCTGTGTATCTGACTTTAGCCTAAGATAAGTTTTAACCATTTGAAAAAAATCTTGCTTCGTTAGAAGGTTTCTGAAGTGCGTCATTTCTATACCTTAAACCTGTATTAATCGGTTCAAACTTTGCAAGAAGGTAGATAAAATCAAAAGAAAATTTTTTATCCAGTAGATAATATTTATCCGTTGTCGAGATATGATGATTTGAAGTCGAGCTAAATGTACCATGTAACATTATTCTCACGTGAACTGAATGCGCGGAAACGGTTTAACGTGCATCAAATAAATTAAAAAAAATGAATTCTTGAGATAAAGTTGAAAACTCTCTTTCAAAAATGTAGCTTCATTTGGATTTTAAGTGCAAAAAACATGTTTTGTGAGTTTTTCTTACGCCGCTTCTGTGTTTCAGACTTCTGCGAATCGAAACAAATTTTGTAAGAAGGCAGAAAGACACATGTAATTAACGGTCGTAATCTTGTTTTCTGAAGGCTTTATCCGTTCCTACGATACAGCTTTCCAAATTTGGACATAAAATGCATGTAAAATGCGATTTGACTCGAATCGTACGCGCTGAGATGTTTTAAAGTGATACAAATAATAATAAAAATATCTTCTTACAATAACTGTAAGGAACGGTGGCAAAAAGTTTTCATCGTTCGGCTTTTACATGCGAAAAACCACGCCTTTGAACATGAAACAGTGTTTCGTAGAAAAGCGTTACAATTTAAGCGCTGCATTTGGATATAATTTTAAAAAATGGTTATTGGATTCGATTATTGTTTCGTTGCTAATACGTTAAAAATTGCATTCACCAGTCGCTTAAAATACCGAAAAATCTTTGGACTTGCAAAACAATGCGTGTAACAAACCAAAATTATGTTCAGCCCCATACAAAACGATACACTGTTCGATCGAGCATTTAAAGCCTTATAGATGATCACACAGAAAATTAAACTAACTAGAAAATTACTATCAAAGTAATTATCAGACAAAAGGTCGCCTTATTTCTAACCAACAGAAAATGTTTTACTGCATTTTCTTCTAAAAATAGTATGCTATCTCGTTGAAAATTTATTTTTGGACAAAATAAGCTTAAGTTCGTCGGTTTTCATACAGGATTGAATAGTTGATCGTATCTTGTAGTGAATACATCGTTTCATAGTTGTTCTGCTTATTTCAGCCAATCATACTCATACTTAATTCGGCTTGGTTGTTGCAACATTTCGCACCAAAATAATTCACGTTAATTTTTTATGGTGATTGTTTCTTAAGTTTCAACTTTTATAATTTGACACTTTAAACAAACATTATCAAGAATTTTAAGATAAGAAATAATTACAAGCTGTATACTTTTCAATAGTTTATTATTTGTTGCGCGAAACATTCATCTTGCGATATAGTAAGCTTTTAAGTAATTTTATCTACGCAATACGGTCGAATCGTAAGTTTATCTACGTGATATAAACTATTTACATACATTATTATCATCAACTCTGCACAGTATTTAATATTTCGTTCAGTATCGCATCTTTTTTTGTGCACTGTATTAAGTATTTACGGTTGTTTTCCATACGTTTGTGTATACAGTCTCGTGCGTATATGAATAAAACGTGTGTAACTATGAAACGAAAAAATTAAAAAACAATAAGAAATTAAACACAAAAATATTAAAAATGTAAAACAAAAATAATAAAAACTGGAGAATTAGAAAAAAATTAAAGTAAATAAAACAAAAAACCTCCTGTTGGTATGTGACCTTGATGTGGTGGTGAGGCTTGTGCACTCTGAGGACACAGAAACCTATACTGGACAGGTTCGACCATACCAAGCAAGTATCGACGGGCATGGACAGTACCCATTCCATGTGCCAGGCTGGAAACGGTGATGCGAAATGGGCAGAGCCACTCTATTTAAATATCTGTTCACATTAGATCCCTGCCATTCATGAAACTTAGTACTGTAGTCTGCAACATAGCTGTCTGTTGATAAGAACCTAGTGTGTGTATTTAGATTTTGCATCTGATACTTTTGTATCTAACAGTGATTCGGATTTCTTGCTTAGCCCAACTACCGACACAGAAGTAAGATACCCAAGGTTCATATCACACCAGAGGACGCCCCCGCCCCTCCGGGCATGGCGTGTGAGCGAGACCCACGAGAAAGAAACGACAGCACATGACACTGCAAGTCTTACAAGTGCCAGCAGTCATCTCTAGAAGGGAGCGAGCAATTATTTTAGACGAGTTTAATAATTCTTAACTGCGCATTTAAATGTATACAAGCTCTCGATAGCACACGACTAAGTTAAGACCTTTAGTGGCTACCTTTTGATTGACGTATTGAGTTCCTCTGGGCCTGCACGGAGCCGAGCGTTCAAGAATTATGGCGGACAAGGCGACTAGTGTGACGTCACAGGTTCGTTGCGCGACACGTATTTTTAGTTGGCCCCTCGTGTGTGCCTATCTACTGACGCGAGAGTTCCTGTAAATACCGCAGCCCCGCATTTGTCCGGCAGTTCTCGCTATTCTCTGAAGTGGTCGATATGCACCATTGACAGTAGAGTGATTCATCTGCCCTGTGATTATATTTTTTTGATACACATCGCTCCCTGAACTATTTTCACTCCCTTACGTCGACTTCCGCCACATTCTGGACATTTCCTCTGGCTTCCCATTCACTTCGTGAACTCTACTGACGTCTACCACAGGAATCACCTGTTTGTTCCACCGGTCTCTGCGTCACCGCCAGTTCAAGTGATCCTAAACCGTGTTTACCTATGCAGAGCAAGGCAGAAAAGTGGCGACGAGGACTTGCTCACTGTGAAACCATTTAGTGTGAGGCATGCATCCTGAATTCCTAAATATATGGCAGCAGCAATTGCAGCAGTAGTTGCAGCAGCAGCAGCAACAGCAGAACAGGAGTGAGAATTCCAGCAACAACAACTGGAATTGCTCTTACAGCTACCACAAAACCAATAACAGTCTGCAAGCTGTAGCATGTCGCCCCATCCCTCCCCCTCTCCTCCCCCCGCCTCTCAATCATTCGCTTGCTCCGACGAGGCAAAGTGGAGTTCGGAAGTTTATTTACGTGCTTCACCGCCAGTGACAGTGATCGTAAGCGGTGTTATAACTATGTAGAGTATGACAGAAAAGATATTATTGGACTGTTTGTATTAGCCCACAGCAAAGTTAACATTATGAAACTTACTTTGACAGTTCGAGATCGCTGCACTTCCTACATCGTTCGCTATGCCTGTTGTTGTGGTGTATCCACAAGAATACAAACAGAAGAACCTTCTTTTTACATTGTTCAAAGAAAATATGACTTCGGCTTTGTACTTCACAATATGCAAAGTACACTTTTACGTGTAGCAGCAAAACCACAATACTGTTTCGCTTGATTATAGTAACAGAACACTTTGCTAGAATTTAATCATTTCTCAGGTAAGGTGAGAAGTGTATTATTAAACAATACAAACTGAATTTTTGTGAGTTTACCTCCTGATTAAAACTGAGCATGAACACAGTTGAACTAAAGCAGGGTGCGTTATAATTAATTTCGAAAAGCGTTACGGGTGGAATCATACTATGACAGTAGCTAAAACGTTCGGGTACTTATGTGTCCGCAGACAATCCATTTGGGATATATTTGCGAACATGGGCTTACGATCCACTACTGACTTCAGTATAAAATTATTTCCTAATGACTACACATGTGTTTGAAACGTAAACTTTTCGATTAAATTCTCATCTAAATGGCCTCAGATTTCACGTATGAACACGCCAAGAAGACAAGGATGATATCATTCGCAGGTCACGTGCATAAATCTGAGTTACAAGACGCCAACAGAGACAGTTTTCATCTGTCGTTCCTGTTAGAGTTGAGGAGAAGCGTGGGCTTATAACTTGGGTGGAACCAAGCCAACCGCCGAAAAAAAGGCCAATGGTTTTCGGTGCCAAAGAAGAGGCCATTTCCAGACGACCACTGTTTGGGAGCTGATGTGTCGCAGCTGCATTTTCCGTGAAAGATGAGCCTCTGCTTGAAAAGTGATCAAATTCATCGTAACTTCCAACATCTAGTAATTACCGTTTAGAAGTTTTTAGATGATGACAAACGCTTGTTGAATTTCTGAGAACATCCACATCACCCCCAAACTACAGCGGAGTCTGCTCGCTTCCGTAATCCACGTTGTACCATGCGTGTAAATTCTCCGTGCGCAGCAAAGCCCTGCCGTGATTTTTCGTCTGACGTCTCTCAAACGCATCGAATAGAATGGAATTTAGCACACTTCAACAATTATTGTTTCAGTATTCAGTGTTCAAACGACATTTCTCAGTCATGATTCGATGGGTATTGCAGTCAGCTTCTGATTACAGTTGTGCCGATGAATTATTACTCTAGCTCATTATCGGACTGAGCTAGCAAGATTGATAGCTTATCAAATACCATCCCATGTGTGAAGGGAATTTTGTGTTTTCTTCTCATAAGATATTCTCCATGTAAAATTCTTTAACAATGTACACAGTTCCTGTTAATCAAAACTCTTCACAGTTCCTTAGCCATGACCAGCCCAACAGTAGATTGTGCGTTGCTCTCCACATGCACCTGGCACAGTGAATTAACCTGGGGTTAATTACCTCCTAAGAGTTAAAATTAAGTTTTCTGATCGGTAAAAACAAAAGGGTGCCATTACGTTTCGGTACGAAACTAAATTATTTTTAAATTGTCATTACTATTATCCTTATTTTGTTAGATTGTAATATTGACTGATTATGTTAGTCACGAATAACTACATTTTTTAAAAAAGTATTAGCAATAACGTGTGAGACAGTGAGGTGGAAATTACAGCTTATGAAACGAATGTATGAGCACCTTCTTCACACAGTCCACCTAGCACACACTTGCTCTGTGCGATGCATTTATGACAGTAAAACGGAGACATGTGCATCACACTTATTTAAATATTTCATGAAACAGCCTTGTCCGAGTTGTAAGTGGTTCTTGCAGTGGATCAAACCTTATTTCATTATTCATTTCACAACAAATAATTATTTAAATAAAAATAAATTTTTAATGTGCCCAGTTTTTAAACTGGACTAAAAATACATATTAATTTCCCCTACCCCCATACATATTCCTAATCCCATACATATAGTTTCGAAAATTTCTGAGTGTGAACTTCTGAGACTTAAAGACGTGTAAGGCTTAAAATGAACAACGTGAGACACGTGTAATAGATAACTGTAAGGAGGCGAACTATTCATGCATCAGCTAGTAAGTAGTGTAATATTACAGAGATGAACTATCCATGTATCAGTTATGTATTACATGCGACCAACGTTCCTCTTTTTAAATCTTACAACTATTTTCATAGCTATTAAAAACACAGAACCGTAAATTTTCAGGACTATCTGTATGGGGTTAGGAATCTGTATGGGACCAGGATAAATTTTTATACGTTTCAGTCCATTTTAAAAACGTGGTATATAGAAAATTTATTTTTATTTAAATAATTACTTTCTGCCTTTGAACCGTGTGTGTGAGTTTCCAATGGATTTTAAACGTGTTGATGAGATTATAAGAAAGACAAATGTTAAGTCTGAGGTTTGTGTCAGTGTCTTTTCACTTGATAATTTCTGAAATAGAATAATTGTGTATCTACATGCTGATGATATATCAATCTACTTCATTGTTATTTTCCCAAAAATAAAATAAAGAAGGAAGCAAAATTAATTAAAATTTTTATAACATTTTTATTTCAATACTCAGCTCAATATCCTGCCCCACTCTCTTTGTCCATCACCTCCTCTCCCTTTCTTTGTCTATTACCTCTTCCCTCCTCTCTCTGATCATCTCCCACTCCCCCCTCTCTCTCTGTTCATCTTCTCCTCCCCCTCTCTCTGTCCATCTTCTCCTCCCCTCTCTTCCCATTTGTCTCCTTCTCCTCCACTCCCTATCAATCCTTACCCCTGTCTCTTAATATCTGCTCCTCAACCCTCTCTCTGACCATCTCAGCCTTCCCTCTCACACTGTTCATCTCCTCCTCCCTCAGCTCTCTGCTCAGCTGTGCCTGTATGCAAGTATGCCCACTGAAACGCATTTCGATACCACCTATACAACTACTGGTCTTGTGGAGCACCCTAGATGTCAGGCTTTACCAAAGTCTTCCACACCCACCTCTACCGAACAGACAGACAAGAATGCTACTTAAAAAAGACGTGGTAAAAATAACCGAACAGCACAACGCAATAGTAACTATCTAATGGCTACTATATTTCTGTAGGGTCTACACAGTAATATTATTATTACTATTATTATCATTGCTGGCAGCTGTCATACACAAAGCATTGGAAATTTGAAGTCTTCCAATTTCCACCCGTTCAGCAGTAAGGAGTCTAGGAATCAACTGATTTGAAAACTAAATGTAGAGCACCAATTTCAACTTGATTGATGAGATGAGACGGGATGAGAGAGAGATGATCGTATGGCATTGTTGGCCGGGAGGCCCCATGTGGGGGAGTTCGGCTGCCGTATTGCAAGTCCTCTTTAGTTGACGCCACATCGGCGACTTGCGAGTCAATGATGATGATAACGATGATGGACACACAACACCCAGTCCACTGCCAGGAATCTAACCCGGGCCCCCTGGGTGGTAAGCGGTAACGCTACCGCTACGCTACAGAGGCGGACAACTTGATTGATTTTAAATAGGGACGCAAGCTTTGGGTGTAACAACTGTCGCTAGGGAGAGGAGTGATGCAGAGGAAACATATTTTGTAACAAGTGCTTGCCATAGTGAGGATAGTTATCTTTCTTTTCTGAGGCGTTGCAGGTAGCACTCACGATGCGCTCAGAATTGCTTCATCACTTAATAAAAAAACTATTCTTAGAAATAAGCATTACCAGCACCAGTTGTCTCATTGCCTCATTAGTTCATGGCTTAATTAAGACGTAAGGACACCAAATGTAATTTATCTTTCGCCATTTCAAAAGTAAAAGGTTTCAAATAAAATTCATTTTCATTCTAAAGTTTAGTTAGGCCCTACCGTTGATGATGGTCAGGGAGTGGGGGTTGATAGCTAATACTTGAGTGAACTCAGAAGTAATGATCTCAGAAAGGCTGGGTGCCACTGAGCTAGCAGATCTGGAATCGATCCACGGTTACAATATTACTGGCCAACCTTGAAAATAGGATCCAAGGAATGCCCTTGGTCCAGAGCACGTCTGTAAGTACAATTTTGGTTACCGTGAGCGGTTACTCTTGCTGAACAATTCTGGAGTACGTTAATATGGCATCCGTCTATGATCTGTTTATTTCAATTAGCCACACCAGCACAACCGGTCGAAATAATTGTTGAGGATAGGACTATTAATTAAGCTAAAGCGGAGACCGACAGGAAGGGTAATGTCACTTTTCTTGTAAATTCGTCTGAATTTCTAGAGTCTACATCACACTGAACCATACAATGTCTGCATTTCCTATAACGACTAGCCGGCCGTTCTGGCCGAGCGGTTCTAGGCGCTTCAGTCTAGAACCGCGCGACCGCCACGGTCGCAGTTTCGAATCCTGCCTCCGGCATGGATGTGTGTGATGTCCTTAGGTTAGTTAGGTTCAAGTAGTTCTAAGTTCTAGGGGACTGATGACCTCAGATGTTAAGTCCCATAGTGCTCAGAGCCATTTGAACCCGCAACGACTTGGGCAACAGACGTGTTATGAAACATAAGCGCTCTACAAACATGTACCTCACGCGTATAGATCACTGGAAACCTCGGACCACCTGAAATATTCGTTTCCTACCATTGGTTCCTTACCTCAAATACTCCACTTACGATCAAATCCAGCGATACTTCCTATATCGAGCTTGTTCTGCTGTTTTTCAGTTCCACGCGCATTAAATCAGTCATTTTCGCATCCTTATGGCTACAAAGGAGCGGATAACAGCTCGCTGTTCTTGTACGATGCACACTGATAGCGGTGCGACCGTGCTGCATGCACTACTACGTAGGCACATGGAGCTCGATTACGTGACACAGCTATACCGAATTGTTGAGGAGCCATCATTAATCCCACAACGTAATATTTCGATGTGCCTAAATCCTCCTGGAAGTAATTATAAAATTCCAATTATTTAATAATACTGTGGTGTCACCGCCAGACACCACACTTGCTAGGTGGTAGCTTAAATCGGCCGCGGTCCATTTAGTACATGTCGGACCCACGTGTCGCCACTGTGTGTTCGCAGACCGAGCGCCACCACAAGGCAGGTCTCGAGATACGGGATAGCACTCGCCCCAGTTGTACAACGACTTTGCTAGCGACTACACTGACGAAGCCTTTCTCTCATTTGCCGAGAGATAGTTAGAATAGCCTTTCTCTAGCCTAAGTGAGATTACGCGTGCCTTTCGGCTACTTCAGTGTGGCGTAGCTGTCTTGTTACGCCACAACAGTTGGCGACGAGGCAACGGAAAGGGTTTTGTTCTTTCTAATTGCTTACATTACTTGTGTCATGGCTTCGCCAGATGTACTGTCCGAATTTTATCGCTTGCAGAATCAGCAGACGCAGGCGTTATTCGATGCCCTTGGACAGCTCGTCAACGTGCACTGCACAACGATGCAGCAGCTGCCGCTTCACCGCTCCCACAGCCACAACATGCAGTTGCACCGCAGTTTCGCAATTTTGATGCGACGCAAGAATCCTGGACGGAATGGTCACGCCTGTTTGGATTTCATCTCGCCGCCTACAGAATTCAAGGTAACGAGCGGCAGCCTCATTTATTGGCATGTGTCGGTGTGTCCACCTACCGTGTGATAGTGAAATTGTTTCCCCGATGCGACATAGCAACTCTGTCCTACGAAGAAATTTTGTCGGCATTGGCCGCCTATTTCGAAGAAACAGTTAATGTAGTTGCAAAAAGGTATACTTTCTTTCGTACAAAACGTACGGCCGGTCAAACTAATAGGGAGTGGGTTGCAACATTGCAAGGCCTTACAAGGGATTGTGCTTTTGAGTGTGAATGTGGACTCCCTTATTCAGATACAATGGTACGTGATGCAATTGCACAAAACGTTTCTGATGTTCGTATATGGGAGCAAATTTTGAAACTAGTTAATCCCTCCCTTCAACAAGTGATAGACATATTGGATAGACAAGACACGCTTGACTTTGCTCAGGAATCTTTTGAAACTTCGCCAGCCGTGTGTAACATTAACCGGCCCACCGGGCGCGCTGGGCGGCCCCGTAAACTGCCCTCGCGCACGTCCACGCAGCTGCCGCCACGCTCTAAACCAGGTGTGCCGCGCCAGCGTACAACTGCAGTGAAATCATGCCCGTGGTGTGCAACTAGACATTTGCGTGACAATTGCCCGTCACGCCAAGCTATTTGCTTTTTCTGTCTTAAGAAAGGACATGTTCAAAGTGTTTGCCAGAAAAAGCTCCGATCCGACAATCACAATCATTCCCGGCCTTTTGCTTCGCGCCTGAATCGAACCAAGGACACTCAGACTCGTGAACCTTCGCCCATGGACATTCATGTAGTTAATTCCACTTCGTCCAGTGCCACTGTCTCTATCAGTGACTGTGTTCGTCCCACAAACAGTGTGCATAGACGTCGCCGGAAATCACGTCAATTAGCAAGAGATTCTGTACCAGTGTCTGTTCAAATTGCACAAAACAGTCGCTCTTGTCGTCAGCAGGACAATAAACTTTTTGTAGATTTGGACTTTAATGGAAAGGTCATACCATTCCAGCTCGATACCGGAGCTGCAGTTTCATTGCTCAATCACGACACGTACAAACAACTGGGCAAACCTCCGTTGCGTGCCACAAATGTTCAGTTAAAAAGTTATTCAGGACAGCAGATCCCTGTGTTAGGACAGTGCACTCTTCTTGCAACATACAAGGGACAAACAAAACTTGTGTCATTTTACATTCTTCGTTCTTCTTCTGCAGTGAACTTGTTTGGTTTAGATTTATTTCAATTGTTTAACTTGTCTGTAGTAAATCAGGTCCTATCAGTGAACCAGACTGTGCCTTCAGACAGTGTTTCTCGTCTGTGTGAAGAATTTGCAGACATTTTTGCACCGGGCTTAGGTTGCGCTAAGAATTATGAAGCACATTTGGAACTGAAAGTAAACGCGCAACCGAAATTTTTCCGAGCGCGCAATGTTCCCCACACATTGCGTGATGAGGTCACAAGAACATTAAACGATTTAGAATCACAAGGTGTAATTGAACGTGTGCAAGCTTCTCTCTGGGCCTCACCCTTAGTAATTTTGCCAAAACCTTCCAGAAAACTGAGATTTTGTGTGGACTTCAAGGCAACAGTGAATCCACAACTCGTGATTGCAACTTTTCCCTTACCACGCCCGGAAGATCTTTTTGATAAATTGTGCCCGGGTAAATACTTTTCCAAGTTGGACCTAGCTGATGCATACTTGCAAATCAGCAGTGGACGCCGAATCCCAGCGCGTCTTGGTGGTTAACACGCATCTTGGTTTGTACCGATTCAAAAGACTGCCATTCGGGTGTGCATCTGCCCCTGCATTGTTTCAGCAATATTTACAAACTGTTTGTGCGTCGATCCCTACTGCTGCGAACTATCTGGACGATATTGTGATCTCCGGAAAGACAGCCGACGAGCATTTAGCACACCTACGAACATTATTTCAGGTATTGCGACAAAATAGTCTTCGCTTGCGGAAGGACAAATGTGTGTTTTTTGCTCGGGACTTGCCGTATTTGGGACATGTCATCAATGCCCAAGGCATACATCCGAGTCCAGAGCACCTCCGTGCCATACAAGATTTGCCTTCACCACGGAATGTGAAGCAGCTACAGAGTGTGTTGGGTAAAATTAACTATTATCATCGCTTTCTGCGCAACGCCTCTTCCATTTCAGCTCCGCTTCATCGCTTACGCCGTAAGGGTGTTCCGTTCGTCTGGACGACGGAATGCGAACGCGCCTTTCGCCAGTTGAAATCGGCGTTGCTTTCTAATACTTGCCTTACGCCATTCGATCCCCAGAAACCCCTTTTGTTGATGGTAGATGCATCGGAATTCGGGATCGGTGCTGTGCTTGCGCACGAAGTTGGCTCGCATGATCGCCCTATTGCCTTTGCGTCAAAATTGCTCTCGTCTGCGCAAAGAAATTACTCACAGATAGAGAAAGAAGCTTTGGCTCTCATATTTGGTGTTACTAAGTTTCATGATTTCTTGTATGGTCGTCACTTTACCATCATCACAGACCACAAACCTTTGACGTCGCTTTTTCATCCGCACAAGCCTGTACCTCCGTGTACAGCGCAGAAATTCATTCGCTGGTCTATTTTCCTCTCGCAGTACCGCTACGATATCTTGTATCGGTCCACTGCTAAGCACGGAAACGCCGATGCGTTGTCCCGTTTGCCTGTTGCTGAGGATAGAGCATTCGATTCTTCCGAACTTGCTTGCATGTTCATTGATGCGGAAACCGATGAAGTGGTCGAATCGTTTCCGATTGATTTTCGTCGTGTAGCTACAGCTACAGCTGCTGACCCGGTCCTTGCTACCGTTTTGCGTTTTGTTGCTACGCAATGGCCTTTGTCAAAGTCTCGGATCGAGGATCCGTTGGTTCGCAGATTTTTTGCTCATAGGGGGAGACTTTTTGTACGACGTGGTGTTTTGTTGTTGCGTTCTGATAATGATCAGTCCAGAGTCGTGGTCCCACGTTCGTTACAGTCCTCTGTCTTACGGCTTCTTCACCAAGGACATTGGGGTATAGTGCAAACGAAACAACTTGCTCGTCAGCACTGTACTTGGTGAGGAATCGATGCTGCGATTACGAATATGTGTTCTTCTTGCATGGCGTGTGCCGAACAACAATCCGCACCGCCGCAGAAAGTCTTTGCATGGCCAAAAGCCACTTCCCCTTGGCAGCGCTTGCACATCGATTTTGCTGGTCCATTCTGGAATGCTCGATGGTTGGTTCTGGTAGATGCCTTCAGTAATTTTCCTTTTGTTGTCCGGATGTCTTCCACGACGTCCTCTGCCACCATCCAAGCGTTGTCTGCTATCTTTTGCATTGAAGGTCTTCCGCAGACTATTGTTTCCGACAATGGCCCACAATTCATGTCCGCTGAATTTCAGTCATTCTGCCAGGCCAATGGTATTCAACATCTGACATACGCGCCGTTTTCGCCTCAGTCAAACGGTGCCACTGAACGATTGGTCCGGACTTTCAAGTCACAGATGTTGAAGTTGAAAGAATCGCATTCTCGGGAGGACGCGTTGTTGCTCTTTTTGTCATCGTATCGCTCTCAGCCCCGAGATGGTCGCTCGCCGGCTGAGTTGCTCCACGGTCGTCCTCAGCGAACCTTGATGTCTTTGCTGCATCCGCCGCATCAGGTTCCTGTGCAGCGGCAGACTCCTGATTTTGCTCCAGGCGACGTTGTATTTTATCGCAACTATCGAGGTTCACGGCGTTGGCTCGCAGGGCGCATTCTTCGCTGCCTCGGCCGCGCGATGTATTTGGTTTTGGGAGCCTCTGGCGAGGTGCGTCGGCATCTCAATCAGCTGCGCCTCTGTCGTCGCACGGGTTCTGCCGCTCCCCGTCTGCTTTCAGCGACGGTGCCGTCCGGTCAGCGCCCTGGGGACCCATCTACTGGCTCACCTCATCCCCAGGTGTTACCGACGATGCCTTCCATTTTGCCCCATGGCGACGCGCCGCCGCAGCCGCCACCGCCGCCTGTTCTCCCGCCGGCGCCGCCCGCAGTGGACGCTTCGCTGCAGCCGCCAAGCGCCTCCGTGGGTCACGCGCCGCCGATCGCTTCCCGTGACCAGCTGTCCTCCGCCATGGAACTCTTGCCCGCTCCGGACCACATGACGTCATCGCGCGTCGGGTACCCCGACGCCATGGAGGTCGACCCTTCGGCCCCTCCTGTCTCTTTACGGGCGCATACACCGCCTGTTGACGTGCACCCAGGACTAGGTTTTCAGGCGTTTTCTAGATCCCCTCGAACCGAATGGCCGGTTGCGGGTGGCACAGCCTCGCCTGTTGTTAGGCTCCCCACCTCATCGCATACGTCAACATGGGGTCCTCCCCACGGCGGGCGGAAACCTTATAACACGACCGTTCGCCGATTTGCGGGGGAGGAATGTGGTGTCACCGCCAGACACCACACTTGCTAGGTGGTAGCTTAAATCGGCCGCGGTCCATTTAGTACATGTCGGACCCGCGTGTCGCCACTGTGTGATCGCAGACCGAGCGCCACCACAAGGCAGGTCTCGAGATACGGGATAGCACTCGCCCCAGTTGTACAACGACTTTGCTAGCGACTACACTGACGAAGCCTTTCTCTCATTTGCCGAGAGATAGTTAGAATAGCCTTTCTCTAGCCTAAGTGAGATTACGCGTGCCTTTCGGCTACTTCAGTGTGGCGTAGCTGTCTTGTTACGCCACAACAAATACCCCATCAGTTCAGAAAGTTTCGAGGCTGGATTTTTTTTTTTAAAAGAGAAAAATTAAGAAGGTATTAATGCCTGAAGTGTTCTACAGTCTCCCACAACTTTGATTACAACGCACAGAACGTTTTTCAATTGGTGAGTCGCACTGGCTTGAATGTCATTCATGTTGTCCAAGTTTTTGATCCTTCATGTGAATTTCTGCACTTCGTTATTTAGCAGTAGGTTCTTACGTCTTGTACCCGTGATGAATATTGCCAGAAAAGAACTGCCCGCTATTTGCAGTTCAGGCTAGTCACGGCATGAGTCCACGCGTCGATGATTTTGTTTGGGAGTCAGAGTATGTGGGACAAACTTCGCACACACTTTTCTCTTTTTGAAGACAGTCTAGAGAACGTTGTGAACACTTCCTTTTCGCTCCACTGCAATTTGTTAGCAACTACGTTGACACACGACCACCACACTTCCAGTAATTAACACTGCCTAATTACAACTGACTGGTCGAATGTACATCTGCTGTTTACTGCTGTTAATCTAAGCTGCCACTATAGCTGCTGCACTGACGTCACTTGTACGCCATGAATAAAATCAGTATCGAAACATTTTGGACGGATAGTGTACATCCCATTTTATTTTTATTACATTTCAAAGCGAACCGAAGACCCGGCCGTAACAGGAACTAACTTGGTCGCCTGACTAGATACAGTCACATTCTGGTTCAGTGGTATGCTTCGTTATACTTGCAGTGTAAGCACGTAAAGTGATGGCGAAAGAGCCTTCGCGACAGCTTTCTGCTAATATCGTTAAATGGGTTAAAGAAGATAAGGAGGAAGGAGTGACAATACTGACGAGAAAGGTACTTACGGTAAAGCTGAATAAATCGATGTTATGACAGAAAGGACACGGTAATAAGTGGAGTAGGATTCAAGTATCTACCGCAAAGAACAAGGAACAAAGAGCACACAATAAGTATCCCATTTACGTTATGGATAAATGTGTTATTAGACAGCGAATTCTACAATATCATGAACAATACAAAGGAATACTAGCTGTCCGTAAACTTTACAGCTTTTGTCATTCTGTTTTCAAAATTACTTCGAAGAGATGCTAAAAAAAGAATCATCACATATTAACGAGGCGATATAGTTTTAAAAAATATTGCGTTAAATTTATACGAATAATGAAGCGTTAGAGTTAAAGCATTCAGTGGCTTCTTCAAACGAAATATAGTTTCATATTCATTAAACTCTGAACAAATTTTGTCACAATGATAGTATCCGAGAAGTATTGGTCAGTGCTTCAGTGTCGTGCTATGCAGAGTATAGGTCTACAGACGTGTGGAGTGTGAGGTGTAAGACTGTTGGTCTGTACACTGTAACAATCTCCTCTCCCTGTTTTTAGGGCATGAACTCGACGTTGCTATTCAGGGCTACAGTTCACTTTGCCAGGTACTTGTTTCTGTTGCATTTATGAGTGCTGTAGCTAGTATACAACTTCCCAAACACACTGCTGTCGCCTGACGGCGGCCTACTGTAGCAACTCTCTTGACTGAACTCGCACGCTCGCCCCATTGCACTTTTTATTCACGTCACAATATATTTCTTCACCACTCACTGCTCTCGTCACCTGACCTCCTTCCTAAGGTGCGTATGCATTTGCGAGCCGAGCGGCTCACAAGAGGCACGCATGCACCATTCTCCCAAACGTGTACGTTGCTCGTGAGCTGCTTGGCTTGAGCCACCAGATGTCGGTTTCTCCGGTGAGCACAAAGGGGCGAACAAGCTTACTGTGAAAACGTCACATCAAATGAAGGAATCTCTTAACGAGGGTTGAATGTACACTGCCTGAAAAAAATAAAGAAAGAAGAAAATAAACGTTATACGCCAAGAAGAAGAGGAGGAAATGAAATGAAACTTCACGGGTTAAGAAGGTTTGTGATTTTATTACAGTGATTGAAAAATCGAGTCACGTTTTCCAAGAACTTGGCATTATGAGCTCACTTACCAGTATGACATTGTAGCTTCTCTGACTTGGTCTCATGCACTGATTCGGTTGGGAAGGTTGTCATAAAGCCGTTGTATCCTCTCCTGAGACAAGCTGACCCATAACTATTTTAAGTGGCACTGGGACGGTGTTGATGTCCGCGTTTGTCCATCACATGTTGTATCGGGCACAGATCTGGGAATCTTGCTGGCCACTAGAGTACCTCAACATCATGCAGACCGTCCACAGCCACACATTTCTTATGTGGACGAACATCGTCCTGTTGAAAAGTCGCATCTCAATACTGTCACATGAGAGATGACACATAAGCACACAGGATGTCCTTGACGTACCGTTGTGGTGTCATAGTCCCTCAATTCAAAAATGTTCAAATGTGTGTGAAATCTTACGGGACTTAACTGCTAAGGTCATCAGTCCCTAAGCTTACACACTACTTAACCTAAATTATTCTAAGGACAAACACACACACCCATGCCCGGGGGAGGACTCGAACCTCCACCGGGACCAGCCACACAGTCCATGACTGTAGCGCCTTAGACCGCTCGGAATCCCTCAGTTACTGCTAGCTGGTGGCTCCCCACACCATGATGACAGAAGTAAAACCGCTGTGCCTCTTCAAAACATTGGAAAAACAGGACCAGGTCGCCACCATACCCGCCACCGGTGACTATTTGGGATAGTACAGGATCACGATTCGTCTATCAACACAGTGTAATGCCATTCATCAACAGTCCATACTTCCCTGTCGTGGCGTCATTCGAATTACAACCGTGAGTGTTGTGGTGTTAATGGCAGCCTACTCGTCGGACGGCAGTTCCCTAGGCCGGCTACTGCTAGTCTCCGATCAATAGAGCGGGAAGACAGAATGTAGCAAGGAGTCCATTACTTGTTCTAGGGTTTCTAGGGACACCTGTGGAAGGGTTACTATATGCTGGTGCACAATACGGTCATTCTTCCTTGTGGTAGTCAGACGCGGTCGACTGGAACCTTGACAAGAGAATGCCTGCCCTCAAATTCCCAAGCAGTCCAACATCGGACCGCTTTTACCTTCGGATGCCCCAGAAGTCTGGATATTGCACGATTCGACCAGCCAGCCAAATGGGGACCAACAACGAGACCCCTTTCAAACACTGCAAGTATCTGATAACGCTGTCCGCTGTCTCATACGAGTACACGGCATTTCCATCTTATCCACAGTGATCAATCAATATTTGACGTTATTCATGCGCCTTATATTCCCCCATTGGACATGGAAACAATAGTAACAATGAACAACAGTAATGCAATATCTGTCAGGATAATTTCAACTCTAATAATTTAACTACCCGACGATGGCGTGTACATATTCGAAGTTACTTACATTGACGGCTGGCCGTGGGTGCTTCTCTCTCTCTCTTTCTCTGTCTCTCTCTCTCTTTCTCTCTCTCTCCTTTTTTTCCGGGCAACGGAAGTCCGCCTCCATAGCTGAGTGGCCAGCGTAGGTGACTGCCAAGGTGAGGTCAAGCGTTCGATTCCCAGACTGCCAAGGCTTTTCGCTTGGTGGGTGGATTGGTACAGGATTCGCTCAACGTCATGATGCCAGTTGAGGAACAACATGATTGAGATGCAGCGGCTCCAAGGTCTGGAATGTCGGAAAAACGACAGGGAGAGCGGTGTACTGACCACAGGTCCCTCCATACCGCATCTACAAGACGCTGCATGGTGGAGGATGACGGGCGGACGGTAGACATCCTTTGGGCCTATAGAGCGAGGAGTAGGAACTCTATTGTTACTGTAGCTTGAAAAACGGAGCTCTACGTTAGTCTCTCATACTAGGGGTTGTGCTTTTGGAAGCTGCATATGGATTGCAGGGTCTGTGGTTGTGCCTGGCGGTGGGATCTGCACTAAACGCGGCGGGCACGTGGCTCAAAGCTGTGGAGGCGGCAGGGGCGGTGGCGCGTTTCTGGCTGCTGTTCGCCGGCCAGACGCTGGGAGCCATCGCCCAGGCTTTCATGCTGCCCGTGCCACCCGCGCTCGCCTTCATCTGGTTCGGCCCCAAGGAGGTCTCCACTGCCTGTTCGCTCGGCTTCTTCGGCTACCAGGTAAACCTCTCCTTACAGCAGAAATGGCACAGTTCTAAGACACCGGACTCGCATTCTAGAGGACGCCGGTTAAGACGGATTCAGATTTTCCTTATCTTTCCTACACAGCTTAAGGCGAATTTCGCGTTAGTAATTTTGAAAAGGTGAGAATGTGTTCCGTCCCTAATGATCTCGACATAGACTCGACATTCAAACCTAATCCTTCTCCCTACCTTCATTTCTAATCCGAGATCTTAGGAACTGGGGTGAAATCGTAAATACAAGTCGCTGTACGGACCCGTTATTTGAAATGCGCGATACTTACCGTAGATTTAACATATTACATTCATCCGGAATGTGCTTGTATTCTAACTTTTCTTGACCTACTTTTTTTGTCCAGGCCACCTAACTCATTGGGTTTCTAATTAGTTACTTCTCTTTTTAAAAGAGCTTTGGTCGGTACGTGCACACATCATATAGTGATCTAAAAGATTTCAAAAACGTACAAAATATGGTTCAAATAACTCTGAGCACTATGCGACTTAACTTCTGAGGTCGTCAGTCGCCTAGAACTTAGAACTAATTAAACCTAACTAACCTAAAGACATCACGCACATCCATGCCCGAGGCAGGATGCGAACCTGCGACCGGAGCGGTCGCTCGGCTCCAGACTGTAGCGCCTAGAACCGCACGGCCACTCCGGCCGGCCAAAAACATACAATTACAAGAAACATTAATTACATAATTACTAATAATTTGTAAAAAGAACTTGCGGGAATGCGACCGGGTTACGTCTTCGATAACTGCCGCTATTTCAACATAAGGACACGCCATAATTTTCCAAGACACATGCAAAGAGAGAGCGCTGTGTGAAGAAATTTAACCGTCAGTACGCGGGACTGCGCCGACCGAGAACCGTAATACGGCATATGTAGAAAGACAACACGCAAACCGTTAACAACTAATGCCACCACACAACGGGTGACCTACTCTCTATCTGGCTACACAACAGAGGGGAAAGGTAATGCTACTTGCTCACCTTCTGGTAATTAATATTTACTATCGACAACTTCTGATGCAGTTCATACTTGGTTCTGTATTAGGGTCTGTTGTTCTCGGTGTGTGTATGTGCAAGGGGTTGGCCAAAAACCGGGAACACTGCGAGAAATTCATGTTTGAACACAAATGCAGATGCTAGGAAAACCTGCAGGTCACGCTGTTGCATTTGACGACAAACGGCTCCTGTGCAGTGTCCACAATACTCGTGCCAGTAGTGGTCAGAACAGTATTCTGTGTAGTATGAGTGCATTATGTCCGAGCTAAGTGTGTTCACACGTAGCAAACTGTTGGTGCTCGTTTGGTGGGTGCTTCCGTAACCAAGCTAGCCGAAATTTCTGGTGTTCGAAGAGGCACCTCAAAAAAAAAAAAAAAAAAAAGTTATACCGTATACTGATAGGGGAGGGGGGAGGGGGGGGGGGGGGCGCGGCCCTCAACTGGGCGGTCATCAGCGCCCGTACAAAGTCCCAATATTTTTACACAGTCCAACTTTTGTACATAGCCCAATCTAGCCTCAGTCACAAATGATGATATTGATGATGAAATGATGAGGACAACACAAACACCCAGTCCCCGGGCAGAGAAAATCCCCAACCCGGCCGGGTATCGAACCCGGGACCCCGTAATCCAGAGTTAGCAACGCTAGCCATTAGACCACGAACTGCGGACGCGAAAAATAAGAGGACGACAGTGGCAAAAGTCACTACAGAACTGAATGTCGCACTTGCGAACCTTGTTAGCACCAAAACAACACGAAGGGAGATCAAGAAGCGGGGAATTGGAGGCGACTTGGAATTCCAAAATTGCACGCTAGTGCTGGAAATGCCCGTGACCGACAAATGTGGTGGGGGAGCCATAAAACCTCGACTACGGGGCAGTGTAAGAGCGTCATTTGGTAAGATGAGTCTTGTTTCATACTATTTCCAACTTCTGGTCCAGTTTACGTCCCAAGAGTGAAACATGGCGGAGGCTGGGTGATTTGTGCAGACATATCGTTGTATTACATGGGCCCCACGGTTATTCTGTAACGTCGCATTACCGCTTAGGATTATGTGACCGTATTGGCTGATAAGGCCCATCTCACTGCACAATATTTGTTCCCCATTGGTGACGCTATGTTCCAAGAAGATAGGGCCCCTGTTCACACAGCTCTCAATATTATTAAACCTATGTCATCTGCTATGGAGTGAAGGATGCGTGATCGCTACCCACCTCTATCTTCGTTAGCTGAACTTGCCATTAATTTGCCTTAATAACGGTATAAGATTCCCTTGAAAACCGTATAGGACGTGTTATTAACCATTTGCAGACGACTGGAATCTGTTTTGAGCGCCAACGATGTTTTCATGTACCGTACTAGGCATCGGAATGTGTTTCCGTATTATCGTCCACTCCTTCTCTCTCTCTCTCTCTCTCTCTCTCTCTCTCTGTCTCTGTGTGTGTGTGTGTGTGTGTGTGTGTGTATGTGTGTGTGTGTGTGTGTGTGTGTGTGTGTGTGTGCGTTTTCTGTCTTTCGGCACATGCCGTATAATGGTTTTTGGTAGGTATTACCTCACCTGCTAAGGGTTTAAATTTCCCTGCACAGAGATCTCTCGGTGCATTTGTTTCTTGAAAATGACACTGTCTTCATCTGTCGGACTATTAGCTGTTGTCGAAGAAATCACGCTTCTGCATTCCCGTAAGTTGTTCCAACGTTTTATACGCCGGGAGTAACTCAGTTGTCATACTCATAATCTATTTATTTTGTTTCACACTTCTACTATCATATTTTAAAAAAATAAAAATACCCGAACACTACCTGCATTGCTCAATCATAGAAGATATTTATGAGTGTTCTGAAGGTATAAATTGCCTGCATTCACGCCAACGGAGATTTTGCTTGAAGATTAGTAACTTTTTTACAATTATTGTTGATGAACATGAGAGGTTACAAGCGGTATATTTTGCCATAATAGATAACTTACTGTGAGGTATATAGTGGTCGGGGAGTTTCTTGTAATACATTATTAACAGTAGGCTACTGTAAACAGAGATTGTATCCTATTAACGTTGATGTTGATTATTGTTTTAGTAGTAAGCGAACAGCTAAGTGATTATTTAAGATACACTGTGCGTTACCACAAATTTTAGCATAGGCTGCAGCTGCGCCGTTGTTGGAGAAGACGTCGATGTAGAGTATAGAGGTTGCCTTCGATGAACAGTGAAGTGGACAGCATCAACCATGTATCTCTTGCCGTGCTGCTATAGTCATCTTTACTACCACCTATATTGTTCACACACAGCCTGAGTGGCTAGAGTAACACCTAGTCCATAGGTACTTTTAGACCCTATCTCATATAATGAATGCAACCTGCCAAAGCTCGGGAAACTGGAAATATACCTCATGTTTCAGATAGGGGTGGCTACAAGCTTGCTGGTGAATCCTCTGCTGGTGCGGGACCACGAGAACATTGAGGACATAGGGCACGATCTCCGCGTGTCTGCCTACGGCGTGGCCGCAGCAGCAACCGTTATCCTGCTACTCATTTTGTTCTGTGAGTGGAACTTCATGTTGTAAACACTCTAACATATATTCTTTATTGTATTACTTTATCATTTTTATCTAATGGCACATTTACTCTTTGTTTTGCCTGTGTAACTCAGTCGCCCTTCCTCCGGGAATTTCTTACTTGATGTTTTAGTTCTTGGTAATTGACGTGAAAACACATTGTTCAGAGATGAAACTCTTCCATATTGGTGTTGTTTTGGTCTTCGGTCCGAATACTTGTTTTAAGCAGCTGCAGTAGCCTGTGCTGTACAATTCTTTTCATCTCTGAATAACTCGCGCAACCTAGATCAGTCTGGATCTGCCTACTGCAGGCAAGCCTTGCTCTCCTACAATATTTAACACCCGTCCCGCCACTCCCCTCCGTTCGCCCGCTCTCTCCACTCATCCCCCTCCCCCCCCCCCCCCACACACATTTCTCCATTACCAAATTGACGATTCCTTGATACCTCAGAATGTGTCCTGTCAACCGATCCCTTTCTTTTATTAAGGTTATGCCTCCCATTCGAATAATATCTCTTCATTAGTTATCAGACGCATACATGTAATCTTCGTCATGCTTCTATAGCCTCACATTTCAAAAACTTCTATTCTCTTCTCGTCTGAACTGTTCAGCGTCTACTTTCACTGCCGCACAGCGCTACAATCCAGCAGTAACCTTCCGGAAATGATTCCTAACAATTAACTTTATATTCAATGTAAACACATTTTTCTAGTCTAGAAATACATTTCTTGTTATTAGTAATCTGCATTTTCTATACTCTGTACTTGGATCATGGTCAGTTATTTTGCTGCCCAAATTGTGAAACTCATGTTTCATTTCCTAATCTAATTTTCTCAGCATCGCCTGCCTTACTTCACTTGGTTCTATTACATTTGTTTTACTTTAGTTGATATTTATCTTATAACCTTTTTCCCGATACCATCCATTCCGTTGCACTGATCTTGGAAGATAACAATATCATAAGAAATCCTCAAAGTTTTTATTTCTTGTCTCTGAACCTTAATTCCCTTTCCAGATATCCCCATGATTTACTTTAATGCTCACTCAACGTACAAGTGAAGAAACATCAGATAATAGACTACAAACCTATCTCACTCCCTTCTCTAGTGCTGCTTGTCTTTCTTGTTCTTCCACTCCTGTAACTGCAGTCTGGTTTCGGTACAATTTGTAGATAACCCTTCGTTTGCTGTATGTGATCTATGCTACCTACAGAATTTTGACGTGTGTATTCCAGCCAACTTTGTCAAAAGCTTTTCCTTTATGTAAAAATGATATAAACGTAGGTTTGCCTTTCTCCAGTCCTCTAAGATAAGTCATAGCGTCAGTATTACCTCGCATGTTCCTACATTTCTCCGGGACGCATACTGATCTTCTCCGAGGTCGGTTTCTACCAGTTTTTTATTTTTTCTGTAGCTAATTGGTGTCAGTATTTTGAAATCATTACTTATTAAACTAATTGTTCGGCTATATTCACACTTGTTAGCATGAGCCTTCTTTGTAATGGGGAATATTATACTCAATTTGACGCCTGGAGGTTGTTTACTTCTCTCATAAAGATGAAACAGTTTTATCATAGTCCGTACAGCCAAGGCTCTAATTAATGAGAGAATGTTATCTACACCAAGTGCCTTGTATCGACTTAGGTCTTTCAGTGCTCACAGTATCATCTCCATCTATTTTCCCTTCCCCTTGCATAGTATTGTCTACAAGTTCGTTTCCTTTGTGTGTCCCTTTTTTCTTAGCAATGGCTTACCATCTGAGCTCTTGGTATTTATACAGTTGCTTCTTTCCCATTGGTATGCATGCTTCTATAGCGTTGCGTTTTTCCTCCACATCTGCTTCGGTCGCTCTCAAATTCGTGAATTTATTTAGTTTTTCTTGTAACAAGAAAACAGACCGTTTTGACACAAATATTTCTGCTTATAACTTTATTTCGTAATTACCCTCTACAATCTGTCGAATATGATTTCACGGACACCCTGTACACGTGTTGGTTTCTTGGATGCAAAAGTAAATAAGTTTAAAGGATGACATGTCATAAGTTTCTAGGCCACTAAAAACGGATTACTACACGGTCCTGTCACATTAATGTGACCCCCACCTGTGTTTGACGTCAACGTGCAATAACCACTCACAGACGACTGGTGACAGCCGGTAGAGGCTGTTCATGGGACATGGAAAACAGTGCAGTTGTTATAATGTGGAGAGGGAACGATTTATCTCTTGTCCAATAGGGTATGATTATTGGCTTTCGGGCCAAGGGTGGAAGCATTTCCAAAACGGCTAAGTCTGTAAACTGTTCGTGTGCCGCCGTTGTTAAAGTGTACTGACCTCTCAATTATGTTGTATAAATTTTCAACAGGCCTTATGTCTGGCAATCTG
Organism: Schistocerca serialis cubense; assembly: GCF_023864345.2. Lineage (NCBI taxonomy): Eukaryota > Metazoa > Arthropoda > Insecta > Orthoptera > Acrididae > Schistocerca > Schistocerca serialis. The sequence goes on from NC_064640.1 coordinate 528,785,984, forward strand.
GGTGGGCAAATCATTCGCTCGAATTGCCCAGAAAGTTCTTCAAACCAGTCGTGAACAGTTGTGGCGCAGTGACAGGGTGCATCGTCGTTTGGGAACATGTGGTCCATGAATGGCTGCAAATGGTCTCCAAGTGGCCGAACTTAACCATTTCCAGCCAATTATAGGTTCAGTTGGACCAGAGGACACAGTCCAATCCATATAAACACAGCTTATCCCTTTATGGAGCCACGGTCAGCTTGCACAGTGTCTTACTGACAACGTGGGTCCTTAGCTTCGTCACGTTTGCGTCACACTCGAACTGTACCATCAGCTCTTACCAACTGAAATCGGGACTCATCTGACCAGGCCACGGTTTACCTACCAGTCGTCCAACCGGTATGGTAACGAGTCCAGGGGAGGCGCTACAGGTGATGTCGTGCTATAGCAAAGGAACTCGCGTCGATCGTCTGCTACTAGCCCATAAACGCCCAATTTCGCCGCACTATCCTAACAGATACAATTGCCGTACGTCCCACATTGATTTCTGCCGTTATTTCACGCAGTGTTGCTTGTCTGATAGCAATGAAAACTCTACGCAAACACCGCTGCTCTCGGTTGCTAAGTGAAGGCCGTCGGCCACTGCATTGTGCGTGGTGAGAGGTAATTCCTGAAATTTCGTATTCTCGGCACGTTTGAATTCTCTAACGATTTCCGAAATAGAATGTCCTATGCGTCTGTCTTCAACTACCATTCCGAGTTCAAAGTCTGTTAATTCTCGTCGGGCGGTCATAATCACGTCGGGAACCTCTCCCAATGAATCATCTGAGTACAAATGACAGCTGCGGAAATACACTGGCATTTTATACTGTAGCTTGTGTACGCTATGTTACCAACATCTGTATTATGTGCATATCGCTATCCCATGACTTCTGTCAACTCACTGTATAGCATGTATGACGAAATGGCGTTATCCAGAACCGGTGCCGAGGTTAACTATGGTGTACCACGGGCCATAAATAACAAGGGTGAACGACGGTAGCGGAGATGTTTACGGCCGAATGGACATGAACCGTTGAGGAACTGCCTGCCCGGATGAACCAAGGGCTACCAACAGCGTCTCCTAACGGCCATTCAGCGAACGTTTCTGTGTATGGGCCTCCGCAGCAGCCTCCTGGCCAATGCTCCCATGCGGACTGCTGTTCATCGGCGACAGAGGCTGGAATTTGCGTGCTGATACGGCAACCGGACGTCCACTGAGTGGCAACAGGTGGCCTTTTCAGATGAATCACATTTTATGCTCCTTGGACAGATGAAAGCAGACACCCAGCAACAATCACTGGAGGATTCCAAGCAGAAAGAGGGGCGTTACGGTTTGAGGATTGTTTTCGTGGCATTCCCTCGGTGATTTCGTCATTTTGAAAGCCACAATGGATCAACAAAAGTATTCGATTATCTTTGGGGTTCATTTCCGCCCCTACATGCGGTTTGTTTTTCTTTGGCACGATGGCATCTATCAGCAGGACAATGCAACGTGTCACACAGCTTACAGTGTACGTACGTGGTTCGAAGAACCCAGGATGAGTGTACCGTACCTCCCTGGCCATCAGACTCCCTGTATTTAAACCCAATCGAGAATTTGTGGGACCACTTCGATCGGGCAGTTCGCGCCATGGATCCTCGAACGAGAACAGCTGGCCACAGCACTGAGCCGTCATGGCTCCACATCACTGTCGGTACCTTCCAGAATCTCACTGATACTCTTCCTACACGTCTCTCAGCGGTTGGCGCTGCAAAAGGTGGTATTCAGGCTTATGACAGGAAGACACATTAATGTGACCGCACAGTGTAGCTCACCTCATAGAGGCTGACACGAGCTTGTCGTGTTTCGAAGAAATCATTTTGGCAAGTGAGTGAAATGATTTTAGAAAACCACGAAACAGTCAATATTATTGGTGGGAAAAACAAGTCTTGAATGCACATCTTGTGATGTAACCAGTGAGCATTTAGCTTCATTTCTAAACAAATAAACATTTCTAAATAAATAAAACCGAAAAGAGGCGCCATTTGTACTTCGAGACAGTTCTTATTTATTGAAATTACTAGCTTGGCTTTGGCCACGTATTTATCTATTCCAAACTTCTATTGGCCCACCTCCTTCCAGTTCCTCTCTCTCTCTCTCTCTCTCTCTCTCTCTCTCTCTCTCTCCATCTCCTCCTCCTCCCTGTCTCGTCTATCTCCTGCTCCCCTCTCTCTCTGCCCCTCTCTTCCTCCACCTGTCTCTGTCTGTCCACCTCCTCATGCTCTTCGCTGTGCCCATCATCCCCTCCCTTTCCTTGTCCATCTCCTTTTCCAACTCTCTCGCCTATGGCCTACTCCAGCCCCTCCCTGTCCGTCTTCTCCTCCCCCCTATCTCGTCCGGGCCTCTTCCCCCTCTCTCTGCCTACCTTCTCCTACACCCCGTCTCTGTCTATCATCTCGTTATCCCCCACCATCCCAATCGGAGGTCTGTGTTTTTTATCCCACAGTATTTACTTCAAGATTGTAAGTAACATGTGTACTAAGTTTAGTAGAAATCGATCAATGGGTCTAGGAGGTGATGCTGAACATATCTTTACGTGACACAGATTGCACGTATACAGTATACTCTGATTCTCTTCTGTTTTACATCATTCGACTCCAAAGAGGAAGGTCAGTTTGTTGAGTTATTCAGCTATGTGACCTGACCTTAAATCCAGAAACACGCTGACAAAATTGTTAGCTCGCTGCAGTGCTCATTCTCGGGTCGTAGTTGACACACTGAACAGCACAAATAAGAAACAAACAGTAATTCATACATTTAAAATTATTCAAGTCAAATAAATACAGGAAACAAATAGAAACCGGTCATTTCCGAACATTTTTAAGTCGCCTCTTCTCATACAAACCCCCAACCAATCGGTAGTGGGGAAGCATAATCCTACAGTATTTTTATACGAATACTAAGTCATGTACCTAACAAATATGGTTGGAAATGCTCCATGTGTTCCTGAGTTATGCTTCAATGGTACCCCCATTTCATTGCGACCCCTATGGGAAATAGGTGGTTCTTAAGCCCACAGTATTTCTTTCCAGGCAGCAAGTAACCAGTAAACCCCGACTGTTTAAAGCGCCTAACTTCCCTGTGTAACACAGCTTCCAACTTCTGATTATACATGAGTTAATGTGGCAAATATTTGACGTTAAACATATAAAAGGGAAAAAGCTTAAGAAAGGTTTGAAATTATGTTAAAAGATAGTTGCAAGTAGCTAAGTGTTCTCATTATCAAACACTGGATGAGTTTAGTATCGATAATTCGCTCTCCGTTTTAAGAAAATCCAGTTCTTCATGTATTTCAATGTTTATGACGTCATATCTCCCGAACTATGGGTCGTAAAATGGTATCATTTTGCAGTTACATTTAGTAGTATATGTGGATACTGTCTGCAAAATATGTTACGAATAAAGTTAGTAGTAAAAAAGTAATAAATTAAAAAAACAGTCCGTTGCGACAGCGTTACTGCATGAAAAGCGAAAATGCAGTAAGCTATAAACTTTCTTGTTCAAATGGCTCTGAGCACTATGGGACTTAACATCTTAGGTCATCAGTCCCCTAGAACTTAGAACTACTTAAACCTAACTAACCTAAGGACATCACACACATCCATGCCCGAGGCAGGATTCGAACCTTTGACCGTAGCAGACCCGCGGTTCCGGACTGCAGCGCCTAGAACCGCACGGCCACCGCGGCCGGCTATAAACTTTTTTCTTTCGTCATTTTGTGTCGAGTGTCAGCAGGGAAAAGTTGCATAAAGATTTGAAACTGTGTTAAGTTTGCTGCAGTTCGCTAAGTGCTCTCATTCTCAAACACATGAATGTACTTCGGGTAGTTACGTGCCGTGAGCTACGATTCTTTTCAGCCCCATTCCCATCATTTCGGGAGGGAGGTGGTTCTTACCGCCAGAGTGTTTCTTTCCAGATAACAAGTGAAATATGTACCAAGTTTGGCTGAAATCGCCGGCCGCGGTGGTCTAGCGGTTCTAGGCGCGCAGTCCGGAACCGCGAGACTGCTACGGTCGCAGGTTCGAATCCTGCCTCGGGCATGGATGTGTGTGATGTCCTTAGGTTAGTTAGGTTTAAGTAGTTCTAAGTTCTAGGGGACTGATGACCACAGTAGTTAAGTCCCATAGTGCTCAGAGCCATTTGAACCATTTGGCTGAAATCGGTCCAACAGTTTAGGAGGATATATTAAAAAATACATTCATGTTCATGTAGATTACATACATATTTATAAAATGTAAGGAGTACTTCAGTTATTACTACCCATTTACATTAGTCTTCAAATAATACAGAATGAACTCGCCCAACGGTGTAATGAAACTCTGGACACACACCTGGGAGGAGTGAAGTGGAAATACCGCAGGGGCGCTCTGATTGAGGGTTCTCGTAGTTCCCAAGGCTCAAGTTGGCTGGTTTCCTTAAAAAGAGCCAGCCCCTACTAATTTCCTCAAACTTGTCCTTTCAGAGCTTGTGTTCCGTCTCTAATTACCTTGAAGTAGCGGAAACCTATAAATTATAGCCTTCCTTCATATTTCGGAATAGCTGTCATCACTTCTATAACTGGGCATTATTGTTGTTGTCTTGGCAAAAGAGCTAACACCGTGTTACTAGTGGAGGCCGAAATGCACGCGTTTTAGCTTACGCAGGCTGGCGTGAGGAGGGAAGAACTATACTGACGTGAGGTAATATTATCTGTTCAGAATACATTCATAGTAACTGAATATGGCGCCTTAATAGATCGTAGCAAATGACATAGCTGAAGGCTATGCTAAACTGTAATCTCTGCAAGTGAGAGCGTAGGTAGACAGTGACCCATCGGTAGCAAAGTCGGCTGTACAACTGAGGCGAGTGCTAGGGAGTCTCTCTGGACTAGACCTGCCGTGTGGCGGCGCTCGGTCTGCAATCACTGATAGTGGCGACACGCGCGTCCGACGTATACTAACGGACCGCGGCCGATTTAAAGGCTACCACCTAGCAAGTGTGGTGTCTGGCGGTGACACCACAATTGTTGTTGTTAGTGATAGTGTCACATGAAAGATCCAACAGAAACAATATGACACGAGAGAGATTGCCGGTGATCTGAGTTTATCATCTCATACGCTCCTATTCTCACCAGCTAGTTGAATGAATTACGTGTAATATCACACTGGTTCGACAAAGGACTAAAACGGTGTTCAAGTTATGAATAAAGGAAATAAGTATGATGAGATCGTGAAGCTGAAAAAATTAACATATGTTACGATTGAAGTTATATTTTGTTGATCAAATTTACCGGTAACAAATCTGGCACCACGCCTCTGAACTGTTTCGGTGTCTTACTTTAATCCATACTGGTGGGAGTCCCAAACGCTCGAGTTGTACTCAAGAATGGGACCCATTGATCTTCAAGATGTGCTCTTTTTTATAGATGAGCTAAGCTTTCTTAAAATAAATCGAACTCGAACGTTCACCTTACCTACTACGATACTTAAGTGCCCGTTCCTCTTCGCATCGCTCTGCAACGGTACGCCTAGATATTTGATCGATGTGACGTGTCAAGCAGCACACCAAAAATGCTGTGTTCAAATATTCCAGGATTATTTTTCCTGCTCATTAGCGTTCTCTACATTGGGGGCAAGCAGATATTCATCAGACTAAATAGAAATTCTGGGAGTTATCCTGCATCCTTCTACAGTTACTCAACTTCGACACATTCTCGTACACCACAGCATCATCAGTAAACAGCCGCAGATAGCTGCCCACCCCAGCCACTTGATATCTACACTGAAGCGCCAAAGAAACTGGTATAGGCTTGCATATTCAAATGCAGAGATATGCGAAAAGGCAGAATACGGCACTGCGTCGGCAATACCTATACAGGGTGTTACAAAAAGGTACGGCCAAACTTTCAGGAAACATTCCTCACACACAAAGAAAGAAAATATGTTATGTGGACATGTGTCCGAAAACGCTTACTTTCCACGTTAGAGCTCATTTTATTACTTCTCTTCAAACCACATTAATCATGGAATGGAAACACACAGCAACAGAACGTACCAGCGTGACTTCAAACACTTTGTTACAGGAAATGTTCAAAATGTCCTCCATTAGCGAGGATACATGCATCCACCCTCCGTCGCATGGAATCCCTGATGCGCTGATGCAGCCCTGGAGAATGGCGTATTGTATCACAGTCGCCCACAATACGAGCACGAAGAGTCTCTACATTTGGTACCGGGGTTGCGTAGACAAGAGCTTTCAAATGCCCCCGTAAATGAAAGTCAAGAAGGTTGAGGTCAGGAGAGCGTGGAGGCCATGGAACTGGTCCGCCTCTACCAATCCATCGGTCACCGAATCTGTTGTTGAGAAGCGTACGAACACTTCGACTGAAATGTGCAGGAGCTCCATCGTGCATGAACCACATGTTGTGTCGTACTTGTAAAGGCACATGTTCTAGCAGCACAGGTAGAGTATCCCGTATGAAATCATGATAACGTGCTCTATTGAGCGTAGGTGGAAGAACATGGGGCCCGATCAAGAAATCACCAACAATGGCTGCCCAAACGTTCACAGAAAATCTGTGTTGATGACGTGATTGCACAATTGCGTGCGGATTCTCGTCAGCCCACACATGTTGATTGTGAAAATTTACAATTTGATCACGTTGGAATGAAGCCTCATCCGTCAAGAGAACATTTGCACTGAAATGAGGATTGAGACATTGTTGGATGAACAATTCGCAGAAGTGTACCCGTGGAGGTCAATCAGCTGCTGATAGTGCCTGCACACGCTGTACATGGTACGGAAACAACTGGTTCTCCCGTAGCACTCTCCATACAGTGACGTGGTCAATGTTACCTTGTACAGCAACTTTTCTGACGCTGACATTAGGGTTATCGTCAACTGCACGAATAATTGCCTCGTCCATTGCAGGTGTCCTCGTCGTTCTAGGTCTTCCCCAGTCGCGAGTCATAGGCTGGAATGTTCCGTGCTCCCTAAGACGCCGATCAATTGCTTCTAACGTCTTCCTGTCGGGACACCTTCGTTCTGGAAATCTGTCTCGATACAAACGTACCGCGCCACGGCTATTGCCCCGTGCTAATCCATACATCAAATGAGCATCTGCCAACTCCGCATTTGTAAACATTGCACTGACTGCAAAACCACGTTCGTGATGAACACTAACGTGTTGATGCTACGTACTGATGTGCTTGATGTTAGTACTGTAGAGCAATGAGTCGCATGTCAACACAAGCACCGAAGTCAACATTACCTTCCTTCAATTGGGCCAGCTGCCGGTGAATCGAGGAAGTACAGTACATACTGACGAAACTAAAATGAGCTCTAACATGGAAATTAAGCGTTTCTGGACACATGTCCACATAACATCTTTTCTTTATTTGTGTGTGAGGAATGTTTCCTGAAAGTTTGACCGTACCTTTTTGTAACACCCTGTATAAGACAACAAGTGTCTGGCGCAGTTGTTGGACCAGTTACTGGTGCGACAATGGCAGGTCATCAAGAATTAAGTGAATTTGAACATGTTGTTATAGTCGGCGGACGAGAGATGGGACACAGCGTCTCCAAGGTAGTGATGAAGTGGGGCTTTTCCCGAACGACCAATTCACGAGTGTACCGTGGATATCAGGAATCTGCTAAAACATCAAATCTCTGACATCTCTGTGGTCGGAAAAAGATCCTGCAAGAACGGGACCAACGACGATTGGAGAGAATCGTTCAACGTGACAGAACTGTAACTCTTCCGCAAATTGTTGCAGATTTCAATGACGGGCTATCAACAAGTGTCAACGTGCGAACCATTCAGAGAAATATCATCGAAATGGCCTCTCGGAGCCGAAGGCCCACTCGAGTACCCTTGATGATTGCATAACACAAAGCTTTACGTCTCACCTGCGTGCGTCAACACCGGAATTGGACTGTTGATGACTGGAAACATGTTGCCTGGTCGGACGAGTCTCATTTCAAATTGTATCGAAAGGGTGGACGTGTACGGGTATGAAGACAACCTCGAGAAACCATGGGTCCTGCATGTCAGCAGGAGACTCTTCAAGTTGCTGGAAGCTTTTTAATGACGTGGGGCGTGTGTAATTGTAGCGATGTGTGCTTCCTGATACGTCTAGATACAACTCTGCCAGATGACAGGTACGTAAGCATCCTATCTGATCACCTGCATCCATTCATGTCCATTGTGCATTCCGACGGACGTGGGCAATTCCAGCAGGACAGTGCCACACCCTACACTTCCAGAATTGACAGAGTGGCTCTAGGAAAACTCTTCTGAGCTTAAACGCTTCCGCTGGCCACACATCTCCGCAGACATGAACATTATTGAGTATATCTGGGATGCCTTGCAACGTGCTGTTCAGAAGAGATCTCCACCCACTCGTACTCTTACGGATTTATGGACAGCCCTGCTGGATTCGTGGTGCCGGTTCCATCCAGCATTATTTCACACATTAGTCGAGTCCGTGCCACCTCGTGTTGCGGCACTTCTTCGTGCTCGCGTGCCTTACACCATATTAGGCAGGTGTACCAGTTTCATTGGCTCTTCTGTGTATGTGTATAGAAAATAACAGCGGTTCCATTACACTTCCTGGGGCAGTCCTGACGATATCCTTGTTTCTGATGAACACTAGCCGTCGTGGACAACATACTGGGTTCTGTTACTTAAGAAGTCTTCGAGCCACTCACATGTTTGGGAACCCACTCCGTATGCTCGTATCTTCGCTAGCAAAATGGAATCCGTATGTTGCCCTTCATCCATGGTTCACAGAGCAAACTGAATTTCGCACGAGCGATGCTCTCTAAATCCGTGCTGATTTGTAGACAGAAGCTTTTCTGTCTCCAGGAAAATTATTATATTAGAACTTAGAATATGCTCAGGAATTCAGCAGCAAACCGATGTTAATGATATTGGTCTACAATTGTGAGGGTTCATTCTTTTACCCTTCTTATATAAAGGAGTGCCTGCTCTTTTTTCCAGCCACATGGAACTTTGCGAAGGGTGAGAGAGAGATTCGCGATAAATGCAAGCTAAGTAAGGGGCCAGTGCCGTAGAGAACTCACTGTAAAACCGAATTAGGACTCCGCCCGGTCCTGTTGACTTATATATGTATTTTCAACTCTCTCGGCTGCTACTCTACGCCAGGGATGCCTATTACTATCTTGTCCATGCAGTAGTTGGTGCAACGGTCAAAGGGTGGATGTCTGTACGATCCTCCTGGGTGAATGATTTCTTAAACTCGAATTTTAAAACGTCAACTTTTCTTCTGCTGTCTTCGACTACGCACACCAGACTGATCGACGAGTGACTGGATATAGCAGGAGATTATGATATAGCAAGAAATCGGCACATTTTTAGCGTTGGAATAAATGGGAATAAAACCAGGTGTAGTGCTATAGATCAAAAGCGCGTGGCTGTAGAGAGAACAATGCGTAAGCCTTCAACGACTGCTGCAGCTCAATATTGTCGGAAGATCTGACACAAAACTCAAAGAAATTCTGGTAGTACGTAAAGGCTGGTAGTGCTATAAAACTCCACTCATTCAAGGACGGATAGGAACTAAATTGAAAGCAGCAAGACGAAAGCAAGAAACCATAACCCCACTGACAAATATTCATTAACAAACGAAAACCCAAGAATATTGCCCCAATTTCAGTCTCCTACCACTGACAAGATGAGCGAAATAGATATTAGTGTCAGTGGCGTTGATAATCAGCTGAAATTGTTGAATTTCAACAAAGCCCCAGGGCCAGATAGAATCCGTGTCAGCTTCTGTACTGAATTTGCGGCTGAGTTAGCCCCTCTGTTAACCATAATCTATCGTAAATCTCACGATTATAAAACAGTACCTAATAGTTGGAAGAAAACACAGGTCACACCCAACTACAAGAAGGGTGTCAGAAGTTATCCACAAAGCTACTGTCCAATACCCTCGTCATCCATTTGTTGCAGAAACTTAGAACATATTCTGAGCTCAAATAGAATAAGATATCTCTAATATAATGACATCCTCCATGCCAATTGGCATGGATTTCGCAAACATCGATCATTTAACCCAAATCTCACTTTTCTTAGATGGATCAAGAAAGTCAGATAGATGCAGTGTTTCTTAATTTCCGAAAAGCAGTTGACTCGGTACCACACCTGCGCTTATTAACAAAAGAACAATCGTGGTTCCGTAAACTTTCCTGCGTAATAATTGGTTGTATTCATTTCGGGTCTCCAGCCGGAACATATCGTCATCTGGACACAATATTTCGACGGTCCACCTGGCCACCATCTTCAGTTGAGTAGGCCGCCGTACTAACTCGCCGGAACTGAAATCAAACACTCCGTGGCGGCTCCCTTATACACCGCGCGTGAGTGAACATAACTGCCCTCTAGCGCAAGGCACAACAGCACACCAGTGGTGAAAGCTCCCGGAACGATAAATCGATATCAAAGGCGATTGACAGCTTTTGATGACCGAAACAAGGACCGTTGTTTTTTAATGTCAAGCAGAGCAGGGTTCCAACTCTTACTTAAAGGATACATCTTATCTCTGTTTATAATATTGTCATAAAGCCGGATTTCAATGGCTTCTTTCACTACACAGCCCCAATGCCGTGACACAGGGGCAACCACTTGTGTCTCATCGTACAACATTTTATGTCTTTCAGTAAGACAATGTGCCGCCACTGCAGTTTTTTCTGACTGAAATAAATGCGTGTGGCGATGATGTTCCACGCAACGATCCTGAACCGTACGAATCGTTTGTCCAATATAGGCTTTTCCGCAATGGCAGGGAATCTTGTAGACCCCGCTCTTTCTCAAACACAAATCATCCTTCATCGAGCCCAGTAGAGCTCTGATCTTAGCTGGCGGACGGAATACACTTTTAATATCAAATTTCTTTAAAATTCTTCGTACTTTTGGAGATATGCTCCCCGCAAAAGGTAGGAATGCCACCGATTTGCTCGTATCTTCTGTTAGTTCCTTCGAAGGTCTCATTGTCAGTATAGCCTTTCTGCTTGAACATAGCTTTTAGATGATCTAGTTCTTGTGTTAAACTATCTGCATCTGAAATGGCGTAAGCTCTTTTTACCAACTCAGTGGTGTCCAAGGTACCGCTGTTGTGCCTTGTGTTAGATCACAGTTATGCTCGCGCACGCGCGGTGAACCCACGGTCGGTGTATGAAGGAGCCGCCGCGGCATGTTTGATTTCAATTCCGGCGAGTTAGTGAGAGGGCCTATTCACCTGAAGATGGCGTCTAGATGGGCCACCGAAATATTGTGTGCAGATGACAATATGTTCCGGCTGGAAACCCACCATGACTACAATCAAAAGAACGATCGGCGCGAGGGGTAGCCGCGTGGTCTAGGGTGTCTTGTCACGGTCCGCGCGGCTGCCCCCGTCAGAGGTTCGAGTCCTCCCTCGGGCATGGGTGTGTGTGTCGTCCTTAGCGTAATTTACTTTAAGGTAGATTAAATAGTGCGTAAGTTTAGGGACCGATGACCTCAGTGGTTTGGTCCCATAAGACCTTACCACAAAAAAAACCGATCGTATGGGGTATCAAGAGAAATATATGCGCAGATTGAGGAATTTTTGGTAGGAAAGACGCAAGAAGTTGTCATGGATGTGGAGTCATCGAAAGATGTAGAAATAACTTCGCGGGTGTGCCCCAGGGAAGTGTGTTAAGTCCCTTGCTGTTCATGTTGTATATTAATGAACTTGCAGACAATATTAATAGTAACCTCTGACTTTTTGCAGATGGTACTGTTATCTATAATGAAGTACAGTACGAAAGAAGTAGCACAAATATTCTGTCAGATCTTGAAAACATTTCGAAGTGGTGGAAAGATTGGCAACATGCTTTAAATGTTCAGAAATGTAGAATTGTGCACTTCACAAAACGAAGAAACCTAATATTCTATTACTATAATTTCAGTGAGTCACAGCTGCAGTCCGTTAACTCATGCAAATACCTGGATATAGTACTCTGTAGGGACATGATATGGAACGATCACACAGATTCAACTCCGGATAAAGCAGGTAGCAGACTTCGGTTAACTGGTAGAATACTAGGGAAATACAATGCGTTTACAAAGCAGATTGCTTACGAATCACTCACACAATCTGTCCTAGAATACTGCTCTAGTGTGTGGGACCCGCACAAAATAGGACTGACAGGAGAGATTTAACGTAAATAAAGAAGGTAACCACGATTGGTCACAGATTTGTTTGATCCGCGAGAGAGTGTCACAGAGATGTTGAACGAACGGAACTGGCAGGCTCTTGGAGGTAGTCGTAAACTATCTTGAGAAAGCCTTCTTACAAGGTTTCAAGAACTGGCTTTAAATGAAGGCTCTAGAAATATACTACAAATCCCCTACATATCGCTCCCATAGGGATGACGAGGACAATATTAGAGTAACTAGAGCGCGTAAAAGGACATTATACAGCCATTCTTCCCATGTTCCAATGGTGAATGGAACGAAAAGAAGCCCTGATAACTGGTAAAATGGGACGTATCCTCTACCATGCACTGCACAGTGGTTTTTAGAGTATGGATATTGATGTAGATGTAGATGTACAATCTCTTCAGCGTCGTCAGTGGGAGAATCTAGTCAAGCTGTACAAGAACAGAGAAATCAGATGGTCTAACTTTCTGTAGGAATAATCTCAACATTCATCTGAAGGAGAAATAGTGGAATTTAGGATGGCCAGATAGGGATTTGATCCTATTTCCCGCGGAGTGCTGCGCTTTCCTTAAATCTGCTCAGAAGATTGCAGACTTGACACATTTAGAAACGTCACGGTCGTTGAGCTATTCTTCGGTTTATGGTTGGCTCCATGTCAATGGACTCTTATCCTCTGACTTACCTTTCTTCCTCTGAGCATATTACGAGATAAACCTTTACCAATACGCTATTTATCACATCGTTGTGTAAAAGCTGTCGAAACTGTAAAGCAGAGGGAAGGAAGGGAAAAGTGAAGGAAAGGAACGTCGGCATTACTGAGGACGACCTCGTATCAGTAGACTCGGGGCGAATAAATACTTACAGATGTAAGTGAAGAAAATTCGCCATTTAATGTGAGCCATTAAAGAATAGATCCATGTAAAAAAGTTCCGTGTCGACCCTATAAAGACTAGAAGGAGAGCGATATTAGATATAACGAACAGAGAGCATGTAGTGTTTCACTGATTTTCAGTTTTCAGGAGCAGGCCACCAACTCCGCCGAGCAGCGCGGCGCTTGATCGAGCCAACGCGGCGCCGGACAGGATGCTGTCCGTCGTGCGTCGCCTGCTACACATGTGCAACTTCCTCGTCCTACTTTCGGCCTTCAGCTTAAGCTACGCTGTGCTCAACGCCTTCGCCACGCTCCTTAACCCTGTCATTCTGACTTATTACGAGGTCAGTAACTTTCCTGCGTTTTTCTTGGTGGGAATAGGGGAAAGAGTTCAATAAAATCTTCCTAAAACCTCTGGCCTTCTAACCTTATCACAACCACGTCTCTACCTTTCCCAACATATCTAGTAACTCTATACTGATTAAAAGGGAAGTCTTACAAGTACGTAATTCGATATTATCATACGATGCACCCTATCACACTATAGGTCATTGACCCGCACTTCCCATCTACAGCATCTTTCTAGAACATCCAACCATGGCACTCAGACCACTTCCATTAGGCGTTCCTTAGAATGAAACACTTTAAAATCTGTTTATGCCGGGCACTGCTAAAGGTAGAAAACTGCTTTGCGAAATAAATTATGGAATCACTTCCTTCTCGAATACAAAAACCTTCCTATAAACCGTGTATAACAAACAATATCCTGTGTATTGCTAAGATGAAAATGAGATTTCACTGGAATAGTGGTCAAAAATTCTAAATAAAATGGGGACTAGGCTTCGTTATTTACATAATCAAAGGAACAACAAGTGCATGTCAGTGTCAGAATAGAAGGTGGTATGCGTGGGGGTAACGTATATCAGGGGTTCCAGATGTTTATTATCTTCAGTTAGAACCCTTTTTGTTTCGTAACTGCAGTATTAAATTTGGTGTTAATATTAGGTCTCCTAAAACCAAAATGGCCCTCTCCTACTCTGCTCTCAGTTTTTTGTTCATTTCTACGATAAATTACTGTTGTGAGTATTTATTCAATGTTGGGGTGTAATACTGCCATATTAGAAAAATATCGTACATAAGGGCAAGAGATAGTCAGGGAATTAAAGAACACTCCTTCGCTTTAACAATGTGACCCTAAGTTGATTGTGAGGTAATTTTCACATCTGTCCACTTTTTCTGTCTTTGGAAGCATAATCACCACGTTCTTTTGAAAATCTATTGGAACTTCCCTAGTTTCATAAATTTAACTCGAGAGCTTGTATAGTTCTTGTACCACCCTTTGACTTACTGGTCAATTTTTATCTCAAGTTAATTAATTTTCGGCCATCAGACTGTTAAATTAGTAGCAGAGCTCACATCCTTTGGTCGTATTCGCTTCTAACAATGACCGTGTGTCCTAACGAATTCGACAACGGTTAACGTCATTATTATGGGTATGTATACTCTTACTATCTGGGAAAGTACTGGATAGTAACAGTTCAAGTTACATAACGCTTTTGGAGATTATTATCAAATACTATTCGCTATGGTTCCTAGCTCTTTCATCCATACTGTTGAAATCACGTTTAAAACTTTCACACACGGAAGTCAATTACCAGCAATAAATTCTTCCAGTTGTATGAAATAATTTACGTAAGATACAGTCTGCGTAAATCACTCGCTATATCATTTCGTCTCTCTCCTGTTGCTAACTGATGTACATCCATTTTAATATCTTTACCCCGACTACACGCTTGGAGTCCATACTCCGGCCCAAGACTCGACAACTCCTATCGGCCTATCGGCCGCACAAGCCGTGCTGCAGTTCAAGAGACTAACGATGGAAAATAAGGTACACTGCCCTTAGCTACGGTGAGTGGTACGCTTACGCCTTGAGACGTTCGCTATTATTTCATCATTGTCTGGGCATTTGTCACTTCGAATTTCATGCATAGCTTTTTGAAATTCACAAATAAGTATTGAATTTTCTCCCTATCGTCTCCAGCGCTGTGCATTCATTTTCTGTTTGACTAATTTCTTCTGGTCAACTACAAAGTTATTCCAAGTGAGGGAGTTAATAATGACGTATTAGGAAACTACGGTAAATAAAGCTCAAAGATGGGCATGGAATTAAACATAGACCCGTTGCTTCAACAATGGCTGTTTAAGACTTCTTCCGCCTCATGGACAATGTCCCTGCATTACTGGTTCCTCTTCTCCGGGAATCTTTCAGATTTCAAGTCCTACTACCTTTTAACTTCTAAGCCAAAATTCCTCGCAGCTCTCGGCACTAATATAATCTTCCACAATGTGAAATGAGTGAGTAACAGAGGTTGGCGTTTGTGTGAATTTTCAGTTCAATAGAAATTCTCGCAATCAGCACATATCCTTTTTATGTTGTTCATCCCATTTCGTTTCAGAATGGTGAAGAGTTCGCTGGCACCGTGGGGCTTGCGCTCATCATCGGAGGAACAGTGGGAGCCGTCATCTGTGGATTCATCTTGGACAGAACCCGCAGATTCAGGTGGCTCACATCAGCAACAGCCATTACATAATTCAGAAGCGTTTCTTAACCCCATTTTCAGTACTTTTGTGTCCATGTGTGCATGTACAGAACGTGTTTTGATTACAGTGAGGTGACAAAGGTCATCGGATAGCGATATGCACGTATACAGGTGCGGTAGTATGGCGTACACAAGGTATAAAAGGGTAGTGCATCGGCGGAGCTGTCATTTGCACTCGGGTGATACATATGAAAAGGTTTCCGACTTCATTATGACCGCACGACAGGAATTAACAGACTCTGAACACGGAATGGTAGTTGGAGCTAGAACATGGGATACTCCATTTCGGAAATCGTTTGGGAATTTGTGGGGCGGCGGTGAGAAAATTTACTGTTATATAAATGTTTGAATGTAGAAACACTTCCCGGCCGATTATCCATACGTGGGGCGGCAGGTGGAATAATGTTGTTTAAAATGTTCCTATTATTTATTCTGTTGTTTTGCCGTTCTCAACACTGGCTCTCTAACTACAATATTGGCAACCAGAAAGTGATTAACAAAACGTGAAGTCTGTAATTAGAATTCCTAGTGCCCACTTCATCTGAGAAACACACTTATAGCTGTAGCTTATAGCTCTGAGAAATTAGGAGATTGTCTGGGATTCATAATCAAAAACGATTTTCTAAAAATAGTTCTCTGTATTCTGAAAGTCACAAATGAAAAAAAAAGAATCCACACAATCTGACTAACAGAGCAGTTCAGAGTCTAATGCGCTGATGCAACTATAACTGTCCAAATTAAATGTTTAAGTGAATGCTCGCCATAATTTGATGATAATGTTCATCAAACGCCACGCTAAATAGTGGTAGAATGTCTGTCCCGCGGCGGCACGTGAAAATACGACATACGCAAACTGAAGATACATAATTAAAGTCATCCCAGAATTAACACCACTCGAAAATGATTTCATGGTTATGCATATCCCGAGTAACTTAATACGGTATCCGAGGCTGTTTATAGCAATGATACCGACGCGACGCGACTCCCGACGCAGATGGTGCGTTATTATTCAGCGTCTGGAGAGAACTGGGGCCTTGCTTCCTTGCGCTGCGTTCTTATATATAAAGCCGCGGTGCGGACGGCTAAGGGAACGCCTGATCAAATCGGCTCTCCCGACTAGCCGCTGGGCTAGTAATGCACCACATTAAGTTATTGAATAAATCACAGCTTCTTTTGCTGATGGCCGATGAAACTCTCAATTTAAATGTGCATTCAGCACACAGGTAAGTAATCATAATAAATGTCTGAAGTGGCTAAGTAAAATATTTTGGGCGAGAGAATTAATTTAATTACACTGCACGCAGTGGACGAGCTCTGAACTTGCCCTTTGGAGATACGCTATCGCTATAGTTTTATAGTTATTCAAATGAAACTTCTCACATCTTTATGGTTATAGCGGATCTCCATTCTACTTAAATATAAACATCCTAGCCTTATTTATTAGCCTACTTAATCTATCTTGCTTCCTTAATTTTTAAGACCAAAAACCAGAAAATTATGAATTTCAACTAAAATCTTAATTCGTGAGATCCAGAAGACTGTTTCTATTAAATAATTATGAAAAAGGAATCTAAATATAAATTTTTAAGTCTCTAGCTCTTTTCTGTTGCGCCAATGATTTTTACAGAAAACTGTCCAAATTTCGAAAATGGTTAAAGTTATCGAACTGATATTCAACACATATTAATTTAGTATTACTCCTGACATGCTAGAAACATTTAGGTTATTTACTTGATTTTTAAAGTATTGCGCAACATTTATGACGTCAGAGCTAGTTACAGCGGACTGGCTGGCACACAATGGAAAGACTGATGTGAATTTATTATGGCGTGAGTAGGCTGCATCCCTACATCACCCTCTACTTAAATTTTTTGTTTTTGAATGTTAATGAGCGAAAAAAAAATTTAATTACAAAAAGGGAAGCAAGAGTACAGCTTAACTCCTTATGAAAATTAAAATTGAATTGTTAACATATAGAAATATTAAAAGAAAACTGATTAACTACTTTAATTATTTAAATTGTGGGCATGTTCACTGCCTCTTAAGCAATATTATCCCTCAAAATTTAAGCAAAATCAATGAAACACTTTGGCATACATATTGCCTTAGACAAAGAAACACTTAAAATATGTAAAATTATGAAAATCTTAAATCCATTAAATACATTTTTACATACACAAATTCAAAGAAAATAACAGTTATTCAAGATACATAAACAGATGATTATATCTTAGCAGTCTTTTCCAAACCTGAAAGAAAATTTCACAAATAATTTTTACACGCGTGGTTGTAGCCGCTTTGGCAGGCGTTCTACAATTCCATTCACAAGGGTAGAGGAGGGAAAGTTGCTACGGTGTGCATCCTTCACGTTCATTCTAAATTACATGGGGAAAGGGGAGGGGTCACTGTGAGTTGTGTCCAAGTCACTCCACGTTTTCACGCAGCTACCAGGCTGCCATTATCTGGTTTGTCCTATAGAACAAACAAAAAGAGTGCCTCAGACTCTGTTCACTTAATATCTAAGGGTGGGTCACAATGAAATGGGGATATATACATTTTATCCTTCAATATGTTACTGGAACAAAGTTAACAGAACTTTTTCAATTTTTCTCTAGCGGTTACTTAACTGTCATAAAATCGATAAACAAATGGCTCAAAACGCCGTTAGTCACGTACTAGAGAAAAATTTATGCTCAAGGCATACAATCATAAATCCTATTTAATCTGAATTTATTATTTCTGGGCCGGAACACTGAACCAATGCTCGGTACATTCCTGATACATTTGTATTTTATTTACTTAGCTGACTCATCTTCGATTACCTTATTCTTAGAGATAGTATGAGTATATTTGATTAGTAGTTGTTTTCTCAGCTTCTTTGTACATGTGAGTAGCTTTTGGTAATAGTACAGTTCTGAGTGTTCAAAACACCATTTAAAGCATAGGACAGCACATTTATTTCATATCTATAGTGTATTGCAGCTGATTAGTTTGCTCACGTGGCAATCCATTTCCACTCGATCGGGCGCTGAAACCACAGGTAGTCTCTCTCGACCTACCACTAAAGTGCATTAAGTAATTATGGACGAGCGTAATGCTAAATTCCTTAAACCTATAGGACACCATGAGCTGCTCTGTCTCATCTAACATAAGGGTACCTATGGTCGCATTCACGCCTTCAACTCATAACCTCAATACATGTAGGTGTGTCCTGTCACACACTACACCAAATAACGGCCAGCTCCAACCTTATAAATACTTCAGGGACGTGTTCTTCACGTCTCAACCACAAACACTACTCAATTCTATTATACTGCCATTCCTTGCTACACATGGTGAGTTTATTCTTACAACTTATCTGCATATTTTTCATAACACTGAGCAATCTCTTTTACTATTAATTAGTTAGCTCTAATGCATACACTAGGTTTCACTGCAACTTCAGATCCTGCTTGTACACGAATTTGTATATCTTTTTAAAATATTATTGTGGGACCATTTCCAATAAAACAACAACTTTCTACTTATAATATTACTAGGTTCTATACACACTTGTTACTCAAATACATTTGTATCTTAATTACATCATACTTCTCTGTTGTTTATGTCACAGTTAGGTTTGTCACATTAGGTATTTTCTTCACTAATCGGTGGATAGAATGATTACAGAACTCATGGCTTGATAGCCATGACGGAAAATTTTTCTATTGGAAAGAAGGGATCGAAATTTTTTGTGGATAGGACAGATGAAGAATGAGTGAGACCTGAAAAGGAAGAAGATCTCACACAGCTGGGACTGCACAGCTGCCACACTGTGTAGAGGTCACACAACAACCTCCTCCCTACAGCATTCATTGGTTTCAGAAAATTTTCATATTGGAAAGAAGGGGTCAAAATTTTTGTGGATAGGAAAGATGAAGAGTGAGTGAGACCTGAAAAGGAAAGAAGATCTCACACAGCTGGGACTGCACAGCTGCCACACTGTGTAGAGGTCACACAACAACCTCCTCCCTACAGCATTCATTGGTTTCAGAAAATTTTCATATTGGAAAGAAGGGGTCAAAATTTTTGTGGATAGGAAAGATGAAGAGTGAGTGAGACCTGAAAAGGAAAGAAGATCTCACACAGCTGGGACTGCACAGCTGCCACACTGTGTAGAGGTTACAGAACAACCTCCTCCCTACAGCATTCATTAGTTTATTATTGGCTTGATAACCATAACGGAAGATTTTAATGTGTTGGAAAGAAGAGGTCGAAATTTTATGTGGATAGGAAAGATGAAGAGAGTGAGACCTGAAATGGAAAGAAGATCTCACACAGCTGGGACTGCACAGCTGCCACACTGTGTAGAGGTTACAGAACAACCTCCTCCCTACAGCATTCATTAGTTTATTATTGGCTTGATAACCATAACGGAAGATTTTAATGTGTTGGAAAGAAGAGGTCGAAATTTTATGTGGATAGGAAAGATGAAGAGAGTGAGACCTAAAATGGAAAGAAGATCTCACACAGCTGTGACTGCACAGCTGCCACACTGTGTAGAGGTTACAGAACAACCTGCTCCCTGCAGCATTCATTCATAACCTTTGACCACGCCACGTCGATCTGAAAATACGTTATGATGCCTTTTTAGAACCTCTCTCAGTTCTCCCTTCTGATTAGCTGAAATTTTATCGATTTCCTGCAATTTAGTTTCTATTTTGTCCAAAATAATTGCTTCTTCTTCTTCTGTGTTTACCTTACTTTTACTAAAATTAACACCTTCGTCCCAATATCCCCTATTTATCAGAACTCGTATAGGCAGCTCCCAAGTTTCATCATTAGTTACTACATGTTTATCACTAAAAGGTACTGTAATTACTCCGGTTATCGGCAAGACCATTTTTAACTGGGTTCTTTCAAAGTCAACAACACTCTGATATTTCGACAAGAAATCTATGCCAATTAAAACCTCAATACTGAGATTGTTTACAATTAATCATGGATGATCAATTAAATTACCATTAATGTTAAAGGGCAGCAAAGCTTCTTGCTTTACCGTTTTTGACACCTTGCCAGTAGCACCAATTATTCTTAGTCCTGATACCCTCATTACTGTAAGCTTGTCTTTACCAGGTCATGCATCAAAGAAGGACTGAGATATCGCACTCACCTCACTTCCACTGTCTAAGAGACAACGTACCTTGATACCCAACATATTCACTATTATTATAGGGTGGCTTATTCTAGGTTGTACAGGTGGTTCCTCAAATTCATCCAATAGTTCCTTTTGGATTTGCCTCCAACTAAAGTGATCGACATCTGTCTTCATTACATTTAGGTCAAAGTGTGTAGGGGTTTCCTGAATTACATTTTCAGCTGCCTTTTCCAGTCGATCTATTAATTTCAAATCGAAACACCGCACGACTTCATTACATTTAGTTTGCTGAACATGGCCCAAATTACTGTAGTCTGAGCGATTCTGCGCCTCCAGACCGGGCATAACACTAGTTACAGCTAAACCACTTTCACCATTATCGTCGGGTTCCTTCTCAAGTGACAACTGGTCACAGCTACTGGGTTCATCGACCCCCAACAGGCCACCCTCTACATTCGCACTTACCTCCAGTCCTAAATTTATTAGTACAGTATCAACATCCTGCACAGGCACTTTAGATAAGAGCACATCATCCTCATCGTAAATATAAGCATGAATTTCTTCTGCTTCTTCACCTGACAATTCAGTATTTTGTAGCTCTTCCCTACCATTACACTGCTGCGCCTTCTCTTTCTCTTCCCTCTCAGAAAGCGTCTCTAACACGGTATCTATCAAATACTGTGAGTGATCTAATATTTCTGCTGTATTCTTAGATGCTACCGACCCTTCATCCACCTGTTTAGTTTGAGTATTCTGATCTGTCTTACCAATTACCGTAACTACTGGCTTAGGAAAAGTAACCGCCTGGTGAGCGCCAGTGTCCTCATAGACGGGAACTAGTTTTCCTGCCTCGGCCTACTACTGTTTCCTTTATTTCCATTATAGTTAACTGGCACAGCATTGCTTTCCATACTGTTGTTTACCTGCATAATTTTGTTTGGAACAAAATTATTATCATTTGGATGCCATTGTTGGTTCTGATAATTATTTCTCCAATTCCTACCTCTCTTAGGATGGCGAACACCTACTTTTCTGATGTTTACATTGCCATTCTGCTCGTTCTTAAAATTACTACTAGTGTTATTAGCATTTCTGTTATTACATGCTTGCTCCTCATTGGCAGCAACACGTTCTACACGTTCCAAATATTCAATGAATCGATCAAGATTGTCTCTAGGGGCAGATATAATTCTAGTTTGCCAATACCATGGCAGTCTGGCTTCCAGACCTAGTATTATCATTTCAGGTTTCAGCTTTTCCGCCAAATGTGACAAACGTGAGATCCATGACCTAGCAAACTCTTTAATAGATTCCTTGCCTGCATTGAAGCGTTTTCCACTCCAAAATTCTCTCAACACTTCATTTTGCTTATTATTAGACCAATACTCATTAATGAAAGCTGTTTTGAATTCCGCTAATGTTTTACACTTCAACATAACATCAGCTGACCAACGCATGGCGTCACCTGCTAAATGGCTTCAAATAAATGAGATTTTCTCTCGTTCAGACCAAGTTGGTGCAATCACATCTTCAAAATCGTTCCAGAAATCTAGCAGGTGGATATTTTTATCTGGAGCGAACCGCAAGAACTGCCGACACCCGATAAAAGCGGCGTTTGCAGCTACAACTTGTATACTACCATTACCAGAAGTTACTGAAGCTACTTTACTCTCAATGTTAGCAATGTTAGTACTAATATTTTCTACTCTCATTTCAACATTATCTACTCTTTGCACAATATGAGTAGTATCAGTTTTGATTGCATCTACTTCTGCTTGACATATGTTTACCTTTATATCAACATCTTTAAACCTATCTGAGCACAGTTCAGATTCCACTTCGATCTTTTCTGTTAACTTGTGCTCCAGCTTCGCATCTTCCATTGGAACTCTCTGTGAAACTCAGCAACTTCGGATTTTACTGTTTTATACATTTGAGAAAATTGTTGAGCAACCTTTTCCTTAATATCCTCATGGTTGTAATCAATTTTATAATTCAAACTGTCCAGATCCTATTTCAACTTATTGCAACCAGCTTTGAAGGTATTGTCCATTTCCTCCAATCGTTTATTAAAATTAGTTTGGCTAGCCACAATCTCATACTTTAATTCAGCATTCATTCTAGCATTACTGGCTGACATTTTTGCATGACTGCTTTTGACCTCAGTTATTTCAGACTTTAATTCAGCTGTCATTTTAGCATTACTGGCTAACAATTTTGCATTACTGGCAGCTATTGCTTGCAATATAACATTTAAATCAATAGCCCCAGTATCTTTGGGTTGCTCACTAGCTGGCTTTTTATCACACACAGGTGACGAAAAACTAGCTCCAACACCAGAATCATCAAAACGAAATGAAACATCTGATTGATCAGTCATATCTAACTTCTCCTGTTTAAACTCTACCACCTCTGATGGCTGTTTCATTTTTAATTCATCAGAGAAACTATCATCCAATAAATTAACAATTTCTGATTTCTGCTTTACTACAGGGGTCTCTATTACTAAATCATTGCCCCTTCTCACACTACTGTCAGGAGACAATACTACATTTTTCACTTTAACATTACTATTTTCATGCATATTTACACTTGAACCATTGTCTGGATTTACATTTCCTTCAACATACATAGGTTCTAATTTAAGTTTCACCTCGGTTTCTTCTGGCAGTTCCATTTCCGACAGTCTTTTAGTGCAGGTTAGTAAAACTTTTAACAGCTTTTCACTTAACTTAGTTCCTTCTGCACGACGTATGGCGTTGCCAGCGCGGCGTACCAGGATTACTGATGCAACGCGGCGCATTGAATTGCAGACGGCACTCCGATGGCTGTTGTGTGTTTGCGTGGCCCGCAACTGCAGGCGCGGCTCCGGCTGCTCTGGCGGACGACTGCGGTGAGGCGAAACTGGCTTCTCGCGATGCCGGCAGTGCCGCTAGACTCAGTGCCAGCTCCGTCAATCCAGATGCGTTGTTAATCCAATTGCGTCGTCCAAATGCACACGTAAACATTCACTGTTCTATTACTCAGTTGCGTGTCGCATTTCATTCCCAAATCCGAATATTTAAAAATCACTTTCACTTTTACTCAGTTTTTTCCCGGCCGATGCACCATATGTGGGGCGGCGGTTAGAAAATTTACTGTTGTATAAATGTTTGAATGTAGAAACACTTCCCGGCCGATTATCCATATGTAGGGCGGCAGGTGGAATAATGTTGTTTAAAATGTTCCTATTATTTATTCTGTTGTTTTGCCGTTCTCAACACTGGCTCTCTAACTACAATATTGGTAACCAGAAAGTGATTAACAAAACGTGAAGCCTGTAATTAGAATTCCTAGTGCCCACTTCATTTGAGAAACACACTTATAGCTGTAGCTTATAGCTCTGAGAAATTAGGAGATTGTCTGGGATTCATAATCAAAAACAATTTTCTAAAAAATAGTTCTCTGTATTCTGAAAGTCACAGATGAAAAAAAAGAATCCACACAATCTCACTAACAGAGCAGTTCAGAGTCTAATGCGCTGATGCAACTATAACTGTCCAAATTAAATGTTTAAGTGAATGCTCGCCATAATTTGATGATAATGTTCATCAAACGCCACGCTAAATAGTGGTAGAATGTCTGTCCCGCGGCGGCACGTGAAAATACGACATACGCAAACTGAAGATACATAATTAAAGTCATCCCAGAATTAACACCACTCGAAAATGATTTCATGGTTATGCATATCCCGAGTAACTTAATATGGTATCCGAGGCTGTTTATAGCAATGATACCGACGCGACGCGACTCCCGACGCAGATGGTGTGTTATTATTCAGCGTCTGGAGAGAACTGGGGCCTTGCTTCCTTGCGCCGCGTTCTTATATATAAAGCCGCGGTGCGGACGGCTAAAAGAACGCCTGATCAAATCGGCTCTCCCGAATAGCCACTGGGCTAGTAATGCACCACATTAAGTTATTGAATAAATCACAGCTTCTTTTGCTGATGGCCGATGAAACTCTCAATTTAAATGTGCATTCAGCACACAGGTAAGTAATCATAATAAATGTCTGACGTGGCTAAGTAAAATATTTTGGGCGAGAGAATTAATTTAATTACACTGCACGCAGTGGACGAGCTCTGAACTTGCCCTTTGGAGATACGCTATCGCTATAGTTTTATAGTTATTCAAATGAAACTTCTCACATCTTTATGGTTATAGCGGATCTCCATTCTACTTAAATATAAACATCCTAGCCTTATTTATTAGCCTACTTAATCTATCTTGCTTCCTTAATTTTTAAGACCAAAAACCAGAAAATTATGAATTTCAACTAAAATCTTAATTCGTGAGATCCAGAGGACTGTTTCTATTAAATAATTATGAAAAAGGAATCTAAATATAAATTTTTAAGTCTCTAGCTCTTTTCTGTTGCGCCAATGATTTTTACAGAAAACTGTCCAAATTTCGAAAATGGTTAAAGTTATCGAACTGATATTCAACACATATTAATTTAGTATTACTCCTGACATGCTAGAAACATTTTAGGTTATTTACTTGATTTTTAAAGTATTGTGCAACAT
This sequence comes from Schistocerca serialis cubense, assembly GCF_023864345.2. Taxonomy (NCBI): domain Eukaryota; kingdom Metazoa; phylum Arthropoda; class Insecta; order Orthoptera; family Acrididae; genus Schistocerca; species Schistocerca serialis. Next base: position 528,811,399 of record NC_064640.1, read on the forward strand.
TTATGACGTCAGAGCTAGTTATAGCGTACTGGCTGGCACACAATGGAAAGACTGATGTGAATTTATTATGGCGTGAGTAGGCTGCTTCCCTACAAATTCAGTATCCCAAGATCCACAGTGTCAAGAGAGTGCCGAGAATAGCAAATTTCAGGCATTACCTCTCACCACGGCCAACACAGTGGCTGACAGTTTTTACTTAACAACCGAGAGCAACGGCATTTGCGTAGAGTTGTCAGTGCTAATAGACAAGCAACACGGAGCGAAATAACCGCTAAAGTTAGTGTGGGACGTACGAACAACATACCCATTGGGAACGTATGGCAGAATTTCGCGTTAATGGGCTACGGCAGCAGGTGACCGAGGCGACTTCCTTTGGTAACAGCACGGCATCACCTCCAGTGCCTCTCCTGCGCTCGTGACCATATCGGCTGGATACCCCATATGACTGGAAAACAGTGGCCTGGTGAGATGAGTCCCGATTTCAGTTGGTAAGAGCTGATGGTACGGTTCGAGTGTGACGCGGATCCCACAAAGTCATGGACCAAAATTGTCAACAAGGCACTGTACAAGCTAGTGGTGGCTCCAGAATATTATGGGGTGTGGTTACATGGAATGAACTAGGTCCTCTGGTCTAACTGAAAACATCATCGGCTGCAAATGGCTATGTTCGACTACCTGAAAATCATTTGCAGCCATTTATCGACTTCATATTTCCTAAGAACGACGGGAGTTTTACGGACGACAATGCGCCATGCCACCGGACCACAATATCCTGATTGGTTTGAAGAACATTCTGGACAATTGGAGAGAATGATTTGGCCACACAGTTCATCAGACACGAATCCCATCGAACATTTATGGGAGATAATCGAGAGGTCAGTTCGTGCAAGAAATCCTATACCGGCAACACTTTCGCAATTATGGACGACTGTAGAGGCAGCATGACTCTATATTCCTGAAGGGGATTGCAATTACTTGTTGAGTCCATGCCTCATGGCACATATTGTTGCGCCACTGTACCGGGCAAAAGGCGGTCCGACACGCTGTTGCGAGGTATCCCATGACTTTTGTCACCTGAATGTAAGTGTGTGTGTGTTTGCATCGTTTTAGTAAATCTCGTGATAATCCTGCTGTCGTGTGTTACTTTTTATAAACCAAATAGTGTTGCGTAGCTCTCAGAGTTTCCTTTTTCTGTGTGGTATCCGTATGTTAATACGTATATATAGCGTACGGTACACACACAAAGGAAGTAGATTGAAAGCATGCTGTATGCCAGAGTAAGTCGGTTGCCGAAGATTATCCATATGCCATCTAATGCTGAAGCACACAGTGTCAGCCAGGTGGGTAGTCCTTCTTGTACACGTTAACTTATATACTGGTGTGTACGATAGGGAGGCTACACGCTGAATTTCATTAAAAAGAAAATACTTGGGAGGAGCCTTATATTTCCAATCTAGAGGAAATGGGTGGTATACAGTGCGCCCACTTTCGCCCTCGTGCGCCACAATACAGAGAGAGTGAGCTGTTCGTAGCGTCCATCATATTACATACACGGCTCCAGATACCGAAACGAGTTTTTCGCAAATAAAAGCATTCAAAGAAGGGAACGTTTTTCCATTTGGCTAATATGCGAAACTCCCTTATCTATCTCGATTTTAGAGTTATTACATTTTTTCAATGGAATAATGTATTCTTTCACTAGCAGCTGGTAGCTCGTGAAAAGAGAATGTATGAGTTTTTTCGCGAACATAAGTGAAGAAATTTCACGTTTGCTTTTATTTCATCCTGACAATGAGCTTTTCCACAAGCTATTGACCTGTAGGGTTGTCAGTTGCTTGTACAGGGTGGCAGTTACTGAACTATATGATATAAAATCGTCATAACTTCTGAAGGGTTTGCGTTAAGACGTTCGAACTGTATGGCTGGCAGCGGAGCATGATGGGAATTAGTATGCGCCTGCATGGTTTGGTTTAGCGACGAAGCTCACTTTCATTTGGATGAGTTCGTCAATAAGCAATATTTTCACATTTAGGGAGCTGAGAATCCGCATTTAGTGATCGGGAATTCTCTTCATCCTCAACAGGTGACTGTGTGGTGTGAAATGTCCAGTCACGGAATAATCGGTGCGATATTCCTTGATGGCACCGTGACTACCGAACGGTACGTGAAAGTTTTGGAACATGATTTCATTCGCATTATCCAAAGTGATCCTGATTCGGACAAGATGTGGTTCATGCAAGCAGGAGAGTGTTTAATGCCTCAGAGGGGCACTTTGGGGACCGCGTTCTGGCTCTGGGATGCCCAGAGGCCGCTGGCATGGGCTTCGATTGGCCACCATATTCTGGGGACCTGAACACATCCGGATCCTTTCTCTGGGATATATTAAAGAAAAGGTGTACAAAATAACCCCAAAATCATTGCTGAGCTGAAAATATCCATTCAGGAGATCACTGACAGCATCGATATTCCGACACTTCAGAGTATCATGCAAAATTTCGCTATTCGTCTACGCTACATCATCACCAATGATGGCAGGCATATCGAACATGTCATGACCTAAATCCGAATATCAGTAATGACTTTTAAATGTTGAATAAAGTGTGTGCACGCCGTAGTTTGTAATTAATTTGCATCTTTTTTCATGTAGTTCAATAATTGTCACCCTATACATTACGTGTCAGGATTTCGATACAACTGCAATTGCATTAGCATGTTATTAAGGCGCTGCGATTGGCTAAAAAAAGTACAATTAAAATCCTGAAAAGAGAAACGTAGGAGTTACTCGTCACCGACGCTTCTCCGACGAAAAAAAGGGTAACAAGCCTGGGGATTAAGGATCAGCACTTCTGTTGCAAGCTCATCTACGTGTACACCATACTCTGCTAGCCACCTAACGGTGTGTGGCCAGAGGTACTTCTGGTACCGTTAACCGATCCCTCCTTCCCCGTTCTATTCGCGAATGGCGTGTGGGAAGAATGATAGTGGGTAAGCCTCTGTATTAGCTCTGATTTCTCAAATTTTCTCGTCGTGGTCATTTCGTGAGATGTATGTGGTAGGAAGTAACTGTTGTCCGACTCTTCCCGGAAAGTGCTCAGTCGAAATTTCAAGAGTAAACCTCTCCGTGATGCACGGCCTCTCCCTTGTAACGTCTGCCGCTGAGGTTTATTGAGCATCTCTGTAACACTCTTGCACTGACTAAACGAACGCGCGAAGAAATGCGCCATTCTTCATTGGATATTCTGTATCTCCACTATCAGTCCTGTCTGATAAGAATTCCAGATTGATGAATAATACCTAAGAATCGTTCGAACAAGCACCTTGTACGTCACTTCCTACATGAATGAGTTAAATTTTCTTAAGATTCTTCCTATGAATCTAAGTCTGGCGCCTGCCTTTCCACTGTTTGTTTCAAGTGGTTATTCACTTAAGGTCGCTCTGGATAGTAGGTACTCTACGGTAGATCTTGTTTCTAGCAATTCGTCATCAACAGTGTAGTTGTACAGTAGTGGATTTTTTTTCGTACGTTAGCGCAGTATGTCACATTTATTAACGTTCAGTGTCAACTACCAGAACATGCACCATTAATCATCCTCTATGGATCATTCTGCATATCAATACTGTCTTCTGGCGTTGATACTTTCTTATAGATATATATCTTCGAACATTTTTCAAGAGCTTCCTGCGCTTTCTACTAGACCATTTATATACATATACAGTAACGGTCCCATCACACTTCCTTGGGGTAATCCGGAAATTACATCTGTCGATTTTGTTCCGTTAAGAGTAACGTACTGAGATCTATGTGCAAGGAAGACCTGAAACCAGTCACAAATCTGGTCCGATACTCGGTAAGCTCGTATTTTTTTTCACTAAACCGCGGTGCCAGACGGTGTCCAATGCCTTCCACAAGTCAAAGAACACGACATCGACATGGGCGCCGTTGTCTATAGCGCTATGGATCTCATAGAGTAACAGAGCGAGCTGAGTTTCGCAAAATCTCTGTTTGCAAAATCCATGTTGATTTTTACAGAGGAGATTTTTGTTCTCCAAAAAGCAGTAATTCTTGAGCATAAAACTTGTTCCATAACTCTACGACATATTGACGTCAGTGATATGGCCCGACCCTTCTCGAAAACTAGAATTATCTGCGCATTTTTCCATTCGCTAGGTACCCTTTCCTGCTGCAGCAACCTACGATAAACTGCTGCTACACGAGGAGCAAGTTCTATCGCATAATTTTTGTAGAATCTTGTAGGTATCTCACCCGGTCCACTACTAAACGATTGTAGTTACTTTTCTGTTCCCCATCGGTTATCTCAATATCTGCCATTACGACGTACGTGCGTTGGTTGAAAGGAGGGACCGTTTTTCCGTGGTGAAACAATTTCGCAATGCCGTATTCAGTATTTCGGCCTTTTGTCTGTTATGTTCCGTTTCGGTGCCAGCATGGTCACTGTTTGAATGTTTCGAACCGCTCACTGATTTTATGTAAAACTATAACCTCTTAGGGTTTTTACTCAGATCGGTTACCAAAATTATACGTTAAAAGTCATTGAACGCTCCTCCCATTGCTCTCCTTACGCTCATATTCGCCTCTCTCAGCTTTTGTTTGTCAGCTGGGTTTTGATTTCTTTTGAATCTGTGACGAAGGTGTCTTTGTTTACGTAGAACTTTTGATGGATCTTTCCAATCCCTTAAGACTTTCTCGAAACATTCTTGTCTAAGACATATTGAACGATACTTCTGTTTTTTTTCATATTTACTCCACAACTTAGTCATCAGCACTAAATATTTGATGCTGACCACTCAGATATTCTGAAATTTGTATCCTGCCGCTCTTGCTAAGCAAAAATATTTTCCCACCTTTCTAAATATTCCTTATAAAACCCATAGTCATATTTGCTACCACAGCTTTATGATCACTGCCGTCTTCCTCTCCGTTGACTAAATCGGTAAGTTCAGGTCCATTTGTTGCCAGGAGCTCTAAGACGTGACTTTCACGAGTTGGTTCTCTAATTATCCGTTCGAAGTAATTTTCGGACAAGACATTCAGAGGAGCGCCAGACGAATTCCTGTCTCTGGCACCAGTTTTGATAGTATGACTCCTCCAATCTATATCTGCCAAGTTGAAGTCACTTCCTATTACAACGGCATGATTAGCAAATTATTAACGATCTTCTGCAAGATCTCTCTGAAGTACTCTACCACTAAATCTACCCAGGCAGTCAATAAAAGCATCCGGTTGCCATTTTTGACCAACGTTCGACGCTTAACTTCACCTAAATTAATTCGCACTCGGAACCCGTGATGACCTCGCTAGATGTTGTCGAGTTTTTTACTGCAATAAATTTACACCCACTATTGGCGAATAACCTAGCTCTACGATAAATATTCCAACCTGAACTTAGGATTTAATTATTATCCGCTTCCGGTTGCAACCAACTTTCTGTTACTTATACTGTTTCTAAATAATCCTTTAATCTAGTACGGTTTATTTTTAATAAAGGAAACTTAAAATATCTACAAGTCCAAATTATTAGAATATATTTCAACTTTAGCTAAAACGTTCGTAAGATGGCTGAATTTTCTCTTAACTAGCTAATTGGCTTTTTAAAAATCGTTTGAGAAAGACTACGAAGTCAACGTTATACTGGTGATACTGCTGCTCCTTGACTGGTCGATTATCCAGCGTTCTCTGTGTGCACGTGCAGGCAGGTACGTTTAACTGTGCTGGACGGTGCGGGGAGTCGCCATGCAGTTTTTCTTTGTTTTCTCACACTAACGCTTAGAGCACTAGCTTGTGAAGCAAGAAGAGTTAACATCGGTACGTATCCAAGCGTAGTACGAACGACCACTGGTCTAGAAAACTGGAAATATTGGATGTAGTTTTAGGTTGTTTCCCCTATCCATTTAGATGAATTAGAGGATGGTTCACCTACTCTTTATCCGTAGCACGTCATGCAAAATCTGTTCAAATACATACTCGGCGATAGCAGAATAACGCTGACCACAAAGAGCAGAGAGGATGGCTCGTAAATTACGATTTCTCTAACCCGTATCAGCTTGCTCTCTTCATCGGTCCTGAAAACCCGCTCCACTGTGAGCGCACTTGTGTGTATTTCGGTAAAGTTGTATGATATCTGCTGATTCCCTGTGCACAATGATCCATTACGTTAGTTGATGAGACTTTGTGCGATATTTGTTGCAAGAACCGTAGAAAAGTAATGTTATTTGGTGAAGAGCAAATGATATCTAAGCTACCTTATGTCCTTTTAGTTTTGTTTATTTAAAACGGGTTCTACCGTTCTTCGGTTCGTTGGGTTCTACCATGATCAGCGATTCTACCTGGCTTGTTGCATCTGTGTCAGGCTACAAACTCGAAGGTCTTGGGTTCAACGGTTCGTCAGTTCGTTGAATTTTTCCTGTGTTTCACCTTTGGTAATGATTTGTATGCAGAGTGTTTCACAATTCATGTTACACACTTCTAGAGGTTGTAGAGGGACTTAGTAGATCAAGTTTTACTTAGGAACCCATGTACGGGAACGGTTTGTTTGCATTTTACAGGGAAAACAAGATGTACAAATTTTACTCCTATTTACTGTTTTCGATATGACGACCTCCACGTTCGGTGCTCACAGTATATCTGCGCAGTAAGTTCCCATAAATGGTTCAAATGGCTCTGAGCACTATGGGACTTAACATCTATGGTAATCAGTCCCCTAGAACTTAGAACTACTTAAGCCCAACCAACCTAAGGACATCACACAACACCCAGTCATCACGAGTTCCCATAAACTCTGTCAAACGTGTGCGGTGCATGGTTAATCACTTCTGCCACAGCAGTGATCTGTGCAACGAGATTTTCCTCCACTGGACAGGGATCTCGTAAACAGGACTCTTCATGCGGCCTCACAAGAAAAAGTCCAAAGGGATTAAATCTGGGGATCTTGGTGGCCAAGCATGTGGTCCACTTCGAGTGATCCACCTGTCCCCAGAGACTACGTTCAAATTTTTTCGGACTTGAACTGCAGAATGGATTGCCGCTCCATCATGCTGGAACCACAATGCGTGCCGAGTGTCCAGTGGCACATCTTCCAAAAACTCCACCGTCACGTGTTGCAGGAATATCAAGTACTTGGCACCTATTAGGGGGGTCGGATGGACGGAGGGCCCAATCACACGACCATCGTAGATTGTGCCGAAGGTGTGCTGAAATCTTCGTGTACATGTGGCTTTGGAGTTTCCTTGGTCCCAGCCGGCCGAAGTGGCCGTGCGGTTAAAGGCGCTGCAGTCTGGAACCGCAAGACAGCTACGGTCGCAGGTTCGAATCCTGCCTCGGGCATGGATGTTTGTGATGTCCTTAGGTTAGTTAGGTTTAACTAGTTCTAAGTTCTAGGGGACTAATGACCTCAGCAGTTGAGTCCCATAGTGCTCAGAGCCATTTTTTCCTTGGTCCCAAATGTGGCTATTTCGGGGATTTAAAACACCTTCCCTGTTGAAATGCCCTTCGTCGACGAACAAACTTTGCTTTGGCATCTGAGGTACACCCGTAAAACGGTGTGAAAACCAAAACCAAGAACAGAAATTGACATGTGGTACAAAATCCGCCTGGAGCATAGCGTGCACCTTCTGAGGGTGATATAAGTGGAGTTGCTGTCCTTGCCAAGCGCACCAGAGAGGCGCGTGAGACACATGCAAGTAATGTGCAACGGCTCGAGTACTGGTCGATGGGTTATCTTCAGTTTGATGAAGCAGTTCCTCGTCCAATCGCCGCCTTCTTGGAGCACCACAGTTTGCACTATCGCTTATGAATTTCCCGCCTTCCGCAGCCGTTGTTCTACGCTAGTAAACGTGGGATGAGACGGAATCACAGGATTTGGAAAGTACTCATACTACAGTAACTGAGGTTTCCTTTCATTACGGCGAGCTTCATCGTAAATTAACAAAATGTTGGTGTGCTCTGCGAAAGTGTACTCAGGCATCCTTTTACTACAGTACTGGTCACCGTAATGTCAACAGACGCATCACCAGGAAGCACGAAAACAAGGCAGATGGAAACGAACAAATCACGTGACATCGTGTCACTGTATCATCCACTTGAATGTGGGTAGCCTACCACGACAGGCGAACTGCGTAAGAAACATCTAGCGTGCCATTAAGTAGTTATTGATTTCCTGGTAACATAGAAACGAACAATTTCCGTACATGGGTTCCTATGTAAAACTTGATCTACTAGACCCCTCTACAATCTCTAGAGGTGTGTAACATGAGTCGCGAAACACCCTGTATGTGAAATATTGCCCCTTGTTTAAAGTCCGCGTTTAGCTGTAGCCTCCCTACAACAGGCTGCTTAAGTCAGTACAGTAGTCGAAGGAAGACGACGGCATCTCCAAGAGATTTATACCTAGTCTAGGACTGGTTTTCAAAAGAACCTACAGATTTAGGACGATGTAATCTTCTTTTACCTTAAAGCTGAAGATCCAGTACTGCTTATTCAAGACATCTGCATATATACAATTCGTCTGTTAATCATGTACACTTATTGTGTAATTGTCGTGACATATGTGCAGTCATCACTTTGACATACAACGTTTATTTCCATGTCAATGCAATGATCACTTATCTCTCGGAGAGAGAGAATTCATATATCGCTGAAGCCATGTAACTTTTACGAGAAACTAGTTTAAAAGCATTTAGACTGTAAACTTTTTCAGGGGTTATACGTGAAGTTTGATAAAAGTAAGAAAACAATACTAGCAAATAACGTTTAATGTTGGTACGTGATGAGTACTCAGAAGTTTCAGATGGCATAATGTTGTCATCAAAAGACAAAGACAAGTTTGCTCTTCCATTCTTTCAGAAGAATCATTCGCGTAGATTGCTTTGTAGGATGATATTATTATCACCTACATTTATAATATAATTTTCCCTTTATGGACATTATTTCTCCTTCACTGTCCTCTGTACTCTCTTAACGAATCATCTGAGCATAGTACTCAATCATGTTACCTTTCTCATTCCTGCAGAAAGGGCAGATCGTAGTTGTTATAGTGTCCTGATAAGCTCTCGAATGCGTAGTAGCAAGTATCACTCATTGGCGCACTATGTAGTCCTGTGCTTTCCATGGTTGCAACCTCTGGACGGCGAATTTGTATTTATAGATTGTTGACACAAGCCATATATGATACGCACATACCAGTGTGGGCAATTTAGAATAGTGTAGCAGCAGTAGGTTTAGAAGTAGGTATTGTTGTAGTTAGTCGGCAAACGTCGAGTTATTCTGGGGCTGCCAGTAACATGTATAGTAATATAAGTTGGAAGTTGTTCACTTGGAACTTGAGTTAATTCCTTTTGTTTTTTAAATCAATTCTTATTTTCAATTTTCTGCTTTTTTCTTACATTAATATTACAATGGTTGTTGTCAACGTTATTTATTACTGTACATAAAATATAAATCACTGCATGTCACTATGATTACTGAGTATGTACGACCTGTTTAGAGTGTCTAGATAATGGGTCAAAATTCGTGACGATAAATTGAAATTGTATAAGAAAACGGAACGACAAGCATTTAACCATCTGGCCATTTTTGTTTGATCGGTCTACCTCAAATATGCTAATTACTCTCCATCGCAACTGGTCTGGTGAATGTCGCACTGATCCCATTCTATCAGGATGGCTCTCACAGAGGTTTACTTTCATGGTATCAACTGTCGATTTATTACCAGGTTAGAGGTCACGGCTGTGATTTGTAGCGAGGCGAAGTACAGTGGAGCGGTAAGCGGATGCCTGGTAGACGTCTATCGTACTGAACATCACTGTTAACCCATTCATTTTTTGTTGATCAGCTACAATAGTCTGATGATGTGGCCTCACAGAGGTGGCTCGCTGTGCAGACTAGAGACTGCTGGCAGCAAAGGACAAGGCACACAGAGGTGCACAGAGTAACGCCATGGACCCTGTGTGGATGCTGTGGCTCACAGCAGTAGCTGTGTGCCTAGACGAGGAGAGGCAGGTAGGAAGAAGTTTTTCTGCATGGTCTATGGCGGCTGGATAGCTGCTTGGCTCCACGCTCGAATGGTAGGCCTCCAGGATAGCAGGCCGGCAGTGGCTGAAGTAGATCCACAGGTGACCCACTGACCCACTGATTGCAGGGTGTAAAGTCTACTACTGCATTGTACCCAGCTCGAGCAGCAGGACTGCAGCTAGCAGTGGGAGAGTCCGGAGGTGGAGACTGTTTGATCCATGTACACTTGAAGACTTCCAGACCGTCGTAGGTCCCCCCTCGGAGCTGGTGGCTGTCACACTGCAATACCTCTGACTAGAAATGAGAAGTATTTATATAGGCTTCACCTATCCTTGTTTTGCTAAGGCATTGGCTTCTATGACATAAGTTATAACAGGACCATGGATCGGTTGTGAAGCAATCAAATCACCTAAGCCACATTGGCTCTACTTTTCTGCTGCGATGACGATATCACATTTTTGGTCCTCCTGCTGTGTCGAGCTATGTGGTATCTGCTCAGTGCCTCGGGGGTAGCAGGTGCCATGTCAGCAGATAGCCCCTGACGTAACTTCTCCTAGGCGGGACGAACTGATACGTTTTCACAGCTTCTTCCGTTTTCTGTCGAAGGTGTCTGAATTTTCATCACCCATGGCCAGTAAATTATTTGCAGAACAGCACCAGACATGAAGTTGTCTGCTATGTTCAAATGATGCTAGTGGACTGCAACACTCTGGTCTTCTTGTGGGGAACTTCTGCAGCACTAGGAAGGTAATAACAAACTCAAGGTTGGCGGGATTGGTTTCGCATTTTCATGACTTTTGGCTATTTTTCCCTAATTTATGAAAGCCTTGGTGTATGCTGCAGATGATGGATACATGCGTGCTCCATAATCGGTCTCTCTCTTTTTTTTTCTTTAACCAAATTCGTTCATTCATTCTCTTATTCCCTCACATAGCGTGTCCCGTAAATACTATCATGAAGGAGAGTCTTCATGGATGTGGAATGAGTCAAGTTATACCTTAACAGACAGAAGCAGCATCTGCTGGCTACTATTGTAAAGTATTCTAATAACAAATTATGACTAGCGCTAATCTGCACAAACTGATGATGACTTTATAGGTTTATATTAAGAGCAGAACAGATATTTTGAAAACTGCCACTGCTCTTCCTCCTATACTACTCAGCTGCTAATACTTCAGACAAAGTACTTATGTAACTTCACACAGACGAGTTTCAGCTTTCTCTATACTGGAAAACTTAGGCTATCTTTAATATAACTATTAGAATTAGGTGTGGAATAATATTCTTGAGTCCAAGTGTTCTGATAAATTGTAGAAGGAGTGGCTAATGAAAAATATTTTTACATTGTTTTTAAATATTTGTATTTTTAAATTTTCTCCCTAATGTCCTCTGGCATCCTATGAAAACATTTTGCAATAGAATACAAAAGCCCTTTCTGAATCCCAGAGAAGAATGCTTAATTTATATGGAAATTATTTCTGTTCCTAGTATTGTGATTGTGAATTACTGAGTTCATCCTAAATACACGGTTGTTTTTAACAAAAAATAACATATGGGAGTGTATGAATTGGCATGTAAGTGTAAGATGCCCCAGGTTCCTGAAGAGGCCTCAGCAATATGTCCGCTCAGCAACTTTGCAGAATATTCTTATAGCAAGCTTCTGTGGAATAACTATTGTTTTCACCTTAGCTGCAATGTCCCTGAACATTCTGTCATACTACAGAACTGTGTGCAGCCAATCTTGTCGGCAGGTCAACACAATGAGACAGATTTCTGAGTGCAAAGCAAGCATAATTGAACTTTTTATTATTTTACGCACATGCTGGTATCACCTCAGTTTATGTGAGTTTGTGTCAGTGCCCAGGAATTCAAAAATGGAGTCTCATCCAGTGTACATATGCGCATTGACCTCTACTTCTGGTACCTGTAAGCCATTTTCTTTTTTCTGGAATTGCGTAATACGAGTTTCTGTAATACACACATCAAAAAAAGTTTTGCATCACCTCTTTTCAGAGAGTTTCGGAACCTGTACAGAATGTTGGAATAGAGATCAACATATCCTCATTTCCATCATTTTTATTGCTCATGAAAACCACACATAACATGTTGTACTACCGTACAGCGAGACCTTCAGAGTTGGTGGTCCAGATTGCTGTACACACCGGTACCTCTAATACCCAGTAGCACGTCCTCGTGCACTGATGCATGCCTGTTTTCGTCATGGCATGCTATCCACAAGTTCATCATGGTACTGTTGGTCCAGATTGTCCCACTCCTCAACGGCGATTCGGAGTAGATTCCTCAGAGTGGTTGGTGGGTAACGTCGTCCATAAACAGCCCTTTTCAATCTATCCCAGGCATGTTCGATAGGGTTCATGTGTGGAGAACATGCTGGAAACTCTAGTCGAGCGATGTCGTTATCCTGAACGATGGGGGCGCGAACTGTCGTCCATGAAGACGACTGCCTCGCCAATATGCTGCCGATATGATTGCACTATCGGTCGGAGGATGGCATTCACGTACTGTACAGCCGTTACACCACCACCAGCGGCGTATGTCGGTCCCACATAATGCCCATCTTGCTGCACTCGCTGGACGGTGTGTCTGTGGCATTCAGTCTGACCAGGTTGTCTCCAAACACGCCTCCGACGATTGTTTCGTTGAAGGAATATGCGACACTTATCGGTGAAGAGAACGTGATGTGAATCCTGAGTGGTCCATTCGGCATGTTGTTGTGCCCATCTGTACCACGCTGCATGGTGTCGAAGTAGATGGACCTTGACATGGACTTCAGGAGTGAAGTTGCCCATCATGCAGCCTATTGCGCACAGTGTGAGTCGTAACGCGACGGCCTGTGGCTATACGAAACGCACTATTCAACATGGTGGAGTTGCTGTCAGGGTTCCACCGAGCCACAATCCATAGGTAGCGGTCACGCGCTGCAGTAGTAGCCCTAGGGCGGCCTGAGCAAGGCATGTTATCGACAGTTCCTGTCTCACTGTATCTCCTCCATGTCAGAACAACATTGCTTTGGTTCACTCCTAGACACCTGGACACTTCCCTTGTTGAGAGCCCTTCCTGGCACAAAGTAATTACGCGAACGCCATCGAACCGCGTTGTTGACCGTCCAGGAATGGTTGAACTACAGACAACATGAGCCATGTACCTCCTTCATGGAGGAATGACTGGAACTGATCGGCTGTTGGACCCCCTCCATCTAACAGACGCTGCTCATGCATGTTTGTTTACATCTTTGGGCGGGTTTAGTGACATCTCTGAACATTGAAAGGGACTGTGTCTGTGATACAACATCCACAGTAAACGTCTTTCTTCAGGAGTGGGTGATGCAAAACTTTTTTAGATGTGTGTATTGTTCTTCTTGCTGTGTGTGTTAAGAATGTGAATTGCGCCTTTTATCAATGTACATGCATCATCAGTAAACATTAAAGTTTTTGAAGAGTCCTTGAATGTTCCAGGTAAATCAGCTATGTAGACCAAGAACGGGTGCGGGTGAAGCACTGAACCCTGTGGCACATCGTATTTCCTATTGTTAAGATAGGGTTACTGCCATGAAAGGGGAAGCTCTTTCATACCATATCATTTTAGATTACTTAACAGAATTTAATGATCCACATCATCAAAGGCTTTGGCTAGGTCACAAAAAAATCCAAAGTGGTATTATTTCTTGCTTAGTTCCACTACAATTTAGTTCGTGAAATCATAAATTTCATATATTGCCTTCTCAGTAGAGAAGCCTTCACGAAAGCCAAACTGAACTGTTGTTAAGATGTTCTTCTGAAAATGGCGATTCAGTATTCTGTGGCAGTCTTTTTCGAGAATACGGGAAGAAGGGATATCAATAAATGATTTGAGGTCAGTTGCTTATCCAAAGTTTTGCGTATTGTTATTACTATCACATACTTAAGTCTTCCAGGAAATATACCTGGATTCGTCGACTGGTTACAAAATTAACTCAAGGATGGAGCTACCAAGTCTGCATCTACATCTTCACAGACACTCCGCAAGCCACCTTTGGATGCATGGCGCAGAGTACCTTTTACCATGCTTCTCATTTCCCCTCCTGTTCCACTTGCAAATAGAGCGAGGGAAAAATGACTGTCTGTACACTTCCTTATAAGCCCTAATTTCTCGTGTCTTACCGTCTCGTTCCTTACGCGCTATATTTGTTGGCAGTATCAGAATCGTTCGGCAGTCAGCTTCAAATGCCGGTTCTTCAAATTTCCTCAATAGTTTTTTTCCGAAAGAACGCCGTCTTCCCTGTGGGGATTCCCTCTTGAGTTCCCGAAGCACCGCCGTAATACTTAGGTTTTGTTCGAACCCACCGGTAACAAATCTAGCAGCCCTCTGAATTGCTTCGATGTCTTCCTTCAATCCGACATGACACGGATCCCAAACACTCGAGCAGTACTCGAGAATAGGTCACAGCAGCGTCCTATATGCGGTCTCCTTTGCAGGTGAACCACTCTTTCCTAAAATTATCCAGTAAACCGAAGTCGACCAATTGCCTTCCGTACCACAGTTTTCACATGCTCGTTCGACGTCATATCGCTTTGCAACGTTACGTCCAGATATTTAAACGACTTGATTCTGTCAGGCTGGACACTAGTAATACTGTATCCGAACATTACAGGTTTGTTCTTCCTACTCATCCGCATTAACTTACGCTCTTCCACATTTAGGGTTTGCTGCAATTCATCATACCATTTGGAATCTTTGTCTAAGTCGTCTTGTATCTTCCTGCAGTCACTCATCTTCGCCACCTTTCCGTATACCACGGCATCATCAGCAAACAACCACAGATTGCTGCCCACCCGGTCCGCCAAATCATTTATGTATGTAGAGAACAGCGGTCCTATCACACTTCCATTGGGAACTCCTGACAAAACCCTTGTCTCTGATGAACACTCACCGTCGAGGACAACATACTGTGTTCTATTATTTAAAAATGTTCGAGCCACTCACATATCTGTGAACTTATTCCATATGGTCGTACCATCGTTAGCAGCCTGCAATGGGGCACCGTGTCAAATGCAATCCAGAAACCTAGAAATGTGGAATCTGCCTATTGTCCTTCATCCGTAGTTCTCAGTATATCATATGAGAAAAGGGCAAGCTGAGTTTCTCCCGAGCGATGCTTTCTAAAACCATGCTGATTTGTGAGCATAAGTTTCTTAGCCTCAACAAAGTTTATTATATTGGATCTGAGAATGTGTTCGAAGATTCTGCAGCAATCAAAAGTTAGGGATATTGGTCTGTAATTTTGCTGGTCCGTTCTTTTACCTTTCTTATACACTAGTCACCTGCGCTTTTTCCAGTCGCTTGGGACAGTGCGCTGGGCGAGAGACTCATGATAAATGCAAGCAAGGTAAGGGCCAAATGCTGTAAAGTACTCTTTGTAAAATCGAACTGGAATCGATCCGGACCTATTGATTTATTTATTGTCAATTCTTTAAGTTGCTTCTCTACGCCATTTATGCTTATTTCTATGTCGTCCGAACGGGAGTCTGTCCGATGGTCAAATGACGGTATGTTTGTACGGTTCTCCCGTGTGAACAATTTCTTGAACGAGAAATTGAACACTTCGGCTTTCGGTTCACTATCTTCAAATGCCACACCAGACTGAGCAACAAGGGACTGAACAGATTCCCTAGACTCTCTTTGTGATTTTACATACGATCAGAATTTTTTCGGGTTTTCTGCCACATGTATTGCTAAGGTACGACAATGGTAGTTTTTGTATGCTTCGTGTATAGATCTTTTCGCAGACGCACGATCCTCCACTAACCTTCGCTTGCCGTCATTTGTGTGTCACTTTTTGAACATAGAGTGCAGCAGTCTCTCTTCCTCAGCATCCGCCGAATTTCCTTATTAAACCATGGTGGGTCTTTTTCATCCTTTATCCACTTACTAGAAACATAAGTCACCAGTCCACGATTTACAATCTGCTTGAACTTTGCCCATACTTCCTCTACATTCATCTTACTGGAACTAAATAATGCCATTTCACTGTCTAAGTAAGATGTTAATAACTGGTTATTTGCTCTACCTAGCAGAAATACTCTTCTGGCCTTCTAGACTGAACTATTAATTTTCGTAATCATAGTTGCTATAATGACATCATGATCACTAATCCCCGTTCCTATAGTGACATTGTCATTAAGGTCCGGCCTATTTGTAGCTACAAGGTCTAAGATATCTCCATTGCGTGTGGTCTGCCGAGCTAGCTACTGAGGACAATTTTCAGAAAACGTGTTCAAAAGTATTTCGCACGACCATCTATCTGTCCCCCCCGCAATGAATCCATGGGCATCCCAGTGCATAAGCGGCAGGTTAAAGTCGCCTCCAACTAGTACTGCATAATCTGGGTATTTACGCGCTATCTGCCATAGACTCTTTGAATGACTCTAGAACTGCCATAGAGGATTCACGTGGCCGGTAAAAACATCCAACAATTATCTTAGTTTCACCTACGTCTGTTGTATGCCACCAGACGAGTTCACTGTCACACTCAACTTCGACCTCAATGGAGAAAATATTTTTGTCAACTGCAATGAAAACTCCCCCTCCTATAGCCTTTAATATGCCTTTCCGATATATGCTCCACGATCCACTAAATATCTTAGAGCTTTCCAAGTCGTGTTTCAGCCAGCTCCCAGTACCAAGACTAATTTCAGCGCGAGAAATTTCCTGGATCGCAGTAAATTTGAGAACTTCATTACGAATACTTCGACAGTTTATTAATAAAATTGTGACAGTCGAAGTGTCTTTATTCTGAACGCCGTTTGACTTCCCTTGCTGTGAAGACAGAGCAAAATTTTAGTAATTTTGGTTCGATACCATCATAGCTAGAATATTTACTACTTTTTAGTGACTTAATGATTTTTGTGTTCTATCTGGTAGTGTTCTATCTGGTAGACGATTCGGCTGTAACGATGTCTGCTGGTGGAGTATGCACTGCCTGTCTAAGTAAGTTTATTGGATTTGGTTTCGATGGACCATTTTTCGTCCTCATGTTATCGGCTATAGTTAGAATGAACTCAGAGAATTCGGTAGCTAATGATCTGAGTGTCATACCACGTGTCTCGCTGCTACTGTCATCTGGGAGTTTAAGGTCATTCTCGTTGCCGAGTTATTCGTTTCGTGCCTGATAATATTCCAGATTATCTTCGCCTTGTCCTTGAAGTTTTGATTTTTTGGGAAATGTACCTGTGAAACTTCCGGACAGATTAAAACTGTGTGCCCGACCGAGACTCGAACTCGGGATTTTTGCCTTTCGCGGGCAAGTGCTCTACCATCTGAGCTACCGAAGGACGACTCACGCCCGGTCCCCACAGCTTTACTTCTGCCAGTATCTCGTCTCCTACCCTCCAAACTTTACAGAAGCTCAGAAAGGATACTGCGGAGACATGGCTTAGCCACAGCCTGGGAGATGTTTCCAGAATGAGATTTTCACTCTGCAGCGGAGTGTGCGCTGATATGAAACCGGCCGTGAGTTGTGCTTCGGTAGCTCAGATGGTAGAGCACTTGCCCGCGCAAGGCAAAGGTCCCGAGTTCGAGTCTCGGTCGGGCACACAGTTTTAATCTGCCAGGAAGTTTCATATCAGCGCACACTCCGCTGCAGATTCTGGAAATGTACCTATATTTGCCTTATTGAACACACGTTGAAGAATTTACATTATTTGTAATGTATTCTTAAGCCTTGAATAGAGTTAATCCTTTGCATTATGTAAAACTCTCTGTTCCTTCTTTCAGCTTTCATTGTAAATATCATTGACCCGTTGCAAAGGAAAACTTTAATAAGATTTTTAGGAAACGTTTAAATTTCTCATCTACTGTGTGTCCGTGGTAAATATATCCCTTTTTCATACTATAAATTTTCTCTGAATAGTGTAACTTAGACAGCACTTACAATTATATGAAATTTTCCTTTCCTTTATTGCTGTAATTAGAGTCACATAAACCATTTATTATGGTTCTCACACCTATTTTATTAAAAATAATTGGATTTAGCTCAAACTATCAATTCATGTTGCACTGTGTCCGTCTGTTCTTGTTGGGAATGTTATTGTGGGAGTCAAATCGAAGATGGACATCAGTAACTCTAGGTACCCTCGTTCAGGATTATCAGAGGTGAAATGTACATTGTACACTCCACGTGCAGTCACTTTCCAATCACTTATACTAAGTCTTATTCGTACTCCATCTAATTGCTTAATGAAGTTTAAAACATTTCCTGTTGGGAACCTACATACATTCAGAACTATTGTCTTGTATGTCAATCAGTCTATTACTTATGTACAGCACTCAAATAGTTGTTCTGTGTAATATTCACTGAGATCTATTCCCTGGGATTTTATTTCATTTTATATGTATCCTTATTTTACACCCGCTCTAATGTGATACTAACTTGTATTCATCCAGAAGCACCTGTTATATTTCTTTAACTTCCATAGGATGTTCTTTTATGCATAGCACACCTATAGAAACACTTTTACATTTTTCAATAAAAAAATGGTTCAAATGGCTCTGAGCACTATGGGACTTAACATCTATGGTCAACAGTCCCCTAGAACTTAGAGCTACTTAAACCCAGCTAACCTAAGGACAGCACACAACACCCAGTCATCACGAGGCAGAGAAAATCCCTGACCCCGCCGGGAACCGAACCCGGGAAGCGAGAACGCTACCCCACCACCACGAGCTACGGACGTATTTTCCAATATCCTGTAGTGATACGACAAGTTCATTGTTCTTATTGATCATGCTTCTTATGTTTGATGGAAAAGTGCAAATGTATTATGATTGTTAGCCATTGTTCTGTCCAAGCTGCAGTATTTTGTTTCTTCCTTTAGTGTTACAAATGTGTATCTAGTTATTCGTTAGCTCTGTCTTTGGAAACATTTAGCTTAAAAAAGGTCTAATAAAAAAGCTGGAAATCATAAGGATTGAACAGATCTGGTTATATTGAATGCTTCTGGAAATTAGTCGTGCTAGTAATCTCTTTCCATAAACTTCAGATGTAGACTTAGAACTACTTAAACCTAGCTAACCTAAGGACAGCACACAACACCCAGACATCATGAGGCAGAGAAAATCCCTGTTTGGTGTGTCTGTATGAGGGGCGAGTTTTTGATCGCACCCACGTGTGACTGCCGTAGTCTAGTGAGTGACTGAAGAAGCTCTGCATGTACACATTCGACGGAGCGCTTCATCCATTCAGGGCTCGTCATATCGCTCAGAGGGTGACAAAATCTTCGCATTGGTGTGAGGAGCATTCCCAGCGAAGCGCCTGATGTCTTCTTCAATTGCGTAGTTCAGTTTATGACCCAAAGTTTTTCTGGCGCCCTGAATAACCCTTATACGATCTTCTTTACCGAGATATTTCCTCAGAGAACCTCAATCATAGCTGAAATTGCTGAGCCCTGCACTTAGCTGAAAACACTAAGTACCTCGTATTCCATGCCCAGGCAATTACCTATGATTTTGGACGTTCCCTTGCGAGGTGCCGGGGCTAGAAGTGTATTTAACACTAAATTCTTCTAGAATCCACATATGTAAATGATGCTCTAAGCCCCCCTATTCTAACTCCGACTTTTGCTGTTGCACAAGGATAAAATAAATACGCGAACTGACTCTAATCAACCCTGCCAGTGGAGTAGAAGAGAGTTTGACACCTGCAGTAATTTAATTTGATGAATAAGTTAAATAAACGAAGGTTTCATTAACATAGTGAGGAATGATAGGGTTGCTCTACCGATTAACAGAATGAAAGTTTTGTCTAAAATAATAATATGATTTATTAAGACTAAACACAAAATAATAAACAAAAACACTTGAAACCTTTACAATACATCAAATTGACTCAAATTGGATACTCAAACAAACGCTGTGAATGTGAAGTTGTCCCTAAACTAGATTGTGAGGATTATGACGAAGTGGTATGTGGAGCCAATTCCTTGCAACTCAAATCTTAAGAGAAAACACACAGCCAACTCAACATTAATTGCTGCTACTCAAGACAGAACAAAGTTAGAAAAAGACGAACAGGCGCGCTCTGCTGAGCTCTGATTATCACCTAGGAAAATCCCTATCTGCCGGTGCTGCGGACATACATTACCAAACTGTCTTCTTAACTGCAAGAACACGATCTGGCGTACCGCAGGCGATGGCTGGTTGCTTCGACGTCCTCGACCGAAAGGCGAGAGCCGACTACCCAGAGCACCCGTACAATGCCGAACACCGAACATTCCCGCCCCCACGACAGTGGTCGTGGTAAACGTTCCAATCAGCAACTCGAAAACCGGCGGAAAATTCCACTCCATTGCCGGAGCACTACCATTCCACCAATGGAGATTCTTGGCGCCAATTTCTGCGCTGATTTTGCTACGTCACGGAGCTATGCCCTGAGCAAGCCAATCACAGTTACTATTTTGCAGAAAGCGCGGGAATTTTCCCGCCACAAATGCCTGGGTATACAAGTCATTCCCACGCCTCGCTGGTAGCCCGCCAGAAAGTGTTTTCGCTAAGATTCTGCGAAGTAATGGAAACTCTAGCCCAGCCGCTACTTCAGACCCCTCCGGGTGTGTCTTTTGACAATGTCGGCGTCTGCAAAGCATTCACTCGACTTCCTCACACCCGTCGGCTTAGCAGAGCCCGCCTGTCACCGGACCACCCGGGTGACGAGAGACGCTGCGTGGGAAGTCCGCGTGTGAAGGAATAGCAACTTTTCACCGCATGCAATTAGAGAGGAGAATCGTAAGATAGAAATATGAGAGGGGGCTCATGCCACCTCTCACCCTTCCCATGGCTACTCCCTTGCAGAAGGATCATAACGACATTTTTAGTCCTCTGACTGCTACCAGCCTTGGCTTACAATTTTTCCCCTATTTCGTCAGAGTGTTCTTGACTCCTTGGGTTGTCATAGCACTTTGGTCTACAGTCTCCAAAGCACTAAAGCTGTTGCCTGATCAGGCCGATTTCATCACGGCCAAATAATCTGTTCTATTCCTAACTTTACTGCTGCCAACTGCAGCTCTCAGCTCATCTAATTCTGCCTGCGTTACGGCCTGATCAGCTTTGAGTTTCAAAATGAGCTGCCCTTTCCCCAGAGAGTGACAGGCACAATTACGACAGCGCCAAGGATGTTGGAGATTTCTCCATCCAAACTGGTTGTTTGACAGCACCCAACATGAAAAAAAAGAGTAGCCAATAATCGTACTGTCAACCGTCTCACTACCCTGCGGCAGTTTCCAGACTTGGGCCTTCTCAGTCTGCCATCATTACCCGTGGAGGAAAACGTCTCACATGCTCCACCAATCGGTATGTAGTGTATTTTCTGTGCCGTGTATTTTCGTGTTTTATCCTCTTCACTATGTGTGTAATATTAAGCTGGGAGTCACCCCGTCATTTACATCCTCGACTGCGGCGAACGGAATAAAAACAACTAAACTGAGCGTTGCCACAGCCCGACGGTCTTCAAATTGGCGTGCGAATTTGTTCAGCGTTTGGCTCACATTCGTTTATAATCTCATGTCCTGAGTGTTACGCTAGCTTCTTGTTTGTTTGTTTATTATTTTTAATTTTTATCCCTTAGTTGTAAAATTTTGTTGATTAGTTATCTACGTGTGCTCATGCAAGCTACCACTGATCTAGTGTCGCAGGTTCCAGTCATGCCATGAAAACATCAGTCCTTAGTACTTGTAATACACAGTTTTACCTCCGGTAGCGGCCGTGCGTAGTTCTGATAACTGGATCATACCTTTCCGCTCACATAGGTAAAAATCCATGTCGTAAATAGTATAAATTAAATTTGAGACGTGAACGTGTTTTGTGTACAGGGAAACGGTTCTGGTGGTATACACTCTGTTCCTGGCATCTCTGGCCGCTTTCGCGGTGGTCGTGCACCTCGGGAACCGCGCCTTGGTCTACGCAGTCATCTCCGTAATGGGGTAAGAACTTAAAAACAATCCGTGTTTTCAATTTTCTCATTGCAAAATCATTAAAAACAGAGCACAACCTCAAGTACTTCTACCATTTCTTACCATTCGGCCCATGCCTTTCTCCATTCTCCCTGCACTCATAACCATTGAAATTTAACTCTAAGAGTTTTTGTTTCAGTGGGGTACTCGCAGAGTTGTCCACGTCTTTTGGCAAATCACTATCATTCTCTCCTCATTTGTTCCACTACAGATGACTTGTGTCAGATCCAACGCAAATTGTCAATTAAAAAATCGTTGTACTAAAACCGAGTGAGGTGACTTCTGGAGGACGACAGTCCATCTGTGCATCTGGCCAAGCAGAATTAGGTTTTCCGCAGTTTTCCTAAGCCGGCCGGAGTGGTCGAGCGGTTCTAGGTGCTTCAGTCTGGAACCGCGCGACCGCTACTGTCGCAGGTTCGAATCCTGCGTCGGGCATGGATGTGTGTGATGTCCTTAGGTTAGTTAGGTTTAAGTAGTTCTAAGTTCTAGGGGACTGATTACCTCAGATGTTAAGTCCCATAGTGCTCAGAGCCATTTGAAGCATTTTTTGGTTTTCCTAAATGGCTCCAGGTAAATTCCGGTAGGGCTGCTTTGAAAGAGCGCAGCTACTGTGTTGCTCTATGCATTTTACTTAATTATATATCGACAATGGCAGTCGAACTGAGGGATATTTGCTATTTTGACCATTTCAGTCATTCCATAGTAAACATTCTGGAAGAGAAGAGTTCATGTTCCAGTGCAGACATCTTGAGCCCAGTTCCAATGGTTTCTTAAAATCACTTCTGGTGAATGCCTCAATGGTATCTACAAGAATTCTCGTCCGTTTTCTCAAAAATCTCGTTGTCAACTGTACGTTAAATTCTATCCGTTGGTGTCATTAAGAAATTAATTCACTCCGTAGACCTACTCCCTCAGTTCAACTAGTTACAAAAATAGCTGCAATATAACAAGTAAAAGTATAAATATAAAGAAAAGGAAGTCGTAATGAATGTAGCTGTATTTTTGTCGAGTATATCAAGCGAATCCCCTCATACGCAAAGACTGAAGAATACGAAGAGTTTAATTTGATTTTCTTCGATCGCGAATCTGTGTGGAAAACAAGATATCGTGAATTTTTTAAAATATCATTTAAAAGGCTTCGTGACACATAGAGGATGATGACCATTTTCGAAATGAATCGATGTGCATATCTGCCGCACACGAACTGGCAATGACTCCTATGGCTTGAACAACGCCAACCATCGTTTCCAGTAATATTTCATCGACCTGTCATTTCATGTTGCCTGACAGTACTGTGAGATGAGGCAGATTGTTGGAGATGTCCACCCGTCCTAGCTACTCATTTCGGGTCCGATATTCTCCACGTGATACTTATGGAAACAAACGGAAATCTTTGGCTGACATTTCCATACGTCTTCTACATATATTTTTTTCACAGAAGCCCGTAATGCTTTACAACATACACTTCGGCGAACTCTGCAGATATATACCTCGAATTGTATCGCAATGGCACTGAATGAGAGAACTGTAGAGCATCTGTCACAGTGCACGTAACTATCAGAATTTCCATCCTATTTTGTCACAACTGAAAATGTTTCGCAAACAGTACTACAAGTACCGTCTTTCACAATGAGAATACATTCTTAGGAATGTAGTCTAGCTTTCGCACTTCTTTTGGGCTCACAATCGCCCATTATGATCCTACGGCAGACAATCGAACCATCGGGTAAGCTGTTCAAGCGACTGCACCGACATCTGCAGCTGCATGACTATTCTGCAACTGACGAAAATGGTTCAAATGGCTCTGAGCACTACTTAACTGCTGTGGTCATCAGTCCCCTAGAACGTAGAACTACTTAAACCTAACTAACCTAAGGACATCACACACATTCATGTCCGAGGCAGGATTCGAACCTGTGACCGTAGCGGTCGCGCGGTTCCAGACAGTAGCGCCTAGAACCGCTCGGCCACTCCGGCCGGTGCAATTCACACTCATGTGCTTTGCAAAGGGTTCATAGAACCACTTTCAGACTATTTCTCTACCGTCTCGCTTTTGAGTAGCATATAGAAAAAATGAACACCTAAACCTTTCGTTGCAAGATCTCACTTCTCGTATTCTAGTACGTTGATTATTCCTCATTACGTAGGTGGAAGTCAACAAAATATTGTCTTGGTCGAAGGAGAAAGTCGGTGATTGAGTTTTCTCGAAAAAATCTTGCCGCAACGGAAAAGGCCTGTATTTAATGATTGCCACTCCAACTCTTGTGTCATACCCGTGACACTCCTCCCCTATTTCGCGATTATACAAAACCAGCTGCCATTCTCTAAAGTTTTTCGATGTCCTTCGTCAATCGTATATAGTAACAATCCCATTCTGCAACAGTCCAGAAGAGGAAGGACAAGTGTAGTGTAGGCAACCGCTTTAGTAAATCTTTTTCATTGTTTAAGTATTATGCCAATAAACGTGGTCTCCCCCACAATATTTTCTATTTGATGGTTCCAACTTAAGTTGTTCGTATTTGCAGCCAAGATCTTTCGGTATTTTTATTTTATTCCACAATGACCTGTTTCGACAGGATCTTGCCGTCATCATCGGATCTTTGGAAAATTCTTATTAACATACATTCATGGCACCAACACAACGAGAACAGTTTCCACTCATTGGAAATAAAATACCAAACGATCTTGGCTGCAGAAGATTTCCCTCTTCATCAATGAAAGATTGCTCCCTAAGATCGAATGCAACATATATTGCTCGTAATTGCAATCGCCATGTGTTTAGTTGAATCGAAAACCTTTAAATTTGAGTGATTTATAGTGTGACTTAATTTAACGATTCTTTTGAGTGCTCATGAAGAGGACTTTACACTTCCGTATTTTTTAGGGTCAACTGCCACTTTCTGCACAATTCAGATATTTTGCATAAATCAATTTGAAATTCGTTTTCGTCATCATATATATTTACTAGACGGTAAATGACAACATCTTCTGCAAACAATCAAACAGCGCTTTTCACGTTTTCTCCAAAATCGCTTGTATAGACTTGGATAGACTGCAAACAGTAGGGGACTCTAAACCCTACCCTCGGAAACCCTCGATTTGACAAAAGTTTCATAAACGACTTTCCATTAATTATTAGGAACTATGAACTTTCTGACAAGAAATCATGAATCTAGTCGCACACTTCAGACGATACTCCATAGGCATGCAGTTTTATTGGAAGCCGATTCTGAGGAGCGGTGTCAAAAGCTTTCGAGAAATTTTGAAATACTGCTACCATATGAATATCTTTCGGATAGGTGCCCTTACTACAAACGTATTGCTTGGAAACAAATAGTTTCTGCTAAGAAACTGTCCTGTAGAATTTACCTCGCTAACCCCCAGCTGCAACTGAACGAATTATAGATTGAAAGTTAGCTGGAAGTTTTCGTTCGTAGGGTCTCCGAATACATAGTTGGCTTTTTAAGCTTCGGCTACGCTAATGTCTGGGAGACTACCAAACGTATTTATCATTTGTCATGAATCGAAGTTCATTCAGCTTAAGTTTTAAATTTAAGTCCATATCACCAAAACAGTCGAAAATCGCACGTTCCGACCACCCGCACATAATCGCAGTAAGTTTTTGAAGTTCAGGCTAGTTCCTGTAACCTGAAATATCCTAAGTTCGCAAATCGAAATATTTCAAAGTATTCGCTACCGACACACGTGAATATCACTAAATCTCCGTTTAAACACTTAGGGAGTTTCGGACACTATCGAGACGCGACCCAAACGTCGCTAATATGTACGTGTTGCTTCCTTTAAATCCCAAGGTCGACTGATCTCAACTGCCCGCAAATAAATTAGCTGCCGAGTATTTAAGCTTTCGATATGTCGTGAGTCAAGATCATATAAGACCATACATGTCCACTTTCAGAGCATTCTTAGAAACTATTAATTTTTACACATTCTGTTATACATGCAAATTTCTCAGCTTCCCACTGCTCTTTTATAGTTTTTTCGTACGTCAAATATTTTGTTCAATAATAGTGATTTTGCTATGGTAGAGGCTACTTTACGCTGTGTTTTTGCTAACAAAAGCAAATAAAACTAAATACATTTATACTTCACAATTCTGCCGCTTTCTTCAATATTTTATTAATAATTGTGATAAAAATCCGTGTTATTACGCACGGTATGCACATTACAGTCTGTAATTTAAAACATGTAATGTTTATAAGAAACCTATTCTGATATTCTGATAGTGTTCGATGAACCCCATACGTAGACAGCTTTTGAAAGTCTCACAAGGCATTGTCAAGATATTAATTTTCAAAGATCATTTCAGTAACAAAAGCTTTGACATTAAATAACTTAAGGATTACTTTTCAGATCGTAGGCGCGTTTTCGCCCACGCACTCGTCTTATTTTTGACTTTATAACTATGTTACTAGCTTCTCAATAACAAATGGGATTCAGTTTTATTGAATTTGGTCTGATTTAATATTTATGCTTGTCACTCAGCTCTGCCATCGCGGTTTCCCCCTCCACGTTTTTCGCCAACGGCTGAAACGCGTGGGCTTTTCCCGATCATGCGCCGAACATGAGTTCACCTGCACGCTGTTCTGAAGACACGATATTTCTCAGACGCACAGTGTCCACCAGTCACTGAAACTCGTAAGTCCCGCCAACCATCGACGACACTGCATTACTAGAGATGGCGGATATGGCTGAAACAACCGGTTTTTGACTACACCGGTACTTTTCGTCTCAAGTCAATTGAAGAGACTTCCTACAATACGCTTGTAGTCCTCTTTTAGAATACCAGATCCTTACCAGATAGGATTGACGGAGCACATCGAAAATGTTCAAAGAAGGGCAGCACATTTTGTATTATCGCAAAACAGGGGAGAGTGTCATTGAAATGATACAGCATTTGGGGTGGACATCAGTAGCAGGATAAGGGCGGCGTCGCCCCACTGAGCAATGCTGCCAAATTTATTCAAGATGGTGGATCCAAGATGGCGACGATAGAAGTGAGAATGTCAAAATAAGGTCATGGTGGGAAGTTCAAATTTTGGCTGGAAAATAAGTGAATTAGGCTATCTCCACTAACGTAACCCTGTCCCCTCCCCCCCTCTCCACCCCTACCCAAGAAAATGGTGGGAAGTTCAAATTTTGGTGGGAGAAAAGGTCAATTGGGCCACCTCCACTAACCTCAGAAAAGGGCGGGAAGAAACGTCACTTGGGCTACCTCCACTATCCTAAGTCATCCAGCCACGACCTCTTCCTTGGAATTGGTGGGGAAACGACTCAGCCTGTGCTGGACAGATGGACGTAAGTCACTATTTTGCATGCAGTGCCTATTTAAACAATTTCAGTTCTCACAGGCTGTAGCTCCATTCCTGTGATGATCATGAGGCCCAGAGTCCAACTGACCTAGTACACAGAACTGCCACCAGAGGGCGCTGTCCTCCCATGGCGGTCTGGCGAAAAGGGCAGGAAAAGGACTCAGTCTGTGTCCAGCTGATGGAGAGAGGAAGGAGTTTACTTTACTTATTTTGGAGCACTTTATTTAGGGATGGATTTTATGTAGTTCATTTATTAGATAGGTACAAAATACGCCCTCTGACGTACCTGGGGTCACACTACATAGCCTACAGACCTGCAAACTACTCGTAAATCACTGAAATAATGCATCACACTGACGTGCAGACACAAAAACAACTCGTAAATTGTCAAAATAATGCATGTAATGCGCTCTGATGACACACTCATTAATTGTAAACTGTCGAAATAATGTAGTACAATGCTGTACAGATACGAAAACAACCCGTAAATTGTCAAAATAATGCTTGTAAAACGCTATCCAAATACGCTCATTAGTTGCAAACTTTCGAAATAAAGCATTTCACAGCCTACAGACCTGCAAACTACTAATAAAATTGTCAAAATACTGCTTCTAAAACGCTATGCAAGCATGGTTACTAATTGTAAACTGTCGAAGTAATGCAGTGCACAAACACTCATTGCGTGCGCGAGGGCTATTCGGAAAGTAGGGAAAGATATGAAGCATTTCACAGCCTACAGACCTGCAAACTACTCATATGTTGTTGTTGTGGTCTTCAGTTCTGAGACTGGTTTATGCAGCTCTCCATGCTAATCTATCCTGTGCAAGCTTCTTCATCTCCCAGTACCGACTGCAGCCTACATCCTTCTGAATCTGCTTAGTGTATTCATTTCTTGGTCTCCCTCTACGATTTTTACCCTCCACGCTGCCCACCAATGCTAAATTTGTGATCCCTTGACGCCTCAGGACATGTCCTACCAACTGATCCCTTCTTCTAGTCAAGTTGTGCCACAAACTTCTATTCTCCCCAATCCTATTCAATACCTCCTCATTAGTTACGTGATCTACCCAACATTCTTCTTCAACATTCTTCTGTAGCACCACATTTCGAAAGTTTCTATTCTCTTCTTGTTCAAAAAAATGGCTCTGAGCTCTATGGGACTTAACATCTATGGTCATCAGTCCCCTAGAACTTAGAACTACTTAAACCTAACTAACCCAAGGACATCACACACATCCATGCCCGAGGCAGGATTCGAACCTGCGACCGTAGCAACCGCGCGGCTCCGGACTGAGCGCCCAGAACCGCTCTCTTCTTGTCCAAACTATTTATTGTCCATGTTTCACTTCCATACATGGCTACACTCCATACGAATACGTTCAGAAACGACTTCCTGACACTTAAATCTATACTCGATGTTAACAAATTTCTCTTCTTCAGAAATGCTTTCCTTGTCATTGCCAGTCTACATTTTACATCCTCTCTTTTTCGACCATCATCAGTTACTTTGCTCCCCAAATAGCAAAACTCCTTTACTACTTTAAGTGTCTCATTTCCTAATCTAATTCCCTCAGCATCACCCGACTTAATTCGACTACATTCCATTATCCTCGTTTTGCTTTTGTTGATATTCATCTTATATCCTCCTTTCAAGACACTGTCCATTCCGTTCAACTGCTCTTCCAAGTCCTTTGCTGTCTCTGACAGAATTACAATGTCATCTACGAACCTCAAAGTTCTTATTTCTTCTCCCTGGATTTTAATACCTACTCCAAATTTTTCATTTGTTTCCTTTACTGCTGGCTCAATATACAGATTGAATAACATCGGGGAGAGGCTACAACCCTGTCTCACTCCCTTCACAACCACTGCTTCCCTTCCATGTCCCTCGACTCTTATAACTGCCATCTGGTTTCTGTACAAATTGTAAATAGCCTTTCGCTCCCTGTATTTTGCCCCTGCCACCTTTAGAATTTGAAAGAGAGTATTCCAGTCAACATTGTCAAAAGCTTTCTCTAAGTCTACAAATGCTAGGAACGTAGGTTTGCCTTTCCTTAATCTTTCTTCTAAGTCTTCTAAGTCGTAAGGTCAGTATTGCCTCACGTGTTCCAACATTTCTACGGAATCCAAAGTGATCTTCACCGAGGTCGGCTCCTACCAGTTTTTCCATTCGTCTGTAAATAATTCGTGTTAGTATTTTGCAGCTGTGACTTATTAAACTGATAGTTCGGTAATTTTCACATCTGTCAACACCTGCTTTCTTTGGGATTGGAATTATTATATTCTTCTTGAAGGCTGAGAGTATTTCGCCTGTCTCGTACATCTTGCTCACCAGATGGTAGAGTTTTGTCAGGACTCTCTCCCAAGGCCGTCAGTAGTTCTAATGGAATGTTGTCTACTGCCGGGACCTTGTTTCGACTCAGGTCCCAGTGCTCTATCAAACTCTTCACGCAGTATCCTATCTCCCATTTAATCTTCATCTACACCCTCTCCCATTTCCATAATATTTTCCTCAAGTACATCGCCCTTGTATAGACCCTCTATATACTCCTTCCACCTTTCTGCTTTCCCTTCTTTGCTAAGAACTGGGTTTCCATCTGAGCTCTTGATATTCATACAAGTGGCTCTCTTTTCTCCAAAGGTCTCTTTAATTTTCGTGTAGGCAGTATCTACCTTGCCCCTAGTGAGATAAGCCTCTACATCCTTACATTTGTCCTCTAGCCATCCCTGCTTAGCCATTTTGCACTTCCAGTCGATCTAATTTTTGAGACGTTTGTATTCCTGTTTCCCTGCTTCATTTACTGCGTTTTTATATTTTCTCCTTTCATGAATTAAATTCAATATTTCTTCTGTTACCCAAGGATTTCTACTAGCCCTCGTCTTTTTACCTACTTGATCCTCTGCTGTCTTCACTACTTCATCCCTCAGAGCTACCCATTCTTCTTCTTCTGTATTTCTTTCCCCCATTCTTGTCAATTGTTCCCTTATGCTGTCCCTGAAACTCTGTACAACCTCTGGTTTAGTCAGTTTATCCAGGTCCCATCTCTTTAAATTCCCACCTTTTTGCCGTTTCTTCAGTTTTAATCTACAGTTCATAACCAATACATTGTGGTCAGAGTCCACATCTGCCCCTGGAAATGTCCTACAATTTAAAACCTGTTCCCTAAATCTCTGTCTTACCATTATATAATCTATCTGATACCTTCTAGTATCTCCAGGATTCTTCCATGTACACAACCTTCTTTTATGATTCTTGAACCAGGTGTTAGCTATGATTATGTTATGCTCAGTGCAAAATTCTAACAGACGGCTTCCTCTTTCATTTCTTAGCCCCAATCCATATTCACCTACTATGTTTCCTTCTCCCCCTTTTCCTACTCTCGAATTCCAGTCACCCATGACTATTAAATTTTCGTCTCCCTTCACTACCTGAACAATTTCTTTTATCTCATCATACATTTCTTCAATTTCTTCGTCATCTGCAGAGCTAGTTGGCATATAAACTTGTACTACTGTAGTAGGCATGGGCTTCGTGTCTATCTTGGCCACTATAATACGTTCACTATGCTGTTTGTAGTAGCTTAGCCGCACTCCTATTTTTTTATTCATTATTAAACCTACTCTTGCATTATCCCTGTTTGATTTTTGTATTTATAACCCTGTATTCACCTGAACAGAAGTCTTGTTCCCCCTGCCACCGAACTTCACTAATTCCCACTATATCTAACTTTAACCTATCCATTTCCCTTTTTAAATTTTCTAACCTACCTGCCCGATTAAGGGATCTGACATTCCACGCTCCGATCCGTAGAACGCCAGTTTTCTTTCTCCTGATAACGACATCCTCTTGAGTAGTCCCCGCCCGGAGATCCGAAAGGGGGACTATTTTACCTCCGGAATATTTTACCCAAGAGGACGCCATCATCATTTAACCATACAGTAAAGCTGCATGCCCTCGGGAAAAATTACGGCTGTAGTTTCCCCTTGCTTTCAGCCGTACCGTAGGTGCAACCACAACGGAGGGGTATCTGTTGAGAGGCCAGACAAACGTGTGGTTCCTGCAGAGGGGCAGCAGCCTTTTCAGTAGTTGCAGGGGCAACAGTCTGGATGATTGACTGATCTGGCCTTGTAACATTAACCAAAACGGCCTTGCTGTTGTGGTACTGCGAACTACTCATAAAATTGTCAAAATACTGCTTCTAAAACGCTATGCAAGCACGGTTACTAATTGTAAACTGTCGAAGTAGTGCAGTGCACAAACACTCATTGCGTGCGCGAGGGCTATTCGGAAAGTAAGGAAAGATAGCTCACGAAATGGAAACCACAGTGAAAATCAAAACTGTTTTATTTGCAATGGTTAGCTGCAAGTTCCAGGTCCTTCTCTACGCAGTCGCCGCTCAGACTTAGACATTTATCGTAGCGTTGTACCAACTTTTCATTTCCGTCTTTATAGAGGAAAGCCGCCAGTGCTTTTCGATCATTTTCTACTCTGGACTGCAGCTCGTTGTCTGTGAAAAAATATTGTCATCATAGCCAGAGGTTCCTCAGAGATACCAATTATTGGCTGTATTGTGGGTGATCAAACACTGCCAATCGAAAACGCTGCAGGAGCATTTTCATTGCCCATGCAGAGTGCGGCTGACAATTGTCGTGTAGAACGAACCACATGACAGTTACGTTATGTGGATTGCATAGCTTCAGGCGAAATCTTTCGTCATGCCCTCATTCTTAGCGGGAGATGCTGATTTCTAGCCATCTTTACGTTCTCACTGTGAGCTCATAACTGAAAAGAACGACATGATGCGATCGACAGGGTTACTAGCCACGGTGCCCAACGCATCTGTGCAAAGCTTCATCAGATTTTCACTGTATTTTCCATTTCGCGAATGACCGTTCCTTACTTTCCGAGTCGGCCGGGGTGGCCGAGCGGTTCTAGGTGCTACAAAAAAAATGGTTGAAATGGCTCTGAGCACTATGGGACTTAACATCTGAGGTCATCAGTCCCCTAGAACTTAGAACTACTTAAACCTAACTAACCTAAGGACATCACACACATCCATGCCCGAGGCAGAATTCGAACCTACGACCGCAGCGGTCACACAGTTCCGGACTGTAGCGCCTAGAACCGCACGGCCACCCCAGCCGGCCTTGGGAAGCATGCTGTTACATTATTGGTCACTGTTGAAATTACTTTCAAATTTCTAAAATTGTTTGCACTATCAACTGTGATGCTTACTGTTACAATATATCGATGGTGTCTTGTCCATCTGTTCCATCCACTGGTACACTGTTGATTGCCACATAATGATTGACTGACATCGATTGTTTGAGATGGAGAAAGAATCCTGGTGGAGGGGTGACACTTTCTGGAGGCGGCTAGCACTGAAACAGTGAACACATACGTGATTTCAGTATGAGGAATCAATCGAAACGGAACACAGACTCATCAGCTGTCCTGTCACTGTGACAGATGAGTTTAAATGTAGAGGCCTTAATCACCTTTGGACAGCAGTTTGGGAACGCTCCTCAACACCACAAAACTATTCCAATTTCCTTATGTTGTAACTGTCTTTTATTTAAAATCATCCAGTGTGTGTGTGTGTATTATGGTAGTAGCAGCAGCAACATTATTTACACTGTGCGACGTCTAATTTTCTGTGGGACTTAACATCTGTGGTCATCAGTCCCCTAGAACTTAGAACTACTAAAGCCTAACTAACCTAAAGACACCATACACATCCATCGCCGAGGCAGGATTCGAACCTGCGACCGTAGCGGTCACGCGGTTCCAGATTGAAGCGCCTACAACCGCACGGCCACGCCGGCCGGCTGATGGGACGGTATAACAATGATAGACTGTTGGGATGATAGACATGAATGGACCCTGAGGCACACAGATCTGCTTCGGACTGCAGTACCTGTATGATGTTGAGTCTTCCTAATTTTTCCGATAAGAAACACCACTGCAACTGTTCATACTGTCTTTATACTACCCCGTGTTGGAGGAGCGGGTTTCCTTTGGCGCTGACCTTACACATCATACAATGTTGGTGGAGCTACGACATTTTCCCATTTCCATCGAATGGTCAAAACACGGTCCTATCGAACTAACTCAGCGTAGCCTGTTTCTACATGGGTTGGAGAAGGTGGTAGATATAGCTCTCTCTGACTTCTGCTCACTTCCGACTTAAATTGGAATGATCACATGTGCAAATCTGCAGGTATGGCAGCAGTTGCAAGAGGCATAGTGACTGCCTATAAAGCCACGTTGGAATTTTACTGTAACTGACAGGTTTGAAAAAGGTGACTCGTTTCGAGATATGAGAGTACAGCGAATATGATTCACTAGTGCTTGTGATCATTAAAGGACTTCTTCATAGGATCCAACGCAGGTATGTGCTTGAATGGAAAGACTTGTGTTCCAAATTACAGACATCATTTCTACTGGAAAGCGTAGCACTAGGGATCTGAAAAGCTACTGTACATTTCTTATGACCTCAATCAGCATACCATCTACTGTTTGTGATCCTTCTTAATCAACCATCGCCTATAACCCAGTGGAAATATCACAGAACCTCAGACGTGGTACCGAAACAGAATGCGTTAAAAATATTGGAGAAATATCTAGTGGCGGTTTGAGGGAGTTGCAAATGACAGCTTCATACCACGTGCCTTAGACGAATCACTTTCTAAATTCGGTGATTTTATTTCGTGCTTAAACCTATTGGCGATATGTAACCGAACTGTTGATATGATAATATAAACGCAGGCAGTTACCGTCTGTATTAAGTGCCGCGGTATTTCTCTGTAAAAACTTCATTCAGAGGCAATGCCATTCCTCGATTTATAAGGCTTGTATAGAGTTTAACACGGATATCGTTAGCGATACTTGTAAGCACCTATAAAACCAAGATCGCATGTGACAGTAAAATAGTTGTCGCAATCTTGTTATTAACACCTGACACCCTGTAAGACTGTTATGTCTCTCTTTCCAAGACACTGTGGTACCACTCGAAAGAAAAAATAATGAAACATGTCCACTAATCGCTGATTTTCGCCGGCCACGGTGGCCGAGCGGTTCTACGCGCTTAAGTCCGGAACCGCGCGACTGCTACGGTTCGAATCCTGCCGTGGGCATCGCTGTGTGTTATGTCCATAGGTTAGTTAGGTTTAAGTAGTTCTAAGTTCTAGGGGACTGATGACCTCAGATGTTAAGTCCCATAGTGCTCAGAGCCATTTGAACCGTTTGAACCGCTGATTTTCGCTCAGTATTGTTTCGTATCGCCAGCAATGAGTTATTGGCGAAGTATTATACTTAGTAGTGTGGAATGCGTAGTAGGTTCACCTTGAGCATCAGGCTTATAATAAATATATATATATATATATATATATATATATATATATATATATGTGTGTGTGTGTGTGTGTGTGTGTGTGTGTGTGTGTGTGTGTTCTGACACATGCAAAGAAAACGACTGTGCGCAATCGTAAGGAAGGCATGGATTTGACGTTCAATACTGTGGTAGCAAAGGCAAAAGCATGTCAAGTCATAAGAATGGTACAGATATCTCTATTTCCAGAGCCGCTGCTCTCAGCAGGGCATTTTTCGAGTATTTCGCTCATCATCGAATGTCTTCCAATTGAGACTGCAATGGTAATATTTCATTGTAAATACAGTTATCGAATACATATGTAGCCGGTTTCCTAGGACGATCCTGTCTATGGGTGCATGGCGCGCGACGTCGGTGGCCTGTGGTGGGAATGACTCATGTTTCCCGCTAATGGCATTAGTCGTCCAAATGGAAGGCTCAGTTGGAGTACAGGAATGTAGCTCACCTAACTCTGTCGCCCTCTACACGGTTGAATAGCGAACTAATACTCAGTATGTGTTGGACAGCTTTCGTGATCATGTCCGTGGAAATCTGAGAAGATTCAATATGGACATGTGTTTGCGCTGGACCATTATTCCCTCCCATGTAAATTGTCCGATCGGCTGCGTCTGCACATTTATCACCTCCATTTGGTTGAGAGAACATCGATTGTGGTGTGCACATCTAGCAGGTGAAAGACAGGTGGAGGACACGTTTTCTAGTTCTCTAGATGTAACAAACAACTAAGTTGACTTTGCAAATTATAAGGATGATTTGGAATCTGTTATATTACCGACATCAGTATCCACAAGCGGAAATATCTGATTCCTCTAGTTTTTCGAGTTTTCACGTAAAGATCTTTGCAGACGGCATACGTTTCTAGTTAGTTAGCAGTTTACAGTACGCCGCACATCGCTAAAGGTTTGGGTTTCTAGAGAAGTAATTTCCAGTCTATATCTTCGGAATTATGTTGTGTAAGCAATACTGATATGCAAGCGATATTACTATGAGCTTGATATCGGGAAGTATCGCGAAAATGGTATGATATTGTGGTAATCCATGTGAAAATAAATTTGTTCTTGTAATCCCAGAGTCTGGGGATTTGTGTAGAAACCAAGCAAGTCGGGGCCAGAAACAGTGACGCCTTTGTGCCGAGGGGTACTGACTCAGCCTTTTTTTTTTTTTTTTTTTTTTTTTTTTAAATCTTTATTTCCTTTCATAATAGTTATACAATAATGACCCACCACCTTAATGATTAGTGGGTCCTACATTCCTAAATTTACAATAGCAGCTATACATTTTCCTTGACTTAACTACAGACAGTTCAACAATTTCAACTAGGCAGACTACTTCTTAGTTTACTATCTAGCATAATTCTAATTACTACTACTAGTTAATACTAACTGCCTGCAGCGTTACATTGTGCCAGTTAATGATATA
This sequence comes from Schistocerca serialis cubense, assembly GCF_023864345.2. Classification (NCBI taxonomy): domain Eukaryota; kingdom Metazoa; phylum Arthropoda; class Insecta; order Orthoptera; family Acrididae; genus Schistocerca; species Schistocerca serialis. Next base: position 528,847,565 of record NC_064640.1, read on the forward strand.
AACCTACTTGATGCCCTGCTCATAGAGCTAATCCCTATGAGCGAGCCCCTGGCACAGGGCAGGCAAGGGTTAAATTATCGCTGCAGGTTCCTATCTTACTATCCTATTCTAATTAACTACGTCTATTTTCTAATCTATGTCAAAATCGGTGCGTGTCTTGATCAGGATTTGCCCCAGTCCCCCTGGTCCTGGTCGTGGCGGATTCCAACTATAAAGTCGACCTGTCCACGAACCGGCGGTATGGGATTGGGGCGGTGGTCGCATTCAGTGTTGTCTATTTACTTAATGAAGTTCTCTCAAGAAAGTTGTCAGAACTTTGTGTGATACCTCGTTTACCAATGTATTTAGTCTGTGAAATGTTTCCTCCTGTCTTAAAAGGTCATAGGTGTTTGTGCTAGGTAATTGTTGTCTCAATGTCCCGGCTACATCATCGAAAAGGGGGCACTCATAAACCACATGGTCAGGAGTACCCTCCAGTGCGCCACAGTCACACGCAGGCGTAGCCTTTCTCCCAAACCGACAAAGATATGTCGGATAGGGGCCATGACCGGTGAGAAAGTGGAACAATCCCCGAGTTGGCTTGAAGTACTTCATTTTCAATCTTTCCCTTACATCTGGTAGGAACTGAAAGGTTCTTCTACCAGTTTCATCCAATTCCCATATTTCCTGCCACAGGTTTACCCCCCTTTCCCTAATCTCACCTTTGTCCCTGACTGGTGCTCCTATAATTTCTTCTACCTTGGTAATAACCCCCTTTTTTACCCAGTACCAAGCTGCCTGTTCCCTAATCTTTATATCTAGGGGACAGAGTCCCATTATGATTAACAGGGCTCCTCCTGGGGATGTTCTGTAAGCTCCCACAGACCTTAATATCATATTTCTTTGTACCCTCCTCACCGTCATAGCAGGCACCACCCTCGTGAGCCTGTGAGCCCAAACTCCTGAACCGTAACCCATTATTGACGTCAGTATTCTGTTGTGATAGAGTTTAATTAATTGAGGCGGAAGGTGAAATCTCTTGTGTCCTATGGTGATCAGATTATTTAGTGATTGTAGTGCTTTCTGGGTCACGGTTTCTATGTGCTTTGCGAAATTCCACCTTTCATCGATGATGATTCCTAAGTATCGTGTCTCTCGTCTCCTAAGAACAGGTATGCCGTCAATTCTCACGGTCGGGTTCCTTATCAATTGTCCTTTGAGTAGCAAGTAAGTCGACTTGGTTGGTGAAATAGTCATTTTGGTCCTGTGGCACCATAGTTGCAGTATGTCTATTGCTCTCTGTATTTTTGGTTCTATGTCCTCGCGACTTCAGCCGCCAACCAGCAGGAGGAGGTCGTCGGCGTAAGCTATCACCTCTAGCACATCATCACTCTGTTGTAAACTTTCCAGAAGAGGCTCCATGTGGATGTCCCAAAAAAGGGGACCCAGCACAGAGCCCTGAGGGCATCCTTTAGTGATAGTTTTCCGGACTTTCCCGCTAGGGGATGATAGCCATACCTCCCGGTCTTCACAATAGCTCCTCAGACACCCATATAGCAGCCCTGGACACTCCTTCTCCCGTAAGCAGGAGAAGAGCGAAGGCCACCACAGGTTGTCAAAGGCGCCACTGATATCCACCATGATGCCAACTACATACTTACACGGGGCTGAGCCACAGACCTCGGCCGCTAGGGCGATTGCATCAGATGCCGATCGGCCCGGCCTGAAACCGAATTGCCTGTCGCTCACCCCGTGCAGCATGCGGTGAGCAGTCAGTCTGTCTGCTAGTAGCTTTTCAAGTAGTTTGCCGAAGCCGTCCAGCAGGCAAATGGGCCTGTAGGATTTGGCCTCTGCAGGGTCCTTCTCGGGGCCCTTTTTAATGATCACCACGTTCGCAGTTTTCCATATTTTAGGGAATTTGCCTTGCCTAAGGCATGCATTGAAAGTGTGTGTGAGTGGCGCAACTAACTGTGGGGCTAAAAACTGCACTACCTCCGCCACAATGCCGTCCGGCCCGGGGGCTTTCCCCTTTTTTAGGGACTTAATAAGGGCAGCAACTTCCTCTTCTGAGAAAGGGAGGACCGCCACGTCGTTTTCATACCTATGAAGGTCTTCTTCACGTAATTGACGTTGCTCTTCAGTGTCCTCATTTCTATCATCGTCAGGCAACAGCGACTGGAGGAGGACCTCGGCAGTTTCCTGCCAAGATTCCGTCATCCCGTCCCCGCGCCTGAGCGTAGAAATCATTGTTGGGGAACGAATCTTTTCCCTTACCAGTCTATATGGCACGCCCCAAGGATCGAGGGCCAGTTGACTGGTTACGAAATTTTCCCAGCTAGTTGTTCTTGTCTTTTGTAGTTCCTTTTGAAAGTTCTCTTTTGCCTCCCGGTATAATTGCAACCATCTTTGCTTCTCCCACCAGACGACACTGCGCTGGTAGTGCTTCCTCAGTCTCCTGACTGACTGACGTAGCTCCTGCAGCTCGGTTGACCATGGTGCCGGTGTGGCCGCTACGGCCCTTCTCCTGGTTGGTACGGCTACCTCAATCGCTCTTGATACTGCGCGCACCAGTCCTTCTGCTCTGTCGTCCACGTTCATGTCTTGTCCTTCGTCTCCTTCCGGTAATGGAGGGATGTCGCACTCTCTGGCTAGACGTTCCCAATCTGCTTTCCTAAAGTTCCTTTGCACCTCCCACCCCATGGCCCAGCGGCACTCTCTGTCACCAATCATGAAGGTAATCAGATTATGATCACTAGTGGTGGCATTGTCTTCCACTTTCCACTCCCGGAGAATACTCACTGTGTTTGGCGTGACCAACGTCACGTCAATGTTGGTACCCTGTCCTCCTCCAGCCACGTAGGTGGGGGGATTTCCTGGTCTGTTTGCCACCACTAGTTGGAGAGCCATTATCATTTCTTCAGCTTTGGCTCTATTTTCGTCCCTAGTGCCACTGTACCACAGGGGGGATTTAGCATTTATGTCAGCAGTTATAATGATTTTGCGTCCCCGCAACGCCGTGGCTACACTCACTAGATGGTCTATATATTGTTCAATTCTCTCCCCGTACTGGAAGTACATATTAATGATGATAACGATTCCGGCAGGAGATTGTATCTCCACGACGTTGCAGTGACTATTGGAGAACTGTGTCAAGGGGGTTGCACGCAGTGCCGTGTTTGTTATTAGAATAGCCGCTCTGGGGATATCCCCACTGCTGATAGTTTGCCATGTTGCGGCAGTGAACGCAATTTTTCCAGCCAGAGAGTACGGCTCCTGTAGACAGAGTACATCCAGTCTCTTTTCCACCACTTCCTTTCGGAGCTCCTGCATTACGAGTCGACTGTTATGAGTGTTGAGTTGTCCGATTTTTATTCTAGTCGTCATGGAAAATAAGTATGTATATGGTCATGCGGCCAGGTTTTGTTCCAGTCATAAGCCAGTCGGCCGTTTGCTATTACTGATTGATTGTAAATGTCGTCCAGGTCGAATTTCTCACCTCGTCTTTCAAAGACTTTTTTTTAGTAAGTCCCGCAGTGCTCTGAAGTCAGTGGGGAGATTCACCGACTTTAATTGTATCCTATCCACAGCCTCCATCACCGAGAAGGTTACCCTTCGTCCGTACTCATGTCCCACCCGGACCACATGACGTAAGGCAGTGGTCAGGGTAGCCGGCTGCTCCAGTCTTGCTAATTGCATGGTGTACTCTAGATTTGGGTACACCCTCACCGGGTCTACGGGTGGCAACCTGACCACCGGACTATCTTTGGCGTCAGAGTTGGCGGTGGAGCTTGTTATTATGTTATCTTGTATAGGTTTTGTGATTTTATCCGCCACTACCACAGGATGCTCTTGCCGTTGTAGATTTTTAATCGGCAGCGTCCCCCGGCATTGGGAGGAGGGTGCTCTGATCTCTGAGGGGAGCTCAGTTTGAATACCAATGTCCCTGGTGGGGGACTCTGTCTGTATAGATTTGTCAACTACTTGAATGTCTGGGTTGATGAGCGACTTCAGGAAGCTCCTGAACCTACTTGCTCTCATTGCATCCCTCCTCCTTTTGCTCGGGGATTTATGCTTTGGCATCCTGCATGGTATGCCGTTTTCAGCCATAATCTATTCGTGAGATCAATCTTTGTTCAAGCATCCTGTAGGTAGGGCAGTTCCGTCCTGTGGCTCCACAAGACTTCTTGCCACGATTCTTACAGGGGATGCAGACACCTGTGGCCTTACAATCTATTCTGGTATGTCCATTGTCACCGCATTTGGAGCAGGCCGACCCCCTGGTGCAGTGCCTCAGTATGTGGTCCAAGTCGCCACAGTTATGGCAACGAGGTACCACTATGTAGTCTCTAGTATTAATTGCGTGGAAACCCATGTATAGTCTGCCCAGTGATGTTATTTTCCTCCACATTGTTGCAGAGACCTCGGCAACGTGATGCACGACATCCCGGTCCCGAGGTCCCGTTTTAAATCTTAGTTTGAAATTGCTTTTGAATTCATTTTCATCAATATTCTCAAAATTTTGCTTCCTTATTGCTTCAGACAGTTCCTCGTTTGTCATTATGGTAGGGACATCATATAATATGATCAAGGGGTTCCTTTTCTTGGGGGGTTCACATTTAACAACTGCGTTTAATTTTGGATTTTCAAGCAATTTAGTTTTGTCTTCTTCAGACGCAACTTCTACTATCACTGAGTTGCGGCTGGGTTTGACACATTTTATCTTAATCTTATCTTTGACAGGGTCAATTGTGGTAGTCAGGAGTTCCTGAATCCTTTTGACACTCGTGTCTTTCCCAGGCAAGGTCCTAAGGAAGACCGCTGTCTCCTGTTTCTTAGTTGCCCTGTCAATTGCTTCTTTTGTGTTATTTTGTCTGGTGGGGGGTTGTGCAGCCACCGTCGCCCAGGTTTTGCTTGGTTGTTGTTGCTGTTGTCTTAGCCTGGTGTTTTCTTTCTCCAATTCTTCCACTCTTCCTTCCAATTTGGCATGAGCAATTGCCCATGCAGCCAGTTCGTTCTTTATTTGCAATATTGCGGCCTGGCTTATCTTTCCATTTTTGATACTTTGCTCCAGGAGCAACGTAATTTTGGAATGTCTCCTCATTACTGTATAATCCTCCTCAGTCTGTCCCAGCTCGTCCTGTTGAGAGGGATCAGACACAACAGAAACTCTCGAAGGCGCACTAATATCACTCGTTTCTGGTGTGGCCATTGTATACGAGTGATAACAAAAGAAGTGGGAGCCCGTCTCTTGCCCCGGACCGGCTCCTCTGGCATGGGGGGGGACTCTTGCAGCTCGCCCACCGACCTCGCCCCTAGGTCAAGGGCACTCCAGAGCTGCAGGGTTCAGCGCGCCGTTGCCAGCGCACTGGTCCCCGTCGAAGGCCTCGTCGTCGACGATTTCACTCGACGCTCCTCGGCAAGTGCACCCCGCACTCCGGAGAGGCGGATGCACCCCTCGCCCTTCGCCGCCTACTAGCCCGAGTTTCCACCGGAAGGCCAAGGACCCACTCCTACTCAGGTGGTGGGTCGGTCCCCCAGTCGTTCGGCGGTCTGGGCCCATCTAACCTAGCCCAGGCGATGTCACCACCTCCTGGGTTTGGCAGAACACGCCCCGGTTACCCAGGGGCGCGGCGAAGCACCCTTGCCGACTCGCGCCGCGATCCCACGCCGACAAACGAGGTCGCCGGCATGCAGAGCACCTGCTGGTCTGTGCCCTGCGAACAGAAAGGGACTGGTGTTCGGTCCCTTGACACAGCTCCCCCTGTGCCACGCACCCTTCGCTTTCGCATCGGGTTGGGTCGCAGCTCTCCCTTTTGTCGCAAGGCAGAACGCCAAGCTTAACATCTGGCACCACGGGAAGGCGGAAAGAGCCACTTGGGAAGGAGAGGCTATGAGAGACGCTTCACTTCCCCTGTGAGGACGGCCGCGGCACACCCGACTGGAAAGCGATACGCCCCAGTGCGAGCTTCCGTGCCCTACGGCGCGCCGGCAGCGGGCGGGCCCGCCCCGAAACGCGCCGTCAAACGACTGACCTCACGCCAGACTCAGCCTTTGTACAACAGTCTTTGTGGTATATGTACTAGTGGTCTGGTGGTAGATAGCTATATGCAGGATGCAGGTGTGGTGATTTTGTATGGCGCAGGATACGAATTGTGTATTAATTACATCGATATGGTACATGGATATCGGTTTCACGCTGAAATATTCAAGCTTCTGTCCTCAGTGGCAAATCAGTGTAATTGTCGAAGTGTTTTCCCGTATTTGACGATGTGTAGACCACTTTTGCAAGGTTTAACTGTCAGTTCAATATGGCGATATGTAAAAAATATTTTTGCTGCTGAAAGTCTCGTCTGCAGAAAAAAATGGGAGACAGTGCTCCCATACTGGCAGTAGCAGTAATTTGTCGTGGTAAATTCAGCAAGAGCCAATCAGAATGCTCGATTCATTCACAAGACATTCTTTGTGCTGGCACATAGGAGCCTCTACATAGCGGTGAGAACGTTTACCATTTCAGATGCGTTTGTTGAAAGCAGGACATCACGATTTCCAGGAAGGTTAGCACGGGATGTCTCGTTAGCACCATCAGAAAGAATGCATTCGGTGTTATTCTGAGCTACTTTGTAAACAGCTCCTATTAGGGCAAGAATTTCCATGCAGACAAGCTGAGACATCACTAAAGCTCTTACAACAACAACAACAACAGCAACAAAAGCGACCAATAACTATTTCTGCGACACTTTACGATTTTCATGGAAGGCCGATATGTGATCAACGGGCTCTGCCGTTAGGAGCATCAGAAAGAATGCATTCGGTGTTATTCTGGACTATTTTCGTTAACAGTTTCTGAAAGCACTGCAAAAGATTTCTATAGCGCATCCGGAGGGAGACTTGGCTCTTATTTACATAGGCCTGTGACGTCAGTATAACATTGACAACCTTTTAGCTGTGCTTGAGATGGTGAGTCGCTCGGCAATTAGGTCTTCGCTGGACTGCAGGTACAAAGGCTATGCATCATCGCTGGAGCAACGTTATACATGAACGCACAGTCCAACATATCCTTCACGTGGGACTGGGACTCCCATCAGGTTCACCATGGATAATCCACCGAGTATTACTGTGGGAAGCATTGCAAAATATTTATATATTGTGTCCAGAGGGGAACTTGACTGTTATTTACATAGACATGAGACATCAATGTAAAACTCGAAGAACTCTAACTGTAGACCTATAAACAGACATGGCTGCAGGCGGTAGCAGACTGAGAGCAGTGGCTCATGCCTCGTCGTTCATCTCTACGACAGTGACTCGGATCTGACTGGCCCTGCAAAGCACGTGTGCGGATTTGGCAGCATCTGCGTCGGGTGGCGGGTGGCGGGATGTTTTTTATTAGTTATCTTTTGTGTAAAATATATTCGATAGATTTCCCCCACCAATAGGGTGCTGGGAAATAAAGAAGCTTCCCCACTTGTGAAGGATAGCTTTTTTATTAATATGCATAATTAATTTGCATACATTTGTTGTATCAACGTGGTGTTAGTGGTGCAATAGTTAAGGGGATGGGGTGGGTGGGTTGGTGACATGGAGCAGAACAACAGGTTAAGTGCAGATCACTAAAAGCGTTTTTACATGCAATGAGTGTTTGTGCACTGCATTATTTCGACAGTTTTCAAGTAGTAAGCGTATTTGTAAGTGGTTTACAAGCATTATTTTGACAATTTACGAGTTTTTTTCGTGCCTGTTCATCAGTGTACTGCATTATTTCGCTGATACATGAGTAGTTTGCAGGTCTGTATGCTATGTAGTATGACCTCAAGCATGTCAGAGCGAGTATTTTGTATATATGTAATTAATGAACTAAGTGAAATCCATCCATAAATAAATTGTTCCAAAATATATAAGGTATATTTCTTCCTGTCTCCATCATCCGGTCACCTACTCATTCCTTTTCCTGCCATTTTTCCCCAGACCGCCATGGGAGGACAGTGTCCTCTTGTGGTAGTACTGGGTACTAGCTCAGTTAGTCTCTGGGCCTCATGGTAAACATACTGGATGGAGCTACTGCCTGTGACAACTAAAATTGTTTAAATAAACACTGCATACAAAATAAAGAATTATGTCCATCCTATCCAGCACAGGCTGTGTCGTTTTTCCTCCAGTTCCAAGGAAGAGATGGTGGTTGGATGACTTAGGTTATTGGGGGTAGCCCAAGTGACATTTTTTCCACAATTTTCTTAGTTTAGTGGATGTGGCCCAACTGACATTTTTTTCATACCAAAATTGAATTTCCCGCCATTTTTTGTGGAGGTGGAAGAGAGGGGAGGGGGGAGGCCAGGAGAGGGGTTAGGTTAGTGGAGGTAGCCTAATTGACCTGTTTCCCCACCAAAATTTGAACTTCCTGCCATTACATCACTGCGACATTGCCACATCTATCGCTGCCATATTGGGCCCACCATATTTAATAAATTTGGCAACAATGCAGAGTAGTGTGACCCCATCCTTGCCCTGCTACTGACATCATTAAAGGCTTTTTTCGTGGCAGCGGAATCATCTCACAAAATTCCAACTAACTTTCTCCTCCGAATGCGAAAATATTTTGTTGAAACCGACCTACATAGAAAGAAACGATCACCATGACAAAATAAGGGAAATCAGAGCTCGTACAGAAAGATATAGGTGTTCGTTCTTTCCGCATGCTGTATGAGATTGTAATAATAGAGAATTGTGAAGGTGGTTTGATGAAACCTCTGCCAGGCACTTAAATGTGATTTGCAGAGTATCCATGTAGATGTGGATGTAGATGTAGAAGTTTAACATGACCCTTAAAACCACTAAAAATTACTGGTTTCCGAAATAATAGATCTTCGGTCTTATTGTCACTTGCAGTAATAAACATAAATTTCAAACAAACATTGAAAAATTATAATGAACGTGAAGGTGTAGGAGCTCACGATCGATATGAGCTTGAGGGGCAGCAGAAATAGATTTCATGGTCGGCAGCAAAGATTGCGAAGCTGAAGGAGACGAGCCTAGTGACACCGACAGCGAAAACTCGCTAGATGACTGCCTCCCTACAGCGTCACTTTTGTATGGTATCAGTTTTTCACCCTGAAATAACCAAAAAATTAAGGGATCAATTATTACACCAAGTTTAAAGCACTTCAACGAAGTTATAGATATATCGATCAAATTTACCTTCACTTCTTAGGAAGACTGTCGATTTTTCTATTGCTACCGCACTTCGTAAAATGGTATCATTCTGCAATACAACTAATGTCTGAGCCGACGACGATAGCGAGAAACTACCGCATAGACCAAGTGGGAGGCAAGTCTTCCACATTGCACGTACGTGCGTACAAACTAAAGAGATCACGCCACACGGCAACAGGTACGTTATTGTCTCTGTAATGCTGTACCGCTTCTTAAGCTATGTGTCTGTTGCTTGTTTTTAACTGCAGGCATTGTTATTAAAATAGGGTTCATGGCTTTTCCAATTTCTGGAATGACCCAATATTTTAAAGAAATTGAAATTTTACAAATAAATGTTAGTGACTTTTAAGGGTTTTATTTTAAAACCAAAAATTTTCACACTGCTGCTATGATAAATTGATATGCTGGTTTTTTTACTCGGATTTTAGTAAAAAATGTGAAGTCCTGTTATAACAGAGACGAAACAAATATCGAAAAATACCGATTATTCAGAACTAAAATACCGGTATCGGTTTTAACCGGTCGTTTTTCCCATTCCTACGCGATTCTTGCGCGGCCTCTAAGATCTCAGCCCAAGAAGGTCTGCACGCCTCCGTGATTGTCAAAACATACTATAGCCCAGACGCCTGTTCCTCACATCGCAAAAAGATGCCGTGTCTGTCTTTTTAAGTTTTCAGTCATTCTTATAGGTATATACCCTGACAATGCGGAATCAAGTTGAGATCCTTTGCCGATAGCACTTATTACCTAGTATGTCCGCCCCGATAGCTGAGTGGTCAGCGTGATGGATTGCCGTCCTACGGGCCCGGGCTCGATTCCCGGCTGGGTAAGAGATTTTCTCCGCTCAGGGACTGGGTGTTGTGTTGTCTTCATCATCATTTCATCCTCATCCGGCTCACAGGTCGCCCAATGTGGTGTCGAATGTAATAAGACCTGCACTAAGGCGGTCGGACCTGCCCCGCAAGGGGCCTCCAGGCCAATGACGCCAAACGCTCATTTCCATTACATAGTGTGAAAACACAGCCATTTGTATTTCAAAAGAACGGTAATTTCTGAATCCATGCTGGTTATGTATCACTAGGTAATTTTCTTCGAGGCATTTCACAGTGTTCTAGCCGGCCACTGTGGCTGAGCGGTTCTAGGCGCTTGAGTCCGGAACCGCGCTGCTGCTACGGTCGCAAGTTCGAATCCTGTCTGGGGAATGGATGTGTGAGATGTCCTTAGGTTGGTTAGGTTTAAGTAGTTTTAAGTGTAGGGGACTGATGACCTCAGATGTTAAGTCCCATAGTGCTTGGAGCCATTTGAACAATGTGCTAACGCGGTGTGGCCGACGCAACGTTCCAGTCCTTAGGTACAGATCTTTTGTCGAACAAACAGTTGTTCATGACTGGTAAAGAGCGATCGATTTCATCACCATACTGTGAAAGATACGTAATTGGTATACAGTCTTAGCTGGGAGACTTGCTTATATTAGGTGACTTACGTTCCTTTACCACAACGAGGGTATCTGCTGTATTTCTGTGGAACTACACGGTTAGACAAAAATATGGGAAAACAGCGAGACGTCCATGCTTGAACATAAATGCAGCACCTGTGCCGTGTCTCAGAACCTTCCAAGTGGCAGTCGTGGTCAGCATAATTTTCTCCGTAGTTCTGAGTGCATTATGTCAGAGCTACGTGAATTAGAAAATGGGCTACGTCTTGATGTTCGCATGATGGGTCCTTCCGTAAACAAGAGAGCAGAAGTGTTTGGGGTTTCAAGAGACACCGTAAGTCACAACGCGGATGAAAGTGTATGATCGTGACAACCGGTTATTCAAGAGGATTGTGACCAAAAATAAGAGGACGACAATTTCAAAAGTCACTGTAGGACGAATGTCGCACTCGCGAACCTTGTGATTACCAAAACAATACGAAGGGAGCTCCATAACCACGGTATTTAAAGGGAGAACCGAATTCCAAAAGCACTCAGTAGTGATGCAAATGTCCGCAACAGGAAAATATGATGATAAAGACATAACACGTGGTCTGTGGAGCAATGGAAGAAAGCAGTTTGGTCGAATGACTCTTACTTCACACTGTTTCCAACTTCTGGCCGAGTTTACATCCCAAAAGTGAAACGTGAAGGGGATTCGGTGATGATTTGAGTAGCTATACAGTGGTTTTCCGACGGCACTCTTCGCAGTCGCTTTACAACCAAGCATCACGTGACCATTTTGACTGATCATGTCCATTCCAAGGTAAAATGTTTGTTCACTATTGATGATGCTATTTTCCAAGACGACGGGGCTCCTGGTCACACAGCTGGCATAGTCCAGGACTGGTTTTGTGAGCGTGAGGATGAACTGTCGCATCTCCTCCGACCATGACAGTCACAGATCCCAATATCTTGAACCTTCTTAGTCTACTTTGGAGAAAAGGCGACGTGATGGGTATCCACCTCCATCATTATTACCTGATCTTGCCACTATTTTGCAGGAGGAATAGTATATGATTCATTTGAAAACCATACAGAATCTGTATAGATTCATTCCAAGACAACTGGAAGTTGTTTTCAATGCCAACAGGTTTCCTAAACCTTAACAGTCATGGAAACGTTTTGCGCTTTTGGTGTTTCCATACTTCTTTGCAACCCCTGTATAAGTGCTTCGAAACAGCAAGCGCAGTGCAATTCGAGCGAACATAAGCTCCAGACGTAGAACAATATTGTACCCCTGACAGAGGGTAATGCCTTCATAGACATGCTCCTGTACAATGCACAGAACGGAATGTCGGTTTGGGGAGCAACTTCCCATGCGGCTAGTTTCCACTATCATCTATCTTGCTACTACAAGAATCATCTTCAATAAAACATTTGTGTCATGAACAGTATACTAAAAATCCTGAACAGTGGGGCGTGAGCATGATGCTGATGGGGAGATGGCGCTACAAGTTTAGTTTTTTATGTTTTTCTAGAATATCTCGAAACCTTTGGCTTTTAGTGAAAATATTTCCCACAACTAAATTAGACTGCCTTAAATATCCTACAAAAAATGACCCCTTCGTTTTTCCTGTAGGACTGACAGTTCCCGCTTTGCAGGGGCTAGATAAATCTCAATTTATTAAAAATAGTGTTTTAATGGTATAAAATTAACGTTTATTGTTAAATGAAGTGGGTGAAGAACATATATTAAACGTGTTTAGGACATATAAGTGCAAGAGCATATTAAGAGAAGAATTGTGTTATTGGGTAGTTACTGGTTGGAGAGGGTGACGGAGACTGTGTAGAGTTGATATGCGAGGGAAGGCAGGTCGTGATTTTGCGGCCATGCAGTTCCTTTATAGGTCTGTGAACCGCAGAGCGAGCATGTGAGTCCCCACTCTCTCTAGTTACTAAATCACAAAAAACAACTATAGGGTATTTCACAAAGTTATATCAACCCTTCCGCAGTTCGCATTATGAATCACTGGAGACTGGAGATGCAGTGTGCAGACACTTCCGGTGTCGGATGGCGAGGGGGGGGGGGGGAGAGGGGGGGAGGGTTGGTGGGGTGTATTTGCACGAATGTGTTAACACTATATTGAATACAGATATGAATTGCGAAGTGGAATTAGATTACTAACAAAAGAGAAGCTAATGGACAGTTTCTACGTAAATCTATGCACACTGTTCTAGACTGCTTGAGGGAAAATTGATTCTTAGTCATCCTGTACGGCAACTATAGTGTCCTTTCAGGAAAGCAACTTCCCCTTCAACAAGTGCCGTTCACTTTTCAGTTTGCAGACAGACTGTCCAGTTCTCTTATGTGAGTAGACAAAAAAACGTCACTGAGCTTATCTTTATACAGTAAGATGTTTTCAGTTTATTAAATAAGTAATTATTTTAGTTGTTAAATGAACATTTATATAAAATACGTTCCTATGAACATTGTCTGAGAAATGTTTAATTTTAACTGTAATTTTGTGAGTGACTTGTGTAGTATTGGTGGGAAAGCGATTGGACTGGTAAATTTGGCATCTTTCTGCTGTCTGTTGTTGACAGCATATTGCAAAGCCATGTACTTGTGTTGTAGTCACTTGCTGGTGAATTAATGGATGACCACAAAGTTACTACACTTCTCTCACCATTAACTGTGTTACTAGTAGACTATAACAATCTCATCAGTTCACGAATTGATGGCACTTACACTGAGTGGAGTCACTTGCCACATTTCCACAGAATATCTTGCAAGATGGGTATTAGTATGTTTGATGGAATAGGACTGATCATGTTAAAATCTAGAATGGCAGTTGCACTAATGATGGACTCATGTTGAAATATCTGAAGTTCCATAACACCACGGCAACCTGCTCCTGTTACAGAGCCAGCTAATGGTCCCTCCTCAGATGTTGGGGTGATGCATTTTCTACCTCTCATTCTGCGGAAAGTATTCCAGGCACTGATAGTGGAGTCAATGAAATCAACATTGTTGAATACATTTTGCCAACACATTACATTACAGAAGTTCTTAAATCTGGCAGACAGCTGATAGCACCTGCTGTGGAGCTTTTTAAAACAATAGCTCATGTAACAACGGCAAATAAATACTCACTTAGTAAGCTGAAAATAGCTCAACTATGTAAACACTAGTTCAGTGAAGTTATTTTGTTTACATGGGAAAAATAGACAAGAAATGTTGCCATACAATATGACTAAGAATCAATTTCCCCTCTAGCAGTGTGGAACAGTGTGGAGAGATTTACGTAGATTATGCTCTTATGCGTTTATTACGTTAGTGTTATTAATAATTAATATACGTATTCCATACCGTGTTGAAGCATATTGTGGAAAATACACAGACCTGGGCATGTCTGTACATTCAGTCACTAGTGATTCATAAGGCGAGCTGCGGAAGTATGAAATACCTTGCAGCTGCTTTTAGTGATGTAGTGAGGTAGACAGAATGGGGAATCGCCTGGTCGCTGTTCAGTTTGCAGACTTAAGGAGGAGGGAACTGCATGAAAACTATCTGGCGACCTCCCTGCCGTCATGCCTCTAACCTCGACCCCTCTCTTTCCACACAGTTACCCACTCAGAACAGAATTTATCCCTTAATACGGTTATCCTACACTTAGATGTGGTACACACATTTAACATTTGTTCTTAATCTAGTTCATTTACCATTAAACATCAATTTTATACCATTAAAACACTATTTTTAATAATCTGCGATATTTCCATCCCCTGCATCCTGGGAACTATTACTTCTAGAGAAAAATGAAGAGGACCTTTTCTGTAGGAAGTTTGATGCATTTTAATTCAGTAATGGGAAACCTTTTCGATGGAAACCGCCGCTTTAGAGATATTCAGGAAAAACATAAAGAAGTGATCTTTACAAGAGCCCCTCTCCCCCTCCCCCCCCTCCCCCCCCCCCCACTCTCACCTCACCGGTGAGGATTTTTAGTGTGTTGTTCAGTGCACTTCCCCTACTACTGTACAACAATTCGCAACTACACGAATTTTTTTCCTCTAGTGGGCAGCCTATACAACCTGCGCATGCCCGCGAAGCTCTCAGGCTAGAACACACAGAGTCCCGTCTAACGGGACAGATTTGAAAGAACGTGATGCAGAGGGTGTAGTTTAGGCAGGAGACGGTTCTGTGATGGTTTTGTGTGTTCATCATATCATGAGTTCTCATTCAGATCACCGTAAAGATTAACCTGGGTATTTATTTCAACATTTTTGATTACTAAGTATTGTTCTACAGCTTCATGAAGAGTATGTTGAGGACACTCCCATCTTCCTTGATGACAACAGCAATGTTCACACTACTGCATGCATACTTTCGTTGTTTGATGAACATTCAGGCACCTTATCACACAACCATGGGCCCTCTAAATAACTCGATCTGAATCTCATAGAAAATGCCTCGGATTATTAGAAATAGTGGGTGAAACATTGCAATCAACAATCCAGAAATACGGTAGCTACACGGGATCTAGTCATCAGTGAGTAGCTTCAACTTGTTATGGCACACTGTAAGAACCTTGTGGACTTTTTTCCTCCTCAAATTGAGGTCAGTGTCTAGACTTTAGGTATTATACATTAACACAGTATTGGCATGATGTCTCCTGGGGGTGCGTGCGGTTGAGGGGCAAGGGGGGGGGGGGAGGAAGCAGAGGAATGGTTTTTTGTCTAGTGTGCTTATTTGGGGTGGCTTTAGCTGCCTCACTTCATTTATGATGTTCCTGCATGGCCACTGTTCGGTTATAGTTAGTACAGAGTAATTCAAAAAGAAAGCACAGATTTCTGTTGTTTACCACAGACAAACTAGAAGGTGGGGCCAATAGAAGTGACCTGGAGAACAGAGTTCCAGGGCACAAAGAAACACGGCAGAGGAAAGGAAGTACGGTAGTAACCTGACAACAGCAGACGTTGAAAATGATCACCATCTATCTCTTGACACTTCTGCGTAACAACGTAAGAATTTGACGGTCACAAAATCCTCGTCAAACATGACCCATCGAAACTGAATGTGTCTTGTGTCGTTTCTGTTCACAAAGTTTTTGGACCTTTCTTT
The DNA here is from genome assembly GCF_023864345.2 of Schistocerca serialis cubense. Lineage (NCBI taxonomy): Eukaryota > Metazoa > Arthropoda > Insecta > Orthoptera > Acrididae > Schistocerca > Schistocerca serialis. The sequence goes on from NC_064640.1 coordinate 528,863,290, forward strand.
TCTGTGGAGGAAACAATGACAGGGATGTCATACTGCATATGCTACAAAATTGATTGATTCCTCAAATTCACGAATATTCCAGTGACTTCATTATTATGCACGAGGGTGCCCCACCTTACTTTCAACTTGAGGTGCAGTGTTATCTTAACAACGCCATTCTACAACGTTGTATTGGAAGAGGTGTACAACAAGATCTTGTTCAATGTTTCTGGCCTCCCGCTTCACCAGTCCTCACACCTTGCAATTTTTTTCTGCAGAGCTACATAAAAGACAGAGTCTTTGTCCCTTCTATGGCAGCTACTCTTCAAGATCTGAGAAATCGAATTGTTGAAGCTGTCGATTCAATTAACAGGACCTGTTGATTGGGGTGTGGAATGAAATGGACTGCCGTTTCGATGTTTCTCGAGCAATTCACGGCGATCACGTTGAGTGTATGGTATAGTGTCTGCAAGAACATAAAACTTTGAACCTTCCACTATCCAGCGACATGCGCAATGTGTTTCTATCTTTCACAGTTTGTCTGCAATAAACAATTGAAATCTGTTCTTTCTTTAAATGGGAACATTTTAGGTTAGGCTTTACCGTGACTGTTACTGACATCGAATGAAACAACAATTTCACCATTACCAGTCACTGTTTATTTATATCCGCAACGTGTTTCGAAGGTTTACACCTCCTTCATTAGGTGGATTTACCTGTGTTAGTATGATATATGAGTGTGTTGTTACGATTTTGGGGTAACTTGTGGCACTGTCTAGTGAAGAAACAGAATCAGTATTTCACAACATGGTTTTGGAGAGGTTTTTGACTAAACTCTGAGCTTATATCTAAAGACGAAAATAGAATACCTCCAGTGGTCACAGACTCGTTCCTCTGACGTAACACATCACATGTGAAGTGTCATATTTTCTTAGCAAAATAATTTGTAAACAAAATTTGACAGTTTACATGTGATGTGTTACGGCAGAGAAAAGAGTCTGTGACCGCTGGAAGTACTCTATTTTGCTTGTTTTATTTTCAACTTTCGATATAAGCTTACATTTTAGTCAAAAATTTCCCCAAAACCATGTTCTGAAATAGTGTTCCTGTTTCTATACTAAACAGTTATTGCAAAATCGTAACACAACACATACATATGTCATACTAACATATGTAAATTCACCTGATGATGGAGGTTTAAACCTTCGAAACGGTTTATCGTTATAAATACATTGTAATTGATAATAGTAAACTTATTGTTTATGTTCTTTCTGAATCAATTCCGCGCGCTATACGAGATTGGAATAATAGAGAATTGTGAAGGTGGTTCGATGAACCCTCTGCCAGACACTTGAATGTGATTTGCAGAGTATCCATGTAGATGTAGACAGCAATAGATAGATTCATACCGCATAAGACAATAAGAGACGGGACTGATCCACCATGGTACACAAAACACGTCAGAACATTGTTGCAGAAGAAACGAATAAAGCATGCCAAATTCAGAAGAACGCAAAATCCCTGAGACTGGCTAAGTTTTACGGATACTCGAAATTTAGTGCGAACGTCAATGCGAGATGTCTTTAATAGTTTCCAAAATGAAATATTGTCTCAAATATGGTAGAAAACCCAAAGAGATTCCGGTTATGAGTAGACTACACCAGTGGCAAAAAACAGTCAATACCGTCACTGCGCGATAGCGATGGAAATGTTACCGATGATGGTGCCACTAAAGCGGAATTACTAAATACAGTTTCCCGTAATTCCTTTGCCAAAGAAGACGAAGTAAATATTCTAGAATTCGAAACCAGAACAGCTGTTAGCATGAGTGACATAAAAGTAGATATCTTAGGTGTTGCAAAACAACTCAAATCACATAAGAAAGGCAAGTCTTCCGGTCCAGATGGTATATCAGTCAGGTTCCTCTCAGAGTATGCAGACACAAAAGCGCCTTTCTTAGCACTTGACGAAAGGTCTGTTCCTAAAGACTGGAAAGTAGCACAGGTCACACCAATATTCAAGAAAGGAAATAGGAGTAACCCATTGAATTACAGACCCATATCACTGACCTCAATTTGCAGTAGGATTTTGGAGAATATACGGTATTCGAACATTATGAATCGCCTTAAAGAAAATGACTTACTGATACATAACCAACACGAATTCAGAAAATATCGTTCTTGTGCAACACAGATAGCTCTTTATTCCCATGAAATAATGAGTGCTGTCGACAAGGGATCTCAGATCGATTCCATATTCCTAGATTTCCAGAAGATACCGTTCCTCACAAGTGACTACTAATCAAATTGCGTGCATATGGAGTATCGTCTCAGTTGTGTGACTGGATTTATGATTTTCTCTCACAGAGGTCACAGTTGGTAATGATAGACGATAAATCGTCGAGTAGAACAGAAGTGATATCTGGCGTTCTGCAAGGTACTGTCATAGGCCCTCTGCTGTTCCTGATTTATATAAATGATCTAGGTGATAATCTGAGCAGCCCCCTTAGATTGTTTGCAGATGACGCTGTAATTTACCGTCTAGTAAAATCATCAGACGATCAATTCCAATTACAAAATGATCTAGAGAGAATTTCTGTGTGGTGTGAAAAGTGGCAATTGGCACTAAACAAAGAAAAGTGCGAGGTCATCTACTCGTACATGAGTACTAAAAGAAATCCGATAAATTTTGGGTATACGACAAATCGCACAAATCTAAGGGCTGTCAATTCGACTAAATACCTAGGAACTACAATTACGAGCAACTCAAATTGGAAAGACCACATAGATAATATTGTGGGGAAGGCGAAACAAAGACTGCGCTTTCTTGGTAGAACGCTTATGAGATGCGACAAACCCACTAAAGAGACAGCCTACATTACACTTGTCCGTCCTCTGCTGGAATATTGTTGCACGGTATAGGATCCTTACCAGGTAGGATTGAAGGAGGACGTCGAAAAAGTGCAAAGAAGGGCAGATAGTTTCTTGTTATGGCGCAATAGGGGTGAGTGTGTCACTGATACGATACGGGAGTTGGGGTGGCAGTCACTGTAACAAAGGCGGTTTTCTTTGCGGTGAGATCTATTTAGGAAATTTCAATCACCAACTTTCTCTTCCGAATGCTTAAATATTTTGTTGATACCCACCTACGTAGGGAGAAATGATCATCATAATAAAATAAGAGAAATCAGATCTCGAACGGAAAGATTTAGGTGTTCCTTTTTCCCACTAGCCATTCGAGAGTGGAATCGTAGAGGAGTAGTATGAAAATGGTTCGATGAACCCTTTGCCAGGCACGTCTACATCTACATCTACATTTATACTCCGCAAGCCACCCAACTGTGTATGGCGGAGGGCACATTACGTGCCACAGTCATTACCTCCCTTTTCTGTTCCAGTCATGTATGGTTCGCGGGAAGAACGACTGCCGGAAAGCCTCCGTACGCGCTCGAATCTCTCTAATTTTACATTCGTGATCTCCTCAGGTATAAGTAGGGGGAAGCAATATATTCGATACCTCATCCAGAAACGCACCCTCTCGAAACCTGGACAGCAAGCTACACCGCGATGCAGAGCGCCTCTCTTGCAGAGTCTGCCACTTGAGTTTGCTAAACATCTCCGTAACGCTATCACGGTTACCAAATAACCCTGTGACGAAACGCGCCGCTCTTCTTTGGATCTTCTCTATCTCCTCCGTCAACCCGATCTGGTACGGATCCCACACTGATGAGCAATACTCAAGTATAGGTCGAACGAGTGTTTTGTAAGCCACCTCCTTTGTTGATGGACTACATTTTCTAAGGACTCTCCCAATGAATCTCAACCTGGTACCCGCCTTACCAACAATTAATTTTATTTGATCATTCCACTTCAAATCGTTCCGCACGCATACTCCCAGATATTTTACAGAAATAACTGCTACCAGTGTTTGTGCCACTATCATATAATCGTACAATAAAGGATCCTTCTTTCTATGTATTCGCAATACATTACATTTGTCTATGTTAAAGGTCAGTTGCCACTCCCTGCACCAAGTGCCTATGCATTGCAGATCTTCCTGCATTTCGCTACAATTTTCTAATGCTGCAACTTCTCTGTATACTACAGCATCATCCGCGAAAAGCCACATGGAATTTCAACACTATCTACTAGGTCATTTATATATATTGTGAAAAGCAATGGTCCCATAACACTCCCCTGTCGCACGTCAGAGGTTACTTTAACGTCTGTAGACGTCTCTCCATTGAGAACAACATGCTGTGTTCTGTTTTCTAAAAACTCTTCAATCCAGCCACACAGCTGGTCTGATATTCCATAGGCTCTTACTTTGTTTATCAGGCGACAGTGCGGAACTGTGTCGAACGCCTTCCGGAAGTCAAGGAAAATAGCATCTACCTGGGAGCCTGTATCTAATATTTTCTGGGTCTCACGAACAAATAAAGCGAGTTGGGTCTCACACGATCGCTGTTTCCGGAATCCATGTTCATTCCTACATTGTAGATTCTGGGTTTCCAGAAACGACATGATACGCGAGCAAAAAACACGTTCTAAAATTCTACAACGGATCGACGTCAGAGATATAGGTCTATAGTTTTGCGCATCTGCTCGACGACCCTTCTTGAAGACTGGGACTACCTGCGCTCTTTTCCAATCATTTGGAACCTTCCGTTCCTCTAGAGAGCGGTACACGGCTGTTAGAAGGGGGGCAAGTTCTTTCCCGTACTCTGTGTAGAATCGAATTGGTATCCCGTCAGGTGCAGTGGACTTTCCTCTGTTGAGCGATTCCAGCTGCTTCTCTATTCCTTGGACACTTATTTCGATGAGTAAGTGTGAATTGCAGAGTAACAGTGTAGAAACTCGTTGATGTAAGACGAGTGTGTGCGCAGGTTGGCTTCCGGAGGGTTCATCCCGGTGGCGATGGAGTTCGCAGCGGAGCTGACGTACCCCGAGCCGGAGAGCGTGTCGGCGGCGTTCCTGACGGCGGCGGGTCAGAGCGCGGGCGTGCCCGTCACGCTGCCGCACGGCTGGCTGCTGGAGGCGGCTGGCCACGGCTGGGCGCACGCGGCCCTCTGCGCGCAGCTCACCGCCGGGCTGCTGCTCACCGCCTGCGTCCGCCCGGACCTGCGCCGCACGCGCGCCTACCAGCGCCGGCCGCCGACCGCGCTCGTTCAATAAATGCTCCCACCCTACAGCGTACTGTCTCCTCCTTCGCGCTATAAATACCTCTCGTACCCTCGTGGCAGTGGTGCATCTGAATGCAGAGCAGTAATTGGCAACAATATCCTATGTGCTGTGCACTGAGGTGACAAAAATCGTGGGACAGTGATGAGCCCATATGTATAGATGGATGTAGTATCACGTACACGAGGTACAAAAGGGCAGTGCATAGGCGGGGCTTTTGTTCTCAGGTGATTCATGTGAAAAGGTTTCTGACGTGATTATGGCCGCACGACGGTAATTGACAGACTTTGGACGCGGAACGGCACACTACTGGCCATTAAAATTGCTACACCAAGAAGAAATGCAGATGATAAACGGATATTCATTGGAAAAATATATTATACTAGAACTGACATGTGATTACATTTTCACGCAATTTTGGTCCATAGATCCTCAGAAATCAGTATCCAGAACAACCACCTCTGGCCGTAATAACGGCCTTGATACTCCTGGGCATTGAGTCAAACAGAGCTTGGATGGCGTGTACAGGTACAGCTGCCCATGCAGCTTCAACACGGTACCACAGTTCATCAAGAGTAGTGACTGCCGTATTATGACGAGCCAGTTCAAAACTGGTTCAAATGGCTCTGAGCACTATGGGACTTAACATCTGTGGTCATCATTCCCCTAGAACTTAGAACTACTTAAACCTAACTAACCTACGGACATCACACACATCCATGCCCGAGGCAGGATTCGAACCTGCGACCGTAGCAGTCCCACGGTTCCGGACTGAGCGCCTAGAACCGCGAGACCACCGCGGACGGCGACGAGCCAGTTGCTCGGCCACCATTGACCAGACGTTCTCAATTGGTGGGAGATCTGGAGAATGTGCTGGAAGGTCAGCAGTCGAACATTTTCTGTATCCAGAAAGGCCCGCACAGGACCTGCAACATGCGGTCGTGCATTATCCTGCTGAAATATAGGGTTTCGCAGGGATCGAATGAAGGGTAGAGCCACGGGTCGTAACACATCTGAAACGTAACGTCCACTGTTGAAAGTGCCGTCAATACGAACAATAGGTGACCGAGACGTGTAACCAATGGCACCCCATACCATCACGCCGGGTGATACGCTAGTATGGCGATGACGAATACACGCTTCCAATGTGCGTTCACCGCGATGTCGCCAAACACGGATGCGACCATCATGACGCTGTAAAAAGAACCTGGATTCATCCGAAAAAATGACGTTTTGCCATTCGTGCACCCAGGTTCGTCGTTGAGTACACCATCGCAGGCGCTCCTGTCTGTGATGCAGCGTCAAGGGTAACCGCAGCCATGGTCTCCGAGCTGATAGTCCATGCTGCTGCAAACGTCGTCGAACTGTTTGTGCAGATGGTTGTTGTCTTGCAAACGTCTCCATCTGTTGACTCAGGGAGCCGGCCGGGGTGGCCGAGCGGTTGTAGGGGCTACAGTCTAGATCCGCGAGACCGCTACGGTCGCAGGTTCGAATCCTGCCTCGAGTATGGATGTGTGTGATGTCCTTAGGTTAGTTAGGTTTAAGTAGTTCTAAGTTCTAGGGGACTGATTACCTCAGAAGTTAAGTCCCATAGTGCTCAGAGCCATTTAAACCATTTTTTGATTCAGGGATCGAGACGTGGCTGCACGATCCGTTACAGCCATGCGGATAAGATGCCTGTCATCTCAACTGCTAGTGATACGAGGCCGTTGGGTTCCATCACGGCACCGAGCGAGGTGGCGCAGTGGTTAGACACTGGACTCGCATTCGGGAGGACGACGATTCAATCCCGCGTCCGGCCATCCTGATTTAGGTTTTCCGTGATTTCCCTAAATCATTCCAGGCAAATGCCGGGATGGCTCCTCTGAAAGGGCACGGCCGACTTCCTTCCCAGTTCCGATGAGACCGATGACCACGCTGTCTGGTCTCCTCCCCAAACAACCAACCAACCAAAAATCCAGCACGGCGTTCCGTGTTACCCTCCTGAACCCACCTATTCCATATTCTGCTAACAGTCATTGGATCTCGACCAACGCGAGCAGCAATGTCGCGATACGATAAACCGCAATCGCGATAGGCTACAATCCGATCTTTATCAAAGTCGGAAACGTGATGGTACGCATTTCTCCTCCTTACGCGAGGCATCACAACAACGTTTCACCAGGCAACGCCGGTCAACTGCTGTTTGTGTTTGAGAAATCGGTTGGAAACTTTCCTCATGTCAGCATGTTGTAGGTGTCGCCAACGGCGCCAACCTTGTGTGAATGCTCTGAAAAGCTAATCATTTGCATATCACAGCATCTTCTTCCTGTCGGTTAAATTTCTCGTCTGTAGCACGTCTTCTTCGTGGTGTAGCAATTTTAATGGCCAGTAGTGTAGTATGAGTTAGATGCATAGGTCATTCCATTTCGAAAAACGTCATGGAACTCATCCCTCCGATGTTCATAGTGTCAAGAGTGTGCCGACAATGAAATTTCAGACATTACCACTCATCACGGACAACCCAATGGTCGACGGCCTTCACTTAACGACCGAGTGCAGCGACGTTTGTTTAGAGTTGACAAGCAGACAAGCAACATCGCATCAAAAAACCGCAGAATTCAATGTGAGGCGTACGATGAACGTATCCGTTAGGGCAGTGTGGCGAAATTTGGCGTCAATAGGCTATAGCAACAGACGACCGACGCTAGTACCTTTGCTAATAGCACGATATCACCTGTAGCGCCTCTGCTGGGTTCGTGACCATATCGTTTGGACCCTAGACGACTGGAAAAATGTGGCCTGGTCAGCTAAGTCTCAATTTCAGTTGGTAGGAACTGGTGGTAGGGTTCGAGAGTGGCGTAGAATCCACGAAACCACTCTGATAGTGGCTCCATAATGGTGTGGGCTGTGCTTACATGGAATGGACTTGGTCCTCTTGTCCAAATGAACCGATCATTAACTGGAAATGGTTACGTTCGGCCACTTGGAGACCATTTGTAGCCATTCATTGGACTTCATGCTCGCGACTGGTTTGAAGAACTTTCTGGACAATTCGAGCGAATGATTTGGCCACCAAGATCGCTCGACCTGAGTCCCGTCAAACATTTATGGGATATGATGGACACGTCAATACTGCACCGGTACCACTTCCGCCATTATGGACGGCTATAGAGACAGTGTGGCTCAATATTTCTGCACAGGATTTCCAACGATTGTTGAGTCAATGCTATCTCAAGTTGCTGAACTACGCCGGGCAAAAGGAGGTCCGACACGTTATTAGGAGGTATCCTATGACTTTTGTCATATCATGTAAATAACAAGTATCTGAGATTTCACAGTTTCTTAACAACACGATATATGCATTATTTCAATACTAGCCAAAGCTGTGCGTCATCTGTTTATCAATATGCGTACCTAGAGTTCTATCATTGAAATAACATTTTATTTCGACTGTTATAATGTTGTTCCGACAGTTATGATTGTCTCGGTATAACTGGTAAAATATCAATTAACACTACGTGCCATCCGCTGGTGTAAATGCATACTTGAGTCTCGCGGTAATGATCCTATAAATGAAAACACTGACAATACGTCATTCGTACTACCATAGAAACAGCACGTTATTTCGAATGTTAAAACGTAATCGTGACTATAAAAATAATATTCCGACTGTTATAATGTTATTTATGCAGTTGTGTCTAGATAACAATTTTGGAAATTTGTGGTAAGATCTTACGGGACCAAACTGCTGAGGTCATTGGTCCCTAAGCTTACACACTTCAACTAACTTTCGCTAAGGACAACACACACAACCATGCCCGAGGGAGGACTCGAACCTCCGACGAGGGAGCCGCGCGAACCGTGACAGGACGCCTCAGACAGCGAGGATACTCCGCGCGGCGTCTAGATAGCAGCTACATAAGAGTTAACGCTACGTACCACCTGTTATTGTAAATTAGTACTTACAAAAACTTTGGAATTCATGCTGCAAACGGCTGTTGACCACATAAAAACGGTATCTATAGCCTCTGTTTCGTACTTACGGCTATCAATGTTTAAGTGCTAAAACGAAAACTCCAAACTAGGTGACGTAGCACTTACCCGAGTTTTCAAATGGCTCTGAGCACTATGCGACTTAACTGCTGAGGCCATCAGTCGCCTAGAACTTAGAACTAATTAAACCTAACTAACCTAAGGACATCACACACATCCATGCCCGAGGCCGGATTCGAACCTGCGACCGTAGCGGTCGCTCGGTTCCAGACTGTAGCCCCCAGAACCGCACGGCCACTCCGGCCGGTCCGAGTTTTCAAGAAAAGATTATTTCATGAAACTATTAGCACTCATTAACCCATTACAGATACAAACTGGGAAAGAAAGTTTGTTGTTTTATAAATAAAAAAATTTGTTCTACGAATATCTTTGTTCGAAAGAAAGGTATTCAGAAAGCATGGTATGTTACTGACAACAGTAATCCAAATGATACTTTATTTCTTTCAGTTTGTATATTACAGAAATTCACATTTTTAATATATTACAGACATGACATTTTTATTTTTCAAACCATCATTCATTCAGTTCATATAATTGTTAAGTATTATGTTGACAGAGCAATATATACTCTGCTTCAGCGTAAATATTATACTACGGTTATTTATAAACTGATGACCCACAAACAAATCATTTGTCACGCTCTTCAACAGCAAAATGATTCTTTGTCGCAGAAATAATTTTTCTGCTTGTGCAAATATTTTATTCTAAACAACCTAAATGTAAGCTACACATAGCCTACAGCATCAACAGTTAGATAACATAAATTAACCCCATCACTTGATGTATAACACTGTTTCTTTCTGTCAATTTAGTTTCTGTGATCACTTTTATGCAGTGGTGTGCATAAAAGTGTGTTGTGAAAAACATAAGAAATGCAGGGTGCTACAGAACAACTAAATATTAGACCAAAATTATCAACGTCTAACGCAGAAAAGCAACGACGTGCTAGCAGACGGTATTTCCCTATATAAGCGAGAAAATCAAGCAAAAATCACCGTAAGTATGAATCAACATATTGTTAACGAACTGTTTTTCGATCTAAAAGCAAATCACAATGTAAATAATTTAATTACAGACCACTAATGATGCTTTACCTCAATAATGCAAAACGCGTCTGGTGAAAAAAAATCACCCTTTTTTGAAACTGCAGTGACAGAACAAAAATACCTTCAAGAATTGTAAAGCAACTAAGGATTCTATGGCCACACAAATGAAGAATCTGTGATTGGGTCCCACATTGCATTCAAATATAAGTACAACTACTATTATTAACCAATTAATCATTCAGCCAAAGACAGCACAGTAGCAGCAACAAAAACAACAACGACAACAAAACAGGTAATTACAGTGTGACAACTCTCTGGTCGCGGAGGGTCGCAGCAATCTCAAATGGAGAACAGATGACACGAAGCGATCCGAATAGTATCGACTTTAAACGATCTGTACTAGGGGGGAGGGGGGTGGAAGGGGAGGTGGAAGGACTTATCGTGCCCTTAATATAGCTACTCTATAGGGCGTTCGTAACACGCTAATTTACCTAAGCTTCCAACTAATAACAAAATCGGTACATAGGCGGCACGAGGTGCCTCCTTACAATGTCAGTATTGGCTCTTTATCAAGAAAGTTTGACGACCACTGATCCCGACTCTCAATATCGTTATCATTATCATCAACAACAAGAACATCTTTCACTAATATACACTCCTGGAAATGGAAAAAAGAACACATTGACACCGGTGTGTCAGACCCACCATACTTGCTCCGGACACTGCGAGAGGGCTGTACAAGCAATGATCACACGCACGGCACAGCGGACACACCAGGAACCGCGGTGTTGGCCGTCGAATGGCGCTAGCTGCGCAGCATTTGTGCACCGCCGCCGTCAGTGTCAGCCAGTTTGCCGTGGCATACGGAGCTCCATCGCAGTCTTTAACACTGGTAGCATGCCGCGACAGCGTGGACGTGAACCGTATGTGCAGTTGACGGACTTTGAGCGAGGGCGTATAGTGGGCATGCGGGAGGCCGGGTGGACGTACCGCCGAATTGCTCAACACGTGGGGCGTGAGGTCTCCACAGTACATCGATGTTGTCGCCAGTGGTCGGCGGAAGGTGCACGTGCCCGTCGACCTGGGACCGGACCGCAGCGACGCACGGATGCACGCCAAGACCGTAGGATCCTACGCAGTGCCGTAGGGGACCGCACCGCCACTTCCCAGCAAATTAGGGACACTGTTGCTCCTGGGGTATCGGCGAGGACCATTCGCAACCGTCTCCATGATGCTGGGCTACGGTCCCGCACACCGTTAGGCCGTCTTCCGCTCACGCCCCAACATCGTGCAGCCCGCCTCCAGTGGTGTCGCGACAGGCGTGAATGGAGGGACGAATGGAGACGTGTCGTCTTCAGCGATGAGAGTCGCTTCTGCCTTGGTGCCAATGATGGTCGTATGCGTGTTTGGCGCCGTGCAGGTGAGAGCCACAATCAGGACTGCATACGACCGAGGCACACAGGGCCAACACCTGGCATCATGGTGTGGGGAGCGATCTCCTACACTGGCCGTACACCACTGGTGATCGTCGAGGGGACACTGAATAGTGCACGGTACATCCAAACCGTCATCGAACCCATCGTTCTACCATTCCTAGACCGGCAAGGGAACTTGCTGTTCCAACAGGACAATGCACGTCCGCATGTATCCCGTGCCACCCAACGTGCTCTAGAAGGTGTAAGTCAACCACCCTGGCCAGCAAGATCTCCGGATCTGTCCCCCATTGAGCATGTTTGGGACTGGATGAAGCGTCGTCTCACGCGGTCTGCACGTCCAGCACGAACGCTGGTCCAACTGAGGCGCCAGGTGGAAATGGCACGGCAAGCCGTTCCACAGGACTACATCCAGCATCTCTACGATCGTCTGCATGGGAGAATAGCAGCCTGCATTGCTGCGAAAGGGGGATATACACTGTACTAGTGCCGACATTGTGCATGCTCTGTTGCCTGTGTCTATGTGCCTGTGGTTCTGTCAGTGTGATCATGTGATGTATCTGACCCCAGGAATGTGTCAATAAAGTTTCCCCTTCCTGGGACAATGAATTCACGGTGTTCTTATTTCAATTTCCAGGAGTGTATTTAAATTTTGAGGACAATTACTAACTATTTCATCCACTACAGTTGTCATCTTTTGTTATCAGGAAGTTTCCGCAATCATCTAACTTCAAAAGTAACACAGGTAACATATATTCCACACAAAGGTAAACACTGAGTGATGGCCTCGGACACATGGCTTAGATGAATGTCTTGCACTAGTTGGCTGATCGCTGTTCCTGAGAAGACGTACTGCCTATGTCTGGGTTGGATTCTGCTCTTGTTTTTCTGGTTGTTTTATTCACAACAGTTGCGAACTTCATGACGCCAATTTTGTGCAGGAAGATAGCGAATTTCTACTGCTTACCCTTACGGGACCGTAATAACATTATGTATTGGAAGACCAACAGTTTGCCACCTGAAGGTGACTATAATGTCATGATAGTAGCCTATCATTTTGATGCAGCTGTTGCGGTTTTCACCAGTTGAACCTTGATGAATCAATAAACACAACATTATCGTTTCACAAGACAGATATTTTCTTCAGTGCTACAACCATGTACATAGATAAACGTTTTACGTGTTTCGTGAAGTACTGACGTTAAAACTACGCTACCTGACAAGGAATGTTAGACACCCAGATGTGCCCCATTTATTATCAGTCCTTGCTTCCTGGTTACGGTACCATTCCAAACACAGCCGTTTCTGTTGTGATGTTAACGGGATCCTACGCATGCGATTGCAAATTTCCTAGACTGGTTTCTGATAGCATCCGACCAATGGTGCGGAATGATACACAATGTTGCAGACAGTCCGTTTCTTATTCTCGGATGGCAGGCGCAGATGTGAAGAGGTTACTGTGTGCTTGGTGCACGACATAGCAAACCTCCCCTGGTGGCCAGGCTTTGTCGACTGCAATGCTGACGACGGGTATGCCCGCCCCCAATTGTCTCTGTAGTCCTATATCGGGCCACTGTCACATCCGAATGTCTCAAAAATTTGGATATATTTCACGATTCTACCAGCCAGCCACTCACAACGAGCCTCCTTTCCAACTGTGTCAGGGGCTTATAACGCTGTCTCATACAAGTACATGACATCTCCATGACCTTCACAGTGATCACATAACATTTGACGTTATTCACGCACTTCATACACGATACCAGGCCACATATCCGTCGATGATATATGCATTTGCATAGGACCAAGGCTGCTATTTTTTTTTTTTTTTCAGTATACAACTGCGAATCTTTCCACGAATGAAAGCTGTTGAAAGAGGGTGAGTTGGGGGGGGGGGGTGCGGGGGGGGGGGGGTGGATAGGGAAGTCGTAACACAAGCAAATCTCCGGCCGGGGTGGCCGTGCGGTTCAAGGCGCTACAGTCGGGAACCGCGTGACCGCTACGGTCGCAGGTTCGAATCCTGCCTCGGGCATGGATGTGTGTGATGTCCTTAGGTTAGTTAGGTTTAAGTAGTTCTATGTTCTAGGGGACTGATGACCTTAGAAGTTAAGTCCCATAGTGCTCAGAGCCAGTTTGAACAAGCAAATCACAAGCTCACATCACCTCATTCGTTAAGAAACTAACTTTTATTTACACATTGACGATCTAAGGGAGCATCGTAAACTTCTCCAGTTTCGCTCAAGTGAAACATGGAAATTATCTACAGCATGTGACGGAAAATTTAGTTTATACACCCGCAAACATAACGAAAGGGTTAGAATTAGATTTCTAAACGTGAATGTGTGCTGGACTGTGCGACAATTTGTGTTGTGGCTCTGAATATCACACAATAAATATTATTATCACAGTTGCTTCATTAGTAGAAATTTTAGGCCACAGAAAGAAAAAATATTAATTCATACTTACTATGGACTGTTTCATTGGGATGAAAATTTCTCTGAGCACCGAGGGTGTCCATTTCTCACCTAACTTTTGTAAATCTGGAAACTGAACACGCTCACTTTAGGTCCCGTTAAGGAATTGCCTTTATAGGCATAAACGCAATATTTCAGTCTCGCTGACACAGGTCTTCATATATATCTGTTAGTGCATGTTACTAATGGCTCACTGTTTTATAACAGCGGTGACTGTTAGAACATACGAGGAGGGTACCGCAATAACTTCCGTCAAAAAGTAATGGCGTACCTCAATCTTAATGCAGAGAGCTGTAGGAATTCATTCTACATTGACTTTTTGTATTATTTCACACGAGAGGCACAGAGCTTGGTCTTCTCTTCCCTGTAGGCACTACCTCCTCAACAGGAAGTACAGAATCGATCACCACGCATCCATCTGACAGTGTGTGGCTTGTCAGTGGTATGCAGGGGAAACAAAAAAAATGGTTCAAATGGCTCTGAGCACTGTGGGACTTAACATCTATGGTCATCAGTCCCCTAGAACTTGGAACTACTTAAACCTAACTAACCTAAGGGCATCACACAACACCCAGTCATCACGAGGCAGAGAAAATCCCTGACCCCGCCGGGAATCGAACCCGGGAACCCGGGCGTGGGAAGCGAGAACGCTACCTGCACGACCACGAGCTGCGGACGCAGGGGAAACAGGTACAAGGCAGAACTCAAGGTATTACATCCACCCCGTAACAAACTAATTTGAGGTGTTAGCTTTTTTTTCTGAAACTGACGTTGAGGAGTGACACACATATCACCTGTTGCGAAGCTAGCTGTGACCCATATCAGGGTGAAACGAGTGCAAAAAGTGTAGGAGTATATTGATCATTGGAAGCCCAGCCATAAGGCAAATAATTATACCCTTAGAGAAATGGCAGCAAATGATAATTTGGATTATCCATTAAATGGGTCAGATGTGCACTGTACATCAGAGGCTGCTACTCAAGTAGTTGACTGTGTGCGGGGTGAACGCTAGGATTTTTTATATTAGGCGACTCTATCCATTACAGATAATGATAGCTGTAGGAGACCCCAAAGTATTAGTATCATTTCCCACAGACGATAGTACTAAAATCATTAAAATCAACTGCAATAGCATACGGAATAACACGCCAAGTATCGAGTTTGAAGCGCTCCTAAAAACAGCTGCGCTCACACAATAAGATGTACAAATAGTGGTTAAAACCCGAAATTGACAGCAGTGCGTTTTCTGTGTAACTTTATATAGGAGGGCTAGCCTAGGAGAAAATGAAGGTGGTGTGTTTGTCGCAGTAGACAAGAAACTCCGATCTACGGAGATAGAAATAGGAGCTACATAAAAGAGTGGGCAAGACTCAATATCGATGTTGGGAATAAATTTATAATGGTATGTTTCTGTCGTCCACCTCCCTCACCCCAAGTTCTAAACGGCAACTTTAGAGAACATTCCAGACCGCTAGTGAGCCTACCTATGTTCCCAGTCATGCTATCATCCTTAAAGGAGACTTCAGTCAACTGAAAATCGATTGGGATTATTACAGTTTTGTAAGTGGAAGAGAAGACATCCCGCGAACGATTTCTCCGAAAACCACTTGGAACAAATGATTCGGAAGCAGATTCATAATTGAAATATACTGGATCCAACCGCAAAAAATAGTGCTTACCTGTTTGACAAAATGTACGTTGAATATGGTATCAGTGCCCATGGGGCGGTTGTAGCAACAATGATTGTTAATGTACAAAGGACAACTAAAACAAGCAGAAAGATTTATATATCGAGTAAACTATATAAAGAGACAGTAGGATCATATCTCATTGAGGAACCTCTGGTACGACCATTTAGAGGAACAGTTCATGATGGGTTCAAAAATGGTTCAAATGGCTCTGAGCACTATGGGACTTAACATCTGTGGTCATCAGTCCCCTAGAACTTAGAACTACTTAAACCTAACTAACCTAAGGACATCACACACATCCATGCCCGAGGCAGGATTCGAACCTGCGACCGTAGCGGTCACGCGGTTCCAGACTGAAGCGCCTAAAGCCGCACAACCACACCAGCCGGCTAGTTCATGATGGGAGTGACCCTCTGTGGTATACAGTGTCTGTAAGGAAACTGCTAAAGAAACAGTGGCTATTGCTCAATAAATGTAAAACAAAGAATAATTTTATGGATACAGAGATGCTACATAAAACGCGTTTGGCCGTCACATGGGAAATCAAGAGGTCCTACAGTGACATTTATTGACGTTCAGATCTGGGCAGGAGAATGTAGAGGAACTGTTTCGAAGTTTTTACACTATGTGATCAAAAGTATCCGGACACCCCCAAGACATACATTTTTCATATTAGGTGAATTGTGCTGCCACCTATTGCCAGGTACTCCATATCAGTGATCTCAGTAGTCATTAGACATCGTGAGAGAGCAAAATGGGGTGTTCAGCGGAACTCACGGACTTCGAACGTGCTCAGGTGATTGGGTGTCACTTGTGTCATACGTCTGTACGCGAGATTTTCACACTCCCAAGCATCCCTCGGTCCACTGTTTCCGATGTGATAGCGAAGTGGAAACGTGAAGGGACACGTACAGCACAAATGCGTAAAGGCCGACCGCGTCTGTTGACTGGCAGAGACAGCCGACTGTTGAAGAGAGTCGTAATGTGTAGTAGGCAGACATCTATCCAGATCATCACACAGTAATTCCAAACTGCATCAGGATCCACTGCAAGTATTATGACAGTTAGGATTGAGGTGAGAAAACTTGGATTTCATGGTCGAGCGGCTGTTGATAAGCCACATATCACATCGGTAAGTGCCAAACGACGCCCTGCTTGGTGTAAGGAGCGTAAACATTGGACGATTGAACAGTGGAAAAACTTTGTGTGGAGTGACGACTCAAGGTAAACAGTGTGGCGATCCGATGGCAGGGTGTGGGTATGGCTAACGCCCGATGAACGTCATCTGCCAGCGTGTGTAGTGCCAACAGTAAAATTCGGATGCGATGGTGTTATAGCGTGGTCGTGTTTTTCATGGAGGGGGCTTGCACCCCTTATTGTTTTGCGTGGCACTATCACAGCGCAGGCCTACATTGATGTTTTGAGCACCTTCTTGCTTCCCACTGTTGAAGAGCAATTCGGGGATGGCAATTGCATCTTTCAACACGATCGAGAACTTGTTCATAATGCACGGATTGTGGTGGAGTGGTTACACGACAATAACATCCCTTTAATGGACTGGCCCGCACGGAGTCCTGACGTGAATCCTATAGAACACCTTTGGGATGTTTTGGAACTCCGACTTCGTGCCAGGTCTCACCGACCGACACAGGTATCTCTCCTGAGTGCAGCATTCCGTGAAAAATGAGCTGCCATTCCCCAAGAAACCTCCCTGCACCTGACTGAACGTATGCTTGCGAGAGTGGAAGCTGTCATCAAGGCTAAGGGTGGGCCGACACCTTATTCAATTCCAGCATTACCCATAGAGGGCACCACGAACTTGTAAGTCATTTTAAGCCAGGTGTCCGGATACTTTTGATCACATAGTGTATGTGTACCTAGCAGAATAGTTCATTGTGGGAGAGGCTCTCCATGGTATACAGTTTCTGTATAGAAATTTCCAAAGACGTAGTGGCTGCTGAAAAATATGGTAAAATACAGCATTTGGCTGTAGATAGAGAAACGTAACATGAAACGCGCTTGGCTCTCAAAAGCATTATGCGTGAAGCCTTCAATGACTGCCCTAGCTGAATCCTATTGAAAGACCTCTTACAAAATCCAAAGAAATTCTGATCATATATAAAGGCTGTCAGTGACAACAAATTAGTGTCAAGACATTCATGACTGACACAGGAATTGAAACTGAAGATAACAAACCAAAATCAGAAATTTTGAACGCCATTTTAAATGTTCCTCTACGAAGTAAAATCCAGGGGTACTGTCTCCGGGGTACTGCCCCATTATAATTCTCGCACCACTACAAGGATGACTGAGAGAGAAATTCGAGTGGCGTTGGGAAACAGCTGATGTCGCTAAAACTGAACAAAGCTACAGAGTCTGAACCCTATAATAATTTGTGCAGGATTTGCTCCTATTTTAATTATACCGTAGATCCCACGAATAAAGAACTGTGCCCAGCAGTTGGAAGAAAACACAAGTCACACCCATCTAAAAGACGTTAGCAGAAGTTGTGGAAATTATCCACAAAACTACCGTCCAGTATCTTTGACATCCGCCTGTTGCAGAAACTTTGAACATACTGTTAGTTCGAACGTGTACCTCTGGATCATAATAACTTCTACCATGCCAAGCAACATATTATCGAAAGTATGATCATATGTGGTTTAAAGAGAAAATTGTGACTGGATTCAGGATTTTGTGGTAGGGAGGAGATAGCATGTTCTCTTGGCTGGATATAAATGTAGAAGTATCTTCAGAATTCCTCATGACATTTGCTGGGACCCTTGCTTTAATTGTTCGGAAATATAAACTCGTGAGCTCAAGAAACGGAAAAGACATAATATCTTTTGAGTACAAAGTCAGTGTTTCACAGATGGAGTAACTCATACAAACACCTGATTGTAAATTCAACAATCAAGTAAGCTCTGATGATAAAGAGGGATGAAGTCATCGATTCTCTGGTAAGATGCTAGGAAAATGCGATTAGTTTACAAAGCAGATTCCTTACAAAACACTCATGTGATTCATTCTAGAATGTTGCCAAATAGTCTGACAAGGGATATTAAACTTATACAAACCAGGGCAGCAGGAATGGAAACAGTTTTTTTTTACCCGTGGCAGAGTGTCATAGGGAAGCTGAAAAACCTGATGTGCCAGACCTTTGAAGATGGACGCAAACTATATTGTGGAAGCCTGCTTACAAACTTTCTCAAGTACCAAGCTGAGTCTAGGAATATACAACAGCTACCTACGCATCGCTCCGGTAGGGATAGTGAGGGCGAGATTTTATTTCTTACAGCTCATACAGAGGAATTTACACAGTCATTCATGCAACGGCAACTAGCCCTGATAACTGGTATAATGTGAACTGCTCTCTGCCATGCACTTGATGGTGGTTTGTAGAGTACAGCTGTAGGTGTCTAGCTTGAAAAGAGAATCGCCCCTACTCGCTTTCCATCTATTCAAATACGAGCCTCCATACGGAATGCAGTGAGTCGCTTGCCACCAGTCGGTTGCGTCACTGCTTAGCGTCCTTCGCACGCAGTGTCTGCCAGCAGCTACCCGTATTATCACTGTATTCTACGTAGTGAGGCTCTTTGTAGAAACACCGAGTAGGCCAGTACTGTGGGACAATGACATATCTGATTAATTAAATAAACTAAAAATGTTTTAAATATGTTAAACATAAAACAGAAAATTTCATACATTGTCACCACATGGGTAGAAAATTATAAGAAAATATTTTATTAATTGTAGAAAGATGTTTACCGTACATACATGTACAACTGCAGATCTTCCCATGCCAATTTAAGACAAAAGTTACAAATTGTCGTTATTGATCTGTACAATTTTTAAGGATTAAATATAAGAATACAGCTATTCGCATTCTCTAGTATAGTTACAAAAAAGTATACTAAAGCACTGGGAATATGAAAACGCAACAGGGAGAATGAAGGGTCAGTGAAAAATATGGTACTTATTCAAATGGTTCAAATGGCTCTGAGCACTATGGGACTCAACTGCTGTGGTCATTAGTCCCCTAGAACTTAGAACTACTTAAACCTAACTAACCTAAGGACATCACACACAGCCATGCCCGAGGCAGGATTCGAACCTGCGACCGTAGCAGTCGCACGGTTCCGGACTCCGCGCCTAGAACCGCGAGACCACCGCGGCCGGCATGGCACTTATTGGAAAATGCTCCAAATATACATTCAGTAAAATGTCTTCATCTAGACAGGCGGTAATTATACACTTTAAACACTCTGTTTCCCAAAACCAAAGCTCTTTCGGCGAAAGCACGCATCTAATTCTTGCGCAAAGCGACTGCCTCATCAACAACAAAAACAGATGACATGTCTGGCTTTTTGGTCTATGGAAAACAGCATGGGCTAGATACATAAAATGTTGCGTTTAAGTCCGCCGCTCGTGGTCGTGGGGTAGCGTTCTCGCTTCCCGCGTCCGGGTTCCCGGGTTCAAATTCCCGGCGGGGTCAGGGATTTTCTCTGCCTCGTGATGACTGGGTGTTGTGTGTTGTCCTTAGGTTAGTTAGGTTTAAGTAGTTCTAAGTTCTTGGGGACTGATGACCATAGATGTTAAGTCCCATAGTGCTCAGAGTCATTTTTTTGTTGCGTTTAGAATTTTTCCCGAAATCCAAGTTTATGAAGCGAGAATCCAGAGCCATACATTTTCTACAACAGTGAAGCAGCGGTGGGTGTCATAAACAGCTTGAAGTACGACAGAAAGGTAGTGTTTGTAATTGTGAAACACTGTACCTTATGTCAATGTCCGCAGTTCCGCTACCACTAGACATCTAAAGTTGTGTCCACAGTGGCATCGACAACAGTCGCAGACACCGTCGCAGAGGTCGCCCGATAATATCGGCTGCCGGTTTGCTCACAGTGGCTCCGGCTACTTTGTCAGTTTTTGGCGCTATCAAGGAGGTTAGAATTTATTCTAACCTATACCCATCTCGAAAATAACGTAGGTAGTACTGTACACTCTTTCTCCAGTTATTAGAATAACGAGGCAAGTTTAACCACTGCATGAGATGGAGAAAGAAAAGTGGTATTACGTACCGGAGATGATTCGTGATGACATGGAAAAGCAAGATTAGAAAAAATCTGCACATCTTCACATAAATTCAGGAAAACAAATGTCATTTAACCTTCAATGGCTGTCAGTCTGCATAATAATGAAAGACAAACATAATTTTTAGAATAAGATACTCTGGACACCTAAAAAACTGAAGAGAAACACGTCTGCCACATTTGCAAATCACCTCTTATAACAGAATCACCACTGTAATGACATAGAAACACTAGTAAATAAATAGTATACCGCTAATACTTACCTACCACAACCCAAAAGAGATCCACACAGTAACTTTAAGCATCAAAATTAAAATACGCCACGCACAAGATTTTCAGGATATAATGTAGGCGCAAAATTTCTGATACAGATTTTACCTACACTGCAGATGATATGCTACAATAAATATAAACATGGGGATGAAATATCTCAACAGTCATAGAACATGCATAATATACGAAGCGAGCTGAAAAGTAATGCTTCCGAATTCTTTTTGTGAAGACTCTGGAAGAGTTTTAAATAAAACAACGTTATTAATATTCTACGTCTTTATTCTTCATTCCTACATACTTCTTTCTCAACATCGTAACCCTGGCGACGAACACATTTCTTTCAACGAGAAACCAGTTTCTTTGTGCCGTCGCTGTAGAATGTTTGACTTTGTTGACGAAGCTAATGTTTGACTTTGTTGACGAAGCTACAGCCTCTGCTTCCACTGCTTCAACACTATGAAAGTGACGTCTTCGAAGGTATTTTTTAAGTTTTAGAAAAGATGAACATCGCATGGGGCCAAGTCGGGAGTTTATGGAGGATGATCGATGACAGTGAACGCAAGGCGTCATACTGTTGCAATTGTCGCAGCTCACGTGTGTGGTCTGGTATTGTCATGATGAAGGGAAGGGTGCCCCATGTACGGACGAACTCTTCGAATTTGAAACTCGATTTCAGTACGCTATTTCTCTCGTGCCGACATGGTTATGTTACACACTGCCATGTTACGCACTATAATTTGGAGACCTCTAGCGGTAGAAGTCTGCAAATATGTAGGTTGGTTGGTTGCTTTGTGAGAGGATCCAAACAGCGAGGTCATCGCTCCCATAGGAAGAGGGAAGGGTGGGGGAGGAAATCGGCCATGTCCTTTCAAAGCAACCATCTCGCCATTTGCCTGAAGCGCTTTAGGGAAATCACGGAAAACCTAAATCAGGATAGCCGGACGTGAGTTTGAATAGTCGTCCTCCCGAATGCGAGTCCAGTGTGCTAACCACTGAGCCACCTCGCTCGGTATGCAGATATGTAGACGTGAGAATAAAGATGTAGAATATTAGTAACTTTTGTGTTATTTAAAAAGGTTTAATAGTTTTCACATAAAAAATTCAGAAGCTATACTCTTCAGCACTCCCTCATATTATAAGGTAATGCTGAATTAATAACAATTATTTTTTAGGTTTTTCTAAACTTGTAGTTTCCAGTAAAATAGCGATTTCAGACCACAGGATTCGAGACATATTACTGTTGTTATCTTTGTCATCCTCAGGATGCCAGAACACCACGTACATCTACATGTACATACATATTCCGCAAGCCACCACACGGTGCACGGCGGAGGGTGTCCTGTACCACTACTTGTCATTTCCTTTCCTGTTCCACACGGAGATGGAGAGCAAAAAACGATTATCTGTATCCCATCGTATGAGCTCTAATTTCTCGTACCTTATCTTCATGGTCCTTACGCACAACATACGTTGGCGGCAGTAGAATCGTCCGGCAATCAGCTTCAAATGCCGATTCTCTAAATTTTATCAGTAGTGTTTCTCGAAAAGAACGTCGCCTTCCCTCCAGGGATTCCCATTTGAGTTTCCGAAGCACCGCCGTCACACGTGTTGTTCGAACCTATCAGTAATAAATCTAGCAGCCCACCGTTGTATTGCTTCGATGTCTTCCTTCGGACCGAGCTGCACGGATCCCAAATACTCGAGCAGTACTCAAGAATAAGTCGCACTAGCGTCCTATATGCGGTCTCCTTTACAGGTGAACCATTCCTTCCTAAAATTCTCCCAATAAACCTAAGTCGACCATTCGTCTTCCCTAGTACAGTTCAATAGTGCTCGTTCCTCCTCATATCGCTTTGCAACGTTATGCCCAGATATTTAATGGGCTTGATTGTGTCAAGCAGGACACTAGTAATACTGTATCCAAACATTTCAGGTTTGATCTTCCTACTCATCCGCTTTTCCACATTTAGGGCTAGTCATACCGACTGGACTTTTGTCTAAGTCGTCTTATATCTTCCTACAGTCCCTCAACTTCGACACCTTACCGTACACCACGGCATTATCAGCAAACAACCGCAGATAGCTGTCCACCATGTCCTCCAAATCATTTATAGAGAACAACAGCCGTCCTATCACACTTCCCTGGGATACTCATGACGATTCCCTTGCCTCTGATGAACGCTCGCCGTCGAGCACAACATAATGGTTTCTATTACTTAAGAAGTCTTCGAGCCACTTACATACTTGTGAACTTATACAATATGCTCACACCTTCGTTAACAGCCTGCAGTGGGTCACCGTGTCAAATGCTTTCCAGAGATCTAGAAATATGGAATCTGCCTGTTGCCCGTCATCCATCGTTCTCAGTATATCATGTGAGAAACGGGCAAGCTGAGTTTCGCACGAGCGATGCTTTCTAAAACCATGCTGATTCGTGAACATAAGCTTCTCAATCTCACGAAAGTTTATTATATTCGAACTGAGAATGTGTTCAAGGATTCTGGAGCAAACAGAAGTTAAGGATATTGGTCTGTAATTTTGCGGTTCTGTTCTTTTACCATTCGTATATATTGGAGTCGCCTGCGTTTTTTTCCAGCTTGCGTCTTTGGGTGGTCGGGAGATTCACGATAAATTAAAGCTAGGTAAGGGGTCAATACCGTACAGCACACTTTTTAAATTCGAACTGGGATTCCATCCGCACCTGGTGATTTATTTGCATTCCAATCCTTCAGTTGTTTCTCTACGCCAGGTATGCTTATTACCATGTCGTCCATACGTGAGTCTGTCCGATGGTCAAATGACGGTATGTTTGTACGGTTCTCATGTGTGAAAGATTTCTTGAAAGTGAAATTGAAAACTTCGGAATTCGTTCTGCTATTTTCAACTGCCACGCCAGACTGGTCAACAAGAGAGTGAATGGAAGCCTTAGTCCCGCTTAGCCATTTTACATAGACCAGAATTTTCTCAGGTTCGCTGCCAGATCTTTTGCTAAGGTGTGACGGTGGTAGCTGCATGCTTCGCACATAGATCTCACAGGCGCACGAATTTTCGCTTTTGAACCGAGAGTGCAACAGCCTCTGCTTTCTCAGCACCTGCCGAATTTCGTTATTAAACCGTGGTGGGTCTTTTCCATCATTTATCCACTTACTAGCAACATAGGTCTCCAGACCATGAATTGCAATCTGCTTAAATTGTGTCCATAATTCTTCTACATCCATCTTACTGTAACTAGGTGATGCCAGTTCACTTCCTAAGTGAGATGTTAATGTCTGCTTATATGCTCTATCTAGCAGAAACACTCTCCTTGCCTCTTTGACTGATTTAGTAGCCTTTGCAACCGTAGTTGGTATAATGACATCGCGATCACGAATCCTCGTTTCTATACCGACACTATCGATAAGATCCGGCCTATTTCTAGCTACAAGGTCCAAGATATTTCCATTGCGTGTGGGCTGCCGAACTAGCTGCTCGAGACAATTTTCAGAAAACGTGTTCAAAAGTTGCAAGCTTACTACTTTCTTTTATAATCTGGACTTTAAGGCAAAAAGAAAAATGACTAAAGAAACGTCACACAAACATTTTCATTTGACAAACGCTTTCACTAACATGGGGTCTATGGAGGACAAAGTGATTAACTGGGGATCGACAGACGACACTAACCAGAACACTAATCGCTTTATCTGACTTCATACACGTGAATCCAGGTTTTGGCACAAAAACTACGGCACCATCAAGCATCTGTACTCTGCTATTAAAAAAAGGAAAATATGGTTCGTAAGAACAGGGTGCTCAGAAACATATATTGGAGCCATACGCCGTAGCAGCGAATACTTTACCTTCCTACTGGTCAAGACAGCACAACACGATGCATTCGGCGATTGAAGTCATGGACGGTCGCAATCTATTATTAATGGCCAGCGTCCGAAAAATGCAAGTACACGGTCTCGCGTTCGATACCAATTCGACTCCGTGCCACGATTATGCGTGACGAAATATGTCAAATGTTTAGACGGCCGAATCAAGACAAATAAGGACACCCACACATCACTCGTTGTGTGCGTGATGCTGGAAGCAGTACCTCTGACGGTTCAGGAGGTGACTGGCACAGGCTCCAAGTGGCACACTAGCAAAGGACACCAGTCTCACTGTGTAGGTAGAGACCTGAAGTTCTTTACTAGCGAAGCACCAGTACAAGAGTGATCTTCTCTTTCTGTCCACTTTCCTCCTCAGCTCAGTAGCAAAAGCCCATTTACACCTTAGACTTCCCCCACTTTAGCACAAGCCAATCACGAGCTGGAGCATGGCATTCGAAGCTGGGAGAGCGCCCTTGCTCTGCATTCACCGATTTGACCAATCAGAGACTTTAAAGTTAATTGAGAGAAAAGGAAAAAAGATTTAGCTTCGCGGCCTCTTTCCCACGTGTTTACACCATATCTTTTGCTAACAACATGACCAGGATGGAACCACACCCCTCGATAAAAAGCTTGTTATCTCCCCTGTTGCGTCCATTTCGAAGTTTCCAAAGAATGGCCATAAACTCGCTAAAACCCTCATGCTTTCATAAATATGTTTTTTAACAGAGTCTGTATGATTGGGCGCCAGTGACCTGTCCCACGGAAATTCGCAGAACGCTCACAGTTGCCTTGTCGGCTTCCTGCCTAACAAGGGCCCATCCTCTGCTTTATTGCCAGTCTACAATACACTGGCCATTGCAGCTACGACTTCTCGGCACTAGTCAGTCTACCTGGAGGCGGATGCCGACCGACCAGCGCCAACCAACGTGTCTACACAATGAGACCGCGGAACTCAGCTGTCCGGAAATGTTTCCACCCAGCGTCCGCAGAGGAAACACGATTCCCTCGGCCCACCGTCGCCATGCTTTTACTGCAGTCGTTTAAATCGGCACCCTATCCATTTGAACACAGGTAAAGCTTACTGTTATTCCTTCCATAGAGCACACAGGCAAGAACATTAACTACTGCCCACCATTTCATCATGATATATGAAGTCAAAGAGTAATAAAGATCATCTTCCCTAGGAACATGAAGTGGCATAACACCGAATCTGAAGTGAGAGTGCCCTGCAATCTCTCAAAGTATTTCGCATGACAGTCTGTCTGTATCCCCGCAATGAATCCATAGACATACCAGTCTATACTCGACAGGTTAAAGTCGCCTCCAACCAGCATCGCATGATCTGTAGACTTTCTTTGAATGACTCCAGAACTGTCACAGCAGAATCGGGTGGCCAGTAAAAACTTAACTTGGTTTCACCTACACCTGTTATAAGCGACCAGATGATTTCACTGTCACAGTCAACTATGACCTCAATAGACACAATATTTTTGTCAACTGCAATGAACACTCTCCTCTTATGGCCTCTAATCTGTGTTTCCAATATACATCCCAAGACTCGCTAGATATCTCAGAGCTTTGCACTTCGGGTTTCAGTCAGCTCTCGGTCCCAAGAATAATTTGAACGCGAGAACTCTCCTGGAAGGCCGAAAATTCGGGAACTTTATTACGAGTACTTCGACAGTTTACTGATAAAATTGTGACAGTCGAATATTAATGTGCTCGAAGGCTTGTAATAAGATTACACAATCGCTTCTGTGGTTAATGGGTTGAATCTGGCTCACATTTAGGGTTAACTGTGAAAATGTATTTACTCATTTAGGTTTAAATTAATAGATAAGATGACAACCCATGTATCAAGACTTCCTTGTAGTGTTCTAATAGTATCCATTAAAGCCACTCCAAAATTCATTATCTTTTATCGCATTTTAGGAGCCATGGCCTAAGGACAAGAAATTCGATGAGGATATCAAGACAGCTTTAGGAGAGTGAGGTAAGCTAGGCTGTACTTGATTAGCTAGGAAAGAATCAGTGCAGATTGCTAGAATTTCCTCATAGGGCATCCATATGTAACCTAAAACTACAACTTGCGCAGTAAGTTTGTCTGAGACAGTAATGTGTCATGGGAGAAACTCTCATTTTAAGAAGGAAAATGCTACAGGTGGTTTGTTAGTAAGCACAGCTTGGGAGTCACCCATTGGAAGGCTGGAGTGGGCACAGCGGGCACATAATGACAACGGCAGCTTTACTAATGCTCGACTGTGCACCAGCAACGCCTCAGGTGATACCACAGCTATGGCAGGATGGAGACAGCAATCACATGACAGTCACTATTTGACAATTGCCAAGGAGTACTTATTTGAAAGCTGGTGAATAGTTAACCCCTTGATGAAGCTGAAAGAAAATTTTGTAAATCTATGACGATATACCACGAATTCTTATCTCTACAACTTGCCCTGTTCAGCTGAGTCTTCGAATCTATAGCTATTACACTGAAATCTCCCGCAGTACTCTAATACGATCAGAAAATTCACAAATGACATTCTTCAAGTTTTCCTTGAAATATTCTACCGCTACAACTTTTGAGGCAGAACATTTGACTTGGAACACTTTATTTCACAAAAATGATTTCGCATTTAGAATCTATACCAACTTCACCAAATATCATCATATTACGTATAGCTAGAAAAGGGCATCCGCCACAGATGTGTAGACAGTCTTTGTGATAAACACACATTTCAATCGGAATTTAAAGTTTCTTAGCTGTTCACCTCTGGTTTCAGCCAGCATTTTGTTTGTAGTGATGTGTGGGCTTTGTTATTGGTTATAAGTAAAGACCATAGTTGTGTGAAAATAAGAGGGTGGAGAGACGAGAAGAAACCTTTGTCTTGTTCCTAGTAAATTCTCTTTGTCCCACACCACATGCTCAGGCCACAGCCTAACCTGGTAACTGGCATCAGTTGTATAAATGCTATTTTGGGCCACTGTTTCTGCTTTGGACTCTTCTTAGCTCAGAAAACTATCTCTGTTGCTTATCATGGCAGTACTCGTCGTGTTTGCTTTATGCCATGCATAATTAACATTCTAGTAATTAAATAACCTCACCACATCTAAACTAACACGAAAATTAATGCTAAATGTTCTACACATACCACAAAGTGCTTGCTCAAGTCATGACAAAACAATGGTACTGGATGGAATGGCACATGGTACACTGCTCCTTGCCACTACATGTCACCACTATCATCTACATCTACATCTACATCCACGCTCCGCAAGCCACCTGACGGTGTGTGGCGGAGGGTACCCCGAGTACCTCTATCGGTTCTCCCTTCTATTCCAGTCTCGTATTGTTCGTGGAAAGAAGGATTGTCGGTATGCCTCTGTGTGGGCTCTAATTTCTCTAATTTTATCCTCATGGTCTCTTCGCGAGATATATATAGGAGGGAGCAATATACTCCTTGACTCTTCGGTGAAGGTATGTTCTCGAAACTTTAACAAAAGTCCGTACCGAGCTACTGAGAGTCTCTCCTGCAGAGTCTTCCACTGGAGTTTCTCTATCATCTCCGTAACGCTTTCGCGATTACTAAATGATCATGTAACGAAGCGCGCTGCTCTCCGTTGGATCTTCTCTATCTCTTCTATCAACCCTATCTGGTACGGATCCCACACTGTTGAGCAGTAGTCAAGCAGTGGGTGAACAAGCGTACTGTAACCTACTTCCTTTGTTTTCGGATTGCATTTCCTTAGAATTCTTCCAATGAATCTCAGTCTGGCATCTGCTTTACCGACGATCAACTTTATATGATCATTCCATTTTAAATCACTCCCAATGCGTACTCCCAGATAATTTATGGAATTAACTGCTTCCAGCTGTTGACCTGCTATTTTGTAGCTAAATGATAAGGGAACTATCTTTCTATGTATTCGCAGCACATTACATTTGTCTACATTGAGATTCAATTGCCATTCCCTGCACCATGCGTCAATTCGCTGCAGATCCTCCTGCATTTCAGTACAATTTTCCATTGTTACAACCTCTCGATACACCACAGCATCATCTGCAAAAAGTCTCAGTGAACTTCCTATGTCATCCACAAGGTCATTTATGTATATTGTGAGTAGCAACGGTCCTATGACACTCCCCTGCGGCACACCTGAAATCACTCTTACTTCGGAAGACTTCTCTCCATTGAGAATGACATGCTGCGTTCTGTTACCTAGAAACTCTTCAATCCAATCACAAAATTGGTCTGATAGTCCATATGATCCTACTTTGTTCATCAAGCGACTCTGGGGAACTGTATCGAACGCCTTGCGGAAGTCAAGAAACACAGCATCTACCTGGGAACCCGTGTCTATGGCTGTCTGAGTCTCGTGGACGAATAGCGCGAGCTGGGTTTCACAAGACCGTCTTTTCGAAACCCATGCTGATTCCTACAGAGTAGATTTCTAGTCTCCAGAAAAGTCATTATACTCGAACATAATACATGTTCCAAAATTCTACAACTGATCGACGTTAGAGATATAGGTCTATAGTTCTGCACATCTGTTTGACGTCCCTTCTTGAAAACTGGGATGACCTGTGGCCTTTTCCAATCCTTTGGAACGCTACGCTCTTCTAGAGACCTACGGTACACCGCTGCAAGATGGGGGGGGGGGGGGGGGGGGGCAAGTTCCTTCGCGTCCTCTGTGTAAAATCGAACTGGTATCCCATCAGGTCCAGCGGCCTTTCCTCTTTTGAGCGATTTTAATTGTTTCTCCATCCCTCTGTCGTCTATTTCGATATCTACCATTTTGTCATCTGTGCGACAATCTAGAGAAGGAACTACAGTGCAGTCTTCCTCTGTGAAACAGTTTTGGAAAAAGACATTTAGTATTTCGGCCTTTAGCCTGTCATCCTCTGTTCCAGTACCATTTTGATCACTGCTCAAGGTAGTTTTCAGATAAAGCACTTTAAAAAATTTCACTGGATTCTTTGCCCCTGCCACCCGTTATGAACGTTTGAGTCTCCCAGTCTATATCCGGCAAATTAAAATCTCCACCCAGAACAATAACATGGTGGGGAAATCTACTCGAAATATTATCCAAATTATCCTTCAGATGCTCAGCCACAACAGCTGCTGAGCCAGGGGGCCTATAGAGACATCCAATTACCATGTCTGACAAGGGAACCTCCCCATCGCACCCCCCTCAGATTTAGTTATAAGTTGGCACAGTGGATAGGCCTTGATAAACTGAACACAGATCAATTGAGAAAACAGGAAGAAGTTGTGTGGAACTGTGAAAAAATAAGCAAAATATCAAACTGAGTAGTCCATGGGCCACATAAGCAACATCATGGAAGAAGTGTGCTTAGAAGCGCCGTGGTCCCGTGGTAGCGTGAGCCGCTACTGTACAAGAGATCCTTGGTTCAAGTCTTCCCTCGACTGAAAATTTTACTTTCTTTATTTTTGCATAGTTATTATCTGTCCGTTCGTTCATTGACATCTCTGTTCACTGTAATAAGTTTAGTATCTGTGTTTTGCGACCGCACTGCAAAACCGTGCGATTAGTAGACGAAAGGACGTGCCTCTCCAATGGGAACAGAAAACATTTGATCGTAAGGTCATAGGTCAACCGATTCCTCCACAGGGAAACGCATCTGATATATTCTATACGACACTGGTGACGGCATGTGCGTCACATGACAGGAATATGTTGTCGACCCACTAAACTTGTACACTTGGCGAATGGGAAAAAGGATTCTTCTATCTTGCCCGATTTAGGTTTTCTTGTGGATGTGATAATCACTCCCAAAAAAGTGATGAAAACATAAGAGTTTGTCACATAAACGGAAAATAAAAAATTGAAATTTACACCCGATGGAAGATTTGAAGCTAGGACCCTTCGTTCCGCAGCTAATCACGTTACCAAGAGACCACGGCGCTCCTGCGTTCGTATTGTCCTTATTGTTACTTATCTTCCCTTGAACTACTCAGTTTGTATATTTTGCTTATTTTTTCACAGTTCTACACAACTTCTTCCTGTTTTCTCAAATGATCTCTGTTCAGTTTTTCAAGGCCTATCCACTGTGCCAACTTATAACTAAATCTGAGGGGGGTGCGATGGGGAGGTTCCCTTGTGAGCCTGCTTTAACCGTGACCTTCACCCAAATTGTTTCACATTTCGGATCTCCGTCAATTTCCTTCGATACTATTGCACTTCTTATCGCTATAAACACGCCTCCCCCTTCACTGTCCAGCCTGTCTCTGCGGTATACATTCCAATCTGAGTTTAGGATTTCATTACTGTTTACGTCTGTTTTCAGCCAACTTTCTGTCCCTAGTATTATATGGGCATTGTGACCGTTTATTAATGAGAGCAGTTCTGGGACCTTTCTATAGACGCTCCTGCAGTTTACTATTAGCACATTAATATTGTTATTCCCTGTTGCATTTTGCCTAAACCTACCTTGCCGCGTCTCAGGAGGCGTCTTGTCGGGCCTAGGGAGGGAATTCTCTAACCTAAAGAACCCACATGTGCACTCCACACGTACTCCGCTACCCTTGTAGCCGCTTCCGGTGTGTAGTGCATGCCTGACCTATTCAGGGGGACCCTACATTTCTCCATCCGATAGCGGAGGTCGAGAAATTTGCACCCCAGATCTCCGCAGAATCGTCTGAGCCTCTGGTTTAAGCCTTCCACTCGGCTCCAAACCAGAGGACCGCGATCGGTTCTGGGAACGATACTACAAATAGTTAGCTCCGATTCCACCCCGCGAGCGAGGCTTTCCGCCTTCACCATTCCGCCAACCGCCCGTATGAACTGAGGATGACCTCTGAACTCAGACGGCAGGAGTCATTGGTGCTGACATGAGCAACAATTTGCAGTCGGGTGCACCCAGTGCTCTCTATCGCCGCCGGCAGGGCCTCCTCCACATCTCGGATGAGACTCCCCGGCAAGCAGACAGGGTGAAAACTGGCCTTCTTCCCCAACCTTTCCGCTATTTCCCTAAGGGGCTCCATCACCCGCCTAACGTTGGAGCTCCCAATAACTAATTAACCCCTCCCCCCGTGTGCCTGCTTGGACTTTGCCGAAGGAGCGGCCACATGTCCACTCACAGACAGAGCGGGCGATGCCACACGGCTAGCCTCCACATTGACCCTCCGCCTCGTGCGCCGTGAACGTCGCTGAACCCGCCACTCCCCTTGGGGAGAGCGTGGCCCAACCGCACCCGGTACCCGCGAAGATGTCTCGACAGCAGGGACAGTGGGTGAAGCATGTAACACCTGGGGAGAACCATGTGACACACCAGACTCCCTACTGCCGCTACACTCCGAGGCAGCAGCATGAAGACGGCTGACCGCAGCCATCAACACGTTCAGCTGTTCGCGAACAGTGGCCAGCTCCTCCTGCGTCCATACACAGCAGTCACACATCCTATCCATCATAAGACATCAATTTACTGTAGAGAGTTAATCAACTTTTAACTAGACTGCTAATTCACTAAAGGCGGCTGATTGTTGACTAAACTGTGGTTGCTAGCCACTTCTTGTATAAAACAATGAAAATAGCGCTACCTGTCTCTGGACTGTATTGAAAACAAACACTAGCACTACTGGCACTATAGTTGACTAAAGGGACTCTCTCTGACTAAGTTCAAAACAAACACGAAATCTATGGAACACTATTACTAGCACTCGACAATTAAAGCTTCCTAAAAGCAAAAACACACGGAAGAAGTGACAAGTAAGAAAAATACAGTTAATACTTAAATTAAGGTAGCTCACTGCACAGCAGACGTGAAGCAGACGGCAGTTACGACGACTAATTAGTCCTCCAGAAAAAAAGGGACATTTCCATGGATGCACCTGCAGTTGACTAAACCTGTAGTAAAATTTTCTTTCCTGGTCTGCAAATACAAATGCTACCTACTGTGATGGATGAGGCTGATAATCTCCCTCTACTAAATCAGTACATACATATTTATTGGACCTGTGGATGGTGTCACCTATCCATAAAAACCTAAAGGTGGTTGCCACACCTATTCTGCTACATTGATAGCTGTTGCTGCATCTTGTATTTGTCTGCTGTGTTAAGGAAGTGGGGAACAATTTATAGCCAGCTGCACACAATAGCTTTCAGTAGCACCACCTCCACACCTAGGATCTGACCTTTCACCATGAATACTGAGTGGAGCTGTAGGGTATAATATCTGATGTTGACTAGTGGTATATGAGAGTTCTGGGATAATTTTAATAACTAGGAGGTATCACAAAAATAAAGAAAATAACAATGTATAAATCATCAGAAATAGACATTTCTCATTTTCTTTAAATTTCGTCACCCATTTGCTTATTTTTGATGCAAAAATGACAGAATGCTATTCATAACTCATTAAATTAGTAGTGAATATATATAATACTAGCTAAAATGTAACATTTATAACACAACTTCCTTCATACAAAAAATTATCGGAAAATGCTCACTTATAGCCTAAAATCAAATAAATACAATTTTAGTAATCAATAAATTATAATAAAAATAAATTTTAAGTCAATGCATAAACCCTCAAAAACAGACTTTTCTCATTTTCTCAGGATTTCATCATGCACTTGCTCATTTTCAACACCAAAATACCAATTCAAATGATATTCATAGATCAGTGATATCAGTGGAAAATATATTTACACGTGAATATCTTTACAAGTGAAAAATATAATGTTTTAACGTACCTACTTGTATTAAAAAATGAACAAATAATGCATATTCATATTTAACTTCATGTATATAAGTGTGAGAATATTAATTATACTAATGATATGAGTGATATAGTTAAGTGAAGGACGAATCAAGCATTTTATTTCCATTGTTCATTTCTATTAATCCTATATATGTTATGTAAATAGGTTAAATATTCATAACTTTGAAATTGCTTTTAAATATTTTTGAACATATATGTCAGATAAGTTAATATTATATTAACTACCTATGTGCAGTTAAATTTCTTATCAAATATGGTGCTGACTAATTTCAAGTGTGTAGCATTGTACTGTTTATTAATTTCCAATTCACATTATTTCTTAAACACATGTGAGATATTTAATACTGTGAATCTATTTAGATGTAAAAACTTTTATAGCTAAATAGACATTATTGTAAAATATATAAGATACATACAAAGTAGAACAAAGAAAAAAACATTGATGAATTTAATAAGCAAAAGCAAATAATATATAACAATTGACCATGGTGTAAAATTTGTATAGAGAAAATATTACTGAAAAATCTTAAATAAAATTTTATAAGAAAAAGTTTATTGTGAAAATAAAAAGTTTACAATTAATAACATATAATAAATTTTTCATTATACATTCAGCAGATGAAGTTCAGTTTCTGAATATAATTATTCCTTATAAATAGCATCACAAATGACTAACACAAATGCTATTAAAGGTAATGAATTAAGAACTTTAATTAAATCACCTAACTCAAAAGGTTATTACAAATGAAGTTAGTTAATATTATAAACAGATATTTATATAACGAAAAGCTAACAGTTACAGAACTGCCAATTAATAATGCTTACTTAAATGAAATCTTGGGATCAGAACTATCTCAGTTAGAAACAGCTGAGCAACAAACTATATTTTCTTTCACTGATAGTGTATGTAAATTGTCTAGAAAAAATCAGATAATTGGTAATATTTGCCCTCCCCTGGGCACACTGAAAAAGTTCATTTTTCTGGAGCAGTTTGTTTATTGTTGTATTTGGTTCTCATTTCCTCATTGCAACTTCAAATTATTGTATTTCACATTGCTTTTATGATTAGTGGATCGTATATGGCAATGAAAATTTGTTTTTTATGTTGTGTGGAAGAAAATTCTACTTATATGTTTGGCAACATTTTGTTTTATGTAACCTTTTGTTACAATAACTTTGTTTACTTTTGTACAATTTACATACTATTGTTATTCTTACATATTAACTATTTTCAGGACACACTGTTTCATTTTACATTTTTGAAGGAAACTGAAATTTGTTCTGTTTCTCAGTTTTTGTTATATCTATAGTGACCACAACAAAAATGGTAAAAATTAAATCTTCACTACAATGAAATACTTGTCTAGTTTTACTATGTTTAGAAATGGTCATGGTAACACAAAACACTTACTCACTTTTTTCAACTTCTAAGCACATCACAATCAGGCTGGAGTGGGGACTGTATACACATTTTCCACAGATGTCAGAAATTACTTTCATTTTTTTGTCTATGTTTCTTGGACACTGAGAACATATTTGTCATTTGTTCCTGCGTTGGCGATTCACAGGCACACTGTGTTCTTTAGGCTCATAGGCACATCTAAGGACAAGGAGACCATATTTTGCTCCCTTTTGAAGGTACCTCTTATGAAGTAGTCTTCTTTTGATGTAAGGAAGCAGAAGCTGTCATCCTAACTGCAACATAAACTGCCACTTGTTCTGTTCTGAAGACAGGTTTGGTGGGTGATGAAACAAGCATATAATCATTAGAGCGATTCCAGAAATGTCTATCATATTGTAGAATAGTACAAGAAACCAATGCCTGTTGTTGCATTTCACATTATAGGTGCCCACAAGTTGATCCATAGTGTTAACACCTCCCTCGAGTTTGTTGCAATTCTCTATTACTCCCTTTTTTCATCACACACTACAGTTCTTAATAGGTGAAGGGAGGAGACAAATATAGTTGCTGCTGATTTCTTTTTTACACATAATACTAGTGAGATAGATTCAGAAAATTAAAAAATTAACGAATTGACATCCCTTGAGCGATGTGGCTGCATCTCCATAGGAATTTAAATTCCCTTGCTAAGGGTATGATATCGAAAAAATTGTCAAGTGAAACACTGCAGGCTTTATTGGAACCGTTTTGAAACAGAACTTTTATGACAATGGCTGGACTGTTTTCCCAAGTAAAGCTGTCCATTCACAGAAAATGCATTTCTAGAATCACTTTTAACGTATTATCGAAATGGACATTTCCCTCTAAACGCAACAAGCTGTTCATCAACAGTTTTGTCAAACCCTTGACTGTATGTGGAAGAAAGCTATGAAATGAACATTTTTCAAATATCTCTAAATGCAGCTAATTTACAATGAATCCTACGATCTGCACTTGTTTCTGTACTGTAAAGTCGGAGAAAATGTGTGATGTCTTGAAATCTTTTCAGGGGCATTATTGTCCTGAAAATGGGCCTACTGTATTCTTCATTCCAGTGTTCACTCTGATCTTCCCTCCCTGATCTCTTGGATCCAGAAGATGTAGCCAAACCAATGTAGGCTCCTAATCGTTCCCTATCTAGTTCCTTGAAATAATTAGGTAAACTATTAATCTTCATTCTACTAGATGGTTTCACGCCTAGCCCCTCTGTTAGCTTCCTTTACCACGATAGATATTATTTTTGGTGTAATTAGGAGCTTTAGGGCTCCTTTTGTTCAATTGGAAGATGTCACTTTAGAGCTAGGTTTATTCTGGATTATATTATGAGATGAAGTTTGGCACTTAGTTGGAGGTCCTCTGTACCAAATCATTCTATTTTTTCCAGTGAAACAATCTTTCATAGGGTTATCATTACTTATTATTACATCATCATCACAATGACTTACATCATCTTCTTTCTGTTCCTTTTCCTTTATGTTACTGTCTTCCTACTTTTCACTATCTAATAGCAAATATTCATCACATTCATAAACATCAGCATAATCTCACATCTGAAGAGGAAAAGCCTGAACAAGTTTTCCATCAACCCTGAATAAAAAATTTATTATACATTTATATTCTAACATAAGTTATCAGACACTACTTTTCCTAAAAATTCTCACAATTATCATAATTCATGAGTCACTTTTGTCGTAATAAGCAGACATTTCTTCCTTTTTATGAGTAGTATCATGCAAACAGAAACTGAAAGATTTGAAACAAACACTAAACTCGCCTAACAAAGCCAGCCATCATATGTTTCCTTCACACTAACAACGCTGCCTGAAGCTCAACAAGTGAGTAAGACACATTTTTAATTAGTTCTGCCAACTTCAGCCATTTGCTGACAACAGTGAGTCAGGCTGCAGTATTTGAAGACCTCAAGCGCCCAGTTTTGTTGATTCCTAAACTAAGTCACCATAAATAAAAGAAACAGATAATTATTGGTATTTTTTATAGTAGTCCTTTAGATCATAACTATGAGGAACATGTCAGAGACCATGAGCATTGCAGGATTAGTTAGTAACGATGTGTAAAAAGTATAAGCAATATGTGGTCTCAAAGGACCTCACATGAGAGGATTTATTTAAAAGGAATTACAAATTATATTACATACAATTAATAAAGAATACAATAATAATGTAATATATCTATAACTTTTAAGAAAATCATCTAAAATGTAGTTACTAGCATAATAATGCAAAATCTGAGAGCTCAGCTTGGATTATAACTTAATTTAATTTATACTATAATGCTAACCTACAATCTAATAATCAAATTCAATTACTTACTTACAATGAAATAATTGTTTTGTAACTATTAATGAAGCTATTAATACACATAAAAATGTAAAAACGCAAATAAATATATGTTAGATAAATTGTCAAAAGAAAGGATAGAAGCACTCATTGGACAAGATAACTAGATTACTTGGCACTGCATTAACGCAGTCGATGAAGGCATTCATAATTCATTAATTTACTAGAAAATATGAAAAAACATCTTGTATCATTGTAAAAATAATAATCAAAAATGCTTTTCATATCCCATTAAAATTAACATAGTTATAAGACAGAACAATAAAAAGATGTATCTACTAACATCTATTCATATTACTATCATTATGTCTTATATGCAATAGACATAAAAGAAAATAAACAAGCTAACCACATTATTGTGCACATTGCTATTGGATATACTTTTAACTGAACCAGTAGATGGAAAAAAATTTGAGAGAGATATTTAATACATTTCAACTTAGAACAAAACTAATTATTCACGAAAAAATTGTACAAAAGTGGACCAGTTACAATTTCTTTACCCGCAAAATGTAATCTCATTTATTTTCAATATCGCAGAATTTGAGAGTTATGGTGATTTTGGAAAAGTTCTTAAAAAGATACAGCCAAATTGAAAAAGGAAATGTGTGAGGTCATCCACTTGAGGACTAAGAGAAATCCTTTAATCTTTGGCTATGTAATAAATCAATCAAATGTAAAGGCTGTAAATTCAACCTAACACCTAGGAATTATAATTATGAACAGTTTTAATTATAAAGAAGACATAGAAAATGTTGTGAGGAATGGGAACCAAAGACTGGGTTTTATTTGTAGAACACTTAGAAGATGCAGCAGATTTACTAAAAAGGTTGCCTACACCTTCGTTGTCCATCCTCTTTTGGAGTAGTATTGTATGGTGTGGAATCCTTACCAGATAGTATTAACAGAATACACTGAGAAAGTTCAAAGGAGGGCAGCACATTTTATATTCTCAAGCAATAAGGGAGAGAGTGTCACAGACATGATATAGGTTTGTGGTGGACATCATTAAAACCAAGGCGTTTCTCATTGTGGTGGGATATTCCTACAAAACTTCAGTGACCAACCTTCTCCTCCAAGTGCGAAAATATTTTGTTGACACCATCCTCCATAGGGAAATTTGATCATCTTAATAAAATAAGTTAAATCATAGCATGCAAGGCAACATATAGGTGTTTAGTTTTTCCATGCTCTATTTGAGAGTGGGATAATACAGAATTATTGTGAAGGTAGTTTGATGGATCCTCTGCCATGCAGTTAAGAGTCATTTGCAAAATACCCATGCAGATGTAGATGTGGACGTAGATGAACCTGCTCCAACAGTGAATAAATTGCTAAATTTATTGAAATGTATCCAATAATGACTGAGGATGGTTTCATTAATGTTTTACACAAGGATGTATTAAAAGATAAATATAAACCAAACAATGAACTAACAAATCTTATTAAGTTAAAATTAAATTATGTGTTTCACAATATGAAGTGTCAGAAACATAAGATATTTGGATTTTCGTATTATATAAAATATATAATGAAACAATAAACTACTAATTATCTATATAGATGGTCACAGACACAAATAATTTAAAGAATTAATTCTGAATGAGGTAGATATTTCAGGTAAGAAATAGAGGGAAACTGAGCGTTTTATAATCAGTGAGGAAATTAAATATGCCACATGCCATGTATATGATGAGTGTAGAATGTAATTTAGAACAAAAAATTAAATACAAAAGGAAATAAGAGTGTGTGTAGGAACAAGCAAGTATAAATAAAATAAAAAGGAAATGGAAACTCTAAAAATTACAAAAAAAATTATTTTACGAAATTAGAAAGCCTAAATAACAGTGAAAAAGAAATCACCATAAAAGTGTGAGACCATGATCATTTAACTGGATAATTGGGAGATATTGCCAAGAGCCATTGTAGTCACTCATCAGTAACCCACCTTTATACCCATATTTTCCATGATTTATGTGGTTAAGATTTCTCTGTAAAAGACTTATGGTGAGATAACGGGTGTTAATTTAATACCAAATATGTAGCTTTTGTAAAGTAGCTAATAAATTGCATATTAGATTGTTTGACACATTCATTGCGTGTCATCTTCCTTAGACAGTTTAGTATCAGATCTATAAGAACTGTCAAAGGCCTAATGCTACAATACATTATTGAGATGAAAACAAAGATTTAGTTACAGAATATGCATTTACCAGTACTATTACTTAAATTTTTTCAATGAATAACATTAAAATAAATTTTCACATTAAAATTACATTTATAACAAATTTGATGACATATAAGTGTTAAAATGTATCAACGTGGAGTTTAATAACAAAAAATTCTACCTAAATGAACTTTGTGCTGATCACAATCAGAAGTAATAATACTAGCAAATGTGTTCGAACATTTTAGAGATATGTGTGTAAATTCATAAAATTAGAAATACTTTGTAAAAATTGTCATGGGATGCGATTTTATGTTTACTAATTAATCAGTAGACTTAGTAAATGACTGTAATGCATTACAATAGCTGAAACTGGTGTTAGTTGTGAGGTATCATAGAGTTGTAAGAGAGACATTAAGGCAAATAACATATATACAAAGGATTATGACATAAATGCCGAATGAAAATATATAGTGTATGTTGAATCAAATTATTTACATGGATGGACTATTTGATGCATTCACCATAAAGTAACTGTGAATTCCTAAATTATTAGACTGTCGACTTTAATATATAATATAATAATATTTCAAAATTGCTGATATATATATATATATATATATATATATATATATATTGTGTACATTGTCCATCACTTATTTGGCTGAAAAAAATTATTTTATGTATTTATGAAATATTTAAATGAATACATGTACTCTGTACTGTGTGTATTAATCTTTTTATTAATATAATTAGAGGTTAACACATATTCTAATCATCCATTGTTATTTTATTGACTTTGTGATTATTTATATATATATATATATATATATATATATATATATATATATATATATATATATATATGACATAATTATATTTACACCACCAATGTTTGTAATAAACCATAATTAAATAAAAAATATTAGATAAATCGATTGACAGATGTACTGACACAGTAGTGTCTGAAATGATAAGTTTATAATAATGATAGATATATGATCAGATTATGATCAAAGATTTATATACACAGAGAAGAAACAAATAAATTAAAAATAAAGTGAAATTAAAAAGTGGTGTATAAAATAATATAACAGAAGCTAAATAAAATATTGTTTATTTAATAATAAATCCCAATATGGCACTATATACTTAATTAAAAGTATCTACAATGAAGTTCATATTTTTGAAGCTAGTAAAAACTCTTATGCCCGCATGAAAACAGTAGAGTTACATTAAATCACAAAACTAATACAACACCATATTCACATTATAAATGGTTGATAACACAAAGATTTAAAATCATGTTATGTAGTTGATGTAGAAAATACACTCCTGAAAATTGAAATAAGAACACCGTGAATTCATTGTCCCAGGAAGGGGAAACTTTATTGACACATTCCTGGGGTCAGATACATCACATGATCACACTGACAGAACCACAGGCACATAGACACAGGCAACAGAGCATGCACAATGTCGGCACTAGTACAGTGTATATCCACCTTTCGCAGCAATGCAGGCTGCTATTCTCCCATGGAGACGATCGTAGAGATGCTGGATGTAGTCCTGTGGAACGGCTTGCCATGCCATTTCCACCTGGCGCCTCAGTTGGACCAGCGTTCGTGCTGGACGTGCAGACCGCGTAAGACGACGCTTCATCCAGTCCCAAACATGCTCAATGGGGGACAGATCCGGAGATCTTGCTGGCCAGGGTAGTTGACTTACACCTTCTAGAGCACGTTGGGTGGCACGGGATACATGCGGACGTGCATTGTCCTGTTGGAACAGCAAGTTCCCTTGCCGGTCTAGGAATGGTAGAACGGTGGGTTCGATGACGGTTTGGATGTACCGTGCACTATTCAGTGTCCCCTCGACGATCACCAGTGGTGTACGGCCAGTGTAGGAGATCGCTCCCCACACCATGATGCCGGGTGTTGGCCCTGTGTGCCTCGGTCGTATGCAGTCCTGATTGTGGCGCTCACCTGCACGGCGCCAAACACGCATACGACCATCATTGGCACCAAGGCAGAAGCGACTCTCATCGCTGAAGACGACACGTCTCCATTCGTTCCTCCATTCACGCCTGTCGCGACACCACTGGAGGCGGGCTGCACGATGTTGGGGCGTGAGCGGAAGACGGCCTAACGGTGTGCGGGACCGTAGCCCAGCTTCATGGAGACGGTTGCGAATGGTCCTCGCCGATACCCCAGGAGCAACAGTGTCCCTAATTTGCTGGGAAGTGGCGGTGCGGTCCCCTACGGCACTGCGTAGGATCCTACGGTCTTGGCGTGCATCCGTGCGTCGCTGCGGTCCGGTCCCAGGTCGACGGGCACGTGCACCTTCTGCCGACCACTGGCGACAACATCGATGTACTGTGGAGATCTCACGCCCCACGTGTTGAGCAATTCGGCGGTACGTCCACCCGGCCTCCCGCATGCCCACTATACGCCCTCGCTCAAAGTCCGTCAACTGCACATACGGTTCACGTCCACGCTGTCGCGGCATGCTACCAGTGTTAAAGACTGCGATGGAGCTCCGTATGCCACGGCAAACTGGCTGACACTGACGGCGGCGGTGCACAAATGCTGCGCAGCTAGCGCCATTCGACGGCCAACACCGCTGTTCCTGGTGTGTCCGCTGTGCCGTGCGTGTGATCATTGCTTGTACAGCCCTCTCGCAGTGTCCAGAGCAAGTATGGTGGGTCTGACACACCGGTGTCAA
Source organism: Schistocerca serialis cubense (assembly GCF_023864345.2). NCBI lineage: Eukaryota > Metazoa > Arthropoda > Insecta > Orthoptera > Acrididae > Schistocerca > Schistocerca serialis. The sequence continues at coordinate 528,905,780 of NC_064640.1, forward strand.
TGTGTTCTTTTTTCCATTTCCAGGAGTGTATATCATATTGTGTATTGTGGTAACTCTTTTCACTGAATTAAAAATAATTACTCTTTGTACAAACATAGATTATTTATTTAATTACAGATTAAATCATATTTTTAAAATGTTGCAATACACAAATCAAAAATATATTGTGTACATTGTCCATCACTTATTTGACTGAAAAAAATTATTTTATGTATTTATGAAATATTTAAATGAATACATGTACTCTGTACTGTGTGTATTAATCTTTTTATTAATATAATTAGAGGTTAACACATATTTTAATCATCTATTGTTATTTTATTGACTTTGTGATTATATTAGAACTAAAATAATGTACACATTATTTGATTTGGCATCGATTATTCATATAAAGATAATTTCTTTTTAAGGTCTCAGTGATAGGTAATATTAATAACAAACAGTCTTATAATAGTACACTCATATTTATTCTAATTTATATAAAAAGGAACATGTAATTTCTTTGGTAACTGTAACCAAAAATTCTGTTAAATTATATGTAAAACAAATTTACAAATTATTACATGTATATATTATTTGTGTAATTTAACCATAAAATGAAATTAAGTTAGTGATAAAAATTCTGAAGACGTAATACAGTCAGTTAGACATAATGGATAAAATAATATAAAACAGATTAAGCCCATGAAAATTAGAAAATAACCATTTGTAAGATGTAAATGAAATCAGAGAGATCTTACAATTTTAGATGATGCTTAGTATTACAGATAATGTTTTTAATGGAAAAATGATTAATTATGCTACACTTTCAAAATAAGAATCTAACATCAGTATTTCGTTTTTAAAAGTAGTGGAAAAATTTGATGATGATTATAATTTTATATTCCTTAACTGCAAAAATGCTGTATCAAATGCTTACCATAAACAGTTGATCATAAGGACTACTACAAAATCTATCAATTTATATCAGAGAACTGAAATGTAATTGAAATATAATTTTGTATTTACTACAAACTGTATGTCCCTTAATTACAAATGTTATGTAGAATATTTGACATATCTTATGACATTACACCAATTTAATTAGATTTCTATCAATGTTTCTCATTATTAATTTTATAAGAATATTTAAAACCTTGTTCGTCCAGAAGAACGTTGATACTTCACTCACCATCAAGCCTGTCAGTGCAGTATGGTGTTTTACTTTTACACATTGAGAATGGCTAGGGCTAGGCTATCATCCAATGCAACCTGCAGGGTCGTTGCTCGATAGACACCAGGACCAGATTCACACTCAGAGACTCCATGTCCTTGTTGCTGCATTCTATCTTACAGATTCATCATGCAGCCAGGATCCAGAGTCACGGACACCCACCACAAACCAGATGGCTTCTTAGCCCAAGGAGCTGCCCATGGAGGTGGATGCACCCTCATCCACAATGCCATCATCACAGCTGCCCATGTCACCTTGGGTAATTTCTCTGTGCCCTGCGGCCTTCCTTCCGAGCAGAGTCGCCGACTTCAGTCGCAGTTCCCATCCCACCTGCTCTACCTGCACCTAGACCTCGCCCTTGCCATCAGTTCACACCGCAAACATATGCAACCAAAGCCAGGAGATTTGGGAGGGAGGAATGTGGTGTTGTAAGCACAGCAAGCACCACCAGGCAGCACAAAAGGCGTCGATAGGTCGGCTATCCACTCCAGAGATGGTGTGTAACCCAGTAATTGCTGCACCAAGAAGTCGCAGTGGACGTGCTGCCAGAGAAGTGATATGCACTCGAATCACAGCAGAGTAGGCTGTTCCAAATTAGCTCAGCTACCAAGAGAACCATGTCCTACTTGTGTACTCAATGCATTGTCTGCATTTAGCGAGTACACACCAGCCCATCTTCAGTGAACATTCTAGTGAGACAAGAAATGTCGAGCCGTAGCTTGTGGCATAGGGGCTGAATTTCAGGATCTGTTGCCTGAGCCTATTTGCACCAAGGTGAGTACTAATCAATAAATGTGTGTGTTCTACACATTAATCAATACCAGTGTTTCAACGTTCTCTACGTTCTACTCTCGTAGTGTCTCCCTCAGTGTGCAACATTTATCAACTAATTGTATTTAATAAACATGTGCTTTTATTGTAGTGTATGTTGAATATTGATAATTACTACATTTTTCATCAGTTGTTTACAATTATTATCTCAAAAATCTTTTTCCTTATCACCTTCTAAGTTTTTTGCTGATCTACTTTGAAACATATTATCTAATGCTTGTGTCTCACTTTAAACTCATTAATTGTTAATTGTATCAGCAAATGCATTCATACAAAAAACATTAATTGTTAATCTATGTTTCGGTATGTATCAGTATGTATCAACAGTGAAATGATGAACCATTGCATTATATAATTTATAATAATTTATGAACACAGAATTGGCTTCCTTTTTACAAAATTCCTTTTAATATTTTTGTGTACATCAACACAGTTTTTTATATTTTGTGCATCAACCACAGCTATCCATTTACTGACATAAAAAGTATCTCACATTATACAGTTCTAAGTCTCTACTTTTACCATAAAATTATCTTTACCTGACAATTATTGTTCAAATATTATTAATTTACATCAACTATTACAACACTAGTGATACTTTTTAGTTTTACGATTAGAAAATCACATAAATGTACAGTTAGTGATTTATTTTTAATTATCTGTTAAATATAGTTTATCACATATATTTAGTTCAAAATTAAAATAATTAAATGTTTAATATTTGTTTATATTTTAACTAATAAAAATGCTTTTTTCAGTACAAATTCATACTCAAAATTGTACACTCGTTCATTTCCTATCATAAATGTAAATTAAATTACTTGTGTGTCATGCATTATTCATTCTGATTAATTACTAGCATTACCATGTGATAGATTTAGATTTTCTCCTCTTCATTAAATTGCGATATACTAATGTAGTTATGAACTGTGTTTGATGTTCGTTATATGGAGCTTTTGTAGCATGTTTATTTAATTTATTTGCTAAAATTTTTGTTACTTCCATTTAGTTTATCAGGTAGATGATTTACAACTGTTAATTTGTTGCTGTTCATATCCATTTAGTGTTTTTGAATAAATTACTTCAGTAACTATGCAGTAATTTAATTTGTTTTCTTGATTTGGAACTAATTAATATTTAAATTTATTGTATATTCCTTAAGTACATTTAGAGTCTGTGTCAGTTATTATAGTATCTATTTTATATTAAACTTTTGAGTCCAAGCTTGATTTAATTTTTCTGTATCTGGGTTAACATATGTTTATTAAGATGTTGGTTCTGATACTTATCTACATAAAAGTTTTAAAATTTCGAAATGTATATCACTCTGCAAACAATTTTAAGACAAATAATCATAATGACCATCAGTATATTTTCTATTATTTTAAAATTTCCCCTCATTCTAGAATAAATTATTAGAATCACCAATATGTTATATTGTCACGAAATAAAAGTTATATGTATGGTTATTATTTTTGTAACAACAAATCCAGTAAGTACAAGGGTGGTTAAATGTGTATAAATTAACTTTTTCACAATCAATGTTTTTGTAATATTAGGTTATTCGTTAATTTTATTCAAATCTCAAAAATTGAAGTTTTCATAAATTAACAATTTTTTTACAGAATGTTACTTAATACTTTGTTATATTTCAGTACCATTTGTTGGATAATGTACATGATTTTTTAACTGCTGAAACTTCATGTTTCATTTTTTTATTGTTTTCTCACTAAATTAGTTAATTTTCTTTCAATTTTGTTTATGTTAATAACTGTCTTTGCAACTGCTACATGTGCAACATCCAGTGAATCAACTACACCAACATCATCTAAATGCAGTGTTGTTGCACTTAATACTACTCATGTTAATAACACAAATCCACCCTCATGTTTATTTCATCCCGATTGTGCCTTGTTAGTATTTAGATATTCATAAATACTTTTATTAATAGAACAGAAAATATTAAAGTTACATCACCACCTATTAATTTCAAACGATTGCATCGTTTTCCTTGTGTTTGAGTTACATATGTAATAATAAAATATTACAATTTTAAATAATTTTCAGAAATAATAGCCTTTATAGATTTTGGATTAGTTTTACCACATAGTGTGGTATTACTATCAATAGTACAAGTATTGATTTAAATTATGTAAAAGTATACAAGAAACTTAAACAAAATAATGAAAGAAATTAATTACAAATTTATAATCCTTAAGTATTATTATCTATATTTTATCTCACTCCTAATTTTAATTTTCTTTTACTCTATATTTTATCTGTAATTGGTATAGCAGGCAAACTTTTAACCATGTGATGCACCTGGGCTATTCATTTCCTAATTTGCTATGTTTTGTAATTGTTTATCAGTTATATGTCTATTCTGTGTATCTTTATGATCTCTGTTATGCAATATCATGTTGCTTACATCCTTTATACAAGGTATTTATTCCATTACCACCACAAGGTAACCTGTCTTGTAAATTACTGTCTGGCCCACAGTCATCATAACCAAATGAATGGATATAAATGGCGGTTTACTAAATAATATGTTAAAAAACCATTCTTTCTTGTATCTCAGTCTTAGAACAAGTATGTATTAAAAAATAAAAAATCTAATGAAATAATGCATACCTTTTCCATTACTGATACTAAATTCGTGAGATTTTGTTGATATTTTTTTATTCATATTTCAAATCATCACCAAAATATTCCAGGTAAATGTGATTTAAATTTAGCTTATCTTGTCTAAAACTGGTTTAAAACTTTAAATTATTACTTAATAATTGTTTGGATAATATTGTATCCTCCTGAATTAAGTAAAAGCAATCAATATTTTTATGCTTATGTCCAGTAAAATGTTCTATAACAATGTTTTCATATTTTAATATAAAATCATAAAATAATATTCTTACTTAAACTTTGATTTCATGTACTGGAATAATATATCCATTATTTTCAACGAATGTAACTTTCCTGACAGCAAATTTATCTTCAATTTTGAAAATTTATTTTTAATGGATTTCTGGCATGATGGGATGTTGAAGGGTTAGCAACTTCTGATACTGTTTCAATATAACTTACAGCCAGAGTTGCAAAATAGCTCTTTTTATTGCCTGGCAATGATTAGTTCGAACTTTTATTCATAATCCATTTTCAAATCATCCGTCGAATCAGAATATGTATTACTCCTCATAGCAAAATAATCATGACAGTCCTTCAGCAAAGGTGTACAACGGAAGTGATTATGAAACTGGATATAAACGGATCTGTTTTCAATTGTGTTATACTCTTTTGCATAAGGATTGCCATGATTCTTTTTCCTATGAGGAGTAATATTTATTCTGATTCGATTGATGGTTTGAGGTTGAGGTTGTGAATAAAAAACCTAAAACTGTCACCAAATAATAAAAAGAGCTGTTTTTCAGCTCTGGCCGTTTGTCATATTGATGTATTTGTATTTTGCAAGTATTTATAACGACCTAAACTTTTAGAATGTACATATAAATAACTAATTTTATCCCAGTTTATCCATCCTGTTGTTGATGAAAAATCGTCTATCATTACTGTTATTCCAACACATCTACTAAATCCAAAAATAGCTGACAAAATAGAATCTTGCAATAATTACAATGTTTATTATCTGAATGTTTATTATGTACATGTTTATCTCTCATTGTTATATTCAGATCCCAGTCAAAATTATCTATTGATTTATAATAGATTTTGTATATTACACTGAAGAATGAAAGAAACTGGTATAGGCATGTGTATTCAAATACAGCAGTATGTGAACAGTCAGAATACGGTGCTGTCGTTGGCAATGCCTATGTAAGACAACAAGCATCTAGCGCAATTGTCAGATGAGTTACTACTGCTACAATGGCAGGTTATCAAGATTTAAGTGAGCTTAAAAGTAGTCCTATATTCGGCACATGAGTGATGAGACACAGCATCTCCAAGGTAAGTGATAATGTGGAGATTTTACCCTATGAGCATTTCACAAGTGTACTGTGAATATCATAATTCCAGTATACAACCAACTCTCCAACAGCAGTGCAACTGGAAAAATATCCTGCAAGAACGGGACCAACATTGACTGCAGAGAATCGTTCAATGTGACAGAAGTGCAACATTTCTGCAAATTCCTGGGCAGTTCCATGCTGTGCAATCAAAAAGTGTTAGCTTGTGAACCATTCAATCGATATGGGTTTTCAGAGCCAAAGGCCCACTCGTGTACCCCTGACTTGACTGGGCCCATCACATTGGTATTGGACTGTTGATGACTGAAAACTTGTTACCTGGTCAGACAAATCTTTTTTCAAATTGTATTGAGCAGATGGACATGTGCAGGTATGGAAACAACCTCATGTATCCAGGGAACCCACATGTCAACTTTTCAAGCTGGTGGAGGCTCTGCACTTGGAGTGATATGGGACCCCTGATACACTATGTGATCGAAAGTATCCGGACAACCCCGTAAGCATACGTTTTTTATATTAGGTGCATTGTGCTGCCACCTACTGCCAGGTACCCCATATCAGCAACCTCGGTAGTAATTAGACATCGTGAGAGAGCAGAATGGGGCACCCTGCAGAACCCACACACTTCGAACATGGCCAGGTGATTGGGTGTCACTTGTGTCATACGTCTGTACTCGAGATTCCACACTCTTAAAGATCCCTATGTCCACAGTTTCCGATGTGATAGTGAAATGGAAACATGAAGGGACACTTATAGCACAAAACTGTACAGGCTGATCTCATCTGTTGACTGACAGAGACTGCCGACAATTCAAGAGGGTCATAACGTGTAATAGGTAGTCATCTATCCAGACCATCACACAGGAATTCCAAACATCATGAGGATCCACTGCAAGTACTATGAAAGTTAGGTGGGACATGAGAAAACTGCCACACATCACGCCGTTAAGCGCCAAACGACGCCTCACTTGGTGAAAGGAGTATATACATTGGACGATTGAACAGTGAAAAAACATTATGTGGAGTGAAGAATCAAGGTACACAATGTTGTGATCCGATTGCATTGTGTGGGTATTGCGAATGCTTGGTGGACGTCATCTGCCAGTGTGTGTAGTGCCAATAGATGCTGTTATGGTGTGGTCATGTTTTGCATCCTTTGTTGTTTTGTGTGGCACTATCACAGCACAGGCCTACATTGATGTTTTAAGCACCTTATTGCTTCACAGTGTTGAAGAGCAATTCGAGGACGGCGATTGCATCTTTCAACACAATCGAGCACTTGTTCATAATGCACGGCCTGTGTGGAGTGGTTACACGACAATAACATCCCTGTAATGGACTGGCCTGCACAGAGTCCTGACCGAAATCCTATAGAACACCTTTGAGATGCTTTGGAACACCAACTTCGTGCCAGGCCTCACTGACCAACATCGATATCTCTCCTGAGTGCAGCATACCGTGAAGAATTCGCTACCATTCCTCTAGAAACCTTCCAGCATCTGAATGAACATATGCCTGCGACAGTATAAGCTGTCATCAAGGCGAGGGCGCCACGAACTTGTAAGTCATTTTCAGCCATGTGTCCAGATACTTCTGATAATATAGTGTATGTCTAGATATGACTCTGACAGGTGACACATATGAAAGCATCCTGCCTGATCACTTCCATCCATTCATGTCCAGTGTGCATTCCGACGGACTTGGGCAATTCCTGTAGGACAGTGTGACACCACACATCCAAAATTCCTGCTGAGTGGCTCCAGGAACACACTTCTGAGTTTAAACACTTCCGCTGGCATCCGGACTCCCCAGACATGAACATTATTGAGCATATCTGGGATGCCTTGCAATGCGCCATATGGAAGAGATCTTCACCTTGTCATACTCTTATGGATTTAAGGACAACCCTGAAGGATTCATGGTGTTAATTCCCTCCAGAACTACTTCAGACATTAGTTGAGTCCATGCAATATTGTGTTGCAGCACTTCTGTGGTTTCATGGGGGCCCTGCACAGTATCAGGCAGATGTGCCACTTTCTTTGGCTCTCCAGTGTATTTCAGTTAATTGTATATTCATCAGTTCTAGAAAAGGAAATTAAATATGCCAGTCAGAAACCATACAGCATTAATGGATTTCACACCTAATGTAAAATTCAAAAGTATCAAATTGTATTGTAAAACAGAACATACCTTAACCAGAGGGGTAATATTTGTGAAAAAATAAACAAAAGAAATATACAAGCACAAAGAATACAGGTATAAATGTCAGAGAAGATAAACTGTTATGTGGAATACTAACAAACTCATATAAAAGTCTACATCGATGAAGATAATAGTATAGATAGTTCTTAGGCTTTAATAATCGAAATGCGGAACCAAATATAAAACTACATCTAACAATATTGCACCCTCTATGCTGAATTTTAATTTGGATATTCGGCCATTTATGAGATTAATAATCCTTTATTTCCTCCAGTTTGTGATAAAATTCAGTATATAGGAACAACCATAACTCATTTAAATGATAAATTGTTTGCTTTTAATGGTGCTATTGAATCATAATTTTTGACATGACAGAATTTTCCTTTTTTAAAATTTATGTAGAAATGAACACAATTGAAAGTTACGAATTTCATTCATTCTGTTTCAATGAGAGGACCAAGAACGATTTAAATATTCTTAACAATGATGCTGGAATTAATATTAAGGTCATGGTGGGTGGGTTCGTCTCAGTCATGCTCAATTATAAATGAAACTTTTGTTGCGCAAAGAGATGGAACAAATTTTATAGCAAATGAAGGTAAAATAATCTTAAAGTAATTGAAAATTTTGTTACAAAGCCAGTAACATATACAGATATCACTATTTTATTGTGCAAAAGTATATAATACCTATCGTAAGAAGATATATCCACAATAGTCATGCAATAAAAATGTAAATGTTTATGTTAATCCACATAATACTATACATAATTGTCCTAATTGTGGTGTCAGTACATATTATAGAACAAATGTAACAGCTATACAAAATAGTATGAAAGTGTGTGCCAACTTTAATGATGAAATGCCTCAAAAACGTTTGTGTAGATAGTTATATATGTTAAAATAATGTTGCATATTGGCAGCACATATAGTTGTAAAGGAAATTCTTTAAATAAATAAAAATTGTAAAGGAAACACTTGATATGTCTTCTTCATGTTTATATTTGATTTTGAATTCTTTAAGTCTAATAAAAGTAACAGAAATTGAAAATTAGTTTCATTCAATTTGAAAACGATATTCAATTTTAATCTCAGAGCAAGAGAAAAATAGAATATATAATGATACTCACTTCAAATTAGTTGACAACAACTGTGGTAGCAAGAAAGCGCATTTTGGATGATAAGTGTAAAATTCACTTACTGATAGATATGTTAAAAATAGAGAAGAATTATTCAGTAGTGATAGACATACACCATATTGATGAAACACATAAAGGGTTAACATAAATAAGAAAATGGAGATAAAATGCATGTTACTACATTCTCTTACTGATTATTAAAATTGTTTTTATCTGATTTTAGATTATAAATGAACATTAATTGTTAATTTTTGAGAATGTAATATTTCAACTGATTTAATAATTTTTTAATATCATCGTAATTGGCATTTTGGTGTCAAAAATAAACAAAATTGTGAGAATTTTTGAAGATAATTTTGAAAGGTATCTTCAGAAAATGACAAACATCTATATTTGATAATTTATTCTTTAATGTAACACTAATTTTGATGATAAGATGATGATTTATAATATTGCACTCATGCTATTTTTATGTTTATATACACGAATTTAACCATTTTGGTTAATTAGATATCTTCACCTATGCTACTAATGTAAAAATCTCATTGTAATTATCATTTTTATTTTGAACATTAGCTGATGCATGATGAAATCTAAAGAAAATGACAAACATCTATATTTGATAATTTATTCTTTAATGTAACACTAATTTTGATGATAAGATGATGATTTATAATATTGCACTCATGCTATTTTTATGTTTAAAATGATCATTATTTCTTAATTTTTGAGTTTTGAAATAGGATATGTTAATACGCAACATTTCTGTTAATATTTCAGATATTGTATTCTCATTTATTGGTTTATGAACAACATTCTAAATTGCATTTTAGGGTCAAACGTTAGTAAATGTGCTATAAAATTTAAAGATAATGAAAAATATCTCTTTTTGATGATTTATTCATCAGCTTAACACTCATGTTTATAATCTATTGATTATTACAATTGTAGTTGTGTGATTTTAGGCTATAAATGAGCAATATTCATTAATTTTTAAGTTTTCAAGTAGATTATGTTAAAATATCCTAGTTTTTCTTGTATCATTGATATTTCTACTGCCTTAATGATCAGTAAACATCATTCTGACAGACATTTTGCTGTAAAAAATTTTCAAATGTCTGATAAATTTTCAAGAAAATGAAAATGACTCAATTTGAGGATTTATATATGGACTGAACACTTATTTCATGATGATTTATTTATTATTAACACTTCACCAGAAATATTGCTGCTGAATAACTAATAAGGCACTTTCTCAAAGTACCTTATTACTCTCAAGTATTCTTTCCTGCATGCAATTTGTGCCCAAATCAGATCATTTCTGTTGTTTTTATATTCTTCCTACGCATTACTTTGGCAGGCTCTGAATTATGGATGGGAACCAGCAACATAGGGTAGTGTTTAGCACACTGTACTTTGATTCTGGAGACTATGGTTCAGATAAAGATTTAGGTTTTCCAAGATTCCCTAAATCACTTAGAAGCCTAATGACAAGATAGTTCCTCTGAAAGGACTAGGCCAATTTCTCGTGCATCATCCCCTAATCTGAGTTTGCACTCTGTTTGTAATGACCTCATTACGAACAATGTGGTGTCACTGCCAGACACCACACTTGCTAGGTGGTAGCCTGTAAATCGGCCGCGGTCCGTTAGTATACGTCAGACCCACGTGTCGCCACTATCAGTGATTGCAGACCGAGCGCCGCCACACGGCAGGTCTAGAGAGATTTCCTAGCACTCGCCCCAGTTGTACAGCCGACTTTGCTAGCGATGGTTCACTGACAAAATACGCTCTCATTTGCCGAGACGATAGTTAGCATTGCCTTCAGCTACGTCATTTGCTACGACCTAGCAAGGCGCCATTACCAGTTACTATTGATGCTGTAAAACATGTACCATCAAGAGCGATGTTCACCAATTATTGATTAAAGTTAAGTATTCCAGCAGCTACGTGCGTTTTTGGTTAGTCTCATTTCCTTGACCTGTTCCAGACCTCACGCCAGCCTGCATGAGCTAAAACACATGCCTTTCAGCTTCCTCTCATAATGGGTTGGCTGTCTTGCCAATCCACAACAAACATGATATTAAACTCTAATCTTTCTCCGTTTCTATCGAGTGTTGTAATTGTTTTGATACTCACATGTATTCTCTACACATATACTTTGTGCCAAATCGCTACTTTTTGCATTCCTCTACGTTCTCATTCGCAATGAGCCAACTCTGTAGTGGTATAGAGTATAAAATAATATCTTCCATTCACAATGGTTACTTTCCTTCGTGCAGTTGATACCTGGTTTGGGTCCAGTCAGCAGTTTTCATAGACCTTCATGTTCTTCCTCATATGCTTCCACTCAGGTATGTTTTACACACAACGATTTTCACCGTGTGGCAAATTGCCAGCTATTCAGTAGCCCACAGTGTTATGTTGGGTTCTATAGAACTCTGGCAATTGCTGTCTGGCACTGAGAAGCTGGCTGCACTATGGTTGGATACCTTTATCCACTTGCGGAGGATGATGTGAGGCAATGGCGATCTCCCAACAATGACTTGAAAGCTAACGGCGAGAACTTGGCTCCTGCACAACGACAGCATTTCACTCTTTATTGAGTGTATGGTACTGTTGTGGGAAAATGGTCACTGAAATCGACAAAGAGGAATTAATGACTTTGGTGCAGGAAACGCCTGTGCTCCATTATGAGACTACAGATGTACACAAAGATCACAGCTGGTCTATGAATGCCTCAAGAGAAGTGTACACTGTTTGCACTGTCGGGCTCTAGACACAGGGAAAAAATCATACACTGAGGAGGTCAATGAATGACATCAGTGAGTATACTTTCATCACTCTCCAAATGACAGCACTGAGTTTAATGCAAAAATTTTAAGTTCAGAAAGTCTTGCCAAGTCATCAGATCAGAATCGCAGTATTGTCATAAGAGTTGTAAGATATGTAACCTTATAGAAAGAAAGATTCTGACATCTTCTTTCACATCAAGTAAATTTAAAACTCTAGAGCCGACCATTGTGACCGAGCGGTTCTAGGCGCACCAGTCCAGAACCGCGCTGCTGCTACTGTCTCAGGTTCGAATACTGCCTCGGGCATGGATGTGTGTGTTGTCCTTAGGTTAGTTAGGTTTAAGTAGTTCTAAGTCTTGGGGACTGATGACCTCAGATGTTAAGTCCCATAGTGCTTAGAGCCATTTGAACCATTTTGAAAACTCTAGAGCTAGAAGAACCTACTGATCACATCGACCTCTCCATAGACAGAACAGAGTCTGCAGTAGTACAAGTTAGTTTTGACAATAGTTCTGAGTTATCATAATGGTTTGAGACTTGTAACTTTTCATTTAATGTTCTCGTGTTTTGATATAAAGCTTTATCGATATAACTGTTTACATTATTCTAATCGCCAGCACTTCGATGGCAGGAATAAAATTCATTTTGGAATTTTACAATTGTAGTTTCATCAACTGAGAGCGCATCTTGTCGAAACCTGCAATAGGGTTTCAGTAAAAATTTAAAAAGAGTTTGTTCTTGTTGAGCCTTAGTTATTCAGACTGAGTCGAAAAGCACGAAGCGGCTCTCTGTTTTTATTAATCTCTTTAATGCAGCGGATTATCTGACACTGTTCTCGATGATGAATCTACAAATCAAGTAAATGATTGCTATTCGTCTTCACTGAAAGTTCAGCTAAGATTGTTGCTATAAATAATCACCTGTGGGGAGCAGAAGCCAACAGTTGTTCTGCAGCTGACGCTTTCTGCCACTGACATGATACAGAACATAGTACTAATACTTTTACTTCACAACCACTCATTCATGAATGGAGATATAGGTCAGTACCTTGCCAAGATTAAATCTTCTTTGAATCCTCAGGTACATTTCGTATGCTCTTAAGATATGCTACAAAATGTAGTGAACAGTAAGTTACACCCAATCATAATTTTTCAATACAACATTCATGAATCATGTGCACATGCTTGACTAATGATGAGATTTTGCAAAGAGCATGACAAATTATGACAACTGGGGCGTTTGCTATGAGGCTAAAATATTATCCTATTGCGTACTAAAAATTCAGATATTTTCAGCAAACATTTTTTTCAAAAGTGAGTGAGAAAAGTTGTAGTCCAAAAAATCGTACAAAGTGAGAAACAGATGTTTTCTTTTTTGTCTGAGGAAAAGTAATACACTAATTAATAAGCTAACTCCAATATCAGATTGTGTCTACTTTCATTAACATAAAAACATTTTTAGAACAATGAAGTCGTACAAGTCCACTTCAGGCTATTGGATCCAGTCGGCACTTACAAGGAGACCACATGGCAATAGAAGTTTTCTATTTTTTTATGTTTATAGTACATAAAGTTCAGAACTCATGTCAATCCGCCAAAACAGCTACTTGCAACTCTCAAAAATCCTCGAGAAAATTGACATTAATTTTTTCTGGTTGTTGTTAATTCCCAAAACTGAGAATTATTTATTGAACAGAGGTGTGGCACTATAGTACAGTACTTGTCCGTCATGTAGGCGACCTTGGTTCGATTCATAGCTGATACAATTTTCAAACAAAAGTACATGTTCTACAAACATTTCCAAGAAGCATAAAAACCAAAAAAGGAAAAAAGTTCGTAAAATTATAGACTGGTAATTGATGGATCATAGATTCAAGTCTCATTTCGGTCATTTTTTTCATATATCTGTTCAGCTTGAATACCTATGTCATTTAAATGTAAAGTGCCTCAAATATATGCTAATAATCGCATATCTAACTTTATAATGAAAAATGCATATATTTATTTCTGAGTACATCAGTACATAGAAATCCAGCTTTAATTTCAAATATAAATTACGTAACTCATATTTTACAAAATATAATTAACAAAGATTTTTAAATTAAAAATATTATGAATTAACTTTTTATGTTTCAGAATTTTACTTTTCAGAGAAATATTCGTGAAACATGATCCTTTGTTTTAAGACTTACAATGTACAGAAATTCACCCTCCAGCACATGCATAGCAGACAAGCATCACAGAACCATCCAGCCCTTCGAAAATCTACCTCTGTTTGGGCAGTTAAAGACATTTGTAGAGCTTCAGATTCGATTTTTTTGAGAATTTCTGCAAGTTGCAATCAACTGCTTAGGTCAATTGATATCTTAGGTCTGAACTTCACATACTACAAATATAAAGAAAATTCAAAAATCTGATTGCCGTTTGGTCTCCTTGTTAGCCTGAACACGTGAAGCATCAGAGCTAGGCACAGCACAGAGCAGTTCACCATACAGTAGAAACCGCAGTGTATGGACTTGCGTCCTTTGAATTCAAATGCCAACCTTAACGACCGTAACTCCCACAACCAGTTCTTCTTTCAACCTGCCCACCACAATCGCTGATACTTGTGGCATGCAGCAGTTCATCCACATTTACTACCAGCAATCACCCATCCACCACTAGCGTGCATCTGCATATCATGAGCTTCGCCATAAGCATAATAGCATTACATATGTTTGAATTCTCTTTCTGAGCGTCTTTTAATATTGTATACAGTTGTACAATTTTTAAGAAATGTGGGCTGCAGGCAATGCCACCTGACACCCCACCAACGTGATGAATAATTGAAAATACCGATAAAAATTGGAAAAGTAACAGGTCGCGTTACATTTAGTGCTTTGTGAATGATGGGGAGGATGCCTCCAGCTTATTATATAGGAGTGACTATTTTACATGACGCTGTTCCGTAAGATATTCAATGCAATATTGCAGATTTTTAGCAAACAAGGGTAATTTCAAAATGTTCAAATCTGTATGTATTCCTAAGGGACCAAACTGCTGAGGTCATTGGTCCCTAGAATTACGTACTACTTAAACTAACTTACGCTATGGACAATACAACACATACCCACGCCCGAGGGAGGACTAGAACCTCCGGCGGGAGGGGCCGCCCAATTAACGATATGGCGCTTCTAACCGCGCGGCCACTCCGCGCGGAAAGGGTAAGTAAGCCATTCAGTTCGCTGTAGTCTTGACAGCAACGTGGTAAGTCCTTTGCAATTTGGGAACGATGAGGATTGTCTAGAAAGCTTCATAGTATTAAAAACGAAGCGCCAAGATTGAACCTACCTTCACAACTCTAACCAGATACCTCTGCGACAATGACTTCAGAGCTTTATTGAAAACTCTGAAGGTAAAATTTTGCTGCTTATATAACAGGAGTCATTAAATATAACAGTAGTAGATTTGTAATCTCTGAATGGTTTCCGTGCAAAGATATTTAAATTTTCTGTCTCTACTCAGTGAGGCTGCTAAAAAAAACGACTCTAGCGTGCTTGAAGCGCTAGCTTCAGCAGCAGCATCAGCAGCAACTGCTGCTGAAGCTAATGCTTCAAGCACGCTAGAGCTGCTGCTGCCGCTGCAGTTTACTCGGAGTTATCTTCCACCGACAAACAAGGTCGCATTTGAGCCTAAGTCATTCACAACCCTTATCTGTGTACAAACAGCTGCCCGCTATCTCACTCGTTTATTTACACGCACACATACACACATGCACGCACATGCACTCACGCACACTGTCTCTCTCTCTCTCTCTCTCTCTCTCTCTCTCTCTCTCTCTCTCACACGCACACACACACACACACACACACACACACACACACACACACACACTACAACTGAAACTACTCTTTGCTTTGATGCTACCCATCTTGGGAGGAAAACACGAAATTCTGAGCCTTCGGTGTTGTTAAACGATCATGTGTCAGTGGATTAAATACTGACGTCTCCGGTTTTTGTCCTCATCTTTAAAAAGCTATATAGGTGACCATGCACGTGATACCCTTGAAGAAGTCATAATTATCTTAGTAAGACATTCTACGCGAAAAGTACTGGCTACGTTGCAGAGTAGGGAAACATATTCACACACAGCGTGAGATAGCTAATGAGACAAGCCATCAAAATTAAATACATCGAGGTGCGGTTTTGGCCAAGTGTCAGCGAATAATGTGCTGAAATTTCTGACGTACGGAAGCTACTTTTTACTTTTGTAACGACCGAATTATGAAAGTGACGGTGATATTTTAATGTAACTTTTTCAGTGTCCTTTGAAAGTGTCTTCAAAGATTATTTCCACGGCATAATTTGTATGGAACTTGATCAAATAATAACCATGTAGCAGCGCTGTAAACCGTGTCTCGTCGTCAGGACAACACGTACCACAAAGAATTGTACCAGATGTAAGAAGACAGGTAACTCAGTTACGGTTAAAGTGTTTATTCGTAGTACTCTTATATCGGATCTTGGGCACTGATACACGGAATAAGGCTACGCCAGACAAACAACGCTGCACGTAGTATTTCATCTGGACTGATTGCAGCATTGGCCAGAGTTATACCACACTTCATGTCCTCAGGAGTCGTCTTATCTTAACTCCAGTCCTGTAAACTCCTGAAACTGTCACACAACTGTACACGATGAGCGCAATGACCCTCAGTTGCTTGCTGTATAAATTGCCTGAATATTGAATATTTTTAAGGAAACTGGACTCTGATATAGAAAACACATTCCATTTCACCTCTGTGATGTACAGGGTGTGTGTAATTAAAGTTCCAGTTTCAAAACGCTGTAGAAAGAGAACCATTGCTTAGAATGACTTCGAATTTGAACAGTACATTAATCACGCAGGGGGAAACGTCATGAAATTTTTAAAAAATTAACGGAAATTTTACCAATAGTTGGCGCTGTAATCGTCTTAACGTTAATCTGGTCGACTACAAATGACAGATGAACTGCAATATGACGGTTATGGTTTGAGCTGCACATTACAACATTTGTACTGTTCAATGTGCACGACTGCACAAGATCGGTAGTTAACAGTTGTGGCTGTATTAGTTAGGTAAGTCGACCCAGCACGGCAAGGTTGTACCACATCGAATGGAAAAAAAATCAGTTTTAATTGTTCTGACGCCAAAAATAGCGTAAAACGCAAATTTCCAGCAGCTTTTACTTTTCTTGGTGCCAAAAATCGCTTAAAAAGGAAAATGACATCGGTTTTTAATTGTCCCGGGGCCAAAAACGTCATAAAAATCAAAATGACATTGGCTTTTAACTGTCACGAGACTGGCGCAAGAAATGTTCAGTATACTGTCCGCCGGATTCTGCCAAAAGCTGCAATCGAGAAACAACACGTTCCACAGCATATAGGAGTGTCTCGCGGGTCACGTTCAGAATGCGTTGCGCAATGCATGCCTTCAGTTTAGCTACGTTTGTAGCTGGAGCACTGAACACATCTTTCAGATAACCCCACAGGCAAAAATCACACAGGTAAGATCAGGTGATCTGGACGGCCAGGCTGTAGGAAAATGATGACTGATAATTCTAGCATCTCCAAAATGTCTCTGCAGCAGCCCCTTCACTGGCTGTGCAATGTGCGGAGGAGACCCATCTTGCTTAAAAATGATCCTACTCATTCATCCATGCTGTTGAAGGGTTGGAATAACGTTGGTGAACAAAAGCACTCACAGAGTTTATTAGTGACAGTATAGGTAATATGACCCACAGGACTCATCTCCTCGAAAAATCACAGCCCTACGACTTGCACCACACATTCAACTTTGCAGAATAAAGTGGAACGGGGTGATGGGCGTGCGGATTTTCCATTGCTCATATTCTGCAATTCTGCGTATTGATATGAGGTGTGACAATAAAGTAATGAGACTGATTTTCTTTGCAAGATGTGGCAACCCTGCAGGCTTGCGTAGGCACAATTTCTTTGACCTTGGTCTATAAGCTGCTTCTAGTCCAAGTGGGACATCGATGCAACTGCTGAGTCGTGAGTTGTGCTGTAGTAAGTTAACACGTGTTTGTGTCTCTCGTCCGCATAATATTGTTCAACGGTATGCCATTTCTTTTTGCGTTAAATTGAATGAAAACGCGACGACAACTTACGGTAAGCTTCAGAAGGCTTTTGGAGAGGAGGTTATGTCAAGAGCTCAAGTTTTTCGTAGGCATAAAATGTTTAGTGAAGGCAGAACGAATGTTGAAGGTGAAGAGTGCAGTGGACGACTGTCAAACTCTTTGATTCCAAGGGAATTGTTCATAAGTAGTGGGTGGCTCCTGGACAAACAGTTAACCAATATTACTACAAAGAAATTTTAGAAAGACTTTGTAAAAGAGTTCTTCGTGTCCGTGCCAACATTGCTGATATTTGGATTCTGCATCACGATAATGCGTCGTCCAATACTGCTCTGTCAGTACAGGAATTTTTAATCTCAAAACAAATTTCACTACTACCACAGCCACCTTATTCACCAGATATCGCTCTGTGCGACTTTTTCTATTTCCAAGAGTCAGAACGGCGGTCAAGGGCCACCATTTTCAAACAACACGAGATGTCCAAAAAGCTGTGACGAGGGTCTTGGAGGATATTACAGAAGATGAGTTCCAGAAATATTACCATCAATGGTAGAAGCGCTGGAAAAAGTGTGTGCAATCAGAAGGGAAATACTTTGAAGGGGACAAAACTAAACTTGACTAAAACGGTAAGCAACATTTTTTTTCACATCAGTCTCATTACTTTACTGTCGCACCTCGTATGTCCTTGGACTTTGAAATGAGCAACGTCTGTCCACAGAATGTTCCATGGCCATTAATTCTTCACTTCCATGTGAGCAAGAAATTCCAGAGCGAACGCCTGAATTGCTGGTAGGTCAGCAGGAAGCAACTTCTGAACATGGATGATTTTTATGGACAACAATGCAGCATGTAAAAGAGCTTCACCAGCAATGAGCGATCCTTCACGTAGACAGTCAAGTTGAGCGTCTCGGACGCAAACTGAGAAACAGCCGTTTGCCGCGTGCCTCTTGGTGTGCATATTCTGACGCTTACAGCATCATCTGTTGGTCAAGTTGTCGTCAATTTTTTTTCCATGACGTTTCCCTTAGCTTCAATAAGATGCTGGTCATATTTGATGTCATTCTGATCTGTGGTTCTTTTTTCTACAGCGTTTTGAAACTGGAGTTTTAATTATGCACGCCCTACATTTTCTTCATCGCTGTCCGAAAATTCGGCAGAATGGTCAGTTTCACGATTGTCCATAACTGCTGCACAATCATCAGCTTTAGAATCACTTTCATCAGGAAAGTCACTTACGTCACTTTAACGACTAAGTTCTTCTAAAAATACTTCCCGTTTATCATCTTCCGTTAGTAAAATATCATTCCTAAGTGCCATTTTCACATAAATATACTTTACACTCAGAGACAGAACAATTAACAATGTGTACTGCAGGGTCACAGTGACCCTTTAAAAAATATTTCTGCCAAATTAATCAAAGAATATTATCTCACAAGTCTGAACGTCCGTCCTCTAATAGGTGTCACACAGTGCTGAATTTGCATTGCTGGCAGCGGGCTGTGTATGTCCGATGGAGTATGCACAATAACAAACAAAAATCTTTCGGGTCAGATTGACTCTAGTGTACACTTGTACGGTTAATTTCGTTGCAGGCAATAGTCCTGAAGTGCTAAGCCTGGTGAGCGTGCAGGCTATTTTCCGTTTCGCGAGCGACCGCTACAACGATCTCCAAATACTCTGTTAGGAATGCCTGTAATTATCTTTGCTGAATGGGCGGAACATTCATCAAGTTGCTACCACATGGATTGTTTAGTTTCCAGTGGGATGTCCGCAACTATTGTGGCAGTATATAACTGACAAGGGAACCTCCCCATCGCACCCCCCTCAGATTTAGTTATAAGTTGGCACAGTGGATAGGCCTTGATAAACTGAACACAGATCAATTGAGAAAACAGGAAGAAGTTGTGTGGAACTGTGAAAAAATAAGCAAAATATACAAACTGAGTAGTCCATGGGCCACATAAGCAACATCATCCAAATGCGAACTCAGGAGCGCTGTGGTCCCGTGGTAGCATGAGCAGCTGCCGAAGGAGAGGTCCTTGGTTCAAGTCTTCCCCGGAGTGAAAATTTTACTTTATTTATTTTTGCATAGTTATTATCTGTCCATCCGTTCATTGACGTCTCTGTTCACTGTAATAAGTTTAGTGTCTGTGTTTTGCGACCGCATCGCAAAACCGTGCGATTAGTAGACGAAAGCACGTGCCTCTCCAATGGGAACCGAAAACATTTGATCGCAAGGTCATAGGTCAACCGATCCCTCCACAGGAAAACACATCTGATATACACTCCTGGAAATTGAAATAAGAACACCGTGAATTCATTGTCCCAGGAAGGGGAAACTTTATTGACACATTCCTGGGGTCAGATACATCACATGATCACATTGACAGAACCACAGGCACATAGACACAGGCAACAGAGCATGCACAATGTCGGCACTAGTACAGTGTATATCCACCTTTCGCAGCAATGCAGGCTGCTATTCTCCCATGGAGACGATCGTAGAGATGCTGGATGTAGTCCTGTGGAATGGCTTGCCATGCCATTTCCACCTGGCGCCTCAGTTGGACCAGCGTTCGTGCTGGACGTGCAGACCGCGTGAGACGACGCTTCATCCAGTCCCAAACATGCTCAATGGGGGACAGATCCGGAGATCTTGCTGGCCAGGGTAGTTGACTTACACCTTCTAGAGCACTTTGGGTGGCACGGGATACATGCGGACGTGCATTGCCCTGTTGGAACAGCAAGTTCCCTTGCCGGTCTAGGAATGGTAGAACGATGGGTTCGATGACGGTTTGGATGTACCGTGCACTATACAGTGTCCCCTCGACGATCACCAGTGGTGTACGGCCAGTGTAGGAGATCGCTCCCCACACCATGATGCCGGGTGTTGGCCCTGTGTGCCTCGGTCGTATGCAGTCCTGATTGTGGCGCTCACCTGCACGGCGCCAAACACGCATACGACCATCATTGGCACCAAGGCAGAAGCGACTCTCATCGCTGAAGACGACACGTCTCCATTCGTCCCTCCATTCACGCCTGTCGCGACACCACTGGAGGCGGGCTGCACGATGTTGGGGCGTGAGCGGAAGACGGCCTAACGGTGTGCGGGACCGTAGCCCAGCTTCATGGAGACGGTTGCGAATGGTCCTCGCCGATACCCCAGGAGCAACAGTGTCCCTAATTTGCTGGGAAGTGGCGGTGCGGTCCCCTACGGCACTGCGTAGGATCCTACGGTCTTGGCGTGCATCCGAGCGTCGCTGCGGTCCGGTCCCAGGTCGACGGGCGCGTGCACCTTCCGCCGACCACTGGCGACAACATCGATGTACTGTGGAGACCTCACGCCCCACGTGTTGAGCAATTCGGCGGTACGTCCACCCGGCCTCCCGCATGCCCACTATACGCCCTCGCTCAAAGTCCGTCAACTGCACATACGGTTCACGTCCACGCTGTCGCGGCATGCTACCAGTGTTAAAGACTGCGATGGAGCTCCGTATGACACGGCAAACTGGCTGGCACTGACGGCGGCGGTGCACAAATGCTGCGCAGCTAGCGCCATTCGACGGCCAACACCGCGGTTCCTGGTGTGTCCGCTGTGCCGTCCGTGTGATCATTGCTTGTACAGCCCTCTCGCAGTGTCCGGAGCAAGTATGGTGGGTCTGACACACCGGTGTCAATGTGTTCTTTTTTCCATTTCCAGGAGTGTATTCTATACGACACTGGTGACGGCATGTGCGTCACATGACAGGAATATGTTTTCGACCGACGTAACTTGTACACTTGGCGAATGGGTAAAAAGATTCTTCTACCTTGCCCGATTTAGGTTTTCTTGTGGATGTGATAATCACTCCCAAAAAAGTGATGAAAACATAAGAGTTTGTCACATAAACTGAAAATAAAAAATAAAAATTTTCACTCAATGGAAGATTTGAACCAAGGACCTTTCGTTCCGCAGCTGCCCACGTTACCACGAGACCATGGCGCTGGTGCGATCCTAGCGTCCTTGATGTTGCATATGTTCCCATGAACTACTTAGTTTGTATATTTTGCTTATTTTTTCACAGTTCCACACAACTTCTTCCTGTCTTCTCAATTGATCTGTGTTCAGTTTTTCAAGGCCTATCCAATGTGCCAACTTATAACTAAATCTGAGGGGGGTGCGATGGGGAGGTTCCCTTGTGAGGAACTATAGTTATTTAGTGTTCCAACAGGCAAACAGGGATCAATGATGCGATTCTTGGAAAGCCCGCACCAGAAGTTGACAAGCCAAGGTCGTAGTTTACCTACTTTTCTATGTCATGTGGATTTTCAGCAGAGGCGCAGTGCATATTGCGAAGATTGACTTGGCTTTGGTTGTAGACGATACTTCATCTGTAAACAAAATACTTTATAGAGACACCATATCACTTTACAGTTTTCATAAACACCATTCGAGAACTGTAACGGGTTTTGAAAGTCATTGCCATGAAGCTGCTGATCGAGCGAAAAGTGGAAAAGACGAAATGTGTTCGAACGGAGTAATCGCAGAACACACCTTTGACTGATACCATACCACAATCAAGCCGACTCGAAGTGACAGTGGGTTGTGTATTACCACTGATAAAATGATAGTTACAATTTTTTCATTAGCTAGTGTATCTTATTCTTCACAGTACCCGTTTCTCGAAATTTTTATAGTGTTTACGTAGAAAGAAAAAAATGGCTCTGAGCACTATGCGACATAACTTCAGAGGTCATCAGTCGCCTAGAACTTAGAACTAGTTAAAGGACATCACACACATCCATGCCCGAGGCAGGATTCGAACCTGCGACCGTAGCGGTCACGCGGTTCCAGACTGAAGCGCCTAGAACCGCACGGCCACACCGGCCGGCACGTAGAAAGATTGCGAGGGCTTGGCACGATCAGGATACCTTTTTGCATGCAACTGCACCGCTGCTTTAACTGCAATTTGGTGACATTCACAGTAAACCAAAATCAAAAACCCCGCTTTCAGCAGTCGTATACATTTTAAAAGTCTGCAAGCTTCACGAGGAAGCTGCCTAGTCGCTACAATAGCAGAGCACAGACTGATGGGCATAAAACGCACTGATAAACTCATAAACCTTAATGATAAACAATTTGAACCGTAGACCCAGCAACAGCAATAACAAACTTAATCACGTGACTAGGCACGGTCGTGATCCAATTCAAAATTGTGCCCTTTGTCATCTCGCAATGCAAGCTTGTAAAGTGACCACGAAAAAGTTTCCACAAGCAGCCGCGATGGCTTGCTGTTAACATCATTAAATGTACAGAGGAAAGGTCTGGGAGTGTAGAGAATAGCAATGCCATAGGAAAATGTTAAAGGTGAGTGCAAATTATCACATGAGAGACACTGGCAAATATCTGTCTCAAAGAAAAAGCAACTAAGTACACGCAATAAATATCCGCTTGACGAAGTGGGTTAATACGTTATTACTCAGCAGTTTCTAAGGTACTATGACCAACTTCAAGAAGACTTTACAGACTGTCGCACCGAGCTCGACTTAGAGGCTATCAAGGAAATTCTGAGAAAGTTTATTCTGTCTGCTCTATGGGATTAGGTTTTGAAGGTGGCAGAATAAACGAACCGTCACGTTGCGAACGAGACGACATGGTTGCAAACGGCTATATACATCAAGGTTTTAGGAAACAACGAAGTATTTCAGTTAAAGCGGCCAGTGTTTTATTCAGAAGAAGTGTGGTTTGAAACGCACTACACCATGACTAGTCACTGCGAGAAGTACAGTCAGGACATTGGCTTATAGACGTGAGGCACGTGACAGCGCTCCACTTGTGAGAATACTGTAATGTGCGCTACTACTGCCTCCCGTTCCTGTTTCTCGGCCGTACACACGTCGGTGCTGCCACCCTGACCGGATCTCCACCTCGGTTTACTGTCTAATACCATAGTTACTTGTATGCTTGTATTTGGTGCAATACGGCAGACTTTTTTGGAACCTCTTCGTCAGACGATGAGCCAATGGTTTGTTACAGTTTGATCAACATTTTATATCGTTCAGGTTCTCTTCGAAGCCTCTTTCCAACATTACCGTGAAATGTTTACAGTTCACTTAAGAAAACCGAAAAACAGTTTCGTAATTCGGCAGCTACAAACGCTATAAATTTCTTGCTTACACCAGAAATAAGCCACATTGTCCGTTATAACTTAATGAATACCGCACCTAGATACATTTACTCGTTCTGGAGACGTTTAGGGTAGCCTGTCTTAACTGCATCACCAGAAGCGCACACAAACGTGTTAATAATCACTAGAAAGTGTATTTACTTTAAAGAGTCAAATTTTTAATGGAACAATATCCCTTGGTACTAACAAAATGAAACGGGAGTAAATTCGTACGTCAATGGTTGTATTTTTTCAGTAGTCTAGTAGGAGAACGTTGGGTAAAACGGTCAGGGCGGCAAAAGTGGCCATTGCATATTTTTTGCTCTGAACAGTGTTGATTCCTGTCGAAAAGTGGTCAGACTAGTTCTAATATGCACCATGATTGCTGTCAGTGTGTTTGACAGAGCAAGCGTCTTCCATTACTTTTTAGTAATTTTTTTCCGATTTTCAGCCGTCTGTTGTATTATAAGTCATTTACACTATTCTTGTTACTTCACTTTAACATAGAATATCACTCTTTACATCAGTGTTCAAACAATACTTTTGGGTTACAAAAGTAGTTTCTTGTTGTTTCATTCGGTATTATAGTTTCATCTGTGAGCCATTAATTCAGACATGGCGTCCGATCGGGAAAAATCGCTAGTCTACGCGTTGCAGTTCATTTTTGTTCTGTAAATTGAAGGAGGAGGGGATAAAATATCAGCTACATCAGAACTTAATGCTGCATCAGCGGCGACGAGTGAAAATGTGTGCCGGACCAGGATTTCCAGCTTACGAGTCAGTAGCGTTAACCACTACGCCACCGGGAACAACATTTATCGTCACTGCGTGGACTACGCGGGCACGCCGCTCGGGCGACCCACATTCCCACCTAGCAGTCCCCGTCCATGTCCTCCATGCTCACAACTTCGAGATTTCCGCAGGAGGTCGGACGTAATTGTGCATCCGCACTGAATGTGGTGGGTGCGTTGCCCATCGAGGCGAATCAGTTCTGTGAATGCGTGGCGTCTGTTCTTTCAGACATGTTCGAAAGGCTTGCCGAAACTGACCGCGCAATGACGATAGAAACAATGTCCAGATGACGCAGTGGTTAGCACAGCTGCCTGGTAAGCAGAAGATCCCAGGTTCGAATATTGGTCCCGAACACATCTTCACTCCTCGCCGCTGATGTCGCAAGAAGTCCTGATGCAGCTGATATCAGTAGTCCCTTTCATTTCTCCCCCTTCCTCCTTCAGTTTATGTCCGAAAGAACAGACGCCACGCTTTCATACAGTACATTTTTACTCCTTTTACTCGAATAAGCGTCCGTTACTACTTTCACACATCGCACATCATACCACAGACTGATTTCCCAATCCACTTACATACTAAACTACCACCCTTCATTCTACCTTTTTCCGGAGACTTTGAATTTATTAACTAAGGTTATTTAAAACCATCTCTGTTCTGTAATATAGAAAACGGTGTGCTCCAGCCGCTTGGTATTTTTTCAGATAGCACGGCATCAAAATGCCTAGTAAATATGTCCAGAAGTCAGAAATATAAACTTTGCGTTGGAGAATGCGACTGAGGCTTCTGCAGGCCGTTATGGCCGAGCGGTTTTAGGCGCTTCAGTCCGGAACCGCGCTGCTGCTACGGTCGCAGGTTCGAATCCTGCCTCGGGCATGGATGTGTGTGATGTGCTTAGGTTAGTTAGGTTTAAGTAGTTCTAAGTCTAGGAGACTAATGACCTCAGATGTTAAGTCCCATAGTGCTCAGAGCCATTTGAGGCTTCTACAGCAGAAAAGTAATTCCACTTAATACGCTGAAAAGAATAGTGCTAGGAAAAAATAGAGATTTATCAAGCAGTAAGAAGATTATAGAAAGTTCGTGGAGTGTGTTCGAAAAGAACAAGAAATCCCTGATTAAGTTTTTGAAATGGAAACAGAATTTTATGTTTTTACAGTGAACAACCTATGGAGATCAGCATTCTAGTTGGTCTACTGGAACAAAGTATCGCATCGTGTTAACAAACAGTCGGAGATAGCCGGCAAAGACCGTAATACTAGTCGGCTAGAGGACAAGCTTTTAACAATGTCAATGTAGACTAGATTTTTGATATCCTTAAAACAGTGCAAGAAAAACAATTTCATCCCGCTTGTAATATTTATAGTGTGGATAAAACCGCAAACAATTCATCCAACTTACTTGTCATCTTCTGAAGATGGCAAGTAAGAAACTTGCTGAAACGTTGCTGGAAAATAACACATTGACTCAGCTGTCAACCCGAGAAGATTTTATGATCGAGATTCGCGGAGAAGCCCTGCATTCTCATTTTTTTTCTTTATTGTGATTTTAAAACCCGTAGAACAGGTAGACTGGCAGCAGCACAATACGCCGCTCTTCAGCCAAAGATAGTACAGTGATAAAAACAGAGAAGACACATGAGTTGGAACAAAACGACGGGGAAAAAACAGTAGACACATGAACATAAAAAAACATGAAGCCGTTCACACTCGATGACAATCCACACTACAAACTGTTGACACGAAGCGCAAACACTGAAAATGTCGATGGCACTGGTAAACGATGGAGTGTGACGGTGAACACTGAACACTAAACACGATGGCACACACGAGACACTGATGGCGATGATCTGCGGCGCGCGAATGTCCACTTAGCGTGTGCGAGTCCGGGGACCTGCCAAGAGGGAAATAAGGGTGAGGTGGGGGAGAGGGGACAACAAGGATGCCAATGGCTAAGGAAATGGGGGGGAGGAGGAGAGGGACAGGGGAGGGGAAGCCCGGGGGAGGAGTGGGGAGAAATGGAGGAGGGAGGGAAGAGGGAGAGAAGGGAGGGAGGGTGCCCAAAGGAGCAAACACAGGAAGAGGGTGGGAGGATCAAAGTTGGTAGGAGGGGTAGATGGAGGGGAGGAGGGCATCATCAGGGAGAGGGAGCCGGCGGAAGCCACCTTGGGAGAGGGTAAGGAGGGTGGAGAGATGGAGAACGGGTGGGACATGGGAATACAGGCGCGGCAGTGGGTGGGGGTGGGAGAGGATGGGCGAGACAAGGGGGTGAGGCAGATCGAGCTTTACAAGGAAAAGGAGGAGGTGGGGGAACGGAATGAGATCGTACAGGATCCATGTGGGGGAGGGGAGACGGATACGATAGGCGAGGCGGAGAGTATGGCGTTCAAGGATTTGAAGGGATTTATAAAAGGTAGGGGGGGCGGAGATCCAGGCCGGATGGGTGTAACAAAGGATAGGGCGGATGAGGGATTTATAGGTGTGGAGTGTGGTGGAGGGGTCCAGACCCCACGTACGGCCGGAAAGGAGCTTGAGGAGACGGAGTCGGGAGCGTGCCTTGGCTTGGATTGTCCAGAGATGGGGGGTCCAGGAGAGTCGACGGTGGAGGGTGACGCCAAGGTACTTAAGGGTGGGGGTGAGGACGATAGGACGGCTATAGATGGTGAGATAGAAATCAAGGAGGCAGAAGGAAAGGGTTGTTTTGCCTACAATGATCGCCTGGGTTTTGGAGGGATTGACTTTGAGCAACCACTGGTTGCACCAAGCGGTGAACTGGTCAAGATGGGATTGGAGAAGATGTTGGGAGCGCTGCAGGGTGGGGGCAAGGGCAAGGAAGGCGGTGTCATCAGCAAACTGGAGAAGGTGGATGGGGGGTGACGGCGGCGGCATGTCCGCCGTATATAAAAGGTACAGAAGGGGGGAGAGGACAGAGCCTTGGGGCACACTGGCGGAGGGAAAAAAGGTGTAGGAATCCGTATTATGGATGGTGACGTAGGAAGGACGTTGGGAGAGAAAGGAGCCGATCAGACGGACGTAATTAATGGGAAGGGCAAAGGTTTGGAGCTTGAAGAAGAGACCGGAATGCCATACACGGTCATAAGCACGTTTGAGGTCCAGTGAGAGGAAGATTGCAGAGCGACGGGAATTAAGCTGTTCGGAAAGGTGATGAGTGAGGTGAAGGAGAAGGTCGTCGGAAGAGAAGGACGGCCGAAAGCCACACTGGGTAATGGGAAGGAGGCGGTGCTGGCGGAGATGCTGGTGGATGCGACAGGTGAGGATAGATTCCAGGACCTTGCTGAAGACCGAGGTAAGGCTGATGGGACGGTAGGAGGAGATGGTGGACGGTGGTTTACCAGGTTTAAGGAACATCAGGATACGGGAGGTTTTCCACAGGTCAGGGTAGTAACCGGTGGACAGGACTACATTGTACAGCCTGGCCAGGGTGGAGGGGAAAGAGACAGGAGCTTCACGAAGGTGACGGTAGGTGACTCGATCGTGACCAGGAGAGGTGTTGCGTTTCGTGCGGAGTGTAGCAATGAGATCCTCTGTAGTGATAGGGCCATGTTGTCCAAGTACTGGAAACCAGGTGTGAGGGGAGGGACAGAGGTGTCAGTTCGATTGTGGACATCCGGGAAGAGGGAGTAATCGAACTGGGGATCATCGGGGATGGAAAAGACATCAGAGAGGTAAGAGGCAAAGTGATTGTCCTTACTAAAGGTGTCAGGGAAGGGATGATCATTATGGGGAAGAGGATAGTAGGGGGAGGGTTTAGTTACGGTAAGGCGACAGAAGGCTGACCAGAACTTGGACGAGTTTATAGGTAGGGTAGCATTTAAACGGGTGCATGTCTGTCGCCAGTCCCAGCGTTTCTTAGCCGCGAGAAAATTACGAATGTGTCGCTGGAGTTGCCAGTGGCGTCAGAGTGTGTCTGGGTCACGCGTGTGGAGAAAGGCACGGTAGAGACGACGGGATTCACGGAGGAGGAGGACAGCCTGTGGGGGTAGGGTAGGACGGTGGGGGTGGATGGTGACAGTAGGGACATGGGCCTCGACGGCCTCAGACAAGGTCTGCTGGAGAAAGGAGTTGGCATGGGTTACATCGTCAGGGTGGCGGGAGGTGAAGGGGTGGCTATCGACCTGGGTGGAGAGGGTATCGTGGTAGGCATTCCAGTTGGAACAGGAATAGTCATGGACGTACTTTGGGAGAGGGTCAGTACGAGGGTCGGGGTGGGGGCGACGACCGTCTGAAACGGTGAGGAGGACAGGGAGATGGTCGCTACCAATAGGCTCCAGGACATCCACCGTTATGCGGCCAAGGAGGTTAGGGGAGGAAAGGATAACATTGGGAGTGGAGTTGGATTCGGGATGGGTGTGCTGGGGGATGGGGATGAGGTCGCCTTGAAGGGAGGAGAGGAACCGATGCCACCGCCATAACTGGGTGGTGGAACGACTATGGATGTTGAGGTCTGCAGCGGTCACGTAGGAGGAGAAGGTACAGTCACTGTGGGAGAGGAAGTCGAAGGGAATAGGGGCGTTAGGGCGGACATAGATGGTGGCGCAGGTGACGGTAAGGCCCGGGAAGAAGAGACTGAGGATCAGGTGTTCGGTGGGATCGGGAAGGAGAGATTGGAGCCAAACTGGGATCTGGCGGTGGTGACCAATGGCAACTCCACCACGCGCAATCGGGAGGGGATTATCGGAGCGGTGAAGGAGGTAGGGCGACGTGTGGACGGTGTGGTGGGGTTGGAGGAAGGTTTCATTGAGGAGGAAGGCATCTACATGGTGGGTGGCAAGGGTGTGCAGGAAGAGGTAATTGTTGGCGGGATGGGAGCGGATGTTGTTGAAAAGGATACGGTGCTGTCGCGCCATGACAGGAATTTAGACAAGGGTGTCAAGACGGGAGAAGGTGAAATGGGCCTGGTTGTTGGAGTAGGTGGCATACATTTTTAAGTGGAAAATGGAACGGGCGGCGAGGGAGACCTGTTGGAGGGTGTGAGGGCGCTGGAAAGGGTGGACGTTTTGTAGGACAATGGTGAGGAACCTGATGATGTCCTCAGCGGTGGGGGGGGGGAGGCGAAGGGAATTGCCAGGAGGGGTGGGGGCGTCCAGAGGACGGGCAGGGACGGTGAGTTCAGGAGTGGTCAGAGGGGTCGGCCTTTACACTTCTGGGAGTAGGTGGGATGGGGGAGATTGCAGGTATTACAGGAGGGAGGGGATTGAAGGTTAGGGCACTGCCGGAGGAAGTGCACTTGCCTAAAATGCGGGCAGGTGGGGGCCTCGCAGCACTCAGCTGTTGGGTGTGTGTTATAGCGCAGACACCTCTGGCAGCGCAGGGATTGAGGAGGGGAACGGGAGGGGTCGACCTTATAGCACTGGTTGAAGAGGAGGGCACCCTCCTTGAGGAGATGGTCAATGGAGGGGGCGTCCTCGGAGAAAACCCGCATAAGGCAGGTGGGGCCGGCCGAGTTGAAAATGTGGCGGACCGCCCGCACCTCCAGTGTGGGATGCACCTTGAGCTCCACCAACACCTCCTCCTCCGTGCTCGTCGGACTGAGCCGAGTGATCACAGCGGTGAGGGTCGGTGGGCGACACGGGGGTTGGGGTTGGCGGGTAGGAGATGGAGAAGGAGCAGGGGTGAGGGAGGCGTTGGGGCCAAAACGGTTGATGGGGAGGCGGGAGAGGATGTCAGTATGGAGGGTGGGGCTGGGGGATGAGATGAGAATGGAATCCCGTCTGGGAGTGAGGAGGGAGATGGGGGCACCAGGGAGGTGTTGGCGGAGGAGGAGGGAGAGATTCTGGGCCTCGAGAAGGGAAGGATTGAGATGGGAGAGGAGGTATTTGTTTAAAGAGGGGGGGAGAAGGAGGAGGAGGAGGCGGAGGGAGCATGGCCAGGTGGGGAGACATCGATGGCATCCGTGGGGGGCGGGGGGAAGGAGAATGGGGCGGGGCCTTTTTGGGAGCGGAGGAGGTGGTGGTGCCACTAGGGCGTTTAACGGCGGCAGAAGGGTGGGTGGTGATATGAGGGATGGGAGCTATAGGGAGGTGGCGGGAAGAGGCAGGTCCCAGTGTGGACGCAGCAGTCGGCGCCGGAGATGGTGACGGTGAAGGCGACGGCGACGGTGGTGGCGGTGATGGCGAAGGCGATGGGGAGAGTTGGGCATGGGCAGTGGCCCGACGGGCCACCACCCTAGCTGGAGCTGCAGTGACAGGCTGTGGGAGTGGGGGGGGGGGGGGGGGAAGAATCTGAGGGAGAGGAGCGGGAGGAAGAAGCTGGAGAGGGGGCGACAAAGAGCGAGGGCGAAGGGAGAGTGAGAAGAGGACGGATGGAAAGACGGGGCTGTGACTGTCCACACCATGTAATGGTGGTGGTGGCGACGGAGGGGGAAGTATAAACTATGGCTGTGGTGGTAGTGGTGGTAGTGGTGGTGGGGGCTGACATGACGACAGGGATAAACAAAAATGCACAGGACGAAAATGAAAGGAAAAAAAAACTGGAGACAGACGAAGACGAAGACGAAGACGGACGAAGACCAGAGTCTCACGCTGCTTGCGCTGACGACGGCTGGCAGGAATGCCGCAGCTGCTGCTGCTGCTGCTGCTGCTGCCGCGGACGGGGCCGGGCCGCTGCTGCTGCTGCTGCTGCTGCGGGAGGGCTAGCTGGCTGGCTGGCTGGCTGGCTGGCTGGACCGCTGCTGCTGGAGGGCTGGCTGGCTGCTGCCGGCTGGACCGCTGCTGCTGGCCGGGACCGCTGCTGCTGCTGCTGCTGCTGCTCGGCTGGACCGCTGCTGCTCGGCTGGCTGGCACCTGAAAACCTAGCGCTTCGATTAGTGCTGGAATGGCAGAATCGAAGGGCGGTATCCTTTCGGAGTACCGCCGGAGATGTTCTCATATAATTCATCCAAGCTTTACATTTACAGGAAGACGTCAAGCCGGTAGCGTTGCTTCAGTCGGAAGACGGTTGCTGTCCACTTTCTGAGTATGTATACCCTCACTGGGCACTTCACCCCGTTAGACAGGGATAAGTAGCCACTATGTAAGGCTTCAGAAAAATGCATATAGGTCCTGCTCATTACATAACTTCTTAGTTGAATAGTGTCGAGTCGGCACTGGTGCCGCTTGCGACTCGCGACTACATCTACGACAGACATCGAGTTCATGTCCGACTCCGACAGAGGACGCGGCTATTCGATGGCAGCAGTCTCGTTGGCGCGCGTGAGGCATGCAACGGGACGAGGAGGGCGGTGAGACGGTGTGGCTCGAGGGAAGTTACCGTGGCGGCCTGGACGAACTCGGGTGGCCACGTTTGACATGCATTGTGGATTATATGTCCAAGCTGTGATTATTTCCAAGGGGATAGGCAATTCCGCTGAGGGTGCTAAGTGTTTCTGATAGGGGAGACTGGTATTGGTCACAGTATTGTACATGGTGGCAGCCAGTCACGGAGTATTTCAGGAAATTGGTTTAAAAAATTTATTCAAAGGCCCAGTCAAATCTTTATAAGTTTACTCCTAGAACAATTTACGCTGTGCGTACGTGACACAAGGTGCCTGGCTTTCAAACTGCTGAAACTGCTAGCGAATTCACGCCCTTGGTTTTAGCCAATAGCGTGCGTGGGATACAGGTCACGTGTGTGGACGCTGGAGTGTTCTGCGGTGCGGAACATAGTTGCCTCTCTCTCTTGTAATCCACACTTCGAACAGGACAGACGTCTTTTCGGAAGGCAGAGCCTCTGCTTTTCCGACCAGCCACCAACATAAGTTAACATGAACCGTTTCCCCTTCCATTGCCCATTTCAATTAATTGGTCGACCTCCTAGACTGGAGTAAATCTGGCAACTTCCGACACTATGCGCGCCCCTTGTATGCCACACGTTGATATATACTCTCTTTATTGAACCTAATTTCCTGTTCTGTCACTTAACGGCAGCACTGGATGCCCACTCTCAGGTCCTGACCGTTCGACCTCATCCACACTGCCGTCACGGGGCATATGTAACAGCCTTCTCCCCCCTTCCCTGAAAAATATACAGTGCATTGATGTCAGAATCGCGATTCGTTCGCTCCGTTTGGTCCATAGGGTGGCCGCTTACTTTTGGTTCATTTTTGGCGGTGTGTGGTCGGTCAATATTCACCACTGTTATTCCGCTGCTAGCCGCTCCTGGATGTTGCAGCGCATCAGCTACGGTGCCGCTCCGAATGCTGCGTCCGCACATACCAGCACCCATTACAAAGTCCACCGCCTGCCTCTCGCAGCGCGCCGCATCAACACGCGTGCGCTGAGTACAGCGAGCTGTGCCTCACAGCCCACGTGCTTAGTTTGTGCGCTCCGGCCTCAGTTGACGGTCCAAACGGCCCAGCTTCTCGGACTGAGTTGGCGCGGAAGCACGAAAGGAAACCGCGCGATGCGTCCTCGCCGGTGCCGTGGCTCGCTGAGCGCATGGGCGCGCTATTCACGGTCGGCGCGCCTTCCCTGCCGCTGGCGCCGCCCACCTGCCGCCCCACGTTGGCCGCCGGTCAGCTCCCCGCTGCCATCTGCGTTTAGGTCCTGGCCTCAACGTCCGGGGCGCGTACTTGCAGTGCCGCACCGCCGCCCACGCCGCTGCT
Organism: Schistocerca serialis cubense; assembly: GCF_023864345.2. Lineage (NCBI taxonomy): Eukaryota > Metazoa > Arthropoda > Insecta > Orthoptera > Acrididae > Schistocerca > Schistocerca serialis. Next base: position 528,939,591 of record NC_064640.1, read on the forward strand.
ACGCGGGTACCGCGTGCGTACGTCCCTTAGCTGCCTCCGCTTCTGCACGTCGTGTCGCAACGACTGTACTGTGAGTGTTGACATGTAGGGAGACACTTGCAGCCATTTGTTCAGTGAAGATATCGGTAAATTACAGTAAACAGCTAAATTTTGCGTCTTATGCAGTTAGTGCCTGTTTTTTGAAGGTGTCTTTACCTAGGACGATTTGAACTTGTTCGTAGACAAGCACTTCACCTCTTTTATGGTTGGCTGGTTAAAAAGTTTTTTTTAAGATTTTTCTGACAGCTATTGATTAATCTCCAGGTATGTGCAGCTTGCGCAATGTATTTGGCAACCACAGAGTCTCCCAGCCGTTCACGGCATTTCCTTCCGTTTCGTTTTCGTGTCATGACCAACTCTTTTTTCTTTCATCTTTCCTATAAGCATCATTTCTCCGCCCTATGATGAAAGTAGGTTCCTTCTCCTTGATCCAGAGACGTGTACGCTTTAAGGGCTCTGTAAACCCTGTGCCGTTATACCGCGTCTGCAAGGTTTCCGAAATCGTTGGCGCACTAAATCTTTTTACCTTGATGGGAGTTTGTTTTTATTGCAAGGCCAGGCACAGACGCGAAATCAGCGTTTAGGTCTTGTAAGAAAAGCGATAAACCATTGGATTCTGATGGTCCTGGTGATTTCTGCTGATTACTATTGGTACTAGGCGACTTTAGGCCCCAAGCTCATACACAGTCGTAATTACACGATTAGCACATGTGTCGCCGAAACCGATAGGACGCTGTGTGACATGCCGGATAGCGAAACGAAAGAAATGAACTTTTCCTACCTTCTGATTCTTTTCTTTCCCGTCTCTCTGCATCCTCTTTCCGGACCATTCATTCTTTTTCTGTCCATGCCTTCCGTTTTTCGTAAGTGGTAGTTCTTTGATTGGTTAACTCAATGCACAAAGCTACGATGTATTACATGATGTACCGTAATAAGAGTTATAATGATGAAAGAGAATTGATTTGTTCTACCCCTGTAAGTTGATAAGAGAGGATAGATGGCTTCCAGCTGTTACCCCCCAGAGGGCAGTGAAGTTTTTTTGATATGAAGATATGTAATACATTGTTTTATTGGGGTTATTTGTGAGCAGGCACGAGGTCCTGTGGTCATGTGGTTGAAAATAATTACATACAGGCAAGAGTTCCTGTGTGTGTTGTTGCAGGTGATGTTAAATGGTCTGTTTTATGCTGCCACCCCAGAGGTCAGAGAAGAACCGCTAGCCATGATTCATTTTACCATGCAACGAGTTTCCAGTTGATACAAAGTTTTGGAGTCGTTTAAATTGTATGTTATGTTACCAGTGAACGCTTACTATAAGCAGAGCATGGTGCAAGCGCGTGGACTAGCACAGCTGTCGCCTTGCGATAAGCCAATCACGCCCCCAAACGCTACCACTTCTCTCCCTATTCTTCGTCTTGTCTGTCGTAATTAAGTCTAACTTTCATACGATTTATAAGTCATTTATTGTGTAAGTTTTGATTGAGAATGTATGGGGAGTATTATATAGAGTATAAATATTAAGTGGTTGTAAGTAACAGTTACTATTTTGTATGAACTGGATGACCCAGGCATACACCTACAGTATTTGTATTATGTGGGAAGTTTAGGTATTTTGAAGAATTTGAGGTGTTTAAAGGTACCCTCTCTCAACTACTGTATAGGTCTTTGTGCTGTGGTGAATTAAGCTACTTGCATTATTCAATTGTGCTGCAGAATTTTGGTGTTGCACTGTATTTCACTTGCAGATCTCTTTTATTGACAAGGCTTTTGTTTTGCCTTTCGAAAGAATGCAACAACTTTACCTTACTTAAGTTTTTCTACAATGCTACTTTTTACAAGCGTACGTCGTTGAACGATTCGTTTTGTTGTCAAACAAGTGGAGCTCCTCCTTGCGGTGTCTATTATATTTGTCTTTTATTGTCCAATGGATTGTGATACTTCGAAGTTTCATCTAACTTTTGGAACTAATGTTCCTCTGCTTTTCAGATGAACTAAGTCCATTTTCAGTTTAGAAGCGTTTACTTCCATGTTTTCTTTTAAGCTGTCACTAAGAGTTAAAAATGATTACACGAGTTTAACTCTCATGTCTGCAGAATTGACTGTTTCCCTTCAGTCTCTCTCTATAAAACTTTCCTGACCTGTGTCCAGTGAAATTAACATTTCTTTTCTTCTTACCTACGTCTTGTGCACAGTATATTAAGTCCTGCAGTACTCTGCCATACGCTCCGACCATTACGTGTCAGAACTTTCGTCGTCTTGAGGCGACTCTGTTGTAGTCTTTATGCAGACAACGAATTCCTTAAAGGGATGGCCAGAGTTTCATGAATTTTGTGTTTGTTGAAAACCAACACATAGAGCTGCACTCTGTCGTCCAATATCTGTTTAAGAATTAACGCAAGTATTGTACTAACGATCTTAACTGAGCCTTCTTAAACGTTGTTTACCGTGCCTCCATGCATTTGATTTTGTCCTATAACAGTTAGGATCTCTTCATATACAAATTTCGTGTTGTTCTGTGCGGATCATTACCGGTGTTTGACCGGCTGTTAGCCAGCATTGTTTTTCTCTGTTTTTACGCATACTTTGCATTATACCGCCGGTACACGCCGCCAGCTGAGCTTCAAAACACGTTTGCTTCAAGATTGCCTTAGCAGGCACACCTGTGCTGAAAGTGCCACTGCCACTTCCCCTTCGCCCCTCTCGCGCTTTCTCATCCCTTGCGCTTACCTCTGCGTTCTCCCCCCCTCCCACTCCCCCGCAAGACGTGCGTTACGCCACAGATAATACCCCCTCCATCACCCTACTAGAGAGAAGCGCCATTAAAGTCTGTCGACATTAAGGTACGTTTACACTGGGATACATGTATCGCGACATGTATGAGCGACATGTCAATTTGACATGTCGCGATACATCACCTCATACAAAAATTCACGGAACTTGTATGCGGACCCTCGAGCTCATACATGTCGCGTATACATTTTGTATATCGCTTTTTGGCCATATACGCGACATGTATGAGCGACATTTGAAGAACTCGCGCATGCGCAGTACTATCATTTCCTGTCGTCTTGTCGACTGCCGCTTATTTCGACGATTAGCGCATGCGTAGTACCAGGCTCTTTGGCGGCTGTTTGAGTTTTGAAGGTGCCGACTGTCGTTTCGACGTTAATGTATCTGCATAGAATATCAAAAAGTGCCATATGCAACATTATTCTTCGTGTTTGCGAGGCCATTGTGCAAGTTTTATCCCAAGAAGTGAAGGTAAAAGTTTTATATATATCAGAGTATGTCATACATTAAATAATTTTTTCATGCATCTGACACGTATATCAATGTTTTGCTGTTATTCCGGCGGCCTCGCGTGATAATGTTGACAACGGATGCCGACAATCGTGTGTGAGACGTTGGCATTAGCAATCGCGCGACAATGCAAATGTTTTGTCATGAAATCTTCGTTTCACGAGGAATCCCCAGTGGCTAAAAAACGGAGTGTTACTGCCAACTGATCCTCTGGTGGAATCGCTTCCCGAAAGTTTGTGTTGGTTTTGGACACAAGAAGAGTCACAAGTGATAACAAACCGCGGAAATCCTCCATACTCATCCTAACATAATTTCTAAAATATACGCCATCCTCTAGCGTTAATTCGCGAGAAACTCTCTGTGCCATCATCTACGCTTCCTCCGCCTTTTCTTCCTATCATCTTCCAAAAGAGCAAAATGTGAAAACTTCCAAATCGTCGTCGGAAGCTATCGCACAGTGATACATATCAACCAGTGTAAACGCACGCTCATACATGTATGAGGTTGATACTTGTCAACTCATACAAGTCGCGATACATGTCGCAAAGTCGCATATACATGTATCTCATACATGTGCCGATACAAATCGCAGTGTAAACGCACCTTTACACAAACATCTCTCTCCTTCCCCACCGGACAAGCCACGTGCTCTTCTCCCGGTGGGTCAAAGTTTGTTTACAAACAGTGCTTGCCCTTCTGTCGCACAGAACCACATTACAGATGTGAATCTTTTCGTATTTAATGAACTGATTATAAACTCACTGCATTCTTTCCCTTTTTTATGTGAAGTTTTATGAATAGGACGAGGATACTGTTAGCTGTTTTGTCACCGTGGACACACATTTTAATTATCTTTTCTACGGTTTTGCCTCTGTGTTTCTCCATGTCTATAACTGTGTTTTACAAACTTATTTTATGTCATATGACAGTTCCCTGTTAATCTGAAAACTGTAAACTCTAAGAATAGTTGACAGGACATATATTATTCTTCAACTTTACCGTTTTAGAGGAAAAAGTAAGGTTGTAACCAATACTCATTTCCAATTGACAATCAAACAAGGGTAGTTCTGGTCTTGTTCTTCAGTTTTTCTAGTTGTAATTTTACTATAGAGAACAGTTTGTTAATGATTACTGTGACAGGTTTGTAAAACATTGTGGTTGAATGACACTACTAGAAAAAATTTTGGAACTGTGTGACGAGTGAGAAGTTCTCAACCATTCAGACCACAACTTGCTCACATTTCAACCTCGTTAATTTTCATTTGCCTCACTTTTAACTAATTAATTTACATGACAAATTAAGTGATGTGCATAAGAAAAATTACCCACTGCGGTAATTTAAATGTGTAGGCTTTTCTATCCCCTGATTTCATCCTTAATTCCAGTGTTTTGTCAGTATAAGAAAAGACTTTGTACTCTGTATTTTAACATGGACTAATATAGATAAGATTTGTATTATATGTGTTTTATGGTACCCTATCTCTTGGACTTTGTATGTGAATCCTCCATTTTACTGAAATGTGTTAATATTTCATAGCCTGAGCAACTTTGTGCAACTACTACCCTCAAAAATAATCAGATGACATAGCAAGATTTTACTAATGTTATTCCTCTCTTTCAAATGTACTTAATCCAATTCTAACCAAGCCAGGTGTTAATGCGCTGCAATAAGTCGACTTATTATATTTCTTACTCAAATATTTCGATTACCATAGAATTAAACATTTTGTTATAATCGTGGATATTCCGTTGTATTTTGTGACACTAATGATTTCAGTTATTGGAGAAAACATTGTATTTCTTCACAAAATTTGATAATTAATATTTTATTATTTCCTTAACTCAAGAAATCTGATAAACTTGACTGCATGTAAGTCCCCTCCTGCATACATACACTAAATGAAATATTGTAACAGACCCCTCCCATAGTATTAAGGCTCCTACTAGGCCAAACCGTCTTTCTGGGGAGTGACTGGCGCCATTTTGTAAACAATTTTTGTCACCACTTCTCTGGAAGGGGGAAGGAATGTACATGGTTGCAGCCAGTCAAGGAGTATTTTAGGGAATTGATTTAAAAATTTATTTCAGAGGCCCAGTCAAACCTTTACAAGTTTACCCCTAGAACAACTTACGCTGTGCCTACGTGACACAAGGTGCCTGTATTTCAAAACGGAGGCAGCTCTTCCCAGTTAAAGCTGCTGACAAGAGACGCCCTGAGACCTCTGCTGAAACTTCTTGCGAATTCACGCCATTGGTTGTAGCTAACAGAGTGCGTGGAATACATGTCACGTGTATAGACGCTGGAGTGTTCTGTAGCGCGTAACACAGTTGCCTCTCTCTGTTGTAATCCAGACCTCGAGCCGAACAGACGTCTTTCCAGAAGGCAGGCCCTCTGTGTCTGCTTTTCATGACTGGCCACCAACATAAGTTAACATGAACCGCTTCCCCTTCTGTTGCCCATTTCAATTAATTGGTCGACCTCCTAGACTGGCCTAAACCTGGTAACTTGCGACCCTAGGCGCGCCTCTTGTATGCCACACATTGAAATATACTCTCTTTATTGCACCTACCCCCCATGAACCATGGACCTTGCCGTTGGTGGGGAGGCTTGCGTGCCTCAGCGATACAGATAGCCGTACCGTAGGTGCAACCACAACGGAGGGGTATCTGTTGAGAGGCCAGACAAACGTGTGGTTCCTGAAGAGGGGCAGCAGCTTTTTCAGTAGTTGCAAGGGCAACAGTCTGGATGATTGACTGATCTGGCCTTGTAACAATAACCAAAACGGCCTTGCTGTGCTGGTACTGCGAACGGCTGAAAGCAAGGGGAAACTACAGCCGTAATTTTTCCCGAGGGCATGCAGCTTTACTGTATGATTACATGATGATGGCGTCCTCTTGGGTAAAATATTCCGGAGGTAAAATAGTCCCCCATTCGGATCTCCGGGCGGGGACTACTCAAGAGGATGTTGTTATCAGGAGAAAGAAAACTGGCGTTCTACGGATCGGAGCGTGGAATGTCAGATCCCTTAATCGGGCAGGTAGGTTAGAAAATTTAAAAAGGGAAATGGATAGGTTGAAGTTAGATATAGTGGGAATTAGTGAAGTTCGGTGGCAGGAGGAACAAGACTTCTGGTCAGGTGACTACAGGGTTATAAACACAAAATCAAATAGGGGTAATGCAGGAGTAGGTTTAATAATGAATAGGACAATAGGAATGCGGGTAAGCTACTACAAACAGCATAGTGAACGCATTATTGTGGCCAAGATAGATACGAAGCCCACGCCTACTACAGTAGTATAAGTTTATATGCCAACTAGCTCTGCAGATGACGAAGAAATTGAAGAAATGTATGATGAAATAAAAGAAATTATTCAGATTGTGAAGGGAGACGAAAATTTAATAGTCATGGATGACTGGAATTCGAGTGTAGGAAAAGGGAGAGAAGGAAACATAGTAGGTGAATATGGATTGGGGGACAGAAATGAAAGAGGAAGCCGCCTGGTCGAATTTTGCACAGAGCACAACATAATCATAACTAACACTTGGTTTAAGAATCATGAAAGAAGGTTGTATACATGGAAGAACCCTGGAGATACTAAAAGGTATCAGATAGATTATATAATGGTAAGACAGAGATTTAGGAACCAGGTTTTAAATTGTAAGACATTTCCAGGGGCAGATGTGGACTCTGACCACAATCTATTGGTTATGACCTGTAGATTAAAACTGAAGAAACTGCAAAAAGGTGGGAATTTAAGGAGATGGGACCTGGATAAACTAAAAGAACCAGAGGTTGTACAGAGATTCAGGGAGAGCATAAGGGAGCAATTGACAGGAATGGGGGAAATAAATACAGTAGAAGAAGAATGGGTAGCTTTGAGGGATGAAGTAGTGAAGGCAGCAGAGGATCAAGTAGGTAAAAAGACGAGGGCTAGTAGAAATCCTTGGGTAACAGAAGAAATATTGAATTTAATTGATGAAAGGGGAAAATATAAAAATGCAGTAAGTGAAACAGGCAAAAAGGAATACAAACGTCTCAAAAATGAGATCGACAGGAAGTGCAAAATGGCTAAGCAGGGATGGCTAGAGGACAAATGTAAGGATGTAGAGGCCTATCTCACTAGGGGTAAGATAGATACCGCCTACAGGAAAATTAAAGAGACCTTTGGAGATAAGAGAACGACTTGTATGAATATCAAGAGCTCAGATGGAAACCCAGTTCTAAGCAAAGAAGGGAAAGCAGAAAGGTGGAAGGAGTATATAGAGGGTCTATACAAGGGCGATGTACTTGAGGACAATATTATGGAAATGGAAGAGGGTGTAGATGAAGATGAAATGGGAGATATGATACTGTGTGAAGAGTTTGACAGAGCACTGAAAGACCTGAGTCGAAACAAGGCCCCCGGAGTAGACAATATTCCATTGGAACTATTGACGGCCGTGGGAGAGCCAGTCCTGACAAAACTCTACCATCTGGTGAGCAAGATGTATGAAACAGGCGAAATACCCTCAGACTTCAAGAAGAATATAATAATTCCAATCCCAAAGAAAGCAGGTGTTGACAGATGTGAAAATTACCGAACTATCAGCTTAATAAGTCACAGCTGCAAAATACTAACACGAATTCTTTACAGACGAATGGAAAAACTAGTAGAATCCAACCTCGGGGAAGATCAGTTTGGATTCCGTAGAAACACTGGAACACGTGAGGCAATACTGACCTTACGACTTATCTTAGAAGAAAGATTAAGGAAAGGCAAACCTACGTTTCTAGCATTTGTAGACTTAGAGAAAGCTTTTGACAATGTTGACTGGAATTCTCTCTTTCAAATTCTAAAGGTGGCAGGGGTAAAATACAGGGAGCGAAAGGCTATTTACAATTTGTACAGAAACCAGATGGCAGTTATAAGAGTCGAGGGACATGAAAGGGAAGCAGTGGTTGGGAAGGGAGTAAGACAGGGTTGTAGCCTCTCCCCGATGTTGTTCAATCTGTATATTGAGCAAGCAGTAAAGGAAACAAAAGAAAAATTCGGAGTAGGTATTAAAATTCATGGAGAAGAAATAAAAACTTTGAGGTTCGCCGATGACATTGTAATTCTGTCAGAGACAGCAAAGGACTTGGAAGAGCAGTTGAACGGAATGGACAGTGTCTTGAAAGGAGAACATAAGATGAACATCAACAAAAGCAAAACGAGGATAATGGAATGTAGTCGAATTAAGTCGGGTGATGCTGAGGGAATTAGATTAGGAAATGAGTCACTTAAAGTAGTAAAGGAGTTTTGCTATTTGGGGAGGAAAATAACTGATGATGGTCGAAGTAGAGAGGATATAAAATGTAGGCTGGCAATGGCAAGGAAAGCATTTCTGAAGAAGAGAAATTTGTTAACATCCAGTATAGATTTAAGTGTCAGGAAGTCATTTCTGAAAGTATTCGTATGGAGTGTAGCCATGTATGGAAGTGAAACATGGACGATAAATAGTTTGGACAAGAAGAGAATAGAAGCTTTTGAAATGTGGTGCTACAGAAGAATGCTGAAGATTACATGGGTAGATCACATAACTAATGAGGAAGTATTGAATAGGATTGGGGAGAAGAGAAGTTTGTGGCACAACTTGACCAGAAGAAGGGATCGGTTGGTAGGACATGTTCTGAGGCATCAAGGGATCACCAATTTAGGATTGGAGGGCAGCGTGGAGGGTAAAAATCGTAGAGGGAGACCAAGAGATGAATACACTAAGCAGATTCAGAAGGATGTAGGTTGCAGTAGGTACTGGCAGATGAAAAAGCTTGCACAGGATAGAGTAGCATGGAGAGCTGCATCAAACCAGTCTCAGGACTGAAGACCACAACAACAACAATTGCACCTAATTTCCTGTTCTGTCACTTAACGGCAGCCCTGGATGCCCACTCTCAAGTCCTGACCGCTCGACCTCCTGCAGACTGTCGTCATGAGGTGTATGTAATAACCTACTCCCCCTACCCTGACCATATACAGTACAGCAGGGCTTCACAACATACGTGCTCGCGGAGCAAGCTGTGAGCAGCAAGGCGCGAGCACGGAGCAGCGCGAGCACGCTACCCCCACTACCGGACCAGAGCGGAGAGTGGGGAAAGTCACGTGGGGCACACAACAGCTGCCGCCAGTCAATGTAAATCCGCGGCCACCGGCAGGGATATCACTCACGAATTATTACTGCGACAAATGAAACAAATAAAGGAGAATGTACACTTGCCACATAATTTTATTAGCTTAGTGTACGCCTTTACATTTGCATTAATTTGTGAACTGTTACACAATAAAAGGTGTCACTGAAGTGTGGGATTCTCGGTTATCTTGTACTTTTTGCCCTTTACAATTGCGTCTATGTTCGGAGTAATTGTTCTTGTGCATTTTAGGCACAGCGTGCAGTTTAAATTTCGATCAGACAGTGCGTTTCTCAGGCGCGTCTTGTTACATTTCATTGCAGTGAACAGTTGTTCACAAACATACGTGGAACCGAACATTGGTATTATTGTAGCCGCCAGTTTGTTCAAACGAGGAAAGCTATCCCGAGGGAAGTCTCTGTAGAATTCCAAAATGTTTTTCTTGTTCTGAAATTTGTCTCTGTATTCTCTGTCACACTGCAGGTCAATAATATCTTGCTGCAGTTCAGGACGAAGCTCTTAAATATTCGCTGAATATGGAGAGAACAGATCAAAATCACTGTCTAGTGCTGTCAGATCTTGAAAGCGCTGATCAACTAAACTATGTGAATAACGTTCACAGTCTTTGTGAACATCTTGCATGGATGATAATTTAGGAAAATGAGCTAGGTTTCCTGTTTCCAGCTGACTCACCCAAAGTGTCAATTTCATTTTAAAAGCTCGTATTCGATCTATGAAATGAGTAATTAGCAGATCTTTACCTTGTAGTAAAATGTTCAAAGCATTCAGATGGCTAGTTAAATCTGCTAAGAACGCGAGATCACATTCAAACGTGCGCGCGCATTTCCCCTCCCTCCCTACTCCACGATCTTGCACCTGCTCGCGAGCACGTGCCTGAGCAGACGCGAGTACTCGCGCCAAAACCGGCCTGTTGTTAAGCCCTGCAGTACAGTGTCATAGTAAATCACTTATAGTGCTTATAGCGCTTCCAGCGAAGTGGCCTTGTGGATGACTGTGGAACTGACTACCTGTCAACACTGTTCCTGCAGGTTATTAACTCAGGTTTGTTACAGGTCGCATTTTATTGCACTGTGTTGTCCCGCAAGCACGAAAGCAGATTTGTGTGAGAGAACCATTACTGACGGGAGAAGCAAGAATCGAGAGGAAAGACTGACTTCGTATGGAAGTATTTGACTCAGCAGCAACACAGTAATAGAAGGCAAGACATGTTGCTTCATTTCTTTAATAGTTGTAGTAAACTGTTTTTTATATGTGCCTGTTTGCAATATTTATTTTGTTCAATGATAATGATATTGTTTCTCTTGAAGAATTAACTTTAATGCACCACAATTATATGCTATTCTGTCTTTCATCAAGTGCTGTTACTGGTATCATTGAATGGACATAAAGAATGGGCGACTCTAACATAGAGGACCTACCCACATGAACCATGGACCTTGCCGTTGGTGAGGAGGCTTGCGTGCCTCAGCGATACAGATGGCCGTACCGTAGGTGCAACCACAACGGAGGGGTATCTGTTGAGTGGCCAGTCAAACGTGTGGTTCCTGAAGAGGGGCAGCAGCCTTTTCAGTAGTTGCAGGGGCAACAGTCTGAATGATTGACTGATCTGGCCTTGTAACACTAACCAAAACAGCCTTGCTGTGCTGGTAATGCGAACGGCTGAAAGCAAGGGGAAACTACAGCAGTAACTTTTCCCGAGGGCATGCAGCTCTACTGTGTGGTTAAATGATGATGGCGTCCTCTTGCGTAAAATATTCTGGAGGTAAAATAGTCCCCCATTCGGATCTCCGGGCGGGGACTACTCAGGAGGACGTCGTTATCAGGAGAAAGAAAACTGGCGTTTTACGGATCGGAGAGTGGAATGTCATATCCCTTAATCGGGCACGTAGGTTAGAAAATTTAAAAAGGGAAATGGATAGGTTGAAGTTACATATAGTGGGAATTAGTGAAGTTCGATGGCAGGAGGAACAAGTCTTCTGGTCAGGTGAATACAGGGTTATAAATACAAAATCAAATAGGGGTAATACAGGAGTAGGTTTAATAATGAATAAAAAAATAGGAGTGCGGGTAAGCTACTACCAAGAACATAGTGAACGCATTATTGTGGCCAAGATAGACACGAAGCCCATGCCTACTACAGTAGTACAAGTTTATATGCCAACTAGCTCTTCAGATGATGAAGAAATTGATGAATTGTATGATGAGATAAAAGAAATTATTCAGGTAGTGAAGTGAGACGAAAATTTAATAGTCATGGATGACTGGAATTCGAGAGTAGGAAAAGGGAGAGAAGGAAACATAGTGGGTGAATATGGATTGGGGGAGAGAAATGAAACAGGAAGCCGCCTGGTAGAATTTTGCACAGAGCATAACTTAATCATAGCTAACACTTGGTTCAAGAATCATAAAAGAAGGTTGTATACATGGAAGAATCCTGGAGATACTAGAAGGTATCAGATAGATTATATAATGGTAAGACAGAGATTTAGGAATCAGGTTTTAAATTGTAAGACATTTCCAGGGGCAGATGTGGACTCTGACCACAATCTATTGGTTATGAACTGTAGATTAAAACTGAAGAAACTGCAAAAAGGTGGGAATTTAAGGAGATGGGACCTGGATAAACTGAAAGAACCAGAGGTTGTACAGAGTTTCAGGGAGCGCATAAGGGAACAATTGACAAGAATGGGGGAAAGAAATACAGTAGAAGAAGAATGGGTAGCTCTGAGGGACGAAGTAGTGAAGGCAGCAGAGGATCAAGTAGGTAAAAAGACGAGGGCTAGTAGAAATCCTTGGGTAACAGAAGAAATATTGAATTTAATTGATGAAAGGAGAAAATATAAAAACGCAGTAAATGAAGCAGGTAAAAAGGAATACAGACGTCTCAAAAATGAGATTGACAGGAAGTGCAAGATGGCTAAGCAGTGATGGCTAGAGGACAAATGTAAGGATGTAGGGGCTTATCTCACTAGGGGTAAGATAGATACTGCCTACAGGAAAATTAAAGAGACCTTTGGAGAAAAGAGAACCACTTGTATGAATATCAAGAGGTCAGATGGAAACCCAGTTCTAAGCAAAGAAGGGAAAGCAGAACGGTGGAAGGAGTATACAGAGGGTCTGTACAAGGGCGATGTACTTGAGGACAATATTATGGAAATAGAAGAGGATGTAGATGAAGATGAAATAGGAGATACGATACTGCGTGAAGAGTTTGACAGAGCACTGAAGGACCTGAGTCGAAACAAGGCCCCGGGAGTAGACAACATTCCATTGGAACTACTGACGGCCTTGGGAGAGCCAGTCCTGACAAAACTCTACCATCTGGTGAGCAAGATGTACGAGACAGGCGAAATACTCTCAGACTTCAAGAAGAATATAATAATTCCAATCCCAAAGAAAGCAGGTGTTGACAGATATGAAAATTACCGAACTAACAGTTTAACAAGTCACAGCTGCAAAATACTAACGCGAATTCTTTACAGACGAATCGAAAAACTGGTAGAAGCCGACCTCGGTGAAGATCAGTTTGGATTCCGCAGAAATGTTGGAACACGTGAGGCAATACTCACCCTACGAAGGCAAACCTACGTTTCTAGCATTTGTAGACTTAGAGAAAGCTTTTGACAATGTTGACTGGAATTCTCTCTTTCAAATTCTAAAGGTGGCAGGGGTAAAATACAGGGAGCGAAAGGCTATTTACAATTTGTACAGAAACCAGATGGCAGTTATAAGAGTCGAGGGACATGAAAGGGAAGCAGTGGTTGGGAAGGGAGTAAGACAGGGTTGTAGCCTCTCCCTGATGTTGTTCAATCTGTATATTGAGCAAGCAGTAAAGGAAACAAAAGAAAAATTCGGAGTAGGTATTAAAATTCATGGAGAAGAAATAAAAACTTTGAGGTTCGCCGATGACATTGTAATTCTGTCAGAGACAGCAAAGGACTTGGAAGAGCAGTTGAACGGAATGGACAGTGTCTTGAAAGGAGAACATAAGATGAACATCAACAAAAGCAAAACGAAGATAATGGAATGTAGTCGAATTAAGTCGGGTGATGCTGAGGGAACTCGATTAGGAAATGAGTCACTTAAAGTAGTAAAGGAGTTTTGCTATTTGGGGAGCAAAATAAATGATGATGGTCGAAGTAGAGAGAATGTAAAATGTAGACTGGCAATGGCAAGGAAAGCATTTCTGAAGAAGAGAAATTTGTTAACATCGAGTATTGATTTAAGTGTCAGGAAGTCATTTCTGAAAGTATTTGTATGGAGTGTAGCCATGTATGGAAGTGAAACATGGACGATAAGTAGTTTGGACAAGAAGAGAATAGAAGCTTTCGAAATGTGGTGCTACAGAAGAATGCTGAAGATTAGATGGGTAGATCACATAACTAATGAGGAGGTATTGAATAGAATTGGGGAGAAGAGGAGTTTGTGGCACAACTTGACTAGAAGAAGGGACCGGTTGGTAGGACATGTTCTGGGGCATCAAGGGATCACCAATTTAGGATTGGAGGGCAACGTGGAGGGTAAAAATCGTAGAGGGAGACCAAGAGATGAATACACTAAGCAGATTCAAAAGGATGTAGGTTGCAGTAAGTACTGGTAGATGAGGAAGCTTGCACAGGATAGAGTAGCATGGAGAGCTGCATCAAACCAGTCTCAGGACTGAAGACAACAACAACAACAACATAGAGGAGCTGTTCCTCTGTCACGTTTTGTACTGTTATTATGTTTGATTGTGCAGAAGTCGCCAAGTCATGTCTGGGAGGACTCTGTGTAAATTTTCTTATTGTCAACTGGAGATTTTTCATGAAGGTACCAGTTTTTACTTAATAGTTGGAATATTTTCTTATCTAACGTTTGGGTATGTTGAGGAGCCTGAAGGCTGCAGGTCTGTTTTTTAATAGAGATTTTGTTTACTGTGGTGTTTTTTAAATTATGGGCAACTGTTGTTAATCAATGAGTTCAGACACTATTGCGTGTTGAATTTTATTAATGTTTAGAGTGTCTTAGTTTTTTTAAATAAATGTATATGAAAAGTAACGGCCTCCTAACACTCAATCAATCGTTCCGCCCCTTGACTTCCATCTTACAGTTACAGTAACTTATTCAATGTGGTACCTTAATTTTTAGTTTCAAAATATGTAAGTGGAAAGCACCTATCAATAACCATGGTTTGGTAAAAATTAAATTTCTTTTAGAGTGGCCTCCTTACTCCAACTTCACCTTGGCGTAATAACGAGCAACCGCAGTATGAAGATTGTAAATACCAGCACTTGTCTGCTTCACGCATCTGCACAACATCAAGTGAAAAAGTGATCAAACAAACGCTTTTTATTCTGAAAATGAAAGGGAATTGGCTTTTAAAGGTGGAGTTCAAAATGCCGACCACCATCTTGTGTACAAGCTACTAGTCCGTCACGTAGAGGCTGATGTACAGTTTCTTGCATTTCATCATAAATTTCAGCGCTGACTGCTGTAACAAGTCGTTTCATATCACTTGGTGTCGTCGGTATGTACTCGTAAGTAGTGCCTTTTAGCTTTTTCCAGAGAAAAATATCCTAAGAGGGTCACTGCCATACGGATAAATTTGTGCAGGGTTGCAAGGTTAGTAATGACACGTTTTATGTAACTCACCCTGTTGCTTCCTCTCTAGTGGTCTTCCCTGATGTAATTTACAAAAAAAAAAAAAAAAAAAAATAGCAACGTAGAAATATTGAAGGAGCACATGTCTTGATCTAGTAGCAGGGCAGAAATTCGAATTAACAAGTTAAACACCAAAGCCTCGAATTACCTTAAAACTGTGGAATATTAACATACAGTAGTTCACGTCCAACTGTGCTATTCTATCTCTAAAGGATTAGCTTAACTACAATGCGCAACAAAATTACAGGATCACCTTTTCGAAACCTCATAATTGACTCGCATTAGGGAGCATAATTTTGAAATTTGGGTCAAAGGTGCTTACAGCCTTCCTCTGTAATGTTGCAAAAACGTAGCGCTCTGCGACATCACCCTCGGGCTAGCCGACGCTTCAAACAGCAATGTGTCGTCACACGCGAACAAAAGGTGACAGCTCGGAAGATCACGTGCGCTGTAAGGCGGGTTAAGGATGTCATATTGGCATGAAATTTCACCGCAATTTCTGCCAACGCCACCGCGGACGTGTTACACGATGAGAAGCCCGTCACAGGCCCTCTTACATTTCATCCCTTCCTTTGAAGTCTCTGCGATGGAGGTCAGAACCGCGTCCCACTGTTGAAATTACGTGATTTTCTTATGGGTGACCGAGGAAAACAATTCAGACACAACTCCGCTGAGAATCGACACGCAAGGGCCTCGCGGGGAGGGGGGGGAAGGACGTCAATGAAATCACCCCTTTTTCAGCGCAGTTATTTCCCACACATTTCGCTGTTTGAAACGACAGTTCGCAGTGCTATGAGCAACAGGAAGACGTTCTTGATAACATTTGATACTGCTGACACTCTCGGACATTTCATCCTTTTTATAAGGACATTGTGGGGCTACATCCTCACCGAACGTGATCGCACGCCTTTAGAGTGCAGCGCGACCGCAATTTTTTCCTGCGCGTACGGATTGGAAACTCTAGGAACGGTTGAAAACCATTCGACGAAATTTGAACATGATTCCAAGCATTTTCAGCCCACCTGTTTTCCGCCCTCCAGTGGTGGATCACGCAGGAGTGCAACATTAACATGCGCATGAATAGAACGGCAAAGGGCCCCTCTAAGGCTCCCAGTTTGGCAACACCCTCCGTACCTTTGTACAGCACGTTAAAAGAGCACTTATGGAAATATCGACACTAAATCAGCCTGGCAGCTGCTCTAGGGTCTGAGGCTTAGGCGGCCCCTTCGACGCCCCTTGGGATGGTTTGCCTAATTTCAGGAGCTAGAGCACCTACCAGGCTGAATTGGTGTTGAATTGCAATGTTGATAATAGCCCTCTTTAACATAGATTGCAAATTTCTGCTAAGACTTCACAGGGCAACATTTTTATTTCTTGTATCACATACCATGTAGAACTGAATACCATATATAGAGAATCGTTACGTCTACGCAAGACTGATGGGAGAGGGTAGGGACACAGTTGCTACCCCAAGGATTAGACTGCTCAAAGAGGCGTGGATAGCAGGCACTAATTCGACAATTTTGAGTGTGACTGTAAGAAAGGCGAGCCGGCCGGAGTGGCCGAGCGGTTCTAGGCGCTTCAGTCTGGGACCGCGTGACCGCTACGGTCGCAGGTTCGAATCCTGCCTCGGGCATGGATGTGTGTGATGTCCTTAGGTTAGTTAGGTTTAACTAGTTCTAAGTTCTAGGGAACCGATGATCTCAGCAGTTAAGTCCCATAGTGCTCAGAGCCATTTGTAAGAAAGGCGAGTTTTCCTATAGCAGTTTCAATTTATGACACGAAGAATACTACCTTCTCTGTTACAAAGTAATAAGAATGGGGGCCGGCCTCTGTGGCCGTGCGGTTCTAGGCGCTTCAGTCCGGAACCGCGCTGCTGCTACGGTCTCAGGTTCGAATCCTGCCTCGGGCATGGGTGTGCGTGATGCCCTTAGGTTAGTTAGGTTTAAGTAGTTCTAAGTCTAGGGGATGATGACGTCAGATGTTAAGTCCCATAGTGCTTGAGGCCACTTGAACCATTTTTTGAATAAGAATTATAGAGAGTAAGTTTCTTTCCCTTTTGAGTCTTCCCCCTTCTGCACTTTTTAGCAACAAAGGGAAGCGCAACAAAGGGAAGCGCGAAAAAGGCCTCTCTTTTATGCATGTCAAAAATGGTTCAAATGGCTCTGAGTACTATGTGACTTAACATCTGAGGTCATCAGTCCCCTAAAACTTAGGACTACTTAAACCTAACTAACCTAAGGACATCACACACATCATGCCCGAGGCAGGATTCGAACCTGCGACAATAGCAGTCCCGCGGTTTCGGACTGAAGCGCCTAGAACCGCTCGGCCACCGCGGCTGGCTTATGCATGTCGTCTTCTATTATTGCCTTTCCTCGAAGTACTGTTGTCAAGTTGACTGAAGGCGTAGCCCGACCGTTGGGATAATATAATTCCTCGTACTGTAGATTGCAAAATCTTACTAGGCCGTATGTCCCCCATTCTCTTCTATATTGTGAGTTGCTGTGCACGTACTACATGCACACTTTAAGAAAACTCTCGGTAAGCTGGCTGATGAGACTAGTTAAATCGATGGAATTCAAATGACATCGACGGGTATTAACTGATTCTAACTGCAACTGACGTGAACTAGCTGAAAACACTGTTTAGCACATCTACATCTTCGAGAGCAGAAAACGATACGCCTAGTTAATGATCGCTGAAATGTTATTTGCAATTTATTTTGAAATCATTTGTTGGCATCTTACATCCAGTATACACAGTGCTGTTTTCTGCCTAAAGTTGTTAGTGATCGGAAAGTAGTCAATATCGATTACGAGCATTTTAATTCAGTCGATGCATCAGAAACCTCACCGACAATCTTGTTAGAATTCGCATATACTATTGTTATATTTAAATAATATACTGTGCAATAAAAACAGTGCTTCTTTTGTCAACATTACTGTGTCAATCCCACTTATAGACCTTGAAAAGTGTTAAGAAAAATATGTACTTTTAGTAGTCAAGTCAGAGGACACACTGACTCGTTCCTCAGGGCCCATCCTGGCTCACGCTGGCCTGTGTAAATGGTTACATGTAGCATAAAAACGTTAATTATGTCTTAAAAACGAAAAAAATTATAAAATGTAATAAAACATTTACAGTAAATTTTAAAAGAGAATTTTTTCTGAAAACATAAAAAACAAAATCGAAAATGTCGCGCATACTATTGAGAAAGGAAGGAAGAATGGGTTCAACGTTCCGTCGACATGAGGGAGCAGGAGCTCGGATTGTGTCAGGGATGGAGCAGGAAATCAGCCATGCCATATTAAAGGAATCATCCCTGCATCTGCCTGGAGCCAATTAGGGAAATAACAGGAAACCTAAATCTGGATGGCCGGACACGGGTTTGAACTACACGCCTTCCGAGTGCGAGCAGTGTGCTAACCACTGCGTCACCTCACCCGATGGTTCTCTCTGTTATTCGCGTGCGTCATCTATCATTTGTGTCTGTCAAGTTCATAGTGCACAACACACCACAACTTGTCTTCATCGATCGTTTCCAAACGGTTGGATCAGACGGGAGTATCAACTTTATGTTCGTTACAGAATTCTCGTACGCTTCTAGAAATAAGTGGATATTACTTGGTTAAACCGCAAGGCTGGGCGGTTATAGCATGACATGGACGGACACAATGAAAAATTACATCCTTTAGTAATCTGCATCTACATAATACTCCGTAAACCATCGTACGATGCCTGACAGAGGATACGCTGTACTACTACTAGTGATTTGCTTTCCTGTTACACTCGAAAATAGAGTGATGGAAAAACGACTGTCTCTATGCCTCCATATGAGCCGTAATTTCTCGTACCTTATCTTCGTTGTCCTAACGTGAAATGTGTGTTGGTGACAACAGAATCATTATGCAATCAGTTTGAAATACTGGGTACTCTAAATTTTCTCAATAGTGTTCCTCGAAAAGAACGTCGACTTCCCTCCAGGGACTCCTATTCGAGTTCCTGGAGCATCTCCGTACCACTTACGTGATGTTCGAACCTAACGGTAAGAAATCTGACAGCCAGCCACTGAAATGCTTCAATGTCTTCCTTTAATTCGACCTGATATGGATCCCATACATTCGCGCTGTACTCAAGAATATGTCATACTAGCATGCTATACGCTGTCTCCTTTACAGATGAATCACACTTTCCTCAAATTCTCCCAAAAAAACAAGGTCAACTATTTCTCTTCCGTAACAACAATCCTTACATGCTCATTTTATTTCATATCGCTTTCCAACGTTACGTCCAGATATTTAAACGCAATGACTGTGTTAAGTAGGACACTACTAATTTTGTACCCGAACATAACGGGTTTGTTTTTCGTAGTCATCCACATCAACTTACATTTTTCTACATTTAGAGCTAACTGCCTTCCATCATATCCAAAGAAATTTTGTCTAAGTCATCTTGTATCCTCTTACAGTCACTCGACTTCGACATCGTCCCCTAAACCACAGCATTATCAGCAAGCAAACAACCGCAAATTGCTGCCCTCCGTGTCCGCCAGATTTTTATGTGTATAGAAAGGAACAGCGCTCCTATTACACTTCCCAGGCGTGCTCCTGACGATTCCCTTCTCTCTGATGAACAACCGCCGTCAAGAACAACATATTGGGATCTATTAATTAAGAAATCTTCGACCCACTCGCGTATCTGGGAATCTATTCCATATGCTCGTACCTTCATTAACAGTTTGCTGGGGGACACCGTGTCAAATGCTTTCTGGAAATCTGGAAACATGGAATTTACCTGTTTCCCTTCATCCGAAGTTCTCATATGTCATGAGAGAAAATGGCAAGCTGAGTTTCACCGTAGCAATGCTTTCCAAAACTTTGGTGATTCGTGGACACAAGCTTCTCGGCCTCCTGAAATTTTATTATATCGAACTGAGAATATGTTCAACAAATCTGCAGCAAACCGCTGTTAGGGAAATTCGTCTGTAATTTACCCGTCTTATATCGCTTCATAACATGTTTGGTTGTCACGCTATTAAAGGAAAATCACACCGCTTCTTTCCGCGCAGTCGTATTTTTGCGCTTACTGAAATTCAAGAAAGATGCGACAATATATAATAGATACAGTAAAAGACAAAGATGACGGAAACAATTTGCATATAATTAGTTTCCGATCTCGAACATAATGTAGTGACTGAGAAAGTACATTTCTATTTCTTGGCGCTTACCTTGTTCTCATTAAGGAATTTTTCATGAAATTACATACGACTTTTATAATTAAAGTAATTTGTCTTCTCTTGTAAATAAAACAGCATTATTTATTTTTATGTCGATTGCAACAGAAGAAGAAGCAGTGCTAGATACAGTACTTCTTTATGTCAGTTAGTACATCGAAATTAAGGTTAACTCGAAATGTCACGTCACTAAGTAAACAGTGCAGATTCACATCGTATAGACACGAATCTGTTGCGAACTCCTGTTGTGTCTAGTAACACATGTACTCAGACACCCGCCTGCAGGTGCCATTTACAATCTGAGCCAGAAACGGGGAAAATGTTCCCTTCACATATGTGTCACTCTGTAGGCCCGAACACTATAAAGTCTTCGGTTGCAGTGCACGCAATATAAACTGACTTCATTCGGCGCAAACGTTAGCCTCCATCATTTCTATTCTTCTCACGTTTTTGCAGTCTAGAATGTGTTGCCTGCGACAAGGACCAACTACTTTTGCACCGCCAGGTGTCCCCACGTGGCAGGTGTCAGTGATGGGCGTCACTTTTGACGCTGTTCTTGCGGGAGTCACCCACGGTCGCCAGCATGTGCACCGCCTCGGGAGCGTTGGTTGCCAGCGACATCTTGAAGCGGCGCAGGTCAGGTTTAATCAAGGCGGTGACCACGATGGCGGAGAACATGATCACGTTGAGCATCACGTTTGCCCACAGGTCGCCGGTGACGTTGACCATCCAGCCGTAGAGCACAGTGCCAACGGAGCTGGTGCCCATCATCACCGCCATGAGAAAGGCCTCGGCAGTACTCTCGGGCTCTGGGTACGTCAGTTCGGCCACGAACTCCATGCACACCGGGAAGTAGCCGCCAGCACTCATCCTGTCAACAGAACACACTGCATCTCCAACATATGCTTCTACAAAACACCCCATCCGCAAAAAGAATTAAGGTCTATAAGTAACGTCTTGTCCAATGTTTAATCATTAGCGGCACAGTCTTAACTAACAGTTGGTGATCCAAGCCCTAATAAGTGTGGACAAGATTCTCGGTTGAATATATTTGTGTTACGGAGGCTGTTTTGCCTTGACAATCTGTATAACGTAAAGGATGGAAGACTGAGGTTTAACATCGTCTGGACGATGAGAACACTGCAGATGAAGCACAAACTCATGTAGGACAAAGATGAGGAAGAAAACTGGTCATGTCCATTTCAAACGAACTGTTCTGGAATTAAACTTAACTGATTATGGAAATCACGGGGGAAATCTGGATGACCGGAGGGGACTTTGATTCTAGTATATGGCCAATTAGACTTGGCTCTTCCAGCTTGAGTGCCCGCCTGCGGGTAAAAATGTTCAAATGTGTGTGAAATCTTATGGGACTTAACTGCTAAGGTCATCAGTACCTAAGCTTACGCACTACTTAACCTAAATTATCCTAAGGACAAACGCACACATCCATGCCCGAGGGAAGACTCGAACCTCCGCCGGGACCAGCCGCACAGTCGATGACCGCACCGCCTTAGACCGCTCGTCTAACCCTGCGCGCCTGCGGATAGCTGGGTGCCTATGGGCACAGAGGGGTGACGCACAGATGGGTGTGCCGGCCGAAGTGGCCGTGCGGTTCTAGGCGCTGCAGTCTGGAACCGCGCGACCGCTACGGTCGGAGATTCGAATCCTGCCTCGGGCACGGATGTGTGTGATGTCCGTAGGTTAGTTAGGTTTAACTAGTTCTAAGTTCTAGGGGACTAATGACCTCAGAAGTTGAGTCCCATAGTGCTCAGAGCCATTTGAACGATTTGAACAGATGTGTGACGCAACGGCATTCCTGTATTTGAGCCGTAGTTTATGCGATGGTAATGCACTGGTTGGATGCATGCAGGCAGGGGTGACCATATGGCTACTGGCTCCTTATCTCGTTTACTGAATATGTATATCTTTCTACTGGTTTTAGTGGCTGTTTGCACTTTCGTTATCCTTGTTGCTACTACTGCCCCATGGTCACTGAAAGCACTTTCAGTGTGGACTTTCTCAAAGAGGTCAGTTCAGTGTGTTGCCATTTGATCTACTATATTACCCTTAAGAGTGGGATTCCAAACTATTTGTTTTTAGTAATTTTCTGAGAAGTCAATTAATATTTGTTTACAAGATGGTTTGTCACGCCCACCAGTTAAACGATATTATAATTACCCCAATCGACAGGCATTGAGTCAAATGCTTTTCGGAAATGGAGAAATACTACGTCTACCTGACTTCCCTGATCCATGACTTTCCGGATGTCATGTGAGAAATGCGCAAATACGGTTTCACATGATCGATGTTTTCGAAATCCATGCATGTTGGCATGGTGTACGTAATGCTATTGCGACTTGTTATTTCGGGCTCTGAGGAGGAAACACTAGGCCGTAATCGTGTCAGATTAACTAATAGGATCTTATCTGCTGTCACTCCGGTCTAAAAGTGCAATTTACCTGGTGCTCATTCGAGCTACCACAGTTGTTGGAGACTTTATCACTTGTTGGCCACAAAAGGACGTTTTTGCAACACCATTCTACTTCCGTGTTAACACCTGCGAGCACCTGAACAGCGTACCATCATCATTGAATTGAAAGGCGAGATGGCCGACTCTCATTCCTATGAATTTTTTCTTGTTGGGTCCCATGAAATCGTTAGTGAATGAAACCTCAGTAGGAACTGGTTGAAAATTTTCGTCCTTTCTATCTCATTTGACATCACAGAGCTAGGGTATCTCAGAAACTGCGGCGAAATTTTATGTGTCGTTTTGTAATGTATGTATCAGAACAGCGGCCGCCACTTTGAATAGTTGCTAGGACCTTAAGCTGTTGCTAAAAGGTGAAGGGTGTTTATTTCAATAAAATATAAATATTCGTTTCCGAAAATTAGTTCCTCATCTCAATGTACTCAGTTTAGGACCTCTGCTAAGTTTGATTTTAAAAGTTTGGGTACTCTCTCTGTGAAATTGTAGTATCAGTACACAACGCTGCTGGGACACGTTTCAGCCAGACAAGATCACCCAAATGCGGACGTAAGATGACAATGCGTAATTGTGCACAGTAGTGACATAAAATTAGTTTATAATAAAGTAACAATATTGTCGAAATATTAGCAAGTGCGCTATAGTGACACTTTCCATAAATGAAATTTCAGGTGAGATTACAAATAAACTCAGTGTCTCGCAGTGTAAATGTCTTAAATGTACTTACCCCATGAACCAAAGGACGGCATAGACGACAGCTTGGTTTCTTAGGGGCAGCGTGAATGTGAAAACCAGCATGCTCACAAAGATGGCTACAACCATAACCACCGCGGTTTCCCTGTTTAAAAGAATACTTAAGGTGATTCACAAGCAGACTGTAAACTATACTACATTGTACATGTATATGTATTTCGTTAACCTACTAGACGTATATACTGATAGATGTACTGCAGTTACTTGCATGGTGGTAAATCACCACGGATAGCTAGCTTATGATAGCACTGGAGTTGATTTGCCCTTAAAGTACGCAGGAAACCACTTTTAAAGGAAGAGTCTCTTCCACGAATTTATAGAAAGCATTTCGATAGTGTATTCCAGATATAGAGCCAAAGACACATTCTAGCAGTTTTATTTTCACTGAATATCTACGTAATCCACTTTTAGTGCAGATCTGTAAACACAAAGAAGACGTATTATCGCCTCGCAAAAATTCTCAAGAAGTCTGCAGGGTAATGTGCGCAATCACAGTCATTTCAGAATGATACTGTGTCTGCTGAAACAGAACGATACCAGATAGGATTATAGTGCCTCACCTAAATTTTTGTTTGTTGTGGCTGCGCTAGGCCAAGAGAAGAAGGTAGAGGTTTACCTTCCCATGGTTAACTGAAAATGTATCATATTTACGAAGGCCATATTTTCTGGTAACTTGACGGACAGTAGCTATAACAGTTCTGTAATAACTGTAGTGTTTTCAATGGGAGGTTTCTGATTCGAGTGCTCGTGTGGTTGCATGCGAGTGAGTCGTTGGAGTAGGGTGGAGGCAGTTAGAAATTTGAGCAAAGGTATTACACGGAATAGTACTGAACATGAAATGTGAGATTAATATAGGTGATGAATACAGCCGAGGGAACGTCATGAGAATATGATTATTAATTAGTAATATGGGTGATCAGGTTTTTAAGTAAGTACTGTTCTGATTCATTAGTGCTCAAGTGCTTAAAGTCATCAACCGCGTGTGAATAATAAGAAACAGTAATTTTCACATACGATGTTTAGACTAAATTTTCGTGGTTTTCGTGGAGAACAATTCAGAACGATACTTGCCATAGTGCAAAAAACAGTGATGAGTATGAGAGCGAAATGCAGCTGTTAGGATTCAAATGCATGTTAAATAAACAGTGTGTAAGTAGGCTGTTTAGGTTTTTTTATTGGTAACGCCACCTCTGTATAAAAATCACTGGCTGTGCTGTGTGCAGTCTGTGTCTAGTTTGCATTGTGTCTGCCATTGTAGTGTTGGGCAGCGGCAGCTGGATGTGAACAGCGCGTAGCGTTGCGCAGTTGGAGGTGAGCCACCAGCAGTGGTGGATGTGGGGAGAGAGATGGCGGAGTTTTGAAATTTGTCATGAACTGCTATATATATCATGACTATTGAGGTAAATACATTGGTTGTTCTCTATCAAAATCTTTCATTTGCTAACTATGCCTATCAGTAGTTAGTGCCTTCAGTACTTTGAATCTTTTATTTAGCTGGCAGTAGTGGCGCTCGCTGTATTGCAGTAGCTTGAGTCGCGAAGATTTTTGTGAGGTAAGTGATTTGTGAAAGGTATAGTTTAATGTTAGTCAGGGCCCATTCTTTTGTAGGGATTATTGAAAGTCAGATTGCGTTGCACTAACAAAATATTGTGTGTCAGTTTAAGCACAGTCGTGTATAATTGTTCTAAGGGGACGTTTCATATGGCGACCCTGCCAGGATACCTCACTGGAATCTTCTGATTTTTTCTTGTAGTTTGTGTGATTAGTGTAGCTTTTGTTTATTGCTAGCGCATAATCATAGAGAGAATTTCCTTTGTAGTTGTAGTTTTTCATTGTTGTACAGTAAAACAGTTGTGGCATGCATGTAGATTTGCACCAAGTATTTCGTAGCTGCAATTAACTAGATATTGTTTTCAGTGCTATCTTAATGTGTTCTCTTGTTTTTGCTCTTGAAATTGTGCTTTTCTGTGTTATCGTGTGAAATATTGTGACAATAATGGCGTGTGAAAACCTAACACTAGGCTACAAAGTAAACTGAGAAGTAATAGTGACGACGAGCGTAGCTTATCAGCACCACTGTGTAATGAATTAACAGACATTCAAAGTAGTAATTTGGTAACTGTGCATAGGGAAATGGAGCGGGCGTCAAATAATGGTGTAGACAGTGAAACAGGTAGTGAACAGGGAAGCATTATCGATCGATCGGTCGGCAACAGCTCGCCTCAGGAATCAGGAATGACAGAACACAATATTGCAAATACTGTAGACTCAGGTTTTGGGTTCTCACCGTTTTCTCAAATGAGTCAAGACACATTTTCCGCTTGTCAAAATGTGAATGTTGCCGGTGCAAATTCACTGCCGAAAAGCACTGAGGAACATGTTTCAGACACCAGTGCATTGTTATTACAATTAATGCAAGAAATGGGACAAAAGCTTCAAAAGTTAGACACAGTGGAACAAAATCTTAAAAAGTTAAACACAGTGGAACAAAATCTTAAAAAGTTAGACACAATGGAACAAAATCAGAGACAAACACAGGAACAGTTAGACACAATGGAACAATACCAGAGACAAACACAGCAACAGTTAGACGCAATGGAACAAAATCTTCACACCACGCTTGAACAAACACGTGAAGATTTAACTACTGAGTTACATAACATTGAATTGAAATGTCAAAAAGTCTGTAATGACGTAAAAACACAAATTTGTGAGCATTTTCAACCTATTTTTTCGCGGCATGAAAATGCATTACAGAATCACGAAGCAGCCATAAAAGAACTGCAAATTATTGTTCATGAAAATCATGAGACCTTGCAAGCTAAAATTGACTCAGTTGCATCTACCGATACGGTTACGCAACTTGCAAAAACTCAGGAAAACTTTAAGGACACAGTAGATACGATTTCAACACAAATGGACAATCTGAAACTTGGTTCAGAAAAACATACAGAGGAAATAATTTCACTATCGGATAAAGTAGCCGAACTTTCAGATCAGTTCACTAACTTATCTACAAAGGTAGATGATGATCTGAATGACACAACACCTGTAGCCTTCACTGACACTGAAGAGTATGAAGAAATTAGAAAATTCAAACAAAATCAAAATCAAATCAATACACAGTACAAAAGAGAAATCCGGGAAGTGCAAGATCAGTTGGCACAAGTAGTACAAGAATTACGTATTTCAGAGGATACTCGCGCCCCAATACGGGAAGAGGGACATAGAAATACGGAACAGCCACAAAATTATAACACAGCGCATTTCGGAAATTATGAAAGAAATTGGCAATGTGCACCGAATTTTGAGATTGAACCGCCGACACGACGTAACAATGACCGACATGCGACTCACCGACATGATGATTTTGACTATAAGCTCTTCATTACCACACGTAAATTCAAAACATTTAAGAATTCTGGCAACGACATTCATCCTAAAGCGTGGCTCCATCAATTCTCTCATTGTTTTCCTCCCAACTGGTCATTAGAGCATAGATTAGAATTTATGTGTGGCTACTTAGAGAATGAACCAGCTGTGCGAATGCAATCGGTCATTTACGATTGCCACAGTGAAGGAGAATTTTATCATGCGTTCCTCTCAGCATATTGGTCTCAAGCTACACAAGACCGAGTAAAACATAGCATCATGATGATGAAACACTTTGAACAATCTGAATTTTCCAGTCTTGTCAAATATTTTGAAGACATGTTGCATAAGAATCAATATCTTTCAAACCCATACAGCCCTTCAGAACTCATCTGCATTTGCTTAATCAAATTACCTGAACATTTACGACATATTATTTTGGCAGGACGTTGCAAAGACGACATTGAAGCTTTTCAGGGACTCTTACAAGTATTAGAAATTGACACAGACAGTCGCGGGATGCGAAAACAGGAAAACAATCACTACAGGTCACATCCGTCACAATTCCGTGACGACAGAAACAATAACTGGACACGACAGGTCTATTCTTACAACGCAAATCGTGACCAAAATAGACACCACCCGTACGACAACCGTTGGCAGAGTAGTAATAATTACAGGGAAAGATCACCTCTCCGCGGTAATGACTATCACAGAGACAATCAGAGAAACAGACAATATGGGAACCAAAACAATTATTATCAAGGGCGACAGAATAACTTTAGATGCAACGGTCCAGCGCGCAGTTACGACTCAGGGAGAAATTCTCCACCACGTGACCGACAAGAAAGAAACTATGGAATCTACCGACATGACGACAGACGATATGATCGTAACGACAGACCTGAATTGCATCAGAACTGGCGGGATTTAAACAGGGCAGGGCCCTCTCGTCACGGTGAATTTGTAGAAGTTAGGTCTCCAAATCCAGGTCGTAAAAAATCAGACCGATAACGCGGAGACACGCGCCTCCACACAGGACACGCATATGTCGGACGGCTCAGTTACGAACTGCCAAATTCACATCGAAACTCCCGTCGCAGAAACTGTCAATACGAGTGCAGTATAGTGTTTACAGCAATCCATTGCGATGCCGCTTCTCCACTCGCCACAGGGGTCAACATACAAGAGGCGGAGGTCAGTCAACTGACAATCGTAAACACAGAGGATGATGCACGCGGTGTAGAGCATAACATAAACACCCACCACCTCGGAACTGCTTCCAAACAACGCGAGGAACCGGAAAGCTGTATACAAACAGCCAGTGCGGCTCCAAACAAACACATTGAGCCTACTAAAGACGCTCCTTCGGACTTGCCGTCACCCGTTCCGAAACAAGGAATTTCACATACTGCTTACAGCCATGACTCGCTCCGCCGTCTTCTATGACACTTCGGACGACTCTACGACGGCAAAATAAAGTTAAACGAAATGACTCCGTGGCTAGAAGTAAGTCAAAAATAAAGTCTGCGCAAAAACTGGTACAAAACCTGTGGATGTAGGTTCGAAGTCCGACAGTGAGACGGGCTGGGCTTCCAACACTTCCCAACACCCACACGTCTCTGACGATCATGAGTCAAGCTTATAAGTTTTTGTCCTGAACAGTAATAGGGTTAGGACAGACCTAAAATTAGCAATGCTCCGGCAGTTTATCTATGAGTCCGAAGCTGATATAGTTCTGTTTCAGGAAGTGTTGTAAGGTGTCAGGCAAATCCAACACCTTCCATGAAAACCCTGACATGATAGCAAATCCGGCAATATGTCACATAGCTCCAAATAAATGCTGACATTAAATTAACCAAAGTAATACGATCAACGAGTGAGCAAATGGAATACCACAGACTAACACAAGAACGTCTAAATGCATGTCATACCTTCCCACCGTGAAACAGACGCAGTTCTGAGGGGAGAAACGAGAACAGAAACCGAGAGTAGAGCCGTGTAGGCTAAAAGGCCCTACAATAAGAGCAGGACAATAGGACACCCACATCGCCAGCCGACCGCCAAGAGGTCCATCCCCCAGCCCATGTTAAAAGAGCCCTCCAGAAGGACAGTATAGATCTTACACTAAAAGGGCTACACCAGCTGCAAGTTTTAGCGTGAGACTATACGTGTCTCTGTTACGTAGCAAACATTAAAAACATTGCCCCACCACAAAAAGTATAACGTTTCTCACTGGATAGACGGAATTTTTGTAGGCGGAGCCTAAGGTTAACATTGAGACGCTGACTGGTCAGGTGAAAACACAGCCAGATACCTTTTTCTTAAACCAACTTCGGTAAACAGCAGTAAGGATAAGTTCGAAAGAGTTGCTACCGAGACGGCGAGGTGTGTGGAGCTGCGCCGCCAGCCGCCCGTGACGCTGCCTAACCACCGACAAGGTAATGAACGCACGCGATGCCGTATAAGAGCGCATAAGGCTTCACTCAGAACATCTGTTACATCCCCTTTTTATGTTATACTAGTGTCGATCGTCAATTAAACTTCGTGGTATTCACATTTGCTACTTGAAGTTAAAATCTAAAATGCGATGATTTTTCTGTTATATAGTTATTGAGAAGCCACATCAGCCACTGTAATTTACGACAAATTAAATAAGTAATTAAAGATGATTGAGGGTCACTGTAGACCATTTTTGGAAGTTGTCTTTTTTATGAAACTTAATTTAAACCTAGATTATAGATGTGATATGGCATAGGTCATCCTTCGATCCATTATAGAACTTGGAAACCCATTCAGGGAATATTCGTTCACATTTTTGTTGAACGCAGTTGGTTTTTACCATCCTGTATTAAAACATTTCCTTTTATCAATACTACAATTTATAAACAATGTTTTTTGAGTAAAATAAAAATTCCAATGGTAAACTTAACTCATTTTTCGAAGTTAAATTACCAGCTAACTAAAAATAGGAGAGCCTTGAACCCCTTCTACTAAATTTAGTTAGTATTAAGATTATTTTACAGGGAGTGCAGTGGAGCTGACGCTGAAATCATTAAGTATTTGATTATATCATCGCTAGTCTCACTGAACTCTTCTGAACTCTACATGTCATGTATGGTCTGGCGTCTCCTTACCAGAAACAGGTCCCATGTTCAAACTAGTCAATTCCCTAAAAAACACGCTCAGAGCGTCGTTGCGCGAAAGTGGTAGGGAGACACGACTTAGAACAAACAGACACCACGCAGAATGTTAGAGTGTCTATCTTAAGTTTTCATGTATCAGGATTTGCAACAATCGTAAACACTGCGCCGGACGAGGATACAGGTACGGCCATTCTATCACGAGACGGAATCCTAGTGAGCAATATCGAAATTTTGGACTCCGGTAGAGGCATAGCTTGCCAAATTTTTGGCGTCACCATCGTCAATATCTATGCTCCATCTGGAACGACTCTAAAATCAGAAAGAGCTAACTTAATTACTGTAGGGAACTACATGATCTGGTGCGTCACCTGCAGCTAAAGGATGCGTGAGATCTAAAATTTCCTGCCCTAGTAAAGTACACGTACCTCACCTCCACCGCATGTAGCCGTCAGATCGTTTGTGCAACTCTGAGAACATTTGCCAACATGTTCTGGACGCTGATGTCATTCCGGCTAGTTTCTCTGACCACTGCACCCTCTGTGTCAGGATAAATCTGGCCAAACAACATACTAAATGGCATAGAATTCCGTGGAGCCGAAATGTTTCTACTCTCGCCGATGCCGCGCTACGAGATGTCATCTCCACGACATGGGCGGATTGTCTCAAGCAATGCTGCAGATATCCGAGCAAGATAGCCTGGTGGAATGTTGTGGTCAAACGGAAAATGCGATTACCATTAAAAAACCACAGTTGGCAACGAGCACAAGATGTCAAACGCACGATTGATTTTTACCAGACAGTTCTGCGAGAGTTGTATGCGACTATGTCGCCAACCAACAAGCAGCTGGCGACCATCAAACAAATGAAGGCGAAGCTTATTGTCATAAAGCGAACGCGGCTTGAAGGACTGAAGATCAGATCTAAAGCAAAATCGCTTCAATAGGACAAACTTGCATCGCTGTATCACCTCATAAAACATCGTGCCAATCGCAAGCGAGCTTTTATCGGGGAGCTGGACACAGCTGATGGACTCCGTTCGACCCGACAGAGTGATATTCTTACTGCAGTTACCGGTACTACACGGATCTGTACCCGCAATGCGATACACATGGTGATGTCGGTGGCGAGATCGTGAGTACTCTGCCCCCCGTGGTCACGCCTGCGGAGAACTCGGCGGTCGTACACGATTTTGCTCCAGACGAAGACCTTGAACTGATTTCTGCCTCACCATCGAATAAATCCCCAGGCCCTTGTGGATTGCCACGGGAATTTTATGTGCGTTTCTGGCTCATAATCGGACACGCATTTACAGATGTTCTCATTGAAGTGATGCTAGGGAGTGACGTGCCGGCCGAAATGAAGGAAGGTCGAATTGTATTGATACCAAAAAGCAAACACCGAAAAACCTTAGATAACGTCCGACCGATTACTTTACTCAATTTTGATTACAAAACCTTTGCCAGAGCACTCAGCAGCAGATTGTCTCCATTAATGAAGGAAGTGATTAACAACCATCAATCATGGTCACACTATTATGACGCCCCTTTCGGAATATAGAGATGTAATAGCCATAGCGTCAGTTACTAACGTGAATCTCGCATGGCTGTTTATCGACTTTTGTAAGGCATTTGACCGCGTCAGCTACGAGTACCCCGTACAGCTACTCCAGCCCCAACGACATCGGAGTGTTACTGCGCAACGACAGAGACGTATCAACCCTCAAGACCGCGGTAGACGAGTACTGTCTTGTTTCCGGTGCTAAAATCAACGCCGATAAATGCACCTTTGTCAACTTTCGGGGATTCGACGCAGTTATTGTACCTTGGGCGAAGCGTGTCGAAGCCCACAACACTCTGGGGATGACTATTGACAAATGCCCGCTAAAAATGAATGCAAAAAATTGGAAGCAGGTCACCAATAAAATGCAAGGGGCTATCTATGAAAACAATTGGCGGTACGTTGACATTCTCCAACGCATACGACTCCCAGCAGCTATATATTCAGTAAAGCCCAAATATTTCCAGTCCCCAAGGTGCAGGCCAAACACAAAATCTCTAATAGATTTATCTGGCAAGGGCATCTGTTTAAAGTGAAATACACCACGCTGACGTCTTCCAGACAGGCCGGCGGACTCAATATGCCTGACATTAACCGAAAGTGTACGGCGTTATATAGTAAACGAATCACCCACTTGTTGCACAAGGAACTTCTCAGCGTAACCAGTTGGCTCCTCCGTACCTTACAACCCACCGATATGAACCCACCCATTGATGCAGGTAAAATGCAATACAAACTACGACATGTCAAGTAGTTTTTTCTTGAAGTAAGCGATATAGATGGAAACTATCTCACGCAGGATTTACCGACGACGCACCTGTTATTAAGAAGATGAACATCTCCAATGGTCCGGAATCCCATTAAACTTAAATACCCGAGTATTCATTGGAAAGCAGTTTGGGACAACATCAGTTTAACCGTCCACACTGCTGAGGTGGCATCCTCATGGTATATAGTGGTAAACGATGTTATCCACCACTAATGAAAGATTGCATAGAATCGGCTTGTGTGATAAATGCGTCCACTGTGGTCTGGTCCACACATTACGCCATCGCTTCACTTATGGCGGTCATATCATTAACTGGAAATGGATGCAGCAGAGGCTGGGCCTGATAACCCGAAGCACCCCAGCCAGCCACTGCACCGACATCCTGCTCTGACCGGACATGAAACATTTTCCCGCTATCAAGAACAACACCTTGATGTGGCTGTTAAGGCAGTGTGTGACATATACCATCGTCCACAATAGTGAAGATAATCTCATTAGTATCGAGGCTTATATGAGGACGGCACATTGGAAGATGAAACGTTACCCAAATGTCAGGACGATGTTTGGTAACATGTCAGACATAATTTTTGAAAAACAAGGCGTAGGGTAATTCTCGACATCGGTAAGGGCACAAATCACATACACGACGATGTATCGGTCAAAATACACAACAAATGAGGGAATACATCTGTTCCCTGGATTGCTCCCAACCTCTCAACGGTGTTTATTAACTTCATTGTGACCATTTCCGTAATTTATGTTGCCTGTGCCAGTCTTTGTTATTAGTTTGTATGCTCCAAATGGCTTCCTGTGAAGAGTTTGGACGGGTGTGAATCAATTGACAGAGCTACAATTCTAGTTAAGACAGTCAATTATATTTTATTTTTTTGTAATTCTCTTTAATATGTTTGCGTTTTAGTTCTATGTCTCTGTCTGTACTGAAGATGCTGTTGTCAGTTTACAATTTTTGTTATGTTTTATAAGCTTCGAAATGACACTAAGTATATCCAAATGTATTCTTTCGTCTAATGTAGGACATAATTTGTATGGAAACAGTTCCAGTACTTCATTATTTTGTTTTTGTGCTTATGTTCTTCATATGGTTCTTTAATAATAAAAAAAAAGTAAGCAAGAAGACCCGGGTTCGAGTCCCGGCCGCGGCACAAATTTTAATTTTAAAAAAAACTGGTAAGGGTTCGAGTCCCGGTCCAGTACAAATTTTCGTTCTAGTCATTCCATTATACAGCTGAAGGTTGTCCACATTCGCGATATTGCGATTACATTTCGTGTATTCATGTGAGTTAGTATCACTTATTTACTTACACCAAGGATTCCCTAAATCCGGATGGCTGAAAGATGATCCCTACATTGGGAGAGACGAACATCATAATAAAATAAGTGAAATCAGAGCTCGCACGGAAAGATATGGGTGTGGAACAATAGAGAATTAGTGTGAAGATGATTCAATGAATCCTCTGCCAGCACTTAAGTGTGATTTGCAAAGTAACGATGTAGGTGTAAATGACTCACGACCCACCAGAATGCAGGCGCAGTGCCGTAAAGACGGCGCCAAATTATTTCACGACATTAACTGAAGGCACACTAAACCACGTGTTGTGATATCGCGGCCATTTGTTGCACGCGTTGCTGTGCCATTCCAGCTCTTTAGCAGATAGTTGTTTCGTAAAGCATCGACAACACAAATATCTAATATTTTCAAGGGGTTATTTCGCCCCATTTCAGTTGTCCAGCTGTGATCGTGCTTATGGACGGTGGCTATATGTGAAGACACAAACATCGTCAGAAGGTTTGTTTGTGTGGTCACCTTCCGCAGTAGCTATTATAATTGTTATTATATTTCAGTCACAATCGTAGTTGGTGGCTTTTGATACCAAGATAGATTTAGATGAATGGTCATCCAGTTGTTCTTTAGTAGACTGCTTCTCAACAAATGGTTCTCCACAACGATGTCAAGTGCCAAGGAATGCCTTATGATACAGTACCATTCATAAACACTCAGATTCCCGCAGTGGCCTGAAATTATCATACTCATTTATTCGTTTGATCGACAGGAATTCATAAGAATCATATAAGATTCAATAGATGGGAGAATCTCTAGTCTGCCGAGAGCAAAAAAGAAAGAAAACAGTTTATATTACAAACTGTCGAAAGAAACAATTAAAATTGTATGCAACTCGTAAAAAATATCTTTCTTAACCAATTCCCGTTTTGAGGCTTACAATAATCGAAAGATGAAAAATATACAGAATTTGAACACCACTTCCAGCACCACTTCCAAGAAATATGAACTCATGTGCAAATAGACTTTCTCAATTAACGGGTCATTCAACGTGGAAAAAAGTCATAATAGTAACTGTTGCCAGAATATGTTTCTGTAGGTATTAATACCCCCCCCCCCCCCAATAAACCATCGACCTTGCCGTTGGTGGGGAGGCCTGCGTGCCTCAGCGATACAGATAGCCGTACCGTAGGTGTAACCACTACGGAGGGTATCTGTTGAGAGGCCAGACAAACGTGTGGTCCCTGAAGAGGGGCAGCAGACTTTTCAGTAGTTACAGGGGCAACAGTCTGGATGATTGACTGATCTGGCTTATAACATTAACCAAAACGGCCTTGCTGTGCTGGTACTGCGAACGGCTGAAAGGCAGGGGAAACTACAGCCGTAATTTTTCCCGACGGCATGCAACTTTACTGTATGGTTAAATATTACGGAGGTAAAATACCCCTCCATTCGGATCTCAGGAGGACATCGTTATCAGGACATAGAAAACCGGCGTTCTACGAATCGGAGCGTGAAATGTCAGATTCTCAATCGGCCACGTAGGTTGGAAAATTTTGAAAGGGAAATGGATAGGATAAAGTTAGATATAGTGGGAATTAGTGAAGTTCGGTGGCAGGAGGAACACGACTTCTGGTCAGATGAATACAGGGTTATAAATACAAAATCAAATAGGGGTAATGCAGGAGTAGGTTAAATAATGAATAAAAAAATAGGAGTGCGGGTAAGCTACTACGAACAGCATAGTGAACCCATTATTGTAGCCAAGGTAGATACGAAGCCCACGCCTACCACAGTAGTAGAAGTTTATATGCTAATTATCTCCGCAGATGATGAAGAGATTGAAGAAATGTATGATGCGATAATAGAAATTATTCAGATAGTTAAGGGAGACGAAAATTTAATAGTCATGGGTGACTGGAATTCGATAGTAGGGAAAGGAAGAGAAGGAAAAGTAGTAGGTGAATATGGACTGGGGGTCAGGAATGAAAGAGGAAGCTGCCTGATAGAATTTTGCACAGAGCATAACTTAATCATAGCTAACACTTGGTTTAAGAATCATGAAAAGAGGTTGTATACGTGGAAGAAGCCTGGAGACAATGGAAGATTTCAGATTGATCATGTAATGATAAGACAGAGATTTAGAAACCAGGTTTTAAATTTTAAGACATTTCCAGGGGCAGATGTGGATTCTGACCACAATTTATTGGTTATGAACTGTATATTAAAACTGAGGAAACTGCAAAACGGTAAGAATGTAAGAAGATGAGACCTGGATAAACCGAAAGAACCAAAAGTTGTAGAGATTTCCAGAGAGAGCATTAGGGAACGATTGACAAATACTGGTGAAAGAAATACAGTAGAAGAAGAATGGATAGCTTTGGGAGATGAAATAGTGAAGGCTGCAGAGGATCAAGTAGGTAAAAAGACGAGGACTAGTAAAAATCTTTGGGTAACAGAAGACATTTAGAATTTAATTGATGAGACGAGAAAATATTAAAATATAGTAAATGAAGCAGGCGAAAAGGAATACAAATGCCTAAAAAATGATATCGTCAGGAAGTGTCAAATGGCTAAGTGAGGATGGCTAGAAGACAAATGTAAGGACATAGAGGCCTATATCACTAGGAGTAAGATACATACTGTCTACAGGAAAATTAAAGAGACTTTCGGAGAAAAGATAACCACCTCTATGAATATCAAAAACTCAGATAGAAAACCAGATCCAAGCAAAGACGGGAAAGCAGAAAGATGGAAGGAGTATATAGAGAGTCTATACAAGGGCGATGTACTTGAGGACAATTTTATGGAAATGGAAGACGACGTAGATGACTATGAGTTGGGAGATATACTGCGTGAAGAATTTGACAAAGCACTGAAAGACCTAAGGAAAAAAAGAGCCCAGGAATAGACAACATACCATTAGAGCTACTTATAGCCTTGGGAGAGCCACCCATGACAATACTCTACCATTTAGTAAGAAAGCTGTATGAGACAGGCGAAATACCCTCAGACTTCAAGAAGAATATAATAATTCCAATTCCAAAGAAAGCTGATGTCGGCATGTGTGAAAATTACCGAACTATCAGTTTAATAAGTCATGGCTGCAAAATACTAACACGAATTCTTTACAGACGAATGGAAAAACTGGTAGAAACCGAACCTGGGGAAGATTAGTTTGGATTCCGTAGAAATGTTGGAACACGCGAGGCAATACTGACCCTACGTCTTATCTTAGAAGACAGATTAAGGAGAGGCAAACCTACATTTCTAGCATTTGTAGTATTGGAGAAACCTTTTGACAATGTTGACTGGATACTCTCTTTAAAATTCTGTATGTGGTAGGGATAAAATACAGAAAGCGAAAGGCTATTTACAACTTGACAGAAACCAGATGGCAGTTATAAGAATTGAGGAGCATGAAAGGGAAGCAGTGGTTGAGAAAGGAGTGAGACAGGGCTTTAGTCTATCCTCGATGTTCTTCACTCTGCATACGGAGCAATCAGTAAAGGAAACCAAAGAAAATTTTGGAGTAGGGTTTAAAACCCATGAAGAAGAAATAAAGACGTAGAGGTTTGCCGATGACATTGTAATTCTGTAATAGACAGCAAAGGACTTGGACGAGCATTTGAACGGAATGGACAGTGTCTTGAAAGGAGGATATAGGATGAACATCAACAGAAGCAAAACGAGGATAATGGAATGTGGTCGAATGAAGTCAGGTGATGCTGAGAGAATTAGATTAGGAAATGAGACACTTGAAGTAGTAGATGAGTTTTGCGATTTGAGGAGTAAAATAGCTGATGATGGTCGAAATAGAGAGGACATAAAATGTAGTCCAGCTATGGCAAGGAAAGAGTTTCTGAAGAAGATAAATTTGTTAAGATCGAGTATAGATTTAAGTGTCAGGAAGTCTTTTCTGAAAGTATTTGTATAGAGTGTAGCCATGTATGGAAGTGGAACATGGACAATAAATAGTTTAGACAAGAAGAGAAGAGAAGCTTTCGAAATGTGGTGTTACAGAAGAATGCTGAAGATTAGATGGGTAGATCACGTAACCAATGAGAAGGTACTGAATAGAATTGGGGAGAAGAGGAAATTGTAGTACAACGTGACTAAAAGAAGGGACAAGTTGGTAGGACACGTTTTGAGACACCAAGGGATCACCAGTTTAGTACTGGAGGGAATCGTAGAGGGTATAAACCGTAGAGGTACACCAAGAGATGAATACACTAAGCAGATACAGAAGAATGTAGGTTGCAGTAGTAACTCGGAGATGAAGAAGCTTGCACAGGATAAGATAGCATGAAGAGCTGCATCAAACCGGTCTCTGGACTGAAGACCACAACATCAGGTATTAATGACGTATTTTACCGTTGGCAACCTGGACGAGGGGGAAAATTCATTGCTCGTTTCTTGTAATAATCTCCTTCCTACTGAACCTTTTGGATGACTTCAAATTTCTGTCAATTTTACACATAAATGAGGATGCTGATTTCACATTGCTGCGGGAACCCCTGTATTCCCAAAACGAATTCTGTTATATTGCATTCTGTTTAATTTGAAATTTGACTGAGAGGTGTTTTGTGGAACTATCTGTTGTGGTAAAAATGTATTGTGATTCATGTAAATTTACACAAGTAACAAAACGCATCAAGTATGATTATACGTTGAATCAGCAACTATACAACAGCTATCGCGGTATGTCATAAAGGAAAAAACTAGAAGGGCTGACTGGTGGTGTATAGATTGATGGAAGAAAAATTAACTACTTGGTGTTCGAATCTTCCTGGCAGAGGAAAAGTGTGTACCGGACTGGGACTCGAACCCTGGACCTTTACCTTTAACAGGCAAGTGCTCTGGACTACTAAAGCACGACTCACGACCCTTTGTCATAGCTTTACTTCCGTCAGTACCTCATCTCCCACCTTCCAAACTTCACAGAGTTTCTACTGCGAAACTTGCAGTAGAACTTCTGTGAAATTTGGTAGGGTTGGAAATGAGGTTCTGGCGGAAGTAAAGCTGTGAGGACGGGTCGTGAGTCGTGATTGGGTAGCTTAGCTGGCAGAGCACTTGAGCACGAAAGGCAGAGGTCCCAGATTCAAGTCCAGTCCGGCTCAAAGTTTTAATCAGACAGGAAGTTTCATATCAGTGCATACTTAGCTACAGAGGAAACATTCATTCTCGACTTTTGGTTTGTTAACGGTGCTACCACTCTTGTTTTCAGCAGGAACCAGCTGGCAGTCTTTGTTGGAAGAGTAACGCAGTCGTCATTCAGAACTCAAATTATCAACAAGAAGAAGAAGAAAAAGCTTATGGTAATCGAATGTGAGACTCAGGTACCACTCAATGTTCCAATCTGGGTCCAGAAAAACTAATGCGTTCATCAAACAAGGAGTAAGTATGATAAAATGTCATTCTTCCTGCACAAGTAAAGTATACTTTCGGTTTCCTGCTAACCTACTGTATGAAGAACGTATTACGATACTTTGGAAATTCTACCAGTAACAATCAATTAGGGGCCCTTGGCTAATGTCTGTGCAGCCACGTGTAGGATTCGGCTTTCTGTCTGACTAGTTCCCCAGCAATGATGCAGAACGAAAAAATTCGGAGACTACTGATGCTAACGAAAGACTGAAAATAAAATTTAAATACCAGCAGCTGAAAAGCCAAGGAGAGACACAGAAGTGCAGCTTGGTGTAGCGTCTACCGTTTGGGATGCGAAACCTAGAAACACCGCCGTAATATTATAGAACCTGCTGCAGCACGGAAATGCACGGTCACCACTTGCATCAAGTTCGAACTACAATGTGCCGCCATTGCTATCCTTCCAGATCCAAAGAGTTGAAGAAGAGAAAACGATGCTGAGGTGCTGAGGGCCCAAGACTAACCCTGCAGGATACCTTTCACGTAGTCGAAACTGAAAGGCCAGCTGTTCGTGTTTCAAGAGCCTTACTGTAGTTATGGTGTCACCACATATCACACTGTGTCTTGTCTGCTACTCCACGTCGGCAGATTCTCTCGATTTCTATCGAGTGAGGTGGCATGACTATGCCCAACATAATGCTAAAGCTTCTGCATGCAGCATGCCACACTGACGAATATGCAGATAGTATCACCAGCTGTACGATGGAACTTATTACAATAACAGAAATATGTGCTAGTTGACAATAGTTTTATGGACATTAGGCTTGTTCTAAGGCATGTTCTGTATCTAAACTTTCATCTCCAACTACGGGAGACATCCGTAGACGCTGCAAGTTAGTTAATTTTCAAATTCAAACTTTAGCAACTGGAAACTGCCGAATAGTATCGTCGTTGGGGGAACGTAGGGAAACGCAGAAAGGCTTGGAAAGCGTTTTCGCTTGGTGTAATGAATGGCAGTTTTCCTTGGATGTAAATAAACGTAAGAAAATTGCTGCAACAAAGAGAAAGAGCATGTTAGTATCTGATTACAAGATTAGGGATGAACATCTTGAGCA
Organism: Schistocerca serialis cubense; assembly: GCF_023864345.2. NCBI lineage: Eukaryota > Metazoa > Arthropoda > Insecta > Orthoptera > Acrididae > Schistocerca > Schistocerca serialis. Next base: position 528,979,840 of record NC_064640.1, read on the forward strand.
CGACACATCGTGTAAGTATTTAGGGGCAATACAAAGAAAGGGATGTGCTATGAAATGGGATGATCGCGTAAAATGAGTACTACAGAAATCGAATGGAATGAGCAAACTGGTAACTTGCCTATGGGGAATACCTCAACGCTGTTGTAACGAATTTCTGCATGAAGAAATTTGAAAAAGTAGTCCTTTAGACGGCCAAGAAGAAGCCCACTTTTTGATTTCAGTTCTTTGATGACGCTTTCGTCTCATGGACTCATCGAGAAAATAAACTATCCAAATTTCTAAATTTTCTTAGTGATATGAGTTCTAAAAGAACTTCTCAATGGAAAAAGAGAAAAAGAGACAAATTTCACTTTTGGATGTACTATCACGCTCAAAAGTATCCGAACGACCTGAATTGCATTCCGCCTGATTTGCATACAAGGAATATAACGTCACTTGCTTGCACGTGTTCTAACCTCTTTAGAGACCACCGGAGAACATTTCTCTGTATGGCAATCGGTTCAGATGCAAATTAATGCCATGGCAATGCAAATATCAGGAAACACATTACAAGAGGCTTGTAAACTCAAATTTATTACAATAAACGACACTTCTAGAAAACAAGTTTCACCTTTCAGTTACATGACAATAATTTTTGTGCTGGAATGGAGCCCGGGTCTCCAATCCAGCAGTTATTGCCTTTTTTAACCAACAACAAAATATCTTGGATAAGGTTTCAGCCACAAGTAACAAAGTATGTGAATATTTAAACTTGAAACAATGTGACGTAAAGTTTGTGTTGGGTGGCGATCGAAGCCAGCACCTAATCGACTGTTAACTAAACACAGTCAAAAGCAGGCTAACGATATTTTTCATCAGTAGCTAGATGACTGAAACAGAAATGACGAGACGAAAAAGTATAACCTTACCGGAATTCGAAACTGGCACCTATCACTTTTGTTTTCTAGCCACGATTATACGTTAAATACCAGGCTATTCACCAGCAGAGAGATGTGCGTACATTTAAACTGGAAATAACGTGACGAAAAGTTCTGTGTTGACTGGGAGTAGAACACGCACATATCATCGTCGTTGACTACTAACGATGAGACGATATTCACCAGTAACTAGGAGTGGTATATTTGAATCTGGAATGATATCAAAATAAGTTCTGTGTTGCACTGGGAGCCAAAACAAGCACCAGTTGTTGTTGTTGACAATGCACGGGGAGATGTTAAAAATAGTTATTATTTTTCATCCGGCCGAGGTGGCCGAGCGGTTCTAGGCGCTACAGTCTGGAACCGCGCGACCGCTACGGTCGCAGGTTCGAATCCTGCCTCGGGCATGGATGTGTGTGATATCCTTAGGTTAGTTAGTTTTAAGTAGCTCTAAGTTCTAGGGGACTGACGACCTCAGACGCTAAGTCCGATAGTGCTCGAGCCATTTTATTATTTTTCAGCTATAGTTTGCTTGTGCAGGATTAGGATTCCATCTAGACATGAGCTTTTCGTGGAGACCTTGAAGAATTTGGACCCTTGAAGAAACACTGAAACGATGGAACTGTATCATCCCGAAGAGGTCAAATCCCATGAAAGGTAAATCTAAATTTTAATACCAATCCAGGACCAATATTTTCAAAACCTCGAGTTCAAATACAACAAGAAATAATTGCCCTGTGACATTACACGACGATTCGTCCATAAATGAAACAAAATTTCTGGTCCAAGAAACCTTGATTCGACTTCTGTCTCTCTCATGACCCAGCCTACACTGACTCTCCTCCAGTCGATAACCAAGGGACGTAATGTTTAAGGTGGATTTGGAACCACTGCGCAAACCTACGTTGTTCAGTTGGCGTTATCACAGGTGAGGAGTGTCTGTTCCTGCTTGTTAAAATTGCTAGCCTGACACGTGAGACTCGAATGCAACCCTTAAGCACGAAAAGCATCTCTGCAAGTAAATATAGCGCTAGTTTACTGTTTTCTGTCGTATCAAAAGATGCTCCACACTGGACTTTGACACCCTGAAGTGATATACAGGCCTATCAAAACAGTTTCCTTGTTTTGCCACATCGCCATTCATCGCTGCCTCGGATACCCAAAGAGTGCTTCGACCTGATTTTGTAATCACTGAAACAAAATCATGTAACAGACATCTGCACGAACTGGCAGCACGGTACGATGCGAAAATTTCTACAGGAAATATTGCTGTGGTGGTGCTGTGGTGCTGTATGTAATAGTGTCTAGTGTAAAACGTGGTGCAGTATAGATGCAAAGCCGAAATATGGAGGGCATTGATGTCGTTACTTTGTAAAAGGCATTTCTTCTGATACAATTGTGTAGGCGTTGTCATCATGGTTTCTGCAGCATGACACATGAAGAATACTGTATTCGGTTCTAGGCGCTTCAGTCCGGAGCCGCCCTGCTGCTACGGTCGCAGGTTCGAATCCTGCCTCGGGCATGGATGAGTGTGATGTCCTTAGGTTAGTTAGGTTTAATTAGTTCTAAGTTCTAGGGGACTGATGACCACAGCAGTTGAGTCCCATAGTGCTCAGAGCCATTTGAACCATTACTGTATTACGTTTTTACCATTGTAGATAAAATCTTCCTGAAAAAAGTCGATTGGTGCATAAGTTCTTGGTGTTTTTTTTGCATTTTATCACATGGTGCATAAGTTCTTGGTGATTTTGTTTGGTGTTTTATCACACAGGTTGCTGTAAGCATATATAACAATTTTATTTAAGGTTCTGTAATTGTTCTCGCGTGACTTATTGAATATTGTACAGTTGAAGGTTATAAGAAATATTGTTTCATTATTAAACTTTTTTTCCATTCCACACTCCGTTTTCTAACACTTGTGACATTTTGTTCTCCTTCGTTTTAAAGGAGAGCTGCAGGCAGCGGAGGCAGCTAGAAATATTTTTGTCATGTTTGGAGTAAGTGTATCGAAAAAAATCACGTCACAACCTACGTTTCTCCTTTCAAGTACGATCCTGTCGACGTGAATTATTTGACACATTCAAGAAGACCAATGGGAGTATGATGAAGGGAATTTTTACTGTTTACTACTAGGATCCAACCTGTTATTGACAAATGTGATCAACTGCGACCATTTAACCTTGGTGAGACAGTTCCTTTCAATAGGCAATGTTGGGCGAAAAAGAAGGAAAGATTATTATAGTTAAGCACTACGTCGACGACGAAGTCATTACAGACGAAGCAGAAGCTACAATTGGCAACGAAGGAGGAGGAGGATATCGACTGTATCTTTCAAAGGAAAGATTCCAGTAAATACTAAGGAAATCACAGAGAACATAAAACAGGATAACCAGACGGGAATTTGAATTACTGTTGTAGCGTCGCAAGTTTGTTCCGAGCGCACGTTTGTTTTAGAATGCTTGTAACTTCGGGGGCTGACATCTGCCGGCCTAACCGGGAGACACACCATCTGTCACTACCTGCCGTGGGAAAGCTATCCAATGTCTCTTACTGCACGCGTACATTCACCACCTATAAGAACCTAAATAAATGATATTAAATATTATTCAATCATTTTCAAAATCGATATACTGCCTTTTGACATTCAGGAGAAGTTTTTATCCAAATTTCAGCTTTATAACAATCATAGTTTCAGAGATAAAAAATCGCTAAGAAAGTAAAAAACCAACACTTAGGAAACTAAATTCAGTTTGGAAATATAATAGTTTATCCTTTGGTATTATCTGAAAACATAAACAGAACTCGCAGGGTGCAGAAATAATTAATTGAGGTTTTCATATTAAAACTTTATTTTTCGTAATATAAAAATCGGACAAAATTATTATAGGTGTCTAAGATTGTTGTGGGAGTATATGTGAATGAATGAGAGTGTGTACGTGAGACATTCGTCGAATGTTAATGTTGCATTATATACCGCCTTAAGAAACCTGCAAGAGTTAATGCAAGCCTGTAGTGGGAAAATGTTCATAGGGAGTTTACCCACTTCACTGATGACATATTTCTAGGTGTGATTGCTATTGTAACAGAACAGCCAGAAATTCAGCTGAAGTATTATCTCTGTCTAAAGAAATTTCCAGATTTGTTGCCTTTTCGTTTTCATTTATTAAACATAACTTTAATATTTGCACATCAGAATGACCGAGATGCGTCTGTATGTAAGGATTGGTGCAGGCCAGTTTTGGCGCGAGTATGATCATGAGCAAGCATTCTGATTGGCAGCGAGTATGGTTAGCCAATCAGAATTGAGACGGTTCCTACTCGTTACCTGAGAGTTATACTGGGAGTGAGGCCACAAGAAGGAGTCTCTCGCTAGCTTTGAATGCAGACGGTCATGTTACTAGCGCGAGTCACAATAATGTGTAACATGAAGGAATACTGAGTTCCTCGTGTTTGATACGTGTCGTGACTAACGCTGATGTAGTTACGGACAGTTATGTGAAGTTTGGAAGTTTTAGAATTGTATTATTGGAATGATATTGGCGTGTGAAAATTTGGTCTTCATAGTATCCGCGTGGCATGTTTCAGTATTCAACCATTGAGCATTTTTGGCGAGCAATTTCTTTTTTCAAATCCACCAGAAGGACCGAACGTAATAACCCATGTTAGTGGTGAAATTAATGAATGTGGAAATGTTGTTTAACTCGGGTCGGATTTGGACAGATTTCTGAATGCTGTGCGTGCGAAATGAGTGTATGAATTGTGAACTTGACGAAAATAACCAATAGTTTAAATGTAGACTGAATAGTACCGTTTCTTTGGTTATAAGAACAAATTAACATCTTTGTGTGGAAATTTCGGACATTATTTTCCAGAAGCCAATCCCTTATCTTACTGCCCGATAAAGTTTTTATTGACAGTTTTCCTACAGAACTTTATTTCATTACTAGAGTTGTGCGACCTCAGTAACTGTAGATATTAGATGGTGTTTCTTATCAACGCTGCCTTTACATCATCTTGTAAGTATCTACGTTGCCGAGTGAAGGGACATCGAGCAGACGCCGTTCTGAGGTAGGTGAATTTCTAATTTGCAGCCTGCACAGCACACGGAATTTCAAATCCCGCCAAGACGCACTGTGCGTTAACTTCATAAAATGAAAATAATGGTCGGTCCTAGCAAAAAATATTTGCATCAAAGGTCAGTGTGAGTACACATATTGGTGGCGCTAGGAAGGTGTATTATGTTATGAACTACATCCCGGAGCTGTGCCCGTCTCAGCTGGCATCTGTTGCCAATAATAAAGACGCTTTGCGGTGGCCATATAATAAAAACGAACAACGAAACGACATAAGGTGTTGCTACTGAACGAGAACACTTGTCTACACTCTTCTTATTTCACAAAAGAACCTATGCAGGAACTTGACTGGAAAGCAATCCCTATCACACATTTCTTCTAACTTAGCACCCTTAAATGTTTGCCTTTCTTGCTCCTTATCGAACAATTCTCAAGAAAATTTCTTTGTGGAAGAATATGCACTCTAAACTTGGATTGACGTTATCTTAATCTCCTCAGGAATAGCTTTCTACAAGTAGAGAATCCAAAAACTTCTGTGCATCATAAGACTTCTTTATTTAATGTGAGAGAATATATTTTTGAAGATTAATTTCTATCTTTAGTTTTTCTGTTATCTAATAAACAAAAGAGAAGTAGTATAAAATCTGTTCAATAGACAGACGAGAAACATTATAGAATTATGAAGAGTTCTAGTATTATTGAATCGCAACTTACAAGAGAACCTCACAACAGAAGTCAGCTGGCCGAAGTGACCGTGCGGTTAAAGGCGCTGCAGTCTGGAACCGCAAGACCGCTACGGTCGCAGGTTCGAATCCTGCCTCGGGCATGGATGTTTGTGATGTCCTTAGGTTAGTTAGGTTTAATTAGTTCTAAGTTCTAGGGGACTAATGACCTCAGCAGTTGAGTCCCATAGTGCTCAGAGCCATTTGAACCATTTGAACAGAAGTCAAATTTAATAAAACAAATAGTGTCTGTAATACGAGCCTGTCCAAACCTTAATGGATTAGTGAGATATTATGTACGTCTGACTTCGGTATGGTCTGTATCTACGTGAGCCCTGCCAGAGAAGTGTTTTGGAACTACCATGAAAATATGTAAATCTGGCAGTGACAGTAGACCCAAGAAGAAACACTGTTCACAAATTATTCAATGCCACACATAAATCAATCCAATTGTGTATTCATAAGAAACTAAAAATTATATTGGTATAAGGGGACAAAGCTTTAATAAAGGTGCAATGCCGCAATTTCTTATACTTCTCACCTGTAGGTCTAGGGGATACTAAATCAAAATGGTGAGGAGAATTAAGATGGAAAAATTAAGATTCATTTAATGCTTTTCAATCTGGAACCTTGTAGCTTGGTAAGACGAGTAGAAAGTCGAAAAATTGTGGAGGTCTCCAGCGCGATTAGAACCAATAGCTGACGTATCTTCACCAAGCAGCCGTGTTACTACTTAGCTAACAAGCCGGTAGTGCTTGCAGTATGCTGTTATTGCCATAGTGATCGTTAACATATACACTGAAGCGCCAAAGAAACTGGTATAGGCTTGCATATTCAAATACAGAGATATGGAAACAGGCAGAATACGGCGCTGCCGTCGGCAACACCTATATAAGACAACACAAGTATCTGGCGCATTTGTCAGATTGGTTACTGCTGCTACAACGGCAGGTTACCAAGATTTAAGAGTGTTTAAGCGTGATGCCATAGTCGTCGCACGAGCGATGGGCACAGCATCTCCGAGGTAGCGATGAAATGGGGATTTTCCCACACTACCATTTCACGACTCTACTGTGAATATCAGGAATCCGGTAAAACATCAAATCTCCGACATCACTGCGGCCGGAAAAACATCCTGTAAGAAATGGACCAACGACGACCGAAGAGAATCGTTTAACGTGACAGAAGTGCAACCATTCCGCAAAATGCTGCAGATTTCAACGCTGGGCCATCAATAACTGTCAGCGTGCGAACCATTCAACGAAACGTCATCGACAATGGCTTTCGGGGTCAAAGACTCACTCGTGTACCCTTGATGACTGCATGACACAAAGCTTTACACCCCGCCTGGGTCCATCGACACCGACATTGGACTGTTGATAAGTGGAAACATGTTGCCTGATTGGATTGATTCAAATTGTATTGAGCGGATGGATATGTATGGGTATGGAGACAACCTCATGAATCTATGGACCCTGCGTGTCAGAAGGGGAGTGTTCAAGCTGGTGGAAGCTCTGTAATGGTGTGGGGCATGTGCAGTAGGAGTGATATGGGACCCCAATACATCTAGATACGACTCTGACAGGTGACACGTTTTTACAAACGTGTCACCTGTCAGAGTCGTATCTAGATGTATTGGGGTCCCATATCCTGTCTTATCACCTGCATCCAGTCATGTCCGTTGTGCATTCCGACGGTCTTGGGCAATTCCAGCAGGACAATGCGACACCCCACACGTCCAGAATTGCTACAGAATGGTTCCAAGAACACTCTTCTGAGTTTAGACACTTCCGATGGCCACCAGACGCTCCAGACATTAACTTTATTGAGCGTATCTGGGATGCCTTGCAACGCGCTGTTCAGAAGAGATCTCCACCCCTCGTACCCTTACGGATTATGGACAGCCGTGCAGGATTCATGGTGTCAGCTCCCTCCAGCACTACTTCAGACATTAGTCAAGGCCCTGCCACGTCGTGTTGCGGAACTTCAGCGTGCTCGCGGAGGTCCTACACAATATTAGGCAGGTGTACCAGTTTCTTTGGCTCTTCAGTGTAATTCACAACATAGGATATGAGATTAATCGTAGATTCTTTATGAAACGTTCTTCCTAGAATTGAGGGCAGGAGAGCAACAAGTAAAGCAGCCTCGCCTTGTCGAAGCTAAAGTCGCTTTCTGCTCGTGCAGGATCCATTGTGCAGTTTGCAGTATGGGTCCACTGTGGATGACTGAAATAAAAGCACTCATTCTGGAGGGCGGAACTTTCTCAGCTTGAAGTAGAAATACTTCAGCAGATAAACAGCTCCCGGCTTTACAATAAAAGATGGTGAAACATCTCTGACCTACTAAAGGTTTAGAAGTTGGACCGAGTCATCAGCTAGCCCTATGGACAGTTTTTTAACATTTCTCATTACCTGTAATATGAAGGTAAGCTGGTGGTGTGATAGAAGTGGCGACTGCACGACGTAACACTTAGTGGGAAGTTTTTTTAAAGAAGAGGGGAGGAAATTCAGTTCCTTGCCCTGTTCACGTTTCACCTTTTCTCAGTAGTATACTTCGTTAAAGAGACAAGAACGCCATTGGAGGGCTGTAGTAAATTTTGAGAGGATTGTTGGTCGCATTTTACTGGCAGCAAGAAGGGAGAAAGCAGCTTTTTACGGAACTGAAAAGTAGGGACTTCGTTGCGGGGCTTGGAGGTGAACAGATCCGTGCTCTGGAGGCTACTCTCTCATGTGGCGGAGCCTTCAAGTCCAATATTCGAGTCTCAGACGATCGATCATGGTGGTGAGCTGCATGATAGTGAGGTGCGGTGTCTCCACTCTGTTCATGTTACACCAACATTATAGTGAGCGTGTTACAGCTTTGGAATATTAGACGAGCAAGAGTTTGGAGTTCAGATTCATGATAGGTTCCACTGTCTCATGTTCGTCAGAGCATCCTCAAATCTTGGGGATTCTTCAGTTTTTGGTTCACACCAACAGTCATTGTAATCGTGATACAGTGAGGCTGCGATACATTCCGGAGAGTTAGATAAGAGATGATTAAGCAACTCCACCCCATAAAGTAACTTTGCCAACTGATAGTCTTAGTTTTTTTAATTCTCATCGGAAAGTATGTCATTGTAACGTTGATAATTTCACAGTTGTTTTGAAAGCTTCATATTTTTAAAAGTTGTTTGTAATAAACCATAGAGTGCATTTAAATCATGAGTTTACCATCACATTTATTTTTTTAGTGATAAATATTATGTCAGTCCCTCACCTTAAGATTCACTGCTAGGGCCTAAAAAAATTATAGTGTTAGTAAATCAGTCACGTAAATTAAATTCGGCATTGAGTTTCAAGTGAATTCACTTACGCATTTTTTGCAAGTTGTGAATAAAATATAATTGTAAACCAGAGAAGCAAACTGTGGATGGAAACTTTCCAGCATGACCGAAAAATATTACACAAAAAACTGCGAAGGAAATGAAAGAAATGAGTGATTGGAGCGCAGGTTGGATTCCAGATTCTGATAATACGGAAGGAAAAGCAATTTTGTTGGGAATGTGGAACAAGGAACACAAAATTCTGACAATAACGTCTCTAATATGTCATCCTTAAGGGAAACTGACATTCAGTCTATAAAACCCAAAGGAAGTATTATCTACTCATAACGATTACAATCTAACAGCTGGTGATGCTTTGTCAGTAAAAGTGAAAGGTGTCTGTTGAATGAGGCTTCCAATTTGCAGACTGCTTAAGACAGAAAGAAACCAATGTAACAGGAAGGTCCAGAGCCTCTATACGGGTCTCCCAGGTCGTCAAGTACAAAAGTTTTCCTCATATCATTTCAAGCTATACCATATGCACATCAAACAGCAGGTGAAAAATTATTATGACTTTTAACGTTTCCTGTGCTTTGTCAACCATAACCATAGGTGCCTGTTTCGACTTTCAGTCGAACACAGAGCTTTTCGCTACATCATTTCAGTTTCAAACATGTCACTCCTAGCTAAGAGTGAAAAATAATTCAGTAGTTAATGTCCCTTTGTGTGTAGTCAAGAACAATGATAGGTGTGGGATTAGACTTCCAGTCAGCGCCGAACTTTTGTGACATTAATTCCGTTTCAGAGACATACACATCTCACTACGGTGAGAGAAAGCGATATTTAACGTCTATTCGTGGCCAGAGAAGTGAGAGATCGAATAACGGTAAGGCAAATTTTTTTTGTCTCGTCCTTTCAGTTTGTGAACTCAGTACTGGGAGAAAAAGTCTATGTCTAATATTTAATTGTGACAAGTCAACAATCCGCAACTTTCATCATGTCATTTCAAGATTTAAGATGCTCACACATTGTTACCAATGACTGAAAGTATATGTAAGCTATTTTGTGGTTGGTTAACTGGGACAACAGTCGCTGGATAAGAGTCCCGGGTCATGGACCAATACAAAAATTTTCGTCATGTAATTTAATGTGAGAACAGTCTTTTGAAATGCCATTTATTGTAATAAATTTGAGTTGAGAACATTTAAAGACTGTATAATCTGTAATAACGTTCTTACTGATATTTGCGTTTTGTGGTATTGATTTTCATCTCTCTCTTTCATACAGAACAAAGTACTCGTTTTCTATAGTACTGTACCGAAAAGAGAACAGAGTGCCTTCAAGGAAGCTACACTATGTGCGTTGCATGCAAATTTGATAGAACGCAATTCAGATCTTCCGGATACGTTTGAGAACGGTAGTACAAATAAATGGGAGAACTGGCGGAATTTTAGGCTACAAGACCTAAAGCTAGCCCTCTATATTGACAGATACCTCCACAAAAATTCTAGTCAGCATCCTCCCGAGCACAAAACAGGAGTAATTAATACGTTTGTGTACTGGACTGGAAAAATATGTGAGCCACAGTAATTGGAGAAAGAGCTCAATCGTTTAAAAATTACTTTCAGAAGAAATGGTTACTCTGATACTGAGATAAACAGATAATTATATTTTAAATATCAGAAGCTTCTAGCGAAAAGCAACCAGATAAAGAGAAAGTCGACTCACAGAACATGCCACTCCTAGATACTGGTGAAAAAGAATTCGATAGTTAACGTGTCTTCGCGTGTAGTAAACGATGATATGTGTGGCGTTCGACTCCCAGTCATCAATGTACTCTTCGTCACGTCACTTCCAGTTCAAACATGCGTTCATCTCGCTTCTTGTGAAAAAAATCTACATTTAATGTCCTTTCGTGGCTCAAAACAACGGCCATAGATTCCGGGTTCGAATCCCGGGGAAGAATATATTATTTATTTTTATTGTCATTGCAGTTCCAAAAATCTGGCTACTGCTAAGAAAATTCGATATCTGAAACATGACTGTGCTTACATAACAATCGGACTCGGCGCTGGGTTCGAATCGCCATCCAACACAAACATTGCGTCATTTCAGGTTTGTTATTTGGGACTGAAACCATATTTAACATCATTCCTCGTTAGTTAACAGTTTCTGGATATTTGTCTCGATCCATTACAAAACTTTCCGTTGTGTAATTTAAAGTTCAGATATGCTAACTAATACTGGATAAAAATATATTATATCAGTCTCTTTAAAGCTAGTCATCAATGACGATCAGTGATGTGATCGAATCTCGGTCAGGTACGAATATTTTGCTTAGTTAGTAATATCCAGAACAAAACAGTTCATCATGTCATTTAAAGTTCAAACATATCCACAGCTACATGCTCCTTAATAACTTTTTTATGTCACTTTGTGTTAGATAATAAGTGCGATAGGTGTTATTTGAAGGCCGGCCGAAGTGGCCGTGCGGTTAAAGGCACTGCAGTCTGGAACCGCAAAGACCGCTATGGTCGCAGGTTCGAATCCTGCCTCGGGCATGGATGTTTGTGATGTCCTTAGGTTAGTTAGGTTTAACTAGTTCTAAGTTCTAGGGGACTAATGACCTCAGCAGTTGAGTCCCATAGTGCTCAGAGCCATTTGAACCATTTTGTTATTTGAACTATACGAGGGTTGGCCAGAAAGTAATGCACCGCATATTTTTTCTTCAACAGTTCCTTACTGAACATAATGAGAATTACACACACGAAAGAATGGTGTTTTATTTACACACACGTCCAGTTCTATGGCCTTCCTCCGGCGCGAAACAAGGGCATGTATGCCCTGCCGGCAACAATCCTTGTCCTGGCGGTGGAGCCAGTGCTTCACTGTGTCAATCACCTCCTCATCGTCCTCAATATGTGTTCCATGAATGGCATCCTTTAATGGCGAATGGCAACATCAGCTCGCTGCAACATGTCAGGTGTGAATGTTGTGGATGATCTCCCCGACCGCTGCAAATCGTGGAGCTCCGCCGGACCACCTTCTGATGACCTCACACTCCGTGCCTGGCGACTAACTGTACTTCTGTCGACAGCAGATGCTCCATAGACTTTGCACAAGCGCTTGTGAATATTCCTCACAGCTTCGTTATCTGCAGTGATAAATTCAATGACGGCACGTTGCTTGTAATGTACATCACCTGCAGACACAATTTTGAAACTATTCTGCAGCTACGCTATCTGTCGGAAGTGACGGAAACTTGGCGAGCTCACTCGGGAGCTTTCAAATAATTCTTACGTGACGTTTCGCATTCGTGGTATTGTTTTCGGCTGAGAAAAAAAATGTAGTGCATTATTTTCTGAGCAACCCTCGTACATAGATTAACGTGCCACCATGAAGATAGTGAAATTACTGGTGATACGTTGTTGATAGTGAAGTTTTGATGGAACATGTGACGTTGTTAATCATGGTTTTTGTAACTGGTTAGTTCATTATTCAGTTTATGCAGAAGTTCTCTCTTAGTGAACGATGGTTAATAAGTGGTTGGTAAACCTTTAAGAGAGCAAGAATATTTCGGGTAATCACAGAGATTTGGAAGTCCAGATATTCTTGAAAATGTCTTATTCACAAAACAATGTAGTTTTGAGTACGGATTACGGAATAATTGATGTTTCAAGAGTTGCTGGCATTGTTTGAGTCAGATACTAATGAGAGTTGTAAAAGTTCAGAAATGTCACTTCTTGTAATAAATGTGTGTATACAAGCGTTAAGGACTGTCTCGGGTTTTCTGATATTTTTAGTTATGTGGTTTTGATTTACACCTGGAGCTATTGCAATACAGAGCAATGTTTTATAGTGGTTATTTGTGGTAACCATTTTGTGCAGTCAAGCGATTGTACCGAAAAGAGATTAGAAGATCTGCAAGACAGTTACGTTATGTGGGCTGCATGCGAATCAGGAGAAATGCAATTCAGGTAGTTCGGATACTTTTGACCATGATAATACATGGTCCGATGGTTGCAGAGTTGTCCCAAGGGAGACAACCGCCTACAGTCGTTCCAAGACACTACGAAAACAGTGAACTAGTTCAATATCAGTACTAATCAAGCGTATCCCCCAACGAATATTGTGTTTTCTTCCAGGAGAATAACGTCTCCGCCTAAGAAGTCAAGAACTATGCTACTATGGTTAGAGGCCCAGGCCGAGGAGTTTCAGGTGAGATCCACACCGCCAAACTAGCCAGATAGCAGACTTACTGAACGCAATGGCGATGTCTTCGAGAGTTATCCGAAGTATGTAAATAGCGTGCGTGTAATGTGTCCGTGGACACTTGCCACCACCTAGCTACAAACTAAGAATTTTGAGATTCGCCCTGTGACGAAGTGAAGCGGTTCTGTGTGGCAACCACGCTATTACGAGTGTGGTTTATAATGGTTTGGCTGATCAGTGTAGCGATTTGCGTACATAACCAGTGATGTAGATCGATGCTGACAGTAAATACGTACTTGAATTTGTGTGTTTTATCCAAAATATATCCGCTGATGACACCACCAACAGTTCCTGAGACTACGAAAAGCAGTCCAACGCGTCCAGCAAATGCCTCTCCGCCCTAGAAAAAGCAAGACAATTCTGTTAAAAATTAAATTCTTTAAATTGGTTAACATACAGTACAGTTGCTCTGCAGACAATATCACATGTAAATTACATTTAGAAAAGCAAGTTAAGAGTTTAAGGCCTCAGCTACTTAAGACACAGAGCAGTAGTTCAGTTGCACATTCGTGCTTAATGCAAAGGAACAACCGCAACCTAACGGCACGTTAACAAAAATTAAGCTACGGCAACATTGTGTGTGGCAGGTGGAAATGTCGGATGCTAATGTTAGGCTTGGACAAGAGACTCTTATCCCATCCTCTCTTGTGACGTTTGGAAGGTAGGAGAGAGGTAGTAAGGCAGTGAAAGCAGGGCGTGAATTGTGCCTGGTTAGCTTAGTCGGTAATAACATTGCTCCACAAAGACAAGGTTCCGGGTCCGAGTCCCGTGAGGAAATGGAAATTTCAGGACACCGCTGCAGAGTGAACTATTCAATCTGGAAACAACGTGTTGCTACCTGATTTCAGCCGGTGTGTTCGGGCGGGAGTGGGAGCAGCGCAGGGAGTGAGTGAACTGTAGGGGACTTACCGGAAAGTACTTGAGGATGAGCGGGTTGAGCAGCGTGGCGATGGCGTTGAAGGCAAGTAGGACAAGGCTGAAGGAGAGCACGACGAGCAGGAAGGGCACAGAGCGCATCAGGCGGCGAACAACGGCCATCGTGCTCAGGTCGGGGCCCTCCTCCCCCGCAGGAACTTCCTCCCGCGCCGCCATGGCCGCGCTCGGCGGCGTCTTCGGCTTGTCCTGGAAAACTAAGCGCCACAAACAAGATAGTCACCCGAGGAAACATGAAGCTAATACCATGAAACCGCGCCTCTGCCCTCGGTAAAGGTTGCAGTACGGCCACAATTTTGTTCGTGTATGTCCTATCCCGCTGAAGTCACTCACTGATGACTAGATTCCACAGAACTACCTCACTGCGGAGATGCTGACTACTATATTTCACTGCCTGTTCCAGGTAGTCCCAGATATTTTCTATAGGATTACGATTGCATGATTTAGCGGGCTTGTCGAGGTGCAATGGTGTGTCTGAGTGTTCATCAAACCACATATGTATAATGCAGCCCTGTGAACACTGGTGTAGTAAACTTGGAAGGCCCAAGTGTCCACAGTGCACGCATCATAAACATGAAGAAGAAAAACACTTGGTCACGAGAATGTTGAAATAAACGTTCTGGTTCATGTCCACGGTAACCTGAATGAGCGGTTCCAAGTCATGCAACAATAAACAACCCCAAAACATATCAGAACCATCTCCGCCTTGAACTACACCCTCCATATACTCGAGGTGAAAAGCCTCTTTGGCACATCAGTCCACTCGATGTTATGAGCACGCGAAGCTATGACTACTTTCATCTGGCCACAACTGTGGATTCTTTATTGCTATGGGAGAAGGCTCATCAGACTAGAACACGTGAAATACTAGAGAACTTTATTACATTGCTGAATAAAAGATTCACTTAACTTGACACACCCCTTTGCCACAACAGTACTGGAAAATTTACTACTGTCATGAACTAGCAAAGCACCATTCAACGCGCTAATTAGCAAACTATCATGAGGTACAAAGTTCAACATTAACAACACTAAAAGTTCATCTTAAATCATAACTACTCGTGGTCCTATACTATGATGTTGACTGCTCTATATGAGGTCTCGAACTGGGCAGAGCTTTTGCACGCTCAGCACTATATTGACCTCAGTGTGAGGGCGCTGCAGTACCAGGGAAGAGACGTGATCTGCAGGAGCGCCCCCCCCCCCCCCATATGTTGTTGCGGATTGCAGCGAGCACTCGCTAATGTCTGTTGTATCGATTCACGACTTTAATGTGGCACTGCGACCTCTGGACGACACCATACTCGATGCCTTGTGTAATCTGAAATTAAGGCAAAATGACAACTCGTGTGACCGTCCCATACCTGTCCAGTTTCCATGTAGTTTGGTTAATCAAAGAAGTCTAATTTTACGTGCCGCTGTGAATAATTGTCTTTGCGAGGTACTCGACTCTAAATATCTACTGCATGCAGTTTTCTCTCTCCATGTTCGCTCGGGAACTTGTTGAGTTGGACGAGCATTCACAGACACCATCCATTTCTGACGGGTTGTCATTGACGAGACGTCACAGCCATCTCCATTTCCTGTCGCTTGTGATCTTTTTACGACTAGTGTTCTTATGCCATGTTACACGGTGACGAGTGGCAAACCATTCCTTGTAGACACATAGTATAGTCTGCGTCGACACCAACAAATCGCGCATCTTCATTCACAAAGTGGTCATGGCCACGTTCAGACACAATAGCACAGCGCAGAAGAATTATTTGTATTTTTCTTCTAGGAATCCTATTCATTTATTTTAGGTTAATTTAACATCAAATAAATAAACGTGACTGGTAGCAGAAAAATGCAAATCATGAATACTTAATTTCTATTGACATAAAGGTCCTACACCTTACAGGAATAACGTATGATCATAGCATGGGTTCGAAGTGATGACTGACGATTTCATTGCATATATTGCAACTGCGTAATCCATTGACAAAACTTTTGGATTCAAAATCATTTTGCTCGATTTCTTATATGACTGATTTTCCAGACGGGGGTGTAATCCGTGCTCCACCAGTATCTTTCGCATTATGCTCTTCGTACTGTACATTTCTCGCGCAAGAAGATAAACTCATATATTTTTCGAACTTTTCTTAACTATTAGCTACTCATAAGTTTCTGTCAAAGGCGCTAAATTTCTCGATAATTAGGTTGACGCCTATTTCAAAGCTTCTCTCTTCACGTTCGTTATGCTTCCCAGGTTCTACATACAGCTGCAGCATACATTAAATGCATGTGTGGAAGTTCCTATAGCGATTAATTCTTCATTTTCGACACCCAGTTATTAACTATATACAGTGGTGAACTCCGCCGTGGACACATTACAACTGCATTGTTCATTCACATTCTCATACAGCCTACAATATTCTTTTCCGATTATTGGTTCCTTATCTCAAAACATCATGATCATATCTACGTGTATGCTGCGGCATACTGACATCTCATAACTCAAGTGTACACTAATATTAAAATACCAACGATTTAACGTTAATATGTTACGCCAAACCTGTAGGTTTAAAAATATACAGACTGTAGAAGATCCTAAATTGAGCATTCTAAGATTAAGAAACAATAGCCGGAAATGAATATTTTACCTTTTTCGTGGTTCAAAATGGTTCAAATGGCTCTGAGCACTATGGGACTTAACATCTGAGGTCATCAGTCCCTTAGAACTTAGAACTACTTAAACCTAACTAACTTAAGGACATCACACACATCCATGCCCGAGGTAGGATTCGAACCTGCGACCGTAGCGGTCGCGCGGTTCCAGACTGTAGCGCCTAGAACCGCTCGGCCACCCCGACCGGCTTTTCGAGGTCTTTCATGAGTTATGCATGCGAGGCACGTCTTCGTAAACTGCCAATGTTTAATGACTATCGGCCTTAGGATGCTGAGAATCAATGCATAATAATCTGTGATGTGTCCACGATGTGGTTTACCGACGTTTATTGTTTGTATCTGATTGCTGAATATGGAGCATTAGACATTAAAGGAACTTTTACTCAAGGCTCATCATGTGTGATGCAGTAGCATGTTGTACCCCGAAAATCGAATGAATAGAAATAGAAAACTTTCAAAACAGGCGTAATTGTAACTGGAAGAAATTTATCGCTGTTCATAGAAACTTCCGAGAATCTGGGTCTTCAATCTAGAAGAAAAATCAAACTAATTATGTGTGACAGCCACTTTTATTTACTTCCAATGTCATTGGCTGGGTGTAGCAAAGCGTCTGTTTTGGACTTCATTTCGATGCAAATAAGGTATAATTTGCTACTTTTTGTTGTAATATAGCACTTCAGTTATATATCTTAAAACAATAACAAAGTTATTTGTAAGGTGGTCGAGCTAAAAGAATCCTGCCTGACGTCATGTACATACATTTTCATCATTATGTGCCACAGAAACACGAAACAACAACACACACCGTCCAGAGGTTGTAGAGATGTAGAAATACAGTGCCTTACAAGTCAAAGGGTATTACCAGCTTACAATGCGAACCAAAGATTTTCTATGTCATGAACAATACCAGCTACCACGCAGCTACCGAGGCGGTCATTTTTAGAGTTGTTAGTTTACTCAAAACGGCATATAGGAGCAAAATGAGAACCGCTTTTCCGACTGTTGGGACAGAGCCATAAAGTGAAACTTCTGCCAGCAAAATACTTGGTCAGTTCACTACATCACAGCAGGTAGGCTTTGGCCCTTACTCCTGCATGTAAGTTGCCAATGACCCAATTTTTTTGGGTCGGTGACTCACTACGGGGCGGCATCTCCGAAGTCATAAAATGCCTGACCGTCACCGCCCCAGTCCATTCAGTTTCCGTTTTGATGTCATCCAACAGATGCAGCGTCTCCGTCGCGGACGCGTTTTGCTGTAGACAGTTGCCGCCTTGCACTTAGTAATAGTTTAAATCGGAAAGAGCTCGGCATTGTCGCTCACGTACACTTTCCAGGGGAGATATCGATCTAAAAGCTTTCTAAGACACGAGCAGTCCCTCGAAATGACGGTCACAGGCTTCGCCGCCTGTTCAGCATCTAACTCAACATTTTTCACTTTTCTTTTTTCTCTTTATGCGTTCCTACGCTAAAAAACAACACTTAAAAGGCACCAAATATAAAACTTCTGGACTGTATGGAGTATTATTTACGCGTAAGTTTCTGGTAGAGGGGTTTCTGTACACTTCACAGGAAGGGCGGCATTTTTCCTACCTAAAAATGAAATGATCGTGTGGCATTGTTGGACGGGAGGCCCCATGCGGGGGAGTTCAGCCGCCGTATGGCAAGTCCTTTTTAGTTTACGCCACTTCGGCTACTTGCTTGTCAATGATGATGAAAGGCACACTACACCCAGTCTCCTGCCGGGAATCGTACCCGAGCCCCTTGTGTGGTAGGTGGAAACGCTACCGCTACGCTACGGAGGCGAATTTTCCTACCTAGTTGGGAGTACAGTGGCGTCTGCTCAAACTTTTCATTGGCGGAACAAAAATGTTACTTTCTGCTTGAGACGCGGGAAACGTCCTCAGCAATGACGCGCTCTGCTATTTTATCTTCACTTCGGATTTTGCTCTGTGCAGAGTGACTTCAGGTTCTGCTTCCAGAGGGGACACTTCGGCCTCTGTTTGCAGCAAGTCACTTCGCGTCGTACACTCGATAGAGATACTTTGGGTTCCGCACGCAGCTGGGGCACTTCGCGTTCACGACGCTCTAGGTGGAAACTTCTCTAGCATACTATTGTGTCAGAACTCGTCCGAGGGCGATGCAGCAGAAGTGTCTACGCAGCCGCGCTTAGCAAGCCATCAGCATTTCCCGAAGCCAGCACCTTCACACTTTAGTGATGGTGAGATTTACGGGCAACACCAGCGGTATAGGTCGCTAAGAATTTGCGAACCTTTAACAATTTCAGTTAGGTTCTACCTGGCTACTGTGGCAGGCACAGCTGCACAACTTTATTTATATTCCAAGTATGAATGCAATCACTAGTGTCGAGTCGCGGATTTGATTCAGTTAAAATTGAATGGGTTCGAGAGCTGAACTTACTATCACGTGCTTCCCTTCTTGGACTTTGCCAACCATAAGTCACTTCAGTTTTTCTTGTTTTGTGTTTATTGTTGTCGTTGTATTTCGAGTAACTTTTAATAAATTACTTGGCAAAGTTTTAACGAAATCAACTTGTGCTAATAAACTCAGGAATTTACCGTATCTTTGAATTTCGTACAGTTATTTGGCGTGGTTCACAGGGGAGAGATCTAGATAGACAATTAACTAGCATCGTTTCTCATGCTCTTTTAATAGCGAGGGAGAGGGAGGCAGTGCGGGGGTTTCGCATGTTGATCAGGAAGCTTATGCCACAATGTTTCCTTCCCTTCGTGGCCAAATTCCATGATTACTTTTTTTCGTTATTTAGATTCCTACTGTTTATGTTCAGGCAGAGAAGCACTGCATACGCATCCGTTGGCGACACTGCTACAGAAGAGTGTTCCAGGTGAGCGTCTTGTCAGCAACCCTCTCGCTAGCAGTTTGGAAACTTTTCCTCCAGGTGTCGTCTTGGGAATAGCGAATTTGCTGTCTCGTTGTAGGTATAGTGTTTTTGATGAGAGCAATGCTTTGCCACAAGTGTTACAAATGGAAAACGTTCTCTACTTTCGAATTATTGAAACGAACAACCGGTAAGTCTGCAGGAGGCCGTGGCACAGCACTCCTTATGTATGATGCAATTCGTTTAGTGTTGTTTTGATATATAAACAGGCAATTATTTTTACAAATGACGAAGTTTTTCGTGTACCTGTATTCCTTGCAAGTAGAATATAGATAATCACTTGCAACAAAAATATAATTATATGTAAAAGGAAATGTCATCCCTAATTCACTGACTCATCATCACCAAGACCAAAAGGCTACGGAGAGAAACTTGAAGTTTGCTGAGGGTGTTAAAGTTATACTGTAAGCATCATTTAAGAAGGAAGTTTTAGGAATTTCACCCTTATGGGGATAAAGAAAACCGGGGTTGAAAGGTTTTCGAAAATATTTCGCTTAAAGGCAATTTTGAAGCTATACCTATGAAAATTGATATTAGGCCTCTCAGTCAGAAGTAAAAAAAATAAGTGTTTCAGCATTTTTGGTAATCCAATCCCTAAGGTTGTGAAATAGTGTGTGGACTTTTTTTAAATAAATCATTATTAAAGAACTACTAAAAGCTACATCTATTAAAATTGGTATTTGATTTCTCGGTTAGAAATTAAAAAATATGTGTTTCAGTGTTTTTGGAAATTCAGCCCTTAATGTGGCAAAATAAAGGATCTCGGTTAGAAATAAAGAAATATGTGTTCGTGGATGAAAGTTCCTATGGAAATATCACCACAAGGAAACGCAACAGGCAGGATGAACAGAAACCTCTGACTTCAGCTGCCAGAATCAATTTTTGGCCGGAAGTGCATTCGGAAAAGACCATGTTTCTGTGGCCTTAAATAGGCAATATATTCTACGTAAATTGAGCAGAGGATTCTAAGCTACTCATTTATAATCACTTCTTATTTCGTAACTCAATATGATTAATACAATAACGCAGAAAAACCCTACAGTCATTTTGACTGTGAAGGATGCGGTTATAGTTTGCATAACCTGGGTCATATTTACCATGTATTTCTTCTTTAATCAGCTGCTCGTCACTAAAATACAGAGTGTATAATAACAGTATCGAAAACTAACACGGAGGAAACTATACGACAAAACGTTCAAGCAAACATTGTGAAAACGGTTTCTGTGTGAAAAACGTAATTTTTGACGAGTGGCTGTACGCGATTGTACGAAGGAAGGACACGTGAGTCTTTCCTTTCAGTAGAGATACGTCAAGCAGCAGGTCCCAGTCGCAGTTACAATCGGAAACCGCGTTAAGCTGCCTGAGGGAACTTCGTAAGTTGCTGCATCCGAATGCCTGCAAGATCTGCTGCCTACAGCCACAGAGGATTCCTTCCGCAGACGTGGTAATTTTAGGGAGTTGCACTCACTCTAGCTTTCCGAGGTAATTGTTGCAATGAGGTCCTTTATATACCACAGAATTCATTTTACTATTAACATACGTATAAAAATAGCAGTGTACCTGTGTTCCGCATCCGTTTCATCTTTTCGGAGGCTAGTAATATGCAATGTTTATTCACATACGTCGACGCTTCTTCTTTCTCGTAGCAATGTCGTCTGCTAAAGAAACTGAATTGTCCAGTTTACTATGGAAGTGTCACACATGCCATATAGTTATGTTTCATACCCTGAGACGTTCACAGAGCTACCTTTTGCGTCTTTAGGGTTGACACACCTCATAATTACCGGGACACGTCCACGAAGTTGAATATATACCTTGAGAAAGTGACCTCACCACAACTTTTGTATATTCATGTTTCCACTATCTGACTTGATTGCTGCCAGCGGTAACCGAGATTACTTTTCAGGAACGGATAGAAATATTACAAGCCTGCCTAGGATTTTCATTTCAAGTGCGATATTGGTTACGCTCTTGACCTTAATCGTTAATATCACCGTCCACTATCACGGTGTTCGATATTTGTGTGATAACCATGCATTCCGCTTCACTCTATAGAAAACGTCTTACAAGGAAAAGAATATTGTTAATACCTAAAGGGTACTCTCGGAACGAAGGAAGTTGTAGAGCTTTCGAGTAAGCATTCCGGCATTTTCTGTAACTCCTTGCCTAAATACAAATGTCAGTTAAGGGATCTGAACTCTGCTCTTCTCGAACACCAGTCCAAGGCCATAGTCATCGCGTAAAACAATGGAAAGTATATTTTGAAAACCGTTACGACAGATAGACCGCAGAGCGATATTGTGGCCTCCAAAGTATATTTCGAGCAAGAAGAATGACGTCAAGATAAGGAAGATTATGGAGCCTACGGAAGCATTCAGAGTCGGTGTTCCAAACAATTTCCCCAACTGCATAACAACTTATTCTGCTCCATGAGCATCATAACTTCTTGTCGAGTAGATACACAGATGTAGAAGACCTTCGGGGGAATGTCTGCCAGGAACTTCATAAAGCAATCACGGAGACTTATCTCGACAGTTTCATGAAATGGTTAGCTTGTCACAAGCGAGAAGTAAAACATTCTTTGTTGTTCAAGTCTCCTGCCGTCGTATACGTCCTTGAATATCTCACACGTATTGGACGAAGCTGAAATACATACGAAAAATACCTATTTAATGAAATAGGAAGGAAGTCTTGCAAAACGACGTGGGTCTAAACGGCACAAATATTCCTGTTTTCTGTTTCAATTTTCTTAGTGTGACTGACGTGATTCTCCACCACTTCCCATTTGTAGCACACATTAGATATCTTCATATCAGTTACATGCAACATCCTCAGTAATCTGTTTCGTGTATTTTAATCTTTGTCTCTCACAATGATTTTCCCCTTCCACTGACAAACTAAAGCCGGCCGCGGTGACCGAGCGGTTCTAGGTGCTTCAGTCCGGAACTTCGCGACTGCTACGGTCGCAGGTTCGAATCCTGCCTCGGGCATGGATGTGTGTGATGTCTTTAGGTTAGTTAGGTTTAAGTAGTTCTACGTTTCTAGGGGACTGATGACCTCAGATGTTAAGTCCCATAGTGCTCAGAGCTTTTTTTTGGCAAACTAAGTTATCCTAAATGTGTTAGAGGAGCCAGCCTTTTCTTCTTATAAGTGCTTCTGATAAATTTATTCTTATTTATTTCTTAGTGGTACATCTTCGTTTCGTCCTTTATCTCATTGCTTCATTCCAGTTCCCTTTGTAGTAATAACAATAAATGCTTCCAGTCTATTCCTAGCCAGTTTCCCCATATGCAATATTTTAGTTGCGAGTAACCCTGTACTCCAGATCTGCAGTCTCAGAAATGTCTTCTTTAATTCTATGTAGATATTTTGTACTAGTAACGTGCATTTGTGAAAGTAAGGTTTCTTTGCCTATAAGAAACTACTTCTGTTATTCTTTTTTTGTGGTTTAGATTCCTAGATAGATTATAACTTCTGCTTCTTTTACCATCACCCCAATTATGAGATTTAAACACTGTCTTCTCTATTTACTACTATGTCTTAAATTGTTTACCTTTAACCGAAAGACTGCCAAGTTACCTTACCAGCTCATTCAATCGATTACGATATCCCTCCTCTAGTACAGGACTGCGTCATCGGTTAGTCATAGGTTGCAGTTCCCTCTTCATGTTTTTGTGGTCTGAACTTTTTTTGACTTCCTTCGTTACTTCTTCGACAAAAGCGTAACGAAAATGTAGTGATAGTGTGCAATCGTGCCCAACACCCTTCATACGATGAACATCTCTTTCTTGATGCTTAGCTTTTATTACTCCCATTTTGTTGTGGTGGTAACTATCAATGATTCACTTGCTTCTAAATTCGTACTTCTGATGTACTACCACTCAGTGCTCATCAGTTAATCACTGCCGTTACAAATACACCACGTTGCTCTGGAAATATTAGCAATGATAGCCACTCTGCTGGGCACGTACAGAGCTATGGTTATCAGGTTTGTGTTTTAACTCCACATTGTGATTTTAATTACTTGCAGGTTTCCGTAAATAATAACTCAAAATTTCGTACTTCGCATGCGATGAAACTTAACCAAAATGCATTGTAGAGCACATAAGACGGCATAAATGAAAGTAAAACCACAATTCTAAATTAAAATTTATCTTCAAACATAGAATATTTTGAAGTATTCAGAGTGGATGTTTCAAGGCTATAGAGTGTTGTTACTCCGTGCATTAGTAAACCACATTCAGCCTGAATTGTTGTGCTGTTAACTTTCATGAGCGAGTTCTATAGTAAATAAATTTCCCACGGTTTGTAAAGCTGCACTCGGTTCTGAAAAACTTTGGAGAAGTGCACTGCAAGCAGTAACATGCCATCTGAGAGCGTGCTGAAGTTGTACTATTCATCATACTAATTATTTTTAGCTTGTGACTATGTGCAATGGAATAAATGCAATTTACATTTTACCAAATGCGGGTCGCCACTATATGTTGAGGTGTCTTCATTGTTATGAAATCACTGCACGTTTTCGTTTAAATGCTGGACTTTTCATATAGTTATTGTTCCATTATAAGGATAATATACAAAAAGTCGGGCCCTGGCTCTTTCTCGCTGATGAGGTATGATTTGTAAGTCAGAGTATGTTTTGATGTTATGTTATAGGTGACCTGTTCCTCTGCCTCAACCACTAAAAATATTTGTCATTCCAGCAATACAAACTGTACACATACCTTTCCACATGCTATTATATTTAGTTTTTGCAGTGTGGCCACCTGTAGAATATATGTGTTTGATGATTCAGTAAACCGAGGAGAAACGCATCTGAATAAATTTAAATACCACTTATTCAGTTCTACAAAGACAAAAATAAAAAGCTGACTCAATATCAGCAGCTGAGGGCTGACCGATCAACAACACTGAGGATCCTCTATTCCATTTATTCCGAATTCAGAAGTCGAGCTCGCCACTCTATTCACTAAATTGTTTGTTGATGAAGCCATTCACCAAGGAAAATATATGTCGCATAGCGTTGTCGCGTTCAAGGATAATGGCATCAGCGTTTTCACTGACATACGGACGTACATATGCAAAAAGACGCTATCTCTGCATATCTGAGCAGTTACAGCTCCACGCGGGAAGATATACTAGTCTAATCGGGCACCTACATATTTTTTATGAAAATGAACCTATTTAGAGCTGCACAAAGTACTTGGAAACGTCATTTGACCTTATTTTGTGCCCACGTTTATTTCATTCCTTCGCTGTGAAATTGTTTCCTCGTTCCAGACCAATCTGCCCCGGTGTTCTTTGGTGATCAACTAGTCATCTTCCCATAGCTGAAAAATTTCACTTAACCAATACGCATGGCACTCCACAAACAGATCATGTCACGTCCGAAAACATTCCTTTCACGGATGCCTTTTGGATAACTATGTGATCCACTCTCGCAGCAAATCAAAATTCACCATCACTTTACACGCTAAACCGAGAAGAGTACCGTCGCTTATTGTTCTGAAGTCGCGTGGTTACGTTTACGTGGCAACTGTAAACGATCCTTTCAATGAAGATAATTCACCGCATACACGCCATAGTCATGAAGATTTCTGTAGACAGTAGTTGATCATATCACCAATCCTGAAGGTGAGCACAGCGTTGTTTACGGGGTTGCGGTTCTATTTCTCCGATCTCTCAGCCTAACACGTCGGTCGTCGAACCCTTTTACTATTTTAGAGAGGCTCCGTATCTGTATTTAGCTGCCGCGTGGGATTAGCCGAGCGGTCTGAGGCGCTGCAGTCATGGATTGTGCGGCTGATCCCTTCGGAGGTTCGAGTCCTACCTCGGGCATGGGTGTGTGTTTGTCCTTAGGATAATTTAGGTTAAGTAGTGTGTAAGCTTAGGGACTGATGACCTTAGCAGTTAAGTCCCATAAGATTTCACAAACATTTGAACCATTTATATTTAGCTATTATTGCCACTCACTGTGAACAATGGGACGAACATCTAACCAGCTGTCTGAGTTTGATCTGATACTGTTCTACCAATGACCTTCCATTGCATTTTGTGCCATTCTACCAACTTGGTTACTCCAGCTGCCATGTTTTGCTCTCAGAGCAACAACTGTCATCCTTCTACACAAATACAGTAAACTGAAGCCAGTAACTTTTTTAAAATATTCGATTATTTCATAAACCAGTTTTTTAAACTTTTCAGGCCGGTATTCAGATTGTGTACACGAAAGTTAAATGAACATTTCATAACGTGATGCTAGGTGCTGGTTCTGTTGTAACAAGATAGAAAAATATTTTAATATAAAATCAAATTCGGTTTATTGCATCTAACATGATAATATGTATATGAGTATTAAATTATTTTAACAGTAGAAGGCTTGGATATTTATCTTCATAGTACAAGATGTATTCTTTGGCAGGTTAGTGACATAGACATAAATGTAGTTAGGATGTATAGGATGTAAAGTGAGGGATCTTTGTAACAAGCACCAGTTGTACATTACATGCTGGATGTTGGAAATGTATTGTGACAATCTTTATATATATTCATATCTAGTGAAAAGTAAATGATCTGTAATGGAAGCTGCTAGATGGATACTAATTACAAAGGCGCCCATACTGTCGCAGTAAGTACAGAATTAATTTTTGACTGCAAATACCATATCAACATTACTCATGGCGATATATTAAAATCCACACATCAAACAAGTTTTGCATCACCCCGGTTCCCAGAACTCCTGAAGACAGACTTTGACGGTGGATATTGCATCACAGACACAGTCCCTTTGACTGTTCAGAGATGTCACTAAACAGGCCCAAAGATGTAAACAACCATGCAAGAGCAGCGCCTATTAGACGGAGGGGGTCCGACAGCCGATCAGTTCCAGTCATTCCACCAGAAAGGAAGAACACGGCTCGTGTTGTCTGTAGTTCAACCATGCCTAGACGGTCAATACCCCGGTTCGATCGCGTCCGCATTGTTATTTCGTGCCAGGAAGGGATCTCAAAAAGGGATGTGCCCAGGCGTCTCGGAGTGAAGCAAAGCGATGTTGTTCGGACATGTAGAAGATCCAGGGAGACAAGAACTGTCGATGACATGTCTCCCTCAGGCTGCTCAATGGCTGCTACTGACTCGGAGGAACCCTGACAGCAACGCCACGATTTTGAATAATGCTTTTCGTGTTACGACTCAAACTGTGCGCAATAGGTTGCATGATGGGCATACTGCGTGCTGCATGATGCTCCCGACGTCCATGGCGAGGTCCATCTTTGCAAACACGACACCATGCAGTGCGGTACAAATGGGCCCAACAACATGCTGAATGGACGGCTCAGGATTGGCATCACGTTCTCTTCACCGATGAGTGTCGCATATGACTTTAACCAATCGTCGGGGATGTGTACGGAGACAACACGGTGAGGCTGAACGCACTGTCCAGCGAGTGCAACAAGGTGGAGGTTCCCTGCTGTTTTGGGGTGGTATTATGTAGGGCCGACTTACGCCGCTGGTGGTCATGGAAGGCGCCGTAACGGCTATACGATACGTGAATGCGATCCTCCGACCGATAGTTCAACCACATAGGCAGTATATTGACGAGGCATTCGTCTTCTCGTAATACAATTCGCGCCCCCATCGTGCACATCTTGTGAATGTCTTCCTTCAGGATAACGACATCGCTCGACTAGAGTGGCCAGCATGTTCTCCAGACATGAACCCTATCGACCATGCCTATGACAGATTGAAAAGGGCTGTTTATGGACGAATTGACCCACCAACCACTCTGAGGGATCTATGCCGAATCGCCGTTGAGGAGTGGGACAATCTGGACCAACAGTGCCTTGATGAACTTGTGGATAGTATGCCACAACGAATACAGGCATGCATCAATGCAAGAGGACGTGCTACTGGGTATTAGAGGTACCGGTGTGTACAGCAAGCTGGACCTCCACCTCTGAAGGTCTCGCTGTATGGTGGTACAATATGCAATTTGTGGTTTTCATGAGCAATAAAAAGGGCGGAAATGATGTTTATGTTGATCTCTATTCCAATTTTCTGTACAGGTTCTGGAACTCTCGGAACCGAGGTGACGCAAAACTTTTTTTGATGTGTGTATTACTGTTTCTTCTTGTCACAGAGCCAGTACCCAGTATCACGCTGTGAAATAGTCATGTAGCTTCCATGTGCACCATCTGAAGATGAGCCTGAAAAGTTCAGAACCGGTTTATGGGATAAACGTGTATTTTAAGCAAATGATTTGTCGCAGTTTTCTGTTTTATATTGAATAAACATCTATAGTGGATAAGCTTAATCTATTACCCTTCCGTTAAATTTGGTATTTTCTGCTGTTTTAAAGGACTCCAGCAAATCACAGTGTTGCTGGTTTTTGAACAGCACAGCTGTGATAACATATTTTGTACTTGTTAGATTTTTTGAGTTTATGTGGTTTGATGCTGTTTTATTGTTAGTTATGAAAACTGGGATAAGTTCGTACTTCTGGGTGGGTGTAAACTAGTACTGTTAGTATCATCAGCAATTCTTGTGTACCACAGGAAGTTATCTTAAGTGGGAAATGGATCTCTTGCGGCAACGCGCCGCATCTCTTCATGACTCAGAACATTCTGAGAAGCATTACGTTACAGGGAGAAAACAAAGGCCGGAAAATATTTTCGGGAAAGAAGGGTCGACTTGATGTCGAGCCGGATAAGAGCCGTTGTTGCAGCCAGATGTGGCAGATCTCTCATCTTCGAACTGGCGACTGATGTTCGATACGGCTGCATGTCAAACCGTTGTTGCGACCCGCAATAGTCGACAGCACCCTGTATCTTCGGCATTGGTCGGTCCAGGCTAGTTTATACGACGCAAGCTGTTTTACACGAATGGAGGTACTCATTTAAGACCGTTGACACGGTTGCACGTGAAAGGTCCCGTGTCTGTGCGAGATCGGAATTAGATTATACCATGCATCAGCTACCCACTATATCGCAACAAGGAAATGCTTTGGTATAGCATATCTTGCCCATATTTCGCCCATCTGTCACACAAATACCCAGTATAACGTCTTTTGACATCCCAGTCACGTGATACGTGGAACCATTACATTCTCTGCAGCTACATAAACGATCTCTCTCCGACAAATCAGCAGTCTGTAACTTAATTTTTCATGAATGTATTATGTAATTACGTACTGTGGTATGTATCGAGACGAAATCCATAGTCGAATCAGAAATTGTGCGGTCGTTATAGTGTGTTGAATCTTAGACGCTGTGCAACCACATACTTTCGTTTTAGATGCTTCTTCTGTGTCACAGAGGTGCTTAACATATGGATGATAATGCCGCAATGAGGTCACCTGTGATTCTGCAGTGTAGCTTCTCTACCACTGTACACATCACTAGGCTGCCTGTATAGCCATCCAATGTGCCAAGTGCAGAATCTCAGCCGCTCTGATAAAGGAAGGAAGGTCAGTCTGTATCGTCCCATCGATGTCAACGTCATCAACGACGGAGCGCAAGCTCGGACTGGACAAAGCACTTGGTCTTGTTTTAAGGAATCATTCCAGCATTCCCCTCAAGTGATTTAGAGAAGTCATAAAAGCTAAATTTAGTCGGCCAGACCGGAATTTGAACCACGAGTGCCTCAAATACGAGTCTTAGCATGTCTGCATGTCTATTTGAAGGGACACCAAGCC
Organism: Schistocerca serialis cubense; assembly: GCF_023864345.2. NCBI lineage: Eukaryota > Metazoa > Arthropoda > Insecta > Orthoptera > Acrididae > Schistocerca > Schistocerca serialis. The sequence continues at coordinate 529,009,336 of NC_064640.1, forward strand.
AACTGAGTCACAGGCATGGGAAACAGAGGGACTCACCAGGCAATGACGTTGCAGTCGCCTTCTGGAGAATATTACCAAAGTAGCCTGAGAATCGAATAGGTGCTTATTACTTTTTTACCTGTACGCCAGTACACTAATATTACAATGGAGAAGACAGTCCAAGGACACTGACAAAATTTTTGACCCAACAGGACACGGAATTTGCAGATATCACAGAAATTAAACATTACACAAGACTAATATGCTTTTTGAAATGAGCGTATTTGCTGATTGTTTCCTCACACAGGGAAGAAGGTCATTACGCAAAAGCAAGAAAGTTCCTAAAAAATAAATTCAATGGCGGAACTCAGAGTACAAATTATCCAATAAAATGTAGGGACATTCCCAAAGAACAGCTTGATTAGATTAGATTAGATTAGATTAGATTAATACTTGTTCCATAGATCATGAATACGACACTTCGTAATGATGTGGAACGTGTCAGGTTAATAAAAGATGTCTGTACAAGATATTACATTACACAAAATATTGCATGACACTAATGTTTAAGTTGGGTTTTTTTTCCCTTAATTTATATCTAAAAATTCAGCCAATGAGTAGAAGGAGTTGTCATCTAGAAATTCTTTTAATTTATTTTTAAATGTTGGTTGGCTATCTGTCAGGCTTTTGGTGCTGTTTGGTAGGTGACCAAAGACTTTTGTCGCAGCATAATTTACCCCTTTCTGTGCCAAAGTCAGATTTAACCCTGCATAGTGAAGATCATCCTTTCTCCTGGTGTTATAGCTATGCACACTGCTATTACTTTTGGACTGGGTTGGATTATTAACAGCAAATTTCATAAGTGACTATATATACTGTGAGGTTACTGTGAGGATCTCTAGATCCTTAAATAGATGTCTGCAGGATGACCGTGGGTGGGCTCCAGCAATTATTCTGATTACACGCTTTTGAGCAATAAATACTTTTCTACTCGACGATGAATTACCCCAGAATATGATGGCATACGAAAGCAGTGAATGAAAGTAGACATAGTAAACTAATTTACTGAGATTCTTATCACCAAAATTTGTAATAACCCTAATAGCATATGTAGCTGAACTCAGACGTTTCAGCAGACCATCGATGTATTGCTTCCAGTTTAACCTCTCATCAATGGACACACCCAAAAATTTTGAAAATTCTACCTTAGCTACAGACTTCTGTTCAAAGTCTATATTTATTACTGGAGTTGTGCCATTTACTGTACGGAACTGTATATACTGTGTTTTATCAAAATTTAAAGAGAGTCCGTTTGCTGAGAACCACTTAATAATTTTGTGAAAAACATCATTTACAATTACATCACTTAGTTCTTGGTTTTTGGATGTTATTACTATACATGTATCATCAGCAAAAAGAACTAACTTTGCATCTTCGTCAATGTGGAATAGTAAGTCATTAATGTATATCAAGAACAGTAAAGGACCTAAGACCGAACTCTGTGGGACCCCGTACTTGATAGCCCCTCAGTTTGAGCAATCAGCTGTTGTTTTAACATTACATGAACCACTTATTTCAACTTTCTGCATTCTTCCAGTTAAGTATGAATTAAACCATTTTTGCACTGCCCTCCTCAAACCATAATGATTTAGCTTATCCAAAAGAATTCCATGATTTACACAATCAAAGGCCTTTGAGAGATCACAGAAAATACCAATGGGTGATGTCCGGTTATTCAGAGCATTTAATATTTGATGAGTAAAAGCGTATATAGCATTTTCTGTTGAAAAGCCTTTCTGAAAACCAAACTGACATTTTGTTAGTACTTTATTTTTACAAATATGGGAGGCTACTCTTGAATACATTACTTTCTCAAAAATTTTTGATAGAGCTGTCAGAAGAGAGATTGGGCGATAGTTGTTGACCTCCGATGTATCCCCCTTTTTATGCAATGGTTTTACAATGGCATATTTCAGTGGAATGTCGTGTGTGACATACCCTACTAGGACACCGTACTGTTTTTGCAGATGTAAAATATTTCAACATTTGTTAGGCGATGACTCTAGACTTTGGTCGTGGACATAAATTATGTCCATCACTTGGAGCCACTAAATGCCTACCCTAGTTTGACACAGCCACTGCACACACAGCTCGCTGCCGTCATCATGCACCTGCTACATAGGATAATCTGTCCTGTCCACAAATCGTCACGACTTCACATTTTCAACACCCATCTATTAATGCACATAAGTAGAAGTCCACTTGCAATTATTCTGTAACTAACTTACAGGAAAGCGACCTTGAGATAATAATGAAACAATGGGTATATTATCTTTTTTAATTTTAATGATGGCGAAAAGATGATAATTGTTTCAGAATAAGTTTTCCAAAGGATAACTGAATCAGTTAATCTGTAGTCCTGAATCAGCTGAAGTTTAGTGAAATAAAACGTTCCTGCAGCTAGCACACCTAATTCATTTACCTCATATTAATTACAAATGCGTCACTCAAGAGAAAAAGTTTATAGTTAAAAAACGTTATCAATATAAAAGAGATTATCAGGCTTGGTAGTATAATAAATGCACCACTACATAAATTAGCTCCTAGAGTCGCACTAGCATACTGATCACTACCTAACATAGCCTCCCAATGTTGTCCTGACCACAAAAACCGATCTTTGAAAGTCTCATCCAAAGTGAGCTCCTAAAAAACTTTCACTAGAGATTCCATTGGTCTTAATGAAGCCTCCATGTCCCTCGGTCGGTCTTTGTGTTGGAGTACATGATACATTTAACTTAGTATTTCCTCTTCAGAAACAAGCTTGGTAGTATAATAAATGCACCACTACATAAATTAGCTTCTAGAGTCGCACTATCATACTGACCACTACCTAACATAGCCTCCCAATGTTGTCCTGACCACAAAAACCGATCTTTGCAAAAGTCTCATCCAAAGTGAGCTCCTAAAAAACTGTCACTAGAGTTTCCATTGGTCTTAATGAAGCCTCCATCTCCCTCGGTCGGTCTTTATGGTGGAGTACATGATACACTTAACTTAGTATTTCCTCTTCACAAACTACTGGAAACCTACAGAATGCAAGATGTCTTTGAAATTCGAGTGCTATGTGTAGCAACTCTCAGCATCTACCTAACAGTTTACAATGTTACAAATGTTTTAATGGCATCCATGTTATTATAAATTTAAATGTACTTGCTAGTCGGGCTGGCGTTACTTACATGCAAGGGCAAGCAGGAACACTAACGTGCATCCACCAGCGAAGGCGTAGGCTGCCACTTTGAGGTCCCATCCAATGTCTTCCACGCTCTCGTGATCCCGTACTACGAGGGGATTCACTAGGAAGCTAATGGATACTCCAAGCTGCAACAGACATCCATTCTTTCGTGAGCTGTACTTTTGTCGTCTTGCATAACAGCTAATTAGATCAGTATTAAAAGCTCTTTGCCCCTGAAAAATGCTTTCTATTCTTAGATGTCTATAGTATAGAGCAAATCGTCCATTAGCTTTAATAGCGCTTCAGTAGCTGATCTTTATTGAAGAGTGATGGAAGTTTACACTGATTGGCAACTGTGGCTAGGTGCAGTGTGATAACACATCTGTTGTCTAACACAACAGGTTTTTTTGTGAATGTCATTTTTTTCAGGAACTTCATGTCCTATTCTTTACTCTTGTTAATTTCATCCTGCAGTTGGTACCTATATTTCAAAAACAGACAGAATCTTTTGCAGTTTAGAAGGAATTTCGGGTTAAGCATTATGTTTCTGCCTAATAGTGTATTACTTTCCTCAAGACATAATATAATCAGCGTATACCATTATCAGCTGTTTAATTAATAGATTCTCTGTCATCCCAAGTTCTAGGTATGCTTCCACTGAATATACTCTCGAAGAACATGCCTGAATCTCTTCCTACAGGTCACACCACCTTATCATGCTTAGGAGATTATTCATTGCACTTTATGATCCACCAATACAGACACACAGACGCCACCGAAAGGAGCCGAGGATAGCCTCAGAACCCAAGCGGCAGGCGTCATTCGTGCTGACATGTGCCACTACATGCAACAGGTTGCACCCAGTGCGCTCGATAGCCGCTGGCAGGGCCTCCTCCACATAACGGATGAGACCTTCCGGCAAACATACCGAATGCACACTGGAATTCTTTCCCGCCTTGCCTGCTATTTCCCTGAGGGGCTCCATCACCCGCCTAAGATTGGAGCTCCCAATGACTAGCGTACCCACCCTCTGTACTTGTCCGGACTGGGCAGGAAACTCGACCACTAGCCCAACAGGAGAGGCATTCCGTGCTGGCTCAGAGTTATCATCAACACTGGGTAGCACCTCGTACCTGTTGCTAAGACGTAGGGAGCCAGCCGCACGGCCTGCTCCCTCTTTCGCCTTCCGCCCAGTGACACGTGAACCCACCACTGTCTGCCACCCACTCTGGAGTGAGGATGGACCAGTCAGATGTTGCGTATCAAACAATGCAGCGACGTCTGATTCACCAGGGGATTCCAGTGGCGTCAAAATTGTCGCAAGTCTCGTCACAGACTCAGATGATATGCTTCCCCTTCCAACAACTTTGAGGGAAGAGCGATGCTACATAGAAGCTGCAGTGAATGCGGTAACTTCAAGGCAAGGAAGGAGGGGACATTATTGTTTAACAGACTGTCGACATCGAGGTCATTAGAGACGGAATGTTTCAAGGATGGGGAAGAAAATCGGCTGGGCCCTTTCGAAAGGATCAGTACAGCATTTGCCTGAAGAGATTTAGGGAAATCACGGAAAAGTTAACGCTGATTGGCTGGACGCGGATATGAACAGCCGTCCTCCTGAATGCGTGTCTAGTGTGCTAACCACTGCACCACCACGTTCGGTGCAGTAACTCTAAGCATGCTTGCAAAAGTATGGGTCGAGTTCTACTATCGTCTGGATGTTATTTGTGCGTCCGGTGGAAGGCACATAGAACATGTGGTGTCACCGCCAGACACCACACTTGCTAGGTGGTAGCTTTAAATCGGCCGCGGTCCATTAGTACATGTCGGACCCGCGTGTCGCCACTGTGTGATCGCAGACCGAGCGCCACCACAAGGCAGGTCTCGCGATACGGGATAGCACTCGCCCCAGTTGTACGGACGACTTTGCTAGCGACTACATGGACGAAGCATTGCTCATTTGCAGAGCAGATAGTTAGAATAGCCTTCAGCTAAGTCAATGGCTACGACCTAGCAAGGCGCCGTTAGTAACATTGCATGTATCTATGGAGTCTCACTTATATCGTCAATAGCGATGTACCAAGGATGGATTAAAGTTAAGTATTCCAGAAGCTACGTACTTTTCTTTATAGCATTCATTACGTATCCTGTTAGAGACCTATCTCTTGCCGGCGTGAACTAAACGCGTGCCTTTCGGCTACTTCCGTGGCGTGGCTGTCTTGCTACGCCACAACAGAACATATTAAAAAGACCTGCACGTAAAAGAAGTACCATAGTAGAAGCAGGTACTTTTTTAAAATAAAACTTCTTAATCTTATGCGTAACTTAAAATTTACTTGAAGTTTCTATCTTCATTAATGTAAAAGATGTAGTTTTGTAAAATAGGATAAATCTTTATGAAACATTCTGCACTTCATGTACACAATGTTCTTCTGATGTGTCATCGTCTCAGCGTGTACTGAGGGCTAGCTGGGGAGAAAGAAATGCATAGAAGTGCAGGAAATACCTGTCCCTGATATGTCCAAAGAATAATCGCGTATAGATGTCTCGTATGCATGCATTGTGTTTTTCTCTTCCATTTGTTGCTCCACTAGCTGAAACTGAAGTACGTTTGCGAATAGCATCTCAGATACTTTATGCCCTGAGGAAGCCCTTACGATGTCATGTGTTTTTCCAAGAAATTGTTCTCTGTTGATCTTGGTTTTTAGTTCTATATTTTTGCTTTTCTGCAGTACTAGTATGCATGCCTTGTATAGGAATTTCCTGAGCCGCATCATCAGTACTGCTTGATAACGTGCATCGTAATTCTCCATGTTCTTTAATGGGCGCAACACAGACTCCGTTGTAATTATCTAATATACATTTATCTAACACTGAATTGTAACCCTCACCATAAGTCATTCGATTTTAACAGCCATTATCATAGTCCAGTAGGACAGGAACTAAACGTCATCCTTGTTATTATGTGTGCTGTTGTCTATAGAGCTATTCACAGGAGCAAGCATGTTTTGCAGGAGGACATATTTTAGGATACGTACACTCATGAGCCAAAATATTATGACCACGTGCTTAATATCCTGACAGTCCACGTTTAGAATGCAAGACTACAGTGGTTCTGCGTGGCATGGATTCGACAAGTCCTTGGTAGCTCTCCGCTTCAATATGGCTTCACGCAAGTCCCGTGAATTACAGGACGGTGGTTTGTTGGTGCGTAACTGGCGCCCGGTAACGTCACAGATAATTTCATGGGCTTAATATCAAGAAAATTTGATGGCCAAGACACCAACGTGAGATCACTACCATGCTACTGAAACCACTGTAGCACGATTGTGCCCTTGTAACAATGATACTTACCCTGCTGGACAGCTGCCTTGGTGCCTTCGATTACTACACAGGTCTCATGAAAGCTCAAGTGAATGTCCTCAATAGCATAATACTGCCCCCACCGGCCTACGTCTATGGCGCTTGGCATGTTTCGAGCAGCCTATCGTTCGAACGAGAACGTATCCCGACACAGTCATCCACCTGGTGAAGCAAAAATCGTGATTGATCCGACTAGGCGACTCACTTCCACTAATACACGGTCCAATCTCGATCATCACGTTCAAGCTGCAATCGTAATGGGCGATTTCGTTGAGTCAATATCGAAACATGTAGGGAATATCTGTTGTGGAGCCCCATGTTGAACAACGTGCGCTGAACGGCGTGCCCCGAAATAAATGTTCGTGCACTAACATTGAACTCTGCCTTCAAATCTGCAACAGATCGCCGCCTCTCCTGACTTACAGAGCGCGCAAGCCTCCGACTTCCGCATTGTATGATGACAGCACCACAGAAACGTCCAATCAGCTTCGCCGTTTCCGAGATGCTCGTTCACATTTGCAGCCTGTAATTTTCAGTTCTGTGTGGGTGATGATCAACTTTACGTATACTGACGGAAATCAAAAGCTACACCATGAAAACCTTGGTCGAACGCAACCTAGCTGATACTCTTGTGCCTCAACGCCTGTGGGGTATGCTGATTAGAATGTCAGTCTTATTTGAACTTATTTTCAACACAGAAAACAGCCAGCCCTACAGATGAAGAATCGTGTGAAAACATCATGGCTCTTGGGTGTGATTAACTATACTGGAACCTCTCACGTGGAAATCGGAGCACAGTTTGCCAAAGTACATGCACGCGCAATTTACCGTCATCTTTCGGATTTTCAGTCAATGGCTTAAGGAATATGGGTTTATCATACCGCCAAATCGCTCAGACTGTTGGCTGCAGTGCAATGAGTCCCGAGCGAGTGGTGTCTAGATGGATTCAGGACAGCTGTCTGGCAAGGACTACAACACGAAAGGATCGCAAAATTTTTCAACTGGCCCTGACGCATTAATGAATGGTAAAAGTTGAAATCCGGGCGTATTTTCACCACCATGGGTTAGATATCGAGTTTCCATATGTCTTTTACCGCTGTCAGCATACCAAACACAACAGAGACTTCCATGTTGGTAGACAGAGTCATTTGGGACAATAAGTAACATTCTGTAGTGTTCAGTGATGAGTCTTGTTTCTGTTTGTGATAGTCACGTCGTCACTAACGTTTCTGTAGACTATCTGTTGAAAACAGCGATTATCAAGACCCATACCTCTCCAGCTCTTTTAACAATGGCGTGAGGAGCTACCGAATATGACAACAGGAATGATTTGGTAATTGCTGAAGTGAGACTGAATGGTACCAGTATGAGGCAAGCATGGTAAACCCTTTTGTCATGTACTTCATGACCAGAGCACCAAATGACATTTTCCAACAGGATAAACAAGAGCCCACATTGCAGTTCTCATCACAACTGCCCTGAAGATGTGTAGACTTTTGACGATGGACATCAGTTCCGACTGGAATGAAAGCTTAATCGTTTAATAACCGTCATATGATGAATATCTTTACAAAGTTTGTTAACTATCTGACTTGTGATTCATGGTGTAACATTTTCCATTTATTCCAGTGCGTACACTGATCAGCTAAAACATTATAACCACTGCTCACCGCGACATTGGCTGCCACCTGGTGGCGTTGCGAGCACGTGACGAGGTAACGAAAGTACACTCCTGGAAATTGAAATAAGAACACCGTGAATTCATTGTCCCAGGAAGGGGAAACTTTATTGACACATTCCTGGGGTCAGATACATCACATGATCACACTGACAGAACCACAGGCACGTAGACACAGGCAACAGAGCATGCACAATGTCGGCACTAGTACAGTGTATATCCACCTTTCGCAGCAATGCAGGCTGCTATTCTCCCATGGAGACGATCGTAGAGATGCTGGATGTAGTCCTGTGGAACGGCTTGCCATGCCATTTCCACCTGGCGCCTCAGTTGGACCAGCGTTCGTGCTGGACGTGCAGACTGCGTGAGACGACGCTTCATCCAGTCCCAAACATGCTCAATGGGGGACAGATCCGGAGATCTTGCTGGCCGGGGTAGTTGACGTACACCTTCTAGAGCACGTTGGGTGGCACGGGATACATGCGGGCGTGCATTGTCCTGTTGGAAAAGCAAGTTCCCTTGCCGGTCTAGGAATGGTAGAACGATGGGTTCGATGACGGTTTGGATGTACCGTGCATTATTCAGTGTCCCCTCGACGATCACCAGTGGTGTACGGCCAGTGTAGGAGATCGCTCCCCACACCATGATGCCGGGTGTTGGCCCTGTGTGCCTCGGTCGTATGCAGTCCTGATTGTGGCGCTCACCTGCACGGCGCCAAACACGCATACGACCATCATTGGCACCAAGGCAGAAGCGACTCTCATCGCTGAAGACGACACGTCTCCATTCGTCCCTCCATTCACGCCTGTCGCGACACCACTGGAGGCGGGCTGCACGATGTTGGGGCGTGAGCGGAAGACGGCCTAACGGTGTGCGGGACCGTAGCCCAGCTTCTTGGAGACGGTTGCGAATGGTCCTCGCCGATACCGCAGGAGCAACAGTGTCCCTAATTTGCTGGGAAGTGGCGGTGCGGTCCCCTACGGCACTGCGTAGGATCCTACGGTCTTGGCGTGCATCCGTGCGTCGCTGCGGTCCGGTCCCAGGTCGACGGGCACGTGCACCTTCCGCCGACCACTGGCGACAACATCGATGTACTGTGGAGACCTCACGCCCCACGTGTTGAGCAATTCGGCGGTACGTCCACCCGGCCTCCCGCATGCCCACTATACGCCCTCGCTCAAAGTCCGTCAACTGCACATACGGTTCACGTCCACGCTGTCGCGGCATGCTACCAGTGTTAAAGACTGCGATGGAGCTCCGTATGCCACGGCAAACTGGCTGACACTGACGGCGGCGGTGCACAAATGCTGCGCAGCTAGCGCCATTCGGCGGCCAATACCGCGGTTCCTGGTGTGTCCGCTGTGCCGTGCGTGTGATCATTGCTTGTACAGCCCTCTCGCAGTGTCCGGAGCAAGTATGGTGGGTCTGACACACCGGTGTCAATGTGTTCTTTTTTCCATTTCCAGGAGTGTATGTAAGCGGACCAGACATGGGCAGCGGATCAGCCTAATGAAGATATGGGCTGCAAATGGGGAAATCCATTGAGATAGGCGACTCTGACAAAGGGCAGATTATTATTAAACAGAACCTGTGAACGAGTATCTCGGAAACGGCGAAGGTGGTCGAATATTCAAGTGCTGCTGTCGTGAGTATCTATGGAAAGAAATGGAAGGACAGTAAAACTACCAGTAGACGCTAAATGGTCAGACGTCCACGACTCTTCACACAACATGGTGTTGGGAGACTTGACTGCTCTGTAAAGTAGGATAGATGGTGATCTGTAGCATCTCTGCCGAAAGAGCACAATGCTGGTGCACGCACAAGTGTTTCAGAGCATACCCTTCATCGTATGTTGTTGAACATGGAACCCCACAGTAGACCAACCCTATGTGATCACATGTTGACCCAACGACATCGTCAATTACGACTGCAGCGGGTGCGGGACCATCGGCATTCGACCGTACTGGCTCTCCGGGTTAATCATATTTTTGCTACACTAGGTCGATGGACGTCTTCACAAATGCCGTCGTCGAGGTGAAACGTGCAACGCGCCACGGACGCAGGCTGATTGCAGTAGTATTATTCTATGCGAGACAGTCTCCTGCGCTTGCATGCGATCTGTGGTAGTACTCGAAGGCAAGCTGACAACTGCGAACCATCTGCATCCCTTCATGCTTGATGTCTTCTCCGACGACGATGTCATCTTTCAGCGGATAATTGTCCGTATCTCAGATCCAGAAGCGTGCAACAGTGGTTTGAGTAGCATTGTAGTGAATTCACGTTGATGTCTCGACGACCAAATTCGCTGATGTAAATGCTATGGAACCCATCTGGGTCGCTATCGAGCGCCATCACTGCGGAAGCAAATCAGTGACTCGTTGTTTACGCCAATTACCTGTTCGTAGACATCTAATGCCACATACCTCCACAAGCCTGCCATCAAATTGTCGAATTCCTGATACACAGAATCAGTGATATATTTCGTTCCAAAGGCGGTCAAACAAGTTATTAAGAAGATGGTCACGATGTTTGACTCATCAGTGTATTCAGTGTATATACGCACACACAGACACCCCCCCCCCACCTCCCCCCCACCCCCCACAAAAATAACAGTGGCCCTAAAACTCATCCTTGAGGAACATCTAACTATATGTATATTCATTGTATCTTCAGTGCATCTTTCATAATGCACTGCTTGCACCTTGTAAGATAGTTTCAAGGTAGCCATTTCCTAATAGCAACACGAACGATTTGGTTGTTCCTTTATGCAGTTTTTGGTATGAAGTGACTAACTAAACACTAACGACGCACCTGGTTGCCGAAGACGCCGAGCGCGCAGGCCGTGGACACCTCCTCCGCGCCGAACCAGACAAAAGCTACGGTGGACGGCACGGAGAGCACGAAGACCTGCGCCACGGCGCTAATGGACTGGGCCAGCAGCAGCAGCCAGAAGCGGTCGGGCGCCACCGCCAGCACCTTCAGCCACGTCGCCGCAGCGTTCATAGCCGCGCCCACCACGATCGACAGCCGCAAGCCCTGTAGGTAGCAAGGTAAGCGCTTACACACCCAGCACAGACCGCTTGACTCAGGGTGTTTATTACCACCATTATCTTATCCTCTAATAATCCAGACAAGAAGGTCACACAGGGTAAGCAACCACCTGACAACTTCCATACGTGATCCAGTATTTGTTTTTTTGTGTATCATTGGTGTCCTTGCGTTCGAGCTGTGAAGCAAATTCTATATTCTCAGAATACACTGTGCAGTGAAGATCTCGCGTTTTTAAAAGTAACTCCTCGTATGGCTCGCTACGATAAAACCGATAAAATATTTGACTGAAGGTCAATGAAAGTGTATGTCACTTTGTTGTGCATGAATACCTGTAAAGTAAATCGGTGACAAAAGACACTCCCATTTTCATGTTTAAATGTCTTTAAAATAGAAAACATGTGGGGAGAATTCACACTCAGTTAAGCAACGGATTTTCTTGAAGTAATCCGAAATTCCACTGAATTCATTAAAACAAGACATAGTGCTTCCATTTCAGTCTCGTTTTAATGCCGAATGATGAAAGATAGTGTCAGTGTCACATCCGAAATTCCGACCGCATTATGTGAAATCATTATGAAGGACATCACGAACTCACCATGTGTACATGAACGTGATCATTTGCCTGAGATTTATCCCAATTCCAGCGACCCGAGTGATTATTTTGAAGAAGGATGCATGCACTCAAACCTGTCTTGCCCTCCAAGTGATCGTCACGAGAATTTGAAAACGAGAGAAGTTTAGGAATTTCAAAAGTTTTTAAAATTTTAAGATTTTCTTAAAATGTCGCAATACACGAAGATAAAGTGCCTTCAGAATTGCAATAATCGGGCGTAGTGTCTAGAGCTGAAAAATTACAGAGATTATCACAACATAAACGGTAAAAACGCAGCGTGCAGTACGGTCACGAATACAGCAAACATAACCGCGTCCGAAGAACTACGGCTACAGGTGAAGTTTCTGAGTCTGTATGGATGGCAATTTTGTTGCTGGTGACATGGAGAGTAGACTGTAGTTAAATTATACCAATAGGACCCACCTGACATACACAATATGTAGGAGGGGGGAGTGACAAAATTGTTGAACTTTTACCTACGCCAACAACCTCCAAAAAATTTATTTAATTTCAGTATACTACAAATGATTGACGTTTTCACGAAAATAGCTCTGATCGTGTCAGGCAATGCCTGACACTGCGTATATTATTTTTAGATGCAATTTCACCAAACATGGAACTGCGCGACCTCTGCGGTCGCGGGTTCGAATCCTGCCTCGGGCATGGATGTGTGTGATGTCCTTAGGTTAGTTAGGTTTAGGTAGTTCCAAGTTCTAGGGGACTGATGACCTTAGATGTTAAGTCCCATAGTGCTCAGAGCCATTTTTTTCACCAATTATTCTGACTTGACAATTTTCTCGACAAACTACCAATACAGAATGCTAAAAGATACCAGTGACGCACGTTTGTTTCGTACAGAAACTGCTCGCCCCAGAATCCTTCCTAAGGAAGGCATTTTCTTTCTCAACTGCGAGATTCACATGGTCGTCCCAGAATGTGATTGTGATATTGTGTTCCGTACTTATGAGGCAGCCTGTATGTATTGTGCTAGGCCTGAAGTGTAGCTACTGCACCTCTCCACTGATGCATCGTTTGTATTCACTACTGATGAATGTTGATCCGAAGATTAGCAGAAGTGCTTTTATTTCAAAGACCGTAACATGAGATCATCTACGTTCGTCAGGTGTCGTTGCAGTAGGTACGTTTATGTCGCACTGCGGTACTAAACACTTGCACCTTGGTCTCTCTAGAGATGTATACAATGAGTTTTTGACAGATAGGTGTATAGTGCCCTCTGCTTTTGGACTCCCTCATTCACTTCCCAGACTGGCCATTCTCCTAACAATATCTGGATTAAAGTAAATAAAGATATAAAACACGTAGAGGATAATGTCATCCACCATATGGGTAACAGAGTTCGCAAATTGTTGGGAGAACATGATCAAGACTTCAGAGTACTTCCTACGGTCACACATTACGAGTATCATAATCCGACTGAAAATCTGAGGGTCCATGTCTATCTTCATAAACACTGTGAGAATCCTCTATCACGCATCTCTGAATAGCTGTAGTAGTCGTTGCAAACAAACTGGTTCCAAGTATGCATGGGAGCTATCTGACTCACTTACGTGCAGGGTGATACAATGGTTAAGACACTGGACACGTATTCGGGAGGACGGCCCTTCAAATCCCAGTCCGGCTATTCAAATTTAGGTTTCCTCTGGTTTACCTAAATTGTTTAAGACAAATATCGGAATGGTTCTTTTAAACAGGAAATGGACGTATACCTTTGCAATCCATAATGTGCTTAGTCTGTACTGAGCTCATCGTCGACGTCGCGTTAAACCATACTTTTCCATTGTTTCCTGACTACTGCCAGTTCATCAAATAGCTACGCGTAGTGCAATCGAATATTACCGTGGTGGCCGTAATAACGCGAATCCATAACAGCTTCCAGCGATGAAAAACGTGTGCTCCTAGGAGGGAAAAGACGTTTGAATCCCATACATTGGTCAGCTGTGTCGATTTAATTATAGATGACACCTGCGGAACATTGAGTCTCTGCAGGAGGAGAAGAGTCTATTGATTAACAGTTGCAAACTGTACGACGTTTTGTAGTATTTGACAATACAAGATCCAGTCACAGGAAGAAGGAAGGAAGGAAGGTTCAAATGGCTCTGAGCACTATGGGACTTAACTGCTGAGGTCATCAGTCCCCTAGAACTTAGAACTACTTAAACCAAACTAACATAATGACATCACACTCACACCCATTCCCGAGGCAGGATTCGAACCTGCGACCGTAGCAGTCGCGCAGTTACAGACTGCAGCGCCTAGAACCGCTCGGCCACTAAGCCGACGCGAAGGAAGGAAGGTTAGAGTTTAATGCACAGTCGTTAGTGACTGGCCACAAGAAGATACCAGGCACCATAGCTAGAGCTAGTGATACTGTATGTCATAGAAACACATTTAGGAAGACACCGTCCAAGGGAAACAATAGTAATAAAACGCCTAAAATCGTGAGCGACACTTCGAGTCAGGAGAATCGTTAACACCTCACATGAATGAGTTAAACACGGTGTTCATTTTTGTCCAGTGTACTACACAATTCGTAAGTAATAAGGAGCTCATGGCACGTAAAAATACCTCTATCATTAACTGCATATAGTATTTAAGTTTTAAGTAATAATGCGCCATTGAGCAGTGTATAAAATAGGTGGGATAATATTTGCAGCGTGTAAGGATGTCGATAAACGGAGAACCCTTTGCGGGCCACTCCAGGTTATCACTTCCTACATGTTTGCCGGCCGGTATGGCCGAGCGGTTCTAGGCGCTACAGTCTGGAACTGCGCTACCGCTACGGTCGCAGGTCCGCTTCCTGCCTCGGGCAGGTATGTGTGTGTTGTCCTTAGGTTAGTTAGGTTAAAGTAGTTCTAAGTTCTAAGGGACTGATGACCTTAGAAGTTAAGTCCCATAGTGCCCAGAGCCATTTTGAACCTACATGTTTCAGATTAAGTGGAAACATCAGGTCGATGTCAAGTTTCTGAAGCAGCGTTCAAGAGTTGCAATAAACATAGACCCGGTGAGGGCTTATCTTAGTGGACGCAAGGTGATACAAAGACGTGGTAGTCCACAAAATTTGTAAGCAAGCATCCTGATACATTTCGTAACACTACAACTAATTACAAGAAAATGAATATACACTTCCTAGTTACGTTAATGTGAACACCTGTCAAAAGTCTGAATAACCACCTTTTGCAGCGCGAGACATGCAGGAAGAGGGTCAGTGACGTTCTGGAGGGTAACGACAGGGATGCGGCGCCAAGCCGACTCCAGTGCCGTGGCTAGCTGCGATAAGTTTCCCGGTTGAGGATGCATGGCGAGAACAATCCGATCGAGTCGATCCCACAGATGATCGATTGGGTTTAAAACTTGAGGATTCGGTAGCCCGGTAACCTCATCTTGCTGCCCTTAGACCCACACACGTACACTGCGAACTGTGTGACATGTCGCATCGACCTGCTGGTAGATGTCATCATGCCGAGAAAAATAAACTGACCCAAGGATAGATGCGTACTTTTGTTGATCCACTGTGCCTTCCAGAATGACGAGATCACTCAGAGAATGCCACGAAAACATTCCTCAAATCACAATATTCCCTCCTGGTTGCAGGATGTTGGCTTACAGACGTTTCGCACCGTACACGCTGACGGTCACCTGTCTGATGGAGTATAAAATGTGATTCTTCTGAAAAGGCTACCTGGTGCCACTCAGTGGACGTCCACTTGCGGTACTGTTTTGCAAATTTCAGTTTTCGTCGTCTATTATAAGCAGTCAACATGAATGCATGGACCACGTGCTTGCTGTAGAGAGGCCCATACGCACCAAAGTTCGCTTAACGGTCTTTGAGAAGACCCTGTTGGTAGCCCAGTGGTTACTCTGAGAGGTCAGTCGCTCAACAGTTGCACATCTATTCGCCCATACACATCTCCGCAGCCGTGGTTAGCCCCTGTCATCTATGGCCCGTGGTACACCACTGTGGCCCCAGCGCCGCTTTTGGATAGCATCATTTTGCCACGCACAGTGTAATTTAGCCACGGCAGCACCCGAGCAGTTTAAAAACTTAGCCATTTCGGAAATGCTTCAACTTTTTGCCCGAATGCCGATGATCATGCCCTTTTGGATGTCTGATAAATCGCTCCATTTGCCCATAGCAACAGCTGCTGCAGTTTTCCGTGTCCCTCCAACATGATTTATATACCTTCCACTGCTAGTGCTGCCATCTGCCGTCTGTGAGTGGTTATTGCACGTTTACTTCGAACATAGGCGGTAATCACATTAATCAGACGGGACTGTGTCTATAGCAAGAAAATGTGTGGTACATAATAGGCAGGTAGTAAACCTGGGAGCCAGCAGCATGTGTCACAGAGAACCGAAGCATGATACTATAATTTGAGAAAACGAATTTACTGTGGGCGAGCACATGTACTAAGGTGATAATTTTCATTTAGAATTAGATTTTACGCAGGTTTTTTGTTAGATATGAAACCCATCTCCTCTTCTTCCAACTTAACACCTGTTAGTCTGCTAACTTTATTTGCCTCAACCTACAGAACACCTATGACTGCGTATGGCATTCTGGGCTCCTTTTCAAGCTCCATACCTATGTCCTTCCTATCAACTTCATCCATCACATTGCCACCTTCCTCTCCCATTGTCCTTCCTATGTCACCATCCATAATACCAATTCCTGTACCTTCTACCCTTCTGCAGCTGTGCCCTAGAGCTCTCTCCTTTCTCCTCTCCTTTACCTCCTGTACACCGCTGATATGCCAAAACCACACCCATCCGTCCATCTCCTTCAATATGCTGATGACACAACTTTTCTTGCCCTCTATCCTAGCCTTCAATGGTTCTAGCGCTCCCTCCAAACCGACCTGGATCAGTTTACTGCTTGGTACAACCAGTGGCTTCTTCAGATCAGTCCTTCAAAAACCCAGGCAATCATAATAAAAAATGGTTCAAATGGCTCTGAGCACTATGGGACTTAGAACTACTTAAACCTAACTAACCTAAGGACATCACACGCATCCATGCCCGAGGCAGGATTCGAACCTGCGACCGTAGCAGTCGTGTGGTTCCAGACTGAACGGCCCAGAACCGCTCGGCCAACGCGGCCGGCCAATCACAATAGGATGTACCACCTCCTCATTCCAACTCCATGAGTTCTACATCACTATCTATGACCATCATATCAAACTTACTCTCACATTCAAATACCTAGATCTCAACCTTGACCATCACATTACCTGGAATCTCCATCTCCTTACCATCCAACACAAAGTCCACAACAGACTCTGCTGCCTGAAACTCCTGCCTGGCTGGACAGGATTGCATCCTTCCACCATCCTTCATACCTATAAATCCTTTATCTATCGCATCCTCTTTTACGCCAGTGTCACCTGGATCTCCACCCCTCCCAAGTTACATAAAGCCCTCCAAATCCTTAAACACCATATGCTCTGCCTCACTTTCTGAATCCACCTCCAGTGCACCATAAGAATCCTCTATGACCTCATCCCTTTCGTACATCTCCTTTTCCTCGAACACATCGATATCCTCTTCACCAAACGCCACCTCGATCCCCCTCACACGCTGGTGTCACCTTTCCTTTCCACCCCTTGCCTGCTGCCATGTCTCTACCGATGTGTCCCGCCCTTTCTGCGTCTCCAAACCTTCCATCTCCTCTCCCAAAGAAACGTTTGGTGTCTCCTCATCCTGGATAATGACTTCAACCCAATATTTATCCTTCTTTCCAACTCTGACCCTCCTCTTCCTCTCCCCTCATTCCCAGGGCTCCCTCGTCTTTCTCTCCCTGATTGTTGTTCCCCCTCTCACCCCCTGTCCTTCTCACTCCTCCTTTCCCAGTCCTTGTGCTCCTTCTTTGGCTGTTCCCTTCCCCACCCTCCACATCTCCTGTCACTTGGTGTGCTACTGGCTCCCCTTCCCTTCCATCCCTTCCAGCTCCCCCTTTCCCAGTCCTTGTGCTCCTTCTTGGGCTGTTCCCTTCCCCACCCTCCAAATCTCCTGTCACTTGGTGTGCTACTGGCTCCCCTTCCCTTCCGTCCCTTCCATCTCCCCCTCCTCCATCGACCCCCCCTCCTCTCCCTCTTGTTTCCCTCCTCTTTGGCCTCCCTCCCTTGGCAGGTCCTTTGAGTTTTAGTCCAGTTACTCTCCATCGTGTTTTGGTGCTTACCGTGCTTGTCACTCAAGTGCAGTGTGTTTGAAGTGTGATTGTCCCTTGTGGCCTTCATACTGTGAATGCCGTTTTAATCGTGCTCTTCATGCCACCAGTGTTTATCTGCTACATCCTAGTCCAGTGTCATTTTATCTATACATGGATTTTATGTGAACGTGCCTCGTCAAACTACTCCTGTTTTGTATTTTTTAACTTCCTCTGTTTCCCCTTTCCTTGTATCAACTTCATCTGTTATTCCCATATTTTATACATTTGTTTCTCCTGCGATTTTATTCAGTCTCTTGGCTGAAGAGTGGCGAACTGTGCCGCTGCCAGCCCACCCCTACCCACATGGTGTAGGGGTATGAAATAACTATAAAGAAAAAAATTAGATAGTAAGTTTTCATTTCTAGACTTCATTTTTTATGTAATTAATATACATTTTCTTCTCTTTCTCCCGTTTAAATGATTATAGTAGCAGCTGTATGAACCTGCTCGTATAGCGTAAAGCTGTCGGAATACAGGGCAAGCTACCTAATGATGACGTCACTTCCTGCTATTTCATGTTGAAGAGCCTTTTCGTCACGTTAAACTCAAAGTGAGGTCTGCGATATTTTGGTGACATGTCACGTAGAATAGAACCAATAGGAAGCAAGAAAGCTCTGTAGGTCACAAGTAGAAAGCCTGAAATCTGCAGAAAGCAAGACGCCATATTATATTTGTCACGTTCAGTAGAAGAGCGTATATTCGGTGAGTTTTATGTTACACCTTATATCCCATGAGTAAATGCTGTTTCTAAGCACTAGCACAATGAATGTCTCGATAACGAATCGGTACTGCTACGATTTGTTGTAATAAAAAGACGTGAAACATCATATTGGTGGTTAAAGAATTTTCATATGTGGTTATTTAGAGTTCGAGTCCTGCTGTATCTAAATTTTTAACTGTCACGTAAAATGTAATGTGACTTTCTTACAGAGGTGAATAAATGCTGTTTCTAAGCACTAGCACAATGAATGTCTCGAGAACTAATCGTTACTGCTACGATTTGTTGTAATAAAAAGACGTGAAACATCATATTGGTGGTTAAAGAATTTTCATATGTGGTTATTTAGAGTTCGAGTCCTGCTGTATCTAAATTTTTAACTGTCACGTAAAATGTAATGTGACTTTCTTAAGGAGGTGATAAAAATAATTTCCTTAATACTTGATGTTATGTAAATATAAGTACATTCTCTATCAGAAGTGTGGAAATGTGGGTTTTGATGGAGCTAACGTAGGAATTTTACGCGCGTCCTTTTCCGTGAACAAACTATTTTGTTTGCGGGCCAAATAAGGCTGACAACTGTCGTTGGAGAGCACTGAGAGCGCAAAATCACGTTAACCAGATCGCCCGTGTTCCAACGGCGTTGTGTCTTGTGACGCTGGATATCCTGTCTGCGTGCATGTGTACATTAGCTGTTTCTTCCCATGTGCCGAGTGCTTAACACGCAATGCGCTAGCTTGTGAGACCTGTAATATGAGACAGGTTTGGACCGAATTCGCGCGGCAGATAACAACCGTGGGCTGGTAGACGTGCATGCCTGTGTGTCGTTTTTAGGTGGTTTCCCACTTTCGTTTAGCCAAACGCTGGGCTAGTCACCAAATTCCACCTCTGACAATGCGATACACAAACAGTTGAATATGATTACATACAGAACAAAGTTTCCACGATTCACAGACGGATGGCACACATGACTTCCCTCCGTTAGGTTATCTTGACAGCTGTTGTGTCTTAATGGGCATCTGGCCACAAAGTTAAATAATAAAATTAAATTTACCATATCCTGAAAGAGCAGATCTCACGATACACTGGACAAACACTACGTAAAAGAAGGAAGAAGAAGCAGCAGTTACATGGTTTGCTTTTGATTGTAAGTAGAAAACCGCAGAGGTGCTAGGAAATGAAAAAAAAATGTGTACTACATGCACTGAGGCTAGACACAGATTCCACTTTTTCTCCCGACTATTTAATTGTTTATTTATCATAGACCAATTTCTTGGTGACAATAATGGACCGTTACGGGTATGTGAATTTTTGTGATGATCTATTTACTTTTCTTTTCTTTACGCTTTTTTCGATTCTGAACATGGAATTAATTTTAGGGTCCTCATACTACTTTTTCCTTGTTGTGTATTTCTTGCCGACTGCAGTACTTGTCCGAACACGTATAATAAGTTATCCTACTTACGCTTATAATGTTTCCTAAAGCCATATTGTGGCTGACTTCTGCCGCTGAAATGAGTTAACTGTCGGCCTCAAAAGAATTCACTGTCTATGTGACCTACGCATTAATAAAAATTATACTATCCTTAGGGCATCAAGGGTAGATAAGGTAAGATTAATTCTTTGTTTATCGACATGCACGTACAACGTTTTGTCGAAACTACTTATTTAGGTCCATGGTAAACGGCGTCTGATTGTTACCGCGAGTAACGGATAAAATAAGTTGGAGCTGTACATTGAAAAAACGTGAAGGTACTTGACTCTGAGTTGTGCTTGATACCCGCTCGAGAGATGGTGTTTCCTCCATGTGACTGCAGAGCTGTAGCCATACGTATCTGGCGGTTGTAAGAGTCCGCCTGCAGCGCGTAAACAAGACAATGAAATACGAGTCACCACGCAATCTTATCGTCTTAATCACAAAAATCCCAGCAGAATTTTATTCCTGGAATCTGAGTGATGTTAGGCAAAACTGTGCTCTAATATTTGCCTCATCCATTACGTAAGTGGTCACACGAAACTGTGGAACTTCACTCTGCGTTTCTTCCCGATTCAAAAATTCATTCTGATAGACATCTTCGTTTGTACTGAGGCAAAAGTATGTCTTACTTTCTGTCTATGACAGAACTTTTTCTCTTTCTTGCTTACTCGGGTGGAGTACGGCCTGGTGCAGTATTCTAGCAGACGCCCCTTGGGCGACTTACTTTTCAGATGTTTTTAACAGTAAACTGCTGTGTATAGGACACTGTAGTGAATGCGCGCAGGATGTTGTTGTTGTTTATGATGATGATGTTGCTAATGACTAGGGAGAGGATGAAACCCGGAGCTAGCAAAAAGGCCATTCCTCTCGAGTAACATCAAGTTCGTCTAGCTTAACGCACCCATCGGAAGGACGGATGGTCATCAACAGTGTCACAAGTCCTTATTCCCTGAGACAATGTGGAGGTATTTTGAATTTAACTTAGAACCCCGCGTAATATCTGGTGACCTGGGGTTGTGCCCCACCTCCACCTATCCTCTTGCCTGCTAGACACTCAACGTTTTTTCACGAGCAGCAATCAGCCCAGCTACATCCAAGTAGAGCACTGTCGTACAGGCGTGCCTTAGTGACGTCGGCTACGTTAATGATTGTAAGAGTAAGAAATGTATTGTTCTGAAACATCTGGTAGATGTAAAAGTTACCACATCACAAAAAACGGCCATATTGTACTTATATTCAGTACCTAAAAAGGCTTCACGATTGGAATTATTGTTTAAGTTAAGCTTATGACATAGGTTTGCAGTGAAAGATCCTGTTTTTTAAATATACAATACACAGATCCATCTATTGGAAAAATCTGTAGGTCAGTTTATGAGAAAGTGGAGACAGAGATTAATTAGTCGAATAGGAAAATTGTCGCTAACTCATACCTGGAACCTACTCATTTCTTAATATGTTTATGTCATGATAGAGTAAAACCGAGTTAACATAGTTTTTTTTAAACCGAAGACAAATTTGACAAGAAATATTTAGAATCTTACATTTAACAAGTACAAAATTAAGCGATCTAGATGGAAACTGTTTATTTCATGTTTCGCTTTCTCCGTGGCTGCAATATTTGTAACAAAACTGTCGAGCAAAACTGGTAAGTAACATAATTCGATGAAACTTGGACCATTCGTAGAAACAACTGCTAGAGTAAAGTACAGAAGGTAACTAAAAAAATAAGCAGGGAGACAAATAGAATTGACACTTTTATTCAATGACAATAATAACACTGAAGACACAAGGGATTATGATGACCACTAGACATTACAAAAGCTGGACCATGATCCTTAATGGGATGTATGATCACAGTGGACACCAGTGCATTCTCCATAACGTGCTCCCATGCCACAAATGGTGGCCACAAGGTTTGAAAGGAGTCCTTGTGGTATGGCGTTGCATTCCTCAACCAGCGCGGCTGACAACAACGGCTTACGCATGATGTGTCACTGACGAGTGACATATCTCGATGAAACTTGGACCATAAATAAAAAGAGCTCCTACTTTACAGCACAAAATATAACTGAAATAAATACGCAATGAGACGAAGAGAAATGACACTTTTATTCAAAGACAATAATTACACTGAAGTCACTGCTATTTACAATGGTCCCATGGACATTACAAAATGGTGTATAATCATCACGGACGGATGTGCATGCACTGCAACGGCCACGATGTGAGTAAGGAAGTCCTGCTTGGCGCTCCATTTCTCCACCATGGCGGTTGACAACTCCTGGATGGTAGTTAGTGCCTGTGGAGATACTGCAGTACGTCTTCCCAATGTATCCCATACGTGTTCGATGGGGTTTAAGTCGGCGAAACGGGCAGGTCTGTCCATTCGCTGAATATACTCTCTTCCCAAGAACGCCTCCGACTGCGCTGTTCGTGCATTGTCGTCCAAAAAGTGAAGTCATTGCCGATGGCACCTCTGAAAAAGATGCAGATGGAGAAGGAGTACAATATCGCAGTGACGTTGAGCGGTAGGCATACCGTGTTCAAAACTTCGAAGGTCATTACGCCCATGCAACATTGTGTGTCCCAGATCGTAAAGCTTGGACCACTAAGGCGATCATATTCGACATTGTTCCTAGGGCCATATGATGGCAGACCCAGCATTGTCCAATAAGAAAGATTTATTTTTTTGAACACGGTACACTCACTGGTCAATGTTACTGTGACACTGCACTCCTTTCCTATGTGCGTCTTTTCGGGTATGTCTTCGGGCTTCACTTCATTGTTATGGATGACAATCAGTGACTGCATCTAAATTTGCAGGTGGAGGAGCCCGTTGGAACGAGATGATATTCGACGTAGGCGCTGACCTATCCATTCCCCCGATTCAAATCCCATCGAGCACGTGTGATATGCGTAGGGTACACGTACTGCAGCACGTCCATATGTTCCAACGACCGTCCAACACTAGTCAGCCGCGCTGGTTCGGCAATCAAACACCATACCACAAGGACTCCTTTACAACCTTGTGGCCAGCATGGGAGCACGTTGTGGAGAATGCACTGCAGTCTATTGTGATCATTCATCGCATTAAGGATCATGGCCCGGCTTTTGTAATGTCCAGGGGCCATTATAATTCCCTGTGACTTCAGTGTTATTATTGTCACGGAATAGAAGTGTCAGTTCTATTTGTCAGTCTGCTTATTCTTTTCAGTTACCTTCTGTACTTTACTGTAGTAGTTCTTTCTACGTATGATCCAAATTTCATCGAATTATGTTACTTACCACTGACACATCATGTGGAAGTTACATCCTTCCTTAAGTTTTGCACACCACTGTACCAGCAACGGCACCAAGGCAAAATCTCCTCTCATCACTAAATACAACTTTGCATCATTCATCGTCCAGTTTGATCTCTTTCTATACAATCGTAAGTAAGCTGTGTAATCATGAAGTGTGAGAGGAAGCCGGCGATTGGCATCCTTGCTCGCAGCCCAGCCTGCGATATACATTTCCTGATACTCTAGTCGGACAACGTGAGTGTGATATCGCGGCCATCGACGTGTCATCAGCAACGTCTGCTCGTTTCATGGAGCGGCCCAACCAAGCATGTGCAAGGCACTACCGGAAACAGGACGACGAATATGTCCTCTTTCCTTGGAACGCAGAACCAATATTGACAAAGAACTAACACGTCTCAACCGTTGTATTGGAAAAGTTCTCGAAGCAACACTTAGCCATGCACAACATGACCTCGCTGAAACTGAGTTAATCGTATTCGTACGAATTTTGCTCCTCAGCAACGCCTGACAGCTCTACAATGCTTGTGCACCAAAGAATAAATAACTCTTTCATCCGCATTAATGAACTTGTTAAACGGATCAGTTTTTCATGGACAGTAACCAAATAATTCAATAGGTTATTGTATGGAACAACGAATTGGAAAATTTAAAGTAGACTACCAGACGACAAATTCGGTTTCAGGAGAAGCAGAGGCGCCCGAGAAGCTGTTTTAGGTCTACAGTTAACATTAGAGGGCATATATAGCAAGAACATGGACACATACATTCATTTCTGGAGTTCGACAAAGATTTTTATAACGTGAAATGGTAGTATCAACTATTTGGATAGAAGGGCGAATTGCAGCAGCAGGCACTGGCGGAATGGTCCATGACACCAAAGTCGAGGAAAGTGTAAGGTCAGGTTGATCACTGGCAACATAGCTATGTAATTTGTGTGTTAAAGAGGTAATCAGAGAAGTAAAGAACTGTCTCGTTGCGGAAGTTACTTGTAGCAGCCAGAAAATCAGCATGATATGGTACGCTGTTGACATAACAGCGGTCGCCAAAAGTGAAGAGAAATTGAACTGGGTGCTTCATGAAATGGAGCGTGCGGAAGCTGATGCGTATCCCAAGATTTTACAGAGAGTACTCTTCGGCATTCTCCACTTATTTAGCCTGGCTTTATCTCGAATCGCCGGCCGGAGCGGCCGTGCGGTTCTAGGCGCTACAGTCTGGACCCGAGCGACCGCTACGGTCGCAGGTTCGAATCCTGTTCTAGGCGACTGATGACCTCAGAAGTTAAGTCACATAGTGCTGAGAGAAGGTGACGTCTCACGACGAGGACTTATACAAAATTCATACGTCAACTTTTGTGCTGATAGTCATACCGCTTTCGTATTAGGTAAATGGACGATTATTTTACCGTACAAGAACATTAGTATGGGCACAAAGAGTTTGTCTTATCAAAAAATATCTTAAACATCAAACAGTTCAACGCTAGGTGCTTGAAAATTGATCTCCCGACGTGAATACAGAAGAGAATGTCTTCAGATTCTCTCTGGAAGCCCCTTGCTGCTAGGAGTTCTCCACCTGTAACCTGTTGTGCTGAAATTGGTTTCGCAATAATAATATTCTCTTCGCACTAATAATGATATTCACTTCGTTTCATTGTTACTTACACTACCACACATCGCGTTATGTCATCTTAAGCTGCTCTGAAGTAATCATATTCTGTGTTGACCTAACTTGTTCCAAACCAAACCATTTCATGTCTAAGATAAAATCGACCGTGCTGCGCAAACAACACGTGCATTTTGTATATTTTAAGGACGTCCTAATTGTGCACATAAAATCTTTAACCGCATTTTTTGTGTCTTAATAGTGTGTCATCTGGATGCTTCAACCATTTTAAATCTGCTGTGAAGAAGCCTCTACATGAGGGATGACAAATGTTATTAATACAAAAATTATGCTGATTTTTTTAATAAATGGACGGTTCTCCAGCTCGGACCAAATTCTGTACTATTCTCGACATAGACCCCACAATAGTGAATAAGCAGGATGAATATCGGTACTAAAAATGGAATTAAACATTTTTCACTAGTATGTTGAATACAACTGGGCACTGAAATCATGTTCCACATCTCTTCAGACAAATTTACTAATTTATGTACTGCATATTATGCAGTGTTAAGAAAATAACAGAACGTTAACATGCTCATTTCCCTGTTTTCATCCATTCATATCCCACTGAAGATATTACTGAGCGAAACCACATTTAGCTTTGAAATGTCATTTGCACAAAAATGAATAGGAAGATAAACTTTTAAGTTACTGTTCATACGGGCACTTGATGTCCCAACTCATCAACTTAATTAAAGATATGAATGAAGAACGATTTTTAATTTACAACCACATCCAACTGCTAGTCAACAAAGTGTGTAGCATTATTCAACGAACATTTTCAATAGATTTTTGCATGTACAGAAGACTGTTAATGACAAATCACAAGTTTTCAGAGTCAAAGTAAAAACTTCTCTCCTGACCAACACCACCTATACCTTGACGAAAAACGTAAGGTTTAATTAATTGTGGTACGATGACTGTAGTTCCCTGAAATGCATATACGAGTTCTTCACGTCTGCTCGATTGTTCTTGGGTTTGTAGCACACCAAACTGAAGTGGAAAATGCAAACTCTTTCTTGGAAAAAGGAATAAGGCTTATTTACGTGACCCAGCTACCCTGATCTAAGTTGAACGCAATTTTCCAAGATCACTCTATATTAATTCAGGGGTGGTTCCTATTGAGAGGCCATGGACGAGACCTTTCGCATTATTAACCTTTCTAAAACAGGAAAAATCTTATACTGATTTATTACTACGTCGTTTACTATTTGCATTTTGGCATTTCATTGTTCAGTAGTTTTATATTTCTAATTATTTTAATTTTTAGGAGTTTAATGATCTGTTCCATCACCACTTGTCATTGAAGAGGAGGTGTATTGGATTAAATATAAATAAACAGATGAAACAATCGGAAGCCAAATCGAAATTACGCTTACCTTCTGCTTGATGAAGGCGGATGCCGGAAATACAAATGGAATGTAGGCCAACATAAAAATCACTGAAGTCCAATCGACGGCATAGCTGCTAACATTGTAGTATTTTTGTATCAAGTTTCCAACTATTGCGTATTGTATCCACTGCCACGTGTTGCACATGGAGAACAATATGAAGATGGCAAGGATGACCCATCGCCGGCGGTAGACTTTGAACGCGGTCGGTTGGTCGCCATGTGGCCGTGCCTCCGCATCTTGCGTCGTGGGCGAGCCGTAATTATTCTTGATGGACATCTTCCGCGCCGCGACGTTTGCGATGGACTCCCGGCGGGCTCAAGGTGCCGGCACTTATGTACTTGGCGCCCAGTGTCACATGCCAGTGCCTAATCCCGACTCCTCTCCGTCGTCTTACGTACGCCAGCACGCGCTCTCAGCCGAGTCATGTGTTAAAGCCGAGTCGATTGTCTTTCGAGATTAGCACGTACTGGCAAACAATTCTTAAAAAAAAACTAACGTACAAGATTGGGACAAGGATTTGTGATGTGCTGTTTGAACTGAAATTTTATCATGAGCACTGAGTAACTGACTGGTGTAGCTCTAAATGATGGTAGCTTAAGGCAGAATGAGGAAAAAAAGTGTGAAGGGAAGCGACGCGGCTACAAATCTGAATGTGCAAAAACAAAAATTAATATAAAAAAACGTACTGTCACATGGTAATTTGTTAGAAATATCTAAGGGAAGTTTGCTTCAAAATTTGTCCAAATGGATTTATTTTTCTCTGTTTTCACTGATTTACAGACACACACACACAAACACACACACACACAGTATATATGTCTATAAGAAGCGCGAGGGCACCGATAAAACGGCTGTGTAACGGAGGAATACACTTCCGCACAAAAGAACTAAGTAGAGTGCTAAACTCACTATAAAGCGTAAAATCTTACTTCAGTGAGTGATTAATAAGCTCACCGGATAAAATTTTAATCGCCCCGTTAAAAGAGCAATTGGTCGCATTGGACTGACGTGTAGGGTTGTTATAATTAAACTTTCCCTAGTTGAGAGGGTCTTCATGGAAAGCGAGTGATCGTAGGACAATGAAACTTCGTGGAAACATTTATAAGGACATGTGGAAGAGAAATAACGAATAAACCAATGAAACAAACACATTTTAATTTCCAAATCAGAGGCTTACATTTGTTAATTGCGTACCATGTGCACGTTCCAGGTTAGAAACGTTGCTCAGTGTGACGATCATCTGTATCGATAACAGTCTGCAACCGCACTACTGGTGCCTAAAACATCCACATGTGACGTTGTCTACCTTTCTCGCTATGCTCATCTTCAACATCCAACATGTGTTAGTGTACCACTGATAAACCCTGTCCTTCAGGTAACCCCACAGTGTCAGAAATCACTCGGGTTCAAATCTAGTTATCTTGGTGGCCACGCAGTTTGGAAAGATCGGCCAATGATTCGGTTTTCTCCAAATGTGTTAGAAGTAGCAGAGTGACCTAACGTCCAGCGTGAGGTGCAGCTCGATCGTGTATCAAAACAGTTGAGTCGTAAGTACCTCTCTCGCGTAGGGCGGGGATCACGTGTTGGCGAAGCAGATCACAGTAACGTTTGCCATTCACACTGCTTGCCCTTGATCCTGGAGGTCTGAGTTTCCTATACGTCCCCGTAAGAGTACCGGTGCCTAACGGCAAGTCATGACACTAACGCTACTAACCACGCAAATCCAGGAGCACACAGACTAAGCGTCATTCCTATAAAGTTGGCTAACCATACGTAAAATAGCTTTCCTGCTACTCTAACTCAAGTAGCGAAAGTTTAGTTATAACCACTCTGTCGATGGTGTATAACTGGTACCAGGCGATCACGTGACCCTCCACGTGGCAGGTGGGTGTATGGAGTCACCGCGGTACGATGAGTCGTGAAAAAATCGATGAAAGGAGCAATTGTATTTCAATGCGACCGTTGACCGCGCCGTGAATGAGATTGTCCGATATTTTTGTGTACTAAAGCAGACTGTCCAAGCACTCACAGCCATGTAACACTGTGTGATAACAGTGGCTGTATGAAGATCGTAACTGACTAAGACTGAAGATGAATGACAGTCCTTGTCAGATACAATAGGTTTCAAATCCGAGACGAATTACTGCTAGCAATCAATATACGTCCACTCCAATCAGTTTCCATGCTCACACTGCGAAACAACGTGCAGCGGCCAAATTGAACCGGCTACCTCGCCAATGGACATTGCAGACAGCAACACATAAATCTGCACGTATTCAATGAGCCAAATAACAAACAGTAGTGGTGTGTAGTGTGGTCCGACGAGTCGCTGTTTTATGCCTTTTCAATTGATACAGCACGGGACGTCCAATGAGACCTTCAATCAGCAATGTTTGGAGGGTGCAGTTCAGGCTGGAAATTGTTCTGTGAGGTTCGAAAGATGTTTTTCGTACCGTGGCTTGAGCCAATGCCTTCAGGTTACCATAAACATTTACTAGGATGTTTATCTTAACATTATCGGTACTCAGGTGTTGCCCTTTCTTCTACATAAACATGATGACTATGCTGTGCAAACTTCTGCCTTCCAAAATGACAACACCCATGTGCACGGGGCTGCACGGATACGCTACTGGTTTGATGAAAACTCAGGCACCTTATCGCATCTTGACTGGCCCAGTAATTCACTGGATCTTAATCTCATATAAAATACCTGGAACTGTTTGGAAAATCGGGTCAAACGTAGCAATCAACATCGCTCCCGCAATTTAGTAGCTTTACGGGATGTGCGAGTGGCTTGAGCTGGATATCTGACGCATCAAGAAACTCGTGGACTCTCTTTCTTACCGAATTCAAGCCCTTATCATGAGTGGAGGCGGCGCTACACGGTATTAGAATTACTTTTCGAGGGGGTGACTAATTCATTTTTCATTATGCTCACTCTTAAAAACGAAAGTATCATATGCGAATTAAAGATATCTAATGCAAAGAAAGGTAGAATGAAAGGTAGAACAAAATTGCAGTTGGGACGAGGAGTTGTTACGAACGGAGGACGAAAAGACGTCGAAAAAGGCTTTATTTTACAAACACACTGGTTGGAGACATGATGAACGCCTGTGAATGAGCTTGATTCTCGATTTGACGAAAACGGAGTGTCCGATACCTTACGAAGGCGATGAGGATGTTGATGGTGATGATGATGATGATGGTGATAATAATGATGATAATGATGATGATAATTCTGGTATACCGGGCCGACAAATCTGAAAGCCCGCCACAATACGTGAACCAAGACGGCAGCCGCTAGGCGGCGCTCCTCATACACACATAGAAAAAAAGTTTTGCATCACCTCAGTTCCGAGAGTTCCGGAACCTGTGCAGAAAATTGGAATGGAGATCAACATAAACATCATTTGCACCCTTGCTTTGCACATGAAAACCACACGTTGGATGTTGTACCACCGTACAGCGAGACCTTCAGAGGTGGTGGTCCAGACTGATGTACACACCGGTATCTCTATTACCCAGTAGCACGTCCTATTGCATTGATGCATGCCTGTATTCGTCGTGTCATATTATCCATAGGTTCATCAAGGCAATGTTGATCCAGATTGCCCCATTCCTCAAGAGTGATTCGGCGTAGATCCCTCAGAGTGGTTGGTTGGTCACGAGGTCCATAAACAGCCCTTTTCAATCTATCCCACGCACGTTGGATAGGGTTCATGTCTGGAGAACATGCTGGCCACTCTAGTCGAGCGATGTCGTTATCCTGAAGGAAGTCATTCACAAGATGTGCACGATGGGGGTGCGAATTGTCGTCCATGAAGACGAATGCACCGCCAGTTGTTGTTGTTGTTGTGGTCTTCAGTCCTGAGACTGGTTTGATGCAGCTCTCCATGCTACTCTACCCTGTGCAAGCTTTTTCATCTCCCAGTACCTACTGCAACCTACATCCTTCTGAATCTGCTTAGTGTAGTCATCTCTTGGTCTCCCCCTGCGATTTTTACCCTCCACGCTGCCCTCCAATACTAAATTGGTGATCCCTTGATGCCTCAGAACATGTCCTACCAACCGATCCCTTCTTCTGGTCAAGTTGTGCCACAAACTTCTCTTCTCCCCAATCCTATTCAATACTTCCTCATTAGTTATGTGATCTACCCATCTAATCTTCAGCATTCTTCTGTAGCACCACATTTCGAAAGCTTCTATTCTCTTCTTGTCCAAACTATTTATCGTCCATGTTTCACTTCCATACATGGCTACACTCCATACAAATACTTTCAGAAATGACTTCCTGACACTTAAATCAATACTGGATGTTAACAAATTTCTCTTCTTCAGAAACGCTTTCCTTGCCATTGCCAGTCTACATTTTATATCCTCTCTACTTCGACCATCATCAGTTATTTTTCTCCCCAAATAGCAAAACTCCTTTACTACTTTAAGTGCCTCATTTCCTAATCTAATTCCCTCTGCATCACCCGACTTAATTAGACTACATTCCATTATCCTTGTTTTGCTTTTGTTGATGTTCATCTTATATCCTCCTTTCAAGACATTGTCCATTCCATTCAACTGCTCTTCCAAGTCCTTTGCTGTCTCTGACAGAATTACAATGTCATCGGCGAACCTCAAAGTTTTTATTTCTTCTCCATGAATTTCTCCACCGCCAGTATGCTGCCGATATGGTTGCACTATCGGACGGAGGACGGCATTCACGTATCGTACAGCCGTTACGGCGCCTTCCATGACCACCAGCGGCATGCGTCGGCCCCATATAATGCCACCCCAAAACAGCAGAGAACCTCCACCTTGGTGCACTCGCTGGTCAGTGTGTCTCAGGCATTCAGCCTGACCGGGTTGCCTCCAAACACGTCTCCGACGATTGTCTGGTTGAAGGCATATGCGACACTCATCGGTGAAGGGAACGTGATGCCAATCCTGAGTGGTCCATTCGGCATGTTTTTGGGCCCATCTGTACCGCGCTGCATGGTGTTGTGGTTGCAAAGATTGACCTCGCCTTGGAAGTCGGGATTGAAGTTGCGCATCATGCAGCCTATTACGCACAGTTTGAGTCGAAACATAACGTCCTGCGGCTGCGCGAAAAGTATTATTCAAAATGGTGGAGTTCCTGTCACGGTTCCTCAGAGCCATAATACGTAGGTAGCGGTCATTCACTGCAATAGTAGCCCTTGGGCGGCCGGAGCGAGGCAAGTCATCGACAGTTCCTGTCTCTATATCTCCTCCATGTCCGAACAGCATCGCTTTGCTTCACTCCGAGATGCATGGACACTTCCCTTGTTGAGAGCCCTTCCTGGCACAAAGTAACAACGCGGACGCGATCGAAACGCGGTATTGACCGTCCAGGCGTTGTTGAACTACAGTCAACACTAGCCGTATACCTTTTCCCTGGTGGAATGACTGAAACTGATCGGCTCTCGGACCCCTCCCTCTAAGAGGTGTTGTTCTTGCATGGTTGTTTACATCTTTGGGCGTGTTTAGTGACATCTCTGAACAGTCAATGGGACTGTGTCTGTGATACAATATCCAAAGTCAACGTCTATCTTCAGGGGTTCTGGGAACCGGGGTGATGCGAAACTTTTTTGTTGTGTTTATTAGCGTGCGCTGCTGTCCAAGCCTGAGCGCCAGGCGCGGGCCGCGTCTCAAGCGCCAGCCTATCACCGCCCGTCAACAGCGGCGGGGTCCAGATCTCAGTCGTGTTCCGACTGCGCCTACGCATCGCTCGTTGTACGCAACGTTGCTTTAGCTTCACATATTGCTACGCCTAGGTTCGCGATTTGGTTTACACTCCGGACTTGTCATTCCGTCTTGTTGTCCTGTTGTTCGTCCACCGTTGTCGTTGTCGTTGTGCTTTATTCTTTGTCCTTGGTGGGTTTTGGCTACTCACCTTTCGACGCTCTCGACCGGTCGCCAATATCTCCCGATCGTGTCGTATTCCGGTTACTATAATGATTCCCTTGAAAAGGACACAGCCGACATTGATTCCGATCCTAGCTTGTCCTCGCCCATAATGTTCTTAATGTTTACGAGACACTAAACCCTAATCTCTCACCCTACTCTCCTTCCTGCCAATTTAGTTCAGAGCTGCAACTCCATTTCAAGAAATGCAGTGATATTTTTGCCACTTGTTCCAACTCTCAGTCTCAGCCCGCATCTCGTGGTCGTGCGGTAGCGTTCTCGCTTCCCACGCCCGGGTTCCCGGGTTCGATTCCCGGCGGGGTCAGGGATTTTCTCTGCCTCGTGATGGCTGGGTGTTGTGTGCTGTCCTTAGGTTAGTTAGGTTTAAGTAGTTCTAAGTTCTAGGGGACTGATGACCATAGATGTTAAGTCCCATAGTGCTCAGAGCCATTTGAACCATTTGAACCAACTCTCAGTCTCTCACTTTCCACCAGCCCTCTACCAGGGTATTTTCGTCTCCGCATTGGTGTGAAATCTAAACTTCCAACGATGAAAACTATACCAATCAAACAATAAAAATAATATTAATATTAAAACCGTTTCTAATTACCTCGATGTCAAGTTGACGTCCTTACCTTTCGTTTCTTCAAACTTCCATAAAAACTTCACAGAACTATTACTGAACTATTACAGCCACTCTCTTTCCTCGCTAGTCGACAAATTCCACTTGTGGAATGCATTGCCGGTCGCCTTATGACACATACTTCTTAACTTACAAGTTGCTAGTAATGATGTATGAAGCGGTTCTGCGCGCTAAAGTCTGGAACCGCGCGACCGCTACGGTCGTAGGTTCGAATCCTGCCGCGGGCATGGATGTGTGTGATGTCCTTAGGTTAGTTAGGTTTAAGTAGTTCTACGTTCTAGGGGACTGATGACCTCAGAAGTTAAGTCCCATAGTACTCAGAGTCATTTGAACCATTTTTTTGATGTATGAACAGCTGTGACAACAGCTTTAACACTGCAGACACGTGTGCCTTTTTAGAATAGAGGCCCATACTTTGTTGAAGAATCGGTAAGACTTGGGAGGAGAACAACATCTTAGAGAAAGACTTCCTTGTTTGCAAGACCCGCTGTTTACAAGTGGATACATCCACGACGATACCTGACAGAAAACCCATCAAAACATCATGCTGCCTTTCGTCTTAATTTATGCTACGAATCAAAAGCAGGAACGCACATGGAACCTGATACCCAATGGGGAAATGGCACAAGGGTTAGGAAGGCTCACCTAGAGCACTCAGTGTGTGTGGCTGGAAGCCTCATTTAACATGTTGAAAAGGCTGTTTCTGCAGCCATTGGGGGAACTGGGTGAGCCATGCGTGGCTCGTATTCGCGCCATCTCTTATTTTACATCCTTTTTTTTACCATACTGCCACCTCGTTATGTTAGTTTCAATTTCTGTTGGATCTGAGTTGCTGCTTTGCCTGCCCGTGAGCGGCAGCAGCAGTGCTTATCAATATAGCCCTGCCGTATTATCTTTACAGACTGCTATTAGTTCCCCGTTGACATCTGTCGTGCAGCGAGTTGGAACGCGCCTGCAGTGCAGTTCGGACCTGGGAGTCGTAGAGAGGGGACGCGGCGGAAGTCGGTCAGGTTGGAGCAGTAGTGAGGCTTGGATAACCATGACGCGCCCGACTGTCGCCAGCACACATGACTTGAACTGGGGACGGTCTTGGTTGATCGTCGGTTGGTCGGCTTGCCAGACGACGTGTATTTGCTCGCCGGTCCCTTATGTGTGGGCGGTGTGTGTCTCAACTCGTGGTTTGGCCATGTCATTGCTCGGTCACTGCTTTTAGCATTGGTTGCGTTCTTCGCCCTAGTGTTTGTGAAATTGTGTGTAGCTTGTGATGTCGGCTGCTCAGTTATTTTGTGCTGTCTCCATGCTGGTGTGTAAGGAGTCGGTCGGTTGGCGTTGAGCAGCGAGGAAATCTCCGCGGGGCTTGGTTTGGCCGGGCCCCGCTGGCGGTCTCTACGCAGTGTTGGAGTGTGTGGCGCTGTTCCCATTGCTACGAGGTCCGTGGCTCACCGCAACCCTGGAAACGAAAGTTGAGTTTGGATTTAATTTACGAGCAAGTCAAGACAGTACACATTGTGCCATTTGGTTCTCGTCGTTGGCTGTTGGGACATTCCCATGAGCAACACCGTATGTGTTCGAGTTGGCGAAGGTTTAGCTACCGTACAGTGGAGTCTAACAATATTTGGTTATTTGCAATTGAAGTGCACCAGTGGAATTTTCTGCCTTGTGGCCGTTAACGTTCCGGTTACCTGCCCTGGCCGTTGACGTAAACTTAGGCAGTGTCCTTTCCTCACCGTGTTGTCGCTGTCCAGCACGGTGTGTAGTTCGAAAGCTTAATGTGGGTGATTGAGGGCGTCCATGCCTTTTACGTTTGCATTGAACTCCCGGTTGTGTTTTGGTCGAGTGGAGCGCAAGTTACCTTGTCGGTGGGTCTGTTGGTTGGGTTGTCGTCGGATCGAGAATGGTTGAGCCGACTGCCTATCTCACCTAAGTGAAAGTTAGTATTTCAAGTGCTGTCTGACCTACGAAACTTCTGAGCGCCGTTAGCTGCACTGCCTTTTCTTATTTTCTGTTGTGTGTATTTGCATGGCTCATAGCCGATGGTTTTGAATTAAAGCTGAAGCCTGCAGCCGCTTTAAAATTAAAGTTCCTTGCTTGTCAAGTGTTAGATTTTTTGGGGCCTTCAGCCTAATTTAAGATAAGGCTTTGTTGTTTAAATTTACACTACCGGCCACTAAAATTGCTACACGAAGAAGAAATGCAGATGATAAACGGGTATTCCCTGGACAAATACATTATACTAGAACTGACATATGATTAAATTTTCACGCAATTTGGGTTCATACATCCTGAGAAATCAGTACCCACAACAAAGACCTCTGACCGTAATAACGACCTTGATACGCCTGGGCATTGAGTCAAACAGAGCTTGGATGGCGTGTACATGTACAGCTGCCCATGCAGCTTCAACACGATACCACAGTTCATCAAGAGTAATGACTGGCGTATTGTGACGAGCCAGTTGCTCAGACACCATTGACCAGACGTTTTCAATTGGTGAGAGATCTGGAGAATGTGCTGGCCAGTGCAGCAGTCGAACATTTTCTCTATCCAGAAAGGCCCGTACAGGACCTGCAACATGCGGTCGTGTATTATCCTGCTGAAATGTAGAGTTTCGCAGGGATCGAATGAAGGGTAGAGCCACGGGTAGTAACACATCTGAAATATAACGTCCAATGTTTAAAGTGCCGTCAATGCGAACAAAAGGTGACCGAGACGTGTAACCAATGGCACCCCATACCATCACGCCGGGTGATACGCCAGTATGGCGATGACAAATACACGCTTCCAAAGTGCGCTCATCGCGATGTCGCCAAACACGGATGCGACCGTCATGATGCTGTAAACTGAACTTGGATTCATCCGAAAAAATGACGTTTTGCCATTCGTGCACCCAAGTTCGTCGTTGAGTACACCATCGCAGGAGTTCTTATCTGTGATGCAGCGTCAAGGGTAACCGCAGCCACGGTCTCCGAGCTGATAGTCCATGCTGCTGGAAACGTCGTCGAACTGTTCGTGCAGATGGTTGTTGTCTTGCAAACGTCCCCATCTGTTGACTCAGGGATAGAGACGTGGCTGCACGATCCGTTACAGCCGTGCGTATAAGATGCCTGTCATCTCGACTGCTAGTGATACGAGGCCGTTGGGATCCAGCACGGCGTTCCGTATTACCCTCCTGAACCTACCGTTTCCATATTCTGCTAACAGTCATTGGATCTCGACCAACGCGAGCAGCGATGTGTCGCAATACGATAAACCGCAATCGCGATAGGCTACAATCCGACCTTTATCAAAGTCGGAAACGTGATGGTACGCATTTCTCCTCCTTACACGAGGCATCACAACAACGTTTCACCAGGCAACGCTGGTCAACTGCTGTTTGTGTTTGAGAAATCGGTTGGCAACTTTCCTCATATCAGCACGTTGTAGGTGTCGCCACCGGCGCCAACCTTGTGTGAATGCTCTGAAAAGCTAATCATTTGTATATCACAGCATCTTCTTCCTGTCGGTTAAATTTCGTGTCTGTAGCACGTCATCTTCGTGGTGTAGCAATTTTAATGGCCAGTAGTGTATTTTACCTTGAGTTTTAAGTCATGGGGTCTTCAGCCGTTTTTTAATTTAGGGTCTTTGTCTTTCGAGCATCAGACTGTTTGGGGCCTTAAGCCTAATTGAAGATAAGGCCTTCTGCCTTGTGTTTCTTTTTTTATTTAATTTTACCTTGAGTTTTAAATCATGGGCCTTGAGCCGTCTTTAAATTAAGGTTGTTGCTTTTTAAGTGTTAAATTTCTGGGCCTTCAGCCAAATTATAGAACTTACTTGACGCGAGGACTTCTGCCTTCTAAATATTCTCTTTGGCGTCTGAATTTTGAGTTAATTGCTTTTAGCCGTTTTTTTTAAATTAAATTGGTTGTGCCCTTAAGGCATAAGATAGTGTGTCATATTCAGCCGATAACTAAGTTCAAGGATTTGTTCCGTAATGTTTGGCCAAATAAATAAAGTTATATGTGTTCTAGTGTAACTGACAGCCGCTCATTTTGGCCTCTTTCCACAATTCCAACTACCTCTCCTTTCCTGCTGCGTATCGTTGGGTTCAACTAGCTACAGTAAGAGTCAGACGTTAGAACAATAACTGCCTGTCATCTAAGCTCAAAGGTTGTATTTTGACCATTAAAGCGACTAGCAGAGAAGATTGAGCCATTATTGTTTGCGGAATTTCAACGAAGCACGCAATATGCAACATTGTCCCCATAACTGATCGTGGCCCATTGGTTCCAAGTCGAATGGAATACTACAGCCAGAGACATCGAATAGACTAATAAATATCCTAGCTGATACACTAGCGAAGCTTTTGCAACTAAATCCGAGGGACTAAATTACTCCTAAAATGCAGTGGAGATAATGTAATTCATTGGTGCGCTAAACTGAAGGACGAAAGTAACTTTCACATGCCGTATCAATGAAAAGTAACATACCTCATTGAAACTTGGACCTTCCACAGACAGAACTGCTACAGTGCAGCACAGAAAGTAACTGAAAGAAGTACGTAATGAGACAAACAGAAAAGACGCTTTTATTCAAAGAAGTCGCCAAGATTTATAATTGTCCCCTGGACAATACAAAGGGCCGGTTTGGTTCTTAACAGGTTGAGTGATCACCATGGACGACAATGCATGCTCTGCAACGTGTTCCCATGTTGGATACAAAGTTGGTAAGGAGTTCTTGGGGTAGAGCTCTCCATTCCTCTGCCAGCACAGTTGACAAAATATAGACGGTGGTGCCACAATACATCTCCCCAAGGCACCCCACTCGTGCTCAGTGGGATTTAAGTCTAGGGAACGGGCAGACCAGCCCATTCGCCGATATCCTCTCCTGCCAACAGATCCTGCACCTGCACTGTTCGATGGGTTGGCGCACTGTCATTCGTTAAATCAATTCAGGGCTGAATACCATCCTGAAAAGATGCACATGGGGAAGCAGTGAGGTGTCATAATAACGTTGACCACTGAGTGTACCAGGTTCAAAACATTTCGAGGTCAGTACACCCATACAACATTATGGCTTCCCCCATCATAACACACTGAGAGCAAAAACTATCGTTTTCGATTATGTTCCTGGATGAATTATGTAAGTAGTCGGGAGATGGCAGTGCTGGTGCAATTTTGATATAAAATTGCTATGCAAATTAATGAAATTGATCAATTAGTCCCCCTAGCCACTCCCACCCCCACCCCTTGACGATGTCATGTGTTTTCCTCAGCCTGCACAGTGTGGCTGGTTCGAGTCCTCCCTTGGGCATGGGTGTGCGTGTTTGTCCTTAGGATAATTTAGGTTAAGTAGTGTGTAAGCTTAGGGACTGATGACCTTAGCAGTTGAGTCCCATAAGATTTCACACACATTTGAACTTTTTTTTTTCAGTTTGCACGTGGGCTCCAGCGCCCTCACCCTCTCCACCAGCCCCCTCCTCCCCTCTCCTACCTACCGTATTGGCGAGAATTTCGAATTTTGGCACCAATTCCGAATTTTCGCTGTACAGTTCAATTGTCAGTTCAGAGGACATAAAATTAACAGAAATTGTTCACAGAAATTGTTTTTAAAACCGAAATAGATGGTAGAAATCGAAAGAATGAAACAATTCATAGGATGGGAAATTGGAGAATTATGCTCTGGTAAGGACGTAATTTGTATTTAATGGGACACGGATACTCTTGTTTGACTTCTAATCGCTTCCTTGCTTTGCATTTCAAAGGACAGGGATACTCTCGTTTAACTTTCGATAGCTTCATTGCTTTGTATAGTGCGATTGCAAGTCAATAAGACACTCCGCGGTGCGCTGCCAGGCTAGTCCAACACTGTTGTAGCTGCCTCTGCGCCACCAGCACCCCCCCCCCCCCCCCCCATCACACTCACAACAGGTAGCAGGCGTCACCTAATCTTGCTGGCTCGGGCCCTTCCCAGCCAGGCCGCATCCATGACGGCTGCCTGCCCCTGTCTTCTGGCCTGCTGCAGGCAGTTTGACATGAAAGGTGCCACTTGCCAGCAAACAAAGGATGTTTTCCTTAGATTTTATCCTCTCCCCACAGGTGCAATTTTTTCCTCAAACGCCTGCACCAAGCTTGGTTGAAGAAATAAATAAGTCAAGTTATAATCTACTGGTTGGCCCTCTTAGTTCCTGTTGGTCCTCTGCAAAATAGAGGGTGAAGTCTGAAGGTATATGAAACGCAACTCCACTAGAATAATCATCAGTCTTTGACAGTGCCTAGTTGTTCAAATGGCTCTAAGCACTATGGGACTTAACATCTGAGGCCATCAGTCCCCTAGAACTTAGAACTACTTAAACCTAACTAACCTAAGGACATCACGCACATCCATGCCCAGGGCAGGATTCGAACCTGCGACTGTAGCAGCAGCGCGGTTCCAGACTGAAGCGCCTAGAACCGCTAGGCCACACCGGCCGGCTGCCCAGTTGTGTCAGTGTAATTCTTGCAATATGAAATGGTCAGCCAGCAGTGACGCCAGCGGTAGTGCTAGTGGGAAACGGCCAAATTTGGGGCAATTTCGATGTAAGAGTTTATAAAATAACATTATGAATTCAAACTGTGACAGTATTCAAATTTTTCGAAATTGTGATACATTTTGGAAACAAATGGTTATAAAAGTTCTTCTTCATTACCATTACAACATTCATTTCCGAAATTTTGTTAGAACTAGAACGCCAGTTGGAAGCTGAAAGTCTCCAGCAAGCGGAGGAGTTTGTGCTACCATCATGTAAGAACATCTCAAAATTCTGTGTGTGACAGTATCTCTTAAAGTATTAAAATTGTAACAAGTGTTTATAACATTTCTACTGTTGTTCTAGCATTAGAGCAACAGCAGCTGGAAGAGTTTATGCTAACATCATGTAATTACATCTCCAAATTCTGTGTGATAGTTAACATGTTCTCAAAACAGCTCTTGATGTATTCAGATCGTAACAAGTCTTTATTAGACTTTTGACCTCACTGTTGCAGCATTAGAGCAGTTACCGATGAACATTGAGCTGCTGTTGCAGACTGAAATGCAGCAGAACGTAAGTACAATTCTAATAAATTGCCATTAGACTTTTTTTCATTGTATATAGTTTTGCGAGGTATATATTACTCATTGTTGTAGATGATGCTGCAGATCAAGAGGAAAATGAGATTCTAGTAGGGGTATGCGTCGAAAATGATGATCAGGAGTTACCAATTTCATCTGGTATGAAATTTTTATTTATTTTGTTGTGGGTTGGCAGGAGAACCAACACTGGGTTACTAGAGGAAGCCGAAAGGCACGCGTTTTAGCTCACGCAGGCTGGCGTGAGGTCTGGAACAGGACAAGGAAATTAGACTTTAGAAAAACGGACGTAGCTGGTGGAATACTTAACTTTAATCCATTAATGATGAGCGTCGCTCTTGACTGTACATTATTCGCAATATCAATAGTAACTGAACATGGCGCCTTGCTAGGTCGTAGCAAATGACGTAGCTGAAGGCTATGCTAACTATCGTCTCGGCAAATGAGAGCGTATTTTGTCAGTGAACCATCGCTAGCAAAGTCGGTTGTACAACTCGGGCGAGTGCTAGGAAGTCTCTTTAGACCTGCCGTGTGGCGGCGCTCGGTCTGCAATCACTGATAGTGGCGACACGCGGGTCCGACGTATACTAACGGACCGCGGCCGATTTAAAGGCTACCACCTAGCAAGTGTGGTGTCTGGCGGTGACACCAAATTTAATCTACACTCCTGGAAATGGAAATAAGAACACATTGACACCGGTGTGTCAGACCCACCATACTTGCTCCGGACAGTGCGAGAGGGCTGTACAAGCAATGATCACACGCACGGCACAGCGGACACACCAGGAACCGCGGTGTTGGCCGTCGAATGGCGCTAGCTGCGCAGCATTTGTGCACCGCCGCCGTCAGTGGCAGCCAGTTTGCCGTGGCATACGGAGCTCCATCGCAGTCTTTAACACTGGTAGCATGCCGCGACAGCGTGGACGTGAACCGTATGTGCAGTTGACGGACTTTGAGCGAGGGCGTATAGTGGGCATGCGGGAGGCTGGGTGGACGTACCGCCGAATTGCTCAACACGTGGGGCGTGAGGTCTCCACAGTACATCGATGTTGTCGCCAGTGGTCGGCGGAAGGTGCACGTGCCCGTCGACCTGGGACCGGACCGCAGCGACGCACGGATGCACGCCAAGACCGTAGGATCCTACGCAGTGCCGTAGGGGACCGCACCGCCACTTCCCAGCAAATTAGGGACACTGTTGCTCCTGGGGTATCGGCGAGGACCATTCGCAACCGTCTCCAAGAAGCTGGGCTACGGTCCTGCACACCGTTAGGCCGTCTTCCGCTCACGCCCCAACATCGTGCAGCCCGCCTCCAGTGGTGTCGCGACAGGCGTGAATGGAGGGACGAATGGAGACGTGTCGTCTTCAGCGATGAGAGTCGCTTCTGCCTTGGTGCCAATGATGGTCGTATGCGTGTTTGGCGCCGTGCAGGTGAGCGCCACAATCAGGACTGCATACGACCGAGGCACACAGGGCCAACACCCGGCATCATGGTGTGGGGAGCGATCTCCTACACTGGCCGTACACCACTGGTGATCGTCGAGGGGACACTGAATAGTGCACGGTACATCCAAACCGTCATCGAACCCATCGTTCTACCATTCCTAGACCGGCAAGGGAACTTGCTGTTCCAACAGGACAATGCACGTCCGCATGTATCCCGTGCCACCCAACGTGCTCTAGAAGGTGTAAGTCAACTACCCTGGCCAGCAAGATTTCCGGATCTGTCCCCCATTGAGCATGTTTGGGACTGGATGAAGCGTCGTCTCACGCGGTCTGCACGTCCAGCACGAACGCTGGTCCAACTGAGGCGCCAGGTGGAAATGGC
This sequence comes from Schistocerca serialis cubense, assembly GCF_023864345.2. Taxonomy (NCBI): domain Eukaryota; kingdom Metazoa; phylum Arthropoda; class Insecta; order Orthoptera; family Acrididae; genus Schistocerca; species Schistocerca serialis. The sequence continues at coordinate 529,051,502 of NC_064640.1, forward strand.
ATGGCAAGCCGTTCCACAGGACTACATCCAGCATCTCTACGATCGTCTCCATGGGAGAATAGCAGCGTGCATTGCTGCGAAAAGTGGATATACACTGTACTAGTGCCGACATTGTGCATGCTCTGTTGCCTGTGTCTATGTGCCTGTGGTTCTGTCAGTGTGATCATGTGATGTATCTGACCCCAGGAATGTGTCAATAAAGTTTCCCCTTCCTGGGACAATGAATTCACGGTGTTCTTATTTCAATTTCCAGGAGTGTATTTATTTAATTTTTTCGTAGTTATATATAAGCAATATCTCACTGTAGTCAAATTCAGTACAAACTTTCTTGCTGTTTTTTCTGACAATCAATATCTTGTTGTAGACGACTTTGATGAGATGGATCGGTGGCTCCATAAGGACCACATTTCTGGCAAGGGTGAAATGCCTGAGTCAGAGTGTGGGGTGGTGGCTCCTGAAAGGCAATGTGATTTCTCCATTCTGGAACAGGAGTTGGAGATATTTGACTAGGTGGGAGAACAACCAGGAAGATCGTCTGAACTGCTCAGTCCTGGAATCCAGAGTGTAAAAGGTGATTATAATGTGACCATTATCGTTACAGCATATAATTGTTATTCTGGAATGCTTATGTACTTAATTGTTATTGTTTGTTTACAGCATATGTTTCAAAAAATCTTGAGCCTTGTGCTTAATTTTTTCTGTTATTCATGTCACAAATGTGCCACCAACACTGCCACAACAACAGCTTGCTGTGGCATGTGCACCTTGAGTGGTGGTTGTGGGGGCAGATATCAAACATGCACCCTAGCAGCATGCACCGCTGTGCAAAGTGCCACTCCTTGCTGTGCGAGATGTGCCCACAGCTGCTCCAGTACCAGCTCCTGAGCCACTGTATACCCTCTGGCGACTGTGTGTGGTTCAGTCAGAGCAACGATCTCCCACCCGACAGGATGATGATGGTGTAGGTTTCAATATGCTGCAGCATCAACGGGCACCCTCGCCACAACCTGAAAGCGCCTCGCCCCCAATGCCGTCATCCACCTGCTGGACGCAGTCGTCTCCTTGTTGTGGTATTAATGATAATGAACCTGCGGCTCTGGTAGTGCTCTATCCCATCCTGTAGTGAAGGACATCAGATTGGCGGTGTCATCAGCCCTCTAGAATATTTAGCGGTTGCTAGGGCCTTTGAGGGGAGTATCTCATTTAATGGAATTGAGGATCCGGTTGGGGGGTATCGCAACCCAGTCAGGTTTCGAGAAGCATGCCTCCCAGTGCTGGAGACAGAGCTCCTCAAAGCACTACTCTGCAGTGAGTTGACTCACCCACCCAAACAGCAGGGAGCTGCTGAGGAGAAAACTTGCACTACAACTGCGGTGTTAATGGCTTTGGAGTCCATCAATAGCCGAGTGGCATAGTGAATCCACCTTGGGTGCTATATTGGCCTGGTTTTCCGAGATGGAAATGAGAGGATCAGCTAAAGCACTCAGCTAAATACCACATCTCGACATCCATATTCGTGTCTACGGTCCCTTAAATGGGCTGTCCAGTTATATCAAACTCCCTGATGATATTAAGAATAAGCATGTATGTATTAACAATCAAAATGCAAAGTATAACACTTCTTTTGGATGGTCAGTCCTGGCTTGTGAAAGAAAAATTAAACAAAATCCAGAGGGCACATCTCGATATGGAATAGATGTTAACATTCATGGATGTTATAACTTTGACAGTATTGAGTTCCCTGTAAAGATTCAGGACATACCAAAATTTGAGACACAAAATCCCAGAATATCAGTTCATGTTTATGGCCTGAAGAAGAATCAGAAAAGCAAGCCAAATGAGCAGGACAGGCATACTTTAGATGCATCATTCCATTTTTCGAAATATGCAGGTGAGCGTGATATTCATGTAAACATGTTGCTCTTCCCTGAAGGTGATAACCAGTATTACATATGGATCAAAGACATGGCCCGCCTCCTTTAAAGCCAATTGTCGAAACACGAACATAAAAAACACATTTGCTTTAGGATTCTAAACACCTTTTCAGAAAAAAAGTATTTAAAAACGCATCTAGAGGACTGTGAATCCAAGGAACCGGTACGTGTTGTTGTGCCTGCAGAAGAAAACGCGCTCATTAAATTCAAGAATGGTCACCACCAGGAACGATATCTGTTTGTTGTATACACAGACTTAGAATGTCTCCTTGCCCCTATCACCTGCTGTGAAGAGAACCCCTTAACTTCACATACCACCTTCACGTAAAAGCATGTACCGCATGCAGTGGCATACCAACTTGCATGTTCGTATGATCAAGTCTTACGTCGGGGATATTCCTGTGGTTTGGTTGCTCACTGAACTTGAAAAACTCTCGTGGGGTGATGATGGGCTTTACAGCACCAACTTCCCCATGACCGAGTCAACGGAAGATAAAAAGTAATACAATGATGCGGTTAACCGACATATTTGTGGGCTGCCGTTAGATAGAAAAGCTGGAACTCCCCATAGAGGTCATCGTTATCTAACGGGAAAGTTCCGCAGTGCAGCTCATAGAGCATGCAATTTGAGGTATCAGTTACCATGGCACATACCCGTTTTCTTCCATAATTTACGTGGGTAAGACGCTCACTTTCTAGTTGAACAATTTGTTAACTTCGATTGGGAGAAAAGTCAGGTCAGTGTCCTGCCTGAGAGTGTTGAGAAGTATATTTCATTCTCCAAACGAATGACGCCAAAAATTACGCTCCGCTTCCTTGACACGCAACGTTTTATGAAGGCTACACTCTACCTCAGGAGGATATGCATATCACCCGATCTGCATACCCCAATGAGGAAAAGTTTCAGTTTGTGGCTAGGAAAGGATTTTTCCCTTATGAGCATCTGGATAGTAAGGCGAAACTCGATGGAAGCAGGCTACCCAACATCTCTCCATTTACCAGTACTCTCACAAGCGATGCCATGACTAGTACAGATTATGAGCATGCCGTGAATGTCTGGCAAGAATTCAAAATTCTAAATTTTGGTGAATACGCAAGACTATACGTGGACACCGACGTGCGGTTGCTTGTGGATGTTTCTGAAAATTTATGGAGTGTATGCATGGCCACATCCTCTGGACACCATCTTTTATTACATGGCACCTGGGTTGTCCTTGGATGCAATACTCAAGAAAACGAGGTGCAGCAACGAACTTTTGACTGATACTGATATGCTTCTTTTCTTTGAGGGCGGGATCTGTGGAAGGCTTTTCCAATGTGTCCATAGACACGCCAAGGCAAATAGTCCACGTATGTGTGCAGGGTTCAACGAATCCCTCGATTCAACTTATATTCTATATTTAGATTTGAATACCTTATACGGGCACACCATAATGCAGCCATTGCTGGGTGGTGGGTTTCAGTGGGTGCCCGAAAACGAATTAGAGGGATTAGGTGAAAAAATATTGAGTCTGGCAGTTGATTCTGATGTAGGGTATGTGGTGGAGGCAGATCTCATATATGCTGTTAATTTTCTTGAAATGACAAGGTATTTGACATTATGTCCAGAACAACAAGTCCCGCAAGGAATCATTATCCCTAAACTGATGATCTCTGTTGGACTCAAGCAGAGGTTTGTGTAATTCATTATCATAATCTCCATCAGTGTCTCAGGTTAGGAATGGAGCTATCTCCTCCAATCATTCCACCTGGTTGAAGGAGTATATTGAATAAAATACCGAAAAGAGGGCGGGCGCGACTAGTGATTTCGAAAAAGATTTTTAAAAATAGATGAATAATTTCATTTTCAGTAAAACCAGACAGAATGTAAGATATGAATGCGATATTTTGATTAGGACCAAATGGGACGGGCAGTGTGGAGTCAGAAAGTGCATCGCTAGCCCAAATTTTAAGCAGGTCATTATTTTCAATGAGAAATTTGTTGCTGTGGAGATGTCGAAGGTTTCAGTAGAATTTACAAAACCAATTTATTTTGGTATGTGTGTACTGGACATCTCCAAACTCCACATGGACTACTTCCACTATGGGTTTGCTAAAACTCATTTCGTGGAACCAAAGTTACTTTATATGGATACAGATAGCTTCATGTATTGGGTGAAGAACTGTAATCCACATGAAGTAATCATGTGTCACGGTAATGTGGCGTTCGCGGTGCTCCGCCGCAACCTCCGCATTTGGCGCAGCATACTAGTATTCGATTGCGAGGTCATGAGGTGTACACTGTGTTGCAGTCTAAAGCCTGATTATCACCTCTTCACGATAAAAGAGCCATTTCTCATTATGGGATTGAAACCCTCCCCTACTCACACTATTCACTTGAAGCGGGAGAGAGGATGGAGGACTCTGATGGTGTGGATGGTGTGAATGAGAGAGAGAGAGAGAGAGAGAGAGAGAGAGAGAGAGAGAGAGAGAGTGACTGGCTGAGTGAGAGCTTGTACCTTATAGTATGGCCCTTTTATCGTAGTTTAAATATTGTATGTGTGATGTATGGCGTGCCTGCATGTGTGAGTGCTTATGTATGTCTGTGTGTATGCATGTGAGTGCGTTTGAGTGTGGACGCCTGTGCAAATATGTATGCCTGTGTACAATATATTCTGCTTTTTTTCTGAATAAGTAGCATAATATCTAGGCACGAATATATAAGCATTATGTTTGGGATGAACATTTTAGAGCCAACCGCCTCATTTTATTATTAAATTATTTCAGCTGCTTGAGGTGGGAAATGTTTGGAGCCGCCCAGTTCAAAGTATAAATTAAGTCTTGTGTTTGGGTGGACTTTCAGTATTAATAGTATTAGCGTGAGAAGAATTATAGCTCTGCAATAGCTGTAATCAGTACTGCAATGTAAAGTAATTTTTTTTCAATCAGTGCTATTATTTTTAAAACCAAGAACTGCAAATAAAAATAATTCAAACAGTAACAGGGACTGTGAATTTAAAATCAGTATTACTTCGTGTATTGTAAAAACAACAAAATTTGTGGATGTAAAGCTGTTTTTATGTCCAAATAAAAAATTATTATTCGTTACCGTACATCTTTATTGTTACTTCACAACATCCAGATGTATATAAAGGCTGTGCAAGATGCACAAGATATTAGTTTAAAGCATGAGGGACGTGACGTTCAAGATGTAGGCAAACGATTACATGGTATTTCGCCTATCGTGCTGCACGGCGGCCCGTATTCGTGTCCGGTTCCAAAGACACATAGCAAACGTGGCTGAAATTGTATCTTCTGTGCTTGAACAAAGCCACAGACATAGGATCTGGGCAAAGCTACTTACTATCTAAGTAGGAGCTGGGTAGAAAGAAAGAAAAACACAGAATGTGAGGTAAAAACTTCATTTATTTTCATTAATTCAATTTAAAAATAATTTTACATTTTCATAAGCAGATACAGCACTATTTTCACACATCTTCTTCTTCTTGAGCTTACGGATAGCAGGACACCCGTAGAATTCCAAACCTTGAATAGATGCAGACTTGAAGATTCGCTGCATCCATGTGATCTTCTCCTCGCCTTTGACATAGATGATGGTCTCACGATGATCGAATATTCGAAGTGACGTCGTCACTTCTTTATAAGGTATACCAGGATCGTCCCAGTAGAGTCCATGAAAGAAACGTGTAAGCCACTTTACACTCCTCCGTGCTGTAACACAGTTCACGCCCTTGAAAGGCCTTGGTGATGCAATTCTTGTTGAGAATGTCTCTATTACAACAGCATCTTCTGTGTATACTATGAGTGCAACATTTTTAAATGTGAATTGTCTACCCTCATCATCATGGAAACCTTGAATGTCGGCAACGGCGTTCACATTGCAAATTGTCATTGTGAAATGCTTTTGGCATGCCACAGCACTTCATCATTTATACAGTACGCTGCATAACACCAGTAAGTGGGCAATAGTTAATCACACAGTCATGTAGAACTAGAGCATAGACTGCAATGTGTTCTTGGAAATTTGATAAGGATTCAAATTCGATTCATACATCTATTGGTACTGATTTAATTATCTCATTCTGCTTAGAACAGTCTATCACGATGGCTGGTGCCTGCTCCTTCGATTTCCGTGGACTGAGTACGCATCCTTCCTCTTCAACACCTTCATAGTAAGAAGCATGGAACCTTGCATACATACGTACGGAATTCGGAATTCAAGAAGACTCTAGCATTAGTTAAATTACTGTTGTCAAATACTGTGGAATCATTTGCTAAATTCCACCTCCCATTGGTCTGGAATGCAAGTGTGATGAATCTTGGTGTTTACAGCTGCACTGATGTTCTAATAACCCATGTTTGTCTGATCGCTGTCGATAGCACTGGTACTCAAAAGCTTACAACGAGCGGAAAGTTAAAGGCAGATATGTACCGGTATTCAGAACTTTTAAAACCTTGAGCTCCTTGAATGTATGAGATCCTATCCGTTGCGCTCCGAACCAGAATAAGCTCCTGTTTAGCATTCATAATAATCCACTGCATGTCCCCAAGTACCCTATATGCATTTTTAGAGGTATGCATGTAGTAAATAGGTGGTACTCTTCTGCTGTTCTGTCGCAAAAAAAAAAAAAAAAAAAAAAAATGGTTCAAACGGCTCTGAGCACTATGGGACTTAACTACTGAGGTCATCAGTCCCCTAGAACTTGGAACTATTTAAACCTAACTAACCTAAGGACATCACACACATCCATGCCCGAGGCAGGATTCGAACCTGCGACCGTAGTGGTCGCGCGGTTCCAGACTGTAGCGCCTAGAACCGCTCGGCCACTCCGGCGGGCTGTTCTGCCGCAGGCTCGTCTATGAACCATTCTGCATTTTCTAAGCCATTCAAATTAGAGGGTGATGATGAGACATATGTTTTAAGCATTGATGCTATGATATCATAACGTGTGTGCTCAATCTCTACCCCATAACGTATTTCCTGGAACAGGAATGCCAAGCCATTACGTGTAAACTTTGACCCCACTGTATGACTACCATCCTTTTTCTTAAAGGATCCATCCAAATATATGAAACTCTTGCATGGAAGAGTTAAAGCGTCTTGGTGCTGGATGACAGGACACCCGTAGGTGTGTTCTTGTTAAATACCGCTGAAGCATAAGGTTTATACGAGAAGTATTCCTGGAGTATGATTCGCTCATCATATTCCACTGGGTGAGATATATTGAGCGACGGCGTCATTGCGAGGTTTCAAGCCTCCTGATTTAATAAACTCGTAGTTCGCACGTTCTGCTGCGAAGTGCGGTGCTGTGCGCTGTGTGCCTGGTTTTATATCTTACGCCCATATTGTCTTAGATGTAGTAGCACAATGATTTCCTCACCGTGAAAGTCAACAAGTTGATAATTCTGATCCACAATACGCAGCTCCAGGTAGTCCAGCGTCTGAACTGCCACTGGAAGGCATTTAGCGTTGGCAGGAGTCTCAACATCTTATACCCTGTTCCAACTGATGGGAAGAATCCGTAAATTGAATAAACCAATCTATCGTTGAGATACGAGTTCGTTGTGACGTTATACTCAACACGGATTGTACTGACAGGGACAATATCCACTGTCTGATCAGATTTGTAAAATTTATTGGGATCCGTCTTCAAAACATGTCCCTTTGTGAAATCCAGTAGTGGGCCTATTGAACCTTTTTGCTTAAAGTCAATCGATGCATTCATCGTCCTTATTTCAAATTTAAGTGTACTGATGTTTGCACAGAGCTCAATCCTTTTTTCAGACTGTTTTAAAACTTCGTTTAAATCGTCAACATTGCATGCACCAGGTTCAGCTTCCACAATTTCGTTTTTACCAATAATTTCCAGATGCAGTTTATTGTTAGGCTTTGTGACATTTGGGATGGTTTTGAATGTCTCCAGTCCAATCAGCGAGATGCTCCAATTTCCAACGCTTAAATCAATTGGTGGGAAGTAATTCGCACGTAGTACAGACGATCGTTCTTTTAAAGTCAGAGTGTACAACATTGCATCCAAACATCGACCGGTAGGTGGGTGCTTAATACCCGTCCTTATGCATCATTCGTAAACGTCAGGAGCGACATGATGCATAGATGACCACACAGGAATGTATTAAAGTCTTGGTAGCGTCGAAAATTGTAGAACACATGTCTTCTGCCTGCGAAGTATCGTTGCAATTCTTCTTGGGGTCGCAGGTCACCGAATAATTCGAAATAGTAGACGTTATTTGCATTTCTTGTTTTAACATATGCTACCCTGCTATAGCCAGATTAACAGTTCCGCATTCTCCTGATTTCCACGTAGTCTTAGGTAAGGTATTCCTCATAAACACACCTAGGAATCTCGGAATGTTGAATTCCTTCGTAACAAACTTAAATAGATCTGTATTTGTAAGCGCCCTGTGTGGTAGGACTGCTAGCGGGCCTTGTTTTTGAAGACACCTAGTCCTTTCTTATATTGTTTCAAGTATAGCCCTATTCCGATGGCTGCTGCCTCAGTCGTGCGGTTATGTCTTCATGCCTCCTGAAGTTGCTCCTGAGAGTTTTGTGCGTTCTTGACTGTCCTGGCAATAGCCCTAGCACCCCCACCCAGTCAATCAACCACTGAGAGACCGGCAAGGGCAGGAATGAGGAAGGGAATAATTCCACCCGACGTCTTGGGTATTGGTAGAACACTGGGTGATTTAATCGATCTTTTTTTTCTCTCTTCTTTCTGCTTCAGGGCGCTTTTAGCTGCATACAACGCTCCTTGGCACCCTACGTGCAGCGTTCGTAGCTTAGTTGAACTTCTTCACGCCCAAGCCTAACTTAACTTTACCACACATAGTTTTTTCAGCTGAAAATGCTGCAGTGCGCTAACCTATACCAATATCCCTTTCGTACGTATTGTCTTAGCTTTATCAGCTAAAATTCGATCGGTGGTATGACGATCTTTATTTGTTGCGTAAGCGATGTCGTGTTCCATACGCGTTTCGTCGAGTAGATTTATCCCCTCATCAACGCGTGCCAAGCATTTATGAAGTTTTGTTCCAGGTCCGCAGTAGTTATGTCCAGGAATGTGTAATTTGACTGGTAGTTTTGAAACGGAACTTGTTGTCCCAGCCGGCAGGAGTGGCCGTGCGGTTCTAGGCGCAACAGTCTGGAGCCGAGCGATCGCTGAGGTCGCAGGTTCGAATCCTGCCTCGCGCATGGATGTGTTTGAAGTCCTTAGGTTAGTTAGGTTTAATTAGTTCTAAGTTCTAGGCGACTTATGACCTCAGTAGTTAAGTCGCATAGTGCTCAGAGCCATTTCTTGTCCCATTCCATATTTTTCTCAATAAATTCCGGCACAGGAGAATTATAGCGAGAGTGTTTTTACTCTGCAGAAGTAAGTATGTGAGTAACAAGCAGTAGAGAATGGGCCAAGCGGTGTTTATTTAATTATTTAGTTTTGTTTCGTGTGTGTCACGTTTCCTTGCATCCTTTCCCTTATGCGACCTTGGACTGTATGGAGATGTAATGTGAAGTAGCAGAAAGCTTTGGTCAGAGGTCGTAGCATTGGATGAGTAGAGTGGTTCTTTGGTAGGATAGTACCAACCCCTAAACGCGAACAAGTTTGGCAAAGATAGTGTGCACGTCAGGTCAGAGAGGTCGCGAAGACACGAGTATTGGCTGTGTCAGGTTGGCGAACCATCCCCTCTACCACCTTTTGAACGAACAACGGTTAGGCGAGGTGTTCGCAGCCGCTCTTGTTCCTGGGTAGCGGCGCTGGACAGACTTGGAGACGCAGCTCTCGATTTTGGTAATGTTAACGAAGGTATCAGAAGATCTCAAAACTGCTAATAATAAAGTCCAGATGCTGAAATCAGGTGTGAGATTACCACCAAACCCCATAAGGGGGTTTAATTTCATAATTTAGTCAAATTTCAGTAAGAACTTTGCGTTTGTGCCTTGGTCAGACCACGCACCATGGGCCTTAAGCTCACGGTCGTATTTTTGCTCTGTGTTTAACGGAAGTCCCCTCATTTAATGTATTTTAATGAGGTCTTTCTTTTACAGTAGTATTTTGAGGGACTTTTACTTATTTTTCATATGTTCTCTTTGTGTACTTGCTTTCCCACCTCGTGGTTGGTTTGAGCAACCGCCACATTGGTAACGTGCAGTTTCGGTCTGGAAATGTGTTGTAGACGAGTGAATAACCATACGGTAGTGAGCGAGTGTAAGACAGGGAAGGTATAATCTCGTGTGTCCGCATTTTTTGCATTTCTGTTGGCTAGTGCAACTTGCGCACGTGTGTGGAATAGTATTAACGTGATAATTAGTTAATGATTCTTGTGCCCCCAACTATTTGATTTGCTGGCAATGTTGCACGTTACATAAAATATACGGGTTAAACTCTTGTATCCAGAAAAGTTCAGATTTTAATGCCTATTGATAGAATAAGGACTTAGTAGTAAATAGTAAATGTTCGTCCCCAAAATGGTTCAAATGGCTCTGAGCACTATGGGACTTAACATCTGAGGCCATCAGTCCCCTAGAACTTAGAACTACTTAAACCTAACTAACCTAAGGACATCACACACATCCATGCCCGAGGCAGGATTCGAACCTGCCACAGAAGCGGTCGCGCGGTTCCAGACTGAAGCGCCTAGAACCGCTCGGCCACACCGGCCAGCTTGTTCTTCCCCCCAGCTCAGTAACGTGGTGTTGTTTCTCAAAGCAAGATTCGTTAATAGTTAAGTGCAGCACTTGCTACCGATTCTTCAGCGTACGTATCAACGAAAATTGAAATTTTTAGGCAAATACTCTTCCGCCCTGAACGAGTTCGCTTGTAGTGTCTTTGCTGAACTTGTTCTGAGTGACCTTTAGTAATTGGTTGTAATATTCATGGATTTAGGTATAATTGTGTGCCTGCATAAAATTACATTGAAGCCAGATCCGCGCTCCCCTCTCCCTTTCCATCATTACGTGGTGAAAGTGAATCATGTTAACTAGAGAGACCAGTTGTGATCATGTATATTCTTTCTTTTTTTTATTTTAACACCAATACAGAATATAGAAAATAAAGCCTTCTTGAAGCACAGAATCCAGCACGTATTTATCTTAAACTTACTGATAGTACATTAGTTTTCGCCAGCACCATACTGACCCACTGTTCGAAGTCGTCTACATGCTCTCTGTTCATACTTCACTATGTAATGTCTCCATACACAGCTTTAACACAAGGCAGCCATCTGTTCAGTCTTTCCAACACAATGGATGCCACCCTCTGTAGATTGAAAAAAAATTTGTTGCTGGAGTGCTGTAGATAAATGGATGTGTCATCTGATTTCACATGGAGTGCTGAGTCATTGTACACTGTTGTAAAGGGGAGAGTTAGAGTAGCATAGCAAATGTCCCGAGAAGGACGGCACGGATGATACTTGACGGTCAACTGCTGCTTGATGTAGGCTTTTGGACGACAGAGTTCATCTCAAATGTGATTTGAGACTTTCTCGGCGTATTCCATTCGTGAAATCTTCTCGGGTGATCAGCCGAGTAAAGGCGTCGTCTTCTCGCAACGTATCGAAGGGTTTCGTACCCACCAACTTCAAGCGAAGTGTCGAGATGCTCCCTCTGCTCTCCTTTTGTGACTTCCTCACTGTGAGGATGTTCTATAGGAAGTTTGTGGCCGTTTGGCCTTTACTCCCCTGGGAATCTGGTTGGATCTTCTGTCTGTACTGGTAGGTTTCTCTGTACTGGCAAGGAGTGCCGATGACCTACTTCCTGTACTTGTCGGTGTGGCGACTTTTCTTCTTCTTCTTGGCTGTTGTTGAGGGCCCTTCCTCGGTTGGGATGTTGTGCAAAATGCATCCCGCTTTATCATACTCTCCGTTTACCAGAGAGATGATGATACAGCGCATCTGCCACTCTGTGAAGATAGGGTAGGAGTCAATCAGATTGAACTCCTCCCTAGAGGCGACCCATAGTGAGCACCATCAACTCACCGACATATGGTTTAGCCAAGTACCTAGCACAACTGCTCAAACCGATCGTGGGTCACTGTGAGCACCATGTCAAGAACTCGGCGGAGTTTGTGAAGGTACTACAAGGCTTTCGCCTGGATAAAGAAGATCTTCTTGTCAGCTTTGACGTCACCTCACTCTTCACACGAGTACCGCTGGAAGACTCCCTAGCGCTGCTCGAAACACGCTTTAGTGAGGACACAATAAAGCTGTTCCGGCATGTGTTAACAAACACCTACTTCAAGTGTGGAGGCAAATTTTATGAACAAGTGGATGGTGTAGCCATGGGATCCCCCTTAGCTCCAGGCATCGCCAATCTTTACATGGAGCACTTTGAAGACATAGCCCTGGACACCGCCCCATTGAAACCTAAAGCCTTCTACAGATATGTGGATGACACTTTTGTCGTGTGGCCACATGGCAGAGAGAACCTGCAAGACTTCCTGCGACATCTCAACAGCATACACAGCAACATACAATTCACCATGGAGGTGGAAGAAAACGGAAGCTTGCCCTTCCTTGACATTCTAATCAAGAGGCACCCTGATGGCACCTTGGGTCACGCTGTGTATAGGAAGAAGACACATACGGATTTATACCTTCATGCACAGAGTTGCCACCACCCAGCACAACGCAACTCAGTGCTTAACACACTTGTGCACAGGGCCAAGTCTATCTGTGATGATGACAGCCTACCTGCAGAGTTACAACACCTAAGGAAGACCTTCCGCAGCAACGGTTATAATGAGACGCAAATCTCGCGCGCCCTACACAAGAGCAGGAAGGTAGACACACCAGAAGAAGAAGATGAGACCAGATGCCTGGCATTTCTACCATACGCGGGACCGCCAACAGCCAAGATTGCCCGCATTCTGGAGAAACACAACATCAAGACAATTTTTCATGCCCCAAGTAAAATTAAGGACATACTTGACTCAGTCAAAGACCACCTAGGACTGCAGACTCCGGGCGTATACAGTATTGAATGTGAATGTGGTACGAAATACATCGGACAAACGCAGCGCTGCATCACGCAAAGGCGCTCGGAACACATTAGAAATGTACGCCTTGGTCAGACAGAAAAATCGGCGGTAGCGGAACATAGCCTTAACGAAGGACACACCTTCCTCTTTGAGGGTACGAAGAAGCTGTGTGACGCTAAAGGATTTTGGGATTCAGTTTTCAAAGAGGCTGTAGAAATTCGGTTGAACAGCAACCTGATCAATCGAGACACTGGTTTCCAACTTAGTACAGCTTGGAATCCCGCAATAACTGAAATTAGAAGAGAACGCTCCGGCACGAAGACGGTAGCGGCCACAGACGTATTAGGAACCGGCAGGGACTCGACGCCCGGTCCGCGCCGCGAACCCTCCACCACTGGCGCGGCGGCCGATTCCGCAGGTACCTGATTGGTCGGCGCCCGGAATCAGTCACTGGCCCAGGAGCCTTTATAAGACCGCGCAACACAGCATCTCATCCACTCCCTAGGTCGGTACGACATGTCCCGCGATAAGCATAAGCGCCCTATGACGATCTTCGACGATTAAGTCGAAGAGAAAATCCCAATACCCAATCCCTAATCCAGTTCCTTCCCATGTAACACCAATCTTCTCGCCTACCTCAGGCAAGTACTAGACTCACTCACAACAAACATCACAAGTCACAGACACCAAAAAACTATAGAAAAATCACACACACAAGTTCACAGGGGAGTAAAAGCCGAAAGGCTACAAACTCCCCCACACACACTTCCCCAAAGAGGGGAAAGTAACAGATGTAAGCAGCAGCAGCAGCAGCATCTCGACACTTCGCTTGAAGATGATGGGTACGAAACCCTTCGAAACGTTGCGAGAAGACGACGCCCTTACTCGGCTGATCACCCGAGAAGATTTCACGAATGGAATACGCCGAGAAAGTCTCAAATCACATTTAACATACCTCTACGGGGAGGATATCCATCGCAGCTACCAGATGCTACAGAAACTACGACTCAAGACGGGCAAGCTGCTTAGCAGACTGGCCTTCTTACAACGGTGTCGAGATAAAGAAGTGTTGCCGAAATTTGCCAACTTGCGACACCCTGTGAGCACGACAAGATCCAGACGCATACTACAACGAGCCGGTGCGGCCCTGGTGCGCGAACATATACGGGTCACCAGGCAGGAGTTAGATAAGAACGCAGGGATGCTGCTTACTCAACACCTTCGATTGGCATCCTATCTCCCACCACACACATGGGAGTGGATCGACGGAAACACATATGCAAGCAGTGAGATCCACAAGAGAAAAGCCACGGAAAAACAATGTGGCAAGTTCACCAGACTGTCTGGAGCCCGGCAACATGCCGACCACACAACCAATGCCAAGACTGTCATCAATCTGGCAGGCAAAGAACTGGACGAGACCACAATATCAGTGCTGTCGAGAGGACTTAATTTTGCTCCAGTACCCAGGACACTACCTAAGCGAGACATTATCAGCAGCATCGAGCAAGCCGTGCGCGGCCTCCCTACGGAGGCAGCTGAGGAAGTTAGGAGAGAGACGTGTAGGGTCCTGGAGAAGGCAAAAATGTCCAAGAACAACATAACGTCTGCTGAATGGAAGGCTCTTAAGGCCCTACGTGAGGATGAGGACACTGTCGTTCTAGCTGCTGACAAAGGCAATGCCACGGTGATACTGAGGAAAGAAGATTATTGGCAGAAGATAAACTCACTGCTACAAGATACTGCCTACAAGCAACTGGACAAGGACACGACAGCTTCCGTGACTCGCAAGACCATCGCCTTGCTCAATGACTCTGGACTGGAAAAGGACGTCATCAGGAAGCTGTACCCCAGAGCACCGGCACCACCACGGCTATATGGGCTCCCTAAGATCCACAAAGACGGAGTTCCATTGCGACCCATAGTGAGCACCATCAACTCACCGACATATGGTTTAGCCAAGTACCTAGCACAACTGCTCAAACCGATCGTGGGTCACTGTGAGCACCATGTCAAGAACTCAGCGGAGTTTGTGAAGGTACTACAAGGCTTTCGCCTGGATAAAGAAGATCTTCTTGTCAGCTTTGACGTCACCTCACTCTTCACACGAGTACCGCTGGAAGACTCCCTAGCGCTGCTCGAAACACGCTTTAGTGAGGACACAATAAAGCTGTTCCGGCATGTGTTAACAAACACCTACTTCAAGTATGGAGGCAAATTTTATGAACAAGTGGATGGTGTAGCCATGGGGTCCCCCTTAGCTCCAGGCATCGCCAATCTTTACATGGAGCACTTTGAAGACATAGCCCTGGACACCGCCCCATTGAAACCTAAAGCCTTCTACAGATATGTGGATGACACTTTTGTCGTGTGGCCACATGGCAGAGAGAACCTGCAAGACTTCCTGCGACATCTCAACAGCATACACAGCAACATACAATTCACCATGGAGGTGGAAGAAAACGGAAGCTTGCCCTTCCTTGACATTCTAATCAAGAGGCACCCTGATGGCACCTTGGGTCACGCTGTGTATAGGAAGAAGACACATACGGATTTATACCTTCATGCACAGAGTTGCCACCACCCAGCACAACGCAACACAGTGCTTAACACACTTGTGCACAGGGCCAAGTCTATCTGTGATGATGACAGCCTACCTGCAGAGTTACAACACCTAAGGAAGACCTTCCGCAGCAACGGTTATAATGAGACGCAAATCTCGCGCGCCCTACACAAGAGCAGGAAGGTAGACACACCAGAAGAAGAAGATGAGACCAGATGCCTGGCATTTCTACCATACGCGGGACCGCCAACAGCCAAGATTGCCCGCATTCTGGAGAAACACAACATCAAGACAATTTTTCATGCCCCAAGTAAAATTAAGGACATACTTGGCTCAGTCAAAGACCACCTAGGACTGCAGACTCCGGGCGTATACAGTATTGAATGTGAATGTGGTACGAAATACATCGGACAAACGCAGCGCTGCATCACGCAAAGGCGCTCGGAACACATTAGAAATGTACGCCTGGGTCAGACAGAAAAATCGGCGGTAGCGGAACATAGCCTTAACGAAGGACACACCTTCCTCTTTGAGGGTACGAAGAAGCTGTGTGACGCTAAAGGATTTTGGGATTCAGTTTTCAAAGAGGCTGTAGAAATTCGGTTGAACAGCAACCTGATCAATCGAGACACTGGTTTCCAACTTAGTACAGCTTGGAATCCCGCAATAACTAAAATTAGAAGAGAACGCTCCGGCACGAAGACGGTAGCGGCCACAGACGTATTAGGAACCGGCAGGGACTCGACGCCCGGTCCGCGCCGCGAACCCTCCACCACTGGCGCGGCGGCCGATTCCGCAGGTACCTGATTGGTCGGCGCCCGGAATCAGTCACTGGTCCAGGAGCCTTTATAAGACCGCGCAACACAGCATCTCGACACTTCGCTTGAAGATGATGGGTACGAAACCCTTCGAAACGTTGCGAGAAGACGACGCCTTTACTCGGCTGATCACCCGAGAAGATTTCACGAAGAGTTCATCTCATTTCACCTCCGTAAACCGAACTTTAACACTTTTAGTTACATTCTCGATCTTTGTCACAACACGCCACTCTCTGTCTATGGCTGCTTCTATTGCAATATGTAAACTTTCGAACGACTAGCGGTTAAATTATACACATAAGAGAAGAGTAGTGGTGCACAAGGCTTAATTGGTATCTTCTCAGCCAGTACAACCTCACTTTGTCCATGCAGTATCACTGGAACATTCTGCTATGGCGCGTATTATGGAGCTCAGTATCAACTTGCGTCATGCTGATTACGACCCCCGGTGCACGTCAGCGACTCAGGGGCTCACAGGGTGTCTTCATCCGACAGTAACATCTGATTGTCCTGCTCCAACAATCTGACCAGGTGTGCGACAGGATCCCCGGATGCTGCAGCGGCTGCGGGTCGCAACAGGCTGGGAGACGTCACTGTTGCTGACCCCGACAGGCTGGAGGACGTCGCATCTGCTGATGAGCAAAGAAGATGAATGGTTACAAGCGGTGATATAAGCACGAAGACTCTTCTACGGCTTCTTGCTATTCTGTTGCTGCTGCAGCTGGCCGGCGCTGGACGATCTCGACTGGTGCTTCATGCTGACTGACTGACTGCAACTGAGGCTGCAGAGCTGCTCGGACCACTTTATATCCCCATTGTGATTGGATGCTGCGTTTCTATTGGCTACTGCCAATTTCAAGCGACACTGATGATATAATTGTGTTAGGGGAATGGAATTGGATTTTCCTTCCAGGAGGATCAGGGTTCGAGTCCCAGGAAGCGTACCGCTATTTTTAATTTCCCTCCAATTCCCGGGTGGGGGGTGGGTTGGGACGTCAGCACAGCCGTGGCACAAAGAAATTTCCGCCAAAATTCGAAACTCCCGCCAAAATTCGAAATTCCCGACAATAGGGTTGGTGGGGGAGAGGGGAAGGGGGACGAGATGGTAGCCCACCTGCAGGTTGAGAAAAAACACATGACGCCATCCGGGGGTGGGGCTGGGTAGGGTCAGAGGGAGATTAATCGATCAATTACTTAATTTGCGTATCTATTTGATATCAAAATTGCGCTAGCGCCGCAATCTCCCTGCTACTTACGTACGCTCATCTGGTGAGTTGTGGCATAGTGGGAATGGCTAGAATATAATTTCAAGGCTATAGAAATATATGTGACTATGTAGAGATATAGATAGTCTATAGGAAAAGTTTCGGACAAGTAGCTGTGCGAATATCAGGAGATCAGATTACATGTCAGTGCTAGGCAAACATGGGAATGTTGAATTGTTGAAGGAATGCATACAAGAGCTAGGCAATGAAAACAATATTGTAGCTATGAAAAAGGAGGTACGTAAGAAAGAGTTGAAAATCGGTACTGTGAATAGAATTTGACAGAGCACTGAAAGATCTTATTCAAAACATGACCCTGGAGTAGACGATACTCCCTCAGAATTGTTGAGATCCTTAAATGGGCCATCTATGACACGACTATGCAACATGATATGTGTGATGTATGAGGCAGGCGAAATACCTTCAAATGTGTAGCAGAACGTAATAGCCGGCCGCTGTGGCCAAGAGGTTCTAGTCGCTTCAGTCCGGAACCGCGTGACTGCTAAGGTCGCAGGTTCGAATCCTGCCTCGGGAATGGATGTGTGTGATGTCCTTAAGTTAGGTTTAAGTAGTTCTAAGTCCTAGGGGACTGCTTAAGTTAGGTTTAAGTAGTTCTAAGTCCTAGGGGACTGATGACCTCAGATGTTAAGTCTAATAGTGCTCAGAGCCACTTGAACCAAGAACGTAAGAATTCCAACTATAAAGAAGGCAGTTGCTGACTGGTTTGAATATTAACAAACCATCAGTTTAAGAGTCGTGGTTGCAAAATACTGAGACGCATTATATGCAGAATAATGGGAAAACACGAAAGTAGTTATGCCTTGGGCATTCTGCCTCATCTTGTTAACACTTGTGGTGTCACAATGTAACAGCACCACCGACAACCTTAACCTACAATCGATGCTAGCGTTATACCTCTGCGAGGAATGTTTGAGATGTGACCGTGAGATAACCTAATGGAAACAGAAAAATGAAACTGGGATTCGTTTCCAAAATCTTCCAGCAAAGTGTAAGCAGCAGTAAACGGTGGGTCAATAACAGACGTCCTTCCAATACAAAAGCAAGTTGTAACATTACGTACTAAAACCGGTCGCCAGCCTAATTAGGCATTCTTGTGTCAAGAAAAATGATAAAACAGAAGGCAGTGCTAAGGCTAACCTAACTTTCCTTCACACACACACACACACACACACACACACACACATACACACACACACAGACTAAACTCTTTCCTTACAACTGCTCATACTACAACACAGTAATCTAACCTTGCAGATAAATGGGCTAGTAAGAAATGGCTAAAGAGATAGTAAACAGTAACAGATGCCTCTCAACAACATATACCTTAAATGAATTAGGTGTAAAAGTTTATAAAACCAATTACCCTTGAAGTGATTCTGAATTTAAATCTGGGCGTCTGATAATCATCACAACCTATAACTTCATTGCTTAATACCGAGTCTCTATTCCTGTACATAAACCAGCTTGCATTAGAATAGATAACACAGTAAATATTTCTTTCTTAAACTCGGATTTAAGCAAGTAAACAGAATGCAAATCTAATTACACTGGCTCTGATGGAGCCTTTGCATTGCCTCATTAACTAACTAGCCTTGTACATGAAGACCCTTAAACTTTCATGGTTTGAAGAACCATGCTGATTAACAAGACTACAGCAGTATGTAACAGAAATGGTAAGTATTCTTATCATTAGTTATTAATTAAGTAAAACACAATAAACTATAACTCTTTAAATAACAAATGTGCTTTCATAAACAGTCTATTGACCTACTCAAAATTATAATTCTCTGTGCAAATGATAACTCAACATTAAATTCAAGTTCAACCAATTTCTCATAAGAAACTAGGACACTCGGAATTAAATTTACTGGGATAGGATTCCTATCCAGGTTTTTGATTTGGGATAATCACGGGTGTAAGACAGAGTTTTCAGCAACACCACAATTAATACTATAAAATCAGCCGGCCGCGGTGGTCTCGCGGTTCTAGGCGCGCAGTCCGGAACCGCGCGACTGCTACGGTCGCAGGTTCGAATCCTGCCTCGGGCATGGATGTGTGTGATGTCCTTAGGTTAGTTAGGTTTAAGTAGTTCTAAGTTCTAGGGGACTGATGACCACAGCTGTTAAGTCCCATAGTGCTCAGAGCCATTTGAACCATTTGAACTATAAAATCAACAAAATTTCACAAATACCTAGTCCATTTACTGAGTGCCAAATATAAACAATTTAGTGGAAGGCTGGTGGCACTGGTTGCATAATTTGCAGTGGCTATTAACCTGGCGGCGATGCAGTCATAGCAATACTGTTGGTCTCGTCCTGTTACATATCTTCTTGGCGTCGGAATTATATAATGCAGCACCCGCGGCCCATAAATTCTGCCCTTAAGCTCTTTCGCCTCAAAACTCCAGGAATAGGAGCCACAATGATCCGCTACTGAGACTCCTTACTCATCACAAAGGACGAGTTGCCACTTGCGCACCAACCACACCTTTTCCACTCCACCAGGCTACTTCCGTAGCTGTGGGGCTTCCCCACATATTTTACATTCAACCCTATGTTCACTAACTATGGACCAAGTCATTTACAGCGCATTACATAACAATTATTTCAGTCTTATTTAAATTCAAAAGCACATTTTAAACAACATAGTTTAAAAGATCCACATAACTGAAACATGTATACATAGTCAAAGAATTTCCATGACAGATACAACATTATACATAAGCAGTACTACAAACTGACATAGAAATAACGATACATATACAAAACATGTCAAAATAGGTATTACAACATGACCGAGGTAACTGATCTAATGCCATCACTCTCATGAGTGATGTCATCAGTGACATCTTCACTCCTATGTGTGACATTATCAAGCAATACCCCTTTCACCTCCCCAGCCCCTCCCCTCTGCTCCAGTGCTCCACTCCACCTCCCATCCCCTTCCTCACCCCCTTTATTCCAGCCATTCACAGCTTAGTATTAAAAACTAAGCTGCCGACCAAAAATTCAAGACCGCAGACGTAACACAATTCTGTAAGTAGGAAATACACTGAAGCACCAAAGACAGTGCTATAGGCATGCCTATTCAAATACAGAGATATGTAAGTAGGCAAGAAAAAGCCCTGCATTCGACAACGCCTATATAAGACAACAAGTGTCTGGCGCAGTTGTTGGATCGGTTACTGCTGCTACAATTATAGGTTATCAAGATTTAAGTGTGTATTAACGTGGTGTTATAGTCGGTGCAAGAGCGATGGGACACAGCATCTCCGAGGTAGCGACGAAGTGAGGAATTTCCCGTACGACCATTTCACGAGTGTACCGTGAACATCAGCAATCCGGTAGAACGTCAAATTTCCGACATCGCTGTGGCCGGAATATGATCCTGCAAGAACGGGACCAACAAAGACTGGAAAGTATCATTGAACGTGACAGAAGTGCAACCATTCCGCAAATTTCTGCAGATTTCAATACTGGGAAATCAAAGAGTGTCAGCGTGCGAACCATTCAACGAAACATCATCGATATGGGCTTTCGGAGCCGAAGGCCCACTCATGTACTATTGATGACTGCGTGACTCGGGGCTTTAAGTCTTGCCTGGGCATGTCAACATTGACAATGGACTGTTGATGACTGGAAACATGTTGCCTCTTCGGAGGAGTCTCGTTTCAAATTGTATCGAACGGATGGATGCGTACGGGTATGGAGACAATCTCACGAATCCATGGATACTGCCTGTTAACAGGGGATTGTTCAAGCTGGTGGAAGTCATATAATTAGTGTGAGGCATGTGAAGCTGGAGTGATATGGGAGCCCTGGTACGTCTAGATACGGCTCTGACAGGTGACACGTACGTAAGCGTCCTGTCTGATCAGCTGCATCCATTCACGTCCATTGTGCGTTCCGACGGATTTTGACAATTCCAGTAGAAAAATGCGACACCCCACACGTCCAGAATTGCTACATAGTGGCTCCAGGAACACTCTTCTGAGTTTAAACACCTCCGCTGGCCACCAAACTCCCCAGACATGAGCATTATTGTGCATACCTGGGGTGCCTTGCAACGTGCTGTTCAGAAGAGGATTCATGGAGTCAGTTCCCTCCAGCACCACTTCAGACATTAGTTGAGTCCATGCCACGTCGTGTTGCGGCACTTCTGCGAGCGCGCGGGGGATATACCGCATACCATACACATGGGAAAAAATTTGTGTTGAAATGACTGGACGATCAATCAACACCAGGATCACAGAACATAAGCAGCTTAGCAGATTGGGGCAGATGGAGAATTTGCAGTGGCAGAGCACGCGCTGTGTAAGCTGACCTCATAGTAAAATTCGCCTACACGGAAGTTCTGGCTATAGAGAAAAGCTATCACACCGGTTGTTCAGAGAAGCTATAGAAATACACACACATGAGAATAGCTCCAATAAGAAAGAAGAAAGCCTCAAGGTGAACGGATCCTGCATTCGTGTGCTGCAGCGAACGTCCGTTGCAGATGGCAACAAGAGAATCGACCCGGAAATGACCAAGAAAAGCCCTTGGACGTTGGCTCTCCAGCAACATATAAACTGCGGCCATGAGCTCGACACAAGTCCACCACCATTCATTGAGGGTGATGCTTTGACAAAGCCAGCCACTCGTGGGGGCGAAACGTCAGGAAAATCATCAAATAAACGTTGGCCCAAGAACCCGAGACCGAGGCCAGCAGGCAGTTTGTCAACAAATGACCATCAAAGCCTTAATAATTTGGAACTAGTGCAATCTTGGTCTTCCAAATCATGTGATGCAAACAATCATGTGTTGCATTGAGTTTCAAGTCAAGAAGTAGGGGAGGGGAGTGATCATAAGGTTGCCTTTGCATCACATCAGTTAAATGAAGCATAGAAAATTTATTCTCCTACATAGAAGGAAATATGGCATGACGTACTTACAGTATTGTCTATATGGTAAAATGTGTACTTCAGTAATGGTTCATCTGGCTCTGAAATGGTTATTAAGGTTAAAGGATCCATCTAGTAGATTAATGTGGTAGGTGTTGGAGCTAAGCGAATTTGATGTTGAAGTTATCCATAAACCTAGTAGAAATCATAGGAATGCAAATTGCAATAGTGAATAATTGGTTGCCGAAATTTTGTGTTCTGGAAACGTTAATTTGCATCAGGGCAACAATTTTATGTCAGAATGGGTGAAACAGCTGTGCTATGTATTGTGTGCTCGTAAGTTTAGAACAAGTGCATTGCATCCTCAGGTGAACGAAAGAACAGAGAAAATGCATCAGACAATAAGAAAAATGCTAAGCTACTCGCAGAATAATCATCACAAGGATTACGATACCCTATTGCCATATGTTGTCACAGTTTATAATTCTAAGATCCATGAAAGCGCAGGCAAGTCACCATGCAAAGTAATATATGGCTGAAAAATGCCGTCACAGTTTAAGGTAATCAAACCAAAAGTGAGGAAGAAAGGCGAGCCAGTGTGGAGTGTCCCAAGGGCATTATGAGAGGTGTAAAAGCAGGTACAAAAAGCCAATATGTCAGGAACGAGTGGGGCAGCTAAATGCAAAGCTACCTTATTACTGTGTAGGACAGTGGGCGACATTAATGAGCCCATACACCCCAAAAGGAAAAATGAAGAAATTCGTCATCTGGTATCAAGGTCTGTATCAAGTAATTGAAATTACTTCACCTGTGAAGCTACAATTTACAAAGTCTGCAATGGTTGTACATGTTAAACGTGTCTGTCTTTCTTAGGGTGCACCAGATTCGTTTCTGCCGTTACGAACGTCAGTTCTACTACTTTGTTGATAGAAAATATCCAAACGTTCCTCAGCCGTTCTTGCCAAGTATCTCCGTTTGCATGAATTCGCTCAGGAGGAAAAGCTAGTCCCATTCTGTCGTAGATACGATGTGCTTGGGCGGTGGCGAATAGGCGCTTATATTTCGTGAACTTCTTTATAACAATGAGATGACTAGGATAAGATCGACAGCATCACTCACTGAAACATGCAGAACGAACTCGAGCGCTGCACTGAGCGACAGAAGACAAAGTTTGCAAGATGCCGGAAGCAGATTGCCAAGGTGATACCCGACACGTCACACACAATGATCAACCTCACAGGGCAACAACTGACCGAAGAGGAATAGTCTGTCCTTCAAAATAGAGGAAATTTCGCTATCATCCCGAGAACTGTACCTATGGAGGACATCATTGCTAATACCGAAGCGACTAGTCCGACCCATCCGACCCTTCCTTGTGAAAGAGCTGAGGAAATACGCACTGAAACAATCAGGATACTGCGCTGAGTAAAACCACAAGCTTTCAACCTGAAAGAAGAGGTACAAGCTGTGAAGAGTCTTAACGCCAACAAGAGTATATTGGCACTGCCTGCCAATAAGGCAAATGCAACCGTCGTAATGACGACCGAAGATTATGAGCAGAAGATCCGGGACCTATTAGATCCGACGACGTACAGAAACTAAGGGCAGAGCCGAGGCAGCGGATCACACGGAATACGGATCGGTTATTCAAGGCGTCTTCTCTCTCTGCAGACATACAGAGGTACCTGAGCAATTCAGAAGCACTACCACATTGGCTGGATGGATCACCAAAGACCCATACGAATAATGTTCCATTGAGACAGACTATTAGCGCTCCTGGCTTCTCTGCTCCAGGCGCATGTGGGGAAGACTGACATACACATAAAGGACGCAGGATATTTCGTTGAGAAGCTAAAGAAACTAAAACTTGGACCAGACCATGCCCTGGTCAGCTTTTATGTTGTTTCTTTGTTTATCAAAGTGCCAGTCAGTGACCCTCTGGAGCACATCGGTTCCATTTCCCCGCAAGACATTACCAAGCTCTTTCATGAATGTCTCACCTCGAGCTATTACAAGTGGAATGGTAACTTCTACAAACAACTTGGAGGAGTTGCCATGGGTAGTCCTCTTAGTTCAGTGGTGGCCAACCTCTTCATGTAACATTTCGAAGCACAGACACTCGTCTTGGCACCCTGTAAACCTAAGGTGTGGTACAGAAACGTCGACGATACCTTCATTTTGTGGAGCCACGGTGAAGAAGAGGTCGGTGAATTCCTAAGACACTTAAACAGCCTCCATGCCAAAATAAAATTTAAGATGGAAGTAGAAAAAAACAAACAGCTACCCCTTCTGATCACAAAGGATGGTGAACACCTGGAACACAGCATATATCTAAAACCGGCACATACGGTCCGATACTTGCACAGACCGTCAAATCACTACCCGAGCCAGAAAAGAGGAATGACGGACGCAATTTTTGCAGCAACTCAACGAAAAAAAATTTTTGCAATCCTATTAGAATTGTGATCAACTGACTATATTTATTTTTTGCTAATTTTATTTTTGTGATTTAGGACCAAAAGCTATGGTGATACATATATCACCACGACACCTTTGTAAGGTATTAAAATTATGATGATAAATGGGTTTCCCACTTCCGTTTTGTGGGCTGTTATGTGCTATAAACAGCGTTTCCTGTTTTTTTTATTTTATATTTTTTCTTTATTTAAAAAGTAATTGTTACCGATATTAAACTTTACTTACCATAATGTGAAAACAATCCTTGAAACTTTATCACGCAACAGGTTACAATAATGTATATTGCAGAAGCGAAGCAATGGGTTCCGACAGCAGTAGTGATCCGACGATAAACAGAAACTGATTGTTGTAGTAGTTTTCATGCACCTGGTGCAGTGTCCTACCACAAGATATCAGGCATAGACAGAGCTGGCGAAATTATTCATCGGAAAAAGAAATGTTGGGCGCGGCCTTTCTGCCATCATCCAGACTGACGGACAGAATCAGCCATATATTGCGCGAACGCGACGTAAAGGTTATTGATAAACCGACAGAGAAGATTAAAGATTGTCTCAGGTCGGAAAAGGAGAAAAGGGACCCACATATTTGTCGGGATATACCGCATACCATGCACATGCGCTTTATGCTGGAATCACTGGACGATCAGTCAACGCCAGTATCACAGGACATAAGTGGCAATGCATGTTGGGGTAGGTGGAGAAATCAACCGTGGCAAACAGAGCACGCCGTGTGTGAGGGCGATCTCATACTAAAATTCGGCGGCACATAAGTTCTGGTTGTAGAGAAGAGCTATCACACCCGGTTGTTCAGAAAAGCTACAGAAATTACAAACATGAGAATACCTTCAACAAGGAAGAAGAAAGCCTCAAGGTGGACTGATCCTGCATTCGTGTGTCCCCAGCGAACGTCCGTTGTAGGTAGCAAGAAGAGAACAGCACCGAAAATGACCAAGGAAAAGTCCTTGGTCTTTGGAGCACCAGGTACATACAATCTGCGTCCGCGATGTTGACTCCAGTCCACCGCCAGCACTTGAGGGTGAAGTTTTTGATAATTCCAGCTACTCGTGGTGGCGAAACGTCAGAAAAACCACCAAACAAATGTCGGCCGAAGAGCCAGAGACAGAAGCCAATATGCAGTTTTTCGGCAGGTAGATTGCTGAAAACTGTATTTGGAAAAAAATTATTTATAAGAATATTTATTAAAAATTATTTATAAGAAAACCTATTGTTTTCACAGTCACAGGTTTTCACAAACCATTTCTAATGGATCAGATCGGATTAGATGCTAAGCAATGTTGTCCAAGTCTCACTGCCATAAAGTATAGATAGTACTGTCAGTGCTCTGTACATATTTATCAGGGTTTCTTCCCTTATCTTTCATTCGCTGTTGTGTATATGGTCCCATTAACATACTTGAATCTTTCGATTTTTTCGGTATGTCTTTTTCGTTTGTGTAGGAGATACTATTTCACAAGAAGCTGAATTCATTCATTCTCTCTATGTTGTCATCGTTTATTTCAATTTTTCTTGAGACGTGATCTTGACCATTAAATGCCATGACTTTTGTCTTTTACGTCGAGATTGTATTACTTAATTTTTTTTAAAAATCTTTTGTAAAGATGTCCTCGCTGTCAGCTATAAGAAGCTAGTCATCAGTACATATTGTTGTTATTAGATAACGTCTTCGGTAAAAGTTATGGGTGTAAAACTGTATTTATTTTAGCATTTATCTCAACATATCATCAGCATACATATTAAAAAGTATTGGTAGCAAACTGCATCCTTCCCATTAGCCTAGATTTGTTGTTACTTTAACGTTCTCCTTTCTGGCAATGACACTTTTGGAGTCTTCGTGCATCTGCTGAATAACTGTTAGTACGTGCTATGGTACGCATTTCCCGTCTAATATTTCCCACAACATTCTCTTATCTAGCTTATCAAAGGTTTTCACGCAGTCAACAAATAGCAGATGCGTTTATCTATTAAATTTCACATACTTTTCAATTATTTGTCTGCTGGCAGACGTATTATCTGAAGAGTAGTACTTGAATAAAGATAATTCCTGAACCATAGCTTGCTCCTCGAACAAAATATTTTCTAAAATTACTGCAAATCTTTGTGTTATTCTTTTAGAATATATTTTATATCTAGTACTGAATAAAGAGATGCCCCAATAATTCTCTCAGTGTTACATGAGAGGAGATGCATAATTCTTTTTTTTTTAATGTTTTGCTTCAGGTTCGTGCCTATACGACAATTTTAATAGTGAAAATAAGAAACGACAGTGTTTGTTTTGGAAACTCAGAATACACAGTAGTTTGAATTCGTACCTTGGTACGAAGTTACATGAGCTGAAGACTTCTCATGCTCCACCAGCTAGGCGGCTTTTTCGTGTCAGTAATGACGGTACGAGGATAAGGAGAGTATAACACTCAGTCACCGAGCGGTGAAAATCTCCGACCCGGCCGGGAAGAGTCGCATACTTGACGAATTAGAGGTTTATATTGGTGCTTGCCGGTGCCTTTCCGATTTACGTTTCACGTAGCACATTTCTAATTCCGTCATACATATTCTTTCCCTTCAGGTGCTACAATCTCTTCTTGTGTTTTTCCATTTGCTTCATATTATTTTTCCAAAATTTCTTATGGTAATCTGGCCATTGTGACTTTCTTATAACTTCGATGTACATATTATCTTTTGTACCTGTATTTAAGTTCTTCATTATTTTAGTACTGCACTTCAAAAGTTCGAGGGGTTTTAAACAAGACATACAACACATTCATTTCCTTAGCCAATTTCGGTTGAAAAACCGAAGAATTTATAGTGGAACTCCGTGGAATACTCACGCTTCAGTCCCTACAGTTTCATGAAGTTCCGCCAGCTCCCGACGCTATATATAGGCTTCAAAATGGCCCCTGTAACGAAGATACATTCAAAGCAGAGAGCTGTCATTGAGTTTCTTTTCGGGGTAAGACATGACATCGCAGATATTCAAAGAGGCCTGTAGAATGTCTTTGTAGACAAAATCACGATGAGTCGTTGGGCGAGACTTCTGTCATCATCGCAACAACACTACACAAACCAGTCCGATGTCCCCCGTGCTCGCCTGCCGCTCACAGCTGTGACGCCTGCAATGTTGGAACGTGCGGACACTCTCATTTGAGGTGATCGACGGATCACAATCAAACACCTCGCTGCACAACCGGAAGTCTCTGTTGGTAGTGCTAATACAGTCGTCCAACACTTACTGTAATCGAAGGTATGGTATCATGCGAGCATACAGACTCTCCCAGTAAGGTGGCATGAGGCCGTCGCACTGAATGGAGATCATGTTGAACAATAGAGTTTTGTAGCCAAAAGAGCCGAAAATAATATGGTACATTGAAATCCTGATTAAAGCTAACTTCCTTTCGAGAAAAAAAGTGTTGCATTACTTATTGAACGCTCTTCATAAGTTACAGATCTCGTTCCAAGCTAAGTAAGACCATTGCGCGACAAGTGTGGTACATTGTTAGAAGTGAGTACGTGTACTGGATTTCCTGGAGACACAGTTCTGCTGCAGCACTGATAACTGGACCAGAGTGTGTGAGTGAAGTGCTGTGGCACCTGGAAACGGACTCCAAAGTTGAAGACAGTATGATACGTGAGGCCAAAATGTCTAAATTGCACACTGAATCACTGTGAAATTCTGGCGGAACATAGACCAACTGCAATATCACGACCATCCATAATGTATAGTGTCAACAATTTGATCAAGGCCGCACAGGCCTGGATGATGCTGATCGGGAAGGAAGGCCATTTTCCAAGCAACCTAGGAACTGATTCCCAGTAATCACAGATTTTCCAACTACGAGAACGTTTACACAGTAGTTCTCGAATGGCTCCGTGGTCCAGGAAAGAATTTCTATCGTCAAGGAATTCAAATATTGGTATAACGTTCCGACCAATGCTTACGAGCACAGAGATGTGGTGACTATGTTGAAAAATAATCATGTATGTTCATCACTATTAAAAGTAGAGCAGCATTCAATAAAAGTTACTTGTCCTGTCATGCCAGTGCGTAGCTTACCTTTTGAAATCGCCTCGCCTACGCAAATTCTTCTTTTCCATGAACATTATTTTCTATTCATGAAATGAACAGACCCAACTCTCCTGTTTTAATTGACCGCCACAGTCGGTTCACATCTGTCGTTCGTCACTTGTATTCGTTTTTTTCCTTCTGTTGCCTCGTTTTGTAGCCCTTTTAGGTATGTGCTTTGACCCTGAGTCGCGTGTTAGCAACTCCACCTGAAGCTAGCCTTCCCTCTAGCAACGCCGATCGCACGGGATAGCCTACTACGCAGGCTCTAACATGTGGTTCACCTGCAACACTATGTGATTATAGGTTTTTCATATTAGGTGCATTGTGCTGCCACCCACTGCCAAGTACTCCATATCAGCGACCTCAGTAGTCATTAGAAATCGCGAGAGAGCACAATGGGGCGCTCCGCGTAACTCACGGACTTAGAACGTGTCAAGTGGTTGGACGTCACTTGTGTCACACGTCTGTACGCGGGATTTCCACACTCTTAAACATCCCTAGGTCCACTGTTTTCGATGTGATAGTGAAGTGGAAACATGAAGAGACACGTACACCACAAAAGCGCACAGGCCGACCTCGTCTGTTGACTGACAGAGACCGCAGACAGTTGGTGAGGGTCGTAATGTGTAATAGGCAGACATCTATTCAGACCATCACACACGAATTCCAAACTGCATCAGGATCCACTGCAAGTAGTATGACAGTTAGGCGGGAGGTAAGAAAACTTGGATTTCATGGTCTAGCGGATGCTCATAAGCCACACATCACGCCGGTAAATGCCAAATGACGCCTCGCTTGATGTAATGAGCATAAACATTGGACGATTGAACAGTGGAAAAACATTATGTGGAGTGACGAATCACTGTACACAATGTGGTGATCCGATGGCAGGGTATGCGTATGCCGAATGCTTTGTGAACATCATGAGCCAGCGTGTGTAGTGCCAACAGTAAAATCCGGAGGCGGTGGTGTTATGGTGTGGTCGTGTTTTTCATGGAGGGGGCTTGCACGCCTTGTTGTTTTGAGTGGGACTATCACAGCACAGGCCTACATTGATGTTTTAAGCACCTTCTTGCTTCCCACTGTTGAAGAGCAATTCGGGGATGGCGACTGGACCTGTCAACACGATCGAGCACCTGTTCATAATGCACGGCCTGTGGCAGAGTGCTTACACGGCAATAACATCCCTGTAATGGACTGGCCTGCACGGAGCCCTGACCTGAATCTTATAGAACACTTTTAGGATGTTCCGGAATGCCGACTTCGTGCCAGGCCTCACCGACCGACATCGATATCTCTTCTCAGTGTAGCACTCTGTGAAGAATGGGCTGCCATTCCCCAAGAAACCTTCCAGTACCTGACTGAACGTAAGCCTGCGAGAGTGGAAGCTGTCATCAAGGCTAAGGGTGGGCCAACACCATATTGAATTCCAGCATTACCGATGGAGGGCGCCACGAATTTGTAAGTCATTTTCAACCAGGTGTCCGGATACTTTTGGTCACATAGTGTAGGAGCTATGTTGCACGTTAGAATTCACATGGATCTAATTGTGCACAGTTTCATATGACTGGGCAAATCGGTTTGAAGCCACGGCCCGCTGCTTGTTGTTGTGTTGAGTTGCCTCGAGCTCAGCAATTTTGTCGCAGCTATCTGCTGAGGAGCATCGACCTGTTCGCCGAAGGAATCGCCACACTCACTGACGAAGAGTCCAATGTGAAATAAGTATTCCAGCGACATTGCAAGACCTCGCCAAGGAGCAACGGCAACGCCGAGAAGAAGATTGTCGTATTCATCTATTTGAAGTTAAGTCACTAAATGAGAAACGGGCACAGCATAGGACTATCTGTACAAAGACACATAAAAGTTGCGTGATGATTTACTGAGGAAATCGGTGTTTGGGTCATATGTATTTATCTGCATTTAGGTAGTTGTAATATTTATGTGTATGTGTTTGTGATACTGTTTGGTAGGAATATCGCCCCTGTTCAAACAGACGTACCAGCGGCACCTCGTAGACTGTTGTCAACAAAGAGTATTGCCAGTAGCTACACCCATTGGCGACAAACTTGTTTGTGTGCGACGAGGCTATACAGACGGATATAACGGACTTGGTGCAGTTGGAATAGTCTGTGAAAATGACTCGAGGACTCAGTGGTGTAGAACGCCACAATAATGACAAAATATAGTGTAGTAGAATATTTTAAATAAGTTGTACATAATTACAAAAATTTTATGCCTAACCTGCACTAAACCAATTTCTTCCAGTACGAGAAAGCGAACAGTTATCTATGTTGAGTAGATTTTCACACGTGGCAACAACTTAAAATTATGATGCAAGTATTGGACCTGCTGCAGTCTATCAGTAACTCGCAGGACATACAATAAATCATATGACAGAAATTGGTCGCTGTGTTCCAGGATTCAACCAGACACCGTAAATTTAAATGAGAAAATTCTGAGAGTAACTGTCATGTGCGGATACGACAGATAGGGAGATGGTAACAGTACATGCTCCTGACGCAAATTTCACAAATGACCTAATTATGGTAAATAACCCAACATTAAAGGATTGTTTAAATGTAATTCAGGCACTTGAACAAAGACAAGAAGGACTCTAGGTAATACAGAAAATGAAGTCCTTAAAACAGAATTTTAAGACTCCAGAAATCTCAAAGAGATAGACATTTGGCAGAAGCACAAAATTACCCGCAAAAACGTTGATATACAACAATGGTTGGATATACAGACAATAATAAGCAAAGTTAAGTAAAGTCATTTTCCAAACGTTTCATTGCACATGATAGAGAAGTATGCCATTACAAATTAAAGGAATTGTTTTAATTGTAGCCAAAAAGTCATAAGGCAAAATTATACCTACAACAAAGATAGGAAAATTAAGCATAATACATGTAAGGAAGTAAATGAAAGGACAGATGAAGAATTCGAAAGTAAGATACATATAGCACCATAGAGTAGTGTTAAGGCAGTAACTATAGTCAAAAAATAAATGCGAATAGCGTACACTTCCAAGTAGATGAAAGTTCTTCTAAAACTATAATAAATTTTACAATTTATTAATGTTTTTGAATTACCTAAATTAAGAAAATTTAAGAATACGCTAAGAAGCTATAGTGATAAAAAGATCAAAATAAACCGACACTACGCAGTTAATGCGAAGTATAACATCATAATAGAAGCAACACTGGTTGTGACGTAGTGTCAAACGGTTACAAGTATCATAAGACTCGACCTCTTTCGAAACCTTAGGCTTACACTCCATGATTCAGCAAAATAAATAAAAGTGACGGATGAGAGAGAAGAATGTGCAGAACCATGTACAAACTACAAAGAAATTTTTGTGAAACCGCAGGGAGTGTAAAGGATTGCAAGGTGCGCATAACCTTCAAACCTAACAAAATACTTAAGTTTAGCAAGGCTAGGCCAGTACCTCAAGCAGTAAATGATAAAGTGGAACATAAATTACATCGAAGAAGTCATGAGATACAAACTAATTTCGCCCCGAACCTCCTTTTCCCAGGAGTAGTGCAGCAGCTCGACGTGGCGTGGGCTCAACAAGCCTTTGGAAGTCCTCTGCAGAAATATGGAGCCACACTCCCTTTGCAAGCATCCATAATTGCGAAAGTGTTGTCGGTGCAGGATTTTGTGCACGAACTGACCTCTCGATTATTATATTCGATGGTATTCATGTTGGGTGACCTGGGTTGCAAACTCATTCGCTCGTATTGTCCAGAATGTTCTTCAAAATAATCGTGAACAGTTGTGGCCCGGTGACATGGCGCATTGTCACCCATAAAAATTGCATCGCTGCTGGCTGCAGATGGTCTTGAGGTAGCCTAAAAAAACAATTTCCAGTCAACGATCGTTGCAGTTTGACCAGAGGACCCAGTACATTCCATGTAAACACAGCCCACATCGTTAATGAGTCACCACCAGCCTGTACAGTGCCTTGTTGGCAATATGGGTCCATCGCATC
This sequence comes from Schistocerca serialis cubense, assembly GCF_023864345.2. Taxonomy (NCBI): domain Eukaryota; kingdom Metazoa; phylum Arthropoda; class Insecta; order Orthoptera; family Acrididae; genus Schistocerca; species Schistocerca serialis. The sequence goes on from NC_064640.1 coordinate 529,084,525, forward strand.
GTGGGGTCTGTGCCACACTCGAACCCTCCCATCAGCTCCTACCAACTGAGATTGGGACTCATGTGACCAGTACACGATTTTCCATGCTTCAATGTTAGCACTGACAACTCAACGCAAACGCCGCTGCTCTCGGTCGTTAAGTGAAGGCCATCGGCCACTGCATTATCCGTGGTGAGAGGTAATGCCTGAAATTTGATATTTTCAGCACGCTCTTTACGCTGTGGATCTCGGAATATGGAAGTACCTAACGATTTCCGAAATGGAATGTTCCATTCGTCTAGCACCAAATACCATTCCGTGTTCAGAACCTGTTAATTCCCGTCGTGCAGCCACAATCACGGCGGAAACCTTTTCACATGAATCACCTGAGTACAAATGACATCTCCGACAATGCACCGCCCTTTTTCACGTGGTGTGCCCGATATACTGCCATACGTATATGTGTATGTTGCTATCCTATGACCTTTGTCAGCTCAGTGTAAATACACTCCTGGAAATGGAAAAAAGAACACATTGACACCGGTGTGTCAGACCCACCATACTTGCTCCGGACACTGCGAGAGGGCTGTACAAGCAATGATCACACGCACGGCACAGCGGACACACCAGGAGCCGTGGTGTTGGCCGTCGAATGGCGCTAGCTGCGCAGCATTTGTGCACCGCCGCCGTCAGTGTCAGCCAGTTTGCCGTGGCATACGGAGCTCCATCGCAGTCTTTAACACTGGTAGCATGCCGCGACAGCGTGGACGTGAACCGTATGTGCAGTTGACGGACTTTGAGCGAGGGCGTATAGTGGGCATGCGGGAGGCCGGGTGGACGTACCGCCGAATTGCTCAACACGTGGGGCGTGAGGTCTCCACAGTACATCGATGTTGTCGCCAGTGGTCGGCGGAAGGTGCACGTGCCCGTCGACCTGCGACCGGACCGCAGCGACGCACGGATGCACGCCAAGACCGTAGGATCCTACGCAGTGCCATAGGGGACCGCACCGCCACTTCCCAGCAAATTAGGGACACTGTTGCTCCTGGGGTATCGGCGAGGACCATTCGCAACTGTCTCCATGAAACTGGGCTACGGTCCCGCACACCGTTAGGCCGTCTTCCGCTCACGCCCCAACATCGTGCAGCCCGCCTCCAGTGGTGTCGCGACAGGCGTGAATGGAGGGACGAATGGAGACGTGTCGTCTTCAGCGATGAGAGTCGCTTCTGCCTTGGTGCCAATGATGGTCGTATGCGTGTTTGGCGCCGTGCAGGTGAGCGCCACAATCAGGACTGCATACGACCGAGGCACACAGGGCCAACACCCAGCATCATGGTGTGGGGAGCGATCTCCTACACTGGCCGTACACCACTGGTGATCGTCGAGGGGACACTGAATAGTGCACGGTACATCCAAACCGTCATCGAACCCATCGTTCTACCATTCCTAGACTGGCAAGGGAACTTAATGTTCCAACAGGACAATGCACGTCCGCATGTATCCCGTGCCACCCAACGTGCTCTAGAAGGTGTAAGTCAACTACCCTGGCCAGCAAGATCTCCGGATCTGTCCCCCATTGAGCATGTTTGGGACTGGATGAAGTGTCGTCTCCCGCGGTCTGCACATCCAGCACGAACGCTGGTCCAGCTGAGTCGCCAGGTGGAAATGGCATGGCAAGCCGTTCCACAGGACTACATCCAGCATCTCTACGATCGTCTCCATGGGAGAATAGCAGCCTGCATTGCTGCGAAAGGTGGATATACACTGTACTAGTGCCGACATTGTGCATGCTCTGTTGCCTGTGTCTATGTGCCTGTGGTTCTGTCAGTGTGATCATGTGATGTATCTGACCCCAGGAATGTGTCAATAAAGTTTCCCCTTCCTGGGACAATGAATTCACGGTGTTCTTATTTCAATTTCCAGGAGTGTAGTTCGGAATGGAAGGGCGTAACTGAATCTGTTACGAACAGTCATCAGGCCACACTCTTATTAATTTCAGAGAAACAGAATGAGCTGAGAATGCCCAGTCTATAATTGATGCATACCCAATCCCAAGAGCGAGAGAGAGAATGACAAAATTAAATGGAGGTAGATGCTATTTAAAAGACACTGATCTTCAGCTGCAACTCGATGGAAAAAGCAAGAAAGTAATGGTCAATAACACACCATTTGGCATCTATGAATACTGTATAAGAGATTAACTTCCGGAATATATCAGATATACCGAGATAAATTAATCAGAAAAGAATCCAGCAACATCAAATTACACATATGCCATAGTAGTATCACGAAGTACTATAAAAGAACACTTCATAACTTAGAGAAATTATGTAAAGGACTACCAAAAGCAGGGCTTTGCGTTAATAACGAAGAAAGTTCCATTTTTCAAGAAGGGATAGCTTATCTATGTCAAGTACTATTGTTCAAATGTTCAAATGTTTGTGAAATCTTATGGGAGTTAACTGCTAGGGTCATCAGTCCCCAAGCTTACACACTACTTAATCTAAATTATCCTAAGGACAAACACACACACCCATGCCTGAGGGAGGACTCGAACCTCCGCCGGGACCAGCCGCACAGTCCATGACTGCAACACCTAGACCGCTCGGCTAATCCCGCGCGGCCAAGTACAATTAGGAGAGGGTACACGTCCTACAACAAAACACTTGCAAAGCTTCCAGTACCGAAAAATGTGAAAATCTTGCCGTTGACCATAGATCAGATTATATATTATAGAAAATTCATTCCTGTGCCAATCACAATAGCCAAACGCTACACAAGCTGCTATGAAACGGAGAAAAATGGAATTGGATGAAGGGTTGTCGGATGGCTTTTGACAAACTCAAAAGTGCTCAGTTGTATTCTAAATACTTTGTAATATACAACCCTAAGAAGCAGTTAATACGAGGCCATGCTGCAAAGTAATGTCTTCGAATTTCAATATGAAAAATCTCAAACCTTTTTAAATAATACAAACTTTATTAACATTCTACAACTTCATTCTTCTTGTCTACGTATTTATTTCTCAAACATAGTAACACAGGCGACGAACACATTTCTGCCAATGAGAGATCAGTTTGTAGATACCGTCACTGCATAAGTTTGACTTTGTTGACGGAGCCACAACCTCACCTCTGCTTGCACCGCCTCATCACTATGAAAGTGCAGTCCTCGAAGGTGTTCTCTAAGTTTTGATACAGGTGAAAATCGGATGTGGCCAAATCGGTACTGTGTGGAGAATGATCGATGATAGTGAACCTAAGGCGTCAGGTTGTTGTAGATGTGGTAGCACACGATGTGGTATGGCCTAATATTGTCATGCTGAAGGAGAGGCTGCTCCACGTGTGGACTAACTTTTCGAATTCGAAACTGGATTACAGCACGCTGTTTCTCACACACCAGCATAACTACATTACACACCGCCATGTTACAGGCTGCATTTCGGAGCCCTCTGAGGCAGAGGCTTGGAAATATGTAGACAGAAGAATAAAGATGTTAGATGTTAATAATGCTTTTTTCATTTAACATATTTTGTTGGTTTTCACATAAAAATTCGGAGGCTTTACTTTTCAGCAAGCCCAAGTAGTTGCATCCGATGCTTCCGATAGAGGACTTGGTTCAGTGAAGTCACATAGAGAGGGAAATGTGGATAAACTCATTGCTTTAGTTTTCCAAACTTTCAATTCAGAGCAACATGGTTACTATCAGATAAAAAAGAAGTTATAGGCCCTATATTTCTTGCAAAGAAATTCCATAATTATTTGTATGAGTGGAAAGTTTTTCTACTACCTGACCACAAAACTTTGTAACGATATTCAACCCTGAAGCGGGAATTCCGGTAAAAAGTCAACTAAGTTGCAAAGGTGGTCATCGTTGCTACTAGCGTACAGTTATCTAACAGAACATCTTCCTTCCTCAATACACAATAACACAGATATCCTATCATGTTTACCTGCTGGTAGAAATGAGAACTTTTACATTACACCAGATTGGCCTATAGCTTACCACTACAGAATTTGAAAAGTTTTGTATGGCAAACGAAATACAGCACCTTCGTAACACCATCCAACCATGAATCAAATGGTGTAGTTGAACATACCGTCAGGACATTTAAAGCACGAATGAGAAATCTATGTTACGAATACAACGTAGAAGATGCACTACGACGATTCTAATATTCTACAGAACACTCCACACGAAAGTAAACTCTCCAACTGAGCATCTCCAAGCATGGATGATGAGAGCTTTATTTTCCCTAACAACACCTCATAAGCATGAAATAACTGCTGCAGGAGAGAATGAAATTAGGAAAACGTGATTCAACAATTATAATAAAATCATATATTCAGCGGTGCATATACGGAAGAAAGTATGGTACCCAGGGACAGTAGTATGTAAACCGAGGAGCGGTTTGGAAGTCATAATGGACGAAGTTGATGTTACCCGCACTCAGCCTCGTGATGCCAATTGAGGAGCTACTCGACCGAATAGTAGCGGCTCCGGTCAAAGAAAACCATCATAACGACCGGGAGAGCAGTGTGCTGATCACAAGCCCCTCCTATCCGCATCCTCACCTGAGGATGACACGGCGGTCGGTTGGTCCCGATGGGTCTCTTGTGGCCTGAAGACGGAGTGCTTTGATATTACCCGCCATAAGCATATGTATCAGCTACGGATGGTACACGATATCTTTTTCATTCCAGAAGATACAAATCTTTTTCAGTTTCAGATGGGGACAACAAGGCAGTCCAGGAGGGAGAAGGAGATGTAGCAGAATCGTCGCCATCAACCAGTGCCGATACCAAGAAGCAACCACAACATATGGGGGTTGAGCCCATCAGTAACAGCGCAGAGGGTTGCATAGAGTTGTATCTTATCTGCCCACAGTAGTAGAAGCAGAAGAGGAAATTTCCTTGGAGGGAAGGGGAGGGGGGATAGATTTTGTGACCATATGTAGAGTGCGTGCAGTATTACTTGGCCGCTAGCTGCTTAGAAGGCGCTGTAGGTAAGGGGACAACGATTGTTATATGGGGCTGTCTTGAGGACAGGACAGTACGATAGAGGTGTAGTTCTACACTGAAAGCCTTCGCACAAACGACTACCGCGCAGAACATATAAGTTACGGCTAGCGAGTATGCAAAGGATCGTATTAACAGAAGATTATGCCAGTATGACAAGTAATTCGACAACTGAATCGTTTCTTATTAAAAACACAATTTGTACAGGATTATACAGAAATTGAATCAATGAGAGCGATTTACAATGAAGTGCAAAAAAAAACTGGTATAGGCTTGAGTATTCAAATACAGAGATATGTAAACAGGCAGAATACGGCGCTGCAGTCGGCATCGCCTATATACGACAACAACTGTCTGGCGCAATTAGATCGGTTACTACTGCTACAATGGCACGTTATCAGGATTTAAGTGAGTTTGAACGTGATGTTATAGTCGGTGCACGAACGATGGGACACAGTATCTCCGACGCAGCGATGAAGTGGGGATTTCCCCATACGACCATTTCACGAGTGTACCGTAAATATCGGGAATCCTGTAAAACATCAAATCTCCAACATCGCCGCGACAGGGAAAAGATCCTGCAAGAATGGGACCAACGACAACTGAAGAGAATCGTTCAACGTGACAGAAATGCAACCCTTCCGCAAATTGCTGCAGACTTCAATGCTGGGCCATCAACAAGTGTCAGCGTGCAAACCATTCAACGAAACATCATCGATATGGGTTTTCTGAGCCAAAGGCCCACTCGTGTACCCTTGATAACTGCATGACACGTAGGTAGCAAGATGACAGGCAGTTCATAATGAAACTAAGAAACGAGGCTATGAGATGTGTATACCGAATAGTTTCTTTAAAATCGTTTGAGAAAGTTTGCAGTCTAAATAGCGTGCATAAGCCGCCGTTCTCACAGTGTATTTATTTATTTATTTAACCTAATCAGATTAGGGCCATCAGGCCCTCTCTTACATCGGACCAGTGTTCCACACATGCAGCATTTCACACATCAGAGTTACATCATGAACATAGTTTAAATGAGAAAATTAGCTTACTCTAGTGACAATATGAACAAAGAGTAGTGACTAAGACCTAATAAAGTAAATGCGGAAGTATTTTTACAACAGTTGCTATACATACAGATTATGATAAAAGCAATAATAATAACAGTAAAACAAAAATATCAAATAATAATGATAAACATGACTAAGACCTAATAAAGTAAATGCTGGCAGTATTTTTACATCAGGTGCTATACATACAGATTATGGTGAAAGCAATAATAATAACAGTAAAAAAAAAATCAAATAATAATGACAAACATGAGAAAGATTGGCAATAGTAATGAAAGTTTGTGCAGATGTACATTAATATCTTGGTGTGTAAAGTAGATGTTTACTAGTATAGCGAGTTTTGGGTAAGGGAGGTTTAAGGAGGGGGAAAGAGGGAACTAATGACGTGAAGTGCACTCATGTACAGAGGAAGGCATTACTGTTGCTTAAGTAGATACGTCATTAACTGTTTTTTGAAGCCGGTCATGTTTTTATGTTCTCTAACATAACGAGGGAGGTTATTCCAGAGTCGGGTTCCCGCTACTGTAAAGGACTTGGAGAAGGTGACTGAGCGATGCAGTGGAACGGAGAGGATTTTATTATGATGGGAACGTGTGTTTCTGTCGTGTTGTTCCGACATGAGTGTTAGGGACGAGGAGAGATATGAGGGACAGTGTACATTTATAAGGCAGTAGATGAGACAGAGTGTATGGAAATCTCTGCGTTTGTCTGCACGCAGCCAGGACAATTTTGCATATGCTGGTGAAATGTGATCAAAAAGTCGAACGTCACAGATATATCGGACGCAGGCATTCGTGACCAGTTCTAGACGTCGGGAATTTTCCTGAGAGAGGCCTTGTAGGATAATATCGCTGTAGTCAATGATTGGGAGTATAAGCGTTTGTACTAATTTCTTTTTCAGGTCGAAAGGGAAGAGTTTTTTATATTTTTGTAGGACATGAAGGGATGCTGATGCTTTTTTGCACACTGCAGTTACGTGCTCTGTCCAATTTAGATTTTCATCTATTATTACTCCCAAACTCTTTGCTGAGGGAGAGAATTTAATATTTGTTCCATTTAGGATAAGAGGTGGTACGGATTCCCGATGTTTTGGGCTAATGAGCTTAGAGTGACCAACAAGTACCGCTTGGGTTTTAGATGGGTTTAGTTTTAGACCTACGTCCTGTGCCCATTTTGACAGTGCATCGAGGTCAGTATTGAAATTTTCAATAGCTTTCTTGAGATTGCTTGGTTTCGCACTTAGATACAACTGAAGGTCATCAGCATACATATGGTATTTGCAATAGGTCAGGACCGATGACACATCATTGACATAAAGAGAGAAGAGTATAGGACCTAATACTGAGCCTTGGGGAACGCCTGACACTACCTGCCGCCATTGTGATTTTATATTCCCAGACAGAACGCGTTGCTGACGAGACGTCATGTATGAGCGAAACCATTGCACTGCGCTTGGTGAGAAATTTAGACCGCTAAGTTTGGCTAGTAAGATGTCGAAGTCGACAGTATCAAATGCTTTGCTGAAATCTAAGAAGCAAATGATAGTCGCTTCTTGTCTGTCCATGGCAAGTTTCAGGTCATCTGTCACCTTTATAAGAGCGGATGTTGTGCTTCGATGTTTACGGAAACCTGATTGGAATTCGTCTAGTAGGTTGTTAGTAGTTAGGTAGTTGGTGAGCTGGCATGAACTATATACTCTAAGGCCTTTGATAGTGCAGGAAGAAGGCAGAGGGGGCGGTAGTCAGAGGGTGCTGTGGCGATGTCCTTTTTAGGCAGTGGCTTAATTTGTCCCAGTTTCCAGGCCTCAGGGAAAACACTTGTGATTAATGAATCGTTGAAAATGTCTGTTATAGAGGGCAGTAGTTGGTCAATAATAAGTTTTACCATCTGGATAGTGATACCATCATGTCCAGTAGATGCTGATCTAATCCGCATTATGGCTTTCTTGACAGTACTGCAAGTGACGTGCTGTAGATAGAATTTTTCTTTGCTACAGTCGTTCATCCCCATGAAGTAATCAATGATTCTCTGTTTTTTTTTTTTTTTTTTTTTTTTTTTGCGGATCAATTTTGATTGCAGGTAATGTGAAGAATTGGTTCAGTTCTTCAGCTGGGACCATGGGATTTTCTGCAACTTTTATTTTGCCTAAACCGAGACTACGGAGATTTTTCCACAGGATAGCTGGTCTACATCTATTGTCAGCTAATGTACGGGCATGTCTGAGCTTAGCGTTTCTCACCGCTTGACTGACTTTGTTTCGTTTCTGCTTGTATACAGCGCGATTTTCAGGTGTAGGGTGTATCTTGTATGCTCGATGTGCAGCATCTCTGAGATTCATGAGCTGTTTTAGTTCATCAGTCAGCCAAGGTGCAGGTTGCCTTTTTACTTTTCTGGTCTTTATTGGAGCATATTTGTCAAATAGTTGAGTAATTTTGTTAGTGAAATCGCGGAGTTTGTCGTTTATGTCCACGAGGGGAGTAGAGGTCATCCTCCAAACCATTTCTTGTGCCTCAGTTTCGAGTTCAGGCAAATTTATGCGTTTGAGATCTCGGTATGTAGACAGTTTTTGTTTCTTTTTAGGGCATTCTAGTGAATACGTCATGGAAATGATGTCATGGGCAGACATGCCAGGCGCAGATATTTGAGAGGTGGGGATTATTCTGTTCGGAGATTTCGTTGCGAATATATCTATGAAAGTGTGACTGGTAGTCGTGTGATGAGTAGGTGCCAGCTGAAGTAGCGTCATATTTGAGGAAGAAAGCATCCTCTTAAATTTCCCAGTGGAAGGACTATTGCACAGAAAATTAATGTTAGTGTCACCAGCTATAATTACATGTTCATATGACGATTCGAGACTAGAGAGGGCAGTTTCGAAGCAGGCGAACCCACGTACTTTAGGAGGTTTTTAAAGGACACATATTAAGCACTTTCTGTTAAGTGATTTGATCTCTATGAACATATATTCCACTTGTTTATCCACATTGTTGTCGGATGTGTGTAGTACTGTAGGTGACAAATCAGAACGTATGTACGCCCCTACTCCGCCCCCTCGTCTGTTGCATCTGTCGTGCCTGAGAAAGATATAGCCATCTAGGTTTAAGGAAGTTGTAGGAATACTTGGTTTGAGCCAAGTCTCTGACAAAAGTATTACGTGTATATCAGCAGTTTGAAATATATATTTGAACTCGTCGAAGTGAGCTGGCAGAGACTGGACATTTGCATGTGCAATATGCAGCTTGGTGCGTTCGGGTGTTGATTGCCCGAGGAGGCTGCCGATCGATGTTTGCGGGTCGTGGTTGGCGGTGACAAGAGGGTCTGGCATGAGGAATGCAGAAGGCGTGTGAAGGAGAGGGAGGTGAGGGAGTGTCCTCCCAGTTCTGTGCAGTGAAAGCGGCCGGGAGGGGGTGGGGGTAGGTCCCCGTGGAGACAACGGGATCTGCGGCCAAGGTCAGCGAGGTCTGCAACGGTTCTGGAAGTAGCCGTGGGCTGGCAGGGGAAGGAATTTCGCTAAACACAACGGGAGTAATCTGCACGTTATGACAGAGTGTGATATTAATTGCACTTATGAGGATAACAACTGAAGTATGATGGTGGGTTGCTAATTAAGGATGGAAGTGAGACTACCTTTTGTAATAATTAACAAAATTACATGAGAAAAACAATTAAAAATGAAAATAGTTATGTGGAGAAACGAAAAGTTGATAATACAAATAATAACAAATATTACACGAGAAAAAATAATTAGAGATAAAAAATAGTTATGTAGAGAAACGAACAATTTGATAATACATTAGTTACGATATGGTTGACAGTGTAAACAATATAAACATACAGGTTAGTGGCAGCAAGGTTAGACATGATTTAGCTTCTAAAGCACAGGCTTTCGAGTTCATTAACACTGCAAATTGTTTTCTTTCCGTTTTCGGTCTTAACCATTATCCTGCCGTCATTTGTCCATACGTTATGTAGCCCAAATTTCGAAATCGCACTCTTCAAAATGTTTAGTCTTTCAGAGGTCAGATCCTCGCGTACTGTCAGACCCGACTTCGCGAGATTCTTCTTTGCTCTGAAGATTTCAGATCTTTTCCTATACGACATAAATTTCACTATTATAGGTCTTGGTTTTGTAGAACCTGGCGACTTACGACCCACTCTATGACTTCTTTCAATGTCACTCAGAGTCACCTGCACGCCTAGCTTTTCCTGGACAAGGTTTATCACAAGTTCATCTGTGTTCTCTCTGCTGCTCTCTGGAATGCCGAACAGTCTGAGATTATTGCGTCTCTGATATTGTTCGAGCTCGTCCGTCTTCTCGATCAATTTCTGTTCGAGTAGTCGTGCTTTCTCCTCACTTGCTTTTAACGATGTGTCCAGTGCACGGATATCGCTCGCATTCGCCTCCAGAGTTTTCTGTATTTTATCCGTCACTGCTGCAGTGACAGCATCAGTGATGGTTTGAACAACGAGCCCGAGCGTCTCCTTAGCCTGCAGCGCGGCACTTACCTCAGCCTTCACGAGTGCGGCGATGTCAGCGATGCAGGGCGGAGCGACCGCAACTCCCGGTGTGGACTCCACGCCAGCGCTGTCGCCGGCCTGGCCGGCTAGCAGAGAATGTTTCGTTTGTAATGGACGAAGCTCACAGCTGGATAGGCGATAGGCAAATGAGGCGGCCGCCCCTTTGGAACAGAAGGGTGGACTCGCCGAGTGCTGAGAACGAGAATGCCTATCTCCGCGCCGACCAAGTAAGCCTGCGTGAGCTCTAGCATTGTCTCTATTTCACCGCAATACAGCTTTCCCTGTAGCAACAGAGGTTGCACGGGTTAGCCTACTACCAGACTGAACGAGACCGCTAGCAACTGCAGCGGCCTATTGCGGTTGGACAAAAATGTGGAAACACCGAGAGAACATAAACGCTTGCAGGTTGCTTGCAGGTTGCGCTGTTCTGTTAGATCACAAAGAGACCTGTGCAATGTCCTCTATACGTTGCAAGTGCCAGTCGTGATTCTGTATAGTTGTGAGTGCATTATATCGGAGCTAAGTGAATTCGAAAGTGGGCAAATTGTTGGTGCTCGTATGGTGGATGCTTCCGTAACCAAGGGAGCTATATCAAAGATTTATTCCGCATACAGGGAAAAACATCATTCCCTAAGCCACAATTCGAACGAAAGCGTGTGTTGAGTGATCGCGACAGACGGCCATTGATGAGAATTATAACCAAAAATAAGTGGACCACAGCTGCAAAAGTCACTGAAGGACTGAATGTCGCACTTCCGAACACTGTCAACACTAAAACAACTCGAAGGGAGCTTCAAAAGTACGGAATTCCGGGACGAGCTGGAATTCCAAAACCACTGATTAGTGACAAAGTTGCTGGTAACAGGAAAACATGGTGCCGAAGCCACAAAACCTGGAATAATAGCCGGCCCGGCCGGTGTGGCCGTGTGGTTCTAACCGCGTCAGTTTGGAACCGCGTGACCGCTGCGGTCGCAGGTTCGAATCCTGCCTCGGGCATGAATGTGTGTGATGTCCTTAGGTTAGTTAGGTTTAAGTAGTTCTAAGTTCTAGGGGACTGATAACCTCAGTAGTTAAGTCCCATAGTACTCAGAGCCATTTGAACCTTTTTTTTTTTTTGGAATAATAATTGTCGTGTGACTAGGGCCTCCAGTGGGGCAGACCGTTCGCCGGGTGCAAGTCTTTCGATTTGACGCCACTTCTGAGACTTGCGCGTCTATGGGGATGAAGCGATGATGATTAGGACACCCAGCCGAGAATCGAACCCGGGCGCTTAGGAGTGATATTCTGTCGCCCTGACCACTCAGCTACCGGGGTCGGAAACCTGGAATATGAAGCAATGGAAGAAAGCCAACTGATCGGATGAGCCTTGTTTCATACTGTCTGCAACTTCTGACCGAGTTTACGTTCCAAGAGCGAAATATGCCGGGGGTTTGGTGACGATTTGGTTGGACATATCGTGTTCTGTGGGCCTCGTAGTTTCTCTGTAAGGTCGCATTATTAACAGGGATCATGTCACCATTTTGGTTGATCGGGTCCATCCCATGTACAATGTTTGTTCCTCAATGGTGAGCTGTGTTGCTGTTCACACAGCTCGCATCGTCCAGGACTGGTTTTGTAAGGATGACGATGAATTGCCGCATGTCCCCTGGCCACCACAGTCACCAGGTCTCAGCATTCTTGAGCCTTTGTGGTATACTTTGCAGAGAAGGGTGCGTGATCGTTATCCACCTACGTCATAGTTACCTGAATTTCTACTATTTTCCTGGAAGAATAGTATAATATTCCCTGGAAAACCATACTGGACCTGTATTTATCCATTGTGAGACGACTGGAAGCGTTTCTGAAGGGCAAAGGTCTTCCTACCCTGAATTAGGTATGAGAATGTATTCTGTTTTTGGTGTATCCACGCTTCTGTCCACCTACATGAGGGGAAGCAAGCAGACGCTAGTGCGAAGAGGAAACTATTTATTTTTTCCTGTCACTTGTCCAAAGTCCAACACAGCATAGCACACTGCAAGCCGCTAACAAACACGTTGTACAATATATTCATGCAAAATTAAAGGTTTATATGCATTTTCAAGGTATGGTCAGATTATGTGAGACTGAAAAGGTTAAACTGAATTTTCTGTTGTTGATAAATGAGAAGGAACGGTCGTGTTCATTGTGAGTTAGAATCCCATGCCAAGTTGTCACATCGGTGGATAAAATGAAGCACTTTAAACAACAGTTCGTCTAAAATAACCGATTTGCAATCCAAATTGATTGCCTGGTTATAAACGTTTTATTTCTGAGAAACCTTTATATAATGTGCTATGTTTTATCCACTAATACGACTACTTGGTGAAGACTGCCAGTCTCGCTAGCGGGATGAAAGCAGAGCTCACCATCTGCAGCATCGTCGACAGGACTGACTGCGGACCTTTGGTACAGAGCCGAGTGGAGGGTCTGAATCAGAGGCTGAGACGGTTCTGCGACCGTGTGGGCTGCAGATTCCTCGACTTGCGCCATAGGGTGGTGGGGTTTCGGGTTCCGCTGGATAGGTCAGGAGTCCACTACACGCAACATGCGGCTACACGGGTAGCAGGGGTTGTGTGGCGTGGGCTGGGCGGTTTTTTTAGGTTAGATGGCCTTGGGCAAGTACAGAAAGGGCAACAGCCTCAACGGGTGCGGGGCAAAGTCAGGACATGCGGGGACCAAGCAGCAATCGGTATTGTAATTGTCAACTGTCGAAGCTGCGTTGGTAAAGTACCGGAACTTCAAACGCTGATAGAAAGCACCGAAGCTGAAATCGTTATAGGTACAGAAAGCTGGCTTAAGCCAGAGATAAATTCTGCCGAAATTTTTACAAAGGTACAGACGGTGTTTAGAAAGGATAGATTGCATGCAACCGGTGGTGGAGTGTTCGTCGCTGTTAGTAGTAGTTTATCCTGTAGTGAAGTAGAAGTGGATAGTTCCTGTGAATTATTATGGGTGGAGGTTACACTAAACAACCGAACTAGGTTAATAATTGGCTCCTTTTACCGACCTCCCGACTCAGCAGCATTAGTGGCAGAACAACTGAGAGAAAATTTGGAATACATTTCACATAAATTTTCTCAGCATGTTATAGTCTTAGGTGGAGATTTCAATTTACCAGATATAGACTGGGACACTCAGATGTTTAGGACGGGTGGTAGGGACAGAGCATCGAGTGACATTATACTGAGTGCACTATCCGAAAATTACCTCGAGCAATTAAACAGAGAACCGACTCGTGGAGATAACATCTTGGACCTACTGATAACAAACAGACCCGAACTTTTCGACTCTGTATGTACAGAACAGGGAATCAGTGATCATAAGGCCGTTGCAGCATCCCTGAATATGGAAGTTAATAGGAATATAAAAAAAGGGAGGAAGGTTTATCTGTTTAGCAAGAGTAATAGAAGGCAGATTTCAGACTACCTAACAGATCAAAACGAAAATTTCTGTTCCGACACTGACAATGTTGAGTGTTTATGGAAAAAGTTCAAGGCAATCATAAAATGCGTTTTAGACAGGTACGTGCCGAGTAAAACTGTGAGGGACGGGAAAAACCCACCGTGGTACAACAACAAAGTTAGGAAACTACTGCGAAAGCAAAGAGAGCTCCACTCCAAGTTTAAACGCAGCCAAAACCTCTCAGACAAACAGAAGCTAAGCGATGTCAAAGTTAGCGTAAGGAGGGCTATGCGTGAAGCGTTCATTGAATTCGAAAGTGAAATTCTATGTACCGACTTGACAGAAAATCCTAGGAAGTTCTGGTCTTACGTTAAATCAGTAAGTGGCTCGAAACAGCATATCCAGACACTCCTGGATAATGATGGCATTGAAACAGAGGATGACACGCGTAAAGCTGAAATACTAAACACCTTTTTCCAAAGCTGTTTCACAGAGGAAGACCGCACTGCAGTTCCTTCTCTAAATCCTCGCACAAACGAAAAAATGGCTGACATCGAAATAAGTGTCCAAGGAATAGAAAAGCAACTGGAATCACTCAATAGAGGAAAGTCCACTGGACCTGACGGGATACCAATTCGATTCTACACAGAGTACGCGAAAGAACTTGCCCCCCTTCTAACAGCCGTGTACCGCAAGTCTCTAGAGGAACGGAGGGTTCCAAATGATTGGAAAAGAGCACAGATAGTCCCAGTCTTCAAGAAGGGTCGTCGAGCAGATGCGCAAAACTATAGACCTATATCTCTTACGTCGATCTCTTGTAGAATTTTAGAACATGTTTTTTGGTCGCGTATCATGTCATTTCTGGAAACCCAGAATCTACTATGTAGGAATCAACATGGATTCCGGAAACAGCGATCGTGTGAGACCCAACTCGCCTTATTTGTTCATGAGACCCAGAAAATATTAGATACAGGCTCCCAGGTAGATGCTATTTTTCTTGACTTCCGGAAGGCGTTCGATACAGTTCCGCACTGTCGCCTGATAAACAAAGTAAGAGCCTACGGAATATCAGACCAGCTGTGTGGCTGGATTGAAGAGTTTTTAGCAAACAGAACACAGCATGTTGTTATCAATGGAGAGACGTCTACAGACGTTAAAGTAACCTCTGGCGTGCCACAGGGGAGTGTTATGGGACCATTGCTTTTCACAATATACTCGTATATAAATGACTTAGTAGATAGTGTCGGAAGTTCCATGCGGCTTTTCGCGGATGATGCTGTAGTATACAGAGAAGTTGCAGCATTAGAAAATTGTAGCGAAATGCAGGAAGATCTGCAGCGGATAGGCACTTGGTGCAGGGAGTGGCAACTGACCCTTAACATAGACAAATGTAATGTATTGCGAATACATAGAAAGAAGGATCCTTTATTGTATGATTATATGATAGCGGAACAAACACTGGTAGCAGTTACTTCTGTAAAATATCTGGGAGTATGCGTGCGGAACGATTTGAAGTGGAATGATCATATAAAATTAATTGTTGGTAAGGCGGGTACCAGGTTGAGATTCATTGGGAGAGTGCTTAGAAAATGTAGTCCATCAACAAAGGAGGTGGCTTACAAAACACTCGTTCGACCTATACTTGAGTATTGCTCATCAGTGTGGGATCCGTACCAGATCGGTCTGACGGAGGAGATAGAGAAGATCCAAAGAAGAGCGGCGCGTTTCGTCACAGGGTTATTTGGTAACCGTGATAGCGTTACGGAGATGTTTAATAAACTCAAGTGGCAGACTCTGCAAGAGAGGCGCTCTGCATCGCGGTGTAGCTTGCTCGCCAGGTTTCGAGAGGGTGCGTTTCTGGATGAGGTATCGAATATATTGCTTCCCCCTACTTATACCTCCCGAGGAGATCACGAATGTAAAATTAGAGAGATTAGAGCGCGCACGGAGGCTTTCAGACAGTCGTTCTTCCCGCGAACCATACGCGACTGGAACAGGAAAGGGAGGTAATGACAGTGGCACGTAAAGTGCCCTCCGCCACACACCGTTGGGTGGCTTGCGGAGTATCAATGTAGATGTAGATGTAGATGTAGATGTACTTAGTATCAGGTTCCAACTCACAACGAACACGTTTCGCAACAAAAATTTTTGAAAACTAGAAGATGAGAACAAAATCCGTCGAAACTGGTTGTTTATAATAAAGAAGTATTTAAGCGATTTTCGAAGGATTAAATATTGTGAATCTCAACATGATTCGCTTATTAGCTACTTCAAAAATCCATCTTCTGTAGAATTTTGGGAGGCGTGTAATATTAAAGTTAGAAAGTTCCAGTTTTGAAATTAAATGCGGTTTATCGTAAGGACACATGGTCTAAGTTTTCAGGAAGCTATCTCGTCCACTTTTTGAATTATTCCACTTTTTGCAAAATTTTAAAAGCATGTAACATGAAAGTTACAGAGTTCTACTTCTGGAATTAGGTTCAGTTTATCATAAAACATATGGTAGACGTTTTCAGGAAGCTACCTCATCTACTCTTGGATTATTAAGAAAAAAAAAAAAAACAATTTTCGCTCCTAAATTTTGTCAAACGAATTTGATTACCTAATCTTTGTTATTAAGACACAAAGCCAAGATGGTAATGTTATATTTATTATATGTAATTACGAAGCTATACCAAGTTTCAAGATAATATTGTAATTTTAGAGAGGTACAGAAATTAAAACAGAGACAATTCAGAGGCCACCATCTACGCTCGACTCCGTTTGAAAAATTCTAGAGTTCAAAATTTAGGAGTTATGGGACTAAAGGTTTTGTAGAAAATAAATAACGTTCAGATTTAAACTGCTGGAAGTAGTTTTGCAGCAAGTGTTTCCTTCACCGTGCTTCCTGCATCTAGGGAAGGAGGGTGGAGGGGGTGGTTCTTTCGTTGTCAGTCACAGGGAAAGGTGTCACGCTCCGCTACTGAATATGCCGTGGTTGTGTCCGCTATAGTGGCCGATTAAGCCTCGAATAGCTTTGCAGATGACTGCCATTGTTGTATTTCGTGTGAATGATATATTGCAACATCTTTTTCAGCTGTGAAATAGTCAAGTTACTTGGATTAAGAGTTTATCTGGAACGATTCTTTTTCGTTCTCGGTTCCCTGTTTTGTGTGCTGCCCGCTATATTACAGAAAACCGCATGGCAAGTGTCTTAGATTATTCTCCACTTTCAAGGCGAAGAATTAACTTTATGTAATTGGAACAAAGAGGAGAAATCACCTCTGAACGCTGTCGAGTGCTAAGTACAATATGAATGGCTATAATCATTTTCATACTTCATACTTGTGCGTGTGAAATTTTCACAGAATATACGACTCAGTTATCAGACATTAGACTTTTATCTATCGCCGTGGTTCCTGACTCCTTTGCTTTAATTTTAATGAGATAGAACATTTTATTTCAGTATCGGAGAGCTGAGTAATAGTGAACCATTGAATAGTACATTATCCATCCCTTTCTGGCTGTTCACCCAAATAGTTTTCAGGCCTTTGTAAAATACTGTGGTATACAAAGAAATAGCTGAAGACTACCAAACATTAACTGCGTTCAAAATTAAAAAACGAATGATAATAAAATTTTTACTCACCACCCCACACCTTGTACAACTGCGGTCGTCAGCATAATAGGAACGTAGTTGCACGTGAGCAATCGCATGGGAGAAGCAGGGTACAGTTTCATATCACGGTTCAAACCAGATATAAGCTGCGTTCTACCACTTACCGGGAAGATTCAGTTAAATTAAGCTCAACAATTCCATCGTAGCACACTTTCCGAGATGCATTGACTTTTCAATCGAAGGAGTCGCCATACTCACCGACTACGAGCCCGACGTGAACCCAGCAGCACACCAATAACACGACATCGCCGCAAAGCAGTGTTGCGCCGGGGAAAAGGTAGTCTTATTCGCCAATTTGGGCTTAGTCTCTGAACGGGACACTGGCACAGACTTGGACTGTTTGTACAAGTATCACATGAGAGTTGAGTATTTGTGTTACTTAATAAATCAGTGCTTTGTATATAGAGATTTGCAGTTATTTCAGTTGTTGTAATATTTATGTGTATGGATGCGTGATACTGATTGTTGTGAGAAATTTGTGGTAAGGTCTGATGGGACCAAACAGCTGAGGTCATCGCTCCCTAAGCCTACACACAACTTAATCTAACTTACACTAATTTACGCTGTGGACAACACATACACCCATGCCCGAGGGAGGACTCGAACCTCCGACGGGGCAGCCGCACCGACCGTGACAAGACGCCCTCGACCGCGCGGCTACCGCACGTGGCTTGTTGGGAGAAATGCCCCCGTTCGCACACACATACCGGCGGCACCTCGTTGGCTATTGTCATCGTATAGAGGCCATAGCAGCCGACGAAATACAAATAAAGTCAAACACGAAAAATGTATTATGAAATGTGAGATAGGAGACAAAAACTTAAATCTGGTGTAAACTGCTGGAATTTTGTTTCTCCTGTTGGTGGAAGTCTGTAATTGTAATCACAGTCTCTACTTTCATAGACTGGTCAATCCATGAACGCCATGTCTTAAATAAAAATTTATCTGACAGCAGCCGGCCGAAGTGGCCGTGCGGTTAAAGGCGCTGCAGTCTGGAACCGCAAGACCGCTACGGTCGCAGGTTCGAATCCTGCCTCGGGCATGGATGTTTGTGATGTCCTTAGGTTAGTTAGGTTTAACTAGTTCTAAGTTCTAGGGGACTAATGACCTCAGCAGTTGAGTCCCATAGTGCTCAGAGCCATATCTGACAGCATTTGAGTCTAATGTCCAAGGGCATCTCTCCTGCCACTACTAATGGGCTTCTGTACGTGTCGCAAGCATGACTCCAGCAGGTACGAATTCTCTGTATTGCAGAGCATCCAATTTGGCGAGAAAAATCTTATGGACGTTGTGATACAGTGTACAGCCATGGTGCTGTCTAGACCGAATAATCTACTGCTAGACGGGCAGTAGAATACTTTGATGCACTCCCCATCACATTACAGTGTGCCCTCCTTCGCATCTATCAACAGTAGATTGTTTGTGAGGCAGTCAACTATCATTCCTAGTATTTTAGCATGAGATTTATCCGAAAAGTATAGTTTCCACGTGTGACGTCACTGTCAGTGCAAGCAGCGACTGATTTGTAAACAGGTACGGTCATCGATTTCTCAATTCAAATATCCAGCCCGCTGGTAGACAGCCATTTGTCGTTGTGTTCCGCGATAATGAGTAATTCCAGTTTGGCCTGAATATATGAGTCTACAATTGAATAAACACAGACATCGTCTGCATATTGTAATATTTTTTGAGGAGAGTGATTGTTCGTTCTAAATCATGCGTATAAAGAGTATGCAAGAGGGGACTTAAATTGCTCGCCGGGGCTATCCCTGCGAGACGACAAAATGTCCAAGTTTGTTTCCTTTGAATTCGACATAAATTGTTCTTCTACTGAGCAGGGTACAGATACCAGTTATTATGCTCGAATGAATTCCATATTCAGTCGGCTTTTCCAAGAGAATCGGTATCTGAAGATGATGATAAGCCCCCTGAACGGTGAAGACAGTTTTTTTTTTTTTTTAAAAAAAAGGGAGTTTAGATTATCCATAGGCCCTTTGTCAGTTCCGAATCCGTGTTGACCCCGAGGCGTCAAGTTACTATTTTCAAGCCACCATGCCGTTCTCCTTTTCACCATTCGCTCCATAGTTTTTTTACACAAGACGACAACGCGATCGATCTTCTAGCTAGAGGCGGTGTTTGGATCTTTCGCAATTTTCAGAACTGGAATTATAACTTTCATCTTCCGCATTCGTATTAGGTTCTTTTTCATGGACTATTGATTGAAATAAACGAGAGCAAGTATTTCGCTTCCACGGAAAAATTCTCAAGCACAGAAAAATAAATGAAATCAGTACCAGGAAAGCTGAATCTCGATGATTTGATAGTATCATTCAGTTCATCTTTAGGGAAGGGATGAAACAGGATATGATGATAGTCACCTTGAACAGTAGAAGGAGGATTTTTGAATGGGACCGTGGGTGAAGCGAATGTCTCGATAAATTCCTTCATCCATTCGGTTGTAGAAGGAAGAATCGATGGTAGTCGGCTGCTTCTAAAACCCTCCATTTTACATCAAAATCTTGTCATACTGTTTACCTTTTTAATCCAGATTTTCTTCTTTTTTCAGGCATTTGTTAACATGTGCATTTAATTTATCACTTCCAAGAGGCTATCCAAGGAACAATCCTGGTGATATGTTTTGAGAGCAAACCTGGGTTTCGCAATTTCTTTACAAAAAAATGGTTTAAATGGCTCTGAGCACTATGGGACTTAACAACTGAGGTCATCAGTCCCCTACAACTTAGAACTACTTAAACCTAACTAACCTAAGGACATCACACACATCCATGCCCGAGGCAGGATTCGAACCTGCGACCGTAGTAGTTGCGCGGCTCCTGACTGAAGCGCCTAGAACCACTCGGCCACCGCGGCCGGCATTTCTTTACAGTAGTCGGGATCCAACCAAGAGACAGAACGTAATAGTAAACTCTGTTGTTCTTTGAAGTACTAACATACGCGGTTCATTCCATAGTGCTTATTAAAGCTTAGCATGTATCCTTTTTCTGTAAGCCTTGTCCCATAACTGCGAGTATATTCGTCCCAAATGGCTTCTGCAATTTCCCACTTGGTATCAGCCTAATAAATCGGTTTAGTATCAAAGTTTATGTTGATGTAGAACTCTGCTAGAAGATGATCTGATCCCACTGAACCTGTTTTAACGTATCATAAGAAAGCTTAACAATCAAATGTTTATCAGAACTTCTACTGAAAGGAGAATATACAGCAGCAGGAGCTCTATCGTTGACTATCACTAGATTATTATCTTCGATAATATACACTAAAGCTCTGCCTTTCCCGTCTCTCATGTTGTCTCCCCAGGCTGCATAATGGGAATTCAGGTCTCCACCAGTTACAAATGGAGACCGAAGCTGTTTTAATAGTTGTCCCCAGTCATGTACCAAAGTCCTACAATGGGTATTTTATACACTGACCCACCCGTATAGGTTTTCAGAACAGATTTTATTTGCATGGTGATTAGTTTGATTTCTTGTTTCTTACAACGAGCAGGCATCTTTTTACACAGCAACGAATTTTTTACAAATATAGCAACTCCACCTTTACCATACAGATAATCCTCTCTTATTATGAAATAATTTTTAAGGTGACTGATCGAAAGCAGGAAATTGATGTTGAGAAACACAAACTTGTTGACGATCGATTTACACTGAAAGTGGAGAGATCGTGCCCTCTACTTTCTTTTATTTTTTAAACCCCATTTCGTCTTCTAGAAGTATCAGGTTCATTGAAACACAAAAATAATTTACTTCCCTTTCTAAGCAGCCGTTAATAGCAAAACATTCCTAAACACGTTGCGTAAATGCTGCGGCTGTGTGTCCTTTTAAGAATTACTGATGCTCTAGAGTTTCTTCTCGAGGTAGCCGATGACGGCCATCAGCCAAAGGTCCCCTAACGCTATTCAGCACGTGCGCAGGTGATCTCAACGCTTCACGCATTGCGCGTAAAGTGTACAGGGCACTTTGCAGCATTCGCATTGACCAGCATAAAATTAATTATTGTGGTTTGAATTTCTGCCACAAATATCTTGTAGAAACTGAACGAATGCCGTGGAGTAAGAACAACGGTGCGACCATTGCTAAAGCGGCATATTGCGCGAGAATTATTGAAGTATGTAATCTATGACTGCCGAGAACTTTACCTGAAAACAATTGCTTGGTACATAAGTTCGTGTCGTTTTTGTAACCTGCGTTGCTGCTATATTTGTATTTATTAATTATATTTTTTTATTTGAGCTTCTAGTATTTTACGTGCAGTGACATGTTTTATGTTGCATATTTATTGGTTATGAAGAGTGTTGTTCAAAGTTTACAAAGCTGTGCGGCAAACAGAAAAGTCTAACAATTGCGACATTTCGTTCGCTTTGGATATCGATGAGAGAGGGTTTGGGTGGGGTTAGACGGTGGATGAAGCTCGTAACATTTTGTATGTTTCAAGGAGGATCGTTCTGATGTGAATTATTCGTCGTATTCAATGGATAAATTACATTGAAGAGACAAAGAAACTGTTACACCTGCCAATATCTTGTAGGGTCCCAGCGACCTCGCAGAAGTGCCGCAACAAGACGTGGTATGGACTCGACTAATGTCTGAAGTAGTGCTGGAGTGAACTGACACTATGAATCCTGCAGGGCTGTCCATAAATCCGTGAGAGTACAAGAGGGTGGAGATCTCTCCTGACCAGCACATTGCAAGGCATCCCAGATATGCTCAATAATGTTCATGTCTGGGGAGTTTGAAGATCTGCGGAAGTGTTTAAACTCACGAGAGCGTTCCTGGAGCCACTCTGCAGCAATTCTGGACGTGTGGGGTGTCGCATTGTCCTGCTGGAGTTGTCCAAGTCCGTCGGAATGCACAATGGACATGAATGGATGCACATGGTCAAACACGATGCTTATTTACGTTTAACCTGTCAGAGTCTTATCTAGACGTATCAGGGCTCCCAGAACACTCCTACTGCACACACTCTAAACCATTAAGGGCCTCCACCAGCCTGAACAGTCCTCTGCTGACAAGGAGGTTTCATGGATTTATGAGGTTGTCTCCATACCAGTACACGTCCATCAGCACCATACAATTTGAAACGAGACTCGTCCGACCAGGCAACATGTTTCCAGTCATCGACAGTCCAATGTCGGTGTTGTTGGGTCCAGGTGAGATGTAAAGCTTCGTGTCGTGCAGTCACCAGAGGGTACATTAATGGGCATTCTGCTCCGAAAGCCCATATCGATGATGTTTCGTTGAATGGTTTGCACGCTTATACTTGTTTATTGCCGAGCATCGAAATCTGCAGCAATTTGCGGAAGGGTGCACTTCTGTCACGTTGAACGATTCTCATCATTTGTCGTTGGTCCCATTCTTGCAGGAATTTTTTCCGGTCGCAGCAATGTTGGAGATTTGATGTTTTACCGGATTCCTGACATTCACGGTACACTCGTGAAATGGGAGTACGGGAAAATCCCCACTTCATCGCAACCTCGGAGATGCTGTGTCCCATCGCTCGTGCGCCAGCAGTAACACCCGTTCAAATTCACTTAAATCTTGATAGCCTGCCATTGTAGCTGCAGTAACAGATCAAACAACTGCGCCAAATACTTTCTGTCTTATATAGGCGATGCCGACCGCAGCGTCGTATTCTGCCTGTTTGCATATCTCTGTATTTGAATACGCGTGCCTCGCAGTTATGTGGCACTTCAGTGTACAAGAGTCAGGCAAAAACAGTAGGTATGAAGATTAGAGTTTAACGTCACGACGACAACGAGATCACTCTAGGTGGGACAGAAAGGATACGGAAGAAAATTGGCTGTGTGCTTTCAAAGGAACCATCCCAGCATTTACTTTAAGTGGTGTAAGGAAATAGTCAGGATGACTAGATGGTTATTTGAACCACCGTAGTCCACGCAAAAGGCTGTAGGTATACTTTGTGCTCTCATTCAAATAAATCAGTGGCCATATATGCATTTTTCTTCTTGAATTTTATCAGCTGCCTCATTGAGCATACCTATCGAACATCTTTACTGGTGAGAAGATGTGATGCCTTTATGTTAACAGCATTAAAAGAAACTTTTGGTTGAGCCCTAATAAAAACATCTTAACAACCTGTGTGAATCGACAACGACAATGTCATGCATCTCCTGGCATGAACTACGAACTGCTTCCAAATGTATTTCCAATGCAGATGGCATTTGTTTTCAGAACCAGGGGCGCCTTTCGGACAAAACTAAAAAAAAGATAGAAAAGATTGTGTCAAGTATTGCTGCTGCTCGATAACTCTATTTGTCTTCTAGACTTGCACGCTCAAATGTTTACCTATTACGGTCCGTATCGAACAACGATTAAGAAAATGCGCATCGAGCTTGGCTTGCGACATCTTCAGCTTCAAGTAAGTAGGTTTCTACGCGCATGGAATTGAAAAGCTCTCCAAGTGTTGTCAGAATTATTTAAATAATATTTGAGACTATAGTGCTGATCATTAATTTATCTCTTATATTTATCAATTGCATTAAATAAACCAACGGAAAACCCCTGCATTGCTGCTTGGGTTTCCTTGAATTGTTGCTGGAGTGCAATCAAGTAGTGCCGGTTTGTGAAAATGTGTTCTTCCACTGCTAAACTCTATTAACGTTCGGAACAATTATTCACGAAACGCCATTACCGGTTTGCGGGGCCCATTCGACTTGTCATTTAGCAATATTTTGCGCTCTTGATCAGCTACATGCAACTGAGAAGCCAAGTCCTCTCTGTTATTCGAAATTGCACCACTTTCAAAGGCGAAAAGTAACTGATTGAACCACATTTATCCTAAGATTGCTTTAGAAATTTCGGATTCAGTTACTAAAAATTATAGCTGATACAAAAATTTTGATGAGGATTTATCACCAATAACTTCGCTTTTTGACACTTGTGGAATTCGTAAGTCTCTTGGTTTCCCAACATGCCCAGCATGGCAAAGCACGTGGTCTTTGAGGTGTCTATATCTGCACACAGTGGATACGTTACGAATAATGTCTGCAAATAACAAAAGAGTCTCAGTGTCCAAGGCACCAGTTGTGGGTACAATCTGTAAACTGACGTCACATAAGCCATACGCAATACATGAAATTTCCAGCAGTTTGAAGCAAAGGCCCGGTTGTTGCGGCATATGCGACAAAATTACTATTCTGTTAAGTGATGTGGAAGATGCGATGCAGCTGACTGGTAAAATATTCACGGACAGCAAACTTACTACGAATGTCCGTCGATTGGAAGCACTTGTGAACAGGATTAGTAGTAACTTCGTCCGAACCGTTTAATAACTGTTCCGGCGACACAGCGTCTATTGTAGCTGGCGTTGTAATTTCACACTTGACGTGCTTCTTGTGATCCGTAGCTTCCTCCGGAGTCACCATTTGTGGTTGCACCATCATCAACAAGAACAAGAACAGTATGTGCATGCTAGTAGAGAAATGTCAGGCAGTTTATTATTTCTAACTAGACAATACAGAGAACCAATTGCAGAGAAGTAACTCAAAAGGTTGGAAGACAGATAAAATAGAACAAAAGATATTCCACACTTCATTCCTTCGGTGATTGTCTTTAACTTTCGATTAATTGTGTCGCCACAAGGCAATCGTACCAAACGTAAAATCAGAACTGACACACTACAAGGAAAACTCATGTGCCACACGGAAGAGCGACTTCAGGGCACGTCTAAACATTTCCGCATAAGCGGCTGTACAGAGTTTGATTTCTTTGCAAGTTGTTGATATCGTCGCGCTCTAGGACGGCCATACAATACTTTGTAGGAGAGCGGGGCGCGTAGACCTGAGCATATGGGGTATTTTTAATTTTTTGGAAGACGAATGGGGACTTGTAAGTAGCCATTAAAGAGTTCCAGTCCCGACCCTGTTAAAAATCTGCTCTATACCGACTTTTAAATAATTTTCTTCAAATGAAAACATCTAGCTATACTATACTTCTTCCTTTCCCTGAGAGCTACTGAAAGCAGCGCCCTTCCTCCCCCTTGCCCAAGGGTATGGGAGCCCTTGTATTTTATCCCTGCTACCGTCAAAGTTGCGAAGATCGTACTCTAGTCCACATTGTCAAACACTTTCTTTGAATCTACAAATTCAGGTTGCTTTTCTTCAGTCTATCTTAGAAGTGGTAGAATACACAGGAGTAAAATAGTTACGCTACCAATAACCACGTCCAACGACTACAAACGGGCCTGCCATTTGCCGGTAGACTTTTGAACTGCGGAGCTGCATTACTTGATGGAGATGTAATTCCTACAGGAAAGGTTCTGTCACTTGGCCAGCGCACACGCATAACCCAGCAAACCATCTTATCCAGGAACTCGAACGCAAGATGCACAGAATACTTTCCACTAGGTGGTCAGACAAGTTACGAATGTAGTCTCCAGCAATCAAAAAAATGTATATTTAACAAAATAACATAACATTAAAAAAATTTAGACGTCTGTATATTTTAAAACCAGAGGAAACTAAATAAGATCGTTATCTTGCACGGATTAATACGCACAAAGTAAAACCAACAGGATAGCCTTAAGAGTGGTGTATTTTTGTATGTTCTTTAATATTTAACTGTGATTTTTGAAGCTTAAGCCGAAAGAATACAACTCATTTTTCAGACTGTATAACTAGAGCTCACATCGTAACAGCAACAACACAAGTGGAGACAAGAGTTTCTTGTCAGTGTCTTGGGGCGAAACTCATGTCGGTTTGCTCTACAATACATTTTATTGCACCTTGTTAAACTGAGTTCATCTTACATTCAGACACTTACAAAATGACGATGTGCTGTCGGGCAATATGTGAAATTACATCCTCTTACTTTTCTTGTTCAATATACAGGGAATGGCCAAAAAGACGGAAATACCAAAAACACAACACATTACTACGCATAATATGGTCTATGAAAACAGTTTGCATTCAAAACAGCTTCCATTCGTCTCGGAATGGATAAATACAGGTCTTGTACTGTTATCAAGGCTAGCTTACACCATTCTTCCTGCAAAATAGTGGCACGTTCCGGTAACAATTATGGAGGAGTAGGATAGCGATAAAGTACCCATCTCTCCGAAATAGACCACTAAGGCTCAATAACATCGAGATCTGGTGACTGTGGTGGCCAGGGGAGATACGAAAATTAATCCTCGCGCTCACAAAACCAGTTCTGGATAATTCGACATGTATGAGCAGGGGTCCTGCCGTCTTGGAACACAGCACAGCCATTGGAGAACAAATATTGTACCATGGGATAGTTTTGATCAGGCAAAGTGGCCGCATAATCCTTGCCAGTAACAAGACTATGCAGAGTATCCATGGGGCCCATGGAACATCGCGATATGGCTGACCAAATCTTCACCGAATCCCCGACATGTTGCACTCTTCGGACGCACAACAGGGCAGAAGTTGGAAACAGTGCGCAACAAGAGTCACCCAACCAAATGACGTTCTCCCATCATTGCTCCATAGCCCAGGCCTTTTTTTATGCAGCATAAATCATCGATATGGTGCCTCTTGAAATACCACACACTTCGGCTACCTTGGTTACCTTCCACACGAGCACAATTTGCCTACTATCGAATTCACTTACCTTTGACATAACAGATTCACAATTAAGCAGAACGCTGTACTGACTACGACTAACGCTTGCAACGTGTTGAGGACATTGCTAAAGTGCTCCTCGTGGTCAAATACTACAGCGCCGACTGGCCGACTCGATTTCTCTATGGGTACTGACAATAGGTGCATCCTAGTAGTCATGAAGTCAACTCTGTTCTACCAAAGATTCACCATCTTAGTGGTGTCCACGAAGACACAAAGCACCAGTGAAGTAAGGTGAGATTTGCAATATGTTCTCTCAACTGACTAGTATGAATGATTGAAATGTCGTAGTGCTATGGTAAAACTGATTAAATTTCTGCAGCCTCCATTGGAAAATGCGAACAGTTCACACCGTTTTGCCATATTCACAATATTAAGTTACGTGCTGTGCACGGAGACTAGGTGTTGTTAAACGACGGTGTGCAAGTTACCTTGGACGAGCCACTTCGAATTTTGTTTAATCTTAGGCATAAGTAGGCCACTGTGGACAAGATTTAAGTAATGGTTCTCATTATATGTTTTCTTGTAGATTGTAAGTGTTTTGATAATCAGTCAGATATAGTTCTTTTACCTTCGAAGGCGAAAATTTCTAATTTTAGCCGCCTTGGTTTCGAATACATGTTACCCAATTTCAGATGCAAACAAAAAATTCTTGAAATTAAAATACGAAATGTATGGACACTGATTGACATGTGTATAGTATTTAATAGCTATTACACTCTAAAGTAGTCATGGAAACTTCATTGGGCCGATGACACATGTTTTTATTTTTCAAACATTTCATTAACCGTAAATATTTATGACTCCTGTGTCTACTAAAATGATGTACAAAAGATAATGTTCAAGTTGCATTGAAAATAAAATTTTTATTACAATATCCGAAGATTTTTTAAACATTTTATTTAGGCAGCCCATCAATAGCAACCTTCTCCCACATAATGGCTATAATTATTAGTCTGCAAATGAAGTGAATACTGTCTACAACTGCACCCTTAACACCCTTTATAATTATCAACTTTGAAAACGGCTGAAGATACATTTAGTCATTAACTCTTCGCTGGTGAGCATCTTGAGCATGTTACATCGCATACGTGTTTAGGGATAATCCTCAGATGTGATATAAAATGGGACGATCAAGTAAAATTAGTTTTAGGTAAGGGGAATAGAGGCCTTAGATTTGTTGGAAGAATTCTGGGAATATGCAAAATATCGTTAAAGGAAATGGCATTAAAGACGCTTGTGCAATCAATTCTAGAGTGCTATTCGAGTGTTTGGCGTCCTTATCAAGTACGCATAACTACATACACTGAACGAATTCAGAGACGCGCTACTAAGATCATGACAGGTCGGTGTAACTCATACGAAGCTGTAACAGAAGTCCTCGGGAACTTAAATCGAAATACTTGGAAGAAATAAGACGTAGTTCTCGAGATACTCTGTTGGATAAATTTAGAGAATCTATATTCGAATAAGACTGTGCGACTATTATGCAGCATCTCACGTAGGGATCATGAGAATAAGTTAAGATAGCGTAAGACGTGTACAGAGGCTTACGGACAGTCATTTTTCTCTCACGTAATACGTGAATCGAATAGGACAGAAAATTTGCTATATTGGTACGAAGTACGCTTGGTCATGCACTGTTCAGTGGCTTGCTGAGTAAGTATGCAGATGTAGATGGAGTACTACTCCGTGTAAATGCTGATTTACTGTTTGATTGTTTTACGCTGTTGTTCACACTTTATTAAGGTGTGGCACGACTCGTTTGTTTATAAATGGTTTCTTAAAATCAACGTATCAACTAAATTACAACTACTACTTCAAATGTGGCACTTTTATCATAAACATAGTGTCATACATTTTCGTATCTTCAGTTCAGCGTGAGCATTAGCTTTTCTGTTATGCATGTTTTGCTTAGATGTGCCACCCGCACTAGATACCAGTTATACGACGTTCTCATATCGCAATTTCTTCTGTTATGAGCGAATTCGATCATGGGCATTAACCTAAGTGTGCAACATCCCGCGAGAATCGGTTACTTTGAATGAAAACCTTCAGGATATGAGCGTGAAATGTTCTCAGGCAGTCGTAGTTAAAGGAAACATGTATTACCCAACATATGTGACCCATAGATGTCATTCCAATACAGTTCATAGCTCCGTCCGGATTTTACAGCGCATAGTATCTGAAAACTGTTGGAAGACAATCTGACTAGTTTGACCGAAATAGTTCCGTACAATTTTTTCAGGCAATACCGTATCTACCTCGCACGCTGAAATGTGTTTCACGTATCTCTGATGCAAGAGGAATTATTGTCCAAAAAACCGAAAATAAGACGGCGACCTTCTTGTGCGACATAGTTTGTGCGTCACAAACTGAACACCACGCTGCAGCCATAAAATGCAAGTAATTTTTCACAACCGACTTGTACATTAACCCTTTCGCGGGCAAAATTATTGAGCAGTTTTTTAATGAATGGAGAGCACATAGTAGTTAACAGATAGGTATATTCATCATACAGAATATTAAATTTGCTCCAGTTGTGAAAGTGAGGTCACACAACAAGGTGGGAAGTATTCTTCCCACTGCCCTTCCTTGGAGTTAAATGACAAAAACAACTTTTTCAATATATGTCATATTTATTTGATAAATTTACTTCTCTTGTTACAATGATTGTTCACAATTACTTGCCATGAAATTTTCTGAAACATGGGTCTATGCAAAGTGGTATTTGACAATATGTACAAACACAGCGAGTGCTCTTTTCCGCAGCTTTGGTACTACAACGACTGCACGTCCAGTAGGTTTCTTATTAACTGGGTTAATGCTCCCCTACAGTCACATGACGAAAATCTTAAGGTACTTTACCCCTTTTTGCCAGAAAGACAGGTTTTTGTCCTCGCTTTTTTTGGGATGAGAAGCCAGCGATCAATTGTCTGGCTAGATGGATCCTGTATGTGAGCTGATCATGCTGTTCACTTTCATTAATCCGGCCTCGAAACGTTTGGGACTGACGGGATACGTCTTGTGTTTGCTGCTACTTTTCTTCCTGGATAGAGGACTTACCGAGGCTTCAAAACCCGTTAGCAGTCACCAGTCGGACAACTGGCATCATTAACTTGAAACAATAGAATTCGGGCAAAAGCAACTTTTATTATACGTACAACACAATTAAACCTCCATTTACCTCGATAACTAGACACAAACTATTCTTCGTAAAGGTAATATCTTCTCTGAGTGGAAACGCAGGGAATGATAACAATTGAGAGAGGCGACTACATGCTTGACGCGATGATGCACCCATAGTACGCTTGTGTACGGGTCGGATGATTACTTTCTTTACTACGCAATGCAAAGTTCTAACATTCTGCGTGGTGTCTGTTGTTCTGTATCGTGTCTCCCTACCACTTTCGCGCAACGACGCTCTGAGCGTGTTTTTTAGGGAATTGACTAGTTTGAACCTGGGACCTGTTGCTGGTAAGGAGACGTCAGACCACACATGACATGTAGAGTTCAGAAGAGTTCAGTGAGACTAGCGATGATATAACCAAATACTTAATGATTTCAGCGTCAGCTCCACTGCACTCCCTGTAAAAGAATATTAATACTAACTGAATTTAGTGGAAGGGGTTCAAGGCTTTCCTATTTTTAGTTAGCTGCTAAAATAACGTCGGAAAAGCAGTTAAGTTTACCATTGGAAATTTTATTCCACTCACAAAACATTGTTTATAAATTGCACTATTGATAAAAGGAAATGTTTTAATACAGGATGGTAAAAAC
Source organism: Schistocerca serialis cubense (assembly GCF_023864345.2). NCBI lineage: Eukaryota > Metazoa > Arthropoda > Insecta > Orthoptera > Acrididae > Schistocerca > Schistocerca serialis. The sequence continues at coordinate 529,115,584 of NC_064640.1, forward strand.
CAACTGCGTTCAACAAAAATGTGAACGAATATTCCCTGAATGGGCTTCCAAGTTCTACAATGGATCTAAGGATGACCCATGCCATATCACATCTATAATCTAGGTTTAAATTAAGTTTCACAAAAGAGAAAACTATCAAAATGGTCTATAGTTACTCTCAATTATCTTTAATTACTTATCTAACTTGTCGTAAATTACAGTGGCTGATGTGGCTTCTCAATAACTATATAACAGAAAAATCATCACGTTTCAGATTTTTACTTCAAGTGGCAAATGTGAACACCATGAGCTTTAATTGACGATCGACACTAGTATTACGCAAAAAGGGGGTGTAACAGATGAGACTTCTGCAGTTCTGAGTGAAGCTTTATGCGCTGTTATGCGGCATCACGTACGTTCATTACCTTGTCGGTTTTCGTCAGGGTGTGGCGGACAGTCATTCTTAATTGTTTGTTTATAACTGGTATTTCTTCTAATTTTAGCTTTTGCTCAAAGAGAAGTGTGACATTCCCCAATGTTACGCTACCTTGCCCCATATCTATTATCGCTCGTCTCTCATTTAAAAAATCTGCACCTATAATCAAATCTACAATTAGTTTAGGTATAATCACGAAGTTGGCTTCGATCTTTTGGCCTTGACACGAAAGAGTTAACCTTGTTTGTCTCGTAACTTCCGCAGCATTGTTTCTAATAGGACCTCTTACTTTAATCTTACATGTTTTCTGAACTGGCAATTCCTCATTGGCATTACGCTGCATGAATAAATCTTCTGAGATCGCAGTCAGTTCACTTCCGCTATCAATTACAATATTGACTAGGATATGCTTTACCATGGCCTTCACAATTGGTTGAATTTGAAAGGGTTGGTTCTGTTCTTCTTCTTCTTCTTGCATCAACGAATCCTCCACTGAATCATACATGAGTCTTTTTAGGAATTGTGAATTCGAACTTTCTGCAGGATAAGCTTCGACTACTACTTCTCTCTCTTTTATTTCCTCTTCCCTATTTCTTCCTTCATTTATGCTTTCTTCAACATCCTATACTTTTTCCTCATCCTCGTCTATCTTCTCCTTTTTCGTCGCTACTTCCACATAATCGCATCTAAATGCTCTAATTATGGCTTCATAACTTCCTTCATTATATACATTGGGTTGTGGGCCCACTCGTAACTTATTTTCAACTTCTGTCGACTGCGCATTATCCTCATTGAATTCGCTTTCCCTGGTTTCCATCTCAAATAGCTCTGCAATACTCATTACTTCGTCCTTTCCTCCTACATTCGTTGTGCATGCCTCTGGTAATTCATCTTCCTCGTCAGTGTTCTCCCAATTAATTTCGTCCCAACAAGATATTGTTATTTTCTTGTCTTCGTTTTCATCTGGTCCCTGGGGATTTGTTTCTTCCTTCTTCTCTTCTCGTCATAAGGTTTTTACTTTTCTGTTCAAGGTGCTGCAATTGTCCTGGGTCGGTGCGTCATTCTCTTTGGCATGGGTGCTTAGCTGTCAATTCGAACGTTTATCGGGGTTTGGTGGTCTTACCTCCACCTCTTCTATCTGTATTCTCTTTTCTTGTTCAGCTTGTTGATAGTGGTTTCTTTGTTGATAATTCGTTGCTCTATTGGTTCTCCAGTACCCGTTCCGTTCCCTCTGTAATAGTTGTTGCCGTTCCTGTGTGAATTATAGTTATTGCCATATTCTCTTCTAAATCCATAACCGGTTCATTGTTGAAATCTATTGTCGTTTCTTGTTGCGAAGTTATCACATGGTTAGTAATTATTGTTTCTTCGTACTATGTCTTGTGGATTCCACTGCTTTTTGCTTTCGTTTTCACGTGTGCTTCGTCTTTTTCTTGCGTCATCTTCCGAAAATACGAACTCTAGTTCCCTTAGAATACCTTTAACTGCTTCGACGTCATTGCCTCCGCGACCTACTAATGATTGCTGGTATTTCAATGGTAACTTCATCGCGCATAATTTACTCAACTCTCCGTCACTGTATGGTACATCTAAGCATTGATTTTTCTTTGCCATTAATTCGAAAAATTTCACGGGACTCTTCTCTCCTGAATTTTCAAAATATGGGTTCTGTAATAATTCGTACTTCACTCTGTTCTGTGCTTCGCTGGACCAATATCGTGAGAGAAACTTCTCTCTAAAATCTTCGTACGATCGGCATGACGCTGCAACATTCTGCATGGTTTCTGCGACTGTTCCTAATATGTGTGCACATATAAAGTCTAATTTGTGTGCTAGCGCCCAGTCTTCTGGTAATCCTACTCGGAATTGATCAATAACAGTTCATGGATGTAATGAGTTTCCTTCTCGAAAGTGTTGAAATTTTCTGACTGTGAGGAAACGATCGTTGTCGTACTTCGTCATAGTTCCATATGAAATTCGCGATTCTTCGCCACTTTTGTTTCTAGTCATTTCTCCCGTCGTTCTTTCCGGTTGTGGTAGATCCATTGGAAATTGTCCACTGTAACTTTCGCCTATCCTTGCGTAGTATCGTTGGAGTGGTACGCAATAATTTTCTTCCATCGGTTGTGAACGTGTAGCTGAATGCGTTGCAGTGTACTCTTCGCGACCTGGCTTTCCATTGTCAGGTATTGGTTCGGTATCTTGTCTGGCTAACCTCGCTGCTTCATTGCAAGATCCAAACTGTCTTGAAACATACATTTGTGGTTCCACATGTGTTCGTGATGACGTTTGTTCATCAAGAATTTCGAAACGTGTTTGTTGCTGTGCAGGCTGTCTGATTTCACGTATGTTACTTTCCACCTGTGATTGGAATCGCAAATGCGTAATATCTTCGTTAATTGCTTGTTTTCCGGTGCTGTTACAGATACGGATGTGGTTGCAGACTCTGTGCTTGTTCGATCCTGTTCACTACGCTCTTCAATGGTTTGCAACAACTCTCTTCGCAATTTCTGAAATTGTCGCTTCGTTTGCGCTTCTATTTTGACTATGCGGTTATCATATCTTTTCAGCGCTGCTTTTCTGATACGTTTGTGTAACACACTGTTTTCAACAACTTCACGCGCTGTACCTGCTGCTTGTCTAGTAATTTCGTTTATCTGTTTCTCTAGTTTCTTGACTTCTTCGTGGGTGTTGTTACGTAATGTTTTGATCTCGTCCTGAATGTCATTACGCAATGTTTGTACGCCCTCTTGTACCTTGTCAATGTCTTTTCTCAATTGATTGTGACCTGTTATTAAGTTTCCTATCACTTCTCGAGATTCTTTTGCCTCGTCTTCAATATGACTTAGGTGTAACAGAATTTTTTTGTTTTGTTCTTTAATCTCACGCATTTGTCTCGTGGTTTCTGCATTCTGAATTTGAATTTGGTTCGCTATGTCTTTATTTTGCCTTGTCATGGTTTCCGTAATTTGTTGTAATAATTCTGTCAGATGGGTGGGTCCTATTACGTTTTCTTCCGACGTCCTACGCTCTGTGTTTTCGCCCAAGTGTTGGTTCGCAACCGATTGCATTGAACTGTGCTGTGACACGTTTCTGCTCGCATTCCTTGTACTCTGTTGTGAGGGAACTCTGATTACTTGTACTATGGGTTCTACGTATTCAAGACGCAAGTTACAATCCTCATTGACTGTCTCTCTACTTTCCTGCTCCTCTGTCGTGTACTGACCTAGGTTTTCTGTGCCTTGACGTACATTATCCTCGTTATGGTGCGTTATATGTCCTATTTCTCGCGATACTGCATCGTCTGTTGTACTGTCCTCTATTCTCTGTCCATCTTCATACTGGGTCTCTACCTCCATTCGGTCAAGGTCTCGATTTTCCATTGCTAATCTTTCCGAATCCCTTATTTTCTGTTTTAAAAGCAATTCACGCGCCCTACTTCGAGTCAACATGCGCTCATACGATCTCACGCGTTTCATAAACTTTTTGTTCACACGACTTGACACTTATTATACCCCAGACTGAGAATCCATTCACTTACTTGTTGGGTCAGAACCAACTTGTCAACGATGTATCCGCCACCTGTGCGCTTGCATTGAGGAGAAAACTTAATTCTAACAATTTTTAAAATTCATAACTTAATTATGCTATTGTCTCTGCTAGAATGTCTCACTATCTATCGCTGCAGCTACTGTTTTCAACTATTTATGCCTTTCAAAAAAATTTCTTTTTATTACGAAAATTTTTAACAGGATATTTTTCTGACCTAGTTAGGCATGTGGTCGACCTTCAATCATGGTATTTTACCATCCTGGCAGGGTCGCCATTTTCTAACATTCTGCGTGGTTTCTTTTTGTTCTATATCGTGTCTCCCCACCACTTTCGCGCAATGACGCTCTGAACGTGTTTTTTAGGGAATTGACTAGTTTGAACCTGGGACCTGTTGCTGGTAAGGAGACGTCAGACCACACATGACATGTAGAGTTCAGAAGAGTTCAGTGAGACTAGCGATGATATAACCAAATACTTAATGATTTCAGCGTCAGCTCCACTGCACTCCCTGTAAAAGAATATTAATACTAACTGAATTTAGTGGAAGGGGTTCAAGGCTTCCCTATTTTTAGTTAGCTGGTAAAGTAACTTCGAAAAAGCAGTTAAGTTTACCACTGGAAATTTTATTCTACTCACAAAACATTGTTTATAAATTGCACTATTGATAAAAGGAAATGTTTTAATACAGGATGGTAAAAACCAACTGCGTTCAACAAAAATGTGAACGAATATTCCCTGAATGGGTTTCCAAGTTCTACAATGGATCGAAGGATGACCTATGCCATATCACATCTATAATCTAGGTTTAAATTAAGTTTCACAAAAGAGAAAACTATCAAAATGGTCTATAGTTACTCTCAATTATCTTTAATTACTTATCTAACTTGTCGTAAATTACAGTGGCTGATGTGGCTTCTCAATAACTATATAACAGAAAAATCATCACGTTTCAGATTTTTACTTCAAGTGGCAAATGTGAACACCATGAGCTTTAATTGACGATCGACACTAGTATTACGCAAAAAGGGGGTGTAACAGATGAGACTTCTGCAGTTCTGAGTGAAGCTTTATGCGCTGTTATGCGGCATCACGTACATTCATTACCTTGTCGGTGTTCGTCAGGGGGTGGCGAGCAGCACAGCTCTGCTCACCCCGCCATCTTGGAAGCAACTCTCCTCTAACTTCTCCTTACTACAATTTACCGAAGTAGGTTTAAAAAAACTATCTGGCTGTGTTTTCATCTGACCAATCAGGGTCTCAATCTTAACCTTAAGCTCCGCCTACAAAAATTCTGTCTATCCAATGAGAAACGTTAAACTTTTCGTGGTGGGGCAATGTTTTCAAAGTTTGCAACGTAACAGAGACGCGAAAAAGTCTCACGCTAAAACTTGCAGCTGGTGTGGTCCTTTTAGTGTTATCGTAAGATCTATACTGTTCTTCTGGAGGGCTCTATCTTTTAACATGGGCTAGGGGTGGTCCTGACGTAACAGAGACGCGAAAAAGTCTCACGCTAAAACTTGCGGCTGGGGTAGCCCTTTTTGTGTTATCGTAAGATCTATACTGTTCTTCTGGAGGGCTCTAGCTTTTAACATGGGCTTGGGGTGGTCCTAGCGGTTAGCTGGCGACATGGGTGTCCGTCCCTTATCGTAGGGCCTTCTAACTTAACACGGTTCTGCTCTCTTCTGTTCTCGTTTCTCCCCTCGGAACTGCGTCTATCTCACGGTGGGAAGGTATGACATGCATTTAGGCATTTTTGTGTTAGTCTGTGGTATTCCATTTGCTCACTCGTTACTCGTATTACTTTGGTTAATTTAATGTCACGATTTATTCGAAGCTATGTGACATACTACTGGATTTGCTTATCATGTCAGGGTTTTCATGGAAGGTGTTGGATTTGCCTGACACCTTACAATGTTTCCATATTATGCCGTAGTATTACTCCAGGATAATTAAACGAAGCTGCAGGCTGCATAAGCTTACCACCAGTTATTTAGTTGTATATAATCTGGTTACTTCTCTTGTTTGTGCGCACTTATCCACATTTAATTGCCATACTACATAGCAAGTGGATGTACTGTTTTACATCATTCGTCGTTCTGAGGCTTATCGACAAATATTAAAGTGAAATATTGGACAAAAATAAGCAAACATTAAAAATTAACCCATATTTATCACAAAACATACAGTAATATGTTTCTTCAAAATATATGTGCGTAGTATATCCTATGGAACAGATGGAAAAAGTTTTGTAGCAAATCAGACTCAAGCTCAAAGTTGTTGTGCATGGTACCTTCAGGGTACGAGTCTATCCAAGCATCATGAGGCAATGCGTACTGCTTGCCAACAGGGTACTTTTTGGGCTGCTGAAGGAATTATTCTCGTGTGGGAAAGGCTTATTGTTGTTGTGATCTTCATTCAACAAACTGGTTTGATGCTACTCTCCATGCAAGTCTATCCTGTAAAAATTTCTCTACATAACTTCTGCAACCTCCATTCATTTGAACCTGTTTGCTTTACTCACTCCTTAGTCTCAATCTACAACTTTTACTGCTCTCATTTGATTTGGATGAAATGGGTCCTCTGAGATGTTCGTCATCGTCTGCTGTTGTCATCGTCATCGTCAGTGAATGACACCAAAAGCTGTAGGCTGATCGTATGCAGTACTAAGTAGGCGATTTGCAATGTCCTCAAGGCAATGCACCACCCTGTCGCACCAGAACTGTCTAAGCATAGTTTGAATAACATTGAATAACAGTCTAAGGACACGAGAGCGCTTGTGCGGTTCACCAGTTCAGCTGACGACGGGCGTGCAGGGCGCCAACACGCTACGTGGCCTTTTGTTGGACCAGGTTTCCTTGAGTTGTGGGCGGCTGTTGAGGAGTTATGGACCAGAATAGCTCTGTAATTGGTTTGGCTTCCCGTGATACTCATTTAATCACACCTCGTCGCCTTAATCAGGTCGAAAGAGGGTGCTATGTACTAGTTCCTAAGGATCTCTAATTCAATTGCTTGGGAGTCTTTTGTCTTTAAGTCCTTCAAAAATGTGTTCTAGAGGCGTTTGAGATTCTCTGCAGAGTGGCTCCTTCATCTTTACGGGAGCTTGTTCCACTGCTGAAGTTCAGATGCTAATAAATAACAAAGGTTACGAAAGATCTGTCTAAGGAGATCATTCAGCTTAATTTGCCTATTATTTGTGGGTGACATGGCATTGGAGGCTTGATTTTAAGATCCTGACAAGCAAGTTGGTCCGTTGACTTCTTCGGAAAATCTAAGTTTAGTCTGTCTATAAGATTCCATCAGGTAGTACCCGAAAACGAAGTTTCATGGAATACGGCTTCTGGCAAATTACTGAAAGTATGTCTGGATAACTCATTAACTAACCTTACTTCCTTCACAGTGATCTTTAATGGAAGTACCGTGTAGGAGTAACAGTTACTTCCACTTTTACTTGCTTGTCATTTAACCATTGACACTGCAAACAGTGTTAATGCCGTTACTCTTACCACTAGTCACCAAGTACCGTATCCACTGAGCGCAGAGGCTCCACGCATTGCAACAGAGTGAGAGGGGTTGTCTGAGCAGCAGGCGTTAGGTGGAGGCACAACTTCGCAGTTCCTGTCGAGCGTACAGAGGTAGCTGCCTTTGACATACTGTTTTGCAGCGCCTAACACGTGGATAAAATCAGATTTTAGTTGAGTGTCTTTTCGAACGCCGGGTATTAAGGAAGCCTCATGACCCGAGGACAGCAGAGCAAAGCGAGAAATCAACCAGGAGTTTAGCAGGCGAGTCAGTCGGTCTAATTTCGGGGCCAACGTTTTATCAGCTAGTACGACGACAGCCACTGAACTACAGGCTGCACCCGTTTTTGATGGCTGCACCCAGCAGATGATCGCTTCGTGAATGGAACTACTTGGAAGTGTAACATGATTAGAACTTTGATACAAAGCGATTACTAGTCGGTGCTCTTCATGCAACAGTTAAGCACTGTATATACGCTGAGGTGACGACAGTCATGAGATAATATCGTGCGGGACTTCCTTTTAACCAGCGCAGGGCAACAACCCAACGTGCCATGGACTCAACAAGTCGTTGTAACTTCCCTCCAGAAATACTGAGCCATGCTGTCTCTATAGTTGACCATAATAGCGAAAGTGTTGCAGGTGCAGGATTTTGTGCACGAACTGTCCTCTCGATTATGTCACTTAAATGTTCGATAGGATCCATGTCGGACGATTTGGGTGGCCAAATCATTCGCTCGAACTGTCCAGAATGTTCTTGAAACGAATCACGAACAATTGTGGCCCGGTGACATGGCGCAATGTCATCCACGAAACTTCCATCGTTGTTTGGGGACATGAAACACATGAAAGGCTGCAAATGTTTTCCACGTAGCCGAATATAAACATTTTCAGTCAATTATAGGTTCAGATGTACCAGAGAAACCATTCCATGTAAACACGGACTACACCATTATGGAGCCACCACTAGCTTGCATAGTGCCTTGTTGACAACTTGGGTTCATGGCTTCATGGGGTCTGCGCCACATTCGAACCCTCCAGTCAGCTCTTACCAACTGGGATCTGGACTCATGTGACCAGATCATGGTTTTCCTATCGTCTGTGGTCCAACCGACATGAGCACGGGCCCAGGAGAGGTGCCGCAGGCGATATCGTGCTGTTAACAAAGACACTCAACTCGGTCTATTGTCGCCATAGCTCATTAACGCCGAATTTCTCCGCATAGTTCTGACTGATACGTTCGTCGTAGGTCCTACGTTGACTGCTGCAGTTATTTTATGCAGCGTTGATTGTGTGTTAAGACTGACAAATCAACGCAAACGCCGCTGTTCTCGGTCGTTCAGTGGAGGCCGTCGGCCACTGGTTGTCCATGGTTAGAGGTAAATCTGGTATTACGGGCACACTCTTGACGCTTTGGGTCTTAGAAAATTGAATTCCCTAACGATTTCCGAAATAGAATGTCGCAAGCGTCTAGCTCCAATTACCATTCTATGTTCAAAGTCCGTGAATTCCCGTCGTGCTGCCAAAATCAAGTCGGAAACAGTTTCACATGAATCACCTGAGTACAAATGACAGCTCCGCCAGTGCACTTTAGTAATTTTTGTAAATGTGGGCTGATGATATTGCTTAACGGCAATAAAGATCTATTGAAGGTTTAAATTTGAACTTCATGTTTAATGTACAAGTGACATCCCCTTTCCGAATCATTTCTTTAAAGTACAAAGAAAATTTTCAGCAAATTTTACTTATAGCGGCCTCCGGCGTGTAGCTATGAGGTTACAGTTTCCTCAACACTGCTTTTCTGTGATCTCGTAAGTAGCTGCAGTCAGGAGTTTTACGTGCGAAGATCTACCGCTGTAAAGAGGTAGGTGAACAAAAATTATAAGAGAAATTGCATTGCAGCAGCAACGTATAATCCGTCGCAATTGTTGCATCGCATCGCACGCACGTAAAATCCGTCTAATACTAACAATTATTAAGCATATGTTACTTTTAATCATTAAAAACATCAGCGTACATCAGAAGGAAGACCAAAGGTTTGCGGGCAATATTCACGAAATGCAGATGATTATTTAAAAAGGGGGAGGGCCGAACAGCGCACACCAACAACCGAAATAAAATATAAGAAAATGGAATAGAGGGACCTTGGAATATAGCCCGTACCAAACCAACAGTTTTAATGCTCAAAAATTATACGGATCATCTTAGTGGCAACGCAACATCCACACTGAGCGTGCAGGAGGCATAGGCACTCACTTCACAGCACTTGCGTTGCGGACGGCGTTGAGCGTGCCATCGCGAGGCGAGATGAGCTGTACATTAACCATGCCCCGCGTTTTCGAAGCGATTATGATATACAACTCTGTCTGTATACTCTTGACTTTTATTGCGAATCTTTATTCTTTATTATTAGACTTTTTCATCCTCTTACAGTACTATTGGCATGTGCATATATGACACTGTAGATAACGGTTTTTATCGAACATGCATAAGCTTTGACCTTATTATTAGTTGTGGCTGAAGTTTTTTGTGATCTGTAACACGAGACCTAGGTATACGCATAGTTATTCTTGTCCCTTTGACTTGATTTAAACGTCTGAATTGTTTATTCCTGTTTATGATCATTTTCTTCACTTTCTTCACATTTCATATAGATATTCAACCACACACTACGCTTTGTTACAGATTGGTTAAGTTTATGTCGTCTGTAACCCAAGGTTTAGGTCATCTGTAACCCATGTCTATGTTACATTTATGTCACCTGTAGCCTGAGACATAAATCTGTTACATTCATGTTTTGTTATTGACCATTAACTGTATGTCAATATTGGATGCAGTAGCTTCATACGGTTTTTTTTTTTTTTTTTTTTTTTTTTTTTTTTTTTTTTTTTGCGTGGTTAGCTGAAACGGAAAAGGTTTTGATCTAATTCTTATAATCAGTAAACCGGAGGTTGATGTCAACTGTAGCCTGAGGCACAAGTTCTATTACAATCACATTTTACTGTTGACTAGTACTATATGTCGGTATCTTGCATAATTCCATGCTATGTTTTCGTTGTATTTGTACTTGTATCAAAATTTTTGGTGCATATACCAGGCGTATTCGGGAAATAACGTCCGATTAGGCGCGAAATGGAAACCACTGCGAAAATCCGACGGAACTTTGTACAAACGTGTTGGGGAGTGTGTTTAGTGTGCCTGTCGATAGCTTCTCGTCGCTCTTTTCAGTTCAGAGCGCAAAGTGATCACGTAGAAATGCCAAAACAACAGTGTATTCCGCCAAGTATGGGGATCTGATGAGAGATTTCGCCTGAAGCTATGCAGCCCACATAATACAAATGTCATGCGTTTCTTTATTCAAGATAATTTCTAGCCGCATTCTGCTGGGGCAATGAAGACGCTCCTGCAGCGTTTTCGATAGGAAGTGTTTGATCACCCACAATACAGCTCTTAATTGGCTCCCTCCATTGTTCATCTCTGTTCACATGAACCGCTGGCTACGAAGACAACATTTTGGGACAAACAATGAAAGGTACACCAGCGTAGAGAATTGGTGGAAAGCACAGGCGGCTGCTTTCTGTGACGAGGGAACTGTAAAGTTTGTAAAACGCCACGACAAATGTCTAAGTCGGAGCGACGACTGCTTAGAGAGGTAGCTGGAAGGTGTGGCTAACTGTTACGAATAAAAATTTTTTGATTTTCACTATGGTTTTCATTTTTCGATCAGTACCTTACATTCTGAACAGCCCCCGTATAAAGTGTTTTACGTCACTGTCTCCTGCATATGTTAAGGAGAGAGTGGAACGGTAGAGAGACAGCTTGAAGGTGGTTCATTGAACCTTCTGCCAGGCAATTCATTGTGAATAGCAGAATAATCACTTAGATTTGGATGTAGATGTATTATGTATGTCCGTTTATTCTCGACCAATGTATAGGTCTACATCTTCAGTTTGTTATACAGGTCATTACTGGTCATAATTTTTATTTAATGACTACGTTACATACTGATTTAATAACAAATTTCATTTAGATGTGATTTGACGGCACAACTCAGTGTTATTTTTTTTGTGATAAGAATGGCACTTTATATCTCATCACAAATATGGAGTTATTTCATTACGTAACTTGGATGACAAGTTCTTTTATTGTAATTACTAACTACAGATGGGTTTTTTATACACTGTTACTCTTAAGCAAAAAAAATTTAGTTTAGAAGACATCAATTTTATGACATACGATTTATTGGATTGCCATGTTCTACGAAGTAACGTCATTTAGGTTAGTTCTCCTTATGCTCTACTCTATATAGTTCGATTGCTTATACTAAAAGCAACATGTTGCCAACATTGATATAGTCTTGTATTAATTGTACTCGCTGACTTCTTCCATTGACAATAGTAGAGATTGTAATATATTTTAATCTTTGGTATCATACTCTTTCATGATATTAGATTATCTGTGTCTTTGATGACCTTTACTTATTTACTATCAACAGTCTTTACGCAACCTGTTATATAGTGGATTGTAACCTGCTTCTGTGATTTATGACATTAGCCAAGTAAGGTGTATTTTACATCCACTATTGAACGTCGTCGTATTTGGTATGCTGATGATTCATTTATGGATAGAAGGCACTTTTGATCCAACGGATGTGCTGCTTTTGTAAGTACTGATTATGATTTTGACGGACGTAAGTATGATTCTCAGACTTTTCCTTCTTTTTGTCTGCTTACACCACGTATGTTTGTATGTGGGTTGTTGTTTAGTCCCAGTGATGATAGTTGTAAGAAAAAAAAAAACTATTAAGAATAAAGTTGAATGAATGTAATTAATGGCTATAAAATGTTCTTCTTCAAATATTTAACGGCGATTGGAAGTTACACGTGTAAAGTAAATCTGAAAATGCTATAAATGTATGTTTGCTCCCTTTATTACTACATTCCTCTGGAACACAATCTGATCTTCCCTGAGGTCAGGTTCAACCAGTTCTTTCTAGTCTTCTGTGAATAATTCCTATCAATATTTTGCAGCCATAACTTATTAAACCGACAGTTCGGTAATATTCACATCTGTCAGCACTTGCCTTCTTTGGAACTGGAATTATTCCGTTTCCCTTGAAGTCTGGCCGTATTTCGCTTCTCTTATAATCTTGCACAGCAGCTGATTAGCTCTCACAAGGATCTCATTAACTCTGTGTGACGTAGTGCATTCCAGGGACCTTGCTTCCACATTGGTCAGTCGGTGCTCTGTCAAATCCTTCTCTCAGTATCATATCTCCCATCTCATCTTCCCTTTCTCTAATATAGTCTTCATGTTCATTTTGATTGTAGAGCTCCTTTATATGTTCCTTTCTCTTCTTTGCTAAGTACTGGCGACCATCATAGCTCTTGCTATTCATACAGCTGCTTCTCTTTTCTCCAAAGGTCTCTCTGATTTTCCTACAGGCGGCACCTATTTTTCCCTAGAAATGTATTTCCTAGTGCCTTGCACTTTTTTCTCTAGGCATTCCTGATTAACCAGTTCACATTTTCTATCAGTTTCTTTTTTTAGACACCTGTATTCCCTTTCGGCAGCTTCATTTGCTAAATATGTATATTTTGTCCTTTCGTCAACTAAATTTGATATCTCCTGTACTATCCAAAGGTTTCTTATTCATTATCAGACCCACTCCTGCATTACCACTATTTGATTTCGTGTTTCAAACCCTGTGATCGCCATACCATAGGACCTGTTCTTCCTGCCACCGCACTTCACTAATTTCTACCATATCTAAAAAAATGGCTCTGAGCACTATGGGACTTAACGTCTGTGGTCATCAGTCCCCTATAACTTAGAACTACTTAAACCTAACGAACCTAAGGACATCACACACATCCATGCCCGAGGCAGGATTCGAACCTGCGACCGTAGCGGTCACGCGGTTCCAGACTGAAGCGCCTAGAACCGCACGGCCACACCGGCCGGCTCTACCATATCTAACTTCAGCCTATTCATTTCTCTTTTTAAATTCTGTAATCTACTAGCTGATTAAGGGATCTAACATTCCACTCCCCAACCAGCAGAATGTCGTTATATTTTTACATGCCATCAACTACTACGAAATATAGTGAAAGCATTTCATGTTGATCCAGGAAAGGGTTGGCAACGTTGCACTGCTGCAGACATGGCTGGGCTTGTAGCATTAAGAAAAATAATTCAGTTTTAATGGCATCTATTAATCGATGCTTTATACACGAATAATGGAATTATAAGTTGACAATTCTGTTGGCGTGATTCCATTTTGTGTCTGCTTGCACAAGTGCCTTCTCAGACTGTTGTGACCACGAGACACGTGATCGCAATTCCACTGCGCGTTAGCCTTCCAGCTAGCAATATACGTTGCACGGAGTTGCCAGGCGGAGAGAGACCGCTACCAATTCGAGCGGCCTGCCACGGAGGTCCTCCCCCCATGAACCATGGACTTTCGGTTGGTAATGAGGTTTGCGTGTCTCAGCGATACATATGGCCGTGCCGTAGGTGCAACCACAACGGACGGGTATCTGCTGAGAGGCCAGACAAACGTGTGGTTCCTAAAGAGAGGCGGCAGACTTTTTCAGTAGTTGGAGGGGCGACAGTCTCGATGATTGACTCATCTAGCTTTGTAACATCAACCAAACCTGCCTTGTTGTACTGGTACTGCTAACAACTGAAAGCAAGGGGAATCGACAGTAGTAACTCTTGCCGAGGGCAAGCAGCTCTACTGCGTGGTTAAATGATAGTGGCAGCCTCTTCGGTAAAACATTCCGGAGGTAAAATAGCCATGCATTAGGATCTCAGGGCAGGGTCTAATCAGGAGAATGTCATTATCAGGAGAAATAAAACTGGCATTCTACGGATCGGAGCGTTGAATGTCAGAGCCCTTAATCGGGCAGGTGGATTACAAAATATAAAAAGGGAAATGTGTAGGTTAAAGTTAGATGTAGTGGGAATTAGTGAAGTTCGGTGGCAGAGAAACAGGACTTCTGGTCAGGTGAAAAAAGAGTTATAAATATAAATCAAATAGGCGTAATGCAGGAGGAGGTTTAATAATGAGTAAAAAAGCAGGGACGCGGATAAACTACTATGAACAGTATAGTGAACGCATTATTGTAGTCAAGAGAGAGACGAAGCCCACACCCACCACAGTAGCACAAGTTAATATGCCAACTAGCTCCGCTGAAGAGGAGGAGATTGAGGAAATGTGTGAGGAGATAAAAGAAATTATTAAGATAGATAAGGGAGCCGAAAATTTAATAGTCATGTGGGACTGGAATTCGATAGTACGAAAAGGAAGAGAAGGAAAAGTAGTAGATGAATATGGACGGGGGAAAGGAATGAAAGAGGAAGCCACCTGGCAGAATATTGCACAGAGCATTGTTTAATCATAGATAACACTTGGTTTAAGAATCACGAGAGAAAGCTGTATACGTGGAAGGGGCCTGGGGCCCGAAGGTTTCAGATTGATGAAATAATGCTTAGACAGAGATTTAGGAACCAGATATTAAATTTTAAGATATTTCAAGGGCAAGATATGGACTCTCGCCACAATTTATTGGTTATGAACTGCAGATTAAAATCGAAGAAACAACAAAAAGACAGGACTTTAAGGAGATGAGACCTGGATAAACTGAAAGAACCAGAGGTTGTTGAGAGTTTCAGATGGAGCATTAGGGAACGATTGACAAGAACGGCGGAAAGGAATACAGTAGAATAAGAATGGGTAGCTTTGATAGATTAAATAGTGAAGGCAGCAGAGGGTCAAGTTTGTAAAATAGCTAGGGCTAGTAGAAATCCTTGGGTAACAGGAGAGATATTGAATTTAATCGATGAAAGGAGAAAATAAAAAAATGCAATAAATAAAGCAGGCGAAAGGGAATACAATCGTCTAAAATATGAGACGGACGGAAGCGCAAACTGGCTAAGCAGGAATGACTAGAGGACGAATGTAAAGATGCAGAAGCACGTATCACTAGGGATACGACAGATACTACTTATAGGAAAATTAAAGAGACCTTTGGTGAAAAGAGAACCACCTGTATGAATATCAAGAGCTCAGACAGAAAACCAGTTCTAACCAAACAAAGGAAAGCAGAAAGGTGGAAGGAGTGTATTGAGGGTCTATACAAGGCAGATGTACTTAGGGTAATATTATGGAAATAGTAGAGGACGTGGAGGAAGATGAGAGGGAGATATGATACTGCGTAAAGAATTTGCCAGAGCACTAAAATACTTGAGTCGAAACAAGGCCCCAGTAGTAGACAACATTCCGTTAGAGCTATTGATAACCTTGGGGGAGAAAGCCATGATAAAACTCTTCCATCTGGTGAGCAAGATGTATGAGACAGGCGAAATAGCCTCAGACTTCAAGAATAATATAATAATTCCAATTCTAAAGAAATTAGGTGCTGATAGCTGTGAAAGTTACCAAACTACTAGTTTAATAAGTCACGGCTGCAAAACATTACCACGAATCCTTTACAGAAGAATGGAAAAACTTGCAGAAGGCGACCTCGGGGAAAATCAGTTTGGATTCAGAAGAAATATAGGAATACGCTATTCGTCCACGAGACTCAGAGGGCCATAGACACGGGTTCCCAGGTAGATGCCGTGTTTCTTGACTTCCGCAAGGCGTTCGATACAGTTCCCCACAGCCGTTTAATGAACAAAGTAAGAGCATATGGACTATCAGACCAATTGTGTTATTGGATTGAAGAGTTCCTAGATAACAGAACGCAACATGTCATTCTCAATGGAGAGAAGTCTTCCGAAGTAAGAGTGATTTCAGGTGTGCCGCAGGGGAGTGTCAGAGGACCGTTGCTATTCACAATATACATAAATGACCTTGTGGATGACATCGGAAGTTCACTGAGGCTTTTTGGTTGGTTGGTTGGTTGTTTTGGGGAAGGAGACCAAACAGCGAGGTCATCGGTCTCATCGGATTAGGGAAGGATGGGGAAGGAAGTCGGCCGTGCCCTTTTAAAGGAACCATCCAGGCATTTGCCTGGAGCGATTTAGGAAAATCACGGAAAACCTAAATCAGGATGGCCGGACGTGGGATTGAACCGTCGTCCTCCCGAATGCGAGTCCAGTGTGCTAACCACTGCGCCACCTCGCTCGGTCACTGAGGCTTTTTGCAGTTGATGCTGTGGTGTATCGAGAGGTTGTAACAATGGAAAGTTGTACTGAAATGCAGGAGGATCTGCAGCGAATTGACGCATGGTGCAATGTAGACAAGTGTAATGTGCTGCGAATACATAGAAAGATAGATCCCTTATCATTTAGCTACAAAATAGCAGGTCAGCAACTGGAAGCAGTTAATTCCATAAATTATCTGGGAGTACGCATTAGGAGTGATTTAAAATGGAATGATCATATAAAGTCGATCGTCGGTAAAGCAGATGCCAGACTGAGATTCATTGGAAGAATCCTAAGGAAATACAATACGAAAACAAAGGAAGTAGGTTACAGTATGCTTGTTCGCCCACTGCTTGAATACTGCTCAGCAGTGTGGGATCCGTACCAGATAGGGCTGATACAAGAGATAGAGAAGATCCAACGGAGAGCAGCGCGCTTCGTTACAGGATCATTTAGTAATCGCGAAAGCATTACGGAGATGACAGATAAACTCCAGTGGAAGACTCTGCAGGAGAGACGCTCACTAGCTCGGTACGGGCTTTTGTTAAAGTTTCGAGAACATACCTTCACCGAAGAGACAAGCAGTATATTGCTCCCTCCTACGTATATCTCCCGAAGAGACCATGAGGATAAAATCAGAGAGATTAGAGCCCATACAGAAGCATACCGACAATCCTTCTTTCCACGAACAATACGAGACTGGAATAGAAGGGAGAACCGATAGAGGTGCTCGAGGTACCCTCCGCCACACACCGTCAGGTTGCTTGCGGAGTATGGATATAGATGTAGACGCAATACTTACCCTACGACTTCTCATAGACGATAGGTTAAGGAATGGCAAACCTACATTTATAGAATTTGTGGAATTAGAGAAAGCGTTTGGCAGTATTGACTGGAATACTCTCTTTCAAATTCTAAAGGTGGCAGGAGTAAAATACACGAAGCGAAAGGCTATTTACAATTCATACAGAAACCAGATGGTAGTTATAAGAATCGAGGGGTGCGAAAGGGAAGCAGTGGTTGAGAAGGGAGTGAGACAGGATTGTAGCCTATCAGGGATGTTATTCAATCTGTATACTGAGCAAGCAGTAAAGGAACAAAAGAAAAATTTGAAGTTGGAGTTAAAGTCGTGGGAGAAGAAATAAAAATTTTGAGGTTTTCCGATGACACTGTAATTCTGTCAGAGACAGCAAAGGACTTGGAAGAGCAGTTGAAGGGAATTGACAGTGTCTTGAAAGGAGGATATAAGATGCACATCTACAAAAGCAAAACGAGGGTAATGGAATGAAGTCGAATTACATCAGGTGATGCTGAGGAATTAGATTATGAAATGAGACACTTATAGTAAATGAGTGTTGTTATTTAGGAAGTAAAATAACTTATTTTGCTCAAGTAGGGAGGATATAAAATGTGGACTAGCAATGGCAAGCATAGCGTTTCTGAAGAAGAGAAATTTGTTATCATCGAGTATAGATTTAAGTTTCAGGAAGTCCTTTCTGAATATTTATATGGAGTGCAGCCATGTATGGAAGTGAAACATGGACGATAAACAGTTTATACAAGAAGAGAATAAAAGTTTTTGAAATGTGGTGCAACAGAAGAATGTTGAAGATTATATGGACTGATCACGTAACTAATGTGGAGGTACTGAACAGAATTGGGGAGAAGAGAAATTTGTGGTACAACCTGACTAAAGGAAGGGTTCGGTTGGTAGGACACATTCAGAGGCATTAAGGGAACAGCAGTTTAGTACTGGAGGGAAGTGTGGCGGGTAAAAATCGTAGAGGGAGGCCAAGAGATGAAAACAGTAAGCAGATTCAGAGGGATGTAGGTAGCAGTAGTTAATCGGAGATGAAGAGGCTTGCACAGGCTAGATTAGCATGGAAAGCTGCATCAAACCAGTCTTTGGACTGAAGACCACAACAACAACACAGCTACAGAGGTCGCCAGCGTAAGAAGAACTGTGGTGGATCTCAGCAAAAAAATAAATTTTTCAGATGGCTCTAAGCACTATGGGACTTAACACCTGAGGTCATCAGTCCCCTAGACTTAGAACTACTTAAACCTAGCTAACCTAAGGACATGACACACATCCATGCCCGAGGTGGGATTCAAACCTGCGACCGCAGCAGCAGCGCTGTTCCGGACTGAAGCGCCTAGAACCGCTCGGCCACAACCACCCGCCAGATCTCAGGACTTGTGTGAAATAATTTGTACCTAGTTTCATATCACTGTGCAAACCATGAAATAAGTCGCGCTCCCCGGCTTAACGGGGAGCTCTAGTTTCACCGAGCTCAGCACATACATCGCAGCTCACCTGCCGGAGAGCATCGAACTGCTCGCAGAATGAATTACCACGCACGCAGTGGACGACGAGTCTAACGGGCAGTCAGTAACCCAACAACAACGCGAGACATCTCTGCGGAGCCGCGTCTGTGCTGGGAAGAAGATAACCCTGCTCAGCAATAGCAATATGGACTTAGTCTGTGAACAGGACGTTGAGATAGGGTAGGATAAGATTATTTGTACAAAGATCACATGAAAGCTGAGTATTTGTATTGCTAAACAAATCAGCGTTATGTACATAGACTTTTTAGTTACTTAAATAATTATAATACACTAGTGTGAAAAACGTAAGGGCGAAAGTCACTGCCAAGTAACATTGCTCGATGGAACTTGGACCATGCATAGAAAGAAATCTTACAGTATACTACAGTAGTAACTGAAATACGAGGGTTGGAACTTTAATAGTGGGAACTATTTATTTACAGATCGTACAAAATAGATACGTGTTTCAAAGTTATACTGACCTTCAAAGTAGTCACCAGCATTGTGTATAACCCGTTGCCAGCGATGTGGAAGTCATAGGGCACTCTTAGCAGTGCCAGTTGTGTTGACAGTTCGAGCTGCGAGGTCTTTTGCCCGACCAATTTGTAGCAGTTCTGAAGCGAATGCCCTGAAGTGTTTCCTTCTGTTTAGAAATCGAATTGAACTTACCAGGGCTTAAGTCAGGGGAGTGCAGTAGGTGGTATAGCACTTAGCAGCCCCATCAGTCAAACAAATCAGTAACAGCTTGCACTGTACGCGCTTGAGCATTGTCCTGCAAAATGATGGTCAGGTCCTGCAGAAAGTGTCATCACTTCTGTCTCCATGCTATTCATTTTTGGAACACAGCCTACGACCAGCTTAGAGTCAGAAGTGATGACACTTTCTGCAGGACCTGATCATCATTTTGCAGGACAATGCTCAAGCACGTACAGTGCAAGCTGTTACTGATTTTTTTGACTGATGGGGCTGCTAAGTGCTATACCACCTACTGCACTCCCCTGAATTAAGCCCTGGTAAGTTCAATTCGATTTCTAAACTGAATGAAACACTTCACGGCATTCGCTTCAGAACTGCTACAAATTCGTCGGGCAATAGACCGCGCCGCTCGAACTGTCAACACAACAGGCACTGCTAAGGGTATCCTACGACTTCCACATCGCTGGCAACGGATTATACACAATGCTGGCGACTACTTTGAAGGTCAGTAAAACTTTGAAACACGAATCTATTTTGTACGGGCTGTAAATAAATAGTTGCCACAGTTAAAGTTGCAACCCTCGTAAATACCTAATGAGACGAAGATAAATGACACTTTTATTCGACGGCAATAATAACACTGAAGTCAACGCGATTTATGATGGTCCCCGGGACGTTACAAAAGGCGGGACGAGGTTCTTAATAGAGTATATGGTCACCACAGAGAGTATGCACGCCCTGTAGCGTGCTCACATGCTAACCGCAAGGTTGGTGAAGGCTTCTTGTGATAGAGCTTCCACTCACACACCAGAGCGTTTGGCAACTGCTGGATGGCCGTTGGTGCATGTGGACGTGCTGCAGTGAATCTCCCGAACGCAACCCACACGAGCTGGATGAGGTTTAAGTCAGCGGAACGGGCAAACCAGTCCATATCTCGAATATTCTCTCATTCCCACCGGCGTATGAAGGTACGTAATGCACCCAGGAAGATTGTCGAACACGATCGTTTTGTTGGTCCAGGTGGTATCGTGTAGGAAGGCATAATGCATGATCGTACTGACCTGTCCACAGCTCGTGGTCTCGTGGTAGCGTTCTCGCTTCTCGAGCACGGGGTCCCGGGTTCGATTCCCGGAGGGGTCAGGGATTTGCATCTGTGTTGTCATCATCATTCATGAAAGTGGACAGTTTGGACTGAGCAAAGGTTGGGAATTTGTCCGGGCGCTGATAACCGCCCAGTTGAGCACCCCAAAACCCAATCATGATCATCATCGTACTGACCTCCACTTCTTTGAACACGAGAGACTCACCGGTCAGAGTAGGCCTGACAATGTACTCTTTCCACATGTACGTCTTTTCAGGAGAGCATTAGGCCCTGACTTCATTTCTATGGATGACAAAGCGCGACTACATCGAACTGAGGAGAGGATATTCGGCGAAGCACTGGCCTGCCCGTTTACCTGACTTGAATCTCATCGAGCACGTGTGGAATGCGTAGGGGATTCGTGTAACAGCTCGTCCACGTGCACCAACGATCATCCAGCGCTGGTGCAGGAATGGGACAACCTACCACGAAAACTCCTTACCGAACTTGTGGGCAGGATGGGAGCACGTTGCAGAGCATGTACTGCTGTCCTTGATGACCACACACCCTATTAAGAACCATGTCCTGCCCTTTTCAATGTCCGAGGGGCTATCATAAATCACACTGACTTCAGTGTAATTATTGCCTTTCAATAAAAGTGTTATTTCTGTTTGTCTCTATCCGTATTTCTTTCATTTAGTTTCCGTACTACACTGTACCACATATTGTCCTAGTTTCACCGAGCCATGTTACTTCGGCATGACACATCATGTGAAAGTAACTTTCGCCCTCAAGTTTCGCACACGAGTGTATTTATAAGTGTGATACCTGATACTGTTTGATGGAGCATTGCTCCTGTTCGTATAGGCATGTCAGTGACACCTCTTAGTTTATTGTCAACGTATAGAAGTCACACTAGTCACACAGTAGTATTTCTACGGTCACTATGCCGCACTTCGAACTTAACTCACCTTGAAAATTTCAAGAGGGCTACGAACTCCATAGGTCTACTACCCATGACGTCATGAGTCTCCTTATCAATTATGTCATCATCATCACAGGACAGCCTCGTATCTGGGAACGATGGCACCGAATTAGGTGATGGAGTGATTAGCACTCTGGACTCGCTTCAGGGACAATAAATGTTCATCCAGTTTTAGGTTTTCTACGATTTTCGTAAATCACTGAAAGGAGATGCTGCCATGATTCCATTGAAAGGGCACGGCAGATTTTCTTCTTCACCCTTAAAAAATCCGAGTTTGTGCTTCATCTCTAATGACTTTTTTTGTAGACGTGACGTTAAACACTTATCTTCCTTCCTTCCTTGCAATGGTAGTGGCCATTAAAACGGAGCAGCCAATCACATCGCCGTACTTTACAGGCCGTTAAAATGAAGTGGCCAGTCACAATGTAGTCCCAGGGCAGCTTTGTCTTGTTCAAAAATATCCGAACAATCTGAATTTTTTGCTGCTTATTCAGAAGTATTTGCCTAAAATATTATCTAAATAGTGGAACTTGCAGTGTTTCCGCATGCAAAATACGTCAGCAAAACACACAAATACACACACACACACACACACACACACACACACACACACACACACACACACACACACGCACACACACACACACACACACACACACACACACACAGTGTTGATGCCATGATGATGATGGTGTTGTTAATGATGATTTTTAGTGCTTTGGGGCATTGAACGGCGAGGCCACCAATGCCCTTGCATGTACCAAATAGAGAAGAGTGAGGTGAAAATGTATAAGGGAAATAACATCACGTTTTAAAACCACTCTGCATAAACAAACAAGAATTCAAAATACAACGCTGACATCTTGAGAGTCATAAAAGACCAACTATAAAATGAAGATAAAACACGGTAGAACAACAATATAAGATAAATAATTAAATACCAGTGCGTATATACTAAAAATATCGCAGATTATTTTGGTTGGGTGACTACTTAGAATAATGGGTGACCAAAAAACTTAGTGTCACATTTAAATCTCGCACCCAGTATGAGGGAAGGAGTCCTGAAATCACACAGAACCTTAAAACACGAACCACACTCGTCTTATAGAGAGCAGGTCCTGTGTGAATCCCAAGCCTACCCTTAGGTCGTCATACAAAACACACTCAATTAAAATATGCAACAGTATCGATGGCTATGTTCCTCATTTGGAACACAATGGTGCATCCCGTGACGTAAGAAAAACCCATGTGTCAACGGGCAATGTCCCATTCTAAGCACTGTAAGGGCTATTTCTTCGGGTCGTCGTAGTCGAAAGGAGGTAAGTTGGTACAACTGAAAGTTTCACTGACCGCAGCTTATTACTCCTCACTTCCAGCCACTTAGACTCCCACAATACATGGCCTTCCGGGTCACGTATGTGGTGACAGTCTGCAGGGGGACTGAACAGTGGGAATATGGAAAGGAGCAAGCCTCCTTGGCAGCCGCACGAGTTCATTTCCGTGGATCCCTGTGTGTCCTGGAACCCAGCAGAAAGTTATTTCCTTTTCCTGTCTTTGCAAGAGAAGGAGACAGACCCAGGATTTTAATGCAATCCTATCCGCTAGGTACGTTTGACCAATAGCAAAAAGTGCACTTTGGGAATCTGAGCATATGAGAAATTTCTTGCCACGATACCGCCTCATCTGCTCCAGGAACCTCAGAACCTCAGGAAAGGAAACAGTTTCGTATAGTAAACGGGAAAGTGCTCTCTGAGCCCTATCCAATGGACATGTTCGCGGAACATGACGGAGCAGCCGATGAAGTTTCCCTGCTTAGATCCATCAGCGTAAACACTAAAAAAAAAAAAATCCAGATAGCGATTTAAACGCTTGTAAATTTTGGTTTTAAAAATATAATATCAGTGCGATTCCTCCTGTACCCATTTACTTCAAAAATTAGCCTGGGTCTTTCTAGTAGCGAGCGGGACCCCCTAATCCACTCCTGGCTTTGGACCTAAATGTCTTCCACATGTAATAACTCAAGACTCTCTCTTGCACAAGTTACGAACTGCCCACGGACGGTTACAGAATAGACGTTCCAGTTACGGCTGCGCAACGGAGAGGGAGGCTGGCGATTTAGGAACAGACAGAGCCCCATGTGCTTGGCGTACCATGAGGAGAGGACGTCGACCAGACAGTGGAGGTCCACAATACTCTGCACACAAGTTAGCAACTGTGAAATGTCTCTGCTGGATTCCTTTCATGTTAATTTCTTAAATCTGTTGTCATTTACGGCATAAATTCCTCTTCTAAATTTACTGTGGCGTTTCTGACTATCTGGGAGGAGACTGAGTAGCGGAACGTGTTACTTTTACACATAAACAAGAACGATCTGTCACACTATTACACTTTAAAACACAGTTTATATGTAATTCATGTCACACAGTCTCATACGGAACCTACATCCACTTTCTTTTATATACTGTATATGATAAGATACTGTCATCCCCCTTCCCTTCTGTGTGAGAGGATGAATGAGCAAATGTATTTCTAGTTGCATGCTTGAGGGTAGCAGACAAGCCTGTCTGCTAGAGAACAGTAGGACCAACGTCGGAACAGGAAGCTACGTTTTCTAAAAGCAGAGAGGTTTCTATTCTTAGTATGGTTCTGTCCGTCCCTTGTCATGTTGGTATAGGAAGCTACCCCTCTGGCCACTTCCGTTTGTATTTGTGAGCCACCCTCAGGAAGGGGACCAAGGCAGTCTGTCCGCGGCGAGCGTCTGAAGTGGTAAGATCTCCGATTAAGCGTGTGTCTGCTAAGCCCGTAGGACAATGGATTTCTTAAGTTCAGCCTAACTGAAAATTTAATCACCTTTATTTCAGGTTTAGCTCTAAAATATCTAATGTTATCTTAAATTGCAACGCAGTGTAATTCGAGTGTGAAGTTCAGAATATATTCCGGTAGTTGCTTTGTCACTACTTTGTGAGTAAAGTGGAACCACGTGTTGATCAGTAACTCTAACTAAGATCATCAATCTTAAATGCGAATGTGCGTGAGATTATAACGTCTCGTCTTGACAATATTTTTCAATATAGCAACTTTTCTTTATGTTCAACCCACGTGGGGTGTACTTTGTGAGTCCAGTACCACGTGCTTATACAGTTGTTTGACCCATTAGGTTAATAGTAAGACGATAGTAACCAGTTCGAGGTTTTTCTTTTGTAAATTGCTTTTTGATCTAATTTATTTTAATTATCAAAATTATTGTGGAGTTACGCTCTTTGTGTAAACCAAGTTGACCACGTGAAGCATGTGGTGTAATCATTCGATGTGTTCGTAAGATTAGAAACTCACATTTTCACAATCCTAAAGAAGGCACCAGTTTAGTTATGAATCAAGTTTAATATGCTGAAATTTTAAATGTTAAAATAAATCTCCTTAATATAAAGTGATTTATTTCTTTTTATTTAAATTTTCTTTTATATATATATATATATATATATATATATATATATATATATATATATATATATCACCAGTTGTCATATGACTATTAAAAGATTATAGTTAATGTTAGTGTGGTTAGGAATTTGGTAAGCTAGATGGATACCTGGTGAAACAGTTGCTCAGTAATGCAAGGTTAACTTCCCCAGACAGCTCTTAGCTTTTAACCCGCTTTTATTGTCTATCAGCACCGCTTTCATAGCAAATTAAAGCAACAACATTACACATGGTGACCCTGTTCTGTGATTCTGCTAGACTCTGGAATCTCTGAAACGTTAGATTGCGAGTGTGTTATAATCTTAATTTTTTTTCCCCTACAGCGCTCAAACGACTTCTGCGTTGTTTCTGAGCAGACTTTCAAATGATTCACGATGTTGTTGAGCGGCGTTGTGTTGTTTGTCTTGTTGTTTTGTTTTCTATATTAGTGTGTTTTATATGTGTGTGTGTTCTTTTTCTCGCTTGTAAATTGCACTGTTTCGATCAAAGATAAAAATTTGTTTTGCGTGTGAAAAAGTGCGTACTAAGTTGGGTACCTTTCGTGTGACTGTCGTAATTTTTGCGGGATACATTTATTCTGATTAGTGTGTTGCGTACCGGGTATAAATTGAACTAATGCAGACTCGTAACCAAGCTAAAAGTAGGCGGTCCAACAACTTAAGCAACATGGACCAAGGGGATAATTTGATTTCGAATATTAACACGTCGGACGGTTCCGAAAATGCAATGGGGAATACTTCAGAGGAAATGCAAAACAGGACGAACGGGCTCACAGCAGAGCCAGAAATTAATTTGCCTCCAACTAACCAAATTGATTTGGCAGAACTCATAAAAGCCTTATTGCATCAAAATAAAGAAAACGCAGAGAAATCAGAAAAATCGTTCCAAGAACAAAAAGAATCATCCGAAAAATCGATCCGCGAGCTAGGCGAACAAATCACGCAGAAATCTGAAAAATCGATCCGCGAGCTAGTCGAACAAATAGACGAAAAACTAATCCAGCAGACAAATAAAGTCGACAAGTCGTTGCAGAGAGTGTCCGATGATATCTCACAAAGAATAAACAATCTGCAAGTGAAATAAAAAGTGATATTATGAAAGAATTAGGCCGTACGTTTGAACAGATCGATGATCGTCTGCAAGCCTTAGAACAGGGCAAGCGGAGTTGCGATGCAGAATCGAAAGAGCGCGAAGAATAGCTACTTAGGAATTTCCAAGCGCTGAGAGAAGAATGCCAAAGGGAACGCCAGCAGGTACTCTCGAGGGTACAGGGGACGGAAACGCATTGTCCCACGACCGTTAGCAACACAGTAGCGGACAACAGTCTAGCGATTCAGGCACTCGAACAGCAAGTAGAACAATTGAAGCAGACTGGAGCGGAGGACAACAGACAAATACATGATAAGATTGCGGCATTAGCGGACATCGTAGGCATGATGAAGGTAACGGAAAGCGAGAACAATACTACACCGGTAGCGGTCGCAGAGACCAAAGAAGTGTGTTCGCTTCTTAGATTTCAGAAGAGACAGTTCGAAGTGAACAGGCGGCAAAAAGCTGTAACAGGCGAATTACAAGAACGCGTGGCGCATCTGGAAAACCGCATGGCGTGTGATTCCGAACTCGCCAATAGTACTAAAAATAGCCGTACGAACAGTGCAGAGAGGGACTCTGGCCTCGAGGGAGATTTTGATGACAGGGAAGAATGTATTTTGAGGGGCAGACATGAGAAAAATAGAAACATTCAAGGGCCTCGCCGGGAGGAAATGTGGGGATTTGATTTCAAACATTTCCTTATGGTGAGAAAGTTTGAGATATTTCGAAATTCGCAAAAAGGAATACATCCACGAGCATGGCTAGAGCAATTTGAGTTCTGTCTTCCCCCCGACTGGGCAAGTTCGCATAAGATAGAATATATGTGTGGCTATTTGGAAGGCGAACCGGCGATTCGCATGAGGTTGGCAGTGCGTCACTGCAACTCCACTCGGGAGTTTCGACAAGCCTTTCTCTCCGCCTATTGGTCGGAAGCGGCACAAGATAGGGTCAAGCATGGCATAATTATGCTGCCAAATTTGAACTAGTCTGGTTTCGGCAGCCCAGCACGCCTATTCGACCACATGCTGCAGGCGAATCAATTTCTATACGATCCATACGGACCTGCGGAACTAATTAGGATATGCATCACTAAATTGCCGATGCACTTGCGCCACGTCATTCTTGCGGGACGATGCAAAGAGGACGTGGAAACGTTTAAGACACTTCTCCAAGAGTTGGAATATAATGCAGCAGAATGCCCGCCTAATCAGGCACAAAGTTATTACGGGGCACAGCAGCGTGATCGCAGTCGTGGCCGTAGTACTAATCAACGGCGTGACTGGTCGTCGCGACGCGAACGGAACAATAATCGGGACCGGCCGTATAGAAACTGGGGTAACAGTCGCGAACACAGGTGGAACAACGGAAATGATCGAGGACATGGACAGGATCGTGAACGCAACAGTTACGGCAACCAGAATCGGTACTACGGTGGGAATAGGACTGTAGGCAGAGCACCTCATGATGTTGAAATTCGGCCGGCTAACCCTAGACATAATCCAGAAAATGGAAATGAACAAAATCGGCAATGACAAACGATCAGCGCAGAAGGCGCCCAATCGGAGCAAATAAGCGACATGGCAAATGAGTAGAAAGGACAGTGAGAAGTAGAGAGGACGATGAGGAGAAAGAATTGATTAGTTTAAATTTGTGACGTATGCATTTTGAATAATATGTTGGTAAAAATAATGATAAAGATGTTTCTATGTGATTGATTGAAGTGATGTTTTTAATTTTTTTTCTTTCCTTGTGCAATTAGAATTTAAGTCAGTTCAAATGTGAAGATAAAAGGTTTCTTTGTGAACGAGTGAAATGCTGTTTATGATTTTTTTGGGTAAATTGAAAAGAGTCGCTCCTGAGAGAAGCAAGATCTGTGTTGAATTAATGCAAAACTCAGGGGAATATCCGATCGGTGGGTATTATGGGTCTGGCAAACCCAGGTCCCCAGCTGTTAGTAGCTTTGTTTTCGATTTTCTGCTTTTACTGCTACTATCTATTACTATTCTATATCTGTCAGTATAAATGAGGATCTCTTACTATAGTATGCATGCTGTATGAATATTTTAAGATAGGAGAACTCTGAGAAAGGAATGAGGAAGTTTACAATCTTGAAAATAGGATGCGATAATACGATTGTTTAACCATTGGCTTCCCAATAGGCGATGATATGTTAATATTGATGATATATGTCTTTTTTGTTCTTTATAGCTGAGTACGTAAAGTGTTGTCTGTGGATTTCGTAAGTATATTGATTCCCTTCAAGGTGAAGGAAGAATTGTGGTTTGTGTAATTTACATGGCCCTGAAATATTATTGTGGTAGTCAAATACGAATAGTTTTTCGGCAAATGGAGAATGGAACAGAAATATGGATCCTTTCTGTAGTCTTGATTGATGTTGAGCCAAAGCCTGAAAAATTATTCTGCGTTAATAGTTGTCCTAGAAAAGGGACGTTTATGTGTTGTGCTGATGCTGTGAGGATTACAGCTTACTGTGTTCGCTGGTGCAGGATGCACTGCAGCCTATATGATTTGTACTGAGGAAATTTCCCTCTTGAAGGTAGAGGAAGATTAAATAATTTTGATTATGGGACCGAAGGAAAGCTTGGTTTAAGGTAATAAGGATGAAGCAAAACATTTGTCATTTAAACTACAGGAGGATTCGGATCTTTTGTGTCTGTTGTAAGTTCAATATGTTAAGATGAAACTGTTTTACAGAATAGAGGTGACCACAATTTTGCCATTCATGAGAAATGAATCCAGAATGACCACCACAGGCGAAATAAGTGATTTAGAAGCGAAAGGTAACTTAAAGAAGGAACGAAATTGCAGCAAAATGGGTAAGAAAATGTAGTATAACCTGTATGAAGAAAATATTTTTACCCTTCTCAGAGTCATCTATGTTATTAATTCTTGTGATAACGTAATTTTAGATGAAATTGTCTTACTGTTTTATGTATAGACGTATGAGTATGATAAATGTATAATTGAGAGTCTCTTATCAAGTGTGTCAACTGGTATAAATGTTTTGGGGTGCAAATAACCATTGTTCTTTTTACTATGTATGTTTAAGGAATGTTTCTCCACATTTATCATGTGACAAGACATATGCCGCAAGCGTCAAGAAGAGGACGAATTAGAACAATGTTGTAGTGGTATAAACACTGTGTTGAAGTAGCATTGAAGTAGCTTGTTGGATTAACTAGTAGTGGACTGAAGTAGAATTTTGAGTAATACATGTTTATGGGTAGTTAGTTTGTAGTATAGACAACAGGTGTGCATGTGTGTGTGTAAATAACATGTGAACCCTATGCTGTCCTGACCTATACGTCCACAAGGCATAATCCTATTCATTTTAGTGAATTAATAAGTAGCATTTGATTTCTTAAAACGCAAGTGAACCACATTAGTGATGTGGATTTAGGTATTATATTCTCAATTCATTTAATTTAATTTTTATACTGTCAAGCCATTTCACTTTTATTTTTTATATATTGTCAAGTCATTTAACGTTAATTTCTTATATTGTCGATTCATGTAACTTTTTATTTAAAAAACAAGAATGAGTCTCACTTTTGTTCTTAAAAATTGTGAAAGACAATACTAAGCGGTAATATGTATGACATTTTGTTATCACATTACTATGATGAACAATTTCTGTGAATGCAGTTGAGAACGTGAAAGCGCACCGGCTAAACTCTTACAAGACAGCGGAAGCAGCAAGGAGAAGGACTAGTTGTAAACAGGCGGGTTTCCCAGTAGGACACACTGTCAACCGGGCCACTTCGGGAGCGCGGTCGCCAACAAAAGAAGGGTACAGGGCAAACACGTTCCCTTGCACCTGGAGCTAATGGGCGGCCGCACCAGTGCGACCCTTCGTGGAGGCGATGACCTGAGATGGGCGAGCGGTCCACCGCGCGAAAATCCATCTGCTGGCAACGCACCACACATACGCGACAATGACGAGATGGCCGTGGTGAAACGACAGAAGACAGGGAATAAAGGGGCGTGGAGCCTTTTGACAGGTACTATCCAGAGAAAATGGCAGACTTCAACGACGCCTATCAACATTTCCTGACGGATGCCCACTGTCAAGCGACAGTAAATCATGGTTCGATGTTCTCTGGTCGCTAAGGGTGGCACAAAGAAGAGCCATTAAGTGTCATCCTTGCCCAGGAATATCAACCTGGCATGTCAAACGAGGATACCGCACGAATTTGACAACACAAATATGGAACCAAATTGTGATGTACGTGACACGGGCCACCAAGAGAAACTTCATGAGAGGGCAAAGACGGCAGGATTGCACACAACAGATGGACAAAAATCCCTACTGACAGCTGCGGCGACGAATCCACCCCCTCCCCTTATATTGTGCCTCGGAACAGTGGAACTACTGAGTGTGTCAGTGAACAGTGATTATACGGTTCTTAGTTCAATGCATATACGTGTGTTTCTGTCAGAGAAACTTTGACTCGTGTGTTTTGCAGGGGTTCGATTTATTGATGTTTATTAGACTGACTCTTGTATTTCGCAGGTGTTCTATTTATTGTTTGTTTTTTAGACTTTGACTCTTGTACTTTGCAGGTGTTTTATTTATGGGTGTTTTTTTTAGATGTTGACTATTGTACTTTCAGAGCTGTTTTATTGATCAATGTTTATTCTTGTGTGATGTTTTAGATTTGTGATATTTTGTTTCGTAAATTCATTCAAGTGGCATTGCTTCGTTTATCAGTCAGATAGCTATTCATTCTCATTGGACTGTGATCGATTAGCCTTTGCATGGGGCATATTTATTTTGAGGAACCCCTTAAGGGTAACAATCATACAATTAATTGTTGTTTCAGTATAATGACACAGTGGTCACTGTTTGCTAACTAACTGAAATATAGTAGAGTGATTAAATTAGAGCCACAAAGTTATTTTAATTCTACAAATTATTAGTTTTATAAGATATAGAAGTTTTTTGTGATAACCACTTTGTAAAACATGTTTTTTTTCTTCTATCACTTTTTTTGCTTTTGTGGATTGTTCATTGTAATGTTCTGCTTTATAACACTGATGTTATTTTCATGTTCTTTTTTAATTGCTGTGCCACCTTTGCTATTTTCATAAATTTTACTTGTTAATAAACAGTCATAAATTTTCCTGTGATCAGTTGGCTCTTGCAATGAGCAAATACTGGTGAACTCCATAAGGGTAACAACCAGAAATTGTTTTCATATTAATGCCACAGGGACCATTGTTTTTACTTGCTGACCGAATTAGGTCTACAAGATCATTTAAATAGAATTCACTGATTGTGTTCTTTTTCTGTTTGAAATTGGTAGATTTTAAACATTTGTTGAAATTATTGTGTTTTAGCAAGTAGCTGGTGACCTTTTGCCTTTTCTTTACACTTTTGGTTTAAGTAGGGTGTAAGAAGCCTCCTTGGGAATGTCCTAGCATGGCCAGAAAATTCCCTGCACAGTCTTTTCCCGGAGCGTTGGGGTTATGAAAGGTCTCTGCTGGATTCCTTTCATGTTAATTTCTTAAATCTGTTGTCATTTATGGCATAAATTCCTCTTCTAAATTTACTGTGGCGTTTCTGACTATCTGGGAGGAGACTGAGTAGTGGAACGTGTTACTTTTACACATAAACAAGAACGATCTGTCACACTATTACACTTTAAAACACAGTTTATATGTAATTCATGTCACACAGTCTCATACGGAACCTACATCCGCTTTCTTTTATATACTGTATATGATAAGATACTGTCATCCCCCTTCCCTTCTGTGTGAGAGGATGAATGAGCAAATTTATTTCTTGTTGCATGCTTGAGGGTAGCAGACACGCCTGTCTGCTAGAGAACAGTAGGACCAACGTCGGAACAGGTAGCTATGCTTTCTAAAAGCAGAGAGGTTTCTATTCTTAGTATGGTTCTGTCCGTCCCTTGTCATGTTGGTATAGGAAGCTACCCCTCTGGCCACTTCCGTTTGTATTTGTGAGCCACCCTCAGGAAGGGACCAAGGCAGTCTGTCCGCGGCGAGCATCTGAAGTGGTAAGATCTCCGGCTAAGCGCGTGTCTGCTAAGTCCGTAGGACAATGGATTTCTTAAGTTCAGCCTAACTGAAAATTTAATCACCTTTATTTCAGGTTTAGCTCTAAAATATCTAATGTTATCTTAAATTGCAGCGCAGTGTAATTCGAGTGTGAAGTTCAGAATATATTCCGGTAGGTGCTTTGTCACTACTTTGTGAGTAAAGTGGAACCACGTGTTGATCAGTAACTCTAACTAAGATCATCAATCTTAAATGCGAATGTGCGTGAGATTATAACGTCTCGTCTTGACAATATTTTTCAATATAGCAACTTTTCTTTATGTTCAACCCACGTGGGGTGTACTTTGTGAGTCCAGTACCACGTGCTTATACAGTTGTTTGACCCATTAGGTTAATAGTAAGACGATAGTAACCAGTTCGAGGTTTTTCTTTTGTAAATTGCTTTTTGATCTAACTTATTTTAATTATCAAAATTATTGTGGAGTTACACTCTTTGTGTAAACCAAGTTGACCACGTGAAGCATGTGGTGTAATCATCAAAGTAGCCCTCAGCTATTCTTTTCAGGAAGATTTCACAGAGAGTTAGAATGAATTTCGTATATCAGTGTGTGGTAATTACATGACAGACAGGATAGCGCTATGAACGTAACTTCTTTGGGTGAAAATTGAATCGGTTGGTTGTGGTTAATTTCCTCTTGCATGTGTTTCAACTTTCTTTGTGTGTCATTTTATGAATGCAGTGTTGTATGCAGCCTCCCAATCTTGGCTCCATATTTGATGTGTTCTGTAAGATTAGAAACTCACATTTTCACAATCCTAAAGGAGGCACCAGTTTAGTTATGAATCAAGTTTAATATGCTGAAATTTTAGATGTTGAAATAAACCTCCAAATATAAACTGATTTATTTCTTTTTATTTAAATTTTCTTTTATATATATATATCACCGGTTGTCGTATGACTATTAAAAGATTATAATTAATGTTAGTGTGGTTGGGAATTTGGTAAGCTAGACTGGATTCCTGGTGAAACAGTTGCTCAGTAATGCAAGGTTAACTTCCCCAGACAGCTCTCAGCTTTCAACCCGCTTTTATTGTCTATCAGCACCGCTTTCATAGCAAATTAAAGCAACAACATTACAACTGTACTCGTGCGATAAGTTCGTGTGGGAAGCCTAATATCCTCGTGGCAAACAGCATCTAGCGCTTTGAGGTATAAAGGTCTTGCTGTTTTACTTTTTGTTATTTTACCTGACATCCGGAATTTTTACTCAGTTTATAAAGAAGGCCTTACTGAACCATAAACCTGGCATCTGTTCAAGCTGTGGTCGCATGAAAGCCTTATAAGATTGAAGCAGACGTGCCTCGTCGGCTCCCTAAGTCCTATGACTGACGCATATGAGGATGCTTAAAGCCTCGAGGTACTGTAATTTCAGTTCTTTAAGGTGTGGCGGCCATGTCAATCGTTCTTCAAAAGCGAGGCTCAGATCTTTCACGTTTTCCTTAAGAGTAAGAACAAGATTCCCTGGTTTAAAAAAAAATGAAAATTAAAAAGCGAGCCGGAGCGATGAAACCTATGATGTTTGTCCATGTCTCTAACCACCTGGTGGTCAGTTGCAATTTTCGAATAGCTATTTCAAACTTAGAGAACATGCAGAAGACGGAGAAGATGTCCACGAACGAAGAACTCTTTGAGGGACTCATTATCGTGGACGTAACACTGTTTACTGCAATGGCGAACGCAATAACACTTAAAACACTCTCTTAAGAAACGCCATTCTGCTGCTTAAAACGGTCAAACAGGTCGTTCCAACCCCACATCTAAAATACCTTTCTCTGAGAAAGGACTGCAGGAAAGTGGGTAGACGTCCACAAAAACCCCACTCGTAGAGATTAAAAAAGTATTCCGCCTCAAATTAGTATCGTAGGCATTTTCCAATCACCAACACGCTGTTGCCTACGTAGGAAAACTTGTTGAGTCGCACCTTCTAGCAGAATCAGTTTATCGATTGTCGAACGATACCTCCTAAACCCACACTGAGAGCAACGAAATAATGTCAAGGTTCGAGAGACCACACTAGGCACTGGTTTACCATATGCTCTAGTGTCTTATCTATGCAGCTACTACCGAGACTATCGCTGCGATAATAGCTGGGTATGCTACGATTCTTCCTTGGTTTTAAAATCATTATTAAAACAGTTTCCTCCCGTGAGGTAGGAAATACTCCTGTCACCCATACTTCATTAAAAAGCTGAAGAAGTATTGTGTCGCACGATAACGACAGAAAGCTATAATCGGCAGTAATGGTCTTATAAGATGGAGCTAATGTCCGAGCGATGTCTCCCGGAGACGTTAGGGGCACCCTTGTTCTCTTATAGCTGCTACTGGCGGTCTATTGGTTTCCCGTACTTTACTTTACGGAGCTACTGATGGACTTCAGGAGCTTCTGCCGAGTTATTTTCCTCGCTTCTGGTCTCGCCACTCGTAAGGTTGCAAGATTCTCATCCGTAAGGCACTGATTGAACCTTCGTATAGCCTCCCTCTTTCCCTTGATTATAAAACGACACTCATCATTCCAACAAGGGACAGACTGCCACTGAGGTGTTCCTGATGACATGGGGATGGCTGCATCAGCAGCTTGGTGAATTACGTCTGTAATGTGATCCATTCAGTCATGGACGAATTCATACTGCTCAGCAACAGCTAACTGGCTCTAAAGCATCTAGTTGTCACCTCTGAACAGTCATCTCGACGGTCTCGTTTCAAGGTCAGCCCCATCCGACGGTTGGACCAAGATTGGGTTGTGATCTCTACGGTAAAGGTCGTTATCCACTTCTCACTGAGCAGTGTCTGCAAGTGCAGGTCTGTAAAAGGAGACATCTATGGATGTAGAAGAACCAGTAGCAGTGCTAAAATGAGTAGCTTGATCCACGTTAATCAGTACGATGTTTTCAGTTTGTATGATATCCTCAATTACGTCGTGAACTTACAGATTAAGATGCACTTGTGAACTTCCAAAATTCGATCTCTGTACATTGCTTGGTGTGAAGCACAACGGACCTTCAAATTAAATACATTCCACTTCTGAATTGTTCTGTGTTATTTGCCAAGTGTCACAATCTTCTTTCCAACTCTGAAATGTTTGAAAAAATTCAACAGCAACACAAAAATACGAAGTTTATGTCAATGTTATTTTCACACACACACACACACACACACACACACACACACACACACACACACACACACAGAAACAAACAAACACATATCCGCTGGAGTTGGTACAGAAAACATCTCTGTGGACTCTCAAATGAAGAGCCCTAGTGTCACTTTCACTTTTAAATTGTTACAGAAAACATGTGACTAAGAAATAACATCCTAAGTAGGAAATATTTAGACCAACACCTAGGCAAGTTGCTTTCAAGTGTACGACAATACTCATAACAGATGTACCAGTACAAGTTGTAGACAGATGGATGACGACGTATGAAAGTTTACGTCTGACGTGGGTCGTCGTCGGATAGCCAAATGATAGTCGGCCTTTGGCAGTGGAACGGTGCGGAAGTCCCGGCCGCTGTGTTTCGCATTTCCGGGTCTGTTGTTTACCGCACCACCGCGCTGGTATCGAGTGTCATAGCTACGTTCCTGACATCCGATGGCTCTTTCGCATCGAAAATCCACGAGAAAGCTGCAGCTTGAAGCAATGTACTCCAGACCCAAGGCCCACGAAGTCGGGAGATTTTTACGAGATGTGATACACATTCATGCGAGAGAGCTGCTGGGAATCCACTTGTCTATCGTCTCCAGTACTGTATCTCTCAAGTTCAGTGACGATGAGGCTGTGATGAACTTCTCAGCCGCTCGACGCAAGGTTACCAAGTCTGCCATTCTGACGGAAACGTGGGTGTGGTAACACTTGGACGTGCTGGACTGGGAATACAAAACGTGCGCGTGGTTGAGCTGCCATTTCATTTGGTCACCCTTACTCTTCGACCACATGGCACAGTCCTCGGTCATACGACGGAAAAGTGGAAGACCTCCGAAACTTACGCCGTCCTTAACGGAGTGCCATAGGTCCGTATTGAACTGCCCTGCCATATACCTTCGCATCTCAAGATGTGCCGAGCATAATTAGTTACGACTGTCCACCAAGGTCCTCTCTGGATGTGGACATGTAGGCCATGTACATACGGAATGCTTGCAACGCCGTCGCGTGCCGGGGCGCTCTGAAGATCGGCTTCGACCGTCCATAGTGACCTCTATGACGGTTACATATATTTCGGCGGCGAGACGGGAGACGTCAGCTGTCTACGACGACCCCTCTGTATTGGTACAAGCCTTGGAGGCCCCTGCAACAGCTCCTGCAGAGTCCAAGCGTCTTCTCACGCCGATGCCTCTGTTGTCTGGCTCAGGCGGCACGCATGCCCCGCTACAACGACAAGACGACGTTGCAGTGGAAGTTGAAGAACAGGACGACGCATTCACCCCCTGCCCTGTGCCGGGCATGGAGACAGGACAGCGTAAACTGAAATCGCCGAAGCGACACAAGAAATGGCGCATAACGACCCAGGCAGTAGAACTGCCCGAGGAGTCAACGACGGCTGATGTGCATCAGCCGATACACCAGTCCGACACAACAGATCCTAACGTACTGCTAGATTCCATGTCTTCCCCAACTACCAGCGAGACATGTGTTGAGGGGATGTGGGAGATCACCAAACCCCAACCCCGGAGATGTAACAGTAGAATAATTTAGTATGTTCTGGCTCACTAACTCAATGTTAAAATAAAATCTATATTATATAAGTAAAACAACAGATTTTTTTTTAATTTTAAAAGTTCAGTATATTTAATTAAATAAACCGATTTTAAAACATTAACTAAATAATAATAATCAATTGATTTATTTAATTTACAACACAATTTGTAGGACAATAACCTGCATTAGTGAAAAAAGTAACTTATTTTTAAACAATTTAAACTCAGAAAAAAGGAAATTAATTAAAATGTATTAGTTAGAAAAAGTACATTATTTTAAAAAAATCACATTCTGAAGATAAGTAAATAATTAAAATGTATTAGTTAAAACAAAAATACATTATTTTTAAGAAATCACATTGTGAAGATAAGTAAATTAATTAAAATGTATTAGTTAACAAAAGTACATTATTTTAAAAAATCACATTGTGAATGTAAGTAAATAATATATTAAAATTTTCAGTTTTTATGTTTTCTATCTCTTTTAAAATGTTTCAGAAATGTATATAAGCATGAATTTAACACTTTTATAATTTTTTAAGTCTTCATTCATTTATATAGACCCTGATATTAATAATTAATACTTAACAATTAAAAATTTTCAGTAAGTAATCTATTTTGTGCATCGTTAGTGTTATTTTTCTTTCCATACATAATTATATAAGCAGTATCATTTGGAATTTTATCATTAAAAGTAGCGCAAAGTTTCATATTTGTTTCTTGTATAGTTAATAACATTTTCTTTACATGTCATATATATTACATAAATTGGATAATTAGACACAAAACTAAAAGGATTAATATCAATATCTGATTTTAGTAAAGTAATTCTTTTAAAATCAAGAACGCCATTAGAAAATTATTTGGTGGATAAATGTTCCAAATTTCTAGAGGAAAAACTTGATTTTTAATATTTTCTAAATATATATTCTGTAATTTAACATTATCAAATAATGATGAAGCAACTTATTGATTATTTTTACGATTTGTCTGAAATACAACAAAAACAAAATATGGCATTTCAAATTCTATAGAGTTATAGTAATTTGTTATAACTATTTCAAAACTGTCTTTACCAGACAATCCAGAAACTTCTTCCATTTGAAGTTCATAAACAGAAATACCAATTTTAGGATTTTTAAATATTTACAAGTTGTTCAAGTTCATAATCTGGTTTATATTTAACAACAGGTACACAAATTCTCATTGACTCTATAATAATTTTTCCTTCTTTAGGAAGAGTATGTTTTATTTCAACACCAGCATCATTTTTATCAAACCAACATTAAATTGCATCTCCAGAACTTGAACTACAAGTAAAAACTACAGTTAAGTTTCCTTCAAACATAATTTCTTTATAATCTTTAAAAAAATCCACTGAGCATTGTTAATGGGTAAAGTACTTCATTTTTTCCTGTATTAAGAATATGTCCTTGTAACTTACTTTAACAGTAACAGATGAAATTGGATGTAGTAAAACTGTTGATGAAATAAAAGAGTATTCAATTCTAGATAATATATTATTTCCTTTTCTTATTGTTTTAAAGTCAAACAATTTAGTTACATAATTATCAATTAATTTTTTGTTTGATTTTCCATCATAAGTTAGATAATATATATGATCATTTTAAATAATACTAGAATTCAGGTATAATTGGGCATGATTTGGATGAAGCCAACGATCACCAATATTTATTTCAATTTCTGTAACTTTGTTAGGAACATTTAAACTATTTTTAGTTTTTATTAACAAGAAATAAACAAAACTAATAACTTACAATTTTTTCATTATTGTTTTAGCAATAACTTATTTATAAAGGAAAGAATTTATTATGATATTTTTTAAAAATAGCTGTTACAGTAGCACCATATAAGTCATTTAAATTATCATTTTCATCACTTATAGTAACTACTAAACCTTGAATTATATTAAAAAGTATGAACATTTATAGGATAATTTGATTCATAAATTCTTGCTACACCAAACTCAGCATTATGTGTAAATGAATCAATATATTAGTTTCTTTATGCAAATTATCATTATGTTTTATATACACTCCATCGCTAAGATTAAAATTTATATTGATTAATTCAAAAGTAATTATTTTAGGAACATTTTTAGGTATAGCTTTTTCATTACCTTCAACAATTTGAATATTAAAACCAAGTAAACCTCCAATACTATCTTATATATCCATATACTATTTTACATCACATTCAATAACAATTCTGTTTAAAATTTCATTTGCTTTAATGTGTATATTGGATTTTTCAAATGTATAAATATTTTTAAATTTCTTAAACTATATTGTCCTGCAGGAATTTCTATTGTTTATCCATCACAATAAAGTTTATTATTTTTTGCTGTAATATTTAGAGCTGAATAGTTGAATAAAAACCAACTAATGAAACATTAGTATAATTATCATATATTGGAACAGTTAATCTTTTCTACAATTAGAAAGTTGAAATAACCTACTCACTTACTACTGAAAAATTATTAATAAATGAAAAATTATTAATAAATGAAAAAACTATTAATAATTGAACAAGACAGATTGGGAACTAAAGTAAGAATTCCAGAAAATAAGTTACAAAACAAGTATGGTGAACTTCTACCAAATTCTATAAGATGTGCAATAATTGGACCAAGTGGTTGTGGTAAAGAAACATTAATGATTGATAATGATATTTTAGCTACAGGATGGTTAAACTGGAATAAAACGAAACATTTGAATGTTTATTCAAAAAGCTTTGAACAACCTACAAGAATTTATAAAACAATGTAAAAAATTGAAGATGAAATTAAATAGAAATGTTAGTTTTATTGAAAATAATGAAGAAATTATTTCACTGGAAGAATTTGAAGATAATTTGGTTATTGTATTTTATGATTTTATTCTAGAAAATCAAGATATAGTTATAAATTGTTTTACCAGAGGAAGACATAAAGGTATAGATTGCCTTTATTTAACTCAATCATATTCAAAAACACTTAGTTAGAGACAATTTTAATTTTTTAAAAAATTTTATGCAAGATTAAACAAATGTAAACCATATTTATCATGAATTTGTTGGTGGAGATTTAAAGTTAGATAATTTTAAGGAATTGTGTAGTAAATGCTGGAATGATGAATTTGGTTTTTTAACAACAGATATGTCTAGAAAACCAAATGAAGGTAAGTTTAGAAATGAAATACTACATTCTCAACAACATAAACATAAATATAAATATAAATGTAAACATAAACATAAAAACTTAATTGAAAACATAAACATAAATATAAAAATAAACATAAATATTAACATTAAACATAAACATAAATAATGTTTTTTCCTCATTAATAAATGTTTGAGAAGTATTCTGAAAAAGCTGTTAAACAAGCTAAAAAATATGAA
Source organism: Schistocerca serialis cubense (assembly GCF_023864345.2). Taxonomy (NCBI): domain Eukaryota; kingdom Metazoa; phylum Arthropoda; class Insecta; order Orthoptera; family Acrididae; genus Schistocerca; species Schistocerca serialis. The sequence goes on from NC_064640.1 coordinate 529,156,081, forward strand.
GAAAGCTGAAGAACTAAAAGAAAAATTTAAGCATTGGATAATGCAACCAAGAACAGAATATGAGAAATATGAAAAGGAAGCTCAACCTGTTATTGATGCTATTGAAAAAGTAAAAAAAGGTATTGAAGGTTTAAGTGATAATGTTTTAAATGCAATAGAAGACAATAGAGAGGTTCAAAAACAAATGATTCCATATCATCATATAGAAAATTTTGTAGATTTATCACCAATTAAAAAATTAACAGAATGGTCTGATGATATTCCTGGAAAATATGATTATACATTAAGTGAAACAGAAGTTCAAGATGTATGAAATAAATACCAAGAAGAAAATGAAAGTAAAAAGATAAATGAAACAAAAAACATAAATGAAACTAAAAAGATAAATGCTAGTGAAAGAATGTTAAAGTATATAAATCATAGTCAGGATAAAGTATTTGGTTAAAATCTGTTGGTAATTTACCTGTAGAATTTAATGGTGATAAATTTACAATTGGTAGAAAAACATACGAAAGTACAGATGGATTATTAGGACTTTTAACTGAAAAACAAATAAATATAGATGATTTAAATGAAATGTTAAGTTGTGAAGATTTATCAAATCATGCCGATATATTATTAAATTTAGGAGCATTATGTTCTGATAATAATCCAAATAAAATAAAATCAAGCAGAGATGATAATCATAAATGTTTTACAAAACCAATTGTTGATGATTATTTTTGGAACTTAAGAAGAACTATAGATGATTCAGATATCAGTTCTCCAGAGTAACCAAAAATTGGTGATGGTTTGGTTAAAAAACCACAGATAAACAAATTAAATATGTTTGGTTAAATGATGTAAAACAATTAATTCACAGATTAGCAGTTATTCATGGTGAAGAATTAGCTGGAAATAAAAATTATCATAATGAAAAAGTTAGTAAAGCACAAATGTTAAAAACAAAATTAAGTGATTTCATAATTGATAATTGTATTATGGCACATTATAATAAAGAAATATGCAGCATGAAAAATGGTCTCCTTAATGATTAGTTAAAATGGTTTCAGTAGAGAGTCACATTCAATCATTATAATCACAAATTAATAAAAGCTTCAACAAAAATGTAAGTGAAGATTTAAAGGTATTGAAATCAATAGATTGATTTTGATTTTATTAATTATTTAATCCATATAAATTTTTAATCTATATAAATTCTTTATCAATATAAACTAATATAAATTTAATTCTTAAAGACGATCATGTAGTTGGTTTGAATTGAAAAAATTTTTCCAGAAACACATAATACACATAGAATAACAACTAAAAATGGAAGACAAAAATTGACAGTAGTTTCACAATTTGCAAATCTAAAAAAAGCAAATATGCTTAAAAAAAATTTGTAGATGAACGAAGCTCTAAGACTGCTGAAACAGTCGTTGGTGAATGTTCAAATAATAATAGACATTTAAAATATAATTAATGAATTGCATAAACCAAATAGAAAGGTTTTATAAAAGAAGACTGTTGTTTCATTTGGTATAGATGATTTGTGGCAAGCTGATCTAGTTGAATAGGATTCATGTTAATTAAAGGGAATTTCAAAAATAGATAATGGTTATAAATATTTATTAACAACAATTTGTTTTTTCAGAATACGCATTTGCTGTTCCTGTTACAGACAAAAAAAATAAAAATATAGTTAAAGCTTTTCCCAAAAATTTTAATGGTTACAAAACCAAATAATTACGAAACAGGTAATAGAAAAGAATAGTATAACAAAGAATTTAAACATTTAATGAAGAAATATAACATTGATCATTATTCAACTTTTTCGTTGTTGAACGATTTGACAAACACTTAAAGAAAAGAAGTGGAATAAATTGTTTTACAAGTAAATTATTAATCGTTATATTTTGTTAAAAATCTAATTGATGAATAAAATATTACAAAACATTCTACAACAAAAATGAAAGCAATGGAAATTAGAGAAAAAACTTTAAAAAAGTAACATATTAAATAGTGAAAATCCTAAATTTTGAAAAGGTAATTAAGTTGGAATTTTAAAAACCTTTTAAAAAAGTTTATACGCTAATTGTTCATCAGAAATTTTTGAAATCAAAGATGTTATTTATTCTAATCCTATTACTTATAAATTAGAAGTAATACAACGAAATTTTTATGAACAAGAACTACAGAAAACAAAAAACCAGATGTATACTTAGTTAAAAAAGTTTTAAGAAAGAAAGGTGATCAAGTTTATGTTAAATGGTAAGGTTTTCAAAATTGACATAACAGTCAGATAAATAAAGATAAAGTAGCCGCAGACTAAAGCCTGATTCAGCAGATGCTGACTTTATAAAGAATTAGTGTACTATTTAGTTTAACAATCACTTCGTTTTAAAATTAATTATGTAAATAAATAGGTACAAATCAGGTGGTTATAGTTTTCAATTACAATAATTGCATAATGGTGCAATATATTTTCTATCAAATTGTGATTCATACATTTTGTACTATAATTTTTTCATCTTTTACTATAATTCTTTAATCTTTTACTTTAATACTTTCATCTTTCATTTTGATTCTATCATCTTTCATTTTATTATTTAATTGTTTATTTTATTCAATGTTTGTTGTTTTCTAATACAAAATAGTTCGTGTTTTATTAGATCCTTGTAGTGTTTTATTTGTTCTTTGTAAAAAGTTTTCATTTATTTAGAAATATTTTATAATTAAAAAAATTATGTTAATTTTATATAGAAAGAATTTTATTAATTTTATATAGAAGTAATATTATTAATTTTAAATACAGTAATTTTATTAGATTTTTGCTAACTTATAATTACCATATAGTGACGTATCTATTTTATTTTCCAATATGTGTCTTTTATTATCATTAGGACTTAGTTCCTTTTTGTTTGCTTAAATTGTAAATATTTCATGTTTTTCGCTTTTAATTGAATTAATTATTCTGTATTATTCTATATTGATAAACAAACTATCTTTGCAATCTTTTAAACATACTTTCTTTTTAATTACACATTTCTTAATTCCTGTTGATTTCTTTCCTATTTTACTATCAACTTTATAAGCATACATTTTTGCTCTTAAACCTCAAAATTGATCAGTTACTTTTCCACTATATTCATCTTTAACTTTCCAACGACTTTTTTTTTACTTGTGGAATATCTAATATATTATCTGTTAGATAATCATGTCTATCAAAAGAATAAATAAATGATTTTATGTCTTCAGTTATAATAATATAAATATAACTGTATATATCTGTATCTTGATAGCATAGTTCAATATTTTCTCCATATTTAGGTTTCATAACTCTATAGTCAAAATCATACATTAATTTTTTTGATAGAACATGTATACTTAATCCATCATAAAAAGGTTTATGTAATGAGATTTTAGTTTTATACATATGAATAGCAGCAAGATTTTCATTAAGTGTAGTTCTACATTTAAAGTTTGGTTTAACTACAGGTTTATCACATAATTTTACATCTTGTCTATTTACTTTATTCTCCATTGTTTTTCCAAGCATAGAATTATTTATTACTTCATAGAAATATTTTTCAAAATAATTTGTAAGTTTAGTTCTTAACTGTGTGTTTATATCTATACACTTCTTTAACCAATTAGTTTGTTTAAATTTTTGAACTCTATGTTTTTTTATGAGCTGCATTCCTAGGGATAAATATTGTTTAAGATTTCTATAATGTACTATATTATTATGTTATTAATCTAAGGCAATTTTTAACTTACTTTCATTTGTACCTGTATTAATATTTGATTCAGGAGCAAATGGTAATCTATATGCAAATCTTGTAATTTTTTGGGTATTCTAAGTTTATTTCGAATATATATTCAACTTCACAAATGTGTGAAATTTCACTTATTTTTGTCCAATAAAAATTAATTGGTTCATCCCATTTAAGTACACCATATGGTAATAATTGATTCATAGCATAATCATATAAGTAAGTTATTTGCATCTAAATGTGTTATATATTTGATATTTCTTTATTATTAACATCTTTTAAATATTTATTATTTTCTTTTACAAATATTTTACAACATTGTGAAATTTCTCCTCTTAATTCTTTTTCAACCATTAACAGCATATCATAATCATATAATATTTCAAGTTTTTGTTTCATAATTTTTAACATTGCATCTCAAGATGAAACTCGTCCTGTATAACAACAAGAAGGATCTACATTATAAGTTTCCATACATGTTTTTCTAAAATTTCCCTTACATCAACAAATAATAATACACCAGCTTTATATACAAATCATGATATTCACCAAGATTTTTTATACTGAATTTTTCCCATACTAATTTTGGATGTTCATAATCTTCATCACATATATCACAATCATTTAGATAACTGTGAAATTTTTCGTTTTTTATTAATTGTGATTCTTCCAAGAATCCATATAATCATATGGATCAAAACATTTTCTAAATACTAAATTAAATATTCTGGAGAAAAATACTTTCTAATATTTTTAATTGATTTTTCTTTAAATTTGATGAAAGTTTATAAAGTGAAGAAGCCATAAGTTTAAATGTATCAACAAATCTCATTTATGAATTTTTTTCTACATTTACCAAATCTAATATATTTATTTTCATTATATGGTATTATTTCTATTTCATTATTTTCATAACAAGTTCTTTTACAAAAAGATGAGAATCATAACCATAAATTACATAAATAAATAGGTACAAAATCAGGTTGTTTTCGTTTTAAATTACAATTATTGCATAATGGAGCAATATACTTTCCAGTTAGATGATCATGATTACGAACTTTTTCACTATTTTTTGTATAATATCATTCAAAAATGTACAATATTTTGAATTAGAATTAGAATTATGTATTTTGTTTTCTTCAAATGTAAGTGGTTTCATTTCTTCAATTTCAGAATAAATTTTTTTGAATTTCTTCAACTTCTTGTTTTATATGTTCAATAAAATTTTTATGACACTTTGACACTCTATACACAACAGGCTCCTTAGAATTTCCATACATGTACTTTATATAATAACAAAATTCACTTTGTTCATCTTTTTGATAATATGATTTTTCTGGATTTGCTTCACAAGTATCCATTATTTTAAAAAAAAACTTTCAAAATCAGCATAAATAATAAATGGAACTTTTTGTATGTATTGATAATTTTTTAAATAAACATATTCTCTTTCACTTGGCATTCCAAAATTTAATGGTTTTCTAGTTAAACAAGTTGGTGTGTGATTCTCTAATTTTTCTTTTCTATTAAAATGTAGTATGTCTGGTCATTTGACTTGATACAAGTCTAGATAAATTTTTTAAGTAACAATATTATGAATTATTATCTTTCTTGAAATAATGTAGATTTATATGTTTTTCCTTTATACATTTTTTAATTTTTAATGGATACCCTTGATCTTTTTCATCAACAAATAAATAAACATTAATAGATACATTCTTAGGTTTTCTATTTTTGGAATACGATCAATTAATACAGGAAATTTCAATATTTTCATGTTTTTTATCAAGATCAACATCAACATTTTTATAGTTTGTTATTTTATCAGCATTTTTATCTACAGGAAACCAAGCTGATTTTATAGCCCACACAAAACATTTTTGATCATCATTTTTTTCATTCATACAAGCCTTCTTGTTTCTTATTTCTTGAGGTAAATCAATATGAGATGCTCCTTTTAGTGGAATATATTTATTAATTGCTAGTTGTAAACAAATAGTTCTATTTAATGTCCATCCTGATCTTTGTGGTTGAAACTTATTTACTTTTTCTAAAATATCTTTTTATGAGGTTTAAATTTTTTTTATAAATTTTTTTCTGTCAAAATAGAAGTTTGTGTTTGTTGTCAAATTCTTGAACTTTTCCATTTATTTCGTTTGTTTGTAGTTTATATTCACAATATAAATTAAAATTTATTTTTAAACCATTATGTACACCCAATTTTAATAATTTTTGTTTCTATTGGAGATAAAAATCATTAGGATCAAGAAAATCTATACTATTTTGAAAATTTATAATTTGTAATCTGTTTTCAATGCTTTTTCAACTAAGTAATCTTTAATTATTTTTCTATCTGTTGGTTTCAGTTTTATAAATATATTTGCAGAAAATTGAATTAGTTTTTAAAAGGTTCATCTTATTTAGTTAGAAAAACTTTTCTCAAAAATTATGACTTACTTCAGATGTATGATTTTCACTTACTTCATAAAGGATTATTATTTAATAAATAATAAATCATAAAGTTAGGGTTCCTGATTCTTCATATAATCGAAAGTGTAATTCTTACATTTATTATAATGTTTATCATTATGTGAGGGATTTATATAAAAACAATTTAAATCTTTAATTTCTTGACAACTTTTAGATTTCTTTGTAGATGTAGATGTTTCTTCAGTTACAACTTCTTCATTATTCATTTTAAATGTAGAGTTTTCTTCATTATTCATTGTTAATAATATTTTTGAATGTTCTTCTCTCGGTTTTTGTCTTAATGTTTCTTAATATAGGATTTAGCAACACTTTTTCCACGTACACCAGGAATTCCATTTTTATTGTATTTTTTACATTATATTTATTTATATGTGGTCTAGGTACAGTTCTATAACCATCTTTTTTATATTTCTGTAAAGTAAAATTATCAATTGATTTCACTGTATTACATTATTTACAAAATTTAGAATTCACTAAGACTTTTGTTGAACTTGGTCCACTTACATATAAAAAAATTTTACTAGAATTGAAAAAAGTTAATTTCCTAATTTTTATAATTTTTACAATTTAAATATTTAGTTAATCAGAATCACAATAATAATATGCTGGTTCACCAAAAAATCATGCTTCATCTTGTGCATCAAAGATAGCATTAATATCAGTTATTTCAATTTTTTCTGGCTCTTTATTTTTAATATCAGTTCTACAAAAAGGACAATTTTCTTTCTCCTATAACTGTTCCTCAACACGTTTTTTATGAAAAATATGATTACGATTTGTTTTAATAAATTGATTATTATTTTCATTACTCAAACAAATAGGACAATCAGTATCTTCAGATTGCTCATTTATTTCATAACTGTATTTTCCTTTAGCTTGCATTTCATTTTTGTTCTCCATTTATAAGAAATAATTCTTATTAGATTTATAAAAAAATAATTTTCAATGTATCATTTATCTTTAAGTTCAAAATTACAATTTTTTAAAAATATTTTGACTACAAACTATTAATTTACTTTTATAAAACAAAAAATTTTTCTACAAAATAGAAACTAATCATAAAGCTCAACAATATAAGAATTTCCAATGAAATTAAAAAAGTGAATGAGCTTGAGATAAAAGTTTTATATAATATTATGAACTGTGAATATTTAAATACTAGATATGGAGAACAACTTTGTCTAGAACTCAATAATAATTTTAAAGTTATTCTAAATTAATTGATTGATATTCTAAATTAATTGATGATTTCGATTTTGAAATAATTAAACAACGACAAATGAAATTTAAATATAAAGGAATGAAGAAACTTAAAAATAGAAAAAATTAATTTCATGACATAGAATTCAAAATGTAAATTTTTTAAAGTAATTTACTTTTGTTTTAACTAATACGTTTTAGTATCTTACAATCACATTGTAAAATTTTTATAATTTACTTTTGTTAAATAAGACATTTTCATTAATTTACTTATCTTCATGATGTGATATTTTTAAAATAATGTCCTTTTTTCACTAACACATTTAAACTAATTTACTTATCTTCACAATGTCATTTTTTTAAAATAATATCCGTTTTCAACTAATAGATTTTAATTATTTACTTATCTTCACAATGTGATTTTTTTAAAATAATGTACTGTTTTAACTAATATATTTTAATTAATTTACTTATGTTCTCAGTTTAAATTTTTTAAAAATAACTCACTTTTTTAACTAATACATGTCATTGTTCTACAAATCGTGTTGTAAGTTAAATGAATCAATTGGTTATTATAATTAGCTGTATTATTTTAAAAAATAGGAATTTAGTTAATGTTATTTAATTAAATGTACAGAATTTTTAAAAAAATTTATAAATCGATTCTTTTACTTGTAAAATATAGAAGTTATTTTAACAGTGAGTTAGTGAGCCAGAACATACAAAATTATTCTACTTGTAACCATGACTACGCCTCTCAAGATCCAGTGATATCGACCTCCCTGGGAGACTGGACGCTGCAGATGGAGATGCAGGATGCGTTTCAGGTCCCTGATGATACACCAGTGTCGTTGGTCGAGTCCAAGCTAACGGTGACAGGCACCTAGACTGGCATGACCAACACCCGCCACTTCCTATCTCCTCGCCCTGAAGACACTCCATACTGATAAAACACCCATCTGTAATACTGTAACGTCCCCTTAGAAAAATTATAAATTACTATGCTGTTAAACTTCTACGTTATTTGATACAGAGACAGCTGAGTAAAACTGAACGTACTCAGACATTTCTCTCTTAATATATTCTGATCATCAATAAACTGGCACACAATACTTTTAGCGCAACGCAATCTGACTTTCAATTATCCCTACAAAAGAATGGCCCTGACTATCAATAAGCTATACCTTTCATGAATCACTCACCTCACAAAAATCTTCGTTACTCGAACTACTGCAATACAGCGAGTGCCAATACTGACAGCTAAATAAAATATTCTTACTACAGAAAGGACTAACTACTGATAGGCATAGTTAGCAAAATGAAAGATTTTGATAGAGAACAAACAATGTATTTACCTTAATAATGTTCAAAAGTCATCATATATATATATCAGTTCATGATATCCAGTCTTACAAATTTCCTCTTTCTGACAGACACAAGTCCATATCGTCCGCTCTCAGAACTCACCTCCAACTGCGCAACACTATGCGCTGTTCACATCCAACTGCCCAACATTACAATAGAGAATATTCCAAAAATGCCAACCAGCCACAGACTGCATACAGCACAGTCTGTGATTTTCATACAGAGCGCTACATGGCGTTACCAGCATGAAAACCTAAACAGCCTACTTACGATACCAAGGACAGCCCCAGCGACTTCATGGAACAGGCTTACTGCCTCGCCACAATCAATGTCAACGGCATTACTTCTGCTCTCAGAACCAGTTTGCCGCAGGATACATTATGAGCTGCAGATCTGGATGTGTTTTCTTTCAAGAAGTCCTACCAGGACTATGTCTCGATACCTACGGATATGATGCCTACACCCTGCCTTCGGATGTAGGTGGAGGAGGTTGGTTGGTTGGTTATTTCGGGGAAGGAGACCAGACAGCGAGGTCATCGGTCTCATCAGATTAGGGAAGGATGGGGAAGGAAGTCGGCCGTGCCCATTGAAAGGAACCATCCCGGCATTTGCCTCGAGCGATTTAGGGAAATCACGGAAAACCTAAATCAGGATGGCCGGACGCGGGATTGAACCGTCGTCCTCCCGAATGCAAGTCCAGTGTCTAACCACTGCACCACCTCGCTCATTAGGTGGAGGAGGTACGGCTATTCTGCTCAAGGAAGGGAATATAGCAACTGATGTATCCTACTTACCGTCGGCCCGTGGGGTCGCGCCACGGTTGGTATAGTTCGTCTAACGAAACTGTAGACTCTTCTCGGAGGCGAGAGACACAGAGAACGCCGCACCTTTTATGCCGAAAACATAGCAATACTCTTCCAGGGCAATGCCGACCACTTGGTAGTATGTAGGGATTTCAGTTGCATGCTTCGACCATCCGATCAGATTCCGCAGTTTACCAGCTGCCCGACACTTCAGGCGCTTGTAATGGACTTGGCTTTGCTGGACACATGGGTCACACAACACGGAATTCAAGTACTTTGCCAGGCATCCCGCGAGACGTTTGGATAGAGTGTACGTCATATGCGACCTGCGATCGGCAGTTGTCGACACTGAGATGTAGCCAGCAGCGTTCACGGACCACCTAGCGTATGCATGTACTCTCACCCTCCCCCGTCAACGTGTCCGACGCAATAGGGCTCCGTTGCAGCTCATTGTGGCCCTTCTTGATGAATTAAACTGCAGACCCGAAGATGAGTATGTGGAGAGGATGCCAACAGCGTTTAACCGCCTACGTTTCCACACTTCAGTGGTGGTTACGGTGTGTCAAATCCGTCTTGTGTCGAACATTAGTCAGCTATGGACGTGATAGAGCGCTCTGGTATACCCGACCAGTGATTTCTACTACAAAGCGCTCTGTAAATTGGTTGTGCAACGGCCGTCGACGGGACAACAATCTGCAGAACACCACGCCAAGGCACAATTGCCACGTATCATCGCAGTACGACTTGCGGGTGGGTGGGTGCGGGCGAGAACGACTGATGATATCAGTGAAGAACGACCTTCCCTCCACCATATCACAAGTCAGGTGACAACGTAAGAGGCAGCTAATTACAAGGGTAGAGACGGAGGGTGGACGACGAGCCGAAACACAAATGGATATCGCCCGAACGTACACTCAGTCATATACACTTCTCTGTGAGCGAGATTACAACATGGATGCTGAAGTCAGGGAAGTTCTATCCGATCTACCACTCTCTCGGAATTCACAAAATGATGCTACACTCTTGTCGGCGGTGACTCTGGAAGCACTACGAGAGGCTATGTTGTGCGGTGCCCCCAACAAGACGCTCAGTCCTGACGGACTCCCTCTTGATTTTTACGAACAGTTTTTTGATCTTACGGGCCGAACGTGGGTCAGGATGTACCGAGAACACCTCCACCACCTTTCCAAATACATAAGAATTCACCGCGGGCCTTGATTCCGGTACCCAAACACGGCGGAGGCTGTCGCCCGACCGGCCGCTGTGGCCGAGCGGTTCTAGGCACTTCAGTCCGGAACCGCGCTGCTGCAGCGGTCGCAGGTTCGAATCCTGTTTCGGGCATGGATGTGTGTCATGTCCTTGGGTTAGTTACGTTCAAGTAGTTCTAAGTCTAGGGGACTCATGACCTCAGATGTTAAGTCCCATAGTGCTTAGAGCCATTTGAACCATTTTTGAGCTGTCGCCCGTTTGATTTTCGTCCATTGACAATGCCAAACACAGACTACAAACTGTTGACACGCATCCTCCGAGAGAAGCTCAAACCTACGGTAATGGCGACCATTCCCAATGATCAAACCAGCCTCGGAGGCAACACTAATGTGTTTACGATTTTGAGCACCTATAGAGATGTAGTGGCGCTGATGCAAAAAAGCCGTCTCCACGGCGCCCTTGTTACACTGAATTTTTGCCATGTTTTCGATCGCGTCGATAATGGATTCTTGGATGCAGTTATGGAACACATCAGTAAATCCCGCTTGACGACATCTGTTGTGATTCGTTTCAACCATGATGCGGTCACGAGGATTATGATAAATCGCTATCGGTAAACGGGTCCGTCAGACTAGGCTGTCCTTTTTCTGCCATCTTATTCGCCATTGCCCTCGAACCAGCTCTTCATGGACTGAGGCGACACTTCGAAGGACTTAATCTCCTCTCCGCGACCTTTCGATGTTCTTAGCACGGACTGGTAACGAAATACGTACGGCTCATTCCTGGCTCGAACAGTATGTGGCGGTGGCAGGCAATGTGATCAACTTACGGAAATCACTCTACATGGAGGTAGGACACGGCATGCCTGTAGAACTGATGCACCCCTGGAAAGGTCCAAGTGCTCAAATGTTTATGGATATCTTTCCATCGACAAATATAACGTACGGCGGTCTTTACGTGTTGTAAGGTCTTACAACGACTCCGAACACAGGCTTACCTAGACAAATTTAGGTCGTTGGACATTATGCAACGAGCTCGGTACGTCAATGTGTAAATGGCTTCTCAACTTAACCATTACACACCCACGTGTTACAGATGACAGACACAATGGCTTCCAGGATACAAGCAGTGATCGGACACGTGGTGACCGCTGGTGCAGTTTTTAACACCCGTTGTTTTACTTTACCCTTCCACAAAGGAGGTGCTGGACTCACTGACGTCACGCACAGAGCACTAGCGCTGTACCTCCGCTCAATGCGGCGGCTCTGGTTTTCATCAACAGACAATCTTACTGCCACCCTGATTGCAGAGGTGATCCCACACACGTTGTGCACGCCAGCACTTGTTGGACATTTGTCGCCCCCGCTATCTCATATTAGGACAGTTTTCGTGGAACACAGCTGTATGTTGGGAGTTACAGCGGAGACACGGAATCCGACAGTAAATATTCATTATAGTGTTCTCCAATGCTGGAATCCGGCTAACGACATTGTACGACGCCACCCCACGGTCGACTGGACGCGGGTTTGACGAGCCATCCATGCGTCCTTCCTGTCCGCGTTAGTGCGGTCAACGTGGTATGTGGTCACTAAAGAGAAATTTCCGACCCGACGGAGGCTCCATGTCATTCACCAAACTGACGATCCCATGTACCATCGTTGCGCGACGGTAGACACGGACAAACGCGGATTGAACTGTGGCCCCACACGCGAGTTCTGGACACTGATCCGCCAGATACTGGCTTTCCTCCTACGCCGCCCCTTTTCTTCGATTGTGCACATGGACTTCTTTCATCCCGACGCCGTCTACTTCCCAATGACTCGGATGAATGCGGTCAATTGGGTAATGGGAATAGCGATACGTTACATGTATCGCGACGGTGAAGAGGATGTCCTCGATCTGTTGCAATACATGATGGACGATTTCATGGTCGTAACGAACAGATCGCAATATCGGAACTTTTTTGCTAACATCTGGGGTCGTCGTTCATGGACCCACAGCCCAGCTGGGGTTTGCCGAGTGTGACAAAAAGTTGAATTGCAGATCCCCACATGGTAACAGGAACAGTCTCTGTATGTAGCGGCCCCGGACACTCCGCAGTTAACGACTGGTGATGACCGTTGAACTGACGACCGCCTCTTACTGACCCCCCGCTTCGGTAAGGTGGTCTCAGCAGGCAGGATGGCTCTTTTTAGTTCACATGATGTCATAATTTTGGGTGTATGGCTCCATTGTACTATTGATTTTTAATTACTAAAATAAAAAAGGAACACTGTAACGGCACCTCGGTGGTGGGAGGAGGGAATCCATCGTGGCCTGTCCTCGAAATTCGACCCCTGCTCACCTTACCTACTCCAGCCTGCCACTGAATGCGTTCCGTAGTACGAAAAGATAAATAAATAAAAATGGTAGGCTGTGGCGTTCGTGGAGTAGCGACGCCGCACGTGGCCAGCTCTAGAAGGGTTTCTTTGTGTTTGTTTCTTCTTCCCGCGCTCAGTAAAAGAAAGAATAAGAAAGATCAATAAAAAAAGTCTGCAGATCGGAGAAAACAAAGGCCAACATGCACGACTATAGTGCGTGAGACTCAGGGTTCGAATCGTGCTTGTGGTAGGAGGTATTTTTTTTCATTGGGTTAGACAGTTATGTGTTAACATTGAGGTAATATTTATTATTTCATTTACTGGTCTCACGGTCCCCGTTGGTTTATTGCAAAGTGTAGTACAACAAAAAAACTGGTATATTTCCTCACAAGTAAATGAGTATAAATTTCCAAATTGCATCGTTACCAGTAAATGACCTACGTTTTCTTTACCAAATAAAGTCTATAAACATGAAAAAGGAGAGACAAAAGGAAAGAAACACAAAATAAGTACAGCTTTTGCTTTATTACAGTGAGGACCATGATCTATAAAAATAAAGAAAGTGGTAAGACGACCGCTTAGGATAATCAGGAGACCCGGGCTCGAATCCCTATCTGGCACAAATTTTCATTGTCGTCATTTCTTTATACACCTGATGGTTGTCCTTATTCAAAACTGTGAGTACATTTCATGTATATAAAGACTGTTGCCAGTTCGATCTGGAGCAACATTGTTAGTAGCTCATAGAATGAACCGTCATCATTTGGCACCTTTACAAGTTTTTCGGTTATGTTTCACCTTAGCAAGCACCAGTTTAGAGTGGGAAGATATTCAACACTATAAAAGTATAACTGATGATACTGATTGGCAATTACTACTTTTTATTACAAATGATACCTTTTTGAATGTTATGTACAAACACAAAATTTGAGGATGGCTGCAAGATTTACCGACTGAAACTATGGTGCCAAGGCTCTCTACAACGTGCACAGACTCTATTTCCCGTAATCAGTTACTAATTACTAAAAAAATTCTATTCGTAACGATCCAAATTACGACATATAAAAACACGCAATAGAGCCACAGACAAACTAATTAACCAAGGACCATTTCAGGACGGGGAGAAGGTGTTTTAACGAGATATTTATTGCGATTTATCACTTAAACACATATTTTCGTAACACGCAAGGAGAATTTCATGAAGAGAAATATTTAAATGTAACACAACATAGACAAAAACAGTTGTGGGGCCACTGGTACAGAGCCGAGTGGAGGGTCTGAATCAGAGGCTCAGACGGTTCTACGACCGTGTAGGCTGCAGATTCCTCGACTTCCGCCACAGGGTGGATGGGTTTCGAGCTCCGCTTAATACGTCAGGGGTCCGCTACACGCAGGAGGCGGCTACACGGGTAGCAGGGGCTGTGTGGCGTGGACTGGGCGATTTTTTTAGATTAGAAGGCCTCGGTGAATCACAAAAAGACTTAAGTCTCAAAAGGTGCTGGTCGAACACAAGAAGAGCGTAGATACGGGAACCATCGATATGACGGTTGTAAATTGTCGTAGCTGTGTTAGTTAAGTGCCAGAGCTCCAAGCGCTAATAGAAAGTACCGCTGCTCAAATCATTATAGGCACTGAAAGCTGGCTAAAGCCAGAGATAAGTTCAACTGAAATATTGCGAAGAACCTAGCGGTGTTCCGAAAGGATAAGCTAAACACAGTTGGCGGCGGCGTGTTTGTAGCTCTTAGATGTAGATTATCTTGTAGCAAAATTGATAGTTCCTATGAGTCAGTATTGGCATAGATCGTTCTTGGCAACCGGAATAAGATAATAATTGGAGCCTTTTACCGACGACCTCCAAACTCAGATGATACAATTATAGTTGGTGGTGACTTTAATTTACCCTCAATATGTTAGCGAAAATACATGCTTAAATCCGGAGGTACGCATAAAAGATCATCCGAAACTGTGCTAAACGCATTCTCTAGAAATTATTTCGAGCAGTTAGGTCACGAGTCCATGAGAATAGTAAACAGTGTGGAAACACACTTGATCTCTTAGCAATAAATAATCCTGAGCTAATAACGAGCAGCAGAACGGATGCAGGGATTAGTGAACACAGGGCTGTCGTAGCGAAATCACGTAAAAATTCGCTGGATGTCTAGCGATAATCTCCATTCCATCCAAATAACAATTTAAGTGTCGACCAGATGTGGCTTGAGTTCAAAGAACTAGGATCGACAGCAATTGAGAGATTTATACCAAATAAGTTAACAAGCGATGGAGCTGATCCTCCTTGTTAAACAAACGGGTCAGAACACTGTTACAGAAACAAAGAACACAGCATGCCAAATTTAAACGAAAAGAAAATCCCCAAAAGTGGCAACCTTTCACAGAAGCTCGATATTTAGTGCGGACTTCAGTGCGAGATGCTTATAACAGTCTCCACAACGAAACCTGGTAGAAAAATCCAAAGAGAGTCTGGTCTTACGTAAAGTATGCTAGCGGCTAGACACAATCAATACCTTCTCTGCGCGATAGCAATGAAAATACTATCGATGACAGTGCCGCTAAAGGAGTGCCACTAAACACAGCCTTCCGAGATTCCGTTACCGAAGATGGCGAAGTAAACATTCCACATTTCGAATCAAGAACAGCTGCCAACACGACTAACTTACGTAGAAGCAGATATCCTAGCAATAGTGAACCAACTTAAATCACCTAATAAAAGCAAGTCTTCCAGTCCAGACTGTATACCAATTAGGTTCCTTAAGAGTATGCTGATGCAGTACCTCCATACAACCGCTCGCCCGACGAAAGATCCGTATTCAAAGACTGGAAAGTTGTCCAGGTCACAGCAGTATTCTAGAAAGTCAGTAGGAGGAATCCACTAAATTACAGGCCCATATCACTAACGTCAAGGGGTTTCAAATTGACTCCGTCTTTCTAGGTTTCCGGAGGGCTTTGACATTGTACCACACAAGCGGCTTGTAGTGACATTGCTTGCTTGTGGAACATCGTCTCAGTTATGTGACTGGATTCGTAACTTCGTGTCAGGAAAGTCACAGTTAGTAGTAGTTGACGGAAAGTCTTCGAGTAAAACAGGAGTGATTTCTGGAGTTTCTTAAGGTAGTGTTATAGGCCCTCTGCTGTTCCTTTTTTATATAAGTGATTTAGGAGACAATCTGAGCAGCAGTCTTAGAATGTTTGCAGATGATGCTGCCGTTTATCGTCTAGTAAAGTCATCAGAAGATCAAAACAAATTCCAAAAAGATTTTGAAAAGATATCTGTATGGTGCGAAAATTGGCAATAACCCTAAATAATGAAAAGTAAGAGACCATCCGTATGGGTGCTAAAGGGAATCCCTTAAACTTCGGTTACACGATAAACCAGTCAATTCTAAGGCCGGTAAATACAACTAAATACCTGGGAATTAGAATTACGAACAACTTAAATTGGAAAGAACACACAGAAAATGTCTTAGGGAAGGCAAACCAAAGACTGCCTTTTATTTTCAGAACACTTAGAAAATGCAACAGATATACTAAAGACACTACCTACACTACGTTTGTACGTCCTCGTTTGGGATCCTTACCAGATAGGATTAACGGAGTACATCGAGAAAGTTGAAAGAAACGCAGCACGTTTTATATTATCGCTATATGGAACTTTGATGTGACGTCATAAGCGCGTGACTGCGTGTGAGATCGCTCTTTTAGTTTTCATCTATTTTTAGGTTGCAGATACATATTTTAACGGTTTTTGTGATAATATTTACTATATAAGTGACTTATTAGTGGTTTCTTCATTCACCTCTGCCTTTCTTGTGTTGTGACCTGAAATTTGTGAGTGTTTCGTATCGAGCAATTTAACCTCTTACCCGTGTTTACATTCCGCGCTGACCAGTTGCAGCTGTAGCGGCGCATCGAAAGCTAAGTACTAATTAATTATTTGTGTATAGTAGTTTATTTAGGAACTTTAGTAGTCTTCAACCGGTGTTCTTGGTGTTTTCCGGTGAAATAACTTCAGAAGAAATTTTTGCGAACTGCTTTCAGTTTCGTTACTGTCATTAGACGTTTGATTTTCTTTCTGTATTAGTATTTTGTTATATTCTCATTTGTTGTTGATTAATACTGTCAATAATAGTAGTTACTTTCCTTGTAGAGCAAGTTTGTGATTATTGTAGTCAGTTTTTAACATCTTCTTATTGCAGTAGCGGAACTTAGATATAGTTGTTTTCTTGTTTCAATAACTGTAAAATTTTACCATGAGTGAGAAGTGTGGGCTTTGCCGTAGGTTCGTGAGTAGTGGATTGCGGTGTGAGACTTGTTCGAAGTATTTTCACTGGGGGGGGATGCAGTGGGGAAGCCAGTGGGCATTCTGGTGAGATCCTCTCCTGGAACTGCAGGTTATGTAGCAAGAGTAAGTTGATAGAGGAGCAGGAGCGTAAGATCTGTGCCCTTCAGGTGCAGTTGAAAAACGCACAGGAGGAGCTAGATAGGATGAGGAGGGAGAAGGGGGTTGGGGAATGGGAGCTGGCTGTTGGCAAGAGATCTGCTAGGAGAAGGAGATTTTCAGATAGTTTTACTATTGGTGTTTGTAATAGATATGACCAACTGTCAGAGTCTAGTGGAGAGGAATCTCTAGTAGCTATAGATGTAGGAAGTATGCAGCAGACCTCAGCAGTTACGGTGGCTAGGACAGTTGCAAAGTCTAAGAGAAAGAAGAAGGTTCTGCTGTTAGGTAGTTCTCATGGTAGAGGTGTAGGCCAGCAGTTGCAGGAAGTTTTGGGGAGTGAGTACCAGGTCACCAGCATTGTGAAGCCTAATGCAGGATTGGCTCAGGTGACTTTTAACATAGGGGGGCTATGTAGGGATTTTACAAAAGAGGATCAGGTAGTGATTGTGGCTGGGGCTGGTAATAGTATTGATAGGGATGGGGAGTATGACATAGATGGTGACCTGGATAAGATAGCCACTCAGACTGGCAACACGAATGTGCATTTCGTGGAACTGTTTCAGCGTCACGATCGGCCTCATCTTAATACAGCAGTCAGGCGTAATAACATGAGACTTGGGGGTGCGCTAATGACAGAAGGCATGAGTCACATTTCAGTGGTGTCGGTGGAGTCTATCAGCAGGACGGGTTTCACTAGACACGGCCTGCACCTCAACAGGTATGGAAAGGGGAGGTTGGCAAAGCTTGTAGGTGACAGCATAGGTGGGGGTGGTGGGATCACTCATGGGAAAATTCCGGTAGTTGTGGGTGTTAGAGCTGTACCTTTTTTAGACTGAAGTCAGCTGACAGGTATTCCTGCTTAAGGGAAGTCTCTCTAGCAAAGAAACCACTTTCGACAAAGCTTAGGTATCCGATTAATGAGGGAATTAGTATATTTCATCAAAACATACAAGGCATTAGAGATAAAGTTAGTGAACTGCTTATAGATGTTGACTCTGAAATTATTGGTGTATACGAACACTTCTTAAATAAGGAGATAATTCAGAGGCTTCCTTTACCAGGATACAGGTTGGCTGGCAGCTTTTCTAGGAGCTCTTTGCGGTGTGGGGGAGTAGCCATGTATGTGAAAAACGGTATCCCATTTGAGTCAATTGATGTTTCAAAGTACTGCACTGAAAAGATGTTTGAATGTTGTGCAGGTGTGGTTAAATTTAGTGGAGCTAAACTTCTTACTGTTGTTATTTATAGATCCCCAGACTCCGATTTCACAACATTTTTGCTAAAGCTAGAGGAGGTTCTTGGTTCACTTTATAGGAAATACAAAAAGTTAGTTATATGTGGTGACTTCAATATTAATTGTATAAGTGATTGTGCAAGGAAAAGGATGCCGGTAGACCTCCTTAATTCATATAATCTTATGCAAACCGTATTCTTTCCAACGAGAGTGCAAGGGAACAGTAGAACAACCACAGACAATATTTTTGTTCATTCGTCATTACTAGAAGGACATTCTGTTAGCAAAATGGTGAATGGCCTTTCAGATCATGATGCACAAATTTTAAGTCTAAAAGATTTTTGTGCTGCAACACATGTTAAATATAGTTACCAACTTTTTAGGAAATCTGATCCAGTTGCTGTAGAGACTTTTGTAAACCTTATCAAAGAACAAGAGTGGCAAGATGTTTATAGTGCTGATACAGTAGACGATAAATATAATGCTTTCCTCAAGACTTTTCTCGTGCTCTTTGAAAGTTGATTTCCGTTAGAACGTTCAAAACAGGGTACTAGCACAAACAGGCAGCCTGGGTGGCTGACTAAAGGTATAAGAATATCTTGTAGAACAAAGTGGCAATTATATCAAAACGTTAGAAACTGTCGCAATCTAAATGCAGAAGCCCCATTACAAACAGTATTGTAAGGTGCTTAAAAAAGTTATTAGGAAGGCAAAAAGTATGTGGTATGCAGATAGAATAGCTAAGTCTCAGGATAAAATTAAAACCATATGGTCAGTCGTAAAGGAAATGGCTGGTCTGCAGAGACAGGTCGAGGATATAGAATCAGTGCTTAGTGGGAATGTCCGTGTTACTGATAAGTCGCATATATGTACAGTATTTAATAATCACTTTCTGAATATAGCAGGTGAACTAAATAGAAACCTAGTCCCAACAGGGAATCATATAGCGCTCGTAGAAAAAAGTGTTCCGAGACTGTTACCTGAAATGCTCCTCCATGATACTGACAAGAGGGAGAGTGAGTTAATAATTAAATCACTAAAGACCAAGAACTCTCATGGATATGACGGGGTATCTAGCAGAATACTGAAGTATTGTTCCATGTATGTTAGCCCAGTACTTAGCCATATCTGTAACTTTTCCTTTAGGAGTTGTCGGTTTCCTGACCGATAAAAGTACTCGGTAGTGAAGCCACTTTATAAAAAGGGAGACAGGGATAATGTTGATAATTATAGACCTATTTCTATGCCATCGGTGTTTGCTAAAGTTATCGAGAGGGTTGTATATACATGGTTACTGCAGCATTTAAATTCACATAATTTGCTGTCAAATGTACAGTTTGGTTTCAGAAATGGCTTAACAACTGAAAATGCTATAGTCTCTTTTCTCTGTGAGGTTTTGGACGGATTAAATAAAAGGTTGCGAACGTTAGGTGTTTTCTTTGATTTAACGAAGGCGTTTGACTGTGTTGACCACAAAATATTACTACAGAAGTTGGAACATTATGGAGTAAAGCGAGTAGCTTACAATTGGTTCGCCTCTTACTTTAAGAACAGAAAGCAGAAGGTAATTCTCCGCAGTATTGAGAGTGGTAATGATGTTCAGTCCCAATGGGGCACTGTTAAATGGGGCGTTCCCCAAGGATCGGTGCTGGGGCCACTGCTGTTTCTTATTTATATAAATGATATGCCTTCTAGTATTACAGGTGATTCAAAAATATTTCTGTGTGCTGATGACACCAGCTTGGTAGTGAAGGATCTTGTGTGTAATATTGAAACATTATCAAATACTGTATTTCATGAAATAAGTTCGTGGCTTGTGGAAAATAATTTGATGCTAAATCGCAGTAAGACTCAGTTTTTACAGTTTCTAAGTCACAATTCAACAAGAACTGATATTTTAATCAGACAGAATGGGCATGTTATAAGCGAGACGGAACAGTTAAAGTTCCTATGCGTACAGATAGATAGTAAGCTGCTGTGGAAAGCCCATGTTCAGGATCTTGTTCAGAAACTAAATGCCGCTTTATTTACCATTAGAACAGTATCTGAAATAAGTGACATTTCAACATGGAAAGTAGTCTACTTCGCATATTTTCATACGCGTATGTCATATGGTATTATTTTTTGGGGTAATTCTTCTGATTCAAAAAGGGTATTTTTGGCTCAAAAACGGGCTGTTCGAGCTATGTGTGGTGTAAGTTCGAAAACCTCTTGTCGACCCCTATTCAATAGTCTGGGAATTTTGACATTGCCCTCACAGTATATATTTTCTTTAATGTCGTTTGTTGTTAGCAATATTAGCTTATTCCCAAGAGTTAGCAGCTTTCACTCAGTTAATTCTAGGCAGAAATCAAATCTGCATGTGGAATGCACTTCCTTGACTCTTGTGCAGAAAGGAGTGCAGTATTCTGCTGCATCCATTTTCAATAAGCTACCACAAGAACTCAAAAATCTTAGCAGTAGCCCAAACGCTTTTAAGTCTAAACTAAAGAGTTTCCTCATGGCTCACTCCTTCTATTCTGTCGAGGAGCTCCTGGAAGAGCTAAAAAAATTAAGCAAATTCCAGTGTTACATTCTTGATTTTCTTTATTTAAGCTAACGACGTGTCGCCTGAATATGTTTCTTATGTTTCATTTTATCTGTTTCTACAATCTACAACTGAATATGTTTCTTATATTTCATTTTATCTGTTTCTACAATCGTGTTATAATTTCATGTATTGACTCGTTCCATGACCATTGAGACTTCTCCTTAATGTGGTCCCAAGGAACAATAAATAAATAAATAAATAAATAAATATAAAGGGAAGAGAGTGTCACTAACATAATGCAGGAGTTTTTCGTAGCTGTGGAAACTTCTCGCGAAATTTTAATCGCCAGCTTTCTCCTCCGATTTCGCAAATTTTTGTTGACGCCGACCTACATAGGGAGAAACGATCATCATAATGAAATAAGGGAAATCAGAGCTCGCACGGAAGGACAGGTCTTCGTTTTTTCCGATTGCTGTTCGAAACTGGAATAATAGAGAACTATTGTCAACGTGGTTCGATGAATCCTCTGCCAGGCACTTAAGTGTAATTTGCAGAATATCCATGTCGATGTAGATGAAGACAAAGATGAAATATGACCAGTTCAACTGTCAGACAAGACAGAGATGAAAGGTCGATAACCGAGCGAGGTGGCGCAATCCACGTCCGACCCGCCAGATTTAGGTTGTGATTCTTCAAGCTTCCACGGCGGATATGTTGTAAATAGCCTTCACGGGTTTGCCGTCGGATGGCGTTGTGCAAATTCCACAACATTTCCTCGGAGCAACTGTTTCCGCTGGATGAACCTTGCTGGTGGCTAGGTACGACTGACGGTACCCGCACGTCAACGCTCCGTATATAGAACACGCACGCGAAGAACGTGCTGGCGTAGAAATCACGCATGCGCAGTGATTTGCAGGTAGATGATGCCGTACTCAAACGCCCTCTGCCGAAAATCGCAGAGCGGCCCACCTGCGCGTGCGCTGTACTCTGTGCTTACTAACAGTGTGGCCAGTCGTTACTCACTAAGAAACCGTACTAGACCAATATTATAACGTGTCTGTTATCGAAAAATCTTGATTTTCTCGTCGTGATTTAATAGCAGCCAATGCAGGATTCCAGGCTATGCTCAGTTGAAATCCAGCATCCCTGCTGATGAGATTATCAGCTGCTTCCTTAATGACGCAGTCCCAGAAAGATGATTCCGAGGTTAAAACTTCCGTCTTTTCATAAATCATGTGATGTGCTGTATACAGACAGTGTTCTGCATTGCCAACTTCTCTGGTTGGCGTAGGTGTGTGTAACGCTGATATTCATCGCAGCGCTCTTGTACGGTGCGACATGTCTGGCCTATTTATGCCGCCCCACATTGACAAGAAATCTTTAAGGATGCTACCGAAGATATTGGGCGTGCCACATGCCACACCTTGACTCGAGATCCACCTAAGAGGTCCAACTTCAACATCACCTCAGCCGAAAGAAATGCTCTACGAGAATTGAGAGGAGACCAAGAGATCGTCATCTTACCTGCTGACAAAGGAAATGCTACTGTGCTTCTCTGACGCACAGAATATAATTGCAAGATACACAAACTGTTCGACGATCCTACATACAGTAAATTAAAAAGTAATCCGACGGGCAGCATTGAGAGAAAGGCTTTGGAACTCGTCAGGAAGAGCTCGATTCCAGCGCAAGTCACCAAGGGTTTGCGCCAACAGGTTACAGTTCCTCCTAGACTCTATGACCTACCTAAGATCCATAAGAATGGGGTGTCTCTCCGGCCCATTCTAAACAACATAGGAACACCTACTATTTTGTTGCTAGGTATCTGCCATCACTATTGGGACTCCTCATAGGCAAGTGCAACCATCATATTCGAAACTCCGAAGATTTCTTAGGTCGCCTGAAAACTCTTAGATTGCAGTCGTCGGATCTTTTAGTAAGTTTTGATGTTGTGTCTTTATTAACAAAGGCAGGACTTTTGAGAACTTATTAGCAAAACGTCTGAGAAGGACGTAGCGGCATTATTTAAACACTTGCTTACTTCAACATACTGCTTATTTCATGCCCAATATTTTGAACAAGTGGACAGTATCGCCATGGGAAGCCCTCTGTCTCCTGTGATGCCCAATTATTTTGGTTCAAATGGCTCTGAGCACTATGGGACTTAACTACTGTGGTCATCAGTCCCCTAGAACTTAGAACTACTTAAACCTAACTAACCTAAGGACATCACACACATCCATGCCCGAGGCAGGATTCGAACCTGCGACCGTAGCGGTCACGCGGTTCCAGACTGTAGCGCCTATAACCGCACGGCCACTCCGGCCGGCCCAATTATTTTATGAGAACTTCGAAGACAATGTGGAATGGCCACATTGACTTGATACTCTACCTACGTTTCTTCAGCGTTTAAATTCGCTCCATCCGAAATAAACTTCACAATGGAAGTAGACAAAGACGGTACTTTACCTTTTCTTTATGTTTTGGTACGAAGGAAAGCAGATGGAACCTTGGGACACAGCGTGTACCGCAAGGCAGCACATAAAAATCTATATTTTCAGGCTGCAAGCTGCAATCACCCTGCACAATGCGGTAGTGCATTACGTACTTTAGTTCATAGAGCGCGTGTGGTATCTGATCCTGAAAGTCTGTCGGGTAAGATACAACATTTGAAGGCAGTGTTTCGACAAAAGGGTAATTCTGAGAGAGAGATACGTAATGCGGTGCCATGTCGTCAAGAATCGGAAGATTCCTCGAAAGATATGACATTAAGTGTGTTTTTCGACCATCTACAAAACTGAAGAACGTGTGGGTCCGGTTAAGGATGATCTTCGCCTGAGAAAACGTGGTGTATATAAGATTCGTTGTCAGTGTAGTGCGGCATACATAGTCCAGACTTGTCGCACAGTACAAGAAAGCTGCGATAAACATCAGCGTCATACATGCCTACGCCAACCGGAGAAGTCGACAATGCAGAACATTGTCTGAATACAGGACACAGCATGATTTATGCCCCACATCAACTTTCTGGGATTGCGTCATTAAGGAAGCAATACATATCCGTACAACTGATAATCTCATCAGCAAGGATGCTG
This sequence comes from Schistocerca serialis cubense, assembly GCF_023864345.2. Classification (NCBI taxonomy): domain Eukaryota; kingdom Metazoa; phylum Arthropoda; class Insecta; order Orthoptera; family Acrididae; genus Schistocerca; species Schistocerca serialis. Next base: position 529,180,581 of record NC_064640.1, read on the forward strand.
AATTTCAACTGAGCACAGCCTGGAACCCTGTATTGGCTGCTATTAAACCACGACGATAAAATCAAGATTTTTCGATGACAGAACCATCATAACATTGGTCTAGTACGGTTTCTTAGCGAGTAACGTCTGGCCACACTGTTAGTAAACATAGCATACAGCACATGGGCAGGAGGGCCACTCTGCGATTTTCGGCAGAGGGCGTTTGAGTACAGCACCAACTATCTGCAAATCATTGTGCATGAGTGATTTCGGCGCCTGTGCGTTCTTTGTGCGCTTGTTCTATATAGGAGGCGTCGACGTGAGGATACGGTTTCCTTCGTATCAACCCCTCCAAAACCCAAGCAATCATCATAGGCTGCATCACCTGCTCCTCCCGTCTCCACGATTTCTACCTCACCATTTATGGTCGTCCCATCCAGCTCAACCCCACCCTGAGATACCTTGGCCTCACCCTCGACCGTCACCTCACCTGGATACCTCATCTTCTGACCATCCAGCAGAAAACCCATTCCCACCTCTGCCTCCTGAAATTCCTGTCTGGCTGGACATGGGGATTGCATCCTTCCACCATCCTCCACACCTACAAATCCCTCATCCATCCTATCCTCTGTTGTGCCAGCGTTGCCTGGATCTCTGCCCTCCCCCTCCCCCTCGCTTTTATAAGGTCCTTCAAATCCTAGAACGCCACGTGCTGTGCCTTGCCTTTTGTATCCACCTTCCTTCCACCACACGAGTCCTGTATGACCTCATTCCCTTCCCCCACCTCCTCCTTTTCCTCCAACATCTCCACATCCTTTACACTGTCACAGGCTTGATTCCACCCACCCCCTGGTTTCCTCTTTCCTCTCCACCCCCCACCCATTGCCGCACCTCTATAGCTGTATCCCTCCCTCTCACCATCTCCACACCCTCCATCTCCTTCATCAGGGCAATTTCCAGCACCTCCCCCTCCAGGCTGTTGAACTTCGCCATGACATCTAACCTGCCTTCCAACTGTAACCTGACCTTGTTTCCCCCCTCCGCAGGGCCACCCTTTTCCTCTCCCATCCTTCTCCCAAAGCATATTTTCACTGCATCCCCTCCTCAACTGTTTCCCTCAAAAGTCCTTCCTTCCCCGGCCCTCTTCGGCGCGCCTCCCCCCCCCTCTTCCCTCTCCCTTCTTTCTTCCCTATTCCCTCGTCTCCATGCTCCTGGCAGATCCTCTGTTTGCTCATTGTCAGCAAGGCGCTACATCAGTCTTGTGTTTGATGCTGTTCTCCCATGTGTTAAGAGCTGTGATTTTAATTGTGTGCTGGACTTGTACATAGTTTTACTGTCAGTGATTATTGTGTGCTACGCCGTCCATCGATCCTTTTATGCTCTGGCCATACTTCGCCTTGCGTTCTTTAATTGTCCCAGTGTGTGGGTTTTTCTTTGTGCGCTACTTTTTTACTGTTTTAGCTCCATTTTATAGTCACCCCCCTTTTTGTCTGTTCTATTCCGTACTGTTCCCCCTTTTTGTATCTATCTACGCCATATTTTCTCCTTTCTGTTATTTTAAATGTCTTCTTTTGTATAATTACTGTCTTTCGGCTGAAGAGCAGCGCATATGCTGCTGCCAGCCCGCCCCACATAGGGCATTGAAATACAATAAAGGAAAAAAGAAAGAAATGGATACCGTCAGTCGTACCTATCCACCAGCAAGGTTCAACCAGCAGAATCAGTTGCTCCAAGGAAATATTGTGAAATTTGCACATCATACGGCGTCAAACCCATGAAGACTATTTACAATAGATTAAGGTTTTCTTTCATTTTCCTAAATCACTCCATGCAAATCAGGGATAGTTCCTTTCAAAGGGGACAACCAATTTCCTTCCCTATCTTTGAAACCTTCCGGGCTTGCAGTCCGTCTCTAATGACCTCGATGTCGATGGGAAGTTAAACTCTTAACGTTTCTCCTTCCATTCGATATCTCGAAAATACAATCTTTGCATCGAAATAAAATTATTCATCAAATTATGGAACGATGAAGAGCACAAAAACACTGAAAGAGGCTATTCATTGCAATATGCAAGATTCCTGGCCGTAAATCCAAATATATGCACCAAAATGAAATTATTTCTCAAAATATATAAGATTTCGATCACAAAAAAGGGTAGAACTACCTTTGTAACTTATTTCATGTACAAGATTTAAAATAAATAGATATGGCTTGCGTATCGGCACTACGGATAAAACTTATAGGTTAGGCAGCACTTGTTGACTACGTCTGTAAAACACTTTACAGGCACAGTAGATCCTCAAGTTAAATATTTAGATATCTAAATTGTCTGTATCATTCATCGAAATAAACAAGTCTCACTTGCTGATACTACTGAAATATATTTTAGATGAGTTTATGTGTATTACTCAAGCTTTGTACGTTTTATCAAATTCATCAAAGTAAATAATAATTCTTTCTGAAACTTTGCAAAACGCAAGTGGACACTACTACTACTCTAACTTAACTCTTAAATGCACTCTCTGTTCAAAAGAGAACACGCGAATGACGGCAGGTGAAAGTTAATAGAAATGCGCGCGTTTGTAAGAAGATCGATGGGCGAAGCTTAAGATAACTACCATCGTCATACCTTAGCAACATATCTTACTGAGAACCCGAGAAAATTCTGTCACACGCAAAATCGCTAAGTGTGTGTAAGACTTCTACCCAGTCACTCGTTGACTAGTGTGGTGTGGCAGTTGAAAATAGCAAAAGTAAAGCCGAAGTTTTAAATTTCGAATTTAAGAAATCGTTCACGCAGGATGGTTCAGATGGTTCAAATGACTCTGAGCACTATGGGACTTAACTTCCGAGGTCATCAGTCCCCTAGAACTTGGAACTACTTAAACCTAACTAACCTAAGTACATCACACACATCCATGCCCGAGGCAGGATTCGAACCTGCGACCGTAGCGGTCGCGCGGTTCCAGACTGTAGCGCTTAGAACCACTCGGCCACCCCGGTCGGCATTCACGCAGGAGAATCGTACAAACATACTGTCGTTTGACCATCGCACAGACACGCGTATGGAGGACGTGGTAATAAGCATATCTGGTGTAGAGAAACAGCTGAAAGATTTTAAAGCAATTAAGTCGCCAAAGCACCGCTCGTGTGACACTCAACTTGCACTCTTCTCACATGAGATCCTGCGAACCATGGATGAAAGGCACAGGTGGATTCCATTTTCCTAGATTTCCTTAAAGCATTTGACACGGTGGCACAATGCCGACGGTTAACGAAGGTACAAGCATACGGAATAGTTGCCCAGGTATGTGAGTGGCTTGAAGACTTCTTAAGGTACAGAACCCAGTATGTTGTTCCCGCTGGCGAGTGTTCATCAGAGACAGGGGTATCATCAGGAGTGCCCCACGGAAGTATGATAGGACACCTGTTATTTTCTACATGCATAAATGATCTGGCGGATGGGGTAAGCATCAGTCTGTGGCTGTTTGCTGACGATGCTGTAATGTATGGGAAGGTGTCGTCGTTGAGTGTCTGTAGGAGGGTGCAAGACGAGTTAGACAAAATTTGTAGTTGTTGTGATGAATGGTAGATAGCTCTAAATGTAAAGAAATGTAAGTTAATGCAGATGAGTAGGAAAAACAAACCCATAATGTTTGAGTACAACTTTAATATCGTGCTGCTAGACGCAGTCACGTCGTTTAAATATCTAGGCGTAACGCTGCAAAGAAATATGAAGTGAATTGAGCATGTAAAGACTGTATTAGGGAAGGCGAATGGACGCTTCGGTTTCTTGGGAGAACTTTAGGAAGATATGGTTCATCTGTAAAGAAGACCACATTTATGATACTAGTGCGACTCATTGTTGAGAACTGTTCGATTGTTTCGGATCCGCACCAGAAAGAATTAAAGGAAGACATCGAGGCCGTTCAGAGGTGGACTGCTGGATCTAATACCAGTAGGTTCGAACAACACACAAGTAAGTATTATGGAGATCCTGTGGGAACTGAAATGGGAATCACTTGAGCGAAAGCGACGTTGTTTTCGAGGAGCAATATTGAGAAAATTTAGGGAACGGGCATTTGAGGCTGACTGCAGAAAGATTGTACTGTCATCAACGTACATTTCACGTAAGGACCACAAAGATAAGATTTTAGAGATGATGACTCGTATGGAGACATAGAGAATCGTTTTTCTCTCCCTCTGTTTGCGAATGGAACAGGAAAGGAAATGACGAGTAGTGGTACAGGGTACCCTCTGCCACGCACCATACGGTGGTTTGCAGAGCATGTATGTAGATGTAGATAGTTAGCAAAGCTATTCCCATGAAATTGGTATTAACATCTTATGCTCGCAAATATCAGTTTCAGCTAGTTTACCATTCATCCATATATATGTTTGGTGTCTGTCCTTTCTGACATGTCCGAAAGGAAAGACACCACGAATTCGGGTTCGAACCTAATCATGCACAAATTTTCATCTGCCACCGTAGCTGTATTTTAACGCTCTGTGACAGCCTGGACGTCTGTCCTTCGATGTTTAAGTGATTAACAAGGCTGTCTGTTTCGATTCGTAATGTCTGTTCTTTCCGACACGTCCGAAAGAACAGACAGCACATACACGAGAGCGCACACACACACACACACACACACACACACACGCACACATACACACACATTTCTTTCTTAAGTGCTATTCGGAGAATGTTTGTCAACTCAGTGATAGTGACGGACTGGAGCTGCATTAACCTAATCATTTCACCAGATTTAGTTGTAATTTTCTGAACAATTCATGTTTAATAAGTGACAGCGATTTGGAAAATTTACGGTTTAGAGATCGTTACTTCATGCGTTAATTACAGTGTCTCTCATTGTTTACTTTGTGGGAAACCTGCTTCTTTCTGCCCCAGCCTATACTACAGCTATGAGTGAATGCTCGCATTCTTGATACCTCACTGGATGTGCTACTGCAATTTTTAGTCAAAGACTCAAACCCCACTGGGAAAGTATATTTCAAGTCAGATGGTTTTGCTCCTCCACTACTGTCATTGAAAACGAACACAGCGAAATTAAGTATAGAAAGCCTACGAAACCTTTGAGTTCTTCATACTGCGGTGCTGTGCAGATGAAAAATGTAGTTCTCCACAATCAGATGACAGATGGAGTTTAACAGATACCACTAATTACGACTGCATTATTAATTGTTGGTTCACAGGCGCTTTTCTGCCGCTTATTGTAACTGTTTTTTGGCTGTTAGAGCTGGAAGAATAGAAACATCAGATTTTCACCATATGGAATATTCGAATTCACCTAAAGTCTTCACGTTTCGAGCAACGGCAGAATATCGGTCAAAAAAGCTGACAACAAGAAGTCAGGTCATGCCTGTCTTCTGGCGGTGTGCCAATGACAGTGATCTCAATAACAATATTGTATAACAAAGATACGTTGCCAACTCAACCACTGGAGAAGCTCCAAAGTTGTGAATCGCGTCCGTAGAATACACTTTCAAGGTTTTGGTCAGATTAAGACAGTGAAACACAAATAATTGTAGCAGTTATTAATTTATGGCGTCTTGTTTGCACTCAGTGCATCGATGTATTACAAGTAATTACACTCTAGCCCCTAATCGTAGTTACAGAAACCTAAATAAGACTCATTGCCACCCACAACTTTGAGACGAAGCTATAGTCACTTCCAAGGTCACTCACAGAACACATCAGCTGGTATCCTTCCTGGTAGTATAACCGAAACTTGGCAACAACGCAGAATGTTTGGCACTCCGTGACCGACGAGTTACTTCCTTGATGGCACAGAACTATCCTGCTAAATTCACTTGATATTATCGTGTCTTTTCAATAGAATAATGTCAGTGATTTCCTCTTGAGATGTGATATATGATATCAGTTAATGCTTTTGAGTCTACGAAAGTCATTCCACACGGGAAATGCAACTACCCTCTTCTCTTACGTTGCGATCTGTGTGTCATGGCGGCTACTGGGTAAATAAGGCAGACACAGCGGCCGCACCTCTTCGCTAGCTCTGAGGTAATGTGCTTCCATACCAGCAGCAAGCTGCTTTCGTCCGCCTTTCGAAACTGGCTGAAAGCCGGATTCTTAATTCTTTTGCGGCAGAGCTACAAGCAGGTAGATAGAAACTCAATAAGAGAATCGTAAGGCAACGTTGTCCGCAACTCGTGGCCTTTCGGTAACATTCTCACTTCCTGAGCACGGGGTCCCGGGTTCCATTCCCGGATGGGTAAGGAATTTTCAACTGCCTCGTGATGACTGGGTGTTGTTGTGTTGTCTTCATCATCATCGTTCATCTCCATAATGGTGGGAGGAAGGCAATGGCAAACCACCTCCACCAGGACCTTGCCTAGTACGGCGGTGCGGGTCTCCCGCATCGTTCCTCTACGCTCCGTCAAGCAGTATGGGACTTTATCATCAAGGCAACGATCGAGCAAAATTCGTCTTGCTGCTTTCAGTACACCTTAGTGTCAGAGCGAAAACCTTATGGCACTGCAAAATACATAATGCGACTTTTGTTTTCTGCCGACATATTTTTCGTTGTTGTGAATACATAATTTTATCTATGAACTGCCATATTTTCATAATACTTGAGTATGATACAGGGTATGATGTAAATACAGACCCTTTCGAAGTCAAGAGTCGGTAATATGCTACTAATTCGCGTTAAAACAGGCACAATGGTCTTCCAGACACTTCGTGCTTTATTAAGATACACTGCCGTCGTGATGTTTCTGGAATAAGTTGAATTTAACTTGTATTAGTACACTGAATATTTTAGTTGTGTTTTCCATTAGTTTATTGAACACAGCTGTAATCATCAAAGAGAAATTAATCTGCAACAGTATATTCTCTCACAATATCTAAAACAATCTGACAGTGCTAAAGTAGTTTACAAATTCTACGCCTTTAGAAACCTACTGGTTCTAACGATGATATTAAAACAGTGTAGTTTCACGAGAATTTTCGTCCAGAAATGAATTGCCTTGACGGTTGGTCGATGAAGAGCGGGAGAGGTAAAATTTTACGAGCATACGCTCAGAGGAACAAGTGCCTGAGAGGTGGCTTCCCTATCAATACAAGTGCTAAGAGATGACTTCCCTGTCAATCTCCTGGATAGTTTTGTTTGTCAAATCAACAGAGTGCGTTATCATGCAGTAACACACGTGATGTAGTTTTGTCGGTCAGTTTTCTTACACTGTGCCCGAAAGGTGTCTCAATTGTTGGCAACAAATTCTAGCCGTGATGGACACACCCTTAGGTAAGAATTCGTAGTGCAAAACACACGTTTGGAGCTATCAGATGGAAAATATTATGTTCACACTACTCTTTGCTCGAGTTTACGTCTTTTGGTAGGGCCCAGTCTTTCATTTCTTCTTAGTAAATTAATGATGAAGGCCTCATAACTCGTCACCAGTAACGGTATTGAAAAGGAATGCTCAATGAGCGACCTGATGACATTCAAGCAAAACTACAATAATAGTCACTCTGTTGATATTTGTTGTTTCGAATTAGAGCATGCAGTACTTATACACCAGACTTCTGAACCTTGCCTGTTGAATGAAAGTGTCGCATGATGGTTAAATGGTAATCCATCACTTATATCAGTAGTCGAGACTTCCTTAATGTAGAAAATCATTCATGCCAGAACAATCTTTGTTGAAACCAGAATATCGTTTTCTGACGTTTTTTCCCAAAATCACTCGCTCCACACACAGTTCAAATCAATCGAGGTGCCTCCTCGGCATTCACCCATCTATGATATCAAAAATAAGTATTGTATTGCGTATGTTACACCTTTTTCCACTTGCAATCCAATTTTACAACGCTTAACCGTGGTTCATGATTTTACAATGCTTTACTGCAAGATGATAACTAGAACTTCAAATTCGAAAATGACAGTTGATACATACACTGACAGCATAGCGCCGCCTTCACCTGGGCGGCGCTAGATTTCAGACGGCGGGTGGCATCTGGCCGGTGGCCGGCAATCGCTGCAACGCGAGGAAACGCTCGAGCGTAAGCTGTTCTGATCGCGACGTAACCACGAGCTGTTCTGCGGAATTGTTTGTGGAAGTATTTGTTATTACTGGTGGGTAGAATGTGAAGCCATTTATCATCGATATTCAGTCAGACCCATAACTTTAGACGAGGGCCGAAATGCCGCAAAAAAAAAAAAAAGTGTTTTAAATTCAAACTGTGTTGTTTGAAGGCAATAATGAGGTATGCGTTATCCCTCACCAATTGTTTTGGGATTCTGGAATATGTCTAGCTCAAATAAAAAACACGTGAACTCTGGTACAAAGACCAAGACAGAAATATCGTAGAGTTTGATCCTGGTTTCCCACAGCCACATCATCAAATATGAACACGGTGTTTGGCTTTACTTTTCTGGTGGAGGTATTTCACTGGTTTGACTGAATGTTGTGTAATATCTTTTGCAGCAACTGGCACTTGCGCTGATGCAGAGTTTTTAAGAACATGCATACATGCAAATAATCGGTCTCCATCCGGGGACTGTTAGTAGTGACTTAAGAACATTTGTCTCGCCGCAGATGGATGGACCCCCAGTTATCATCCATGTGATGTTGGGGAAAGAGTACCACTCTTCTTCTTCTTCTGGTATTCTATCGCTTCATCACAGGACCAGTCACTTACAACAAAGTTCTGATACCTCCCTCTCCCTGCTATGATACTGACTACATCAGGTATTGCCATGCAATGCGTTTTTATAGAAAATATATTTACACCTGAAAGTGTTGTCTGTCGTTCAGTTTAACAATGATGACACAATTCAGACAGACTGCTGTTACTGCAGTATTCTAGACATTGCATTGAAAGTACTGAGAACAATAACATTATTATCAGAGATATAGAAAAAAATAAAACACTGTTTGCTGTAGTATACATATTGTTTTTATTCAATAGTCATTTACAGGACGCGTAACATCAACTGATTCAACTGGTTCTTTCTTCACCCAATTACAGAATTTGATAAATAAAGCTTTCTTCTCTGCACAGAATTCAGCGTGTATTTCCCTCAAAGTGATGGGTATTCCTTTAGCTTCCTCTTTAAGCAGGATGTTGATGTAGTGTTCTAAATCATCTGCATGCACACTATATGTGTAGAGGTAGTTCACAATGTCATTATATATAGTTTGAACATACAGCAAGCATCTGTTCTGTCTTTACAGCATAACAGATAGCACCAACCATAGACCAAAAAAGTTTGTAAAGGTGGACTGCTTTAAACAAATGGACCAACCACCCGATATCAGCATGAGTGCAGCATGCCGTACAGGCCATACAGTGATGTTATAGATAGCATTAGGCCCAGAAAACGAATGTCTGAGAGAAAACAGGATGGACTGTACTCTGTGGTCATATGCTGATTGATACAGGGCTCTACATTACACACTTCATCCCTTTCCAACTACATAAACCGCATTTCAACACCTCTCAGTGCATTTTCCACCTCTAAGACAACACGCCAGTCACTGTTCACTGATGCTTCAATACCAGTATTTAAACGTTTTGAACCGCTATCTGTTGAATTATAACTTGAATTTAATAGCATTAGAGCACTGGGAGGAATTGGCAGCTTCTCACCCACCGCTTCTACTCCCTGTCCTTAAAGTAACACTGCAATGTTCTGAGGTGGCGTGTAAGTCAGAGACCAGTACTGACCTGCACCATGTCGTGTTGGACCCCTGGCACACTTCTTCAGAGTCCGCAGCTCGTGGTCTCACGGTCGCGTTCTCGCTTCCCGAGCACAGGGTCCCGGGTTCGATTCCCGGCGGGGTCAGGGATTTTCACCTACCTCGAGACGACTGGGTGTTTGTGTTGTCCTCATCATTTCATCATCACTCATGAAAGTGGCGGGATTGGACTGAGCAAAGGTTGGAAATTTGTACGGACGCTGATAACTGCGCAGTTGAGTGCCTGACAAACCAAACATCATCATCATCATCACTTCTTCAGAGATTCAGGGACAGGGTGGGTGTCTAAATCGATGAGTGGGATGGATAACAGCAATTCGTTGTCCTGCTCCAATACACTGGCCAAGTGCACTACTGGGTCCCACAGAGCTACAGATCCTGACAGGTAGGAGATTGCTGCAGGTCCCGACACACTGGAGGTCGCTGGCAGTTCACGCGCACTGGAGCTCACTGTTTGTCAGGACACACAGGATCCCAGTGAGCAAAGAAGAAGAAGAAACAGTAAGCATACACAGACAAAGACATGGAGTTGAACAAAGAAGTGTTACTTGACAAAGAACCGCTACATGTAGTAATAGTGGCAAAGATGTGTAATGAGTACTTACTCTTCCACTTCTTACCATTCTGCTGCTGGGAGGGGTTGGACGATATTGGCTGTTGCTGCTGCTGTTGACGCTTCATGACTACTACCCCACTGACTGAGACTGGTGGGTTACCACATTTGCCTTATATCACACATATCGTCACGATCCCGTGGCCTGTTGTAGCAATCCTGCATCTCTATTGGTCCCAACCAATTTTTAGGGGGGAGGAACGCAGCATTCCTATTGGTTCCTGGGGGAAGGGGTTGGGGAGCAAATCCCACTTCGAGCACCCTCTGTGACAGTTTTGTGAACTAGCTCAGTCGATCTGGGATTGTTAGTGAAGAACACACATTTGTCTCTTAGATATATTGATGGTGCATTTCGAAAAAGGTAGACAGATCCAGCACAGGTAGCGAGCTGTATGAGTTGCGATCTTCAACTCATCATCATGCATCACCATTATCTGCAGAGAAGTATTCTTCTTACGCCCATCCATTACCTTTGCTTCCCAGTCCTCATGTAGGGAGCTATGGACGCAGTCCTCAGCTGTGTGCTTACATGTAGTACACTTATTAAAATACGCCCTGCTCATCATAAGCATCCCCTCAACTGAACACATTCGGAACCAGATAACTACACCGTAGTGGATGAACATCTCTCCTCTTGCGCTTTGGAACATTGAGTGAACTTTTCATGATAGGTCGACTGTTCCAGCACAAGCACCTATCAGCATGAGTTGAGAAATGTAACTTCAGCACATCCCACTGCATCGTCATTACTTGATGAAGCGTTCATTCAGTATCTTCATTTTCCAAACATCATGCAGGGAGCCATGGATGAATTCCTCAGCTGCATGATTACAGCTAATATAGCTGTTAAATTCCACCTTGTCTGACACCAACATCTCGTCCATTGAACACATCACATGTATAGTAATGTAAAGACTTACATCTGCCCAGACCAGCTGATCAGCATGGACAGAGTCTCTTTCCTGCCAATTCACAAGTTGGGAAGTGGAAGAGGGGTGGGGGCAGGAAGTGGGAGAGAGGAGAGTCTGACAGCGCCTTCTGGCAGTGGTATTGTGAACTAGGGATGCAAAATTTGAAAGAAATTCCCGCCATTTGAATTTCCTGTCTTTTTTAAAATTCCCACCATATTTTGAATTTCCTGCCAGTTTAAAATAAATTAATTTTAATAATTAATTTAATTAATGTGTATAATTGTGTAATTACTTTACCTAATTAATTTGATAAATTTGTATAATTATTCAATTATATCGCCTAATTAATTTAATTAATTTGCATATTGATTTAATCGGGATATTGCCTTATCTACATCCCAGGAAGAGGAGGTAGGGGACCAGACAAAAAGAGTCACCATCTTGGATAAATTTGGCAATAATGGAAAGCCGACTGGGTTGAACGTTGTTCCTCTACTAATTGCTGCACTGATGTCCGCATCCCCCCTCCCCCTCCCAACAACGCTTTGTATACCCACAGCTGATACTGCCGCCACCTGCCGTTTGTGATTGGGTATTGCACATTGACGTCAATAATAGGAGACGATCACATTAATATTACTGGGCCATGTAGCTGGTAGTGCTATTAGTTTGTAAGTGTTCTACATCAGCAATCACATGACTACTCTGTAATTCATCGTTAAGTACCTGGAAGAGGAGTCATCATACCACCTTAAGACTATTTCTCTACCTTCGTACCCTCTAAGAACATGCAGGAGAAACTAATGTTTGCATCTTCCCGTGCGAGCTCTGATATATATTTTATTGCTCTGATCACATCTCACTATGTAGGTGGGTGTCAATAAAATATTTTCGCATTCATGGGAGAAAGCTGATAACTGAACTTTCGTGAACTATCTCCCAGCAACGAAAAACAACCTTGTTTTAATGATTGCCACCCCATCTCGGGCATCATACCCATGACAGTCTCTCCCCTGTTTCACTATAATGCAAAATGAGTTGCCCTTCTCTTAACTTTTTCGATGTGCTCTGTCAATTGTATTTGGTAAGGATCCCATACCACACAGCAGTACTCCAGAAGAGGATGGACGGACGGACGGACGGACTTGTATTTTATGCTTGTTCTGCCACTAAAACGCAGTATGTAGTTCACCTTCCTCACAACATTATCTATATGCTCCTTCCAACTAAAGTTGTTCGTATTTGTGATCCTCATGTATTTAGTTGAATTTACAGTCTTTGTACGAGGGTGAACCCAAAAAAACCGGAATTGTTTTTTAACAGCTATTTATTTTCAAATTGTTTACAAAACAACGTATCGCCTTCAGAATATTCTCCAACACAACATTTGCTCCACTGGTGCTTCCAGTGTTCGGAACATTTTTATAGTCATCTTTAAAAGTGGCTGACAGATCCTCCTCGTTTTTTTCTTGACTTCTTCATTGTTGTCAAATTGGCGTCCATTCACGCCACTTTCCATGTGTGGAAATAAGAAAAAGTTGCATGGAGCCAAGTCAGGTGAGTAAGGTGCGTGAGGCAGGATAACCATGCCATTTTTAGCCAAAAACTATCTAACAGCGATGGGTGTGTGTGTATGTAGGTGCGTTGTCGTGGTGGAAGAACTAGTTTCCTGTCGGCCTTAAATCAGGTCTTTTTTGTTGAACACTGTTGATCAATGTTCTTAAAACTTCTAAATAAAAAGTTTCATTGAAAGGCTGACCTGATGGAACATGCTCTGAATGAACTATGCCCTTGGCATCAAAAAAGCGAATCAGCATTGTTTTGGTGTTTGATTTGACTTGACAACATTTTTTTGGATAGGGTGACGATAATGTCTTCCACTGCCCTGACTGTTGCATTTTTTTTTATGGACTATGACCATAGCAGCATGACTCATAACCAATAAAGAGCTTTGACAAAAAATATGGATCAGTTTCAAGGTGTTGTTTCAAAGCGCGACATGTTTCAGCTAGATGTTCCTTTTGATTGTCAGTCAGAACCCGAGGAACAAATTTGACAGCAACCCTTTTCATTCCCAACACTTCCATTAAAATTCGCTCAATGGAGCTCCAAGATAACCCAATAATCTCTGACAGTTGGTCAGTTGTCTGTCGACCGTCTGTGGGCAAAAGCTCTTGCATTTTTTCAATATTTTTGTCGATTCGGGCAGGTGATGGATGTCCAGAACGAAGTTTGTTATCTGCTGACATGTCGCCCTTTTTAAATCAAGCAAACCACCCGTACACTTGGGTTTAACTACTAGCGTCATCTTGGTAAGCTGTTTTCAACAGTAAAACAGTTTCAGCCGCGTTTTTACCGAGTAGAAAACAAAATTTCACAGCTGCAGGATGCTCACTTAAACTTGCCGTCATAAAGAGAGAAAGAAGAACTAAACAGCGGTGGCAAAAACAATCACTGCAGATGAACAGAACTAGACATGTCGACAACACAGGCGGCATTGAGTTGCGCTATACACGCCTAGCGGCAGGCAGTTCTACACCGGCAACGTTATTCTGGTTTCTTTTTTGGGGGGGGGGGGGGGAGGGGGAGGAGGTACCCCTCGTATTTGTGTGATTTATCGTGTAAATGAATTTAACAGATTCCTTTTAGTACTGGCATGGATGACCCCACAGGTAACTCACTCAAATGGTGCATTCAAGAACATGGCTATACCCACAACTTGGTAGGGTAACAAAAAAATGTTTATGTTTAATGGCTACATCATTAATGAGGTTCATTAACGAAAGGCCCACCTTTTTCATAAGATTGAAGCAAATGGGTAATCCCAGTTGTCTTTGTAACAGCCTCCACGATTACTGCAAGACAAGCAAGTGAAACTGGAATATCCTGGCATGAAATTTGTGAAAAACATCATCAAGGGCTGTCCAGAGGTCTCAGATTTGGTCGTCCAGACTTCTGGGCTGCTGGCATAGAGGCACTACTGAATCAGCTTCACAATATGACATGCACTGAGGCTGTATTGTCTACTTATAATTATAGTATCTGTCAAAAGGGCTAAATCACATATAAACTGTAGGGAAGTTATTGAAACACTTATCAATTTATGCGAAGAAAATAATTTAACGATAGTAGCACGTAAAACAGTTCATATGTTACTAAAAGGACTATTAACAAGATGGAGAAAGCCCACAATCAGGATTAATTATCAGCCTATGAAGAGGAAAGAAACGACGACGAAAACCGAAACTTTTATGCACACGTGGAAATAGTTTGCTGAAAAAAAGAAACAGTATTCATTTCCCAAAGAAGGTTTCAGCTACCTCTATTTGCAATATGAACTTACCACAATTCACTCTTAATTGCTATTGTGGGCTACGGGTCGAGCGTATGGATTCATAGAGGCAGAAATACAAAGACCGCATACGCTCTTCGGCGAGCACAGAGAAGTGTATTCCTGCGACTGACGGGCATATGTAGAACAACACTGCCTGAGGCGCTGCTGGTGATACTGGCCTTACTATCTCTGGACCTAGGTGCACAATATTGACTAAAAAATGGCGGATAAAACAAGGTAAAGTTGATACTGAGCGCCAGAACCACATTGAAAAACGTAATAAAGACATGCATTGATAGAAAATGGCAAGAAATTTGGGACAGGACATAAACAGGGAGAAGAACCTACCAGTTCCTTCTTAGCATTTGTAACGGATACTTTGTTACAGGTATGTGTCTCGTAAAAGCTGAACACGTGCACTACAAAATTTAGTCGTTACTTTTAAAGTTTGTAACGTACCCTTAGAAAAGTTTATGAATTACTGTGCTGATAAACCTCTTACATTATTTGATTTTCAAACAGCTGAGCAGAACTGAACGTACTCAGACATTTCGCTCTTTCCCTATTCTGATCAACAGTAAACTGAGGCACAATACTTTTAGCGCAGCGCAATCTGACTTTTAATAATCCCTACAAAAGAATGGCCCTGACTAACAATAACCTATACCTTTCACAAATCACTTACCTCACAAAAATCTTCGTTACTCACACTACTGCAATACAGCGAACGCCAATACTGCCAGCTAAATAGAAGATTCAAACTACTGAAGGCACTAACTACTGATAGGCATAGTTAGCAAATGAAAGATTTTGACAGAGAACAAACAATGTATTTACCTTAATAGTGTTCAAAAGTCGTAATGTCTATATCAGTCCATGATATCCAATATTACAAATTTACTGTCTCTGTCCAGATCATCCGCTCTCAAAACTCCGCCATCTCACTCCCCACATCCACCACTGCTGGCGGCTCACCTCCAACTGCGTATTCTTTACCGACGTATACCGCATGATAATTGCGTTCAAGTTGAAACTCTGAGTACTATGAAGAGTAAAGGATTCCACCACATTTCACATGTAAAACCGTTTATTGAGAGATAATCTGTTTTTTTAACTTAGTCTTTGCTATAAAATTTTTCACTTCACCTTACTAGTACTCTTTGTTACACTTAGAAACTGTTAACGTGCAGTTATGTTTTAAAGTTAACTATCTAGTCTAGAACGTAGGGAACATATTTAGACAGTAATTACGACTGCATTGTTATAGTGAACAGATGACACAGTGTTATTGTGTGTGTACATTCTTGCTTCTTAGTTGTATGATTACGTAACGACTATAAGGCTCAAATACTTAGAGCATATACCAGTACTGCTGACGAGATTTTAATGCAACATTTTGGTTTACTTGAGAATACATTCTGGATTTAAAGTACTTTCTGTGAGATTAAAGATGACTTAGCATTTGGTTTCTTTGATAGCTACACGATTATATCACGACGCTACTAATATGTGACACAATTTACATTGTTGCTTTTGCGGTGTATCTGTTTTATATCTGCACAGTTTTTCTGTATTATTCTGAAAAGTAAAACATGTATTAGTAGTAACTTTGTGGTATAGCTACAATGAGACAGCCTTTTCCGTAGCACAACAATACGTTACAGCACAGTACTATCTTTATCACGGCAATAAGCGTAATAACTAAGATATCTGTAGGCAAAGCATTTCACTTTTGTTTATGATGAGGTGAGTACATTGACTTCAGCAGAACTTTGCTTACAGAGAACGATAACTACGACACTTCCACAGAATTATCTTACAGCGGGACGCACATTTAGCGCTACAGGACACGCATTTGAGTGATTAATTTTGTACTTAAAACATTTATTTTTAAAGATTTTTGAATCACAAAGATACAAAGAAAGTTTTCGGTGATACATTTCATTCGATTGCTGTAATTTGTAACACCTGAGGGTATAATTACATTAATCCTCAGAGGGGTACACGCCTACTTTGTGTGCTAAGCGTGTAACGAGCGCTAGGAGCCCTAGCTAATATGGTATTTGCTTATACAACTTTACACATCGGTACCATATTTCTCTAACACAGAATTACACAGCTATCTGATTATTTAACAGCTAAACAAACTTTTTTTTCCTACGTCAGTGACAGATGTTTACGTAATTACACAGTTGGATAACTTCACACTTATGAAATTGTATTTTGTCTGTACTTTGTGAACTGTTCATATTTTTTCGGAACCATTGTGATACTATGAGAGCTTTGAATGATGTGTTTGGTGTGGGATCATGATTTTAAAGTACGTTTGAGGTAGATGACATTATTGAAATGAGCAGAGAATTTTTTTTAGGTTGTGAAATTATTGCAGAAAGCTACAACGTTTTTGAGATTTGGCTGAGGTGTTATGGTGCTATTATTACGATGACGATGTGTATTATGCTGTTGAGGTATGTTTATGATCAATAAGCTGATGCTATATGAGGGATTTGATTATGCTACTATTTATTATGATGAAATATTGAAGAAGTGTCGACGAAGATGTATATGTGTTATAAGGTAAGGAATAATGAGTACTGGTTAGGGACTCTGACTTGTGAAAAAGGATGTTGGAAACCAAGAATCGTACTTTAAGAGCTATGAAATGTGTGTAAATGCATGAATGTATCACAATGCCGGTGAAAATTTTTTGGACACTGTTATATATATAGGATTTTGTTTCTAGAGATTTGTAACGCAAATATTTCGACCTGTGAAATTTTATTTGTATCAAACTGTCACTGTAGCGGAAACTGATGTCATAAATATTTTGGTAAGGAAGGTAGGTCACTGTAAGCACCCAGCTGCGCAACAGTCGCCTGGAAAAAAGCCATTAGTGTGTGCCTTTCAGAGGCACAGGTGGAGAGAAAAAGAGGCCATTATCCTCGCTATTGACATTTCTTTGTAGAAAGCATCGCAAATACGACACGTCCAACCTTGAAAACATATGATTACACTGTGGAGCTCTTAATTTATGATATTTACAAAATTGCCTAATGAAATGATGAGAAACATTTTTAAATCTATGGTCTTTCTAGTTGAGAGATTTTTTACTGCCTTTGGAGACGCCATTTGCCTAGTGAATGACGTTTCACACATTGCTTTGTATATATTTGCTCATTTCGTTTAATATCTAGTTTCTAGCTGCACTGTAGCATTGGTTGAAATAAAATTTAATAGATGTACAAATATAGATATTTTATGCCTACAGATCCAGTAAATAATAATTTTATGATCTACTTCCAAAAAAACGAGGGAGCACAAAAAGACATTTCCACTTCACAGGAATTGCATACATAATTTTTGTCAGTGACTTGGTAACTTGTCTGCTAGAGTAAGTTATCGTGATGCATCACTCTAGTGTTAAGATGTGACATAGGTATTAAACATGGCCATTTTTACTGTAATATTTTTTCTGCTTGAGCTTTGTCATGTTTAGATATAAGTTATTGCATTTGCTGCTGCTGTTTTCCAGGCATAGTGCTACTAAATTTCACTTGGTATTTCTCTGTTAAGCCAGTTTTACTACTGATTTATTTTTCTTGTTGCTGCACATTGCCTTATATTAGTTCTAATATTGCATTTGCTTTGCTAATTTAGATATACTGCTGCTTGCTTTGCCAATTTGCATTTTTTGTCATTGCTGTTTGTGTTAATATGTTATATGTTGCTGCATTGCCTTGTCCCTTAGTTTATGCATCTGAGCTCAGTAGATTTAAGTTAGCTTAAGAGGGGGTAGACTATATAAGAGAATGAGTTGCGATGAACTGGAAGAAATGCATTGAGAAGTTATACGAAAAAAGTACAGAAAGCAGGTATAGATAGGACTTTTTGGGAATAATGATGAACGAAGGGAGATCTCCAAGAAAAAAAAATTTTGTTTGCAAAATATGGCAGTACCAAATGTTCCACTGAAAACGAACCCTGTCCTTTCCTTTTGTGTTATCCCCGTATGTGTTTGTGTACCCTTGTGGCTTTGTGTTTTTCCTGTCTTTGTGTGTTTAGCTAATAATCGTTATGTTGTAGAATTTTTCTAATAATATGTAACTTACTTTGTAGAGATATTTAGACATTATTTATTCTGTTCTGTTTCAATGCTCATATGTGAAATTAATGTTTTGAAAACTGTTCTCATTATTTTATAAATTTACTTCTGTCATAATTCCTGTAACACTGATGTATATGTTTATTTCTATTCTTTTGTAAAGCCTGTATTACTACAAATGTTATCTGTATTATTATGTTTTTAATAATGTTTTCTGTATCTCTGTAATTGTATTCTCATGTTATAATATTGTAATGGACACCAGTTCAGCAAATTAAGTAACTAGTAAGCATTCATTTCAGTGCACACGTTTCTGTTGGTCATAGTATACGCACAATATGTGAGAAGTTGGGACTGTTAGTGTTTGCATGTGTGTTGATAATTCAGCAAGGGACTGGTTAACAGCATTGCTGGTTCTAAGGACAATTCCAATAACTTTGTGAGTGCACCAGTGGTGGTTTATGGACTTGCTATATAGTACAAGACTCTTCGATGGTGATTGTGCACCTGCACAGTCGCAACAGATGGATGCTGGCCGTCTCTACAAGGACTGAAGTGGTGGTTGTGGTTGTTGGGATGATTAAGGGGGACTAAATAGCAAAGGTCATCAGTCCCCCGACTGAAGTGGGTCTGCACCTTTGATGGCCCACCAATACCATAATCTCTACCAGGACTACAGTAAGTCTGCTCTGTGATGACCCACCTACCAATATTCTTCAAAACTTCGACTTACTCTGCTGTGGGTTTGCTCTGTTGTGGCCCATTACCTGTCTGCATGTCAAGAGTCAGCACTGTCTTTCTGTTGGAAGGACAACACTACTTCTTCAAGACTGCATGGAAATCCACTACTTATGTGTGCATTTTCTTTTACTGCTCAGACTTTGAGAAAAACACTGAAATTTTACTGTGATGAATGATCAGGGCTGTCTTTACGGACTGTGAGAAAATTTTAGCTTTTGACAAACATTGTATCAATAAGTGTGTGCATTTGATTACTTTGTTATTGTAATTGTGAAAAAATTTTAACAAATATGTTTTGGCCAGTGCCCAAAACAATTTGTAAAATTTTTTGTGGGGAGCATGGGGGCTATGTAAGTAGGCTGTTTAGGTTCTTATATTGGTAACGCCACCGCCACCTAGCGCTCTGTATGAAAATCACTGGCTGTGCTGTGTGCAGTCTGTGGCTGGTTTGCATTGTTGTTGGAATTCGCTATTGTAGTGTTGGGCAGTTAGCTGTTAACAGCCTATGTTATTTTTCTCTGAGCCAGCCGGCGCACGTGGCTGCCTGCGGTGCGAGTCATTGTCTGTCTCTTTGTTGGCGCGCATCGTTATTAGGATTAGGAGACCTAACTTCTACAAATTCACCATGCCGAGAAGGCCCAGCCCTGTTTGAATCTCGCCAGTTCTAATGAAATTCAGATCTGTCGTTATGATTATATCGTCTGTCGTCATGTTGGTAATTTCTATAATTAATTTCTTGTCGGTCACGTGGTGGAGAACTTCTCCCTGAGTCGTCACTGCATGGAGGACCGTTGTGTCTGAAGTTATTCTGTCTCCCTTGATAATAACTGTTTTGGTTCCCATATTGTCTGTTTCTATGGTTGTCTCTGTCACATTCATTACTATTGAAATGCGATCTTTCTCTGTAATTATTACTACTTTGCCAACGGTTGTCATAAGGGTGGTGTCTGTTTTGGTCACGATTTGCGTTGTAAGAATAGCCTTGTCGTGTCCAGTTATTATTTCTGTCATCGCGGAATTGTGACGGATGTGACCTGTAATTGCTGTGCTCCTGTTTCCGTGTTCCGCGATTGTCAGTATCAATTTCCAATTCTTGTAAGAGTCCCTGAAAAGCTTCAATGTCGTCTTTGCAACGTCCTGCCAAAATAATATGTCGTAAATGCTCAGGAAATTTGATTAAGCAAATGCGGATGAGTTCTGAGGGGCTGTATGGGTTTGAAAGATACTGATTCTTATGTAACATGTCTTCGAAATATTTGACAAGACTGGAAAATTCAGATTGTTCGAAATGTTTCATCATTATGATGCTATGTTTTACTCGGTCTTGTGTAGCTTGAGACCAATATGCTGAGAGGAAGGCATGATAAAATTCTCCTTCACTGTGGCAATCGTGAATGACCGATCGCATTCTTACAGCTGGTTCATTCTCTAAATAGCCACACATAAATTCTAATCTGTGCTCTAATGACCAGTTGGGAGGAAAACAATGAGATAATTGATGAAGCCACGCTTGTGGATGAATGTCGTTGCCAGAATTCTTAAATGTTTTGAATTTACGTGTAGTAATGAACAGCTTATACTCAAAATCATCATGTCGGTGAGTCGCATATCGGTCATTGTTACTTCGTTTCGGCGGTTCCATCTCAAAATTCGGTGTACCTTGCCAATTTCTTTCATAATTTCCGAAGCACCCCAGGTTATTATTTTGTGGCTGTTACGTATTTCTATGTCCCTCTTCCCATATTGGAGCGCGAGTGTCCTCTGAAATACCTAATTCTTGTATTACCTGTGTCAGCTGATCTTGTACTTCCCGGATTTCTCTTTGGTGTTGCGTATTAATTTGATTCTGATTTTGTTTGAATTTCCTAATTTGTTCGCACTCTTCTGTGTCATTAAAGACTACCGGTTTTGTGTCATTCAGATTATCATCTACCTTCATAGATAAATTATTTAGCTGATCCCGAAGTTCAACTACTTTCTCTGATAATGAACTGATTTCCTCCATGTGTCTTTATGAACTAATTTTCAGAGTATCTACTGTGTCCTTTAAGTTTTCCTGAGTTTTTGCAAGTTGCGTAACCGAATCGGTAGATGCAACTGAGTCAATTTTAGCTTGCAAGGTCTCATGATTTTCATGAACAATAGTTTGCAGTTCTTTTATGGCTGCTTCATGATTCTGTAATGCATTTTCATGCCGCGAAAAAATAGGTTGAAAATGCTCACAAATTTGTGTTTTTACGTCATTACAGACTTTTTGACATATCGATTCAATGTTGTGTAACTCAGTAGTTAAATCTTCACGTGTTTGTTCAAGCGTGGTGTCTAACTTCCGAAGATTTTGTTCCATTGTGTCTAACTTTTGAAGCTTTTACTGTGTTTGTCTCTGATTTTGTTCCATTGTGTCTAACTTTTGAAGATTTTGTCCCATTTGTTTCTGATTTTGTTCAAGCGTTGTGTCTAACTTTTGTAGCCTTTGTCCCATTTGTTGCATTAATTGTAATAACAATGCACTGGTGTCTGAAACATGTTCCTCAGTGCTATTCGGCAGTGCATTTGAACCGGCAATATTCGCATTTTGAAAAGCCAGAAAATGTGTCTTGACTTATTTGAGAAAACGGTGAGGACCCAAAACCTGAATCTACAGTATTTGCGAAATTGTGTCCTGTCATTTCGGACTCCTGAGGCGAGCTGTTGCCTACCGATCCATCGATAATGCTTCCCTGTTCACTAATTGTTTCACTGTCTACACCATTATTTGCAGCCCGCTCCATTTCCCTATGCACAATTGCCAAATTACTACTTTGAACATTAGTTAATTCATTACACGGTGGCGCTGACGCACTGCTTTCGTCTTCACTGTCATTTCTCAGTTTACTTTGGAGCTATTATTGTCACAATATTTCACACGATAACACAGAAAAGCACAATTTGAAGAGCAAAATAAGAAAATACATTAATATAGCATTGAAAATAATATTTAGCTGTTTGCAAGCGCAGCTGCGAAATATTTGGTGCAAATCTACATGCATGCCACAACTGTTTTACTCTACAACAATGAAAGACTGCAACTACAAAGGATATTCTCTCTACAATTACGCGCTAGCAATAAACAAAAGCTACACTAATTACACAAACTACAAGAAAAAATCAGAAGATTCCAGTGAGGTATCCTCGGCTAAGGGTCGACATATGTAACGTCCCCTTAGAAAAGTTTATGAATTACTGTGCTGATAAACCTCTTACATTATTTGATTTTCAAACAGCTGAGCAGAACTGAACGTACTCAGACATTTCGCTCTTTCCCTATTCTCATCAACACTAAACTGATACACAATATTTTTAGTGCAACGCAATCTGACTTTTAATAATCCCTACAAAAGAATGGCCCTGACTAACAATAACCTATACCTTTCACAAAAAACCTATACCTCACAAAAATCTTCGTTACTCACACTACTGCAATACAGCGAGCGCCAATACTGCCAGCTAAATAGAAGATTCAAACTACTGAAGGCACTAACTACTGATAGGCATAGTTAGCAAATGAAAGATTTTGATCCAGAACAAACAATGTATTTGCCTCAATAGTGTTCAAAAGTCATAATATCTATATCAGTCCATGATATCCAATATTACAAATTTACTGTCTCTGTCCAGATCATCCGCTCTCAAAACCCCGCCATCTCACTCCCCACATCCACCACTGCTGGCGGCTCACCTCCAACTGCGCAACGCTACACGCTGTTAACAGCCAGCTGCCCAACACTACAATAGCAAATTCCATCAACAATGCAAACCAGCCACAGATTCTACACAGCACAGCCAGTGATTTTCCTACAGAGCGCTAGGTGGCGGTGGCGTTACCAATATAAAAACCTAAACAGCCTACTTAGAAGTTATTCATCGGGCTTATTCTTTTGTTTGCGGTGTCCTTGAATCTAAGCTCATACACGTTCGAGAATAAGCAGGAGGTGAAATCGTGAAATAAGGAAACTTTTTTTTAGTGTTAAACAATGTTCCTTTACCATATAACCTACATGGAATCTTTGTTTGTTGTTGTTTCAGGTAAATCATCATGGACGAGCAACTGGACCCCCGCTACGTTTCTGTGCAGTAGTCAAATTGCTTTACGAACGCAGTTCAGTGACATCGATTCACAGAAATTTTCTGTCGGTCTGTAGAGAAAAAACAATCAATCAAAGTAATATGTTTCGATGGCTGCAGAGGGATCGACAGAATAAGTGCAGAGCTACAAAGGGTGACAAGTGCTAGTAATTTATAAATTCATCCAAAATGTGACGTGCATCGTCACGAGAAAAGACGTGAAGCATACAGATATGGCAGAAAGATTTACGTTATATCCAGTTGAGTGATAACGACCGAAAAAAGTAAATTCTCGCTTAGTGCTATGGTTTTTGGCATCGTTAGATGACGCCACTCAGGAAGAACGTGTGTAATGATGTTTAGATTGTCCACGATGTTTTCACGGAGTCACCACGTGTGAGCATAGTCAAAAAATAATTTTGCATCATTTAATACGTCTCACCTTCAGTGAATAATTAAATCAGCTGTAAATAACGAAAACTGCGAGGTCATTCATATGAGTACTAAAAGGAATCCGTTAAATTGCGGTTACACGATAAATCACACAAATCTAAATGTTGTCAATTCAACGAAAAGCCTGGGGATTACCACTAAGAACAAATTAAATTGGAACGATCATATAGATTAATATTGTGAGGAAGGCGAACTCAAGATTGCGTTTTGTTTGGTAGAACACGCAGAAAATACAACAAGTCTGCTAAAAAGACGGCCTACACTACGCTTATCCTTCCTCTTCTGATATACTGCTGCGTGGTATAGGATCCTTACCACATAGGATTGACGTAGAACATCGAAAAAATTCAGAGAAGGGCAACTCATTTTGTATTATCGCGAAACCGGGGAGAGAGCATCACGGATGTGATACGTGAGTCGGAGTGGCCATCGTTAAAACAAGGCCGTTTTTCGTTGCTGCGAGATCTTTTCTCGGAATTTGAGTCGCCAGCTCTCTCTCCCGAATGTGAAGCTATTTTGGTGACACACACCTACATAATGAGAAATGATAAACGTAATAAAATAAGATATTATTAGATGTCGCTCCGAAAGGTTTAAGTACGATCTTTATTGCAATTCTAGCCTTGGATCACAATGTTTGTTTGTAATCAGATTATTAATTTCGGTCGGTAATGGCCCTATTCAGACCTGAATGAAAACGTGTTGCTTTACTCATGTCACGCCATTACATTTTATTGTGCAGTCAAGCCTTTTCGGCTTCTTCAAACAAGTAAAACTATGGTATGTAAAGAGCACCATTGAGGCACAGATGAAGAAAGACTCAGTATTCGTTTTTCCCGCACGTTGTTAGAGAGTGGAAAGGTAGAGAAACAGTCTGTAGGTGGTACAATGAACCCTCTGCCTGGTACTTAACTGTGTATTGCAGGATAGACATGTAGCTGTAGGTGTAGAACGCTTACAAATCGATAGCACTACCAACTACACAGTCACTTTAATGGGACCATCACCTATGTCCGACGTCAACGTGCAATCACCACTCATAGGCGGCAGGTGCCTACCTGGTTCTCCTCAGCAGGCACGTGGTTCAAGCACCCAAGCTGACTGCTGTTTGCTGGCCTCTGTGACCGAGCGGTTCTAGGCGCTTCAGTCTGGAACCGCGCTACCGCTACGGTCGCAGGTTCGAATCCTGCCTCAGGCATGGATGTGTGTGATGTCCTTAGGTTAGTTAGGTTTAAGTGGTTCTAAGTTTTAGGGGACTGATGACCTCAGATGTTAAGTCCTATAGTGCTCGGAGCCATTTGAACCATTTCTGACTGCTGTTTATCGGCGACGAAGGCTGCAATTTGCATGCCGTTTCCGTAACTAGGCGTCCACTGAGTTACGACAGGTGACCTTTGCAGATGAAACACGTTTTATGCTGCATCGGATAGATGGCTGTCAGATAGGAAACACTCTGCAACAATCGTCAGAAACTTCCAGCCGGGAGAGGGGAGTGTATGGTCTGGAGAATGTTTTCGTGGCATTCCCTTGGTGATATCGTCATTTTGGAAGGCATAATAGATCAACATAAGTACGCATCTATCCTCTGGGACCATGTCCACCTCTACATGCAGTTTGTTTTCCCTCGCCACGATGGCATCTACCAACGTGTCACACAGCTCGCAGTGTAAGTGCGTCCCTTGATGATTACTAGGGTGAATTTGCCGTATTCCCTGCCCACCAAACTCCCTGAATTAAAGCCAATCGAGAATCCTTGGGACCATCCCGATCGGGATGTTCGCGGCATGGATCCTGAACCGAGAAACTTAGCACAGCTAGCCAAGGCTCTAGAGTCGACATGGTTCCACATCCCTGCCGGTATACTCCAGAACCTCACTAGCTTTCTTCCTGCACGTCTCGCAGGTGCCCACGTTGCAAAAGGTTGTTATTCAAGCCTTTGACGAGTGGTGACATTAATGTGACTTTATAGTGTATGTTACATGGATTATGATGTTGCGGAACCACGTGTAAACGAAACGTGAAAATGTTCTATGCACTTCAAAACAAAAGTCTTACACGAATACTAAGAGCATCCCTTAGTTCATAATAGCAGACATATAATTTATGCTGAAGTACACACGAAATTCATAATGAGCATATAAAATACCATAAATAAACATATTTACGAAACTAGACAATTAAAAACAGGACAACTAGAAAACATGGGTACAGCCCGCCTACAGAGATATCATCAGATAAAAGCACGTTGAAGCAGACTGGAAGGACCACAGCAGAATCGCTCCCGTCTGGTTAGGCACAAGGTCATGCTAAACAAACGATTAATGGAGTTCAGCACTCATGCAAAACGAAAAATAAATGAGATGTAAAATGAAGACAACTGAACAAACAGGAAGATAAAGACGATAAATTTTTGTGGTCGCAACATAGCATGGGGTCCGCTAAAGTTTGTGGCAACGGGTGGGGGAAGGGCAATAGAGGAACAGGAAGAGGACTGTTTTCAATTTTTAATGAGATTATAAGACTAAAATAGGCCAGATCCATGTAGACTTGGTAAAGTCTACTTTGAAAATGGTAATATTATGTGACGTGCATGACATTTTACTTCGTGAAAAACACTCGTAAGGTTGGAATTTTGAAGAACTATTTTTGTGCATCGATACGGGAGATAAAAATTCTTGCATACCACATAAAAACACGCTCATGAAAATCTAAACATGCTTCTCACACAGTATAAAACAATGTCATAAACGGTTTTTGGGTCTGTAATCCAAGAAGAAACTGTAAAAAGAGGCCAATGAAGTGAGGAAGTGTCGTCATTATTAGCTGATGAGGCTGCTGACATTTCTCCCTTAGCATAAGATACCTTAAATAAAATTCTGGTGTTGGCTGTACGACGAAAGAAGAATTCATTAGTTTTACTGTGTTTGATGAACTGTTATACTACAGATACCTATTCTGGAATTCACAGAAGAATTGTGATAAGAAAATACTAAGATTAGTGGCGAAGAGTTTTGACAAATGCTCCATGGCTGATGGGACAGTTGATAGTGTTCAACAATGGATGAGAGACAAATTTCGAAAAGCCATGTATTTTCAGTGTGCTACACAGCGATTAAAACTAGTGGCCATTGATCTCAAGGATGTGCGTTAAGACAGAAACACACTAGGAACGGTACAGTAAGCGATCAAATTTCTTAGGGAGAGCTCTTTTGGAAGGAAGAAAGTTGCAGACATTCCGGATCTGTTTGAAATAAGATAATCTGAAAAATGTAAGTCTGTATGATAATTTTCCCATCATTTCATAGCCATCAAGGAAGCACCTAGCAGTATTCCTATTGATCATAAGGGGAATCCAGAAACACGCTCACAAGCCTTCCAGTTAGAAGCTGCGACATTGTCTGTAATATTTACTGTGAGCCTCAAAATCATATAAAGGAACTGCTCACACCTCTAGCCAGTTGTTAATAAATTACCATCTGTGAACCTGTACGCCAGTGTCTAAGAAAGGAATGTTTGAAAACTTTTCGGAAGCCCAAAATCGAATCGAAAGATAAATTTACTGATATTTGCACTTGAATTTGAGAAAATTGACATGCAAATGCCTAGAACTTCTACAAAAAAAAAAAAAAAAATATCATCATGTAAATATTCCTGTGTCCGACCGGCTTTATTACTACAAAGTAGCTCTTAACATTACCTACTTATTCCTTATTACAGAAGAGCATCTTTGAAGTCTGTATGTATTAATATCTCGCAGATCGAAAACAACCGAGATAAACATTAAAGACTCAGCCACAGATAAGTTTTCTAAAAGCAAGTAAAATCTTCACATTACTTTTTGTGGGCGGTAATAGATATCATTATCCATTTATACGACTGTAATGTAGCGGTTGTTGATTAAACCATTTTAGCTTAGTAGCATTCAACGCACTTTACAGCAGTGTTCACATAGTACAATTGTAGTGTTTTTTGTATGCTAATAAGCTGTAAATATTGAAACTAGATGTCTTGGTGTAATATAGTCTCCCATCGCAAAGTTCTCCAAAACTTGGGTAGCATTCAACGGTTAACACTTAATTTCAATTGCTGTTTTTATTATCAGCTATACTATTTGTTCTTTGTTGTATTTTAAATGAAGAAATATTACAGCGGGAATTTCAGTTTTTGAAGAATATTTCACACTATGAAAAAGGGTTCCATTAAAAAGCTACAAATTACCGAGCATTATCCACTATGTTTTGCAAACTGCAGCATTTTATACATTGTAGCATTGAGCAGATTAAAGAGTTTTCTTAGCCTCATATGAGAGCCCATGCAACACACCAAAAAACAAAAACGGAAAAAACCGCTTCTGATGCAGTCTGCCTCTTTCAGTTTCACCCTAAGAGTCAAAGGCGTCCGATGGAATGGGATGGATATTTGCGTCGAAAGAAACCGCAACTTGGCGGCCGGTGTGGCCGAGCGGTTCTAGGAGCTAGAGTCTGGAACCGCGTGACCGCTACAATCGCAGGTTCGAATCCTGCCTCTGGCATGGATGTGTGTGCTGTCCTTAGGTTAGTTAGGTTTAAGTAGTTCTAAGTTCTAGGGGACTGATGACCTCAGTAGTTAAGTCCCATAGTGCTCACAAGGGAACCTCCCCATCGCACCCCCCTCAGATTTAGTTATAAGTTGGCACAGTGGATAGGCCTTGAAAAACTGAACACAGATCAATCGAGAAAACAGGAAGTTGTGTGGAACTACGAAAAAATAAGCAAAATATACAAACTGAGTAGTCCATGTGCAAGATAGGCAACATCAAGGTTAATATGAGCCCAGGACCGCCGTGGTCCCGTGGTTAGCGTGCGAAGCTGCGGGACGAGAGGTCATTGGTTCAAGTCTTCCCTCGAGTGAAATGTTTAATATTTTCAGTTTATGCAACAAACTCTTATTTTTTCATCACTTTTTTGGGAGTGATTATCACATCCACAAGAAAACTTAAATCGGGCAAGGTAGAAGAATCTTTTTACCCATTCGCCAAGTGTACAAGTTAGGTGGGTCGACAACATATTCCTGTCATGTGACGCACATGGCGTCACCTGTGTCGTATAGAATATATCAGACGTGTTTTCCTGTGGAGGAATCGGTTGACCTATGACCTTGCGATCAAACGTTTTCGGTTCCCATTGGAGAGGCACGTCCTTTCATTTACCAATCGCACGGTTTTCCGGTGCGGTCGCAAAACACAGACACTAAACTTATTACAGTGAACAGAGACGTCAAAGAACGAACGGACAGATCATAACTTTGCGAAAAGAAAGAAATTAAACTTTTCACTCGAGGGAAGGCTTGAACCAAGGACCTCTCGTACCGCAGCTGCTCACGCTAACCACGGGTCCACGGCGCTCCTCAGCTCAGATTAACCTTAATGTTGCCTACCTTGCGCACGGACAACTCAGTTTGTATATTTTGCTTATTTTTTCATAGTTCCACACAACTTCTTCCTGTTTTCTCGATTGATCTGTGTTCAGTTTTTCAAGGCCTATCCAGTGTGCCAACTTATATCTAAATCTGAGGGGGGTGCGATGGGGAGGTTCCCTTGTCAGAACAATTTGAACCATTTTTGAAACCGCAATTTATCAGGTCGCGGAAGAAACTGACAGTGTAATTCTTCGCAGTCAATGAGGAATGGTTTTTATACACTTTCCCATTACGATATCTTTTTTTCTTTGACAAGCTGCAGCGTGTCTTACTGACGAAGAGGCCAGCATTACACGCAAGTGACGTCCAATTGCACAACGTTGACGAAAGACCACATAATGCACGGTGGGCAGAAGAAACTTTGGCTGCTGCAGTAAACAATAAACATTCATACAGTCCCAACCGAGCGCCATCGGAAAACTTATGTTTGAAGCACTAGAGACTATCCGTGTGCGAAACAGATTCGATCAAATGGTGAGATCCACACAGAGGGTTTATTTGGCACACGCTCGGGAACGCTGCTCCAGCGTGTCGTCAGCGAGGGCACTCGCTCCTAGCAGTGGAATGTAAGCGATGCAGACCTCCCTCCAGCTAGCGGCCAGGTTGGCGCCGGCTGCCGCGCGCGGCGCTGCCAGCGCGGGACGCAGCTGCTAGCCGCAACAGGTGCGTCGCGGCACCAGTCGACTATCGGCTGCGAGCGAATCCGAGTGCGCTAACGCCGACGCTGATCAGTCGCCAAGGTAATGTCGCCTGCGCTTTCACCAGCTAGCCAAATCAATATTTGTAAATATGACTGCCCTGTACACCAACGGCTGTCT
Source organism: Schistocerca serialis cubense (assembly GCF_023864345.2). Lineage (NCBI taxonomy): Eukaryota > Metazoa > Arthropoda > Insecta > Orthoptera > Acrididae > Schistocerca > Schistocerca serialis. The sequence continues at coordinate 529,210,838 of NC_064640.1, forward strand.
TAGCAGCGTTGCTCAGAGGTAGATTAATTTTGCAATCAGTTCCATTGTCGCAGAAAGCATCGTTTTCATACTTCGATTTTAATACATCGTTACCGAACTCTGTGTTCGTTCATCTGTTTCTGGTCGTTGTTAAGTGATTGTTGTTCACAGTATAATGACTTCAAAGGAACATCAGTAGAACTTCTCTTTTTTTCCAATTTCGGAAAATGCTTCGTTATTGTACAATTATCCAGAGACATAAAAGATGCATCTGTACACACACACACACACACACACACACACACACACACACACACACACACACACCAAAAGACAGAGTAAGAGAAAAGAACTAATTGTTAAAGTAATTTCTTAAAATAATTCCACAGTTCTATTGCGTCATAACCGCATTTATAGAGAATATACAGTGCTGCTGCTGTGGGCAAATAAGATGACTGCACCACCACGAATAACGACAAAACGTTCTTATTGCTACCACCGTGGACGTGGCGGTGTATTCGCTGTCAGCGGGTCGCATCGAACTGCGGTTTCAAAACCAGCGCCTTCTTCCCACACGTGACGTAGGTAGCCACTCAGAGGCAAGCAGCTGAGCAATACACGAGCGACATCTTGCCGATCGTCAGCTGATGATAGTATCTGTAGCAGACGACACGAGAACTCGTTACATATGACTTCGATGTGTTCTGAAACTCCTGGAAGTACGAAATGCCAACTCTTTTCTCTGTTCTCATTCGAATAAGCCAAGTGAAAATATGTGACTTCATAGTTGCTACCTGTAAAAGTATAATTAGATGTTTGTTTTTGTAATGCAATATGTGTTTTTCGGTTGAAATGTTTCATAACCTGGCGAAGCTGCTATGTTATTTAGCAGTGACGGAAGCACTGTGACGTGCTGTGTTTTGGAGGGAAAAGTGATATAATTTGCGTACTGAGGACAAATGAGAAACTGAAATTAATGTGTAACCGTCTAGAGTACCAATTATTCTCACAGAAGGATTCCATAAGAAATGAAAAAAGTAATTCCCTGCTCACACTGTACCTGAAGCTGTTCTTCACTGCTTCGTTGTTTTTTTTCCATGCACATAATTCGCTTGGTCTGGCTTTGTTGCACAGTTAGCATTCTTCTGTGTCCATTCGTATCACATTTGAAGGCGGTTAGTCAGTCTCCGGCTGTAGGAATGTAAGTTTACAAACTGCCGGATGCGTTCACATCAATCCGAAATTTCAGTCCATACATAAGGTATACGTTAATAATTTCAAAATGTGTGCCATGTTAGTGACATTTCTGTAGTCAAATTCTGAATCAGTGCTTTGAATTGTATTCCAGAAGGTGGTGGTAAGAGGACGATGAAAAACTTTTGTACACACCCTATTATGAAGAGTTTTGTGAAATACAATTTTAACTGTTTCTTTAATTCTTCGTAATTGTTGATACTTGCCATTTGTACTCGTTACATGGACGAATAATGAGAGTTGCTGAAATACAGAGTTAGGAACTTTAATTTAGACAAAATTCGTAGCACACGTTAAAATAAATTATCTCCGAAAGCATTCAGAAAATGGGTCAGGTTCAAAGTGTGCTCTTTGTTGTCTGTCTGAACCTTCGTGGCAGCAGCGTCAGCAAAAGAAAGTCTGCATATACATAGACGCATACGATAAAAATATTGTCACATGACTCCCAGCTTGTGTGCAATTATTTCGATTTGACGCTGTTTCGGAGACTTGCTAGTCAATTTCGCTACTTATCTTAGTAACTTGTACTTCGGCAGCTAGCAAGGTTAACAAGTAGACTATAGAGGTAACCTCTTTATTTTAATTAGGAATTAACAACCTTTTTAATATATGCGATTAGCGATTCAGTATTTCCACTTAAAACTATGCAGGGTAGCAATATAAAATTCTCTATGAGAAATGCCACTTGAAGATACGTCGAGAGTATTATTCCGTGACTTAAAGGACAATGAAAGGTTGTACTGAGGCGTCAGACAACAGTGCATTAGCCATTGCCATGAAGATTTGAGATGACTTTCACAGTTTCATGCGATCAGTGTCAGTTATGATGCAAAGCTCATTGTTCTGTGAGTGGTAGCTCTATAATGACGTATTACTCGGCCAACGTCATCTTTCTTGGACAACGCCAAACTGCTACAAATAAAAAATGTTCGTCTCTCAGTATCTACAGTTTTTCTACAAGGGTTCGTAGATTGTTTCAGTCTAAAACTGAAAATAATAAGATCAGATATGACTATATTTTAACCCCGAACATGACCGCACTCGATTATAAAGTCAAATACCTTTTCACTTAACCACCAGTCCATGTTTTGCTACAGCGTGTTAAAGCATTTCATAGATATCCATTTTCAGTAATGATGTGAATAAAGTCAGACCAAACAAAAGAATGACTTTTGTTTGGCAACAATATCGTTCGATTACATGCACCCATTACTTGGGAGCTTCAGATCATCTCATGTGAGGCAGAGCAGCCTCTGATTTCAGAACCTATCCATAGTACGGCTCGGAGGCAGATTGGGTACGTGTCAGATTACAAAACAAAAGGTTTGAATTTCGATCTTAATTTAATAATAAGAGTCTTTTAGTTATTTATCGCTGCCTGCGTCACTTATGCTGCGCAGTAAAACATCGCTACCTAATGGTCGCTAGAACCTGATTTACATTTCACTTAGCGGTGGAGACCGGAAACCTAACAATGCGACTTCTGGCGGGGCCACACTGGCGCATCTGAATGGTTTAAACTTTACGGAAATGCGTTCGTACGTGTTAGACAAACTAACTGTAAATGCAAACTGGCTGTTGAATTAGTGGATTATTAACACGTACTGTTTCACTTAGTAGATTACGTCTTTTGATGCAGGGGTATATGAACAGCTGATTTTCAGACGAGCTTTGGTAACAATATAAAGCAATCACTGTCGACAAGTTTGTAATATGTAAATTAAACTACAGTGCCAATTAAAAAATGGTTCAAATGGCTCTGAGCACTATGGGACTGTCCGCAGCTCGTGGTCGTGCGGTAGCGTTCTCGCTTCCCGCGCCCGGGTTCCCGGGTTCGATTCCCGGCGGGGTCAGGGATTTTCTCTGCCTCGTGATGACTGGGTGTTGTGTGATGTCCTTAGGTTAGTTAGGTTTAAGTAGTTCTAAGTTCTAGGGGACTGATGACCATAGATGTTAAGTCCCATAGTGCTCAGAGCCATTTGATTTTAGCCAACTATGGGACTTAACATATGAGTTCACCAGTCCCCTAGAACTTTAGAACTACATAAACCTAACTAATCGAAGGACATCACACACGTCCATGCCCGAGGCAGGATTCGAACCTGCGACCGTAGCGGTCGCGCGGTTCCAGACTGAAGCCCCTAGAACCGCTCCGCCACACCGGCCGAAGATAGAAAAACAAGCTGCCGATGTCCCGAAAGCAGATGATGGTAGAACTGGCAATGGAATAAAATAGCCGGCCAGTGTGGCCGAGCGGTTCTAGGCGCTTCAGTCTGGAACCGCGCGACCGCTACGGTCGCAGGTTCGAACCCTGCCTCGGGCATGGATGTGTGTGATGTCCTTAGGTTGGTTATGTTCAAATAGTTCTAAGTTCTAGGGGACTGATGACCTCAGATGTTAAGTCCCATAGTGCTCAGAGCCATTTGAACCATTTGAATTAAATATGTTGTTGCCTCGGAGAAGGTGTGCTTTTCCAAGAATAGAAATTTGTTTCTGTGTTCTCAGGGTAACTGCCATCTAAAGCAGAAGTCCCCCCTCAGGCTGTTAAGCAACTACCATGAAAAAATCTGGGCGCAGATTGTTCATTGTGAAATCTATATTCTCTGGGCCGAGTACGCTACTTGCAACTCCACGAAGTGCATTAGTTCGACGTGAATTGGAAGTCAGCAGACCAGAGTCACCTGACAAATATCCCATTTTACGATAGTAAATCTACGGTACACTTTGTTTTTGAGGCCATTTGTTACATCTGTGAATTTTACGTCGGAATTATTAGAGAGCATTTTATCTGCTATCACCAATAAAACTCTAACACTTCGTTAACGCGGTTAGGTATTTGGTTCCCTGGCACTACATAAACATATATAATCCGCAAGACACTTTACAGTGTGTGGAGAAGAGAATTTCGTGTACCTGCACCGTTTAGCTTCCTCGCCTACTCCAGTCATGACCTTCGGTGACACAACGTATGAACTCGAATGTCTCTGATTTTTCTGTCATTGTCAATTCTCGATATGCTCGTGGGATAATGTAATATGTTGCTTGACTCTCCTTAGAATACACGCCTCGCAATGCACATTCCTCTTGCAGTGTATACCAGTGGAATTGGAGGACCAGTTTCATGATGCTCGTGCGTTTACTAAATGATTCCATGACTAAACCCACGGTTCTTCTTTTGATATTCTCTATTTTCCTTATTAATGAAATCTATTACGGTCTCTAAACTGAAGAGCAACACTGAAGAATCTGTCGAATAACAGTTTTCCAAACTGTGTTCCTCACAGATGAATTACATTTCCTGAAGGTTCATCCACTCCATCTCAGTCTATAAGATTCCTTTCCTACAACTATTTCTATGTGATCGTTCCACTCTGAATCTCTTCTAACGCATACTTACTATATATTTTACGGGTGTGCCTATTTCAAGTGATGGAACGCCAGTCGACGCCAATAGTATAATTGGCCGCCTGGAACGTCAGTCGACGCTAGTAGTGTAATCGGCCGCGTGTTTACGCACAATTTGTTACAAATATTTACAGTGAGGGCCAACTGTCAGTCCTTTCACCAAGGTTCGATCCTCTTCAAATCTTCCTTTCCGGAACAGTTTTCTAGCGTTGTTACATCGCTCTATGCACAATCAGCCTCACACCACACTTTCCCACCAGAGTCTTGTGTAATCTCGCCGCTGCCCTACCATTAGATTTATCAATGATATGATCTGTATGTACACTTTTTGTTTGCTATCCTGGCGAAATGAGATTTCGACATTGGCCAGCGGGGTCAACGGTTCTGATGACGCCAAGGGCTTGAGCTGAAACGTCGCCACCAGTAAACACATCCAATCAATGTTCCAGCATAGCACACTGAATTACGCAAATCCGTCACTAAGCCGCCACAACGCCACACAGTGTGACTGGACCGTTTGATTGGGCAGTCGGCTGAAAGGCTTCCTTCCTCATCAGCTGCCTCTAGATGTTTACTTGTTTTCTTCAGCAGTATCGGTTCCGACTGTCCCAGTTTCGCCCCCGCATCAACCATACCATCGTCTTGACCCACATCATTTCAACAGGAACTGTTTCATGTATTCTATTTCTAATATTTACCAAAATTTCAAAACTTAAGAGACATGCACACAAACTACAGTTGAATGCAACTAGAAGAAATGAAGTAATCTTTCAAACAAACAATTCCTATTTTTTTCCATCCTTGAGGCATCTGCCTTTAGCCAAATAATTACGTGAAATTAGCAGGAAAGGCTACTGGAGCCCAGAGGCATGTGACGTGAGCATCGTAGAGGCGAAACTACTCTTATTCCAGATGTGAAGAAACGATCGAATTTGTGGTAATGACTGTGGGACCAAACAGCTGAGGTCATCGGTCCCTAGGCTTACAAACTACTTAATCTAACTTAAACTTACGCTAAGGACAACACATACACACCAAATGCCCGAGGGAGTACTCGAACCTCCGACGGGGGGAGCCGCGCGAACCGTGGCAAGGCGCCTGAGACCGCACGGCTACCCCGCGCAGCTCAGAAGCGATCGCCATCAGTTATTTCACAGGTTGACATTTCCACCTTATAGACGTACGAGATATCTGAATAAGAAGCATGTTAAGAATACTAACAACTACCGAGCGAGGTGGCGCAGTGGTTAGACACTGGATTCTCATTCGGGAGGACGACGGTTCAATCCCGCGTCCGGCCATCCTGATTTAGGTTTTCCGTGATTTCCCTAAATCACTCCAGGTAAACGCCGGGATGGTTCCTCTGAAAGGGCACGGCCGACTTCCTTCCCCATCCTTCCCTAATCCGATGAGACCGATGACCTCGCTGTCTGGTCTGCTTCCCCAAAACAACCAACTAACAACTCCGTAGAATAAAGGGGATTCAAAATTGGTTATGGCGAATGAGGCTGCCATAGGAAGCGAAGGAAAAAGAGCGGAATCGTCAAAGACTATGATCTCTGAGAAAGGAACGCCAGGAAATATGGGTCCTTGAAACAGTGAAATCTATTCCCCAAATCAACTTTAAAATGTACAGTTGCATAAAATCAATACCTCCAATTGGAAGTCATTATTAGAACGTAGACTTAACAATATTAAAATTTAGTTTTTTTCAGAATTTTTCATTTATATGAAATGAAAATGCTCATCAAGAAGCGTTAATGAATATAAGTTCACAATTTGGAGTGATATAGACTTTTTTTGTTTTAAGCTCGGCAAGACTTCTCTGCCGCTAGCGACTTTGCCTGTTACCTCAATCTTTTCACCTCCAGTAAGTACACTACTGCACAAAACTTAAGCACGAAAGTAACTATCGCATTATGTGTCACTGCTAAGAAACGAAACTCGATGAAACTTAACCACACACAGAAAGCAGAAAGGACTGCTACAGTATAGCACAGGAAGGAGCTACATGAAATTATCAGTGAGAAGAAGAGAAATGACACTTTTATTCACAGACAATAAATACACAGAAGTCACTGCGATTTAAGATGGTACCCACGACACAGGGGCGTGGTTCGTAACATGTTCGTGATCACCACGGACGGCACTGCATGCTCTGCAACGAGCTCCCATGCTGGCCACAAGGTTGATACGGAGTTCTCGTGGTAGGGCGTTCCATTTCCTACACCAGTGCGCTTGACAACTGCTGGATGGTCGCTGGTGCATGTGAACGTGCTGCAATAACTCTCCCTAACGCATCCCACACTTGCGCGATTGGATTTAACGAGGGAACGGGCAGGCTAGTCCATTCGCCGAATATCCTCTCCTTCCAAGAGCACCTCCACCTGCGCAGTTCGTTGCGGTCGCGCATTGTAACCCATAAGAATGAAGTTAGAGCCGAATGCATCTGTGAAGTATGAGTAAGGAGTACAGCGTCCCAATAACGTTTACTGGTGAGCGCACCGTGTTCAATGATTTGGAGGTCTGTACGCCCATGCAACAATATGCCTCCCCACACCAGAACACCTGGATCCCCGAAACAATCATCTACGACAGTTTTACTGGCTGCATTACATGTTCACACAATCGCCATCTGAGAGTACGTAAACCCCGCCTTTTGTAAGGTTCATTGGACGATCATAAATCGCGGTGACTTCAGTGTAATTACTGTCTTTGAATAAAAGTGTCATTTCTGTTTGTCTCATTGCGGATTTCTTTCAGTTACCTTCTGTGCAGTACTTTACTTTAGCAGTTAGTTCTTTCTGTGTTTCATCGAGCTATGTTACTTGGCAGTGAGACATTATGCGAAAGTTGCTTTCGTTCTTTAAGTCTCGCACACCAGTGCAGACGGTAACAAGAAATTTACATATACGAGAACGGACGTGGAACATTGCCAGTAACTCTCACTACCTCTCGAACAAATATCACAGTTTCCCTCGCTTCTGTGACTCGTACGGCTGGGATTTGCACGGTTAGCAAGTTAAGTAACAGTAGGTCGACAACGACTCAGGATTTAACTTTATAAAGATAAAAATTATTTGTGATACTGTAGTTGAACTTCGGTCCAGAGTAAACTCTTGTAATACAGGAACCAATCTCATAAATTTACTGTGCGCTGAAAGTACATGTAAAGAATTGCACAACTAAGTCCTTCTACAGACTTATGTAACCAATGCTATTGATGCGCTATTACTGCATGATATGGAGTGTCACACAATTTATCATTTGATTCCGGTTAATGCAACGTTACGTGTAGAAATTAAACTCTCTGGCCATGTACTTCAAATTCTCGCTCTACATATCATGTGGCGTGACCGAGAGAACAATTTGAGACGAAGAACCAACTTCAAAAACCTCAACCAATGTCTCTACAGTGTTTCCCAAACATTGGCTTGAGCACTTAACTCTCCTGATCCAAACCGACTGGTTTCATTTATCTGAGGGCGTTTGCCTAGTGTGGTTTATCGAAATCCTAATCGATTCAGTTGGGAGAATACGTGGGCCGCGTGAACATGTTCGCACTAGCATCGAGCGAAGGCGTCAGGGGCCAGAAGTGCCCCAGTGCTGCAGCACGAAACCTTCATCACTTTCTATGGTTTTGTTTGTTTCCTGTCACCATTACCTTGAATTATAATGCCTACTTTGTAAATGGTTTTTGCGTTCTTCCGACCACAATCGGTAATTTTTACTTCCTGTTTTGTTTTCTTTCCATTACATGAAACATTTCTTCAAAACTGCCGTTACGTATTGACCTTAAATGATTTCCGGAATGTCGAGGGCCGAAAATTCCGGTAAGTGCTCCTCGGGTGGTGTTGGTCTCAATATTTTAGACGCTACGAACACGCAGCTTCGTTACAGTACCTCGTAGTTTTACAGCGTTATTTGGTAACACACCGAATATTAGCTGACAAGAAATGGAGACAATTAACTGCTACATTCGACGTTTTCTTACTAACTAAATTGTCACAGAGCCTCTCGCCAAACCTTTGCCATCAGCCACATAGCTTCTCTTAAAAGTTACGGTAGTCCACATCTGACCGAAAGAGGTGTCGCAGACGTTGAGGCACTGGAGTTTCTTAGTGAGGAAGAGCTTTCACATCCCTGCCTGGCCATCCAGATTGAGATTTTTCTATGGTTTCACTAAATCACTCAGTGCTGGTATGGTGCCCGTCGTCAATGGGACGTTAAGTCGTAATCATTATTTAACGCTTGAACCAACCCTCACCTTTTTTTTCAGTAAACGTGACATTCGCTTCTGACAACGTTTTGTGTATGTGTAAAAATTCAAACTGTACTCTGGTTCTCATTCCTCGTAAACTGTATGATCCGCTGTAGCAAATTGCTTGGTTTTGTTCCGAATGAGCCGGCCGCGGTGGTCTAGCGGTTCTAGGCGCTCAGTCCGGAACCGCGCGACTGCTACGGTCGCAGGTTCGACTCCTGCCTCGGGTATGGATGTTTGTGCTGTCCTTAGGTTAGTTAGGTTTAAGTAGTTCTAAGTTCTAGGGGACTGATGACCACAGATGTTAAGTCCCATAGTGCTCAGAGCCATTTGAACCATTTTTTTTTTTCCGAATTAGAAGGCAATCAATGACACACAAATTGAAATGCCCAGAAAGATACCTTTTTCTTGAAGCCAACCTTCGGACTGGGGAAATCTCTTCTTCTGACCGCCAGTTATATGAACCATCCAGGATTCACAAAGTACCTGTTAAGTTGTCCCTTCGTGGACCAGAATTACAAGTAATGCCAGTTCCCAGGAAGACATGTTTACTAAGACCGGCTGTATCACCACCAGCTCCGTTCGCGGCGGTATAAATTAGCTTGTCATGTACTTGTAGTGATTCGCTCTCGCAGGTGACGTCTCTGTGACTGGGAAAAACCACAGAAGGCCTCAGTCATGAGCGTCAGCTGTCACTGCGTACCACGATGAAAGAGAGCGCAGCAGTTCAGAGTACGTGACACGACAGTTAATATTTATTTGGTCCCGACAGTGCTAAAGAAGCAACCTAACGATCTCTTGTACTTCGTGTAACTTGAGCATTCACACCTCTGTAGCTTAGTAAAACCTGCTTGTCGTTTAGTCATTTGTTTAAAAAAAATGGCTCTGAGCACTATGGGACTTAACTGCTGAGGTCATCAGTCCCCTAGAACTTAGAACTACTTAAACCTAACTAACCTAAGGACATCACAAACATCCATGCCCGAGGCGGTCGCGCGGTTCCAGACTGTAGCTCCTAGAACCGCTCGACCACTCCGATTTGTTTCAATAAATGTAAAATTTCTTCATTGCACTGAAGATTTCTCTTAGCAGTGACGTCTCAAGGATAACAGACAATATTCTTTCAGATATTGTATAGCCATTGCCTCGTTTATGCTATTTGGATAGCGGAACACTGTGAGGGCTACCGATTGATGTCAGCTAAAGGAGATTAAAGTTGCCACATGTGTCTGTGTGAATGTTCGCTGGTTTTTCTCTCTCGCTACAGGTACTCTCGTTATAAGCACGTAAGGATGATCCCAAGAATATTTGATTAACTAATAGGAGGGTATGCTCTTTACTGCTTCTTCGTAAACCGAGAACGTGACAGCAGCGTTAGTGCCCCACATATTACGACCTCGATTTGTGATTGGGTAACTATATCCACCCCTCCTAATCAAATCTCATCACATATTCGACCAAAAACTGAAAAAACTGAGATACAAATGTTAGTTGATTATCGAAATATATGGTTGATATGGAGGATACGGAGTTGGAAGTTACGGAATTGGAAGTTATGTTCACCTGCTTCAATGTTGCCCCTTGCAAGATGGGCTCCACGTTGTCACCAGTCACGAAAATTTCATTATCATTGGCCAAAGTAGAGTGCTCATCACATCCTCCAGTGTACAGTACCCTTCACGAACAAGCGATTTACTAAATTTCAAGTAAGCAGTAGCGCATCTCTTAAACATCGCAGTTCCCTTCCTCAGACGAGAAGATGTGTGTTTTGCGATCTCTTGAGCATGTAATCATAGTACGCGTACACAGCGGTTACTTTTAACGTCTAACATCCATGGTTGACTTCGAGCAGTTCGTATCGTTCAAATGCGTACAACGTCTGCCAGATTACAAAATAAACATCCCCCGGGAAAATTGGCGGCTAGCCTGAGGGAGTTTCTACGCTGGTTCCCACAGCCGTTTTGCATAATGTCGGGCTTACTTCATTTTCGCATCAGGATCAGACCACATTAACAGTAAGGTGTGGAACCACATGGAACAAAAATTACACAATTCACGGACTTTTGGTATGCACAACACATGTCCCTTTATCTTGTCAATATCTGCAACCGTTTTTCCTCAGTTGTCATTTCAGTGTTGTTTACATTGTAGAGAAGAATAGCTACTCCTCACCTTCTGTAACTAAATTTTATTTTTGTTTCAAAACCTAGAATGTTACACCTCTTTTGTTATCTTCAATAGTTTTTATAAATCAAATATTTTTGTGTGTCCATTGGCTGATCTGATAGCATTTCTGGACTCCTGAACTCAGATTTCCCGATGTACGCGAGGGATCACGTTAACCGCTTTGGCTATCCGTCCACCACTCACGAGCACACCCAAACTTCCATATGTCGTCGTCGTCGTTCCTGAGTGACAACCTGTACCCGTACACGCCGCAATATCGTATCGCACCAATAAATAGTTAATTTGATAACAGATGGAAGTGTAGAGGATAAAGGACATGTAGAGAGATCGGGATTTGACCACAGTAAACAGTTTCAAGTGGATGCAGGCTGCAGATGCTATGTAGGGATAAAGAGACTTCCACTGGATGGACTACATTGGGGAATTGCATCAAACCCATTTCTGGACTGCATGTGTTGTTATTTTCTGACTGCATAACTCCGCATTACTGGAGCCTTCATCCGTTTGAACGTGCTTGCTGTTCTCAAGCTTTGATGCCGTCTACAGTTTTATAAGCACGAGGATTCATTGTCGCATCTCCTCGTGCCATCAGTTCTCAATGTTATTGAGTCTTTATGGTCTAGTTTGGAGGTAAGGGTTATCGTTTTCCACCTCCATCATCGCTACCTGATCTTGCCACTGTTTTGCAGAAAGAATAGTGTAAGAATCGCTTGAAAACCTTACAGTATCTGTATTTGTTCCGAGACGACTGGAAACTGTTTTTAAAGCAAACGGTTTTCCTACACCGTACTGGGCATGGTAATGCGTGTATGTGGTGTTTCCATGTTTTTGTCCACCCTGTGTAACTGCTCATGCAGAACTGACCAGCAAGAGCTATGTGTATGTCTTCAGCAGCTCCAATTCTGCACATAGGAACTGGATCGTCTTCCACTCATCACAAGAGTCACTCCTGCATATCTAGCGTGGGTTGTGTGCGAGGCCTTCCGTAATTCCTTGCCCTCCTTGCGAATAATCTCGTGTTTGCAAGTCGCAGTAAGAAAAAGCTAATTTTTTTTTTTTCAGTTGGAATGCGGCAGATGTCGTTAGATATACATGACACATCCCTGTCTATAATTCAGTTGACTAAACCGTAGCAGAATACTTTGCGACTTCCGCGTGGAATAATACGAATCCGTTTCATTGTTTACATTGTCCACACTCCGCGGAATCACCAACCTTGTTCTGACGCCATCTGGAATTTCTGATATTGGGGGACAGATGTCTGACAGTAGCAGCACAGTCGTAGGACTAAGTACTGACAACCTAGCTAGGGTGGCAGCAATGTAGTGTTTGTTCCCAAGAAACAATGAGGGGAGGTAGTAATAGCGTACACTCCAATATTCTCACAAGAGGAGCGCTGTCACATGCCACACATCTACACGGCAGCGTCCTGTCAATATTTCTCGCACTCTTTGACAACATTTATTCACAGGACAGCGTGTATGAATCCACGTTCCATCTGAATAAACTACTAGCTGTTTTAATTCTGCTGCTTCATCTTCTCCTAAAAATTTAATTTTTTGCAATTGTGTCATCTCTTTCGCGTTCGTGACGGCTCATTTATTCTGTCACCTTTTAAAACCGAATCCCATAGACAAAATAATTTTTATCAGAGTTTCTTTGCTAGCTTTGATGTCGAGTTCTGAGCGACATTCTGTGAAGTTTTCTCAGATTTGGTGTTTCTTTGTACTGGTAATGATGTCTCAGAAGTTTATGCCTAAATATACATCAATCCAAAACGTCAATGGGATATTTATTGTGCCTACTTCGCTTCTTTTCTTTGGGATAGATAATTTCCTGTGTGCCTCCTGCCATAATTTGCACGCCACAGACGTACTCAACTTTAACACTTTGCTTGCACGTTTCCTCACCTCTCCTTCAACGCTGTCATTTCCTTCTCGTCGACAGTGCATTTAATGATGTACGAGCAAGCCATTGTGGCTGATCGCGAAGACATAGCTGCGATCACCTGCCATGCTTGTGCTGCAAGGTAACAACATGCACTACTTTGAAGTCGAACATGACTGTACCTAGTCATATGACCAAGGTGTTTCCCGCTGCAGCTAGGTCTATGATTTGTTTTGGCGAATCGTCGACAGTGCATTTAATGATGTACGAGCAAGCCATTGTGGCTGATCGCGAAGACATAGCTGCGATCACCTGCCATGCTTGTGCTGCAAGGTAACAACATGCACTACTTTGAAGTCGAACATGACTGTACATAGTCATATGACCAAGGTGTTTCCCGCTGCAGCTGGGTCTATGATTTGTTTTGGCGAATAATATAGAGACAAACACGACAACAAAGAAAAGAAAAATTAACATTAACAGGAAGTCGACCAACAGAGATTACGGACAGTCCTCAACATCTATAGCTACGTCTACGTTTACATCTGCACTCTGAAAGAAGCTGTGTGGTGTATGGCAGATGATACTCTAGTGTACTTCTGCCACTTCAACTCCTTCCTAATCAAGTCGCGAATGCTGCGCTGAGGGAGGATTGTTAGCAGACCTCTGTGTGAGCTCTGATCTTTCAAAATCTATCTACATGTTTTTTTCACGAGATATACGGTACGTAGGAGGAAGCAAAATACTAATTGGTTCTGGTAGAAGCGGAGGTTCTTGGAATTTTAGAAATAAATCACACCGTGATGCTCAATGTCACTCTTGTAACGTCTGCCATTGGTATTTGGATTATCATTTCCGTGACGCTTTCGAATCTGTGTTGAAACGCGCTGCAAGTAAAATGACCCATATCTCAACAAGTATTAGTTTCCAAACATATGCTTGCAGGAATTTTTCTCTAGGCTTGGTCAAGGCCCCACAATCCGGTAACTGGTCTACTGCGGACAGCGGACAATTTAAACTGCGCCTCGGCGTACTCTGTCATAGTAAACTTGGGCGCCTTTCATTATAACGCACCTTCCCTTGAGTTATTTCACAAACATAATGTCTCATGTAACTATGTAACTACAAGATAACAATTTAATTTTTGAAGAAAGGCAACTAGTCACTGTTTACCCTTTTTTTACGTACTGCATGAAATCTGCCATAACTACTTGTTCACCAGCTTATTACGTTAGTATGAGCACGAATTGTAACATTTCGCTCTTTAGTGTTCCAAATTTTTGAAGTGAGATGTATTTAGCATCACATGACTCTTCCGGCATCTGGTGGACTTCATTATTATCCTTTCGTGCCATATGCTGTATGCTGGTGAATCCTGATACCGAACCGTGTGGTGTTCTCAGCAACATCTGAGCTATTTTACAACACCACAAAATGAAACGTTTCCAGTCCCATGTTTACGAGTACTGTCGAAAATACCTGCTACAGTTAAAAAAGTAAACTCACTGATGTATTACTTCTGAAAATGTAAGCGCTATTACTGAAAGTCCTTAACATAGAACATCTAAACATATCTACGTACCTTTGAAAGGTAATTTGGTTCCTTTCCCAAATTTATTTGTACAGGTGAACGCATCACAACTCTTCACCATTTTTCTTCACGTATAGTGGAGTGTGTAAACAGTACAAATGACAAATGATTCAAATGGCTCTGAGCACTATGGGACTTAACTTCTGAGGTCATCAGTCCCCTAGAACTTAGAACTACTTAAACCTAACTAACCTAAGGACATCACACACATCCATGCCCGAGGCAGGATTCGAACCTGCGACCGTAGAGGTCGAGCGGTTCCAGACTGTAGCGCCTAGAACCACTCGGCCACACCGACCGGTTAAACAGTACAGTTACGGCTAACAAATACTGTATGTGTTCATCAGTAAATATATAATGTTCGAGCTGTATCCTTAACAAGCCACATTGCACTTCAGCTTACGCGACTCTCACAATGCCATCCAGCTAAAGGTTCAAAATATCATCCGCCTGCAGTGGCTTTGTGGATTCTGCTTACTGTTACAAGATCTTTGGGTTTGACCGGTAATATCTCGTGTGAGAATGCGAGAGGCTTCTTTTAACCAACATGTATAGACCAAACGAGTCTTTTAATAGAAAAGCAGGTGTATTTCAGTGATTGGTTGCTCGCCAGACCAGATCAGCATTCGACGCTTTCCAATAGTTTGGTACCATTGGCGTGTGCCGTTACATCACGGTAGCGTGTGTAGCGCTGGCGTGACGCAGCGCATGCCGGCGAGAACCGGCCGTGGCACCTTGGCCGTGGCCGCAGCGCCCGGCGCCCGGGACAGGGAAACCTAGTCCCGCAGCACCGCTAACCCAATCCTTTCTCCCCTTCAAACCGGACCCCATCTTCCGAACACAAGACATGTTGGCGCACGTGTCGGCGTACAATGCCGCTCTCTCAGTGACTCGTTTCTCTTCGTGGGATTATACTCGCGCATTAGCTTTGATAGAATCAAGTCTGCACTATCCTCGTAAGTGGCCTGCGCTCTGTTGACAGTGCAGTTAGAAGATAGTTTTGTTTTGAAAAGTGGACACTCGTTGTTAAAGTGGCAGCGTTATGTTGAAGTAACGCTTCAACGAGAGCCTGTGGCACGTGATTTCTTATGGCTATTGAGACGCAGCCTCTTCAAGGGTATATCTTCATTGTCTTCTCACGAGCTATACGTACTAGCGGAGGCAGAAGAACCTCATTTGGTGTGGTTGGAGCAATTACATTAACTTTAACTCCTTCTTCTTCCCAGCGTTGTTCCGTAGTCACGAGTTTCGCTTTGTGGGTCAGCATTCGCCACTTGTTTTGATCAGCTGCTTGTTTTGGAGGTACGTTTCCAATACGTATATCTTATCTAAATTGTGTGTATCTGTCCACCGTCTTCTTTTTTTGCGTCCTCCTCGTCGTCTTCGTCTATCCACTTTGAGCTTTTAGAAAGCAGTATCACTCTGCCTGGTGTTATTTTCTGTACCCGTCTACACCACGGAGGGCGTTCACTCAGTGACAGGCTCAACGCTGACCAGCTGCTTGATAGTGCTGTTTCTTAAGCTTTTTGTCAAAGTCATTCCAGTATCCGCAGCAGCATCCACATTTCCGTGCCATGGAGGCATCGCGCAGCGGTTTTCGGCGTTGGCCAACATCTGTGCCATACACGGCAGCAGTTCGTACCATCGTCCTATACACTTGGACTTTAAATTGAAATGAAATTTCTCCGTCTCTTAGAAGTCGTAGTGCTTTACACCATTTACGACAACCATGATGCTTGGTTATGACACGTACGCTATATTTGTGCCATCATACGGCATTCTAAATAGCACGACATATTCTAATTCCTCTAGTAACCGAGCGAGGTGGCGCAGTGGTTAGCACAGTGGACTCGCATTCGGGAGGACGACGTTTCAAACCCACGTCTGGCCATTCTTATTTAGGTTTTCCGTGTTTTCCCTAAATAGCTTCAGGCAAATGCCGGGATGGTTCCTTTGAAAGAGCACGGCCGATTTCCTTCTCTAACCCGATGAGACCTATGACCTCGCTGTTTGGTCTCCTCCTCCCTCAAATCAACCAACCAACCATCCTCTAGTACAGAGGTTCCCAAACTTTTGTTTGTCACGCCCCCCTTCTGCCGAAAAAAAAATCTTCCGTGCGCCCCGCCCCCCCCCCCCCTAAAAATATAGAGATTTTTATTAATTATCAAGAAACTATTGAAAAATTTGTGATGGTGACGTCATGTAACATGGTGGGCTGTTAATGTATCGAGTCGCAATTATTACGTCATCAGTCTAGTCTAGTGATTATAAGCCACTCCTAAAGCAAAGAGAGTCCTTGGTAAACAAGGAAAAATGGTTGCGACCTTTGCAGATTAGTGTATGCGGGCCATTATCACGGTGTTCACGAACATCACTGATTTGTACGCCTATAGCGCTCCCCATTGTCATCTCGCATAGGTTGGCATTTATGTCAACGACGACAGTTACCGAACAGCGACAAAGACCCAGTTCCCAGAACCAGAAAAAAATAAAAAATAAGTTTTACGAAATAATTTTGCAGACTACACAGAACTTTAAAAAATATGAATAAAACAACTTCCTTACCTTGATTACATTCCCTTTCTGCACACCATTTCTTCACCAGTATACGTGGGGGACTGATGACCTTCGCTGTTTAGTCCCCCTTAAACATCCCAACAACCACCACCACCAACAGTATACGATTTTAGGACTACTCTTCGCTTGCCATATCTAGGATAAACTTTCGCTGTGTCTTCATCCAGAAGAAATACTAACACCTAACATCAGAATCCATAAGGATCACACGCAGTATTTATATTTAAATCAGATTCACTATGTTTATTTTATATTGTTTCTTCGAAATAGTTTTTTGTAATTTTACAGTATTACCTACATGTAAGGATAGTTAGGAGGAAAATAACAAGTTCTCTTATAATGTGACGTATTTATTATAAAAATATTATTTCCACACACATATGGCAAGAAACAGACAAATAAATCAATATGAAGGATGAGCTTGCATATTTTTTACAAGATTTTGAATTCTTGGCTGAATAGTAGAAACTGCGCAACGTAAATCATTGACAATACTGAGTTTGCTTCTAAGCTTATTTTTAATCGCCACTACCGCTGAAAATGCTCTTTCGCACAAATAAGTGCTTGAAAATGGTAAATACAGTTTCAGTGCTTGTTCTGCTGTGCTGGGATACACCGTTAGATATTTCACCCAAAATAAAGGCTTATCCATCTTCTCAAAGTCATACTTCGCTGCAGAATCATTTTTAATTTCTAAAACTTCCTCTTGTAGTCTGTCTGGCAACACATCCACGTCAACGTGAAATGGATCCGTCGCTAACCTATAATAAATTTTATCATCACGACTGTTAGGGAAGTATCATGGTTCATATGGCTCTGAGAACTATGGGACTTAACATCTGAGGTCATCAGTCCCCTATAACTTAGAACTACTTAAACCTAACTAACCTAAGGACTCACACACATCCATGCCCGAGGCAGGATTCGAACCTGCGACCGTAGCGGTCGCGCGGTTCCAGACTGAAGCGCCTAGAACCGCTCGGCCACAACGGCCGGCAGGAAAGTATCGTTCGAATTCATCAATGAGGTGCTGCAAATGGTTCGATATTTTACTCTTAGTATCAGTATCCTTAAAATCGTTTTGAAATCATCTGGGAAAGCAGGAATAATTGCAGGCTAAAATTTTACGTTTCCATAGTTGCAACTTATAAGTAAACGCTTTGA
This sequence comes from Schistocerca serialis cubense, assembly GCF_023864345.2. Taxonomy (NCBI): domain Eukaryota; kingdom Metazoa; phylum Arthropoda; class Insecta; order Orthoptera; family Acrididae; genus Schistocerca; species Schistocerca serialis. Next base: position 529,229,143 of record NC_064640.1, read on the forward strand.
TGGCATCCCAATGAAAAATTATGTTTGACTCTCCACCTTGTTATTTCAAATTCAATGTGTTTAAAGATTCGAAAATATCTGACACATAAGCCAATGCAACATGAACACTGGGCTTTCTAAATTCCATATACAATTCAGTTTGTTTGTTATTTTCCAAAAACTGCATCACTTTGTCTCGAAGTTCAAATAATCTTCCTAGTATATTTCCTTTTGAGAGCCAGCGTACTTCTGTATGAAATAAGTGTTTTATACTCTACTCTCAAGTCTTCACAAAGAGCCGTAAATAACCTGGAATTTAATGCACTCTTTCTTAACATATTCATGATTTTGATGCACAGTTTCAAGACATAATTGAGTTCCTTTGGAAGTGTCTTAGCTGCCAATGCTTGACGGTGTATTACACAGTGGACAGGAGTAACACTAGAGTTTTTTTCTCTGACCATCTGCACGAATCCTGAGCGACATCCAAGCATTGATGGGGCGCCGTCTGTGCATACGCTTATCAGTTTCTGCCATGGTAACTCATTTTTACAAAAGAATTCAGAGACAGCTGCCATTATATGAATTGCTTTTGAAGTTGACTTTAACTCTGTAGAAAACAGCAACTCTTCTTTAATTGTTTAATTTCCTATATAGCGAACGAAAGCTAGCAGTTGGCAACAATTCGCAACATGGGTACTCTCGTCTAACTGTATTGCGAAAAGCTGCGATTGTTTGACGACCGTAACTAATTGATTTTGTATGTCTTCGGCCATATCATAAATCCGACGTTTCACAGTATTGTCAGAAAGCGGTATTTGTGAAAGTTTTTGTTTACTTTATGACCAAAGAACAATATCAGCAGCTTTCAACAAACAGGGTTTGACTAGTGTCTCTCCGATAATATGACTTCTCTTGGTCCTTGAAATAAGTAGCAATAACTCAACGAGGCTTCCAGTACCTTTTCTGATGTCTGAGCGAAGGATCCAGCAGTGTCCAACTTCATTCGTTTCAAATTATCACATTTTGCAGCAAAAAATTCCTTCAGCTTCTCTTTCAATGCACCATGCTTTGCCCACAAATGGCGTTCCAGACGAGGTGGTCTCATGGAATCATTGCTCAATACCTCATGGCAAATAACACTTTGCGGCTGATCAACACCATTTTTTTGTATAGAAGAAAAACCGTATTCGATATAATCATAATTATATTTACGTTTTTTCACGACACTCATGGTGAAGTAAAAAGAAAACGAAGTTAACAGTATAATTTCGTACTAACACTGATTTTACTGAGGCACAACTGTGAAAGATTTCAGCAAAATCCAATACATCGGATGTGTCAACAACTGCAAGCAACCAACTGAAATAAAGGAAAGCTACTGTCGTCTGTCGGCACCTCAGATGACTGCCTGTGAGGAGTGGGGCGAAGAACGGGGAAGCCCAGCCGCAGCGCAGGTAGTCAGTGCACTGTCTGTCTGCGACCTGTTGGCCGAGCAGGGCTCTTGCTGGTCAGAAACGGGCTTTTCCCGGATTAGGGCGGAAACAGCCTACAGGCACCCTAAGAATTTGCTACCTGTAGTGCGGTGCTGTTCTGAGCAGAGCAGCCAGGGGTTTTATGCGAAAATCGTTTTCGTGCCCCCTATCTTTTGTTACTTATAAATGAAACGTTATAAGTTTTGAGATAACATCAATGAATTGGTTGTCAGTTTTCACAGTAATTAAGTACGGTCATGGATACTCCTCATACATCGCTTGAAACTGAGCACAGTGCCAAGCAGTTATCCCTGTACTCGTGCCAAAAGACGACATTGTCGCAACAAAGAAAATACACTAATTTCAAACGAAATTATGCCATATTTCAAAATGGCAGAAAAAAATTAACTGTTTTGTGAGATAAGTAATCTGAATGAAAGAGCAGTTGTAAAAAAAAAAAATAGCCTCACTAATGGACTTCATTGTCTACCTAGCTGGGTTATGTTTGATTGTTAGCAGCCACGACAATACAGCGTGAAGTACTCTGCTCCGAACGAACACTTGTATTAGTTACGCATTCACGTCGTGCACATTTTTCTGGTGACGAAGGGCATAACCCTGGCGTCCAAATTACGAACCCGCCAGTTCATTTGAAGCGTATACAGTCTTAGTCACTGTAATCGCATCACATGGGGATCCGCGGGTTGGCAGGGTAATAAAATTGCATTTTTGCAGTTACGCAGTATAAGTGATTATTACACTAATGAACATAGCCTACTACGGCTAAAAGTTATAACATGATTACGTTCAGTTCATGTGTAAAAATGTACGGAATAGTTAATACCGGACTTTTCTGTTTTCCAATTGTCAGAAGTAAGTTGTTTACAAATCTGATATATTAGAATAAACGCATATCGCCTTCGTAATTTTGAGAGTTTCTGTGTGTTACATTCTAAACGTGATCTTCAAAAGCTGTATGTTCTAGCATAGGTTATTGAGATAGGATTGCGGGAAGTGGGACGCCAAACGATTGCATTTAGCACCATAATCTATCATTAGTACCTGCACATTCATTTTTATTAAAATATCTATATTAAAAAGAAATATTAGGTTTATACTGCTAACTCCACCCGCTCCCCCCTTGCTACATCATCACGCCCTCCCCCCCCCCGGGGGGGGGGGGGCGCCCCCCAGTTTGGGAACCCATGCTCTAGTATGATGCCACTTAATGTAATGGAATCTGAGGTCTGCGTTATTTCCAAGTATTTGGTCTTGTGGGCGTTTATACAAAGCGATATTGTTGGATTCGATGATGAGGGTTTTAGTTGATGTAGGTTTTTCGTTATGGCAGCAAGTGTGACATCATCAGGATACACCAGAATCAATGGGACTTCCTTCTGCAGGTGTACCGAGCGAGATGCCACAGTTAATTTCCTTTCCTCATCCCTCTCCAACCTCAGCATGTTAGAGCCGAATCTCCATTTCTTCCTTCTGTAGATCTTTTGTGATGGTGTCCACAATAACAAAAAATGTTTCAAATGGCTCTGAGCACTATGGGACTTAACTTCTGAGGTCATCAGTCCCCTATAACTTAGAACTACTTAAACCTAACTAACCTAAGGACAACACACACATCCATGCCCGAGGCAGGATTCGAACCTGCGACCGTAGCGGTCACGCGGTTCCAGACTGAAGCACCTAGAACCTCATGGCCACACCGGCCGGCCCACGACAACAATAAACTGCAAAGGTGATAGGGCAAATCCCTTATGTGCGTCCACAGTCACGAGGACGCTTTCCGATAGTCACTTCCTGCTAGTTATTTCACTCGGCAATTACTCTTTTCGTAACATTTTCACACTGTCTCTAGAACACGACGATCGCGGAGGGCATACTATGTCAGTCAGTGGAACACACGATCGAGGGCCTTTTCAAATCGCAGAAAGCCGATTGCAGAGGATTCTCTTTCTCCCTGTGTTTTCTGTTAGCTATTGAACTGAAAACAGCTAGTACCACATCCTTTGATAAAGACAGACTGATGAACTTGAAGTTAAAGCTTCTTAGGTTTTGGTACCGTATCATTTTTTCCAGACACTTCGGCTCCATTGTTTTGACCTTCATGCTAGAGCTTTCTACTGGAGACCGGCAACACACTGAGTGGATTCTGGGGAAAAAATCACCCTGCACGGGAACACGAGATCTCATCGATAAGGGGCGCGAAAGCCAAAGTGCTTACGTGACACATTGATTAACTCACACCTCAACAATGTGTCGGAGCCGATATTGCATAATAAGTGCAATAATCTTAGCCGAATATAGTGATAGCTATAACAGTCTGCTGGATAGTCCTTATGTTTGAATAAATTCCCTGCGATTCGTGACGAGCAGTGGGCAGGTACGCAGCAAGGTATCTCAATGGTACACTGCTGGCCACCGTAAATGCAACACCAAGAAAGACAAGAGGTAGCACAACAAAATTTATTTTGTAGATAACATGTTGACCAAGTATCAAATGATTACGTTTACAGACGTCTGTGACATGTGGTTCCTGCCAGAATCAGTAGCCAGAGTAGCCGCCATTGTTGGAGATCACCGCTGCCACACGTCTCGGCATTGAGTCAAAGAGACGTTGGATGTGTTCCTGGGGTACAGCAGCGCAAACAGCTTCCACACGTTGCCAAAGATCATCTGGTGTGGCAGCTGGGGATCTAATCTGGGTCACTCGTTGAGCAACCATGGACCACATGTTTTCTATCGGCGAAAGATCCGGAGAGCGAGCCGGCCAGGGAAGCAATTCAATCTGGTTATTGACGAAGAACCTTTGGACAATGCGTGCCACGTGTGGTCGCGCATTATCCTGTTGAAATATGGCTGTGGCCGAGCCCTGAAGGTAAGGAAGGACAACTGGCTCCAGCACCTCGGATATGTAGCGCCGGCTATTTAAAGTACCGGCAATGCGTACTAGAGGCGTGCGAGAGTAATATCCAATACAGCCCCATACCATAATACCCGGTGCAAGACCAGTGTGGCGGTGCATAATGCAGCTGTGCAGCATCCTCTCTCCACGGTGTCTCCATACTCGAATCCGACCATCGTGGTGCTGCAGACAGAAGCGTGCCTCGTCAGTAAAGACAACATCATTCCATTCTGCCGTCCACATCCGCCTGTCATCACACCATTGGCGACGGAGACGTCTGTGGTTCTGCGTCAATGGTAGACGAAGCAATGGACGTCTTGCGGACAGTCCACTCTGCTGTAAACGGCGTCGAATGGTACGCGCAGACACTGGATGATGCGTTACAGACGCAATGTGTTGTGCTATGGTTCGGGAAGTCACTGAGCGATCCGTCACTGCCATGCGCACAATTTGCCTATCAGCACGTGCAGTGGTGCACCGAGGTGAATGCGATCGACCACGTCGGTCCGTCGTACCCTCCTGCATCCAACGGTCACATATCCGCATTACAGTTGTTTGGTTTCGTCCAACACGACTAGCGATTTCTCTGTATGATAATCCACAATCTCGGTAAGCCACTATCCTTCCTCTGTCGAACTCGGATACTTGATCAAACGATGTTCGCTGTTGTCTACGAGGCATAACTGATCGTCTTGTGAAATAACCACAAGGTAAACATACGTGCCGAACGTACACTCGTCGAAATCGCCAAGCCTTAAATGGCGCTATGAGGTGGCGCCACAGGCACGCGTGATGTGCGTCTGCGCTGAAATTCTAATCAGTTGCATATCTCATCGCTGCAAACCCATGGTGTAAATTTAACTTGACTGGGATGCTTCCTTCAGGGTGTTGCATTTATGGTGGCCAGCAGTGTATTTTGTCAACCACGGGACTGCTTTCTTCTGGAGTTCTTGAATTGCCAGATTTCTGTAAGCTCGTCATTAGGTTCTGGTGCCTTTGTGTTTTCGTTAAAGGTCACTGAAATCTATTTAATGATAATGCATACAACACTTTTGTGGGTTCATTGTAGGCGGATCATCAAATGGACAAGGATGAGGAAAGGATCTGTCAGTGAATTCGCTGAAGGAGCCATTCTGCCCGCAGTAATCAGATCTCAGGAAAATCCTACATCAGTGTGACCGAACGGGGATTCAGTGCTCGTTCCGACGAAGAAAGCTTATGCTTTATTATCCCATAGTAGCAATTTGCCGTCATTGACGGCGCACAATCACGGACTGAATAAGGATCAGGAAGCCGATCGTGGTTCTGTTGAAGGAATCATGCCAGCATTTTCCCAAAGTGATACGGCAGAATTAAGGAGAATCTAATTCAGGATGCATAGGAAGAGATCATGGTCCTGCTCCTCTGCAATGAAATCGCACGTTCTTAAACTCTAGCACATCCTCTTCGGTATCCACCTGGAACTTGACATGAGATTATAGCTCAAATGGAAGAAGACGTTTCAAGAAATCTGTCGTGCAGCTGTTGGAGCAACCATTTCAAAAATCGCCGGAACTAGTTTGAGGAAACAGTAATCTTCAATCTACATGGCCAAACAGTTAATACTAGTTTATTCCAAATACCATAGCGCTTCTTTGACTGGTACTCCCGACGAAGCAAGTCAGAAACTAAAACACAGTTTCATGCCAATATGTGATAAAATTTGGGAAGTTAAGACAAATGGAGGGGTTGTTCACATAACATAGAAAAGACTTAATAACTCCGGTTGCAGCGGACTCCTGATAACATTCCAGAATAGTCCCCTACAGTATCATCAGTACATTCGCATTAATAATCCGTGAATAACTTCAAAACTATTTAAGTATTTTGATAGGTCTTGACATGTACCAAATATATTTCCTCTGATTAACGTAAAAAATTGATTAGCCAGATATTGTAACGATTTAAATTCAGCTTCCAATCAGTTTAACAAGAAAGAAAATTCAGTTACGATTCACTTCAGTCCCACGAATTACTAGGGATGGTGTTAGCGTTAGTCGGAAACCCGATGAAATCTGGCACAGTAATGGTACAGAAGCAATGTGAAAATAAATCTTAATACAGTCTCGAGTATTTGCCTGTCGCCTGCGGTACATGAACGATATAGTGTCAGCACTCCGTCAACGGCCGGCCGAAGTGGCCGCGCGGTTCTGGCGCTGCAGTCTGGAACCGCGAGACAGCTACGGTCGCAGGATCGAATCCTGCCTCGGGCATGGATGTGTGTGATGTCCTTAGGTTAGTTAGGTTTAACTAGTTCTAAGTTCTAGGGGACTAATGACCTCAGCAGTTGCGTCCCATAGTTCTCAGAGCCATTTGAGCAAACTCCGTCAACTGAATGGTTCCTGATGTGACCTCACATCTCCACTATCGAATGATGCTTTTGTCTCTAGTCTCCCACAGCGAATCTGAGTGTGTAAAAATTAGGCCGTTGTATGCTGCCATTAATCGACCAGCGTGTGCACATTTTGTATATCGGACATGTCATCGACTTTATTCTGTTTCCGGCACGCTAATGAACTGCACTGCACATACTAGGCGTTTGCAGAGTTAACTGGAACAATATTAGTCTAACAATAAAACGAAATTAGAGCCTAATGACAGCATTTTTCACCATATTTTTATTAATTGTGAGACAAGTGGCAGGATTACAAGACCTGCTCTATACGTTAACAACTAGATCTGATTATCCCATCACAGCTTGATATACTTTGAGTGTTAAACAGGGGCAAAAATAAAAGAAATGAGAAAGAATACTCGAGGGGTCAACGGTATGTCCTTCTGATCACTTCGGATATGGTATGACACTTACAAAGTAAGACCATTCATTAGCGGCAACAGTTGAGATGTTGAGTGAATTCATTCTTTGTTATAACAAACCACTACCTGAAAGCAACAATTTCTTCTCACTTTTGATCTCAGGAACGTTGGTAGCTTTGGTTCGTGCCAAGTGAAACAGGGCCGCAGACCCGAATTTCTCCCAATATGACTTTACTCTTTTACTTGTTTTTCTTTCTCGTGCCTCTGCTGCTGAGTCACTTGAACGAGGCGTATGCTCGGATAGAAAAAGAAAATAAAAACATTCACCGTGTCCTCGCGTAAGACAAGTGCCAAGTATTTGCGCCCAGGTTCCCAGTAGAAGCTTGGATGGTCTTCATCACACTAGCCGGACCGGCTTTAGCGAGCTGACAGTATGTCTCGTCATTAACTCGAACCAGAATGTGGTGATCTATTTCAATCGCTGTTCGAGGGACAAAGTAAAATACTGAGGTATGGTCCAGTTTCTTTCCCCAGCGTAGTTAAAAAAAAGTGTATATTTGTGCCATCCGGATAACTACTGCGCCATCTTACTCTGTAGTCATATATTGCCAATTTTTTGGCTTACACAATGCCCAACTTATCAAATGTCATATATTTGAGCGTCGAATGCATCTTAAAATTGCTGCAAGTTCGTGCACAGGAGAGTGTAGAATTATGTTTTTTACGTATTATTATGAGTAAAATCCAGTGCAGGCGTGCACCCTTCGGAACCCGCCGAGCTCATGACTCATCGGTCAGATGATAGCAATAAACAATCATCATAAACGATGTCCTCATTCCGTGAGAAAATCAGGGGGCGTATCGGTCTTAACCCAGAACACCAACTCTATAGCAGGAACCGTTCGCCACTACTTTTCCCCTACTTGTGAGCTGAATACTGGTGATAAAATTTCATCCAACACTAGGATCAAACAGTCTGCCTCTACGTCGAGCGCCACGCAATTTTACAATATTACACGTTGTATAAGCATCCGTCCCCCCCGCCACCCTCACTCTCTCTCTCTCTCTCTCTCTCTCTCTCTCTCTCTCTCTCTCAAGATTTAGGTTTAAAGCACATAGCTGTTCACTAATCCGAGCTCATGCTCCGTCTACTACGACCTTGTCGCTGACGAGAAGTTAACCATAATCCTCCTTTTCCACTGTATAAAAAGGCCGGGAAGACTGATTTTCAACGTCCCGTTGGCGATGAATTCATTGGAGACAGAACACAATCTCGGTTTGGACAAGGCTGGGGAAGGAAATCGACTGTGTCCTTTTCAATGGAACCTTCCGGGCATTCAGCATAACTGTTTTATGGAAACCGAAGGAAACCTAAATCTGGATGACTAGATGGGGATTGTACAACATTCCCACTGAACACGAGTCCAGTGCCTTAACCACTGCGCCATCTTACTCTGTAGTCATATATTGCCAATTTTTTGGCTTACACAATGCCCAACTTATCAAATGTCATATATTTGAGCGTCGAATGCATCTTAAAATTGCTGCAAGTTCGTGCACAGGAGATGAATGCTTGTCCTGTAAGTAACAAGGCAACCTTCCTCTTTGACTTGCTCCGTGATCCAGATTAGCAGTGAACAGGATCGGCAGTAATGAGAGCATGACATGAAAGGCATAGCTGCAACACACATACACAGTGCTATCAGTTAGTTTGGATGTTAAAGACATGGGTGTGGGGGTATTTTATATACACACAGCACAAAATGTATAAAAGAAGAAACTACCTCTTACTGGACGTATTCTGAGTAGCGATGCGAGTAGTCATATAGAGTCACGCAACTTGAGCCTCAGGAACACTGTGCAGAAGGGAATGTTAAAGTGATTACTGCTGTGTTGTTAGCAGACGCTGCCCCGTGACATACGTCGCTAAGTAACGAGCTCCTTGTTCAGGTCATGGAGGCCAAAGGGATGTCAACTGGCAGCCAAGTCATTCTCCATCCTGCGGCGTCATGTTGATGCGGTATGGAGGGCCATATGGTCAACACACCGTTTTCCCGGCTGTTTTGCCGACTTTCCAGACCGTGGAACCAATACTTCTCATTCATGTAGCTCCCCAGTTGGCATCATGAGCCTGAGTGCACCCCTTACCAATCCACCCGCCAAAGAAAAATCTTTGACAGTATCGGGAATCGAACGCTGGTCCTCCGCATGGGAGAGGAGCGGAGGAGAATATACTGTAGAATGTTAACTAGCTCTGTCAAATTACATTCCTCTCTGTGATAGCCTCTTCTGCTTCTGGTCGACACAAACACCTTTCACCACTAGAATTAGACATGCATGATAGAAGAGGTGGGATAGCACATTTAGTCACCCCTAAGCTGTTCTCAAAAATCGTTCAAATGGCTCTAAACACTTTGGGACTTGACATCTGAGGTCATCATTCCCCTAGACTTAGAACTACTTAAGCCTAGCTAACCTAAGGACATCACACACATCCATGCCCGAGGCAGGATTCGAACCTGCGACCGTAGCAGCAGCGCGGTTCCGGACTGAAGCGCCTGGAACCGCTCGGCCACAGCTATTCTCCACTATCATAATTTCATGGGTCTGAACAACGTTGACGAAGATTCGATATCCTTTTATTTTCTTCAGGAGCGTTCTCCATAAGATATTTTATTTCAGCCTCGTCTTCTTTTCTCGATACTCGCCTATAATTACGCCAATACAACACAACACGAGATTGAACCCATGAAAGTCATCAACAATCGACCGACACAAAGTTTTGATAGGTACAAACCATGCTACAAAAGCACCGGAAAGCCAAACACTGCGCCATCTTCTTCGAATACCGGTTCTCTGAATTTACGCAGCAGGTTTCGGCATCAGTAACGGCGTTCTTCCATATATTCTGCGTTTCCCTTTGATCTGGACCATACCTACTTGTTACGACCGTAACATTGCGTATACATCTACGTCTGCACTCTGAAAATAAGATTCTTGACAGAGGGTACTTCGTGTAGCATTATCATTTCTCATTCTGTCCTGACAATTTCGTGAACGATGCTAGGGAAGAAAGCCGCCGTATGAGTTCAGATTCCTCTGATTTTGCCGTCTTTATCATTTCGGATGATGATGATGATGATGATGTTTGGTTTGTGGGGCGCTCAACTGCGCGGTCATCATTGCCGTACAATGTGCCAATCTTTACACAGTCGAATTTTAGCCACATTCACGAATTATGATGAAATGATGGGGACAGCGCAAACAGCGAGTGGTCGGACAGAGAAAATCCCCAACTCGGCTGGGAATCGAACCCGGGACGCCGTGATCCAGAGGCAGCAACGCTAGCCACTAGACCACGAGCTGCGGACAGGTCATTTCGGAAGAAGCACGTTGGAGAGGGCACATCTGCTCGGAAGGTATTACTCAACGCCTCTATTCTTTCGTCAGCACCTGAGTTTTTTCGATGTCTGTGATTATACCCTCCTGAAACGGGCTCCAAACACTGAAGCAGTACTCTAAACTGGGTTGCACCTACATCTTGTATGGGAATTTCTTTATATTTGCGCAGAGTTTTCCCAGAATCCTCCCTATCTCTTCCTTTCTTCTTCCTTGATACCCGGAGCTCAGCGTAACACTTACGGTAGCGCGCTGCTATTGAAAGGTGACTGTTAGTTCTGGAGAATTACAGCTACACTCAGTCGTATCAATTATTTATACTCAGCTTGACTCGGGGATTACATGACCGCTAATTCAGTATTACTATGGAATGCTACTGCACATCCTGACGTCTCTGGCTGTCGGGATTTAATATAAGTACTTTATGGCACTGAAAATAAAAATAAATTTGTCAGGCCCGGTACAGGAGCATTTGAATTGCTATAGTTATAATTTCCTACAAAAACATCAGTTTCTACTTTTTATTCCTCTTTTGGTCTTCTGTACAGCGCTTCTATTCTGCCCACGCTGGGCGTACCTAAATAAAAGTTTATACCGCCGTTGCTTCCGGCAGCAGATCTGTACGGCGCTTCTGTTCTGCCCACGCTGGGCGTAGCGAAGTAAAAGTTTATACTGCAGTTGCTTCCGGCTGCAGATGCCTTATACGTTTACAGTCCCTTTCTCAATGCCGTACTACTAACGTACTTAATTTGAAATCACAGCCCTTCAGTATCAAGAAAAAGCACACCTATGTAGTGTTACGCACCAATATCGTTACTATTTTCCATTCAGTGTGGGCAGAAGTGCGAATAATTGCTACAAGTATAGTTATAGATGGTTCGATTTATTTCAGAATGTTAACATGATAGACAAAAGTGCATGTTTCGCTTAAATGCGTGTTCGGAAACATCACAGAAAAGCTGAAATGCTGAAAAGTTTGCAAGGGAAGAAACACTTTTGTTTACAAATTATTATATTTGAGAACTTTTTAAACGAAGAGCAAATTAGTGAAATAGTTTGTAAATCCAAATAACACTCTCTATTGGAGAGCTGCGCCGTGCCGCAAACACGTCCTGTGCGGAGACAAAAAGTACGTACGTCAGCTCATCAGTTTCAGTATACACCCAGCATCACTACTAGCGGTCTAAGGATTTTATTTCAGTTTCATGGTGGAAACTCTTATTTATCGTAAACATGATTTTTCCTTACTTTGTGCATAGAGCTGATAAGAGTCAATTTGTGACAGGTAATTTTATAGTCTTGAGCAATGTGGGTTGTGTACCTCAGGTAATAGTTCAAAAATCATCTTGCATAGCTTCTGTTTGTGCTTAAATTAGTGAAATGAAATTCAGTTAGATGCAGTCTCCACATATTATACGTAAGTAAAATAATACACTCCTGGAAATTGAAATAAGAACACCGTGAATTCATTGTCCCAGGAAGGGGAAACTTTATTGACACATTCCTGGGGTCAGATACATCACATGATCACACTGACAGAACCACAGGCACATAGACACAGGCAACAGAGCATGCACAATGTCGGCACTAGTACAGTGTATATCCACCTTTCGCAGCAATGCAGGCTGCTATTCTCCCACGGAGACGATCGTAGAGATGCTGGATGTAGTCCTGTGGAACGGCTTGCCATGCCATTTCCACCTGGCGCCTCAGTTGGACCAGCGTTCGTGCTGGACGTGCAGACCGCGTGAGACGACGCTTCATCCAGTCCCAAACATGCTCAATGGGGGACAGATCCGGAGATCTTGCTGGCCAGGGTAGTTGACTTACACCTTCTAGAGCACGTTGGGTGGCACGGGATACATGCGGACGTGCATTGTCCTGTTGGAACAGCAAGTTCCCTTGCCGGTCTAGGAATGGTAGAACGATGGGTTCGATGACGGTTTGGATGTACCGTGCACTATTCAGTGTCCCCTCGACGATCACCAGTGGTGTACGGACAGTGTAGGAGATCGCTCCCCACACCATGATGCCGGGTGTTGGCCCTGTGTGCCTCGATCGTATGCAGTCCTGATTGTGGCGCTCACCTGCACGGCGCCAAACACGCATACGACCATCATTGGCACTAAGGCAGAAGCGACTCTCATCGCTGAAGACGACACGTCTCCATTCGTCCCTCCATTCACGCCTGTCGCGACACCACTGGAGGCGGGCTGCACGATGTTGGGGCGTGAGCGGAAGATGGCCTAACGGTGTGCAGGACCGTAGCCCAGCTTCATGGAGACGGTTGCGAATGGTCCTCGCCGATACCCCAGGAGCAACAGTGTCCCTTATTTGCTGGGAAGTGGCGGTGCGGTCCCCTACGGCACTGCGTAGGATCCTACGGTCTTGGCGTGCATCCGTGCGTCGCTGCGGTCCGGTCCCAGGTCGACGGGCACGTGCACCTTCCGCCGACCACTGGCGACAACATCGATGTACTGTGGAGACCTCACGTCCCACGTGTTGAGCAATTCGGCGGTACGTCCACCCGGCCTCCCGCATGCCCACTATACGCCCTCGCTCAAAGTCCGTCAACTGCACATACGGTTCACATCCATGCTGTCGCGGCATGCTACCAGTGTTAAAGACTGCGATGGAGCTCCGTATGCCACGGCAAACTGGCTGACAATGACGGCGGCGGTGCACAAATGCTGCGCAGCTAGCGTCATTCGACGGCCAACACCGCGGTTCCTGGTGTGTCCGCTGTGCCGTGCGTGTGATCATTGCTTGTACAGCCCTCTCGCAGTGTCCGGAGCAAGTATGGTGGGTCTGACACACCGGTGTCAATGTGTTCTTTTTTCCATTTCCAGGAGTGTATGTTTCAAAAATGAGTGAACATTGCCGAATATGATCTGAATAGGAACTGGTGCTACATCATCTTAATGCTTTGTCTTAAGATTGCGAGACTGGACGTCTTGAATCAGCAGAGATATTACTTCCTTCCAGTTACACTCTGCGTTATAATCAATACGCTTAAATTAGAAAAATTAGGATTAATGTGGAGGTGTAACATTGGTCTTCCTTCTCACACATCATCTGCAAATAGAACAGGAAAAATTGCGGGGGGGGGGGGGGGGGGCAGGAGGTAGTTGGTCAATATGTACCCTGTAGCACGTACTGCATGATTGGTTTTGAAATCCAGTTGCACCCGCAATCACATCTTGCATCACATCGTCAGTGAAGGCATTGCCGTAAAAACGGAAGCCGCACGCCACGTGGAGCAGCTGAAGAGTACCGAAGCGGAAGACGCCACAAATCGCAGCATCTCTGTTGTACGTGTGCGCACTCCGGATGTTGTCTGGAGGTACAGAGGCTGTCAAGGTGAGCAGCGTGTTACTTTCTTCCGGACCACTTCCGGGTCCTTTAATCAGCCTAGGCAGACAACGCCAGGGAAACACAGCGGGCTTACACAAGAGGCAGCGCGTCGATTATGTGGGGAGTTACCACGCTCTGGAGGCGACCGTATGGCTGTCGCCGTACTTTCTTTCGCCGACTGTAGCTGTAGCGCGTGCTGCGTAAGATGAAAGTGGAAGTGCTTACGTAAGCCGAGGGAGGCGGTGCAGCGTGCGCATCGTGGAGAAAGGACGCCTCTGTCCACCTTTTCTCCGTAGGTGTTCCGACCTTCCACGTAATACGGGGTCAAACCCGGGTCCAACGACAAAATTTTGTAGGTTCTTCATCTACGTCTATACTCAGCAAGCACCTGACAGTTCGTAGCGGAGGGTCTGATCCCCCTTCCCCTGTCCCATTGGCGAATGGCACGAGGGAGGAAAGATTGTCGTTTGATCTTCGTATTAGCTCTAATTTCTCAAATGTATGTGGAAGGAATTAATATGTTGTTGGACTCTTCCCGGAAACTACTCTTTCGAAATTTCAATAGTAAACCTCTTCGTAATGCACAGCGCCTCTCTCGTAGCTTCTGCCACTGGAGTTTGTTGAGCATCTCTGCAACGCAACTGCGCCGACTAAACAATCCTGTGACAAAACGCGCCGCTCTTCCTTGGATCTTCTCTATCTCTTCTATCAGTCCTATCTGGTAAGAGTCCCAGATTGATGAAAAATACTCAACACCTTACTTACAAGCGCCTTGTAAGCCACATCCTTCGTGAACGAGTTACATTTCTTCCTATGAATCCCCGTTTGGCATCTACGTTTCCTTCTATTTGTTTGGTCATTCCACTTAATGTCGCTCTGGATAGTTACTCCTACATATTTTACGGTAGATACTGTGCCGAGCAATTTTTCATCAATAGTGTAGTTGTACAGTAGTGCATCTTTTCTCCTGTGTATGCGCAATATGTTACATTCATTTACGTTCTGGATCAAGAGCCAGAGCCAATACCATTCAGCAGTCTTCTATAGTTCATTCTGCAAATCGATACTGTTTTCTAGCGTTGCTACTTTATCATAGATAACCGGTCGTCTGCGAACATTCCGACGCTTTCTACTAGATCATTTATATACACTGCAAACAGTAATTATCCTATCACACTTCCTCGGTGTACTCCAGAAATTACCTCTGCATCTGTCGGCTTTGTTTCGTTAAGAGCATCGCGTCGAGTTCTAACTACAAGGGAGTTTTGAATCCAATCATAAATCTCATCCGATAATCGATAAGCTCATATTTTTTTCATTAAACGGCAGTGTGGGACGGTGTCAAATGCCTTCACGAAGTCAAGGAACACGTCCAACCCGAGCGCCTTGTCTACAGCGCTATGGCTCTCATGGAGGAACAGAGCGAGCTTAGTTTAGCAGGATCTCTGTTTCTGGAATCCATGTTGATTTTTATAGAGATAATTTTCGTTATCGAAATGCGTCATACTTCTTGAGGATATAACATGTTCCATAATTCTGCAATAGACTGACATCAACTATATGACATCAACGATTATGTGCATCTGTTCTACGTCCCTTCTTGAAAATGAGAATGGCCTGCACTTTTGTCCAGTCGCTAGTTACCCTCCGTTGCCCCAGTGAGTTACGATAAGCTGCTGCTACAAGGGGAGCAAGTCCTGTCATATAATCTCAGTAGAATCTTACGGGTATCTCATCTGGTCCTGATGCCTTTCCACTACTAAGCTATTCAGGCTGTTTTTCTATCCCGCGTTCAGTTATCTTAAGATCTGCTTTTTCGACGCCTGCACGATGGTTGAAAGGAGGGGCCGTAATACGATCTTCCGCAGTGAATCAATTTCGGAAGACTGAATTCAGAACTTCCAGCTTCCCTCTGTTATCTTCCGTTTTTGTGGCTGTGTGGTCACTGAGTAACTGAATAGGTGTTTCTAGTCACTTACTAATTTTACTTAAGACCAAAACCTTTAGGCTTTCTAGTCATATCGCTTGACAAAATTTTACTTTCAGTCATTGAACGCTTCTTCATTGTTCTCCTTACGCTCATTTTCACTTCGTTCAGCTTTTGTTTATATGCTAGATTTTGACTTCTCTAGAATCTGTGATGAAGCTTTCTTTATTTACGTAGAATTTCCTAATGCGGCTATTAAACCACAGTGGGTCTTTCCCACCCCTTAAAACCGTGTCGAAACATACTTGTCTAAGACATATTGAATGGTGCGTTTAAAATTTTCCATTTCTGCTCCACATATCCGTACACAGCACTGGATATTTGATATTGAGTAATCATATACTCGGCAATTTGCATCCTGTTACTCTTCCAAAGTAAAAATGTTTTCCTATATTTCTTAACATTCCTTGTAATACCTGTAGTCATAGTTGCTATCTCAGCCGTATGATAACTGACATCGTCCTCTACATCATTTGATTCGATAAGTTCAGGTCTGTTTGTTGCGAGTTGATTCTCTCGTTATATACTCGAAGTAGTTTTCAGACAAGACATTCAGAATAATGTTACACGAATCTCTGTATCTCGTACCAGTTTTGATAGCATGGTTCTCTGTCTATACTTGGCAAGTTGAAGGCATCACCTATTACATCGGCATGACCCGGAAAGTTACGAACAATATTCTGCAGGTTCTCCCTGAAATATTCTACCACTACTGACTCATGCAGTCTATAAAAGCATCCGATCACCATTTTTGACTGATTTTTGACGCTTAACTTCATCCAGATTAATTCACATTCGGAAATCGGCCGTCTGGAAGTGGTATGAGGTAAGATAAATTTGTTAGTGGGGCTGCGCAGTAACCGACGGGATCGGGGTCAAGGGCGCGGCGGGGTCTGCCCAGCTGAATCGATCGATACGGATCAGCCCAGGTGCAAAGGCGAGGATCACGTGGCCAGAAATGGATAAATCCCAGAGCAGGGGAATTTTAGTGGCGGTTGCTAGCAGTGAGTTGGGCACAAGATCCACCAGAAATGATGGAGTTTAAGGCAGTCTGAAACATGGTTACTTACTTCTCTTAGAAATTCAATAATAAATCACAGTTCCATAATAAAGCAAATCTGAATACATCTTGATGTCAGGAAAATAAGGGGCATCCAATGAAACAACAATATTTTCAATATCTTAAAACTACAAAAGTTGATATTTTACAGTGATTAAGTATCTCCACAGTGAACCTTAGAATTAACAACTTTTAAATGATGCATGCGATTTCAGGAAACGATCTTAGATAACAGCAATGCTCTATAGCTATCATCCCTGAAAGCTACATATCTGCATCTATTTTATTTATTGATTTATTACCGTTTTGCATCTTTTTCATTTTGCAAATGTCTGTCAGAACATCGTATCCTCCACAGTAACACAGCAGCTGAGTGCAGCATGAATACCTCATATCGCGTCATACTTGTGTGGTTATTTAAGGAATATGTTACTATGTTTACCAGTAACTTTATTTAGATTCGGTTAAAGTTGATATTAAAGAAAAAACAATGAAACTTAAAAGTGGTCAATTGCATGTGTTAGCTGATACCACCATTGAAAAGAGTGCCAGAAGACACTTCTATCAAGCACAGGTAAGTAATTGTTTATGCAATATTTAACAACGTTCTGTTGTCATTTAATATGAGCACACGTGTGCAAGAATGCTGGTTTTTTTATTTATGAACAAACTATTATTTATATTTATTGTAAATAGTGTGAAGGTGACAGAATTTTTATAACATTTCTTTAATAAATGTTGTTATAATATGTTAGTTTAGTGTGGAAAGGTGTAGAACATAATAACGGTGTATTTTTGGTGGGGGTGGCGTTCAGCCAATGGAGGTCAAGAGGAGATAGACACTTATTGAGTAGAGAGATTCAAGACACTTCTATGTTAGATCTGGAAGAAGGCAGACTCGCCTGTTGTAACATGAGATATTCACTTGTGTAGATGACAAGTTCTGGACGGTGAACGGCCGCTACAGTACTTTAACTTTTGAGGACACTTTATGTCGAGTTATGGAAGAAAGCAGACCCGCCGGAGGTAACGTGTGAGATTCGGTCTGACAGATGATCGATTCTGGGCGGTGAACGGATACTAGAATGCTTTAAATTTCGGTAGGACGCTAACTTTCGAAAGTCCGAATGTGCTCCAGTGCAGAACTTACTTTTCCACTTGTGTTACGGAACTAAGAATAGACAGAGTATGCGTTTCTACTCGTTATCTCTCGTGGGTTAATGTGTACTTAGTTGTGTTGTAGTCTGAACTATTTTGAACTGGCGAATATTTCGTGTAACGCGATCGGGACATGTACGTAACTTTCCGTACGTCTTTGATGGCTATTTAGTTGAGGGAGTCTGTTACCATTCTTGTAGCGCACTTAACGGAACTTTATTGCATTTTAATAAGGTTTTATTTATGTCTATATCATAATTGGTAATAGTAGATGCACTTTCGTTTATTTGAAATGGCTTACTTGAACAAACATTGTTCAACATTATTCTCGTGTCTTTTACATCAATTTGAGATGATATAATAGAACTCTTTTTTTTAGTCGTTCATTTACCTTTTGCTCAATATTTTTGATTATTTTATTAATTAGACCGCATAGATCATCTGGCTCTAGAATCACGACTACAGGTTATTATTTGTAGCGAATTGGCTACTGGACATGAAAACAGATGGGTGCTGCTCGACCCTACGACTTCATCGATCCATCCTTTTAAAACAGAGGCACGCATAGCCCAGTTACCATTACCTAAAGTGCAAGTAACCGCAGGTTAAGTCGCACTCGCTAGATATTATCAACTTCTTTACCGATGAAGAACATACAAAAATGTTTGGAAGGAGAGTTTTATTTAGCCTCATTTATTAATGAATTACATTTCCTCGTAATTATTTCCTTTAATAGAAGTTCAGCGTCTACTTTCCCCACGTGCCCATTCAGTCCTTATGGATAGAAATGTTTTATGGACAGATATAGGTATCTGGCCACTGTGATTTGCTCTAATGTCTTATCACCTGTGCAATGTAATTAAACAATATCTATTCTTTCAGAATATTTATATGAATTTCACCACCTTCCCCTTTTTTATTGTGTGTTTTCTCCATTTTTCGGGAGTAGCACGTGATGGTTACTATAAATGTCGTATACTCTATTTGTCTGCGAATTGTGCAAATTTTGTATGCTTGAAATGTTTGTCTGTGGTGTTTCTGGGATAGACGTGACGAACAGTGCCTAACATTTGTCTAGACGTTTGTTAGCAATTGCCTAAAATAACATTTAACGGTGTAACCGTGACCAACACTCGTTAATACGGCGATCTGAATCTTTTTTTTTTTTTTTTTTTTGTGGGTGGCGGGGGGGGGGGGGCGCTATGCGAGCTATCTAGGCGTATCACATTATGTTTACTCATACTGAGGGCCAATACGCTAGATTTAGACCACGTGTTGCCTTGCAACTCAAGAATCGTCTGTAATTCTCAATAACTTCCTATTTAAAGCTATCTATCGTACACAACATCATCGAATAAGAATAATGCAAGAGAACTGCAGGATTTTCCTCCTAAACTGTAATGTAGGTAAAGTCTTGTTACACTATTAACGGAAACCAGATGCTGCGTCCCCCTCTGTCCACGTCTCCTCGTTCCTACTGCGAAATGAATTCAGTCGAATCACATATTGCTTTAGTGCGTAGTCTGATTATTTAGCGAATATCTGTAATGTAATTGAAGAAGCCAAAATATATTAGCTTCTTTGGTGTCACGGCATCTTACTTCCTTTAAAGCGGAAGTTTCAGATTCGATGTCCGGTTCGGTCATGGAAGTGGTTTTTGAACTTGTCTTTACTGTGCGCGTCGTATGTAAATATAGAATATGAAATAAAAAATAAGTAATTTAATAAATAAATGCAGTTTGTGTGTGTGTGTGTGTGTGCGCGCGTGTGAGTGCGTGCGCGCGTACGTACGTGCATCAACGAAATGTACGTGAAACTGTTCAGAGATCATATTACAACACTGAGGTAGAAATGGCTCTTGGAAGGAAAGAAGATGAGTGTTTAACCTCCTGTCGACGATGACATCATGAGAGACGAAACATGAGAGCGCGCGTGTGAGTGCGTGCGCGCGTACGTACGTGCATCAAGGAAATGTACGTGAATCTGTTCAGAGATCATATTACAGCACTGAGGTAAGAATGGCTCTTGGAAGGAAAGAAGATGAGTGTTTAACCTCCTGTCGACGACAACATCATTAGAGACGAAACATGAGCTCGGGCTGCAGAGGGAACCATCTCACATTCTTCTTAACGTATTTAGGAAAATCACGGAAAATCCAAATCTGGATCACTGGACGGTATTTCGAACCAACGCCACCTCGCTCGATAATGCCCTTGGATCTAACTTCTGTAATACTTTCTCTCCGATTTTCGTGATTTAATCCTTTGTAAGCTATTACGATAGACACGACTGGTTTCTTCTTGAACTGATACGAAATCTGAAGACTTTCACGTAAAACGTGTGCTCTCCATTTGATACTGTTTCCCTTTCCTGTGGCAGAATTGCGATTGTCCAGTAAATCTGTTTAAGAATAATACGGCAGCTCACCAATACAAAGAGGTGGCACGCTGCGGTCGAGCGCGCGGAAACCGAACTCCAGATTCCGTCTTCCACAAAAGGAACGCTGAGTTTCGGCGACTCCAGCTGACTCATCGCTTTTACGTAGGCCGAGAATTCCTTATCGGCATTCGCAAGGCGCGCTGTCGCGACTGCCAGCGGATCGCGTTGTTTGGCCTCGCCACGTCTTTCCCATCGACCCCACCCGCCTGCGCGAAGCCCCTGTCTATTCCCACGACAGTGTGCCGTTCGTTATCGGAGATCAGCAACTGTCAGCTGTCTCCTTCATATTTGACATTCCTTCGGCGTCCGCGTTAGTTGACGCTTTTTCTGTGTAGATCAGACGTCAGATTCTGAGACAGGCGTTACACGTTATCCATACACAAACAAGGATATATATATATATATATATATATATATATATATATATATATATATATACTCCTGGAAATTGAAATAAGAACACTGTGAATTCATTGTCCCAGGAAGGGGAAACTTTATTGACACATTCCTGGGGTCAGATACATCACATGATCACACTGTCAGAACCACAGGCACATAGACACAGGCAACAGAGCATGCACAATGTCGGCAGTAGTACAGTGTATATCCACCTTTCGCAGCAATGCAGGCTGCTATTCTCCCATGGAGACGATCGTAGAGATGCTGGATGTAGTCCTGTGGAACGGCTTGCCATGCCATTTCCACCTGGCGCCTCAGTTGGACCAGCGTTCGTGCTGGACGTGCAGACCGCGTGAGACGACGCTTCATCCACTCCCAAACATGCTCAATGGGGGACAGATCCGGAGATCTTGCTGGCCAGGGTAGTTGACTTACACCTTCTAGAGCACGTTGGGTGGCACGGGATACATGCGGACGTGCATTGTCCTGTTGGAACAGCAAGTTCCCTTGCCGGTCTAGGAATGGTAGAACGATGGGTTCGATGACGGTTTGGATGTACCGTGCACTATTCAGTGTCCCCTCGACGATCACCAGTGGTGTACGGCCAGTGTAGGAGATCGCTCCCCACACCATGATGCCGGGTGTTGGCCCTGTGTGCCTCGGTCGTATGCAGTCCTGATTGTGGCGCTCACCTGCACGGCGCCAAACACGCATACGACCATCATTGGCACCAAGGCAGAAGCGACTCTCATCGCTGAAGACGACACGTCTCCATTCGTCCCTCCATTCACGCCTGTCGCGACACCACTGGAGGCGGGCTGCACGATGTTGGGGCGTGAGCGGAAGACGGCCTAACGGTGTGCGGGACTGTAGCCCAGCTTCATGGAGACGGTTGCGAATGGTCCTCGCCGATACCCCAGGAGCAACAGTGTCCCTAATTTGCTGGGAAGTGGCGGTGCGGTCCCCTACGGCACTGCGTAGGATCCTACGGTCTTGGCGTGCATCCGTGCGTCGCTGCGGTCCGGTCCCAGGTCGACGGGCACGTGCACCTTCCGCCGACCACTGGCGACAACATCGATGTACTGTGGAGACCTCACGCCCCACGTGTTGAGCAATTCGGCGGTACGTCCACCCGGCCTCCCGCATGCCCACTATACGCCCTCGCTCAAAGTCCGTCAACTGCACATACGGTTCACGTCCACGCTGTCGCGGCATGCTACCAGTGTTAAAGACTGCGATGGAGCTCCGTATGCCACGGCAAACTGGCTGACACTGACGGCGGCGGTGCACAAATGCTGCGCAGCTAGCGCCATTCGACGGCCAACACCGCGGTTCCTGGTGTGTCCGCTGTGCCGTGCGTGTGATCATTGCTTGTACAGCCCTCTCGCAGTGTCCGGAGCAAGTATGGTGAGTCTGACACACCGGTGTCAATGTGTTCTTTTTTCCATTTCCAGGAGTGTATATATATATATATATATATATATATATGTATAGGTTCGCAGGAGAGCTTCTGTAAAGTTTGGAAGGTAGGAGACGAGATACTGGCAGAAGTAAAGCTGTGAGTACCGGGCGTGAGTCGTGCTTCGGTAGCTCAGATGGTAGAGCACTTGCCCGCGAAAGGCGGAGGTCCCGAGTTCGAGTCTCAGTCGGGCACACAGTTTTAATCTGCCAGGAAGTTACAGGATGAGTTGGTTGACATTCGTAAGCAGCTGCATTCGCCCTGACTACGGACAAACGACTGGAAGCTACTGTGAATGAATGTGTTGGGAGAGCTCCCAAGAGTCGTGTACCAGAGTCGCCAAAATTACAAGTATTATCCTCTTCTGTGGATCCCGTCTCCTCTACGGGAAGTGCAGAGTCTATCAGTACTTGTCCAACTAAATCAGGCATGTTGGTGGTAGGGCTAGGCGCCCTGTACGGGGGAGACAGGGATCAGAAAGAACACAGGGTGTTATACTCATCCCCCTAACCAATAAGTTCGAGGTGCCGGCCGGGGTGGCCAAGCGGTTCCAGGTGCAACAGTCTGGAACCGCGCGACCGCTACGGTCGCAGGTTCGAATCCTGCCTCGGGCATGGATGTGTGTGATGTCCTTAGGTTAGTTAGGTTTAAGTAGTTCTGAGTTCTAGGGGACTGATGACCTCAGAAGTTAAGTCCCATAGTGCTCAGAGCCATTTGAACCATTTTGCTGTCTTCCACTGAAACCGAAACTGAGCCAATGACACTCACTTCACTTGCAAATATAGTTGCGGTGTCCTGTTTCAAGAGAAGGCAAATGCAAAAGGGTAGGGTCAATTAATCGTCGAAAGTTCTAACGTACAGCGAGTAATGGGACCCCTTAGGAAACAATCTTGATCGTTTTGAGCATCACAGCTGACACCAATATTAATGATTAAAAAAACTACCTCATCTGTATTGTTACGCAATTGTTGTGTTACGACCGGTTTCGTTCGTTGATCATCTTCAGATTGCCGAGTTGTGCTGAAGTAATGACATAAATGGTCTGATTGTCTTACGTAATGATAAAAGACCAAACCCCAAAACACTGGTCTTAAACACTCTGCCCACCGCCTGGCGAAAGTATGGCGACAAACGCCAAATGCTGCGTACAGTAAACAGTTTTCTGTAAAGAGTGTTTGTAGATTTGGTTTTAAACATTACATACGACAACCAGACCATTTATGTCATGACTTCAGCACAACTCGACTACCTGACGATGTTCAACGTACGAAGCAGGTCGTAACACAGTAAATGTGTAACAACACAGCTGAGATTGTTTTCATTTATCATTAACCTTAGGGAAACTGCAACAAGCAGATCTGTTCATGATGGGAGAGATCGTCGATGATATACAGTCACCGTAAAGAAACTTCCAATTTAGCAGAGATTACTGCAAAAGAGGTGTAAACAAAGCACAGGCCTATAGATACGGAGACGCTCGATAAAACGCATTTCGCCGTCAAGAGGGCAGTGCATGAATCTTTCAGCGACTAGGAGAATGTTACCGAGATACCTCGTACAAAACCCAAAGAAATTCTGGTCATACGTATGTAATGGCTGTTAGTGGTTACAAAGTTAATGTCCAGACGTTAGTGGACGAAACAGGAACTGAAATTCAGTGTATCAAATCAAAAGCAGAAACAATTAACTCTGTTTTCAAATGTTTCTCTACAAATGAAAATCCAATATTATTGCACGAATCTAATTCTCCAAACACTATAAAGATGAGGGCTATTTATATTAGTACCGTTGGTATTGTGAATTAACTGATATCGCTAAAATTGTAATAATTGGAAGAAAGCAAAGGTCATAATCGTCTATAAGAATGGTAGCAGAATTGAGCTATAAAACTACCGCCCAATATCCTCGACATCCATTTGGCGTATAGTCATAGAACATATTCTTATCTCAAACGTAATGAGGTATCTCAAACAGAAGACCTCCTCCGTACCACCCAGTACGGATTCCGAAAACATCGATCATGTGAAACACAACTTGCGCTTTTCTACATGACATACTAAAGGCCATGGTTCAAGGCAATTCTCGAACCCCGAAAAGCATTTCACTCAGCACCACACTTACACTATTATCAAAAGTATTATCGTATAGTGGCATCAAACGAAGTCACAGATGATGCAGTTCCCTATAATGAGGCACTATCTTAAAAAGCTGCGCAGGTATTCAGTTGGACCTTGATAAGATTTCAAAGTGTTGCAAGGATTGGCAACTTGCTTTAAATGTTCGGATCTGTACAACTGTAAGCTTCACGAAACGAAAAAACGTAGTAGTCTATGACTAAAGTAGCAACGATTCACAGCTCTTACAAATACTTGGGTGTAACGCTTTGTAGGGATATGGAATGAAACCATCACGTATGTCAGTAGCACATAAAGTAGGCGGCTCATTTCTGTTAGTTGATAGAGTACTATGGAGGTTGCTCACAAATCACTCGTAAGACCAATCTTAGGAAAGTCCGCCCCCGGTAGCTGAGTGGTCAGCGCGACAGAATGTCAATCCTAAGGGCCCTGGTTAGATTCCCGGCTGGGTCGGAGATTTTCTCTCCTCGGGGACTGAGTGTTGTGTTGTCCTATTCACCCTCATTTCATCCTCATCAACGCGCAAGTCGCCGAAGTGGCTTCAAATCGAAAGACTTGCAGCCGGCGAACGGTCTACCAGACGGGAGGCCCTCGTCACACGACAAACGACAATCTTAGAAAATTGCTCAAATACGTGGGATCTGTACCAAATAAATCTAACATAGGGTGTTGAATGTGTATAGAAAAGGGCAGCTCGGATGGTCGCAGGGTTGTTTGACCTGTGGGAGAGTGTCACACAGGTGCTGAAGAAACTGAGATGGCAGAAGTGTGCTCATTTAAGGAGGTGATATATTTTGTCCACTGAGCTTACGGAGTCGTTTTATTTGAAAATTAAGGCTAGAGATCAATGTCCTCTTGACGTGGAAGTTATTAGAGACAGAACGTTAAGTCGGATGAAAAAAATGTGGCAACAGAAAGTGACCTCGACCTTGTGAAGGAACCATTCTGGGATTCAGTCGAAGTGATTTATGGAACCACTGAAATCCTAATTCAGGGTGGTCGGACTGTAATTTGCCGCCCTAACACGAGTCCAGTCTCTCCAGCACTGAAACGACCCACCCGGCCTCTCACGTGAATAACTGCCACACAGATTTATCGTTCTGCCTATTAACATAAATCTGTAAGTTGCTCGGGGAGATGAACCTGTCGGCCCATAGCGCAATTGACAGTGGTCAGTAACGGTAGAAAGTTAGGCGCCAGCGACGGTGTGCACGGCCACCGTGTTGGAGGGGCAGCCAGAGAGAGTGGCGCCGCGAAAGCTGGCGCCAGCCATGAGCGCACGCCGCTCGGTTTACGCAGTTCCCCACACTCACCCAGCCCAACAGCGCCTTCCCCGCTCCTGGCGCCAACAGTTTGGACCCAACGATCTGGGTCCGGAGTTAACTTGAAGCCTCCCATTATTAAGCACACCTGACAAAATATACTACCGAACAAAAACGTGAAGCAGCCAGAAGGGGAGCAAGAAACTTCACTAGTTGAGAGGTTGTGTGATGTTATTTCAGTGATTAAAAGATCGAGTTCAAATTTACAAAGAACTTAGCAGTATGAGCCCACTCGGACGGCCGCGGTGGTCTAGCGGTTCTAGGGCGCTCAGTCCGGAGCCGCGCGACTGCTACGGTCGCAGGTTCGAATCCTGCCTCGGGCATGGATGTGTGTGATGTCCTTAGGTTAGTTAGGTTTAAGTAGTTCTAAGTTCTAGGGGACTGATGACCATAGATGTTAAGTCCCATAGTGCTCAGAGCCATTTGACCCATGAGCCCACTCATGAGTATGACACTGCAGCGCCTCTAGCCCGGTTTCATGCACTGATTCAGCTGGGAAGGATGTCATAAAACCGTTGTATCCTCTCCTGCGTCAACTAGCCCACGACTGTTGTAACAGGTCCTTAATATCGTGCGTATTGGCACAGGGACGGAGTTGGCGTGCGAAATGGTCTCACACATGCTCTATGGAGAACAGATCTGAGAGTCTCGCTGGCCATGGGAATACTTCAACATGACGCACACTGTTCAAGACATGTCATGTGTGAACGACCATTGTCCTATTAAAAAATGTCACCGCGATATTGGTCACATGATAGGGAACACACGAAGACACAGGATGTTCGTGACGAATCTTTGTGCCGTCAGAATTTTCTCAATCACTGCAAGCCGTGACCAGAAATCGTACACGATAGCTCCCGTCATCATGACGCCAAAAGTAACACTGCTGTAACTGCCCAAAACATTGGAAGAATGCGACGTCTCCCCATGTCGCCGCCACACTCGTCGATAATGGTCATTCAAGAACAGCGTCGAACACAATGCAACGCCATTCGTCAGCTGTCCGGGCTTCCTCATCATAGCAATACTCCCAATTGTTCAAATGGCTCTGAGCACTATGGGACTTAACATCTGAGGTCATCAGTCCCCTAGAACTTAGAACTACTTAAACCTAACCAACCTAACGACATCACACACATCCATGCCCGAGGCAGGGTTAGAGCCTGCGACCGTAGCAGTCGCGCGATTCCGGACTGAAGCAACACTCCAAATGCAGCCATTTGTATCATGGTGGTAACGGCAGCTTACGCACGGGATGGTAATTCCGTAGTCTAGTTGCTGCTAACATCCAGTGTTGCGGAACGACACAGAATTTTGCAGAACGTCCATTAATTGTTATAGAATGGCAGAGGTGAAGGGTTTAAGATGTGCTCAGTGAACAAGTTGTCGATCCTCCTTTGTGGTGGTCAGACATGGTCACTGGAACCTCGACGACAAGTATGCCTGTGCTCACGTTCCCGTGCAGTCCAATATTGGGCCAGTGTCACATCCGAATGCTCCATAAATCTGCCAATTGCACTATTCGATCAGCCGGTCTAATGGAGACCCACTATCGGGTCACTTTCAAATTCTGTCACGTGGTGATAACACTGTCTCACAAGAGCACGCGGCATCTCCGAGTACTTCAGTGATCACTCTACATCTGATGCTGTTCACATCCTACCAGGCCTAATAACAGCACTCAATGTGAACAACGCTAATGCACTCTGGTGGTTGTACTAACGCCACAGAGAAAAGCAACTCTAATCGTTTACATACCCACCGATGGTGTGAACATGTACGAAGTTTCATTGACATCTGACCATGTCTTCTTGGGTGCTTTATTTTTTTGGTCAAGCCTTTAAACCGGCACACTGGTGACTTTGGAGCGCTCTAGATGGTGTAAAATTGGTACCAGACGGTCATGTGGCCTTCCACCGCTAACCTAAGTCATGGCAGTGAAGTGGTGTGTATGTTCCTCTCCGTTGTCTGGATTATGCTCGGTAACATGAGTCCACATAGAAAAATGACAGAATAACAGAAAGGAGCTATTGAGTTTCGATGTGCCTATCACCACACAGTGATTGAAGTTTCCCGATGTATTGGTGTATCAAAGAGGACTGTCCAACGTATCTGCAAGGAATGGTGTACTACTCACGGCCATGTAACACGTCGTAAAAATAGTGGTCGTAAAAAGGTCCTAGTTGACACCGAGCGAGGTGGCGCAGTGGTTAGCACACTGGACTCGCATTCGGGAGGACGACGGTTCAATCCCGCGTCCGGCCATCCTGATTTAGGTTTTCCGTGATTTCCCTAAATCGCTCCAGGCAAATGCCGGGATGGTTCCATTCAAAGGGCACGGCCGACTTCCTTCCCTGTCCTTCCCTAATCCGATGAGACCGATGACCTCGCTGTCTGGTCTCCTTCCCCAAAAACAACCAACCAACCTAGTTGACAGGCGCCAGAGACGACAGTCGCAACTTTCAATGACAGTCGGTTTCAAAACCGACGGGAATTGCTTTTGTCAGTGAAAGCAGGTCCATCTCAATCAGTTTGCGAGTGACCATTCCGAACTGATCTGCATGCAGTGGACATTTGACGTCGAGTACGTAGCAGAAGGTCATTGCTCACAGTGGCTTATAAAGCTGCTCGTCTTCAGTGGGTCAAAAAATACAGAAACTGTACAGTAGCTGATGAAGGCCTTTAGTGTGGGCCGAGGAGTCACGATTTCGTCTCGTTCAAAATGGTACAAGGCGACGGGTACAATGACGGCCCACTGGGGAACGAAAGTTCGAAACGCGTGGTGCTATGCACATACAACCAATAAAAACATTTTATTATAATGTTATGTGAGTGGTTGCAACCTTAAACATACAGTTACGAGTTCGCTGGAATCGGGGCTCCAACTTCGAAATGACAATGGCAGGGCAAGAAGCCGTCAGATCCTACCTCAAACGAACTATCGAGGCCTTCGCTCTTAATCGGTCTATGAAAACCATTTGAACCCAACTCCACCAAATCTAATTCTTCCATTCGTCTTCCCGACTGCTGAATTCAATGTTCATTCCATTATAAATTATTTTTGCTAGGTATCTGAACTACTCAACAGCTTCCAGTAATTTACTGATAATGCTGTAGCTGATACTGTCGGGAACTTTCTCTTGTTTATGTGGTCTTTACTATATTTATCCATAATTAAGGACAGTATTTGAAGAGAAAACACTGCGCACGTTTGTCAGAGTTTCCTTGTAACATTTCGACGGTGTTAGCATAGTACGCAAACCATGCTTTTGACCTGATCTAACATCAGTTATATTACGAGCCCATGAAATACATCCGAGCGAATTGGACCACTGAATTCTTATTCTCACGCTAAGGAGTTCGAATCCCCGACTGACCATTGGGATTTATGTATACTGTGGCATCCCTGCAACAGTTCAGTCGACTGTCAGAATGATTCATTTGAAAAGGCCATTATCATCGTCCTCCAATACAAGGTTGTGCTCTCACTCTCTCCCTCCCTCCCTCCCTCTCTCTCTCTCTCTCTCTCTCTCTCTCTCTCTCTCTCTCTCATACCGATATCGGTGGCGAATTCCAGTCTAATTTTCGATCCTTATTTCGCATCCTTGGGGCACAGTCGATGTTTGTTTATTTTCACAGTACAGTTTAGCGGTGAGTTGTGCTATGAATCAAAAATAGCTGTAGACAGTAACATAAAATTTAGCTACGCAATATGATCGTACTTTCGTAATATATTAGTGTGGTGCAGTGTTGATTGCATTTCGGAAATCAACATACTCAGCTACATGTGCTTTTTCTAAATATCGCGCGCGCGTGGGTGAAAAGCTCGAACTGTTCTCGCGCAAGTGGTGTTTCCTAGCCTGTTCATGAGATAATCTTCCTCTAAAAATGTCATTACGCTCGAGCTTATACCATCCACCAGAATCCGGTGATAGAATTAGGGAATATTTGTACACCCTATGCGATTCTCCGCATCTGGTTTTCTGCTCTTCTTATCAACGCGGAGCTATTCTTTGGTGTAGAACTTTCCTACGCGCCAGGAGAAAGCGCAGTCTCTACAGACTGAAGTGCCAACATTCTACCACTTACTACAATAAGAGGACTTATGTTTGTGCCGGCCGTGCGGTTAAAGGCGCTGCAGTCTGGAACCGCAAGACCGCTACGGTCGCAGGTTCGAATCCTGCCTCGGGCATGGATGTTTGTGATGTCCTTAGGTTAGTTAGGTTTAACTAGTTCTGAGTTCTAGGGGACTAATGACCTCAGCAGTTGAGTCCCATAGTGCTCAGAGCCATTTGAACCATTTGAACTTATGTTTGCCTTTATGACTTTGCTAATGCACATTCGCGCAGGTCACTTCCTACTTACCGTGCCCATTACCCTTGTGACAGAGCGACCATAGTGTAAGTGTGAGCTCTAAAATGAGCTAATTCGGAAGTACATCCATTTTAAAAACTAATAACAATCTCGTCTGGACCTCACGCCTTGTCCGCCTTGAATAGTTACTGTTTCCATCCGTTTTTCAATTTTGGTTGGGGGAAAGGGAGAAAGACAAAGGGGCGAACGGATACATATTTCAATACACGCATTTGCAAGTCCGACTGGACCGCAGTAAATGTGACGCCATTAGTTTTTACACTACAGAGAGACAGGTGAGTACGCACATATTAACTTCTCCAGTACATGCATAGAAGGAGCAGGAGAAGAGGGGTTAACGGTATTAGAAGCGGTTCCGTTGCGAGCAGCCACCACACAGTACGGGAAGAACAATTCAGCATCGGAAGTCTACACAGAACTTCTAAGCTACAGCTAGCACGTATACAGTCGATCGTATTAACAGGTTATGTCAGTAAGACCAATAACCACATAAACAAATAATCAATCAAAACAAAACAAAACAAAAGTCTCATTACCTGCTGCCAGAAGTGGAATTCATAAAACAAAAGAGATAACAACATTTTCCACGTCTTTCCTGAAGAAGAGAAGCTTTGGGAAGTACCTACAGCTACGTTTTCCTCCTCTTTCTTTATTGCCTTTATTGTGTTATTGGAAAAGCTATCAGTTCCTGACGCCATCTCATGCAGTTTTTAATGAAACTTTTTGTTCTTCCGTTTGCCTCTTAGAAGATAAATTAATTGTGTGTCAAACAATGTACCCCGCACCCACTGTGCACAGACACTGCAGTGCCACACTGTGTAGTAAAGAGATAGGAGTGAGAAAGCTGGAAGTACACAGTTCAGTAGATGATAGCCATCTTAGGCGACCACCCCATCGGAACAAGGTGATGGACTCATCCATCGTTCACGATTAGTATGCGTTTCTTTGCATGGGCCTACTTACCTTGCGCGTGTTAATTTGGTGAGATTTGGTTGTCATTTCCAGCCTCCAGTATTAAGACGAAACAGATTACTGGAACTCGACATTAGTCATAGGAAACTAAAGAATATTAATCTGCACGATCAAGTCCAGAGGACCACGGTATACCGAACGGTCGCTGGGTCATCCGCTGCCATATGGTATCATTTGGATGCGATGTGGAGAGGCATGATGTCAGCACGCCGCCCTCCCGGCCGTTTTTGGACTTTCCAGACCTTGGTGTTGCTACTCATCATTCAAGTAACTCCTCGGTTGGCGTCACAAGAATGAATACACCCGTTTCCGTCCCGCCAACATGGAAAATCCATGACAGTATCGGAAATTGAACTAGCTTGCTCCCTACGTCTGTCAGACGCGCTGACCACTCACCTACGGATGCGTACAGCTGACTGGCCAGATTTAAAAGGTCTGACCGCCAGATCTGAGGTGGAAAGCGTTCACGTCCTCTCACGCTTCCGACGCCGGTCTTGGCTGAACGCATCAGATCCTAACTAATGATACGTAACGTATCATAGTTTTCCGTGGGAAATCGTAACGTGGATTGATCATCCAACGATATCCGAAACGAGTTGAAGTGGGTAGTGTGGGGGGAGGGGGAGGGGGGATGTTGTCGACATATGACGCTACATCGTTTTATTATTATTTTATTTATTTTAATAGTCGACCACCTAAGGAAGATGATAAGCTTACAAGCCATTACGACAGTTGTCCTCAGTTTTTATTTTTCCATTCATGCCAAATATTTTTCGTCAGTGCACTGCGTTTTAGCACAACGTTCAGCCGATTATTTGGCACCACTCGTTCGTTTCTTATCTCAGAAAGTCCCGAACAGTACTACAGCTGTTGCGAGGATGTTTCGGCTTTGCGCCAGTTCCAGTCGTATAATCATTTTGTCAGGATATTTTCTGACGTTATTTACCACGACGTTCTTTTTTTTCGATTTTGAACCAAAGATGTTGAAATTGCCCTTTATCCATTTGGAATCAACCATTTTTCTTACGTGGACATAAATGGAACTCTCCGTTTGCGCATTGTGTATGGTATCTTTTCTATTCTAGAAAAATTTTTGTTTAGGTTTTTTTATGTTGATCAGTTTTTATAACTGGGAGTAAACATCCCCCAGAGAGGCTAAGACAGTCAGATGCATATAAACACACTGGTTTTATGACAGTTGTAATGTTAAATTTTGGTTGAATAATAATGTCCAAATTTCTTTCAGTTCTAAGACCCTTTCCTTTCCGGCAAGTCTATTGCGACATGCTATCATAAGCAAAGTGAAAGCATCAATACTTAATCGTCACGAGCGAAAAGTGATGACCGCACGCAGGAGGAAACTAGTCCGTAATAAGCGAGCGCAGTGAACGTCGCTGAGCATACCAACTACGTATCGGCGACTTTAAAGCGACACCCCGCGTGCAAGTAACAGCACTTTAGAAGTCTCCGTTAGGGCTGGGCTGTATTTTCATGCGACGTTACAAGCTACTAATAGACGTAACGACGAAGTAATCATTAACTCCTGCGTCGCAGCTCGTGTTTTAACGAAGGAAGTGCACACTGCTGGGAGGTGCTCTCCTTCGGCATCCAGTCAGCAACTGTCTTCTCAGTCATCACTCACGATAGCAATAGAGCTTCGTTATTTCGAGTGATAGAATGGTGACTAGATACAGGAAGTACCACAGTTTCTTCATTATAACGGTCTGTTTTCCAGGACTTAATTTTTAGAAATTGTCATATTCCACGTAAATAAAGCGGACTTTCTCTAAATTAACGTGGATAACAGTGCACACCGTGCAATACATATTACCTTGCTGTCAACAGGAATTCTTTTAAAACCAACATTTTCACCACTTTCAGCTACGCCGTATACTTTTATTTTCACTACTGAAAAAGGAGGAAAACGAATCATTACAGTATTTTGCTTGATAGATTTTAAGGAAACTGAAAACCTAAGTCTGGACGGTCGGATGGAATTTTGAACACCGCTTTCCCGCATGTAAGTTACTACGTTTCGCATCTCGGTTTGTATCAGTCGCCCCAAACAAATAACTTGGGATTAAAATGCGTGGAGATGTGAAATAGAGCAGTAACACAGATTTACCTGTGATAAAAATTGTGTAAGTAACACAGCAGGTGGTATACGAACGACATTGACCATAGAACTCTGTACGACCTATTGTGTCCTGGGATATAATTCGATCGTCTGCAGAGCAGAGTTTCAGGACATAGATTGACGCTGGGACAGTACCAGTACAATGTTGAAAAATATGAATTACCAGATGTTCGAAGATCATTACGTATTACGTCGCCAAAATATTAAAATCCGGCGGGGTCAGGGATTTTCTCTGCCTCGTGATGACTGGGTGTTGTGTGATGTCCTTAGGTTAGTTAGGTTTAAGTAGTTCTAAGTTCTGGGGGACTGATGACCATAGATGTTAAGTCCCATAGTGCTCAGAGCCATTTTATTAAAATCCAAGGATAAGTTTCCTTTGAAAATTCCAGGAATATTTATCTGTTCCATATGTACAGCGAAAAGATACGCGTAATTTTACAGGGTGGGCAAAATAGAACTGATCCGGAAAATATTTACAAAAAGAATGACGCAAGATAGATGCAGCACAGAAAATGCTGGAAATGGTCACTGTTGACGTCGATGCAGCGCTGTGCTCGATTTATCAAACTGCCGCCGCGCAGATCTGCGTTGAGGGATAAAGGCAACAGCGTTTTCAGAGTCCTCCTGCAGCCTTTCCAGCGTGTAAGGATTCTTTGAGTACACTTGAAACCTTCCCGTCTCCTCTTTACCTCTTGTGTTAATGATAACATTCCCTTTAACAATAAACTATGAAACCTTCCCTTAGGATTTCTATCTCTTGCTTAATAATAACAAATGAAATCTTCCCTTTGAAATTTATTCTCTTTCTCTATCTTCGCATACAAATTTAATTGCTGCTTATTAAAAGTGATTTTCTAATTATTTCGACGAAACATAGAATGTGTCGTCTTCGTGGCCCTCAGTCGTTATCTGCAATAACCCAAAACTGTTCCTTACCTTTTTTACTGTTACTGGATCGCCATCTGACTGCTACATCAAACTGCGACATGAATATACTTACTCTGTTTTACTATACTCTATTAGCTGTTGGTGGGCTTTCATAATAAGTGGCTGTATTTATTACCAAAGCTGACGTTATTGTTTAATAGCAAAGCTGACGTTATTCTTTAATTAATTTGACTGAAGTTACGTAATTCATAGTTAAACTTTTTCTTGACAACAATAAAATTTTGCAGAGTTTTACGTCGATGGTTTTTGGGATAGATTATAATTAGAAACGCAATATTGCTGGCAAAATTTAATTATATTCTGAATGAAATGATTTTACAAACGTTCAAATGGGACTTACTTTTTACAATAATCTTACAACTAGCAATGCGCAAACATACCTTCAGTAGTCTTGAGTTTCTCAAAAAATTAATTCAATAATATTAGTTCCTCTTATTATAATAGTTAGCTGATGTGTCTGTACATCCGTTTATAATCTCTTGTAAATCATAGCTGGTGGCTGGCAGGCACACCGCTCCTCTCAACCTGTCGCTTCAGACCTGCTACCGACTCGCTTCACTTCTCGCTTACTACTGACTTCCTACGAACGCTAAAGTGCCGTTTCTCCTGCCAACAATGCTTTCTGGTGCAGACAATCCCTGCTACCATTACAAAATGTATCAATGCGCGGTCTTTCCCGCTCTTTTCTTAAAATGTATCCATACGCGGTCTCTCCCGCCCTTTTTAAAATTATATGAATTTGCGGTCTCTCTTGTCAACAATACTTTGGTGCAAACATTCCCTGCTATCACAATTATTTCCAACATGACGAATATTAATTATTCCTACTTAATCGTATTAATAATATATAAACATCTTTCATAAATTGTGATTTGACAATAAACAATAGAAATATACACGTTTACACACTTGACCCTTAAATTTTGTTACTCCGTCTTGCTGAAAACATTTATACAGTACTTCATCTTCGTGTGAGTTAATACACTTATGTACGTCATTAAACTATTTCTGGACATGCCGATTAGCATTATCACTTTGGTGAAAAAATCGTGTTACGATGCTGACACTAAACGTTGAGCACCAAACACAAACCTTCAGATTATGCAACGGCTCTTCAAACTACTGATGGTGATTTTCCGACGCAAAATGGCGTATGTTCAGTGAGATCAGGTTGAACCAGGTCTCATATAAAGAAATGGAAAACTAATTCCACTTCACTGAGAAACCGTCGGCAGAACTCAGCACTCGAAGGTTCGTCTTGACGCTGTAATTCCAACGCAACATTAAATTTGTAAGGATACTGATGCAGGTCCTTTTTGATAATGTTTCGACACGCTGATCTCTTAATTCCCACTTGCCAGATAAATGGAGGTGAGATTTCGTCGGTCTTTGTTCCAGGCTCTCCTTCACTAGTGCAAAGTTTCCAGGGATTCGATCTCTCTTCGCATAGTTACAGTTTTTATTCGCCACAAAGCCCGTTTCGAGCCATTTTTCATTGCAAACTTCGCTGCAGGTTTTGCCATAACACTTCCAATCTTGCACAAACAGCCTCCGCACATGTTTTCTGAGAATTGTGCTTCGCATAACATTCGACAATGAAGACGCGCACTTCTGTTTTGCATTGAACGGTCACGAAACACATCTGCTCCTCTCATTTAAACGTAATAACACAGCGAAGCAATCGGGACAGAGCATGCGGGATATACGCATGAGCAGACATGTGACACTAACCGACTGGTACATCGAAATCACGGTTTCAAGCGCTTTGTGTAATAAGCAGTTCCCAGTCAGTCCTATAAACTTTTTTCGGATCAGTTTTATTTTGCCCAACGTGTACGTTAGAAACAGCTTGAACATTTTAATTTCCTCGTTCCATCCAGGAGGGGAATAGGACAAGCCGTTCATATGTGATACTTAGAAAGTCACTATCAAGTTAGTTGCACAGTACGTCGACAGGACCTAAGGAACTGCGACACGTTAATATGCATCTGCTTTAGTTTATCGTTTTTCAGTTGACTGGTCTCCCAGAGATTCTGTCCTCTCACGAATATATCTGAAACAATATGCAAAATGTATGTTGCATAGTGGTAATCATTGCTTGTAAGTAAAGAATATACGGGAAATTATCTAATACCGTCGTTTTATACTGCTGGAAGCATATGGCGAGTCAGGAGCCCTACGTCATCTCCCTCGACTCACACACACACACACACACACACACACACACACACACACACACACGCACACATTTCGCTACGATCGAAAGGCGAGCGTGCAAGCGCCGTAAAGGGACATGTGTAACGGGAACTCTTTCCGCTGCGATCCGCACTTCACCGGACTGTTCCGTGGGGCCGTTAGGGCACACAGACGCGCGAACTTACCCAAGCTGTTGAGCACTGACCCCGGAAGGCTACGGTACAATGGGACAATTAACAGCGGCGGCGTTGTAAAGAACGCTGCAGACTCAACGTGCTTCCGGAGCGCAATCCATTGTTGAAAGTGCGGCAGTTTTCCGCAAGAGGTGTTGGCATCGCTGTTACTTATATTTCCCACAGTGACGATGCTTATGACGTATCAGTCTTTTATACTATAACGTTTGTGTTCTGCCACTCGCTAGTGGATGGCGATTAACAATAAAGTGAAAGTGTGATGCTCATCATTTCGAAATTTGTGAATGTGATGGTTTCGCGTCAGTTTCGGGAGACTGCTTTTAGTGTCTCGGGAGTTATTCACATTCTTTTGTCATACGTTATTCCAGTTACTCTACATTCTACATTGAAGTCCACTCTCTGGCAACTGATCTTTCCTACATTCTGCGGTATTTCAGTTTTTACACTCGATTTGTTGGCATTGTGGACGCGTAATTTCTTTAGCCGTCATCCGATATTGTTCAGTTTGCAATTGTGCTTTATTATAGTGTATTCCCTTTGTTCTCGTGTGTCATTCGGTGTACTTTCAACTAAATGTGTTGGTGCACTGCATCCAAACGGAGGTCTGACAGACGTACTTTTGCTCTGAACGACGAAGTGTAGTTCATCCACAAACATTTAGTTTACAGAGAAAGCTGGCAGTTTCAGCATCCGATGTGTTAATTTCTTAATTTCTCAATTTGACGCGTGGGTTATCGGTTTTTAGGACTGTCCAGGGGCGTTTACGTAGCAATGGACAAGCTCTGTCGTCTTGACCTTAGCCTATAAGACTGCAATTCTAATCTAGACATAATATTTGTAACCGTTTTTTTTTTGCTCCTTCTTGACTTCTGCAGCTGTTATTCGTCAGTCATCTCTGAATCCACTGTCCCTAAGGTAATAAATACGCCACGCTAGCGGGGGTTACTCCAGGGTAATTCAGTTGTCGCACTGATACAGTGGCTGCACTCCGTAGATTATATGTAGATTTTTTTATCTTCGTCATTAGTCTCGTGATACGCAGAGATCTTTGCAGAGTCAGTTGCGCAATACAGTAGCATTCACACACAGATATATTTTTTCGATTGTATCTACGTATAGCACTGCCACCAACTGTTGAAAAATAATGTATCTTAGAATAACATGCAAGTTTCGTTCCATTGCTTTCAATCCATACTCGAATGCTTTGTCATTTTTATCAGTTTTCCTGAACTCCAGGATTTGTTGTGGTAACTAATATGTACCTAACATTACGAGGTATGTATAACCTGATTCCTTGTACACGATTAGCCTGCAGCAGTAAGCAGTATGCGTGCTTGGAACTATACTGGTGTGCAAAACTGAAGGACGAAAGTAGCTTTCGCACGATGTGTCACTACCATGTAGCTCGATGAAACTGCTGCAATATAGTACAAAAGATAACTGAACGAAATAAACAATGAGACGAACAGAAATGACACTTTTATTCGAAGACAATAATTACACTGAAGTCAGCGCGATTCATAATGGTCCTCTGGACATTACAAATGGTGAGACATGGTTCTTAATAGGCTTTGTGATCACTATGGACGAGAATGCATGCAATGCAACGTACTCCCATGGTGGCCACAAGGTTGGCAAGGAGATACATTCCTCCATTAGCGCAGTTAACTGTTGGATGGACGTTTGCTGCAATACGTCTCCTCAACGCATCCCACACATGCTCGATGGGATTTGAGTCTATGGAACGGCCAAGCCAGTCTGTTCATCGAACATCCTCTCGTTCCAAGAGCTCCTCCACCTGCGCTGATCGATGGGGTCGCGCATTGTCATTTAAGAAAACGAGGCCAGGGCCGAGTGCACCCCCGAAAAGACGCATATGGGGTAGGAGTGCAGTGTCGCAATAGCGCTGACCCGTGAGCGTGTAGGTATTAAAATCCATGGAGAATAAATAAAAACTTTCAGGTTCGCCGATGACATTGTAATTCTCAGAGACAGCAAAGGACTTGGAAGAGCAGTTGAATGGAATGGACAGTGTCTTGAAAGGAGGATATAACATGAACATCAACAAAAGCAAAACGAGGATAATGGACTGTAGTCGAATGAAGTCGGGTGATGCTGAGGGAATTAGATTAGGAAATGAGACACTTAAAATAGTAAATGAGTTTTGCTATTTGGGGAGCAAAATAACTGATGATGGTCGAAGTAGAGAGGATATAAAATGTAGACTGGCAGTGGCAAGGAAAGCGTTTCTGAAGAAGAGAAATTTGTTAACATCGAGTATCGATTTAAGTGTCAGGAAGTCGTTTCTGAAAGTATTTGTATGGAGTGTAGCCGTTTATGGAAGTGAAACATGGACGATAAATAGTTTGGACAAGAAGAGAATAGAAGCTTTCGAAATGTGGTGCTACAGAAGAATGCTGAAGATTAGTTGGGTAGATCGCATAACTAATGAAGAGGTATTGAATAGGATTGGGGAGAAGTTTGTGGCACAATTTGACTAGAAGAAGGGATCGGTTGGTAGGACATATTCTGAGGCATCAAGGGATGACCAATTTAATATTGGAGGGCAGCGTGGAGGGTAAAAATCGTAGAGGGAGACCAAGAGATGAATACACTAAGCAGATTTAGAAGGATGTAGGTTGCAGTAGGTACTGGGAGATGAAGAAGCTTGCACAGGATAGAATAGCATGGAGAGCTGCATCAAAACAGTCTCAGGACTGAAGATCACAACAAGAACAACAACGTGAGCGTAGCGCATTCAAAGATTTGTGATGGTGGCAGTAGCTTGGGGTCTGGATCACAGAGGACTGGGTTAGCGTGCTCTTCTCGGATGAGAGCAGACCCAGTCTGCGCTGTGATTCTGGACGTAGCCACATATGGCGAGAAGTGGGAACACGTAATACACCCAGTAACATTGTCAAACATCGTTTTGTTGGTTGAGGTGTTGTGGAGCAGGGAGACATAACCTCACGTGGGCGTTCTGACTTCGAAAGTCTGAACACCGAACACTCACCGGTCAAAGTTACTGTGACATTGTACTCCTTCCCCACGTGCATCTTTTAAGGGACGCATTCCGCTCTGACTTCATTTTTATGGCTGACACATCGAACAGCGCAGATGGAGGAGCTCTTGAAACGAGATGGATTCCGACGAATGGACTGGTCTCCTGTTTCCCCCGCCTTAAATCCCATCGAGCACGTTTTCAGGAGGCGTACTGCATGTGTCGACATGTGCACTTGTCAACTGCACTGACGGAGGAATGAAACATCCTACCACAAGAACTCCTTACAAACTTTTGGACACCTTAAAGCACGTTGCAGATCGTGCGTTCCTGTCTGTGGCGATGACATACCCCATTACACCATTAAGAACAATGTCCCGCCTTTTGCAGTGTCCGTGGTACCATCATGAATCGCGGTGACTTTAGTTTAATTACTGTCTTTGAATAAACGTGTCATTTATATCCGTCTCATTGCGTATTTGCTTCTGTTACCTTCTGTACTAAACTGCAGTATTTCTTTCTATGTGTGGTTCAAGTTTGATCGCGCTATGGTTCAAAAAATGGTTCAAATGGCTCTGAGCACTATGGGACTTAACTTCTCAGGTCATCAGTCCCCTAGAACTTAGAACTACTCAAACCTAACTAACCTAAGGACGTCACACACATCCATGCCCGAGGCAGGATTCGAACCTCGAACCTACGACCGTAGCGGTCGCGCGGTTCCAGACTGTAGCGTCTAGAACCGCTCGGCCACTCTGGCGGCCGCTATGGTTCAAATGGCTCTGAGTACTGTGGGACTCAAGATCTGAGGTCATCAGTCTCCTAGAACTTAGAACTACTTAAACCTAACTAACCTAAGGACATCACACACATCCATGCCCGAGACAGGATTCGAACCTGCGACCGTAGCAGTCACGCGGTTCCGGACTGAAGTGCCTAGAACCGCACGGCCACCGCGGCCGACTTGATCGCGCTATGATACTTGGCAGTGGCACAACATGTGGAAGTTAATTTCGTCCTTCAGCTTCGAACTCGAGTATGTAGTCAGTGAACAGAAAGTTCATTCAAGACGTGTGAATACACCAGTACTGTGCTATAATGTTTTAATAACAAAATTGCCATTTATTCCCGGTGTAAGATTATCTGGGGGCCTCTCTAGTTCATCTAAACAAAAAGATGCAGTTTGTATTCTTGTAGACAGCTTTCGTTTTACTTCCATTTTGTTCTGACGAGTGACCAGGTGTGATTTGTGGCTCCTATATCTCCATTTTACACACTTTTCAGCCGTTTCCGGAGGAGTTTTTACAGCTTTTAGGTTGCTATATATTGTGTACTCCCAGTATCAACTATGTGGATCCTTGGGTCCCTCTCCATGACACTCTACTGCGCAGTCTATCTTTGCCGATGAATCATCGTCTACATGCGTTAGGCAACACAGAATTATACTTATTCAGTCTTAATACCTACTCCTACCAAAGCTTGGTTTGACAAAAGCCCGTTTAGTTTCATAGATTACCAGTGCAGGCAGTTCAAGGATCTACCATTATGATTATTCCTAATCATAATGGTAGCTTTTAGGTTGCTATATATTGTGTACTCCCAGTATCAACTATGTGGATCCTTGGGTCCCTCTCCATGACACTCTACTGCGCAGTCTATCTTTGCCGATGAATCATCGTCTACATGCGTTAGGCAACACAGAATTATACTTATTCAGTCTTAATACCTACTCCTACCAAAGCTTGGTTTGACAAAAGCCCGTTTAGTTTCATAGATTACCAGTGCAGGCAGTTCAAGGATCTACCATTATGATTATTCCTAATATTAGCTACGGTACAGCCCATCAGCTGTCATACCGCAATATTTACGATCTTTCGAGGCAGCTTCTTTCATGATCCACTACACGTGAAATGCGTACGCCGTTAATCGTTAGGGAATTAAATATTCCGTGATCCACAGTGTCAAGAGTGTGCCGAGAATAACAGCACTGCTTGAAACAACCGCAGAAATGAATGTGGGATGTACGACGAACGTATCCGTTAGGATAGAGCGGCGAAATTTGGCATTATGCGCTATAGCAGCAGGCGACCGACTTGAATGTCTTTGTTAATAGCACGACATCGCCTGCAGCATTTCTCCTGGGCCCGTGACCATATCGGCAGGACCTTAGACGAATGGAAACCAGTGGTCTAGTCACATGAGTCCCGACTTAAGTTGCTAAGACCTGATGGCAGGATTAGAGTTTGGCGCAGACCCCACGAAGCCATCGGCCCAAGTTTTCAGCACGGCACTGTGCAAGCTGGTGGTGGCTCTACAGTGGTCTGGGCTGTGTTTACATGGTGTGGACTGGGTCATCTGGTCCAACTGAACAGATCATTGACTGGATATGGTTATGTTCGGCTACTTAGAGACCATTTGCAGCCATTCGTGGGAGTCATGTTCCGAAACAACGATGGCATTTTTATGAATGACAGTGCACCCTGCCATCGGGCCATAATTGTTGCGATTCATTTGAAGAACATTTTGGACGATTCAGGCGAATGATTTGACCTGCCAGATCGCCCGACATGAATCCCATCGATCATTTGCGGAACATAATCGAGAGGTCAGTTCGTGCACAAGATCCTGCACCGGCAACACTTTCGCACTTATGGACGGCGCTAGAGGTATCATGGCTCAATAATTCTGCAGAGGACTTCCAACGGCTTGTTGAGTC
This sequence comes from Schistocerca serialis cubense, assembly GCF_023864345.2. Taxonomy (NCBI): domain Eukaryota; kingdom Metazoa; phylum Arthropoda; class Insecta; order Orthoptera; family Acrididae; genus Schistocerca; species Schistocerca serialis. Next base: position 529,271,560 of record NC_064640.1, read on the forward strand.
CACGCCATTTCGAGTTGCTGCACTACGCCGAGCAAAAGGAGGTCCGACACGATATTAGGAGGCATCCCATATCTCGTCACCTCAGTGTAGACAAGAGTGCAAACGGTAGCTTTGTTCGTGAAACATTATTGTCTGAAACAGAAAGAGGGAGGAGGTTAATAATACAAGTATTAGCTGCAATACGCTTGCAGATTTAAAATACAGAGGTAAATATGCGTAAGCGGAGATAAAAATTGAAATAATGTATCAGTTTAGTTAGCGTGATTATCAATAAAGACAGTTAGCCAGTCTGAAACTCATTGCAGTCGCCTCCAGTCTTCAAAAATTACACCCGCTTATTCGAAAGCTAAAAAAGACGAATCGGATATAACGTCTCTTCGGCAACGCTTTCATCAGACACGAAACTCATCTTCATATTGTACGATGATGTAAACGGAAATTCATGGCATACTTTCCAGGGAACGACGGAAAACCTAAATTTGAGTATGTGGACGGGGATTTCAATCTCGCTCTTCCCGAACGCGTGTGTTATTTCCGTACAGTCCTGGCATAAATGGGTTCCTGACGCCCACCATTCTATTCGGCGCAGACCTGAGTCACAGTAGACCGTCGACGGCTCTGCGGGAGCGACATGACGTCCGTTCGTTGCACTCTCGTGGTCGTCCTACGGGTCGGTTTTGGAATTTGAGAACACTGTCTTTGCGATATTGAAAACCCACCCTAGACGCAACTGACCTCTCGAATCAAAGTTCTTGTGTGATCTGCAATACTCTATAACCTATGTGACTTGCACCGTTTATCACGCCACGTTCGAAGTCCGTTAACTCGCGACGTGCTGCCATGTTCACTGCACCTTTAAAATCTTCAAAAATTACACCCAGCTTGTTCCGAATGCACCGCGCAGACGTCGTGGCTAATCAGGCGCCATACGCCGCCTACGCGGCACATCTTCAAATTGGACAACCAGTCCCGTGACTTTTGGCCACGTAGTTTACAGCAAACATGTATTTCGAATGGAAAAACACACAGTAAAAGGCTTCTACGATTCACAGATAGGTGACGGGCATGGCATTCTCCACACAGGTTAAACGGACATGGCAGCAAGGCATTTTACCATGAAAAGAAGCATCTCGTCGTCAAAGGACCTGAGCGCATAGCATGTAAAATAACGCTAAGAATGTCAAAACAATGTATAACCGGTACATTTTGTCTCTAAGTGCTACCATTACGGAATGAGGTTTTAGTTGGCCTTAGAGAGGGTAACTATACTTCTTAGTATTTGTATTGTCCGCCAGCACCACTCTAAGGAGGTAAACATATACAGCATTCCCCATTTATCATTGTTTACACTAGTCTTTCTTGTTCCCCATCAGCATTTGTCTGCTGATTATCGTAGTCCACCCGCAGGCTGAAACGGCAGCCGTTCACCTTGCTCTACTCCACGCCAGCTTTCCCAAGAGCGGCACGGCCTAAATATCTGTTAGATAACCTAGACGTGTAAATATGCAACGATTCATCACAGGGTATAAGAAAATTAAACGGCAGTGTCCTAGCGTAAGTAATGATCCTGTCATTCTCCTAGATTATTCGAAAGACTACAGAAAACACAATGAGGGTGTGTGGACTTGAACTCTTTTTCTCCAAATACGTGTGCAGTGGCTTACAAATGGAACATACCCACTAGTACAAGAATGGTTGTAGCAAGAAATGGAAACACAGTTCCTGATCTAAGAATGACAATAATTTATTTCAAGAGGTTCACTTATGTGTTCTCTTCCTAAACATTATTTTTTTCGTTACACGTTCGATGTTATAATATACGTCACGTAGATCACAGTGAGTAGGTCAAATATCACAATAATTTTACGCCCAGATTGCAGTTATAAGAGTCGAAGGACATGAAAGATAATACATAGTTCAGAAGGGTTGTAGCCTACCCAGATATTATTCAATATGTACATTGAGCAAGCAGTTAAGGAAACTAAAGAAAAATGTGGAGGAGGAACTTAAGTTCAGGAAGAATAGGGAAACCTTTGAGGATTGACAATGACACTGATTCTGTCAGTGACAGCAATAGCTTCAGAAGTGCAGCTGAACGGAATTGATACTATCTTGAAAAGACGCTATAACCTGAACACCAGGGTCAGGGTCACTGTGCGGTTCGGCCCCCAAGCCCCCAGTGGACCCCCCCCCCCCCCCCCCCCTCCCACCGCCCCCCGGTAACGTCTCACACCAGACGAGTGTAACCTCACTGTTTGCGTGTTAGAGTAATTATGGTGTACACGTACGTGGGGAAAGTGTTTGCGCAACAATCGCCGACGTAATATAACTGAAGTGGAATAAGGGGAATCAGCCCGCATTCGCCGGGGTAGATGGAAAACCGCCTTAAAAACCATCCACGGGCTGGCCGGCACACCGGACCTCGACACTGATCCGCCGGGCGGATTCGTGCCGGGAACCGGAACGCCTTCCCGCTCGGGAAGCAGCGCGTTAGACACTAGATTTTCTCTTAAATTAGCCAATGCTTACGGAATTACATCAGGCTATGAGACACTAAAAGCAGTAGAAGAGTTTCGCTATTTGGCAGCAAAATAAGTGATGACGGCCGAAGTAAAAGAGATATAGAAAGTAGACTAGCAGTAACAAGAAAATAATTTACGACAAAGAGAAATTTTTTAACATCGGATATAAATTTAAGTGTCAGGAGACCGTTTCTGAAGGTATTTGTCTAGAACGTAGCCTTTAATGGAAGTGAAACGTGGACAATAAACTATTCAGACAAGAAGGGAATAGTGCGTTTTGAAGTGTTATGCCACAGAAAATTAGAATGAGGTAGTAACCGAATTGAAGAAAAAAGGAAGTTACGGCACAAACTAACTAAAAGAAGGGATCGGTTGACAGGACGCATCACGAAGCGTCAAAGAATCCTCAATTTGGTAATGGGAGGGCGAGGGGAAATTGTACAGGGAGACCAATGTTTGAATACAGTAAGTAGGATCACGTACGTGCAGGCTGCAGTAGTTATGCAGAGAGGAAGAGGCTTGTACAAGGCAGACTAGCGTGGAGATCTGCATCAAACCAGTCTTCGGTCAGAAGTTCAAACAACATGAGACGCTCACAATACGCTATGTAACGGCAATTATTTACAATTGCAGTTCATAGCTTATTACGATCATTATTCTCGGAGCGACTGTGTTTTGGATACGTTCAAGATGCGTCTAAAAAGTTTGCTGAATTGTACAATGAACATATTAAAACCAATGATATTCGTCTTGTACGTAATCTTCGTTATTCAAAATAGACTGGTGATAACATTTACAAAACTTCTAGGCGCTGAAAGCATCAAACCGCAATGACATGTGACGTCAGCAAAGGGTGACAGACATTTTGTTGTGTCCCTATCCTTACACCTCTCGTGAATGCTCGGGTTCCGAAAAACATGCGAAACATTGAGTGCTTGAATTGTCTCAAACCTGCCCCTCCCATCTGTCGCCGCAACAAATCTTCTAAATGCTGAGTAGACGGCAGACTTTTGCAGTGTATGACTGGTTCAAAATCGGTAAGATACATTCTTAGCAGCGCCTTCTCATGTTACCATCTCCGGGTACTTGTGAATTCCGATGATTATTAATTTATTCTCCCTCGTACCGCAAATAAAAGCACAACAGGACAACTCAGTATGGAAATCAATAGTTTTTGTAATTAGTTGGTATTATTTCGTCATACGCTAATACTGGAAGGGAGAATCGTTTCGCTTTACATTCTGGTTTGCCATTGGACGGAGTATCTTTTGCGGAAATCTTCCACTTGGCCTTTCCGTCAGTAGTGTTTTCAGAAGACAATTTTCGTCACGTATTTTGCCGTAAGAGTTTGGTGATCTGTCTCTTTCGATTTGAAAAACAAGTTTACTCTTACCAGTCACAATTTGTTTTATTTCCGTTACGTGTTCCAAAGATTTAAACTTCCTTCGTCAATTGGATTTATGTGAATTAATACGACATTTATGTGGTTTGTTACGACTTTGGAATAACTTATAAATAACTCGCGGCACCGTCCAATAGTAGAAGACGAAAATAAAACACTGTTCTTAGTAAAGCATCTGTTGATGGTGGGCTTCCTACGGATATGCAGGCAATCCGTTTTTCATTGTAACCGCCTTGCTCATATCTCAACTATGAAATGATCCCTTGAATTCAGTTTGGTCGCCTCAACCTATTACCACATCTCAGAAAAGTCTCCAGCGTGACTATATTTACGCGGAATGTACTTCTGGCGTCATGGTATAGGGCACCATGGAGTCTTGCGCGCGATTTTGGCTTCCAAGAATTGCAAGTACTCTCAACAATTACATGTGCATCTCTGATATTGTAGAACCTGAAATTTTGTCTTTTTTCAATTATTCCCGGTGCTGTATTCCGATAAATCAAATCCTCCACCGAAAATAATAATTTAAGTTGCTCGCGATTTTCCCAATAATTGACTCCAAGCGGAAGATATTTACACCTCGCTTAGCAACGGCGATGATATCATTAATGAAATTTGGGCTATACAGAAGGTACGATTGGCGATACCTCTTTGTATATCATCCGCGGCAGGAATAAAAAAAAAGGGGAGGGGGGGAGTGATAATTCAAGTGAAAGAGATGCATCCCCTACCACAAAATGTAGGCCGTAAGATGACTTACGGATTGCAGATGGTGATATTAATAGTTCTTTCAGAAAGGTCGCCAGCCACATATTTGTCCATTCCGAGCTTGTGTGCAGCCTCTGGGACTATGAACACTGCTATTCGGTTCATCCGCACAACAGATATCCCTTGGACCTTTGACATGTTGCCCACTGCACAAGTCTGGAATTTCGTAGAGAGCAGAGTAGCTTGTGAGGCTCATCTTGGAATGAGTATCGCTGAATTTGGGGTCTCATGTAAACTGTTTGAACGCTACTTTCCTGGGATACATTAAAAACCTGTTTGTTTCGATGTCATGACATGCTGACACTCTTAAAGCAGCGCGTGTCACTTGGGGGTGGAATACGAATGTTGATGACTTACGGAGTACAGATGTAGTTATGTAATATTTGATGAATACTCTGTATACTGACTTTAGGATATATATGTATTTTTTTAAAAAGAAGTAAAGTTAGGGTTTAACGTCACTTTAGCGATGACGACACTGAAATCGGAACACAAGCATGGTTGGGGGATGAACGGGGAATGACATCGGCGGTGTCGGTTTGAAAGCCGCCGTTCCTCTGTTTGCCTTAAGCTATTTACGGAAAATACTAGAAACTTAAATTTGGACGGCCGTCCGAGAATCTGAATCGCTGTCCTTTCGAATGCAAGTCCATTACTGTTACCGATATACCACCACTTGCGGTGTAGAATACAAATCATTATGGTGACTCCTTAAGGAGATGTAGCTTTAACAGACATCGGCATGCGACTGCTTTAGTCCCATCCTATTGTAACATTTCCGGCTCTGGGAGACATAATATTGAATTCCAAGCTTCTCAACGTAGTTGAGATAGAATGTGTTAGCTGATATATGATGTAAGAAGTGGAGTGAGGTGCAGACAACAGATGATACAACACATACCAATTCCATGTGAATGAAATTGCTGCAACTAATGGGATAATATGACTGGCTGCAACAACAGGAAAAGTAGGGATTGCCTTTGGACAAGCGCGCCAATTCTCTAACTTTCATTTATTAATATTTTTAAAAAATATAATTCAGATTTAACTGATAGTGATACCAGCTATCCAAGCAATAGTAAGCTGTCATACACTCCATTCAGATTTCATTTTTAAAGCCATTTTAATAACATTATAATTACGATATGCAGACGCAGCGCTTCGTGCGTTATCACTCCCGCCAAAATTACGCACCGAGCCAAGTGATTCGGGCTGCTGAGTTCAGTTTAGCTTCACGGGCCGCGCGGTATAGTTCGCAGTCTAGAGGCCGCCCGATAAAATCTGAGTTGTGCAATGTCTATAAAATTATCTTAAGAAATCAGCAGTGCAGAGAGGAACAGAGTTTAGAATATTTTATTTAATCCGTGACTGCAGTTTCTACTATGTATATAACTTACCAGGACTATAAGTGTTATATCTGAAATACTTTACGTCTGACTTTGTAGGTGTACGTTTTGTTATATCTCTTGTTAGTAGTTTGACTCTCTGTTGTGTGTGTCATTAGTAAAAAGCCATAGTCATCCCAGTCAACTCTGAATCTTCATTCAGTAGCTTAGTGAGCCGTAGCCGAGTTACTAGTAAACATCACAGCTTCGCCTCAAAGACAACGGATCTGCGACGTAAGTGCTACTTTTGCGTAAGCGCAAGAACATCGTTAGAAGACGCCAGGTAAGTGGACAATTACAGAATTGCAGTGTTCCGCTTCCACGAGGCAGAGTAAAATGAGGCCCTTCACACGTCTAGCATTCCAGTGCAAATGGGGACAGGGACGCCGACTGACATCACATTCAGTTGCGAAATTTTTAAGGCGTTCTGTTAGGATCGTATCGCTGTAATATATACCTATATTCCCATAAAACGTTTTCCTCTGGTTGTACCTTATTATGAGGAAGCCGGATTTATAACTGCACGGAGGAAGTTTTGGTAAGAAGTGATACCCAGTCGCTCTTGTGACGATACTCATAGTACTAAAGCCTAATTTAGCAGTGTGTATAAAACTATGATTGACATCTTCACTTTCAGGCATTAGACGTGACGCTTATTTCGTCACCGTGGATCAGCCTTACTCATGTCATCCCTTTTTGGGTCTTCCAAGACTTCCTTTTCATTTGGTACATATTTGATAGGGTGTAGTGGTAATGGCCACGCTCATATTCTTTCTACATGTTCTCGTCATTTATTCATCTATTATACTGTTCACTGGTTCTACTTTCGAAGCTGTTAGGAGTCTCATTTTAGACGCTTAACTCTTATTTCCCTGTTGAAATTTAATTCTAGTGTCTTTCCTCACCTTATTTTCTAAAGTTCAGTTTACAAGTACCACACACATGTTGCAATTTTAGAATTTTTTTTATTCTTTTCTTGATGGTGATTTCCAAGACCGTTCAAACTTTTCTTTCTTGTTATCTTGTCAACAACGCAAATTTTTGCTCTTGTCTATTTTGCGTGTATGAAATGTATCTAGATGTTTGGGTCATTGCGCTGGCGGTAATTGAGAGGGTCACCGTTCATTTTTACGAAATTACTGGACCTTGTGACACGTATGCAGCTAAATTAATAACGATCCTTATTTATTTCTTAAATGTGTGTGTTTGACGGATTCCATCTAGATTCATTTCCTCCTCAAGCACAACAACCCCAAAAACTAGTTACACATTGTCTACAAAGCGAAGCTCCTATCAATACCCGTCACCCGGTGATTAGCGTTTGGTAGCTCGAAAGCCAGCTAATGGCACAATGTAAGATTAATTATATCACGTCTGGTTGCCAATCCTTCCTAACGCATACACTGTTCACATAGTCTGTGTTCTGCGTTCTACGACTCTCAGGTGCGGCTCATCGAACCATCTCATCTACATTTTTCCGCACTATCGGCTGTGCGCAGTTCCTGCCTGGGAGCGCGGGCGAGAACATTGTGCGGCATTCCGGTTACGCGCGCGAGGAAATACTGTATAACTGGACGCGCGCCGACCCCGAGCGTGCCAGGGAAAGTGGGCCAGTGTGCCTCTTTGGAAAGGGATTTGCCATATGACTGCACAGCGGCTGCTGCGCCGCACCGTAGAGGACATCCGGAAACGCACAGACTGCATGCGCCCGTGACACTGTGCGCTGCGTGCCACAAGGCGTCTCCTGCCATTATTGGGTGCTTCTCTTGTTACTGCGTGCCCAAATGGAGTCAAGGAAACTCCAATTAATATGTCTTCGTACTCGTCATGAACTCCATTACATTACACCTACAGTCCATGCGCAAGGTATTCGATTAATATAGTAGCGGGATATCGAGTCTGCTTGCTTTACTCATACATGACATGTTGCAAACAATAGTTGCAGGTGAAGAGGTAGATACCGTCTTCCTAGATTTCCAATGACGTTCCATACAGTTCCTCATAAGACAACTGAGAAAATACGGAGAATCGTCACAAATATGTGACTGGATCGAGGAATATTTGACTAATATAGCCTAGTACGGTATACTGCACGGCCAATGTTGCACACAAAAGAAAACATCGGGTGCGACCCCAAAGAAGCGTATTAGGACTTCTTATGTTCTCAATATACATAAATGCTATTTCAGACAGAATCAGCAGCACTAGAGGCTGTTCTGACAATACTATTGTATACAGGAAAGTATCATAAGGCATTATGTTAAGATTTCGAAAAGATGTCCACTTTGGTGTAATGAATAGCAGCTCCATACATGTGGATAAATGTCAGATAATAATCTCTATGAAAAAGAGAAAGAACCTCATATTATCTGATAACAATGTTAGTAATGAGCATAAAAAATGGGTCTGCTCTTAGCACTATGGGACTTAACATCTGAAGTCATCAGTCCCCTAGACTTAGAACTACTTAAACCTAACTAACCTAAGGACATCACACACATCCATGCCCGAGGCAGGATTCGAACCTGCGACCGTAGCAGCTGCGCGGTTCCGGACTGAAGCGCCTAGAACCGCTCGGACACAACGACCGGCCCATTGTATAACTATTGTATTTAGTAGTAATACAAAGAACCAATATGGAATCGGACGATTACATAAAGTCAATAACAGGGAAGGCGAATGGAAGAGAGATCTGGGGAAATACAGTGCATCTGTAAAGGAAATCGCAGAAAGATGCTAATCCGACCAATTCTAGATAATTCTTCCAGTGTTTGGAATCCTCATTAACTAGTCATCACAACACACTTCGAATTTCGCGACGAGCTGCTAGGATCGTAAAAGGTCGGCATAGATCACACAAAAGTGTAGTAGAAATGCTCTGGGAATTTAAATGAGAATGCTTGGAAGGAAGACGATGTAGATATACACTGGTTTAAAATGAACACCTCTAAACCCTTAACAGGGAAACGTGGTGTCTGTATGGGGCGGTGATACAAAGCAGTTAAGCGGTGTGTTGTGTAAAGCTCAGTTAGAGCTTTAGCGCTCTGTATGAATTAAGAACAGCGTAATTATCTCTTAACAATAGTATTTCATATACTGAAAGAGTGGACTGTTGTTGCGATCGTCGTTACACTTAAGTAAACATTTTAGTTATTCCAGGACAACATCTACGAGCAGGGCTCGTGCAGTTAAGTGAATTCCAGCGAGTCGCATTGTACCTAATTCGTCCGGATTGCCAAACTCTTTGGGCGTGAGGACAGCACCGACCAAGCGACAGCTACCGTAGTGTATGAAGCAGCGACATATAGGAGAAACAGCAGCGACAACCTGTGACGACCGCACATTTGCAGTGTTTGCTGAGCGAACACTAAAAGTAAAAAACAAACGCATAACGTCATCCATCCAGTTCCGTCTAGAATATTTGTTCTCACAGCAGGTCAGTGCCCCTACACGTAGCCTTTTCGCGTTGTCATGTTAGCCAAACACCTGACCAACGACATCACGAAACCTCCTACCCTTAAACAAAGGTGGAACATGATGTTGCGGTACCTAGTCCCATCCGCATTACTGGCAACATCGAATGCTAATCGAAGGTAGCATGGATAGTAGGGATGTTCCAATACCAGATTCTGTACGATATTTGATATCTATATCGTTGTCTGCCAGCAATGAACGATGACCCTTGCCAAAGTGGGCTGGCTCGCGTGCCTCAACGATACATATAATCGTATCGTAAGTGCAACAACGGAGAGATGTCTGTGAAGTGCTGACAAACATGCTGTTGCTAAAGAGGAGCAACAGCTTTTCAGTAGTTGCATGGGGAGCAGTCTGAATATGGCCTGGAGTTCGACAGTAGAGAAGAAGGAGAAGGAAACTAGTAAAAGAATGTAAACTGGAGGAAAGAAATGACAGAGCAACCGATCTGGTATTTTGCTCAGAGCATAATTTAATCATTGCTAACACTTGGTTTAAGTGTCATGTAAGATGACTGTATATGTGCACGAGATCTAGAGTCACTGGAACCCTTCGTACTGATTGGTAAAGCACAGATTTTGAAACCAGATTTTAAACTGTAAGACATTTTTAGCGGCAGATATGGATCCTGACTATAATTTATTGAATACAAAATGTGAGCTAAAGCTTAAGCAATTACAAAAGATAGGAAATTAAGGAGATGGGATCTGGGTAAGTTTAAGGAAGACTGAAGCTGGGGAAGGGAATACAGTAGAAGACGAGTGGTATCCTTGAGAGATGAAAGAGTGAAGGCAGCATAGGATCAAATAGCAATGAAGGCACTGTACAAGCTGGTGGTGGCTCCATAAAGGTGTGGGCTGTATTTGCATGGAGTGGGCTAGGTCCTCTGGTCCAGCTGAACTCGGAATGGTTATTTTCGGCTGCTTGGAGATCATTTTCAGCCATTCATGGACTTCACTTCCCAACCAATATTGATGTTTTCAAAGACGACAATGCGCCATTTCACCGGATCACAAATTTTCGCGATTAATCTGGAGATCCTTCTATACAATTCGAACGAATGATTTGGCCACCCAGATCGCTCGACATGTATCCCATCGAACATTATGGGACTTAATCGAGAGTTAATTTCGGGCACAAAATCCTCCATCGGCAACACTTTCGCAGTTATGGACGGTTTTAGAGGCAGCATGGCTAAGTATTTCTTCCGGGGACGTCCAACGACTTTTTGAGTCCATGCCACTTCGAGTTGCTGCACTACATCGGGTACAAGAAGATCCGACACGATATTCGAAGATATCCCTTGACGTTTGTCCCCTCAGTATATACTTTGCTTGAGATTAGAATATTTGTTTTTCACTGCTTAGAACTCTAGTGGATTTTGCACTCAAGTTAGTTCCAGAAGATACTGCATACTTCCACTTATCGTCTTATATTATAAATAAATCCTTTTGCGTGAATGAAATGCTTAAAAATATACAAGAAATCAATACCTTGCGACACTTTTGGAATCGATGATTTTGTGCCAATATTATCGAGTTATCGATGCAATATAAATGCGAAATTCACATTTCATTGATGCCATACTATGTGATCTACCAGTAGATCTCGTCGTTTAATCATGTTAAGTAATACATTTCTTTTCTCCTGATCTGAATTCTGTACTTCCTAATAAGTTACGTGATCTACTCGCCTAATTTTCGGCATTCTGCTATAGCACCGCATTTCAAAAGCATCTATTCTCTTCTTGTCTGATCTGCATATTTCGCGTATTTCACTTACGTACAAGGGTACACTTCAGACACATACCATCAGATCTAGTAGATATCCTTGGATTACGCTGGAGATACTGAATTTAACTGATGAAAGAAGAAAATATAAAAATTCAGAAAATGAAGCAGGCGAAAGCGAAAACAGACGTCTACCAAATAAGACTGCCAGAAAGTGCAAAATGGCTAAAAAGGAATGGGTGCAATACAAATGGAATGTATGAGAAGCGTGTATAGCAAGGGGAAAGATAGATATCAACTATAGGAAAACTGAATTGCCTTTTGGAGAAAAGGGAAACCACTGTGTGAATATCAAGAGATCAGATGACAAGCCAGTATTAAGCAAAGAAGGGGCAGCTGAAAGGTAGGAGGAATATATAAAGGAACTATACAAAGTAAATGAACTTTAAGGCAATGTTATAGAAAGAGAAAAAGATGTAGGTGAGGATGAGATGGGAGATACTATGTTACGAGAAGAATCTGAAAGAGCACTGAAAGATATGTCGAAACAAGGCCTATGGGGTAGACGATATTCCCTCAGACTTTGGAAGAGCCAGTCATGGCAAAAGTATTTCACATAATGTGCAAGATATATATGACAAGCGAAATACCCTCAGACTTCAAGAAGAATGTGATAATTCCAGTTACAAAGAGAGCAGGTGGTGACAGGAGTGACTGTTACCCAACCATCAATTTAATAAGTCACAATTGCAAAATATTGACATGAAATATTTATAGAAGAATGGAAAAACCGGTAGAAGCCGACCTCGGGGAGGGTCATTTTTGGTTCTGGGTAAGTGTAGGAACAGGCGAGGTAATGCTGCCCAACGACGTATCTTAGAAGATATGTTAAAGATAGAAAAACCAGCGTTTATAGCATTTGTAGGTTTAGAGGCAGCTTTTGACAGCGTTCACTTGAATACACTCATTGAAATTCTAAAGGTGGCAACGATAAAATACAGGGAGCGAAAGGTTATATACAATGTGTACAGAAAACGAGAGTGTAGTTCTCAGAATCTAAGGACGTGAAAGAGAAGTAGTAGTTGACAAGGGGGTGAGATAGCGTTGTAGTTTATCCCCGATGTTATTCAATCTGTACACTGAGGAAGCATTAAAGAAATCAAAGAAACATTTGGAGAAGGAATAAAAACCTTGAGGTTTGCCGATGACTGTGTACTTTTGTCAGAGGCAGCAAAAGGTCTTGGAAGAGCAGTTGAACGGAATGAATAGTGTCCTGAAAAGAGATTATGAGATGAACATCAACAAAAGTAAAACAATGGTAAAATAATTTAATCGAATTGAATAAGGGGGACTCAGATTAAGAACTGAGGAATTAAAAATAATGGATGATTTTTGCTATTTTGGCATTAAAGTAACTCAGGACATAAAATGCAGACTGGCTACAGCGAGGAAAACATTCATCAGAAGCAGGAATTTGTTAACAATGAATATAAATTTAAGTATCACTAACTCTTTTCTGATGCTATCTGTCTGAAGTGCACCCTTTTACGTAAGTGAAACATGCAAAATATCCAGAACAGACAAGAAGAGAATAGATGCTCTTGAAATGCGGTGCTATAGAAGAGTGCCAAAACTTAGGCGAGTAGATCACGTAACGTACGAAGAAGTACAGAATTCAGTTCAGGAGAAAAGAAATGTATGGCTTAACATGATTAAACGACGAGATCTACTGGTAGAACACATGCTATGGCACCAATGAAATGCGAATTTCGTATTGATATTGCATCGATAACTCGATAATATTGGCACAAAAAATTGTTCAAATGGCTCTGAGCACTATGGGACTTAACATCTATGGTCATCAGTCCCCTAGAACTTAGAACTACTTAAACCTAACTAACCTAAGGACATCACACAACACCCAGTCATCACGAGGCAGAGAAAATCCCTGACCCCGCCGGGAATCGAACCCGGGAACCCGGGCGTGGGAAGCGAGAACGCTACCGCACGACCACGAGCTGCGGACATTGGCACAAAAGCATCGATTCCAAAAGTATCGCAAGGTATTCACTTCTTGCGTATTTTTAAGCATTTCATTCACGAAAAAGGATTTATTTATAATATAAGACGATAAGTGGAAGTATGCAGTATCTTCTGGAAATAACTTGAGTGCAAAATCCACTAGAGTTCTAAGCAGTGAAAAACAAATATTCCAATCCCAAGCAAAATCTATACTGTGAGGACAAACGTCATGGGATATCTTCGAATATCGTGTCAGATCTTCTTGTGCCCGGTGTAGTGCAGCAACTCGAAGTGGCATGGACTCAAAAAGATGTTGGAAATCCCCTGAAGAAATATTTAGCCATGCTGCCTCTAGAGCCGTCCATAATTGCCAAAGTGCTGTCGATGCAGGATTTTTTGCACGAACTGAACTCTCGATTATGTTCCATAATGTTCGATGGGATTCATGTCGAGCGATCTGGGTGGCAAAATCATTCGTTCGAATTGTATAGAAGGATCTCCAAATAAATCGCGAAAATTTGTGGCCCGGCGAAATGGCGCATTGTCATCTTTGAAAACTTCATTGTTGATTGGGAAGTGAAGTCCATGAATGGCTGCAAATGGTCTCCAAGCAGCCGAAGGTAACCATTCCGAGTCAATTATCTGTTCATCTGGACCAGAGGACCTAGTCCATTCCATGTAAACACAGCCCACACCTTTATGGAGCCACAACCAGCTTGTACAGTGCCTTGTTGACAACTTGAGCCCGCAGCTTCGTGTGATCTGCGCCACTCTCGAACCCTACCATCAGGTCTTACCAACTGAAGCCGGGACTCCTTTCACTAGACCACACTTTTCCAATTGTCTAGTGTCCAACCGATATGGTCACGGACCCAGAAGAGATGCTGCAGACGATGTTGTGCTGCTAGCAACGGCACTCGCGTTCGTCCTCTGCTTCCATAGCCCATTAACGCCAAATTTCGCTACACTGTCGTAACAGATAGGTTCGCCGTACGCCCGACATTGATTTCTACGGTGGCTTGTGTTTTAGCACTGACTACGCAAACGCTGGTGCTCTCTGTTGTTAAGTAAAGCCCGTCGGCCACTGCGTTGTCCACGGTCAGAGGTAACGCATGAAATCTGGTATTTTCGCCACACTCTTGACACTGTGGATCGCGGAATATTAAATTCCCTAACGATTTCCGAAATGGAATGGCCCACGTGTCTAACTTAAACTACTATTCTGCGTTCAAAGTCTGTTAAATCCCATCGTGCGGCCATAAGCACGCCCTAAATCTGAGAGCAAATGACAGCTCCACCAATGCACTGCGCCGGCCGAAGTAGCCGTGCGGTTAAAGGCGCTGCAGTATGGAACCGCAAGACCGTTACGGTCGCAGGTTCGAATCCTGCCTCGGGCATGGATGTTTGTGATGTCCTTAGGTTAGTTAGGTTTAACTAGTTCTAAGTTCTAGGGGACTAATGACCTCAGCAGTTGAGTCCCATAGTGCTCAGAGCCATTTGAGCCAATGCACTGCCCTTTTATACCTTGTGTACGCAATACTGCCGCCATCTGTATATGTGTATAACATTGTCCCATGACTTTCGTCACCTCCGTATACATCTGTATGTACTTCTACTCTCCATATGCCATCTGTCCGGATGTAGGGGAGAGTACTTAGAGTAACTGTATGATTTACGGCTTTTTAAGTTTCAGTCACGGATGTTCGATGGAGAAAAGATTGTCGATAAGCCTCCGTATGAGCTCGACCTGTTCGTTTCGTGAGGAGAACGTACGTGAGATACAGTAACGTGTCGCCGAACCCTTCTTGGAATGTTCGCTCCTGGAATTTTAACAGTAAACCTCGCTGTGATGCACAACGCCTTTCTAGAATTGGCTGCCACTTGAGTTTGATAACCATCTTCGTGACGTACCGGCGCTTACTGAACGAACCTATGGCGAAACGCGCTGTTGTAAAGCTCTTTTCTAACGCTTCGAATAATTCTCCCTGGTAAGGCTAACGGCCTGATGAGCAACACCCAAAAATCTTTTGGAACAGGATATTGTAAACTACCTCTCTCGTGCGTGAATTACATTTGCTAAGGATTCTCCAATAAGTCTCAGTCTGACATCTGCATTTTCCGCAAGTTGTTTTATAAAGTCGTTCTACTTGACGTAATTGCAGATTGTTGCTTCCAAATGTTTTACGGTTATTGCTGTTCCTTTCTGCCTATTTATTCACAATACTGTCCGCCCCATTACCTGAATGGTCAGCGCGTTGGATTGCCACGCACGGGGACTCGGGTTTGATTCCCGGCTGGGGAGGGAGATTTTCTCCCCTCAGGAACTGGGTGTTGTGCTGTCCTCATCATTTCATTCCCATTGTCGACGCGCAAGTCGCCCAATGTGGCGTCGCACTCAATAAGACCTGCACTCGGCAGCCGAACTTCCCGTCTGGGAACTTCCGGCCACTGACGCCATACGATCATTTCCATTTCCATTCACAATACTTTACATTCATTTAATTTGAGTGTCAGCTGCCAATCTCTGCACCAAGTGTCGATCCTCCACAGGTTTTCACGCATTTTGCTATAATTTTCTGTCGTTACAACTTTCCTGTGTAAAACTGCGTCGTGGAGCTTGCGAAGTTATTTTTTTAATCATGTAGGATAATTTTTTGAGGTTTTTAGTTCTTCTGATGCAAATCTGTGGGTGGCATTTATTTCCCTGTATACGTTATTAAACTTCTTACGTAACTATATAGTCACTCTCAGAATCAGACGGAAGACTGCCAGGGCAGACGCATTAATATTGTACCTAAGCACGGAATTGTCATCTTAAATAGACATTCGAAAATATATATTCTAGGTATTGTATTAGTGTTTCGTAAAAATAACTGAGATGGCAGAAGACGCGCACGCGTATGAAAGGCCACATGGCAAGGCGACATGTATGTCATTGAGATGTGACGTCAACAGGGACACGCCGGAGAATGGAGGAAGAGGGCCATGTTCGGGTCAAGACTTTCTCTGCGGCCGCTGCTCGTTGTTGTTCGCCCTCACTACTCTCCTTTTGTATATCCAGGTCCAGCGCTGGACAACTGCTACCGCAGCCTACCAATTCCTTAGCCCTCTATGAAAAAATAATAAATAAAAATAAAAGGCCGATACCACTACCAGATTGAACGGTATCAGTAATATCATACATAATTTCACTGTAAACTGAACACTCTGTAATTCGAGCCTTAGGGAAAGGGAGGTGATAGGCTATGAAAGTTCTGCTGCTTTCGTTTCATGTGAACATCCTCTGTGTCCGCAGCTCGTGGTCGTGCGGTAGCGTTCTCGCTTCCCACGTCCGGGTTCCCGGGTTCGATTCCCGGCGGGGTCAGGGATTTTCTCTGCCTCGTGATGACTGGGTGTTGTGTGATGTCCTTAGGTTGGTTAGGTTTAAGTAGTTCTAAGTTCTAGGGGACTGATGACCATCGATGTTAAGTCCCATAGTGCTCAGAGCCATTTGAACATCCTATGTTTTGTTTCTCCTAGCCGTCTTATGAAAAGCCGCACCACTCTCAGCCGTAGTATATTTACTCTTTGCTTCACGTTCTGCGGATGTAATTATGTGTACTGCAAGGGCGTGCCCAGCAGTGGGCAGGTAAACCCAGACAACATAGGAGCTTATATTTTGGAAAATATTACTGTATGTACGGAGTATGTTAACGTATATTGTTTCAAGCAAATATTTAGCTTTATGCTGAATAATATCTCATTTATGATAATGCGGCACTTCAGAGTTTTACACATAGATGGTGTTCATGGGTTGGTTGGGTTGTTTGGGGGAAGAGACCAGACAGCGAGGTCATCGGTCTCATCGGATTAGGGAAGGATGGGGAAGGAAGTCGGCCGTGCCCTTTCAAAGGAACCATCCCGGCATTTGCCGCGAGCGATTTAGGGAAATCACAGAAAACCTAAATCGGAATGGCCGGACGCGGGATTGAACGGTCGTCCTCCCGAATGGTGTTCATGGGTGGCAGAACAGGCACATCTCCGTATCTTAAATTTTTATTCTGTTGCAGCATTTTGTTTGGGGAACTTTCATTGTATGTGTAGGCTTAGGACTTCGAGTTATTATACATATATTATATGGATTTTGACACAAAATAAATGGTACTACTCGCATTTTTTGTAATGGCTTATTAGCGTGAGATTCCGTTGCGACTCTTAAATGTGTTTAATCAACTTAGTGCCAGTGGAGGAGCAGTTTTGATAAGTCTGCAATAGACGCTTTAGGAACTCCAGTGCGCTGGCCGCGGTGGTCTAGCGGTTCTAGGCGCGCAGTCGAGAACCGCGCGACTGCTACGGTCGCAGGTTCGAATCCTGCCTCGGGCATGGATGTGTGTGATGTCCTTAGGTTAGTTCGGTTTAAGTAGTTCTAAGTTCTAGGGGACTGATGACCACAGATGTTAAGTCCCATAGTGCTCAGAGCCATTTTTTTGAACTCCAGTGCGAATCCCTGAAGGGAAGGCGACGTTCTTTTCGAGGAACACTGTTGAAAAAATTTAGAGAACTGGCATTTGAAGCCGACTGCATTGCTACTCTACTGCCGCCAATGTATACTTCGCGTAAAGACCACAGAATAAGATTACAGAAATTAGGACTCGTAGGGAGGCATACAGACAGTTGTTTTTCCTTCGCTGTGTTTGCTAAGGAAACAGGAAGAGAAATAATTAGTAGTGGTATAATGTACCCTACACCACGCACCATACGGTAGCTTGCGGAGTATATTATGCAGATGTACGAAGGCGTACTGAAAAGCAATGTCTTTGATTTTTGTATATGAGTGCTTTCAAAGCTCTCCAAATAAAATAAATGTTATTAACATTCTACATTTTTATTCTTCACGTCTAACCTGCAGCCATCTGCCGCTGGAGGAATCTGAACTGTAGCGTGTAACATGGCCGTGTGTAATGTGTCGGTGCGTGAGAAACAGCGTGCGGTAATCAAGTTTCGAATTCGAAGTGTTCGTCCACATTTAGAGCACCCTCTCTTTCAGCATGACGGTGCCACACCACACACGAGCACTGCGGCCTCTGCAACAATCTGACGCCTTGAGTTCACGGTCGTGATCAAACTCCTTACAGTCCCGGCCTGACCCCATCCGATTTTGATCTGTTTCCGAAACTTAAAGAACACCTTCAAAGACTTCACATGGATAGTGATGAAGTGGTGCAAGCAGAGATGAGGTGCCGGCCGCTGTGGCCGAGCGGTTCTAGGCGTTTCGGTCCGGAACCACGCTGCTGCTACGGTTGCAGGTTCGAATCCTACCTCGGGCATGGATGTGTGTGATTTCCTTAGGTTAGTTAGGTTTAAGTAGTTCTAAGTCTAGAGGACTGATGACCTCAGATTTTAAGTCCATAGTGCTTAGTGCCATTTGAACCATTTGAAGCGATGAGGTTGTGGCTCCGGCAACAAAGCTAAATGTTCTGCATTGAAGGTATCAATAAACTGGTCTCTCGTTGGGAGGACTGTGTTCGTCGCCATGGTCTCTATGCTGAGAAATAAATAGGTAGACATGAAGAATAAAGATGTATAATGTTAATAACGTTTGTGTTGTTTAAAAAGCTTTAAGAGTTTTCACATAAAAAATTCCGAGGCATTATTTTTCAGAACGCCCTCGTAGATATAGACGTGGTCTTGCTCTCCCCCGAGAGGAAGAAGCGTTGGTTCAAAACTATTCCATAGTGTTTACCAGCTACAGCTTCCCCAGTTGCAAGGTAATCAATAACAAGAACAGCCTTTGCATTTCAAGAAACGCGCTAACCTTTCCGGCAGTTGAAATCGGCGCCTCTTTTTTGGTGCAGGACAGTTTGCTGCCACCTCCCGCTATGACTGCTGTTCAGTTTGTGACATCAAGCGACGGGCCACTCTACACAATAACAATTCGGCTACTGGACACCGAGGAGTGGTGCATAACCCTAGGTCTAGAAGTTCGGAGATGGAATGTTTCATCTGTCGTACACCTGTTTCTATGTTCCCTGCGATCCGTTGGTCATCATCATCTTTCCTGAAGCAGCCTAGTTTGTTTTCAGCAGACGTAAACCAAGCGAGACGATCGCAAAGCAAAGGTAGCGTCGCTTAACTGCCGTTGCCCCGTGACGATATGTACATGTGACAGTTGACTCATAGAGTGGATTTTATCAGTAATACTCACCAGTGCCGCTGCTTCATCATTCCATTAAAGTCGCGTCACCGATATTGCTCTCTTTACACGGACAATCTTACTGTCCATATTCTTCTTTAGCATTTACCTGATCGCCACACACTCGGTTCGCCGCTTAGTCGACTCTACAAAACCGTGAACATAGACTGACACCACAAAGCCTGTCTTAGTACAATTTTACTCTTAGGCGAAACGCATTCAATCGAGCGCAAAGCGCTGGCGAAGGAATAGACTGAGGAAATATGGAAATAACTCATGTGTTGACCTACCAAACGAAGTCAAACTGAGGGCTTTTATTTTGCCCCATAGGCCACATAGCTATACAACATCTATCTTCTATGAGTTAAAATCCACCTAGCATGTTACTTTGGATGACAGAACCGATCTTGCGTGGAAACTACATGAACCTAAGAACAACTTCATCAAGCTAAGAAACGTTGGTAGTCATGCTGAGATACAGGAAGAGATGAATATTTGAAGTATGCTGCATCATGACAGCTGCTTGTATAAACACAGCTACGGCTGAAACGTGACAAGCGCTAAAACATAACATCTTCCAAAGCTCTTGACCTTTTTCACGATACATTTTTTGTTTGCGGGAATGAGAATGAATATTATTAATTTTTTTCTTGACACGTTATTTGTTACTTCAGCAGTAAATGTCACATAAACAGACTATAATTTATCAAGAGCAGAGTTTCTTTTCATTTTGTTGTTGTAATTACATTTTTAGCGTTTGTGGGTTGTTTCAGTTAAGTCACAAATCATCTCAATAAGTTCATTATACTCGACACTAGCTTCCTACACATCTTCAGAGATTTGACTTGTTCCATTATTCCTCACTTTTAGGTAAATAATCGAGCAATATTGACTCGAGGATATTTGACGGTTGGTATTACTGAGAGTATCCGCAACGATTTCGAGTTCTGAAGACAGTAAATAAATGGGTTAGTTTTGAAGTCCCGTAAGTCACTTAATACAAACATGTGAGAAAACAGGAAAAAGCTGATTACTGAGAAAACAAGGAACTATTAGTAAACTGTTTTACCACTTCGGATTAATACTTATGTAAAGACAACATGAAAGTTTGATGTGAACTTCAATTGTTTATTAAATTTATATGTAGATCTACATCTACATCTACATTTATACTCCGCAAGCCACCCAACGGTGTGTGGCGGAGGGCACTTTACGTGCCACTGTCATTACCTCCCTTTCCTGTTCCAGTCGCGTATGGTTCGCGGGAAGAACAACTGTCTGAAAGCCTCCGTGCGCGCTCTAATCTCTCTAATTTTACATTCGTGATCTCCTCGGGAGGTATAAGTAGGGGGAAGCAATATATTCGATACCTCATCCAAAAACGCACCCTCTAGAAACCTGGCGAGCAAGCTACACCGCGATGCAGAGCGCCTCTCTTGCAGAGTCTGCCACTTGAGTTTGTTAAACATCTCCGTAACGCTATCACGGTTACCAAATACCCCTGTGACGAAACGCGCCGCTCTTCTTTGGATCTTCTCTATCTCCTCCGTCAACCCGATCTGGTACGGATCCCACACTGATGAGCAATACTCAAGTATAGGTCGAACGAGTGTTTTGTAAGCCACCTCCTTTGTTGATGGACTACATTTTCTAAGGACTCTCCCAATGAATCTCAACCTGGTACCCGCCTTACCAACAATTAATTTTATATGATCATTCCACTTCAAATCGTTCTGCACGCATACTCCCAGATATTTTACAGAAGTAACTGCTACCAGTGTTTGTTCCGCTATCATATAATCATACAATAAAGGATCCTTCTTTCTATGTATTCGCAATACATTACATTTGTCTATGTTAAGGGTCAGTTGCCACTCCCTGCACCAAGTGCCTATCCGCTGCAGATCTTCGTGCATTTCGCTACAATTTTCTAATGCTGCAACTTCTCTGTATACTACAGCATCATCCGCGAAAAGCCGCATGGAACTTCCGACACTATCTACTAGGTCATTTATATACAGGGTGTCCCAGCTATCTTGTCCATCCAAAATATCTCTGGAACAATAACAGCTATTGGAAAACGACTTTCACCGCTATCAATGTAGGGCTGGGGCCCATGAATGTACATATTTGGAAACATTCTAAAACGAAAGCATATGTGTTTTTTAACACAAACTTATGTTTTTTTAAATGGACCACTTATATTTTTTCTTCAGCAATCCATAGCATGGCAAAGCACATACACAATGGCGTTGATTGTATCGAAATATTCCGATTACATCCCGAGATATTGAGACGCGAAGTTGATGCTTGAAACACCCGACATGCGCTGCTAGCGCACGCCCTGGTAGGTGTATTGGACGAGGTGGCCCAGTTAGGTGGCCTGCCCGATCTCTGGACCTTACACCGCTGGATTATTTTCTTTGAGGAGCAGTGGAGGATGCTGTTTACCAACATGAACCAACAACACCAGAGGACATGAAGCAACGCATTATTGGTGCTTGTACAGCCATCAAAGAGGAAACAGTAGCACGAAGTAGGGCATCCTTCATCCGCAGATTGACCCTATGCATGCAAGCCAATGGGCATCACTTTGAGCATGATATGTGAACGCTATGTTTAGTATGTAGTGCTGGTATCACAGTGGAAGTTTCTACTAAGGGCCATTTTACCCAGTGATGTTAAGAAACATTTGTCTGCAACAATTTGTCATTTAACGCATTAGATAAACATAACATTGATAATTATGTGATAATAAAACTAATTGGCTAAACATGTTTACATTCATCTTCTATGTCCTACCTGAACTTCCCAAATCAAAACATTTTTACCTAAACAACGGTAAAACTTTTAGTCCACTTGCTCGTTTCACTAAAACCATCAACATGAATTTTACTATTACGAGTGAATGATTAACTGTCACTTGCGCTAGATCTACAGTAAAGTAAAGTTTTAACGTTGAACGGCATTACCTTTTTAGTAACGGATTAACGATAAGCGAAGTTAACTTTGTGACTAACGTTGCGGTACACAGATATGTTACAGAACCGCATCACCCCTAGCCTATGGGATGAATACCTGCTGGAATGTACGACGTTAATGCAGGATGGCAGCAGACCGAATTATTCGTTTCGGACCTCTTGATAAGTATGGAAGTGTGGTTACGCATGTCAATCACATCGCGATTACGGGCAGCATGGGGTTCACACCTGAGCCTCAGGACGTGCGCTAGCAGCGCATGTCGGGTGTTTCAAGCGTCAACTTCGCGTCTTAATATCTCGGGATGTAATCGGAATATTGCGATGCAATCAACGCCATTGTGTATGTGCTTTGCCATGCTATGGATTGCTGAAGAAAAAATATAGGAGGTCCATTTAAAAAAACATAAGTTTGTGTTAAAAAACACATATGCTTTCGTTTTAGAATGTTTCCAAATATGTACATTCATGGGCCCCAGCCCTACATTGATAGCGGTGAAAGTCGTTTTCCAATAGCTGTTATTGTTCCAGAGATATTTTGGGTGGACAAGATAGCTGGGACACCCTGTATATTCTGAAAAGCAATGGTCCCATAACACTCCCCTGTGGCACGCCAGAGGTTACTTTAAGGTCTGTAGACGTCTCTCCATTGATAACAACATGCTGTGTTCTGTTTGCTAAAAACTCTTCAGTCCAGCCACACAGCTGGTCTGATATTCCGTAGGCTCTTACTTTATCAGGCGACAGTGCGGAAGATCAAAACTTCGTGACTTACGGAATTTTGAAACTAAAAGAACTGCATTTTATTACTGCCTGAAACAATAAACTTAATTCATACTCATAGGATTTACTGATGCGTATATCTACTTTCCTTGAGTATAAAATGTAATAAACATTTACAGCACGAATGAATTGCTCCCAACTTTCACAAGAAATATATTTTAATAAACAAGGATATGAGGAATATGCTTCTTAAATGAAAACGACAGTAAAACTTCCTAACTTACTCCTTGTTAGTGGTGCTCCAGTCATATATAGTACTCCAAAAACTTTTAATTTTCTCATAATTAGGCAGGTATTCCTGTAGCTTTCTACGATCTTCCACTTTCTTATATCAGTTGGAAGATTACCAGAGTATACTCTTTTTTCTGGCATCGTGATTGTGCTCGGATCAGAGTCTGGAAGTCTGAATGTGTGAGTACAAGGCCATTAATCTACTGGCTAGTCTTAGCTACACCAAAATGATCGCTCTAGTAAGCAAAATGGTTATATTGTGATACCTGATACTTTCTCACCTCGAGGCATTCAACGGGATAGGGCAGTTTTCTTGACTAATAGAGGCCACCAGGTTTTATAAGCAACAATATCATTATCTTCTGCATGTTGACTGTGACTGTTATTCCTGGTTGTATTTGTACTTAGTGACACCTTTCTGCTGATAACCGAAACTTCTCTGTCGTAAAGAAGAAAGGAATGACCCCTCCATGACAAGTACTTGTTTATAGAATGAAACCTATCTTTGACAAGTGCAAGAAGTTTTGTCACTATAGTATTGTCCCATTTTTGGGGAGAAAACCCATGTGAGAATGTGTGCGAATGTTTTACGTTTTCAGGAGTACTAGGAAAGTTCGTGTTACCAACAGTTGACGCTGACAACATATTCCAGCAGTAAGCTACTGTTACGTTAAAAAAAAAAATCTGTGATTGACGGAGTTCCAAAACCAAAGCAAATATTTACGATCCTCTCACAGCCATTTTATGCAGCCCACTTACGGGTTTCCTACACCTAATGATGTATCTACCCATCATCTTTCATTTTGTCACATAAAACTGAGTTGTCAAAAAGAGTGACTTACGGTGTTTTAAAACTGATTCAAATGTGGATCCTCGTCAATATCGAGCGTCAGTATTTTAGTTTTATCAGTATTATCGCCTTACACAGTGGCACTGTGGTTAAGACACTCAACTTCTATTCGAAGGAGTGGTTTTCAAATCCTCGATGAGCCATGTTAATTTCATCTTTCAGTGGTTTCCCTAAATTACTTAATATGAGTGCCAGCTTGGTTCCTTCGACAAGCTCACGGTTGATTTCCTCTCCAATTGTGCAACTGCTCACCCTAAAAATGATGTCTATGTCGACGGGACAGGGCATCCTTTCTTCCTTATTTCACTATTACTAGCACGGCACGGTGCATCGCGCAGTTGATTTGCTTGTGGATGTGGAGTCCAGATGCAACATACCACTTTTTATAATGCGGTGTGGTATAAGACCGGGTCAGTTCTGTTACGTCCGATATGGTGCGACACACTGTGTTACACAAAAAATAACTTGATAGTTAACACCAGTCTGCGCCAGGTCAATGTAAACTGTAGAATAAACCAAAAGAGTAATCCAGATAGTCAAGGGTCCAGCAAATCTGTCAATAATCCGTAGAAGCAATCTAAAACTGAGTCCAACTGAAATCCAGTAATCAGCTATTTCATGAAAAACTGTGTAAACGAGGTAGAGACGTTAGCACAGCACAACCGAAGTGTCTTCCGTGGTCCGGCTGCCCGGTTTTATCTCTGGCTTGACGTTGGCAGCCACGTCCACGTGACGGCCTTCTGGAGCCTCTTACCGGCCGCCAGAGAAGTATTTGACAGCAGAACATGGGCCTCGTTGTCAGATGACAGGAATATATAGAAATTCCTACCTGCGAAAGTAGCAGGACACGATTCATTCCTGAGAAGCTATGTGCACATTATCACGCAGCAGGTGAGTGTAGCGGTTTTCACCCAGTGATTGGTTCGCCGTACAAATCAAGAAATGGAAATGATCGCCACACTATTGCCATAATGCACTGTAGATCCGTAGATGTGCAGAGTAGGTTCAAATGGTTCAAATGGCTCTGAGCACTATGGGACTTAACATCTATGGTCATCAGTCGCCTAGAACTTAGAACTACTTAAACCTAACTAACCTAAGGACATCACACAACACCCAGCCATCACGAGGCAGAGAAAATCCCTGACCCCGCCGGGAATCGAACCCGGGAACCCGGGCGTGGGAAGCGAGAACGCTACCGCACAACCACGAGATGCGGGCGTGTGCAGAGTAGGGTTTATGTGACAATCCAACTTTACCGTTAGTTCATACGACCCGAAATTTCTACCTATCAGATTAGGCTCCTTCCCTTCAGCCGTCGAGAATGCAATGATCATGTTCGCACGGACAATAGAGGCACTGGTTCTTACACATATTGTTGGGGAGAGGATTCTTGACAATTTTCAGCGGTCATTTTCTATCAATGGCACCTTTGAAGAAGGTGGATCAGTACTCTTGTCTCTGTGGGCAAAAGAACGTTGAAAATCTAAACAGCTTCCAGAGTGGAATGTTCTAATTGTCTGGCTTCAACAAACAATACGTCCTGAAATTGCAGTAAGTTACGACTTCTCCTTCCAACAGTTGTCACAGTGTCAAAGGATTCGCTTGTGGTAGGGTTCGGTGTTTCACAATTTAACAGTTATTTGATTCACTCTCACCAAGTGCACTTCCTGCTACCACAGTCAGCTATAAACCTAGGTAAGGATAGTTCTGTGCTCCATTTGTCTTTGAATCGCACTAAATTTGTTATATGCGTTATCGTATTTTAACTGTTTGTGTGCCGTGTTTTCTGATTTTTAGATTGGGAACCACCTCGGTATTACCCTAACCGTGCGTGAGAAACCGCTAAAAATCACACGAGGGCTAAAAAAAATGGTTCAAATGGCTCTGAGCACTATCGGACTTAACTACTGAGGTCATCAGTCCCCTAGAACTTAGAACTACTTAAACCTAACTAACCTAAGGACATCACACACATCCATGCCCGAGACAGGATTCGAACCTGCGACCGTAGCGGTCACGCGGTTCCAAACTGACGCGCTTAGAACCACAAGGCCACACCGGCCGGCACACGAGGGCTAACCAATCTAACAGACCATTGGTCGTCAGTCGTGTGCATGGTTTTGAGCCAAGGTGGATTCATATTGTTGTCTCGTAGGCTAAAGCTCTGTGCGATAAGCTATATGAGCTGTTTTGCGATAAATCACGTTGTGATACATACGTGTCATACACAGAAGAGTCTAACTGAAAGAACTATTTAATTATAATATATCATGCCATGACTTGAGTTCCTAAAGTGCATTTAATTTTTCGTTTCGTTTTCTTTTAGAATTACAATAACTGATGTGGTGTATCGCAAAAACCTTTAACTCTCAGAGCAGTTAATGCAACCAAGTACCTTCTCTACTTACTGTTTATCTTTCGTAAGCGATTGCCATCCAATCGACGCTAGGACAGTTCCCGTATGTGGAATCTAAAATAAATTCACCAAAAAGAAGAAGAAAAGCATTTGAATTTCAGTGGTGACCTCACTGGAGACGTATGGCGACCTCACTAGGGACATAACGTGTTTTACGCAAGCACGGAGTTGTCATCATTTATAATCATAGTAAGCTGTTTAGAAACGAACAATTAAACCTGATTTGACAAGAATGGGACTGACAAGAGGTATAAAGATTCCCTTGCTTTGATTTTGAAGGCAGCTCCCACGAAAGCTCTAGAGCAGAACAGAAAAAGCAACAAGTGCCATCTCTAGCGAATCTGCTGAACTAGGAAATAATGTATTTGCCCTAAAAAAAAATTAATTGTGATATCATGTTGTTAAGGTGGATAATACGACAGCCATAGCTGTCACAAATTGGTATGATAAAATTAGGGGACATTTAATCACGAAAAACAAAAAGAGCAGAACAAATGCAGTCATTCAGTGGGAAATACAGCAGTAAAAACACAATAGTAAAAGTGTCGGCTGGCCCACAACTACTGTATAGAAGTCTAGCAGTTTCGTCCCCTCCCCTTCCAATTTTTATTTGTGTATCTGCGCCACCAGTAATGATTTGGGCCCGAAATGCTTAATTTTGTCAAGAGAGAATTGTAAGTATTTCAAGGTCCTTATATCGGATGTATTGTTATACGACACGACGTGCAGAGTATTTTTTAAAACAGGAAAAAATTCCATGGATTTAAGTGGCAGATGCTCTAACCACCTTTTCTTCTGATAACAATTGTTTTATTCCCTTCATACTATATGGACGGGAAAGGAGACGTTAACTGTTAGCGCTGTAAACATCCCGCTCTCCAGCCAATGTGTGCACAGCACATAAAATCCAAACAATATAATTAAAAAAGTGAGACATTTAAGGTTTTTCAAATTATTCAATAGATAATCTTGATTGATGATGTAAGAGAAAACTGTTAACTTTTTCCATTTTTTACTTTAGAAACAAATAAAATAAATATCTGGCACAGACATGTGATTATCTTAAAAACAAGCTTCTGAAAATTCATTGAATGTTGAAGGAACTGCGCTGGGAAAGAACAGATCGGAAAGAGAAACGTTAGGCGTTGTGTAGGGTCATAGCGCGCAGACACCAACAAAGTGAAGGCAAGGGCGGGGATGGGATATGGGTAGAACAGCTAGAGGTGACAGGGTGGGTAAATATCGGTACCAGTATCATTGCCTGAGAGAAGAAATCAGTTGAGATTATGACCTCCTGCGTAGTCCAACAAATTCACGTGGCATGCACTCAACAAGTCGTTGGAAACCCCTGCAGAAATAATGAGCCACGCTGTCTCTATAGCCGTCCATAATTGCGAAAGTGTTGCCGTTGTAGGATTTTGTGCTGTTCTCTCGTTTAGGTCCCATAAATGTTCGATGGAATCCATGACGAGCGATCTGAGTAGTCAAACCATTCGCTTGAATTGTCCAAAAAGTTCTGACATAGCGCATTGTCACCCAAAAAATTCCATCGTTCGTGGAGGTATGTACCGTCTATGCAACTAACTAAAGGCAGTTTGTTTATTGCCATACGCGTTTCGCTTCTTTTATTTGGGAAGCATCGTCAGTGGCTTGTAATACATGTTTCCTTTTATAAATGAAAGCCGGAGGTTCAAGTCCTCCTTCGGGCATGGGTGTGTGTGGTGTTCTTAGCATAAGTTAGTTTAAGTAGCGTGTAAGTCTAGTGACCGATGACCTCAGCAGTTTGGTCCCTTAGGAATTCACACTCATTTGAACATTTTGAACAATAAATAAGAGGAGCGAAACGTGTATGGCAATAAACGAACTGCCTCCAACTAGTTGCATGGACGGTACATACCTCCACGAGTTTAAATCAGCTAAGGGAAAGACGGAAAATACAAAAAAAGACGATAATTCCATCGTTGTTTGGGAACATGAAGTTCATGAATGACTGAAAATGGTCTCCAATTAGCCGAACATAACCGTTTCTAGTCAAAGATCGCTTCAGTTGTAACAGAGAACTCAGTCCATTCCATGTAAACATAGCCCACACCATTATAGAGCCACCGCCAGCTTGTACGGTATATTGTTGACAAATTAGGTCCATGGCTTCGTGGGTCTGCTCCACACTCAAACCTTACCATCAGCCCTTACCAACTGACATCGGGACTCAGTTTAACAGGCCACAGTTTTCCACTAATCTAGTGTCCAACCGATATGGTCACGAGCCCAGGAACGGCGCTGCAGGCGAAGTCGTACTGTTAACAAGGGCAGTCGCTTCGGTCTTCTGCAGCCATACCCCTTAAATGCAGAATTTCGCCGCACTGTCCCAACGGATACGTTCTTCGTACGCCCCACGTCAAAGTCTACGGTTATTTCACGCAGTGTTGCTTGTTTGTTAGCACTGACAACTCTACGCAAACACTGCTGCTCTCGGCCGTTAAGTGAAGGCCGTCGGCCACTGCGTTGTCCGTGATGAGAGGTAATGTCTGAAAATTGGTATTTTCGGCACAGCTTGACACTGTGGATCTTGGAGTATTGAATTCACTAACGATTTGAGAAATGGAATGTCAAATGTTTTTAGCTTACTAGCATTCCGCGTTCAAAGTCTGTTAATTCCCGTCGGGCGGCTATAAACAAGTCAGGAACATTTTCACATGACTCTGCTGAATACAAATGACAGCTCTGCCAATGCATTGGCCTTTTATACTTTGTGTATGCGGTATTACCGCCATCTGTAAATGTGCATATCGTTAGCTCATGATTTTTGCGACCTCAATGTAAATTAAAGTGAGTGCTTAGGAATTATAAACAATAAAAAGAGCTTTTAACATGTGTGCAAATCTTTCAAAACATACATTGTAGCTTTTAACGTCATATATGAAACACTATCGAGTAAGGTCAGGCATATCTAGTACTTGGGTGCTCACAAGAGTAATTTATATATTAAAAGCTAATCACGAACCAAAACCAGCAGTATTGCAACCGGAGAAAAAAAAACAATTTTTTTTAGATTTTCTGCACTTCCGCCCAAAGTTCGGCGCTTTCCACATTTCTCTGCAGTTCACAAAAATGATAATAAAGAAGAAACAGTTGTCTGCGTCCTATGTGTGTAGCAATAAGCTGCACGACCGTACTTCCTATTCGGCTCACGGATGGAGAGTAGCAAAGCGAGTGTCCGCACGTCGCCCTAAGCGGCCTACTTTCTCTCATTTGTGTCTTCAGTCCTTACGTGAAAGGTGGACGCCAGTCGTGGCTCCTGAAAGTTTGACAAGATTAACGACATCCCTTTGTAAAGCATGATAGGGATTGGGGCGCCCCTCGCTTTGCGCAATGCAGCCTCTGCAAATGACTCCGCCTTTTCATGACGGCGCCTACTCTCCACTGCCATTTTGTCTGATGTTACAGTTCCACAAATTAGAAGCGTCGAATCGTAATGTGACGGGAATTTGATAAAATATTCTTTTGAGAAAACGTTCCGACGTTAGCATGTGAAACACTGTTAAAGCCGCATGTAATTTGCCCAAGGAAGTGCGTCGGGCTTTTCATTCATTCGAATTACTGTCTGGTCATACTTCACTGAAGTGGCCGTAGAGGTCTAGCGAGTAGAGGGCTACAGTACGGCCCCATAAGACCTGAGTTCAAACCCTAGGGATTTTTCCTTGTCCCAGTCCCTCAAGGACGACCCCAGGCGACTTAATCTGTTACCAAATTGCGTGGTTGGGACCCTTCCCGGGAGTAAAAGACGGCCGGGATGATGGATTCACCACTGTCCCTCCCTGTAGTCAGGCCAGAAACCTGTTCACATGTTGAATGCCATGGACTTTTACCAAACTATATGAGTTGGTTCACAGTCTTACCTTTTCTTATATTTGCTACGTCGGGAAAATATTTCAGACGTTCTTCGGTACAGTTCTTCGCAAAATATCGTTCCATTGAACACACACACACACACACACACACACATACAGCAAAACACTTGCGAGATGTAGTTCACAGCTTTTATGAATGACATTATTACGCATAACCAACATAGAGCAGCCATCTGGGTTACATGATGTCGTGCCACATACTTAACTAAATACATATATAAAATATTTTAAAACTATGGAAGTGCGTACACCAATTTAAAATCCTTAAGTGTGTCAGAAAATGTTATACTGGTGAAATTAATTTCACAACAATAAGATTATAGCAGTTTTTGGTGTTTACACATAAAATGTTTTATTTTTATAGTATATAATAGACGGAGTTCTAATTGCAGAAGATAGGAGGTTTAGTCCGACAGGCGTAATAAACCAGTAGAAAAGCAACTACAAAAGAAAATGCGGATATCAGACGGAACGAATCACATGTTAGAAAAAAAGCAAACTTCCGCTTCCGCGTTTCACCTCACAACAAAGCAGAGACTTCGAAGCTGCGTGGCCAGTAAGAGTAAAGGACAAGTAGTCGCCAAGTTTTTCTGTCTTCGTTTATCTAAACTTCCTCCTCAAACAAGTAGTTTACAAATGGAAACAAATTACTCATTTTCCATACAGCCTGGTTTCCTTAATTTAGTAAAGACACGAAAAATACCTGCGTCATTAAAATTGTGGGGCTTCATTTGGAGCAAACGGATGGCGACCGAATTTGTCATCACCTAGCCTTCTCCATTCAATTATCTTTCGCCGTTAGTAGGGCTTCAGCCAGTTGATTGGACCATTTCGCGTGGTAAACACGAGTGACCTGGTCGGGCAGTAGCCAATACAAGCGGCAGGCTCACCGAGATGACAGAATCTCGCCGTGGTGGAAGCAGTACGGACGCAGAGAAAAACAGGTAGAGTTCTTTCTTTCTCTTTTTGTACACTTCTGCTGGTCCACACCCGCACCGTTTTCCAGCACTGATTAACAGCGATCAATAATAGTTTATTTTATAGTAATATTCAGTTTTCTAAAGCTTATTGTGACCGTATGGAAACAGAGCGTGTATAGCAGCCATTGTGTTAGTGTCGTGTCTCAGTTAAGATATGAGCAATAGAGCAAACGATCTCTAAGATAAGAGAAATGCAAATTTTAAGTAATATTTGAACATGCAAAATGTTCATTAGCAACTCAGTAATATTTTATTCAGTTGAACCTCTTGCTTTTAATATTTACCACCAGAATGTAGCACTAACGTCGCGAAGGCAGTCACTAAATCTAAACATGAAACAGATGTGCACTTTTCAAAAAAAATGGTTCCAATGGCTCTGAGCACTATGGGACTTAACATCTGTGGTCATCAGTCCCCTAGAACTTAGAACTAATTAAACCTAACTAACCTAAGGACATCACACACATCCATGCCCGAGGCAGGATTCGAACCTGCGACCGTAGCAGTCGCGCGGCTCCGAACTGAGCGCCTAGAACCGCGAGACCACCACGGCCGCACTTTTCAAATCACCGAATTACGTTCTAGAGGGAAAGACTTTTGTAGTTGGACTACGAAACTGAAGGCAGTGTTTTTATCTTTGAATCACGTCACAGAAAAGTGCTTTCCATTGTTAAATGCCTGCAAAGCGTAAAGACACTTGATCCGTAAGGGTTGTAATACATCTGCTATAAAAAGTTCTAGAGGAATGTTCAAATGGTTCAAATGGCTCTGAGCACTATGGGACTTAACTACTGTGGTCATCAGTCCCCTAAAACTTAGAACTACTTAAACCTAACTAACCTAAGGACATCACACACATCCATGCCCGAGGCAGGATTCGAACCTGCGACCGTAGTGGTCGCGCGGTTCCAGACTGTAGCGCCTATAACCGCACGGCCACTCCGGCCGGCAGAGGAATGTATATGGCGCAATATTACACGGAGAAATGGCCTTCCTATCTTAGAAGCACAAATAAACCTTACATTGCAGAATATGCAGAAAATAATTGGGACATTGAGGCTTAGTCCGGAGGAGAATAATTTGATTAACGAGATCACAGTCTGGAAATATGAGATATTAAAGTGTTTACTGTTCTTAGATGAACTGAAGTACGTTAAAAATACAACTTATAAAATAAAGTAAAATCTGTTTCCTATCTATGGTGTTCAAATTTATTCGGATCAGCAAAAAAAAAATGTGCGGAAACACGACATCTCAGCTTTGAACAGTGTCTAGGCGCAAATATTTGAGATTACAGTGAGCGAATTATATTTACACACTTACGAAATGTGTTCTGAGACTCAGAGCAGTTGGCTTTGAGGACTGTGAATGAATCAAGTCTGGAGTTTAACGTCGCGTCTACGACAGACGGACCGCCAAGCTAGGATAGGACAACGACCGGGAACTAATAGTCCGTGCCTTTGTCAAAGGAACCATCCTGCTATTCGCATTTCTCGATTTAGGGAACCACGGCAAACCTAAACCTGGACGATCCGCTCCTCTCGAATGAGAGAGTAGTTTTAAAACCATTGCTTGGCCTTCGCGGTTCTGCGGACGACATTTCGTAATAACAGAAACGCGCAACGAAAATTTACGCGTCATTACCGATTTCGTCCAAATGTGTGATATACATTACGTGGCCATAAATGAAATCGATAGAAGTGGGATCTCCAGATGGCCAGTCGTTTAGAGAAATTTGCATTTTTGGCGCGGGTACCAATTATGGTAGAGCAGCTCCCAGACAGTGGTTGGCGCAGCGGAAAACGAAAAGAGTACAGAACGGTACACGGAGGGTCGTCAGGTCGAGTGTGTATTCGGAAATCTTGTACGTCCAAAATTTTCACGTTATTTACGTTGCAAATAAACCGAAATAATGCTCAATATATTGCATTCACAATATTTTCCCTAAAAGGCATGAAAAGGAGAGGCAAAGGAATATCTGGGATTGCAACTAAATTTACAAGAAAATATTGTACTAACAGCGTCCACGAGGACTCTGCAAGTAATATTCCGAAAAGAATTTAATTAAAGCGTACAGGTAAAAATGCGGTGTGTGTAACGTGTGCAAAATCCCGACAAAATTGCTACTTCCCCTGTTTTTACGATGAATACCACTCCAGCACATTTAATCATCAACTGTAAAATAATAAGAGTATCTAATTTATATACAGAGTTCTCGTGTAGGCCTTACAATCCATTCCGGGAAATTTATTTGTTTTTATTTACCTTTCCTTTTCATGCCTTTTATGAAAATATTAATAAATACTAGACATTGAACATTATTTCGCTTTATTTGCAGTGTAAACAACGTAAAAATTGAAAATTAAAGAAAGTTTCTGCTTAGGGACTCGACCCCACGACGCTGCGATTGCTGTTCTATACTGATTTCGCTGCGCCGGCTGCTGCCTATAAAGTACGCTTACATAGATCTCTCCTGCCTCGCCCTACTGGCGCCCAAAACATTTGGCCATCTGGAGCTTCCACTGCTGTCACTTTCATTTCTGGTCAAGCCCTGCATATGACAAAATATGGACGAAATCTGTGATGACGAGTATGTTCGGATTCCTTGAAGTAGTGCATCCCGTAATCACAAAAATTTCATATGCGAGGGTCGCATCTTATGTTTTTACTATTAGATGACATCATCTAGATGTCACATTACTATTTTAAAAAAACGAAAAATCAATAGCAGCTCACAAATGGGCCAACTAGTGCGTTTACATTGAGCATTTTATAAAATATTATTACGAAAAAATGGAAATTTTGCTTTTAGATTTTCGACGGGTGCTTTTTTTACGATTTTCGTAAAGGCCTACTTCAGTATCGATGTCTCGAACCACTTTATTCGAGTGAGACAGCGACAGATCAACGGCTGCAGTAGATTCGCTTTACAAAGAACAGGCAGCTGTGAAAAAGGTTTGTTCCCCATGGATTCTGCACGATTTGACCGAAGCCCAGAAGCAGGCTCGTGTCAATTGGCGTAAGCAAAATCTTAAAAAAATTCGACCAAGGATTTACAAAATACGAATCAATATCGTAACAGAAGACAAAACTTGAATATAATCCTACGTATTAGAAACAAAGCGACAAATAACTGTTTGGGTGATCTGAAGTGTAGCGAAACTGTACACGAAAGCTGTCCCGATCAAAATCTTGGCTTATTCCTTTGGTTTCAATGTACAAGTGGCGAATATTGCTTTACGGGATCGAAGAACAGACTGCTGAATAGCTTACAATATGTTCTTTGCCGCAAGTCATCGACGAAATTGGGAAAAACAGCTGAGAAATTGGCATCATTTTCATGATGCCAATGAACAGCTTCTTTCTGTTCCATTATTTCAAATAAAAAATGCGTATACGGTGCTTTTCCAAACATCACGAAGCTGTTGAAGCCGTCCAAAGCCATGTTTTTGAGGTACTTATACCAGAGTGGACAAAATATTGTCACAGTTGGTTTGAACGCATACAGAAGTGTATACATTTTAAAGGCGAACAGTTTGAGAAATAATGAAACGATTTTTACAAAAATGTTTTTCATACATTCTACTGGTATAAATTTAAAGGCGACCTCGTACGAAAGCTAAGCGCAGAAAATTGTCCCATCACATGCAACTACAAAGTCACAGTGTCTACTACTTAGTGACGTAGTGTGTAGTTAAAAAAATGACTGACGCCATTTAGTAATTAATCGGAGACTTTTAATATCTACGTCTCTGGTCCTTAAACGCCTGTTAAGGGTCTTTACAGCTTAAATACTGTAGCATCTGGCACAAAATTCTGAGATACTTTAAAAATAATTCAGACCTGCGTTCAGAGTGCGATACGCCATAAACTGTCTTCACAGCTTTTTGTTAGAACCAAGTCTTAGTTTCCGAAGCTGTGTGTCACACATCATTGTCCTCCCGGAGAACAGTATCATTCTTCGGCAACTAGGAGATGTTAATACATTATTCCTTTAGTGAAAGCGCTTCTCTGTTCCGGGCGTATCCTTCCATAGCTTGAAAACTATCTGAACTGTATCCACGCTTAACACGAATTATGGGCTACAAGACGGTGTTAATTCCGATCCCAACTGTATGTTGTACAAATAATTGTTCTTCGAACAAAGAAAACACACATTTCTTATATTATTTGGCGTAATTTTGCTAACTCGTGGATGAACACAAAAATGCCTCTTCATGTTCATCTTAATAATCTTAATGCATTACCGTTACTTCTAAGTTCCACTTTCATCTCTGCTATACATGCATCTACCACTGTGGTTACCTTCGGCAGCTAGTTGTGGAGTCCAACATTGGGTACTGTTATGTCAACCACGTCATCCATTTGCCTCTCAAGAATGGCTGCCGTCCTCTTTCTTCATTACTTTTTAGTTTTTTGTGACCGTAAAATAATAGAGGAAGAAAGAATATTGGGGCTAAACGTGTTGTCGACGAGTAGATATACACAACAAAAGCTAATATTGGAGTGATGAGGAATTAAAACAGCCGTGTCCTTCTTAAAAAAATCATGCAGACATTTGCCTTAAGCGATTTATAGAAGCCACAGAAAACTTAAATCTGGATGTTTGGTAGGAGATTCGAGCCCTGGTCCTCCCGAAAGAAGGTCCAGTGTCTTACGTAATCACTACTTCCCCTGTCTCGGTTGGCCTAAATATGAAATGGCACCAACACGTCGAATCAAAGTACCTGAGAGTGCATTCTGGGAAAGTGCAGTGAATCTCTAAAGGAAGCATCATACGAGACACTAGTGTGACCAGATCTACAGTTATGCTCCAGTGATTGGTGTTATTATCATGTAAGCATGAAAGCAGACATCGCCAGGTTCACAAGAGGTCAACAGAGCTGACATGGAACTGTAGCGGAGATTCTCAGGACTTAAATGGCCATCTTTAGAAGAAACACCACGATCTCGCGAAGATCTTAAGGCTAAATTAAGATAATCTGTATTCGATGGAGATCACACAACGAGTCTACTACCGCCATCGTAAACCTCGCGCAGGAATCAAGAGAATAAGATAAGAGAAAATAGGGTACGTACTTCTTCTGTAGTCCTGTATCTGTCTTACGATAGTTGTCGACCGGACGCTCGCCACTTCCCCCTGTCCTGTGCTTTTTCCTTAATCTGCTGGTAACTTCGTCCTTTTTTTTTTTAATGGTATCCAGCATTCTAAATTTTCCACGTTGTCTCTCTTCCTTCGGTGCAATGTTTCTTTCAATGACATTTCGTTACAGCCAGTTTTTTCGCGGTATATGTCTCAACCAAGATGTTTTCTTCATTGTCATTTTCACTTATTTTCTTTCCTCTCCTATTCGCTGAAGCATTTCTTCATTTGTCATTCTGTCAGTCCATTTCCTTTCAGCGTTTCTCCTTAATCACATTTCAAAACTCTCCGAGTATTTTTCCTCTTTCTCGTTGACTGCGTACGATTTGCTGCCACACAGTACTACACGCCAGGCAAAACATCAGGCTAAATGGTTCAAATGGTTCTAAACACTACGGGACTTAACATCTGACGTCATCAGTCCCTTAAACCTAACTAACATCACACATACCGATGCCCGAGGCAGGATTCGAACCCGCGACCGTAGCAGCAGCGCGGTTCCGGAGTGAAGCACCTAGAACTGCTCGGCCACAGCGGCCGGCACACCGGGCCAATCTCTTTCTTAATTCCGTCGGAACTCTATTTGCTCTCAACAAATCCTTCACCTTTTCACAAGCTCTTTATCCCACAGATATTCAACCTCGTATTTCCTCTACACAGCTTCTTCCACTTTCTATCACCAAACCGTGTAAGAACTGAAAGCTTTCTAATTGCTTTTGAATATACTGTGGGAGTGAACAGTGATCAATGTTGTTACAAAATATTTACTATCAAAAACAGCCTTGATCACAAATTATTTATTCCAGTGACCGCTTTCGACCACAACTGTGGTCAAATGGTTCAAATGGCTCTGAGCACTATGGGACTCAACTGCTGAGGTCATTAGTCCTCCAGAACTTAGAACTAGTTAAACCTAACTAACCTAAGGACATCACAAACATCCATGCCCGAGGCAGGATTCGAACCTACGACCGTAGCGGTCTTGCGGTTCCAGACTGCAGCGCCTTTAACCGCACGGCCACTTCGGCCGGCTACAGCTGTGGTCATCTTCAGACCAATGAGTCAGAACCTGCTTCTGGTGGTGATTTACCACAGTTGTGGTCGAAACCGGTCACTGGAATAAATAATTTGTGATCAAGGCTGTTTTTGATAGTAAATATTTGAAAGCTTTCAAAGTCTGTTCTTACAATGATATTTTGATGGATCCTTTTCGTTTTGTCTTTCTCATCGATTTGGTCTTTCCTGTATTTTTCTTCATTTCATACTTTTTTCTGTTTTCACCAGCTTCTCCATCATAAACTGAAGTTCTTCCTCTGATTCGCTCGTGCTATACGCAGATTGAATAGGCCAGAGAGTGCCTAATACTGAAAGATAGTGTCTTCCGCCACGTGATGTATAGCGTAGCGCGGAATATGTGTGTAAATGTAGGCGTGACATGGATTCACATGTATCAGAAGGCTTCTGGGGAAGTACCGAGCAATCTTAATTGCATTCTGCCAATCCGTATTGAAAGTAAAGATCTACTGCAAAGTGATCTGTCCGCAACGTCTCATAAGTTCGAAATTACGAATAAATAAAACAACAGATCTATCGCTAAAAGTTCGTTTGCCAATTCATGAGCAGGGTCAACGGGAATCCACTTCGCAGTAGTTTTGCTGACTTACGTATCTGCTGACTGTGCACATTCCGTCTATCGATCTGAATCGCAAAGTGAATGTTCTGTAAACCGCAGCAAAAATCTCACTCGGTCACTGGAGAAAGTAAAAGCACTACTGCCAAGTAAAAACGAGAATGAGAGATATTTGTTTTGGATGTTCTTCAGTGGAGTTCAACGGTCTTCACGTATATGTTGCATGTCTGTTAGGACAGCACCACTTGCTGGCGAATTTGGCGAATTTGTTGCGCATTCGTAGTAAGGCACTCACCAAAATTGAAACCATTTTGGACGCGTAGTTGCTGTTTGACTGTCGTTTTAGTGAGTCGATGCGAGTTTTTTTGTGAAAAAGGGCAAAATCGAGTATCGAGCTGTCATTAGAGTTTTGTTTTTGAAAGACAGTACGCCTACGCAAATTAAACACGTGTTGGACACTGTGTACGAGAACTCTGCGCCATCATTTATCACCGTGAAATTTTTTGCAGTTGTGTTTAAACGCAGTCGTACCGGCTTGGGTGACGATGAACGTTCGGGACAGCCAAAAGCTGCAACCATTGATGATAACATTACTCAGATTCAGCAAATGATACTAGAGAAAAAGGAAAAACTATTACAGGATCATACTATGCGACATTATTTGGCAAGCTGAAAGCGACAACTGAGAGAAATTAGTCATATCTGCAGAAGAATGTTTCTGCAAGTCAGTGCGCCGTCTGACATCTCAGCGGTAACCATGACGAAAATTCACGAACAGCGGTTTCAGCTGCTTGATCACCGTCCTTACTCACCAAATATGGTCCCACGCGAATATATAAAGCGTCTGTTCTTTCGGACATGTCCATAAGATCAGACACGAGTTTTGATGCAGCAGCCATTATGAATTAAGACACAAAGGAATTAACAGACATTGTCTGCGAACGGGCATGGGGAAAATTTACAATTTGTGCCGGACTGGGATTCGATTTCTTCAGTGCAGATGCACACCAGGCTGGAACTCTTACGAGACTCAGCGAAATGCCTCGGGGAATGAGTAGAATGGACAAGGAGCACTACATAAGTAGTGTGTGGGTATGTTGAGAGTTTGGATCTCACGGGAGGCGTGCTAGGGTACTCCGTGCAGCTGCAATGACCACTGTGTCCCTGTGGTTCAGTGGTCGCGGTTTACACTGAGATGCAAGTGGCCCGCGCCCCGAGTAAGATAGAAAATAAGTTCCCGCAGTACAGGCGGCGCAATATATGGCGGCCGGTGAACGCCCTTTTGTTGACACTACTGCACACTCCGCGCGATATGTCGCCGTCAACGGGAAACACCGAGTCGTTCTCGTCTCCACCAAGTTCCCCTCGCCGACTCTCCGCCTTGCGTCGCTTGCGAGCTACGAACACGGACGATCAACGCTTCTTCTGTGGCCCAGCAGTAGCCGTCCGGCACTTGGTCCAGTGAATTATGGCCTCCCTCTCACGTTCCACTACTGAACGAATTAAACCGTACATGATGTTGTTCCTGCATGACGTGTATTACCCGCGGATGAAGACTGACTCTACGAATTGGTTCCGTGGCCTTGCAGTTCGATACTTTTTTGCAACTGGCGAGAAAAGTGTTCTCCATTTTTGGACTTACGCGAACGAACGACATTGCACTAATGTCTGCACACGAAATACAGGCAATACTTTTCCAGCTTCCTTTGGAGTGCTTTCTACGACTCGCCACGTAGTTGGAATGTCCCTGCAATGAGCTGTCGATGTAATCTGATGCACTGTTTTTTTTTATTTTTATTCGATGATCCCCAACGGTATTCCCCTTCATGGATTTCACTCCTCAGGTTAAAAAAGAAAGATTATCTGTTACATACATTTGATACCCTTTCCGGCCTTTCTTTCCTCCTTTCTTTCCTCCTTTCTTAGTTTCGGTAAAACTATTGGGGTAGGTGTAGTTACGGGCCAGCGCCTGAAGAGGCACAGATATGATTTTTTTAGGGTCATAGTGCCGGTGGCAAATAGACCTTTTTTCTATGTAGGTTCCTTTATAGTTAGGAAGGACAAAAAGAAACGAAAGAGAAAAAGTAAAAATAAACATAAAATTAAAATAATTAAAAATGGTAATGTGTCCGAGAAAAAGCGGTCAGGGAATCTGCCTGGTAAGCAGGAGACCCAGGTTCGAATCCAGGTCCGACACAATTTTCAACTTTTCCCATAGATTTAAATAAATGACCGCTTGCAGCCAATGTTTATTTTTGTTTTTTTGTTCTTTCAGCTAAAATTTGAGCTCGGAAGACAGAAATTTTCGTCGAATGAAGAGGTTATCACCATCGTAAGCAACTATTTTGCAGAGAAAGACACCATCATTTGGACGGATTAAAGAGATGGGAGTGTCGCTGCGGGGGGAAGTGTATAAACTTACAAGGAGATTATGTTGAAAAATAAAAATAAATTTGAAGAAAAAATGTCTCATTCCTTTGTTGGGTTGGAAACTTTTCAGACTACTCTCGTCTTTTACTAGCTCGTAGGTGTGCGACAAACATGAAAGATTTATTCGGCATCCCAGTGTAAATTAAGAGTAGAATGCTGTGACGAAATGAGTTGCGGACTGGTCATTCAAATAGTTATCTACTGTCACCTAGTAGAGTCCGCTCTCAAGAGGTCAAATTCGAAGTCTGAAGAACACAATCAGGCTAAGCATCTTCATGGTTCTGCCAAAACACTTTCATGTGGCTTCTATTGAAGTTGAAAGTGGCTTAAGTATAAACACAAAGTCAAATACATTCTAAAGAAACATCGTAAAAAGAGCAGTAATTAAAATAAGTAAGGGAAGATCGATTTTTGTTGACATTGTTTAGAAAGTTGTCAATCTGTCCTTTCATCACTTCCTGTGGTCTCATCTCTGTTATAGGAATTTATGGTTCAAAAATGGCTCTGAGCACTATGGGACTTAACATCTGAGGTCATCAGTCCCCTAGAACTTAGAATTACTTAAACCTAACTAACTTAAGGACATCACACACAGCCATGTCCGACGCAGGATTCGAACCTCCGACCGTAGCGGTCGCGCGGTTCCAGACTGAAACGCCTAGAACGGCTCGGCCACACCGGCCGGCATGAATTTATGATTTGTGTTTCATTTAGACGTATTATTTGTAATAATTTGTCAAATTATAATGGAACGAGAGTATTTAAGAGTATGACAAAAAACTGTCAGTCTTTTACCAGAATAATAAAAAATAATCGTTGCGATGTGCACAGACTGTTTTTGTTATATGTGTCATCTGTGTTCATCACGTACACTTATTTCTACCATTATTTTCTGCTATCCTGAAGGGTATAGACAATAAGGGCACATTTAAAAAGCTCACACCTTCGCTTGAGGCGGGACTGGAACCCGTGACCTCTACTTTACAAGGGAGTGTCGCTACCCCGACACCACAGAGGCCGGCTGATAAGGAAGGTAAAGAATTTAAGACCTCACTGATATATTTGCATTAAATGCGGAACATCTGTTACGTGG
Source organism: Schistocerca serialis cubense (assembly GCF_023864345.2). Lineage (NCBI taxonomy): Eukaryota > Metazoa > Arthropoda > Insecta > Orthoptera > Acrididae > Schistocerca > Schistocerca serialis. The sequence continues at coordinate 529,313,483 of NC_064640.1, forward strand.
GACAAATATGATGAAAAAGAAATCGGGTACCTGTTGAAGCAACCACCGTGCACTGACTGTTATGGTTATGGTTTAAGAAAAGCAGGAAAATCTAAATCAGATTGTTCAGGTCCCAAAACTGATCCTCCTGAATACGAGCATACCCCAGCCGGCTATAGGAACATAGCATTATTATCGGAGTTGACAGTATTTTATTCCTGGAGGTCCAGAAATGGCGTAACACTGTAATGTGTATCTATGAAGTATTTTGATAACTTGATAAAGCACGAGAATAGGAATTATTAGCACAGAACTCGGAAAATCCATTGTTCAGAGTTATGTATGGTCTTTAAGTTATAATCGAAGTCAACAAGGACGCACTTCATACGCAAATAATAAATATTACATTCGAAATTACAAGTTGTTGTCTACAGTAGTACATTATACAAAGACACTTTTTCTGATTGATTGCTTGCAATCCTTGACATATACCTCTGTAGTACAAAAGATGAGTTTTCACAGGGTTTTCCTCGCACTCTTCACACTATCAGAGTAACTGGTGTCTTACATTTTTCAGATTGTCAGTATAAGACGTTCTGGGATAGATATTCGGATTCTACTCCCATTCAGTTTGATTTTCTGCGTTTTAATGCAACCATCTTATACTACTTTACTTCCCGGAAGCACATTCCGTCATCTATTCCATCTGCATTCTCGTTTGTTAATTGTCGGTTAATTGAATAATCTTAAGAAAAGACCGCTCTACGTGACTCTAGAGGCATTTCTGTGATTGCTTCGCATGCTGTTATTGCGATTATATCTCGTCAACAGAATTTCTGCAAAGACTGGGTACAGACATGAATTTTCCTGGTAACACGAGGAAGTGAGTTGTGGTTGAATATACATCTCCTGTAGTATTGGGACAGAGTGTGGTCTTCCTCTCTAGCGGAAGACTTGCTTCACTTACTCCACAGGAAAAGACGTGTAATTCAAACCACATTCCGTTCGTGTCACTTCTTCGTACGTCAAGGATGTTTGAACTTCCAGTTTTTAGTTCTAGCAGTTCCCCCAACGATGTCAGAGTCGTAACATAATTATATCAAAGTGCGAACGTTTCAAGTTAGGCTTGGCCGTGACGGTTATGAATGTACTACCTGATCAAAAGTATTCGGACATATGTTAGTAGCCGTTAATAAAGGGTATCTCCATCCTTCTACTTTATGACGCCTTGAACTCTGCTACGAACACATTCAATCAGGTGTCTGAAAGTGTGTGGAGGAATGGCAATCCTTTCTTCCTCAAGAACAAAAATCAGACAAGGTAGTAATGTTTGACGCTGAGGTCTGCAGAGAAGTGAAGGTAACAACCATCGCCTTCCAGTTGTTCCTCTATATACACCGTACACAGTGTTGCAAAATGCATTCATATCCTTCATCATTTAGCATTGTCTTAAGCGTAATAACAGGACCACAGTCTAACCACGAAAAACTTCCTCATTTCGTAACACCAGCTCCTCCATACTTCATTGTTGGCACGATACATAAGGCCAAGTAACGCTCACCAGGCACTCGCTAAACCCAAACACTTCCATCCAAGTGCCACAGTGTAAAGCGTGATTCATCACTCCAAATCAATCGTTTTCAGTCAAACACCGTCCATTGGTGACGCTCTTCAAACCACATCAAGCGTCACTTAGCACTGACTAAAAAAATATATGGCTTATGAGAAGCCGCTTAAGCAATGCATCCTATTCTTTTTAACTCCCTACGCCCTGTCATTGTGCTAACTGGACAGTTGGTAGAACTTTGGAGCTCACGAGTAATTCCTTTCCGTTGCTTTCATGCGATTTTTTGCAACCAGCCTCTGCTGTGCTTGCGGTCCCCGTTTGTTAATACATGAGGTCTGCCTCATGTTAGTTTATCTGTGGTTCTTCCTTCGCACTTCCAATTCACAGTCACATCACCAACAGTGGACTTCGAAAATGTCAGAATGGTTGAAACGTCCCTGATGGATTTGTTACTCAGGTGAGAAACAATCAATAGTCCACATTCGAAGTCACTGAGCTCCCCTCACAGAGCAATTCTGCTACTACTGTTTCTGTACTGACAACACAGTACTACTCAACTCTTTTATACTGGTGCGTCTGCCTCTCGTAATAGTACATAGGGATGTCCTAATACTTTTGATCGGACAGTGTAAATTATAAATGTAAATTACCGTGACTAGTGATATATGTTGTTTTCCCCACTACGCTTTTCGGCACAATATCCCCATTATCAGGTTGATTTATTTCAATTAACAAGGCACAAATGATTTGTATTAGACTTTTGTGGGCAACCAGTGGCACTGCTGGCAGCAAAAGACAAACTATTTTTTTTTTCAAGTTCTCAGTTTTTGTGAATACCTTAACTGCGTCGGTGAACAGCAATTCAAATGTAAATACATTTCTGTTCTTACAGATTGGTTTGCGAGTCGAATTTACATCGCATAGCTTTCTGTAAGCTGAACTAAGCAAAGGTGTCGTATTAGAAGCTAACATATGCCAAGAACGTGTAAAATAATAATGCTGTAAATACCGCTAATTGTAGACGGACCAGAGGACTGAACACATCTGTCGATGCCAAATGGAGCAGCTAGTATGAAAAACTACTTTTAAATTTCCTTTTCCGTTTGGAACTCTGAGACTGAAATCTATAGATGTAGTTATTTTGTTACATGACCCGACAGGTTTGAGAGACAGGGGTTTATTAGGACAAAAATGTGCACATTATCTACAGTTAAAGAATGAGGAGACATGTACAAAAATAAAACAAAACAACGGTAGACTCTAAGTTATGGCCGGCCGGAGTGGCCGTGCGGTTCTAGGCGCTACAGTCTGGAGCCGAGTGACCGCTACGGTCGCAGGTTCGAATCCTGCCTCGGGCATGGATGTGTGTGATGTCCTTAGGTTAGTTAGGTTTAATTAGTTCTAAGTTCTAGGCGACTGATGACCTCAGAAGTTAAGTTGCATAGTGCTCAGAGCCATTTTCTCAGTTATGCATATCAGCAAGTAGTTAAATTATTGACTTCTATATTTCTTATGCCAGATTATGACTCAGAACAGTGCGTGTATTTAATATGCAGTTTGAAGTGCAACGAAGCGAAATACAACAAACGCTGTTCCAGTATGGTGACATCTTACAAGTTCAACGCGAATAATGGTTGCATAATAAATATTTTAACGTAAATAATTGTGTCAAGGGCGTTAGGATAGGCTTAAAACGATATTCCCTCGTGCGCCATGACACAGTGTTTTCGAGAGTTGGTGATACACTGTGGCCTACCGCGCATCTCCACGACGTGAGAGTCCATGGATCATTTAAAAACAACTTGTGCGCATAGTAAACAATCGTAGAAAAGTACAAAAAGCATGATAATAACGATAAAGAAGGATAATCGGGCTCGGGCAATTACTGAAGGCCAGCCCACACACACAATTCATCGAATGGTTCTGTACCAAGTCGATTAACGGAACTGACAGGGTGTACGAAACCTCGGGGACAGGAACGAAGCGTCACAAGATCAGGGATACAGGAACGATCAAGCGACACTCAAGCCGATCTTCCAAACGAAATAGCACACCCTAGTGAGCGAATTCAGCAGAGACTGCCCGTGACAGTGCCGAACACAAGAAGCTCGAAATCGAAGAAAGAAGGAATGCTACGCAGCAGGCATGTCAGTAGTGGCAAGTCGCAAAAGAATTTATGGACAAGGCAATGATTCAAAAAGTTCATCGGTAGTAATGCTACTCGCGCAGATTGACACGGACAAATATCAAACACTTCATAAACTCCGATGAGGAAGCTAACGGAACAAGAGGTTCGGGCGTTAGAACAGTCTTAATCGATCAGGGAAAATTTTTAAATAAGGCAGAATAGGAAGCAAATACAGATTGTGTAGAGAAAGTAGGTAAATATAAACCAAAAGACACTAAAGTAGCTATGACACTAATCAATGGAAACTACCGATGTACAGGCTCCAGTCAACAGGGTTCTGTGCTCGGAAGACACCGGTGATCAATAAATAAAGTTAGCCTCATACCAAGATTATAAATGTTCGACCATCAAAATAAAGAGTATTCAGTCGCAAATTCAAAATATCTCTTTGCTGCAGACATCGATATCATTTTACTACGTACAAGAACTCAAGACCAGTGAAACAAACCTAACACACAGGTAGCTATTCATAGCTATTCATACTGACGGATATAGCAGCGCTGCAGTTTTTTTGAAACATGGTATTCAGTACACGACAGAGGCAGTTCTGAAAAACGGAAAAGCCTTAGCGATTCAAACACAGGACACGTTATTTGTCAATGTTCATGCGCCATTGCCATCAAACAACAGAACGCGCAGAAGGCAATTTTTTAGAGAAGACGTAATAACACTATCTGCTATTTATATCTCACATTGCTATTATGCGGGGACTGTGTACTATGTAAGCGGGACGAGGTCCCACACTGTAATTATTGTGAGGAATTGAAAACCTTAACTAATAGATTACAGTTGGAAGACACCTGGGCTAATTTGCGACTTATACTTCCGTAGCTAACAACATTGCGAGGAAATTAAGTACAACATACGTACCAAAGGCTTTCGTAAGCAGTGTAATCGGTACAGAAGGGTGGCCAATAAGTTTTTTCGATCACTGTGTCTATCACACTTGGGTCAAGCTTTCTCACTAACAAACTTTTAGAGGACGTGGTACATGGCATCTGAAAATCTCCCAAGTGTATGAGGTACTGCTAAAACAAGTAAATTTAAAATCATTGAACCAACGTCTGTCAAAGCAGGCAAACCGTGCATACTGTTGGATATAATACATAAAACCTCAAATAGAACGAACTATTATGCAGTACACCAAAGAAAAAACGAAGTAGAATAAAACAACTATTGAATGTCACTTTATGTGCTTCAGGGATTTACACGCGAAACACGATGAGCTACACCAAACTTTTATCAAAGTAAAACGGACTAAAGAGAGATTTCCTTAATTCGACAACTCTTTCATGGCAAAATAATTCGAGCACGTAATAATTATGATGTTCATTTGGAATGTACCTCAATATTTCATGTAATACGGAAAAAAGACCATACAGATGTTATTTAAACGTCTGGCGGATGAACAAGGAACGCATTACGATACACAAGCAACCATAACGCAGCACGTAGCAGGTCATATTACAAAACTTGGCGCGATACCGCCAACACATTTTGATCAGGGGAACGAAGCCAGAGCACAATGAGTTAAGCCAATTCGACACCTAGTGCCTACTGAATTGTTTTACTTCCCAATAAATTCAATCAAAAATCAACGCAGCACCTAAAAGCAAGGCCCCAGGGATCGATGTGTTTCCCCTAGGATTACATGTCCTGATGTGGGATACTGTTGGCGCAGGAATCACGAGGATGATTAACGAAATACTTATAGAAGTTTGCAAAAAGAAGGAAGATTAGTGTTTGGCGTCCCGTCTACAACGAGGTCATTGAAGACGGAACACAAGTTCAGATTAGTGAAGGCAGGGGAAAGGAAATCGGCCGTGCCCTTTTAAAGGAACCGTCCCGGCGTATGTCTTAAGCTATTTAGGGGAATCATGGTAAACTTAAATCTGGCTGATTGGACGAGGATTTGAACCGTGGTCCTCCTCATTGTTATAGATGGATTTGAATATCAGACAGTGATGTCAGAACAATCATGTGAAAAATGTAAATCATGTTTATTAAAAGTGCTTATACAGTGATGTCCGTTAGGATATGCCTTTAAATTTAGTTCATGTACCAAATGGCGAGAAGTGAGACGTTTATATCCGTGTCTTCTTCTTGGCGCCAAATGGAGAGGGACACCTTCTAATTAAAAATGTCCTCGCCCGCTATAAAGACGTAACATGAATAGGTCAGTGCAACTACCCTGGGGCTGTAATGCGGAATATTTCTCGGCCTACCCACGTCGTGAAATTGCTAGAGACACTGCAGTCAGCCTTGCTCAGGCGGCTCACATGTTCAGTCCACTCGTTTCATCAGATCTGTCAGATACGTTTCTGGTCAACTTGTAAACTGGCGCAGCAGTCTGCCACCATGCTGTGACATATCACCTTCGAGTCAGACTTGCAGATCCAGGCTCACTACTAATTCCGTCCCATAGCGAGACTATGGCATTGACAGACGCCAGAGTAGAGACTACGCACGCTTGGGGTCGAAGCTACGACTTGCTGTCCATCTACGTGCTGTCGATGCTTTGGTAAGCGCTACAGTCAATGTCATCACTTGCAACGAATCCCAAAAACTCTCATTGCTAGTGAAGAACTCTAATTCCCTCTCTGTATAGTTCCCCCCGAGTGCATTTGAAATTCGAACGATTTTATTCGATAGTAATTGGTAGTTAATTGGTCTGCTGCCATTTTTACGTTCCTTTTCTAACGTGCTATGTATCGTCTGGAATAGACGAACTACTCTTTCCGTATGATAATTTTTTCTGTTCTAATAGTGTCCCGTGTGTGACTGGGCTGTTTTCACTAATACTCGGGTATTGTGAATTAGTGATTCCCAAAATGGAAACTCTACCTCAACTTCCGTTCGTATTGAAGAACATAATCATACAAAGTTAAAATTGTAGTTAACGTTTCTTCTCTGTAACCGTCCCACCCGCCCCAGTATATTCACACAAAGTGTTTTCTGCAAAACCACCTCCAGTAAGACAATACGTCCGACGCTGCCAAGATCATGGTGCCAGGAAAGTTTCTCTTAAGGTAAGAAACTACTTATCTACGAGAAGCGAAGGAAGCAACAGCTAGGGAAAGGCTACAGCCAAGATTGCATTAGATCAGATCAAGTCTTCCGCTAAGACAGAGGCAGATCAGTTCAACGAATGTGTAGTCTGACGTGCCTTATCAGATATAGAAAATGCCGTTAATAGCGGAAAATTTGTATTGTGACCCTGACGACTAGTTAATAATCACTTAAAATAAGAAGTTAAATCGCCGGGCGGTTCAAACGTGTGTCGGACCAGTGCTCGAATATCAGATGGGTTTGCAATGCTGTCACCAATAGAGCCAGCCGAGAACGCCTTGCGAGCTGGCTAAATCCATCATGGTGAACTGCAGTATGGTTCGTTTGAAAAGGACAAGGCCCATTTCCATCCCTACCCTTGCGCTATCCGATCATGTGCCCCGTCTCTAACGAGCTTTTCTTCAGCGAGGACCTTACACAGTAATCCTCTACCTCCAAATCTGCAAGTTTCTGTCTTCTACTCTTCCAAATTCCACAGAAGGTCTCCTGCATATATATTGCTGGAATAATACTCCTTCAACGAAACACATGGAAGAGAACGGCTTAGCTGCTGCTAGGGGTTGTCCTCGGAGTGATTCTTTAACTCCGCAGGCATAAACTAATGCCTGGCCAAAATTCGAATCTGGATTTCATATTTCGCCGAGAACTTTTTAAGTCTCACCAAAAAATTCCGTTTTTAACGGATCCGATGCTAACAATGCTGAACACCGGAACAGTACACGAGAAGCGAGATGCTAAATTCGAGAGGAGAGGGTGAAATGCCCTTACTGCCATCGGGATTTTGCTTTATCGTGTATTCGTCAGATAAATGCTGGGATGATTCCTGTAACATCATCAGTTTCCTTAACGGTTCTGTCATGTCCGAAATTTTGTGCTAAGTCACTAATGTCCTCGTCGTTAAGAGGACGTCAAACCCTGAGCTTCCTTCCTTCCTTTCTTCCTTCAAAACAACACTCTTCTTTTTCTTAGTGTAGCCCTGTGAGTCGCCAGACACAAGTTCTTAGGCATACAAAGGGGAACTAGTCACGTAGGCAGCTTTATTTTCCAGCGACGAACTCTGAAGGCGCACGCCAGAGTAATTTGAACATAAGAAAGGGTGGCCACTTTGTGTTACAGAGAAAGCTGTACGTTTGCCTGCAAGGCAGCCGGCGCCATGCCATACAGTTGCCAAACGTTTCTCTCGCGCCCATTGCCGAGTCCTTGATGACGGCCGGAGGCGAAGGACCGGCGTTGCCTTCTCCTCTTACGTCCCTGTCGCTTTCGTAGGCCCTTCTTCTCCTCGGGTTATCGTACTGTGCGCTTGACGCTTGTGCGTGAAGAGAAATGATGATTGTGCGCTTTGGCACGAGCGAGATACCGTAGATATAAAACGCTGGGCGCATCAAATTTAGGTCCTGGTGTTCCCGTTTACTTTGTCAAAATTATTCCATCCATTTTTCAACAGTTTTGTGCAAATGAGCTACAAAGCTGGGACATTTAACTGCAACTAAAATAAGAACAGGTAGGGAGACGTGATTTCACTTGTATGACAACAGAAATACGAGTGCATGCCCACTCGTGACTCGCATAAAAGCTTGAAACCGATAACCGCAAAATATATAGCACATGAAACGTAATTTTAGTGTGAGTGGTCGTTATGTCTGTTAGCGTCAGTTTTCTGCATTACGAGTGATTGAGCAAATAATACAATTATTTCACCATTTCGACAAATTTACACAGAGTAGCACACTTAAGATTATGAGAAATTTATATTGTGGTGATGGGTGGCACGGTGTTTCGATTAACAGTTTTGCAAGTCGTAGGTCAGTCTTACACTTTATTTATACAAGATGCTAATCCTTTGATGGTTCCTTACAACAGGCCACGACATATCCTTGTTCCAGCACAGTTAATTTAGACACAGCCTTAGTCTCTAAGAACCTCATAGTCGATTCTGCGGTCAATGCTATTTTTCAGAACGAGTAAACGGATTCCCGTTTCGTTGTAAGAACTAAAACGTGCAGTGACAATATATTAATTCAGAGGCATTTGTAAAGTTAGTGGCCTGTGTTATCAGTCGTTGTCCCTTCAAGTGTAACATATTACGAACGTAACACAGAAGCGTGAATGTTGTACCTAACTTTACTTTCTTGTACGCTGCTTCCAGAGCAAAACTCTTTAAGTCGAGTTGTGTCTCGTCCCTTATCACAATTGCAATAGGGCCTTCACTTTTTTTTGTAAATATGCATTGTTCGAGCCAAAATTTGACGCAAAAGTCTTCATCTAGTTCTTCTTCTTCTACGCATCAGGTATTCGGCATCTCCCTGTTCTAGCTTCCCACTTAGGTCGTGTCCTCTTACGAGGCCACACAACTTGATTAGTTAACCAGTCGTCATCCATTCACTCCTAATAGATTTCGCATTTTTACCTTTACTGTTCTGCGTCTTTCATCGCCTCTTACCTTATATCTCAATTCCTTTGTCTATTGCGATATCATTTTATTTTTTTGTATCGTAGCCTCGAACATGGCATAGGTTAATAATTACAGTGTGACATCTATACTGTTGGGCGATTGTCCATGCAGATCTTTGTTTTAACTGTATATACTGCTTTGGAAGGCGTGACTTTCGTTCTTTCTTCTGATATTTTAAAATTGTATTTCTCTCATAATCGATTCACCTGGAAAATTGTCATTTGGAGGTAATACTCAGATCGTCACCATATAGCACGGTGTTTATATGTATATCTGATATGATTATATTTAATGCCCTGTCTTTCCTTGTAATTCCCCTTGATAGTGCCGGCCGGGGTGGCCGAGCGGTTCTAGGCGCTACAGTCTGGAACCGCACGATCGCTACGGTCGCAGGTTCGAATCCGGCCTCGGGCATGGATGTGTGTGACGTCCTTAGGTTAGTTAGATTTAAGTAGTTCTCAGTTATAGGGGACTGATGACCTCAGAAGTTATGTCCCATAGTGCTCAGAGACATTTGAACCCCTCGATAGGCTCTGAGCACTATGGGACTTAACATCTGAGGTCATCAGTCCGAACCCCTTGATAGTATCATCAGTCTAAATGTTAATCAATGCCAGAGGAAAGCTACAACCTCGCTTCAGATCCTTAAAAATTTTTGCTGTCTGAAACTTGAATGTGTCTCGTGTTATTTTAGTGCTTTTATGGTACCGTACTTCCGTTAATTAAAACGGAACCCTTATAACATCATTTTGTTGTCCGTCGGTCTGTACGTCTGTTTCGAACTCTTTTACTCAAGACCGGGTAGGGGTATAGAGTTGAAATTTACGTCAAATACTAAAGTCTACGGTCACATGTTGGTGTAAAGAATTTTTGTTTCTACGCCAATGAAATCAAAAGATAACAGCCATTTATGTCACATATTTTGATACACGGAAACTCGCGTATCAACACCTGAAGATGAACTATCAATACACATAATTAACTTTGTACAGAACCTTCATACCGCGAGTTCTACTCGTACTTGTCTGGTTTTAGTTATTTCTATAAAGACTTCTTTCAGGACCTATCCTGTGTTCTAATGTTCCAACAAGCCTCTTCCATTCATTATAGTTCCCATATTCTTCTCACATACCCGATGGAACGCCTTTTCAAAATCAATAAATGCAATACGTTTCCGTTAGTTAAACACGCGTAAAGACTAGGAAACACAATCGTTCATCACTATCAATAATTATGCTTTTTATACAGCTAAATAATGTCAGCAAAATTTTTTGGGTATGTGACCTCGTTGTCAATGTGTAAAATTCTCCGACGTTTCGACCTCTGTCGCAAACGCTCATCCTCAGAGTGTTTTAGCTAACTGTTAGCAGAAACACCTTGAGGAAGGCCATTTGCAACAGTGATCGAAACGCCGAAGATTTTAAAACGTAGACAATTCTGTCACATACCCACAACAATTTTCAACGAGTTGATTGTGACAACGGCCGCGGAAACCTGCACTTACAGCTAAACAATGTGTTCATGTACTCGTTACAGAGTAGTGCAATGATGTGTGCGAGGAAAAGTTGACGTCAGTGTCTGGGAGCCACAGGTGACTATAGTAAGACCAAACTGATCACAAATGGTGTTTCGAACTAAAGAAAACACAGTTGATCAAAATTATAGCAAAAGACAGCATGGCCAAGATATTATTCATTGAGACTCCCCATGTTTATACAGGGAGCACATTAATAAAACCGACAAATTGTAGGGACGGATTTCTGACTGGAAATGGAGGAGAAAATGTCCTATGAACAAGTGTCCGGAAATTCATCCTTGCCACTGTAGACGGCGCTGACGAATGGAAGTTCCTCTGATCACGTGCAGTGTGTGTGTTGCAGGCTGTGAGATTGACGCAGCGTACTGTAAGCAGCGGGATGATCTGGTATTGATGTCGGGAACCAGCCGAGATGGTGTCTGCGTACGGCCAAGCAGATGGTAACGGTCGAGAGGCAGAATCCGGTCCTCCAAATCTGGTGTACACGTAGTCCGTCCAAAAAGGGCTTGAAATATTGTGTGATGTAGTTAGTGTCTGTGTGAGGGTACTTGTATTGGTATAGCCGTGCTGCCTCTCGACCGTTTCCACTTGCTTCACCATACACAAACACCATCTCGGCTTGTTCCCTACATGAATACTGGACCATTCTGTTGTTCACAGTACGCTGCTTCAGTCACACAACCTGCAACACGCAAGTAACACACGGCGCGTGGTCAGAGGAAATTTCATTGGTTAACTCTATCTACTGTAGCAACGAACACACATTCATAGGACGTTTCTTTTTTCTCCATTTTCAGTCAGGAATTCGTCCCTGCAGATTCTCTGTTTTATTAATGTTCACCCTGTGTAATGTGGTTTAGAATAACATGATCTGTACGCTGCCGCTCTTTTCGAAAACCATTCTGCCCATCAGATAAAATTACGACAGCTATTGTCTGAAGTGTCTTTTCGATAATTTAAGCATAAAATTAATATGCTGCGTTCCACAAGATGAACCTTCCGCAATTTTTTTATTTTTTATCATAGATATAATGGGAATTGTTGCAATTTTTCGGGGATTATACCGTTTGCAAACATACATTATGCACATCTAGAAATCTCGGGTGGAAAAAATTAGTTTGGTATTTTAGAACCTCCATGTTATCAATATCTTGCACTTTACTTCCTACAGTTCATCAGAAATTATTGGGCCTACATAATTATTTTATTGTTACTGTTTTACGTCGTCTACGTCTTCCAGTGGATTTTCCCAAAGATTCCTGTAGTGTTGAAGCAACTTCTGTTCATTCAATACATTTCAGTGCGCTGTAACATTGTGTCTCTGATTAAGCTGCTTTACTATCTTCTGCGCTATCCTACAAACATCAATTGCAAACAGTCGCACTGAAGCAACATTTGCAAATACAACTTTTATTTTCACACTGGGAAAATGTGCTGAGTTTCCCAGATCTACATCTACATCAACACTTACACCTATTTTCTGCAAACTACTGTTAAGTGCGTGGCAGAAGATGCTTCCCATTGTTTCACTTATTAGGACAGCTTCCCGCTACATTCATGATTGCTTTAAGGGGAGGAACCGTGCCTAAATTTTAGAAAGTAGAATCGTGTCGGCAGTTGCGGAATTCTGGAACGAATGCCGATACCGTTATGTTTTATCGTTTTAGAAGGTGAAGACTGGTTTTTAGAAGTTCATTTATTTTAATTTAGCTTCCAGATTTTGCACTCTGATTGGCAATCTAAAACACTGGTGTACATTGTATATTTAACTTACAGAGAAAATACATAAATGCTTTCATGTTAACTGAATCGGTTCTGTGCGCCTGCTAAATTGAGTAGTAACGTGCTTGCCTATCGTGCAGCGGACCCAGGTTCGATTCCCGGCTGGGTTGGACACTCCCCATCCCCGCCCCGTGGACTGGGTGTTGCGTTGTCCTCATCATCATATCATCATCACCGACGAGAAGTCGCCCAATGTGGCGTCACATAAAATAAGGCTTGCACCCGGCGGCTGATCTTCCTTGAACGGGGCCTCCCGGCCAACGATGCCACATGATCATTTCATTTCCTTCGGTTCTTAGTAGAACAACGTTATAATAAATGAAAAGTGCTAGTTTACTTTTGTTCTACAGTATTAATTGTATTGTGTTAGCTGGTTTTGGACTTACAAGGCCATCTTCAGACATTTGCTGACTATTGTCGCCAAAGAAGTTAGAATGTTTGGCGACAATAGTCAGTAAATGTCTGCAGATGGCCTTGTGAACCGAAAACCGGTAACACAATAAAAGTAAGACTGTAGAACAAAAACAAATTAGCGCCTTTCATTTATTAACATAAATGCCTATTTGCAGATTTAAAAGCTCAATTATCACAATTTTTTCCAAAGAAAATTTTTAACAAATAGCGCTAGATGTCACTCAGGTATTCTTACATTGTGAATTGATACTATCTTTTAAATTTAATTATAAGTGATAGGTAAAAATGAAAATATTATTTCTCTCTACAGATTTTTACCCATCCTCTTAAGAAATTTACCAATCACTTTATAAGGGCGAATGTCTTTAGTAAACAAAATACACTGGTGCGCGAAAATTAAGGGCGAAAGTAACTTTCGCATGATGTGTCATTGCCAAGTAACATAGCTCGATTAAACCTGAACCATATTTGGAAAGAACTCCTACGTTATAGTACTGGAAGTAACTGAAAGAAATACGTATGAAAAAACAGAAATGACACTTTTATTCAAAGACAATAATTACACTGAAGTCACCGTGATTTATAATGATCCCCTGAATATTAAAAGATGCGGGACATTAACCTTAATACGGTGTGTGATCATCGCGGACGGGAATACATGTGCTACTAAGTACTTCAATGCTGGCCACAAAGTTGGTAAGACGTTCTTGTGGTTGGGCGTTGTGCATACTCCACCAGCGCAGTTAACAACTGCTGGATGGTCGTTGGGGCATGTAGACGTGATGAAGTATGTCATTACAACGCATATCACACGTGCTCGGTAGGATTTAAGTCGGGAGAACAGATATCGCAGCCCATTCGCCGAGTATCTTCTCGTTCCAAGAGCTCCTCACACCTGCGTTGTTCAATGCGATCGTTTTAGCATCCATAAAAACAGTGAGGGCCGGATGCACCCCTGACAGGCGCACACAGGGAAGGAGTACTGTGTCGCACCGGTGAGTGTGAGTGTACCGTGTTCGAAGGTTTGTAGGTCAGTTCGCCGATGCAGCATTGTGCCTCCCCACAAAATAGCACCTGGACCACCAAAACACGTACCATCATACGGCGGTAGGTGGGAAAACGTTATGCACTCAAGAACACTGTCGAACGGCCACTTTCCTTCCCCACCCAAAACGGCCACTTTCCTTGCCCATCCATTCGTAACCCGAGTTTGTGCTTCGTCTTTACCGACCTTGCTGTAGACGTAACGTTAAACTCTAGTCTTCCTTGCTGTACTTCCGCAGTCAAGGTCGGTGATTGCAGGCTAGAAATGTTGTCTCCCGGTAATGGAACGCATGGCTGGCATAGAGGTAATGTTCGGCGCGTCCCTGAAGCCAGTGTTGTTAAAAGTAGCTAGTTCTTGAGCTCTTTGCCGTCTATGATACTCAGGGCAGCACCGATCCGTGGATGGGTACTGGTCGCCACGTAAGCACAAATAGCAATAGCAATAGCTGAATTCTACAGAATGAGGTCCTCTATTATTAGTGCACCTCAGCTCGCACAGACATTGTTTGCTGAAATGCTCGTATGGGAGTAAATTAAAGCACTGGGTGACAGTTGGACACCAGGATCTGCAAAATATGTACTTCCATGAATAGATACAGCGTCCGCTTAAGTTTGAAGGTCGAAGGTTAACAAGCAGGTCTGCAGTTGGGCGATTTGTTTTTTCTCATCCGTTACACACTGATTTGTTAAAACCTTCTTACACATATAAGGGGGATTAAAGATTGCACGCCTTCATTATATTCGCTTCTTCAAGTTCCGTACCAGCTTTTCTTATTACTCTCTGTTTGTGGACAACGAGAGAAGGAATGCAAGCTTCAAAATTTTTAGATTTTAATACTGTGCTGTTTACTAGGAAATTGGTATTTCCTGGAGTATTTAATTCAACCTTCACTTTGGTTTTTCCTACAGAAGATATGTTAATTAGATCATTCTTGAGTTAGGGAAAGACGGAAAATTTTCCCCAAGTGCCAGACATGGCACATGGCCTACGCTTTTATCCAAACTTCACATATAACTGCTTACGGACGACTATCTGTACGTTCGCAAAAGTTAGCAGACCGCTGAGTAGTGACAGTTCCCACAGGAGCAGTGTTTATTACGTTCATGGGTGGAGATTGGGAGCTGAATCTACATTTACAAGAGCATCAGTTGCATTTGAAACATTTGTAGCAAATGATACTTGGTTAGCTTCTGCAATGAAGGTTTTTGAATTCCTTAATTCCAGACTAACCTCATTATGCCGCTTATTTCTCGCGCTGGAGAAGCTGAAGGGCTCCTGTTCTGACAACTCCATCTTCGCCTCCTCTGACTGTATACCAGATTCACGTTTAACGACCGCTAACTAATGGCTTACATCATCCATGGCATTGTCCAATATAGTTTCCGGAGAAGCTCGAAAGGGAACTGTATCTTGATATAGCCACTGGGCAACCAGTAGTTGGCCGGCCGGAGTGGCCGTGCGGTTCTAGGCGCTGCAGTCTGGAACCGAGCGACCGCTACGGTCGCAGGTTCGAATCCTGCCTCGGGCATGGATGTGTGTGATGTCCTTAGGTTAGTTAGGCTTAATTAGTTCTAAGTTCTAAGCGACTGATGACCTCAGAAGTTAAGTAGCATAGTGCTCAGAGCCATTTGAACCCCAACCAGTTGTTGTCGATGTTTATTCGCAGAGACGTAAAAGTCACTTTCCCCCTCCCCCTCTCCCCCTACATGGTGGAGCTCGTTTTCACCAACAGAAAATTCAAATGATATAGTTTATTACGGGTAACCGAACTAAACGTTAATCTAGTATTCACGCACTATAAGGAAGACGCAGGCGTCATACGGAAGAGCGACATCGGAATTCCGCGTCGGTGAGTGAACTAAGGAGTTCAATGTTTAACGCATGCTAAATGCGAAGTAACTTTTCCTTCTATTAATGCGGAGTATCATTTACGACACATGGGAAGAAAGACAGAGTAGAAAACACCACGAACTTCTTTGTACAGAAGGAATTATTCACCACTCGGATAATTACCGGTGATAAAGCCCACTCACAAGTTCTCCTGCCTACCACGACCTTTTGTGAAGGTGAGGGTTTGTCGTCCCAGCTAGAAGTCTGCTGTCCCTTGACTCAGTGCATTGCTTATTACGCTGGCGGGGTTTTGCTGGTCAAGTACTTGGACCCCGTCGGCGCGCTGATAGCTAACGCCCCTTTCACTGGGTGCAATGACTTTCTCTCAGAAGCAGAGTATGCGATCGAGATGTGGCGCAGTGCAGACGCCTGGGCTACACCTCCGGGTCTCCTGTTTACTTTACGCACACCACGGGGTTTAACGAACTAGACCGTTTTCGTGCTAATCTCTACCTGCGATATTCTCATAGGCGAAGACAACATGTAAAACACGAGTCATTCGGTACACAGTTTGCGCGATTGACAATCAGATGATTAAATATGATAATTCCTTTACTTTACCGTCCCAGTTGCACACAAATTTTGCTGCAGTGGTTACCGGTTGCGGGCTTACACGCCCGTTCTCAAACCGCACATCTTGTTATTAACCGTTGCTAGTCACACAATATGGCGTCAAAAGGTTCGAATAACTTCTGTACATTTACAATAGCCTATGTGCCTATTGTTGCACCTGACTGACACAACCAAACTCAGTCAGCTGCAACAGTAGACACATAGGCTAATATCGATGAGAGTAATTGTTACCCACAGTTTGACCTTCTGTACGGAAGTTCAAAAATGGTTCAAATGGCTCTGAGCACTATGGGACTTAACAGCTGTGGTCATCAGTCCCCTAGAACTTAGAACTACTTAAACCTAACTAACCTAAGGACATCACACACATCCATGCCCGAGGCAGGATTCGAACCTGCGACCGTAGCAGTCGCGCGGTTCCGGACTGCGCGCCTAGAACCGCGAGATCACCCCGGCCGGCTACGGAAGTTATTAGCACCTTTTGGCACCATACTGTATGACTAGTTACAGTTAATAACAAGGTTTGTGGTTTGAGAATGGGCGTGTCAGCCCGAAACCGATAACCACTGCAGCAAAAATTGTATATTCATGCAACAGGGACGGAGAAAACAAATTATCAATTTTTCTCAGTACTGAACTGCAGCGGACCTACCATCCAGTGGCAGCATGCCTCGAATCAGCTAATCAGATGATGTACGTGGTTTTCCTCCCCATGTAGAAGAAAGACAATGTTTTGGTTTCAGTTAGAGCATGTGAAAAGATCTTGTCATGTAACTTAATGTGCAATGCGCTGACTTGTAAGACAGGGCTGTTGGTCTGGTACACTGGACTGCCTGACGTTGTTCTTACGTGTTTTTCCAAACATTTCAAGACAAATGTCTCTCTGGTTCCCATCCTCCATTTCAGAAACAAACTATATAAATCATTAAAACACAAATGCGCACACAGATAGGTTTACACGATTCACTGTCAGCTGATACACATGACATTCCTCTCGTTGAGTATGTGATTTGTGGCGATACGCCAAAGAATGAAACAAAAATAATCGTCAAATCGTAGATGGACAATTGCCTATCGTTGAAAGACCCTACCGTACACCAAACAAAAATGAGAGCGTCCTGCGACGGAAAAAAATTATCTAATGTGTTCATTACTATTAGCAGCCCCTAAAGAAAACTGGAAGAGTACCTCCGCCCCACTGCCACGGTTGCAGTTAGCAAACCATGTGTTTACGGTATAATATGACAGATGTTTCTTGTTTAATACTTGCGTTGTTCACTTCTGAATATCTACGCCATTTTTATTTTGCATAAACAGACACTTAAAGTTACACAGTGTAAAATACGCTTTATAAAGGTAAAGCGTTATTCATGGCCTAATCTTCAATTAATGGTGTCGTCATTGTGTATTATCCTATGAACTGTCTGTCTATATTCTAACTTACAGTAAAGCAATTAACAGCAGCAAAAAGTTCTTCATAGAGAGAAGGAAGAGGGGTGGTGCAACAGGTCAGAGCTGTCCCTTGAACAAGTTGCTATAGTTTCTTGGTGGTAAGCTCTCAGATTTTTATACTGTAGTGTTCGAGATTAAAACAGTTTCCTTGCTATATCCGTGACTCTTGCGTTGCAGACTTCCTGCTTTTCTAAGACATCACCAATATTTTCCTAAAGAGTGATGCTTAATGAAACTCTCATACGTCTCAGATGACAAATACCCCTACTGAACAACATGTTTCCAACTAAGTTAACCATATAAACAGGTGTTTGACTTCATGGGATGGCTCTGCCACTTCTACTCGGTCAAGCAGCTCATTACTTGGCACCACGATGCTGAGTGCACTCCGCGCCAGTCCCCGCACCAAGGAAAAATCCTTTGTAGTTCCGGGAATCGAACGCTGATCTTCTCCATGGCTGCCATCTACATTGACCACTCAGCTACGGAGGCGGACGGTGGATGGGTACAGCTGGCGGTAAATGGAGTGTAGTCGATAACTGAAGCAATGCTTCATTATTAACGATTATTCGATAACGAGAAGGCTGTGCGTAAGTTTTAGAACTATTAAACTGTATAAACAGTTAACTGTTGGTTGTGCAAAGAACAGAGTTTAATGTCTCGTCCATCACTAGACAAGCTCTAGTTGGAGAATAATGAAGAAGGATATCGAACATGTCCTTCCCAAAGGAATCATTTGCTTTCATCGATTGAGAGAAATCACAGAAACCTCATTCTGGATGTCAGTGTGGATAACTACTTCGCTCGTTCGGAACTCAGCTTACCCTTTTCTCACATGATATAATGCGAACTGTCGATGAAGGGCAGCAGGCAGATTCCATATTTCTAGGTATCTCAAAAGCATCTGACACGATGCTCCACTGCAGACAACGAGCATATGCAATCTGTTTCCAGATATGTGAGTGGCTTGAAGACTTCTTAAGTAACAGAACCAAGTTTTTTCTCCTCGACGGCGAGTGTTCATCAGAGACAAGTGTATCATCAGGAGTGCCCCGGCGAAGTGTGATAGGAGCGCTATTATTTTCTACATACATAAATTACACCGAGAGAGGTGGCACAGTGGCTAGCACACTGGACTCGCATTCGGGAGGACGACTGTTCAATCCCGCGTCCGGCCATCCTGATTTAGGTTTTCCGTGATTTCCCTAAATCACTCCAGGTAAATACTTGGATGATTCCTTTTAAGCCGGCCGAAGTGGCCGTGCGGTTAAAGGCGCTGCAGTCTGGAATCGCAAGACCGCTACGGTCGCAGGTTCGAATCCTGCCTCGGGCATGGATGTTTGTGATGTCCTTAGGTTAGTTAGGTTTAACTAGTTCTAAGTTCTAGGGGACTAATGATCTCAGCAGTTGAGTCCCATAGTGCTCAGAGCCATTTGAACCATTTTTGATTCCTTTTAAAGGGCGCGGCCGACTTCCTTCCCCGTCCTTCCCTAATCCGATGAGACCGATGACCTCGCTGTCTGGTCTCCTCCCCAAAACAACCCAACCCAACATAAATTACGTGGCGGAGAGAGTGGGCATCAATCTGCGGTTGTTTGCTGATGATGCTGTGGTGTACGGAAAGGTGTCGAAGTTGACTGACTGTAGGGGGACACAAGAAATGAAATGCCCGTATGGCACTGATGGCCTGGGGAGTTCGGCCGCCGAGTTGCAAATTTTTTCAATCGACGCCACACTGGGCGACTTACGGAATCGACCGAGGGCTCGCTGCATGGGAGTCAGACGCGCTGACCACCCAGTTACGGAGCCGGACTGGAGGATACAAAATGACTTAGAAAAAACTTCTAGCAGGTGTGTTGAATGGCAGCTAGCTTTAAATGTAGAAAAATGTAACTTAATGTGGACGAGTAGGAAAAAAACAAACCCGTAATGTTCGGATACAGCATTAGGAGTGTCCTGCTTGCCACAGTAACGTCCTTTAGGTATCTGGGCGTAACCTTGCAAAGCGATATGAAATAGAACGAGAGTAAGCGGATTATGGTAGGGGAGGCGAATGGTCGACTTATTGGGAGGTAATTTTAGGAAATCGTGGTTTATCTGTGAAGGAGTCCGCATATAGGAAGCTAGTACGACCTATTCTTCAATACTGCTTCAGTGTTTGGGATCTGCATCAGGTCGGATTAAAGGAAGACATCAAAGCAATTCAGAGACGGGCTCTTTGATTTGTTACCGGTAGGTTCTAACAACACCCAAGTATTACGGAGTTGCTTCGGGAACTCAAATGGGAATCCATGGAATGAAGGTGACTTTCTTATCGAGGAACACGACTGAGAAAATTTAGAGCACTGGCATTTAAGCTGACTGCATATCGATTCTACTGCCGCCAATATACATTGCGCTTAAGGACCACGGAGATACGAGAAATTAGGGCTCATATGGAGGCGTATAGACAGTCTTTTTTCCGTCACTCTGTATAGGAGTGGAACAGAAAAGGAAATAACTAATAGTGGGACAGTGTGGGTAGCTTGCGGAGTGTGTATGCAGATGGAGGTGTATATGTGCTGGAGTACTATAATTAAGACGTCGGCGTTATTCCAAATAACCCACTTGAACAACCAAATTTCCTCATTAAAAATCTTCTAGGTGAGCTGCTGCGTGATCCGATATAACACTTAAAATATAAAAATCCTCAAACAGTAAAATAACGGACTTTTCGGCCATGTTGCAACGGCCGTTCCCAGGTCATAGACAAGTTTTGTTTGGTTTCTACTGTTGTTTGTTTCCCGAAGACAAGATGAAACATGTGTCAGAGTTAATAAGTAACTATCCCAAAATCAACTGAAAAAGACAAATTATTGTTGTGGTGGATTACGAAAAAAAGGAAAACAATTAAAAAAACTGGAATGGAGGAATATCCCGATATTTAAGATACAGTAACATCAGCAGACATGTGCGCAGAAGTTAAAAATATATGCTGTTCCGATTGTACCTCGACGAGGAAGGCATCAGTGACATGAGTCTGCCGGGCGGCGAAACGAGTAACTGTGGAGAAATTATGGCCTCAAGACAATGCGCGCCAGGCTGACGACAGCTTCGTATCGGCCGAGGTAGCCGTAAACCTGCATCCGGAACGGCAAAAGCTGCTTTCCGCAGCCTTTTGCACTGAAGCTTGACTGGCGCACAGTACTGTTATTCTCATACACGTGTAGTTCATCCTGATTTAAACTATTCCTTTGCTGCACTCTTCAGTTCTTTTTGTTGTTATCTTTTAGTTCTGGCAGGGTATCTTGTCTGAGACCTTGCTATTTAAAAATTATTATGACATTGCCGTTCTTCTTTGTGTTCCAACAGTCTCTTGTTTGTTAAGAGCAAGTGAGGTGGTGTAGTAATTGATGCAGTGAATACTTATGCGGAAGACGCCTGGTTCGAATCCTCGTCCGGCAAATCGGATAAAGAAGCTTGTGCATCGTCTGTAATGAGGTTGTCGTCAACTGGACGCTAGACCCTTGTCTTTCTTACTTCCTCACCGTGTTAACGCCACACATAGTACGCCGAGAAAGGCTCGGTGATTGATGAAGTTGAGTGTTCAAAACTGTATTTGACATAAACTGATGAAATTATTAGGATGAAACTACAAATGTTTGCATTTTCAGTTCAAATGAAGCAGTCCGGCAATGGTAAAGATCAGTTACGTTGTGGTCAGCACGACTATCTCCCACATTTTTAACTCCTCCTTCCTTATATAGTCAACTGAAGTACATCATGAGACAAACCTTTTAGTTGAAATTAGTTGCAAGTACAAAAAAAGTTGAAGAGAATGGAGCAACACTTAACTGTGCTGACATAATAACAAATACTGGTCATTGGAAAAATCTCCACTTACTTTAAAAACGCCAAATTCACAGTTATTAGACCTCTTGGCTCGAAAGTACGGTTGTCATAAACGCATTTTTACGTGTAACAAACTCCCGCCTGCAGTATGATTTGTGCCAACGATTCAAAGAAATGGAGGCACAACGCAAATTGGATCAGTTTGTTTCAGGAAGGAAGCTAGTTTTTGTATGGCGCAGTTCGTTGTTTTATAAAAATTGAAAGAATTTATCACTTTTCCAATAGGATACCATCAGATTCGCTAAGTGATAACCAACAACTCAAAAACATTCGTAATGGTAGCACGAAGATTAAAATAGAATTTCTTGGGGACAAAGGTTTCGTCTGAGGAGCACTAGCTCAGTTGAACAAAGATAAGGAAGGAAACAGAAATTGGCACTGACATTTTAAAAGATTCGTCAGATGTGATGCATGAAAGGTAATAAACATTGTAATTAGTTAATTCAAAGTAGGGCAGAGTTTTTGTGTTTAAAGGACATACATCTTTCCCTAATAGGTCTCAATAGGTCTCACTTCCCTCATATCTTTTTTATCCTCCCCCCCACCCCTCCCTCCACCCCCCTCCTCACAAACTAGTGAATGTAATGGGCGTTGATCGAAGCACTCTGTATAAATGTTTTGAGATTCACTCTTCAGTCCTATTCATATCTGCATATTTTTCGGAAGATTTTGTACAGTATGGAACAGAGCAAGAGAAAATAACAATGTTCGGCGACAGAGAGAGCATCGCCACTTCAGTTCTCTCTGAACAGATGCATACATATAGGTCACTAAACAAACTGACATGTATCACTTTGACTCTTTTGTAAATGATTTATTAGTTATTCGAAGTAATGTCGGTCGTGGAATTATTCCTGGTATCCATCGGCATTTTCATCACCGATACATCGTGTACTTGTAAAATGTGAAATATTATTGTGATTACCTGAATTGTTACTGGTAGTTGACATTCAAATTTCTGTATTTATCGAACAATAAGTCCTTTTACACCAAAATGTGCTATGAAATGCAACTCCCAGTTACATTAACAAGCTATCTCAAAGGATATATGTAAGTTACAATATTTACGGATTATTAATCTTTTGAAATTAATTTATTAACGACGCTTTTCGGCCACAAGGAGTGGCCGCGCGGTTTAGGGCGCAATGTCACGGACTGCGCGGCCCCTCCCGCCGGAGGTTCGAGTCCTCGCTCGAGCCTGGGTGTGTGTGTGTGTGTTGTTCTTAGCATAAGTTAGTTTAAGTTAAAGTAGTGTGTAAGCCTAGGGACCGATGACCTCAGCAGTTTAGTTCGTTAGGAATTCACACACATTTGACGCTTTTCGAGCCGCTGGTGCTGATCATCAGGCATCAAGGCATTCAGTTTACTTTATTATTGTTTGTGCCACTTGTACTATTAATTACATTATTGCTCATTCGTGGTGCCAACTTCAAGTGCAATTTCATATTAAATTAGACTGTTACACTCCATTATTGTTATTCTCTTTGGTTATATTATTATTTTAGAAATTTCTGCTTTTAGTCTATGAATAGTCCACGAAAGTCACAGTGAGTGACAGTAACAGGCTGTCCCTACAGCAATCATATCGATATACAGTTTCCAGGTTGAGGCTCTGTGCCCACCAATCTACAAACTCAAGCTTTACGACGAGAGTTTTTGCTTTATTTTTGTGTTATTAGTGATCTTCCGTTCACTCACAGAAAATCTTTATTGAAATGGTTTGCTTTGCAGGTCACAAGCCAAACAAGCTGGGATCCAGTTAACGAGTTCGGTGGAACTTGATTTCATAGTTCTGAAGTGACAGGTAAGCAACTATTTTTGATACTCATCTAGTATTTTAATGCCTGTGCAAGCAATAAGTTTGGTTCTTATAAATTTTTCATCAGGAAACTAATGTTCTTTTCTGTGTCTCTCTCTTTTTGTTAGCCAGCCATATTTTGACCAACTGTTCTGTCTCCTGTAGGTGTTGCTTTGTTCCCTTGAAAACACACTACATTTTTAAAGGTTTCGAACGTTTGTTATGTTAGGACTAAACTATTAAAATTCTTACGGAAAAAATGAGACCCACAGAATACAGATGATAGGTGCCGAAATACGCTTGGATAAGAGAAAAATAATTCTCCTTATCAGAATGCAAATTTTTTAAAAAGTTTAAATTATGATAGATTTACACTGTATGACAAAAAAATGTAACGCACCCAGAAGAGGAGGAGGAAGCGTAATGAAACTTCACAGGTTGAGACGATATATGATGTTATTTCAGTGATTACAAAATCGAATGAAGCTTACAAATAACTTGGAATGTATGGGCGCAGTACATTCTGCGGGGTAGTGCAGAACCGCGATTCATCAGTGCAATGCCTCTAGCGTCGATGAATACATTGATTCTGTTGGAAAGGGTATCATAACGCCTTGTATCCTTTCTTGCGGCAAACTGGCCCACACATATAGTAATTGTTATTTGATGTCCTGGGAAGAAGTTGACGCCGGCCGGTGTGGCCGAGCGGTTCTAAGCGCGTCAGTCTGGAACCGCGTGACCACTACGGTCGCAGGTTCGAATCCTGCCTCGGGCATGGATGTGTGTGATGTCCTTAGGTTAGTTATGTTTAAGTACTTCTAAGTCTAGGGGACTGATGACCTTCGATGTTAAGTCCCATAGTCTCAGAGCCATTTGAGCCAAGAAGTTGACGCCCAAACTGGTCCTACACATGTTCTATCGGGGACAGGTCTGGGGATCTTGCGGGCCACGCGAGTGCTTCAGCATCACATAGACAGTTCATGGAGTCACGTGTCACGTGTGGACGAGGATTGTTCTGTTGAAAAATCGCATCGCGATACTGTCACATGAGGACGCAAGATATCCGTCACGTACCGTTGTGCCATCAAAGTTACCGCAGTCACTACCAACCGTGCCCTTAAGTCATATAGGATGACTCCCCACACCATGACGCCTGGAGTAACACCACTGTACCTCTCCAAAACATTGAAAGAATGGGACCTCTCCCCGCCGGCCACTGTGGCCGAGCGGTTTTAGGCGCTTCAGTCCGGAACCGCGCTGCTGCTATGGTCGCAGGTTCGAGTCCTGCCTCGGGAATGGATGTGTGTGATGTCCTTAGGTTAGTTAGATTTAAGTAGTTCTAAGTCTGGAGGACTGATGACCTCAGATGTTGAGTCCCATTGTGCTTAGAGCCATTGGCACCATTGGATTTGGACACCTCCCCAGGTCGCAACTATAACAGCCGGCTATAGTCGTCCGGGATAGTGCAGAACCGCGATTCATCAGTGCACTGCCATTCATCAGCAGCCCATGATTCCCAGTCACGACACCACTCCAAACGGAGCCATTCGTATCAACGACAACCTACGCATTGAACTGTAATTCCTTAGTGCGGCTGTTGCTAGTCTCCGACCAATGGTGTGCTACGATACGGAATGTTGCAGAAAGTTCGTTACATGTTTTCGCATGGCAGGCGCTGATGTAAAGATGTTCAACGATGTGCTTGCTGCACAGTACGGAGGCACTCCCTTGTGATGGTCTGACGTGGTCCACCGGGACTATGACGACGAAAACACCTGCTCTCACGTTCAGTAGCAGACCAACATCGGTCCACTGTCACGTGTGAATACTCCACAAATCTGGATACTGCACGATTCGACCAGCCCTCCAAATGGAGACCCACAGTTAGGCTCCTTCCAAATTCTGTCAGATGCTGACAACGCTGTCTCACACGAGTCCGCGGCATCTCCGCGTCTTGACAGTGATTAATCAACATCTGACGCTGCCCTGGCTCCTCATATACCTTACCAGACCTGGAACAACACTAAACGCTGACTACACTGATGCAGTCTGAGCGCCGTTCTGTAGAGAATTGCATCTGTAAACATTGACATACCAGTCGATGGTGCTTACGCGTACGATGCTACATTTTCATCCGACCATGTCTCCTGGGTGCTTCACTTTTTTTGTCAGGCAGTGTATTTCTCTGGTCTAACAAATCTTCAGTTATGTGTGCACCCTGAAGCTAAATTATTTTGAGCTATATAGGTCTCTAGCGAAGTATACGTTATTTTTTAGGTACGAACGTTACTCTAAGTGAACGGAGAGGCGCTATTGTTGTAATGTCGCCCTCAGTAGTGACATATTAAGAGTCCTCTCAGTGAGTACATCGCCGAAAGCACTTCTGTAATCCGAAGTTACTGACAAAGAGAGCTCTTTTCGAGCCGGTCGATGTGGCCGTGCGGTTTTAGGCGCTTCGGTCTGGAGCCGCGTGACTGCTACGGTCGCAGGTTCGAATCCTGCCTCGGGCATGGATGTGTGTGATGTCCTTAGGTTAGTTAGGTTTATGTAGTTCTAAGTTCTAGGGGACTGATGACCACAGATGTTGAGTCCCATAGTGCTGAGAGCCATTTGAACTATTTTTTAGCTCTTTTCTATTAGTTACGGAAACTAGTAGGGTGAAGGGCAGTCAAGCTTCATCAGCATAACAGAAAGTCCCTTGTAATTCATCAACATGCTTTTCGTAGCAGTCAGTTGCCGCATGCACGATAACTGGGCAAGTTTCCGACAATAAAGTCCAATACGCAACTACTAGGAGTCTTCCAGCAAATGTTAATGGAGATGTACACTACTGGATATTAAAATCGCAACACCATGGAACGACAAGCAACAAACGTCAAACTGGCATGCTTGGATGTGTAAATCATTAGCAGTACAGAGCAAATGAGAAAAGTAAGAA
This sequence comes from Schistocerca serialis cubense, assembly GCF_023864345.2. NCBI lineage: Eukaryota > Metazoa > Arthropoda > Insecta > Orthoptera > Acrididae > Schistocerca > Schistocerca serialis. Next base: position 529,340,058 of record NC_064640.1, read on the forward strand.
GCTGTACTGCCAACTACATTCAGTATAAAGCCTCCGTCCAAAAAGTTCCAAAACTGATCGTGGCGTATAAGCGACGTCAGTGGAGGAACTACGGTGACAGATCTGCACTAAACCAGTTGACATAACAAGCGCGCGATGTATAGGAAAAATTAACATCTGCAGGCTTCCATATGCACCTTAATATCTCTTATGTAAATTGAGAGTGGAGATGTGGGGGAGGGAGGACAGGAAAGGAACTATTGGTGTCAGCTGCATCGGGACTTTATGCGGAGTCAGCAGCGACGAGCGAAAATGTGTGCCGAAGTGGGATTTTTTTTTCCGTTGCGTTTGGTAATAGCGGATGTCACATGACATCCCTTGAAGTTCGTTGTTGATCCCTTCACTCAGTTTTCTTTAATTACAGATGATTCGAAGCTGAGAGCTGTTGCTTAGTAGGCAATAGCCTTAACCACTGCGCCGCCTGTACACAGGTGTTTACCGTAATTGAGCGGAGTATCTTGATGCGCCTCCCGGTCGACCTACACTCACATCCAGCGCTACCTATCCACAGTCCCCGTCCATTTCCTATATGCTCGCTACTTTGAGATTTCCCCAGGAAGTCGAACGTATTTCCGGATCCACATTGAAGGTGCTGGATTCATTGCCCATCGAGGCGAATCAGTTAAATGAATGCAGACTGTATGTATATTTGGACATGCCACTAAGAACAGATATTACGCATTTATCCAAACTCTCTTGTTATCATGATTCCCACGTGAGTTATAAGATGCTACTCAGGCTACTTCATTCTATGATGGCTCGCATTAGCGTCGCGCATGCAGTCTCCTTTAACAGATTCACTGCACTACCCCAAAGGCATATAAATACGGGATAATGCTCGTTTACTTTGTGCTTATATCCTCCGAAGCAAGAGAGCAACTGCAGAACTTCGTAATATTATATCTGGGTTAAATACAGACAGAATTTACCGGAGCGTCTGAATCGCGATTAGAAACGGCAATTCCATTATGGTATATGCAAAATTAACCAGCACATATAAACAGTGGGAAGTACTGAATAACGCAGTCAGTTGTAATCTTCTGACAGTTTCGCTTTTATTGATCGAATTTTCTTTGTGACGCCGGGTATCAAAGCGAGAATGAGAGAGCAAATCCGTTCCTACTCTCTTTACTGTGTGAAACGGTTGCAGTTGGCAACATGTGTGAGACGATTCTGCTGGCAAATGCTCGCTATTGATTCCCACGGACACTCTCTGGCCCCCGCCCCTCCCCATCACTCTCTCTCTCTCTCTCTCTCTCTCTCTCTCTCTCTCCCTCCCTCCCTCCCTCCCTCCCTCCCTCCCAGCTCATAACACGCAACAAGCAACAGGAGCCGTGTACCCATAGTCCATCGGGCTACGACAAAAGTGAAAGATCGTATTGTGGAATCGATGTCGTGCTACTCGCTTCGATGGATGCTGCTCTTCCGGATTTCTCCGACTTGACGCAAATTTTGTACACTACCTGACCCGAACACACTGCGCAAAAAACATTGCGGTTGCTTCTTTTTCTCCCTCTCTCTTTTCGTCTGACTTTGTCTTTCCGCCTCTTCCAATTCTCCTCCCCCACCCCCTCCCCGCTGGTTTCCCCCCTTTTCGTGTTTCTCTTCTCGTCGTAACTGGAACACTGATTTCGACAGAAACCGAACCTCTGACGAAACTCAGTACTTTCTTACCCCTTCAAATACTGATTTTAGCATTGTACACTCCACCCGTACCATATTATTCGTCTTGCATCGTTCTTTTTACGTACCTCCGTATATCTGCATAGAATCAAAGCAATAAATGTGGCAAAACTTTGTGAACTTGTGAAAAAAAATATCCGACGAAAATAACAACAAAGCGAAACGAGACAAAGTAGTCTTTTCCAGTAACAATTTCATTAAAACTTGATTATATTTCTCACTGAGATTCACGCAGACCAGTACACAGCACGACTATAACTGATTCGTTTACCTCTCTTCGTCAACCATCCTATATTGTCGAAAAACTGTTTTGTTTCGAGATTTTCATTTATTTTCATATGTTAAACTTAGAAACATTTGACAGGACTATAAGGGACAATTTATCCACTAGGGGTGAACATATTAGTTACCCTGAAAGGAAATGAGGCGGTTAGTATTACTAAGTAACTATTTGTCGTGGCTTGCTAGTGCACGACTCTCTTTCGACTTCGGTCGCTATCCCTATGCAACAATGAGTTTCGTCAAAATCTATCGACACAGTGGTAATGAGCGAGCAGTTTACTACCTACGCGTCCTTACACTTTGCTGGAAGGTGGTGGCAAGTCCCTATGGGACCAAACTGCTAAGGTCATCGGTCCCTAGGCTTACACCCTACTTCATCTAACTTAAAATAACTTACGCTAACGACAACACACACGCCCATGCCCGAGAGAGGACTCGAACCTTCGACGGGGGAAGCCCCGCGAACCGTGGCAAGGCGCCTTAGACCGCGCAGCTACCTCGCGCAGTTTGCTGGAAGGAAAAAACGGCGGTGACACTGCGCGGCATCACGGAAAATGACATGCAGAGACATTTTTGGGTAGTGTAAGGACCAAATGCTGTCCTGTGTGATCTTAGAAGATCCTACTTTGAAGACATATGTTCACTAATTAGCAGCATCAATCTCATTTGTGCATCACAGTAAGAAAGGAGACGCAGCTGTAAGCACTATGCTGAATTTAAACGTGGAAAGCAGTAAAAGGGAAACTTAACTGGGACGCCACGTTATTCGCTTGGATTTCCAAAGTTAAGTTACTTATCAAATACATGGAAGGGAATGTCGCGAGTTAAAGTCCCGCTTTGGGCTGCAGCAGTAATGGAATAGCTTCACACCACTGTTTGTAATGATACTTTCTTATGCCTGTCGTTATCCAAATGCAACTGTAATGGTTTTAACTCAGTTTTATCTTGGAATTAAGCCAGCCTAGATGTTTATGCTCTGTCCTTATTTACCAAGAACATATTCGTTGGATATATTACTTCGTCAAATCTCGGCTAAGCGTCTACGGACAGTAAGCGTGTATGAAATGTCATTCATCTATTCGAAGTTACTTTCAAGGCTGCAGAATCTCTTTTATGCGGATGTGGCAAAAGCTCTTGATGAAGCATTGGAGGACAAATTCTGTCAGAAGGATTAGTAGTTCGTTATAATTTAGAAGCAATGAATTTTCGTTTCTATGGCAGTCACAGATAATGCTCTATATAGCTACGTATTGATTCTGATCGAAATAGATTTCGTAAATTATGTAACCTTTTGCAAATATTTATGAAGTAGAATAATTTTCACTGTTCTTTTCTCACTAGTTCACTTTCGACTATTCTCCTTTCAGCATAAAGTCAGAACCTGTATAAAAAATTGATTTATCATACTTTATGACGTCAGAGATATAATGCTTTGTAATTTTTGTCTCGTGTAGTTTTCCCGGGTTCGTTTCCCGGCTGGGTCAGGGATTTTCTCTGCCTCGTGATGACTGGGTGTTGTGTGATGTCCTTAGGTTAGTTAGGTTTAAGTAGTTCTAAGTTACTGATGACCATAAATGTTAAGTCCCATAGTGCTCAGAGCCATTTTTTTTCTCGTGTAGTTTTCAGTGAAGTATTTTAAATAGTATTCTTGATAGCACTAAAATAAAGACACTTTCTCTCAAACCAGGTACACTTTTAAACAAAGGCTCAGAACACAAGTGTGTTTGTTGTGAATCAAAATCTGTTGACAATGATTTCTTATCTTCAATGAAGATACGTAACTGCCTGCCCTGTATATGGAATGTATTACGTTGCATGAGTTCAAGTTATCTTGGCTAAATATAAACAGTAACTGAATTGAATCTTATTACAAGTTATTATTTTTCCTTTTCAACAAATTGTGACATAATCAAATAATGAGCAGGGAACATTCTCAATGACGGAGGTTTATTCCTCAGGGGCGCGTCTGTCGGGCGTGCGATAATGTTGTCCGATCTTTCGACTGGAGGATCCGGGACGAAAATTCTCGTCGCCCTTGTCTGATCACGTTCGTTCGCGAAACAATCGAACATTAACAAAACAAACAGTAGTATTTGACATTGTGCATTAAACGTTAAGTGGTGCATTGAAACTACTATAATATTTTGGCAGACTGTAAAACTTTTTAAAAATCCTTTTTAACCCTAGATTTTTAATCCCTCGTAAAATTTACGACTGCAGCAGGTAACAGCTCTCGGTTCCCGCCAATCTGGGACGGTTTATATACGGTATAAAACAGGACATTTTGTAGTTACTTTGTATGTGACATAGCATTGGAGACCTTGTAATTGCAATTAACTAGTGCATAAATTATTACTTCCTTTGAATAAAAGATAGGATAATAAAATTCACACTGGTTCAGTAACTACGAAATATTTTCCCTGATTTAGTGTTCTAGCGTTAATATTAGGGTTGCTCGAAGAGACCGGAATTTGAGTGCTTGTGGGAAACTTTGCTTACAGGAAACGAGGTAGACTGGGCGGACTACGTTAGCGCGCGCATATTGCCGAATATACCAGGCACGCTGCTAGGGCCAGCAGCTTCCCGGTCAAATCCGCCAGCAAACGCTTATGCATTCTCTGCGGCGGCGCCCGTTACACGACCAGTTGCGTCAGTCCGATCGCTTCCTCATACATAACGCAGCACTCGGAAAGTGCTGCCAGGTTCTGCTCAACCGTACTGGCACTCCTGTCAACCGTAACCTCACAGCAACAGCCCATAAAATGAAATAAACTCTACAAACTGGAGAATTTTGTTTTGAGATTTCTAATACTGCAACTCGCTGACACAGTCGTTGTCAAACGCTAATCCAGAAATCTGATGTTCAATCCTCAGTCGATGCTAGGATGTTTTTCTGATGTTTATCGTTTCTTTCATTCTGGCGAGGTATTGCTTACGTGAAAAATGCCAAGATGTACCGTTGTTCAGAATCCACGTTAAACTGAAAGTGCTCAATGTTCGACTGGGTAAGTCAATTCAACGGTCAGAGGAAAAGGACAAGGCATGCTATCTCCAATAATAACGTGTCTATTAAAGCACTGCAATATTGACGAAAGCTGTGCTTTTTTTACTTACACCTAATCCTACCGATAAAGTGGAAGTGACGACTTATAGCCGCCAAAAGGATGTCAGTTTCTAGAAAAAACACTAACTCCAGTATTGAGTTGTTGGAATTCTTCTTAAATCATTGACGCTGGGTACAGAAATTTCTTATACTGTTCAGTGTTGTACTGAAAGCAACATGGACGACTGATTGTAAGAGCACGGGATAATCCACACATTGTGAGAAGTTAACAGATATGGACAGAACTGGACTGAAGTAGCAGCATTAGAAAACTGCAGCGAAATGCAGGAAGATCTGCAGCGGGTAGGCTCTTGGTGCAAGGAGTGGCAACTGACCCTTAACATAGACAAATGTAATGTATTGCGAATACATAGAAAGAAGGATCCTTTATTGTATGATTATATGATAGCGGAACAAACACTGGTAGCAGTTACTTCTGTAAAATATCTGGGAGTATGCGTGCAGAACGATTTGAAGTGGAATGATCATATAAAATTAATTGTTGGTAAGGCGGGTACCAGGTTGAGATTCATTGGGAGAGTCCTTAGAAAATGTAGTCCATCAACAAAGGAGGTGGCTTACAAAACACTCGTTCGACCTACACTTGAGTATTGCTCATCAGTGTGGGATCCGTACCAGATCGGGTTGACGGAGGAGATAGAGAAGATCCAAAGAAGAGCGGCGCGTTTCGTCACAGGGGTATTTGGTAACCGTGATAGCGTTACGGAGATGTTTAACAAACTCAAGTGGCAGACTCTGCAAGATAGGCGCTCTGCATCGCGGTGTAGCTTGCTCGCCAGGTTTCGAGAGGGTGCGTTTCTGGATGAGGTATCGAATATATTGCTTCCCCCTACTTATACCTCCCGAGGAAATCACGAATGTAAAATTAGAGAGATTCGAGCGCGCACGGAGGCTTTCCGGCAGTCGTTCTTCCCGCGAACCGTACGCGACTGGAACAGGAGAGGGAGGTAATGACAGTGGCACGTAAAGTCCCTCCGCCACACACCGTTGGGTGGCTTGCGGAGTATAAATGTAGATGTAGAACGTGATGCGACTAGAAGAGTAATAATTAGTTCCATTGTATCTATTTGCTTCATAAGGCGTTTAAGGCAATTTGACCTGTATCGTGGAGACTGCCATTAAAAAAAGTACCTTCATTTCTCTCGGTAACGTTAGTATAGTTAATACTGAATAAGTGAGCTGTTTTTTTTCAGAACGCCCACAGAACCTTAAATCACCAACATGGTTTGCGTTTGAGGGCTACAATCTACCAGATGAAATCAAGATTCAAATTCTCGCTCTAATCATGACAAACGATTTCACCCTACTCTGTGTCAAGGTAAACTGCTGAGTCCATAAAAATGTTCTGGCCACAGCGTTTGCGTCTCCGCATGTGACGTAAGACTGGAGAAAAAGTGTGCTCAATCGAGGTCTTTCTTCACAAGGAAAGCATCAGTCGATGCGCGCACCTCCACACACGCATTTCGACCTACATCACTTCATTTCCCGCAAAAGTAATTTTGTCACATGCCTTATACTGTACAATTAAAATATCAAAAGATGTTTCGGAATAAAAAAGAAGGAAAACATAGTGCCCTGTTGCACAGCTTTTATTGTGTATAATCCCAATTGATACAAGATGTTCTGCTCTTTACTCAGCCCAATCTCGCCACTTTCATGAATGATGATGAAATGATGAGGACATCAGAAACACCCAGTCCCAGGGCGGAGAAAAATCCCCAACCCGACCGGGAATCGAACCCGGGACCCCGTGATATAGAGGCAGCAACGCTAGCCACTAGACCACGAGCTGCGGACTATCGGAAGTGTGCTGCGTCATATTTTGAAGGCCAATAAAGGCATTTTATATGTAACTCTTGTTCGTGTGTATTCAAAGTATTCTGATCGCTATGTCGTCTTTCGTTTTTTACGTTTCTGTGGGACATGAATCACAATGATTACAAGAACGCAGCCGCCCGGAGTGGCCGTGCGGTTCTGGGCGCTACAGTCTGGAGCCGAGCGACCGCTACGGTCGCAGGTTCGTATCCTGCCTCGGGCATGGATGTGTGTGATGTCCTTAGGTTAGTTAAGTTTAATTAGTTCTAAGTTCTAGGCGACTAATGACCTCAGAAGTTGAGTCGCATAGTGCTCAGAGCCATTTGAACCATTTTGAACAAGAACGCACAGTAGACGTTTTAGTTATGTACTGAGATGACAAAAATCATGGGATAGCGATATGCACATATACAGATGGCAGTAGCATCGCGGACACAACGTATAAAAGCGCAGCGCATTGGCAGAACCGTCATTTGTACTCAGGTGATTCATTGGACAAGGTTTCCGACGTGATTATGGCCGCATAACGGGAATTGACAGCCCTTGAACGCGGAATGGTAGTTACAGCTAGACGTATAGGACAGTCCATTTCGGAAGTCATTAATGACTTCAAATACTCCGAGATCCACAGCGTCAAGAGTGTGTCGAGAATACCAAATTTCGGGATTATCTCTCACCACGTATAACGCAGTGGCCGGCCACTGGTGGCAGAGCGGTTCTAGGCGCTTCAGTCTGGAACTGCGTGACCGCTACGGTCGCAGGTTCGAATCCTGCACGGACATGGATGTGTGTGATGTCCTTAGGTTAGTTCGGTTTAAGTAGTTCTAAGTTCTAGGGGACTGATGACCTGAGATGTTAAGTCCCATAGTGCTCAGAGCCATTTGAACCATTTGAAAAACGCAGTGGCCGACGTTCTTCGCTTAACGACCGAGAGCAGCGGCGTATGAATAGAATTATCAGTGCTAACAGACAAGCGACACTGCATGAATAACCGCAGAAATTAATGTGCGACGTACGACGAACGCATTCGTTGGGAAAGTATGGCGAAATTTGGCGTAAATGTGCTATGGCAGCAGACGACCGACGCGAGTGCCTTTGCTAACAGCCCGACATCGCCTGTAGTGCCTCTCCTGGGCTCGTGTGACCATATCGGTTGGACCCTAGGCGACTGGAAAACCGTGGCCTGGTCAGATGAATCCCGATTTCAGTTGGAAGTATCTGGCCGGCCGGAGTGGCCGTGCGGTTCTGGGCACTACAGTCTGGAACCGAGCGACCGATACGGTCGCAGGTTCGAATCCTGTCTCGGGCATGGATGTGTGTGATGTCCTTAGGTTGGTTAGGTTTAATTAGTTCTAAGTTCTAGGCGACTGATGATCTCAGAAGTTAAGTCACTTAGTGCTCAGAGCCATTTGAACCATTTTTGGAAGTATCTGATGGTAGGGTTCGAGTGTGGCGCAGACCCAAGTTTTCAACAACGCACTGTGCAAGCTGGTGCGGGCTATGTGTAAATGGAATGGACTGGGTTCTCTCGTCCAACTGAACCTATCATTGACTGGAAATGATTATGTTCTGCGGCTTGGAGACCATTTGCTGCCATTCATGGACTTCATGTTCCCAAACAACGATGGAATTTTTATAGTTGACAATGCGCCATGTCGCCAGGCCACAGTTGTTCACGATTGGTTTGAAGAACATTCTGGACGGTTCCAGCAGTTGTTTTGGCCACCCAGATTGCCCGACATGAATCCCATCGAACAATTATGGGACACATTCGAAAGGTGAGTTCGTGCACAAAATCCTGTACTGGCAGTATTTTCGCAATTACATACTGTTATTGAGGCAGCACGGCTCAGTATCTCAGCAGGGGATTTCCAACGACTTATTGAGTCCATGCCATGCACTACACCGAGCAAAAGGAGGTCCGACACGATATTAGGCGGTATCTCATGACTTTTGTCTCCTCAGTGTATTTTCCTTTCAACTGAAAACGACATTTTTTCCTAAGACTACAATACTTCAAATAAAAAACTTGAAGCTGTTGTCCATTTTTAGGCGCATCAAGTATTTGGACACAGTTCTCTTCCTTTTCTGGTGCATTTGGACAAATTATTTCTTTTACTGGCACCTACGAATGTTGAAATGACCAGCGTAACAAAATAAGACATCAGAGCTCGCACGGTAAGATTTAGGTGTTCTTGAAAAGAACAGCCCTGACCGCAATAAAATATTTATTTGCAATGGTTGCCAATTTCGGTCAGAATGAGGCCATCGTCAGACCACTTTTACCATGATGGTAAGCGGTAGCGGTGCAGCGCCTACCATCGTAGTATAAATGTTCCGAAGATGGTCACATTCTGACTAAAACCGGTTACCATGGCAAATAATATTTTATTGCGGTCAAGATTGTTTTTAATCCATTTTTAAAGTATTGTACCTAGACCGCTGATTTTCTCTACTAGAAGTGGTATCAAAAATTACTGATTTAGGTAGTCATTTTTCCTACGTGCTATTCAAGAGTGAAACTGTCGAGAAAAAGTATGAAAATGGTTGTGTGAACCCTCTGCCAGACATTTAGTTGTGAACTGTCGAGTCGTGCGGTAGCGTTCTCGCTTCCCACGCCCGGGTTCCCGGGTTCGATTCCCGGCGGGGTCAGGGATTTTCTCTGCCTCGTGATGACTGGGTGTTGTGTGATGTCCTTAGGTTAGTTAAGTTTAAGTAGTTCTAAGTTCTAGGGGACTGATGACCATAGATGTTAAGTCCCATAGTGCTCAGAGCCATTTGAACCATTTTTTTGAACTGTGATGTAGATGTAGAATTCAGCGAGGAGGAGAGTCCACAAGTTTCTTCAGCTATACCACGTTCAGCTAAAGCCATTCATTTATGACTAGATCACGTGGAACTACCAATCTGCGGACATGTTGATTGCTACGTTTCACTTGGCTTTGAACCGGCCTAGAAATTGTCTATAGGACTGAAATCGGGTAGAATTTCAAGATGAATCAAGCCACTGCTGTCGAAAAAGGCGGTCAACATCATATTAGTCTTGGATTTAGTCAGCTGACTTTATATTGGAAGCGGGGAAGACGATGCCATTGGCTGTCGCTAGGTATTTGGTAGTACCAGGTGTCATACCCTGAAATGGTGCGGATATCAAACAAAAATCGCGTGACCATGCTGCTTCGAGTGATTCCACAAGAAGCGTTTGCTGACAGTTTCGTACACCTTTGCAACCAATGTCAGAAGTGTGATGATCATGATGTTTGGGTTGTGGGGCTATCAACTGCGCGGTTGTCAGCGCCCGTATAAATTCCCAACCTTTACTCAGCCCAATCTCGCCACTTTCATGAATGATGATGAAATGATGAGGACATCAGAAACACCCAGTCCCAGGGCGGAGAAAAATCCCCAACCCGACCGGGAATCGAACCCGGGACCCCGTGATATAGAGGCAGCAACGCTAGCCACTAGACCACGAGCTGCGGACTATCGGAAGTGTGCTGCGTCATATTTTGAAGGCCAATAAAGGCATTTTATATGTAACTCTTGTTTTAATTATTTTCTGAGACCATTCACGGAACTTTTCAGATGCACCTTGTAAATTTAAGTGTTAGGAAGTTTTTTCTGAAGATATTTGTCTTGAGTGTAGCACTGTACTGAAGTGAAACATGCACAACATACAGTGTAGACAAGAAAAGAGTATAAGCTTTTCAGATGTGGTTACTGGAGAATATTGAAGATTAGATGAGTATATCGCGTAGTTAAACAAGGAAGTGCAGAATCAAGTTGGGGAGAAAAGGAGTTTGTGGCATGACGACTAAAAGAAGGGATCGTTTCATAAGGACACATTTGAGGCATCAAGGAACTGTCAATTTAATATTGGTGCTAAGTAAGTCTGTGTGTGTGTGGGGGGGGGGGGGGGGGTAGGGGTAGGAGGGGGGGGGGGGACATTGTTGAGGGAGGCCAAGGGATGGATACAGTATGCTGGTAAAAATGGATGTAGGTTGCAGCAGTTATTCGAAGGCGAAAATGGTTGCACGGGGTAGACTATCATGGAAAACGGCAGCTAATCAGTCTTGGAATGGAAGACCACAACAGCAACGACATTGGCTGACAATATTGGACGGTATTCGCTAATTTGGCCCCTTTAATGGCCAACTGTAGGCAAACGCATTACCGATATAAATATATTCCTCCTCCTACAAAAATGTATTGCACAGAGTCCTGCTTTCTCATCTTATCGAGACTGGAGTGCAGTTAACGTAAGCGCTACGCGTAGGTAACGGTCGCGGCGTTCGTGGCGCGGTTGTTAGCATAGTGCAGTAAACTAAATACCTCCGTTGGCGCACGAGCGCCTCACGAAAGCGGGCAATGGAATAAAGCGGAGTCATTCCCCAGCGGCCGTTGTTTCCAGGCGAATGCGGCCGTTGCAAACGCGCACAAAGGCCACGGCCGCTTTCTCCCAATCTCTGCTTGCCCCACTCGCTCACTTAACAAGGCGACGCCCAGCGCGCAAAACACGCGGCTTTGTTATTGGACTGACCATCCTTTTGCTGCGGTTCTTCATCTGAAAACGACAAGGGAGGCGTTTAAAAGCTGCTTTGTGATTTGTCTTCTCTCGTCTTAGAGAAAGTTGTACTTAACATACCTTAGCGTAGCAGTCGGTCGCTGAAGTAGCTGCCATCGTTAACTGTAGTTTCTCAAACCAGACGATGCAGTGCACCTGAATCGAAACATCGGAAGTGACACTAATTTGTCATAGAGGGGAAGAAGATCGTATGTGTGTGTGAATTTCTAAGGGACCAAACTGCTGAGGTCATCGGTCCCTAGACGTACACACTATTTAAACTAACTTATGCTAAGAACAACACACACATCCATGCCCGAGGGAGGACTCGAACCTCCGGCGGGAGGGGCCGCGCAGTCCGTGACATGGCGCCTCAAACCGCTCGGCCACTCCGCGCGAAGAAGACCGTACGCAATATGAGGTGCGCTCAGAAAGTAACCGAACCTTTTTTTCAAATAATATCTATTCAACTTGAGGTCTCCACACATTAGAAGCCCATTTGGCCCGAGTATGTCTGGAGTGATTCCGTTTAGCCTCGGTCCAAGTTAGGGGTATACTCACGCACCAGCCGCGACGAGCAGCTTCTCTCCGTCACTTCGCAGTGGTTTGTGACTATGAAATGTGAGACGTTTTCAATAAACAGCCGTCATTACGATCTAGGAGGAACTCTTTAATTTAGCTGCCGCTGCTGTTTGCATTTATATAGAGAAAAGAAAACCAAAAAGCTAGAAGACAACTGACAAGGGGAGGGCGCGGATTCGGAGATGGGGATGGGAAATCGTTCTAAATGGTGACGTAGTTTAAGGTGGAAGGTATCTCACTCTAAAGTCGTACGTCCTCGTGGATCTTCATTCAGCAAATATCGTCCTCAGGAAGCGGACAAGATGAAATTACCATCCATTAAAATGGAAACGGATTTAGAAACAGCACAAGAGCCGAGCTTGGACATTGAGGAAGAGGGACATCGGGATGCGAAAGGAGGAAAAAGAGATACAAGAATACAGCTGTTTAGTCCTTGTCTCAAAGTAATCCTCTACTCTATTCATAAAGTTATGAAAGCGTCAATGGTTCTGCACTGACACTAACTGTGGCAACAAATAACGTTACATGAGGCAACGTCTGGGGTGGTTACTCCAACACATCCGAAAGAGAAGGAAGTTTAACGTACCGTCGACGAAGAGGTCATTAGAGACGAAGCACAAGCTCGGATTGAGAAAGCCAGAGAAAGGACATCGGCAGGGTCATTTCCAAGGAACCTTACTTCTTTTTGACTTAAGTTATCTAGGGAAGTCACTGAAAACCTAAATTTGGATGACCGCACGAGGCTTTGAATCGCTGTTCTCTCAAATACGAGTCTAGTGTCCTACTACGGCGCCACCTAGCTCGTTCTTCAACAACTCCTCCTCCTACTCTCGATATCGTCCAATTCAGCAATTGGTCTATCTTTAATGACCTCCTTTAGACTTATCCAGCGATATGGCGCGGTGGAAAATACAGACTCATACTGAAGTGTTCAAATATCTGTTCTATTAAATTTGATGGAAGAGATGGGGAGGTCAGCTGATAATTTTTTTACTACCGAGAATGAAACTATTGATTCACTTTTTTTAATTGTTATGTTCAGTCAGCAGTATTTATTGTCCTCCAATAATAACAATCAGGCCGGCCGGGGTGGCCGAGCGGTTCTAGGCGTTACAGTCTGGTGGTGGTGGTGGTTGTGGTGATGGTTAGTGTTTAACGTCCCGTCGACAACGAGGTCATTAGAGACGGAGCGCAAGCTCGGGTTAGGGAAGGATTGGGAAGGAAATCGGCCGTGCCCTTTCAAAGGAACCATCTCGGCATTCGCCTGAAACGATTTAGGGAAATCACGGAAAACCTAAATCAGGATGGCCGGAGACGGGATTGAACCGTCGTCCTCCCGAATGCGAGTCCAGTGTGCTAACCACTGCGCCACCTCGCTCGGTACAGTCTGGAACCGAGCGACCGCTACGGTCGCAAGTTCGAATCCTGCCTCGGGCATGAATGTGTGTGATGTCGTTAGGTTAGTTAGGTTTAAGTAGTTCTAAGTTCTAGGGGACTGATGACCTCAGAAGTTAAGTCCCATAGTGCTCAGAGCCATTTGAAACAATAACAATCAATTTTAAAACCAAAATGCATCATACACAGACACAAAATGTGGTAATCGATGTATTACATACCCACAAGTGTATCTGGTTAGCACAAAGGCAACATCTGTCCATCACCGGGTATGGCTACACTGCAACATGAATTGTGATGCTCCCATATCCAATTACTTTCTAGCTGTCGTGCGTGTTTTTCCCAGTAGTGGTCCAAGTTCTATGTCGCGAAAGGCTTTAATTGCTTTGTGATTAATTTCTCTGACCCGCCAGTTATATCTTTCCTTGCAGAGTCCTAGCGGACATTTTGTACAGCCTTGAGAATAGGACAGCTCACTGCGGTTTATAGAAACGAGATTTCCATGACATACATTTCTCTCGTGGCGTTAACACTGCACAAAGTGTTCGACCACATTATTTCACGTTCTAAATCCACATTAATTGTATCTGTGACATAAAGTAAGAAGTTCCGGTATGTACTTGCATACGTGGATGTCCAGTGTAGTAGTAAGCCTGTTTTAAATATAATAACTGAGAAAATAAATTCCGGGCATCATGCATTAAGCTAGTTTCTAACAAGAGAGGTGGTGGTGGTTAGTGTTTTAACGTCCCGTCGACAACGAGGTCATTAGAGACGGAGCGCAAGCTCGGGTTAGGGAAGGATTGGGAAGGAAGTCGGCCGTGCCCTTTCAAAGGAACCATCCCGGCATTTGCCTGAAACGATTTAGGGAAATCACGGAAAACCTAAATCAGGATGGCCGGAGACGGGATTGAACCGTCGTCCTCCCGAATGCGAGTCCAGTGTGCTACCACTGCGCCACCTCGCTCGGTCTCTAACAAGAGAGATCAGAATGCAACGTATTCTATAAATTACATGATTCATTTCCAGGGTGGCCAAAATAGTACTGGTCCAAAAAGTGTCTTAGGCACTTCATGACAACGTATCCAACGTAGCTAATATATTCCAAAAAAATATCGGCAACGAGTCTGGACACCAGAAAACTTTGCTCAATTGAAAGACAAACCGCAGAAAAGTAAAAAACAATTATCGCAACACCGGTTGGCTGTGCAAGTGGTAATGAAAATTTCGTCGTGCCAGTACATTGTTGAAAAGGTCCCGTACATTTAACCCACGAATTTTCTGTTGTGGGCGTGTTCTGTTCTGCCAGCGGTTTCTGAATGAATTGGTCTTCTCATTTCATCAGATAATGTCTGGTTCACAAATTCGCAGAACACGCGGCATTTCGAACGAGAAAAATTCACATCAGTATGTTGAGTAGCCCTTGCAAAATGTTACACTTGTAGTTTGGTGATGAATTTTCGGGCGGTTTCTGTTTTGGCCGCTCTGTATTTAGAGGACATATTGTGTTTGCTCGATCATACACTTATAAAGCATCTAATTATTTTATTGTGTATTCATGGACACAGTAACAGCATATAAGAAAACCACGCCTTGCCCGAGACAGAACTTGAACCCGCGACCTCTTCTTTACGAGAATACGAATTCTGGTGAGACCTGTTATTTATGAAACAGTAACGTCCGTGCCCGCTAAAGATGCACATCGCAGTGCCTGAAGAAATAATGGGAATCCAACTGTTGCACAATAATAGCTGTCGTAGTAATCCACTCATCTGCAGCGTCTCGAGAGGCGTGCGGAGACAGCGGTTGTAGCAGTTCCACGCCGTTCGTCCCCCACTACCGCTAGCGGTGACCCTGGACTGAACTGGTACAAGTGAATGGCACTTTACGGCGGACAGCTAATTGCTGCAGCGACGGTCATCTTTTTGCGCTCCGCTAAGGTAAATGCAGACAGGTTGCAGTCGTTTCTCCACTTGTCCGTGAACCTAGTGTGCTTAATGTTTGCAGCATGGCGTTTGAACGTTCTCGCATTTGTTCATTTTTGGCATGTGAGCGATTGTGATTTAGAAATAGTTATGACGGACGAAAAAGGTAAGATATGCAAGAACAGACGAGACAAGAAGTGTATGGAAAGCCCTTACCAGAAAAGGCAGGTTAGTTGGACGTGTGCTAATGTATCCAGGAACAGTTAACGCGGAGCTGGAAGAAGCGACACAGTAGAACAATTGTAGGAGAGGACAGTCATTGTTGGAGAGGACACTTGAGTACAACTGTGAAGGAATACGGAATTTAAGATTTATTTAAGACTTTTTTAAACTTAGAAACAATACTCGATGTATATCGTTAATAACATCATTATCTATTTTATATATGTAAAGTGTGTAACAAGAATTTCTCGTACACATCTTACACATAAGACTATATTATTAAGAATGTTGGCTGGAGAGATGAAACCGAAGATACAGAAAGATAGTGGACAATATCATAACACTTAAATCTTAGAACTTGAAAAAAATGATAAAGAAACATAAAGAGGAAAGAAAGAAAAACATTGAGAATTCGGCGTGATCTAGTTTTCAGGGCTTAATGTCCGACAAAACCACATTTTTTTCGTGACTGACTAATGTGTAAAAGGGTTTATTCACTTGAGAAGCTGAGCAAATAAAAAATACATAAAGACCTCTCATTTCTTAGCATTTCTTTTGCGTTTCGAAAAATGTAATGTGTAAAGCGCTTGGAGCTGAAATATGGAAATAAGAGATCAGAACTGAACCCCGTTGGATGTTTTAACGGTCTATGAGACGTCACTTGATGCAGTTGTTCTCTTACAGGCTGATTTCGCACTTCTTTAAGCAAATGGTTCCCCTGGTGCATTAGCTGGTGTATGCACATTTTTATGGCTGATTTCACCAACACCCGCGAATGTACCGCTGGTTCTGTAAGGATTACTTGTTTTAGCAAATGGCTCCCTTATTTTATTAGTTTGTATACGCACAATTTTTCGCTGATTTCATATTTCTTCACAATGAAGATTCGATACGTTTCATCCGATTACGCCTGGTGATTATTCATAGTCAAGTTGTTTGTCCGTGAGTCCTTGTCGGTGGGAACACCCATAAAAAAAACTGTCAGCAACACATTTAATTAAGCGAAGCTAGAGGGGTACATTTCCAGACATCCCCGGAAAAATTATAACAATGTTAATAACAAATCACTTAACTACAGCTGTAAAATTATGGTCTTATTATTTTTTCAGACAATTTATAGGATATCAGCGATAAGCCAGCCACTTTGTAAGCTGTCTCATTTTTCTACGTTACTACACACATCAAAAAAGTTTTGCATGGCCCCGGTTCCCAGAACTCCTGAAGTTAGACGTTGACTGTGGATATTGTATCACAGACACAGTCCGTTTGACTGTTCAGAGATGTCACTAAACCCGCTCAAAGATGTAAACAACCATCCACGAGCAGCGCCTATTAGACGGAGGGGGTCCGACAACCGATCAGTTCCAGTCTTGGCACCAGGAAGGAGGTCAATACCGCGGTTCGACCGCTTCCACATTGTTACTTTGTGCCGGGAAGGGCTTTCAACAAGGGAAGTGTCCAGGCGTACTGCAGTGGATGACCGCTACTTACGGATTATGGCTCGGAGAAACCCTGACAGCAAAGCCACCATGTTGAATAATGCTTTTCGTGCAGCCACAGGACGTCGTGGTACGACTCAAACTGTGCGCAACAGGTTGCATGATGCGCAACTTCACTCCCGACGTCCATGGCGAGGTCCATCTCTGCAACCACAGCACCATGCAGCATGGTACAGATGGGCCCAACAACATGCCGAATCGACCGCTCAGGATTGGCATCACGTTCTCTTCACCGATGAGTGTCGCATATCCCTTCAACCAGACAATCGTCGGAGACGTGTTTGGAGGCAACCCGGTCAGGCTGAACGCCTTAGACACACTGTCCAGCGAGTGCATGAAGGTGAAGGTTCCCTGCTGTTTTGGGGTGGCATTATGTGGGGCCGACTTACGTCGCTGGTAGTCATGGAAGGCGCCGTAACGGCTGTACGATACGTGAATGCCATCCTCCGACCGATAGTGCAACCATATCGGCAGCATAATGGCGAGGCATTCGTCTTCATGAACGACAATTCGCGCCCACATCGTGCATCTTGTGAATGACTTCCTTCAGGATAACGACATCGCTCGACTAGAGTGGCCAGCATGTTCTCCAGACATGAACCCTATCGAACATGCCTGGGATAGATTGAAAACGGCTGTTTATGGACGACGTGACCCATCAGCCACTCTGAGGGATCTACGCCGAATCGCCGTTGAGGAGTGGGACGATCTGGACCAACAGTGCCTTGATGAACTTGCGGATAGTATGCCACGACGAATACAGGCATGCATCAATGCAAGAGGACGTGCTACTGGGTATTAGAGGTACTGGTGTGTACATCAATCTGGACCACCACCTCTGAAGGTCTCGCTGTACTGTGGTACAACATGCAATGTGTCGTTTTCATGAGCAAAAAGGAGGGCGGAAATGATGTTTATGTTCCTATCCTTTTTTAATGTGTGTGTATACCAACACAAGCGAACGTACTGCTGCTTCTATAACTATTACTTGCAAGCTAGCGTTCGGCGCTTACGCGTTGGGCTCCACGTTTTAGCAAAAGGGAGTCGGTGAAAGTGTGTGCTGTGTCGGTGTACACGACCGCATTTCCGCGGAAGTTTCTTGGAACGTGCCTCGGGGCGACGACAAGCCTGCGGTGTTTGTCTTAGGCACCCCTTCCTCTCCATATTGCCAACGGCGAGGCCTGTCGCAGTAACCTTGTTCCGGCATCGTGCGCGTGGGGAAATATCCACATACCTTCTACATTTGTGTTGCGTAACCATTGTTCCATGAATTTTTAGTATTTGAGAAACACATGTAACGCGCATCAGATGTCAATATTAGGAATTTTTCTCACTGTACGATGAAATCTGCCTAAAAGTCATCTCCTAGTTAGCAGGTACACTGTTAAGACAAGTGAACTGGTTCTTATTTCTTTTGTAGATGCAAGTATTACCACATTATATCATCCCTCGGGTATATATACTCCACAAACTACTATACAGTGGATGGCAGATGGTACTTCGTACCAATTTCATTGATTTTTCTGTTCGATTGCATTCTGGAACTGAGCGATGAAAAAATGACTTTTTGTATTCCTGTGTCGCGCACTGATCTCTCTTGTCTGATTATTTTGATCCGTACTTAAGGTATACGATGGTGGCAGCAGTATTGTTGCACAATCTTCTTCGAAGTCCGCAGCTCGTGGTCGTGCGGTATAGCGTTCTCGCTTCTCACGCCCGGGTTCCCGGGTTCGATTCCCGACGGGGTCAGGGATTTTCTCTGCCTCGTGATGACTGGGTGTTGTGTGCTATCCTTAGGTTAGTTAGGTTTAAGTAGTTCTAAGTTCTAGGGGACTGATGACCAGAGATGTTAAGTCCCATAGTGCTCAGAGCCATTTGAACCATTTCTTCTTCGAAAGCAAACTTTCTCAGTCCATCCTACAGAGCGATTCGAAAACTAAGTTATGTTTCTCCGAAGGCTTTCGCTTTTGTTCCCCGAGAATGTTTCACACAGTTTAGTATCGGCTATCCTGACCACTTACTTTCATAGCAGAGCATCTCAAAATTGCTTCGATGTCTGCTGTCACGACAGTGTGAGAAGGTTCAAATGGCTCTGAGCACTATGGGCCTTAACATCTGAGGTCATCAGTCCCCTACAACTTAGAACTACTTAAACCTAACTAACCTAAGGACATCACACACATCCATGCCCGAGGCAGGATTCGAACCTGCGCCCGTAGTAGTCGCGCGGTTCCGAACTGAAACGCCTAGAACCGCTCTGCCACAGCGGCCGGCAATGTGAGAAGGATCCCAAACGTTGGAACAATACTCTAGAAGTCGTCGGAACAGCTTCTTGTATCCGATTTCCTTTATGGGCGTACTGTACTTCCCTGCAGCCCTTCCAGCAAATCTAAATCTTACATTCACCATTATTTTACGCGATCGTCTCATTTCTTACCATTTGTTAATATTTCACCATATTAACATATTGTTAATATGTTCACCACTAATATTGTTGTCAGATACTATACCGTCCTTTCTCTTTGTTACAGGCACTATCTTACATCTGTCCACATTTAAAAAGATCTGCAATTCATTACACTAAGCGTAAATTTTACCGAAGTCCTTCTACAATTCATTATGATCGTCCGAGGACGATACTTTCCCGTACGCAAAACCATCGTTAGCGAACCATTTGTAGTGTTTCTGACCACATCTGATAAGTCGTTTATGTATGCTGAGAACATTACAGGTCCTATGACGTATCCTTTGGGCATACATGCTATTTTCGTTTCTGTGGTACATTCGCCGTCCAGTATAACGTACTGGGTTCTATTAGTCAAATAAAGATCAAGGCAGTCCGGTAGATGCAGTATTTCTTGATTTCTTAAAAGCATTGGACTCAGTACGATATCTACGCTTGTTATAAAAAGTACGATCATATGGGGTATCAAGCGAAATTTGTGACTGGACTGAGGGTTTTTTGGTAGGGAGGACTTACCAACTTATCTTGGACAGAGAGTCATCGACAGATGTAGAAGTAACTTCGTGTGCCCCAGGGAAGTGTGTTGGGACCCTTGCTGTTTATATTTTATATTAATCCCCTTGAAAGCAAGTAGTAACCTCAGACTTTTGACAGATGATGCAGTTTTCTGTAATAAAGTACTGCCTGAAAGAAGCTGCATAAATATTTGGTCAGATCTTGATAAGATTTCAATGTGGTGCAAAAATTGGCAACTTGATTTAACTGTTCAGTAAAGTGTAGCTGTGCACTTCGCAGAACGAAAAAACTCTGAAGGTTTGTTTGATCCGTGGGAGGGTGTCGCATAGATGCTGAAGAAACTGTTGAAAATAGACGTAAACTATCCCTAGAAATCCTTATATGGTAATAGCTCCAGATTTTGCTTGTGGAATTTTTATTTGCCTGTAAAGGTCACTGACAAGAGAGTACCACATTCACGACGTATACTTGCGTCAGAAATGAGTAATAGCATCGTGGAGTGTCTAAAGGGTACTCAGGCGAGAAATTGCGCTTGGCTGCTTATTGAAAGCTCTTCTCGGTTCTTTGCTGTTTTGTTCTTAGGCTGAAGAGGCTCTTCGCTCTTCTCTCTTGCTGTTAGTTGCCTTGTCGTAATGTTCAGAATGGTCTTCCGACTGACCTGGGCGATCGTGCCTCGTTTTCATGCCCTCGTTTCTCCATCTCTGATGACGTTGTTGACAACAGCTACCTTTCTTTTCATCGAGACGGGTTCGGGTTGCTTGATAAGTCTCCCAAGGTCACGAAAGAGTACAGGATAGTTGTGAGTCAGAACTGCGCTGCTGGCTTCAGGCCAACTACATGACCTCCTGTCCTAAAACAGTCACTAATACAAACGTATGATTTCACATTCATTTCCAGCATCTTAAGATAGTATTCTTCTAATGATTGCAGCAGTGAGACACGAAGTACCGGACAGACTACAAGGAAGAAATAAACTTGACGGAATTCAGATACAAAAAATAAGCTAAGAGCTCGTTATGCACCATCACTGTTCAATAAGCATGCATGTTTTACTGTTATAACAAACAGAACTCGTGATTGTGCAGCATGGTACTGTGTTTGTCTGTCCTTAGCTTTGATGTTGATAGTATTAAAACCGTTAATTGTCTTATACAACTGAAATTTGTCATATTTATTCTATAAGCAACTTTAATCTGGTTAGGTCATGTTCAATGGGAATTGCAACTATCAGCCACCTCCCTGAAAATGTCAGTCATGTCTACGTGAAAACATATTTGGGTAATACGGACAGACAACTTCAGCAGTAAAAAACAAAATCAGTCTCACTAAGTGCAGATTTGCTTTTCTGTCGCAAGTGAGGAAAGAAGC
Organism: Schistocerca serialis cubense; assembly: GCF_023864345.2. Classification (NCBI taxonomy): domain Eukaryota; kingdom Metazoa; phylum Arthropoda; class Insecta; order Orthoptera; family Acrididae; genus Schistocerca; species Schistocerca serialis. The sequence continues at coordinate 529,361,536 of NC_064640.1, forward strand.
ACCCATTCCACAAGACTGTGCTTGTCTCGTTATGACTGAGAAGAAAATAGCTTGACAATAAATTAAATGCTGTTTCGAAGAGCTTTCTTCGTTTTTAGGCGTTACAACATAGCGCCCGAATGTTGTATTGAAGTAGTGATGACGCCAGCAAAAGTCCACAGGTGTGTAAATGTAACGCTCTGTTGCAAGAGAATGTGGCGAGAAATTGTGAAGTCTCATAGCATAGAGAAAGCGAGTCTGATGGTGGACCGTGAATGTACTGAAGAAAAAACCTGAATAATGCGCGTTAATGATTTCTTCACAAGCACATTTCTCCACTTATGCACCGTAGCGAACGAATTTCAATAGCCGGCGAATGGGAGAAAGATATTCAGCATCGATTCTAGTATGGTATCTAAAAGAATATGCTGTTATTGCCCTGCCGTGTGAATCTGAATTAGAGATCTGGGACGGCTTATTAATCACCCAACGTGCATACTACATGCTTTTCTCCCACAATCAACATCTAACCCATTTCGTGGTGTTAGCGTTTATCACCAGTGTGTATACATACCTCATGGCAAGTACTTTCGATAAGGGCATCGTACCACATGCAGAGAACTGCAGCCCCATTTTCAATTGCTGCTACAGCTTTTTTTCCTGCTTAGGGTCAATCTCATATCTGGCACTCTTCGAGATTTTTGCTCCTAACTTTTCTTAGCGCTGCTATTTATAATACTAGAAAATGTGACTTAGGCTCAGGAATTTAAAGGCTACAAAATTCTTGTAAACCAGGAAGCCGATGCAGCTGCGTTGACACCATTGGTTGGTCGGTGTTAAGCAGCTATCAGACGCGAATTTCCGCAATTTCTCTTGGACTCCTTTGGTTGATTCCTTTCACGCGAACGCAGCCGTTCGCTACGTCTCTCCATTTGCCAATTTATTCTCTTACTATCTGCACAATATCCACAAGAGATCGAACTACATTCGCGTTCACTCGAGTGGATTTGTATGTGACTTTCTCTCTCTCTCTCTCTTATTTTTTTGGCATTGTAAGATTTTTAATTTAGCCACGAAACAATAACTCAAACTGAGCACCAATGCATCCATTGGCTCACATTCTGGTGTTTTAAGGAACACACCTCATGTTTGGGACCAAGTTAGTTTGCATTGTAATGTAACGCACGCTCATGAGCAGTTGAGTTAGAAACACGTATCTAGTAGCTTGACTCATCTCGTTTCGTTCTCGTGTACGTGGAGTGTTCTTCAAACCATCCGATATAATTCGGTAAGATGGAACAGTGAATTGTGTTGCTGAATGAACAGGGCGACCTTAGGGTATTGAGGGCGTCCCATCATCTCATTGTAGATTTTGGCTTCGTTGCGTGATGAGGGACTTCGATCGACGTATTTGGGCCATAATTCATTAGACACACAACCTAATCGTAGCTCTGCTGACAAGCGGGATCCACCGCCCCTTGTGTTTTTTTTTTACATTTTATTTGATGAACCAAAACATTATGACCACATGAGCCGGCCTGAGTGGACGTGCGGTTCTAGGCGCTACAGTCTGGAGCCGAGCGACTGATACGGTCGCAGGTTCGAATCCTGCCTTGGGCATGGATGTGTGTGATGTCCTTAGGTTAGTTAGGTTGAATTAGTTCTAAGTTCTAGGCGACTGATGACCTCAGAAGTTAAGTCGCATAATGCTCAGAGCCATTTGAACCAAGCCACTATGACCACATGATTCATAGCGTGCTGGTCCACGTCTGGAACGCAATATGTGAGCTATTCTGCTGGGAATGGTTTTTACAAGTCATTGGTATGTTTCTGGAGATACACTGATCAGCCTGAACATTATGACCACCTACCTAATAGCCAACATGACCACCTTTGGCACGGATAACAGCCACTACGCGTCTTGACATGGAATTAATGAGGCCTTAGCAGGTAGCTGGAGGAAGCTAACACCACATTTGCACACACACGTCACCTAATTCCCGTAAATTTCGAGGATGGGGGGGGGGGGGGGATGAGGTCTGACGTCCCGCACAGTCACATCCCAGATATGTTTGATTGGGTTCAGATCTGGTGAGCTGGGTGGCAGCACATCAATTAGAACTCTCCTCTGTATTCTGCGAAAGAACTCCATCACACTTCTGGACTTGTGAAATGGCGTATTATTTTGCTGAAAAATGCCACTGCCGTCGGGAACTACGATCGTCATTGAAGGGGTGTACGTGTTCTGTACGATACTCCTTGGCCGTCATGGTGCCTTGCACGAGCTCCACTTCCCCCAGGGGGTCCACAACTCTTTTGCGGATACGTGCGTGGCGAGCACGGGGCCCCGAGCTATTGCAGCCTTCTTTCTCTCCAGGGCTGCATTTCCTTCGCCGTCCCCTCCTTTCCCCTCCTTGCTCCTTTCCCGTCCCCCTCTCCTCTCCCTCTCTTGGTGTCCTTGCTTATGTTGGCCCCCGCTATCCTCCTGGTTCTGTTGGTTTTACAGTTCGGCTTTGTTGCGTAATCATCTCCTCCTTTTGGCATTCCTTGGTCCCCCTCTGGGGTTTGACCTCCATTACAAAATTTCTCCTCCGTAGTGTGAGCCATTTGGGGAAGAGCACCTTACCTAGTGTCTCTGATGTGCGCCCTCCTAGTACATTCCACGTTTTCTTTCACGTCGTTGTCTGATGCTAGGGTGCATAGCCAGCACGGTAGCCAGCCCGTGTGGTGGGGTCGCTATGTACCCTTTTGGTTGAGCCCCCTGAACACACAGGGATCACACTTCTGATACCTGAGCTGTGACCTCCTCATGCATGCCTTGGAGTGGTTGCTCGTCATCCTGGAGCATCGGAACTCCCGGCAATGGCCGCCGTGCCAGACGGCCCTTGCTGTGGCTGGGTGGCGCCCGTGAGGAGAGCCCCTGATCAGAGTGGGTGGTATCAGGGCGGACGCTATGCACATTAAACGCATACGGGTCCAGAACTCTGGCCGTTCTTCTGCGGCCGTCTCTCTGCGTGGAACTCATTCTTCAAGTGCTGCTTCTCTTGCCCCTTCGGCCTTCTCTTCCATGGCTACCACCTGGGAAGAGGGTACGGCCTGTCGGCTAGTGGCGAAACCTTTCCCCCGTTATCTAGTTTGCACCAGGACTGATGGAGATACTTTCACCAATACCAAACCTTTATTTTTTGTGGAACACATTGAAGACAAGTTTGGCGAAGTGGACTCCCTGAGCAAGATGCGGTTGGGTTCGTTGCTGATCAAAACTGCTTCAGCTGCCCAATCTGCGGCCCTTCGTGCCTGTACCCTTCTTGGCACAATTCCTGTGTCCATTACCCCCCACGGAGTGATTTTTCACGGGGACCTCATCCTTCAAATTGATGAGGAACTTCGGGACAATCTCGGACGGCGGGATGTTCACTTTGTTCGGCGTGTTCAGAAGGGTCCTAAAGACAATCACATTGATACTGGTGCCTTTATCCTGGCCTTTGAAGGGGATACCCTCCCTGAGAAAGTTAAGATTATGGTTTATCGATGTGATGTGAAGCCGTACATCCCACCTCCTATGAGGTGTTTTAAGTGCTTCCGTTTTGGACACATGTCTTCCCACTTTTCACAGGCCCCTATCTGTGGTGACTGTGGACGTCCGTCCCATGAGGGGAGTCCCTGTGTTCCCCCTCCTGTGTGTGTAAATTGTCATGGTAGTCATTCTCCACGTTCACCAGACTGCCCAGTATATAAGAAGGAAAAGAAGATACAGGAGTATAAGTCCCTCGATCGCTTAACCTACACAGAGGCCCGCAAGAAATATACACGTCTTCACCCTGTGTCCATGACCTCTAGTTACGCCTTGGTTACATCTTCACCCCATCCTCCCCCTTCCTTACGCCCATCCCGGACCCCTCTCCTCCCCCCCTCCCCTGCGGCTCCCACACCTTCTACTCTGGGCGTTGCTCCCCCTCCCCAGCTGGAGAAGTGTCCCACTCCTTCGGCGTCTGCCGGTCAAGGGCGCGTCTCCCGGGATGCCCCTTCCCGGCACCTTCCAGGCCAAAGGTCTGCTGCCGCGCAACGACCGCGAGAGCCGCGCTCTGTTGGCCCCCAGGTCGCCCGGTCTCTTTCTGTTCCTGATCTTGCTGCAGCTGGCTCCTTCATGCCACACAGCCCTCCTCGATCTCAGCCTGAAAAGAAGAAGAAACATAAGTCCCGGGACAAAGAGCCTCTGGTTTCACCGGAGATCCCTTCCCTGACTTCACAACCAGATTCTGACCTGTCGTTCATTGATGTCGCCCCCTCCTTGTCGGTGACGGGTGGGGACCCAGCGGTATGACTGGCTTTAGCGTGTTCAGCCCCCATTTAAATCATCGTTCTGTGGTTCTCCAATGGAATTGTAATGGATACTATCGTCACCTTTCGGAATTGAAATCCCTTCTTTCGTCCTACTCTGCAGCTTGTGTGGTTCTCCAGGAATCTCATTTTACTGATGCTCACTCACCGACCCTCCATGGGTTCCGTGTTTTCTGTCGAAATCGGGTCGGACCCGTGCGGGCTTCTGGTGGCGTTTGTACGTTGGTCCGTACAGACATTGCTAGCACGTGGATTCCGCTTCAAACTACATTGGAAGCGGTTGCTGTTAGGGTCCACTTAGACTCTGCGGTCACAGTTTGCAATCCTTATCTCCCTCCTGACAGAACTCTTACACCTGCTGCCTTAACTGCCCTTCTTCAGCAACTTCCTCCTCCCTTCCTCCTCCTTGGGGATTTTAATGCTCATCATCACTTGTAGGGCAGTGCCTTTCCATCTAGACGAGGTCTTCTTATAGACCAGTTTATTGCAGACCACGACTTGTGCCTTCTTAATGATGGCTCCCCTACTCATTTCAGTGCCGGTCATGGTACCTTTTCTGCCATTGATCTTTCGCTTTCTTCTCCCTCTCTCCTCCCTTCATTACACTGGTCGCCACACGACGACCTTTGTGATAGTGGCCATTTCCCATTGATTATCTCGCTCCCTTCCCGCTCCCCGGTGGACAGGTTACCTCGTTGGTCTTTCCAACGTGCCGATTGGCCTCTATACACTGCACAGGTTGTGTTTTCTCCCTCCTTGTCGTGTTGTATTGATGACGTCCTACGTGACGTGTCTGACGCGATTGTTCGCGCTGCTAGCCTTGCTGTCCCGCGCTCATCTGGGCCATTTCGTCGCCGGCAAGTCCCATGGTGGAGTACGGCCATTGCCATTGCCATCCGTGATCGCCGTCGAGCTTTGCAACACTTTAAGAGGCACCCATCCGTAGCCAGCCTTACTACCTTTAAACGCCTCCGCGCTAAAGCCCGTTATTTAATCAAACAGAGCAAGCGGATATGTAGGGAACGATTCGTTTCTTCCCTTGGTTCTACTGTCCGTCTGTCACGGGTATGGGCTACACTTCGCTCTCTCCAAGGTTGCCATCGGCAGTCCACCCTCCCAGGCCTTCACCTCCCAGATGGCCTTTGTACGGACCCATTAGTTCTTGCAGAACATCTTGCGACCCATTTTGCAGTGGCATCAGCATCAGCCTCCTATCCAGCTGCTTTCCTTCACCAGAAACAGCGGGCTGAAGCTTCCACCTTGTGAGCTAGAATCTTACAACGAACCTTTTACTGAATGGGAATTTCTTTCTGCTCTATCTTCTTCTCATGGTACGGCCCCTGGCCCAGATTCCATTCATAACCAACTGCTTCAACATCTCAGTGCTCCAAAACGGCAACATCTTCTTCGGGTGTTTAACCGTATCTGGCTCCAGGGTGACTTCCCTTCTCAGTGGAGGGATAGCATCGTGGTTCCTGTCCTTAAGCCTGGTAAGAACCCCCTATCTGTTGACAGCTATCGGCCAATTGGTTTGACCTATGTTGTTTGTAAGTTACTTGAACGGATGGTAGCCCATCGGCTCAATTGGGTCCTCGAATCTCGGGATCTATTGTCCCCTTACCAGTGTGGCTTTCGAGATGGACGGTCTCCAATCGATCATTTACTTCGCTTGGAATCCGCAGTTCGGCAGGCTTTTTCCCAGCGCCGCCATTTGTTTGCAGTGTTTTTTGACCTTCGCAAGGCCTATGACACGGCCTGGCGCCATCACATCTTACTTACCCTTCATCAGTGGGATTTTCGGGGCCCACTCCCGATTTTTATCCGCCAGTTCCTGTTCCATCGGTCATAATTCGAGTTGGTACTGTTTTTAGTTCTCCACGGACCCAGGAGACGGGCATCCCACAGGGTTCTGTCTTGAGTGTCCTTCTTTTCCTCATTGCTATCGATGGACTTGTGGCCTTTGTCGGTCCCTTGGTCGCCCCTGCCCTGTATGTGGATGATTTCTGCATTTGGGTTAGTTCCTCCTCTATAGCATCTGCAGAACGGCTGCTCCAGGGAGCTATACGGCGTGCCTCTGCATGGACCCTCTCACACGGGTTTCAATTCTCTCCTTCAAAATCGCGGGTGGTCCACTTCTGTCGCCGTACTACGATCCACCCTGATCCAGAGCTCTATCTCGATGCACAACGATTGCCTGTGGTCCCACAGTTTCGTTTCCTGGGTCTTCTTTTCGACAACAAGCTCACTTGGCTGCTCCATATCAGACTCCTGAAGGTAGGATGTTTCCGTAAACTCAATGTCCTTCGCTTCCTTGCCCACTCCTCTTGGGGTGCGGACTGTTCCCTCCATCTCCGTCTTTATCGTGCTCTAGTTCTGTCTCGCTTGGATTATCGTTGTCAAGTTTATGGTTCAGCTGCTCCTTCCACACTGCACGCGCTGGATCCAGTACACCATCGTGGTATCCGTTTGGCCACCGGTGCCTTCCCTACTAGCCCTGTTGATAGTCTCCTGGTTGAAGCTGGGATCCCTCCCCTTTCCGTTCGGCGGTCCCAGCTTCTGGTGTCTTATGCACTCGCAATCCGTTCCTCTCCCATTCATCCTTCCTATTCTATCCTGTTCCCAGACCATGGACGTCGCCCACCCGACTCCCGCCCACGGGCAGGTTTACCGGTTGGGCTCCGCCTTGCGTCTCTTTGCCGTGATTTTCAGCTTCTTTCTTTGTCCTGTCTTCCTCGCTCCCTCCCCTCCACCCCCACCCCCTTGGCTAGTTCCTCGGCCTCGAATTCGGATGGATCTACGTTCCTTTTTCCGACAAATTTTATGGGAGTTTCGGGATGCTGTCGTTTTTTACACTGATGGCTCTAAATCTGCTGATCTTGTGGGGTATGCCTTCACGTCCTCTGTTGGAACGGAAAATCATCTGCTGCCACCAACATGTGGGGTGTTTACTGCGGAATTGATGGCAATTTCCCAGGCCTTACCTTTATTAAACAGTCCCAACACAACCGCGTTTTGTTATTTACGGACTCGATGAGTGGCCTTCTTGCTATTGACCGGTGTTTTTCGCGCCATCCCTTGGTCTCTGCCATCCATGACCATCTCGCTGATATTCACCGTGCTGCTTGTTCCATTGACTTCCTTTGGGTCCCTGGCCATGTGGGTATCCCGGGTAATGAGCTCGCTGATCGTTTGGCTGAGGGAGCAGTCACTTACCCCCCGTTTTCTGTAACCCCTCCTGCAGCGGATTTACGGCTTCATATCAAATCCCACTTCGCAGAGTCATGGGCCAATTCTTGGGAGGCTACTCCCCTGTATAATGAACTTCGTGCGATTAAGGTGACACCAGGCCCGTGGCGTTCTTCCTTTCGCCTCTCCCGAAAGGACTCGACCACACTGTGTCGTCTCCGCATTGGCCATACCAGGCTGACCCATGGTTTTCTTTTGCGTGATGAGCCACCCCCACTTTGTGGTTGTGGAGCCTTCCAGTCAGTAGCTCACATTTTGGTTGAATGCCCCCTTCTTTTGGCTCTGCTTGCTAAGTACAGACTCCCCCACACTTTACCTTTGATGTTGGCTGACGATTCCCGGATGGTCTCTCTGGTTCTCGGTTTCCTCCGGGAAAGTGGTTTTTATTCTCAGTTTTAAGGTTTTTAATCTCTCTCTGGTGTTGGGACAGGGCGGTGAGTGTTTGGGTGTCTCCCACTGTACGCCGTGTTCGGAGATTCCCGATTCACCTCCCTGACCGAGATCCTCTTTTCTTCTCCTTTTACTCTGTTTTTACCCTTTTTTAAATGATTGGTTAGTCTCCTTTTCCCATACGTACTTCTACATTCTAGCGGTTGCACCTTTTAAGTCACAGGTGGTCTTGCCTATGCTGCTTCAGCATAGCGTTGGGTTCGTTCTCTTGCTGACTTCCCTCATTTTGTTTTTACCATTGGCAACATGACTGCCCTTTTACGTTTTTAATTTTTCCCTTTTCTTGTTCTGACTTTCTTGAGATGTCCCATTAGCGGAATGGACCATATTTGAAACAAGGGACTGATGACCTTGCTGTTTGGTCCCTTACACCTCAAACAACCAACCAACCAACGAGCTCCACTGGACTCATGTGTGCCCACGTGAATGTTCCCCAGAGCATAATGGGGCCGCCCTCAGCTTGTCTCCCTCCCACAGTACAGGTTTCAAAGAGCTGTTTGCTTGGAAGACGACGGATTGGCACCCTCCCATCGGCATGATGAACAAGGTATCGGGATTCATCAGGCCATGCAACGCTTTGCCACTGCGCCAACGTTCATTGCCGATGGTCACGTGCTCATTTCAATCGTAGTTGTCGATGTCGTGGCGTTAACATTGGCACATGCACGGGTCGTCGGCTACGGAGGCCCATCATTAGGAGTGTTCGGTGCATCGTGTGTTCAGACACGCTTGTACTTTAGTCACCATTAACGTCTGATGTTAGTTCCGTCGCAGTTCGCCGCCTGTCCTGTTTTACGTCTGCCCAGCCTACGACATCCGACATCTGTAATAAGGGGTGGCCGCCCAACCCCACGACGTCTGGTCGTGACTTCACCCTGGTTTCGCCACATGTTTAAGACACTCGCCACAGCACTCCTCGAACACCCGACAAGTCGTGCAATTTCAGAAACGCTACTGGCGAGCCTCTGGGCCATCACAATCTGCCCTTGGTGAAACTCAGATAAATTGCACGCCTTCCCCACTCTACACAAGGGCAGCGCGCTCACTGATATTACATGCATCGTGCTTGTGTGACTAGGTGACGCTGCTATCGCCAGGACGGGTTTATATCAATAGTAGATCAGTGTAGGTGACACCAGATACCTACTCACAGATCATGCAGTTCCTGTAATCTATGGACTGGTGGTTTATGGGCGCATTACTGGTACCCCATAGCTTCCCAGATGTGTTCCATCAGGTTCATATCGAGTGAATTTGACTTAATTATCATGCTCCTGAAACAACAGTACTACGATTCCCGCCCTGTTACAAGGACAGTTCTCCTGCGGAAAGACGCCATAGCCGTCGGGGAGGACATCAAGCCTAAAGGAATGCTGATGCTCCGCAATAATGTTCATGAAGTCCACACCATCGATTGGAACCACAGGTCTCATGGAAGCCGAGGTCAATGTTCGCCATAGCGTAATACTGCCCCGACTGTCCTGTGTCAGAGACGTGGTACATGTTTTGGGGCAGCCCTTCGCCTGGATGACGATGTATCTGGGCGTGATCATCAATTTGGTGTAACAAGGAACGTGGTTCATCCGACCGGACGACACTTTCAAATTGGTCCACGGTCCAATCTCGATGATCACTTGCCACTGTAAACGTAACTATGACATTTGGTTCACTTGTGGAAATTTTAGAAGTCGTTTGCCGCAGAGCCCCATGTTAAACAATGTGCGCTGAGTGGTGCGCTCCAAATAACTTGTGAGTGCACCAGCATTGTACTCTGTCGTCATATTTGTTTAAAACCGTCGCCTATCCTACTTTAGAAAGCGGGCAAGCCTCTGACCTCCCTATTTTGTGATCAGGCGTGGATGTCCAACACTTTACCACCTATTCCCGGTTCCACTGTCCTTTAACTTCTTTCTACAGATGTTCTCGATAGAAGAACGCGAACAGCGGACCAGCTTGACCTTCACCGAGATGCTTGTTCCCAGGAGCCGGGACATAACAATCTGCCCTTTATCAAAGTCGCTTATGGCAGTGTATTTCCCTATATGAGATCCGCATAGTTGCTAGAATGATTCCCCATTCACCTCTGCTTCGCTTGTATACTTTCCTGACGGCGTCATGTGCCTGGAATGCCATAAGGCGGCTTTAGTCTCGCGCTGGGCAGTGGTCACAACGTTTTGGCTCTCTAGTGAGAGCTTCTGTAAAGTTTGGAAGGTAAGAGACGAGGTACTGGCCGAAGTAAAGCTGTGAGGACGGGGCGTGAGTCGTGTTTGGGTAGCTCAGATGGTAGACCACTCGCCCGCGAAAGGCAAAGGTTCCTAGTTCGAGTCTCGGTCCGGCACACAGTTTTAATCTGCCAGGAAGTTTCATATCAGCGCACACTCCGCTGCAGAGTTAAAATTTCATTCTAGATCCATCCAGTCATTGATAAAATCAGAAATGTCCAGGACCACCTGCAACTGCCCACTCCTACTGTCACGAACTGGTATCGGTATACTGCATAGCTCACCAACGTCGGCCCAACGGTAGACATCTCCACCACTGATAGGACTGATGAGATCATCTCAAGTCTAATGAGAAAAATCAACAGAGCATTTCAACAAGCGTCAATTCACGTGACATGCCAATCTTGTCACTACAAGACCTTCTCTCCTTTACTGCAAGACCTAAAGACGCCCAGGAACAGGGACCGATGGCAATGGCAACAATTCCACAACCCTGCTGACCATAGGAAGATGAAGAGACAGCAATAGGAACTTCACGTGCAAGGTTTCGAACACCGGGTAGAACTAGGGGAAAACAAGGTGGTCACTCTCATCTTGCAATGTAAGAATGAATGGAACCTGGTACGATCCCTTGAACACCTGTGTCCTGCAAAACTCACCGTCCAGGGCCCAGCAGCCTAGAGCTACAATCCTTGAAGCAAAGCCGAAATATCCACTACAACTTTCGATGCACAAAACATAGTAGCTCTTAATGGTGGCAATGAAGATGTGGCACAAATGTGACAACTGATACAGGAGATCAGAGACACAGATCTTCCAATGCTGTCAGAGCTGACCTCACCTTATAAATCAAGGCCCTGATCTCTTAGGAAACCATTCAGCCCCTGGCCCAGGTGGGGTGACTAACATGCAAATCAGACACCTACGAAAAAAGCCATTGCTACTTCTCATCCGGATTTTTAATCAGTGCCTGCACCTGGGATGTTTCTCGTCTTAGCTGAGGATCGCCGGCCGGCCGGAGTGGCCGTGCGGTTCTAGGCACTACAGTCTGGAACCGAGCGACCGCTACGGTCGTAGGTTCGAATCCTGCCTTGGGCATGGATGTGTGTGATGTCCTTAGGTTAGTTAGGTTTAATTAGTTCTAAGTTCTAGGCATAGTGCTCAGAGACATTTATTTTTTTGAGGATGGCCCACGCAGTCCCGTTACCCATGCCTGGCAGAAATCTGACGCAACTGACCAACTACATACCAGTCCACTTAGTATCCACGTTATCAAAACTTCCCGAACGGCTCATCCTTGTTAGACTGAAATAACCTTTTCTGGACAACGACGTTATCAGACCCAATCAGTTTGCCTTCCTGCTGAAACTGTCCACCAGACTCATCAAAGCATCGAACTTCATGGCCGTTGTTTTTCTTAATGTGCGGAAGGCCTATGATCATTTCTGGAAGGACAAATTACTGGTAAAACTTTACAACTTGGGAACAATTCCGGCCTACTGCCTCCGTCTCGTCGACAGCTTACCCCAGGATCGACGACTCTTAGTAAATTTCGAAGTGCATCACTCCAGCTTGAAACATCTAATGGACGTCATGTCCCAGGTATCGGTACTGTCACCATTACTTTTCGTCACCTATGTGAACGATTTCCTAACTCGGTTGCAGGCGGTGCTTGGCCAATTCGCCAACGATACCGCCCTACTGACGAGTAGTCATCGAGTGACTGTAGTTATTTAGTGCCTACAGCAACATTTCATAGCCACTGAATGGTGGGCCACAGACAACAGAATCACCTTAATGCTGTCAAGACTCGCTCTCTAATGTTTACACTCCGACACCCTGTTCTGTGCGACAGCCTCACCCTTCACCATAAAGAACTGTAATGGCGTGATCACATCAAATGCTTGGGGTCGTCCTCGACAGCAAACGGGTGCAGATCCTTCACCTTGTCATACAACTTTACTCTGTGCTTGCCAGCACTGATATGCAAGTTCACACGAAACTTCGCCTCTTCCATGCAACGGTCCTCCCGGCAGTTTTGTACAGCTATTTTTCATGGTGTACAAGACGTCTTTCGAACCTCCATCCCTTTCAGCGACTTCAAATCCGATGCTTGTGTCTCATGCTCGACGGGTACTGGGGTGGACCCAAGTCCTGAATCTACACGCTGAGCTGAAGCGCCTGATCGTCCAAGTGTCGACCGTACACACTACACAGAGGTAGCTGGATAAGGTTGTGCTCCTGCATCCACCGCGAGGCACCTGGAATACACAGACTCCATCACGCCTCAGCACTGGCACCACATTAGAGTGCCTCGTGCTGTCACTGAAGTCCCTCAATAACCTCATACCCCAGGAACCTACAGCTCATAAGGGCTTAAAGACATGAGCCTACAGTCCTTAAAAGATACGAATGACGATATTGCTACCCTTTTACCTGCCACACACAAGTCGAGCCACTAAGTTGGCAGCACTTCAGCTTTTCCACACGCACACAGTGTATTTGTCCTGTGACTTGTGGAGTGCACTGTCTGAGACCCATAGTAAGGATTGGTGTGAGGCTGCACGCTGCTTATTTTTTTCCAGCGCTGAATTGGCGAGAGATGCATTGCACTGTTCATGTTCAAAATGTTCAGATGTGTGTGAAATCTTATGGGCTTAATTGCTAAGGTCATCAGTCCCTAAGCTTACACACTACTTAACCTAAATTATCCTAAGGACAAACACACACACCAATGCCCGAGGGAGGACTCGAACCTCCACCGGGACCAGCCGCACAGTCCATGACTGCAGCGCCTTAGACCGCACTGTTCACGTCTGTAGGCTGTTACAATAGGTGGTAGTCGACGGCAACCGCTGTCATCGTGACGTTTATGCCCACTGCAGTTGACCCTGACTGCGGCTGTTTGCCCCGGATAGAGTTACTCACAGTACACCCGTAACTTGGTAGCTCATTATCAGTATGACGTCTGAGATCGAGTGACCATATGTCGGGCACTCGTCATCAGAATAAGTTGGCATCGCCCGTTTTTTTTTCCGTACGTGCTGAACTGTCACCCTCCACGGCTAGTATAAAATCGGGAGACAGCTCACTCTCGTTATATGTCGAGCTGTTTCATTCGCCGTTATGGCAAGAGTGCTCTGTACTCAGCACGACTATCGCAAATTCACAGCAACGACACATTTAAAACCCACGTCTTCGTTCAGGTAAGTCTCGAAACAGCGATTCGAGGCCCGTGCTACACTGAGACCACGGAGGCCGGTGTGTGTGTGCGTGTGTGTGTGTGTGTGTGTGTGTGTGTGTGTGTGTAAGTGTAGAAATTGTGTGGCATCGTCAACGGCACAATGAGGAAGACACCTGTGAACCTCTAAGGAAGGGCCAGGACCATCTCTCCACACCTTCTGTTTTATTCCATGTGGTCCTGCAATCGATCTGAGTACCTCCTGAAAGGGGTCGGTGCTCCTTTGATCGTTTCTTACTTTGATCGTAATTTCCTTGGACGATCCCAAGTAGATACTTTTCTTTTTTAACCACACGTAAGTTATTACAGACCAACATAAAGAAGTAAAAATAAATGTCAATGCGTCATGTCTTTGAATTAATGGCTGATGGTTGCTAGGTATTTCGATCCCTTTAGTATCGTCTGGACAAATACGGCGGACTTTTTAAACAACCCACGTTACCTGCGTCAAAAAGAGAAAGAAAATGAGGAGTGTTTACACAAGAATGTATGTATATCATCGTCATCAGCAATTTTGTATTCACTGCTGGATGAAATCTTCCTCGCCGGCCGAAGTGGCCGTGCGGTTAAAGGCGCTGCAGTCTGGAACCGCAAGACCGCTACGGTCGCAGGTTCGAATCCTGCCTCGGGCATGGATGTTTGTGATGTCCTTAGGTTAGTTAGGTTTAACTAGTTCTAAGTTCTAGGGGACTAATGACCTCAGCAGTTGAGTCCCATAGTGCTCAGAGCCATTTGAACCATTTGAAATCTTCCTCCAAGCTTTTTCATGTAGACTCATATTCATATACACACATCCATGTTGCTTCTGTGGGCGCGAGAGTTCTGTCTGAATTCTGTTTAAGACTAACGACCTGTACTAGCTACAGGAAATGACTGAAAGTGTGTCCACTCCCTCAATCTGTCTTTACATTCGCTATAGATCGCACCGTTCATACTGCTTTCGCATCCTCTGTTACTCTATACGTAAAACGTGTATTCTCTTCCGATCGCAGTCATGTTCCACGTCTGAAAAACATAATAGTTTCAGCTCAATGAGCTGCAGTACTTTACTAGGCAGGGTGCAAAGACGTGTTCCGTGACCTGAAATCTTAACTAGGGTTCGAGTTAATAATTTAAACACAAAGAAAAAATATTGCCAGAAGCGAAAGCCGTGTTTAGTTTCATAAAAAAAAAAAACATCTCTGACGCTGTATGGAGAACTGCAAATTTCATAGCTGTTCTGGTACCGAATCAACTCCCTTACTGAATTACACCACGATTTTCCTACCACACTGAAGACAGATAAACTCATTTAAATGGTTCAAATGTCTCTGAGCACTATGGGACTTAACATCTATGGTCATCAGTCCCCTAGAACTTAGAACTACTTAAACCTAACTAACCTAAAGACATCACACACATCCATGCCAGAGGCAGGATTCGAACCTGCGACCGTAGCGGTCGCCCGGTTCCAAACTGACGCGCCTAGAACCTCTCGGCCACAGCGGCCGGCTAAACTCATTTAAGACACAGCAGTGCTCGGTACTGTTATCAGCTATTCATTCTTGTTGTTTGTTGTTGGTTGTGTCAGACACGTTAATTATCTGCTTAAATTTCATTACACGTTTACCACCAAATCAACATATGTAGACACAATGAAGTAATGATATGGGAGCAGCAGAGAAGACTAAGTTTTAGCGTCGCTTCGACGACAACATCATTAGAGACACAGTGCAACCCCGGTTTGGCTAGGTATGAGAAAGGAGTTTGCTGTCGTTTTCACGTGAACGAACCCGGCATTCGCTCGAAAAGATGTAGGAAAACCACGGAAACCCTAAATCTAGATGGTCAGTTAGGAGTTCAACGCCTTTACCACCGCGCCACCTCTTTCGGTTTCGTGGTCTGTAATCTTGTGTACAGTTTTGTTATTTCCGAGAGGGGTCACGTTACGGCTTCAGATTTCACTCGGTCGGGGTAGCTGAAAATTATTACAGCAGACGTTGTTCTTGTCTGTTTTCAGTCACCGAAGCGACACTTTGTGAACGACTGTCTTCGCGAAGCTTCTCGGCCTACCTTTACCGACTTGCGCAACCGCACGTCAGGAGTACATTGAGGCCGGCGCAAGACGTGCAAAAATTTAATGAAATGTCCTTAGATGGACGGCAGCCAACACACATGGTGTCGAAACGAGCGCGCCACTCAGCCGGAGAAGCGGCCACGGGCGCAACGGACTTCCGTGCTTCACTTATCTCGGTTACTGCTCCGTCTTTCAGTTTTCCTCTACGTCACCAACCAGGTTTTAATGAAATATTCGAACCCTGCAATACGAGTTACGTAATGCCGACAGACGTTGCTGACGAAACTTCAGTGCCAAACGGAAAGTGAAAGTGAGAACTTCTCGAATAAATAGGAGAAAATGTTCATTGTAAAGGTATTTTCCCGCGTAGTTCTTATGAAATATGTCGAGTGCTCTGGCTGCGATCAATTCGATGCACGAAAGTAATAATGTTACCAGCTGTCAAGTGATGACTCATGACACAAATCGAAATATAGTATGTTAGTTGTTGGGAGACCTGTGAAACTAGTGGAGTAACTGATTGTCAGCATCTCGTAATAAAGCTATATTAGTCGCTAATTTGAGTACTGATTTGAGTTACAAAATATCGTGATGTTTATGGCCCTATCTGCTTTCGCCCAAACTCTCAACAAACACTTCCACATAATATCTGAATGTTTATTGGCAGAGTTCAGTGACAAACTGTTTAATCTGATACGCTAACAAGAGAATCAATCAAGATGTGACAGTTATTATAATACCACATTATTTCCCAATAATTCCTTCTCTCAGACATAGCAAAACAATACTGCACAGTCGCAAACGTAGGCGAGGCACATGCAGATGGTGTCAGGTTAGCTCACATAGGCATGCATCGGATATGTTCGGGCAAGTCAACGCTGTATAGCTACCAATCAACGACTTTCTGTCAAATGCACAAGTGGAATTTCGTATTAAAAGAAAAACTCTAAGAAAAGAATAGTAGCAAAATGCAGCCCAAGACCATATGGCTGATTTCTACGTCCTTTCCACAGAGAAAGGGGCTAGTGCTTTGTAATCCCAGAAGCGACTGTAATTGGAACTAATATTTAACGGAAGGCTTCCGTATCTAGTTGTTCTTGTACCAAAAGCTAACCGGCACCACAGTGACAGTTTTACTTGCACAGAATCACACAGCCTTCCTATTTGAATATTTCTCACCACACTGTAAGTAACTGATCTGAAAGCATAATGAGCTGTGTGGTAAACACATACAAAACTTAGTTCTATGATGTGATTGAAGAGATCAGGAAAAAATGGTAGCTCATTGAGGAGGGCTGCAGTCTTTCGTTTTACACAACGTTAGAGTGCAAATTTAAAAACGGAAATAAAAATAGTCAGTATTTGATTGTGCGTCATAAACACTCTTCGACTTTCGGAGTGTAGTTTCAATCAAACACGCATAGAGCGCTGTGAGCTAAGAGCCACAGGTAATTTGTTTCGATGTCCGAAAAGTCATATATTTTGCATCAGACGAGATCAGAACTACTGGTAGTGCTGCTCTAGCAGCGATGAGTAATGATCTTTCACAAATACCAAAAACTTTTTAGGACTTTTCTGACCAAGAACCGAAGTATCTTGTAGGTTTTACATAAAAAAAGCAGATTACTGACAGAAAAGGTGGAAAGTAAATACATTAAACTGAAAGAAGATATTTAATATTTGGAAAACTCAGGCACTGATGGCTGTTGTCAGAGACTGAACCGCATCTCCTACTGAAACGACAGTGAAATTGAAACACACCCACATTTTTCGTTCTTTCTGTCTGAGGACACATCAGTATTGTTTCGAAAATATACCAGTGGATTCTGACAAGATGACGAGCAATTTTTGCAACAGGCAGGTCAACATTTTTGCTAGATATCTATACAATAAAGGTCTTCTAAGCCTATTAACCATCTCAAACCGCAAGTTTTCAGAAAACGTTTTCTCTTCTCATTTTTGTTAAAGGCTGGCGCGCTACAGACAGTTTGCCTATTACGGAGATCGGCAAAAGTGGCAGTTCGAATTCAGAAACAGCTACCCCAGAATAACTTAACGACCGCCTGGGTCGTGGTTATTATGGTATTATTATGTTAAAGCGCCAATGGTCTTGCCTCAGTGGTAACACCGGTTACCGACAGATCATAGAAGTTAGGCGCTGTCGGGCCTGGCTAACACTTGGATGCGTGACAGTTCGGGTCTGACGAGCGCTGGTGGCAATGGTGGTACACTCAGCCCTGTATATGTACCGCACAAGATTGGAAGACAACGTCATGATTGGCTGATGTATGACTTACTCCTTTCACAACGAGCGTACACCAAAAATGTACACACACATACTTCTTCTTTCAGTCAACGGTGAAGCTATTTTATTTTTGTAGGCGATCGAGAGAAATACCTATCTCGGTTCATCCCCCCCCCCCTCTCTCTCTCTCTCTCTCTCTCTCTCTCTCTCTCTCTCTCTCTGTCTCTGTCTCTGTCTCTCTCTCTCTCACACACACACACACACACACACACACACACACACACACACACACCCACACACACACACACACACACACACACACACGCACTCACACTCACACACACAAACTACTTCCTACTTTCTTAAGGATTTTCTGTGTTTTTGATTCTCGTTGCTGGCATGTGCCCTACCGTGTTACAGAAAAACGGCGTTGTTATTTAAATGGGAAGAAATATGCGTTGGATATACATACGTAGTAATAATTTGAATTTGAAACTGAAACAGAAACAGTAAATAGGCTTGGTAGTGACGTAGGTCTCGTTGCTGTTGTCCGGCAGGCCCGCATAGCTTCTCTGTAGGTTCTCTACTGTCGGATGTGTGTAGACCTTGACCAGAATTCCAGACGTAACATCACAGCATGCGGGTATGTGGTCACAAGCGTGGTGCTCCAACAGTCAACCTAAGAACATAAATACGGTTCATTTCTCTTAAGCGCAACATACAGGAATCAAAACAGTTCGTTCAAAACTGTAAAGATTTGACCATGGAAATTGCCGGCATCTGTGACCGACCGGTTCTAGGCGCTTCAGTCCGTAACCGCGCTGCTGCTACGTTCGCAGGTTCGAATCCTGCCTCGGGTATGGATGTGTGTGATGTCCTTAGGTTAGTTAGGTTTAAGAACTTCTAAGTCTAGGGGACTGATGACCTCAGATGTTAAGTCCCATAGCGCTTAGAGCCATTTGAACCATTTTACCATGGAAATAATAATAATTACGTGCGGCTTAATGGCCGGGTGCACGTTTGACGCCACAGCGGTGACTTGACAGTCTGTAACCTATCCCAGTTATCCAACCGCGGAAAAGGAGACCTACAGTTTAACGTGAAATCCGAAACATGTGCAGTCCTGGCGACTCCTCACATCGTTGAGATGTGAAAATAAAAAAATTGCTTTTGTTATGAGACAAGCATCTCGCAGACATGTAACCGCACGAATGACGTCAACATATTCAGAACGACCAAGACCGTTACGAATAATCGTTGCTGCTATTGTTGCAACAAATGAACAACGATCTGTCGTCATTGTCTGTTGGTATCTCATACAACAGGCACTTCAACCCTCGAACAAACATAAATATAGATGGAGGTCACGAATTAGAAACGTAACGGTATGATGAAGTTCTAGCAGGAAAACTGTTGTCACATAAGAAGTATCTATTTACCTACCAAACTTTAATGAATATTCTTTCTTAACATACTGCGAGAAGTTATTTCTAAATTAAATTTCGGATGAAATTCTTGACATCGTTAGTGTTACCGTCACCGTCACCATTCACACTTGATGAATTAAATTTGTAAAACATCCACCTGTCGCCAACCCAAACGCTATAGTAATATACTGCGGCCATTCGGCGTGGCCCGTCCTTGCCGATCTCCAGTCACTAAAACATCCGGCTAGCCAGTGATGCACTGACTTACACTTTAATGTAAAATCTGCCCAAGGTGAACATTTCAAAATGTTCTCAAAGTCGAAAATCTTTCTAAGTACGAGAAAATTTTCCGGGAAACATAAACCAAATTTCTAAGCTTTTAGTCTGACAAATTTCTCATTGAGCCATCAATCCACATTTCAAAGTCGCTAACCCCTCCAAAAGCAAAGTATATTCACCAGTTCGTTGTTGTAGTGTATATCCAGATGCCACCATTCCAGTTCATTTGAAATCAATAATTGGAATATTACAGTTTGCGGATTCTCTACAATCCCTCCCCCCCCCCCCCCCCCGCCTCCCCGCTAAAAAGGTCCGCCTATTATCACAGATATTCTGAGTTGCTTTAATTTATCTATTGGAATTAAACTATACAGGGCAACAGCTGAAATGAATAACTATTTAAAAAGGTTTATGATCTTACTGAAATTTTTGGCTCCTTACACGTTTCTGTATATTACTGGTCATGTGCTTACGTTGCTCTAATGGTCTTTGAATATCATCACCTCACGTTTCGGGAAATGATTTCTACAAACTACATGCAACACAACAAATATGAGTGTATAGTAGACAATGATACAAACTGAGGTGACAAAAGTCATGGGATACCTCCAATACCGTGTCGGACCTCCTTTTGCCCGGCCTAGTGCAGCAACAAGACGTGGCATGGACTCTACAAGTCGTTGGAAGCCGCTGCAGAAATACTGAGACATGCCGCCTCTACAGCCGTCCATAACAGCAAAAGTGATGCCGGTGCACGATATTGTGCACGAACTGCCCCCTCGATTATGTCCCGCCGGCCGCTGTGGCCGAGCGGTTCTGGGTGCTTCAGTCCGCAACCGCGCTGCTGCTACGCTCACAGGTTCGAATCCTCCCTCGGGCATGCATGTGTGTGATATCCTTAGGTTAGTTAAGTTTAAGTAGTTCTAAGTCTAGGGGTCTGATGACCTCAGAGTTAAAAGCCCCTTGGTGCTTAGAGCCATTTGAACCATTTGATTATGACCCATGTCGGGCGATCTGGGCGACCAAATCATTAACTCGAATTGTCCAGAATATTCTTCAAACAAATCGCGAGCAATTGTGGCCCGGTGACATGGAACATTGTCAACAATAAAAATTCCGTCGTTATTTGGGTACATGAAGTTTACGAATGGCTGCAAACGGTCTCCAAGTAGCCGAGCATAACAGTTTCCACTCAATGGTCGGTTCAGTTGGACCACAGGACTTCCCACATTAATTTCTGCGGTTATTTTATGCCATGTTACTTGTCTGTTAGCACTGACAAATCTACGCGAACGCCGCTGCTCTCGGTCGTTAAGTGAATGGCGTCGGCCACTGCGTTGTCCGTGGTGAGAGGTAATATCCTAAATTTAGTATTTTCGACACATTCTTGACACTGTGGATCTCGGAATACTGAAGTCCCTAAACGATTTCCCGAATGGAATGCCCCATGCGTCTAGCTCCAATTACCATTTCGCTTTCAAAATCTGTTAATTACCATCGTGCTGCCATAATCACGCCGGGCACTTTTTCACATGAATCACCTGAGTGCAAATGACAGCTCCGCCAATGCACTACCCTTTTATACCTTGTGTACGCCATTCTTTCGCCAATTACACTCATTCCCACACCCGTGCATTTGGCATCAATAAGCGGAACATGACAGTTTACTGCCTCTTTCGAAACTCCACCTTGGGATAGAAACTGAACAGGACAACAGCTGAAAATACTAGGTATTCAAAAAATTTTACGATCGTACTGCAATTTTTGGCTCCTTGCACGTTTCTTTATGTTACTGGTTATGTGGTTATGTTGCCTAAATGATCTTTGAAATGAGCATCTCATGTTTCGAGAAATGCTATCTAAAAACTACACACAACATAAAAAAAGTTGAGTGTCTAGTAGACAGTGATCTACAGTGAGGTGACAAGAGTCATGGGATACTTCCTAATATCATTTCGGACATCCTTTCACCCGGCCCAGTGCAGCAACTCGACGTGGCATGGACTTAACAGGTCGATGGAAGACTCCCGCAGATATTGAGCCGTGCTGCATCTATACCCGTCCATAACTGCGAAATTGTTGACGGTGCTGGATTTTGTTCACGAACTGACATCTCGATACGTCCTATAAATGTTCGATGGGAGTCATGTCGAGTGATCTGGGTGGACAAATCAATTGCTGAAATTTTTCCAGATTGTTCTTGAAACCAATCGCGAACAATTGTGTCCCAATGAGACTGCGCATTGTCATCCATAAAAAGTCCATCGTCGTTTGGGAACATGAAGTCCATGAATGGCTACCAATGGTCTCCAATCAGTCGAATATAATCATTTCCAGTCAGTGATCTGTTGAGTAGCACCAGAGGACCAAGTCCATTCCATGTAAACACAGCCCACACCAGCTTGCACAGTACCATGTTGACGACTTGGGTCCATGGGTTCATTGTGTCTGCGCCACACTAGATCCCTACCATCACTTTTTACCAACTGAAACTGGGACTCATCTGACCAGGCCACGGTCTTTTACACCTTTAGGGTCACGAGCCCAGGAGAAGTGCTACAGGCAGTGTCGTGCTATTAGCAAAGGCACTCGCGTAGGTCACCTGCTGACATAGCTCATTAACGTCAAATTTCGCCCCACTGTCCGAACGGATACGTTCGTCATACGTCCCACGCTGATTTCTGCGGTTATTTACGCAGTGCTGCTTGTCTGTCAGCACTGACTATGTATACGCTGCTGCTCTCGGTCGTTCAGCGAAGGCCATCGGCCACTGCGTTGTCTGTGATGAGAGGTAATGCCTGAAATTTGGTATTTTCGGCACACTCTTGACACTGTAGACCTCTGAATACTGATGTCCCCAACGATTTCCAAAATGGAATGCCCCATGCGTCTAGCTCTAATTACCATTTCGCTTGATTTCCTTCATGCGGCCATAATCACGTCGGACGTCTTTTCATATGAATCACCTGAGTACAAATGACAGCTTTGCCAGTGCACTCCCTTTTTGTACCTTCTATACGCGATACTACTGCCACCCGCATATCTGCACACCGCTTTCCCATGGCTTTTGTCACCTCAGTGTAGTACATGTTGCTTGAAAAGTTCATAGAGTTTTTGACAACGTGAAAACTACCATCACAGACAAATGCATTGCAGATGCACTGTTAAGTGTTATCCAACTGATGATGGCATTATGTCGCCAAAACTCAGGTGGTGAAAGAAAAAATAAGAAATGGTGTTTTGCTCAAGACATAATTCCCAAATTTATTTAATTAACCACAGTACTGTTTTTCCAAGGAGTCCTTGAGAAATGAAAATTTGGTATGATAATGCGTTTTAAGCTGTAAAAACCAGTTTTACGCGCACTTCTTTTCTGGATAAGTCTTCTATCTCTATCATGGTCCCCTCCAGCAAGCGTACCTCAAAAAACTGCTCATTATCTGTTGGTTCAAAAAGAAAAAAGACTCAAATACTGATGGAGTAGCTTGTGTGTTTCTCTCTTATAAATACAGCGCTGGTGACTATATATGACCTCCGAAAGAAAGAATTATCTTCGTCAGCAAGCTGTCGGAGTGGTTAAAACACTGATCTCGTATTCCGGAGTAGCAGACTCAAATCATCCAAAAAAATGGCTTTTAGCACTATGGGACTTTACATCTGAGTTCATCAGTCCCCTAGAAATTAGAACTACTTAAACCTAACTAATCTAAGGACATCACACACATCCATGCTCGAGGCAGGATTCGAACCTGCGACTGTAGCGGTCGCGCGGTTCCAGACTGAAGCGCCTAGAGCCGCTCGGTCACCGCGCCGGCTCTCAAATGATCATCATGGCGTCTAGATTTACGTTTTCCATGGTTTCCCTGTACCACAGAATAAATGCATTTTGGTTTCTTTAGAGACAACGATATCGTTTTCTTGCTTCATCTTTGTCGAATCCGAGTTTGTCCTCGGTCTTTAACGACCTCGTTGTCGGCGGCGCGCTTTACCTCAGTCTGCCTTCCGTTAAGATGTCTGTTACGGTTCTTGCAAAATCTGCACAATTCCTACTCTGGTCTTTATTTAGCAGTTGCTGTACGAGTTTCGTCCAAACCTTTCCATGTTGAGTTCGGCCGAGAAAATTCTATACTCGCCTCTGAAGATGTTGATGGGCCTATCTCACAGATATCGTGTGTTCTATGATTATAACCCTACGCTCGTCCTCAGTGTGTCATCACCAGCTGATGTTAACTCTTATAGTGATCCTTTTCGTGACAGCTAGTGTTAGCACGTGATGATACCGCGTATCAACTTTACCCCTTTTTCCTTGTGATATCCTTTTGGTGCGATAGTCCGAGGCAGCATTTATTTGTGCGCTAAGTGTCATGAATTCAATAAGAATTTTCTCTACCGCCAAAACATATGTAATAGGTATCTTAGTAATAATTAAATTCAAAAATAATTTTAGGCCTTAAAACACGTCAATGTCACCGTCGAAGTCACTGCGATTTTTTCTCAGGCTAGCTGTAAACCATATGCGTTTCCTCGGCTCTAATGATGAGAATCAGAAAATTTCCTCTCCTTTTGCGCCATACGTTTCGGAAGAACATGAAAAAACGCAGCATTTTTTTACATTTGTTTTTCATACCATAACTGCGTGCGTAGCGGCTTTTGTTATCCTGAAAGTGATGTTACGCAATTCATTTCTTTGTTACATACCGAAGTGAATTTTTTTCGTCTGTCCTGTTTGGAAAAGTGTTAAGTGGTTCTCTTTCGTGAACTTAAGACAGCAACGAGAAAATTTCCTGAAGTATTCAAGAAAACAACCAAAATGGATGCGGAAAACCAACAATCAGCTTCCGTCAACTTGTCCAGCGTACTTGATCCTAGTTAAATGACCAAAGTGTTCTATATGGAAACATATAGATCGGATAATCAGTTTAATCGCTAAATAATTCACACACTAGTGGCTACTAGGGAATCTACTCGTCATCATTATGTAAGTTCGACATGATGTATGAAGGTCCTCTTTTTCTTAGGTGCTTATCAGCTGTGACAGGATCCTTTAAGTATGCACATTATTTAGTAATTATTTGATTTCAATAACTGGTTTTTCTGTTGCCACAGCTCGGTACTGTAGGGGAGGAAAGTTGAGTTCATCTGCCTGTGAATCGAGCCAACATAGTTCTGTACGATGTTGTTAAAAAAAATAATAAAAAAAGGTTCAAATGGCTCTAAGCACTATGGGACTTAACATCTGAGGTCATCAGTCCCGTAGACTTAGAACTACTTAAACCTAAATAACCTAAGGACATCACACATATCCATGCCCGAGGCTGGATTCGTACCTGCGGCCGTAGCAGCAGCGCGGTTCCGGACTGAAGCGCCTAGAACCGCTGTCTTTTGGACGCACCAGCTCAATGTTTCCCAATCCTAGAGTGGAAAACTGCCTAAAATTAAAATTCTGCCTGTCTAGGATACCGGACCAAGACTGGTTGTTAGGCCGCCGTCCAGTTACAAGCGCGCTGCGCGCTAAGATACAATATGCAAGAAAGGGATAGCGGGAAGCTCACCTGAAACAAATTAGTTTCGTTTTTGTGCAACCAACCGTTGTCCTGGTGTCTGAGAGAAAAGTACATAGTTCTCCCCCTATAACATTTATTTGTTTCTAACTACTCTCGGGTTATGTAGGACGAATATCCCGCACCGAGAAAACTACGAAATCGGGAAGCAAAGAGCCTTCCTGCCGTTTCGTTCATGACGTAATATTTCCTGTTGTTCTTTTCACGAGTAAACGCTTGGTTGAAGTTAAGGAGCTCACACTGCGACAGAAATATATACTTGCTAATTCGCTCCTTTTGACGTCAGAGGTGAGTGATTGATAGTAACACTTCTGGCTTCCGCAATTTCCCTGTACCCCGTCCTCTTAACGAGGAAACAGTGTCAAACGCACAGATGCGGCTTCGCTGTTATTCTGAACGGAGTGGTGAACGAAGCCATGGTAGGCGGTGCCCCTGGAAGTGAGGTCGGTCGCAGTACATTCGACTTAGTGTGCAGCTAACCGTCTCTAATCACCCCGGTGTCGAAACAACGTTCGGCGCCTGTATATAAAGGTTAGGCGGACACCGTAGTAGCAGCGACAGAGTATTTTAGTATAATAAATCTGTCGTCTTTTTTACTGCATTCTGTTGTTTTAACATAAGTCGACATACAAAGTACGCTAGAGTCTGAGAGCTGCCTGGAGGAATCTGACGGTGAAAATACGTCTTTAGCTTCCTTAGCCTTAGGTGTTTGGGGCAGTGTAAATTTCCTGGTTATTTGTTTCTCCATTTGTAGATCGGCATTGGTGTTTCACAAGAGGATGATGTATCAGAAGTATGCTCTTGAGCATGTGCCGTCCAATCAACATTATATACTGAGGTGAAAAAAAGTCATGAGACCGGATAGGGATATGCACATCTATACTCTCACGTTCATAAGAAAAACAGAATACCTTGAACGACTCGAGATAGAACGTTCACATTCACAGGACATGTACATTAGTATGTTCTGCAGAAATGATTAGAATTTCAGTCACCTCGGTTCTGCTTGTGTCCTGTTGCCTAATAGGCACAGGGTCTGAATTGGGCTCTGATAACTTGTCCATGCGTTAAGGTATCGATGCGTATAAGGTGCGAATGGCGTGCTGTGGTACAGCCATCTATGTTGCATTGACCTGGTTCCAAAGCTCATCTGCGCCTATTGAGATTGGGTCACAGCACTCTACCCGTCGTTTCACCATATCCCGCACATTTTCGATTGGTGGCAAGTCAGGTGATCTGGCGGACCAGGGCAAGAGACTGACATAGTGTGACACCCAGGAGGCAGGTGTTCGTGCACCAACATGTGGCCGTGCATTGTCTTGCTGAAAAATGGCGCCTGGGTTGTTGTGCAAAAAGGGTATAGCTACGGGTCGCAGGATGTCATTCACGTAGATCGCACTGGTCTCAGTGCCTTGGACACGCACCAACTGTGATTTGTGGTTGTACCCCATAGCACCCCGCACCCTAAGGTCTTGAATTGGCACTGTACGTCTTGTGTGAATGCATTCACTAAGATGCCACTCCCCTGCCTGAGGCGAACCAAAATCGGGCCATCATTTTGAAACAAGCAGAACATGGATTCGTCCGAAAACACTGTCTAATTCCATTCTTGTCCCCAGTGATATCGAACCATACGCCATTGCTATTTAGCATGTATCTTCACATTCGCCAAAGGCAGGTGGAGAAGTGGACGACGTGCACGTAACTCATGCCTCAATAAACGGCGACGGACTGTAACCCCTGGTAATGTACGATGTGTTACTCTGTTCCACTGTTGCGTCAGAGCCGAGGAGGACGCAGGTCTGTTCTGCCATTCGGATGAGGTATCGATCTTCTACGGGGGTAGTCTCGGTTGTGCAACGTGATCCTTCCTTTCGTTTTCTACGACGTTCCGTGGACCACGCTGCACACACCCGTTACATTACCGAAACACTTCGTCCCACACTAGGAGTAATTTCACATTCTCTCATGCCAATAATGCGCCCTCTTTCAAACTCACTGATTTGACGGTACGCTTCGCGCGTAAGTCTGCGAGAAATGCTGCATGTCTGCCCCCAGCCACAGTGATCCATTACCTTCGGTTTATAGCGACAACGAGAGCCGCAGGCACATTTTAGCGGTAGGTAATGTTGTGCCACAATATCGATGTTGTCCTTGAACCTGCAGGCCACAATAGTTCAAATGCTAGTCATTTCTTCAAAACATACTATGTACAAGTCCTGTGAATCTGAACGTCCTAGCCCTAGTCGTTCAAGATATTCTGCTTTTCTCAACATGAGTGTATATGCCGGCCGGTGTGGCCGAGCGGTTCTAGGCGTTTCAGTCTGGAACCGCGCGACCGCTACGGTCGCAGGTTCGAATCCTGCCTCGGGCATGGATGTGTGTGATGTCCTTAGGTTAGTTAGGTTTAAGTAGTTCTAAGTTCTAGGGGAATGTGACCTCAGAAGTTAAGTCCCATAGTGCTCAGAGCCATTTGAACCATTTTTATTTGTTTCTCCATTTGTAGATCGGCATTGGTGTTGAGCCATTTGAACCATTTTTGAGTGTATATGGCGAAAGAATGGCGTACACAAGGTGTAAAAGGGTAGTGCATTGGCGGAGGTGTCATTTGTACTCAGGTGATTCTTGTGAAAAAGTGCCCGGCGTGATTATGGCAGCACGATGGTAATTAACAGATTTTGAAAGCGAAATGGCTATCGGAGCTAGACGCATTGGGCATTTCATTTCGGAAATCGTTAGGAACTTCAGAATTCCGAGATCCACAGTGTCAAGAGTGTGCCGAAAATACTAAATTTCGGATATTACCTCTCATCACGGACAACGCAGTAGCCGACGCCATCACTTAACGACCGAGAGCAGCGGCGTTCGCGTAGATTTGTCAGTACTAACAGACAAGTTTTGCGTAAATTTGTCAGTGCTAACAGACAAGTAACACTGCATAAAATAACCGCAGAAATTAATGTGGGAAGTCCTGTGGTCCAACTGAATTTACGATGTAGTGGTTTCACACAGGATTCACTTGTGGAATAACCTTATAATTAGTGTTACGAGATGTTGGACAACTTCGTTGTCAACGAGATAAATCTTGTAGTGTTGTATTTTGATTCATGTCAAGATACATGACTAAATTCTTCGCTCATGAGCAACTCAGTGCGTAGGGAAAGTGACAGTGGGCCAACGGGAATTTCGTGTGGCCGTAGAAATAAAACTGAAATGATATTTTTTACTTTTTAGCGAAGTGTACGATGTGATGAACATTCGCAACAGGTGCCGTACTGAGATTCGAACCCGGCTTTCTAATTTTCACGGACATCATGGATGGGTGTGCATGGTATGAGGGATGATGATAGGTGTCCCATCAAAACATAGGGTTGCTTGGTGATGCGTGCACGGACTGTACAATTTGTTGCACACTGCTCGCGGAAGACAAGGAACCCAATGCGATTCCCAGTCCGACACACAATTTTAACGTATCTTAAACGGTCAGAAATGATGTAACTGGCAAATCCTGAATGAGCGAGCGTCCGTCATTGACACCAAGAAAGTGAAAATAAATGCAGTGCTCCAAATCAGCTATTTTTAGAAACTAGGAGATGAGGCGCGTGATTTCTTTGTCATCCCTAATACGTGTACTGCTACGTCAATGTCCCATGGTTAGATTAAAAAAAACCATTGAAGGTGTCCAGTTTTAAGTCCTGCATCACGTGGATAACCTATTTTATACGATGTGGAAGACCGAATGTTACCGAATGTTGATTGTGCTTCCTACCCAAACCCGGGCAGTCAACGCACTGGAGTAAATAAGCAGAAATATAAATCGTGAAACAATCGTTCTGAGTTATTTTGGTTGTCACGTGGGATCAAGTGACCTGGAAACATATTGAGGTTTCTCACAATGGCAATCCGCGAACATGAGTCCCAGGTATTAGAAATTATTATTATTATTATTAAATTATTATTTTTCTCTGCCAACGAAGCCCAGAGAACGTCGATGGTATGACGATGTGTGTTGTACACCAAAAAAATCATGGACTGACGTAGAAATCAATTTCACGGAAAAATTAGGAGCTTATTCAGAGATTTCGTGAATACAACTAAGCTACATCGGAACGTTCGTGTATTCCAGTTACAGTATTTCGGCGCGCTCAAACGCTACTTAATCTGCACATACGAAAGCTGAAGTGAAGAATTCAGCTTTGGAGTTAGTTTTTTTGTATGCTTACTAAACAACTGACATTACTTACATATTTTATAAATACATTTGAATTAATGTCGGCAGATCTCAGAAGTATGAAGCAATTGATATTGTCAGTCGTACCATGTTATAAGTTTTGTTTCCGTTCATTCGATGGCTAGAGCACGAATGAGTTACTACTTTTAAGCCAAGTACAGACTATAACCAGTAATATTCACGAAGGAACGAAGATAAGCGTCCGATCGATGCCAAGGCCATACAGAGATAAACTAGCTTGCAAAACACAGAAGTGGGAAACGAAGTCAGTGGCATTATTTTCAAATGAATCATTCCAGCAATTGGCTTCAGCAATTTCGGGAAATCACGGACAATTTAAAACTGTATGATCAGACGGGTGTATCAGCTCCTCTCCTCCAGCGTGCAAGTCCAGAACCTCGATTGGTTTCCGGCCCTCTAAACCCCAAACTGTCTCTTTGCGATTCTATTTTCTTCTCGATTCCAGCTCACGCGATACGTATTGGATTTCAGGGTATCCCCAGTCTCCTCACTGAAAACTTGTTCTTGATTTTTTTTAAACTTGATTTGTGTACGCTCCTGTCGTATATTTGCCAAATGTGTGATCACTTGTTCTTGTTCGTCTTCGTATAGAATTGTTATCCCCGGCAACTTCAGCAGCAGATCAGGGATCACGCTAGACACGACAGTTTACGAGCGCTGCTTGCCGTCTTGGTGCTTCTTACGGAGCGTGATGAACGCGTCCGGTGTAAGGCTTTCTTCGACATTCAGCCTCTTACTAGACGTCCAGTGCCACATTCATCAGTATTTAAGTGTTTCCAGTTGGGCCGAATTGACTTTTACCGACGCTCTCTCCTGGGGCCATTTCATCCCACAGATTTCTTACTGGAAATGACTATTTTCTTTAACGACCCGCTTTTACTCAGCATAAATGTACAGTAGGTCATGTACGCTTTGCAAAACAATAGCGGTCGTACTTCTTATAACTGTAAGCTGGATAGTACTGTTGGTTAATGGCAAGCTTGGTAACAGAATGTCTGTGGTTCGATTCTACGCTGTCACATTCACATCTTGCAACACCTTGTCTATATGAAAAATAACAACTGCAATGTGCTTGAGATTCTATGTCTAGCTTTATGTGTAACAGATAAATACTCAATAAAGCACTATGAGATTCAAACTAGCTTTCGTTGCAGCTCCTGAATTACATTTTCTTTAGCACAAATTTTAAAAATAATACTCAACACTGTTTTGATTTGCGTATTTCATTACCAGAAAACTGATATGTGAGTTTTCAACTTTATTTTTAATGTTCACGCAGGAATTCATCAGACAACCACTTTTGGAAATACAAAGCTAGAGAAAGGCGACATTGTATCGCAGGAGATAGCAGAGATCTAGTTTTACAGTTTTGCGAACAAAGTAGTGTAGATAATGTTTCTTTACTTAACTTTAATTACTCGTTTTGGTTGAAGTAGGACATCATAAATTAGAATACGGAAAAAACCATAAATTGTTGCCTATCATATATATTCCAGTTTTACATCTGAAGAGGATCTAATTCGGTAATTACAGTTACATAAAAAATTACAGTTACTTAAAATTCATGGTATAGAACTGCTTTATTTATAAAGTTGAGGAAATTATAGATAACAATGTAGAATTAGCTTGAATGACCTCACCGATGATTTAGGGATCATCTGATGAGTTCTTCCACGTGTAAAAATACTTAACTCTTTCCTTGCGGACAGATGAATTCTTTATGCCAAATAATTAGCTTGTTAATACTTTGTCCCCAATACGCGCCGCTTACTTGGCCCCCAAGTAGCAGTGCAGTGTGTGATGATGTTAACGACGTGGCTGGGAGCTCAGTATGGAGAGAATGTCATTATTCTTGCAGAGCTACTGTGAGTGCAGGACGTTCCTGGCTAGATGGACTCCAAAAAGGCTCTCACCCTAGAATGTTATAAATAAATTCTGCGGAATTCTGATCGCCCACTTCCTGTGCTGAATTGTGCATTATTAATTATATCCAGACGAGTCCCGAGCGGAGGATGGTTGTTGCTCTGTGGGATGAAATTACTCCCCATCAAACCGATATAATGACAAACATAAGCACCAAGTATGTTGTCTCTATGGACCTGCGCAGTCGCTACTCTACTTGGGAAGTCATGGATATATGTGCATCAGCGATAAGGAATGTTTCATGAAAAGACAGAAAGGTTCTTGCAGCTACCTAAAGATTTGCCGGAAAATGTCTCATCCGAAGATCCCCTCTTCAGGATTGTTTGATGGGTGATAACAGACCTTGGATCGTCCCGTATCAAAGCTCGACTGCTGTCACTTTGAAAACTAAGCCAGTGGCTTATCCCTGAACATAATGGTCCTATATTGGTCAGCAATAACGAGTAGGTGTTGAAACGCTATTTGAAAACGGTTCTCTCCTCCACTTTTCTGGACTGAAAGTTGATCGATACCCATGTGGCTAGATGCCTCGGAGATTTACGACTTAAAGGAAGCCTTGTACCCACAGTCCTTGATAATATTACTCATCCGGTGGCTGCTAGAGCACAGCTGCGATAAGGTTTCTTCGTGTGCACAATAAAACATGTCGATCATTGGGGTGTGTCATAGTCCTCGTTCGTTCTTGTCTAATATTTCTAGATCTCAAACCACTGCTCCGAAACTGTTGCATCAATCGCGGAACAACAGAAGTTGAAAATTTAAGCATCTTAGATCACCTGTCACTGAAAATTTAATGTAAGTTATTCCCATACAGCCATAATTATACCATTTATCTGAGGCGTGACTAATTTCAACAGCTCACTTCTCATTCTTAGGCGTCACAAAGCAAATGAAAGATGAAGTGATGAAATCACTTTTGCCTCGAATAAATGATATAATTTTTTTACATGGAAACATTTCATATTATAATTTCCGATTTATTCAGCGTGTAATCTAATCCCCAGTTCACCGTGATGGTTAATAAGATCCGACATTTATCCTAGTTTTACCTAACTACAACGTGCCAATGAATCTTCATCAGAGAACATCTCGTAAGTAATACTTCAACTCCAAGTGTCCAAAAACACCTGCAACAGATGTGTTCCCTCAATCTCTGAGCACCATTTGCCCACTTACTCTTAAATATGCAGGTACCTCCTATGTACTGCTGTTGCGACAAGATTTGTATGTGGTACTTTGTGCAGCATAACTGTAATAACAATATGGACACCTTCCGGAGCAATTTCTCCAGTTATTGCTATTGTTGTGATTTTACTCTAATGTATCGAAACCAAAGAATTTCAGCAATGCTATGTAAATGCATTCGTGAACAATTGAATTAAACACTGATGATCTACTCCAGCCTCAGTCTATCGCCTTCAGTTTCACGACTTTGGCGTGGAACTTAGGGATAGTACCTTTGTATACACTGATGGCTCTCGGACTGACCGTGGGGTCGGGTATGCCTTCCTCATTGGCACCCGTGTCTTTCGATATCGGCTTCCGGCACACTCCTCAGTATTTACAGCCTAGCTTTTCGCCTTGTATCAGGCCACGGGGTACATTCGGCGACACAGCCTTCCCGATTGTGTCCTCTGTTCAGACTCACTCAGCGTCCTCCAAAGTCTCTGTGTGCTGTACGCTGCTCATCCCTTAGTGCAGCGGGTCCAGGAAAACTGTCACTTGCTCACTCTTGGTGGAGCCAATATCATCTTTCTGTGGGTCCCTGGTCACGTCGGTCTACCAGGAAACGAAGCTGCTGACGCTGCTGCCAAGGCTGCAGTCCTCGTACCTCAGACCGCGAGTACCTATATTCTCTCCGATGGTCTCTGCGTTGCCGTCTGTCAGGAGGTGATGTCCCTTTGGCATTGCCAATGGTCCTCCCATCACGGGAATAAGCTTCGGCTTATTAAGCCTCTCCCGGCACCTTGGACGACCTCCTCTCGGCCCTCCCGCCGGAAGGAGATTATTTTAACTCGGCTGCTTATTGGGCACTGCCTTTTTAGCCATCGTCATTTGCTCGGTGGCGCTACCCCACCACTCTGCACGCATTGCGCCCAAATTTTAACTGTCCGCCACTTCCAGCTGGAATGCCCTTTTTTTTTATTATACAAACGGAGCAGAGGCGAATGGAGAATCGCTCTAGGATCGATATGGGGACTGGGGAAATACGCTGATAAAGCGACTCTGATAAAGAGCAGCTTATCATGGCCGGTTGACCCAACGACAGCGTCAGATACGGTTTCAGTGTGCACGGAGTCGACGATATTGGACCTTGGATCAAAGGGACATGTCGTCTGGTCGGATGAATCACGTTTCTTGTTACACAATGTCGATTGTCTTGTCCGATACGCCGACAACGAGACGAACAACGGTTCGAAACATACACCGCGCCATGGACGCAGGCCGGTGGGGGCAGTATTATGCTATGGGGACATTCATCTGGGCTTCCATGGGATCTATAATAGTAATCAAAGACACCATGACAGCTGTAGACTACATGAACAATGTTGCAGACCACCTGATGGGATAACTGAATTTGTAAAAAGGCCAATCATTGTGATACAGTAGTTTGAAGATCATGATTATGAACTCACGTTGATGACTTCGTCACCAAATTCGTCTGATATGAACCCGACCGAAAACATCTGGAACGCCATCGGGTGCCAGCTATGCACTCACAAACCACGGGCCTATAATTTACGAGAACTGTGTGACCTGTGCGTAGACATCTGGTGTCACTTACCTCCAGAAACCTACCAAGGACTGGTCGACCCATATCACGCAGAATCGCAGATATATTACTTTCTAAATGTGAACCAACGCGCTATGAAGCGGGTGGTCATAATGTTGTAGGTCGTCTTTGTATATATCTGCTGTATGGGTGAGACACTTCCTGTCACTACACCTAATGAAATAACTCTACGTGTTAGGAGACTACGACATCTTCAGGTCTTATACTGGCTGTTGGTGTGACATTCAAGCGACGGATAAGTAGGACGACATACATCGGAGCATGTGATTGCGGCCAGATTGTTCGTGCCCAACGCATACGCCATTCCATCTCCGAGTTCGAGCAAAATCGACTTTCCACGTCGTGTCACTGTTTTTAGGGTGTACTAGGAGTACACTGATTAGGGTAAAACCAACGCCACCATAGTCAACTGCCCATGCTAACAGATGCTGATGTTCAGCGTCGTAGCTAATTATCCCGAATTGTGACAGCGAATAGATGGATGACAGTGCAGCAAGTTTCAATGCCGAACTAACAGTGCAGCAGACGCTCGGAGCATGCAAAAAGCTCAGCTATACTCCTGAGACGTAGTTCACGTTGGTGTAAACCGATGGCAGAGTACGAGTTCGCTGGAAACCGCGTGGGACGATACATTCAGCTTGTCAACACAACCCCATTCGTGCGAATCTCAGGTTCATGCTCTTTCTCAGGACTTCTTCCAGATAGCCTCGAATACAGATCTACACCGTCGCCTTCGAAACAAAATACGCGAATACGGAATTTAGAATGTGTTAATTTGGTAGGAGTTAGATTAAAAATCCGAAAGTCCAGGCTTCAATCCCCAACCGGTTCTATGATTTTTTCTATCCCTTAATCATTGCAAGCACTTGGTTTAAGAATCACGAAAGAAGGTAGTATTCGTGGAAGAGACTTGGCGATACCAGAAGGTTTCGTATGGATTACATAGTGGCGCTACAGCGACTTCTAAACCAGATTTTCAAACTGCAAAACATTTCCCAATGTAGATGTCGACTCTGACCATAATTTATTGATAATGAACTACTGATTAAAACTGAAGGAATTGCACAAATTTTGAATAAAATAATTTTCGATATTTGGCCGAGTCATTAAAAAGACTAAAGCAACAAGATTGCCGACGTTTTGAAAGCCTTACTGTAGTCCTCTTCAGGGCGGTTAGCTACTGGATACTGATGAATGTCTTCCTCTATATACTGTCTGTTTCGGTTATTTGGTGGCTACCGACGTCATATATTTGTGATGCCAATGGACGACTTGAAGGGAGATTGCTATGGAGGAGGATGACTGTACAGTAAGCTATTGCCTGTACTACTCTGGTGGCTAATTGGAAGGCAACTCTAGTAGGTGATTGGCAGGAAATAGCTTATCGGCAGGTTATTGCCTGTGTCACTGTAGTAAGTGACTGGCAGGCAACTCTCTGAGGTAAATGGTAGGCAGTAACATGTGGATTGATCGCAGCCTTACTTGTTTGTTACCTATGGAATATCGGAACAGATACGCTATTGAATTTAAGACTTTCTATTAAAAAGAACTGGCGAAGTCTTTCTTAATGTGTAGGCATCTCCAAAAACAAAGGTAACGTCCAGCATACTGTAGGGTAATGTGAGCGGGCCGCTGCAAAGTGACCGATCGGATAATGTTTATGACTCCGTGAGGGCTTTTACAAATTCGCAGCTGGTTACAGGGAGGCGACACTAGTAGAAGCTTGATGCGAAACACAGAAAGACTTCCACATGTTCAACACCTGGCACAGAGAATGGCAGTTGACCCTAAGCATAAATAATTGTAATCTGATAGGAGTAAATAGACGAAAAGATCCGATAATGTTTCAGTAATCAATCGGCGATAAGCCACAGCCTTCAGCTGTTTAGCGATTTCCGTCCAGAGCGATTTGATGTACTACGGCCACTTAAACCTATCCATGCTAGTGACATTACCATTTGATGGAAGTTCACATGGGATAAAAGCGAGCACCTGATACCACTTACGTTTGAAAGCAAGCTATCCGGAAATAGGACTTGAACACGATGAATGTACTGAGGCGCACGAGAGAAAATGTTTCACAGCTTGTAGTTTGATCTGTTGTGCTTCTTCATTCTAATATCGCCTTTCGTCGGACAACCTTATTTAAAATAAGTTTGACTCTGGAGTACTAGTAACAAGTATAATGGTCCTAAGAAGCCTTGTGTGTATTGATTAGATTGATAATTCCGGTCTGTGTATAACTATGCCTTTCCCTTTACTGGTCTTGCTGCCATTCACCAATTGTTTGTCGTATAACTAGCGGACTGCAGCACATCTGTCATCCAAAGGTGTGCCTTCGCTTCAGATTTATATCAAATAGAAAGTCGGTTGGCTTGCCTTTAACAGCCGGCGAAAGGAACGGGCTTGGGAGAACGAGACCTCGTCATTTCAATGCTGGTCACAAATTCAAGCACATAAAGTGGATCTAGAGATTCTCCACAAAATGAATTATTCCCATAGATTCAACCGCCTTGAATATTCAGAAATATTTTCTAGTAGTTTACATACCGAGCAAAAAATGCTCTGTGTAAAAATGGAAGGTTATTCAATAAATTTTTCAAAATTTCTCCCTGCGCTAAGAGTATCTTCTCCACATGTCCTGACTGTAATATTATAATTAATTACCTCTAAGAAAAAAAAGGATCCACTTCTCAATGTTCTCATTGTGCAATCTTCGATTTCATTGCATGTAGATCATCGTCGACCTGTCGTGCTTCTACATCTAAATATCGACGATTCTTGTTTATTTGTTATATGTGTACATAATCTTACGAGATTTATGTGAATGTCTTGTGCATGTACACCAGCAGGAGTGACTCCTCTGTACAAAACAAAAAAGCTGTCGACGTAGTCAGTTATCCGCAGGCATCCAACTTTCATTTATCATCCAAAAGAACATAATAAACGAAAATAAGCAGGAGTGAAATCAGTGAAGTCATGTAATTTCTGGAGTTGGTGCCAACCCACTTTCTTGAGGAATTTCAATGACGTAAGCTCCCCGAAACATCAGCCGAGTGTGAGAGTCGTCTTCAAACAACCTCTCAGTGAGCATCCTGCTCGTCATCTTTGCCTGGAGGGAGCTGCTTTCGTGACGTGGTGTTCCCGTGGCGCCGGTGGAGGTTGTTGCTTCCACGGAAGCGCTTACAGCACGGCCTGTTGAGGTTGCCTTGCGAACACAGTCTGTCCCTATGCTGGTTAGTGGTGGCCGTGAAGACGATGGAAGGTTGTATCCATAACGTTGGACCGTCGATTGACTGTCTCGATCGCTTCGCGTAGCTTGCTTTTAAAGGTAATTGACAGCCTAGCTAGCACGCTGTGATGCCTACAAGAGTTCAGGTGACATTTCTCTAGCAATATTACATACCATGAGGTACACTTGTTATAGTGGCCGAAATGTCGGTTCATTTTAAACTATGACGTTTTCTGCAACCCAGAAGAATATTTTGGAATCTGACTACGGCCACGAAAGCCTACCATGGTATATTGCACTTCAAGTTGAAATACACTGGCGTAAATTGGCTATTAAACTTGCTACACTCTAAGTATGTTCATAGAAACAATGATTCATCATGATCAATTCTAACAGTTTAAAAAAAAAAAAAAAAATATGC
Organism: Schistocerca serialis cubense; assembly: GCF_023864345.2. Classification (NCBI taxonomy): domain Eukaryota; kingdom Metazoa; phylum Arthropoda; class Insecta; order Orthoptera; family Acrididae; genus Schistocerca; species Schistocerca serialis. The sequence goes on from NC_064640.1 coordinate 529,399,205, forward strand.
TCGACGAAACTCGAAGCCCGGCCCCTGCAGTTCGAATGCTGTGCTGTTCCAGTTAGACCGCCTAGCAATAACTCAAAGCTTCACTTTGCCGCTGGGTCCTCTACATTTCTTAGTAACTCCACCATCGTGGTAGAGACTCTGTGGAGAAACAAACGAAGATTTGAGCCGATCAGTGAGACGTCCCCGGAAACAACACTGACGCCTAAAATGGAGGTATTCGCGTTCGATTCTCCGCCCAGGACTCAGTTTTAGATGGTTCAGATGGCTCTCAGCACTATGGGACTTAACATCTTAGGTTATCAGTCCCCTAGAACTTAGAACTACTTAAACCTAACTAACCTGAGGACATCACACACATCCATGCCCGAGGCAGAATTCGAACCTGCGACCGTAGCGGTCGCGCGCTTCCAGACTGAAGCGCCTAGAACCGCTCGGCCAATCCGGCCGGCGACTCAATTTTAATTAGTTATAAGTGATAAACTTAGCCTACGTTCTGACAAGACTAAGAGAACTTAATCTCAGTATACAATTATGTTTGCACTCATTTACAGAAGCTCAGTGGTAGTTTTACTGCATATGATTTTTTCTCAGTTGATTTATTCTACATTTACTTACATTGCTTTTCACTTTCGTACAAACTGTAAGACCACTTTCTTCCTTCATGTGTATGCCAGGATCTGTTGATTGGAATAAACATGACTAGAGAAAATGATATTAGCGACAAATTTAACATCAAAATTGGATATCACGTTGTCCATCAAGTGAAGGAATTCTGCTGCCATGGAAGCAAAATAACGCATGATCGACATAACAAGGAGGAGGTAAAATGAAGATTGGTGCGAGCGAAGTAGCAAACATAGGACTCAATGTAAGAAAGGAATTTCTGCGAATGTGGAGCAGAAGCACAGCATTGTACGGAAGTGAATCATGGACTATGGGAAAACTGGAAAAGAAGAGATTGGAAGTGTCCGGGATGTGGCTTTGCGTAAGGCTGTCGCAAATTGATTCTGCCAATAGCATAAGGAAAGAGAAAATTTTCCGCACATTCGACACAGAAATGTATTTGTTGATCAGAAAAAAGTACAGGATGGTAAGACAAGTTTTCAGTCATCAGAGAATATCTTCCACAATACTAAAGGGACCTACAGAGGAGAAATATTGCAGGGGAAGAGACAGACTAGACTATGTAGAAAATATAATTGAAGGCGTTGAGTGTAAGTGCTACTCCGCGATGAATGCACAGGCACAGGATAGGAAATTATGGTGGGCTGCGTCAAACCAGTCAGAAGACTAATGGAAAAAATATACCCCAGATGCACAAATAGCTATGCAGTGGGCATTGGTCCAAATCACGCTGCTGAATGCGCGGTACATGGTCTCATCGTATTCGTAGTCCGACAAGTAACCGTGTCTTGAAACTGCTCTTAATAGCTGTTGTCCCAGAGAATCCCGTTGCATCCCACTTGGAAGGCTCTCTGAAACGCTGTCGAAATGCAAATATCTAAGCTGACACGTTCCGGTGACATTATTGGTGACAAGATAATAAAAGTATTCGCATGGCTACAGTCTTGCTGGTTTGGAAGTCTCTCATATCCTGTTCTTCAAGATAAATGTTTGTAGTGTAGAAGGTGTCGCGCCATCAGAGAGTCGATCTTTCACAGCTTTTTGCTGTGTCACTGAAGCACTATAAATTTCTAAAGTGGAACAATTCACTGGTCGCTGCTACGCGAACAGTGCTATTGTCCCATTCATCTCGGGATACAACGCCACAAACGTAATAAGTTAATTCCGCGTTCGAAGTGACAAGCACTTGAAGTATTGCAGTTGTATAGCCACTCTATGGAAGGTGGTAAAATATCGTTGGCCCGTATTTAATGTTTGAGTAACGTGATACCCATGAAAGTGATACTAAAATGTCTGAGTTTGCAAGACTTGGTGAAAGAAAATTTCGTGTAATGAAAGCATTCGAATAGTAGTGAAAAGGGCTCAATCACCCGGCCGGTCGCAGGTTCGAATCCTGCCTCGGGCATGGATGTTTGTGTTGTCCTTAGGTTAGTTAGGTTTAAGAAGTTCTAAGTTCTAGGGGACTGATGACCTCAGAAGTTAAGTCCCATAGTGCTCAGAGCCATTTGAACCAATCACTCGGCGGATATGTTTTGCTCCTGTAGCCTGACACAAATAGGCCGTTACCGCCTGGGTACGAAGATCGACGCTAAGTGGATTGCTGAAAACACAGTAGACAACAAAAGTTACGACTGCGAGTAACGTGAGCTCATTTCAGTAACGACCAACAAAGCCATAATCGTCTTAAATATCTACACACGCAATCCGAGTTCCAAAATCAAAGTTCTGGTCCACAAAAGCAAGGTAACAGTCGTATTCAGATATCGGTGTAACACAGGTGTCTACGGCGGGTTACTAACTGTCGATCCAGCTGCCGGTCCTCGTACTTATTCCCTGTAGCTGAACAACGGCTCTCCCCATGTGAGATGTCTGCAGTTGCCGCCACTCTTTCAGTCAGTTTCCATATCGCTGGATTGGCGGGATAGTGAATATGTGCTACGCCGATCTAATCTTTACGTTCTCCTCACTCGCACCGGTAACATCCAGAGGTGTCTGTCTCCTTGAAGCAGGCGCAGATCCATGGTTCGATTACTCGGAAGAGGGACGGAGGGTGCAAGGTTTGTTACGGTCTTCCCATCCCCCACGTATAACTTGCCATTGCTACCAATTTTAATGTACCACAGAAGCGTATATATGTTTAATAATAGTAAGAATAAGATTTATATAAATGTTTTATTATAACAATAATAATCAATTAATTCATTATTATAAAATGTATAAAATATTTAAATATAATAATTATATGTTTACTTTTGAGCCTACAACACAGCTTTAGCATAATATCCATGAAACTTCAATGAAAAGATATCGAGTATTTCAGTAGCAGTCGTCCCAAAATTTGAGAAGTGCATGTCTCATGCACCCGATTTAAGAACTACAATAGCTCAGCATTACCAGTATTCCATTTAGCACTATGATTATAAACACAGATGTGTAGACCATGACTATGAGAGCACGTGAATGAGGGGAATGCTGTTTATATCAATCGTTTCCGACCACATTTCTCTAATTATTTCTCCTCAGTGAAGGGCCTTCCCTTTCCTATGTTGCCTTAATCAACTATCTGTGATTTTCCGATTCTTCCTGTGACTATTTATTTATTTATTAGGGGCGATCAAAAAGTTTCCATTTGAGCGCGTTACTGCAGCGTATTTGCAGCAACGTAGCGCGACTCCGATGCTGGTATTTAAGCACCGACGTGTAGGTCAGGGATTAGTGCGACATTCGTATCTTTCTGACGTAAACGTAAACTACGTCCACAGGTCCTGGTAGACCCAGCAGTACCGGTTGGCCACCGTGTCATCCTCAGCCTACAGGCGTCACCGGATGCGTATATGGAGGGGCAAGTGGTCAGCACACCGCTCTCCCGGTCGTATGTCAGTTTTCAGACCGGAGCCGCCACTTCTGAATCAAGTAACTCCTCAGTTTGCCTCACAAGGGAGGAATGCACCCTGTTTGCCAACAGCGCTCGGCAGGCCGGATGGTCACCCATCCAAGTGCTAGCCCAGCCCGACAGCGCTTAACCTCGGTGATCTGACGGGAACCGGTATTACCTCTGCGGCAAGGCCGTTGGCATCTTTCTGACGTGAGTGCAGTAAATGCAGAAAAGTGAGCTATGGCACCGTTATTGCCAAATTACCAAATGCATCCAAACACGACCAACGTCTTGTTATTCTTCTACTGGCTGCCGAAGGACAAACAAATGGTTCAAATGGCTCTGAGCACTATGGGACTTAACATCAGAGGTCATCAGTCCCCTAGAATTTAGGACCACTTAAACCTAACTAACCTAAGGACAACACACACATCCATGCCCGAGGCAAGATTCGAACCTGCGACCGTAGCAGTCGCGCGATTCCGGACTGAAGCGCCTAGAACCGCTCGGCCACCGCTGCCGGCGAAAGACAAACACCGATATACATCAATCGGAGAGTGAAGAATGTTTATGGGGCAGCATGTCTATCGAGAACCACCGTTTTGAACTGGTGTGCCAGGTTCCGTGTTGGTCGCAATTCGACTGGAAGGTGAGCCTCATCCATTAGGGATAACAACAAGCAGGTGTTGATGATGCGATTATGTCCTATTGTTTTGACCTCTCTCCGTGCGATTATCACGCCATCGGTCCCTTAAAAAGGCCTTGAAGGATCGAAGAATCGTGTCGGACCAAGACTTGCAGCAGGCAGTTACGGACTACTTCACGCAGCAGGACTCGGTGCTTTACCAAACGGGTATTTCAACGGGGCGCGTCGGTGGGACGATTGCCTCAATGCTCATGGCGATTTTGCCTGATTAGCATACCGGTTCTGCACAGTACGGCGTTCGAACAGAAACTTTTTGATTGCCCCTTGTACTTGCTATAATGTCACTGGTTGATACCTAGAAGCAAAATCAAACCGTACAACTGCTACTACAACCACATAAATGAAAAAAAGAGAAGAAAAGTTACATTAATTACATAACGGATAAATTATAGCAATGAATACCGATTATCTCATAAAAAACTGAAAATCACCATATTCTAAATGAAAATTATCATCTGATCCGGAAGCCGATCCGCATTATGTTTGTTTTACCAAAGCAAGGTCTCATGCTCTGGTTATCCGTGATATGCGGTGCTGGTTTCCAGATGCTCTACTTCTCATTACACAGTATATTTAAGAGAGAGGAAAGTGAAAACGAGACAAATGGAAGAAAGTAAGTAAACTGTTTATTATTTCAAAAGTAATCTGCATTACTGTTCATACATTTATTCCACTGTGAGACGAGACGGTCAGCACCTTTATGGGAAAATGCCTACAGAACCCAGGCGTGCACCTCTTCGTCCAAAGCAAATCGGCGGGCACGAATGTACTTCTTCGGTGCTTCAAAAATATGGAAATCGCATGGGTAGAAACCGGGACAATATGGAGAATATGTAAGAGCTTCCCAGAGAAACTTCTGCAGCCCAGTCGAAACAACCTTGGCAACATGTGGGTGAGTATTACCTTGTAACAGAATGATGCCTCGAATACGCTGCAGAAGTTACTCTAGAAAGTCCTTAAAGATCCTTCACATAGTCCCGATCTCTCCCCATGCCATTTCCCTATTTTGGAGCCCTGAAGAAAGACAGTCGTGGTTTCGGACGAAGAGGTACACTCCTAAGTACAATCATGGGTTCCATGAAGGCATTACCGGTCTGGTCTGACAGTGGGATCAAAATGTTAACAATTATGGCTATTACTTTTGAAATGATAAGCAGTTTAGATACTTTTTTGAGCTTTCTGGTTTTAATGTGACTGCCCCTTACGATCAGTTCCTGTTTCGTAGAACTCGGTCGCCGCTGACGGATCCACAACCGCATCCATCCTTGCACTTCCTCGTCGATTGGAACCGACATCCACGCATGTCTTTCTTCAGGTTGCCAAAGATGTGAAAATTACACGGTGAAAAAACGAGGCTGTACGGAGGATGTTGCAGTGTTTTTCAACCAATTGACAGAAAGGCTATAATGACCCCGCACGAAACTCCGTTGGATTCGCTCGTCGGATCTTTCTGAGGCCTTTGTAATCCCTTCACTACACTTAGGACCTTACATGCCTTGCTACCTATACTTTTTCAATGGGATAATGACAGTCTGGAAGGCGAGTGCCATGCAGCGACCTCGGCCGCAGGCACAGGGTCCCACGTACGCTCTTCCTTCGGCAATTTCGAGAAAGTTGCTATTACGCGTGGGTTCCGCTGCAGCTGTCGTCGCACTGCAATCTCTTCCGCTATAGAAAACACACTGTATGGGAGGCAGGGAGCGGGCAGCGCCTGTGGAGAAAGTGAAGATCCACATTACACCTGACCCACTAAGACGAATCACCCGTCCCGCGGCGAGGAAAGGCCTGCAACGGAGGAGAGTCGCCGCGCTCGGATGGCTCAGCTGGAAAGGCACTTGTCCGCGACAGAGGGCGCTATGGGAAACGAACCCTCTGCCAGACACTTTATTGTGAATTGCAGAGTAATCACGTAGATGTGGATGAATGCTCGCGTATCATAACTTTTTGGAGTCCAAACAATTCGTATTAAGGAACAGCACCGTTCCTCGCGAGCATCTACATCTACATCTACGTACATACTCCGCAATTCACCATACGGTGCGTGGTGGAGGGTACCTCGTACCACAACTAGCATCTTCTCTCCCTGTTCCACTCCCAAACAGAACGAGGGAAAAATGACTGCCTATATGTCTCTGTACGAGCCCTAATCTCTCTTATCTTTGTGGTCTTTCCGCGAAATGTAAGTTGGCGGCAAAAAATTGCAGTCAGCCTCAAATGCTGGTTCTCTAAATTTCCTCAGTAGCGATTCACGAAAAGAACGCCTCCTTTCCTCTAGAGACTCCCACCCGAGTTCCTGAAGTATTTCCGTAACACTCGCGTGATGATCAAACCTACCAGTAACAAATCTAGCAGCCCGCCTATGAATTGCTTCTATGTCCTCCCTCAATCCGACCTGATAGGGATCCCAAACGCTCGAGCAGTACTCAAGAATAGGTCGTATTAGTGTTTTATAAGCGGTCTCCTTTACAGATGAACCACATCTTCCCAAAATTCTACCAATGAACCGAAGACGACTATCCACCTTCCCCACATCTGCCATTACATGCTTCTCCCACTTCATATCGCTCTGCAGTGTTACGCCCAAATATTTAATCGACGTGACTGTGTCAAGCGCTACACTACTAATGGAGTATTCAAACATTACAGGATTCTTTTTTCTATTCATCTGCATTAATTTACATTTGTCTATATTTAGAGTTAGCTGCCATTCTTTACACCAATCGCCGGCTGGTGTGGCCGATCGGTTATAGGCGCTTCAGTCTGGAACCGTGCGCCCGCTACGGTCGCAGGTTCGAATCCTGCCTCGGGCATGGATGTGTGTGATGTCCTTAGGTTAGTTAGGTTTAATTAGTTCTAAGTTCTAGGGGACAGATGACCTCAGATGTTAAGTCCCATAGTGCTCAGAGCCACTTGAACCATTTTACACCAATCACAAATCCTGTCCAAGTGATCTTGTATCCTCCTACAGTCACTCAACGACGACACCTTCCCGTACACCACAGCATCATCAGTAAACAGCCGCACATTGCTATCCACTCTATCCAAAAGATCATTTATGTAGATAGAAAACAACAGCGCACCTACCACACTTCCCTGGGGCACTCCAGATGATACCCTCACATCCGATGAACACTCACCATTGTGGAAACCCAGATTGTACTAGATCTAAGAGGCTGTACGATGCAGAACTAGCTGCGCGATTTGAGGCACCATGTCACGGAGCGAGTGGCCCCTCTCGCCGGTGGTTCGAGTCCTCCTTCGGGCATGGGAGTGTGTGTTGTTCTTAGCATAAGTTAGTTTAAGTAGTATGTAGGTCTAGGGACCGATTACCTCAGCAGTTTGGTCCCTTAGGAACTCACACACATTTGAACATTTTTTTGAAGCAGAACTGAGGTTGGCGCAGAGTTCTTTGATTCCGAACAAGCCGATATATTGCTCATTCTATATCAATCCTTACATAAAAAGATCACTCCGTTACAATCGAAGCCACCTCAGATGCAAAGGATATATTCTTGTATGCGTTGGTGCAGGGATTAGCAGTTGACCCTTACCGCATACTAGTGTAACGTACTACGCATAAATAAACGATAAGGTTCGTTATTGTATGATTATACGATTGCTTAACAGTCACTGCAAGCAGTCGTATCAGTCAGATATCTGGGAGTAGGTGAACAGAGCGATTTAACTTGGAACTATTTACACAAAACTAATAGCTGGGAAGGCATGTGCCAGACTGAGAACGGAGATTGTGTACAAACCGATCGATGGACCGATACTTCAATATTTCTCGTCAGTCTTGGACCCGTACCAGATAGGACTGACAGAGGAAACAGAAAAGAACCAAAGAGGAGCAGCGCGTTTCGTTTAGAAATCGCGAAAGCGAACGGAGATGCTCTGCCAGCTCCAGTGGCAGGCATTACAAGAGAATCACTGTGTGGTTTGCTTTTACAATTCCGAGAGTTTCCCTTCCTAGAAGAGTCAACCAGAATATTGATTCCTCCTGCCGGCCGGTGTGGCCGAGCGGTTCTAGGCGCTTCAGTCTAGAACCGAGCGACCGCTGCGGTCGCAGGTTCGAATCCTGCCTCGGGCATGGATGTGTGTGATGTTCTTAGGGTAGTTAGGTTTAAGTAGTTCTAAGTTCTGGGGGACTGATGACCTAAGATGTTAAGTCCCGTAGTGCTCAGAGCCATTTGAACCATTTGATTCCTTCTATGTATACCTCGCAAGAAGACCCTGAAGGTAAAATTAGAGAAATTCGAGGTCACATCGCAGCTTAGCAACAATTGTTCTTCCCGCTTAACGTTCGCGACTGGACCACGGGTAAAGGAGGAAGTAGCAGTGATAAAAAAAGTACCATCCGCCACATACCATAAGGTGGCTTGCGTAGTACAGATGCAGATGTATTCCAACGGCCGGTTTCGGGAATTCATCCCGTTCTCAGGAGCGACGTAAACTATAAAAGCGTCAATAAACAGTTTTCTCAAAAGTCCTGAACGGTGTTATCATGCACGTAATCTTAAGTCCTCGTTTCACAAAGCAAAGTGACGTAGTTAATCAGTAGTCCTAACCATCGTTACGTATACAAATTCAAGTTCACCCTATCACTGCACGTAGTGCTAGTGTGAGGGTGAATGTACTCAGAAGCTGTAGCCTACCACCGCCTTTGATGTGTTATTCCCGAATTATTATTTTGCCGAACACAAAACTTTCTTGATAGAATGCGAGCTACTGCGTTCAGGTATGCGAGCACGGTAACGTCATGAATCCACGGGACGGAAGTGTGCCAGTCGCATATGAAAGGCGTTTGGCGAAAGCGTCTACTGGCTGCTGCCTTTTTGGATTACGCTGGTACGAACCAGTATCGAAAGTGACAGCGCACAGTCCTCATACGGGCATACAGACCTCAACAATTTTTTCACCGCTATTTTTGAATTGTGTGTGACAAAATCCAGAATTTTTCCCCAGCTTTGTACGCTTACTGCGTGTTACATCATCCGTTATTAATAAGTTCAGCCCGTTCTAAAGGGCTTGCCTCATTTCCCCGTTGAGTACTACCGAGTGATAATTCCGAAGTGACAGAATTGCTACCGACAATTCAACTACTATAAACATATGACTAAAGTGAATCAAATATATTCTGTTGCGTTCCTTTTGACTTATCGAGCTAGGCAATTTACCGATATTGCACCTGCCGATATTAAGCGATTTGGTATTGAAATCTTAAAAAAAAATTGTTGAACAATTTTCTTATCGTTATATATTTTTATTCTAAATTCTGACTTTTGGCTAGTAGCCTTACCGACGTCTCAACTATCTCGAACGATTTCATCACATTTGCAATATACAAAGTGTTTCATTATTCCTATTGCAGGTTTCTAGGGGTTGTAGAGGGGAGTTAGTAGATATAGCATTGATAAGGAATTCATGTCCGGAAAGGTACCGTTTTGATGTAAAATAACTTTGAAAATCTGATCACTTTCAAATCGTTCAATTTACGGCAGCCGCCAAACACACAGCGTAGGCAAAGGGCTCTATGCTCTACGAGAGCCATAGCACGGACAATGTTTCGAGTACTTGTCATCGGGTTCTTTCCTACGTGACGAAGGACGTTCTCTTCACAGTCGAGAGTGCGGCGCGTCCGTGGTGCACTACACTGAGTCCTCCTAGTTGCGAACGTATCAGTCTACTTTCTTCAATTGGAAGTTTGTATGAGCACAACGTATATCAACGAACACAAGGCAGAAATGCTAGTTATCTATGGAGACTCTAACTTTTCAGAACAGTAATGACAGGCGTGCATTTTCCTTATGTTTCCATTTCTTTACTCTCTGCTTCAGCAAGTGGACGAGTCTTGTTACCCGAGAATCTGCACTGTGTCCTAGTACAGAAGAGTAAAATTCAATTGTGTTACATTTTTATAAATGTCTTGTTTACGTGAATGATACACTGTGATACGTTTTTGAGCAAGTCTTGAGGAGATGAAGTGGATCACCGAATAAAAAATATATGGTGCTACACGTATCGCTGTACATATTTTCGTAACGAACAAAGATACAGGAACAACAGTCATGCTTGCTGAAGTCTCCTTGGTAGCTAAACAACATTTACTTGATACATTATTTAATTTTGCTTAAGTGCAAAAAGTTATTTGCGGTGGTAAAGCAAATTGGTCACCATGAATCCAAGTTGTAACGGGTATAAGTGCGGGTATTTTTATGTGTGTACCTTACAATGTACACGCATGAGTGTGTTTGTTGCTTTTCTCTGCCTCGAACAGTCCTCCCACAAACACATCACGAACTTGTACGACCTGGTGTATTCGGACAGTGTAACGGCTGTAAGTGCAGATATTGCTGTTGGTGACACAAAACGGTGTACTGAACAAGGTAACCTCATTAGTTACGTCACTTGCAGACTAGTTCAAATCAAATGGCTCTGAGCACTATGGGATTTAACGTCTGAGGTCATCAGTCCCTTAGAACTTAGAACTACTTAAACCTAACCTAAGGACATCACACACAGCCATGCCCGAAGCAGGATTCGAACCTGCGACCGTAGCTGTAGTGCGGTTCCAGACTGAAGCGCCTAGAACCGCTGGGCCACACCGGCCGGCTGCAGACTAGTAATTACAGCTATTACAAGTCGTATGTTTTTAGGTTGGGTAGTACCTCCAACTACATGTGTCAAGAGCAAGCTATTAATGTTTATTTTCTCTGGGCAGCAGTTACGTTTTGAAGTGTGGGCGTTTGGATGTAAAAGGATAGTCTATTCAGAAGGCGTAGTCCACATAGAAGTACATTGACGACTATGCAGGAAACACCAGGTCGTAAAATTCGTGATGTGTTTGTGGGAAGACTGTTCGACGCAGAGAGAAGCAACAAACACACTCATGTGTGTACATATTAAGGTACACACATACAAATATCTGCACTTATACCCGTTACAAACTTGTATAAATCGTGATCAATTTACTTCACCACTGCAAATAACTTTATGCCCTTAAGCAAAATTAAATAATGTATCAAGTAAATGTTGATTACCTACCAAGGAGACGTTAACCAGCATAATTTTATATATATATATATATATATATATATATATATATATATATATATATATATATATATATAAATTTTTGACTGTATGCACTGGTACCCCATACATCTACATCTACATCCATACTCCGCAAGCCACCTGACGGTGTGTGGCGGAGGGTACCTTGAGTACCTCTATCGGTTCTCCCTTCTATTCCAGTCTCGTATTGTTCGTGGAAAGAAGGATTGTCGGTATGCTTCTGTGTGGGCTCTAATCTCTCTGATTTTATCCTCATGGTCTCTTCGCGAGATATACGTAGGAGGGAACAATATACTGCTTGACTCTTCGGTGAAGGTATGTTCTCGGAACTTTAACAAAAGCCCGTACCGAGCTACTGAGCGTCTCTCCTGCAGAGTCTTCCACTAGAGTGTACCTATCATCTCTGTAACGCTTTCGGAATTACTAAATGATCCTGTAACGAAGCGCGCTGCTCTCCGTAGGATCTTCTCTATCTCTTCTATCAACGCTATCCGGTACGGATCCCACACTGCTGAGCAGTATTCAAGCAGTGGGCGAACAAGCGTAGTGTAACCTGCTTCCTTTGTTTTCGGATCGCATTTCCTTAGGATTCTTCCAATGAATTTCAGTCTGGCATCTGCTTTACCGACGATCAACTTTATATGATCATTCCATTTTAAATCACTCCTAATGCGTACTCCCAGATAATTTATGGAATTAACTGCTTCCAGTTGCTGACCTGCTATTTTGTAGCTAAATGATAAGGGATCTATCTTTCTATGTATTCGCAGCACATTACACTTGTATACATTGAGATTCAATTGCCATTCCCTGCACCATGCGTCAATTCGCTGCAGATCCTCCTGCATTTCAGTACAATTTTCCATTGTTACAACCTCTCGATACGCCACAGCATCATCTGCAAAAAGCCTCAGTGAACTTCCGATGTCATCCATAAGGTCATTTATGTATATTGTGAATAGCAACGGTCCTATGACACTGCCCTGCGGCAGACCTGAAATCACTTTTACTTCGGAAGACTTCTCTCCATTGAGAATAACATGCTGCGTTCTGTTATCTAGGAACTCTTCAATCCAATCACACAATTGGTCTGATAGTCCATGTGATCTTACTTTGTTCATTAAACGACTGTGGGGAACTGTATCGAACGCCTTGTGGAAGTCAAGAAACACGGCATCTACCTGTGAACCCGTGTCTATGGCCCTCTGAGTCCTGTACTTCTGATGAAAAATTTTGAGGCGTGGCACGATAGAACTTTATTTTATACAAGTACAAACGTTGTATTCACACCTTTAAAATACTCAGAAAAGCGTTAGAATAAAGTTTTACAAAGTCTAAATTTAAACCTCGCCTCGCGCCCCGGAAGGTCTCAGTATTGGGACCTCTTTCTTTAAAAATCAAGCAATGTATATATAACTTTTTTACATATTGTCCAAGAAGGCGGAGACCAGTATTTCTACAAAGATTTCTTGAATATTGTCGAGTATAGAGCATAATGTAGATACAAGGCAACCAAATGAACAAGAGAGTGTGAAAATTGAGATAAAGTGAAGTATTATGTCGCCTTGGAAGTCGGTAAGCCCGTAAGGACTCAGGCGTCTCGCAGTAGTTAAGATGTTTTGTATTCTCCCTTCATTCTCCATGTACGTTTTCATTATGACATGTGAGTATTGTGCATGCGCTTCATGTAGGGCAGGATGAAATCCAGTGCCGGCGCATACACTCTTAATACGAAGTGAAAGAACCTCGGCAAATGTCTTGTAAAAAGGGCCATAGCTCACTCGTCTCGCACCAAGGAGGCCGCCGTAATTAATGAGCGGATCGTCACCAACAATGCCACAGGTCCGCACTCAGCGATATACTTCAGAGACTTTGGAATTTCACCCAGGACGCTTGTGCATTGTCTGTCGATCAGGAACTTTTCGTCACCCTTTGCTGGTCAAATACATGGCGAGCGCCACAGTACTAACGCGCATTACCCATCTCGGCTACAGTGTTGGTGAAAATTAAGGGAGAGGATATGGACATCTGCATTTTGGTCGTGTCGCATACCGTGGAACAAAATTCTGTACATTTTTCATCAACCTAGTCTGCAGCGGGCGTACGCTGTTGTGGTAAAATGTAAACACGAACATTAAGGGCTCAGATCTCATTTCTCCTCTTGACCTCAACTCAAAGCGCCATTTTGCGCTACGAATAGCAATATACGAGTAGGACGATCTTTTGACAAAAAAATGAATATAAATGTCCACAGGCTAATTTATGTTCTGTGGCGCACCCGAAAGTTCTATTTTGTTTATGATCATCTTCGCTCATTGAGCGCAACTGGTACGCTACGGTTGACTGGCAGCATGCTGTGACCATAAACTGAAAAAAAAAGAACTTTCGACAGGGGTCATCTTTCTACTAAGTATTTCATGTTCTTTCTGAACGATGATTCCACACTCTCTGTGGAAGGAGACACTACTATCTCGTACTTTACATTCTGCAATCACGTCGTACACTTATAACTTCTAGAACTCCCGAGCCTTTTCTACTCGATTACAAAAATGTTAAGAGCGAAAATTACTGTGTTCCTTTATTTTAACATGAAAATTTATCAGAAGCGTTCGAAGTGACGTCCGTTGGCAATAATTCTTGGCGGTTTAGTGAAAAAATAAACTGAGAAATTGTTTTTAAGAGTCGTCCAGTCACTGCATGCGCCGTCCTGTCTCGTTGTATATGAGCATGTCGGACACTAAACTGCTCCAAAGGTGTGAAGGACTGCCTCTGCTGATGCTGTGTAATTGTACAGTACTTCGCCAGTGCTAAGCCGAAGTTAAATGATAGTCAAGTTGAGTATGTTGCCTCTGAGTAGGCTGTTACAAGCAACCGGCTTCTCTGGAGATTGTTTGCAGATAGACGCCGAGTGTCTCCTTAATACACAGAACATAAACGCAATGGAGAAATTGTGAGCTCTCCTTGCGGACGACGTGACTGGGATCGCTAAGCTGGCAGCCATCTTTGTCTTTTCTTCCATTCTGCCTGATCAAACGCCAGAGTTCTTGTAAATTCAGTTTCATAATGGATGTAATTGATCCAGAGCAGCAACTGCTGGAAGTCGACACCTCTACATGTAATTGTGATACTGAAAACTGATTATTGAGTATCTTTGAGTACATATACGTAGAAATGGAAACAGTGATTTAAATGAGGGAAAAGAGATAAGTATCCCTACAACAGTATAGGACGATTTGTTGACAAGTAATATAATAAAAGGCGGTAGGATTTCTACGACAATGGAAATCCCAAACTCCGCCAGGGGCTGTACAGCAGCTTGTGGAGTATATATGTAGATCCACAGTAAGCTCACAGAAGAGATGATTCGAACTAGGGAAAATATTGAAAGAGGCACGTCGAATCAACGGTACGCAATTGTGTGTCGATTAGCCAGAAATCACAGTTTCTTGCCATAGCAGTTGGTCTCTTTCGCGTCGTTTGCATCGTGTACAATTGGAACTTCAACAGCGTCTGGTTTTTCGATTCTTTGTGGGATGCCGTTGGGTTGGTTACCTAAAGAACGACCAAGTGAGACGGCGCGGTGATAAGGCACTAGACTCGTATTAGGGAGGGCGCCGGTTCAAATCTCCGTCCGGCCGTCCAGATTTAGGTTTTCTATTATTCCCCTAAATCGGTTAAGGCGAATGCCGGGACGGGTCCTTTGAAAGGTTACGAAAGACTTCCTTCCAAATCCATCCCCAAACAGAGCTTGTGCTCCGTGTCTAATGACCACGTCCTCGACGTGACGTTAAACCCTAACCTTCTTGTTTCTAAACAGTGACTAGGCTTCAGCAACTAACTCGACCTTTAAACAAGGATGATCGCAGAAACCGGATCGATATGCATTCGGGAGTAGCGAGCGTCAAATCTTCGTCCGGTCATCTAGTTGTACGTATTCTATGTCTTCTGTAGATCGAAATACACGAATGCTGAGATAGTCCTCCTAAAAAGACATGGATTGCCTTTCCCTTCGTTGTCCTATCCACGCTTTTGCTTCGCCCTTAATGACCTCGTCGTCAAAGTGACATTGAAGGGTAATCTTCTGAATTAGAAACTTAGCCTGCGGACGCCCTAGCCATCGTGCAAACCAGAGGATCGTTGTAGAACGTTGCATGACCTGAACGCACAATTTCCTTGTGATCAACGCCATTTAATGTGATTTTTGGCTCTTCTAGTTTTCTCTCATAGAATTAACGAAGATGCACTGACACTTCCGTAAAATTCTGAAACCATTCGTTATTTTCTTCCTATGGCTACAGTAGGTTGTATATTCCAACATCTTTATGCAGCATAGACGTCTTACTGGCTTCAGTCGAGATGTTATCATGCAACGTTGAGTTGCAAGCTTTACAAACCATGAAACGGCGCACGTGTTTACCCTAGTTCGAAGAGGAGGGAAGTAGGAAATTGTTCGTGACATCCCATATACTTTGTGTTATTATCCTCGGTCGCTGTACCCCGTTTCACCTCAGTATGGCAGTTTCTGTTCGTTGTTCGGATGTTTTGTGTTTGTTCTAGGTCATACGTACTAACCCGCTGCCGTACGAGGCGGTGCAGTGGGTAGCACGTTGAAATTGCGTTAGGGAAGAGCCGTTTTCAAAGCCCCGTCCAGAACTTCTAATGTATGTTCTTCACCATTTTTGTAAATCGCTCAGGAGAATGTTGGGAAAGTTTTTTTGAAAAGCGCACAGCCGATTTCCTGCTCCATCCTCATCCTTTCGTAGTTTGTGGCTCAGTTTTTAATGACCTCATCAAGGACGGAACATTAAAAGGGAAATTAACGTGCTTGCTAGCTACCTTTTCTTCCTTCCTTCTCTTCTAATGACCTTGGTGGCAATAGTATCACATTGGTACATAAGTTCGTAGTGTTTATGTTTTGCATGTCGATATTCCGGTTGCTATGGGTTTATTTATCGATTGTCATTTTTATTCACAGTTCACTGTTGTTATTTGCATTTACATATTGTCATTTTGTCATTGGGAGAGTGTGAGTGTAACTGTGAACGCTAGAAAATAGAGTGCCAAGTGATGAAATCGGAACATTTCCGATATATTCTTATGTTTGAGTCCAGTAGACAGCAACGGAGGCAGCCAGAAAAAATTGCACCGTGTATGGTGATAATGCTACTGGACATAGCACAGCAAGAAAACGGTGTTCTCGGTTTAAGGAGAATCGTTTTGACATTAGTGACTCTCCACGCTCAGTAAGGCCTTCGGGCTTTGGTGAAGATCGCTTAAACGCATTAATCCACAATGATTCACGTCATTGTGCTCGAGAACTGTCAAATGTGATGAACTGTGATCATTCCACAGTCGTGCGACAACCCAAATCACAAAAATCAGCTGGTGGCCGTATGTGCATCTCTACTTGCTCATCATCAACTATCTCGTTAACAACACCGACCATTCCTATCTTGTATTGTTACTGGTGACAAGAAATGGTGTCTTTATGCTAACATGAGGGAAAGAGAGGAATAGCTGAGTACAAAAAAAAAAGCAGCTCCCCGTACAAAGACCTACGCGCACCCACAAAAAATAATGTTATTCATTTGGTGGAACAGCAACAGTGTGGGTGGTGTACAATGAATTGCTTCCTCGAGCTGTATCCATCGCAGCTGACATTTATTGTCGACAACTGAGACGTCTTGCAGACGATCAGGAAGACTGCGTGAAATGATGCTACTTCACAATAACGCCCACCCGCATTCTCCTATACTGACAAAAAACACTATACAGGAGTTGGGTTGGGAAGTCATTCCTCACCCACCTTATTCAGCTGACCTTGCGCTCTCAGATTTTCACGTTTCCCTTTCCGGACGAAAATGCGCTCCGACCATGACTCGACGAGTTCTTCGCCTCAAAACCACGTGATTTCTACAGTCGCGGAATCAAAAACCTACCTTAGCATAATGTTGTAAATACTGAAGGTGAATATATTATTGATGACTAAAGTCTCTGTTATGTGTATTTGTTGTATTTATTAAACTCACGAAAAAAAGCTACGAACTTATGCACCAACCTAATACATTAGTCTACACGAGAAAGGACTTCGCTGTTATGTTCTCTGTGCATCTGTAACTCGTCACCTTTGCGGTGTGAGTGTATGTCGCTTAGGGGCCAGAGATAATCTTTATTTCAGTGCTCTGACGTATCTGAACCTCTTTGGAATACCATGCAAGTGTCTTTCTGTTTTAAACATCTTCGCAAAAGCGCGAGTGATGATGTTTCTACTAATAGGCAACCTACCGGCTGTGGGGGGCAAGTAGGACGAAATAACAGCAAAGTGAAAGAAGATGATGACGATGATGGATATGAAAAGAAAACCGTTGTTCTTGAACATTCTTTGTCACATTAATTCATCATTTAAATTTCTGACACAGTTGCGTGCAATTTATAATGGTGACTAGTTTCGAAAGTAGCCTTTAATTTTCAAAAACCAGACCTGTACTTAAAGTCCTTATCAGAGCAAAATCCACTGATTATCATAGTGATTCCTGCAAGCAGTTGAACTGCTGCAGAAATAATGTCCAGAATGCAGTTTTTTATTTACCAGTGTTGTAAGAACGAACGTGAAGGTACGTAGCAATTTGCGGGAGCTCTCATTAGCTGCCGCAACATTAGACCAGCTGTTCAGACCCAGAAGTTCCTGTTCTTATCACGGGAGCACAATGCTCGTCTACGTGGCAGAAAAGAAATCAACACTTTTTCACTGAATCTTAGATTCGGCTTCTTGCGCAGTCTGTCCACTCATCAGATGTGTTCCCCTTACAACGAGTCAGAAGACTTTACTCCGTGTACCTTTAGGTTTTAAATGTTTGCATGTTATATTTCTGAAGTGAGGTTGGGAAATAAGTCCGCAGGTGTCCAGGGACTGTGGGAAATCACTTATGAACCTCACCAAAATTGGCCGTTGCAGCAAACCAACGACCGTCAATTCGCCGCGCGGAACTATTACGAGTTGATGCAAATGCTTATATTGCAGGCTAGTTCTCTTCGCTTCTCTTCGCTATATATAAACTTTCAGGTGTTCTTCAAATATCTGCTCGCATATATATATATATATATATATATATATATATATATATATATATATATATATATATATATATAGGTTTGTGATCACAGGAAATGTTTTCGCGTCTGATGATAGAACTATATCCTACCGATGGATATAATTCTAGAGGCAACCGCAACGACTGTACATTCAACACGTGTGTATAAAATATATTCGACGTTTCTAGAGGGAACCGTCAGATTATATTATCACACTGTTTGAGGTAACATATACGCTATTTAACGGTCGTGGCACAAGTTTCCTTGAGAGGAAAGCGTTACGTTCACGGTTTTCTGCATCACTGTAAATAAACGAGGCCTGAAATTAGGCATGAGTGGCAAAAGACGCATTCGTGGCATCCAGGCAGTATGCTTTCTTTGGTGGAAGAGACTGCGTGACGGAACTAAGGCAGCTGAACCAGCTTGTAATTATAGCCTCCTCCATATGCATCGCATATTTTACTTCCTCAGTTGATTTTTTTCACTTTTTGCCCTTATTCTTTTCTATTCCGCTAATTCAGACTGACGGACGTGTTTCACCCATGAATTTACACTCTAGTCCCGCCCGATGGCTGAGGATGAATCCTGTCGCTTATTATGGTGACCCAGGATAATGTAATTTAGGAGCGCGCAGCTTCTTTACGCATTTGCAGTTAACTTAAGTGTCGTGTGCGTCCTGCAATCATACGGATGCACATGATCGGACAGTAGATTCTTGTATCATTCACCGATGAGAGACTGTGGCAAATGTGTCAGAGGACCCCATTCGTTCCATGTGAGCAACCTCCACACAAGAATATCTCTACTACCTGCCAGAACGGTGCCCCTTTACCAATCAGAATCCTTCATGTGATTCTCTACGTGCACGAATTCTGCCACTGGAGAATACTAACAGGCTCACCAGTCCAGGTGGCCTTTTCTCACGCTTCATATGTCTAATAGTAGTGTTCTTCTACATCTAAATAGATACTCCGCAAGCTACCTTATGGTGCGTGGCGGAGGGTACCCTGTACCACTACTTGTCATTCCCCCCCTGTTCCACTCGTAGATAGAGCGAGGGAAAAACGACTGTCTGCACGCCTCCGTATGATTCCTAATTTCTGTTACCTTACCTTCGTGGTCCTTACGCGAAATGTATGTTGGAGGCAGCAGAATGGTTGTGCAGTCACCTTCAGATGACGGTTCTCTAAATTTTCTTAATAATGTTTCCCGAAGAGTTCCCAAAGCATCTCCGTAACACTTACGTTTTGTTCGAACCTACCGGTAGTAAATCTAGCGGCCCTGCTCTGAACTGCTTCGATTTATGCCTTCGATCCGACTTGGAACGGATCACAAACACTCGAGCAGCACTCAAGAATAGGTCGCACCAGCGTCCTATATGCGGTCTCCTATACAGGTGAACCACTCTTTCCTAAAATTCTCCCAGTAAACCGAAGTCGACCATTTGCCTTCTCTACCATTGTCTTCAGATACTCGTTGCACCTCATATCGCTTTGCAGCGTTACGCCCAGATATTTAAACGACTTTACTGTGTCAAGCTGGACATTAGTAATACTGTATCCGAACACTGCAGATTTGTTCTTCCTACTCGTCCCCATTAACTTACATTTTTCCACATTCAGGGCTAGCTGTCATTCATCACACTAACTGGAAATTTTGTATAAGTCGTCTTATATCTTCCTACAGTCACTCGACTTCGACACCTTACCGTACACCACGGCGTCATCAGCAATCAGCCGCAGACTGGTGTCCACCCTGTCCGTCAAATCATTTATGTATATAGAGAGCAACAGCGGTCCTATCACACTTCCCTGGGGCACTCCTAACGATACCATTGTCTCTGATGTACACTCTTCGTCGAACACAACGTACTAGGTTCTGTTATTTAAGAAGTTTTCGAGCTACCCACATATCTATGAACTTATTCCATATGCTCGTACCTTCGCCTGCAATGGGGCACCTTGTCTTGCTCCCATTTTAATCTCTGACGTGTGACGTGCAGTGACAAAAAATATCGGACGTGCCAGTGGCTTTTCTACCCCATAGTGGGAGAATGGTTTTGTATGGTATGGGCGGAAACCGGATGTTACTGTACGTCATTGAGATGGCAGACTCTTGTCCGTCTGTCCGTTTCTGCCGGCCGAGGTGGCCGAGCGGTTCTAAGCGCTACAGTCTAGAACCGCGCGACCGCTACGGTCGCAGGTTCGAATCCTGCCTCGGGCATGGATGTGTGTGATGTCCTTAGGTTAGTTAGGTTTAAGTAGTTCTAAGTTTTAGGGGACTGATGACCTCAGAAGTAAAGTCCCATAGTGCTCAGAGCCATTTGAACCATTTTTTGTCCGTTTCTACAGTCCGAGGTAGTCGCCAACGATGCTTGTCATCAGCAGGCTGATGCCCGGGGCAGGTGACTCTGGCAGAGACGATTTTCTCCGAGTCAAGATACTCATGCCACTGCATTGGCACGGTATCATGGTGTGAAAAACCAATGCCTACACGACCTCGGAGATGTGCATGTCCAATTCGTCGGGCACGGGCACCCACGACTTCGCTGATGTCGTGCGTCTTGCTCATTCTGCGCCGAATGTTACGCCGATGGCCCCGATGGCCAGTACGTCAGGCGACATCTCGTTTACGTGCGTGGGATGCGGAGTTATTCCACTCGCTGTCTCGGAACGTGAACACTCTCTCTCTCTCTCTCTCTCTCTCTCCCTCCCTCCCTCCCTCCCTCCCTACCTCCCTCTCTCCCTCCTCTCCCCTCCCTCCCTCCCTACCTCCCTCTCTCCCTCCTCTCCCCTCCCCTCCCCCTCCCAACAAATCAGTTATCTCTTAATTCAACAGCTCGTGATTTCGTGCGAGAATAGTCGAAAAATTCTTGCAAACGGACGTTTCTCAACAGTTTATTAGCAGCCAGTTATTCGTTCTTTGTGTGCAGTAAGTTGTAGGAAATTACTCGACAGCAGACTTAATTAAGTGGCAAGTGTCACGAAATGAAGGAAAAAGTAAGGGGCGAGCAAAAATTTCCCGTTTGAGGGCGTATATGCACTGTAGCGCGGCCACGATGCAGGTATATAATCACCGACATGTAGGCAAACGAGATGTGCGGTAAATATAGAAACGTGACCTATGGTGGTGTTAGTGCCAGATGCGTCCAAATAGGGACAACGTGCTGTTATTCTGCCAAAGGACAAACACCGGTAGATAGCAATCGGAGAATGAAGAATGTGTACGGGCAGCAGGTCTGCCGAAAATCACCGTTGTAGAACGGACTGCTGCTGCTTCATAGACGCAAGTCCCCAAATAGCAAAGGTCGTAAAGCAGAAGTTACGCCAGTTCAAATGGGAGACACTCGAGCACCCGCCCTACAGCCCTGATCTCTCCCTATGCGATTGTCACGCCTTCGGTCCCTTAAAAAGGCCGTGAAGGGTCAACAGTTGCTGTGGGAGGAGGATGTGCAGCAGGCAGTTTCAGACTTCTCCATGCTGCAGGACGCGGTGTTTAACCAAACGGTTATCTTCGCCCTGGTGCGTCGGTAGGATGATTGCTTCAATACTCAAGACAATTTTGCCTCAGTGGCATGGCGATTCTGGACCGTACGGTCTTCGAGTGGAAACTTTTTAATCGTCCCTCATAGTTTTCACTTTAGAGGCGGAGTAGTGAACGTGTTATAGCTTCTAATAGAGACCAGAAAAGCTGCTTAATGTGTGATTCTATGCTCAGGACAATGCGTGAACCGAGGGGAAAGGACGAGAGAAACAAGCTTTGGCCTCTTACGTTCCATCGAAGTTAGAAACGGAGCACATGGAGGTAGAAAATCGACCGTGCTATTTTTGGAAAGCACCATTTATTCATCTTAATGGCTTTAGGACAACCATGACAAACCAGAATGAAGATTTTCAGACGGAGATTTGAATACGACTCTACTGCCTTTACGTTGCTTCAGGTCGCTCGGTCACAAGATACACTCATGTTCAGCAAAAAACAGAACATCTTGAACGACTAGAGATAGGACGTTCGTATTCACAGGACATGTACATTAGCATGTTCTGCAGAAGTGATTAGCATTTCAGTCACCTCGGTTCGGCACGTGTCCTGTTGCCTAGTAGGCACACGGTCCGCCATGGGCCCTGAAACTTGTTCCATGCGTGATGGCATCGACGTGTATAAGGCGCGAATGGCGTCCTGTGGTATAGCCATCCATGCTGCGTGGTTGTTGCCACTGAGTGACAGCGCTGCACACGTCTTTTCGCCATATTCCACACGTTTTCGATTGGCGATTTGGCTGATGTGGAGGGCCAGGTCAAAACACTGACATCCTGTGACACCAAGAAGGCATGTATTCGTGCAACATCATGTGGTCGTGCATTGTCTTGCTGAAAAATGGCGTATGGGGTGTTGTGCAGAAAGGGTATGGCTACGGGTCGCAGGATGTCATTCACGTAGATCACATTGCTCACAGTGTCCTGAACACACACCAACCGTGATATGCAGTTGTATCCCATAGCACCCCACGCCATAAGACCTTGAGTTAGGCACTGTATGTCTTGTGCGAATGCAGTCACTGTGATGCCACTCCCCCTGTCTGTGGCGAACCAAAATGTGACCGTCATTTTCAAACAAACAGAACCTTAATTCGTCCGAAAACATTATCTGATGCCATTTCTGTCCCCAGAGACGTAGTTCCGCACTCCATTGCCGTGCAGCATGTTTCTGCACATTCGTCACAGGCAGGCGGAGAAGTGGATCACGCGCACGTAACTCATGCCATAATAAACAGCGACGGACTGTTACCCGTGGTAGTGTACGATGTATTGCACTGTTCCACTGTTTCAGCCGAGCAGCCATGGAGGGCCCAGATCTGTCCTGCAATGCAATTAGGATGAGGTGTCGATCTTCTTGGGGGTTGTTCTGGGTGGTACGACCTGACCCATCTCATGGAACCATTCTGCACACACCCTTTGCACTGCCTAAACACTTCGTCCAGCATGAGGAGCAATTTCCTGCATGGATGCATCACACTCTCTAATGCCAATAATATGCCCCCGTTCAGACTCACTGATTTGACGGTACGTCTGCGAGGCATCCTGCACGTCTGCTCAAGTCACACTGATTCATTATCTTCGATTTATACCGACAACGAGAGCCGGAGGCACATTTTGCTGGTAGGGGATGTTGCGCCGCGATATCGATGTTGACCTTGAACCTGTTGACCGACATGTTTCAAATGCTAATTATTTCTGCAGAACATACTAATGTACATGTCTCGTGAATATGAACTTCCTAACTCTAGTCGTTCAAAATGTTCTGTTTTTTTCTGAACTTGCTTGTAATATGGACCACACCTTTTCACCTTTTCTCTCTAAGATGAGGGAAAAACTTACTGATAAGCTTTTGGAAGAAGGTGAGAACCTTTTGGATGCTCGTATGAAGAGGAAATTTGTTATACTGGTCTCGAACTGCGGCAGATCGCCGCGCTTCAAACTTGACAAGGTACTGAAGCTGTGTGACCACGCATATTTTCCTTTTTTATGGAATTGTTTGCAAATATGTCTCTACGACGACTTTTTTGTGCTATCTTCAGGTATTATCAACGATACTAAATTAGAACAGTACATGAGATTGTTAGAGTTAGCGAGCGCTAGCTGATGCCTTTATCACCTTTATCTTTCGGAGTATATTTGAGTCGTTTTCACCCTGACAAGTAAAACTAAGGTATGCGTGACAACAAGGAAATGCGATTTAATTTTATTGATGCTAGAGGTTATTACTTCACTATTCGATGTGTGCATTAGTACAGAACACAAAGACAGGGTAGTACTTTGACTCTGTTGAGTGGAGGAAACTGTTCCACACACTCTCTTCACACAGTACACAATACAGGTTTAATTTAATTCTCAGTTAAAATGTCCAAGTCAGAGAAAATGGTACTGTCTTCCACTCACTGTTGATGTAGTCCTAAGAGAATATGATCGTGAAATCTCAGAGTACAGGATATGTGTGCAGAAGAAACAAAAATGGTTCAAATGGCTCTGAGCACTATGGGACTTAACATCTGAGGTCATCAGTCCCCTAGAACATTGAACTACTTAAACCTAACTAACCTAAGAACATCACACACATCCATGCCCGAGGCAGGATTCGAACCTGCGACCGTAGCAGTCACGCGGTTCCAGACTGAAGCGCCTAGAACCGCTCGGCCAGACAGCCGGCGCAGAAGAAACAGCCAGCTAGATGTCATTGCCCCACAAGGAGGGTAGGTGGGGTAAAGCCATGCAATTTTCAGTTATTCTAATATTGTGGTCATTGAAGGGTGCATTTTCAAGCTATTACAATCTGAAGTTCTAGATTGGGTTGTTACCTATGACTCACCAAATTCCAGCTCTCTCACTTTATTAATTGCAGAGAAATATATAATTTAGCAAAAAAAAAAAAGGAAAAGAAAAGAAATTCGCCATTTTCTGACAAATGCGCCATTTTTCATTTTGGGGACCAACTAGAAAATTATTTACAAGCGAAAATGAAGTTTAAATGTAGTAGCGTCCACGAGAAATTCGTTGATTCTACTTTTCAAATCCTACATTACAGAATGTTCAAGTACAACATCAGAAATGGTACACGTAAGTAGTAAGAAACAGACTTTCATCGGACAATAAGTTCCTATGAAACAAACCTGCCACCTGGTGGTCAACACCTGGCTCGAGGGCAGTCAATTCAAAAACCAGGTTCAGGTTTCTAGCCCACGTCGGGCTTTACCTCCACCTACCCTAAGTCTCGAGTAGTTTGTATTACGTCGTCTGTGGTTGACTGTACCCCAAAATGTTATAAAATTATGGGCACCATACACCTATAAGGCTGTGGACGTACCCAACGTTAGCATTAGTCGGAAATTAATATTAGAGGAAATCCAATAGATAAATAAAATAAAGGTAGGATCAATCAAGCTAATAACTCTAGTTCTGTCGATTTACGGTCTTGAATTTGAACTATTCAAGACGTTTGTTCATTGAAGGTCTAATTCAAGCTGGCTTGCAACCCACTGACCCGTCAGAGTAGAGGCACACACACATCTGTCAGTAAATTGCTAAAAAAAAAAAAAAAAAAAGTCTACCGCTCTGCAGTTTATTGCAGGTTACGCTAGTGACTGAGCTGCGCACGTTACCGGAGCTTTGCGTGCTCAGTATGTCAGAATGTAGTCCAGTACTTTCAAATAATATAGCAAATTATCAGTATTCACGTAGTACTTTTAATTCCTCAGTTAACGGCCGAGATGTCGAAATCTTGCACTAACAGCTGACAAAGGGGCTGAAAGGTTCTTGTCTGATTACGCCGAAATGGAATGAAATAAGTTGCGCATCGGCTATCTAAGTGTTACGCCAGTAACGGCGAATGCCACTCTACGAAGGTATCCTCACCTGAGTCCCATTTTCCAAACAAACCAGAGAAAGCTGTTGCGCGACATTCTTTGTGTCGATAACAGAATCTGTGACATGTGCCTACACGGGCAGCCTTTTAACTCTTAAGTGAAGTCAAGTCTGTGGTACACCTTCTAAGACTAACTGAACTGTAGTTCTGCAACGTCATAACTTATTTTACATCCCATCCGATTTTCTGCATTTCTAGAAATGATTACGTGGTTTGGATTAGCATTCCCATTGAGATTCGTGACTCGAGGAACTGGAATATTTATATTTTGCGTCAAACAGCATTTCCCCGCAGACAACAGATAAGTATTTAATAGGAAGTTTTTGCAATTTAGTTAACCATTAACCCACAGAAATGATAACATTTTTAAAGATTGTTGCTGCACATAGGTGGATGCTTCCCTTGGACGTTAATTTTTTATCTTTTTACCGGTTCAGTATAATGGAGCCCTGAAGCAGCTGTTCTGCAACAAGGCCACCATCGGCCTCGTATTTGTTCCCCTTCTTTACTTCCGTTGTTAGCAGTGTCTTATTATTTATTCAAATAATAACATCTTTTAGAAGATGTAATTATTGAGGCTGACTTGCCTATCGACTATGCCGATACTCATAGGACATTTAATCAGGTTTTTGGACGATTCTATAAGATTTTCCCAACGCAAGTCGCCAGTGTTGATAGAAGTAGGGCCGCGCGGGATTAGCCGAGCGGTCTGAGGCGCTGCAGTTATGGGCTGTGCGGCTGGTCCCGGCGGAGGTTAGAGTCCTCTCCCGGGCATGATGTGTGTGTTTGTCCTTAGGATAATTTAGGTTAAGTAGTTGTGTAAGCTTAGGGACTGATGACCTTAGCAGTTAAGTCCCATAATATTTCACACACATTTGAACATTTGATAGAACTAGGATCTTAAATGTAACAGAAGCCGACTATTCAAGAACGTTTCCGTTCGCCATAATAGCATCAATCTGCTAATGAAACGTAGACAGCATTTCATAATCGAGGACAAGAACGGCAGCAAAAGTTATCAAATTTGAGTATCTAAGGCAGCCAAAGGCATGAAAACTAACATTTAGCGTGCAGCCAGCCACATTGAGGTATATCGTGGAGTCGTAAGAACGCAGCCGCACTGCAAAAATTAGGTCACACAGATATTACAATTACCCGGACGAGGTACAGCAGTGGTTGAGACACACGATTCATATTCCTGGGGAGCTGGGTTCAAATCGGCATCCAGCCATCCCGATTTAAATCGGCCGAAGATTCCCAAAATAACTTCAGATGAAGTACGGGATTGTTACCACAACAAGACCTCTATCGATTTTGTTCTCCTTCGTTGTCGAACGGAGCTAATGTTCCGTCTGACGGCGTTCATGTCGACTTAACTTTTGACTCCTATATTCGTTATTACTGTATTTATAGAAAAGTAATTTCCTTACATTAAGTAAATCATCATCATATAATCACTGTAATCATCATCATCATCATAAAATCAGCCATTTCATATCCACTGCTGAATAAGGTTCTCTTCCAGGCTTCTTCACGCGCTGTGTTTTTCTCCCATACGAATCTACGCTACCCGTACATATTTTCTAAGGTCATCTATCCAGCTTCCTTCCTTATTCGATATTATTAACTATATGTTGAAATTAAGCAGAGTACTTCTTTGTTCCATCTACCGTCCTTGCCTACATGCCCCGTTCGCAGCCATTTCATGTTAATTACAGCCATAGTCATCATTTTTAGTTTCCAAGTTATTTATATAGCTGTCCATCCAATCGTCGTCTTCACTTGCACTTACGACAATAACTCAGCAAGACGTTTTATGAGTTCCCTATTAATCTGTTCAATTTTCTGTTCTATGTGTTGACTATACATAATTTTAGACTCATTATAATTGATTTTTAAATCTACTTCTAATCTTTGTCTCTTAAGAGCTTCAATTAGTTAATTAAGATTTTCTGCGCTATAGGCAAACAGTGCCATGCTCATCTGCAACATGTCTTGTATCTCAAGGGTTGTTATTCCAAACTGAAACAAAAGCTTTCTTGATACCGGTGAATCCCCGGCAAAGTGATAATTCAAACTAATTCCTCAGTTCTACAATTTCGTTCACATGTTTTAAATGACACATTGAGCTACATCCATCTCTAAAACTAACTTATTCCTTTGCTGAACTAAAATACATACCAACTTATAACAATATTTGACCATTCATATATTTTCATTCTGCAATGTTCTTCAACTTTTTATCAGTTATTTGTCATTTCCGGAGCAGATACGCCGCTGAAACCATGCTCTATGTTTCAATAGAATTTGTAAAATTTCACATCATTAATACAGGAAATGCGTGCGGATTAAACCTGAAACTGGTAAGAACAACATATGCTTCAGTTAAGTAATTAGAAGTTAAAACGTGGTTCAATGCTGGCTGTAAGCTTTTGTAAAATATTGAGATTTATTTGTACATCATGAGTGGCCCTTTTTGATCGCAGGGGCAATCTTCAAGTGAGATATTTGGCAGGGTCGATGCATGCTGGAAACACATAGTGTTTCCTGACTCCCGGAACCGTTACACCTACTGTGTTTGGCTACTTCTTGATATCACTTGACAACTAGCCACGTGTTATGCCGATAAATTTTAACATTTAACAAAAGTATACTATCACGGCGGGAACATGGTTTACACTTGGAAAAAGTTCATAATGGCTATAGAACCTAAAATAAAGAAGTTGGCTACTTCTTGATATCACTTGACAACTAGCCACGTGTTATGCCGATAAATTTTAACATTTAACAAAAGCATACTATCACGGCGGGAACATGGTTTACACTTGGAAAAAGTTCATAATGGCTATAGAACCTAAAATAAAGAAGTTGGTGTAATTAATTTCTCAGCTACAGATGGACTAGTTTGTATTTCATTCATTGGTCCACTATACCCATTTCACTATGAAGTACACTACACAGTGATTCACGAATCCAATGTTGCTCATAATGAGTCCACATTGTTTCATGAGTGCATATTATGGGTGATCTTACAAGAACCTTGTGCATGGATAAGTATGTGAGGGAGGCGGGAGTACACTATTGAAGCCACAGTAACTTCTCGATGTGCTTAGGGGACTAGTATTACGACAAGAAGAAATAACTCTGTGTTAAAAGTTTTGTAATTTAAAGCGACATTCACATTTTGTTGGAAAGTATTGGGACCTAATTCGCATATAAGGAAAAAGTAATGCTTTAACGTTCTATCGACGCCCAGGTCATAAGAGACGAAGAAACAGCTCGGACAGAGGAAAGATGAAAGAAATCGGCTTTGTCCTTTTCAGAGGAACCATTGCCTTAAGCAATTGATGGAAACCACATAAAGCTATATCAAGATGAGCGAATGATGTCTGACTACCGCTCCTCCCACATACGAGGCTATCGTGTTATCTGCATCACCTCACTCATTCGTTCAGACACATCATTTGTCATGAAATACACAGCATATTCATTTCGGAGAACTGGGAAAGCAGAAATACGTGTTGCACTGAGGGCTGACAGATGTAAAAAAAATTGAAATGATCGTGTGGCATTGTTGGCTTGAAGGCCTCGTCGCGGGAAGTTCGGCCGCCGGGTTTGCAAGTCTTATTTCAGGTGACGCCACATGGGGCGACTTGCGCGTCGGTGATGATGAGGGCAACACCCAGTCCACGAGCGGAGAAAATCTCCAACACGGCCGGGAATCGAACCCGGGCCAGCTGCATCATAGGCAAACACATATCCACTCAGCTATGCAGACAGGTGTGATGGCACTTGAGGCGCGCAACGTGCGTCTGGAGGGATGTGGTTCCAGCACAGCTGGTCAGGATGACAAAGCGTTTCTGCTTCCGCATTCCGCAAGCAACCGGTTTGTAACGCCGACTCTTTTAAAGGCTCTGTCTTCACGGGCGCAGACACTTTCTAAGGCGTTAATGATTCTGTAACAGTTCTTGACCTGTCCTGGGTTTTTGTTCTCTCGCACGTGGCTACTCCCGTCAGCTGTCAGCTGAGCTGCACCAGACCTGAATTCTTGATTGCCACTCTACGAGCCACCGTCGGACTAACACAGTGAGGACCAGTGGCCCAGTTTATCCAGCGGTATTTTTGAAGATCCACGGGAAACAAATAACAATCAGGCTCACAATTCTGTTGTATATCGATGTTGTCTTCTTCCCTACTTCTCTTGTCTTTAGTTCACCATTAAATACAGTGAACAGGTTCAAAGGGATGCCGGTTGAACCAGTTATGCGGAGAGGAAGAGTCTTGCACGGGATAAACTAGCGTGGAGAGATGTATCAAACCAGTCTTCGGAATGAAGACAACAACAACACGAAGCCGCACTTGACTGTACATTTTTTGCACAGTATTATTTGTTGCTACATGGATAATTGATTATATAGGGTGTATCAGTTATATGGGGCAGTCAAATAAAAATAAGACACTTGGGAAAAAGTAAGTAAATTATTTATTATATCAGAAGTAAACGCCATACATTTATCCTACAATGAGACGAGACGGCCAATGCCTTCGTGAAAAGTGTTCGCAGTTGCCTACGGAATCATGATATTTGTAGGATCCAGGCGTCCACGTCTTCGTCCGAAGCAAATCGACGGTCATGAAAATCTTTCTTCAGTGTTCCAAAAATATGAAAATTGCATGGGAAGAGATCGACGCTGTATGGAGGATGTGTATGGGCTTCCCAGAGAAGCTTCTGGAGCGTAGTCGAAACAACAGGCACGCTCCGGGAAAGTCAAGATGACCTTTTCCAATGACTGCAAGTGCTCGTTGCTGATTAGCTTTCTCGAACACGGTGCCACAATTAACGACAGCGGTATGTGAACAGTTCGCAAAACCCAAAGCGCGCCATCTAGTCCAAACGCACAGAAATGTTGACGGACGGCAGGATAATGCCTGGCCACATGTTGCCGAGGCTGTTTCGACTACACTGCAGAAGTTTCACTGTGTCACCCTTATATACTACATACAGTCCTGATCTCTCCCCGTGCCATTTTCGTATTTTGGGAGCCCTGAAGAGAGAGATTCGTGGCCGTCGATTTTCTTCCAACGAGGAGGTGCCCGCCTGGATAGTTATGGTTCCGTAGACAACCGCAGACTGTTTTCCCAGAAGGCACTGACCGTCTTGTCTCACAATAGGATGATAGTATTAACATTTATATCGATTACTTTTAAAACAATAAATAGTTTACTTACTTTTTCGCAGCTACCTTGATTTCATTTGAATGCCTCTGATAACAGCGAAAACGACACGCATGAAAGTATAGATAATAAAAGCAAAAAAGTTCCAGTAACCATGCATCCACAAATGAGCTGTTTGCTACATTATTACCAATGTGTGGTTACGAGCCGCCACTGAATTCATTATCAAATATTGTCCCAGTTAGTAGTAATTTATTTATTACGTAAACTTTTCGATTAGTTGCTCATCTGACTGGGCTCAAATTTCACCCACGTTCCATGAATGGAGAATGTTGCTCATGTACAATCGAGCAACAGCATATTTTGCTGCTGATACATGGCGTCATCCAACGTACCAGTACGGTCTAAGGTGGATAGTCGGGCAGGACCTGTATCTTGGCCTACATCACCTGACCTCAATACACTAGATTTTTCTGTCTGGGGTCATCTGAAATGTGAAATGTACAGTACTGCTGTTAATAAAGCTGGAGAACTGGAGCAACGAATTGTACAGCTTTGTCAAGATTTACGAAATGATCAGGAGGTGTTAAAAAGAATTTGCAACTCCCTGTAGAAACGAGTGTATTAACGCTTCGAATTCCGAGGGCGAGACATAGAACATCTCCTTTAACAGGTACTAGTTCACAGTATATTGTGACATGCAACGTGCTGAAGTTGTAATTTATTTCTTGTTAAGGTAGGTCATAGGTGAAATTTGAAACCAGTTACATGAGGAAGTAATCAAAAAGTTTACATTTGTACTAACTAGCAGTATACATCATACTAAAGACGCTGGCGTATCAGTAACCAGGCATCCGCAATTATCTCCCAGACGACTCGTTTGCGGATCCATGGTTACTGCAACGGTTTTGCTTCTTTTGTCGCATAGTTTCACACGTTCTAGTTTCCTCTGTTAATTACAAAACAACAGTTATACTTCAATGAAGTTCCAACATGTGTATGTGCACTTTCTACTTATGAATTTAGCTTGTTATTTTTGTTACCAGCTTTTTTGACATAAGACAGAATGTCTTGGGCTAATCTTAAGAGATTATGCACTGACTTTCTTGGCGCTCTGCACAAAATGCACTTAAATCTGTTAGCACACCACAGTAATATTATTCCAGTGACTCAGACCAAAACGCTTGAAATTGTAAAACGAATAAATTTCAGACCTAATATTTTTCAATAATAGAAACACAAAGGTCACAATAGAAAATAAAAGTAGGATAATTGTATTATGAAATCTGCTTTAAGATAATTGTGGTTTGTTGTGTACCTAAATTAGTCGCCATACCAACGGTTGGATTCAGAACTACACTGCTGAGAAAGGGACTATTCAGTCTACGTGTGGTGAAAGAAAAACTCATGAGGAAATTACTTCTCACTAAAAAAAACTGAGGAAATACTCCAGTACGTTTGATATCGTAACTGAGGCTATTAATTACGTTCCCGGTCGAATCACAAGCTACCGCACGACAATATTTTTTGTGTAAAATCCTTGTTAAATATTAGCTTACTACTCCAAAACTCTTTAAATTTTAATTCTGTCTTAACAGGGCTTGTACTAATTAGCAGTATACATCATACTAAAGATGCTGGCGTATCAGTAACCAGGCATCCGCAATTATCTTATTGGTGTTGATTTCTTCCGTCCTGACAACAGGCTCAATCAGCCAATTGTAGAGGCACGCTAAGTTTAAATGGACCGCGAACTACACTCCAACTATATTTCCACATACATAAAGCGTCATCAGAGGTGATGGTAAAGCTAAATCCCCGAAAAACCCTTATACGTATCGAGGGTCGAACCCGATTCTCATGACTGGAAGTCTAGCACTTCCCAGCTAAGCCATCAAATCATGCTCTCCAGTAACAACATGGAAGTTATGTTACGTCTTTTATGGAAGCGATTTTGAGGGTAAGTATCAGCTGATAGGTATTGTTTTCGACGTACTTGTTCAAGCTGTATACTTTGAGGGGGAATTTCTGTTGTAGGCGAATATTTGACACTAAGATGAAATGATACAGTCACAATAGATGCACTACGTGCATTCCGTGACATTGCCTACTTCTCTATTTTAAGTCGCAATCACTGACACAGTAGCCGCGCCGAGTGTCCGCGCGGTTAGAGGAGCCATGTCACGGATTGCGCGGCCCCTCAGCCGGAGGTTCGAGTCCTCCCTCGAGCATGGGTGTGTGCGTTGTTCTTAGCATAAGTTAGTTTAAGTAGTGTGTAAGTCTAGTGACAGATGACCTCAGTAGTTTGGTCCCTTAGGAATTCACACACACATGAACATTTAAATTGACTCAGTTCTTAACGTTTTCAAGAAGACACTTACGTCAAGGCGAGCTATCGATCGGTGCTCTTATTTCGAAAGCACAGACGTTTCGCAGCAGAATTTCACGCCTAAACTTATTCCCTTATCACACTGACAGCAAATACTCCAGCGTACGTATTTGTCTCGCCCCTACTCATCTGTCTGCCACGTTAGCAAGTGCTTAACTTTTCACACAATCAAAATTGTAGTATCCTGGCAGAGAAACATCGAACGTGCCATCTCACTGGCTGGCAGCGCAGAGGCGACACGACGCAGCGTCTTTCTTGGCACTGACAGTGTGCCGGCTTTCGCTGCACTGCGATGAGACCGCTCTGTAACGTGGGGGCACATCAGTAGCTAATCCGCGGGCCTTCGCACTTTCCCGAATAACACAGCAAGAAAGTTTCTCCGGGCCCTTCTGCGAAACCGGCGGCGGGGAGAGATCGCAGTTTTCCTGGAGTTGCGTAACGCACTTTATTGTTCCGCGCAGCCACCGGCGGCTATGCCAAATACGTAGGGCGTGCTACTCAAAGGCGTTACCAGGCTCGCTCGCCAAAGCAATTTCATTTTTCTATTATCGTTTCTCGGACATCTTAGACGCCAGAGGAAGGAAAGAGGTTTACTCTCTCAACAACGACAGGGTAATACAAGCTCAGACTGGCCGGAAATCGGCAGTTAGTTCCAAAAATAAGCACTATGGTATTCGCCATTAAATGATTTAAGGAAATCACGATAGAGTTGAATCTGAATGGCCTGACGGGGATCTGACCGTCGCTCCTCCATAGTCCATTGTCTTAACTGTTCAAATGTGTGTGAAATCTTATGGGACTTTGCTAAGGTCATCAGTCCCTAAGCTTACACACTACTTAACCTAAATTATCCTAAGGACTAACACACAGACCCATGCCCGAGGGAGGACTCGAATCTCCGCCGGGACCAGCCGCACAGCCCATGACTGCAGCGCCTCAGACCGCTCGACTAATCCTTCGCGGCCATTGCCGTCACTACTGCGTCATTCTACTTAGATTTAGAAGCCAAGTACTTATCTGACTTGCAAGGTAATATGCCTTCGTTTTCAATAAGCTTTCTCCAAAATACACTTTACAGGCAGGGTTCCAGCGTTTCAAGTGATCTGGGAATAACATCTTCAAAACGCCAAAAACTGCTATAGCAGTAAAATTACACTCGCGACTAATTTCAGTCACAGATCTTTATCGGGTCGACCTACACATCGAAGGACATGAAAACACTTGACATATACACGTAAACATACCCTAAAGGATGAAAATATACTCTAATAGATACAACTATAAGATTGCGGATACTCATATAATATTATAAATAGAGCGTAGAAGAACAATTCGTTGGCATCATACCTACAATCGAGAGCAGTAAAAGTTCAATAAGAACCCGCTACATGGAGCATCATTGCTCTACACGTACTTTAGTTTGTTGACATCTTACGTATGAACATGTTACGAATGCCCGCTGTATTGTGCATAATGGCTCTAAAATGAAATACCAGGATCAATATCAGAAAACCACGAGCACGTTCGCATATTAATGTCAAGCTAGGCTTGCTTTCGGGGAGCCAGTGCAGGCTTCAGTCAGGAGAGCCTGATTAAGGTGAAGATGATACGCCAGAGGACTCGACCGATGGAGCTCTGCTGACACTTATTAACACCGTGAGGTGTACAGGCATAACACGACACATCCCATATTTATACGAAAAGAAAATTTTACGTCAGTTAACCCCTTGACTT
Source organism: Schistocerca serialis cubense (assembly GCF_023864345.2). Lineage (NCBI taxonomy): Eukaryota > Metazoa > Arthropoda > Insecta > Orthoptera > Acrididae > Schistocerca > Schistocerca serialis. The sequence continues at coordinate 529,434,293 of NC_064640.1, forward strand.
TTCAAGTAATTCAGTTTGTCTCACGATTTACATAAGAGGTGCATTCCATCGAATAAAACTCATAATTTTTAACAAAAAAGGTAGGTTAGAGTTTAATTTCCCGTCGACAATGAGTTCATTAGAGACGGAAATTTTAACAAAGAGTCGACAAAAACAGGGTTATTATGCGCGTTAACGCAAGTTCATCGTAAATTTCGAGATTTTTTCAAAATATCTATCAATTTCGCAAACCTATATCTTCTAAGAGTGAAAATAGTTGCCTGGTGCAACTAGAGCGCTCATTCCGTCGTTCTTTATCCAACATGCGTCGACTCCAGATGGCGATAACACAGAAACAAAAGGCTATTTGCGTTCGCCGTTCGAACATGTGCAACTCTGTTACAACGGCATTGCGTGATTTCAGTCGAGATTACAGCACTGCACGTCCTAGAGCGTGAGGGGCGTACCGATCTCCATTGCATCGTTGGCCTCCGGGACTGGCTAATCTCACAGTATGTCATTTAAGGGGGGGGGGGATTTGTGAAAGACTCTTATGGGTGAACTACGATGTCGTATAACAACAGTAGTGAATACAGTAGCTGCAGACATGCTCGCAAAAGTGAGAGACCAGTTTCACTGTAGTCCGGAGGTTGATCGTGCGTCCGATAGAGAGCACACTGGACAATTCTGAAAGATAAATGAAAGTTTTGATAATAAACGTAACTGTAAATTGTATTGTGCTAAGCAGAAGAAGAGTATTGCTTTGTATAGGTGTGATTTGTTGTATAGTGGTTGGTCGAAAAAGTTGTGGACTGGTATAATGCGTCCTTTCAATCCTAGAAGGAGCGTACGACACTAAGTTGCCATTCGACAGAGAACGATAAATAGAGTGAGTTCGTCCTCGTGGGTGATGAGTTGGGAGTGAAGAGCTTATATGCTCCTCGTCACTCGACATGCCACTGATTCTAATAAACGACGCTGCTGAGACAATTTATCGCTTTGACTTAAGTCGATGTGATACTACCACTGATCATAGACGAGGCTTAGAGCGCAGTCATTAGATACCACAGGCAACTCCAACGTGTCAATCATACGGTAAGAATGTGATCACGGTAAAGCAAAAGGAAGTGTTATGTGTATTAAATTCACGCAGTATCGTAAATAGAGGTGAACCTCAAAATATCTCGAAGACCTTACGTGTTTATCATCGGCACACCTGTCCTTGGCTGCTGACAGCTCCACCTGTCAGCCACATGTCGGCAGAGTGAGTTATTGTAGTTTTGTGAACTTGTGGTTTAAGCTGTTTATGGCAGAACTCTCCTCGCAACATGTTCTTCTGTTCACGCGCAGCTGGGGTTTTTATCTGTTCCGAAGCCCTTGACACGAGGCCTTCTCAGTAGGTCAGAAGAAGGGGGCCGCAAATATCTTTGTGTGTGCCAAGTGCTACACAGCCGTGATTCTGGTGCCTGTCAAACAGCAATTCTGTTTAAATATTAGTAGCTTAACGGTGGACACTCAATGGAACGCACGCCAAACCACCTTCATTGGAATGTCGCTGCGTGATTATATCACTGCTTCCTTATAATCGGAGAGTTAATGAAACTCGTATATAAGAGGGGAGGTACAGGGGTGGCACTTACCTGAACTGTACTGTTCCTCGCGTATTCTCGAAGAATTACGCAGCAAAATATTGCCTATAATTTACATCTGAGATAGTTTTGGGGGTTACTTGACGTAATAGTTCATTAATTACGCAAATGAACTCTTGATCGACTGAATGATCATTAGAATGGATTGCAACATAGTGTCTTGTTGGTTTGCTGGTCGTTATTCATTAAGCGATCTGGCATGCTGGTAGGCTCTGCAGTGCGTCACCAACTGAATACGTTGTCTAGGAGTCTGAAAATTAAAATAGTATTGTACTCTCAAAGACAGTGTTTGTTGAAACCATCAGAAAGGCAGTCCAGTTCAAAGTTGAGCTGCGTTGGTTACCAGAGCAGCGTCTGACGGAAATGACATCCGACGAAATTCGAAACATGTTCCGTAGGTGATGCCAGATGAATGGACAAACTCGGAAAAGCAACGGTGTCTATCATGAAGAAAACAGATCTTCAGCAGTTTCTGCAACGTGTCGACGTGCTTTTTCCTGTGGCAATAAAGTTCCAGGAATATACTGAAGGAAGGATACCACTTTGGGCTCGACAGTTACCATAATACTGCGATCGCTACTGAGAGTACTCGCAAGTCACAGTAGTTGGGATCTTTCATGGTACGAAACACCATTCCAGATCATCAAACCGAGCGTTCGCCCTTGTTGCACTAAATAGAGTGCGCAGGCAGAAGACGTTCACCTCCGCAGCGTCTCAGATGTTCATGGCCAACACTCGTCCAAACTGAAACGATACTCATTGGAAAAGACGATCTACTGCCAGCTGACTCTCCGCTTTTTGGGTTGACAGGTTCATTGCAGCCGGTGGCATCACTGACTTGACAGCAGTCGAAAGAGTGACCAAGAAACTCTGCTGCAGTAATACTATGCGGTGCAGTTCCATCAGGAATGTTCGTCTGGAAACGGGACAGTAAGGACCACCACTAAAGGCCTGCAGATATTCCTGTCTCCGAACGAAACGAATTATGACCATGAGTCAGGCCTCCGCCGACTCGTCATGGGCATCTTTCAGCTGGAATACTGATGAGAGTTCTTTGTTGCCACTGATACTAAAACTGACTTCCGTAAACGCCAATACACCTGCCTTCACCGGATGACCTTAGATACACCCATAGAGATTCACACCCTCCCGACATTGTCACCTCGGCCTTCCACTACATGGCAATTTAGACAGGCACTGCGCTATAACTTCCGTAAACATACCAAACTCAGCATCTCACCCCGTAAGCACAAAACTAGGAGCCGCGCGGGGTAGCCGTGCGGTCTAAGGTGTCTTATCACGGTTCGCCGCGGCTCTCCCCCCCCCCCTCCCCCCTCGGAGGTTCGAGTCCTCCCTCGGGCATGGGTGTGTGTGTTGTCCGTCCTTAGCGTAAGTTAGTTTAAGTTAGATTAAGTAGTGTGTAAGCCTAGGGACCGATGACCTCAGCAGTTTGGTCCCATAGTCCTTACCACAAATTTCCAAATTTTACCACTAAACTACGGTATAACACCTTGGCAAGCAGCTACATCCTACCCTATCTTGTTCCCCTTAATCTACAGGAGCCAGAATTTAATACAACTTCCACGAATCTGATAATTAATTTTATGGCCTGCATATGCGTATATAATCCTCAAGCCATTGAACAGTGCATGGCTGAGAGTAATTCGTACCAATATGAGCAATTTTATTTTGTATTCCATTATCGTATTTAGCAAGGAAAAAATTACTGTCGGCATGCGTAATCTCCATTGTCAATACCTTTGGGCGAGATATATGATAGAGCCAGTACAACTGTTACACTTTCGCATTAACTCAATCGATCTATTACGACCGTATGAGCGCCACACTTACTTCCTTCTACGTTTGCTGTCACGCAAACTTGTTAAAGACTGCAAATGCTGCAGCAGTGGTCTACAGGGTGGTCAGAAATAGTCTGAAAGGCTTGTAAGGATGTTGCAGTGTAGGTTATGCTGAGAAATAATTTTTAAGAAAAAAATAGATACATTGCTCCGTTTCCGAGCTGATTAGCACTGAATTTAGTCAATCAGGCCGTTGCGCGCACAAATTCAAATGGTCCGTCTGAGACGGTGTTGCCAAAAATGTTCTTAGTTTGGTTTCCTAAAACCGAACAAGAGCGCGATACAAAAACTGGACATGGGGCGATAGTAATAATTGTATCTGACGGGCATCTCGAATTTACGTGCGCAACGGCCTAATTGGCTAACTTCAATGCTAATTAGCCTGGAAACGGCGCAACATATCGTATTTTTTTCCTAACTATTATTTCTCAGCACATCCTACCCTACAACCTCCTTACACGCTTTTCAGACTTATTGTGATCACTGTGAACAATAAGTCGCACTAGCGTCTTGGATGCGCTTATCTTTAAAAATGCATTGCACCGATCAACTTATTGAAAACAAAAGTAGGAACATAGAAAATGTAACATACTCTACAAGCTGCCCAATGTTGACAGGTTTAACAGCAAATACGGAAAGGTTTGGAAATCCACAGGCGTATCATAATGTTTTTAAATTTCTTTCCGAGTTCCGGGAAGTGACTAAATAATACTTGAATTTTAAAATGTACTTTTAGATAAGAAAGGTAATAACGTTTTTAACCATACTGACAGCCTTAAGTTTTTCAGTGAGCTGACAAATTGTATATATTTGAATAATGGAAAAAAAATGTTCAGATGTGTGTGAAATCTTGTGGGACTTAACTGCTAAGGTCATCAGTCCCTAAGCCTACACATTACTTAACCTAAATTATCCTAAGGACAAACACACACACACCAATGCCCGAGGGAGGACTCGAACCTCCACCGCCGGCTGGTGTGGCCGAGCGGTTCTAGGCGCTTCTGTCTGGCACCGCGCGACCGCTACGGTCGCAGGTTCGAATCCTGCCTCGGACATGGATGTGTGTGCTGTCCTTAGGTTAGTTGGGTTTAAGTAGTTCTAAGTTTTAGGGGACTGATGACCACAGATGTTAAGTCCCATAGAGCTCAGAGCCATTTGAACCATTTTTTTGAACCTCCGCCGGGACCAGCCGCACAGTCTATGACTGCAGCGCCCTAGACCGCTCGGCTAAACCCGCGCGGCTGAATAATGGAACTGCAGAAATGTAGGATACATTGAGAACTCGTAATATAAACTGAAGTGCCTAAGAAACTGGTATAGCCATGCGTATTCAAATACAGAGATATGTAAACAAGCAGAATATGGCACTGCGGTCGGCAACGTCTACATAAGACAAGTGTCGGGCGCAGAGGTTAGATCGGTTACTGCTGTTACAATAGCAGGTTTATTAAGATTTAAGTGAGTTTGAACGTGGTGTTATAGTCGGCGCACGAGCGATGGGACACAGCATCTCCGAGGTAGCGATGAAGTGAAAATTTTCCCATACGACCATTTCACGAGTGTACCGTAAATACACTCCTGGAAATTGAAATAAGAACACCGTGAATTCATTGTCCCAGGAAGGAGAAACTTTATTGACACATTCCTGGGGTCAGATACATCACATGATCACACTGACAGAACCACAGGCACATAGACACAGGCAACAGAGCATGCACAATGTCGGCACTAGTACAGTGTATATCCCCCTTTCGCAGCAATGCAGGCTGCTATTCTCCCATGGAGACGATCGTAGAGATGCTGGATGTAGTCCTGTGGAACGGCTTGCCTTGCCATTTCCACCTGGCGCCTCAGTTGGACCAGCGTTCGTGCTGGACGTGCAGACCGCGTGAGACGACGCTTCATCCAGTCCCAAACATGCTCAATGGGGGACAGATCCGGAAATCTTGCTGGCCAGGGTAGTTGACTTACACCTTCTAGAGCACGTTGGGTGGCACGGGATACATGCGGACGTGCATTGTCCTGTTGGAACAGCAAGTTCCCTTGCCGGTCTAGGAATGGTAGAACGATGGGTTCGATGACGGTTTGGATGTACCGTGCACTATTCAGTGTCCCCTCGACGATCACCAGTGGTGTACGGCCAGTGTAGGAGATCGCTCCCCACACCATGATGCCGGGTGTTGGCCCTGTGTGCCTCGGTCGTATGCAGTCCTGATTGTGGCGCTCACCTGCACGGCGCCAAACACGCATACGACCATCATTGGCACCAAGGCAGAAGCGACTCTCATCGCTGAAGACGACACGTCTCCATTCGTCCCTCCATTCACGCCTGTCGCGACACCACTGGAGGCGGGCTGCACGATGTTGGGGCGTGAGCGGAAGACGGCCTAACGGTGTGCGGGACCGTAGCCCAGCTTCATGGAGACGGTTGCGAATGGTCCTCGCCGATACCCCAGGAGCAACAGTGTCCCTAATTTGCTGGGAAGTGGCGGTGCGGTCCCCTACGGCACTGCGTAGGATCCTACGGTCTTGGCGTGCATCCGTGCGTCGCTGCGGTCCGGTCCCAGGTCGACGGGCACGTGCACCTTCCGCCGACCACTGGCGACAACATCGAAGTACTGTGGAGACCTCACGCCCCACGTGTTGAGCAATTCGGCGGTACGTCCACCCGGCCTCCCGCATGCCCACTATACGCCCTCGCTCAAAGTCCGTCAACTGCACATACGGTTCACGTCCACGCTGTCGCGGCATGCTACCAGTGTTAAAGACTGCGATGGAACTCCGTATGCCACGGCAAACTGGCTGACACTGACGGCGGCGGTGCACAAATGCTGCGCAGCTAGCGCCATTTGACGGCCAACATCGCGGTTCCTGGTGTGTCCGCTGTGCCGTGCGTGTGATCATTGCTTGTACAGCCCTCTCGCAGTGTCCGGAGCAAGTATGGTGGGTCTGACACACCGGTGTCAATGTGTTCTTTTTTCCATTTCCAGGAGTGTATAAGGATTTCGTTAAAACATCAAATCTCCGACATCACTGCGGCCGGAAAAATATCCTGCAACAACGGGACCAAAGACGACTCAAGAGAATCGTTCAACAGGACAGAGGTGCAACCCTTTCGTAAATTGCTGCTGATTTCAATACTGGCGCATCAACAGGCGTCAGCGTGCGAACCATTCAACGAAAGATCATCGATATGGGCTTTCGGATCCAAAGGCCCACTCGGGTACTCTTGATGACTGCACGACACACCTCACTTGAGCCTGTCAACACCGACATTGAACAGTTGATGACTGGAAACATGTTGCCTGGCCGGACGAGTCTCGTTTCAAATTGTATCGAGCGGATGGACGTGTACATCTACAGGTAAGGACACAACCTCATGAATGCATGGGCCCTGCATGTCAGCAGAGGACTGTTCAATCTTGTTGAGGCTCTGTAATGCTATGGGGCATGTGCAGTTGGAGTGATATGGGACCCCTGATACGTCTAGATATGACTCCGACAGGTAACACATAGGTAAGCACGCTGTCTGATTACCTGCATCCGTTCATGTCCATTGAGCGTTCCGACGGACTTGGGAAATTCCAGCAGGACAATGTGACATACCACACGTCCATAATTGCTATAGAGTGGCTCCAGGAACACCCTTCCGAGTTTAAACACTTCCGCTGATCACCAAACTCCCCAGATATGAATATTATTGAGCATATCTGGCATACCTTGCAACGGGCTGTTCATAGGAGATCTCCACACCCTCGTACTCTTACGGATGTATAGTCTGCCCTGCAGAATTCATGGTGACAGTTCCGTCCAGCACTACTTCAGAGATTAGTCGAGTCAATAACGCGTCGCATTGCGGCACTTCTGCGTGCTCGTGGGGGCCCTACACGATATTAGGCAGGTGTACCAGTTTCTTTGGCTCTTGAGGGTATAATGAAAATGACTTTTTGATTGTTTCCTTATACGAGTATGCTTGTTGCAGTTACCTTATTGAAATTAAGTAATGTTGGTGCTCAACGCACAGACAGATATATTAAAATAAATAAAGACTAAATATATACTACTGCTATAGCCTTTGGCTTCCACTTAAAGTCTGAATGAAGGAATATTTAGAAGGGAAAGAAACCATGTGCTCCTAGGACTGTCACTTGCACTTTCTTTCTAACGATAGTGCTACTAGATACTCTTGGACCTTACATGACAATTGCTTGGTAAAGATTAAACCGTCACGGCGAAAGGTAGCCGGGCTATTGCTAAAAACCAGTATTCGTAAAGAAAATAGAAGGGAGATTAGTTCTTAACGTCCGTTCGACAACGATTTAATTAAAGAAGATGCATAAGTTCGTAATGGATAATGATGGGCGAGAAACCATTCCAGCATATGCCATAAACGGATTAGGGAAATCGCGAGAAACCGGTATTTGAATGTTCAGAAAGGGATTTTAATCTGGCCCTTCTCGAACGCGAGAAGGAAGATTTAGAATACATTTCCATTCGGAATGCACGTCCAGAGTCAGAACCACTGCGCAATCACGTACAGTAGCAGAATTTATTTTTTTTAAATTTATTTATTGATTTTTTAATCCTAGCAAGATTAGGGCCTTAAGGCCTCCCTTACAATTAACCTGACATTCTACATATTTTACATGAGTACACACACCGCAAGCCACCATACTATGCACGGCTGTAACGGCCTTGTGCCACTGCTAGAAATTTATATTCCACCCACAAATAGGACGATAAGGCGAGTCCTGATTCTACGTATAGCATCACGATGGATGTATCTGTGAGAGAAGGCTCCGAGGAGAACGAATGTTGGCATATTGCGTTCGTCATCGTCATACAGGCCCAATATTTGGCCTAATGGTATGGAGTGTCATTGGGTACACAACACGATCTCTGCTGGCTCGCGTAGCAGATAATCTGTAAAACAAGTGTTACATTTATAACGTGTTTAGGCCGGTGTCTGAGGCATAGTTTCGAGGTCTCAGTGAAATTATCTTTTAACAAGGTAACGTAAGACCACAAGTTGCCCGTGATGCCTTGACCTACCTGTCAGCACGTGCTCCAGACCTCTCACCTACTGAAAACATGTGATCATTGGTTGACGAGAGACTGGCAGGCCACCATTCTCCAGCTACTATGATTGATGAACTACGGCACAGCAGTAAAGCAGCATGGCATGATGTACTAGTATCTGTGATCCTTGCTCATTTCGAATCGATACCGGGTTATGGGTATTGTTGCCGTCGCCGGTGGAAGTCTGTGTACTAAATTTCACACGATGTGTACTTCCAAATGTTTCCCAAATTTAATAAAGTATTTCTCTATTATACTGTATACGCACAAAAAAACGAAAAGTTCTTTACTATCCTTCGTAATGTTGCAATTTTAATGACCAATAGTGTATATACCTCAAAGAAATGCCAAAGTGTAAATATTAAATATCCCATTGCCGATATGGATAAATGTGTGATTAGGAGGCAATTTTGCCTAAATTGGAAACAATACAAAGAAAAACCAAATTTGCAAAACCTTCATAGTTTTTGTTACACGCAAGGAAAAATTATTCTGTCTACAAGATTTGCTTTAAATTATGCTACGTAGTATAAACGAATTATCGTGTGCGAACGACACAATATACATTAAAAGGACATCCTACACTAAGTTTGTACGAAAAAATGAAGCATCGGAATTAAAGCGGCCTATAGTTTATTGAGACATTTGCTCTGTGAATAAATGTTGCCAAAGTGATAGCGTGCGAGGAGTATTGTCGAACAAAACTGCCAGTCATGTTAAACTCATAGAAAACTTAAGTTTTGTAGCACTAATGGCTTTACACACAACTGGTTTCAATCATACTTAACAAACAGAATGAAAAAAAACTTGTGCTCAATAAGTCAGACAATGTTGGAAAGGTATAAAAGTTTAGTGACTGGGGATCAGCAACAAAGTGATTTCCACAGGGTTTAGTTTTGGGTCCACTCCTGTTCCTTATACACAGCCGGAAAAAGAAAAAAAATCGGTACACTCTTTTTGAGGTTTACCAATTCATTCAAGATTTATTGTTCCAATAATGCATTTGGAGTACATGAAATTATTACGTTCACAGATTAATACCACAAGCGGTTCTGACGTACCAGGTATCGACCCATCATGAAACACCAATATTAGTACGTGCTTAACCCCCACGGGCGGCAATGAAGGCGATGACTCTGACATCCAGTCGATCGTACAGGTGTCGAATACTGTCCTGGGATACGTTATGCCACGCCAGCTCGACCTGTTCACGAAGTTCTGTAGTTTGATCAGTCAGAACATTACGACGACCGATCTACTATCGATACAAACCCTTCCAGGTGATAGCAGCGTCACCGGGCGAGGAATGACTGCTGGCCATACACAAACATAGTGCATGTAGTGTCAGTGCGCGTGCTGTCCTTATGTAGAATGAGGAAGCCGCGCCATCTATCCGAGTTTGACCGAGGGCAGATTGTGATGGCCCAGAGGCTCGGTACGAGCGTTTCGGAAATTGCACGACTTGGGTGTTCGAGGAGTGCTGCGGCGAAACCAAGGTGAAACCACGTTCAGACATTGTGGGATTGGACGGCCACCGCTCATTACAGATGTCGGACGTCGTAGGCCGGCCAGATTGGTAAAACAGGACAGGTGGCGGCGACCTGTGACGGTATTAACATCAGTCTTTAATGCTGGGCAGAATACAAGTGTGTCTGAACACACAGTGCACCTAGCACTCCTAACGATGGACCTCCGCAGCCGACGAGCCATGCATGCGCCAGTGTTAACACCACAACATCTGCAACTACGACTGAAATGGGCACTTGAACGTAGACACTGGACGTTATCGCAGTGGCAGGGCGTTGCATGGTCTGATGAATCCCGATACCTTATTCATCATGCGATGAGAGGGCGTGAATCCTTCGTCTTCCAAGCGAACAGCTCCGAGGTTCCAGTGATCTCGAGCAAGGCACAATTACGGCCAAGAAATATCGTAAACTGGTTGCAGACCACGTACACCTCTTCATGACGATAATGTTTCCGAACGGCAGTGGCACTTTTTCAACAACATAATGCGCCTTGTCACTAGCACAGAAGTGTGATAGAGTGGTTCAGGGAACACAGTGGCGAGTTCCAATTGATGTGCTGGCTCCCCCATCTCGCAACATCTGAACCTGATCGGACACATCTTGGATGGGGTGAACGTGGCGTCAGAGCTCATCGCTCCTCTCCCCGGAATTTACGGGAATTAGGTGACTTGTGTGAGCAGATATTGTGCCAACTCTCTCCAGCGACCTACCGAGGCTTCATTGCTTCATGACACGATGCGTCGCAGCTGTTACTTGTGCCAAATGTGGACATACCGGTTATTAGGTAGGTGGTCAGAATGTTCTGGCTGATCTGTGTAAGAGCTGGTTAACGCGGCGCACGAGTCACTTCTCGTCGCATCATATACCACATGTTCTCGACTGGAACAAGTAGAGATATTGTGCTGGCAAGGGAAGTTACTACACGTCTTTCAGAGCACACTGAGTTTCACATTTCACGGGCAGGATGTGGGCGAACAATATCCAGTGGGAACAACACATCACCTTCCTGTTATAAGAACGGCGAAAGGTCGTGTCTAACAACATTCTGCACGTACCGAACGCTGGTTAATGTCCTCTCCAGAAATATCAACGGTGATTGAGGCTTTTATCTTATCGCACCCCAGATCATAGGGCCAGGGGTGGAGCCAGTGTGTCCTGGAAGAATGGACAGTACGGGACAACGCTCACCAGTTCTAAGTCGTATGCGAAAACGACCATCACTTCCATGCAGATAGAATCTCCTTTCAGCGCTGAAGATCATGGCGAGTCATTTCATCTTAAAAGTGGTCCTCTGACGGCACCAGTCCATGCTGTGGAGTTAGTGGAAGACGGGAAAAACGTGCGTGTGCCCGTTGGCCCACTGCTGATAACCGGTTCGCAACAGTTCGTGCTGACATGTCTAGGATCACAAGCCCTCTTATCTGTGCTGTGGTAGCTGCACGATCTGCCGCTGCTGCCCTTACAATATGAAGATCCTGGCGTCTGTGCTGCGTGGATGTCCAGAACTTCGTCTATGGGTGTGTGAATGGTCACGTGACCACTGATACTTGCATCGTTGCAAAACTAACACTACACGTCCAAACTTGCGTGGCAATTCTCCAAAAGGATCATCCTGCCACTCGGAAGACCACAATTTGTCCCCTTCAAACTCGCTCTGGCGGCTGTTGGAAGCACGGGTGCGTCTCCGAGGCACGGTTGCCTGCTTGCATCACACCTTTGCAGCGCACTGAGCTCTCTGACTGTGAGCAGTCCCTATTAAAGGACAGACGCAGATGGCGCTCTGTTAGCTATGCCCCTACGCTATCTGTTGGTGGACGGCGTTGAAAACATTATCATCAACTGTGGCATTCGTCGTCACCGTCTCAAAATTGGTGTCGTCTTTCCAGGAGTACTGATTTTTTTCCAGCATTGTATATGTGAATGACCTTCTACTTATGCAGAATTTGTATTTTTTTAGATTATATTAGTTTTATAATAAATCTTACTAGAGAGAAAGCAACAGAAAAGACTGTTAACGTTGTTTTATAAACTATTATTAGTTGGTTCTCTGAAAATGGACTACCTCTAAATTTTCAGAAAACACGCTATATTCAGTTCTGTTTAACAAATAGTCGTATCAACAGTTGATGTAATACATGAACAGGAGTCAGTAAATGGGACAGAATATCCAGATTTTTAGGTGTACATGTTAATGAAGAGTTGAACTGGAAGAATCATATTGCTGAACTTTTCAAACCAGCAAGTTAAGCTACTTTTGTCCTACAAATAATTGCTAGTCTTGGAAACACACTAACCAACATCCTGACATACTTGGCATATTTTGATTTAATATAATGTCTCATGAAATAATTTTCTGGGGTAGCTTATCACTTGCAAGGAAAGTATTGATTGCACAAAAGTGAACAGTGAGGACAACACACGGTGTTCATCTACGGTCGTCATGTAGGTACCACTTCAAGGAGTTGGGAATTTTAACTGTACCATCACAATATACGGCAGTGGAAGTCGTCATGGATAATCCATCATAATTTGAGAAGAATAGTGATATCCACACCTAAAACACTAGAGGAAAAAAATGACCTTCAATGGCCATCATTAAACCCGTCGGAGGTTCAGAAAGGAGTTCAATTTGCAGCAACAAAAACCTTTGACCATTTGCCCAATACCATGAAACTCTGACAGATAGCAAAGCAAGTTTTAAATCTAACCTAAAATCATTTCCCATGGACAACTCCTTCTATTCCATCGACGAATTTTTGTTCAAAAGCTGGTAGCCTGTAACAAAAATAGAAAAAAAACAACAGATTTGAAGTGTAGTGGCATGAGTAGGACTAAAAATAATGTGTTCATTAATGTTAACATTAATATTGTATAATGTATACCTGTAAACTAATTATTTTCGCATCATTTCGATAAAAGAGTCGTTCAAATGGTCTACAGAATATTTAACTAGCTAACTAACTGCGTGGTATGCAGGTCGTTCGCGTATAGACATGTAACAGAGGTCCACTTGTCAGAATATTGTAGTGTACTCTGATACTAAATTCGGTCCCTCTTTCTCGGGCGTAAACCCGACGTTGCTGGCACCTTCGCCAGGTCTGTAGTTCACTTTGACGAATAACACTTCTATTGTTATTCTGGAACAAAATGACGCCAACTTGCTGTCCTGTTATATCCGTTACATCGGAAATTTGTTTAAAAGTACATCCGTTTCGCCTCAAAAATCCTCATAGCAGCTGTGAATCAGACCTCGAGAGACTGAATTATTAACCTGACGGTTACCAGATGAGCTGCCAGCTAGCAAGTGTCGCGATGAGGGAATGAGGTTTGTATTGCAGCGAGCAATGTTTAGGCCCGCGGTCGGCGGGCGCGGCTAGTGAAAGTGAAAGCAGCTGGGCTTACTTTTGCTGCGCATCTTCGCAGCAGCCACAACACGGAGACCAACCCTAATGGTACGTGACATCTGCACGTCTACCGCACCATTGCAGTATTACCGCGAGTAAGCCAGGCTCGTGTGTCGTTGGTCAGCCTTGTAACTGGATGGAGTTCAAAAAATGAACAACGTGTCTTCACTTTTGTCCGAAGGTTAAATACAGTCCAGCAATCAGAGCATAATTCCCTTAAGAGTGTGTTATAACTGGATGACAGATGGCCCCTAGAAGCTCTACAATCTAAGAAAGAAAAAAAAAATCCGACGCCTCACAGAGGAACTATCGGACTGGGATGGAATGACCATGTGCAAACAAACAAATGATTTCAGTTTCGGAAAAATTGGATGATTTATTCAAGAGAAAGAGCTACACAACTTGAGCAAGTTATAACGTGTGGGTTCACTCCTGGCCCTTATGCAAGCACTTATTCAGCTTGGCATTAATTGACAAAGTACACTACTGGTCATTAAAATTGCTACACCAAGAAGAAATCCAGATGATAAACGGGTATTCATTGGACAAGTATATTATACTAGAACTAACATGTGATTACATTTTCACGCAATTTGGGTGCATAGATCCTGAGAAATCAGTACCCAGAACAACCACCTCTGGCCGTAATAACGGCCTGGGCATTGAGTCAAACAGAGCTTGGATGGCGTGAAGAGGTACACCTGCCCATGCAGCTTCAACACGATACCACAGTTCATCAAGAGTAGTGACTGGCGTATTGTGACGAGCCAGTTGCTCGGCCACCTTGACCAGACGTTTTCAATTGGTGAGAGATCTGGAGAATGTGCTGACCAGGGCAGCAGTCGAACATTTTCTGTATCCAGAAAGGCCCGTACAGGACCTGCAACATGCGATCGTGCATTATCCTGCTGAAATGTAGGGTTTCGCAGGGATCGAATGAAGGGTAGAGCCACGGGTCGTAACACGTCTGAAATGTAACGTCCACTGTTCAAAGTGCCGTTAATGCGAACAAGAGGTAACCGAGACGTGTAACCAATGGTACCCCATACCATCACGCCGGGTGATACACCAGCATGGCGATGACGAATACACGCTTCCAATGTGCGTTCACTGCGATGTCACCAAACACGGATGCGACCATCATGATGGTGTAATCAGAACTTGGATTCATCCGAAAAAATGACGAATGCCATTCGTGCACCCAGGTTCGTCGTTGAGTACACCATCGCGGGCGCTCTTGTCTGTGATGCAGCGTCAAGGGTAACCGCAGCCATGGTCTCCGAGCTGATAGTCCATGCTGCTGCAAACGTCGTCGACCTGTTCGTGCAGATGGTTGTTGTCTTGCAGACGTCCCCATCTGTTGACTCAGGGATCGAGACGTGGCTGCACGATCCGTTACAGCCATGCGGATAAGATGCCTGTCATCTCGACTGCTAGTGATACGAGGCCGTTGGGATCCAGCATGACGTTCCGTATTACCCTCCTGAACCCACCGATTCCATATTCTGCTAACAGTAATTCGATCTCGACCAACGCGAGCAGCAATGTCGCGATGCGATAAACCGAAATCGCGACAGGCTAGAATCCGACCTTTATCGAAGTCGGAAACGTGATGGTACGCATTTTTCCTCCTTCCACGAGGCATCACAACAACGTTTCACCAGGCAACGCCGGTCAACTGCTGTTTCTGTATGAGAAATCGGTTGGAAACTTTCCTGATGTCAGCACGTTGTAGGTGTTGCCACCGGCGCCAACCTTGTGTGAATGCTCTGAAAAGCTAATCATTTGCATATCAGAGCATCTTCTTCCTGTCAGTTAAATTTCGCGTTTGCAGCACGTCATCTTCGTGGTGTAGCAATTTTAATGGCCAGTAGCGTAGTTGGACGTTCTCCTGTGGAATACCGTGCCATGCGACATTCTCTCAGTTGGCGCGTTAGATCGTTCTCATTTGGGGGATTCGGCACCCTTGCTGGCCAAGGCAGGGTTTCAAGCACGAAGAGAAGTAGCTCTCGCCGTGTGCGGCGGGCACTATCTTACTGAAATGTAAGCGCAGGATGGCTTGCGATGAAGGGCAACGAAACGCGTCGTAGAATATCGTCGACATACCACTGTGCTGTAAGGGTGCCGCGGATGACAATGTGTCCTACTACGAAATGGAATGGCATCCCGGACCCAACTCCTCGTTATTGGAGCGTAAGGCGGGTGACAAAAAGGGTTGTATCCCACTACTGTCCAGGGCATCTCCAGACACGTCTTAGGCCTGGAATCACATTGACCGTAGTAGAATTGTCTTCAGGGTACCACTTCAAATAGAGTCCCAATGACCAGCGAAGACGTATCTGGAGATGCCCCAGATAGCGGTGGGATACCAACCTGACCGTCGCTCGCCATACAGCCTAGCAGCAGGAGTGATGGTCTGGCTGCCATTTCATTACTTTGCAGGACCCATTTGGTTGTCGTCCATGGTATCCTTACAGCACGGCAGTATGTCGACGACACTCCACACTCCGTTTTGTTGCCCTTCACGGCAAGCCATCCAGGGCTTACATTTCTGCAAGATAACACCCGACCGCACACGGCGAGAGTCTCTACTGCTTGACTTCGTGCTTCCCAAACGCTACTTGGACCAGCAAGGTCGTCGTATCTCTTCCAAACTGAAAAAAATTGGAGCATTATGGCCGCCGCCCTTCAACCAGCTCGGAATTTTGACGATCTAAGTGGGCAGAATTTGGCAGAATATTCCTCAGGAGGACATTGAACAGCTCTGTCAATCAATGGCATGCGGAATTCCATCCCATTCCGATAATTCCTTCGTTGTGCATCGTCGACTTGATGACCAGTTGAGAAGTGGATAGGTAACGTTAGAAAACATGGAGGAGTAACTGAAAGACTATGGCTGAAAACTGTAACGTGTGGAAAAGTTCTAGAGGAGGCCTTCATCCAGCAGTGGATGTCGAATGGCTAGTGATAATGATGATGGCGTAATAATTACACAACAATAGAAGGCTAATTAAAGAATATCAGAGGAATATACGACGAGAATAATTTTACAGACATGAGCAGCGTTCAGATTTGAAGAGTAAAATCTACCACTCATTCATAGTCCAGTCTCAGAGTTGCTGATGACACAAAAACGAGCAAGTATTGTCTTGAGCTGACATTGCTGGGTGTCTTGTTTAAAGAACAATCACGGCTTTTGCCTCAAGTGATGTACTGAAACCATGACAAACCTGCTTGGGTATGGCCGTAATGCCTTTATTTTCGTATATGTGTGACGCTCCACGCTGGACACACAAATATTTTGCAGCATTTACAAAGCAAATATTTTAGCTGTAGCGTCAACAGTCTTTAGAGTTGAAATATTTCGAGACATTTAAATGAAAAGATCTTCGTAATTTGCATCTTACATTCAATCAGGGGACCACTAAAAGATTTATTTTTATTTCAAAGAACATACTATATGATGGAAATGAATAACGGGAGTCATTTTATTGCACGTGCCTTTCTTAAGTACTTAGACGAGTTCAAGATACTTCCTTCTATTCTTCCGCTGTCATTAAAGCGGTCATCTACTTGAAGGTCGGTTTGACCAGCACAGTACTTGACTCGATATGGCACTATTGAAGGTGGTAGGCATTCGTAGTAGAGGTGGTAGACATTAGTAGCTATTTCAAATCTTATTTGCGGGAGAAATTTTCATCGCCGATACGGGACCGGCATGGATAGGAAAGATTGTTGGAAAACAGTTTGTGAACGTGAGACTATGTGTCCGTGTTCTGGATTCAGGCCCAATCCACTTCGCACTGTCTCATGACTTCAGGACATTGCCACTGTTGATGGGAACTTTAAGGTCGGCTACCCTCACTGCGGCATTAGAGAGGAGTAGGCCATACGTCTGCATAGGAGTTCACCAGCTCCCTATTTCTCTAATCAATCTGAGATAGTTATAACACACAGATTTCGTGGAGAAAAGCCGCCAAGTATGCCCCGAGTAAGAATTACATTTCGAGCAGGTAGCTGACCTGCCTCTCGGTGTCTTCCAGTCAGTACTGTCTTATGACTTTACTGCCTCCCTGCAAATACGAGTGAAGGGACACGCATCCTTATTTCTTCAGATATATTCTATCATCTAATAAAATCTAAGCCACGACGAGCTGTTGTTACATGACCTTGAACGTGGTATTACGTGCCTTCTCCGTTGCTACTGCCCATACGATGTTCGTACGCGTAAGAGCAGCTGGAATGCGTGGGACGAGGCTTATTACTAAGGGATACTGGTCATATAGACTATGAGGAGCGTTGTTGTGTGTTAACATTGCTGTATTGTGTATCGTACGCAAAAAATTTGAAAGAAAAATTGTAAAATGTATTTTGAAATGATTTTTCTAAACGTAGGAAATAAAATAGATTAGAGAAACATTTTATGCGCCCTTGAAAGACTTAATGAGCAAGAGAGCTTGGATATACTATGTGACCTAACTTAAGCTAGTGAAATTTGTAAAAACCTAACCTTATTTCCTGTGCAAGATTTCGGGTACAATTCAACGGCACAGCAAATGATTCTCCAACTTATTTTATGTCTCATTTTTAGACAAATCACTTCACAAAACATTTCACCATTTTTTAATTTTTTTTCAAGTTTTGTTTAGAAAGCATGAAATGTACAAGGGGCGTTCAGTAAGTAATGGAAACCATTTTTTCTGAAATCAGATTGTTTTATTCAGGATTCCAATACACCAAACTTTTCCCCACTCTTTTGGTTACAAGATCCTATTTTTCAACATAATCTCCATTAAATGTGACGGCCTTACGCCACCTTGAAGTCTCCTCGTACCTAAGGAATCAAATCCCTGAGAATTGCCCTATATTTCTATATAATATGTATACCATCTCATTTCTCGACTAAACTCCTAATTGTTTTGATCAGTGTTGGGTATTAATGCTTTGATGGACCAAACGTCATAGACAAAAGGAACACACAAGCCAAGAACACACAAATGACTGCCCGGATTATGTGTCACATCATTCAGCACATTTCTTCCATGCGTTAAACAAGAACCGTTTGAAAATCTGTGTTGTGAAATATAAGAGTATGTGATGTGTGGTGGATATATATTGAAAAAATTTGAGTCCTCCTATGATTTGAATACTTTGCTAAAGCCCTCGTATGTTTTTGTTAAGCCATGGCGCTTGGAGAATGCAAAGTTCGTATGTATTTATCAGCGGTATTGGCCGATTTTGCAAGTACGCACTAATAAGTGTCCTGTACTTCCTGAATTCCTAGTAGGTGGTATTCGTTCAGTTATGCATCACTACAGTCAACAGTCAAGATTTCCTAAATTGTAAACAAATTTGTTCAGAGTGCCATATTCATTATTGTTATATAAGGAACTGCTGCCATTCAGTAACTTCACACACCGGACGGTTTTCAAATGTTTCAAATGGCCCTGAGCACTATGGGACTTAACGTCTGAGGTAATCAGTCCTCTAGAACTCAGAACTACTTAAACCTAACTAACCTAAGGACATCACATACATTCATGGCCGAGGCAGGATTCGAACCTGCGACCGTGGCAGTCGCGCGGTTCCGAACTAAAGCGCCTAGAACCGCTCGGCCACTGCGGCCGGCGGGACGGTTTTCTGGAAGCCAAGTAGGTCTGCTAGAACAGAATGAGGTGATATAAGGAATACCATGACGAGAGGACTTGACATGGTGGAAAAGGAAGGAAGATTAGAGTTGAACGTAGCGTCGACTGCGAGGTCATCACAGACGGACCACAGTTTCGGATTACGAAACCATGGGGAAAGAAGTCGTCCGTGCCCCTTTCAAAGAATCCAACCCGGGATTTGTCTATAGCGATTTAAGAAAATCAAGGAAAACTTAAATCTGAATGGCCGGACTGGGATTTGAGCCATAGTGCTTCCGAATGCGAGTCCAGTATACTTTTCACGTGGTGCCACGCTGGTGTTAGCCGTTCCTTCAGATACCAACTTAAGTCTGTTTAAGATACTAACAAACGCAACTGAAATTTTACAATTCACAGACGGAACGTGCATCTGAATTTCTTGCCCTGTTACGGTTAAGGTAACTTTGTAGTGGTGCGATAAAATTGATGAGGAAGAGCGAGTGGCCGTATTAACATAGGAACAACACAGAGTAAATAGGAGGCTGGTGGCTGCCTCTGAAATGAAACTTTTATGCTGAAGTTACAGCATGATTGCGTACCAGGCGGCCTGAATAGCGCAGTCGTTTCACGTCAACCACTTCGCAATTGCGGCAGAACAATGAGAGGCGGCGTGATTTTCTATGACCGTGATGGCCCTCGCTAACACGTTCCAGCACACTGAGTCGTTTCGTCATAGAGTGTGCTTTCGCTAAGGCGTTTTGCATGCCAAGTCGATGTTTGCCCATTGGCGACTTGTCACTTCTAGTACGGTTAACGAAATGTTCAGTCGTTTACTCTTTTTCCTTATTTGTACAGTTGATTTTTAACAACTGAGGGGGAATGCCTTTGAAATTCAAAGAACAAATAAGGACTAATGAACACCTGTCCAGATATGCATGGTTACAATTTTAGATTTCATTATACTAATACCCTGCAGTCCCTATACATCACGCCGCCATGTGGCCTAGAAGCGGTGTTGGCAGTGAACCTCACAAAGGTCGTGTTGTACATGGGTTGATAAAAAGTAGTGGTAACACTGCCATAAAATGAAGGATGTGAGTCACATGATATGCCCGCTGTCTGTAGCTGGTATCAGGTCAGTTGAAGCAACGTAATGAGCGGTGACAGCTGTGTTTGAGTCAGTCACCGTGTGTACTAGAGGCCAGATCAAGCGCCCTAACTCTATGTTCAGGAAACACGAACAAAGTGAGTGGATCAGTATTGAAGTGGCACTTGGTCGAAGCGCACAACAATGTTTCCTACTGCACTGCATCCCACCATCCTTCACAAAAGTGCGCGATGCTGCAAGGCAAACCACGTGCAGGAGCTCCTGAGTACATAGGGGTGGGAGATATTATAGCATCCACTGTAGTCACCCGATATGAGTCCATGCGATTACGACCTGTTCGCCAAAATGAGCAGAACCTCTTCGTGACACGCTCTACAACACAAGGCGTACCATAGGGCGCTCCTTGCCAGTCATCGACAGAGAGAGATGCACTGATGGCGTACGACGTCTTCCATCTCTATGGGGTGACCGAGATGCAGGGCGATTTTCTTGAGGACACGTAATACGGTGAATGTGTGCCAGTAAATTCTAGTATGAATTATAACTGCATTGCCGCTACTTTTTACCCAGCCCTCGTATATTTCCGCACTTCATTCAACTCCACCAATCTGTATCAAAATGACGCTATAGATAAAATGAATGTTTTTCTAGTGTTTATTTGTCCCAGCAGGGCTCTATCCATCATGTAGTAGCCAGATGCTCCATTGTACCACCGAAGGCACTTCATCCAGCAGAGGAACCGGTGTCCCGCAGATACGTCCAGCCTGTGTTGGGTATCGGCCCCACGAGGTGTCGCCACTCACCCACTAAAGTTGAACCGGTACGAATGATCCATGACTACTACGCCGACTCATTCAGGCTGAATCATTACTCATGGTCGGTAACAATGTTGCCGTGGTTATATACGTGCTTGTTGCGTTGATTATAGTATCCCTCGAAAATGTGGGCTCTTCAGTGTACGGGACTGATATAGGAATTTCGAATGGTCTCTACTGTGGAAAACATGCATCTCCAGGTATAAAAGTGCATTAGAGTTTAATCGTTCTTTGTCCTTCTATGGATCATATTTCGAAAGTTGCGCACATTGTTCAGAATAATGTCGTAGAATGATACACATTGGTGGAATGTACGTTACTTTCTTCCGAGGTACTGTAAATACCTGAATGGGACACACGTTGTTTCTCATATTCTTTTCTATGCAATGTCAACTTATAACAATGTTTGATATGCCACTCTGTAGTTCCGTTTACATTCGCACAAAACCATCACAAAAATAGGAAGGAGACATCTGCGATCGTTTCTAATCTCTCTTGTAATTTTTTTTTGCCGTGATTCCTTTTTATAATGTTCAGTCGGTTCCCTCCATCATTAAGAGCTCCTATATGGAAAAGAGCGTTTCTCATAACGGTTCGTTGAGGTAAGTTTTGTATGTGATCTTACTGTCAGATGCAGAAGGGGCAAATTTATAGATACCTATACGGATATGGTAGGCACAAGTGGTTCGTACCTCTTTCAGGTTGTGTAAGTGTGTCACCGTATGTGGAGCACACAAACAAACTAGTTGAAACGTAAGAAATGGGAATCACTGCTGTGCTAACGTATTCAATAACCAATCATAGCTGAGGAGTGTCGAAGAATACTGCAGTCGACTAGATGCACACACGTAGGAAGAAGATTAGCGCGGATTAGTTACCGGTGGAATGGAGTTCTACGAGCTTCCATTACACTGAGGTGACCAAAGTCATAGGATACCTCCTAATATTGAGCCGGTCCTCCTCCTGCCTGGCACAGTGCAGCAAAACGACATTTTGTCAGTGGGGTGAGTGATTATTTTGTAAACATTTTTTTGTTTATTTATAGACGCAATCACATTTTTATGACACAGCTATAACCGGTCTCGGCCATACAATGACCATCTTCAGATTCTAAAGGCAGCATACACTGAACACAGGTTCATGCGTTGTCAAACTGACAATCTGAAGATGGTCATTGTATGGCCGAAACCGGTCATGACTGTGTCATAAGCATGTGATTGCGTCTATAAATAAACAAAAAAAATTTATAGTGTAGCAACTCGATACAGCATGGACTCAACAAGTAGTTGTAAGTACCCTGCGGAAACATTGTGCCGTGGTGCCTCTACAGCCAGCCATGATTGCGAGTGTTTCTGGTGCAGGATTTTTTGCACAAACTAACCTTTCGCTTTTGTCCCATAACTATGCGATGGGATTCATGTCGGGCGATCTTGGTGGCCAGATCAGTCACTCGAATTGTCCAGAATGTTCTTGAAATATGACATGGTGTTTTGTCTTCCATAAAAGTTCCATCGTTGTTTGGGAGCATGGCGTCCATGAATGGCTGCATGTGTTTTCCTAGTAGCCGAAATCCAGAGGGCCCAGTCCATTCCATGTAAACACAGGCCATACCATTATGGAGCCACCACCAGCTTGCACAGTGCCTTGTTGACAAATTGGATCCTGGTTTCGTGGGATCTGCGCCACACTCGGACCCTACCATCTGCTCTTAGTAACTGAAATCGGGAGTCATCATGACGAGGCCATAGTTTTCTAGTCGTCTAGAGTCCAACTGATATGATCACGAACGCAGGAGAGGGGCTTGCAGGCGATGTCGTGCTTTTATCAAAAGCACTCGCATCGGTCGTCTTCTGCCACAGCTCATTAACCCCAGATTTCGCCACATTGTCTTAAGGATACATTCGTCGTACGTCACACATTGATTTCTGTGGTTATTTCACGCAGTGTTGCCTGTCTGTTAGCACTAACAACTCTACGCAAACACCGCTGCTCCCGGTCGTTGAGTGGAGGCCGTCAGCCAGTACGTTGTCCGTGGTAAGAGGTAATGCCTGAAATGTGGTATCCTCGGCACACAGATAACACTGTGGATCGCGGAATATTGAATTCCCTAACGGTTTCCGAAATGGAATGTCCCATGCATCTATCTCCAACTACCATTCTGCAATCAGGGTTTGTTAATTTCCGCCATAATCACGTCGGAAACCTTTTTATATGAATCACCAGAGTACAAACGACAGCTCCTCCAATGTGCTGCCCTTTTACACCTTGTGCACGCGATACTACCACCATCTGCAGATGTGCATGTCACTATCCCTTGACCTTTGTCACTTCAGTATAAAGCCATTCACCTTATAACAGAATCATAGAAGCCAGCAGTACCTTTACAATGAAAACTATCTACGCGTTGAACGTCTTGATTATTCTTGGAGGCCACATGTGGGACTGGCTATTGGAACCAGTTTATTCCGAAGTTTCCGATAGTGGGTGCATGGAGAATCTGTTATCCAAAGAGTTGACAGTATTCTGCAGAGTTGCGGGTAATCCGGTTGGGCTATAACCGAGGTAAGTTATTCCGTGGCGCAGCTTCTGGTTCGGAATGAGGCTCATTTATTTAAAAGGAGGCCTAGAATAGAACAGGAAATGGAGGGGAGTGCTGGTCACCGATCCTTAAGCGTGAGGCTTTTTCCACGCATAAACAGGTTTGGAAGCGTTTTCTCCCTCATTCCTGCTGCAGTTACCCGGCTGTGCGTAATGCACTAACGCGCCCATCATTCGCCACAACAATCTGCCTCGGCATTCATGCAACTACACTTCAGATCATCAGCAACAAATCGTCTCCAGATAAATCTCTCTGCGCTTGATCGTAATGCACGCATTGTTAGTGTGGGAAGAAAGGATTTAGAAATTATTTGCCGGCTCACTCAACAAAGCGTTCGAATGCTGGAGGCACTTCCAGTTGCTGCTACAAAGGTTGAGATATGAATTACGTGATGGTTACACGTACGATATTCGGAAACTCTTCCTACAAAGTAAATAGAGGCCAAACAAAATATTAAATTGTTTATTCATGGTTAAATCACAGTTGCTAGTCTCGGCAGAGGAAATGCTAATGAAAAAGAAAAAAATGTTTCTTACTAATACGCAAAAGGTCACAGTGCAGGCACCGTCAGCTCCACGTGGCATCAACTCATTTCGTGAACAGAAGATCTGCGAAGTCATACCACTTCGACAACAACCTACAGCAGCCTTAGAATTTTAGGTGAATGATCTTAGGTGGAACATTTCTTTAACTACGACACATAAAGGGTTTATAGAGGCACACACAGCGACCAGACTATTACCTGCATTTTCCAGTAACGATAATGTAACAACGTTTATGGGTTGCTTGATCCATGAGAGTATGCACTACCCTGCGGCACACACCTCCGTAGTCGAGGTCACTAACTGACGCCTTTGTGGGAGCACTGGACTCAGAAGTAACTGGTTCGAATCCTGGTAGTGGAAGAAATTACCACCACCGGTATTTGGCCGGAAAGTGGAGGAGATATGGTGCAGTAAAGCTCCTTATCATCAGAAATTCCTCCACCTTCTGGAGTAAGTTCCAAACCTCTCTGCAGCGCCTCGTATAGTAAGGGCAAGTGGCACTGTTTAATAAAGATCTGACCATCGGATGGACACGTTAAGCTGGTGGTCACCTTCATGCTACTCGAAAGGAGTAGGTTATGTGCTGGCAAAGGGTTTCACAGTCTCTCTTCTCTCATTATCGAACAACACAAATATAACGCCATATTATGCACACAGTCGTTACAGACACCCACACTCAATACCTACACTTAAGATACAACTCTCATACCCCACGTGAAAAGGGGCAATTGTGTGCGGAGGAAGTAAACCCTATTTCATTAAACGGCTACGGGAATACTAATTTTGAACCACCGAGTGGCAGCACATTGCCTGTATGATAACTAGAGCACGGAATTTTATGTGACTGCCTATTCTTGGCTTCGCTCTAGGCACATGAAAATTGTCAGTACCCACAATCTATGTTATTTTGGCAGCGTAAATACATTTCCGTTTATCGTTATATATTTTTACATATTTCACTATAGTTACATGTTTTTACGTATCCTAACTGTAAGGTACACAAGATTACATGCTATTGCGTTTTTACCCTTCTTCATATTTTTTCATGCCCCCAGTAGAAAAATATCGGAATGCGACCTGTAATAAAAGATGAAGACCAGAAGTAAGTTTCCTCTAAAAATGACGTCCTGCTTTAATGAAACGTGATTAATTGAGCATTGAGTTGGATTATGAAAGCCGGCCGGAGTGGCCGTGCGGTTATAGGCGCTACAGTCTGGAACCGCGTGACCGCTACGGTCGCAGGTTCGAATCCTGCCTCGGGCATGGATGTGTGTGATGTCCTTAGGTTAGTTAGGTTTAAGTAGTTCTAAGTTCTAGGGGACTGATGACCACAATAGTTAAGTCCCATAGCGCTCAGAGCCATTTGAACCATTTGGATTATGAAGGATGTGCTTTTGTGTAATTTTCTAAAATTCTAATTGCATTTCTCAAAGACAAAGTAAATACATTATCAACAATGCATGTAGCATTGTAGCGGCCATTATTGCGGGTAGTAAAGGGCTTCGTAATCTGATTAAAATGACAATGATTCAGACAAAAGACTCAGAACTAGGAAGCAGCGCGTGCGCCAAGAAAAGTTTGCCAAATAGCATTTCTTAAGACTTCAGGACTGTTTCTGTCATGGTGCCACTTGTTCCATCAAAACCACCATCTAAATTAGAATCTTGGCTTACGACTGGAGACGATTTCACTACTGACTGAGATATTGTTGTATATCAAGCATGCAATAAATACGTTGGGTGCTCTATGAAGTCCCAACTTCAGTAAAATTTACATAGTGATCCGAACACGAAGAACAAAGCAATGCAATCGTCTAAGAAGAATGTGTTATTGATCCAGATGCAGAATGCTACAAGATGGAAATGAATTAATTATCCTTGACATGTGCTCTGCTATGGTTGCTGCGAACATTAGATGGTACAAACTTAAAGTGCCCGAATATCGCACGTTTCTGCAAAAGATTCCAAATGAACCGTCATTAAGGAAAAACTATTTAGATTTATGTTACCAGGGGCCTCTGAAAAGTTTGTGACGCTAAGTAACCACCACATATGGATAGCGGGCGAGAGAGTAGATGTACGTGTGCGTTTCACTGGTAATCTCATTGTTGGCAAACTCGACGAGAAGAACAATCAAAGCCATTATTGATATCCTGAAAAGTGTTGGAACGCACAAATCATTCAATGCTAGTTCGTTTTGTGAATGACAGTCTATAAGTACTGCGACCTGAGAGAATTCAAGAAGAAAAAATTCTTGTTATGTAATCGTCTGCAGAGGCCTACATGCTGAAGGTAGCAACCATCCTGCCCTTAGTCTATCTACATATAATACACTTCGACTGTCTGACGCATGCACTGTCAATTGTAGCCGAAGTAGTGCTCTGCAAGTAAAATGGTTCAAATGGCTCTGAGCACTATGGGACTCAACTTCTGAGGTCATTAGTCCCCTAGAACTTAGAACTAGTTAAACCTAACTAACCTAAAGACATCACATACATCCATGCCCGAGGCAGGATTCGAACCTGCGACCGTAGCGGTCTCGCGGTTCCAGACTGCAGCGCCTAGAACCGCACGGCCACTTCGGCCGGCCTCTGCAAGTACCCAGAAGCAAATAAAATAATTTTATATACGAAAAAAGTGTTTCTTAAAACCTCGTATCGTGTGTCGCTATATAGGCTATAGAACTGCTGAGTAATCTATCGTTGCCTGTTGTGCTAGTCCTAAGAAGGTGGGGTACAAGAATCGACGCTCCCGGTTTTTCTAATGAACATTTTTCAAATCTGTGGTTGATTCATTTCCGAGAGAATGAACAGTTTGAGTACGAGAGGCACAAAATGCTTTTACAGAATCGAAAATCGATAATGCTTCGGCATACATCCACAGCAACTTCGTTTTCCTTAACAATTAGAATCCATCGAATTGCCTTTGCAGAAATCGTTAGAAATTGCTGAGAATATTAAATGCAAGCTTACTGACATTAGAGATAATACTGGGCAGAATGAAGTTGTAATGTTGTTACTTTAATTTCTTCTGAAAGCGGTACTGATAGACAATAAAAGCGGGTTAAAAGCTGTGAGCTGTCTGGGGAAGTTAACCTTGCATTACTGAGCAACTGTTTCACCAGGTATCGAGCCTAGCTTACCAAATTCCCAACCAGACTAACATTAATTATAATCTTTTAGTACTCATCTTACGATAACCGGTGATATATATATAAAAAGACAATTTAAATAAAAAGAAATAAATCAGTCTATATTTGGACATTTATTTTAACATTGATCATTGTTCCGTTAAAATTTCAGCATATCAAACTTGATTCTTAACTAAACTGGTGTCTTATTTAGGATTGTGAAAATGTGAGTTTGTAATCTTACGGAACACATCAAATAGGGAGCCAAGATTGGGAGACTACATACAACACTGCATTCATAAAATAACACACGAAGAACGTTGAAACATATCCAAGAGAAAATCAACCACAACCAACCGATTCAATTTTCACCCAAAGAAGTTACGTTCGTAGCGTAATCCTGTCCGTCATGAAATTACCACACACTGGTATACTAAATTCATACTAACTCTCTGTGAAATCTTCCCGAAAAGAATAGTTGAGGGCTACTTTGATGCTTACATCACATGCTTCACGTGGTCAACTTGGTTTACACAAAGACTCTAACTCCACAATAACTTTGATAATTAAAATAAATTACATCGAAACGCAATTTACAAAAGAAAAACCTCGAACTGGTTACTATCGTCTTACTATTAACCTGATGGGTCAAACTATTGTATAAGCACGTGGTACTGGTCTCACAAACTACACCCCACGTGGGTTGAACATAAAGAAAAGTTGCTATATTGAAAAATATTGTCAAGACGAGACGTTATAATCTCACGCACATTCGCATTAAAGATTGATGATCTTAGTTAGAGTTACTGATCAACACGTGGTTCCACTTTACCCAAGTAGTGACAAAGCGACTACCGGAAGATATTCTGAACTTCACACTCGAATTACACTGCGTTGCAATTTAAGATAAAATTAGGTATTTTAGAGCTAAACCTGAAATAAAGGTGATTAAATTTTCAGTTAGGCTGAACTTAAGAAATCCATTGTCCTACGGACTTAACAGAGACGCGCTTAGCCGGAGATCTTACCACTTCAGACGCTCGCCACGGACGGACTGACGTGGTCCCTTCCTGAGGGTGGCTCACAAATACAAACGGAAGTGGCCAGAGGGGCAGCTCCCTATACCAACATGACAAGGGATGGACAGGACCATACTAAGGATAGAAACCTCTCTGCTTTTAGAAAGCGTAGCTACCTGTTCCGACGTTGGTCCTACTGTTCTCTAGCAGACAGGCTTGTCTACTACCCTCAAGCATGCAACTAGAAATACATTTGCTCATTCATCCTCTCACACAGAAGGGAAGGGGGATGACAGTATCTTATCATATACAGTATATAAAAGAAAGCGGACGTAGGTTCCGTATGAGACTGTGTGACATGAATTACATATAAACTGTGTTTTAAAGTGTAGTAGTGTGACAGCTCGTTCTTGTTTATGTGTAAAAGTAACACGTTTCACTGCTCAGTCTCCTCCCAGATAGTCAGAAACACAACAGTAAATTTAGAAGAGGAATATATGCCGTAAATGACAACAGATTTAAAAAATTAACATGAAAGGAATCCAACAGAGACCTTTCAAAGTAAATAACCTTGACGCTGTTTTGGCAAGAAATCCAGGATACTCGACTTTCGCTACTATCTGCAGTATCATCGGTGGAGGAGAAAAAGGTCCTCTAACGGTCGTCTCTCCAGGAATATTTCACCTCTTAAAATTTGCGCCGTGAACGTCCTGTGATTTGATATGTTGTGGCTACAGAGAATTTGGAAAACTACCAGGTTGTTCATTGAGCTTAAAAATGAAAGGTGAAGTTAAGTAACGTAAGTCATTTCGGTGAAGCTGAGAATTTTAGTAAACAGATTTGACCGAAATTAATTTTCTTTTATTTGCGCAGTACGGAATTTTAAAGTAAAAAATTGAATAATATAAACTGAATTTTCTTAATGTAGTATACTTTTAGTGTTTCTGGTACGTTTAAGTGCATAAGATAATCTGTACTGTGGGTAATCAGAAGTGGATTTCAATTGAATTTATTGCTTCATGTTAAATGTTTAATAAAATATTTATATGATGTTACATATTTACATACATATTTACCCATTTTCATTACATACATATGTACAGGAAGTGGGCCAAAATATAGAAGCTTCAGAAACACAACACAGCACAATGCCTAATATGGTATAAGAAAATGCCATTCAAAACAGCTTCCAGTCTTCTCGGAGTGGGGAAATACAGGCCTTGTATGGTTCTCAAGGGAATCTTATACCGTTCTCCCTGCAAAATAGTGGCAAGTTCAGGTAACGATGGTGAAGGTGGATAGGGATCACTCACCGTTCTCTCCTAAGTGGCCCACAAAGACTCAATATTATTGAGATACGGTAACAATAGTGGTCAGGGAAGATGCGACAATTCATCCTCGTGCTGACAAAACCAGTCCTGGACGATAGGAGCTGTGTAACCAGGGACCCTGTCGTCTTGAATTCCGTTCCTGTTACGGGTATTTGCATCACTGATGGCTTGTTTTGGAATTCCAACTCTACCAACAGTTCCCTGCTTATCGTACTCCCTTCGTGTTGTTTTGATGCTGACAGGGTTCGCGAATGCGACATTCAGTTCTGCGGTGGCTACTGCAGAAATGACTGTCGAATTTTCGTCGTAATCCTCTTCAACGACCGTCTGTCACGATCGCTCAGCACTCAATTCCGTCCGCATTTTGACTTAGCGGACGACGTTTTTCGACTTTCGCTTTATGCGGTATGAATCTTCGATACGGCGCCACTTGGATCACCAAACACTTTGGCTACCTTGGTTATGGAAGTACTCATTATACAAGCGCCAACAATTTGTTCACGTTCGAATACACTTAGCTCCGACATAACGCACTCACAACTACACAGAGCACTATTCTGATCATGATTGACACTTGCAACATATTGAGCGCATTGTGCAGGTGCCGTTTGTGATCAAACTCAACAGCCCAACCGAAGGTTTCTCTAGCATCGGCGTCTGTGTTCCACCATGCATTTCTAGCAGTGTTTCCATATTTTTTTTCAACCCCTGTACATATTGTGCGTGTTGATATTACATAACCAAAAACGGCGGGCACTTAAACTACAAGACAGAGGATGGAAAGGAGGAGTGTTAGAATTTTACATTTCTTCAGTATCGACGTCTGTAGCTTCGACCAATCTCACTTAGGTAAAGACGTAGCAGAGAATCGGTCGCCTCTTTCTGAAGGAGCCATCCCAGCATTTGCCAGTCGTTATTTACGGAAGCTGTAGAAAAACAAATTCAGGATGGCTGGTCAAGGATATGAGCATCACTTAACCAGAATCTCTTCGCAGCAGTGTGGTTATGCTCTCCTAGCAACCCAAGTAGTACATATTTATTTATGCGACGTCACTGTAGCTCTTTTAACCTACCAACTAAGTAGTCTGACTGGTACTGATGACTACCGTTAGTCAATAAATTTTCCCCTTTAATAAAAGATTTTTATTTGTATAAGGCAGAAACAATAACCTTCCATAAAGAAAGGTGAGTAATGTTGCCTTTTCAAAACTACAGAATAAAAATCGGATACTCCCTGGTCATTTTTGGGGGAGTGATTCCGCCTTAGAGGTATGGAATTCATTCAGAACGCTAACTACAATGATGTGAAAGAGTGCAGCTCATTAGTTTACGTGACAGTTGTAGGTTTTGCTAACTAATCGACAGACGTAATTTGGCTCATACGAGGCAGATAGCAACATATCATTTGTTCATCCAGAAGATCTTTACAAACTGTTGAATTCTTTGCACGTTGATTGAGAATAGCTTGTATCGTAGTTGCTCGCTTTTGTCAAGGTTCCATAATTGTTTGTGGGAATTTCTTTCTAAAAATTTATGCAGACCTAAG
Source organism: Schistocerca serialis cubense (assembly GCF_023864345.2). Classification (NCBI taxonomy): domain Eukaryota; kingdom Metazoa; phylum Arthropoda; class Insecta; order Orthoptera; family Acrididae; genus Schistocerca; species Schistocerca serialis. The sequence continues at coordinate 529,465,511 of NC_064640.1, forward strand.
CAGTTAAATTGGACACTCCTGTCTCGTAACATGTGCTAACTCCTTTCGTATTGATGACGATGGCGAAGCGCCGTGGCATGGATTCCACGAAACGCCGAAAACCATGGGGAACTACCCTCTTCAATGGCCGCTGACGCGTCACTAACAACTCCGGGAGACTGGTCAGAGGCGCACACATCTCTCTCCGCGGATCCCAGAAGTGCTCAGTGACCCGGGGACCACACAGGCTTCCTCATTTCCGTGTACTGTTTTACAAAATATTTTGAGACACTTTGGGAGCGATGGAATGTTGCACTACCTTCCTGAAGATACAGGTCGCCTTCAAGGTGCTGTAGGCTAACACACAGATGGACATTACCGGACAGTGGGTTCCCATATTGTTTGCTGGTGAAAGACACTACGAGACGTATCGTGAGGCTCATTTCATTCTCTGTAAACATCACACACACGAGAGTGCCTCTACCACTAGCCTGACCAGTACCCATTTGCAAGCATCGTCAATGAGGTTCCCTTCTGCCATCGGCGTGTACCAACTTATTCAGTGACTCATCGATCCAGGTGACTTTTTTAAATGTTTCTAGCATCCACTTGTGTTTTGTGCTCATGCTATTCTCAGCGCCCCGGGGCGTGGGTGAGCTGTCCGCACAGTGAAGAAATGGTTCTGGTTTGTATGACTGCCCACTGCCTGTTGTTCCCAAACATTGAATTGGTGTGTCACTGTCTGCCTTGTGGCTCATATATCCGCAATTAAAATCCGTGATACTCGGCAGCGACACCTGTCATCAAAATTTTCTTGCCCGCGGCAGAGATATCGGCAGCAGGCGCCTTCACCGAATCTAGGTACTCACGGCATATCTTTGACAGGGTGGTATGTGAAAAGCCAAGTGCCCGCACGACCTCGCAGATGGCGTAACCCATGCGTCGACTTCCCACAGTCAGATGGAAATCAAATGAGCTGATCTTTTGCCATGACCATCTTGCACTCAATTCTAACGCCGACGATCAGTCGATCAGTACAAAATCTATTTGCAGCCCAGTCGCGTGATTCGCGGATCTAGTCAGTTCGCTGTGGTGACAGGTTCTCTCTCTCTCTCTCTCTCTCTCTCTCTCTCTCTCTCTCTCTCTCTCTCTCTCTCTTTTGCCTCCTCCCAAAGAAAACAAAATCATATTTCACAGGTCGTCAGAACACGCTTTTGCCAGATCTCCTTCAGTCGTTCAGATCGAGCGACCCTCCCCCCCCCCCCCCCCTCGCGCCCCCAAATCACTAAAGGCGAAAGCTGAAACGGCCTATCTCTCCTTTGTCGAATCCGAATGTTTGCTGTGCCGCTAACGACATCGTCGTCGACGATGCTTTAAACTATAACCTTGTCTCCTTTCCCCTTTCCTTTCACTTGCCCAACTGTGAGCACTTACTGACAGCGTCAATCTAGCTGGTCTAGCGGAACATCTTCGTCCCCCACGAGTTGGTCATAGATGTAGGGCGACCATTAAGACAGTAGCCAGTCCCATTCTAAACACGATATCATTACTGACTATGTACAAGGAACGCCAGTTACATCGCCGATGTATTTTTTTATTTTTTATTTTATTTTTTTAAACCATTAGGTACCTTAGAAAGATAGTTCGTAAACATTCGTCGTTCTTTTGTAGTGAAATATGTTTTTGCCATGCATTATTTTCATACCAGATATACCAGAACTATACTGAATGTTCCAGATTATGTTCTGAAACGATCTGTGAGGCCGTGTCTGCCAATCTGAGCTTCCTAAAAACCGTGAGCCTATGTTCCCACACAGCCACTTTCAGATAGGTCACGTCGAGTCTTAATTCGCAAGAACTGTGTTGAGACTAAATTATTAGAGACATGGTATTGACATAGTGGGGAAGATATGTATGAAGGAATTGGCACTCTGTTTATTCAGGATCCCCAACTCCTTTCACCTCATGTGTGTTAGAGACGCACAGCACCAGCAGGCATTTGATCTCAATTCCCCTGAATATGGGTGCACCGTCTGTCAGGGAGTCACATAGCTCGCTCGATCACGTGATGAGGAGGAAGTAATTAAGGTAGTTCCGATGTCTGAGATCACAGTGCTTTACGAGGCAAGCTAACGTTGGAGTTGGTATGCCGTTGTTTTACTTCGACCTGAGACCCAGCTCACCTAAACGATTACGGATAAACTTTAAGTATCACGTGAATGCAATTTTTCATATTCCCCTTACACAAGATGTATCACCGAAAGAAAAAAAAATAAGCCTGGAACAACTTGGAATACAGCGCTGAACGTTGAGAGACTAACATGGCACTTAGCCAAGTTAGCTAAGAAGTAATGGTCACAATGAATATAGAAGCTCTTGTTTTAATCCTGGTTACCAAAATATATTTGATTTTTATAGCTCTGGCTTCTGCAATACCCGAGCCATTTCTTGTTAGTACCGGTGCCATTTAATTTCTTAATACGTGTCATTGACTTAAACGTGAAACAGTGACATGCTTAAGTAGGCTTATGGACTGAGAACGTACCATATTTTCTCGCCTTATTATTTTTCCTTGGTATGTAGCGAGCAATTCTTTTAAATTTTTATTTAAGAAGAAAACACTGTTCACATCTTGAACCACTACATATGATATTGATTTCACGTTTTACGCTACGAAACACGCGATGCAAATTTTATTACAAAATACATTTCTTTGAAACTTTCACGAAAGGATTTATTCGTGCATTTCATCGTGTATAAATTGAAAAACAGTGAAGCGGTTAAAAGTGTAAAAGGAACATCGTTTCACAAAAATCGTTGTACACGCAACACCAAGAAAGAACAACATGATACGAAAATATGACATTCTACCAGCCGATATGTATGCGATCCGTTCAAGTGTATTGGCAAGGACTGGATCCATAGGCCTAGTGGAAATTTTGCTTGAAGTCATCCAGCTTTAGACTGTTCAAATATTCTTTACTGTGACTGCAGTTTCCACTTACTGTAAATCTCAGCATTGTGGGATACTGGGACTGACTCAACAACATCAATGTAAATCTATCCGCTGTTCCATACACCAAGTGACCACACTTGAAAAAGCTGATAAAATAACGGCAAACAGCGGACATGATATCAAAACTAATACGCACTATAAACACTAACGTGTCCGCCTCCGTAGCTGAGTGGAAGCCGGAGCGTTAGCTCAGCTTTTTCGATCAGGTGGCCGGCCACATTCAGTAATAAAAAAATTGAGTGAAGTTTTCATCGATGAGATTTCAGAGGTGTCGAGAGACTTCCGCACAGAAATTCTGACGAAAACTGACGAAGAAACAGATAGGTAGAACGACAATAAAAAATAAGAGGTCAGCGCACGTGACAGAGGAGCTAGCTACTTGATAGAGTTGTAGCTGTTCCAAGGTCAAGAAACCCGACAACGACTAAGAGACTGGTTTCATGACCACATGCCCCTTCATATCGCATTCAATGACGCCATTGACGGAGGATAAGACGGCGGTCGGCCGAGCCCAATTAGTCCGTCTAGGGTCAGAATGAATAACTTTTTTTAATAAACACTGCAGTGAAAATAGTGTGACACAAACAGAAAATGGCACATTTGTGTAAAAAAAAAGTCTGGGTAAACGAAAGACAGGTAACATATAGTTCCATTAAAATAGTTCTGAGTGTAGGCCTGTTACCCTAAAAAAAACCTGGGATAGTTAAAGTTATAAAATAATAGACATTTAGACCATGTTTCGGCAGTCTTCCCCAGTGCTGCCACATTTTCAAAACGTCGCCTATTTTAATATTCCAGTGTATCAAGTAAGGCGTAGCAGTACATTCTGAAGGTTTTTAATGGGGTACAAACGTTTACATAAACATTTTGAATTGAGTGTTAAAAACCTAATTTGAGACGGCGAGTTTGTATGGGGTGCTACAAAAAGTGGACCAGTATCCTGTTTTAGAATATGCTAGTAAATTTTGAAAATGCAGTGACAGTGTTCCGATCGCCGTCATAATTCGACGACGAGGAGTATTACTCGCGGAAGAGAAGGTTCCGGGATAGAGTCCCGGCCCGCCACACAGTTTTAATCGGCCAGGAAGTTTCAAACACTCCGCTGTTGAAAGGAGGATCCGTTCTGGAAACAGTTCCCTGCGCTGTGGTTAAGCCAGGTCGCTGCAATATTGTTTCTTCCTGAACTGGTATTCCGGCAAGGTACGCAGGAGTACCTTGTACGTACGTCAGTGAATTTTGCAAGATAGGAGAGAGGTATTGGTGGAATTGAAGCTGAGAGGTCGGGTCGTGAGACGTGCTAGGACAGCTCAGTTGACCGTATCGAGCGCAAATAAGTTTAAAATCACCATGCCAACTATAGTACTATTCCGCTATATTCAAGATAATCCACAACAACTTAACACTAAACATCTGTTGCCAACTCACGAGACACCACAGACCAAAGCCTGTGGAAGAAAAACATTCAGAGGCCAACTGAAAAAAAAAGAAAACTGTGGAGAAATATTAACAACTACATTCTTCAGTCGTAAGCAGTACCGACATGGTATGACACAACAAATAAGGAGGTCCTAAAGGGTGGAAAATTACACAGGCTTAAACTGAAACAGAGTCCGTATGGCAATCAATCTCATATTGTCGACGCTTTGGCACACACCCTAATCTGCAGAGATCAGATATACTTCAACCACACTGGATTTTTTTTCTGAAGTGAAACACAATAGCTACACTTGGATTATCGGCCAGTTCGCATATTTGCGACTTCGACCAAAAATGTGAGTACAGATGAGCATGTACAGTTTATGATGGAAGAGCCCCATAATCTTCAAAAGAGTCCAAAATACAAAGCTTTGGTTCAAAACTTTTTGCCATAAGGAAGTAATAAGTTTTGGTTTGTGCACTACAGTTAAGGGAGATGCCAAGAAGTGCGTATTTATTTTACTCAGTTTGGTAAAAATAATTTCCGTTTATGAAAAAAGAATGGTTCAAATGGCTCTGAGCACTATGGGACTTAACATCTATGGTCATCAGTCCCCTAGAACTTAGAACTACTTAAACCTAACTAACCTAAGGACATCACACAGCACCCAGTCACCACGAGGCAGAGAAAATCCCTGACCCCGCCGGGAATCGAACCCGGGAACCCGGGCGCGGGAAGCGAGAACCTACCGTGTTTATGAAAAGCCGTGGTGTCCCAGCTGAACTCTAATTTCGGCAGAAGTTAGAAGATGAAAAAATAAAAAAATAAATGGATAAAAAATTTCCAAGAAGTGCGTTATTTATTTTGTCTTAAGGATGTTAAGTCTTTTGATCAGAAAAGATGATTTTCTAATATCAGTTTCAAGAATGAAGAATTTAAACTTCTATTTTACAATTACAGAGAACATTAAAGGCTTCGAAACCAAGCTGAGAAGGAACATAAGGACGAGCTGAAAATGTAGAAGGGGGCCAAGAAAAAAAAAAGTGGTTGTAAGACCATTTTCCAGGAAACGCAAGGTTCCGGGTTCGAGTCCTGTTTCAGCATATCCTTTTAACCTGCCGGGAAGTTCCAACGAAGGTGCATTCGCTCATGTGTTACACGGTGATTTGTTGCCTCCGTGTGAGAGGTTTCGTTGTTAGGAAACAGGCGGTTTTCGGCGGTGTTTGGAGCTATGTTGGCAGCAGGATTAGGGCGCGCACAGCGCTAGCAGCTTGACGCCTTAACCTTGTTTCCTTCCCATCTTAACGGCGGCCACTCTCACCTCGGGAGAAACGCCCGCGCCCCCTGTCCACAGCTCGCTGCCTCGCTGCTCGCTGCCGGCTGCAACACCACCAGATTAGACAGCCGCAGCCGCCCCTTGACCGGTTCCGGTCTCTGGCTTGCAGTGTCTGTGCTCATACGGGATTCCGTAGTTCCTCATATGGTCTATCACACATATTCAATCTGTACATTGAGCAAACACTAAAGGAAACCAAAGAGAAAGAAATGAAAATACTGTTCAGGGAAAAGAAATTAAAACTTCTAGGTTCGCAGAAACATGGTAATTCCTGAAAGGTATATTGACGGAATGGACTATGTCTGGAAAAGAGCTTATGAGATGAATGCCAACAAAAGGAAAAGAAGGGTAATGGAACATAGACAAATAAAATTAGCGATGCTGAGGGGATTAAGTTAGGTAATGAAACGCTAAAAGTAGTAAATGAATTGACTACATGGGCAGCTAATAACTGACGATGGTCGAAGTAAAGAGTACAGAGTGCAGACTGACTACAGCATGTAAAGCGTTTCTGAACAAGAGAAGTTTGTTAACATGGAATATAAATTTATGTGTTACAAATTGAAGTTTACAAATTTTCTGGAGTGTGGCATTGTAGAGAAGCAAAAAGTGGACGATATACAGTTCGGACATGAAAGAATGGATGCACTTTAAGTGTGATGCTACAGAAGACTGCTCGGGTTTACACGGGCAGATCGGATAACTAATGGGGAGATAGTGAATCGAACTGGGAATTGAGAAAAGAAATTTGTGGCACAACTTGACTAAAAGAAGGGATAGAGGGGCAAAACAAACTCGGAGGCAGCAAAGATTAGTTGATTTGGTAAAGGAGGGAAGAGGGGGCGGGGGATAAAATTATAGCAGGAGATCAGGGTTTAATTACGGTAAGCGGGTTTTAGCGGGTGTCTATGTCTGTGTGGACAGACTTACACTAGATGGAGTTGTGTGGAGAGATGCATGAAACCCGTCTTAGGGCCGACAACCAAGAGGGGTGTTCAATAAGTAATGCAACACATTTTCTTTCTTGGACAATTTCGGTTGCAAAAAAGCGGAATTTCCTGTGGGAAGTCGTGGAATATTCCCGCTTCAGGCCCTATAGTTCCATGAAGATGCGACAGGTGGTAGCACAATACATATCCTTCAAAATGGCATCTGTAACGGAGGTGCGTTCCGAAAAGAGTGTTTCTTTTGGCGGAAAACAAGCGCATCGCAGGTATTCATAGGCGCTTCCAGAATGTCTACGAAGACCTAGCAGTGAACAAAAGCATGGCGTGTCGATGAGCGAGGCGCCTGGCATCATCGCAACAAGATGGCGCAAACATGTCCGATCTCCCAAGTGCCGACCGGTCGCACGCAGCTCTCTCCTGCAATGTCGGAACGTGTGGACACACTCATTCGAGGTGATCGACGGATCACAATCAAACACATTGCAGCACAACTGGACATCTCTCTTGGAAGTGCTGGCACACTTGTCCACCAGTTGGGGTACTCATAAGTGTGTGCTAACTGCATTCGCCGCCGCCTAACAGCAATCCATAAGGAGTAACAAAGGACCATCTGCGCGGAATCGCTTGCGCATTATGAGACTGATCGTGACAATTTTTTGTCGAACATAGTCACACGCTGTAAAACATGGGTTCATCACTTCCAACCGGAAACAAAACGGCAATCCATGGAGTAACACCACAACATCTCTCCTCCAAAGAGAAAGTTCAAGGCGCACCCTCGGCCGGTAAAGTCATGGTGACGGTCTTCTGAAACTCTGCCGGACTATTCTGTTTGATGTCCTCCCTCATGGGGCAACGATCTACTCTGAAGTGTATTGTGCAACCCTCAGGAAACTGAAGAAACGACTTGTGTTCGTCGACACAACAATACAAACGAACTTCTCATTCTCCATAACAAAGCAAGGCCTCACACAAGTCAGCGCACCCGAGAGGAGCTCACAAAACTTCACTGGACTGTTCTTCCTCATCCACCCTACAACCCGGATCTCGTACCTTCCGACTTCCACCCGTTTGGCTCAATGAAGGATGCACTCCGCGGGAAGCTGTACATGAATGATGGGGAGGTGGGAGGTTATTGATGCAGCAAGACGTTGGTTCCGACGTAGAGTGATACCATGCGGGAATACGAGCCCTCCCAGTAAGGTTGCGTAACGCCGACGCATGGAATATAGATTATGTTGAAAAATAGGGTTTTGTAGCCAACAGTGTGGGGAATAATGTGGCGTATTGGAATCCTGCGTAAAACCAACATACTTTCAGAAAAAAAACGTGTGTCGCATTATTTATTGAACGCCCATCGTATATGTACGCCCCGCAAAACTGGATCCTTGTTATCGCAGACTTGAGTTATTTGGCAAACGTTCCCCGCCCCTTGTTCGAAGGCAGAACTGAAAGCAATGCAAAAGTGGCCAAACTCCGTTATTCTCTGACGTGGTTCGTTTAAATTCTTCAAAGTCACTTTCACCTCGTCTGTGTCATCAAATTGTTCTCATCGAATCCTGTTCTTCACGAGATCAAACAGGGAAAAGTCTGAAGACATCATAAACGGGATGTATGGCTACGGATCAGCACAGTCCAGCGACCGCCTCATTTGTCGCCGAAGAGAAGTACGGTTGCCCATTGTAATGTTGAATTTGGACTGCACTGAGAGTGCTATGAGATTTTACTCTCGTAAATGCTTCTCTGAACAGTTGTTGTGTCTATTTACTACTTGCTGTTGAAGGAACTGCTCCGTTCCAGAAGTGTAAGGAGGATAACACCCTCGTCATACAAAAAGGTGCTCACTCAGATTTCATACAGTCAACTTTATATTAAATGGGGAAGAAGTGTGACGCAATTCCACGGACTGGTTTTCTGTTACTAGATCGAGAATAAATATTTTCATTGACCCTGAGCCCTTCAAGCAGACCACAGCAGACTTCTGCCCTTCTCTTCCTCGAATCAGATGACAACTGTTGGCTCATTAGTCATTTCTCAAATATTTCCGAATGGGTTTGAAAAATCACATTCATAGGAATGAACGAAGTTGCCAATTAAAAATATACCATTCCCAACAGTAAATGAAATTGTAGCTCAGTTTTTAGTAACTTTTAAAATCCCGCGCGATCGACAGTTCTAGAAGAACTAACCACGATAGCTGTATATCTTTGACCTCTGGGGAAGAACTGGATAGGATTTCACCTGATGATCTTCCTTATTAGTTTGTTCTTGATATTCACAGTGCTGCGCGGAGTGGCCGCGCGGCTTGAGGCGTCACGTCACGGACTGTGAGGCCCCGCCCGTCGGAGGTTCTAGTCATCCCTCGGGAATGAATGTGTGTGTTGTTCTTAACATAAGTTAGTTTAAGTAGTGTGTAAGTCTAGGGGCCGATGACCTAAGCAGTTTGGTCCCTTAGGAATTCACACACATTTGAACATTTTGAATATTCATAGACTCTTTAGTAAACAGAGTTTTGTTGGCAAGCGGGATCCATCGCCTAATGTGGTTTTAGAGATAGTTATATCCTGCCATCATCGCCATGTATCGACGTGTTCTGCGACTATGCGCCAAGCGTCCTTGTGACCCTTCTCTCCCCACTGCCTCAACACATTGCTGCACACAGCAGTTGACTCAGTTATGGTCTGTAAGTTTGGAATATTTGTTTGGAGGAAAAAACCTATTGGTTTTTTTCTCTGTTGAATGTTAAATCCGTAAATAGTTTTAAGCTGCATATCTATCACGGGGAATCGCCTCTGACCTGGGTACCACGCGATGCAGCTACAAACACGTTTGTCTTTAGGTTTACAGAAAGAAACTGGTTTATTTTCTCCTAGTGTGCCGTTGATTTTCATCCGTCACCGAAGTCGAGAGCACAGCGACCCTTGTATGAGTCTGTCAGTCCCAGACGTAACTCTTCAGTCCAAGGAGTTTAGAGGCTGTATTAATAAAAAATAAATAAAATAAAAAAAAACCTGAAATGTTAAGACAGCGGTTTTAAAGCTTCAGGTGTTCTAGATAGTCTCCCCCCTCCCATTGAAGTACAACCACGTCAAACTGTCAGAAAAATCCTTCTTTGGGAAATTATTCAGCTTGAATGTCGGTTATGTCATCAAGGCCTTAACCTTTCATGTGAATTTCTGTATTCGTTTTGTGGCAGCCTCGTATTAATAACATAATGTCTCGTCACTCGTGATGGTGTTTTCCAGAAAGGAATTGTCCGCGTTTTACATTTCAGCCGAGTGCGGCGGGCGGCCACATGTCGTTGTTTTTGTTCGGGTGTGTGCGTCTGGAATGAACTCCGCATACACGTTTCTCTTCTTCAACACGTTTTGGAGAACGTATTGAAAAATTGATTTAGATGTCCGTGGAGGTAAGTACCGTCTATGCAAGTAATTGAAGGCAGTTTGTTTCTTGCCATACGCGTTTTCCTTCTTTTATTTGGGAAGCATTATCAGTGGCGTGTAATCCATGTTTCCTTTTATGCATACAATAAACGTATTATGTGTTACATATAATTTGCTGCTGTGTTACGTTTTGTCGTGTTTTTCTCTTGTTTTTTTTATGTTAGAATCAACTTTCGTAGCACAAATTTTGTAATGTGCACTTATCGTTCGGTGTTATTTATGATTTCCAGCGTTGTTAACTCATGCGTGTGGTCCTGGAGATGTATTCGTTAGGTTCCATGCTCCAGCTGGCCGATTTCTGGCGTTCTTTCACCCACATTTGTCACATCGAGTATATCATTTGCACTTGCTCACACGTATGTTGATCACAAAATGGAAAGTGCAGCACGATCTGGAATTTGCGTTGACGATATAGTGTTTTCCTTCAATACAAGGTCAGCTGGGAGTACGACTCCCTTGAATATAAAAAACTGCCCTTCAAATGGTTCAAGTGACTCTAAGCACTGTGGAACTTAACATCTGAGGTCATCAGTCCCCTAAACTTAGAACTACTTAAACCTAACTAACCTAAGCACATCACACACAGCCATGCCCGAGGCAGGATTCGAACCTGCGACCGTGGCAGTCGCGCGGTTCCGGACTGAAGCGCCTAGAACCGCAAGGCCACAGCGGCCAGCAACTGCCCTTCAGCACTAAAAATTTTTGTTCTCTGGTAGATGTTGTTCATACACATTAAAGTAAATTAAGGTGAGTTATTTCGTTTCATGGAGGTGATGTGGTACTCTACTACGGAAAAGGTGAGAAAATAACTATTCTTTTAATACCACGGAGAAAACTTACACTTCTCAAGGGCGAGTAGGAATTAAATTTAATGAGACCAGAGTAACAGCAGTGATTTTTCATAAGACTTTACTGCTGTCAAAGACATACTAAGAATACCTGTTTAAGAATAATTTAAAAATGACAGAACTATTTCTTGTGGGGATGTTTTCATTAACATAAATAGTTTCGTCAAAGTACTGGTGTGTGAATATGAGCATACTTATGCACACTATACTGCAAGGTACGCTGCAGGCTTTTGGCGAGATGGTTCTAACAGGATTTATTGTCTATATTAGTAAATTACTAGCTGAGTACCCGGTATTTATTCCAATCTTCTATTAGGCCGTCTCTTCCTTTCCCCTCTCTCTGTCCATCACAAGCTACACATCCTCCCTGTCCAATTTCTCCTCCTCCCTCTCCCTCTCTCTGTCTACCTCATCCTTCCCCTCTCACTGTTTGTTTCCTACTCTTTCCTTTCCCTGTCGCTCATCCCCTCCACCCTTTCTCTGCCAATTACCTCAGCCCCCGCTCTCTACTCATCTCCTCTTCCCACCTCTCTCTGCCTATCTATTCCTCCCCCTGTCGTTTTCAACCTTGTCCTCTTTCCCTTCTCTGTCCATCTCTTCCCCCCCCCTCACCCCCACCCACCACCCGCCGCTCTCTCTCTCTCTCTCTCTCTCTCTCTCTCTCTCTCTCTCTCTCTCTCTTTCTCTTTCTGAACTTTTTACCCGTGGCTTTGCCTGCGTACGCACATGTCAAATATATTTCACCTATATTTAACATGTTTCAGACGTATTTGTACACATATTTCGCCTTGTTTTTTATTTCGTCCTGCAGTTTCATTTTCACGCAGTTCAATATTTGTGACATCATATCTCCTGAAATGTGTGCTGTAGCAATGACATAATTTTGCATGTATTTCAGTGGTATATGCGGCTACTGTCTGCGAAATCTATTATTAATGGGGTTAATAGTAAAGAAGTAATAAATTAAAACTTCATGCGTGACATGGCAGCTTTTCACACATCTCACTGCTTATGACGTCATATGTCCTGAACTACGTGTCGTACAATGACATAATTTTACTGGTACATTCCGAGGTATATGTGAATACTGCCTGCAAACTGCGTCGCGAATATAGGTAGTAGTAAAGAAATAAAAAATTAAAACATCATGCTTCATGCTGCAGTTTTACTGCATGAGCAGCCAAAATGTAGTAAATAATAAAGATTTTTTTTTTTCCCTTTCATCAATTTGTAGGATCGACAACGAGAAAAAGTTTTTTAAAGACTTAAAATTATGTGTAAAGTTTGGTGAAAGGCATGAAAAAATACTGGGTGACCTAGTTATGGATATTCGCGTGTCGTTGCATATACTGAGCTTTCACCTCGCTCCCCCCTCTTTTGATAGGGCGGTGGTTCTTACCCCCACAGCGATGACTTCCAGACAGTAAGTGATATGCGTTTTGGTGAAATCGGTCCAGTGGTTTAAGAGGAGATGTTGAACACACACACACACACACAAATATATACGTTCATCCAGTTTTATACACTCCTGGAAATGGAAAAAAGAACACATTGACACCGGTGTGTCAGACCCACCATACTTGCTCCGGACACTGCGAGAGGGCTGTACAAGCAATGATCACACGCACGGCACAGCGGACACACCAGGAACCGCGGTGTTGGCCGTCGAATGGCGCTAGCTGCGCAGCATTTGTGCACCGCCGCCGTCAGTGTCAGCCAGTTTGCCGTGGCATACGGAGCTCCATCGCAGTCTTTAACACTGGTAGCATGCCGCGACAGCGTGGACGTGAACCGTATGTGCAGTTGACGGACTTTGAGCGAGGGCGTATAGTGGGCATGCGGGAGGCCGGGTGGACGTACCGCCGAATTGCTCAACACGTGGGGCGTGAGGTCTCCACAGTACATCGATATTGTCGCCATTGGTCGGCGGAAGATGCACGTGCCCGTCGACCTGGGACCGGACCGCAGCGACGCACGGATGCACGCCAAGACCGTAGGATCCTACGCAGTGCCGTAGGGGACCGCACCGCCACTTCCCAGCAAATTAGGGACACTGTTGCTCCTGGGGTATCGGCGAGGACCATTCGCAACCGTCTCCATGAAGCTGGGCTACGGTCCCGCACACCGTTAGGCCGTCTTCCGCTCACGTCCCAACATCGTGCAGCCCGCCTCCAGTGGTGTCGCGACAGGCGTGAATGGAGGGACGAATGGAGACGTGTCGTCTTCAGCGATGAGAGTCGCTTCTGCCTTGGTGCCAATGATGGTCGTATGCGTGTTTGGCGCCGTGCAGGTGAGCGCCACAATCAGGACTGCATACGACCGAGGCACACAGGGCCAACACCCGGCATCATGGTGTGGGGAGCGATCTCCTACACTGGCCGTACACCACTGGTGATCGTCGAGGGGACACTGAATAGTGCACGGTACATCCAAACCGTCATCGAACCCATCGTTCTACCATTCCTAGAACGGCAAGGGAACTTGCTGTTCCAACAGGACAATGCGCGTCCGCATGTATCCCGTGCCACCCAACGTGCTCTAGAAGGTGTAAGTCAACTACCCTGGCCAGCAAGATCTCCGGATCTGTCCCCCATTGAGCATGTTTGGGACTGGATGAAGCGTCGTCTCACGCGGTCTGCACGTCCAGCACGAACGCTGGTCCAACTGAGGCGCCAGGTGGAAATGGCATGGCAAGCCGTTCCACAGGACTACATCCAGCATCTCTACGATCGTCTCCATGGGAGAATAGCAGCCTGCACTGCTGCGAAAGGTGGATATACACTGTACTAGTGCCGACATTGTGCATGCTCTGTTGCCTGTGTCTATGTGCCTGTGGTTCTGTCAGTGTGATCATGTGATGTATCGGACCCCAGGAATGTGTCAATAAAGTTTCCCCTTCCTGGGACAATGAATTCACGGTGTTCTTATTTCAGTTTCCAGGAGTGTAATATGTATACATGTTTGTATTTAAATTAAACAGAATGTCTGTCATAAAAAGTAAGTTGTATGGTTGCCTTGCCTGATCACCTCGATGCCATACCTTCAGCATCAATGAAAAAACTATATAGTAAATTGTAGCTTACCTATTATCAGACACGATGCCAGCAAATACGGCAGAATAACAATTTGTAGCCACGACACACTTACGGCAGTCCATGTCTGTCGTTGACTGGATGATGCGGCACTACACTGTATCCGGGGATAAAATTAATTCCAGTTAAGCACACAACAGTCAAACAAACGCCAGATATCTTTCGTTCGTTAGTGCATGTATAATGCATGTGCATTTCGTATTTCGATGAAATTTTAAATTTTTTAAAACGGTTCCCTTTTGAATTATCGTTGTTTTTACTGAACAGACGATACTCTATAGTATCATCATGACTTCAAAATGAGACGACAAGAATTAAAAATATTCGCCCAGCGTGGGGCTCGAACCCACGACCCTGAGATTAAGAGTCTCATGCTCTACCGACTGAGCTAGCCGGGCAGACGTCCTGTGTGTAACAAGATCTTGCAGAAGTTGCTTTACTCCAGTCCAGGTAGAACGTGGACAATTTTTTTAAAAAAGTATTTAATAATAGTTGAATAATGAAAATCTTTATCGGATTGTATAATTATGTAAAAATGGGCTTAAGATAGTCTCATTTGTGATCGTAATCTAAGGCACATAGGTAACAATATGAAACTTCATATTTTAACAATTTGTGTTTAATTTCGTATAAAGCAGCAACATGCGCTTAGATTAGATTAGATTAGATTAATACTAGTTCCATGGATCATGAATACGATATTTCGTAATGATGTGGAACGAGTCAAATTTTCCAATACATGACATAATTAGGTTAATTTAACAACATACTTAAGTTAATATAACAACTTTATTTTTTTTAATTTTTTTATTTTTTTAAATATTTTTTTCTTTTTTTTCCTTAATTTATATCTAAAAATTCCTCTATGGAGTAGAAGGAGTTGTCATTCAGAAATTCTTTTAATTTCTTCTTAAATACTTGTTGGTTATCTGTCAGACTTTTGATACTATTTGGTAAGTGACCAAAGACTTTAGTGCCAGTATAATTCACCCCTTTCTGTGCCAAAGTTAGATTTAATCTTGAATAGTGAAGATCATCCTTTCTCCTAGTATTGTAGTTATGCACACTGCTATTACTTTTGAATTGGGTTTGGTTGTTACTAACAAATTTCATAAGAGAATATATATACTGAGAAGCTACTGTGAATATCCCTAGATCCTTAAATAAATGTCTGCAGGATGATCTTGGGTGGACTCCAGCTATTATTCTGATTACACGCTTTTGTGCAATAAATACTTTATTCCTCAGTGATGAATTACCCCAAAATATGATGCCATATGAAAGCAATGAGTGAAAATAGGCGTAGTAAGCTAATTTACTAAGATGTTTATCACCAAAATTTGCAATGATCCTTATTGCATAAGTAGCTGAACTCAAACGTTTCAGCAGATCATCAATGTGTTTCTTCCAATTTAATCTCTCATCAATGGACACACCTAAAAATTTGGAATATTCTACCTTAGCTATATGCTTCTGATTAAGGTCTATATTTATTAATGGCGTCATACCATTCACTGTACGGAACTGTATGTACTGTGTCTTATCAAAATTCAGTGAGAGTCCGTTTACAAGGAACCACTTAGTAATTTTCTGAAAGACAGTATTGACAATTTCATCAGTTAATTCTTGTTTGTCAGGCGTGATTACTATACTTGTATCATCAGCAAAGAGAACTAACTTTGCCTCTTCATGAATATAGAATGGCAAGTCATTAATATATAATAAGAACAACAAAGGACCCATGACTGACCCTTGTGGAACCCCATTCTTGATAGTTCCCCAGTTTGAGGAATGTGCTGATCTTTGCATGTTACGAGAACTACTTATTTCAACTTTTTGCACTCTTCCAGTTAGGTACGAATTAAACCATTTGTGCACTGTCCCACTCATGCCACAATACTTGAGCTTGTCTAGCAGAATTTCATGACTTACACAATCAAAAGCCTTTGAGAGATCACAAAAAATCCCAATGGGTGGTGTTCGGTTATTCAGGTCATTCAAAATTTGACTGGTGAAAGCATATATGGCATTTTCTGTTGAAAAACCTTTCTGGAAACCAAACTGACATTTTGTTAGTATTTCATTTTTACAGATATGTGAAGCTACTCTTGAATACATTACTTTCTCAAAAATTTTGGATAAAGCTGTTAGAAGGGAGATTGGACGGTAATTGTTGACATCAGATCTATCCCCCTTTTTATGCAAAGGTATAACAATAGCATATTTCAGTCTATCAGGGAAAATGCCCTGTTCCAGAGAGCTATTACACAGGTGGCTGAGAATCTTACTTATCTGTTGAGAACAAGCTTTTAGTATTTTGCTGGAAATGCCATCAATTCCATGTGAGTTTTTGCTTTTAAGCAAGTTTATTATTTTCCTAATTTCAGAGGGAGAAGTGGGTGAGATTTCAATTGTATCAAATTGCATAGGTATGGCCTCTTCCATTAACAGCCTAGCATCTTCTAATGAACACCTGGATCCTACTATATCCACAACATTTAGAAAATGATTATTAAAAATATTTTCAACTTCTGACTTTTTGTTCGTAAAGTTTTCATTCAATTTGATGGTAATACTGTCTTCCTCTGCTCTTGGTTGACCTGTTTCTCTTTTAATAATATTCCAAATTGTTTTAATTTTATTATCAGAGTTGCTGATTTCAGACATGATACACATACTCCTGGATTTTTTAATAACTTTTCTTAATATAACACAGTAGTTTTTATAATTTTTGATAGTTTCCGGGTCACTACTCTTTCTTGCTGTCAGATACATTTCCCTTTTCCAGTTACAAGATATTTTTATACCCTTAGTAAGCCATGGTTTGTTACAAGGTTTCTTATGAGTATATTTAACTATTTTCTTGGGGAAGCAGTTTTCAAATGCATTTACAAAAATGTCATGAAATAAATTATATTTTAAATTGGCATCAGGTTCATGGTACACCTCATCCCAGTCTATCTGCTGTAGGCTTTCCCTGAAATTTGCAATTGTTAAATCGTTGACTGAACGTACTACTTTGGAGGACTGTTTAGTATTGATGAATGGAGCTATGTCATATATTGTAACTAGCTGTGCACCATGATCAGAAAGACCATTCTCAACAGGCTGAGCATTTATCTGGTTAAACTTATCTTGGTCTATAAAGAAGTTATCTATCAGTGAGCTGCTATCCTTTACCACCCGAGTAGGGAAATCAATAACGGGTGTCAAATTGAAAGAACCGAGTAATACTTCAAGGTCATTTTTCCTATTACCCTCTTTCAGAGAATCTACATTGAAGTCCCCACAAATAATAATTTGCTTCCCCCTGTCTGACAGATAGCACAACAAGGAGTCCAAATTTTTCAGAAATAGATGAAAATTTCCTGATGGGGACCTATATACAGTTACAATTATAAATGTGCCTTTATTTAATTTAAGCTCACAGGCACATGCTTCTATATGTTTCTCTACACAAAACTTTTTTGTTTCTATACTTTTTGCACAATGATAACTTTTGACATATATGGCAACTCCTCCTTTCTCCATATTTTCTCTCATTACATGTGCAGAGAGCTTATATCCACTTACATTTACCTTATCCATATCAGTAACAATGTGATGCTCAGACAGGCATAGTACATCTATTTCATTCTCAGCTTCTAAATCTTCTAAACAAACCAGAAGCTCATCTACTTTATTCTTTAAACTCCCAATATTTTGATGAAATATACTTACATTATTTTTAATTATACTTTTCTGAGAACCTTTCCTTATTCTAACATTTGCAGTACTCTCCTGTCTGAGTTTCTCATTGTGCTTAGGCCTAGTTCCTATACCAGTGGTCACACGGTGTTCAGAGAGGCAGATTATGTCAACTGGGTTGGGTGACTTTAATTCATCAATGCAGTTACCTAGGACTGAGATACAACTTGGTGGAGATAAAATTTCTGGTGATTGGTGAAAATTTATAATTGATAGCTGTGATTGGTGATCCAATGTGCTAGAATTGTGCTGTTTAATTTCTTTCCTAAACTGAAGATTTGTTTCAATCCTGACCTCTCGTAGAACTTGACATCTTTCTGTCTTACCTATCCTAAAAAAGGTGCTGCTCCAACACCTGTAACCACTGGTATTTTACTATTCATGGCAGTGCCTCCCCCCTTTAAATTTCCTGCTATTACCCCAGCCAGTTTCCCCTTCCCTTTCCTGTTGATATGTAGGCCGTGCCTGGTATAGTCCCACCTACTGAGATCATCAACAGGAACCACACCAATATGAGCCCCCGCACCTGACCCAAGCAGCCGTTCCAACTCCAAATTAACTCTCCCAACAGAAGAGTTCAAATGAGGCCGGTCATGGCGTCTCAGGACAGATACAAATTCAACATTGGTGTGTCTCGATGCCGACGCAATCTTTACCAGGTCACACTCTATACTGTACCCAGGATCTCTGTCGATGCTGTTCCCTGGCCCTCCCACAATAACCACGGTGTCTTCCCTGGTAAATCCTTTACAGAGTGAACCTAAATCCTCTGTCACCTGATCCAGACTAGCACTTGGTTTGAAAAAATTTGTGACCTGGTATTCTGGTCCTAATTCCTCCTGCAGAAGTTGGCCTACACCTCTGGCATGAGAACTGCCTAACAACAAAACTTTCTTCCTTTTCAATGACTTTCCTACATTCTTTTTCAATTTCCTATTGAAAGTTTGTTGTGTCCTGTCTACACCTACCTCTGCTTGAGGCTCATCAGTTTCTAACTGAAGCAACAGGTCAAACTTATTTTTGACATTCACCACAAAACTGTCAGACTTAGTTCTAGGCCTGTTCCTTCTGCTACCTGTTGCCACTTCCCACCTCTCTTTGCCCTTCTCCCTCCTTAACCTGTCCAGATCTTCCCTAGCCTGATCTAGCTCAGCCTGAAGGGCAGCAATTTTCCCCTCCTGTTCCACTATCTTCCTATCTCTGCTGCAAATCCTACATAACCACTGATGAGCCTGATCCACTTTCCCAACACCCACGCCACTGCAGTCCCCCCAGTGAAAAAAACTACTGCATCCATCACACCAAACCCCGGAACTAACAATTCTACGGCATGTCAGGCACTTCTCACTCATGGCAAAAATAATACTTTAGCTAGAATAAATCATTTAAATTACCGAAAATCAAAAAAGACGTTACAAGAATTAAGCCTATTCACGAATGTATATAAGCAAGTTTCTGATTTAAAATTCCGCTGTTTTTCTGAGATCTGTATTAAAACAATGAAGGTATACGCTATTTATTATATATTTCACTCGATGGAATGAAAAAAAGGACAATTAAACGAGATACTTTAACTTTGATTCTCCAAAAACGTTACGAGAATTAGGCCTATAAAACAAATGTATATAGGCAAGTTTCTGATATAAAGTTACGCTGTTTTTCTGAAATCTGTATAAAAACAATGAAGTTATACGCTATTTACGGTAGTTTACTTATTTGTTACCGAGAAACTAGTTAAATTACCGTGAAACAAGAAACAAACACGTTTACAAAATTTAAGCCTAAGCGCGACTTCGCGAAGTTACGATCTTTTCGTGTTTTCTAAAAAAATACGCAAAGAAAAGTCAAACCTTTAATGGCAAGACTAAACGATACACTAATGCACGTATTTAATTTGTTGTCGGCGTTAAACTAAATTATATTCCTGTCTAAATCACTTAACTTTCTGGAAATGGTTTCTGGCGTCACTTACTCGGCGGCCATCTTGGACTTGGATCAGATTTTTCTCGAGAGATCATTGAAACTCTCGTCATACCCAAACAAACATTTGAAAATTGCATGTTTTGGTTCACGGGCGGGTCACACTGAGAAGGGTAGCAAGTGGACTCGCTAATTACACTGGCGTCGCACGGCACGCGAGAACGACAGCTTTACTTTCGCTCCGGAGGAAGGCGTATCCGCATTTTTGCGCCGAGCGGAAATATCACCGCCAGCGGTGGGGACTGAAACCGGTACCTAAGCTGCAGCGACCTGCCACGTTTAACACAGAGACTGCACCTAGCCTCAAGCAGGCCATCGCACTGTCAAAGGCAAATATTTTTGACACTTATTTTATGTCGTAGTCGAGGAATACTGTGTTAAGACGACATAACTCATCAAATCGCCTTTGTTTAAGTGTCATAATTTGTGACAATATCGAGCTCATTGCAAAGAACAAACCCCAAAATCAGATTGCTACTGTGCCAGGTCGATTCCTGCTCCAAACCATCTAATAAGAAATTCGCTGCGAAGTCTCTATATAAGATAAAAGTGATAAAGATGACGCAGGGAGACTGACACCACATTTCCAAGAAATTCCTTAGTAGACGTTGTTGTTGTTGTTGTAACCGCTAGTGAGATCAGTTTACTCGCAAGTTTTTGTACTTCAGGAATGGAAACTAGAGGAGAGATTTAATAAATTAGAACCAAGTCAATTGAAGGAAACTTTTCACGATTTTTAGTAGCAGGTACTAGTAGATACGGACCTGGTAGCTTATAATTCACATTTAGATTGTGGAATAGAAATGTTGTAGGTTATGTGGTCGAATAATGGCTTCTTTCGCTAACATCTTTGCTGAAAATGGGGGTGCAGCATCTGTCGCTATGGAAACAGACAGATGACCCAGCCTTACTCTGGGACAGATACCGCGATATTTGCACAGCTAACAGAAGTCTATACGATTTTATTTTACAGAAAAATGTCGAGAAAACGCATTAGGACAACAGACAGGGGAAAATGGACTGCAGAAGATCTAATAGAGGCCGTGAGTCTAGTCGAAGAAAATGTAGTGCTAAAAGGAAAGCAGCTCGAAAGAAAAATATACCAGAACGAACATTAAGGAGAAGACTTGCCACGCACAATTTCAAGAAAACAGGGTCTGGACCATCATTATACTTGGTTGAGATTCAGAAAGGAAGTTAGTTGGCCATGTAAAGAAACTGCAAGCATGTGGCTTTGCTCCCAAACCGTCAGACCTCAGGCAAATAGCTTTCAATTTAGCTGATCAGATGGGACTGAAGCTTCTCTCATTTTTAGAACGCAATGCAGACTTAAAACATCAGAAAAGCCACAGCGTTTGGAGTGAACAGAGACGAAGTCAGTTCTTGCTTTGATCTACTGACAAAAACGTTGACAGAAAACGGTCTTTTGGATAAACCAGGTAGTACCTACAACGTAGACGAAACTTGTCTACAGTTACACAATGAGCATTAGAAGGTTGTGGCGGTAAAAGGAAGCAGATGTCCATGTTATTACTTCTACTGTAAAAGGAGAGACAATAACAGTTATTGCGGGCTGCAATGGTGAGGGAAATTTCTTCCCACCTTACTGTATTTACAAAGTGCTAAATAAAAAACAAGGCACTGAAGACAACATACCTCCAGGATCAATTGTTATCAGAAGAGAATCCGTTTATGTCAACACTGATATTTTCATGGATTGGTTCAAAAAACACTTGGCCCTGCTCTGCTTCTGCTAGATGGTCATGCCTCTCATATGAATTCTGTCACCCTTTTGGATCTGTCTGTTGAGAACGAAGTGTCGATAGTTTGTTTGCCTAGTCATACAACACACTTTTTTACAGCCACTAGACCGATCATTTTTCAAGCCGCTAAAATCTTCCTTTAAAGAGGCTTTTCATTCACGGATTGTAGCTAATGGAAGCAAAGGAAGAAGTATTACAAGACAGCAGTTTGGAGAGTTGCTCTTCAAAACGTGTACTAGTGCTGCAACTGTCCATATGAATGTCCCGGATTTAGAGCTACTGGAATTATCCCGCTTGATAGAGCAGAAATTCCTAACCATGTCTTTGTTTTAGACATTAATGATACTCAGACTGAGCTCGCAACTACTGAAGATGTCTCTAATGATTTGGTTCCACATCAGCCATCAACATCACCGCCTGAAAAATACTTGTTAACAGGACACCCTTCTGATTGCAAACATTGCACAAATTTGGCTACTGTTCGACCAACTGCGCACGGCAGCTGACGTTCAACTGAAATCTCAGTGGCTGCTCATGGAAAAACTCCATCAAAATTGCTGGAACAGGTTTCACCTATTCTTGCGCTACCTCAGAGAAGTAAATCCAAAAGAAAACATTCAGCAATGAATCTAACATGCGACGAGTTTATAGCAACAAAAAGAAAGAAAAGCAGTGAAGGAAAGAAGAAAGGAAAAGCCGGTGCACAAAAATGTAGCAGCTGAAAGAAATCAAATCACCAAAACTAGAGGAAAGAAACCTCCAAAGAAACGTCTGTTTGAAGACGCAGTTTCTAAATAAGATGAAAATGATGTTTCCCTACACAATAGTTCCTGCGATGAATTAAATTTTGAAGAAAACGAATGTGTAGAGTGCCTTGAACTTCATCAAGAAAAGTCGTCTAGCTCTGACTGGATTCAGCGCGTAGGATGTTCTTGATGGTTTCATGAATCATGCTCTCACTACGAGAACGTGTGTTGTTGTGTGGACGATTTAAAAATAAACATGAAAAACAAAAATAAAAAATGAATGTCATGCTCAATGTCTTTTGCAATTGTCCATCTGCCCCTCTCTTCTGCGGCATCTTGTCTGCCATTTAATATTTTTTTGAAATTTACAAGCCATTGTACGAGTATATCATAAGAACGTTTCTTCGTTATAGAATTTTTTTGTAATACGATCATTTCTGTAACAATAAACAATGTTCAGACCACCAAGCTTGTCTAAATCTATAGCGATTTAAGTGTATATGTATTGGTAAGAATTAATTTGAAAAAATATGCGGCTTTTGTCTCGTCTTTACCTTACGTTTTGGCAATCAGCATGTACCACACTCTGCCCTTATCTGAGCTGGAGAACGGTGTCCCACAAGGTAGTGTTTTAATTGTAACTGCCAGCATCACGCCAGAAGTTATATGTCCTGCCCAGTATTGCTTGTTTGTCGACGACTCCTGTGCCTTTTGTTCCTCCTCAAGCCTTTCAACAACAAGTCATCAGTTGCAAGAACGGACAGAGAAGAGGGATCTGAATTCTAGAACGAGAAGTTTGTGTGCCTTCTTTTTAACCGTTCACATTCTGTCTTAAACTTACCTGTGTTGAACATGAGGGATGGTATTCTTAATTTTACAGATACAGTAAGCTTTCTGGGCCCCACGTTTGATTTCTTAACTTACATGGTTGTCACACTTTATGGACCAGGAAAGATGGTCCCTCTAAGCACTCACTATTTTAAGATGTCTTAGTCATAATTCACGGGGAGCAGACCGAATTGTCTTCTCCAGTTTTACAGAACTTCCGTGCGATCTTTGATTGTTTAAAGGTGCATGGTGTATGGGTCTAAAAGACCGTCCCAAACCGATCCTTTGTGATGAGGCTGGTACCACCGCTTCAGATGAGGTGACAACTCTTCATTATACGACAGGTCTATAACCAATATCCACGCCAACACACCTGCATTCCCTGTTATTGCTCAGCCACCTGTCGAAAGTCTTTTTCACCATCGACAACAAATTTACAGTTTTACAACAACGTGAATTCGCTGTGAAGTATTGACTTTGGAGATGGGTGTCGTTGGTTTTACAGTTTTACAGCAAGGTTGGAGCAGATCTCAAGCTTGGCTCGTACAGAGGCCCAGAATTTTTTTAGACTTAGCGAATTTTAAGACAGATTGCACTCAAGATTTTACGTTTCAGTCTTTTTAAGATTTTAGATAGGCATCACAGTTTTATAGTTGAGAATACTGAAGGTTCCAAACAAGGGAATTCCACTGGTTGATCATTAGTGTTCCCCGATCGTGTCTTCAGGATTCACCTTCCTCGTGGATATACATTATTTACTGTAGAGCTCCATCCGATCCTGAAGGTACGGGAGCAAATGAGGCGTCTTCAGGGGAAACAGTTTGTTACACATCTATCTGATTAGTTCTGATGGTAATAGATTGGTAATTTGTAATTGCATTGAAGCTAGTAATATTTGTTTTTGTTTCAGTTGTGTAAGTATTAGCACTCAGTCAAATTATATTGCTGGTTAAGAAGCATGCAGATAGGTGTAATATGCTCTATAAGGTTCTCGAGCTTGATGTCAAATTTATCTTTCCACGGTTTCAGAAACTTTAATGAGGCTATTCTCCATTAGTGGTGATCGGCGTCAAATGCACAATAAACGATCCGATATCAAACCCAAGAACATTGTAAAGAACTATTACTTTGCTGTTTGTCTATGTAAGACGCATATATTAACCTGAAACCGCACAAACTGTTTTTCCATAAGGTGTATATGTACATCAGATTTTCAAGTGGAGCCAAGATGTGGTATTTAATGTTTTGCGGAATTGCATAAAAATACCAGTTAGACATTATTGTCAGTTTTTCAGTTTTTCAGTAATATGATTTTAATCGCCAGATATACAGTTACGGCATAATCTGTTCTAGAGGTTGACTGTGCAATTTTATTCCAGTCTATTGTAATAAGTACGAGTACTTGCACTAAGAAGAGCAATTGAAATAACAAGTTCACGAGTAAAATAATTACAAATTAAGTCAGACTTCGGCGTAAAATCATTTATCCTATGGGTTGAAAGTGAAAGGCACGCAATACCGTTTCCGCGACGAATGATTTCGTAACTCTTGCAATTAGAGAATATATTCTTCCTAGAATTTGGCATCGATAAGCCTAGCGTGGTAAGAAAGACAAAAGATGTTGGCTGGCTTCTTAGTAGTACCTGTATTACAGTAAAACAGAAAGTTATCGGTAAATGCGGTGTTGATGATGTATCGTAACGTAACAGCTACTGTTACTGTGATTACATGCACTCTTTGACTACATTTGTAAACATGTTTTCTCTATACTTTGCTACAAGGTACGGCAAGAATCTAGTGCGCGTGCTTTTCTGTACTAAAAAGTCCATTATCCCACCAGCGTCGCAGATGTGATTTTCTACAGAAATGTCACGCTGGTGTTCAGCCGCTTTACGTCAGCACAGAAACGTTTATCTCTGGTAAAGAGCTTCATTCTATGATACGTGATTTTACCAGCGTACAGCCAACACTTATTGATTTCCATCTCACAAAGAAAAGGACGTTGGAATCGTGAATAATTGTGAAGTTAAATGACTGTTTCATTCGCAATACTTCATTGCGCACTGTCTTGCAGTTAACTTTTGTGTGTTACTGTTCTTGAAAATTGATAATTAAATCAGCGTAGTCACTATCACAATGAAATTTGTGATTATCAAAGATTCTTTTCTGTTTTCATCTAGTATCACAGTAATCCTTTGCAAAAAGATAGTGCCAGAAACATTCAGACTATATATGGCGTTAGGGGTAAAGATACCAATAATGTGATAACTGGAACCTTAGTATGTATCCACTCCAGTGTGTTGGTTGTTTTTTTCTTTCCATCTGATAGTCTTCCTGCAAACACATTACATAACTTACTACGTGACGTGTTCTACACGACTGTGACTGCCCCACGAAGTGGTCTACGCCTGTCAGTATACACAGGTCATCCAGGACATCATGACCACCTTCCTAATAACCGGCATGTCCGACTTTGGCAGAAAGTTTCATAATTTCCGGGGAGAGGGGCGATCAGCTCTGACGCAACATTCAATCACATCCCAGATGTGTTCGATCGGGTTCAGATCTGGTGATCTGGGGCAGCCAGCACATCAATTGGATCTCGCCACTATGTTCCGCGGACCACTCAGTCACACTCTTGGCCTTGTGACATGATGCATTATCCTGATAAAAAATGCCACGGCCCTCGGGAAATATGAGAGTCACGGAGGGGTGTACATGGTCTGCAACTAGTGTACGATACTCCTTGGGCGTCATGGTGCCTTGCACGAGCTCCACTGGACCATGGATGCCCACATGAATGTTCCCCAGAGCTTAATGGAGCAGACGCCAGCTTGTCTCCGTCCCGTAGTACAGGTGTCAAGGAGCTGTTCCCTCCAAGACGAAGGATTCGTGCCCTTCCATCGGCGTGATGAAGAAGGTATCGGGATTCATCAGACCATGCAACGCTGTGCCACTACACTAACGTCCAGTGACGATGGTCGCCTGCCCATTTCAGTCGTAGTTACCGATGACACTGTGCTAACATTGTCACCTTTGGTAAAACTCAGATCGATTGCGCCCCTTCCCCATTCTACAAACGGACAGCACGCTCACTGATATTACATGCACCGAGCGTGTGTCTGACTGGCAGTCATTCCTCGCCAGGTGACGCTGCTAGGTCGGTGGTCATAATGTTCTGACTGATCAGTGTAGACTGTTAGTTTTGTTTCCACACGTCGGCACTTTAGTACCTGACAAGCTGCCCAGCGGTAAATAAACATTAATGGCTTCCTTTGCCACACGTATTTTGAGATACTAGCCAACGTAAAAACAGCTATAATTCTTAGTCTGCAAATGAAGTAAATACCTATGTAATATTGTTTATTACACTGCCCTCAGTCATCAATAGAAATACCTGCGCCCGCATCTCGTGGTCGTGCGGTAGCGTTCTCGCTTCCCACGCCCGGGTTCCCGGGTTCGATTCCCGGCGGGGTCAGGGATTTTCTCTGCCTCGTGTTGGCTGGGTGTTGTGTGCTGTCCTTAGGTTAGTTAGATTTAAGTAGTTCTAAGTTCTAGGGGACTGATGACCATAGATGTTAAGTCCCATAGTGCTCAGAGCCATTTGAACCATTTTAGAAATATGTGCAATAACACCAGTAATACTCTGTATATCACAAGCTTGTCCCTCTGTGGTTATTTGACACTGCTGAGTATTTTCCTGGCTTTATTCAAGTGTTGCTTATTATGTGTTGACACTTTTGTTTGTTGTTAGATTTTGCCCTTGTCTAAAATGTGTTCATTGAAAATAAATTATTTCTTTTTGCTACCCTTGTGAGAAGCAGCCATTCATTGCCCAGGTTTGACCTTCGTAAGTGTCAAGTTAACGTGTTGGTATACCATAAGTTGATAGGTTCACGAATGGCTCAGACTTCTTGATACCACAAATCCTTCACGCAGTCAGGGACACACGCAGCTCGTACTGGCGGAATATCTACATTTTACACGCCATGAGTCATCGAAACGTCAAAATGTTGGAATACGGTATCTCAGAAAGATAATATGCCAACATATAATGCAAGGGATGCGCGGAATCCCATCAAATTGAAACTAGGTGCCTGATATCTCCCTAACGACAGATAAGTAAAATTTTGAGCAGATGTTTTAAGCATCCACATCTACATTTACGTGATTACTCTGCTACTCACAATAAAGTGCCTGGCAGAGGGTTCAATGATCCACCTTCATGCTGTCTCTCTACCGTTCCACTCTCGAACGGTATGCGGGAAAAACGAGCACTTAAGTTTTTCCGTGCGAGCCCTGATTTCTCTTATTTTACCATGATGATCATTTCTCCCTATGTAGGTGGGTGCCAACAGAATGTTTTCGCAATCGAAGGAGAAAACTGGTGATTGAAATTTCATGAGAAGATCCCGTCGCAACGAAAAACGCCTTTGTTTTAATGATTGCCACTCCAATTCACGTATCATGCCTGTGACACTATCTCCCCTATTTCGCGATAATACAAAACAAGCAGCTATTCTTTGTACTTTTTCGATGTCATCCGTCAGTCCCACCTGATGCGGATCCCACACCTCGCAGCAGTACTCCAGAATAGGGCGGACAAGCGTAGTGTAAGCAGTCTCTTTGGTAGACCTGTTGCACCTTCTAAGTGTTCTGCCAATGAATCGCAGTATTTGGTTTGCTCTACCCACAAAATTATCTATGTGATCGTTCCAATTTAGGTAATCCCTAAGTATTTAGTTGAATTTACAGCGCTCAGATTTGTGTGACTTATCATGTAATCGAAATTTAGCTGATTTCTTTTAGTACTCATGTGAATAACTTCGCACTTTTCTTTATTCAGGGCCAATTGCCACTTTTCGCACCATACAGAAGCATGACTAAGTTTGTTTCCAGAGGTCTTCTATCCCATCTCAAACCGACTGCTTGCACCTTGCGACCTAGTATTATTCCGGGCATCTATCTTAGCACTACAGTGTTGTCAGTGGATAGCGCTAGGGTTATCCTTGTCCGGAACACGCAAATTGAAATCTCGTAACGTGCTTTCCAGAGTGTATTCAGTCTAGTGTTGTGGATCGCCAGGGTCAGTGACCGACAGGTGTAGCTGGGCTGAACTTTTTCCGTCCACAGTGCGCGGGCCACTGCAGATGCGTATCTGCAGTGATTCGTTACGCGCGAGGGAAGCTTTCTGCAGCCGCTAGCTACGGAGACTTCCTGTTTTCTACGACGTTCGCCGCCAAACCTGTTCACCTTTCATCCCGTCGCTAGAGCGAACGAGCTGGAAAATCCGCAAGGGCGCGGACCCTCTTCTTTGCCAAACCTAACCTCTCACATACTTGTGTGTTTCCGCAAACTCTACACGTAAGCGTTTCGTAATCGTGTAGTTCCGTCACCTGCGGTCTGCGAGTCCTCAGTGGCGAAATTGCAGTCATTATTGGATATACAGAGTGAACCAGAACTCCAACGACAAATTTTCAGTGTTTGTTCAGAGGTAACTTCTGAAAATATTGGTATAAGGGACCCACGATCTCCGGCGTATCATTACACAGTTATTGTACTCCATGTGAATTCGTGTCCCAATTAGTTTTGCATCTGTGTCCAACTGAAAATAGTGCACAACAGTGCAAATGTCGACGGTATACTATGTGTCTCTTGTTTCCATTCTCTCACGGTACCTTTTGTTGACAACAGGCAAGATCTATATGGTGGCTAAAGTGGAAACTGACTATGATTTAAGGAAAAGTGTGAGTTCATTCACATGACTGCTACCAGAAATCCGTGAAATTTCGGTTTCACGATAAATCACACAAATCTGAAAGCCGTCAGTTCAACTAAAATGTAAATGTAAATGTGTGACTAGGGCCTCCCGTCGGGTAGACCGTTCGCCGGGTGCAAGTCTTTCGATTTGACGCCACTTCGGTGACTTGCGCGCCGATGGGGATGAAACGATGATGATTAGGACAACACAACACCCAGTCCCTGAGCGGAGAAAATCTCCGACCCAGCCTGGAATCGAACCCGGGCCCTTAGGATTGACCTTCTATCGCTCTGACCACTTTTTTTTTTTTTTTTAATTTTGTTCGATAATGTTCGTTGCGTTTGGTCTGGGCGGGCGTCATAGGACATCCGTTCAAGTTGATCTTTGATTCCATTACCCGGTTTTTTTTATTACGGAGGGCCAGCGCCTCTCTGGCCGAACACACTAAGTTACGGTGCCGGCGTATCACTCAGCTACCGGGGTAGGACAGTTCAACAAAATACCTAGGACTTACAATTACGAACAGCTTAAATTGGAACGATCACATACGTAATGTTGTGGGGAAGGCAAACCAAAGGCTACGTTTTACTGGCAGAACAGTCAGACTAAAGAGATTGCCTACACTGCGCTTGTCCGTCGTGCACTAGAGTATTGCTATGCATTATGGGAGCCTCACCAGATAGGTTTGACGGAGGACATCGAAGAAGTCCAAAGAAAGGCAGCTCGTTTTGTATTATCGCGAAATAGAGGAGAGATTGTCATGGATATAATTAGCTGGTCGGGGTGGCAATCATTAAAACAAAGGCGTTTTTCGTTAGGATGAGATCTTTTCACAAAAAATTAAATCACCAGCTTTGTCCTCAGTACGAGAAACTATTTTATAGTTGCCAACTTACATAGGGGGAAATGATCATCGTAATAAAATAAGACATCCGAGCTCGTACGGTGAGATTTAAGTCACCATTTTTCCCACGCGCTGCCAGACGGTAGAACAGTAGACAAAAGGTTTGATGGCGGTTCGAAGAACCCACTGCCAGGCACTTAACAGTGAACTACAGAGTAGTCATGTAGATGTAGATGTAGATGTCGTAATGCCCTCTTTAACGCGTTGCCCTGAAGTTTGGATTCGGTCCTGGGAGCAGTGTTACGTTGTACGTTAACAGTGATATGCAGCAGTAATATGGATAGGTTTACTGACGAAGAGTTAGCCAATATGCACCTCGTGTGTGGGTCCACTAAATACAATGGACGAATGACACTACGACGCTGTGCCGAGCTGTTCTCGCACCTGACGAAGAGTTAGCCAATACGCACTTCGTGTATGGGTGCACTAAATGCAATGGACGAGTGACACTACGACGCTATGCCGAGCTGTTCTTGCACCGACGATAACCACATCAGTGTACTTTTCCGGCGGGGGCCGTTATATTGTGTTGCACGTTTTCGTTGTAGCATATTGCAGGCTTCTTCACTGTTGTCAGGGTGTTTTCAGAGAAACAATGGTGATTGCGGTAACAAATCGACCACGTCATAATTATGTTATTACTCTGTAACGAGCCGCCAGAGACCGTTGGTTAGGGATGGAGGTTATAGCTGAAACAACGGGTTTTCAGTTATATCACTTCTTTTTTCAAAGCCAGTTCAAGCGGGGCGTTAAACGTCTCAAAGTAACCAATTTTTGAAATAACCGACTTTCGGTTGTTTATTCTTATTATTTCCTGTAATAAATGTAGAACTCTAACAAAAGCTGAAAAATTTTGACACCCTCAGTTTCAAGACACAGAATCGTAATACTAAATTAAATAGGCAAATAAAAGGAAACTTAGTCCGTCCATCGTTCGCTGTTTTATATCGGGAAGGGATAAGTGGTTGAATATTACAAAAAATAGCTAGCACTCTCATGTTAATTCTAATTTTTTGAAACTCTGTTCAAAAATCATGTTGTAATCGAGGATCTAACCACAGTTTGGACCTTACGAATAATCAATGGTAAGGGGTGAAAACTGAGGTTGAAGAACTTTATTTTTCGTGTTAATTTGTCCAGTTTCAAGGGCTACAGCAGATAAAAGCACATTGCTTAGTCACAGGAAAGAGATCAGCTACTTTCAATTTTCATTGTAAACTATGAATGAATTGTTAAGTTATAAGTTTTCTTCTTATATAATGTCACAAGTTTGACTCCTCCAATTCTTAATCTTTTAAAGTAAATGAAGCATTACAGGCGTGTTTCATTGGTACTGCACTTCGTAAAATACTTGCACACTAGGGATGGTGCCATTCTGCAGTAAGACTAATGTCCAACCACGACAGCGTCAAACTGCCATATAGACCATATGGGGCAAGTCTCGCACACTGCATGGATTCGTGTACAATCCAGTGGACTACGCCACATGGTAACAGTACATTACTGTCTCAGCAATGGTATACCAGTTCTTATGTCATGTGTTTGTTGTTCGTTTTTGTCGCCATCGTTATTAAAATAGCTCTGATCACTCCTCTTCCCATTTTCTATAATAACGCAATATTTCAAAGTAATCGAAATTTTACGAACAAAAATTACTCGTTTTTTTAAAAAAAAGTTTTATTTAAAAACCAAAAATGTTAGCACTGTTGCCATGGATAATCGATATTTCGATGTTTTTACCTGGTTATAAGTAAAAAACAAAAAAAAATCTATTGTAACCGAGACCAGACAAATACCGAAAAATACCAGTTATTTAGAACGAAAATAATGGTATGGGTTTTAACGGGTCGATTTTTCCCGTTCCTACTGTTCGTCCCTTGCACCAAAATACTCAGAAGATAACTTGAACAGCCTCTGAAAGTTTGTCACTAGAGTGCTGGTTGGCTCTGTACTCGCATATATTTAATTTAATCCGTTACAGTTAGCACCCTCCCGAGCAACTGAAAGAGAGGTAGCTACTGTGCCCGCGCCAGGAGAATTCGGGACAGATCGTAGGGATGTCAGCTGGCGCCGACATTACAGCAACACAACTGCCAACAATGGCCCACTTACCATGCTAACAATGAGGCAGCTGATGTTTGTCGCTGGGTCCTGGCTGCTCGTGCTTGCACATGCGCACGGGACACTTCCATCTTACCGCGCTCTTGTCCCTTTCACAGCAGACAAGTCACGGTACGACCACAGTAGTAATCACACGCGACAAAACGTAAGCAACCTCTTACAGACATCACGCTAATTCTTTGCAAACTCACCTCTAGCTTCGATAATGGTCTCGATTCGGCGAGGAAGAGATTCCAAAAGTCCCTTCACCATACTCAGCTGAAGCTGTAGATCTGGCTGATGCTGTAGATCTATCAGTTTACGAGGATGTTGACTGCTACGTATAATCTGCTGTTTCAAATAGTCTCACACCTTTTTAATGGAATTAAAATCTGAAGATCAGGCGGGACATTCTAGGTACGAAAGGGTGCCCAGTGTTCGGCAAACCAGGAACGTATGTGTGCTGTCCTGTGAACACGCCTTTGTCTTATTGGAAGACAGATGTATCGGTTGATATTCACAATAACCAGAATGAACGGGCCCAAGTGCGGACATGTTCGAAAGAACAGACACTGTTTTGATCCTGCAGCCACAATGAATCGAGACACAAAGGAATTAAAGACATTAGCTGCCAATAGGCTTTGATTCGTGTCAGTGGTGCAAGTTGAAAATTTGTGCTAGACTGGGATTCAAAATTGGGTCTCCTGCATTGACCACTACGCCATCCGGACACTGTGGCCACCACAACCGCACAGACTATCCAAGTACACCGCCCGTCAGACCCAAATTTTCAACTTACACCACACACTGCTGATGTAGTGCTCCTGCTCATTGCGTCGTTATTCGCGGCATCTCGGCGATTCTAGTAAGAGTTCGAGCTTGGCGTGTATCTGCACTGAAGGGATCATTGGCTGTCTCTTCTTTCGGACATGTCCGAAAGAACAGTCAACCACCTACGTAGCGATGACGACCAATGATCCATAGGGGCCGGCCAGAGTGGCCGAGTGGTTCTAGGCGCTACAGTCTGGAACCGCGCGACCGCTACGGTCGCAGGTTCGAATCCTGCCTTGGGCATGGATGTATGTGATGTCCTTAGGTTAGTTAGGTTTAAGTAGCTCTAAGTTCTAGGGGACTGATGACCTCAGAAGTTAAGTCCCATAGGGCTCAGAGCCATTTGAACCACTTTTTTGTGATCCCTAGGATGCAGATGCATACCATTCTCTAACTGTCACGGGAATCGGCGGAATGCCGCGAGTAACGAGGCTAATCAACAGGGGCACTTCGTCAGTAGTGTGAGGTATAAGATTTGTGTCTGCCCGGAGGCGTGCTAGAGTAGTTCGTGCAGCTGTGGCGGCTACTCCGGAGGTCTCATTCTGCCTTGTCCGCCGAGCAAGCATGTCATTGTTTACGTATTCGCTCCTCTGCAGCGTCGCAACTGTTGGAGAGTTTATTGCATCAGTGGTGTGTGTGACATCGTCGTTGTCTCGTTTCGTCCTTCGATCGGTGTGTGTGTGTGTGTGTGTGTGTGTGACAGTGGACTAGTCCGCTCCTGTTTGTTTGTCATGGCGTCCAAGAGTGTTTCACGGAAAGGTACTGTAAGTTTCTGGTTTGACAAGTCGAGGCGTAACGTGCAGCTCCGTTCTGTAGAAATCCATGACTGGTTGGTTGATACTTGTCATGTTGCTTCGAACCAAGTGCATGCTGCCTATTTTGATACTGAGAATTATGTTTTCCTTGCGAAATTTGTAGATCACCTACAAGTAGACAAGTTCAAGCATAGTACACAGGTTCCCTTCCGGCATAGAGATTGTTCGGTCAATATGGTGCTGCTTGCGAATGCGGCCATTGAATATACGAACGTTAGAATATTTAGTATTCCTCTGTAGGTAGATGATATTTACCTTAAGCAAGTGTTGGTCCAATACGGTGACGTGAGAGGCATTCACCGGGAGCGTTGGTCAAGTCAACTCAAGCTACAATGTTATAGCGCCATACGTTCTGTGGAACTGCAAATCAAAACAATATTCTGCCTGATTTGCAAGTTTGTGGCTATTGCAATCATGTTACGTGCAGAGGACAGCTGGGGACCTGTTTTCTGTGCAACGAATGTGGCCATCTCCGAATTACCTGCCCGCGGAGAGTTTGTTTTACGGTCTTCCTTGGAACAGCGCCGCAAGCTAATGGTTGCTGACCTTGTCCCCTCTAGTAACAAACTTGGGGCTATATCTTCCCTCATTTCCTGAGATCGTCCGACAGTTCCCACTATCACTGGGGTGATTTTCCGCAGTGGCAAACAGTCTACTGTGGCACCACTTGGCCCTGGCGAGTTGGAGATCGTGGAGTCAATATCAGGTATTCCTGCTGCTGCGGGGGTGGTTCCTGTGGCGGCGCCCCGGAGCAAGTGTGTGGCGGAGTTGTCTCGTTCGCAGCCTTCACCACAGGTCCGGCCGATAACACACGAATGCCCTCCGTTCACCTGTCTGCTCTCGACGATGGAGATCGGTATTTGCCGCTTATTGCGACTCCCGTTGAGGAAGCTGTTACTCCAGAGTTGCCTCTTGCTGCCTCTGAAATTCACTCTGATTGTCCTCCATCAGCGAGTGGCATGCCTTGCAGCGTGATCCTTCTGTAGGGCAGGCCTCGGACCATGGGCAGTCACAGATTGATACGGATGTCGTGCAAGATCCGCCTACGCCGCTTACTGCAGAGGCTATTACGCCTCGCAGCCGGCTTAAACAACGTGCACAGCCGGAACGTGTAGCGGCGCGAAAAGCAACCAAGGGTAAAGATTCAATTGGGACCGGTACTGGATCTCCGCTTCTCTCGGATTAGTTATTGGCCTCCGGGCGATTGGTGGAATAGTCATGCTGCTCTGTTGTTTTGTCGTTTTCCCTTTGACTCATGGGTCAGGCGTATACATTTGTCACACTAAATGTTAACAGAGTGGTTTGAGAGTGGCGCCTAGCTTCGCTGCGTCAGTTTATATATGACTTCTGTACAGATATAGTTTTCTTGCAAAAGGTTTTATTTACCAGATTCACTCTTCCTGGATTTCGCACTGTTTTTAATGTGGTGCCTGAATTTTCTATAGGAACTGCCTTATTCTTTCGAGAAGTCATTCCAACTGATGAGGTAAAGGTTCTTGTATCTGGCAGAGGAATAGACTGTAGACTTTTTGACCTCGCCATGGTTGTCTGATATGCTCCGACTGGTGCTGGTCACACAGTGGAAGATTCGCTTTTTTTATAATGTATTACGTAGGATTCCTCAGAGTCTGCTGTAGGGTGGTGATTTAAACTGTGTCCGGCGTTCTGTTGATGTCTCCCCATTTTAATTATTGTCGAGATATAATCGAGATGATACTCTCTATTCAATTGAAGGATATTTGGGAGCGTAAATATCCGACGTTGGTTAAATTTACGCATTTTAGTGTGAATTGTAGTAGCAGGGTTGGCCGATTCTATTTATCGGATTGGATGAGCGATCGCATTCTTGCAGTCGACGTTATCCCTGGTAGCGTTTCTGATCACTGTGCTTTGGCCACCACTCTCCAACTTGATCGGCAAGCGGGGAAACTATTCCATTCCCAGTGGATGTTAAATGTCGCCA
Source organism: Schistocerca serialis cubense (assembly GCF_023864345.2). NCBI lineage: Eukaryota > Metazoa > Arthropoda > Insecta > Orthoptera > Acrididae > Schistocerca > Schistocerca serialis. The sequence goes on from NC_064640.1 coordinate 529,501,027, forward strand.
CTCGCCAGATCCTTCTCTCGGTGATGTGATACACGATGTGTGTAAGCGTAGTCTTCGATCCGCTGTGAGGTATTATACAATTCTGGAACGATGGACTGCCCTAGATAAATCGGAGCTCCGTTAAACTTTGATTACTTATTGTGCTGCTAGGGCGAGGGATTTTGGGTGCAATCGAGAATTTTATTATTCTCTCTTGCGTGACTTGTATGACGGCGCGGATCACGCTCCTCTGTGGATTGTAGATGTAAATTGTATAAAAGCAAAGTTGTTGCAGTTGAAGCCGCGGCATATGCAAGAGTTGCAGGTACGATTGAAACCACGATCACTAGTAGCGGAGCATTTGTCTTCGTTATAACATTTGCTTCGACATGAAGCTCGACATCGCCGCTCTTGCTTTCCTTCTCTTACAGCAGCTAACGGCCGTCAGCTAACAGCGCAAGCTGACGTACTTTACGCCTTACATCAGTGCTATGTGAATCCTTACGACGCAGATAAGCCCACACATAGCGACCCGGCTATTGAGACCCTAGGTTCGCCACTCACGCCTGAGCAGAAAACCAAATTCTTGGCCATCTTTCACCCAGATCTTATTGTTACTTCTCCTTCTCACAAATCACCAGGTATTGGTGGGCTCCCCAAGGAACTTTATGTGCGTTTTTGGCCCCTCCTGTGCGTCAAATTTACGTCCATGTTGAACGAGGTGATCAGGGAACAGTTGTGCCCTCTCCATTCAAGGTGGGGAAAACTTTGTTGATACGTGAACATCCTGGTCGTAATACTGTTGATAATTTTCGTCCTCTCAAGTTACTGAATTTCGATTATAAGACAGTGGCGAGGGTGGTAAATCGCAGGCTTTCTGTCTTCAAATGGCTCTGAGCACTATGGGACTTAACATCTGAGGTCATCAATCCCCCAGAACTTAGAACTACTTAAACCTAACTAACTTAAAGACATCACACACATCCATGTCCGAGGCAGGATTCGAACCTGCGACCTTAGCGGTCGCGCGGTTCCAGACTGAAGCGCCTAGAACCGCTCGGCAACAACGGCCGGCGCTTTCTGTCTTGCCGGCAGTTGTTGGCGAATATCAGAGATGTCTCCCTGGTCGCTCTATTCTTACCCCTGTGGCCGAATACTGTGACGTGGTTTCGATTGCTGCCGTTTCTTCTGTCCATTGTGCCTTTGCCTTTTTGGATTTTGATAAAGCTTTCGATCGTGTAAATCATGACTTTATGCTTCCAATTTTGGAGATGATCAGGTTTACTGTTGAGGCTCGTAGAGTGTTATCGAACATGTTCACTGGCATTTCAGCTTCGGTAGCTGTGAATGGACAACTGACGCTCCCGACTCCCATCCGTCGGGGAGTGCCACAGGGGAGTTCGCTCTCGATGTCTTTGCCTTTTCTATGGAGCCACTGCTTCGAAAGGTTGCGTCCCAGCTTCAGGGTTGGATGCTTTCTGGAAGGATCCTTGCTGTTCGCGTGTACGCTGATGTGATGGTTTTATTCCGTCGACGTGCAGAGATACGTCTACTGAAGGTGATCATCGATGATTATTGCTGTGTCTTGGAAGCGCGACTTAGAGGGCAAAAGAAAACTCCTTAATTTACGGTGTTTCAATGGAGCAGTAACCACGTGGACCTCTGCTGTGGAACATCACACGACACTAGGAGTTGTTATTGGTCGCTGCCCCCTCCAAATAGCGACTCTCAATTGGAAATCGGTTACTGAAACGATTCAGGGGGCACTACTGGAACATGAATGTTGCTCTCTTACCCTTCTTCAGAAGGTACGAATTTTGAATTCGTATGTGTTGTGCGATGTGTTGTGCGATGTATGTGTTGTGCAAGGCCTATTACATCGCACAACTTTCCCCGCTTACCTCTATGGTGGCTAAGAAAGTGAAACAGATGTCTCGTCGCTTTTTATGGGAGCGTCATATCTTCAAGTTGTGATACGAGATTGTGATGAAGCCACGTTCCCTCGGCGGACTGGGCCTTTCTGACATTAAGAGAAAGGCGTCTGTCTAATATGCTCGGCGCACCATTTTGACGATTACTCAGGATTTACATACTTTTACGTCTCGGCTGCTCACAGTAATGTGTCTAGCGAGTCTTGATTCCCCTGTTGATGTTGGTCGTCTGCATTTGAAGCTGAGACCCATTCCAGAGTTCAGCCTAGCTGTGAGCCATTAGGGGGATGACGTGTTGCTGCGGCCGGTGCTCGCGACCAAGTTTTTGTTCACCTGCTGGTAAAGGACTCCACGCTCCAATCCGGTTGAACGATTATCACCGCATATTTTCTGGAAAACCTTATGGGCCAACATCATCCTCCCGGTTCTATCAACGGCAGCGGCCTCCTCCTGGTACAGGTGGTCAACAATTTGATTTCCGCCAACGAGCGTCTATATCGTTTTGGGATTAGTGACACGGATAAATGCAGTAGGTGTTCGTCCCTAGATTCGATGCAGTATCGGTTTACTTGTCGTGGTCAACTAGCAAACTTGTCGTGACTCCGGAAGAAATTGGCTTCCCACAATCGTTCTGTTAAAGCTGCATATTCCACTGATATCATTTTGCGGCCGGCTACTTCTTTTTTTCCGAGGACAAAGACTAATTCTGTAATTTAGCTGGTTGATCATTTTGTACATTTTCTAGTTACTGGTGGAGGAGATGATGCCCATTTGGCTTTCCGAGAGCTTATATCCACGGCTTAGTGGTCCTTCTTGCAACTACCCCGATTTCGAGAACTCTTTGCTAACATACTGAATCTTGCTTTTCAAAGCAGCTGCTGGCCTCATTGTGCTTTTGTATTCTCGACTCTGCTTTTCCTGTGTATTCCTTCCTTTCGCCTATCGGTATTATTTTTGGAAACTTACACGACAGCAAATAAAAAAAGGGAAATATGAAACTATGTGAGGGAGCAGTTCAGGCCTCGGGAGTCGACCCGCGCCCGCCTTGCCTCCACTAGCTTCAATCTGGCTGTGATCATTATTGCTGCCTTTTTGTAAAATGTATTTCCTGTTTGCACGAATATTCATGTACTTTTGTTGAGCATTTTCTAATTAATTCTGATTTCCTACATTTACTCTGTGTCATACTCATGTTTGTGAACATTATTTCGGTGTAGGTTAATATTACATGTCACCTACTCAATAAATTCCTGCTATTTTTTTTAATGACGTAGTTGTCAGCCTGTCTGCCTAGTAAGTAGGAGACCCTGGCTCGAATCCCAGTCTGGCACTAATTTTTATTTTGTCAAAAATGGTTCTGAGCACTATGGGACTCAACATCTGAGGTCATCACACAGCCGGCCGCGGTGGTCTAGCGGTTCAGGCGCTCAGTCCGGAACCGCGCGACTGCTACGGTCGCAGGTTCGAATCCTGCGTCGGGCATGGATGTGTGTGACGTCCTTAGGTTAGTTAGGTTTAAGTAGTTCTAAGTTCTAGGGGACTGATGATCACGGATGTTAAGTCCCATAGTGCTGAGAGCCATTTTGACATCACACACATCCATGCCCGAGGTAGGATTCGAACTTCATTTTGTCCCACTGATATAAATCAACGCCCACTGGCAGGTGCTGTCTATAATTCCTTTGTGCTGATCTCCATGCCTGTATCGTTTGGAAACGGGCAAAACTTCGACTCGCTGGATTACACTACACACCTGCAATCAGACACTGTCCATTTTCTATGTTGTTTGACCCAGTGAAGACGAGTAGCTTTATGTGTCGCTGTGGGAACAGCCCTTTTTCGAGGTAACAGATTTCAGATATCCGTTACACCCAGTAACCTTCGCAGTGTTCGCTCGGAAACTGGAGGAGCAGTTCCTGTCGGGTTTGAAGCCGATTGTCATTGCCGAAGCGTAACACATCTCACCGGTCCCTGTCGGTTAGGATCTTTTTATGATCACTGTACTTACGCCGTGTTATGTGACAGCGTAACACGATGAACAGTCTGCACTGATACCCAAACAAATCGGTTAGCTTCATGCTTGATATGGTTATGAGCACGTGCAAACACGATAGCTCCTTTCTGCCATTTTGTCACGTCTCCTCACCTTACAGCATTGATTCCATATGCTTGTCTGGCTCATACACACCACTTCACTGCTATGACATACGCCAGCGGTATATGGTCATTGGACAGTACGGTAACTGTTCCACATGATCTACAGCGCTACAGAGAGATCAGTGTGCTCTTTTACGGGAGTGACCAATATTTCATCTGGAGAGCTTAAGTGTTCAAATATATTATGGTCCTTCGCGATGAGCTAATTACAATTCGTATTACTCGAACACAGCCGCAAGAACTTGGATTATTTGGATGAAAATTTAATGCATATTAAATTATGTTTAGTGAAAAAGTTCATAGAAAATGTCTCAACCGATCACATTTTTTGTATTATTATTATTCTGATGGCTGTGTCTTACTGCAATCTTCCACACTAAGCCCAACTGCAAAAAATTGTCACCGAAAAAATAAGAATCATGGTACTGTAACGCAGAGTCGTGTGTCTGTGCGTACAGTTCAGTGACTTGTTACTGTACTGATGTGACTCTGATATTAACTGAAGTTGTTTACGGGGAGAAAGTTATTTGGCTCAAGTCTCGGACTACTCTGCTCTCTTGTTTTGTCCGTATCTCACGTCCGCCGATCCATGGTTCACCATGCGTAAGCGTTTCCATTCTCGCTCGTCGGAGACCTACAGCGTGCAGCTCTAGGTGCAAGAAGGTTCCCTACGAATCCTGAAGTTATCTGACTGAGTATTTTCGCTCATTTACCGAATGGTATGAGCTATGGACTGGAGAGGGGGTTATATCCTACCTCATGAGTTTTTTTTCTACCAGGGTAGTTTAATAACATAAATCTCGCAATGAGTGCTTGCATTATTGTCAGTCAACACAGTTGCTCTTGTAAAGCGGTCTGTTGACTCGTCCAGCTGACACCATCCTCTTGGATTTTTTGTACATTTGCCAATGAGAAGAAGTTTCTTATGGGATAGAGGGTCCGGTGAGGTGTTCTTGTCACCGATGCAGTATCAGCGCGAGTAGCTTGGAAACAACTTCAGGTTTTATTGTAGTACAGAGGTCGTAGAGCCGTGCGTTACAAAAAAGTGAAAGACAAAACTGCATATAAAGGAATGTGGTTCTTTCGAACCATATTATGTATATGTATTCATCTACTGCTGTAGCAGTGTCTTGTAAACTACAGTAATGTATACTGTAACTTGTCAACGTGACTGTTTCAGTAGTTGATTAGTGTAGTTTAGATAGAAAATCAAATTCAGTTCCACTCTCATCAGTGGGCGTCGGTGAAAAAGCAGGAATGTAACATTGTTATCCTGGAGAGGATGCTGTTGGAGGTGGTTTACCGTTGACTTCCTCTGACCTCCTGTGAAGCTGCTAGTGTGCATCTCCTTCGTGTGTTTGAATGTGACGAGTACGTATGCACTGTAGTACTATGTTTTTTTTATGGATGACCATGGAAGGGAAGGAAGCGAGAGGGTGAAATAGAGGCCGGCATATAATCTACTGCTCTAAAAGAGCACCAAGAAGCCTCTGGGCTTAACCTCAGCATATAACGCATTGACTAGCACAAGCTCATGTTGTCGCTCTATGAAACACCGTTCATAGGTTCTAGATGTAACACAGGACGTTGGTGCAAATATCTACTCTTACCGGCCAGCTTAGGATGACGAAAATTTCTTCTCCCACTGTAATTCGATCTTGCCGTCTCTGGATGGAGTGGCGCCATGCTATTATACTTTGTACGCCAAAAGAAGAGCCGTAACAGCTGGCAGTGCTAAAGCTGTGACAACACTGAGGCGTTGCCATAGAGGTGCACAAGTAATCAAGTCACGTGATTGCTTTTGAATGACGCGCGAAGTAGCCCCTCCAAGCTCACTTTCTAAAGTCTCTTCTTTCACTATACTGTGGTGTGTAGCGAACAGACAAGTTTTGTGTTGCACTCTCGCCCAGAAGTCATGCGCGCCGCCCAGCTCATACAGCATTGTGCAGCGAAGTACAGATTAGCTTGTGCACCTGCCGTCACAACTACGAACAAAGGAGATTGTCTGAAATTAAGCACTCGTTGGGTGACAGAAACAGTGCAATGCTCAGACCAAGTTTTCTCCAATGTCATTAACATCGCATCTCTGTTTCTGGTTTGTGTATGTTTGCTTTTCTTGCGTGTGCAAGTTAAATTTGTGAATTATGACAAGATATAACTTCCTACGTAAGAGGAAACTCAAAATTTTCGCATTTCCCAGTATCTATAGAATATGAAAGAAACGTCAGCAATGACCAATTTTCACGTGTTTGTATTACAGTAAAGTTTTTGGGTCGATGCAGCAACTCGCATACAGCCAAACATAACCTAACAAAAACACGCTTGAAAATGACACTTATTTCCCAAAACGCGTCATGCGTTAAGTCGTGACTGGTTGCAGAAAGTTCAAAATGGTTCAAATGGTTCTGAGCACTATGGGACTTAACATCGGAGGTCATCAGTCCCCTCGAACTTAGAACTACTTAAACCTAACTAACCTAAGGACATCACACACATCCATGCCCGAGGCAGGATTCGAACCTGCGACCGTAGCAGTCGCGCGGTTCCGGACTAGAGCGCCTAGAACCGCATGGCCACCGCCGCCGGCTTGCAGAAAGTAAGTTGGTATTAAAACAGTAACCGTTTTTAAAAGTATGTCTACATGAATTTCACGGTGAATAGAAGTTCATGCCTGGAGATAGGTTCAGCAAGCTAATAGGAAACAGTTTTATTTCTCCGCTCAGAACGGTCCCTTCCCTCGCGGGTTGTGTGAGTGGTGTCTAATTGTATTCGTTCGTTCAATTAAGGTGACTGTAATGGGTGTTTGTGTAGCGAAGTGCCATGTTTTTGTTATATGATGACGAAAGAAGGAAGGAGAGATTAAAGTCGGTGCCGGCACATAGTCTACCCCTCCAGCATAGCAGCAAGGGGGGCGCCGAGCTTAACGCCCCATCCGACGGGCGGATCACCATCAGCAGTGCCACATGTCCTCACTCTATGAGACACTGCGAGTTGGTTTGGAATCCAATCCAGGGCATTCGCACAAAGTCTGGCGATCAGGAACTTCAGGCCACCATCTCTCCTCCCCTTGCCGGCTAAATACCGGCGGTGAAAATTTCTTACACCATCAGGTTTCGAACCGGCTACCTTCGAATCGGTCGCGCCGGTGCTAGGGTGGGGCGGTTCATTAGCGACCTCTGCTACGGAGGAGGCAGTTAACAAAGTGTGCAGCTTTCGGAACGTCTCTAGTATCTGCTGTTGCACTTACACCTTGGCCATGACTGCAGACCGGTGATGGCTACTGTAGATGTACAGCAAGGGTTTCGTATAAGATACTTCTCTCATACAGACGTTGCACTTATCCAGAATCATTCCCTTAAGAGGCATTCTACCACTGACCCACCGAGCGAGGTGGCGTAGTGGTTAGCCCACTGAACTCGCATTTGCGTCCGGCCATACTGATTTAGGTTTTCCGTGATTTCCCTAAATCGCTTCAGGCAAATGCCGGAGTGTTTCCTTTGAAAGGGCACGGCCGACTTCCTTCCCTATCCTTCCCAAATCCGATGGGACCGACGACTTCGCTGTTTGGTCCCCTCCCACAAATCAACCAGCCAACCATTGACCTCCCAACTACAAGATCCACATCGAAATCGCGTCTCCGAAGGCTCATACCAAATAACTCGAACGAGAACTCTGACTTAACCTTGATGCAATTGGTTAGACAGCCCATCCGCGATTTGAAAGTTTTCGAATATGCTAGGAACATAAAGGCGCGACAACAAAGCTATTATTTCATCACTGATTACATGTGCGGAACGAAAACCTAACAAAGGTGGAAAAATATTTTTGCTTTCCAAGTGCAACAGAGAAACGATTAGAAATTACATGCGCAGTCAGCGATGAACATTCCGTGTTGGGAAGGTGAATATGGGAAATCTCTGGCAGCAGTTCAGTCGTATTGTAAACTATACGTAAAATTCGTTGGTGCCAAGTATGGTTGTGAGGGCTGGGAAAGACCCCGTCAGTTTTATTTTACTATTAGGAAGCTGCTACGAAACCAGAGAGATTATATAACAGACCCAAATTAAGCTGAATCCTTGCTGAAAAACAAAAGCTGAACGAAGTCAAAACAAGTCTAAAAACAGCTATGCGATATGCTTTCTACGAATTCGAGAGGTCAAAAAATCCTAAAAAGGTTTGGTCATAAATAAAATCGTCATTGTTAAAAGTCGTCTGCCCAAATGTATGTTGACCTCAAGGCGCCTAGAGAGAAGATCAAAAAATAAAGACCGAAATGTTAAATTCAGTTTCCGAAACTAGTTCACCGAAGAAGAGCATAACGCGGTCCCTACGTTCGACCGTCGCAAGGATACGAAAATGACAGATGGGGAAATAAATTAAGTGCGGAATTGAAAAAAGAAAACAGCTCATATCGCTCCACAGAGGAAAGGCCACGGTACATAGTGGAGTGCCAGTTAGACTGTACATTGAAAAGGCGGAAGAACTGGTCCCACTTCTAGCATTAGTCTAAAATCGTCCGTTGGAACAGTGGAGCGTGCCTGGTAAAGACATAGACTGTCCCAGTCCACAAGAAGGATCGCTAGACCGTCGCGCACGTCTATGGACATACACTGAGGCGACAAAAGTCACGGGATACTCCTAATATCAGGTCCAATCTCCTTTTGCCCGGCGTAGTATAGCAACTCGATGTGTCGTGGACTCAACAACTCGTTGGAAGTCCCCAGGAGAAATACTGAACCATGCTACCTCTATAGGTGTCCATAATCGCGATAGCGTTGACGATGCAGGATTTTGTGGACGAACTGACCTCTCGGTTATGTCCCATGAATGTTCGACTGGATTCATGTCGGGCGGTCTGAATGGCCAAATCATTCGCTCGAACAGTCCAAAATGTTCTTCAAAACAATCACGAACAACTGTGGCCCGATGACGTGGAGCATTGTCACCCATAAAAATGTCATCATTGTTTGGGAACATGAAGTCCATGAATGGCTGCAAGTGATTTCCAAGCAGCTGGAGGACTAAGTCTATTTTACATAAACATAGCCAATGCCTTTACGGAGCCGCCACCAGCCTGCAGTACCTTGTTGAGAACTTGGGTACATGCCGTCGTGGGGTGTACGCCACACTCGAACCCTACCATCAGCTCTTACCAACTCAAATCGGGACTCATTCACGCAGGCCACGAGTTTCCAGTCGGCTAGGGCTCAACCGATATGGTCACGAAGCCAGAAGAGGCGCTGCCGGCGATGTGCTGTTAGCAAAGGCACTCGCGTTGGTCGTCTGCTGCCATAACCCATTAACGCCAAATTTCGGCGCACTTTCCTGACGGATACCTTCGTCGTAGGTCGCACGTTGATTTCTATGGTTATTTCACGCAGTGTTGCTTGTCTGTTAGCACTGACAACTCTACGCAAACGCCACTGCTCTCGGTCGTTAAGTGAAGCCTGTCGCCCACTGCGTTGTCCGAGGTGTGGAGTAATGGCCGAAATGTAGTATTTTCGGCATATTATTTACGCTGTTTATCTCGGAATATTGAATTCACTAACGATTTCCGAAAGTGAGTGTCCCATGAGTCTAGCGCCAACTACCATTCCGCTTTCAAAGTATGTTAATTCGCGTCGTGCGGCCATAATCACTTCGGAAGCCTTTTCAGATCAATCATATGAGTACAAATGACAGCTCCTCTAATGCACTGCCTTTTTATACCTTGTGTGAGCGATAGTACCATTATCTGTATATGGGTATATTGCTATCCCGTGACTTTTGTCACCCCGGTATATATCAGCTGACTGAGATTTTCTCAAAAAGTTTGGAACACAGACTGATGGCACCTAGTTAATAACGTACTGGTACAAGTCTGGAACGCAATACAACAATAGTTTTGCGTGGCATGGATTCTAAAAGTCCTTGTTAGGTCTCTGACGGTATGTGGCACCAGATGTCTACGCAAATCCCATAAATGACGGGCCGCTGGTTTGCAGGCGTGGAAATGTCTACCGATAGCGTCCCAGATCTATTCCACTGGATTCAGATCAGGAGTATGTGGCTGCCAACACATCAACGTGAGTTCGCTGTAATGCTCCTGAAACCACTGGAACACAATTCTGACCTTGTGACTCGGACCGGTATCCTGCTGGAAGACACTATCACAGTTGGAGAAGACATCAAGCATGAAGGAGTGCAGGTGGTTCGCAATAACGTTCACGTAGTGCACAGGTATCATGGCGCCTTCGATTACTACCACAGATCTCATGGATGTCCAAGCCAATGTCTCCACGTAGCATAATACTGCCTCCATTGACCTGCGTCATTGATGTGGTGCATGTTTCGAGTAGCTGTTCGCCTGAATGACGGCGTATCTGGAGAAGACCTTTGACCTGGTGTGACAAGAGACGAAATTAATCCTATCAGGTGACCCGTTTCCATTCATCCACGGCCCAAACTCGATGACCGCGTGCCAACTGCAGTCATAATTGACGATGAAGTTGCGTCAGTTTCGGAACAGGTGGGGGTCGTCTGCTGCGGAGCCCCATGTACGAAGATGTCCGCTGAACGGTGTGCCCTGAAACACTTGTGCCTGCACCAGCGTCTTTCCGTAACACTCTGCCCTTTGTCAGAGTCACCTAAATCAGTTACTTTCCCCATTTGCAACTCGTATCATTGCTAGAATGATTCCCCATTCGTCTCTGCATCTCTTACGTATTTTCCTTCCCGCGTCACGTACCCGCAACGCCATCGGGCGACATTCAGTCTCGCGGTAGAATCAAAATGGTTCAAATGGCTCTGAGCACTATGGGACTTAACTTCTGTGGTCATCAGTCCCCTAGAACTTAGAACTACTTAAACCTAACTAACCTAAGGACATCACAGACATCCATGCCCGAGGCAGGATTCGAACCTGCTACCGCAGCGGTCGCGCGGTTCCAGACTGTAGCGCCTTTAACCGCTTGGCCACCCCGGCCGGCAGTCTCGCGGTAGACAGTGGTCATAACGTTTTGCCTCATTAGTGTATGTTATGCTCGAGTATGACTCGAATGGAAACGAACATCTCCTGTGTAGGAATAAACATTATTTCAGCAAGCACCGGTCATGTGAAAACCAAAGTGCTGTGTTCGTTCATTAGGTTCTGAACGCAGTAGATAGCGGTACTCAGGCTGACGCTGTGCCTTGACTTGCAGAAGCCTTCAACACAGTTCTGTACCGTCGTCTATTAAATGAATACGGAATACCAAATGAGACATGTGATGGGCTTCAAGACATACCACCAACAGTACAGAACATGAAGAGGCATCATCAGAAGCAGAAGTAGCGTTCGGTGGTATGATAGGGTCGCTACTGTTCACGATACATGTAAATTACCTGGCGGATTACTTATACAGCTCTACGAGGCTCTTCGCAGTCCACCAGGTTGCTTATAGTGAGGTGTTACGTTCAGAAACGTATTACGAAATCCAGAGTTATTTCCAGATGATCACCCCGTGGTGCAAAGATGAGTAGCTGACTCTAAACATAATGTATGTAGCGTAACGCCCGCAAATAAACCAGAATTTCCGATTTCGTTTGGTTAAGCGATCGCCGATCAATCACTGGAATCAGTCGCAATTTTCGTGTGTATAGGAGTTTCTGTTCAAAGGGATTTCAGTTGGAACGGCCACATGAAACTAGTCGTGGGGAAGACAGATGCCACTCTCAGATTTCTTGAAAGAATCCTAAACAAAGTACGATCTGAGATCTTCATCAAGTTGTATTAACGGTAGGAAGATTCAAAGAAGAGCTGCACTATTCGTCACGAGTTTGTTTAATCAGCATGATAGTGTCCCGCAAACGTTCAACAAACAGCAATGGAAGATGTTACTAGAGAGCCTGTTCATCGCAGAGTGCCTTGCTCACAAAATTCCGAGAGCCCAAGTTCCAAAATGAGTCTCTTGTAATGTCCATGAAGTTAAAATTAAAGAAATTCTCGTCCACGCAGAGCTGTACAGACAGCCTTCCTTCCCGTACACAATCTGCGAATAGTATAGGAGAGGGAGGGGGGGGGGGGGGATGAAATTGGAGCACTATGTACCCTCCGCCACGCCACACATCGTGCGTAGAGTTGTGGAATACAGATGTAGATGCGATACTCTGACAATTCAGGGACTTATATACACCCACGCCAATTACTTTGTACTGGCGTTCGTTTAAAGTCAACTGCCAGTTACAGCACAAATCGCTAATTCCGTCAAATAATTATGAGTGACCCAAGAGTTCTTGTGGGATATCACATTCTGCAAGGGGCGGCCTATCTTTGTGAACAAACTTGGAGCATCGCTGGTATTGTACATTGCTCATTTCTTATGACGGAGGTTGTGAGAGAAAGTCATCATTTGTTCCACCTAAAAAGAAATTCTCATGCCACTCGGTTATCTAACTCGGTGTGCGTCAATGGTTTTCTGCATTTGTTTGCTAAACAAGTATTTGAGAAGCCCAGTCTTGCCCGGTATTTATTTATTCTAATCTTCTATTTGTCCATCTCCTCCTCCTCCTCCTCCTCCTCCCCCTCCGCCTCCCCTCCCCTTCCTATCTGTCCACTTTCTTCTCCGCCCTCTCTCCGCTTATTACCCCCCTCCTTTGTCTGTCCATCTCCTCATCCCGCATCTTTCTGTTCATCTCCTCATCCCCTTCTCTGTACATCAGTCCTTAATCAGTCCCACACCCACGCGAATGGGATGTTGGTTGTTTTCACCCGCACAGTATTTTTTTCGAGATAGTAAATAATATGCACCAAGTTTGGTTGACATGGATTCGGGGGCTTTGGGCTAGATGTTGAACATCTGCGTATGTTACACATATTGCGCAAATAATTATATGACTGATTCTCTGTTGTTCTACACCATACGACTTCAGAGAGGATGTTAAATTTAACTGTGATATTCGCCCTTGTGACTTGATCTTAGGTCCCAAAACATGTTGACAAAAGTATTGGCTCTCTGCAGTGCCCGTTCTCGTGACCTGCGTGACCTGATTGACACACTAAACAGCACCAATGAGAGATAAACTGCACTTCGTAACTTTAAAAGTATTCCAAGTCAACTAAAGACAGAAAATAAATACCAACAGGTCGGTTTCGAACATTTTTACGTCACCCCTTCTAATCCATACCACCAACTATAGTGGTAGTAGGGCATTTTACTCCCATTGTATTTCTATACATGTAACAAGTTGTGCACCGAAGAAATTTGGTCCAAATTGCGCCAGATGCCTTTGAGTTATGTTACAGTGTCAGCTCCTTTTAATTCCCAGCTCCTGCTCTTCAGGAAGCTTGTAACCAGCAAATCCCCTATTCTTTAAAGAATCGAACTCGCATATCTAAAACAGCTTCAAACTTCTGATTACTTTACAACCGAGTTCAGTATATGACGTTAAGCATGTAACCGAGAAAAAATTTTTGATAAGGTTTGAAATTACGTTTAAATTTTGTTGGAAGTCGCTAAGCGCTGTCGTTATCAACACTGGATAAATATAGTCTGGGTAATATGCGCTCCGTTTTAAGAAAACCTAGTTTTTAATGCTAATTAATGTTTGACGCCGTATCTCCTGAACTATGTATCGTACATTGATATAATTTTGCAGGTACATTTAATGGTAGATGTGGATACTGTCTGGAAAATGTGTTGCGAATAGAGTTAGTAGTTAAGAAGCAATAAATTAAAACATCCTGCCTGACGCGATAGTTTTACTGCATAAGTATCGAAAATGTAGTAAGCGATACACTTTTTGGCGTTAATCATTTCGTGGGGGTGTCGGCGACAAAAAGTTTCTTAAAGGTGTAAAATTATGTGTGAAGTTTTTTGCAAGTCGATAAATGCTCTCATTCTGAAATACTAAATGAGTATAGCATGGGTATTTTGGCGCGATTCATTTGGCTTCCTTTTTACCTCCACTCCCACCCCTTTGAGCACAGTGCTTCTTTCCAGGTAGCAAGTGATTTGCGTACCAAGTTTGGTTGAGATCGATCCCGTAGTTTAGAAGGAGGTGTAGAACATACATGCATGCATTTTTTTGAGATACTGAAAAACTGGAAGCCTTATAAAATACAAAATTCATCTTACCACATGCACCTATATCCTTCTTTATTCCTGTCTGAGAAAGTTAAATTATGGTTTAACATGTCTGTAACGACGAGATCATTACTGCAGCATATGTTGGACGAGAATGGAGCATGAAATTTCATTGTGGCTTTTTCGAAGAAGCACGTTAGAATTCCACTAATTTGAAACGTCGGAAAACCTAAATAAGAATGCTCGTACAGCGGTTTGAGCCGTGTCCCTCCCGAAAGTGAATCCAGTGCCTCCATCTCGCTGCTTGTCCTGATTCATTAGAGCCAACTACGGTTCACTCAAATCTAACTTCTGAAGTCTACACTGCTTTCGATACAAGAGTTATTTAGTTTCTAGGCGCTACATTTAAGCACAGAATGTTGATACTGAATTCTAAAGCGACAAACTGACTGCAACAACATAACTCTGTGGCATTCCAGACCGATGGTACTCTTGAGCGTAACCAATATAGCCCGTAACAACAATTTCATACTGTTTGGTTATCTTTGTTTTTTCTAAATAACGTATGTAATTTTCAATTATTCGATAAGAAACCATTTGCTCAAACGGTTTAAGATTGTACTACATTAGTGCCAGCCCGTAATATTTGAGGGATTTCTCACTAAATGCCACAGTTGACATCATAGACAAAAAGTTTTGAAACGGCGTGATGTAAACCATAACATCCATCATCGAAAGAAAAGGTTTACTGTGGGTTCCGGCGGCAAACGAGACACTGAATGCAGAAATCGTGGCTTTTGCTGTCACATGCCTGCTCGAAGTGTTCTGTTTGTGTTGCTGCTTCCAGTTCTTGGCACTCCTATGAAGTGAGAAGAGAGGACGGAAACGGCATAGCCACTTGCTACGCAGAACTGCCGGCAACGCCACTGTAGCTCAACTGGCGGCGCTCAGCTGATTCTGAGTCACGTCGGTAGAGGGGGAAGAGGGGGGCAGGTGGCGGTCGCCCCACCCCAGCTGCAGCGCGCTGCACTCGGTTTCGTTTCGTGCTCGTAATCATGGGGAAAGGAGAAAGGCTGCCCGACGACCTTCTCGTGTTGTTCTAGGTCAAGACGCTGCGGCCCGCATTGTTCCCTTTCCCCGCACTTCCGGCCGCGCTTTTGTTCGGCGCTCGCTTTCTGTCTGCACGGTGGGCTTCCTCCTCCATCCTTCGCGCTATGTGCGTTGGGCAGCTATCATATACCTTCACTATTTATGATTGCTCTTTGCGTCACTGTCACTGACGTACCGTGGAGAAAAGTCTATACAGGTTTTTCTCTACTGGATAGTTACAGGTCACCTTCAATAGATGTAGCATCTACTGTTGTTGCCGTGGTTGCACATGAGAGTATTATATGCGATGATTTGTTGTATAGAGAAAGGATTTTGTTTTTCTTTAATCTATTACATTGATTTTCAAAACATGAAGGTGTCAGACAACTCGATTGGGATCCGTGCTCGTATTTATTACTTCATATCTCGAAAACCAGCTGCCTCATATTGTATTGTATTTCATGGATTTACTTCCGTGGTTTGTATGATCGCTTATGAAAGACGTAACAATATCGTTATGGTAATTTACAGCATTTTTCAAG
The DNA here is from genome assembly GCF_023864345.2 of Schistocerca serialis cubense. Classification (NCBI taxonomy): domain Eukaryota; kingdom Metazoa; phylum Arthropoda; class Insecta; order Orthoptera; family Acrididae; genus Schistocerca; species Schistocerca serialis. The sequence continues at coordinate 529,516,768 of NC_064640.1, forward strand.
AGTCTTCGAAAATATTTTGGGAAAACAGCGATCAATTTGACAACTGTACTTAGAAAAACAATCTTGAGCGCACAGATAACATTTATTGGTGACAGATTTCACTCCAAGGCTGAACCATCTTCACACTCTACGCTGTAATATAGAGTACTGTAAATACAGAGGGACATGCAAATGAAATGGTCGCATAGCACTGATGGTTGGGAGTCTCCACCTGGAGAAGCTGGAGTTGCAAATCTTTCAGTTGACGACGCACTGGGCGACATGCATGTCAATGATGATGAAATGATGATGACAACACAGAACCCAATCTTCCAGTGGAGAAAATCTCCAACCCGGCCGGGAATCGACCCAGGACCTGACCACTCAGCTAAGGAGGCCGGCCGTGACATACAGGTAAAACATAAACAATGTATTAAAAGTAAAGCGAAGTCATACCCAAAGTTGTGTAGAGACGAATGCACGGAGGAGGAACTCGGGAAGTTTCCAGATCTACATCTACATCTAGATGGTTTCTGTGCAATTCACACTTAAGTGCCTGGCAGAGGTTTCATCGAACCATTTTCATACTACTTCTCTACCATTGCCACTCTCGAATGGCGCGTGGGAAAAAGAAACACCTAAATCTCTCTTATTTTATTATGTTGATCATTTCTCCCTACGTAGGTGGGTGTCAACAAAATATTTTCTCATTCGGAAGAGAAAGCTAGTGATTGAAAGTTCGTAAATAGATCTCGCCGCAAAGAAGACCGCCACCCCAACTCGCGTATCATATCAGTGACACTCTCACCCCTATAGCACGATAACACGAAACGAGCTGCCCTTCTTTGCACTTTTTCGATGTCCTCCGTCAATCCTACCTTGCAAGGATCCCACACCGCGCATCAACATTCCAGCAGAGGACGGACAAGTGTAATGTCGGCTGTCTCTTTAGTGGGTTTGTCGCATCTTCTAAGTGTTCTGCCAACAAAGCGCAGTCTATGTTTCGCCTTTCCCACAATATTATCAGATGCTGTCAACTGCTGGAGAAGCAACGATGTGGTGTTAAATAGTGGAATCTCCACCCCCTAGTCGCTTGCACATCTCATTCGTAACCAACAGAGTAAATGATTATTGAATACATGACGAAAAACTTTAGTTGCTAACTTAAAGATGATGTCTATTTATAGCATTGATTGTAAGATGACCACTATTATGTTTGTGATGCAAAGAATGAAAACATAAAATAGCATACAGTAGAAAGAGGATAACACACATTGACCTCTACAGGGCAGTACATATGTACACTACTGCCCATTAAATTGCTACACCACGAAGATGACGTGCTACAGACGCGAAATTTAACCGACAGGAAGAAGATGCTGTGATATGCAAATGGTTAGCTTTTCAGAGCATTCACACAATGTTGGCGCCGGTGGCGACACCTACAACGTGCTGACATGAAGGAAGTTTCCAACCGATTTCTCATGCACAAACAGCAGTTGACCGACGTTGCCTGGTGAAACATTGTTGAGATGCCTCATGTAACGAGGAGAAATGCGTACCATCACGTTTCCCACTTCGATAAAGGTCGGATTGTAGCCTATCGCGATTGCGGTTTATCGTATCGCGACACATTGGTGCTCGCGTTGGTCGAGATCCAATGACTGTTAGCAGAATATGGAATCTGTGGGTTCAGGAGGGTAATACGGAACGCCGTGCTGGATCCCAACGGCCTCGTATCACTAGCAGTCGAGATGACTGGCATCTTATCCGCATGGCTGTAACGGATCGTGCAGCCACGTCTCGATCCCTGAGTCAACAGATGGGGACGTTTGCAAGACAACCACCATCTGCACGAACAGTTCGACGACTTTCGCCGCAGCATGGACTATCAGCTCGGAGACCATGGCTGCGGTTACCCTTGACGCTGCATCACAGACAGGAGCGCCTGCGATGGTGTTCTCAACGACGAACCTGGGTGAACGAATGGGAAAACGTCATTTTTTCGGATGAATCCAGGTTCTGTTTACAGCATCATGATGGTCGCATCCGTGTTTGGCGACATCGCGGTGAACGCACATTGGAAGCGTGTATTCGTCATCGCCACACTGGCATATCACTCGGCATGATGGTATACGGTGCCATTGGTTAAACGTCTCGGTCACCTCTTGTTCGCATTGACGGCACTTTGAAGAGTGGACGTTAAATTTCAGATGAGTTACGACCCGTGGCTCTACCCTTCATTCGATCCCTGTGAAACCGTACATTTCAGCAGGATAATGCACGACCGCATGTTGCAAGTCCTGTACGTGCCTTTCTGGATACAGAAAATGTTCGACTGCTCCCCTGGCCAGCACATTCTCCAGATCTCTCACCAATTGAAAACGTCTGGTCAATGGTGGCCGAGCAACTGGCTCGTCACAATACGCCAGTCACTACTCTTGATGAACTGTGGTATCGTGTTGAATCTGCACGGGCAGTTGTACCTGTACACGCCATCCAAGCTCTGTTTGACTCAATGCCCAGGCGTATCAATGCCGTTATTAAGGCCAGAGGTGGTTGTTCTGGGTACTGATTTCTCAGGATCTATGCACCCAAATTGCGTGAAAATGTAATCACATGTCAGTTCTGGTATAATATATTTGTCCAATGAATGTCCGTTTATCATCTGCATTTCTTCTTGGTGTAGCAATTTTAATGGCCAGTAGTGTATAAAGTGTCACTGGTTATTTAGCCACATGTATAAGGTGACTACAAAATTTTTGTCACCAGCAAGCTTATGGTATCTAAATATGGCATTCTTGCTTATTTTAACTTTACACTGTAAAATATAACACATTAAAACGAAAATTAACATAACGGAAGAAGCCAATAACATAGCTATTCCACTATCCTCTGCAAGACCATCTGCATATACAGGACGCAGCCGGTTACGTAGCAATGTGTAGCTTACCGATAACTATTCTGCACATTACTCTGTAACCAGATGCGTCGTGTACAGGCAGATGGTTCTGTGAAGGGCAATGGAACAGCGATATTATTGGCTTCTTACTTTGTTAATTTTCGTTTTAATATGTTATATTTACAGTGTAAACTTAAAATAAGCAACTTAAGCCGATATTTTATTTAGATACCATAAGCAAGCTGGTAACAAAAATTTTGTAGACTCGCTATACGCGTTGCTGAGAAACTAGGGACTGTTCTGTAGAGGGCAGGGTAAGTTATCGGCTTTTTACCGTATGACATTTTATTTTCCCATTATATGTGTCACAAATATAATAGTGCTTAATCGTAAAACTAATTCAATAAATAGATATCATTTTTAAATTAGTAACTAAAGTTTTTCGTCATGTGTTCAATAATCATTTATTCTGTTGGTTACGAATGCTGTGTAGACAGGAGTAAGAGGTGGAGATTCCGCTATTTAACAACACCACACCGTTGCTTCTCCAGCAGTTGACCGAATCAGGAGACTTATCCAGTTCCTGCACCGTGCATTCATCTACACATATCAACTTTGCGCATAACTTATTTTTATTTTTATTACATTGTTTGTATTTGATCTGTATGTCTCTCCATAGTTTAGTACTCTGTACCGCAGCGTACGTTCTGAGATGGCCCGCCTTTGAACTGAAACCCGTCACCAATAAACGCCATTTGTGTGCACTAAACGGTTTCTCTAGAAACAATTTTTCAAGTGATTGTGGAACGTCGCATCTAAGAAATGTCAACATTGTTAGGTTACACTAAATCCTTGATGACCATAGACAGACAAAATGCAGAGGTTATGGAATACAACATTACAGTCCTCAATATTTGTTAATGTTTTTAGTCTAAGCAACAAAACCTATTGGTGATGCCGTAACTACGAAGAAACGCTTTTGCATAAGGCTGAACATAGTCACTGAGAAACATGAGCCGCCTGAAACATTAGTTACCGTCTCAGTCATTTTACTGCTAGCATCAAATGACATTCAAGTTACAGAGAGAAAAAGAAATCCACAGACAAACTTGCAGAGGTTGTTCAGGGATACCTTCTGAGTATTTTGTTACTAAGAGCCCACGGTCTCCGGTGGCTCGCTACAGAGTGATAATATTATTTTGATTTACTCGTTTGTTACCCTAATCACCTTTGTTTCTGTGAGAAGACCTTCACAACAGTCAAGAAGCCTTTAATATGTAATAAACGAAAAGTACAACACACATCACAAAGTACGCAAGAGTACTTCTGTGAAGTTTGGAAAGGAGGAGAGAGTTACTGGCGGACATAAAGCTGTGATGGTGGGTCGCGAGTCGTTAATGGAACATTTTCCCATCAAACGCAAATTTCTGAGTTTGCGTCCTGGTCTGGAGCACAGTTTCAATATCCCAGAAAGTTTCAAATCAGTGCCTACCCCGTTGCAGAGTGAAATATCGTTCTCGAATGATTTTAATGTTGGAATCGGAATGGAATCAAATTTATTATGTTTGTACACTAATTATTAAGCTACTGCAATTAAGAATCTTTCTAATATGAGTCGTCTTGATACATTACCTTCAGATCCAATACGTATCCAGGCAGTCCTATGAGGCAACTCGAAAGCCAAATATAATTTAAAAGAAGACTCTAAACATTCCAGGCTTTTATTTGATCTCTCTACATTTAGATGTGTGGGTTCTCCCTACACACACTGCCTCTGGCTGACTTGACTGTGATAACTCTCACTTTTTACGGAACAGAGAGGCACTTCCGGAAAAAAAGCCACAACGGTGACCGTGTTCATCGTACCATCGACTCTCCGTCGGTGTGCCGTGGAACAGTAGTAAACTGGACATAGGAGCTGAATGAGTCGACGCTTTGGTTAATACCACCAACTCGTATTCGGGAGTGACGAAAAGTAATGAAAGTATAAAAGAGGTGCTATAATTTCCAAAGTAAACTCAGTCTTTTCAGAATCTTGGTCTGGGCAATGCGTATGACGCTTTTAATATGCAAAATATTTTTATTTGTAACAATTTTAACTGTCGGACAATGCCAACATATAAAATGAGGGTGGAATTACAGCTACTTTCCTACTTCAATCTTAAGAGCGAGGTTTCAATGCTTACTTGTCTCAGTATAGCGGGGCCATTTTTCTAAGGTATTGAACTGTAAAATAATGTAATAATACTGTATGTATCAACTATAGTCTGTCATAAATAGCCTACTATAGACAAGATAATCTACCGAGGAAGAAATTGCGACACCTTTTCACCATTTATGTTATCAGTTTCATTTCACTACTGTTACCGTTTTAAAGTGTTTCTAACACACACCCTCCCGCCGGAGGTTCGAGTCCTCCCTCGGGCATGAGTGTGTGTGTTGTTCTTAGCATAGGTTAGTTTAAGTTAGTTCAAGTAGAGTGTAAGTCTAGGGCCGATGACCTCTGCAGTTTGGTCCCTTAAGAACACACACGCATTTGAACACTTTTCTAACACACATCTATTGCAAGTGTACATTTTGTTTGTCGTATATAGCCGGCCGCGGTGGCCGAGAGGTTCTAGGCGCTTCAGTCCGGAACCGCACGACTGCTGCGGTCGCAGGTTCGAATCCTGCCTCGGGCATGGATGCGTGTGATGCCCTTAGGTTAGTTAGGTTTTAGTAGTTCTAAGTCTAGGGGACTGATGACCTCAGATGTTAAGTCCCATAGTGCTCAGAACCATTTGAACCATTTTTTATCTATGTAACAGATAACAGGCCCAATATTTGCATTACATTTTATTGCAAACAGCATGAAAACTGTTTACAACGCACTGGGTTTATTGAAGAGAAAATCCTGTAGGATGTTAGGCCGCGCAATGATTCTCTTCACTTTCTTCTTACACAATCGAAGTTGCGACCCATCTGCTTGGGTCTTCTTCAGGCTCTTCTGATGTGTCCGGTTAGCTGAACACTTCCAAAGACCAATGTCAAGTTTGCTTATAAATGTAAGTTTTCCCGCGCTTGTTGTGAACAGGTGGTTCATAGGGCGATATTATTCCGGATACTACTGACGGGCCAACGTCATTCGATGGATAGCTAAACAGGCAGAGAAAAAGAGAGAGAATGTTTATCAAAATACTACTGTCGTGCCTTTGAGGCGGCTGCTTCTTGGTCGTTGTTAGCTCTCCTCGAGCACCGACACTGCGTATTTACTTTGATGGAGGGAAGCCAGTGCCGGCCGATGTGGCCGAAAAGTTCTAGGCGCTTCAGTCTGGAACCGCGCGACCGCTACAGTCGCAGGTTCGAATCCTGCCTCGAGCATGGATGTGTGTGATGTCCTTAGATTAGTTAGGTTTAAGTAGTTCTAAGTTCTAGGGGTTCAAAAGGGCTGTGAGCACAGCTATGGTCATCAGTCCCCTAGAACTTAGAACTACTTAAACCTAACTAACCTAAGGACAGTACACAACACCCAGTCATCACGAGGCAGAGAAAGTTCTAGGGGACTGATGACCTCAGATGTTAAGTCCCATAGTGCTCAGAGCCATTTGAACCATTTTTGAGGGAAGCCAGGAAACTGGAAGCCTATATCCGTCGTCTCTATTGAAGTTACTACATTCGTTCTCAACCGCTTCCGGACTTTCCTGCTATAAAAGTTCCTTTCCTCGGCTAGCACCCGTACGTTCTTTCACTTTTCCTTTCGCGTTTGTCCCGCATCGACGCGATTTAGGATTTGGCATGGTTTATTTGAGGAGTAGCCAGATGCCCTTCCTCTCGCCACTCCGTTACCTCACGTGGCAGAATAGTTATACACCAACTGTCTGTTTGCAGTGTTATACATGTGAAAGTGTGCGGACGTTTTCTGAATGTTTGCGAATCGTGTAACTGACGTGGGACTTGGGAACTGCCTGTTGTTCACCTGGTTGGGTGTGGGAAACTGCCTAAAAATCCACATCCATGCTGGCCGGCACACCGGCGCTCGTCGTTAATCCACTCCGGCGGCTATGGGGCGGGTGGCTAGCTCGTTACGTTGTTGAAACGTATGTATTGGCCGTAGTTCGCCTGATGTTTCGCAACCGCAGATTTCACACTTCGTTTTCACGGCATACGGTGTTCATAGCCATTAATACGTTCTTGCCACAACCACACGTCACTTCATAGATTCCCGCAGTGTGGAGGTCATCAGGAGCGTCCGTTTGCCATGTAAAAAGTTTTTTATTTTGTTCTGACTGAAAAATGAGCTTTTTTATACAATTATTCAGAAGAAATCTGCTTATACGGTTAGTAACTTTAGAAATGAAGGGTAAACGGAGTGAGAGACGGTTCTTCATTCTTCTTATTAGCTTCGTTAGAAATATTTCATTTGAAAACCCCGTCTATGGAGAAATCATAACAGATGTCGGTCTTCAGTGTCTCATGTAAGAAGTTCAGTTCCGATTCGAAGCCGATGGTGTCACTGATACGGAAAGCAAGAGCACAGTGTTGAGCACTGCTTGCTTCTAGGCCGAGTGGTGATGCGAAGTTGCTGCTAAATAACTGTTTGTGTTTGTAGGCTTTTGGTGAACCTCATTCACGAGTCCTTGAAGTTCTTTAGTGTGTGGCCATATAACAAATGAATTAAATGTAATTGCGAATATGGACAACCATCAGCTGTAGAATGGATCGATGACAATGAAAATTTGTGGCAGACCGGGACTCGAACCCATATTTCCCGCTTATCACGAACGGTCGGCTTATCATTTGGCTATCCGTGCACGACCCATGGCCAGACCTAAACTTCCATTTGTCGTCAACCATGTGTCTACGACCTGAACTCGCACATCCATTATGTATATTCCCTTACAGGTGAAATATTTTGTTTGAAAGTCGCTCGCCCGGTGTCGACAGATAAATAGGATACTGCGGTGGCAGGCACTGTAATATCGCATTTATCCACCAACACAAGGCGAGCGACTTTCAAATAAAATGTCTCACCTGTACGGGAATGTACATAATGTACGTACGAGTACAGGTCGTAGACGCATGGTTTACAACGTACTGAAGCTTGGTTCTGGTCCTGTGTCGTGCACGGGTACCCAAATGGTATGGCGACTGCTTGCGATAAGCGGGGAATTCGGGTTCGAGTCCCCGTCCGGCCCAAATTTTCATTGTTTTCATTCCGTTCTGCAGCTGATGGTTGTCCATATTCGCAACTGTGAATAAATTTAATGTATCTAATGACGCCTGTAGTCGCCGCAGAGCCTGTTCCTTTGGACATGCATGCATGTCCAAAGGAACTTCAAAATGGTTAAAATGGCTCTGAGCACTATGGGACTTAACATCTGAGATCAGGCCCCTAGAACTTAGAACTACTTAAACCTAACTAACCTAAGGACATCACACACGTCCATGCCCCAGGCCGGATTCGAACCTGCGACCGTAGCAGTAGCGCGGTTCCGGACTGCAGCGCCTAGAACCGCTTGGCCACCGCGGCCGGCAAAGGATCTTCGCGTCGTAACTCAGAATAGCACCGCACTTCAATATCGTATACAACAAATGTGTCACTCACATAGCCAGAAGTAAACCCATTGCAACAATGCATGATTTTTCATAAAATTCTCCCTTATATTCAATGTAACTCGATCCTAGACACAATTCGATCAGGTCACACACATCCAGAGCAACATTCTCGTCTGTGCTCTCCATAGTATCTTCCACTGGATGTTAGTAAGTGCCGGCCGGGGTGGCCGAGCGGTTCTAGGCGCTACAGTCTGGAACCGCGCGACCACTACGATCGCAGGTTCGAATCCTGCCTCGGGCATGGGTGTGTGTGATGTCCGTAGGTTAGTTAGGATTAAGTAGTTGTAAGTTCTAGGGGACTGATGACCTCAGAAGTTAAGTCCCATATTGCTCAGAGCCATTTGAACCATTTTTTGGTAGTAAGTAAAGATTACACGTCGAAGCTTACAAGTACAAGGGTTGGACTAAAATAAGGAAATACTGCGAGAAATGCATGCTTGAACATAAATGCAGATGCTAGTCAAGCCTACAGGGTGGGCTGTTTTAGTTGACCACGAACGGTACCTGTGCAATGTCCTCAGTGCTCTGCAAGTGTCAGTCGTGGTCACAACCGTGTTCTGCGTAGTTGCGAGTGCATTTTGTCGGAGCTAAGTGAAATTGAATGTGGACAAATAGTTGGTGCTCGTATGGTGGGTGCTCCTGTAACCGAGGTAGCAGAAGTGTTTGGGGTTTCAAGAAGCACCATATCGAAGACTGATACCGCATACAAGGAAAGCGAAAAAGCACTATTAGATAAGTCACGGACGAAAGTGTGCGTTGAGTCCTGGTGACACGGAACAGGAGTGTGACGAGAAATTAGAGGACGACAGTTGTAAAAGTGACTGAGGAATTGAATGTCTCACTCGCGAACCTGTCAGCACCAAAACAAAACGAAAGTGGCTCGATAAGCAAGGAACTGCGGGGCGAGCTGGAATTCCAAAATCACTCATCAGTGATGCTAATGCCCGTATACGGAAAACGTGGTGCCGAAAGCATCAAACCTGGACTGTCGAGCAATGAAAGAAAGTCATTTGGTCGGATGACTTGTTCCACACTGGTTCCAACTTCTGACTGAGTCTACGACCCAAGAATGAAACATGGCGGGGATTTTGTAACGATGTGGGCAGCATATTGTGGTGTTCCACGATCCCCATGATGGGTACTCTGCAAAGCCGCGTTACTGCCAAGTTCAAAAAATGCTTGAGAAATCCTATGGGACTTAACTGCTAAGGTCATCAGTCCCTAAGCTTGCAAACTACTTAACCTAAGTTATCCTAAGGACAAACACACACACACACACACACCCATGCCCGAGGGAGGACTCGAACCTCACCGGGATCAGCCGCACAGTCCATGACTGCAGCACTGAGACCGCTCGGCTAATCCCGCGCGGATACTGCCAAGTATTATGCGACCATTTTGGCTGATCAGATCAATCCCATGGGGCAATGTTTGTTCCCCGATTCTTCAAATGGTTCAAATGGCTCTAAGCACCATGGGACTTATCTGATGTCATAAGTCCCCTAGACTTAGAACTACTTAAACCTAACTAACCTAAGGACATCAAACACATCCATGCTCGAAGCAGGATTCGAATCTGTGATCGTAGCAGCCGCGTGGTTCCGGACTGAAGCGCCTAGAACCGTTCGGTCACAGCGGCCGGCAACCCCGATTGTAATGCTGTGTTCCAAGACGACAGAACACCTGTTCACGTTGCTCGCGTGGTTTTGTGAGCACGAGGATGAATTGTCGCACTACCCCTGGACACCACAGTCACCAGATCGCAATATTATTGACCCACTGTGATCTACTTTGGAGAGAAGAGTGAGTGATCGCTATCCACATCTACCATCGTTTCCTGAATATGTCACCGTTTTGTAGGAGTATTGGTATAAAATTCCCTTGAAAACCACACGAAAGCTGTAGTTATACATTCCAAGACTACTGATAGTTGTTTTGAATGCCAGCGGTTTTCCAGCACTTGTTAGGCATAGTAATGTGTTGTGTTTTCGGTATTTCCATATTTTGCTCCATCTCGTGTATGTAACTCCTCGGTCGTGTAAGATAAACTGGAGAGGACCATGACGCGGTCTAACATCCTAGAACATTTTACCTTTAATGACGACGGCCACTCAAGCCTGCAGACTGCCATTGTCTTTATTGTCTGTGTTTAGGCAGCCACACTTACGAAAAGTAATTAGGGAATGCGAATGTTGAAAGCAAATATTGGACTTATTATGCGTTTTACCTAATACGTCAAATGTTCACCTTCCATAGATGAGTGTAAAAATACTCGAAACCGGTAAAGAATATCCCATAAATTCCTCAGTAATAAAGACGCAGTCACAGTTTCCTTCTATCCGTAATGGAATACATCATGTAAGGCTCAATTCCATAACGCAAAATTTTCAAACATGTATGCCTAGGCGTGAGCGTAGTCACGTTACAAAGTAAGGTTAGTGCGGAGAGCCTAGAAGTGTTTTCGTTCCGCTGTGGCGAGATTGGCTGGTGGGTGTGACAGCGTGACCAGCCGCCACGCAACCTAAGTTTCATCTCTCGTTTCGCAACCACGGGCAGTGGCCCAGGTCACCACACCACTCGCAACCGGATTGTGTAACTAGCTTATTTCTTCTTTCGCGCTCGTGGCAGTCGCGATAAAAAGAACAGAGAAAATTATGGAGGATCGGAGGCCGAAACAAAAATTAAAGTAACCCCCGTGACAGCCTAAAGCTGCAATTATTCGGGTCATAATTTACGGCAATGTGTGGCAGTCAGCACTGCTGCAGTATGAGTGCTACAGTGCCAGGAAACGTAATGTGAGTGGTGTTATCTTCTTCTTTTTTTCTTTTTCTTGTGCCTTTGTACCGCAATGGCGCAGGATCGGTATGGTTACTAACGGATTTGTCGTGGTTAATTGAAGTGGTGGCCGGATGCCCTTCGTGTCGCCACTCCGTTACCCCTTGGGATGGAAAATGTGTACCACAACTGTCTGCGTGTAGTGGTACTCATGCGAAAACGAGTGAAAATTTTCCAAATGTTTGCAAGTCGTGTAACTGCGGAGGGACTAGTGTACCAGTCGGATAATCACGTAGTGGGATGTGGGAACCTGCCTAAAAGCAAAATTCAGGCTACCCGGAACACCGACCCCCATCGTTAATCTGGACAAGTATATTATACTAGAACTAACATGTGATTACATTTTCACGCAATTTGGGTGCATAGATCCTGAGAAATCAGTACCCAGAACAACCACCTCTGGCCGTAATAACAGCCTGGGCATTGAGTCAAACAGAGCTTGGATGGCGTGAAGAGGTACACCTGCCCATGCAGCTTCAACACGATACCACAGTTCATCAAGAGTAGTGACTGGCGTATTGTGACGAGCCAGTTGCTCGGCCACCATTGACCAGACGTTTTCAGTTGGTGAGAGATCTGGAGAATGTGCTGGCCAGGGCAGCAGTCGAACATTTTCTCTATCCAGAAAGGCCCGTACAGGACTTGCAACATGCGGTCGTGCATCATCCTGCTGAAATGTAGGGTTTCACAGGGATCGACTGAAGGATAGAGCCACGGGTCGTAACACATCTGAAATGTAACGTCCACTGTTCAAATTGCCGTCAATGTGAACAAGAGGTGACCGAGACGTGTAACCAGTGGCACCCCATACCATCACGCCGGGTGATACGCCAGTATGGTGATGACGAATACACGCTTCCAATGTGCGTTCACCGCGATGTCGCCAAACACGGATGCGACCATCATGATGCTGTAAACAGAACCTGGATTCATCCGAAAAAATGACGTTTTCCCATTCGTTCACCCAGGTTCGTCGTTGAGTACACCATCGCGGGCGCTCCTGTCTGTGATGCAGCGTCAAGGAGCCGGCCTGGGTGGCCGAGCAGTTCTAGGCGCTTCAGTCTGGAACCGCGCGACCGCTACGGTCGCAGGTTCGAATTCTGCCTCGGGCATGGGTGTGTGTGATGTCCTTAGGTTAGTTAGGTTTAAGTAGTTCTAAGTTCTAGGGGACTGATGACCACAGACGTTAAGTCCCATAGTGCTCAGAGCCATTTGAACCATTTTTGCAGCGTCAAGGGTAACCGCAGCCATAGTCTCAGACCTGATAGTCCATAGCGCTGCAACCGTCGTCGAACTGTTCGTGCAGTTGGTTGTTGTCTTGCAAACGTCCCCATCTGTTGACGCACAGATCGAGACGTGGCTGCACGATCCGATACGGATAAGATGCCTGTCATCTCGACTCCTAGTGATACGAGGCCGTTGGGATCCAGCACGGCGTTCCGTATTACCCTCCTGAACCCACAGATTCCATATTCTGCTAACAGTCATTGGATCTCGACCAACGCGAGCACCAATGTGTCGCGATACGATAAACCGCAATCGCGATAGGCTACAATCCGACCTTTATCAAAGTGGGAAACGTGATGGTACGCATTTCTCCTCGTTACATGAGGCATCTCAACAATGTTTCACCAGGCAACGCCGGTCAACTGCTGTTTGTGTATGAGAAACCGGTTGGAAACTTCCTTCATGTCAGCACGTTGTAGGTTTCGCCACCGGTGCCAACCTTGTGTGAATGCTCTGAAAAGCTAATTATTTGCATGTCACAGCATCTTCTTCCTGTCGGTTAAATTTCGCGTCTGTAGCACGTCATCTTCGTGGTGTAGCAATTTTAATGGCCAGTAGTGTATATTTCTACAACTAGAGCTATGGAATACAGAAAGTAATATACACAAAGAGTATAATGTGTAAAAAAGCATTCTCGCGGTTACTGTCGCAGTAGATCTTCAGTAGTGTACGATAATTTCATTCTACGTAAGTTATAAAGGCTTCTAAACTTTTTTTTTTTTTTTAGAACAACAGCACGTGTGTTTACGTGTTCATGGGCAGGGCAACATTTTATTGTTATTTAAAACTACTTAACGAGATCCTTGAGCCTTTCCATCAAATCGTTATAAACTTCTTGTATCTTGTACCAAGAGTCATATCGATGGGAAGTGCACTTTAAAGATAAACATCAAACTTCTGTATAATCACCAGTAGTCAAGAATTGAAGGGTGTTCGTCTGGTTAAAACTGATATACACTTTCGTATTGGTATTGGTATTAGCAGTTCTCGGACAATCTATATTTGCTATGAATTCAAAAGCGCGTTTCATCATTGTGCATCAATTCACTAGTTAAAGTTTCGGAAGCAGTTCGCTTGCTTAAATAATAACACATTTACGAAGTCCGATATCTCTCTACAAAGTCCGATACCTCTTTACGAACCTCAAGATCTCTTTCCGTGCTAATGTTTTTTCTTGTGGAATGCAAATGCGGGAGAGCCTCAGTCACCGCCATAGGCTCGTTTTCCCCGATTTACTGGACATACTGTGGCCCATGTGAACACTTCTGGCCTGAAAATCTTTTCCTGCAAACCATGCCGGACAGTAGTTGCCGGTATTGTTGCCGAACGTATGGCTGATATTAGCGTGACCGACAATGTTGTTAGACCATATTGCCGGGCTGTGTTGTCGGCAATATGCAGCTTCCATGGCCCTTGAAAATGTGCCCTAACCTGTGAAATGTACCTCGCTACGTACTTGGAAAATGCATCATACTCACACTTTAGCAGGTACATATGTGAAGTGACGCGACAGAAATTCGCCAGACGAATTCTTAGCCATCCAAAACAGATTCGTCAAAATACTACAGAGGTTGAGTTATGAGATATGAAGTCTGCGTTTTTCAGTGACTAAGTTGCCACCATATGGGACGCATTTTGACCGTCTGCAAAAATGCTGCTGAGAAAGGCAATATTCAACCAGCCATGCGTCGCGCTCCTTGTGAACGTGGCACATTATACAGCAGTGTGTCCCAAGAGGAATTGTCGCTATTCAAGGATGTGACAGAAACAATCATTCGAAGCAAAAAGTCTAGTAAATATGCTCTGCATAATGCATACCTTAAGAGCAATGAGCACTTCTTCATCTTCGGAAATGAGAAACATATCTCTTCTACTACAAGCTCTTTGCTTTGCTTATTTTGTGAGTATATTATGGACCAAAACAAGAGTAAATTATCTAGTAAACGTCGGTTCTAAAATGTATACGTTAAGAGCTATGAGCACTTGTTCATAGTTCCAATTTTAGTTTATGTACTGCCGAAGCAAGTTCTTTCGGTATGCACTTTAAGTCCACGTTTATTGGACACTTTTATGTTGTTTTGGTCCATAGTTCCACCTCTCAAAATACGGAAAGCAAAAGTCTTTCAGTAGAAGAAGTTTGTTTCATAGCACCGAAGATGAAGAGCTCACAGCTCTTAAGGTATGCATTATAGATCCGATGTCTACGAGACTTTTTTATTTGAATGATCGTTACTGCCATATTACTGAATACTGACCGTTCCTCCTGGGACACGCTGTATATTGTCTGGATCTGATACATTTCCCGGCCTTGAGCAGAACGTACACACAACGAAACTATCTGACGAATAAATAAATCTTTTCTTGATGAATACAGCATAGCAGAAAACCACACCAATTTTGGAACGATGTCAGTTATGTGATCGACTGCTGTTACTGGAATAGCATAGTTAAGTAAGAAACTAATGTAAGAGGGTCGTTAATCGGGGTCAAGTGTTTCCCTCGGCGCAGCCTGGCGATTTGCAATGGAAGCGGAGCATCGTCACGGGACAGGCGGTTAGAGCTGCCGTAAATATGGTCAAACGGGTGTTATCTATTATAAGACGGCCGTTACGGAATTATGTGCACATCTCCTTCGCATACCTATGCAGCGAACGAACCGTTGGCGCAACTGCGTATTTTGTGACTGACAGTGTCTATAAAGTCGTGAACTGCTTGTAAAGGGCTGCTGTGAAATGTATACGCTCTGGAACGCGAGTATCTTTCCAATACATTTAAATATAATTTCAGTTTAACACAAGAGTGTAGTGTCATGTTGGATACGGACAGTAACAAGTCTGTAGTGGCTGGGACCTCCCATTTTATAAGCAACAACTCAGTTCCGTATCAATAAATATTTCCGTTTCATGCATCATGTGACCCGCTACATCTAAGGCGGCGCGGTGGTAAGGTGCAAGCAGTGGCGTACTGTGACACCCTATTCGTAGGGGCGCAGATTTGTGACGCGCAAAAAAACTGAGAGAGGACGGAAGGAAGAGAAGAGGGAAGGCAAGGTAGGAGAAGGAAAAACAAGAAACAGAAGAAGAAAAACAGGAAGTATTGGAGAGAACTGTTGTAAGAATGGGGCCGAAATGTATGAAAGTAAATCATGAGAACATTAGGGTTAGAATGCG
This sequence comes from Schistocerca serialis cubense, assembly GCF_023864345.2. Classification (NCBI taxonomy): domain Eukaryota; kingdom Metazoa; phylum Arthropoda; class Insecta; order Orthoptera; family Acrididae; genus Schistocerca; species Schistocerca serialis. Next base: position 529,532,536 of record NC_064640.1, read on the forward strand.
TTGAGCAACCGTTACTTAACCCTCGCAATACCAAATGGGAGAGGAGGGGGGGGGGGGTGTCTTTATGCCCACATTTTGAAAATATTGTAATCTGGTCAGTTTCGTTATATTCTAAAATTTTGAAAACACATTTATCGGTTTTAATAAATTCTTCTACCGGATTCCACATATACAGTTTGGGGCAAATAAAAGTGGCCCGGAGAGCAGAGTTCCCGGGTACAAAGAAACACAACAGAGGAAGGGAAATACAGCATAACCTGACCGCAGCAAAAGGTGACCATCATTCATCTCTTGGCACTTTTGGGCCTTGGTCAGCAAGTTGCTGAAGGCGGATCGACGCTGGACTGCTGGAATTGCTGCACTCATTCAAAATGTTTCGCTGCACTTCTTAAAGACTGCCGGCCGGTGTGGCCGAGCGGCTCTAGGAGCTTCAGTCTGAAACCACGCGACCGTTACGGTCGCAGGTTCGAATCCTGAGGTTCCAATCCTGTCTCGGGCATGGATGTGTGTGATGTCCTTAGGTTAGTTAGGTTTAAGTAGTTCTGAGTTCTAGGGGACTGATGACCTCAGACGTTAAGTCCCATAGTGCTCAGAGCCATTTGAACCATTTGAATTTCTTGAAGACTGTGAGGATTGTTGCTATACACATTAGACTTGATGGCTCCTGACAAATAACTCGCACACTGACAGATCAGGTGAGCTGGGTGGCCAGCTAGGGCCGCCACCAGACTGACCTCTGCTAACAAATCTGTCAGGCGTGAAGATTGTGTAAATGTACTCCAAGGTTCGGCCGGCTGTATGGACAATTCTTCTGTCCTGTTGGAATCAACTGTAGGTATTTTGCTCCCCCGTTAATACTGCAACAAACGATTTCAAAACTTTGACGATGTAACGCGCCGACGTCAGCGTCTGATGAAAGAAGTTGGGACCAATAATATACCGTGCAGATATTGCACACGAAAATTCAAACTTCTGATGATGCAATGGTGTTTCGTAGAAGTTATGCGGATTCTCTGCTGCCCAGAATCTGTGATTCTGTTAGTTGACGTAAACACTGAGGTGAAACCAGGTTTTATCAGACGTAAAGAACAGATCTATGTCCAAGCCATTCGTTGGTATCGCAGTGAACAGCCACTCACAAAACTACAGGCGATGAGGAGCGTCTGCTAGTTTTAATGCATGAACGACAGACACTCGGTAGAGATGCATGGGCAGGTCCAGATGGAGTATTGGTCCGCATGATCGACGTGATATGCCGGTCTCTTACGACAGGTCACGGGTTTATTTGAGACTCTAAAGCGATTTCTGGTGAAGTGCAAACCACATTTTCTGGTGGGCGGGCACGTTTCGGAATGTTTTTTGACTTGTTCAAAACAGACTCTGTTTGACGCCATTTTCGGACTAAAAGTTTCACGGTACTCTTTGCTGGCACTTTGACACCACTGAATTTCTCAGTAAACAACTAATCACACCGTTTCCACAATGTGTTGTCGTGTAACTTTCCTCAACGAAGACCCCTGCTTCATTATGAATACCATCGTCCGCTTTGCACTGCTCCACTCACACTGACACAGCCAGCACTACGCTCTGAACATTCACGTTCAGTTGTATCCACTCGCCCAGGCAACTTTCATTTGCCCCACCCTGTATTTTAAATTTTCATGTTAATTTAAGTTTCAGTAGTAAATGTCACTTTCCCGAGTGAATGTCGCAGTCAGTATTTCCGGGTTCAGGACCTCGCTCACTAACAGTATCTCTTTAAAATTTCTTTTTATAATAAAAGTCAACAACAACAACAAAGAACGAAATTTGCATTTTTAAATCTTTTTTGTGGTGGTTATGAAGTTCGCAGCATACGTTTTGGAAGTTAATTGATATTGGTAACAGTGTGCTAAAACGTATTTTCAGGTTCTGGATCCTGCTTACACATCAGTACCTCTTTAGAAAGTATGTTGTTAATATAATTTAATATTTTTTAGGTTGGGCATAAAGCACCCCCTTAGTAATGCGCCTTGGAAAATACCTTGGTAGTACTAGGGTTAAAACCTATCTCTTCCTGATACAGAGACACTTTTTACTTGTTTTCGGTTACTAGATGGAGCCATCCTAGTTATGAAAAGTAGGGCAACGCAACGAAAGTGTAAAGAGTATAGTTTGCGTTTCATGTTTTGTTTGTTGCGGCTTTACTGTGGTCGACAATGAAAAAGGAATCGTGTTATTGTTGCAAGCAGGGCGACTCTGGACTGAGTGTTGTTCCATTTTTGAATTGTATCATACAAGAAAGAATTATTAAAATATGTACCTTCGATTTCATTGTATAGTCATTTTGATCTTCGGGTTTCCCCAGATTTGTTTTACTTTCGGGGGCGTCCGCGGGAGTTCTGGGAAGGGGCGGCTGGGAGTTCATGCAACTGTCCGGAGTAAACCTGGATATTTCTTTGTGTCTGAAGAAATTCGATTGATTTTAAATGAATAGATTTCAATAAATCTTTGCTTTAATTTGCTACATGAGGACTAGTGCGTAGATAGTTTCATTCGTTTTATATTGAAAAACCAGCGGAGAGAACTCTTAGACGTTCTCCTACTTGAGAAGCCGCGACTGTCAACGATCGCATGCACCGTTCCGCCTCCCCCGCCAGGCAGTTGTGCGCAGGCAAGCCAGTGAGCAAGCATACGTTTCACTTCACCCGTCCGTGCCGCAAACATAATATCTTGCTACAGCAGTGCACTGATTTAAGTTTGTAATTGTCGTTTATATCGTTAAGCTTTTTAACTCGTCATTGTTTTATTTGTATCTCTTGCCTATTTCTTCAAATGTACCTGTACTAATAATCATCGGCCAAGTTATCGTCGATAGACTGTATGTAACCGGGAAAATAATCCGATTTTGCGCAAATCTCCGGGATTTCCGAAGTGTCTGATCAAGGTCAGCAGGCCTATTCTCAGTAATCGAATAAACAGGCAAAGCAGCGATAAAGATTAACTAGGGCCATGTATTTTGTATTCGTGATTCAAAATGGCTCTGAGCACTATGGGACTTAACATCTATGGTCATCAGTCCCCTAGAACTTAGAACTACTTAAACCTAACTAACCTAAGGACATCACACACATCCATGCCCGAAGCAGGATTCGAACCTGCGACCGTAGCAGTCGCGCGGCTCCGGACTGAGCGCCTAGAACCGCTTTTTTTTTTTTTTTGTCTTGTTGGCGAAGAAGCAAACTTTTGGAACAAATTATTTTTTTTTCTTTCAAAGCCATACTCAAATTTCTTTTTTTTTCTTTAAGAACAAATTGTGAGGAATAAATAAGGAAAAGTTTTTTTTCCAAAAGAAAACAAAGACTCCAATTCTACTGGTTTCTCCGTCCAGTAAACAAAAATGAGTCCTTCGTCTTGTTGGCGAAGAAGCAATATTTTGGAACAAATAAAAGTTTCTCAAAGCCAAAATCAAATTTCTTTTTCCTGTAAGAACAAATTATGAGGAATAAATAAGGAAAAATTTTTTAAGTCGTCGTGCGACTTGTAGTTAAAGTCCAGTTCTTACAGGAGCTCCTGAAGTGTATCCGCCTACAGCAAGCCAGCTCGTCCAAACGTGTCTTCTCATAGCGTAGGCGTGGGTTCTGGGTAGCAGATCTACTCAGTTCGGTTCGGTTTATACAGTTTTCAGCTTCTCAGGGCTTGGACGTTCCAGCTACTAGGTGGGTCATCGAAAGTGCTCCGTAAGAAATTGGAAAAATATTGTTTATAGCGTGGGTTGCGTATCAGGACGCAGTGTCGTTCGTTGAGATAAGTCCAATATTCTAGCGTAGACTTGTCGCCAGAAGTAAAAAGATAGCGGATCGTGTGGCCACAGATCCAATTCACAGAGTTAGTTTTGGCGGAGGGGTAGAAAGTCTTATCGGGGTACAAAAGCATGTGGACGTCGGTCTGAGCCGGTGTCTGGCGAGTAAGAAACGCCAAAATTCGCCGCGCAAGTGTCCAGACGTCTAGCGCTGTGCCACAGTGGAACCGGTGGACATCCGTGTCATCCACTCCACAGTGGGTGCAGAGGGATGAATCGGCGAGATGGATGCGGTGCAGACGATTTCGGTTAACTTGTTTGCCATTCACGGTGATGTACCATGCTGATTGAACGTCTGATTCGAGAAAACGCGCATGGATCGCCTTCCATATGTGGCGCCACACGTACTGTGGATACTTAAGTTCGATGGGGTTGGACGGGCGGCACTGTTGTAACAATTCGGAGACTGTTTTCGTGAGGTACAAACGTGTAAGTGGTAAGGACCGGTAGATTTAACTGAACTCCAGGAAAAATCGTTGGATGTAATAAAAGGGGGTTGGAATGGTCGATACCAGTACTGGGGCGGACAAGGAGGCCGGTGCAAAGTTGTGAAGCAGGAGGCTAGTAAGGCTCTGCGGGCAACGATGCCAAAGTTTTAGTTGGGAGCTGACGTATAGTGCCTTGACACGAGTCAGCACGTGGATGAGTCCCACCCCGCCACGATCTCGTGGCAGTGCAAGGGATTCATACTGCACCTTGAATAACATCCCCGAGCTGACGAAGGAGCCGAAAGCCATCAACAGTCGTCGCGCCAGGAGATTTGGGACTGGTAATACTTGAGGCACGTGTGGTATACGGGAAGCATGATACATGTTCACGTATTGCGCGCGTTGGGTAACGTCGAGAGCTCGTAGCCGGTGATCTGCGAGATTTGCTCTGATTGTCTGTAGCAAGCGTCTACCATTGATAGTCGCTGAGCGGCGCAGGTCTGCTGTGAAATCAAGTCCAAGACACCGTATGGTGGCGGCGACACTAAGGGGGGCAGCGCATCTCTCCGGCAAGCCCTCACCAATGAGCAGGACCTCGGATTTGGACACGTTGAGGCAGCTCCCCGACGCTTCTCCGTAAGTCGCCACCTATGTCAGTGCTGCTCGTACTTCATCTTCACTGCGCAGATATAGTACTATGTCGTCTGCGTAGGCTGTACAACAAAAACGGTGGCCTTGCACAGCCATGCCTTCCAAACGTTGGCGCATGCCCTGGAGTAGGGGTTCCAAGGCGAAAGCATACAAAATTGTTGAAAGAGGGCATCCTTGTCGTACAGATCGTGCGATGACCAAGGACGGTGTAAGACGACCATTGTACATGATTTTAGAGGTTGCACTACTCAACAGGCGCATAACCACTGTGACAATACCGCCAGGAAAACCCATATGCTGAAGAACTGTCCGTAAATAGAAGTGGTCAACACGGTCGAAAGCCTGGCTTAAGTCCAGTGAAGCCAAGGCGCCAGGGAGACGCTGATGATGCGCTAATGCTATCATGTCTCTGTAACGGCAAAGGGCCGTACGGATGTTGTTGTCGCCTCCTAGGGAAGTCTGGTCGCAGGATGTGACGTAACGTGCGATCTTCTTGAGTCGCGATGCCAGTAGCCGTGTGAATATTTTCATGTCGCTGTTGAGCAAAGTAATTGGTCGATAGTCCTGGACCCTCGATAACCCGCACGGTTGATGTACGGGGATAATAATTCCTTCTAGAAAGGCACTCGGGACCACTGTCATCGGTGACATCAGCTCTTGTGCGATTGCCGTCCACGTGGAAGCCAACAAATAGTGAAACCTTTTATAAAATTCGATGGGTATACCGTCAGGTCCAGGAGATCTGTTATCGGAACCCGCCTTGATAGCGTCTACCACTTCATCTGTGGTTACGTCGTCTTGGAGGTCATGCACTGCATCCTCCGGAAGAGTGTTCGCAGTAAGCTGAGCGACTTCTGTGACCAGTGCTGCAGAATGCGGTACGGCTGCGTAGAGCCCGGCAAAATGAGCATGGAGAGCACGACCGATGCTTTGTTGGGTGTCGTGCCGGCGCCCTTCCACATCAGTGAGGACTTGGATCAGAGCTCGTCGTCGTCGTTGTCTTTCCTGAAGGAGGTGGTACATCGACGGACGTTCTAGAGAGATTCGATTAGAAGCTCGAGAACGGACTACAGTGCCTTCTAAGTTACGCCGCATGATCAAGGAGATCTGCGCCTTCGTGCGATGGACCATCGACTGCCGGGCTGGCGAGAAAGGCATCGTCGTACAGTCACGTAGAATGGTGTAGTAGAAGTGCAGGGTATTAGTTTGCCACGCCTTTAATTCCTTCCCATAACTCATCAGAGTCTTCCTGAGGGTCGGCTTTGCGCAGGAGAGCCACCATGATAAGGTGGAGCCATAGGCTTCTCGACGACGGTGGCAGCGTGCCCACGCTTCTTCGACCATACGGCGACAGTCTGAGGAGGTCAGGTGAGCGACATTGAGTTTCCACAGACCACGACTATGCCACACTTGCTGTCGGGCGAGAGTGACGTCACAGAGGTACGCATCATGGTCCGAAAAGGCCAAGGGCCAAACTTCCGCATGACGTTTGCCATCAGCAAGGGAGCGGGTAACGTAGATGCGATCTATGCGGCTTGACGAGTGAGAGGTGTAGAATGTATAGCCCGGTTGAATTCCGTGGAGCTTCTTCCATGTGTCAACAAGTCGGAGACGGTCGATGACCACTGAGAGAGATGCACAAGGGGAATGTCGCGGGAGTTGGTCCGCGGGCTCTTGTGTCGAGTTAAAATCCCCACCGAGTACCAAATCGTCCTGCGGACTAGTGAAGAGTGGTGTGACGCTTTCGGCAAAAAAAGTTTGTCGGTCATGACGGCGGCCAGTGCCGGACGGAGCGTAGATATTAATAATACGCACGCCGAACAGTGTGAGGGCCATACCTCGCGCAGTGGGGAGGTAGATGACGTCCTCTGCAGGGAGTCCGTCGCGTAGCAGGATGGCGACACCGCTACTGGTATCGGATGAGGGGGAAACATGGGCGTTGTATCCGGTGGGAAAGAGGAAGTCAGCCACAAACACCTCTTGTAAGAGTGCTATATCCACATCCGCAGAGTAAATAGTGTCTCTGAACATGGCCAGTTTATGGGGGGCACGAATGGTGGCAAGATTCATCGTGGCGATACGGTATTGCTGTGTACGGCCACCCTCAGTATTTGCAGAACGTGCGGTAGATGTAGCCGGCAGGTGGAGACCCGCCGGTGGTCCCGCTGTGGTGATAATTACTGGCGGGGCGCCAGCCCCAGTGTCGCCGAGGTGGACTCCTGTGCAGACACGCTGGCAGTCTGTTCCACTTCTTCTTCAACGTCATCGGCCCAGGAAGCTGACGACGTGGACATGTGACGGTCACGTACTTCCGGAACGGGTGTTGTGGATTCCGCAACATGAGTGGCAAGGGGACCGCCGTCATCATTCGTTGACAACGGCGAGGACACGTCCCTGGCTGGGAGAGTAGGCGTCACAGGAGGGGTGCCTGTTGCTGCCACATCGCGTGACTGGACGCAATGTGGGAGATCACCGTCAGACATCAGGTCGACATCTCGTGGGGCCGTCTGAGAAAGGGCGTCATCGGAAGGCGTTCGTCGTCGTTTCCTGTGTTTGCGAGGCGACCGCTGTTTTCCGATGTGTCCTTCTGAATCAGAATGTGGTCGCCCGTCGTCTGACGCCGAACCCGTCTGGACAAAGGCAGACGTCGGCACGACACCGAGGTCGACGTCCATGGTTCCAACAGGAACATCGGTTTCGGTCTGCAAACCGGACGGTCTTGAAGCGAGCACTGGAGGCGACGCCGTGCTTGTGTCCTCGGCGCGTTGTGCTGCGGCGGGTGGCGTTGACGATGCTGCTGGCGCAATCGAGATTGGTACGACGGGGTCCTGTGCAACCTTGGCGTAGGTGATGGGTAAGGACGTGACCGTCGAAGCCTGGGTCTCTTCACGTAACGGCGTCTGTATTAAACGGCGGTGTAAGCATTCGGAACGTACATGTCCCTCCTGGCCACATCCTGCGCACGTTCGTGGCTGTCCATCATACATGACGATGGCCCTCACACCGCCAATCAGCAGGTACGATGGGACATGTTTCGTCAGCTCAATTTTTATTTGCCGGACGCCATTTAATACGGGGTAGGTCGTAAATGTTTGCCACTTCTCCGCGACGTGACCCAAGACGGTGCCATATGGTTGGAAAGCGGCAATGACCACATCCTGAGGCACCTCGAACGGGAGCTCAAACACCCGCAATGTCCGGAGACCGAATCCAGCATGGGCGACCGTCACAGCTCCCATATGTCCATCAGAGTGTTTAAATTTCAGTCCGGTGGCATGACGGTGAATTATGTCATTGTAAATTTCCTCCGTCGACATCTTGATGTAGACAACACTTCCAGTGATGGAAAAATGTATGCCGATTACGTCCTGGGGGTTCAAACGTAGATCCTCACGTAGGAACTGTTCGACTTCGAAAGCTCTGGGTCGTGGATGTTCGGCCTGAAACGTTACTTTGATCGTTGCACGGCGGTACGAGTGCGCCATGGTGTACTTTAGTACTGGACTCGATAGACACAAACACCGCGACGCGGAAGTAAACACCGCCGAGAGCGGAGCGTCGGACGGCGCGCGGAGCAGCTCCGCACGCTAGCACGGCTGAGAGCCGACTGAACCGCTAGACCATCGCGGCTATTCGTGATTAATGATACGTTCTGCATCCTGAGGAACTTCTCGCTATGGATATATGGAACAAAAAGTGTATCTGAACTAATGTGAAGAGTGTAAATCGACATAATGGCACGCGCCTCTCCAGTCCAATCCGCAGCATGTGCTGTCGAGGTGTAGACGCAGACAAGTTCACACGCGTTGCCATTTTCTAACGTATAGAAAATCTGTGCCCAGAGCTCTATAGCCAATGGAAAAGGTGGTTATACTCCTGTGGTGAGGTCCTCGACTGTCCACGGTGGTTCCGCACATGCGTCACAGAAGTAGCAGCATCTCCAGTACTAACTGAAATCTCACGGTATGACAGAAACATTTCCTGGAGACAAACCATCTTGCCCTGTTCGAGTTGACGTACGTGTTATCGTCGACAAAAGCATACTGAATCTATGTTTCAGGTTTTCATTTCTCTTGATGGTTCTTCATTGACAGAGACTGAAGTAACACTGACCTTCTGCGGACTCAAAAAATTTCTACAAATGTTACTGAAATTCAGCATACACATCGGAATGTGAATGACGAGAGTGTTCGACAAAATGTCATTCTTGCATTACCGCAGGCTCTGATAAATTTGATATTTTACTTAAGTAGATAGCAGCTGCTAATTTACTGTATACAGAAAACTACCGCAAGTCCCGTTGTGCTGGTTACTAAGCCTCTGTTAAAGATAGCCAAGATGATGTCACTCCCGTGAAACTGTGATTATTTCTGGTCGCGGTATAGTGCTTGAGAAATAAGTGTGTCTGTTTGGAGCGAAAACAGGAAATCGGGCCAGCACTGACTGGACGAGCGCGTAAGAAGCCACGCCCTAACGGGTCAGCGTGCCAGTTTTCGGCGGCCTAGGCAGTGGTTGGCCGGTCCCGCCTCTGTCCAGGAAACGGAGGCTGTCATAGCAAGTTTAACTGCAGTAGAACTCTTGTCGCGAAAGCAAATGGGCCCAGTATATCAGTCAGAATCAGCAAATTCTGGTTGGCTGAACGGACATTACGGATACCAAGGTACTGATGAAACCACGAAATCAACGATCAGAAAAAAATATATATATTTTTTACCGGCTAGAAACTTAATAACAGCGTGAGATACCTAGACTGAAATTAACAAACATTATTTATGTGTATCATCGTGAATTCTTTTAGTGAACCGGGAATGTGAGGAGTCCAACGTATAGGGTGAAGGCCCAGAATCTTCTGACCGTGTTATTTTCGGTTTTTAAAACAGACCAATTTGACTCTATGCTCACCAGCTTCCACTTATTTTCCACAAGGTACGCTACAGTGCATGGCGGACGGTGATTCTTTCCGTTATTTCGTCCCTCGTTTCTTTTCCCATTTGCGAATGGACAGCGGGGAAATGCCTCCGGCATGGATGTGTTATGTCCGTGGGTTAGTTAGGTTTAAGTAGTTCTAAGTTCTAGGGGACTGATGACCACAGATGTTAAGTCCCATAGTGCTCAGAGCCATTTGAGCCATTTGAACAGCGGGGAAAACAGGAAAAACGACTTGCAGCAGGCACGGTTCACCCTACCAAAAAGCAAATAGTGACGGTCTTGCTCATGTCACGTACCTGAGTTTCTCCAGAAGCCATGCAGCTTTGAGCAGAGTCTGTCTGATGGTCGCGCGAAGATCTACGAAATAAAGATTACCCAAAGTTTTCCAAACTCTGAGGGAGGAAAACAGACGTGGTCTTGTTTGACGAGAACCACTCCAAAATTCAGTTGAAGGAATTCAACAAAACTACGGGAAACATAAATCAGGATATCTGAATGTGGGACTGAATACTTTCTCCCCTCATCTAGAATAAAATTCTAGCGTCATAGTCGCTATACCATCTCGCTGTAAACACCTTGCACTATTATTAGAGCAGCCCCTGCATCAACTCAAACACTACTGACGCTTGACGGTAAGAACGATTACTTATTCGAGTCTGTACGTACCCCAATCCTTTGCTTATATCTCGGCCTCAAGTCGATGCATGCATACAGTGGAGTAGTTTGGTTTTACAGTATCCTGTGGAGTCAATCTCGAAGTTATAGTCGCGCTTGGTAGCCGAGCGGTCTAGAGCGCCTTGTCACGGTCCGCGCGGCTCCCTCTGCCAGAGGTTCGAGTCCTCCCTCGGGCATGGGTGTGTGTGCGTTGTCCTTAGCGTAAGTTAGTTTAAGTTAGATTAAGTAGTGCGTAAGTTTAGTGACCGATGACCTCAGCAGTTTGGTCCCATAAGACCTTACTACAAATTTCCAAATTTCGAAGTTATAAACACATCAGTTCTTTTGATGCGTGATACCTTTCTTTCATATTACATTACATACGTTTATCGAGCGTCCTTGATATCGATGTAATACTACTGCCACGAATAGTGCAACTCTTATTTGCAGTTTTATTCCAGTTTCTGCAATCTAATGACAATATCAAAGCCAGTGAGCACTGAAAGGTACTTACATTTACATTACTGTTCACCTCTGTAATGAAAACATCCCCAGAACTTTAAGCTTTGAACTAAAATAATTTTTAACCTACTGTGCCATAGATTACCCTATAGTCGTACACGTAATGTATCCATGCCTTACTGACTATCATAAATCCACCTGATGAAGGAGCTATAATGCTCTGAACTGCGAAGTGGAAAGTATAATATAATAAATGTCACTGGTTAAAGCGATCAGTCGTTATTTTAAACTGATATTCATTACAGTCACTGTCAAGCCTAACATAAAAATTCACATTTAACATCCTTCCCCAAACAGGGGAACAGTGTAACGAATAGGTTGGACGAGTGTCTTGTAATCTACGCCCATACTTATACGTCACTGTACAATGCATGGTGAAGGTGCTTCGTAACGTTAATTATCACTCACTGTCCTGTTCCTGCGTTGTATGTAGTGCGGAAAAAAACTGTTGTCTATATATCTGTATAGGCGTACTAACCCCTCTTATCACGTTTTTCGGATCATTACCCGAGGGAAAATGGATACAGTAGAATAATTTTATAATCTGCTTCGGATATTGGTGCTCTAATCTTTTCCGACAGCATTCCGTGTATCTTTATCGCTTAAAATTTCCACGTAAGTACCCTCAGCATCCTCCTAACATTTGTATGAACCGAATGGGAAAGTTAGAACTTAAGTAGTGCGTCTCTGAATTGTGTACGAACCGAATAGGGAAGTTAGAACTTAAGCAGTACGTCTCTGAATTGTTTCGCCCTCACTAACACGCGAGTAATAGGCCTAATTAAGAATTAGTAGTGCTGCATGGCCAAAAATGGAGATGCACAGCTGTTTCCCATAATCTGCACCAACATCTCCTCAAATATGCTACAAAGCACCGCAAAGTGCGTGACAAATGTTACTGTACCATCTATATAAATATTTCTTCCCATTCTATTCACAAGTGGGACACAAGAATGTTGAGTCCTTGTATGGACCTGTGCATTTTGCTAGCAGTCTAATTTTATCTTCACTGTCTACATCTGCATCTGCATTTACAAGGTATTTCCGTAAGAGCGTGCGAACATTTAACAGGACAAAGAGGAAGCTCCACTGAACAATTTGAGGTAGGGAATCTGGAACCGGAGAAGCCAGCTTAAGGAGATAATAGGAATAAAAACCCATTATTGTGTACTTTTTTATTTACATTAGTTACTGTTAACTGCAACTACCCTCAGTGCACAATGAACGTACCATTTGTACTGTACATTACAAAAGGTGCTTAAACTGACGACCATCAACCTCAATCCAAGAATGACATCGGCGAACAAGATTCTGACGCATCCTGACAAATATCCCTGGTGTGTTTAGAATCACATCATAGGCAGCTACAGTTCTGGCAACTAATTCCATCTCCGCATCCACTGGGGTCTCATACACAAATGACTTTAGATATCCCCATAGGAAATACTCAAGGGGATTCAGGTCACGTGACCTTGCATGCCATGGAATAGGATCTCCCCTTCCAGTCCAGCGACAAGGAAATACGGCGTTCAGATGGTTGCGGACATCCACACTGAAGTGAGGCGGTGTACCATCATGCTTATCCACATCCTCTCTTTGGTTCAAATGGCGCTGAGCAATATGAGACTTAACATCTGAGGTCATCAATCCCCTAGAACTTAGAACTACTTAAACCTAACTAACCTAAGGACATCACATACATCCATGCCCGAGGCAGGATTCGAACCTGCGACCGTAGCAACCGCTCGGTTCCAGACTGAAGCGCCGGCTAGAACTCTTTACGTGAACCTCAAGCTGGCCATTCAGACGGTCTACTGCATCATGACTGCCTAGTAATCAGGCTCGTCCTTCTTGTTTCCGTGCAGGAAATAAAGAATGTAAACGTAAATAAACAGCACAGGTAAATTACTCATGTTAGCTGTAAATAAGCTGGATAACAGTAATGTTAGACAAAGCGGTAGACACGTTTACTTCCATATCTCCTTAAACTGGCTTCTCCGACCCCAGGTTCCCTACCTCAAATTGTTAAGTGGAGCATTCTCTATCTCCTGTTGCATTTTCGCACGCTCTTACGGAAACACCCTGTATAATCCGTTGCGGTTTGCGGTAGCAGGTGACCCTGATATCTTATATTTCCTTTCTTACCTCTTTCGATCGAGAATAGTGCATAGGAAGAATTAGCGTCGTGAAACCTGCATATGAGCTCTAATTTTTTTTTTTTTTTTCATTTTCTCATCGTGGTCATTTCGCGAGATGTATATAGGAGAAAGAAAATTGTTACCCGACACTGGTTGTAAAGCACACTCTTGAAATTGCAGCAGTAAACCTCTTCGTGATACACAATGCTTCCCTTGTAACGCTTGTCACTGGAGTTTATTGAACACCTCCGCAACGGCCTCGTACTTGCTGAACGATCCCCCGACGAAACGTTCCGCTCATTGTTGGCTCTTCACTATTAACTCAACCTCGCAAGTGCTAAGCACTACTTGAGAATCGGCCGAACAGTTTTCGTGTACACAGTTTCTTTTGTGGATGAATTATATGTCCTTAAGACTCTTCCCATTAATGTCGGCGTGGCATCTACTTTTCTTACAGGTAGTTTAATATGGTCATTCCACTTTAGGCCGCTCCTGACGTTTCCTTAGGTAGGTATTTTACAGCTGCTACTTTTGGTTGGTTGGTTAATTTGGGGAGAGGGACCAGACAGCGAGGTCATCGGTCCTATCGGACTAGGGAAGAATGGGGAAGGAAGTCGGCCGTGCCCTCTCAAAGGAAGCATCCAGGCATATCCCTGAAGCGATTTAGGGAAATCGCGGAAAACCTAAATCAGGATGGCCGAACACGGGTTTGAACCGTCGTCCTCCCGAAAGCGAGTCAAGTGGGCTAACCACTGCGCCACCTCGCTCGGTACCGATACTGTAGCCAGTGATATATCGCCAACAGTGTAATCGAACAGCAAAGTATCTCTTCGTATATGCACAGTACGTTACAGTTATCTACGTTCAGGGTCAACTTCCGGTTCCTACACCAGATATCGATCGTTGCAGGTCTTCCTCTATTTCGCTGCAGCCTTCAGGCGTTGGAACCTTGCTAGAGACATCATCGTCCGTGAATAGCCTCACGGAGCTTCCGACTCTATCCACTACATCGTTTACGTATGTTGTAAGCAGTACGTCCCTATATTCTCTTCGGATACGAAATTATTTTTACATGTGTCGATTTCACCCTGTTAATAACAACGTGCTTAGTTATATCTATTAGAAAATACTGAAACCAATCACAAATCTTGCCAGATACTTGGTAAGCTCGTATTTTCTTCAACAAACGCCAATGCAGAATTGCATAAAAGTGCTTCCGGAAGTCAAGGAGCAAGGCAACAATTTGGGCGTTCTTATCTACGAAACTGAAGCTCCCATGGACAAACAGAGCGAGCTTAGTTTTGCAGCAATTCTGTTAGTGCATTACATGTTGATTTTTATACAGGATATTTTCGTTCTCCGAAAACGTCATAATGCCTAAGCTGGCTCTGAGCACTATGGGACTCAACTGCTGAGGTCATTAGTCCCCTAGAACTTAGAACTAGTTAAACCTAACTAACCTAAGGACATCACAAACATCCATGCCCGAGGCAGGATTCGAACCTGCGACCGTAGCGGTCCTGCGGTTCCAGACTGCAGCGCCTTTAACCGCACGGCCACTTCGGCCGGCTAATGCCTAAGCACGTCAACGAAATGGGCCTATAATTATGTGCATATTTCCGCCGACACTTACTGAAAACGGGAATGACTTGCGCTTTTTCTTATCGCTTGCTATCTTTCTCTGCTCCAGCGACCTACGATAAACAGCTGCTAGGAGGAGGATAAGTTCTCCCACATAATTTCTGTAGAATCTCATAGGAATCTCATCCGGTGCAAACGCCTGTGTTTTGTTGAGTGATTTTTGTTGACTTTTCATTCTGGGATCACTTAATTCAATATCTATCATATCGACATTCGTGTGATGATTGAAAGGAGGAACCGCACTAGGAACTTTCTCAGTTAAACGGTTTCGGAAGGTCGAACTTAGTATTTCAGCCTGCTCTCCATCATCTTCCATTTCGGTGTCAATGTGCTCTTTGAGAACTGATTAGAAGATTTCTATCCGCTTACTGACTTCACATAAGGCCAGAACTTCCTAGGATTTTTGGTCATATAGAGTGGCCAAATTTTACTTTCGAATTCATTGAACGCTGGTAACATTGCTTTCCGTATGGGCATTTTAGTTTCTTTCAGCTTTTGCTTGTCACCTTTGCTTTGGCTTCGCCTAAATCTGTGATGGAGCTCCTTTTTCTTTCATAGCATCTAACATGGCTATTGAACCACGATGAGTCTTTCGTTCACATCGTCGTTTGGCATATACTGGTAGAAGACGTCTTACACAAGGCTTTTTAATTTTTCGAGTTTGTGATCCACATCTTTGTCGTTGAGCTGAAAATTTGATGGAGACTACTCAAAATTTCTTCAGTTTGTTCCTGTCACGCTTGCCAAGCAAAAATATTTTTCTAACTTAACGTTTTATGTAATACCTGGTGCTAAAACAGTCTTAGTGATGACTAATGCCTACTTTTACATGAACTGATTATGTACGTCCAGGTCTGTTAGTTACTAGGTCTTAGACGTTGCTCCCACAAGTCGATTCTCTAGCTACATCGCCTTAGTTTCTGATCTACGTCTTCCACTCTGTTCCAAACCAGGTTACCACCATCGACTCTGGATACGATGCTGCAAATAGTGATCTGTGCTTTAACTCTGCTTTCGGCTGCAGATGTGTTCACCTATTCAGCCAGCCTTCTAAAGGAACCGAAGATGGCTTTAGAACTCAGGCAGCAAGCGTCATTCCTGCCGACAAGAGCTACTATCTGCAGCCGATTGCGCACAAAGCGTTCAGGATGGGGTATGTTTTGGGGAAGGAGACCAGACAGCGAGGTCATCGGTCTCATCGGATTAGGGAAGGATGGGGAAGGAAGTCGGCCGTACCCTTTTCAAAGGAACCATCCCGGCATTTGCCTGGAGAGATTTCGGGAAATCACGGAAAACCTAAATCAGGATGGCCGGACGCGGGATTGAACCGTCGTCCTCCCGAATGCGAGTCCAGTGTCTAACCACTGCGTCACCTCGCTCGGTAGAGCGTTCAGTAGCTGCCGGCAAAGCCTCGTCCACATCTCGGAGCAGACCTGTCGGTAATCAGACTGATTGCACTCTGCCCTTATCCGCATAACGTTAGAGCTTCCAATGATGGAGATATCATCGCACTGTAGTTGTCCGAAATTGGAGGAAAAATCTGCCACTGGCCCAACAGTCGAGGCGTCCTATGCTGGCTCTGATGTGTTATCAACACAGGCGAGCACCTCGTACCTGTTGCGAAGGCGAAAGAGGGTCAGCAGTGGTGCCATTCCCTCATTATCTACCTGCACATAGATATGTGATCCCACTGCTATCTCTATGGGAGCAATACATACGAGACTGTAGACTGTAAGATGTCGTAGATACTGTTCGGAAATTCGAATCTTAGAATTTAGTGAGTAGGTATTCGCGAAATATGTTGCCGGAAAAAAATAGCACACCTGGAAAAAAGACGTAGATTTTGATTTTATGACGACATATGCCACCTGGGGGATAGCAGATGTACTGATAATGATTTCAGCGTCGTCCGCCAACAGATAGCGCAGTGGCATAGATACCAGAGCGCCATCTGTATCTACCCTTTAATTGCTTCCCTAGAACTGTCTTTCTGTGTTCTTCCCGCTACGTATACGTTGTAACGCTATACATACATATTTAACCATGCTGATTGAGTCCAGCGGTATATCGCTAATGCGGGGAATATCGAATTTCTTCTCCCACTTATGCTCATTATCTCATTTTCACCCTCATGTAAGGCAAGTTGTATTCATTAAAGCAGTGTGTGTACATGCTTAACTATTTCCTTCCTGCTATTATGTGAATCGTTTAACATCATAGTTCCGTGTGCCATCTACGTTGCTGCGCCCACCGTTCTTCGATAAGGCATGGAAGCGTAGCGATTGATAACCGACGTCATGGCAAGACATACTAGTACAGACACACTATCCGTACTTGAAAAATAAGCTATAAAAGACGGCTGTTCAGTATAAGGAGAAGTGCAAACGTACCACATGAATTTGTTAAGTGGCTGAGCAATTGTAATAATCATAAATGAAGGCGGTAAAGACACCAATAGCCAAATAACTTCTTAGATCATCACTCAAGGACAACGCCGTATGGTGGTAACAGTAATATTTAAAAAGTCATTACAGGTTAAAGTAAATGCACAGTATCGTCAGAAGACGGAATTTACGTGTAGCTGATACTTGGAAATGATGTGTCCAGTCAGGTTGCCACGTAACTGGACATTTGAGCTGCCTAGGACAGGCTCACCTATCGTGCTTGCGAAATCAACAGAGTGGTGTTGCTGCCTGACACATTACCGCCAGAATTAACTAGAAGAGACTGTTGCGGACATTAGTCTACAGCTACTGAGCTTCCATGGGACTCCGGGAAGAAAGGTCTGCGTTCGACGTCGCACTGTTGCATTTGTCGCATCGGCGGGTCCATAAAAGCTGGAACGTTGGTAATGTCTTGAAGTAAAGTGACCATAGAGTTAGAGAGACACAGACAAGCGCCAGTAGTGTACCCACGCATCAGTGACAATGGCTGGCTGGTAACGTATCACTGGACGTCCCGAATCACTGTCATCAGAAAATCGGGACTCGCCCATTGAGGAGAACGTTTGTGCACCCGGAACCAATTTTCACGTATCTCAACCCGTTATTAATGCTCTCCTAAAAGACACAAGGTAGGTAGAGTGCCTTATAGATGTCCAATGGCAGCCCAGGTATACACAGTTCATGGAAGTTACGCATCTGTTTCCTCTATAATTCACGCTAGAATATCAGCTGTCTATCGTGGATGGGGTAGATCTCACAGCTGAAGGTCACGTTACAACGAGGACACAGCCGCACCGCAATCCAAATGTCTCTACCTTGCTTACAATCTTACAATAAATCTTTCTCTCCAGTCTCTATATCCACTTCACTGAAAAATGCTTTACACCACACAACCCAGCCTGCGGCCGAAATTCATGGGAGAGCGACGCACTCACGTTGTACGAGTACTCCGCGAGGGACGCCTTTTCGGATATTTCCACCGACGCTCGACTCGCCTCTGGTTGCAGCTTATGACACAATTCAGTTAATGTTTTTTTGGTATTACAGAAACAATCCACGGCTATGCGATAAGTCATCAAAAGTACTTTTGAGCAGATATTTAAAAACTGCTTGCTAATAGTGTTTGCGGGTATTAACACACTAAATTTCAAACCCTCGAATGACTTACCTCTGTCCCAAAGTCGCGAAGTTACTCCAAATTGCTTTTTCGGCTGGTATTGCCTACCTCATTTCCTTATTTTGTTTTCCTTTTCTTTCTCGTATTAACATTAGTAAACAGTTCTTGTACGTTGTGGACGTCTACAACTGCTGAAATTGAAGGTAATTTATTATTAATTAGCTGCAATCAGATGCTTTTTCAGGATTTTATTTTCCCATGATTATATTTCAAGGTTCCTGTCTTCAGATATCGTGGCCATTGTTTCTTTACTAACGACGTTGTAGAATGCTGCAACGGAAATTTTTAAAACAGTAATTGTGAAACGTCGTAACTAAAGAAACAGTGTTCACGACCCGTAACTAAATGTAAATTTCTGAAGATGGGGTGAACATGAAATGAGTGTACTCTAAAAAACGTGTGCTTTGAGACATAAATTGTTGTCGTTGAGTGCCGGGAAAGCGCTGCCATTCATATCGGTGCGTTATCCCTTAAATATTAACGTCACGGACGCTATAGTTTGGCTTTATGCACTAGGAGCGCTGATCTAACGTGACGTGATGAGGCGGCTAGCGGCTTAAGTAAGTATGTGAATGAGGCCCACGGGTCACCAAAGGGTGCCCATGCCTGCTCTACACGATACTGGTCAATAACTCACGATGGAAAATTTACGGAACCTAATATTGTTATATGTAGAGCGGGATTGATCTGTCGCAGCTGTTACGTCACAGATATTCGGAATGCAGTCAGCGCCTGATATTTTAACTCTATCTCAAATTTTGCAAACTAAACAGTTTTTTCTCCGTTTGCTTTTCAGTTTAAAGCGCGCGGTATATTGACGTTGCTTTTCCAGTCTACGAGCTTCATGTCCGAGAGATGGCGCAGTCGACCGATGTACTAGAGGACCGAAGTTGAACTACCCTTGCGTCCGTCCAGGTTTAGGTTTTCTGCTAAATCTATTCAGGCGGATTTCCTTCACCATAATTGTCCTGTCCGAGCTAGTTCTCCGTCTATAATGAGCTCCTCGTCGACGGGACGTTAAGCCCTAATCGGTTTTTCGTCTGTGATTCGGATGCAGTATTTGAGAAGTACGAACTTCAACAAAGAAATTATAGTTCATCAACATAAAGTTCACTCATTACCAGCCGCTGCCGAATGAGAACTGCAACTGCATCTTCCGAGCGTAGGGCCAAGATGAAGCTTCGTGGATTCCCAGATTTGCGTCACGTATTTTTTCAGCCATGCAAATGTAATTAACCAAGTGAGTCAGTTTATTGCGTAATTTGAAGTGTTATCGGCTTGCCCTAGTTCGTCCACGAAATCAGTGAATGACCCAACAACTAAGGCTGTTTCTTTTAGTCCTGTGATATCATCAGGCTGCGCGTATGATTCATATGTTACGCTATGAGTGTGTCTTATGATTCAGTAAAGCTAGCGGTGATTCCAGGAATACAAATAAATCTGACTCTCTTGGGTTTTAAGCTTTCAGCGTTATGACAGCTGCTGATTAATGTAATCTAGCCCCTTTATCGCACCACGCCTCTAGTAACCTTAGAGAAAAGCTATATATCTCAGAGAACTAAGAACGAATTCAGTTAGTATGCGAAAAGTTCACTGTTTTCCCCACGCCACATAAAAACTAATCGTGCACTGATATTCGTAGCGTGTCATAATTTTAATGACGTATCCAAAGAGTTACTACAATTATTCTTGAGCTAAGCAAAAAGTAAGTGAAATTGTAATTTTTTGTTTTGTTTAATTTGTTATAAGCGACATAAGTATGATGTAAAATCGGCTGGTCCTGTGCATTATCGAGGCAGTTCAACATAATCTGCTTTTTCTTTTTCTTTTGTTTTCTAAAATCAAACCTGGCCAACGAACTGACGATTTTTGAAACAAAGACACTGCCGATTCCTTTGCCACTATTTTTATCCTTCTGAACTAACTCCTAGTCTTTAATGATCTGTTTATCTATAATACATCTATACTCGAACCACATTTAAAAGAAAAAGTATGTACACGCTGTTTAGAGAGTTTTTAATCGAACTAACCGGTTAGTTGCTCAGATGCGTGGAAAATTGGTCCGCCGCTTTCCAGTCTACGTGACATCGTTTGCTTTTAAGATGAAGCAGTCTATTTACCTCCAGACGTTTTGTATGCATTGACCAGTTAGATCTACGCAATAATTCGGTATTACGTTAATGGGCGACGATTGTTTAAAAGGAGAAATTTAAAATGAATTGATTTCGTAGGCTTTCGTTTTTAGAGATCATCTGACATTATATTTTACGATATATTAGTTCAAACTGTAAGAACATTTTCATCTCAAAAGAGAGTCATCCACACTCCATGTGTTATTGACTCACCAAGTTGAAGGCCTCTGATTGACGAACTGAGCGTTCTTACACTGATATCGCATTACGTTAACTCGATTATGAGAACTTGAGGTTTACTTCAAGCTGGAGAAATGATCTTTACGTTCCTAGCACTGAAGTACTGTTCAAAAGAAGCCTGCACCACTCTCTAACACGTGTTTCCAATATGTTTTCGCAGGAGTTTCTTTCTAATTGAAGTTGATAGCCTGTGACAAGTAGGAATGCTTTAATTTTCTATTGTGTTATGGAACTGTAATTCACTGAAATGAGGTGAAAATTGTTCATATATGCTTACTTGCTTGTTTTATGACAGTTGTAAGCCAGGACAATGCAGCGGGAAGTAATAAATTTGCTCGTATGAAGAGACATCCCAGTTTTGGTTTTTCATGGTGTTCCCAAAATCATTCCTACCAATAGGTCATGAGAGAATCCTTTCACTCTTCTTATACATTACTAAGAGTTTTAAAATAAACTTAATTCTTATATTGTCAGTTTATCACTATTGTCGTTTTCAGTGTTATTTACACCCTGGTCGTTCTTAGTTCCATATTTTATTCTTCTGTTTGATTTCTTTCGGTAAGTCCTCTATGACACAGGGTCACTGAAACAGATGTGCAGTTGAAAAAAAAATAATAAAAAAGAGAGGATAATTCATTGAATAAGTTGTCGCTGGGTGTTGCATCAAGTGTTAATAAAATGAAGTGCGTAATAAAGTCACTGCGCTCGTGATATACCCATTATTCTGTGAATATGGAGGAAGTTACCTGTAAGTGTACATATTTACGCAATTTTTGTGGTAACTTAAGTTACACACTTTCTCTTAGCTGTTAGCCAGTCCTGGTGTTATAATCGGGAAATACCAGTTTCCAGTTTTGCAACTTTGTTAGAAAATGGGTCATCAATAACAAAAATGTAACGTAGTATGGTTCTGTTGGCTAGGAGATCCCAAAAGTCAGGTTCAGCTGTCGAACTGCAAAGGTTTTTCCGTCTGTCGAGCACAATGGCCTGTTTCCTTCGTGAATTGTGTGTTTAAGTGCATCTGGCAAGTGTAGGTGACTGTAAAGGGTGTGTGTAGTGTGATGTTTGTGTTGAATAATGATGAGGGAAGTAAGAGGGAGTCAATGAAAGATAAATTGGCAGACATCATGGCGCCTCCGAGGCATCTGCACGGTGTCCAACTAAACGCCGCGCAACGTATGGGCGTCGGCCTTCGTAGTGTGTGGGTAAGGTTGCTGCCGCTTACGTACGGATGTACGTAAAGCTGGTCCTAAATATTGACATTTTTGCCACCATTTAAGGCAGAAGGGATAGATAACATTCCATCAGAATTTCTAAAATCATTGGGGGAAGTGGCAACAAAACGACTATTCACGTTGGTATGTAGAATATATGAGTCTGGCGATATACCATCTGACTTTCGGAAAAGCATCATCCACACAATTCCGAAGATGGCAAGAGCTGACAAGTGCGAGAATTATCGCAAAATCAGCTTAACAGCTCATGCATCGAAGCTGCTTACAAGAATAATATACAGAAGAATGGAAAAGAAAATTGAGAATGCGCTAGGTGACGATCAGTTTGGCTTTAGGAAAAGTATAGGGACGAGAGAGGCAATTCTGACGTTACTGCTAATAATGGAAGCAAGGCTAAAGAAAAATCAAGACACTTTCATAGGATTTGTCGACCTGGAAAAAGCGTTCGACAATATAAAATGATGCAAGCTGTTCGAGATTCTGAAAAAAGTGGGGGTAAGCTATAGGGAGAGACGGGTCATATACAATATGTACAACAACCAAGAGGGAATAATAAGAGTGGACGATCAAGAACGAAGTGCTCGTATTAAGAAGGGTGTAAGACAAGGCTGTAGCCTTTCGCCCCTACTCTTCAATCTGTACATCGAGGAAGCAATGATGGAAATAAAAGAAAGGTTCAGGAGTGGAATTGAAATACAAGGTGAAAGGATATCAATGATACGATTCCCTGATGACATTGCTATCCTGAGTGAAAGTGAAGAAGAATTAAATGATCTGCTGAACGGAATGAACAGTCTAATGAGTACACAGTATGGTTTGAGAGTAAATCGGAGAAAGACGAAGGTAATGAGAAGTAGTAGAAATGAGAACAGTGAGAAACTTATCAGGATTGATGGTCACGAAGTCAATGAAGTTAAGGAATTCTGCTGCCTAGGCAGTAAAATAACCAATGACGGACGGAGCAAGGAAGACATCAAAAGCAGACTCGTTATGGCAAAAAAGGCATTTCTGGCCAAGAGAAGTCTATTAATATCAAATACCGGCCTTAATTTGAGGAAGAAATTTCTGAGGATGTACGTCTGGCGTACAGCATTGTATGGTAGTGAAACATGGACTGTGGGAAAACCGGAACAGAAGAGAATCGAAGCATTTGAGATGTGGTGCTATAGACGAATGTTGAAAATTAGGTGGACTGATAAGGTAAGGAATGAGGAGGTTCTACGCAGAATCGGAGAGGAAAGGAATATGTGGAAAACACTGATAAGGAGAAGGGACAGGATGATAGGACATCTGCTAAGACATGAGGGAATGACTTCCATGGTACTAGAGGGAGCTGTAGAGGGCAAAAACTGTAGAGGAAGACAGAGACTGGAATACATCAAGCAAATAATTGAGGACGTAGGTTGCAAGTGCTACTCTGAGATGAAGAGGTTAGCACAGGAAAGGAATCCGTGGCGGGCCGCATCAATCCAGTCAGTAGACCGATGAAAAAAAAAAAAAAAAAAAAAAAAAAGCTCTGTAGCCTGTTAAGAGATACTGTCTCCAATATTCAGAGACTAATTCATGCTACAAATAAGGTAAAAACGAGTACCATGCCCCCTTTTCTTCACAACTCTCTCCGTGTTTGCAAATTTTATTATTTCCTGCCATCAGAGAAGATACAAGGTGTTTCAAAAATGACCGGTATATTTGAAACGGCAATAAAAACTAAACGAGCAGCGATAGAAATACACCGTTTGTTGCAATATGCTTGGGACAACAGTACATTTTCAGGCAGACAATCTTTCGAAATTACAGTAGTTACAATTTTCAACAACAGATGGCGCTGCGGTCTGAGAAGCTCTATAGTACGATATTTTCCACATATCCACCATGCGTAGCAATAATATGGCGTAGTCTCTGAATGAAATTACCCGAAACCTTTGACAACGTGTCTGGCGGAATCGCTTCACATGCAGATGAGATGTACTGCTTCAGCTGTTCAATTGTTTCTGGATTCTAGCGGTACACATGGTCTTTCAAGTGTCCCCACAGAAAGAAGTCACAGGGGTTCATGTCTGGCGAATAGGGAGGCCAATCCACGCCGCCTCCTGTATGTTTCGGATAGCCCAAAGCAATCACACGATCATCGAAATATTCATTCAGGAAATTAAAGACGTCGGCCGTGCGATGTGGCCGGGCACCATCTTGCATAAACCACGAGGTGTTCGCAGTGTCGTCTAAGGCAGTTTGTACCGCCACAAATTCACGAAGAATGTCCAGATAGCGTGATGCAGTAATCGTTTCGGATCTGAAAAATGGGCCAATGATTCCTTTGGAAGAAATGGCGGCCCAGACCAGTACTTTTTGAGGATGCAGGGACGATGGGACTGCAACATGGATGGGGCTTTTCGGTTCCCCATATGCGCCAGTTCTGTTTATTGACGAAGCCGTCCAGGTAAAAATAAGCTTCGTCAGTAAACCAAATGCTGCCCACATGCATATCGCCGTCATCAATCCTGTGCACTATATCGTTAGCGAATGTCTCTCGTGCAGCAATGGTAGCGGCGCTGAGGGGTTGCCGCGTTTGAATTTTGTATGGATAGAGGTGTAAACTCTGGCGCATGAGACGATACGTGGACGTTGGCGTCATTTGGACCGCAGCTGCAACACGGCGAACGGAAACCCGAGGCCGCTGTTGGATCACCTGCTGCACTAGCTGCGCGTTGCCCTCTGTGGTTGCCGTACGTGGTCGCCCTACCTTTCCAGCACGTTCATCCGTCACGTTCCCAGTCCGTTGAAATTTTTCAAACAGATCCTTTATTGTATCGCTTTTCGGTCCTTTGGTTACATTAAACCTCCGTTGAAAACTTCGTCTTGTTGCAACAACACTGTGTTCTAGGCGGTGGAATTCCAACACCAGAAAAATCCTCTGTTCTAAGGAATAAACCATGTTGTCTACAGCACACTTGCACGTTGTGAACAGCACACGCTTACAGCAGAAAGACGACATACAGAATGGCGCACCCACAGACTGCGTTGTCTTCTATATCTTTCACATCACTTGCAGCGCCATCTGTTGTTGAAAATTGTAACTACTGTAATTTCGAAAGTTTGTCCGCCTGAAAATGTACTGTTGTCCCAAGCATATTGCAACAAACGGTGTATTTCTACCGCTGCTCGTTTAATTTTTATTGCCGTTTCAAATATACCGATAATTTTTGAAACACCCTGTATTTGTTGAATTTAGAAGGTTGTGAGCACATTTACGATGCAATTAATTCTGATTTATTAGAGTAATGCACACATGATGGAACACAAAACCCGAAATAAAGTTTTAATAACCACATTTAGAAGGAGCACCTAACGATGACATTTTGCTCATCTACTGTTGTTAAAATTTCCTCATACGATGCTTGTCTGATGTTGAATGATGGTAATACTGAAAGAATCAGAACCCTTATGAGACTAGGATTTGATGCAAGTTGCTTCACTGAAAAACTTATTGAAGAAGGTTGACGATCTGCGTATTGGCAGTTCTGAAATGTCAGTGAAGGATATCAGCAAAAGCGCACGCCAGAAGGACCAGACTAGAAGAAAAGAGCCACATGAAGACCAAAAACACAAAATGTATGTTTGTGGCTAACATCAAGGTACATGTTTCTAGCATAAATGATAATAAAATCTTATTTCCGCATTCCCCGCAACTTCAGTTTTACATAATTGCGTAGTCTTCCGCAGCCAGAGTCAGTCGACATAAAACTTTTCTGGGTGTGGTACCGCGTCATAATGTATAGCCTACCATATTTTGAAAGGGCTAAGTAACCTTTCAGAAAATGTTCCTCATGTTATAGTATGTCTTCTAAAGGTATACACCAACGTCAAGATCAAATTATTTGACAAAAAAATGATAAAAGCTTCAGATTGTAGTCATGTGCAAAATTTGGTTCAATTATCTCTCCAAGAGTAAAACATATATGAGCTTGTATGTGCCCGTGTATTTTATCATACGTCCCCCCTTAAGGCTGCGCCCGCTTCTGGCACGGGTGTGTGCTATAAACGTATCATCACCGTGTTCGCGTTTCTGTACACATCAGGATGAAAGTCAGGGTGCACATTAGAACGTAACTTATCGTGAAGTCTCCTCTCTGAATACATCGTGTGCTTAGAATAGACGAAAAACTTTATGAAAATAGTGGGTACGTCCATAATTTAGTTCAACAGCAAGTGATTTACTAGCTAATCGTGTTCGGACAAAAGTACTGTAGCCGAGAAGTGTTATCAAGTTTAAAACAAACTATCGAATTGCACCCCCATATCAATTGGCCAATTCTAAGCACCATCTGCTTAGTGGAGTTAATTAATAGTCCACCTTCTATCCGCTCTCTCATCTTAGTCTTCTCTGTTCCTAGTGGACAGGCAGCTGCGCTCGTTAGCACGATTATATCTACTACTCGTATGCCATGGATTCCACGGAGAATTGCCTCGTCGATGTGGAAGTAAGTCAATGATGTTCATTTAATTTAGGTACAGTACAGTAAAATGACTATGTTACTAAAGAGTCTTGTATTACAGCACTAATTACGTGTATAAAACAATCTGACGATAAATTTAAGAGTTTCTGTGAAAATATCTTTAATGAGGTGGAAGTAGTTGCCCAAAAGAAAGATATTTAATTCCGTTTTAAGCTCCACCATATTATCCACACGACATTCAGTACGCTCTGGTAAGCAGTTGAATGCAAGTACCCATGTGTCTGACTCTTTGGTGTACTAATTTTAACTCGTTGAAGTATTAGCAATAATGGTATTGCCAAAGGACATTAATTAATACGTATACTATAAAATAGTAGTCAAAATAGCACTTTTTCGAAGAAATGTCTTCATAATGTTCTAGTATTACCTCTATAAATAATGCTTATAATGCACTTCTGTGTTCTGAAAATACCGTGCGTATAAGTGGAGTTACGTGGAACTTCACAACAAAAACGTATTTCATAACTCATTAATGAATAGGAACATGCAAAATAAACCACTTCTTTTTATTTTTAAAACACTTATAGCAAAAACTGTGCTAATTGCAAACGCTGATCTAGGGCGCTTCACTAATCTCAGGCAGTAGATTTTCCAATTAAGATTGTGATTTATCTATAGTTCCACTAAATTAACACTTACTACTTCCTGTGCGTTTTCGTTTGGGAATCGTGTTTTTTTATTATTTTATTTTAATAGCTTGTGGAGTTCTGTGAGAAATATTGCACTCTACACAGTACTGCGTCTTGTCAAAATTCAGAGATAATTCATTCGCCTTGAAATATATTTTAATGTTTCCGAATATTTCATTAGCTACCTTTTCAGTAAGGGGACTGCTACTACATTTTATTTCTACACTTTCATCTTGTGCAAAAAGAACAAAATTCACATCTTCGGGAGATGAAAGTGGAAGATCGTACATGAGTATCAGTTACTGCTTACATGAAAAGTGATACCTGTGCAATGTAAAATGTCCCCTCTGCAAAACTAAACAGCCAAGTTAGCTGTAATCACTTAGTTGAAACAGACGATTGCAATATCGGACGTTTAAGAGTAGAATATGAAACAGAAAATTATAAATATCAGTTTTATGTACATCATTTGACTCGGTTGTCAAATGAGGTATTTCATTTTTTCAGATATGTACGAGTAGTTTCTTAGACGAGTATTGGTTCGCTGAAGTTCAGCCCCTACTTTTGTGACTGAAAACTGAAGTAATTTATTGACATTCTCACTGTGGACAGTTTTATATTTAAGGACATCAGCTGCGTGTTATTCCATAAGCACACTGAAGATTGGATGCATTTTTTTCGTTAAATCCAACTTTGTGCCAGTTTTCTCTTGTTTCATGTTCCAGCTCTTTCGCTATGTTAGGGAGTAGGGATGCATTGATAACTTTCAAATTTTGTGGTTTGTTATGTTGGTAGGTGTTGCGCAAAAGCGAACGTCGGGTATCAACTTGGTCTTCGTAATAGTTTTATTTGGTTGGTGGGTTGATTTGGCGGAGGGGATCAAACAGCGAGGTCATCGGTGACATCGGATTAGGGAAGGATGAGGAAGGAAGTCGGCCATGCGCTTTCAAAGGAAACATCCCGGCATTTGCCTGAAGCGATTTAGGGAAATCACAGAAAACCTAAATCAGGATGGCCGGACGCGGGTGTGAACCATCGTCCTCCCGAATACGAGTCCAGTGTGCTAACCACTGCGCCATTTCCTTAGGCAATAGTTTTATTTACACAGCTTTCTGATGTGTTGGTTTCGTTCAAATAGATAAACTGGAGTTATTTATCATCATAAAATTCTTTGTTTCGAATTGTTTACCTCCAATAAATGAAGGGTTACAAGAATCATTACCTAAATTTTCAATATTTGATTAATCGGCTGCTCAACTTAAGCGTGTATGTACTTTCCTTAAAGAGAAATGTCATCAAAGTGACTGCCTATCGACACCTATGTCGTTAGCACTTAAAGTTGTATGCGGCAGGTTGAATGCAGTATCCACTAATGACGGCTGCTATCTTTTTGCCTCCAAATAACACATTGATATGCCGATGCACACTTTGATTTGGGATTAGATTCGAAACTTGTCCTTTACGTCCTTTATTTGGCTGGTGGATTGATTTGGGGAGGGGATCAAACAGCGAAGTCATCGATCACATCAGATTAGAGAAGGATGGGGAAGGAAGTCGGCCCATATAGTTTCATGTGAGACATGGCATAAATAACATTGACGGTCGGAGAATTTCGCCCGTGTTCAATAATGTCATGCGGATTTCCCAAATACTACAATTGTGGCTGTTTACTTTCCCATTTGTATACAGTGTTGCCTCGTCAGAAAAATTATCGAATTTGCAAAACCACAATCTTTGACCTGCGGATGCGCAGCAAAATTCGAATCGTTGATCTTTGGGATATAACTTTCACACGAACTGTAGTTTGTATGGTTTCATGTTTATTTACGCAAACCACGCCACCTGCTCGTTGTTGTCATTTCCAGCTCACGCGAAGCTCTACGTAGAGATTTTGCTGGACTCCTTGTGAAAGCTTCTCTCGCTCGTTCAGTGTCATTTGCATTCACACCTAGCCGACCATTTCTCTCCGTGTTACTCAAACATCCATCTTCAACAAACTTCACAACCCGACTGTAGATTGATTTTCCGGGTGGTGCTCCTTTCCTATACTTCGTCCTAACTTTTCGTTGGAAATCCGTTGCACCCTTTGTTTTGTCAAATTCTAGCACGCATAAAGTCTTCTCAGATCCAGAAATCGCCATCTTGATTTTGACACCACCTAGCGACTGTACAAGGAACTACACATAAAAACTGCAATGAGAAAAAATTTTACAAGCTTACTCTTTCAAATTATATATATATATTGTTACTTTTGTAATGCTACTCACTCGGCTACAATAATTTTTTCAGACTGTTCCCGTACTTTTGAAACACGCCGGTACTTTCTATTCCATAGTGAGGAGATCCTTAAGGACGTAGAACATGTCATTAAACACGAGTACATAATATATATTTACAAGAGAAGTTATGCTAGAGTTGCTTCTACAGAGTCTACGTAAAATTGTCGTCATAAATGTGGAATAATTCAAAAAATCTTTAACATATCTTCATTTAAGAGGTAATAACAAGCTTTTCACAAAATATGTCAATTTTCGTTAAGATGCGTATTATAATCCTGAGGCTACTGCAGCCACACATCATCAAATGGAAAAATCAGTTTAGAACACTTATTTGCATTGATCACGTTACTACACTGATGTGCGGAAGCCACATTCGATATAGCATTCACGTTATTTGGTATTGTTAGTAATATCTCTATCAATCGATTTTGCTAAGCAATTCGTCAGTGGGATACTATTAAATCCTATTCTCTACCCTTAAACTGAACTTTGATATTTGTTGAATTTTAAATTGCTGCTGGCAAGTTAGTGAAAATATGTTTCTGAATAGTGGACACCTTTCTGGACCAAAAGGAGTGACTTTAACCCTTTATTTGGCAGTGTTGCTCTCAAGCAACATCAAATTTACGTTGGCCTTATGGGACAACAAACACTTCCCAGTGCCTTTTACTGGCACTGTTGCTTCTAGGCAACGTTCCTTTACACACTGCGAATGCCAGTTGTTGCAATAGTTCAAGGTTTTCCACACGAGATCGCAGTTTGTGCACTGGTCTTACAGAGATCTCCTCATGTGAGCAACAGGGGTGTCTTATATTGGTTCTGAAAGAGTGGATTTCAATAAATCGGCAGTAATCTTAGCAGATTTTCTTCAAGAAATACCCAAAGGTGAGTTCACAGCAGAAATATTTCAATCTAATATTGTTTTGAATTACGTAAATAGTATAAAACTTTTATGTTGCCTGTGAGTAACATTGCCCATAGTTGGGACATATGCCATTAGTATATTACATATGCTTACGGCTTGACGGAGTAAACATTTTTATTTTCAGGGGCTTTTTAGCTATTGATTCCAGAATATTTTATGGAATTAAAAAAGCGAGAGGAATAGTAGTTCCACCAGAAAACCCGACTTTGTCTGATCTAAGTGAATCTGAAGACTCTGAACTCGAAGTTTTGGCAGACTGTAGAGATGATGATGCACACTATATTCCAGAGCGTCAATCTCAGTTCCATAACCTAGTTATACCATAAACTGATTCTGATACAGGAAGTGAAATCGCAGAAGCTGAACATGTGCAAGGACCTTCTGCAGTGAATCCTTCTAGTGCAAGTGCCAGTCAAGTGAAAAAGGAAATTACAAAAGCAGTCACTTACATGTGGGTAAAGGAAGATATAACTGCTAGGGCAGAAAGTCTCTCTCCTGTGTTTTCTGATGAAGGCAATACACCACTGGGTTATTTCAGAAGATTCTTTGATTCAGAACTAATTGACAAAGCTGTGCAGGAACGACCGTATACTCTGTGCAACGAACTACCACGTCAGTAAACACCAATATAAATGAAATGGAACAATTTTTCGGTGTTCTGATATACATGGCTCTTGTTTCTATGCCTTCGTACACTGACTATCGGTCTCAATCAATGAATTGTGAAAAAATCACCTGCATTTTCAGTTTGAAGCGCTTTCAGAAACTCCGCCGATACCCGCATTTTACGAACAATGAGAATGCTGTGAACTCTTCTGGCAGACTCTTCAAAATAAGACCTGTTCTTGAATCAATTGTAAAGAACTTCCGTGAGTAGAAACAAGAGTCGGAATTTTCTATAGATGAGATGATGGTTCCATACAACGGTACAAGAGCAGGTAATTTGCGCCAATATATTCAAAATAAGCCACACAAGTGGGGTTTTAAGATTTTTGTTCGTGCTGGTGTGTCTGGAGTTGTCTATGATTTTCTTCCCTATACTGGCAAGGGGATGATAACTGATCTTGCTGATGACGAGAAAGTATTTGGAACTGGAGGACAAGTTGTGGTTACACTTTGCAAAAGTATTCCAAGAGATATTTCTCCCAGAGTTTATTTTGACAATTTCTTTTGCAGCCTTGAACTTATAACATACTTAAAAAACTCAAAACGTTGAGTCCATGGGCACCATAAGGAAGAACCGAATAAAGAACTGTCCTCTACAAGACGAGAAGCAGTTACTGAAACAAGGACGAAGCAGCTATGACTACAGGAAGGACAGTCACTCAGATCTCATTTTAGTAAGGCGGGCAGACAATAAAATCGTGACACATGCAAGCTCATTTTGTGGTGTCCAACCGCTCTCAACAGTAAAACGATGGGACAGGAATGAAATAAGAACAATTGATGTGCCCTGTCCCAGTATTGTACATCAGTACAACAAGCATATGGGAGGAGTTGATCTTGCTGGTATGCTGATAGAGCTCTACAGAATACCAATGAAAACTAGGCGTTGGTACATGAGATTGTTTGGATTTATGCTAGATTTGAGTGTTGTAAATACCTGGCTGGTATTTCGAAGAGAATCTCTTGACAAGAAGACCTCATTGAAGTCATTCAGGGCAGATATTGCCAATGGTTTGATGTTTTCAGGGGAAAGGAAAGTAGGAAGGCCCTCAATAGACATAACACCACCACAAAAGATGAGGAGGAAGCCAACAGCTCCGACTTTTACACAAGATGTCCGATTTGATAATATGGAGCATTGGCCTGTATACGGTCCCAAAGGTCGTTGTCGTTATTGTCCATCTGGATATTCTACAGTCATGTGTTCAAAATGCAATCTAGCATTGTGCTTCGTTCCAAAAAGGAACTGTTTCCAAAAATTCCATTGCAAGAAGAACTAGAAGGGAAAATGAAACAGTTCTATTACACAGCAGGAATGCATAAATGTGTTTATAAATTAAATTATCCACGTACAGGAAACCTTTTGATTGAGGTTACTGGCAAACACTTTTTTTCTATAATATGTATAAATGTGGTTTACTGCTGGCAATGTTGCTTGTAAGCAACATTTCATAATTTTTGTCAAAAATTTCTAAAACTGACTGAATTGTATTTCTTTAAGCATAATAAATAAATATAAGCACTGAAAATTTTTTGTTTTTATTTTCACCATTTGCCAAATAAAGGGTTAAATAATTCTGTAGATTATTCTATTTCTATTATTGATTCCATGAATTCAGGTGTTGGTTTAAAAAAAACAGTTATACTATTTGTGATAAATTTCGTTGAGGAATAAATATATTGGGAAGTAGAAAGTATCCCTAATTCAGGACATCGTTGAGTGCACACAACAGACAATTCCTATTCCATGCTTTAGGGCGCAGAAAAATTTAGCTTTACTTTATGAGTTATGCAAAAAAAAAAAATGATCCTGTGTGATATTATCACTTGAAAGTGAAAGAAGTGTGCTAGCTCTTTTGTTTTTGTATCACCTATGTTTTACCGCATCCGCATTGCAAATAAAAATTTGTTTAGGCACTTCAGCAGTTTTTATGGTATACTTCTCCTGATTGAATTTATTGTCTATTTGGAATCCCTAGTACTTAGTACTGTCGACTTGTTCTAATATTTTGTCATGTTTTAGATATATACTGGGAGGAAATCTCTTACGATTTCTGAACTGCATATAGTGTATCTTTTCAAAATTTAGTAACAAAGATTTAGCTAGGAAACATTTATTAACGTTTTTGAAAATTTCACTAAACGATCTTTCATACACCCCAATTAATTTGCTATTTATTGCGGTGTTTGTATCATATGCAGACAGAATGAACTGGGCATTTGGTGATGTTTCTAATGAAAGGTCATTAATATACGCAAGAAAAGGTAAAGGCTCTAAGGTGGAGCCTTGTGGGACCAATTACCAGTTGGTCCTCTGACGTTGTCATTCGGAACTAAGCATACAACTGAAGTATGACGTGTCTTTTGTAGTGAAGATTTCAGCTACGTGTACCCCAGCATAAAACCAGAGTTAAGAAAGCGGACACGTTGTCGGTTGTGGCAGGGCGGAGCAGCGCGATGCGAGCGGTGCTGCTGGCGGCCTTGGCTGTGGGCGCGCTGCCCTTCGCTGTGGCCGGCATCCTCGACTGGGCCCGCGCCGATCGCCTGCAGACGCTCGTCAACATCCCCTGGCTGCCATGTGAGTACACACACCTGTTTGGGAACAACACTACCCGACTCACATTAATGGACGAAGTGAACCGTAGCCCCGGCCGTCCTGTGTTTCGCATGACCTTTTTTTACTCCTGTATACCTTTGTATCTGTATTGCACTGAAAGTATCTGCACTATAGTGCACTATAGTGCACTGACAAGGGGGGCGGTACGAACTTCTGCTCACCGAGCTCATCCATATTGATAGCGTTTGTAGGACTCGACAAAGACTTCCACATCCGTGAACAGGGGGACGCAATTCTTAAACCGCTTCCAGAAAATGTTAGGCGTGCTTACATACTTTGCATGGTCGCTAGTATTCAAAGAGTCCGCATCCGAGAGAGCAAGCGACCACAGAAAGTATATAAGAACGCCTAAAATTTTCGAACTTGATTTTCTCGTAAACGGTTGAGTTGCGTCTTCCTGCCGGCCGTGGTGGCCGATGGGTTCTAGGCGCTACAAAAGAATGGTTCAAATGGCTCTGAGCACTACGGGACTTAACTTCTGAGGTCATCAGTCTCCCAGAACTAAGAACTACTTAAACCTAACTAACCTAAGGACATCACACACATCCGTGCCCGAGGCAGGATTCGAACCTGCGACCGTAGCGGTCGCGCGGTTCCAGACTGTAGCGCTCGAAAGCGTTCAGCATGACAATGCATTACTGTTCGTGGCGGATGCTGTGTCTTATATGGTGAAAGCATTATGAGGTAAAATTGTACATGTGACTTGTTTAGCTGAGCTTTACACAGAGTTACAGAGTTCGTAATAAATTCAGTGATATTGACAAATTTATTGGGCGTGTCAAAAAGGCAGCATTTAGGTGGTTAGTTCCAGACATTTCTTTATCACCATCTCCCATCTTGACAAATGGAGTTCCTGGATTGATGCCTGCAACGATTACTGCCAGAACTTCAACGTTGTAAAAAACGTCTTTGATTCGTCGATAGCAGTGAAGCCTCTTCAAATGAACTAGCTCAAGAATTAATTTCTAATGCTGAAATTTCAGGCAAACTTTAGTGCAGAAAATCAAATTTTGTATTTATATCTGCTGTCATAACTGCTTTGGAGCAATCAGAAATGTAAATAGTGACGCAGATAGAACAAGTGAA
Source organism: Schistocerca serialis cubense (assembly GCF_023864345.2). Taxonomy (NCBI): domain Eukaryota; kingdom Metazoa; phylum Arthropoda; class Insecta; order Orthoptera; family Acrididae; genus Schistocerca; species Schistocerca serialis. Next base: position 529,567,284 of record NC_064640.1, read on the forward strand.
AAAAAAGTGAAGAAATTAGAAACTGTTTGTGTTAAAGTGAAAAAAGAAATGTCAAAGAAAATCGGGAAGGTGTTAGAAAAAAGAAGCGAATGTCAGCACACTGTTCCATTTCAACAATTTTGTTAGGTAAAAAGTTCTCAGTTAGTCGTTTAAACTTAGATTCAAATTATATTGTACATTTTACTATGTTCCTCTTGTGTCAGCTGAAGTAGAAAAATGTTTTTTCAAAATGTAGTGCTTTGTCGAATGACAATATTAAACCGTTTCTATTTCAGACTTTGCGTAAGTTCGCAACTCAGAACTCATAAATTGAAATAAAAATGAGGATGTACAAAAAAAATCATAGGTTCACTATGTTTTGATAACGTTAGTAACAAGCATGGCACAATATCAAATTCCATAGTTTAGCTTGCTTCTCAAGTACATTTTATTCTTAAATAAATAGTTCACTGTCCTAAACAGACTTACTAATTTACTTTACAATTGAAATTTTACCTTATTTTAATACTGTTAGGTCAAATTTTTATGTTGTTATATATATTTGTGTAAATCTTTAGTTATAAGAGTATATTTTTGTGCATATTATGATTATTTTTATGTCACAAAAATCCAAGCCCTAATAATTACTAATATTCTCGCGCAAACTAATCCGACACTCGGAGCGGTGGCTGATGGGAGCGACCGTAGAGGCATTTCCAATTTACAGTCGTTCTCATGAGCCGCAGCGCTGAGTGTCAACTTGGTTTGCGCGAATGAGACACTGTAGTGATACTGCTGAACAGCGGATAGAATCCTAAACAAGAAAATGAATTTCGTAGTTAAGCTTTTGAACTCGCTTTTCGATAACACCCACACAGTTCTACAGTAACAGCAGAAAAATGTGGTGCTAATGTGCTTTTCGCTTAAAATCGCAAGTTTTGAAAATAAAACTACAGTGTTCAACATCTTTTGTAGCTCTACATACCAAAACTTTGTTCAACGCTTCCTCTGTGGATGATGTTATATTCTCATGATACTACAGTTACATTCTTTTACTCAGAGCTTCATCTGCAATGTTAAGAATTTAATGTTTTTATTTCAACTATAATTTATATTCCCTAATGAAATAAACTGTGGTTCTATTGCTAGCACTAAGATAGCACTGGGAATTGAAATTAGCGCTTGCAGAATCACAAATTATATTTATGGGGGGTCAAAGATACAAAACTGGAGAATGAAAAATGTGCAGAATAAATTATTCCAGATCAAGCACACAAGATTTACCAATAAACATGGAGCAATAGAAACATATATATTACAGGAGAGGAATCATATTACAATATCAAAATATGGCGTTTTTCACAAAGCAATGTCATAAGCAGACAAGGGTAATATCACACTTATGCATTTCAGCGCTCTCAAAGACAGCTGGTTTTCATTACCATGTTTATCTATTGTTTAGTTACACATTGTTTTTATATTTTATGCTGCTCTCTTAATGGAAGATCGTAGTTCCTCTCTGGAAAACACATCAGAGGCAACAGAATATGGAACAGAAAGTCAAGCTGAACTTCTCGACATATCCCGTAAGTTCTGACCATTGTACAATCTGCATAGTTACTGTATTAAAAATTTGCTTAAAAATTTATTGCTAGATATCATCTATAGATTTTTATTACTACGATTATCAAATTCTGCTCAATTTATTTTCCAGTGCTCTGTATTTTCAAGACAACCACAAATACATTAACAGAAGATTTTCAGAATTTAGACTAAATCAATTTCTTGAATTGTGTGATGGTATTCTGATAATCAGGAATAGTAAATAAGTCAGAAAAATACTGACAAGGAAGTAACATTATCCACACATTTGTTTGTCATTCTCAAGAAATATTCAACAGAAGTTGGAACATAGATGAGGCATGAACCGTTAAAAGCTAACATCTGTTACAGCATTTTTGTGGTTCAGGAATTTATGTGAGGTGCTCATAAGCCCTGTCGTTGTTTACAACTTGAACTTAGCGAATAAATATAATGAACAACCACATATAGGTAGGGGTGTAAATATCGAGACGTGTGGGTACTGTGGAAAAGTCGAGTGTCTGGCCTGTAGAGTGCTGCACGCTAGCAAGGTTAACAGGAAATTGTTGCAGTAGTTTCCATTTGTTACGATATAGTCAGCTGAGCAACAGACACTGTAACAATGATTTAGTTTACGTTCGCGTATTTTCTAAACCTTTTTTAGAGATAAGTTTTTGGTGTCAAATTTGTTTACCTATCTTGTTGTTATCTTTATTTACGTCAGACAGCTTATAAAGTAAGGTACAAGGGAGATTCTGACAGGCTTCAGTCAGATTTTAATAAATGCAGTAATTTCTTAATGTAACATACCGAGGTTTAAAATGGCAAATGTGTGGATAAAGCGAAAGTTTGCGTAACTTAGTATTGTGGAAACGTTTCCGCAATACCCACATCACATAAATTACTTCTAATTCGTTTTGCGTCTGTTTTTAGATGCCACGGAAGCAAACTGATCGGAAGCCAGGTGCTATTTTGAAGAAGTTGGATGCTGAAAAGGCCAGGTTTTTTTTTTTAAGGAAAAAAGATGCCGGTACTCACAAAGAAAATGTTTTTCCAGTAACTTCCACGATTATAACATATCCTCCTATGTACACTCATGGTTTCTAGACCTCTTCTTGCTGTTGCTATCCAACTGCAGAATAATGATTTGGACACAGCCGTGAATCTACCAGTTTGTTAGGTTTGAACTGAATGAGAGGATACCCTACCATCTTGATGAACATCAGCGCAGATTATTGTCTGTACACGTAGATGATTTATAAGTAGTAACTACAACAATCATTTGAGGAAAACCCCTTTCACATTCGGTGAAAGATATTGCAGTTGTGCCCAAAGTGTGCTTCGGAGGAAGTAGTACATCGTGCAATTTAATTTCTTGAAGATATACACAGAAACCACGAACTGCTCTTTCATTTAAGCGAAATTTGCAGGCTAACTCCTTAATTTCGGCTTCACCAAATGCCAGATGCTCCCCATAAGTTTCTGGCCAATACTTGTAATCTAAAATCTCGGCGCATTCCGACAAAACAGCATCATCTCCTTGAAGCAGACGCTTTTCAACCACTTCTTTCAGACTTTTATAAAAACCAGATGAACTAACTGCAGGACTTGAATCCTTTTGAATTTCATTGTCTCCTTACCTTGAAGAGAGATACGGTAGTATGGACCGGGATTTTCAATTCTTCCATCAAGAATTTGGACTGTACTCATTATCCTCCTATGTCTTTTGCACACGTCACTATTTCTCTCTTGTAGAACTAGACTTACTTCCCTAAGTTCTTGGAGAGCAGCACACGTGGGGTCGAAAAGAAGACCAAATTCGCATTACGTTATTTTTCTCAAAAGACCATCATAAACACACCAATCTGTTTTGCTTATTTTACTGTCTTCTTTTGCCTCCAGAAAGTGATGGACAAGGGCTTAAGAGTCTTGCCACACTGCAGAAACGGAGCGAAAGTGAGATTCAACCCAGTGATTCAAACTGTGCCAAATTTTAAGAATTTGAGGATCTAGAGTCGCTGCAAAAGCCTGTAGTTCCCTAGGATTCTTAGGTGAAGAATGATATGTTACGATAAATTGGTTCATAAAACTCTTGATCTCCTGCCACACTGTTCACCGTGTCAGTAACAGACAATTCAAGGCGATGGTTAGCATAATGCCAGAAAATATAACCGGATGATTATACACTACTGGCCATTAAAATTGCTACACCACAAAGATGACGTGCTACAGACGCGAAATTTAACCAACAGGAAGAAGATGCTGTGATATGCAAATGATTAGCTTTTCAGAGCATTCACATAAGGTTGCCGCCGGTGGCGACACCTACCGCATGGCTGTAACGGGTCGTGCAGCCACCTCTCGATCCCTGAGTCAACAGATGGGGACGTTTGCAAGACAACAACCATCTGCAGGAACAGTTCGACGACGTTTGCAGCAGCATGGACTATCAGCTCGGAGACCGTGGCTGTGATTACCCTTGACGCTGCATCACAGACAGGAGCGCCTGCGATGGCAGGAACAGTTCGACGACGTTTGCAGCAGCATGGACTATCAGCTCGGAGACCGTGGCTGTGGTTACCCTTGACGCTGCATCACAGACAGGAGCGCCTGCGATGGTGTACGCAACGACGAACCTGGGTGCACGAATGGCAAAACGTAATTTTTTCGGATGAATCCAGGTTCTGTTTACAGCATCATGATGGTCGCATCCGTGTTTGGCGACATCGCGGTGAACGCACAGTGGAAGCGTGTATTCGTCATCGCCATACTGTCGTATCACCCGGCGTGATGGTATGGGGTACCATTGGTTACACGTCTCGGTCACCTCTTGTTCGCATTGACGGCACTTTGAACAGTGGACGTTACATTTCAGATATGTTACGACCCGTGGCTCTACTCTTCATTCGATCCCTGCGAAACCCTACATTTCAACAGGATAATGCACGACCGCATGTTGTAGGTCCTGTACGGGTCTTTCTGGATACAGAAAATGTTCGACTGCAATGCTGGCCGAGCAACTGGCTCGTCACAATACGCCAGTCACTACTCTTGATGAACTGTGGTATCGTGTTGAAGCTGCATGGGCAGCTGTACCTGTACACGCCATCCAAGCTCTGTTTGACCAAATGCCCAGGCGTATCAAGGCCGTTATTACGGCCGCAATTCTTCTTGGTCTAGCAATTTTAATGGCCAATAGTGTAATAAAAGTGCAGCTACTCGCGAAGGGATAGGGTGGGGTGTAATTATAGTACGGCAGCGAAACTTGGTAGATATGCCACTGCGTTAATGCGAAACCGATTAGTTTCACTTGTGGCCACCAGGTGCAAATCTGACGTCGTGCGCTGTTTGTATTACGTTATGACATCCTAGCTGTCATTTGACAAGCCATAATGTGAGCGAACGATACGGCTGTCTAGAAGAGAGACCGTCTGCTGTCAGTGAAACAGTTTTATGTGAACGGCAGCAATTACAGTGGTGGATAGAGAGAGTATCGCCGACTGAAAGGTCTGAGGAGACGTCTTATTTCGTAAACGGTTTAAAGGTGATGGTAATGAAATTCAAAAACACGAGTGAGCTTGGTGTGGCACTTGGAAGAGGAATGGGTCCTATCGCGATAGAAATAATTGACAAAGTTGCTGTTGCTGTAACTGACCATTCAGCACGTGATCTGGGTAGTGGTAATGTTAGAGCAGTGTCACGATAATTGTCCATCCCATTGTCAACAGTACGGAAAGTTTTTCGGCCTATTTTACACTGATTCCCGTACAAGGCGCAGACGGTGCAGCAACTGAAACCTCATGATCCACGGGAATGTTCTGAATTTACTCTTCGGTTTCTGACGTGGATAGAAGTTGATGGCATGTGGCCGAACAATATTCTGTGGAGTGACGAGGCACATTTTACACTACAGGGTGTAGTGAATACACAGAACTGCTGAATTTGGGGTGCTGTAAAACCGCGTGTTGTGCACGAAGAGCCATTGTACTCGGAGTATGTGGCTATGTGGTGTGGATTCACAAGCATATTTAATCTCGGTCCGCTCTTTTTTGAAGAGAATACACCCAGATGATCTGTCAGGTGTACTGTGATGTCTGAACGTTACCGAGACTTTCTTGTGCAGCATGTGGTTCCTGCTTTGAAAGAGCACAACTGCATGGAAACCACTGTTTCGTGCAAGATGGGGCAACGCCTCATCTTACTCATCCAGTGAAAGATCTGCGAATGCCACTTTCCATGAACGTGTTACCTCCAGAGGTTTTCAAGATGTATGTCCTGCAAGATCAACTGATCTGGATCCATGTGACTTTTGGCTCTTGAGATATCTTAAAGAACATGTTTACCAGGGGCACTTCAAGTCTCTACCTGATCTGGAGGCCAGTATACAGGAACATGTTACTAAGATTCCATTGGAACTGCTGCGAGCAACTATTGATCACATTGCTTTACAGTTGCAGCATCCTGACGACGTCATCGGTGCTCATAATGAGCAAATTGTGTAGGTGGCACTTAATAATAAAATCAACATGATGTCTTTCTCACTTGTTTGTCTATTTATGTCCACTTTCTATTCCCAATCCGTTACGTATGGAAACTTTTCTATAAGCCGTTCTTGCATTCACAGTGCCAGATTTGCACCTGGTGGCCAAAATTAGAACTAATTTTTTTTCCAGTGTAAATCGGTTCCCCATTGACCCACCAGAATATCTACCAAGTTTCGCTGCCATGCAATAATTACAGCCCACATTGTACCTCTGTGAGTGGCCGACCTTTAATTATTACTACCTGCTCCTAGAAAGTGCCTCCTTACACCATTAAGCACACCAAATAGCCCAGCTGCAACATCACAAGTTATAGACAATAAATACTCTTTTAAGTAATCTTGAGAGGGTCATAAATCCTCAAGATGACTAATTAAAGAATTTAGAATTCCATTTGCAGTTACATTTGATAATTCTATTAAATCAAGGAAAAGAGTCACTGGAGCTGAAATTTCGAGTAAACCAAATGAATAATAGCAATGAAAGTGGATCTGTTACTTAGTTGCTGAGTCATCAACAAGTAATGACACTTTGTTTCTGGACTGCACTATATTGTGTACTACCGGTTTTCCTACTTCTTTTGCGATGTGGCTCACAGTATTAGTGCATGCATTTGTAGAACAAAGAATGTATCCATCCCACCACTGTTAAGTGCCTGTGAACTCATTTCGTCTTTTGGGTTGTTAAATGATTAATTTTTCTTCACAACTTTATAAGTGGTTCGAAAAATATTTTCTGTTATTTCTTTCTCATTAGGCAAAGTATTTGAGAAAAAGTTCTCCAATGTTTATTTGTCTCTCAGATGTTAAGTTTTTTGGCATTTTTTGTGCCCCACACACTCATTGTGATTGTGTGTTTTCTTCTCAGTGACGTTACTTGTTGTTTCCAACATTCTCCAAAATTACTGATTTTTACCATTTGGCCACTCCACTGAAATTTTCAAGGCCATTCGTTTATCGACGGCTGGACTTCCGATATCGCAGCACAGTTTACAGCCTAATAGTTTATTCTTGACATACGACCACTTGTTTCTCTAACAAATGTAATTTTTCTCAAAGTGTCCAATATTTGGGCGATTCTTAATCTGAATGATTCATGTGCAGATTCGGCAACTTCTGCTTCTTAAGCCTTCCTCTTTTTACTAATGAGCATAAAGAAAAAGTACTTTATTTTACTCATTTTTAAGAATGACCGCACTGGTTTAAGCTAGACTGACTCAAAACTGATGCAAATTGCTCCCAAAAACCTGCATGTAGCAGTAAAAACACCAAAGAACAAGAAACCATGATTTAGCAAGTGAACTGAATGCAACTTCCTTTTCCCACTACCAACATATGAGAAAAAAGTGTGGAGCCAACTTACAAAGAATAGAACTGGCAATTTCATTCGGGAAGACAGTGCCATCTACTGGGATATTTATAACATATTTTGCTCTAAATGAATCAAACACTTTTTAAAGTGTAGGAGAAAAGTGATAATATTGCATACCGTTGCGCACTGCAAGAAGAAAAGTGCTAGTTAAGGTATAATAACTTTAAAGAAAAAGCAGACAGGTTTAAGAAAAGCAGTTAATGCGTTCATTGTACCTCAGACGACACTTCAACGATTTGTGCATAGTGATATGTCGCCTGAAGAATGAGTTTTTTTAGAAGTTGGGCATAAGCCTGAACTTTCTGATACTATTGAGAAACAGCTGGCAGAGTATCTTGTTGAAACCGATAAGCGCTTCTGTGGATGCGAGTTTCGTCGAAAATGTGTTCTGATGCATTCGTCCGAAGAAACAAACGGCTGTTTTCCAATGAGAGTGTTTACACTGGCAGCGACGAATACGCCAGGAGATGCACTACGTCGTTAGAATCAGTTGAGCGTTCTAAAAAGTTTGATTTTTTTCGTGCTACCTGCGTCTGTTTTGGGTGTTTTCGTGATTTGAATTCGGAGTGATTTGGTTATTTCACCATGGCTTACTATAAATTGATCATTTTTGTGTACGAGAACATGTACTTGTGGGATATGAGAAACAAACATTGTCATAACAAGGGTATTTCACTACAAAAGTCGGAGAAAGTTGCTATAGACCTCGATACTAGTAATTAGTACAATAGTTTATTTATTTGGATGTGGGGTTTACATTAATTAGCTACATAAACACTTAGAATTAATTTTTACATTTTATCCATCAAGAACATGACTCTACAACTAAAGATTATTACAGTAGGTTGTACTGAAACAGAACTTCACCTGCTGGACTAACAAAATAATTTTTCAGGGTTTCTCTTGCCTCATTCGTGCTTCTTCCGTAATATTATACCTCTGTGAAACAAGCACATTGTGTAGGGGCTCAAAGTCCACCTCAGGAATATGAAAGGAGGTAGGACTTTTCTTACCGATGATTAAGTTATGCAAAAGACAACCATTTAGCTACGATGTCTACTTTATCTGGATCGATTTGCAGTTCAGTTTGTAAACACCTCCACTTGGCTATCAAAATACCAAAGACACATTGACTAGCTCTTGATAGTCTATTATGGAAAATCCGTTCTTCAATAGTAAGTCTTTGTCTTGAATGTGGTTTCAATAAATAAGTTTTTACAGGATAAGCATCATCATTCAACAGAACAAACGGTGCTGAAATGTCGGTTGACGGAATATTTTCGTTCTCTGGTATGTTTGAAGTGTTTGCTTCAAACCATTGATACACATTTGAATCTGAAAAAGTTGCCCCATCACTTTGCTTACCGTAAACCCCAACTTCAATAGCAATGAACTTTTAATATGCACCAGATACTCCCTACAACACAACGGAAAAATAGCCCTTGTATTTGAAATATATCGACCCTGTTTGTTTGGGGCATATCATGCGATTCTATTTCCCGTCTATGCAACAGATGCAGCTGGGGCAATTCCATTTGTTGTGAAGTCACTCGCGACAGTTTTCCATTCGTCCGTAGTATTCAAAGACATGTGTATACCGCAGAAGCGCTTCAGTATAGCTTGACATGTTTCGTAAACTATGGTTCGAACTGCACAGTGTGAAATTTTGTTGGTGAAGCTTAGTGCTCGAAATGTCATCCCAGTTGATAGAAATCTGCAATAAGAAACAACTACTATACAATAAATCAACATGGACATTAAAACAATAATTCAAAACACCAACATAACACTAGGTCACAATTCAAAACATTAATCAGTTGGTTTTTTTTTTTTTTTTTGCTAATTGCAGGCGATGCAGCCAAAACTAAGTGGCGAGGTTTGAGGGACATGTTTCGCAAGGAAATGAGCAAGAATCCTAAAAAACTTAGCACAGACGAAGGAAGAATCATCGACGAGTCTAAGTGGGGCCCATTTCAAAAGCATGGAGTTTTTAAGGACCAATTTCAAAAAAGACAATTGCAGGGTAATGTCCCGAGCGAGACAACTTTTGATGCAGATACTCAGAATTCAACTACTACATTTTCCCCTAATTCCCCTGAAGATGAACAAGAATTACAAACACAAACTGTCGAATCAGCCCAGAACACAACGAATGAAACTACGCCACCATAAAACTTCGCTGCTCCTCAGAAGAAAAAAAAATTGGCAAGATGAATAATGCCACTGCGGTTAAAAAATTCATTACGTTTGAAGAACAAAAAATACAAATGTTCAAGGAAAGGAATTCAACTTCTCGAAATGAAGATACAGAATATCATTTTGTAATGAATACACTGCCATATTTGAGGAAAGTACCAGAAGAGAGAGAAATGTTTGAGAGTACTAAACTGCAACGAGTATTTTTCGAAGAGGATCTTTTGATGGGGTTCAGAGATCAACATGAACTACGGCTAATCCACCATTCAAAACAAGTTTAAAATCATGTGGTTCATTCTTGAGTGATAGTTGGGCTTCACAATTGGAACTCCACTGGGTACTCAACACCTTGCTTTGTTCTTTTCAAGTGTAACGTCTAACGATATAAATTGAAAATGCAAGTGCCATTTGTTCAATTTTTCTGCATATTTTGTTTCACTTGATTTCATTTTCATTTATATTTCGAATAATTAAAAAATAATAAAAATTAAATTTTTGACTATTTCGAATTTCCATTGAAGTAAAGAACTGAATACGTTGTTAAACTTTTTTTCCCTTAAAGCTACAGCCAGTGGGGTTTGTTTTGCCTAAAACCACTCACGAAAATTGGAGAATTTTTTGATGCTTTTTTCTATACCCTCCAGTATGTATTCAAATGTTTTTGGTCACATCCTGAAATATTCGATAAATTATTCCGGTTGGTCCCACAATTCTTGAAATAACATTTGAAACTTTCCTTTGTCGTCTCTTCTAGAAAGTAACTGGTTGACATGTTCTGTTTTTCCGCCATTTAATATCAATAACATCATTAACAGACTTTCAAGAAAATAAAATACATAAAGTTCGCCCATCTTTACTGAGCAGCAGAAACGTACAGTACTATCAGAATATCAGAAAACGCGCACAGTGTAGCCGCCTTGTTCTGGCGAGGATTTCGGACGTTCTCGTCAGAATACTTTTTCGTCAGAATTCGCATCCGTAGTAACCGTAACATTAGACGTCAAGAGGCTAGCTTATCAACCAGCGGCAAAAATAACATCCATCATCCTTTTATTTTAAACGATGCAGGTAGAGCTTGGCTTGGCCTTTTTCTTAGTCGACACAAAAATAAACTCACAGCGCACAAGTATATGGGGATCTCATTTTCGACAGCAAACGGGTTCAACAAAGAAGCCACAAACTGTATGACACTTTGTAAGCTTAGTACAGTAAACACTCATATAGTGTTGAGTGTGTGTACAATGTAGACGATACTGGGCTAACTGTAGTTCAGAGCAAGATATCACGTGTAATTGGACTGAAAGGTAAATGTGAAGTAGGTGCCATCACATCAGCAGAGCGAGGATCCTCATTTTTTGTAGAGGTGCACTTTCCAAAGACGTGAGGGAGAATTGTGGATTGTGTGTGTAGTATGTGAAAAGTGGAATCCCTCTTTATGTGCTTAGTTTCTAACAGTTTTATTTAACATACTTAGTTTTCCGTAATTTTAAGGCGTTTCCACATTACTCACACTTTTTGAAAAGTTAAGGAATTTTATTACAAGCAGAAAATAGTTTTAACTTTTTACACATGCAGTTTTTGTAATTAATAATATTGTATTCATTTTTAAAGCACTATTCATTAGCTTTGGGTAGTTTTTGAAAATAAAATAGCAGTGAAAATTTATTTTATATATCAAAAACAAACTAGGTTTCCGCATTTATACTCATCTTCCATTCAAACAAGCAACTTCATGTTTCATTGTTGTCACAGTCATGTGTAAATAATCATACTGAGCTTAAGTTATACATTTTGTATAATGAAACAGCAATGGAATCTAAATTATAGTGACTGGCAAAGTATAGCAATCATACCGTGCTGACACAGCGTGGTGGCTGATGGGAGCAACCGTATAAAACAGGAAATGGCTCTACGGTCACTACCATCAGCCATCGCACCGTGTCAACTTGGTTTGTACGGACAGTTTTGATGTTAGTGTGGACGTAGTGTACAGAACAATGTAGCACCAATTTCAGGTAGCTGAGCAAAATGCTACAGTAATGCAGTGGACACTGAGGTTCTTTATGGAAAGAGAGCTTTTTATTTCTCCTATGAACAATAAAATACAGTATTTTCTTCAGAGGAAAAGGAATAGCTACGGCCATTTTATTTAATGTATTATAAACATAACTGTATGCCTTCTCGATTAAAATGTTTCTCCTCGTCAATGAAGTACAAGAAGTGGCATAAATAATAGCGTCGGAGAACCCGCAGTACGGGAAAGCCCCCGTACTAATAGGCCCCCAAACTGGCTTTTATTGATTTTTTAAAAATGTGTTCTTACGTTCACGGAAGCTCATAAAGGAGAAGTAACAGAAGTGTGCCAGCAAGTATTTCGTAGCTTTTCTTGTTTAATGTTAGCCAGAAAGCTATAACATGTGGCGGCTAGCGGTGAGCCCTTCGCACAGATTCCACCAGTACTATTTTCCTACACAAGCTGAGCCCGACACACTAAATTAGCGCGATGAGTGCGCTATGTTATTCAGTGCTGTATTTCCTTAAAGTTGTGTTGACAACAATATGCTCTTCTGCTAACAATCCGAAAAGTCTTTTTGTAAATTTGTGATGGACGTAATTTTACAGAGCAAGTAAACTGCTAATAGAAAGCGACTTGGACGTTACAATTGTGTACATCAGTTATCTGGGTAGTGCATTTTATTTCCTCTTCTTCCAAGCTGTGCTTGCATTAATGTAAACGTGTTGCTTGTTTTTATTATGTTTTCCGTTCTTAAACGTTTGTATTATGTTAAATTCGCAGTGTCTAGACAGAAGTCATATTTAAGCTGTGCTTAAAATAGAAAATTAAAACCCTGCCAAGACAAAGGAGTTACAAAGACAATGAACAATCTTTCAGCGGTCAGCTTACGCCCAGAACAAGTATGTGCCAAAATTAGTGACGAAAGTTCAATTGGAGAAAAGTCTGATGATTCAAAAGTTGAAAGTGGAAGTCAGTACATTTGCAAAAACGAAATTGGGAGGGTAGGGGAGGGGGAGGGAGATTGACAGTTTCCAAATTCATAGAGGACAAGATACCAGCTGTGAAAATGAAAAGCAGCCATTCCTTACACTTCTTGTAGATACAAAGCGGAACGTATAGTAAAATGACCAACGTATTTTTGTAATAGACTTGCACTTAGATCTAAGTAAACCAGAAATGAATTTGAAATAAAGGAATAATTTTTAGGATTACGTGGGCTAATTGAAAATACACCTGGATGGGTATAAAGGTCAAAGATAATATGATTCTTTGCTAATGACTGGTAGATCCTGAAGTCTGCAGTAAAGAATTGAAGCATGTGCCATCCATAATGAAGAGATCAGTCAGAGAATGTCATGAAAACATTCTCCTGACAAGAATGCTTCCTTCTTATTGCAGCGTGTTTGCTGTCAGACATTTCACGCTCTGCAAACCAATGACCATCTGTCCAGTAGAGCATAAACAGTGATTCATCTGAAAAGACCCCTGTCATCACTTGGTGGTTATCCAGTTGGGGTACTGGCATGCAAATTCCAGCCTTCGTCACTGATGAACAGCTGTCAGCATGGGCTTTTGATAGCGCCTTTTTGCCACCCATGGTATACTTTAACAATGGCGGCCCATCAAAAGTTTACAAACTTAGCCATTTCGGAAATGGTTCCATCCTTGGCCCAAAACCCAATGATCACGCCCTTTTGCATGTCAGCGAAATTGCATGGTTTCTGCATTATGACAATGGCTGCATTGGTTTCCTTATCCCCACGACATGCTTTATGTACCCTCCACTGCTAATGTTGCCACCTCCTACCTGGGAGTGTTTACTGCATGTTGACACTGAATGTAGGTGGTGGTCACATTAATGTGACTGGACAGTGTACTCTAGGTCACAAAAATCATGAGATAGTGATACCCACATATACAGATGGCAGTAGTATCATTTATTCAAGACATAGAAAGCCAGTGGATTGGTGGAGCTGTCATTTGTACTCAAGTGATTCATATGACAAGGTTTCTGACACGATTATGGCTACACAATGGGAGTTTAACAGACTTTGAATGAAGAATGGTAGTTGGAGCTAAATGCACGGAACACTCCATTTTAGAAATCATTAGGGAATTCAGTAGTCTGAGATCCACAGTGTCAAGAGTGTGCTGAAAATACCAAATTTCAGGCATTACCTCTCACCACAGACAATGCAGTGCCTGGCAGCCTTCACTTAATGACTGAGAGCTGCAGCATTTGTGCAGATTTGTCAGTGCTAGCAGATAAGTAACACTGTGTGAAGTAACCACAGAAATTGATGTGGGACATACCACGAACATTTCCATTAGGACAGTATGGTGAAATTTGGCATTAATGGGCTATGGAGCAGACGACCAATGCTAATGTCTTTACTAACAGCGTGGCAGCACCTCTCCTGGGCTCGTGACTATATCAGTTGGACCCTAGACGACTGGAAAGCCGTGGCCTGGTCAGATGAATCCAGATTTCACTTTGTAGGAGTTGATGGTAGGTTTCATGTGTGGCGCAGATCCCACAAAGCCATGGATCCAAGTTGTCAAGAAGGCACTGTGCAAGCTGGTGGTGGCTCCGTAATGGTGAGAACTGTGTTTAAATGGAACGGACTGGGTTCTCTGGTCCAACTGGACTGATCATTGACTGGAAATGGTTATGTTTGGCTACCTGAAGACCATTTGTAGCCATTCACGGAGTCTTTGTTCTCAGACAATGGTGGAATTTTTTATGGATGACAGTGTGCCATGTCACTGGGCCACAGTTGTTTGCAACTGGTTTGACGAGCATTCTGGACAATTAGAGAAAATGATTTGGCCACCTAGGTTACCTGATATAAATCCCATTGAACCTCATTGAGATATAACTGAGAGGTCGGTTTGTGCACAAAATCCTGCACCAGCAACACTTTCACTATTATGGATGGGTATACATGCAGCATGGCTGTAGGGGATTTCAAAAGCCTGTTGACTCCATGCCAAATAGAGTTGCTGCACTATGCTGGGTAAAAGGAGGTCCAAAACGATATTAGGAGGTATCCTATTACTTTGTCACCTCAGTGTGTTATATGTATTTTGAATCGGCAGCTTGTCATATGTCTGTTTTGTTCTTAATTATTTTATGGGTTTCCATTCTTGTTTTATGAAGGAAAAATAGTTATACAGAGGAATTTATCTACAAGGTATCCCAAAATAATGTATATACACTCTTTGAAACTGTCTGTCTCTCTAATTAAAGCACATAGAATTCAAAAGTTTTTAGCGTCATATACATTTAGGCATAACTTATGGTGGAGTATGCTCAAAATGACCACCTTCCACCACAATGAATTGTCAACATAACATTGCTGGATTGCCCAGTTTGCTCTTTTAGATCAGCCAGTGTTTGTTGCTTTTCTGTATACACTGTGTTCTTGAGTACCATACAGATAGAAGTCTAAAGAGGTTAAATCAGTTGGCAAGCTAGTGACTCCACAGCACTTCCTTTTAATCTATTCTCAAAGGAAACGTGTTACTGAGAAATTACCTCACATGTGAAAGTGAGGTGGTGCTCCATTCTGATGAAAATAATAATCTTCATTGTCAAAGATGTTATTAAGACATGGAGTTATTGTCTGCAACATTTGTAGGTAAGTCACCTGTGCCAGTCAGCCCAAAGATGTATGGCACAATGAACCCTTAACCCATTACCCCGTGCGTTGCCATATGGCAACGTTTGTAACACTTTTTAAAAATCGCTGATTCCACGACATCAACAAAGCGAGAGTGTTGGCAGCACTGGATTCCGTTCTGCAAGACTGTAAAGATCACTACAATGCAATAGTTTTAACAATACATTTAAATTCTGTGGCGTAAGCAGTGCTGGAACTCGTTGTTTGCTGAAAAATGAAGAAAAATGGAGTATAAGTTCGAGTAAGTATGTTTTACACAGGAACTTACGATATATAATTTGGTTTTTTAGTATGGTTGTGCTTTAAATACTCATATACTGTGAAATAAATTGCGTTCATTTAGGCCGTTTAAACGTCGGTGTTGCCATATTGCAATGCTAGGCGCTTGTACTCAGTAAAAGGACGAATTTTCTCTTTTTTGTTTTAGAAGAGGTTTCTCGCTTGCTGAGGCCCTGGAGATTCTTTATAATGACGATATTGAACGTGATGTGTTTGTTGAGCCCCCAGATCTGAATGTAGACACAGATGAAGATTGTGTATGTGCAGTGGCTGGACAACTCAGTCGTCACAATGATCTCTTCTTCATGTGGTGCACGAGAAGTTGGCCAAGTCAAGAGATTCTCGCAACCAGAAAAGTGAAATATAATGATTCCCAGACCAAAACTGGTAGCCAAATATAATACATATATGGGAGGTACTGATCATATGGATCAGAATCTAGCATGCTATCGCATTGCAATAAGAAGCAAGAAATGGTACTGGTGTCTCTTTACATGGATGTCAGATGTCGCCATACAAAACAGAAGGATTTTCTATAATAAAGCAAGAAAGCAAACTATTTCTCAGCTTGATTTCAAGAGAGAAGTAGCAACAGTGTACTTGCAAATACACCAAGCTTTACCAAAAGGAGCCGGGAGACCATCTGCATCAAGGGCATGTTCCGATAGCCGCATATCAGATTCAATTACGTTTGATAAGATTGACCACCTCATCCAGCACACAGAAGAAAAGAAGAAGAAAGGGTGTGCACACAAGGACTGTAAATCTATTGTGACAACAATGTGTTCAAAGTGTAATTTGGGACTGTGTATTGACAGTTTTATTCCACTTCATGTAAAATAATGCTGAGTTCAAGGTTTGATTTTTGATTATTAATTGTAAGGTGTTATAAGGTATCAATTGTATGATGAAGACTGAATAATAAATTTGCACAAAACTTGTATATGTAATAAGAAATTTCAATAACCTACATATTTTAGTTGAAGTTGTAATCCATATAAATTTAGGTCGTGAAACCTAAATATCTCACAAATGGCGGTAATGACGTCAAAACAACTGTTGTGTAATTTATGCCTTTTACAGACATAATAATGCAAATTTTTTTAAAAAATCACAAAAAAATTAATTCCGGGCTAATGGGTTAAGATGACAGACAACACTAAACTGCTACTCCTGGTAGATAATCATGCCTTTTTTCAGAAACAGGTGGATTTTCCTAAACACAGTACACACATTTATGGTGGATAATAGTTCCACTGAGTTTAACGGTTGCTTCATTCAATTAATGACTTTAGATCAAGGAAACATTGATCCTCTTCAAATCATTTGAGTCATGACTCACAACATTCTGTTTTCCCCTTGAGATCATCCTCATTCAGAGCACTCACCTTCTTCACACATGTTGATGCACAACTCACAAAATTCAATTTGCCTCTTGAGTTTATCCTCATTCAGAGCATGGAGAAGTGTTGGAATTTGAGCATTTCATCTAGGAGTCCACAAAATTCTGTTAACACTGATTTTGCTTATCTCAGTCTGATGAGAACATTGCCTGACAGACTTTTTCAGAAATTGTATGCATGCCTGAGTCACTACATCAAAACTTTTATTGTCTGTTGAACATTTCTTTATTTTACAGTGTCCCTTCTTCACATCATATACCATTCCATCAATTTCAGACATGTCTCAGGTTCTTGTAGTTGGTAACTGTGAAGGTGGTGATATTGACTGTCCATTGTTGTCAAATCTCACGGTGTCTGTTTTCCAATAACACTTTAGTACCCACTTCCATTCTTGAAATGATAATGCCGTGTTTATTTCCAAACCTTCATCAAATGGAAACATTGCTATGTTTTCACCGTCTTCTGAATTCTCACCCAAAAAAGTTATTTCTGTCCACTTT
This sequence comes from Schistocerca serialis cubense, assembly GCF_023864345.2. NCBI lineage: Eukaryota > Metazoa > Arthropoda > Insecta > Orthoptera > Acrididae > Schistocerca > Schistocerca serialis. The sequence continues at coordinate 529,584,834 of NC_064640.1, forward strand.
AATTAAAGAGTGATTCAGTTTCAAACAGTGTATACATTAGTTTGGAACACTCTGTATAAATTCAAAAGCAGGAAATTCAAGGACAAATGAAAAATGCTTCTATAACTGTACATATTTAATGATATGTTACAAAGACACTTGCTGTTTTATGTTATACAGTTGCACTCAAAAAGAATGTATGTTGAACACAACAATTGTATCCACCTATGAAGCAGGTTCCTAGAATTGCACCGGCTGTCATTTCTTCTTATTTTTCATTAAAGTACCATTGTTGCCATTGTAAGTACATGAAGTTCAAAATAGATTTTTGATGCTGAACTGCTACAATATGGCATTAGAAATATGTTTGATTTTTTCAGCAAGGACCTAATGGACTGTTACTGAATACTAAATGTAATGCTTGAATCAGTGAACACTAATTAGTCTGTGTCAAGTTCCTACTTCAGTAATTGTTTCAATATAATATTTTTTGTGTTACAATCACTCAAATGTGTACAGAACACAGCTGATGTTTAGTAGTTTGTAAGCAAGTCTGCCAGTTAATTCTGTCAGCAGTTTTATATTTGAGTCAATACTCTTTTATTATGTGCCTTTGATGTCTCTTTTTTTTCCCCCAGTTGAAAATGAAACCCGCTGTTATGATGAACTTGGATGTCTAAATGTAACACGTGAATGGTACCATCTCATATATCGACCTTTCAATGTATTTCCACTTCCTCGCTCTGTCATTGGCACTCGCTTCATTTTATACACTCGCAAGAATCCTACAGAGGTAAGACAAGTACTGTTGCTCATAATATCTAGAAGAAAAATTTATTTGTGTATGTGGTGAAATGAGGTGTGTGTATACTTGCTATGTGATGCAATTTTTATGTGAAATTATGTAATGTATACAAACTTCAATATTTGTGAGTTGACAGACAAATCGTTACTTTCTGAAAGAAGTAAGTAACTGTTTGTTACACATAAATGCAACAGCAGCAGCTCAAATGTGGAATATTATGATAAGCCCATACTTAAAGTAGGGAGGAGGGTCAGATCTAAACTGAGTCTGTGTATTTGAGTAGTGTAACTTGACATAGTATAGCAGGCAGCCTAAATGTACTTAAAGTGCTATTGCACACTAATTGAAGTGAACACTGGACAGTTGCTCTATTTCTGTCTATTAGAAAACACAAATAGCTAAAATATGGAAACATACAAAACACAGATTACTTCATTTATGGGGAAAATTTTTCTCTCCACTGGAGGCTAAGGTAATATAGTGTCATCAAGTGTCTCATATTGTAAGAATATAAGTTTCTCTCATTTCTTTCTAACGAAGTGTTCATGGGAAACAGAGACCCCAAAAAATGGGGAAGTTAGTAGAAGATTACATGTATCATCACAACACACATTTTTCAATGGCTGGAAGTTATTTCATGCTAAGAGGTGTCTGAGTTATTAATGTTTAAAATCTCAAGACAACAAGAGATAATTTCTGTTGTATCATGTTAACCAGGACTTTTTTTGATGGGAAGGATCCCTGTGCCCAAAAACAAGCAACTCATAAATATGTATTTGGCTTCTTTATGTAACTATGAACAAAACTTTCATCACAAGATCACATTTTAACCTTTTAACCATGAATGGTTCATGTTCTTAGAAGAAAAATTTTACTCTATCTCCCTAAATCAGATGGGAATATCTGGTACTGATCATGCAACTGTCAGAACTACAGGCCTTTCTAATGCTTCACACATAATATAATTTACAGAGTTTTACTTCAATTCTTACATGTATATCCCAGAACTAAATGTTTCTCTTTTTGTTTGATATCATTATTTCATTTTTCTTTGGGTTTGATATCATTATTTCAAACCAGATTCACACACAAAGGGCTAACCTGAATGAAGCTATAATGCATTTTTAGTTGTTCTAATCAGTTATTTTCCCATACAGTGATCATATTGTTTAGAATTCTGTTTTCACATTTCAGGGACAAGTTTTGAGGGTTCAAAATGACTACACAATACGCAAGTCAAATTTTGATCCAAAGAAACCTACAAAAATGATAATTCATGGATTTATTGATACACCACTTAGTAACTGGGTTAAAGTAAGTTTTAAAGAACAATATATTTATCATTTAATACTTTGTACTTACTTTCATAAATTATTGTTGAAATAATACAACTTTATATCTACCAACCTCTGACAGGATGAATATTATAATGTGTGTTATTGTTATTTAATGAAGGTGATGACAATTTTTTACTTAATTTTGTCTAGTTATGATATTTTACGTATTTATTAGTTAAGTTTTTGCTCAATTTGGGAATGATTAACTGCCGTAAGATGTGCAGCAATCTGTGAACTGTTTTTTTTTTTAATGAAATACTTGTGATGAAAATCTTAACAGGGAAATATTACCACAAAAGCTTCCATGCATTTACACCAAACCCAAGAACTGGATACAAGTGCCGGAATAACAGATTATAAGGTAGTCTTCTTTCAGCATGGAAGTTGTATTCAATAAACACTGCAACTAATACTGTAACACAGTACCTCTGGCCAGAATACCTGAATGATGTGGGTATGTAATTGCAGGAAGCATAATGAGTAGGACACCTAGTCTCTATTGAGAGTTGGTCTTTAATAAAATGTGGTATATGTTCAGTAAGAGAAGTAGAGTAAAATTCCTTAAAGGTGCATACAACCCTGTATGCTGTTCTCACTAAGGAGAATCAGCTAGGAGAAAAAGTGATACAGAAGTAGTGGTAGTACACACAAGAAAAATAACCAATGCCTGAGCATATCTATGATCACTAGCAGAGGTGGGGAACTGCTTGCTAAGAAGTTTGAACACTTAAAGAGAAACATCTTCAGACACTGTGTCAGTACATGATCAGCAGTATCATCAGGTGACCACGTAACTCTCACTGGTTGGCTGCTGCATAATAAAAATTTCAAAAGCAGTAATTTGACTATTACACAAGGAAGGCTAACTATCATGGCTACAGAATCCAACAAATTAATACACTACCTGGAAAACTTCGCTTTCAACTGTATTTTATATTCTTCTTGGATTTTCACAAAGTTGTAGTTTGCCCAAAGAAGTGGTAGAATTTGAATTGACCAGAGCCTGATAAACAATGACAACAAATTCCAACTTACCAAGAGGGTGGACCCTGTACTGGCATACTGAGGGTACAATAAAGCACAACGTGAATCCAGTGATGACATAGCAAAAACTGACTTTCCAGTGCTCAGCCCCATTCTTCCATCATTGCTTCTGCCACCCATGAGTACGTGTGTTAATAAAACCATAATAGGTCACCACAGAGGACTAGCCCATTAATCCTCAACATTCACCTGGACGTGACACCAATTGTTGCTGCTGAAAATTTATGCAGAACCAATCATACAATCTGGCAGAACATCTGAGAAGATTTTAATCATACACTCCTGGAAATGGAAATAAGAACACCGTGAATTCATTGTCCCAGGAAGGGGAAACTTTATTGACACATTCCTGGGGTCAGATACATCACATGATCACACTGACAGAACCACAGGCACATAGACACAGGCAACAGAGCATGCACAATGTCGGCACTAGTACAGTGTATATCCACCTTTCGCAGCAATGCAGGCTGCTATTCTCCCATGGAGACGATCGTAGAGATGCCGGATGTAGTCCTGTGGAACGGCTTGCCATGCCATTTCCACCTGGCGCCTCAGTTGGACCAGCGTTCGTGCTGGACGTGCAGACCGCGTGAGACGACGCTTCATCCAGTCCCAAACATGCTCAATGGGGGACAGATCCGGAGATCTTGCTGGCCAGGGTAGTTGACGTACACCTTCTAGAGCACGTTGGGTGGCACGGGATACATGCGGACGTGCATTGTCCTGTTGGAACAGCAAGTTCCCTTGCCGGTCTAGGAATGGTAGAACGATGGGTTCGATGACGGTTTGGATGTACCGTGCACTATTCAGTGTCCCCTCGACGATCACCAGTGGTGTACGGCCAGTGTAGGAGATCGCTCCCCACACCATGATGCCGGGTGTTGGCCCTGTGTGCCTCGGTCGTATGCAGTCCTGATTGTGGCGCTCACCTGCACGGCGCCAAACACGCATACGACCATCATTGGCACCAAGGCAGAAGCGACTCTCATCGCTGAAGACGACACGTCTCCATTCGTCCCTCCATTCACGCCTGTCGCGACACCACTGGAGGCGGGCTGCACGATGTTGGGGCGTGAGCGGAAGACGGCCTAACGGTGTGCGGGACCGTAGCCCAGCTTCATGGAGACGGTTGCGAATCGTCCTCGCCGATACCCCAGGAGCAACAGTGTCCCTAATTTGCTGGGAAGTGGCGGTGCGGTCCCCTACGGCACTGCGTAGGATCCTACGGTCTTGGCGTGCATCCGTGCGTCGCTGCGGTCCGGTCCCAGGTCGACGGGCACGTGCACCTTCCGCCGACCTCTGGCGACAACATCGATGTACTGTGGAGACCTCACGCCCCACGTGTTGAGCAATTCGGCGGTACGTCCACCCGGCCTCCCGCATGCCCACTATACGCCCTCGCTCAAAGTCCGTCAACTGCACATACGGTTCACGTCCACGCTGTCGCGGCATGCTACCAGTGTTAAAGACTGCGATGGAGCTCCGTATGCCACGGCAAACTGGCTGACACTGACGGCGGCGGTGCACAAATGCTGCGCAGCTAGCGCCATTCGACGGCCAACACCGCGGTTCCTGGTGTGTCCGCTGTGCCGTGCTTGTGATCATTGCTTGTACAGCCCTCTCGCAGTGTCCGGAGCAAGTATGGTGGGTCTGACACACCGGTGTCAATGTGTTCTTTTTTCCATTTCCAGGAGTGTATGTTTTACACACACACACACACACACACACACACACACACACACACACACACACACACACACACTCTAATGGAAAGCTCCACAGCTGCAGCACTGTGCATTTGGGTGGCTTCATGTGTATATGTATATGTGAGAGCATATATCTCTAGTACAATTTTCTGAATTGTGATATGTATCTGTGCACCATGCATAGTGTTATCAGAAAGTCATAAATGTGAGATACATATTATTCTCAATGTCTGATAATGCTTCCTCTATAGTCATACTAAGGTTGATATCAGTGGGCTGTAAAGCTTAAACAATTTTAGTGTCATATATATGAGACAGTAAATGGTTGTAGATATCAAGTACACAACTTATTGTATCTGCAATTCATGTGAACTCTTATGAACTGATTTATTGGGACTTTACGCAAAGGGTTATGTTCCTGCTTCTATCCTATTTGTTGATTTGGGGTCGCCATAAATGTGACATTATCATGGTTGGTGAGAGACAGATCAGCCCTAACCCAGTGTTGGAACTGACTGCTGCACTGGTTGCTAAAGAGGCCAACAATTATTGTAAATTTATTAAAGTATAGGAGGGACAGTTCATGTCAAATAAACCAAAGATTTGGAGCTCATAGTATCAGATATTAACATGTGTTTACAAACAATAGTTTGCACTGCATAGTAGAGGAATAATGTAGAAGAATTGAGAGATTTTAATTACAAACAGTTAAAAAACCAAGCTGAGGTATTACTAAAAATTGAATTTCATGATTATTAGTTCTATAGTATTAACCTCAAAATACATTTAAGTAATAAAATGTTAACAAAAGTAGAAACAACTGCGTAAGAATGACTGTAATGATATCATGTAAATTTTTGTTAGAAGAGTCTAAGCAATCTTTTTCAGATACAGAGAATAAAAATAAATAAAATAAAGAAGCTCCACAGAGCAGTTGGGCCCCCCTCACCCCCCCCCCCCCCCCCCCCCCCCGCCCTCCGCCATCCCCCTTGTGTATGGATTTTTCCAGTAGGGATCACGGGCGTAACCTTACTTTCAGTACAAAAAGAATAAAAAATTAAGTAGCATGTCCCTTTTAACAAAGAACACCAACCTTGAATTTCTTAGATTGATGGTTCTTTTCAGGAATGTGTGTAGTGTGCCACAAACTTTGGTTTGAGAACTTGCTCTATCGGTTAATCCAGCTTCAATGATCCACATATCTTATGAGGAAGTATGATGCTTATAAATCACTTTCATATTTAGTTTACCATTCAAGAAGTATGGTTTACTAATAGCTTGAAATTCAAACACTGGAGTGAGAGAGGATAGTTTGAGTGCCTTGTATGATTTTTAAATTAATGAACTGCAACAGTAACCTTATTTCATTTTGTGAATATTCCTCCGTTGTACATAATCCAAAGTGGATGCCAGGAATGGTTTCTTGTGCGAAATCATTCAACTGCCTTTGTGTCAGGATTTTATTTTGAAATGGACTTCATAAACTTGGTTTAGCAACATGTCTTTTGACAGTGCTCAAGTCCCCTACAGGCACTTTTGCCAAATGTTGTTGTAAAACAGAGCCATTCTGCATCACTTTCATAATCAGTCTTGTTTGTGATGGCAGGTGTTGAAATTTTGTATATACACTCTAAGTCAAAAAAGAAAATGTTGCACAGTAAAGGCATTATCCGGATGGGATAGAAATCAGTAGATGTGCTGTAAATTTACAGACAAAAGAATGTTTAATATTTGAGAAAAATTGGATAGTTTATTCAAGAGAAAGAGCTTCACAAATTGAGCATATCAGTAATGTTTTGTCCTTATGCAAGCAGTTATTCAGCTTGGCATTGAATGATGGAGTTCTAGGATGTCCTCCTGAGAGGTAGTGTGCCAAATTCTACGCAATTGGTATGTTAGATCATCAAAATCCCAAGCTGATTGGAGTGCCCTGACCATAATACTCCAAAAGTTCTCAATTTGGTGAGAGACCCAGCGACTGTGCTGGCAAATGTGGGGTATAGCAAGCACAGAGACAAAGAGTAGAAACTCTCGCTATGTATGGGTGAGTATTATCTTGCTGAAATGTAAACCCAGGATTTGAGGGTGCCCTGCTATGAAATGAAATGGTACCCCAGCCCGTGACTCCTGGTTGTCGGGCTGTATGGCAGGTGACATTCGGGTTGGTATCCCACAACTGTCCAGGACATCTCCAGACATGTCATTGGTTGGAATCTCATTGACTGGAGTAGAATTGTCTTTAGTGATGAGTCCTGCTTTGAATTGGGCCCTGATTACCAGCAAAGACATGTCTGGGGATGCCCCAGACATTGGTGGAATATCAACCTATTGCCTGCCACACAACCCAACAACCAAGAGCAGTTTCTTTTCATAGCAGGACCCTTTTGGTTGCCATTCATGACACCCTTATAGTAAAACAGTATATTAATGGTAATCTACCCCCTGTCTTGTTGCCATGAATGGAAAACCATCCTGGGCTTACATTTCAGCAAGATAATGCCCACCCGCACAAGGCAAGAGTTTCTGTGTGTCTTCATACTTGCCAAACCTTACTATGGCCAGCAAGGTTGGCAGATCTCTCCCCAGTTGGGAACATTTGGAGCATTACGGGCATTGCCCACCAACCGTCTCAGAATTTTGACAGTTTAACACACCAATTGGACAAAATCTGGCATAGTATTCCTCAGTAGGACATCTAACAACTTTTTCAATCAATGCCATGTTGAATAACTGCCTGCATAAGAGCCAGAGGTGGACCAACACATTATTTACTTGCTGAATTTATGGAGCTCTTCCTCTTAAATAAATCATCCAGTTTTTCTGAAAATGTAATCATTTGTTTATCTGTTCATCTCTACATCACATCTACCAATCTGCATCCCACTCAGACGATTGCTTTCCTGTGCATCATATTTTTGCATATTTGTGTGTGTGTGTGTGTGTGTGTGTGTGTGTGTGTGTCTTAGATGAAGATATGATTAAAATGTTTCAGTTAAATATTATCCTGATTACAGAATGCAAAAAAAAAAAAAAAAGAGGCAGTATGGCTTGGCTGATGGTAGGACTGATCTTCAGAACTGTATTTATAAATTAACTTCCTTTGCAGTCCATTCTTTCTCCGTCCTCAGATTTTTTCAAAGGCAAACAGAGATAGGTAAGAAACACACATATTTCTCTGAGAAAAAATAAAAGGGTTGTTTTTAAGGACTTGAAAACCTCAAATCTCTGGGTTTTTGCAATGTTAAATTAATCTCACAGTAGTGCTATGTTGCATACCAAACTAAAGAACAATTCAAGGACTTTAAAATTATGCTGGAGGCTACTCTATAGCTTGGATAGTTTTGCAGGTATACTCAAATTTATTTCTTAAAATGTTTTGGAAATTAGTCAGTTTCTCATGTTTTGAAACCCCAAAACAAAAAACTGTTATGGTCAAAAGCTGTTAGAATTTTCAGAACAACAAGCTTCTGATTATCTGGGTGCAGTATATCAATGCATATTTCACTGTTTTTTGAAAATCTGAAAAATGCATTATAAAGTGTTTTGTCCTAATTAGAACAAATATTTTCATTTAGAATCCAAATTTCTGGTTGTAAACAGCTACCCGATGAAAACATCTGTGAAATTTTAAATACTGATATCTGTGTAACGGAATTTGAGCAGCTAAGTGATGTAAATCCTGTGAACAAAGTTTGTTCACTAGAGGAAGAGAGCAAATACATTGTGATCAAGGAAACAATTATCACACGTAATGGGGTGCTGAAATGAGTTTATATTTTATTAAAGTCTGCATTACAAAACTCATTTGACAATTACAATATTTTGAAAATGAAAATAATTAGGAAATCAGCAAATGAAAATTGGGAAAGAAAGAAATTGAAACTTCCTGGCAGATTAAAACTGTGTGCTGGACCGAGACTCGAACTCAGGAGAGATTCTGTGAAGTTTGGAAAGTAGGAGATGAGGTACTGGCAGCAGTAAAGCTGTGAGGACAGAGTGTGAGTCGTGCTTGGGTAGCTCAGATGGTAGAGTACTTGCCAGCAAAAGGCAAAGGTCTCGAGTTCGAGTCTCGGGCCGGCACACAGTTTTAATCTGCCAGGAAGTTTCATATCAGTGCACACTCTGCTGCAGAGTGAAATTCTCATTCTGGAAGAAAGAAATTGATGATTATTTCCAGAAAGTAAACTGAAAGAAATTGTATTTTAAATGAAATTTTGTAAATATATTGTCAGTTTCTTCAAAAACAGTGGCATGGAAAATGAAAACATAAAACACCTTGGATATTATTTGACAATGAATTAAATATTTTAATCCTGGAATTCTGTACACCTTTCTGTAACCATGTTAGGTTTTTCAAATCACATTGGCTGTCAGCTTTTCTATTTGTTTTGTGAACATGGTTAATTTCGTTGGTTTCATAGTGCACTGGATTGTCAGCCAAGGAACTTTTAATTGGATAAATATAATGTTAAGTAGGGGTAAGTATCCCAAGTTTCTTAAAAAGATTAAGACAATATGTTCTCAGGGGAACTCCACACATAATTCAGAAAACTTTTTTCTTCAGAAAGAAATGACAAGATATGGACTGACCCAGGAGGCACTGCAATCCTGGATATGTTTTAAACTTTACCTTCTATGCAGTTTTAGATTGCAGCTATAATTTGATTAAAGTCACTTATGATTTCTGATGATTAGTTTATGGGAGAGTAGATGACACTCTCATTTGTGTAATGCCAATGGTGAGCCATCATCTGCTATGCCTTGTTCCCACACAGTCAGTAAGAGGTAGCACACTGTGTCCAATATTAAATTTATGGAAGGTTCAGATAAAAAAGGCAGACTGAATAGGTTACTTACAAGCAAAACTCCCATCACAACCCCCTCAGATTTAGTGGTAAGTTGGTCCATTGGATAGCACATCTAAAATTGAACACAGATCAAACATGAAGGCAGGAAGAAGGTGTACTGAACTGTGGAAAAAAAGATGAAAAATAGAAACAGTGAATATTACAAATTTAATATGTGCAATATTGTGCAACATTAACAAGACTCAGACCATGGTCATGTGGTCATGGTGCTAGGCTGCATTGGGTTAGATCCAGGTTCAAATCTCCCTTATGCCCAACATTTTTTTTCACAGAATTACAAACTGTCCATCTGGTCATTGACGTGTCTGTTCGCTGTATTCAAATTTGTGTATTTGTCATGGTGAATGTCTGTTTCCAACAGCGGCATGTAGTGAAGGGACTTCCAGACATATGTAACTCCTATTTCTTCTACACAGGTACTACATGTTATGGCTCTTGCATTCCATTTTAGAGGTTTTCTCCACCACTGCAACATAGTTCACACCTGAAACTTCCTGGCAGATTAAAACTGTGTGTCGGACCGAGACTCAAACTTGGGACCTTTGCCTTTCGTGGGCAAGTGCTCTACCAACTGAGCTACCCAAGCACGACTCATGCCCCATCCTCACAGCTTTACTTCTGCCAGTACCTCGCCTCCTACCTTCCAAACTTTACAGAAGCTCTCCTGCGAACCCTGCAGAACTAGTACTCCTGAAAGAAAGGATATTGTGGAGACATGGCTCAGCCACAGCCTGGGGGATGTTTCCAGAATGCGATTTTCACTCTGCAGTGGAGTGTGCGCTGATATGAAACTTCCTGGCAGATTAAAACTGTGTGCCGGACCGAGACTCGAACTCGGGACCTTTGCGTTTCGCGGGCAAGTGCTCTAGAAAGTTTGGAAGGTAGGAGGCGAGGTACTGGCAGAAGTAAAGGTGTGAGGACAGGGCGTGAATCGTGCTTGGGTAGCTCAGTTGGTAGAGCACTTGCCCGCAAAAGGCAAAGGTCCCGAGTTCGAGTCTCGGTTCGGCACACAGTTTTAATCTGCCAGGAAGTTTCATATCAGTGCACACTCCGCTGCAGAGTGAAAATCTCATTCTGGATAGTTCACACCTGTTTATTTGTTGTTTTCACTTCTGTGAGAGGTCTATGCTTCATCTCACCTGCTCGCACTATTCATCACAGAATATGAGTCATGTGGTAAGAATATATTATCATCGCAAGTAAATGTTATCATGACATACACAAATTTAAATACAGCTATCAGACATGTCAACGACCAGATGAACAGCTCATAATTTTGTGAAAAAAAAAAGAAAATGTTGGGCACAAGGTAGATCTGAACACAGATCTCCCCCCTTCACAGTCTAACACCGTGACCACATGACTATGAACCAAGTCTCATTAATGACACTCGATATTGCACGTATTAAATTTGTAATATTCACTGTTTTTATTTTTATTCTCTTCAGTTCAGTACACCTTCTTCCTGTTTTCATATCTGATCCATGTTCAGTTTTTGATGGGCTATCCAATGGGCCAACTTACTGCTAAATCTGAGGGGGCTGCAATGGGTTGTTTCCCTTGTTAGTACAACCTGAGTTCTATTGATTTTTCCCACCAGAAGTATACAGAAAAGCTATACAATAATATATAACATATTTATAGGTGAACACGTAGTCACTGATAGAAAAGATTATCCAGCAGTGAAGAAAACACCTGAATAATAAATGAAGGCAGCCAGGTAGCCACCATATTTAATAATCAATTCATGGAAGTAGCTAAGAAGATACACATAGGCAGTTTAAGGGACAAAACGATAGAGTCCATGCAATGAGAAATGACAATGCCACAAAGATACAGCCAACTCATGTTTACTCCATGCTCTACCAAATAAATTAAGCATGTAATTTACTTCCTCAAAAGGAAAAACTCCTATGGAGTTCATAATATCTCGAGTAAATTACTACTATCTTGTTCTTCATTTGTTAACAATGTGTTATGTCACATATGCAATATATCCTTCACAGGGTATATTTCCAGACAGGCTGAAATATGCCATTGGCCCAAAACTTTCCAAAAAAGTAGTAAGATAGATATTAACAAATTATTTAGGAATAAAGGAGACAGCTCACCTCTCACCTAAAGGCAGAAGTGCTGCATCCTCAAAAGATGGCCTTTAGGTGAGTCATCTACTTTATTCCTAAATAATTTGTTATTCTCAACCAGAACTTTCCATACATCATTATAAGATAGATATTAATAATTGCCAACAAGCTCCACTGCTTACCACCTCATTGAAGGTACTGGAAAAGCTTGTGTACATAAGAACAGTAACCCACCTATTCCTAAATGAAATATTTAGAAGTATCGGTTTGGATTGAAAAAGATCTTTCCACAGAACATGCCACTTTTCATTTCATGAATCAGATTATTAAAAAATTGAAATATCAAAATACTGACAAAATGTAATTTCTTGTCAAAAGCATTTATGCAGTTTACAGCATTCTATAGAAATCTGAATGATACGATAACAGAGATCTTGCTGTTAACTGTTTTCCATCCCATCTTCCATCTCATTAAAAGGAGGGGGAGAGTTTTTTTTTTTTTTTCAGAATGGGGCATAATTACTACCGGTATACCACAGAGTTAAATATTGGATCTGTCCTTCAAGTTGTACTTAAATGATGTGCTATCTTACATCAAGAAGCAGAAATAAGTTTCTTTATGCAAGTATAATAATCAAGCCTGATGGAGAAACTTCAACAGGTGAAAATAAAATTAAAATTTTCGAGAAATTAACAACCAGTTCTCTGCAAATGGACTGTCACTAATCTCAGGTCAATACAATATATGGAATTCTGTAGTGCTCAAAGAATGATTCACTATTAACTAATGGCATCAAATTCTGAGGCAACTTCAGGAGGAAAGTGTTTATTGCGTAGAAAGATGTAAGGATAATATATGGCATCCACTATCGAATCTCTTTCAGAAAGTTCTTTAAACTGTTGGGCATACTGGCAACTGTCTCACAGTATATTTTCACTCTTACAGAGTTCATTCTCAACAAAATCAGAAAGCAGCAACCACCTTCATAAATATAATACTGGAAGTAGAAATGACTTAAAAGTCCCTTACTTGGCAGTAGTGTGGCACACAAAGCCATTAAAATTTCTGACTTCTTACCCAGTGATGTAAAGAATGTAATAGACAATAACATTAATTTTCAACTTAAAATTGAAATCAAATCTATTTGTTAACTCCTAACACTGATTTGTACCAATCATAGTGAGACACCCCAATTATGACTCAAGAAATATGCAGGTAACTATTATTTAGCTCATAAGCATGTGCTTGCAATAGCCCTATCCTCTGTTTGCAACTTACTTTAATCACATTATTCATAGCAGTAGTTGCTGATGGGCTCTCCTTGCTGCTCATTGGCTTTTCTCTGATCATTTCCTCAATATACATTTACTGTGCTTGTTGCAGAAATACATGTAGACCTAAATGTGAAAGTGTTGGAGACGTATTTGTGCTGTGGAATTTTTCATGTACACTGGCTGCTTATGCATCCTTCAGTCCATGCAGGAAATATACCCTGCAGATAAACATATCCAGAATTCGCTTATCCATTTACAAAAGACAGGGTAGAGATGTCATTATGCTGGGTACCATGGCTTATGGTAATTCACAGAAAAGAATTATTAGTCAAGGAAGCATTTATAGAATATTCTGCATCACAATGTAGTAACACCCTACATGCCATTTCCATGCTTCTGAGCTGCAGAGGTATGCTTTGGTGGGAAGAAGATTGACTGCAAGTGATAGACAATATCTGCTTACTGTACTCATTTCTTGGTCTCTCTCTATAATTTTACCCCCCTCCCCCCCCTCCCACACACACACACACACACACACACACACACACACACACACACACACACACACACACTTCCCTCCAATACTAAACTGGCGATCCCTAGATTCTCTGAATGTGTCCTATCAAATCGTCCATTCTTCTAGTCAGGCTATGTCACAAATCTGTTCTTTCCCCAATTTTATTGAGTACCTCTTAGTTACTTACATGATCTACACATCTAATCTTCACCATTCTTCTGTAGCACCACATTTCAAAATCTTCTGGTCTAAACTGTTTATTGTCAATTTTTCAGTTCCATATATGGCTACACTTCATGCAAATACTTTCAGAAAATACTTGCTAACACTAAAATCTATACTCTATATTAACAAAATTCTCTTCTTCAGAAACACTTTTCTTGCCGTAGTCAGTCTGCTTATTATATTACTTTGGTCACCATCAGTTATTTTGCTGTATTAATAACAAATCTCATATATTACTTTAAGTGTCCCATTTCTTAATCAAATTCCTCAGCATCACCTGATTTAATTCGAATACGTTCCATTATCCCTGTTTTGCTTTTGTTGATGATTCCTTTCAAGACACAGTCCATTCCATTCAAGTGCTCTTCCAGGTCCTTCACTGTCTCTGGCAGAATTGCAATGTCATCAGCAAACTTCCAACTTTTTATTTCTTCTCCCTGGACTTTAATTCATTCTCCAAATTTTTCTTTTGTTTCTTGCACTGTTGCTGTTACATAGCTATTTGTTTTGAGCAGTGTCATGTGAAAGATGGACACCATGAAGAGTGTGATCTGTCCTCAGTTAATGTGACACTGTGGAGAGGTTTAAAATTTAATCCAACACATTGCCCCCAAAGTTTGCTGATCAAGTACTTACATCACCACCTCCCCTCCCATTGCCCACAAAATATTGGTAATGGAAATATTTCCCACCACCAGTATATCATTTGGCTTCTCCAAGTTGAGTGCCACACATTAGGATGCATTAATGACCTCAGTTCTGAAGGAGGATTAGTTTACCAGCTGACCTGTTCTGTGTTTAGACTGATGATGATGTAAGTATGGTATGACCTTCAAGGTTTTGTGAAATGCTTAATGTACTTCCTGTTTTATTAGAAGAAGATTTTAATGTATTCTCAGGGTGGCTGGTTGATCCAGGCTTTTACAAATGATCTGTCAGCCACCTTATTCTGATTTGTTAGTTTACCATTTATTCTTTTATTCTCTAATTGACTTCTGCAAGTTTGAAAACGAAAATAATTTTCAGTTTTTCTTCCTATATAATATAAAGTGACTGTGTAGGTAAATGAGTGTGATTTTAAAAACAGAGTTTTTGTTTTGTATTTTATTCAGCTTTAAATGTCTAACTCCATGTCACTCATACCATTTTCATAAGAGTGCTAATGACCTCATCAGGGTATCCTAAAATGAAAAGAAAACTGAATGTATTACAGCCTATTGTGTTGCTGGTCATGAGTCATGGCTCACAAACCTATCTCATTTCTTACTGAGTCATGCCATGGTGAGTTGCAGTCATTATTTGATCTGAACTGGACATAAAATGGTACTAAGATGTTGCCTGTCTCAGTTGCATGTTACTTTTTTTAAATTTGCAGATAAGACTCAGGTGAGAATGAAGTATAATTGTAATTTCCTAAATAAATATGGGTTCCACATTTTTGCCTCTTGTAGGACATTTATATAAAATGAGACAACTTTCTTTTCATGTTTCTTGAAGAGTATCTGGATCTTGTTGTATCGGATGTTGATAAATGAAATTCAGTATCCAACACACAAACTGTGCTCTTGTTTATGTGGGAAATAAATGTAATAATTACTTTAGGCTGACTGTTGTGATGCTAAGTTTTTTAACAGTGTGCGAGAAAATGATTATGACATCTGCTATTATTACTTCTGTTTGTGAGTGTTTAATGTTGTCTTGCTAATGAGGCCACAAGAAGAGCAGCACTAGCTGCATGTTGACAAGTATTGGGGAGGAATTAGCCATGACACTGCCATGACACTAAACACACCTTGCTACCGTTTTCCTGAAAGATAAGATAAGATAATTTTGTCATTATTAGGCCTTTACAGCAATAGACAATTTTTTTTAAAAACATAATGTAATAATTAAATTAACAAATAGAACTGTTTGGCCATGTCAGTTGTTAGCTTACAATTCCACGTTGCAGTCAAAAAATTCTTTTAATTCATAGAAGGGGTTGACAACAAGTCATTTATTTAATGTTTTCCTAAATTCACACTCTGGAAGATTTTGTACCACCTGCGGAAGCTAAGTAAATAGTTTGTAGTCCAGTAGCTCATAGCTATTGATTGACTTTGGTAACCTATAGTATGACATATGTATGGAATTATTATTTCTTGTAGTGTGACCATCAATATTATTTCTAAGTTTTACTTCATGTAGATTCTTCTTTGTATATGTTAACACTTGGTATATATGCAGATTTATAATAGTCATTATTTTACATTCAGGAAACGAGGGCTTACAATGTGCTTTATGCTGTGAAAATGTAATAACGTTTGAGGTAGTTGGGTTGTATAGAGGTTGTAGAACTGAAACATACCACTTAATTGATTGAATACTTTTATTGTTGCTAGAAATAGGTACACAAAGTGACACATTGAAAATCCACAGTCGCTTGATTCGACAACATAGCGAACACTTCTCTAAACAATTTTTCAATGAAGTTAGTTCAAAGATGAGTCAGTCGATTGCTTGCGGTTGATAACCGCCACAGAGCCCCCGCATTGTCACGCAACAACACAACACATTTGACAGCAATCTTCGGCATTTGCTTCAAATTGCAGGCTTTAGCCTGGCAGTAAGCATCTCACTGTAACATACACTTTTTATTGTTGTGCCACTTTCCCCATAATGTTCCAGTTCTGGGCCTTATGAGTCCCAAAAAACCGTGAGCATCAGGTTTCCTGTGGGCGGTTGGCTCTTGAACTTTTTCTTGCACAGTGAATTTGGATGTTTCCATTCCATACTCTGCTGTTTACTCTCGGGCTCGTAATGATGGATCCATGTTTCATCATCAATAATGATCCTGTCCAAGAAGGTGTCTCCTTTGTTACCATAGCAATCCAAATGTTTTTTGCCAATGTCCAAGCGTATTTGTTTATGCAACTGTGTGAGCTGTTTTGGGACCCATCTTGCACAAACTTTATGGAACCCAAATCTGTTGTGGATGATTTTGTAGGCAGAATTGTGACTAATTTGCAGATAGTTTGTCAATAGTTAATTGTCTGTATAAAAGAATCATTTCACGTGAACGCTCAATGGTTTCTTCACTAGTGGTGGTAAACAGTCATCTGGCTCCTTCATTATGGATAACACTTGTGGGACAATTTCATAATTTTTCAATCCATTTGTAGTCACTCCATTGTGGCATAACACTGTTGCCGTATTGTACAGAAAGTCTTCAATGAATTTCGGCCTTGACACACCTTCCGACCCCAAAAAACAACGAAACTAACTTAGCAGCTTGAAAATTGCAAAGATATGACAACAAATAAACAAAGCATGGATTACCAATCTAAAACGACAGTACTACCAATATTAACAAAAATATAACTAAATTGCATATAATAATTGACTTACCCTCATATTTGGCTGTGAGAATGCTATATTTTAAGTATTCAGTTTGAACTGAATGATTTTGTGTACTTTTAAAGTTTAATTGAAATAAATAAACTAACAAAAATTGTTTCAGGAGATGAGACGGGAACTTATAAAGCATAGTGACTGGAATGTCATTGTTGTAGACTGGGCTGGTGGTTCTTTGCCACTTTACACACAAGCCACTGCAAATACAAGATTAGTTGGCCTTGAACTAGCTTATTTTGTCAACTACTTGGAGGTAATTATCCCACTATTGTTCTACTTTAGTCAGTCTTGATGGAAAATAGTTCTTGAGCTTTGTATTGAAACCATTATTTCTTTGATATGACAGAACAAGCATTTAACAAGGCAAATATGGAGTACCAGTAGTCATACATAAATTATTTTACTGAATTAAACAAATTATTTTGCACACTATGTGGTGCAAGTGAAGTGAGTAGTTCTCTGTAACAGACTGGATTAATTCTACTCATCTGTAGCTCACCAATCACTGATGTCATTTGATGTCATCATGTGGAATATTATTTTTGTGCTGTTCTTACACTTTATTTTTTTATTATCTGTTTTTATGTGACATAAAATTGCAGTTACTCATGGAAACACCCTTTTTTTCTGCAGCTTCTCAGTCAATTTTCTGATTGAAGACACTTAGCTCTAAGATTTAGTATCTTTTTCAAATCAATGTCAAGTGCTTAGGTAAGCCACTTGTAAATTCACTTGAATTATAGAGTGGGTGTTGTACACTGAGTATGGCTGAGACAAGTAATTTCTGTTGTTACTTAATAATGTCTGTGTGAAAAATCATTGGTGACACAGTCGGTATTAGCTCTTAGTAAAACAGACACATATAACAATATTTTTGAATATGGATATGAGTGATTTGTGATTTCTATAATTTAGGATGGCTGTTTAAGTATATTTTCTCCACTGAACATTATATCATCATCTAATTTCACATCTCTCCTTCCAGATATCTGATTCAAACTGTTGATTTCATCTGATTTGATGCTATAAATAAAAAATAAAAAATAAGTGTGGAAATTTGAGGACAGATAATGCACATAACCTCACAGCTGTTCATAGTTACGACCTTTGCAAATCGACTGAGTATTTCATTCTTAGGTGAGATTGAAACTAATACTCCAGCGGGTTTGCAAAAGCTAAACACTGATAGAAAATTAGAAAAATGGTAGCAGAAAACAGTGTTTTAGTTACTTCTAAAACAGTGATACTCTCTCACTCACAAGAGGGAGAGGGAGGGAGGGGCTGGAAGGAGGATGGTAGGGCTTGAGAACATAATTGTGGAGCTATGTTGCTGCAGAATGTAGAATGTATGAATGTAATTTATTCATCTCATAATGTTTGTTGTTGTTGTTGTCTTCAGTCCTGAGATTGGTTTGATGCAGCTCTCCATGCTACTCTATCCTGTACAAGTTTCTTCATCTCCCAGTACTTACTGCAACCTACATCCTTCTGAATCTGCTTGGTGTATTCATCTCTTCGTCTCCCTCTGCGATTTTTACCCTCCACACTGCCCTCCAATGCTAAATTTGTGATCCCTTGGTGCCTCAGAACATGTCCTACTAACCGGTCCCTTCTTCTTGTCAAGTTGTGCCACAAACTCCTCTTCTCCCCAATTCTATTCAATACCTCCTCATTAGTTATGTGATCTACCCATCTAATCTTCAGCATTCTTCTGTAGCACTACATTTCAAAAGCTTCTATTCTCTTCTTGCCCAAACTATTTATTGTCCATGTTTCACTTCCATACATGGCTACACTCCATACAAATACTTTCAGAAATGACTTCCTGACACTTAAATCTATACTCGATGTTAACAAATTTCTCTTCTTGCCATTGCCAGTCTACATTTTATATCCTCTCTACTTCGACCATCATCAGTTATTTTGCTCCCCAAATAGCAAAACTCCTTTACTACTTTAAGCATCTCATTTCCTAATCTAATTCCCTCAGCATCACCCAACTTAATTCGACTACATTCCATTATCCTCATTTTGCTTTTGTTGATGTTCATCTTATATCCTCCTTTCAAGACACTGTCCATTCCGTTCAACTGCTCTTCCAAGTCCTTTGCTGTCTCTGACAGAATTACAATGTCATCAGTGAACCTCAACGTTTTTAGTTCTTCTCCATGGACTATAATACCTACTCCGTATTTTTCTTTTGTTTCCTTTATTACTTGCACAATATACAGATTGAATAACATTGGGGACAGGCTACAACCCTGTCTCACTCCCTTCCCAACCGCTGCTTCCCTTTCATGCCCTCGACTCTTATAACTGCCATCTGGTTTCTGTACAAATTGTAAATAGCCTTTTGCTCCCTGTATTTTACCCCTGCCACCTTTAGAATTTGAAAGAGAGTATTGCAGTCAACATTGTCGAAAGCTTTCTCTAAGTCTACAAATGCTAGAAATGTAGATTTGCCTTTCCTTAATCTATTTTCTAAGATAAGTCGTAGGGTCAGTATTGCCTCACGTGTTCCAACATTTCTGCGGAATCCAAACTGATCTTCACTGAGGTCGGCTTCTATCAGTTTTTCCATTTGTCTGTAAAGAATTCGCATTAGTATTTTGCAGCTGTGACTTATTAAGCTGATAGTTCGGTAATTTTCACATCTGTCAACTCCTGCTTTCTTTGGGATTGGAATTATTATATTCTTCTTGAAGTCTGAGGGTATTTCGCCTGTCTCATACATCTTGCTCACCAGATGGTAGACTTTTGTCAGCACTGGCTCTCCAAAGGCCGTCAGTGGTTTCAATGCAATGTTGTCTGTTCCCGGGGCCCTGTTTTGACTCAGGTCTTTCAGTGCTCTGTCAAACTCTTCACGCAGTATCGTATCTCCCATTTCATCTTCATCTACATCCTCTTCCATTTCCATAATATTGTCCTCAAGTACATCGCCCTTGTATAGACCCTCTATATACTCCTTCCACCTTTCTGCTTTCCCTTCTTTGCTTAGAACTGGGTTTCCATCTGAGCTCTTGGTATTCATACAGGTGGTTCTCTTTTCTACAAAGGTCTCTTTAATTTTCCTGTAGGCAGTATCTATCTTACCCCTAGTGAGATAAGCCTCTACATCCTTACATTTGTCCTCTAGCCATCCCTGCTTAGCCATTTTGCACTTCCTGTCAATCTCATTTTTGAGACATTTGTATTCCCTTTTGCCTGCTTCATTTACTGCGTTTTTATATTTTCTCCTTTCATCAATTAAATTCAGTATTTCTTCTGTTACCCAAGGATTTCTACTAGCCCTAGTCTTTTTACCTACTTTATCCTCTGCTGCCTTCACTACTTCATCCCTCAGAGCTACCCATTCTTCTTCTACTGTATTTCTTTCCCCCATTCCTGTCAGTTATTCCCTTCTGCTCTCCCTGAAGCTCTGTACAACTTCTGGTTTAGTCAGTTTATCCAGGTCCCATCTCGTTAAATTCCCACCTTTTTGCAGTTTCTTCAGGTTTAATCTACAGTTCATAACCAATAGATTGTGGTCAGAGTCCACATCTGCCCCTGGAAATGTCTTACAATTTAAAACCTGGTTCCTAAGTCTCTGTCTTACCATTATATAATCTATCTGATACCTTCTAGTATCTCCAGGATTCTTCCATGTATACAACCTTCTTTTATGATTCTTGAACCAAGTGTCAGCTATGGTTAAGTTATGCTCTGTGCAAAATTCTACCAGACGGCTTCCTCTTTCATTTCTCTCCCCCAATCCGTATTCACCCACTATGTTTCCTTCTCTCCCTTTTCCTACTCTCGAATTCAAATCACCCATGACTACTAAATTTTCGTCTCCCTTCACTACCTGAATAATTTCTTTTATCTCATCATACAGTTCATCAATTTCATCATCATCTGCAGAGCTAGTTGGCATATAAACTGGTACTACTGTAGTAGGCATGGGCTTCGTGTCTATCTTGGCCACAATAATGCGTTCACTATGCTGTTGGTAATAGCTTACCTGCACTCCTATTTTTTTTATTCATTATTAAACCTACTCCTGCATTACCCCTATTTGATTTTGTATTTATAACCCTGTATTGTCCGCCCCGGTAGCTGAGTGGTCAGCGTGACAGACTGTCAATCCTAAGGGCCCGGATTCGATTCCCGGCTGGGTCGGAGATTTTCTCCGCTCAGGGACTGGGTGTTGTGTTGTCCTAATCATCATCATTTCATCCCCATCGACGTGCAGGTCGCTGAAGTGGCGTCAAATCAAAAGACCTGCACCAGGTGAACGGTCTACCCGGCGGGAGGCCCTAGCCACACGACATTTCCATTTTTACCCTGTATTCACCTGACCAAAAGTCTTGTTCCTCCTGCCACTGAACTTCACTAATTCCCACTATATCTAACTTTAACCTATCCATTTCCCTTTTTAAATTTTCTAACCTACCTGCCCGATTAAGGGATCTGACATTCCACGCTCCGATCCGAAGAACGCATTTTCTTTCTCCTGATAACGTCGTCCTCTTGAGTAGTCCCCGCTCGGAGATCCGAATGGGGGACTATTTTACCTCCGGAATATTTTACCCAAGAGGATGCCATCATCATTTAACTGTACAGTAAAGCTGCATGCCCTCGGGAAAAAGTACGGCTGTACTTTCCCCTTGATTTCAGCCATACGCAGTACCAGCACAGCAAGGCCATTTTGGTTAGTGTTGCAAGGCCAGATCAGTCAATCATCCAGACTGTTGCCCCTGCAACTACTGAAAAGGCTGCTGCCCCTCTTCAGTAACCACACGTTTGTCTGGCCTCTCAACAGATACTCCTCCATTGTGGTTGCACCTACAGTACGGCCATCTGTGTCGCTGAGGCACGCAAGCCTCCCACCAACGGCAAGGTCCATGGTTCATGGGGGTGTCTCATAATGTACAGTTACAAATCAAAGATTTTTGTTCTGGAGACACACCAAATTACTTTTTAAAAAAAATAGGGTTATAATAATTAACATATTTAAGCAGGCATTTCTGAATTTTTAAACATGAACAATTAACAAGAGTATATATAACACTTACGGTCATTTGGCAGCTTGCAATACAATTTATACAATATATTAACAATTTATTATACAATACATAATCTTTATTGTTTATTTTCTTTTCAAAATGCCAAACTGTCATGCATGAATCCTTCAACTGAATAACAACATTTTTCCACTAGTGTATTAAATAACAATCTCTTTAGTGGGTCAAACTACATATTTAACAGATTTGTGTTATTTAATTTATTGTAAATTTTTAATCCCTTGTACAATGGTGTTTGAGTGTAAAGTCTTAAATTATGAGAGTGAAGTTTGAAATTGTGTCTGTGACAAGTACTTTAATTGTGGTTGAAATGATAATTGTCAAGTTAGTTTTGATTTTTATATCATCATCTCAGCCTTTTCCCATGTCACATGGGGTTGGCGTTGCTTTGCTGGATCCTTCCCTTCCATAAATGCCTATCCAGTGCTTCTTCTCATCCACCTTGACATTCTCATTTCTGCCACTTCCATCTTTCTCTTGGGCATTGGTAATTGGCCAAGTTTCTGCACTATAGAGCATCACAGGCCTCACCACAGACTTGTAAAGCTTTCCTTTCATTCTGCAGCTAAGCTTTTTATCACACAGTACCCTGCTCAGTTCCCTCCAGTTCATCCATCCATTATTTACCCTGTAATGTATTTCGGCCTCTAGTCCTCCATTACTTTGCATGTAAGAGCCTAGGTATTTAAATTTATTGACCAGCATCAGTTGTCCTCCTTGCAGATTAATATACAGATCTTTGGCATCCTTTGTACACATATACTCTGTTTTCACCCTGCTAATTCTCATTCCCCTTTCCTCTAGAGCTTTTTTGATTTTTATATATGAAAATAAAAACTTCTGTAGATATACAGAGAAGGAATGGTTAGTATTTTTAATTTTTTAAATAATGGGTGACATGATGTTCTTTTTTGGACTAAACACATTTCTTCTGATTCTCTTTTGAAGAGTAAGTAATCTCGGGCTGTTCATTGAATTTCCTCAGAAAATTATTCCATAATGAATTATAGCCTCAAAATAGCTGTGGTAAACTATCTTCCTTGTATCCATAAGGCTGGAACAAGATAAGACAGTCATTGCACGAGCTAGGCTGTTTAGTTTGTTTTTGCTAAGTAGTCTACATGTGCCTTCAAATTTAAATTTTTGTCAAAATTTAGACCTAGAAATTTTACATAACTTTCTTCACCCGTTTCCTGATCACTGTGCACTTTCTTTGTGGGAGATGCTGATGTTGTTTTAGCGCTGAACTGCAGTAATTGTGTTTTTGTGACACTGAGTTTTAATCCATTATGCTGAAACCATAATTCTAGGTTTCCCATTATATTTTACACAGTACCATGAATTTGTTCTAAATTTTCAATTGCAATTAAAACTGAGGTGTCATCTGTGAATAAAATGGAGTGAACATCAGTGCTTAAAGGTAAATCATTTATGTACAGTAGAAAAAGATAAGGCCCTAAAGTTGAGCCATGTGGGACCACTGTACAAATCTGTTCCCACTCCAAGAATGATTTTTTTTTCCATTTGAATTTAGAATAACTCTCTGTTTTCTTTCTGACAAATAAGATTTGGACCACTGCAATGCCCTGTCCACAATCCCATATCTCTCTAACTTGTGTAGAAGTAGTAAGTGATTGACCAAGTCAAAAGCTTCGGTCAAATCACAAAAAATACCTGTGACCTTTTTACCCTTATCTAAAGCAGAGCTTATCTTTTCACTGAATTACCTGATAGCATTTATTGTATTTTTCCCCTTTTGAAATCCAAATTGATTTTTAACTATAATATCATTTTCTATAAGAACTTTTTCAAGATGTTTTGCAACAATCCTTTCTATCACCTCAGCAAAAACTGGCAACAGGGAAATAGGACGGTAATTTCCCATGTCATCATATCCTTCCTAAAATGAGTGATTTATAATTTTAGCCAATGGATGAGAAATGATGTTATAAACAGCCTTGACTGCAGTGTTTGGAATTTCATCCCACCCAGCTGATTTATTGTTTTTTTAAAGACACTATACCATCTTCTACGTCTGTTGGATTAATTCTTTTGAATTTTTTAAGGCTTGCATTTTGTTTTATATTTACAAAGTTGACATCCAGCTCGTCCTGGTGGGCTGTGATATCTACTTCTGATTTTGCCACATTTATGAAGAAATCATTGAAACAGTTTGAATTTGAAAAGTATCTATAATTATATAATTTTAATTTTTATTTGGAGAATTTCTTGGCACTTGTTCTTTACTCCCAACTCAGATTTGACAATACCCCAATTTACCTTTGATTTATTTTCATGTTTACTAATATACTGTTTGTTAGACAACTTTTTGCTGCCTGTAAAACTTTTTTAAATGTATTCTTACATCTCTTTACATACCCCACAAAGTCAGCATTTTTATTATGTTTTAACTCATTATAAAGCTGTCTTTTCCTGGCACTAGAAACTTTATTCCTGGTGTAGTCCAATTTATTTTATTGGCCACTCTTTGTCGCCAAGCTTGAGGGGGAAACATTTCGTTGAAAACATCTAGGAAACAGTTTAGCAATGTTTTGAATTCTTTTCACTTGACACACTATTGTCTAGAGGCCAGTTCGTAGTTCTTAGTTTATTAAAAATATATTTACATTCTCTTTTTACAAAGTCCCTTTTAAAACATGTTTTCACGCATTTTGGTTTCCCTATTTTTGCAAGCTCTATGAGCAGTGCTGAGTGATGTGATATGCCTAAATCTAAACAGAATTACTTCCATCCTCAAACTGATAATTTGTCAGAATATTGTCAATACATGTTTCAGAGTGGCTATTTCTTCTGGTACATTCAGTGAAATTCATTCAAGAGGACTATAAATTGTCCAAGTGAAATGTGTTTCTAGTGATGAGGCCAGCACTGTGATATCGTGGGTAAGAGAGGGAACCATTTTTGTACTAAGTGCACTTACAAGCTAGTTGGTGTTGGTGGCCACTGCATAGAAGAAATATAAATGTATGAGTGATGTTCAAAACTTTTCTGTCCTCAGAAAGAAATTGATATTCAGGAGATATCTGTTAAGTTGTTCATATTTTTTATTTTTATTTTTCATCAAAGTCAGCTTCTAAATTAATATGCTTAGTGCAATGACTTTTCAACTTTTAATACATTATACAAAATTAGATTTTCCCAACTGTCCAGAATATGCACCTTCAGTTTATTTATTTGAAAGCTAAAGTCATGCAGTTTTGCTGCAACAATATGAGACATATGATGACATGTTATTGTGATGAAAGAGAACATTGTTTGCCACAAATTCATAAATGTACTGGGTGATTTTTTTCCACCATTTACACACTCTAGGAATTCATCGATTAGAGGATATGGAACGAAAAAGGTCTAATGAACTTATGTGCAGTAATACATGGTTTCCATGCTAGAGACCATTTATTCAATCATAAATTGTTACAGAGAGTGTGGTGTAATACATGCTGTACCATGCAGCCACAGTTACAGTATGTGCTGAAAATGGTTTCCATGTGTCTCAACACATGCGTGTAGGTTCTGTAGTGTTTCCTGTCTCACACATTCACATTGGCCAGGCTGTATCTGAATAGTATCAAAGGCAGCATGAATATGCTGCTCCAGTGTTTCCACATCTGGAATGGCCCCATATCCAGATATCACACAGGTTGAGATCCAACGAACAAGCAGGTCATGCAACTAGAACCCCTCATCTGATCCATCAACCAGAGAAGACATGATTGAAATGTGTCTGGATGTTAACAGCGAAGTGGGCTGGAGCACCATCATGTAGCAGCCACATAACCCTTCAAATCATCAGTAGCACTTCTTCCAGCAGGGCAGGCAAAGTCACCCACAAGAAACACTGATAGTTCCAGCCTGTTAGGCAACATGGAAGGAAGAATGATCCCAAAATACGGTCGCCAATTATCCCGGCCAACATATTCCAGCTGCACTGATGCTGATGATTCACTGTCACCATACCATGCGGGTTCTGCATACTATCCCACAGATGACTTTTATGAAAGTTGAGGATACCACTCCATGTAAAGATGGCCTCATCAGTGATTAGTGTGGATGACACAAATCCTGGAATCACGGTTGCCTGGTGAAGAAACCAGTGACAAACCTGCTCCCAATGTAGAAAGTCTGTTGCTAGTAAGCCCTACACACTCTAAGTGATAATGATAGTAACAATTGTCATGGAGAATGTTCCCCCCAATCATCTGACTTACCCTGTCCTACTGGGCCAACTGCCTGGTACTGACATTGCAGTTGTCTTCCACAGTGTTAATCACATTTTCCTCCAAGTCTGTTGTCTGAACATTTAGGGTACATCTTTCATGGTTTCCTGCTTCCTGAAATGACCCTATCTCAGATAAATGGCAGAACACTGTTGCAAAAATTAAATGCTGTGATTCTTGTCGATGGGGTTAGGTCTCCTGATACAATCTTGCTGCCTGCTGCCTGTTGCCATTGGCCTTCCCATAAGTAAGCACCATGTCGTCAAGCTGTCAGTTCAAATACAGAACCATTGTGTACAATGCTGTATCACATCCACTTCAGGATGAGTCAGCAAGAGAAGTGAATTGGACACCACATTACCAACTACTAGGGCAAGAGAGTGTGCTAGGGTATGATGTATGAGGAACAGTGCCACGGTCTAGGAGGAAACCATGCATATTGTAACTGTGGCTGCATGGCACAGCCTGTCTTAGAATGCCATCTCTGTAACAAAGTGTGATGCAATAATGGCCTCTAGCATGGAAACCATGCATTTCTGGACATAAGTTCATTAGACCTTTTTCGTTCTGTGTCCTCTCATCAATCAATCCCTAGAATTTGTACGTGGTGGGGGAAAAGCACACTGTATATCTTACATAGTATCATTTAGTTTACCTGCTAGTGAAGCATAATGTTCTCCTGTGATGCTTTTGCCCTTGTGGATATAATATATGATAATCACACCATGAAATTTCCAAAAACTGTAGGCAGTAGTAGCTGACCGAGACAGACGCAGCAACAGGGAAGTAACTGCTTTTGTGACATTTACGAGTTCCTAACCAGGAGCAAATTCCATTATATCATATTTGTGCTTTAATAGTTTAGTTTCTTGAGTTTCTGCATGTAAATTTAATATCTAATAGCCACAGTTCTCACGTTTTTGTTGGAAAGTAATCCGATTTTGTGACATATTACATGTTCCTAATCAGGGGTAAATTATTTAGTTTCACCTGAGTGCTTTGGTAGTTAGGTTTTTGAATATCTGCATATTACTAGACACAGTTCATGCATTTTTGTCAGGGTCTACAGTAGAGTTGTGCAACACGTGCTGATAGTCCATTTATTTGTATAGTTTAGTTTTCCATGGTCTTTCGTATGGACAGGGACTGCGATTGTTGTGTGCGGATGCAAGCTGAGTTGGTGACACTTTGCTCTCAGCTTCAGGCTGTGATGGCTTTGGTTACACAGCTTGAGGCTGCAGTGGATGGGCACCACTGTTGTGGACTGGCCGTGGAGATCCAATGGACGTCTAGCACATCAGAGTCCTCCGATCGGTCCTCACCTGTGGCCAACCTGGCTGACCCCTCACCTGTGGTCGAGTGGGAGGTCGCCCCAGGGTGAAGCAGACAGCGAAAGACTTCCCAGGCGGCTGCACATAAGGTCTCCCCAGTTTATCCAACAAATGAGTTCCAGGTGCTGTGTGTGCCTGACACTGTTGTTGAGCCAGATGCTGTCGCCTGTCCTGTTTCAGAGGAAACCACTCAGCCTGCAAGATCCGGGCAATCACAGAGGGTGGGATTATTGGTAGTTGGGAGCTCCAACATTAGGCACGTTATGGGTCCTCTTAGGGACTTGGCTGACAAGAAGGATGAGAAAACCAATGTGCACTCCATGTGCATACCGGGTAGAGTCATTCCAGATGTGGAAAGGGTCCTCCCAGATGCCATGAAGAGCACAGGGTGCACCCAACTGCAGGTGGTTGCTCACGTCTCTACCAATGATGTGTGTCACTTTGGATCAGAAGAGATTCTCTCTGGTTTCGAGCGGCTAACAGAAGTGCTAAAGGCAGCCAGTCTTGCTTGCAAGATGAAAGCAGAACTGATCACTTGCAGCATAGTCGACAGGACCGATTGCGAACCTCTGGTCCAAGTGGAGGGTCTGAATCAGAGACTCAGACTGTTCTGCAACCGTGTAGGCTGCAGATTCCTCGACTTGCGCCAAAGGGTTTTTAGGTTTCGAGTTCCGCTGAATAAGTCAGGTGTCCACTATACGCAGGAGGCGGCTACACATGTAGCAGGGACTGTGTGGCGTGGACTGGGTGGTATTTTAGGTTAGAGGGTCTCGGGAAAACACAAGAAGGTCTTCAGTTAGGTGCAGGCTGAATGCAGGAAGAACGTAGATACAGGAACCATTGGTATAACAGTTGTAAATTGTCATAGCTGTGTTGGGAAAGTACCAGAGCTCCAAGCGCTAATAGAAAGCACTGATGCTCAAATTGTTATAGGCACTGAAAGCTGGCTAAAACCAGATATAAGCACAGCTGAAATTTTTCTGAAGAACCTAACAGTGTTCTGAAAGGATAGGCTAAACACGGTTGGCGATGGCGTGTTTGTTGCTATCAGAAGTAGTTTAACTTGTCGTGAAATTGAAGTAGATACATCCTATGAGTTAGTACGGTCAGAGGTCATTGTTGGTAACCAGAATAAAATAATAATTGGATCCTTTTACTGACCTCCCAATTCAGATGACACAGTTGCTGAAAGGTTCAAAGGAAACTTGAGTTTGATTTCTAACATGTACCCGACTCATACGATAATAGTTTGTGGTGACTTTCATTAACCCTCGATATGTTGCCGAAAATACATGTTTAATTCTGGAGGTACGCATTAAATATCATCCGAAATTGTGCTAAATGCATTCTCTGAAAATTATTTTGAGCAGTTAATTCATGAACCCACGCAAATAATAAATGGTTGATGAAAACACACTTGACCTCTTAGCAACAAATAATCCTGTGTTAATAACGAGCATCAAAACTGATTGAGGGATTAGTGAAAACAGGGTTGTCGTAGTGAGATTGAATATTGTAATCCCAAAAGCCTCAAAAAATAAGCCTATTCAAAAAAGCAGATAAAAATTCACCTGACGCCTTCCTGAGAGACAGTCTCGACTCATTTTAAATGAGACCAGATGTGGCTTAAATTCAAAGAAATAGTATTGGCAGCAATTGAGAGAGTTATACCAAATAAATTAACAAATGACAGAGCCGATCCTCTTTGGTACACAAAACAGGTTAGAACACTGTTGCAGAAACAATGAAACAAACATGCCAAATTTAAACAGACGCAAAATCCCCAAGACTGTTGATCTTTTACAGAAGCTCAAAATTTAGCACGGACTTCAATGTGAGATGCTTATAACAGTTTCCACAACGAAACTTTGTCTCAAAACCTGGCAGGAAATCCAAAGAGATTCTGGTCATATGTGAAGTATGTTAGTGGCAAGAAACAATCAATGCCTTCTCTGTGTGATAGCAATGGAGATACTATCGAAGACAGTGCTGCCAAAGCAGAGTTACTAAACACAGCCTTCTGAAATGCCTTCACAAAAGAAGACAAAGTAAATATTCAAGAATTCATATTATTGAGAACACTTGCCAACATGAGTGACGTAGAAGTAAATATCCGCGGAGTAGTGCAGCAACTTAAACCACTTAATAAAAGCAAGTCTTCTGGTCCAGACTGTAGACCAATTAGGTTCCTTACGGATTATGTTGTTGCATTAGCTCCATACTTAACAATCATATACAACCGTTTGCTTGACAAAAGATCCGTACCCAAAGACTGAGAATTTGCACAGGTCACACCAATATTAAAGAAAGGTAGTAGGAGTAATTCACTAAATTTCAGGCCCATATCGTTAACGTCGATATGCAGCAGGATTTTGGAACATATATTGTGTTAGAACATTATGAATTACCTCAAAGAAATTGGTCTATTGACACACAGTCAACATGGGTTTAGAAAACATCGTTTCTGTGAAAGACAACTAGCTCTTTATTCACATGAAGTGTTGAGTGCTATTGACAAGGGATTTCAGATCAATTCTGTATTTCTGGACTTCTGGAAGGCTTTTGACACTGTACCACACAAGCGGGTCGTATTGAAATTGCGTGCTTATGGAATATCATGTTGCACCACTGCGTAGGCAACTGCATTCTTGGTCTGTGGCTGTGGCCAATCATTCTGGTGGACAACTGGTTGGTTGCCATACATAAAAAAGTATGCAGTGATTGCAGCAGGGTTGGTATATGACATAGCTGCTTGCACAGTTGGCCCTGCATCTGATGGGCCTGAAACAAGACTGGAGTAGGAAGGGTTGGCTGGGTGGATTGGGCATGTCCTGCATCTGGATCTTCCAAATGGATATGATCCCTATACAGGGGATGGAAGTAGGTGCAGCTTCAGGGTGGACTGGGATGTTGTGTAGGTTGAGTGGGTGATGGAATATCACTTGAGGAGGTGTGGGAAGGATCTAGGGTATGGTTTCCATCATTTCTGGGCATGCTGATAGATAATCAAACCCCTGGTGTAGGATATGGTTCATTTCTTCCAATAGAGAGTGATACTGGGTGACAAGGATGGCACTCCTTTATAGCTGGTTTTTGAAGTGATAGGGGGATTATGGGTGTGTTAGGATATGACATGGGAAATCTCTTTGTGGATTAGGTTTGGGGGGTTGTGCATATCTGTGAAGACCCTCATGAGACTTTCAGCACATTGGGCAAGGGAGTTCTTGTTACTGCAGATACTCCAACCTGTACTGTTGGTGATTTGTGGGTTAATATGGACAGAGTTGTGGATGGAGCCCTCAGAAAAGTGGAGGTCAGCATCCAGGAAGGTGGCATTTTGGACTGAGGAAAGGTGTTGAGGTTGTGAAGGAATAAGGATAGGGCATTTTGGCCCTTATTTGATATGAAAATATCATTAATGATCTTGAAACAGACAAGGGATTTGGAAAGCTAGGAAGGTTTCCTCTAGGTGGCCCATAAAATGGTTGGCATAGAAGGCTGCCATGTGGATGGCTATGGCTGCAATGTTGATTTGTTTATATATATTCCTGTAAAAGGAGAAGTAGCTGTATGTCAGGATCTAATTGGTTAGGTGTATGAGAAATAGGGTAGTGGGTATGTAGTCTGAAGTATGCTGCGAGAGGTAGCGTTTGATAGTGGCAAGGTCATGGGCATGAGGTGTGTTGGTGTATAGCATCAACAGTGATGAGTGGGGATTCAGGAGGTAAAGTGGCAAGGATGATGGAGTATTTTTGATGTGAGGGGCTAGGTTCTAGGCAATTGGTTGAAGGTATTCTTCGCCAAGAGTGAAAATTCTTTCAGTTGGAGCCTTATAACCAACTACAATGGGTTGTCTAGGATACTTGAGTTTGTGGCACAAGGAAGAAAGACTTTTAGGTATTATTAGCTGCATCGGGCATAGACAAAACAAAGCACACCCACGCCCACACACACTCACACTCACACACACACACACACACACACACACACACACACACACACACACACACACACACACACGCGCGCGCGCGCACACACGCACACACAGCTCCTTTCATCTCCGGCACTCAGTGTGCCTGCCTGCCACTCAGTGTCCCTGTATGTGGTGAGCAGCAATCTATCCTTTTCATATTGTTATTATTCCTTTCTGGATTTTCTATTGTTAAAAGTTTAGAAGGTTTCACATTTGTTCTCAACAAGTATTTTGGACTCTCTAATTAAGTTACTCAATTTAAAAAAATAAGGTAGTAAAACTATAATGCTGAAACTGGCAAGTGACGTGGTAGAGTACAGTCAAACATTTCAAGTTCTCACATGGAAATATTAAAAGGTTCAAATTTATTAGTATAACATTATAATGAGAAAAATATTAAGATTTCACTGCTGAATCACACTAGCTATGTTTCAGCACGTTCCCACATAATTCGAAGATCACATAATGGTCCACATATGAGGGGGTTTCAATAAGTAATGAATCACATTTTTTGTTGGCCAATTTCTGTTGAAATAATGCAGAATTTGTCATGGGACATCATGAACTATACCATCTTCAGCCCCTATAGTTTTATGATTTATCCAATAGGTGGCTGTGCTATACATAAGCCTCAAAATGGAATCTGTAACAGAGGTGCATTCCAAGCAGAGAGCTGTCATTGCATTTATTTTTGCAGAAACAAGAGTATCACAGGTATTAATAGGCATGTGCAGAATGCCTACGGGGACCTCAAAGCGAACAAAAGTGTGGTGAATCATTAGGTGAAGCATCTGTCATAATTGCAACAAGGTTGTGCAAACGTGCTGGCTGTGATTCCTGCAGTGTTGGAACGTGTGGACACTCTCGTTTGAGGTGATCAACAGACCACAGTCAAACACATTGCTGCACAACTGGACATCTCTGTTGGCAGTACTGACATACACATCCACTGGCTGGGGTACTCAAAAGGGCTGTGCCCACTGGGTTCCTGACTGCCTAACAGAAGACCATAAAGACCAACAAAGGACCAGCTGTGCAGAACTGCTCATACATTACAAGGTTGGCCATGACAAGTTTTTGTTGAACATTGTCACATGTTGAAATGTTACTATCACAGGATGGGTCACTTTGCAATCTCTCTATAGGTATATTACTGATCAGAAGCTTAAAGACTCATCTGGCTGACCGTATGTTATGTAGCTCGTAGGCCAAGTTAGTTCCACTACCTTCTTCACAGAGATTGCACATAACGACACCTCTGTATATCCAAAGATTACTAAAATTATTATTTAGACAGGTTCACTGTACTCTAGTGGTCAAATTGTGAGCACTGTATAGTATAAATGCTTCAGAAAAATTATCTTTTGGCATAATTCTGTGAGTGGAAACCAAAGATCTTCTTCTGTTCTTTTATCTGTGCAAACAAAGAATGACTGTTCATACCGAGACCCATAAAGTGTGTTGCTTTACTTATTGAATGCTGTTCATATATCACAACCAATGTAATCTACTGATGATGTGTTCAGAATATGTGATAGATGTGGCATTGTAGACAAGAGAACTTGCACGGTGAGTAAGAATGTCATGGTGTGGAATTGTTGTAGTTGATATTACTGATCTGAAGAACCATTAACTTGTAAGGCCCCAGACCCCATGTAATGTATTGTTGGCAGCATACCTTAAAAACTTTAATTAAAATTGTTTCCATTTATTCCATCTTGAACTGGAGAATTTTGTTGTAAGAAGACAAGTATCCTGCTAAATTGTATACCCATAGGTTCTGTAAGTAAATACAATCTTGTCTATGACACCACCACTTTGACATGGTGAAAGAGAACTCATTAGGAAATAGTTTTGCATATTCCAACTATACATTAATGTCAGCTGTTTGTGACACATAAAAATTTGTGCCAGACCAGAAGTCAAATCTGGATTTCCCACTTATTGGGAGCGGTCACCTTAACCACTTTGGCTATCTGAGCACACCTCCAGGACCAATCCAGAGTGCCATATTTCACAATGTCACAACACTTAGTCTCTCACAATATGTGTGGGAGACAAATATTGTATTGTCATTTTATTCTGTTGAGGCATGGATACATCATTGATGATTACAATGTCTGTGTTTATACAGTGTCTGTATCTTCATAATAAAATGTCCTTCAGACATTGTAACCATCAATAATTAATCCATGCCTTGATGGGCTAAAGTGATGTTATAATATTTGTATCCCTGTGTGGTAATCAAGAATTGTGTGAGAATTAGCATTGTGGCTAAGTGAGTAATAGAAGTTTGCATTGATCCAGGAGACGAACTTGGATAGCTGAAATGGTTAAGGTGAGAAATCCAAGTTCTTCTTCTGGTTGATCACAAATTTTCATGTGTCACAAAAAGCTGACACCAATGTATAATTGCAATGTGCAATTCTATTTCATAATATTTACCACAACTGTAATTGGTGGTGACAGTGTCTGTTACTTCAGATATGCATGCATGTCTGAAGGACATTGTGAAGATACAGACACTGTTAAACACAGATATCATAACCATCAGAGAGTATTAGCCTGTCACAAATTTTCAGCCTTCACAATCAATTTATTTTAGTGGCTGTAGGTACCTGAAGTCTTGATTACTCATAATATAGTTTCTTTATGGCCACTGCACCACCGGTGGTGTCTGTTCTATTCGGCATTTCTGACATATCAGACAAAATGGACACCACATATCTGTATAAATACGAGTGAGGATAGCTCTAGGTACTTTTTGTGCCAGTAAACTGTGTCTCTTGAACCCTTGCAGCACTTAGCGAATGCTACGTGCAATGGGGCTAATGGATGGGGCACTACTTGAAAATGACAGACTGAGAATTTGGGTTGGTTGGGAAGTGTGTCCAGATGGCTTTTGCAGTTAAGACAATCATTCTAGAGAAACAGAGCATCCGCCTTAGAGTCTCAGTCTGGCAAAAATTTTCAGCCTTCACCATTGATTTATTTCAATGCCTGCAGGCAGATGAAGTCTTGATTCCCCATAATATAGCATCAAAGAGAAATTAGCTTACATTCACATTTCTATGGCATGAAATTGATTCATAGCTGTTGTTTGTGTTATTTTAAGTAGTAATGTGATAATGGAGAATGTTATGTAGATTAAAAATGTTAGTATGAAGAAAGAGAACCACTCACAATGCCACAATGTAGTGAATGTGTTGAGTTGTAGATGATGAGCATTTAAACAAGGTGATGAGCATTATAACTCATGTTTAAAATGTGTGCATGCACACTCTCCTCTCTCTCTCTCTCTCTCTCTCTCTCTCTCTCTCTCTCTCTCTCACACACACACACACACACACACACACACACACACACACACACACACACACACACCTGATGCAATGGCAGCTGACTGCCATTTGGTTGGCAAGAGATGTCAGAAAGGGCATGGTGCCTGTCTTCTGTTTAGCAACAGAGTCAGGTCATTGGTAAGACACTTCACTCATATTTGGGAGGACAGAGGTTCAAATCCCCATCCAGCAGTCAAGGTTCAGTTTTTCTATAATTTCCATAAATCATATAAAGCAGCAGCTTGTATGGCTCTTCTGTTCCTCCCAAATCTTACTTTGTGTCCCCTCTCAGGTGACCCAAACCTCTTTGAAGATCTAATGTGTGGTCCACATCCTGTATTTGAAAAGTACCATTAATCATGTGCAATTAAGTTACCTCACTTGCAAATATTCCTGTAAGCTTGGCAGGAAAGTGATAGCCAGTCTGCCAATTTCTAATGTACTACACCTTTCTTTCAATTCTTCAGTATCTCCACTTTCTGTCCCATAGATTTTATACACTCCCAATATTTTTGTAAGTCTGCTGGAATTGTGTTGTACCTAAAATATTATTATTTCTTTATTTTTTAGGCAAACTTTGGCCTTGATCCTGGAGATGTGCATATGATTGGCCACAGCTTGGGTGCACACACAGCTGGTTATGCAGGAGAGAGGATTAATGGCCTAGGTCGCATCACTGGCCTTGACCCTGCAGAGCCTTATTTCCAGGGATTGCCTACATTTGTACGCCTTGATCCAAGTGATGCAAAATTTGTTGATGTTATACACACTGATGGAAAATCTATATTCTTGTTAGGTGTGTTCATTTTTATTTAATATTATACATTTTGTCTTTCATACTGAATGCATACAAAATATTGTAAGAACTTCTATGGGACCAGAGGTGTCTTGAGGAAACTATCCTGTCTACTGACAGAAAATAACCATTGTATGCACTTGTGAAGTACTAAAAATGTTAGTTTCTTTCGGACTTCAAAACTTCTCATTCCCAATAATTGGTGGCAGGAGTAAGAGATAATGACCACAGTTTCTGATAGCCAGAATGTGTGTGTCATTGCACTGAGTAATCCTGCCCTGCTCTGCAATCCCCCACTAGAGTACTGGAGTTACTAGAATGGAGTATGCTGTGTGCTGGCACCTGGTCTCTCTCTCTCTCTCTCTCTCTCTCTCTCTCTCTCTCTCTCTGTCTGTCTGTCTGTCTGTCTGTCTGTCAGTGACACTACATTTGAAGCACACTTATCACTCACAAATAATGTAATGAGTAAAAATAACAACTTAATATATAGTTGAGGCAGTGAGTCATCAACAGGTACATAGACAAGCACAAGAATGTTGCTGGTTTCAGATGAACCCTTTGTCAGAGCTAACAGGCCCTACACACACACACACACACACACACACACACACACACACACACACACACACACACAGCTATACTGTCATGAGTGACTATTGGGCCTGATCTGCAGTTCGAAGCTTGACTGGATCCAGTCAAACTACTGTGACCATACTACCAAACTTTGGATTGATATTTAGAAGTGATGTCATAACTGTATCATTATCTTAGAGGTGTTTTCCTTTGGATACAGTGGGCAAGCTGTGCCACATAAACAGCAGTTATCATGAAACTAAATGACTGGTGCTGACTGGAGTGATGTGGAACAGATCACCTGTGAACCATAGATTAGTGGAAAAACACTATAATGGGAGGTGAAGCATTGTGGTGTTCTTAGTTTATGTATATAGTCCAGGTAAATTTCAATTGAACATTACTTACATTGTACATTGTTCCCACTATGAAAGATGAGAGATGAGCATTATGATTTGTGCCTGATTTTTATAGTTTAGTCCTGGATTCAGTTCTTGGAAGTCTGAGTGCCAAAATATATCAGACAGTTCTCTGCTAAGGAAACAACTTGAGATGTGATAAAACAGTTTTGACAGTGCAGTGCTGCTAATAACAAAGAGCAGGAGACACCAATTTTCAACGTTGAATGAAGTAAGACATTTGGCCCTGTATCATGATAATAAATCAACTGAGCACCTTGAGGGCAAGTAACAACACCAGGTAACAGCCAGAGCAGACCACCCCAAAATGGTTGCAAGTACCTTGACTTGCATTGGAGGTTACTAGAAAGTCTTACTAAAAGTGTTGAAGTTGTACAAATTGTGAAGGGTTTACCCCTGTCATTTTGACAATACAACAGACAAATATATATAATTTCTAATTGATTAGCATTCATTAATGGCAGTATATGTACTTATAGATTAGTTTTATTTAAAATGTAAGGCTGAGAGTGTGATTCATCTCAAAAATTGTTTTTCAGGCTATGGCATGAGCCAACCATGTGGCCATATTGATTTCTACCCAAATAATGGAAAGGAGCAACCTGGCTGTGACCTTACAGAAACTCCTTTGCCTCTTACACTAATTAAGGAAGGTCTGGAGGAAGCAAGCCGGGTATTAGTTGCCTGTAATCACATACGAGCGATAAAACT
This sequence comes from Schistocerca serialis cubense, assembly GCF_023864345.2. NCBI lineage: Eukaryota > Metazoa > Arthropoda > Insecta > Orthoptera > Acrididae > Schistocerca > Schistocerca serialis. Next base: position 529,622,515 of record NC_064640.1, read on the forward strand.
CTTCACAGATTCTATCAATGGTGAATGTCCATATATTGCCCACAGGTGTGACTCATACCAAAAGTTTTTACAGGTATGTGTCAATCATTTTCTGACAAATCCTTGATGATGTATGTTAGACTATTGCTAAAAATGGTACTTTTGTGAGAAAGTCATTTTTTTCTTCTCTAACCATATAAAGAATTGTATGACATTTTGGTAATTTCTCTGTGTGATAGTAAAATTCATGTAAATGTGACTGCAGTGCATAGTGAATGTGACAGCTCAGCTGGCCAGTGGTAAGCAGGAAAAAGAATGGGATAAAATATTACCCGTAGCAGAATGATGCATGAATGGGGCTTTACAAACACTTAAGAATGAAACTTTTAATATTTGACTTCCTGGATTCACTTTAGTTTTTCCACTCATTTACTGGGCTTTATCTTCTATTAAGGTTACATAGTTTTTACATAATTATTTTGTTAGGGTCTGTTTAGGGCAGCGCTGTTTGTATTCATGTGATATCTGATTCAGTCATGTTTAGTTTAAATATGGAATTTCCATTTTCTTTAACTTTTATTGACATGTTTTGTTGCTCTATGACTTTGATTTCCGTATGCACCCTGTTTCCACAGTGATTCATTGTTTTGTTTCAATATAATATGCATGTATTTCCGAGTGACTAAATTAAATCAACAGGTAAAAAAGGTAATTAAAAAATGCATACATCCAGTATTCTTATAATTAGAAAGCATTCTATGACATAAAAATAATTGCTTTTTAAGTTACCAACCCAACCTCTCATACAACAGATATTAAAATTTTATATGCACTTTGGTACTTCTGAATTATTGTTGTTTACTTATTTTTGTTTGAGAAAACAGTAAAAAGTTTATAGTTTGTGATTGTTACCCATATACAGTATGTGATCAAAAGTGCCTGCACACCTGGCTGAAAATGATTTACAAGTTTGTGGTGCACTCCATCGGTAATGCCGGAATTCAGGTTCACCCTTAGCCTTGATGACAGCTTCCACTCTCACAGGCATGTGTTCAGTCAGGTGCTGTAAGGTTTCTTGGGGAATGGCAGCCCATTCTTCACAGAGTGCTGCACTGAGGAGAGGTATCGATGTCGGTTGGTGAGACCTTGCATGAAGTTGGTGTTCCAAAACATCCCAAAGGTGTTCTATAGGGTTCAGGTTAGGACTCTGTGCAGGCCAGTCCATTACAGGGATGTTATTGTTGCATAACCACTCTGCCACAGACCGTGCATTATGAACAAGTGCTCAATCATGTTGAAAGATGTTGGCACTACACATGCTGGCAATGACGTTCACTTGGCATTTTTCATACCCACACCCTGACATTGGATCACCACATTGTGTACCGTGATTTGTCACTCCACACAATGTTTTTCCACGATTCAATCATCCAATGTTTATGCTCTTTACACCAAGCAAGGCGTTGTTTGGCATTTACCGGCATGATGTGTGGCTTATGAGTAGCCGCTCAACCATGAAATCCAAGTTTTCTCCTGACGCAGTTTGGAATTCTTGTGTGATGGTCTGGATAGATGTCTGCCTATTACACATTACAACCCTCTTCAACTGTCAGCAGTCTCTGTAAGTCAACAGAAAAGGTCAACCTGTATGATTTTGTGCTGTACATATCTCTTCATGTTACCACTTCACTGTCGCATCGGAAACAGTGGACCTAGGGATGTTTAGGAGTGTGGAAATCTCACGTACTGATTTATGACACAAGTGACACCCAATCATGTGACCACATTCGAAGTCTGAGAGTTCAATGGAGCTCCCCATTCTGCTCTGACGTAGTCTGACTACTGAGGTCGCTGATATGGAGTACATGGCAGTAGGTGGCAGCACAATGCACCTAATATGAAAAATGGATGTTTTTGAAGGTGCCCAGATACTTTTGATCACACAGTGTACATATGAAAACTCAATTATTCAATGTTATTGCATGTACCCTAAATTTTCGTTACAAATTTTTTACTGCAAGAAGTTCTGAGGATTTTCCTACAGATATTTCCCCTGAGACATGTTTGAGTTTTCTTCTGACTTAACATAATGAAAAAGCACTGCATACTATCTGTCCTGTCAGAAAAAGGTAGACTGCAATAGATACATCTAGTTTTTGCTAGTGAGTTCTATGAGACATTATTGCCAATGTTTTCAGGGGCAGTGTTTCTCATGCCATGACAATTCAAGCAGCTGTGCCATAATGGGCCTTCGAGCTGATGAGCAGTTACCAAATGCAGTTATTTTGCCAGGAAGCAAATACTTTGTCACCACTGGAAAGGAGTATCCATACTGTCGTAAGTAAAGAGTTTTCACAGTGATTTTTTTACTGTACCCGACTTCCAGACTGTTGTTTTGTGATTCATTATGTACCTCTATTTATTTCTTATTCAGAATTTAACCCAAGTGTTGATTATCATTTTGTTTTTGAAGGTAAGCTCCCAAATTTTTGTGACCAATTATTTAATGGATTGTCACAGTTCATATGTAGTGTTTCAATGTGTGAATCTTCAGCCTAAGTGCATATATGACTTGTATGGAGTCAAAATAAATGAAGGATTACTCAAAGAATTGTCTGACTATTTCCTTCAACAAAGCACTCTCAGTAATCTGAGTCATATACAAGCTGAACATTTATGTAGTATTGCAACAGTGAAGTCATGAGCATAGTCTATAATCAGTATCTTCTAAATCTGTACATATCGTGTGATTGACTTGAAACATACATCCATCATTAAAACTTGGTAAGTGAATGAAAGGGTTAATTATAGATCCAGTTATGGAAAAAAATCCTTTAGAGGTGTGGTACTAGTCAATATGTGCGTTAACAGAGAGACATACCTGTCTGGCACAAACTCTGTAGACTGCATTAAAATTAGCTGTCATTAAACTTCTATATTCTATTTGTAATTAGAAGACAATTAAAGAACTTACTAAAACTGTCGGCAATGCCACTATGCCAAATACTATGCCAAAAAAATTTCAAATGCCTCAGTTATATTGTGTAGCCACTGTTTTCCACTACTGCGTGTTTAATATTTACATGTTTTTGTTTGGTGCATGGGGTAATTTAAAACAGTCATGGACAATTGCTACCACTTGAGTTACATGTTTATAGTGTGAAACCAAATGCTGTGGGTACACATTCCTCAACACAATGTTAGTCTATGCATTAACTTATCAGATGGCAGTAATCAAATTCAGTTAGTCAACTAAACCTTGGCAGATGTGCAGAGCTTGTTAACCACTGAACAGATTGCTGGACTGGAATTACATCATATCTTTTTGTTTGAGGATATAGGTTTCACTACCAGTAAGTTAATAATAATAATAATAATAATAATAACAGATACGAAGACAGTAAATTGGAAAAAGAAAACACTACATGGCAAGCACCCGTATCATCTAACACAGCCACACACAGATCAAGACACATCCAACACATGGCTAAGAAAAGGCAATATATACAGTGAGATGGAAGGATTCATGATTGCAATACAGGATCAAACAATAAACACCAGATATTACAGCAAGCAAATTATTAAAGATCCCAATACTGCAACAGATAAATGCAGACTTTGCAAACAACAAGTAGAAACAGTAGATCACATCACAAGCGGATGTACAAAACTAGCAAATACAGAATACCCCAGAAGACATGACAATGTAGCAAAAATAATACATCAACAACTTCCCATACAATATAAACTAATAAAACAACATGTTCCCACATACAAGTATGCACCACAAAATGTACTGGAGAATGATGAATACAAATTATAATGGAACAGAACCATTATAACAGATAAAACAACACCACATAACAAACCTGACATCATACTCACCAATAAAAAGAAGAAATTAACACAACTAATCGAAATATCCATACCCAATACAATAAATATTCAAAAGAAAACAGGAGAAAAAATTGAAAAATACATCCAACTGGCTGAGGAAGTCAAGGACATGTGGCGTCAGGATAAAGTTGACATTATACCAATTATACTATCAACTACAGGAGTCATACCACACAATATCCACCAGTACATCAACGCAATACAGCTACATCCAAACATATATATACAACTACAAAAATCTGTAATTATTGATACATGTTCAATGACCCGAAAGTTCCTAAATGCAATGTAACATATACTGTACAGTTAAAAGGAAGTCACGCTTGATGAAGGTCCGCATCACTTTCCATTTTTAACCAGACCTAAGGTCTGAGAAAGGAAAGAAGATAATAATAATAACCAAACACACAGAAGAAACCCACAAAACCAGCATGGCAACACAGGCTACAGATCAGAATAGAAAAACTGAGAAAAGACATCGGACAGCTAACACAATTTATAAGAAATGAAATGTCAGAAAAAAATGAAAAAGGTTAGGTAAAATCTCACAACAAGAAGTGATAGAGCAATTGGATGAAAAGAAGCAGAAATTACAAGCATTGGCCAAACGACTTAGAAGATACAAAAAAAGTGAAAATAGAAGGAAACAAAACCAAACATTCAACACAAACCAAAAGAAATTTTACCAGACAATAGATAACACACACATTAAAATAGACAATCCACCAAACATAACAGACATGGAACACTTCTGGAGCAACATATGGTCAAACCCGGTACAACATAACAGGCATGCACGGTGGATACAAGCAGAAACAGATACATACAAGATGATACCACAAATGCCTGAAGTGATAATTTTGCAACATGAAGTCACCCAAGCAATTAATTCTACTCACAATTGGAAAGCCCCTGGAAAAGATAAAATAGCAAATTTCTGGCTAAAGAAGTTCACCTCCACACATTCACATCTAACTAAATTATTTAACAGTTACATTGCAGACCCATACACATTCCCTGATACACTTACACATGGAATAACTTATCTGAAACCTAAAGATCAAGCAGACACAGCAAACCCAGCTAAATATCGCCCCATAACCTACCTACCAACAATATACAAAATATTAACTTCAGTCATTACACAGAAATTAATGACACCTACAACACAGAACAAAATTATAAATGAAGAACAAAAAGGCTGTTGCAAAGGAGCACGAGGATGTAAAGAGCAACTGATGATAGATGCAGAGGTGACATATCAAGCTAAAACTAAACAAAGGTCGCTACACTATGCATACATTGATTACCAAAAAGCTTTTGATAGTGTTCCCCACTCATGGTTACTACAAATATTGGAAATATACAAAGTAGATCCAAAATGATTCAGTTCCTAAACATAGTAATGAAAAATTGGAAAACCACACTTAATATCCAAACAAATTCAAATAATATCACATCACAGCCAATACAGATTAAGCGTGGAATATACCAAGGAGACTCATTAAGTCCTTTCTGGTTCTGCCTTGCTCTGAACCCACTATCCAACATGCTAAATAATACAAATTATGGATACAATATTACTGGAACATACCCACACAAAATCACACATCTGTTATACATGGATGATCTAAAACTACTGGCAGCAACAAATCAATAACTCAACCAATTACTAAAGATAAGAGAAGTATTCAGCAGTGATATAAATATGGCTTTTGGAACAGACAAATGTAAGAAAAATAGCATAGTCAAGGGAAAACACACTAAACAAGAAGATTACATATTGGATAACCACAGCGACTGCATAGAAGCGATGGAAAAAAACAGATGCCTATAAATATATAGGATACAGTCAAAAAATAGGAATAGATAATACAAATATTATAGAAGAACTAAAAGAAAAATATAGACAAAGACTAATAAAAATACTGAAAACAGAATTGACAGCAAGAAACAACACAAAAGCTATAAATACTTATGCTAGACCAATATTGACCTACTCGTTTGGAGTAGTGAAATGGAGTAACACAGACCTAGAAGCACTCAATACACTTACATGATCACAATGCCACAAATATAGAATACATCACATACATTCAACAACAGAAAGATTCACATTAAGCAGAAAGGAAGGAGGAAGGGGATTTATCGACATAAAAAACCTACATTATGGACAGGTAGACAATTTAAGGAAATTCTTTCTAAAACGAGCAGAAACTAGCAAAATATACAAAGCAATCACTTATATAAATACATCGGCTAAACCACTGCAATTTCATAACCATTTCTACAACCCTTTAGATCACATAACATCAACAGATACGAAGAAAGTAAATTGGAAAAAGAAAACACTACATGGCAAGCACCCGTATCATCTAACACAGCCACACATCGATCAAGACGCATCCAACACATGGCTAAGAAAAGGCAATATATACAGTGAGACCAAAGGATTCATGATTGCAATACAGGATCAAACAATAAACACCAGATATTACAGCAAGCATATTATTAAAGATCCCAATACCACAACAGATAAATGCAGACTTTGCAAACTACAAATAGAAACAGTAGATCACATCACAAGTGGATGTTCAATAATAGCAAATACAGAATACCCCAGAAGACATGACAATGTAGCAAAAATAATACATCAACAACTTGCCATACAACATAAACTAATAAAACTACACGTTCCCACATACAAGTATGCACCACAAAATGTACTGGAGAATGATGAATACAAGTTATACTGGAACAGAACCATTATAACAGATAAAACAACACCACATAACAAACCTGACATCATACTCAGCAAAAGAAGAAATTAACACAACTAATCGAAATATTCATACCCAATACAACAAATATACAGAAGAAAACAGGAGAAAAAATTGAAAAATACATCCTACTAGCTGAGGAAGTCAAGGACATGTGGATCAGGATAAAGTTGACATTATACCAATTATACTATCAACTACAGGAGTCATACCACACAATATCCACCAGTACATCAATGGAATACAGCTACATCCAAACTTATATATACAACTACAGAAATCTGTAATTATTGACACTTGTTCAATTACCCGAAAGTTCCTAAATGCAATGTAACATATACTGTACAGTTAAAAGGAAGTCATGCTTGATCAAGGTCCACGTCACCTTCCATTTTTAACCAGACATAATGTCTGAGACAAGAAAGAAGTAATAATAATAATAAACCCCGTGGAGGCCTGGGAAAAGATTAGGCCTCCGGTATGTTCTGCCAGTCATAAAAGGCGACGAAAAGAACAAACCACTAATAGGGCTAACCCCCCTTTTAGTGTGATTAGTTGGTTCAGGACAGAACTAAAGAAGCTTCGGACAAGGGCCGTCATTGTCGGGGACGACGTTTGAACCCTATGCCCGCCCACAATGGTAATGACACTGCTAGCCAACTGGAAAATGATTTAAATCCAAATAGAGGTGTTTTGCAGCTTTCTGCAACCACCCTAGAAGGAAAACAAAGACAGAGGATGAGATGGTCAGATGAAGTTAATCGACACCTCATGTTCTGTTATTACCAAGCAACAAACCTAGGAACCAACACAACTGGATACAGATCACAAGTATACACAATGTTTTTTTTTTTTTTTTTTTTTTTTTTGTTTGTGGTTTTAGGGCGCAAAACTACTATGGTCATTAGCGCCCATCATACACAATGTTTATTATCAGATACCTAGAATTAAAATTTTTAACAGAACAATGACTAGCTGATCAGAGCCGTGTAATAATCAAAAATAACAGGATACCCCAGTCAGAATTAGAAAACATCAAACAACAAGTACAACATATACTGGAACAAAATAATGTGCAATCAGAAGAAGAAGAAAATACATTATTGGACTCAAACATCCCAGAGCAAACAAACGAAGAACACCACGCATCAATTAAACAATCAGAGGAAAACAAAATCTTAAGACAGCCACCAGAACAAGCACTAATAGTACTCGAAGTAACACACATGTTAGATATAGAAGAAAAATTTCAGCTGACATATATAGAATACAAAGACACAAATACAGACACCAGACCATTCTGGCATAGACTGCCAAATAATCCACAAGTCGAAACAACAATAAAAACTGTCAACACAATCATACACATCAAAATAAATGAAAACACAACTATGGAAGAGTTACAACTACTGGTTTATATAGGAGCAATCACTACACTAAATATACACACTAGGCAGAGATCAGAGCCAACCAACACACAGAAGAAACTCACAAAACCAGCATGGCAATACAGGCTACAGATCAGAACAGAAAAACTGACAAAAGACATCGGACAGCTAACACAATTTACAAGAATTGAAATATCAGACAAAAAATGAAAAAGGTTAGGTAAAATCTCACAACAAGAAGCGATAGAGCAATTAGATGAAAAGAAGCAGAAATTACAAGCATTGGCCAAACGACTTAGAAGATACAAAAAAAGTGAAAATAGAAGGAAACAAAACCAAACATTCAACACAAACCAAAAGAAATTTTACCAGACAATAGATAACACACACATTAAAATAGACAATCCACCAAACATAACAGACATGGAACACATCTGGAGCAACATATGGTCAAACACAGCACAACATAACAGGCATGCACGTGGATACAAGCAGAAACAGATACATACAAGATGATACCACAAATGCCTGAAGTGATAATTTTGCAACATGAAGTCACCCAAGCAATTAATTCTACTCACAATTGGAAAGCCCCTGGAAAAGATAAAATAGCAAATTTCTGGCTAAAGAAGTTCACCTCAACACATTCACATCTAACTAAATTATTTAACAGTTACATTGCAGACCCATACACATTCCCTGATACACTTACACATGGAATAACTTATCTGAAACCTAAAGATCAAGCAGACAGAGTAAATCCAGCTAAATATCACCACATAACCTGCCTACCAACAATATACAAAATATTAACTTCAGTCATTACACAGAAATTAATGACACATACAACACAGAACAAAATTATAAATGAAGAACAAAAAGGCTGTTGCAAAGGAGCACAAGGATATAAAGAGCAACTGATAATAGATGCAGAGGTGATATATCAAGCTAAAACTAAACAAAGGTCCCTACACTATGCATACATTTTACCAAAAAAAGCTTTTGATAGTGTACCCCACTCATGGTTACTACAAATATTGGAAATATACAAAGTAGATCCTAAATTGATACAGTTCCTAAACACAGTAACGAAAAATTGGAAAACCACACTTAATATCCAAACAAATACAAATAATATCACATCACAGCCAATACAGATTAAGCGTGGAATATACTAAGGAGACTCATTAAGTACTTTCTGGTTCTGCCTTGCTCTGAACCCACTATCCAACATGCTAAATAATACAAATTATGGATACAATATTACTGGAACATACCCACACAAAATCACACATCTGCTATACATGGATGATCTAAAACTACTGGCAGCAACAAATCAACAACTCAACCAATTACTAAAGATAAGAGAAGTATTCAGCAATGATATAAATATGGCTTCTGGAACAGACAAATGTAAGAAAAATAGCATAGTCAAGGGAAAACACACTAAACAAGAAGATTACATATTGGATAACCACAGCGACTGCATGGAAGCAATGGAAAAAACAGATGCCTATAAATATCTAGGATACAGACAAAAAATAGGAATAGATAATACAAATATTAAAGAAGAACTAAAAGAAAAGATACAGACAAAAAATAGGAATAGATAATACAAATATTACAGAAGAACTAAAAGAAAAATATAGACAAAGACTAACAAAAATACTGAAAACAGAATTGACAGCAAGAAACAACACAAAAGCTGTAAATACTTATGCTGTACCAATATTGACCTACTCGTTTGGAGTAGTGAAATGGAGTAACACAGACCTAGAAGCACTCAATACACTTACACGATCACAATGACACATATATAGAATACATCACATACATTCAACAACAGAAAGATTCACATTAAGCAGAAAGGAAGGAGGAAGGGGATTTATCGACATAAAAAAACCTACATTACGGACAGGTAGACATTTTAAGAAAATTCTTTCTGGAATGAGCAGAAACTAACAAAATACACAAAACAATCACTTATATAAATACATCGGCTAAACCACTGCAATTTCATAACCATTTCTACAACCCTTTAGATCACATAACATCAACAGATACGAAGAAAGTAAATTGGAAAAAGAAAACACTACATGGCAAGCACCCGTATCATCTAACACAGCCACACATCGATCAAGACGCATCCAACACATGGCTAAGAAAAGGCAATATATACAGTGAGACCAAAGGATTCATGATTGCAATACAGGATCAAACAATAAACACCAGATATTACAGCAAGCATATTATTAAAGATCCCAATACCACAACAGATAAATGCAGACTTTGCAAACTACAAATAGAAACAGTAGATCACATCACAAGTGGATGTTCAATAATAGCAAATACAGAATACCCCAGAAGACATGACAATGTAGCAAAAATAATACATCAACAACTTGCCATACAACATAAACTAATAAAACTACACGTTCCCACATACAAGTATGCACCACAAAATGTACTGGAGAATGATGAATACAAATTATACTGGAACAGAACCATTATAACAGATAAAACAACACCACATAACAAACCTGACATCATACTCAGCAAAAGAAGAAATTAACACAACTAATCGAAATATTCATACCCAATACAACAAATATACAGAAGAAAACAGGAGAAAAAATTGAAAATTACATCCAACTAGCTGAGGATGTCAAGGACGTGTGGATCAGGATAAAGTTGACATTATACCAATTATACTATCAACTACAGGAGTCATACCACACCATATCCACCAGTACATCAATGCAATACAGCTACATCCAAACTTATATATACAACTACAGAAATCCGTAATTATTGATACATGTTCAATTACCCGAAAGTTACTAAATGCAATATAACATATACCGTACAGTTAAAAGGAAGTCATGCTTGATCAAGGTCCGTGTCACTTTCCATTTTTGACCGAGATATAACGTTTTTATTGTTGTTTTGACTTGTGGGTTATTTGGTGGTCTATGCAAGAATGGTCTTATGTCTGTATTTGTGTCTTTGTATTCTATATATGTCAGCTGAAATTTTTCTTCTATGTCTAACATGTGTGTCACTTCATGTTGTATTTGTGCTTGTTCTGGTGGCTGTCTTAAGATTTCGTTTTCCTCTGATTGTTTAATTGATGCGTGTTGTTCTTTGTTTGTTTGCTCTGAGATGTTTGAGTCCATTAATGTATTTTTTCTTCTTCTGATTGCACATTATTTTGTTCTAGTATTTGTTGTACTTGTTGTTTGATGTTTTCTAATTCTGACTGGGGTATCCTGTTATTTTTGATTATTACACGGATCTGATCAGCTAGTCGTTGTTCTGTTAAAAATTTTAATTCTGGGTATCTGGTAATAAATGGTGTGTATACTTGTGACCTGTATCCAGTTGTGTTTGTTCCTAAGTTTGTTGCTTGGTAATAACAGAACATGAGGTGTCGGTTAACTTCATCTGACCATCTCATCCTCTGTCTTGGTTTTCCTTCTAGAGTGGTTGCAGGAAGCATATCCTGCAAAACACGTCTATTTGGATTTAAATCATTTTCCAGTTGGCTAGCAGTGTCATTACCATTGTGGGCGGGCATAGGGTTCAAGCGTCGTCCCCGACCACGACGGCACTTGTCCGAGGCTTCTTTAGTTCTGTCCCGAACCAACTAATCACACTAAAAGGGGGGTTAGCCCTATTAGTGGTTTGTTCTTTTCGTCGCCTTTTATGACTGGCAGAACATACTGGAGGCCTATTCTTTTCCCGGGCCTCCACGTTATTATTATCCTTGGATCATTTGTTCAAAGATGTAGAAAAGCCATTTTCTACAATTTGGCAGAAAGAAAGAGCTAATAGTATGTGGAAGCAGATATGTGTATCATAAATTCAAAGAAAATCTTCTATTCTCAGAGGCAATTCAGTCACATACCACATACTGCAGGCTCCACAAATGCTTTGTCCATTTTTAAGAGGAAAATAAGCCATTTTGAATTGAAAATTATAATACTGTTTAGTATTGCATGTGTATGAGTGTTGTATATTTTTAAAACACTGGAAGTAATAGTTCACTGTTGTAAAATCATTTGTATTTTCAAATGTTTGAATACATTCATCATAATTTTAATTTACTAAATCACAGGTTACATATTCAGAATTGTAAAAGAAGTGTTTTATTTACATGTTCTGTTCCATTCTGGTCTGCTGTGCATTATTATGAACTTATGCCTAAATATTTTCAGTGGGGATTGTTTACTTTACATTTTTTGTTAATAAATCTTTCGTCACACTTAAAAACATAGGTTGCTAAGCAAACCAAATGGACAAGACAAATACTCCTAAAATCTGAAAGCAATTCATTTGAATTAATTGTGCACTTAGTGCTGCTTTTGCAACCCTGTTTTTTGTTTCTTCACTAACTTTACATTCAGTCTGAGTGCACTTACAGCTTGTTTGCCTTCCGTGTTCCATTACATTTAAAAAAAAAATCATCCATTTTTTTAAAGTTTAACACATTTAGATACATCACTGTGCTAAGTGCTAAGTTCAACATAGATCGGGGTTTTATAACCAATGGTTTGGGATAGTTAACTGCGTGGCAAAGTCCTATGGAGGGCATTACAATATATTGTTCCATCCAGAGGTCTAAAATTTTTAAGGCGGACGATGGCTAAATTTTTATTAGGGCACTGAGACACTTGATACAAACTGCGGTGATGGATAATCCACAATATTCCTTTCTCCTTTTTTCTCCTTTTAATGTCCTTCTCTGTGTTGTTTTGTCTAAATAGAATGACCAATGGTAACATCTATAAGTGGATGTTCAATTGGTTAAATGTGTGCACAAACAGTATTCTATCTTAAATTTGTTTTTCCATATTGTCTTAATACTGTTTGTGAAAAACATGAGGTGGAAATATGTATTCAGGCCTCAATGCCTAGATAAGCAGGAGTAAGTGCCTGAAAATCAATTGAGGCTGACCAGGAGAACCTACTCTGAACGACCTGAGACTGAACTGAGACAGTACTTATCATGATGATCTGATAGTCATAACACTTTAGTGCAGAGCCATCTCATTGGGTTAACAATTTTCTTATTGGGAAGGAACACAAAACATTTAACAAATTACCTATCTAAAAACTGGTTTTGCTTCATTATGTGTATGAAACTAATAAAAGTTGCTTTTGATTGGTGGTGATATTGTCTTGATTATTGTAGGTTATGCTAATCAGGCAAAGGTTCAGAAACCAAAGTGCTTAGCATCTCAGAAAAAAACAAAATACCATTTAGCATCTGTTAGTGATTAAATTAGTAAAATAAAATTTTGTTATACAGGGTGAGTCACCTAACATTACCGCTGGATATATTTCGTGAACCACATCAAATACTGACGAATCAATTCCGCAGACCGAACGTGAGGAGAGGGGCTAGTGTAATTGGTTAATACAAACCATAAAAAAATGCATGGAAGTATGTTTTTTAACACAAACCTATGTTTTTTTAAATGGAACCCCATTAGTTTTGTTAGCACATCTGAACATATAAACAAATACGTAATCAGTGCCGTTGGTTGCATTGTAAAATGTTAATTACATCCGGAGATATTGTAACCTAAAATTGATGCTTGAGTACCACTCCTCCACTGTTCGATCGTGTGTATCGGAGAGCACCGAATTACGTAGGGATCCAAAAGGAACAGTGATGGACCTTAGGTACAGAAGAGACTGGAACAGCACATTACGTCCACATGCTAACACCTTTTTATTGGTCTTTTTCACTGACGCACATGTACATTGCCACGAGGGGTGAGGTACACGTTCACAAATGGTTTCCATTTTCAATTACGGAGTGGAATAGAGTGTGTCCCGGCATGTCAGGCCAATAGATGTTCAATGTGGTTGCCATCATTTGCTGCACACAATTGCAATCTCTGGCGTAATGAATGTCGTACACGCCGCAGTACATCTGGTGTAATGTCGCCGCAGCCTGCCTCAATACCTTGTTTCATATCCTCTGGGGTTGTAGGCACATCACGGTACACATTCTCCTTTAATGTACCCCACAGAAAGAAGTCCAGAGGTGTAAGATCAGGAGAACGGGCTGGCCAATTTATGCGTCCTCAACGTCCTATGAAACGCCATCGAACTTCCTGTCAAGGGTCAGCCTAGTGTTAATTGCGGAATGTGCAGGTGCACCATCATGCTGATACCACATACGTCGACGCGTTTCCAGTGGGACATTTTTGAGCAACATTGGCAGATCACTCTGTAGAAATGTGATGTATGTTGCAGCTGTTTGGGCCCCTGCAATGAAGTGAGGACCAATGAGGTGGTCGCCAATGATTCCGCACCATACATTTACAGTCCATGGTTGCTGTCGCCCTACCTGTCTGAGCCAGCGAGGATTATCCACGGACCAGTAATGCATGTTCCGTAGATTCACAGCCCCATGGTTTGTGAAACCCCCTTCATCGGTAAACAGGTAGAACTGAAACGCATTCTCTGTTAATGCCCATTGACAAAATTGCACTCGATGATTAAAGTCATCACCATGTAATTACTGATGTAGCGACACATGAAACGGGTGGAAACAGTGACGGTGCAGTATGTGCATGACACTACTTTGACTCAGTCCACCGGCTCTCGCAATGTCCCGTGTACTCATGTGTGGGTTCATGGCAACAGCAGCTAACACACCAGCTGCACCCGCTTCTCCTGTGATGGGCCTGTTACGGACCCGTTTGCATGCTACGACCATACCTGTTGCATACAGTTGGCGGTAGATGTTTTGCAATGTGCGGCACGTTGGATGCTCTTTGTCTGGGTACCGTTCTGCATACACCCTGCAGGCTTCAGCTGCATTTCGTCGACACTCGCCATAGATGAGTATCATCTCCGCCTTTTCAGAGTTCGAATACATCATGGTCACAGTTCCTACAACACTACACTATCACAGACGTCTGGTAACACGGTGTACTACAGTTGGCCTGCGTGCGGAGGTGAATGCAGAATAACAATAGCAGCAAGCGCTACATGCGGACACTGCGGCATCTAGACCAAACCACAACAGTGCTCTACAGCCACACTTGTAAACACGGTCGTCATCGTAAACATGTCCCTGCAGATGCTGCTCGCCGACCGTGGCCTGTATTTGTTACAACATGCAACTGAACGTCGGAGGTTTCAAGCGTCAACTTTAGGTTGCAATATCTCCAGATGTAATTAACATTTTACAATGCAACAAACGGCACTGATTACGTATTTGTTTATATGTTCAGATGTGCTAACAAAACTAACGTGGTTCCATTTTAAAAAAATGTAGGTTTGTGTTAAAAAACATACTTCCGTGCATTTTTGTATAGTTTGTATTAAACAATTGCACTAGCCCCTCTCCTCACGTTCGGTCTGTGGAATCGGTTCATCAGTATTTGATGTGGTTTACGAAATATATCCAGTGGTAACGTGAGGTAACTCACCCTGTATGTTGTCTGCACATATTATGGAAATAAACTGACACATTTAAAAAATGTGAATAAATGTTTCTAAATTAGTGTCATTAGTTGGTCAGTGTTGCAGGTCCTGTATGGCCTTGAACTGACTCTGACCATCTCATGCACTCAACTTCACTTACAAAATCATTATTCTTCTTTGCCATGCTTATTTTGACAGGTTTCTGGTTGCCTAACGTCACTGAAACAATTAAATCAATGAAGGAGTAGTAGAATTTTTTTCATATGAAAGACGTAGTAAACACAGCATAGAGATCCTTTAAGAAAGCGGCAGACCTTTGTCAATGTGAATAATTTATTTTGGTCCACAATACTGTAGAAACTATTTGATGATAGAAACTCTTTCTTAAATTAGCCTCATGTTTTATGATTGTATTTCTGCAGTCAATGCAGTGAATGTTACCTTAGATTGATGTATCACACTTTTCTGACATAGAAACTTGCTGTCTTAGAAAATCATTCCTACTTCATGTTTCATAATTATGAACTTGGTTGTTTAATGTTTTTACCACCATACAACTGACACTAAATGACATTTCTTCTTCTTGTCATCATAGAGATCATTGTTGTAAATCAGCTTCATCGAATCATTTAATAAATGGTTAATACCATTTTCAATCGAACCACTGACAAGTGCTGTGGTAAATCTTATATAAAATTCAAGAACAAAAATGGGCCTAACGCAGAGCTTTGAAGTACTGCATAGCTAAATTTCCTATGCCCTGAAAATTAATGTCTATTTTTGTAACATTGTTCTACCACCTTGTGCGTGACAGAAAGACAAAACTGAAACCAGTTCTAGCTTATTCCACAGATGTCATATCTGTATAATTCTTAAGCAGCAGTTAGTTAGTGATGAGGTCAGAGGCTCTAGATGAGTTGAGAAAGAGCTCATATTTTCATTTATCTTGGCTATAACATTTAAGACTTGCCTTAAAAGTCATAAACTGCTGTTTCAGTCGGTTTGTTCTTCCTGAAACCCTTTCAAGGATTCACGAGGACTGTAATGTTATTAAAAATTTTAGATAACCTTTCATACTTGGAATATGTTGAACACTGTCATATTGGATTGAAATCTGCTCCAAAGTACTTGGTTGTACATTTCTGTCACTGAAACTTCCACCGACCTCGACTTTCACAGTTATACGATTGGTTTTTAAGGTCTCTATTTTAATCAACCTTGATCAACTTTAACTGCTATATCGTCATTATATATCACACATATTGCCAACTGCAAGACTACACATCAGCACTTAGGGTCTCTGTGATCCATCCTTTTCCTAATACTGATGAATTTTGTTCCTCTGCCATCCTTGCATAGCTGCTCTCTTGTTGTGGACTACAAAGCTATAATTTAAATGACTTATTGAATTTAGTTATCTATGTCAAGTGGGAATGATGTGGCCTCTGAGAACCCCATTTTTCATTGGATAAATCAAATTAATAGTGTTCTTCATTGAAACAACAGTTTAGAAGATATCACACTAGCTACATGGTGGCTGTAGAGCATAAGTGCAAATTTGTGACTATATCTTTATTGTAAAATATTTAAGCAACTTTTAATTATTAGTTTATAGATATCACAAATGCTGTGTAGTCAGTGAGTTGTGGCAGGGTATAATATCAGTGTGCACAGTAGATATTTGCTGGTTCTGTATCATGCCCGGATGGTGGGGGGTGGGGGTGGGGTGGGCGGTAAATTTCAGGGGGGTAAATTCATATACCTGAAAAAGACCGTGTTTCACAAAGCAACTAGCCTCCAGTGCATGTTGATCTCTCGATTGCTCATATGATTTTGAAATGAATCCTTGTTGGTTTTTGAACAGTATTGAACATGTTCTAAGTTGATATCTGAATTGATAAGTTGATTTTTGAATGTGTACATAGTGTACATGATGTCTCTGCCAGAGGGGAATCCCTGTCGCATCTAGAAATAAAAACTTTTCTGCAGACAAAAGGGGACGGGGCTATAAGAGCTGAGCTGAATAAGCCCAAACGGATGAATGCCAATTGCTGTATGTTTATGTGGTTGATTAGGTGTGTGAATGATAAGCATTGCTATAATTATTAGCAAAATCCATAGATTCTGACTACCAGTGTGGAAATAAATGACTGACAGGAATAACAGGTAAGTAAGGTAACATATTATCTTCTCGGTGTATCCAAGAAAATGAAATTTTGACAGAAAATTTTTGTCAGATTGCTACACTACTAAGAGCCAGTTGTAAAGTCCCTGGTTAACAGTCAGTTGTTCTATTCTTGAAATAGCATAGAAAACACGTTGTACGAACACACAATAACACCTAACTGGAGAATAAAAGTGGGATAACTAAAGTGGTGATTCTGGAAGGGTTAGTGAAGTTAACAGAAGAATAAGTTTTGACAATGGCAGGAATAGTTACGGAGTTAGTGGTGACAAGATTGATTGTTAGAATGAGGAAGCAGAAGAAATGGTGACATCACACAAATTATATTGAAGAATATGATGATTCCAAATTTATATAAATATTTAATACTACTACTACTCAATATCATGGTTGAGAAACTGGAGCATATGAATGAAATATGGAACTATTTCATAACCTAAGACTTTTTGCTTCTCTTAGGTCCAATAGGCATTTGCTATTGGTACTTCGTGAATTATGTTCTGTGGTGTTACTTATGTAAATGAGATAGATAAAAATGACCATTTGTGTCAAAACAGTCTCGCTTATTTGGTATGTGTTACAGCTGCTGCAATATTAAAAATGCCTATTTTCTTTTACCAAGCAGACAGTGACAAAACAGATGTAATCAAATAGAGAAACCACATCAGTCTTGGGTACTATTCGTATGAAAAGTTTTTTCAGTATTAAACAATGACATTTTGATTTTTCATGTAGCAATATGGTTGATGTA
This sequence comes from Schistocerca serialis cubense, assembly GCF_023864345.2. Lineage (NCBI taxonomy): Eukaryota > Metazoa > Arthropoda > Insecta > Orthoptera > Acrididae > Schistocerca > Schistocerca serialis. The sequence goes on from NC_064640.1 coordinate 529,640,941, forward strand.
CTTTGATGAGGTAATAGATTCTTTTGCAGAAAGGAAAGCATGCCATGTAAAGCTGTAGCAAGATTGGAGAGGAAAAAATGCTGAGACCTAAGGGTTGAAGAAATGTGCACTGTATTGCTTGTTTCTTGCTTTTTTAATGCTTTTATGTTTCCTATATTCAGTTTTATTTCACATAAAAGAGTCAGTTATTAGTTAATAGGCAATAGAGAGCAAATTTTCTGAAGAATTCTTATTCTTCCAGTCACAAATAATCCCACACAACATTAATTGTGAGGATTTTTTAAGGACATTTTAATTTCCAATGTCCTGAATATAGGTTTGATGCCTTCCATTGCAAAATATACACATTTAAATTTCTCAGAGCAAAACACAGTGATGTGTGATAGAAGAAAGCTGTGAGAAGAGGTGTGGAACTGGACTTTGGCACACTGAAGACCAACAAACATATATTTCTTATATATCAAACTCTTCAGGAAGATGCGCACTATGGAATGAACATATTTTTGAAAAATTGATTTTTTTTTTTAAATTTTTGATGTCCTGTCCTAAACTCTCATGAGTGGGGGGAGGGGGGGAGGGGGGTGCCACTATCTAGTTTTAGCCGTGGTTCAGAAATATCGTAGATCTGGGGCTGTTCTGTACTGAAGGGAAATGAGCAGGCTCAGACCTGAAGTGTCCATATATGTATTCACTTAACTTAGTATATTCCATCTGGATAAGTAAAGTAGAGTGCATTGTGAGTGCTTTATTCTGAGAGGAAGGTGCTAGAAAAATTCTGCAGAATCAGAGCCATGAAATTGTTAACAATGTTTATAATATTATGAACAATATCACTGATTTAAGCCAGCTAATTACCCGAAAAACCTTCAAGTATTTGTTACTGATGTTACATCTGTAGCCATGAAATCCACTGAAAATGAGGACCATTGAGTTAACATAGTTCCATTACATACATAATGAGTAAGAAATGTCAGTGGAAAGATCTAACCCAAGTCATCCAGTCAACAATAGCTAATTTAAATCAAATGAACAATGAATGCCCAACTTTGTGAACATTGGTTCCTATTTTTTAAAAAATAATAGCATTTGTTCAGTCATACATAGCATTCTTATTATGGTAAATAATCTTCAGTAGTGTGGAATGAGAAAAGTTAAGCAGTTATCATAAAGAATGGCTTGCCAATACTTACCATCTGAAGGCAAAGTTCTTATTACTGCCAACAGTCACATTTAAAAGTAGTCTCTTCCTCAGAGATTAAGTAAGGATGGCCTGGGGAAGCTTAGAAAGGAAGGATGGCTCTCTCGAACCAAATTATGAGGGCGAACCAAATTATGAGGGGAACCTTCTGTTGCGAGGACAAAGGGAGACATAAATGAAAGGGGAGATGTCACAGAGGGTATGAGGTCAAAGATAATACATTGTTTACTACTGTGGCAGCTTCAGTTCAGAGGTGATGAGGACAGTATGGATTAAGAGGAAGAGAAATAAAATGAATAGTATAGTTAAGGACTAGAAGAAAAAGAATATGAGGAACAACCTTTTGGTAATTGTTTGTATTTCAGACACATCAAGACCATAATAATATTTCTAAACAAACAAGAAAAATATATTTTATTTGTCCATAAGACACAATAGTTTAACATTCTTTTCAAACCTGACTGTTTTAGAAACAGTATAGACATTTCCAAAATAAGTAGATGTGTGTCTGAGAAAAGTATCATTACTGCAGTCCAGTAGATAGGAGCTTGTGTAAATACCTACATTATAAACACAGAAGAAAAACTTATTGCTTTAGAAATTTTCCTTATGTGAAGTCAAGATTGCAGATAAATATGTTGTGCCTGTTGATTGCAATTTATTTTAAATTCTTAATAAGTGCTTAATACGTTTATTTACATTTCAGATCGTCATTACAAGGTAACAGTGGAACTGGCTCAACCGCAACATGCAGAATCTTGGGTTCAAGGTTTTATGCGGATCTCATTACACAGTGACACTAATGTAATTAAAAATTTGGACCTCACACCAAGGTATTAATTATGTTAAAATATTGTAAAGCATGTGCTAGACTTAATTTAGTTAATGCGGTTCAAAGTATGTAACAAAATAAATTGAGTTTACTGTGAGTAGTAAAATGCAGTTGTCGCTCATATTGTGTTGTTGCACAATATATACCACTTTTTAAATAACTGTGATGAGTAACTTCTCTAAAAATACTCATTATAATGTATCACTCATAACACATATAGTTACACAAATGAAATTAATAAATCAGTAATGGTTAATGGAAAATTAATACAAGTGGGATGGATAAGAAACTGTAGAATGTCTGGCATACAAACATATAAATAGATGTTGCACCTTTCTGGTTTAATTAACTGAGGTATTCTTTTAGAAATCATGTTAGACTACTGGCCATTAAAATTGCTACACCACGAAGATGACGTGCTACAGATATGAAATTTAATCAACAGGAAAAAGATGCTGTGATATCCAAATGATTAGCTTTTCAGAGCATCCACACAAGAATGGCGCCGGTGGCAACACCTACAACGTACTGACATGAGGAGAGTTTCCAACCGATTTCTCATACACAAACAGCAGTTGCTAGCGTTGCCTGGTGAAACGTTGTTGTGATGCCTCGTATAAGGAGGAGAAATGTGTACCACCATGTTTCCGACTTTGATAAAGGTCGGATTGCAGCCTATCACGGTTTTGGTTTATCGTATCGCGACATTGCTGCTCGCATTGGTCAAGATCCAATGACTGTTAGCAGAAATTGGAATCAGTGGGTTCAGGAGGGTAATACGGAATGCTGTGCTGGATCCCAACTGCCTCATATCACTAGCAGTCGAGATGACAGGCATCTTATCCACATGGCTGTAACGGATCGCGCAGCCACATCTTGATCCCTGAGTCAACAGATGGGGACGTTTGCAAGACAACAACCATCTGCATGAACAGTTCGATGAAGTTTGCAGCAGCATGGACTATCAGCTTGGAGACCGTGGCTGCAGTTATCCTTGACACTGCATCACAGACAGGAGCGCCTGCAATTGTGTACTCAGCGACGAACCTGGCTGTGATAATGGCAAAAGGTCATTTTTTTGATGAATCCAGGTTCTGTTTACAGCATCATGATGGTCGCATCCGTGTTTGGCAACATCGTGGTGAACGCACATTGGAAGCGTGTATTCGTCATCGCCATACTGGCATATCACCCGGCGTGATGGTATGGGGTGCCTTTGGTTAAACGTCTTTGTCACCTCTTGTTCGCATTGACAGCACTTTGAACAGTGGACGTTAAATTTCAGATGAGTTATGACACGTGGCCCTACCCTTCATTCGATCCCTGCGAAACCATACATTTCAGCAGGATAATGCACGACCGCATGTTGTAGGTCCTGTACGGATCTTTCTGGATACAGAAAATGTTGGATTGCTGCCCTGGCCAGCACATTCTCCAGATCTCTCACCAATTGAAAACGTCTGATCAATGGTGGCCGAGCAACTGGCTCGTCACAATATGCCAGTCACTACTCTTGATGAACTGTGGTATCGTGTTGAAGCTGCATGGGCAGCTGCACCTGTACATGCCATCCAAGCTCTGTTTGACTCAATGCCAAGGTGTATCAAGGCCGTTATTACGGCCAGAGGTGGTTGTTCTGGGTACTGATTTCTCAAGATCTATGCTCCCAAATTATGTGAAAATGTAATCACATGTCAGTTCTAGTATGATATATTTTTCCAATGAATACCCGTTTATCATTTGCATTTCTTCTTGGTGCAACAATTTTAATGGTCATTAGTGTACGCAGATCACAGCATGAAGAAGAGTTTTCAGTGATGTGAAATAGGTCCAGATACACACATTATAAATTGCTTCTGGACAGAGCACCTATTACCACCTATCACTTATTATTATGTATGTGGTAGCTATGAAGCGGATTTGGATTACTTTATTTGTTCATAAAATGGCTGGAAATTAACATGTCACTGGATACACAGAAAATCTACTACACTGGTAAAAAACTGCCTCTTTTCTAGTTACCATGTTGTACAGGCTATTTGCTCTTTTCACTGCTGGTCAGTTGTAGTTCCAAGAGCAAGACAAATGAAATAGGGTGCTTTAGATCACACTATAAATGTATTGCTTTTAATCTAGCTTTGTTAAATTTCTTGTGTGTGTGCTCTTCCACTGCTAAACAGTTATTCGTACTGTATATTGTTGTGCATTACTCTGTTTATTCTTCACCTCTGATTTTACATTATTATATTAATTGTTTCATAGAGTATACGTTATTCAAGCAATGCTTCACAATATCAAGGTACCGTAATAACCTCATTGTGCAATCCACCATAAGCAGCGTAATGATTGAAGTATCTATTAGACAGCTAATTTCAGTGACCAAACCATAGTTTTTTTTGGGGGGAGGTGGGGGCTGTACTTAGGAGTATGGAGTATTTTTAATCCTGTGGAAGACAAATGACAACTTGTAAGTAGCCATAAAAATGTTTCAGTTCCAGACCTATTAAGAACCTGTGTAATACAGACATTTAAACTGTTTTCTAGGAAGAAAACCCCTGGACTTCACTGTATTTTTTGCTTTCCCTGAGAGCTAGAGGAGGGCAGTGCCACTGCCCTCCGCCCTCCTTGCTTCTGGGTGTGGGCACCCTCAATTGCTAACTATGCATTCCACATAATAATCCCATTTGTAAATATCTTCTCATTCATAAGATTGTGATATACACTAGTACCATGTAGAATAGCCAAAGTCACACTTGATTCAATGTTCCCCCTTCTTGTAACACCACTCTGGTATAAAATTTCGGAAACTTCTTGTAGTGTCTTATGTAAACAAAGCTGGTTTCTTAAAAATAACCTTTTTATTTAATTGTGTCTCCAATTTTTATGTCTTCATTTATCAAGCTTTCTAATATGATTCTGGGATGCTAGTGACAGGATCAATAATGTTTTCTACAGAAATTTCCCAATTTTCATATTTAAGAGGATGGAAGACCAGATTATAGCATCCTATTGATGATGTCATTACAGGTGGTCATATTGTAGAGCATATCATTTTGTAATTCTGCTGCTATTTGTAACTGTTGACATTCTTTTATTCTTATGTTGGAATTTACTTGAAGTACCTTTTTTAAGAGATTTGTCATTACCGAACTTCCCTTTCACTTCCAGTAGTTTTGGTATGAAAATGGTAGATTGTGAATGGTGTGGAAAAAAAACTCAAAAGTACTATTACACTTCCTCCTGCAAACACCACTAGAATCTTTTGGTGCACAATTAATGTTAATGACATAATATTGCAGACAGAAAACTTACTTTATGACATAAAACTCAACTTCTGACATGTTCTTTCTGTGGTGTGTTTGTTTTGTATAATATGTTAACTAGTTCAAAATAGGGAAAACTTTTGGCCCCAGGGAAGTATTTGCCATGTTCTATATCCATTATCTGAAAAAAAACTGACACTAATTTACCACTATTTTATCATAGATCTCAGGAGAAATAGTGCATTCCATGTTAAGTAGAAAAAAAACTACAGGTTCTTCCAGTTTATAAATTGAATCCAGGACAGCTGCAACAAAACTACATACTATATATTTGATGCCAACTGTTCTTAAATAATTAGCACAGATTTTGCAGGCATGGGTCATGTGAAACCTAGCGTTCATCTTTTTCATTCATGAAACCCAGAAAGCTCTATGGAACAGTTTCCAAGTAGCTATCACATGTTTTGACTTCTGGAAAGCCTTCAGTACAGTTCTGTACTGCTGTTCATCAAATAAAGTATATGCTTAAGGAATACTGTCAATTTGGGTCTGAGCACATGGACTACGTTCTCAGATATGTGCGTGGCTTGAAAACTTATTAAGTGATAAAACAGTGTCCTCAGTGGCAAGTGTTAGTAATAGAACGTTGTCCTGAATGGTGAGCATTCATTGCAGACAAAGAAATCCTCAGTAGTGCCCCAGGAAAGTGTGACAGAACCACTCCAATTTTCTACATACATAAAATATCGTATGGATAGTGTGAGCAGTAGTCTGCAATTTTTCATTGATGGTGCTGTAGTGTACAGGAAATTGTTGTCTTCAAGTGACTGTAGGAAGATACGACCCGGGACAACTGGGAAAAACCCAGGAATTTTTTCATCCGGGAGAAAAACGGGAAAAACTCAGGAATTTTTTAGAATTCCAGGAATTTTTCATTGTTTTAGTTTTTTGTTAAATTTTTGTAATTTTGACTGGTAAGAACCGATACTCTAACAAATATATTTCCATATCCCGCTACTGCAGAATAGAACTTCAACAATAAAACATAATGAGAGAAAAAAATGAAAATAACTTAAATTTCAAAGGAAATGCGCCATATACAGTGACGACGGACAGTGCTCATGCAAGCATGTGCCAACAGCAAAATGTGTCAAAGGCTTTAGGAAGACTGTGCAATGCTTCATAACAACAAATTACCTCCGATGAGCATGAAGTCAAAACTGTTTACATTAGATTCATTTTTAGCAGTTACGAGCGGGCTCATTTGCGTGCGCAGTTGAGTCGCCTTTGAGTATTAGAGTCTCCTGCTTCTGGCTACAGGAATGTGACTGTTGGCTGTGCAAGCAGTCACAGAAGGCAGCTAGATGCTACCGGGAAAAGGGGACACCAAATTCATATTCTTGAGGGAAAATAAACTTGTTTCACAAAGCACTTAGCATCCAGCGCACGTTGGTCTATCAATTATTCATATGATTTTGAAACACATCCCTGTTGGTTTTTGAACATTTTTGAACACTTTTTAAGTTGATTTCTGAATGAATCATAAGTTGATTTTTGAATGCGTGCATAGTGTACGTGATGTCTCTGTCAGGAGACTCCTCATTGCATCTAGAAATAAACTTTCCTCAGACAAAAGGGGACGGAGCTATACAAGCTGAGCAGAGTAAAGCCGAACTCTGTCTGATTATGTGGTTGGTTGGGTTTGCGAATGATCATTGTTGATATAATTACTAGCGAAATCCATAGATTCAGACTACCAGAATGGAAATAAATGAGTAACAGGAATAACAGATGAGAAAGATTACGTATTATCTTCTCGGTGTATCCAAGAAAATGAAATTTTGACAGAAAATTTTTGGCCAGATCGCTACACTAGTAAGGACCAGTTGTCAGCCACTTAAGTTATATTCTGGAAGTAATGCGGAAAACGTGTTGTACGAACATGTAACAACGCCTAACCGGAGAATAATCGCGGGATAACTGAACCTGTGATTCTGCCAGGGTTAGTCAGTTAATCGGCGAACAAATTTTGACAATGGCAGGAATAGCTACAGAATTGGTGATGACAAGATTGTTTGTTAGAATGAGGAAGGAGAAGAAACAGGGACATCACACAAATTATATTGAGAATAAGACAATTCCAAATTTATATAAAAATTTCGTAATACTACTTTTCGATCTCGTGCTTGAGGCACTGGTGCATATAATGAAACATGAAACTATTTCCTAACATAAAGCATTTTGCTTGTAGTAGGCCTAATAGGCATTTGATATTGGTACTTCATGAATTATATTCTGTCATGTTATAAAAATGACCATTTGTGCCAAAACAGTCTCGTTTATTAGATGTGTATTACAAAATTGCTGCAATATTAGAAAGGCCTATTTTGTTTTATCTAGCAGACAGTGACAAAATAGATGTAATGAGGTCGAGAAACCACACCAGTCTTGGGTATTATTTGTATTGAGAGCTTTTTCAGTGTTAGATAATGACATTTCGATTTTTCATGTAGCAAAATGTTTGATGAACTTTGATGAGGTAATAGATCCTTTCGCAGAAAGGAAATCATGCCATGTAAAGGTTTAGCAAGATTAGAGAGAAAAAAATGCTAGGTGTTAAGAATTGAAGAAATGTGTACTTTCTTGCTTAGCTCTTGTCTTTATTGGTTTTATGTATCCTATATTTAATTCTATGTCACACAAAACAGCAAGTTGTTAGCTAATAGGCAATAAAGAGTGCAAATTTTCTGAAGAGTTCTTGTTCTCCTGATTACAAATAATCCCATTTGCTATTAATTACAAAAGTATACACGTTTCGGTACCACAGAGCGAAATACAGTGACGTGCGAGGGAAGAATGCTGTCTGAAGAGACGTGGCATGGCACTTTGGCACACTTATGACCAAAATACATGTCTTACATTTCCTCAAACACATATGTTTTATGTTTCAGACTTTTCAGAAAGATGTGCGCTACAAGAGAAACATAGTTTTGAAAAGTCGATTTTTTTTAGTATTGACCCGGTTAGCAAATATTGTAGATCCGAGGCTGATGCGCAGAGCAGTCTGAGTTATAGTGAGTAGTCTCCACATGACCCGTGTTTACATTTAGTGATTTTGCTGTTTCCCCTTCGTTTTTACTCTCATGTCAAATGAAAACAAAATGGATATCTGTTACCAGTAGCTATCAAGTGAATTAAAATACATTCACATAATTACAGAATTATTAGTTTCAGATTTTATTTTATTTCCAACTTTACTGACAGTGAAGTTATTTTTGTCTGCTTGCTAAAGAAATTTGTCTTTTATTAACCTTTTCTGCAGAGGCAGTCAATGTATTTGAAACGAAATGTTTAATTCCACAGAACTGGCTTGTTTCAACTGTTCACTGCATTTAAAGTGCATGTTTTCATCTTCTAGCAGGTGTGGCATTATGCCATAACAAAGAACCAAACATGATGTAGTACAGTATTGGTGCTCCAAGAAAATTTAAATTCCGAAACCCACACTGAAAAACTTAATATCAGGTCGAGGTCTACTTCATTGGGAATCTGGACATACGAATGTGCACTTTAAGTAGGCTATGCATTTTAAATGTGCACATTTGAGCATGGTTCACGAAATTCTGATGCTCTTGGAGTATCCTGTGATGTCTTGTTTCTTTTATGACATAATGTATGATCTTTCAATGTTTTACACGTACATACATATGCGCTTCCTGCATCATGGTAGCTGTGCAAGAGCGGTGTCGCCTGTTATCTGTGCTCTCTGGCAACTGCTGAAACGAACCTATTTCTAACAGGTTGTGGGAAAATATTGCGAATGGTGGTTTGAAAGGCGCTACTTTCAAAGTAAATATCCTTTTACGTAAGTTGAACTATGTGCGAGAATCTACCATGAATTTCTTAAATCACAGAGCATTTGACTGTCATTTAAAAGTCAACTCTTTGATGATGAGCCATTTAGAAGAATTTCTAACCCCAAAGATCAGACATTTATGTCACTATTAAAAATTTTACTGGCACATTTGTGTGATATATCTTAAAGTGTAACACGCGCAAAAAAGATCAACATCATATGCAAAAGCTTAGCTTCTCTTGCAGCTTATCAACCTTAGAGACCAATATTATATGTGCACACTTTGCTTTTCTTGTAGCAACACTATGTATACTAATTTAAACTATTAACTTTTCCTCTTTGTGTGTTCGTGCCACTAATCAGCAATGTTGCTGTCAGCTGACTATATCACATGTCCTTTGCTCTGAATACCCGCTGTCATCGGCTGGTGAGATCACGTGATATGAGCTATAACTGGCTTACAGAAGTGCATCACAATCTCGATTTCAATGATTCAGAAAGCGACATGTGGTGTTTGATGGAATTCCAATGTATACTTTTGTAATACGAAATTATGCAGTGTACATGTTGTTGCACATCAAAGATATTTCCAAAATGTGTCTTTTTCCCTGAGTTTTGGTTGATAAGTTCTGCAGGGAAAATATAATGTCACTTAACACAGAAAAAGTGTGTTTTCACCCGGGAGAAAGTGTATTTTTAACCGGGAAATCCGGGAAAAATCTGCGCACACGTGCCCACACACACACACACACACACACACACACACACACACTCACTCTCTCTCTCTCTCTCTCTCTCTCTCTCTCTCTCTCCCTCCCTCCCTCCCCCCCCCCCTCTCCCCCCTTCACACACACACACACACACACACACACTCACTCTCTCTCTCTCTCTCTCTCTCTCTCTCTCTCTCTCCCTCCCTCCCTCCCTCCCCCCCCCCTCTCCCCCCTTCTCCCCTCCCCCACATACCTGCTTCCTTCACTATTCCTTGATGCCTCAGGATGTGTTCTATCAACTGAATCCTTCTTTTAATCAAATTGTGACATTAATTTCTTTTATGTTATTCAATCTACTCATCTAATCTGCAGAATTCTGGAGCACCACATTTCAAAAGCTTCTATTCTCTTCTTAACTGACTTGCTTATTGTCCATATTTCACTTACATACATGTATGCATGCTCTTGATATGTTTTGATCTTACTGTTAGCCAGCTTTATCTGTGCCTTACTCCCTACATTGTCTATTTGAACATCTGTGAAAAGCTGTCTCACAAATTTCTCTGATATTAAGATCTGCGAGGGCCCAAAGAACAAATTTTCATTGCTGTAGAAATGCTCACTGGCTACACTGATGCCCATTTCTTCATAAAAGCTGGAGGCTCTTGAATGAACTTCCCACAAAACCTCATGTTCCACTGGCCACAGATTTTTCAATTTTCTGCAGATAAATATGTGTTTGTGTGTTCTAACTATTCTCATCATATTTTTAATTTACCTGACTTGCATAAGAGGGACATCATTCTACATTTTAAAGTCTCAGTGAGGTTTCTGGGCCTCATTTTTTCTCCAAATTACCATGGTTACCACACCTGAGGCACTCTTGCATATGCTTTTAGTACATTGCTTTATGACACCTTAACTGAGCACCAGAACTCAGTAGCTGTATTTATGGATGGGTCTAAACAGGGGGACTCCATTGCTTGCTCTCTTGCTTTCCCTGATCGTATTCTCAAGATCCGACTGCCTCAAGACTTTACTGCCTTCTATATGGAATTATATGCCATCTCAAAGGCACTGGGGCAGATAAGACACGTTTTGAGTGTGAAATTCCTTGTTTGTTCTGATTCCCTGAGTGCCCTTAACTCTCTACAACACTTGTACCCAGCAGATAAAGTAGTCCAGAATATCCAGGATGCCCTCCTTGTACTACAAATGCTGGGGAAAGAGGTTTCTTTCTGCTGGGTGCCAAATCATATGGGTGTTGCGGGGAATGAAATGGCAGATGTAGCAGCCAAGGAGGCATGTCAGTGTGCTAAATTAGTTGAATCCACCATCCACCTGCATGCTCTCACCTTGCTGTTGAGGTATAGAGTCATGCATCAGTGGGAAGAAGAATGGCTGGAAGTGGTAGATAATATGGTGCACCTCATTAAGTCCACAACACAACTGTTCTACATCTACATCTACATAGATACTCCACAAGCCACCGTATGGTGCATGGCGTAGGGTACCCTGTACCAGTACTAGTCATTTCTTTTCCTGCTCTACTCACAAATAGAGCAAGGGAAAAATGACTGTCTATATGCCTCTGTATGAGCCCTAATTTGTTGTATCTTATCTTTTTGGTACCTACGTGCAGTGTATGTTGGCAACAGTAGAATCATCTGGCGATCAGCTTCAAACGCAAATTTTATAAATTTTCTCAATAGTGCTTCTCAAAAAGAAAGCTGCCTTCCCACCAGGGATTCCCATTTGAGTTCTCGAAACATCTTCATAACATTTACATATTGTTTGAACCTGCTGGTAACAAATCTAGCAGCCTGTCTCTGAATTGCTTCAATATCTTCCTTCAATCTGACATGGTACATATCCCAAACACTGACCTTCCCTAGCACAGTTCTCACATGCTTGTTCCATCTCATATCACTTTGCAGTGTTACACCCAGATATTTAAACAGTGGCTGTGTCAAGCAGGACGCTAATAATGCTGTATCCAAACATTACAGGTTTGATCTTCCTACTCATCTGCATCAACTTACATTTTTCCACATTTGGGGCTAGCTGCCTTTCATCACACTAACTGGAAATTCTGTCTAAGTCATGTTGTATCTTCCTACAGTCACTCAACTTCGACACCTTACTGTACACCATGGCTTCATCAGCAAACAATTGCAGATTTATGCTCACCCTGTCAGCCAAATTATTTATGTATAAAGAGAACAACAGCGGTCCTATCACACTTTTCTGGGGCGCTCCTGACCGTACTCTTGTCTCTGATGAACCTTTGCCATCGAGGACAACACACTGGATTCCATTATTTAAGAAATCTTCAGGCTGCTCACATATCGTGAACTTATTACATATGCTCGTAACAACTTGGAGTGGGGCACTATGTCAGATATAGAAATAAGGAATCTGCATGTTGCCCTTCATCCATAGTTTGCAGTACATCATGTGAGAAAAGAACAAGCTGAGTTTCACATGAGTGATGCTTTCATGGACATAAGCTTTTCAGTCTCAAGAAAGTTTGTTTGTTATATTCAGAATGCGAATGTGTTCAAGGATTCTGCAGCAAACACAAGTTAAGTATATTGGTCTGTAACTTTGCAGGTCTGTTGTTTTACCCTCTTATATACTGTAATCATTACACTTTCTTCCAGTCACTTGGGACTGGGTGAGGGATTCACAATAAATGCAAGCTGGGTAAGGGACCAATGCTGTAGAGTATTCTTTGTAAAATTGAACTGGGATTCCATCTGGACCTGGTGATTTATTTGCTTTCAAATATTTCAGTTGTTTCTTTATGCCAGGATACTTATTATTATGTCGTTCATATGGTAGTCTGTCTGATGGTCAAATGATGGTATTTTTGTAAGACTCTCATGTCTGAACAATGTCTTGAATTTGAAATTTAAAACTTTACTTTCGTTTTTCTATCTTCAGCTGACACACCATACTGGTCAACAAGGGACTGAATTGATGCCTTACACCTGCTAAGTGATGTTATGTAAGACCAGAATTTTCTCAGGTTCTCAGCCAGATCTTTTGCTCAGGTGTGACAGAGGTAGTTGTTGTATGCTGTGTGCATAGATATTTTCACGGATGCATGAATCTCGACTAACCTCCACTTGTCGTCATTTGTGTGTTCCCTTTTGAACTGAGAGTGTAACAGCCTTTGCTTCCTCAGCATCCTCTGAATTTCATTATTGAATCATGGTGGGTCTTTTCCATAACTCTCCAGACCATGATGTACAATCTGCTTAAACTTTGGTCATAAATCCTCTACATCCATCTTACTGGAACTAAGTGATGCCAATTCATGGTCTAAGTCTGGTGCTAATAGCAGCTTATCTGCTGTGTCTAGCAGGAACACTCTCTTAGCCTCCTTGACTGGTTTATTAAATTTTGTAAACATAGTAATCGCTAATCCCCATTTATATACTCACGTTGTTGATAAGGTCATTCTATACTCACATTGTCGATAAGGTCTGGCCTGTTTGTATCTAAAAGGTCTAAACTATTTCCATTGTGTGTGTCTGCTGCCAAGCTAGCTGTTCAAGACATTTTCCAGAAAACATGTTCAGAAGCATTTCTCATGACTGTCTGTTTGTACCACACACTATGAATCCACAGGCATCCCAGTCTATACTCAGTACGTTAAAGTCGCCTCCAACTAGTATTGCATGATCTGAATATTTACACACTACTGACCATAAACTTTCTATGAATGACTCTAGAACTGTCACAGCAGAACTGGGTGGCCAGTAAAAATATCCAACAATTAACTTTTTTCAATTACATGTGTTATACATGACCTGATAACTTCAGTGTCACACTCAACTTCAAACTCAAAAGAGAAAATATTTTTGTCAATTGCAATAAACACTCCCCCTCCTATGACCTCTAATCTGTCTTTTCGATTTATGTTCCATGACTCGCTAAATATCTCAGAGTTCTCCACTTTGAGTATCAGCCATCTCTGGGTCCCAAGAGTAATTTGAGGGTGAGAACTTTTCTGGAGGGCAGTAAATTTGGGGACACTATGAGGATTACTCTGACAGTTTACTGATACAATTATGACAGGTGAAGTGTCTTTATTCTGAACACCGTTTGACTTCTATTCTGAACACAGTTTGACTTCCCTTGCTGCATGTCAACTGGAAAGTGATTATCAGGGCACCTCAAACTACTGCCTAGCCTCAAAAACCCTCATGTGCAGACCACAAGCACTCTGCTTCCAGAGTAGCAGCTTTCTTTGTGTAGTGCACCCCTGACCTATCAAGGGGAGTCCTACAAATCCCTAAAAGATAATGAAGGTCAAGAAATCTGCAGCCAAGACCATCACAGAGTCCACAAAGCCTTTGATTGAGACCCTCCACTTGGCCCTAAACCAAAGGACACTGATCAACTCTGGGAATGATGCAGCAAATTGTGAGCTCTGCTTGCAGCCCATGTGCGAGGCCAGCAGTCTTCACCACCTCTGCCAGCTGCTTGTATGAACTGAGGGTTGCCACAGAACCCATGCGACAGGCATCATGGGTGCCGACGTGAGCCACAACTTGCAGACAACTGCACCCTGCATGCTCAATCTGCCTGAGGGTTTCCATAAGTGCATAAGCGCCTAACATAGGAGCTCCCAATAACTAGTAAACCCCCCTCCCCCCATCGCCCCATGTGCCTGCTCGGATCCTGCTGAAGGAGCAGCCACCTGTCAACCCACAGGGTGAATGGGTGAGGCCAGGTGGCCAATCTTCACATTGGCCCCCCACCTTTAGCGATGCAAATGCGTTACTATTCGCCACTCACCCTGTTGTGAGTGCAGATCCACCATGATGGGTGCACTAGGAGGTGCCTCAGAAGCAGAGCCCATAGCCAAAACAAGCGACATCTGAGGTGTCCCATGTGACACACCAGATTCTCTGCTACCGCTGTACCTCGAGGAAGCAGCCTGAAGGTGACTGACCATAGCCAAACCATAGAATGTGAGAGTTATACACCTCCTTCCAGCCACACAAGTGGGATGAGGTTCTCCTTACTCCTTTTCTCATAAGTCGCAGCCTTCTGATGCATGGCTTCTTGCTCCAATGAGAGGACCCTCCAGTGTGTGGTCTTATGGCATACAGATCACAGTGCACCACATTTTACTAGACTGTGCTTTATTTTCAGACCAAAGGGTGGAAGCTCATTTGCTGTCTATCTTATCTGACAATCAGATAATCCCACTTGTTCCCTGAAATTTTAGAGTGCCATTTTTTGTGTGTTATCAGGGTGGCTGGTTGATATATGTTTTTGGTGAGTGATCAGATAGGTGCATAGTGCTGAGAATCTTTTAGTTTTCCTCTATTCTTTGTTGTGTTTTGATAGTTTTTGTACATCTCCTGATTGGTGGCATTGTTTTTCATGCCATGAGAGAGTGTGACTGAGCAGGTGATAGAGTGAATTAGTTAGTTAGTTACGTGTTCCATTGATCAATAGCACGTAAAAACCATTATGATATGTGAAACGTGTCAAATGCACAAGAAATGTGCACGCACAGGAAACAAGGGTTTTTTTACATTATAGAGTTATACCTAAATATTTCTATTATCTATCCCATTCCCTTAAGTGGCACAAAATGCATATATTATGCATATATTATATCTCCAGATTTATTTACTCATATTCAAGAGTTCATCTATGGTATAGGAGGAGTTGTCAAGGAGGCATGATTTCAATTTGTTTTTGAAACTATTACTGCTGTCTGTCAGACATTTTATTTCATCTGGTAATTTATCGAAAAGTTTTATAGCAGCATATTTTACCCCTTTCTGTGCCAGATAGGTTAAGTAAAGGATAGTGTAGGTCTTTCATTTTTCTGGTAATGTAATCATGAATGTCGCCGTTGATTTTAAACTGGTCCATGTTGTTGAGAAAAAATGTCATTACTGAGTAAATGTACTGTGAAGCAGTTGTAAGAATTCCTAACCTTTTAAACAGCTGCCTACAAGATGTGAGGCTATGAACCCCACACATTATTCTAACCACTTTCTTTTGAGCAGTGAATACTTTTTCTCTAAATATTGAGTTACCCCAAAATATTATCCCGTATGACATCGAAGAGTGAAAGTATGCAAAGTATGTTAGCTTACTAATTTCTATATCCTCAAAATTGGCAATTATTCTGATTGCAAAAGTTGCTGAACCTAGTCACTTTAGGAGATCCAAAATATGACTTTTCCAATTAAGATTCTTACCTATATGTACACCCAAAAACTTAGTATGCTGTACCCTGGCTACTGACTTCTGTTAATGTGTTATGTTTATTGAAGGAATTATACTTTTTGCAGCAGTAAATTGGATGTGCTGTGTTTTTTCAAAGTTCAGAGCAAGCCCATTCACAGAAAACAAATTAATAACTTTTCCAAAGACCTTATTTGTATCATTTTCTATCAGACTTTCTTTTACTGGTTTAATAATTATGCTTGTATCATCAGCAAACAATGTCAGTTCAGCATCTTGTTTCACATAAGAAGGGATGGCATTCACATATATCAAGAACAGGAGGGGACCATGATCGAACCTTGTGGAGCACCTAATGTAATTTCACCCCAGTTAGATGAAGTGGCAAACTGCTTTGAATCACTTGAAGCATATAAAGAGACTTTTTGCTTCCTGTTCTGTAGATATGACTTAAACCACTCATATGCTGTTCCATTTATACCATAGAATTGTAATTTCTCTAACATAATGTCATGGTTCACACAATCAAATGCTTTGGATAAGTCACAGAATAATCCTACTGGTGACATTTTACTATTTAAAGACTCTATTACGTGGACAGTGAAATTGTATATTGCTGTCTCAGTGGAACAACATTTCTGAAATCTGAACTGTGATTTACTAAGTATCCCATAACTGTTGAGATGGCTAACCACTCTTGAGTACACTACTTTCTCAAAAATTTTTGAAAATGCTGTAAGCAAGGATACTGGCCAGTAATGATTGACATCTGTGGTTTCCCCCTTTTTGTAGAGAGGCCTGATGATTGCATATTTTAACCTGTGTGGAAAAATACCCTCAGTCAGTGATACATTACATATGTGACTCAAAACATCAGATGTAATTCCTCTACATTGTTTTAATAACTTGTTAGAGTGAGTGTGATTTTATCTCAGTTTGTCTTTTAGTTCTCTGATTGCATTTTCTAAGTTTTAAGAACATTTGTTTCAACTGATCTACATATTGGCACTGATAACCTTGAGTGGTTGATTGCCCCTAAACACTTGCTCCCCCCCCCCCCCCCCCCCCCCTCGTCACCCTCCTACACACACACACACACACACACACACACACACACACACACACACACACACAACACCACCACCACCACCACCACCACCACCACCACCACCACCACCACCCTACCCCACCTCACCCCCCACCCCCCTCACATTCCATGGATTCAGCATTCCAGTCTGTAAAATGGATGCTGAGAATTGCAGAATCATTAAAAGTGGTCTTACATTAAATCAGTAAGTGGATCGAAACAGCATATCCAGACACTCTGGGATGATAATGGTATTGAAACAGAGGATGACACACGTAAAGCTGAAATACTAAACACCTTTTTCCAAAGCTGTTTCACAGAGGAAGACCGCACTGCAGTTCCTTCTCTAAATCACCACATCAATGAAGAAATGGCTGACATTGAAATAAGTGTCCAAGGAATAGAAAAGCAACTGAAATCACTCAACAGAGGAAAGTCCACTGGACCTGATGGGATACCAATTCGATTCTATACAGAGTACGTGAAAGAACTTGCCCCCCTTCTAACAGCCTTGTACCACAAGTCTCTAGAGGAACAGAAGGTTCCAAATGATTGGAAAAGAGCACAGGTAGTCCCAGTTTTCAAGAAGGGTCGTCGAGCAGATGCACAAAATTGTAGACCTATATCTCTGATATCGATCTGTTGTAGAATTTTAGAACATGTTTTTTGCTCACGTATCATGTCATTTCTGGAAACCCAGAATCTACTCTGTAGGAATCAACATGGATTCTGGAAAAAGCGGTTGTGTGGGACCCAACTCACTTTATTTGTTCATGAGACCCAGAAAATATTAGATACAGGCTCCCAGGTAGATGCTATTTTCCTTGACTTCCGGAAGGCGTTCGATACAGTTCCACACTGTCGCCTGATAAACAAAGTAAGAGCCTACGGAATATCAGAGCAGCTGTGTAGCTGAATTGAAGAGTTTTTGGCGGACAGAACACAGCATGTTGTTCTCAATGGAGAGACATCTACAGACTTTAAAGTGACCTCTGGCATGCCACAGGGGAGTGTTATGGGATCATTGCTTTTCACAATATATATAAATGACCTAGTAGATAGTGTCGGAAGTTCCATGTGGCTTTTTGCGGATGATGCTGTAGTGCTGTAGTATACAGAGAAGTTGCAGCATTAGAAAATTGCAGCGAAATGCAGGAAGATCTGCAGCGGATAGGCACTTGTTGCACGGAGTGGCAACTGACCCTTAACATAGACAAATGTAATGTATTTCGAATACATAGAAAGAAGGATCCTTTATTGTATGATTATATGATAGCAGAACAAACACTGGTAGCAGTTACTTCTGTATAATATCTGGGAGTATGCGTATGGAACGATTTGAAGTGGAATGATCATATAAAATTAATTGTTGGGAAGGCGGGTGCCAGGTTGAGATTCATTTGGAGAGTCCTTAGAAAATGTAGTCCATCAACAAAGGAGGTGGCTTACAAAACACTTGTTCGACATATACTTGAGTATTGCTCATCAGTGTGGGATCCGTACCAGGTTGGGTTGACAGTGGAGATAGAGAAGATCCAAAGAAGAGACGGCACGTTTCGTCACAGGGTTATTTGGTAAGCATGATAGCATTGCAGAGATGTTTAGCAAACTCGAGTGGCAGACTCTGCAAGAGAGGCGCTCTGCATCGCAGTGTAGCTTGCTGTCCAGGTTTCGAGAGGGTGCGTTTCTGGATGAGGTATCAAATATATTGCATCCCCCTACTTATACCTCCCGAGGAGATCACGAATGTAAAATTAGAGAGATTAGAGCGCGCACGGAGGCTTTCAGGCAGAAGTTCTTCCCGCGAACCATACACGACTGGAACAGGAAAGGGAGGTAATGACAGTGGCATGGAAAGTGCCCTCCGCCACACACCATTGGGTGGCTTGCGGAGTATAAATGTAGATATAGATGTAGAACCTCATCATCAAACCAAAAGTTGACGCTCACAGTAACAATGTACATTTCATAAATTTTACAGTGATGAAGTTTTTGACAGGTTGCCATGAAATGTTGCTGAAAGTAACACATTCTTCATTGGAAGTCTGGGAGACAACCATTTTCTGCAAGACACATCATGGGAGACCACAGTTTGTGATTTTTTTTTACAATTTTTAGATACATTGGATAACAATCCTTGATATTAATTAAAATTTCATAACATAAAGTGGGTTCATAATTTTTTATAGGAACTGGTGATTTGCATACAAGTTTGTTTTTCACGAATGTCTATTTTCATCATAACTATGTGTCAGTGCTTTGGGCTCTCGTCATTCTCAGTGCCGCAGTTCTATTAGATATTAACAAATTCCTCTTTTTCAGAAATGGTTTTCCAGTCTCTGTTTTATATCCTCTGTACTTCAACCATCATCACTTATTTCACTGCTCAAACAGTGAAACTCATCTTCCTAGTCTAATTCCCTTAGCATTGCCTGATTTAGTTAAACTACATTCCATTATCCTAGTTTTATATTTTTTTATGTTTATCTTATAATCTCTTTTGAAGATGTTACACATTGTTTTCAATGGCTCTTCCAAGTTCTTTGATGTGTGTGAAAGAATTACAAGCAAAGCTTAAAGTTTTACTTTTCCTCTCTGGACATTAATTATGCTGCATCATCCCAACAAGAAACAGCAAGGGCAAAGGCACCACAGGCGCAAAAATGCGAGCTGGTGCCATTGCCAAAGAGACTTCCCACCTGTACGAGTTCCACCAGCACCATGGGTGGCACTGAGGATGAAGACATTGACTTCAACTTGGCCAATTGCCAGCCAAGTACAATCTACCAGTGACCAGACAATAGACAGAAACCTACTTGGAAGAAGACAGAAGAGTAGCTCTCACCCACTTGGTTATCGATCATCGCCCAGGGCTGACATAGACAGGGAATGTCGTTTAGTGAACTCTTAGAAGTAAACAGACATTTGTAAATTGTGTTTCCTATGTACTGAAAAGTTTACCTATGATTTTTTTGCGCTTAGCTATTGAGGGGCTTTTTCATGTTATACTACATGCAGCATTGCAGACTTCATTATTCAACAAACCCCAAAGATAAAGAGACCTTTTTAACTCATTTGTGTGACTGTGTTACTAATTTGTTGGAGTGTTGTAAAACCTTCTTTCACCTCCCCTGTTACCTGACCCTGGGGCATAACTGTGTAATAGTGGTAGGGAGAAATTGTCTTAGTGGTGTACTGCACTAGAAGCCACTCCATAAACTCACAAACTCGTCCTACTGCAACAACAGTGGCAACTCAGCCTTGACAGCAGTGGCAACAAGGCCTTTACAAAATTGACAAAGAGATGGCAGCTTCCCAAGCCAGAAGCAGTGGCAACAGCGGCTGGCATGACTTTTGCTTCAAATTTAAAGTGTTCTTATTTACCTTATTTCTTCTGCACAATTGTGACCTTTTTTTTAAAAAAATAGTTGTGGTAGCATGTCGTATGCATCACACCTTTTGCTTTTATGTTATTGCTAATAAACTCGTTAAGATGTCAACCCCACCCACTACCCACCCACAATTTATAATTCATTATTGCATGATGCAACTTTCATCTATGCTACTTTTGTAAACCCTTGTTGCCAGTTTTGTAAAGGCCTTGTTGCTACTTCTGTGGAGGCCGAGTTGCCACTGTTGTTACAGTAGGCTGAGTTTGTGAAATGGCTTCTGGTGTAGTACACCACTAAGACAATTTCTCCTGCCCACTATTACACAGTTATGTCCCACAGTCAAGTAACAGGATAGGAGAATGGAGGTTATACAACACTCCAACAAATTAGTAACAAAGTCACACAAATGAGTTAAAATGTTTACTTGTCTTTGTGACTTGTTGAATAATGAAGTCTGCAACACTGTATGTAATATAACACAAAAAAGGCCCTCAAAGGTTAAGTGCAAGTAATCATCGGTAAACTACTGAGGACATAACATATGCAATTCACAACAACTGTCTGTTCACCTCTAAGACTTCACTAAATGATGTTCCCTGTCTAAGTCAACCCTGGATGATGATCTACAATGAAGTGGGCAAGAGCTGCTCTTCGTCTTCTGAGTAGGCTTCTGTCCATTGACGTCTGGTCATTGGGAGATTGTACTTGGCCGGCAATTGACCAAGGCGAAGTCAATGTCTCCATCCTCAGCACTGCCCGTGGCACTGGTGGAACTCGCGCAAGTGGGGAGTCTCTATGGCATTGGAACCAGCTCACATCTTTGTGCCTGTGGTGCTTTTGCCCTGGCTGTGTCTTGTTTGGATGACACAGAAAATTACATTTCCAAATGTCTCCTTGGCTCCCTTCACAGATTGCTCAGTGCACATACTGAATAACATCAGGATACGCTACAACACTGCCTGACTCTCTTCTCAACTATGTTTTCCCTTTTGTGTCCTTCAACTTTAATAATTGCTGTCTGGTTCCTGCACAAGTTGTAAATAACCTTTCAGTCCATGTATTTTATCCCTGTTACCTTCAAAATTTCAAAGAGTGTGTTCAGTCAACATCGTCAAAATCAATCTGTAAATTTACAAATGCTATAAATGTAGATTTCCTATTCTTCAACCTATTTTCTAAGATCAGCCATAGGGCTAGTACTGCCCCTGTGTTCCTGTATTTCTCTGGAACCCAAGCTGATCTTTGGCAGTGGTGACCTCTAAAAGTGTTTCCGTGCTTCTATAAAAAAAAAAGTGTCAGTATTTTGCAACAATGACGTACTAAACTAATAGTTTGGTAATATTCAGACTTGTCAGTAGCTGACTTCTCTGAAACTGAAATCAGTACATTCTTCTTAAAGTGTGAGGATATTTGAACACTCTCGTATATATTGCCCACCATGTGGAATAGTTTTGTCATGACTGGCCCTCACAAAGATTTTGATAATTACTAGGCAATGTTCACCATTTCACGGGCCTTGTTTTAACTTAGATTTTTCATTATTCTCTCAAATTCTTCTCATGGAATTATATCTAATTTTCAATTAATTTCTCCTTGATTTGCATAATTTTATCTTGTTGTACATTTCTGTTTACAGCAGTTTTATATAATACTTCCAACTCGCAGCTTTCCATTCTTTGCTTCATGCTGGCTGGCCATTTTGACTCTTGATGTTCATAGAGTTGCTTGCCTTTTTCTCCAAAAGGTGCTTTAATTTCCTAGTAGGTAACATTTACCTTCACATTAGTCACACATGCTTCTACAGCCTTGCATTTGTCCTCTAGCCATACCTATTTAGCCATTTTGCTCTTTGTGTCAGTCTCACTTTTTTTTTCTTTTTAAACGTCTGTATTCCTTTTGCATGCTTCATTAGCTGCATTTTTATATTTTTTTCCTTTAGAGAATTAAATTCAATATTTTCTTTGTTATTCAAGGACTTCTATTAGGCCCTGTGTTATTCCTCTGCTGCCTTCACTGTTTCATATCTCAAAGCTGCCCCCTTCATCTTCAATTGCATTTCATTCCCCTGCTTCCATCAAACACTGCCTAATGCTCATTCTGAAACTGTTAACAAGCTCTGGTCCTTTCAGTTTATCCAGGGTCCCTTCTCTGTAAATTCCTATCTTTTTTTAAATTTTTTCAGATTTAATCTGCAGTTTATAACCAATGAATTGTGGTCAGAGTCCACATTTGCCCTGGGAAAAGACTTACTGGTTAAAATCTGGTTTCGAAATCTTTGTTTCACCACTACATAATCAGTCTAAATATTTCCATTGTCCCCACGTCTCTACCACATATACAACCTTCTTTCACGATTCTTAAACCAAGTGTTAACCATGATTAAATTATGCTGTGTGCAAAATTCTATAAGACAGCTTACTCTTTCAGTCTTGTCCTCAGTCCATGCTCTCATATCATTTTTCCTGCATAGGATTTTAGTCATCCATTACAATTAAAGTTTCATCTCCCTTCTACTATCTCCAGAATTTCTTGTAGGTCATCACACATTCTTTCAACCTCTTCGCCATCTAAGGAGGTATCTGGTATATAAACTTGTACTACTGTGGTGGGTGTGGGTTTCATCTCTATCTTGGCTGTGATAATTTGTTCACTATGCTGTTAACAGTAACGTACCTATATTCCTATTTTCTGACTCATTCTTAGGCCTACCTCTGTCTCATCCCTGTCTGATTTCATGTAGATAATCCTGTCCTGACCTGGCCAAACCAATTTCTTTTTTTAAATTCTCTATACTAACTACTTGATTAATGGATCTAACTCCTGCTCTGGGAGCAGTAGTATGCCAGTTTTGTTTTCCCTAATGACAACATCCTCCTGAGTAGTGCCTGCCCATGGATACAAATGAGAGACTATTTTACTTCTGGAATATTTTACTGAAGTGGATGCCATCATCATTAAGCCATCATTAAGGTGCATGCCTTTAGGTAAAAGAATGATGGCTGTAGTTTTCCCTTGCTTTCAGCCACTCACAGTACCAGTGCAATAAGTGCAATAAAGTCATATTGACTAATGTTACAAGGCTGGTTAGTCTTGTCTCTCAGGTACTCCTCCATTGTGGTTGCCTCTACAGCATGGCTATTGATACTGTTGAGGCATGCAACCCACCCACCTCTACAAGGTCCATAGTTCAAGGAGGGTTGCCATTAATAGCTGAGATTAATTACAGACATTACCATGGTGTTCTACCAGTTAACTAATATCATATTAATGTATTCTCATTTTCAGCTGCAGGAATGGATGTAGCCTTTTGTAACTGAGCTACCAGATATATGAGTAACTGAGCTACCAGATATATGATTCATAACTGTGCATATTCAGCTTTTCATGATGTATCTAATAATCTAATTAAATTTTAGGCATGCAGCCATGCAGCTTTTATCTCTTCCACCAATATTTCAGCTGTGTATTTTCCAGCTGTCCTCTGAGTGAGCCAAGAGACTGACATTACAGCTCCAAGAGCAGTAGTACATGCTCCACTGTGTAGTCACTGGACACTGTGTATGCAAGTCCACACCTCAGATGCCGGTCAGCAGCAAAAGCTGAACATTGTATCCACATGCCTCATGTGGCAGGCAGAGAAAGTGTTCAAATGGTCAAGTTCTTTATCTATGTATCTACAGGGGTGACAACACTGGTGACATCTACGTGATTTACTTATTGAAAGTGCTGGATTCCATAACTCGTCCAAGTTAAAATGACTATTGCAATTTATTAAATGTTCTGTTGTTCAAATCTCCTTAACTTCTTAAGCATTGGGTCCCAAAACGATAAGGTGGGAGCTAAAATCTTCATCTCATGAGGTCTATAGAGTGGCACATATCTATGAAACATTCTATCAGTGATGACTTGTCTGGCTGGACCATGTGGGTGTACTGTTGAAGTTTAGTGCCTCTTTCATGAACAGTTCATGATGTTTGGCCAATATATCAGCTGCCACAAGTTCCAAAAGGAACCTGGTACCTGTCAATCTTTTAAAGCAACCAGGTATCCTTTAGAGATGCAAGTAGGGCAGGATGGCAGAAGATCACTTTGACATGGTGTTCTCAAGAATCCAGCACAAATCTGAAGAAAGTTGATGGTACATTAGAACATGCTGTATATTGCAAACCCATGCACACAAATCTATATTTAAATACCAGCACTTGGAATCACCCTTCACAAAGTGCTGGTGTCCTTAAGACTTTGGAATCTGGCTCTTGGTATAGCTGAACTGTAGAGAGGTTACCACAGTGTTACTGCCACTAAAGATGAATTGTACAGAGGTTGCCACAGTGTTGTTGCCACTGAAGATACTTAGAGAAAGGATTCATAATTTAAACAGACTCTCCCCCTACTGTAGTGGCACACAATGTGCAAGATGTACAATTGTGTTACTGTCCAGCATCGGTAATGCCACCATAATGGAGCATATAAAACCACTCTTAAACACTGTGTCATCAGTGTCTTTGCTCATTTCAAAAATGGCCAGAAAGTAGATGACCAAAATAACAGTGAAACATCTGAAATTAGCATAGCTACATGTGTGAAACTTAAGGGCTGGATCATAATTGACCATAAGGTATCAGGGGGAGTTTCTCTAGTATGAAAAGAAAGCCATATATGCATACCACATATCATCCCCTCTATCTTAAATCAGTGAATATGCATTATACTAGTTATGAGATACACAGGATTGAATGTTTCACAAAGTCTTCAAACTAAACTATAGTAATTAAAGAAATTGATTTGTGTGATTTATTGTTACCATATGTACAAATGTTAAGATATGAGATTCATAATCATATCTCCCACCTCTTGGAGGGGGGAGGGTTATAACTGTGTGTTCATCGTTCTGAATTACCAAGGCATACTGAATTTTCATCTACATACTGTAAGTAAATCAGACATATCAGATACTAATTCCAGTTTTTATTGCTTCAAAGTAATCAAGAGAAACTACTAACTATAGACTGAATCAGCAATAAAACTGTAAACAAAAATCAAATTCACAGAAACATTTAATCTCCATCAGTATCTAGTTCAGGCAATGTGTCGTACACAGTTTGAGTGCTCAAGAAATGGCAGTAATATTCATGATATTCCCACGTAATTATCTGCTTCTCACACGTTGAAAGCAGAACCTTGAGCTTTGCTGCTATTATCAGAAGTTTTTTCGTGTATTCCTTTTGATGAGTCATTTGCTGAAGGTTCTTTCTTTCTTGTTAAGGTTACTTCTCTAAAGCTGTCTTCAAATTCTATCTTATAAAACACTGTAGGAGGTTTCCTTCTTTTGTAGTTGAAGAGGCAAAATTTGTGCATGAGAATTTTAGGGTTATTATCTGGTCGTTTTTAAAATTTAGGAACTCATCAACAACATACTGCAGGCGATGAAAGGATGAAAGTTCCTCCTGCAATTTTGAATGGTTTGTTTCAATCCTTCAGAGCGGTACATCAGCTAGTACTTACTTTTTTTCTCTGTCATGAAATGAGTAAAGTTACACACCATTTCTGTGTCACCTGTTTCAAAAAAATGTGTAGTCAGTTGACTGTAAGTTTGGATGATTCTTGCACAGAGTGACAGACATAAACACAAAGGCAGACTTCTTCAGCTGAACCCCTCAGACAACTGGTATTATTCTTACTTTAGTAATTTCTATTAGCACCATGATGTAGTCATAGACACATGTTGCAGTTTCCATTGATCCTCTCATTCCACAAGTTACTAGTGCCATCTTGATTTCTCAGATTATGTGTGGTCAAATTATACACTGCCAGGTTTCCTCATATTGACTATTTGTTGGCATGGAGTATTTGAGGTATTCAACACAGCTTGTTGATAAAAATTTACACCCACATCAATTGGGTTGTTCTGTGGTGTCATTTTTCTCTGCAAATACTTGTCATGATTGTCTTGCTTCAACAGCTTCCAATTCTTGGGCAGTGAATTAAATGTGGTACATTTGCAATACAGATCTTCCTTCAGTCTAAAGAATCCTAAATTTTGTACTCATGGAATATTTTATGGGGTTTTGGAAGATATGCTGGCTTTCAGTTGCCTTCATTTTCAGTTTTATAGTAATTATACATTAATGTGATATTTAGGCTTGAATTGAGGTACCTTCTTGCAGCTGAATGGAAAGATAACTCAGAATGTTCCATCTTACGTGTACAATCATCATCATTCTCCAACAGTTTGTTATATTGTTTATGTCTGCCAGGTTCATCTTGATCAGCAGTACCATCACAGACTTTTGTACATCTTTTGTGCAGTCTTATTGCAGCTATGCTGTAGGAATGCATTTTTGCCCAATAATAATGTGGTGTATAATGAACTGAGCTCTTAAATGAACAGCTGAAATGTTATCAACACATTGTTACATGTGAAGTGACATAAATAATGATGAGATATGTGATTGTAATCACATGTAAGAAAATTTGTAAGCATATCTGATCAATGTATGCAGCACATTCATGTTTGAAAAATGCTGTGGGAGCTTGTAACAGAGTACCAAAATCTTGGATGTGGTTTATTCACTGTTGTGGCATTGCAATTTGTTTTTTTACTGAAGCAACTCATTCAAGGTTTTTCTATGATAAAGGACTCAAAGAATGCAACTTGCCAATACATATATATCAAAATTGCTTTTTTCACACATTTGTGGTTTTTGCATAAGAGACACAATATACCCTACTATCCAAGTGTCTACCTCCTGTGTATAGTCCACACTTGACGTATTAGGGAGGTCCTCCACTTGATAGGGGAGGCCAAGAAATCTGTGTATGTGATTGTTGCAGAATGGTCTGAGGCCTCTGGTTTCATCTCTCCACCTGATTAAAAACTAGAGAACCACTGTCAGTTGTGGGAATTATGATTCTTCCACCACATATGTGAAGTTATTCGTCCTTACTACTACAGCCAGCCATCTGAAGTAACTACATCTACATCTACATCTACATTGATACTCCGCAAGCCACCCAACGGTTTGTGGCGGAGGGCACTTTACGTGCCACTGTCATTACCTCCCTTTCCTGTTCCAGTCGCGTATGGTTCGCGGGAAGAACGACTGTCTGAAAGCCTCCGTGCGCGCTCTAATCTCTCTAATTTTACATTCGTGATCTCCTCGGGAGGTATAAGTAGGGGGAAGCAATATATTCGATACCTCATCCAGAAACGCACCCTCTCGAAACCTGGCGAGCAAGCTACACCGCGATGCAGAGCGCCCCTCTTGCAGAGTCTGCCACTTGAGTTTATTAAACATCTCCGTAACGCTATCACGGTTACCAAATAACCCGGTGACAAAACGCGCCGCTCTTCTTTGGATCTTCTCTATCTCCTCCGTCAACCCGACCTGGTACGGATCCCACACTGATGAGCAATACTCAAGTATAGGTCGAACGAGTGTTTTGTAAGCCACCTCCTTTGTTGATGGACTACATTTTCTAAGCACTCTCCCAATGAATCTCAACCTGGTACCCGCCTTACCAACAATTAATTTTATATGATCATTCCACTTCAAATCGTTCCGTACGCACACTCCCAGATATTTTACAGAAGTAACTGCTACCAGTGTTTGTCCCGCTATCATATAATCATACAATAAAGGATCCTTCTTTCTATGTATTCGCAATACATTACATTTGTCTATGTTAAGGGTCAGTTGCCACTCCCTGCACCAAGTGCCTATCCGCTGCAGATCTTCCTGTATTTCGCTACAATTTTCTAATGCAGCAACTTCTCTGTATACTACAGCATCATCCGCGAAAAGCCGCATGGAACTTCCGACACTATCTACTAGGTCATTTATATATATTGTGAAAAGCAATGGTCCCATAACACTCCCCTGTGGCACGCCAGAGGTTACTTTAAAGTCTGTAGACGTCTCTCCATTGATAACAACATGCTGTGTTCTGTTTGCTAAAAACTCTTCAATCCAGCCACACAGCTGGTCTGATATTCCGTAGGCTCTTACTTTGTTTATCAGGCGACAGTGCGGAACTGTATCGAACGCCTTCCGGAAGTCAAGAAAAATAGCATCTACCTGGGAGCCTGTATCTAATATTTTTTGGGTCTCATGAACAAATAAGGCGAGTTGGGTCTCACACGATCGCTGTTTCCGGAATCCATGTTGATTCCTACATAGTAGATTCCGGGTTTCCAGAAATGACATGATACGTGAGCAAAAAACATGTTCTAAAATTCTACAAGAGATCGACGTAAGAGATATAGGTCTATAGTTTTGCGCATCTGCTCGACGACCCTTCTTGAAGACTGGGACTATCTGTGCTCTTTTCCAATCATTTGGAACCCTCCGTTCCTCTAGAGACTTGCGGTACACGGCTGTTAGAAGGGGGGCAAGTTCTTTCGCGTACTCAGTGTAGAATCGAATTGGTATCCCGTCAGGTCCAGTGGACTTTCCTCTATTGAGTGATTCCAGTTGCTTTTCTATTCCTTGGACACTTATTTCAGAGTGGCCTCTGAACCCAGGCAGCAGTGATGTGGGTATGAGCCATAAATTGCAGCGAACTGCACAGATTGTAGGCAGTAGCTGCCAGCAGGGCCTTCCTTATAACTTGAAGGTCCAGTATTAAACTTGCAGATTGTTTGTCTACCCACCTTTCTCTGATCATCACCATTCTCTGGCTGATGTTAGCTCTCTCTGTGACCAGCTTGTCCAGACTTTTAGGGAAGAATACCCTCAATCCTAATAGCTCTTCTTCTGACACACATCTTTCATGATGGTACGAGAGAAGTTCAGGCATAAACAGGGGCATATCAACTGCTGTTTTTCCTGTTAGTAATCCACAGATGAACAAAGATGCCAGTAATATATGCTGGTGTGTCAGGTAGCTAGATGTTAGGCAGTATTAATTTATTTTAATTCACTGCTAACCCTTATTAGCAAACATTTGTGCTCGTAATAACATTGTATAGTAGTGTTTTGCAGTTTGTAGCAATAATCTCAGTTTTGACTATATAAAATCACATTTTCAATTGTTTCCTCCATCTGTCACCTCTGCTTTCAAAGAAACATGGGTGCATTTTTGTTTTGTATGCTATCTAGCATGAGACAGTAGTCCATGTGCAAGGCCATTACTGCTCATATCCATTCATAACACATATATGAAGTGCCAAATTATAATGCATACATACTATATACCCTCCATAACATACAGTGCATTTGCTTGTGGAGCACAGGAGTAGTTCAATAAACATTTGGTTGAAGAGCTAACAGAATTATAATCCTATCAGTCTATTTCATTAATCTTATGACTGTTGTGCTGTGTTGCAATTGTCATATCCAGTTAACTGTTGTAACAGAATTTTTTATCAACCAAAGAGGTAAAGAGTTACTGTATTACCACAATTCAGCCTATAGTACTCACTGCCTTTTAATTTTAACAGTGATTATTTCGTTAAATGACATAATGTTTTTATGATGACACAAGAATTATATGAGATTCAGACTTTATACTTCAGAGTTCACCAATTCCAACAAAGTTGGACTAAACAATTTAGCTCATAGTTGTAGAATGTCTATTTTCATTTAATTGGTTTAAATTTCCACAAGTTAGTGCTGTTTTAGCACTAATCATTTCAGCTTAAAACACTAATTTCCTAAGTTTGTAAATATAAATTATTTAAGATGTGTAGTTTAACATGCATACAAAATAGAACTGCTGTGACCTGCTTTGGCATTCATCCAGAATATTAATTTTTGCTACTTCCTTTTTTCATTATTAAATAACATAATTTTCTGTAACTGCATTAACTCAGACAAAGCATTTTCTGTGGAAAAATAAATGGTTAGAACAATCTGCTCTATTAGACACTGGACATTCTTTAGACATGTTCAAAAGAGCAGTGGAATTATTTCTAATTTCTGTCTACAATAATTTCTCTTCGTGGTGTTGTATTTTAAGAATATAAGCTGCAGTTTAACACACTTACTTTGTTGCAGTGGCTATGTGAAATTACAACATGGGCAGTCCCGAACTTTTGTTGTAACACATCCAATGGATGTTGGACCCATTCGCAAAGTGGAGTTTTACTGGCAGTATGATATGGATGTCCTGCAGCCACGATCTCTCTGTTTCTTTTGGTGTAATGATCATCTATATGTGTCAAAAATAGAGGTTGCAGAAGTGGATATCAATAACAGGAAGTAAGTATGAGCCAATCTAAAAGTATCTTTACATATGGACATACACATATTTGGCTTGTAGAGGTATGCAGTACCCATGTAATGACTGTTTCCATTGTAGTTTTTGTTATGACAGTAATCATATTCTATGTTCGTGATCTCTACAGACCAGATGTAATTGTGTCTGTATGATCACTAAAGACAAGACACTGCTCTACATAGTATATGTCAATAATTGTATCTGTGTCTTTATGATGAAAAGCATTGTAAGGTGCTTGCTGAGGGTACGTTTTGCTATGCCACATATTAATATTTCATTCTATTCCAGTCACAGTTGCAATATTTTGTGAAATGTTACTAGTCAAATTTTATTTTAATGCTCCTATAGGAATGCCATGTAGCTGGTGAGGGCTACTTGCAGATTCCACCCAGATAGACTGTAACTGGAATTTTCTAGAGAGATTTCTGTGAGATATTATCCACCTTTGTTTGAGAGACCTCACATTAGGACATTTCAGAAATGCTGTGACCCTCACTTGAGGGTTAAAAATACTCTTTTGTTTACATTCAGTGTCCCTTCCTAGGCATAACTGCTGTGGGTCATACACAATAAAATAGTGCTCCAGTGTAGGTCATACAAGCACTCCATGACCAATATCACTCATTGAGCAATTGCAGTTACCCAGTAATTATCAAATATAATAGTAATGCTCCTATCACCTCTCCCTTGAGAGCTCCTCATCTAAGCCTTGAAGGTTCAAGGCATGTTGACCAGCTATTGTGTTGTCCTCTGCCTTGTCAGCAACATATGGGTGCAGTATGGAGGGACATGTGGTTGGCGTATTGCTTTTCTGACTGTTTTGCCCTTTCCAGACTGTAGACACTATTTTTCTTTCAAATAGCTTCTCAAATAGTACCAGGAGGCTGAGTGCATCATATACCAGTGCCCCCACCAAAATCTTTGGCAGCACCAGAACTCGAAAGCAGGTCCTCTGCATGGCAGCCATCTAAACTAACCATTCAGCTATGGAGACAGACACCCTTCCCTTAGTATCATGCAAAATTCTATGTGTGTCAGCCTAGGGCTCTGCATCCACTATAAAGTGCCTCATGCTCTGTAATAAATACTGTAGGCGCCCCGGTGGTCCCGGTTGCCTATGGTGGACTGGAAGCTGAGCGGTGACCTCTTCAGTTGTCAGAATGCTAGGAAATGACTGTGGACGCATCAGAAACACCAAAGAAACATTATTAATTCATGACACCTTTATTCCTGCTGAGTACAATGTGGCCCACGTAACACAGGCTGGCTGAGCTTGGTGATATCAACGACCTTCCCCGAGTCCTTGATGACTCGGGGCGATGACACCAGCTCCAGCCCGCACCAGTCTTGCTAGCACAGCGCCGCGTGCTGTGACGTAGTGGTGGAATGCCCTTACTGTGGCCGCTCGTGGCTGGCTGGCCAGCTCGGCAGCGGACAGCAGGCCGCTGCACCCCTGTGTGATGACACATTCAGATACATGTGCAATCCTCTTACCTCTTGGCTAACCTACTGCCTCTGGCTCTCAGCATAGGCCACGAAACTTTGACAATATTCCACGTTTCCAACTCTTTACTATTCTGCGACACTACAATACTCTTTGTATCTTAATGTACACTGATGGAAAAAAATCTCAACATCAAGAAATAATTAATGCAGAGTAATGAAATTTTGGGACTGTAATTATCTAGGTAACATATTTAAATGATTAATGTTACAAGATCACAGGTTAATGTAAGCACAAGAAAAAGAATTGCAAATGTGAAACACTGGTGCATGAATAACTGCTGTATCTGGCAGAATGTTGAATGCAAGCTTGCAAACCTGTATGCTTTGTGTTGTTCAGGTGTTGGATGTCAGTTTTTGAACTGGAGTTCAGTGCATGCTGCACTTGGTTGATCAATACATGGATGGTTAATGCTGGTTGTGGATAACACTGGAGTTGTCATCTGGTGGTGTCCCATACGTACTTGATTGGAGACAGATCTGGTGATTGAGCAGGCCATGGCAACGTGTCGACACTCTGTAGGGCATGTTTGGTTACAACAGTGGTATTTGGTTGGAAAACAGTCCTTGGAATGCTTTTCATGAATTGCAGCACAACAGGTTAAATTACTAGACTGAAAAACAAATTTGCAGTCAGGGTGTATGGGATAACCATGAGATCCTGCTGTCATACGAAATCACACCCCAGACTGTAACTCCGGATGTGGCTGCAGGCACTCACCTGACCTTCTATTAACCAACACATGGCCATCAGTGACACCGAGGGAGAACCAGCTATCATCAGAGAACACAACAGACCTCCAATCTACCCTCCATTGAGATCTCACCTGACACTACTGCAGTCACAAACAGCAGTGGTTTGGGGTCAGTAGAATGCATGCTACAGGGCATCTGTCTCGGAGCTGTCCTTGAAGTACCTGATTGTGAACAGTTTTCTGTGTCTCTGTTGTGCCAACAGCTGCTTGAATTGCTGCTACAGATGTGGTATAGTGCACCACAGCCATACAATGATCTCAATGGGCTTCCCTCTCTGTAATGCTATGTAGCATTCCAGAACCCAGTTTTCTTGTGATCATACCTTTCCATGACAACTGCTGCCAGCAATCCAGTACAGTGGCTACATTCTAGCCAGGTATTTCTGCAATATCATGGAAGGAACATCCAGCTTCTTGTAGCCCTATTACATGACCTTGTTCAAACTCTTTGAGCTGTTGATAATTGTGTCTTCACTGTCGTAAAAGCATTCGTGGCTAACATCAGCTCACTATGTCAAGTCTCAAAGGTAACTAATGCTTATGACCATTACAGCACATATTTAAAGTAAACCTGAGTTTCATCCTCATAATCGTACTACTAGTGCCACTCTTATGTGACTGGCATGAAATTTGAATAAAGTCATCTTCCAGATGTAGAAACACACCTACTAACTTTTGTTTATCTTGCACAACTCCTTTTTTGGTGCCAGAAGTTTTTTCTGTCAGTGTACAGTCCCTGGCCAATTTATTAGATGCACTACAATTTTTAAGCAAATTTTGATTTATGCCTAATGAAATTTGTTTTTTTAATATGCAAATTGTGAAAAAATTATTATGTGTAGTCTACTTCATACTAAGATGCTATAACAAGTACATAAAATGTAGTATTTGTTGAAAACATTTTATTTCAGTAATTACAACAAAAATTAAAATATTGTAAAAGTGAAAACATTAGTTTTAATATCTTGTTGAGCCACCTTTTGCAGCTATGAGAGCCTTAATACGACATGGCATGCTGTCGATGCAGGACTGTACTGTGTCTCACATTTGTGGATGATGATACCAGACATGGGTGATCTTCTCTAAGAGCTGTGTTTTTGTTGTGATAACATATTCTGCCACGTCCCTCTTCAGTAGTTTCCATACATTTTCTATGGTGTTCATGACGGGACTTATTACCTGGTCGGTCTAACAGAGGGATACTTTTTTCCTTCAGAAAGGATTTAACTGACCTGTCTGTTAGATAGGGAACTAAAAATAAATCATTCCCCATTTGGGAACCATTCTCTGAGCTGTGGTATTAACTGATTTTGCAGGACTTTCTTGTACTGGTCTTGCCTTATTATGCCTTTAACCACATAAAGACATCCTGTACCCTTGCCACAGGTGACAGACCAAATCATCACCTTAGTTGCATATTTTACGGTCTGAATATTGCAGTCGCAATGAAATTTTTCTCCTGTTCGATGGCACACTTACTGAGATTTGTTAGTCAAAATTTCAAACATGCTTTCATCGCTGAAGCATACCTGCAAAAATCGAGAAACATAATTAATATACTATGAATAAATGTACATAGGTTATATCATATTGTAAATAATAATTTTAAAGTTAAATTACCAATCTACAGAAGTCCACATCCTTATGACACCACTGTTTAATCCACTTCAGATGCTTCGCTTTCGTTGTGGCTGTTAACTTTGGTTTTCTAGTGGGTTGACAGACCTTGAAATCAATATCCTTCAACTTTCTGCAAGCAGTGCGTTCAGATGCAGTCACATTAGCCTGTTCCAGTTGAGATTTTATCTGTTGTGTTGTTGCAAATCTGTTTTCTATGCAAATTCTTTTGAGAAATCTTTCTGTCCTTGAGGTGAAAATTAGTTTTCTTCCACATTTACTCTTCCGTCTGGGGCTCAGTTCTTCACCTGAATCAATTTTCTTCTTTATGCACCTCACACTAGCTTCTGACATTTCCAACCTTCATGAAATTTCTGGATTGGAATACATTTTCGTATTAACAAGGTCTTTGCCCTCAGAATTTTTATGTGGTGAAATGTCCCCTCTTTTACCCATTGTTAAAATTCACAATTAATAATACCTGGCTGTTAAACAATCAATTGTGATGTCAATATTATGAAATTGATAATCAAAGCAAACAAAGTATTACACCAGTTACACGCGAGAACGCCACTGAACAGGTCCTTTTCTCCACGCTGTACTCTGCACACTGATAACTGCAATAAGTCAACAATTCAATGTCACTTAGCAAAAATAGATAAAAAATTCAACAATGTAATAAGTGCCCTGAATAACTGTCATAAATTTTCCGATTAATTGCATTAAATATATTACTCAACATGTAATTATTACAAATAACATTAAAAATATGCAGTGCATCTAATAATTTGACCAGGGACTATAGTTGAAGATACAACTACTCCACAGATTTTATTTAAAAGAAAATTTCCTGGGCAGCATCCTCCTCTCACATTCTGACTAATTCACTTCCTTCTTCCAGCAACCAAGGTTTGGACGGTACGGGTTGACGAGAACAGTGCTTCTGAAGTTTTTGGCAGTGGGAAGTGTAGTAGTCAGAGGATGAGAAGAGGATACTACGCAGGAGATTTATTTGTGAGTGAGATCTGTGGGGTGGCTGTGAGAGGCGAGAGCCTGGAAGAGATAGTTGGTGTAGTTATTGAGAGAATTAGTGTTGAGCAGAGGCATTTGCTGCAAATGCCTCAGCTGTAGGAAACGGAGGTTTTGATGTAAAAGAGGTGGCAGCTGTTAAAATGTAGATGTTGCAGCTATTGGATAATTTTATATAGACTGAATTTGGAATGTTAGAGTCAGTGAGGTGGGAGTTAACATCAAGGAAAATAGCTTTGAATCTGGAAAAGGGCTAGATGAATTTGAGTTGAGGACTCAGATTTGTCTACCTTCATCCTCAATGCAAGTGAGTTCCTCTCATCCTGTGGTCTGAGTGACCTGCCCTTGCTTTTAACATGAACCACTGAATGATGATAGCAGTTGACTATCATCATTCTGCAGTTCCTGCTCCACACACAGCCACTGTTCATCAATATGACTGTAGGTCTGAAACCAGTCACCTTTTAATGAATGTGCCTTGTTATCTAGACAGTTATAATTTACTGCAAAGATTATATGTTGGTCACTGATTTCTCCAATAACATTTTCAAAAACAACTACTCTTAGCAGCTGATTTTGTGTATTTTCTCTGTGACACATGTAAATATTCCTGAACCTTTTCGGTTTCAAGGAGCTTTGTCTCGACATCCATTGGAAACTAAATATCTGTTTGCTTGAGTCTGTTAATTCCAATTTATATACAATGTCCAGCTATAAAATATTTATCATTCACTTTGCAACACCCTATTAAAACAAAAGAGTACTTACAGTGCTAGGGCTGAAACAATTTATAGAGTATGTGTGAATGTATGTTGGAGTTGAGAAAGGTGAGGGGGCAGAGAGGGTTGCAGGAAAGTAAATTAAGTGCATAACAAATATTTAAAAAATGTTAAATAAATGTTGAACATCCAATTCATTTGTCTTGTATTCATAATTGCTGATTTTGAGAAGGAGAATTTAAATGTGGTGATTCTATACAGCTGTGCAGGAATTTGTCTGTGACATTTCATCCTCAGTGAAAGTTTAGCTTTTGTGTACTTAAACTGATTGGTCTACCTGGATTATGTGTGCTTCTCAAGTGACTGGACTGGGTTATTGTTGGAGCAGTTATTACTGGTACATGGGTAACCCTGAAAAAGTTGTGCGCTGGAGACCCATCACTTCCTTAAAACTGTCCATTAATAGCATCTAGTGAACAGCATATACTCCCTCACCCTTTCAAAGACCTCTAGAGAACCCTTCTTGCTGACTTATTTTGAATCTCTTTGCTTAACCCACTTGTGTACAATGACGGGCATACCCGTCATCACACTCACTTGCACTTACATACAATGATGGGTACAGCTGTCACCCTGCATTTCCCTTGTTGTGTGGTGCTTTGGCATGTAGTGGATTACTGTTGGTTCTAATTTTAGTCCAGGCAGAATGTTAATAGATGGCATGAAAATGCTCAATTGCAGCTAAATATTGCAATGCAAATTAGCACATTTTCTTAGATTCAGTAATGCAACATGGCCGATCCATACGAAATCCAAGCCAAGAGAATACTTCAGTTTCCTGAAGAAAAGATTTGAGTGATACTGATGGTGGACTAGACTTTGAAAACAGTGAAAACACAGAATCAGAAGTGAGTGACAGCAGTCGTTGTGTTGACAAAGAAGATTTTTCCCTCAACAGTTGAGACGATGTAGTGGAAGTACGTCAACAATTACTGATGAGTGGAACTCGGAAAATGTTTGTATACTACGTACATTACCAAGAGCAGCAGTGAAGGGGAGGTAGATGTTACTATTCACAGATCCGTGGGCTAAAACTCATCAGAATTGCATGGCACTGATCAAATTTTGACACCACAATTCTTGGAGTTGATGGTCAAGGAAACAAATTTCTTTGCAGAAATGACTGTACATGCAGAACAGTGAAGAATGGTTGACAAATCACACTGGTTTCCTGTGGCAGCAGATGAGATCAAAGCCCAATTTGTACTGGGTATACTTAAGTCCCAAACAAAGGTATCTTCTGTACAAGATAATTGGTAGAGAAGGAAAACAATACAGACTCCTATTTTTGGTAGAACCATGCCTTTTAGGAGATTCAAAGCCCTCTCAAGGTATCTTCAGTTTGCTACTGATTCTGCAGGTATGCATCATGACAAACTGAGGAATATCAGGCCAGTTGTTACTCTTCTACTTGACAGATTTCAAAGGGTGTACAAGCCTGCAAATTTTTTTGTGTTGATGAGAGTCTGATATTCAGGGGCAGATTGCCATATGTATAATACAAACTTTCAAAGAGGGCAAGATTTGGTTTGAAAATATATAAAGTATGCTCATCTGACAATGGATACTGTTACAATTTTAAAATTTATTCAGCTCTTGAGGCAAAAAAAGTAGTCAGCACCCCATCAAGTAAGAAAGTTGTTTTGGTTTTGTGTGACACTTTACTGGATGAATGGAGAACAATATACATGGATAATCATATTCTCTCCCACTTTGTTTCTAAAGCTATTGGAGAGGAAGACCTATGTAGTTGGAAGTGTAAGACCAGACAGGAAGAACATGCCACCACAGTTTAAGAAATCGGTCTGAAAAGAGACGAAGCGACTTTTGCATCAGCGAATGAAGTTCTTGCTGCTAGATGGATTGACAAAAAACCAGTGAACCCCTGTCAACCATTCATGATTGACCTGAGTATGAGGAACAGCAAAAAATGGGAAGACTAAGTTGAAACCTAATTGCATCAGCGATTATAACAAAGGATTGGATGGAGTTGATGCATGCAACAAATGCCTAGCATTATATTCTCCTATGAGGAGATATGTGAAGGGATATAAAATATATGTTTTATATGTTGGACATGGCAATTGTCAGTGCAAGTATAAGACACTATATGATTAATGACAGTAAGAGAAGAATGAGGTTCACAGGTTATCATCTCAACCTGGCTGAACAAATTCTGAAAAATATTAGACTTCCTGATTATGGGATTTGCGGGCACCCAAGCCTAGGAACAAATCCATTAAGACTACAGAGCAGGTACTGGGGATATTTTCCCACAAAAATACTCCAACTGACAAAAAAGCAGCACTGTCTAGAAGGTATAAGATCTGTTACAACAGAGGACAGCATGGAGAATCCTGTTTTGAGTGTGCAGAGTGCAAGATCTGCCTACACGTGGATAAGTATTTTAAGCTTTATCACACTGAGACAAACTATATATTATTATATTTCAAAGTATAATAGAGAAATACAATAAATAGAATGCTCTAATATAGCTTATAGTATGTTGCTGTAAAAATGAGAAAAATCACTGAAAAATAAGTGTACTGCTGTGTCACAACATCAATTTAAAAAAATATATTGTGTGACAGTGGGTTAAGGTGACTACTGTGTTGTGATTCTTCATTTAGGAAAGTATTCTGCTGTTGTAGTGACTGGGAAATGAAGAATGTTGTAATGCCCTTTGTGAACTCACTGATAGTGATATTTACTGTTCCTGGAATATGATAGCTGAGGTTGGACTAAAAGAATTTTAAACCTGCTTTGCTCTGACAGTCTTACATTTACTTACTCCTCCACCCCTTCTTACTTCTGCAGAAGTTTGTATTCCAATTCATACTTTCTATCTTCAGAGACACCAATCTAATCACACTGGTCACCTTGTTAGGAGGTTTTGTTGTGCTACTAAATGCATATCTGCTTTAATTGACCAAAACTGTTTATCTCTACCTGTTATTTTCATTTCTAGCATGTAGAGCACTGAGAACTTCCTTAACTGCCTGAAATTGGTCTTCTCTTTCCCCCATCAGATCCTGTATGTGTTTACATCATTATCTCTATCCACTGCTCTTAATGTCCATCTCATTTTTGCTTGAAAACCTTGTTCCTTATTATTCTGATTAGTTTTATTTCAGCCATGTATAGCACATAGTTTGTGATTCATATTGGTAAGGACTTCTTATGTTGATGTTCACTAGTTAGTACCATGACAAAGAAATGGTCTTTCTGGAGGAGATGGTGCTTTGGCTTACAAGGGGCTAGATTATCTTTATGATGAAAATGAGAATTTAGTTCTCCTGTGAGCCATGTCTATCAAATTACCATGATAAATCTCTACAGTCTTTACGTCTAACTTCTGTAAATGCTATTCTGAAGTGATACCTGACAATAAGACAGCATCAGACTTCCATAGAGTAAAAAGTCAATAAAAAAGCTGTATGTCAGTAACACACTAGTAATGGTTCAGCTCTATTTTTAAATATTTTATAAAAGGACACCACTGGAAGTTATTCCAGGAAACAGGTTTTTTGCAAAAGTGTCTTTCAAAATGTAATGCTAAGCAGAGTTTTAAGTACTGGAAAATATCAACGAGGTGGGTTACCACCAGACAACACAGAAATGTAGAGGCTGCTAAGGACAGAGAACTAGCACCTAACAGGGTTATTTAATTAATTTGAGGAGCTTTCAGAAATGATTTACAGTAGTAGTTTTTTTGTACCTTATTTATTAGTGAACATGAGTTGATGTACATGGGACCTCTCAATATCCTTCCCACCATCAATGCAATGCTGCCACTTTCCTGGCAACTTCATTGATGTGTCACAGACCTGCTGTTTGGCGATACTACGCACCAACTCATGAACAGCTGCCTGCAGTTCTTTGTTGTCACAAACCTCTCAGCACATCCTTTATGTTATCAAATAAAGAATACTCAGATGGAGTTAGATGCAGTGAATATTGTGTGCAGCACAGAAAGGGACTCTAATATTGTCACCTTTGCAATTTTGCCATTGCTGGTGTGGGGTCACACATTGTTATCCTGAAGGAGTGCTCCTTTTGACCACCTTTCATGTCACCTTCGCTGCATCCTGCATCTAAGTCACGCAAGGGTGTCACAGTATGTCCTGCTGTTGACAGTTGTTCCTTGTGGAAGTTAGTCCATTAATAGTATGCAACAGAGACTATCTACTTCCCTGCAGATGAAGCAGCATGAAATTTCTAGGACCAGGGACACCCAGGATGTTCCCATTGAATGGACTAGACTTTGTTCATAGGTGAATGGTAGTGACACCATGATTATTCCTGTCACCAATCCTTCCTCTAGGCCTGTGTCAAGTCCTGTGGAACCCAATATGCACACATGTTTTTCATACCAAACTCATCATGAATAATGAAGTGCACGGTTGCACATCCTACACCTGTCTGCAACTTCAGTTCATCAAAGATTATGTACCTATCAGCCATAATCAATTCAGACACAACCTCAGTGTTCCCCAGAGTCTGCAATGTTGACAGGTGACCAGCACCCATAGTCTTGCATGTGGATTCCCTTCCACTAGTGAACTCAATGATCAAGCTGTAAACAGCCCTTTGTGCAGGAGTTGCTTGATAATACACTACAGTCGAATATTTATAAATAGCAACAAACAAGTGCCGCCCTTTTACTAGACATACTGTTCACAACTGTCATCTAGTGTCTATGTGATGTACTGGAATCAGTTCATCATCCTACAAGAGGATGCGCCTACAATCTGAGTACTGCTTATGAAACAGAACAATTGGAAATCATTTCTGAACACCCCTTGTAATATAATGTAACATTTTATGATGATGTAATTGTCACCCTGTTACAGCAAACGGGAATTGGAAGTGACGAGTGAACTGTGCACACCAGACAACAGGGACTATGCTGACATAGCATCACGCTCAACAGCCATTTTCTATGACAATTGTAATCATCCCAGTTGAGATCCAGACTGGCTGTGTCTGTGTAATACTACCTCCATGCAGAACACAGCCACCATTACCTGTTTATACACATATATTGTGTATCTGAATCCCTTGCATGCACTCACTGTCATGTGTGTGATTTTGCCATCATCCTTTGAATGAGAAAGTAAGAGCTGTATAAATTGTAGCAGTGTTTGTTGTTTACTATTGTTTTCTGAAATGTTATATGAATGTTGATTGTAAACACTGGACTGATATCACAGTTTTAGAATGAATGGTAAATGTGCTTATATTGTACCTTGCTGAAAAACACCAGTAGTATACAAATATGGCCTACCATCACTGTAGACATGTAAAATATATGGTTTAGATCTGCTGAAACATTATCAGTACTGCAGTGTTCATTGTCCAGCCATGTTTTATTTAGGAAATGTTGTGAAATTTCAATAGTTTTTATCTGCAGGGTGCTGCAGTACTTTTCACTTTGTATTGTAAAAACTGTAAAAAATTACAGGGTGAAATGCATCTGTAGAGTCCAGTTGCCATCAGGATACTGTGTAATTTTTGTATTGATTTTGTTGCCTGTGAAGAAATATTACTGTGTTTATTTGAAAGTGGCACAATACCTGACTAACTTTTGTATGTTTACTATTTTTTATAGCTAATTTCTACCACTTCAGTATTTACAGTAATGTAAACGAGAGTTTAACAGAGCTGCTAATGTTGGTGTGTTAGTTAGAGATGAAGATCAACTGCATTTCATGTATTTAAGTATGTTATAGTACAAAACATTGTAGTTACCATATCATTGCCATTTTTAGCCAGTAAATACACTTCATGTGATTTATTAATCAAATTGATATTGAATCAGTCATGATGGTCATTTCCTTACACACGTTTTACGAAAGAAAGAGATACAGATTCATAGTGATGTTTTCACTGTGACTGAACTGTGTTACTATTAACAATGTGCAGTTCTGAGCACTGTAATGATCTTGTAGTTGTTAAAAATAGCTTTACAGTATTGTATTGATGAAGCGTGTGTATTTTATTCTTGGTAACACATTTGTTACCATTTTGTGTGTTATTTTATTGTTTTGTTGAAATATGTACTTAAATTGTTATTTTTTAATTTAAATTTTAAATAGTTTAATTTTATACTCAGTCACATCATTAATGATGTAAGGCCTGTGATTTTTATCCTGTTGTTGAACAATATATGAATAACTAATTGTGATATTGTGTAGTGAATATACATATATTCAGTCATAGTCTATGTCTCTAGAACTACTTATATCTCCTCCAGTCACTGCTCAATACATTTTATATTTCCTGTTGTTTTCTTCATGTGGTTTTCAGACCATGACATCATTTATCTAATAATTAGCACATTAGACTAATTTGGTCACAATTACAAGTACAGAAAGTAACTGAAAATACCTTTGCTGTGTATTTATGGTTTTCCTAATACTGCCATCAGCTGGTGAAAATTCTGATGACTAGGTTAGTTTGCATTAGCTACACGTATGAATGACAGGTATTGGCACTTGCTCAGATTTGTGGGAAAGTAATTATGGAATAATAGTTCACACCATTAAATTGTTCTCAATTTTTGATAAATGAGATATCTGGTAGGAAGCTGATATTATGGCACTGAATCAAAACATAGTAACTGCATTCTTGCAAAGGAACCTATTAAATGAGACTGGTAGAGATTTCAAAATATGATGGTTGTGTTGTATATATACTTCTGTTTATGTCTGAAAAAAACGGGGGGGGGGGGGGGGGGGAGATAGTTTCCAGTATAGATTAAAATTTACTATTTATGTTCACCATGGCAAAATTTACATTGGTGAATATTGTCAGATGATAATCCCCTTACTCAGTAATAAATTACCACTGCAAAGTACCTCTTTTCAGTCTTATTAACCTAACAGTCTTCTTTTTATAATAAAATTTTAAACTGATCAGCAGTTACATTGGCCTGTGCATTTCATTTGTTACCTCTCTGTCCTAATACAATGTGTGTTTTGATACTGTTTTTGTAGAATTTCACACATTTTCATTTAGTATCATGAGCCTGCCATATATATTCTGTTTGGAAGTAATTGTTTATATATCCATGTATGTATATAAACTGTAAATGTGTACCACTGCCGGGAGTTGAATCCAGGTCTCCTTGATACAGCTTTTCACTCACCACTTCAGTCTGTGTATATAAAATCATATCTGTAGGAGACCAGTAAAATCTCTGAAACTGTGTCATTTCATTTCGTTACATATCCTCACTACTTCTTTTTGGTCCTTGTCCTGCCCTCTCATAAATGACTGGTATGCAATCCACAGGCATAACTCAGTCTCCTCTTAAATACGTCTATCAGTGGTAGCTCTTTGTAGATTTCTTTTGATACATTTCTGTGTTTCTGGTTACCCTCAGAACCTTCCGTACATAATATGTCACCTTCCTTACATAATTTACCACAAATAATATTTTTATTCTCAGACCTTATAGTCACTGCAAATCCCTCCATATGCCATAGTTTTTGTTTTTTCTGATAAACA
Organism: Schistocerca serialis cubense; assembly: GCF_023864345.2. Classification (NCBI taxonomy): domain Eukaryota; kingdom Metazoa; phylum Arthropoda; class Insecta; order Orthoptera; family Acrididae; genus Schistocerca; species Schistocerca serialis. Next base: position 529,684,920 of record NC_064640.1, read on the forward strand.
ATAAATATTGATCTTCTGGAAATTATATCCTCATCACCAACATTTGGTAATTTTAGTTATATAAAATTTACTATACAAACCCTAGAAGATGCAACTGTGTCAAAAGTTCTGTAAAATAGTTTGCCTCATGATATTTTATGTCAAGGCAACACTTTAATATGAGCTTAATGTTGAAGTCTTGAAAACATGAGAGTTTCTTGTACATTTTATCTCATTAGATTTCCTCAATTGGAGCAGTGCAAGATTCATTTTCCCTCTGTCACAAGTTTGTTTTGAGATTTTAATGTTTGCTGCATTACACAGAGATAAGTAGCTTTTCAACAAATAAGTTTATTGTAGTCAACAACCACATAAATATTTCTGTGGTGGAACCAAATTGGACTGTATAATCATTTTCAATAGATTGTGGGATAAGCCTTTGCCAAAGGCACTGTTAAAATGTGTCAAGCATTTTCACACACACAAGGTTCCTACCTGTCTGCTGGCAGCAGCCTTGCTCATATGATTAAACATTCACCAACCAGTATAGACTTCTGGGTTCTGTATCAATAAATTATTCTTCAGGTTTTTCATATGTTCAAGAAGATACAAAATTTGATTGTATCTTCATTAGCAGTGAGTTACTTTATCAAATGCCTTTTGGAAATATATTTAGACATATTCTACCCATCTGCTTGAGCCTATTATTTGTAAGACATTGTGTGCAAAAAAGAGCATGTTACAAGTGATGTGTTCTCAACCCCTGTCGATACTGTGAGAGAAGCTTCTTTTCCCAAGGAACGTAAGGATGTTTGAGCTTAAAACGTGCCTAGGACCTTGCGACATACAAATTTTATAAATGTTAGCCTGTAGGTCAGTGTGTTAGTTCTCTTAACCTTTTATAAATGTGAGTTGTCAGTGGTCAATTCAGTCGTATGGAACTGTTAGCTGCACAGTAGGTTCTCAATAAATGTGGGCAAGGAAAGGGGACAAACCCATGCATATTCACTATAAAAAATAATAAAAATTCTGTCTGGACCCATATTATTTGACAGTATTCCTTGGTTTGTCAAGGCCTTGTAAAATCTGAAGAAGGTATATTTAGAGTGCTCTATAACTGTTTATTTTATAGCTTGCTTGTCTCTCTCAGATAGTCCAGCATTAGAATGTGCCAAGAGAAAAAGGGAACACTGCTTGTAAACTTATCCAGTTTATGTTAAAAGTATTAACTGATGATTTATGTGAGTGTAATATGCAACAAGTCACTTTTCTGAATTTTAGTATAGTTTATTTTCTATACTAGTAACTAATTTTCATGCCACTGTAGACTAATAATTGGATGGATGTGTTACGGGAACATTATCTGGACCATGTGCAGCTCGATGCGATTGTTGTTGTGAATACTGTCTCATGGATTTGATGACAAATTCACTCTCATAATGAGCATTTTGCAGGTTACACACACACACACACACACACACACACACACACACACACACACACACAGGTTTGTGAAACCAACTGCAGCTAGATACTGTTTATGCCCAAAATGTACACTATGAAAGTGAATTTCTAATGGACACTGTTAGGCAGTATACTTACCACAGCCATAGCTTCTGTCTCCAAGTAGTCCAGATAATGTCCCTCTAACACCTCTATCTTATGATGAGTCTGCATTGTGCTGAAAACTAGTAAATGGTACAAATAATAAAAATATCAAAATTCAAAATTGCAGCTGGTTACACCAACATAAATCACCATCTTAAAATCACATTTGCAGCTCACCAACACAGTGGACATAGAGAAAATTATTAATATTTTTTTTATGATAATAGAAATTACTTGTAACAGAATACTCATAGTATGGTACATGTCTCCCTGTACAATGCTAATTCATAACACAGTATGTAGGCTTTGGAGGTAAAATGTAATTTGACTTCTGGTCAGTAAAATGTATTTTGACATCTGGTGAGGCATTGCTGTCCCACAATTTTGTTATTTATTCCATCTTATTTACTGTATGACTTAGTTGCATCAACAATGCTTGTTTATGTGTGATTCACGAATACAAATTGTTTGCATTGTGTTCTGTGTTCCAAAGTCTTAAAATATGATCATGATATGAAATACAGACACTTCATCTATAGACACATTGAATAAGATAAAATAATTTAGTGTAATTTTTGTCACAGGATTCTCACAGAGCAAAAGCATACAAAGGCATACCACTGTCTAAGACCATTTCATGTGTACCTAATTTCTGAAGATATTCAGGGAAATGCCATGAACTACCATGTTTCCCCTTATGATCTGCTATAAAATGGTCATATACAATTATAATGACAAGTTTTCAGTGTGCTCACTTTTTTTTAATTTAATTTAATTTTATTTTATTTTTTTTTTAATTTAAAGCATCTCCTTTTGCAAGTTGTGTGACCAATGCTATAAGGAAGGGTCTAACTGATACCCTGTGTAAAATCTGTTCCATCTGTAAAATTATAATTTTTTACAATAAATTTACGAACGAGGATAATGGAATGTAGTCGAATTAAGTCGGGTGATGTTGAGGGTATTAGATTAGGAAATGAGACACTTAAAGTAGTAAAGGAGTTTTGCTATTTGGGGAGCAAAATAACTGATGATGGTCGAAATAGAGAGGATATAAAATGTAGACTGGCAATGGGAAGGAAAGCGTTTGTGAAGAAGAGAAATTTGTTAAAATTGAGTATTGATTTAAGTGTCAGGAAGTCGTTTCTGAAAGTATTTGTATGGAGTGTAGCCATGTATGGAAGTGAAACTTGGGCGATAGATAGTTTAGACAAGCTTTTGTAATTTGGTGCTACAGAACAATGCTGAAGATTAGATGGGTAGATCACATAACTAATGAGGAGGTGTTGAATAGAATTGGAGAGAAGAGAAGTTTGTGGCACAACTTGACTAGAAGAAGGGATCGGTTGGTAGGACATGTTCTGAGGCATCAAGGGGTCACCAATTTAGTATTGGAGGGTAAAAATCATAGAAGGAGACCAAGAGATAAATACACCAAGCAGATTCAGAAGGATGTAGGTTGCAGTAGGTACTGGGAGATGAAGAAGCTTGCACAGGATAGAGTAGCATGGAGAGCTGCATCAAGCCAGTCTCAGGACTGAGGACCACAACAACAACAACAACAACCATAAGATTGTAGCATTTTGTCTTACCATCTGGCATTGCAGAGTTTTCCTATTTGAAATTCTCAACTTGAAACTGTCAGTGACTTATGGAGAAAAGTTTCCTGCTATCACTTCTGAAGACAGTGTGCTGGGGGCTGCATAAATGAATTATCATGATTAATAAAATGTCTACATGAATAGGGCCTACTCATGTCAGCATTCAACATGATAGGGATTATGCAGTTTATTTGTTAAGTTTTAGTCCCAGTATGATTAAGGTTTAAAGCTCTTATAAAACACATTGTGTTATTGCATGCTCGGAAGCAAGCACATTACAGTGGTGCAATGATCATAACAATGTTGGGGTATGCAGCAGACTCAAAACTGCAGATTGTGTGACTTCCAGCACCTTGCACTTGCTGCTGTTCTGGCCTTAGCAAATGATACTGAATTTCATGTAGCAGTGAGTGAGATGGTGCTCCACATTCCACATATTTGAACCTTGATACTGCTGCTTTTTTTCACGTCATTAACTATGGCGTTAACTTTCTGTTGAGTGAGACACTTTACAGTTGATGATACCAGCCTTACCTGTGTCCTTATATACTCCAAAGCTGTTGATTTATATTATGTATTTGTCTCAAGAAACAACTTGCATACCTGTAATAATCAATTTTGGTTCACCATACCAGTTGTAACATCCTGTATCACCCACAACAGTCCGTGTCTTTCTTAATTGTCTTGCCATTTATAGATACTAAATATCAGAGGATGTTATTAACTTAACTGGTACAGTCAGCTGCACATTTTCTGTGCAAAAAATAGCGTTTTCTGTTGATAAAGTCCAGTAGTCTGATAAGTGGTAATTTAGATCTTTCACTTTGATATGCAGCAGTTTATTTAACATGTATATGCTTTGGATAGTGTGGATGTACTGTGATCTTTTCATGACTGTGGGCATCAGTACCAACACAGATAATTTAGGAAAGAAGTTGTGATGGCTGGTGACAAGAATCCAAAGTCATCTGTACATAACACTTTCAAATTAATAGAACACTTAATTCCTAAAAGGAAATAATCATAACTTAACTTCTCATTAAGAGGTGACTTGATGTGCTTTCTGTGCTGCCTACATGCAATTCTATTTATGCTCTATTACCACTCAGAGAACAAAGGCTAAGTATTGTCTTACTATTATTCAGTGCTACTGCTCTTGAAGTCTTCAACTGAACTGTGTCCGACCAGGGGTGGGCGGTTGGTTATGTCAGCATTATCAGGGGGCAGTGAACTCTGTTTTCCTGGAGGTGTGGTGCTGCCCACTCATTCCATTGGCATACGGTTCAGCAGATCCCCTTGCAAATACATATGGCCTATGTTATCCATGAGTGACAAAGATGGATTTGCTTTGTAGGTGTAAAATTTGATGAAGTGCTGAATGACCTTCACAACACATTCTGAGTTCATCCATACTTCTTAAGTAGCGAGACCTAGTGCACCAAATGTCATCTGCTATTTGAAATTCACCTTGGAAATGTCGTTATGTGGGATAGGCTGTTACAAAGAGCATTTATGATACAACATGTAACCAATGTTCCATATTGAGCACTGGTAGCTTTACTAACATGTCTTATAGTCTTTAAGGCCAAAATGTTCTCTGACTTCTGCACTGCTGTTGTTTAAAAAATGCATGATCCATCAGCAAAATCTAGATGACAGTTTAACATTTGATAGCTTTTTCTAGTTCATCAAGAAGGTTGACACATTGAATTTTTAAAAATCTGTAGCACTAAACAAGCTGCATTCTTCTGGTGTTCAAAGAGACAATTGGAGAAATCTCTGTTGAAAACCCACCATAAATCAATAGATGCTTTCTGCTTTTCAGTCTGTTTTGGGAACAAAAATGCAATTTTAAATGCATTTTTCATAAATGGGCTATGGCAGTCTTTTATATTAAGTCCATAAAACATTTTAGAGCATACAACTAAATATTCATACAAATTACATACCAAGTTTGGTGGGAAAATGCAGTTCACTGAATAGTTGGGCAGCTGTTTTACAATATCCTTAAAATATTTCTTGAAGTATCAACAGATAGTCTAAAAGCATGAGTCAAATTGTTTAGATTCACTCCTGATGTTCATTTTATTTTTGATTGCCAGCGTAATGGCTTCCTTCATTGAGGATTCAGAAAATCTTCCTATTTCCTAATTTGTTTCTTTCTCCAAGACGGTGTATAACCTAAAAGTAAATTTTTGAAGCTAAAATTACTAATTTCACTTTTTTATAAAGCAAGCAGGTATTGTCAGTAACAGCAGCTTTGGGAACAGAGAGACATGTTTCACTGTACCCTCATAATTTGTGACTCTCTGTTATCAACTGCACACTTTTTTTATTCAAATTGACTCCAAATAACCACAGCCTACACCAAATTTCAGCAAAGATGGTTCCTGTGTTGTGGAAAGAGAGCAATTTTGAGTGGTCTGTCAAACATTTTGTAAACTCACAGATGGGGCAAAGATTACATCAGAAAATAATTAGTGTAGAGTAAAGAAAAACTGATAATATATTTGTCCAGGTAACATACTTCAGTGATTAACATTGCAAGATCACAGCATAATGAAAGTGGAGATAAGTCATTGCAAATGAGAAATGCTGGTACATTAACAACTGGTGTAACTGCCCGAATGTTGAATGCAAGCAAGCAGATGTGCACACATTGTGTTGTGCAGGTGCTAGATGTCAGTTTGTGGGATGGAGTTCCATGCCTGTTGCACTTGGTCAGTCAGCACAGGAATGTTTAATGCTGTTTGTGGATGACAGTGGAGTTGTCATCGAATGATGTCCAATATGTGCTCAACTGGAGACATATACGTTGGTCAAGCAGGCCAAGGCCACATGTTGATACTCCTTAGAGCATGTTGGATTACAACAGTGGTATGTGGGTGAGTGTTATCCTATTGGAAAACACCCCCTGTAATGCCGTTCATGAATGGCAGCACAACAGGTCAAATCACCAGATTATCATACAGTTTTGCATGGGATAACAAAGAGAGTGCTCCCACTTTTACACAAAATCATACTCCAGAGCATAACTGCAGATATATATCCAGTGTGTGTAGCACATAGACGGGTTGGGTACAGGTTCTCTAATAGCTTCCTTCTAACCAATACACAGCCACCACTGGCACCAAAGCAGAACCAGATTTTATCATGAAACACAACAGACTTCTGCCCTGTTGTCCAATGAGCTCTCACTTGACACCACTAAAATCACAGATGATTTGGCATCAGTGGAATGCGTGCTACAGGGCCTCTGGCTTGAATCTGCAGCAATTTGTTGCATCACTGTGGTGTCAACCGCTGCTCAAATTGCTGCTGCAGATGCAGTACGATGCATCTGAGCCATATGCCACACATGCTGGTCTTCCCACTTCTTGCAACCGTACATTCTTGTGGCCCCTACTATTAGCAGTAATGTACAGTGGCTATGTTCTATATAAGTCTTTTTACAGTATCACAGAAGTAACATCCAACTTCTGATATTCCTATTACATGACCTTGCTCAAACTCAGTGAGGTCTTGATAACGGTGTGTTTTTTGCCTTAAAGGCATTCTCGACTAGCATCAACTCACCATGCCCAGTATCAAAGATAAGTAATGCTCATGACTGTTATAAAGTGTATTTAAAGCAAATCTGATTTGAATCCTCATAGTAGTGCTACTAATGCTATTCGTATGTGACTCACATGAAATTCAAATACATATCATCTTTGAGATGTAGAATCACATCTATCAACTTTTGTTTATGTTGCACAACTCCTTCTTGGTGTTGATGCTTTTTCCATCAGTGTATTTGATGGTCTACACATAAACAAGCAGCTTAAAAATAGTAACAATTTACTTGTCTCACATCTGAGCACTAATACACTGACAATGAAATCACAAGAACACTATCAAGCCTGAAACATAGAAATCCAGAGAGTAAATGATAAGCTACAGTAAGTACCAACATCTGAAACCAAGAGTTCAGAGATAAACCTAATGCCTTGCTGTCTCACTGTTTCCATTGCACCTCTACTGAGGAAGATTTACTCCATTTGGCTCCAAATGCTCTTGTGGATTCTACTTTTGCTCATACATGATGTAATCATTCATGTACCTGTTCCCAGCTGTGAGTATGTGCCATGTTCTGAACTGTGCTCCATTCTACATATTATTATCAACCATAACATACTTTATACAATATGCAAACCTCTATAGCCAGCTTGTTACAAATCCTTGGTAGGTATACTGGAAACACATGTTCTTAGAGAGACATTCGATAGATGATGGCTAGTACAGTCATTTCATATCTTAATAACAATAAATTGCTGTCATTCATTTTTTAGTTATACAGGTACATTAATCGCACTCACATAAAATTGTTTTGCCACAATTATAGTCAACATTAACAGAAAAAATAGCATTTATTCTAGACAGTTTCAGAAACCCTCCTTTGGAAGGAAAAAGGGAGAAGCAGGGTATGAAAATGACATAAAAGCAGCATACAAGTTAACTACATCATTTGGAGTTGGATGTAAAGTGGGAACAAGTTAACCTGACACATGCACATCACCTTCAACAGCTTTTAATCCTTCCTCACTTCTCTCCTCCTCTCCTACCTCTCTTTTCCTTCTACACTTCTTTTGATACTCACCTCCTTCCTTGTTTCCTCAAATCTCTTCTGCAAAATGTAAACTTCCACAGCCAGAAATGTCACAATTAATAAAAAGTTCCAGGCTATCATGCCGTAGTCAAATGGATTTCATTTTAAAACTCAATGTTTCATCCCCATCTGCGGAGGACATTTTCAAGGGGGATCATAGCGTTGTTGAATGTCCAATTCACACCCTGGCTTGATACTTACTACAGCAAGATTCCGCTTCTGCGAGCTTTCGCGCAGTGGCATGATGTCACATGTTTTGAATACGTGAGTGCAATGGGATGATAGCAACAGTGGATGATGGCAGTTGACAACAGCCAATTGTGCTCACATATTCGAAACCTGTGATGCCACACCACTGTGCGGAAGCTTGTGGAAGCAGAATTTTGCTGTAGTCAGTAGTGAGCCAGGTTGTGAATCAGACATTCACCAAAGCTATGCTCCCCCTTGAGAATGTCCTCTGCAGATGGGGATGAAATGTTGGGTTTTAAAGTGAAATCCATTTGACCACGGCGTAATAGCTCAGAACATTTTACAATACAATTAGTAATACCCTTCATACATCAGAGAATTGCTAGAAGCTAATTTCTCATCCCTAGCCTGAACTACTCACATCATATCTTCTTCTTCCACTTCCCTTGTGATAGCCCCCTGTGGCATTCAAAACATCACTCCCTGTGTTATTGGAAACCACATGATTGGAAACCCCACTTCATGTGGTACTGACCATGACAGGATTACCCTTTGTCAATTGCACAAACACAAGTGAAATGGACACTTACATATAATACCGGGTGATCAAAAAGTCAGTATAAAATTGAAAACTTAATAAACCACAGAATAATGTAGATAGAGAGGTAAAAATTGACACACATGCTTAGAATGACATGGGGTTTTATTAGAAGCAAAAAAAAAAAAAAAAAAAAAAAAAAAAAAAGTTCACAGAAGTCTGACAGATGGCGCTGGACAGCAAAATGTCAGTGACTGCGCATGACAATCGTGTATAAAAGGAGCTGTAATGAGAGAGAGAGAATCAGATGCGCCAGCAGTCACAGTTGACGTTGCCTGAAAAGGCGCTTTTAGTGAAACTGCATTATCAGAATGGGGAATGTGCAAGTTCAGCGTTATGATCCTATTGCCATAGGAAGGGGATTCGAAAGGGTAAAGGTACGTTCACAAATGCAGCTGTGGCGTGAATGATTTCGAAGTTCAAAGCCACAGGTTGTTTAGACGACAGACTCCGTAGTGGCCAACCGAGCACAAGGCGTAATACTGCTGAGACAGTTCAAGAAGAAATGGAGACTGTTGTGGGTTCATCTATGCACGGGGAAGTCAGCACTCTTGCAGTTGCACGTTGCACCGGCATTCCATACACTACTGTTTGGTTGGCACTGAGGCGTACCCTCTCATGCTATCCGTACAAAATCGATCGGCATCGTGAACTGTTACCTGGCGGTTTAGTGAAGCGGAGGGCATTTGTGATGTGGACGTTTCAAAAGATGGAGGAAGATGACGGTTGGTTGAGTAACGTGTTGTGGACCAACGAAGCTCATTTTACGTTCGAAGGGTCTGTCAGCGCCCACAACTGCAGAATTTGGGCTACTGAAAATCCTAGAACTGTCGTGGAAAATCCATTGCACGACGAGAAAGTCACAGTATGGGTAGGATTTACCACATCTACCATTATCAGGCCTTTTTTCTTCGAGGAAATGCGTGATTCTGGTTTTGTAGCTGCTACCATGATGGTAAGAGGTACGCTGATATGTTACAGAATCGCATCATCCCCAGCCTGGCTGATAAATACCTGCTGGAACATACAATGTTTATGCAGGATGGCACTCCACCCCATATTGCTAGATGCATGAAAGATCTCTTGCGCGCGTCGTTTGGTGATGATTGTGTGCTCAGCTGCCATTTTCATCATGCTTGGCCTCCCAGGTCCCCAGACCTCAGTCCGTGCGATTATTGGCTTTGGGGTTACCTGAAGTCGCAAGTGTATCGTGATCGACCGACATCTCTAGGGATGCTGAAAGACAACATCCAATGCCAATGCCTCACCATAACTCCGGATATGCTTTACAGTGCTGCTCGCAACATTATTCCTCGACTACAGCTATTGTTTAGGAATGATGGTGGACATAATGAGCATTTCCTGTAAATAACATCATCTTTGCTTTGTCTTACTTTGTTATGCTAATTATTGCTATTCTGATAAGATGAAGTGCTATCTGTCAGACATTTTTTTAACTTTTGTATTTTTTTGGTTCTAATAAAACCCCATGTAATTCAAAGCATGTGTGTGAATTTGTACCTCTCTATCTACATTATTCCTTGATTTATTCAGTTTTCAAATTTATACTGACTTTTTGATCACCCAGTACTATAATAATATGAGAGCCGTTCAAAAGCACCTGGCCCTATTTTTTGTTGTTGAAAGCAACAATGGTATCAGGATGTGCACATGCACTACGTTTGTGGGCATACATAGTGCACAACCAGATTTTTTGTTCATGACTGGAGGAACAACCAGCTGCTGGCTAGCCATTGATAAATGAACATGTGTAAGTGGTAGTTGTCAGGTTTTATGTTGTGTGCAAAATGACAGAAAAACTGGAAAATATTATTACACCAAATTTTGTTTTGAGCTATGCAGTTCTCAAGTTTAAACAGTCCACAAGATTTGACAAGTGTTTTTGGATGAAATAACAGGTACCACACAGATAAAGGAGTGGTACAACTGCTTCAAAGATGGCTGCTCATCAATGAAGAGTGAAGAACATTCAGGTAGGCACTCAAAATCTGCAAATGACATTTTCATTGATCATAGAAGGATCCTGTTGATGCAGGATAGATGAATCATGATGAGGGAACTTGCAGGTAAGGTTAAAATTAATATTGGATCCATTAATTCCATTTTAACAGAATATCTGGTCCTCAAGAGGATCTCAGGAGAATCTGAGACAAAGTTTCTAACAACTAAACAGAAGAAACTTTGTTTGGACATTGTACAGAACATACTGGGTACTGTGAACAATAACCCCATATTTCTTAGCACAGTGATCACTAGTTATGAGTCCTGAGATTATGGCTATGCCCCAGAAACAAAGCTTCAGTCATTGGAATAGAGGTATCCATCATTCTCAAGACCCAAAAATGCAATGCAGGTCCACAGCAATGTGAATGTCATGCTCACCATCTTTTCAACTCCAATGGCATGGTCCATCGTGAGTACACCCCAGAATGTACTAATGTCAATAAGGAGTACAACCAAGAGGTTTTGCATCCCCTTCCTGAAGCAGGGAGATGCAAACAGCTGGACTTGTGGGCAGTGGGCAGTTGAGACCTTTACTGTGATAAAGCATCTGCTCATAATTTGTAATTAATTCAGCATATTCTGACCAAACAAAATATGGCTGAGACTTAGAAGCCTCCCTATTCCCATGACCAAGCATTGAGTGACTTCTGGCTTTTCCCTAAATTGAAAAATATGTTGAGAGGAACCAGATTTCAGAACAGGGAAGAAATATGCAGGATTCAACAGAGCAGCTGGGTATCATACGAAAAGAGGCTTTCCAATGATGCTGCCAACAATCCCAGCAGTGTTCAGAGATGTGAGTAGAAGCTGAAGCGGACTAATTTGAAGGTGAATGGTGTCAAACAATTATATACAAATAAAGATTGAATCAAAAAACGGAAAATCCAGGATGGAATAATGATAATACTATGAAAAGGACAGATTGCTACCCACCGTATAGAGGAGGTACTGAGCTGCAGACAGGCACATCAAATAGACTGCCTGTGTATGGTGAGTAGCAATCTACCTTTTCATATGTCTGCTTGTGTCTGTATATGTGTGGATGGATATGTGTGTGTGTGCGTGAGTGTATACCCGTCCTTTTTTCCCCCTAAGGTAAGTCTTTCCGCTCCCGGGATTGGAATGACTCCTTACCCTCTCCCTTAAAACCCACATCCTTCCATCTTTCCCTCTCCTTCCCTCTTTCCTGATGAGGCAACAGTTTGTTGCGAAAGCTTGAATTTTGTGTGTATGTTTGTGTTCGTTTGTGTGTCTGTCGACCTGCCAGCACTTTCATTTGGTAAGTCACATCATCTTTGTTTTTAGATATATTTTCATATAATTGTAATTACTGAATAAAGATTGAGTTTAAAAATAAAAGTTGGATACTTTTTGAACAACAATCATACTTCTTACTGTAATTTAACTAATCTACTTGAGTTGCTGCTCATAATTATTACTTTACGTGCTGAAAACAATTAATACTCCTTGACAGCACTCAGTATTAACTCCTGAATCTCTACACATAATTAACACCTTATTTACTCATGGACAATGAGCCACACCCCTTGATAATGATAACACATGTTGTAAAAGTTACATTCCTGTTTACACACCCGTAGAGCATTGCTTGTAACTACCTACCACATACTGAACTCACCAATTCTTTTACACATTTGGCAAAAGACCCATTTACTCTTCATGATACTGTCATACTATCATCTATCAGCCACATAGTGACCCAGGATGAAGAGCCACTTCTGTGTAGGGTCGGCATAGAGGTGGTGGGACATGGCGAGTGTACAGGCCATTAGTAGTCCAGGAAGACAGTATCAGAAGGTCAGACACTTTATTGACATTTGTGCTAGTACACGTATAGTGCAGTGGCCACACCTCTGCTTAGCATGTGTTGTAGAAGACTCATGGTGTGCTCTCAGACATGGGATCTGCTGTGCCTACAATCAACATCTGTGGATGAAGAAGATGACTTAACAACTGCAGGGTTGCAGTTTTGTCAGTATGTGATCGAGTGAGTGCAGTCTTTTTATGACTATGGCAGGCAGTTCTCACACAGGAAGCCAGCAGCTAGGACAGGAGTCTTAGTGCTGCTCATGCCAGTATGGAGACAGACAATGTAAATAAGTATTAAAAAATTGGAAGTGACTCACCAGTAGGAAGATGTCAAATCCAGGGAGGAGGACTTAGTGCTCAAAGATAGTCCAAGACTATGACACACTGTTCAAGACTGATTTTAGTGTGATGTTTGCTCAGAAAATCCAGTCTAAGTATGACACTATAGCTGCTGCCTACTTGAGGAGGCACTTCCATGTGAGACTGGAAGTAACTGTTGCCAAATTAAATGCATGAATATTATCTTCATCATGCCACTCACTGTAGAATGAGGTAGGTACAAATTTTTTACTCCAAGTGCATCTTGACTAGACATAGACATCTGCAACCATGTATCCAGCAAAAGAAAACATATTCTCCCTCTTACAAAGCTGGTAATACAATAATCTATCACTGATTTTGCACATGAGTTTCCTGTGTTTACATTCACTGAGAATGTCACACAGTTTCTGCAATGTTCCTGCTTCTGTTTCATACTGGAGTTCAAATTCCACATTACATCCATCCACCTCATGCATGTCAAAACCTACATTGTCATCCATAGCTGAATGCCCAAGCTATTTACACTTCCCACACTGAGATTTCCAGCCGTTGCACAAAATAAGACCAGGGTGGCCACACTGATGACATTTGACTTTTGTATTAAACACCATCCACCACTCTGTAAGCTTGATCACTGCATTTATTTCTGCCAGAGCCATTGCAATTGCCACAGCTTCATTTAATGCCCTCAAAAAACTGCTTGTACCTTATGGTAAACTTCAACTGGCAAATGAAACAGGAATGCATCTAGCGCCCTAGTTATGCTTCCTGTAGAATGGTTTTATTAGTGCTGTCATTGTCTGTAAGCTCATAGATATTAATATTTAGTTTTTTAATTCTCTCCACAAAACTTTCTGTGGTCTGCCCTTGTCTCTCAGATACACCATTTAGAGTTTCCTGGTAGTATCTAGAAATATTCTTCCTCTAATAGCTCTCCATTAACCCTGCCCACAAATTCTGAAAGTGATGTGCTTCCCATAACTGTTTATGCCACATAACATAACATACACCACTGCAACCTCTGTTATCTTCTCACTCTCAGTACCTGCTGCCATCTTGCTAAAAATCTATCACTACAAGAAACCAAACCAAATAGACTTTAAATGCCACCAAGTGAAGACAGGGAAAAGAAAAACAAATAACTCTACAAGCCAATACAACATTTATAATTGACTCTTACTTGCATCCTTCTGCCAAATATTGTACTAGAACTGCTGCTGCTGGATCTACCATTGTTGCTCTGTATTCTTGATTATGTTGATGCCCCACTTAGTCAGAAGAGCTCCTTTGACAATAATTGTGTTGTATTCTCATTTTGTACATGCAGTTCAACACAAAGAACAGTCAATTGATTAAAACACACACATACACACACACACACACACACACACACACACACACACACACACACACACACACTCACACTGGTAGCTCTCCCATGACTGAAGTTCACAAGTGTAGGATTATATGTATAGTTCCTGGCTGTCATTAGAACACAAATAAGCAGCCAAGAACAATGGGCTGTGAGAGATAGCAAATCTGTAGTTTTCAAACTCTGAATGTTCTAAGTGCCGCTACTACCAACTCTTGTCCACAGGACACAACTCAACACTCAGTATACTCTAGTCTGATGTAAGCTTGGCACAGCAAGGACTTGATGACTCCATCCACTGGAAACAGAAACAGAACTTCTTTGACTGTCTCACGCATCCATATTTCATAACCACTGTTCAGAAGTTGCAACTAACAACTTCAGGTGGCTTGGCTCAAACCTCATTGGGTGACCTGCAGCATCTTCACAGTGGTCGAGTGCTGGAAAGAAGTTATTGATGACTGATGACACAGCACTCCTTTCCTCCAAACAACCACACCTGCTTCATGTATGGCAGTGGAGCATGACGGCGGGTAGGATGACAGTATGTTGACGCTACTCCAAGGACAAGATTCGAGGCTGTAGTCAGCAACAAGCACTCACCGATACCCCAGAATGAGCATGCCCACAAATGCCAAATTGAAAACCAGTCATAAGGGCTGCTGAAGATGGTGACAATAACTTCTGGGGCACCCAGTCAGGTGATGAGACACTACTCCTCCACAGGCTATGGTGCAGACTGCTAGCATTGAGTGATGCTGTAGGTGGCTCCAAGTAAATGTCAATCAGTGTTCCTGATGGAGGAGATGACTGCACCTGAAATGGCAGCTGCTACAGGCCCTGTTGATTAAATAGGTCTGCAAACAAAAAGGGAGCAGCAGTATCACAAGAAGAAACAGGCCAAAGTTGGTTTTGGTGCAGCCAGTGCAGCTGGGTCAGACTCTGGATGCTGTAGGTCAACAGTTGAACCACACCAAAAACTACACTGTGTTCCCATCTGTGACCCTTGCCAAAGACCCTACACAAAACTAGCTGCTGAAGCTGGAACTTGAGATGTGAGTGGTGGGTGGTGAGACATAGAACCTCTGAGGCAGATGCTTAAGGTGCAGCATACCGAGCGAGGTAGCGCAGTGGCTAGCACACTGGACTCGCATTCGGGAGGACGACGGTTCAATCCCGCATCTGGCCATCCTGATTTAGGTTTTCCGTGATTTCCCTAAATCGCTCCAGGCAAATGCCGGGATGGTTCCTTTGAAAGGGCATGGCCGACTACCTTCCCCGTCCTTCCCTAATCCGATGAGACCGATGACCTCGCTGTTTGGTCTCTTCCCCCAAACAACCCAACCCAACCCACGCTTAAGGTGCAGCAATGTCCTATGGCTAGAAACATGAAGGAGTTCCACTGGCAACTTTCCATCTCTCATCAAGGAGCAGTAAGATGATAAAAACCCTTTGAGGGCCTGGTCCAATGAGTGGGCAGCCTGTAACTTGTCCATCTGAGCCTTGAAGCTTCCAACAAAACATTCCATCTCTCCATTAGAGTGAGGATGGAAAGGTACTCTAAGGATATGATGTATTCCATTGTCACTGCAAAACTGTTCAAACTATTGCAACATGAACTGTGGCCTGATATCAAACAATATGAGTTCCACCAACTCTTCAATACAAAAAAATTAAAGTCAGGGCCAACACATTACTCACACACATAGCGTATGTTGTGAGGATGATGAAGAAGAACTTGCTGTAAGTATCCACCACCGATAACTGCCTGGAATTTCAAAATGAACCAGTGAAGTCAAAGTGTAAGCACTGCCATGGTTCATCAGGGTGCTGCCAATCGAAGTGATGCTGAGGGAGAGTGACCTGATGCTCTGCAAACAAGCCAAACTTTGATGTCATCACTTCCATTTGAGGGTCCATCCTCAGTCATGTACAGTAGTGCCAGGCTAAGTAACGGATGCGACCCTTTTGACCTGGTGTAACAGTTTGAGTACTTCCTGCTGGAGGGCCTGCAGATCCATTATGTGGGTGTCACCACTTTCGGTACAAAGCAGGAGACCACCTAGCTGCATTTAGTTGGACCAATGGTGTGCAAAGCAGCAGTGTACCACAGAGCGGCAGATTTCTTTAATGGTATGAGGCCATATGTGGCAAAAAATGTTCAGCACCACACACAAAGCTGACTACAATACCATTTCACTTGCCCCCCAGTGGAGAGACACAGGAGATTCCTTCACTAAATCAAACTTGATATTGGAATCCATTGGTAACCATGACAGTAGGTCAGCACTGGGATGCATGGTCATGGGCTGATGTGTCAGTTTGTACTGGTAACAACAGAAGGCCCACCACTGTAGCTTCTATGCCGTCCAAGCTGGAACAGGCTGAGATAACACAAACAAAGCCATCAACAGTCTGTGGTCCATAATCAAGTAAAAACAGCATCCACCAAAATACTGATGGGACAGAGTAACCCCATAAATGATAACTAGAGCCTCTTTTTCCAGTTGCCTGTAACTGCATTATGGCTTTTCAATGTCCCTATCTGTGGAGCCCTCATGGTGTCACAACACCACACCAATACCAAAAAAAGAGGCCTCCGACACTATAAAGGCAGGTTTGGAGGGGTGAAAGTGTATGGGACACTGATCACTTAACAGTGAATCCCTTAAGTGCTGAAAAACAGCCTGACAATCAGTGAGTATGAAACAAATGTAATATGTCAATTCACCATGACTGCTTCCAGTTCAGTTACTTTTGTGGGGACAGGCAAGTCTTGGATGGTACACAAATTGACTGAGAAGGACGAATGCTGTGCACATTAATAACTTAACTGGGATACTCTTTTTCTGTATTAAAAAAGGAACACGTGGCATGATTACACTTTAAATCTGCCTCTGATAGCACTTTGAACAAGGCTTCCAGATTCTACAAATGTATAGCTGATAGAAAGCCAGAGACGACTATGACATCCAAGTAATGAGCACAGCCTGGCACTTGTGACTTAATTTGCTCTAAGTATCTCTGAAAAATTGCTGGAGATGGTGGACTATTGAATGGTAACTTCTGAAATTGAAACAGACTCTGATGATTATTGATCACAAAAATCTTCTTGATTGTCCCACCCAGAAAAAAGAGACCTTGACCCAGTTTGTCCGTAAAATCTTCTGGGCAGACTAAAGAGAAGGAATCAACAACAGTCAGTGGATTGACAGTGGCTTTGAAATTTGCATAGAGTCATAACCCACCAGATGGCATGAACAGAAGTGCTAAAGGGGGCACCCAGTGACTTTCAGACACAGTTTTAAGCACATTACAACCCTACCAATGCTGCAATTCCACTGCTGTCCAGTCCCATAGAGAACATGGAATGGGCTGACCCCAAAAAATTTTCGTTGTGCATTGTCTTTCAAAGTAGCATAGGCTTCAGACCTAATGACTTTCCAAAACCACCATCAAACAAGGAACTGTTCTTGCCACATGACGCATTGACACTAGCTAGCAACACAGCTGAATTTATCTGCAACACATTATCTTGAATTGACAACCCAAATAAATCACAACTATCTACTCCCCAAATATATGAACTGTCCTGTGAATATAGGACATGGAATAGTTTTTTTAGTAGCAAAAATAGTTGCAGGCAAACTGCTCACACTTAAAACAGGAATATTCTGTCCATTGAATGCTGATAGTGTGGCACTTGGTTGCTGGAGCTGGGGGCCACCTAAATGTTCATACATGGTATGTTTAAGCAATGTAACAGTCATCCCTGTACCCCATTGATACTTCACATTCTGATTTGCCACATGCAGTTGTGCAAACATTTTGTTAGATTGCTGGTTGATCATTGAAGACTGTTTGTTCTGACAATCAAGTTGAGCTATTAACTTGTCCATGCACACAGGCATGGTGGGAACAACACATTCACACACTGTGGGACAGAGTTTGACATCAATTCTGAGAACTGCCTGGCACTAGAGTGTTGAAGACACACTGCTTGGATGTGGCCCTACTTGCTACAAGTTGAAAACTTTGCCTGCTGAATTGGACACTGTGCTCCTTTATGTGCTCTAAAAAACCATCGGCAAGACTTTGTTGTTTGTGTGTGCTGTGCTGTGTGCTGATAGTGGAACTTATCTGCATGAAACTGAGACTGTGGGCTATGCCCAGTTTGTGTGGGTGGCAGTGGGGGATAACCCCTAAAGTTGCTTGATCTTCACCACAAAAATAGCCAGTGCTTGCATGTCGAGTTCAGTAATGTCTACTATGTGTTGAGATTCAATGGTCAACAACACAATTTTCAATTCTGGAGTTTGAAGCTTCAGAACAGAGGCCTGAATATGAGCATGTGACACATCATGGGTGACAGCATATCTAAGTGTAATGTCACTATAACTTAAGCCACAGGAACACTTGAACTGACACTGTCTTTGTAACCCATGCAGTTCTACAATCCACTGTTTATAGGATTACCCATTTTGTTGTTTGAGCCAAAAAACTTTATACCTAGCAGTTCTCACATGTACTTGTGATTCAAAATGATGAGACTGTTTGGACATCAGTTGAGGACAAATGTCCAGAAATAGTTTTACAACCAAGTGACAAACATCCGCACCTACCATGGACAGTAAATAATAAATGCACTGGTTACCTGTATGCTGTAATGTGGAAATGTGATGTAAGCTGGGCTACATGTTCTTCCCAGTCCTCAAGTTGCTCCAAAAACTCTCAAAAGTTAGGTACTTGAGCCACCTGCTGCACTTGTTGAACTTGAACAGGTGGCTCCGCTGGTTGTAGCAGTGCTGCTTCTTGTAACATGCCTTGAAATATATGTAATAGTTGGTCAATAAGCAGCCCCTTTAACTGTACAACTTGAGTTAATGACAAGTCGGGCACTGGAGCAGGGACATCACAACATGCACTCCTATTTAACTAACACACAAAAACAATGTGGCAAAAGGTGACAAAAGTAATACACTGTGCCACATAGAATGAAGAGAGCACTCATTCTCATTGCCACTGTTGTGTCCTCATTTTGTACATGCAGGCAGGCATGGAGAATAGTCAATTGACCAACACACACACACACACAGTCAATAAACATAACTCTTTGTTTAGTAATGATAGCATACCTACCTCATATAGCTCTCCTATTTTCAGTGACTGAAGTTATCAACTCAGAGATTATATATACAATGCTTGGTTGTCACTAGAACACAAAGAAGTATCCAAAAACACTGAGCTGCTAGAGATAGAAAATCTATAGTTCTGAAACTCTGAATGTTGTAAGTGCAGCTTCTACTAACGCTTGTACACAGGACACAACTCAATACTCAGTATACCCTAGCCTGACACAAGCTTGTAGAGCAAGGCCTTGATGACTTAATGCACCGGAAGCAGAAGCAGAACTGCCTTGCTTGTCACATGCAGCCATATTTCATAAAAGCTGTGTGGCAGTGGCACCTCATGTTTGTGGCTCTGCTCACTCACTGGTCCAGAATCACTTTTGTTGCTATGAACCAGTGAGAATATCCAAACCAAGCATTTAAAATGGTTTTGTCCCTTCTGGCAACCTTTGTAATGGCACACACCAGTGACTAAGCTCTGCCCTGTGTGCACATGGCACACAGTCTTTTATGTACTGTTCAACATCTTGCTCTTGGGTTCTCCACCAAAACTTTTTGGCTAAGCATCTGTCTGTTGTTTTACTTCCCCTTGACCAGCAAATAGGTAATCATTTGCCTGTTTCAACCCATCATTTCTGAATGATAAGGGAACCACCATTTGCTGTCCACACTTCATACTTCTGCACAAGAAACCATCATGTGTCACAAATTGTGGCTGTGATCTAAAAGCCTGACAGTCTATGTCAGCTGCTTGTGGCTTTTGCCACTTTAACAAGTTTTTGCCTAGTGCTTGCAGAGCTCCAATTTTCGTACTAAGCGTGTATGCATTACTGTGCAATTCATAATTAAGCTTGCTTAGCTTCAGTGCCCACTGTGTTAATCTACTTGAAGAGTCTTTCAAATCCCAACAGCCACTTAAGGGGAGCATGATCAGAAACTACCTTCAATTCTTGTCTGTGCAATTAACCATGAAAGGAGGTAATACCACAAATAATGGCTACCATTTCTTTTTGTATTTCTGAATAGACAAATTCCACCTTGTTCAATTC
The DNA here is from genome assembly GCF_023864345.2 of Schistocerca serialis cubense. Classification (NCBI taxonomy): domain Eukaryota; kingdom Metazoa; phylum Arthropoda; class Insecta; order Orthoptera; family Acrididae; genus Schistocerca; species Schistocerca serialis. The sequence continues at coordinate 529,705,269 of NC_064640.1, forward strand.
TCTCAGTGTGTAAGCCACTGGATATCCCCTATTATCCACAATTTGGCTCAAAACACAACTGACTGCCATACTGCTCACATTACAGGAGAGGATGAACTCTTGTTCAAAGTTAGGAAATACCAACACAGGACTCAGCACCGTAGCATGTTTCAGTTTATCAAATGTGACTTGACACCCCACTGACCACTGGAATTTCACTCCTTTTCTTAACAGATGATTGAAGAATTCAGCAATTTGCGCAACATCTCTAAAAACTGGTTTCTAGTTTTCAGCAGTCCAAAATCACGAACCATTGATATCGGTCATTCATCTGTTTTTACTTCTTCCTGGCTAATTATATGCCAAGGATAGTTTACTTCTGTATGAGCAAAATAACACTTCCTGGCAGGGAGTGTTAGGGGTGTTGCATGTAGATTTTTCAAGACTTCTTCAAACTGTTCCACACATTCTTCCATATCCTCTGAAAATACAAGTGTGGCATGAAGATATACCACTTTTAGGTTTCAATACCTGAAGCACTCCATCCAAGAGTCTCTGAAATGCATCCAGTGCATTTTTTAGTCCCAAAGGCATTGTATGATACTGATAATATCCATGTGGTGTAGAAAAACTTGTTCTCAGCTGGTCTTCTGGAACAACTTCAAGCTGGTGGTAGCTACTCTTCAAATCCATGGTCAAGAAATATTTACATTGATCCAGGTTGTTGAGTGTCTCTGTCCATATTTTTCAGTATGAGATACACATTGGTGATGATATTCGCATTTAAGGAATGATAATTGTAACTGAACCTGTGTTTCTTGGTACCATCCGATGACTTTTTGGGCACAATGAAAACATCTGCACTCCATGGGGCTATCACTCTCCTCAATGGTTCCATCAGCCAACTGCTGGTCAACAAATTCCTCCATCAAACATTGAAAATGCTTCAGGACCCTGTACGGTATCTTATGTACCAGAGCTCTGCTTCCTGTTGGTATCCTATGCTATGTTATAGGCATTGCTGGTAATGGACCCACTGGATTGATCAAATCTGAGAATGTTATCGATAAAGCTTCCATGTCGTCCCTATCTTTTCCTTGGAGTTGCTTGACTGTATCACATAGTGCAGAATTGCTAATGGTATGCTTGTGGCTGTGGTCATCACTCGACCTTGTTCCCAATGAGTTCACCTAATTGTTACGCACTTCACATAACCTGTACTACGGAGGCTAAAATCTCTTCCAACCCAAGAGATCCAGACAACGACTGACACCTGTGCGCACATGCCTACCAATAATTTATGTTCATTATTATTCACTGAACTGATCATGCAACAGTCTCTCTCTCTGCACACGTGCTTGCAATGCAGTGTTTATCAGAAATGACCTCCTACAATCAAGGCACCCCCATCGGCATTTAATGCACACTTCTTTTTATTGCACCTATCCTGCTTTCCACATTTGCAGTACATGCCTTATACCCAACCTCACCACATTCGAAGCACCAAGGATGGTGGCACTGCTTCTGCACATGGTCTGTTTATTGACATCTGTGGCATTATCCCTCAGAGGAGAAGGCACCGCGGCCACTCCATTTCTGAGTGGCAATATCTATCTCCCTCCAGCTGTGTGGCAGTTCTGATAGCTGAGAACAAGTCACTAGGATTTTCTGTCCTCACCTGTCGTGACATATTCACTGAAATAATCCTTACAAATTTCTCCGAGACCCTATTTTCTTCTTCCCATAAGAGAACTCTATCTGTCTCTGCATTGTGTGTCAATTTGTAAGTCTGCCACTTTAACGTAAGAATTCTGTCAGTGAATGTCTCTACTGACTCATTGTATTCCTATGAGCTTTACCCTGAAAAAATGGGCTCTATTTTGCTTGCAATAGCATTTGGTAATCCCTTCAGTGAGCTGGTCAAATGTCTGTGTTTCACCAAGGATTTCACAGTATGTGGCATATGTTTTAGCATCCCTGTCAACTGTAATTTAACTATATACAGACATGTTGCAGCAAACCAATTCCCTAACCATGCTACTTCCCTGACATCATCCAGAAAGGCTAGTGCATCTTCAGACACTTTCCGAGAGAAAGGTGTAATGAGACTAGCTGCCACAGGATCAATTTATCAGACAGGTACATTTTCTATAGTCCTAGTGGCGAACGCATAACATCTTCTGTTTCTGTCTTATCACCATCTTGACACAACATGACTCATATTGAGTAAAGAATAAATGAGGGAGTGAGTTAGCTCCACTAAGGCAACCCCTACTGGCAAACACATAAACTGCCAACTTGCAACTGAAGCCAAGATAAACTTTTAGTTCTGATGTGAAAGTTAAAATGAGCACAAGTTTCTGTCTTCATTCTTGTTCAAGACATATAGGCTTGTAAAATGTGGCAAATGTTCTTGCAACATCCTGTATAATGGTCATACATTACGTTGCTGTAATATGTTGTCAGTTCTTTCTTGGTCCTGTTTTGGTACTATACATTATGTGAACAGTAATTTAACTCTCATGTATTTATTCACTGTTGTAATATACTGTTATGCTATGATGCATACACTGAAGAGCCAAAGAAACTGGTACACCTGCCTAATACCATGTAGGGCCCCCGTGAGCATGCAGAAGTGCCACAACACATTGTGGCATGGACTCAACTAATGTCTCAAGTAATGCTGGACAGAACTGGCACCACAAATCCTGCAGGGGTGTCCATAAATTGGTAAAGGTATGAGGGGGTGGAGATCTCTTCTGAACAGTATGTTTGAAGGCATCACAGATATGCTCAATAATGTTCGTGTCTGGGGAGTTTGGTGGCCAGAGGAACATTTAAACTCAGAAGAGTGTTCCTGGAGCCACTCTGTAGCATTTCTGGATGTGTGTGGTCTCGCATTGTCCTTCTAGAATTGCTCAAGTCTGTCAGAATGCACAATGGACATGAATGGATGCAGGTATCAGACAGGATGCTTACATGTGTGTCACCTGCCAGAGTCATATGTAGACGTATCAGGGCTCCCATATTACTCTAACTGCACATGCCCCATACCATTACAGAGCCTCCACCAGCTTGAACAGTCCCATGCTGAAATGCAGGGTTCATGGATTCATGAAGTTGTCTCCATACCTGTATATGTCCATTCGCTCGATACAATTTGAAACGAGCCTCATCTGACCAGGTAACATGTTTCCAGTCACCAACAGTCCAATGCCAGTGTTGAGGGGCCCAGGCGAGGCATAAATCTTTGTGTTGTGCAGTCATCAATGATACACGAGTGAGCCTTTGGCTCCAAAAGCCCACGTCGATGGTATTTTGTTGAATGGTTGGCATGCTGACACTTGTTGATGGCCCAGCATTGAAATCTGCAGCAGTGTGAGGAAGGGTTGCACTCCTATCACATTGAATGATTTCCTTCAGTTGCTGTTGGTCCTATTCTTGCAGGATCTCTTTCTGGCCACAGTGATGTCAGAGGTTTGATGTTTTACAGGATTCCTGATATTCATGGTACACTCGTCAAATGGTTGTATGGGAAAATCCTCGCTTCATTGCTATCTCGGAGATGCTGTGTCCCATCACTCATGTACTGACTCTAACACCACTTTCAAACTCACTTAAATCTCGATAACCTGCCATTGTAGCAGCAGTAACCGATCTAACAATTGTGCCTGACACTTGTCGTCTTATATGGGTAATGCTGACCGCAGCACCATTTTCTGCCTGTTTACATATCTCTGTATTTGAATACACATGCCTATACCAGTTTCTTTAGTGCTTCAGTGTATGTGTGTTATTTTGTGTCCCTTGTATCAATATTTTGTGCCCATGCATTCCTTGTTCTGAGATCATTAATTATATTGTGATTTAATATCCGCCTTGGATTAGATTAGATTTGATGCCTTGTCTGTGCTGCTGATTCATAGTGAGGAGATTCTTGAAGATACAGAAGATGTCAGAAAACAAAAGATAATACATTCTTACAAAAGAAATGACTTGGCAATGTATCTTGTGCAGATCCTGACTGAAATATGATGTAAGTCCAAATTTTTAAATAGGTTATTTTCCTTTACAAATTAATACAAAACTTAATGCAAACATGTGTATGCATGCACACCAAAGCATATAAGATAATTTTTAGGCTACTGCTATGAAGGGTAGTAAAAAAAATTATAATACTCAAGTACACAGACCGTATTACTCCACCGAAAGGATGCTGAAATAGAATATTACATAAAACTCCTGTTATCAGACACTGTTAACAATATATGAATCAGTTGGTTTCAGTAAGAAATTCAACAGTGATGTAGGAGCCACTCACTACAACATTCTTTAGGCTTCTGTTAAAGTTTGCTATATTAGTAACTAACCTTTTTATGGTCACCCATAAATTAAGTAAATATATGTCCCTGAATAATGAAAGCCTTTAGGGACCAAAGTAAGTGACTTAAAGCATTTGTTAACACTATTAATATCTTTAAAGTATTGTTTCCATCAGCTGAGCTGATAGTTTAAAAGAGATAAATAATATTGATAACATATTCCTTAAGGAACAAATATACTGAGAAGCATTAGTTGACATATCCAGGAATTTGAAAAGGTTACTGTAGCTTATTCTAAAACACACAATGCAAATAATTCAAACAAAATTCTTGAGATATGAGAGACTTTAGCTTTGACAGACAAAATTTTGTATCATACTGCACTGTGGACTGAAATTAAGTGAAGTGTGTCAGCTTTTATATTTTTGCATTAAGCATATTTGAGACCTTTGTTCTTTCACTCACTCCAGCAGTTCTGTGATGTGCTTCTCCCAACAGAATTAATTACCATGTTGTAATACCCAGAATTTAATACTATCAGCCTCGTTTATCTTCATGTTTTCACATTTTATGTGTATTAATAAATGATCAATGAAAATTTCATCAAAAACACTTTGTACAACTAAACTGTATTTGTCATTTATCACATGTGCATATCATGTTTTACATTTACATCCACATAGTACATAGTACAATATGTTAGGGATTTTACACATCCCAATAATGTATGAATTGCAGGAAGTGCGAGTGCTCAAACGCCCCTGTGAGTGCTATAAGTAGTCTAACCTTGTTTTCACAATCCATACACAAATGATACATAAGTGGCTGAAGACTATTTCCAGATTATTCATTTAATACAGGCTCCTGAAACTTTTGAAGTAGATTTTCACAGGATAATTTGCATCTGTCTTTAAGATCTGCCACTCCAGTTTTCTCAACATTTTTGTGATGTTATCCTGTGAATCAAACAAACCTGTGAACATTTGTGCACTCCCTCCTTTGTTTATGTTCAACCAAACCTATCAGTCTTATTTGATATGAGTCCCACACACTAGAGCAGCTTTCTAAGACTGGATAGAAAAAAAAAAACTACAGCCTGTCACCAGCTTTACCTATGGCTAACTCTATGTGGGTATTCCATTTCATACATCCGTAAATTGTTACATCCAGGTATTTGTTTGGGTTGACTGATTCTGATAGTGAATAATTGATACAGCAATCAGAGGACAATACATATTTTGATTTTGTGAAGAGCTTGATTTTAAACTTCTGACTATTTAAAGCAAGTTACCAATCTTAGCATCATTTTGAAGTATTATCATGATTTGACTGAGCATATGTGCAGGTCTTTTCAAATTGTACTTCAATACAGATAACTACATCACCTGCAAAAAATATGAGGTTACTATTAATATTGTCCACAAAGTCATAAATATATAGCATGAACAATGAGAGTCCCAACTCAATTCCTTGGGGAACATCTGAAGATAGTTCAATGTCTCCTGATGACTCTCCATCCAAGATAACATGTCTCCCTACCGGGAAGTTCTCAGTTCAGTCATATATTTTGGTTGATACCGCTTATGATTCTATCTTCATTAATAAACACTGGTGTGGTATTGACTCATGTGCTTTTTGGAAGTCAACAAATACTGCATTCTCCTGGCTGCCTTATCCATGGGTTTCGGAGTGTCATGTAAGAAAAGCATGAGTTAGCTTTTGCGTGACCATGCTGGTTGACATGGAGGAAGTCATTCTGTACAAAATATTTCATAATGTTTAAGATCTGAATATGTAGTATGATTCTTCAACAAATAGATGTCAGTGAGATCTGACAGTAGTTTTGTGGCTCACTTCTGCTAACCATACTGTAGACTTGTGTGATGTGTGCTTCATTGCAGTCACTTGGCTCATGTTTTATTTAAGGATTCTATGGCCATTATTGTTCAAATGAGAGCTCATTCTGCTGCAAATTCTGTATAGAATCTGACAGAGATTCCATTGGCCATTGGGCCCTGGAGCCTTGTTTCATTTGAGTGATTTTAGCTGTTCCTCAGTTCCATTAAAATTAACTTTTACACCACTCACGTCTGCACCGGTGTGAGAAGTAAACTGGGATACTACATCTGTATCATCCTTAGTAAAGCAACATTTGAAAATGGTGTTTAGCATTTCTGATTTTGATTTGCTATCCTCAATTTCAGTTTCACAAATGTCTGAACATTAACTGGGGTAACACTGGCAGACTGTGATGGTTCACCTTTTTAGTTTCTTTGTTTGTTGTCCTCAGCGTTGATGTACTGCGTTGTTACACTTGCTGGAAACTGAGTTGTGGAAGTACTACACTGACTACTTTAAATTATGTAGCCGACAGCTGCACATTTGCGTTTCACAAATGTCTGAACATTAACTGGGGTAACACTGGCAGACTGTGATGGTTCGCCTTTTTAGTTTCTTTGTTTGTTGTCCTCAGCGTTGATGTACTGCGTTGTTACACTTGCTGGAAACTGAGTTGTGGAAGTACTACACTGACTACTTTAAATTATGTAGCCGACAGCTGCACATTTGCGTTTCACACTACTTTACTTCCACTGTCCACAGCCCCCAATAACACACAGTTATATGTGCCCAGTGCCTACTGTTTCAACTTTCCATAAGCCTCATTAATAGTTTGCAGGCAAACCTCCACATACTGCTACAATTGTTTACTATTGAACATCTACGAACAGTAAAAACCTATCCACAAAGTTCACATTTCTTGAAGAATAGAAAGGTACATATGAAGCAGACACTGTCATTGTTTTAACACACAGCATAATAGTGCAACACTTACATCACAGTTAAGTTGAAGCACTGTTGCTGTTCTAATCAACACAGGTTTCTCATCTGAAACTTGGCCATAGACTGACTGTCTCAGAACCAAAATTTGGACACTTACATATCCTGACAATAATGGGTACTGAAAGTACACATTGTTTGAAATTTTGGTTCTTTTTAACAGTTTCTTTACTACAAGAGTTAGGACGAATTATTTGTTTAAATCATGAAATTAACAAATATAGTTACACAAAAAATACTTTTGATGAAACTGGAAATTACTTTGGAATTAACTAAGGGCTGGCTTTGTTACCATGTATTCGAATAGAGTCAAATAAATACTTAAAGAATGCTACTGTTTTGTCTTCCAAACATTTATAATTATTATAGAATTTATATTTGTTTATAAACCTACAACAGAATTTAAGTTACAAAACAATTACTAATTTCACCCTATAAAAATACTAACTAGGTGTAATTGCAATAAATTAGAAAATCAATTACATACAAAAACTAAGCACAAAATTAGATCTGGTGTTATATTCTTTAAAACTGAGGGCCAACCTTTCTCTTTAATGAAAATGCAGATTATGCTCACGTATGTTAATGGAAATTAATTCAAAAAATGCAAAAAATTAATTTTAAGGAGTCAGCTGGCAAAACAAGAGTGGAAGTAAAAATATCCCAGCTTGCTTCGTAACAAGCCTTTAATAAGAATAGAAGTTCTTTGGGTTTTGAGAGAAATTTTTGATAAGATGCTGCAACAGCAGTCACTGAATGTTTCACAGGTTGCTGTGTTGACAGCAAATGAATTTCATTCAGCATATCTGTGTCTATAGATGATGACAGTGTGATTGGGGAACATATGAAGGGCTTATTTCAATAGTGCTACAAGTCCATGTTTGTTCATTCTGAGATACAGAGTCCTAAAGTTAAAAGAGCGCTGAAAAATCTGCAGTTGAGATACCAGAAATATTCAAGTATATATTTCTGGTATCTCAACTGTAGATTTTTCAGTGCTCTTTTAACTTTAGAACTCTGTATCTCAGAATGAACAAAAATGGACTTGTACCACTATTGAAATAAGCCCTGGTGAAATCAGATAGTCTGGGATGAGTCTTGTGGTCAACAGAAAGATATTATTTGTTTCTACTCATACTTGATTCGGAGTCTTGCCCAAATAATCTCACATTTACTTTTAATTTCAATCTCGGTGGATTTGAGTTTCTTTTCTACTGAGGTAAATAGCCCAACACAGTTTCACACTGGCTTGTCCTTTTGATACAGGGTGTGGTAGATAAGTAATGAGACTCAGTCTAGAAAAACAAATTTATTGATCCAATTTGTACAAAACGTTAATATTCTTCAAAGTACTCGCCTTGGGCGTCGACACAACGTTGCCAGCATGTTTTCCAAGCTTCATAGGCCCCACTGTAGTCCGTTTGAATTATCCCAGTTAGTGCCTTCGTGACAGCACGTTGGATGTTCGGAATATCGTCGAAACGATGACCCTTCAGGCATCTTTTGACCTTCGGAAATAGGAAGAAATCAGGAGGACTCACGTCAGGGCTGTATGGTGGCTGTGGCAAAACTTCAACTCCAATTCGGGTCAAGTAGGAGGTCACGAGGAACGCTCTGTGCGCCGGAGCGTTGTCGTGGTGGAGACGCCAGCGTTGAGCAAGGTCCTGTCGCTTCCGTTTGACGGCTCTGTGCAATCGCTGAAGGACTTCTTTGTAGAATTCGGCATTGACAGTCTTCCCCTGAGGGACAAACTCTTTGTGAATTAACCCCTGCTTGTCGAAAAACACAATCAGCATTGTCTTGATGCGGGACTTTGACATTCTTGCTTTCTTCGGCCGCGGGGATGCCGGTGTGTGCCACTTCGAGCTCTGGGCTTTCGTCTCCGGGTCGTACTGGAATGTCCACGATTTGTCGCCTGTTACTACGTTGTCTAAAAAGTGTGGATTATTTTCCAAATCATTCAACATCTCACGGCAAACGTCCACTCGTTGTTGCTTTTGTTCGGCGGTGACCACTCGGGGAACCAATTTTGTGCAAACTTTCCTCATCATCAAATCTTGCGTGACAATTTGGTGAACCGTAAATTTATTCACGGAGACCTCATCGGCGATCATTTTGAGACTTAAACGACGGTCGGAGTACAGGAGTTCTTTCACTTTGGCCACCGTTTCATCCACACGACTCGTTGAAGGGCGTCCAGATCGTTCCATGTCTTCAATGGATTCCCTTCCGTTTTTAAACTCATTAAACCACCAGAACACTTGAGCTCTTGATAGGGAATCTTCTTTGTAGGCCTCCGTAATCATAGCAAAAGTTTCCGAAGCAGTTTTGCCCAAGCGAAAGCAAAATTTGATTGCATACCGCTGTTCTATCGAGCGATCCATCTTCAGCGTTTTCACAAGTGTCACGGGCACACAAACAACGTAATACGCGAAGCTCGACCCTCACTGCACCAGAGCTCCGACGCGACTGCGAACCAGTTCTATTGTTAGCTCAGATCCCCCACCACGTGACGTACAGGTGGAGACCGCCCTGCGAGCGACTGGGGCACCGCGCAGCGGCCAGTCTCATTACTTATCTACCACACCCTGTATACACTTATATACATTCCAAAACATCTCATTGCTGTCAGTTTTCAGTTTTAGCTGATTTTTCTGTGCCTACTATTATGTGAGGTTCACTGCTTTTTAGGACTGTTCTGAACTCTCTGACTACATGTACTTGAAAATGCAACTCGTGAAACTTAAAACATCCAGTGTGGAAAAAGGAAGTGGTAGATGTAGTAGTAGTAGTTTATTGATCCATTGACAATGTTCATTGCATGGATTCCGTCAAAGAACATTGTATAAGAGAAATAAGATAAGGGTGTACTGTTTCCTACATAATTCAATGGTTCATTGTACCCATCACAATATTTTTGGGCAATACAACTTTGATTACTGTAATACATGAAATACGTTACACGTAAATAATGATGTAACATTTTCGTTTGGGGCCTTTTACATGAAATACATTACAAATAAATAATTGATTTAACACTTGTGTTCAGAAAAATTAACATTGCGGCTGTGGCAAGCATTTGATTTATGGTACTATTAACATATAGTAAATGAATGTAGTTACTTGCTACAAGGTTAACTACAGATATTCATTTATACTATAATAGCAGTTTGTCATTAAGAATTTAAATATTGCTTCCTTGAATATAGACAATGTTTTTATTTCTTTTAGCTCAGTTGGAAGATTGTTGTACAAAATAGTACCCTGAATGTTGGTTTGTTTTTGTGTTAGCCTTGCTTACTCTTTTTTTGTGGATGTCATTGCACATTCTTGTATTGTAGGAATGAAGATCTGAGTTGTTTTTATAATTATCAATGCGCATTTTTGTATTAACAACACTTCTTTTATATAGGCATGGTAAGGGTAGCATATTTAGGTGCTGAAATAACTGTTTGGAAGGTGTTAGCCTTGTACTGTTTGAAATTATTCTAACAGCTTGTTTTTGGAAGGTGAAGTTGGTTTTTATGTTTGCCTTATTATGACCCCAGAGGGTTAGGCCAGGGTGATAGCAGAACTGATGTAAGTAAAGTAGCCAGTTCTGCTACACTCTCTACTAAACACAGTACTAATTATGCATAATGGAAAGCAAGCAGAGCTTAATTTGTTAGTGAGGTAGAGAATGTGGGCTTTCCAGTCTAAATTTTCATCAATTAGCACACCTAAGAATATTGTGGTAGCTACCCTTTCAACTTGTTTATTTTGAATTTTGAGGTTCACATCATGATGAGACATTGTTTTCCTGTAGTGTACATAATAGTTTTTGAAATATTTAAGATTACACTGTTCAGTTCAAACCAGTTTTGTAAGTATTCCAAAACTCTGGCTGCAGATGTTGGTAATACCCTATTTATGTCTGTTACAACAATATTTGTGTCATCAGTAAACAAAGTTATGTGTGTACCACTGATTGGGATCTTGATATCAAATGGTTCAAATGACTCTGAGCACTATGCTGTGACTAACTTCTGAGGTCATCAGTCGCCTAGAACTTAGAACTAATTAAACCTAACTAACCTAAGGACATCACACACATCCATGCCTGAGGCAGGATTCGAACCTGTGACTGTAGCGGTCGCTCGGATCCAGACTGTAGCGCCTAGAACTGCACGGCCACTCCGGCCAGCGATCTTGATATCATTAATATATATAAGAAATAAGAGAGGTCCTAGAACGCTGTCCTGAGGTACTGCGATTGGTACAGTCTGCATGTCCGATCTGTAGACAATGATTTGGTTTTTATAGTTTGAGTTGGGTTGTACTGGGGGAAGAGACCAAACAGATAGGTCATCGGTGTCATTGGATTAGGGAAGGACGGGGAATGAAGTCGGCCATGCCCTTTCAAAGGAACCATCCCGGCATTTGCCTGGAGTGATTTAGGGAAATCACAGGAAACCTAAATCAGGATGACCGGACGCGGGATTGAACCATCGTCCTCCTGAATGCGAGTCCAGTGTGTTAACCACTGCACCACCCCTCTTGGTCTTTTATTGTTTGCTGAGGTAATTTCTACTACCTGTTTTGCATTGTGGAGGTATGACTGAAACCATTTTAATGCAACTCCTCATAGCTATGGCTTCTAGTTTGTCTAAGAAGATGATATGATCAACAGTATCGAATGCCTTCGATAAGTCCAAGTTTATCCCTACTGTACTGTTATTTCTGTCAAGTCCTATTACAATGTTTTTGATGAATTGGATAATTGCTGTTTCTGTACTCATGCCTTTGCGAAAATCATGTTGATTTACAGACAAGAGATTGAATTTTTCGAGGTAATTTGTAATTATATTTTTCACGACAGTCTTTATTATTTTTGAAAATACAGATAACAAAGCTATTGGTCTATAGTTTCCCACTTCATATAAATTACCCTTTTTATACAATGGTTTTATTTTTGAAATTTTTAATCTTTGTGGGAACACCCCTTCTGTTAATGATATGTTTATGATATGTGAGAGTGGTTCTGCTATGACACTAGCACATTTAATTATGACTGAACCTGGAACTCGTCAATTCCAGAGAACATTTTATTCTTCATTGATTTTATTATCTTAAGAACTACTAATTTATTTGCCAGACGTAGCAATATTGAATTACCAATTTGCTCTCTTTGAACTGTGGTACTACTATTACTAGCAAAATTTTTACTCAGATTGATTGGAGTGTTTATGAAATAGTCATTTATGTAATTTGCCAGAGTACGATTTCTGAGTAACACACCACGATCATCGTTTAATATGATGTTATCTTGCTTTTTACCACTTTTGTTTGTTTCCTTTTTTACTATATTCCATATTGCTTTCAACTTGTTTGCTGTACCTAAGATTACTTTGTCATTGTGCATTTTCTTGGCTGTTTTAATTACTTTCTTATAAATTTTCTTAATTGTCTTAACATATTCTGCAAAGTGTTCATCTTGGATGTCTTTTCTCAGTTGACTGAGAAGTTTTAGCTTTTGACTGGATACTGTGATAGCAGGTGTTATCCACTGGCTACTGTTTCTTGGCATGACATTAATTCTTGTCAGTTTTTTGAAAAACACATCACAAATACGGACATGAAAGTATTATAAAATGCACTGAATGATTCATCAGTTGGTGATTTTGAGTATACATCTTCCCAGGCTTCTGTTGCTAATGACCGATTTAAAATTATTAACCTTTTCTGGGTAGAAGTGCCTTTTATGTTCCCACTTGTATTTAACCACCTCAGGTACAGAAGAGTTTATGCATGTTATTAGTTTGTTGTCATCTGAAAGACCTAAGTTTACCTTTTGTGCCTTAGTAACATCATTTTGGATATTTGTAAAGATATTATCTAATAGGGACGAAGATGACTATGTTATTCTAGTGGGGTCCATAAAGAGTGGTTTCATGTGGAAGCTGTTTAGGATATTCAAAAGCTCTCTTTTTTCTTCATTTTCAGTTAACAGGTTGATGTTAAAATCCCCACATAGTAATAAGTTCACTTCATTGTTGCACAAAATGTTTAGTACTGCTTCCAGATTTTTAAAAAATATGTTTTTGTCACCTAGTGGTGACCTGTATATTGATATGACAATTAGTTTTTTACGCTTCTCCTCAGATTTTACCTTTATGGCACATGACTCAAAATGTTCCTCGATATTTGTATTGTATGTTTTAGATCTAACTTTATACTGCAGCCCAGCCCTAGTATACATGTAAGACTTAATTCAATGACCCTGCACCAATGTTGTGATAGACAAATACAAGAGATATCTACAGAGTTGTTTATGGTGACTTCTAATTCTAACACTTTATTCTTGAGACATTGAATATTTTGACTCATTATCTTGAAAATTTGCAAGTATTTATTATTTTGTCAATACCTGGTGAAGTTATGCTTTGTTGCTGATTTTTGAAACTTATTAGCAATTTTTCACGCTGGGTTGTAACAATCTCTTCCTTTTCTTCGTTTGGTGCCATAAAAAAATCATCACTAAGTGAAGCAGCTATACCTAGGCTTTGGCTCCTCCTCAGGCAGTGTTGATCAGCTGCTACGGTTGTTGGAAGTTCAGTGGCTGCTGCTGTTGGTGACATGGTTTCTCGTACAGTGACTGTGTTTGCTTTTTTACTGACACTGTTACTGCTGGATGTGGGGCTGCTGCTGTAACTGTAGTTGGTTTTTCCTCAGCTACTGATGATTCTTTTGCTGTTGATGTAGGTTTAGTTGTTATTGCTGTTTCTTCTGTTGTTGTTGTCATTGTTTTTGTTGATGTTGTCGGTGGTGGTGGTGGTGGTGGTGGTGGTAGGAGTGGTACTGCTGCTGGTGTCATTTGTGTTGTACTTGCTACAACTGGCTTTCGTGATTTTACTGATATTGCTGTTTGTTTTGCAGATATTTGCAGGTGTCTCTTGATTTTTTCCAGTAATTTCTGGTTCACAATCTCCTTCCCTAGACTGTTCAAGTGAATGCCACGTGATGTGTGAAACCTGTGCCCAATGTTGCTAATATCAACAACATCAATGTTTTTGAATTGCTTACATATATTAGTAAGAAGGTCGTTGGCAGCTCTGATCTCCTTGCTTACAGAAGACCAATGTGGCAAATTGTAGCGGTGGCGAATGGTCACAAAGAGAACGTCTATGTACAACATATGAACCAGTTGTTTCCTTAATTCTGAGCAAGCTGTGGATGTTTCGTTTCTGCATATATCATTTGAGCCGCCAAACAGGGCTATAAAGTCGCCTGAAGATAACTCCATAATTTCTTTATAATGGATAGCATTCATTATTTCTGAGAGAGGCACTCCTCATGTAACAAAGCCCATGGCTTTCACAACTTCTGTCTCATTAACACGTGAGGTGATTCCGCATCCATGGCTATCAGCTAAAATATGAAGATTTATCAAGCGATCATGAATTTTTTGCTGCAACATAGGCACATGTTGTCATAGTTTGCGGGTTTTCAGGGGTGCAGAAACAGTTGGTTTAGGTATCTGAATGTTTGCAGTAGCATTTTCTGATGCAGATCTTTTCTTGCAGCCATCTGCTCTAAATTGCAATCTTGGGCCCTATGTGCCTAGTGATGAGAAACTTGAGGCTTTCCATGGGTGCTGCAGTTTCATACAATATATTCCCAATAAGACTGCAAAATATCAAGATCTTTGCTATGTCCCACTTAAAAACATTTTTTACTAGTTACTTTGAAGTACACTGTGGAAAACTAGAGGATGGCCCATATCAGACCTCATACAAGCCAAGTCACATAGTGATGCACCTTATTCCTGACATCAAAGGTAGCAGTAGGAATATCATTTTTGATAACTGGTGCACCAGTTACCTATTGGTGATATCTCTCCTGAAGAAGCAGATCACTTGTATTGGCACATTGAAGAAGGGCAAAAGAGAAGTATTTACTTAATTTCGAGCAAGCAAAAATCGAAAAGTTGAGTCTTCAACTTTTGGATTTCAAAAAGATGTCATATGCCCCAAAGAGAAACAGATGAGTGATATTATTATCAATGATGTATGAACTACCAAAACTTGATGATTGCATGAATTTCTTCCATTTAGAACACATGGCTCCAAGAAAAGATGAGTGGCAGCTAGTTTGTCTGTTTTTCTTCTTTCAGCTCGTGTCCTCATCATCAAATCTCATATGTCAGAGTAAAAACAAAAATCTCCTGTAACTTACACATGCTCTTAGAAATTGCAGTCACATTCTGTCTGAGTTCCATAGTTTGAGTGCACTAGTCTGATGTCCATTCTTTATAACAAACCTGAAATAATAATGGACTACAACATGACAAAATAGGGAGTTGACAGCATGGATCAATTATGTAATGCATACAACATCTTGCGCATAGCGAGGCGATGGCCAATGTGTCTTTTATTCTCTCATGAATGTAGCAGATTTTCTATTCTTCAAATCCAAAAAAAACATATATCAGGCATGAAGAACTTTTTTAAAGAATTTATCAAAAGCATTGCTGAAGCCCGATTGACTGGAAGATCCAAAATAATGTGTCTACCTGGTGACCATTCAGCAGTTTTGATTAAATATTGAGAACCCTTGGAAAAGAAAGACATATGTCAATCTACTTCTCAAGAATCAGCAAGCAAGAAGTGTAGGAGGTGTGTAATTTGTGGCTGAGCAAGAAATGTGTTGACACCATTATATGTGATATATGCAAAAAATTTGTTTGTAAGAAACATGTGACAGTTGCTTGCAATTGCAACAACTGTTACAACAAAGTCCTTCTTTCAACTGTGACATATGTTCAGCAGGCTTAAATTATAGGGAACATGTACAAGACTGAAAAACAAAGTAAGTAAACCTCAAGTGAAACACTTTCTATTAACTTTTCTTGAAATATTTAAATTTTTCCCTGAAAAAGTTCAAATAATCAATCAGGTTCACAAAAAATATAGAATTAAAATGACCAGTATCATATTCACAAAATAAACATAATTTTCCCAAAGTTTTGGACTGAGCTATGTAAATTATGTACTGGGGTATAAAATATCTGTGCACCTGCTCATGGGTTAATAGGAAGACAACTAATGTTGAACCAATTTATAATACCCATATGAAACTTATTAAATGACAGTTAATGAGCTATCAATAAGTACCATAGTATCATTAGCAAAGATGATAAATTCACAATATTCTATACAAAGTGGGTGATCACAATAAAAAACTATAAAAAGTAGGAGACCCTGAACTGAGCCCTGAGGCACTCCACATGTGATGACGTTCTATTATCATGATGCTGAGGCACTTGAGTAACTGCACAATACAATTTTCTGCTGTATGTTACAAAGGTATGATCCAAGCCACTTCCCTGCTCACCATTTATAACTAGATACTTATGCAGACAACCTTGTAGGTAGGGCTACCATAGTTATGAGTAGTCATCTTGGGTGTTAATAAATCACTTCAGCTCTGTTTAGTCCTTCTATAATTGGATCACTGCTTGTTTCATGGCACTGAAAGCCACATCTCCAGGTGAACATATGACTAAAAAATTAGAGAGGAAAAGCTTGGAACCTTTTTAGCCAACATTTGGTTTTCCATCAGAAAAAAACACCACTAGTAGGCGGTATGTCATAGAATAAAACATTCAGATTCCAATATAGTCGATGGATCTTCTTTGCAATTCCATATAGATCAGAGAAGTTGGATAAAAAGGTTCTGAGCTTTTTCGCTCTGATGCTTTAGTCATATGTTCACCAGAGAATGTGGTTTTTAGTGCTACAAAACTGGTAGTGATACAATAATAAAAGGATTAAATACAGCTGAAGTGGTTTGTTAATCCCAAATGTAACTAGATAATTACCTTTGTGTAAAAGTATTTGGTGACACACAGAGCTGAATATAGTACTTTTGTTACGTAACAAAATATTTTAACCATCTTCATTTTTCTGATAGATTATGAAACACTGATAGCAAATACCAATATTTCATCTTCTGTTGACAACCCTTTCTGAAAACCAAACTAACTCTCATTGATGATAATAAAGTCACTAAGCTGCTTAACAATCCTAGAATCCAACAATTTCTCTTAAAACTCATAAAAACTTGTGAGTAGTGACAATGGCCAGTAGTTAAAAGTATCTGTCTTACCTCTCAACTTATACAGTGCTTTTATAAATTCATACTTAAGCCTTTAAGGAACTGGGAACTAGATTACTGGAGAAATCAACAACAATGTTTTACTTCGTAATATTACGAACATCAAATTTAGTGAATTCTAGTGAATTTGCCTTAACTCTATGTTAGGTAAGTGTAAAAGTAATAAAGTGAGATGGACTACTTCATTAATACAATGTATACCTCTGTGGGGATTTACCAAGTTTTGTGTATATTTCTCAGCTTCGTAACTTCCTAATTTTCTTCCTTTTTTGATTTGCACATTGCATGGATACCCAAATGCATTTTCTATGACAGAAAACGTAGGGCAACAAACATATATCATCAGTATTTGGAATTAAATAAGCTTAAATGTTTAAATGCCATAAGTATTTTTAAGTGAGTGAAAACTTTATGATGCAAATAATAGTTTAGTTAGTGACTTCTCAGAAAAAATAAACTGTTTACTGCAAAGAGGGTAATGAGGCCTTTCAGATGGCTATGTCCTTTAGTGAATAAACAATTATTAGCTCACAAAATTTTTAAGATGACGTAGCCCATGAACACAGTAAACTACTAAAAACTCTTAAAAGAAAAGGTTTCCTGACTATGATTTCATAAGAAAATAAAAAAAAGTAGTTTTCTCATGAGTAGAATTATTGCAGCTGGAGTTATTCCACTTTGATAGTTTTTACTCTTGCTCATCTGTCTAATAACATATTAAAAACTCAACAAAAAGTTAAATCACAACAGGAAACATCGCAGAAGGTCTTTAGAAAAAACAGAAATTATGTTAACTGACTTGTTACATATAAACCACATCTGAACAGAAGAATGGAAATCAAAATAAAAGACAAATTTAAACACTTACAAGGAAACATAACAAATAACCTCAACAAAAACCCTACATGACACAGGAGAGCAAAGAAAGTGACAGAAGAATAATAGATCACCAGGAAAACATATAACAGAAAAGGCTCCTTAACAGCCACAAGATTGAAACTCTACAAATCAGTGAATAGCCAGAAATAATACAGTAGAGTCCCGTTAATCTGAACTAACTGGGACCGGACTTTGTTCGGATAACCAATTTCTTAAGATGAGCCGGAATTACGGTGATGAGTTTCTAGAATGAAGTATACTAAGAACATAGGTAAGTACACCATGGTAACAAATGGAAACAAGTGTGGGAACAATGGCTTACTCTCACTTCCTGCCCTTGTTGTGCACTGTAGAGACTTTCGTAGTACCTGATGGCAGTGCACTGACAGTTGCTCCCAAAGCGCTTGGTTATGTTAGTTATCAATCACTGGCACGTGTAACAGTTGTATTGTATTCGTGCAGGTGTAGTGGTGTATGTATTTTTGTCATGAGTAAACAGAAACATACAACGTTAACTCTCAAAGAAAAACTGAATGCTTTGAAGCGGATAGACAGTGGTGAGAATGAATCTAAACTAGCAATGGAACTGGGTGTTGCTAAAGCAACCATTTGTGATCAGAAGAAGAACCAAGTGAAGTTTGAACAGTCCTGTGCAGCATCTTCGGGAAAAACACTCAAAATTTGGCAGACGTTGAAACAGTCCCAGTACGATAAAGTGAATGAAGCTCTTTTTCTTTGATTTACACATGAAAGACAAAGGGGAACTCCTTTCAGTGGAGCACTGGTTCAGGAGAAGGCTGTTAACCTGAACAAGTTAATGAATGGTGATGAGTCTTTTAGTGCAAGTACAGGTTGGGTGGACAGATTCAAAAAACGTCATGGAATGTGCAGCTAACAATTACTGTAGAGAAGCTTTCTTCTGACCGTGATGCAGCGAAGAAATATTTGGTGAGTTTGAAAACATGATAAGAGAGGGAAAGTATTCTCCCCAATAAATTTATAACACTGATGAGACCGGCCTTAATTTTAGGGCATTGCCAACAAAAAGCCTGGTATCAAAAGCAGAAGACCATGCTCCTGGTTTTAAAATGTGTAAAGATCGTGTGACTTTATTAGCATGCAGCAACGCTGCTGATAATCACAAGCTGCCTTTAATGCTGATCAGCAAATCTGCTAGGCCCAGAGCTTTAAAAAACTGCAACAAGAAGTCCTTGCCTGTATATTATTGCAACTAGACAAAAGCATGGATGGATGGTAAGCTGTTCAAAGAATGGTTTCACGGCCAGTTTATTCCCTCTGTCCAATGATCTCCCCATGCAATCCTTTTGATAGATAGCACACCATCTCACCCCAGCACTGACGATTTATGTGATGGAGAATTTGTGGCGAAGTTTTTGCCACTGAATGTTACACTACTTCTACAGCCTATGGATCAGGGCAAACATTAAAACTGATTTACAGAAAACAATTTTTAAGAATGCTGATCCGAGATGATATCATTCCTTTAGTGGACAAAAGACCAATGTGAAGGATGTTGTTTATTGGGCCGCTGAGGCTTGGCAGGATATTTCAGAAAATGCTCTGAGAAAATTGTGGAGAAAACTGTGGACATCTTTTGAATTTCAGGATAACCTAGTTGAAAATGAAGAGGAAAATCTACTACAAATGATACAGACAATCCCTGGATGTGAAGAAGCTAGTGAAGGAGACGTATATGAGTGGATGGCAGCAGATGGGGCATGTGTGGAGAACCTTATAGATGCTGATTTAGTTGCTTCTGCGACTCAAGACCAGGAAGAAGTGAACTGCTGTGATGGAAGTGACAATGAGCCTGAAAGCGACAAAGGAGAGCTGGTGCCACACAGTGATGCAGCAGAAGCCCTTGGCCTCGCGCTACGTTATTTTGAACACCTGCTGATTTGATGTTTATGAG
Source organism: Schistocerca serialis cubense (assembly GCF_023864345.2). Classification (NCBI taxonomy): domain Eukaryota; kingdom Metazoa; phylum Arthropoda; class Insecta; order Orthoptera; family Acrididae; genus Schistocerca; species Schistocerca serialis. Next base: position 529,725,375 of record NC_064640.1, read on the forward strand.
ATTATGGCACAACTATGCATCATATAAGAGACTGTCTTCATTATGCCAAGAAATGACTGAGTTTTTGTCATTTAAATATTAGGGATAAAATGTCCGCTGTATTTTAGTAAGTTTGACAGCTTTTCTTTCATTGTTATGCGTTGTTTAAACCTAATGTTTTCTTGCCAATTTTTCTAACACATGTTTACTGTACTGTGTAAATTAAAATAGTGTATGTACAGCAGTTTACCGCACAGTTTTCCATAATTAGACTAACATTTTCCATATTTGGATCAACTGAACGTTTGGATTACTGGGGTTCAGATTAGAGGGACTCTGTTGTAAATGCAAGTCATAATATTTTCAAAGCTACTAATACTGCAGAGATACGCATAACACCCAATATATGAAAAAGAATAGTCAGGACATTTATAAACAAAAAACAAAGTACACAGACACTGGAGAATAAGTTCTAATAAAACAGTCTACATGGCAATGGAATCAGTAATGAGCAGAAGCAGGAAAATACACATTTTGTTCTTTAGATATCTATATTAAATGTAGATTAAGAATTAAACAGACAAAATCTAGAAACTCAGAGACAAACAACCATTAAGAACGGTGGTTTCAGTTGAATGGCAAATGTCGAGATTTGAATCAATGAAGAAATACTGGCTGTCAGAAAACTGAAAAACCTTTACCTCATTTCCTTGAATGGCACAAAATGCATATACCATATTTATAGATTTATTTATTCCTATTCAACAATTCATCTATGGTATAGAAGGAGTTGTCAAGGAGATATGATTTCAATTTATTTTTGAAGCTATTACTGCTGTCTGTCAGACATTTTATTTCATGTGGTAATTTGTCAAAAATTTTTATAGCAGCATATTTTACCCCTTTCTGTGCCAAAGATAGGTTGAGTAAAGGATAGTTTAAGTCTTTCTTTTTTCTGGTATTATAATCATGAACGTCACTGTTGTTTTTAAACTGGTCCATGTTGTTAAGAACAAATTTCAGCAGTGAGTAAGTGTACTGTGAAGCTCTTGTAAGAATTCCCAATCTTTTAAATTGATGCCTACAAGATGTGTGACTATGAACCCCACACATTATTGTAACCACTTTCTTTTGAGCAGTGAATACTTTTTCTCTATTTATTGAGTTACCCCAAAATATTATCCCGTATGACATCGAAGAGTGAAAGTATGCAAAGTATATTAGCTTACTAATTTCTATATCCTCAAAATTGGCAATTATTCTGATTGCAAAAGTTGCTGAACCTAGTCATTTTAGAAGATCCAAAATATGAATTTTCCAATTAAGATTCTCATCTATATGTACACCTAAAAACTTAGTATGCTCTACCCTGTCTGCTGACTTCTGTTGATGTGTTACATTTATTGAAGGAACTGTACTTTTTGCAGCAGAAAATTGGATGTACTGTGTTTTTTCAAAGTTTAGAACAAGCCCATTTGCAGAAAACCAATTAATGACTTTTCCAAAGACATTATTTGTATCAGTTTCAATTGGAGTCTGTTTTACTGGATTAATATTGATGCTTGTATCATCAGCAAACAGTGTCAGTTCAGCTTCCTGTTTCAGATAGGAAGGGAGGTCGTTCACATATATCAAGAACAGAAGGAGAGCCATGATTCAACCCTGTGGAACAGCTAATGGAATTTCATCCCAGTTAGATGAAGTGGCAAACTTATTTAAATCACTTGGCCCATATAAGGAAACTTTTTGCTTCCTGTTCTGTAGGTATGACTTAAACCACTCATAGGCTATTCCATTTATACCATAGAACTGTAATTTCTGTAACATAATGTCATGGTTCACACAATCAAATGCTTTGGACAAGTCACAGAAAATTTCTGTTGGTCACATTTTACTATTTAAAGACTCTATTATGTGGACAGTGAAATTGTGTATTTCTGTCTCAGTGGAACAGCATTTTTGAAATCCGAACTGTGATTTACTAAGTATCCCATTACTGTTGAGATGGCTAACCACTCTTGAGTACATTACTTGCTCAAATATTTTTGAAAATGCTGTAAGCAAGGATACTGGCCAATAATTATTGACATCTGTGGTGTCCCCCGTTTTGTAGAGATGCCTGACAATGGCATATTTTAACCTGTCTGGGAAAATATCTTGAGTTAGTGATGCATTACATATGTGAATCAGAACATCAGCTGTAATTGCTCCACATTGTTTTAATATCTTACTAGAGATGTCATCTACTCCAACAGAACATTTATTTTTCAAAGATTTAATAATTTTACTTATTTCACAAGAGGTTGATAGGTGAAAGTTAATCTGATTAAAATTTTTCAAGACTGGCTCTTCCATGTACTGCCTGGCTTTTTCTTTTGAACTGTTCTCACCAATTTTTTCTTCTACACTTAAGAAATGGTTGTTAAATACATTAGCTACTTGTGTACTGTTGGTTAGGATGGTCTCATTCTCTTTAATAGGAATGCTACTTACCCGAGTGGTTACTTTCCCTGTCTCTCTCCTAACAACATTCCATAATGATTTGATTTTATTGCCAGAGTTGTTAATTTCTTCTCTCACATAATTATTTCTTGATTTCCTTACAACTGTTCTCAATATGTTACAATAATTTTTATAGTGTACAACTACTTCTGGATCTTTACTAGTTATTGCTGTCTCATACAGTTTTCTTTTCCTTTCTGAAGACACTTTAATACCTGTAGTATCCAAGGTTTCTTTGAAAAGTGTGTGGTGTTACATTTAGTAATTTTGTTTGGGAAACAATGTTCAAAAAGGTATATAAATTTATCAAGAAATATGTTGCATTTATCATTAGCATTTGGCTCATTATATACATCTCCCAACTTAACATTTCTTAAGCTTTTTCTGAAGTGCTCTATAGATACCAGGTTTAGCAACCTCACACTTTTACTTAATGGTTTCCGAACTGTACACTCTGTTAGGTTTTCTAAGTTAATCAGTTCTGCATCATAGAGAGCATAATAGGGAGTCAAACTTTTTATGAACAGCTCCCAGTCTCCTAATGGGGACCTGTACACTGTTGCTAATGTCAATACTACATTATCTAGCTGAAGTTCACATGCACACACCTCAAAGTACTGATCAACACAAAATTTGCTTACTTCTACAGTTTTGCATCTATACCCTTGTTTTATGAAAATGGCAACTCCTCCTTTATCCATCTTAGATCTACAAATATAAGATGCTAAATTATACCCACTTATACTGACACTTTCCGTGCCCACAGTTACATGGTGTTCAGACAGACAGAGTATATCAATCTCATTCTTATTTTTGAGATCATGTAAACACACTAATAGCCCATCTACTTTATTTTTTATTCCCCTGATATTTTGATGAAGTAAGTTGATACTGCCTTTAGCTTTACCCCTATTTACTGTACATGAAGATTCATTTTGTTCTATTTATGTTGATTGTCATCTGTCTGGACTTTGGCTTTAACTTAAAAAACCTGTCTGCCTACACCCATTAACCACAGGGATCACCTTATTTTTCCCCATCCTATTCAGGTGCAGGCCATGTGTAATGTATCCCCACCTACCAATGGCATTTACTGGAACAACACTTATGTGAGATTTTGCCGGTGTCCGGAGCATCCTGTTCAGCTCAGTGTTAACATGCCTTACAGCAGTGTTTACCCAGGGCTGACCACAGCACTGAAAGACCTCCACAAACCCCACATTTGTGTGCTCAGTTTCTGCTCCTATTTTATCCAGGTCACTCCTAATACTGTATCTAGGATTCATAGCCAGGCTGTTTCCTACTCCCCCAACAATAATTACCTGATCTTCCTTCTCAAAGTCCCTGCATAGCTGACCTAAGTTTTCTGTCACCTGGCTAAGGCTAGCACTTGGTTTCACAAAACTAGTGACCTGGTACCCTGCACCTAATTTCTCCTGAAACTGCTGGCCCATACCCCTCCCATGACTGCTGCCTATAAACAGAATTCTTCTTTTTCTATTCTGGTTTGATTCCGACCTGTCTTTTTTCTTTAAGTTAATATTCTGCTTCACCCGAATTTCAACTAAATCTGTATGAGGCCCTTCCTCCACTTCAGATAGCAAGCCAAATTGATTTACTAATTGAATTTGTGGAGTTTTTTCAAGTGTTTCCCTTTTTCGCCCTTTGCTTGCTACCTTTTCCCAGTTCCCATTCTCTTTTTCCTCCCTTAACCTACATAATTCCAAGTTCGCATTTTCTAATTCAGCCTTAAGGGCACAAATTTTTGCCTCCTGTTCAGTGATTTTTCTGTCCTTTCTACACAACCTACACTGCCATGGAAGAGCCTCATTTTCTACCCTCATTTCCTCACCTCTACATTCGCCCCAATGAAACCATAACTTACAGTCTTCACAGAACACCCCCTCTTTCAAATTTCTAAGGCAACCATCACATCTGTCGCACTTGGTTTTATAGACAAACTTAACACAAAAGCAGAGAATAAGTTGGCACAAGACCACAGTAGTTTCGTAACCTGTAGCCTACTAATCTGTAAATAAACACTAATGCAAACAAACTTTTAAACTTACTTCTGAAAGTTTTAACTACCTAAACTCTGTATGACTGACACGAATTAATTTGACTTTGAAGCGATAACTCTAGTCAAAAACGAAATCTCCACTCCCATGAGATTTATGGCTAAGAATTGTTTTACAAGGAGGCCCTAAAATCTAACTAAATAAATAAAAAATTAAAACACTAGTCACAAATTAGTAAATTAATGTTAGACTTAACTCATTTAACACATAAAAATAACCTTGAGCTCTTGATTGACATTTCCTGCCTACTGTTATCACCAAAGATTTTGTGCACATCATATCTTTAGTTTTCAATCTTTTGTTTTCTTAAACCCTTATGTTTTTGTAAAAGTCATTGAATTGTTACTTGACAATTGCCTATAAATAAAAAGCAATTTGTAATAAATACAAACCATAACACACCACTTTTCCATGTAAAAAGTCTAAACCTCATCAAGATTCATGTTATACTATTACAACTGAATAATAATGACTTACTGGCTTCAGCAATAGATCATAATGGAAGACAGTGAGTAAAATTCATTGGTATCCAAGGGGGTAAAAAACTGAAATGGGGTCACCACGTAAATTAATAATATTTCCATTTAGAACTACCTCTCATTTTATTGACTTGAAGACAAGGGTGTTAGCATATTTTGTGTAATTTCATTCCTGAAGATTTAAGAAATTGTTGTGGGGCAGTGTGGTTTCAGGAAATTAAATATTTTTTTAGCAAAGAGGAACAGTAAGAATACTATTAGAGTTAGATGGTTGCACATCTTGCAAAGCTTCCAGTGGTTCTGCATTCATTACACTTACTTTCCAACACATTTAATCCATAAAAGTATTTTATGCTAATAATAAAATTGTACTTCAATGAACTAAGAATTAAAAAACTGCAATACAGATAAAGAATCACAATCAGCATACATACAGCAAGAAACTAGGACTTTATCTAGATTTAAAAGAGGGATGAAAACATAATTCCTTAGTCAGGCTTTGAACAAATTATCTGATTATCTAGATTGAAGACTGAAAACAATCAAAATTGGTATCGTTAATTTTAAAAAGTTCTATAGTACTATAGTACCTACAGCATGCAGATAATTGGTTTTCTGTTTAACTGTCATTGTAGTCATGTAAATATAAAGTGAGAAGTAGTAAATAGTACATATTTAGTATAACTGAGGAATCAGTTGTTTTCTTTTCAAAGTAGCAGCTTTCTTACTGAATTTTATTATGTTTATTTTAGCAAGTGGAAGCAACAATGTGTAAGTTGGTGGCTGAATGCACAGGTTTCCTTGTTACTTTTTGCTTCTTTAACATCTGGTAAAGATTTGTTAGTGACCCAACACTGCAGTCAGTGAATTGTTCCTTTTTCTCTCTCTTGCACCTAAATGTAAGAACAAAAAGGGCTATCAGTGACTTATGTCTATTGGAAATTGATATTTCATGGTGTACAAAAAGACATAGCATTTCTAAAGTGTATATATTATCGCTGATGTTTCTTTTTCTATTTGGTAATAGTATTGTCACACTGCTATGTTTTGAATGCAAACCCAATTAGCTGCACTTACCTATTCTTATCCTGATGGGAGAGTTCTGCATCTCCCTCATGCCGTGACTCCTTGGTTTCTAAGACAAGACTTTGACCCAGGTTAGAGGCAGCCAGAGAATGCTGGTTTAAGCGAATACTTAAGCTAATGAAAATCATAGTTACAGGCTGACGACAGCAAAAGCTTTATTCCTTTTCCTCCAGTTGTTCAAAGGGTGTACAATATAACAAGCTTTGAGGATAAAGTGAATATAATAATAAATTGTCTTACAGATATCCTGTAGCTCTTTCAAATTAGTAGAATTCAGTGTGCTGATTTGCACACCTGCAAAGCACAGTTTGAACTAGATTTTTCTCTGCTGCCAGTCACAGTTTAACACTCCTGAGTGCTGTTCTTATTAGAACTGGCACAGCTCAAAACAGGTGTTGGTAAATTTGACCATGTACATATGGTTTAACAGATGGACAAAGTCACAAAAAATATCTTTAAAAGAATATATGTGAAATATATATTAATGGTCATTTACAAAAAATGTAAGCAGAAGGGTTAAGTAATTTGTCACTTGGTTCCAGATCCTCATGAGCTGGTGTAATGGCATCTTTGTTCAGTATAACCCTTAAGTGTTCTTTGCTTAGCTGGAAATACTGGTATTCTTACCTCCTGCAATTTAGAACATAAATCATGTAGATACTGTAGAAGTTCCTGCTGTGATGATTATATTGTCCCAGTAGTTCACATAGATAGAAATGGAGTCTAGTAATAATATGTGACTAAACTTCATTTCTACCTTTTTTCTCACTTTACCTCATTAATCCCACCTGAGGTGCAAATCTAACAACTGTTTCACTCTGTCACTGTTAAGTGAGAAACTGAAGCAGACGAAATGCCTAGTATATCCATACACTCCTTGAAAGTGGAGCTGAAGCTCTGAAACACAATAGACAGCAATTAGAAAATAAAATTTGTGACTGATAATGGAATATAACCTGGGCTCGACCACATGGCTTTCATCTTCTGTACCGGTCAAAAACTTCCACATTTGCACTTAAGTTCTGAAACTATTTAAAATATTTATGAGAGTATTATATGACTCAAATGGTGTGTATCAACCTATTTTACTGTGATGTGAGTATTAGACTTACTATTATTTCCATTTTCATAACAGAGAAAATAAAATAAGAAATTGCAAAAATTATTTTGAGGAGTGACAGTTCAAAAGTTTAGTTTGACATGCTTACATATTCAACATGAAATCTGACATGATTATTTACATTCAGAGTGACTTAATAATCATTGCAATTTCCTACTTCTGTTGCTAAATATGCAATTTATTCATTTTGTTATTGTAGCTTCATGTTATTTTAGTTATACATAAATGAAATTGCCAACAAAATGGCATAGAGTAAGTCCTGGGGGGAGTGGGGGGGGGGGGGAGGGGGGGGGGAGTGGAGAGAGAGACCAGAGTAGATGGAATGAGATGAGAATGATATGATGTATCTATTTTTGAGCAAGGGCAAAGGAAATTGTGTTCATTGCTTCTTATGAGACTGCTGTATTAAGAAACAGTCATTACTGAAAACAGGAAGTACCTAATCTATTGTATTCCCTATCTGCCTGTTCTTTCAACATGTCAGTGGGCAGTAAAATCTATTTGTGTAATTTAAGTGCCTCTACGATATTGAATTTTGTGCCTCAAGTTTGTATGTAACAAATTGTGACATCTGTACTTATGTCTGGAATGCCGTCATAAACGTGAGTTGCCACTGCAGATTTATAATTTACAATTAACCAAAGAGCTGAAATATGTTCTTTATATTGTCCAGCAACTGACTGCCCTGTCCCACCTGCGTAATAACTGGGACAGCCTGGACATATGATCTTGTGAACACCTATTTCTTTATGTTTGTCAAGTTTGCTGCAGCTGTGAGGTACACTTTATTTTATTACATGTATAATAGCTCACTTTGATGCCATGCCTTTTGAGTTGATTGGCAATTTTATAAGATCTTTCAAGAATGGAAAAGTGGAATATGTTGTTTTTTTATATCAGCTGGTAGGAGTGTATTATTCCTTTCTACTTTCTATATTTTTCATATGATTAAAGAGGTAATCAGTTGTGAATGGTGAACACCTGTCATTAGTGGCTATTTGTTTGATTAATGCAATTTCATAAAGAAGATAATGTGGTGCAATTGGGATATTAACTATACCATTAATCACACTCATGTATGCTGCTAAACTAAAAAACTAGTATGATATTATCAAATAATTACTCCTAACCTAGAAGTTACAGTCATGGACAGCCTACCATTTCATATCTGTTAATACCTACGTTTTTATCTGGTTCCTCATATGCACCAAATAACTGCTGAATTTGCCATCTTGTGGTAAGATGTACAGTCATGCTCAAAAGTATCCGAACGACCTGAATTGCATTTCGCCGGATTCGCATGCAACCCACATAACGCAGCTGTCTAGCAGGTCCTCTAATCGCTCTTCGGTACAACGGCGTTATGATAGAAAAATGAGACACTGAGAAGGGGATTTGGTGGTCTGTTGGGCTGATGACAGGTTCATGTATCTATGGTCTGGGTTCGATTCCAACTTCAGTCAGTGATTTTAGATAGGGAGAGACAGATTCCATTCTCTTCTGGCTACACCAAGTGAAGAAGATATAATGGCATTGTGGTCTGAAATTCACTTTAAAAATGATATTCCTTCTCAACCAAGTAGACGTTAGGTTGAGCCACAATAAAATCTGGAGTGGCGACATGTAGAAACTCTATCACCAATAACCTTTCTTATATTAGTTATTTATTTCTAGTGACGAAACAAACGCTATGTAGGCTCACAGGACACTTATTCCATCTTTTATCTGAGCTTATGTATGTCGATAAAATTGGTTCTGAACTGGGAATGCAACTCAGACCACCCTTAATGCGGAATTTGTTCCCTTCGCGACAATACAGCTTGTCTACAATTTGTTGTTTGTTCAAAACTGCAGATTCCTCAACATCTCCACATATTGCACGTGAATGGGTTTGAATCCTGGCCCGGCACTAAAGATTTCATTATGTATTATCAAGATCTACCATGAGAACACCTATCTCCTGGTGGATAATAATTTCGATGTTTAATGTATTTTCATTTGTTGTCCACACTAACGATATTTGACGTTTTTTACTCCCAATGAGACACAGAACTATTTGTGAGATCACTGTAAGTTCAAGATGTTATTCCGAGTTGCTGGTGGAGAAAAATTTTGTAGCTGCCGTCTCTTTGTGTGTAGTCAACAACGATATGTGTGGAGCTCTATTCCCAGTCAGCACTGAACTCTTCATCATATTATTTCTAGTTCAAACATGCTCACATGTCGCTGCTGGTGCAACAAATCCATATTTAACATTTGTTTTCTCTAGAATATAACAGCGATAGGTGCCAGGTTGGAGTCCTGGGAAGGAAAAAATTAATGTTTCGCCTCGTCATTTCCGTTAAAACATCTAGCTACTGCCAAGAAAATGCGATATGTCACAGTTGATTGTGCTTCGATATCTATCTTATTAGGTTCTGGGTTCGAATCCCTGTCCAACACAAAGGTTTACCTCACGGCATTTCAAGTAAGTTACTTGTTAAGAAACAATATTTAACATCTCTCGTCGTTTGTTAACAGGGACAATAGGTGCTGGGTAAGAATTCGCGTCCATTAAAAATGTTTGCATTATGTAATTTATAGTTGGTATTTGCTAATTGATACTGTCTAAAATTGAGGTATATCACTCTCTGTATGCCTAATCAGGAATGACTGTTAGTTTCCGTCAGTCATGAAATCTTTGCTTAGTCTGCATGACCTGGGTTTGAATCCACATGCAGAACAAGACAGTTCGTCGTTTCATTTGAAGTTCATACATATTCTCAACTAGCTGCTCGTGTACAACTTAAATTTTTAATGTAATTTTGTGTTTAATAATAAGTACGGTATGTTACTTTGAAGAGGAAATCATGAATACGACAAACTTACTATGTGCATTACCTATCTGATGTAATAATTAGAGTGGTAACATTTCAGGTATGTCATTTATTGTAATAAATGTGAGCTTATAATCCTTAAGGACAGTCTTATCTGTGATAAGGAGTTCCCTGATATTTGTAGTATCGTAGTATTACTTTACATATTGAGTTATTGCGATACAGAGCAGTGTTTTCTAGTGGTGACTTGTTGGAACCATTTTCAATAGTCAAACGACTGTACCAAGGAGTGATAAGAGGACCTGCTAGACAGCTGCGTTATGTGGATTGCATGCGAATCCGGTGAAATGCAATTCAGGTCATTCGGATACTTTTGAGTATGACTGTTCATACTGAATGTTGATGTGAGACATTGGATCATCCATTAGCCTAAAAAGAGGTGACTTCAGAAAAGAAAAAGGTCTGGAATCCATGAAAGTTGACTGGTATGGCTGCAGCTCCAGTAGTGAAGCTGAACAGCTTCCACTGGGTCGCACTGAAGGCTGCTATATCTCAAAGGCTTTGCTTAGCTGTGAGAGAAATTTCCAAAGCTTTGGATATAGCAATAACTTTGTGTTACACAATTTTTTGTTTCAATGCTGTTGATTTCAACTCCTAATCCAATAAAAAAAGAACAACAGCGTACTTAACTAACGAGTATCCACTGGACCTCTTAGCCTCAGGTTCGGAAGATGCAAACTGATGGTGGTGATCAAGGCCAGGCACAACTGCAGTCCAGAATCCATATAACTGCGTTAGTAACTTCTATCATTGGTGGAACATGAAACTTGTGGTTATAATATGAATTTTTGTTGCATAATGAGCAGCCAACAAATTATGAATTTCAGAGAAGGTTAATGTACTGACAGCTACGACTGTTGCAAGAAACACAAAATCTACAGAAAAATGAGAAAGAAAGAAGGCACAATTCTGCCTTGGTGATTCTACTGGCAAAACTCAGAAGTGTCATTGTAAAAGTCATAACTATCGTTCCTAACCTTGTACAACATTGTTAAATGATGTAAAAGGCATAGCATCTGGATGCAACACTGTTGTGGGTTGTGATAAAAAGAGCTATGTTTATTTTTGATGTTGTTGCTGCAACCTCTCCAATTGCTGCTAACACCACTCTTAATGCTATTGTAAACATTACTCTTGTTATTCCAAGCTCTGTGCTTGGGTTTCCAAAAAAAATAAATTAAGTTCAAATGGATCCATACTGCACGAATGTAAATCCACTTCACCACCATGAAAGGTATGCCAAATGTCATTTTTAACACAGTGTAAAATACATAGAAGGCAAAATACAATCACATATACAAAATCCTTCAGAACACCTAAATCCAAATAATTGTGAGGTGTACAGCATTGTTATAGAGTTGGCAGATAGGCATTATTGTACAATTAGCTTTTCCCTGTTGGAGTCACAAGTTGGCAAGCTTCATGTATCACTGTTAGAAGCCAGCTTGGAGACAACATTACACAATGTAACTGAATAGAAGACAAATGATGACTTATAACTTTATGAAAGTGAAACTTACAGTGATTATAACAGTCTCAATTACTTCTCTCCAGTGCTTGCAATTTTTCCAGCCTTCTGTTAAATACTTCAGAATTTTTATCTTGTCTACAGCAACATTGGACCTTTATCATATTGTAGACTGTAGCAGAAAAAAGCCTGCCTCCAAATGTAATGCAAAACAAGTGCAATGTGCACAATTAGCATGGAACAGTACAAATAGCCAATTCCATGAGAAGTAAGAAAAAATTTTCTCAGTTGACATGAAGTAGTAACAGATATCAGCTCTGTATAAGTATTTATGATCTTTTACATATCTATTTCCACCATATCAAGGATGTGTAAAATGGCTTTGACATCAATGGAAAAAGACAGTGAAGTCTTTATTAATCCCAGATACTACTTTAACAATCCTTGTCATTCTTAGAATTATCCTAATAAATTGTTCTGTATCACAGCAAAAACAGTGTTACCTAAGGTGGCTAATTCTACTAATTACAGTGCTAAAACATTATCTCAGTGACTTAAATGACAACATGTTTTTAATTTGTCTAGGCTGGGTAGACAACATTTCCAAAATTGACACTTGGAAGAGCGCATTTGGGATTTTATTTAAAGTAAATTCACGTTACAACTGGAGACTTCAACTGTTGTTGAAAAGGATATTTAGTTATTCATGTTTTTGGAGCTCTCTGAAATAACTGTTTAATATTCTTTTGATTTTTAGTAAATGATAAATCAGAACTGCTGTAGGAAAAGGCATGATAAAGCAAAAGGCTGTTCTTCAAACAATGTCTCACTTGGAAATTAAAAACAGAAATACCATAATGTCAAGTAGATTAAGCATGATTTATTCACACAAATAATCCAAATAAGAACACAATTATTTGAAATGTAAGGAACACAATACCAAAAATACAAATAATACAAAGGAAAAAAAGCTCTTAATACCAAACAAAAATTACCAAATCACAGCTAATTAACCCAGAAATTTATAAAACTACAAAAATAAAGCTACTCTTCAACTTTATATCAAACAAATAGCTGGGTGAAAGAATTCAGTACTTTCAAATAACTTCACTTTATATCAAAGCAATAGCTGTGTGAAGGACACAATCTTACAAAAGGCTCACAAACATTAGTCATTGTTCGTCACAAAAAATATGATGAATACAATATTATAAAAATAAGACATCAAATTTACATCAGACAAGCAACTGGAAGAAACACATGATTCAAAAGAAATTTGCCAAATATTGTTTGTTGTTAATCATAATAATAAAGCAAAAAAATTTACCATGAATAAAATTTTGTTATTTCAAAATAATGGACAAAGTCCTGAAATATTCACATTATATTTGGACTGGCATTATATACAGCTGATAGGATGGTACTTCAACTTTTACTATCAAGTATCCTGTGTGGGTTGAATAGTCCGTCTTCATCTCTTCCAGTGTCTCTCTGCTGTAACAAGTTAAAGAATAACATTGCAAGAAAGTCACAGCACCTCATTTTTATACTTTATATGAGAAGTTGTACATTAACACAAAATGCAATGAAAGTGTTTTACAGTTTTTTTATCAGTTAAGGTAAAGGCACTTATATATGCTTATGTTGTTAATCCAATAAATATTTCTACTCTGTCACTATCATTTTACCAATATCAAGAAATTTAAATGTATCACTTTAGCACAGAATGACACCTTGCATTCTGCACAAATATAAACTGAAGGCCCCAACTGTGATTTCTGTCTGTACATTCAGGCCTACTCTCAGGAACTACTGTAGGGATCTTGATACCATTTTCCCTAGTAGATAGATTGATTTCCAAGGAAGTTTTGTGGGCACAGAAGATAGGTGTAAGACCATGAGAATGAAGTTCCAGGCCAATGGCCACTACTGCTACCAGGGGGCAAGTGCAAGCTACTGCTTACTTCCTAAGCAACCTGCAATGCTGGACATATTAGTATTTGTATTTGTATCTGTATCTTCATTTATCCGTGCAATAATTCATTGTACAGAAGTGTACAACATGATATGGGACAAGCCAGATGTTATGAGAACATATATAGACATAACATTGTTTCTTACAGTGTAAATCACACTGAAGATATGTTACCAGTACATGTGCATTCATAATAATATAAGTTCAAATAATAATGCTAGTCATAATCAAACAGCTGAAATTCATTACTGGACAATAGCTTATTTCTAATAAAACAATTTAGTTTTAAAAGATAATCAAAACATATAATTTATGAAAGAATACAGTCAAGAAAATCTTGTATATCTAGAAGTGATGCTTTGTTAGGTGTTCTCAAAAAGCATATATACTTTTTTTGGATATGGTTGTCTAGTTGGATTTCTATACATTTAATACTATTACTATACAGTTTAGTAAAATGAGAAACTAGTCTTAACAGTTATTTTGACCTTGTATCATGGTGGTGACTGTTCGGAAGGTTCTTGTGCAGTATACTGATGTTTTGTTTAATAAAACAGAGCAGTTCAAGTATATATTGATTAGGGAGAGGCAGTGTGTTTAATCTTTTAAAGAGTGGTTTAAAGGTTTCTCTTTACTGTTTTTTGCAGTATAAATAATTTCACAGATTCAGTACTTTGATCACAGAAAGTAATTCCATAGCACAGTACTGAATGGAAAAGAGCAAAATACATGCACGTCAATGTGCTGGCATTTAGCTCATTTCTCAGTGAGTGGAGCATAAAACAGACTTTGCATAGCCTTGAACTAATCATGTCGATGTGGTTTTTCTGTGTGAAAGTATCAGTGATGTGAAACCCTCAAAATTTAACACTGCTGGCACTTAGTGTTACTGTTGGAACCTGGGGAATTCTGTTCTAAACAGTGTAGAAGGTTAGGCTTACTCTCTTTTTTGCATTGAGGATCAGTCTGTTTCATGCAAGCCATGAGTTTAGGAGGGCTGTATTTCTATGAACTGCTGACTGGAGAGATTCATCTGTATTTGAGATAAGGGCATTAGTGTCATCAGTGAACAGAAATGACTTACTAATGGGCAGAGTGGAGGGGAGGTCATTTATATAAAGTAGAAGTAAAAGGGACCTATAACTGATCCTGTGGCAAAACATGTTTTATGACTTGTGTAAATGCATGGTCTTTGACATGATTGCTGAGCCAGTCATGGGCAGCCCCTTATCCCATAAGAATTCAACTTTTGCAAAAGTGTGTTGTGATTTATTATGTCAAAAGCCCTTGTGAGGTCAAGAAAGACACCTATAGCTGGGCATTTCTTGTATCAGCAAATTCATATATTGCAACAGCAGTGGTTTTATTTTCTTGGAAACCATACTGAGCAGAAGAAAGAATGTTATTTTTTTCTAAGAAACGATTTTAGGCTGACAGCCACTGCATATTGAAATATTTTGCTGAATACAAACAGCACTGCAACTGTACAGTTGTTGTCAGGATGTTCTTTATATTCTTTTCTATGTATGGTTATGACTCCTGCTATTTTAAGATTTCTTGGGTATATTGTATCTGAAAACGAAGCATTTAATACACTAGACAGTAGCTTACTAACAAGTTAGCTGTATCTGTGGAGAAGGAAGCAGGGGATCATGTCTTCTCTTGCTGATGATTTTTCTTTATTTTACTATGAATTATCTTTTACATCTCTGCCCCCAATTCCAGCAATAAAAAATCGTGTTTATGAAGGTACTGAGAACTGACAGAGGAGCAATTACCTTTTACATGTTCTGTTAGTTTTCTACAATATCAATAAAGCATTAATTAAATATCAATAAAGTATTAATTAAATTCCTGGGATAATTCCTCTTGGCCAGTGTTGTGACTCTCCGATCTTTCGAAGTGCCGCCGCACAGTTACGCGCATCCTCTACATGCGGCGCTGTCTGCCAGCCATGCAGCAGCAGCGCCACCTAAGCGGCCAGCCAGCCAGTGGCCACTAGACTTGGACTCAGTTATGATTTGACTGTTGAAGTGTATACACGTCTTACTCTGTATACTTGATCTGTGACTTTCATGTATTGTGTCTTCCTTGAAATATATTTGTTCAACTTGAAGTTATTACAATTGGCGACAAGGATGGCATTTTTCTTTTCCATCGTTGACCCATGTGTTTCCATGGCTCCTTTAGAGCAACTATTGCAAGGTCTCGTAGAACAGCAAACGCTTCTCACAAATGAGATTTGTGATTTTGTCGCGGCATCAAACCTACTTTTCCTCCTTACGACGAGACGGCGGAAGACGGGTCTGATTACGACAGCACTTCTTGGCATTTCATGTCACGAATGAACAAAAATGTTACGTCTGTTCCTTTCATGGATTTCACCTCAAATGTATCGGTTGTTGGCTCCTTTGAAAGATCCTGTGTCTTTGACCTTTGCTGAAATGTGCTCACTTCTGTCCATCTATTTTCAAAAGCAAACGCATGTCGTAGCCTCTGGTGTTGCCTTTTATCATTGTCAAAAACAACCGAATCAATCCTATCGCGCTTGGGTTGCTGAACTTCACGGCCTCAGTAGAAAGTGTCAATTTGTTACTGAAGTTCACAAAGAATCCTACGCCGATTCCATGGTATGGGATGCTATTATCCGATCGGCGCCCGACAAAGAAGTTAGGCAACATGCCCTTCAGTTGGCAAATCTGACTCTAGATGAAGTCCTATCCATTGCTCAGTCTTTTGATATTTCTCGCCCCGCTGGAGCGCAAATAGAGGCATGGGGCAACGTCGGGGAAATACAACCTCTGTGCGATGTTGACGAAGCGTGTGGCGTGTCCCCGCGGACCGACATGGCCGCAGTACGCTCCCAACCGTAAACAGACCTCTAAGAAACAGTAGCAAAACCCACGGCAACTTCCTTCATGTCAACGGTGTTTTACGAAACATTCATGAGAAGATTGTTTGCAACGTTGGGCCGTGTGTCACAAATGCAAAAAAAAAGCCATGTGTCATCTGTTTGCAAATCCAACCGCATACATGATGTTCATGAACATGACGCTGATTCTGATTCTGTGTTGTCTGTCAACTGTAATTCTTCCCTTTCAAGGAAGTTATTCCTCACTGTCCAAATACTTGGTCGAGATGTCTGCATGCAGGTGGATACTGGTTCTGCTGCTACTATCATCAATTCCCAGACGTATCTTCAGTTGGGTTCTCCAATCCTGTCACCTGTCACTAGGCAATTACAGACTTACAATAAACAGAAGATTTCTTTCTTGGGACAATTTGACGCTGAGGTATCTTACAAATCTGTTGTTCGCACTGTTCCCATATTTGTTGTCGACCATAGTAATGCGGAGAATCTTTTTGGTTTCGATGCCTTTCGCATTTTTGGGTTCTCCATAGATGACTGTCAATATCGTCTCTGATGCTATTCCCTATACTCAATTGGATTCCTTGTCGACAACATTTTCGTCCCTTTTTTTCTCCAGGGTTAGGCCGTGCAAACGACTTTGAAGCTCATATCATGCTCAAACCCACTGCTCAACCTAAGTTTTTTCGGGCTTCGTGATCAGCTCAAATGGGAGCTGGATCATCTCACTGCTTCAGGGGTCTTGCTTCCTGTCACTTCCAGTGAGTGGTCCTCTCCTGTCGTTGTCAAGCCAAATGGTGATATTCGCCTCTGTGGCGATTTTAAAGCCACTGTAAATGCTCAATGCCTTATTGACACTTACCCTATGCCTTGACCTGAAGAATTGTTCACTAAACTTGCTGGAGGCCAGTATTTTTCTAAACTTGACCTGTCAGAAGCTTATCATCATCTTCCTCTCGACACTGCTTCCCGGCAGTTTCTGGTCCTTAACACGCCTTTCGGCCTCTATCAATACCAATGATTGCCATTCGGGGTTGCCAGCACCCCTGTTCTCTTTCAGCGATTCTTGGAACAATTATTGCTCACTGTCCCTGGGTGTATAAATTACCAGGACGACATTGTTGTCACTGGCTCCAGGGTGTATAAATTACCAGGACGACATTGTTGTCACTGGCTCCACCACTGACGAACATCTTCAAAATCTCCACACACTTTTTCATGTCTTACAGACTGCTGGTCTTAAGTGTAATCTTCAGAAACCAATTTTTTTCAGGCATCTATCACGTACTTGAGGTTTCAACTCTCTCGGGATGGTATTCGTCCGCTTCAGCAAACTGTCGATGCGATCGATGCCCTTCCTCGTCCTACATCTGTAAAGTAACTGCAGGCCTTCTTGGGGAAAATAGCATACTATCACAAGTTTTTACCGTCTGCTGCTTCGGTGGCTCAGCCGTTGCATCGTCTGTTGCATAAAAACGTGCCTTTTCACTGGTCCGCGTCATGCAATGTGGCTTTCCAGAAATTGAAGACTATGCTGAAACAGGCCCCATGCCTGGCTACTTATCGACCTGAGCAACATCTTGTTCTTGCCACGAACGCCTCTCAGTATGGGGTCGGTGCAGTCCTTGCGCACCGTTTTTCTGACGGTTCTGAACTACCCATTGCTTATGCCTCCAAAACACTCATGGATGCCCAACAAAAGTACTCTCAAATTGAAAATGAAGCTTTGGCCATTATTTATGCTTTTCATAAGTTTGGTGTTTTTCTCTATGGATCCAAATTTCATCTTGTTACGGATCACAAACCACTTGTTTCCTTGTTTCATCCATCAACATCACTTCCCAACGAGGCTGCACACTGCCTCCATCGTTGGGCTCTTTACTTGTCTCGTTTTAATTATGAGATTCATTTCCAGCCGACGGCTCAACATGCGAATGCTGATGCACTGTCTTGCCTTCCCATGGGTCCTGATCTGGCATTCAATAGGGACTAACTTTTGTGTTTCCACCTGGATGTTATCGAGCAGCGGGTTGTGGACGGGTTCCCCATCACCGGGGACCAGCTGGCGGCTGCTATGGGTTCTGACCCTACCTTCTCCCGGGTTTTACGCTGTATTCATAAGGGTTGGCCAGATTGTCCGTCCGCTAAGACTTCTGATCCGTTGCGGAACTACTACGCTTTGCGTTACCGCCTCATGGCTAGGGATGGTGTTATCCTCCTTTCCACCGAAAATGCTCCGCCGCGTGTTGTGGTACCTGCGTCTTTGTGTGCTTCGGTCTTGCGCCTCCTTCACCAAGGGCACTGGGGTGTCTCTCGCACAAAATCTCTGGCATGCCGTCATGTGTACTGGCCTGGCATCGACTCTGAAATTGCACACATGTCGCTGCCTGCAGCACTTGTGCATCACAGGCTACTGCCCCGAAGTCAACTTCGTCACAGTGGCCTTTGCCTGAGAAGCCCTGGGAGGGTATTCATGCTGACTTCGAGGGAACTTTTTTAGGTACTTATTGGCTTCTCATTATTGACGCCTACTCTAACTTTCCTTTCATTGTCCATTGCATGTCGCCTACCACCACGGCAACCACCAACGCTCTAGCTTGCATTTTCTCTTTGGAAGGCCTTCCCTCTGCTCTTGTTACTGATAATAGTCCACAATTTGCCTCTTCCGATTTTGCGGATTTTTGTGCCCGTCATGGTGTCATGCATGTCAAGGCCCCTCCGTTCCATCCACAGTCAAACGGTGAGGCTGAACGACTGGTCCGCACATTTAAGGCTCACATGAGGAAACTCCTGACTTCTTCTGACGATGATGCGCTTCTCCAATTTCTGGCTTCTTACTGTTTCACCCCCATGGGCGACCACAGCCTGGATGAGCTCTTACATGGCCGACAGCCCCGCACGGTACTTAATCTTCTGCAGCCTTCCACCTCACGGCCGTGGGTGCCTTCTCTTGGCCAGTTCACCGACGACGACCTTGTATGGGTACAGGGATATGGCAGGCGGCCAAAATGGAGTCATGGCCACATCTTACAACACCGTGGCCAATGCCTGTATGAAATCCAGATGGATACGGGTGTTGCAGTGTGTCATTCGGACCAGCTTCGGCCTCATGTGTCAGCAGCGCCTGTTCCGGATGCCGCTACACCACCTTCGGCTCTACCTGATGCTCGGGATACTGGAATCTCTCATTACTCACAACACAGTCCTCTCACCATCATATCGGTGCCAGCACAAGGACTGACACCACCAGGAGACGTGCCCATGCAGTAACCAGATGACCATCATCTGTCGGAGCAACTCTACTGGCCTCTTTCTCCTACGGATGCAGACACATCGCCCGTGTCTCCTGTTATAACAACTGGACTTGCCGCAACGGGCAGACTGGTGCACGGGGCCCCAGCAGAATTCGACCCCGACGTCTCCTGTCATCTTGACCCGTTATCATCGGGGACACTTCCGTCCGTATGGGAAGCCTCCTCCTTGCGACTTTACACCCAGTCAAACAACACCTATGGACGTTAGCAATCTACAAGCCACCTCCATCGAGACCTGTGCCAAAAAATTCAAAGGGAGGAAAAGGGTTGTGACTCGCCAATCTTTCAAGGTGCCGCCGCGCAGTTACGCACGTCCTCTACATGCGGCGCTGTCTGCCAGTCATGCAGCAGCAGCGCCACCTAAGTGGCCAGCCAGCCAGTGGCCGCTAGACTTGGACTCAGTTATGATTTGACTGTTAAAGTGTATACACGTCTTACTCTGTTTACTTGATCTGTGACTTTCATGTATTGTGTCTTCCTTGAAATATATTTGTTCAACTTGAAGTTATTACAGCCAGTAGTCAATGTTGCATTTACTTAAAGTTTCATGTTACTAACACTATTCCTATTCCTACCTGTTTCTGCATTACTTACTTGAAACATGCCTTTGCTTTTATTTTATGAAGACTTCAAAAGGATGTCATTTTGTAGTTTTTTGCAGCATTCATTACATTTATAAATATTCTTTTGTATGCAGTGAAGTAATTCTTAAATTGCAGTTATGATTTCTGCTGTAATCCAGTTGGAGGATGCTCTGTTGGTACACATATTTTTTGTGTTAAAGGGAAATAGCAACTGAAATGTTTAAAAAAGTTTCAAATATTTTGTTTACTATTCGAGAGTTGTATACAGTCTTCCAGTTTTCTTTATGCATATAGGACAAAAAATTACGGACATTGCTTTGACAAAAACTTCTGCTCTGTATTGTCTATTTTTTGTGTTAAAGCGAAATAGCAACTGAAATGTTTAAAAAAGTTTCGAATTTTTTTCCTCACTGTTTGAGAGTCTCCCAGTTTTCTCTCTGCATATAGGACAAAAAATTAAGGACATTGATTTGACAAAAACTTCTCCTCTGTATTGTCATTTTTTGGGTTGAGGTTTACTTTCCAGAAAGACTGCTGTGTAATCAGCGCATTATGGTCAAGAAATCCAAGATTTGCAGACTTAATGGAACAATTCATTTCGCTAGTTACTTGGTCAAGAGCACTCATACTTTGCTTGGTTACCCCAGTTCGAACTGTACCCTTCATATCAAGGTTGTAGTCATTCATTGCCTTCTGTAGGGAAACTGATATAAAAAATGACCACAGATTATGACCCTTGATGGTTTCCTTTTTATCAGTTTTTCTAATACTGATGTGAAATTTCTATAAAAGGAAGCTTATCAGCATCCAGTAATTCAGAGGTCCCTGTAAATGCAAATAATGTGTACCAAAGAACCACAATAAAAAGAACAATGCCATCAGAAACCAAAAATATATCTATTATTATTATTATTATTAGTCGTAAAGCTCCCAACATGGAAGACGCTAAGTAAAGATGGTTCACTTCTGGGGCTTCTTATTCTTCTTGTTTGCCCACCAGGTCTTCATTCTTTGCGAGAATTCAGCTTTTCTTTCTTCGCTCCATTTTGTTCCAGTTCTCGGCGCTTTTGTCTCTGGTTTGACCTCCCATTTGTCAACTTTAAGTTTGAAATTGTTTCTTTTGTTCATGTCTTCAGTAGTAATGTTGGCTAATTCCAGATCTTTCTTTACATTTTTGATCCATTCTCCTCCATTAACAAGGGATGCTACGTATCTTACTATTTTTTTTGTACGTCTGTGATCGGGAAGTCTCATTATGTGGCCATAGAATTTTAGACGCCTCTTCCTCATGTCTATCTCTATGTTAGAATATTCTTCAATTTTAGAATTTTTCTGTAATCTATACCCCTCTTTGGTCCATCTTGGTCCCAAAATTTTCCTATTGATTTTCCTTTCCTCTTTCTTCAGGTTTTCCATATCTGTTTTCCTTTTAAGTGTCAAGGTTTCGCTGGCATATATCTATTAATATACCAGGGTGGCATCAGTCTAGTACTTGGGATGACATGCCTCTGTATGAAGAGCATGCAAAATATATTAATTTTTCACATGTTTTCAACAGTTCTATGTAATTAACCAACCTTAATGGTTCTCAAAAGTGTTCCCTTTTCCTCAGCATAAAAATAAGTGAGAAGTATGCAAAACTTGCATCAGTTTGGTAGCCTGGACAGACACTGAACTGTTGTTATATTGGTAATCTGGCAGCATATTTCATCTTTGCTGTAACCATCTATGGGGCAGTGGACTATCTTTGCCCTGTTGTTCCTTTGTCATAGGCATATACGATGTACTTTTGATGATGACGTAATGTTTATATATCCATACCATCATAAACACCATCACATTCTAACAAATTATGAGCCCAGTATGGTATATTTATGCAGTGAATTTCTATGTCATACTGGTAGGAATATAAATCACTGAAAGGTGTACCAGGTCATGTGACTACACTATTTGTGAAACTTGTTGGGTTAGCTTGTGAATTCAGGTTTTTAAGACTATTCAAATTTAAGTTTGATGAAAACCATGACTCCAGTGGCAGATAAATTGAAGGACAAAAATGATTACAACACATGGAAGTTTAGGATGAAACTAATTCCAACATGTGAAAAATTATGGGACTCTTCCATGAGTGCAAGTGCTGCTATCAATATAAAGGATACAGAAACATTGACACTTATGCTTTTGCATGTGGATAATCTCTGTATACACATCTGGAAAAAACAACAAAACAAAGGCATCTTGAAATACCCTATAAAAGCTGCTTCCTGGTAAAAACTAGGTGGACGAATCTCTGGGATGCTCTGTTGGATACCACATTATCCAGATTTGAAGAAAGTGATCATTATCACGTAACTCATATTTTGAATGCAGTCAACAAACTGCAGAGCATAGGCAACCCAATTTGCAATGGACTAATTGCACTTATTAAGTGCAATGGAATAATTGCATTTATTATGCTGAGAGGTTTACCAAAAAAAAATTGTCCGTCTTACCAGATGGATAAAGAGTCAAGTACAATGGATGAAAATTTCACACCAGAAAACATGAAAGCACAGTTGTAAAATGGGAGTGTGGATTACTACATCAAGTTGGATAAAGACAGTGGTGACAGTAATTTATTCATAAAGCATTGCAGCAAATCACAGTAGGGTATTTACAATGACAAACAAGAAAATAAAGTGTTTCAGTTGCTGGAAGTATGGCCACTTCAAGATCGATGGTCTTTGGAGGCAAGAATAGTTATAAAAGGATTCCAAGGGAGCAGACAAGTCATCTTTTCATGCAATTGGTGTGGCAGGTTTCCACCAGAATGAGTGAATTGCTGGTTGTGAAGCATTATCACACATAATATCAAGAAAGGGATAGCTTCAAGATTTTATACCATAAAACTGCAAATAATAAATTCTGAGGCACGTAGAAAATTTTGAATTACTAAGTGAATGGAAAGGTAATTTTGTTGTCAATATATACATATACCTTCAATCAAAAATATTATTCATGTCCCTGGATTAGCCACTAATTTGTAGTTAGTTTCTGTTTTGTTTAAGAAAGGCACAAATGTTGTTTTTGGCAAAGATGGGTGTAAGATGTTCAAAAGGGGTGAGCTACTGTGTTATGGACCAAAGTTAAATGACATTTATGACTAAAAAAATGTTGAACCTGCGTTAGTTAAACATGCTGTGGCTATTACTAAAATTACACTGCCCGACAAAAAAATTAAGGAACCAGGAGACTTGGTCGGATGTAAATGTAACTTTGTACACGTATATGCCACTTGCAGATACATAAATGATTATAACTGCAGTTTTGTGTGGCAGAATGGCCACCAGAATGCACCAGTGTTGTTCATATTTAGTGTCAGTACCAATTCTGGTTGGGTCTATAGGAAGTGTGAACAGCATCAAAGTTGACTGATCACTGTGATGAATGTGGAGATGCTGCTTACTTGTGTCAGAAAGCATTATCAGCACCTCACTGACTTTAAAAGGGGCCTCATTTTTTTGTGGGTCATTCAGATGTTACAGTGGCATTATACTGGACTGCATGGGAAGTTGAGGGCAGACACAGTCATTCTCCACATTCTGGTCAACCACATCTGTCTGCTATAAGGAAGATTCACCAGACTGTACACCAACTGTGCTGCAATCCTTTCACATCTATGCTTGCCATCTGAGAACAAGTGATGGATTCACTGAAACATTCTGTTTCATCCTACACCATTTGTTGGAGACTAGCAGCAACCAGACTACAGAATTACTGTCTCATGCATAGGCTGCTGTTAACACACCAACACAAGTGGTTGCGTTGGAAGTGGTTCCATAACTGGGATTATGGACTGCTGATGAATTGCATTGCATTCTATTTAGGGATGAATTGTGGTTCTGTACAACTTTGGATACAATTTTTGGCAAGTATGGTGGTGACCTGAGGAGAGGTACCCTTCTTCCAAAGTTTTGTAGAAGCAGGGTGGTGTTACTCCTGACATCAGGGTGTGGAGAGCTATCGAGTATGACTTCAGGTCACAGTTTGTAGTGATTAAGGGAACTCTGATGGCACAATGGTATGTCACAGACATCTTGCATCCTCATACATTACCTATTACGTGACAGTTCCCTGGTGTCATTTTCCAACAGGACAGTGCTTGTCCTCACATTGCTTCTACTCATTGGTCATGTGATGCTGAGGTCATGGCCAGCAAGATCCCCAGATATGTCTCCAGTAGAACTTCGTGTGGAATCAGCTCAGATGTCAACTCTGTCCCAAAGCCATTATCAAGGACCAGTTACAACAGCTGTGGGTCGCTTGCCACAGGAATGCATACAGTGGCTTTATGACACACTCAGAACTGAATCAGTGCATGCATACAGGCCAGAGGGGGTTCAACCTCATACTGATATGTGGGCTCATACTAATAAGTTATTTATAAAGTTAACATGATTTTGTAATCATTGCCATAACATCACATAGCCTCTTCACCCATGATGTTTCATTTCATTACCTCCTTCCCTTAAGGGTGCTCCACTTTTTTCTTCGGGTAGTGTAGTAACATGGAAGACTTACAGCTTCATGGAATTGGTCATGTTGGAATTGGCACTGAACTTAACCCATGTTTACAGAGTGAAAGGTTGATGTTGAAGTGGTGTGATTCTGAATCAATTGAAAAGAGTAGTTCATGTGTGCTTGGTAAGATGTTTAAATTTCCATTTCCTAAGGCTGGTAGACATTGTGCATCTGAGGTGCTTGGTTTGCTGCATATGGATGTATGTGATCACATGGAGCAAATGCTACATTGCATGGGTAACTACATGTGTTTACTAAAGAATGACTATTCTAGGATGATGTTCTGTTATTTTCTCAAGGATTAGGATCAAAGATTTAATTTTGCTATGAGTTTAAACATCGGGAAGAAAACAGTATTGGTGCAAACATCAATGCTATTAAATCAAACACTGCCACTGAATTTGTGAACTCTACATTTGATTCAGTTCATAGGGAGAATGAGGGTGAGCATCAGATTAGTGTGCCCTATAGTTTATTGTGGCCAAGATAGACACAAAGCCCATGCCTACTACAGTAGTACAAGTTTATATGCCAACTAGCTCTGCAGATGATGAAGAAATTAATGAAATGTATGAAGAGATAAAAGAAATTATTCAGGTAGTGAAGGGAGACGAAAATTTAATAGTCATGGGTGACTGGAATTCGTCAGTTGGAAAAGGGAGAGAAGGAAACATAGTAGGTGAATATGGATTGGGGGGAAGAAATGAAAGAGGAAGCCGCCTTGTAGAATTTTGCACAGAGCATAACTTAATCATAGCTAACACTTGGTTCAAGAATCATAAAAGAAGGTTGTATACCTGGACTCTGACCACAATATATTGGTTATGAACTGCAGATTGAAACTGAAGAAACTGCAAAAAGGTGGGAATTTAAGGAGATGGGACCTGGATAAACTGGAAGAACCAGAGGTTGTAGAAAGTTTCAGGGAGAGCATAAGGGAACAATTGACAGGAATGGGGGAAAGAAATACAGTAGAAGAAGAATGGGTAGCTCTGAGGGATGAAGTAGTGAAGGCAGCAGAGGATCAAGTAGGTAAAAAGACGAGGGCTAATAGAAATCCTTGGGTAACAGAAGATATATTGAATTTAATTGATGAAAGGAGAAAATATAAAAATGTAGTAAATGAAGCAGGCAAAAAGGAATACAAACGTCTCAAAAATGAGATCGACAGGAAGTGCAAAATGGCTAAGCAGGGATGGCTAGAGGACAAATGTAAGGATGTCGAGGCTTGTCTCACTAGGGGTAAGATAGATACTGCCTACAGGAAAATTAGAGAGACCTTTGGAGAGAAGAGAACCACTTAAATGAATATCAAGAGCTCAGATTGCAACCCAGTTCTAAGCAAAGAAGGGAAGGCAGAAAGGTGGAAGGAGTATATAGAGGGTTTATACAAGGGCGATGTAATTGAGGGCAATATTATGGAAATGGAAGAGGATTTAGATGAAGATGAAATGGGAGATAAGATACTGCGTGAAGAGTTTGACAGAGCACTGAAAGACCTGAGGCGAAACAAGGCCCCGGGAGTAGACAACATTCCATTAGAACTACTGATGGCCTTGGGAGAGCCAGTCATGACAAAACTCTACCATCTGGTGAGCAAGATGTATGAGACAGGAGAAATACCCACAGACTTCAAGAAGAATATAATAATTCCAATCCCAAAGAAAGCAGGTGTTGACAGATGTGAAAATTACCGAACTATCAGTTTAATAAGTCACAGCTGCAAAATACTAACGCGAATTCTTTACAGACGAATGGAAAAACTGGTAGAAGCGGACCTCGGGGAAGATCAGTTTGGATTCCGTAGAAATGTTGGAACACGTGAGGCAATACTAACCTTACGACTTATCTTAGAAGAGAGATTAAGAAAAGGCAAACCTACGTTTCTAGCATTTGTAGATTTAGAGAAAGCTTTTGACAACATTAACTGGAATACTCTCTTTCAAATTCTGAAGGTGGCAGGGGTAAAATACAGGGAGCGAAGGGCTATTTACAATTTGTACAGAAACCAGATGGCAGTTATAAGAGTCGAGGGGCATGAAAGGGAGGCAGTGGTTGGGAAAGGAGTGAGACAGGGTTGTAGCCTATCCCCGATGTTATTCAATCTGTATATAGAGCAAGCAGTAAAGGAAACAAAAGAAAAATTCGGAGTAGGTATTAAAATTCATGGAGAAGGAGTAAAAACTTTGAGGTTCGCCGATGACATTGTAATTCTGTCAGAGACAGCAAAGGACTTGGAAGAGCAGTTGAACGGAATGGACAGTGTCTTGAAAGGAGGATATAAGATGAACATCAACAAAAGCAAAACGAGGATAATGGAATGTAGTCAAATTAAATCGGGTGATGCTGAGGGGATTAGATTAGGAAATGAGACACTTAAAGTAGTAAAGGAGTTTTGCTATTTAGGGAGTAAAATAACTGATGATGGTCAAAGTAGAGAGGATATAAAATGTAGACTGGCAATGGCAAGGAAATCGTTTCTGAAGAAGAGAAATTTGTTAACATCGAGTATAGATTTAAGTGTCAGGAATTCGTTTCTGAAAGTATTTGTATGGAGTGTAGCCATGTATGGAAGTGAAACATGGACGATAACCAGTTTGGACAAGAAGAGAATAGAAGCTTTCGAAATGTGGTGCTACAGAAGAATGCTGAAGATAAGGTGGGTAGATCACGTAACTAATGAGGAGGTATTGAATAGGATTGGGGAGAAGAGAAGTTTGTGGCACAATTTGACTAGAAGAAGGGATCGGTTGGTAGGACATGTTTTGAGACATCAAGGGATCACAAATTTAGCATTGGAGGGCAGCGTGGAGGGTAAAAATCGTAGAGGGAGACCAAGAGATGAATACACTAAGCAGATTCAGAAGGATGTAGGTTGCAGTAGGTACTGGGAGATGAAGAAGCTTGCACAGGATAGAGTAGCATGGAGAGCTGCATCAAACCAGTCTCAGGACTGAAGACCACAACAACAACATAGTTTAGAACAGACTGATGCTGTGCGCAGGACTAGCTGATCAGTTAATGAGATGGCACAGTGTTTTGTTATTTGCCTCTGGTCTACCTCAGCAATGTTGGATAGAGGCAGGCAATATGGATGTTTACATTAAGAACTGTGTCCCTCATACAGTACTTAATGATATGACTCTACAGGTGTTACAAAAGGGTGAAGTATCTTCTTTGGACCATTTGAAAGTGGTTGCAAGCCCTTTTCCAAGTACCAGATCAAAACAGTCAAAGAGGGATGCCATGGCAAGCCACTTCTTTTTATAGCTTACAATGAAATGACTAAAGTTTACAGACTATCTGATCAACACAGTCCCAAGGAAACTGTGAGAGGCAGGAATGTTGTTTTTGTGGAGAATGAGTACAGGGCTGGCAGTAACAGGGCAACCAGCTGTAAGTGAATATTAAGGTATGTTCTGGCCAAATGAACAGTATGCTGAACAGCTTGAGGCAGGGGAAATAGTGGAAGGCAAGAGTGACAGTGTAATGCCACTTGAGACCTCGACTACATCCTGGATGCTCAGTCAGTGGTAGACATAGAGGTGAGTGAGATGGTGCCAATGGACCATGAGATGACCAGCCAGCCAGACTGTCAGCCCATCTACCCAAACTCAAAGAGTACAGCCACGATTATATCACCTATCTGCTAAGTGATTTCTCCAGTTTGGGAGAATATGGTGAACTTGTATGAAGCTATGTCAAGGAGTGACAGACAAGACTGGATAAAGGTCATGGAAGAGGAAATAAAATGTGATCAGGTTATTGGCATTTGGGAACTTGTGCAGCCAGCAACGAGTAAAAGTATCATAAGTAACAAGTGGGTATGTAAATTGAAATGGAATGCAGGTGGTGCAGTACCCTATTGTGATACATCTGTTGCTGAAGGATTTCCTGAAAAGCTAGGTATAGATTATGATGATGACTCTACTAATTATCACACATAGTACTCTTAGTGCTTCATTAGTTTAGCTGTAAATATTGTTGGGGCTGAGCTGCTCAAGATGGTGGTCATGTGTGTTTTCTTGTGTGCATGAATGTGTATTTCCTTGTCTGAAGAAGACTTTGGCCAAAAGCGAATGTGTAAGTGTGTTTTTGTTGTGTCTGTCTGTAACTCAACATGTCATCTTTCTACTGAGATGCAGTCTTTCACAAAGTTAGTTATAAGAATATAGCAGGCACTGACAAACCAAGGGCTACGGGTATGTTCATGGATGATAAATGCAGGAGACCATCAATGTGAAATAAAATTATGTTTAGGAACATTTCACAATTATCATAACATTCTATGATCCTTTGATTCATCCATAATATACCCTTTCCCTTTTTCCCTTTCAAGCTAGGTGGTACAGCAGTAAGACATCAGACTAACATTCAGGAGGGTGAGGGTTCAATTCTCTGTCCAGCCATTGACATTTAGGTTTTCTGTGGTTTCCCTAAATCATTTAAGACAAATTCTAGGAATGTTTCTTCGAAAAGGACACAACCAGTTTCCTTTCAAATCCTTCCCCAATCTGTGTTCATGTTCCATCTCTAAGGACTTTGTTGTTGATGGAATATTAAACCCTAATCTTCCTTCCTTCACCTTTTTTCTGTATCTATATGGTAAACTTTTTTGAGCCCTTAGCATAACTGTTGCTGTGATGGAAAAAACTAAAAGTTTCAACAGATTTACAGGAAATAACATGAGATAATATAGATGTTGCTAGGAAGGACTAATCGGCCTTTTAAGGGGGTTTTTGCATGAATAGTACTATTATGATGGGTCAATTGTCCCCTGTCGATTGAGTTTTCCCCTGTGCTCCATGTACACTGAAGAGCCAAAGAAACTGGTCCATCTGACTAATGTGTAGGGACCCCACGAGCATGCAGAAGTGCCACAACACAATGTGACATGGACTCTACTAATGTCTGAAGCAGTGCTGGATGGAACTGGCACCATGAATCCAGAAGGAGTGTCCATAAATATGCAAGAGTATGAGGGGGTGAAGATCTCTTCTGAACAGCAAAAAAATGGTTCAAATGGTTCTGAGCACTATGGGACTTAACATCAGAGGTTATCAGTCCCCTAGAACTTAGAACTACTTAAACCTAACTAACCTAAGGACATCACACACATCCATGCCCGAGGCAGGATTCGAACCTGCGACCGTAGCAGTCGCGCGGTTGCGGACTAGAGCGCCTAGATCCGCATGGCCACCGCGGCCGGCAAACAGCACACTGCAAGGCATCCCAGATATGCTCAATAATCTTCATGTCTGGGGAGTTTAGTGCCCAGCAGAAGTGTTTAAACACAGAAAAGTTCCTGGAGCCACTCTGTAGCATTTCTGGATGCGTGGGGTGTCCCATTGTCATGCTGGCATTGCCCAAGTCCGTCAGAATGCACAATGGACAAGAATGGATGCAGGTGATCAGACACGATGCTTATGTATGAATCACCTGTCATAGCCATATCAGGGGTCCCATACACTCCAACTGCACATACCCCACACAATTACAGAGCCTTCTCCAGCTTGAACAGTCCCCTGCTGACATGCCAGGTCCATGGATTCATGTGGTTGTCTCCATACCTGTACACGTCCATTCACTTGATACAATGTGAAACAAGACTTGTCCGACCAGGCAATATCTTTCCAGTCATCAACAATCCAATGTTGGTGTTGACAGGCACAGGCAAGGCATAAAGCTTTGTGTCGTGCAGTCATCAAGGGTACACGAGAGGGCCTTTGGCTCCGAAAGCCCATATCAATGATGTTTCATTAAATGGTTCACACGCTGTGGTTGGCAATGCCTATATAAGACAGCAACTGTCTCGTGCTGTTGTTAGATTGATTACTGCTGCTACACTGGTGGGTTATCAAGAGTTAAGTGAATCTGAATGTGGTGTATGAAAGAACAGACACCACGTATTCATACAATTGAGAAATGAATGTGTTGTTAAGGGCATTCACAGTAGTGGCAGACTGCAATACCAGAACTTTAACCTGATGTGCCTGTTCTTGGTTCTAGTAACATGAGCACTTTGTGGATGTGATGTTGCAGTTTTCATAAATATCTACAATATCTTACATAGCTGCACATACACACTTTGGAGGAGTGGTCTGAAGAATACATGTTGAGTTCCATCATTTCGAGTGAACCCCAAATTAATTACATATCAGTTATCCATCAGTCAATGTGATCTCAATCTCTGTATGGAAACTGAAGCCAAATTATAAATAGTGTGGTTGGGCACACCACAAAACTACTTACAACATTTAATTACAACACTGCTGTATCACACTGCAGTGACACAGAACACAAAAAGTTGATCTACACAGCATTAAATAGGTTAGTCATAGTTCAGCGATGATGCTTTGTGCTATTTAGACAGAGGATGTAACAAAATGATACCAACAAACCTCAAAGAGCTGAAGAAGGTGTCTTGAGGCACAAAAGGGGGGGCTGGAACCCATATTGGGAATTGCTAACATCTTCTGCTCACAAGCCCTTCCACAGCTGGAACTTCACATAATGAGCATCACAGCTTTCATGTTACACAGGCATCTAAAGCTTCACTGTACAAATATAAAACTCACATCTGCTGCCAAACAAATGGCCAAGTGGCAGGTGTTGGTCCAGTAACTTCGACACTATTTAGCACCATTGGATGATGTTTTCAAAAATGGATTCCCCTTGACAATTTGTACCTCAAGGTGCCCACTACACTCCTAGACATTGAAATCATTCTGTTACACTCAACAAATAACGGAATTGCTGTAGAAGGTGCTTTGAGGAACAAACTGGGGAATGGGACCTACGAATAAGAAGTAAATGCTAGGTGTAGTGTGTATTTCCATTCTTGTTAGTTAAATTGGAAATGAAATTAAGGGAGAGGGTAAAACTCCATCCTGAGAGGCTTCATCAGGAGCATATTGGTGGTAAAAGTGTAAAGTGAGAATATTAGATTTTCAGGACTTTGTGATAGAGAGGTTTAATAATGTACATTCAACTATGTACTGCCTTCAAAAGATGCATGCACTAAAACTACCAACTTTTGCAACTCAGACAGAATTTATGCATTCGTTTCTTCTTGAAAATGCTGATGATGCTGCTTTCTGACAGGTGACAGTGGCAGATCAAACCTACTTTACACATCATATCTGTTCTCATAGCTAAATTACATAAACAGTGCATCTTACTACATGAACCCATATGTGTTTGTTGTAAGATCTCACTAACAAAGTTTTCCTTGAACATTCAGACTGAAGCTGTTCCTCTGCAGAACACTTAAATGGACTGACTTACTTTCAGTTTCTTTGTACTGCACTTATGGAACTACTGGTCACAGCACTGCTCGCTGTTAGCAGCAAGCTCTGATTCCAGTATGATGGAACTGATGATGGTTTAGCATGGACTTGTTGCTTGCTCAGTGCATTTCTTTGATTTAATCAAAGTCTTTTTATGCGGGAGGTCAAGAGGTCACCTACAATGCTCCAGTATCCACCAGAGTTGAGTTGACTGTCTGCATCAGTGATGCATTTCAGAAGATGAAACACAATAATGCCCTCATACAGTAGTTTGGTCGAGTCTTCCAGCATGTAGTTAGGCAAATGGAAGACTGTTTGAGCATCTTTCATAAACTTATTTTAATAAAATTAATGTTGTGTACAGTTGTTGTTCTTCATTTATCATACCAATATCTCCTGTACATAACATATGAACAGTGGATCAAAAATATATTCCATATTTGAAGGTGAAGCATTAAGCAGAACCAATAAAACATTTCAATAAATTAGACCTGGATGATACTGGCACACTAAAAATACATTTTCTATTGCTACAGCAATAAAACAATTCAGATTAGATGCTCACTGGAAAATTATGCAAATATGACACATTTCATCTGTTATTTTGTTGTGCACATATGTTAGCTGCAAAGTCTGAGAAGTTATTTCACATTTAAAAAGAATGGAGACAAAGCCGCTGCTGATTTATGTAATGAGCTGATGTGGTATCCATGCACAATAATTTAAAAGAACCGTAGAAAAATGCAATTAGGATGAATAAGCAGACATTAATGAATTCAATTAACACAAATACTAGGATCAACAGTAAGAAAACAATGAATTTAAGAGCTAATAGGCAATCACGCAATCACACCTTCCCCATAATGTAGAAGTTTGTTATAACATGCACCAGTGACATATAATTCTTTCTTCTCTTTCACTTTCACTTTGTTCTTCAATTATGCTACAATTATCTAAGAGAGTAAGAGACACTTGCCTTATCCATTTTTGTCCTAAACAAAATGAAGTCATATGCTCTGTACTAACAATTGGTTCAAGAATCATTAAAGAAGGCTGTATACATGGAAGAAGCCTGGAGATACTGACAGGTTTCAGATTATATAATGGCAAGACAGAGATTTAGGAACCAGGTTTTAAATTGTAAGACATTTCCAGGGGCAGATGTGGACTCTGACCACAATCTATTGGTTATGAACTGTAGATTAAAACTGAAGAAACTGCAAAAAGGGGGGAATTTAAGGAGATGGGACCTGGATAAACTGACTAAACCAGAGGTTGTACAGAGTTTCAGGGAGACATACGGGAACAATTGACAGGAATGGGGGAAAGAAATACAGTAGATGAAGAATGGGTAGCTCTGAGGGATGAAGTAGTGAAGGCAGCAGAGGATCAAGTAGGTAAAAAGACGAGGGCTAGTAGAAATCCTTGGGTAACAGAAGAAATATTGAATTTAATTGATGAAAGGAGAAAATATAAAAATGCAGTAAATGAAGCAGGCAAAAAGGAATACAAACGTCTCAAAAATGAGATCGACAGGAATTGCAAAAGACTAAGCAGGGATGGCTAGAGGACAAATGTAAGGATGTCGAGGCTTGTCTCACTAGGGGTAAGATAGATACTGCCTACAGGAAAATTAGAGAGACCTTTGGAGAGAAGAGAACCACTTGTATGAATATCAAGAGCTCAGATGGAAACCCAGTTCTAAGCAAAGAAGGGAAAACAGAAAGGTGGAAGGAGTATATAGAGGGTCTATACAAGGGCAATGTACTTGAGGACAATGTTATGGAAATGGAAGAGGATGTAGATGAAGATGAAAGGGAGATACGATACTGTGTGAAGAGTTTGACAGAGCACTGAAAGACCTGAGTCGAAACAAGGCCCCGGGAGTAGACAACATTCCATTAGAACTACTGACGGCCTTGGGAGAGCCAGTCCTGACAAAACTCTACCATCTGGTGAGCAAGATGTATGAGACAGGTGAAATACCCTCAGACTTCAAGAAGAATATAATAATTCCAACCCCAAAGAAAGCAGGTGCTGACAGATGTGAAAATTACCAAACTATCAGTTTAATAAGTCACGGATGCAAAATGCTAACGCGAGTTCGTTACAGACGAATGGAAAAACTGGTAGAAGCCAACCTCGGGAAAGATCAGTTTGGATTCCGTGGAAATATTGGAACACGTGAGGCAATACTAACCCTACGACTTATCTTAGAAGCTAGATTAAGGAAAGGTAAACCTACATTTCTAGCATTTGTAGATTTAGAGAAAGCTTTTGACAATGTGGACTGGAATACTCTCTTTCAGATTCTGAAGGTGGCAGTGGTAAAATACAGGGAACGAAAGGCTATTTACAATTTGTACAGAAACCAGATGGCAGTTATAAGAGTCGAGGGACACGAAAGGGAAGCAGTGGTTGGGAAGGGAGTGAGACAGGGTTGTAGTCTCTCCCCGATGTTATTCAATCTGTATATTGAGCAAGCAGTGAAGGAAACAAAAGAAAAACTCGGAGTAGGTATTAAAATCCATGGAGAAGAAATAAAAACTTTGAGGTTCACCGATGACATTGTAATTCTGTCAGAGACAGCAAAGGACTTGGAAGAGCAGGTGAACGAAACGGACAGTGTCATGAAAGGAGGATATAAGATGAACACCAACAAAAGCAAAACAAGGATAATGGAGTGTAGTCGAATTGAGTCGGGTGATGCTGAGGAATTAGATTAGGAAATGAGACACTTAAAGTAGTAAAGGAGTTTTGCTATTTGGGGAGCAAAATAACTGATGATGCTCGAAGTAGAGAGGATATAAAATGTAGACTGGCAATGGCAAGGAAAGCGTTTCTGAAGAAGAGAAATTTGTTAACATCGAGTACAGATTTAAGTGTCAGGAAGTCGTTTCTGAAAGTATTTGTATGGAGCATAGCCATTTATGGAAGTGAAACATGGACGATAACTAGTTTGGACAATAAGAGAATAGAAGCTTTCGAAATGTGGTGCTACGGAATAAGGCTGAAGATTAGATGGGTATATCATATAACTAATGAGGAGGCATTGAATAGGATTGGGGAGAAGAGAAGTTTGTGGCACAACTTGACTAGAAGAAGGGATCGGTTGGTAGGACATGTTCTGAGGCATCAAGGGATCACCAATTTAGTACTGGAGGGCAGCGTGGAGGGTAAAATGGCTAATGGCTCCGAGCACTATGGGACTGAACTTCTGAGGTCATTAGTCCCCTAGAACTTAGAATTAGTTAAACCTAACTAACCTAAGGACATCACACACATCCATGCCCGAGGCAGGATTTGAACCAGCGACTGTAGCGGTCTCGCAGTTCCAGACTGCACCGCCGAGAACCGCACGGCCACTTCGGCTGGCTGTGGAGGGTAAAAATCGTAGAGGGAGACCAAGAGATGAATACACTCAGCAGATTCAGAAGGATGTAGGTTGCAGTAGGTACTGAGAGATGATGAAGCTTGCAGAGGATAGAGTAGCATGGAGAGCTGCATCAAACCAGTCTCAGGACTGAAGACCACAACAACAACAACACTCTGTACATGAACATTTATAAAATCGCTCAGCCAAGAATATATGTGATTAAAATTAAGATCTACCAGATATAATGTATATGAAAAACATAGGTTATATGAAAAAAAAAAAAGATTTCTGACTTTGACAATTTCGAATTGTTTAAGGTCTCAAATGATGCAAAGGGCCGCGCAGGATTAGCCGAGCGGTCTAAGGTGCTGCATTTATGGACTGTGCGGCTGGTCCCGCCAGAGGGTCAAGTCCTCCCTCGGGCATGGGTGTGTGTGTTTGTCCTTAAGATAATTTAGGTTAAGTAGTGTGTAAGCTTAGGGACTGATAACCTTAGCAGTTAAGTCCCATAAGATTTCACACACATTTGAACATTTTTTTAATGCAAAGGTTATACGGGGGGGAAAAAAAAGATTTCAGACTTTGACAATTTTGAACTGTGTAAGGTCTCAAATGATGCAATCTGAGATAGTACATGTTGCTAGGAGATCTTCCTTTACATCTTTTGCATGTGAGACTACAAAGTATTAGCTATGGTTGCTGAAAGATCATGGTGAATAAGTTGTCTACCAGTTCATGAGATGCACTTGACAGGATGCAGACAGGTGAAAATTTATGATGGATAAATAGTGTTTTTGTATGAAACAGGGTTGTATATCCTTCACCACTTGAACTTGGACACTGTTATGCTGAAATATGGAAAGTGGATTTACCCAAAAGTAGTCCAGAACCTCATACGCCAAAACGCTTCATGGTATAGTCGTTGTTGTTCAGATAGCCTTCACTACCTGTCCAGTATAACCACTTAATTACATAATGGCGTT
The DNA here is from genome assembly GCF_023864345.2 of Schistocerca serialis cubense. Classification (NCBI taxonomy): domain Eukaryota; kingdom Metazoa; phylum Arthropoda; class Insecta; order Orthoptera; family Acrididae; genus Schistocerca; species Schistocerca serialis. The sequence continues at coordinate 529,761,913 of NC_064640.1, forward strand.
TCTCTGCTATGCCACTCACTAATAAAAACAAAGAGACTATGGCCTCCAGGTCAGTGTCTAACAAAATGGTTCAAATGGCTCTGAGCACTATGGGACTCAACTGCGGTGGTCATCAGTCCCCTAGAACTTAGAACTACTTAAACCTAACTAACCGAAGGACATCACACACATCCATGCCCAAGGCAGGATTCGAACCTGCGACTGTAGCAATCACACGGTTCCGGACTGCGCGCCTAGAACCGCGAGACCACCGCTGCCAGCAGTGTCTAACAAATATACAGTCACCTCAGTAGGAAAAGCTGAATTTACCCCTCAGCATCATTCCAATTGGACCATCCACACTCTCTTTACAGTGTAAGCTGACACAATGCACACATGCCACCTGTGGTTTGTTCTCTTTCAGTCTCTGTTTCCAAGAAGAAAAATGAGTGGCAATAAATGAATAGAGTTACCTGCAGATGTCCTTAAGCTTGTGGTATCCAGCATGGGCGGGTCTTCGGATACCATCAATTTGAGTCTGCACTTTGTTCCTGAGTCTGTTTTATCTTACTGCTGGCCTGTGCAGTATCCTGACTCGTACTTGATGCTGGCACCGGCTGATTCATTTCGAGGGTGCCCTGAGTCTGTTTTGTCTTACTGCTGGCCTGTGCAGTATCCTGACTCGTACTTGATGATGGCACTGGCTGATTCAGTTCGAGGGTGCCCATTAAACGACGCATTTCTTGAAGCGGGGTCTCTACATTTTGCAGATGTTTACCCCAGTCCTGGGGGTATTTGGAGTACTGCCCTCGTGCTTTGACCAACTTCTGGCCTTTCACGGTTTGATCAAGTTGACGCTCTCTTTGCTTAGGAACGACATTTCGTGCAGAATCGCGACTACTGGAGAGAAAAAGTAGAAAAAATAAAAAACGTGAGAGTACTGAAATTATGTTTCACGTGGGGAACTCTATTGGTTAATGAATAATGGGTGACTGTTGACGTACCTCACGTTCTTCGATTTCGCCAAATCATATTTTCTCAAATCCGGCTCGCTGCGTGGACGCTTATCACCATCGTTGTCCTGAAACAAAGAATGGCGCCCACAGCAACAGTGAGAAAAGACAGCAATGAACTATATCTGGCTGCAGTCACGATATAATAAAGCAACGAAAACTATGAACGCATTCACAGAAAAACTGAGAAAAATAGAACATAACACTACATTAGTGTTCTTCTAGAAAGTGAAGTGTCTCACTGATAGTTTAGCTTCAATGAATTAAACCTTATTTTAGAAACAAGTACCTATCTTATTTGCATCAGTAATTGTATTCTGCCGGATGACAGCGGAAGGTGCAAACTACACCATATCATTTTGGTGCAACTGTATTCCATTACGGACGGGTAAGCAATAAGAACGGTTTTTGGTGCGCCTCTGTATTTCTCTATTTCAAAATTCCGAGACCCCACGTTCCAACACGAGTAAAGAAATAACCGCAACAATAATGTAAGTGATGTATACTGGGCATGTAGTATCTTTTTTTACTCGTACTGGAACGTGGGATCTGGCAATGTTCATAATAGGGCCCACAAGATGAACAATACATTTTGCAATATGGCGTCAACTGAAATGATTTGGGCGAGAATTAAAATCTTCGTTTACTTTTTGGTCGTAGAGCTGAACTAAGAATATAAGAGAGAAAAGTTGATTTCGCGCAAAAATAACAAGAAGGTATCAAATACACTTACAAAAGAAACAGCGCTCTTAAGGGGAACATACAATCGTGAACTGTATACTGTACCAGAACAGTTGGCATTTTGGATTTAAAATAGCTTAAGCTACGCTGAAGTTATTGTCTCCAGCCCTTAGAAAGTTAGCTGACTTAATTTCATACATTCATTGGCCAGAAACTGCATTTATGCTCTGATTTAGCTGCCATAACCAGAATTGCTAGTTCAGCACGATGGTTTGTAACTCAAGATTATTAACGTTCACATTTACTGGAATGAACTGAGCTACTGGGATAGCTAAAAATTACATGTTACAAATTAATTTAGTAATTGCAGTAAGCGAATTTACTGCACGACATCAGAGACTCACCATGTTGGGAAACACGTCCGGCTTACGACCATTAACACTGAAACTAAATAAGGTGGCCGGGGGGGGGAGGGCGGGGGGTTAGGAAAACGAGTGGCGTCACTACCGGTAAGTTCAAACTGCTCTGGTAGAGTTGTTATACAAATGCACGGAAGTTTCACCAAATTTTTATAGTTTACTGCCTAAAGATAATAACCAATCCTTCCAAATAGCGTACCGGAACCATATGACAACAATTATAAATTTCACTTGCAATATATTGGCTCTCCAACAAGTGTGTAGTCAGATCAGTGTGAAATTTTAAAAGTATTTCGCCGTTCGCCACTATTCTCTTTGCTTCCGAAAATGTGAGATGGCTCTGGATACTAAAAGCTTGTAACAGTGTTGTACCTTTAATTAGCGATGTCTTTTTTTTCCTTGCTGTCAGCCAGTGGCAAAAAATCTACGAAAATATTCGTGTAGCGAGTATTCACATTTATTGCCTGAACATTAACTGTCTTGACAGCAAAATTACATGTAGAAACCATACAAAATTTTCTCTCTCATTTACGTACATTGTTGGTAGAGTCGCAAGTAGCCTTTTGGTAATCAATAAACACAATTTTTTAGCAGTGTTGAGTTTTATTTTATAAAAAAGTATTGCATTGGCTCGGAACTACGTTACTATTTGGAAACACATAATTCCTCACCTCTCATGTTTTGCCACAAGATTCTAAAAGGCAGATAGCTTTACACACTATTTAACTATGTACAGAAATATTCTTATTAATTCCCACTACTTATGAGTACTGTTAGTCTCCGAAGCAGGGGCGCCGACTAATAAAAAATATTGGAGGGGGGGGGGGGCATACTGGGGTCTTCCCCCGGGAAAATTTTCTAATTTTTAGATGAAAAATAGTGAGTTTTAAATTTTTTAAAGTATTTTAGAGTCATATGATCAACATTAGAACCACGAAAACTGGCCTCTCGATAACTTGGCACTCGGGGAAACTCGACAAGCCTGACACATGTTTCGCCTTTGAAAAAAGAAACAAAACATAAACATGCACGGTATTTTCGTAAAAAGCTAATTTAATGTACAGTAATATTCATGCTTATAGACTATTACAGAGCAGTGAATATATAGCTCTCAAAAGACTGAAATTATATTTACATAAATCCTAAACTACGTGTCATTGAAAGAATAAAACATAAAATATTGCTGTCGCACAGTAACTGCACTTTGATCAATAAGTGATATAGCTAATTTAAGCTTACTCTGAATAAGGCTCAGGGTTCATTAAATAAAAACGGTACCTCAAAGTTAATGATTTAATACAGCTAATACAGAATGCCTAATACTTTCAGTAAAAAAGTATGTAAATAGCGGGTTTTAATTGGGTCATACACCCTAAAAATATTGAAGTATAGTACTATAGTAATGTAGTAATACAGTACTAAACTAGTAGTAATATTTCGAAACTGAAAATTTAACATTATGTATGTATTTAATCCTCTATTTTATAAAGATTTTAAATATTGCTCTAAATGCCATTATTAGGGCTAGAAAGTCTTTAGAATGGTGCATTGTCGACGGTCTGACTGGATTACTGAATATGAAGTCGTTGATGACTGGTCGAATATCCAATTCATCCAAAACATCTCGGTGTTCAATCGCTTCTGCCCCATCGTTGATCGGAGATATGACTTCAGACGTCTAAGGGCGCTAAATGATCGTTCTGCTGTTGCTGTCGTGATTGGAACTACTTTGAGAGGCTTAATGCACTTCACTACTTCACATAACAGTTCTCCAACTGCAGGCTCTTGTGTAATGTACTTTCTTACATTACACGTGTTTTTTGAGACCAGTTGTTTTTTATTAGTGATATCGGCTAACATATTCAAGTGTAAGCGCACTCTTTCAATGTCTCGGCCATTTTCGAAAACCTCGGTTGACTTTTCCAAATTTTTTCCACCTCTGTTTACTAAAAGAAAGCACTCTTGTTCAACTGGAATGACCTGTGTAAGTCCAGTTGAAAGAAACCGCTCAGTAATGCAAGATTGCACCTTTCCACAAGCTTCAGTGTAAATAGCTTTGTAGTATTCCTTTGGGTTTTTGACACTGTGCGGTGAGCTGGCTTGTTTGGTATACTTCGATTCAGAGGAAGCGAAGGATCCTCAACTTGTGAAGGTTTTTCTTTTAAACACATTTCCCAAAAGTGGGCAAAACTATCACGCCTTCCATTCAATATACAAATCAACCCCTCATACATTTTTTCCAGATCAGCAACACTTAGATGAGGACACTAAATTTTTTCATTGAAATCCTCTACTTGGTTCATTATATGGCAATAAAGACGTAAAAAGAAATAAATCTTGAATTGTAACATTGACTCAAGGTAGCCCGCACATGTTTCAAAAAGCTCTAGAAGTTCTTCAAAGTTTTTCAGTATTCTCAAGATACTAGGAGCTTGCATGGTCCATCGAGTCGAGCAAAGGGGTTGTAGACCAGCTTGGTCGTTGGCGCTCTCACAGCGTATGCTTCTGATAAGTTCCATCCTTTTGTTGGATTCCCTTACGGTGTTTATTAAGTCCTTGGCTATAGCCATAATATCTCTCATAGACATAAGATGGCGAAGACTGTCTACAACTGCCAAATCTAAACTCTGACCAGTGCAGTGCACATAACGTGATTTTGGTTGTATATCCAAAACTAACTTTTTTAGTCCTTTGACCTTACCTCTCGAGGTACCATCATCCATTGACAAGCAAGAGGAGCAAAAACGTCTTTTAAAATACTAAACAGAGTTTGTGATTCAGTGATGGGGGTCTCGTATAAGCCAATAAAGTCTTCATTGATGATTAAGGAATCATCGACAGTACAAATACAAAATGACACTTGTCCGTGAATCGAAGAACCACTTGTTTCATCAACCATGATAGGAAAATATTCAGTCATCTTGATTGAAGCAATACTTTTCTCAACCCATACTTTCCTAGTAGATCAATGATTCCCAATCTTTAAACTCAGGTATGTCATTCTTTCGGAGTTCTAACAATTGAAAAAAAAATTGAGTTTACATCTTCGTGCCCTCTAATTGCTAGTCCTTGTCAGCATAGAAACTGCACGGTAGTAAAAATTGTCTCAAGAGCTAAAAGGCCTTTCTTTATATCAATATCTAACTGTTCATTCAATTGGGAGGCCACACTTTGGTTAGTGATGGAATTTAGTTTCAGAACACCTTCTTTATGTGTAAACGTGTTTTCATGAAGACGGAATTTTTCCAAATCCTTTTTCCAGTTAGAAAACCCTACGGAAGTAAATGCATCTTCTTTTTTTGAAGAAAATTGTAATAGATTTTTAGCATCTGCCCTCTTTGCAGGTTTTGCAAAAAACTTTTTCGGTAGATGCTTCATATTCTAGCCACGTATATTTGATCAACTAAGACTTCTGAAATGATATTCCCTTACCGGATTGTCCAGGTTCTCGCCTGAAGACGACGAATCAATTGATGACACCATAATCGTTGGGGGTTGGCTTGCAGTATCATCAACTTCCAAGCGCGCCTTTCTGGTAACAAATTTATCCACTGCAAACTTAATTCACTATACACTAAGAGACTAAAGTAAACGAATAAAATATAGTCATATAAAATAGTCCACTAGTCACTAAAGTCGGAACACTAAGCACGTCTGCAGCATGCACTGAACAAAACTATCCACACTGAATGACTGCGACAGCAGGGTGGGCTTTATATAGCCGCGGCGTCGTAATGTCTCAAAGCATCAAGGCAACGCAAAGCGCTAGGGCTCCAGGCGCTTCTGCTCCAGTCCTTTTGATGTCGCCGCGGGCGAAGCGCTGGCTCGCCGACGCCAGACTTCACCCGAAGGTTCGTGCACAGGGACAAATTCTAAGTGTGCTCGCAACACCGCAACACTATCATTATTCACACCACTCGTTTTCAGTTAACCTGCTTACTACTGTAATAATTATTTGTTTTCACTCACTACTGAATATATTTTAAAAGGTAACAATCGTCAAACGAGGAAAATAAACAATTCCAACATAATTTTATGATTTTCAAAACGTAATATAATTTTTGAGGGGCCCGGCCCCCTCAAGTCCTATGGAGTCGGCGCCTGTTCTCCGAAGAACTTTTCTCGTTAACAAAAAGACAGATTTAAAATAATACATCCACAATGTATAGTCACCACGGAAGTTGCAGGGACTTTCTTCTTCTCTGATGTTTTGTAAGATAATCGATTGCCCGTATTTATTAGTTATGTCTAATTGAAATTTACAGGTCATCGACATAGATCTCAAAAATTTTTTGAAGGGGTTTCTGGGACATAATTATACACCCATTGCCGTCTGTATGTCACAGTACCGATTTCAAATACGCGGCCAAATACATCCGGACAACAAAATTGCTCTCGAAATTGGGCCGATGACGGAGGGGTGGCACGGGCTCCATGAAACATGGAAGCTTTATGGAATCATCCTAATCCACGACCGCTCAGTCGCAGCATACAACTTAACGAAGATTGGTCAGTGCTAGGACGCATTTCTCTCGATGCGTTCCATAGCTGTTCAGTAGGGCTCAAGTCGGCGGTGGCTGAAGTGGGCACAGAAGCACCCTCTGTCCTCAAATTGTGTAATACAGTTTGGGAGCGACAGGACCATATACTCTTTTTTAAAAGTACCGGGTGACCAAAAAGTCAGTATAAATTTGAAAACTGAATAAATCACGGAATAATGTAAATAGAGAGGTACATGCTTGGGATGACATGGGGTTTTATTAGAACAAAAAAAAAAAAAAAGTACAAAAGTTGAAAACATGTCCGACAGACGGCGCTTCATCTGATCAGAATAACAATAATTAGCACAACAAAGTAAGACAAAGCAAAGATGATGTTCTTTACAGGAAATGCTCAATATGTCCACCGTCATTCCTCAACAATAGCTGTAGTCGAGGAATAATTTTGTGAACAGCACTGTAAAGCATGTCCGGAGTTATAGTGAGGCATTGGCGTCGGATGTTGTCTTTCAGCTTTCCTAGACATGTCGGTGGATCACGTTTCACTTGCGACTTCAGGTAACCCCAAAGCCAATAATAGCACGGACTGAGGTATGGGGACCTGGGAGGCCAAGCATGACGAAAGTGGCAGCTGAACACACGATCATCACCAAATGACGCGCGCAAGAGATCTTTCACGCGACTAGCAATATGGGGTGGAACGCCATCCTGTTCTAATAAAACCCCATGTCATTCCAAGAATGTGTGTCAATTTTTACCTCTCTATCTACATTATTCCGTGGTTTATTAAGTTTTCAAATTTATACAGACTTTTTGATCACCCTGTACATCAAATATCATGATCTTAAAAAATCGCTCATTTTAATAATACGGATTTCTAACATACATGAGAATAACGTAATTATTATGGTTTTATCTACAGTAGGCACCTACAGTACAACATACAGGATGATTATAACTAAAGTTAGCCGGCCGGAGTGGCCGTGCGGTTCTAGGCGCTGCAGTCTGGAGCCGAGCGACGCTACGGTCGCAGGTTAGAATCCTGCCTCGGGCATGGATGACTGTGATGTCCTTAGGTTAGTTAGGTTTAATTAGTTCTAAGTTTTAGGCGACTGATGACCTGAAAAGTTAAGTCGCATAGTGCTCAGAGCCATTTGAACTAAAGTTAAACTTTCAAAACGCTCTAGAAATAACACCACTGGTCACAATGACGTCAAATTGCAACGGAATGTTATCGGAGATGGCCGAAAACGTATGGCAGAAGAAAAAAAAGTGAAAACTGATCAATAGATGCCGATATATATGTCAGAATGCGTAGATGAAAACACCTGTCATGCGCACCACCCATTGAAGTTGGTATAAACACGCCGGGTACACAGCTTTTCCTCCTTTCGCGTCTGCGACGTTCGCCATGACTGGCTCAAGGCAGGATCGCGCACTGCTTGTTCAAATGGTTCAAATGGCTCTGAGCACTATGGGACTTAACATCTACGGTCATCAGTCCCCTAGAACTTAGAACTACTTAAACCCAACTAACCTAATGACAGCACACAACACCCAGTCATCACGAGGCAGAGAAAATCCCTGACCCCGCCGGGAATCGAACCCGGGAACCCGGGCGTGAGAAGCGAGAACGCTACCGCACGACCACGAGCTGCGGACGCACTGCTTGTAAAACTGTATTATAAGAGCAATGACTGTGCACACGTCTCTCTGCAGAAGTTTCGGAAACTGAAGGGTTTGAAAAAACGCGTTGGTATAACGACTGCCGTGCGTCTGGAGAAAATGATTAGGAAATTCGAAAAGACGGTTTCTTTTGGTGTGCAACCTGGTAGAGGGAGGAAATGATTTGATTCGACGTCAGTGGAAGCAGTGGCCACAGAAATGCAGGGGGAGACGAATGGTGGTATGCAGACGTGTAGTGCACGGGGAATTGCCCGAACATTGGACATACCGTGAGCACGGTGCGTAAAATCCTACGAAACACCCTTCTTTGCTATCCATTAAAAATTACCCATGTGCACAAGTTGTTTCCTGTTGACCTGCCAGCAAGAGAGACCTTTGCTTTAGAATTTCGTCCGCTCATGGAAGTGGACAATGATTGGCCGTGGAAGATTTTGTGGACCGACGAAGCCCAGTTTGCAGCGGCGCGGTTCCTTTTCCTCCTGTTAAACTTGCACCTACCTGTGAACTCGTTGCTGCAGATCGCCGGTAGGAAACGGAGCAGAAAACCAGCGTACTGCAACTCGCACCAGGCTGCGTACAACGTAACTGTTCTAAGAATCGGGAAGAGGTCTTCATTTTGAATGAAAAGTGAAAATACTGGCAAAACTTCGGTATATTCGAATTACAAGTCACTGCGAAGCCAGTGCTCAATCCTAACACAGTCATGCACAAACCCTTTCATTCATGTTAGCAAGACTATGGTAACGTATTTCCCGAAATCCGAACAGCTACTAAGCACGGATTGTTCTTAAATGAAAATGCTCGCCATATAGTTTATCAGTGTCTAAAGCACTCCAGTTTTTAGTCACCAATCTGCTCAATATGTCACGCGGAACTACTGTCTTTTCTCATACATGAAATTACTTAAAAAATCCGTACTTTCTATAAAAAAAACCATGTCGGAATAAATATGCCTACACTTTAAAGCACTTTTGTGGCATGCACCACAGTTAAAACCGGCAAACTTTAACTTCCTTCGGAGCTCATACTACACACGACCGTACCACTGGAAGGCTGGGCTCCGATTACTTAGACTGCTGTAAGCATTCTACATCTTCAAGAGAAAAGGCGCGGGGAGAATACTCGTTCTGATTGGTCAGTTTTCTTTAAGGCCAATAGAAAAACATTATTCTCCCACGTTAGTCCGCGCTTTTCATGACTAACCACTCAACAAATAACACACTTTCGAACTGTGCTTTTTCCCGAAATAAATAGTTAACATTGTGATATTTTGTTTCTACTTTACATTATTAACAATTTTCATTTGCACTCGAATTAGCCTTCCTTTTACCATAAACTTACGTAACATATTATGATACAAAATTCCCCGTCGTCTGCATTCACACTGGCTTAAAAATTTCTCACGCTAGTTCGTACAGCGTTTATCAGTAGAACAATGATCTACGTCCATTCACGCATCATTCACAGGACTAAAAGCATATACAAAACTGTACAAACATAAAACAAAAAAAACCTTCAAGGATTAAACAGAACAATTCACAAAAACATTCTCTTGACCTGTTTCTTGAATGTCTCTGTGCACTACTGGACTCTGGTGGGTGAAAATTAAAACTACGTTCTCGACTGAACCCGCTTCAGGCCACCTGTCACTGTGCAATGTGCACGCATGAGTCATTCTCCCGTTACACAGGCTCTAGACAGGAGCGATATAAGGCGCCACGCCTCAACTTCCACCTGACAACAAATGTCAGCACACAGAACTGTCGAATATGGCAACGGAAAATCCTCACGCAAACCAACCAGTACCACTTTATCCTGAAAATGTCACTGTGTGATGCGGGTTTACGCCATCATTTATCATAGGGTCATATTTTTTCGAAGAGACAGGTGCTTCCGGTCCTGTAGCCTGTACCGTCAGTAGTAAGCTCAATGAGTGTCTTTTGCTCTACCACGTCATTCCAGCTCTCCAACAGCGTGGATGTGCGGATGGGATCATTTTTATGCAATATGACGCACCTCTGCACATAGCAAATCCAGTTAAGCAGCTGCTGCAGCGCCATTTCGGAAATGCTAGAATTATCAGCCGCCATTTTCCGACAGCCTGGCCGTCCCGATCACCTGATCTTAATCTGTGTGACTTCTGGCTGTAGGGCTATCTGAAAGACGTTGCGTTCAGTGTTCCGATTGCAAACTTAGCTTCAATGAAGGCACGCATTGTGCAACACATTCTGAACGTGATCCCGGAAACACTTCGATCAGTTGTGGAACATGTTGTTTCTCGATTTCAACTTGTTGCTGAAAACAGTGGACAGCATATTGAACATGTTTTGCGCGAGTCCCACGGAAATTAATAATTCGATTTGATTTTGATTCATGCTTTTTATGCGGTTCTTGGCATGTGAATGGTGCTTTTTATGCGGTTTTTGGCCCCAGGACAATTAAAAACCGATTTTTCCCATCCGATGTGATATGACCTTGCCATGGTGGATGGGTTACGTAACTAGCAGTATCACACCTGTACACCCATACATACTCAGTAGTACAGTTCGTTTAATGTCAAACGTACACGTTAGGCATTGTTGTATGATTCGTTTGTCATTTGTAGTCGACCACTATTAAATTATGATGCTTACAGCGCCAATTGCTACATTTTGTAACTATTTATTTTTCTTCTACCATACGTTTTCCCCTTCTCCGATAATATTCCGTTTGAAAGTTTAACTTTAATTATAATTACCCTGTATATTAAGCTCGCTGATGATTTTCTCTGTGATAGGATCTTTTAAGATCTTTGATGATTTCCTCTGTGATAGGACCTTCCTGGTTACACAGCAAGGAAAATGCTTGAGGATACGTAAAATGTCAATGGGTACCCCTCAACGGTCTGTGTCCTCTCCCATCGTCCTTAACATTTATGTTAATGATATGCCAATCATCCCACACTGACACCTGATGCAATATGGCGACGATATGGCGTTCTATACGACCAGCCGCAACAATGGCCAGCTCATTGCTCGGCTCCAGAGGCAGCCAGGTCCCATTGTCCCCAGATACCAAATATCTAGAAGTCCACATGGATAAATAACAGTTCTTCTACCAGCTTGTGGAGCACGTCACTCAAAAGAGGATGAAAACATTGTAACCACTCTTCAACAGTAACTGTACTGTATGGTTACCCACCCTTCCCTTACTTATGGTTCCATGGCGAGGACCACAGTAAGTGCCTCCAGGATGCCGACCCTCCAAGGCCTGCAGGAGAAGGTGCTTCAGTGGAGCCTGCATTCCTCTCCAGTCTCGAGGATTGCAGTCCTTCACGAGGAGACTTGCATCGTCCCTCCAAAGATGGCCATTCGAGAGAAGGTACGACATCCTCCATGACACGGTAAATAGCTTGCAGCACATTAGCACCACGCCTCCCCACAGCACTGGTACCACCACACTGTTCCTCTTACCATTCTCAAGGACTTGGATTCGAACCACGGCTAACGATTACCCTGGAATGGACATTCATAATGCGACAGTTTTTATACAGTCACTCATCGTACGAAATTCTTGGTATGGCGACCACTGTAACTACCAATGCAATAATGTCACTTCTTTCCGACAACACCGAACTCTCACCGTCGAAGGGTGGTACTGGACTTCAAGTACCACCGCCAAACCTTAACACGTGCAGTACAATGATGTCTTTGAAATTAGGAAGATTTTACTCCTACACCAAGGCAGATTGCACTAAACCGGTGACACTATCACAACGTCCCACAAAAAAATAAAAAAAAGTTCTAGCGGCCAGTTGCAGTTGAAATTTCGCTTCAGGCCACTCGCCGGTCGCCTACGGCGTTCCACAGCCGCCTCTGGGGCACAAGCTGCGCTATGCTGCCCAGAAGCCATCATCACTCTCCCTGGGACCCATTGCTATGGTGTAGTTGCATAGCAGTGATTACGTCACGATCTACGTTACGAGCTGGGTCACGATCCAGATTACGACAAGCTCTTGGTGTTACTACGTTAACAGTGATGAAGGACGATCATTTATGTTATCTTTTTCTTATGTGGAACTTTACTTTTCGGCGGTGAGACAGCAACAAATATTAATTGTCAAACGTAACTGTGGAATCATGAATCATTGTGTGCAATACATACTATCGTCGAACCTATGGCGCTGATAAGCTCGCTGTTGAGCGCCCATAACCTACAGACATAGAAGATGCAGATGAGCTGGCATGAATAGTGCAGGGCAATTATACAGACCGCTATCATGGAGTGAGGTCACGAAACGTGGCATAGGCAGAATCACTGACTCAGATGTTTGCCTGTTAGTGGGGATAGGCCTGGTCCGGCATTTCTTGTGTTGACCTGAACTGCTGTATCTCCATCCTGGCCTTCACCTCGAACCGTGGTCCGTTTCTGCGGGCCGGTGTCAATCGTTCGCACTGGCTGCATTTGTGTTAATCTCCATGCTTGTCTCTACGTGCTGTTCGGACTCTGCTTCCACGCAGATTGACTCGTACGTCGAGTTTAATTCCATCTTCCGGAATTCGGCTCGTGTGCTTTGTTGTCGAGCCACAGTCGACTCGTATTGTCAATTTGTGTGGATATAAAAGTGGCGACGTAGAACATTCTTACATGTGTGACTTTTTTTTCATAGTGTTAGATTGTGACCACCATGTACCTGGCATGTTTGTAATGTTGGCAGGAACAGTTGCTCCACCGGCCAGAGTGGCCGTGCGGTTCTAGGCGCTACAGTCTGGAACCGAGCGACCGTTACGGTCGCAGGTTCGAATCCTGCCTCGGGCATGGATGTGTGTGATGTCCTTAGGTTAGTTAGGTTTAATTAGTTCTAAGTTCTAGGCGACTCATGACCTCAGAAGTTAAGTCGCATAGTGCTCAGAGCCATTTTGAACAGTTGCTCCTCCAGCCAGGGTCAGCAACAAAAGCTGCAGCAGGCCAGCTGCAGGAACTGTTGAAACTGAATGTCGAATTTTGCTCTGTAGATGTCGCGCTGATAGCGGGCCAGGCGCCGGCAGAGAAGCTTTCTCTCCCCCCCCCCCCCCCAACCCCCCTCCCCACCTCACCGTCGTGGATGCCCCGCAGTTACCAACGCGAAAGTCGACCCCGCTGCCTCCAGCGCCCTTCGTCTTTGACGAATCTACGGAAGGCTGGGAGAATTATCTGTGCTGACTCTTGCTGCACTGCCATCCATCCAGCTGATAAAGCTGCCTTGTTATTGTCCAGCAGTGCACTATTCAAAGTTGTGCAGAATTTTATGCCATCTACCGACCCCGAGTAACTTCGATAAAATTTTTCGGTTTCTCACCCAGTATTTTTGCCACCAATCTCATGTTTGTCGACACGGTTTCAGTTTAACCAGCACCACAATCGTCTTGGGCAATCGTATGTGGCGTGGATCGCCAACCTCCAAGGTCTCTCACGCTGTTATCGGTTTGAGTATCCTCAAAGTATTACCTCGCATGCGGACTCGCTAATTAGGATCACGATCGCCCGGTTAACAGCCAACCCGGAGATCCAAACCAGGTCACTGGTCTTGCCCGACCCTTCTTTAGCCAAAGTCGCTAAGATTGCGGAAGCACATGAACTTACAGCAAACGGTAAGGGACATACAACTGGCAGATGGCGAAGTTAGATGTTGGTGGTAAACAACCCCTGGTGCTCCGAGGGGTGAGCCTTGCCTTCTGCTGAGACCCCGTGTTTTTTCTCTGTTGACGATACGAGTGCAGTGTCGTCATGGCGCTACCCGTCTTCGCCTCCATCGGGCTCGGCGGGTACGCGTCAGTCGAAGCATCGTAGTCCCCGCTCACGAAGGTTTCCTGTTTCTCTATGTCGCTCTCCTTCCGCACCATTTTCCGCTCAATAAGCAAACCGGCAGCCCCACCCCATTTGTTATGTGGCGTATGATCGACAGGACTACCAGCACGTAGATGCCATTTGTGGGATATGCCATAAAATAGCTCATCTGGCAACGGTTCGTGACAGTCGGCGAGCCGCAGGACAGTCATTGGAGGCCCCATTGTTTTCACTGGACTCGGAGTCTGCCTCTGATGCCCCGCAAGCACCGCCCTGGCGTATTCTGATAACGTCGTTCGCGGACAGACAACCGATTGAGTTTCTGGTAGACACGGGAGCGGTGGCTGGTTTGGGGGAGTGGACCGAACAGCGAGGTCATCGGTGCCGTCGGGTTAGGGATGGATGGGGAAGGAAGTCGGCCGTGCCCTTTCAAACGAACCAACGCGGCACTTGCCTGAAGCGATTTAGATAAGCCACAGAAAACCTAACTCAGGATGGCCAGACGGGGGTTTGAACCGTCGTCCTACCGCATGTGAGTCCAGTGTGCTAACCACTACGCCACCTCTCGATGGTCAGCCCAATTAATTTACTCATTTAGAAACCTACCCTGAAAATTTTCGCTCAGGAAGTATACACCGAAAGTAACGCACTGTCAAAATGTTAGCTTCTAATGCGCACTGCAAGTTTTTTTTTTTTTAAATGTTTAAGTTATTTATCTTTGCTGTACTAACATCCTCTTGTAACAGCGGTTTGTACAGCCCTTCCAGTCTAGCGCGCAAATCGGCGAATAAGCAGACGAAGCCGTGACAAGAGAATGTAGCACGAAGTTCAAAGGGCACACACGCTAATTTTATGCACTTAAACCATACCAACAATGCCACAAATGATTGCCGGCCGGAGTGGCCGAGCGGTTCTAGGCGCTACAGTCTGTAGCCGCGCGACCGCTACGGTCGCAGGTTCGAATACTGCCTCGGGCATGGACGTGGGTGATGTCCTTAGGTTAGTTAGGTTTAAGTAGTTCTAAGTTCTAGGGGACTGATGACCTCAGCAGTTAAATCCCATAGTGCTCAGAGCCATTTGAACCATTTGAACCACAAATGATTAATTTTTCAGTTAGCATGCAGTTCATATCGACAGCTAAACTGTTGCAGATGCAGGCCTAATTGTTACATAAGTGATTCGGAGAACAAGGAAAATCAAGGCAGAGTGTGATGTTACACTACAGAAGACATCCATCAATCGGGGCTTTAATTTGTTGTCATGAAATATTTTATAACAATTCCTATAGCACAGCTCTTATGATAATTTTTCAGTAACATATATTTTACTAACAATAAAACAGTTCCTTGTTTATTTCCTGTAGTCGTGACAAATATGCGAATTGTGTATTGGATGACGAAAACAAACATTTTCCTTACGTCAGACACCCCTGATAACAGAAAAACAATGCGTTCAGGCACTTCACGGTAATTACTAATTTTATTTGGACAAAACTGGGATGGAGTGAGAAATGGTCTTGGCGGTCGTTCTGCATATTGTGCTGTACTCGTATGCCTGACATACTTGATCAGATTCGTAAAACGTGATGATGTAAACTAACAATACAAAAATGACTGAAGTTTAACAATACTGCCTAACTGATAAACCTGAAATGACGAAGAGCTATGGAAATTATACTGCGTGACCGTTTTCTGAAAAATGATTAACACTCTTGAAAAATTCTTTCATCGAGAGGCTGAATCACACTATTATCTCTGGATGGAATATGACTTATATTTCGTCGTTCTTCTAAAGACAAAGGTGTTGTCATGTCCAGGCCAAGAGTGCAACAAAAGCAATGAATCTTTTTCTGAAACTTGTAAGAAGACGTTTTGGATGTACCATGGAAAATTATTCTCTCCTATTTTGCCAAATTTTACTACAACGTTTACAAGACTTTAGCAAATAAACAGTTCTTTTTCTTAATTTTTTGAGCCTAATTTACCTTGATGCTCCTGAAAAAAGAGATAAAGCTGCAGAAACTGTAACCCACTGATAATTATCAGTGGCATTGTTGTGCTCAAGTGTATCACAGCTTTCATTGAGTGCAAAGCGGCTCTGCCTTTTTTCAGTCGAATTGATAAAGTGCAATGTGTATGCAGTATTTGCACAAAAAGCATTTTAGAGGATAAGAAGAAGTTCATCTTCACGTAAGCTACGAATTTCTCTGTAGTGTTATCTATAAATGACGTCTCCTCTACACATTTACTTTAAGTGAACACTTAATTTTTTGACGTCCTTTTCCATGAATTTCCTGAAACTGTTTAACTAGATCGAAGAAGTCTGAGAATCAGTAATGTTCATCTCACTTGCAGTTCCGAGGGCCTTGTCTCGCAAATCTCTCTTGGTAACAGTGCACTAACTCTCGCCAGTAGTTTAAATCTTTAGAATAGTTTTTCTTTCACACTTTTGCGAGTTTCATTTTGGTGCGTATTTCGTAGTTCATGTAAATCATTGTTCCATTTATACAGTTCACGTGCAGATTTTACGAAACGAAACCGGCTACGCACAGTCTCTAGCTTGAAGCATTTTCTCCATCCTTTGGTTACCAAAAAACTTACGGCCATTTCTTGTCAGTCAAATTTGTAACTGTAATGTTTTATTTAATGTAGGAGGTACTGTATTTTTGTTCCGGACTTTCATTGGCACAACAATCATCGCTTGAGCCACAATTCACGGAATAATCAGAGTTATTTTCTGTATCTTTTAATGTTTCCACAATTTCTCACAAAAGGTCGACATCATTCGAATGAATATGCAAGAAATTAACTAACAAGTAACACATATGTACGTCTTCAGGAGAAGTATGTTATTTCTACTGCGTACCGCGTTCTTCATATTTCATCTTTGTAAGGTTGAAAACGTTAATTGAATTCCACATTACTGTGAACCTCTGGAATCTGCATAGATACATATGCTATTAGCAAGCATATAATAAGGAAACACAAAAAAATTAATTCACTTTTTCTTCATTGTTAACACTTGGTGACATCACAAAGGCAGCTGCTAATTATTATGAATATTAAGTGAGCTGCAAATTCTAGCGAACAGTAGCTGTGAGCGATTGTGCCAGAGAAATTATCAACGGAACTGTAATTCGATTTACGAGTTCCGATCGCGTTGTGCCGTGTTGTCTGTTTACCGATACGAATCAAAATTGGAAATTTGTGGTAAGGGCTTATGGGACCAAACTGCTGAGGTCATCGGTCCCCAAGCTTACACACTACTTAACCTAACTTAAACTAACTAACGCTAAGGACGACACACACACACACACACACACACACACACACACACACACACACACGTCCGAGGACGGACCGTGACAGCACGCCTTAGACCGCGGGCAACCCCGCATGGCGATACCCAGTCAGACAAGGATATTCACCTGCCATGTTGAGCGTGCGCTGTCTGCTGTAGCTACTGCAGGAGTGTGTCTCCTCTGGCCGCCCGGTAAGCTACGAATTTGGCAGCTTTCTACATGTCTGAATAAATAATTGCAGCTAAAATTTTGAAATAGAGTTTCTTTTGTTGTATTCTTCCCGCGTAAAAAATTTCAGGACATGCTGTGACATGTCGGATTGGACTGTTCCCATTTTAGACATATACAGGCTCCGGGGCTTCCCTGCATTGCAACGGCCATTACTCCACATTGTGTCTTACAGTAGCCGGCCGGTGTGGCCGAGCGGTTCTAGGCGCTTCACTCCGGAACCGCGCGACCGCTACTGTCGCAGGTTCGAATCCCGCCTCGGGCATGGGTGTGTGTGAGGTCCTTAGGTTAGTTAGGTTTAAGTAGTTCTAAGTTCTAGGGGACTGATGACCTCAGATGTTAAGTCCCATAGTGCTCAGAGCCATTTGAACCATTTGTCGAGTGAGTGTGCCACCCCTACATGGTGTTTCGGAAACCAGCACAATGTGTTGTGGTGAATGCGCACTGTTTCTTCACTGAAGGCCTTTGGAGTGTATTTGTGTTTACTATGGGTGTCATCAATTCTTAGAAATGTCAGTACTACCCTTGAGGTGTCATTTCCTAAGCCAGACCGAGCGAGGTGGCGCAGTGGTTAGCACACTGGACTCGCATTCGGGAGGACGACGGTTCAATCCCGTCTCCGGCCATCCTGATTTAGGTTTTCCGTGATTTCCCTAAATCGCTTCAGGCAAATGCCGGGATGGTTCCTTTGGAAGGGCATGGACGATTTCCTTCCCCTTCCTTCCCTCACCCGAGCTTGCGCTCCGTCTCTAATGACCTCGTTGTCGACGGGACGTTAAACACTAATATCCTCCTCCTCCTCCTCCTCCTAAGCCAGAGGAGCCTGCTGATTGTCACTGTTTAAAGGGAATATCAGGGAAACTTATTTAAAACAAGTTGAGTGTAAGTTTTGTATTCTTTCTGGGCATGAGCTACCATGTACCAAAGATGTGTCACTTAGCAGTGAAACTTGTAGGTGATTTGAGCATGTGGCATATGATTTTTCTGAATATCTTTGGGCAATGACATGCCAGAAAGGTTAGTGTGTACTTATTGATGGTGTGTCTAGGTACAGTTTCTTTTTATTTTTAGTCGCTGTTGTAAACTGCAGTAGTAAGTTACACCAGATGCTTGAGTGAGATTGTTGCCGCTATGACTAAACAGACGGGGTTAAATACCCAGCAACAGCAGGAGAAGTAACGGTTACATAGGAAAATAGGAGCTTTACAGGTGTGGTTCAGCAATTGCTGTCAGGTTACGATAAAGCAAAGGCAGTAGCCCGGAAGCGTAGCCGACCGGTGTGGCCCAGCGGTTCTAGGCGCTTCAGTCTGGAACCGCGCGACCGCTAGGTCGCAGGTTCGAATCCTGCCTCGGGCATGGATGTGTGTGATGTCCCTAGGTTAGGTTAGGTTTAAATAGTTCTAAGTTCTAGGGGACTGATGACCTTAGATGTTAAGTCCCATAGTCTTCAGAGCCATTTGAACCAGAAGCGGAAGGAGTTCGTAGAAAACTTTTCTAATAGGATCTGAAGGGGCAATGAACAGACGCACCAGCTGCCACAAAATACTGAAGAAGAGAGAATCTTCCTCTGGGAAACTGAAAACAGAGCTTTAGACGTTTTCTTACGTGGTATTCCTGCAGACATCTCACATAGGACATAGGACGAGGATGGAAAGTCTAGGGGATTTAGCTTATCCAGTAAAATGTACTGCTGTGGGGAAATAGATTCAAGTAAGGATGCCAGAAGCACTAATTGTTTCTAAGCATGGAAAAGCTCAAGCTCTTATGTCACTGAAGGACCTACAAGAGTGTGTGTGGGAGAATATCATCATTTGTCCAGCAGGAGAAGTGCGGATTGATGTACAAACAGGCGAGATGCAATAGTTTCTAGGGAGAACAATAACAACAAAGTCCTGGAAAGAAATATTGACACCACGCCCTCATTTCCTAAAGATAGGAGCTAATTGGTTAAATTATGTTTTTCCTCCAGAAACTGTAATTATAAACTGTTTCAGGAAAGGGAAACCTCAGTGCATCGTAAAACTCGAGTTACGTGATGGTGTCATTTTGGTGCATGGTAAGATGTGTGAGATAGCCGGGACAAAGTTTCCGCATTCCAGCTATGCTCACGAGTACGACTGCAAAAAATGGCTCTGAGCACTATGGGACTTAACATCTATGGTCATCAGTCCCCTAGAACTTAGAACTACTTAAACCTAACTAACCTAAGGACACCACACACATCCATGCCCGAGGCAGGATTCGAACCTGCGACCGTAGCAGTCGCGCAGTACGACTACAGTCCGGTTCACTCCTGCTTTTTTATTGCCCAGACAAACAGTTTGAGGTACTGCCAACCCAAAATTTGACTTATCTTAATAACAAGATGAATCTTGATCTTATACATTCCTTGGATACAATGACAGCATCTCAGAAGGGCAAAATTTGTATGGGCAAATGTTGCAACGTATTCAGCAATTCCAAGAAAACCGACGACGAAACGTAGTATCCATAAGCATTAAAACCGGTAGCTTTGACGTGTTACTGATAGCAGTTTGCATACTTTACTTTTATCTCAGGCGTAGGGGTATTCATCCGCCAGACTTACTAGAACATCAGAAATCTGTCGAGTGTTTAACTAGCACAAACCGAAGTATAGAATAAGGGAAATTTAATAAGAATAACAGGGTACAACTGCAAGAAAGCCTCAAATTTGAGAATAACGAAATAATTCATGTAACCATCTCTCGAGGACAACAAAAGTTCTGAACCAGGCACAATCATGTAATTAGATTTAAGAAATATGTAGAAACAAAGCAGTTGCGAAATTTGGAACGAATTTTTTGAAATGATATGGGCATGTTACATAGCAGAATAATGCTGTTGTGCAGGTATAATAAAATGTATTAAAGTTCATCGAGGCAAGCCTGGAATGGTGTAGGCTAGAGTTGAACCGATGTGTCAATTGTGATGTCACATGTCATACCGCCAATACATCAGACCTTGTAATGGGGTAGACAGAAATGCAAGCACTGCTGTGCTACTTAGCAAGGCACTGTGGAGTAACACTATGTAGCTCCGTGTCCGAACACCGCTACGAAGTCAAACGTTGACAGAAAGACCGAGCTCGATCGCTTAAAATCGTTACTGAAATTACCACAGTGGGACAAGGAGCCCTGAAGGGTCCGATAAGTAGGGAAAAATAGGCTCATGTACTCAGAGCCACCACATCATGGGTGGGGTCTCGGTCCCTCTATATAATGTAGCTTTCCGAGCCCAAGGACACATTCTGTCATGCAGTCATTCTGTCCATGTCGAAGAACCAGAGAGCATGACAGTCTAATGAATTTCAGTGAAACCACGGTAAGACGACTGACAATGGCCATCCTGCTACATGCTTGCTGACTTCAACAGCTTCCCGTGCCCGGGTTCCCGGGATCGATTCCCGGCGGGGTCAGGGATTTTCTCTGTCTCGTGATGACTGGGTGTTGTGTGCTGTCCTTAGGTTAGTTAGGTTTAAGTAGTTCTAAGTTCTAGGGGACTGATGACCATAGCTGTTAAGTCCCATAGTTCTCAGAGCCATTTGAACAATTTTTTTTTTTTTAACTTCAATAGCCAAACATGCTGCATATCACAGCCTTGGTCCGCCATTGCTGTCTACTGGGTCATCGCAGATGAGAAGACTGGGGACCAGCCAGTCCTCCTCCTTCACTGGATCATCGCAACTGATCTACAAAATACCATATTGGCGCCGACAACGCGAGGCGCTTCCGCGCAGCCTCCTGGCCAACTTGTCAACATCTGCTGTAGTCTTGGTAGAATCATGCTATGCGACCAGTGCGTGCATGGCAACGGCATGACAACCACAGCTGGCAAACTCCATCTGAGTGCATGAAAGTGCGATCTTCGAGAATGCTGAGGTGGCAGCCGTCCTGGGCCACTGCAGTGCGTCTGTCGGCCCGCACCTGGATCAGCTGCCACTGTCGCTAGCACAGCACACAGCCGAAGCTAGAGCACTGCATCCACTTGGCGAATCCGTGTGAGTAGCGTTCGCCTACACCACTAGCTACGCACGCGCACGCAGAACCACATGACCGGTAGTTCACTCATTCGGTATCATGCGGTGCTCACTCACGGAATTATGGCCAACAGCCGCGTGTCCTTGCCACTCGGGTAAGGAAACAAAGACTCTACAGTCTAAACAGATTCGAGACAATGCAGCGGCAGTAATGGGCCTGGCAAGCGTTCGAATGTATTTGGAATTAGAATTTCTTTTTAGCTGTTCATTTTCCATGCTTTCTATGGAGATGTGTGCTGTAAACCTTAGATTCACCAAGCATTACCACACTATAGCGAAGATTAAAGTAATACCCGAATATTGAATGCTACTCAATGTCATTGATCAGTTGTGGAACTGTATATTTTCGTGAAATAATAGCTGATGAAATAATGCTCCCTTTCAGACAGCTGCTAAAGCCTCACTGACATTTAGACATATTTTGGACAGAGCAAATTGAAAAGATTTATGTTGAGAAGTGTCACAATAGACTATTATTGTCAACTTTGTAATTAAGAAAAAACTTCAATCTAGCTACGCCATAGGCATTCCTGAGTAAATTGGGAAAATGAACCAGTGGGGCTAGTTACAGCTGATAATATGAACAGAAAGCGAAAGGAAGCGTAAGTAGAGCGTTCGAATAAATTTATTCACCAATAAATTATCTGTAAATTAATAGTAACGAATAATATATAATGCCACTGTATTTTCTTCGTTTATTTCTTGTACATAATTAGTATTTGTTCCTTTGGCTCAGTGCAGTTTCTGTTTGTTAAATAAACTATTAATGTTCCTGGAGGTATGTTACGTCTTTGCAACTAAATGAAAGGCAGTTTGGTTTTTGCCATACATGTTTCGCTTCTTTTATCTATGAAGTAGATGTGTTTACTCGGTCCTCATACTACAGATGGACGATTTTCGGCTAAAAGTGTACGGCAAAGAAACAAACTGCCTTTCATTTAGCTGCAAAAGCGAAACTTTTCTCAAGGAATTTTGAAGCAACTGAGGAACGATGGAAATAATGACGAACTTCTTAGTGGGTTTTCTGAAAATGTGCCTTTGTGGTTCAGTGGTTTAAATTCCAGACTACAAAACTATACGCTTAGAGTTCGATCAACGGTTGGTCCTACGATTTTCTCTGTTCTGATCGCTTTTTTCACCTATAACAATGACAATAATGCCAAGTCAAGCTGACCGTATTTTGGAGTACGTGTTGAAATGTAGATCCCGCTGTAACTGGCTGTATAAGTCTGTTCATAG
This sequence comes from Schistocerca serialis cubense, assembly GCF_023864345.2. Classification (NCBI taxonomy): domain Eukaryota; kingdom Metazoa; phylum Arthropoda; class Insecta; order Orthoptera; family Acrididae; genus Schistocerca; species Schistocerca serialis. Next base: position 529,784,820 of record NC_064640.1, read on the forward strand.
ATGAAAGGAAGTCAAAGGCACATCACCATGCCTAGTCAAGCACTTCAGTACTGAAAACAAACTCCGAGTTCAGGACAGGTTTACTTGATTTACAGCTCAACAAATAAAACATAAAACCTTTTTTAGGCCTCAGCAGTTTGGGCTATAACACACTGGCCAGCCGCGGTGTTGAACAGTCAGTTTATTCAACCAGTTGACAGTTAGTCGTGGCTGATCAGCCGATCGAGATAGACGTGCAATATGTTATGCCTTTTTTCTCATAACAAACTTACTTCAATATAATCATAAGAATTATTTTTTGGTCGTTTTACTTGCTTCATGCGCTGCGGATTATAAGTTTACTTACATAGATATTATAGCATATGGAAAATGTATTGACTCACCTAGCACACGGAAAATAAAGTGACTCATCTACTTTTAAGCACTCAGTATTGAATGAAAAATTCTTCAGTAAAAATTTACGAATGTCGGAAAAAAGCCCCATATCAAACAATGGAGTACCGATGCTGTGCGTCATTGTCAGAGACAGAGAAAAACCCCTATCAAACAATGGAGTACCGATGCCGTGCACCATTTTCGAAAACGAGGCATTTGTTATATCAGAAAATTTAATGCTTCCTTATGGAGGAAGTAGTAGAACCTTCAATTACCGACTGTCTAGGACTAGGCGGCTTTAGCAAATAAATGGAGAATGGAGAACTTTTCATCGCTCGCTGGACATTCTAGAAGTATTTGCAACTGTCATAATAAATGCGTCCTGTTTTTTTAAAAAAATAGTGTGCCAGAAAGAGGTGACTATAAGTTTGAAGACGTATTGTGGGTCCCTCCAGAATTAGAAACTCCCCTCAGATCCTACAAGCTTTCAAAATTCAACGTGAAATTTGTTTCAGGATACAAGAAAGTTCTGGCTACTTCGTCAAGTGCACGGATTTCGAAGGCAGCCATGCAGTAAATGAAGCAGGCAAAAAGGAATACAAACGCCTCAAAACTGAGGTCGACAGGAAGTGCAAAACGGCTAAGAAGGGGTGGCTAGAGGATAAATGTAAGGTTGTAGAGGCATATATCACTAGGGGTAAGATAGATGCTGCCTACAGGAAAATTAAAGAGACCTTTGGAGAAAAGAGAACTACTTGTATGAATGTCAACAGCTCAGCTGGAAAACCAGTTCTAAGCAAAGAAGGGAGAGCAGAAAGGTGGAAGGAGTACATAGAGAGTCTATACTAGGGCGATGAGCAGGAGGGCAATATTATGGTAATGGAAAAGAATGTAGATGAAGATGAAATGGGAGATACGATACTACGTGGCGAGTTTGACAGAGCACTGACAGATCTGAGTCAAAACAAGGCGCTGGGAGTAGACAACATTCCATTACAACTACTGATAGTCCTGACAAAACTCTACCAACAGGCGAAATACCCCCAGACTTCAAGAAAAATATAATAATTCCAATCCCAAAGAAAGCAGGTGTTAACAGATGTGAAAATTACCGAACTATTAGTTTAATAAGTCACGCCTGCAAAATACTAACACGAATTCATTACAGACAAATGGAAAAACTGCTAGAAGCCGACCTTGGGGAAGACCAGTTTTGATTCCATAGAAATGTTGGAACACGTGAGGCAATACTGACCTTACGACTCATCTTAGAAGATAGATGAAGGAAAGACAAATCTACGTTTCTAGTATTTGTAGACTCAAGAGAAAACTTTTGACAATATTAACTGGAATACTCCCTTTCAAATTATGAAGGTGGCAGGGGTCAAATACAGGTAACGAAAGGTTACTTACAATTTGTGCAGAAACCAGATGGCAGATATAAAAGCCGAGGGGAATGAGAGGGAAGCAGTGGTTGGAAAGAGAGTGAGACAGAGTTGTAGCCTATCCCCAGTGTTACTCAATCTTCATATTGAGCAAGCAGTAAAGGAAACAAAAGAAAAATTCGGAGTACGAATTAAAATCTATGGAGAAGAAATTAAAACTTTGAGGTTTGCCGATGACATTGTAATTCTGTCTGAGACAGCAAAGAACCTGGAAGAGTAGTTGAACGGAGTGGACAGTGTCTTGAAAGTGCATCAACAAATGCAAAACGAGGGTAATGGAATGTAGTCGAATTAAATCGGGTGATTCTGAGGGAATTAGATTAGGAAATCATACTCTTAACGTAGTAGATGGGTTTTGCTATTTGGGGAGCAAAATAACTTATGGAGGTCGAAGTAGAGGGATATAAAATGTAGACCGGCAATGGCAAGGAAAGCGTTTCTGAAGAAGAGAAATTTGTTAACATCGGGCATAGATTTAAGTGTCAGGAAGTATTTGCAGAAAGTATTTGTATGAAGTGTAGCCATGTATGGAAGGTAAACATGGACGATAATAGAAGAGATTAGACGCTTTCGAAATTTGATGCTACAGAAGAATGCTGGTTGTAGACAAGCCCTCACGCAGATGTGCCAGCTGCTTGGCCTTGTGTACAGGGCTATTACAAATGATTGAAGCGATTTCATAAATTCAATGTAGCTCCATTCATTGACATATGGTCGCGACACACTACAGATACGTAGAAAAACTCATAAGTTTTGTTCGGCTGAAGCCGCACTTCAGGTTTCTGCCGCCAGAGCGCTCGAGAGTGCAGTGAGACAAAATGGCGACAGGAGCCGAGAAAGCGTATGTCGTGCTTGAAATGCACTCACATCAGTCAGTCATAACAGTGCAACGACACTTCAGGACGAAGTTCAACAAAGATCCACCAACTGCTAACTCCATGCGGCGATGGTATGCGCAGTTTAAAGCTTCTGGATGCCTCTGTAAGGGGAAATCAAAGGGTCGGCCTGCAGTGAGCGAAGAAACGGTTGAACGCGTGCGGGCAAGTTTCATGTGTAGCGCACGGAAGTCGACGAATAAAGCAAGCAGGGAGCTAAACGTACCACAGCCGACGGTTTGGAAAATCTTGCGGAAAAGGCTAAAGCAGAAGCCTTAACGTTTACAATTGCTACAAGCCCTGACACCCGATGACAAAGTCAAACGCTTTGAATTTTCGGTGCGGTTGCAACAGCTCATGGAAGAGGATGCGTTCAGTGCGAAACTTGTTTTCAGTGATGAAGCAACATTTTTTCTTAATGGTGAAGTGAACAGACACAATGTGCGAATCTGGGCGATAGAGAATCCTCATGCATTCGTGCAGGAAATTCGCAATTCTCCAAAAGTTAACGTGTTTTGTGCAATCTCACGGTTTAAAGTTTATGGCCCCTTTTTCTTCTGCGAAAAAAACGTTACAGGACACGTGAATCTGGACATGCTGGAAAATTGGCTCATGCTACAACTGGAGACCGACAGCGCCGACTTCATCTTTCAACAGGATGGTGCTCCACCACACTTCCATCATGATGTTCGGCATTTCTTAAACAGGAGATTGGAAAACCGATGGATCGGTCGTGGTGGAGATCATGATCAGCAATTCATGTCATGGCCTCCACGCCCTCCCGACTTAACCCTATGCGATTTCTTTCTGTGGGGTTATGTGAAAGATTCAGTGTTTAAACCTCCTCTACCAAGAAACGTGCCAGAACTGCGAGCTCGCATCAACGATGCTTTCGAACTCATTGATGGGGACATGCTGCGCCGAGTGTGGGAGGAACTTGATTATCGGCTTGATGTCTGCCGAATCACTAAAGGGGCACATATCGAACATTTGTGAATGCCTAAAAAAGCTTTTTGAGTTTTTGTATGTGTGTGCAAAGCATTGTGAAAATATCTCAAATAATAAAGTTATTGTAGAGCTGTGAAATCGCTTCAATCATTTGTAATAACCCTGTATATGCGCTCATGCGGTTGTCGTTCGCATGGGTACTCTTCGGGAACTTCCTGCAAGGTTCGCGAAGCGTATTCGCGCTCTCATACTGTATTCTGTAACTAATGAGGAGGTTCTGAACAGAATTGGGGAGAAGAGGAATTTGTGGCACAATTTGACTAGAAGAAGGGATCGATTGGTAGGACATGTTCTGAGGCATCAAGGGATCACCAATTTAGTACTGGAGGGCAGCGTGGAGGGTAAAAATCATAGAGGGAGACCAAGAGATGAATACACTAAACAGATTCAGAAGGATGTACGTTGCAGTAGGTACTGGGAGATGAAGAAGCTTGCACAGGATAGAGAAGCATGGGGAGCTGCTCCAAACCAGTCTCTGACTGAAGACCACAACAAAACACAACCGATTTCCTGATATTCACGGCACACTCGTAAAATGGTCGTACGGGAATATCCCCACTTCATCGCTACCTCGGAATTGCAGTTTCTCATCGCTCGCGCGCCGACTGAAAAAATTTTGCCAGTCGTATCTCTCTCATGTAACAGTATCTCTGCTTCAGTGCATCGGTTCCTTTTTTTATCGTACAGCTCTTTGGAAACATTTAGCAAGTATAATTACAAAAAATGGTTCAAATGGCTCTAAGCAATTGGGACTTTTCATCTGAGGTCATCAGTCCTCTAGACTTAGAACTACTTAAACCTAACTAACCTAAGGACATCACACACATCCATGCCCGAGGCAGGATGCAAACCTGCGACCGTAGTAGCCGCGTGGTTGCAGACTGAAGCGCCTAGAACCGCTTGCCCACAGCGGTCGGCAGTACCATTACACCTGCCCCTGCTATGGGCTGTGGATTCATATACATGGCACACAGCACAAAATTTCCTTTTATTATTAGTTTACACAAATTTATACAGTTTACGTTTTTTATCCAGGTGGGCAAGGTTTTCACATCTGTTTTATGACCGAAGGGTCAGAAACATTTATTTTGATCTTTCAACTATTGGGATATTTGTCTATTATTCTTTAATGTACTGTTTGACAAATTTGTGTTAGCTATGTGGAAGTCTCGTTTTCGTCAAATTCTTTATATGTCACATATTTTATCAAAATTTTCTTTCTTAGCATACGTAAGGAAAATATTACAAATTTTTTCACATTATGTAGTCCTTTTTCACATTAAGTTAAATATTAACTTTCTTTGTTTACATGTAGGACAACTGCGTATCTTTCCTTGTGTTTGCAAAAAAAATTGTGTTTTCTTTGTCCTTTGTTTTTCTGTTGTCGTTTAGTAGTGAGCGTGAGCTGGTTCCATTGTTTGAAGGTCCTCGCGGCTATTGTTTCCATACCGCGCATTATTCGTGCTCGCGATGGTGTATGAACAGTTCGTAGTATCCATTCAGGGGAACTATTTGCACCTGCCCACGGATTCCGTAAGGTACAACGGTCTGCACTGAATTGCAAGGCAGCAGGACCCTGCTGGACTAGCTACCTCTGGATGAAATCTTCATCGACATTTTGGTGATTTTTCACCTAGCTATTAGCACACACGTGCCGTTGTTCGGCTTCTTCAGCACAGCTCTGCAGATTTGTTAAACTTTCTACACTGCAGATGATGAATCACTTGATGATTGCGAACCTGAGTCGTCGCACAGCACTGATAAATCACTTGGCGGTTGAAAACTTGAATCGCAACTTAGAAAAATTCTTTAACCACTAGGTCGCAACTCCGCATATTTGAGGTACGCTGCACAACTCACGGAGCACTCTTTCACACCTATTTGCGCTTTCTAATAAGTCTGATGTCGCATGAGATACGTTTTCACAGGTTTGCAAAACATACATGAACATTTTCCAGGTTTGCAAAATATACATGAACATATTTTTCACACATATTTGCACTTTCTGATACGTCTGTTATCGAATAATATTGGTTTTCACAGGTTTATGTAACATACCTGAGCATATTTACAAGTACATTAAACAAACAAAAGTCATAGAAGCACAGATAGTGTCGGAAGTTCCATGCGGCTTTTCGCGGATGATGCTGTAGTATACAGAGAAGTTGCAGCATTAGAAAAATGCAACGAAATGCAGGAAGATCTGCAGCGGATAGGCACTTGGTGCAGGGAATGGCAACTGACCCTTAACATAGACAAATGTAATGTATCGCGAATACATAGAAAGAAGGATCCTTTATTGTATGATTATATGATAGCGGAACAAACACTGGTAGCAGTTACTTCTGCAAAATATCTGGGAGTATGCGTACGGAACGATTTGAAGTGGAATAATCATATAAAATTAGTTGTTGGCAAGGCGGGTGCCAGGTTGAGATTCATTGGGAGATTCCTTAGAAAATGTAGACCATCAACAAAGGTGGTGGATTACAAAACACTCGTTCGACCTATACTTGTGTATTGCTTATCAGTGTGGGATCCGTACCAGGTCAGGTTGACAGAGGAGATAGATAAGATCCAAAGAAGAGTGGCGCGTTTCGTCACAGGGTTATTTGGTAAGCGTGATAGTGTTACGGAGATGTTTAACAAACTCAAGTGGCAGACTCTGCAAGAGAGGCGCTCTGCATCGCGGTGTAGCTTGCTGTCCAGGTTTCGAAGGGGTGCTTTTCTGGATGAGATATCGAATATATTGCATCCCCCTACTTATACCTCCAGAGGAGATCACGAATGTAAAATTAGAGAGATTCGAGCGCGCACGGAGGCTTTCCGGCAGTCGTTCTTCCCGCCAACCATAAGCGACTGGAACAGGAGAGGGAGGTAATGACAGTGGCACGTAAAGTGGGTGGCTTGCGGAGTATAAATGTAGATGTAGATGTAGTTCCCAGAAAATCTTATCTATATTTTAGTTCGAGGTTGACCGTAATTAATTTTAGCTGACACCTTTATTTTTAACCCTAAAAAATGTTCTCCTTTTTCTTTCTTTCAATGAATGAAGAATTTACTTCTCAAAATCTTTAATCTCCCGTAACAATCTGAAAACTGATATTATCATCAACACAAGCAAGAGAAATTTCACCACTGCACGAGGAAAGGGAATGCATAGGAATTGCATCAACTAACCTCTGTATAAGATAAACATCATCCAACTTACACTATACTTGTTTTCACAAATAGTTTACGCTACTTGCTACGAAGACAGGTGAGACACTTGTTGTAAATCCATATTCTGCTCACAGCATAGAGTTTCTTATATCTACACCTTAAAATCCTTTGTCTAAATTTGTATTTTTCACTCAGCTAATCACTGTCAAAAGCGTCCTTTTATGCTACAAACCGATATATATGTGTACATGTTTTCATTGCATTTTATGTTCATGTTCACTGGTAATTCGGTGTTTGAATATAGTGTTGAACGTTTCTACTACGCTAGTTTTGTATTACTCTGTGTACAACGTGAACGTGTTCGCCGATGACATTGTAATTCTGTCAGAGACAGCAAAGGACCTGGATGAGCAGCTTAACGGAATGGACAGTGTCTTGAAAGGAGGGTATAAGGTGAACATCAACAAAAGCAAAACGAGGATAATGGAATGTAGTCAAATTAAGTCTGGTGTTGCTGAAGGAATTAGATTAGGAAATGAGACGCTGAAAGAAGTAAAGGAGTTTTGCTATTTGGGGAGCAAAATAACTGATGATGGTCGAAGTAGAGAAGATATAAAATGTAGACTGGCAATGGCAGGGAAAGCGTTTCTGAAGAAGAGATATTTGTTAACATCGAGTATAGATTTAAGTGTCAGGAAGTCGTTTCTGAAAGTATTTGTGTGGAGTGTAGCCATGTATAGAAGTGAAACATGGACGATAAATAGTTTGGACAGGAAGAGAATAGAAGCTTTCAAAATGTGGTGCTACATAAGAATGCTGAAGATTAGATGGGTAGATCACATAACTAATGAGGAGGTATTGCATAGAATTGGGGAGAAGAGGAGTTTGTGGCACAACTTGACGAGAAGAAGGGACCGGTTGGTAGGACATGTTCTGAGGCATCAAGGGATCACAAATTTAGCATTGGAGGGCAGCGTGGAGGGTAAAAATCGTAGAGGGAGACCAAGAGATGAATACACTAAGCAGATTCAGAAGGATGTAGGTTGCAGTAGATACTGGGAGATGAAGAAACTTGCACATGCAGCATGGAGAGCTGCATCAAACCAGTCTCAGGACTGAAGACCACAACAACAACAACGTGAAAGTAAGTGTTAATTTATGCACAAACATGACTTGCATAACCATGTATGTATTTCACTGGACATAGTACTCAATGGAATCTCGTACTCCCTTAACACGCAGGCTATGTTAATGTGAGATCCACTGTGTTTGTTATTACTCTTCACCTGGCAAAGCTACACGCATCTTTAGCTGTTTCAACGCACTGAATATAAATGTTCCTACTTATTCAAAAATTCATAAAATAAACTAAACTCCTTTCAAACAGGCCATGAAGGCCCAAAGGCACCGACCGGCCGCCATGTCATTCTCAGACCACAGGCCTCACTGGATGCGGATATAGAGGAGCATGTGGTCAGCACACTGCTCTCCCGGCCCTATGTCAGTTTCCGAGACCGGAGCCACTACTTCTCAATCAAGGAGATCCTCAGTTTGCCTCACAAGGGCTGAGTGCACCCCTCTTGCCAACAGCGCTCGGCATACCGGATGGTCACCCATCCAAGTGCTAGCCAAGCCTGACAGCGTTTAACTTCGGTGATATGACGGGAACCGGTGTTACCATTGCGGCAAGACCGTAGGCTCATAAATTCATACGTAATCACAATTATACTTAACTTATAAACGAGTATGAGGGGGGCCCTTTTATTTGGTACCTTCCACCTCCAAATCAATCCTTCCGCAAAGCGGGACGTGCTACTTTGCATCATTCCCTACAAAATTCTTGTTACTCTATAACTTCTTAATTATGCATAACTGCCCATAGGTCTGTCAGCGTGTTAATTCACACAAACACACACACACACACACACATACGTAAAATACAACTTGGTACATTCAATATCGTTGCTAATAACATTTCGTCTCCATACTCTCAGAGTATATGTTTATCAGTATTTCATACTTCCTTATGCGCTTTCCGTTTGTGTAAATAATGCTTATTTGCCGTAATGAACCTTAACTTACCTTGAGGCTTGTATTTGCTAGCTACGCAAAGTTCCCGCCATTTTAATCAAGTGTACCTAATGTCATTTTTTAAAATCTCTTTCTTTCTGTACAATACATAAGCCTCTTGTATTCACTTTAATTTTGAGGTAGATTTCAATATAATAAGTGTAAAATATTGTTTAATCGTCAAAACTTAATCGGCTGTAGTTTCATATAAATAGCGTAGTCCTTTCTTAATGCAAGTAGCTGTAGGCAGTGTAATATAAATCGCACTTAATTTTAATACCATCACTTTCTTAATGTAAGTAGCTGTAGATACTTTAATATAAATCGCACATAATTTTAGTACCATCACTATGTTCATTAGATTACCCATTAACATTTGTTTTATTTATTTCTTTAGTATAATCGTAACCTTTATGTAAGTAGTTCTTTCCTCACGCATGACCATAGCTTTGTCCGTGTAAATAATTTCTTTTATACATAGGTTCTTACTCTGATATACCTTTCTTCTTGTACATAGTCCTATGTCTACGTACGGTTGTATGTGAGAAGCTGGTTTTGAAGTATGCACACATAATGACGTGGAAAAATGGACATGTCATTAGATAAAATATTTCATACTAACAAAATCTGTCTAAAGAATACAAAGCGTGCAGTAATAATACTCGTGGGTGGCGAGAAGGGGTTATCAAGTGTACTCTTTGATCCTATAACATGGAAAAATTGCTACTTCACTTGTTCGAATTTCCTGTTATCTGATCTTACGTATGTGTCAGTGTTTACTTGAAGCGGTATATTCATTTTCACTTGTTAATGTTTGAACGATGCGCTGTGTCTTTTGCATTCCATCACTGATCGTTAAATGGCGAGCTAGTTCTTTGGGTATAGCTCGCATGAGCGAAAATGGCCACTGCAGAATATGTCAAAAGTGGGTGGAGGAGGGCGTGTTGCTAAGCGATACGGTATATTGTGTCACATCCTATCACATTTTATCAGATAGACTCTCCAAATTTCTGTAAGGATTATTGATTGTTCTATTTTCCGTAAGAGCTACAGGGGCTGAAGTGGTGAGGTGCATTGACCTCTTATGTTTAGCGTATAAATTCTTTGACATTTTTATGTGGATAGTCCACGTATTTTCCCCGATTTTGGGTTGCTCAACTTCCCTCACGCTGTGCCAGGTGCAGGCTGCCAGACTGTATTGTCGTTCATATTCACTGTTTCCAAAAATGTGTTTAACATACAGTTTGTGTATTGTCATTTCGCTCTGAATAGAATAATAAAATTTTCATGATAGATTTCAAAGAATCTTCGTACTTACATTGGATTATACCTAGTCTAACATTCATTATGAGATTCTCCATTTTGTTTGAAAAGTAATATGGATATTTCGCGTGTTGCTAAGCGATACGGTATATTGTGTCACATCCTATCACATTTTATCAGATAGACTCTCCAAATTTCTGTAAGGATTATTGATTGTTCTATTTTCCGTAAGAGCTACAGGGGCTGAAGTGGTGAGGTGCATTGACCTCTTATGTTTAGCGTATAAATTCTTTGACATTTTTATGTGGATAGTCCACGTATTTTCCCCGATTTTGGGTTGCTCAACAAATAGCACCCTGAGTGTCGTATTCTGTGTATACTGTATGGTCCTATGTACAACTGCCATTTTTTGTTAATAATTTTGTGTTTCGTAGCTTGAGGATGTGTGCGCAACAGCACCTCTTGCCCAACGTGAAAAATAGTTGTGCGACCTATGCTTTTATCATACTTTTTTTCCCTGGCTTGTACCTTTGCTTCCAACGTTATTAAAGCTTATCTAACCTTTTCTTCTAACAGTATCTCTTTCTCAGAATATTTAGGTAAGGGTTTAACCCACTTGTCTATTTTATATTTCTCGTACATTAATTTGATTGGTGCAAAACGTATTGATGAGTGTGGCAAATTTATTTACTATTTGCTGAAAAGGAGTCACATACTCAGTCCACTTAGTGTGTCCGTGTGGTGTCCACGTTCTGATAGACATGTTAAACTCACAAAATACCCCTGCTGTTGGGCTGGCTTCGGGATGAAATTTGGATAAATAAATTTGTTTTTGGTTTATTCACTCTCACAAAATTTTCTCTCACGATTCGCTTAATTATAGGCCCTGCCATTGGAGTTTCAGTGGCATACATCAGCAGAGATTTAGAAAACACATCATACAAGACTGTTACACATTTCACTCCTCCTTTTGCTGCTCTGTCGGAAAAAGTCCTGCGGCATCTATTGGATACGTCTAGCAGGTAAATGTTAAGGAAACATCAGTATGACATTATTTTCTGAGCACACTTGGCTATACCATAATGACCCCATGAGTTATGAGTATATCTGATAAAACTGTCTAGATATGCTTCGGGTAAACAAACACAACAGTTACTAGATTGAGGCAATTGACGTTAAAACAAAACTTCATAATGTAACTCCTAACGTGTTCTCAAGTCTGCATCGTCAGTACTTGGTAGTTGTTGCCTTACCTTGCTCCATCGAGTCTCTTCCTCTTGAAGTTGACTCATATGTATAACACATTTTCACACAATAGGGCCTACATGTACCATCGTACATGAGTAGCATCCTAAAGTCGGATGTTTTTTCCGTTAATTCGGCGTATTCATTTAAATCCTCGAGGAGGTCTGTCAAAATATTCTGTTCGTCTTTGATAAAAATTACCTCAAAATCGAACTCTTGAAGAAAAAGACGCCATCTGGCTAATATTTTGTCCAATAGACTACATGTCAGTACGAATGAAAATGCTTTGTGATCACAATATACTTTTGTGTAATTTCCCCATAGGATAGGAAATACTGGAACTTGATGAATGCCCATACTACTGAGAGCGCTTCAAGCTCGGTTACAAAATAGGCTCTTTCACATTCTATCAGTGTGCAACTTGCAAAACTGATTATATTTCCATTTTGATTTCCATTTCATGGTTAATCTGAAAGAACATCGCCTGAAAGAATCCATTCCTAGGATACAGTTAACTATTAATTTTTCTACCACTAGGAATGTACAAATAATTATGGTTCGAAAGAAAGTTATTGGAATGTAAGTTTGTAACTTGCCTTTTGACTTATTAATTATAGCTGTTAAAATATATCAGTTCTGCGCAGGTAAAGTAAGTAGATTTAGTTTCCTTTTTATTTAATTGAACAAGCTATACGAAACAAGATTCGTAGCTGTTTCTGCGACTAGTATCACATGTACAGTCGTGCTCAAAAGTATCCGAACGACCTGAATTGCATTTCGCCTGATTCGCGTGCAACCCACATAACGCATCTGTCTAGCAGGTCCTCTAATCACTCCTTGGTACAGTCGTTTGACTATTGAAAATGGTTCCATCAAGTCACCACTAGAAAACACTGCTCTGTATCGCAATAACTCAAGATGTAAAGTAATACTACGATATTACAAATATCAGGGAACACCTTATCACAGATAAGACTGTCCTTAAGTCTTGTAAGCTCACACTTATTACAATAAATGACATACCTGAAACGTTACCACACTCATTATTACGCCAGATAGGTAATGCACGTAGTAACTTCGTGGTATTCATGATTTCCTCTTCAAAGTAACATACCGTATTTATTATTTAACACAAAATGACATTAAAAATTTAAGTTATTCACGAGAAGCTAGTTGAGAATATGTATGAACTACAAATGACACGACGAACCGTCTCGTTCTGCATATGGATTCAAACACAGGTCATGCAGACTAAGAAAAGATTTTGTGACTGGCGGAAACTAACAGTCATTCCTGATTAGGCATACAGAGAGTGATATACCTCGATTTTAGACAGTATCAGTTAGCAAATATCAACTTTAAATTACATAACGCAAACATTTTATACGGACGTAAATTCCTACCCAGCACCTATTGCCGCTGTTAACGAACTACGAGAGATGTTAAATATTGCTTCTTAACAAGTAACTTACTTGAAATGCTGTGAGGTAAAGCTTTGTGTTGGACAGGGATTCGAACCCAGAACCTAATAAGATATATATCGACGCACAATCAACTGGTGACATATCGTATTTTCTCGGCAGTAGCTAGATGTTTTAACTGAAATGATGAGACGCAACATTAATTTTTTCCCTCCCAGGACTAAAACCCAGCACCTACCGCTCTTTTATTCTAGAGAAAACGAACGTTAAATATGGGTTTGTTGCACCAGCAGTGACATGTGAGCATGTTTGAACTAGAAATAATATGACGAAGAGTACAGTGCTGACTGGGAATAGAGCCCCACACATATCGTTGTTGACTACACACAAAGAGACGTCGGCTACCAAATTTTTCTCCACCAGCAACTCGGAATAACATCTTGAACTTACAGTGATCTCGCAAATAGTTCTGAGTCTCACTGGGAGTCAAAAACGTCAAATATCTTAGTGTTGACAACGAATGAAAATACATTAAAAATCGAAATTATTATCCACCAGCACATAGGTGTTCTCATGCTAGATCTTGATAATACATAATGAAATCTTCAGTGCCGGGCCAGGATTCGAGCCCATTCATGCGCAATATGTGGAGATGTTGAGGAATCTGCAGTTTTGAACAAACAACAAATTGTAGCCGAGCCGTATTGTCACGAAGGGAACAAATTCGGCGTTAAGTGCGATCTGAGTTGCATTCCCAGTTCAGAACCAATTTTATCGACATACATAAGCTCAGATAAAAGATGGAACAAGTGTCCTGTGAGCCTACATAGCGTTTGTTTCGTCACTAGAAATAAATAACTAATATAAGAAAGGTTATTGGTGATAGAGTTTCTACATGTCGCCACTCCAGATTTTATAGTGGCTCAACCTAACGTCTACTTGGTAGAGAAGGAATATCATTTTTAAAGTGAATTTCAGACCACAATGCCATTATATCTTCTTTACTTGTTGTAGCCAGAAGAGAATGGAATCTGTCTCTCCCTATCTAAAATCACTGACTGAAGTTGGAACCGAACCCAGCCCATAGATATACGAACAAATCATCAGCCCAACAGACCATCAAATCCCCTTCTCAGTGTCTCATTTTTCTATCATAACGCCGTTGTGCCACACTGGCTGAGAATTCTGACACACTGGCTCCCTGTATCAATTTGCAGCATGTTCAGTAAATTCATTTACTCGGTTAAAAACGTCGTGCAGTTCAAAAGAAAAGGTATAACTGTTTGTCTCTCATAAGTATTAACATGGCCATATGCATTATCCCACAGCGCTGTGGAATGCAGAAGTTATGGAGAATTGTTATTGACTTCCGGAGCTGTTATAGCTGTGTCTCAGGTAGAAGCGTAATGCTAAGTATCGAGCGTTGTAGATAAGATGTCTTGAGTTCGAGTACATTCACTGCTATATTTTTTAAAACGCAATTCTGCTGTCTGCTAAAGTTATCAGTCTAATGGAACTTGTAACATAATTCTCTTCACTTCTCAACCCGAAATAGTCGCATGTGGGAAAAGGGCTAACTTCCGTGACATTTTATTCTTTTCAGGTTTAATAGACAACCAGGCAGCAGACGCATCTCGAAACATTTGTATTATGTATGGGGAGAGCGCATCGTGCCAACATACGTCGGAAAAGTATTTTCTACATTAGCTGTCGTCTGGTAGTGGCATTTTATTCTTCTTCAAACCTTGTTTGACAGCTTTAACTCAGAACAAGTTTTCTACATGCACATAATCAATAAACTGCATGTGCATTTTCAGACTGTTATAGATAACATCAGAGAATTCGCGTATATCGTTGATGATTAATTTCTCTCTCATGTTTACTATTGTTTTAACAACACTAAAGGAAACCTTACTAAAACTGTGAGCTGTATTATAAGAAATGTAATAAAACTACCCACAATAACCTTACGACAAAAGGCTGTTTTAATAAAACTGAGTATCTGTACACGAGAGTACCTCTACCGACACGAATTAGTATAATACTACTCACTTAGATTTTGATTGGGCCTGTGTTTAATTGGTATGCTGTGTCATACTCAAGAGGTATGCAAATGTGGCATTTCATAAATAAAGTTATGTATTCCTAGAAACCCAAACTTTGTTTGTCAGCAGCAGAAAGAGGCGTTACCTGTGGTGCAGCATTGTAAGTTTTTCACCATTGTCCTATGAGCCGAAAGTATTTTCTTGCGATTTCCTTAGCGATGTTTGATCTGACTCTTTGTAGCTCTTTCACAGAAGGAATAAAAACGCTACACTCAGTGAGACTGGAACTGCGAACCAGAATAGGCGCTTTTTTACAGGTCAGGACGTTACCACAGAGCTGGTGGAGAAGTATGTACCCTGTCTTCCTCTTACGAGACCAATAGTGGCTAGAACTCGTAAACCGCTATTTGAAGGACGAGATTAGTTGCGATTTCCACGTGCAACGACTTTCCTGGGCTGAAAACCGTAAATTTACACCCTTTTGTTACACCTCAAGCGATAATAACTCATATTATTCAATGGAAATGACAGGTAAAATCAAGTGAACTTCGAGGCTTAATTCCGTGCACACCTGGAAGTAGCTCGTCGATCACAGAGTTGCCAAGCATACATTGCCTTGTTGCCAAATCTCAGTTACAATACCAGCACGAAGAAGACGAACCGATGTGATCTTACAGCGCGCTGGGAAGTGACCATAGCTGGTGTCTCCAAGTCGCGGCTGCTACGGCCTGGAATACGTAATGCATCTGATTCGCATTTCTGTAACTAGGTTTAGGGACTGGAGCGTAGTTACTAATAATACTCAGAACTGACTGCAAACTAAACATCATAAATCAGTAACTCTGATAGTTGTTTTTATATTTCTTTCGTAAGTGTACTCAAAACTAAGAAACTCATTTACAGACATTTTCTTGCCTCGCCGATAGTCGAGCACAACAAACAAATAAAAATAAAAAAAGAATGTGTGTGTGTGTGTGTGTGTGTGTGTGTGTGTGTTTGTGTGTGTGTTTGTGTGTGTGTGTGTGTGTGTGTGTCAGAGAGAGAGAGAGAGAGAGAGAGAAAGTAAAAAATTGTTATAAATTGAATCACGGTATGTAAAGAAAACATTCATTAAAATGACACGTTCCACACCATTACGAAATATCGTATTCATGATCAATGAAACAAGAATTAATCTAATGTAATCTAATCTAATCATATCATATTGATGACTAGCCATGAACAGTCATGAATTACCGAATTTTTTGCTAATACCAGTAACCAAATCTAAACTTGAAAATAAAAGACGACAGTTTTTGTAATAAGCCGGGACTTCTATTAAGACCCTTTCGCCCCTGTTAACTAACCACGAAAGATGTCTGATATACCTCTATTCTGAAGTAACAAAGTGTGCATGCATTTAAAGATGAAGTGCATGATGTGAAGTTCTGTGACAGAGATACGAACCCAACACGTAATCGGATTGATAACAAAGTAAAATCAAATGTTTCGTATCGGTTTTTCTTACCAGCTGCTAGGTGTTTGAATCTAAAATAAGGATACAAACTTTTGTGCGTAAGCGACAATCGAACTGCATACCTACCGTGCATCCACGAATATAGCTTAAGTATCAGTTGCTTATTCACCAATATTAAGATGTGTGCGTGTTCGACTAGAAATAACGACACCTATTGCGATTGTTGGCAACACATGAACAAACATTAAAAATGTACGTTGATTTTCACTAACAGGCCGATGTGCACGCGGTAGGGCTTGAAATGAAATTATGAATAGTTTTGTACTGGATCAGGGTTTGGACCCACATACTTACCTTTGGAGGAGACCTAGAGAAGATTTCAGCCTTGAGAAAAGGAACGAAATGATTGAACTATACTGTTCCGAGAGATTCAGATCCTCGAAGAGGAGATACGAATTCGAATCACAGTCAAGACCAAATTTTTCAACGTCTCTAGTTCAATCAAGTACAGGTAAAGTAAGAGCCCTGTTCCTTTAAATGTTTATCGGTTCATCAAATAAAATAAAATTTTCTAATGTAAGTAAGTTTACTGGCGACTGTATTTCTGTTTACCATGACTTCCGCTATGTCTTTTTCCAACGTATACCGGCTCCGCCCAGTTGCTAATGAAGGAACTTGATGTTTAATGCGGATTCTGGATTAAAAGGTCTTTCTCTTGATGTTACCAGGGGCAAAGTAAATCTGTTTGGTCCTCTTAAAAGTCAATGCCTGAACCAACGCATTGCACCTGTGATAGTTCGTTCCGCCAGACCATTGTGGCCACATTTCCCAGCCCCAGGAGTGTGCTGTAACAGATGATGTGCTTAGCTTACAAAATTAGTCACGGTGGAAAAAACGCGAGTCTGTTAAATGGTTAAGTAGAAGCAAGCTTCTGAAGCGGAGATTATGCTATTCTCATGTCAGCAGGATGTAAAGACTCTTCTAGGCATCATAGGCTCGATGTGAAGCCATTTTGAAATTTTCACAAATTCAGCAAATTTCTTAGTTCGAGAAAATCCACTGGGAAGTGTGAAGTTACCGGATAATTCGATTATTACCGTCATTATTACTATCATTTTCTTCATACCGCTGCTGGAGCACTGAACTCGAAGATCATTTGATGCCTTTTGGTCACTATAGAAGTAGTTTCCCAAGAACAGATTCTTTCCCTGTCTACGGAATCCTTTTCATGTTAATATCAAACATCATCAATTACTCGTAGATTACATTAAAACTAAAGTAATTGATGAAGACGTTACTTGATAACAAAAACGCGCTGCCTTTCTTCATTTACTTGCGCCTAGAAATGGCTATCGAATACTGCCAAACCAAAAGGCAACAGATCTTGCTGCCTTCCGATATACGTCGCTGTCAGTTCTTCCATATGATTTGGTCGACATGACCTGTTTCAAGTTGTGTGTGACAGACAATGTTTTAGAAAATCAATTGTTTTCCTCTGCAATAAACAGAAAGATTTTCATTCTACGCTATCCAAGTACAAAATTTTCGCAATATTAGTTCAAATTTAATATTCGCTTCTATAATGTGGGAAAGTATTTCACAGTTGCAAAACTCGCATCCGACTCATTGACCTTACACTTAGTCGCCGACCATAAATTCTAGCTCGGAGTGACACCAGATTAAGTAACCTAATGTAGCGAAGACTGTTTGCCAGTGCTCTTTCTCACCGGAAAAGACGCAGTTCACTCATTGGGGTCCATAAGTACACTGTAACAGTAATTTCTGTGTGTATGCAATGCATACGGATTAGAATTTTGTGGTGCTCTCTCTTCCACTTCTGCATACAATACGCCAGACCTAAACGGGCCCTTTTTCATTACAGGCCCTGGGCAGTGCAACATCATACTGACAACAGTAATGTGCTTATACTGACAACCTGACTGTTCGTTTTATCTGATTTTGTAATCATTTAAATAAAACAACATGACCTTACAGTGGGAGACATTTTGTCCCACTTCTCCTTCTGTGAAATTTGTCAGTAAGCTTTTTGCCTTCCAACCAGTGAAATGCGGCACAGTACGGCCGGTAAATGATTCACAAACCACGATTTAGTGCCGTTAAGACGCTTTATTTAAACGTCACAAGACTGCACATAGGTACAATCGATTTCGAGGTGCAAAGTGTTTGTTATTTTTCTTTTGTGACAGGTGGGCGTAAGTGATTTCCAAAGACTTTTTATTGTACTGAAATAGCAAAGTAACAACGTAAGTGTTTTATTCGTATATATTTTGTAGGAATCTGTAATCGTGATGGAAGATTATCCACCTGAATGTTTGACACAACTGGTAGGAAAAAACGCTTCATATTAACCAAACCCCGCGCCTCCTCTCTATCTCCTCCTATGACAAGAGCACGGGATTCTCCTCGCATATCGCTACAGAGCTGTTCCTAGCACAGCTGAGAATTGGCAACATCGTCACAAACATTAGGCAACACTGTGACAGTGCAATCACTTCCGCATATGGTACTGAATTGACTCGCTAAATTCACTTGATATTCTCTTTCCATTTGAATGACTCGTGCTATATAATCCTCATGTAAACTAAGACACTGAGACAGTAAATTAAATTTTTTGCCTAAAGAAATGCTATTCTTCACATAGGTGACAACTTTTATTATCTTTCACGATGCGTTATGAGGCTGAGCGACGAATACCATGATGAGAGTTCAAATGGCTCTGAGCACTACGGGACTTAACATCTTTGGTCATCAGTCCCCTAGAACTTAGAACTACTTAAACCTAACTAACCTAAGGACATCACACACATCCATGCCCGAAGCAGGATTCGAACCTGCGACCGTAGCAGTCGCGCAGCTTCGGACTGAGCGCCTAGAACCGCTAGACCACCGCGGCCGGCATGATGAGAGTGACGTACAGGCAGCAGTGTGTCCGTAGCCAGATGGTACCGCACGTGTCTCGGCTCAGAACGGCTCAATCAGTCGTCAGTTCTAACCGTGGTAGGGGCTAGCGTATGCGAGCTTTTTTTCTGATATGTTTTATAGAGCTGCGAATTTCCAGAAAAAAATCTGTATCGAAATCGGAAGAAAATCTTTACACATCAAATCCTCTTGGTAGCTCGACTCAGTAAGTTGTGTTAATGGTCATAGGTCTTGGCTGTCTGACTGCCAAGCTGCTTCGCAATACCAGCGTCTCTGAAGAAATTCAAATCGACCATCAGCGATACGAATTTCAACATTGTTCTTCACTTAAGACTCACATGCCAGGGTGATAAGTATGAAGGAAATGAACCTCTTGATTACTATAGGGCCTCTATGCTAAATTTTCACAGTAGCAATTAGGAACTCCCTGCAGACATTTGCTAACAGCGGCTCTAGCAACTTATTTTTTCTCTGGGTAGCTTCAAATATGGGCAATTTTGTCGCCTTAAATCCAATTGAATATTTTAAATATCACTTGTGAACAGCGTTCACTTCTCCATTAATTAAGGTATAAACCTCAAAACAAGCAATTTACCTGAGCAGCTATAGAGCAGGTTCTGATAGGTATTTACACAATCTTTTGCATCCATTTGCCATAGAGAATCAAAGAAAGAAACCAAACACATTACATTAAACTAAAATGTAGACTTTCACGGCCGGAAATATCATGTCCATTATAATTATCCGGGCTGTTATGACGTGGTCGGTTGATGAATTCTGTGTCGATTCCCAACGTTTCGTCTCCGACTGCGGGAGACATCTTCAAGGGGGTCCGTAGCTCGATGGAAGGTCCAACACACCCACTGGCTCGCTACGGACCCCCTTGAAGACGTCTCCCGCAGTCGGAGACGAAACGTTGGGAATCGACACAGAATTCATCAACCGACCACGGCATAACAGCCCGGATAATTATAATGGACATGACACATTACATTGCATTTACTCTTTGTGCCTTGACTAACACATATAAATCCATGACAATAATAAATTATTTGAGGAACCTCCCGTGAAAGGGAAAAGAACAGAATGTGACCCTTTAATTGTAGTGCATTGGATCAGAAACAATGAAATTAATTCTGTGCCACATTTATGTATTGCATTCTAGTGTAATAAAATAATCATCAAATAAAAACGGTTTTGTGCCTCCTTTGCTATCAAGAGCGAAACACAAATCGTAGACAGATTTTATGGGTCACCACTCAACAACATTACAGCATTTTACATGGTCGAGAGTGCGGAGTGGAGCAGACGTTGTCGGCAGAAGGCGAGACAATGCAGTGCCTCAGCCCCAGCCGGTAGGCAGTAAACGGGTCCCAGAGAACACAGACGCATGCGGTGTTCAGAGGCAGATGGTCGGCAAAGAAATCTTTCGCTAAAACATTGTTGGACCAAACTGTTATTACCAGTGTGACAGAAAGCGAAATCTATTGTAGATTAGCTTGAATTACACTCATAGCTTCAGCACCGAGAGGAAAGGGGCGATGAAAACTTTGTCGACGTGTGCTTTTAGTTACCAGATGTCGTAATAGCTAGTCTCGCGTTTTACCTCAAGTACATGGCTTACTCTTGTTGTAGTATGGGGCAACCATGCAGACTATGGTGGCCTTGAAGCCTTTCCAGATGGAAATATTTTAACATGGAAGACATGGAGTATAGCAGAGACAACAGAACTTTTGGCTAAGCAGCCTTATGGTATAGTTGTTCCTAGTATGCCATTTACTTTGAGTAGCCGAAGGAAGAAGAAATTGAATGCCGATGAGTATATTTTTTTATGGTGCAAGATTGGTAATGGAAATTGTAAAATAAAGATTAATGGTGATTGTATGTTGTATTACAGACAATAAAGATTGTCCTACCCGAGAACCATCCTTATCCATCCCGTGAGATTTTTTTTTTTTTTTTAACTAAAAACAATGTTCACTTACAACTTGGTCTGTAGGCCGCTCTTGGTCCTCGCTTGGCGGGTGACCTTGAAGCGGACTTAGCCGCTGCGCTGTTCGCTTCGCGCCCTCTGATTGGCTGGTAGCCTGTGGCGCTCGATTCAAACCGCCTGGAGAACACGCTCCCTAGTATAGGAGCGTGTTGCTCGAAAACTCACTTCCGGTTGCTTGCGCAAGACTCTGATAAGGCGCCCTGGCGCCGAGCTGGCGCGCTGGGACCGGACGTTGACGTCACGATAAGGGCACACGTGCTAGCGCTGCGCCGCAGCACGGAGCGTCATTCGCTCTGCGAACGTCAAGAATAAAGCACTAAGACTGAAGTCAAGACTTCCTCTGGGAAGTGCTGCAGTCTACAACGTTGCCAGATCGAGCATATTGCCGGACATAGGATTCTGAGAGGAGCACGACTGTATTGCCCACCTTACGTGAACGACTTGGCGGTCAATTTTTTGCTCTAAGACTGTATCTACAACACATATTGCACGCTGAAGACCCAGAAGAATTAAAAAACAAAAGTAGTTTATGAGAGCAACGTTAACTATAGCGTTCGAAGTATTCATAGTATTGTATACGTGTGTGTAAACGCCTTCCAATGCCCACTCAAGAAAGACAAAGAATACACAGTCTAGCTTCAATGTTATAAATTCGCCTCAGTTTGCAGATGAACTCAGGCTTAGGTTGATAATCATTTTGAATATTTAACAGTACTGTACCTATTGGTGTTAAACTCGTTTTCAACCAATGATTCCCACAGCTACAGGAACACTACTTGTGATACCTCATAGACAAAATACTTACGCAGTGCTATCAGACGAAAAGATCAACCTGACACAAACTGTGGGAAGTTTGATTTACAACTTTCGTACCTGGACAATGAGCTTTCTCCTATTTGATATGTCTGTGAACATTGCTGCTTGAGACGATTTAAGACGAAACTAAATTCCTTCAGCTACGACAGTGTTTAAAGAAATCGTCTTAACGGCACTAAATCGTGGTTTGTGAATCGTTTACTGGCCGTATTCTGCCGCATTTCGCTGGCTGGAAGGCAAAAAGCTTACTGACAAATTTCACAGAAGGAGAAGTGGGACAAAGTGTCTCCCACTGTAAGGTCATGTTGTTTTATTTAAATGATTACAAAATCAGATAAAACGAACAGTCAGGTTGTCAGTATAAGCACATTACTGTTGTCAGCATTATGTTGCACTGCCCAGGGCCTGTAATGTTAAAGGGCCCGTTTAGGTCTGGCATATTGTATGCAGAAGTGGAAGAGAGAGCACCACAAAATTCTAATCAGTATGCATTGCATACACACAGAAATTACTGTTACAGTGTATTTATGGACCCCAATGAGTGAACTGCGTCTTTTCCGGTGAGAAAGAGCACTGGCAAACAGTCTTCGCTACATTAGGTTACTTAATCTGGTGTCACACTGAGCTAGAATATATGATCAGCGACTAAGTGTAAGGTCAATGAGTCGGATGCGAGTTTTGCAACTGTGAAATACTTTCCTACATTACAGAAGCGAATATTAAATTTGAACTAATATTGCGAAAATTTTGTACTTGGATAGCGTAGAATGAAAATCTTTCTGTTTATTGCAAAGGAAAACAATTGATTTTCTAAAACATTGTCTGTCATACACAACTAGAAACAGGCATGTCGGCCAAATCATATGGAAGAACTGACAGCGACATATATCGGAAGGCAGCAAGATCTGTTGCCTTTTGATTTGGCAGTACTCGATAGCCATTTCTGGGCGCAAGTAAATGAAGAAAGGCAGCGCGTTTTTGTTATCAAGTAACGTCTTCATCAATTACTTTAGTTTTAATGTAATCTACGAGTGATTGATGATGTTTGATATTAATATGAAAAGGATTCTGTAGACAAGGAAAGAACCGTGTTGGGTTTCGTATCTCTGTCACAGAACTTCACATCATGCACTTCATCTTTAAATGCATGCACAATTTGTTACTTCAGAATAGAGGTATATCAGGCATCTTTCGTGGTTAATTACCAGGGACTAATGAGTCTTGGCAGAAGTCCCGGTTTATTACAAAAATTGTCGTCTTTTATTTTCAAGTTTTACATTACATTACATTAATTCTTGTTTCATAGACCATGAATACGATATTTCGTAATGATGTGGAAGGTGTCATTTTAATGAAAGATGTCTTCACATACCATAATTCAATTTCTTTACATTTTTTTACTCTCTCTCTCTCTCATTCTTTTTCATTTTTATCTGTCTGTCTCTCTCTCTCTGTCACACACACACACACACACACACACACACACACACACACACACACATTCTTTTTTTATTTTTATTTGTTTGTTGTGCTCGACTATCGGCGAGGCACGAAAACGTCTGTGAATGAGTTTCTTAGTTTTGAGTACACTTACGAAAGAAATATAAAAACAACTATCAGAGTTACTGATTTATGATACTTAGTTTGCAGTCAGTTCTGAGTATTATTAGTAACTACGCTCCAGTCCCTAAACCTAGTTACAGAAGTACGAATCAGACGCATTGCGTATTCCAGGCCGTAGCAACCGCGACTTGGAGACACCAGCTATGGTCACTTCCCTGCCCGCTGTAAGATCACATCGGTTCGTCTTCTTCCTGCTGGTATTGTAACCGAGATTTGGCAACAAGGCAATGTATGTTTGGCAACTCTGTGATCGACGAGCTACTTCCTGGTGTGCACAGAATTAAGCCTCAAAGTTCACTTGATTTTACCTGTCATTTCCATTAAATAATCTGAGTTATTATCGCTTGAGGTGTAACAAAAGGGTGTAAATTTACGGTTTTCAGCCCAGGAAAGTCGTTGCACGTGGAAATCTCAACTAATCTCGTCCTTCAAATAGCGTCTGTTATGGTTCGCAGTTCCAGTCTCACTGAGTGAAGAGTTTTTATCCCTCCCGTGAAAGAGCTACAGGCAGTCAGATCAAACATCGCTAAGGAAATCTCAAGAAAGTACTTTCGGCTCATGGTGAAAAACTTACAATGCTGCACCATAGGTAACGCCTCTTTCCGGTGCTGACAAACAAAGTTTGGGTTTCTAGGAATGCATAACTTTATTTATGAAATGCCACATTTGCATACATCTTGAGTGTGACACAGCATACCAATTAAACGCAGACACAATCAAAATCTAAGTGAGTAGTACTTTACAAATTCCTGACGATAGAGGCACGCTTGTGTACAGATACTCAGTTTTATTAAAACAGACTTTCGTCGTAAGGTTGTCGTGGGTAGTTTTATTTCATTTTTTATAATGCAGTGCACAATTTTCGTAAGGTTTCTTTTAGTGTTGTTAAAACAATAGTAAACATGAGAGAGAAATTAATCATCAACGATATATATGCGAATTCTCTGATGTTATCTATAACAGTCTGAAAATGCACATGCGGTTTATTGATTACATGCATGTAGAAAACTTGTTCCGAGTTAAAGCTGTCAAACAAGGTTTGAAGAAGAATAAAATGCCACTACCAGACGACAGCTAATGTAGAAAATACTTTACGACGTATGTTGGCACGATGCGCTCTCCCCATACGTTATACAAAAGTTTTGAGATGCATCTACTCTCTGGTTGTCTGTTAAACCTGAAATGGATAAAATGCCGCAGAAGTTAGCGGTTTTTCCATATACGACTATTCTGGGTTGAGAAGTGAAGGGAATTATGTTACACGTTCCATTAGACTCATAACTTTAGCAGACAGCAGAATTGCGTTTTAAAAAATATAGCAGTGAATGTACTCGAACTCGAGACATCTTATCTACCACGATCGATACTTAGCATTACGCTACTACCTGAGACACAGCTATAACAGCTCCGGAAGTCAACAACAATTCCTCCAGAAATTTTGTATTGCACAGCTCTGTGGGATATGTGGCCATTTCAATACTTATGAGAGACAAACAGTTATACCTTTTATTTTGCACTGCGCGACGTTTTCAACAAACAGGTAGCGCAATAGAGTAGTTCAAGTGGAAAGGAACACTACCTATTAAAATTTCTGCGTCCTACACTGTTGGCAGTGCTGTGCAGGTGGCAGTTACGTGATTTTATTTCGGTGATTACAAAATAAAGTTGAAAGGATGCACAGGGTAGCCGAGGCATCTAGTTCATGGTGATTCGGTCAACCAAGTAAATGAATTTAATGAACATTCTGCAAATTGATACAGGGAGCCTGTGTGTCAGAATTCTCAGCCAGTGTGGCACTACGTCGTTATGATTGCGCCGGCCGAGATGGCCGTGCGGCTCTAGGCGCTGCAGTCTGGAACCGCGAGACCGCTACTGTCGCAGGTTCGAATCCTGCCTCGGCCATGGATGTGTGTGATGTCCTTAGGTTAGTCAGGTTTAACTAGTTCTAAGTTCTAGGGGACTAATCACCTCAGACGTTAAGTCCCATAGTGCTCAGAGCCAACCGTTATGATAGAAAAATGAGCCACTGAGAAGGGGATTTGATGGTCTGTTGGGCTGATGATAGTTTCGTATATCTATGGTCTGGGTTCGGTTCCAACTTCAGTCAGTGATTTCAGATAGGGAGAGACAGATTCCATTCTCTTCTGGCTACAACAAGTGAAGAAGATATAACGGCATTGTGGTCTGAAATTCACTTTAAAAATGATATTCCTTCTCTACCAAGGAGACGTTAAGTTGAGCCACAATAAAGTCTGGAGTGGCGACATGTAGAAACTCTGTCACCAGTAACCTTTCTTATATTAGTGATTTATTTCTAGTGACGAAACAAACGCTATGTAGGCTCACAGGACACTTATTCCATCTTTTATCTGAGCTTCTGTATGTCGATAAAATTGGTTCTGAACCGGGAATGCAACTCAGACCGTCCTCAACGCGGAATTTGTTCCCTTCGTGACAATACAGCTCGGCTACAATTTGTTGTTTGTTCAAAACTGCAGATTTCTCAACATCTCCACATATTGCACGTGAATGGGTTCGAATCCTGGCCCGGCACTAAAGATTTCATTATGTATTATCAAGATCTAGCATGAGAATACCTATGCGCTGGTGGATAATAATTTCGATTTTTAATGTATTTTCATTCGTTGTCAACACTAACGATATCTGACGTTTTTAACTCCCAGTGAGACACAGAACTATTTGCGAGATCACTGTAAGTTCAAGATGTTATTCCGAGTTGCTGGTGGAGAAAAATTTGGTAGCCGACGTCTCTTTGTGTGTAGTCAACAACGATATGTGTGGAGCTCCATTCCCAGTCAGCACTGAACTCTTCGTCTTATTATTTCTAGTTCAAACATGCTCACATGTCGCTGCTGGTGCAACAAACCCATATTTAACGTTCGTTTTCTCTAGAATAAAACAGCGATAGGTGCCGGGTTTGAGTCCTGGGAAGGAAAAAATTAATGTTTCATCTCGTCATTTCAGTTAAAACATCTAGCTACTGCCGAGAAAATGCGATATGTCACAGTTGATTGTGCTTCGATATCTATCTTATTAGGTTCTGGGTTCGAATCCCTGTCCAACACAAAGCTTTACCTCACAGCATTTCAAGTAAGTTACTTGTTAAGAAGCAATATTTAACATCTCTCGTAGTTCGTTAACAGGGACAATAGGTGCCGGGTAGGAATTCGCGCTTCCCACGCCCGGGTTACCGGGTTCGATTCCCGGCGGGGTCAGGGATTTTCTCTGCCTCGTGATGACTGGGTGTTGTATGTTGTCCTTAGGTTAGTTAGGTTTAAGTAGTTCTAAGTTCTAGGGGACTGATGACCATAGATGTTAAGTCCCATAGTGTTCAGAGCCATTTTTAGGAATTCGCGTCCGTTAAAAATGTTTTCGTTACGTAATTTAAAGTTGGTATTTGCTAATTGATACTGTCTAAAATCGAGATATATCACTCTCTGTATGCCTAATCAGAAATGACTGTTAGTTTCCGTCAGTCACGAAATCTTTTCTTAGTCTGCATGACCTTTGTTTGAATCCATATGCAGAACGAGACGGTTCGTCGTGTCATTTGAAGTTCATACATATTCTCAACTAGCTGCTCGTGAATAACTTAAATTTTTAATGTCATTTTGTGTTAAATAATAAATACGGTATGTTACTTTGAAGAGAAAATCATGAATACGACGAAGTTACTACGTGCATTACCTATCTGGCGTAATAATGAGAGTGGTAACGTTTCAGGTATGTCATTTATTGTAATAAGTGTGAGCTTACAAGCCTTAAGGACAGTCTTTTCTGTGACAAGGTGTTCCCTGATATTTGCAATATCGTAGTATTACTTTACAGCTTGAGTTATTGCGATACAGAGTAGTGGTTTCTGGTGGTGACTTGTTGGAACCATTTTCAATAGTCAAACGACTGTACCAAGGAGCGATTAGAGGACCGGCTAGACAGCTGCGTTATGTGGGTTGCATGCGAATCAGGCGAAATGCAATTCAGGTCGTTCGGATACTTTTGAGCGTGACTGTACATCTGTTGTTCCTATTTTGGCATTCACCATCGTCTGTAGTTCATCGTATATTCCTTTAATATCATTTGTCTTACATGTGTATAGGCCATATCCTTGGCAATTATTTACACTACTGGCCATTAAAATTGCTACACCAGGAAGAATTGCAGATGATAAACGTGTACTCATTGGACAAATATATTATACTAGAACTGACATGTGATTACATTTTCACGCAATTTGGGTGCATAGATCCTGAGAAATCAGTACCCAGAACAACCACCTCTGGCCGTAATAACGGCCTTGATACACCTGCGCATTATGTCAAACAGAGCTTGGGTGGCATGTACAGGTACAGCTGCCCATGCAGCTTCAACACGGTACCACAGTTCATCAAGAGTAGTGACTGGCGTATTGTGACGGGCCAGTTGCTCGGCCACCATTGACCAGACGTTTTCAATTGGTGAGAGATCTGGAGAATGTGCTAGCCAGGGCAGCAGTCGAACATTTTCTGTATCCAGAAAGGCCCGCACAGGACCTGCAACATGCGGTCGTGCATTATCCTGCTGAAATGTACGGTTTCGCAGGGATCGAATGAAGAGTAGAGCCACGGGTCGTATCACATCTGAAATGTAACGTCCACTGTTCAAAGTGCCGTCAATGCGAACAAGAGGTGACGGAGGCGTGTAACCAATGGCACCCCATACCATCACGCCAGGTGATACGCCAGTATGGCGATGACGAATTCACGCTTCCAATGTGCGTTGACCGCGATGTCGCCAAACACGGATGCGACCATCATGATGCTGTAAAAAGAACCTGGATTCATCCGAAAAAAATGACGTTTTGTCATTCGTGCACCCAGGTTCGTCGTTGAGTACACCATCGAAGGCGCTCCTGTCTGTGATGCAGCGTCAAGGGTAACCGCAGCCATGGTCTCCGAGCTGATAGGCCATGCTGCTGCAAACGTCGTCTAACTGTTCGTGCAGATGGTTGTTGTCTTGCAAACGTCCCCATCTGTTGATTCAGGGATCGAGACGTGGCTGCACAATCTGTTACAGCCATGCGGATAAGATGCCTGTCATCTCGACTGCTAGTGATACGAGGCCATTGGCATCGAGCACGGCGTTCCGTATTACCCTCCTGAACCCACAGATTCCATATTCTGCTAACAGTCATTGGATCTCGACCAACGCGAGCAGCAATGTCGCGATACGATAAACCGCAATCGCTATAAGCTACAATCCGGCCTTTATCATTGTCGGAAACGTGATGGTGCGCATTTCTGCTCCTTACACAAGGCATCACAACAACGTTTCACCAGGCAACGCCGGTCAATTGCTGTTTGTGTATTAGAAATCAGTGGGAAACTTTCCTCGTGACAGCACGTTGTAGGTGTCGCCACCGGCGCCAACCTTGTGTGAATGCTCTGAGAAGCTAACCATTTGCATATCACAGCATCTTCTTCCTGTCGGTTAAATTTCGCGTCTGTAGAACGTCATATTCGTGGTGTAGCAATTTTAATGGCCAGTAGGGTATTTGCGTCAAACACCCATTCCCGTTTTCGGTCGCGGCGGAAGGTCAAGGTCGATCGATCGCCGTTTACCGTCTGGGAGGCGGGGTGCTGCCGCTCCCATCTGCCACTTCTACAACGTGAACGAAATTTTTCCATGTTCTGTTATGGGCATAATTGGTGGCGGCGTATCGCTGATTTTGGTTTATGTCACCCCCATAACCTTTGTTTTTATAATTGTTATTTATGCGTGGGTGTTCATTACTGTTCCTATACTCTTGTGTATTATCGCCGGGACTGCGCCAGTTATTCCAACTATTACAGTTATTTCTTGACGGCGAGCCCCGGTACCCTGAATTGTAATTTCTACTATTTCTCTCTTGGAAACCGCTACTTTGCGATTTCCGAATCCTCCATTATCGTAATATCACTGCGGCGCCGCATATCGATGCGAACCGCACTGCTCGTTGTCGTACTGATTTCTGCTATTGCTGCCGTTCTTGTTGTTATTACCTTTACCACGATTATTAACTTCTCATTTTTCGGCAGACGCGGCTGGTTTCTGTTACACTCATTTGTGTTTTGACTGTGCTCGTAAACGAGGTCAATTGAATCCACGACCATGAGAAAGTATTCCATGTCATAAGTTGGCACAGTTAGCAGTTCCTTAAGAATATTAATCGGCAAACGACGCTTTAACATTCTCAAAACATTGACATGTGATACAGAATTGCTACAGTGCCTCATCTCTCAATAGGTGGGACTATACCAGGCACGGCCTACATCTCAACAGGAAAGGGAAGGGTAAACTGGCTGGGGTAATAGCAGGAAATTTAAGGGGGGGGGGGGGGGAGGCACTGCCATGAATGGTAAAATACCAGTGGTTACAGGTGTTGGAGCAGCACCTTTTTTAGGATAGGTAAGCCAGAAAGATGTCAAGTTCTACCAGAGGTCAGGATTGAAACAAATCTTCAGTTTAGGAAAGAAATTAAACAGCAGAATTTTAGCACATTGGATCACCAATCACAGCTGTCAATTATAAATTTTCTACAATCAACAGAAATTTTATCTCCACCAAGTTGTATCTCAGTCCTAGGTAATTTCATTGATGAATTAAAGTCACCCAACCCAGTTGGCATAATCTGCCTCTCTGAACACCATGTGACCACTGGTATAGGAACTAGGCCTAAGCACAACGAGAAACTCAGACAGGAGAGTACTGCAAATGTTAGAATAAGGAAAGGTTCCCATAAAAGTATAATTAAACATTATGTAAGTATATTTCATCAAAATATTGGGCGTTTAAAGAATAACATAGATGAGCTTCTGGTTTGTTTAAAAGATTTAGAAGCTGAGGATGAAATAGATATACTATGCCTATCTGAGCATCACATGGTTACTGATATGGATAAGGTAAATGTAAGTGGATATAAGCTCTCTGCACATGTAATTAGAGAAAATATGGAGAAAGGAGGAGTTGCCATATATGTCAAAAATTATCATTGTGCGAAAGGTATAGAAACAAAAAAGTTTTGTGTAGAGAAACATATGGAAGCATGTGCCTGTGAGCTTAAATTAAATAAGGGCAAATTTATAATTGTAACTGTATATAGGTCCCCATCGGGAAATTTTCATCTATTTCTGAAAAATTTGGACTCCTTGTTGTGCTATCTGTCAGACAGGGGGAAGCAAATTATTATTTGTGGGGACTTCAATGTAGATTCTCTGAAAGAGGGTAATAGGAAAAATGACCTTGAAGTATTACTCGGTTCTTTCAATTTGGCACCCATTATTGATTTTCCTACTCAGGTGGTAAAGGATAGCAGCTCAATGATAGATAACTTCTTTATAGACCAAGATAAGTTTAACCAGATAAATGCTCAGCCTGTTGAGAATGATCTTTCTGATCATGGTGCACAGCTAGTTACAATATATGACATAGCTCCATTCAGCAGTACTAAACAGTCCTCCAAAGTAGTAGGTTCAGTCAACTATTTAACAATTACAGATTTCAGGGAAAGCCTACAGCAGTTGGACTGGGATGAGGCGTACTGTGAACCTAATGCCAATTTAAAATATAATTTATTTTATGACACTTTTGTAAATGTATTTGAAGACTGCTTCCCCAAGAAAATAGTTAAATATACTCGTAAGAAACCATGTAAGAAACCATGGCTTACTAAGGGTATAAAAATATCTTGTAACCGGAAAAGGGAAATGTATCTGACAGCAAGAAAGAGTAGTGACCCAGAAACTATCAAACATTATAAAAACTACTGTGTTATATTAAGAAAAGTTATTAAAAAATCCAGGAGTATGTGTATCATGTCTGAAATCAGCAACTCTGATAATAAGATTAAAACAATTTGGAATATTATTAAAGGAGAAACAGGTCAATCAAGAGCACAGGAAGACAGTATTACCATCAAATTGAATGAAAACTTTGCGAACAAAAAGTCAGAAGTTGAAAATATTTTTAATAATCATTTTCTAAATGTTGTGGATGTAGTAGGATCCAGGTGTTCATTAGAAGATGCTAGGCTGTTAATGGAAGAGGCCATACCTATGCAATTTGATACAATTGAAATCTCACCCACTTCTCCCTCTGAAATTAGGAAAATAATAAACTTGCTTAAAAGCAAAAACTCACATGGAATTGATGGCATTTCCAGCAAAATACTAAAAGCTTGTTCTCAACAGATAAGTAAGATTCTCAGCCACCTGTGTAATAGCTCTCTGGAACAGGGCATTTTCCCTGATGGACTGTAATATGCTATTGTTATACCTTTGCATAAAAAAGGGGATAGATCTGATGTCAACAATTACCGTCCAATCTCCCTTCTAACAGCTTTATCCAAAATTTTTGAGAAAGTAATGTATTCAAGAGTAACTTCACATATCTGTAAAAATGAAGTACTAACAAAATGTCAGGTTGGTTTCAGAAAGGTTTTTCAACAGAAAATGCCATATATGCTTTCACCAATCAAATTTTGAATGATCTGAATAACCGAACACCACCCATTGGGATTTTTTGTGATCTCTCAAAGGCTTTTGATTGTGTAAATCATGAAATTCTGCTAGACAAGCTCAAGTATTGTGGCATGACTGGAACAGTGCACAAATGGTTTAATTCGTACCTAACTGGAAGAGTGCAGAAAGTTGAAATAAGCAGTTCTCATAATATGCAAAGATCGGCACATTCCTCAAACTGGGGAACTATCAAGAATGGGGTTCCACAAGGGTCGGTCTTGGGTCCTTTGTTGTTCTTAATATATATTAATGACTTGCTATTTTATATTCATGAAGACGCAAAGTTAGTTCTCTTTGCTGATGATACAAGTATGGTAATCACACCTGACAAACAAGAATTAACTGATGAAATTGTCAATAATGTCTTTCAGAAAATTACTAAGTGGTTCCTTGTAAACGGACTCTCAATGAATTTTGATAAGACACAGTACATACAGTTCTGTACAGTAAATGGTATGACGCCATTAATAAATATAGACCTTAATCAGAAGCATATAGCTAAGGTAGAATATTCAAAATTTTTAGCTGTGTCCATTGATGAGAGATTAAATTGGAAGAAACACATTGATGATCTGCTGAAACGTTTGAGTTCAGCTACTTATGCAACAAGGGTCATTGCAAAATTTGGTGATAAACATCTTAGTAAATTAGCTTACTACGCCTACTTTCACTCATTGCTTGAGTATGGCATCATATTTTGGGGTAATTCATCACTGAGGAATAAAGTATTTATTGCACAAAAGCGTGTAATCAGAATAATAGCTGGAGTCCACCCAAGATCATCCTGCAGACATTTATTTAAGGATCTAGGGATATTCACAGTAGCTTCTCAGTATATATACTCTCTTATGAAATTTGTTATTAACAACCAAAACCAATTCAAAAGTAATAGCAGTGTGCATAACTACAATACTAGGAGAAAAGATGGTCTTCACTATTCAAGATTAAATCTAACTTTGGCACAGAAAGGCGTGAATTATATTGCCACTAAAGTCTTTGGTCACTTACCAAATAGTATCAAAAGTCTGACAGATAACCAACAAGTATTTAAGAAGAAATTAAAAGAATTTCTGAATGGCAACTCGTTCTACTCCATAGATGAATTTTTAGATATAAATTAAGAAAAAAAGAAAAAAAAACCAAACAAAAATATTTAAAAAATTAAAAAAAAACAAAAAATAAAAAAGTTGTTATATTAACTTAATTATGTTGTTAAATTAACTTAATTATGTCATGTATTGGAAAATTTGACTCGTTCCACATCATTACGAAATATCGTATTCATGATCCACGGAACTAGTATTAATGTAATCTAATCTAAGTATTTTTCGAAACAGCGGCGCAGTCCGCCTTACTTTACGTTATATGGCTGTGGGTCAAAACCTTCCATTTGTAGTTTTTCCTGAAATCCCTGCTACCAGTATTTCTCTAGGAAGACCTGCTCAAATTCTTCATACGTTCGACAATGATCTGCCTCTTCGGCTGGCCACAACCGCAAATTTCCTTGTATGAAACCGACTTCGAAATGGACCTTTTGCTTGTCATACCAGTGCCGAGGTAAAACATTTCTAAAAGCTCTCACAAAGACAACGGGTTTAGTTTTCTTTGTTTCTTGTGAGGAGACTGGAAATTGTCTATGTTTTTTTTAGTTCCTCGTCTTTTATGATTGAATCTAACAGGACCTCTGTTGCAGCGCGCCGCTTCCTTTTTCATCTTGCGTACACGTCTTTGGAAACATTTAGCAAGATGTTATTACAACTCGCACACTGCAAGTGCGTGCGGACAACGCGGATGGGCCATATGCTTGCAGGACTCTACTTACTTGTCCGTTTACCCACGTAATGAGTTTATCCAAGGATGGTAGTAAATGATAGTCGGCGAAGTTGAGTAGCAGCAACCACTTTTCATGGAAGCACACCTGTAATTATGAATCTGGTACATACAACATAAATGTTGAAGTGGTATTCCAACTCAGCGGATGATTTAAAGGAGGAAGTCACACGGGGGCTACTGGATAGCAACCCACTCACGGGTAAAGATACACGTTAGGTTTAGGGTACCATAGTATGATCATAGTAGACTAGCGTGGAAGGCTATAGAAGACTACATTATAAAATAATGACACTGCATGTTTAACTGGGGTTGAAGCTAACACATTCGACACTAAGCTCAGGACAAGGTCAGAACAGAAGTTTGTTTGTGAGGAAATTGTGCAAGTAAGTAGAAGGAATGATTTTCGAATGGATTTAATATTGGCCGTTTTCCATTCAAACCATAGCTTTACTGCCAGTCTTCGTATTGCATACTACGTAACATTACTGTATCGGCTCTGGATTCGAAATAAGGCTCCAGGACAGGTGTAAGTTAGAAGGGTGGGGCTGGTTGTTTCTTTGTGTGTTTGGTCTGATATACGATTGGTGGATACTAGGTAAGGCATCAAAGCTTTCACTTTGCAAATCGTAAGTAACAACAGACTCCCTCAGTGCTTTTCCAGGTTGAAGTGTATGTACTGGCACCAGCAACTAGTTTAAGTTATAGAGTGCAATGACAAATTGACAAACTATGAGGTACAAGCTGAAGACATCAGGTCAGAAGAAGAGGAACCCCCGGATGAAGACAAGACTTGGGCGCAAAATTAGCAACATAGCTTTAACATCAGCTGCATATAGGATATGAGCACTCTGAAAAGGTTCATCCTCACGACAGAGTTTTGTAATGAGAGGTTAGTCGATGTGGTAAGAAGGGAGACGTGGTGTCTCAATAATCTTGGCCGGAGAAGGCGAGACAGTGAACTGGTATTGCTGGGAAAGTTTAGCCAGAGACTACTCCCTATCAGCAAAAGAAGAAGCAAAGGATAACCTCTGCAGCTCAGCAGTATAGCAACAATTAGACAGGGGCGGACTCAAATAAACCTAGTAGCAACCGACGACAGTCGCCCTCGTATTAATTTACGACGCATATCGGCAGAACGGACGACTGTGGTCGTGCCTCTTTGGTAGCAGAAAAAATGGAGATAAAATATGTCAGACCTGTCTGTATCAGTCGTGAGAGAGATACCATGTCTGATCGCCCATTCGCTAAAAAAATAATGCATGTATGGGAGCTGTTGTGTCTGACTAATGCCAGCACATCTCAAAATGGAATCGAGGCAAACATAATTATTCTCGACAGCAGCAAATAACTGTACTATGACTCGCACTGAGGACAGGAACGAGCCGATGGTGGGCACAGTTTACGAAAATTAATCGTTCTTGCCGAAGTAAAAGGTGGCAGTTCATGCCAACATGAGGATTCAGTACGTAGCAGCACACAATTCAGGGTCCAACAGTCAAATTTCCCGTTTGTACTTTCCATTCGGGTCATAGGCGTAGTACGTTTGTACACAGTACTTGATATTGGCAATAGCCTGGTTAAGTGTGATGATTATTTCAAACGTAGATGGCCTCCAACTGCGAAGTTTGTAACATGCCTTGCTGGATGCTACAATTAGAAGTGGCGAGGAATAGAACACACTTAGGTGTGAGATGCATACTGGGAGAATAAGTGCGGGAAAGATACAATGCTACTCTAATGAAACTGTGCTAAGGTAAAAATCTACAGGGCAGAGTGAGTACTTTTATTCCTTGCTGCTGCTGCGCAGGAGCTGTAAGAAACGTGGCGACAGAGAGCGGTGCATATGGCTACGCGAAGCCTATCTGCTTACCTTGTGAATTCCAAACCTCGGTATAGAGTACATTCAGTCTGGCCTTCCGAATAGAAGCGAGCACATAGCCCCTAATCTTTTAAGAACTCACCACTAAGTGTTAAGAAGGAGATAAATGTGAATAAAAGTGTGCGATATTGTGTGTGCTGTGAAATTTAAAATTTTCCCGGCGAACTAAATATTCAAAAAGATTTCGGGCTCGCAACCGGTCGTCGTTAGCTTCCATCCACGATATTTCGACTGGACAACTGCCAGCCATCCTCACATGCTGGCAGTTGTCCAGTCGAAATATCGTGGATGGAAGCTAACGACGACCGGCTGCAAGCCCGAAATCTTTTTGAATATTGTGTGTGCTATTGTGATGTCCTCGCATCATGTGTGTGAGTAAAATACATGATGGATGCTCACCGATTTCAGGTGAATATCATATAAACAAAATAACATACGTATCGTAAAGCCGAGGCAGCTAAAGCAAATCAGATGGGAACTCTAGAATACTTTGGAATGTTCGACCGATTACAGTACTGACATCAGGGATATTTCACGAAGTTTTGGATGAAGTCACAAAATTAAAAACATCTCAGCATGACAAACGTGCCGATACTTTCAGAGAGGCGACAACAAATATGCATGCACTCCAGTTGCAAAATTAACTGTTGGGATGCAAGAGCTCTTATGTGAATGTATGGAATAGTACCAATCAATATAACTGCAAATAAGGTTGTTGACTAGGATCGCAAAATTGAAAGGAATGGTGTGCAAACTTCTGACTAAAAGATAGAGCTAGGTTTCGTTCACAGTTTCACCGACAACGGTCGTCAGACAACGTCGCCAGACGTTGCCCGATAACCTCACAGTGCGTCCGATCTCATTCGTCAGTTTTTGTCTGGGTCGTCCAGGTTAGGTTAGAATCTGTTCTATGTATGAAGTAGGTTAGAGCTTAACGTCCAATGGTGGGATGGATACCATGACGGCTCTGCGCTTGGAAACGAGTGCTACAATGTGGCGTTTCCTATTAAAAGTTACCGAATGAGCTACGTCTGTCTCGAAAAGAACATATCGAGTACTGTACACTCTCTCTTCAGTTATTGGAATTGCCAGACAAGTATTACGAAATGCCCATTTTTAACGAAAATATGTATTTTCAATGATTCACCTCGCTAAGGATTTCTACAAAACACGTTGTTCAGCGTATGTTTTATTATGCTACAGTGGCGACTTCGGTGTATAAAGGTTTAGCCAATGAGGTTATGAGCACATAGTAGTTCATTTACACGGTGAAAGCAGATGTTTCTATTATATGATGAATGGACAAAATTTGTGTGTGCGTAAGCAAGTATTATTGAATTAATGAAAGGTAGATTTGTGGTTTCACAGCAGCTCACTTTATTCTAAAAACGGTGAATATTAATGCAGTACTAGCAATTGGTATAATTAGATTCTAGTACTATAAACTTCACTGCTCTTTGAACACTTGTGCAGTGGATTTGAGAAAAGACGAGCAAGTGGCGACAGTATTATTTCAGATTCAGTGTAGCTTTTAATCAAGAAAATCAGCTATATTACAGCGTCTTTTAGGGCGCATGCACGAAAAATACCTTCAAAATTCGGTATGGAATAAATTGAAGATCTCGTAGTATTTGGGGTGCAAGAGTGAAAATATTTACGTTAAAATCGGAATCTAGGGCATTGTAAATAGCATTCAATATATCATGTAAAAACCTTGAAACTCTACTTTTTAAATTGCGGTATAGACCAAATCATTGGAAAGATGTAATCGCCAGACGTCAAATATTAAAGTGTCACTTGTAGTTTTACCTGAGCCAGAACTGCATCTTTAATGTGAGTATCGGATTTTTTAAGAAAGCTCAAATCATGCATCTGAAAGCACTCGAGATCTGATTTGGTGAATTAATTTGAAGTTTGAGTACATACACCAAATAGCTGCTTACAAAAAGCTATCTTTATTTACGACAGACTGGACAGACTGTTTCGGCTTAATCGCCGCTTTCAAGTACCTTTAAAGCCACAAATATTCAAGTAGCCTTACGAACCAATAACAACCTTTCAATAAAATTACGTACCACCACCACTACAACATCGAAATATGATAACCCAGGCATATATAAAACCACATGTGGCAGCTGTAATAGCCTGTACATTGACCAAACAGGGAGAAATTTTAACGTGAGATATAAAGAAGACACTAGAGAGAGTGAATATAATCAGTCGAGCTTCTTTCTACATTTGAAAAAAAAAAAAAAAATTACACTGCTGATACGATCGAAAATGCGCTGC
The DNA here is from genome assembly GCF_023864345.2 of Schistocerca serialis cubense. Taxonomy (NCBI): domain Eukaryota; kingdom Metazoa; phylum Arthropoda; class Insecta; order Orthoptera; family Acrididae; genus Schistocerca; species Schistocerca serialis. Next base: position 529,823,113 of record NC_064640.1, read on the forward strand.
AGATTCTGCACAAATACCAAAAGATTTTGCGATGAACATTCTTGAGGAATTAGAAATTTATATGGACACGAGAAAATACCCACAAAAAGTATTAAACGAACATACAGAATTCAGACCCAAGTACTACCTCAAAAATTTTATTGAACTTTTAGAACACGAAAATGGATAAATCGGAAGTAACATATGCAACAACCAAAGCTAATCGTAACAAATTTTAGTTGATAAAGTAATATCGCTGTTCATCTGCACAGTCTTTGTAAACATTTAGCGTCGTAAGAGTGGAACTGTCAAATTGCTGTCACATCGTAACTAGCATTTAATTTCAACATCTTGTCACCATTTACGATCTAAATCGTTATCAGACATATATTACGCTGCTGGCCCTAAAGAAGAAAAATTATTTGAAGTTGTGCAGACATACGTCAGTCAACCTTAAATGACTGTTATTCTACATACGTGTGAAACAGAAACAAAAAGTCTGGAGTAAGTGGAAACATATGTAAACCACATTTGCAAACCACTTCACATAACAGTATAACAAGCCTACTGGCATAAAAACGCCTGTAAGCAGTAACAATATTATGTAGACGGCTAAAGTCCACCTAACGCAACCCAAATATATCAACCACAGTAACGTCAATAATAAGGTACACCATCCCTGCCACTTGAACAAATTATTTTTCAAGGTCATAATCAACATCTAAAATTTTCAATAAGGATTTTGCTTGTTGTGGTTTCCAATAAACATGCGATTTCAGTCTATAGACTCCGAACTATATCCCGATTATATTTTTCAGCTTCAGGAAGTACAAACTACTCCTTTGACTAAATTTATCAGTTCTCACAGTCCATGTTTCGTGCCGTGTCGGCCATTATGACCGAAAAAACTAACTGATTTGAATTTCGCCGATTGTCGTCCGGAATATTGTGACCGCGCACGTAGTTGCGTACTCTTATGAAAAGATCGGCCGTCTTCGGAAGATGTCGGTCGTCGGTGGAGTCCACCGATGTCGGTGCCACTGTGATCGCAGCCTTAGCTGACGAGAATAACCGACGGTGTAAGCAGACGTCTACACCGGAAGTGGACTTGTGGCAATAAATTTAACATTCAGTTAACAGAGGCGGTTTCGCCGGTTAACTCAGACATAACATCTCTGCCGATACCTCTATGTATGTATCTACTAAAAACCGTAGTGCAGCCCGCACTAACTCCGTGCACCTGTTAGTACTGGTGCAATCGCGATCGTCGTGTAAGGCAACTCGTGGGTAGAAAATAAGTGCAGTAGCGCCAGTAGTTAACACATGTACATCTTAGACGTAATAATGAGAAATGTTTCAATGTGTGAAGGGCGTATGCTTGCGTGGATATAATGGTATAATTTGTAGTTTATGTTTACAATACAAATGTCATATGGCTGTGTATGTACTGCGCTCGTGCAGTGGAGCGGACAGTGGATGCGTCCGCTTCTCTATGCGAAATAAGTTGTGGGTTGTCCGTATTATCCACCTTTATTAACTACTAGCGGATGATCTGCGCCACAACGGCAATTGTTAGTGAACAGCTATCCCGGAGTGGATTTCTCTCGCAGTATAGGCGCAAACAGTGCGTAGTTGAAATACCACATAACACCGCCCACTTTAAAGTGCGTTCCAATGCCAAACTAATCGCTCCATTTTACTTTCAAGAGCAGTCAACAGTCCTGCTTATGAACAGTCAATACTGTAAAGCAGGGGTTCACAACAAACATGCTCCAGGAGTAATCCGTAAACAGCAGGGCGCGATCAAGGACAAGGCGAGCAAGATAGCACCACTGCCTGCACAGAGCGTTTGTAGAGGGAAGTCGCTAAAACTAGCGGATTTTATGAACTTTTAACGGGCAAAATTGTGGCTTTAGCGGAAAAAAATTTAAATGACTTTTTAGGCAGTCAAGACTAAGTTACCTTTTAAATCTTTTGCATATGAGTCGGTCTTAAAACTCAGTCACTTTCGGCTATGGACCACCGCTACACCCTCAGTGTTGTGCTAATTTTCTCTTCCTAATTAATATCAACACTCCTTTACTTCCCTAAATCCCCTTGTGGGGAGGAAAAATAAAAGATTACTCTATAGAGAAAAACTCTACGCATGCATATTGTACCGCAAAATACTTTTACACCGCCGGCCGGAGTGGCCGAGCGGTTCTAGGCACTTCAGTCTGGAACCGCGCGAACGCTACGGTCGCAGGTTCCAATCCTGCCTCGGGCATAGATGTGTATGACGTCCTTAGGTTAGTTAGGTTTAAGTAGTTCTAAGTTCTAGGGGACTGATGACCTCAGAAGCTAAGTCCCATAGCGCTCAGAGCCATTTTGAACTTTTACACCACCAGTATCCGCTAGAGAGTTTATACTCGCATAATGTAGTCAATTGCGATTCAGAACGCTTCCTTGCTATAATGAACTTTCTTACGACCTGCTAATTTTAACAATTTTCTTGGAAACTTATACACGGATATCTTAATTATGTACAAAAAGATCCACATATTCCTTAATCGAGTACAAAAATGCACAGCTGTGTTTACTTTTCTTTTTTAATGAAAATGAAGTATGAAACCAAATACTAGTATATGATGATAAAGAGATTTTTGCCAGTCTCGTTAACTGTCAAAGTTCTGATGCGAAACGAGTAAATAGAAAATGTAAATATTTTCTCGCAAGCCTAAAAGTGTAAGTACGTTAAAGTGGGCATTTTTTTAAATTCCTATAATAATTATTCACATTCCTCACAGCACTCTTTGGAAATCGAAAAAGTGATGGTTTTCAACGCTGCTGCAATTTATAGTGCCATAATAAGTCCGAAATACGACCGCATTTTTATTTTGACTGTGCTTTTGCACTTCATTTACAAAACGCACAATCGTTTCGCAGCGTTTATACAGAACAGAGAACAGCCGCTTGGCGGCACTGCAGTAGCGAACCTGCAGAAAAACTTCGTGACTCAACAATGAGTGAGAACAAGAATACTGTATTGGAACTGGACTGTTTGGAATGTCATATTCATTTTAGTTGTATCGATGTGTTGCGGTGTTGTTAGTTCTTTCAGTTGTTTGCAAATTATCGCTTTTGATTGTGCAACGATAGTAATTGTGTGGAAATAACGCAGTTGTAAAAAAAATCATGGAAGTGCCGCCTAAAAGAAAGATCTACAGCCAGAGTTATAGAAAAGAGTGGGAAAACTGCATGGAGTTCGAACAATGGTTGAAGCCTGTGCCAGGGAACTCAACTAAAGCCTATTATAGCTATTGTCAGTCCGAAATGTATGCAAAAATTAACGATTTGAAAAAGCATCTGGAAACGAAAAAACATAGAGCAAAATATGAACTAATTCCTCAAAATAAGCAACTGACATTTTATGCAGTACTAGTGAAAACGTGTAATTTATGTGCAAGAGGTGAGTGTACGTTAGCGTTGTAAATTGCTGAACATAGCTCTATTTCCAACATTGATCACTTGACTGACGTGTGTAAAAAAATGCTTTAAGGATTCGAAATCAATAAACGACATGAAATTACATAGAACCAAATGTACGTAGCTAATAAATTATATTCTAGCACCTCATTTCAAAAAGGAACTTTTAAGTGACATAGGTGACCAAAAATATAGTTTATTATTAGATGAATCAACAGATGTAAGCATCAGGAAATATCTCGGGATCGTCGTAAGATATTTCAGTTTAAATAAAAAAAAGTAGTGTCTGCGTTTTTAGCTTTGCAGCCCCTGGAGAGTTCTGATGCTGTTGGAATGGTATCGGCACTTTTACAGTGTTTAAAAGCTGAGGGCCTCAAACTACAAAATTTAATTGCAGTAGGAACCGATAATGCAGCTGTTATGACTGGTTCCAGCCACAGCGTGTATACAATTCTGAAAACGCGACACAATCTTCCACATATCATTTTGATACCTTGTGTATGTCACTCATTACATACAAAATTGTTAAGGCTTTCGTGGCCACTTGTTGACAAACTGCCTATTGGCTTCTGTCTCGGGTTCTTCGGTCGACGTTCATATAATGATTTTTCTGACGTTTCGCCAGCACGAGTGGCTGGCATTGTCAAAGCTTCACCCTCCATTCCAGTTCACCACCGGCAATGGAGGGTGAAGCTTTGACAATACCAGCCACTCGTGCTGGCGAAACGTCAGAAAAATAATTATATGAACGTCGGCCGAAGAACCCGAGACAGAGCCAATAGGCAGTTTGTCACTCATTACAGTTGGCAGTAACGCACGCAACAGAAATCACTTTGCCATGAAACATAGAGTTTCTGGTCTGTGAAACCTACACCTGGTTCTCCCACTCGTTAAAGCACCAAATTGAGAATAAAAATATTTTTCAGCTAATTAATTGCGGTGATGCACCGTTAAAAATACTGAAAGCGTGTGACAGACGATGAATATCTATCGAACCGGCTATAGCAAGAATTTTATCCCAGTGGGATGAATTAAAATTGCATTTTAAGACTACTAAAGATCGATGTTACACATCGGAGATGCTTTATAATACGTACTCAGATGAACAGAATCGACTCTATGTGTACTTTTTGAAAACAATTCTTGGTGAGGTGCAACAGACAATCAAAATCTTTGAGAGTGAAAAAGCAAATCCCGTAAAACTGTTAAGTTGTTTGATGGCTTTGCTACGTTCAATCTGCCAAAGAATTCTGTTGCCGACGGCAGCAACAACCGACCAAGACAACGTAGATCCCAAAATAAGAGATCACCTTAATCCCGTCCCCTACCTCGGATATCTTTTTGAGTCACATGTGCAGAAGATTTCAGTAAATCATAATGTTAGTATTGCAGGAATAAAAAAACGGTGTATTGATTTTAACGTAAAGTTAGGAGAAGAAATCCAAAAAAGACTTCCAGCCAGCTACAAAGCTTTAGAAAAAATAACACTCTTGAGTGAGGAAGAAACTTTAAAACAATCAAAAGACACGTCATTAACTAATCTTGTAAATGAAATGGGATACCCTGACAAAAAAGTTGACGAAATCGTGCAGCAGTGGCAAACTATTCACTTTGTTGACTGGAATCTGCTAAACGGGGACACTATTAGCTTTTGGGCTAAAGTAGCCGAATATAAAAATGCGATTGGAATAAACACCTTCAAGGATTTAAGTGATTTCGCTATTGCTGTTCTGTCTTTACCACATTCAAACGCCGAAGTAGAAAGGGTGTTTAGCTCCATGAATATTGTGAAAAATAAGCTTCGGAACAGACTTTCTGAACAAACTGTAAATTCTCTTCTTCTCAACAGAAACCAACTCAAAATTAAACACATGAGTTGCTCGACTTATGATCTCCCAGATGTTATTAACCAAGTCGGCAAACTAAGACCAAGAGAAACTGGACAGGCTTCAACATCTTCTTCAGTTAAAGCAATTGATGATCCTGGAGACTTCTTACATGATTTTGAAATTTAGGTAAAAGCATTCAGCTAATAATTATATTTTCTTTCATGAAAGTACAGTGTAATATATACGTCGTGACATGTTGCATCAAAAGTCGAATCGAAGTTACACATCATTGCGAACAACTTCTGCTATGGGACCAGCCGTGAAATCGCAAAAAATGAGCTATTCCATATATTTTTTGAGTGGGATTGGTCTTTTTGTGTGAAACAGCCGATTTTTTCCGCGATTTCAGGGTTTGTCTCATAATAAAAGTTGGAGTTATCAGTAGCTACATTACTTGGGCTTTAATTGTAACACGTTTAAAATGTCACAGTGTATGTATTTTATTTTATTAGTAATCCCATGTGCATAGTAACAACTACTGACTTTTAATAGCTAAAAGCATACTTTTCATTTTGTCTTTTCAGATCAGAAGCTTGAGACACAAATAATTTCGATTGAGTGGAACATTTAATGGCTTCGTTTACAAATTTAATGTTTTTCAGATTTTTCTAACTGTGCATATGTTAGACTAATTTTTTTGTTGAAAATAATAAACTTTCTGTACCATTTATCAATAAATTAACGTGATTTGTAGTGTTTCATACCAAGTTTCTAAAATATCGCTGGAATAAAAGCAAAATACGACCATTAAAAATATGTTGTAGGTGTTGTAGTACATTATTGTCTGGCAATACTAAAGAGCTGAAAATAAATATAATAATCCCCCGCCGCCGACATATCTTTGCCCTGAAGAAAGTATAGCGACATCTAGCGGATTTTTAGTGACCGTTATTCTACATATCTAGCGGATTTTTTAACACCGGCTAGCGACTTTACATGTTATGCAACGGCAACTCTGGTAGAGGGGGAAGCCGAGGGGGGAGTCGACTGGGGCACAGATCAATTGCCGTCGCATGTTTCGTCAGTCACGCTGCATCGAAATCACGACGGTAAATGAAATATTATTACTACAAATGAAACAAATAAACAAAAATGATCATGTGTCACATGATTTCATTAACGTACGAGCATACTTCTACATTTTTCTTAATTTACTTTGTGAGCTGTTACACAAAAATGAAGTCAGTGATGTGTGGGATTCTCTGTTCTCTTGCACTGTTCCACCTTAACAATTGCTTCAACGTCCGGGGAAACTGCTCTTGCGCGTTGAGGACGCAACGTGCAGTTTCGATTACTATCAAACAGCGAGTTTCTTAGGCACGTCTTATTACCTTTCATTGCAGAGAACAATTGTTCACAAACATACGTGGAAAAGAACATTGATATTTGTGAAAACGAGGAAATCTGTCCTGAGGGACGTGTCTATAGAATTACAAGGTGTACTGACATTTGTCTTTTTATTCCCTGCTCAACTACAGGTCAATAATTTCTACCTGTAGTTCAGAATGAATCTCTTCAATATTCTCAGAATACGAAGAGGAGAACAAATCAAGATTACTTTCTAATACCATCAAATCCTGAAAACGTCAGCCAGATTCTTCCTTAAGGGATACTAAAATATGTGGATAACTCTGAAAGTCCTTGTTAACAACAGCATCTTGCACGGGCGATAGTTTAGGAAAATGAGCTTCGTTTCCTTTTTCCAGCTTTCATTTTGAGTACCTGTCGTTTTGAGGATAACGGTAATATTTCTCGCACAGGGGATTGAGATGCGAAGTCATTGTCGGTGTTACACACGACCAACTCGCCATTGCTGCTGTTAGGTGGCATCGCTGTCAGAACGTATTTCACAGTTGGCGCTTCTCCTGTGTGGCCGCGACCGGACGGTGCGCCTGTTTCCTTCACTCCCCACAACGTCTGAGCTGCTCTGCTCACAAGAGCGTGAGCAGGCGCGAGTGCTCACGCTCAAATTCTGCGAGTTCTTAAGATATGCCGTAAAGGATGTAGCGTTACGGTAGCGAAACAAAGCAGGCCAAAACTATCCACGAAAACACATTGTCGTAAGTCGCGTCACACCATGTTCATTGTTGTTACGAGTGGTGCCAAGATATATAGGGCGTACATAAAGTCCGGGAAAACTTTCAATTATTTATTTTATTGCACATGACCCAAACATTGTATAGATATCATACATATGTCATATTGAAGAGAAATCCTGAAAGTTTTTTTATGGATACCGCCACAGCGTAGTTTGGTAATTTGGCGGTAGTCAGCGCTAGTCGCAAACATGGCGAGTTCGTGTGCAGAGCGAGCTTTCTGTGTTTCTGTGTGTTGCAGTTCGTCAAAAACAAGTGTGCTACAGCTATTCAACCGATGTTATCCAGAATTCATTGAATTTGAGCGTTACTCCCCGAAGGTAAATGTTTTTTATGCCTTGTCACGTCGAGAACTGTAGGGGCCATTCTTCTTCGCCGAGAGCACTGTCACTGGATATTCCCTTTGATATGGTTTTAGTCTGTCAAAGTGAGCTATCACAGGTTGATGTGGTAGTTATATTTCTGCATTGATGGGAGAAGTCAAACATATGATCTGATAGCGACCTTCAAAAGGTGGAGTAAACCTCTTAGTCTTTTCTTTCTTAATAGTAGGATTGTGCAGTAATACTCAATCACCTGGCTGAAACAGAGACTGCATTATTCCTTTGTTCTTTGTCTGCAGTTGTTTGGTTGTAGCATTAACGTTGTTATGTCGTACTTGATGCCAGATTGTTTTGGGTCTGTGTGCTAAATTCCTCACTTCTTTTGGGTGTACAAGTGGCAGTAATTTATCTATTTCCAAGGGGGAGCTCGTAGGACGACCTTAAACTATGTCGTATTGGGTACGCCATGTAGACTCATTAATTATGCTGTTATAAGCTGATTGGTTGAATGCAATGTATCTGTCCTAATAAGAATGTCTTCAGTGTACATAATAGGATAACATTCAAGTGATAGTTTTATGAACTCGATCACTGGCCATTAGCCTTGGGATAGATGGGTGGTCCTCCACTTCCTCCAATGAGGACATAAAAGTTCTCTGATCGGCAAAGATAGCATCAGGACTGCCTAACGAAAATACCAGGTGATTTAGAAATGCTTTCGTCACAGTTTCTGCCATCATATCGGCAATCAGCACTACTGCAATATATCTGGAAAAGTGATCAGTTATTGACTGAATATACCTATTTTCCTGCTGTATTTGTGAAAACGATTCCATGATAACGCATGCTACGGTTTCAAATGGTCGGAATGCTACTGGTAAGATATGTGAAAGAATTTGTGACAGCGATGGCTGTGACCTCTGAGCACAAGGCGAACAACCGCTCAAGATTGGCATCAGGTTCCCTTCACCAATGAGTCTCGCGTATGCCTTCAACCAGACAATCGTCAGACACGTGTTTCGAGGCAACCCGGTCAGGTTGAACGCCCTAGACACACTGTCCAGCGAGTGCAGCAAGGTGGAGGTTCCCTGCTGTTTTGGGGTGGCATTATGCGGGGCCGACGTACACCGCTGGTGCCCATGGATGGCGCCGTAACGGCTGTATGATACGTGAATGCCATCCTCCGACTGATAGTGCAAATATATCGGCAGCATATTTGCGAGGCATTCGTCTTCATGGACGACAATTCGCGCCCTATCTTGCACATCTTGTGAATGACTTCCTTCGGGATAACGACATCCCTCGACTAGAGTGGCTAGCATGTTCTCCAGACATGAACCCTATCGAACATGCCTGGGATAGATTGAAAAGGGCTGTTTATGGATGACGTGACCCACCAACCACTCTGAGGGATCTACGCCGAATCACTGTTCCGGAACTCTCTGAACCGAGGTGATGCAAAACTGTTTTTGATGAGTGTACTTATCAACGTCATGGAGCCAGCCTGCCCCCACCAGGAGGAGATGGCAGTGTAGGTGTTCATAACGAATTTGACACTAAGGCAAGCTTGAATACTGCTATCGCACTGAGCAATGATTCACGTCTGGAGTGACTTCGTATCACCAACCAGTTTCCAAGAAGAGTTTTGCTGTACAATATACCGTCTTCATGACACAAGATCAGGCACATTGTTGGCAGTCTAGATGTGCTTCCTGAGCGTCTTTTAATTCTGTTATTAGCGCTTCATTTGCTTGCACTGCTCAAACCTTTCTGCTGAGGACATCTGCATTCTGGTGGAGTTTTCTCGGCTTATGACTTACTTCATTATAATTCTCTGCTAGTTTTAAAGCCGAACATGTCATTCGGCTACTGGGGGTCTTTTGAATTCAAAAGTCTCAACAGGGCAGCATGGTCAGTTATCATGGCAAAGTTCCTGCCATGTAAATAATATTTGAAGTAGTAGTAGTAATATTTGAGGCAGTTAACACCAAACATTAAAACCAACAACTCTTTTTCTGTGGTACTATAATTAAGTTCCTGCCATGTAAATAATATTTGACATAGTGGTAGAAGAAGTAGTAATATTTGAGGAAGTTAACACCAAATATTAAAGCCAGCAACTCTTTTTTATGTGGTACTGTAATTAATTTTAGCTTTGTTGAGCTGGCAAGAGGCATAATCAATAAATTATTCTTTGCCACTGTGATCTTGGCTTAATACAACACTTATGGCAAAGTCCAAGGCATCGCACAAAAGTATAAATGGGTTTCCAAAGTCAGGATATACTAATAGTGGCGAACTTGACAATACTTCTTTAACTTTTTGCATAACTGTTTCGCATTCTGCAGTACATTTAAAAGTTATTACTTTCTTAAGTTATCTGGTTAAGGACTTAGTCACAGTAGCATAATCTTTTACGAATCGCCCGTATTAATGTGATCATCCCAAGTAAGTTTGTAGTTCTCCTAACTTTATTAAACTGGAAAATTATTGACAGCTTCCACTAATTGCAGATCCGGCTTTACCCCATTGGAGCTAATAATGTGTCCCAAGTACTGAATTGGTGACTCTTCAAACGAGTTCTTTTCCAACTTTAAACTTTGACGAGCATTCTGGAACCTTACCAACACATTTCTCAGTATTTTTATATGTTCTCTGATAGTTCGAGAGAACGCTTTATAAGTGTCTAAATAGACCAATCAGGTCATGGGTTTCAGATCTCTTAACAACAAATCAGCAAATATTTGGCATGTAGCAGGTGCATCTTTTAAGCCAAAAAGCATCTGCAAGACTGGTACAAGCCATAAGTTTTGATAAAAGCTTAGAGCAGTCCTGAGAAGCTATGGGAACCCGATGATAGCCTGAGTACATATATCAATGGCAGTGAAAAACTTACAGTTCCATAATCTGTCCGACATTTCGTCAATACGTGGCAAAGCGTAGGTGCGAGGAGTTGTAACTTCATTTACTGCTCTCATGTCTGCACGTAAGTGATAGGTCTTCTAACCGTTAATGGATCTCTTCAGGACGACTGCAACTGGATTTGATCTGGTGTTGGCTAATGGTTGAATAATCCCTGCATCAAGCTGTTGCTGTATTGTTTCTTCCTCAACAGACTGTAACTGATATCAGCAACTATTGCCTCTCTCCAAATAACCATGAATATTACTCTAAGGCTATGAACAGCAAACTTTGCGCAGAGAAATGGGTTAGCTTTAGCCACCCTCGTGTTTCATTCTTTTCTCATCCAACAAATTAGATTCATGATATTACCGGACAGTTTCTTCCATAATAGCAACTTTATATACAGAAGAATGCATCATTATCCATGGGAATGTATAATGATTGCTGAGGCTCCTGTATTTCTTTTTTATTCCAATATACGTGGCTAGATCATTTCTTTAGTACTTAGCTGGAAATGCTATGTTGTGACCGAGAGTTTCCCGTTAACTGCAGCGTCAGGCAAGGAGAGTTCGGCGGGCAGACTCTGGGGGAACACAGACCCACCCTACGCCCGTATGGAGTGTGGAAAGGAGGCCCTCAGCCCATTCACTGTGGCCGAAGGTGGTACAGGCTTTGAAGGATTAGCAATGCTGGTAGTGGGCTGCGCCTGAGGGGCTGTAAGTTCATTGACAGCACTTAGATCTCACGGTCGTGGTGAATATGAATACGGAGTCTCTCCGAAAGGCCCTTGGCCACCCATCTAGTTCCGAGCGCCTAGAGAGGATAGCATCTCACTGTAGCGTGTGAGACACAGAACTTCTCCGTCAGCAAGGCTTTGTGTCATGCCACTGGGCCGCTGGCTCCACGATCGTAGACACTGCTTGCAGAAAATTTGCAGAAAGTTTAGGCAGCACGACTTTTCGTTGGTTGGTATTCGCAACTTTTGGGGACAGTTTTAGAATATGGCCGCTGGAACGTTTTTAGAAGATTTACGATTGGATGAATTAGAGATACGGTCACAAGTTGGCTTAAAATGCAGTTTTGGCAGGTTCACGCCATGAGGGAGAGGAGAGCACAAGTTTCTGGGGATCTGGGCGATATTCTATGAAGAAGCAGTTTCCCGATTTAGGCCGAGTCTTTTGTGTTGGGATCTTTTACATTCTGTACAGAAACGCCTCTTGAGCTGTTGACAGGATTGACCGCAGAGCAGATGGGACACCGCATGCCATATACGGCGGCCTGTAACCTTGCCCTACCTCGTTTGATACATTTTGTGTAAATGCCGTAGCGCTGTGGCGAGTATGGAACTCGGGCATGAAGATAGACACGTTTTTACAGTTCAATTAATTCTTCTCTTTCAAGCTGACATCTTGGCCATGACTTTGCTCTTTGGGGTTCTTATTCTTTATACTCACTAACCTACCGATGCAATCTACGTCTACATCAATACCAACAACTTAATTTCGCATTCAGTCAGGAAACATGCGCATATTCTTTGCCGTTTCAGTTTTATCTTGTTTGAACTCTTCTCATTCTTTTCCCAGTGATCCAGTATTATTACAATTTTGAGATGAGTACTTACACTCATGTTCTCCAAGTCAGGTATTTGTTTCAATGTTTGATTATTACTTGAAATACGTAATCAATAAATGTACATGCTTCAGAATTCTTGTCTCATTCAAAAATGGGTTAAATGGCTCTGAGCACTAGGGGACTTAACTTCTAAGGTCATCAGTCCCCTAGAACTTGGAACTACTTAAACCTAACTAACCTAGAGACATCACTCACATCCATGCCCGAGGCAGGATTCGAACCTGCGACCGTAGCGGTCGCGCGGTTGCAGACTGTAGCGCCTAGAACCAGTCGGCCACCCCGGCCGGCCTTGTCTCATTCCAGTAGTCGATAGTCCCCATGACTACTCAGTAATTTAATACTGTTTATCAGGGCCTAAAGCTACGGTTCACATGTCAGGGCCCTCCTTCGTTTCGTGTCCTTGCACACAGAACATTTCCATACATCTGGACCGTAGTGGGGGATTTGCAAGCTAAGGCGGGATACTCGGTGCATTTCAGTGGCAAACCGGTTCGGTGAAACCTACCCGGCCGGCCGGTGTGGCCGTGCGGTTAAAGGCACTACAGTCTGGAACCGCGTGCCCGCTACGGTCGCAGGTTCGAATCCTGCCTCGGGCATGGATGTGTGTGATGTCCTTAGGTTAGTTAGGTTTAAGCAGTTCTAAGTTCTAGGGGACTGATGACCACAGATGTTAAGTCCCATAGTGTGAAAGGGTCCTGTAGCCACCTTTCATTGCCAACTCTCGTAGTGGTCAAGTCGGCAAAGAGGTTTCCGCTACTTGTGAGGAATCCACCTGCGTTAGGTTGGTGGTGGAAATGGCATCCTGGGGTTTTCCGGTCCACGCGGAGCGTGGAAGAGGCTGGAGAAGCGGGAGGCAGTCTGCCGCCGGTACGGGAAGCGTACACAGCTGTGCTCCAGTCGAAGAAGGGTGAGTTGGACTGACCGCGTGGTGCGTTGTCACATAGAGAGGGGAGCTTTTAGCTTTTGGTTTCGAATTTCGTCTTATAAAGATTTACTTGCTGGGTTGCAGCAGGGAATGCAAGGCTTTTGTAGACTTTCAGTTTGATTCCCAATGCGGTCTTGACTTTGATCCGTGAGAGGAACGCAGCACAAATGAGTTGCATATGTTGAAGTGCCCTCGGTTCAGTGTGAATGTTTATGTGCCTACAACTGTGTGTGTATGCTTCTAATCTTTTCCGGATCTTGGTAATTTTTGTGTATTTGTGGATTTTCTTTGTCTCATGTGATTAAAATTTGGCCCCGGTCCATAGAAGTTGTCTCCGCGGACCGAGTGGGCACGCGAGTCTGTTATGAAACGTATAGTATTTCACAAGCAATTGTACATAGTTAGCATGCAACAGCAGTCTATAGATGCACTACATCTATGTTTTAAGGAATAAATAATTTTGCCTTCAATCTTATCTTGTGTACCGATGTTACGTCGCCGTTACCTTCGCCATTTACCTTGTAGTTTTCCTTGTTGGCCCACCTATAGCGTTTCCATGTGCACAGGTGTAGTGATTAGTGTCCCTTTTTTTATCTGAAACAAATGCTCTGGAATAGATCGTGTTTTCACGAATCTTGCTGCAGGCTGCACTTACGCATGGTGTTCACGCCCTCTTTACTCAATATTTGTTTTGTGGCGGTGTTCGTAGCGACAAACAATTCGCTGTAGAAACGGCTTACGAAGTCACCGCCACACTTTTAATAGCGGGCCGACCGGTCCGCTGGAACAGTGAACAGAAAGATGAAAACCCAAACACTCTGATTAAATAAAAGTCGGTACTTATCTTTATTAAGAAGATACAGCAACACAATAGTGAACTCCGTGTCTACAGAAATCTGTCTAGTTCGAGTCGGAGCGGCTAGGTCAGCATCGGCTGACGACAAACAACAACTCTGCTGCGATGAACACACAACTGACTAGCAAGTACACAAATCGGTGGCGAGTATACAACTGAGCGGCGAATACAGAACTGTCCTAGCGCTCGCGACTCCAGCGCTTAAGAACAGAAGCCAGCGGTGGCGCGCGCAGACTTGCGGCGATTTCCTGTCTCGCTGGCGCTGCTTATGCGGACGGCGTCCGGACTTTGATGCTGCCAACCTTTTGGCAGCGGGCTCGGGTGGCATTACTGGCTAGGATATAACAATTTGATTCACGGGAAGAATGCCTGGATCATATTAATAACTACATCCCATTCTTTATCAATGACTTTACAATGAATGTTCTTTTGTGAGTTTTTCTTATTAATAAATTAAGTAATTTTCCGACTCAGTGCTACCTCTTCTTTGTCGTGTGGCTAGAGTTGGTGGTGACCCTATCTTTTATATTGATTTCAGTGTCAAGTAGCATTTTCTTATTCAAAGTGCGCGTGGCTCTTTTAGATATCAGGATACATTCAAAGGGCGCTTCATGCTTCTTGCACATAGCGTCCTTTTATTCACGCCACTTACACATGGCTTACCCTGCTCACGGATTTCGGTAAACCAGAGATCTTCTGATGCGCAGTGAGGATTAGTTATTTTCGGTTGGATGTGCTAATTGGTATATTGTCTTTCTGTGATACAGAATTTACGTGAATTTATGATATAGGTGTGCATTTTCTTACATGTTTTATCTTGTATATGGATTACTGTATAGATATTGTGATTTAGTATTCAATTGTGTTACAAGTGTGGGTTGACTCTTGTCCTGTGGCGTGTATCGGTGTCATATAGTAAATCTTGGGTGCTTTGTGGGGACTGTGAGTCCATTAGGAGACTTTGGCATTATTCTTGTTGTATTTTGGAGCACGGAGTAACTATCCTTATGATGGAGACGCGTAGCTGTTCAGGGAGCCGCGATCGGAAAAACCTGCCAGACAATAACCCTGAACAAGGACGAGGTCAAAACGTCGAGTCCGACCAGGAACGAAACGCGGAAAACGCAAGTACAAGTGTTGTCCATCCTGAGCCCGCCGTAGTGATTTCGAATCATTCGATAGATGCAAATTCATTACAGGCTATGCTACGACAATTACTAGACAGTAATAGGAGACATATCGAGGAAGTGAATAAAAAACAAGCAGAAGAAAATAGGAGGCATATCGAGGAAGCGAATAAAAGATTGACTAGTGAAATAGTACAGGGTGTTGGGGAGAAACTGGCGATCATTGACCAACACATCTCCGCCTTAGAAGAGGGGCACCAAGTCATTAGCAAGCAGGTGATGGAGCAAGAAGAAAGGTTCGCTGGGAATATACGTATACTAGCAGAACAATGCCAGAGTGAACAAGCGGCTCTTGAGTCCCGAGTAGGACAAAATTCCGCCAGGGATCTCCGCGCGTTAGCAGAACAATGCCAGAGTGACCACGCGGCTCTTGTGTCCCGAATAGAGGACACTGCGGCTAAGTGCCCGGTCCACCTTAGCGCGCAGGTAGAAACCTTCAGCCAGGTGATAATAGCTCTCGAGCGAGAGCAAGGGCTCACGCAAACAAAACAAGACACGGCCCACCGAGAGATGCGAGAAGAAATAGCCAGGATCTCAGACGCAGTGGCGCGTAAGTCTGACAATAATAGGGAAACGATTACCTCGTCATCAGCGGATGCAGACGAAATACGGTCGATAACGAAGTGTCGGCGTGGACAGTGTGAAATAAAAATACAACAAAAAGGGGTTATCGAGGGAATATGTGAGCGCATGGCCCGTTTAGAACTTCACCTAAAAGGGTTAAAGGCCCATGAAGTTGAAAGAAATGAACGAAAGGGCCATTATTCCGACGATGATTCCGGGAACGATGGCGAATTTGATCATCGTCATGATCACGGATCTCGTACCAGTTGGGAACGGCGCGGATCCCCTCAGGAACGTTCGCCAAGGGAAACTCATGAATTTGACTTTAAACATTTTCTGACCGTGAGGAAGTTTGAAGTCTTCCGTAACTCGGCTACGGGGATTCACCCGCGGGCCTGGTTACAGCAGTTCGAGTTCTCCCTCCCTCCTACGTGGCCCAGTGCGCACAAAATAGAGTATATGTGCGGCTACCTCGAAGGTGAGCCAGCGGCGCGGATGAGGTCAATTGCACGTAATTGCTACACTGTTGGGGAGTTTCGACAACACTTCCTGTCGATCTATTGGTCAGTGGCAGCGCAAAGTCGTGTAAAACACGGACTCATTATGCTACCAGAGTTAAACAGGTCAAAATTCTTCGGCTCTGTGCAGATGTTCGAGCACATACTGCAGGCGAATGAACATCTTGACGATCCTTATGGACCTGCGGAAATTATTCGTATTTGCCTGGGAAAGTTTCCAATGCAGTTGCGGCACGTTATCCTTGCAGGACGATGTCAGGATGACGTAGAGGGGTTTCGCAGTCTCCTTTTAGAGCTTGAGTGCGATGTGAATGGTACCACGCAGAATTACGGTCAGAGCGCCTACGAGCAGCGGCCGCGCAAGCGAAGCCGCAGCTGTAGAGACAGGTGGCAATACAGACGTAATGAGTCGCCTGAGAGTTACAGAATGCGCGAGCGTTGGCAGCGTCGCGACTCCTCACGGAACGCGGGCAGAAAGAACTATGCCAATGGTCATCATTTGCCTAGAGGAAATCAAAGACACCCCTGGGAGTTTAGAAGATATGGTAATGAGCAGAGATTTAGGCGCAATTACAGCGGACCTAGGAACGGTAGTCGTGACCGACCCCAGAATAATTATCGAACAAGCAACAACAGGGGTGCCGTAAACAGTACGGGTGGTCCGCCAGTGGGTGTTGAAACTCGTCCCGCAAACCCGCGGCACAATCCGACAAATGCCTCTAATCAAAGGGATCAATGACTGTTGGCTGGCTCGGTTGGCGTCAAACTTAATGAGGACCGGTGCTATTGATGATATTGATGTGCATTTGAATAAAGGAAGACGATATTAGGGAAGATTTGTTGAGAGAGGGCCACAGTATTGGTGTGCCCGCGGTAAACCCAGTCGTTTCTGTTTCGTAAAATTACAGTGTATATTTTCCAATGTTTTGATTCACTCTGGTGTGATTGAAATTAAAGTTTATATTTTCTATGAATTGTAAAGGGTCCCCCAATATGCGTGTAGTTTATTCTTCTTGTCAGCAGAAAGGAGTAGTGTTGTGCAGCTTCAAAACATCTGAATGTGAATGATTATGAGGCTCATATGAAGCGTTTCATATTACAGTAAGATGGCTTTCGTTCTTTGATGTCTAAAAAGGTATCGGGTGTGTTGGCGTGGCGAGTCAATGGTCGTAAGGTAATTCTTGATGATAAATTACAGTTTTAGTGTTCTTATTCCCCTTAGGTGAGCATGATTCAGTGAGATTTTTCAAATGTACTGCGATGTTAATGAAGCAACTTGGTGACTTGTAGGTGAAGGACTTGTGTATGAAGGGAGATTAATAGTGTTTGATTTTCAGAGTTGCCATCTTATAAGATATTTGGAAAGTGTAACTTGCCGTCACATACTACTAGGTACGGTTGAGGACACCAGGGTGTGAAACCCCAGAAGATGTATGTGGAAACAGCTTATAAACTCAAGCAGCTTGATATTTAATAGAGAATCAATGCGACTACCTCCAAGCTAAAATAACATGACGGTAGGTGAGGACCCCTGGGGACATGTGGTGAGTAAGTGTGTAATCATTATGAGTATCTTATGATAGCAGTAAGTTGGGTACTCATGGCCCTGGACAATGAATTTCTTTTGACAGTATTTTTTTATGTACTTATAGGACGAAGTGTTTATGTGTTTGCTAATAGGTTAGGATGATTTTTATTTTCATTTTTATGCCCACTGACCTTTTGCATTAGTCTGATGAATAGATGTTGAAACATTTACCATTCCAGATGTGACTTGAATGAACCTTCTGTGTCTCATTAATCATAACTTTTATTATGCAATGTCCATAGAAAAGAAGTCTCGGAAATTTTTCACAGATCAGCAAACATGTTCTGCAAACCTTGGAGGAGCAGTCAATGAACAACGATATGGGTATTGGTGTTGAAAGGAATATTTTGTTTATATGTGGGAATTGTAGTCGGGCTATATGGTGATGGTGACTAGTACGAGCCGTGTAGATTGTGTGTGAGAGCGTAGTTAGGAGCAGGTAGAGTTTTGTGTCTGTAGCTAGCAGCGGCGCCAAATCCTATCCAAATCCTGACCAAACCTTGTACAAGATCTACCCTGAATGATTGACAGCAGATGTAATGCTGGAACTATATTTTATAAAAAGGATTTTTTGTTTGTTTGAATATTGGTTATTTAATTTTCTTCATTGTTTTTTTTATTAGTAATGTTAAGAAGGCCCTTTTTGTCAAGTTAATTTTGGGCACTATTCCATGTATTGATCAGGAGTGAGAAACTCCGAAGATTTTGTGGTAATCTGTACACATGATATTTTGTAACGGTCCCTGTGGGCGCAGTTCTTAAGTGGGTGCAAGGCCGCCTAGGGAGCCTCCGTATCAGAAAGCACAGGGCTTGGTCCACCGGCAGGCGTTGCCGAACCCTGGTATCAACGGCGAAGCAGTGATCCGGCGAGCGGTCACAGCTGTTTCCCCGTCAGAGGGGAGGGGATGCTGGTCTTCCCCCAGGCGCAGGCTCACACCGGAGCCCGCAGGCGTGTCACCACGGCAGCGCCAGCTGATGGCCGGCGTTCCACCCCATGCGCTAGTCATCTGACAAGCGAAAGGGAAAGTATGACGCACACCAGGCGAGGACGCCGATCCCTGAGCGCCGCTAGTCCAGAAGGCTGCTGCGGTGAGGTAACGCCCACTGCCCGGAGGGACGCGGGTCCCACCACTGACGCATCAGCTGAGACGGTGCAAAGAGGTGATAAGCGGGTCTCAAGCCCGACACCCGCACGAGTTTACGTCGACCTCGATGCGACGCAGAAGAGCGCGTGTCTCCCCATTGACACGACAGAAGACGGGGGCGTGTGTCGGTAAAACACGTTCCTCCACAACACCCGGACGACGACCGCCAAGCCGCCTTCTCGATGATGAGGCAGGGCCCACAAGTGGCGATGTCCTGCAAATCTGCAACGCCGAACCATCCCACAGTATGGACGCAGAGGGTGGAAACGGGCACGAGGCAACGTCGCGGGGTGCTGTCTAGGATTAACAACCTGGGTTACAACGGACGTCACAATCAACGCCGCTCCGAACTCCCCAGTTCAGTGTTGTGGTCCCCTAGTAGCTTATACTCCAAGTCGCCTTTAGAAGAGACGCCCACCCCAGCACCTAAAGAGAATACCCAGTGAAACAACCATGTGGCGAAACTGAAAAATGACAGCGTGTCAACGAGTTGATTTCTGGATGTGTTTTTGTACTCATGTCTTATTTTCCATAGGTGATTATTTACCAGCTGTCATACCATTGGGTTCATTAATGATTTTGTATCACTGTATTTGTTGTGAATATTGTATTTTGCACTTTCACTTGCATGTTTTTATATATGTCAGCACCGGATGATACTGCTTTGGTTCGTGATAATGATTTTGCATCATTGTATTTGTTTATATATTTATATATATTATGTACCTGTTCACCTATGTCTCTATGTTAACTTTTGATAGTTGGTTAAAGCAATTTTAAAATAATATCTCATGGTTGTGGTCGTAGTAGGTCAGATGACATGATGTTAGCGTAGTATATCACGCTTAATTTAATTTGTTCTGTTTGCTTTGCGGACCGCATGAGGTCACAATTATTGACTAAGGTCAGATAAAGCTCACTTGGATATAAGAGATTATTCAACTCCTTTGTACTGCTGTTTACTGTTGCAATTGTTGCCCGTTAGGGTATGTTTGTTTCGAAGACTGTTGGCGAATCTCCTAGCATGGCGAGAAAATTCGCGGGACGTTTGGGGTGATGAAAGGGTCCTGTAGCCACCTTTCATTGCCAACTCTCGTAGTGGTCAAGTCGGCAAAGAGGTTTCCGCTACTTGTGAGGAATCCACCTGCGTTAGGTTGGTGGCGGAAATGGCATCCTGGGGTTTTCCGGTCCACGCGAAGCGTGGAAGAGGCTGGAGAAGCGGGAGGCAGTCTGCCGCCGGTACGGGAAGCGTACACAGCTGTGCTCCAGTCGAAGAAGGGTGAGTTGGACTGACCGCGTGGCGCGTTGTCACATAGAGAGGGGAGCTTTTAGCTTTTGGTCTCGAATTTCGTCTTATAAAGATTTACTTGCTGGGTTGCAGCAGGGAATGCAAGGCTTTTGTAGGCTTTCAGTTTGATTCCCAATGCGGTCTTGACTTTGATCCGAGAGAGGAACGCAGCACAAAGGAGTTGCATATGTTGAAGTGCCCTCGGTTCAGTGTGAATGTTTATGTGCCTACAACTGTGTGTGTATGCTTCTAATCTTTTCCGGATCTTGGTAATTTTTGTGTATTTGTGGATTTTCTTTGTCTCATGTGATTAAAATTTGGCCACGGTCCATAGAAGTTGTCTCCGCGGACCGAGTGGGCACGCGAGTCTGTTATGAAACGTATAGTATTTCACAAGCAATTGTACATAGTTAGCATGCAACAGCAGTCTATAGATGCACTACATCAATGTTTTAAGGAATAAATAATTTTGCCTTCAATCTTATCTTGTGTACTGATGTTACGTCGCCGTTACCTTCGCCATTTACCTTGTAGTTTTCCTTGTTGACCCACCTATAGCGTTTCCATGTGCACAGGTGTAGTGATTAGTGTCCCTTTTTTTATCTGAAACAAATGCTCTGGAATAGATCGTGTTTTCACGAATCTTGCTGCAGGCTGCACTTACGCATGGTGTTCACGCCCTCTTTACTTTACTCAATATTTGATTCACGGGAAGAATGCCTGGATCATATTAATAACTACATCCCATTCTTTATCAATGACTTTACAATGAATGTTCTTTTGTGAGTTTTTCTTATTAATAAATTAAGTAATTTTCCGACTCAGTGCTACCTCTTCTTTGTCGTGTGGCTAGAGTTGGTGGCGACCCTATCTTTTATATTGATTTCAGTGTCAAGTAGCATTTTCTTATTCAAAGTGCGCGTGGCTCTTTTAGCTATGAGGATACATTCAAAGGGCGCTTCATGCTTCTTGCAAATAGCGTCCTTTTATTCACGCCACTTACAAGTGCTCAGAGCCATTTGAACCATTTTTTGAAACCTACCCCAGTGGCGTCTTGCATCAGCGTCAGTTAAATAGGACAACTTATTCTGCAATTGTTTGTTAAGTGACATGACTGTATACACTTCTCAGACTGGTAATGATTTTCCTCTTTTCCTAACTCTCTTTTCAGGAAATAATTATTCATTCTTAGTCACTTCTTGCACGCTGGCAGTTTGGTTCCTCTTGGTATTATTACGTCTCATACTTCAAAATTGTCTAGACACACTGGAATTCTCATCTTTCAACCAAGAGTTTTGGCTCTATACGGGCTTGGTTTCACGTGCACCTGTACTATGTCGATAACATCATTTTGGGGGAGCAGATCAACGACAATGGGCGGTCCCTTTAGGTTCTTTCATTTTGATTGCCCATGAGAGAATTCTTCCAGTGCTGCTGTGAGGTGCTTTCGCCGCTCAAACTACTTCAAAGAATTTGACAGTGAGCGCTCTGATGAATGGTGCTGGAAATCATTTCCCAGAATGAAGTCAAAATCAGGCCTTTGCTGACTTACAGCTTCAATCTCATACTCATAGCTGATGCCATTAACTGTCTGGCTAACTGAATACGCACCTGCAATATTTATTACTTCAGTATGCAAACAACTAATACGACAAGGCGTCGGTTTTAACGGTTGATTGTCGTCAGGAGAAAGAAATGCTAAACTTACCTGGGCGCCCATATTCACTAAAATTCGGGCCAGTTTTCCTTGTATTTGTCCCTTCACAATCACATACGCCACCTTCTTCAAACCTCGGTAATTTACGGCGTTAACTGACATTATTGGGTTGGGGTTGAGTGGCTATGCCTGCCTCTCTGCCATTTCCCCGATTGAAACGTGTGTTTCCCTGGGCACGGGGATGACCACCACGACCACGGGGTGACCTATTGCGGTTTCGTGGGCAGTGTGCTCCTAGATATAAAAAATCTCGCCAATTAGGACAGTAAGGCAGTAATGCTAAACACTACACGCAACAAGCGGCTACACGGATAGCAGGGGTTGTGTGGCGTGGGCTGGGCGGTTTTTTAGGTTAGATGGCCTTGGGCAAGTATAGAAAGGGCAACAGCCTCAACGGGTGCGGGGCAAAGTCAGGACATGCGGGGACCAAGCAGCAATCGGTATTGTAATTGTAAACTGTCGAAGCTGCGTTGGTAAAGTACCGGAACTTCAAGCGCTGATAGAAAGCACCGAAGCTGAAATCGTTACAGGTACAGAAAGCTGGCTGAAGCCAGAGATAAATTCTTCCGAAATTTTTACAAAGGTACAGACGGTGTTTAGAAAGGATAGATTGCATGCAACCGTTGGTGGAGTGTTCGTCGCTGTTAGTAGTAGTTTATCCTGTAGTGAAGTAGAAGTGGATAGTTCCTGTGAATTATTATGGGTGGCGGTTACACTCAGCAACCGAGCTAGGTTAATAGTTGGCTCCTTTTACCGACCTCCAGACATTAGTGGCAGAACAACTGAGAGAAAATTTGGAATACATTTCACATAAATTTTCTCAGCATGTTATAGTCTTAGGTGGAGATTTCAATTTACCAGATATAGACTGGGACACTCAGATGTTTAGGACGGGTGGTAGGGACAGAGCATCGAGTGACATTATACTGAGTGCACTATCCGAAAATTACCTCGAGCAATTAAACAGAGAACCGACTCGTGGAGATAACATCTTGGACCTACTGATAACAAACAGACCCGAACTTTTCGATTCTGTATGTGCAGAACAGGGAATCAGTGATCATAAGGCCGTTGCAGCATCCCTGAATATGGAAGTTAATAGGAATATAAAAAAAGGGAGGAAGGTTTATCTGTTTAGCAAGAGTAATAGAAGGCAGCTTTCAGACTACCTAACAGATCAAAACGAAAATTTCTGTTCCGACACTGACAATGTTGAGTGTTTATGGAAAAAGTTCAAGGCAATCGTAAAACGCGTTTTAGACAGGTACGTGCCGAGTAAAACTGTGATGGACGGGAAAAACCCACCGTGGTACAACAACAAAGTTAGGAAATTACTGCGAAAACAAAGAGAGCTTCACTCCAAGTTTAAACGCAGCCAAAACCTATCAGACAAACAGAAGCTAAACGATGTCAAAGTTAGTGTAAGGAGGGCTATGCGTGAAGCGTTCAGTGAATTCGAAAGTAAAATTCTATGGACCGACTTGACAGAAAATCCTAGGAAGTTCTGGTCTTACGTTAAATCAGTAAGTGGCTCGAAACAGCATATCCAGACACTCCTGGATGATGATGGCATTGAAACAGAGGATGACACGCGTAAAGCTGAAATACTAAACACCTTTTTCCAAAGCTGTTTCACAGAGGAAGACCGCACTGCAGTTCCTTCTCTAAATCCTCGCACAAACGAAAGAATGGCTGACATCGAAATAAGTGTCCAAGGAATAGAAAAGCAACTGGAATCACTCAACAGAGAAAAGTCCACTGGACCTGACGGGATACCAATTCGATTCTACACAGAGTACGCGAAAGAACTTGCCCCCCTTCTAACAGCCGTGTACCGCAAGTCTCTAGAGGAACGGAAGGTTCCAAATGTTTGGAAAAGAGCACAGGTAGTCCCAGTCTTCATGAAGGGTCGTCGAGCAGATGCGCAAAACTATAGACCTATATCTCTGACGTCGATCTGTTGTAGAATTTTAGAACATGTTTTTTGCTCGAGTATCATGTCGTTTTTGGAAACCCAGAATCTACTATGTAGGAATCAACATGGATTCCGGAAACAGCGATCGTGTGAGACCCAACTCGCTTTATTTGTTCATGAGACCCAGAAAATATTGGATACAGGCTCCCAGGTAGATGCTATTTTTCCTGACTTCCGGAAGGCGTTCGATACAGTTCCGCACTGTCGACTGATAAACAAAGTAAGAGCCTACGGAATATCAGACCAGCTGTGTGGCTGGATTGAAGAATTTTTAGCAAACAGAACACAGCATGTTGTTATCAATGGAGAGACGTCTACAGACGTTAAAGTAACCTCTGGCGTGCCACAGGGGAGTGTTATGGGACCATTGCTTTTCACGATATATATAAATGACCTAGTAGATAGTGTCGGAAGTTCCATGCGGCTTTCCGCGGATGATGCTGTAGTATACAGAGAAGTTGCAGCATTAGAAAATTATAGCGAAATGCAGGAATATCTGCAGCGGATAGGCACTTGGTGCAGGGAGTGGCAACTGACCCTTAACATAGACAAATGTAATGTATTGCGAATACATAGAAAGAAGGATCCTTTATTGTATGATTATATGATAGCGGAACAAACACTGGTAGCAGTTACTTCTGTAAAATATCTGGGAGTATGCGTGCGGAACGATTTGAAGTGGAATGATCATATAAAATTAATTGTTGGTAAGGCGGGTACCAGGTTGAGATTCATTGGGAGAGTCCTTAGAAAATGTAGTCCATCAACAAAGGAGGTGGCTTACAAAACACTCGTTCGACCTATACTTGAGTATTGCTCATCAGTGTGGGATCCGTACCAGATCGGGTTGACAGAGGAGATAGAGAAGATCCAAAGAAGAGCGGCGCGTTTCGTCACAGGGTTATTTGGTAACCGTGATAGCGTTACGGAGATGTTTAACAAACTCAAGTGGCAGACTCTGCAAGAGAGGCGCTCTGCATCGCGGTGTAGCTTGCTCGCCAGGTTTCGAGAGGGTGCGTTTCTGGATGAGGTACCGAATATATTGCTTCCCCCTACTTATACCTCCAGAGGAGATCACGAATGTAAAATTAGAGAGATTAGAGCGCGCACGGAGGCTTTCAGACAGTCGTTCTTCCCGTGAACCATACGCGACTGG
Organism: Schistocerca serialis cubense; assembly: GCF_023864345.2. Classification (NCBI taxonomy): domain Eukaryota; kingdom Metazoa; phylum Arthropoda; class Insecta; order Orthoptera; family Acrididae; genus Schistocerca; species Schistocerca serialis. Next base: position 529,848,320 of record NC_064640.1, read on the forward strand.
AACAGGAAAGGGAGGTAATGACAGTGGCACGTAAAGTGCCCTCCGCCACATACCGTTGGGTGGCTTGCGGAGTATAAATGTAGATGTAGAGCATGTATCGGCCATATGACCGGCTCGCTTATGTTTTCCACAAACTAAATTATTGGTAAACAAGCGGCACGGCCCACTATGACGTGCCAGGGTGGCAACAAAGCGTCCGAATTTTTCACGCAAGAATGCGAAATGAACCGCCTCGTGCAGTGAGATGGAGAAGACTAGTTTAACCTATTCACCAGTCTGCTGGTTAATACCGTATATAAAAGCATCAATTGCGCATCCTTCGGCTTCTTCTAGACGCATGTTGTTACAGGCAATATCCCAACGAAGGGTATATGTATTGCATGAGGTAGCCCTGAAGTGGTCTGCAAACTGTTCAAGATATTCCCCTGACCCTCGTCTAAGGGTACAGAGTTTGTCACGGTAGTAAGTAACAACCGGCTTATCGTAATACTGTTCCTCTAAGCCTCTTGCCAGGAATTCAAATGTTTCAGCATTTTTCAGAGTGTCAGCCAACTCCATTTAGCTAATAGCTAAATACATCACCGGTCAACTTCAAGTTTGCATCATTTAATAGGAAAGTGTCGGGTCATGAACCAATGTGACCAATGTTGCCGATATTTTGGAAACATTTTTAAACATTTTCTGCCTATTTTAGAGCGAAGGAAGTGATAAAATTAGCTGCAGAAGAGCCACTTTCAGCGGTAGACAATGTAGTGGCCGGGCTGACTTCGACTTCTCTGACCTCACCAAGGGTAGTTAGGACATTGAAATCTACCTTCTGTGTGGCTGCTTGCCTTCTCAAATTAGCATTTTGCTCTTCTATTTCTATATTTTTGACCTTGACGTTGTTAAGTTTCCGTTGCAAGGCACCAATAAGGTCTTCGTCGTCATTCTCAGAGATATTATCTGCCCGAGGGCTTGTTTCTGGAGGCATGGATCTGACAGAGGTGGATCTGACAGTTACCAATAATGAATCAAAGGCAAACAGAAAATAAAACAAACCCTGTAAGCTCACGATTCTCTAATCCTTCTGGCTGGTAGATGGAGACGTACATTCGCCAGCAGTTCGGCGACGGGATGCAAAGGCAGTGGCTAGAGGCATTCACATTAGTTGCATCTTGTGGAGACGGTGGCATACGTCGCGATGGTAAAGACAGCATGGCTCTTGGGTAATCGGCAGTGTGGAGACGGCAGCTGACGCTGACTGACAGACTTTGCTCTTGGTCCTAGGTATAAAGAGTTTCAGCAGATAGTTGCCGTTCTTCTTGTTCCTGGCTGGTTCAACTTGATGGTGGCCTCTCTTTGATGGATTGTCCTAATGGATAACTGAAACAAAACAAAACTTAGGTTGCTAACAGACTAGCGGTTGTTAGACCGTTGAACTTCTTGTTCTTGTTCTTCTTTTTCTTGTTTAACTGTTGTGGGAACAACAGGTCTTCTGGATCGGCGTTCCTTCTTTCCGACCGGTGTTCCTCCTGCATCCACTCGACTGAGACATTGATGATATGTCGACAGTCCTTGGGAGTGAATATCGGGTGGGCGCTGATGAGCCACAGTTCCTTCTTCGAGATGACGTCCCACAAGATGCCACATTCATCAGAGAAATCATGCGGCTTGTGGGGGAGGGGAGGTTTAGAATCATTAGGATGAGTGAAGGGATAGAGATTATGAAGGTGAGGATACGTACGGTATCAAGCGACTTAACGATCTTCTTCAGCAACGACTGGTCGCTGTGCTTGTCAGTGAGTGACGAGCAGGCGTCCGGTTATCCGCCGTAGCAGCTTCTTTCCGCCGCGATAGGCATATCTTCTTGTGTCTGCTGCGCAACCTCCCCTTTGGGAGGGTGAGCAGGCGTCTCTGTCTCTATGGGGGCCTCCTCGGCCTTTTGCATTTCTGTAGGGGATGGAATGGGGGGGGGGGGAGGGGGTGTCCGTCTGTGTGGCGGGGTCCACTACGATGTGGAAAGACATTTCTACTTATGCTGCCCTTAGCTCTTTGGTGAACAGCTGCAGCTGGCGGCGGATGTCTTCGACTTCTGCCCTCAGTGCCACCCTTTCCTCCTCCGTAGCAGCTTTGAGGTCGGCCCTCGTGTCGTCGGAAGTTGCACACAATTTGGTGTGCATGTCTTCTTCTTCTTGGCGGCTCGGCCCGCTTCCCCCTCTTGGATTGTTTTTCTGCCGTCGAGATCGTTCTCGGCAGTTTGAGCTCAACCATGGCGGTTACTTTGTCTTCCTTTCCGCGACCGGATATGTCAGGGATGTGTAGGCGAGCGAGATGAGACGAGCGACAGCAGCAACGCTGTAATCCACAGCGAGTCGAGCAGCAGAACGATGCGGTCCGGAGACGACGGCAGTGAGGCGGGGTTTAGTTGGGCGTCGATGTCGGGACCTTCAGGGTGACGGCAGAAAAAGGCAGCAGCAATTGTGAAATAGATCTACATCAGGTGCAGAATGGCAGCACCCGGCGGCGAGATGAGCAGGGTCCAGACAGCAGCGGCGTGGAGGCCGCCAGTGACTCGGCACGGCCGGAGGCAGCACAGGGTGCAAGGCAAGCCAAAAGCGATCCACGGGCAGCAGGATGACGTGCTCACGCACACGTGTGTGGCGGGCATGTCATGCTGGCGGCATGTGCTGCGTGGCGAGGACAGTGTGCGTGCGCTACGTAGTGATGGGTAGCAAGAGCCAGAGGTGGCTACTGGCCGCACCAAAAGTTCTGCGTAGCACCTGCCGGTACTAACGTGGGATGTTGGCGGCAAGCAGCCACAAGAAGACCAGTATTCCGGATTGGACGGTGAGAACGTATCCCATGCGTGTGACACAAGATTTATACGGGACGGCAGGAGTGGGCATGGAGTCGGCATCCGGATCTGGGTGGTGAAGTGAATGATAGGTCAGCCAATTTCTAAAAAGAGCCCCAAAGGGTTTATTTACGGAAGCACCTAGGGAAGCAACCACTGCCTGGAGAGGTGGCCACTAAGAACAATATGTATAGGATGGCTTGGAAGAGCGGGAGAGGAACGTGTTAGCTGTTCAGACGCCTGTGAACAAGAAAGCGAAGTGTCTTCATCCTGTCCCGTGTACGCCCACATCCTAGACACCATGTGACCCTCTCACACTACCTCATTTTCCAGGGAGGTTGATCAAAGTTCACGCAAGGCGTCCCTTGTACAGCGATCCTTACTATGAGAACCTTGACAGGTTAACACCAAACTCTGAAGCCGTGGGAGACTGTGGGCGGCCGGCCAGAGTGGCCGAGCAGTTCTAGGCGCTACAGTCTGGAACCGCGCGACCGCTACGGTCGCAGGTTCGAATCCTGCCTCGGGCATGGATGTGTGTGATGTCCTTCGGTTAGTTAGGTTTAAGTAGATCCAAGTTCTAGGTGACTGATGACCTCAGAAGTTGAGTCCCATAGTGCTCAGAGCCATTTGAACCATTTTTAGACCGTGGGCGGTATGCCCAGTATCCGAGCTTGTGGAAAAGCATTAAGAAACTCCAACTTCAGCTGCCACAGCTACCTTTCCTGTAATTTTAATGTTGCGAAAGCCGAAACAATGCTTGAAGCGGTCACACCAACTGGAGCTGGCCGAGAAAGGTGCTGGATCGTCCTCTTCTTTCGTTAAATCTGCCTACGAGGTCTTGGCTTCAGCTTTAAAGCAGCTCTGAAGAGAAGCATGTGCTGTTGGTTGTGCTGCTCATTTGAGTGGCTTAGAATTTTTTTCCATTCTTTTGGTCGACTCCGACTGAGACTGTTGACTAGAGTCGAAGTTAGTTGATGATTGAGCAGTTCTTGGAAGAGATTTCTCTTTGTTACAAGTATTTCTCGTAGTGGATTCACGAAGTCCGAAAACACTCTGAATGTCAACAATACGCTCAAGTTCCTGATGAAGATCCAAAACTTCTAGCCTTTTTGCTAATGAACGTGACCTTAGTACACGTTTCTTAGTCTCGACAGGCACGCTTCCTTTCATTTTACCTGTTTTTTGTAAAAACAGAGTCTGTCAAGTGCAACTTCACAGCACTAATAATCCGAAGGCAGAACTGACGATTCACATCTCTCCAAACACGATAGAAGATGAGCACTGAGATAAGCTAACGCTTTATTGCTTCAGCGTACTATTAACAGATGGCAGCACTTGACTTAAAATTAAAATCGCGTATATGCCAAAACTCGGGTAACGAATCCGTGCTTGTTCTACCAGCTATATTTGTCCGCGCAGGGAGTCAGTTCGCCCACTACCGTCTTTCTTTGTGTTCTCACACAAAGTAACCCTAGACTTTAAAGCCTGCCTGAGTGTTGTCAACCAAAAGTAAGTTATTCCACTAAGAGCATACTCAAACTCCACTACTGTATCATATATAATTGAGAATATGGCATACACAAATTGCTGACGATATATAGGCTACATAAAGAACTTAAACTATAAAGAAGTATTGGGTTAGATAGAGCAGCAATCAGTCATAGAATTAAGTTGCTTTAATATGACATGTATAGTCACAACGCAGATCAGATTTCGACCTATGTCAGGTCATTATCAATGCTAAAACAAATACAAGAGTATATATTATAATGTGATTTACAAAGTTATAAGTCCTTCACATCGTTGTCTTTTAATGTTAGCATTACATACCAGTGCGGAATTGTAGCAGTTGTTCGTGCTCATGTGAATGCTTGCCCAGTTGAACCATTACTGTCGTAAAATTATATGTTGGTTTCACAGTACACATCGGTTTTGTGTATGGCTCCCTCTATGAGCTGCGCCTGAAGTTTACAGTTTTGACGACATTTTTTGTAATATTTATGTTGTATAGTAACTAAGTAATAACATGAAATTATTATGAGTAAAACTATGTAAAATTACAATTCTTACTTTTTCTCATGTCTGTAATGTGCTAGATGTTTAAAATTACTATAGCACGTAACAGTGACAGTTTACGCCTCATGGGCTAAAATTAATTATAAAACTGATATGGCTACGTTATGTACGTTATAGGAAGTATTGCATATTTTGTCGTGTTGGGACCTGTCTTAACTTAATTAGTTGCAACTTTTCAATATGTCGCACTTAGTGGCCGAGAAATAAGAACAATATAATAAAGCGTGATATTTTGAACACTTATTTTGAAAAATGACAGTTTTAAGTATTAATTGTTGCTAATAAAGAAACATATTACGTACCTTTCTAAGTAGGGCATATGACTGACAGCGACACCAAGGACGACAGTGATGGACTTAAAGATTATGGATCATTCACAAGGTCGCTTTTAATATAATAATTGTTGTTTGATGCAACAGGTACTTTCCTCTTTAAATAAAATTTGATTGCGATGGTATAAGGAATTAATTCGCAAGTGTATTTTGTTAACTTTATGTGTGAAATGTTTCTATGATTCTTAAAATGTCAGTGAGGTATGTGAACCCATAAATATAGCAATATTCTGGCCATCATTTAGTAGCTGAATTCAGTTCTAGGACATTCTGGAATAATAAGGAGAGATTTTTTTTATCTTGCTTAACACGTGAGGGTCACATAAATTTAAATTGTCTAACTTCTCGCTCTTGACGAGGAAAGAAGATTTGATAGAATTGACTGCCAGAATTCTGATTAATTTTGTGCTCTCTGGTTACAAGTATATATTTTTATATTTTTACCAACACAATATTCTATTATCTGTAGCTGTCATCACGAATTACATTTAAAGAAATATTTTTTTAAGTTTGTAAAGACGTGTAACCTACACAGTTGAGCAATTCGAAGACGATTTCAATCTTCTCATTGTTTTTACTATGATTCCAGCACCTGTTCGTCTTTGTCAGTGAGCCTATACATACATTTTCCAAACTTAAGAATATGTTCTTCCGTAAGTGGATATGTAATACAACAATGGCGCTTACTTTGCGTGTCGATTCGTACTCTTAACAAGTCACTTAGTGTGTTTGGGTTTAGCCTATTACGTTTTTTAGTTTTAATGCCTGTCATCATGGAGAACGCCTATTCGAAATCTGCATTTCCATGCGGCAAGACTAGTATTATTTTTGTTAGTTTGACAATATTCGAGAACACATACTTGCATCAATTTTTTTTTTTTAATATCACCTATTGCTTTCCAGAATTTTACGCTGTTGTGTTACCGTAACGCCTCTTTTTCTGTATCAGAAAAAAACGCCTTTACTTTGTTGAACTCTAAGAGGGCTTCCTGTTTATCGACTTTCCTTTCATACTTCTCGGCAAGTTCTCTTATATAATACTTTCTCTGAATCGGGACTACCGTCAACTTCTAGATTCACAAATGTCATGTTCTCATATCCCGAAGCGCCAAATAAACTGGTATAGGCATGCGTATTCGAATACAGAGATATGTAAACTGGCAGAATACGGCGCAGTGTAAGACTACAAGTACCTGTGCGCAATTGTTAGATCAGTTACTGCCACTAAAATGACAGGTTATCAAGATTTAACTGAGTTTGAACGTGGTGTTATAGTCGGCGCACGAGCGATGGGATACAGAATCTCGGAGGCAGCGATGAAGTGGGGATTTTGCCGTACGACCATTTCACGAGTGTGCCGTGAATATCAGGAATCTGGTGAAACATCAAATCTCCGACATCGTTGCGGTCAGAAACAGGTCATGCAAGAACGGGACCAACGACGTCTGAAGAGAATCGTTCAACGTGAAAGAAGAACAAGCCTTCCGCAAATTGCTGCAGATTTTAATGCTGGGCCATCAACAGGTGTCATCGAGCGAACCATTCAACGAAACATCATCGATACGGGCTTTTGGTGCCGAACTCGCACTCGTGTACGCTTGATGACTACACGACACAAAGCTTCACGCCTCGTCTGGGCCCGTGAACAACGACATTGGACTGTTAATGATTGGAAACATGTTGCCTGGGCAGACGAGTCTCGTTTCAAATTGTATCTGATGGTTGGACGTGTATGGGTATGGAGACAACCTCATGAACTCATGGGCCATGCATGTCAGCAGGGGATTGTTCAAGCTGGCGGAGGCTCTGTAATGGTGTGGGGCGTGTGTGGTTGGAGTGATATGGGACCCCTGATACGTCTAGATACGACTCTGACAGGTGACACGTACGTGAGCATCCTGTCTGATCACCTGGATCCGTTCGTGTCCATTGTGCATTCCGACGAACTTGAGAAATTCCAGCAGGAGAGTGCGACACCCCACACGTCCAGAATTGCTACAGAGTGGCTCCAGGAACACTCGTATGAGTTTAAACACTTCCGCTTGCCACCAAAATCGAACATTATTGAGCATATCTGGGATGCCTGGTAACGTGCTGTTCAGATGAGATCTCCACCCCCTCGAACTCTTACGGATTTACGGACAGCCCTGCAGGATTCATGGTGTCAGTTCCCTCCAGCACTACTTCAGACATTAGTCGAGTCCATCCTACGTCGTGTTGCTGGCACTTCTGCGTGCTCGCGAGGGCCATACACGGTTAGGCAGGTGTACCTGTTTCTTTGGCTCTTCAGTGTATAAAAAGATTTTGCTAGAAACTTCTTGTAGGCATCACTCACACACTTTTGGTAAAATTTCACGCAAACTGGCCCTCATTGCTCTATGTCCCTATACAGTCTTATAGTACCTTTACAGTTTGTCCCCCCTCCCCCACCCCACCCACATTAACTTCAATACTGAAAAGTACTTTAGGTTCATATACATTTACAGTCTCAAACTTCTCGTCCTTGATGAGGAAGGAAGGTTTGATAAAATTGACTGTAAGAATTCTCTACTCTCTGGATGTAGATCCTTTCCATAGACTCTCCGTGACTGGAACATCGAACTGAACTGATGAACTGGTGGGAGTACGTGGTTCAAAACCGAAGTTGTAGCGATTCTGAGATTCAGAAAAATGATATTCCTTACAGTAGTCTTATCTTCGAATGACGCTTCTCTAAATAGCTCAACAAGAACGTTCCATTATCGCAGTACATGATTAACGCAGTTCGAAAGTGCTAACCACTTGTTTTAGAGGGGTTGATATTTATAATTGAGATGGATGCATGATATTCTGAAATTCCTCTAATATATTCTGGCGCTGTGGAGAACGAGAAAAATAGCTGTAAATGTTCCATATCAGAGCTTCGTCATATCTAGGGAGTTTTCGTGAAAAAGTTATGGCAACTAAATGAGCTGGATGACAAAAACGACCGTTCAGAATTACCTCGGAGTTTTCACTTAAGCGGTGGGTCTCTAATCATTCATTCTTACCTAACATAACGTGGGCAAAATCCTACAACGTTATCAATAGATAACTCGAACCTCTCTATATAATTTTCGTAGAGGTTAAGTGGATCCTTAGCGTTATCTTCGTCTCCACCCATGGGAATTAGATGAAGAAGTTGTTTTCACTTCAGAATTGTCTGGGTATCTTACTAACACACATTAATCTGATATTACTGATATCTGAACTCTCATTTATAAGGATTAAAAACGGTTGTTCGTTAGATCATTACTCAACTGGTCGTTAATATTTTTGCAAAGTGCATTCTTCATAATGATTGTGCATTTTGTACGACTGTTACTGTTTTTGGAAATGTTGATTCCAGTCTCATATCGGTCACTGTAGTAACCTTTGGCTCTTTCTCTAGTTTAAATACCTCAGAAAGAACTAAATAACATGCAGTAACAGTGAGCTTCTGCTACACTGACGTAAATAATGTTAATGTGTTCTATATTTCTATTGAAATTCTTGTAATGTAATTCATTGCTTTAGCTTTAAAGCTAAAATTCATAAAATACAATTTAACAATAATACTATAACAGTCATAATATCCATTGCCATTGTGTCTAGGAATACTGCCTACGCGGTTCGCTAGACAAACAGTCAAACTACTCGTATTAATGAGTTTTATTTGCAGTGACTGCTGATCTCTAACTGACAAAAATCTTTCCTGAACTGCTATCGATGTGCCTAAAGTTGACGCTGCTATCCAAGTGGGCCGCCACCAGTCGGACGCGGCGCTTACATCCTCTTCATGAAGGGGCCGCTGCTGTCGCGCTGTCGTCCTGGGAGGGAGGTCGGTCAGCGTGCGATTAGCTGACTTCTTCTCACAGCCGTCTCTCCGTCGTTCCCGACTGGCGTGCCGGAGCTTCACTTTACGCAGTAACATCCCCCTCCTCTCCCCCCCTACAAGCGACGGATCGTCGTCGTATATGGAGCACGACAAAGGGGGGGGAGGGGGCAGGGGGAGGCAGGAGCGTGGACGCTCTGATGGACCGGAAGCTGTGGCTACAGAGGACGTCAGCCTTCCAGTCGTATCCCGCCATCCGGCCTTCGCTCTTATGGAAACGTCCCCCAGAAAATGTCCAGAAGTGTATGCGTCAGTGACCTCTATACTAACTGGATGGCGAACTTCGGCTGTCACAGCGTGCCGTCGTCTGTTAGCGCCGCCATATTGCAGTTAGGCAAGAAACTGTACGTGATATTTCAGTTAGAAAGGCGGCACTCGTTTTCGTTCGATAATATCTACATTCTTGACGATAATAAAACTAACTAGATTAACATTAAAGCAACGAACTACCAATTTTGTTTTACGCTCATTAACACTAAAGTCTACTGTAATATCGTAAATATAAAGTACCTAGAAGCGAAACAATATTTTTCCCCGGCGCAAGGAACAGTTTTATTCACATATGTAATGCACTTATCAGTGGCGACATCATCTTTGGCGTCGGCAAAAAACGTAATGGGGTTTATTTAAACGTGAATTTGGATATCCACAACAATATGCTAATTATTGTCAGGCACCGTATGAAACAACCAAAATTACGTGTGACACTGACACGAAAATTGTTCTCTTCTTTTACTGAACTAATTCACATGTACCAACGTGGAAATTGCGATGAAATCAGTTAGTTTAAAGGATATATTTAACTGAGAACTAACGTATATAAACAGTTCAGTCAATCTGAGTAACTTTGAACCACTTTTTTCCGTCTTTTTGAAAGTACTGCACACACAATCTACATCACAACAGACACCAAAATTTCACCCGTATTGCTAAGGTGTGCTTGGCAATTAGGAAATATGTACTAGAGACGCTCTCTTGGAGTAAACTTTCAATTTTAATACTGGTACAAAATTATTCAGTCATTCTGGGTAACTTTAGTCTTAAAAAACATAGTATTTTTCCCACATCTAATGTTCTGAATAAATTTACATCCCAACAAAAGGAAATCAGGTGTTAATAAGAAACAAAAACAGTGTTAATTCAGTTTCCAGATTTACTTTGAAATATCAAGATGTTTGTATAAACCAGGCAGTGTTCAACTTAAATCACTGTCAGAAGCTTACTTCACAGTCAAAGCAATTAAAGAAAAATCACAAGCCTAAGAGCTTTTAGGGACGTGGAAAGACATTTGAATGAATCACACAGGTAATAAAACGTTACATTTGGTACAAAATAATACAAACAGGTGGAACACCAGCCATTTAAAACAAGAATAGCAATTGGTACAAAGATACCATGATTAGAAACTTCCTGGCAGATTAAAACTGTGTGCCCGACCGAGACTCGAACTCGGGACCTTTGCCTTTCGCGGGCAAGCGCTCTACCAAATGAGCTACCGAAGCATGACTCACGCCCGGTACTCACAGCTTTACTTCTGCCAGTACCTCGTCTCCTACCTTCCAAACTTTACAGAAGCTCTCCTGCGAAACTTGCAGAACTAGCACTCCTGAAAGAAAGGATATTGCGGAGACATGGCTTAGCCACAGCCTGGGGGATGTTTCCAGAATGAGATACCATGGATACCATGGATACCATGATTAGTTAAAAGTTACCCTGATTCTAATGTCCCAAGGAACACCTTCATATGTCTATGTACTTTTTTATCATTTGTAAAATGATGAATACTGTAAACATTAAGCATGAGCAAGGGTATTGAAATGAGAACACAAAAACACATTGTAACACGAAATATGAAATTTATTTTTGTCATTTCCATATATTTTTAACCACTGCTGCAATGTTACAGGCACAACACTACACATTACTGAATAAAATAATCTTACTGAGTTTTTGTCTTACACTAGTTGTATTGTGACCTATTTTCTCAACTGAAAACCTTTTCCCATGTATTTTCAGCCGCACCTGAATGTACGTGGATGCAATCTTATGTACAAGCTGTGTCTCATGCAAATCTTCAATTCCGCATTCATTATGGAAGTCATGGTTAAGTTTAGGGAATGAATAGTTCACAAATTTTTTAAGGACACGCATGACAATCTTACTACTTAAGTGCTTTTGCCTCATGTCACCATTGACAACAAACATTTCAAACAATTTTTCTGAGTGCTCCACCACAGAGTATACAGCATTACTTGTTTCAATAAGCTTGCCTCGGCTTACAAATTTTGTGAATGAGCTCTTTTCAGCAGTACTAAGAAGTGCATATGTTGCATCATTACAAACAACGGGTGGCCTGAGAATGTAGAGGCAGTTCTTACATGTAACTTCTTTTGAAATTGTGAGGGCAACATACATTGCAACGTAGTACAAAATGTTCTGCTTGTATGTGGAAAACAGAGTACCCTCTTCAATAAGTGGGCACCATTTTTCTACTTCATCTACAAACATACAAGAATCATCTACAAGAGGACACTTTTGTGATCGGAAATCATACAGTCCTACAGGTACCTTTGAACACATGTTAAAATTTGCTCAGCTTCCCCCAACAGTGCTAACATTAGTGCCTAAAAGCAACTCGTGCATAGCACACTTCAACTGATATGATTTTCGGTTGTTATTCCAACCCCCTCTAGATCTCACACATGAGAAGAAGAGTTCAATATGATCTTGGGAAAACTTATATGTCAATAAATATTGCAGAGGAGAATTTTCCCTAGTCATTATTTCCAGTACAATGGCTTTAATCGAATGCGTGTTCAAAATTATGCCAAAGGCAAAAGTATTTCTTTGGTGCTGCAAGAGAGAAACACCATTCACTTCTAAACTTCTTATATAAGATTCTGTCTGATGAAAAATGTCAAGCCAATATGCCTGATTACTGAGTTTCAGGCTGGTTTCATATCCTGAAGCTAGAGGATTTCTAGAGATAAAGCTATCAAAAATTCTGTCTATAAATCTCAAAAACTCCACTGTTGCCTCACTACGATGGAATCTGGGATGGCCAGCTCTTCTCAAAAAGTCTATAGTATCTGCAACACTAGAACTGAGTGTTTGAACTGCTAAGCTGACATTTTACTTTTTATTAACATAATTAATATGTTGTTCTGACAACTTGTTAGCAAATGTCATGCCTTCCTCAATTTGCAACTCATTTAGTTCTTTTAAGTACTGCCACTTAATATGGCCATTTGTAAACTCTGTAACACCTACTTCTGCTAATGCATTTCGAGCAAGTTTCACTAAATGACACATATCCAGAACGCAGTAAACATTGTGGTTTGAAACTCAGTGAAGAAACTGAGAAGAAAAAACTTTTTGATGAAAATTAATACTGCATCCCAATGAACGAAGATTGCTTATATTTTTCCTTATGCCATCACAAGTGACTGCCCAAATTCTGATTCCTGAATTGCTTAGCCTCTCCAGAGCAGAGTTTATTAACTTCGCCTGGACACTACCATCAAAGCCATTCACTAAAAAGTAAGCTACAGGACACTTAAATTTACCTTTTATGGACACAAGTATAAAAACTAATGCCTCTGAAGCTTCTTTCACTTCTTTTGATTGTTAAACTTCTCCTCCAAAATCTACAAAACCTGTATACCTCTTAGTATACAGAGAAGTTGCAGCATTAGAAAATTGTAGCGAAATGCAGGAAGATCTGCAGCGGATAGGCACTTGGTGCAGGGAGTGGCAACTGTCCCTTAACATAGACAAATGTAATGTATTGCGAATACATAGAAAGAAGGATCCTTTATTGTATGATTATATGATAGCGGAACGAACACTGGTAGCAGTTACTTCTGTAAAATATCTGGGAGTATGCGTGCGGAACGATTTGAAGTGGAATGATCATATAAAATTAATTGTTGGTAAGGCGGGTACCAGGTTGAGATTCATTGGGAGAGTGCTTAGAAAATGTAGTCCATCAACAAAGGAGGTGGCTTACAAAACACTCGTTCGACCTATACTTGAGTATTGCTCATCAGTGTGGGATCCGTACCAGATCGGTTTGACGGAGGAGATAGAGAAGATCCAAAGAAGAGCGGCGCGTTTCGTCACAGGTTTATTTGGTAACCGAGATAGCGTTACGGAGATGTTTAATAAACTCAAGTGGCAGACTCTGCAAGAGAGGCGCTCTGCATCGCGGTGTAGCTTGCTCGCCAGGTTTCGAGAGGGTGCGTTTCTGGATGAGGTATCGAATATATTGCTTCCCCCTACTTATACCTCCCGAGGAGATCACGAATGTAAAATTAGAAAGATTAGAGCGCGCACGGAGGCTTTCAGACAGTCGTTCTTCCCGCGAACCATACGCGACTGGAACAGGAAAGGGAGGTAATGACAGTAGCTCGTAAAGTGCCCTCCGCCACACACCGTTGGGTGGCTTGCGGAGTATAAATGTAGATGTAGATGTAGATGTAGTTTCCTGGTCCCACACTACCTGTTTTCTAATTGCCATACTGTCTATTATGAAGCTAGAATCTTTAAATTCAGTCCTCACTTGATGGTTAAACTCAAAGTACCTGAACACGTCACTTAAAATGCCAGGATCACAATTCACAGTTCCTGCCCAACGAGAAATCAGTGATTTGTGAGGCAGAGGCATTAATGTCTGTAAATATTCATACGCCTTAGGAGAGTAAAAATACACTGTCATTGCAAACATTTTAATGTCTGTTTTGTACCTGTTTCCCTTGGATGACACACTATTGTTCAATAAATTGCACACTAGTTCCACCTGAGTCCCTGTTTGTTGATTCAGGAATTCATGCAGCTTCTCTGTTAGATGACCCTTCTCTTTCAGAACACTTATGATATCTTTCGTTGAATAGTTTTTCTTCTCTCTTCTCCTAATTTTTTCCTGCAGGCTCTTTATTTTTCTTCTCAGTGCCTCCACAACATCTGGTAAAAAACTGCATGTGTCAGTGGTCTTGTCAATCATTACTATTTGTGTTTGAGATCCACATTCCTTAGATGTTTCACAACTCTGAGAAAACTGAAACAAGAATAGAATATGAAACAAAGTTTGGCAAGTACTTATGAGAAAATATTTTTGTTTGAAAACAAAAACAATGTTTATGTGACGTGACTAACCTGTTCAATATAATCATGAGCTTCTGCAGTAGGCTGTTCGGTTGTTATTCTAATCTGTCGCCTTGGTTGCTTTTCCTTGGGCATTAAATGCGTCGGAAACGCAAACTGTGATGGCACGGCATCAGGCTTGAGATGCCTTCTCGAAGTACCAGGCCTTACTAAATAATCTTCTTCCAAGAAGTGATCTCCACACAAGAAACTAGCCCTTGTAGGCGTGAAACCTTTGCGTTTAATAGTAATGACCCTCTGTTTCAGCAAATCGCCTTTTTGCAGAGGAAACCTGTCCAAAATAGAAGACACATTGTATCATGCAAGGCAACGACCAAGATATTCACGAGATTGTTGTCATTTCTTGACATTCAATTATTACCTGTGGAAAGTTAAATTACTTTCCTTATTCCACCGATTCGTACAGTTGCATGCAGAGCACGAAATAACCATTTTACACTCATAACATACACTTCGTTAACACCAAGAGAAACTAACTAAAAGATGGTGGACGATATAAACAATCTTGAGACGGCACGGACAAGCGCTATGGTCAAAGACAGAAGATGTTCATCCAGTTAGTATGGAGATCACTGGTATGCGTACACCACCTGAGGCCCGTATCAAGCTATAGAAGGCGTCGACCGTTGCGGTGTTTGCGGGTCCAGCTCCATCGGTAGCAAGAGAGGAGGTGGAGGAGGCGAAGGCTCCGTCTCCATGGGGTCGTCCCGCGGTGTCGTGATGGCACCCTCTGGTGGCTGCTGTGGCCCCACTGTCCTAGGGATCCGTGAATCTGGGGGAAGAGATACAGAAGGATCACCGTGCACATGACAGTGGCGAATTTGATTGTGATGTAGGCGCTGCAATCCGTCTAGCCCTGAAATGAGATACATGCATGCGCCAAGTCGACGAAGGACCTCGCCTCACGCCCACCGTCTGCTGCACCAAAAACCCTGAAAAACACAATATCATGCTGCGCGGAGCGATACTTGTGGCCTTATTTCGGCGCCGTATGACGAGGACAGTGGAGCAGGCGGAGCAGTGTCCAATGGCGGCGGCCGCGAAGCAATTCCGCCGGCGATGGTCCATCTCGTGGATGCGAACGATAGGGGCGAGAAACAGTTGCAATGCTTGATCCTTGCTGTGTGCGACGCGAAGTTTGGCCATTTGCTGCTTGAAGGTTCTGAGAAAACGTTCCGCTTCGCCGTTTGACTGTGGATGGAACGGTGCACTAGTTAGATACTGAACGCAATTGCGTTCGCAGTATGTTTCGATCTCATTTGAGGTGAACTGTGGGCCATTGTCCGACACTATGACTTCAGGCAAGCCTTCGAGGCAAAAAATAGAAGACAGCGCCTGAACTGGGAAACATGACGCTGTCGAGTTCACTGCCACAGCAAAAAAAAAAAAAAAAAAAAAAAAAAAAACTTTCTATAAGAGTCTACCACAATCAACCAACGAGTTTTCTAAGAAGGTCCAGGAAAATCTACACACTTCAAAAAAAGTTTTGCATCACGTCGGTTCCGAGAATTCCGGAACCTGTACAGAAAATTGGAATAGAGATCAACATAAAAATCATTTCCGCCCTTTATATTGCTCATGAAAACCACACATCACATGTTGTACCACCATACAGCGAGACCTTCATAGGTGGTGGTCCAGGTTGCTGTACACACCGGTACTTCTAATACCCAGTAGCATGTCCTCTTGCATTGATACATGCCTGTATTCGTCGTGGCATACTATCCACAAGTTCATGAAGGCACTGTAGTTCCAGATTGTCCCACTCCTCAACGGCGATCCCTCAGAGTGGTTGGTGGGTCACGTCGTCCATAAACAGCCCTTTTCAATCTATCCCAGTCATATTCGATAGGGTTCATGTCTGGAGAACATGCTGGTCACTCTAGTCGAGCGATGTCGTTATCCTGAAGGAAGTCATTCACAAGACGTGCGAGATGGGGCGCGAATTGTCATCCATGAAGACGAATGCCTCGCCAATATGCTGCCGATATGGTTGCACTATCGGTCGGAGGATGACATTCATGTATCATTCAACCGTTACGGCGCCTTCCGTGACCATCAGCGGCGTACGTCGGCCCCACATAATGCCACCCTAAAACAGCAGGGAACCTCCACCTTGCTGCTCTCGCTGGACAGTGTGTCTGAGGCGTTCAGCCTGACCGTGTTGCCTCCAAACACGTCTCCGACGATTGTCTGGTTGAAGGCATATGCGACACTCCTAGGTGAACAGAACGTGATGCCAATCCTAAGCGGTCCATTCAGTACGCTGTTGGACCCATCTGAAACGCACTGCACAAAGTAACAATGCAGACGCGATCGAATCGCGGTGTTGACCGTCTAGGCATGGTTGAACTACAGACAACACGAGCCATGTACTTCCTTCCTGATGGAATGACTTGAGCTGATCGGCTGTCGGTCCCCCTCCGTCTAATAGGCGCTGCTCATGCATGGTTGTTTACATCTTAGGGCGGGTTTAGTGACATCTCTGAACAGTCAAAGGGACTGCGACTGAGGTACAGGATCCACAGTCAACGTCTATCTTCAGGAGTTCTGGGAACCGGGGTGATGCAAAACTTTTTTTGATGTGTGTATGTGCACACGATGCAATGGCGATTGCGACTTGCCAAGCAGATAATTTTTTTGGCGGACCGGACTGATCTTCCGCACATGCGTGACACTGTGACGTCATCTGTTCTATTTGGGTGTCCATACCCAGCCAAGTACAGTGTCGACGCGCTGACTGTTTTGTGTGAACAATCCCCTAGTCCTTTTTGCAATGCTCTGGAGATCAACGCACGTGACTGCCCACTGTCATTTTGAACAAGAATCACACCTTGCTGCATAGCGAGGCTATGCCGACGTGCAAAGTATCGGTGCACTACAGAGCTCTTTATGCTATGCAATGAGTGAGACCAGGATGTGGCAATGTATTGTAGCAAAATGTTCAAAACTGAGTCAGCTTCCGTTGACTGTGCAATTTTCCTATAGTCCAAAGGAAAGGATTGAAGCAATTCAGAATCGTGAGCATCAATGTGACAACAAGATGCAACAGAAGCGTCAAAGTCTGTATCAGGGCCAATCGGAATATGTGAAAGTGCGTCCGCATTACCATGTTGAGCTGTCGGACGCTACACTATCTCGTACTGGTATTGAGACAACAACAAAGCCCATCTTTGCAATTTTTGGGCAGTTCGTACAGGTACCGGCTTCACTGGATGAAACGAGGACTAGAATGGCTTGTGATCCGTTACTAAGTAGAATTTTCTGCCATACAAATAGTGGTGGAATTTGGTAACACCATACACAGTATCCAATGCCTCTTTCTCTGTCTGTGAATAGTTACACTGAGCTTTAGACAACACTTTTGATGCGAAAGCCATAGGTCTGTCTTTATCACCAACACTGCAGCGATTCCGTAAGAGGAGGCGTCAACTTGCTACACAACTGAGCAATGTATCTTTAAGTTTCTGAAAAGCTACTTAGCACTCATCTGTCCAAACAAAGAAGATATTATTGCCACGCAAGCGATGCAATGGAGCTGCTATTTCGCAGCATTTGGTATGAACCGAATATAGTAATTCATTTTCCCAAGAACTGACAGCAATTCTGCGACCTTGCAAGGAACTGGCAGGTCGCGTATGGCTAACAAATGTGACTGAAGAGGATGCACACCTTGACTATTTATGATATGACCAAGATACTGCAACTCAGATTTAAAAAAGTCACACTTGTCCTGTCTACACTTTAGTCCCGCATCAGACAACACACGAAACAAAGCACGAAAATTTGCAATTTGTCTTTCAGATGTACGACCTGCTACGACAATATTGTCCATATAGTTTGAGCAGGTTGGTACTTGAGCAGTCATCTGTTCCAAACACCGTTGGAAAATGGCGGATGCGGAAGCACTGCCAAAAGGCAAATGCAAATATTTAAACAGGCCCAAATGAATGTTCACAACACACACGGTTTGGAATTCTTCATCTAGTGGTATTTGAAGATATGTGTAGCGCAAATCAATTTTTGGAAAGTAGCGAACAGCACCTAATTGTTCATGAGATCCTCTGGGCGTGGCAGTGGGTAAGTATCAATCACAGTTTGTGGGTTGACTGTAGACAAAGTCAACACAGAGGCGAATGCGACCTGAAGGTTTGGGAAGCAAAACAGGTGGACTTGCCCACTGACTAGCTTTCATGGGCGCAATAGCTGTACTATCTTACAATTCCTTAAGTTCAGCAGCGACTTTGTCCCATAATGCAATGAGACCAGTTCTGACCCGGAAAATTTCGGCTGAGCATTGTCTTTCAGAATAATATGTGCAACAAAATTGTTAGCGTTGCCTAAACCTACAGAAAAGAGGTCCGGGAATTCTTTTAGCAATCTAGCTACACTGTCTTTGGCATTGAATGCAGTCACTGGCAACACATTGTCCTGAATTTTAAAGCCAAACAAATCAAACGAATCATGGCCGAAAATGTTCTCACAATCGCGTGATTGTAGTACAGTGAAAGTCACAGTTCACGTATGTGAACGATTCATGGCAGACAAAGTACATTTTCCGAGAATGGGAACGTCTTGTCCATTGTAAGTCCTCAGGCGCATGCTACTTTTATACAGGCATGGGGAGCTAACAGTTCATAGGTGTTACGATTCAGCAATGTAATAGAGGCATCCATGTCCAACTGAAATTTCAGACGTTTTCCACTAGGATGCGGAGGAACAAAACGTTTGTTGGACTGTCGTAGCACTGAAGAAACTGTTTGTTTGCTAGTTTTGCTAATGCCTGGAACAGGCTTTGAATACACTGCAGTGATTACATGGGCCATAGGCCTGGATTTTTGCAAGGTGACAGAATCCTTATGTTCGTTCCGTTGCAAACATACGGATTGTACGTGACCTATCTTGCCACAAGTGCCGGCCGTTGTAACCGAGCGGTTCTAGGCGCTTCAGTCAGGAACCGCGCTGCTGCTATGGTCGCATGTTCGAATCCTACTTCGGGCATGGATGTATGTGATGTCCTTAGGTTAGTTAGGTTTAATTAGTTCCAAGTCTAGGGGACTGATGACCTCAGATGTTAAGTCCATAGTGCTTAGAACCATTTTGCCACAAGTGTAACACTGTGCTTATCTGGACGGACGATCTTGGTGTTTCTGCCGTGAATAGCACCGAGGCCATGACTTAATTCTATTCACTGATGTGGCCACCTGTTTAGGGAACTGTTTACGTGGCTTGACAGGCACGTGCTGTTGCCTACTGGGCTGGTCGTGGGCAGGGGACGACTCAACCTGACAAATTGGTGGCTGCTCAAACTTTTCCGCCACTATGGCACCTGAATCATACTGATCCAGAATTTGCACTACATCCTGGAATGATGGATCGAACTGTTCCAAAATCTGTTCTCTAGGTCTGATATCAGTTACGTTGTACATGATCGCAACACGCAACATCACATCTGAATATAAAGCACCACAAGCACATTTGAATTTGCATTTTCACGTCATACCCTGCAAATCTGTTACCCACTAGCGATAAGTTTGGTCTGACCTTTTCTTGCAATCAAATAATTGGTATCTGGCTGCCACCACATTCACTTGTTGGTCATAATAAAAAAAATGGCTCTGAGCACTATACGACTTAACATCTGAGGTCACCAGTCCCCTAGAACTTAGAACTACTTAAACCTAACTAACCTAAGGACATCACACACATCCATGCCCGAGACAGGATTCGAACCTGCGGCCGTAGCAGTCGCGCGTTTCCGGACTGAGCGCCTAGAACCGCTCGGCCATCGCGGCCGGCTGGTCATAATAGTTAGAGAATTTACAACCTGATCATAGGAGAGTTCAGTTGGAGTGGCGTTAGGGAATAATTTCTGTATGAGGCGGAAGACTGCACTTCCTACTGTTGACGAAAAGTAATGTAGTTTCACAGTACCTGATACTTTGTGAGCAATGGTGTGGGCTTCATACTGTTGCAACCACTCTTCTTTTTCGGGTAAACTGACTAAAAGGTGGTATGGCACTCAGAGATACAGTCGTGGCATGTTGTGCTGCATTGGTGGCTTGGTTTGCGAGTAACTGCTGTACAGTATTGAGAAGGGCTGCAATCCGCTGCGTCTGAAACTGTAACATTCGTGTTAGCTGTGTTGTATCTATCGCTTGCAGCTGAGGCGCCTGAGCAGGGGGTGGGGGAGATGGGTTGCTCATTTTGGAATAGGCAAAAGCAATAAACAGCCAATGCAAGCAATAAAAATAAGCACACAAGCAAAGAAAATTCCTGCAACGCCGACCTGAATAGAAAAACGGTTAAAACATGTAAACAGACCCCTGCAAAGAGCAGACAAGGTAGAATTAAGGCACCAGCAAAACACAAACGCCCACAACAAAACAAGATCTGTGGCAGCTGGTTGCTCTGGGTTCACCTCATAGCCAACCTTGTTGTGTCTAGGAATCCTTCCTACTCGGTTCGCTAGACAAATAGTCAAACAACTCGTATTAATGAATTT
Source organism: Schistocerca serialis cubense (assembly GCF_023864345.2). Classification (NCBI taxonomy): domain Eukaryota; kingdom Metazoa; phylum Arthropoda; class Insecta; order Orthoptera; family Acrididae; genus Schistocerca; species Schistocerca serialis. The sequence goes on from NC_064640.1 coordinate 529,869,124, forward strand.
TATTACAAAAACACAATTACAGATACTTAATTTGGCAATTACACAGATCTGTCACAAGCAAAGGGCGACATACGAGATAATCAGTCTTGCAGTGACTGCTGATCTATAACTGACAAAAGTCTTTCCTGAACTGCTATCGAAGTGCCTGAAGTTGACACTGCCATCTAAGTGGGCCGCCACCAGTCGGGCGCTGTGCTTGTGTCCTCTTCATGTAGGGGCCGCTGCTGTCGCGTTGTCGTCCTGGAAGGGGAGTCGGTCAGCGTGCGATTGGCTGACTTCTTCTCACAGCCTTCTCTTCTCTGTCGTTCGTGACTGGCGTGCCGGCACCTGGCTAGCCGTAATCTAACTCGTACGAATTAAATTTATAGTTCCAGTTGTTATTGTCGATTACCAACTATCGGTAGCATCCTTAAGTGTTTGCTGTCTTAAATTTTATCGTCTCCGAAATAATATAAAAACGTGCAGTTTTAACTTTAGGCAACATTCACAGTACATACTAAATCCGTATTAGTCTGTAAATTACTAACGATGAACAATTAACGTAATACTGAATTAAATGCTTTTTTGCATTTGGATTGGAAATTTACGGAGGTTTTACATTCAGCCAAAGAAAGTTAGTGTGCAGGAGCAGGCTTCGTTTTACTCTGACCCTACACATTGTACACAGTTGGCGGGGCTACGGCAACATGCTCCTATTTCCACCGAGTGATCAAAACACGGTCATGTCGCATTAACTAAGACCTCCGTGACACATGGATATACACAAACATGCAGAAAACCGAGCAAACGTTCTCCAAATGTGGAAGTGACTGGATACAATCGAGTACAGTGCTATACTACGATTCCCGATCAGTGCATTTGGACTGAGCTATATTGGCTACACATTCTATTACTGTCCCTCCAAGTGTATCTTTCTATATATGCCACATACATGTGAGTACCTGGCATAGTTAGTATCATGGCAGGGTGGGTGAAACATCCTCATCACAAGGACTTTGTTGTCGGTGACTGGTTCTGTGAAGATGCAAAAGGAAACCTGAGGAAGAAGAACGGAATTTTCCTTCCTGATAATATACGAGCAATTATTGTAGGTCCATCCAACTGCAGGAAGACTAATGTCCTCATGACGCTGCTAACACATGTAGATGGAGTCCGATTTGTACATGTTTGTGTATTCTCAAAAACACTGTTTCAACCCAAGTATCAGCTATTACAGGAGATATTGCGCGGTGTAGATGGTGTTACATACACGACATTCGGTGAAAGCGGTGACATCCCTCCACCTGAAAAAGCAAAGCCAAACACTGACTTCATATTTGACGATGCTACTTTGGAAAACCAAGTCCAAAGTCGAAAATATTTCTGTTTCGGTCGTCATATGGGTGCTGATGTGTTTTATCTAAGCCAAACATATAACAGAATCCCGAAACAGTTGGTTAGGAATAATGCAAACTTCATTATAGCCTTCAAACAAGACAATCTGAATTTAAAACACATTTACCAGGCGCATATCGGAACTGACATGTCGTTCAATGATTTTGTAAAGAAATGTGCCGATTACTGGAATCATTCACAGTATGGGTTTCACGTTATTGACAAAACAAGAAAACTGAGTGATGGTAGGTACAGGCGAAACTTTCAAGAGTTTCTGCATATATAGCACGGTAAGAGAGGATAGTACATCAGTATAAGCTGCACCACGGACAAATTTGCGCGTATGTCTAGCTCTCAACCCGAGAGAATGGTGTACGCAGACAGAACATTCACCTGTACATGGATGCGAAAATTCAGGCTATTGTGCATAAAGGTGGAGGTAAGCGCAGGGAACTACAGACGTATTACCATGCTCTTTTGAGAATGGTGAATGCGTTAAATGAGTTAGTTAATCAAGTCGGTACGAAAGTAGCCGACTTAACTGGAAAGGTCAGGATTATTGAGGGGAAAATACGAGGGCCGTTCAGAAAGTAACCTCCGGTTTATTTAAAAAAATTCACCAAGTTAAATAAAAATATTTTAATATATACATCTTACAACTACATCTTTGCACTATTTTTCTACATAGTCTCCATAGCGATTGAGGCACTTATAGTATCTCTTCACAAGCTTTGAAATTTCTTCTGCATAAAAATCACCCGCTTGTGCCTGGAGCCAGCCTGTGACCGCATCTTTGAGCTCTTCGTCGTCATCAAACCGCTGTGACCCGAGCCATTTCTTCAAATGCATGAAGAGGTGATAATCACTTGGCGCCAGGTCTGGGCTGTAAGGTGGATGGTTGATAACGTCCCACTTGAAGGACTCAAGAAGGGCCGTTGTTCTGCGAGCAGAGTGAGGACGGGCGTTATCGTGCAAAAAAACGATACCGGAAGTCAGCATACCACGGCGTTTGTTCTGTATAGCCCGTCGTAACTTTTTTATTGTTTCACAGTACACGTCTTGATTAATGGTCGTACCACGTTCCATGAATTCAACCAACAACACCCCTTTGGCATCCCAAAACACCGTTGCCATCAGTTTTCTGGCAGAAAAATCTTGCGAGGCTTTTCTTGGTTTGGTAGGCGAATTTGAATGTGCCCACATCTTTGATTGTTCTTTTGTCTCAGGGTTCACGTTCTTAATCCAGGTTTCGTCACCGGTCACGATTCTGTTTAACAATGGTTCTCCTTCGTCCTCATAACGTGACAGAAAGTCTAATGTAGAGGCCATTCTTTGAGTTTTGTGGTGGTCGGTAAGAATTTTGGGCACCCATCGTGCACAGAACTTACGGTAACCCAATCTTGCTGTCACTATCTCGTACAAGAGAGTCTTAGAAATCTGTGGAAAACCAGTAGACAACTCCGACATTGAGAAACGTCGACTTTCACGAACTTTTGCATCAACTGTCTGAACGAGTTCGTCAGTCACCAATGATGGTCTACCACTCCTCTCTTCATCATGAACGTTTTCTCGTCCACTTTTAAATAAACGTACCCATTCACGGACAACTCCTTCACTCATAACTTTTGGTCCGTACACGGCACAAAGCTCATGATGAATAGCTGCTGCAGAATATCCTTTGGCTGTAAAAAACCTTATGACAGCACGCACTTCACATTTGGCGGGGTTTTCTATTGCAGCACACATTTCAACCTGCCACAAAAACTAAACTAGCGCAGGTACGACGTTCATTCGACCACGGCTTGATGTCGACTGACCTGTTGAGTGCGTGAACGCACAGATGGCGTCGCTACTCCCCCCACAACCCGCACTGTGACCAATCGGAGGTTACTTTCTGAACCGCCCTCGTAGATGTAGAGTTCCTTGTTGTTGAGAAGGGGGAGCAGGTACATAGTAAGAGGAAGAAGAAAATGAGCGGGTACATAAAGCCTCAAGGTGCAGAGATTTCTGATTAATATTCACCGAGATGTCAACGAAGCGGAAAGTGATTCAAGCGCGGAAAGCAGTTCGTGAGAAATTATAGTTGCTGAGGTTAGGGTATATGAATCGACAGCAAACACTAAGAGAGTCCTTTAAGCCGGTTACTGAATCTCTCCGACAGCTCTCAGCAAAAACAAAAACACACGATAAGGATGGTGTTGCGATTGACGAATTCATTATCCGTCACGCCCCTGGTCAAATAGATAGAACATTTGTCGTTAGCAGGGGAAGACCGTACATGTTGGGTACGCATCCTGTAACTGTAACTGATGACACAATATAGATTGGAGATAGGCGGTTGGAGAGAACACCTGGCTTAATGAATCTTATTTTCCTAAGACCTAACAAAAAACCTATAAATCATTCAGTTAATGATACGGAAACGTACCGTGAAATATTGCATATGATTGGTGTACATAAGATCACGAAAAGCCTGAGCAACAAGAAATGTAAAACCATTATAAAACCAATACTTGAAGGCGAAAACGACGACAACAACAGCAGCAGCAGCGGTGATGGTATTGCTACAGAGCATAAAGCAGTGAACCATCGAATCCCGCAGTGTATATATTATGACGACCCCAACGAGCTAATACATCGACTATGGCTGCTCATGGCATCAGCTGCTGCAGGTAATAAAGCTCATTCGAATGACGTTTCAATAATCGCGGCTACCCCCGACGGAGATTCGAGTCCACCGTCGGGCATGGGTGTGTGTGTTGTCCTTAGTGTAAGTTAGTTTAAGTTCATTAAGTAGTGTATAAGCCTAGGGACAGATGACCTTATCAGTTTGGTCCCATAGGAACTTACCACAATTAATTTTTCAATAATCTCTGAGCTTAGAGAGAGAGAGAGGTGACATCGAATAAGTATGGAGACAGTAGTTCGAGAACTGCACAAACGAGCACGCAAAATATACCCCCGTAGGCATGTTATGATGAAAGTTTGGATGACTTATGGCAAGCTGCTCTTGTAGATTCAGGGAATATTCACATGAGAATAATGGATTCAAATATATTTCACTAGTTATTGATACATACATTGCTTGGGCATTACCTGTTAAAACAAAAACGGGTAGAAATGTCGCGGATGTTTTTGAGCGTTTGCTACAGACAGGGACGAATCGATGCCCAGATAACCTCCAAACCGATCACGGCGGAGAGTTTTACAATAAGTATTTCAAGACCATGATGCAGCGGTATGGAATACATCACTACTCAAAATTCACGCACCTGAAGGCAAGTATCGTGGAGCGTCTGAACAGAACAATAAAAGGTCGAATGTGGATGCGTTTTAATCTACGCGGCTCATACAAATGGACAGATATCCTCTCAGAAATAACTGCTCAGTATAATCTAACCAAACGTACCACAATAAAAATGAGACCAATCGATGTTCGTGATAATGGACTCATGGATATGGTGTACTATCGCGTTAAAATGCTGGAACCACGCAGACAGAAATTTAATGTAGGTGATTTGGTGCGTATCTCAAAACACACGACGGCATTTGAGAAATCATACCTACCGAACTGGTCAACAGAGATATTTACAGTTGCAAAGGTGCAAAGAACGAATCCTAGCACTTATATATTGAAGGATAGTAAAGGTGAAGAAATTGCAGGCTGCTTCTACACCGAGGAGTTGCAGAAAAGCTCAGAACCGGATGTTTTTCTCGTGCTGAGAGTCGTAAGTCGTCGTGGAAATAAAGCACTAGTCAAATGGCTTGGTTTCCCTGCTATACAAAACAACTGGAGTGATGCCGACTATTTTCTATATAACGGGGACGCATAGGCCACAATCACCGCAGTAGCAAAACATGCGTGCTAGGAGATGCATTGAGGAGGTGGTGGTATTCTAGACAAACTGCCAGTGGAATTACACATCCCCGGGTATAACTACTGTGGACTTGGGACAAAGCCTCAGAAACGCTTGGCACGAGGTGATAAGGGGGTTAATCTGCTCGACGAAGCATGTATGGAACATGACATTACATGCGCCGGAAATAAAAATCTATCAAGTCGTCACATTGCAGATAGGATTTTAGCTGACAAGGCTAAGGCGATACGGAGAAGGAAGGATATTGGTATAGGTCAATGCATCGCAGCATTTGCAGTTGAGAAAACCATGAGAGGAAAAATTAAGTTGGGTTTAGGAGTGATGAATTTCAAGCGAGTTATGAATGCTGCACGTTGTGCACTAAACAGGAAGAAGAACGACAAGGGTGGGAAGCAGGGCTGTTTGAAGAACTGAATCCTGACAGCGATGTATGCAGCTAAAAACGCACTGAAGCAGAAAGATTTGGGAAGAAGAAGAAGAAGAAGAAGAAGAAGAGGATTAGTTAAAGCACCTTGAGTTCTACCAATACCCAAGACATCTGGCAGTTGTCTCCCATTTCTCATCCCGGCCCTCTCCGTGCTCTCGGCGGTAGGCTCCCTCGTTGGTGGTGCTGCAGCTATCGCTCGAACGGTCAAGAACGCGCAAAACTCCAAGTGCAATTAGAAAAGGCAAGAAGAAATAACCGCATGATGGAAGCCGCAGCCATTGGAAAAGAACTATACTTGAAACTGTACAGGAAAGGACTTAGTCTATTCATAAATAAAAAAAAAAAAGCCCGTTAGCGGTCCCACCAAATCGACCACTCACAAATACTGATCTTCTTAAGTTTGTTAGAAACAAATTCAACATACCAAGATTCCGTGGTGTGTTTATGCTGGATACATTACCGAAGACTATGTGGAAAACTGGTGAATGCGGCAATGTGAATTTAGATGTTGCTGGAGGCTCCGGCACCCTCTGGGTATCATATGTTATGAAAAATGCGGATACCGTTTACTATTTCGCCTCATTTGGTGACCTGCAACCGCCAGAAGAATTACAACGATACTTTACTCACAGAAGACGCCTGTTCTACAATAATCGACGCTATCAGGACGTTAACAAACACCTCTGTGGACATCTATTCATCATGTTTCTCTTGACGTTCACAAAGAAGGAGAAGAAGCATGTTATATAAGTAGGAGCTTTAAACATTCATTCGTCAGTTGAGGTTCAGATGCAATGTCGTACCCTTTGACGTAAAAAGAACGATCATCTGTATTGCGCACAAATTACTTTCCGCCAATTGATTTGAGCGTTGGTGAATGGAGTATTGCATTGATTGGACTGGAGACGTACAACAGCACCCCAAATATCAGTGAGACTAACAACAAACTGCATCTGGATATTAATGGTGAAAAAGATATTGTGGAAATAGAACCGGGTGCATACGACATCGACGATTTAAACGAAGTCTTCAAACAGTCTGGAAAAGGTATTGAACTATGTGCAAACATCAATATACTTAAATCTGAAATAAGGACTGTAAATGCAACGGTTGACTTTAATCAGAAAGGTTCAACAGGGCGCCTGCTGGGTTTCACAAAAAGACAGGCTTTGAAGAGGGATCCAAGTAAATTTTGCAAATAAGATCAAACTGGGGACATACTTCCCGTCAGCACAATTCGAGTCGAGTGTAACATTGCAACGAACTCCTATCTCAAAGATAGTCTGATTCATACTATTTTCGGATTCTTCCCTCTGTTCCAACGGGGAATAAGATTGTTGAGACCCCTGCCAATGCAATATACCTTCCAGTGAAAGCTCCGACAATGGATTATTTGGAGCTGTGTATTGTGGACCAGAATAACCAACTTATTGACTTTAGTGGTGAGGAGATCATTGTACGATTGCATCTAAGGCGGGATGGGTGTACGGTATAAAACAAGTGCACGCAGTCCACAGCATGTCACTTCGCTACCGAACAGCAAAGTGATAACACATGCGAACTACGAGTTTTTTAAATCAGTTGGCTTGAAACCGCGCAATGACGTCCTCGGTCAAAATAACCAGTCCGGTAGAGTATGATGAGAGAATTAAACGTCAGGAATACTTCTCTCATAAATCTTAAGCTTCAACCACATTTAACACGAATGATGAATTTAGGATTGTCATCCAGCAACAAAGATGCACTCACGCTTCCATGCAAGGGGTCATTCAAGAAAACCGACACCAGCGATACAGTGGGATCCAAGCTTACACGTAACACTTTAACATTCCTGTTCCAAGAGATACACTATGAACTCAGTGGGTCTGAGATCGACCATATACGCAATGTTGGCATAACACAGACCCTTAAAACATACATCTCTGCATCACCTGCAGATTTGCATAGTTTAGAAAATGCGGGATGGTTCATAGACGATTCAGAGGATAGAACAGTTGCAGAGTACAAGCGATTTAGTGCATGCATACCTCTAAAAATGCTTATGGGGTACTTTGAGGACATGAGACAGATTATTATGAACGCTAAACAGGAGCTCATTCTGGTGCGGAGTGCGACGGACAATAACTCATACATTCAAGGAGCTCAAGAGAAGAATATGATCAAGATAATATGGAAAATTCCTCACATCAGTGTATCCGACGAGGAGCGTTTGAAGCTTTTAAAAGTCCTGCATTCCGGTACATTTCTGTCACTGACAATTCGCTCGTGGGAGGTTTTCGAGTACCGGTTGTTACCGACTGCGAACAGACAAACATGGGCTATTAAAGCCTCTTCGCAGCTAGAGACACCCAGATTCATCATACTTGCGTTTCAGACTGATAGAAGAGATAACATAGCAAATGATTCCACTGTGATCGACAACTGCAAGTTAACTAATGCCAAAATCTACCTCAATTCAGAATTCTACCCATATGACAATTTACATCTGCAGTGGAATCAAAATGTATACGGTCTAGCCTGTGACATGTATGTAAGGTTTCATGCTTCTTAATATGAAATTGCCAGAGGAGAGGGAGGAGAGTGTTTCCTCAGTCCACGTAAGTTCAAGGAACTTTCACCGATCGTTGTAATAGACTGCTCGAAACAGAACGAGATAATTAAGTCTGGACCTATAGATGTGCGAATTGAATTTGAATCTTCGACAAATTTCCCAGAACACACTGCCACGTATGTTCTAGTTCTATATGACTGTGTGATCAACTACTGCCTGCTCACCGGTGTTGTGCAACAAGCTGTATAAATGAACAGGTGCTGCACCATGCCCAGAGCATTTAACAATGGCGTCTCAAGGTGTGAACATCATTACAGACGCTCAGGGTTTCTATGATGGTGAACGTAGACAGTTCATACAGTATTTAAAGATGTTGCGTTTCTAGTGTACACACAAGATGCTGGAATAATAGAGACATTCTCAGTATACATTGTATCACCGAGGTCTTTCAAGTATGTGAAGTGTGCTAAGACACGGAAGAGTGCAAAGTGGTTAACACATTTCTACCATGGAATTCACTGGGATGATCCTGGCATACCCTATAAAGATATGGTGACTGTGCTTAAATTATTCAATCACATGGACACCATCGTCTACATAAAGTGGAAGGAGAAGATCTCATGGATGCATCTAACCTTTAAGTTTGCTGCTATTCAAGACCTAGAATTCTATGGGTGTCCTTCTGTCCATCGACCTAAGAACATGTATGAAAAAAATATTGCTGTGTTTGCTTATGAAAATATAAAATTACTTTTAAGTTGGATAAGAAATAAATGAATTTTTACCTCACAACAAGCTCTTTTCTTTTTTTTTTTTTAACTCAACCCTGCTCCCGCTGTGACAGTGTACAGTTTTTTAACCACATGATATGTCTGTGGTCTTCTTCAAGTACAGGAGATATAATTTTAGACAAGTCTGCTATATATCTTTGGAAGCAGACACGGTCACGTGTCACCTGCTCCCATAACCCAATTTGTGCTGCTTGATAGGTGTAATACCATGCAACCATTGTATATATTTTCTTATCTACCATCTAAAACTTCACCTCCTTAATAGTACTCATCTTCAGCAAAAACTATTGTCATTTGAGACGGTGCTCCCACACTGGCAGCAGTAGCGGTTTGACGGGTAAATTCAGTGACGATCGCTAGGAAGAATATAACCCTGTGCTATTCTGTGAAGCAGTGGGGCATATATCTCGGTGCTAGACCCACACCACAGCTACGCGTCATCGCGCCAGCAACGGTAAATAGGTGAACACGTGTTTCAACAGCAATTTCTCGGGTGTCATGTATGAAAGAGATGTCGCTGCCTCATCCTTGCGAGACCAGAACTGACACCTATGCGTCGCTCGGCAGCTGACGGCGGCGGCGGCGGCGGCGGGTCGAGTGGGGGAGATGTGTTTTTTATTAGAGATCTTGTATTTAAACTGTATTCCATCGATTTCACCAAGCTGTAGGATGCTGCGAATTAAAAAAAAAAAAAAAACTAGCCCATACATGTGAAGAATATCGATTTAATTTATTTGCGCGTATTTCTTATATCAGGGTGGTGTTAGTTGTACAATAGTTAGAGGGAGGGGGGAGGGTCCATGAGTGGGTGACATGGAGCAGAACAGCAGTTTAAGCGCAGAACATTAGGTTGATTTGCATAATTTTTATGTAAAACGCAGTTCAATAGTTTAAGGGTGTGGGTGACAAAGAAGAACGCGCCAGAAATGGCGTTTTAAAGCGCGTGAAATTCGAAATGTGTACCCAAAAATGATGGGAGAACATAACTAATTACTTAATTTGGCATCAAAGGAGGTACAATAGTTTAAGGAAATGGGGGTGACATGGAAAACCACCTAACAGAACAATAGGTTAAGTACCAGTCAATCAAAAGAGAACAATAAATTAAATACCTGACAATCAAAGGAGAACAATAGGTTTGTGCGCCGGCTGCGGTGGTCTAGCGGTTCTAGGCGCGCAGTCCGGAACCGCGCGACTGCTACGGTCGCAGGTTCGAATCCTGCCTCGGGCATGGATGTGTGTGATGTTCTTAGGTTAGTTAGGTTTAAGTAGTTCTAAGTTCTAGGGGACTGATGACCACAGATGTTAAGTCCCATAGTGCTCAGAGCCATTTAGGTTTGTGCCTGAGTGCATACCTGCCGCTGATGTAGACAACCCACACTAAAAAAAATGGACAAGAACATAATTTGCTTTACTACTATCTTCTTCCTTTCTCCTTCTGAAAGTAGCGGAGAGAACCAGTTTAGGAATCCTATAGCACTTTTCAAAACCCCTTCGTGTTTGGGATAGTTGTATTGCACGCTTGCATGCATTCGGGTATGGATCTATCTCCAGGACGGTGCGAAGGGCGGTTATGCTGTAGACGATGTATGGTGTGCGCCTTGCGATCGCTAGTGTGTTTGATCGGTAGTGGAACATTGCGGTGGAGGAGGGTGTTTGTGCTCTCAAACTTTGGACCATCAAGACGTCAGATGTATTTAGTGCTACGATCTATTTGTGGTGGAAACTTCATTACTTGATTTGCATTATGTTTGTGTGTGATACTCAAACGTTGAAAATGTGTATTATTATTACGCAGGATCATCGTAAGGTGGAGGTCAGTGTTTTAAGCGATCTATTTGATTGCTGTCAATTGTTAATCAGTTAATTTGAAAGGGTGGTGAAAATGACTTATTTCACTCAATTTTTTATATCAGAATTGTGTCAGTTCCCCCTTTGTCTCCAGTATTAGCCAATAGGAACACTGCATGTATTCTGAGGAGAGATGCAAACCTCCATCTGCATATTTCGGGACGTTGGTTCACACAGAAAATCAGGGAGTGGCCTCTGGAGAAAGACAGAGATGGGAAGCGAGTCTGGAATTTCCCTATCAACAGAATGCCGCCACTTGATGCTTTGTTTGGGAGCCGCGAAATCAGAGGAGGGCGATATGTGGTCCGTGGTCTGTGGTATTTGCTAACGTGATCTGTAATTAGGACATTGGGCGGTTTTGAGCTTCGTTGCGGTGTCTTGACCATAGAGACACCCACGGGGCACCCCAAACGGCAGCTACTACACCGTACTTCATTCGATTCATAATCTGTAGGATTTAACTATCAGTTCAATATGACTGCTGTATTTTTTTCGATGTGTACAAAATAGTTTGCCTCTGAGATTTTAGTAATTTGCCTGTCTCCAGAAAGTGACGGTGTGATTCGAAATATCTCATGAACTTTTAGATATGTACTTGTACCGATTTTTCCCGTCTGTGCTTTGACACAAGTGTGGCAGTTATAAACCAAGACTACTCAGCGTTTCTTTAAATAAAATATATTCCACACACTATCGTGTATCTTGTAAATTGATGAAATAAACAGTATTTCACACATTGCAGTCAGTTCCTGACAAATTCTTTAACTAAATATATAAACTATATTTCATACACTGCCATAAATAAGTAAGCAATATTCCATAAATTGTCTAAATTGTTTAAACAATGTTCCATGCCCTGCAATCGATTTCTATATCTACATCCATACTCCGCAAGCCACCTGGCGGTGTGTGGCGGAGGGTACCTTGAGTACCTCTATAGGTTCTCCCTTCTATTCTAGTCTCGTATTGTTCATGGAAAGAAAGATTGTCGGTATGCCTCTGTGTGGGCTCTAATCTCTCTGATTTTATCCTCATGGTCTCTTCGCGAGATATACGTAGGAGGGAGCAATATACTGCTTGACTCCTCGGTGAAGGTATGTTCTCGAAACTTCAACAAAAGCCCGTACCGAGCTACTGAGCGTCTCTCCTGCAAAGTCCTCCACTGGAGTTTATCTATCATCTCCGTAACGCTTTCGAGATTACCAAATGATCCTGTAACGAAGCGCGCTGCTCTCCGTTGGATCTTCTCTATCTCCTCTATCAACCCTATCTGGTACGGATCCCACACTGGTGAGCAATATTCAAGCAGTGGGCGAACAAGTGTACTGTAACCTACTTCCTTTGTTTTCGGATTGCATTTCCTTAGGACTCTTCCAATGAGATCTACGGTACACCGCTGCAAGAAGGGGGGCAAGTTCCTTCGCGTACTCTGTGTAAAATCGAACTGGTATCCCCTCAGGTCCAGTGGCCTTTCCTCTTTTGAGCGATTTTAATTGTTTCTCTATCCCTCTGTCGTCTATTTCGATATCTACCATTTTATCATCTGTGCGACAATCTAGGGAGGGAACTACAGTGCAGTCTTTCTCTGTGGAACAGCTTTGGAAAGAGATATTTAGTATTTCGGCCTTTAGTCTGTCATCCTCTTTTTCAGTACCATTTTGGTCACAGTGTGTCTGGACGTTTTGTTTTGATCCACCTACCGCTTTGACATAACACCAAAATTTCTTAGGATTCCCCTCCAAATGGCCTATCAACTGAGTCTTTTACCTGCCAATTTCAGGGAGGGGGAGGGGAGGGGGAGGACTGGTGGTTTTTCCAGCCGGCAGATTTAATTAATTGATCGATTTAATTGATTAGTCTATCAAATTGCTATCAAAAGTATGTTTGTATCGGCGAAGGGAGTTCCCTGAAGGATGGGGGAGGAAGAGGTGGAGGGGGAGGAGGAGTAGGTGGCGTTGTGGGAACAATACGTTAAGGACCTGTTAATCAAAAGGGCATATTCTTCCCAGTGTGTCGTAACTTCTCAATAAAAAGGGTGGATTATCCCCATGGGGTTTTAATCCTCTTAGCAGAACAGTATTTTAAGTACCTGTCAATCACAGGAGAAGAACAGGTTTGCCCCTAAGTGTATACTTGCCCCTGATGTAGGTAATCGGCGCTATCAAACTGCGCTGAACCGAACTTTGTCCACCTACATACGACGATCTTGATGCTCAATTCGGCGATCCTTCGTTTTGGTGGTTAGACATGGTCGATCCGATCAGAATAATGAAGACGAGTGGTCCTGCCTTCACGTTTTCATGGAGTTTAACATCAGGTCACCGTTCCATCTGAATGCCCAACAGATCAGGATAGTGCACGAGTCGACTAGCCAGCCAGATAAAGACTCACAGTGAGACGCCCCTCAAGTGGCAGGTGTTGATAATGCTTTGTAACATGAGTACCCCACCATAACAATTACGGGTTAATATAACAAACAGCAACGTCGAGGAGTTATATTATTTTTACTCACCAATCTAGACTTCTTTTTCCTTCTCATTCTTTCTTTCTTTTCTTTCTTTTCCTTGTGCCGTTATTCCCGCGGATACGCAGGGTCGGCATGGTTAATTGGATGTGGCAATGTTAGTGGAAGGCGTGGCCGTATGCCCTTCCTGCTGCCGCCCCATACCCGCCGGGAAGGAATTACTGTACCCCAACTGTCTGCGACTAGTGTAATCCATGGAACAGTGCAAAAGTATTCAGATGTCTGCGAGCCGTGTAACTGAGGCGGGACGTGGGGACCAGCCCGGTATTCACCTAGGGGGATGTGGAAAACCGCCTAAAAACCACATCCAGGCTGGCCGGCACACCAGCCCTCGTCGTTAATCCGCCGGGCGGATTCTATCCGGGGCCGGCGCGCCCACCTGAGTCCAGGAAGCAGCGCGTTAGCATGCTCGGCTAATCTGGCGGGTTTTCTTCTTCCTCCCCATCATCCCTGCAAATGTCATTAGTCATCAGACGAAGAAATTCCGTGTCAACAGGAAAGTTGTAACAGGTTACAAATCTCGAATTCCTTTTGGAATTTAAAAGTCCTGTTATCGTCTTAGTGCTCAGACTGTTTCTTACTGAGGTTTGTATTCTGTTTATTGTCGAAAATATTCTTTCCACACGCCCGAGACGTCATCATGGTTGATAATTTGGGGAACATAGGTGTTCCATCTTCCAGTTTCAGCTTACGGACAGCATTCCATAATTCAGCCGGATCTGTGCTCTTCGATCCTACCTCTGTATTTCTCAATAGCCTCCATTCAGTGTCAGTTGCTTGAATGATATTTTTAATTAAACTTGGAAACTTTGATGTAAGACAGGCAACAGTCGGAACTCTCTTGTCCCTAACGCAAATTGGGTCAAGTGCCTCCAAATCTTTTGGAACATTATCACTGAAAGATAACTGTTTGAATATCTGTTGCGCTCACTCTGTCAAAAATTCTAATCATCGAAGTTTAAAGTTCTTCAGTTGGTCAAAAGCCAGATCTGTATTTTTATCAGTGTTCCACGAAACATTTGCTCCTAAATATAGTTCGCCAACAGATTTGAAATGAGTGGGACTTCGATATTGAACTTCTTTCAAGGGGTCTGATTCTAGATATTTTCCTTCATGCGACATTATAACACCATTTTCAATGTTGTATCAACATCACGATACATGGTGTAGATTTGAGGAGAAATTGATTACACCTTGAGGTTAAGTGTGTTGAAGATATGCAACACAGAATCCAAAACTTAAGGAAGAGTCTTTATCATTTAATTTCTGCAGAATTATGTCGCTTGCCAGAAGTCTGTCGTTAGCCGCAGTACCGAAAAAAAAGAACGGTTTCAGAGATCCGTATTGCTCAAGAAGCCTGGACACAACTATATGTAAAGAGAGCCAGCGTGTCTCGCTGGGATGAAGTAATTACGCGGATTCACTTTTACAAGGTTCTGTAACTCTTTCAGTTTACCAATATGTTTACAGCTACACTGGAAATAGTTATACACATCCTTCGCTAGGTCTTCTACGTCTCTAGCAAGGGTTAAACAAGCGTAGCAATCGCATAGCACAAATGAATGGCAAATGCATTTCATGACGAACAGCACTGATAAATCTTGCTTAAACAAAGTGGATAAGGAATGACGGGCCCCTAAAATACCATTAGCTCCGTCCGCTGCAAAACCAAACATATTCTCTTTGTAAGGAATATTATTGTAGCAGAAGAACTTGACAATATCCTGATATAATGTATCACTAGTAGCATCAGCAAGTGGAATCAGTCCTAGAAAGGCATCAGTTATTTCGTTTCCTTCACTCAGAACACGTACTGCCAAACACAAATGTTTTATACCTCCCATATCTGTCGATTCATCAACAATGCGTCTAAATTTATTTGTCTTAAGTGTGGCAATTAGTTTCACCAAACTTCCTTTGCCTGTAACATTATTTATTTGTTCTGTCACAATGAATATGTTTTGCAACTTGTAAATCAGGACACACTGCCTGTATGAGTTTCGGTAAATGTTCAGTAACCCGCAGTGGTAAGTCACGCTCTGCAACAAAACTACCAAGGCGAATTTTGCTGGCCTTAGGTGTGTCATATAATTTGGAGTTGCCACTAACAGATGACATATTAATAAATTTAGGTTGCCTTTGCTGGCCACCACAATTAACTACATGCTTCTTATCATTCGCGCGCTTTACCATAGCACTTTTCCCAAAAGTAATTTTTAGATCAGAGTCACATGCACAGCAGTATGCATTATAAGAACCTTTCTTCCTGCTTCTGACGCAGCCACTAAACACTGTTTCTTTTTCCCATTGGGGATTATGTTTCGTAGCATATTTCATCTTTTTGGGAGCTTTCACCATAGATTCAGAAACCGAAAAGAACTCATACCTTCACTACTTCGCACAAGCTTATGGTGTAACCTGGTAACAGTCACGAACTGCGTAGCCCCTTGCACGCGCTTTAACCGTGTTCTCCTTTGTTGAATCGGCAAAACTCTGAATATATCAACTGGGTAGCGTTTGTTTTTCATGGCTTTGCCGGCTGTTGCGTCCAAACAATGCTGCAATAGTACAGCGGTAGTAACTGTTAACCCAACGTTTCGTTGTGATCGAACTGATAGATATGTGTTATGTAGGAGCATATACAATCGACGAAGGGGCATCGGAAAATTTCGGAATATCACTAAAAATTTCAGGAAGATCGGAAAATTTCGGAAGATTTAGACAAAATTTTCAAATTTCAAAAACTTGGAAGATCTTCCGAAAATTTGGAGGATCTGGAAACACTGAAGCCTACTGTCCCGCCTCGCTGCCTGCAGCAGCGCGCGTAACTAACTAGTAGCCGGCCTGTGTGGCGTGCGGTTCTAGGCGCTTCAGTCTGGAACCACGTGACCGCTACGGTCCCATAGTGCTCAGAGCCATTTGAACTATTTTTTGAAGTAACTAGTGCGCCCGCATCTCGTGGTCGTGCGGTAGCGTTCTCGCTTCCCACGCCCGGGTTCCCGGGTTCGATTCCCGGCGGGGTCAGGGATTTTCTCTGCCTCGTGATGGCTGGGTGTTGTGTGACGTCCTTAGGTTAGTTAGGTTTAAGTAGTTCTAAGTTCTAGGGGACTGATGACCACAGATGTTAAGTCCCATAGTGCTCAGAGCCATTTGAACCAGTTTTAACTAGTACGCGGTGAATTCGCCTTCCTGCGCAACTGCGTGCTGCGTGCGCGCCAGCCCCACTTGACAGTCTCAGCCGGCCAAGCTTTTAGTCGCCGCACGCTAACCGCGAGAGAGAAGCAGCGACATGAAAAAAAGGCGCCTTGCCGCTCCGTTGGCTTTAACGAGAGACGGGCACGCTATCCACTGTCCGCACGCCTTCCTTGCCGCTGTCGCCGCCCACCATCTGCGTCGTCCACTGATGCCGCCCGTTCGCTGAGTGCCGTGTGGCAGGCCACGGAGCCTTGCCGCCACGCACCGGCCGAGATGTCTGCGTCTCGGGCTCTGCTGTTGCTGCAGACTAGCTACGCGGTCCTCCTCCCGCCGTGATGCCCCACGTTCGCCACCGATCAGCCCCCGCTGCCATCTTCGTTAGCGTCCTGGCCTCAATGCCCGGGGCTCGTACTTTCGCCTCCGTGCCACCAGCTGCCCCGCTACCCATGCTGCTGCTGCGTGGGTACCGCGTGCGTACGATCCTCAGCCGCTGCCCCACCGTCGCCCCCGCATTCCGCGGGTTGCGACGCGACGACTGTACTGTAGTGTTGATATGTTCTCAGGCACTGTAACAACTTGTTGAGAGACGAATGTAGAGAGCGCATAGGGGCTCTCAGATCATTAAATTATAGTATAGAGTTAAATTTTGCATGTTATAATTGCCTCCTGTCTCGACGTGTCTTTATTTGCAAGAATGATTTGAACTTTAAATTTTTGTTAGTATGATTACTGTGAAGTATGTTGAACGTGTAATTGTTCCTAGATAAGATGTATGTTGGTTGGATAATTAATGCCTGTGTAATTTGAACACATAGTTCCGTTGCAAAAAAATGGTTCAAATGGCTCTGAGCACTATGGGACTCAACTGCTGAGGTCATTAGTCCCCTAGAACTTAGAACTAGTTAAACCTAACTAACCTAAGGACATCACACACATCCATGCCCGAGGCAGGATTCGAACCTGCGACCGTAGCGGTCTCGCGGTTCCAGACTGCAGCGCCAGAACCGCGCGGCCACTTCGGCCGGCCAAGTTCCGTTGCGCCTATGTACTGCAGTGGATATCTAATACCTGTTTTAAATTCTGTTGTTGTCGAAGTATGTTACGCTTAGTCGTTGTGATGGGAAGTTTTTTACGATATATCTTTGACAGTTTTCAATTAATCTCTAGGGATTTGCAACTTGCAAAATGTGTTAGGCAACCACAGAATCTCCCAGCCGTTCATGAAATTTTTTTTCCATTTCGTTTTCGTATTGTCATCCTTTCTATTTTCTTTCATCTTTCCTATAAGCATCATTTCTGTGCCCTCTGATGAAAGTAGGTTCCTACTCCTTGTTCCACAGACGTGAGCGCTTTAAGGGCCTTGAACCATACCGGGACTGCAAGGTCTCCTAAATCGTTGGCGCACTAAATCTTTTTACCTTGATGCGAGTTTATTTTTATTGCAAGACCAGGCACAGACGCGAAATCAGCGTCTAGGCCTCGTAAGAAAAGCGACAAATCATGAGGCCCCAAGCGCATACACAGTCGTAATTACACGATTAGCACTTCTGTTGCCGAAACTGATAGGAACCTGCGTGACATACTGGACCGTGGAACGGAAGGACTGAAATTTTTCTGATTTTTCTTTATCTTCTTCCTGCGTCTCTCCCCGTCTTGAAGTCTTTATCTGTGCATGCCTTTTGTCTTTGGTAAGTGGTAGTTGCTTGACTGTTTAACTCAATGCACGAAGCTAAGATGTGTTGAGTGATGTACCGTAATAAGAGCTATAATGAATAGTGGAAGGGAATTGATTTGTTATACCACTATTAGTTGATAAGAGAAGCTATGCTGGCTTCCAGCTGTTATCCCCCAGAGGACAGCGAAGTTTTGTTGGTATTAAGATAATTATGAGGTTGTTTTGTTGAGGTTATTTGTGAGCAGGAAAGGGGTCCTGTGGTTAACGTAGTCGAAAGTAATTATGTGCAGGCAAGAGTTCCTGTGTCAGTTGTTTTAAGAGATGTTGTTCCTTTTGTACAGATAACGTTTTGTGTAGAAGCTGAGATGGATACAATGAACACTAATTATGCTGCTAATTGTATGAGAGAAGAGTACAGAGTAATGTTAAATTGTCTATTTTATGCTGTCGCCTCCTGAGGTCAGGAGTTAACCATGATTCATTCTACCACGCAGCGAGTTTCCAGTTGAGAAAATGTGTTTTTGGAGTCGTTTAAATTGCAGCCTATGTTGTCATTGAAAGCTTACTGTAAGCAGAGACCACATGGTACGCACACATAGACCGGCACAACTGTCACCTAGCCGGCCGCTGTAGTCGAGTGGTTCTAGGCGCTTCAGTCCGAAACCGCGAGCCTGCTACGGTCGCAGGTTCGAATCCTGCCTCGGGCATGAATGTGTGTGATGTCCTTAGGTTAGTTAGGTTTAAGTAGTTCTAAGTCTAGAGGACTGATGACCTCAGATGTTAAGTCCCATAGTGCTTAGAGCCATTTGAACCATTTGAGCTGTCACCTTGCAATAAGCCAGCCCTGTAAACATATTACTACTTCTCTCCCTCTTCTTCGTGTTGTCTGTTGTAATTAAGTCTAATTTTCATATTTTCATATTATTTATAAGTCATTATTGCATTGGTTTTGAGTGACAATGTACTGAGAGTATTATAATGTGTATAAATTTTAAGTGGCTGTAAACGTTAATAGTTTTGTGGGAAAGATGGCCCAAGTACATACCTGTTTGTATTGTGTGGAGGTTTTCAGTATTTCTCAAGATTTTGACGTGTTTCAAGGAACCCTCTATCATCTACTTTATAGGTCTTTGTCGTTTGATGATATCAGGAATTTGCATTATTCAACTTTGTTTTAGAATTTGGATGTATTGTAGCTCTCTTTCATTGACAAGAATTTTGTTTTGTCTTTCGAAAATATGCATCAAGTTTACCTTACAAAAGTTTTTCTACAATGTTACTTATTACAAGTCTGCTTCGTTGAATGTTTCGTTTTGCCATCAAACCTATAATGTGTTACCCTTTTTTAGTGACTATGCTGTTTCCCTTTCATTGTTCAGTATATTGTGATACTTCGAATTTTCATCTGACTTTTGTAACCAACATTCAACTGCTCCGCTGCTCTGCAGGCAAGCTAATTCCACTGTCGGTTTAGAAGTATTTATTTCCCTGTTTTCGTTCAAGGTGTCACTAAGAATTAAAAATAATTGGGCGTTTTTAATTCTCATGTCCACCGAACTGACCGTTTCGCTTCAGTCTCTCTTTATTAAACTTCCCTGCCCTGTGTCCAGTGAAAGAAAAATTTACTTCTCTCTTACCTACGTGTTTTCCCCTTTTCAAGTCCGAACTGCATTACTCTTATCACGCTCGGACTCTTGTATCGAAATTTTCGTCGTCTGGAGGTGACTCTGTTGTAATTTCTGTGCGGAGAACAAATTCCTGAAACGACTGGCCAGCGTTTTCTGAATTTTGTGTTTGCTGAAATTCAACACAGAGATATACGCTGTCATCCTACTTCTGTTTCAAAATTGAAACAAGTACAGGGTGCTTTAAAAAGGACTTTACAACTTTGAAAATTCATATAAATTAATTCATAGTACCTATAGAGGTGATTGTAGCGTTAATTTTTAGGGAAATGCACGTTTTTGTCTCGCGAAGTTCGCTAGTGCCGAATCACATCGTAAGGAGCACTAGCGGCATTTGCGTCACTGGACCTGAGCATACTAGGTGTGTGTTTGGTTTGAAGAATCTAAGCCGTCGACAACAGTACAGCGTATATTCCGTACCAAGTACGCTAAAGATCCTCCTAGTAGGCCTACAATTTATGAGCGGCATAAATGTTTTGTAGAAACAGGGTGCTCGGTAAGACACGGGAAATCATCAGGACGTCCAAGCACATCTGACAACGTTTGTCGAGTGAGCCCTACGAAATCGACCCGGCGTGCAACTCGCGAACTGCAAATCCCACATACGACTGTTTGGCGTGTGTTGCGAAACCGTTTTCATTTTAAACCGTACAGATTGACGATCGTACAAGCAATAAAAGACACTGATATAGTTGCTCGCAAGAACTACTGCGCGGATATGTTAAATAGATTATATGAGGATGAACATTTCTTGGACAAAATCATCTTTTCTGACGAGTCGAATTTTCACTTAAGTGGCAAAGTTAACACACATAACTGTAGGATATGGGGCAGTGAAAATCCACATCAAACATCTCAACATATTCGTGATAGCCCTAAACTGAACGTTTTCTGTGCATTGAGCAAGAACAAAGTGTACGGCCCCCTTTTTTGCGTGAGAGAACCATGAACGGGTTAGAATATCTGGATATGTTACAACAATTCTAGATGCCACAGATCGATGAGGATGACCAAGAACGAAATGTCTACCGAGCGGTCTAGGCGCTGCAGTCATGGACTGTGAGGCTGCTCCCGGCGTAGGTTCGAATCCTCCCTCGGGCATGGGTGTGTGTGTTTGTCCTTAGGATAATTTAGGTTAAGTAGTGTGTAAGCTTAGGGACTGATGACCTCCGTGATTTTCTCAGTGACCGCTTTCCAGGTCAAAGGATTGGCCGTGGTGCGCCAATTGCATGGCCTCCACGTTTCCCAGACCTGACACCACTCGAATTTTTTTATGAGGATTCATTAAGGATGTCGTGTTCGTACCTCCTGTGCCGGCTTCTCTACCTGAACTTAGAGCAAAAATTTACGCCGCCACTGAGCAAGTTACACCTGCAATGCTACAGCGAGTTTAGGAAGAAATTGACTTCCGATAGGATGTGTGCAGGATAACCAAAGGAAACCACATACAACATCTTTAGTTTAACCTAAAAAAAACTTGACGTGTTTTTCTACAAAATAACACTAAACGCAGATCTATATCTTCTTTCAATAAATTTATATGAATTTTTAAAAATTGTAAAGTCCTTTTTTTAACACCCTGTATTGTGTTAACTATCTGAACTGAGCCTTCTTAAATGTTGATTGCTGTGCTGCATCGCGTTTCGTTTTATCTACAAAAGTTAAGATTCTTTCGTGTACAAATTTGGCGTCGCTCTGTACTTGGCGTTCAACCTGCTGTCAGACAGCAATGTCTTACTCTTTTTTTGCGCGTACTTAGTGTTATACCACCGGCAGACGCCACCAGCAAGTCTTCAAAAAAGTTTTCCTCAAGATCACTTAGGAAGCATACGTGTGCTGTGCCGAGTGCTGAAAGTGCCACCTCCCCCTCGACCCTCTTTCCATTCATTATCACTTGCGCCTACCTCTCCGCTCATTCCCCTCCGCGAGACGTGCGTTACACGGCAGATAATACCCCCTCCTTCATAATACTAGAAAGAAGCGTCATTAAAGTATGTCGACGTCACACATACATGTATGGTTCAAATGGCTCTGAGCGCTATGGGACTTAACTTCTGAGGTCATCAGTCCCCTAGGACTTAGAACTACTTAAACCTAACTAACCTAAGGACATCATACACATCCATGCCCGAGGCAGGATTCGAACCTGCGACCATAGCGGTCGCGCAGTTCCAGACTGTAGCGCCTAGAACCGCTCGGCCATAACGCCGGCACACATACATGTATCTTCTTCCCCCCGTTCAAGCCACGTGCTCTTCTCCCGTCAGTTGCAAGTTTGTTTACAAACAATGCTTGCGCTTCTGTCAAGCAGAACCACATTCTACCTTTGAATCTTTTCGTACTTTATCAGCTGATTATAAATTCACAGCAGTCTTCCCTTCCTTTATGTGAAGTTTTATGAATAGGACGAGGATATTGTTAGTTGTTTTGTCATGGTGAACACACATTTTATTCACCATTTCCAGAGTTTTAGCTACGTATTTCTCTGTGTCTATAACTTTGTTTCACAAGCTCACGTTATGCCAATGAAGATCTCCTGATAATCTCACAACTGTAAACTCTAAGAGTAATTGACAAGACAGGTGTATTTCTTGAACTTCGTCATTTTAGAGGAAAAAATAAGGTTGTAACCGCTTCTCATTTTCAGTTGGTAGTCCAACAAGTACTGTTTTTGGCCCTGTCCTTCAGTTTCTCTAGTTTTAATTATAGAGAACAGTTTGTTAATAATTATTGTACTGTAACAGGTTTGTAAAACACTAAAATGTAGACTTTCACGGCCGGAAATATCATGTCCATTATAATTATCCTGGCTGTTATGCCATGGTCGGTTGATGAATTCTGTGTCGATTCCCAACGTTTCGTCTCCGACTGCGGGAGACATCTTCAAGGGGGTCCGTAGCGAGCCAGTGGGTGTGTTGGACCTTCCATTGAGCTACGGACGCCCTTGAAGATGTCTCCCGCAGTCGGAGACGAAACGTTGGGAATCGACACAGAATTCATCAACCGACCACGGCATAACAGCCCGGATAATTATAATGGACATTGTAAAACACTGTGGATGAGTGACACTAGTGGAAAAAATACAGTGTCTGTGTGTTACTCTGAGCACCAGACCTTGTACTTCCTTGGTGTATTTTCATATTTCGTCTCCTTAGATTAATGTGAATTAATAATTTTTCATGTGTTTCCTGCAAAAGGGACTTAGAGTGGTACCTTGGTTATGATGAGATAACTAGCAATATTCTTACGTAAGGTAATGGACATTAACGATTTACCACAAATCTGTTCCCTCAAGTACTTTTGGCATATGTGCTTTCTATAACTGAGATCTAATGAGGTGACACATGTGGATGATTTTATTTTGTGGCTGTGGGAATTTGATAAGCGTTTAAAGGAGTATGTGTTTTCTACAAAAAAAAAAAAAAAAAAAAAAAAAAAGGTTCAAATGGCTCTGAGCACTATGGGACTTAACAGCTGAGGTCATCAGTCCCCTAGAACTTACAACTACTTAAACCTAACTAACCTAAGGACATCACACACATCCATGCCCGAGGCAGGATTCGAAGCTGCGACCGTAGCGTGTTTTCTACAATAAATTAGTATAAGTCGAAACTGTTTTATGACTAGGAAGCCTTTACGTAAGGTGTATTCACCCTAAAAATATTTAAGGTCATACTAGATCCTCATTTTGCAATTGGAAAGTACTGCTACAGTAAATTAATAATAGATTTTTTTCCTCAGCCTAACAGAAACCACAATAGTCCATTCCTCTTTTATGAAGCTCTCTGGCACGATTTTAATTTGGTTTATTTTAAGATCAGATTATATGGACAGTGATTATTTCAATTATTGCAGGAGCTATTGTATTTATGTACAAAAGTTGAACAGTTAATATTTTACTGTTTTCGTAACTCATGAAATCAGATAAACTTGACTACATGTAAGTCTCCTCCCACTTACACTAAATGAAAACTATTGTAACAGATCCATCCCATAGCATTAAGGCCCCTAATGGGGCAAGCACTCTTTCTGGGGAGTGACTGACACACTTGTGTAATGAGTGTAAGTCACCACTCGCAGCCTCACATCTACAGTACTTCTGAACCCGGGGCAAAAAAAATATGTTGTGAGCCCCCTCCCCCCCTCACACACACACACACAGACACACACACATATATATACACGCACACACACACACACACACACACACACCCTTCGAGCGTTTGAGATAGGACGTCAAAATTTTTTTACAAAAATCTATTTTTTAAAACTACGTTCATTTTGTAGAATACATCTTTCTGAAGAGTTTGACATATAAAATATATATGTTCGAGGAAATGTAAGACATGTTACTTGGTTTGCTCTTTACATAGCATTCTTGTATCGCACGTCACTGCCTTCTGGTTTGTGGAATTCAGTCGCGTATATTTTCTACCGGAAGCCATCAAACCTATATTCAGGACAGTGAAAATTAAAATGTCCCGTGGTGCCTATCCTGCTCCCAGTCGGCCCGTTTGACATCCTACCTGCCTCTTTTTTTTTTTTTTTTTTTTTTAAAGCAAAAGCCTTACAATTAATAATGGGTAGGATTATTTGTGACCAGAAGAATAAGAACTCTTTAGAAAATCTGCGCTCTTCATTGATTGTTGGCTAATATCTTTCTCTTTTGTGTGACGTAAAATTAAATATAGGAAACATAAAACCAGTACAGACAAGAAACAAGTAAGACAGTACACATCTCTTCAGTCCTTAGGTCGCAGCATTTTGTTCTCTCTAATATTGCTACAGCCTTACGTTGCGTGCATACCTTTCTGCGGAAGAATCTGTCACCTCAGCAAAGTTCGTGTCATAGGCTATTTTATTTTCAATGACTAGGATCGCGAGGCCAGATAGACATTCCTGACTCGTTATTGGACGCAGATAACTTTTAATTATTTTCAGTTTGCTGAAGCTTCGCTCACAGCTTGCAGCTGTCGTCGGTAATGTACAGTATATCCTTAAAGCTGTACTAATATTAGGAAAAGCTTGCAAGTCATGCTTCCAGAGATGTTGCAACAGGTCGAACGCACTTGATTTTTCATTAATTTCGGTTACTAACTTTTGAATATAATGAGTTCCAGGCAAAAATTAACTGCATTCAAGTCTTTGGAATATATTCATGCTGGATCGGCTCCATTTTTCTGCAGATCCTTAGTCGACATATTTAAAAATGCGTGGCCACGGAGGAAGGCGAAATTTTCATGTAGAGTCTTTACGCTCTCTACCCTTGTTTTAGTTCGTGTTAAGATTTTGTTAAATACTACTCTTATATCGTAGGAAAACAGATTAGTCGGATATAGTGTTCGTGATTTTCCCTCGCAGATTTCGTAGTGTTGCCTTCTCTTTCTGAAAGTTCATTTGCCTTTGAGGACAGGCTCGATTTCCAACTTTTCTGAAACACGTGTAGCTTCTACGAACCACTGTTCTATTGATCTCTCTCTCATTTCTTGCAAGATCTTAACAAGGCCTTGCTGTAGCACGACAGAGCACTAAATGATAATGCCCTCTTTCAGTATTTCGACGTTCACTCTATTAATCTCTCGTAGAATACCAGCCCAAATTGTTAAGTCGACGACAAATTTAAAATCTATCACCGTATGTAGTAAATGACCAGCTTCATACTTAGATTCTGCGGCAAGAAACGATTCTCCAGTTTCCTCCAGAGCTTTGACAGTTCCCGGTAAATTATTTAATAGTGTTGTAACAGCTAGGTGCTTAGCGGACCATCTTGTGTGACTACTTCCTTTTAAGTCGGTTTAGTACACTTTTGCAACATTTTCCACCGCATGGTGGATCCAACAAAAAAGCGATAAAGTTTCTGTACGGTTCCAAATGGGCTAACTGCTTCTGGACATGATGACCCAGAATGCACGTCCACAAGATGTAATGAGCGTGCTAGACATTGTACAAACTTCTCTAGCTCGTTCCTTTCCATAATTCTCGATTGGACTCCTTTATATATACCGGCCATATTAGATCCGTATTCGTAAGATTGTACACGACATTTTTGCACATCCAAACCATCAACCTGTAGTTTTTCTAGTATTTTCTGTGAGATATATTCTTCAGTCTTTCTTTCAACTACTATAGAATCAATAAAGCTTTCCTTTATTTCACACCCAGTTTCCGTTATTTTTATATAACGAATCACTTGACTCATTTGTTCTGCGTGAGATACATCTGGAGTGCAGTCAAACATGATGGTTGTTAAATCCTGCCTAGTAGTCGAATATGGGGTGTCTAGGAAACATGCTTTCTCAGATCACTAGATAACAATTGAAACAAATCGTATTAATGAGTTTTATTACGAAAAGCAAATGACAATGCTGTGCTGGTACTGCGAACGGCTGAAAGCAAGGGGAAACTACAGCCGTAATTTTTCCCGAGGGCATGCAGCTTTACTGTATGGTTTAATGATGATGGCGTCCTCTTGGGTAAAATATTTCGGAGGTAAAATAGTCCCCCATTCGGATCTCCGGGCGGGGACTACTCAGGAGGACGTCGTTATCAGGAGAAAGGAAACTGGCGTTCTACGGATCGGAGCGTGGAATGTCAGATCCCGTAATCAAGTAGGTAGGTTAGAAAATTTAAAATGGGAAATGGATAGGTTAAAGTTAGATATAGTAGGAATTAGTGAAGTTCGGTGGCAGAAGGAACAAGACTTTTGGTCAGGCGAATACAAGGTTATAAATACAAAATCAGATAGGGGTAATGCAGGAGTCGGTTTAATAATGAATAAAAAAATAGGAGTGCGGGTAAGCTGTATTGGAGGGCAGCGTGGAGGGTAAAAATCGTAGAGGGAGACCAAGAGATGAATACACTAAACAGATTCAGAAGGATGTAGGTTGCAGTAGGTTCTGAGAGATGAAGAAGCTTGCACAGGATAGAGCAGCATGGAGAGCTGCATCAAACCAGTCTCAGGACTGAAGACCACAACAACAACAACAACAACTTTGAGAATTACATAGATGTATCGCAAGCAAAGGGGGACATCCAAAATAAACAAGCTTCTTCAGTACAACAATTGTAATACAAGCGAAGTAATGAGCTTTGACGCTTCTGTTCAGGTCGCTAGTCTTGAAGCTTCTCTTCAACTGGGTCGCGACCAGTCGGGCGCTGCGCTTATGTCCTCTTCGTATAGAGGCCGCTGCTGTCGCGTTGTCGTCCTAGAGAGGGGTTAGTGAGCGTGTAATTGGTTGACGTCACAGCCCTCTCTGCTTATCGTTCCCGACTGGCGTGCCTGCGCTTGACTTTACGCCGTAACAATTGTGAAACAGTTTGTCTCCTTGATCTCATTAATAATTCTGTTTAGAACTTTGATTGCCATTATATTGATGATTTCATTCTGTATTGTGTTCGACAAATAGGATACCTGTCCCTTTTTTACGTGATGTAAGTCCTACTTGAAAGCAGGATTGTATTTGGCGAGCAGAATTATCAGATTAAGAAAATTTCCTTGACTAGATTGAGGAAAATTTTCAGTGAGATCACTCTGTGTTTCTTTAGAACTCCTAAAAGTAAGTCGGTTTGTGGCAAGATACTTGATAGCATCCGTTACTACATGCACAATATGTATCCATTTTTCTTTCTCATAGTGAATTAATCTCTCAGTCTCGCGATCGATTTCCTGATACAGTTTTATTTGCTGCTGACAGGGTTTCCATTTGATAAAACATTCATTATGTGTTTGTGATACTTCATGCTCAGATAATCTTCCTGAAGCATTTTTCCAGTTAATAGGACCCTCCCTACACAAGGCCGATGTAGAAGAGCTGCCTTATAGCTTGCCGGCAGTACAGTAAATAGCATTTTTTGCTTTCGAATAAACAAGTCAAGATCTTCAAATATTTTCCTGATTTTCCATCGTTCCGAACCACAGATGATATGTCAAATGCCTACCGCTGCGCTCAGTGGACCTATACTATATGATATCTGGATGATCTTTGTTGATCTGTAATTCTTTCGTGGTTCTGCCATGCACCTGGGTCCATCTGCAATAAGTCAACAGATAGTAGCTCAACGTCATCTTCCTACTGAGACAACACCGACGATGAAGCCTGTTTACCATCATCTGGCACCTGAACCTTCGACTGTTCAGCCGGATTATCTTGATTGTCCAAATTACAAGAATAGTTCGAAATACCAGCAGCTTCATGATGCACATGCTTCGTGAAGCCATCTTCTCAGCTTGCGTTGTATTGTATTGTATGTTAACCGGGGACCTAGAAACGACGGAGAGGCTCAGTCCCCGCCACAGCCGCAGTGGTCCACAATCCCACGTTGACTACCGCAGTCCACTTCACCCCTCCGCCGCCCCACACCGAACCCAGGGTTATTGTGCGGTTCGGCCCCCGGTAGACCCCCCGGGAACATCTCACATCAAACGAGTGTAACCCCTATGTTTGCGTGGAAGAGTAATGGTGGTGTACGCGTACGTGGAGAACTTGTTTGCGCAGAAATCGCCGACATAGTGTAACTGAAGCGGAAAATGGGAAACCAGCCCGCATTCGCCGAGGCAGATGGAAAACCGCCTAAAAACCATCCAAAGACTGGCCGGTTCACCGGACCTTAACACAAATCCGCAAGCGGATTCGTGCCGGGGACCAGGCGCTCCTTCCCGCCCGGAAATGCAGGAAGATCTGCAGTGGATAGGCACTTGGTGCAGGGAGTGGCAACTGACCCTTAACATAGACAAATGTAATGTATTGCGAATACATAGAAAGAAGGATCCTTTATTGTATGATAGCGGAACAAACACTGGTAGCAGTTACTTCTGTAAAATATCTGGGAGTATGCGTGCGGAACGATTTGAAGAGGAATGATCATATAAAATTAATTGTTGGTAAGGCAGGTACCAGGTTGAGATTCATTGGGAGAGTCCTTAGAAAATGTAGTCCATCAACAAAGGAGGTGGCTTACAAAACACTCGTTTCACCTATACTTGAGTATTGCTCATCAGTGTGGGATCCGTACCAGATCGGGTTGACGGAGGAGATAGAGAAGATCCAAAGAAGAGCGGCGCGTTTCGTCACAGGGTTATTTGGTAACCGTGATAGCGTTACGGAGATGTTTAACAAACTCCAGTGGCAGACTCTGCAAGAGAGGCGCTCTGCATCGCAGTGTAGCTTGCTCGCCAGGTTTCGAGAGGGTGCGTTTCTGGATGAGGTATCGAATATATTGCTTCCCCCTACTTATACCTCCCGAGGAGATCACGAATGTAAAATTAGAGAGATTAGAGCGCGCACGGAGGCTTTCAGACAGAAGTTCTTCCCGCGAACCATACGCGACTGGAACAGGAAAGGGAGGTAATGACAGTGGCACGTAAAGTGCCCTCCGCCACACACCGTTGGGTGGCTTGCGGAGTATAAATGTAGATGTAGATGTAGAAATCTTCTCACCTTAGAAGCCGATTTATTTATCTCTTCAATTTTATCTATAGTTCTTTTTCCCTTTTGAGCCCCAGGAAGCTTCTTTCTTAGTGCGCTCACTGTTGTGTCGTCCGAACAAGACACAGCCAGGTCGAAAGCACCATAGGCGCAAAGATGCGAGCTGGTGCCTTTGTCATAGAGACTCGCCTCGTGCGCGAGTTCCACCGGCGCCACGGGTGGCGCTTAGGATGAAGATATCGATTTTGTCTCGGCCAATTCCTGGCCGAGTACAATCCGCCAACGACGGGACGACAGCGGACAAAAGCCTACTTGGTTGACAGAAGAACACCCTTAAGTACCTTGGCGTCACCCTCGACCATCGCCTCTCCTGGACCCCCCATCTCCGGACAATCCAAGCCAAGGCACGCTCCCGACTCTGTCTCCTCAAGCTCCTTTCCGGCCGTACGTGGGGTCTGGACCGCTCCACCATACTCCACACCTATAAATCCATCATCCGCCCTATCCTCTGTTATGCCCAACCTGCCTGGATCTCCGCCCCCCCCCCTACCTTTTACAAATCCCTTCAGATCCTTGAACGCCATGCTCTCTGCCACGCTTATCGCATCTGTCTCCCCTCCCCCACGCAGATCCTGTACGACCTCATTCTGTTCCCCCACCTCCTCCTTTTCCTTAAATGGATACAGATCCTGTACACCTCCCGAAAACTCGATCCTCCTCACCCGCTTGTCTCCCCCATCCTCTCCCAACCCCACCCGCTGCCGCGCCTGTATTCCCACGTCCCACCCGGTCTCCATCTCTCCACTCTCCTTACCCTCTCCCAAGGTGGCTTCCGCCAGCTCCCTCTCCCTGATGATGCCCTCCTCCCCTCCATCTACCCCTCCTACCAACTTTGATCCTCCCTCCCTCTTCTTGTGTTTGCTCTTTTGGGCACCCTCCATCCCTTCTCTCCTCCCTCCACCATTTCTCCCCACTCCTCCCCCGGGCTTCCCCTCCCCTGTCCCTCTCTCTACTCCTTCCCCCATCTCCTCGGCCATTGGCATCTCTGTTCTCCCCTTCCCCCCCCCCCCACTCTTCTTCCTCTCTTGGCAGGTCACCGGACTCGCACACGCTACGTGGACATTCGCGCGCTGGAGATCATCGCCGTCAGTGTCACGTGTGTGCCGTCGTGTTCAGTGTTCAGTGTTCACCGTCGCACTCCATCGTTCACCTGTGCCATTGCCATCTTCAGTGTTTGTGCGTCGTGTCAACAGTTTGTAGTGTGGATTTTCGTCGAGTGTGAACGGCTCCGTGTTTGTCTTTCTGTGTCTACTGCTTTATTACCCACCGTTATGTCACTTATGTGTATTCTTTCTGTTGTTTATTTATCTATTCTATGGCTGAAGAGCGGCGTACCATGCTGCTGACAGCCTGCCTGTTTGTACGAGTTTGAAAATAACAATAAAGAAAAAAAAAAAGAAGAACAGCTCTCGCCCGCTTGGTTGTAGATCATCGTCCAGGACTGACTTAGACAGGGAACGTCGTTTAGTGAACTCCTAGAAGTGAACACAGTTGTTGCAAATTGCATTTGTTATGTACCGTGAAGTTTAACTACGATTATTTACACTTAGCCATTGAGGATCTTTTTGTGTTATTACATGCAGTATTGCAGACTTTATTATTCAACTAGTCACAAAGATAAGTAAACCTTTTTAACTCATTTGTATGACTTCGTTACTAATTTGTTAGAGTGTTGTAGAACCTTCGTTCTCCTATCCTGTTACCTGACCCTGGGGCATAGCTGAGTAATAGTGGCAGGGAGAAATTGTCTTAGCAGTGTACTGCACCAGAAGCCGTTTCACGAACTCACAAACTCGGTCTACCCTAACAACAGTGGCAACTCGTCCTCAACAGCAGTAGCGACGAGGCCTTTACAAAACTTGCGACGATGGTTTACAAAACTCACATTTGTTCCTTACTTCCTAAAAATACAAATAAATATATTTTGACACTGATGTATCGTTCTTACATTCAAAATGATGATCATGTCTGCGAGTTTGTCTTTTATACTGATATCAAATACGCACATTTTATTTTAGCCTATTTATGGCCGGTTATGAAATCTTGTGAAAATCCATGAATAACAATCGATCGAATAGGCTAATCACGGTAAAACTTAAGGCGCACATAGTACATTATTTTATTCAGCGGTTAGTTATCCCTGGAATGGCGTACCCGTACAGTTAGGTTGACAACAGCGTATTTTCGCATATGTCATTCGTATTTAAAGCCCCTATTCCACGGTACGCCTATGGAAATGTGCAGCAGCGCACCTAGCGTACATGTCTGGAACTGCAGACTCGTTCACGTCAATACACGCGGGATATTGATGGCGCAAATCTGCGCATGTGCATTAGATGGAATAACGTGCGAAACTAGAGGGGGAATGAACGATTTCTTATAAAGTGTTAATAACGGCCAAAGAAGTAATACTACAGAGGTTACACAAATGCTTTTTGCATTAAGAGCCTGCTGGGATGAGTGCATTTTCTTGCCTCAAGGGAAGCAAGAATGCTGCCCCACCGTCTCGTCCCCATAACCTCACACCCCGCTACGTCCACAAGCTCGCCAGCACGGCCGTGGATACCTGCTGGTTTTACAACCCTTATCTACGGAAATTCTCTTGGAAACTGCACTATGCGTAATGTATATGCTTTCGAAACCCTGAAACATGGGCAGAGAAGAAAAAAGAAAGAGAAGCACTTTGTTGCTACGAACTGGGCTCTACGCACGAAACTTACAGTGGTCGTATAGCAGGTCTACTGTGCGGTGCTGTGATCTGAGTCATGTGACATTCTTGCCATCTCACCTCAGCACTCCATGAAAAACGAGGCAACTCGAGATGTGTGTGACGAATATCGACGATTTGAGGGAGATGCAAATCGTCGTCATATTTACAGTTACTATTCGAGAAAGGAACATCCGACCCTCGATAAACTGAAGGTTTCCTTAGAAGAAGCGCAGCTTTTCAGAGGCAGAAAATCGTCTCTGAGACATGTGGTGCATGTCTTGGGCTTCAAATGAAAAAAAAAAAAAAAAATTAACGTAATGGAGAGAGGTGACATTGTAGCATGGTGATGTCGATTTTTGAGGGCAATAGAAACCAAAAAGCTAAACTTCGCCCGAACAGGCCATGAAAGCCCAACGGTATCGACTGGCCGCCGTGTCATCCTCAACCACGGGCGTCACTGGATGTGGATATGAAGGGGCATGTGGTCAGCACACTGCTCTCCCGGCCGTATGTCAGTTTACGAGACCGGAGCCGCTACTTCTCAATCAAGTAGCTCCTCAGTTTTGTCTGACAAGGCCTGAGTGCACCCCGCTTGCCAACAGTGCTCGGCATACCGGATGGCCACCCATCCAAGTATTAACCCAGCCCGACAGCTCTTAACTTCGGTGACCTGACGGGGACCGATGTTACCACCGCGGTAAGGCCGGTCGCTTTTGAGGGCAACATCAAAGTAAAATTTTTATGACATTGGTTGGCTCGATGAAACATGCGTAAATGCAAGCCATTCAATGACTGCAGTGTAGACAAATGATTCAGTGTCTGGTACCATGCCGCAACCCAATGGAAAAGGCAGCAGACTGATTCTTCTCCATGCAGGTATATCTGCAGGATTTATAGAAAACTGTATATTGTTATTTAGACCGAAAAAGCCAACGATTACCACGAAGAAATAAGCAGACACATTTCAGCGGTGGTTTAAGGACTCTCTCCTGAAAGACTTGAGCAAGCCCTCAATAATAGATATAGACAACGCCTCACATCATTTAACTATCGCTGATAAGGTGGCTACAGTTCCTTCCAAGAAGCAAGACTTTATCGACGGGCTACAACGAAGAAACACTCCCATTCCAGACGACTGTAGAAATGGTGAATTGTTGGATGTCGTGGCTCAAAATAAACCACCTTTATCTCTGTATGTTGTAGATGAAATTGAAAAAAAATACGACCGTAGGGTCCCCAGATTGCCATCATACCACTACCACTTCAATTCGATTGAATTTAGATGGGCTCAAGTAAAATTTATGTGACAAGGGACAGCAAAAAATGTACTTTAGCGGAAGTGGAAAAGCTGGAAAGGGATACTGTAAAGTAAACTTCGTCGTCAGATTGGCACAATGTTGTAAGACACACGAAAGAAGTAATAATGAAAGTATGGGAGAATGAATGTTAAGTGGAAGATGCTACTGAAGAACTTATCATTTCATTAAACTCTGACAGCATTTCGAGTGACTGAACAACGTGAGACTGATTCAGATGTAAGTGGCGTGCATCCGTTAGTGTTAGTGTTGTGTTCACCATTTACAGTTTTCTCTGCCTTTTAAGTTTATTTGTTAATTTGCGATACACGTGTGACTGAACACATGTCCGTCTTGTTACTGTTATAAGGAGTTATTACGGCGTCTTACTGCACCACTCTCGCTACAGCAGCAACAGCAACAGCTGCGGCCCCTATCACAGACCTCCCCCGTACCTATAAAGACAGCGTGACAGTCGATTAGTAGGCGACTTATTTCATTTTTGGTGCACGCTGATTGTTCCCTTGAAGATACTTTGAGGCTGATGGATATTGCGAACAAGCTCCACAGCGTAGTGGAAAATATGAAAACTGATATAGTCTCATGCAATGAAAATATTAGTGTAAGACTTTTAACTAAGCTTGTGTAGTACATGTGTGTAAACGGCAACAGTCTATCTTGAACTTAACAAAAAATCAGGTAGATGTTGACTGACGAGAAAGAGATCGTTCTAAATTTCTGAATAAATGATGGGAAAGTATATGCAACAGTTTTAGCCTATGAACAACTTCACATAGATTGATACAGCAGCTATAAATAGGCCTATGATCCCTTAAAGAAAGCAACATGTAAGTATTATGCCCATAAAAACGATGTAGACTGACAGTGGCCCATATGTGGAACGTGAGTTCTAAGGTGTGTACGCTAAAATACACAATTTGATAAAGTTATCAACATAAGGGCGCCATAGTATGATCGATTCAGACGCAACACTTCTAAGTAAAATAATATTCCATTAAACGCAGCTGTATGGTAGATGACAAATTGTCAGTAGGCGCCTAATATGTTAGAAACTTTGAAGTGCAATCTGCTTCGTGAAAAAAGTGATCCTTTCCAGAGTCTAAATGAAATTGTGAGAGCACAGAATTCATAGGGGTTGAATTGCCTGACAATTCTAAGACTTTTACTCATTGGCTAGCTTCCTGTTGTATTTACGTCTTATGTTTCGAATGGTTAATTCATTACAACAGTAATAGGTGTTCTACAAAAAGTACATTTGCTGAAGTGTTGATCAATACTGGTGCATCAACTTTTACAGTTCAGGAGCGTATGCAAAACCAAATTCTGTTTTGTGATGGTTATTAACTATTATATTAATGACATATATAGAGCATAAGTCATCAACATTTTCAATAAACAAATGGTTCAAATGGCTCTGAGCATTATGGGACTTAACTTCTAAGGTCATCAGTCCCCTAGAACTTAGAACTACTTAAACCTAACTAACACATCACACACATCCATGCCCGAGGCAGGATTCGAACCTGCCACCGTAGCGGTTTCGCGGTTCCAGACTGTAGCGCCTAGAACCGCTCGGCCACCCCGGCCGGTTTCAATGAACAATCATAATTCTTTTTATATTGCTAGGGCAGAAGTGCACCTATGCACATAGCCAAACTGCATGCTGTTTTTACAGTTTGAGGAACATACATAACTTTGACGTGTGCAATAATCTCTAGCTGCTATATGTTTTATGGGAGGCTGGGGGAAGTAACTGCAGACATAACACTTCCACTATTTTCTTTCTTTTGCTATACAGTCCTCTCCTTAAAACAGTCAATTTTATTTTCAGAATAAAAATACGTATTCTCCGATGTGAAAGAACTAGCACAGTTGCAGATGGTGCTGCTCCAAAAGTAACATGATGAGAACCAGAGAATGGAGGAAGAACTGTATCAGTTAAAAATGTCACTGTGGTCACAACAGAGAGCTGAAATAATTAATAGAACTGTCACTTGTGCATGTTGTACATTGTCATATACATCCTTTTACTAATCCTGTTCGCTGTCTAGTTGTCAGCATCAGTGAAGTCGCCAATGGGCGGAAAGATATCACCAGAGGCAAAGTATTTTAGCGTCAATATCAGTTGATTAATTGGTGGAACAGAGTTACTACGGACAGAAAGGAAAGAATTACATGTGACAATTTTGGACGTCAGATTTAATCGTTAACAGGAGATCACAAAGAAGCGGCTCGGACTTTGCTACCTGTAAAGTAAGTCAAATATACCATTATGAACAGCCATGTCTTTTATACCCTTTCCCACTAGTCTGTATGTGGACTCTTTCTTTATTATGATCACTTACCACTGATTACCGATGGATTCTGTTTGACCATAAGATACAATCACGTTGCTGAATTTCGTTTCTGTGAACCATATACATACGATAGTTTACCACAAAGAACGTTCTACTTAAACACGCCAAATGCGATAAAACCTCAAAATCGTCATTTTTTTCTGTTATGATAGTTTACCTCTGATGTCCAGAAATTGTGCGACAGTTCAAGAGAAATTTAAAAACACTGCTTGACAGTCACTCCCTCTACATTTTCAATTATGTATATTCAATAACTAAACATTCCTGTTATCTGAGTGCCAAGTTTCAGTGCTCTTATAGCAAAGAACTTTTATTTTATCATAAATGTGGATGTTATTATGCGGATAACACTAATAATTAAGAAACGCAATATCTGCGAGGGTTGGAACTTAAATAGCGGCAACAGAGTAAGAGTTTGATAAAAAAATGTTGTTGTTGTTGTTGTTGTGTCCTGAGACTGGTTTGATGCAGCTCTCCATGCTACTCTATCCTGTGCCAGCTTCTTCATCTCCCAGTACCTACTGCAACCTACATCCTTCTGTTATACAAACAAATAATAATAATAATGATTATAAAATGTCCAACTTTTCACATAACACCTTCACTTTATGTTTTTTTCCTTCTCTTTTTCCTTTCTAGAAATACTTACCCCCAAGCTATGCATAGCACAATACTAACACCTCTTCCTCTTTCTGAGCTCAACATCTCACTCATTATGGAGGGATGCTGACTCAGCTTTTCAGGATAGCAAATGGGAAGTTGCGGTACAGAAAATGGTCCAGAGATCACCAGTGTGTGTGTGTGTGTGTGCGTGTGTGTGTGTGTAGTGAGTGAAATATTATGAAACAATGTGTGTATAGTGTGTGCAGTGACTGATAGTGAGATATGAGTGAACAATGTGGTATTACATTATTTAATAAGTTATTTGTAAAAAAAAGTATTGTATACCAGGAGTAAATCTAATGATTGTCTCTAACTAGAAGTCTGTAGATATATGTGTATACGAATTAGCTTATTTTAAATTGATCTAAATTTTTTAATATTCTGACATGTCCTATATCCTTCTAAAAAGAGATCTACGGATGAATAAAGCTACTACTACTACTACTACTACTACTATTACTATTACTATTTATTCACAACCGATACAAAAGAGTTATATGTTAGCACCTGTTACTGTCCTTCAGAGTAGTCACCAATGTTGTGTAGAACCCGTTGCCAGCGATGTGAAAAGCGTAGTATACCGTCAGCAGAGCCTGTTCTGTTGATGGTGCCAATGGACCGGTCTTCTGCCTATCGAATCTCTGGTACTGTTCTGAAACGAATACCACGAAGTGGTTCCTTCATCTTCGAAATCGAATCAAAGTCACAAGGACTTAAGTCCGGGGAGTATGGTGGATGGTAAAGTACTTCCCATTCCAATCGACCGAAAAGAGCAGCCACAGCTTGCGCTGTATGCGCCCGCGCATTGATGTGCTAAGTGATGGATGGGTTGCGCAGAAAGTGTCGCTGCTTCTTTCGAAAAGCTGGTCGCAGGTGATTCTCCAAAAACGAACAGTAGTACTGTGCAATGACGGTCTGCCGTCGAGGAACGTAATGCGTTAGGATAACACCATCACAGTCGTACACGAGAATCACCATAACTTTAGACCGTTCCATTCCCACCATCAACAGAACAGGCTCTGCTAATGGTATACTACGCCTTCCATATCGCTGGGAACGGGTTCTACACAAAGCTGGTGACTACTTTGAAGGACAGTAAGAGGTGCAAACATGAAACTCTTTTGTATCGGTTGTGAATAAATAGTTGCCATTATTTAAGTTCCAACCCTCGTATATTCTGTATCTGAGGAACTATCACTTTTCTTTTTTTTTCTTTTTCGTTCACATATGGAAAGAGATACTTAGCTTTAGTAAGCACAAATAATTTCCATGTTTATGGGAACAAGTTGGAGGCGATTCTGTTGCTCTGAAGCATTACTCATTCCTTGGATAATTATCATGGGGAGTAGAAGGGTCATTTTCTGGCACATGAAAGCCGCAATAACTCATTAAGTCAACAATTGTGACCCTTATATTTTTAATAAAAGACGGTAAGTTCTTCCGATGCTTCTTCACTGTTTGCAAATGACTCATTCCCTAAGGAAGATGGAGGGGAACAATTTTTCTGCAAATGACGTAATGTGCCTGCGTGAAGTTGGGACACTAGTGTTCCGTGAAACGTTTTGATGCATTAAAAATCAAAATGTCATTGTCTAATACCGAAAAAGCTGTTAATACGAATAGTACCCAAGACTGGTGTGGTTTCTCGATTTGATTGCGTCTGTTTTGTCACTGTCTGTGAGATAAAACGAAATAGGTTTTCCAATATTGCAGCAATTGTAACACACGCGAAATAGGCGAGACTATTTTGGAATAAATGGTCATTTTTATCTACCTCATTTACATAAATAACACGACAGAATACAATTCGCGAAGTATCAATATCAAATGCCTATTACGCCTACTACAAGCAAAAAGTCTTACGTTAAGAAATACTTTCACATTTCATTCATACGCTTCAGTTTCCCAGGCATGGGATCGAAAAGTAGTAGTACGAAATTTTTATATAAATTTGGAATCCTCATATTCTTCCATATAATTTATGTGATGTCCCCATTTCTTATCCGTCCACGTTCTAGCAAACAGTATTGTCATCACTAATTCTGTAACTATTCCTGCCATTGTAAAAACTTATTCGCCAGTTAACTTCGCTAACCCTGCCAGAATCACCGGTTCAGTTATACAGCGTTTATTCTCCGGTTAGACGCTATGTGTTCGTACAATGCGTTTCCCGCGCTATTCCGGGAATAGAACTTAAGTGACTACTACCCGGGAACTGTACAACTAGCATTATGGCAAAAATTTTGTCGCATAGCCCCATCCCCTTTTGTCTACGGGAATGTTTTTTATTTCTACATGCGACGGGGGCTCCCCTGATGGAGACATCACGTGCACTGTGCAAGCATTCAAAAATCAACTTATGATTCGTTCAGAAATCAACTTAGAATGTGTTGAAAAATGTTCAAAAAGCAACTGGGATGCGTTTCAAAATCATATGAATAATCGATATACCAGCTTGCGCTGCATACTAGGATATTTGTGAAACAAAGGTTTTTTCTTCAAGAAAATGAATTTGGCGTCCCCTGGAATTGCCGCCTGGGGCAGATACCCCGGTTTGCCCCTCCCCCCCTCCCCACCACTGATCTGGGCTTGATCACTTCTCTGGAAGGGGGAAGGAGTGTACAGGGTGGCAGCTAGTCACCGAGCAAAGTGGCGCAGTGGTTAGCGCACTGGACTCGCGTTCGGGTGGATGACGTTCGAACCCGCGTCCGGCCGTCCTAGTTTACATTTTCCGTGATTTGCCTAAATCGCTTCAAGCAAATGCCGGGGTGGTTCCTTTGAAAGGGCACGGCCGACTGCCTTCCTCACCCTTCCATAATCCGATGGGATTGATGACGTCGCTGTTTGGTCCCCTTCGCCAAATCAAACAACCAACCAATGGCAGCCAGTCAAGGAATATTTTGGGAAACTGATTTAAAAAATTTTATTTCAAAGGCCCGAGTCAAATCTGTACGAGCTTTCTCCCAGAGCAACTTCCGCAGGGCCTACGTGATATAAGTTTCCTATCTGTCAAAACCGAAGCAGTTCCGTCCAGTTAAGCTGCTGACATGAGACGTCTTGAGCCCCCTGCTGAAATCGCTAGCGAATTCACGCCATCGGTTTTAGCCAATATCGTGCATGGGATACAGGTCACGTGTGTGGACGCTGGAGGATTCGGCAGTGCAGAACACAGTTGGCTCTCTCTCTTGTCATCCATACCTCGACTAGCACAGACGTAGTTGTTGGGAGACGGAGCCTGTGGTTCTGCGCCCCGTGACCGGCCAGCAACATAACTTAACATGAACCGCCTCTCTTTGCAGTGCCCATTTATGTAGTTGTTCATCCTCCTAGGCTGTGGCCTCTGCCTGCTAACTTCCCCCCTAGGCGCTCCTCTTGTGTTCCTTACACCGAAATGTATTCACTTTATTTTACATAATTTTCTATTCTGTCATTTAACGACAGGCTTCGATGCCCACTTGCAAGGCCTGACCGCTCGACTGCTGTACATTGTCGTCATAAGCCGGATGCAACAAACTTCTTCCCTCTCAATGCTCATGCACAACAATTTCCGCGATGTAAGCAGCGCACGGCAGGAAAGTTGCCTAGAGGCATGAATGTTATGTGTTCCATAGAGATTTGACATTTGGAGTGACATCTCATGGTAATCATGGGAGCAGATCGTTATGCAGTAATATGTTTACAGCTAATGTAAATATTATACGCGAATCATTAGTATATATATATATATATATATATATATATATATATATATATATATATGTGTGTGTGTGTGTGTGTGTGTGTGTGTGTTTGATTAAATACGTATCGGAGGTTGACTGAAGTGGCACAAACAAAAGAACAAATTAAAAGAAATCACGCACGATATACATATTTAGTTCATCTTAAAGTACTCGCCTTGTGTAACGTAGTACGCGCTGTGATGCATTCTTGAGACTCATTGCCGCAATTCTTTGTCGTGGTCTCTTTATGGCAGACTTCTTCACACAGCCCTCAAAAAATTGTGTCCACATCTACGTTTGTTTCAAGAAAAGCAAAAAGTTCAAAGTTGCGTCGTCTGCTGCAGTGCTGAAAGAACGTACAGTATTTAACGAAGAAAAGTTGCTGAAATAGGTTTTCGGAAAACGTTTCACTTGTAACATAAAAAATGAAACACTACACATTTTGGATTGACAGGTTGTTTTCACTATGCAGTTATTCTCCAGTGAACGCAGAAAATCTATTGAGTTTTTAATATTAGATTATTTCAAATTATAAGTCTCCCGTCACACGACGAGGTGGTTGTATTTTTGTCATTAGTCATGTTTATTAGAATACGTGGAAGTTGAGTAACTCACTGCCCGTTGTTCGAAGAATTTGCAGTGAATACCACCTTGTTCACATTTATGTTTGACTCAAGGAAAGCAGAAAGCAGAACGTTGAGTGGTACTAGTGTAAAACTTTCTCTGTATAAAAGAAGCAAAGTTGCATCCCATGCTGCGTTTTACTTTATGCGTAAAGAACTGAAAACCTAGGTTTATTTGCATGTTATTTTCGCTATCCAGTTGTTCCGAAACAACTGCAGTCAACTGGATGTCACTTAGCGACTTACATGTTCCTAACCAGTTTTTCAGCCAGGAAAAGGGAAGCTACAGTATAACATGGGATCTGAGCGTGTCCGTTGCTGGCAAATCTCCACATGATTGAAAGGCCAATGCTAGGTTAAAAGCCAGGGTGAAAAAACCGGCCAGGATTTAGATCCTACAACTTTTCGGTTTCCAGCCAGACACTTTACAGCTTTTTTTTTTTTTTTTTTAAAAATCTCATTTTGTTCATTTTGTTCGCTTTTGTTCGTTGCATCTGCTCGGGGCGGAGGTCGTAAGACAGCCGTTTAGGTTCGTTGTTGATCGATTAACTCAGTTTTTTTTATTACAGAGGGCTGATAACCCTCTGACCGAACACGCTGAGCTACCGTGCCGGTGTTCACTGCCCGTTGTACCGCTAGACCACCACACCATTCGCAAACGGTGTTACGTACGCCGCATGCCTCTAGAAACTGTTCCTCTCTCGAAATATGGCTGCTGCTCACTAGATGGGAATAGCGTCGTTTTCACAATTAAACTTTAACTCATCACAATTCAGACAGGTTTTACGAAATATTTATAAATTTTGTACGAAAACCTTCCTCATGAATCAGTGTATCTACTAGTGAAAACTGAATCAAAATCGTTACAGCAGTGCTTGAGATTAGCCTGCACATATACAGAAGGACGTGAAAGAGCGACTTCAGTTTATATAAATAGGAAATTGTTCTTATTTTCACTGTCTTGAATTGGCCATCAGAACAAGTATTTGCTTGTTACACATCAAACTTTAACAGAATCCATTAATTACAACACAGTCATCGGTGACAGAATGAACTTCTGCGCAGTGTGTGGTACACGACGTATTTGACGACAAACATGTCCTACATGACGCGTCTTTTCACAGTGAGTGCTCATTCTGTTAGGGCCCGTACACCAAGCAGCAAGAGCTCAATCCCCACGGCCTATGGACTGTTAGCGTGAACACCCCTGCAGTACTAGTAGTCTATCTTTAAGTGCATGTTCATACCATTATGATTCACATACAGTGTAAGCTACACGGGCGTAGACAGGGGGAGGTTTTGGGGGTTCAGATCCTCCCGAAATGTTTACACGGCTACAAAAACGAGAGGTACGAATGATCTTAAAATCGATTGCAGTGTAACATTTATTTGAAAATTACCGCGTTTCCAAGCCGCGGTTGTTGCCAGTGTGGCGCAGTGCACGACGGCAATAGGACAGTGATGAGCCAGTGTTGGCGACATTATTGGCACTAATGTTAGGACTGAGTCTCGAAAGAGTGTTGTTTGTCTCGAGTTCTGGAAAGTCGAGGCAGAGCTGTCCCTGCATGAGGGCTACCCAAACTGTCAGAGTTGCTGAGGCTGGCTGCAGTGAGAAGACGTTTGTTCACACGGCAGCAGCTTACAATTACTGTCGCCTTTGCACTTCCTGGAAACTGCGGAAATTGTTCTTATTGTCGGGGCGAGTATTTTTTAAATGTTTGTTTTAAGTAGTGTTATGCAGGAGAGAGGAACGACTAGTGCGCAAAGTATGATGATTTCACAGTTTCATTACATTTACCTTTCTACATTTACATGATACATGCCGTATGTGAGAATATATCAGTTTGACGCAACATATGTAAGAGAAAAGTTGTAGAGCATCGAAGTGCGTTTTCAGAAAGTATAAGAAAGTTACGAAAAATCTAGCTGGTAATTAAATATCGCATTTATCAATTTAATAGAGATCGCATGCATCGAAATATTAGTTTTGGAAACAATAAGTTTAACAGAATAACATTAAATAAAGGATAATTTTTTTTAGATCACTACTGGCTATGTTTATTTTAATTTTGTCAGTACGGACGTCCACATTGTTGACCAAAAACTGAATAAATGAACTATCTTTTCAGATTTATACTTCTCTTAGCGTACTGGGTAGTTAAAAATATCAAATGTCATTATAGAATTAATTCCTAGTTGTCTATTAGAAACGAATTGTCTAAGACTTGCAGGGTAAGTGAAATAACAGAATGTGAAAGGCAGTTGTCGTTATTAGCTTTGAACAGTCTACATTCTTCATCGGACGAATGATCATCGTAAGAAGTAAATTCAATGACTCTGGACGTTAGTTTCAACTTGATCCAAGAACATGTCTGAAGGCAGACATGTATCCACTTCATAAACTCGTGATGTAATGCCCCCCAGTGTTAACAATTCAGATGGGTTCCTGTTATTAATCTTTGCGTCCAGCCTCATACAAAATTTTAAATAAGACGGATTAGCCTGTGTTCAGAAAGCATATCATGGTTTTCCTGTGGTGATTTATTTTACAAAAAATAACAGAATTTTATAGAACTAGTATAGAACAGTAGTTTTTGTATCGTCTTGATCTTTCAGAAGTACCCATTATAATTCTAAGCAATGTATTTGAATGCCAACTATCATTCGTCCTCATTTTCTTCCAAATTTTCGCAAATTAAATTCACTCGAGCAAATATTTCATCATTTTCTGGTAGTCCAGCGCTACTGTGGATTACAGCATCATATTTGAAAAACCTTGTCGCACATTTAACATGGTATCTACCTTCTACAACACGAAGATCTGCAATGTGCCCCACTCGAAAGTTTTCTTGAGTTCCCCAGACATTCTTCCGTTTCATCAGTATTTCCATTATCAATTTAGAAAATGTCTCTGTAACGTCGCGATCAACAGTTATTTAAACAAATCGGTTTCTTCACCTCGTTTGGCATGTAATCCTCTGATAAATTTTCCCCACAAAATAAGTAATTCGTTTAAGGCAAAATTCTTCAGCTGAAGATTGATAAGTGTCGTACTCACTTATTACTGTATCCATTCTGCCACAGTGGTCCTTGTAATAATATTTACTGCACTTTTTATGAAGAACAATAGCGGCACAGTTCAGCAAAACAACATGTTTACCATTAATTATCATCTTAATCCTTTCAATAAAAGTTTGTATGCCTTTTTCCTTCACTTTATCAGATATACGCCATCCATAAAACTTTCACCAAGAATAAAACACTCAGACGCCATTGTGAATTGCACTGACGAACGTATCTAAACAATGGTCAGCTGACGACTGATGCCTCTTCTCTGCTAGATTTAACAGTTGTCAATAAGACCCGGGAAAAGGACACATTTCCGACAGAGGAGTAACAAAATCCAGAGAATGATTTTATTGATAAATAAATGAAACAACAAGAGTGAATACTGGAAAACACCATTGAATGAGAAGTAAAAA
Organism: Schistocerca serialis cubense; assembly: GCF_023864345.2. Lineage (NCBI taxonomy): Eukaryota > Metazoa > Arthropoda > Insecta > Orthoptera > Acrididae > Schistocerca > Schistocerca serialis. The sequence continues at coordinate 529,913,430 of NC_064640.1, forward strand.
TTTGACGGTCGTTAACCACACGATTTCCATAAAACTGGATAATGGCGATATTTACTAGCTAACTAGGTTTTTTGACACTTTCTTTGACTTTTAGAAAATACGTTTTAATGCACTACTACTTTCCTCCCAGAAACTGTTTCGTCAAATCGATCAGTTCTCAGACAGTGTACGTTTCATCTACATCTACATCATACTCCGCAAGCCACCTAATGGTGTGTGGCGGAGGGTATTTTCGGTACCACTATCTGGTCCCTCCAACCCTGTTCCACTCGCAGATAGTACGTGGGAAGAATGATTGTCGGTAAGCCTCTGCATTGGCTCTAATTTCTCGAATTTTTTCCTCGTGGTCAATACGCGAGCTGTATGTGGAGGAAGTAATTTGTTGTCTGACTCCTCCTGAAAAGTGCTCTCCCGAAATTTCAAATGTAAATCTCTCCATGGTGCACAACGCCTCTCTTGTAACGTCTGCCAGTGGAGTTTGTTTAGCATCTCCGTAACGCTCTCTCGCCAGCTAAACGATCCCGTGACGAAACGTGCCGCTCTTCGTTGGATCTCCTCTATCAGTCCTACCTGATAGGAATCCCAAATAGATAAACAATACTCAAGAATAGGGCGAACAAGCGCCTTATAAGGCACTTATTTCGTGGATGAGTTACATTTCCTTAAGATTCTTCCGATGAATCTGAAATGGTCATTCCACTTAAGGTCGCTCTGGATAGTTACGCTTAGATATTTTACGGCAGATGCTGTCTCCAGCTTTTTATCATCAATAGTGTAGCTGTACAGTAGTGGATTTCTTTTCCTATGTATGCGCAATATGTTACATTTATTTACGTTCAGGGTCAACTGTCAGAGTCTGCACCTTTCACCAATTCTATGCAGGTCGTTCTGCAAATTCTTACTATCTTCTAGCGTTGCTACTTTGGTATAAACAATTGCATCATCTGCGAATAGCCTTAAAGAGCATCCGACGCTTTCTACTAGATCAGCGACGGTCCTATCACACTTTCCTGTGGTACTCCGGATATTACCTTTACATCTGCCGATTTAGTTCCGTTAAGAACGACGTGTTGAGTTCTGTCTGCAAGAAAGTCTCGAATCCAATCGCAGGTCTGCTCCGTAAGCTCGTATTTTTTTCATTAAACGGCAATGCGAGACGGTGTCAAATGCCTTACTGAAATCAAGGAACATGGCAGCAACCTGACCGCCGTTGTCCACTGCGCTGTGGATCTCCTGGAGGAACAGAGCTAACTCATTTTCGCAGGATCTCCGTTTGCGGAATCCATGTTGATTCTTATAGAGGAGATGTTCATTTTCCAAGAACGTCATAATTATTGAGCATAAAACATGTTCCATCATTCTACAACAGATTGACGTCAACGATATATGTCTATAATTGTGTGGATCTGTCTTACGTCCTTTCTTAAAAATGGGAGTGACCTGCGCTTTTTTCCAATCGTGAGGTACCTTTCGTTGCTCAGGCGATCTACGATAAATTACTGCTAGAAGGTAAAGATAGAAGTGTTTATTGAAAGCTGGAAATCTATCATCATCTGATGTAGCGTGGAAGGCGTGGAAGTAACAGTGTTCCATTATCCATTGAAACACATTATACGAGAGCGTGCTGAAAAGTTAAGCCTCCAATTTTTTTGTGCGAAAACTCTTAAAGCTATTTAAATGAAACAGTCGTTATTAACATTATACGTCATTATTCTTTATGTCTACATATTTGCAGCCCTCTGTCGCTAGAGGGCTCCAAATTATAGCGTGTAACATGCCAGCGTGTAACGTAAACCATGGCGGTGCGTGAGAAACAGCGTGCTGTAATCGAGTCTCGAATTTGAAGAATTCGTCCACAAATGGAGCACCCTCTCCTTCAGCATGACAATATCATACCATAAACGAGTGCTGCGACATCTGCAACAATCCGACTCCTTGGGTTCCCTGTTAATTATCATACTACACTACTGGCCATTAAAAATGCTACACCAAGAAGAAATGCAGATGATAAACGGGTATTCATTGGACAAATATATTATACTAGAACTGACATGTGATTTCATTTTCACGCAATTTGGGTGCATAGATCCTGAGAAATCAGTACCCAGAATAACCACCTCTGACCGTTCCGCATTGGCATACTCAAGAAGAATGTATGAAGATGCTACCCGTCGTCATGAACAAGCCCAAACCGATGAACATCACTCAAATAATAGTACAGAGGCAGATGGGTTACAGGAAGAAGCTTCACAACATGAGTTTAACGACGGATGGGAGGTGCCGCTGTCGCGCTTGCCAACGCACTTACTCCGAGATGGAGTCAAACGGAGCTTGGATGGCGTGTACAGCTACAGCTGCCCATGCAGCTTCAACACGATACCACAGTTCATCCAGAGTAGTGACTGGCGTATTGCGACGAGCCAGTTGCTCGGCCACCACTGACCAGACGTTTTCAATTGGTGAGAGATCTGGAGAACGTGCTGGCCAGGGCAGCAGTCGAACATTTTTTGTATCCAGAAAGGCCCGTACAGGACCTGCAACATGCGGTCGTACATTATCCTGCTGAAATGTAGGGTTTCGCAGGGATGGAATGAAGGGTAGAGCCACGGGTCGTAACGCATCTGAAATGTAACGTCCATTGTTGAAAGTGCCGTCAATGCGGACAAGAGGTGACCGAGACGTGTAAACAATGGCACTCCGTACCACCACCCCGGGTGATACGCCAATATGGCGATGACGAATACACGCTTCCAATGTGCGCTCACCGCGATGTCGCCAAACACGGATGCGACCATCATGATGCTGTAAACAGAACCTGGATTCATCCGAAAAAATGACGTTTTTCCAGTCGTTCACCCATGTTCGTCGTTGAGTACACCATCGCAGGCGCTCCTGTCTGTCATGCAGCGTCAAGGGTAACCGCAGCCATGGTCTCCGAGCTGATAGTCCATGCTACTGCAAACGTCGTCGAACTGTTCGTGAAGATGGTTGTTGTCTTGCAAACATCCCCATCTGTTGACTCAGGGATCGAGACGAGGCTGCACGATCCGTTACAGCCATGTGGACAAGATGCCTGTCATCTCGACTGCTAGTGATACGAGGCCGTTCCGTATTACCCTCCTGAACCCACCGATTCCATATTCTGCTAACAGTCATTGGATCTAGACCAACGTGAGCAGCAATGTCGCGATACGATAAACGGCAATCGCGATAGGCTACAATCCGACCTTTATCAAAGTCGGAAACGTGATGGTGCGCATTTCTCCTCCTTACACGAGGCACCACAACAACGTTTCACCAGGCAACGCCGGTCAACTGCTGTTTGTGTACGAGAAATCGGTTGGAAACTTTCCTCATGTCAGCATGTTGTAGGTGTCGCCACCGGCGCCAACCTTGTGTGAATGCCCTGAAAAGCATATCACAGCATCTTGTTCCTGTCGGTTAAATTTCGCGTTTGTAGCGCGTCATCTTCGTGGTATAGAAATTTTAATGGCCATCAGTGTATAAACATTTCCGGCTTGACCAAATCCTATTTTCGTCTGTTTCGAAAACTTAAAGAACACCTTCGAGATATTCACTCTGATAGTGATGAAGCGGTGCAGCCAGAGGTGAGGTTGTGGCTCCGTCAACAATGTGAAACATTCTATAGTGACAGTGTCAACAAGCTGGTCTCTCTTTGGGAGAAATATGTTCGTCGTCAGGGTGACTATGTTGAGGAATACATAATACATGAAGAATAAAGGTCTAGAATATTAATAATGTTTGTTTTATTTAAAAAGCTTTAAGAGTTTTCACATAAAAATTTCGGAGGCATTACTTTTAAGCACGCCTCGTGGATACGTGCTCGTTTTAATGTGATGCTTATTTGTAGTAACGAGGATGAAAATAAATTAATTTTTCATCTGGTTGCTAAGGTTATCAGGGACCCTTAAGAGAACACGAATAGCACGATGACTACTGAATTCTATCGCAGCTACCGTTTAAGAAAAGGAGACGAAAGCGCCAAGAAAACATTTACAACCTATAGTTGAAATCAGTAGGTCTAACAAAAGTGTCGAGAAAAGTTGGTAAGCTTCGCGCAATAGCCAGGCATTGCTGACCTTACCGATATCACATTTCAACAAAATGCTTAATTTAATTTCGTATTAATAATTATTAACAAGTGCCACATTTGAGCATAACCGTCCTTATTCTGCGGTCTCACGGAACATTGTAATTTTCATCTATCGTTCCTACCATAGCACTGAGCGAGGTGACAGGGTGCCTAATGCATTAGAATCGCATTAGGGAGACATGGGTTCAGTCACATAGCCAGCCATCCAGATTCAGGATTTCCGTGGTTTCCCGATCCGATTCACTCTAGGCGAATGCCCAGATGGTTCCTTGAAAAGGCCACGTCGCTTCCTCGCACTCCAGTAATAAAAATTCCGAGCAATGTGCCGTCTCTAATGACCTTAGATGCCGATGAGACATGAAGCACTAAACTAACTTCATCACTTCTACCATTGGAGATTACTATCGATGAATATACGTAGTGGAAACCATGCATGTGTTGTCAGCATTGAGCAAGATGGAAATTCTCTTCCATGTACATGTCTCTTCGTGACGGTCATCTTGCTGCTTCTCCCACTCACTACCTGACCTATCAATTATGTCCCATAAATGTTCGCTGGGATTCATGCTGGGCGCTCTTGGCCAAACCGTTCGCTCTAACTGTCCAGAATGTTCTTCAAACTAATCGCGAACAATTGTGGCCCAGTGACATGGAGCATTGTCGTCCATAAAAATTGCGTCGCTGTTTGAGAACATGACGTCTGTGAATGGCTGCAAACGGTCTCCAAGCACCCGAACAGCCAGAGGACCCAGTCCATTCCATGCAAACACAGCCCACACCATTAAGGGACCACTATCAGCCTGAAATTTACCGTGTTGATAACTTGGGTCCAAGGCTTCGTGAGGTCAGCGCCACACTCGAACCCTACCAAGACTCTTAGCGACAGAAATCGAGACTCATCTGACCGGGCTACGGTTTTCCAGTCGTCTAGGCCCAACCGTTATGGCCACGAGCCCAGAAGAGCTCCACCATTGCACTGCTCTTTTATACCCTGTGTGCGCGACACTACTGCCATCTATAAAAGTGGCTCTAGTTATGGCTTTTGTCAACTATATGCAATGTGTCCCATTTATCTTGCTCGCACAAGATAACTTTGTTCTAATGAGTTAAATGAAAAATTGTTTCTACCAGTGATTTTTAACATCATTGGATAGTTCTCGCTGAGGGTATACGTTTTATGTATCTCCACAGATGGAGGAGATACAGGGTAGAAGTAATTTTTTAAGTGGAAGTATGTACATTTTATTCGAGAAAACAGCCATTTTCTAGAAAAGAGCTGTCCAGAAATGTGTTACACTGTACCATTTTATACATGCAACTATTAGCTATGGAAATGCAAATAACACATGCCTTCTCTAATTTAAATATCACTTCAGTGCATTTCATTAACTAAATCATTTAACTCTTCAAGTCGCGTTTGGACGTTTCACAAATTATCAATAACCACTGAATGCAACAGTACTGCACTGTACAGTAACAGGGTCTCGTTATTGCACAGTACTTACGACAATGCGGAAGTAACATGGTCTTTTACAGCAACTTTTATTGTGATATTAGCACTATATGAAAAGGAGAGCGTTTACATCACATGCTCAAAATGGTGATCACTGTCATTCCTACATAGAATGAATGTGAATGAAGGACACCCTGACTCTGTGAATGAAGAACGCCCTACATCGCACCACTACTTCCTTTGTGATGGCTGTACAAGCATCACTAATGCGTTGCTGCATGTCCTCTGGTGTTGTTGAAACATTTTGGTAGACAGCATCCTTGACAGCTCCCCACAGTAAAAAGTTCAACGGTGTAAGGTCCGGAGACCGGGCAGGCCAACTAACTGGCCACACACGTCCAAACCTTCTACCAGGAAAATTATTTATTTGTAATTTCTGCTACCAGTCACTTTTTATTTTTTCTGTTTAAGTTTAATCTGACAAAATACAACGCGTTTCGAACATGTTCTGTTCATCTTAAGGCGTTTATACGTACATACATACGGAGAAATGTTACTTAAAAGTAAACCGTCTTAAACTAGATTAACCTAGAACTCTTTTTCCATTGTTTGTTGCTGTAGTGGCAGGTGTGGCATGTGGCATTTTGGGGGAGGGGGGCAGTGGATGGACAGAAATCGATGTCAGGGATGTCTTCTGCCGGTTTTTTTCCCGTGTGGTTGACTAGGTATGATATCACAGCCTGTATGGGATGTGGATAGTTTTACATCAGTTGTGTGTTGCGAAATTAGTGTGAAAGGTTTTTACGTAACGTATATCACAGTTGATCACTTACGATTTCATCACCTTGAAGCTTCACTTGCATCACTGGTGTAATGGCAGAGCTCTTGATTAACATTACATTATTGCACATTGTATTTTGTCACTGATATCCGACGTAATTCACTGCACAGTGCACTGACGTATTGTCTGCCATTTTGTTTGTTCGATAATGGTATCTCCAACAATTCCGCACCAAACATTAACTTACCATGAACGCTGATGCTCTACCTGTTACAGCCATCGTTGATTGTTGATTTACCAATAATGCATATATAACATATTTACATGTCCTTTGTTGGAGAACGACGCCTCGTCGGTAAAAAGAACATCTTTGAAGAAATTAGGATTAGTCAGAATTTATTGCTGAGCCCACTGACAAAACCGAGCCCTAGTGTTGAAGTCATTTCCATGAAGTTCATGGTGTAAATGAACATGGTAAGGATGAAATTTATGACGTTGCAGAATGTGATGTGCATTTGTTTTCGAGACACCAACTTCATGTTGAATTCGTCGAGTTATGACGTGAGGATTCACCACTACGGCAGCGAGTACGTGACCTCAGCAGCTTCGTCTGTTCGTGTTCCACGACGACTTCGAGGTTTGCATTTAAACTTCACGTTGAACGTAGACGAGAAATGAGACGCCCAAACGTCCAGAGAGAAGGCGACGACTTGTCTAGGAGTCGTCTGCTGTACAGTAGCTGTGCCTGAACAGTTCAGGTATGTATAGTAGAATACAGGATGGATATAATAACGTAATAATCATAATATTCTCAAACAGCGCTGAACGTAAAAATACAAGTTACTAAATTATTTTCTGTCAACGTACATTATTCTGTAGATCAACAGCATTTCTACCTTATCATAATGCATGTACATCATATACCTTTACACAACAAAAATTGTATTCGTAATGTGTACTACCGTAGTTTGCCTTGTAGCGAAATTGAAGTAGATAGTTCATGTGAAATAGTATGGGTAGAGGTTATACCTGACAATCGGACTAAACTATTAATTGGATCGTTTTACCGACCCCCCGACTCAGAAGACAGTTGCTGAACAGTTCAAAGAAAACTTGAGTCTCATTTCAAATAAGTACCCCGCTCATACAATTATAGTCGGCGGTGACTTCAATCTACCCTCGATATGCTGGAAAAATTATACGTTTAAAACCGGCGGCAGGCATAAATCATCATCCGAAATTGTACTGAATGCTTTCTCAGAAAATTATTTTGAACAATTAGTTCATGAGCCCACTCGAAGCGTAAATGGTTGCGAAAGCATACTTGACCTTCTAGCAACAAATAATCCTGGACAAATAGTGAGTGTTGTGACGAATACAGGGATTAGCGACCACAAGGCAGTTGCTGCTAGGCTGAATACTGTAACACCTACAACCATCAAAAAGAAAAGAAAAGTATATCTATTTAAAAAGCTGATAAAATGCTCTTAACTCCTTTTTAAAAGACAGTCTTCACTGCTTCTGATCTGATCATGTAAGTATAGAAAAGTTGTGGAATGTTTTAAAAAAAAATGGTTCAAATGGCTCTGAGCACTATGCGACTTAACTTCTGATGTCATCAGTCGCCTAGAACTTAGAACTAATTAAACCTAACTAACCTAAGGACATCACACACATCCATGCCCGAGGCAGGATTCGAACCTGCGACCGTAGCGGTCACGCGGTTCCAGACTAAAGCGCCTTTAACCGCACGGCCACACCGGCCGGCGGAATGTTTTCAAAGAGATAGTATCGACAGCAGTTGAGAGATATATACCACATAAATTAATAAGTGATGGTACTGATCCCCCATGGTGCACAAAACGGGTCAGATCGTTGTTGCAGAAGCAACGAAAAAAGCATACCAAATTTAAAAGAACGCAAAATTACCCAAGATTGGCGAAGATTTACAGAAGTTCGAAATATGGCGCGTACTTCGATGCGAGATGCTTTTAATAATTTCCAAAACGAAATTCTGTCTCGAATTCTGGCAGAAAACCCAAAGAGATTCTGGTCATTCATAAAGCTCACCAGTGGCAAAGACACAATCAATACCTTCACTGCGCGATAACAACGGTGAAGTCACTCATGATAGTGCCACTGAAGTAGAGTTATTAAACACGGTTTTCCGAAACTCTTTCACCAAAGAAGACAAAGTAAATAATCCTGAATTCCAATCAAGAACAACTGCCAAGATGAGAAACATAGAAGTAGATATCCCCGGTGTATCAAAGCAGCTTAAATGACTTAATAAAAGCGAGGCCTCCGGTCCAAATTGTATACCAGTCTGGTTCCTCTCAGAGTACGCTGATAAAATAGCTCCATATTTAGCAATTATATACAACCACTCGCTCACAGAAAGATACGTACCTAAAGACTGGAAAATTGCTCAAGTCACACCAATACCCAAAAATGGAAGTAGGAGTAATCCGCTGAATTACAGGCCTATATCACTAACGTCGATTTGCAGTAGGGTTTTAGAACATATACAGCATGGATTCAGAAAATATCGTTCTTGTGAAACACAACTAACTCTTTATACTCATGAAGTAATAAGTGCTATCGACAGGGGATGTCAAATTGATTCCATATTTTTAGATTCCAGAATGCTTTCGACACCGTTCCTCACAAGCCTCTTTTAATCAAACTGCGTGCCTACGGAGTATCGCCTCAGTTGTGCGACTGGATTCATGATTTCCCGTCAAAAAGGTTACAGTTCGTAGTAATAGACGGAAAGTCATCGAGTAAAACAGAAGTAATATCCGGCGTTCCCCAAGGAAGTGTTATAGGCCTTCTATTGCTCCTGATCTATATTAACGACGTAGGAGACAATCTGAGTAGCCATCTTAGATTGTTTGCAGATGATGCTGTCATTTACCGTCTTGTAAAGTCATCAGATGATCTAAACGACTTGCAAAATGATTTAAATAAGATATCTGTATGGTGCGAAAAGTGGCAATTGACCCTGAAAAAAGAAAAGTGCGAAGTTATTCACATGAGTACTAAATGAAATCAGCTAAATTTCGATTAAGCGATAAGTCACACAAATCTGAGGGCTGTAAATTCAACTAAATAATTAGGGATTACAATTACAAGTAACCTAAATTGGAACGATCACATAGATAATATTGTGGGTAGAGCAAACCAAAGACTGCGATTCATTGGCAGAACACTTAGAAGGTGCAACAGGTCTACCAAAGAGACTGCTTACACTACGCTTGTCCGCCCTATTCTGGAGTACTGCTGTGCGGTGTGGGATCCGCATCAGATGGGACTGACGGATGACATCGAAAAAGTACAAAGAATAGCTGCTCGTTTTGTATTATCGCAAAATAGGGGAGATAGTGTCACAGGCATGATACGTGAATTGGAGTGGCAATCATTAAAACAAAGGCGTTTTTCGTTGCGACGGGATCTTCTCATGAAATTTCAATCACCAGTTTTCTCCTCCGATTGCGAAGACATTCTGTTGGCACCCACCTACATGGGGAGAAATGATCATTACGATAAAATAAGAGAAATCAGGGCTCGTAAGGAAAAATTTAAGTGCTCGTTTTTCCCGCGTGTCGTTCGAGAGTGGAACGGTAGAGAGATAGCATGAAGGTGGTTCATTGAAGCCTCTGCCAGGCACTTTATTGTGAACAGCAGAATAATCACGTAGATGTAGATGTACATGTAGACCATCATGCAGTTACTAAATTACTCTGATGCACAACTACACCGGTATGCAGCCAAGGCTGTAATCAGGTTCAAAAATGGCTCTGAGCACTATGGGACTTAACGTCTAAGGTCATCAGTACCCTAGAACTTAGAACTACTGAAACCTAACGAACCTAAAGACATCACACACATCCATGCCCGAGGTAGGATTCTAAACTGCGACCGTAGCGGTCGCGCGGTTCCAGACTGAAGAGCCTGGAACCGCTCGGTCACACCGGCCGGCAGTAAACAGGTCTCTTTCTCCTCTTCCTGTATACTCTTTATTTTTTGCACATCTACGTTTTATTGACAAAATGGTACTGAGTGATACATTTTGGATAGCTCTTGGAGAGGGTAAGGGTATTCTTGAATAAAATTTACATGGTTCCATTTTAAAAAAGTTTAATCTCTGCTCAGTATCTCCTATATCTGTGGGGATACATTAAATGTATACCCTCGGCAAGAGCTAATGAATGATGCTAAAAAACACTGGTTGAAATGAATTGTTTTGAGTGAGCAAGATTAATGGGACAGTGTTGCCGTTTTGTGCTCTATTACAAGTCCACTTAATTACGATTTATTGAAACCCTACTCCCCCCCCCCCCCCCCTGGCCCGCTCCCCAAATCAAATCCTGGCTAGGCCTATGGTAAACCATTTGTGTAGTGTGCACTTGCAAACTGTGATAAATCCATTTTTCCCGAAAATGAGTTGTTTCCACCAATTTGTTCCCTATGCTGCCAGCTGTCGGTTGAAGCCATAAAACATGAGCGAAACAGCTTGTGTCTGCCCTAAAACGTACCTTCAAAATAGGCTACTGGTTCAAAAATCGGTGTATCAACTTTCGGGTTCCAAAGTAAAAATGAGTGAATCCGTTGCATAATTAAGTAGCAGAACTAGGTGTGTCCTTTACAGGCGCCATTATCTAAGGTCTGAAGATGCAAAACTTGCTTTGTACACATTATGTATTTTGTCTGAATAACGCTCTTTTCCCAGCTTATTACTTCATGAACGTTAGTTTTGAACCTGTGTGGCAGTTTCGTCAAGTTATGCCAAGTGCACACTGCCGCGAAACAAGAAGGCAGTAGCACATCGGCTGTCATCTAGCCATATTGCCGTATTTTTCTTTGCTTAGCTTGTATGTGAGAACTCTTGGAACGTATACAGGGTGGTCCATTGATCATGACCGGCCAAATATCTCACGAAATGAGCATCAAACGAAAAAACTGCAAAGAACGAAACTTGTATAGCTTGAAGGGGGAAAACAGATGGCGCTATGGTTGGCCCGCTAGATGCCGCTGCCATAGGTCAAACGGATATCAACTGCGTTTTTCAAAATAGGACCGCCATTTTTTGTTACATATTCGTGTAGTACATAAATAAATATGAATCTTTTAGCTGGACCACTTTTTTCGCTTTGTGATAGTCACAAATATATGGCTCACAATTTTAGACCAATAGTTGGTAACAGGTAGGTTTTTTAAACTAAAATACAGAACGTAGGTACATTTGAACATTTTATTTCGGTTGTTCCAATGTGGTACATGTATCTTTGTGAACGTATCATTTCTGAGAACGCATGCTGCTACAGCGTGATTATCTGTAAATACCACATTAATGCAATAAATGCTCAAAAATGACGTCCGTCAACCTCAATGCATTTGGCAATACATGTAAGGACATTCCTCTCAACAGCGAGTAGTTCGCCTACCGTAATGTTCGCACATCCACTGACGATGCGCTGACGTATGTTGTCAGGCGTTGTCGGTGGATCACGATAGCAAATATCCTTCAACTTTCCCCACAGAAAGAAATCCGGGGACGTTTGATTCGGTGAACGTACGGGCCATGGTATGGTGCTTCGACGACTAATCCAACTGTCATGAAATATGCTATTCAATACCGCTTCAACCACACGCGAGATATGTGTTGGACATCCATCATGTTGGAAGAACATCACCATTCTGTCATGCAGTGAAACATCTTGTAGCAACATCGGTAGAACATTACGTAGGAAATCAGCATACATTGCACCATTTAGACTGCCATCGATAAAATGGGGGCTAATTATCCTTCCTCCCATAATGCCGCACCATACATTAACCCGACAAGGTAGCTGATGTTCCACTTGACGCAGCAATCGTGGATTTTCCGTTGAACAATAGTGCATATTATGCCGGTTTACGTTACCGCTGTTGGTGAATGACGCTTCGTCGCTAAATAGAACGCGTGCAAAAAAATCTGTCATCGTCCGGTAATTTCTCTTGTGCCCAGTGGCAGAACTGTACACGACGTTCAAAGTCGTCACCATGCAATTCCTGGTGCACAGAAATAGGGTAAGGGTGCAATCGATGTTGATGTAGCATTCTCAACACCGAAGTTTTTGAGATTCCCGATTCTCGCGCAATTTGTCTGCTACTGACTTGCGGATTAGCAGCGACAGCAGCTAAAACACCTACTTGGGCATCATCATTTGTTGCAGGTCGTGGTTGACGTTTCACATGTGGTTGAACACTTCCTGTTTCCTTAAATAACGTAACTATCGGGCGAACGGTCCGGACACTTGGATGATGTCGTCCAGGATACCGAGCAGCATACATAGCACACGCCCGTTGGGCATGTTGATCACAATAGCCATACATCAACACGATATCGACCTTTTCCGCAATTGGTAAACGGTCCGTTTTAACACGGGTAATGTATCACGAAGCAAATACCGTCCGCACTGGAGGAATGTTACGTGATACCACGTAGTTATACGTTTGTGACTATTACAGCGCCATCTGTCACAAAACGAAAAAAGTGGTCCAACTAAATCATTCATATTTCTTTACGTACTACACGAATATGTAATAAAAAATGGGGTTCCTATTTAAAAAAAAAAACGCAGTTGATATCCGTTTGACCTATGGCAGCGCCATCTAGCGGGCCTACCATAGCGCCATCTGGTTTCCTCCTTCAAGTTAGACAAGCTTCGTTCTTCGTAGTTTTTTCGTTTGACGCTTATTTCGTGAGATATTTGGCCCGTTCACTATCAATGGACCACCAGCTGTTAATGATTGAATAACTGTACCATCAGTTCCAAAAAGGAAAGGTCGTGAAAGATCAGCAAATCTTCCTGACTATAAGAGGAAAAAAGCAAAATCCATGAGATAAGATTCAGTCGTCAATTCTAGTGCTTCGTGCTATTTTACTACTTGTAAATCATAGGAATTTCATTATTAGCATATCTGTAAACGTTAGTTGCGCTGTGATATGTTAAGATCTTCAAGAGTTTCTTTTCACCATGTGGTTGTTGTGGAGGACTAGCACATGGTGCTCCACCTTCAGATGTTCTCAATAGACAGTGTTGTGTGCTTTCACTTTTTTATTTGTCTCCTTGATTCACACTTCTGGTTTTTTTTATGTCGTCTGCGGCTGGAAGCGGTGCTGACAGCGCAATGTAAGTTCATGGCTGACCTGTCACCAAGACTCTGAACACAGATTGCTTTAGGAGTGATCTTATGACACCGCGGCTCGCTGTGTAGACGGCTGTGCTGCTTGGGCAGCCGACATCACTGCCTCGGAAACTTTCCGCAGTGTCTTGGCAAGGTATGAGACCTGTTCGAGCACTGCGGACAGCGAGTTGGCAATGTCTTCATTGGCCATCCCGGATGGTGTGGTGCGGCAGGGCGTGCCGTCTGCACGGACGGCGTTGGTAGCGCTTGTGCTACTGATGATGTCTACATCAGGCGGTGGATCTCCTTAATGAGTTGATCTCTGTGTTCATCCGGCATGTTCGTGATTGCATGGTTGTTGGTACGTGCGCACCGTCTTCTGCTGGCCGCAGAAGCGGAGGAGTTGGCTACCAGCGTCGGTTCATTGCTGGCTCTGTTGGCCAGCCTGGCTGGAATCTATGCGCCTGGGTGTGGACGTAGGACAGGACGGTCGATGTTCTTCTCAACTGGCAGTCTACGCTGGTGGGCTACCGTGACCTTAATGACTTCCAAGCCACTGTAGGTCACGATGTGTGGGCTATCACAGTTCTTGCACTGGGGAGGACTAGCCCAGTCAACGAAGGCCAAAAAATGGCGATTAGGGGAAAAAATTCGTGTAGTCCAAATTTTTGTATAGTAGTAGGGGGAAGTGTCACGTAAGACATATTAAAAATCCTAACCTGTAGGGTGTTGGCGTTGTGGGGGGAGGTGGTGGTGATGGGGGGCTGGGGGAGGGGGGGGCGCTTTTTTAAGTTTTTCTTGAATAACTCGAAAACTGTGGCTTCTAGCGAAAATGTTTCGATGTACAAAATTACAGCACACTGAATTTCGTACAAAAAAGGTGCTATTCATTTTTTTTCTCTAGGACCGATAGTTTTCCCGTTACGATGGGTGGAAAAATAGCAAATTTATGAAAACAATGTTTTAATGATATAAAATTAATGTTTATTGTTAAATGAAGTTGATTAAGCCCAAATATTAAATGACTGTAACTCATTTACGTACAGTAGAACAGTACTGAGGGATAAATTTTGTTGTGAGAATGCGACGGGTGGCAGCGGGTGTGGATTGTTTTTTGAGGGGGGGGGGGGGGAGGCGGTGGAGGGTTGAAGACGATGGAAGGCATGACGCGGAACGGTGTCAAGCATTTCCAGTACTTGTGCGTCTGCAAAACGAAGAGCGAGTTAGCCAGCGAGTCCTCACTCCACCTACCCCATTACGTCGAAAGAAGCAACTACAGGGTGTTTCACCAAGTTATACCGACCCTTCCACAACGCACCTGGTAAAACACTGGTGGCTCAGTGCACAGACACACCTGGAGATTTTTGATATTTTACAAAATGCGTTGTACGAGGACACTTGTTCAAAATGGTTCAAATGGCTCTGAGCACTGTGGGACTTAACATCTGAGGTCATCAGTCCCCTAGAACTTAGAACTACTTAAACCAAACTAACCTAAGAATATCACACACATCCATGCCTGAGGCAGGGAGGGCACTTGTTATAAGTGTTTATTTTCCACAAATGCATTAAAACTAAATGGAATACAGATATTAGTTATTAATAGAACTACACATACGAACAGAATTTACGTATCTCTCTGCACACCACCTTGCACCGGTAGGCCGGAAACTGATTACTGGGCACACTGTACATTTGTTGCGGCTTTCTTTTTTTTCAGGGGAAGGCCCCTTCCCCCACCATGAAAAGTGCTCGCTCTTCATTTCATACACAGTATTTTCTGTCCAGTTCCGCTGTGCGAGTAGACAAAATAACTTTACTCTTGTGTGAGTTCAGTGATCCCCTCTACCTTTATAAGGTATGTATGTGCCTCACACTTTTTGTTGAATCTGCCATTTAATGGTATAGATAGGTTAACGAATCAGAAGTTTCATGTAATAATTACTTCATCACTTGATGCAGTTTATATGATGATGCGCTAAGAGCACAAAACGTGTTATTGATTATTAAATATTGCAACAGTGACTGTCTTATATTTAGAATTCATTTTATTAAGTTATTAGTTATTTGCAGTGATTAAGAGAGTCTGTACATGAAATACGTTCCTATAAACAATGGCGGATAAGTTCCTGATCAGTGAGTGTGATGTTGTCAGTGGCCTACGCAATGTTGGTGGAAAAGGAATATGTGGATTGCTAAATGCCAGTTATTTGAGAAAAGATGGGAAAGCTAAAGGTTTCAGAAACGAAACACGCGGTGTTGTTCACGCATAATGCAGGAAAGAGTACACTAGAGGTGGTTCAAATAAAAGATATTTAAGAGATTCTCTTTCAGAGGAACAGCCTTCGACGTCAGCTGGAGTCAAACGATTGCATTCAGCTGAAGCGAAACTTGATTTTGAAGCTGTCTGTTTTGTGCAATAGCAATTGATGATGAATTTTTTGATAACTGTTCCGTTAGCAATCTACGTGCTGCATATGCAAGGTATCACGAGGATTGCTACAACAGGTTGTTCATAGGTTCAGTGCCAAAGTCTAGACGGAGTGGACGGCCTAAGGATGAAGAAATTAACGCGTTAATGGAGGAAATATTCTATTACATAGAGGAGAATGATGACTGCCAGTTCACCTTAAGCGAGTTGTTGGAGCGAGTTTCTGGAATATTACCTCATATAATGACAGCCAAGGACAGACTGAGAGAAAAGTATGGGGACGCTATTGTTTTCAGCACAATCCGCACCAGAAAGGCTATCATATCCTTTCGTAGTTCAGGCGAAAAAAAATTAAATGATGCATTGTATTCTTCAAAGTGCAAAGATGAACAAGCAGAACGGGAAAGAATTATAAAGGCATCTGCCGCTATAGTCGTAGAAGATCTTTAGTCAATGGCCTATGATATTTCTGTTTTTCCACCCTGTGACAAATTCTGTAGTGAAGCTGAGGAAATGGTACCTTGTATACTCCATGTCTTCATGGACTGCATATCGGCGAAAAGGACAAAATAGAAAATTAAAAGAAAGCTGACATCTATATCCCATGCCCTCATTGCTGCCATTTGCCCTCGATCACTCATATCACCTATATTATATACTGTCACGCTCTTCACTAAAAAAAGTTTGGATTAAAAACTTTGATCAGTTTACTTGCTGGTTTGCGATTCAGTGGAACATATTACAAAGCACAACAATTGGAGCTATCAGCTGTCTGCTGCACTGAAAAGCCTGTCCCAAGTAGAAAATTTTGTGAGTATATATTCGACAACGTTGTTTTCAATGTCTCCACTATTGATGGCTGGAATACTTTGTACAGCATGGGGGAATTAAATGCATCACCCCAACCTCGGCTCTCCCACCGTCTGAGGAGGTCCACAATGTTAAAACGACTCCCTCTGCCACAGAAGTAGGCAAACTGGGTGTCATGGAACTTCAGATATTTGAACACCAGAGTGGCAATACATTATGGAAGATTACTTTCCTTGACCTGAACATAATCAGTCCCATTCCATCTGACATATTAACACCCACCATGACAGATACACTATGTGATCCACAGTATCCGGACACCCCCAAAACATACATTTTTCATATTAGGGGCATTGTGTTGCCACCTACTGCCAGGTATTCCATATCAGCGACCTCAGTAGTCATTAGACATCGTGAGAGAGCAGAATGGGGCGCTCCGCGGAACTCGCGAACTTCGAACGTGGTCAGGTAATTGGGTGTCACTTGTGTCATACGTCTGTACGCGAGATTTCCACCCTCCTAAACATCTCTAGGCCCACTGTTTCCGATGTGATAGCGAAGTGGAAACGGGAAGGGACACGTACAGCACAAAAGCGTACAGGCTGACCTCGTCTGTTGACTGACAGAGACCGCCAACAGTTGAAGAGGGTCGTAATGTGCAATAGGCAGACATCTATCCAGACCATTACACAGGAATTCCAAACTGCATCAGGATCCACTGCAAGTACTATGACAGTTAGGCGGGAGGTGAGAAAACTTGAATTTAATGGTCGAGCGGCTATTCATAAGCCACACATGACGCCGGTAAATGCCAAACGACGCCTCGCTTATTTCAAAAATGTGTGTCGAATCTTATGGGACTTAACTGCTAAGGTCATCAGTCCCTAAGCCTACACACTACTTAACCTAAATTATCCTAAGAACAAACACACACACCCATGCCCGAGGGAGGCCTCGAACCTCCGCCGGGACCAGCCGCACAGTCCATGACTGCAGCGCCTTAGACCGCCTCGCTTAGTGTAAGGAGCGTAAACATTGAACGATTGAACAGTGGAAAAACGTTGTGTGGAGTAACGAATCACGGTACACAATGTGGCGATCCGATGGCAGGGTGTTGGTATGGCGAATGTCCGGTGAACGTCACTTGCCAGCGAGTGTAGTGCCAACCGTAAAATTAGGAGGCGGTGGTGTTATGGTATGGTCGTTTTCTTCGTGGAGGGGGGCTTGCATCCCTTGTTGTTTTGCGTGGAAATGTCACAGCAGAGGCCTACGTTGATGTTTTAAGCACCTCCTTGCTTTCCACTGTTGAAGAGCAATTCGGGGATGGCGATTGCATCTTTCAACACGATCGAGCACCTGTTGATAATGCACGGCCTGTGGCGGAGTGGTTACACGACAATTACATCACTGCAATTGACTGGCTTGGTCAGAGTTCTGACCTGAATCCTATAGAACACCTTTGGGATGTTTTGGAACGCCGACTTCGGGCCAGGCCTCACCGACCGACATCGATACCTCTCCTCAATGCAGCACTCCGTGAAGAATGGGCTGCCACTCCCCAAGAAACCTTCCGGCACCTGATTGATCGTATGCCTGCGAGAGTGGACGCTGTCATCAAGGCTAAGGGTGGGCCAAAACCATGTTGAATTCCAGATTTACCGATGGTGGGCACCACGAACTTTTAAGTCATTATCAGCCAGGTGTCCGGATACTTTTGATCACATAGTACATGCTGTGGATGTGTGTTAAATGGCTTCATTCTGTGCAGACCAGTGCACAAGTATCAGCAGTTCCTGAGTGGAAGGGATTTATGCAGTCTGTCAGTAACACAATTAATTTTGAAAGAAGTGCAGTAAATTTCCTACTGTTCATACAGTGTACACAGCTTTAGAGTATAATGCTAATGATAGCCAGCAGGAAGGGACCGCGATTTGTTTCGTTACTGTCGACCAGCCGCTGTACATAGAGACTCTACAAATCCAGTCTGGGATAATATCCGTGAGATTGGGAGGATTTCATACACTCATAACGTTCATGGGGTGCATCGGTCACACAATGGCAGGATCTAGGCGGAAAGAAGTGTAAACATAGTTTATGCACCAAATCCTGTTGAAAAGATGTTAACTGCTTACTGCAGAGGCGTTAGAGGACACTTACTTGTTCAAGGTGTTTTAGCTCGGATCATTCTGGAAGACTCCAGTGTCTCAGAAAAATAAAAGTAGGGTGTTATCAGCATTTTGAGCAATAAAGGAAGTCTTACTGTACAAAAAATTGAGGGAGATTATTGTTTGGCATCAATTTTAAATAAATTTAAGATTGAGCTGGCTCGTCTGAAGGAGAATGGACCTACTGTTGTTTTGTGGGTGCAGTACTTTAAAATGGTTTCATTAATGAAGAAGTTCAATGATTTTGAATGTCGTGGCGACTGGAATGGCCATATGGCATGTGTTCAGAAAATGATACCATTCTGCAGTGCAAGTGGTCATTTCCAGTATGCAAAATGTACCCATCTTTACATGCAAAATATAACAGCATTAAAAACTAGCCAGCAAGATGTGTTCAAGGATTTTCAGCTAAGGGTTATTTCACTATAAATAGAACTGCATCTTCTTGGCCGGGGGTTTGGTCAGACATGACCATAGAACAGACAATAATGGGCTCCAATAAAGCTCAGGTGGTTCGACATGAGGAAGAGAATAACTCACTCCGTTCTAGCAAAGTGGGTTGCAGGATCTCCTGTAGCAACAGCCATCTGCTCATCGTTAGAGGACATTTTCAAGTGGGGACCAGTATGTTGATCTCCGGGTGTCACGCAAATTATGGATGGACAAGACAGGGCAAAGATCTATGAGTGGTTCAGCGACCATCCTCCTTTTCCAAAAATGAATTCACTAATGTCTCTCTACACAGGATAATCGGAAACTCAAAAATAAATAGTTACCGAGCCCTAGAAATTGGTACGAGAATTTTGGTGACCTACAAACCAGCACCACCGTAGTAGACGGACCCTTCGTTCTCCACCGTGTGAAATGAAATGTGGGCACCAATATTTCTGCACTTAGCAATCAGAACATAGCCTATGTGCTCAAACATAACTAGAAATGTACTGTGGATTTTGATGGTTGTGGTGATGTCAACAGTACAAAACGAGCAGAGCAGAAGAGAAGGGTCCTCACAAAAACTTCAGTTGACATCAATTTTAATTGAAAGCACGACTGTCACTGTTCAACAGGAGAATTTTCTCTCAAACAAAAAGAACTAAACCAGGCTTATAACATACCTTAGTAACAAAATGACAGCAAAGGGAATAGAAACAGTAGTTACTACAGGCGATGCTGACGGTACAATAGTGAGATGTGCATTAGGTAAAGCTGTCCTGCACCAAACTGTCACGATAATTGATGAAGATGTCGTCTTAATTGTTTAACTGATTGCTTTTTCACAGCAAGGCACTAACGTACACTTCATGAAGCCTGGTAAAGGAAAGACTGAATCCAAATTGTTTTCAACAAATAAACTGCAGCAACTTCCTTTTGCTGAAACCATCCTCCTACTCCATGCCTTTAGTGGTTAAAGCAAAGTATGAATGGTTAAGCTGTTCAGTAAGATCCTGAGGCAAATGAAGACAACATCCGACATCTTCAATAGCCCCTCGGCCCCTCGACACCAACAGAGGAGTTCACACAGGCTGGTGAGAAGATGTTTCTAGAAATGTATCAAGTGAGTGAATGTCAGCAAGATTTAAATAAGTTCCGATATGATCCATTCTTAAAGGCATCAACGAAGCCAAAACAATACCTTACCTCACTACCACCAAGCATAGCACTCTAAAAGAGTTTATTTACAGGTAAATTAATTTTATTAACTGTCTGTTTTTGTGTAATTATTTTTACAATACCATGTATTGTTACTTTCTGATGTTTGGTTACTCACTTACAGATACAATAGTGGCTCAATAACCTGCTGCTGCCGACTGAATGGGGATGGAAGCGAGAGGAGAACGGATCGCTCCATCCACTGACTAACAAAGACGTAGTAGCACCTGAAGCTATACTGAACAACGTCTTTTGCCGACGTTCTAATGGGTGTGGGGGACGATGTGGATGCCGAAAATCAGGAATATTATGTTCAATGGTTTGCGGCGCGTGCCGTGATATGCGTACAAATGGTGCACCGTTGCTTAAACTGGAAGATGATGACGATGATGATGATACAGCTGTTGACTCTTGAAATGTAGAAATTGAGGATAAGAAGTTGTTTTACAATAAGCATTGTATATATTCTGTTATTTCCAAGTTCATTGGGCATTAAAAGTTAATTTTACACCATTAAAACGCTGTTTTTAAAAGTTGTTGCTTTTACACCCCTTGAAACGCGGAAACTATTAGTCCTAGAGAAAACATTAAGAGGAGCTTTTCTGTAAGAAATTCAACATACTTTAATTTTGTGTTGGGAAACCGTTTCGCTAGAAGTCATGGTTTTCGAGTTATTCAAGAAAAACGTGAAAAAGTGGACTTTAAACGCCCTCCCCCCCTCCCCCTTCCCCAACCATCGCTCACACCCTACAGGTCAGGATTTTTAGTATGTTGTGCATGACACTTCGCTCTACCATTGCTCAATTTTTTCCCCTTAATTTTCCTTCTTGCACTGGGCTAGTTGCGTCATGTTCGCCCACGCACTTCACGGATGTCTTAGGGAAGGCACACTGGCGTGTCACATATCCCACCCTTCGGCAGTGGAAGCAGTGGGGCGAGCCTTTCTTGTCCCGCAGACGTTCGACAGTGATCTGAGTGTCGGCCATCCTCTTCTCCGAAAAGAGCTCACTGCTCTCCTGGTTGTTGTTGGCGATCATCAGGAGCGAAGGTGATTCTCTCTGCGTCACTGCGAGATGCTTTTAACAGTTTCCACAATGAAACATTGTTTCAAAATATGGTAGAAAACCAAAGAGATTCTAGTCGTATGTAAAGTACACCAGTGGCAAAAAACAGTCAAATCCGTCACTGCGCGAGAGCGATGGAAGTGTTACCGATGATGGTGCCACTAAAGCGGAGTTACTAAATACAGTTTTCCGTAATTCCTTCACGAAAGAAGACGAAGTAAATATTCCACAATTCGAAACGAGAACAGCTGTTAGCATGAGTGACATAAAAGTAGTAGTTGCAAAACAACTCAAATCACTTAAGAAAGGCAAGTCTTCCGGTCCAGATGGTATACCAATCAGATTCCTCTCTGAGTATGCAGACACAATAGCGCCTTTCTTAGCAATCATATACAACCGCTCACTTGACGAAATGTCTGTTCCTAAAGACTGGAAAGTAGCACAGGTCACACCAATATTCACGAAAGGAAATAGGAGTAACCTACTGAATTACAGACCCATATCACTGACCTCAATTTGCAGTAGGATTTTGGAGCATATCCTGTACTCGAACATTATGAATCACCTTGAACAAAATGACTTATTGATACATAACCAACACGAATTCAGAAAATATCGTTCTTATGCAACTTTATTCTCATGAAGTAATGAGTGCTGTCGACAAGGGATCTCAGATCGATTCCATATTCCTAGATTTCCAGAAGGCTTTTGATACCGTTCCTCACAAGCGACTATTAATCAAATTGCGTGCATATGGAGTATCGTCTCAGTTGTGTGACTGGATTCGTGAGGTCGCAGTTCGTAGTGATGGACGGTAAATCATCAAGTAGAACAGAAGTGATATCTGGCTTCCGAAAGGTAGTGTCATAGGCCCTCTGCTGTTCCTGATTTACATAAATGATCTAGGTGATAATCTGAGCAGCCCTCTTAGATTGTTTGCAGATGATGCTGTAATTTACCGTCTAGTAAATCCTCAGACGATCAATTCCAATTACAAAATGATCTAGAGAGAATTTCTGTATGGTGCGAAAAGTGGCAATTAGCATTAAACAAGGAAAAGTGCGAGGTCGTCCACATGGGTACTAAAAGAAATCCGATAAATTTTGGGTATACGATAAATCGCACAAAAAGGTGCGAGGTCATCCACATGGGTACTAAAAGAAATCCGATAAATTTTGGGTATACGATAAATCGCGCAAACCTAAGGGCTGTCAATTCGACTGAATACCTAGGAATTACAATTAGGAGCAACTTAAATAGGAAAGACCACATACATAATATTGTGAGGAAGGAGAAACAAAGACTGCGTTTTGTTGGCAGAACACTTAGAAGATGCGCCAAACCCACTAAAGAGACAGCCTACATTACACTTGTCCGTCCTCTGCTGGAAAATTGCTGCGTGGTGTGGGATCCTTCAAAATGGTTCAAATGGCTCTGAGCACTATAGGACTTAATATCTGAGGTCATCAGTCCCCTAGAACTAAGAACTACTTAAACCTAACTAACCTAAGGACATCACACACATCCATGCCCTAGGCAGGATTCGAACCTGCGACCATAGCGGTCGCACGGTTCCAGACTGAAGCGCCTAGAACCGCTCGGCCACACCGGCCGGCTCGTCGACATCGGAGAGTTGGACTCGCATATTGCCGTCGTCTGCAGCCTTCGCGGTGAAGAGGGCTGTAATCCACCTTTTGAGGCGCTCTATTTCTTAATTTCCATGATGATGTGTGGAAGCCGATGCCCAGACCACCTGGCAGGGAGTGCCGAACGGAAGCTGGCCACGTATTTTGTGGGTTAGTTTTCGGCCGTTTGCATGATCATCCTCTGTTCCGACGCCAGTGATTGATACCGGATGGCGCCTGGGGTGATGGTGGCCAATTTTGTGGCCAGAATTTTTAGTTGAATAGAAAAGATTTTCAGGTCTCAAGTCACATTTACCTCTTTGAGTGAGTAGAATGAAGTGTTCAAGGAACACCGAATAGTCTTACAGTTAGAATCAGATGCCTACAATCGGCTCTGAAAGGATGCAGTGACTGATGTAATTAATCCACTTAGTCAGTAGCACTTCAAATTTTCCCCAATCAAACGGGTTGTGATCAACAGCAGTAAACATGGAAACGCCCTAGTAAGAGGTGACAGAATGGAGGCTGATGAGAGAAGAGAGATATGCAAAAGAAGCAAAGCCTACTCGTCCATGGTTTTTACGTAAATGATAAGTGTTCTACTGTTTTATTTTTATCGTCGTAACGCATCCTTTTTCTTTAATAACGTCAATAAAAGTTTTGGGTTATTTTTTTTATAAAATCTTAAACATGTATGCGAAACAGTAACTGTGTAAATCTTTAGAGGTTGAAAAATCAGCCAACCAGTTGTAAAACAAAGGTTTATTAACCATTGACCTAGATTTCGATATTCCTAAAAATATGTTCTTCAGAAGGAGTGGGCCTTGTTACATCACATGATGGTGCATTAGATTAGCTGAAGCCGAGGGGCTCTTGTCATGTATAAAATTGACAAAACAAGAATTATCCCAAACCATGGCTTTGAAAAGCAACCAGATTAGATATGTTATACTTCAGAATGTATACCTAAAATTGTAACAGGAGTCACAGGATAAAATGTTTGCATAAGTTTCGTGTACATCGTACCAGACACTAACACCAACCTAGGTCAAGGCCTAATAAACCTTAGTTTTGCAATGGTTAGCTGATTTTTCAACCTCTTTATTTTTTTATGTTTAAAATCTGTTTGTTCGCTGAGGATGTTTTGTGGGTATTTTTCTGTATGAGTGTAAATTTCAATTGTCTTCAAAATGTTCGTCGTGCATCCTTTAAGTACTTTGTGTAAAATTTTTACATGATTTTCTATATTTTTTGCTTTATGTTGTTGGCTTTTTAAATGGAAGTAAAATGTGAATTGGTTACTTTCGCTATTTCGTGTGTGCACTTTTAATTGATTCCGAAATTCCTGCCTGTGTGTCCGATATAAAATTTACTACAATCATTACAAGATGTAAGATGGCAAGAACTATGCTCCTTACATGAAGTCATTAAAGATCACTGAACTCACGTTGAGCGAACAGTAGGGCTTAACAAAAATGACTGACAAGGCACAATGCATCTTGTAGAGGGTATAGTATGGACGTATTGGAATAATTAATGTTGAGTGATGGTTTTAAAGTAATTCACACGACATGAAAACATTGTGGAAATGCGTCGATTTACTGGAGGCTAGTTTATCCCAGGGAAGTGTTCAGAGTTGACCGTGGCTGGGCGGCGGCGCGAGGCTGGGGAGTGGTGAAGGGAAGCGACAATAGGCAGCTTAGGGCGGCTCAAACTCTGGGAAAGCAGTAATGGGGCGCGGCCTCCAGCTGCCTTAAGATGAGTGACTGTGAGGGGGTGGTTGACCCCGTGCTGGTGTACTGGGAAGCAGACAGAGAACTTGTACGTCTGTTGATAAATGTCCGTCGTCCCGTTTTCAGTGGAACGTGCAAGAAAGCCACGCAAAGCTACAGTGGAGCGGTCAACAGGGACCGAAATATGCGTGTTCATGACTATAGCAACTTCACGCTGAATTCACGGTCTGCAGAGTCTGAAGTAAATCAGGTGAAGAGCGACAGAATTAAATACGCTGGCCTCCGATGGGAACGTAGGACCAAGGAATCTGAAGTATTCTCCTGGGAGTCAGAATTTCGGAAAAATTGGTGTTTATGCAGATGCTAACCTTGATGGGTGGCCTGGGAGGAGCTACATAGCAGAAGTTGAAAGGAAGGGAAATTTTGTGGGAATTTGTTCACTTCCCAGAGCAGCCATTGGTCGGCGCTGGGAAGCGACGCATAATTAACGCGACTTGCGCTGCAATTGGTGTAAGTGATTTTGCTGGAGGGGAAACCAAAGTGAAGAGAGGACTGGCAGAAGTCTCGGTAGAGGTCTTCTGTTCCCAGGTAGCCTAGAGTGCGGACGTTGCGTTCTTTACTCAGTTTACCTGAGAGAGAGAGAGAGAGAGAGAGAGAGAGAGAGAGAGAGAGAGCATCTCTGCAGTTTATGACTTAGCAAATGGAACGATTGAGCATGGAGATAGAAAGTTTTCATTCAGCTATGTACTGAGCAAGATAGCTAGGAGTGAATAGACGAGTGTAGCCTTGCAGCACCACGAGGCCAGCCGACGTCCACGCAACGACGACGCCCCGCCACGCTAAATTTGGAGATATTGCGCCCGCTCTGGCTTGAGTTAGGCCACTGATTAATTTGTTGGATCACGTCGGCAAAGTTTCCATGAGGGTTTCATGCGCTGTGTATTGTAGAACTCTTCTCGCATTTCGCATTACGCCTGGGTCAGTCGATAGGAATTAATTTGGATTTATGGCGCTTTACTCCACGTAAATGCAATTTATTCCCACTTCCTGTTAGGAGAGTCATGTAATGTGATGACTGAAGGTCGTGTGTTAAAATAAATTTGTGCTAATCGACTACATCTGTTTTCAATCAAGTAGCTGAAATCCCAAGCCACTTTCTTAATTAATTTTATGTTCAACATTTGAATCTGGTGTTCAATAGCTGAATATAACATCAATGTGCACCCCTTTTTAATTAAAAGGGATCAATTCTGAATCAATTAATGTCAACACTGCCACCACAGTTCAATCAGCAGTCACAGAGCCTTATTACTTTCTTTGTGTTATCCAATATTGCGGCAGTTTTGCACTCTCTGTTGATCTGTTACTCAATTAGCTGGGGCGAACACACGCCAAAAGCAGATAAGTGACAGGTGGTATGTTACAAAGAATCTTTGTAGACGTCTGGATTTGGAAAGTGGAGATATTAATTTTTGTTGATAAAATCCGTAAGAGTACGAAGGGGTGGAGATCTCTTCTGAACAGCACCTTGCAAGGTATCTCAGATGTGCACAATAATGTTCATGACTGGGGAGTTTGGTGGCCAGCAGAAGTGTTTAAACTCAGAAGAGTGTTCCTGGAGCCCTCTGCAACAATTCTGGACGGTGAAGCGTGGCATTGTCCTGCTGGAATTGTCCAAGTCCGTCGGAATGCACAATGGACACGAATGGATGCAGATGATCAGACAGGATGCTCACGTATGTGTCACCAGTCAGAGTCATATCTAGACAAATCAGGGGTCCCATATCACTCCAACTGCACACGCCCCACACCATTACAGAGCCTCCAACAGCTTGAACAGTCACCTGCTGGCATGCAGGGTCCATGGATTCATGAGGTTGTCTCTATACCCTTACACGTCCATCCGCTCGATACAATTTGAAACGAGACTCGTCCGACCGGGCAACTTGATTCCAGTCATCGACAGTCCAGTGTCGGTGTTGACAGCCTTGTGTCGTGCAGTCGTCATGGGTACATGAGTGGGCCTTCGACTTCAGAAGTCCATATCGGTGATGTTTCGTTGAATGGTTCGCACGTTGACACTTGTTGATGACCAAGCATTGAAATCTACAGCAATCTGCAGAAGGGCTGCACTTCTGTCATGTTGAACGATACTCTTAAGTCGTCGTTGGTCCCATTCTTGAAGGAACTTATTCCAGCCGGAGCGATGTCGGAGATCTGATGTTTTACCGGATTCCTGATATTCACGGTACACTCGTGAAATGGTCGAACGGGAAAATCCTGCCGGTCGCGGTGGTCTAGGGGTTCTAGGCGCTGAGTCCGGAACCGCGCGACTGCTACGGTCGCAGGTTCGAATCCTGCCTCGGGCATGGATGTGTGTGATGTCCTTAGGTTAGTTAGGTTTAAGTAGTTCTAAGTTCTAGGGGACTGGTGACTGTGGTGTCACCGCCAGACACCACACTTGCTAGGTGGTAGCTTTAAATCGGCCGCGGTCCATTAGTACATGTCAGACCCGCGTGTCGCCACTGTGTGATCGCAGACCGAGCGCCACCACAAGGCAGGTCTCGAGATACGGAATAGCACTCGCCCCAGTTGTACGGACGACATTGCTAGCGACTACACGGACGAAGCATCGCTCATTAGCCGAACAGATAGTTAGAATAGCCTTCAGCTAAGTCCATGGCTACGACCTAGCAAGGCGCCATTAGCCTTACATAGCCATTGATAGTTTGATAGTTATCGTATGAAATGTCTCATCAAGAACGCTGTATACAAATGGTGGATTAAAGTTAAGTATTCCAGCAGCTACGTACTTTTCTTTATAGCTTTTATGAAGTATCCTGTTTCAGACCATCAAGTCCGGCTGCTTGCTTAATGGCCGCCTCCCTTAAATAATGTGCGTAGTGTTGGCAATCTGTCAACACTACAATGACCACAGATGTTAAGTCCCATAGTGCTCAGAGCCATTTGGACCATTTTTGGGAAAATCTTCACTTCACCGCTACATCGGAGATGCTGTGTCCCATGGCTCGTGTGGCGACTATATCGTCACATTGAAACTCACTTAAATCTTGATAACCTGTCATTGTAACAGCAGTAACGATCTAACAACTGCGCCAGACACTTGTCTTAGACAGGCGCTGCCAACCGCAGCGCCGTATTCTGCCCGTTTACATATCTCTGCATTTGAATGTCCATGCCTATACTAGTTTCTTTGGCGCTACAGTGTATATTGGACCAACAGCCGCGAATTTCGGAATCAGACTTAAAGAACTCACACGAAATTGCGAAAGCAACCAATCCACATTTTACTTACATTTAAAAAGCCAACAGCATAAAGCAGAAAATATTGAAAATCCTCTAAATGTTTTATACAAAGTGGCTGAAGGACATACAATGAACATTAAAAGTAAATTTATACTCATGCAGAAAAATGCCCAGAAGATTTAAACAAAAAATTCTCGAAAGTTCTATTGACATTATTGAAGAAAAGCGTCAAATTATGGCGATAAACATAAAACAATGGGACACCTATCATTTATGTAAAACCACAAAAAATACCATCTCTGAAAAATTATACGTAGTCACTGAGTTTCTGCGAAATAGAAATTCGATTGTAAACAAATAGCATCTTAGGAACCGAATCTATCAGAAAAGCTGTCAAAAAATAACTGTACAAGATCACGTAAATAAAAAGTAAACATATAAATAACGTGATCGTATCATAAAAGAAGACTACCGACATTTACGCTCCAAGATGCCGTACGGACCACGTCAGACCAGATAAGACCTAAGCATAAGGTGAACCAAACAGGCACAGACTAACTTATACGTAAGGAACGATATTATACCTATTATACCACCTTCACAGGTACACTTGATAACGGCAAATCGCCGAAACCAGCTGGTCATGTAACTTGTATCACTACGAGTAAATAAATAAATAGTGCAACAAAAACTTAGACTTAAAGTATGTCTGTCGTTCTCCGACGTCATGAAAGCTGAGGTCCCGCTGGGAAGGAAAGAACATAATCGAGTGTCAGATAGTTGTGAACAATGCAGAGGAGGGCTAGACTTTGAAATTCATTCAGAGGATAACGAGCTGCCAGTGTATTTTAGCAGGAACGGCACAGGAATTGCAGGGTTGTGACGTTTTAACTACTTTAAAAGCTTTGTTTAATATCACATACTTTGTAATCACAGTGAATTGTAGTTATTAAATCGTTTTCTATTCTCCTTTGTACCTGTACTAAGAGGTCTTTTTACTGTTATGTAACGACAATGTATGTACATCCATCTCTACTGAAGCAAAACTCTGTCGATATGTGGGAAAAGAAGCAAAAATCGGCGAATGCAAATTATTTTAGGCTATAACTAGTAAAAGAAAAGCCAAATATTTAAGGGATCGTCACAAATGTAATTCCTAGCTAAACATACATCTATGGTGAAAAAGGAATTTGGAATATCTGCCCTACGGAGGAAGAAAGAAATTTTTCACGTCTCACGAAAATAATCAGGAGCACTCACTGCATTTTGCTCCTGGACGCCTGTCGTGTGCGAATTAAACTTCACTCGTGCGGTATCGATGTTTCGGCGAGTGAGCCTGTGATTTTCCGCTGGTGGGGGTGCAGCGAGGGGTGCGAGACGGGCGCGTGGGCGTGGCGCTCGCGGCACGTGGCAGTGTAACGAACAGTGCCTGACCTCTCAAAAATTCTAGATCTCTCGGTGTCCGTTTCTTTCTGGAGCCCTTCGTAGCAGGGCTCGTTTGCAACACATATTACAGATGTTATGAGGAGAGTAAAATCATTGTGCGTTGTAGCTCATTAATTCTGCAACCTAGTACATCGTAAATTGCATCATGTGGTGGTAGCAGTTTTTTTTATTTCTTCTATGAGATGTAACTGAGACGCAAAATCCAATTTTTCGACCTCCGCAGCTCTCCGGATCAATTTGAATATCCCAAAAACTGCTAAATTTTCTCACTTTTCCCGTTTTTTTCCCCATTTTGGCCCCGAAGGAGAACGTTTTCGACAAAGACGATTCTGTACATTTATAAACTAGACTGAATATAGTAAAATTCGAAAGCAAAATGGCCTGAAGACCTAATAGTTTCTGAGATACAGCTTCTCAGAGTGTGGCAAATTTTTCAAACGTGAAAATGTTAAGCTAATTTTCATATTTTGTCATAAACAGTTATCTTTATGTCTTCAATAATCCATCTGAAATGATTCAGTGAAGCAAACATTGATACGAGTGAAAAGGAATATTTGGTGGGAGGTCACTGTTAACTACAAGAAGACTGAGACTGAAGAAAAAAGTAAATATAAAAATTCATTTAACAAATATTTTTATCAGATGTACGCAAGAAGTGTAAGTGAAGTGGATGATAGTGTACACGAAACATGAATTAAAGGTGTTTCCTTCTCCTCGAAAGACCAGGACCAAGCAAATCCGCCAGTCCGGTCCGTTCAGTGTCATTTTTACCATGCTTGAAGTCCTGAAGCGGAGCGTAAGTATTTTCTTTGTTGATTATCACAAGAGAAAGCTTTGTCAAAAAGTGCTAATATAAATGCAACACTCATGTTGATAAGTATTAATTGATACAAATTATGGAGTCAGTAACATGTGAGTAAGAATTAATAGAAAAGGTGGTAACTTTCAACAGTAGTGCATGTGTAAGTATACCTAGTATTGTTGCTCGACTTGCTCGAGCAGCCTATCCATCTCGTAGTCGTCGTCGAGCTTGTCTATATCGTGGGTGTTGAAATCGACGTCTACTGTAATTTCAGGTAGATTTTCGCAGGACGAGCTATTTTAGGTGTCGCAGACAACTGAACGCTTCAAACCTGCTACCCTGCAGCTGCAACCATTTCGGCATCCCTTTCTGCCACTGCAAGAAATCATGTTTGGAAGCTTCGAGGGAGCTATTTCCCTCGATATCATCTTTGGCTGTAGCAACCCATCCCTATCCGAATGGATTCTTTTTGTAACCCAGCCATTGCTAATGGTATGGCTTTGTAGCATCTTGTGTGGGAGGAAACTTGTGAAGAGCTGGTAGCTCTGGTCGGTGAGGATTTGACTGCATCTTTCCCCACCGTAGAGCGCAATAAGTATTTCCTCCCCGACTTCAGCTACTTTGGCAGGTGTTGCAGCTGGATTAAGAAAACCTGCAGCTGTCTCTTTAAGGCCTACATGTTGCTGCAGTATTTGAAGCAACTTAAGTTTCCCGTGGTGAAAGAAGCACGAGGTGGAATCACAGCCACTGAAGGAATGAGTCAAAGTGATGGGGTGACTGTCTGCGAATGTTGAAGTGGTTGAGTAGAAGACATCTGGCGTATTGCCTTTTTCACCCTTCTGAAGGTACCTGGTACAATGTTGGGACCTTCTGAAACCAATGTGGATGACTAACAGGTCTACGTCCTCTCCAGCAGTAAGCACGGCATGAAAATCAGAGGTCTTTCTGATAGCTGTAGTGATGATCAGCGCGTCAGCGTCTTCTTCAGCCTGAAAAAGCTCAATGTGTTTGGCTTCACATCTCACCTTCAGCAGTTTGATGAATCTTAATTTGCTTTTATCACTGGATAAAAAAAATTCTTGGGAAACATTAGGAGTGATTGTTTCTACAAGTATCACCTCAGTAGGAGGAGGTGTTTAAGCTCGACGACAACGTTCTGAGCTCTTTGTACTCTTTTAGTCAGGCTCTGTTGTGTAACCATCAAACACTACGACTTTGTTCTGAACGTACCGTGCCTCGAGATATTGTACATGTTATGCAACTATCAACCCAAACGAGGAGTGCTTGGGCCACACCACTTTGTGAAGGAGATGACCACCATTTAGAACAACAAACTCAGTATTTCCTCGCGACTCATCAAAATTGACAGGATGGAATGCTGCAGAGGATCTATTCTCCTTTATTATTCCCTCTTGAGTGAATAGAGAATGGTGAAAGCTTATAACTGAAGAAGTTCTTCTGTTCTTTATCCGACTTTTCCAAATCGCATATCCTGTGAAACAGTGTGAGTGGGTCGATAGTAACTTGGCTGTTGCCAACAGTAACAGTACGAACAGCACAGGAAAGAGAGACAGTTTTGGTCGCTAAGAAAGTGTACTACATCGCAGTTGGTAACGATTCGACTAAGTGTTAAGGACGCCAAGACGTTTAATATTGAATTCGACTGGAAAAAGTAATGAAACTATTCACAATGCCGTAGTCACTTATTGCATACAAATTTGACAGGTCCACAAAAGAAACTATACAGCAGTGTTCCACGCAGTGTACGTCTGTATATATTAGTCTGCCTTGTTCGCAGATGTGCCACCACTCCAGACGAGTTCACACCCTATCATCGCCTATTCTGATCTCACCTTTCGTGTTTCTTCAGCTAAGCACAGTCTGTTTTTTCTCACCCAGCCAACCTGAAGCCAGGAAAGGCCACACTGTCATATAAGGCGGAGAAATCTGTCTGTATCCATGGCCTCAGAGCCATCATTTGGAGACAGGGAAATGTGATGTTAACTTGTAAGACAACATCATGCATCTCTCCACGCGGCAAATTTATTACTTTCGGGTAAATGACAACTTTACCTTGCTATTTGTAACACATTCATTCGTTTTGACTTGAAAGTATGTCATCTGCAACAATATGGTTGTTCTGGAAGATGTATCAAACTTACGAAACTCACAACCTGAAAGAGTAGTGCGATTGTTTTCCTCGGTAGATACAGTTCTTTCCATGCTATTTTTCTCACCCAAGTGTTCCTTATTTGAGACAGAGGCACAAACAAAACATCGTAAATGTCGTCACTCTAATTCATTAGCCACTAGTCTCATACACCGCCGTGAGTATGTTGGCACTATGTTTACAACTGCGTCCGATATTCAGCTGTTTTTATCTTGTATCTGGAGCGTAATTTGAATTTCTGTAAGTGTATAAATGTGGTTTGCTTTCTGTTTCCCCTTGTAGCTACACATCATGTTGAATGATTAGTTTTTGCTACCAGACAATGGGTTATTTGAGATGTCGTTAAGTCTACATCTACGTTTTTTAGCTAATAGTTTTGAGCAATTAAGTGGTCAGTACTACACGCGCAAAGTGACTTGACACGTCACTCTGCTGATGTTGTTAGCAGTGGAATAGACAGACTCTCTTACGATCACTCCCAGCAGAAGGGTGCCAAGTTACATTGGGCAAATAGTAAACGTGGAATGCGAGCTTACCTATTAGCACTCTGAGATGATCATATACTTTGTTTTAAAGTTCCTATGTGTTTGACCTTGTATCAGTCAGCTGACGAGAGTGGCATGTTAACTAACAGCTGTCTGATTTTCTGTATTTGTCGGTGTCTTTGTCATGAGTTCAAATTTTTTGGTATCCTATCAGAAGTGCATGCTTCTTCAATATTTTCTTCTGAAAGAATTTGCCACTTTTGGGGTATTTTTCTGCATGCGAAGGGGGAGAAAATTTTCTGTTGGGCTGCTTCATGTGGCTCGGCACTGACTGAAGTTAATATTTACCACATATCTCTACGCAGAGACGTGACGTCACTGGTCTGTATCAGTCTATACAGCCTGGTAAAAAACATTCTGAAAAATTTGTGAGTGTGTTGCAGGGAAGGCTGTGCTGAGAAATAACTGTTAGGAAAAAGTTCGATACGTTGCACTGTTTTCAAGTTAATTAGCACTGTAGTTAGCCAATAAGGTCGCTGCGAGCTCAATTTCAAATAGTCTACAAAATACAGTTAGTGTCAGTTGTTCTCTAGCGTAGATGATAGCGCGCGAGACTGTTCAGCCACTCGCTCTGGTTCGACCCTTATTACCGTCCGATAGTCAATTTTTGTATCGCTCTCTTGCTCAGGTTTAGAAACAAAACGAAGTACGCGTTTGGCGAAACCGTCTCTGGCGGGCCGCTTGATGTTGCGCGCTATGGCTTGATTGGCTAACTTCGTTGTTAGTTAACACGGAAATGGCGGAATGTATCGAATTTTTTTATTAACAGTTATTTCTCAGCACCACCTGCCCTGCAACGCCCTTACAATCATTTCAGACTGTTTCTGACCATCCTGTATATCCATCATTCTAACGACTGACGAGTGGCCAAGACTAACGTTAGCCATTCCTGTACACTACTTGGAAAAATATGGTCTAAGACGCTGCAGTCATGGACTGTGCGGCTGGTCCCGGCGGAGGTTCGAGTCCTCCATCACGCGTGGGTGTGTGTGTTTGTCCTTAGGATAATTTAGGTTAAGTAATGTGTAAGCTTAGGGACTGATGACCTTAGCAGTTAAGTCCCATAAGATTTCACACACACACTTGGAAAAATAGAACATACAAATCACGAAGACAAAGGTACAGAGTGATAACAACCTTCGCTCATATCTTTGACGGACAAAGGTCTCAAAAAGGAAGCCCTTAAGTATGCAGTGACATTTCCTGATGGAGTTTCTTCTGTTTCCAGCACAGATGGTGTTCGTAACAAGTTAATTTAAAGGACGAATATATGAAGTCAGGTGAACTAGTTGGTGGAGATCTCATTAGTAAATCTTAGCTCACTGGTATTGAATTACCAGGAGGTATACTCCAAAGTCCTAATGTGCTTAACAATACCTGTGACTGTTGCAGAAACTGAGCTCCTTTTCCCAAATCAGATACTACTTATTTTCTACAGTGAGCAACGGTTATCTGGCTTGGCAACACTACCAACAGAAAATGAGGGAGCATGAAACATTGATTTTTCCGAAAATAGGCAATTTCATATTTACATAAACTAGAAAAAAACGTAATTTAATTTAAGATAAAAATTTATTTCACTCGCCAAATGAACTTTATTAGCAGTTCATATTGAACACGGTGTACATGCAATGAATTTCTTTGAAATTAGCCTTGTGTATTTTGGGTCATACATAAATAGTTATTAATGTCTTTATTCTGAACAAGTGAAGAAGGTCTTACTAGATAGCCACAAATTTTCATAATCAAAACTGTTTATTTTCATATTTCGTTAAAATTTAGATTGTTTAGATTGCAGTATTTGTTTTGTACGGTGGTGTAGGAATAAAGAGACGTTTCGCATACTGATACGTCAAATAAAATATTGCTGAGATTATATTTCCTTTTACACTAAAAACTAATTAGACTAATTTCTGAAATATTTTTTCTTACTTAATTTTCTTTTTGCCGCGAGAGACGAAATGTGATGACGTTTTGGTGAAGTGTTAAAAGGGGAGGAGACAGGTGTGACGGAGTGGAAGGGGCCCCTACTTTGGCAGGTTCCCCACCACTGTAGCTACATCCCTTATTAGTGCTGTGCAAAATGCGTCGTACGTTCAGTCGGTGATTATTTAGTTGTCTTGACGATTCGATCTTTCTGGGGTGTGTTCTTCACCTAAAATGCCCACAAATACCTTGTAGTTTGAGTGCTTCTAGCGATATTCTACTAATGTGAGCAGGATAGGCTTAAATTTTTCTAATAGAAATGTGATGCGATTCAAGTCCAAAACGATGGACTGAGCGATTATGGTTACGAATATAAAGCCTGAGACTTCGTTAGTGCGCTCGTTATACATTCTCAGTCACGCCTTTGGATTATACCGCAAATAAAATTTTTATTTGCGGTACTCGTATTAGAGTATATCGATTCGATTATAATGATTTAAGTTGAAACGATGGTAAATTTCTTGCCTATAGACATGGTCGATGTTTTTCCACGATAGTATGAGACTTGAGTATGTATTTCAGTTTTAATTTTCTCTTGCATGTGGGATGTTCGACTGAGTGACAGAGGGTGTTAATAAAAGCAACTTCACTGCACACACGCTAATACGCATCTAGCGTTCTCATGTTTGTCAATTTCATAGTGAAAATACGTCCGTAATACTTGGAATGAATTTTGTCTTGTTTTGCTAAATATGTTTCGTTTATTTTCATTCCCACTCGCTTCTGAATTTTGTTGACATTTCTGTATTTCTTTTATTGTTTTTTGTCTATCCCAGAAATTATCGTTTGAGTAATGAGAAATAGAAGAACATACTGTCAGGTGTTTTACTATAAAGAGCGTTGAAAAAGTTTCCGTTTGAGGCCGTTGCTGCAGCCTATATGCAACCCAGCGCGACTACTATGCGGGTATACTCGTATAAGCAGGGCCTTCGTCATTTGCATATTCTTCAGGAACTAAGACCAGTATTACAAGTACTACACTAGTGTTTTAATAATGATAATCAGATTTTTTAAATTCGCAATTGGACGGTGTTTCGACGCAATGCTTTCATTTACTTCACACAACGTGGATGCAATCGATATTAATCTGTTTCGTTAGTTTTATACGTATATGTGGCTGAAGAGAGACCCAGTTAGGGAAAGGGATATGTATCGTCTTTATTATTTTTCCTCATTCTGTATAGCTTTTTGTGTGATGAATATTGTTCCGTTGTACAGGCAAGTATTTAATATTTTCCTTTATTATTTATTTTATGGCCTTCATTGGACCACCCTAGTCAAAAACACAAAGTTGTAAACAAGTTGTTACACAGGGATACAATTTGGCTGAACAATAACTTAATATGATATTTAGGTAATATAATTATTAGTATATTCATTTAAAACCTAATGTCCTTCTGACACTGTTCGCTTAAAAATTACCTTCCATCGATGATTACTAGTAAAACCCATTGTAGTATTCGAAGCATTGAAGTATTTAGAAATGTAGAATATTTGCTACAGCTTTCCAGGATTCTGAACTGATCGATACACTTCTTGTTCACACTGTTCTATGTCTTGTCTATCTTAACACTGCAATTTCCCTACGTGGAGAGTCTTTTTAAAGTACGTCTTCGGTACTTTCCTCAAGTATACGGCATATTTTGTGTCCGTTTTCGTTATTAGAGTTCCCATTTCACTGGTGTGTACTACTTTCCTCAAGTATACGGCATATTTTGTGTCCGTTTTCGTTATTAGAGTTCCCATTTCACTGGTGTGTACTAGTTATTAGTGTTCTCATGTGCTGCTCTGTTGAATGTTGTTTGTGAACGATAAGTTATTTTATTGTCTTTTCGCTGACGGGGCTACTATTTTTGTGTTGCATCTATTCATAGAACAGTTTTTTAGACTCTGTGTGTAGCTGTGTTTGCTTATTGTGAAATATGTGCCTAAATCCTGCTTGCTTCAGTCAACAGGAGCAGGGCGGTGTTCCAGATTACTTTGACAGCGTAATACTCGTAAATCAGCAGACTTGTTACGACACTCCATAGCCGGATTACTTGGTTACCGAATTATTTTTAGTTACCTGAAAATTCACGTCGTGCGCCCCATCACTGCAGCGTTTAACCCATTATTGGGAAAGACTTTCAAGTTTGCATGAGTAGTCGCCTTGTAGTTTTGATAACGCAATTGGTAGTTCAGTATTTTACCGTTTTCATAGACGTGCATTTTATCTTAGAATAAAATAGATGTTTATATAATTATTTAAGTGAATTTCAAGAAAGGAAACCATAAAGCTTATGAATCATGTGAGACAAATAATTAATAGACTTGTCAGAGTCCACCTACTGTTCACTTCAACAATTATCACGTTTTGTGTCAGCGATACAATTTTAATTGTATATGTTTTTACTGCGTTGCATACAGAGTGTTTTTGTTGCGTTTCTTTATTACTACCACACATATAACATATTCCACGTTTTTCTAATTCCTTGATTTGCGCTTCTTCGTTCGTACGGCTACGGCTAGTGAACGTGTGAATATCATTGGAAGTAATCGAAGTAGCATTCATTATTTCAAATTTTCGTCCACCAGGCCAAGAGTAGGCCGTTAAATAAAGCTTCTTAATTACCACCATCAGGACTGTTGAATTTTAAAATTATGTTTTAATGTATACTAGGAATATCGAGATGTCTGTAGCGAAGAACAAAGTGATCATCGTCACATAGTTGCGGAAATCGTGTAGCGTAAGTACTAAAGACGATACTCAGTTTATGAACCTCAATAGCGACACAACTGTTACAGCACCAACTGCACAAATATTGTGAAATGGAGTTCTTACTGAACATGTGACCTGTATTGTTCTCTATTCAACTAGAGTCATTATTCATGATAGCATCTTCACATTTGGTGGTGTATTATTGTAAGACCAATTTGATGCTGTTTCTGATCATGATATACAGAACATGATAGATGTTGATGTATACTAATTGTACGTGGGGGATTTTCGAACCATCTAAGAGAAGGAGGTATAGCTTTTCCATCTGATGTTTTTGCCCTTTCTTCCTCTGACGATGGTCTGAGAGACCGAAACCAGTAGAGAATAAAGATTTGTTTCTACAATTGATAGCTAAAAATGCATTTCTTTAAGTATCTGACGGCTGTAGAAAGTCCCCTGGCTAAAATATTGTTCAACTATAATAAGTGTCCCAGATTCTTTATTGGCCAAACAGATAGAACTTTTGAAATAAGAATTAAAGAACACCTTGGTGCCCTATGGCTGAATAACTTAGAAAATCAGCCTTTGCTACCCATCTTCCTGAAAAAATTATACAGTAGATAATATGGAAAACAATTTACAGTTTTTACATCTTACAGACGAGGATGTCACAATGAATCTTGTACAGGAGTTTGAGATTCGGATACATAAGGATGTCTTTCCTGATATCATTCTGAATGAGCAGTCAACCAACAACCTCATCCCAAATAACTGCCGAGACGTCTTCTCGTCGTTTAAACTATAATATTCCCATATTCCAAGATAGCCATAGTACTTAAAAAGTTGTTTCATATAAAAAAATTTCCCATATTATATGACTGCAGTATAAACTACATATACCGTCATTGTAAAGTTCACATTTTAATGATATTCGTAGTCTGCTGTATTACAACATTATAGTTTATTTGCTACAATTGAAATGACGAAACAGTGAAAAACTATTTATAATGAGGAATGCAACTATAGATTCAATGTACAAACTAAGATTTATCACTATAACAAAAAATATATCTTATTGTGCTTATGTACTGTACGCAGTGTTTATTATTGTTTATATATAATCTTTGTTTATGTGTCATCTACATCTACGTCTACATCCATACTCCACAAGCCACCTGACGGCGTGTGGCGGAGGATACCCTGAGTACCTCTATCGGTTCTCCCTTCTATTACAGTCTCGTATTGTTCGTGGAAAGAAGGATTGTCGGTATGCTTCTGTGTGGGCTCTAATCTCTCTGATTTTATCCTCAAGGTCTCTTCGCGAGATATACGTAGGAGGGAGCAATATACTGCTTGACTCTTCGGTGAAGGTATGTTCTCGAAACTTCAAGAAAAGCCCGTACCGAGTTACTGAGCGTCTCTCCTGCAGAGTCTTCCACTGGAGTTTATCTATCATCTCTGTAACGCTTTCGCGATTACTAAATGATCCTGTAACGAAGCGCGCTGCTCTCCGTTGGTTCTTCTCTATCTCTTCTATCAACCCTATCTGGTACGGATCTCACACTGCTGAGCATTATTCAAGCAGTGGGCGAACAAGCCTACTGTAACCTACTTCCTTTGTTTTCGCATTGCATTTCCTTAGGATTCTTCCAATGAATCTCAGTCTTTCATCTGCTTTACCAACGATCAACTTTATATGATCATTCCATTTTAAATCACTCCTAATGCGTACTCCCAGATAATTGATGGAATTAACTGCTTCCAGTTGCTCACCTGCTAATTTGTAGCTAAATGATAAGGGATCTATCTTTCTATGTATTCGCAGCACCTTACACTTGTCTACAATGAGATTCAATTGCCATTCCCTGCACCATGCGTCAATTCGCTGCAGATCCTCCTGCATTTCAGTACAATTTTCCATTGTTACAACCTCTCGATATACCACAGCATCATCTGCAAAAAGCCTCAGTGAACTTCCGATGTCATCCACAAGGTCATTTATGTATATTGTGAATAGCAACGGTCCTACGACACTCCCCTGCGGCACACTTGAAATCACTCTTACTTCGAAAGACTTCTCTCCATTGAGAATGACATGCTGCGTTCTGTTATCTAGGAACTCTTCAATCCAATCACACAATTGGTCTGATAGACCATACGCTCTTACTTTGTTCATTAGACGACTGTGGGGACCTGTATCATCTTAACCATTGGGTAGATTGCCATATTAGAAATTATTGTAAATAATTTTTCTTTTCTCAACGGTTTTCAAATTAATTTCATTACACTAGCAATGACGTATTTTACTCTGCCCACACACCCTCACAGCGGGCGCTAATGACCATAGCTGTTTTGCGCCCTAAAAAACCAAAACAAAACAAAAACAACCCTCACAGCATCGGTAACCTAACCACTGCAACATCTTTGAAAACATTGTTTATGTTATTCAAGT
Source organism: Schistocerca serialis cubense (assembly GCF_023864345.2). Classification (NCBI taxonomy): domain Eukaryota; kingdom Metazoa; phylum Arthropoda; class Insecta; order Orthoptera; family Acrididae; genus Schistocerca; species Schistocerca serialis. Next base: position 529,953,795 of record NC_064640.1, read on the forward strand.
TAAACTGGGCAACACTTTTTAAATGTTTATCGCGTGCGCTGCCAGTAAACACAGAATGGTGTGGCTTAAAGCTTTTTCCAGTGAAATGTGCAGCACTCACACAGTGTACATCAAAAATGGCTCTGAGCACTATGGGACTTAACTTTTGAGGTCATCAGTCCCCTAGAACTTAGAACTACTGAAACCTAACTAACCTAAGGATATCACACACACCCATGCCCGAGGCAGGATTCGAACTTGCGACCGTAGCGGTCGCGCGGCTCCAGACTGTAGCGCCTAGAACCGCTCGGTCACCCCAGCCAGCGCACATCCAAAATTGTGTTAATTTTAAAAATAATAACAAAAACATAGGAGGGTTTAGTCACATAGAATTATACAGCACATAAGTTTTCGTCATATACCGCGTATTTACTAACTTTAAAAACTTTTCATGAATGTTATTATAGAGTTCACAAGAACTTAATCTCTCGTAAATTTTACCGATTTGTGAACAAAAAACTTTCTGCCTGTCCGAGTTCAGCAAACCAATAGTGAATAGAAAACGAGGCGCCAGCAAGAAAGCAAAAAGCTCTGTAAAGCCGTCTGAAGATGTATATGTCAGAAATCTGAAATCGGTAATGGTTTGATTCAAATAAACCTTTTTAAACCATACTTGCGGTTTGTGGCTCTTTAAATTTTGAATCTATTTGTAAGTGATTACATTGATTGTAACTGAAGGTGGACTTTGAATCCAACCATTAATGCAACCTGTGTGACATGTGGAAACTAAATCTTGTGGACAACAGCCGAAGTGTTAAGATGCAGCTGCGTCTTGGTACGCAGTGGTCCGCGCTTTTATTTTGGAGTAACAGCATAGGAAATGGTCGCAGAAAATGCATTCACAGACAGATGCGTCGCCCTACTTTCGACAGCAGAAGGAAAAAGACAGAGTGCCTCTGAACGGGACATCGGAACCCGCTGTTGCAAAATATTCTTACACGATAGTGTGTGAAATATGGAGGTAAGGACAGGACGTGCTGGTGAGCGTATTCAGCAACTTAATCCAGTTTGGAAGAAGAAAAATGTTTTTCCCCATTGATTACCAGCAATAATGATTCGCTAGGGAGTTGATTAACGGAGGAAAAAACATCTCTCTTTCTGCATCGGAGTGTAATATGTTACTTTTTTTACCAGATTCTAACTGCGTTCCGCACCAGCACTCGAATCTGGAGCCTTCTCATTTACTTGCAGTGTTCATACCCTATGAGCTTTCCAGCCACATCTGCGACAAATTTCTCATTCTGCAAGTACTTCCTCTCCTACTTTCCGAATTCTACAGAGATTTTCAGTCATATCGTTCTGGACTAATGTCCATTTTATACTTTTTCGGCAGCTGTCCAAACGGTACTGTATTCGCAGCATGACGACACGCGACCTAATACTTATGTGGATGTTGTTGTGAACGTCATGATTGGCCGTAGCTCCCCTTATTTTGACACACTTCTGAACATGGATCCTAAGTTTTCTGTAGATACTGTAAAGGCCATTGTAGTTTAGCATAACGTTTTGCACGATATCCACAGCTATGAAACTATCGATAATTTGACTTGAATTTTTGTACGGAGCTGGAGTTTCAGCAAATAAGTTGAGCTGCATAGCGGTGACATATGGATCCTCATTTGGACTGGCTAATTAGAAGAATAGCCATAGCCGATTGAACGCTGAACACAGCTCTTATCAGGACATATACACTGACGAAAATGGGAAGTGTTACACCACGAGACACGAGTCCGATGTTTATCAAACCTTGTGGAGATGTTAATTACATACGGGGTATTAAATGAGTACATCTGCGATCCATTCGAAATTGATGTCTGTATGAAGTGTGACCACGAGAGAGAATGCACTCTTGTATTCCTTGCGGCATGGAAATACTGTATTTTCTAAAACTCAACTGCAAAATTGTGTGTTATAGATATTAGTTTTTTATACTCAGGCTACAAATCCCAAAATTTAACTGAACTACAAATTATGGCAACCAAAGAACATCAAAGGGTCTCTGCTAGACTAATTGACCAGATCCAGTTTAGCTATCTTCTACTTCTACATTTTCCTAATGACTAGCTGTCAGTTTAATCTTCCATTACCAATTACTTGTATGTTTCCCATCAATGACCGAAGACTCGTCGATGGAGAAGCGGCGGTAACTGCGCCACAAGAACGTCGGAAACGCAAGTCTGTCGCCTGTGGTACTGTCTGCATCTACGTGTACGTGAGTACTCTGCAATTCATACATAAGTGCTTGACAGAGAGTTCATCCAAACACCTTCAGACGAATTTTCTGTTATTCGACTCTCGAACAAGCGCGGGAAAAACCAGCACTTAAATCTTTCCGTGTGAGCTCTGATTTATCTCGATTTATTACGGTAACTATTTCTCCCTGTATAGAGTGACATCAAAAACAGATTTTCTCATTCGGAAGAGAAATTTGCTGAACGAAATTCCGTGAAAAGTTCTCGCTGCAACGAAAAATGCCTTTGTTGCAATGACTGCCACCCCCCTCACGTATCATATCCGTGATACTCTCTCTCCTATTTAGCCATGATACTATACAAGCTGCCCTTTTATGGACTTTCTCGGTGTCCTCCATCAAGCCATGTGATATGGATCCCATTCTGCCTAGTGGTACTCCTGAAGAGGATGGGCAAGCGTAGTGAAGGCTGTTTCGTTTGTTGATCTCGAGCGTCTTCTAGGTGTTATGACAATAAAACGCAGTCTTTAGTTCGCCTTGCCCACAAAATTATCTATGTGACTGTTCCTGTTTAAGTTGCTCGTAACTGCAATCCGCAGCTATTTAGTTGAACTGATAGCCTTTAGATTTATGTGAGTTATTGTGTAGCCGAAGCTCAACGGATATATTTTAGTAAAAAGTGCTAATAAACCTTTGTTTTACAACTGGTTGGCAGATTTTTTCAACCTCTTCAGATTTACACAGTTGCTGATTCGCATCCATGTTTAAGATTTCGAAATATGTGCCTGCCTAGGTATCAAAGGCTATCACCAAGTATATGGACAATAATTTTAAAATTTAAAAACAGGTACGGCCATTGACTTTATTAAGCAGCGTGAAAGTTTAACCTGATGCCAGACTACGTGAAAGCTTTCATTAACGTTAAGCAGTGTGAGAAAACACTTTCAATAAGGAATAAATTACTGCAACAAGTTTTAGCTGACAGAACAGTAGAGCTGTACAAAAAGAAAGATAGGCTGAATGTAGAAGCTTACGATTTATGTCTTGTTTCAACTAAAGCTTTTAAGGAAAATTTTAACTTTCAAATTGATATTATCTGGAACGGTATCAACGATTGGTTGTATAATCGTAAATGTGAAATTGAAATTAGACACTAAAAGAAATTGCCAAAACTTAAGAACAGGATACCGATAAATAATGATAAAGTTACAGTGAATAACAGAACACAGCATCAATTTCTTGAAAGAGTATTAAATAAAACTCAAATTTTATAAAGAGGTTTTAAGTACAATGTAGCCCCTAGGCCTAGTGACTCTACAGTAATAGATGATTTTGTGGTTGACCTTAAAATTGGTCTAAACAGTTCTAAAGTAGATAAGGACCATCAACTTAGGATAGCTCATTAATGTAACAACATCATTGAAAAAGAAATGGCAGCTATGAGTAACATTTGCACTAAAGAAACGAAAGTGATTAATAATATTAATCTTAATTGAAAAATAATGAAGCTTTAATAATTACAGCCGATAAAGGCAATGCAGTTGTTGCTTATAAAAACGAGTATGTAGACAAAAGTTACAATTTTTGATGAGAATGGCATCACTAAAATTAGTACAGATCCCACGGTTAACCTGCAAAAGGAAATTCGGACCAGTTTAAACAATACTGAAAACTTGTTCAGGAAATTTCAGAAAAAATGGTTAGTGAACATCAACCCAAAGCCTCCCGTTTTAAGAAGCCAGTTCAAGCTTCACAAGAACCAGCATCCGATCTGCCCAATCGTAAACAGTATATGGAGAGCTCACTACAAGTTAGCTAGACATCTACAAAGTAAACTCAAGGAATCTTTTACTTTTGACAGTAATTTTACCGTTAAAAATAGGCAAGATCTGATTAGTACAATGAAAATGCTCAGATGTACTCCTAGTACTAGGTTGTTGTCCTTTGATATTATAAGCCTGTACATGTACGTTCCGATTGACGTGATACTTGGAATCGTTGAAAAGAATCTCTTACTGCATAAAAAGTTAACTGAGATGCAAATTACAGAACTGACGAAGTTGTTAAAGGTAGTGCTCAAATAGAATTATTTTACTTTTAACGGTAAATTGTACGTTTAATCCCTTGGCCTTGTGATACGTAGTCCCTTAGCTGACATATTCATTAACTCCCTTGAAGATGGCTTCTTTAAAACTAAATCAGAATTAATGAGTAAAATACGGTTTTATGCGCGTTATGTGGACGACTTAATTTTTGTATTTGATGGAACTGACCAAGTACTACATTTATTATTTTACAATTTTAACGTCGTCTCCGAGAAAAATTCATGTACAAAAGAAATTCAAAATGAGAACGATGCCGTAATTTCCATTCAGCAATAAATCGTGCTTTAACAATGCCACTTTCCCCATACGATTTTCAGAAAGAAATTTGTTTGTTTAAGACTATTGCTAGCAATAATGGTTATAAACAAGACATAGTTGATCAGATACTTAGCAACAAAAAGGAAAATAACAAATTTTCAACACTACCTGATAACAAACTGAAGAGTAATGAAGAGGGAAATGGCAAGTTTATTTCGATACCATTTTTAGGTAATGTGGCCTACAGGACTGGGCGTCTTCTGACTAGAAAATACGGTTGTCAAGTTACCTTCTCTACGAACAATAATTTGAAGAGAAAATTTGTAGATACATTAAAAATTGAACAAGATCCTTTCACTAATCCAGGCGTCTATAAAATCGTCTGTAAAGATTGCCCTAGCTATTATACAAGGCAGACAGGTAGAGCTATTAAAGAGAGGTATAAGGAGCACCTGTTCGGTAAGAAAGAAGGAAATGTGCATAATTCTTCATTTGCTGAACATTTAGTTATTTCAGACCATGCACCGAGGGAATTAGAAAAAAACCGTAATTTAACGAAAGGAAATAAAAGGCTGGAGATTGGATTTATTAGAAGAACTTGAAATATATGAACATCTTTCTAAGAGAGACGGTAACATTTTGAACGATTAGTACAATTAAGCAGAAGGCTCTCATTTTTATGTTGTGATGTAACTTTATCCATTTTATTCTGTCCTCCACCCTTTTTGCTAACAGAGGTACTTATTTGTAATAGTTATCTTCTGTACACAAAAGCTCAGTGCAGTACCACTGCGCTACATAAATGTTTTAAAAATAATTTTATATTTACTTTATACCTCTAAAATTATTGCACTTATTAGTGGCTTTCTATAAGAGTTTGTCATAGTGCGTTAATGTAAAGTTATGCTACTTAACACCAGCAAGACGAAGTGCTTACGCACATGTATACAGCGCCCACTGCTTTCCCATTTGCTTTATCGCTTAGGCTACCGTAGTTTTAAGCGGAAGCTTTTTTTCTGTTTTTTTATTTTCTTTTTTTAAGTAAGGTTGTTTAGCTTTATTTTCTCTGCTTTCCACATGCATTCGTGACAGTGATCTTTTGTAAAAACAACTCTATCTCCTGCGCGCTGAATTTATGTACAGTATTACTGTCAGCAATTATATTAATAATTTTATATGTAATGTATACCAGTAAATCTATTACTTTTTAGTAGCCTTATAGAGGAAATTTCATGCTTACTTTGATGTAAACTGCTGTTATTTAATACAAGCAAGGCGCAGTTCTTACGCGCATGTATTTAGCGCCCTCTGCGGCCTAGTTTTTCCCGGTCGTTTGAGCCTGTATATTCGTCACAGTTGGCCTCTGTCTCTGGCCCTGTGATTTCTGTTTGAATGTTATGTTGGCAAGAGCCTCTACTTGTGGGCATTTACCAGTGAGCATTCATTCTGAGGTACGCTAAATGTAATCTGGCTTCTATTTAAAACCATGGCTTGGGATGATTCTCCTTTTTGTCCATTTCATATATGACAAGAGCCTCTCGCCTTCAGCTATTCTAATGTACCATTATCGGATATAACAAGTGAGTACACTTACCTCACAAATATTTTTCTATTAATATTTTGGTATGTTTGTAAAAATAATTTTTGTAACTGATTATATACATTTTTAGGACTCACTCCTTCTGAAGGAGATATTTTTAGAAATATCGAAACCTAATAAATAATAAACCTTTGTTTTGCAACTGCGTGGCTAATTTTTTCAGCCTCTTTATATTTTAGTACTCACTTGCACAACCTCACTCGTTTCCTTATTTCGTGTCGATTGCAATTTTCCGCTCCATACAGATATCTTATCTAAATGATTTTGCAGTTGGTTATGATCTTCTGTTGAGTTTATTAGACGGTAAATGACAGCATCTTCGGTAAACAAGCTAAGAGAGCTGCATGGATTGCCTCCTAAATCGTTTGTACAGATTAAGAAGGGTGGAGGAACTACACTGAAGTTCCAAAGAAACTGGTATAGGCATGCGTATTGAAATAAAGAGATACGTAAACGGGCAGAATACTGCGATGGAGCCGGCAAAGCCTATATAAGACAAGTGTCTGATGCAGTTGTTAGATCGGTTAATGCTGTTACCGTGGCAGGTTTTCAAGATTTAAGTGAGTTCGAACATTGTGTTATAGTCGGCGCGCAAGCGATGGGACACAGCATCTCCGAGGTAGCGATGAAGTGGGGATTTTCCCGTACGACTATTTCGCGAGTGTACCGTCAATATCAGGAATCCGGTAAAACATGAAATCTCCGTCATCGTTCAGGCCAGAAAAAGATCCTGCAAGAACGGGACCAACGACGACTGAAGAGAATCATTCAACGTTACAGAAGTGCAACTCTTCCACAGACTGCTGCACATTTCATTGCTGGGCCTTCAATAAGTGTCAGCGTGCGAGCCATTCAACGAAACATAATCGATATGGGCTTTTCGAGCCGAAGGCCCACTCGTATACCCTTGATCACTGTGCGACACAAAGCTTCACGCCTCATCTGGGCCCGTTGGACTGTTGATAACTGGAAACATGTTGCCTAGTCGGACGAATCTCGTTTAAAATTGTATCGAGCGGATGGACGTGTACGAGTATGGAGACAACCTCTTGAATCCATGGACCCAGCCGCACGGGGTAGCGGCGCGGTCTCAGGCGCCTTGTCATGGTTCGCGCGGCTCCCCCACCGTCGGAGGTTCGATTCCACCATCGGGCATGGGTGTGTGTGTTGTCCTTAGCATAAGTTAGTCTAAGTTAGATTAAGTAGTGTGTAAGCCTAGGGACAAATGACCTCAGCAGTTTGGTCGCACAGGAACTAACCACCACCACTATAGACCCTGCACGTCAGCATAGGACTGTTCAAGCTGGTGGAGGCTCTGTAATGGTGTGGGGCATGTGCAGTTGAAGTGATAAGGGATTCCTGATACGTCTAGATACGACTCTGACAGGTGACACGTACATAAGCATTCTGTCTGATCACCTGCCTCCATTCGTGCCCATTGCGCTTTCCGACAGACTGGTCAATTCCAGCAGGACAATGCGATACCCCACACGTCCAGAACTGCTACATAGTGGTTGCAGGAACACTCTTCTGAGTTTAAACACTTCCACTGGCCAGCAAACGCCCCAGACATGAACGTTATTGAGCATATCTGGGATGCCTTGCAACGTGTTATTCAGAAGAGACCTCCAGCCACTGGTACTCTTACGGATTTATGGACATCCCTGCAGGAATCATGGTGTCATTTCCCTGCAGCATTCCTTCAGACATTAGTCGAGTCCATGCCACGTTGTGTTGTGGCACTTCTACGTGTTAGCTGGGGCCGTACACGGTATTAGGCATATGTACCAGTTTCTCTGTGATATCATTTCTATTTTACTCGATGACTTTCCGTTAGCTACTACGAACTTATACCGTTCTGGCAGTAAATCGCGAATCAAATCTCACAAGTGAGATGATACTCCATAGGCACGCAGTTTGATCAGAAGTCACTTGTGAGTTGCGGTGTAAAATATCTTCTGGAAAAATTAGAAATACGGAATCAATTTGAGATCTCTTGTCGGTAGCACTTGTTACGAGAAAGAGCTTGTCGTGTTTCACAAGAACGTAATTTTTAAATCCGTGCCGATTTTGTGTCAATAGATTGTTATCTTCGAGGTAATTCATCATGTTCGAACACTGTATATTTTCCAAAAGCTTACTGCAAAGTGACGTCAGTGATAATGGTCTGTAATTCAGTGGATTACTCCTATTTGCTGTCTTGAGTATTGGTGTGACCTGTGCAACTTTCCAGTCCTGAGGTACGGATCTTTTGTCGAGCGAGGTGTTGTATATGACCGCTAAGTATCAGCATACCCTGACATGAACCTAACTGGTATGCAATGTGGCCCGGAAGACTTGCCTTTATTAAGTGATTTAATCTACTTCGATAATCTGAATATATCTAATTCTAAGTTACTCATGTTGGCAACTTCATCTTCATTGGTGAAGGAATTTCAGAATCCGTGTTTTGTAAAACCGTTTTAGTGCCACGTCATCGGAGTTATGGAGATGGCGATATAACCGGCCGTAGAGTAGCCAGCAGTAAGTTGTTCTCGGGCAAGCAGAACATCGCCAGCAATGCCAGTCCACTGTCTTCTCCTTCTTTTTTTTTAATAGCCAGCTATCCTAGCCACTGTTTTTAATAAAAATGAAAAAAAGGAAAAAGGGTTTTGGAAGGTTTGTTCTTCCGCTTTTTTTATTTTTATTTTATTTTATTTTTATACAAATGGATAAAAGGAAGGCCGTTCCTCTTCGGCTACATAAACAGAATAATAGGAAGTCGTCCCGTTACGACAAAGGATGCTCCATACTATATCCCGCTGCGAATTTTCGATGAGTGTCGTCTCGTTGCTGTGTTGTTTCCGTTGTTTGTTCAATCTCATAAAAAAAAAGGAACTGGGAAGAGGTGCTATGGTTGTCTTCTCATGTCATCGATAATCCAGCTGCGAGGCGGATTATGGAATGCGCTCCAAAGAAAATTAGAAAAATATTGCCTATATTTAGGGTTCTTGACGATCGCACAATGTCGTTCGTTGAGGTAATACCAAAAATCGGGTACTGTCTTTTCGCCATTACCAAATAGGTAGTGAACAGCGTGGCCGCTGATCCGCGTCACAGAGTTCGTTTTTGCTCTTGGGAAATACAGCTCATCGGGGAAAAGAAGTGATCGGGTAGTTATCCTGTCGGGAGTCGTGCTTGTGAGAAAAGCCAATATCTGACGCACCAAATACCAAACGTCCTTTGCCGACCCGCATTCGAAACGATGTTCTTCCGTGTCAATCACTTGGCATGTGGCACACAAAACTGACTACCTCTTCCACTGGACTCCGACTCCCTCCGCTCAGCTGGGCTCTGAAGAATTTGTCCTCTTGCTCTGCTGTACTGCTGCTGGAAGACGTTTCCTCTGGTTATCTGTACTACCGTGGTCTGTGTCTTCTGGAATATGCTGAAATTGCTCATCTTTTTATCAAGTGTGATTGAAGCTTAAGGCAGACTCTGAACATCTGCCACTACAAGTGGCAGTTCGTTCGATATTAATTTTGGCCATGTGCAGGTATCTTGAGAATAAACTTGTGTTTATGTTTGATGACCAGTGACGGCCGCTGTGGCCGAGCCGTTCTAGGTGCTTCAGTCTGGAACCGCGCTGCTGCTACGGTCGCAGGTTCGAGTCCTGCCTCGGGCATGGATGTCTGTTATGTCCTTAGATCAGTTAGGTTTTTATGTCTAGGGGACTGATGACGTCAGATGTTAAGCCCCATAGTACTTAGAGCCATTTTGATGACCAGTAAATACTGCAACTACAGTAAAAGTATTTCTTTATTGCTGTGGGCTACAGCAAGATTTTATGTTAGTTTTGCGACAGTACTTGCAACGTTTGTTCTCCTGCCGCAGTTAAGTAATAAAACATTTTAGATTATCTCTGCTATATTTGCTGCATCTTTTCTTCACTACGCGCTAGAGCGCTGAATGAACGTTTTTGCTTGTTATCCAGCAAGAACTAATAATTCAAAATATAGATCTACCGAAAGTAAATGTTTTATCGAACGCTAGGTTGCAGCGTAATTACAGATTATTTTGTCATAGCTACATGTAATGTGTCTCCTTCTTGTGTTCTTGACATTGACACATTCCTGTTATTCCGGAAGTAGCGGTGGTGATGTGTACCTCAGTGAACTAATGGTCTATATGGGGAAAATATGGTCATTCTTGTCTAGTCCGCTTGCCGCCGCCGGCAATCCGTGATTGGCGGAAGTCGAGCCACTTCACATCTTCCACCATATTGGGCTGTCCTATTACGTTGATGGCAAAGAACCTGCTACGTATTTTAGGATATTTTGTGAAATAATGGTGTAGTACTATGCTTTCGGTGCATTTTTCGAGTGCGAATAGGAGGGAAACGGCATAGGAGTCCTGCTGGGCGGAGAGGCGCAGACAGCTGCTTGAAACACTCAAGCTAAGGTAGCACGTAGCTGAGTCAACAAAACTGATTATAGTTTCATTTCGTGGTTAATGTTAAGTTTTTGAAGACTGCTGTGTGCTCTTCGCAATGGTTCACTTACATTTGGTGTAGCGCAATAGCAAACAAAGAAATAAAGGGAGATACGAAAAGCATAAGAGACGTGCAAATGTAATCAGAAAAGTAGAGTCGATTTTTTAACCCACGGTATTGCACAGATTCTTTACATAACACTAAGCAATTTCAAACTAAAGAACAGATGAATGGGGGGTCAATAGTTTGATGATACGGGCGGCAAACAGGGAAATCCACTTAGATAAGCGACTTTGACAAAGGGAAATTTTTTTATGGCCCAGCACATGGGAATGAGCATGTCGGAACCGGAGAAACTGATCGGTTCTTTGCATGCTAGTGTCGTGAGTATCTATGGAAAGTGGATGAAGGACGCTGCAACGAGAGTAGGCGACAACATGTTGGATATCCAAACCTCACAGAACGTGGATGTTGGGGGCTTGCTCATTCTGTAATGCAGGATAGATGGCGATCTGTAGCACATCCGACGACAGAGTACAATGCTCGTTCAGGTAAAAGTGTATCCGAAGACACCGTTCAGCGCACATTCTTGAACATAGGACCAGTAAGCAGCCCCGAATCCAAATGACTAAGTCCGTACTTTTTGCTCAAGGTGTGTGTCGAGACGTATGCTCTTCGGACTGTTCACACTTTACCGGCTAGCAAATGCCAAACTCTAAGCAAAGTGTACAAGTACCTATTGAGGACACCAGCAATTCACTGGTTACCAAACGACAGAATCTACAAGCAGGAAATGGCTGAAGGACATGTGTTTAACATCTTTGGAATGAAGTGTGAGTCTTTTGGTGTCCCCCAGTGTGATAATAGAAGAACGGTCAAGCAGGGAGATATTTACAATAGCCGCGCGGTCTAGGGCGCCTTGTCGCCGCCCGTGTAGCTCCTCCCATCGGAGGTTCGAGTCCTTCCTCGGGCACGGGTGTGTGTGTTGTCCATAGCGTAAGTTAGTTTAAGTTAGATTAAGTAGTATGTAGGCTTAGGGACCGATGACCTCTGCAGTTTGGTCCCATAAGACCTTACCACAAATTTCCATGTATACAATACAGTATTTGTACTAGGAAGGAAAGACCTATGAATCGAAAATAATCGACAACATCGAGATGTGAATCAAAAAATGGAACTACAGCGTCTAAGATGACGAAGTTATTAGCAAGGCGTTTGGTGTTTTACATTTATGTCCTCTTACACGTATTTCAAATATTCTCTTGGTGAACTGGTTTTAGAGTCGGGACTGCAAGGGAAAAGACGTACGTTCTAAAAAGTTACGTCATTTTAAATTGATGGCCACAGCCGATAAAAGGTAGTTTTTGAGAACACAGGAAAGTTTGTGAACGGCGAACACCTGAGCACTGAGCATGTAGTGACAGAGTGCCTCTATCAAATGCTCCAGGTGTTGCATAGACATGTTGTTTAAGAGGCAGTAGTTTTGCTGGTATTATATGTAAGAAAGAAGTATGTGTTGTTCTGAACAGACATGTCAGACATGTATTCCAGGAAGGAGCTACAAAAGTATTTTAATCTCCAGAGAGAAAGAGATTTTGAGGCTTGGTAATGACTAGACTCAGCATCAGAGGAAACAATGCAAGGAAATTATGATAGACTTCGGCACTAGGCACGGAAAGCATGATATTTCCAGGTTGTAGCCTACAACGAGTCTGATTTCGACACCTCATCAGTGAACGGGAGGGGGGGGGGGGGCTCGTGGGCTTGCCGATTTTTTAATGCGAGATAGGCGGCGATCTGTAGCACATCTGACGACAGAGTTCAGCGGTCGTGCAGGTACAAGTGTTTCAGAGCACACCGTTCAGCGCCCATTGTTGAACATGGGATACGGTGGCAGACGATCCCTGCCTGTTCCCATGCTGAGCCAACGACGTAACCAAGCGAGTTGGTGCAGTGGTTAACAAACTGGGGGGACGTCGGTCCTGTCCCAGGTCGGCCGTCCAGACTTAGGTTTTCCGTGGTTTCCCAGAAAATACCGGACACGTTCCTCTGAAGAGGGCGCGGCTGATTTCTTTCTCCATCCTAATGCGGGAATGTGTTTCGTCTCTAATGACTTCATTTTTCTTTTTCAACGATATCGTCAACTGCGATTGTAGTGGGTACAAAATCATCGAAATGTGATCGGTAATCAATGAAAAGTTGCCACCTTGTTGGATGAATCACGTTTCTTGTTACACCACGTTGATGCTCGTGTCCAGATATACCGTCAGACAGGCCAAAGTCTACTCGAAATATGCATCGCACACAGAAGCAGGGCGGTGGGGGTAGTATTATGCTATGGGTGACATTCACCTGAACTTTTCGTAGGGCCGGTGGTAGCAATCGAAGGTTCCATGACAACTGTGGACTGTGTGAACATTACTGTGGACAACCTGCATCTTTACATGCTTGTTGTCTTCCCCAGTGGCGACGGCATCTTCCAGCAGAACAACTCTCCATGACACAAGACCAGAATCATGCCCCAGTGGTCTGAGGAGCACGACAGGAAATTCACCCGATCTAAGCCACATGGAACACATCTGAGACACTATCGTGTAGCAGTTCCGTGCCCATAAACCACTGGGTGAGAATTTACGGAATTTAGTGACTTGTGGGTAGACATTGGAAAAGGGCGCAGCCCATCCCCGTTTTCAAGAAGGGACGTCGAACAGATGTGCAGAACTATAGACCTATATCTCTAACGTCGATCAGTTGTAGAATTTTGGAACACGTATTATGTTCGAGTATAATGACTTTTCTGGAGACTAGAAATCTACTCTGTGGGAATCAGCATGGGTTTCGAAAAAGACGGTCGTGTGAAACCCAGCTCGCGCTATTCGTCCACGAGACTCAGAGGGCCATAGACACGGGTTCACAAGTAGATGCCGTGTTTCTTGACTTCCGCAAGGCGTTCGATACAGTTCCCCACAGTCGGTTAATGAACAAAGTAAGAGCGTATGGTCTATCAGACCAATTGTGTGATTGGATTGAAGAGTTCCTAGATAACAGAACGCAGCATGTCATTCTCAATGGAGAGAAGTCTTCCGAAGTAAGAGTGATTTCAGGTGTGCCGCAGGGGAGTGCCATAGGACCGTTGCTATTCACAATATACATAAATGACCTTGTGGATGGCATCGGAAGTTCACTGAGGCTTTTTGCAGATGGTGCTGTGGTGTATCGAGAGGTTGTAATGATGGAAAATTGTACTGAAATGCAGGAGGATCTGCAGCGAATTGACGCATGGTGCAGGGAATGGCAATTGAATCTCAATGTAGACAAGTGTAATGTGCTGCGAATACATAGAAAGATAGATCCCTTATCATTTAGCTACAAAATAGGTCAGCAACTGGAAGCAGTTAATTCCATAAATTATCTGGGACTACGCATTAGGAGCGATTTAAAATGAAATGATCATATAAAGTTGATCGTCGGTAAAGCAGATGCCAGACTAAGATTCATTGGAAGAATCCTAAGGAAAAACAATCCGAAAACAAAGGGAGTAGGTTACAGTACGCTCGTTCGCCCACTGCTTGAATACTGCTCAACAGTGTGGGATCCGTATCAGATAGGGTTGATAGAAGAGATAGAGAAGATCCAACGGAGAGCAGCGCGCTTCGTTACAGGATCATTTAGTAATCGTGTAAGTGTTACGGAGATGATAGATAAACTCCAGTGGTAGACTCTGCAGGAGAGACGCTCAGTAGCTCGGTACGGGCTTTTGTTAAAGTTTCGAGAACATACCTTCACCGAAGAGTCAAGCAGTATATTGCTCCCTCCTACGTATATCTCGCGAATAGACCATGAGGATACAATCAGAGAGATTAGAGCCCACACAGAAGCATACCGACAATCCTTCTTTCCACGAACAATACGAGACTGGAATAGAAGGGAGAACCGATAGGGTACCCCCCGCCACACACCGTGAGGTGGCTTGCGGAGTATGGATGTAGATGTAGACATCTGGGGCTGTCACATATCTCTGGAAACTTATCAAAGATTTGCCGTACACATGTCACACAGAATCACTGTACTGCGTTATAAAGGTGGACCAACACGTCGTTAAGCGGGTGGTCAAAATGTGTTGGCTCATCAGTGACTATGGGTCCGCCCCCGGTAGCTGAATGGTCAGCGTGACGGATTGTCAATCCTCTGGGCCTGGATTCGATTCCCGGCTGGGTCGGGGAATTTTCTCCGCCCAAGGACTGGGTGTTGCGCCGTCCTCATCATCATCCTCATCGACTGCAGGCCGCCGAAGTGGCGTCAAATTGAGAGACCGGCACCCGGCGAACGGCCTGCCCGGCGGGGGGCCCTAGCCATACGATTAAATGAAATAATGATTATGTGTTAGCCAATGTTCGTTATTTCACGTGAAACATAGCTAAAATTAAATGTTATGCTGTTTGTATAGGTGCACCTGGTTTTGAAGAGTATATGTTTCCAAACATTGTAAAACGTAAATGTCATTTCTACTAAAGAGCATTGACCTTTCACAGCATAAATACACTTTTTATGTTGAAATTTAATAGTTTGTGTTGAACAGCATTGTTATGTCTTACGCCAGGGCCGGCCACGGTATGCCAAACTTCCCACGTGCAGCGTGTGCGGGCTGCGTACGTTCAAAGTCTGTCATTCGGCTTTGCTCGGTCCTTCTCGAAGTACATGGAATAGCGGCACATTTCATTTATTGTTAGCATTGCGACGCGGCTTTTATCGGTCGGCGCAACTCTCTGAGTTCGGCAGAATCCTGGTGTCAGCGCGGTTTACCCTTCGCTCTTCGTTCGTGGTATGAAGGACGTTCACAGGTCCAGTGGCTGGTTGCACAAAAAGAGGCAGCCTGGCGATCTGTCGTCACAATCCTTTAAAAGGAATGGGAATGACAGAAGAGAGGGATGAGGATTCTCAATTCGCATAAGCCACAGGTACTGCTTATTTACTCTGAAATGACAATATAGTAAAATGCAAAAAAAATTTAAACATTTAGATGAGAATGACAGAGTAAAAAATTACAAGATTCGACAGTCGGGATTCTTTGTCCTGCACATCAATAAGCATTCAGTGCTAAATTTGCATCCATGGGGAGCTTGAAGAAACTGGTGGTACAAACAGTAAAATTCCAATTGTCAGTTGCAACAGTTTTCAATGGAAATGAAAGAAGAGTATGGATATTTCATTTATTACTGAAAAGTACGTTGGTTAAGTCAAGGGGCATGCCTGAAACGAGTTTTCGATTTAAAACTCGTTATTGTTGGGTTTATGAAGATATGTATAGTAAAGGAACGAAAACTAGAACACACGGAAGGGACTGCAGACTTTGCATTTTAAGTGGACTTGACTGCACACTGTCCACAGTAAGACATTGCAACGTATCTTTTTTCTGATTGGATGGGAATGCAGCTAAAAAGAAAACCGCGTTGTAGAAGGAACACATTCTGACGAAGACAGTCCAGTTCCCGAAGCTCACGGATGTTAAGAAAACGCATGATTTGAAGAATTCATTGTGTCCTTGTAAGAATTAAATGATAGTTTTATAAAAGTTTTGAGGACACTGTCAATCTTACATCTGTTTTTGAGCTGTTTTCGAGACTGTTTTCCGTTTCAGTTGAAAGTGCCCCTGGGCATGTGCAGATGTAACTGACTGACTTGCAAGGTAATTCCAGTTTTAATTACACATCATTTTATATTAAAAGTTTCCAGGACGTCCACGTTGCTTTCCTCAGGTAGGTTTTCCAAGTCACCACTATCAGATTGCAACAGTGCTACAATATTTCGATCGACATATTTGTGTGAAAGATCTTTTTTCGATTATGATTACGTGGCAACTTAATTTTGAAACTTTGTGAAATTGTCTGCGTCTGTCCATGCGCCGACAGTTTGTACCAGATAAAACTTACATCTTCAGTGTGTAACCCCCCCCCCCCCCCTTATTTATCGATCTTAATGACAGTGAAACATTAAACCGCGTGTACCTGATGGAAATTTGGGAAAAGCAATCGTCACCGAAGTTAATCTGTCGGTAAAGAGGGAGGAAAGGGTTACATCTAAATGAAAGGAAAAATGCAAATGCAACTGGTGGAAATTAATTTTGAAAAAGGGTAAAGTTAATAAAGAAAGTAAATGTGCGGTCGTTACGTTAACAATTAACTAGCGGTAATTAGATATTTCAGATTTGGGGGAAATTACGGTCGCCAATCCTATGGACAATTACTATAGTAACTGAAAAAGAAGGTTATTACACATATAATTAGCACTAGAAGCGTGGCAACTGAAGGTTGACTCGTGTAGTGTGAAAACTGAAAGTTTGTCATGTTGTTGTTGTTGTGGTCTTCAGTCCTGAGACTGGTTTGATGCAGCTCTCCATGCTACTCTATCCTGTGCAAGCTTTTTCATCTCCCAGTACCTACTGCAACCTACATCCTTCTGAATCTGCTTAGTGTATTCATCTCTTGGTCTCCCCCTACGATTTTTACCCTCCACGCTGCCCTCCAATACTAAATTGGTGATCCCTTGATGCCTCAGAACATGTCCTACCAACCGATCCCTTCTTCTGGTCAAGTTGTGCCACAAACTTCGCTTCTCCCCAATCCTATTCAATACTTCCTCATTAGTTATGTGATCTACCCATCTAATCTTCAGCATTCTTCTGTAGCACCACATTTCGAAAGCTTCTATTCTCTTCTTGTCCAAACTATTTATCGTCCATGTTTCACTTCCATACATGGCTACACTCCATACGAATACTTTCAGAAATGACTTCCTGACACTTACATCAATACTGGATGTTAACAAATTTCTCTTCTTCAGAAACGCTTTCCTTGCCATTGCCAGCCTACATTTTATATCCTCTCTACTTCGACCATCATCAGTTATTTTGCTCCCCAAATAGCAAAACTCCCTTACTACTTTAAGTGCCTCATTTCCTAATCTAATTCCCTCAGCATCACCCGACTTAATTAGACTACATTCCATTATCCTTGTTTTGCTTTTGTTGATGTTCATCTTATATCCTCCTTTCAAGACACTGTCCATTCCATTCAACTGCTCTTCCAAGTCCTTTGCTGTCTCTGACAGAATTACAATGTCATCGGCGAACCTCAAAGTTTTTATTAATTCTCCATGAATTTTAATACCTACTCCGAATTTTTCTTTTGTTTCCTTTACTGCTTGCTCAATATACAGATTGAACAACATCGGGGAGAGGCTGCAACCCTGTCTTACTCCCTTCCCAACCACTGCTTCCCTTTCATGTCCCTCGACTCTTATAACTGCCATCTGGTTTCTGTACAAATTGTAAATAGCCTTTCGCTCCCTGTATTTTACCCCTGCCACCTTTAGAATTTGAAAGAGAGTATTCCAGTCAACATTGTCAAAAGCTTTCTCTAAGTCTACAAATGCTAGAAATGTAGGTTTGCCTTTCCTTAATCTTTCTTCTAAGATAAGTCGTAAGGTCAGTATTGCCTCACGTGTTCCATTGTTTCTACGGAATCCAAACTGATCTTCCCCGAGGTTGGCTTCTACTAGTTTTTCCATTCGTCTGTAAAGAATTCGTGTTAGTATTTTGCAGCTGTGACTTATTAAGCTGATAGTTCGGTAATTTTCACATCTGTCAACACCTGCTTTCTTTGGGATTGGAATTATTATATTCTTCTTGAAGTCTGAGGGTATTTCGCCTGTTTCATACATCTTGCTCACCAGATGGTAGAGTTTTGTCAGGACTGGCTCTCCCACGGCCGTCAGTAGTTCCAATGGAATATTGTCTACTCCGGGGGCCTTGTTTCGACTCAGGTCTTTCAGTGCTCTGTCAAACTCTTCACGCAGTATCGTATCTCCCATTTCATTTTCATCTACATCCTCTTCCATTTCCATAATATTGTCCTCAAGTACATCGCCTTTGTATAGACCCTCTATATACTCCTTCCACCTTTCTGCCTTCCCTTCTTTGCTTAGAACTGGGTTGCCATCTGAGCTCTTGATATTCATACAAGTCGTTCTCTTATCTCCAAAGGTCTCTTTAATTTTCCTGTAGGCGGTATCTATCTTACCCCTAGTGAGATAGGCCTCTACATCCTTACATTTGTCCTCTAGCCATCCCTGCTTAGCCATTTTGCACTTCCTGTCGATCTCATTTTTGAGACGTTTGTATTCCTTTTTGCCTGTTTCACTTACTGCATTTTTATATTTTCTCCTTTCATCAATTAACTTCAATATTTCTTCTGTTACCCAAGGATTTCTACTAGCCCTCGTCTTTTTACCTACTTGATCCTCTGCTGCCTTCACTACTTCATCCCTCAAAGCTACCCATTCTTCTTCTACTGTATTTATTTCCCCCATTCCTGTCAATTGCTCCCTTATGCTCTCCCTGAATCTCTGTACAACCTCTGGTTCTTTTAGTTTATCCAGGTCCCATCTCCTTAAATTCCCACCTTTTTGCAGTTTCTTCAGTTTTAATCTACAGGTCATAACCAATAGATTGTGGTCAGAGTCCACATCTGCCCCTGGAAATGTCTTACAATTTAAAACTTGGTTCCTAAATCTCTGTCTTACCATTATATAATCTATCTGATACCTTTTAGTATCTCCAGGGTTCTTCCATGTATACAACCTTCTTTCATGATTCTTAAACCAAGTGTTAGTTATGATTATGTTGTGCTCTGTGCAAAATTCTACCAGACGGCTTCCTCTTTCATTTCTGTCCCCCAATCCATATTCATATGGATAGACCCTCTATATACTCCTACGCCCAGGCGAAACGGGCTCTTGATGTGCGCCATCTAATGCTTCCCGTCCGCGACACCGTGTCAGAAACTATCATAGCAAGTCGAGCGCAATTACATGCTGCCAAGTTTGTCATAAGTAATAAATTTCGCTACACTCTGACTTAATTTAGCAAAAGAATTAATAAAACCGGAAAATTGAAAGTTAATTTAGTGACTGAAATTAATAGTGAGCTTTGTTTCTGAAGCACATCGAAATTCAGTAAAATACGGTTAGTCTTGGGCTACCTCAACAATCAATTCAAAAGCTACTTGAATCTACGCAATTTAGAAATAAGAGATTTAACTTTGAACTTGAATTAAATGATTCTGAACAATTAACAATAGTAAAATTTAGTACGTACCAAGCTGAGCTGCAGTCACAGGTAAGCTAAAATACGGTAACAAAACTCGCACTCTTAATTTGTGCTTGTGTAATCTAAATATTGTAGCCAGCTATGAATACCTTAATTGAACTTTGAAATTAAAGCAGTGAAATCGAATGATGCTGGCGTTTGAGTTTCAACGACACTCGGGTTCATTCCGGAAAAGGAAGGGGCCCTACTTGGTAATGCAATTCGGACAATGAGCAACAAAGGTTCATGCTACGTTGCTGTAATTTAGTTATGAAAATGGAACAGTTTGAAAAGCTGAGGTCTGCCATACAGTTCTAAGACTTCACGTGCTTCCAGTCTTCCTTGTTGGTTGATTGAAGGTTTGAAGCTATCGATCGAGGAAGTGGCGACATCACTCATTGTCGGCCGTGGCTGTTGCAGAAGCTGGATATTGGCGCGCCTCCTTCTCGACACGATCACCAGGCGAAACGGGCTCTTGATGTGCGCCATCTAATGCTTCCCGTCCGCGACACCGTGTCAGAAACTATCATAGCAAGTCGAGCGCAATTACATGCTGCCAAACCCTGAAAGCCCGGCAACTCGCGGGAGCGTCACACAACACACCTGCTCCACCGCACTACTCCAGCCAGACCCCCTCTGCTCAGCCCGCGCTCTCCACACGGCAGAGTTCACTACCAAAGATCCTAAACACTTTGGTTCTCCACACGACCTATCGATGTATTCGTTCGATAGCATAGCTTTCCCTAGGCCAGACCCAGCGTATAAATACAAATAATATTTACAAAACAAACAAATTATACATCGACATAAATGCATAAATAAATATATATATATGAATAGTAAAACAAGTACAGTATACAAGGTGTTACAAAAAGGTACGGCCAAACTTTCAGGAAACATTCCTCACACACAAAGAAAGAAAATACGTTATGTGGACATGTGTCTGGAAACGCTTACTTTCCATGTTAGAGCTCATTTTATTACTTCTCTTCAAATCACATTAATCATGGAATGGAAACACACAGCAACAGAACGTACCAGCGTGACTTCAAACACTTTGTTACAGGAAATGTTCAAAATGTCCTCCGTTAGCGAGGATACGTGCATCCACCCTCTGTCGCATGGAATCCCTGATGCGCTTATGCAGCCCTGGAGAATAGCGTATTGTATCACAGCCGTCCACAATACGAGCACGAAGAGTCTCTACATTTGGTACCGGGATTGCGTAGACAAGAGCTTTCAAATGCCCCCATAAATGAAAGTCGAGAGGGTTGAGATCAGCAGAGCGTGGAGGCCATGGAATTGGTCCGCCTCTACCAATCCATCGGTCACCGAATCTGTTGTTGAGAAGTGTACGAACACTTCGACTGAAATGTGTAGGAGCTCCATCGTGCATGAACCACATGTTGTGTCGTACTTGTAAAGGCACATGCTGTAGCAGCACAGGTAGATTATCCCGAATGAAATCATGATAACGTGCTCCATTGAACGTAGGTGGACGAAACTAAAATGAGCTCTAACATGGAAATTAAGAGTTTCCGGACACATGTCCACATAACATCTTTTCTTTATTTGTGTGTGAGGAATGTTTCCTGAAAGTTTGGCCGTACCTTTTTGTAACACCCTGTGTAAAGACACAGAAATGTCATATTTTCAGGTAACAAAATAAGGAAAAATCTATAGTACAATAGATGGAAATAGAAGGATATGCATTTCCGGCGTTACACGTGCCCCACATTGTCTGAGGATGTTCGTGTAACGTAAACAGACTCAGTAAATGTCCCAAAAAAGAAACAGCGGAAATGCATATGCTCAAAACGTCAACAAAATTTAGCATTCGTCTAATTAACCATAAATCAATTTTTAGACCATAATAATTGAGTGGAGACACTCCTAATCTTATTCCACTCTGTCATCTTGCACAAAATAAAACAGGTTGACAACATATTAAAATTCATAGAAAACATAGAAAATGGTTTAGCTATTCCAAAATCATTAAAATTCGTAACACTATCAAGAAATGGAATACTATTTACAAAATTAATCAGAGTACAAGGTCATAGAAAACAGGTATATCAAAATATGCAAATTAATAATTAATTACATAGATTACACATTTTATATAACCTTTTCATAATTAATACCCTCGCCATGAGAGTCCACTTAACGCTAAACAAGAAAATAATATAAAGCAGATCGACAAAAACATAAATATTGACAGCAGAATTCTTTCACATCAGCTGTCCGGGAAGAAAAACAACTCCGCCTTCCGTACCCGCAAGTACAAAGAATGCCGACAGCGGCACAAGAGCCGACAGCGGCACAAGAGCCGACAGCGGCTCCGCCTCGCCAATATTGTTGCGCCCGCCTGTGCGGCACGCTTGATCTCACTCGCCTGTGTAGCGGCATTTCCAGAACGTCCGTTTCACTGAAATCTTTCGGAAAAACTCGCTCCCGAGTAATCTCAAGGAGTCCATTAATACCATCACAGTGGATAACTCAACACTGTCCATCTCACACGCATGTACTAGCCTGAAACCTAAAACAGCGTCTAAGTACATCGGCAATGACTAGTAAACACATATTTATGAAATCTTACAGCTAGTTACAAAATCCTATTTACATTCCTTAATCTACTGTGACTCAGCTGAAAACTTAAACTAGCAGCTTGGATTTTTCAACTGATTAATAATCAGTTATTCTTAAATCATTTAGTCAAAATTAATTACATATTAATTACAACTTCTTTAATGTCCTCTTGGTCAGGCAAAAGCATGGAAATCTAGCAAATCGTTTAAATCTTACACTCTATATTTACATCCTGTACAAATTACCCATTCTGTGGTATTAATCAATCCTAGGTTGGTACAATTTCAATCTACAATGTTCCCTGTACCTAATAGTTTTCCAGAGCTTGGATACTCTAAGCAATAAGCATTTGTGTGAGGTATACCAATGACTTTATATGGTCCATTATAAACAAACTTAAATTTAGAGATTTCATTGTCTATCTCGCTCGATTTCTCATGAGCTTTTACATGTACTAAGTCTCTGATTGCAAACTTAGCAAAACGCGCTTTAGCGTCACGACGACGTGTGCTAGCATCGCCTTTTAGCTTCATTATTTCTGGCAAACGATCTTTTTTCACACCAATACTCGGTTTGTTTGGAAACACACTCTTATTCCTTATTATTACTTCATAAAGGCCTCGTCTTTGTTCGTGTGTTACGTTTGACACACTGTCTACAATACTTTCCAATTCACTTCCTACAATATTGTCAGTGCTGAGTTTCCTCACGTTACAGTAGTTCAAATTCATACCTACGTCAATAGCATCCGGCCAGTTAACAATGTGTACAGGCTGGTATTGCCTATGCACACCATCTCCTGCCTCGTCAAAACTAACTACTATTGTTTTATCTTGTGACGTACATGTCAAAGTTTTGCTTTCGCAATTAATCACTGCACGGTACTTTAATAGCCAATCTAACCCGATAATTACTTCCATAGTTAAGTCTGGCACGACGACAAAGTCTTGTTCAAATCGTGCCCCACATATCTCGAAGTTGACAAAAATCTGTTTTGTGACCGGTTTACTGGCCTTCCCAGTAGC
Source organism: Schistocerca serialis cubense (assembly GCF_023864345.2). NCBI lineage: Eukaryota > Metazoa > Arthropoda > Insecta > Orthoptera > Acrididae > Schistocerca > Schistocerca serialis. The sequence goes on from NC_064640.1 coordinate 529,977,218, forward strand.
ACCGATAATTTTCACTCCTGTTACTGGCATAACTACGATACCAGGTCTGTCTTACAGCAACTGAAATATTTTCCCAGATACAGCACTCAATTCTGCACCGGTGTCTATCAACACGTTTAGTTGTAGGTCGTGCATATTAACAAACGCCACTATCTGTCTACACTTGTCCTTGACTGTTTCTTTATCTTCCCACAATAAATCTTCATCTATATCCAGGTCATTCCAGAAAAAACCATCTGGCTTTGATCCTAAATCCGGCTTATCTGGCGGCTTTTTCAGCCTCTGTTCACATGCAGTTTTAATTTCAACACGTTTGTCCTGAGGCTTAGTCTGTAGCTCCGCCTCCAATACCGAAACCTTTTCCTGTAACTCGTCAACTAGTGAGTGTTGCTTTGCTATCAATTCACTAATAGTCACCTTCGTTGTTTCCTCTTTGGTCAGAGTGATCTCATTTGCTAATCTACCTGGAGGAATGTGCCCAGTAGTATCTGCAATTACTTCCTCTGGACCTGCGCAACCCACACTGCTACCGTCTGACCGTATAACGTCAGCTCTATTCTCATACACGCTGTAATCTACGTGCTTTTCTACCACTCGTGTCCGGCTATCACTAAAATTCTCGTAATCTTTCTGCTCAATACTTTCGAAATGTTTAAACTGGAGTTTTGCGTCGGATGGGTCGGCCACTTCTAACACTATAACTTTCGGTAAAGTCTGCCGATCAGGGCCAGAACTTTCTATCATTTCACAAACACTATCTTCCTGCGGGACGAGACGCGGAAAACCCTGCACACGCTCCCCATAAACACGTCTCCCATACGGGCCCCTATAATATCTTAGTTCGTCGTATAAGCGACCGAACTGCCTTAACCAGACCTCATCCCTCTCTGCATCCACTCGCTCGATGACGGACGTTTTATCCGACATCTGATCTTCTCTCAACAATTGCGAATCACTCTTAAACTCAATCTCCAGTTCCGCTGTGGGTGTTACAGCTGACACTTTATAATCGATTTCCGGAAAACTGCTTAAATTGTTCTCACTGACAGTGAATGTATTTTCTGCTGCCGTGTCTACAGCTGATCTACTACTTGTGGGCGCACTCCTTTCTCCTAACACTGGCACACTCTCCCGCCGTTGATTATTCCACACGGAATTTTCATAACGACGACACCTCGGTTTTCTACTGTTATTGGGCCGCCAAAATTTCTCCACACCCGGTCGGCCCCTCACCGGCGCGGCTAATGGTTTCCCTGTCTCGTCCCAGCAGATTCGCTCCCCGGATGCTGCTGAGGCGGCTGATCACACCCTCTGGCGTTATTACTATTCTGCGCAGCCCGTATCACGCTAGTATGATACTGGTTTCCGTCATTCCTGTTATTATTTGCATTGTACGGATTGTCATTACGGCCCGAACCACTATTGTTATTGCTGCCAAGATTGCGGTATGCATTATTCCCATAGTTATCGTTGTTGTGGTTGCTGTGGTACCCGTTGTTGTTACCACGGCCTCTACCACTGTCGCGACTATTGCGCCAATTGTCCTCGTCCTCAACTCTTTCCAGGAAATCATTGATTGTCCTGTAATTGCTTCCTACGTAGCGTTTTGTATCATCTGGAAGTTTCTTGTAGAGTTCCCAGACTATTTCGGATTCCGTGCGGCGATCACGCAAATATTCCAACTTGCGGATCCAGCCCTCACAAAACTCCTTCATCGAGCGGCGCGAATTCGCATTGAAAGGCCTCGATACGACAAATTAGCGCCAGACACTTTGTTGTTTTTGCTCTGACCAGTATTCAGCCAGAAACAAATTTTTAAACTCGTCAAAAGTCAGATGCGTGATGTTGAGGTTTAAGCCCCAACGCTTGGCATCACCAGCCAACACGTCAATAACCACATTAATTTTTCTCTCATTAGTCCATGATCTGGGTAAAACTCTTTCACTATTTTTAATGAAATCCGTCGCGTGTATACCGCCTTTTTTCAAGGGGTCGAACCGCTCCTCTTTCGTCAACAATTCCGAACTGTGTGCACAGATTGGCACATAGCTCTGTTTTTCGTCAAGTTTCTTTTCTAATTCCGAAACTCTCGTAATTACTTGGCAAGTGGTTGTCGCAAGCGTTTCCACTTGCCTCTTTTTCTCTTCGCAGGTATTAGCCTGCTTCCTCACTTAGGTATCTACTTCGGATACTAAAGCCTTTAAAGTTTCCACCTTCTTTTGATCCTCTTTTTTCTCTAATTGAATTTGTTCCATCACCTTATTCTCGATGATCGGAGCAACTGCTTCTCCTACACTTTTCTCGATTCTGCTAATTTCGGAACAAAAACGAGTATTTACGCTCGCAATTTCCGCCTGAACTCCTATCATTTCCTGTTTAAGATTACCGATTTCGGTATTAATCACAACAATATCTTCTTTGATTTTATCAACTTTTGTGTTAACAACTCCAACATTGTTGTTAACAACATTAATAGCTTTGTTCTGATTGTCTAGCTTCCGTTCAATTTTTTCAGACTGAGCTTCTTGTTTGGCAGCCTGAGCTTTAATTTCTGCCTATTGACTCTTGATTTCGTTAATCAAAACATTCAATAAATCAGTTAAATTCCCGAAAACTACCGGTTTTACTTCCGTAGCGGCATCCTCTTTAATTGTCCCCACGTATTCGTCATCAAGGGGTTCAGATTTGATTTTCACTTCCGATTCCGAAACATTTTCTAAAGTTTGGAATTCCATTTCTGATCTTTGTTGCGTTTCGGCGGTCGTGTCTTTCATGATAGCCGCCTGCCCCTGAACAATGGGTACCGCGGTGCGCGTTTCCCACTGTTCGACCGATTGTTCCGTATCCAAGTCTGCCAAATATTGGTAATTGTTGCCTTCACTCATTTTAATAATTTTCAATATAAATGCCAAATCTCAAATAAAATTAGGATTACTCCCATTACTTATTCTCGTTGACGTAACGGCCTGTCCGTAACCAGTACTTTATTACGAGATTTGCACAATACAAAATTCGTGTCAAGAACAACCTCAAATCTGAAGACGCTCCTGTCACCAGGTCGCCACGTGTAACCTCCCCCTCACTTATCGACCTTAATGACAGTGAAACATTAAACCGCGTGTACCTAATGGAAATTTGGGAAAAGCAATCGTCACCGAAGCTAATCTGTCGGTAAAGAGGGAGGAAATGGTTACATCTAAATGAAAGGAAAAAGGCAAATGAAACTGGTGGAAATTAATTTTGAAAAAGGGTAAAGTTAATAAAGAAAGTAAATGTGCGGTCGTTACGTTAACAATTAACTAGCGGTAATTAGATATTTCAGATTTGGGGGAAATTACGGTCGCCAATCCTATGGACAATTACTATAGTAACTGAAAAAGAAGGTTATTACACATATAATTAGCACTAGAAGCGTGGCAACTGAAGGTTGACTCGTGTAGTGTGAAAACTGAAAGTTTGTCATAAGTAATAAATTTCGCTACACTCTGACTTAATTTAGCAAAAGAATTAATAAAACCGGAAAATTGAAAGTTAATTTAGTGACTGAAATTAATAGTGAGCTTTGTTTCTGAAGCACATCGAAATTCAGTAAAATACGGTTAGTCTTGGGCTACCTCAACAATCAATTCAAAAGCTACTTGAATCTACGCAATTTAGAAATAAGAGATTTAACTTTGAACTTGAATTAAATGATTCTGAACAATTAACAATAGTAAAATTTAGTACGTACCAAGCTGAGCTGCAGTCACAGGTAAGCTAAAATACGGTAACAAAACTCGCACTCTTAATTTGTGCTTGTGTAATCTAAATATTGTAGCCAGCTATGAATACCTTAATTGAACTTTGAAATTAAAGCAGTGAAATCGAATGATGCTGGCGTTTGAGTTTCAACGACACTCGGGTTCATTCCGGAAAAGGAAGGGGCCCTACTTGGTAATGCAATTCGGACAATGAGCAACAAAGGTTCATGCTACGTTGCTGTAATTTAGTTATGAAAATGGAACAGTTTGAAAAGCTGAGGTCTGCCATACAGTTCTAAGACTTCACGTGCTTCCAGTCTTCCTTGTTGGTTGATTGAAGGTTTGAAGCTATCGATCGAGGAAGTGGCGACATCACTCATTGTCGGCCGTGGCTGTTGCAGAAGCTGGATGTTGGCGCGCCTCCTTCTCGACACGATCACCAGGCGAAACGGGCTCTTGATGTGCGCCATCTAATGCTTCCCGTCCGCGACACCGTGTCAGAAACTATCATAGCAAGTCGAGCGCAATTACATGCTGCCAAACCCTGAAAGCCCGGCAACTCGCGGGAGCGTCACACAACACACCTGCTCCACCGCACTACTCCAGCCAGACCCCCTCTGCTCAGCCCGCGCTCCACACGGCAGAGTTCACTACCAAAGATCCTAAACACCTTGGTTCTCCACACGACCCATCGATGTATTCGTTCGATAGCATAGTTTTCCCTAGGCCAGACCCAGCGTATAAATACAAATAATATTTACAAAACAAACCAATTATACATCGACATAAATGCATATATATATATATATATATATATATATACGAATAGTAAAACAATTACAATATATAAAGACACAGAAATGTTATATCTTCAGGTAACAAAATAAGGAAAAATCTATATTACAATAGATGGAAATAGAAGGATATGCATTTCCAGTGTTACAAGTCCGCCAAAAGTAATTAACCCATTAAGTACCAAATTTTTTTCTATCTACATTTATTTCCGTGTTGCCTGTTTGGCGTAGAGATGAGGAAAAGGAATAAAAAATAAAAAATACAATAACCTTGAAATAAATGATTTATTTTAATCGATCCCCAAATGGGGATCATGGCACATGCACTTCTCTTTTTACATTTTCTTTTATTTTTGTGCAAGACTACAAAACAATCAATATGGAGTCCAACATTGCACACTGCGTACTGTTTCCTCACATTTTTCTGGCAAATTGCACATTTACTTTGCTTTCCTAGTGTTTTGCATTCAATCATATGTTCGTTTCCAGAAGTCCTGAGTTCAACTGGAACAAGTGGAAGGGATGATTTTGAGTATGAAGGACGTCCTGCCCTTTTTGGATCAGAAGTAGAAGACGACTGAACAAGATATGCCGTTGCCATCATCCTCCAGAATTGAAGCAATGGAATACTTTCATTCGAGAGGCATTAGATGACATGCGCGTTGACCAATGCTACATCTAATGCATTGGTGAACAATGGGAAGTACATTTCTCACCTCGAAATTTCACACGATATTTCTCCACATTCCAGTCTAGTTTGTCTACATCTCCCGTATGGTTGTTATATTCTGAAATCATTATTGGCTATGGAACTTGCACTTCTTTGCTCTCAGCCATGCACCAGCTCTTTACTTGGCTTACTGGATGCACTGTCTCATGGTTTGACAAGAGCTTTACACAGTGGTTATCCTTCCATATTACTGCCATTATCTCCGTATTCTTGTCAAATGTATAGTCATGCGCTCCTCTTCATTTATTCTTCATGCTGTTTTCAGAGTCTGTTGGACAGCCAGTCATTCGCTTCGTGCAGGCAGTTCCAGTTGCCCTTACTCTCATTTCTGAAAGCTCTTTCATCAAACGGAAGCTCGTGAAGAAGTTATCAAAGTATATTGTGTGAAGTTCAGGAGTGTGCAGAAAAGAAATCATATTCAACACAACTGATCCGCCAAGTCCAAGAACCGAAACATCATTTGTACCCTTCGATTTTCCTTCATAGACTAACATGTGGTAACAGAAACCGCTTTGAGAACAGCACGTGGCCCACTGTTTAAATCCCAATCTCAATGGTTTCCCGCGAATGAACTGTTTTAGGTAATGGTGTCCTAATATCACACCATTTGTTCAACAATGCTCAGGCTGTCGGAAAAAACTCGAAATTTCATGAAATTATTGTTCAGTAAATCTGTAACGGACGAGTTTTAAAAAGTTGATCCCTTTCATCAGATGTGATTCTGTTCAGATGTGTGTTATCATTGAAATGAAGGTGGCTCTTTATTTCCAGATATCTGTTGCGACTCATATACAAAGTCCTCTCTTTCATTCCAATATAACTTTTCCTTTCGGAAAGCGTGAATCCAGTGAAAAGTAGTATACCTATGAACTTTTTTATGCATCCATTGGCTAACTCATAGCTATGATTATTGTTCTGTGTGGCATATCGGATACTTTCACTGACAATCAAGTTCAGTACCTGTTCATCAAAAAATTCTTCAAAGCAATAAATGGTTCAAATGGCTCTGAGAACTATGGGACTTAACATCTGATGTCATCAGTCCCCTAGAATTTAGAATTACTTAAACCTAAATAACCTAATGACATCACACACATCCATGCCCAAGGCAGGATTCGAACCTGTGACCGTAGCGGTCGCTCGGTTCCAGACTGAAGCGCCTAGAACCGCTCGGCCACACCGGCCGGCTTCAAAGCACTCATCAGCAGATTTTCCTTTTAGTGCTCTTACCAAATTGGATTTTCGCTCTTCAATTTCTGTTGTATCAGGATAAGTCTTAGAGTAAGTTGCATCTTTTGTTGTCCTGTTAGAAGTGATAATAGCTTTCACTTTCTTCTTTCGTTGACTTGCATGTTCCTCATTTTCCTTTTCTCCATTGGCATAAATTTCCAAGGAACCGGGAACATCAGACGGAACAGTATTTTCAAATATATTTTTGTCGATATTTTCACAGTCAGACATGTCACCTACACGATCTGGAGGGAGCTCGAAAATGTCAGTGGTCTCATTCACATCACCATCATCACCAAAAGAAGCCATGAAGTTCGGGTCACTTACAATTTTTCAATTTTCCTCATAGAAAGTGCTTCATAGTGACTCATTGTGCCTGAGGAGCAAATAAAAACAAAATAAAGTTTTACATGGAAACTGCCATGAGCCCCAAATGGGGACTGAAGGTCAGACAGGTGCCATGCAGAAATGAAATAGGTCTTTGAAATAAATGATCGATAAACACCTTCTCAAGCGATTAAACACACCTGTACCCAGATATTGAAAATTATTTACACAATGATATAACTTACTCGATTTAGAATGTGCAACTCTTGTCACGCTCAAAAACGTAGCTTCTTCACAGAAATAAAAGTGTACAACTCACTTGTTCAGCAACTGATGAAACTTCAATGCAAGTGCTTGACAAAGGTCTGGACAACAATGGGAAATGGTAGCGTTCACTGCCAGCATCATTAGAACTGCACAATTTCCCTTACAAAGCGTTCGCTGTTTTTCGCTGTTCCGCCTCCACGTGCTGTGGTATAGCGGTGGGGGAACTGTGAAGCGAGGCTGGGAGTATTGACAATCGGGTCGGGTATGGCAGGCGAACTGAAATCTTGGCCAGCCCTGTTTATGCTCTAGAGGCTAGTAATAGTAACTTCAACCCGTTTTAATAAGCAATATGTACACTTTTGCCATTACTTTAATTCTTATACTCATACATAGGACACATCATTTTCTATAAAAAAAGTTCAGAAAATAGATATAGTTTATCTTTGCGTGACATGTATCAGTCACACTGTACCAGAGATGTTCGTGTGTGGCCCGCAAACTTCCAAGCAAGTATACGTGGAAGTCTTTATGCATAGATGATAAATCTATATGGAAGATACTGTTTGTTGTTTGTCGATTATCCCTACTGCATTTAGGTTTTGCTTCATTAAAAATTCTTCGACTAGGACGCAACTATATTTCTACACGCACAGTATATAATATACTCCGATCCAGTGTGGTTATAAATGAGAGCTTACAAAAAGAGTGTAATGTAAAACTTTGCAGTGGAAAAACTTTTAATCTCATCTCTTAAAAAATCTTGCTGGTGGAAAAGCATGGTTTCTGTACTAGAAAGTGATTCGTTTTAAATTTAGGTTACTTAACAAACATTGTTCCAGAACTCTGCTGTTTGTCCCATAGCTTTGATTTTTCCTTGTAGAAACGATGTTTTCACCCTAATAGTGGTTACTTACCTTTCTCTGCTGCTGTAACGGAAGATTCCAGATGATCAGTTTTAAGCTACTTACGGCAACCGTAGTTATTTGAGCTAGCTGCTTTAACAGGAACTGTGAAACCAATTCCTGCTGCTGTTAAAAATGAGGAGTGGAGATTGAAAACCTTGTACGTGTCATTTTTTTCACAAAACGCGTTTTCAGTGCTGTTGTGTTGACCGTACTCTGTTGCAGGTCGCTAAGTGATCCAGGTGCCAAACCGTGGAGACAATCTTTCATATACGCATTAGTGGGAGGCACATGGTCTTTGCGATAAGCTGGCCCACTGTCTGGAGTTTAAAAATGTAAAACATGTAGGAAGTGGTTTTTATTGACTACAGTTCTACCAGTTAAAAACTTAAACCTGTGTTTCTCATTTTGTATTATCACAAATAAAGCGTAGTGCCTCCGTATTAACGGCACTTGGAGCTAATACTTTCTTCCTGCTACTTTGGTGGAAAATGACATTTTTTAGATCGTTGTTCTGTAAAGAATGCGAGTTGATTCGTGCAGAGAACAAAATACCAGGCAGTCACTGTTACACGCAAATATCGCGGTTATCGTTTCAAACTGACAGGTTCATCTTCAGACGGCTGTTCACGTTTATGTTACATTGGTTGTTGTTTACATTAGTTATTCAAAAAACAGCCAACAATCAATGTAAATGACGCCAAATATAATACAAATGTGAACAGCCGTCTGAAAGTCAACCTGTCCGATCCAAACCGGTAACAACGCTATTTGTGTAAGTATCCTGCTTTTCTTTTTCTTGTTTACAAGGATCAGCTTTTTGGCACATACACCAGCTAGTTTCCTGGTATGTCATTTATAACGTTCTTAACAAAGTATTTACTTTCTAATTTGTCTCATTTTTTGCGACGATGTGGTGAACAGCATAATTCTTTGGTATCAGAATATCTTCTCAAATTTTTGGATACAAATTAGTTACGCAGAAACAGAGATACATTGTTTTTTCATTCTCCTGACAAATGCCAGATTTGACACTTGGATCCATTTCTGTTTCCACACTTCAAATAACAGTAGCGTGAACACTGGGTTTGTCTCGTCACAAGATACATTTTTGGGCACTTTTTGCTCACATTTTTAATTCTGAAGATTCGGAACGTCCAGTTTGAAGTTACTGCTGTACCTTAGCAACATGTGTCTTAGCGGAGCGCGTTTCTTTAGTAGAAACCGTTAAGTATACCGTAGTAGTCTATGTATGGCCAGCAGCGCGATGGCCCCAAAATAGTGGCAGCCAGAAAGCTGGCCAGTCATTCCCTATACAGATTATCCAGTGAACCCCTCGTTGGTTCTGGCGGCGGCCAGAAAGCTGGCCAGTCTTTTCCTATGTAGATTATCCAGTGAACCCCTCGTTGGTCCTGGCCCGTCCCCAGGCCCGTACAGTCCTTCAGGGACTGTACGGTTTATTGAGGACGGAACAGTTAAGCCCCCCCACCTCGGCAAGGTCTGGGGTTCATAGGGGGGGGACCAGTAAACCGCCTGGAATCCTAGTGCCCACGTCCCTACCTTATGCTCAAGGCATTTGTAGAGACGGTTGCTCTTTGGACTGTTAGCAATTTACTGGCGACCAAATGCCAAACTCTAAGCAGTGTTTAGAAATACATATTGAAGACACCAGCAATTCACTGGTTACCAAACAACGGAATCTACAAACAGAAACTGGATGAAACATAGATCTTTGGTGTCTTTGGGCCGAAGTGTGCGTTTTTCTGTGCCTCTCAGTCTGATAATAGAAGAATGGTCAAGCAAGGAGACATCTACAATACAGTATTTATGCTAGGAGGTAATTGTTCTCGGAGGCCGATGGATCGTAAATAATGACAGTATGGAGATGTGAAATAAAAAATGGAACGACGTTATCTAAAATGAGGAAGTTATTAGGCATTTGGTCTTTTGTTTTCATGTGCATGTGTTAAATGTTTTGTTGGCGAAATGCTTTAAGAGTCGAGACTCCAAATGAGGGTTACTAAGACATACCTTCTAAAAATATTAAATGATATTAAATTTTTGCCTACAGACCACCAGGCCTGACTTCAGATGAAAAAAAGATGTCGTTAGTGCCTGCGAAAGATAATTTTGTCAATACAGGAAAGCTTTTGAAATTGGGGTGTTGTCGATGGCCCAAAGGATAGACTGTAGGACGTAGTTATTAAAGAAGTTAGTTGGTAAGAAATTGCTGCATACGGTGCCCGAATTATAATTTTGTCAAAGCATGACAACTAGTGGGGTGCGAATGCTTCAGCCTCCCCAAAGTAGAGATTGCTGAGACGTAGCTATTAGAAAGGTTAGGTGATATGTCATTAGTGGCCAGAACCCACGAAATGCGTAGGGACTTAGAAAATAAGTTACACACATTATCATAAGCTGGGTCCGTTGAACAACAAAAGTATACATTGTTAAAAGCGAATCCATGTTCCGGATTAACTGCAGACACAGATCTGCTGCGATACAGATAACAGCGTGAGTGTGTATGGAATGACGTGGCACTAGAAACGTACTCCCAAGTTGAAGTACGCCGGACAGTACGATTCTTGTGAGCAAAATGTCTAAACTGCACAGATTCACCGTGAACTACCATGCACATAGTGAAATGGTGCCAACAGTTTGACCAAGGTCGCAGTGACTTGGGTTATGCTGATCGGGAAGGAAGGCCATCTACATCGACCATAGATGACAATGTTCAAGTATCAAGAAAGAACATCTGGGGCAAAGAGATTTTCCAACGATGAAGTTGTTCACACATTAGTTCTCGAATGGCTTCGTGACCAGCTAGCGGATTTCCATCGTCGAGGAACTGAACGGTTGGTAGAACGGTCTGACATTTGTTTACAGAGACTTGCTGGCTGTGCAGAAAAATAGTGTCTTCATTGTGCAACTTCGAAGTGCAGTGGAACGCTGCCATAATAATGTGAAACGTATGTTTTGAAGAACCCTATCATAATTTTGTCAACACAAGTGAGAGGTGAGGCGGGGAGAATATCATTCACGGCCCAGTGAGTAATTACACCGGGAAGCACAGAGTAAGAGGGAAGTGATGTTGATATTGACAGTTTTAGAGGGATTGTCGACCATATCAGCGTCGTCTGACTGGAACACTGTCTGGAACATTTCTCAACCACTTTATTTGATAACACGTGCATTAAGGATGTAACATTTAGTTATCAGTTCTTCTTTCTTTTGAAAATAATTTTCTTTTCACTTTTTTCTATATATTATAATTAATGCACGTCCTCAAAATTCGTTTCGTCGTGCATTTCATGCAGAACAGGCAGCGGATCCCCACTGATTCTTCTGCCGCCCTCTTTATTTCTATCCAAGAGTCCTTTTATTTCTACGACTTAAAAATATTTAAAAGTATCTAAAATGTTTTACTCTTCTTAACAAACTGATAGGTTTTCACACAAGACTCTTGGGCTCTGTAACGCACATATAGTGGTGATTATCATACATAAAGCCTGTAAATACACACAGATCTTCTGAATAGGTTCTAACGTGGCATGCATTTCTTAGAAACGTTACATCCTTTATTTCACTCTCTGGGGATTTGGCGGTCAGGTAATAAGTTCATCCAGCATATTACGATTAATCAAAATCTTCTTGCATTCCGATTTGGAATTTATATAAAGAAACTCTCTCTGTTGCACTCTTAAGCTGGCTTCCTGCGCGAAGTGTTCTTTCCTAGTTTTAGCCTAAACGGAGGAAAAGTTAAAGTTTTTTGTGTTGTGTTTTCCATGTTTTTCTTATTGACTTCATTTCTTCGTGTCTTCATTGTTCTTCCTGCTTAGTAGTCTTTGTTTCTTCAGTCATCCTTACGAAGCAATTTGATATGTCATTGGCTGTGATATAATAATAGTTTGTGTGTCAAACAGACCACTTTCATAAAATCCAACATGAGGCAACATCGCAAAACGCTCGTTCACTTTATGGCGCTACCATCGGTAATGACACTTGTTTCTGAAGACATAAGCCACCGCAGCGGCTGGCTATGACCCTCTGCGATGATTTGTATGGTCTTCCTTCTTTACTTCTTTTCTTCAGGCATTCATTGTTCTTCATGCTCAGTAGTCTTTGTTTCTTCAGTCATTCTTATGGAGCAGTTTGATATGTCATTGGTTGTGATATAATAATAGCTTTTTGTAAAACAGATCACTTTCATAAAATCCAAGATGAGGCAACATCGCAAAACGCTCGTCCACTTATGGTGCTACCATCAGTAATGGCACTTATTTCTGAAGACCTAAGCCACCGTAACGGCTGGCGATGACCCTCTGAGATGATTTGTATCGTCTAAAGATGGACAAGATATATTAAATCTAAATTTCTTAAACACGGAAGACAACCTGCCAAAATTATTAACACGTACAAGTCTGCAGAAAAACGTTATTCGCGGATGTATTGAAAAGATTGTAGGAACTTTAACGTTAATGTGTTATATCCTATACCATAACGAAAGACGGACATTTAGATCTAGATAAAATCTTGTTGTTGAAATAAATTTAAATTCTACTAAATTTTGGATAAATAACATTATAGTCCTTTAATCATTATTCGTAAAACAATAAGAAATAGATTTTCAGTAGTAGAGTCTGTGAAACGTGGAGATTACTATAAATTTTGCTTCCGAATGTTTTGTATCAATTTAGAGATGAATAGAAGTTGTAAATAGCAAAAAATTATCGTTGTATTGTTCTCAGCTGTCCATCTTCGTCATATGTTTCCATGGTTTTGCACACCCTCTAAAATTTTTAGATGCTATATTGATATTTCCCAATGGTTTAAAATAATTCCTTAAATTGATAAATGTAGGATCCAAGAATGATTTTCCTTGACAAAACGTACTATGTAATTTTTGTTGTATGACTAAGCTTGACAAATGAATACTGTGATCTTTTTCTTTAACTTTTTGATGCTATGTAATTCATTTTTTTTTTTATCCTTAAAGAGAGTGTACTTCGTTTTCCATTGAGTAGCGCCATTTGTCTCAAATTTTGTGATGGTAGATGTTTTGTAATGGAATTATCATAAGTGTGCATCGTCTTCTCTTTTTTTCATTTTTTCAGTACGTCATTTTTGTGTCATTATTGTTTGTATGCAGTTTTTAGGAAGTCTGGTATACTGTACTCTTTGATGTCTTGCCCAGTTGAAACCATATTCATTCTTGTCTTTTAGCCTGAACTTTCTCTCTTTATTGGCAACTATTATAAAAATGGTTCAAATGGCTCTGAGCACTATGGGACTTAACTTCTAAGGTCATCAGTCCCCTAGAACTAAGAACTACTTAAACCTAACTAACCTAAGGACATCACACACATTCATGATCGAGGCAGGATTCGAACCTGCGACCGTAGCGGTCACTGGGTTCCAGACTGTAGCGCCTAGAACCGCACGGCCACCCCGGCCGGCGGCAACTATTTCCCTCGTGTCTCAGATTATGCATATAAGAGTCATTTGGTACTTTCTTACGATTTTCGAGATTTGTTATGCCCAAGTTACGTAATTAACACTCGGTCAGATTTTCAAGAAGAATTTTATTGGATATATAAATTGAGCTGTACCTGTTTGGAATTAATGAGCTAACAAGTACGCTGTACACTTCCCATTCATATCTATTATTTACCATTTTTGGTTGTTGCTGTTGACAGAAAATGCCTCATGTACCGTTTATCTCAGTTTGCTGGAATATGTGCAACGACAGTAAACTAACTTGAATGAAAAATCTGTTCTGCACTATCCTCATATTTTGAGTCAACTGATTCATCCAAAAATAACTGTTTTCTCAGTTTTTCTCTTAATTTCTCAAATTCGTTACTTTCGCAGAAACAAAGTTTATATCATATTCCTTAAGATTTTCAGAAAATCAGTTCTTGTACTGCTTTCTTTCGCTTCTGTCCTGTTATACGACCATTGAATGAGTTAATTTTTCTAGCATCACGTATTTATTTTTCTTGACAATTTACCGTAGGCTCGCATTTTCTTAATTGTGTTGTCCTGTAGTCTTTCTACTTAGTACTGAATTTACTTAGAATTTGTTATTTATTTTCCATAGCAGATAACGGTTACACCATTATTCAATAAAATCAGTGACTATTTTATCATTTTGAAGATCCTGTTTCGTCCGAAAGCCCATGTCCACGTCTCAGTCCAGTCATCTCAGTGATACCAATTTCTATTCGCAGACAGCTATGTCGTTGGAACATCATTAAAATATTTTTCATCATTAAGCAGAATATTAAAATTTTTAAACTTTTTCTGTTAATATGGAGTTCTTCTTATTAACTATTTTCAAAGAATGTGGTTTCTATGAAACTATCCTAAGAGATGTAGCAGCTGAAAGGAAAGAGTACATTGTTCCTTTGCATCATAGGATGGATTCTATAAAAATACGTGTCTTTCACTCAAACACCGTAACTTTTTATAGTTATGCTTCTATCGGATATGAAGTTTCTAACGATGTAGTTCTTACGTTACGGTCGTCTTCACTGCCCATGTGAGTAAATTCTTTTCACATATGATTCTGCAGCCATCAGTTAATTTAATTCTCTGTGGACGAGAGTCTTCTTCTTCCATTTTCACAGCTACTGATGTTTTAATGTCTTGTGGTAGGTTTACATCTTCCTGAGTTTGCGTATTTAGACGTTATCTACCATATGATAGTATGTGATCCGTTCAAGGCGAAATGCGGGAGCTTGTATTGTGATCACTCTGTTAAATATTTCTGTGGTCTGAAATACGATGAAATGGAGAATCGTTGCAAGATTCAGTATAATCCAGTTACATCTGGTAATTTTGTTACTAAACAGAAGCCTGTGGTCAATGTAGTTATTTTTTCTGGAAGTCGATGGCTCAGTTTGTAAGCCAAATGAATAGTTTCGAAAATTATTCATTATAAATTTATGCTCCTTGTTGGAAAATTTGAGTTTTTAGGTTACATTACACTTTTATAGTTGCAATTTATATCTTGTACATTTTTGGCATAGACTGCCTTGAATTACGATGAATGCGATGCATGATATTCGTCCTCGTTAGGCTAATGTTTTACATACATCCTCGCTGTCTCAAATTTAGCTTCTTCTATTTACTCTCATCCTTTTGAATACGCTTAAATAACTCGCAGTGAGTAATAACAATTTGCTGGCGGAAATCATATCGTATTTCGCGCTCTGATATCATAAAGCGGTTAAAACTCTGGCTTTGTGTCTCCTAAACATTTTATCTATTTTTTCAGAATAGAGGTCTTTTCTCCTACATTATTTTCTCCTCTAATTTACAGTTTCTGCCATTATTTTGTCAATGAAAGTACTATCATCATTTATATAGCAGTTCTGACATTATTCGTAAATTAATTTCAATTAATATTTTCGGAATGTATAGAGCAACACGAAGTTATTACTTGGCCGCCTTTTTAGGTACATGCTTTTTTTTGTATTTCCACTCATCACTCACCTATTTTAAGAGTATCTTGCCAATGGAGAGTTGTTATCCTCCCTCCATTGGGAAATACTTACTATTAACTGTGGGTATCCAAAAAAAATATGGCACTCCCGAAACGGCAGAGCGATTACACTTTATCGCGCACCTGTAACGAAGTGAGCGGTAAACTTTTATTTTGGATAAGATGTGCCATTATCATCAACACTAAACGCTTTAATTTTACTGTCTATTTTATCACATCTTTATGTCGAGTGTTATAGTAACAGAGAGAATGAGTAGGTTACGTACATAACTTATAAACTGTTCCACACGTAGAACGAAGAATCAGATCCTCCTCTGTTAATGTTTTAAAAATCAGCGTGAAATGTTAACTAATGTGATTATAGATAGCATACTGGTTGCATGAGCGACTGTTTGTGCATCTTCCATTCTTGCATCATAAATGTCTATTACGCTGTTCGCTGCCTTGTGATGCATATCTTTTCATGTCTACAGTTACTCAGTCTCGTTTCAAGCTAAATAAATATATGACGCAGTAAATGAAATAATTAACGTACTTCGATACTTATTCGTTTAGCGTAAATAAGGGCTTTTCGTAGTCCTGTTTAACATATACACTCCTGGAAATGGAAAAAAGAACACATTGACACCGGTGTGTCAGACCCACCATACTTGCTCCGGACACTGCGAGAGGGCTGTACAAGGAATGATCACACGCACGGCACAGCGGACACACCAGGAACCGCGGTGTTGGCCGTCGAATGGCGCTAGCTGCGCAGCATTTGTGCACCGCCGCCGTCAGTGTCAGCCAGTTTGCCGTGGCATACGGAGCTCCATCGCAGTCTTTAACACTGGTAGCATGCCGCGACAGCGTGGACGTGAACCGTATGTGCAGTTGACGGACTTTGAGCGAGGGCGTATAGTGGGCATGCGGGAGGCCGGGTGGACGTACCGCCGAATTGCTCAAGACGTGGGGCGTGAGGTCTCCACAGTACATCGATGTTGTCGCCAGTGGTCGGCGGAAGGTGCACGTGCCCGTCGACCTGGGGCCGGACCGCAGCGACGCACGGATGCACGCCAAGACCGTAGGATCCTACGCAGTGCCGTAGGGGACCGCACCGCCACTTCCCAGCAAATTAGGGACACTGTTGCTCCTGGGGTATCGGCGAGGACCATTCGCTACCGTCTCCATGAAGCTGGGCTACGGTCCCGCACACCGTTAGGCCGTCTTCCGCTCACGCCCCAACATCGTGCAGCCCGCCTCCAGTGGTGTCGCGACAGGCGCGAATGGAGGGACGAATGGAGACGTGTCGTCTTCAGCGATGAGAGTCGCTTCTGCCTTGGTGCCAATGATGGTCGTATGCGTGTTTGGCGCCGTGCAGGTGAGCGCCACAATCAGGACTGCATACGACCGAGGCACACAGGGCCAACACCCGGCATCATGGTGTGGGGAGCGATCTCCTACACTGGCCGTACACCACTGGTGATCGTCGAGGGGACACTGAATAGTGCACGGTACATCCAAACCGTCATCGAACCCATCGTTCTACCATTCCTAGACCGGCAAGGGAACTTGCTGTTCCAACAGGACAATGCACGTCCGCATGTATCCCGTGCCACCCAACGTGCTCTAGAAGGTGTAAGTCAACTACCCTGGCCAGCAAGATCTCCGGATCTGTCCCCCATTGAGCATGTTTGGGACTGGATGAAGCGTCGTCTCACGCGATCTGCACGTCCAGCACGAAAGCTGGTCCAACTGAGGCGCCAGGTGGAAATGGCATGGCAAGTCGTTCCACAGGACTACATCCAGCATCTCTACGATCGTCTCCATGGGAGAATAGGAGCCTGCATTGCTGCGAAAGGTGGATATACACTGTACTAGTGCCGACATTGTGCATGCTCTGTTGCCTGTGTCTATGTGCCTGTGGTTCTGTCAGTGTGATCATGTGATGTATCTGACCCCAGGAATGTGTCAATAAAGTTTCCCCTTCCTGGGACAATGAATTCACGGTGTTCTTATTTCAATTTCCAGGAGTGTATGTTTGGCTCTGTAGAGGATAAGACGACTTTACTTTCTCCTAGGGTGATTCTGCTTCTCAAAATTCGCATCTTACGCGCCTGCGATCTACGTGGTTGTATCAATAGAAGCCCACTTAATGATGTTACTCAGTCTTATTTAAGGGGGGAGACATGCCCTGTACAACTGTCTGTAAAACATGTCAACTGTTTTTCTCTGTGTTTTCGTGCTTTAAATGTTTGCATGCTGTGTGTCAAGGACGGAGACAGGAAAACAACATGGGGCTGGGAGAAACAGCCTAAAAATCCCGATCAGGCTCGCCGGTGTACAAGACTGTTGGTCTTCAACTAGCGCATAGACTCATAGTTCCTGATGATTACCAGCGGCTACAGCTCCACTAGAAGAATGGGAGAGAGTACGACACATCGACGGACACGGAGCCATAATGTGCAACTAGAACAATAAGAGAATCACGAAAATTGCTGTTTATGCCTAGCAGTATCTTTTTGACCTCTTTTTCCTTGTCATTGCTTGTAACCTTTGTTCATTATCATTAACATTTGTTTACATTTCGAAGGGTGACAATAATAAGAAGCGCAAGATGAAAGAGAGCTATGCCATCTACATCTACAAGGTGCTGAAGCAGGTGCACCCTGACACGGGCATCCCGTCGAAGGCGATGAGCGTCATGAACAGCTTCGTGAACGACATTTTCGAGAACATTGCGGCCGAAGCGGCTCGCCTGGCGCATTAGAACAAGCGCTCGACCAACACGTCACGCGAGGTCCAGACGGCTGTGCAGCTTTAGCTGCCTGGCGAGTTGGCCAAGCAAGCTGTGAGCGAGGGCACCAAGGCGGTGAACAAATACACGAGCTGCCAGTGGTGGCTCTCGAGGTTCTCTGTTGGCGGAGGGGAGACGAGGCGAGCTGGTAATGCTTTTCTCAATACCATTCTACATCTATATCTACATCCATACTCCGCAAGCCACCTGACGGTGTGTGGCGGAGGGTACCCTGAGTACCTCTATCGGTTCTCCCTTCTATTCCAGTCTCGTATTGTTCGTGGAAAGAAGGATTGTCAGTATGCTTCTGTGTGGGCTCTAATCTCTCTGATTTTGTCCTCGAAACTTTAACAAAAGCCCCTACCGAGCTACTGAGCGTCTCTCCTGCAGAGTCTTCCACTGGAGTTTATCTATCATCTCCGTAACGCTCTCGCGATTACTAAATGATCCTGTAACGAAGCGCGCTTCTCTCCGTTGGATCTTCTCTATCTCTTCTATCAACCCTATCTGGTACGGATCCCACACTGTTGAGCAGTATTCAAGTAGTGGGCGAACAAGAGTACTGTAACCCACTTCCTTTGTTTTCGGATTGCATTTCCTTAGGATTCTTCCAATGAATCTCAGTCTGGCATCTGCTTTACCGACAATCAACTTTATATGATCATTCCATTTTAAATCACTCCTAATGCGTAGTCCCAGATAATTTATGGAATTAACTTCTTCCAATTGCTGACCTGCTATTTTGTAGCTAAATGATAAGGGAACTATCTTTCTATGTATTCGCAGCACATTACACTTGTCTACATTGAGATTCAATTGCCATTCCCTGCACCATGCGTCAATTCGCTGCAGATCCTCCTGCATTTCAGTACAATTTTCCATTGTTACAACCTCTCGATACACCACAGCATCATCTGCAAAAAGCCTCAGTGAACTTCCGATGTCATCCACAAGGTCATTTATGTACATTGTGAATAGCAACGGTCCTATGACACTCCCCTGCGGCACACCTGAAATCACTCTTACTTCGGAAGACTTCTCTCCATTGAGAATGATATGCTTCGTTCTGTTACCTAGAAACTCTTCAATCCAATCACACAATTGGTCTGATAGTCCATATGCTCTTACTTTGTTCATTAGACGACTGTGGGGAACTGTATTGAACGCCTTGCGGAAGTCAAGAAACACGGCATCCACCTGTGAACCCGTGTCTATGGCCCTCTGAGTCTCGTGGACGAATAGCGCGAGCTGGGTTTCACACGACCGTCTTTTTCGAAACCCATGCTGATTCCTGCAGAGTAGATTTCTAGTCTCCAGAAAAGTCATTATACTCGAACATAATACGTGTTCCAAAATTCTACAACTGATCGACGTTAGAGATATAGGTCTATAGTTCTGCACATCTGTTCGACGTCCCTTCTTGAAAACGGGGAGACCTGTGCCCTTTTCCAATCCTTTGGAACGCTACGCTCTTCTAGAGACCTACGGTACACCGCTGCAAGAAGTGGGCAAGTTCCTTCGCGTACTCTGTGTAAAATCGAACTGGTATCCCATCAGGTCCAGCGGGCTTCCCTATTTTGAGCGATTTTAATTGTTTCTCTATCCCTCTGTCGTCTATTTCGATATCTACCATTTTGTCATCTGTGCGACAGTCTAGAGAAGGAGCTACAGTGCAGTCTTCCTCTGTGATACAGCTTTGGAAAAAGACATTTAGTATTTCGGCCTTTAGTCTCTCATCCTCTGTTTCAGTACCATTTTGGTCACAGAGTGTCTGGACATTTTGTTTTGATCCACCGACCAATTTGACATAAGACCAAAATTTCTTAGGATTTTCTGCCAAGTCAGTACATAGAACTTTACTTTCGAATTCATTGAACGCCCCTCACACTACATTTCGCTTCGCGTAATTTTTGTTTGTCTGCAAGGCTTTGGCTATGTTTATGTTTGCTGTGAAGTACCCTTTGCTTCCGCAGCAGTTTCCTAACTCGGTTGTTGTACCACGGTGGCTCTTTTCCATCTCTTACGATCTTGCTTGGCACACACTCATCTAACGCATATTGTACGATGGTTCTGAAATTTGTCCACTGATCCTCAACACTATCTGTACTTGAGACAAAACTTTTGTGTTGAGCCGTCAGGTACTCTGTAATCTGCTTTTTGTCACTTTTGCTAAACAGAAATACTTCCTACCTTTTTTAATATTTCTATTTACGGCTGAAATCATCGATGCAGTAACCACTTTATGATCGCTGATTCCCAGTTCTGCGTTAACTGTTTCAAATAGTTCGGGTCTGTTTGTCACCAGAAGGTCTAATATGTTATCGCCACGAGTCGGTTCTCTGTTTAACTGCTCAAGGTAGTTTTCAGATAAAGCACTTTAAAAAATTTCACCGGATTCTTTGTCCCTGCCACCCGTTATGAACGTTTGAGTCTCCCAGTCTATATCTGGCAAATTAAAATCTCCACCCAGAACTATAATATGGTGGGGAAATCTACTCGAAATATTATCCAAATTATCCTTCAGGTGCTCAGCCACAACAGCTGCTGAGCCAGGGGGCCTATAGAGACATCCAATTACCATGTCTGAGCCTGCTTTAACCGTGACCTTCACCCACATTATTTCACATTTCGGATCTCCGTCAATTTCCTTCGATACTATTGCACTTCTTATCGCTATAAACACGCCTCCCCCTTCATTGTCCAGCCTATCTTTGCGGTATACATTGCAATCTGAGTTTAGGATTTCATTACTGTTTACGTCTGGTTTCAGCCAACTTTCTGTCCCTAGTACTATATGGGCGTTGTGACCGTTTATTAATGAGAGCAGTTCTGGGACCTTTCTATAGACGCTCCTGCAGTTTACTATTAGCACATTAATATTGTTATTCCCTGTTGCATTTTGCCTACTCCTACCCTGCCGCGGCTCAGGAGGCGTCTTGTCGGGCCTAGGGAGGGAATTCTCTAACCTAAAAAACCCACATGTGCACTCCACACGTACTCCGCTACCCCTGTAGCCGCTTCCGGCGTGTAGTGCACGCCTGACCTATTCAGGGGGACCCTACATTTCTCCACCCGATAGCGGAGGTCGAGAAATTTGCACCCCAGATCTCCGCAGAATCGTCTGAGCCTCTGGTTTAAGCCTTCCACTCGGCTCCAAACCAGAGGACCGCGATCGGTTCTGGGAATGATACTACAAATAGTTAGCTCTGATTCCACCCCGCGAGCGAGGCTTTCCGCCTACACCAATTCCGCCATCCGCCTGTACGAAATGAGGATGACCTTTGAACCCAGACGGCAGAAGTCACTGGTGCCGACATGAGCAACAATTTGCAGTCGGGTGCACCCAGTGCTCTCTATCGCGGCTGGCAGGGCCTCCTCCACATCTTGGATGAGACCCCCCGGCAAGCAGACACTGGCCTTCTGGCCATTCTGTCATTCACCTCTGTCTTTCGTTCTTCTCTTGTTCCGTTTATTTTCATCAATTATTTTTCTTCTATTTACATAGATAACTAGTGTAACGTAATGTTGTATTTCAGCTTGCAGATAACCATTTATGTATTAATGGGATTATTTTATTAATGTACCAGTAATAACAACTGCGAAACACGTCTTGAAATTGCTCCTGCTGTGAACTTCATACTTAAAAACAGCAGCTAATAACTTGAAATAAAAGGAACTAAAGGAGCTGTCAAAATAGAACGATAATGAAAAGACACAACGCAAATAACTCGTGACTGAATCTTGCAAATTCAAGTAGTAAATTTTCTGCATTTGTTCTGATAAACTGCACCATCCTTTACGCTGCATTTGTGTATACAGGCAATCAAATTTTACGAATCAGATTCTCTACTTCAGTTCGAGTATGAAACAGTTTTGCTTCAGCTAAGATTATGATCAACGATTTGTTCTGTACTACAGAATCTTTCTGGTACTATCCTAATAAAAATAGGAATATCTGGAGTGGGAAAGAGAAACAGCCGAGAAGAACAGCTACTACATTTTTGTGAATGGCAGGATATGGTAATAACTGGCACCATGTTTGAAATGTCTTTGCGAAGAAGACGTACATAAAAAATATCGGTGCCACGCAAAGGTACCAAACTCACTACATATTACTATTGAAGCGAAAATAAATTGAGCCACAGCTACACTGACGCTGAAGGAGACGATGACCACATTCTTGTGCAGCAAGCTGCAATTTAAATTTAAAAAGATGGTAAGAAGGAACAAAGTAAGTTGAGATTCAAATAAACTGCGAATCAACAAGCATATGGAAATATGCAGGAGATACTAATACATTCACGGAAACTAATAATAGTCAGTTGGACTGGAATGTGTTGAAACTAGGAATCAACGAGACAGCAAATCGAACTTTCGCGAATAAATAACTAGAACCAAGAAAACCTTCATCTCTTACATCAACGAAAAAAAGAGGTCAAACCAGAAGAAATTCAAATGCAACGCAGACCAAAACTGAATGACGTTGTGACAAAATGTAAATTAGCCGAGAAGAATGGATGGAGGAAGTTAGACGGCGTATAGAGAATGATGTAGTAGGAGGAAGAACAGATAACGCAAATAGCATGACAAAAGCACTGTAATACGAACTTAAAGCAAGAAGTACTATGATGAAAGATAAGAATGAACAACTACTTATAGATAGAGAAGATATGACAGAACGCTGGAAGATATATCTTGTAGACTTGTACTACGAGGAGGAAATGTTGGAAATTGCAGTCTATCGTGAACCTGAACAGATGGTGGAAAAAGATAACAAAGGACTGATAAATCCACTAGAAGAATTTGATCCAACATTTCAGCAGCTGAAGGACAAGAAAGCAACAAGAACGGACGACTGACATCGCAGCAGGACTTCTGAAAAGAATAGGAAAAAAAAACTGAATCAAGAACTGTACAGCATCATTGTAAGAAGCTATTGCAACGAAGTAATTCCGGAAGACCTTTGCTTAAAATAGGACAGTCTTCTTCCCGAAGAAACGCAATGTCAGTGAGACTATAGAACACTAACAATGTTCTTACATACATAAAAAATATTACTCAGTGTATTTAAGAACAGGATTCAAAAAATTGAACAACATACATCTCAGGTCAGTTTTGTTTTACATCAGGAAAGGTAACTAGAGGGGTTCTCCTAGCAGTAAGAACTAACGTAGAAAGGAGACTGAGTGTTAATAAGAAGATATGCATCTTATTCGTTGATACAGAGGAAGCCTTCGTTAATATGAACTGGAAGAAGCTAGTTAGGACCACGAAAAACAGAAGAGAGGAGGGACAGAAGACTCACTCTACTCGTGAAAAGAAAAAAAAACCACCTTGTATGGAAATGTAAAACTGCATGCATTAGAAGGTGAGTGAGACAAGTAGAGGAAGCCTTTGTTAATATAAATTAAAGTACCTAGTTAGCACCAAGAAAAACGCAGGAGGGACAGAAGACTCATTCTACTCCAGTATAAAAACAAAAGAACTTGAATAGTAATGTAGAACTGCATCCATTAGAGGGTGAGCGAGACAAGGTTGAGCACTATCCTCGCACCCGTTCAACATGTTCGTTGAGAAAGCTATATACAAATTCAAGCAAAAGACGAAAGGCAGCAAAATGAACGGAGAAGACATCTGTTTTACAAGATTTGCAAATAACATTGCATTAACCGTAGAATCAGAAAAGGAACTAATTAAAGTCGTCTGAACACTTCAAAAACCAAAGTAAAGACAGTTAAAAAATACAATGAAGAGATGCAAACAAACTTCGAGATAAATCATGCAACCATACAACAATGCAGTCAGTGCTGCCAGTTAGGATGCGTTGTTCAAAATGGTTCAAATGGCTCTGAGCACTATGGGACTCAACTGCTGAGGTCATTAGTCCCCTAGAACTTAGAACTAGTTAAACCTAACTAACCTAAGGACATCACAAACATCCATGCCCGAGGCAGGATTCGAACCTGCGACCGTAGCGGTCACGCGGTTCCAGACTGCAGCGCCTTTAACCGCACGGCCACTTCGGCCGGCTGATGCGTTGTTACTGAAGGCATTAGTCACTCCACGGAAATCAGAAAGAGAAGTGCTATTGCTAAGCAGGTCGTCAGTCACAAGAAACAGCATCTGACAAGCAGGCACACGTGTATTAGGAAAGAATTCATCAGAACATTTGTCTGGACTATTTTGTTATATGGCTGTGAAAATAGGTCCTAATGAATCAGGATGTACATCGCCCGGAATCGAAGGAAATGCTGATGCTGAAAATAAGTTCGAAAGAGAAAGAATCGAACGAGTTGATCCTCAAGGAAGCAAACCGAACAGAGGAATTGATCACTACCACAGGAAAGCATTCTTGACCATCTTACTAGAAAGAAACTTTTTAAGGAAGAAAGAAAGTGGAAGACCGCGGAAGGATCGTCTAGATTCTGTGATGGACCTAAATTCAAACAGTACACTGACTTGAGCGCTCAGGCGAGGAAGACAAATAAGGTTGTTGCGACAAAACCTAGCTTTGAGAAGAAGAAGGAGGAGGAGGAGGAGAAGAAGAAGGAGAAGAAGCTGCTACTGATGATGATGATGATGATGATGATGATGTCCCCTCTCAGTGTCTCTAGATAAGAAACTTCACAGAAAAAGTTGTTGCTTTAATAACTTTAGTTGAGAAGTCGCGCCAGACTGAAGCTGGTTTTAAGTTCCTAGGGAATGTGTAGGCAACTCATTGTGCGAAGTGCTGCCTGCAGAATGTGGAGATCTGGGTTTGAGTCCAGCCTCAGAGATTCCGTTTAGTGGACATTCTGCTGTAAGGTTAACGTTGCATTCAAGATGAGTCGATGCGCTTTGATATTGTGTTCCTTACCCTATTAGTCTCTTCATACTCACAACGACAAACATTCTGTCTTCTTTCGCGCAGGTGTACATAAGCGTGGAACTTCGTGTTTCCTGCGCAAACAAACAGTAATACCCACTGTGAATTCCAGATTTTTTTTTCTGACTTCCAGCTGGAGAGTCCCCCGCTGATGGAAACTGGACGGGATGGGTCAAAGTCATCCACTGAGGTTTCGGAAATATCAGGCTGCAGCTCATGCGGTCGGTCAATTCATCGGATTTCCAGCTTTCTGTCTCGTCGCTAAATAGCCCGAAGCTACCGCAGTTCGCTGTTAACGCCACGCTTCAGTTCCTTGTACCATTCCAGCTCCGTCAGAAGTCGTCAGTTGCCCGCACACACGGCTCTGCACGTCGCCGGACTCAAACCAGAACCACTTGGAGGTGTGACGGTGCACTACCGGCTGTCGCCACACAACGCTTACAGTGGCGTCACAGCACCGGAAACAGCCACAGAGTATTGACGCTCGGCTGCTAGGTTTCAAGCCGACCCCACCCTACACAACTAGCAGCGGCCGTCCTCCCTTGTTTCACCAGCTGTACGGCCAGTTGACTAATAGAGAAGCGAACTCATTTCATGTTTATTCACCATAAGCGGTAAAAAACGCGATTTTAGACTTTTCTTGTTAGATGTACTCCATACTGAGATTTGTTCCATTTTGTTTCCTCAGAGTTCCATGTATTTACACTAAGAGAAATGGGAAATGAACATTTTGACCGAATGCTACAGAACAAGTTCTCCAGTATTTACATGCCTGTGGGACATACTGATTAAAATTTCATCACCATGAGAGCATCATTTCATTAATTTCGGTATAGAATATAACCTTTTCTACGGATGAAGAACGTTGTGAGTACAAGAAGACTGTTTGGTGTGTTCAAAATTACTGAAACTTTTCAGGCAGAGATCGCAATACAACATTCCCAGAGGACGACATGCTGAGCAAACTATCGACTTTCGGACTACACCACGAGAATATCGCAGGAATGTACCACTGGCTTTGACAAATAGACGGATGACAACAACTGAAATCAGAGCATAAGTCACAGACAGGGTACCGCCACAAACCGTCTGGAGCAGATTACTAAAAGCTGGGTTGAGATCTATAGTTGTCATGCGTCTCTAACCTTTAACATCACATCACAGACAATAGAGAGTACACAGCCTAGAGCGAGAGTGAAATGGAACACTGAGTGACATTCTGTGGTGTTCAGTGATGAGTCTCACTTCTGTTTGTGGCTATTAGAAAGAAGCCAGTGTGTCTGTGGACGATCTGGTTAGAGATTGCAGGAAATGGCGGTTCTCGAGACCCATGCCTCACAGTCTCCTAAAATCATGGTGTGGGGGGTCTATTTAAATGACAGCAAGACTGATTTTGTAATATTTGAAGGGAGGCTGCATGTTCGCCAGTCTATGACAAGAGTGACATACACAGTTGTCATATCCTTTTTGACCAGGATACCAAATCGCATATTCCAGGAGGATACTGCAAGGCCACACATTTCAGTCCGCTCGATAAACGCCTTGAAAAAGTTCCCCAAATGGCCTGTCTGGCCTTCTGGTTCGTCATTCATAGAGAGAATCTGGGATGCAATGGAAAAAAATACACTCTCGTACCAGCCTCCTGCCAGTAACCCTCAGGAACTGACACAGCCTGTGTTTCAGGTATGGCAAGAAATTTCTCGAGATGATATTCGAAAGATGTTTTCTTCCATGCCTCAACGAATACAGGAGTGTATTCGTGTCCTTGGGGGACACACCACATACTGAAGTTGATGAAATTTCAGTCACTTAAAAACTGTTACGTAATGAACATCTCCATGAAGTTTGATAAATGCCGGACTGGAGCCTCATGCTGTAACACTTAACATTTCCGTCAGTGTGTGTCGTGAGGATGACTGCTCGTCTGAAAAAAATTTTTGTTGGTGGCAGATGAAGTGCTCCAAGGCCAGTGTGCACTGCCTGCATATCTGCGAGAATCTTTATGCTTCGAATCTAGGGAAACAGGGATTGAAGATACAATGAATGCAGATATAGTCTGCCGGTAACACATCAACAGTTGTAAATGACATACAAATAAAACAGTTACAAGCCATCCAAAATTTAATTTTATAACTTGTCTCGCGCCAGACGCGAGCGTCATGAGACCATCGCTGCTCAGTGATTCTCGTGTTTGAGAGGTGAAATTGTGTTTAAAATCTGATTGTGTGCGACCTGTAGGTGTTTGATTTGTGTGTTATGGAATGAAAATACAAGCCTTGTGAAGCTGCGGGTTAAATTTTCTGTGAAATTAAAAAAATGTAGAGGTAGTCTGTTCGAAAGTGCACTTTCTTGAAGTTAAAATCTGTGGCTGAGTGAAACTTCAGTATCGTTTTGTTCCACCCTGTGCGTTGTAACGCGGGTAGATCCTCCTTAGAAAGCCGTCCGCAATGTAGTCGAGACGTTACTGCTCAAGCCTGCCACATTCTTCACGGGCCCTTCAGAGGTCATTCAGTGTAGGAGCAGACTTCCTGCGAAGAAGCGCTGCAAGTTTCACCTGGTCCCAAGTATGATCCATCGTATTTATGTTGGCAGAATGTCGGCAGATACCGCAGGCCATTCCATTCGGCTGTCTCCAGGAGGAAGATGAGCGCAAGGTGCTTTTGGATTGTCGTTTTGAAAGACGAACCCATCACCGAAATGTTGACTGTAGCGCTGAACATAAAATGGTAAGATCCTGTCCCAGTAGTGCACATCCCTCAAATTACCCTCGATAGCGAAGAGTGACTTCCGACGTGACGTTCGTACATCTTACCAGCCCAAGAGATTACTGATCCACCTTTCGTACATCTTACCAGCCCAAGAGATTACTGATCCACCTCCATGCTGAAACTGCGGGACGTGCATTGATGACTGTCCGCTTTTCAATATTCATTCGAAATGTTCTCTTGCCCAACTCCATCGTGCACCTCGATGTCGGAGTGTTTACGCTATTGGCACCTCGATGTCGGAGTGTTTGCGCTATTGGTCGTAAAGAGCTTTTAGAGGTAAAACTGATAGTGTGGGGACGGTTGCGTGCTGTTTGAGTCGATGCAGTCCACTCATTTGCTTCAAGATGGTGGGGCAAAGATGTTTTATCTTTTCTTTGGGGTACATATGAGACGCAATTTGTATGAAGTGGTCGTCTGCGATCACTAAGGGGCAGAATTTTAATGTTTTGTGTCTCACGATAGCGGTTTTCCATCGAATGACGTAGTTGTTATGTACACCATCCACCTTCCGTGAAGTGGCAATGCGTGCATGGGTTAAGCGTGGAATGATACTTAGAGGTATGTTGAAAAACTGAACAGTGTTCACAAACGTCATTGTCTCGCTCGCGACTGGAGACACTGCGGCCGCAGCTTTTAAAGTTGACTTACCTTTAGCTCAGTGACGCGCATTTCACAATAACACTCCAATCCTCGCTTCCCGAAGAGAAAATACGGTGGCCTGATTGAGACAAACAGTAACTCAGTCGTAGAAGGCATGAACAATCGAGAACTGACAGAAATTACTGTGGTACACTATTTAATCAAAAGTATCTGGCCACCCCTATGTAATGTGGAATTGACTACTAGATGTCACTAAAAGGATATGCGGAGCACTGCGTTGTCAGTAATGAAGGGCTAACAGCGGAATGAGTTAGTCAGGAGAGCTCAGGGACTTCGAACATGGACTAGTCATTGAATTTCACCTGAGTAACATATCCATCAGAGACGTTTCAACCCTTTTAAAGCTGCCCAAGTCAGTGTGAATGTGAAATTGAAACGCGAAGGAACAACCACAGCTACACCAAAACAAGACAGAACTCACCCACTGACGGACAGGGACCGTCAGGGATGGTGGAGGGCGGTTGTAAAAAAAAAAAAAAATGCATGAAAGCACTAGAAGGAACCACTCGTGAGTTACAAAATCCAACCGGCACAATGATTGTACGTAGGGAGTTACAAAAAATTGGGTACAATGGTTGGGCAACTTCTTATAAGCCACTCATTCCTGTAGTCAACGCTAAGTGATGTTTGAGTGTAAAGAGCGACGCCAGTGGACAATGGATGACTGTAAAGCAGTGATTTGGAGTAATGAATCACGCTTTACTCCGTGGCAATCCGATGGAAGGGTTTGGGTTTTCGACTGCCTTGAGAACTTCACTGTCGACATGTGTAGTACCAACAGCGGAGTATGGAGGAGGTGGTACTACAGTGTGCGATAGTTTCTCGTGGTTAGGGGATTGGTCTTCTTATTGCACCTAGGAAAACGGCAAATGTGGAAGGATATGAACTCATTTAACAACATCGTGTACTGGGTACAGTAGAGCAACAGTTCGGAGACGATGGTTGTTTCTAACAGCATCATAAAGCACCCTGTCATGAAGCAGCATCTGTGAGACAACGATTTGAGGACAACGACATTCCTGAAATGGCCTGGTCTGCCCAGAGTTCTGACTTAACACAAAGGAACACCATCAAAATGAGTTAGAGCTTTGACTCTGCTCCAGGCCCCAGTGTCCTACGTCACTACCTTCTTTCGTTTTGGTTCTTGAGGAAGAAGGGGCTTCCATTCATTCATTGACATTGAGACAGTTAATTGAATGTGTCCCCAGCAGAGTTCAAGCAGTTATAAAGACGAAGGGTGGACACACCCTATAACATCCATTAATAATTCTTGGAAACTTTTGATACGCCTGAAATTAGGGGGAACAAAAGAAGTAACTGTAGAAGACTGAACGAAAGTACGTGCACACCCTTACGTTATTTCAAAGTTACTTCAGCGTTGTGATATCTTAATATATTAGAAACTTTGAAAGACTGTAATAGAGATCGGGGGAAAGAAAGTAGCGGGAAAGTAACTAAGACACCGATGTTGTCTCATCTTATTGATCAGGATGGAAATCTCCCAATACTGCAACAGAGCCTACTAATACATTCGTCGAAACCACAATTTAATGAACAGATATTGTACAAACAAGAACTGGTATGATGACAACCCTCCCCTCCCTTGTGCCCCTTTCACACCTATGACTAGCGCCTCATTGCCTATCCTTTATGCATTAACAACCAGTCTATGATTCCTCCCGTGCATAAGAAATCCATTTGACGCTTTGATGGGACACTTAATTTTGAGCGTGGGTCTAGATCTCTCTTTCCACCTCCCACCCCACTACGCCTCCCCCTCACCATGTTCCTTCCCTCTCCAGTCTCTTCACGCACACACATACACAAGCCCACATACACAGAGAAATAAAGCTTTCTTGCACTCTGGCGGGCTCTCAGCAGGCCACGATTCTCCTCCACATTGCAATTATTTTTTCTGGGACAATATCGAATAGTAATGGGTGTTTTTATGAAGAAATTGACTATCTTCTTCTAGTCTGCTTATTGGTTTAACAAAATGAAAACCGTTTGCCATTCGTTACCTTTTGACGAAGAAGTCGACGAGATTGATTCGCCACTTAATTTTTAACGAGATTCTAGATTCTAGCCCCGCTTCCTTCTACCGTCCAGCTTGATGTACTTTTAAAGTGCTGTCCACTTAATTTTAAAATAGCGAAAGCTGTTGGATTCTTCCGTCATCCTGAGTCTTTTATATGATTCTCTTTTATTCGAAGGTCAGTTATAACACAGGCGCCTAAGTTTTTTGTTGCTACTACATAAGTATCTTCAAAGTGTTGGCTAGGCAACAGTTTTTACAACTTGTCATCCTTAACTTTTGATCTATCTTGCATACTGTTTGCTTATTTCGAAGTTCATCTTGTATCTTGTCAACTGCAATAAAGTAGCTGAATCTATGTCTGCATGTTATGCAATCTAAAATCAGTTTTGTTTTCAATGAGAACCTAATAATACGTTTTTTAAGGTTCTTATCATTTTCATGACTCTTTCTGTACTGTGTCATATCACGATTTTTGAGAAAATAAAGTATTCATGTAAACAAATGCGCGCGAGTAATAAAGTGTGCTAATTACGTTTTTCCATTCATTCCAACAAGCATTAAGTGCATAGTATATGCATATTTTTTACTCCACCTTTCTCCGTAACTAATTTTGTAACATGTTGCTTGGAACGAACTTATTCATTAATTCAAATATTTCCTTATAAACTATTATTGTTAACATACATTAGTAAGAAAAATTGGGAGGACTTCTTAACAGTACTGCTTATTATGAAGTTCCTCGTTTGAAACCGCCTTTAATTTCTCTTTGCGACTCATTTCTAACAAACTAACATTTATTTCCAAAAGTTACGTGCAGATGCTTTCTCCGATGCCTCCAGTTCTGAAGAACTTACCTTATTTATCACGAACTCGGCGATACGCACTAGAAAGTTAATGGTGCACTTGTTCCTTCAGTAACTTGTTGCTCAACACCAGTCTATGACGAGATGAGTTCGACGGTATTATGAGAAAAACTCAGTAAGACAAAGTAAGAGTTTCATTACATTGCGGTGTAACTTCTGATAATTACTTTGAATTTCCTATATACAAAGAACACTGATTAACTTAGACTTACACTATCTAATACTGACGTTACTCTTGGCTACAACCAGTGCGTGGCAAAAAGAAGGTTAAAATGCAATGACTGGTAACAGTAATTACTACTGTAAATTTACGAAAGTGTTCTAATTACCGTTGTATTCTACAGCGAAGACAACGATAACAAGACTCAAATCAAGAATTTAATATATGAAGTGTTTGCTGTTCGCATTTCTTAAGGGGCAAAGTGATAACAGAAACATCTTTTTTTACTTAAAACAAGAATTTATTATACGAAGTGTTAGCTGTTTGCCTTTCTTCGGGAAGAGAGTGATTTTTACAAGGAAAGAAAATAAAATATCTCTCAGTGCTACCTTTTTTTTCTTTATACAGTGGCAGTATTGCTGCTAAGAGTTGCTGCTTCTGACGCTGTACATCTGGAGTGTGGCACATTACCATACGAATGAAAACGATTAATTTTGAAATTCTGCAGCTCATTTTGAATAAACAATAAAAAACGTTTAACATAATTCTAATCTGAAAGTTTTCGCGTCGTGAACAAATTTTTTTTTTTTTTCTAAAACGACACATTTTGAGTCTTGAATTCCAGCACCAGCAAGTAATTACGTATGTTGTCTCTTCAGAAAATTACAATAGGAAGTCAAATGCCTTTGGTTTCTCTATTTTGGTTTCACGTAGTAGCTTCTAAAATATTTTTTTCTTAAACTGACTTTTCATTACCCGACCACGCAGACAGCACACATTTTCATACAGTCATAATAAATTGTACTCACCTTATAGTTTTGATTATTTACTTGTATAGTATTTTATTCATTACTTAAATCATTTCCGTGATTACTTTTCGTCAGTTTGAAGGATTCGCTCAGTTGTGGCAATTATGAAAGTCAGACTAATGACAAAGGCGGGACTCCAACCTACGAATCCACATTATAACGCAGCGCAGCTTGTAAATATTATGCTACTTAATACAGCAAATATAGCATTTCCCTCAACTAGGAAATCATCAGTCAAGCAAATGATTCGTAATTTACAAAAAATCATTTAGCGGCGTAGACAAATAGTTCTTTCGTGGCCTTGATATATCAACAAATTGGTCAGCTTTCCGTGACAGCTGGAATAAGATTTAGAAGTGAAACACTACAGAATAAATTATTTTTAGGTACTTTTTACCTAAAAAAGTGAATGCATAAGCCATTCAATATGATTTCTTTGCTGACTATTTTCTTATAGCTTTAAAGGGGTTGCAGTGCACTGTTAATTATTTAAAGTGTCTGTCAAGTCGTGGATGCCTCATCCTGAGTAGGATTTGCTTCTAGCTTCTTCGGTAAACGAAGACCGAATCGTGGTTTTGCTATGCAAGCTGGAAGTTAGTTTAATTTCATGCACCATTAGAAAGTTCATCTAAAACATTTAGCATCTACGACCTGAAGCGAGACAAAGATGAGTTAAAGATGAATGGCAGAAGCGCATTCTGTTGGGCAGATCTGTGAGCTGCAGGTGTGGCTTACCTGATTGCGGAGCGAGCAACGGAAGTGGCCGCGGCGGCCGCTCGCTGCAGACTCCGCCTCCGCCGGCGCTTGCACCCCCTTAAATAGCCTTCCGCCCCGGCTGCAGCCATGGAGACAGCCACCTGTTCCACCCACGCTCACCCCTCCGGCCGGGCCCCGGCGATGAGCTACGACCCAGCCATATTGATTTTTGTTGAGCGTCCCTCCGACACACCCTGCCACGCCCATGAAAAATTCCAGGAAACCGGGACGGTTGGGCTGTTACGAACTAATAGCAGAGGCATTGCTAGAAGAGAATAAAAAGACACATTTCAACATTTTGTCTTTCAGGTCGTTGCCAACACACGGACTCGTCCGTTTCTGGGTGCTGCTAAATAGCCGTCCACACCGGTGGTAACCATGGAGACAGCCACCTGTCCCACCCACGCTCATGCTCTCGGCCGAGGCCAGGCGATGTGTTACGAACCAGCCATATTGGAAGTATTGATTCTTGTTGTGTGTCCTTCCCACCCACCGCACCCGACACCCCCGTGATAAATTCTAGAAAACCGGGAGCGGCTGGGCTGTAGCGAGCTAACAGCAGAGCAGTGATAGAAGAGGTTAAAAAGACACGCTTCAACGTTCTGTCCTTCAGGTCGCTGCCAACTCACACTCGTCCGTTTCTGGGCACGTCCTAGACACTTCTACTGGGTCACTGGATAGCTGACCTTCCCCCAGCAGCCGGCCGGAGTGGCCGTGCGGTTTGGAACCTCGAGACCGCTACGGTCGCAGGTTCGAAGCCTGCCTCGGGCATGGATGTGTGTGATGTCCTTAGGTTAGTTCGGTTTAAGTAGTTCTAAGTTCTAGGGGACTGATGACCTCAGAAGTTGAGTCCCATAGTGCTGTGTTGCTCTCGTAGGTTTCCGAAATAACACTGCAAACCATATTTTGTTTACAGATGCCCGTCCATACGAAGTTCTTTCTTAGTGGTGAAGGAGGCTATTTAGTGTGCAAGTACGTAATATAGAGCTGGCATCGGGTTAGCCTCCGTGGTACAGAACAGCATTACTGTCTGATAAAGCAAAGGTCACGGGTTCGAGTCACGCGTTAGGGACGGCTGTGAGTTCTTAATGTGTCGATACTGTATGCTCAGTGGAAATCAGATGACACGGAACAAAGATTGCCTTATACAAACTAAAAAATGTATTGTAAATAAATTTCAACATACTAAGTAACATATTTAGGATTCAAACCTCACGTCGGGAAGCTGGCAAAATAAATGAAACTATCTGACGGTGTAATTAAAGAAAAAAGAGAGGGAGAAGGACGTAAAACGATGATCATCCTATCTCTCCATCCCTCTCTCTCTCTCTCTTTCTTTCTTTCTTTCTTTTTTTTTTTTTTTTTTGAGAACGTCCACACCTACATTGGTCTTCCGTGTCGGTTTCGATAAAACTAATGCATATTCAACAACGTAGGAAAAATGCTGCTATGGGAGCACAAAAAATGAGAATATGTTCGCCAGCCGGAGTGGCCGTGCTGTTCTAGGCGCTACAGTCTGGAACCGAGCGACCGCTACGGTCGCAGGTTCGAATCCTGCCTCGGGCATGGATGTGTGTGATGTCCTTAGGTTAGTTAGGTTTAATTAGTTCTAAGTTCTAGGCGACTGATGACCTCCGAAGTAAAGTCGCATAGTGCTCAGAGCCATTTTTTGAGAATATGTTCCTGTTTATTTAAAAGACTCTGGCTGAAAAGTTGGTGCCAGCTGCCTCATTCTACCTTAATCAGCACTTCTAAAAATTTACCAAAAATTTTCACAAGCGAACTTTTCGCGCTTTTTTTAACACGCAGCTCAGCTCAAACTCCCACTCACTCTTATCCACTAATCCATGGCTGTGAGTTGCCCATACCCGCCACTCCCAGTTGCCCTTTCCCACTCACTCATTCAGCCCAACTCATTGTAACTACGTCTTTATGTGTCTCTGTCATAAACTTCTACGTCACAGCTACAGTCCCCTTCGTTCTGTCCTACTATTACAGTCTCCCTCTCATTGACACTGTCTCCCTCTTGCTCTCTCTTAGAGCTAATACCTCATTCCTTCCTTTCTACTGCTGCTGTCTCTTCTCATTGTCACTATCTCACTATCTCTCTCTTCCTCGGAGTCTTTCTCATATACGTTGTCTCTCATTATTACTGGCTCTCTTTATTTGCCCTCCCCAACCCCCACCGGCACGGTCTCCTTCAGTCTTTTACTAGCACTGTTCTGTCACTGTCAACTATGTTCCACAGACACTATGTCCCTCTCTTCGCTCTTTCTGTAACACAACCACTGTCTACTATATCCCCGGATATATTCTTTTCCTTCTCTTTGCCACTGCCACAGTTTATTTATTTCTCACCATAAAAAAGCATGAATATGTCCGCATGTCAAACTTTTCGGGAAAATATTCAAAGGTGCTGCGGAAGGTAGTATGATGCAGCTGGTACCCCACTTCTCAGTCACAGTCCTTTAAATAAACAAAAACATATTCGCATTTACGAACTTCCAGTGTGCTGGAATAATTGTAAGTCAGCAACGCGTGTTAATCAGTGCAACTGTATCTGTAACTGCTGCTTCATAATATGTATGCATTTTTGACATGGTTTCTGGATTTTCGGGAATACAGTTTTGAATATCTGCTGCGAGGACTTGAAAGTGGGTCTCGGCCCGAAACTAGTCATCGAGTGAATAAGAAAATTGCAAGTCTGCCTGATTTGTCAGCATTTTTTGTGCTGCGATAGG
Source organism: Schistocerca serialis cubense (assembly GCF_023864345.2). NCBI lineage: Eukaryota > Metazoa > Arthropoda > Insecta > Orthoptera > Acrididae > Schistocerca > Schistocerca serialis. The sequence goes on from NC_064640.1 coordinate 530,013,151, forward strand.
AGTGTTTTCCCGCTGGTTCCCTTCTTTTCCCTGCTGCATCAGTGTATGTAACTTATATGAAAATAAATGTGTTGGTCAGTAAAATATAGATAGTTTACTTATGAGAAATTGAAATAATGCAAAACTAATTTTACCCCTCAGACCGGATTTGACGTGCAAAAAAATTTTCATGTGCTTCAGTACTTCAACATAGGGTTCCCAGATGATAACGGAGACACCTTGCAGCAAATTTCTCCGTGCTACGTCACTTTATAAACTATGTTTTCGTCTCACGCCGTATTTCACGTCTACAAGTAGGGTAACTTTGAACCTCTGTATCTCGGAAACGCATAAAGATATGAAGAAAATTTTCAAACTTATTCGGGGTCAGGACCTTAGGAATACATGGTAAAAATTATAGCCATTTGTTTTGCGTAGCCGTCTCGGATTCCGCGGCTGGGTATTGCTACAAAAAAAAAGTTTTGTGGGGTTTCTCGATAGCGGATATAAATATTTAAAAACGGGTAGATGGCTGTTCTAGATAAATGCTTAGAATATATACCGTTAAAATTTGAGCAATTTACTGAGATTATTTATTATTTAGATTTCGCCTCATACAGGATTTTACATGTTGAAGTAGGGTACCTTAAAACCTCTGTATCACAAAAACGAATAAAGATATTAAGAAAATTTTCACGGTTAGAACGAGAACAAAGGAATATATTATGAAAGTTTCAGCCATTCGCTGTGCACAGGCGTCTTGCAATCCCCATCTGGGTTATGGTCAGCTGGTGACGGCGAAGATATAGTAAAGAAACCCTTTCCTTGGGGTTTTCCGAGGAACCACCCGTGAAATAATGGTGCCTCCATAAGTCCCATGAAGCCCACCGTAGACCACATCAGGTGCAAAAGGAACCAACCGATTTACTCCAATTGCCCAAGCACGAGGAAGTATGTAACATTCATACTCTAACCCTGTACTGTATGATAGTGACACTAAGACGATCCTAGTCAAATGGTTCAAATGGCTCTGAGCACTATGGGACTCAACTGCTGAGGTCATTAGTCCCCTAGAACTTAGAACTAGTTAAACCTAACTAACCTAAGATCATCACAAACATGCATGCCCGAGGCAGGATTCGAACCTGCGACCGTAGCGGTCTTGCGGTTCCAGACTGCAGCGCCTTTAACCGCACGGCCACTTCGGCCGGCTACGATCCTAGTCCAAGACCAATGCTATCGCATGCATACCGATATCCGGAAGCGTACTGTTGGGATATAACTGCACGACAAAAAAAGTGAACCACCTAGAAGACGTGGTCGATTGTCATTGTGATTATGTAAACATACACACCTTCGGCCGGTATGTAAATGGTTAGAGTTGCAATTTTCTGTGATAGATAGAACAGCCATCAATGTGCACTAGTGCTTCGTGTTTAGTGTTGTTACGAGCTTTGGTAGAGTACTTAAGTGGCGTGAACAGCGTCATAATTTGAAAGATATCTGTGAAGGACACAGAGATGCCACCCACTCGTGTAAGAGAGCGTTAACAGCACTTCCCAGAATTTAAAAGTGGCCTCATTGTGTGTATCCATTTGGTTGGCTGGTCGAATTGTGCAGTATCCAGATTTGTGGGGCATTCCGATGTGACAGTGGCCCGATGTTGGACTGCATTGGAACACGAGGGCAATCATTCTCGTAGTCAAGGTTTCAGTCGGCTAAGTTTGGTTCAAATGGTTCTGAGCACTATGGGACTTAACATCTGAGGTCTTCAGTCCCCTAGAACTTAGAACTACTTAAACGTAACTAACCTAAGGACATCACACACATCCATGCCCGAGGCAGGATTCAAACCTGCGACCGTAGCGGTCGCGCGGTTCCAGACTGAAGGCTAAGTTTGGCCACCACCAAGGAGAACTGCCGTATTGTACACGAAGAACGGCGTAAGCCCATCGTATCCGCAGCTGCCGCTGAAGAACAAGTAGTGGATTCCCTGCAACATTCTGTGATTCTGTGTCATCCTACACCACTTGTCGGAGAATAGAAGCACGCGGACTAGGGAAGGCTGCCTTTATCACCACAACATAAACGGCTGCGCTTGAGTGGTGCTGTGACCAGGAAGCATAGACTACTGATGAAGGCGTCGCATTGAGTTCAGCCATGAATTGTGGTTCTACACTACCCCGAACGACTGTCATTGGCGAGTACTGTCTCTACTGGGACACAAGTTTTATTCTTCCAATGCTTTGGAGACACACGGTAGTGTTGCTCCTGGCGTTATATGGTATAGGAACCCTTTGGGTCTGACTTCAGGTTATAACTGGTAGTGACTGAAGGATTTATGGCGGCACAACGACACGTCCCAGAAATTCTGCGTCCATACCTACCACCTCACATGCGACAGTATCGTGAAGGCCATTTTTAAAATGGACAATGCTCGTCCACACATGGTACGTGTCTGCCTGTGTTGTGTTGTGCCTCTCCCGTGGACTACAAGATCCCCAAATCTGTCCTCGATAGAAGATGTGTTGGACCAGCTTGTGCGTCAACTTCGTCTCAGGACGAGTATCGAGAATATCAAGGACCAGTTACAACAGTTTCGGCCAGCTTGGCTCAAGGAGGATATATTTATGACACTCTTCCCAACGGAATCGGTGAATGTATCTTAGCTGGAGAGGGGTGCAACGTCATATTGATAAGTGGGATCATACTGCCGAGTTATTTGTAAATTTGACACGAGTTTGTAATCTCTGAAATAACATCACGTACTCTCTCAGTCCGTGAAGTTTCATTTAGTTTCCTCCTGTTCTTCTGCGTACTTTACTTTTTTTGTCAGGCAGTGTAAAATAAGTTTGAAAATCGGATCGTTTTCAAATCTCCCGCTTCGCGTTACGCACGCAAATTGAGAAGAGGTTGCTGTTGCAGTGTCTGCTGTAATTATTACAACACATACCATATTCGTCCGACTGTAACAATAGCCGCGAGAAATTAGCACATTTTCAGCTACCGGGTTTGCATGTGGTACTCCACGGACGCCGCGTACTCTTTACTTTGAAGACGACGTACTTCTTACGTAGAAAAGAACCAGACGACGAATACCTGAAAAAATGCCATACCATGGACTCCTGTAAGCACACAGGTCAGAACTCATTGTCTGCTCTATGTGCGTACCGTTAAAGTGATGCCATCTTCAAACTAATTTTACATCTAAACGGTATAGTAACGTACATAGGTTCGTTACCAAAATTTTATCTACTATGTCTCCTCTGCAACACATAGAAGCCTGCAATAGGAGTTGTAAGACTCTCTGTATATATAGATTAGATGTATACAGAAAGGTAGCCCGCAATATGTACCTCCCATTTAGAACATAAAACGCTGTCAGTTGTGGAATCTGCACGACTGTTTGGCAAAGGTATTCATGACCATAATGACGACACAAGTAAAAAAAATTACATTCACAACTCTTCTTCGAACTTACCGCTTTTTAAAAAGCGACTGAATCATTTTGTGGCAAAAGCATTAGATCGAGTGCCTTTGATGTGAAATGTCTGCAGTGTTACTTAATGTAAATGAGAAAACGAATATTTCGCGTTGCTAACCTTAATAAGAGAGCGTGCAGAAAACTAATGCCTACAATTTCTTATGTGAAAACTCATAAAGGTTTTTACATAAAATAAACTTAATTAACATTCTGCATCCTTATTATTCATGTCTACATATTTGTTTCTCAACGTAGTCGCCCTGGCCACGAACACATTTCTTCCAACGAGAGACCGGTTTGTTGATACCGTCGCTGTAGAGTATTTGACTTTATTGACAGAGCCACAACCTCACCTCTGTTTGCATCGCTTCATAACAATCAAACTTAAATCCTCAAAAAAATGGTTCAAATTCCTCTGAGCATTATGGAACTCAACTTCTGAGGTCATTAGTCCCCTAGAACTTAGAACTAGTTAAACGTAACTAACTTAAGGACATCACACACATCCATGCCCGAGGCAGGATTCGAACCTGCGACCGTAGCGGTCTCGCGGTTCCAGACTGCAGCGCCTAGAACCGCACGGCCACTTCGGCCGGATTAAGTCCTCAGAGGTGTTCCTTAAGTTCTGGAAACAGATGAAAATCGGATGGTGTCAAGTCGGGACTGTATGGAGGATGATCGGTGACAGTTAAACGAAGGTGTTGGATTGTGGCAGGTGTCAAGCGCTCGTGAATATTCCGGCATTGTCATGCTGAAGGAGAAGGTATTCTGTGTGTGGACGAACTCCTCGTATCCCCGCTTTCGTTTACAGCACACTGTTTCTCACGCAGTGACATAATCACGTTACACACCGCCATGTTACATCAGCATCAGCATTTTTGTGTCGTGAAAATGACCCGTGACTAACTAACCGTCAAACCCAAGATAAAGTAAGTGCTTATCTGTAAAAGTAGGAAAAGGTCAAGCGACGCACCCCTTTCATGATATCGTAAACAGGGACGTTGAAGAGTATGTAGTTACAGGCAGAGTGGTAACAGGAAAATAACAACAATTGAAGGAGCGTTGGAGAATGTGTATTTCTGACTAAGCTTTGTAAACGTGGTCTGTGATTGGCCTGTAGAGGACGATGAGAAAGACGAAAGCACGAACAGTCCATAACATGAGAACAAGACGGAACTCTGATAGCCACTTTGACGAACAGTATTGCAGGTTGCAGGTTTTACCCAGTGCCTACGACAACTACGCTGGCCACCCGTGGTTGTCCGCCTCCCCTTGCTATGGACCGTCCCAGATTATCGACAAACCCACAAGCCTCGTACCAGCCGCCGACCATCTGTCCTCTTCCACTGGCTCCTTCCTGTTGCTTTCCTGCCTCTGCTGCTCCCATCCTATGCATTCATTCTCAACTAGATTCTTTCAACATATCCGCCTTTATTTTAAATCCGCTATTTTTTAAATTACGGCGTGTGTGTTAGTTTATACGCTATAGAGCTAAATTATAATGTGATGATACACTGCTGACCACCAAGCTCGAAACACCAGGAAGGACACAAATAACGAAATGTTATTTATTTTGTTTATATAGTGTAGTAGGAAAAATAAATGATTCAGCTTGCCGTTGATTTGGTGGCATACACGGTACGAAATGTTGTACAGAGCTGACACCTCTCGCAGCAACAATGGCTCAAACTAAAACTGAGCTTGGATGTCAGATACAGGTACATCATTCCTTGCAGGTTTAACACACTGCCAGATTTCGTCAATCGTAGTGGCCGGTGAGTGGCGGTGTGCCACTCTTTAGGCAACTCATGACTGGATGTCTTCAGTACGTGACAGATGTGGAGATAGTGCTAGCCAGGGCAAGGGTTAAACACCCTCTGTATCAAAGAAGGTCAGTAAAGCGCCGGCAACACGTTGTCTTGTATTATCTTCAAAATGGCTCTGAGCACTATGCGACTTAACTTCTGAGGTCATCAGTCGCCTAGAACTTAGAACTAATTAAACCTAACTAACCTAAGGACATCACACACATCCATGCCCGAGGCCGGATTCGAACCTGCGACCGTAGCGGTCGCTCGGCTCCAGACTGCAGCGCTTATAACCGCACGGCCACTCCGGCCGGCTGTATTATCTTGTTCGAAGATAAAATCACGGAGATCTCAAAGGTACGACATAGCCACAAGCGTCAAGACATCACAAATGTAGCGCCGAGTGACTACATTACAGCCAATGTAATCCAGAGGTGATCACGTTCTGTATCCAATGGCGCTCCTTACCACCACGATAGGTGTTATGCACGAACGACGATAACGAATGCAATATGACAACGATGGTTCTCTTCGGTTCTTCCCACACGCTTACGTCTACCGTGATGATGTACGCAGAATCGAGACTCATCTAAAAAGACGACGTGGCGCCACGCAAGTGTCCAGTTTTACCTTTGGGGGCACCACTGTCGACGCTTCTCTTTCTACTGGCGCATAAAGAGGAGCTGCAACAATGGTGGCTGTAATGACAGCCGTGTTGCTCCAGACGTCGTCGGGCTGATACTAGTGTTGTTGCTAAAAAAGTCGTTTCCTGACTCAAAGAATGCCACATGAAAGTACGATCCTGCACGCCCAAGAGAAAATATTGTTGTCCTCTCGGGCGCTAGTTACCTGCGACCGGTGAGATCCTGCATGATGCGGAATACTTATTAGAAAAAAGAAACAAATAAAAATTCGTTTTATACCCTCCTAAGGCAGAGTCTGTTCGACTTCCAAACTAACTACATAGGTGTAGACTAGATGTGGTTTAAATTCAAAGAAGTAGTATCGACGGCAAATGGGAAGAACTGTTTCCACCTGCTACACAAAGCAGGTCGGAAGACTGTTGCAGATGCAGCGAAAAAAGCTTGCTAGATTTAAAATAGCACAAAATCTCCAAGAATGGCATTGTTTTACAGAAGCTCGAAATTTAGTGTGGACTTCAGTGTGAGATGCTTCTAATAGTTTTCACAACGAAACTCTGTGTCGAAACCTGGCAGAAAATCCAAAGACATTCTAGTCATATGTCAAGCGCACCAGCGGAAAGACACAATCAATTCCATCGCTGTGCGTTACCATTGGTGATGGAACCGATGACAGTGCTACTAACGAGGAGTTACAGGACACGATTTTCTGAAATTTCTTCATCAAAGAAGGCGAAGTAAATATTCCATCACTCTAATCAAGAACAGCCGCAAACGCAAGAAACTTAGAAGTAGATAATCAGATCACTAACAGTAGATGTTTTTGTAATAACGAGAACCACCTCTGAAAGTAAAATCCTTTGCACCTAATAACCTGAACTTGTCTATTATACTGCAAGGCTAACTAAAGTAAGGTCTTCGAAGTCTAGTTTCTGTAACCTTAGTGTGTTCCAGCCAAATATGACCCAAGTTATACCAATTTCAATTACATTTCCAGGAAACTTATTGCGGGTTCGCTGAATTCATTCTAAGCGACCAAAATAGTCCATTCGAAATCCCCCGAATGCATTTTAGGAAACAAGACGTTCTTTTTTCATATCATGTTAATCAAAAAAGTACATGCTTGAAAGAAGAAATTCTCTTTCGCATTAAACTTTCTTCACACTGCGTTGCGTACCATCAGAAGTGGTTTTTAATATATACTGACCCACATTTTTCAGTGCGAGATGCTTCTAATAGTTTTCACAACGAAACTCTGTGTCGAAACCTGGCAGAAAATCCAAAGACATTCTAGTCATATGTCAAGCGCACCAGCGGAAAGACACAATCAATACCATCGCTGTGCGTTATCATTGGTGATGGAACCGATGACAGTGCTACTAACGAGGAGTTACAGGACACGACACAATCCATACCATCGCTGTGCGATACCATTGGTGATGGAACCGATGACAGTGGTACTAACGAGGAGTTACAGGACACGATTTTCTGAAATTTCTTCATCAAAGAAGGCGAAGTAAATATTCCAGCACTCTAATCAAGAACAGCCGCAAACACAAGAAACTTCCTGTTTCCTGTTTCAATCAATGATTGCCCTACATTTAGAAAGCCAATATACTGCCAAATGAGATCACGTCCTTAGCACGTATTTCGACACACTAGTCAGCCACTAAGTCTTTGTCCTCTTTGAAAGTATTTACTGAGTGAATAAATTGGAAAAAAAATTGTGGTAAGGTCTTATGGGACCAAACTGCTGAGGTCATCGGTCCCTAAGCTTACACACTACTTAATCGAAGTTACGTTAAGGACGACAGACACACCCATGCCCGAGGAAGGACTCGGACCTCCGATGGGGGAAGCCGCTTGGACCGTGACAAGACGCCTTAGACCGCGCGGCTACTCCGTGCGGTGAGGAAATTGCTGGTCAAACTTACAAACTAGTCGTAACATATTCGAGGCTCCACATAGCAACTTTTTACACAATTTGCATTGCGAGACACCTACCAACGCACGGCAAATTTTCTCCTGTTGGACATGTGCTCTGTTTTGTGACTGGTATATATTCTCCAATTAATAATATCTCCTCAATTTCCCTTAAGTCTGGTTTCTTCATTTTACTGTTCCCACCGTTATGATAAATGAGCTGCAATGAAACTACCTAAGCGAACATATATCTGGCTAGTCACAGTGGATTGGTAGCAGCCGCAGCAGTCTGAACGGGTCCCTTGAAGCTTACCAGTCTAGCGGAACTTGGTCTGCCTTAACCACTGTGCTGCAGTACACATGTAGTGTGTCTCCGTTGCGGCAAATTGAGCTGCTTTAATGATTGCGGCGGAGATAGGGACAGGCAGAAGAGTTTGTACACCTCTGCTCGTACACTATCAAATCGAAAGTATCCGGACACCTATTAGTAGAGATCAATTTGGGGTGGGTACACCCTTCGCCTTTAAGATGGTTTGAATTCTACTGTGGACGTTGGGGGTCTGGTACGAAGTTGAATTTTTGACTTACCCGAAAGGTGGTCCACTGAGTTCAGGTCAGGACAGTGCGCAGACCAGTCCACCTCAGAAATTTTATTGTCACCAATTCATTATCTCACAGATTCTGCCTTAAGACAGGATGCATTCTCATACTGATATAATCAGTGTCTCCGACATGTTATTCCACAGTACCATGTGCACTGTGCTGTAATGTGTGCTAATGTCCTTCCGCTTTCAGCACATTCTTAAGCGCAGCAAGGAGACTACTCTCTAACCATGGCAGAAACCCCATACCGAAACACCATCTCCTCTGTACTTCACTGTTAGCATTATACAGGGTGAGTCACCTAACGTTACCGCTGGATATATTTCGTAAACCACATCAAATACTGACGAACCGATTCCACAGACCGAACGTGAGGAGAGGGGCTAGTGTGATTGTTTAATACAAACCATACAAAACTGCACGGAAGTATGTTTTTTTAACACAAACCTACGTTTTTTTAAATGGAATCACGTTAGTTTTGTTAGAACATCTGAACATATAGACAAATACGTAATCAGTGCCGTTTGTTGCATTGTAAAATGTTAATTACATCCGAAGATATTGTAACCTAAAGTTGACGCTTGAGTACCACTCCTCCGCTGTTCGATCGTGTGTATCGGAGAGCACTGCAACATACATCGCGTTTCTACAGAATGATCTGCCAACGTTGCTCGAAAATGTCCCACTAGAAACGGGTCGACGTATATGGTATCAGCATGATGGTGCACCTGCACATTCCGCAATTAACACTAGGCTGACCCTTGACAGGATGTTCGACGGGCGTTTCATAGGACGTGGTGGACGCATAAATTGGCCAGCCCGTTCTCCTGATCTTACACCTCTGGACTTCTTTCTGTGGGGTACGTTAAAGGAGTATGTGTACCGTGATGTGCCTACAACCCCAGAGGATATGAAACAACGTATTGTGGCAGCCTGCGGCGACATTACACCAGATGTTCTGCAGCGTGTACGACATTCATTACGCCAGAGATTGCAATTGTGTACAGCAAATGATGGCCACCACATTGAACATCTATTGGCCTGACATGTCGGGACACACTCTATTCCACTCCGTAATTGAAAACGGAAAGCACGTGTGTACGTGTACATCACCACTCATGGTAATGTACATGTGCGTCAGTGAAAAAGACCAATAAAAAGGTGTTAGCATGTGGACGTAATGTGCTGTTCCAGTCCCTTCTGTACCTAAGGTCCATCACCGTTCCCTTTGGATCCCTACGTAATTCGGTGCTCTCCGATACACACGATCTAACAGCGGAGGAGTGGTACTCAAGCGTCAACTTTAGGTTACAATATCTTCGGATGTAATTAACATTTTACAATGCAACAAACGGCACTGATTACGTATTTGTCTATATGTTCAGATGTGCTAACAAAACTAACGGGGTTCCATTTAAAAAAAACGTAGGTTTGTGTTAAAAAACATACTTCCGTGCTTTTTTGTATGGTTTGTATTAACCAATTACACTAGCCCCTCTCCTCACGTTCGGTCTGTGGAATCGGTTCGTCAGTATTTGATGTGGTTTACGAAATATATCCAGCGGTAACGTTACGTGACTCACCCTGTATATGATGACAGGTAACTTTTTCTAGGCATTCGCCAAACCCAAACTGTTCCATCGGATAGCCACACGGTATAGCGTGACTCATCACTCCAAATCAATCGTTTCCAATCATAAACTATCCAGTGGCCTCGCTCTTTATATCACCTAAAACTACGCTTAACATTAACTACAAAAATGTATGGCCCATGAGGAGTTGTTCGACCATTGTACCCCTACGTTTTTAACAGCCTACGCACAGTAGGACTGCTGTTAGCACTCTGGCACTCAGGAGTGATTTCTTCCACTGACTGCAGGCGATTTTTAGTCATCTTCCACAATGCTCCACGGACCTTACCTGTCAGAACATGTGGTCTGTCTGCTCTTAGTTTAGCTGTGGTTGTTCCTTCGCTTTTGCACTGCACCATCAGTCGACTTCAAGCATTATCGTAAATAAAAGATGATAAATACAGGATTTTACAGATGAATGCAAAATTTAATGAACGGAGACAAGAAGATGCTTACGTGAATAACCTCGGAGCACATCTCGGCTAGCTGGGGAAGTGATGGGCCTCCGATGCGGCGGGTTACGCTCAGCTGCGAGCTGGCCGGGCTGCTCTGTATACCGAGAGGCAGGAGGAAACCTGCGCTCTATAGGTATGTGTCCACTATCAAGTAAACTTCCACAAGTCAGTTGTAGAAACTACTTCTGTACGTCCTTTGACGTGGAAACATCCAGTCGACTTTCGCAAGTTCAGTCAACTTGCAGAAGTAGCTACCGTAAGTTACTGCTAACACTTTCTTGCAGCTTGTTGGAAACACTTATCAATTGTTGGAAGTTTTTCTGAAGTTTTCAGAAGTACTGTGCGTCAGCGGCAAAAAATGAAAAATTCATATGTACCCGTGAAAGATCGCAATTGTTAAATGAGAAAGTGAAGTGCCATTCCGTATTGTGGGAAACGAAACACGTGGATTGCAAGAACAGGGCTATAAAGCAGGACGCACTAGCAAATATTCCAGCAGATCTGGAGACAATTTCACAAAATTTCACAAATCGCAGCCTCAGTATACAAAAGAAATTACTAAAGTGTTTCTTCAAAACTTAGTACGTACGTGTCTGTATCCATTTCTTCAACCAAACACTTCCCTTTCCTTAACTTTTTGTTTTGCCTCACGATTTTTGTTTAATAATAATACAACAACGGTGACAGCTGCTCTGATTTTTATCACCACGTTGTAAACTTTCAGTGGCCTATTTCACGAGGCGACTCTAGTGGAAACATCTCGACAAGTACTTGCACAAAGTAAATTCCAAGCGGAGACGCGCCTTACTACTGACTATTGCCGGTGTTGTCAGTACCTCTGTGGAACTACCGTCTCCGGCTGGGCGAAGTGTTGCTATTGGCCACCACTATAGTACGATTTAAATCAGCTGGCGTTTGGCACCTATTGGGCTGGGCTGTTCCCACCACGGGTTCACTAATGGGGTCCTAGCATCGTCGGCTACCACTCTGCTGCCATTTCCGAAGCACAAAGCATTGTGTCCTCAGTGAACCATTACAATAAGAGATTCGTGTAACATTCAGTTTCACATACTTTGCAATGTGCGATGAAAGTAGTCGAAAGAGAGGCACAGGTTAGAAACTGCATAAATCTACACTCTACTTGAATTTATGATTTTTTGGTATAATTTTTAGAGACTTTAAAGTGATTTACTATGGCTGTGAAGAGCGGAGCGCTGTGGTGACTGCTGCAGACAGTGCTTGTTATGAAAACGCTGCAGCTCTGGACTTTAAAACGTCGGATGCAGCAAATTTAAATCATATTTAAGGATCCGCATCAGTATTGTTTTCTGCTACTACCGTGTTCTCCGAATAGTTCCGCGTCATAGACATTGCTAATACTACCAGTGGGAATACTGAAATAATGACACGTTTCTGCGTATGTCCAGGATATGGGGCAGGCAGTGGTCGCCTTCACGGATCTCGTCAATACTTCAAGAGTCTTTGTGCGCGCCGCGCGGGATTAGCCGAGCGGTTTAAGGCGCTGCAGTCATGGACTGTGCGGCTAGTCCCGGCGGAGGTTCGAGTCCTCCATCGGGCATGGATGTGTATGTTTGTCCTTAGCGTAATTCAGGTTAGGTAGTGTTCTAACATTCTGCGTAGTGTCTGTTGTTCTAAGTCGTGTCTCCCTACCACTTTTGCACAACGACGCTCTGAGCGTGTTTTTTAGGGAATTGACTAGTTTGAACCTGGGACCTGTTGCTGGTAAGGAGACGCCAGACCACACATGACATGTAGAGTTCAGAAGAGTTCAGTGAGACTAGCGATGATATAACCAAATACTTAATGATTTCAGCGTCAGCTCCACTGCACTCCCTGTAAAAGAATATTAACACTAACTAAATTTAGTGGAAGGGATTCAAGGCTTTCCTATTTTTAGTTATCTGGTAAAATAACGTCGAAAAATCAGTTAAGTTTACCATTGGAAATTTTATTCTACTCAGAAAACATTGTTTATAAATTGCACTATTGATAAAAGGAAATGTTTTAATACAGGATGATAAAAACCAACTGCGTTCAACAAAAATGTGAACGAATATTCCCTGAATGGGTTTCCAAGTTTTACAATGGATCGAAGAATGACCTATGCCATATCGCATCGATAATCTAGGTTTAAATTAAGTTTCACAAAAGAGAAAACTATCAAAATGGTCTACAGCGACCCTCAATTATCTTTAATTACTTATCTAACTTATCGTAAATTACAGTGGCTAATGTGGCTTCTCAATAATTATATAACAGAAAAATCATCGTGTTTCAGATTTTAGCTTACGTAGCAAATGTGAATACCATGAGCTTCAATTGACGATCGACACTAGTATTACATAAAAAGGGGATGTAACAGATGAGACTTCTGCAGTTATGAGTGAAGCCTTATGCGCTCAAAAATGCGGCATCGTGTGCGTTCATTACCTTGTCAATGTTCGTCAGGGGGCGGCGGCTGGTGCAGCTCCATACAGCTCGCCGTCTCCCAATCAACTCTTTTTCTAACTTCTCCTTACTACAATTTACCGAAGTTGGTTTAAAAAAATTATCTGGCTGTGTGTTCATCTGACCAATCAGGGTCTCAATGTTAACCTTAAGCTCCGCCTACAAAAATTCTGTCCATCCAATGAGAAACGTTATACTTTTCGTGGTGGGGCAATGTTTTTAACGTTTGCAACGTAACAGAGACGCGAAAAAGTCTCACGCTAAAACTTGCAGCTGGTGTGGGCCTTTTAGTGTTATCATAAGATCTATACTGTTCTTCTGGAGGGCTCTAGCTTTTAACATGGGCTGGGGGCTGGTCCTGTCTGTTAGTTGGAGACGTGGGTGTCCGTCCCTTATCGTAGGGCCTTCTAGCTTAACACGGTTCTGCTCTCGGCTTCTGTTCTCGTTTCTCCCCTCGGAACTGCGTCTGTCTCACGGTAGGAAGGTATGACATGCATTTAGGCATTCTTGTGTTAGTCTGTGGTATTCCATTTGCTCACTTGTTACTTGTATTACTTTGGTTAATTTAATGTCACGATTTATTCAGAGCTATGTGACTTACTACTGGATTTGCTTATCATGTCAGGGTTTTCATGGAAGGTGTTGGATTTGCCTGACTTCTTACATATCACCACCCTTCGAACTTAATTTTTGCACTGAAGTTAGGCAATGATTGAATCGAAACTTCCTGGCAGATTAAAACTGTGTGCCAGACCGAGACTTGAACTCAGGACCTTTGCCTTTCACGGGCAAGTGCTCTACTGAGCTACCCAAGCACGACTCATGTCCCATTCTCACAGCTTTACTTCTACCAGTACCTCGTCTCCTACCTTCCGAACTTAACAGAAGCTCTCCTGCGAACCTTGCAGAACTAGCACTCCTGAAAGAAAGGATATTGCAGAGACATGACTTGGCCATGGCTTAGCCATTCTGAATGATTGAATCGTTGTCTAAGCCAGTCAAAAATTATTCCTTTATCTAAATTTTGTTGCCTACTGTTCAGCCACGTTATTCTGGTTCTATGCTAGTTTGTATTACTAATTTATATTTTTATATTCTTCCACATTATTCTCAAAAATATGCTTATATTGACAAGAGAAGAATATTTTTATATTATTATTATTATTATTATTATTATTATTATTATTTTAATTATTTTCTTTCTTTATTTAAGTGTGAAGTTGGTTTTTTAAGAAGAATGTTATTGAAAGTGAGGAGTCTTTCATATCTATTTTCTTAGAAATATTTTTTTTATAAATGTAGTAATTAAGTAAAATCTATTCCTAACACATTTTCTAAATATCATGTACAAGTAAAATGTTTTTGTTTCTAGACACTCATTTCAACATTGTTACACTAACAAATAAGAATTATTTCCAGGAATTGCTTTGACAAAGAAATATACATACACAAGTATTGAGATATTATCCTAACAAATGGTACAAATGTTAAAAAAAGAAGGAAAACATCCAACAAGATTATTTTTTATTCTTTGTTTTTATAAGGAGAAAATAAGTAAAATATAGTTATTCTTTTATTTTTATGAGGAGAAAATAAGTGGCATGTAGTTTTAGTGTTTATTATGCCTTACTTTTGTTCTTTATATACTGTCCATTTCAGAACTAATGACTTATTTTTATCGATAGTCTATTTTTTACTTAAGTTCATAGTCAATGACTGTTATTTTGTAGTTTATTAGCTGTCTGGTGTGCTTAACTTATTTAGTTTTTCACACATTTCTTTTGCACAATTCTTACATCACATAATTTGATTTCACACATTCACACAATCCTATGAATGTTTAAGCATGAGGTTGGCGAATGTTTTTGCACGAAGGTGATGGACTTGAGCGAGATGGATGTGGGCAAGTATCTGATGTACAGCTTCGTTCGTCATTCCTTGTTGGCTTTGTAACAGTGTGTTGCTGTTGTTGAGGTCCCATAATGGAATGGAGCTGTGAGTGCAGAATCTCGTGGTTTACTGGCTTTGTATGTGTGAAAGTCATTGTTATGTGTCGCTGAAAGCGGTCGATGTCGTCTATTCTTCACCCATCTTCTTTCTTGGTCTCAATCTTGCGAATCTTCAACTTCTGTTCTTCCTGCTTTTTCTCTGCTTCTTACTTGCTTCTTGGTTCTTCTCTGGGCAGGATATGGAAATATTTATTGATAACTAGTCGCTTTGAAGTTCTCCTCTTAGTAACAGTTTGATAAATTGTTTGGGCATGGCATTTTTACTTTGTGGAAGTTTTCTTCCGTTTCGTGCATCAGCATGCTGTTTAATAGCAGTAACGTGACTTTTACACATATTTTTTGCCAGTGGTGGCTTGCCCAAGCCGTCTTCTCGTCGGGCCATTTTTTGCTTGCTCCACTGAGTTGGGGTGTTCCAAGACCCTCACTCTGTGGTTCCCTGTTCTGTCCCAGCAGGGTTCCGCCACCTTGTGGTTCACAGATTTACTGCCCACTTCCGCTACAAGAAGGGCCCTCTGTTAGTCTCGCTGTCCTTTCCCTTCTCTCGACACTTCTGCCTTGTAGGAATTGTGTCATGCTAATTACGACCTTTTCTTTCTTGATACTTCTCACGTTGCAACTTTTGGGTCATTGCATCTGGTCTTTGCTGGAGTTTTTACAATGGTACTTACAAAAAGTTTTACTTATAATCATCTAACATATGTCTAGTACCTACATTGTTTTACGCCTTCTTAAAAAGCTTTACAAATTTCGGCGCCCTTTCCATGTTACAATTCTAAGATATTTTGAGTCTTAACTTCTACAAGAATCCTCAAATTGGTTTTTTATTTTTGTGTAGTGTCGTTGTGTATAGCATTTTAGTATTTCATGCTGTTAGACTATCTACACTTTATTCCTTCACCTTAATCTATGGTACTATTGGTGTCATTTTTGTTTTTGTTTTTATTGAAACTACTTTCTTTTTCCCACTTTCCTCTCTCTTCATTCTTCTTTCTCCTGACGATCTTATCTGCAACATAATCTTGAAATATTGTGCTGATTATTTACCAGTAATAAAAATAATCTTCAAACTTTTTGATATGGCTCACATGGTGAAGTCCTAAGGTTTTGCTTGTTTTACTTCAAACTTGTACTGAAAGTGTTTAATACTGCCAGTCTTAGGTAAAAGAAACCTCTGCTTTATCTCGTAAAATACCCTCTCATTCTCTTTTACTGTGTTCCAAAATACCTTGAACTTATTGCAATTTTTCGTCGATTTCTTTATGGACTTCTAACATGAGTTGAGGCGATTCCCCCTTTTGTGCATACCATTCTAAGTCTTCATCCTCTCTATCTCACATCATTCATAATTGTTTGTTTATAACTGGTATTTCTTCTAATTTTAGCTTTTTGCTCAAAGAGAAGTTTGACATTCCCGAATGTTACACTACCTTTCCCCATATCTATTATCGCTCGTCTCTCATTTAAAAAAATCTGCATCTATAATCAAATCTACAGTTAGTTTAGGTATAATCACGATGTTGGCTTCGATCTTTTGACCTTGACACGAAAGAGTTAACCTTGTTTGTCTCGTAACTTCCGCAGCATTGTTTCTAATAGGAGCTCTTACTTTAATCTTACATGTTTTCCGAACTGGCAATTCCTCATTGGCATTACACTGCATGAATAAATTTTCTGAAATCGCAGGCAGTTCACTTCCGCTATCAATTACAATATTGACTGGGATATGCTTTACCATGCCCTTCACAATTGGTTGAATTTGAAAGGGTTGGTTCTGTTCTTCTTCTTGTTGCATCAACGAATCCTCCACTGAATCATACATGAGTCTTTTCAGGAATTTCCCTTGTGAATTCAAACTTTCTGTAGGATAAGCTTCGACTGCTACTTCTCTCTTTTTTATTTCCTCTACTCTATTTCTTCCTTCATTTACGCTTTCTTCAACATCCTCTACTTTTTCCTCATCCTCGTCTCTATTCTCCTTCTTTGTCGCTACTTCCACATAATCGCATCTAAATGCTCTAATTTTCTCTTCATAACTTCCTTCATTATATACGTTGGGTTGTGTGCCCACTAGTAACTTATTTTCAACTTCTGTCGGCTGCGCATTATCCTCACTGAATTCGCTTTCTCTGGTTTCCATCTCAAATAGCTCTGCAATACTAACTACTTCGTCCTTTCCTCCTACATTCGTTGTGCATGCCTCTGGTAATTCATCTTCCTCGTCAGTATTCTCCCAATTAATTTCGTCCCAACACGATATTGTTATTTTCCTGTCTTCGTTTTCATCTGGTCCCTGCGGTTTTGTTTCTTCCTTCTTCTCTTCTCGTGATAAGGTATTTACTTCTCTGTTCAAGGTGCTGCAATTGTCCTGGGTCGGTGCGTCATTCTCTTTGGCATGGGCGCTTAGCTGTCAATTCGAACGTTTATCGGAGTTTGGTGGTCTTACCTCCACCTCTTCTATCTGAATTCTCTTTTCTTGTTCAGCTCGTTGATAGTGGTTTCTTTGTTGATAATTTGTCGGTCTATTGGTTCTCCAGTACCCGTTCCGGTTGTCGTTATTCCCTCTGTAATAGTTGTTGCCGTTCCTGGGTGAATTATAGTTATTGCCATATTCTCTTCTAAATCCATAACCGGTTCTTTGTTGAAATCTATTGTCGTTTCTTGGTGCGAAGTTATCACGTGGTTCGTAATTATTGTTTCTTCGTACTGTGTCTTGTGGATTCCACTGCTTTTTGCTCTCGTTTTCACGTGCGCTTCGTCTTTTTCTTGCGTCACCTTCCGAAAATATGAACTCTAGTTCCCATAGAAAACCTTTAAATGCTTTGACGTAATTGCCTCCGCGACCTACTAATGATTGCTGGTATTTCAATGGTAACTTCATCGCGCATAATTTAATCAACTCTCCGTCACTGTATGGTACATCTAAGCATTGATTTTTCTTTGCCATTAATTCGAAAAATTTCACGAGACACTTCTCTCCTGAATTTTCAAAATATGGGTTCTGTAATAATTCGTACTTCACTCTGTTCTGTGCTTCGCTAGACCAATATCGTGAGAGAAACTTCTCTCTGAAATCTTCGTACGATCGGCATGTCGCTGCAACATTTTGCATGGTTTCTGCGACTGTTCCTGACATGTGTGCACATATAAAGTCTAATTTGTGTGCTAGCGTCCAGTGTTCTGGTAATCCTACTCGGAATTGATCAATAAAAGTTCGTGGATGTAATGAGTTTCCTTCTCGAAAGTGTTGAAATTTTCTGACTGTGAGGAAATGATCGATGTCGTACTTCGTCATAGTTCCATATGAAATTCGCGATTCTTCGCCACTTTTGTTTCTGATCATTTCTCCCGTCGTTCTTTCCGGTTCTGGTAGATCCATTGGATGTTGTCCACTGTAACTTTCGCCTACCCTTGTGTAGTATCGTTGGAGTGGTGCGCAATAATTTTCTTCCATCGGTTGTGAACGTGTAGCTGAATGCATTGCACTGTACTCTTCGCGACCTGTCTTTCCATTGTCAGGTATTGGTTCGGTATCTTATCTGGCTAACCTTGCTGCTTCATTGTACTGTCTTGAAATACATTAGTGGTTCCGCATGTGTTTGTGATGACGTTTGTTCATCAAGAATTTTGAAACGTGTTTGTTGCTGTGCAGGCTGTTTGATTTCACGTATGTTACTTTCCGCCTGCGATTGGAATCGCAAATGCGTAATATCTTCGTTAATTGCTTGTTTTTCCGGTGCTGTTACAAATACGGATGTGGTTGCAGACTCTGTGCTTGTTCGATGCTGTTCACTACGCTATTCAATGGTTTGCAACAACTCTGTTGGCAATTTCTGAAATTGTCGCTTCGTTTGCGCTTCTATTTTGACTATGCGGTTATCATATCTTTTCAGCGCTGCTTTTGTGATACGTTTGTGTAACACACTGTTTTCAACAATTTAAGCGCTGTACCTGCTGCTTGTCTAGTAATTTCGTTTATCTGTTTCTCTAGTTTCTTGACTTCTCCCTGGGTGTTGTTTCGTAATGTTTTGATCTCGTCCTGAATGTCATTACGCAATGTTTGTACGTCCACTTGTACCTTGTCAATGTCTGTTATCAATTGATTGTTACCTGTTATTAAGTTTCCTATCACTTCTCGAGATTCTTTTGTCTCGTCTTCAATATGACTTAGGTGTAATTGAATTTTTTTGTTTTGTTCTTTAATCTCACGCATTTGTCTCGTGGTTTCTGCATTCTGAATTTGAATTTGGTTCTCTATGTCTTTATTTTGCCTTGTCATGGTTTCCGTCATTTGTTGTAATAATTCTGCCAGATTGGTGGGTCCTATTGCGTTTTCTTCCGACGTCCTACGCTCTGTGTTTTCGCCCAAGTATTGGTTCACAACCGATTGCATTGAACTATGCTGTGACACGTTTCTGCTCGCATTCCTTGTACTCTGTGGTGAGGGAGCTCTGATTACTTGTACTATGGGTTCTACGTATTCAAGACGCAAGTTAGAATCCTCATCGACTGTCACTCTACTTTCCTGCTCCTCTGTCGTATGCTGACTTACGTTTTCTATGCCTTGACGTACATTATCCTCGCTATGGTGCGTTATATGTCCTACTTATCGCGATACTGCATCGTCTGTTGTACTGTCCTCTATTCTCTGTCCACTTTTCGGTCAAGGTCTCGATCTGCCATTGCTAATCTTTCCGAATCCCTTATTTTCTGTTTTAAAAGCAATTCACGCGCCCTACTTCGAGTCAACATGCGCTCATACGATCTCACTTGTTTCGTAAACTTTTTGCACACACGACTTGACAATCAATTCACTTACTTGTTGGGTCAGAACCAACCTGTCAACGATGTATCCGCCACCTGTGCGCTTGCATTGGAGAGAAAACTTAATTCTAACAATTTTGAAAATTGATAACTTAATTATGCTATTGTCTCTGCTAAAATGTCTCACTTTCTATTGAATACTTTCTTACTATCTATCGCTGCAGCTACTATTTTCAACTATTTATGCATTTCAAAAAAATTTTTTTTATTACGAAAATTTTGTAACGGGATATTTTTCTGACCTAGTTAGGCATGTGGTCGACCTTCAATCATGGTATTTTACCATCCTGGCAGGGTCGCCATTCTCTAACATTCTGTGTGGTGTCTGTTGTTCTAAGTCGTGTCTCCGTACCACTTTCGCACAACGACGCTCTGAGCGTGTTTTTTAGGGAATTGACTAGTTTGAACCTGGGACCTGTTGCTGGTAAGGAGACGCCAGACCACACATGACATGTAGAGTTCAGAAGAGTTCAGTGAGACTAGTGATGATATAACCAAATACTTAATGATTTCAGCGTCACCTCCACTGCACTCCCTGTAAAAGAATCTTAATACTAACTAAATTTAGTGGAAGGGGTTCAAGGCTTTCCTATTTTTAGTTATCTGGTAAAATAACGTCGAAAATGCAGTTAAGTTTACCATTGGAAATTTTATTCTACTCAGAAAACATTGTTTATAAATTGCACTATTGATAAAAGGAAATGTTTTAATACAGGATGATAAAAACCAACTGTGTTCAACAAAAATGTGAACGAATGTTCCCTGAATGGGTTTCCAAGTTTTACAATGGATCGAAGAATGACCTATGCCGTATCACATCTATAATCTAGGTTTAAATTAAGTTTCACAAAAGAGAAAACTATCAAAATGGTCTACAGTGACCCTCAATTATCATTAATTACTTATCTAACTTGTCGTAAATTACAGTGGCTGATGTGGCTTCTCAATAATTATATAACAGAAAAATCATCGCGTTTCAGATTTTAACTTACGTAGCAAATGTGAATACCATGAGCTTCAATTGACGATCGACACTAGTATTACATAAAAAGGGGATGTAACAGATGAGACTTCTGCAGTTCTGAGTGAAGCCTTATGCGCTCAAAAATGCGGCATCGGCTGCGTTCATTACCTTGTCGGTGTTCGTCAGCGGGCGGCGGCCGGCGCAGCTCCGTACAGCTCACCGTCTCCCAAGCAACTCTTTTTCTAACTTCTCCTTATTACAATTTACCGAAGTTTGTTTAAAAAAAACTATCTGGCTGTGTTTTCATATGACCAATCAGGTCTCAATGTTAACCTTAAGCTCCGCCTACAAAAATTCTGTCTCTCCAATGAGAAACGTTATACTTTTCGTGGTGGGGCAATGTTTTTAACGTTTGCAACGTAACAGAGACGCGAAAAAGCTGGCGACGTGGGTGTCCGTCCCTGGGAAGGTATGACATGCATTTAGGCATTCTTGTGTTAGTCTGTGGTATTCCATTTGCTCACTCGTTACTCATATTACTTTGGTTAATTTAATGTCACGTTTTATTCGGAGCTATGTGAAATACCACTGGATTTGCTTATCATGTCAGGGTTTTCATGGAAGGTGTTGGATTTGCCCGACACCTTACAGTGTGTAAGCGTAGGGACTGATGACATTAGCAGTTAAGTCCCATAAGATTTCACACACATTTGAACATTTGAACAGTCTTTGTGTGGCTCAGAATGACGCTGTGAATGGTGATTTCCTTAATTACTATGTCCTCTGATGACGTCCGGTGAAGAAAGTCAGAGTCTGTCGTGGAAGAGACAGACAGTAATGGTTATGTACTAAGAAAACCAATTTCTCACTAAACGTTTAACAGATTAACCTTCCACCCTTTCGTGCATTTTTCTGAAATTAACGCACTATACAAAAAAATTGTATGTACAATTTTTGATTTTTCTTTCTGCCTTACACAGCTCCACATATTTCCCAGAAAAATAGCACATGCAAACTATCTCACGAAATCTCATCAGCATAGGTGTAACACACTGATGTGACAAAAGTCATGGGATAGCGACATGCAAATATACAGATGGCGGTAGTATCGCGTACGTAAAGTATAAAAGGGGAGTGCACTGGCGGAGCTGTCATTTGCACTCTGGTGATTCATATGAAAAGGTATCCGACGTGGTTATGGCCGCACGACGGTAATTAACAGACTGAACGCAGAATTGTTGTTGGAGCAAGAAGCGTGGGACATCCCATTTCGGAAATCCTTAGGGTTTTTTCCGAGATCCACAGTGTCAAGAGAGTGCCGAGAATACCAAATTTCAGACGTAACGACAACGCAGGGGCCGACGGCCCTCGCTTAACGACGGAGAGCAACGGCGTTTGCGTAGAGTTGTCAGTGCTGACAGACAGGCAGCAATGCGTGAAATAACCACAGAAATTTTCAGATCTCTAGTGGTACGCTGTCCGTTACAAATGATGTCTATGATTTGGAATCAAGTCTTTCCATTCAACCACATACCTGCATTGTACCCGATGGAGCAGTCCTTTGATGATTACAGCCACTAATGAATCGTATTTCTGCCACTCTAATATCTCAAAACGAGTCACCTTTTACGAACCTATCTCCTACAGTAAAATTTTACATAGTCCCTATGCCTCTTGCAGCAGCTGTCATTTCTGCAGCTTTGTGTTTGTGACCATTCCAATTTAAGTCGGAACTAAGTAGAAGTCGGAGAGAACAATATCCACCACCTTCTGCAACCTGTGTAGAAACAGAGTGACCAAAGTTAATGTGACAGGACCGTGTTTTTACCATTGGAAACGGGAACACGTTGTCGCAGTTCCGCCAACAGTGTACGTTGTGTAAGGTCAGCGCCAAACGAAGCCTGCTCCTGCAACACGAGGTAGGTCAAAAGAAAGTATGGGAACTGGGAGAAGGACGAGGATTTTACTACTGCATTGTGGTGCGTCCCCAAACCTCATACAGACACCGCAGTCCAAAGCAGATCCGTGTCCCTCAGATCCCATTCATGTCTATCACCCCAACATGCTATCATCGTTATTCTGTAGTATCCAACAGAGAAAAATCACGGACTATAAAAGCTACACTAACTACACCTGATAGAGAACTGCACAAGATTTTTAGTGCATCTCTCTCCTCCCATATATGGAAAGAAACACCGTCTGCATACCAGCATCGAGCACATGTGATGATCCTATTAAATATATAGGTATTGATTCACTGCACAGACCAGTGCAAAGTTGCAAGTGCAGTGCAAGGATGACCATATTCCACAAACCATACAATAAGTTGCAGGAGAAGCTCACTGTGACACTGTGTCGTTGTTTGAAACATTGTTTTTTTGCTGTAACGTGCTTTGAACACTGCCATATATGTTTTTTTCCGCCACGACTTCGAGCTATGGGACTCAGTTGCTAAGGTCATCAGTCCCCTACAATTTAGAACTACTTAAACCTAACTAACCTAAGGACATCACATACATCCATGCCCGAGGCAGGATTCGAACCTGCGACCGTAGCGATCGCGCGGTTCCAGACTGTAGCGCCTAGAACCGCTCGGCCACCCCGGCCGGCTATTGCGAATGTAGATAGATGACTGTGAAGTACGTCCATTCATTGTTAATTCTCGAACATATACATCATCAAAGTATACCAGATAGTGCTCTACGTATTTCTAGCACCTCAAGCATAGTGCATCATTTACGATCTATCTCTATGCGGATGGGTGTCACTGGGAATTCTCACAGTCTTAGAATAAAATTAGCGTCTGAAAGACCCTCTCGCACTGTCTTTGACCAACCTGCTCTGCAGCACCGTTACTTATTTAATCTGCAGCTTACCAGAAGTAGACCGCTACATTCTGTGTCTCGTGAATGAATGGACC
Source organism: Schistocerca serialis cubense (assembly GCF_023864345.2). NCBI lineage: Eukaryota > Metazoa > Arthropoda > Insecta > Orthoptera > Acrididae > Schistocerca > Schistocerca serialis. Next base: position 530,036,858 of record NC_064640.1, read on the forward strand.
TTGCCGAGTCCTCGCCCATCCAAGTGCACCAGATTTCTCCAGACGCGCCCGTGTCGAAAAGGTTAGCACCCCTTATCGGTGTATAGTAACAGATTTGGAAGTGTTGTGATGTAATAGCAGACGGTTAAGAAGAACAAGAATCGGGTGGTTTTTATGAATGATGGAGCTCCAGACGGATGGAGTTCGAAGCATTTTATTTAAATCAACTACGCTATCAATAGTAAAGTATTGTTCTAGTGTTTGGGATCAGTACCAGGAGGGTATTGGTAATAGAGAACATAGACACATGCACTCCTAAGGCTAGACGGTTCTGCTCTTAAAACAGGCTATAATGTTAGATCGCTTCAGTTTGAAACCGATCAGTCATGTGGCAGCAGCGCTGTTAATATTCCAATGTAAGAAATATTTCCAGCACATGACATACATCCTTCCTGCAGGTTTCTCTACGATAAACTATGGTAATCAACTGTAAAATGAAAAAAAAACTACTTCCTTAAGATATCGATTCTGTGTGATAGATGCACAATGTAGCTTTCCAGACATGTATAGCATCCACTGTTCACATGCGATCACAGTTCAGAAATTGTACTATGCTCGCATCAGTCCTATATAAAATGATCGTTAGTAACGGACAATACCTCTTACAAGGAAACAGATAAATGCATATCAGCGGCATCCGACGTGTAAAATTACACGTCATGTCGCCACTAACTCTGCAAACAGGACATATGCCAAGCAGATGTATACATGTGGATTGCATTTTTCACAAACACCTATCGCTAACTGAGAATCATCTTAGTTATAAAACTGAAGTCTCGATTTTATACCCAAGATGCGGCAAGGGAATGGAGTACATCGCATAAATCTTCGTTCGTTTAGAGGAATGTGTCGAAACAGGATGGTCACGTTTCATCACACATGAGATGGAAGTCCTGTGATGACCGAGACGTTTGGTGTTAAGTAGATAGTGCTCTGAGTCAAATACAGAACACGAGGTTGTATACGAGTCACTACGTAAAGCGACTGATGCATCCTGACAGAACAGCGGAAAAATGGTCAAATGACGTGCGACAACATCTCTGTCCCTCTCTAGAATGCATCATCAGTTTACCATATATCGTACCTCGTTACAGCTCCATCTCAATCGATCATCCCGTCCACTCCCTGTTATCCTTTAACGCAGGTGCATGTAAGTTTAGAGGCAGATGCTTCTCTGTTTTTCTGAAATACGTCAAATACAGTAGTCATCTCGCGTGTATCACTGTTACCTCTATAGACATACAGTAGAATGGTGCATCGACGGAAAAAAGTGATTGTTTCCCTGGTTCCCTTCGCTTCCATGTCGACGTTTTCTCGGATACCTCATACTTGTTCCCATGTACAAGAGTTGTTCTGCGCCAACCAAAAGACACGCAATTACTTCCTCAATTTCCCCGCATTTCAGCGCATTGTCCCTCAATTTATACATATTTTCCAAGATTTTTCGCAATTCTATCGATTTTTTACGTCACTTCCACCCATGCGATCATGACATAAAGTCTGGTTCCATGTTCTAAAACGGCTTGTGAATGTAGTACAGCTGTCAACACCTAGCGCAAATTCACTATTTTTCTGATCGTGAGGCGTAGTATAGCACTGTACTCGATTGCATCCAGTCACCTCCACCGACATATTCAACATTTGCAGTGCGTTTGCTCTGTTTTCTGTATGTTTCTCTATGTGCGTGTGACGCTGACGGCTCCTAGGACCCAGTCCTCCTACTGGTGGACCCAACTTCGAACATAGAACACGTTTTTGTTGTTGTGGTCTTCTGTCCGAAGACTGGTTTGATGCAGCTCTCCATGCTACTCTATCCTCTACAAGCCTCATCATTTTCGAGTAACTACTACAACCTACATTCCTCTGAATCCGCTTACTGTATCCATCTCTTGGTCTCCCTCTACGATTTTTACACACACGCTTTCTTCTAATACTAAATTGGTGATCCCTTGATGCCTCAGAACATGTCCTACCAACCGATCCCTTCTGCTAGTCAAGTTGTGCCACAAATTCCTCTTCTCACCAATTCTATTTAGTACCTCTTCATTAGTTACGTGATCTACCCATCTAATCTTCAACATTCTTCTGTAGCACCACATTTCGAAAACTTCTATTCTCTTCTTGTCTAAACTATTTGTCGTCCATGTTTCACTTCCACAGCCGTCCGCTGTGACCGAGCGGTTCTAGGCGCTTCAGTCTGGAACCACGCTGCCGCTGCGGTCGCAGGTTCGAATCCTGCCTCGGGCATGGATGTGTGTGATGTCCTTAGGTTAGTTAGGTTTACGTAGTTATAAGTCTTGGGGACTGATGACCTTAGATGATAAGTCCCATAGTGCTTAGAGCCATGTGAACCATTTTCACTTCCACACATGGCTACACTCCGTACAAATACTTTCAGAAAAGACTTTCTGACACTTAAATCTATACTAGGTGTTAACAAGTTACTCTTCTTCAGAAACTCTTTTTTTGCCATTGCCAGTCTACATTTTATACCCTCTGTACTTCGCCCATCATTAGTTATTTTGCTCTCCAAATAGCAAAACCAATCTACTACTTTTAATTGTTACGTTTCCTAATCTAATTCCCTCAGCATCGCCTGATCTCATTCGATTACATTCCATTATCCTCGTTTTGCTTTTGTTGATGTTCATTTTATATCCTTTCAAGACATTGTCCATTCCGTTCAACTGATCTTCCAGGTCCTTTACTGTTTCTGAGAGAATTACAATGCCATCGGCAAACTTCAAAGTTTTTATTTCTTCTCCATGGATTTTAATTCCTACTCCAAATTTTTCTTTCGTTTCCTTTACTGTTTGTTCAATATAGAGATTGAATAACATCGGGGATGGGCTACACTCCTGTCTCACTCCCTTCCCAACCACTGCTTCCCTTTCATGCCCCTCGACTCTTACAACTGCCATCTGCTTTCTGCACACACTGTAAATAGCCTTTCGCTCCTTGTATTTGACCCCTGCCACCTTCAGTATTTGAAAGAATGTATTCCAGTCAACATTGTCCAAAGCCTTCTCTAAGTCGTAAGGTCAGTATTGCCTCATGTGTTCCAAAATTTCTACGAAATCCAAACTGATCTTCCCCGAGGTTGGCTTCTGCCAGTTTTTCCATTCGTCTGTAAAGTGTTAGTATTTTGCAGCTGTGGCTTATTAATCTGATAGTTCGGTAATTTTCACACCTGTCAACATCTGCTTTCTTTGGGATTGGAATTATTATATTCTTCATGAAGTCTGAGGGTATTTCGCCTGTGTCATACATCTTGCTCACCAGATGGTAGAGTTTTGTCAGGGCTGGCTCTCACAAGTCTATCAGTAGTTCTAATGGAATGTTGTTTACTCCTGGGGCCTTGTTTCGACTTAGGTCTTTCAGTGCTCTGTCAAATTCTCCACGCAGTATCATATCTCCCATTCCATCTTCATCTACGTCCTCGTCCATTTCCATAATATTGCCCTCAAGTACATCGCCTTCGTATAGACCGTCTATATACTCCTTCCACCTTTCTGCTTTCCCTTCTTTGGTTACAAGAGTTTTTCCATCTGAGCTCTTGATATTCATACAAGTGGTTCTCTTTTCTCGAAAGATCTCTTTAAGTTTCCTGTAGGCAGTATCTATCTTACCTCTAGTGATATATGGTTCTACATCCTTACATTTGTCATCTAGCCATCCCTCCCTAGGCATTTTGCATTTCCTGTCGATCTCATTTATGAGACCTTTGTATTCCTTTTTGCCTGCTTCATTTATTTAATTTTCATATTTTCTCCTTTCATCAATTAAATTCAATATCTCTTTTGTTACCCAAGGATCTCTACTAGCCCTCGTCTTTTTACACACTTGATCCTCTACTGCCTTCACTATTTTATATCTCAAAGCTACCAGTTCTTCTCCTTCTTGTCAATCGTCCCCTAATGGTCTCTCTGAAACTCTCTGAAACAACCTCTAGTTCTTTCAGTTTATCCAGGTCCCATCTCCTTAAATTTCTGTTTTTTTGCAGCTTCATCAGTTTTAATGTACTGTTCATAACCAATAGATTGTGGTCAGAGTCCGCATCTGCTCCTGGAAATGTCTTACAATTTAAAAACTGGTTCCTAAATCTCAATCTTACCATTATATAATCTAACTGAAACCTTCCAGTGTCTCCAGGCCTCTTCCACGTATGCAACCTTCTTTTATGGTTTTTAAACGAAGTGTTAGCTATGATTAAGTTATGCTTTGTGCAAAATTCTCCGAAGTGGCTTCCTCTTTCAGTTATTCCTTATCCCCAGTCCATATTCACCTACTACTTTTCCTTCTCTTCTTTTTCCTACTATCGAATTCCAATCCACCATGACTACTAAATTTTTGTCTCCTTTCACTGTCTGAATAATTTCTTTTACCCCATCAAACATTTCTTCACTTGCTTCATCATATGCGGAGCTAGTTGACATATAAACTGGTACTACTGTGGTAGGCGTGGGCTTCGTGCCTATCTTGGCTACAATAATGGGTTCAGTATGCTGTTGTTAGTAGCATACCCCCGATCCTATTTTTCTATTAATTATTAAACATACTCCTGGATTACCTCTATTTGGTTTTTGTATTTATAACCTAGTATTCACCTGACCAGAAGTCGTGTTCCTCCTGCCACCGAACTCCACTAATTCCCACTGTATCCAACTTTAGCCTATCCATTTCCCTTTTTAAATTTTCTAACCTACCTATCCGATTAAGGGATCTGACATTCCACGCTCCGATCCGTAGAACGCCAGTTTTGTTTCTCCTGATAACGACGTCCTCATGAGTAGTCACCGCCCGGAAATCCGAATGGGGGTCTATTTCACCTCCGGATTATTTTACCCAAGAGGACGCCATCATAAGTTAACCATACAGTAAAGCTGCATGCCCTCGGGAAAAATTACGGCTGTAGCTTTCAACTTGCTTTCAGCCGTTCGCAGTGCCAGCACAGAAAGGCCGTTTTGGCTAGTGTTACAAGGCCAGATCAGTCAATCATCCTGACTGTTCCCCCTGCAACTACTGGAAAGGTTGCTGCTCCTCTTCAGGAACCCCACGTTTGTGTGGCCTCTCAACAGATACCTCACCGTTGTGGTTGCACCTACGGTACGGCTATCTGTATCGCTGAGGCACGCAAGCCTCTCCACCAACGGCAAGGTCCATGGTTCATGGAGGGACTGTAATCAAAAAAGCTTTACCCAGTGAAAAGAGACTACCAGTAATAGTCAACAGAAGGTATATAAATCAGTAAGAAATTAGCACCCCTCCATAGTCCAGCACCGCAGATCCTTCCTTTTGCTGTAGCGCTCGCCAAACCGGAAACGCTGGTACTCATCTGAAACTCTGTAGACCAGGTTCCCGGTTCATCACACTCCCCGTGTCAAGTGCTGACGTGAGTCGTCATTTCTTTGCATTATTTCGTGTAATGTTATGTTTACAGTGACGCAATGTTGTTGGTCATTACCAAGCTTCATTTTCTCTCCACCTGTTAAGATTAAGATATACACTGGTGTCCAAAATTAAAGCAACAAACTTAATTTTGCAAATTTGCTTTTACTTTGCCTCGAAACAGTATTAACAGGTGATACTAAAGCAGAAACAATGTACAGAATAGAGAACGTAAACAATTGCAACACGCATGACGGTTCACAAAAAAGTTCTTCGTTTGTCCCAACTTAACAGATAGGCACACACAACCCGACAACTGGCTAATGTGCTCAACATGGGGTGTAACCACAGCTGGCAGCACTACAGTTTGACAAAGATGGGGTATGCTGTGAATTATTCCATCGATCTCGTGTTGAGGTAATAATGCCCATTCTTCCTGCAGAGCTGCTTGCAAGTCTAGGAGAGTAGTTGGTGAATGCTGACGTGATCCAACCCGTCTCCCTGGGGCATACCAGACGTGCTCTATTGGATTCAAATCAAGAGAGTGAGCAGGCAGCGCCATGCGTGCAGTGTCTTCCATTTCCAAGAAAACATCAGAGTTCAAACATCAGAGTTCAAACATCATCGTCCATCAGTATGAACTCTTGGCCTGCAGCATCTCGCAACAACTGCACTTAAGGTTCCAAGATCTCGTCACGGTACCTGACAGCACTTAAGCCTTGCTGATCCTTCCGTAAAATTTCATGAAGAGGTGTTCGAATGGCCAACATAATCCCTAGCCACACTGTTAGGGATTCCCCTAGATATCGGTCCCTTACCACAATGTTTGGGTCCCAAAATCGTGTTCCACGTTCCCTCCAGATGCGAGTACCTCGAGAATCACTCTCCAGACCAAATCGGGACCTATCTGTGAGAAGAACATTGACCCATTGTTCGACCGTCCAGGTGGCATGTTGATGACTCTACTCTAGACGTTCCCCTCTGTGAAGACGCGTCAGAGCTACACATACGGCAGGTTTCCGACAATAAAGGCCACTCTGCCGAAGCCTTCTGTACACCTTTTACCCCAATGCAGCAGACGGAAAACGGAGCAGCAACGCTCCAGCAGGTCGCAGGGAATGGGCGCGGACCACAGAGGAAGCGCCTGCAGCCGTTGGTGGAGGGGGAAGGCCATAGGCATAAATACTGGACCAGGTCCACTCGAGGAGCTGTCTCAGGTCGCACCTGATGAAGGTCACGAGCTACGTGACCGAAATATCGTGCAAGTACGACGCTAATATCCGGCAGAACACCCAACAACCCAAGATGTCACTACCCCGTTTGATAGATGCCATGACATCAGCGATGGTGTGATTGTCTGGGGCTGGATGTTTGTTGCCCTCATCATTTCGTTACCAGTCGTGGCAGTGGCTAGATTGGACTGTGTAAAAATTGGACTGTGTAAAAATTCGAACTTTGTACGGGCACTGATGACCGCGCTATTGAGCGCCCCGCCGGCCGGTGTGGCCGAGCGGTTCTAGGCGCTTCAGTCTGGAACCGCGCGACCGCTACGGTCGCAGGTTCGAATCCTGCCTCGGGTATGGATGTGTGTCATGTCCTTAGGTTAGTTAGGTTTAAGTAGTTCTAAGTTGTAGGCGACTGATGACCTCAGATGTTAAGTCCCATAGTGCTCAGGGCCATTTGAGCGTCCCACAAACCAAACGTCATCAACGATGGCGTGATTGTCCGTTGATCGGAATGCTATCTTCCTTGCAGACCTCGATCGTACAGACATCTGTTGGCAGTCTGTATGATTGTATCGGGAATTAGACGCTGGAGAGGAAAATAGCAGTTTGTTCAAATGGTTCAAATGGCTCTAAGCACTATGGGGCTTAACATCTGAGGTCATCAGTCCCCTAGACTTAGAGCTACTTAAACCTAACTAAGCTAAGGACATCACACACGTCCATGCTCCAGGCAGGATTCGAACCTGTGACCGTAGCAGCAGGGCGGTCCCGGACTGAAGCGTCTAGAACCGCTCAGCCACAACGGCCAGCGCGGTTTGCTGCTTTAATTTTGGATACAAGTGTATTTGTAGCACTCTAGTTGCAATACATGACATAATCTGGTCAGGACAGCACATGCTTCTCTGTCAGGCATAATATCAGTCAAATTAGGATCTGTTCGATTCTGAAACAGCAGTGCCAGAGACAGAGTAGTTACCTGCCTGCATTTGCTGGGTCGCTCAATGCGGGAAACATTATACATAGCAGTGCGTCCTCGGCACTGGTCCTCTCTGCCTGTTGCGTGCAGCAACAGGTTAGTCATAGTTGGGGGGTCGCTGATACCCCTGCGTGAATCGATTTTCCGAGGTTCCACTGACCTACATCAGCCGAACAGCCGAATGTTATCGTCTTGCTCCCTCTGTGCGAGTCTGGTAGCTTGGTAGTTGGAAGAAGACGACAGCAGAGTCGTCGCTTTTGTTTAGCACTGGCACTGCGGCTGGTAGCATTAGTCTAATGAAAAGCAACGCTCTCATCAATGTCTTTCTTCCGTCCCTACAGCGCCGCAAGATATCCTCTGTGAAACGCCCACAATCTAACTCTTTGTCCCTTCCTTATATAGAAATAAAAAGACACAAGCTAGACATGGAGATGACGCAGCGCTTAAAACGCAGGCCTTGTATTCCACAGGAGCTGCATTCCGATTCCAGATTATCTAAATTGATACCATGAAACTAGAACTTGTAGTAATGCAATTCTATAACATTATTTTTGTCACAAAGGAAACAAACACTTCTGATGCTAACCATACCATGCGCAAAAGTTTCCTCGTACCAAGCAATGTTATTTAAGTTTCTGAAATTTTGCCCATGATAGTGTTAAATAATCTGTAAATAAGATATGGAACTTCTCACCAGAATGATATTAATTGGTAGCGGCATGATTTTCTCCAATGTTACAGAATATAAAAGAATTTCAAGGAGTTGTTTCTAGAATGAAATTTTCACTCTACAGCGGAGTGTGCGCTGATACGAAACTCCCTGGCAGATCAAAACTGTGTGCGGGTCTGAGACTCGAACTCGAGAACTTTGTCTTTCGCGGGCAAGTGCTCTACCAATTTTTTTTTTATTTCTCTTTATTGATCGTTGTGTTTGGTCGTTGCGGACGTCGCAAGACATCCTGTTCAAGTTCGGTGGTTGATCCTTCCACTCAGTTTTTTATTACAGAGGCCAGCCGGCTCTCTGACCGAACACGGTGAACCACCGTGCAGGCATCCAACTGAGCTACCCAAGCACGACTCACGGCCCTTCCTCACAGCTTTAATTCCGCCAGTACCTCGTCTCCTACCTTCCAAACTTCGCAGAAGCTCTCCTTTCTTCCAGGACTGCTAGTTCTGCAAGGTTCGCAAGAGAGCTTCTGTGAAGTTTGTAAGGTAGTGTAACACCCCAAGAAACCCGAAAACCCAAATAAGAATATCATGATAATTTAAAGTAGGGAACAGTGTTATCCTGACAGGTACGACAACTTTGACAATAATGTAACACCTTAAAGTTTTGATGAACACCAGTTTCAATAATTATTGAGTATGTCATGATATAAAGCTGGAAGGAAAGTAAGGTTATTTTTAATTAGCTATCAAACATATCAGTAATAACTGCAAATCAGTAGGACGAAAGTTAAGTCCAAAGTAATATGTCGGTCACAGATAACATTTATTGTGAAAGAGAGTTGTAAACGCGGCGAAAAGGAAATTCAATGCGCTTACAATGCTCGAGGATGGAAAAGTTAGTCGCTTGCTAGCTTGCTTGCTATCAAGTCGAGAGAGAGCACCGTTTGTTATAGTACTACAAACGGAACGCTACGAGATTGTTTCTTTTTTTAAAAAAAAAAAGTAATATTGTGTGATAGAGATGCGCGGGCTTTGTTCTTAGTTATTCTGACTTGAGAACTTGAACTGAAGTGATACTCTGATAGTGCACGATGAGTTAATGAACTCTAATTATTGGAGATATTATTGTTGGACTCAACCTTCATCAAAGTGAACAGTTACACGAAGAATGGTCATAGTATCGAAGACTGCAATACCTGATTAGCCTTGAGTAGGAAACATTAATACGGCCACACGAAGATAATACAAATACGCCGATTGTAAAAGTTGTCGTAATTGTCACAATCACTTAATTGAAAAGAATCGTACTTGATCTGATCCATCGGTGTGCTTGTGATGTGATGATTATAAACTAGCTACCAAGAAGAATCAATAAAATTGTTCGTCAGTAATGGGAATCTCACGTGTTGGCTCCATCATTAATTGAACTGTGTGATAGTTGATGATCAAAATTAATTAACTGTGAACATTTTAATTGAAAGAGTGACTTGATGAACATTGAGCATTGAAAGGAGTGTTTTGCCGAAATAATATAATGACGCACGAAAGCAAGATAGCATTATAGATTATCTTTGGATTTGCGTCGTACCCTAGTGAACAATTCTGCCTAGCAGCGTAACAACTACTGATATTGAACCGCAAATGAATTTTTCCTCGCTTCAGTGGTGTGAAACGACGCTGGTGATGAATGATTCACTCAATACCGCAATGACTAACTAACCGGACATATCAAATCACCATAAAACTATAACAGACAATTAAAATCAGCAGTTCGCATCGCCGAGAAGACTGTGCAGACTCACAAACAGACTTTCATACATTAGGCGAGAAACAATTTTCTTTAGAGATTTTCAGGCGCTGTTCCCCGTTATCCGACGGGAACAACCATCACTGCGTGTCGCGTCTCCATTCCACAGAGCCGGCATGACTGGCCGAGCGGTTCTAGGCGCTACAGTCTGGAACCGCCCGACCGCTACGGTCGCAGGTTCGAATCCTGCAATGGGCACGGATGTGTGTGATGTCTTTAGGTTGGTTAGGTTTAAGTAGTTCTAAGTTCTAGGGGACTGATGACCTCAGCAGTTAAGTCCCATAGTGCTCAGAGCCATTTGAACCATTCCACTGACCGAGTTGTAGCAGCAGCGGCTCAACATCAACAGCGACAACAAAAAGGGAGAGGGGACGTCACAGTAGGAGACGAGGTACTGGCGGAATTAAAGCTGTGAGGACGCGGTGTGAGTTGTGCTTGGGTAGCTCAGTTGGTAGAGCACTTGCCCGCAAAAGGCAAAGGTCCCGAGTTCGAGTCTCGGTCCGGCACATAGTTTTAATCTTCCAGGAAGTTTCAATTTCAAGGAGCTCAAAAAGAAGCTCGTACAGTCACTAATACGCCCCATACTTGAGTATGGTGATGATATTCTCCAAGGACTTTCGTACGAAAACTCACGCAGGCTGAAAGTGAAGATGTGTCCTTTTGTCCGATAAATTAGTGACGTACGCTATTCCTATTATATTACTCCTGCCTACGAACAGTTATAATGGCTGGGTGCCGATAAGTGTACAGACAATCGGAATCTGTGTGTGATCTATCGTTTTCTCAATCATTGCACCCACTCTTATTTATCTTCAACTCTTTCACTGCTATCTGAACAGCACAGCAGAAATACTCGTTCTCAACAATGCAGAATTCTCTTTGTCCCATCATACAACACTGCCATGTTCTCTAAATCATTTGGTATATCAGGAACCCGACTCTGGAACAATTTACCTCGAATTTTCAGAGAAATTAAATTACTTTCAAAATTCATAAGACGGTTAATGGTCTACCTTCTATCACAGTAGCTCATTCTCTCACAACTTTTCCCTTTCCTCTATCGGCAAAGTTTTTTCCGAATTATGTTCTTCCCAACAACCACTGTCACTGTCTTCTCCTCCTTGCGTATCTCTTCTGCTTCTGTAATACTAAACGCAGATTCAAATGGGCTAAACTAATCTATGTTATTCTTAATGCCCTTTACTAGTATTATCATTGTTACTATTATTAGTGTCAACTTATTATTAGCATCATTAGTATCCATTATTATAATTATTAGTGTCTATTACTATTATTATTATTATTATTATTATGAAATGTCCCCTTTGAAAAATTATACATGACTGTGCTTAAACTGACACACAATATTTTTAGCGCAACGCAATCTGACTTTCAAAAATCCCTGCAAAAAAATGGCCCTGACTAACATTAACCTATACGTTTCACAAATCGCTTACCTCACAAAAATCTTGGTTACTCGAACTACTGCAATACAGCGAGCGCCACTACTGCCAGCTAAATAAAAGATTCAAACTACGGAAGGCACTAACTACTGATAGGGATAGTTAGCAAATGAAAGATTTTAATAGAGAACAAACAATGTATTTACCTTAATATCGTCAAAAGTCATAATATATATAGCAGTTCATGACATCCAGTCTTACAAATTTCAAAACTCCGCCATATCTTTCCCCACATCCACCACTGCTGGCGGCTCACCTCCAGCTACGCAACGCTACATGCTGTTAACATCCAGCTGCCCAACACTACAATGGCAGACAACAATGCAAACTAGCCACAGACTGCGCACAGCACAGCCAGTGATTTTCATACAGAGCGCTACGTAACATTGCCAATAAGAAAACATAAACAGCCTACTTACATAGCCCCCATGCTCCCCACAAAAATTTTACAAATTGTTTTGGGCACTGGTCAATACATATTTGTTAACATTTTTTCACAATTACAATAATAAAGAAATCATATGCACACACTTATTGATACAATGTTGATCAAAAGCTAAAATTTTCTCACAGTCCATAAAGACAGTCCTGATCATTCATCACAGTAAAATAGCAGTGTTTTTCTCAAAGTCTGAGCAGTAAAAGAAAATGCACACGGAAGTAGTGGATTTCCATACAGTCTTGCAGAAGTAGTGTTGTCCTTCCAACGAAAAGACAGTGCTGACTCTTGACATGCAGACAGGTAATGGGCCACAACAGAGCAAACCCACCACAGAGTCAGTCAAAGTTTTGAAGAATATTGGTAGGTACGTCATCACAGAGCAGACCCACTATAGTCTTGGTAGAGATTGTGGTATTGGTGGGCCACCAGAGGTGCAGACCCACTGCAGTCCTTGCAGAAATAATGGTACTGGTGAGTGAGCAAAGGTGTAGACCTACTGTAGTCCTTGTAGAAATAATGGTATTGGTAGGTCGTCAAAGACGCAGACCCACTGTAGTCCTTGTGAAACGTCCCCTTTGAACAATTATACATAAGACTGTGCTTAAACTTACACACAATATTTTTAGCTCAACGCAATCTGACTTTCAAAAATCCCTACAAAAGAATGGCCCTTACTAACATTAACCTGTACCTTTCACAAATCACTTACCTCACAAAAATCTTTGTTACTCAAGCTACTGCAATACAGCGAGCGCCACTACTGCCAGCTAAATAAAAGATTCAAACTATGGAAGGCACTAACTACTGATAGGGATAGTTAGCAAATGAAAGATTTTAATAGAAAACAAACACTGTATTTACCTTAATAGTCATATTATATATAGCAGTTCATGACAGTCTCACAAATTTCAAAACTCCGCCATCTCTCTCCCCACATCCATCACTGCTGGCGGCTCACCTCCAACTGCGCAACGCTATGCGCTGTTCACATCCAGCTGCCGCTGCCCGACACTACAATGGCAGACAACAATGCAAACTAGCCACAGACTGCACACAGCACAGCCAGTGATTTTCATACAGTAAGAAAACCTAAACAGCCTACTTACACTTGTAGAGATGGCCAGCTGGCATCTCTTGTGACTGTGCAGGTGCACAATCACCATTGAAGAGTCTTGCAGATAATATAGCAAGTCCATAAACCACCACTTGTGCACTCACAAAGTTTTTGGAATTGTCCTTAGAACCAGCAATGCTGTTAACCAGTCCCTTGCTGAATTATTAACATACGTGCAAGCACTATCACTCCCTACTTCTCACATATTGTCCATATACTATGACCAACAGAAACGTGTGCAGTGAAATGTAACTTACAAGTTAATAATATGATGAACTGGTGACAATTACAATTTTATAACGTGAGAATACAATTACAAAGGTACAAAACACATAATTAAAAACATAATAATACAGATAACATTTGTAGTAATACAGGCTTTACAAAAGAATAGAAATAAACATCTACATCAGTGTGACAGGAATTATGACATAAGTAAATATATAAAATAATGAGAATAGTTTTCGAAACATTAATTTCACACATGAGAACTGAAACAGAACAGAATTAATAATGTGTAAACATCTTTACAAAGAAAATAACATATTATTAATGAAAATTGTATTTGAGGATAACAGTTTTCCTCATCATAGTGAATGTAGCTTAGTACTAGAAAAATTCTACAACATAAATCTTAATAACTAAACACATAAAGACAGGAACAACACAAATACACAAGAGTACACAAACACATAGCAGAATAACACAGGAGGAAAGGACAGGGTTTGTTTTCAGTGTAACATTTCGTACTGCAGTCCAACCCAAAACTTCATTCCATAGATCTTTCGTCTTATTTCAACATCTGTTTCCACCAAAAAAAATCCTATCCAAGCATGCTTTCTGTATTTATATGTTCACATATTTCTTACGTCACTATTTATTTTCCATTATCTTACCTCATCATTTATTTCCTAGAAAATCCTACCTAAACTTGTTGTCCCTAAACCCCACTTTTTTGTTCATATCCTCTTTCAAAATACTGTTTTGGCCAAACCATTTTCTTATAGCTTCTCTATGCATTTCTTCCAATTCATCGCAACTCATTCTCTTATACAGTCTACCCCCTCTTAAGCTAACTTAAATATACTGAGCTGAGATGCTAAACTAAGGGACGAGGCAATGCAGCAGCATAAAACAATTAATACAAACAGCAATGAAAAAAAATGGAAATTGTCAAAGCAAGCCGCAGTAAATCTAAATTACCAAGCAATGCAACATTGCAACTAATAGGAGCCAATGTGCAGCAACAAGAAAAATAAATCAGTAGTAAAAATAGCTTAACAGAGTAATACAAAGTGAAATTTAGTAGCACTATGCCTGGCAAACAGCAACAGCAAATGTAATAATTTATAGCTAAACATGACAAAGCTCAAGCAAAAAAAAATATTACACTAAAGATGGCCATGTCTAATACCTATGTCACATCTTAATACTAGAGTGATGCATCACAATTTATTCTACAAAAGAAATTACCAAGTACTTGAAAAGAAAATTCTGTATGCAATTCCTGTGAAGGGAAATGTCTTTTTGTGCTCCTTCGTTTTTTTTTAAGTACATCATAAAGTTATTCTTTACTGGGTCTGTAGGCATAAAATAACTATATTAGTACACCTATTAAATTTTATTTTAACCAATGCTGCAGTGCAGCTAGAAACTAGATATTAAACAAATTGAGCAATCTCTCAACTAGAAAGACAATAGATGTAAAAATGTTTCTCATTAATTCATTAGGCATTTTAGTAAATATCATAAATTAAGAGCTCCACAGTGTAATCATATGTTTTCAAGTTTGAGCGTGTCGTATTAGCGATGCTTTCGACAAAGAAATGTCAGTAGCGAGGATAATGGCTTCTTTTTTTTTTTCTACCCGTGCCTCTGAAAAGGCACACATTAATGGCTTTTTCTCCAGGTGTCTGACACAGCTGGCCACTCAAGACGCATTACGTCAATGTCACTTGGCTTTCTTACCGAAATATTTACGACACCAGTTTGCAATACAGTGACAGTCTCATATAAAAAAATTCACAGGTCTAGAATTTGTGTTACAAATCTGTAGAAACAAAATCCTATTGATATAAGAGTGTCCAAAAAATTTTCGTCGGCATTGTAATACATTCACGCATTTACACACATTTCATAACTCTTAAAGTACGATTCTTGGTTTCCAGCATCCTTTTTCACAAATCAGAGTCCCTAACCACTACTCATTATTCCTTACCTTATTACACATTTACATATTAGTCGACACTTCTTCAATATTTCATCATAAGAAATACGTATCATAATCAAATTCCTCATATACGGTAGCATCATCTTATTGATCATAAACATACCTCAACAGCATAATACACATCGTCGTCTTAATAATATCATAACATCTCAGTCAATTCTCAAAATCGTCATAGCTTCCTCCAATAATTTCAAAACCTAAAAAAATTCTCTGCTCATTTCAATAGTGTCATCTACCTCAAACGTACTTTAAAATCGTGATCCCATACCAAATACATCATTCAAAGCGCTCATAGTATCGCAATGGTTCCGAAAAAATATGAACAGTTCACAAAGTACAGGCAAAATACAATTTCGTAAGAGTGAAGTTATCCAACGGTGTAATTACATAAACATCTGTCACTGATGTAGTAAAATAAATGTTTGTCTCTCTCAGTTAAATGATCAGATAGCTGTGTAATTTATGATACCGATGTGTGAAGTTGTGTAAGCAAATACCATATTAGCTAGGGCTCCTTGTGCTTGCCAAACACATGGTACACAAAGTAGGCGTGTACCCCTCTGAGGATTAATGTAATTATACCCTCAGGTGTTACAGATTACAGCAATGGAACGAAATGTATCACAGAAAACCTTTGTATCATTGTACTTTAAATATCTTTAAAAATAAATGTTTTACGTACAAAATTAATCACTCAAATATGTGTACTGTAGCGCTAAACTGTGTGTCTTGTTGTAAGATAATCTCTGTGGAAGTGTCGTAGTTATCGTCCTCCGAAAGCTAAGTTCTGTAGAAGTCAATGTACTTACCTCATTATAAACAAAAGTGAAATGCTTTGCGTGTAGATATCTTAGTTATTACGCTTATTGCCGTGATGAAGAAAGTACTGTGCTGTAACGTATTGTTGTGCTACTTAAAAGGCTGTCTCATTGTAGCTATACCACAAAAGTTACTGTTAAAACATGTTTTACTTTCCAGAATAATACAGAAAAACTGTGCAGATATAAAACAGAAACACTGCAAAAGCAACATTGTAAATTGTCACTCATTAGTAGCGTCGTGATACAATCATGTAGCTGTCACATAAACTAACCACTGTGTCGTCTGTTCACTATAACAATGCATTCGCAATTACTTTTCTAAGTTACCTATGTTCTTGACTGGATAGTTAGTTAGCTTTAAAACATAGTTGCATGTTAACAGTTTGTAAGTGTGACAAAGAGTACTAGTAACGTGAAGTGAAAAATTTTATAGCAAAGACTAAGTTAAAAAGCAGATTATCTCTCAATAAATGGTTTTACGTGTGAAATGTGGTGTAACCCTTTGCTCTTCCTAGTACGCAGAGTTTCAACTTTAACGCAATTATCATGTGGTATACGTCGGTAAAGAATACTGGAAGTTTTCTCAAGGTTAGCGTCTATGTTATTTTTCCCTAAGCCAGCGGGCGCACGTGGCTGCCCGCAGTGCGAGTCGTTGTCTGTTTCTTTGTTGGCGCCCGTCGTTATTGGGATTAGGAGACCTAACTTCTACAAATTCACCTTGACGAGAAGGCCCTGCCCTGTTTGAAGCTCGCCAGTTCTGATGGAATTCAGGTCTGTCGTTTTGTCGGTAGTTTACATAGTTTCTTGTTTGTCAGTCATGTGGTGAATTGTAACTGCGTGGTGGACCGTTGTGTCTGAAGTTATTCTGTCTCCCTTGATAATAATTATTTTGGTTCCCAAATTGTCTGTTTCTCTGATTGTCTCTGTGATAGTCACCACCTCGGAGAGGTGATCTTTCCCTGTAATTATTACTACTCTGCCAACGGTTGTCATACGGGTGGTGTCTGTTTTGGTCATGATTTGTGTTGTGAGAATAGCCTTGTCGTGTCCAGTTATTATTTCTTTCGTCGCGGAATTGCGACGGATGTGACCTGTAATTGTTGTGTTCCTGTTTTCGCGTTCCGCGATTGTCAGTGTCAATTTCTAATTCTTGTAAGAGTCCCTGAAAAGCTTCAATGTCGTCTTTGCAACGTCCTGCCAAAATAATATGTCGTAAATGTTCAGGTAATTTGATTAAGCAAATGCGGATGAGTTCTGAGGGGCTGTATGGGTTTGACAGGTTCTGATTCTTGCGCAACATGTCTTCAAAATATTTCACAAGACTAGAAAATTCAGATTGTTCGAAATGTTTCATCATTATGATGCTATGTTTTACTCGGTCTTGTGTAGCTTGAGACCAATATGCTGAGAGGAAGGCATGGTAAAATTCTCCTTC
The DNA here is from genome assembly GCF_023864345.2 of Schistocerca serialis cubense. Lineage (NCBI taxonomy): Eukaryota > Metazoa > Arthropoda > Insecta > Orthoptera > Acrididae > Schistocerca > Schistocerca serialis. Next base: position 530,054,468 of record NC_064640.1, read on the forward strand.
ACTGTGACAATCGTGAATGACCGATCGCATTCTTACAGCTGGTTCATTCTCTAAATAACCATACATAAATTGTAATCTGTGCTCTAATGACCAGTTGGGAGGAAAACAATGAGAGAATTGATGGAGCCACGCTTGTGGATAAATGTAGTTGCCAGAATTCTTAAATGTTTCGAATTTACGTGTAGTAATGAACAGCTTATAGTCAAAATCATCATGTCGGTGAGTCGCATGTCGGTCATTGTTACGTCGTTTCGGCGGTTCCATCTCAAAATTCGCTGTACCTTGCCAATTTCTATCATAATTTCCGAAGTGCCCTGTGTTATTATTTTGTGGCTGTTCCGTATTTCTATGTCCCTCTTCCCCTATTGGAGCGCGAGTGTCCTCTGAAATACATAATTCTTGTATTACCTGTGTCAGCTGATCTTGTACTTCCTGGATTTCTCTTTGGTGTTGCGTATTAATTTGATCTTATTTTGTTTGACATCAACAAAAGCAAAACAAGGATAATGGAATGTAGTCTAATTAAGTCGGGTGATGCTGAGGGAGTTAGATTAGGAAATGAGGCACTTAAAGTAGTAAACGAGTTTTGCTATTTGGGGAGCAAAATAACTGATGATGGTCGAAGTAGAGAGGATATAAAATGTAGGCTGGCAATGGCAAGGAAAGCGTTTCTGAAGAAGAGAAATTTGTTAACATCCAGTATTGATTTAAGTGTCAGGAAGTCATTTCTGAAAGTATTTGTATGGAGTGTAGCCATGTATGGAAGTGAAACATGGACGATAAATAGTTTGGACAAGAAGAGAATAGAAGCTTTCGAAATGTGGTGCTACAGAAGAATGCTGAAGATTAGATGGGTAGATCACATAACTAATGAGGAAGTATTGAATAGGATTGGGGAGAAGAGAAGTTTGTGGCACAACTTGACCAGAAGAAGGGATCGGTTGGTAGGACATGTTCTGAGGCATCAAGGGATCACCAATTTAGTATTGGAGAGCAGCATGGAGGGTAAAAATCGTAGAGGGAGACCAAGAGATGAATACACTAAGCAGATTCAGAAAGATGTAGGTTGCAGTAGGTACTGGGAGATGAAAAAGCTTGCACAGGATAGAGTAGCATGGAGAGCTGCATCAAACCAGTCTCAGGACTGAAGACCACAACAACATTTTGTTTGAATTTCCTAATTTGTTCGCACTCTTCTGTGTCATTAAAGACTACCGGTTTTGTGTGATTCAGATTATCATCTACCTTCGTAGATAAATTATTTAGCTGATCCGAAAGTTCAACTACTTTCTCTGATAATGAACTAATTTCCTCCATGTGTCTTTCTGAACCACTTTTCAGAGTATCTACTGTGTCCTTTACGTTTTCCTGAGTTTTTGTAAGTTGCCTAACCGAATCGGTAGATGCAACTGAGTCAATTTTAGCTTTCAAGGTCTCATGATTTTCATGAACAATAGTTTGCAGTTCTTTTATGGCTGCTTCGTGATTCTGTAATGCATTTTCATGCCACGAAAAAATAGGTTGGAAATCCTCACAAATTTGTGTTTTTACGTCATTACAGACTTTTTGACATATCGATTCGATGTTATGTAACTCAGTAGTTAAATCTTCACGTGTTTGTTCAAGTGTGGTGTCTAACTTTCGAAGCTTTTGCTGTGTTTGTCTCTGATTTTGTTCCATTGTGTCTAACTTTTGAAGCTTTTGCTGTGTTTGTCTCTGATTTTGTTCCATTTGTTGCATTAATTGCAATAATAATGTATTAGTGTCTGGAATCTGTTTCTCTATGCTTTTTGGCAGTGCATTTTCACTGGCAACATTCACATTTTGACAAGCAGAAAATGTGTCTTGACTCATTTGAGAAAATGGTGAGGACCCAAAACCTAAGTCTACAGTATTTGCAATATTGTGTTCTGTCATTTCGGATTCCTGAGGCGAGCTGTTGCCGACCGATCGATCGATAATGGTTCCCTGTTCACTACTTGTTTCATTGTCTACACCATTATTTGCCACCCGCTCCATTTCCCTATGCACAATTACCAAATTACTACTTCGAATGTTTGTTAATTCACTACAGAGTGGTGCTGATAAGCTACGCTCGTTGTCACTATTATTTCTCAGTTTACTTTGGAGCCTAGTGTTACGTTTTTCACACGCCATTATTGTCACAATATTTCACACGATAACACAGAAAAGCACATTTTGAAGAGCAAAAATAAGAGAACACATTAACGTAGTACTGAAAATAATATCTCGTTAATTGCAAGCGCAGCTGCGAAATACTTGCTGCAAATCTACATGCATGCCACAACTGTTTTACTGTACAACAATGAAAAACTACAACTACAAAGGAAATTCCCTCTGTAATTACGCGCTAGCAATAAACAAAAGCTACACTAATTACACAAACTACAAGAAAAAAAATCAGAAGATTCCAGTGAGGTATCCTCGGCTACGGGTCGACGTATGAAACGTCCCCTTTGAAAAATTATACATGACTGTGCTTAAACTGACACACAATATTTTTAGCGCAACGCAATCTGACTTTCAAAAATCCCTACAAAAAAATGGCCCTGACTAACATTAACCTATACGTTTCACAAATCGCTTACCTCACAAAAATCTTGGTTACTCGAACTACTGCAATACAGCGAGCGCCACTACTGCCAGCTAAATAAAAGATTCAAACTACGGAAGGCACTAACTACTGATAGGGATAGTTAGCAAATGAAAGATTTTAATAGAGAACAAACAATGTATTTACCTTAATATCATCTAAAGTCATAATATATATATAGCAGTTCATGACATCCAGTCTTACAAATTTCAAAACTCCGCCATATCTTTCCCCACATCCACCACTGCTGGCGGTTCACCTCCTACTGCGCAACGCTACGTGCTGTTAACATCCAGCTGCCCAACAGTACAATGGCAGACAACAATGCAAACTAGCCACAGACTGCACACAGCACAACCAGTGATTTTCATACAGAGCGCTACGTAACGTTGCCAATAAGAAAACATAAACAGCCTACTTACAATTATTATTGTGAATGTTTTTGTAATATCTTTAGTATGTGTTGTATCTGGTGAGATGTAAGAGCGAGCCTTAAGCCCTTAAACTGATCCGGCTAACAAGCAATAAATAAATAAGAATACAGTTCTTGAACAGAGGAGTAATAGTTACAAACCTGAGACTTTCCTTAGACGTCTCACGCACAGGGAAAGAGTATCTAATTATTTAACTGATATAAAATCCACTTACAGATTCGTATGGAAGGGGAAATTACGAACCCACTGACTCCACTCACGCGTCGACTGCACCCATATTAAATGAGATGGAAAAGTTAACATGCAAATTTCTTCTGTAAGATCAATTTTTTCCGGATTCTGGACCATCGATGTGTTGCTGAAGTATAGGATCATTGGATGACAAGGTCAGTATAATTTAGAGACCCCCAAGCATATGAGGAAAGATAAATTCCCTAGATGGCATGATCATTAAAGGAAAAAAGAAAGTTGAGTTCAAATTGGCTTCGTGGCCACTCTGGCACGGAGGAAGATTTCTTTCGACAGTGCAAGCAGGCTCGTGATAAAATACTAACGATCAGTTCTGCTGAATACTTAAGTCATTCAATAAAACTGCACCATCAGTTCTTCGAAATTCTAACAAACTCCCATAGCTTCATTCCTGTCATCAAACTAACATTATTATTCGTAGATGCTGTACACTTATTAGCGTAACTCGAGGTTATTATTCGTAGATGATACTCACTTATTAACGAAACTCGTGGTTTTTATGAACTCATATATGAGACGAGGTCGGAAAAGTTTATTTGTATCGAAGAATTTCAGACTATGGACGATATTATCGAAAATGACAGAGTCACGACCAGATCACTACCGCTGATCCTGCTTCTGCCCCCACCACAAGACTGCCAGGCTTTCGCACAGTCCACTGTCCTTTTCCCTCTCTCCTCTCAACAGATTTTGCGTCATAACATTTATCACCAGTACAAAAAAAAATTATTTAATAAAACATCTAACAAAAAAGTTACAAATTAAACGTGGAAACCAGACTAACTGAAAGAGACTAAGTTAACTACTACATTAGACTGGTTGATTTAATGTTATTCATAATTGTACACATTCATAGTATAAAAACATACCGATGTCAAATCATTTGATGAGAGTGTATGTATAGTGTTTCCCTTATAGGAAAGTATCCCCGCTTTCAATTCAGGCCTTCAGATTGGTGATACCTCTCATAGTTCTTGCACAATTTATATATTTCATTTGTTTTCTTCTCGGGTAGGACAAGGAGCACGTGCCAACTTCAATTCCTTATTCGTTGTTCCCTTCTTTTCTTCCAGTAGTCTTTCATCAGTTCGCTATGCTTTTTCTTCCTGTGTTCCGACCACTTCATACCTTTTTTTTTAAGTATTCTACTTTTGAATCCTTCCATATCCAATACTTTTTCCCTTAACACTTCTCTTTCACTTATTTCTTCAACTTTTATGTTCTTTTCTTCCTAAATTCTTTTTTACGTCCGACATGCCGCTGACTTCTACAAATATTTAAAGATTTTTTGGTTAATCTACTGTCTTGCGTTCCAGATAAATGTCCAAAAAATACCAGTCTTACTATTCTCATTACTTCTGATATGTATCTATGTTTCGATAAATTTCATCCTTACTACGTAATTTCCAACCTTGCAGAAGTTTTCGTGGACTTAATATTTTTCTAAAAATTTGCCTTTCTAGTCTTACTAACTTATCTAAATTATAGTTTAGTCCTACACATTCGCCTGAATGTAGACATTATGGCTTCACTGTTGTGTTACAGTGCCTTATTTTTGCAGTTGTAGACAAACATTTTTTATTGTAGAAGTTTTTGGTTGTACGATGTGCCCTTAGCATTTTGTGTATCCTTTCCTCTACAGCAGCTTTTTCCAGGAAATTTTTATTTATTTTTTTATTTTTTTTTATTATCTCCTCCAGGTATTTAAATTTTTTGGCCGTTTCAATTTGGCCATAATACTTTTTCAGAAATTTTGATGCATTTGTAGTGTTTGTAAAAAGATTTCTTTCTCTGCAGATAGTATTTGGCCGGTCCTACTGGCTTTCTTTATAAAAGATTAATTTATGTTACAGCAGATGACACATTTTCAGAAATTATAGGAAAGTCATCTACAAATGCGAGACAATTTATTAGAGTATTTTTCCTTCCTTTTCCCAACCTTAAGGGGCTCCGGAACGCCCTATACTTGCAATGTTAAAATAACGTTTATAAATTACATCTTTCCTCACAAAGTATTTGAGGTAGGAACTTGAACTTTTTACAGATTATTTATTGGAATATGGGCTACAACTTAACACAGGGATTTTACAAAATTTTAGTTCAGTTATTAAAGATGATTTTTTTCAATTGTAATGAAAATTCACAACTTTTTTTGCAATTTTTTATTTATATATTCAAAAATATACAGTTTTTTGGAAAAAGGCTGTGTTAAATTATGCATAAGGTACTGTGTAACATTTACTGAAAGTTTGAAACAAATATGTTTGGAAGATACTTAGAAAACATGTAATTAGTATGAGAAAATAAAAGTTTTAGGAATCGAGCGACAAAGATTGGGTTAACTTTTTAGTGCATTCTACGTCCATAGGATGGATTATCTTCATCCTCTGCAAACTCCTCCTCCAGTTTCCTCTTGTTCCTCCTCCTGTTTACTCTTGCTTGTATTTCTAGACTCTTTATAGCCCTGTCTGCAGCCCGAAGGCGTTCCTTGTCTAAAGCAAGCATCGCTCGTTGTTGTGTTCGTAGATTTTGCTACCATTTTCTTCAGTTGCAGTTACTGCAACACTGTTTCAAAAGGTGGTCATGTATGAACACTTATCACATTTCAGTTGTATTTCACTAGCAAGTCCTACGTGCTTTATTATGGAGAGTTCCAGACCAACTTCACTACAATCAATACATCTTACACAGTTTGAAAAAATTCCTTTGAAAACCGACATATCAAATATTTCATTCACATCCGATTCGCCCATAAAACATTCATAGTTTTCACTCATTGAACCAAGCTTCTTCTGTGAAGTATTTTCTTTCCCACTTTGACTGCTATGGGCAGGTGTACTTGAGAGGTTAGGTTCACTCACTTGGTTATCGTCTTTATTGTTTACAGTAATAACACATACCTTTGGCTTTCCAACATTTCTCCTTTTCTTAAAAGCCTTCAGAGGATTTCTAATAACTTTACTTTTACTCATTATTATACTTCAACAAAACAGAGACTCAAGAAACAGAATTAATTACGAATATTTTCGAGATAACGACAGAGTAAATAAACATGAAACAATCGACAATCACACCAGCGATATATATTGAACCATCACAGGTTAGCCACAACACATACTTTATCTCACATCACTAAAATGTACCTGATGAACACGGACGTTAATAATAACACCATTTGACAGCAGTTTAACAGCGCCACAGTGGGTCACGCCCATGTAGAACACATTTCAAAAAAAATTTAAAAATAGTTGTAGTCTTCGGAATTGAATAAATTATATATCTATTAAAAGGTAATAGTCTGCAGATTCAGAAAACGCAAAAAAGTAAAAATTGAACTTTTCATGATTTTGAGCCTTTCCGGAGCCCCTTAATAGTGAAATCTTAGATTCATTCCGTTTCCCATTTCAAATACGTACACAAAAAAATTATGATAGATCATCACTTCCACATACACCGGTGTTTATTTCTAAGGACTGAGACATTTCTCCCACAAATTTCCTTTAGAGACTGTGTCTGCAAGTGTTTCACGAATTAGATTTGCTAATTTAGACTTCACACCAAATTTTTGGATTATTTTATCCGTAATTCGTCTGTAAACGGAATCAAATTCCTTTACAAACTTTACTACAATATCTTTTGAACTCATGAATCTGTGGCTAATGATTGATTCAACATTAAATATTTGTCCAGAACATGATCTACCTTTCCTAAACCAGCTCAAAAAAAAAAAAAAAGGTCAGCACGGCGGTCTGTCACACTAAGGGACCCGTGTTCGATTCCCGACTGGGTCGGAGATTTTCTCCGCTCAGGGACTTAGTGTTGTGTTGTCCTCATTATCATTTCATTATCATCAGTGGAAGGCAGCGGGAAACCACCACTGGAATCACTTCCCTAGACGCTCATGCGGTGACCTCTCTGACAAGGCTTCTCCATAACAAGACCTGTTGTAAGGCAGAACACGTGAAAAAAAATAGCAAAGAAATTGCTCTGTAGTTGTTAACATCTTGTTTATTACCTGTCTTAAGTAGTAGATGTATGAAGGGTCCCTTCAACTCTCCTGGGAGTTTTCCTCTCTTCGAGATTTCCTCAAAGATTAATTTCAACTCATCTTTCATTTTTCGATAGCGACTACTTCAAAAGTTCCGCTGTCATAGAGTCTTCTCCACTAGCTTTATCGATTTTTAAATTTTTAATTTCTACTTCAGTTCATTTGATAGTTGGAGGTAAATCTTCTTCTAGATTCTCATGAGTTTTTGAGAATTCCAGCTCATGGATTGGGTCTGAGTAATTAAGAAGCTCATCAAAATGTTTCGCAAGTATTTCGCAATTTTCAGTATTGCTTAAGCCAAGTTTGCCATTTTCGAGCACGTCACACATATTTGGGGATTGTTGTCCTTTCAGTCAGCCCTTAAATACGCGATAAAAATCACGATTATTATTTTTTGAAAAGTCTTCCTCAATTTCTATGTTTCTTCTTTTCAGAGTCACTTTTAGTTCTTCTAATTACCCTTACTGCCTCTTTTCTTTGCCTTTTAAATTGACCATCACTTTTAGTTCTTCTAATTACCCTTACTGCCTCTTTTCTTTGCCTTTTAAATTGATCACAATCTTCAGTTTCTCTTGCGCATTTCCACTGTTTCCATTTTTTGACCCCCCTCTGCTACAGATTCTTTACATACTTCATTCCACCAATTTTATCTTCCATTGACCCAAAAGTTTTCTGTGCAGCGTTATTAATTTTTTCAAGATAATTCTGGAAACATGCCATTGTTTCGCTATTTTAATTTCGTTTAAATAATTCCGATTAGATTCTTTTTTTTACACTACTGGCCATCAAAATTGCTACACCAAGAATAAATGCAGATGATAAACGGATATTCATTGGACAAACATATTATACTAGAACTGACATGTGATTAGATTTTCACGCAATTTGGGTGCATAGATTCTGAGAAATCAGTACCCAGAACAACCACCTCTGGCCGTAATAACGGCCTCGATACGCTTGGGCATTGAGTCAAACAGAGCTTGGATGGCGTGTACAGGTACAGCTGCCCATGCAGCTTCAACACGATGCCACAGTTCTTCAAGAGTAGTGACTGGCGTATTGTGACGAGCCAGTTGCCCGGCCACCATTGACCAGACGTTTTCAGTTGGTGAGAGATCTGGAGAATATGCTGGCCAGGGCAGCAGTCGAACATTTTCTGTATCCAGAAAGGCCCGTACAGGACCTGCAGCATTCTGTCGTGCATTATCCTGCTGAAATGTAGGGTTTCGCAGGGATCGAATGAAGGGTAGAGCCACGGGTCGTAACACATCTGAAATGTAACGTCCACTTTTCAAAGTGCCGTCAATGCGAAGAAGAGGTGACCGAGACGTGTAACCAATGGCACCCCATACCATCACGCCGGGTGATACTCCAATATGGCGATGACGAATACACGCTTCCAATGTGCGCTCACCGCGATGTCGCCAAACACGGATGCGACCATCATGATGCTGTAAACAGAACCTGGATTCATCCGAAAAAATGAAGTTTTGCAGTTCGAGCACCCAAGTTCGTCGTTGAGTACACCATCGCCGGCGCTCCTGTCTGTAATGCAGCGTCAAGGGTAACCGCAGCCACAGTCTCCGAGCTGATAGTCCATGCTGCAGCAAACGTCGTCGAACTGTTCGTGTAGATGGTTGTTGTCTTGCAAACGTCCCCATCTGTTGACTCAGGGATCGAGACGTGGCTGCACGATCCGTTACAGCCATGCGGATAAGATGCCTGTCATCTCGACTGCTAGTGATACGAGGCCGTTGGGATCCAGCACGGCGTTCCGTATTACCCTCCTGAACCCACCGATTCCATATTCTGCTAACAGTCGTTGGATCTCGACCAACGCGATCAGCAATGTCGCGATACGATAAACCGCAACCGCGATAGGCTACAATCCGACCTTTATCAAAGTCGGAAACGTGATGGCACGCATTTCTCCTCCTTACACGAGGCATCACAACAACGTTTCACCAGGCAACGCCGGTCAACTGCTGTTTGTGTATGAGAAAACGGATGGGAACTTTCCTCATGTCAGCACGTTGTAGATGTGGCCACCGGCGCCAATCTTGCGTTAATGCTCTGGAAAGCTAATCATTTGCATATGACAGCATCTTCTCCGTGTCGGTTAAATGTCGCGTCTGTAGCACGTCATCTTCTTGGTGTAGCAATGTTAACGGCCAGTAGTGTAATAGCAAGTCTGTCTGTATTCAGTTTTATTAGTTTTTGTGACATTTGTTTTATTTTACCAGTTACAATTTAGCCTTAATTTTAGAGAGGTAGAGGTCAGAAAAAATTCACTATTCCTTATAACTTTCACATTCATAATTTCTGTATTACATTTTGGGAAATAGCTACAAGAGCTAACTGAAATCCTCCCAACATCGGATTTGGAGAAATGCATGTTTTGTCTCTTCATGATAGTTTCCTGAAGAAGGTCGACATTAACTTCAGGTGAGAATTTTGACATCCACTGATCAGAATTCTATAATTTGTGTGGTTCTTTCGTGCCCTACTATGTTTCAAAATTTGTTTCCTTTTCCCATTTGAGCCTTTCAATGTGTTTCTTGCTGTTACTTGATTACAGACCAATTAATTATGTGATTATAGCGCTACGTGCCTTAGTACCAGTCTAGTATATCGTATTGCAATTCTCTCTAGATGATTTTTAATTACCAGCTATCGAACGATACCCTGACTGCTAAAGCTTGGTGAGTACTACTGTATTATTAATTTCAGAAGTGCTACCACAGTTTCCTAATTTTAATTAAAAATATATTTTAATAGAATTCTCGTTACGGGAAGCTGTGATCACCAATAATTTTGTTTCTGTATTCTCTGTAATCCAGTGTACTCGCTTATTATGTAACACACCGGTAACCTATATTTACCATGTTCATCTAAAATATGTGTTTCTTATAATATTCCCCCATTCTACCCCTGTTCAGGACAAGTTTACGTTTTAAGTACATTTGTACTAACTAAACCAATATATCATATCAGTATGATAGTCAGTAGCGGCTCATAACCACACGTTCGCAATCCTCTCGTTACGACTGGTTTGCGGACCGATGTTTACTGGAACGATTTCGCTTGAATTGTCGTACATGTTCACACGTATCAGTTTTCACTATTAATAATGATACACCTCGTGTAATCCGATTTCCGTTGTTTTACAATTAGTCGTTTTGTTCAAATAATGGTGAATCTCGGCTGTTGCTATTCACCTCACATAACGCGTGAACGAGACAAAACGTGAAAGTACGAGCTCTACTGCTGCCTTTCAGAGCTCTCATGTTTTTATATACATATTGCTATATCTAGTGCAAATATCGCGTGTTCATTTAATTATTCTTTCGTGCTCGTACACCGCGAGGTGTATTCGCCTCGAACTGTCGCCATGCTTATCCCCGAGTTTCTCGTCACACCATTGCTGTCATTGTTGAGTACTCATGAGGAGAAAGAAGCTACAACATTGAGCACCCCATCGTTGGTTGTTGAGTACCCATGTCACATAGTCGTCATGATACCCCGAAGTGAATGGAGGAATTCATGTGCACAAACTAGACGACAGATACGGCAACGGAACGGTTGCTGATTCTGGTGGACAACTATGACAGCATCTAGAACTCAGACAGTAGCTAAAGCGGTTAAGTTACATTCTTGCCCTGTGCACACGACAGCTACTGGACGCGGCAATGCTTCATTGCAACACTACGCTGGTGGAACAGACGTTTACAAAGCTGGCAACACTCTGGTATGACAACTGTACTCTGTCACAGCATCACAGAGTGCCACTGCTAAAACAACTCCTTTATCAATTCTTAACTCACAAACATGACGATTATTTATTAGTAATGATGTACGTAATGTAACTAATAAAACTTCGGTATTAGCAGCCTACAATAGCTACTACGGTAAGCCCAACCACATTTGATATTATTGTCATGAAACGACAAACCAGAAATCAATTAAAATTAGCCAAGAAATAGTGCAGGACTGTTTCTTTAAACTCTGCACAGGAGATTTTCCATGAAAGTACGTTTTGGCTTCTGTGCCAAAAAAATTACTCCCTTCTTCATAAATATTTTGGCGTATATCGCCCCATTTCCAACCAAAATGTAGTATTCATATACACAGTAAAGTAGACAGCATACTGATGGTCATCGTATGATGTAACCAAAAGAGGAGCTTGAAGCTGGGGGCCCATGGCTCGCAACATAAAACAAGTACTAGTTACCAAAATCAAATCTTTGCGTCTCACTACCTCAAACGGGGTGCCGGATCATTCCTGTTATCACTAGCTATACCAAATGAATTGAACTAGTTTCATACTAATTATAGAAGCAATTTCTAATCTATTTTGCGCTATTTGCCACTCTCGGCAATTGACAGTCTTATGTACTTCGCAATGGAAAATATTTCAGTCCTTTCTTTTTGTTAGTTTACTACTGCACGGAGTCTCAATGTCCAAAAACCACGCAGTGCACCACAATCAAAGTAATGAACACAAAAATGTTCGTTGGGCGTTGGATCTCCGAGTGGGTTTCTATGTTTTGGAGGAAGTTGCAGAGACAAAAGTGGCAAAAGTGACCCACAATGAGTATGGGAACTAGTTTCAGATACGTAACGTAAGGAGACATCGGCCTTCTACTAAATACAGTTGGAAACAATAAATATGGCTGCAGGTGATCAGTCAGACATCTGTTCGAAAGACACAAATTCTATAATTCACCACTATTTTTTCACTATTTCTTGCCCTTGTTGTCTTTCTTCACTGTAGTAATAAATTGCAGTTCGCCAGGAGACTGTTTTCACAATTTGTCCTCATAGCTTGAAAAGCTGTTAACGATAGAGATGACTGGCGAGGCTTAAAACATCTGAGAACATCTGAAAAACTAAATATATCGGTCAATAAAACAACATTACTTTCTGTTACCTGAAAAATAAACGCGATTAACACACTTCTTAGCAGACAAAATTTTAATGTCTTAGGTATTTATTTATTTACAGAGTTCGGTCCTGCGTTAAAAGAGCTTCTTCAGCAGTAGTATTTTCGCGAAAACAAAATACGGCACCTTGTATTACATTCAAATACTCTTCCGGCCTATGTAGTGCTCGAAGTCTAGCTTTTGAAGAACGAAGAGGTAGAGAGACTAGTTGTTTAGCTCCATACGAAAACACAGAATTTTATATTTTGTGTTTTTCTGATGAGAACATTTCTATTGGAGACTGTTGGTTTCGCTATGTATGTCTGTCTTTGTGGAAGCTTTTGAATTCATCTCGAGGCCTCACGAAACCTGAGTTTAGCCTAGGCAGAAACACCTTCGTGACACAGAGATCACTTTCGGATACTTATTAATTCGGGGCAATGGTGAAAAGCATGCTGTGGGACACTTGACAATTTGCTTCATTTTTTTCACATTCTCTTATTGCGAATTTACAAGACAACACGCTGTTGTGCGAATGGATGTAGTGGCAACACTGTCGAACAGAATCAGAAATCAATATGTAAGCAGGACCGCTCTCGCATCGATTGGACTGCACACGGCTGCTCCAGCGCACCACCAATCAGAGAGTGCGCCACCTGTTTCCTTCTCCCCTCTCCTTCCCGCCCCTACCTTGTCACAATACAGAACTCTAGAATGTTCTCTGAAGCAGAGCTGCCGGCAGATGACAGCACACTGTCGAACAGAATCAGAAATCAATACGTAAGCGGGACCGCTCTCGCATCGATTGGACTGCACACGGCTGCTCCAGCGCTCCACCAATCAGAGAGTGCGCCATCTGTTTCCTTCTCCCCTCTCCTTACCGCCCCTACCTTGCCTAAACACAGAACTCTCGAATGTTCTCTGAAGCAGAGCAGCCGACAGGTGGCAGCACGCAACAGCTCTGTATTGGCAAAGTATCGCCGAGTAATTCAGGTCCAAGGTGACCTTACAGTATATTTGGCCGGTGACAGTACAGTATATTTGGCCGTTTCTATTAAAGAAGCGGGCTCAGTTATATCACGTATTGCCAATATAGAGCAATAGTTTCCAGCTGAACATCTCAAACACGTTTTCGTGTTGCTGTTTTTATTAACAGTGGCAGCGATAGATTTTTGTTTTCCTGCTACGCAGTGAATTCAAATACTCTAAGTAAAGTCATTGTGTTAGCTGGATTTTGGAACTCACGAGTGATTCGTTCCTCTGGTTTCATGCACTTTTTACAACCATTATTATTATTACAGGATTAAACAATACAAAGATTAATTAATAACAACATCTTGTTGTATTCCTGTTATTCTCCGCCAAGCCTCTTTATCCAGCGGATCTTCCTTGTCGATGCTGCGATGTTCCATTACTCCAATTAGGTGGTCTGTCCAAGAACGCCGTGGCCTTCCTCGCTTACGTCTGCCGGGTGGTTTCCATTCATAAACCTTTGGCCACCGATGATCTGGCATTCCCATCATATGTCCGTACCATTTTAATGATTATCTTTCAATTCTATCTATCACTGTATCATTTGCCTTCATTCTAGCTCTTACTTCCTCATTAGTTTTTCTTTCGATTCTTGATATTCTGGAACTCTTACGCAAATAATCGATTTCCACAGCTATTAGACTTCTTTTGAGATTCACATTTAAGATCGATAGTTCTGATTCATAGCATAGCACTGATTCAACCATTATCTTACTTATTCTTTTCTTATTACTATTAGAAATATTCTTATCCCCCCCAAAAAGAATTCATACACCCCAACACCATTCTGCTTTGCCGTATTCTGTATTTTACTTCTATATGGCCCAATACATTTTTAACAATATGTGCCCGGAGATATTTAAATTTCTCTACGTGTCTCATAACTGCTTTGTCATTGATGTATACTTCAAATTTAGCATCACTATTCACCACCAGATACTCTGTTTTTGTTAGACTCATTTGTAGTCCCCATCTGTTGTATTCCTGATATAAACGTCGTATCATGAACTGAAGGTCATAAGCATCTTGTGCTATAATAGCTTGATCATCAGCATATCTGTAAATCGTTGACAGTGATTCCCTTTCCTCTGCAGCTGTTCTTCCAATTTCGGAGAGCCATTTCTGCATATAAATTGAACAAGATGGGTGACATACTGGAACCTTGTCGCAAACATTTAGTGGCGTTAATATGTTCTGATAACATTGGAACTAGTTTAATCTGTACCACATTGTCTCTGTACACTTCAATAATAATTTGTAAAAAGTGATCATCCACGCCTATATCTTTCATAGCTTCCGACAGCTTAGATTTAGGGACTGTATCGTAAGCTTTTGCTAAATCTACGAAGGAAATGTGTAGCTCTTTCCCTACTGCTATAAATTCGTCCATTAGTTGTTGTAAAATAAATAGGTTATCTGTACATGATTTGTTCTGCCTAAACCCGCTCTGGTCTTCTGCAGTATGGTGGCCAACATTCTGTGTAATTTTTTCAAACATTATCTTGCCAAATGAGCGGCTCATTCTACAATTGATACTTATGCTTCGATAGCAGTTTGTGTCTTTTCTATTCGCTTTCTTGAATACAGAAATCATGTATGACTTTTTCCATTCTGAGGGAATTTCAGTCCTTTTACAACAGTTGTTCATCAAGCAGGTTATTCGTTTCTTCAGTTATTTTCCTCCAGCCTTCAATAATTCACCACGAATGTTTCCTGGACCAGGTGATCGGTCACTCTTCATTTTAATTCATGCACAATTCACTTCCTCTGTTGTAATTTTTATATTTCTATCAGTTACTTCCATCTTTCTCTTCATTCCCTTGCGTAATCAACTGACGTGATGACAGAGCGCTCTGGTGATTGTCATAGGAGCGAAACACAGTTGAACTTGGAGCCATTTTTGTTAGGTAAACGAATTGTATGATCTTCCGCCAAAATTGAAACTCCCTACCAAAATCGGAAATCTTGAATTAGGCCCACTGCTCGTGGCGATGTGTACTAACCCAGTTGGTCTCCGGACCTCGTGGCGAACGCACGCGCATGATATAAATAATAATGAATGATCATAAATGATAATAAATAACTGGAGCAGCTGTCCGAATGCAGAGACCTGTTAGAGTGTATGGGTCTGTAAGAGTTAACTTTGATGTCCTCTAGACGACCGAATAGCGAAGTAATAGTATGTGTTAGGCGGCTTTGGTGGTAAAGTCAGAATTTGAGAAGATGATTGTTTTGGGTTGGAGTGTTATTAGATGGGATGTAGATTGTTCGGTTGACTACTTCTGCACGTTTGCTTCCTTTATTTAGCTGAGTGAAGATCGATTGTGGTGTGTTGGATACCCGCTTGTCTGTTCTCTAGACCTGGGACAGACCTTAGTTGACGTGTAAATTATAGCCAAGATCTCGAAAACGTTACATGACTGAGACCGGTATTCGAGAGTGGAAATATCATTTTGAGTATGTTTGTTTCTAGTTAGTCAGTGGTTTACAGCATGCTGCACAAAGGTAAAGTTTGTAGAGAATTAATTTGAAGTCTATATCTTGGGAATTATGATGAACTAGTGATCGGTAGGGTGTAGCCTAGTGCATGATATTCATCTACATCTACATTTATACTCCGCAAGCCACTCAAAGGTGTGTGGCGGAGGGCACTTTACGTGCCACTGTCATTACCTCCTTTTCCTGTTCCAGTCGCGTATGGTTCGCGGGAAGAACGACTGTCTGAAAGCCTCCGTGCGCGATCTAATCTCTCTAATTTTACATTCGTGATCTCCTCGGGAGATATAAGTAGTGGGAAGCAATATATTTGATACCTCATCCAGAAACGCACCCTCTCGAAACCTGGCGAGCAAGCTACACCGCGATGCAGAGCGCCTCTCTTGCAGAGTCTGCCACTTGAGTTTGTTAAACATCTCCGTAACGCTATCACGGTTACCAAATAACCCTGTGATGAAACGCGCCGCTCTTCTTTGGATCTTCTCTATCTCCTCCGTCAACCCGATCTGGTACGGATCCCACACTGATGAGCAATACTCAAGTATAGGTCGAACGAGTGTTTTGTAAGCCACCTCCTTTGTTGATGGACTACATTTTCTAAGGACTCTCCCAATGAATCTCAACCTGGTACCCGCCTTACCAACAATTAATTTTATATGATCATTCCACTTCAAATCGTTCCGCACGCATACTCCCAGATATTTTACAGAAGTAACTGCTACCAGTGTTTGTTCCGCTATCATATAATCAAACAATAAAGGATCCTTCTTTCTATGTATTCGCAATACATTACATTTGTCTATGTTAAGGGTCAGTTGCCACTCCCTGCACTAAGTGCCTATCCGCTGCAGATCTTCCTGCATTTCGCTACAATTTTCTAATGCTGCAACTTCTCTGTATACTACAGCATCATCCGCGAAAAGCCGCATGGAACTTCCGACACTATCTACTAGGTCATTTATATATATTGTGAAAAACAATGGCCCCATAACACTCCCCTGTGGCGCGCCAGAGGTTGCTTTAACGTCTGTAGACGTCTCTCCATTGATAACAACATGCTGTGTTCTGTTTGCTAAAAACTCTTCAATCCAGCCACACAGCTGGTCTGATATTCCGTAGGCTCTTACTTTGTTTATCAGGCGACAGTGCGGAACTGTATCGGACGCCTTCCGGAAGTCAAGAAAAATAGCATCTACCTTGGAGCCTGTATCTAATATTTTCTGGGTCTCATGAACAAATAAAGCGAGTTGGGTCTCACACGATCGCTGTTTCCGGAATCCATGTTGATTCCTACATAGTAGATTCTGGGTTTCCAAAAACGACATGATACTCGAGCAAAAAACATGTTCTAAAATTCTACAACAGATCGACGTAAGAGATATAGGTCTATAGTTTTGCGCATTTGCTCGACGACCCTTCTTGAAGACTGGGACTCCCTGTGCTCTTTTCCAATCATTTGGAACCTTCCGTTCCTCTAGAGACTTGCAGTACACGGCTGTTAGAAGGGGGGCAAGTTTTTTCGCGTACTCTGTGTAGAATCGAACTGGTATCCCGTCAGGTCCAGTGGACTTTCCTCTGTTGAGTGATTCCAGTTGCTTTTCTATTCCTTGGACACTTATTTCGATGTCAGCCATTTTTTCGTTTGTGCGAGGATTTAGAGAAGGAATTGCAGTGCGGTCTTCCTCTGTGAAACAGCTTTGGAAAAAGGTGTTTAGTATTTCAGCTTTACGCGTGTCACCCTCTGTTTCAATGCCATCATCATCCCGGAGTGTCTGGATATGCTGTTTCGAGCCACTTACTGATTTAACGTAAGACCAGAACTTCCTAGGATTTTCTGTCAAGTCGGTACATAGAATTTTACTTTCGAATTCACTGAACGCTTCACGCATAGCCCTCCTTACGCTAACTTTGACATCGTTTAGCTTCTGTTTGTCTGAGAGGTTTTGTGAAGATCTCTTTGCTTTCGCAGTAGTTTCCTAACTTTGTTGTTGTACCACGGTGGGTTTTTCCCGTCCCTCACAGTTTTACTCGGCACGTACCTGTCTAAAACGCATTTTACGATTGCCTTGAACTTTTTCCATAAACACTCAACATTGTCAGTGTCGGAACAGAAATTTTCGTTTCGATCTGTTAGGTAGTCTGAAATCTGCCTTCTATTACCCTTGCTAAACAGATAAACCTTCCTCCCTTTTTTTATATTCCTATTAACTTCCATATTCAGGGAGGCTGCAACGGCCTTATGATCACTGATTCCCTGTTCGGTACATACAGAGTCGAAAAGTTCGGGTCTGTTTGTTATCAGTAGGTCCAAGATGTTATCTCCACGAGTCGGTTCTCTGTTTAATTGCTCGAGGTAATTTCCGGATAGTGCACTCAGTATAATGTCACTCGATGCTCTGTCCCTACCACCCGTCCTAAACATCTGAGTGTTCCAGTCTATATCTGGTAAATTGAAATCTCCACCTAAGACTATAACATGCTGAGAAAATGTATGTGAAATGTATTCCAAATTTTCTCTCAGTAGTTCTGCCACTAATGCTGCTGAGTCGGGAGGTCGGTAAAAGGAGCCAATTATTAACCTAGCTCGGTTGTTGAGTGTAACCTCCACCCACAATAATTCACAGGAACTATCCACTTCCACTTCACTACAGGATAGACTACTACTAACAGCGACGAACACTCCACCACCCGTTGCATGCAATCTGTCCTTTCTAAACACCGTCTGTACCTTTGTAAAAATTTCGTCAGAAATTGAGGAGTACAGCTAAAATGGTGTAATATTATGGAGAAAGTACATGTGTTCTTGCAGTCTGTGAGTCTGAGGATGTTTGTAGAAAAGCGAACAGATAAGGAAGGAGAGACAGTAAGGCACTTGTGCTGAGGGGGGACGATACCGAATTTGTAAAAAGAGTTCTGAGGGTGATTGAGATCCGCTGATGTAAGAGGGAAGATTAGCTCTGAGTGTCGGGTCTGTAGAGAGAAAGAGCAGGTTGACGGTGCTTTCCTAGGATTGGAGAGCATTGATGTATATAGACGATGTAGGAATAGGATTCTTTTTTTTTTTTGCATGCTGTATAGATATACTGGATAAGTGCACTGTTTTGTGTCAAATGTGTATATACTGTATTGTGAAGTTAATGTGGTTTACATTGTGTAGCGTTTGTATATATTGCATTGTAAAGTTAATATTGTTTATGTTATGTGATGAGTAGAGAGGAAGTCGTAAGGACGGTAGAGATATTTCCAGAGTAACAGTGGTCAAGGAGTGTATTTCCGATGCTTAGCTAATTGTGGAATGCCAATCAATTGAGACCGCGATCGTAAGATTTAACTGTAAGTATAATGACATCAACGACTTCGGTATTCTAGAGTGCGAATATCATTTTTTGGTCTGTTTGTTTCTAGTTATTCAGTGATTTACAGGATGCTGTATTTAGAAAAATAATTGGTGTGTTCTTGTAGTCTATGAGTCTGGGTATGTTTGTAGAAAAAAAGGGAGCAGGCAAGGAAGAAGAAGAGAGAGTAGCGCATTTGTGTTGAGGGGAAGCGATTGCCGAATTTGTGGAACAGCTCTGAGGGGGACTTCAGTCCGTTGATGTAGAAGGGCTGATTACTGTTGAGCGTGGCGTGTGTAGAAAGAAAGAGCAGGTTTACAGTGCTTCCTTAGGAATGGAGAGCATTGGGGCATGTAGTGGGTATTGTAAAGTTAATGTGGCTTACATTGTGTAGGGTTTGTATATAATGGATTGTAAAGTTAGTATTGCTTATGTTATGGGATGAGTAGAGAGGATAACCGTGTGTGTATGTGTGTGTGTGTGTGTGTGTGTGTGTGTGTGTGTGTGTGTGTGTGTAGATTGAGGGGGCTGTGGAGGTAATTTAGCGATCTCTGTAAAAGTAAGCACAAAAAGCCTCAGAAAGAAAAGCAGGATGGTACTTCGATAACGGGTGCTTAGGAAATTAGGCCAGTAAATTCGATAAGAAGGAATAAGAATGATTAATCGGTTGTGCTGGGATATAGGAGGGTTGAGAACATTTGCGTATGTTGAGAGCTGGAAAGGTAGGAGGTTAGGAGCGCATTCAGCATTATTTTGGTGAACAAGTTCTATTAGGGTAAGAATTTAAATCTACAAATAAGCTGAGGAAACACGAAAGCGAGCGTTAACTATTTTTGGGGGCACTGTACAATTTCGGAGAGGTTGATTGGGCTCTTATTTTTTTTTACATTGTCAGATGATCGTTTTAGATTGTGAGGGGAGGGAAGCGCTGGGATGTGTGCGGACGGTGTGTGTGTGTGTGTGTGTGTGTGTGTGTGTGTGTGTGTGTGTGTGTGTGAACTCGCTCTCGGCTATTCTGACAACAGACGTGAAGGTGGAGATGTGTCGCATATAGGCCGGCAAGCAATGACATGCGGTCTTAACATGTGTGTTGGACCGCACTGAGTTAGGACGGTGACAGACGACTCGCGCGGCCTGGCTTGGATAGTCATGTTCGGGTGTTCGGTGTGAATGCGGCTGTCATCAAGTCATGTTTGAGGGGTCGAACAGAGACCTTTGGGCGGATTGACAGCTGTCGGACGTGTGACTTAGTGTGGGACGGGTTGATTGCGCGCGTCTGTTGAGTTATTTTGCTATGCGTTATTTGGACAGATTAAGAGTAGTGACGGTGTTTACAGTTATGTGTACTACATTATTTAGGAGCAGTTTGATATTGTGCACTGAAATTAGGAGCTGTTTGCGTGTCTGCCGACTGTGCAACATGACACCAGGTACATCAGGGCGAGTGTTTTTTGTATGAGAGTGATAGGTATACTCGATGCGTAAATAAAATGTACGTTAAGTATTTGTGGGACGATATAGAATATGAGAGAGTTCGAGTTGGTTGTTATTTTTTCTACTTGGAGGTTTTGTTAGATCGAATTGCTGAGGCGAGTAGCTACGAGAGCGCGAGGGATGTGATTGCAGCATATCTCCGTCTCTCAGCGGTTAACTAAAAGTGGGGCGAGCAATGTTCTCTGCTTAGGTACTGGGAGTGTGCTCTGCCCATGTCCTAGACCGTGTGGATTGAACAACGGTATTAGGGTCATAGTTTAGCTAGAATATTTACAGAGGAGTATGTCCGACGTGAGTATAAAGGTCCAGGCAGTGACGTGGGCGGTCTCGCGTTCGTGGTGTGTGTGAGAGGCAAAGCAGACGATTTTGAGTCGTCATAGGTGACTTAGGTTATTAGGTTAGTGGCTTCGTTTGCCACAATTTTCTTGTGTTGGTAGCGAAACACGACCTGACCATCAGAATTGAAGCATGGCTTATTTGTATAGACAAAATGTCATATAAGTTAATGTAGGTTAGTATACGTTAGTGCACGTTAGTAAACGGAAGTACGCATTAGTACATGTTAGCCAACGAACATGGGTCGGTATAAGGACGTGGTGGTCGGTAGGGACTTTAACTATTTCAAGTCCAGGTGGACGTGGCAGTGGCGAAAATTGAACCCAAGTCTAGGTGGACGTGGCAGTTTTCCGCATCAGAGAGGTTAATTAATTGATCAAATTAATTAAATAGTTATGCGAACTTTGTTACATTCACTTGCTGAGGTACTAAACTAAGTGCGCGCGATGGCTCATGTGTACGGACTTGTGTTTCGCGAAGATCTTGGATTAGGTAATCGAAGCACGTGGGGTGAATAATGAGAATCAGGTGATCAGTTAACTTAGTGAGAGCGTTCCTTGTCCGACAGAGCCATGTGGTCGATCGCGCGTTGTGATGTCAAGGAAGTTTCCAACTCGGTAGCAAACATTCCAGTTCGAGCGTGTCGGTTCCTATCTATCGGTCTGGAATTCCAAAGTTTATGGGGATGAGAGCGTCCTTTGTGCTCCATCACACGTGCTGGTGGCGCGGTATGTGGTGTGAGGGCGGTTTGGACAAAGCAAGCGTGTCGGTTCCTATCCGTCGGCGCTACGGTCGCAGGTTCGAATCCTGCCTCGGGCATGGATGTTTGTGATGTCCTTAGGTTAGTTAGGTTTAACTAGTTCTAAGTTCTAGGGGACTAATGACCTCAGCAGTTGAGTCCCATAGTGCTCAGAGCCATTTGAACCATCCTATCCGTCGGTGCCGGGAATTTGCGAACTTTAGGACCGATATAGCTTTTAGCGTGTCACGTGACAGAACTTTCCAAACATCTCGGGCGGTTGTGTGAGGTAGGTATCGGCAGGTTCGAACCTGTTCAGAAAAATAAATTTGGGGTGTAACTTGTCCTTTGTCCAGCACGTGGTCGACTGGTTCCATCCTATCCTGCGTTAAGTGCTCGCGGGCGCGACAGGATGTTTACGTAACGGCCTCCGGAGCAGTGGCTAGCGCGGGCTGGGACGCCAGTCGGCGCCTACCTGCCGCCCGGGGCCTACGGAGAGTCGCGCGCGTCAGCCGACAGGCGGGGCAGTGAGCGGAGAGCCTCAGTTGCGCTCTGGAGTTCGTTGTGTGAGCATCGCGAAGTCAGTTGGGATACACCTGCATGACCATAATGCATGAAATAAAGAGTCCTTTTCCCACCTTGCAGTACAAGTGACGTGATTTTAATAATGTATGTCCGGGTGCTGATTTACAAATACGTGGCCAGATTCGACTGTCCAGCAAAGCAGGTTGCGACTGGCCTGTCGACGGGTGTGACGTCAGGGCAGATTCCACTCTCGAGCGAAGACCTTGGGCGACGAACGTGTGGCGGGGCGTTGCTTGTCCCACAAAGCCGCGTGGTGGATCGCGAACCGACCGCCCGATGTTTACGCCGGCCGAGTAGCGCCTGTGACGTCAGCGGTGGCTTGCTGGCTAGACCAGCGGCGCGCGGGGGCTACCGCCGACCGGTGGGGCCGGGGGATAGGTCCCTCTGCTGGCGACGACATGAACTAAACCATTTGGGCTCTGGAGTTCGTGGTGTGACTATCTCGAAGTCAATTGGGACACACGTGCATGACCGTAATGCCTGAAATAAAGAGTCATTTCCCCAACTGGTGACTTAGGTTAGTACAAGATTTTAATAATTTAGCGTCGGAAGCATAAGTGGCCGCGAAAATTCAAGGTTGGTGGACGTGGCCCAATTAGCTTTCTTGCCGCCATCTTAAATGACGTCACGGCGACGCCCTCAGGTGGCTGAGATACGAACTAGCACACAGTTGGACTCTGGACCTCATAGCGAACACGGTGGATGCTGCTGCGATATCGAAGATGTGTACTAAGTATGTTGGAGAACAAGTGATGACCGTACTGTTTGAAATAAAGACTTCAGTCCTTTTCCCATGAATCCACAGGAGTTGACTTAGATTAGTGGAAGTGCAGTTTATTATTGTTATTTGACGCGATTTTCATAGCTTACGAGTGAAACAATAAGTGACCGCGAAAAAATTAAAACTTGGTAGGATTAGGTGGACTGTTTAGTATGTGTGACCGATTATCTTGTTGGAATCTGAACTTGTGACCATTTTTTGTTATGGTTGTAACGGAATTGGCTTTCTCCCCACCAAAATCAGGTGTATTGAACAAATAATAATAAATAATAATAAATTATTGAACTTGGCACGATTTCCTATGTTAGTGGAGGGCCAATAAAAATAATAAATGATAATAAATGAACATAAATAATAATAAATGATAATGAGTGGTAATGAATGATAATAAATGATAATGAATGTTAATAAATGATAATCAGTAATAATAAAGACAAGTAATCTTTTGCATGCATAATCCTGCTGTAATTTGAATTTCGCGCCTATTTTTTCTGGAGGCTTAGGTTAGTGGACATAGCACATTTGGTCTATTTTCCCGCCAAAATTCAAACATCCCGACATTTTTTCTGGAGGATAGGTTAGTGGACATAGCACAATTGGCCTATTTTCCCACCAAAATCCGCCATCTTGGATGACGGCATCCACTGTTGCCAAGTCTACATGCCACCATCTTGGATAACGTCATCGCCGCCATCTTGAATAAATTTGGCAACAATGCAGCGTGTCGTGACACAAACTTTGCCCTACTACTTACGACCACCCTCTGCAGTTATCAACAGTTCTTGTCCATCAGTACGTGAGGTCTGCCTGGTCTTGGTTTAGCTGTTGTACTTCCTTTACATTTCCAGTTCACAATCACACCACCAACAGTAGACATGGGCAGCTTTAGAAATGCTGAAACTTCCCAGATGAACTCGTCACTCAGGTGATAGCCAATAGCTAGTGTAGGTTCGATACAATGAGCTCTCCTGAGAAACCAATTCTACTGAAAACACAATTCTCCCTGCATCTCTCGTGATATCTAGCTGTCGAGCCGCATTACATAACTCTCATAACTCCCATTCAAGTAGCGAAACATCTATATGAAGTAATCAACCCGCAATACTAACATCAAGTTTTTAAACTAAAAATTAAGTTTCCATTTAGACTAAGAACAATGATCGCAAAAACGTAACATCAAATCTGCTCTTTAGATCAAGTGAAGAACAAAAATTGTAAAAAAAGAAAAAACCCCTGTTAAGTGCTACTCCAGCTCACGACCGCTCTTTTTATGGTGATGGAAGCCAAATCGGGTAACCATGTGTATGTTTAGGACAGTGGGCTGTTCATCGGAAGTGTACTGAATAACAACAGCACATGCATTGAATATATCGTCTTCAACAGAGTCAGGTGTAAGATAAAAATCAAGGTTATCTTCTGTCCACCAATGAAGAGCTTGGCCCTGGTTGGACCCGTTAAAGACAACTTACATGAAAACAGTGGGCATTTACAAAATTCCCTGTGAATGTGGTGCTGCATACATAGGCCAGACGACACGGACGGTCCAGGAGCGTTGTATAGAACACAAAACATACACCTGTCTTCTGCAACCGTTAAAATCAACAGTAGCAGAACATTGTATTTCCATGGACACTCAATGGAACACGATACAACAAAAATTTTAGCTCCAATTTCCAGTTTTTGGAATTGAGTAATCAAAGAACCAGTGGAGATATGTCTTGCTGAAAATCTTACAAATTGTGACAACGGCTTTCAGCTGGATAAAAACTGGAATCCTATAAGTAAAATTATCAGTTACAGCGGAATCGACGGGGTCATTCGATACTCACTGATTAGATCATCTCTTATTCCACCACCGAGGGCAGCACACACAACTTGGCTGCCCTGGGCATATCATCAACTGACGCACGCGCCTAAAGACGCTAGCACATTTCGCATGCGCGAGATTCGGTATAGATACTGTGAATGCAACTGGGCTCTTCAGTAGTTGTCTTCTCACCCGTCTCTGTGCCCAAATATTGTGGCAGAATGTCTGCAGGATCTGGCAACATACACGAAAACTATTAGAAGAAGATTAACCTTTGTAACTAACAAATACCATACGTGCATTTTGCATGAAGTTTATGCTATTTCCTAGACGTAAATGCATAAGATATGTTTCTATGATATTCCTTTTTTCTTGGTAGTTGTCCTTTTTCCACAACGGTTGAAGGAATCTGTGCCAATGCACCAACCTCACCTCATTAATTTGACTCTGCTTACATGGACCATAGAAGCTCTAGTTGGCAATTGTAATTTTATGTTGACTGACGAAGTTATTTCAATAACTTAGTAAGGTTTATGATATTTCGATTAAAACCTCTTTGTTTTGTCATTTGGGGTATACTGATTAGTTAGTAATACCCACTGTCCTATTCTGTATTGTGGCAATTTGCTCTTCCGTTGCCCAATAAGTTCTTGCTTCTGTAAAGCTTTTGTGTTAGTACGCTTCACCCTTTGCCAAATTTCTCGCAATTTCTACAAAAATTTGTTCATTGGTTGGCCCTGTGGACTCAGTTTACATTGAACTATATCAAAAGGTGACAGCCTTTCCCGCCCATATATTACCCCGTATGGCGAGAGACCAGTTCCAGTATGAGCTTCTGAATTATATGCACTCATGACAAAACTGTCTGCCTGCTTAGCTGAGGGGTGATGTGTTTGCCTACAATGCAGCGGTTCGATGTTCTGTAAAGTACGATAGATGGTGATCTGTGGCATCTCCTCTGAAAGAGCACAATGCTGGTGCAGGCACAAGTGTTTCGGAGCACACCGTTCACCATATATTGTTGAACATGGAGCTCTGCAGCAGACCACCCCTACGTGTTCACGTGTTGACCCAACGATATCGTCAATTACGATTGCAGTGGGTACGGAGCCATCGCGACTCGATCGTCGATCAATGGAAACGTGTTGGCTCTTCGGATGAATCACGTTTTCGCTTCACCAGGTCGCTGGTCGTCTCTATAAACGCCGTTATCGGGGTGAATGGCGGCTCGAAACTTGTAGCTCGCCGCGGGCGCAGGCTGGAGAGAGCAGCATTATGCTATGGGAGACATCCTCCTGCGCTTGCATGGGACCTGTGGTAGTAATCGAAGACGGTCTGACAGTTGCGAACCTCCTGTATCCCTTCATGCTTGATGTCTTCCGACGGCGATGTCATCGTTCAGCTGTATAATTGTCCGTGTCACGGAGTCAGAATCGTGCTACAGTGGTTTTTAGGAGCATTGTAGTGAACTCACACTGATATCTCGGGGACCAGATACGTCTGATGTAAATCCTATGGAAACCATCTGGGTCGCTATCGGCCGCCATCACCTCGTAGCAAATCAGCGGCCTGTTATTTACACAAATTACATGGCCTGTGCGTAGACATGTAATGCTACGTAACATCACAAACCTACTATCAAACTGGTTGATCCCTGGTAAGCAGAATCAATTATGTATTTCGTTTCGAAGACGTACAAACAAGCTATTAAGCATGTGCTCATAATGTTTTGGCTCATCACTGAATGTGCGTTTATAGACATAAAAATTTGAATAAAGTACGGAGAACTTGTTCTATCCGTCCATTAATGTTCAATAAGCGACATAGCTGTTTCGTTAGTTCGGATAAAAAGTTGGTTTCCCTGGTCAGTAATAATGGTTTCTCGAACGCAAACTTCAGTAACCAGTTGTTTACCATGGACTTAATTACAGTACTCATCTTCTGGATTCCATACTGCCGAATTTGAAGAGTCTGGGGAGCGTAGTACGTGCGGTAACACTGTCGACATTGGGGAGGGACAGTCGCCATCCGATACTGAACGTAAAATGCTTCACCATCACATTGGGAGCAACGGTAATGGATCATCTGGAGGACTGCAGGATACAATCAAGATTCTTGACCACAGTCCCACCGAATTCGACTTCCTCAACAGCTGTAAAGTTTACCTAATATATCATGGAAGAGATAATAACAGACGCAGACAGTTTTGAAAATATTCGTAAGTAATATCAGTTTTTATTCAAAAAGTATAACGCAATCAAAGAATAATAGATATTAATATCAGATCTGTAAAAGAAGACTATTGTCACTCGTTGTTTTATTTGCAAAGGTGTTCAGCTCTCTCATACACTACCGGCCATTAAAAGTGCTACACCACGAAGATGACTTGCTACAGACGAGAAATTTAACCGACAGGAAGAAGATGCTGTGATATGAAAATGATGAGCTATTCAGAGCATTCACACAAGGTTGGAGCCGGTGGCGGCACCTACAACGTGCTGACATGAAGAAAGTTTCCAACCGATTTCTCATACACAAACAGCAGTTGACCGGCATTGCATGGTGAAACGTTGCTGTGATGCCTCGTGTAAGGAGGAGAAATGCGTATCATCACGTTTCCGACTTTGATAAAGGTCGGATTGTAGTCTATCGCGATTGCGGTTTGTCATATCGCAACATTGCTGCTCGCGTTGGTCGAGATCCAGAAACTGTTAGCAGAATATGGAATCGTTGGTTTCAGGAGGGTAATACGGAACGCCGTGCTGGATCCCAATGGCCTCGTATCAGTAGCAGTCGAGATGACAGGCATCTTATCTGCATGGCTGTAACGGATCGTGCTGCCACGTCTCGATCCCTGAGTCAACAGATGGGGACGTTTGCAAGACAACAACCATCTGCACGAACAGTTCGACGACGTTTGCAGCATCATGGACTATCAGCTCGGAGACCGTGGCTGCGGTTACCGTTGACGCTGCGTCACAGACAGGAGCGCCTTCGATGGTGTACTCAACGACGAACCTGGGTGCACGAATGACAAAACGTCATTTTTTCGGATGAATCCAGGTTCTTTTTAGAGCATCATGATGGTCGCATCCGTGTTTAGCGACATCGCGGTGAACGCACATTGGAAGTTTGTACTCGTCATCGCCAAACTGGCGTATCACCCGGCGTGATGGTATGGGGTGCCATTGGTTACACTTCTCGGTCACCTCTTGTTCGCACTGACGGCACTTTGAACAGTGGACGTTACATTTTAGATGTGTTACGACCCGTCGCTCTACCCTTCATTCGATCCCTGCGAAATCCTACATTTCAGCAGGATAATGCACGACCGCATGTTGCAGGTCCTGTACGGGCCTTTCTGGATACAGAAAATGTTCGACTGCTGCCCTGGCCAGCACATCCTCCAGATCTCTCACCAACTGAAAACGTCTGGTCAATGGTGGCCGGGCAACCGGCTCGTCACAATACGCCAGTCACTACTCTTGAAGAACTCTGGTATCGTGTTGAAGCTGCATAGGCAGCTGTACCTGTACGCGCCATCCAAGCTCTGTTTGGCTCAATGCCCAGGCGTATCAAGGCAGTTGTTACTGCCAGATATGGTTGTTCTGGGTACTGATTTCTCAGGATCTATACACCCAAATTGCGTGAAAATGTAATCACATGTCAGTTCTAGTATAATATATTTGTCCAATGAATATCCGTTTATCATCTGCAATTCTTCTTGGTGTAGCAATTTTAATGGCCAGTATTGTATTTGTACTAACTAGGACAATGTTTTATCCTGTAGTCAGTGGCGGGTTGCAACTACACACTCGCCGTTACCTCGCAAATTGCACATTTGTGGAAACGAGTGTACTGAATGGTTCTTGCTTCTGTCGTCATTTACTTCTACACCTCTCAGTTTTCGCTGTTAATTGTTATCCACTCTGTATGTATTATACAGCATTTTTAATGTTTATAGATAATGAAATTGTAAATATCATGTGAATCACACCGTGGTGCACATATTTTAAGCTGAAACCATTCTAATGATGGGTGATTCAGTTTTCATTGGTGCCGTCACCAGTAATGGAATCAGGTCCCCACATTAGCTGAGTGAAAGTTACCATTCAGCTAATGTGGGGATTACCATATTTAAGGCAATAGCAAAATGAATAAGAAAACAACAAAAGGCAAGTAATCTTTGAGGGAGCGAGGGAAGGAAGGGAGAGAGTGGTACCAAATGATACGTCGCTTAAGTGGAAAAACGTTCTCGAACCCGCCCTGCATAGGATTCGTCCTGTTGCCAATGATGCTGCTCCATTCTGTGTGGCAGCAGCTCGTGTTTGGTTAACTGCTGCTGTTATTGTTGCTGTAGCTATTTTTAAAGATATCCGGTCTGCTGGAACTTCATACGCTGATCTGCCTTGGACGCTGGAATTGCTGAGGCTGCTGTGACTGCGCCTCTCTGATGTAGCGCAGAGGACTACACTTACCCTGTACAGCTGCAATAGAGCAATAGACGTCCGTTGTATTGCGATACGGAGGTACCATGATTACGGCTGTATTCTCCTGGTAAATTGTTGTTCAAACTAGTGGGACCTGTATAGCGGACATTCATAGCAACCTCTACCACTTTTCCAGTATGAATCGTGGGAGGATCTTCAGTCAACTGTCACGTGCCCTTAAGCTGACAGTCTGCAGAACTCCCGAAAGTTACACTGATTTTACACCAAAGACTTCCTGGTCAAAATCGACTACTTGTCGTGGGAGGGTGTCATCTGCTTAGCAGCCACCCACATCGAGAGTGTGACAGTGACGTAGATGATCACCTGAATGTGCCGAATGTAGACTTCGAAAATCTTGAGTGTGCTGCAGACTGCCATTGTAGAGAAGCAGGGGTCTGTGACGACATCTGCTGACATTAAATTATTCTCGCCAGACTCACTCCTATTACAGAAATGCATTGTATGTTTTTGTGTCATTTTAATCTTTATTTTGTTGCTTCCTTTGTTTCAGCGAAAAACCAAAAGGGTTACACCAGGTCCTGGTGTCCTCCCACAAGTGAGGCAAAATATACGAAAGCCGAAAGGTACTGATATTTATATTTTACAGTACCAGTAGTTGGACGTTGGACCAAGAAAATGCCTACATTATGCACAAATAATAATATAAACAGACAATCGTTTTATTTCATGAAAATAGTCTCATCAGTGAAAAAGGTCAGAACTGTTTAACGGGAAAAGTGATTTTCTATTGGCACTTACCAAGAAACCAAGACACAATGAGTAAAGTGGAAAGCGCTGTTTACTGTCTTTTAAATTTTGTTTGACCGTTGTATAAGCAGGGTAATGTGCCATAAAAGTGAAACAGCCCAAACGTTTTAAAAAGTGATGCACACAGTCTGTTCATAAAAAACAATACCTATCACAAATATTTGTATCTCTAATTATGCTGGAATTGGTTACGGATATTTAATCATAACTTGTTTCCCCATTAGAAACTTCACTATAGAGGTAAAAAATGAAATTGACAAACAGCACTCTCAAACTGAAAATAAAATATGCATACAGTTGTGGAAAGTTTGTCACATTTACACAAATATTGACTATGTACCTGTCAAATTAGCGTCACACACAAAGAAGTGCTCTATCTTCTGAATTATTCAATGTTGTCACATTTAGTATATGGAGACAATTATTAAGCAGTCAACATAATCCTTAAATATGATAGACTCCATTCCAGAACAAGGTACAGTTGATTCCTAAAAGTGATACACTGTCACCTGCAGCTCAGACGCCAAACACGTAGCGATGTACCGCAGGCTACTGGTCTCCCAGTATGTCAGATTCACACGCGGGAGATCATACGTCCAACAGGTGGCACGTTATCAGGTGGCGCTATGCTCGCCATTGCTCATTGCTGCTGTTGTCGCTACCATGTCGCCTCCGCGAGTCACGGGCCATCACAACGTCACCTAGCATCCTTCCGTCGGATGGGTTTATAGGACGTCGTCCGGGCGCCCTCCAGACATCTCACATCGGGAGTTTACGTTAGATGGTTCTCCGCACTTAACGCTGATGGCACCTAGTGGTTTCATTCAGAGTCCCTTCAGCGAGCGCACAGTGATCTTTGGGCCTTACGCTGGCCACTTGGTGTGGCCCACCAACCGGGCTGTGCTGCCTTGCATGCCACTTCCAAACCGTTGAGTCATCGCGAGATTTTCAGCGACCCAAGACACATCAGAAAGAGTTTCGAGGTTTATTCTTCCTGAGTATCTTTTATAGGTACGTACTGGTTTACATTACGACATACAATGTAACGCCTCTAGAATTTTGAAATGTAGTTTATGTCTATGTCATATAACAATAAACTGGAGAATGTTTGGTTACAGTAGGAGTACTATTGCCCCTTCATAGAATAAAAAAGAAAGGCCATACACTGAAGAAGATATTGCTGCAGTTATAGAACAGGTGAGAGTTGGGCACCACTTCAGCGGGTAGCACCGAAATACAAAATGGAAAAAAGGTATCTACACCAGAAGGTAAATGGTACCCATTCAGGAGTTCAAGGCAAGACGACAGACTTGACAGCTGAAAAGAAACAACTTTATTAACCCACTTGAAGACAATTGCTGTAGGGGTTGAGGTTACGTTAGTTGTTCAGGACTTCGGCGAACATAACGGGTTGACCAAGTCTTGAAACGAATCGTAGAAGAGCTACAAGTGATCGCTTTATCTTTTATGGTTCTTGTGATAAACTAGGACAACTACTGGAAGAGCTGCGCATCAGAGATAAACCAGCCAACAGATGTAATTAAGATGAGACACAGTCTTCGGCTCACCCTTCCAAAATACATGCTGTTGGTGGTGTTGGTCTGGGGTATTCAGAGCTCTGGAAAAAAACAATAGGTCAGTGCTTGCTTGTCAGCTACGGGCATGAGTCTTCCACGACTTCCCTTTTTTGAGAGAGTGCATTTATGAAGTTCCTGGAAGGAAAAAATTGTTTACCCGGCACATTTTATTCAAAAGCACTTCATGGTTTCTTGACATTATCCATATTTTCAGGGAAATTTAGTCACTTCTATGATACAGTATAAGAGATGCCTTTATTTTTACTGTTGGATGGTCACCTTAGTCGTTTAGATCCCATAATAAATAAAAAGCGGCGAATGAGGAAGTAGCAGTCATGAAACTCCCAACACACACAACTGACCAGCCGCAAAGCGAATCACGGACACTTGGAATAGTGAGTCTATTCAGTGGCAAAGGAGTTATCAGTGAATCAGAATTTGTAGATCTAGTCTGCAAAGCATGGCCAGATGCTTTGTAACCTAAAAGCACGAGTTCAGGCTTCAAGAACACAGAAATCGAGTGACTGAAACGTAAATGTGACAGAGCTAGGTCAAAATATTTCGGAAAGTGGAACCATGCTGCCTTGGTGTGTTGGAGCTGAAGTTGGAGCTAATTATTGTAGAAGAAGAAGTGTAACCTCCGTTTACAGCAGTGGATCTTCGGTTAGTTTTGAGAATTTTCTCCTTCAAAGAATTAAAAGACAAAAGACAGACATGTGACCAATCTTTGTCGAATACACCCAGTGTCATAGGTGCCTCAGAAGTATACAGTAAACTCATGGTTGAAAAAGAAAAGCCTCCATACGAAAATTGAGTAGGCCGAAAACAGGAAAGCCAAACGCTGTGACAAGTACACCGAAAAGAATGGGATTTGGGAGACTCATGAAGAATCCACACCAGATCTTATTGTAACGACTGATCCAGCTTATGTAGGTGATGTAGGTTATATTTTGGTTAAATTTCGAGGTGGTAGGAGAAATGCGTACATCGACAGATATGTCTACACCATACAGTAAATACTGGGAAATAACCTAGAAGTTAATGCTCCTGAGTTTGTAGACGGGTACAAAATAGTTTTCAAATTAAGTGATAAAATCATTTCCCATGTTAATAAGGGTGATATGGTAGGGAAATTACCAATCCTCTTGTTGCTACTGACGTGGGAAATATTAAACGAGGTATCTGATTTGTTTATAGCAGATCTGTTGAACTTAATGAAAAAATAACGCCACAATTCTTTTTTCGTAGCTCTTATTTTTGTATTAGTGTCAGTGTGTTGAATATAATTGCAAATATTTCCTACCCATTGTTTGCTGACTTTATAGCATAAAAAATAGGAAAAACATAATTTTTATATTTCACTCTGATGTACGTTTCATCCCGTAAAAATCCTGGAAATATTCCTCACATAAAAATCCTAGTTGCACATATGTATCACTTTATGTGTTCTCTGTCTCATGCTTGAGACCTCGACATTCTATGTCCAGTGTTCAGAACATATTTAAGAATTTAAGTCTAAAAGATAATGCACGGTTTTTATTTTCTCGAGTCTACATTTGTAACTATAAAGAATTAAATACAGTGTCATTTGCAGCTCATACTTTAACATTTACTATTATTTGCTAACAATTAGTCTTTTTGTTTCAAAAATAGAGACAAAGTTTGTGATATAGGTCACCATAATCAATATATTTTCAACTCGCCAGGTTAGCCGAGAGCGCTAATGCGCTGCTTCCTGGACTTGGGTAGGCGCACTGGCCATGGATCGAATCCGCTCGATGGATTACCGTCGTCGGTCGGAGTGCCGGTCAGCCTGTATGCGGTTTTTAGGCGGTTTTCCACATCCCGCTAGGTGAATACCGGGCTGGTCCCCACGTTCCGCCTCAGTTACACGACTCGCAGACATCTGAATACGCTCGCACTATTCCATTAATTACCCTCGACGCAGGCAGCAGGGGTACACTAATTCCGTCCCGGGGGGACTGGGTGGCGGCAGGAAGGGCATCTGGCCACCTCTTTCCACTAACCTTGCCAAATCCGTTCCTACAATGCCGACTCTGCGTCAGCGCGGGACATGGCACCAGTGAAAGGAAGAAAGAAAGAAACTCAATATATTTTCGCCATAAATTAAATGTACGAGGGTCACTCCAAAATAAATGCACACTATTTTTGTAAAACTTGGTTCAACCTGTTCCCATGAGTGGCGCAGTCACAGCATGTCTTCAAGGTGGTTGCTACACTTGACGTTCGTCAGAAGCAACGTGCTGTCATGGAGTTCCTGTGATGTGAAAACGAGGCAGTGGGAAACATCCACAAGATGTTGAAAAAGGTGTATGGAGATGCTGCTGTCGATCGCAGTACAGTTAGTCGGTGGGCAAGCAGGTTACGTGATGAAAGCGGACACGGTAATATTGAGGATTGTCCTCGCAGCGGCAGGCATCGTAGTGCACACACTCCAGACAATGTGCAGAGAGTTAACGAATTAGTGACTGCTGACAGACGCATCACAGTGAATGAATTGTCAGGCTACGTTTGGATAGGGGAAGGAAGTGTTTTCAGAATACTGAAAGTGTTGGCGTTAAAAAAGGTTTGTGCCAGGAGGGTTCCCAGGATGTTGACAGTGGCTCACAAAGCAACAAGAAAAACGGTATGCAGCGAACTTTAGGAACAGTACCAGAATGGTGGAGATGAATTTCTTGGAAGAATTATGACAGATGACGAAACATGGCTCCATCATTTTTCACCAGAAACGAAGAGGCAATCAATGGAGTGGCATCATGCAAATTCACCCAAGAAAAAAAAAGTTCAAAACCACACCTTCTCCTCGAAAAGTTATGGCTACGGTGTTTCTCGATTCCGAAGGACTCTTGCTTGTGGACATCATGCCAAGTGGAGCCACCATAAATTCTGATGCATATGTGATGACACTGAAGAAACATCAAGCTCGACTGAGTCGTGTTCGACCACATCAGCAAAAGCACGATATTTTGCTGTTGCACGACAATGCACGGACACGTGTCAGTCAAAAAACCATGGAAGCGATCACAATACTCGGATGGACAACACTGAAACACCCGCCTTACAGTCCTGACCTGGCTCCATGCGACTATCATCTCTTTGGGAAACTGAAATACTGTCTTTATGGAACAAGGTTTGGAGATGATGACTCCCTTATGCACGCTGCCAAACAGTGGCTCCAACAGGTTGGTCCAGAATTTTACCGTGCAGGTATACAGAGGCTGTCTCCAAGATGGCGTTAGGCAGTTGAGAGGGGTGGAAATTATGTCGAGAAATGAAAATATTGTTCCTGAAGGATGTATCTATACACTGTAAAACTTTCAAACATGTAGAATAAAAGATGGATTTAAAAAAATGGTGTGCATGTCTTTTGGAGTGACCCTCGTAGATATTTTTCAATGTTTGCACGACACTTTTCCTGTTTTTCAGTTTTCAGGAATATGAAGACCTAACCATACGAACTTTGTCAAGAACATCCACTATAAATTTTGTTTTGGTCAAAAATAAATTCTATTATCATTGCTTGTTTCTATATTCTGTCATCATATTTCGATTGTTTCGTAAATCTCATAACTTCACTTTCTCCGTTCAGGTACCAAATTGCACGACAGACACCTCACACAACACTCGCAGTTTTGGCGCTGGCGTGTTAACGAAAACGACAACTCTTGACAGGCTAGATCGGTGCAGAAACAAAACGCCAGCGGCCCTGAAGCAGACTCACGTGTAACGAACAGTCAGTTATGACATAAAAGTCGATTGTGTAAAATATTTTATAAACTCGCTCGCTCTGGGAAGAGTGAAGTAGGTTCGCCAACGACGGCTGTTGACGCAAACTCTATGCATCTTCATTTTTGAACTCGTATTAAAGTATGAATAACCTAATCAAAGTTAGTCAAGATGCAAAAACTATCCAGTATATTCGATTCTTATTATCTCCACTTACATATGAAAGAAAGTCACTGATTATGGGTAAGAAGTCTATCCACTATAAAACTGAAATAAAACTTATGGACCACTATCTACTTAGGCCACTGTACACACTGACATAGTAGGCAAAAGTTTGTACTTCCCCACATTACATTGTTGCCAGATTTATTCAAGAGGGTGGATCCAAGATGTCGGCGATAGAAGTTGCAACGTCGCAAGAAACTGGTGAATAAGAGACGGGTGAGTTTTATGCATGATGGAGCTCCAGGCGGATGGAGCTCAGAGCATTTTACGTAAATCAGCTACGCTATCAATTTTAAAGTATTGTTCTGATGCCTGGGATCAGTTCCAGGAGGGTATTGGTAAGAGAGAACATAAACACAAGCACACCTAAGGCTACACAGTTCTGCACTTAAAACAGGCTATAACGTTGGATCGCTTCAGTTTACAACCTACCAGTCATGTATAATGCAGCGCTGTTAATATCCCACTGTAAGATATAATATATTTCCAGCGCATGACATACATCCTTCTTGCAGGTTTCTCTACAATAAACTATGGTAACAAACTGTAAAATGAAAAAACTACTTCCTTAAAACATCGGCTCAGTGTGAGACATGCACAATATAGCTTTCCACAGATGTATAGTGTCCACTGTTCACTTCCGATCACGGTTCAGAAATTGTACTATGCCCACTTCAGTCCTATATGAAATGATCGTTAGTAACGGATAAACGCATAAAAGCGGCGCTCGACATTCGAAATTACACGTATGCCCCCACTAACTCTGTAAACTCCACATCCGTGAAGCAGATGTATACACGGGAATTGCAGTGTCTCGCAAACACCTATCGCTGACTTATGATCATCTTAGTTATGAAACTTAAGTCTCGATTTTATACCCAAGATGTGACAGGGAAATGGAGTACATCGTATAAATCTTCGTTCGTTTAGAGGAATGTGTTGAAACAGGATGGTCACGTTTCATCACACATGAGATGGAAGTTGTCTGTTATTGATCGCAAGTAGACAGTGCCCTAAGTCACAACATACAGAACTCGTGGTTGTATATGAGTCGAATGCAGGCTATGTTACACAACTGATGCATCCTGACAGAACAGCAAAAAAAATGATCAAATCTGCAGCAACATCTCCCTCTCTAGAATGCAACATCAGTCTGCCATCAGATCGTACCTCGTTACAGCTTCATCTCAATTGATCATCCCGTCCACTCTCTGTAATCCTTTAATACAGATGCATGTAAGTTTAGAGGGCGATTGTTCTCTGTTTTCCGGAAAAGCGTCATGTACAATAGTCAACTCGCGTGTATCACTGTTACCTCAATAGACATACAGTAGAATGCTGCCTTGACGGAAAAAAGTGACTGTTTCCCTGGTTCCCTTCGCTTCCATGTGGACGTTTTCTCGGGTTCCTCTTGCTGTCACATACTTCTTCAAATGTACAAGAATTGTTACGCACCAACCAGAAGACACGCAAGTACTTCCTCAATTTCCCTGCATTTCAGTGTATTTTCTCTCAATGTATACGTATTTTCTGTCATTTTTAGCAATTCTATCGTTTTCTTATGTCATTTCTACTCATGAATTCATGACGTAACCTCTCTTCCGTGTTCTAAAATTGCTTGCACATATAGCACAGCTGCCTACACCTAGTGCAAATGCACTATTTTTCTGATCAGGAGGCGTAGTATAACACTGTACTCGATTACATTCAGCCGCCTCCACCCACATACTCCACATTTGCAGAGCGTTTGCTCTGTTTTCTGTATGACTGTGTATGTGGTAGTGTCAAGGATTACTCCCAGGTTCCGGGCCTCCCAGTGGTGGACCAAACTTCGAACACAGAACACGTCTTCGGACGTAACGCGTGGTTGGTCCACCCGCGAATCTTATCCCAGATGCGACGTATGGTGGATCCCTCTCTGAACATAGGTCTGGATATATAGTGACCCTTCTCAATCAACCATCTTCTATAACCCAGTCGATATATCACCAAACCTCTGACGTGGCATCGAGACAGAATGCATTACAAAGACTGGAGAAATATCCAGTGGCGGCATGAGGGAGCTGCAAATACTGGTTTCATACCACGTCCCTTAGCCAAACCACTTTCTAAATTTGGTAATTTTTATACGAAGTTGCACCATCAGGGATGTGTAACCGCACTGTTGGTCTGATAATATACACTCCGGCGATCACCGTCTATATTCAGTGTCACGGTATTTGCCTGCAAAAAACCACTTAGTTAGGAGGTACTGCCATACCTCTATTTATAAAGACAGTATTGCTTTTAATAAGGATACTTGTATGCACCTGTAGAACCGAGACCGCTTGTGACAGTAACATACAGTAGTTGTTACGATTGTGTTTTTTAATATCTTGCGGTTTGTA
Organism: Schistocerca serialis cubense; assembly: GCF_023864345.2. Lineage (NCBI taxonomy): Eukaryota > Metazoa > Arthropoda > Insecta > Orthoptera > Acrididae > Schistocerca > Schistocerca serialis. The sequence goes on from NC_064640.1 coordinate 530,092,534, forward strand.
AGACGATTATGCCTCTCTTTCTAAGACACAGTGGTACCAGTCACAAGAAGAACTTATGAGACATTTCCACTCATCGCTGGGACAGTATTATTTCGTATCGTTAGCAGTCACTTATTGGCGTAGTATTATACTTAGTAGTAATGAATGCGTGATATATTCGCCTTGAGAATCAGGCTTCTAAGTTACGTGTTTGTGTTCCGACATGTGCAAAGGAAAAGACTATGTCCAGTCCTAAGGAAGGTATGTATTATACGTGGAATACCGTGATAGCAAAAGGAAGAGTATGTCGTCATAATTTTTTTCTTCTTTATTGTGATTTCATTCCCCTGCCCCATATGGGCAGGGGAGGGCTGTCAGCAGCACAATCCGCCGCTCTTCAGCCGAGTGGCATGACAACTAGAAACAAGAATAAAATGTTACATATATAAGGCGATAAAAAAAGGGGAACATAAAACAGAGTACGGGGAGATAATGCAGGTAAAAATACACTGGCAGGGAGACGTTCATGGGGGGACAATTAAAGAAGTCACCATAACGTTAAAAAAACACACAGTTGGCGATTCTTAAAACACAAAGAAGACACTGAATGCACATGCACAGGTTAAAAGTCGGCCACAGTATTAAAAACACTCCAGAACAACACACTCAAAACCCACTTGGAGCACACACGGTGAAGTATAAAACTGCCAAGTGGGACCAGCCGAAGGAGAGGTCGGAGAGGATGGAAAAGGAGGGGAGAGCAAGGGGCAGCAGGGGAGGCGGCGGGATGAAGAGAGTAGGGGTGTCAGCAGGTACATGAAGAGGCAGGAGACCGGTGGGGCAGGAGATGAAGAGAGAAGACAAGGCAGGAGGGAGTGCAGAGACACTGAAAGGGAGCACAAGAGAGGGGGCGAGTAGGAGGGGAAAGCCGCTCAGGAGAAGGGAGGAGAGGGAGCCCTGAGTAGGAGGCAGGAAGATGGGGTTAGAGTTGGTAGGAAGGGTAGATGTCAGGGCGAAGCTCACCATCCGGGAAGAGTAGATGGTGGAAGTTGCGTTGGGAAAGAAGGCAAGAGGGTGTGGAGATGGAGAGAGGGTGGGACACAGCAGTAAAGGTGCGGCAATGGATTGGGGGTGGAGAGGAAGGGACACACCAGGGGGTGAGGGGGATCAAGGTGGTGGACAATATATAGTGTGTGGATGTGTTCAAGGAAAAGGAGAAGGTGGGGGAAGGGGATGAGGTTGTAGAGTATGTGCATGGGGGACGGAAGGCAGATGCGGAAGGCGAGAAGGAGTGCATGGCATTCGAGGATTTGGAGGGCTTTATAGAACCGGGGAAGGGCGGAAATCCAAGCTATGCTGGCATAACAGAGGATCGGGTGGATCAAGGATTTGTAGGTGTGAAGGATGGTGGAAGGATGCAGACCCCACGTCCGACCGGACAGGAGTTTCAGGAGGTGGAGTCTGTTGTGAGCTTTGTTTTGGATTGTAAAGAGATGGGGAGTCCAGGTGAGGTGGCGGTCGAGGGTGAGGCCAAGGTATTTGAGGGTAGGAATGAGGTGGATAGGACGACCATAAATGGTTAGGTAGAAATCATGGAGACGGAAGGAGCAGGTGGTGCGGCCTATGATGATCACCTGGGTCTTGGAGGAGTTGTTACAGTTGAACCACTGGTTGCACCAAGTGGTGAATTGGTCAAGGTGGGTTTGGAGGGTACGTTGGGACCGTTAAAGGATAGGATAAAGGGATAGGAAAGCAGTGTCATCATCAAACTGGAGAAGATGAACACGTGGGGTAGGTTTGGGCATATCAGAAGTGTACAGGAAATAGAGGAGAGGGGAAAGGACAGAGCCTTGAAGCATGCCGCAGAGGGATAGAAAGTATGGGAGTTGGAATTGTGGATAGTCACATAGGAGGGACGATGGGAGAGGAAGGAAGCAAACAGATGGACGAAGTTGATGCGAAGTTGAGAGCATAAGTCTGGAGTTTGAAGAGGAGCCAGGGATGCCAGACACGGTCGTCGGCGGTCTGGAGATCAAGGGAAACAAAAATAGCGGAGCGACAGGAGTTAAGTTGGAGGGAAAGAAGATCAATAAAGTTAAGGAGCTGGTCGCCAGTGGAGAAGTAAGGCCGGAAGCCACATTGAGTAAGGGGAAGGAGGTGGTGCCGGTTAAGGTGGCGGTGAATACGGTGAGAGAGGATGGCCTCTAAGACCTTATTGAACGTGGAGGTGAGGCAGTTGGGACAATAGGAAGAGGTACCAGAGGGGGGTCTGTTAGGTTTAGGGAACAGCAGGACACAGGAAGTCTTCCACAGGTTGGGGTAAAATCTAGTGGAGAGGAGAACATTGTACAGGGTAGCAAGGACAGTCAGGAAGGATGGGGAGGATTCCTTGAGGTGGCGGCAGGTGACGCCATCATGACCAGAGGCGGTGTTGCATTTGGAGTGGAGGATGAGTGTGATGTCTTATGTGGTGATGGGAGTGTTGATGTCTGAGGGGGGTAACCAATCCAAGTACTGGAAGGTAGGGGGGACAGAGGTGTTAGTGCAGTCAAGGGCAGTGAGGAAGAGGGAGTAATCAAAATGGGGATCGTCAGGAATGGAGAAGACCTCAGAGAGGTGGGAAGCAAAATGGTTAGCCTTACTGAGGTTGTCAGAAAAGGGTCGATCGTCATGGAGGATTGGGTAATGCGGGGTGGGATGGTTACTAGTAAGGCAGTGGAAGGCTGACCAGTACTTGGAGGAGTTGACAGGGAGGGTGGAGTTGAGATGTGTGCATGTACGGCGCCAGTCCCGGCGTTTCTTTGCTGTAAGGAGGTTCCGGATGTGTCGCTGTAAATGCCGGTGGTGGGTGAGCAGTAGAGCCTGTGGGATTTGCGCAGAAGAAGGACGGCCTGTGGAGGAAGTGTAGGGCGGTGAGGGTGGATGAGTTCGGTAGGGACATGAGCCCCCACAGCGTCAGTGATGATCTTCTGAAGGAAGGAAGATGTATGGATGATGTCAGCAGGGTAGTGAAAGGTGAGGGGGTGGCTTTCGACCTGTAAGGCAATGATGTCCCTGTAGGCATCCCAATCGGCACAGCGGTAGTCATGGACAGACTTTGGAGGGGCAGCTGGGCGGGTGGCTGCAGGGGTGGGATGGGCAGAGGAGATGGTGAGAAGGACAGGGAGATGGTCACTACCAACGGGATCGAGGACGTCAATGGCGATGTGACCAAGGAGGTTGGTGGAAGCGAGGATAACATCGGGGGTGGAGTTACTTTCAGGATGGGTGTGCTGTGGGAGAGGAACAAGGTCACCATGGAGGGTGGCAAGGAACTGATGCCACTGCCAAAGGTGGCAGGGTCACGGCTGTGGATGTTGAGGTCAGCGGCGATCACATGGATGGAGAAGGTACAGTCAACATGGGAAATGAAATGGAAGGGGAGAGGAGCTGCGGGGCAGATATAGATAGAGGCACAGGTGATGGTGAGGGAGGGAAAAAATAGGCTGAGAAGAAGGTGTCCAGTTGGGTCATTGAGGAGGGGTTGTGGCCGGACAGCTAGATGCTTGAGGTAGCCTATAGCGACCCCACCTCAGGCTAGGGGAAGGAGATTGTCAGTGCGGTGAAGGAGATAGGGGGAGGTGCGGACCACATGGTGGGGTTGGAGGATGGTTTCATTAAGGATGGAGGAGTCAACCTGGAGCTGGGATAGGGTATGCATGAAGAGGTATTTGTTTGCAGTGAGGGAGCGAATGTTGAGGTAGAGGAGACAATACTGTTGACGTGCCAGGAGGTTGGAGGTGGGAAAGATGCAGGAAGGGGAGAGAGGGGCTTAAACGAGGGTGTCGAGGTGGGTGAAGGTAAAGTGGGCTTCGTTGTGGGACTAAGTGGCGTAGGTGTTTAAGTGGAAAACAGAGCGGGCAGCAAGGGACACCTGCTGGAGTGTATGGGAGCGCTGGAAGGGGTGTATGTTCTGCAGGACGATGGTGAGGAACCGGATGATGTCTTCTGCCGTAGGGGGAGGGCAGAGGGAATTGTTAGGGAAGATGGGTGGGTCTATGGAGCGAACGGGGACAGCGAGCTCAGCGTTGGTGGGAGGAGGTTTGGCTTTGCATTTGGAGGAATAGTTGAGGTGAGGTTCGTTACAAGTGTTGCAGGAAAGGGGGAGGCGAGGTTGAGACACTAAGGAAGTGGGGGGCTTTACAATGGAGGCAGGTGGGGGTCTCTTGCAGTTTTGGGTGAGGTCGTCATTGTTCAGGGGACAGCACTGGCAGCAGTAAGATTGAGGAGGGGAATGGGATGGGTCAACAGAGTGGCAGCAGTTGAAAATCAGGGCTCCCTGCGTGAGGAGGTGGTCGATGGAGGAGGAAGACTCTGTAAATATATGCATGAGGAAAGTAGGGCCAGAGGAGTTGTGAATACAGCGGGCAGAGCGGATTTCCATGGTGGGGTGGGTGTTCATTTCCGCCAGCACCTCAGCCTCCGTGACCACAGGGCTGAGTTTCGTGATAACGGCAGTGAGGGTTGATGGATGATGAGGGGGTTGGGGCTGACGAGGAGAGGAGGATGTAAGGAAAGGGGTGAGGGATGCATGGGGGCCAAAGGTGATGCAGGGAAGACACCGGAGGAGATCAGTATGGAAAGAGGGAGAGGAGGACTTGATGAGAACAGAGTCTCTGCGAGTGATAAGTTGGGTGATGGGTGCACTGGGGATGTATTTCCAGATTTCAAGGGTGAGGGTGTGGGTATCCAGGAGTTTTGGATTGGGGTTGGCTAGGAAGAAGGTATACAGGGAGGGGGTTGGAGAGGAGGTAGGTGGGGTGGTATCCATGGTGGAGTCAGAGGGAGGTGGGGTGGGCAGTGGTTTTTTGGATGGGGGGTAGAGGAGAGGTCGCCACTGGGGCGTTTGGAAGGTTTTTTGGCGGGTGTTGCCTGGGAGGAGGGATGAGGGATGAGGGACTGGATGGATAGGGAGGTGGTGGGAGGCAGGGCCCTCCTGTGAGGCAGTGGTACCGTTTAAGAGGTTAGGGCACTCTGTGGTGGCGACTGTGGTGCGGTGGGCGGTGACTCAGGTGGGGGAAGCAGGGGTAGTTGCATGGGGGGAGGGAAATCGTCTCGGTGGCGATAGGAGTGGGAGGGGGGCAGGAGCATGGGCAGGAGCTGGGGCAGGAGCAGGAGCAGGAGCAGGAGCAGGGGCAGGAGCAGGGGAAGGAGTGACATACATGGATGAGGAGGAGATAGAAGGGGAGTAGACCGTGAGTAGGGGAGGTGGAAGAGACGGGTTAATCCCAGAGGAAGCACTCCATGATTTTACAGTGGGGGCAGGTGAAGGGGTGGTGTAGATGATGGTGGTAGTGGGGGTGACCATGGTTGCAGGCAGTGTCCACGGGCGCCACGAGTCGCCGGAGTACAAAGGGAACTAAAACGAGGGGCAGCGACGAGCACGGGGCAGCGGCGAGCACCGGCAGACGACGGCGGCGGCGGTGGCGGCAGCAGCAGCAGCAGCAGCAGCAGCGAGCACCGAGAAACGGCGAGAAGGCGGCGGCGGCAGCAGCGAGCACCGGGAGGCGGCGGCGGCGGCGGCGGCGGCGGCGGTAGCGAGGATCGGACGGCAGGCAGCAGTGACGGCGTGCAGACGGGCGACAACACTACAGGAACGGTTGGGGCTCTTCAACGTCAAAAATACACCCTGAGTGTAGCCCAGGCATTGTGAGTCCTCGATCAGGAAGTGAGGGAATCCAACCTTCGAATGTCAAGTCATAAGAGTGGTACAGATGTTTCTATTTCCAGAACCACAGCCGTCAGCAGGGTGTATGTCCGATACTTCGCTAATTGTCGAATGTCGTTCAATTGAGACCACAATCGTAATATTTCATTGTAAGTACAGGGTGGTCCATTGATCGTGACCGAGCCAAATATCTCACGAAATAAGCGTCAAACGAAAAAACTACAAAGAACGAAACTTGTCTAGCTTGAAGGGGGAAACCAGATGGCGCTATGGTTGGCCCGCTAGAAGGCGCTGCCATAGGTCAAACGGATATCAATTGCCTTTTTTTTTTTTAATAGGAACCCCCATTTTTATTACATATTCGTGTAGTACGTAAAGAAATATGAATGTTTTAGTTGGACCACTTTTTCGCCTTGTGATAGCTAGCGCTGTAATAGTCACAAACATATGGCTCACAATTTTAGACGAACAGTTGGTAACAGGTAGGTTTTTTAAATTAAAATACAGAACGTAGGTACATTTGAACATTTTATTTCGGTTGTTCCAACGTGATACATGTTTCTTTGTGGACCTATCATTTCTGAGAACGCATGCTGTTACAGCGTGATTACTTGTAAATATCACATTAATGCAAAAAATGCTCAAAATGCTGTCCATCAACCTCAGTGCATTCAGCACTACGTGTAACGACATTCCTCTCAACAGCGACTAGTTCGCCTTCCGTAATGTTCCCACATGCATTGACAATGCGCTGACGCATGTTGTCAGGCGTTGTCGGTGGATCACGATAGCAAATGTCCTTCAACTTTGCCGCGCAGGATTAGCCGAGTGGTCTAAGGCGCTGCAGTCATGGGCTGTGCGGCTGGTCCCGGCGGAGGTTCGAGTACTCCCTCGGTCATGGGTGTGTGTGTTTCTCCTTAGGATAATTTGGGTTAAGTAGTGTGTAAGCTTAGGGACTGATAACCTTAGCAGTTAAGTCCCATAAGAGTTCACACACATTTGACTATTTGAACATCCTTCAACTTTCCCCACAGAAAGAAATCGGGGGACGTCAGATCCGGTGAACGTGCAGGCCACCAATCCACATGTCATGAAATATGCTATTCAATACCGCTTCAACCGCACGGGAGCTAAGTGCCGGACATCCATCACTTTGGAAGTACATCGCCATTCTGTCGTGCAGTGAAACATCTTGTAGTAACATCGGTAGAACAATACGTATGAAATCAGCATACATTGCATCATTTGGATTGCCATCGATAAAATGGGGGCCAATTATCCTTCCTCCCATAATGCCGCACCATACATTAACCCGCTAAGGTCGCTGATGTTTCACTTGTCGCAGCCATCGTGGATTTTTCGTTGCCCAATAGTGCATATTATGCCGGTTTACGTTACCGCTGTTGGTGAATGACGCTTCGTCGCTAAATAGAACGCGTGGAAAACATCTGTCATCGTCCCGTAATTTCTCTTGTGCCCAGTGGCAGAACTATACACGACGTTCAAAGTCGTCACCATGCAATTCCTGGTGCATAGAAATATGGTACGAGTGCAATCGATGTTGATGTAGTATTCTTAACACCGACGTTTTTGAGATTCCCGATTCTCGCGCAGTTTGTCTGCTACTGATGTGCGGATTAGCCGCGACAGCAGCTAAAACACCTACTTGGGCACCATCATTTGTTGCAGGTCATGGTTGACGTTCCACATGTGGTTGAACGCTTCCTGTTTCCTTAACTAACGTCACTATCCGGCGAACGGTCCGTACACTTTTGATGATGTCGTCCAGGATACCGAGCAGCATACATAGCACACGCCCGCTGACCATTTTGATCACAATAGCCACACAGCAACACGATATCGATCTTTTCCGCAATTGATAAACGATCCATTTTAACACGGGTAATGCATCAGGAAGCAAATACCGTCCGCATTGGCGGAATGTTACGTAATACCACGTACTTACACGTTTGTTACTATTACAGCGCCATCTATCACAAAGCGAAAAAAGTGGTCCAACTAAAACATTAATATTTCTTTACGTACTACACGAATATGTCATAAAAATGAGGTTTCCTATTAAAAAAAAAACGCAGTTGATATCCGTTTGACTTATGGCAGCGCCATCTAGCGGACCATCTGGATTCCCCCTTCAAGCTAGACGAGTTTCGTTCTTTGTAGTTTTTTCGTTTGATGCTTATTTCGTGAGATATTTGGCCCACCCTGTATAGCGATCAAATACACTACTGGCCATTAAAATTGCTACACCACGAAGATGACGTACTACAGACGTGAAATTTAACCGAGAGGAAGAAGATGCTGTGATATGCAAATGATTAGCTTTCAGACCATTCACACAAGGTTGGCGCCGTGCTGACATGAGGAAAGTTTTCAACCGATTTCTCATACACAAACAGCAGTTGACCGGCTTTGCCTGGTGAAACGTTGTTGTGATGCCTCGTGTAAGGAGGAGAAATGCGTACCATCACGTTTCCGACTTTGATAAAGGTTGAATTGTAGCCTATCGCGATTGCGGTTTCTCGTATTGCGACATTGCTGCTCGCGTTGGTCGAGATCCAATGACTGTTAGCAGAGGGTAATAGGGAACGCCGTGCTGGATCCCAACGGCCTCGTATGACTAGTAGTCGAGATGACAGGCATCTTATCCGCATGGCTGTAAAGGATCGTGCAGCCATGTCTCGATCCCTGAGTCAACAGGGGACGTTTGCAAGACAACAACCATCTGCACGAACAGTTCGACGACGTTTGCAGCATCATGGACTCTCAGCTCGGAGACCATGGCTGCGGTTACGCTTGACGCTGCATCACAGACAGGAGCGCCGGCGATGATGTACTCAACGACGAACCTGGGTGCACGAATGGCGAAACGTCATATTTTCGGATGAATCCAGTTTCTGATTAGAGCATCATGATGGTCGTATCAGTGTTTGGCGACATCGCGGTGAACGCACATTGGAAGCGTGTATTCGTCATCAGCATACTGGCGTATCACCCGGCGTGATGGTATGGGATGCCACTGGTTACACGTCTGGGTCACCTCTTGTTCGCATTGACGGCACTTTGAACAGTGGACGTTACATTTCAGATGTGTTACGATTCGTGGCCCTACCCTTCATTCGATCCCTGCGAAACCCTAAATTTCAGCAGGATAATGCACGACCGCATGTTGCAGGTCTTGTACGGGCCTTTCTGGATACAGAAAATGTTCGACAGCTGCCCTGGCCAGCACATTCTCTAGGTCTCTCACCAACTGAAAACGTCTGGTCAACGATGACTGATCAACTGGCTCGTCACAATACGCCAGTCACTACTCGTGATGAACTGTGGTATCGTGTTGAGGCTGCATGGCCAGCTGTACCTGTACACGCCATCCAAGCTCTGTTTGACTCAATTCCCAGGCGTATCAAGGCAGTTATTACGGCCAGAGGTGGTTGTTCTGGTTACTGATTTCTCAGGATCTCTGCACCCAAATTGCGTGAAAATGTAATCACATGTCAATTCTACTATAATATATCTGTCCAATGAATACCTGTTTACCATCTGAATTTCTTCGTGGTGTAGCAATTTTAATGGCCAGCAGTGTATGTATGTGGCCAGTTTCCTAGGACGATTCTACCTAGGGGTGCAGTGGTACGACGCCGGTGGCCGGTGGCCTGTGGCGGGATTGATTTACGTTTCCCACTAACGGCAGGAGCCGTCCGAATGGAAATGCCTGTTGGGATGCGGGAATGTAGCTGACTTAATCGCGTCGTCCTCTAGACGGTCGAATAGCGAACTAATATTTAGTATGTGTTGGATGGCTTTCGTGATCGCTTCGAAATTTGAGAAGATTCAATATGAACATATGTTTGCGCTAGACCATTATCCCCTCTCGTGTAAATTATCCGACTGACTGCTTCTTTACATTTCCCGTGTTTATTTGATTGAGAGAACATCGATTGTGGTGTACCCATCTAGCAGGTGAAAGATGGATGGAAGACACATTTTCTGGTTCCCTAGACATGAGAATCAACTTAATTGACTTTGTAAATTATAAGGATGATTTGGGATCTGTTATATCATGGACATCGGTATTCGCTAGTATATTTGTTTCCTCCACTTTATTCGTGGTTTTACTTAAAGGTCTTTGTAGATGAGATCAGTTTCTAGTTACTCAGTGGTTTACAGCAAGCTCCACGTCGGTAAAGGTAGGAGTTTCTACAGAAATAACTTCTGCTCACTATCTTCAAAGTTATACTGCACAAGTGATACTGCTAAGCAAGCAATATTGCTATGTACTTCATATGGGGAACTATCAATGATATTCCGGCAAACCATGTGAAAGTACATATGTTCTTGTAATCCCAGAGTCTGGAGATGGGTGTAGAAAGCAAGCAAGTAGGTCGGGGCCAGAAACAGTAACGATTTTGAGCCTGGGGGAAACGAGCCCAGCTTAGTATAATAGTTCGGAGACTAACTTCTGTCCACTGAAGGCGCTCTGGCCATGCATTGGGAGTGAATTCCATGGCACGCAACAACACATCGTGATACATGGACTGGGAAACCGTAACCGATCTTTTGCTCAATGCTGGAAGTTCTCTAAAATGCGATAATTTTAGGTAAATACATTGAAACATGGTGGAAAAACGCACTCTAAAGGCACTCTGTGTCTTAACTCAAAATTAGCGTAAGAAACATAAAACAAGATCGCAAAAACATAACCAAAAGCTAGCGAGTTGGAGCGTCATTAACTTCAATTTATTTGGGGGAGGAGGGGGGGGGGGGGGGAAGGAGGAGGGACATGAGTTGCCTACGTCGTTTGCTGAGGAGATATATCAGCATCTACACTTAGATCAGCTTTGTTGACAATGTAACTGTAATAATCTCTGCTGACAACACTGTAGTGCAAGTTAGCAATGATAAACAACAGACCATATTGAAAGAGAACATGTCCCTAAAACTCTTATGCAAATCTGTATTGCATTAAATGTAGTTTAATGAAATAGAATTACGTAGAATGTGTTCTTCAGACGTTGGAAACCTCACAAAATTTTGTGTCAGTGATGTCTTATTTTCACTTATTTAACCATACCATTTGCCAAGTGAAAATTGGTAATAAACTTTCACAGAAATTAGAACAAGTAAAGGCCTTTTATAGGGCTGTACCATGTCACCATCATTATTTAAAACCTGCATAGATATTAGCCTTAGAGCATGGTCTCGTAATTGTAACAGTATGGGATTAGAAATAAGAGATGGAGTTTACCTACATCATTTATTGTTTGCTGATGACCAAGTAGTCGTAGCACAAGATGGGGAGGATGCAAGCTATGTGTGCAATCCACAAGCAGTAGCATACAAAACTTGGGGTTTGAAGATTAATTACCAAAAAACAGAATACTTGACTAATGATTCAGATGAGCTATACATTGAAGGAAAGAAAATCAAAAAGATAAACACTTTCTGTTATTTGGGATCTATTTTAGAAATCGAGGGAAAATCAGAGTCAGAAATCAATAAAAGAATTAGTAGCGAACGGAAGGTCATTGAGATGCTTAACTCAGTCTTATGGAGCAGGAATGTAATGAGCAGAACTAAAAAATTAATAATACAAATCTATATTCGAGAGTGCGGTTCTGTATGGAACGGAGACCTGGACAATTAACCTGAAGCACATTAAAAAATTACAAGGTCTAGAGATGGACTTCTGGAGAAGATCGACAAGACTCTCCAGGAAAGAGAAGATCAGGAACACCAAAATAATAAGGAGAATGGAAATAAAAGAAAGAATATATGACGTAATTGATAGGAAAAAATTACAGTGGTACTGGCATGTACGACGAATGGAGGAAGCCAGAACACCAAAATTGATACTAGAGTGGGAACCGGAGGGGAGAAGAAGAAGAGGGCGACCTATGACCACCTGGCTCCAGAATGTACAGCATACAATGAGGAGAATGGGAGCAGAGGAAGAGGACACACAAAATCGAAACACCTGGAGGAATATTTTGAAAATGTAGTTTAAGAACGTTTATTCTTTGTATAGTAATTTCAGAGTAAATTATTATGTTGGAGATAAGCCTCTATAATGAAGAAAAGCTCAAAATAATAATAAAAAAACATACTGCACAATCACGAGCACATAATCTTAAGCAGTGATGTTATTTGCATTTCATAACTACTGACAGTTAATTCTCCTCTGAAAAAGTAAACAGTGTAGCCGCAGGACCCTTTGCAGCGTGGAACCTATAGCATGTGCTACGTGAATAAGCTCTCTATGCATTTGTATATATATACATATATATACTTCTAGCACTCTGGTAGGAACTTTTTTCGAGATTTTCTTAATGCGAGGTATAAATTCGTTCATGTGTGATAATTACTCTTTTAATGCCTCACAAACTACACTAACAAAGTGCCCAATGCAGGTCACATGTTTTAAGTTACGAGATACGGGTTTGAGATTCGAAAATGTAAGTGACATGTGAGAATCTTATTTGCAAGCACAGTTCACACTCCATCATATTTTCCTCAGTCAGACCACAGCACAAAACATATATTGTTGAAATTTTGCACTGACATTTTGTGAATAAAACGAGTCGATATTGTGTAACGCTCTATGTGCGTAATGGTAATCTAACCCAGAAAACTAATTAAGAACCAGACAAATCTTTAAGATCTGAGATGCACAACTTTAATGGATAATGTTAACTATTAAAGGCACTATCTATACGAGAGCTATTCGGAAAGTAAGGAACGATAGGTCGCGAAATGGTAACCACAGTGAAAATCAAAACTGTTTTATTTGCAACGGTTAGCTACACCTTCCAGCTACTTCTCTGCACAGTCGCCGCTCAGACTTAGACATATGACGTAGCGTTGTACCAACTTTTCAATTCCCTCGTTTTAGAAGACAGCCGCCAGTGCTTTTCGACAATTTTCTTCTCTGGACTGCAGCTCTTTGTCTGTGTCAAAATATTGTCTTCATAGCCTGCGGTTCATTTGAGCAGAGATGAACCTCAGGGGTAGCCACTTACGGACTGTATTGTGGGTGACCAAACACTTCCCATCGAAAACTCTGCAGGAGCATCTTTGTTGTCCCTTTAGAGTGCAGTTGAGAATTGTTGTGTAGAACGAACCGCATGACAGTTATGTTATGTGGATTGCATAGCTTCAGGAGAAATCTTTCTCCAGGCCCTCATACATGACGGGAGACGCTAATTTCTAGCCATCTTTACGTTCTCACTGTGAGCTCAGAACTGAAAATAGCGACAAGATGCGATCGACGAGTGTACTAGACACAGTGCCCAACGCATCTGTGCAAAGCTTCATTAGATTTTCACTGTATTTTCTATTTCGTGACCAATCGTTCCTTACCTTCCGAATAACCCTCGTATAGATCTTACAGTGGAGATTTACACAAATTAATTATTTAATATGAATGGTAGGTGTTTATCAGAAACAATTTCTCAATTAATACAATAATTTATTCAACGAAAATATAATTATTAACCGAAATCATGAATGCAATTTGAAATGCTTTACAAATTCTTTATGCAAACTGTAACTAAATGGATATGTTGATCTGCAGCATTACTTGAACCTACAAGTAAATCACCCTCTAACGCTAATGGCGATCAATCTTGTTAGCCCCAAACGAATAACAGTGACTGTTGTCCACACAGTAACCGAAAAGCTCATACACTCACCACAGCTGTGCTGGACCTGGGAGAGTTGATCGTACTGTTTTCCGCCAAGTGCAGAGTAATAAAGTGCTCTATCACGCTGGTGCTACTATTTGTTTATGCTCGCTGTAATTATTCACTGATAGCCATGTCGAATGTCGCTGTCGTGTGAATGGTTCTGAACTAAAGGCCGAGGGTTGCGCCGTCATTGCAACAACTCTGGACTCTGCTTGTCTGCTAAGATGCGCCCCGCTGTCCGTGTCCAATGTACGTGGCTAACGTGCTGAGGATGCACACAGATCAACGTCTCTGAACGAACTCTATGGAGAGGCTCACTAACATGTCTAGCCACGAATTCTAATCTCCATGATTCGACTTCAGCCTTTTAATATTTTTACAGAATCTTACACCAGGCTATGTCTTCCTGTTAAACTGTACATGTCCGCCAATAAAGGAAAAAGCAATGACAGCCAACTAACAGCGGCGTTCCTTCAAGCACAAAAAATTCCGGAAACACAATTCATCGTTATAAACCCCAGTCATATTACCCTCCTAAATTAAAAAAAAAAAAAAAACTGCCGTTTCAGCCTGTCTCAGTGACGTCACTGACAAATTTGCCAGTGGAGCGTTTTCGTGCCCGGCAACTATCCCTGGATCAGAAGTCGTCAGCAGTTAGAAAGCTGCCCATCAGGGTAGGCCATTATTTTTGTAAAATCATATTTCTTCTGAAAACCTAAGATGCATATCTTCAAAACAGTCTCTGCAAAACATGAGAAATGCCATTACCCTGCCGCTACAGTGGCCACTCATTCTGTTTCGCCTTTGACAAGGGCCTGGTTGTAAAATGCTGCCTCCCCTCCCCCCCCCCCCCCCCCACTTCATCTGACCCCGTCACCTTGACTTCTGTCAAAAGAATCACTGCCCTGGCTGTTACATGAGAGCTCAGCACCACTTTAAATAATGAAGGGAAATGAAGCGAGAAGGAGCACAGTATGAATAGTCACTGTGATCCGATATTCGAGGTGCATTCAAGTTCTAACGCCTCCGATTTTTTTCTAATTACCTACTCACCCGAAATCGATGAAACTGGCGCTACTTCTCGACGTAATTGCCCTGCAGACGTACACATTTTTCACAACGCTGACGCCATGATTCCATGGCAGCGGCGAAGGCTTTTTAGGAGTCTGTTTTGACCACTGGAAAATCGCTGAGGCAATAGCAGCACGGCTGGTGAATGTGCGGCCACGGAGAGTGTCTTTCATTGTTGGAAAAAGCCGAAAGTCACTAGGAGCCAGGTCAGGTGAGTAGGGAGCATGAGGAATCACTTCAAAGTTGTTATCACGAAGAAACTGTTGCGTAACGTTAGCTCGATGTGCAGGTGTGTTGTCTTGGTGAAACAGCACACGCGCAGCCCTTCCCGGACTTTTTGTTGCAGTGCAGGAAGGAATTTGGTCTTCAAATCATTTTCGTAGGATGCACCTGTTACCGCAGTGCCCTTTGGAACGCTATGGGTAAGGATTACGCCCTCGCTGTCCCAGAACATGGACACCATCATTTTTTCAGCAATGGCGGTTACCCGAAATTTTTTTGGTGGCGGTGAATCTGTGTGCTTCCATTGAGCTGACTGGCGCTTTGTTTCTGGATTGAAAAATGGCATACACGTCTCATCCATTGTCACAACCGACGAAAAGAAAGTCCCATTCATGCTGTCATTGAGCGTCAACATTGCTAGGCAACATGCCACATGGGCAGCCATGTGTTCGTCCGTCAGCATTTGTGGCACCCACCTGGATGACACTTTTCGCATTTTCAGGTCGTCATGCAGGATTGTGTGCACAGAACCCACAGAAATGCCAACTCTGGAGGCGATCTGTTCAACAGTCATTCGGCGATCCCCCAAAACAATTCTCTCCACTTTCTCGATCATGTCGTCAGACCGGCTTGTGCGAGCCCGAGGTTGTTTCAGTTTGTTGTCACACGATGTTCTGCCTTCATTAAACTGTCGCACCCACGAACGCACTTTCGACACATCCATAACTCCATCACCACATGTCTCCTTCAACTGTCGATGAATTACAATTGGTTTAACACCACGCAAATTCAGAAAACGAATGATTGCACGCTGTTCAAATAAGGAAAACGTCGCCATTTTAAGTATTTAAAACAGTTCTAATTCTCGCCGCTGGCGGTAAAATTCCATCTGCTGTACGGTGCTGCCATCTCTGGGACGTATTGACAATGAATGCGGCCTCCTTTTAAAACAATGCGCATGTTTCTATCTCTTTCCAGTCCGGAGAAAAAAAATCGGAGGCCTTAGAACTTGAATGCACCTCGTAAGTTAATAAAAATAAAAAGATTGGTAATGGATTCCACTCTGTTATCATCCTTAACTACTGAATCATCCTCAAATCAAATGAGGAATGCATGTAAAATCGTCCGCTGTGTTTCAATATAAGCATGGGTTACTTTTATTCTCCATTCTGTGTACCCTCTAAAATAATCAATACTTATCTGTACTGCCTGTCCGTGGTTTCGCCTATAATAAAATACGCTGGATCATCAGCTACTGCTCGTTTGATATTTGATGCATATTTTCAGAAGAAGCCTTCAGCATTAGGGCCCACTTCACGTGTAGTGGGAGATTATGCTGCTCTGCTAAACTTAAGGACGAGATAGATAAAGTAACATAAAATATTAACTACTCGGTGGAAATGATTGAAAGTGCGTGAGCGTTTTTGCCGGCAGTCTCCCTGTCGTGCACAGAAAGTTGCAGGTCTGATGGCGTGAGCTCGGCGAGACGATAACGCTAAATAGGGCTGGGCCCACAACACAAAGCAGTCGAAGAAACAAGAAAAGACAGCGTGTGTTCATCAGTGAGCTCTCATGGTGCACTATGGTGATGTTATTCGTTAAACATGGCCCAGAGACCACTTTTGGATGACTTCGCATGGCAAAGAATAGTCATAAAACTGGAATAATGACTAAGAGAGGTGAGTGTAGCCCAGGAGTTTGGTATTGCTCACAGCATTGTTTCACGTGCATGGGATGCGCTTTAAACCACAGGCACTACTGCCTGAAGTCGAGGAGGTGGTTGAAAGCAGTCAACGACATCAGCAAATAACTGCTGCATTGAGTAACAAGCAAAAAGGGACTCATGTCAAACAGCGGGTGCCATTGAAACTACGTTTAACTGGACTGACAGGAATGCTGTCTCACACTCCACAGTGGCACAGCAACTGTAGAGGGGTGGTCTCCTTGCCGATTACCAGTGCATTGTGTTCCACTGACAGCTACACATAAATGGCACCGTTTGCTATGTTGCCAACAGCATAGGCACTCGACGAACCAAGAGAGGGATCGCGTGCTGTTCTCCAATGGAAGCAGAGTCAGTCCGAGTAGTGATTCCGAACGTACCCTTGTATGATGAGATGTGGGAACACGTAATGCACCCAGTATCATTGTCGAACATGATCGTTTTAGTGGTCCAGGTGTATTGGTATGGGGAGGTGTAATGTCGCATGGGTGTACTGACCTCCAGTTCTTTGAACGCGGTACACTCACAGGACAACGTTATTCTGACACTGCACTCCTTTCCCCTGCCTTCACTAATCTGAACTTGTGTTCCGTTGGTTCAAATGGCTCTGAGCACTATGGGACATCTGAGGTCATCAGTCCCCTAGAACTTAGAACTACTTAAACCTAACTAACCTAAGGACATTACACACACCAATCCCCGAGGCAGGATTCGAACCTGCGACCGTAGCAGTCGCGCGGTTCCGGACTGCAGTGCCTAGAACTGCTCGGCCACCGCGGCCGGGCACTCCTTCCTCATGTGAGTCTTTTCAGGGGTGCATTCGGCCTTGACTCCATTTCTATGGATGACAGTGCTTGACCACACCGATCAATGCAGGTGGTGGAGAGGATATTCGGCGAATGGACTGGCCTAACAGTGCCCCTGACTTAAATTCCATTGAGAACTTGTGGGGTGAGTTAGGAAGACGTATTTCAGTACATCCACAGACTCGAACGACCATCCAGCAGATTTCAACCGCACTGGTGAAAGAATGGAACGTCCTACCACAAGAATTCCTTACAAGCTTTGTGGTCAGCGTGGGAACACATTGCAGAGCATACAGTGCTGCTCGAGGGGGTCACAACCCTATTACGACAAATTTCCTTCCTTTTGTAACGTCCAGAAGACCATAATTAATCGTGGAGACTTCAGTGTAATTATTGTCTTTCAATAAAAGTGCCGTTTCTGTTCGTCTCGTTGTGCATTTCTTTCAGTTAGCTCTGTAGTGTACTGTGCTGTAGTAGCTATTTCTGTAATGACACAGTAAATATATTCCTGTTGTTACGGCGTAAAGTCAGCACCAGTACGCCAGTCGGGAACGAAAAACAAGAGACGGCTGCGAGAAGAGGTCAGCCAACCTCATGCTGACCGACCTCCCTCCACGACGACTAGGTGAAAAGGACATAAGCGCCGCGACCGACTGGTGGCAGCCAACTTCGATAGCAGCCTCAATGTTAGCCACGTCGTTAGCCAACGCTATGTAGCACTGACTTGTATTTGTCTGTTCTGAAGAAGACTGATTATTTTGTATGTCGCCCTTTGCATGCCACACATCTATCAGAGTTAAGTAATAGTATGTTGTCTTATTGTAATAAAAATCATTAATACGAGTTGTTTGATAGTTTGTCTAGCGAACCGAGTATGCGAGGCTTCCTAGACACAACGCCTGTTTTCTGCTGCACAGTCATTTCATTAGCTTATTATTTACATAAACGACGAGTCTCGTTTTGGCAGTTTGCCATTTTAAAGTTATCCTGCGGTGTACAATGAACAATTTTTTTGTATAAAATTATAAAATGTTAGTTAGGTGGCTTACATCTATTTTTGTAGATACAAACATGCATCAAATAACTGGAAGTATCAGAGACTTCTGGAAACGACGAAACTGCTTCGTAACCCATAAGTGAATTCCCTTCTGAAGTTGGGCAACCCCAAACGCCTCATAGAAACTCCTGTCTCAATATGAGACTGTACTGTAATCATAGATATTCAATAACTAACGATTACTGACGAACATGCCTCCATGTCACAAGGTTAAAGAATCTTTACAGGAAAACCTGGCACACTATTCCTCACATTGGTACAGGGTTTATCCTCACGAAGCAGGTTCTAGATTCGGCCACGAACTTCTTCTCCTCTAACAACTGAGTGTCGATGCTCAGCTTCTGAAGCACGAACGTACAAGCCGCAATCCACGCACACTTAGAAGGGACAGACAGGTTCTTTGATGAGGTACAAGATAACCCCCCGAACTGCTAAAACTCACACAATCAATCTTCTTGTACATTCTAATGAGCTGATTGGCAAAGAAAGAAAATTCTGAAGCATCACCAGAAATCACCAGGCTCGCGGATGAGCTAATTGCAATTTAGGATGTTTTAGTGGTACCCTGGACAAACAGTTGGTCACTCCCAGGGGATACCAGGCTAATACCGTGTAATACGTTGCTAATGGGGTCAATTCACCTAGAAAGAAAGTTCATAAGTTTCTTCAGGTATGCCATATCTAGTTGAAATCACTGAGTGATGGTTACATTACATAGAGCTAGCAAAGTGTGGGGATGCTGATTGTTACATTTCAACCACTGTTCCAAATAGCCTCAGACATTTTCTAAGGTATTAAGATCGAATGATTTAGGATTCAAATAGGCTCACATTCACGTTAAGCACCGTGTCACAGTAATCTACATCTACATCTACATCTACATTTATACTCCGCAAGCCACCCAACGGTGTGTGGCGGAGGGCACTTTACGTGCGACTGTCATTACCTCCCTTTCCTCTTCCAGTCGCGTATGGTTCGCGGGAAGAACGACTGTCTGAAAGCCTCAGTGCGCGCTCTAATCTCTCTAATTTTACATTCGTGATCTCCTCGGGAGGTATAAGTAGGGGGAAGCAATATATTCGATACCTCATCCAGAAACGCACCCTCTCGAAACCTGGCGAGCAAGCTACACTGCGATGCAGAGCGCCTCTCTTGCAGAGTCTGCCACTTGAGTTTATTAAACATCTCCGTAGCGCTATCACGGTTACCAAATAACCCTGTGACGAAACGCGCCGCTCTTCTTTGGATCTTCTCTATCTCCTCCGTCAAACCGATCTGGTACGGATCCCACACTAATGAGCAATACTCAAGTATAGGTCGAACGAGTGTTTTGTAAGCTACCTCCTTTGTTGATGGACATTTTCTAAGCACTCTTCCAATGAATCTCAACCTGGTACCTGTCTTACCAACAATTAATTTTATATGATCATTCCACTTCAAATCGTTCCGCACGCATACTCCCAGATATTTTAAAGAAGTAACTGCTACCAGTGTTTGTTCCGCTATCATATAATCATACAATAAAGGATCCTTCTTTCTATGTATTCGCAATACATTGCATTTGTCTATGTTAAGGGTCAGTTGCCACTCCCTGCACTAAGTGCCTATCCGCTGCAGATCTTCCTGCATTTCGCTACAATTTTCTAATGCTGCAACTTCTCTGTATACTACAGCATCATCCGCGAAAAGCCGCATGGAACTTCCGACACTATCTACTAGGTCATTTATATATATTGTGAAAAGCAATGGTCCCATAACACTCCCCTGTGGCACGCCAGAGGTTACTTTAACGTCTGTAGACGTCTCTCCATTGATAACAACATGCTGTGTTCTGTTTGCTAAAAACTCTTCAATCCAGCCACACAGCTGGTCTGATATTCCGTAGGCTCTTACTTTGTTTATCAGGCGACAGTGCGGAACTGTATCGAACGCCTTCCGGAAGTCAAGAAAAATAGCATCTACCTGGGAGCCTGTATCTAATATTTTCTGGGTCTCATGAACAAATAAAGCGAGTTGGGTCTCACACGATCGCTGTTTCCGGAATCCATGTTGATTCCTACATAGTAGATTCTGGGTTTCCAAAAACGACATGATACTCGAGCAAAAAACATGTTCTAAAATTCTACAACAGATCGACGTAAGAGATATAGGTCTATAGTTTTGCGCATCTGCTCAACGACCCTTCTTGAAGACTGGGACTACCTGTGCTCTTTTCCAATCATTTGGAACCCTCCGTTCCTCTAGAGACTTGCGGTACACGGCTGTTAGAAGGGGGGCAAGCTCTTTCGCTTACTCTGTGTAGAATCGAATTGGTATCCCGTCAGGTCCAGTGGACTTTCCTCTATTGAGTGATTCCAGTTGCTTTTCTATTCCTTGGACACTTATTTCGATGTCAGCCATTTTTTCGTTTGTGTGAGGATTTAGAGAAGGATCTGCAGTGCGGTCTTCTTCTGTGAAACAGCTTTGGAAAAAGGTGTTTAGTATTTCAGCTTTACGCGTGTCATCCTCTGTTTCAATGCCATCATCATCCCGGAGCTGTTTCGAGCCACTTACTGATTTAACGTAAGACCAGAACTTCCTAGGATTTTCTGTCAAGTCGGTACATAGAATTTTACTTTCGAATTCACTGAACGCTTCACGCATAGCCCTCCTTACGCTAACTTTGACATCGTTTAGCTTCTGTTTGTCTGAGAGGTTTTGGCTGCGTTTAAACTTGGAGTGAAGCTCTCTTTGCTTTCGCAGTAGTTTCCTCACTTTGTTTTTGTACCACGGTGGGTTTTTCCTGTCCCTCACAGTTTTACTCGGCACGTACCTGTCTAAAACGCATTTTACGATTGCCTTGAACTTTTTCCATAAACACTCAACATTGTCAGTGTCGAAACAGAAATTTTCGTTTTGATCTGTTAGGTAGTCTGAAATCTGCCTTCTATTACTCTTGCTAAACAGATAAACCTTCCTCCCTTTTTTTAATATTCCTATTAACTTCCATATTCAGGGATGCTGCAACGGCCTTATGATCACTGATTCCCTGTTCTGCACTTAAAGAGTCGAAAAGTTCGGGTCTGTTTGTTATCAGTAGGTCCAAGATGTTATCTCCACGAGTCGGTTCTCTGTTTAATTGCTCGAGGTAATTTTCGGATAGTGCACTCAGTATAATGTCACTCGATGCTCTGTCCCTACCACCCGTCCTAAACATCTGAGTGTCCCAGTCTATATCTGGTAAATTGAAATCTCCACCTAAGACTATAACATGCTGAGAAAATTTATGTGAAATGTATTCCAAATTTTCTCTCAGTAGTTCTGCCACTAATGCTGCTGAGTCGGGAGGTCGGTAAAAGGAGCCAATTATTAACCTAGCTCGGTTGTTGAGTGTAACCTCCACCCATAATAATTCACAGGAACTATCCACTTCTACTTCACTACAGGATAAACTACTACTAACAGCGACGAACACTCCACCACCGGTTGCATGCAATCTATCCTTTCTAAACACCGTCTGTACCTTTGTAAAAATTTCTGCAGAATTTATCTCTGGCTTAAGCCAGCTTTCTGTACCTATAACGATCTGTTAGCGACCTCGGCTACGGTGGCAGGTACTTGATATTTGATGTTACAAACTCAACTTTTCCAAAAATGTTTTTATTTCTAATGCCAGGTTGCATTTCATATTCTGTCTAATTCGGCCATAGCCAGTTATTTGTCTGGCTGAATAGCAAAAACTCCTCTAGAACTTTTAGTGTCTCATCTCCTAATCTAACTCTCTCACCCTTATTTCCTTTAATTGGGCTACATTTCATTACCCTTATTTTACTCTTGTTGATGTTCATCTTATAATCTCCTGCGAAAGCTTCTGTAAAGTTTGGAAGGTAGAAGACGAGGTACTGGCGCAAGTACAGCTGTGAGGACGGGTCGTGAGTCCTCGTTGGGTAGCTCAGTTGGTAGAGCACTTGCCCGTGAAAGGCAAAGGTCCCGAGTTCGAGTCTCGGTCCGGCACACAGATTTAATCTACCAGGAAGTTTCATATCAGCTCACACTCCACTGCGGAGTGAACATCTCATTCTAGAATTGCAGTTCATCGGCAAATGTTTAAGTTTTTATTTTTTCTCTCTGATCTTTAATTTCCTTAACAAATTTCGCCTTGGCTTCCTTCACGGCTTTCTCAATGTGGTAAAGGGACCAAAGAGAGTTTCAGGACAGCCTGCAAAGGTGCCAGATTTCCCATATACAATTAGGATCCTAACTGTAACAACTTATTACTCAATTTGCTTACTCTCAGGTTCTTTTCACTATAACTTATTATCCAATATAGTTGCCTAGTATTTTCCTAAGATAGCCTTGTCTTAATTAGTGTAATTTATGACCCAATATGGCCACCAGATTATGATATTACTATGAAACTTGGCTGTCCAAGATATGTCTGACGCTATGACAGTACAGTGCACGTGTAAAAATGGCTGGAAATTACAAAACTGAAGTGAGACACCCTGGCCTGTTTATTTTGGAACATTTCTCCAATTATGTGTATACTATTATTAAGTTTAAAGACATACTGCAGAACACAAGACATCGCTAAATTACAATGTAGAGGTGCATAACCAAATTACACTGCTATCACGTGCTTCATGTTTAGCAGTTACGACGGACACTTCTTTACGAAGTCACACTGTACTGCCCAGTGTAGTAGGACAGAATAGACCAAATACGACGTATTTGTTTAAAACAAACACGCTGCGCTGGCCGCTTGTCGTCAGATGCCTCAGCATAAAGTTAAGAGCCACACTCCACCACAATACTGCACAAAAGTGGAAACACAGACTGTACGCCAAGGAAAGAAGACTAAAAATCTCTTTCTTCTGAGTACGCTGCATGCTGAAGTAGCAATAAGCAAGGAAGGAAACAATAAAACCTGAAACCGTAACGTTCTCCAATGCAACAAAGTACTGGGTGGACGTGGTTGATCAAATCACCTGTAAATATACTAGGTAGGTTGCATGTGGGAGATGGCCAATGCATGTCTTCTACAACATACTGGACTTGGCGGCAGTAAGTGCATGCATCATCTATAACATAGCAAGGAACAAGAAAGTGGAAAGGAAGACGTTCATACTTCAACTGGCAAATGAACTCAAGGGAATGAAAGAGCAAGAACATCAGGCAAAGGAAGAGGCTATGGGACTGAAATCACCTAGAAAGCGGAAGAAGTACCAAATTAGCCTCTGCAAAGGCAACAAGACCAGCGAAAACTGTGTAAAGCGACACAAACCTGCGCGTGGAAAATGTGAGTGTAAAACAGAAATCACCTGTGCTAAGTGCATCTAGCAGCTTCAAATGACTTGAGTGAAAAGTAATACAGAGCTGTTTGTAAAACACATGTGAGAGTAAAATGGACCAAATACAGGGTGAAGCGAAATTCGCGCACTCGGGCTTCGCAGTGTGGCTCCTCACATGCCAGCGATAAAAAAAATGTCTGTCACAAAATTTCGTCCGGCGAGAACATCCGGCAGAAAAAGGACATTAAAGAGTGGCAATCTGGCAACACTATAACCACACATATGGTAAGTATCTCAGCCAGCAAGTGCCAATCGTGCACTGCAGTTGGTGCAGTAGATAGAGTTTTGGCTTAGCATGCAGGAGGTCGAGGGTTCGATCCTGGGTTGGGGTGCATTTTTTTTATTTGCTAATTTCGTTCTGACATTTCACACTGGAATGTGTACACATGTACATTGGAGTCTGTCACGGGCGCGTTACTATGCTCCAACTAGTCCCTGTCTGGTGGGCAGCGCATACAGTATAAACACGCCGTCTGTCCTGAGCGCTGTTCCCCCTAACGCGCATTACCCCTCTGACAGATATTGTTCTGCGTGATTCATCCCGACGCCACTAATTGTGCAATGTTCGGTTTTGAATTACATTGTTTCCCTAACGGTAATAGACGTGATGTTTCCACAATTCCATCAATAGAATAATAATAATAATAATAATAATGCATTGAGATATGTACTAAACAGCATGCGGTTACCATACTCAGTCCTGAAATACGTAATTAGTGGGACCATCGTGATAACACATACAAATAGTAACCGATTTTGTACATTGTTTGCGAAGCACGTTGCTATTCCTACTTGTATCGTAAGGCCCTAACGAAACGTAATGGACTTGAACGAGGCAAGAATAGTAGTTGGTACTAGTCTATGAGACAGTTGGAGGAGGGTACAAAGAAAACACGTTTCGCATCTAGTAGATGAAGTAGTGTGAATAAATTCACGCCCACGATGTGGAAAGGGCTTCTTTCAAAGCTGACCGATCTTCCGTTTCTACGATTGTAGTAAGTGCAAATGTTTTCCAGAGGACCCGCTGCAATCTCTGTTGACGATTAAGATGCCAGAATGCCATACTTCCTGGACTACATTTACGAAATAAAAAACTTATGCTTCAACCCAGAATCGAACCATCGACCTCCTGCATGCTAACCCAAAACTAGAGCCACTGCATCAACAGTGAAGCAGGATAAAATGGCGCTAATAGAGGTAATTACCTCACATGTGGTTACAGTGTTGCCAGACTACCACTCTTTGACGTCATTTTTCTGCCGAATGTACTCGCCGGACGAAATTTTGTGAGAGACTTCCTTTTATCACTGGCATGTGAAGAGTCGCGTTGCGAAGACCGAGTGCGCGAATTTCGCTTCGCCCTGTATACTATATGTGTCTAGAAGTTTGTATGAATAGTTAATGAATTAAGATATATAGCTAAGAAACTTGTTAGCAGTAGTAACAATATATTTGTATGATACATTTTTGTACAAATAAATTAGAAATTATTATTTATAATTGTAAATAATTGTTGTGATTATTAGAAATAAAGTATGGATTAACAAACACTAAAGTACTTGTTCAAGTTAAATATGAGAATATTTTATGTGGGGTCAAAATGACCCCTTTCCGCCGTTTTAGGAATGTCAGAAACTCCACCGTTCTAGTATTAATGAGGGGATGCAGAATATGCATCAGATGCCAAGGTTGTTTCAGTCAGGAATGTAAGGAAAAGACTAAAGGAAATTGTGATCAGATGCTAACCTAAGGCAGGAGGCAGATTATTATTACATGATGAATATGTGAGACAAGTGTGGCCAACAAAGTTAACAAGCCCTGGGAGAGGGCCTCCCCACGTAGTATGGAATTGAGGACCAAATGTAGTGCTCCAATTGATGAAAAACAAGTTTAGAATGCCACATATGAACATATTTAAGGTGTTGTTTGAATTTTTGAAACAGAAGTCTGTCGGAAAATCAAGTTGATGAGTTCTAAAACACAAACATCAAAAAAAGTTTTAGATCACCTTGGTTCCGAGAGCTCCGGAACCTGTACAGAAAATTGGAATGGGGATCAACATAAACGTCATTTCCGCCCTTTTTATTGCTCATGAAAACCACACATTGCATGTTTTACCACCATACAGCGAGACCTTCAGAGGCGGTGGTCCAGATTGCTGTACACACCGGTACCTCTTTCTATGATGCATGCCTGTATTCGTCGTGGCATACTATCCACAAGTTCATCAAGGCACTGTTGGTCCACATTATCCCACTCCTCAACGGGGATTCGGCGTAGATCCCTCAGAGTAGTTCGCCGGTCATGTCGTCCATAAACAGCCCTTTTCAATCTATCCCAGGCATGCTCGATAGGGTTCATGTCTGGAGAATATGTTGGCCACTCTAGTTGAGCGATGTCGTTATCCTGAAGGAAGTCATTCACAAGATGTACAAGATGGGGCGCGAGTTGTCGTCCATGAAGACGAATGCCTCGCCAATATGCTGCCGATATGGTTGCACTATCGGTCGGAGGATGGCATTCACGTATCGTACAGCCGTTACGGCGCCTTCCATGACCATCAGCGGCGTACGTCTGCCCCACATAATGCCACCCCAAAACAGCAGGGAACCTCCACCTTGCTGCACTCGCTGGACAGTGTGTCCAAGGCGTTCAGCCTGTCCGGGTTGTTTCCAAACATGTCTCCAACGATTGTCTGGTTGAAGGCATATGCGACACTCATCGGCGAAGAGAACGTGATGCCAATCCTGAGCCTGGCATGTTGTTGGGCCCATCTGTACCGCGCTGCGTGGTGCTGTGGTTGCAAAGATGGACCTCGCCATGGACGTCGGGAGTGAAGTTGCACAGTTTGAGTCGTAACAAGACGTCCTGTGGCTGCACAGAAAGCCATAATCCATAGGTAACGGTCATCCACTGCAGTCGTAGCCCTTGGGCGGCATGAGCGAGGCATGTCATCGACATTTCCTGTCTCTCTGTATCTCGTCCATGTCCGAACAACATTGCTTTGGTTCACTCCGAGAAGCCTGGACACTTCACTTGTTGAGAGACCTTCCTGGCACAAAGTAACAATGCGGACGCGATCGAATCGCGGTATTGACCGTCTAGGCATGGTTGAACTACAGACAACACGAGCCATGTACTTCCTTCCTGCTGGAATGACTGGAGCTGATCGGCTGTCGGACCCCTTCCGTCTAATAGGCGCTATTCATGCATGGTTGTTTACATCTTTGAGCGGGTTTAGTGACATTTCTAAACAGTCAAAGGGACTGGGTCTGTGGTACAATATCCACAGTCTACGTCTATCTTCAGGAGTTCTGGAAACAGGGGTGATGCAAAACTTTTCTTGGTGTATGTATTACGAGTCCTCCAATGAAGCTGACCCTGGGTCTGCGTTTCCTACATTCCACTCTGGATGGTTACTTCAGGTTACTGTACGATTTTTACTGTGTCCAGTAATTTTTTGTCAATAATGTGATAGGAAAATAGTGTGTCACCTCGGCTATTTATCTGCAGTACGTTATATTTACTTGCGTCCAGGTCCAACTCCCAGTTCCCTCTCCAACCTCTGTAGGTCTTCCTGTAATTCGTTACAGTCCTCTGCTATTGCTGTTTTTTTACTTATAGACAAATGCATTGTCCATGACCAGCCTCATGGAGCTTCCGCCGTTACCCATTCGATCATTTATATTGCTGTGGCTAATTCGTGGCTCAGCCACAACCAATAAATCACGTAATGAGGTTTTATCAGTATGTGATTATTTTCTTTTTTTTACCGTTATAAAACAATTAATTGACGACAGCATCGCCACATGCGTTTCACGCTCGAAATATTATGCATTTTGATAAATAACTATACAGATGATTTTCTTTTGACACAAGATCGATTTGTTCTATTCACAATCAGAGATCTGTATTCATATTTGCGTATTACGATAACCGATCTGTGCGTGTTTTGTTCACGTATTATTACTCTCCGCCCCAAAACGCCTGCTTAGACGTGAAACTCAATGGTGTATATACAGGGTGATTCAGCTGCCCCTACCGATAGATTTTATGCAGTTCACTACGCATTCAAAAACCACATGCAAGATTTTCATATTCTCTCGCTCACTATGCACAAACTATTAGTCCTACAGAAAAAGGGATACGACCTTCCTGTAGGAAATTTAATGTAGTTAAATTTTTTACTTGGCTAAGTTTACGCTGAAGGCCATAATTTTCCAGTTATTCAAGAGAAATGCATTTGAATGTAATTTTTGTACGTTTTTCTTGAATAATTCGAAAACTATGGCCTCTAGCGAAAACGTATCCCAGTAAAAAATTGTAGCTTGATAACTATATTGCATCCTAGCACTGTAAAGCGATGCATACTGCAAAGCCATAATGTATTTGTAACGCTTTTACGATGATATACAGGAATCACTGATTGTCAAAGTGTCCCCATTGAAAAATGTGTGCTGCATGGAGTTCTAGGTCATAGAACGGTGTTCTTGAGTATGTAGCACTATCAGGAAGATGGGTACTGTAGATTACCGTTTCCTTACAAGGATCGAAGTAAGCCATTCCCACTATATTATTTATAGACCATTTACACGATGCCACTGATTCATTTGTTCGTAAAAATAGTAATGAGTCCATATTTAAAGAATGAAATTGACGCTGACTATTTTTTTTTAAAAAATATTGCATTTGCCAGTGCTATATAGTTTACGTGCAATATGCAGTGACGTAAATGCAACTTGTAATGGGTGAAATATTTTACTATTAAACCCTAAGGTATTCAAACCAAGGTTTTACTGCCAGCACAGTAGTTTGTTACAATTGTTTTACGGTAACATAGCGATGTATGGAGTAAATTGTCACAATTCAGACAATATCATCGGAAATCCTAAAAGAATCTGTTATACGATTCGAATTTCACACAAAATTCTCTGCTTTCAGTACATAGTCACTGATTGCAGGTCACACCCGACGAGGAAGGTTTTTTAACGCATAATTCTGACATCGTAATAGATTGTTACTGTCAAATTTAGTCCTCTACTGAATATGGAGGAAATTTTTATGTCATGGTTTGGGAATAATTATGAACAGTTCTAAACAATAATTAATGATTACACAAGCTTAACTATAGTAGATTTTATTTCGTAAGACACTTTACTTGCAGAAGGTTGCGACCTGCGAGTGGGTCGCAAATCAAAACCCTGTACACAAGACGTAGCGTCCAGGAAACTAATACTGTATCTAACACTCACATTCCTTCTGCATGGAATAGATGGACCGTACTGAGTACACTGAAGCTTGTTGGCAACTCTAACAAACTCGGCGTGCTTCATCGTAATCACACTTATGGCTGGCTGCTCAGCTCTCTCAACGAAAGTAAATACTCACCGGCAATGGCAGTGGGCTGAACTTTCTTGAAGGCGTGGCCAGAACCTGTGTCATGGTTTGTCGCTCTGTCGGGCAGTGACGTTCCTGCTAGTGGTGATCCCAACTGTGAGAAGTGGAATTCGATATCTCGATGAGACCACATTCTTTCCCCCTCCCCAAAACCTTCGCACCGTCTTCATGTTCTCCTGATTCCAGGACTGACGGCAGGGGGAAGGTCTCAATGCAGACGTCTCAGATGGGACAGGGTCCGTAACTGTGGCCGATAACAGACCCCTATCTGCACCCTGTATACACTTCCAGAGTGGCCGGGGGCACCAGTTAAAAACTGATCACGGGTTGTACGACCGCATCCAGGGACGACGATTCTGTGGATGGGCCGTCGACTACACCTGCGTTGGCCTGGTGGATGCCCAGAGGCGGTGCCTCAACGGACATCGGCTTGGGATGCAGGACTGGCGGTGACACTGGAGGTGGCCGCTGCATGTCGACCTCCATTGGTAACACGACCTGATGCGACGGCCGAGCGAAATGGAGAGCAGAGACGGAGACTGCTGCTGCGGACCCCTGCAGAGCAGTGGGTCTGTGAACAAAAAGGCTGCTGCAGAATCTGAATCTAGGAACGCCCCAGCTGATTTTGTCCTAGGGCTGGTGCAGTCCCATCGGAACTTGAATGGTATACACTCCTGGAAATTGAAATAAGAACACCGTGAATTCATTGTCCCAGGAAGGGGAAACTTTATTGACACATTCCTGGGGTCAGATACATCACATGATCACACTGACAGAACCACAGGCACATAGACACAGGCAAAAGAGCATGCACAATGTCGGCACTAGTACAGTGTATATCCACCTTTCGCAGCAATGCAGGCTGCTATTCTCCCATGGAGACGATCGTAGAGATGCTGGATGTAGTCCTGTGGAACGGCTTGCCATGCCATTTCCACCTGGCGCCTCAGTTGGACCAGCGTTCGTGCTGGACGTGCAGACCGCGTGAGACGACGCTTCATCCAGACCCAACCATGCTCAATGGGGGACAGATCCGGAGATCTTGCTGGCCAGGGTAGTTGACTTACACCTTCTAGAGCACGTTGGGTGGCACGGGATACATGCGGACGTGCATTGTCCTGTTGGAACAGCAAGTTCCCTTGCCGGTCTAGGAATGGTAGAACGATGGGTTCGATGACGGTTTGGATGTACCGTGCACTATTCAGTGTCCCCTCGACGATCACCAGTGGTGTACGGCCAGTGTAGGAGATCGCTCCCCACACCATGATGCCGGGTGTTGGCCCTGTGTGCCTCGGTCGTATGCAGTCCTGATTGTGGCGCTCACCTGCACAGCGCCAAACACGCATACGACCATCATTGGCACCAAGGCAGAAGCGACTCTCATCGCTGAAGACGACACGTCACCATTCGTCCCTCCATTCACGCCTGTCGCGACACCACTGGAGGCGGGCTGCACGATGTTGGGGCGTGAGCGGAAGACGGCCTAACGGTGTGCGGGACCGTAGCCCAGCTTCATGGAGACGGTTGCTAATGGTCCTCGCCGATACCCCAGGAGCAACAGTGTCCCTAATTTGCTGGGAAGTGGCGGTGCGGTCCCCTACGCCACTGCGTAGGATCCTACGGTCTTGGCGTGCATCCGTGCGTCGCTGCGGTCCTGTCCCAGGTCGACGGGCACGTGCACCTTCCGCCGACCACTGGCGACAACATCGATGTACTGTGGAGACCTCACGCCCCACGTGTTGAGCAATTCGGCGGTACGTCCACCCGGCCTCCCGCATGCCCACTATACGCCCTCGCTCAAAGTCCGTCAACTGCACATACGGTTCACGTCCACGCTGTCGCGGCATGCTACCAGTGTTAAAGACTGCGATGGAGCTCCGTATGCCACGGCAAACTGGCTGACACTGACGGCGGCGGTGCACAAATGCTGCGCAGCTAGCGCCATTCGACGGCCAACACCGCGGTTCCTGGTGTGTCCGCTGTGCCGTGCGTGTGATCATTGCTTGTACAGCCCTCTCGCAGTGTCCGGAGCAAGTATGGTGGGTCTGACACACCGGTGTCAATGTGTTCTTTTTTCCATTTCCAGGAGTGTATAATAACCAGCTTAAAAGTTTTTCACCCACCCTGCTTCCAACGCCTACCCTTGCCAAACATTCTGAAAAAGAACGTGTCCTACGGCTGAAACCGTGTAGAGCGTAGTGGAACACATGGCTTCTGTGGAGGCTGCAAGAGATGCATAAGAGTACAATGACGGCCATGTAATAGTACCACTGTTGACTTTCCTTCATGGGACAACGAGCGGTAGGAGGATTAAAAGACACTTAGGGCCTGTCCCGTGTGTGGAATGAAGGCAGCTTCTCCATTTGCGTCCTGAACATGCGTACAAACCTTTAAGAGACCACATCGTTTGACTATGACTGAAATGGCGTCGTTGTGCAATGCTGGACGTAGTTGTCATGGAAAAACTGTCATAAACTAACCAACACAAACTGTGATCCGTTGTCAGAAACAACGACCTCTGTCAAACATTCAATACAAAAAAATAGAGGTAAGTGCCATCATAGTACTTGCGGTGGTTCTGGAGTGGTCCAAATGGTTCAAATGGCTCTAAGCACTATGGGACTTCAAATCTCAGGTCATCAGTCTCCTAGACTTAGAACTACTTAAACCTAATTAACCTAAGGACATCACACACATCCACGCCCGAGGCAGGATTCGAACCTGCGACCGTAGCAGCAGCGCGGTTTCGGACTGAAGCACCTAGAACCGATCGGCCACAGTTCAAATGGTTCAAATGGCTCTGAGCACTATGCGACTTAACTACTGAGGTCATCAGTCGCCTAGAACTTAGAACTAATTAAACCTAACTAACCTAAGGACATCACACACATTCATGCCCGATGCAGGATTCGAACCTGCGACCGTAGCGGTCGCTCGGCTCCAGACTGCAGCGCCTAGAGCTGCTCGGCCACTCCGGCCGGCTCGGCCACAGTGGCCGGCGTTCTGGAATGTATTAGGCCTACAAAGGGAAACGTTCTATAAACATCTACCACCAGCAACCATCGCGTATTCCAATAGAGTCTCTCGAAATCCACATGTAACCGTTGTCATGGTCCCATTGGAAGTGGCCACTCGAAACCCTATTGCGGGGGAGTGTACTGGTGTGTCCACAGAGGTTATGCAGTGGAAGGTCATTTTTCTGTTTTAGGTGCAACAACTTCAACACTTCCCCCTGGAGGGATTGAAGGACCACGACCCATACATTGTCATTCTCAGTATGAAGAAGTAGCACACGAAGGTAGTCTACTGTAAATCCGTGAAGGATGTCAACAACTTGTGAATCAATCTAGAAGCACGATTCCTCTGATGAATGAAGCATCAAGTCAGTACCGACTGGTAACTATGCTAAGAGGTCAGCATTTGAAAGCGGGCAGTGGGCTTTTACGACAAGTCATACTTGTAGTTCGTTAACAACAGGGCTCAACATTATAATTTTTGTATATGAAGACGGTATCTTTTCTTTCGGACATGTCCGAAAGAAGAGATACCATCTTCATATAGATAAGGCTTACCGGCCAATGATCTTCAGTGCAGATGCATTCACATTGCTCAGACTTTTGCAGGAATCGGTAGACTGACTGCCGCGAGTAATGAGTATAGCGAGCAGAGGCGCTACAAATGTAGTGTGCGGACAGTAGGTTGAAAATGTGGGTCTCATGGGGAGCGTGCCCGAGATAAGTCTCTGCAGTCGCACTATCCTCTGTGTCCTCGATGGCTAGTTCCGCTTCGAGCGCCGTGCGGGAAGGTTCTTGTTTATTATATATGCCGCAGCGTCGCTTGTGTGGAGTTTACCTCGTTAGCGTTGTTCTGTCTGCCGAGTGGGTCGTAGCGCCTCCGCTGCGCCTTTATTGTCTGTTTGTGTCCGTCTACTTGCTACGACGTCGGCCGCTCCGCTATGACTACCGTGGACTCCACGTGTGTTCCACGAAAAGGTACTGTGAGCTTTACCTTCGATAAAACAACGCGACACATTCAGCCTGGGACCCTAGAAATCCACGATTGGCTTCTCGATACAATTCATGTGAACTCTGATCAGGTCCACACCGCTTATTTTGACGCTGAAATGTGTTCAAATGTCTGTGAATTCTTAAGGGACCAAACTACTGAGGTCATCGGTCCCTAAACTTACACACTACTTAAATTAACTTATGCTAAGAACAACACACACACACACCCATGCCCGAGGGAGGACTCGAACCTCCGGCGGCAGGGGTCGTGCAACACGTTACATGGAACCTCTAACCGCGCGGCCACTCCGCGCGGCATTGTGATGCTGACGAGTACGTGTTTTACGTGAAATTCATGGATCTTTCACGCTGAAAGATTACTGTCGCGACATGGTTCTCACATCCCGTTCAGACATCGTGATAATTCCGTTAGTATAGTGTCACTCGCAGATGCTGAAATCGAATACACCAATGTTCGAGTGTTCAGCCTCCCGCCGGAAGTTGATGACAATTTTCTAAAGGGCATATTGACTCCTTATGGTAACGTGAAAAACATCCGTCGTGAACGCTGGTCTACTCAACGCAGATTACAGTGTTATAGTGGAATTCTTTCCTTGGAAGTGCATGTCAAACGCAATATATAATCACATTTACAAGTGCGTGGTTACCGCATCAGTATCATGTATACTGGTCAAAAGGGAACCTGCTTCCTATGTAATGAAAGTGGACACGTTCGTTCTAATTGTCCGCGGAGGGTTTTTGTATTAAAGCCGTCATTAGTGCAGCGTCACAAATTGACGGTTGCTGATCTTGTTCCTTCTCCTCCCGCCGTCGGACCTACTTCTGCTTCGGATTATAATGTATAAACAGTCAGTTCTGATAATCGTGTCAATGAATTTCCGCCTTTACCTCCGCGACAGGTTCTGAATCCTATTGGCCCCAGGATAGAACTTATAACGGCGACAAACAAGCGACATCGCACTCAGGAAGGTGATGGTGAGGATTTGGCTGTACCTTCTGCGCCAACCTCCTCCGCATCGATTGTGTCCCCTGCTACTCTCGATGCTACTATACCTCCCGTCCGTGGTACGGTGAGTGGCGAAGAAGTTATCTCCTGCATCCCTCCTGCTCGCGAAGTGGCTCCTTCTGAGCTGCCTGTGTGTGAAGAGGGAGCGGAGCCCCCCGTTCGTCTTTGTGTCCTCCGTTACAGCCTAAGACGATGCAGTGTCCTCCTGTTCCTTCGTCTTCCTGTATTTGCCGCCTACAGCAGCTCCCGAGGAGAAGAAAATTAGCGACCAAGTATCACCTGTTGTATTGGTAAATCCACAGAATGCTTCCGCCTTAGTGACTGGCATTGCATTACATGACCCTAGGTCTTGGGGGGGGGGGGGGGGGAGGAATCTGTGCCTATGACCCCTCCCAAGCCTCTGTCTGCAGAGGCCGCCATCTCACGTAGCCGGCAGAAACAGCGTATACAACTTGACCGTGCGGTGGCTCGTAAGAAATCTAAGAAAATAGGTTGCGATGACGTGGGTTATGGTCCCCCGATGTGTGATTCCACGGTGGATTCCACAGTGGACCTTGACTCTCAGCTGTCTACATAGTTCTACTCCGATATTCCGTACATCTCTGTCCAGCTGTGATCAATTACCCAAGCCTACACGTTCCTTTCCTTAAACGTTAATCGTGTGGAATAAGAATTGCGATTGGCTTCGCTGCGTCAGTTCATTTATGATTCATGTGCGGACACAGTTTTCTTACAGGAGGTGCTATTTAGTAATTTCTCCTTATCTGGGTTTCGTATGATCTTTAATGTAGCACCCGAATATTCTACGGGGACCGCCATATTCTTTCGCGAAGGCATTCCTATTGCTGAAGTGGAAATGGTGGATTCTGGCAGGGGCATAGGGTGTCAACTTTTTAATCTTACTTTGGTTCGTTTATATGCCCCTACTGGCACTGGTCATGTGGTGGATCGTTCGCGTTTTTATGAAGAGGATATTGTTTATGTGTTGCGTAAGAGTCCTCCGGGTATTCTGTTGAGTGATGACTTTAACTGTGTATTGCGTCCTGCGGATCAATCTCCAAACCTTAATTTCTGTCTCGAATTACATGAATTGGGCCGCTCCTTACGCCTAAAAGTCGTCTGGATATGTAAATACCCGACATTAGTTAAATTTACCCACTTTACTGCGACTTCTAGTAGCAGGTTAGATAGATTTTACTTATCGGACTTCCTGAGCGATAGTATTCTTAACGTTGAAGTTATCCCAGCTTCCTTTGCGGATCACTGTGCTGTGGCCATAACTCTCAATCCTGAATGGCAACCAGTCAAATTGTTTCGCCCTCCGAGGATGCTAAACGTCGCTCATCTAGCTGACCCTTCTCTCGATGACGTGATGCGAGTCGTGTGGGAGCATACTCTACGGTCCACTGGGAAATACTCCTCCATCCTTAACTGATGGGGGAACGGCCTTGCCACAGTGGATACACCGGTTCTCGTCAGATCACAGAAGTTAAGCGCTGTCGGGCGTGGCCGGCACTTGGATGGATTACCGTCTGGGCCGCCATGCGCTGTTGCCATTTTTCGGGGTGCACTCAGCCTCGTGATGGCCATTGAGGAGCTACTCGACCGAATAGTAGCGGCTCCGGTCAAAGAAAACCATTATAACGACCGGGAGAGCGGTGTGCTGACCACACGCCCCTACTATCTGCATCCTCAGCTGAGGATGACACGGCGGTCGGACGGTCCCTATGGGCCACTTGTGGCCTGAAGACGGAGTGCTTGATGGTGGATATAGCTAGCGAAACCGAGGCTCACGCAGACTTTGATACGTTTCTGTGCTGCCAAAGCGCGAGACTTTCGGAGAACTTATGAATATTACTATTCCATCCTGCGTGAACTTTATGCTGCGTCGGATCAAGCCCTCTGCGAATTGCAGATGTTAGGCCTGTAAGGCAAAATTGTTAACCGTGAAGAGAATGCAAATAGAAGGTTTGAAAATCCGATCGAAGTCGCGATCATTGGTGATGGAAGAACTGACTTCCTTATATCATTTGCTTCGGCATCAGACCCGTCGCCGACGCACTTGTATTCATTCTCCCACGACAAAAGATGGATGTATCGTAATGGCGCAAGCTGATATAGTGCGTATCTTACACCAGTACTATGTAGAAATCTACGATATCGAGGAGTCCAGTAAAACCTTTTACGACCCACTTGTCAGCATCTTGTATACGACAATTACATCTGAACATAATGAAACGCTCTTAGCTGCCTTTCAGCCTGAGGAAGTTTACAAAATTATTGTGGGATCGCCTTATCAAAAGTCCCCGGGTCTAGATGGACTTCCAAAGGAATTTTACGTGCGCCTTTGGCCGTGGTTGGGTGCTACCTTTACCTCCCTTCTGAATGAGGTGTTACAGGGTAGAGTAGTGCCGCCCTCGTTCAAAGTGAGAAAAATTGTTGTAATCCCGATACACACTGGACCGGCTGCCCCTGATCACTTTCGCCCACTAACTTTGTTAAACTTTGATTATGAGACTGTGGCGAAGGCAGTTAATAGTAGGACGTCGGCTTTGATGGATACGATTGTTACAAAACATCAAAGCTGCGTACCTGGTCGTACCATTCTTACCCCTATATTAAAGTTTCGTGACATGGTTTCGGTTGCTGCTGTAACGTCCGTCCCTTGTGCCCTTGCTTTTTTAGACTTCAGTAAGGCATTTGATCGTGTTAATCACGACTTTTTGATTCCGATTCTGGAGACAGTTGGTTTCACTATTGACACGCGGCGAGTGCTCTCAAATCTGTTTACGGGTATTTCGGCTTCAGTGGTTGTTAATGGCCAACTAACGCCCCTAATAAGTATCCGTAGGGGAGTGCCTCAAGGAAGCCCGCTGACGGTGACTGTGTTTTTCCTGGAGCCCCTACTCCGCATGCTAGCATCCCAGCTGACAGGTTGGACGCTTTCCGGCAGGACTATAGCTGTTCGTGCATACGCGGATGACGTGATTGTTCTACTTCGCAATTCTGCTGAGATACCTCGACTGAAGGCTGTCATCGATAGTTTTTGTCGGAGTTCAGGTGCAAAACTTAAGCTTCTTCCTTTGCGAGGTTTTGATGACGCGGTTGTTCCATGGGCTACTGCGGTGGATCTGTATACGTCTCTCGGTATCATCATTGATCGTTGTCCACTCAAAATGGTGGCGCTCAACTGGAAGTCTGCTACGGAAAAAATTCAGGGAGCTGTATTAAAGCATGAAAGGCGTTCTCTTACTCTGCTCCAGAAAGTCCGAATACTGGATACATATGTCTTATGCAAAGCTTATTACGCGGCCTAAGTTTATCCGCTCCCCGCGACTATAGCGAAGAAACTACAATTTTCTGGTCGTTTCTTATGGAAAAGACATATATTTCGCTTACGGTATGAGGTGATCACGAAACCTCGCTCCTTTGGGGGGCTGGACCTGACTGATATATACAGGAAGTCGAAGATGCTATATGTACGACGTACTATTTTGACGATGACTCAAGAAACTCACACATTCACGTCTCATTTATTTTTCTTCGTCTGTCCAGCTAGTCTTGAACCCCCTATTGATATTGGTCGCATAAATTATAAGTTAAAACACATTCGTGACTTCTATCTTGCGATGAGCTATTTATGGGCTGAAATCATATGGAGACCATTAAATTCCTACAGACTCGTGGGGAAGCAGTCCATTGCCCGAACCTCGTTGAAAGAGACTCGCCGCAAATAACCTGAACGAAAGTTTGGTTTAATATCAGTCTTCCGATTTTGCCGATGTGAGTAGCGTCCTCGTGGTACAAGGTCGTAAATAACTTGATTCCAACGAACGAGCGACTTTTCCGTATTGGGCTTAGTGAGACGGATTTATGTAGTCGTTGTACGTCTCCCGATACGATACGACATCGTTTTACTTGTGGAGGTCATAAGGCCAACTGGTGGTTGGATCAGGACACAATTGGCCTTCCTTACTCGGTCTTCTGAGACTGCCTGCACTACGGACATCATAGTGCGCCCAGATTCTTCTTTCTTTCCACAGTCAAAAACCCATACCGTTATGTGGTTGCTGGGACATTTCGTTCATTATTTTGTAGAAGGCGAGGGGGACGATCACATGAACGTTATTCAGTACATGATCACGGCCTATTGGACATGCTTGCGAATGCCTTGATATCGAGACCTCTTCGCCAACATAGTGAATCTTGTTTTTCATCGGTAAGGTGTTGGTTAATTTAATTCATTTTGATGATAAGTGTTTTTCTTTGTTATGTATGTTTCCCATCTGATTTGCTTCGGTTTGTTCTCTCCTTGTTTCCCTGTTCGTTTTGTTTTGTGTTTTGACTCAACATCGCTCTATTGTCAAACGTGTATCGATGAAGATACACGGACGCGTCTACAATCCTTAGCTTTTCCTAGTTTACTTGGAATTTTTCTTAGTTTGCTATTTGGAATGTAATCTTGTTTCGTTTTCCTACTCCTTTTAGATTCAATTATGAACTATGAAAAACACAAAATAAAAAATAAAAAAATTAAAATTTACTAAAAAACCATATCAAAATAGCTATTGATACATATCTTACGAGCTTGGTGGTGGTTTGTTGGCTACGTTCTCGTTTTTTTTCTTTTATTTATTGTTCTATTCTCGTAATAAATTTTTTCTCCCTTTTGCAGCCTCTATTAGATGATGATATGACTATGGTCTACTGAAGTGTCATGATAGTACCAAGTCTTTCTGATAATAAAAAAAAAGAAAAAAAATGGCTCAGTCGGATAGAGAGTCTGCCATGTAAGCAGCAGATCCCAGGTTCGAGTCCTGGTCGGGGCACGCATTTTCATCTGTCCCTGTTGATATTAATCAACGCCTGTAAGCAGCTAATGGTCTGAATTTCGTTGTAATTTCATAATAATTTTTGTGTTGTTCGTGGCGGAACAGGCTCGGAGTGGCTGAACAAAGCTGTCAGTGGCCTGTGATCTGAGATGGGATAGAAGGTCGACTATACAAATAGTGGCGAAATTTAGTGACTCCATAAAAAATGGCGAGCGCCTCTGTTTCCAGCTGCCTGCGATTACACTGCGCCTTGTTTAAAGTTTTGGAAGAAAAGGCTACAAGCCTGTCAGAGCTACCAATCCTGTGGGATAGCTTCAATCCAAGCCCATAGGATGACGCATCAAGTGCTAAAACTACTGGCTTGTTTTGGTCAAAGTGGACCATACAACGATCACTGAGAAGATCATCCTTAAGTTGCTGGAATGCGTCCTGAAAATCTTTGGACCGTAAGAAGCGAACAGTAGGTGGTTCAACAGGGCAGCAGTTTGTACTGTATGAGGAATAAATTTGAAATAATACGTCGGTTAGCTCATTACTGCCTTTAACTCCTTAAAATGACGAGGCGCCGTCAAATCCCTGAGTGACGACAAGTGCGATTGCGCTGGATGGATGCCCTGTGAATTAATGATATGAAGAAATGAGCATTTCGCTTTATTACACGTGGTTCCCATGTCCGAAAGATCTTGGGACAAACAGTCAAAACTGGATAAATATTCATCTGGTGTGCCAAAAGAAACTACAGTGTCATCTAAATGATTTACACACGAGGGGACCTTCGCTGTTAACTGATTCAGAAATCACTGTAAAACTGCGAGAGTTAATGCACTGCCGATTGGGAGGAGCTGGAACAGATATAGACTCAAGTGCGTGATAAGTACAAAGAACCGTTTGGAATGTCATTCAAGGGTAACTGCGAGTATTTCCCCGGGAAATTTATTTTGGAAAACAAACATTCCTGCCCCAATCTGTCGATCAGTTCATCAGGTGAAGAAGGGGAAAAAGAGTCCATCTCTGTTTTGAGGGTTGATAGTGGTTTCAAAGTCTGCTCATAGCTGCAACCCACCCGATGGCTTTTTGATAACTGTCGGGAGAGATGCCCACTGACTGGCTGAGATCTGTTCAGCAACACCACTGTCTTGCCATAGTTTCAATTCTTGAGCGACCTGATCACGAATGCGTTAGGGGACAATCGATGCACTATGAAACGGTGGTTGTGCATTATCTTTTAAAGTTACGTGTGCTTCAAAATCTTCAGCGTTCCCAAGGCCTTCTCGAAATAAATTTCTGTATTGTCACATCACTCATTAATATAGTTGTGAGGAACAGTAGCATTGACTGGCAACACATTGTCCTGAATGTCCAGGTAAAACAAGTCAAGTGAGGCCAGATCAAAAAAGTTCAGACTGTTCCGAGAACACGGTACATGAAATAGTAAAGTTCTAGTAACATTAAGAAATGTTGCTGCCAGTCTGCACACTCCCGACACTGGGATATTGTGTCCATTGTATGCTGGCAGAATGGCAGTAGGCTGCTGTAGCCATGAGCTGCCTAACAATTCATAAGTATTTCTGTTCAGCAAAGTCACGCAAGCACTTTTGTCTACTTGTAGTCTCACAGAATGCTCTGCCACACGTAGATGTACATACAGTTTATTTCTCTGAAAGCAGATCACTTGTGAACGATTCTGTTTACTTTAAGGGTAAAACACTGATTGGGCCTCCTCCACCGGCTCAACTGATACGACATTTACTTCTTTTGAAGAACACTGAAGTAGAGTCTCAC
Source organism: Schistocerca serialis cubense (assembly GCF_023864345.2). NCBI lineage: Eukaryota > Metazoa > Arthropoda > Insecta > Orthoptera > Acrididae > Schistocerca > Schistocerca serialis. Next base: position 530,133,177 of record NC_064640.1, read on the forward strand.
TGTCGCCTGCCACGGCTGTTTTGAAATCACGCTTGAATATGGCCCCGTTTGCCACAGGAAAAGCATTTTGCCTCTCTGCGTGGGCACTGCTAACGGTCGTGCACTTCGGGAACGACTTCCAGATATTAGACTGCAAAGTTGCAAGGTGTCGGGGCTAGCAGTGTATTTAACACTAAATTCCTCTAGAATCTTCATATGGAAATGATGCTTTAAGCCCCCCCCCCTTTTCTAAATCCGACTTTTGTTGTTGCACATGGATCAAGAAGAAAAATAATAAACATAACACATGAAACATTTACAATACGTCAACTTGGATACTCAAATAAATGCTGTGAAGGTGAAGTTGTCCATAAACTAAATTGTGACATTTATGACCAAGTGGTATGTTGAGCCAATTCCTTGCAACTCAAATCTTACGAGAAACACCCAGCCAACCCAACATTAATTGCTGCTACTGTAGTGAGAACTCAGACAATGAACACCCAAGACAGAACCACATTATAAAAGACGGGAACAGGCCCGCTCTGCAGAGCTCTGATTGTCACATATCTAAATTCCCTAATCTGCCGGTGCTGCGCACATACATTACCAAGCTGTCTTCTTAACTGCAAGGACACGATCTGGCATATCGGAAGCGATGGCTGGTTGCTTCGACGTCCCGTTGTGGTGATGATAATGTCGCGAGTATAGCCCAAAACAAATTATCCTGGTCTGGTTGCTCCAAACTAAAGACTTCTAGCAACACAAATGCGCCTTTGAGGGAGACGAAGAAGGCTCGCTACACGATCACTGACGGTATAGTGATTGATTTTAACAAGCGAAGTCACACAGTAACTCCGATACAGTCAACTTTAGCCAAAACTGCTCAAGACGGGTAACGTAGGCCACTTGTACATAGAATGCTCAATTGCCAACTGTACTCGGAAAGTTACGTTGAAGTCGGAACTTCAGCAATTTCATCAAACAGTTACAATTAAATGAAAGTATATTAGACAACCAACGGAAGGCAGGCTGTCCAGAGCAGCGAGAGCTCAGTCTTGTAACCTACTCTGACCGAAAAGCGAGAGCCGACTCTCTCAAGAGCACCCGTACAAGCCGAACACAGAACATTCCCGCCCCCACGACAGTGGCTGTGGTTAAAACGTGCCAATCAGCAACTCGAAAACCGGTGGAAAATTCCACTCTACTGCCGAAGCACTACTATTCCACCAATGGAGATACTTGGCGCCAATTTCTGCGCCCCTGAGCAAGCCAATCACAGTTATAATTTTGCATAAAATGCGGGAATTTGCCTGCCAAGACTGCCTGGGAACACAAATCATTCTCACGCCTCGCTGGAAGTCCGTCAGAAAGTGTTTTCACTGTGTTTCTGCGAAGCAACGGAATCTCTAGCCCAGCCGCTCCGTCAGGCCCCTGTGGGCGTGTCGCCGCCGCTCTTATGACAATGTGGCGTCTGGAAAGCATGCACTCGACTCCCTCACACCCGTCGTCTTAACCCTTTCAAGATCGGCAGAACCCGCCTGTCACCGGACCACCCGGGTGATGAGATGAGAGACGCTGTGTGGGAAGTCCACGTGTGAAGCAGTAGCAACTTTTCACCACATGCAATTAGAGAGGAAAATATTCATATCTTCTGAGTTCTCAATACTAGCCTTGTAATGACAATACTCGGCCATACTTCCCCAAACCGAATTACTCAGAGTTAGATATAAAGTAGAGAGGGGGCAAGTCACTGTGTGCATCTAAAGGCATGCCACCTCTCAAAGTGGCAGGCGCACGGCGTGACTGATTGTTTTTTAACAATGGGCTTTGCCTGCAGCTTGACCTCTGAGTAGAGAACTGAGTGCATTGTGTACTTTGAACTACAGAAATGGTCAGAGCCTCTAAATTTACCCCTGCAATATCCAAAACGTTACCGAGCGAGGTGGCGCAGTGGTTAGACACTGGACTCGCATTCGGGAGGACGACGGTTCAATCCCGCGTCCGGCCATCCTGATTTAGGTTTTCCGTGATTTCCCTAAATCGCTCCAGGCAAATGCCGGAATGGTTCCTTTCAAAGGGCACGGCCGACTTCCTTCCCCGTCCTTCCCTAATCCGATGAGACCGATGACCTCGCTGTCTGGTCTCCTTCCCCAAAACAACCAACCAACCATCTAAAACGTTCTGAGGTTCAGTAACAGAAAGGTCAGTTTCTAACTTAGGATATGGTAGCTTCAAAATTGGAGTGTGCATGCGTGCATCTCATACATTCTGAGTAATCACGCCACGGAGTATGACGCCACTTGTGTGACGTCACATGGACACTTAAATATGCAATGTCTGGTAACACCTCTTAGTTCTGCGAGTCATTGTTTAAATGTCTAATCCGATTGCTTCCTAAGCCAAAAGAACTTGTATTTGGCAGCTGCTACATGCACCTGAGCGCCAAGGTGCTCATATAACTTCTAACAAATAACACTCAAAGTCCTCCAGCCAAGAGTCCGTAGACATTTTGACACACAACATAAAACACTTCGGCACCAACATTAGTAAGGAAATAATCTTTGCGCTTCGTATCTGCTATGTCATAGGCGGAAAACTGCGCCACAAGTTGAGTGGGTATTCAGCCCAGTCCCCTCACTGGCCGTATGTTATCGGAATTTGGGTGTGCCCGTAGTATGTTGAGTTGTAGCTGCCATTGAAAGTACTTGCATCAGTTGAATAACTCTCTGCCCAAGTTGCTGAATTTGTTGCCTCTGCAACTGAACCACATCATTTACAGAAAGTTCTTGTCGTGGCACAGACATAACAATTCCTTGACGTTAATACACACAAAATACACTTAACGTCGCCCTTGATGAAGGAAAACACAGCACCGTAGGTTCACGAGACTCGTCACCACCGTTGGGTCGCCGCTTGAAGTTAGGGACGAACAGTGGTAAAACAGTAACTAATGATGACACAATCTCAACTAAAGTGGGTTTTATTCTTCGAGACACACAACTTGCAAAAGATTGCAGATCACGTGTGTATCATACATCAACACGCTGTACAGAGGATGTGGTGTCTGAGGCACAAATATTGGCACTAACATGCAGAGCTCTTCTGCATGGAATAGACGGAATGTACTGATTCCACAAACGCTTGTTAGCAACTCCGTGACACAGGCGGTAGGCTTCGTCGTAATCCGACTCGCGGCTGAATACACATTGGCCGCTTAGCGCTCTGGACGGAAGTGAATACTCACCGGCAGCAGCGGCTCACTGAACTTTACTGAAGGTGTGCCGGAGACTGTGTCATTGTTTGTCGGTCTAGCAGGCAGCGACTTTCTTCCTGTAAGTCGAACTGGTGGCCACTGTGGGACAGTGGGACGTTTACTTAAATATCCCGATGACTTCACAGAAACTTTTAACTTCGTATATTAATTAAAGTATGCATATTTGCTGTCGTCTCCCTCTTATGCCTGCTGTTTACGTTAAAGCTCCACAGTCACTGTCACAAATTCTTCCGAACACTGTTTTTCCCTCGTTTATCCATAAATCAGTGTAATATTACTAAAATTGGAATGGCAGAGTCTTCGTACATGTTGGTGTAGATAGTGAATTATAACTGTTAAGATACAGTGAGTTTGTGTCGTAATTTTTCCATGCTAATCATCCCGCTTAGAGGCTGGCGTAATGTACAAGTTGCCTCTGTTATGATATTCCCACATCGCAAATCACTTGTTACCAAATGATACGGAACTGTGTAGGCATACAGGTCTAAATGTCTTAACAATAGTACTCTGCAGGGTATTTTTTAAAATCATGTTGAAGGTTGTCTACTTCGACAAACGGTAGAATTACGCAGACTGCTAATACTATGTGCTTTGGTCAGGGCAGTTTAGAAAACTAGTAAGGTGTCTGCCAAATCGTAAATCGTGTTTTAGTCTATGTAATCGACTCTCAAATTAAATAATTAAAACTATAGGCAGACAGAACTCACATCTTCTTGGGTACAAGTTAGCAAGGCTTCCACCACTATATCTGTTTTCGTATAGAACTAAAATTTCCACAACTTTAGCAACGAATAGCTATTAAATGTAGTACATTGCAGAACACTGTCCAGCAGTTTACAGTACAATAAAAGCATGTGGAATGGGATACAATGTAGAAAAATAGTGTTTCTGCGAAAAATGCCTAGCGCCACCATAGTGTTATAAATAGTAGGTTCACATAATGTTCTTTAGTCAGGGAGACATATATCAGGCCACTTTATATGAGTGTTAAGACAAGCAATTGTGTGTAGTTATTTGTACGTATAGTGTTACTGTAAGCACTAAAAAAACCTCCTTAGAGAGGAAATTTGGTCGTGCATATTCATCAAAGCAAATGGTGTCCTTTTAATGCGAGACGTTACTCTAAATCCTGAAGAAATATTTCTGAGAATGTGGTACCAAGAGAAACTCATGCAGCAACTGGACTATCATTAAATTTATTTTCGCAAAAGTCACTCATATCATCCGTATTCTGTTTTGAGCAACGTCATGGTACTTAAAGAGTGAGAGAGGATTCACCTTACCCTGTGTTTACGGATGCCCCAAGTTTCTTTTTCGACGAAGAAGACGAAGAAAAATATTTGTGTGTGTGTGCGTGTGTGTGTGTGTGTGTTTTTATAATATACTGAAAAACGGATTTACAAACTTTGTTTAACGATTTTTCTAACGGTGCACAATCAGGGGTGACTGGAAGTGTCAAAAGTTCACATTCCACTGTTGAAGGACATTCCTCTACCAGCAATAGAGGGTGAACTTTTTAGAGTGTAACTACTCGTGCTGGAGAAACGTCAGAAAAATAGTTAAACAAACCTTTTCCGAAGACGCAGAGACAAAAGCCAAAAGGTAATACATAATTTCCATCAATGTGCAACTTTATGTTTGTGTGCCAACGCCGTGACGGAAACTAAATAAATCAGCAGAGCATAAAGAAGGCAAGGGATTCTTCAATTGTTGCTCACTAAGGAGCTCACCAGGTAAAACACTCAGTCCTGTGGACAGTACACTGTGAGATAACTATAGATAGCCGCTGTGGGGAATGCTCTGATCTGTTGTACACCAGCTGTTGAAAGTTACTTGGTATGGACTGTGGAAGTCAGATGACAATGAGTACATTTGAATAGTATGCTTCTAGGTGTCTATTGAGTTCTTAACGTCACTGGTTCAGCGCACATCTCTGTATATGAGAGTAAGCGTGTCAGACTGGCATGCGGGGAACCCGGATCTACATCTACATCTACATTTATACTCCGCAAGCCACCCAACGGTGTGTGGCGGAGGGCACTTTACGTGCCACTGTCATTACCTCCCTTTTCTATTCCAGTCGCGTATGGTTCGCGGGAAGAACGATTGTCTGAAAGCCTCCGTGCGCGCTCGAATCTCTCTAAGTTTACATTCGTGATCTCCTCAGGAGGTATAAGCAGGGGGAAGCAATATATTCGATACCTCATCCAGAAACTCACCCTCTCGAAACCTGGCGAGCAAGCTACACCGCGATGCAGAGCGCCTCTCTTGCAGTTATTCCATTCTCGGTAATGCCATGCTTATTTCTTTGTTAGAAGGACTGGAGCAAGATGCACTCTGCCTCGTGATGCCAACTGAGGAAGTATGAGGGTGGGAAGTAGCTTCTCGACGGTGTGGGAAGCTGACAACGCCCAAGAGTGTACTATGCAGACGCCACACGCTTCAAGCCACATCCGACAGACGCCACTGATTGAGGATTATACGACCATTTCCTTTACTTTACGTCTATGGTCACAAAATTTTTTGTCAACGCATTACCGGTTTCGGTCTATAATGACCATTTTCAGATCTGCAGCAAAATACGGGAAACATAAATACATTAGCAGTTTCTCTACAGCTTAAAACAACAAATAGACCATAATGGAAAGTGCTACTGCCATACATATGCACTTGTGTGCTTTAAGTATTAAGAGGCATACCAACAAAACTGCTTAACTGGAAGAGTGACTTCGTGCCCAGTGCCTACTCTGCTTTGCTTGAAAATGTTTTACTTTAATCACTGATTTTTTTTTCTTTATTGTAATTTCATTCCCCTGCCCCATATGGGCAGCGAAGAGCTGGCAACAGCACAGTCCACCGCTCTTCACCCAATTGGCTTTATAAAAGTACAGAAGGGTGAATGTATAAAAAGGGGGGATAAAAAGGGGGACATAAAAAACACAGTAAATAGAGATGATGGGAGTTAAAATATACACTAAGATGGGGATATGCACTGGGGGACAGTTAAAAAGCTGACATAAAGTTAAAAGAACACACTGGAGGCAATCACAAATTAAAAGTTGGCCACAGGATAAAAATCACACAGAGCATGACACTTAAAAAACCATTGGAAACGTCAGAGCATTCATGAAGAATAAAAAAAAACGCTTTTAGGGACCTGCCGAGGGACTGGAAGCTGGAGAGGAGGGAAAAAGAGGGGAGGAAGTTGCAGTGGAGGGCTGGGAGGGGGGGAGAAAGAGGAAAAAAAGGGGGCAGGAGGCGCACCAAGAGGCAGGAGACCGGCAGGGCAGGAAATGAAGATGGAACACAAGGCAGGAGGGAGTGTAGAGACACTGAAGGGGAGTGTGGGAGAGAGAGGGGATGTAGGAGGGGGAAAGCCGCTCAGGAGAAGGGAGGAGGAGGAGAGGGAGCCCTGAAGAGGAGGCAGGAGGAAGGTGGGGTTAGAGTTGGTAGGAGGGGTAGATGTCAGGCCGAATTTCATCATCTGGGAGGGGTAGGTGCTGGAAGCTGCATTGGGAAAGGAGGTGGAGGGTGTGGAGATGGAGAGAGGGGGGACACAATGGTAAAGGCGTGGCAATGGGCTGGGGGTGGAGAGGAAGGGGGACACCAGGGGGCGGGAGGGGATCGAGTCATTGGGCAATATACAGGGTGCGGATGTGTTCAAGGAAAAGGAGAAGGTGGGGGAAGTGGATGATGTCGAAGAGGATGCACGTGAGGGGACAGAAGGCGGATAGGGAAGCTGAGGTGGAGTGCAAACACAGGCATAACAAAGGCTGCGACAGATCAAGGATTTGTAGGTGTGAAAGATGGTGGAAGGATGCGGTCCCCATGTTTGGCCAGACAGGAGTTTCAGGAGGTGGAGTCTGTTGTGGGCTTTGTGTTGGATTGTAAGGAGATGGGGAGTGCAGGTGAGGGGGTGGTTGAGGGTGAGGCCAAGGTATTTGAGGGTAGGAGTGAGGTGGATAGGACAGCCATAAATGGTTAGGAAGAAATCATGGAGACAGAAGTAGAGGATGCTGCGGCCTATGATGATGACTTGGGTTTTGCATGGGTTGAGATGAAGGAACCACTGGTTGCACCAAGTGGTGACCTGTTCAAAGTGGGTTTGGCGGGTATGCTGGGACCATTGAACGGCAGGATAAAGGACTAGGAAGGCGGTGTCATCAGAAAATTGGAGAAGATGAACAGGTGGGGGAGGTTTGGGCGTATCAGTAGTGTACAGGAGATAGAGGAGAGGGGAAAGGATGGAGCCTTGGGGTACGCCAGCAGAGGGATAGACGATACGGGAGTTGGAAAGTGACATAGGAGGGATGATGGGAGAGGAAGAAAGCAACGAGGTGGACGAAATTGATAGGGACAGCATAGGTCTGTCAGACATGGTTGCAGGCGTTCTGGAGGTCAAGGGAAACAAAGATAGCGGAGTGACAGGAGTTATGTTGGAGGGAAAGAAGATTGATAAGGTTAAGGAGCTGGACGTCGGCTAAGAAGGAAGGTTGGAAGCAACACTGGGTAAGGGGGAGGAGTTGGTGCTGGTTAAAGTGGCGGTGAATACGGTGGGAGAGGATAGTCTCGAAGACCTTACTGAGCATGGAGGTGAGGCAGATGGGACAATAGGAAGAGGTATCAGAGGGGGATTTGTTGGATTTAGGGAACAGTAGAATACGAGAAGTCTTCCACAGGTCAGGGTAAAAGCCAGTGGAGAGGAGGACATTGTACAGAGTAGCAAGGACAGCCAGGAATGACGGGGGGTCTCCTTGAGGTGGCGGTAGGTGACGCCATCATGACCAGGGGTGGTGTTGCGTTTGGAGCAGAGGATGAGTGTGATGTCATGTGTGGTGATGAGGGTGTTGATGTTGGGGGGGGGGGTAACTGATCCAAGTACTGGAAGCTAGGGATGAGTGGTGGGACAGAGGTATCAGTGCAGTCAAGGATGGTGGGGAAGAGGGAGTAATCAAAATGGGGATTGTCAGGAATGGAAAAGACCTCTGATATGTGGGGTGCAAAATGGTTAGCCTTACTGAGATTGTCAGGGAAGGGGCGATCGTTGTGGAGGATAGGGTAATGCAGTGTGGGATGGCTACCAGTAAGGTGATGCAGGACCAGTACTTAGAGGGGTTGACAGGGAGGGTGCTGTTGAGGTGTGTGCATGTCTAGCACCAGTCCTGGCGTTTCTTTGCTGTAAGAAGGTTCTGGCTGTGTCGCTGTAATTGCCCCAGTGGCGGGGGAGTGTATCCCAGTCATAGGTGCGAAGGAACGAGTGGTAGAGCCTGCAGGATTCACGAAGAAGGACGGCTTGCGGAGGAAGCATAGGGTAGTGAGGGTTGATGAGTATGGTAGGGACATAGGCCTTCACAGCATCAGTGATGGTCTTCTGAAGGAAGGAAGAGGCATGGGTGACATCAGTGGGATGGTGAAAGGTGAGGGTGTGGCTTTTGACCTGTGAGGTAATGGATTCCTGGTAGGCATCCCAGTCAGTGCAGCAGCAGTCTTGGATGGACTTTGGAAGACAGCTGGGTGGGGGGCTGCAGGGGGGCCATGGGCAGAGGGGACAGTGAGAAGGACGGGGAGGTGGTCAGTATCAATGGGATCGAGGACGTCCATGGTGATATAACAAACGAGGTGGGGGGAAGCAAGGATAACATCATGGGTTGAGTTAGTTTCAGTACAAGTGTGTTATGGGAGAGGAACTAGGTCATCATGGGGGGTGGCAAGGAACTGATGCCACTGCTTATGGGTGGCAGGGTCATGGCTGTGGATGTTGAGGTCAGTGGCCATCACATAGGTGGTGACGGTGCAGTCAACATGGGAAATGAAGTCTTAGGGGAGAGGAGCTGCGGGATGACTATAGATTGTGGCACAGGTGATGGTGAGGGAGGAAAAAAAGACGCTGAGGAGAAAGTGTTCACTTGGGTTATTGAGGAGGGGTTGTGGCCAGACAGGAAGATGCTTGAGGTGGCCAACAGCGACCCCACCTTGGGCGAGGAGAAGGGCATTGTCGATGCACCGAAGGAGATAGGGAGAGGTGTGGCAACATGGTGAGGTTGGAGGAAAGTTTCATTAAGGATCAAGGTGCTGGGATAGGTAATGCATGAAGAGGTATTTGTTGGCAGGGAGGGAGCTATTGTTGAGGTAGCAGAGATGATACTGGTGATGAGCCAGGAGATGGGAGGGGGAAATGAAGTGGGGCGAGGAGAGACGGGCTTAAATGAGGGTGTGTAGGTGGGTGAAGGTAAAGTGAACCTATTTGTGGGAGTAGATGGCATAGGTATTTAAATGGAAAATAGAGCGGGTGGCGATGGAAATCTGCTGGAGTGTTTGGGGGTGCTGGAAGGAGTAGATGTCCTGCAGGACAATGGTTAGGAACTGGATGATGTCTTCTGCTGTAGGGGGAGGGCAGAGGGAATTGCTGGGGTGGATGGGCAGGTCGATGGGGCGAACGGGGACAGTGAGATCAAGGTTGGTGGGAGGGGGCTTTGCTTTGCATTTGGAGGAGTAGTTGGGGTGGGGTTTGTTGCAAGAAGGGGGAGAGGCGAGGTTAGGACACTGTTCAAGAAAGTGGAAGGCTTTACAATGGAGGAAGGTGAGGGGTTCTTGCCGTTTTGGGTGAGGTGGTCATTGTACAGGAGACAGCACTGGCAGCAGTAGGATTGAGGAGAGGAATGGGACAGGTCAGTGGGGTGGTGGCGGTTGAAAATCAGCGTTCCCTGTGTGAGGAGGTGATCGATCTAGGAGGCGGACTCAGTAAAGATATGCATAAGGAAGGCAGGGACAGATGAGTTGTAAATTAGGTGGGCCGAGCAGATTTCCAGGGTGGGATGGGTGTTCAGTTCCAGCAACACCTCCACTTCTGTGACCACAGGGGTGAGTTTTGTGGTCATGGCAGTGAGGGCTGGTGGACAATAACAGGGTTGAGGCTGGTGAGGAGAGGAGGAAGTAAGGAAAGGGGTCAGGGACGCATGGGGAAAAAAGGTGATGCAGGGAAGGTGCTGGAGGAGATCAGTATGGAAGAAGGGGAGGAGGACTTGATGAGAAGAGAGTCTCTGCAAGGGATAAGTTGGGTAATGGGTGCACTGGGAATGTATTTCCAGATTTCAAGGGTGAGGGTGCGGGCATCTAGGAATTTTGGATGAGGGTTGGCAAGGACGAAGGTATACAGGGTGGGGGCAGGGGAGGCGGGAGGAGGGGTGGTATCCATGGCAGGATCAGAGGGAAGTGAGGTGGGTGGTGGTCTTTTGGAGGAGGGTGTGGAGGTGAGGTCGCCACTTGGCCACTTGGGAGGTTTTTTGGCGGGTGTGGTCTCGGTGGAAGGATGAGATACTGGATGGATGGAGAGATGGTGGGAGGCAGGCCCTTCTTGTGAGGTAGAGGCACTGGTTAAGGGGGTGGGGCGCTCTGTGGTGGCGCGTTATGGGGCCCCTTAGGGATATGGCTGCCAAGAAGGGAAAGAAAACCGATGTGCCCACCGTTTGCGTACTGGGTGGAGTCATTCCAGACGTGGGATGGGCCCTTCTGGATGATAGGAAGAGCATAGGGTGCAGCCAACCACAGGTGGTGGCTCACGTCAGTACGAGTAATGTGTGTCGCCTTGGACTGGAAGAGATTCTCTCTAGTTTCAAGAGGCTAACAGAAGTGGTAAAAGCTGCCAGTCTTGCTTTCAAAATCAAAGCAGAGTTCACCATTTGCAACATATTAGATGGGACCGACTGCAGACCTTTGGTACAGAGCCGAGTGGAAGGTTTGAATCAGAAGCTCAGATAGTTTTGCGACCATGTAGGCAGCAGATTCCTTGACTTGCACCATAGGGTGGTGGGGATTCGGATTCCGCTGAATAGGTCAGGACTCAACTACACGCAGTACGCGGTTACACAGGTACCAGGGGCTTCGTGCCGTGGACTGGGCGCTTTTTAGGTTAGAATATCTCGGGGAAATACAAAAAGGGCTTCAGTCACAAAGGGTGATGGCCGAACATAGGAAGAACAAAGTTACGGGATCCATCGGTATAACATTTGTAAATTATCGTAACTGTGTTGGGAAAGTACCAGAGCTGGAAGTGCTAATAGAAAGCACAGATGCTCAAATCGTTACAAGCACTGAAAGCTGGCTAAAACCGAAGATAAATTCAGCTGAAATTTTTGCGAAGAACCTAACGGTGCTCTGAAAGGACAGGCTACACACAGGAGGTGGTGGCATTTTTGTTGCTGTTAGAAGTAGTTTACCTTGTAGCAAAATTGAAACAGATAGTTCCTGTGATTTGGTATGGGCAGAGGTCATCCGTGGCAACCAGAATAAAATAATAATTGGATCCTTTTACCGACCTCCCGACTCAGATGATGTAATTGTTGAAAGGTTCATAGGGAACTTGAGGTTAATTTAAAAACGTACCCGACTCATACAATTATAGATGGTGGTTACTTTATTTACCTTCAATATACTGGCGAAAATACATGTTTAAATCTGGAGGTACGCATAAAACATCATCCGAAATTATGCTAAATGCACTCCCTGAAAATTATATCGAGCAGTTAGTCCATGAGCTCACGCAAACAGTAAATGGTTGTGAAAACACACTTGACCTCTTAGTAACAAATAATTGTGAGGTAATAATGAGCGTAAAATACACTCCTGGAAATTGAAATAAGAACACCGTGAATTCATTGTCCCAGGAAGGGGAAACTTTATTGACACATTCCTGGGGTCAGATACATCACATGATCACACTTACAGAACCACAGGCACATAAACACAGGCAACAGAGCATGCACAATGTCGGCACTAGTACAGTGTATATCCACCTTTCGCAGCAATGCAGGCTGCTATTCTCCCATGGAGACGATCGTAGAGATGCTGGATGTAGTCCTGTGAAACGGCTTGCCATGCCATTTCCACCTGGCGCCTCAGTTGGACCAGCGTTCGTGCTGGACGTGCAGACCGCGTGAGACGACGCTTCATCCAGTCCCAAACATGCTCAATGGGGGACTGATCCGGAGATCTTGCTGGCCAGGGTAGTTGACGTACACCTTCTAGAGCACGTTGGGTGGCACGGGATACATGCGGACGTGCATTGTCCTGTTGGAACAGCAAGTTCCCTTGCCGGTCTAGGAATGGTAGAGCGATGGGTTCGATGACGGTTTGGATGTACCGTGCACTATTCAGTGTCCCCTCGACGATCACCAGTGGTGTACGGCCAGTGTAGGAGATCGCTCCCCACCCATGATGCCGGGTGTTGGCCCTGTGTGCCTCGGTCGTATGCAGTCCTGATTGTGGCGCTCACCTGCACGGCGCCAAACACGCATACGACCATCATTGGCACCAAGGCAGAAGCGACTCTCATCGCTGAAGACGACACGTCTCCATTCGTCCCTCCATTCACGCCTGTCGCGACACCACTGGAGGCGGGCTGCACGATGTTGGGGCGTGAGCGGAAGACGGCCTAACGGTGTGCGGGACCGTAGCCCAGCTTCATGGAGACGGTTGCGAATGGTCCTCGCCGATACCCCAGGAGCAACAGTGTCCCTAATTTGCTGGGAACTGGCGGTGCGGTCCCCTACGGCACTGCGTAGGATCCTACGGTCTTGGCGTGCATCCGTGCGTCGCTGCGGTACGGTCCCAGGTCGACGGGCACGTGCACCTTCCGCCGACTACTGGCGACAACATCGATGTACTGTGGAGACCTCACGCCCCACGTGTTGAGCAATTCGGCGGTACGTCCACCCGGCCTCCCGCATGCCCACTATACGCCCTCGCTCAAAGTCCGTCAACTGCACATACGGTTCACGTCCACGCTGTCGCGGCATGCTACCAGTGTTAAAGACTGCGATGAAGCTCCGTATGCCACGGCAAACTGGCTGACACTGACGGCGGCGGTGCACAAATGCTGCGCAGCTAGCGCCATTCGACGGCCAACACCGCGGTTCCTGGTGTGTCCGCTGTGCCGTGCGTGTGATCATTGCTTGTACAGCCCTCTCGCAGTGTCCGGAGCAAGTATGGTGGGTCTGACACACCGGTGTCAATGTGTTCTTTTTTCCATTTCCAGGAGTGTATAATACAGGGATTAGTGAACAAAGGGTTGTTGTAGCGAGATTGTATATTTTGACCTCAAATTCTCCAAAAATAAATGAAAAATATACCTATTAAAAATCAGATAAAAATTCACTTGACGCCTTCCTGAGAAACAATCTCCACTCCTTCCAAATTAACAATGTAAGTGTAGTCCAGATGTGGCTTGAATTCAAAGAAATACTATCGACAGCAATTGAGAGATTTATAGCAAATAAATTAACTAATGGTGGAACTGCTCCTCCTTGGTACACAAAACGGGTCAGAACTCTATTGCAGAAACAAGAAAAAAAGGATGCCAAATTTAAATGCACGCAAAATCTCCAATATTGGGGATCTTTTACAGAAGCTCGTAATTTAGCGCAGACATCAGTGCGAGATGCTGGTGTAGTGGCACCACCGTTTAAGATAGGGAAAGTTAGTTTTGCGCGATATTCGGAGCATGAGTTACAGCCAGGTGCAGGCCAGATTGCAGTGGGTTATGCATACCAGCAATTGAGAAGGCAAATAGAGGCCACAGGGGCATAGAACTGCCGGACAAGGCACACACAGCAGTTTGCATGGCGCAAGTCACAGGCAGAAGGGGCCACTGGGAAACTTTGCGTGTTATGTGTACTTGACGCGAAGCGGCGCGCTTTGCAAAACAGAGGCCCACAGACGAGTATAAATGGGTGCCGTTTTCTAACTAGATTCATTGAAGTGTGACAGATTTCCTGGATGGCAGGGCGTGTCGCACTACCGGCTACACTCAGAGAAGATGGGGCACCAGCATTCCAGTCCACAGGGGGTCACGTGTTCGACCCTCGACCGCGGGCAGTCGTCTCGGCTCCCGACACATGCCGGAGACTTCCCGAGGCGGGGGCCACAGATTCGGACGCCAGATCACGGGCGCTCGTTTGACGCCACTTTCTCAGCTACACCAGTGAGGAAGAAGCAGCAGCGGGGCCGGCGTACGGCTCCTGGCGGAGCAACACTGAGTCAACGGGGAAGAAGACTGCTGAGCCAGCTGCAGGCGCAGCCCTGACGATGCGGTCCTACAAGGCTGACACACAGCAGCGCGTTGCATTGTGTCGCTGGGCCGGTGGCCTCAGCATTGCGATACCCTGTGACGCGGACCGAGGTTAACGGGGCACTATAGCTAAAGAACAATAAATCATTTGGAAAGTTCTCGCCAAGTTTTAATACATCCACGACATTTAGTGTCAGAACAGCGGACGTTATCCGTCCAGTACGACGTTCGAGCTCACCGCCTGCAGTACAGTCGCAAGATGTGGTGAGTGCTGACAAAATTGTTCTTTTTGAGTGTTGGACTTTTTTTTTTGTCTTTTGAGTATGACTCCTGGCAAGCCACATTGTAGATATTTTGCTTGGGCATTTTATTTTGTTGTCAGAGTAAGTGTTAGTGTATTTGAGACAGTAAGATTTATTATTCTGTTTTCGTGGCATTTAATTACTTTTGTATTGGTTTATGATGATACTGAGTATGATGATACGCTGCTGCAGAAAGTCAGGTTGTTCTTGTATGTAAACGTTTTGTTTCAGAACTGACTGGGAACGAAAGCAACACAATGGCAGAGTCAAGGACGCAAGGTGTGTCGAAACCAGAAGTGGTGCGGATTTTGTTGGGAAAAGTAGCACAATTGACAGCAGATAATACGCAATGAGAAATGAATTAACATCTAGAAGTGAGCGGGAAACCGCATCTGATCAGTCGTTGTTTGCCTAGGGTGCAGGAGATTGATCCAGAAACCACGAGTCTGATTATTTCGTTTTCTGGCAAGGCATCTGAGGACGTGCGTTCGTTTGTGGAGGACTTGGAAATTTCAGCTGTGATGAATGGTTGGTCT
Source organism: Schistocerca serialis cubense (assembly GCF_023864345.2). Classification (NCBI taxonomy): domain Eukaryota; kingdom Metazoa; phylum Arthropoda; class Insecta; order Orthoptera; family Acrididae; genus Schistocerca; species Schistocerca serialis. The sequence goes on from NC_064640.1 coordinate 530,148,336, forward strand.
GATGAGCAGTTGTTACATACAGCCAAGATTAGATTAACGGGTGAAGCGAAAACATACGTAAGATGTTCTGAGGCTTTAAGGAAGGCAGGACAGTTTAAGCAGTTGAAGAAGGGGCTTCTACAAAGGTACAAGAAACAGATTAGCGCTCGGTACTTTAGAGAGAGGTTAAGTGCAATGTCAAAGAGACAGGGGGAGACGATAGAGAAATTTGTGGAAAGGATAAGGCAAATTAATGAGTGTACTTAAGAGTTGCGTCAGAGCGATGAGGCGAATAGTGTTCTGTTGCAGGAGGCCGAGCAAAGAGCACTTGATGTATTTTTGAGAGGGTTACCGGCGCATATGTCACGGAAAGTGCGTGAAGGAAATCCGAAAGATCTGTATTCGGCCATTCAGCTGGCAATTCAACGTGAGGAAATAGACGTGGCAACAGGGGCACGCGAGAGGCATACAGTGTTTACGGCGGGTGTGAACGACAGAGGGGGCCCAAGACCCACCTAAAGGAGCTCCCATTTAATTTCAATGTTACGAATACGTATGCAGAGATGGAATGTTCAGTGGTAGGATCCATAGGAACTAAAAAGTTTAAGATTTTGTTGGACACAGGGGCGCAAATATAAGGGGCTACTAAGAATATAATGGGACGAAGGAAGTTAGACCCACCACGTTATAGGTTGCGTCGAGTGGAGGATAAGGTGGTCACACCTTTGGGGTCGGTGACAGTTGACTTTCGAATAGAACAAGTCCGATTTAATGCATGCATGGAGGTAGTACCATGGGTAAGCGAGAGCTACGACATGATCATAGGAGTAGATTTCTTGCATCAACATCATGCCAAAATTGACCTTGGACAACGAGCTGTGGAACTTGGCGGAATGTTATTTCAGCTAGGGGAAACTGTTGTCAATGCAGAGCTGTCGCGAGAGGCGTTCAACGTAATGAACAAACCAATTGAACCGCGTACATTAGCATTAAGGCTTAAACCGCATGAGTGTCTGTCTAGTGGCACAGGGAAGTCGCTTTGGGTAAGTGTGGAGTCGAATCTACCTGGGTACAGTATGTGTTATTGAACCATTGGAGGATGATGAAGTTTTGGATTCACTGGGTTGTTTTGTGAAACGTAGTGTTGTATGCGTACAGGAGGGGAACGACGAGCGAGTAGTTCCCGTGAACGTTGATAATTTTAGTGCTGTAGACGCGAATTTGAGGAAAGGAGTTTTAGTAGCAAATTTGGATGTGCCAGATGACGAAGACTGGTGTTCGAGAGGTAGGTGAAGCGATCAACCACTAACTGCCGACAGAACTGCATTGCGTGACAAAATTAAGCATTTGAAAGGAGACGAAAGAGAGTATATTGAAGAATTATTGTGGAAATTTAAGGATTTGTTTTTTCCACAAGGGCCATTACCAGCAATTCCATTAGTTCAACATAGGATACCAACAGGGAATGAAGCACCTTTTACCGTAAACCATACAGAATACCGAGGTATTTGCAGCCGATTGTGGAGGATTTCATTGATCAGCAGCTTGCGGACGGTATTCTACAGCATAGTAATAGTTGCTGGGGAGCGGGCATTGTCGTTGTGCCTAAAAAACCTGCGGATGAAACTAAGAAATACAGGTTCTGTTGTGACTACCGATACCTCAATAATGAGACAGTAACGGACGCATACCCCATTCCAAACATATCGGAGACTTTGGATCTCTTAGGAAACTGCCAGTACTTTTCTACGATGGATTTGACAAGTGGTTATCATCAGTCAGAGGTGGCTCCAGAGGATCGTCCAAAAACTACTTTCTCTACACCTGGAAGCCATTACCAGTACATTAGAACTCCACTCGGTTTGAAAAACGCTCCAGCATCGTTTCAGAGGTTGCTAAACAGTGTCTTGAGAGGTATGAAATCACGGCAGTGTCTGGTCTATTTGGATGACATTATAGTGTTTTCACGTAGTATGGAGCAACATAAATGGCTCTGAGCACTATGGGACTCAACTGCTGAGGTCATTAGTCCCCTAGAACTTAGAACTAGTTAAACCTAACTAACCTAAGGACATCACACACATCCATGCCCGAGGCAGGATTCGAACCTGCGACCGTAGCGGTCTTGCGGTTCCAGACTGCAGCGCCTTTAACCGCACGGCCACTTCGGCCGGCTATGGAGCAACATAGATAGTGGTTAAGGGGAGACTTTATGAGGTCAAGAGCAGCTCATTTGACGTTGATCCTGGAGAAGTGTCATTTTGCATTAGAAGAAGTAAAATATTTGGGTCATATTATCAGAAGGACGAAGTGCGAACAGATCCGAGGTTGGTACAGACTGTAAGGGATTTTCGGGAACCGAAAACAGTTAAGGAAGTGCAGTCATTCATCGGAATTTGCAATTTCTATCGAAATTTCGTGAAGGGCTTGCAGATTTAGCACAGCCGTTGACGCGATTGTTACAGAAGGGTGTGAAATTTGAGTGGACTGAAGAGTGTCAGAAAGCGTTTGACAGACTGAAAGAAGTGTTAACATCAACTACGGTTCTTGTGTTTCCAGATTTTGAAAAGGAGTTTATACTAGCATGCGATACATCGAATCAAGCTGTGTTCTTAGTCAGGAAATTGATGGGGAAGAACATCCTGTAGCCTATGCGTCTAGGCAGAGGCAGTTGAATGCAGCAGAGAAGAGTTACTCAATAACAGAGAGGGAGATGCTTAGCGTAATCTATGGAATCACATATTTTAAATGTTATTTATATGGGAGAAGATTTCGGGTAGTGACAGATCATGCTGCGTTGAAGTGGTTTTTGGGGATGAAGGATCCGTCCACTAGACTCGCTCGATGGGCTGTGAGGCTTAGTGAATTCGACTGCGAGGTGGTGCACAAGCCTGGGAAGAAGCACGGTAATGTGGATGCACTAAGTAGGAAGGTGGCAAAAGTAGAAGTCATAGGTTATGACCTAGCAGTATGGCAAGAATTACAGGACGCGGACAACGGTTATAAATTGTATCGGACACATCCACAGGTTAACATGTACGACGGTCTTCTGTGCAGGGAAACGAAGTTAGGGCCAAGGGTAGTAGTGCCAGCGAAGTTGAGGGATGAGGTTTTAAAGGAAGCACATGATCACGTCTTATATGGTCATGAGGGATGCAGAGCGACGAATAGGAGAGTGGCGGAGAGGTATTGGTGGAGAGGTAGGAAAGGAGATGTGGATCAGTATGTCAAGAAGTGTATACCATGTGCGCAGAGAGCAAATTTGAGTCGGAAAAACATACAGCGGCAACGATTACCGAAGGCAACATGTCCATTCTCTTTGCTGGGGATTGATGACTTAGGACCTTTTAGGCGAACACCATTGGGGAACAGATTCGTTCTGACAATAATAGACCATTTTTCGAGGAATGTGGAGATGGTGGCTATGCCAAATCAACAGGCAGCAATGGTCGGGCAAGCGTTGGTAAATAACTGGATTTTGAAGTTTGATGTACCAGAGACAATAATTACTGACCAAGGGACCAACTTCATGTCGGATTTCACGAAGGAACTGCGTAAATTGTTGAACGTGAGGAAGTTGAGGACGAGTGTACAAGGACAGCCCCTATTATATCAGAATCCAAGATGGCTATGCAAGATGGAGACCTGGTATGTGAGGACAACTGCTATGGTGCCAGAATCCAAAAAGGTGATCCAAGGTGTACAATAGCCCATACATATACAATCTGCAAGGAAATTTTAAAAAAAAATCACAGACCTATATTTATCCTTTGGTAAGAACTTGGATAGTTGCTTAAAAGCCATAAGTTTCAGGTGCTATGTTTATAAAATTCGTCACTAAAGTTTTAATGTGTGGAAGGAGCGACAGAAATTAAACCAACAAGTTTTGTCAACAGGCAACCACCAGTTGCATCCAGAAGATGTGAAGTTATTTGCACCATGCATGTACAACCCAAATTTCGGAGCTACACACCTAAAATCAAAGTGACTAGTGGGATCATGACCATCAAAACCATCGCAGATACAGGTCCTGAAAAAGAAAGTTGCAGTCACTGGATTAATCGTTTCCAACATTTCAGATTTAAAAAACTGTGCCATCATCGGTGGGAGAGCCCAACGCCAACTAGCTGATGGATACAGGTTCGGTAGCTGAGAGCTCCACAGGCAGGCTAGAGGGAGATGATGCAAGAATACACTGTCCGCGCTGCACAAGCATGCAGCATGTGGTCGTGAGGCATCGGAGTCCACGGGTACAGCCTACGCGCCGCTACGCAGCAGCCTCTGACGGCCTGGCTCTGAGCAGCAGCAGAGGCAAATAGTGAATGAGCCTGGTGAGACACACCACCCTTTCCTGTGAGTTACCAGGGCTCGTTGTTTTACCTGAGAACATGCCACTCGATTTTACAACGATAGATGGAAGTATTACTCTGTAACTAACACAAATTTTTACCATAGGTATGATTTGGTGTGAACTAATTTGTCATTTTTCACTGCAGCCAATACAGGGTAGATTCTACATTATATAGATTGGAAAAGCCCAGATGTAGACGTATCAAATTTTTGTATAGCTCCCATACGATTCCACTTTAGCAACTGCGATTTTTAACACGTTTTTATTAGTTCGCTTCCTTGTCTGTTTGTCTGACCGGTACAAATTTTAGAATTGATTTTAAACTTCGTGCTGAGCTGGAGACTTGAAACTTTCAGAGTAGCTCAGAACTGGATTCGTGTTCCAGTCGTGAGTGTTTTATGGTAAGAAATATTGCTGGTAAGCCTCCATGTGAGCTCGATTCTCTCTAATTTTTTACCTTCACAGTCTTCTCACGAGATGTTCGTAGGAGGAAGTAATACGTTGGTTGGCTCAGATAAGAGAAACTGAAATAAACCTGAGATTTACCACATTTCTGTGATGTAATCTCATCAGAATGTATGGAAAATTCCAATCACACACAAACTTAGAAAATGGTAAATAATTATTTAAACAGAAATCACTTTAATTTAACGTATTTTCAAATTGGATTACAGAAAGAATGGCTATTGCCGCATACAAATCCCTAACCCCACACATGTATTATTAAAAATTTGTGATTGTGAAGTTTTAACAGCTATGAGAATATTTATAAAATTTAAAAAGGAAATATCACACAACAACAAATATCAGCTGCTATGAAATGTTTAGTACTTAAGCGAAATATTCATGCATCAATTATCTGTTGCGTACACCCAGCGTTTTTTGGTTCAAATTTTATGAGTATTAGCGTAGCTACTAAAAATTCATGGGCACAAATTTTCGAGACTATCTGTATAGAGTTAGGAATCTGCATGGCGTATGAGAAGTTGGTTAATTCTTGTTAGTGCATTTTGAAAAGTGTTAAGCTAAAAACCTTTTTATTTAAGTAATTTCTTCCATCATTCCAATAGAATGCGTGGTAAATCTTAAAATCTGGGAATGGATATCAGTGAAACATGTTTCCTGGAAAGCGACATAGATCGCAGAACAGCTTTAAACTCGGCAAAAAACACTTGAAAGAATTAGATTTTTAAATTATTTTGTAAGCGATCCCTTGTATAAATTCTATGAGTAACTAAGTTGCAGACGAAGGTGCTTACAAGAAGGGGTCTGTATCATATGTGACAAGGAGCAGTGTAGTTTACAAAAACACTTCACTTCATCGTTTGATAGATGGGAAACGCAATTTGTAGCGAGACACTGTGACAAAAGGAAGACACAGAACCAATTCAGAGGTATCAAACATTCTTTTCACAAAATGACATGCAGAAAGATTAGAGAATTGACATGTACGACAGACTGCAGAATGACTTACTGCTATGAACATACTTTTCGTTTAAAAGTACCATGAACAGAACACAAATCAGTTCTTGTACAGAATGACATGCACATTTTCCTATTGCTTCACTCGTGAGCAGAATACGTCCGCAGCTCGTGGTCGTGCGGTAGCGTTCTCGCTTCCCACGCCCGGGTTCGATTCCCGACGGGGTCAGGGATTTTCTCTGCCTCGTGAGGACTGGGTGTTGTGTGATGTCCTTAGGTTAGTTAGCTTTAAGTAGTTCTAAGTTCTAGGGGACTGCTGACCATAGATGTTAAGTCCCATAGTGCTCAGAGCCAAGCCAAATGACTCGTGAGCAGAATAGGACTGAAAACAATGAATTTCCGAATAAAATCAATAAATTTTGTGTATAAATCAGAAAATTTTGCTTGAAACTTGCTCCTCTACCACTCAACACGTACATCAAAGAACTAAATGATGTTACTCACTTAGTTTTAAACTTTGCGAACGGCAACTGTCTACAATCATTTTACATAAGATTTACATCTAAGGGATTTTGCTTTACCATGTGTTTATAGTGTACATAAGAAATCAAATTTTTTACAAGATTTCTAAATAAATTCTGATGAATGTGGGTATGGTTTCCTCAACAAGGGCATCGTGTGGGATGTATTTCCCTGCTCAAGGCTGCAGTCGGTTATGATATGGGAGTTTAGGAGATGAGTGGTGAAACAACTGTGTATGTGCACTTTGAGAAATTCTGAAAGTCTGCTAGGTTGTGAGACGTCGAAACGTGTTCTCATGTAGTTATACTTTGAAATATTTTTGACAATCATCAAAATCAGAGTTATTTAAGGTTATGGGGGAAGCAAGGTTGGAACAATAATACAATATGCCTAGCATGATGTTGAAAGGCAAAGTCTCATTCCATACAGACAAAAACTATTGATGGAGACGTCATCCGTCTCTAGAAGGATGTACTCACCCCTTAGCAGCTAACTGTCATCATATGCTACTATTCTAGACATGAAGGTGGTCATAGTATATGTGAGCTGAATGAAATCTTCAACCAGGAAACCTTATATGAGGCTGAAAATACTGAGGAGTTAGTTACAATTTTTCATCTAACATGAGACATTTAGTTAATTTTTCCTGTAACATAGGGCGACTTGTTACAGTTTCAATGTAACTGGGGTATTTTGTTAAAATTTTTCTGGAATATGACCTATCTTGAAACAATTTTACTGTAACATGGCAAGGTATGGCATAATATGTGAGATTTAGCACGTCTGTGAATGTGCATCCTGATAGCACAGACAATTATGTGTGAACCGATCAACATGCTGGTCTATATCTCCCTCCTTCAGTTTTCGTAAGCACAAGCACTACCGACTAGTCAAAAAACACAGGTTGACTAACCCTTAGTCACGCTCTCCCAAAAGGTCAGCCTTCTACCACCTCCCCACCGCTCCACCCCCAAGACATACTGCGTGATTTATCCATACATGCTTTAATTTTTAAGCACATACATTCTACACACATGGTGTCTCTTCTAATAACAAACTGCTTATTCCAACAACCGCTGAAATTGCTCAAATGGGCAAACCTGACTTACATTGCAACAACTGAAAATGAATTAACTGGTAAGACTCTCTCTCTCTCTCTCTCTCTCTCTCTCTCTCTCTCTCTGGCATTCCAGTGGTTGAATTGTCAAGTTTCATCTCACTTATAATATGCTAAGTCTCCTTGACACTGCAACTACATGAACCGTAAACTCCCTCTCTTTCTAGATGCTGTCTTATGGTTTTACACTGTTATTCAGTAGATATCTGAGGTGTTGAATGAAAACCCAAGAAAGTAGGTCTGGGGAAGGCTACTGACTGTCTGTGCTGAGTCAAGTATTATGCATCAAACTGTTTCCATTCAGTACTTGTAGCCTGTACAGAGAAGCAATATGTCCATATTCGTCTCTGAATTAATTACATTGTGCAGTTCAGTGCATGAACTACACCATTTCTCGGTCACTTGTGACATGCTTGTAAGCAGTTTGGGCTGAAACTTAGTTGTTCATTAGAAGTTATGAGAGGAATTGCTTAAAAATCATTCAGAATACAATGCTGTTATCTACTACTTGCAGACTTTAAACATGGTCTGCAATCTGTATTACTCATTGACAGCCACTCTCGAACTTCTTAAAGTTACTTTGCCTTCTGTTGAAATGATGAAAATAAAAAAAAGAAAACACAACTGGTGGAGAGGAACTGAATAGGAATTTTGCAAACAAATCGTAGCATATACCTCTGGGCTTGATGGAAGAATGTAACTCAAAATCGACGCTGAATTGATGCAATGGTTACTAACAAATTTCGTTCACACCAAAGCCTGCCTACTGCCACAATATGCGCTAGTTAAAGGATAATACCACCATCTATCGTTGCAAAATCGAATAGCGTGCTCTTGGCTAGATCAACAGGCATTGGTAACTGACGGAAAAGGGTAACACCCTTCACTGAGCTGCTTCAATGGTTACTGCTGCTGCTGCTGCTGCCGCCGACTGCCAAGTTGGCAGAGGGTGAGCAATCCTATGGCTGCTAACTCAGGTGGCTGGTGACATGAGGGCTGCAGCAGCGGACACCAGTACCTCCCAACTACATGATGCATACCTCTGCTATGTGGACAACATGCTCTGATATCATCTCCCTCTAGGCTACCAGTGGGACACTTTTGTATAGGTTCTGCATCCATCAGCTAGTTGGCACTGATGATGGTAAAGTTTTTTCATCTTGAAATGCAGGACGCAATGAGGATGTTGACTGCTACTCTTGTAAACTGTCATTCTTTTTCAAGATCTATCATTGTGATGTTCCTTATGGACATGATTGAACTAGTCATTTCATATAAACTTGTTTAGTTCTTGAATGTGGTTGACAAAGTTAGCTGTATGCCATGAGACCTCTTTCTTCAATTGCTGTCATTCCCTCCACACATTAAAATGTTGGTAGTGAGTTTTAAAAACACAGCGTCCGAACCTTTTCTTTCTTGAGTCACTGTCCAAGTTCTTATGATAGAATGAAAATGCATCTGTGATCTTTTTTTTTACTTTTGCTGTTGAATGTATTTGGGGGCCATTGTACAGCTCATATTGTTTTTAACATAGAGAAATCTTTTTGAAGAAACCCAATTAGGTTTTCTGAATTTTCCGCTTCTAGTGGATTCTCATATTCTAAGCTTGGGACTCAGTTCCTGTGGACTATGACTACGCTGAGGTGGCAAGTTGGACCATGAACCCTAAGAGTTTTGTGACTGTGTAGGGGGCTTCCCTGGGCACGATTTCATCAACTAAAGACATAACCATAGCTCTCCTACATATACCTTAAATGCTTAAACGACAGTTTTAACCTTAAGGCAAATGTGCTCTAATGATTCTAAATTTAACATGGCAAATGTTTAAACAACTGCTGTTGCAGCAGTGAGGGGAAACTGTACTAGATCTAAACTTTGAAAAGGTGGATTTTTGAGTTTCCTACCATTATACACTTCAGACAATTGGGCTTCTGGCACAAGTGACCTGGCAACCATGCAGAATGTCCCAGTACCTGGAGTTGTGCCATCTAGAATTCTGTACTTGGATCGAGGGACCTGGCAACAAAGCACGCAGTCCTCATATCACCAGGCATGCCATTTTGGGTTCTGTGATTAGAAAAAGTGACCAGGCAACCATACACAATATCCTGATAACCCCTGATCCACGCTCTTGGATTGTCATCTTCGATTGCGATGCCATAGAGGTGGTCCTCAGGTCTGCCATCTTGGATTTTATACTTTAGACAGTTAGGCTATGTCTGCTATCTTCGATTTTCGTCATTCCTGCCACTTACACTTAGCACAACTGGGCTATTTTGAATATACCAATAGTTGTTTGAATTGCCTGTCATTTTCACGTTGGGCAACTGGCTTATGGCATCATATAATTGGAGGGCGAGGAAATCTGGCAACAATCCATGATATCATCGATGATGCCGTAGGGGTGTGCATGGGGCATCTTGTAATCTGTCCTTGAAGTGAACCAACACTACTACTAACATCGCATCAATTTCAGCATTATGCTTTTATGCATAGGTTGTGTGTAGATGGGGGATGGGGGTTGGGAAGGAGAGCTGTTCTGAAGAAGGTAACATCGTTTTCGGTATGATTTATTACAGATACATGTTGCCTAATGACACATCTTTGGTAAAATCCTTTGGCATATCCCAGGACGAATGATAATATTGTTGAGAGTTTCATGTGTTCACCATGCCTTGTGGTTAGAGACAAGGAGTTATGGAGTCGAAGCAAGCAGGTTTGTGTCTTGCAGTACCCCAATATGTTACTTACATATAAGAGCACATTGCCTCAGGAATGAGTTTGTTCGATTATGTGACTTTAGAATGTTTAAAAAAGGAAAGATGAAATTGCTGTGAGTGAAATGACCAGCAGTGCTATTTATATTCTTTCTTCTCACGATTATTTGCCTGTTTCTTCCAAATATGCCACGACTTCCGTGGGTGTGGCTAGGCAGAACCTAAGACGACAGCTTAAATTGCTGTGAATGAAATGAGCAGCAACGACATTTATGTTATTGCTTATGACAAATATCTGTTTGCTTACTGCCTAATATATCCTCATTTGCAAGGATGCCAATGACATTTACATTCCTTCTTGTCATAAATACTTGACTGTTTATTTCCTAATATGTCATGATTTGAAGGGATGTTCGTAGGCAGGAACCTGAGAGGATATCTTTAATTACTGAGAGTGAAACAAGATGAAATGAAACCAATATTCTCGCTTGTCGTCAAAAGTTGGCTGTTTACTTGCAATTAATATATCGATATTTCTGGGGTGTGGTTAGGTAGGAACCTAATAGCACAATTTAAATATCATTTATATTCTTCCTTACCATGTACGAGGTCTGTTCAAAAAATTCCAAAACGTTCGCAATTTCGCGCCAAATATGTGTTGGAGCGGAATGCGGTTGGCATCCCAGCACATGCCTATGTCTAAAATTGTTTGAAGTTTCATTCTTGTATGTCTATTAATTATTGTTCTCGGTTGTATTGAATGGAACTTTGTGTCGCACAGTTTGCGAATTTCGAGATGGCAGAGTTAAAGGAGCAACGTGACTGCATTGAATTTTGCGTGAAACTCAAGAAAACCTTTACAGAGACACACCAAATGATGCGGGAAACCTACGGTGATGAGTGCTTAAGCCATACTCTGTGTTGCGAATGGCTCCCACACTTTAAAAGTGCCTGGACAGAAATTAATGATGACCCTCGTTCAGGACGCCCTTCCACGTGTACCAATGACACTCTTGTCCGGAACGTGAACGAAACTGTGCATGCCAATCGAAGACTGACTGTCTGAAAGGTTGCAGAAGAATGCAATATTTTAGTGGGATCGTGTCATGAAATCATGACAGAGCATCTTATAATGCATTATGTTGCCGCCAAGTTGGTCCCACTGCTCATGAGTCAAGACCAGAAAGACCTTCACCTCAAAATCAGTGAAGAGCTTTTGGATCACGAAAATGAGAACGAGATTTTCCTTAAGAGACTCATAACTGGTGATGAGATGTAGGTCTACGGTCCTGATGTTGAGACCAAGGTTCAGTCTCCACAATGGGCCGGGACAGGTTCTCCAAGACCAAAAAAGCTCGTCAGGTCAAATCAAAAGTCAAAGCCACGATAATAGTTTTCTTTGATTTTGAAGGATCAGTTCATCATAAACTCGTGTTCTCAGGGACAAACTGTTAGTCGATGGTACTATCGGGACGTGTTGCGACGCCTGCGAGAAAATGTGAGAGTGGCCTCAAATTTGCTCAGACAGTTCATGGCTCTTGTATCACGATAACGAACCGGACATTCACCCCTGTTGGTGCGGACTGTTGCACAATAACCGAAATCGCAGTGCTGCCATATCCAGGGCCTGTCCCTGCAAACTTTTTCTGATTTTCGTTCACTGTATGGACGAACATTTGCAACGATAGACGATATAAAAGAAAATTCGCAGATGTGCTCCTCGAGAGGTGTACCAAGACTGCTTCCGGAAGTGGGAACGGCGTTGGAAGCGGTGTATGAATTGTGGAGGAGAATTCTTCAAAGGAGTTCATGCACAATAAGTAAAAGGTAAGCACAGAAAAGTTTTGTGGACACACTTCCTGAATTTTTTGAACAGACGTCATACGAAGGGTGGCTATAGAATAATGGGAGTTACACTGTCACGGAGTAAATACACATGTGCCAAAGATGAACGAGGAATATCCGTGAGGCTTGAAATCTTCTCTGTCGAATGTAACATCCCTGGTGTCTGTAGATAAATCAGTATGATCGTAGCCTTCATTTGTGTAAGAGCTGTCATTTTGTTTTGCCAGAAACATGGTAAGTGTAATAATAGAGCAATGAATTGCCTGGAAGTTTCACATGAAATTTGGAAACCTCCCAATGAAACTTATTTTTCACTAAAACGAATGTATGGCAAGGACTATTTATCATGTACGGGAGTTTTTGAGTGGTTCAAGCGTTTCCAAGATGGCCGAGAAGATGTTGACGATGAGTCACTCCTGGGACGCCCTTCAATACCAAAAATGGATGGAAATATCTAAATATTAGGTAATCTAATTTGATCTGACAGCTGCTTGAATATTCAATCGATTGCGGAAACTGTAGGAGTTGACAACGAATGTGTTGGCAAATTTTACATAACCAATTTCACATGAAAAAAATGTGTGCCAAACTCGTGCCAAAAACTCTCACGATAAAAAAAAAGAAGATTGTGAAAAAGTTTATACTGACACACTGAATACCATTGAAAATAATCCTAATTTCTTAGACAGTGATGACATGTGACAAATCTCAGTTTTTCACTTATGAACCAGAAACTAAGGGCCAATCGATGCATCGGAAGGGCCCAATGTCCCAGCTCGAACGAGCAAATGAAGATTCAAAGTTATAAAGACTGGGTTTTTATTTATTTATTTATTTATTTTTTCGACGCTGTCCATCACAGCACCATCACATGACACCCGCACGTCAAAGTGTATTGACACTGTTCGTCATGGCACATCACATCAAGTCAGTATAAGTAACGTAATCTCAAGTCGCATGGCTATCTTCATCTGTTTTTTGGTGGGACTTTCATTGGAATCAAATGGTTTTCAGCTTGCAGAGATAGCGTGTGCAATGCAGAAGGAAGACAGAAGCGTGAAACAACGCAAAAAAGTGTGTGGGTCTGAATAATTCCATTACATTTTGCAGAAGGGGTATTTCATACACTCTACAAGCAGCTGGAGGAAGAGGAATCTGCATTCTATATGTTACGTCAATTTGTTTCCAGAATACTAACAGGAGCGTAGTATTATGAGCTGTCATCACATCCCATTAAAATTTGACCTGTTTTAGGTTAAGTTTAGTTGACAGTCCAGTGCAAATTTTTGTATAATAGTCGTATCTCCCTCAATACCTTCACCTTAAATGTGTATAGGTTTCCATTCCATCATGTATTTGAATTTTAACAGGTGAAGTGCCTTATTTGTACTAGAATTAGCCAGTGAAACCATATAAATTTTGACCACTTACGCTTCCAAAACAGTTTCACACACAGTCCAGAGAACTCATAAACAATAAATAAGCTTGCCACTGACACATACTTGAACAAAGAACTTTAAAACATTACTTCTTGTATACCTAAAAGAATGATTTTGCCACTTTTGCAGTGCCTGAAGGTTCCCTTCCAATTAATTAGAAAACATTACAAATGCCTGACAACGTGCAAATATTTAAGGCTCACCGGCCATTTGACCATCTTCTGTGTGGATGCACACATTGCCCGAAGTCTTACGGGAATTGGTAAAGCCGCGAGTAATGAGTGTAATAGGCAGGGGCACAAGTATATAGTGCGGGACAATAAGTTGGGAATGTGGGTCTCACAGGAGGAGTCCCAGAGGTAAGTCCCTGCAGTCGCACCATCCTCTGTGTCCTCGGTGGGTCAGATGGATAGAGTGTCTGCCATGTAAGGAAGAGATCCCGGGTTCGAGTACTGGTCGGGGCACACGTTTTCAACTGTCCCCGTTGACATATATCAACGCCTGTATGCAGCTAAGGTATTCATTTCATTGTATTGATTTAATTGTAAATTCAACATACTAATAATACCAGTTACTATTCAGATTCTACCCACAGTACTTTTCCAGATCATGTTGCAGCCATATTGCTATCCATTACATTGTAAAATATTAAATATGGTACCAGAGTGAGATAAAATGCACTTTAAAAATGTAGGAGAGGGTAAGTAATTTAGCACACTCATGTTTTAAAATTCAGACTGCTGCCCATTCCTTCAATTAGTCTTTCATCATTTATTATATGTTTTCACAAAATAAGTAACGAAAATAAATAATTAAAACGAATAATGAACAACATACAACTGACATCGACCACGAAAACCACGTTGAAACGAAATTTGGAGATCTGAGCATAGTCTTCTATTGCGAGGAAATGAACTTGGGGGTCATGTGATCAACAACTGTTTGATCACATCAACCATCAAAGCTTTCTTCCTGAGAAATCTTGACAGTGCTGTCACATGATGTGATGGGACAGGATGACCAGTGTGGATGCCGCCATGTGAAATGCACTGCAGAATGTTTTGATCGCATGTGACGTGATGGACAATGTGAATCAGCTTTAATGATTTCTGCACCAAGACAACACACCAGCTCATACCACATTACTTGGTAAAAGGTTACTAGTAAAGTGCAGTATCCCAGTGTTAGACCACCCACCTTATTCGCCTGACCTAGCATCATTTGAATTCTTTGTATTCCCCAAAGTAAAATCTGCTCTAAGAGGAGCAAGATTTCAGTTCGTTTAAGCAGTGGAGGAAAAAGCAGCATGCGCGACTGCTACGGTCGCAGGTTCGAATCCTGCCTCGGGCATGGATGTGTGTGATGTCCTTAGGTTAGTTAGGTTTAAGTAGTTCTACGTTCTAGGGGACTGATGACCACAGCTGTTAAGTCCCATAGTGCTCAGAGCCATTTGAATTTTTTTGAAAAAGCAGCATGTATAATTATGGAGCTCATGGAGGAAAACTGCCAGGATTATTTTCATCAATGGAAAATTCGCATGGAGCTTTGTAGGGACAGAGGAGGGGAGTATATTGAGGGTGACAGTAACTAAATATGTTTGTTTTTGAAGGAAAGTGTTTTACAGTGATCCTCTTGTTATTTTATAGCCACACCTCGTATATTCAGATGCTTTCTCTGAGAATATATTGAGATTTTCGGGGGCTCATGCAAAGATGAGAGAAGCTGATGTCACTCCTGGCTTACTGGAACAACTGCTATCAAGATTGTGGTCACAGTGGGTGCCACATGATTCTGGCATCACTTACAAGTAAACTGAGAGTGTCACTTACTTCTCCTGTCATCGTATATATAGGTCCACCATCATCTATTGCCATCTTGGATTCTTACATTATTGGGACCGTCCTTGTATGCCCAAGTCCGCCATATTGAATAGCCATCTCGTATTACATCATAGAGGCCATCTTGGAGTATAGAATTTACGTCATTTTACAGTTAGCACAACTAATTATTTTGAAATTTCTCGCCATTTTTTAAAATTTCCTGTGATTTAATTCGTAGGGAGACCGGCGTGTGATGTCATACAAATGAGGTGAGGGGAAATCTGACAACAATGTATAAGATGATAGGGCTGTGCGAGAAATCTGACACCAGCGCAGAGTGGCCTTGGACAGGCACAGAACTATTACTTGTGTCTACAAAATAAAAGTAATAAACAGAATTATTCTGATTGTGCCCATGTTGAAAAAAAAGTTATGTACACAGCAGCAACATTATAGTGGTGACTCATGGCAATAATCCAAAGATAATGATTAATTATTTATCATTCACCTACTGAAAGATAAAAACACATCTTCTTCAAAGAACATGATTTTAAATACTTTGCAAAAGTAATTTTCTTAGATGTGAGCTAAGATCCAGAAAAAATCACACTAATAAAGGCTTCCACGTGTGTTTGTTCACAATCGAACTTCAGGCGGATTTTCAGTTTTTAACTGTTTCTGCAAAATAATGACCATAAAAACAATCTAGCTTCATACAATCAGAAGAGGGCTATGTGTATTGTCACATGATGACAGCAAGCTAATACGAGTGGTTTTCATAACATTACACATAAATTTAAAGCTTATATGGATTTGTGGTGCCTGTTTTTTCAGACACCTCCAAAATAACAGACAGCACATGGATACTGCAACTGTTATAAGCATTGTGTAAATTGAAGTTGGCGGGGGAGAAAAAACAGGAAAGGGAAGGACTTAACGATATCAGCTGCATCACGACTTTATGTGGAATCAGCATCAGTGAGTGACCATGTATGCCAGACGAGGACTCAAACGAGGGATTTCCTATTAACTATGCAATTGTGTTAACCACCATGCCACCCTGACAAAGTGTTTATTGCAAATGCATGTACTATCTCGGCATGCTTCCTGGCTGACCCACCTATCCACAGTACCTGTGCATGTCCTCCATGCTCACTAATTTTAGATTGTCACTGGAGACTGAGTGTAAATGTGCATCCACAATGAAGGCAGTGGATTCATTGCCTATTGAGGTGAATCAATTATATAAACACATGGTGTTTGTTCTTTTGGACACAATGCATTCACATAATTGATTCACATTAATTGATGAAAGGAGAAAA
This sequence comes from Schistocerca serialis cubense, assembly GCF_023864345.2. Taxonomy (NCBI): domain Eukaryota; kingdom Metazoa; phylum Arthropoda; class Insecta; order Orthoptera; family Acrididae; genus Schistocerca; species Schistocerca serialis. The sequence continues at coordinate 530,164,870 of NC_064640.1, forward strand.
TATAAAAATGCAGTATGTGAAACAGGCAAAAAGGAATACAAACGTCTCAAAAATGAGATCGACAGGAAGTGCAAAATGGCTAAGCAGGGATGGCTAGAGGACAAATGTAAGGATGTAGAGGCCTATCTCACTAAGGGTAAGATAGATACCGCCTACAGGAAAATTAAAGAGACCTTTGGAGATAAGAGAACGACTTGTATGAATATCAAGAGCTCAGATGGAAATCCAGTTCTAAGCAAAGAAGGGAAAGCAGAAAGGTGGAAGGAGTATATAGAGGGTCTATACAAGGGCGATGTACTTGAGGACAATATTATGGAAATGGAAGAGGATGTAGATGAAGATGAAATGGGAGATACGATACTGCGTGAAGAGTTTGACAGAGCACTGAAAGACCTGAGTCGAAACAAGGCCCCCGGAGTAGACAATATTCCATTGGAACTACTGACGGCCGTGGGAGAGCCAGTCCTGACAAAACTCTACCATCTGGTGAGCAAGATGTATGAAACAGGCGAAATACCCTCAGACTTCAAGAAGAATATAATAATTCCAATCCCAAAGGAAGCAGGTGTTGACAGATGTGAAAATTACCGAACTATCAGCTTAATAAGTCACAGCTGCAAAATACTAACACGAATTCTTTACAGACGAATGGAAAAACTAGTAGAAGCCAACCTCGGGGAAGATCAGTTTGGATTCCGTAGAAATACTGGAACACGTGAGGCAATACTGACCTTACGACTTATCTTAGAAGAAAGATTAAGGAAAGGCAAACCTACGTTTCTAGCATTTGTAGACTTAGAGAAAGCTTTTGACAATGTTGACTGGAATACTCTCTTTCAAATTCTAAAGGTGGCAGGGGTAAAATACAGGGAGCGAAAGGCTATTTACAATTTGTACAGAAACCAGATGGCAGTTATAAGAGTCGAGGGACATGAAAGGGAAGCAGTGGTTGGGAAGGGAGTAAGACAGGGTTGTAGCCTCTCCCCGATGTTGTTCAATCTGTATATTGAGCAAGCAGTAAAGGAAACAAAAGAAAAATTCGGAGTAGGTATTAAAATTCATGGAGAAGAAATAAAAACTTTGAGGTTCGCCGATGACATTGTAATTCTGTCAGAGACAGCAAAGGACTTGGAAGAGCAGTTGAATGGAATGGACAGTGTCTTGAAAGGAGGATATAAGATGAACATCAACAAAAGCAAAACAAGGATAATGGAATGTAGTCTAATTAAGTCGGGTGATGCTGAGGGAATTAGATTAGGAAATGAGGCACTTAAAGTAGTAAAGGAGTTTTGCTATTTGGGGAGCAAAATAACTGATGATGGTCGAAGTAGAGAGGATATAAAATGTAGGCTGGCAATGGCAAGGAAAGCGTTTCTGAAGAAGAGAAATTTGTTAACATCCAGTATTGATTTAAGTGTCAGGAAGTAATTTCTGAAAGTATTCGTATGGAGTGTAGCCATGTATGGAAGTGAAACATGGACGATAAATAGTTTGGACAAGAAGAGAATAGAAGCTTTCGAAATGTGGTGCTACAGAAGAATGCTGAAGATTAGATGGGTAGATCACATAACTAATGAGGAAGTATTGAATAGGATTGGGGAGAAGAGAAGTTTGTGGCACAACTTGACCAGAAGAAGGGATCGGTTGGTAGGACATGTTCTGAGGCATCAAGGGATCACCAATTTAGTATTGGAGGGCAGCGTGGAGGGTAAAAATCGTAGAGGGAGACCAAGAGATGAATACAGTAAGCAGATTCAGAAGGATGTAGGTTGCAGTAGGTACTGGGAGATGAAAAAGCTTGCACAGGATAGAGTAGCATGGAGAGCTGCATCAAACCAGTCTCAAGACTGAAGACCACCACACACACACAATGGGCAGTGACTGCACAGCTTTCAGTGCAGATGCACATTTACATTCAGCCTCCATTGGGAATCTAAAATTAATGAGGATGGGGGAAATAAATGGTCTACTGCAGCTAAGTTGTACTAGGTCTGAGTGTGGGTCAGCCTGGGAGTTTGCCAAGATATTCCGCACATTCACAGTATACTTTGTGCCTGGATCATGCAGTGGTTAACATAACTGCCTAGTAGGGAGTAGATCCCAGGTTTGTGTCCTGGTTTGGCACACAATTTCACTCATATGTGCTGATTCTCCATAAAGCCCCAACGCAGCTGAAATCATTAGTTCCTTCCCTTTCCTTTTCCTTCTCACCCCTTCACCTTCAATTTACGTAATTTAAAGTCTATTGCCAAGTGTCAACACCATGTAATAGAAGGTTGAGATCGTAGACCACTGTATGAATGTTGTATGGAGTAACAATGCCTATTATCTCCAGCTGAGAAGTGTTTCGCAGGATAGAGAAGCATCATATTGTATGATACAGGATAACACTAAAAACGTAACGGCCTTTGGTAACGAAACAACAAACAACACTGTCAATCAGTGATAATAAGCTGATAGCGAATCTTGCATTTCAAGAATACATGCATTTACTAACTAAAATTTTTCATTAAATGGGAAGTATACACTGATCAGCCAGAACATTATGACCACCGGCTTGTTGTCGCTATAAGCCCATCCAGGTGATAGTGGCATCACCTGGCGAGGAATTACAGCATGTCAGACACATGCAGAGTTAATGTAGTATCAGTGAGCGTGCTGTCCGTGTCTAGAATGGAGAAGGCACACAGTCTATCTGAGTTTGACCGACGGCAGCACGAGTGTTTCAGAAACCTATTGGGTGTTCAAGGTGTGCTGCAGTGAGCGTCTTCAGCATGTGGTCAAACCAAGGTGAATCCACATCTAGGCGTTGCGGGGTTGGGCGGCCACCACTCATTACAGATGTCCGACATTGTAGGCTGGGCAGACTGGTAAAACAGGACAGGTGGTGAACTGTGGTGGAACTAACATCCGACTTTAATGCTGGGTAGAGTACAAGTGTGTATGAATACACAGTGCAACAAACACTCCTAACGATGGGCCTCCCAGCTGACAACCTATGCAAGTGCCAATGATAATACCACAGCATCGGCACCTACAAACGAAATGGGGATGCGACCATCTGCACTGGACGTTGGAATAGTGGCAGAATATTGCATGGTCTGATGAATCCCAATACCTTCTCCATAACGATGGGGGAGAGCGCGAAATCGTCGTCTTCCAGTTGAAGACACCTGTACGGCGGGACAGAGACAAGCTAACAGCGGCTCCATTGTGCTCTGGGGATCATTTATGTGGGCATCCATGGGTCCTGTGCAGCTCATGTAAGGCATCATGATGGCCAAGCAGTATTGTACACTCTTTACAAACCACATACACCCCTTCATGACGATCTTGTTTCCCGATGGCAGTAGCATTTTTCAACAAGATAATGGGCCATATCACAAGGCAAGGAGTGTGCTGGACTGGTTTGAGGAACACAGTAGTGAATTCCAATTGATGTGTGACCCCCCAACTCGCAATATCTGAACACAAGCGAACACAACTGGGATGTGAATGACCGTGGTACTAGAGCTCATTGCTCCACTCCCCAGAATTTGCGGGAGTTAGGTGACTTGTGTGTGCAGATGTTGTGCCAACTCCCTCCAGCAACTTCAAATGGTTCAAATGGCTCGGAGTACTATGGGACTTAACATCTGAGGTCATCAGTCCCCTAGAACTTAGAGCTACTGAAACCTAACGAACCTAAGGGCATCACACACATCCATGCCCAAGGCCGGATTCGAACCTGCGATCGTAGCGGTCGCGCGGTTCCAGACTGAAGTGCCTAGAACCGCTCGGCCACTGCGGCCGGGCCGCAACTTACCAAGGCCTCATTGCTTCCATGCCATCATGCCAATTTCTCTAGCAGTTTATTGCCACTGATTGATTTCAATGCCTAATATCTAATTACCAAAAGACTTTGTGTTACTGTATTAACCGGTATCGTACAATATGCTGCTTCCGTATCTTGCAAAATGCCTTTCAACTGATGTTAACTGACATAGTTGCACAGTACAAAATTCATAGAGTACACCACGATCTTAATCCATAATTTCTAGGAGCTACCATTTGAGAATAAACTTTGAATTTATGTCCAATATTGTGAAAACCCATCGTATTTGCGTGGTGTTGTTGTGTCACAACACACATGCTCCTACCATAGCTGCATTAAGATAAACTTTGTTTATCGTCATTATTGTGCAGAAACACTTGCGAATCGAAATATTTTCCAGAGGTCGATTGTAATTGAACACTCGCAGAAGCAGTTGTTAGAGGGAATTTTTTCTGGCTCTTAGATCACATATAGAGAAATAGTGTTTGTGAAGTATGAGAAATTATGTTTAATGGAAGAACGTATTGTGGTTCCATGTATCTGGAAATGACTAATAAATAATAAATAAAACGATTTATTATCATACAGCAACACTAAAATATTGCTGCTGTGAACATGACTTTTTGCAATGTGGGCAGATTCAGTACAATTGTGTTTATTACTTTTATTACATTCAAAAATGGCCTGAAATCGTAAATAATCCATTGTGCTAAGCGTGATGTCAGAATCCAAGCTGCCATCAAAGATGGCAGACCTGGCCATACAAGGACAAGAGAACTTAGTAACACTCGCAGTTTACTTGGACTGGCTTCAGCAGGAATGGGGTACCTGAAAAAAACTTGTGGGACCCCTTCCTAGCAGAACTGAGGCCATTATTAAGGATAAATGTTCAGTTTGATGCTACTATAATGTTGAATCCTAGCGATTATTAATGTCTCGTCTGATCTGCTTATTTTACCATCTAATACTTACAGAACTCCGCTAAAGGTATGGGAAAACCTTTGACCATTGAAGGAAATGCAGAAAGAACATGTAAAAGTATATTTTGATTGTTCCTATCCTCATGAAACCAAATATAGTCAAATTATTTAGTAGATGCCTGTAGTAGTGCTGTGCAGGTCCTAGGAACTGTCTGCATTGTTGCGAGATTTCCCCCCACCCTATGATGTTAAGCATTGTTGCCAGATTTCCCTCAGCCCCCATCTATGATGTCACTGACCATTTTTCCTATGGATAAAATAGCGAGAATTAGTAATTCAACTCAGTAAAATCTAGCCCTGTTAAATAAGACAGGCTAGCATGCTAATAATTGGTGTTTGAGACACAACAATACGAGTACACAAGGAGACTATTAGTAAGTTAGAGACACTGGAATAGGTCATTTTTAACAGAAAATTGAAACTAAGGTACATATATTTTTTTTTACATTGATGAATTATGGCAATGCTTGAACCTTTTTGATTTTGAATTCTTTTTGTGACTCAACAAAAGTTCTAACACTTGATACAAACATAGACATGATCTCTTATGTATTCCTGTACAATCTGGGAAGTTCTTCCACATGTACATCACAATACAATAGTAAAATATTCCAGATAGAGGTATATCATTCTATGATACATCAGCTCTACACCAGAGTTCATCAGTCAAAGTGGCTAGCATGTGGTGGCATCCCACATTGTCAACAACCTGTGATCAGATATTTTAAATCAATGATTCAAGTGGAAGCAGTGCAGGCGAGGGTGACACACTGCATAGAGGTACATCAGGACAGGATCGGCAGCCTATTATTTTGTTCAAACATTGCTTGATGTGTAAGTAGATCAGAAATCTTATGCCTCCTGTATAAATTGCCAGCTACACGAGACAGAGGATCTCTTTTGGACTATAGAACTACATCCTGTGCAATGACAGCTTGTGCTGAGCCCATATGACTATGAGAAATACAAACTGACTACATTTTTTTTTCTGCTCAGAACCTTGACAAAAAATGGTTCAAATTGCTCTTAGCACTGTGGGACTTAACTTCTGAGGTCATCAGTCCCCTAGAACTTAGAACTACTTAAACCTAACTAACCTAAGGACATCACACACACCCATGCCCAAGGCAGGATTCGAACTTGCGACTGTAGCGGTCGCGCAGTTCCAGACTGTAGTGCCTAGAACCGCTCGGCCACCCTGACCGGCGGAACCTTGACAGATGGATACAGCTATCATAACACTGTACACAGATCTGGGACTCGTCTGAAAATACAGCTTGATATCAGTCCTGTGTCGATTGTTGTCATTGGGAGCACTGCCATCAGTGCACCACTCTCTGCTGCCACTTCAAATAAAGTTGCAATGATGGTCACATGCTGACAGTACATGGTGCACCAGACATCATTGCATGGTCAGTCAGGATACTTCTCTTGCTACAAATTAGCCTATTCCCTGACTCAATGTATGTGACATGGCTGCATCCAGCAAAGCCGTCAAATAATATATCTGTCTCCTCAGGCACTATATATGTGCTGCTATTGAAGTCCAACAAAGCATAGAGTATGGCCCTCCAGAACCCGTCCGTTCCATGTTCCTACTTCAGCTGTTGTATACACTATATTGCAGGCAGCAATACAGTGGAATCATTAGGTCACAACTGCTGGAACTCGCATTTCATATCCTTGATACTGGCACTGAGATGGAGCTGACATCCGATCTGGTCCCAGACATCTTCTATTGGGGACAGACCTGGGGATGTTGTTGGCCACAGGAGTATCTCAGTGTCACACAGGAAGTTCAATGAGACACATTCACTGTGTGGAAGAGCATTGTCCTCGTGAAATATAGCACCATGATACTGTCACATGAAAGGCAACACGTAAGAATGCAGGATATCTGTGATGTATCTTGCGCCATCAGAGTTCCTTCAGTCATTACCTGCCATGACCTGAACTCATATCTGATGACTCCATGTACTGTGAAACCAGGAGTAATACTACCGTGCCTCTCACAAATATTATAAGAATGGGACTTCTCTCAAGGTTACCACAAAACTTCGCAAAGATGGTCATTCATGGAAGTGCAGTACCATGATTCATCATAGAATACAATGCAATGGCGTTCATCGACAGCCCATGCTTCCTTGTCATGACTCCACTCCAAATGCTGCCATCTGTGTTATGGTGTTAATAGCAGCTTGCATAATATGCTGACCTTCCCTTGTGGTGGTTAGATGTGGTCAGCCAGAACCTTGGCGAAGAGTGGGTCGACACGTGCCCTCATGTTCCCACAACGTCTAATATAGGGGCACTGGTTCATCGAAGTGCTCCACAGGAGTTGATACTTCACGAATCTATCAGTCAGCGAAATGGAGACTCACAATATGGCCCCATCCAAACTCTCTCATGTGAAGATACCGCTGTCTCACATGAGTACACACTGTCTCTCTGTCCTTCACAATGATCACTCAACACCAGACGCTATTTACTCCCCTTATTTACTTTACTAGCCCTGATAACAAGAATAAACACGAACAACATTAAAACATTATTTTATTTTTATATTTTCTGGTGGCCATCAACGTTCTACACCATGACACAGCCAATTTTTATGTTCATGATGACGAAATTTTAATGGCCAGCAGTAGATGTAAAACTAGCAAACACTTCTACTAAAGTGTTTTCTGGGGATAATGATGTCATGAACGCCCTCCCAAATTCCCTCACCCTCACCCAAAACCCCCACTGCCCTCAAAATACAATCCTGTTGCTGGGCTTGTACCTAGTACAGACGGCCCTGTTATTTGAGTAGCCTGAAGATTTATTTGGAATACATATATTATTTGCAGTAAACTCAGGGAATGGGTTCCATATGTATCTTTATACCCCAGTATTGTGCATACTGAATGTTATCCTTGTTGAGGCTCTCTAGGAATAAACAATAGCTGCATTTTGCTTGGTCGTTAATATGCCTGTGGAATTGCAGTTGCGATACAGTGAAAGCACGGATAATCTCACTCCACTATGTTAGATGATCCAAAAGCTAAACTTAGACAGCATTTCCGTCAGTTCATGACAGAGAGTGTATAATCATAACTCAGAAGCCACTTCAAAATTTACTTTCACTTAAAATAATTCACAGAAATTTATTGTGTAGTGTCACTCTCTCAGTTATTTACCAGTGGCCTAGAAACCAATTAGAAAATGAAACAATTTAGAGATTTTTAGCATCAGTAGTTTTGTTGCACCGTACTTCCACCTTGCGAAGTGGACCGCTCTTGTGGCTGATTTAGCAAAATGACATCACAAGGAGGGTGTTTATCTCACCTCCATTGAAAGGTGCACAGGCGTAATGACATATATGTAGCATGCTGACCTTCCAGAAGTCACAACCTAGGACTTCTTGAAGGACACGTTGTGAAAGAATTACAGTACCACCAGTTAGCTGCTGATGTGATGAGAAAATTGGAGCAATGATGTCGTGGTTGCTCACTGGTGGAGCATTACATCTTGACTTGGATGGCGAAACTGGAATTTCAGAAATGGTAACAGACCATGCTTGCATATGCATTGGCAAATGTAGACATTCAGAATTAGTCATTGCCAGCCACTAGTCACGAAGGGAGATTCACAGTAGTCTTTGGAGCAATATCAGTCAGCAAGCTACCATCACTAAACACAGTCATCACTAGCCACAAACCACATCCTATTTTAAGTCAAAATGCTGCTCACTTCGTACATTTCCAGCAGAAGATCCACTCCAATGATATGATTTTAACACCGCTGGACCCAACTCATCACACGCCACACAGCCATACACTCATAGATATAATAGCAACAAAGCGACCAGATAAAATAAGTCGCGCCAATCAGACATCCGCTCCAGGACTCTCTGCTCATGACGTGATTTTCTTAAATTACTCAGTACATACTACCAAAGAAAAATCTCACCTGGTAACCTACAGAAACCTAAAAAATGTTAACCATGACGCTCTTCAAAAGGATTGCTCAGACATCCCTTGGCATGATATAAGCAATGAACCGACTTTAGACGGAAAAATTCGGGAATTATGTCGCAAAATTATTGCACTGTATGATAAACATGCTCCTCAACGCACTGTCAAGGTAAAGAGAGCTCCCGCTCCGTGGCTCACCACTGCATTACGCCAGTTAATGAATGAACGTGATGCTGCACATAGGGCCTTCAAGCGTAACCCAACTCCCGAGGCGTACGAAGCTTATAGGAAACTCCGAAATAGAACCAGGCAAAGCGTGAGGAATGCCAAAATCAGACATGCCCGCTCTGTCGTATGCGGCATATCAAAACCTGCTGCACTGTGGAAAAAGCTGCGCAGTTTCGGTATAGGGAAGCGAAGATCTGACGCTGTTTATCAAGCGTCTGCAGAAGAATTAAACAATTTCTTCTCAACAGCCGTAAACTGCCACGCAGCGACAAATTACCAGCCCCAAGATATCAATCTCTCGAGAGACAAGTTTTTCCTAAAACATGTCACTACCGGCACAGTACACAAGGCAATTATGAGAATCTCTTCCGAGGCAGTAGGAAATGATGGAGTGAGCATTGGCATGATTAAGAACGTCGTAAACACTATTACTCCAGTTATCACAGACATCTTCAACCTGTCTCTTGTCAGTAGCACATATCCTACTGAGTGGAAGCAAAGCTTAATTCAACCTATACCCAAGACTGACAACCCTAAGTCGCCAGGTGACTACAGGCCGATCAGCATACTTCCTGCAATATCTAAAGCCCTAGAACACATCGTCCATGAACAGCTGACGGATTACCTCAAAACTCATAACATCCACGACAAATATCAGTCAGGCTTTCGAAAACACCATAGTACAGCAACTGCATTAATCAAAGTAACTGATGACATTAAACATGCTATGGACAGACGTGAAGCTACCATCCTAACACTGCTTGACTTTAGCAAGGCTTTTGATACTGTTGACTTTGATATATTACTAATTAAAATGAAGCAGCTGAATTTCTCAAACAGCGCAATACACTGGTTCGACAGCTACCTCAAAAACAGAAGTCAACAAGTCATTTGTGGGTCGGAAAAGTCATCACGGAAAAACGTGCGCTCTGGAGTTCCCCAAGGCTCCGTCCTTGGTCCATTACTCTTCTCACTGTACATTAATGATATTTCTTCAGTGATTCACTCCTGCAACTACCATCTATATGCCGACGACATCCAACTGTACATAAGTGCAAGCCCCAAGAACATTGCTGACGCAGTAGCGAGTACGAAAGCAGATCTTTGCTCTGTTTCTCGATGGGCACAGAACCTAGGTCTGAAACTAAACCCCAAGAAATCCCAGGTCATACTTATATCTCATCCAAAGTTAATCAGTCGGTACTTTCGCGAAACAGTCCCTCAAATACTCCTCAATGGTACCCAACTACCATACCAAAAAACAGTAAAAGACCTTGGAATAATCTTGGATGAACACCTAAACTGGGAAGAACAAACAGTCACAGCTTGCCGGAAATCGCTCTCCTCCCTACATGCAATTCAAAAATTTAGAAAAATATTTCCAACCCATGTTAAACAAAAATTAGTCCAAACACTAGTCTTGCCTAATCTTTACTACTGTGATGTAGTTCAACATGGCACAAATAATGAAAATTCGAGATGCCTCGAGCTAGTGATGAATGTTTGTGTTAGATACGTATGCAACATACGGTTGTATGATCATATCAGTCCTTCATACTCCCAGCTAGGTTGGATACGCCCACATAAGGCACGCGATCTCCACACGATGTGCTTACTTCATCGATTTCTTAGCCACTGGTGCCCCCAATACTTATCTTCTCACATTAAACACCTATCATCATTCCACAACCGCAATACCAGATCGGATACGTCTAGCATCTTGGCTGTACCTTTACATAACACAAAATCTTTCTCTGTGTCATTCTCCATCTCAGCCATACGACTATGGAACGCGCTCCCCTGTGATCTGCGTCTTATCCAAAACCACTCAACATTCAAGAGGGAACTTAAGACTTACATATTAGGGACGGTATAGCCACCATTGTTGTGCCCCCCCCCCCTCATCTTTTTCTTTCTCCTCTCCATCATAGCTTCGAATTTTACCATTCTATTTCTCTTCCTCTAACCTATCTACCTCTTCTATATCTCTTTCACCCCATTCCATCGTCTTATGTCTCTGCTTGATGAGAATAACTCACAAGCTGCAAGAATATAACGAGAAAATTCCCAACTAGCAATAGGACTGACACTCATAAAAGAAAAATATGTTTACTTTCATATACATAGTCATTATTATTATTATTATTATCATTATTATTATTATTTTTATTATTCTTGATTGTTATAATTATTTTTTGATTGTTATAATTATCATTGTACTACTTTTATAATCTCTATTTTTTTCTTTAACATTAATACTGTATAACATGTTATATGTCCTAATTTTCTGTAGACACTGAAATTTGTTGAATCTGAGTATGCCTGGTTAGGTGTAAGAGAGGGCCTGAAGGCCCTAATCTTGCCAGGTAAAATAAATGCATAAATAAAAATAAAATAAAATAAGATCACCTGTTGGGTGACTATCATCTGCTGCCAGTTGTTTTCACCATGCACTTGAATTCAAGCTTGGGACAACTAGCTGCCCAAGCTGTCAGTGCCCGAGTGAGTGAACACTGTCACTGTTGATCGATTTGTGTGGGCACACGCTGTCACTGTTTGTCATTGCTCTTTGCTAGCACATACCACAGCCATCATCCATGCTTGGGCCCATGGTTTCATCCTGCTTCATCCAGTATACTTGGTGTTGAGCAACAGGGACCAGAGCAGCTGCTGTGAGCGCTGTGAAATGTCCTATGAGTGCCATTCAAATAATAATAGTAATAATAATTATTATTATTATTATAACAATAATCACTATCTGTGGTTAAGGAAACTTTTTATTGTAATTTTTTTTCGAACGTATACTTCATTAATTTTATGTTATATTAATGACAACTATTATATAATAGCTTATCGCAAGCCCTTTTACGCACATTTGCGGCTTGATGAAGAGGATCTTCGCAATTGCCTTTTGGTTATACGATGTCGCTGTTAATACGAATATATACCACGAAACCATAGTCGTTCACAGTAAATACGTCCATAGTTGTAAATAACGTAATAACTTTGAAGTTACGAGAATAGTCTGTACATTCAAATTCTTGAACGGCGCTGCAAAAGAAGCGGGAAAGGTAAGTAGCCCGAGTGTTGCTTTAATAATTTCGTCAACTATTTTCCATTGAAGACGATTTATTTAAATTATGATGCTATCTTTCTTAGCAATTTTTAAGTACTGATATTAAATTGTCGGTAACTACAAGACCGAAATCCGGTGCGAACTATTTCTAAACTTGTTATTTCTGGTAACCATAAATATGTGTTTTCATCGAATTTATGTATAAAGTTTTATATACGGGTATTTTAAAAAGTCTGTTAAGTTTTCTTGGTAGTTAATGTTACTTCACGATGTATTAACAGCATTGAAAGATAATTTGAGTTATTACACGTGTCCGTTACGGAAGACGCACTTCTGTTTTTTAGGTGCAATACGACGAAATGAATAATCGTAAGGAGCGGGCAAAAGCTGCCAAACGTAGAATGTATTACCGTTACACGTGGATCCTAAAAACAATGCAACAAGACAGCAGGTCTCTAGTCCCCTAGTTTTACATTATCAGTTTGGCTCCTTGCATGATAAATATTCAACTTCTCACCTTTTTCTCATCAACAGGCAGCAGGAAGTGAGAGAAAACATGGAGAATCGTGAAATACAACCTGTGCACACAGTAGTTGCCGGTAATCAGAAGGCAATAAAAGGGTTGGCAGAACCTCTTACTACTCAAAGTGGCCGTACTGAGGCAGGGAATTCAGCGCAGAATCCGCGGGACGTTATTACTGATATACAGTTGCAGAGCACTGAGTCCCCAGGATCTGCACAGTCCTCAGATTGTAGTCAGCCCAAGGAAGACTTACAGCCAAGCAGCTGTCAAAAGTCATTGAATGTAGAGGGAACCCACAGGTAACTTCATTCATTTATTGCCTCAAGTATTTGCCCTTGTACATAAAATTGTAGGAGCAAACTGTTCTATGCAACTGAAGTTTAAATGTCAGTAATGTAACGTTCTGCTTCACATTCCAAAGTGTACAGAAGAATGCCGGTCATACATTCAGTAAAGGGACAGAGAATGAAGAGCAGACTCAAAATGATAGAGATGTCTGAATTTCTTTCCCCTCATACAAGTAAGTGATAAAAAGACTTTTGTATTAGGTACAGTACGTTTAATGCATATATACAAGTTACTGTCTCTCGGCAACTGAATTTCTGGTGTTTTGCTTGAATTTTATCTGTGTTTGTTGGTGAACTTACATATGAAATGAGCCCCAGTAAGGTTCGCTAATTTTTTAACCACTCCTGGGTTTTCCCAAAACTTTTCTTTACCAGTGCCTAAATCAGGAGTGTTTGTTTCACTTTTTTATTTTAAATCATTAAACCTAAAACCTTGCAGTCAATATTAAATTTAAACAAAATAAAGATAAATAAACCTATCAGATTTATTCTGTGAACATTAAGAACTAAACTTCAACTCTCATGATTCTGCTGAAATATAAAATCTGTACTATTGGCACAGGGTTTTGTATTTTACTGAAGATATCCTGAAAATAACTGAAATAACATATGCAACAGCATGCTAAGAATTATTCCCATTTATTCTTGTAATATTTTCTCCAGGTATCGATAGCATACTCCTGTCATCATTTGTGCCAAGGGCATCCCCAGCTCTCACGGAGTCAGGTGCTTTTTTTTCAATAAAATGGTTTAAAATACAGTGTCATGCTGTTTTTTTAACAGGGTTGAACTGAAACTTTTTATGGGTACTAAAAAGACATCATTCGTCTTCCAAAATATTAAAAATACTCCGTACTCTCTGCTGTAGGCCACCCCCTACAGACTATCCTATGGCTGTCCTTCATTTGTGCTCGCTATTTTGAGATATGTGGTGTGAAAGGAAATTTTCCTTTCTTCTCCAGCACATTTTTCATATTTGTTCAGGACCAACAGCATTTTCATTTTCTTTCACATCAGTATTCCAAATTCCCTTCTATTTACTTCTGTATACTTTTTTTATTAGGTGATTTTTGCCCTCCTACATACACACCAATGGGTTCAACTTAGGGAGTGAATCTGGTTTGATGACTCTGTTTCATAAACATCAGATTGCAAACTAAATATTTTGGGTTGTAGTCATGTTTTCCTGAAAATTCGTCTCTCTTATGTAATGTTTTTTCAGCATTCACAAGCCTTTTTTCTGTGTGATAAAGTCAGATTATAGTAGAGCCTTCATGTTCAGCTGTATATCCGCAACAGCCTGGTACGTCAGCTGCTCACCACTCAAAAGAAAGGTCGATCATATGACCTCCAATCATAAAATACCTAATGAAGCACTGCACTCATATGTCCACAGGAAGCATCATGTTGATCACAATTAGCATACCCTTATGTGTGTTCACTAGTTTAGATAATTTCAGCGTCCTTTGAGTAATCTATTACTGAACTTATTTAGGGAGGTACTTCATTGTATGAATATTGAAATAGTTATAATTATGATAGTGGCGTGAATGTGAGCATTCTTTCCTAGCAATAATGCAAAGAGTTTGTGGGAAGCTATTTATCACGTCCTTTCCCATATGTAACTCCCAGCTAGTAAAACCAATTTGTTTGAATTACTATTTAATATGGAGTACTAAGCTAGGTAAAATTTTCATTTTCCACCTACATAAAGCTACCATAGAAGAAAGAGTAACATTAAATGAAAAAGGATGTTCTAATGTCAATCAGAGGTTGAGCCCTAGGTTTTTGAATTGTTAGTCCAGAACATTATCCGCTGTGAATCATCATTGAATAGAATACAGCATCAACTACTTCACAAAGTGAGCTAGGTAATGGGTCATCCATGCTTATGGATGTAACACCTGTTCAATTTATACTGAAGTTTTAATTTGAAAATTAAAAAAAAAAAAAAGACAGATAGAGCTGAATATGTGCAATATACAGCAAAGGTTTGATGATGTAAGATGTGTTGATTTGCCACGAAACAAAGGAATAGGAAGTGCTACAGACATGACAGAACATTCACTTCTCATGAAATTATCTCAAATAAGAGATTGTGCAGTTTCACTTTAAAATAAATATTGTATCTTATTAAAAATCAGTATACCTGCATATGTGCATATTATCTGGTGGCAGGATAAAGCGCTAATGTACAAATGTCTTAAGCCAAAATACCTGTCCATTCAAACATTTTACGTAATAGAAGATGAATAGTAAAAATTTTGAAATTTGATACTAATTTAATTAGATGTTCCGTTGCATTGACAGTGTTTTCTTTGTAAATAAATTACTTGATACGTTTCTGCAACACTGGGGAAGAATTTATCCCAAGCACCGTTATTAGGAATGAACAAGCATTTATGAGGACTGTAGGAGAAATCCCTAAAAACTCAAAATCAGATGGCTGGATGAGAAGTACACATATGGCCTTCCAAAAAAAAGAATCCAACAGCTTTATGTTGTTTACTTGAAATTATATGTTTCCCTTGAGCTGTATTCCATTAGCAGTACATGCTAAAGAACTTAAGTATACTTATACCAGTTCTTCTTCTTATTATGTTAGTTTCAGATGGCATGCGAAAGAAATAACTGCCTGTTCCCCTCTGCACAAATAAGAATTTCTTTAATTTCCCCATTGTAGCCATTTACATGGAATTTGGTTAAGCATTCTACCATATACATGTGAGATGGATATTAAAACTCTTAGGCACACAGTACCTTTATGTTCTTTCCACGTGAGTTTCTCACAGTTCCTGTGACAAATTAAACCCTAATGGACCGCACAGCTCTCATTTGTACACTATGTGACCAAAAGTATCCGGACACCAGGGTGAAAATGACTTACAAGTTTGTGGCGCCTCCATCGGTAACGGTAATGCTGGAATTCAGTATGATGTTGACCCACCCTTGGCCTTGATGCCAGCTTCCATGCTCGCAGGCATACGTTCAATCAGGTGCTGGAAAGTTTCTTGGGGAATCGCAGCCCATTCTTCACGAAGTGCTGCACCGAGGAGAGGTATCGAAGTCGGTCGGTGAGGCCTGGCACGAAATCGGCGTTCCAAAACATCCCAAAGGTGTTCTATGGGATCCAAGTCAGGACTCTGTGCAGGCCAGTCCATTACAGGAATGTTATTGTTGTGTAACCACTCCGCCACAGGCGGTGCATTATGAACAGGTGCTCGGTCGTGTTGAAAGATTCAATCGCCATCCCTGAATTGCTCTTCAACAGTGGGAAGCAAGAACGTGCTTAAGACGTCAATGTGGGCCTGTGCTGTGATAGTGCCACGCAAAACAACAAGGGATGCAAGCCCCCTCCATGAAAAACCCGATCACACCATAACACCACCACCTCCGAATTTTACTGTTGGCACTACACACGCTGGCAGATGACGTTCACTGGGCATATGCCATACCCACATCCAGCCATTGGATCGCCACATTGTGTACCATGATTTGTCACTCCACACGACATTTTTCCAGTGTTCAGTCGTCCGATGTTTACGTTTCTTACACCAAGCGAGAAGTCATTTAACATTTTTCTGGAGTTATTTGTGGCTTATGAGCGGCTGCTCGATCATGAAATCCAAGTTTTCTCACCACCCTCCTAACTGTCATAGTACTTAAAGTGGATCATCATGCAGTTTGGAATTCCTGTTTGATGGTCTGGATAGATGTCTGCCTATTACACATTACAACCCTCTTCAACTGTCAGCAGTCTCTGTCAGTCAACAAATGAGGTCCGCCTGTACGCTTTTGTGCAGTATGTGTCCCTTCACGTTTCCATTTCAGTATCATATCGGAAACAGTGGACCTAGGGATGTTTAGGAGTGTGGAAATCTCGTGTACTGACGTATAACACAAGTGATACACAGTCACCCGACAACACTCGAAGTCCGTGAGTTATGCAAAGCACCCCATTCGGCTCTCTCACTTTGTCTAATGACTACTTAGGTCGCTTACATGGAGTACCCAGCGATAGGTGGCAGTACAATGCACCTAATATGAAAAACGTATGTTTTTAGGGGTGCCTGGATACTTTTGATCACATAGTATATGTTGTCTATAGCCTGTCATTGATCCTATTTAGTCGTCTGTCTTCATGCTTAGGAACACAAAAGAAGGAAAATATTGGGATTTGTTATAGAACAGCAGTATAACTGAAATTTATCATTTCTTTTAGCTGTTACAATACTGAAGGAAGATATATAAATCATAGGTTTGAAGTAAATTCAGAAAATGTGTAACCAGTTTGAGAAGGAAGAAAATTATGTTTATTTGCCACCTGGTTCATACAGATTGCTTAATGAAGTCATAAGTTACGATATAATGAATTTTTCTGTTTCAGATTCGTGAAGCTTTTGGATTCACAGTTCCTATGGACTTGTTCAACAAAATAAATATTTGGAAAAAGATACATTCAGTACTCTGCTACAGGGCTTGACGATATCCATGAAACACAATGTTATTAAATATAAAATATGATATGAAGATAGTTTCCACCTTTTTAAAACAGTCATTATAAGCAGAGAAATAGTAGTAGTTTAATTACTCCTAATTCAATTCTACATAGGCAAATACCTTACATTTCCAAAACCTATCCCCATAAGCTGCATAATATAGTTAACACCATAACTAGCTGCTTGTGGCACATTCATCATAACCATATTTGGTGTACAGCTACATGAAGGAAGGTTTTTAGTATTTTGTTCTATACAGTTGAAACAGAGACGCAAAAAACCAAACATTTCTCTGATTACATATATGTGTTTGAAGTTGCATGTCTTAGTTTGTATTTTGTGTGTACTTTGAAAAACCCTTTGAAGAGATAACACATTCATTAGCAAAATGCGGACATTACAATTAAGAAATCATAAGAGTATACACCACTGTGGGAAGTGTTCTGAGGATGTTTCAGTATTATTTCATTTCTTCCACTGGACAACAAAGTAAACTGTAATAAAATGAATCAAACAATGATATGCACAGTTTGTAGAAAGTTGCATTTTATCAACTTTTGGATTTAAAAATCTGAGGTTTTCTCCTACGTTACTTACCCTTATGGAAGAATATTGACTGCGTAATTTTCACAACAGTACACATTTTTTAGAAACATAGTACAGGTTTTTCTTTTGTTTATTGAATTGTCATAGAATCTTGTTTTAAGCATATTTTCATTGACATTAAATGTCATAACAGAGTGAATGTATTGTGATGGGTGTATTAATGATAATATTAGTCCAGTTTGGTCCTAATTTTGTATTAATATGGAAAAGTATGTTTAAATTTGTATATATTGCACCTGTTACTCAACCTGCTTCTGTGCACCATCATTTGAAAACTCCTGGTTGATTAACTGTTCTGTCAGCCACTTGGTGGGATTGTCTTTGAGTTTCAACTAACATGTTAGCTGAATCCAGTGTTTTATAGCATCTTTGATGAGTGAAAAATTATGTATTTGTTATTTAATCTGGTCATAGTTTCAGACTAATTATAAAATGAGGCAGGTCTCGGATACTTGAGTAGAGTCAACTACCTACCGTATAACCACATTACCAGCTATATTTTTTATTTATTCTTGTCATAGTTTCGGACTAATTTATAACATGAGGCAGGTCTGGGAGACTTGAGTAGAGTCAGCTACCCTATAACCAGACTATCAGCTATACTTCAGTGTAAATTATTGTTCTTATCTTTCGATCCACAAATGTTCTTGACTTGAAATATATTTTCAGTTTGTTGAAGGTACATCACCAGTTAATCTCTTGTTCTAATTTTTTGTGATTGGGTATTGGTTAAAGCTTTGCTCAAGATCTATTTTCATACAACTCCAGGAGTAAGCCTTCATGGGGACCTACAATTCTATTTTTTAATTGATGTTTGCTAACATTTACAGTAATGTATAGACGAAAATTCTACAATACCTGCCTTAGAATTCGTACTTGTTGGGCAGTTTTATCAGCTGATACAATGTTAAGTTTGTAGAATCCACAACAGATGGCTGAGTTCTAAGCAAATGAGGTCTGCTCAAAAATTCAGGAACTTTGCTCACCAAATCTTTCTACACTTACCTTTTACTTATTGTGCATGGTCCATTTCAAATTACTCTCCACCACAATTTATACACTGCTCCCAATGCTATTTCCAGTTCTGGAAGCAGTCTTGCTATGCCTCTTGCTTTATCACAAAAAGCATCCTTTGCAAGTTTTCTCTTATCTTGTGTATCATTGCAAATCTTCGTCCTTTCAAAATTTCAACTTTATAAATAAAAAAAGGCTGAAGGACCAGGTCTGAAGAGTACAGAGGATGAGGCAGCACATCATTTATGCAAATGATTAGTTTTTTTACTCTCTGTCACAGGTACAACTGCCAACAGAGTACTTAAGTGTTGTTTGTATGTATTAGTTTTACCAGGCTTGGTAGGCTATGTAAGGTAGGTGAGCAGCATCAGATGTTGACTGATAGCTGGGAAGGGCTTGGAGATATAGGGTACTCATGTGAGACAATATTATCAGTATGTTACAGAATTTGAAACGTATCACTTTGCCAGTCTTCATTTGGCAGGCTGGTTGAATCATGATTTAACCAAATTTGTGGTTATTTTGGATGTGATAGTGGCCTGATGTTGACTGCCTGGGAATGTGAGGGCAGACATACACTTCTTGAAGGTTCTGGTGGACTTCATCTGACCACCACAAGGGAGGATACTGTATGGTGTAGCAAACACATCGTAACCACTTCACATCTGCTCTTGCCACTGGAGAAGAAATTATGGAATCCCTGCAAAGTTCTCTGTCATTCAGCCAAACTGGCTAGAGACTAGAAACAGCTAGACTAAAGAATTATCATTCCATGTGTGTGCTGTCATTAACACCACATCACCAAGATTTGTCTTCGGAATGGTGCTGTGACCAGGAAACATGGACTGCAGATGAATGGCACTGATTTGTACACAGCAAATAATTGTGGTTCTGCACTACCTTGTACATCAATTGTAGTTGAGTGTAGGAGTGACCTAGGGAGAAGACCCATTTTTCTGATGATATGTGGAGTTACAGTGGTATTGCTGTTGTTGTCATGGTGTGATGAAGCAGATGGTATATGCAAAATAAGCGAAATTTTTATAATTGCTATCCTTCCTCATGTTGCAACTTTAATGCCCAGCACTGTATATTCATGATTCTTGTTGAATATATGTAATTATATCTGTTAAATACTCAATTGCAGGTACCAACAATGTTAAGGAAAAAGTGTCCATTAGCTACAGTACAATGAGTGACTTTAAAAGGTATGTGGTTATGATGTGACTCATGGTATTTACCATCTATGTGACATTTATGTGGGATGGCCATATTCAGTTACACACAGGCACATTCAATCACACACAGCTCATTGCCTCCAGATGTGTGATACACCTCCATGTATATAGCATGTAAGGGGAATAAGGGTTTAAGATACTGGACATTCATGAGTAGGTGGAATTAAGCCCTGTCCAACCATTCAGACTTAGATTTCCTGTTATTTTAAATTGCATTTGGTGGATACTGGGATGTTTTCCTTGAAAAGGTCATTTCAATATCCAGCCCCACACATTGCCAACTAGAACTTGTGTTCTCTCTGTGTTTTAACAGTATGGTAACTCAGAAAATTCTCCCTCCATCCATATATTTGAAAGCACTGGACTCTGTTTGATTTAAACTCTATGTGCTGGCTGCAAGGTCCATGTTGCCATCAGTCACCTGGAATACAACAGTGAATAAACTGGTCACAGTACTATTAAAGACACGCCACTGCCATAGAGGGCAACATTAGTTGCTTCATGTGTGGATACACGTATATCAAAATGCAATATAGGAGATGGAGCATCCTCGCAGGCACAGTATAAGTTAGGTGGTAGCCATGTAATCATAAAACGCATTATTATGTGGGATAAATGGTACCATTCCTGTATCTATCATTATGCTGCAAAAAGCAAACAAAACAGGCCTTCATCTGCAGATCATATGTAATATTTATTTGCCTTCACTCCCTGCCTTGAGACTTGAATGCACATGATTCCATCATTGTATGACCACATGATAGTGATACAATGAACTCTTAACAGGAAACAGTATTTGAGTAGTCTCCAGAATCACTTAATCATGCTCCTTCTTCACCTGGAATACCTTATAGGATGATTTAATTTTGAAAGAAAGTTTCAATAACAAGTATACACAACATTTAGGTGGCTGTGCTGTTCATAAGAACAATGCAGTGTTCCTTCAGGCATGTCTACATGCCCAAAGGAACATTGCATTTTATTTCAGAACAACAAAGGTGGTGCAATGTCATGATCATTAACTGGCACCATTGAAGTGACTTTCAATTCAGATGTCTCCAAGGGATGGGGATATACATAATGGATGTACAACTGCTGGTTGTAGACACATGTTTGATACCATATGGAAGTTTTAGGTGTTCCCATGATGTGTGTTCAGATAGGCTAATGATAAGGTAAGTGCCAGCAATAAACGGGAAATCTGGCCTTGACTCCCAGCCTGGCACAAATTTTCAGTGTTGTAGACACATGGTTGATACCATATGGAAGTTTTAGGTGTTCCCATGATGTGTGTTCAGATAGGCTAATGATAAGGTAAGTGTCAGCAATAAACGGGAAATCTGGCCTTGACTCCCAGCCTGGCACAAATTTTCAGTGTTGTCATTTCATTGTACAGGATAGTTGTCTCTATTTGCAGTTGTGAATGTATTTTACATATAATGCATATATAGTTAGATATTCAGCCAATTGAAAACGTTAAGAGCCTGAAACACCTAGGATGTACCATTAGCAGTGTTACAGTGCTAAATGTGATAAATGAGATACACAAATTTCAGGGTCTTAAGAACTCTTGGAAACAAAAACAGAACCAAAGCAAAATACTTTTCACAGAATACTACAGAGACAATTCTACTGGCTAGATATGTTCAAATGTTAACAAAAATGGTTATAGATTACATACAAACATTAGAAATTCTATCTTTTAATAGTAGTTTGCAACAGAGAATATGAAATGTCCCCTCACAGAATACCTGTTCGCCAAACTGTTGATGATATCTCCAAGAAAAATAGAATGCAATGCACCAAATTGTTGTGGCTTCCTAACTTGTGGTAAGCTTCATTGAGGAAGAAATTTTTGTTGCACAGATGCATGTAATAAGGAATGGTGTCCAGTCTACAGCCATTTGCAGGAACCTTTTCAAAGCTGGATATTGTGTCAGCAATCTCATGGTACACCTACTCCCTCATGTAGTATGTTGTCCACAATCGAAGTTCCAGTACAAAAAGAAAAGGTATTGATAGGTACTTGTCCATATAAACATTTGACTACCCCACCTGTGATCTAAAGAATTTAATAGGTAATGAAATTTACTTGAAACCTTCAAACACAAACTAAAAACATATCTGCTCCTTTTCTCCATTGCACAATTTCTAAATGGACAAAAATACAGTGTGTGTGTGTGTGTGTGTGTGTGTGTGTGTGTGTGTGTGTGTGTGTGTGTGTGTGTGTGTGTGTGTGTGTGTCTGGGTGGGATGAATTGGAGAGAGAGAGACAGAGAGAGAGAGCGAGCGAGAGAGAGAGAGAGAGAGAGAGAGAGAGAGGCTGAACTTGGTTAATTATAAATAACTTCGTGCAAAAAGAGTGCTGTATGAAAACTATGTAAAATATCGCCATGCTGGTACATTTTGGTGTACTTCTGACTGAGAAAGTGTATTATAATTGTAAGTGTCTCATTCCAAATCATACGAGAGGTTGCAATTATGACCCACTGAACATACAAATATCTAAATTAAACTAAGAACCATACAGTTCATGGAAGAGATGCTAGCAGATAAGCTAGAATAGGTGAAAAAGCTTTTACTTCAGAGGTAACCAAATAGAATGAAATTGGAAATAAGTCAACACAAGAGAAAATGAAGTTAGTTAAAAATACTTTCATTTTTCCTCTGCTAAAATAGTGTCCAGTGTTAGTGAACAGGGTTAGTGAATATATTATGCTGAGATGTTCAAGACAATTCACTTGGAATTGGAGTTTCAGATCAGAAAAACATATTACATGATATCATACTGGTTCATTCCCTCTTCTGTATATTTTAGCAAAAAGTTTGATTTTAATATATCATTTGCTTGACAAATATAAGGCTGACAACAAGTTTTAAAACACATTTAACACTCATAACCTCAAGTATTTTCAGAGATGATACACATTAATCTGTAATATTCACTTTCAGCACATCTCATAGAAGTTCAAAGTGTAACAGTCTGCTTTTTACCATCACAAAATAGGGGAGAGAGTTTCATGAACATGATGCGGGGTGTGGAATGGACACCATTAAAACAAAGACTTTTTTGCTGCGGCAGAATCTTCTCCCGAAATTTAGATCATTAACTCTCTCCTCTGAATGTGAAAATATTTTGTTGATGCTGACCTACATGGGGAGAAATGATCGTCTCAACAAAATAAGTGAAATCAGAGCTCGCACTGAAAAATAGAGGTATTCGTATTTTCTGCATGCTGTTCCAGATTGGAATAACAGATAATTGTTGTGAAGGTGATTGGATGAACCCTCTGCCAGTCACTTAAGTGTGATATGATGAGTATCAATGTAGATGTAGATGTAGATCTCGAATCAAGTCAAAATTTATAAGTGCCAAATACTTGAGTAGACACTGAATGTGTTCAGGTGTTGATGCGAATTTTTGTGCTGCCAAAAGCCATCCCTGGAATTTGGCTCTTCAGAGTATGAAGTGACAAAGATATGGAAATTGTGTACTAATTATGTGCTCATTTTTGTATAAATGAATGTCAGTATATATTTCTGTTTAAAATATTTATATGATGTTTCTTTTCATGTGTTATATTCATATTTCTCAAAGTTACCATCACATACTCACTGGATTACAGCTTCCTTCTTAGAGTGATTGCACTGAATCAGAAATAAATAAGTAAAGTATGAAGTATCCACAGCTTTTCTATATGGAAGTCATCACTGAAGGCATAGGCCATGAGATCAAGAAACTACTTTATCACAAACAAGAATAGCTGCAGTTTCTCAAAATTTCAGACACCTAGCAAATTTGAAGTGCTAGCTGGTCCGACCTTAAAAATTTTGAGTAGCTTCCAACTATTTAATGACTTTCATATGAAGATGTCGCAATCTCGGAAGCTATGGATTGACTAAAAATATGTCTGGGTTATATTTTCTGACTTAGGATAGACTATGAGTCTTAAAAGTGATTTAATTCATGAAATATGTTGTGGGTTAATAAATCAGAAAAGTTTCTGAAACTACTTTGTGCAGCCATGTTATGAGTATAGGCACTGGTAAATTGGGAAAAAAATTCAAATAAAAACTTATTGAATAAGCAAAGTACCAGTATATCATTTCATGCATTATAAATGGCTCAACAATAGTATCATGGCAAATTTTGAAATCTGCCAAGCAGAGAGGCAAAATCTACAATGGAAAATATAGCAGGTCACAAATCTCACAAGTTAATAAGCTTTACATAAATCAAAATACTTTACTGTGAAGTTGGGATGTCAAGTCTTTCTAATGGTTGGTGCTAGTTTGATCTGAGCAGCAGATTGGCTCACTAGAAAATAAGTAGTATGTGTTGCACTAAGAAGTTCAGTTACGTATATATTTAATTAACAATGCTTTTATGAAAATTAATTACACTTTGACAAATCATCTCATTACAAATAAAAGAGATAAATATATGTATGCATATATTACATGTACACTCTGTAGATAACTAGATTGAAATGGAATAGCAGAAAAAAAGAAAAAATCTTATTAGCAGAGGTGCAACATACAATGTTTTATTGCCTCCATCCCCTCCCCCACCCCCACCCCCTCCAAACTGAGTTATACAGACAGACAGATATCGAGAAATAGTTGTCCGTATAATGTAACTGTATAATGATCATAAAAAATCATTATTATTTGTAGTGCTGCAATAAGAGCAGATGAGAGATAAAAACACCCTATGTTTTCTCACCCCTTCTCCCTGCCCCCTTCACAAACTGAATTATACAGACAGACAGATGTTGACAATTAGCTGACTGTATAATTCAGTGTCAGATGACTGGGTTTTAAACACATTTTCATAACAGTATTAAATAACAAATGTTTAAATAGCCAAACAATTAGAGCAGCACACATATGTATGCTGTCAGAATTTTCACTGGAGATTGTCATTATATAGAAAATATACAAATGTATAGTTTTATAGATAAATGTATAAATGCACATTTTGAAAATGTATTTCTGCAACAATTTTTTACATTAGTGTCCATAGTTTAACTTGTTCCCAGCACTTATATATACCTAAAATACATAAAACATCCTAAGTTGGTAAAGGAATACAACTTATTTTTAAACCTGAAAGAAAGTGTGTCATTCCATGTTATGGATGAAATAGGGATTCCAATTCTATAAAAAAATTCTCAAAAAGTCATGAATAAATTCATTTATAGGGGATGGAGGCTGTCTTCAACCCTACAATTCCTTTGAAATAAAAATTACTAAAATTCTCAAAATACTCAATATTTCTAAAATTATGACTGTATTTTTTATCCCTGTCAGAATATCACTTATTCAGCTCATATACTGACCATAATTAATCATCAGCACATCGCTACTTAGTACAATATTACTCAGAATCATTAGTACCAAAGATGTAAATAGCAAACATTAATGGAAAATAAAATATGCAGCAGTACTGATATCTTTTGATGAAACTGGGACTTTACAACATCAAACTGAATTTATTTTTACTTCGAACTGGACAAAATGCATGTAAATTTCTTTTATGGTGTTCATTGCTGACTGCATTCATAACATTATACATCATTAAGCTGACAAATATTTGACTCACACAGGGAAGAGTCCCAAAAGAAAGCAAGATTTACTGAATTATATCAATTATCTCATAAATGCAATAAATCCAGCAACATCATTATGCTCAAGATTTACAAACAAAGGAAAACTTTAAAAAGCCATTTTTTGCATAATGGTGGAGCCTACATATGAACATGAAGTGCTGAAAGTGATGAAAGAAAGCTTAAAACCTAAAATTTCTGCAGGAGTAAATTAGATGCTGGTATCTGCCATAACAATTACAGTTCCACAGATTCCAAGGCCCTTGGCATGCATAGCCTACTTTTCATTTTGCATAGGACAGTTCCCAGAAATGGTGGAAATCTCAAAAGTGAAGCCATTTAGAAATGCTGAAAAGTATAAGGTAGAAAACTATTAGCCAATATCACGTCTTCCAATATTTTCCAAAATATGTAAAAAATTGGTGAAGCACATTATAAACAAATATTTAAATTACAGTTAAGTTACTAAACAGAAATCAGCATGCCTTCTTGGGTGGTAAAAATAAGGAAACAGCAGTAATGTGCTACACTGAACGGGTTATCAAAAATCAATATAAAGACCGTAGAATAGTAGGAAAAAGATTAGATGTCTCCAAAACCTTTGATACTGACAATCACAGCTCTCTATAAACTGTAAGCATTAGGTATAAATGGGACAGAGAAAACTGGTTTGAAACGTACCGGCAAAACAAAACGCAGATTGTACGACTGATATTTTAGGGAATTCACCATCTACTTGTAATACACATGAATATGATAATACCCAAAGCTTTATTCTATTTATTCACTACACCTACCCATCCAATGCACACAAGAGAAAATGCAACACCATAGAAGTTACAAAAGAAAATAAGAACAATAGTCATATCATCCAGTATAAAGATAAATCTAGTTTTTATATCACAGCTATTCACATACTAATGGTTGCATCCTCTTCATATCAGTTCTCCATTTTAGTCCCCTACAATGTCATCTTACTCCAGCCACAAAACAAGTGTAGTATTAGATATAAAAGAAATGGAAACAGGAGTACACAATTCAATATTGTAGGTTGCATAAATTTTCTTGTCTATATAACTGACACAGACCTCAGATGATGCAGCAAATCCCATACTATTTGCAGATGATAATAGTGTGATAGTAAATGCACTAAAGAAACTCCTATGAACAACAACTGATGAAGTCCTAAAGGATGTCCACTCATGGTTCAATGCAAACCGTTTGACATTAAATGCAAATGAAACAAATTGCACCCAATTTGGAAAGAAAAGTCAAAATGTAAATGTTGATCTGGTGTTGGGTGACAAAGCCACAGACAGAGTGACATTTACAAAATTGTTGGGGATTCATGTTGATGAGAAGTTAAATTTTAATGGCGAGGTAATGGAACTTGCACAGAAACTCAATTCAGTCTGTTTGGTTCTCAGAATTATTGCAAATTTTTGTTCCTCAGAGGGTGCCAGGATAGCATATTTCAGCTATTTTTACCCTTATGCAACATACAGAATAAATTTTGGTGTTCCACCTCTTCCTACATAAACATTTTTTTCTTTTTTTTCCCAGTAGAATACTATTTGAATAATAACATGCCATCATCCACAGACACGCAGCAAACCAATATTCAAAAAGCTTAAAATACTAATAATACCTGGATTATATCTACATGAATGTGTTTTATAGTTCAGGGCCTAGCTATCAGATTTTCGGGCAAATCCTGACTTCCGTAACTACAGTACCCAAAATAGCACAGCACATCATACTCAGTGAACAAAAAGAACAAGCACAAGAAGATATGTGAGCCATACTGATACAAAACTGTACAACCAGACAGCCAGTCACAACAGAAAGCTGGAAGATGAAAACAAATTTAAAGCAAAATTTTAAAAATTTCTACTAGATCAGTGTTTTTAATTGGTAAATGACTATGTAGGCCAATAAATATTTTCTGATAATGTTTGTATTAAGGCAAAACTGAAATTACTCTCTTTCACCTGTGAACTTCTTATTATCTTTCCATATCTAATGGAGAGCTATTGTCTATGTAAAATCTTTAACAAAGTACTGTAGTATATAAAAGGAGTTCCTCTTATGGAGGACAAAAGTAAAGCCCTAAAGAAAACAGACTATGCATTTATAATACCATAAGCATACATGTGTATAAAGTTGTATTAGTATGTACTTTGTGTACTTGTATTATTTTGATTGTACCTTTCAAGTACATATTTGGATTTTCCTTTCCCTTGGGATGATTTCCCATTTACATTTGGACAACATCTGTATAATATTTATTGTCTAGGGGAGGATAAATAAAAAATAAATGGAGTGACTCAGGAAAGGAAGAAGAAGATCGCCCAGCTGCAGAGGCACTACTTGCCATGTAGTGTTTTCACTAAGATTCCAAAACATTCTAAGTTTTCATCACTTCACTATTACACTGACCCCTGCTCCTCTATCTACTTTTGCAACACCTGGTGAAATACACTATGTGATCAAAAGTTACCGGCCACCTGACTAAAATTACTCTTGCGGGCACACGTTCAATCAGGTACTGGAAGGTTTCTTGGGGAATGGCAGCCCATTATTCATGGAGTGCTGTACTGAGGAGAGGTATCGATGTCAGTCAGTGAGGCCTGGCATGAAGTTGGCATTCCAAAACATCGCAAAGGTGTTCTGTAGGATCCAAGTGAGGACTCTGTGCAGGCTAGTCCACTACACGAATGTTATTGTTGTGTAACCCCTCCCCCACAGGCCGTACATTATGAGCCGGTGCTCAATTGTGTTGAAAGGTGCAGTCGCCATTTCTGAATTGCTCTTCAACAGTGGGAAGCAAAAAGGTGCTTAAAACATCAATGTAGGTCTGTGGTGTGATAGCATCAGGCAAAACAACCAGAGGTGCAATGCCCTTCCATGAAATGATGACTACACCATAACACCACTGCCTCCAGATTTTACTGTTGACACTACACACACTGGCAGATGATGTTCACTCGCCATTCACTGTTCCCACACACTGCCATTGGCTGGCCACATTGTGTACTGTGTTTCGTCACTCCACACAACGTTTTTCCACTCTTCAATCCTCTAATGTTTATGCTCCTTACACCAAGCAAGGTTTCGTTTATCATTTACTGGAATGATGTATGGCTTATGAGCAGAGGCTCGACCATGAATTCCAAGTTATCTCACCTCCCACCCAACTGTCATAGTACATGCAGTGGATTCTGATGCAGTTTGGAATTCCTGTGTGATGGTCCCTCTTGAACTGATGGTGGTCTCGGTCAGTCAACAGATGTGGTCGGCCTGTATGCTTTTGTGCTGTACATGTCCCTTCACATTTCCTCTTCACTGTCATATTGGAAACAGTGACCCTAGGGAGGTTTAGGAGTGTGGAAATCTCATGTATAGAAGTATGACACAAGTGACACCCAACCACCTGACCACATTCAGAACTCATAAGTTCCGTGGAGTGCCCCATTTCGCTCCCACACAATGTCTAATGAATACTGAGGTTGCTGAGATGGAGTTCCTGGCAGTAAGTGGCAATACAATGCACCTAATATGATAAATGTATATTTTTGGGGATGTCCGGATACTTTTGATCACATAGTGTATGTTCTCTGTATCCCGTCATTGATCCTATTTAGCAGTCTGTCTTCCTGCTTAGGAATACAAATGAAGGTAAATATGGGAATTTGTTATAGAAAAAAAGTATAGCCAAAATTTATCATACCTTTCAGCTGTTACAATACTGAAGGAAGATATATAAACAATAGGTTCGAAGTAAAGTCAGAAAATGTGTAACCAGTTTGAGAAGGAAGAAAATTATATTTATTTTCCACCTGATTCATAAAAATTTCATTATGAAGTCATCAGTTATGATACACTGAATTTTTCTGTTTCAGTTTTGTGAAGTTTTTGGATTCATAGTTCCAATTATGAAAGTATTTGAGCACTTGCCCCTGTATATTTAATAAGAGCCTCTAGTGGTATGGTCTTGTTCAAAAAAATAAAAATGAGGAAAAAGATACATTCAGTACTCTGCTACGAGGCTTGACAATATCCCTAAAATACACTGTTATTAAATATAAAATGTGATATTAAGATAGATGCCTGCTTTTTAATACAGTCATCATAAACTGAGAAAAGGCAAATATCCTACTTTTCCAGAACTTATCCCCATAAACTGCATAATATAGTTAACACCATAACTAGCTGCTTGTGCTCCTTTCATCATAGCCATATTTGTTGTACAGCTACATGAAAGAAGTTTTTTAGTATTTTGTTCTATACAGTTGAAGCAGAGATGCAAAAAAACAAACATTTCACTGATTACATTTATGTGTCTGAAGTTGCATGTCTTAGTTTGTATTTTGTGTGTACAGTGAAAAATCCTTTGAAGAGGTAACACATTCAATAGCAAACTGAGGACATTACAATTAACAAATCATAAGAGTATACACTGTTATTGGAAGTATTCTGATGATGTTTCAGTATTATTTCATTTCTTTCACTGGACAACAAAGTAAACTGCAATAAAATGAATCAAACAATGATATGCAGAGTTTATAGAAATTTGCATTTTATCAACTTTTGGATTTAAAAATTTGAGGTTTTCTCCTTACATTACTTACCCTTATGGAAGAATATTGACTGTGTCATTTTCACAACAGTACACATTTTTTAAAAAGTAGTACAGGTTTTTCTTTTGTTTATTGAATTATCATAGAATCTCCTTTTAAGTATATTTTCACTGACATTAAATGTCATAACAGAGTGAATGTATTATGATGGGTCTATTAATGATAATATTAGTCCAGCTTGGTCCTAATTTTGTATTAATATGGAAAAGTGTGTTTAAGTTTGTATATATTGCACCTGTTACTCTACCTGCTTCTGTGTTCCATCATTTGAAAACTCCTTATTGATCAACTGTTCTCACAGAAACTTGGTGGGATTGTCTTTGAGTTTCAACTAACATGTTAGCTGAATCCAGTGTTTTATAGCACCTTTGAAGAGTGAAAAATTATGTATTTTTTATTTATTCTGGTCTTAGTTTCAGACTAATTTATAACATGAGGCAGGTCTGGGAGGCATGAGTAGAGTCAGCTACCCTATAACCAGACTATCAGCTGTACTTCAGTGTAAATTATTGTTCTTGTCTTACAATCCACAAATGTACTTGACCTGAAATATATTTTCAGTTTGTTAAAGGTATATCACCAGTTTATCTCTTGTTGTAACTTTTTATGACTGGGTATTGTTGAAAGCTTTGCTCAAGATTTATTTTCATACAAGCTTTCTTAAAGCTTCATGCGGACCTACAATACTATTTTATAATTGATGTTTTTGCAAGAATCACAGTAATGAATAGGCGAAAATTCTACAAAACCTGCCTTAGAATTTGCACTTGTTGGGCAGTTTTATCAGTTGAGACAATGTTAGGTTTGTAGATTCCACAACAGATGGTTGAGTTCTAAATTATTGAGGTCTGCTCAAAAATTCCAGAACTTTGCTCACAAAATTTTTCTACACTTACCTTTCACTTATTGTGCGTGGTCTATTTCAAATTACTCTCCACCACAATTTATACACTGCTCCCAATGCTGTTTCCAGTTCTGGAAGCAGTCTTGCTACAGCTCTTGCTTTATCACCCAGTGCATCGTTTGCAAGTTATCTTTTGTCTTTTCTATCATTGCAAATCTTTGTCCTTTCCAGAATTTCAACTTTAGAAATAAAAAAAGTCCATAGGGGGCGTGTCTGAATAGTACAGAGGGTGAGGCAGCACATCATTTATGCAAAAGATTGGTTTTTTAACTCTCTGTGATGTAGTCTTTCTACGGGGTCAATCAATAAACTATTCTCCCCACCAATATTAATAACAAGTGACAAACAGTTAGTTATCCTTAACAGTAATGATAAGGGAAAGAATTATTTGCCCCAATGCTTCACTTTAGATTTTGCATTTATTGTCACACCCTTCAGTGTAAACCACAGAACCAGCAAGTGTAACAATGAGAGAATATTTGCACTCATAATATTTGCTATATAACTTAAGAATTACTTAATAAACAATAGGAATCTAAAATTAGTCCTTTCAACAAATGTTTTTAAGACCATAAACAGTAAAGATCAACCATTAATAAAGTCTCATAAACTTGAGCGAGGTTCACCTTTTCAGTCTCTGAAGTCAGCAGATGACATGGGTGACAATCAGATGTACATTAAATGTTACACCATTAAGGATGATCACTCATTAAGAATTATAACCACAAATTAAAGAAGATTCATTTAAATCAATTAACATCTATAGCAAATAATTGTACACATCTCAGCAAATTTATTTATCAAAACCAATCTTTCAGTTCTATAACAATGTTGGTTACTGTCACAGACGGCTATATTTTACCAAACAGCAACTTCTCCAAACCTAGAACTATCTTAATAGTGTACAATACTTAGGTTATCCAGAACTACTCTAATTCACCTTTCTTGGGCATAACGGGGGAGTAGATAATTAGACTCTTATTTCATTCTCCTGGAACACTGAGTGGCGATAGACACTCAGGCAACTCTTACCCCACTGTAGCTCGGGAAAGAGGATGGCTCCACCAGGAGGAGCAAACATTTACCCAAATTGGAAAGGGAACTCATCTAACACAGGCCACTAGGTTGGACGAAGACCAGTTGGCGATTTTTAATCATCCTCCCAGCGGGCAAGCTAGCAGCACACTCGCGGAGGCTCCGCAACGCCCTCTAGGAAAGCGTGTAAACTCCAAACAGGAGGAAACCAAGGAAAAAACAGGAACCGTGGCAAACAACACAGTTCAAGGTACCACAGCCAACAGGGTACTTTAGTGTTGTTTGTGTGTATTTTTGTTACCAAACTTGGTAAGCTATGTAAGGGAGGTGAGCAGCATCAGATTTTGAGTGATAACTGGGAAGGTATTGGAGGTGTAGGGCACTCATGTGAGACAATATTATCAGTATATTACAGAATTTTAAAGGTGTCACTTTGCCAGTCCTCATTTGGCAGGCTGGTTGATTTGTGATTTAACCAAATTTGTGGCTATTTTGGATGTGATAGTGGCCTGATGTTGACTGCATGAGAGTGTGATACACATCTAGAGGGTTGTGGTGGACCACATCTGACCACCAAAAGGAAGGATCACAGTATGGTGTAGCAAACATATTGTAACCACTGCACATCTGCTCTTGCACGTGAAAAGAAATTATGGAATCCCTGCAATGTTTTCTGTCATCCAACAACACTGGCTAGAGGTTATCAATAGCCAGACTAGAGGATTATCATTCCATGTATGTGCTGTCATTAACACCACATCAGCAACATTTGTGTTTGGAATGGTGCTGTGACCAAGCAACATAGACTGCGGATGAATGGCACTGCTTTATACTCAGCAAAGAATTGTCGTTCTGTACTACCTTGTACGACAATTGTAGTTGAGTATAGGAGCGACCTACGGTGGGGTCCCATTTTTCTGATGTTATGTGGAGTTACAGTTACTGTTGTTGTCATGTTGTGGAGAAGCAGCAGTTATGTGTTCAGGTCACAGCTGGTACTGACTATTATCTCTCATGTGACAGCCAGGAAAATGTTTGAGAACACACGGATCATATGTCTATAAGCTGTCTTCATGGTGTTGAGCTAATCTTGTACTAGCAGGATTCCCATATCTCTCCCCAATAGTATAAGTGTTGAACTATATCAGAAATCTACCACATTGCAGTGCCAGTATCAGAGATATCAAGAACTAGCTACAACAGTTGTGGGGCAGCTGGCCTCAGGAGAGGATACAGTGGCTTTGTGGTGAATCAGTGCATGCATCCAGCCCAGAGAGGGTGCAGTGTCATGCTAATATCTGGCCTCATACCACCACAATCTTTACAAATTTGACTCCATTTTGCAGTCACTGAAATAACACCATGTAACTTATAAGTTATTCAAGTTTTATTCTTTTTCCTCCTCTGCTTATGAGCGCTTCACTTTTTTGTCAGCTAAAGTGTATCTCATACTTTATTCAGAATAAATTCTGTTCATTTTTATTATTAGTATCCCTTAATTTTTGAGTGTGAGACAGAATTTCTTGGAGGACCTACATTCCTTTAAAATGTATCGATTTATGGGCATATCAAGGAATGTATGTGACTGCCTGTTTTATGTTTCCAATCCTGCAGGATGCATTGTGAGTGATACACATACACACACTCATGAGGTTAGATGGCCACACATCTGTGAGTTAGGGGCTGTGACTGTTCTTGAAATATTACTATACACATCTCAGTTGCCACAGGAACAGAGATGAGTTTCTGGGTGTCCACCAGCCATTCATCTGCAGTGAACAATTTACCAACCTCATATTTTTATTTGCTTACACCCTGAAAATGTTCCCATTATCATTGTGTTATCACATACATTGATAGAGTTTGTGAGAGTATGCTGACATATTATTCAATTTCCCTCACTATGCACTTCCAGTTGAGGTCTGCAGGACATATCTTTCAAAAGGTTATCCCAAGATCATGTGTTGTCACTGCTATCCCAATCTTTCTTGATGCATATGACATTTGACTGTTGCCTTGGCCAACACATTCTTGAAGTCCATAACCCACTGAAAATGTCACATCATTTATTGCAGAGAGGCTGGTCTGTCACCAATTGCCAGCCACTACAACTGAGGGATTCTAGTACAGAGTAGAAGCAGCATGAAATGTCAAAATCATATGTGATATCCAAACTCTACTCAACTCAATTCTCGGTCCGCTTAGAGCCATTGTTACTGCTATTGGTGGCAGCTGTGTATACTACATTTTGTATCCTGTATACTCCTATATCACCCAAACATTGATACATGTATTCTTCTTGCTATTCTGTATATGCAAAATAAGTGAAATTTCATTATTTGCTATCCTTCCTCATCTTGCAACTTTAATGCCCAGTAATATATATTCATGATTCTTGTTGAATATTTGTAATTATGTCTTTTAAATACTCAATTACAGGTAGCAACAATGTTAAAGAAACAGTGTCCATTAGCTTTGGTACAATGACTGACTTTACGAAGTATGTGACTATAAATGATGGTATTTACCATCTATATGACATTTAGATGGGATGGCCATATTCAGTTATACACAGGTAAATTCAATCACACACACCTCATTACCTCCAGATGCATGATACACTTCTGTGGAGACAACATGTAAGGTGAGTATGGGTTTACGATACTGGACATTCATGAGAAAGTGAAATTAAACCCTGTCCAGCAATTCAGACTTATATTTCCTGTTATTTTAAATTGTATTTGCTGGATCCTGGGATGGTTTCCTTGAAAAGATCATTGCAATATCCAGCCCCATACATTGCCAACTAGAACTTGTGTTGTCTCTGTATTTTAACACGATGGTAACTCAGGCTCCATTCATATATTTGAAAGCACTGGACTCTGTTTGAGTAAAACACTATGTGCTGGATGCAATGTCCATGTTGCCATCACTCATCTGGAATACAATAGTGAATAAACTGGTGACAGTACTTTTAAAGACACAACACTGCCATAGAGGGCAACATTAATTGCTTCGTGTGTGGGTTCAAGAATATCAAAATGCACTATAGGAGATGGAGCCTTCTCATAGGCACAGTATAAGTTAGGTGGTAGCCATGTAATCATAAAACGCATTGTTACGTGTGATAAATGGTACCATTCCTGTATCTATCATTATGCTGCAAAAAGCAAACAAAACAGGCCTTCATCTGCATATTATATGTAATATTTATTTGCCTTCACTCCCTGCCTTGAGACATGAATGCACATGATTCCAACATTCTGTGACTACATGACAGTGGTACAATGAACTCTTAACAGCAAATACTATTTGAATAGTTTCCAAAATCACATAATCATGCTACTGCTCCAGCTGGAATGCCTTATAGGATTATTTAATTTTGAGAAAAAGTTCCAGTAAAAAGTATGTACAACATTTAGGTGCCTGTGCTGTTCATAAGTACAATTCAGTGTTCCTTCAGGCATGTCTGCATGTCCAAAGGAATATTGCATTGTATTTCTCAACAACGCAGGTGGTGCAATGCCATAATCATTGACCGGCACCAGTGAAGTGACTTTCAATTCAGATGTCTCCAAGGTACGGGAATATACATAATGGATGTACACGTGCAGGTGGTAGACACATGGTTGATACCATATGGAAGTTTGAGTGTGGCCATGAGGTGTGCTCAGATAGCCTAATGATAAGGATACTGCCTGCGTAAAATGGGAAATCTGGGCTTGACTACCAGCCCAATACTAATTTTCATTGTTGTCATTCCATTGTACAGGATATGTTTGTCTGTATTTGCAGTTGTGAATGTATTTTATGTATCATGAAAATATAGTTAGATATTCAGCCAATTGAAAAAGTTAAAAGCCTAAAACACCTAGGATGTACCATTAGCAGTGTTAGAGTGCTAAATGTGATAAATGAGATACGAAAATTTCAGGGTCTTAAGAAATCTTGGAAACTAAAAACAGAAACAAAGCAACATGCACTTCACAAAATACTACAGAGACAATTCTACAGTCTAGATATGTTCAAATGTTAACAAAAATGGTTATAGATTACATACAAACATTAGAAATTCTATCTTTTAATAGCAGTTTGCAACAGAGAATATGAAATGTCCCCTCACAGAATACCTGTTTGCCAAACTGTTGATGATATCTCCAAGAAAAATAGAATGCAATGCACCAAATTTTTGTGGCTTCCTAACCTGTGGAAAAGTTTCATTGAGGAAGAAAGTTTTGTTGCACAGATACATGTAAAAAGGAATGGTGTCCAGTCTACAGCCATTTGCAAAAACCTTTTCTTACAGCTACATACTCAGTCATCAATCTCATGGTATACCTACTCCCTCATCTAGTATGTTGTCCAAAATCTTAGTTCCATTACAGAAAAAAGGTATTGACAGGTATTTGTCCATATAAACATTTGACTAACTCACCTGTGATTTAAAGAATTTAATAGGTAATGAAATTTACTTCAAACACAAACTAAAAACATATCTGCTCCTTTTCTCCATTGCACAATTTCTAAATGGACAAAAATACAGTGTGTATTTGTGTGTGTGTGTGTGTGTGTGTGTGTGAGTGTGTGTGTGTATGGGTGACATGAATTTTAGAGACAGATACTAAACTTGGTTAATTAAAAATGACTATGTGCAAAAGGAGTACTTTAGGAAAACTATACAAAAGATCACCATGCTAGTACATTTTGGTTTATTTCTGATTGAGAAAGTATATTATAATTGTAAATGTCTCATTCCAAATCATTCGAGAGGTTGCAATTATGACTCACTGAACAGCCAAATATCTAATTTAAGCTAAGAACCGGACAGTATGTGGAAGAGATGGCAGCAGATAAGCTAGAATAGGTGAAAAGTTTTACTTCAGAGGTAAGCAAATAGAATGAAATTGTAAATAAGTCAAGACAGAAGAAAAAGAAATTAGTTAAAAAGTACTTTCATTTTTCCTCTGGTAAAATAATGTCCAGGTCTAGTGAATGTATCATGCTGAGATGTTTAAGACAGTTCACTTAGAATTGGAGTTTCAGTTCAGAAAAACACATTACATGATATCATACTGGTACATTCCTTCTTCTGTGGATTTTATCAAAAAGTTTGATTTACATATCATTTGCTTCACAAATATAAGGATGACAACAAGTTGTAAAACACATTTAACACTCGTAACGATAAGTATTTTCAGGGATGATACACATTACACTGTAATATTCATTTTCAGCATATCTCATAGAAGTTCAAAGTGTAGCAGTCTGTTTTTTACTATCACAAAATAGGGGAGAGAGTGTCATGAACTTGATACGGGGTTTGGGATGGACACCATTAAAACAGACTTTTTTTGTGTCAGAATCTTCTCAAGAAATTTCAATCATTAACTTTCTCCTCTGAGTCCGAAAATATTTTGTTGACACTGACATAGGGAGAAATGATCATCATAACAAAATAAGTGAAAACAGAACCCGCACTGAAAGACAGAGGTATTCATTTTTTCTGCATGCTGTTCCAGATTGGAATAATAGATAATTGTTGTGAAGGTGGTTGGATGAACCCTCTGCCAGGCACTTAAGTGTGATTTTCAGAGTATCCATGTAGATGTAGATCTCTAATCAAGTACAAATTTATAAGTACCAAATTCTTGGACAGACACTGAATGTTTTCAGGTGTTGCTATCAATTTTTGTTCTGCTGGAAGCCATCCCAGGAACTTGGCTCTTCAGAGTATGAAGTGACAAAGATATGGAAATTGTGTACTAATTATGTGCTCATTTTTTTATAATTGAATGTCAATATATATTTCTGTTTAAAATATTTATGTGATGTTTCTTTTCACATGTTATTTTCACATTTTTCAAAGCTACCATCAAATACTTACTTGATTACAGCTTCCATCTCAGAGTGATTACACTGAATCAGAAATAAATAAGTAAGGCAGGAAGTAATCTGCAGCTTTTCTATATGCATGTCATCACTGAAGGCATAGGCCATGAACTCAAGAAACAACTTTAACAGAAACAAGAATAGCTTCAGTTTTTCAAAATTTCAGATAGCTAGCAAATTTAAAGTGCTGGCTGGTCCCACCTTAAAATTTTTTAATAGCTTCCAACTATTTAATGACTTTCATATGAAGATGTTGCAATCTCAGAAACTATGAATTGACTAAAAAAATGTCTGGGTTACATTTTCTGACTTAGGATAGACTATGAGTCTTAAAAGTAATTTAATTCATGAAATATGTTGTGGGTTAATAAATCAGGAAAGTTTCAGAAACCGCTTTATGCATCCATGTTATGAGTGTAAGCATTACATTAAAAATGTGGTAAATTGGGAAAACATTTTATTCGTGCATTATAATCAGCTCAACAATAGTATTATATCAATGATTGAAATCTGCCAAGCAGAGAGGCAAAATCTATGATACAAAATATAGCTGGTCACAAATGTCACAATTTAATAAGCTTTAGATAAATCAAAATACTTTACTGGAAAGTTGGGTTGTCAAGTCTTTCTAATGGTGTGTTTTGCACTACATACAATGTTCTATTGATTCCTTCCCTCTCACCCCCCCCCCTCCCCCCCAAACTGAGTTATACAGTAAGACAGATAATGAGAAATAGTTGAGTGTATAATGTAACTGTTCAAAAATGGAAAACTGAATATAAAAAAAATCATTATTATTTGTTGTGGTCCAATAAGAATAGATGAGAGATAAAAACCTCCTACGTTTTCTCACCCCTTCTCTCTGCCCCCTCCCCAGACTGACTTATACAGACAGACAGATGTTGACAATTACCTGACTGGATAATTCAATGGCACATGACTGGTTTTTAAAGTCCTTTTCATAACAGTATTAAATAACAAATGTTTAAATAACCTGACAATTAGAGCAGCACGCGTCTGTGCTGTACACACTGGTACCTCTAACGCCCAGTAGCACATACTCTTGCATTGATGCATGCCTGTATTCATCGTGGCATGCTATCCAGAAGATCATCAAGGCACTGTTGATCCTGATTGTCGCACTCCTCAATGGTGATTCAGCATAGAGTCATCAGAGTGGTTGGTGGATGATGTCATCCATAAACAGCTTTTTTCAATCTATCCAAGGCATGTTCAATGGGGTTCATGTTTGGAGAACATGCTGGACACACTAATTGAGCAATATCATTATCATGAAGGATGCCCTTCACAAGATATGCATGATGGGGGCTTGAATTGTCATCCATGAAGACGAATGCCTCGCCAATGCGCTGCCAATATGGTTGCATCATCGGTCAGAGGCTGGCATTCATGTATTCTACAGCCAGGCGTTAAGTCTGACGGTTTCCACCAAACAGGTCTCCAATGATTGTCTGGTTGAAGGTACGTTCAGCACTCATCGGTGAAGAAAATGTGATGCCAGTCCTGAGTTGTCCTTTTGGCATGTTGTTGGACCCATCTGTACCGCACTGCATGGTGTCGTGTTTGCAAAGATGGACCCCACCATGGATGTCAGGACTGAAGTTGTGCATCATGCAGCCAATTGCAAACAGTTTGAGTTGTAACATGACATCCTGTGCCTGCACGAAAAGCATTATTCAACATGGTAGCGTTGCTGTCAAGATTTCTCTGAGCCATAATCCATAGGTAGTGGTCATCCAATGCAATAGTAGCCCTTGGATGGCCTGTGCAAGGCATGTCATCAGTAATTCCTGTCACTCTGTATCTTCTCCATGTCTAAACAACTTTGATTTGGTTCACTCTGAGAAGCCTGGTCACTTTCCTTCACTTTACTACAGCAAACTGATTTTATTTTTACTTAGAACCGAACAAAATGCGTTTAAATTTCTTTTATGGTGTGCTCTGTGCTGACTGCATTCTTAACATTATACATCATTAAGCTGTCAAATATTTTGCCATGATGCATACAAATGTTTTCCATAGTACTGATTCTGAAGACATATAAGACATTTCCCTGAAAAACCTTTTAACTGAGAGAGCATTAATTGTTTTTCCTCCCATCCCCTTCTATCTTAATTTCCATTAACATGCAAAAATCTAATCATTGAATTTACACATACAGAATTACTTATGAATTGAAGATAATGGATGAAGATTAATTTTTTCTCTTACAGGTTGGATAGCAGGTAGGATGTAATGAGATGGCTAAAATCAAAACGTCCAGTGATCCATAAAGCAAAATTTATGAATAATGACAGCTTTTAACACAGTCTGAAAACAAATCAAAAGCTATATAAGGTACTATGAAGACTCACACAGAGAAGAGATCCAAAAAAAGCAAGATTTACTGAATTATATCAATTATTTCATAAATGCAATAAATCCAGCAACATCATTATGCTCAAGATTTACAAACCAAGGAAAACTTAAAAAAAGCCGTTTTTTGCTTAATGGTGGAGCCCACATATGAACATAAAGTGCTGAAAGTGATAAAAGAAAGCTTAAAACCTAAAATTTCTGCAGGAGTAAATTAGATGCTGGTATCTGCCATAACAATTACAGTTCCACAGATTCCAAGGCCCTTGGCATGCATAGCCAACTTTTCATTTTGCAAAGGAGAGTTCCCAGAAATGGTGGTAATCTCAAAAGTGCAGCCATTTAGAAATGCTGAAAAGTATAAGGTAGAAAACTATTAGCCAATATCACTTCTTCCAGTATTTTCCAAAATATGAGAGAAATTGGTGGAGCACATGGTAAACAAATATTTAAATGACTGTAAGTTACTAAAGAGAAATCAGAATGCCTTCTTCGCTGGTAAAAATAAGGAAACAGCAGTAATGTGCTACACAGAACACATAATCAAAAATCTATATAAAGAACATAGCATAGTAGGAATACATCTCTCCAAAACAATTGATACTGGCAATCACGGCTCTCTTTTAGAAAAACTGTAAGCATTAGGTATTCATGGGACAGAGATAAACTGGTTTGAAACATACCTGCAAAACAAATCACTATTTGTATGACTAATATTTTAGGGGAATTCAGCATATATTTGTAATACACATGACTATGATAATATCCAATGCTTTTTTCTGTTTATTAACTACACATACTCATCCAATACATATAAAAGAAAACTCAACACCACAGGAGTTACAAAGGAAAATAAGAACAATAGTCATATAACCTAGTAGAAAGATAAAGCTAGTTTTTATATCACAGCTATTCACATACTAATGGTTGCATTCTCTCCATATCAGTTCTCCATTTTAGTCCCCCACAATGTCAGCTTACTCCAGCCACAAAACAAGTATAGTATTAGATATAAAAGAAATGGATACAGGAGTACGCAATTCAATATTGTAGGTTGCATAAAGTTTCTTCTGTATATAACTGACACACACCTCAGTTGATGCAGCAAATGCCATACTATTTAACTTTAAATGCAAATGAAAGAAGTTGGATGCAATTTGAAAAAAACGAGTCAAAATGTAGATGTTGATCTAGTGTTGTGTGACAAAGCCATAGACAGAGTGACATCTACAAAAGTGTTGGGGATTCGTGTTGATGAAAAGTTAAATTTTAATGACGATGTAATGGAACTTGCACAGAAACTCAATTCAGTCTGTTTGACTCTTAGCATTATTGCAAATTTTTGAACCTCAGAGGGTGCCATAATGGCATATTTCAGTTGTTTTCAGCTTGATGTAACATACAGAATATTTTTTGGTGTTCCACCTCTTTCTGCATAAAATAATTTTTTATTTCTTTTCAACAGAGGACTATCTGAATAATAACATGCAGTCATCCACAGACATGCTGCAAACCAATATTCAAAAAGCTTAAAATACTAATAATACCTGGATAATATATACAAGAATGTGTCTTATAGTTCAGGGCCTAGCTATCAGATTTTCAGACAAATCCTGACTTCCATATCTACAGTACCCAAAATAGCACATCACATCATACTCAGTGAGTGAAAAGAACAAGCACAGAAAGGCATGTGAGCCTTACTGATACAAAACTTTACAACCAGACAGCCAGTCAACAACAAAAAGCTGGAAGACAAAAATAAATTTAAAGCAGAATTTAAAAAATTTATTCTAGAACAGTGTTCGTAAATGGTAAATGGCCAAAAAACATTTTCTGATAATGTCTGAATTAAGACAAACCTGAAATTACTCTCTTTCACCTGTGAACTTTTTATTATGTTTCCATATCTTATGGAGAGCTATTCTCTATGTAAAATCTTTAATGAAGTACTGTAGTATATAAAAGGAGTTGCTCTTATGGAGGACAAAAGTAAAGCCCTAAAGAAAACAGACTATGCATTTATAATACCATAAGCATACATGTGTATAAAGTTGTATTAGTATGTACTTTGTGTACTTGCATTATTTTTATTGTACATTTAAGTACATATTTGGCTTTCCCTTTCCCTTGAGATGATTTCCCATGTACATTTGGACAACATCTGAATAATATTTAGTGTCTAGGGGAGGATAAATAAAAAATAAATGGAGTGACTCAGGAAAGGAAGAAGAAGATCGCCCAGCTGCAGAGGCACTACTTGCCATGTAGTGTTTTCACTAAGATTCCATAACATTCTAAGTTTTCATCATTTCACTATTACACTGACCTCTGCTCCTCTATCTACTTTTGCAACACCTGGTGAAATACACCATGTGATCAAAAGTTACCGGACACCTGACTAAAATGACTCTCACGGGCATACGTTCAATCAGGTACTGGAAGGTTCCTGGGGAATGGCAGCCATTTCTTCATTGAGTGCTACACTGAGGAGAGGTATCAATGTCAGTCGGTGAGGCCTGGTATTAAGTCGGCATTCCAAAACATCCCAAAGGTCTTCTATAGGATCAAAGTTAGTACTCTGTGCTGGACAGTCCATTACAGGAATGCTATTGTCGTGTAACCACTCCACCACAGGCCGTGCATTATGAATAGGTGCTTGATCATGTTGAAAGTTGAAGTCACCATCTCTGAATTGCTCTTTAACAGTGGGAAGCAAGAAGGTTCTTAAAAAATCAATGTAGGTCTGTGGTGTGATAGTGCCACACAAAACAACCAGGCGTGCAAGCACCGTCCATGAAAAACACGACCACACCATAACACCACCACCTCCAAACTTTACTGTTGGCACTACACACACTGGAAGATGATTTTCACTGCACATTCGCTGTACCCACACAATGCCATCAGCTCGCCACATTGTGTACTGTGATTTGGCACTCCAAACAACATTTTTCCACTGTTCAGTCATCCAATGTTTACACTCCTTACTCCAAGCAAAGTGTCCTTTGACATTTACCGGCATGATGTGTGGCTTGTGAGCAGCTAATGGACCATGAAATCCAAGTTATCTCACCTCCCACCTATCTGTCACAGCACTTGCAGTGGATGGTGATGCAGTATGGAATTCCTGTGTAATGGTCTGGATAGGTGTCTGCCT
This sequence comes from Schistocerca serialis cubense, assembly GCF_023864345.2. Classification (NCBI taxonomy): domain Eukaryota; kingdom Metazoa; phylum Arthropoda; class Insecta; order Orthoptera; family Acrididae; genus Schistocerca; species Schistocerca serialis. The sequence continues at coordinate 530,208,764 of NC_064640.1, forward strand.
GTTACACATTACGTCCCTCTTCAACTGTCAATGGTCTCTGTCAGTCAACAGACGAGGTCGGCTTCTACACTTTTGTGATGTATGTGTCCCTTCATGTTTCCACTTAACTACCACATTGGAAACAGTGGAATTAGCAACGTTTAGGAGTGTGGAAATGTCATGTACAGACGTATGCCGCAAGTGACGCCCAATCACCTGACCACATTCTAAAACCATAATTTCCGTGGAGCACCCCATTCTGCTCACCCACGATGTCTAATGAAATCTACATCTACATTTATACTCTGCAAGGCACCCAATGGTGTGTGGCGGAGGGCACTTTACGTGCCACTGTCGTTACCTCCCTTTCCTGTTCCAGTTGCGTATGGTTCGCGGGAAGAACGACTGCCGGAAAGCCTCCTTGCGCTCTCGAATCTCTCTAATTTTACTTTCGTGATCTCCTCGGGAGGTATAGGCAGGGGGAAACAATATATTTTATACCTCATCCAGAAACGCACCCTCTCGAAACCTGGACAGCAAGCTACACCGCGATGCAGAGCGCCTCTCTTGCAGAGTCTGCCACTGGAGTTTGTTAAACATCTCCGTAGCGCTATCACGCTTACAAAATAACCCTGTGATGAAACACACCACTCTTCTTTGGATTTTCTCTATCTCCTCTGTCAACCCGACCTGGTATGGATCCCACACTGATGAGCAATGCTCAAGTATAGGTTGAACGAGTGTTTTGTAAGCCACCTCCTTTGTTGATGGACTACATTTTCTAAGGACTCTTCCAATGAATCTCAACCTGGCACCCGCCTTACCAACAATTAATTTTATACACTCCTGGAAATGGAAAAAAGAACACATTGGCACAGGTGTGTCAGACCCACCATACTTGCTCCGGACACTGCGAGAGGGCTGTACAAGCAATGATCACACGCACGGCACAGCGGACACACCAGGAACCGCGGTGTTGGCCGTCGAATGGCGCTAGCTGCGCAGCATTTGTGCACCGCCTCCGTCAGTGTCAGCCAGTTTGCCGTGGCATACGGAGCTCCATCGCAGTCTTTAACACTGGTAGCATGCTGTGACAGCGTGGACGTGAACCGTATGTGCAGTTGACGGACTTTGAGCGAGGGCGTATAGTGGGCATGCGGGAGGCCGGGTGGACGTACCGCCAAATTGCTCAACACATGGGGCGTGAGGTCTCCACAGTACATCGATGTTGTCGCCAGTGGTCGGCGGAAGGTGCACGTGCCCGTCGACCTGGGACCGGACCGCAGCGACGCAAGGATGCACGCCGAGACTGTAGGATCCTACGCAGTGCCGTAGGGGACCGCACCGCCACTTCCCAGCAAATTAGGGACACTGCTGCTCCTGGGGTATCGGCGAGGACCATTCGCAACCATCTCCATGAAGCTGGGCTACGGTCCCGCACACCATTAGGCCGTCTTCCGCTCACGCCCCAACATCGTGCAGCCCGCCTCCAGTGGTGTGGCGACAGGCGTGAATGGAGGGACGAATGGAGACGTGTCGTCTTCAGCGATGAGAGTCGCTTCTGCCTTGGTGCCAATGATGGTCGTATGCGTGTTTGGCGCCGTGCAGGTTAGCGCCACAATCAGGACTGCATACGACCGAGGCACACCCGGCATCATGGTGTGGGGAGCGATCTCCTACACTGGCCGTACACCACTGGTGATCGTCGAGGGGACACTGAATAGTGCACGGTACATCCAAACCATCATCGAACCCATCGTTCTACCATTCCTAGACCGGCAAGGGAACTTGCTGTTCCAAAGGACAATGCACGTCCGCATGTATCCCGTGCCACCCAACGTGCTCTAGAAGGTGTAAGTCAACTACCCTGGCCAGCAAGATCTCCAGATCTGTCCCCCATTCAGCATGTTTGGGACTGTATGAAGCGTCGTCTCACGCGGTCTGCACGTCCAGCACGAACGCTGGTCCAACTGAGGCGCCAGGTGGAAATGGCATGGCAAGCCGTTCCACAGGACTACATCCAGCATCTCTACGATCGTCTCCATGGGAGAATAGCAGCCTGCATTGCTGCGAAAGGTGGATATACACTGTACTAGTGCCGACATTGTGCATGCTCTTTTGCCTGTGTCTATGTGCCTGTGGTTCTGTCAGTGTGATCATGTGATGTATCTGACCCCAGGAATGTGTCAATAAAGTTTCCCCTTCCTGGGACAATGAATTCACGGTGTTCTTATTTCAATTTCCATGAGTGTATGATCATTCCACTTCAAATCGTTCCGCACGCATACTCCCACATATTTTACAGAAGTAACTGTTAACAGTGTTAGTTCCGCTATCATATAATCATACAATAAAGGATCCTTCTTTCTATGTATTCGTACTGAGGCTGCTGATATGGAGTTCCTGGCAGTAGGTGGCAGCACAGTGCACCTAATATGAAAAACTCGCTTTTGGGGGTGTCTGGATGCTTTTGATCACATACTGTATTATGCTTATATTGAAAATGTATGAAAGTATAGCACTTCAACCAACACAATCTTTGAGCATAGCACATCTCACAGACACAATTCTATTAAAAGCAGTATAGAAACTGACAAATGTCTTAGACATATTTACATTAAACTCTACTTTTTGCAAACAGTTTACCTCATATTTCACTTAAAAAGATTGGGAATAGTAGTCATTGGTAACCTAACAGGCTTCTGTGTTTTGGCAATCTTTGGCCTTTCAACATGCACCCTTTTCATCAGAACACTGTTAACATTAGACCTTAGTGATAGCTTTTTTTATGTAACTTGTTGTTAATTACACAAGCCTTACATAATCTTCAACCTGACTGTCTGTCACAACCTCACCAACTTTGTTCCCAATCTCATATAATACTTTGAGACATCGACTTTCAGTCCCATTTTAAGTTCAGTTGCTTGCAAATCATTTACATCACTGTTAACTACTACAGTGGTAACTTATTTTTCAAACTGAGTCATTCACACTAACATCTACTTTATCAACTACAGCCATCATTAACTGCACACATTCTGTTTCAACATCTTCATTTTTATCAAAGTTTACATTAACAGCTTTCTGAACTACTGCTATTACCTGAATATCAGCATTACTTAACACTGATCAGCCAGAACATTATGACCACTGATGTACTATTGATATAAACCCATTCAGGTGATAACAGTGTCAACTGGTGAGGATTGACTGCTTGTCAGATGCATGTATGGTGCATGTAGTATCAGTGAGTGAGTTTTCTGTGTATAGAATGGGGAACACATATAATCTATCTGAGTTTACTCAGTCGGATATTCCAGGAGTACTGCAGTGAGTGTCTTCAATATGTGGTGAAATCAAGGTGAAACAACATGAAGATGTCATGGGGTTGGGCAGCCACCCCTCATTACAGATGTCAGACATCATAGGCTGGGCAGACTGGTAAAACAGGGCAAGTGGTGAACTGTGGCAGAACGAACACCAGATTTTAATTCTGGGCAAGGTACAAAGATGTCTTAAAGCACAGTACACCGAACACTCCTAATGATGGGCCTCCACATACCCATGCAACACCACGACATCGGCAATTATGGATGAAATGGGCACATGACAATCACTACTGAACATTTGTGCAGTGGCAGAGCATTGTGTGATCCGATGAATTCCAACACCTTTGTCATCTTGCTGATGGCAGGGCACAAATCCGTTGCCTTCCTAAGGAACAGCTCCTTGAAATCTGTATTTCGGGATGGAGACAAGTTGGTGGTTGTTCCATTATGCTCTGGGGAACATTCATGTGGGTGTCCATGGGTCCCATGCAGATTATGCAAGGCTCCATGATGGCCATGGAGTATCATACACTGGTTGCAGGCCATGTACTCTCCTTCGTGTCGATGACGTTTCCTGAGGGCATTTGCATTTTTCAACAAGACAGGTCTCCATGTGACTAGGCCAGGAGTGTGATGGAGTGGTCCACGGAACACTGTTCCGAGCTCCAATTGATCTGCTGACCCTCCAGATTGCCAGATCTGAACCCAGTTGAACACATCTGGGATGTGACTGAACATGGCATCAGAGCTCGTTGCCCAACTCCCCGTAATTTATAGAAATTAGGTGGCTTTTGTGTGCAGACATGGTGCCAACTCCCTCCAGCAACTTACCAAAGCCTCATTGATTCCATATCATGACATCTGACTCCTGTTCTCCATGCCAAAAGTGGACATACCGAATGTCTGGTAGGTGGTCATAATGTTCTGGCTGATCAGTGTACTTCCTTCGTATTGGAACAGTTTGTTTTACTTTTAGTAATTCATCCTCAAAAGAATTAACAGTAGCATCTTCTATTCCCTTACTATGCAGTTTTTCAAGCTCATCTTCACTAACCCACAGATGCTAATTTCCAAGTACATAATAATGATTGCAAATGTTCCCCAGTTGCTCAGCTTTCTTCTGTATGCAGTTTTCATCAAATTTAGTTTATTACCTATGTTCTGCATACCCATATGTTACTCAGGTTACTATTAGTCAGGTCCATTTTTAAATTTAAATTATTAAATTTGTCAATGTTTTTCTTCAAGCTATCTTTTCTGATCAGTGTTGTATCACTAATTTCCGTAATAATTCAGTGTTTTCATCTATGGAATGTTCTTGTATTTTACACATAAGCGTACTGTCTTCTACCCCTTTCTCACTCATTTTGTCAATATTAATTGAACGCTCAATAATATAAGCAGTTTTCCCTCTTCTTGTCAGAATATCAGTCACTGCTGGTATCAATAACTGTCTGCTTGACAATTCATTTGAATTTCCACTTCAGGCTGATCTGTCTACTGCTGGGTTCTGCATTGATTGACTCCTGTCTCACTGAAGATGGCATTTGTCATCCCCATCCTCTCATTGGTTGAAGTATGGTTAATCTACTATTGTAGCACCCACTTACTACTCATTGGTGCTGTGTCGTATTTAACTTTGCCTCTTGTAATTAATGTCATGTGAGCTGTTGTAGCTGTTGTCAACTCACATTAGTCATTCAAAACTCTATGTATTCACTGTTTATTGTCACCAGGGCCCACTGTTCACAGTTTTCTAAGACCCATCTAACCCTTGTGTCACTGTCTTCAAGTTCTACCATATGTCCTTGTCTTTAAACTGATGAGTTTGTTTCACAATACCAGAGTAGGAGGATGTCCTCATGCTGTGGCATCATAAGTGACACTGGCCTCCTGTAATGTCCATTAAGCCCTTGGAGTATCACAGATCAAGGTCTTGTAGAATATCTCTAAATGTATTTCAAGGGGTTATGCAAATGATGTACACTACACAGATTTTTTATTTTATTTATTTATTTATTTATTTATTGTTCCGTGGGACCACATTTAGGAGAAGTCTCCATGGTCATGGAACGAGTCAATACATGAAATTACAACACGATTGTAGAAACAGATAAAATGAAATATAAGAAACATATTCAGGCGACAAGTCGTTAGTTTAAATAAAGAAATCAAGAATGTAACACTGGAATTTGCTTAATTTTTTAGCTCTTCCAGGAGCTCCTCGACAGAATAGAAGGAGTGAGCCATGAGGAAACTCTTCAGTTTAGACTTAAAAGTGTTTGGGCTACTGCTAAGATTTTTGAGTTCTTGTGGTAGCTTATTGAAAATGGATGCAGCTGAATACTGCACTCCTTTCTGCACAAGAGTCAAGGAAGTGCATTCCACATGCAGATTTGATTTCTGCCTAGTATTAACTGAGTGAAAGCTGCTAACTCTTGGGAATAAGCTAATATTGCTAACAACAAACGACATTAAAGAAAATACATACTGTGAGGGCAATGTCAAAATTCCCAGACTATTGAATAGGGGTCGACAAGAGGTTTTCGAACTTACACCATACATAGCTTGAACAGCCCGTTTTTGAGCCAAAAATACCCTTTTTGAATCAGAAAAATTACCCCAAAAAATAATACCATATGACATAAGCGTATGAAAATGTGCGAAGTATACTACTTTTCGCGTTGAAATGTCACTTATTTCAGATACTGTTCTAATGGTAAATAAAGCGGCATTTAGTTTCTGAACAAGATCCTGAACATGGGCTTTCCACAACAGCTTACTATCTATCCATATGCCTAGGAACTTGAACTGTTCCGTCTCGCTTATAACATGCCCATTCTGTCTGATTAAAATGTCAGTTCTTGTTGAACTGTGGGTTAGAAACTGTAAAAACTGAGTTTTACTGTGATTTAGCATCAAATTATTTTCCACAAGCCACGAACTTATAGCATGAACTACATTATTTGATAATGTTTCAATATTACACACAAGATCCTTCACTACCAAGGTGGTGTCATCAGCAAACAGAAATATTTTTGAATCACCTGTAATACTAGAAGGCATATCATTTACATAAATAAGAAACAGCAGTGGCCCCAGCACCGACCCTTGGGGTATGCCCCATTTAACAGTGCCCCATTGGGACTGAACATCATTACCACTCTCAATATTGCGGAGGATTACCTTCTGCTTTCTGTTCTTAAAGTAGGAGGCGAACCACTTGTAAGCTACTCCCCTTACTCCATAATGTTCCAACTTCTGCAGTAATATTTTGTGGTCAACACAGTCAAAAGCCTTCGTTAAATCAAAGAAAACACCTAACGTTCTCAACCTTTTATTTAATCCGTCCAAAACCTCACAGAGAAAAGAGACTATAGCATTTTCAGTTGTTAAGCCATTTCTAAAACCAAACTGTACATTTGACAGCAAATTATGTGAATTTAAATGCTGCAGTAACCTTGTATATACAACCCTCTCGATAACTTTAGCAAACACCGATGGCATAGAAATAGGTCTATAATTGTCAACATTATCCCTGTCTCCCTTTTTATAAAGTGACTTCACTACCGAGTACTTTAATCGGCCAGGAAACCGACCACTCCTAAAGGAAAAGTTACAGATATGGCTAAGTACTGAGCTAACATACGTGGAACAATACTTCAGTATTCTGCTAGATACCCCGTCATATCCATGAGAGTTCTTGGTCTTTAGTGATTTAATTATTAACTCAATCTCCCTCTTGTCAGTATCATGGAGGAGCATTTCAGGTAACAATCTCGGAACACTTTTTTCTAAGAGCGCTATATGATTCCCTGTTGGGACTAGGTTTCTATTTAGTTCACCTGCTATATTCAGAAAGTGATTATTAAGTACTGTACATATATGCGACTTATCAGTAACACGGACATCCCCACTACGCACTGATTCTATATTCTCGACCTATCTCTGCAGACCAGCCACTTCCTTTACGACTGACCATATTGTTTTAATTTTATCCTGAGACTTAGCTATTCTATCTGCATACCACATACTTTTTGCCTTCCTAATAACTTTTTTAAGCACCTTACAATACTGTTTGTAATGGGCTGCTGCATTTAGATTTTGACTGTTTCTAACGTTTTGATATAATTGTCACTTTGTTCTACAAGATATTCTTATCCCTTTAGTCAGCCACCCAGGCTGCCTGTTAGTGCTAGTACCCTGTTTTGAACGTTCTAACGGAAAGCAACTTTCAAAGAGCACAAGAAAAGTCTTGAGGAAAGCATTATATTTATCGTCTACTGTATCAGCACTATAAACATCTTGCCACTCTTGTTCCTTGATAAGGTTTACAAAAGTCTGTACAGCAACTGGATCAGCTTTCCTAAAAAGTTGGTAACTATATTTAACATGTGTTGCAGCACAAAAATCTTTTAGACTTGAAATTTGTGCATCATGATCTGAAAGGCCATTCACCTTTTTGCTAACAGAATGCCCTTCTAATAATGACGAATGAACAAAAATATTGTCTATGGTTGTTCTACTGTTCCCTTGCACTCTCGTTGGAAAGAATACGGTTTGCATAAGATTATATGAATTAAGGAGGTCTACCAGCATCCTTTTCCTTGCACAATCACTTATACAATTAATATTGAAGTCACCACATATAACTAACTTTTTGTATTTCCTATAAAGTGAACCAAGAACCTCCTCTAGCTTTAGCAAAAATGTTGTGAAATCGGAGTCTGGGGATCTATAAATAACAACAGTAAGAAGTTTAGCTCCACTAAATTTAACCACACCTGCACAACATTCAAACACCTTTTCAGTGCAGTACTTTGAAAAATCAATTGACTCAAATGGGATACCGTTTCTCACATACATGGCTACTCCCCCACACCGCAAAGAGCTCCTAGAAAAGCTGCCAGCCAACCTGTATCCTGGTAAAGGAAGCCTCTGAATTATCTCCTTATTTAAGAAGTGTTCAGATATACCAATAATTTCAGAGTCAACATCTATAAGCAGTTCACTAACTTTATCTCTAATACCTTGTATATTTTGATGAAATATACTAATTCCCTCATTAATCGGATACCCAAGCTTTGTAGAAAGTGGTTTCTTTGTTAGAGAGACTTCCCTTAAGCAGGAATACCTATCAGCTGACTTCAATCTAAAAAAGGTACAGCTCTAACACCCACAACTACCGGAATTTTCCCATGAGTGATCCCACCACCCCCACCTATGCTGTCACCTATAAGTTTTGCCAACTTCCCCTTCCCATACCTGTTGAGGTGCAGGCCATGTCTAGTGAAACCCGTCCTACTGATAGACTCCACCGACACCACTGAAATGTGACTCATGCCTTCTGTCATCAGCACACCCCCAAGTCTCATGTTATTACGCCTGACGGCTGTATTAAGATGAGGCCGATCGTGACGCTGAAACGGTTCCACGAAATGCACATTCGTGTTGCCAGTCTGAGTGGCTATCTTTTCCAGGTCACCATCTATGTCATACTCCCCATCCCTATCAATACTATTACCAGCCCCACCTACAATCACTACCTGATCCTCTTTAGTAAAATCCCTACATAACCCCCCTATGTTAAAAGTCACCTGAGCCAATCCTGCATTAGGCTTCACAATGCTGGTGACCTGGTACTCACTCCCCAAAACTTCCTGCAACTGCTGGCCTACACCTCTACCATGAGAACTACCTAACAGCAGAACCTTCTTCTTTCTCTTAGACTTTGCAACTGTCCGAGCCACCGTAACTGCTGAGGTCTGCTGCATACTTCCTACATCTACAGCTACTAGAGATTCCTCTCCACTAGACTCTGACAGTTGGTCATATCTATTACAAACACCAATAGTAAAACTATCTGAAAATCTCCTTCTCCTAGCAGATCTCTTGCCAACAGCCAGCTCCCATTCCCCAACCCCCTTCTCCCTCCTCATCCTATCTAGCTCCTCCTGTGCGCTTTTCAACTGCACCTGAAGGGCACAGATCTTACGCTCCTGCTCCTCTATCAACTTACTCTTGCTACATAACCTGCAGTTCCAGGAGAGGATCTCACCAGAATGCCCACTGGCTTCCCCACTGCATTCCCCCCAGTGAAAATACTTCGAACAAGTCTCACACCGCAATCCACTACTCACGAACCTACGGCAAAGCCCACACTTCTCACTCATGGTAAAATTTTACAATTATTGAAACAAAGAAAACAACTTTATCTAAGTTCCTCTACTACAATAAGAAGATGTTAAAAACTGACTACAATTATCACAAACTTGCTCTACAAGGGAAGTAACTACTATTATTGACAGTATTAATCAACAACAAATGAGAATATAACAAAATACTAACACAGAAAGAAAATCAAACGTCTAATGACAGTAACGAAACTGAAAGCAGTTCCCAAAAATTTCTTCTGAAGTTATTTCACCGGAAAACACCAAGAACACCTGTTGAAGACTACTAAAGTTCCTAAATAAACTACTATACACAAACAATTAATTAGTACTTAGCTTTCGATGCGCCGCTACAGCTGCAACTGGTCAGCGCGGAATGTAAACACGGGTAAGAGGTTAAGTTGCTCGATACGAAACACTCACAAATATCAGGCCACAACACAAGAAATGCAGAGGTGAATGAAGAAACCACTAATAAGTCACTTATATAGTAAATATTATCACAAAAACAGTTAAAATATATATATCTGAAACCTAAAAATAGATGAAAACTTAGAGAGCGATCTCACACGCAGTCACGCGCTTATGACGTCACACCAAAGACCTGTAAGTAGTGTAGCTTTTTCCTACAGTTATGACCATAACAAACATTGTGACAACCAGATTACATTCCACATCATTTGTTTCTATGCAAGTATGTATCTCCACCTCTCCTCTTCACTATTCAGATATATGCCTTTAACAACACGATCAATATATGAGGTCACAATCCTCTAATACTCAATATTAGCAGAACACAATGGGTGTAGCTTATGTTGAGTTTCTGAGGCAGTCACTCAGATCATTAAATATCAGATGCATAAAACATGATAACAGTCTGAATTAAACATCCGTAAATTTAGAAGAATTAACATAGCCACTGCCTGATAAAAATACATCAGATAATCCACTCATACATGCTGCTCATGTGTACACAGTCAAAATATTTTCATAGAGATGTTGAATATGAATTTTGGGAACAATGAACAGTTGTATAGGTGTCAATATTGTAGTAGTCAGCCACAGCTTTTCTACACAGAAGTCAGCACTGTTGAGCTAGGCTGCAAATTCATGAATTGGCTTAAGACAATCCAGACTAGATGTATTTTCTCAATATCTCCCATAGGTGCTGCACAAGTGCTGTCTGGTGCCACACTGAAAATTTGGGGTGGGGTCCGGGTGTTTAAAGACTGGTGTATGAATGTACTGTGATCTCAGAAACTATATGACCTTTTGAAAAATGGCTGCATTATATTTTGATACTTAGGATGGACTATAAGTATTAACAGTAAACTGGTTTTTCAAGTAGGCTGTAGGTTAACAATTTAGAAAAGTTAATGAAACTATTTTATGCATCTACATTTAGTATACCCCATTTATGAATACAAGCACCATATTGTAAATTAAGCAAAAATCTTAATTAAAAGCTTAATGAATTAGTGAAGTATCAGTATGTCATTTTGTTCATAAAAGACAGTCCAGCAAGAGTATAATGGCAATGGTTGGAATATCTAAGAAGGATATAAGCGAAATCAACAGTGAGAAATGCAGCTAACTTTAATGATAATTATCTCCTTATTTAATAAGTTTAAGACAAAAAACTTTGCTGTGAAGCTGCAATATCAGTCTTTCTAATGGGTGGTGTCAGTATGATCTGAGCTGCCAATTAGCTCACTAAATACTTACTCTTACACATTCCATTAAGAATTTCAATTACCCATATTTTTAACTAACAAGGATTTTATGAGAATTAATTACACTGTGAGAATAAATGTAGTACAAATAAGATTCTTAAGAATAAATCCAAGCAAAACTCATTCTATTTATGTATATATTACATGTACACACTGCAGGTAACTTTATAAAAAAAGAATAATGATTATGAGAAGAAAAATTAATTATTGGTACAGGTGCATTAAGAGGAGAAGGGAAATTTTTTTGTTTTTTTGTTTTTTTTTTTTGTTTTTGTTTCAGGTGGTAGTTCTTTCCTTGTCAAAATAGGAGTGGAAGTGATAATGGTGTGCACATAATATTTCTAAACACCAAAGTTCTTCATACCACAACAATTCAAAATTGAGTAACAGTTATGTTTGACAGTACTCCATACACACTATTACAAGTTTTAATGTGATGTAAATGAATCACCATTTCATCTGAATAAAGCATAGGACAAACTGTGATGCTGCATTTATTTCTTAAAAATTTAATCTTTTTCTGAAACTAATGTCTCATATGCACACGCAATGACTATTTATTCTACAACCTTTTAAAACTAGATCACAGAGACAGAATAATTTTTCTCAGTGTCTCCTTGCCAGCCTTGAAGTTGGGTTGTGTGCAACAAATACTTTGAAGTTTTGGCAAAGTTAAATTATCCTTGTATTGTTGATAATGTAGCAGATATTGCTGCCAGCACACATTGTGCATGGAATTTCTCATACTGACAACTCTGAGTAGATGAAATAACCCTGACCCACCTCCAAATAGTATACTGTTCACAATATTAGCTTCATATGCCAGTGAGAAAGACCACTATTCTGAGACACATAAGGTGTGAAACTCACTATATGCCACATTTTATGTCAGTGAAGTTTAGGCCTGTACTGTGATAACAGAGTGGAATAGGATTTAGGTGACAATGTGACCTCTACTTTAGTTGATGATGTGCCATGCAAAACTTTTAAAATTTTATTTTATGTCTGAACTCCACTGTGTTTTGGAGCGAGTGGCACATCCTTCTTATTACAGTGATGAGCTACACACAGCTATCTTCATCACTATTTTAATTTTTTCCACAGAAATTCTCTTTTCATTATAATGTTTATAACTCATGAAATCCATGATTACATTGCTTTGTGTGTGTGTGTGTGTGTGTGTGTGTGTGTGTGTGAGTGAGTGAGTTTTAGGGAACTTTTAAATATTACCTGAAATTGAAGTTGTTTTATCTGAAACTTTTATCCACACTCACGTCATAGAAGTTTCGGACAGACACTAAGATCTTGCTGTTATGCATCCAGAACATATTATCCTCACCATTATCACTTGTACTGTGATGTGGCTGTACCAATTAATATGGCCAAATCAGTCCCTAAGTGTATGATTTGATTTATCAAGTAGTACAGTTATTATTATACTAATATACATCAGTAAATAAACTTATGATATGTTCCAAAATATGATAAGATCAGATAACTGTTGTAGGAATGTTCTTGTAGAGTGTAAACACTTTACAATTATAGGAGGCCACTCACCAAAAAGCAAGTGCACTAAGTTGTTAATAGGCACTCATAAAAGACATGCTATCTATTGGAGTTATCCCTTGACAAGCTAGAGTAAAACACACACACACACACACTCACTCACTCTCTCTGACACACACACCATTGCCATGGGATGAATGATATTTTGCAGCTGGTGGACTGGATGTGGTGGGGTAATGTAGGGCGTGTTGGGCAGAGGGAGAATGAGGTGAGAGGCGGGGAGAGGCACTGGGTGAAGGTGGCTTGTGGCTTGGAGTGAGGCAAGCTGGATTGCTGGCTAGGAATGTGGGAGGTAGGGTTGGCAAGTATATGAGTTGGCACAATTGTAACAGGTGGGAAGTGGCACATGGTGAAGGCAAAGTTGGGAAGTGAATTGGGATGGAGTGACAGGATGGAGGAAGGGAAAACTGTTGGGTACATGCTGCAGGAACTATGGTGTACGGGATGGGCGGTTGGGAAGGCGGTGGACATTATGGAATGAGCAGGACAAAATTTAAATAAAGGATATTTATTGGCAAAAACATGTTAAAAAGGGATGTGAGTGTGAACCAGAGTGTAGAGTTTGGCGAAACATTTTTCGCGAACCTAACAAAAGTTGGCATCTGCCAATCAGGGCAGTCCGAGCAGCATGCCGGCTGTGAAAACTAAGTCCCCAGCGCCGCAGCACTGGGAGAAGTGGGAGATTTTCACTTCTACAGGGTGCACACCCAAGAGAGCGGGAAGACAAGAGAGCGGGCCCGGCCATGGCCGGTAGGGTATATTCGACATACGACGCGGCTTCCTCCGCCCTGATTGATCAGGCCAGTCCGAGCAGCAAGCTGGCTGCGAAAATTAAGTCCCCGGCGCCGCAGCACTGGGAGAAGTGGGAGATTTTCACTTCTACAGGGCGCACATCCAAGAGAGCGGGAAGACAAGAGAGCGGGCCCGGCCATGGCCGGCTGGGTATAATGGTTGTATATAGTTTAGTGGCTATTTGCCATTCATTTAAGTGTGCCAACAGGCAAACATAAGAAATTTCCCCATGTTTTAACAGGTCATCAATTGGTGATAGGAGGTGATCATTTGATTAATTAGACAGAGCAAGAAAATCAATTGACAAGGGTATCACGAATGAGCTTCCAGGTATAAAAAGCATAGGTAAATGAGCACGAATATTATGTGAGTAAGCCATAGTGGCATGAAAGGTTATTAGTGCCATTTCCTTACTTTTCAATTTCGTGGGTAGCTGGCTGCAGGGCCGAATCTCATGCTACGTCAGAAAGGCACACGGCAGGTAACTTCCAAGGCTAGCGCAGCATCAGGTCAGCACATGGTAGCTGAGAAGCGAAGCCAAGGTGGCTACGACTGTCAAATGCCGCATGCAGTGCTCACGTATGTGGCACAGAAGGCAAGAGTCAGGTTTAAGAGTGAGCGAGAGATGAAGCTTACCGATGCTGATCACTGCGCTCTCTGTATTTTACACTCTCTCCACATTTTCTTGGGCTCCTGCTCCTGATGAGCGTATTTATGTGCTTCAAAGTGAGAAGTGACATATATTAATGTCACAAAAGGTGTATACTGTTACTGAGTAAAGGGGAATAGATGTGCTTAATCGACATGGTGTATTCAACGATGACCAACAACACAGAAGTGGAGTTACGTGTGACATCGCACTGGATGCATTGTTACAGGGGGTTCTGTTCAGAACTACATTAACATACATAAATATAGAAATGAGGCACACAAGTATCATATTAAATTGTTGCATATACCATATCAATAAGTAAACAAAGTTAACTGCCAATTTGGGCAAACCATCCAAGTGCAATAACATTCACATTGGGAGAGAAAGTTTCCCTTGCACCGATATATTTGCTAAACACCATAAAGTGAGAATGACAAACAAAAGTGACACCAGTTTTGTGCAGGTGGGGTGTAGATTGTGTCGTTGGATGTCAACGCTGTAGCTAATGAGAGGAGAAAAACTAAACTCGATGAGAAGCTAGAAACTTCCATAGCGGAAACAGAAAGTGTAAGGAACTGAATTAGAAAAGATTAAATTGAGCATAATTTCTGAAGGCTTTATTCTTCATGAAGATATAGTGCGTGGCACATTGTTGACACCACGGTACCGCCTATTTAAATGTGTATACAACAATTCTGCGATTCCAAGATAGCTGCTATGTACTTCTTCCTAATACTCAACATCTTTGGCATAAAAAAACTTCATTGCATGACCAAGTTTGCCGTCTCTATAACTCCATGGTGCTTGCCTCATTGGGCCCAGATAGTTGCTTAAAACTCCCATCTATCCTTGGGTGTATCGCAGTGTCCTGAGACACGTTATACCGTTAAAAGCTTCTACTTCAGTAGTCGGTATTCCTTTGGAAAATACAATGGAAAAACAGTTTCAAAGATGGCTCAAGTTTTGAAAGGAGATTTCAGTTTATGATCAGTTTAGCTGCGGACTAGATGCGGTTCGTGTCTGATGTTGCCTGGTCAGCTGTCGTCAGAGAGCACGGAACACTGTTCTCGTGAACTCTTCTTCGACATGAAAGATTAGTTAGTGTTAGTACACATGGGCTGAATAGTTTTGTGTTATGATATGCCCAGATAATAAAGTCCCAAAGGTGTTGTTCTGTTGAAAGTTGACAGATGAAAGTGGGTAGGATGGACTATGCTGCGAAATTGAAAAGTGAAGAAATGGCACACACAGCTAGTGTTTCCACCTGATTGCCAGTTGCGTTATGTAAGGTATGTGCCCCTGCGGGTGTGGTTCTCTTGTTCATACAATGGACTAGGTATATGGTCAAAGCTGGCTCGTTCTGTGGGCATGATTCACTCTGTTTACATTACCTATCAAGGGAGTAGGCATGTGGTATGTCCCTCCAGATAAAAAATCAAACACAAATGAAATAAAACATGGTTAGATCTTAAATTACCCTTCCAAAATAATTTCGTACCTAAGACATCATTGTTACTAAACACTTAAGTAATTGGCAATACTCGGGAACTTATTCTAGCATACTTGAAATCCCACAAAAATAATTATCCTCATCATTCTAGTTATGCAGTGACACATGGAAACACAAGGTCGATATAAATACTAAATTACTGGTGCTGGCAGACTCTAGCTAAAACTCTCTAAACATTTGATAATAGCATAAATAAGAGATGGACAAAATGAACAATAATGCATTGACATAAGTAATTGGACACAAGTAATTAGACATAAGTAATTGGTAACTCATCATAGTGATACAAGCAGTGGCAACAAACAACAAAAGTAAAAGTTCAAAATATTATTTCCTTCAATCAAAACTTCCTTATCCTCCAGTTACATTTCATAGCAAAATGAATGTAAGTATCCCCTGGTATTCTTTTATGCTCTCGTTTATATTTTCATCGCCAACTGATGGTCTTTGGTACTTCCACCTACATGAAAACTGTCGTTAAGTCATGGTGATGTTATGTGTAATGCTGTGGAATAGTGTAATGTCACATTAATACTTCCTTTAACAAGATTCTGATGAAAAGTGGTTTTATGTCTCCTTCAATGAACAGACCAATACTTATTAAATATTTTGTATGATATTTCCTGTGCTGATTTGTACTCCTTGTCTAATAATTGCGAATATTGTTGCTTATCAGTCTCCCAATTAATCGTCCAAGGGTATGATTGTTGTTCCTTTTGTTGATTCTATCACCTACCTGTTTTCATATATTCATTATAGACAACTCGACGAAGCTAGTTGCATCTCGAAAATGTAGATATGAGTTACCTGTTGCTG
Source organism: Schistocerca serialis cubense (assembly GCF_023864345.2). Lineage (NCBI taxonomy): Eukaryota > Metazoa > Arthropoda > Insecta > Orthoptera > Acrididae > Schistocerca > Schistocerca serialis. The sequence continues at coordinate 530,225,314 of NC_064640.1, forward strand.
CTTTTGTTTTTAATAAAATTAGAGTCCAATTGTCATGAGTAAAGTGTATAGGAAGAAAAGTAAGTTCTTTAGTATTGAAAATGTGCGTAAAGTTAATCAAAGGGTTCATTATATAATGGTTAAGAATTCTGTGTTGAGATTCAGTGCAGCTTGGGGTGCTGTAAGGGGCAACAGGTGCCGCACTCGTGAGATTGTAAGTTGCTGCCCGCATCTCGTGGTCGTGCGGTAGCGTTCTCGCTTCCCACGCCCGGGTTCCCGGGTTCGATTCCCGGCGGGGTCAGGGATTTTCTCTGCCTCGTGATGGCTGGGTGTTGTGTGCTGTCCTTAGGTTAGTTAGGTTTAAGTAGTTCTAAGTTCTAGGGGACTGATGACCATAGATGTTAAGTCCCATAGTGCTCAGAGCCATTTGAACCATTTTTTTTGTAAGTTGCTGACATTCGCACCCACATGTGTCAGTGTTACTGCACTACGCTGCAGGTGGAACTAAGCCTTACAAAAGGCGGTTTAAGTGATTGTTTTATAATACTAATGGTCGTTACTAGTGTAATGTGTTCTTAATATCTTAGATAAAGCCGTAGGTAGCTTCTCAGGCAACTCTTTACAGGTTATAAAACTTTTATCTCTCCCTTCTTTACAACTCCCAATTAATACATACATAAAGCATTCCCAATCTTGCTGTCATGACAGATTAAACCTTAATTTCAATAGTAGTAATGTTTAAAGAAAGTAAAAATGATCCATTATTTAGTGTAGATATGTCCGTTACTTCCTGCTATCGTCAGATGCTGTACTGCGGTCCCACACCTTCAAAATGCAGAGGGCGCAGCTGTCGTTTCTTTGTGCCTGCAGCTGGAGACAACGCAGATGGCCAGGCCTGGTCCAGGCAGGGGGTGGCAAGGGTGGTGTAGAATTGAATAGGCCTTTGTATGTGGGTGGCGGCTTAGCCTTCTTGCTAGCCATGTGGCGAGTCAAGTTCTCTTGGCGGTTACAACACTTTTTCCAAAGTTAGCTTTTATTGCTCACAACAGTTACTCATGGAAGATATTCTTTTATGAGGAACTCAAATGACTTCAATTGTTAGAGCTCATGAAACTATCAGGTTCCAATTATTTTACTTAAACTCTCTGTTCTTCTAAAATTTAGGTAACTGGCAGGTTTTATGCTTCTAAATAAACTGTATTTTGCGATGGCATACCAAACCCAACTCCTTGGCTAATGCGTTTCCCACACAGCTGTCATTTACAGAATAAATACCACGGCAAGGGCTGGCTTTCTTGACACCATATAGATCTGTTTATTAACCGTGGTGGTAATACAACATAGCTTGAGATCGATCTGAAATTCCAACGTTTACTAATCCTGATGGTTTCGACAATGCGTACATGGAAAAAGTTCTCTCTCTCATGATTTTGTTCCTTACTGAAAACTCAAATAGACAACACAAATAGATTACCATCTTTAGATAAGACTAGTATAATCTGTTGGGCAATATTAAGCTGGTGAATTTATTTCGCCATGTGGGATTAGCCGAGCGGTCCAAGGCGCTGCAGTCATGGACTATGTGGCTGGTCCCAGTGGAAGTTCGAGTCCTCCCTGGGGGATGGATGTGTGTGTTTGTCATGAGGATAATTAGGTTAAGTAGTGTGTAAGCTTAGGGACTGATGACCTTAGCAGTTAAGTCCCATAAGATTTCACACACATTTGAACATTTTTTTGAATTTATTTCTATAACTATCATTTTAGGTTTTCTGGTTAAACTGCAATGTACAAACATACAAAGGTGTAACGTGGAACTGAATTAGCGTAACGTGGCGGGTGTGGCGAAGGGTTGTGGCATCGCAGGGAGAGGTGCAGGTGCTGTCCACACTAAAGACAGAGGTGGCTCTCTTGATGGTCAGGAGGGAAGGAAGGGAAGGGGGCTGCGTCGCCAGCTCGCAGGGAGGAGGGGAACTCCCCGCATGTGAACAGCTATAGATGACAGCGGCGGTATCTACACGACTCCTTCCATGGCATTTACTATACAGAAATACGTGGTACCAAAAAAAAAACTTACCTTGTTGTCTGTTCAACATCGAATTATAAAAACAACAAAATAGCACTTGAGGAAGATTCCTTTCACTTTAGAGTAACATATTTGTTGTTTAACTTGGGTGTACCTATTCTTGTTATTATCGTTGTGTGATCACTTAGCAAAACATACATGTAATAGGGCGTATTTCAAATGACAGGTAGATGGCAGCATGTAATCACTGATCTACTGGCAGTTACGAAGGCGTCTTACTATCATGATTTTATGGTAAAGCTTTAACAGCTGTGTTTGTGCACTGTTCACTAAATCAACAGGTGAAGTGTGAATCCTTTTGACATATACAAGATTAACTGATTTTTAATTCAGCGTATTCTATTGGCAAGGACAACTTTCCCCTTAGTTCCATAATTAAAGACCATTTGTGTTTTTAATTCTCGACTCCTACGATAACATTACTGGAGACGTTAAATGACACAAGACAAAATGATTACAAAACTTCAATCACTCCCATTAACATGTGACATCATAAATTACCAGTAACCAATGGTTGCCAATTCTTATGTCTGCTTATAACTAACATACACACTTTAAATAAATGTATAGTAATGATAGTGTTCTCCGTCAATTAATCCTCTTGCTACATGCAGGACTTTTCCATCTGTTTACATACCATTTCAGACCCACTTTCTGGAACGTAAATCACAGGGGTTTGACCCTAGAGCACATCTATGTTGTGGTCTAGGCAGTTGTATTACCTTCTTCCTTGCTTTCTTTGGTAGAACTACTGGCATAATAGGCCTGGTTTCGCTGTTAGGTGGGGGTGGCTCGGGTCCTTTATACAGCTTCAGTCTGTCAAAATGAATGATCACTGTGCATTATGCTAACTGAATTTCGGAATTTACTGGTGAAGTAAGCCGGATGATATGGTATGGTATGGTCCTTCATAAATAGGTGTAAACTACTTGGTTCTTCCCTTTTTTACTACTGGATTGCTCAACATAACTAGGTCTCCTACTTTGTACTCAGGCATTTTTGCTTTTTGATTACTTCTCTTCAACTGTTGGGTAGTGGCTTGGGCATTGCTCCCTCTTACTTTTTTCCAAATGGCTTTTAGATGTCATGCTAGAGCTTTCACATCTTTGGATTTAATTCCAGGGGGCAGTTTGTCAGTTTCAAAAGGCGAATTCATAGGGCGGCCATATACTGCTTCATAAGGTGAGTAACGTTTAGCTTCATGGACATGGCTGGTACATGCTGACATAACATATTGAACATACCTGTCCCAGTCAGAGTGATGTTTATTGACATTCAGCATGCACATAACGGTGTGGTGGACTCGCTCCAGGTGACCGTTCGCTTTTGGGTGGAACGATGTCGTTCACCACTTTTTAATTCGCAACAACCGACAAACTTCTGTAAACAATGCAGACATGAAATTCATACCTTGGTCTGTGAGTACAGCTTCAGGACTTCCGTATGGTAACACCAAATGGGTGCCAAAAGACCGTGCTACTGTTTTAGTGGACATATCCAGTATAGAAATGAGAATCAAGAACCTAGAAAAATGATCTATAAGGGACAAAATATACAGATTATTTTGGGGGCTCACAGGGAAAGGACCAACAATATCTGCTGCTACTACAGCCCAGGGATAAGTGGCTTCTGGTACCTGCTGTAAAGGCACTTTCGTTCGAGGTGGCAATGACCTCTTAATGCAAGGTAGACAATTTTGAATATACTTTTGCACGTCTTTCCGTCTTCCTGCCCAGAATTAATGGGTGGCTATTCAGCAATTTGTGGCATGAAGGCCATTATGATATGCTTGCAGGCTATTGTGAGATTGTGCGACAATCTTGGAATGTAATTCTTTAGGGACCACTGCCTGTTTACCCAAGGGGGTCTTTCGATACAAAATTCCATCTTCAACGGAAAATTCAGGCAAAGCCACATGTTTCTAACATTCGACATCTCTTTGCTGTGCTTCCCTTAATTCTTCAATAGAAACATCATTAGCTATGATCACTCTGACTTTTCTTTCGGCTTAGTGTGTCCGTGTTTTGATGTAACTTGCCCGGTTTGTGTTTTACCTCATACTCAAATTTGCTCAATTTCAAAGCCCAACAAGTTAGCCTGCTACTAGGGTCTTTTAAGCTCAATATCCACTGTAATGCATCGTGATCAGTGATGACTGTAAATTTTCTCCCATACAAATAACATCAGAAATAAGTTACACCAAACATGAGTGCGAGAAGTTCCTTCTCAGTTGTGCTGTAATTTGACTTAGCTTTATTAAGCTGTTGAGATGCATAACCAATTGGTCGTTCTTTGCCCTCTATCTCTTGTGATAGAATGGCTCCTACTGCATAATCTGAGGCATCTACTGACAGTATGAATGGTTTTTCAAAATCTGGGTATGCTAGTACAGGAGATCTAGTTAAAACATGTTGAATTTGTTGCATAGCTTCATCACATTCTTTGGTCCAAATGAAACTAACTCCTTTTTTCAATAATTTAATCAGGGGCTTAGCAATGATAGCATAATTATTCACAAAACATCTATAGTAGTTTGCAAGGCCTAGAAATGACTGTAGTTCCTTGAAACTTGTCAGTGTTGAAAATTCCCTTACTGCTGTGGTCAAATGGGGATCCGATTTCATACCTTCTCCACTTATTATATGACCTAAATATTGTACTTGTGACTGGGCAAATGCACACTTTTCTAATTTTACGCTCAAATAAGCTCCTTTTAATCTTTGCAAAACATCCCTCAGACTTTCTGCATGTTCTTTTATCGTTTAAAGAAAATAATAATGTCATCTAAAAACACCAAGCATGTTGTAGGTTTCAACCCACACAGCAGCAAATCTGCAAATCTTTGAAAAGTACCGGGGGCGTTTCTCAAACCAAATGGCATTCTTACAAATTCATACAATCCTGTAGGTACAACAAAAGCAGTTTTATGGCGGTCCTGGGGTGCAACAGGGATCTGACGGTACCCAGAACACAAATCAAGGGCAGTAAAATACTTACAGTTGCCCAATCGGTCTAATGTCTCATCAATGCGCAGTAACAGGTATGTGTCTGGTGTGGTTACCCAATTTACTGACCGCATATTGACACATAGGTGATAGGCTTTCTCCCCATTTACTGATTTCTTTGGTATAACGACCACAAGAGACACCCACACACTTGAGGAGGGTTGCATGATTCCTGCAGCTAATTGCTGCTGAATCATATCTTCAACTACAGACTGCAAATGGTATTGTATACTGTAAGGTTTTTGTGGAATTGGCAGAGCTTCTCCAGTTGGAATTTTGTGCTGAACCAAATTCGTAGCCAGTAGAAACTGCCTCTCTTCAAACAACCACGAAAATTTCTCTAATACTGGCTGCAACATCCTTTTCTCTTCCCTGTTTAAATGACCTAACTTCTCTGCTAACTGGCTCCTTAACGTCGACGCGACATAGCGCACTTCTCTAACTGAACATTTATTTCTTCTCCTACCTTTTTCATCTTTACTTCACTGCTTCTCAGCTCCTCCTATTTCCTCAAAAATTTCCTCTCCATTGGCAACAATAGTACCCTTTGGTATTACAACACCTTTTACACCAAAAATATCTATATTTACTGGTATCACAAAACCCTTCTGTTTCCTTTCCGGTCAGCAGATACTTCTCTTTATATGTAGTGACTGGTGATATAAAACATCATTCTGGGTGAGCAGGTCAACCAAAATGTCTGTCTTAGGCTATTTTTTTATTTTTGACATCTATCCAGAGAATTTTTCCACTTCTGCCTTTTATCTTTGGAGGGTCAGTGGTTTTTATCGCCCACATCTGTGGTTTTATGGGAGACTGTGAATGGTGCCTTTCACAGCTCCCTTGCATCTGACAGGGGTGCCCACTGCCAAATTGGTGAATTGCTTCACCGAACTGCACAGTTCGCATTTGATAATCCACTATCCCCTGATAATGGTGCAGGAAGTCATTTCCTAGTATGATGTCAAATTCACCATTCTTTAGCCTTACTACTTCCATCCTCTGACTATATTTACCCTCATCTATTTGCAGATTCACTACACACAAACCCGTAGGGACAATTAATTCCTCTCCAGGGGCACTGATATGGAATCGGGGTGGCTGTAACACCCTTTGATCATTTTTCTCCACAAAGAATACACTAACTTGAGCACCAGTATCAACTAAAATTCTAACTATTTTGTTCCCGAGTATGGGAACTAGGCTAACGTGTTCCACCTCTTTACATTTTCTAGTCTTCAGCAGGTGTATTATTTTTGTCGGGGGCGCGGGTGGGTGGCGGAACCTTCCCCCCACGCGCTTCCCTGATTCGACCCCACATTGCGGAGGTGGCCGCAAATCTGATTAGAAAATAGTGGCTTTGTGGGACAAACATAATTAGCAAGGCCTACTCTCTGACAAATAGTGGAATATGGCGCCCAACATCACATTGTCGTATGTTTGGGTGTCCCACAACACTGGCAAAATACTTCCCTTGCTGGAACCGATACTGGGTCCAGCGGGCGCAGTGTGGCAGCACAAAAGCATAATTCCTCTTTGTGTACAATGGCTAAATGAACAGCTTCAAATAGAGAAGTGGGGGACGCTGCTTTGAGTTCTCCTCTGATGCGGGGGCAATATCGTGAACAAATGCATCAATTGCACACGCTTCCGCCTCTGAGTGCAAAATTCTATTTTCACTGGCATTTTCTCCTAGCTTGTAGGTATGACAAGTATGGCTCATAGGCGATCTGCAAAGGCTTCAAAATCCTCATTAGGCTTTTGTCTAATGGTTGATAATTGATCTCTGTAATATCCAGTACCTCTGATATCGGAATAACGCGTAGTCAATCCGTGGGCCAATACTTCAAAATCGTGCGTGTCACGCAATTCGTCCACCATTTCTATAAACATTCGTGATTCCCCTGTCAACTTCTGTCTGGCTACATCAACCAATAGATCATCCGGCCAGGCATATGTGCGACCCACATCACGAATATTTTGTAGGAACATAGCCACATTTTCGTGGGACTTCCCAGAGAAGGTGAGAATGAAATCAGCCGCAGGAAAATTGCTTACAATCGCCATGTTAGCAGAAATTGTGGCATTTGCATTAGAGACAGAACTGGTGTTAGTTGCCACTGTTTGAGCATTTGTTACGGGGGTGGAGCTAGCCGCAAGTAGGGAAGTTCACACACTAGCTTCCAGCATCTGTTTCAACACGCGGTTTTGTTCACGTAGCTCCTGGTTTTGTGCGAATAATTGGTGCATTTGTGCATTTATGGCCTCAAGCAGGTCTTGCGAGGCAGCTGCCTTTGTGGGAGTATCCCGTTCCATCACTCATGTTCCCATCGGCATGTTTACAAATTTAAGGAACGCTAGTGACAAAAAATTATTGTTACAGAAAGGGATGGTCACAAAGTTTCCTAGTCCAGTGGTGGATGATCAACGAAGTTAATGTTGAAAGCATTGCAGTGATTTACATAGTAACGGAGTCAGTGCAACAGATTGGTGGCGGAAGTGGCAGCAGCAAGATGGAGTGGCGGCGGTGGGCGGTGTGCCGGCGGGCAGCGGCAGTGACCAGACCCTCGGGCAGCGGCAAATGTGTTGGTGGCGGATGGTGCTGGCTTGATGGTTCACGATGGGGGCAGGACCCTGGCGCATCGGCAACAGTGGTGGGCAATAGTGGGCGGTGCAGCGGCGTGCTGGTGGTGGCTGTCGTGGCGACAGATGACGGCAGCCTGGCCGGTCATGCAGCACAGGACCCTCGAACTCAGGCAACGGCTAGTGTGGTCGTGTCTGGCTGACGTGGCTGACTAGCGTGGGCTGCCTCACTGCAGCGCGCGCCCTGTGTGTGTTTACTGGTGCAGCCATGCCTGCATGGAGCAAACGTAGCAGTCGGTTGGCACATTCCATGCACGAAGTGCAAGGCGTCTTGCCAGAAATAATTTAGTGTAGCAACAAAGTCACTACGGGAATGCATCCACTCTTCTGACACCAGCTGTACAGGATGGGTGGTTCTGAAGGCGGTGGGCATTATGGAATGAGCAGGACAAAATTTTGATAAAGGGCATTTATTGGCGAAAAAATGTTCAAAAGGGGTCACATAGCCAGGCCTAGGGAGGCGAGTGTGAACCAGAGCATAGAGTTTGGCGAAACATAGATCGCGAAGCTAACAAAAGTTGGCGTGTGCCAATCGGGCCAGTCGGAGCGGCATGCCGGCTGCGAAAACTAAGTCCCCAGTGCCTCAGCACCAGGAGATGTGGGAGATGTTCACTGTTACAGGGCACACGCCGAGGAGAGTGGGAAGACAAGAGAGTGGGCCCTACGACGGGTGGCTGGGTATATTCGATGCACCATGCTGCTTCCTCTGCCCTGATTGGTCAGGACCGAGAAACCTGCAGGGGCATCAATGGAACTTTCTAGAGTTTTGCCTGCTAAGTGACACCTGGGGTGGAATTACCTCACAAGCACATGAGGGAGGCACGTGATCAAGGTGTTGGCTTCCTGTTACTACACTGTGGGACGAAAGAATTTACAGGCAGCTAACACTGCCGGCTGTGGCTTGGTCATAATGGAAAAATTAAGTTCCCGTCTGAAAGCTCATATAATAAAGTAAAATCCCCTACTGTCTGGCTCATCCTTTACAGTGGTTACCTGAGATTGAGGCGAGGATAATTATGGATGCAGAGGATGTGTAGTAATGGTAATGCCCATGCACACATTTCAGAGAAACTGGTGATGGAGGGAATGATCCAAATATCTTGGGTTGTGAAGCAGCCATTGAAATTGAGCATGTTGTGCTCAGCTGCATGTTGTGCCACTGGGTGGCCAGCTTTGTTCTTGATAACAATTTGATGATGGTCATTCATCCTGGTGGACAGTGGTTGGTAATCATATTAGTATAAAGGCTGTTCAGTTTTTGCAGCAGAGTTGTTACTTCATATGGCTGCTTTCAAAGGTATTTCTGAAGGGGTAGGACAATCCTATGGCAGGGCTTGAACAGGAGATACTGAGTGGTTGGATTTGGCGGATATTGCACCTTCGTCTGTCATTAGGATGTGATTGCTATGGCAAGAGGATGGGGTGGGATTGGCGTAGGGAGGGACTAGGATGTTGTGAAGGTTGGATGGGTGAAGGAACACCACCTTAAGAGAGCTGGAAGAATCTTGAGTAGGACATATCTAATTTCAGGGCAGGATGAGAGATAATCAAAGCCCTGATGCAGGATATGGTTCAGTTGTTCCAGTTGAATGTAATATTGCATGTTGATGGGGTGCCATTTGTAGCTGATTCTTGAGGGTGGTGGCAGTGCCCTCCTTATCACCCAATATCCATCACCAGATGCTTGATTATCTTTCATACTGGCCTGAAATGAGGGACATGCTACCCAAGATACTGGAGTGGTGTTCCATCACCTCCCCAACCTACACAATATCGTAGTCCATCCCTACGCCATTCCCACTCCCAACCCCTTGCCAAAGGGATTATATCATTGTGGCAGACTGAGGTGCAAGACCTGTGAAAGGAGCCATGTAATATACCAACTCCATTGCAAGCACTGCAGAGCCTTTCATTTTGGTATGACTACCAGACAGCTGTCCACCAGGATTAATGGCCACTGGAAAACTGTTGTCAGGAACAAAGTTGACCACCTGGTGGCACAACATACAGCTGAGCACAATATGCTCAAGTCCAGTGCCTGCTTGACAAACTGAGTCATCTGGATTCTTCCCTCCACTACCAGCTTCTCTGAATTGCACAGATGAGAGTTATCCTTACGACACATCCTCCACTCCAATAATCATCCTGGCGCAATTTTAGGTAACCTGTGGTCCCCACACCCTCCACCCAACAGCTTCCACTTTCTCCATCATGTCCCCCCTTTCCCAATTCATGTCCCCATGATACCTCCAGTGTGTGCTGCTTCCCACTGGCCATTACATCCCTCCCTCCTGCATTCGTAACCAGAAAACCAGCTGCCTCTCTCCCAGCTGCTGGCCGCCCACAACCAGATCCTCTCCCTGCCTCTGGCCTCCCTCTCCCTTTAGCCACCTCCCCCCGCCCTTGATATTACCTCCCCCCAACATCCCACAACCAGTCCACCTGCCTCAAATAGTCAATCTAGCTATCATCGTGTACAGACATAGACTTGTGTATAGGTGTTAGTGACGGTTTGTGTGTTTGTAGAAGATTAGATAACATATTTATACAAGTTTTATGAGGTTCACCTGCATGTGTATTACTTACATGTCTTTTTGGCCTGATGCAATGATACACAGTGCGTTTATGGTAGATGCTCATAATTACTTGGCTGTTGCATTTGTAATATAATAAAGATTAGTAAATAATATGTTAAAAAATAAATGTGTTATGTGGATTGACCATTAAGATAGTTAACAATTAATATTTACAACTTAAAGAGAGATCCATTAAAACAGGTAAGCCACCATGTTTGAGAAATAGGATCCTAACAATAAGCAAGAGGAACATTCCTGCACAACATGTGACTGTGATGTCAGTACTTGTTCTTTCCATCCAAGTGACATTTGCACAAAGGATGGGCATAGAGCAAGAGTTTGTAAGTTCACTTACCTGTCTGAATGTGTGCCTGGTAAATTTTCTTTGTCTTCATTTTCCATAGGTCCACTTATTGATTGTTAGAAGCTTTGTGTAAATATTAAATAATATAACATTAAGGTTAGTTAAGATTAGATACATATCTGATCATAGTTCTTTTTATGATGATCAGCTTTTGTATAGTAAACTTCATAGTTGTAAGAATAAATGTCAGTAAACCACTGTTATGAGAAAACTTATACTGAATTATCCTTCTACACTGAAAAGGACATGCAAAATTTACCCGTATGTAGCTCTGGATTGTGGTTAGTGGTCTCTTTCGTACATTTGCCTACATATACCAATAACTGTTTGCCACTTCCATGCTGATGTGTAACTGAAACTAAGGTTCAGTCAGAGCAATATAATGTGGCTTTTTTCATAATTTGTATGTGCATACCATTATTAAACGTTACTGTGTGTACCCTATTCTTGATAGAGTGCTAGGCCTGTGTGGCAATTTTTTCTAGTAATTGTTTGATAACAGTGTCCGGCTAGAAACCTCATCTGTGCTCTTCACATATGTTAAGTGGATCTTAAGACTCAAATGATAAACTGATGTCTGTGCTCTCTGGTATCTTCATGTAAACACATGAAGAAACATTAAAAACAGACTAAAAGCCAATGCGGTATCTTGCTTCCTTAGTACCACCATATCTACCTCAAGATCTTGGAATCTGAGTCACTTTGTATTGCCTCCAACTACAGAGACCTGAAAAATCTCAGCTTGATGCCATTGCCATCTGACACCATACATAGCCAGTTTGGCAGAGATGGATGGTGTAAAATTCCATAGTACCTGCAATGGGACTGTGAGATTCAAAGTAAGTATGTTGTGACCCATGTTGGTTTACATCAAATAAACAAGTGTCAGATGTGGAGTCCAGACATCTATGCCTGGCTGCATACCTTAAATAAGAAGTAAGGTGCTTTAGAGTATGAAAGATATATTTTTTCTCTCAGGAGATCTAGCAGGCCACATCTCAGGTTTCAAGTGCCAGATTAGTTTTCTGTGCTCATTGGTGTGATTATATAAACACATGAAGAAGTACTAAAGGCAGTCATAAAGGGCTCCAAGATTCTCTTTTCCTTATGAAAACTGTCATAGCTACCTCCTCAGTCTGAGATTTGAATCATTTTCCTTCCAACCACAGAGACCTAAGAAACCTCAGCTTGACTCTCATCACCATTTCACCCCCATACATAGTCACTCATGTGCCAGAGATGGATGACCTAAAATCCCATGTCACCTGCAGTCTGATTGTGAGATTTAAGTAAGCACATCATGATCAACATCGAGTCACAACATATAAACTAGTGTCAGAAGTTAAGGATGAATCAGCTTGAGCTCTCAAGGCAGATGAGGTACAATGAACAGGCTGAGCATTGCTTTTTATTATTCAATGGGAACAAATCAAGAAGAAGGAGAAAAGAGGATGAAACTGGCAGACTGTCTGCTGTCCCATGTTGCAGAATTATTAGACAGCTGCTAGCGGCCCACTGCAGTACACAGCGGAAACATGGTCACAGCAGTATGTCCACTTAGGTCATGGGAGACAACACCTGATGAAGTGGCATGAATGTGCTGACAATACCATATTCCAAAGTTATGCATTCATGCACCATCAATGCAGAGCCATCTGTTGGACCAATGAATGTGGTGAGTGAATCACAACATAGCATTGTAGTGAGGTCTACGGCTCTGAGAAAGGACGAAAAATACCCTAATCTGAAACTAGAGGATAGTAAGCCCGTGCCATGCAGATAGTCTTATCTGACATGTTTAAGATAATTCACAAAGTGTCTGATGGGAACAAAGATGAAATCAGAGAATTTGTAAACAATTGAGACATAATATTTGAACTAATACCAAGTCATAGTTGTAGAGTGTAATTAAAATTTGTTAAAAGTAGGATTACAGGAGTAGCAGAAAGTAAGCTGCTCACATAGGATTTGACCATGAGTTGGACAAATGGGAAGGGAATGTTACTGGAAAACTATGAGTCAAAACATACTGTGAATTATCATGTGTGTCTTTTATTCTCTAACAGACAGAGTACTGTCAAAATTATGGCTGAATGGGCAAGTTGCATTGATACATTGCAGCACCAATTCCAAGAAGCTACTCAGGGAGTAATGAGGGAAGCAGACATTCCAGGAAGAGAAGATCTAATTGGGAAGCAGGTCCAATCAGTATTCATACAGGAAATCAAAGATGAAACTATTAAAACAGTTGAGAGAACAAGAGGCAAGAATTTAACATCAGTCCAATCAAAGCATCTAGCATTAACAGAAGAAGCCTTTAATGCCTCTTGTAAGAAAAGTTCAGTGAATACAGCCACTTGGAAGGTTATTTTTTTAAGTTAAGAGGGGAGACCAGCGCACAAGGAATTTCACTGCCAGGAGATATGTCAGGAAAATAGGCACAGTGAAGTCAAGTTGTAGGGGAGCAGAGAAACAGATACCCAATCCTCTGTCACAGCTGAGAATGATAGAGGAAACAGTATATAGAGGTCATCACAGGGAAACTGGAAGAATGTGACCTACTGTATAACAGCAGTTCAATCTTCAAGGACATTCAGAACTGTGTGACAAAGCAATAACCATGACAAATTACGTTTGTGAAGAACCAGGACACTTAGCCTGATGGTGTAATGCCAATGCTAGGCCAGCAAGTAGAATACTCTGAAAACAGATAATGAAAGAATGGCATGAATATGACATCAGTCTGTTCCAGTAAACTGCACTCAGTAGACTGCCAGGGCAAGAATGACTTCACAAACATAAAATATATGTAGGGGCATTTGGAAACTACGGGTTTCATAGTAGATAGTGTAGCTCAAGTTAGTTTAATGAAGGAATCAGCACTGAAGGATATTATGGGCAGTAACGCTGCAGAAAGAATAAAATTTAAAGGCAGCATGAAAGAAGTAATGGAGACACATTGACATGCAGTGTTAACATTGATAAAAGATAATGCTGATGATGGTCATAATGATAATGATGATGATGATGATGACGCATGTGTGTTGTGTGTGTCTGTGTGTGTGTGTGTGTGTGTGTGTGTGTGTGTGTGTGTGTGTGTGTGCAACGTAACTTCTATATAGCACAGGTTAAGTTAGATGTCTCATATGAAGGAATCTTAGGCAGAGGGTTCTACAAGAGTTTTAAAAATAAAAAAGATGCTATCTATGGCTCAAGGGCAGACCACTGCAATTACAGACAGAGCAGGAGCTGAACTATTGGATCTTGCAGACCAGAATAGAGCTGTGAGGAGAGTAGCATTTTCCCAAGCAATGCACATTGGACAGTCGAGGTAGATGGACTGTGAGGTCAAATGCAAGAGCAAAAGCATCAGTATAAATCAAGGTAGAATTAGGAGCAGTACTGAGAGGGAAGAGGGATCTCTGGAGCACAGAACTGGAAGTAATGAGAATCACAGGATGCTGTATCTTTGGGTGATGAGGAACAAAGCAGGGCAACTGACAGGAGGGAAAGAATGCTGGTGTGATCTGTTGGCAGTAGGACCATGAGAGGAAAAGAACTCAAGGATTAAGGTGCTGACCACTGACAACAATGGAGAGGTACTAGTCGCAAATGGGTGTGTATTTGCCTGCAGCATTGGTGACTGAGCAGAGAAACACTTGTGTCATGAGTATTTTGAATATCATAGAAGAAAATCTTCTGTTGGGACGCCGCAATGTGAAGGTAGGTACAGTACCTGAAGTGGAAGAATTTAAATGACAACAACATTAGTACTGTATATCTGCTACACCATGCTGACAAGATTTCAGATAGCTTAGGAAATGTCAAATACTTCACCACTTTAGATTGTGAAAGATACTGTTGAATGAGGAGATAGAGAAAAAGGAACCTTTTCTACTCCAGAAAGACATTATGAATAAAACATATTACCAATTGTAATACCAGATAATGGAGTCATTTTTCAGAGACTGATGAGCACAATTCTACCAGACTTCAAGGACACAGAATGTTCATATATTTAGATAATGTAGTTGTGTTGGGGTCTATGTTAGAAGAACAGAAAGCCAGAGAAAGAGAGACATTGAGGAGGTTCTGATTGCATAACCAAAAATGGTAGGTTGACAAGTGTGAGTTGCTACAGAAGGAAGTGACTTACTTAGGGCACATAATTATAACAGAAGGAACTCTCAGAAGATGAGTGAAACAGAAAATATTTCAGGCCTCTACTCTGAAACCGTCAAAGAGCCTTTACTGACAGCTTGTCGAAGGCTCCAGTCAGATAGTGAAAACATTACACGATGAATTACTGAAGCAGGGAGCAAACTATGAGTGGTCAGCATAACAGGAAGCAGCTTTTCAAGAATTAAAAGAAAGAATAACTAGCCCTACATCTTTCAGCATCCTTTTCTTACAATGCTGTTCATAATCACAACAGATGCTGGCAAGGAAGTGATCAATGCCTAACTGACTCAGGGAGAATTAGGACAGGATTGTGTGCATTTGGCTGTGGTACAGTTGAGTGTGAACTCTTAGCCATAGTGTGGGCAGTAAACACTACTGACCTTACATGTACATAAGGGAATTTATGATATGTACTAATCACAAATTCTTGAAATGGTTAGCACATATAATTGATCCATCATTGAGACTAATGAAATTTTGAAGAGAACTGACACAATACAGTTTTGAGATTAGATACAAGAAATCACAAAACACAGTAGCAGGTGGATTTTTATACATGCTAGAAGACTTGGCTGCAGCCAATAGGAGTGTGGAAGAGGTCAACAAGGAACAAAAGACAGCTGCAATCAATGATTAGTAAAGGGGAGAAATTAGATATTTTTTAGCTATATCGTGAAACACTGGCAGATGACATCAAGGACCAGACACAAATACAATCATCTTAAAAGATTTATGTTATGGAGAGATATGAAGAAAGACATAGAAGAGTATATTCAGAGTTGTGAGAGTTCTCAGAAAGATAATATGAGGCAGAATAAGATCAAGATGCCCTTAATACTGAGTAAAATACCTAACAAGGTATTCATACATTGAGACATCAATGTGGTTGGCCCACTTAAGACAACAGGAAAGAGAATAGATACATCATAATGTTTCAGGATCTCTTCACAAAATTCATTGTAGCAGAGCACATAGCACAACACGATGCACACGCAATAGCATGGGTCTTAGTATAGAAGATTGTGTGCAATTGTGGAATACCATCAGTATTACTGAGTAAGCAAGGGACGAACTTCCTAAGTGACATTCTAAAGAGAGAATGTCATTTACTGAAGACCAAGAAAATTCAATTTTATACATACCACCCACACAGGAATGGAGCACTCAAATGAATGCATTGAAAGCTAACAGAATATCTGCATATCATATGGGAATAAACCAGAAAAACTGGGATGAATGGGTGCATTTTGCCATTTTTATCTAGAACTTCACACCACATTCATCATCTGGATTCATCCCATCACACCCATTTTTTATAAGAGTATGCAAGAGTCACAGGAGCTACAGTGGGCTGTAATTGGAAACCACTCATTCCCATCTATGAATTAGCAATCACCACCATATTCATAGCCATAGGACTAATATTGAGGTATATCAAACACAGCATACAGTACAGAAAGTTGCAAGAAGAGAAGATTTATGATCATGTGCTTGTGAATTGTGATGCAGTTCATTGCAAAATCTCACAGTACTACTATAATGATTACATAACATAACTTAACAAGGGATGCACCACATGCATCAGATGCCAAGGTTATTTTAATCAGGAATGTAAGGAAAAGACTAAGGGAAACTATGATCACATGCAAAATTGAGGCAAGAGACAGATTTTCATTACTGATGAATGTGTGAAATAAGGATGACAAAGAAATATTAAGCCCCTGGTGAGAGACTCTTCTGGTTGTGAGGATCTGAGGACCAAATGTAGTGCTCCAATTTATGAATAATTAGTTAATAAAGGTACATGCAAAACAGATTAAAGGAACTCTTTTAATTTAGTACATGGAAGGCTGTGATAAGATCAAGTTGGTGAGTTCCAATATATAAGGAGGAAGAACAGGCTAAATTGTACCTTCAACCAATTAAAGAGGGTCTTATGTACTGAAATACCTAGAATATAGATGACAGTGTCATTAAGATAGTCCTCGGAGGGCAAGCTGACCCCCAATCAGTTTGCCGCTATTAGCCTAACCCTGACAGCAGTAGCAAACAGGAGAGATATGGCAGCATATGTATGACATAGAAAATAATTTATGATAACAGAAAAATGTTTCATAGGCCAAGAGATCTAAATCAAGAACATACATTTCTGTCAATGTGGGAAAATCACCACTACTCTCATTAACACAAAAGTAATTCTTACAGGGGAACCTCCCCATCGCACCCCCCTCAGATTTAGTTACAAGTTGGCACAGTGGATAGGCCTTGAAAAACTGAACACAGATCAATCGAGAAAAGAGGAAGAAGTTGTGTGGAACTATGAAAAAAATAAGCAAAATATACAAACTGAGTAGTCCATGCGAAAGGTAGGCAATGTAAAGGAGAATCTGAGCTTACGAGCGCCGTGGTCCCGTGGTTAGTGTAAGCAGCTGCAGAACGAGAGGTCTTTGGTTCAAGTCTTCTCTCAAGTGAAAATTTTAATTTTTTATTTTCAGACAATTATCAAAAGTTCAGGCACTCACACATAATCAACTTCACTCTCCAAAATTCCAGGACATGTTCAGATTTGCTTGGACATAAGCAGGATTTGACGGTCTACACACGGAAACATTTGAAAACGTAAAAAAACATATGTTTTGACAGAGCACAGGGAAAACTGTGCGACTGTGAAACTGTTGCATTCATTTATTGCAGTTTATGTGACAAACTCTTATGTTTTCATCACTTTTTTGGGAGTGATTATCACATCCACAAGAAAACCTAAATCGGGCAACGTAGAAGAATGTTTTTACCCATTCGCCAAGTGTACAAGTTAGGTGGGTCGACAACATATTCCTGTCATGTGACGCACATGCCGTCACCAGTGTTGTATAGAATATAGCAGACGTGTTTTCCTGTGGAGGAATCGGTTGACCTATGACCTTGCGATCAAATGTTTTCGGTTCCCATTGGAGAGGCACGTCCTTTCGTCTACTAATCGCACGGTTTTGCGGTGCGGTCGCAAAACACAGACACTAAACTTATTACAGTGAACAGAGAGCTGGGCACTGTTACCCCTCCACTGCCACCATCCAACACAGCAGCTGCATACATAGCAATAGAATAAGAGTGATGGAGTTGGTAATGGCCAACATTTGTAGGGTGCTGACAGGAGGCAGACGAAAATGAGTCTGTTTGCTAAAATATTGTGGATTCATTAAGGCATGACCTACCCAGACCAGAGAATTTCACAGTATTGTCAGTAACCTGTGGCATATTTGATAACAGAGTAGAATCCTGGTTCAGGCACAAGTTCAAATGGTTCAAATGGCTCTGAGCACTATGGGACTTAACATCTATGGTCATCAGTCCCCTAGAACTTAGAACTACTTAAACTGAACTAACCTAAGGGCATCACACAACACCCAGTCATCACGAGGCAAAGAAAATCCCTGACCCCGCCGGGAATCGAACCCGGGCGTGGGAAGTCAGGCACAAGTGTTTCATGGTACAAGGTTCTGCACACATTTTTTCCCGTTATGATAGCCCCCTGCATATTACCGAATTAATGTAATGACACCATCAATTGCAGTTGCAGTGGGTATTAGATAATTGAGATTGGAGTTTGGATCAATGGAAACAACCTGCCTGATTAGATGAATAACATTTTCCGTTGCACCAGCTTGATAACTGCGTCCAGAATAGACCATCATCCAGATGAGTGGCTGCTCAAAACATGCACCATCCCATGATTGCAGACTGACTGGACCAGTAATATGCTGTTTGGAACATTAACCTGTGATTCCATGGGACCTGTGATAATAACTGGAAGCACCATGAGAACTGTGGGATATGTGAACACTACTGTGGACCACTGGCATCCTTCTTGCTTGATGTCTTTCCTGATGGCTGTGATATACTACTGCAAGGTAACTGGCAATGTTACAAGACCAGTAGAGTTTGATGATCATGATACTGAACTCACATTTAATTTTTGGCCATGAAATTTGCCTGATCTGAAACCAATGAAAGACATCATCAATCCTATCATGTGCCAGCTCTGCATCCATGAATGATTGGCCTGTAATTCATGGAAACTGCATGATGAGTGCATAGACTTCTGGTTTTACCTACCTTCAGAAACCTACCAAGGGCTTGTCAAATCCATGTTACGCAGAACTGCTGCTGAATAGCATTCCAAAGATGGACATGTTAATAAGCCAAAGGGCATAATGTTTTTGCTCATCAGAGTATATCAGAATGGCTGGATGGATATTATAGCCTCTATCTTCCCAAATATAAGACCAGTCTGTTTAAAACCTGATTCAGTTTATATCTATTGTACAGGTATGTGTTTTTCTTATTTTCTTGCAAGAAAGTTACATTAATTTCTGAGCACTAGTCACTGCACACACTATACACACATCATTTCATCCTTTAAAAATCTGTTGCAACATATTGTGGGTTTTTCAGCACTAATAACTGCACACACACACGCACACACACACACATACACACACACACACACACACACACACACACACACACACACACACACTACTGACTGGCAACAGATGTTGATAATGTTTGATTTGCATTTTGTATACTACAAGTTTTCATTTAAAACTAAAAAAACTAAACTCCTCCCACACAGGCCATGAATGCCCAAAGGTATCGACTGGCCGCCGTGTCATCCTCAGCCCACAGGTGTCACTGTGTCACTGGATGCGGATGTGGAGGGGCATGTGGTCAGCACACTGCTCTCCTGGCCGTATGTCAGTTTCTGAGACCGGAGCCGCTAGGCCTCAATCAAGTAGCTCCTCAGTTTGCCTCACAGGGGCTGAGTGCACCTCGCTTGCCTACAGCACTTGGCAGACCGGATGGTCACCCATCCAAGTGCTAGCCCAGACTGCACTTAACTTCGGTGATCTGACTGGAACCGGTGTTACCACTATGGCAAGGCCGTTGGCTCACAAGTTTCCGTTTAGTTGCCTGAACGATTGAGTCACCACCCCTCCATGATGAGTGAAACATTGAGATCAGAAAGAGGATAAGATGTTTGTCTAAGATATTGCAGAGTTTTGATGTAAAGTTAAAAAAAAAAAAAAAAAAAGGAAACGGCTTATACTGCAAATCTGTATTTTGAAATGATGTACAAGTTGTATAGTGATGTTCCACTGTAATATTGCAAGAGTAACATATCACGAAACACTCGCTGATCTAGCCCACCACTGATGTGGTTAGAGGATTGTATTTTGTCACTAAATTTATTCCCAATATATGCGGTAATGTTCATGTGAAGTGGGGAATATGTCAGTTGCAGGAGTGCTGCACATGTTTGAAGGATACTCAGTGTTAAAAGTTTTCATAGCAAACACTGCAGAGTGTCACATGTCCAACAAGTCTTTTCGGTATTCTATGCATCAGTTGCAATTACTGTAATAGCAATGACCATACTGGCATTTTCCTGAGGGCAGTTTATGAGACTTACAGAAAATCTCGCATGTACACTGGTGTCCAAAATGAAAGCACCAAACTTAAATTTTGCAAGTCTGCATTTATTTTGCCACAAAACAGTATAAACAGGTGAAAGTAAAGAAGAAACAATGTAAAGAATAAAGAATGTAATCAAATGCAACATGCATAACGGTAGGCAAAAATGTTCTCAATTTTTTTTCAACTTAATGGATTTGCGCACACATTCTGACAACTGTTTAATTTGCTCAGTATGGGGTGTGATCACCTCTGGCACCAATACATGCCTGACGATGACAGGACATGCTGTGAATGCTGTCATCAATCTCACATTGAGGCAATAACGCTCTTTTTTTCTGCAGAGCTGCTCAGAAGTCTTGGAGAGTGGCTGGTGGATGCTGACGTGATGCAACCCATCTTCCTAGTGCAAGCCAAATATGTACTACGGGATTCAAATTCGGAGAGCGAACAGACCATGCCATGAATGCAATACATTCCATTTCCACAAAAATACATCAACCATCTGTGCTCTATGAGGTCCATGAATAAGAAGTCAAGGCCCACAGCACCTCACAAAAATGGCACATAGGGCCCCAAGATCTCCTCACAGTACTTGACGGCAGTTAAATCTTCCTTATTGATACATTCAATTTCATGAAGAGGTGTTTGAGTGATTATCATAATCATTGCCTTCCTAGATATCGGTCACTTTCCACAATGTTTCAGTCCCAAAATCATGTTCTATGTGTCCTCCAGATGTGAATCCATCAAGTATCACTGTCCAGGCCAAACTGGGAGTCATCTGTGAAAAGAACTTGGCCCACCATTCAATTGTTCAGGTGGTACGCTGATGGCTCCATTCTAGATGTTCCCTTCTGTGAAGACACGCCAGAGGTAAACAGACAGCGGGTCTCCAACAATAAAGACCACTCTGTTGAAGCTTTCTGTGCACTACTTGCCTCAATACAACACGTCCTGGGTATGATACAAGGTCAGAAGCCAGTTGCATGGCTGTACTAAGGCAGTACTGGCGAGCCCTTACAGCCAAATAACAGTCCACTCTCTCTGACATCACACGTAATCACCTCTTTCCTGGTCTCCAGGATAAAGTTTCAATCTCTATAAACTGTTGCCTCATCCAGGAAACAACAGAACGATTCACATTAAGCCATCAGTCCACATCAGTTACCACTCTTTCCTATGGCCCTCCATAACAGAGCGCCTGTAGACGTCTTCTCTGTGCCATACTGAACCGTATGTGACTGTGTACGCATCGACTGTCGATGTGACACTACACTGCAAACACTACCGCACTTGATAAGTGCATGGTTGTCTGTTGATCGGAATGCCATTTTCTGTGTAGAACATGATTGTAACAACATCCGTTGACAGTTTGTATGGTCATGCTATAAATTAGACACAGGAGGGGAAATAGCAGTTTGTTGCTTTAATTTTAGACACCAGTGTACTAATCATTTTAGGATGGGGAAGTAGGAGTTTGTTGCCAGTCAACTAATAATATTGTAATGATTATTTTCTTCAGAGATAGTAGTCAGGTGCCTTCAGTCAATACGGTAGTGCTACCTGGCAGAAAATGAGAGCACCCACGATAGTTTTAAAAGCTTGATGGTTGAGGGAGAAGGGGGAGTATGATTCTGATTGGCCCAGAGAAAGGAGGGTGGTGGGGTGGGATGTGCTTGATCCTTAAACTATTAACAATGGTTATCTGCAAAGGAATCCACAGATTCCCTCTGGTGAGCATGTATGTTCCTGCGAGTTATGACTGGTTTGCATAGGTGCACCGCAGAGGAATGGTAGAGGGGAGGGGAAGGGGTACTTGGCCTAAGTGGTGTGTCATCTGCCTGCTACTAGATTGTAGATGAGCAAATTTCTCAATCACACATGGGGAGATGGTCTGGTGTAGAATCAGGAAGACGTGTGGACCTCTCCCATTTGCGGCCTAGTGGCCATGATTGACTGAGGAGTTCCATACGCTACCAGCATCTCACTTATCTCATTTGACATCACAATCCTGGGGAGAGTTTCCCATTATCTAAGTGTGTATTTGTATCAGTCTTTGATATTTCTACCAACAGCAGGGATCTGTTTGCTGTTATTACTGGAAGCAGGAGATCCCTCATTCATAGTTGATGTAGCAGCATTGTCAGGCACCACACTGGAGAGGATTTTACCACAGTTTTTCGGCAACTGGAGGGTAGTGTGTGTGTGATCATACTCCAAGCACTGGTGTTTATGATTACACAACCACACATGTGAGTCTTGGGGGCGGTTGACCATGATGGTGACATGGTTTTTGGTGGGTTGTTTTCAGTTACGTGTTGACTATCTCTGGAGCCGTAGTTTGTATCACAGTGCAACAAATTCAGTATCTTTGGAACGAGCAATCAAAATTTTATTATGACATCAGGCTATCTATTAATGTGTTGGAGTTTAGCAATTGTGGTGCAGTATTTCTTACACATAAAATACCTTTGGTTAGAAATCGATAGTGCATATAGAATTTACTATGACATTATTTCTAACACTATGACTTCTCTCTGTCTCTCTCTCTCTCTCTCTCTCTCTCTCTCTCTCTCTTCTCTCTCTCTCTCTCTCTCTCTCTCTCTCTCTCTCTCACACACACACACACACACACACACACACACACACACACACACACACACACACACACACACACACGCACTAGTAGTGGAATGGTGGCTTAGCAATGATACATAAATCAGGACAATGTGGCATCGTTATCGTCTGAGACCATCATGACATTGATACGATGTTGATGAGATGTCATGGCACACATGATGCAATGTTGGGTTAGGGATGGGTGCTTCAGTAATAAAGACAACTAATTTGGGTACATAGTGCATTGCAATTCCTTAGAGGATCATGATATCAACAGAACATCAGGAACAGTGAGATGGGTGTTGTGTAACTGGACGAAATTTGTAAAATTGTAGAGAACCTGGAATGGGTGAAAAATATGTAAAACTGGCGAAAAATGGAAAATATGGAAAAGTACGCAAAAATGAGAGTACTTACAAAGCTGGGTTTGTGTGGTCTCTGCTGATGCCTCGAATGACATAATATTAAATTGCTATTAACAAACGGAACTTAAGCGAGGTGATATAACGTTACTTGTTTTAAACAAATAGACACATCCTTCCACATCTCCCTGTGCTGTCCTCCTCCAGAGTGACCCCACCCACTCAAGTCTCAGTTACAAAAGATTAAGATGGTGATGGGGAGTGGAGGGGGAAGGGGGATGCTTGAGTGACTTGGTCCAGGGGAGGTGGGGAGAGAGGGAGGGGGAAGAAAGGGTTGCTGCAATTTTATTGTGTTCCAGTTGGTTCAGAGATGATTACCAACATTTTTATATCATGTGGGGCAATTGCCAAAGTGATTTGCTGGTGGTTCACCATGGGCGAGAGAGTAGGTGAAACTGAGGAGCCAAGTGTGTAACCTGACACTGGATGTGTAACATGACACCGAACATGGTAAGATTATTATCTTGGCTTGAAAAAATCCTGGTATCCTACATTATGTGTCCTACATATTTAAATACTGATTAATATATCAAAACAATTTGGAGAACATTTTTAATACTTCATTTAACTCACAGAGTATTAAGGTGAGTCAAATTCTGCATATTTTTAAAACTAGTTACATAGCATATGGACAGTTTAACTATACATTATCGGTCATGCACCATCTTGTACTTTCAAATGGAAGATGGTCTTCTACCATGAAAGACATGATATTTGGAAATAAACTGGATTCTTTAAGCTGTTAACTATTTTCCGTGTCTAGAATATGGGATTTTCTGTTAGTTACCAATAGTTTCTATTTTCAAAATGTTTTTATTTTTCAATGGTTTCTGATAAAACTTTTTAATCTAGTTTCACTTACTGATCGTTGGAGTGTAGTACAGTAATAATGTAACACAAAGACCACTAATACAGTATTGACAATATTTTCTCGACTGCAACACTTTTAAATTTGAATAGATTATTTATTCCTAGGTACATAACCATATTGTATCTTGGACAGGTTTTCACATTTAGAAATCCTTAGTTGTCCAGAGAAATTTTAACTTCAAAAAAATATTGCAGCACATGTAATGTTAATTTTATCACTGTAAAATGGAATAAGAAAATATATCAAACTTCTATTACATGACTTGATAGAGGCACAGTTCTAAGAAGTGTACAACACTCTCCCCAACTGTGTGTTATGCACAGTAAACTGTAACACATGCAGGACACTCACTGTCCTGTAAGTGAATGCAAAATTTTGGAAATCCTGCAGGTGGAATGGGCAACTATAACTTTTCAATTTCTTTTAGATTTGCCTGTCGAACGTTTGATTGTGTTTCTGCTGGGAAACCTATTCGCCAACAGCAGCTCCGTCACTGCCACAGTTCTGCAGTGCGCAAGCAGCAGCACGTCTATCATTTTGATACTTGCGTACTGGTACTTGTCATAATGCCCTCTCTTTATGTTTTGATACATAACAAAACTGCCCATTTATGACGAAAACAAGGGATTAGAGAAAGTTGTAGTGCGCTTGCAAAAATACAGATAGGCGCATTCTTTTCATTCACTGTATATTCATATTTCATGGGTTGTATAGCTAATTAGGATACCTAACACAGTGGGTCTTCTTTGGTGTCACCATTTTCCAACTTCGATATCTTGGAGGACCCAAGCATCGCATTTCTGGGCATTTCCCCTCGAGAAAAGTTCAGTTCGCACTCACCACAGCATACTTAGCATTGTCGATGTTCTTCGATGCACTCTGTGTGTCCTATCACACTTCCTCAAAATGGTTCAAATGGCTCTGAGCACTATGGGACTTAACGTCTGAGATCATCAGTCCCCTAGAACTTAGAACTACTTAAACCTAACTAACCTAAGGACATCACATACATTCATGCCCGAGGGAGGATTCGAACCTGCGACCATAGCGGTCGCCCGGCTCCAGACTGCAGCGCCTAGAACCGCTCAGGCACTCTGGCCGGCCCTTATTTTTATAGTTTCTTCTCTTCCATCTATGGATTTTTCCTCTCAAATATTTTGCATTAGTGTTAAGTGTAAAAATTATCCTACTGCTAGTATTAGCCAAAAATATTTTTCGACACCTGCATATTCACTTTAAAATTTGTAGCATATTCCTAAGAGATAGCATGCATCCTGTGATATGAAAGTAAGTCGTACCACACCATCACATTACCTTCATTATACAAGTAATTTGTGGTACATTTGAAAAATGGGTGCGCGTTTGGTACCGTAATGCCATTTTCACTTGGTAATGATGAAGTTACTGCTTCCAATTTATAATTTGCTTTTGCTTGGTTTCTGAAAGATCTTCACTTATTAAAACTTCGTATATATAAAGTAATTATTACTTACCAAGTAGGTATTTTCGATTCGTTTGTGGAAATGTGTTAACTACAGTGGTGCACTTAACGCCTGCCATATTCACCACTTACTGTATTAGATTTAAACTTCAACAGAATGCAGGAAAATAAACACATACCGGTACTGTTCACTTTTTTTTGGATTAAGGAAATTATTAAATTCATATAAATGAATCTTGAGTATCTGGGAATTGTGACACCAAATAAGTAGCATCCTATCTATCTTTAAAAGATAAGGAAAACAGCGTTCTTGCTAGTGTTCTTTTGAATATACGGTTTTCTACTCACAATGCACGGCGAAAATCTTTTCTGCTATGAACTTACGACCTTACTTGGTAAAAGGGTTAATTCGATAGCAAACGCTTGACTCTAAGAGATTATTAGGCATTGATAAGGTCTGTATGATTATCAGCATTGAACTGGAACATTAAAATTGAGATTATAAACTGGTAATAGCAACTGTGTAAACTTCTTACTTTTAGTTCTCGTAATTATAGCCTACTTATTTTGAGACGATCTGAATGTAGGTAAGTATGGATAATGTCTATATTTTTTGTCACTCTCTTGAACTGATTCATAACTACCACTCAGACATACAAAGGAAGTCGGCTTTTGTTATAATTTCATATTGTTTCTGTTTCAGTTTGCTAGCTGTCAATGAATTTCCAGAGGACGGCAACGTGTTTGTCGGATATCTAGCCATCGTTACTATAGTCAATCGGGGTAACTTTGTACCACTTTTTTCCATTTTTTTAAAATACTGTATAAAAAAATAAATTTCACATCAGAACAGATATTGTAACATTTTGCATCTATAGTCATTGAGTGCTTTGGAAAATAGAAATTCATATAATTATGCCCTATTACAGCGAAATTTCAATTTTAATACTGGTACAAAGTTACACTGTCATTCAGGTTAACTTTAGACCAGTCTTTAAAAAAATCAGTATTTTCCTATATCTAATGCTCTTTGTAACTTTAGACCATGCCTTAAGGAAAACAGGTGTTAATAAGACATAAAAACAAGCAATGTTAATTCACTATAGAGTGTTTATTTTGAAATATCAATAAACTGGGTGATCAGAAAGTCAGTATAAATTTGAAAACTGAATAAATCACGGAATAATGTGATAGAGAGGTACAAATTGACACACATGCTTCGAATGACATGGTGATTTTGTTAGAACTAAAAAAATACAAAAGTTCAAAAATGTCTGACAGATGGCGCTTCATCTGATCAGAATAGCAATAATTAGCATAACAAAGTAAGACACAGCAAAGAAGATGTTCTGTACAGGAAATGCTCAATATGTCGACCATCATTCCTCAACAATAGCTGTAGTCGAGGAATAATGTTGTGAACAGCACTGTAAAGCATGTCCGGAGTTATGGTGAGGCATTGGCGTCGGATGTTGTCTTTCAGCATCCCTAGAGATGTTGGTCAATCATGATACACTTGCGATTGCAGGTAACCCCAAAGAAAATAACCTCACGGGCTGAGATCTGGGGACATGGGAGGCCAAGCATGACGAAAATGGCGGCTGAGCACACGATCATCACCAAACGACGCACGCAAGAGATTTTTCACGCGTCTGGCAATATGGGGTGGAGTGCCATCCTGCATAAACATCGTATGTCCCAGCAGGTGTTTATCAGCCAGGCTGGGGATAATACGATTCTGTAACATATCGGCCTACCTCTCACCCATCACGGTAGCAGTTACAAAACCAGAATCACACATTTCCTCGAAGAAAAAAGGTCCGATAATGGTAGTTGTGGTAAATCCAACCCATACCATGACTTTCTCGTCGTGCAATCGAGTTTCCACGACAGTTCTAGGATTTTCGGTAGCCCAAATTCTGCAGCTGTTGGCATTGACAGACCCTCGGGGCATGTAATGAGCTTCGTTGGTCCACAACACGTTACTCAACCAATTGTCATCTTCCGCCTTCTTTTGAAACGCCCACACTGCAAATGCTCTCCGCTTCACTAAATCGCCAGGTAACAGATCATGATGTCGATGGATTTCATACGGATAGCATCAGAGGGTATTCCTCAGTGCCAACCAAACAGTAGTATATGGAATACCAGTGCGAGGTGCGCCTGCACGAGTGCTGACTTCCCCATGCATAGACGAACCTGCTACAGTTTCCATTTCTTCCTGAACTGTCTCAGCAGCATTATGCCTTGTGCTCGGTTGGCCACTACAGGGTGTATCGTCAAAACAACCCATGGCTTCGAACTTCAAAATCAGTCTCGAAACAGCTGCATTTGTCAACAGACCTTTACCCATTCGAATCCCCTTCCTATGGTGATAGGATCGTAACGCTGAACTAGCACATTCCCCATTCTGATAATACAGCTTCACTAAAAGCGCCTTTTCAGGTAACATCAACATGCTGCAACTGCTGGTGCATCTGATTCTCTCTCTCATTACAGCGCCTTTTATACACGATTGTCATGCACAGTCACTGATGTTTTACTGTCGGACATTTTGTGAACTTTGCTTTTTTTTGTTCTAATAAAACCCCATGTCATTCCAAGCACATGTGTCATTTTTTACTTCTCTATCTCCATTATTCCGTGGTTTATTAAGTTCTCAAATTTATACTGACTTTTTGATCACCCGGTTTTTGTATCCACCTGGTATTGACAGTTCTCAAACTAAGTGAAAATAAATGTAGAAAAAACATATTTGTCACAGTGAATGGCTTGTAATATATATTACAAATAATAGTGTACACGTTTTCTTCAAAAACAGAACACAACACATTCACTAATACTATACAGGAAACAGATTTCCTCAAATATCTTCATCCGATGAGCACAGGAGGTCTTGGCTGATATGAACCATGCCCCTTTTTATTAATATGTTTAATGTAGAATTCACCAATCTTCTTTAATATACTGTCTTTTCTATACCAAATTGAATCCCCTCTCTCAGGCCACACCCATGTCCTTTCTGTATCAAACTGCATCCTCTCTCTCAGGCCACACGCAATATTTTCCTTTCTTAACCATGCAACTTATTCTGAATGTCACACATGGCCTCGCACATCTACTGCAGTGACTTTTCCAGGATAGCATTTGCTCTCATATGCTGCAATGACATAATCATTTACATGAAAGTCACCTTCAGATGTAGAAGGTTGATTGACCATATCAATTAGTGATTCTTCTTCTACAACCATGTTCCCCTCAGCGATAACAATAGGACTGTTTACAAGTTCCATGTGATCAGTCATACTTCTGTTCACATCTAATTCGGCTAAGGTAGAACTTTCGGAAGCATCTGTGGGCAGATTACTTCGATTTAAAGTTCTGAGTGTTGCAGCACGAGGTCTTACACCTCCTCTTGTTTTTGGTCTTGATCTTGGTCGTGATGTACCACACTGCACAAACTCTAGCTCACCCCCCGGTTCATTTTCTTCTCCCTCTATTTGTGATTGTCCCCTCTGTCCATTGTTTCTACTTAGCTCCCTATTCTCACAAAATGCCCTAACATTGTCTGTAGACACACTCTTCCCCAGTTCTACAAGCAACTTGTACTTTTTGACACACTTCCCATTCAGATCTTATTGTCTCCAAATATTTTTTAAATTCAGTTCCCACACTTCCCATCACAGAAGACTCATTTCTTGCATAATCAGGGGGACACTGTAAGACTCTATCACAGTTTACAGGACACAGTCCACATTTCTCAAATCCTTACACTAAATTTGAAGATGCTGTCTCTTCACCTAACTGCAAAGTCTTCGCCAGTAGGACACTAAATTTACCCTTTGAAAGACATTGTTTCCTCTTTCCTCTTGGAGTCTTCCTCCATTGAGAAAGAACATCTCTCCAGTTTTTCTTCAGAGAAGAAAAATAAGCCACATCTAGTGGCTGCAGAAGACGTGTAGCATTCGGTGGCAGGTAAATGAACTTAATATTATTTTGTTCACAAAGCTCCAAAGTTGTAATTGAGATGAGAGAGGAGAGGTTATCTCCAGTAATTACTCTCCTTCCTTCTTTTTTTAAGGCAAATGGGAGGTAGTGAGTTTGAAACCAGTCATCAAATACTCCTTGATCCATCCATCCACTGTCTGATGAATTCATTCATGTTCCAGGAGGTGCATTGTAAATCCAGTCAGTCCATTTTTGCTTACCTTTAAAAACAAGATATGGAGGAAGGAATTCTCCTGCTGCATTCCCACAGAACATGACAGTGAAACATGATTTTGATGTATTCTCAGTTTTCTCAGGATGTGGACACGTTCGACGAAAGAAGAGCTTTCCTTTTGTTGGTATGTCATGAAACCCTGTTTCGCCAAAATTTTAAACATTTTCAGCAGGAACACCTTCTATCTTGTCTTTGTATTTCAGAAAGAAAGTACTGATTATGTCCTCATTTACGGCAGCACGCTTCCTTGAAATATTTACTGTAAATTTGTAAGAATGTTCAGAACTATGCCTCTCTAAAAAAGACCTTTCCCCATGCCCATCCAGGCATATTATCTGCAAAGCAGCTTACTTTTCTGTTACAGGTGTCAATATATGACTTAACTATGCACCTCAAGTCAAAGATTGATATTGGAACACCCATGTCACTGACAGTGATACAATGATGTACAAAAGATCTTTCTTCAGTCTTGGTAAACACAGTGGATCTTCCAACTTTACAGCTGTGCTTGTTTTTTAATTTGTTCACGATGGTTTGTCTTGGAATGTTATATTTCGTTGCAGTTTCCCTCGGGCCAATTCTTCTAGTAGTAATTTCTTCTAATATTTTCTGCAGGGTGACACTCGAGTAACAGGTTTTTGTACCATATTTCCTGGTACCTGGTTTTGAAGGTTTCTGCCGTCCCCATGGCCTGTAGAAGAAAAATATAGTACGCTTATTTAACTTCATGACTGAGTGAATGCTTAGGATGAATATTTTAGTTTATTATTGAGCCTACAGTAATTTTTTAATATTTTACAAACGAGTGACGTAAGAACTTGTTTAATAGTCTACCACAAGTTTCTTTAATTATTGTGATACGAATTTCCGATTTTTTATTCACATAAATGCTAGTATTGGTATGTTCAAGCAGCAAAGTCACGTAATTCGTGATATACCAAGTCATTTTCTCAGTTTTAATGTTATAATATCTAGATTTATTAGTCCACTTTCAATTTGGTAAACATTATACCACAGTCCTGGTAACTTTGTACCAGTACAATGTTACCCTAAACTGGGCTAGAATCTGCAACTAGCTATATAAAAGTTACTATCTCGATAAAGTAAAGAATAATTTCAATTCCAATTCCATCATTGTAAACTCAAAGAATTATTTAACTGTTTGGAAATGAAACATTACAGAGAAGCACATTATTTGTACTTACAATCACAAACTGAAAACACTGTTGTCAAAAGTTCTCTTCGCAGCCAAGACATTCAAAGAATAACAAGAAGCCAAAGAGCTTATAGGAAAGTGGATAGACAGTTGAAATACGAACTAGAAATCTCGGAGGTAAAAACAGCGCTAATTTTGGTGTATAAGAACGCCAGTAGATGGCACACCAAACATTTGAAACAAAAGTAGGAAGTGGTACAAAGATACCCTGACTGGTAAAAAGTTGCCCTGATCGACTGTAACGATTTTTGTCTACAGTACCTTACTGGTAATAACTTTCGAAACGAATGTTGATTCTTACTCTTTAATTTTTATTAATTAACTTGTCCATCCGTAGACAATAGCTAAAGTATATATTTTGTCCAAATGTACATGCGAATTTTATGTAAATTCATAACATGGAAATGGAACAGATGTCAGTAGATACCAGTAATAGCTTCCAATATACATATACCAGACCGGTACATGCTTCTGTTCTCGTAAGTTCGTAGCCCATTGCATAAACCTGTTCTTTGCCTGGTAAGCAGCAAATGGTTTTTTAGATCATGAAAAAAGTTCTTAAACTGCGGTTTAATTTTTTCTTCTGAAATTTCTCTGTTGTCTGTGTACTGTAAAGCTAAATACCGCTAAGGCTCACATGATTCTGTTTGTGCGTTCTTTTTGCTCGTTGCGAAGGAGTTGTTACAGTTGTTGTAGTCGACATTTGTCTGATAACTCTGATATTATGTTGTGGTAATTAAAACGCATTTGTTTATATTTGGTGAGTGTAAGGCAGTACTTTTACCTTTCTGAATGGATGCATGCAGATTATCCACGGAGGTCTATGCTTTGTTATGATATGCGGATAACCCTCTTTTGTAATGGAAAAACTGGTTTTAAACGGCAAGTGGTGGAGCCCCAAACTGTTAATCCATGCCGGTACATTCCAAGAGGCTGTAAATAGCAAAAGTGTGCTATTCTAACACCTTCTGTACTGCAGATGTTTGAGATTCCAGTAGTTCTTAGAGCAAAAACGGCTGCGCAACTTTCATTACATAGGTTTTATAACTTAAGTTTTCGCTAAGATATATATCCCAACAGTTTTGTGTATTCCAACAGTGTTGTATATCCCACTCTTTACAATATCGCACTTCTTTACCCAGCGCCTGGATTATATTTTCATTTTGGCGTTTTTTTCTAAATTTCATGTACGTGGTACTTTGTTTATTCAGCATTCATTTAATTTGAACATGTTAACAGTCAATCTGGACTGGATGTGCTGCTACAAGAGGACTTTGTAGGCCTAAGTACTTTTGTATAAATATTTCTCTGCAGTATTTTTGTCATACTGGTATCATCCATGAATAAAATGACTTTGAGCGAGTCTAGGTTGTTTATGCCATTTATATAAGTGAGAAACATTATGGGATGTCGAATGTTGCCTTGTGTTGTACAGCTATTTCGGTTTTCTGTCAATCTGATAATAAACTGAATTAAGTTACTTTGCTGGGTTGACTTGAACTCTACCTTCTGTGTTCCTTTTTCTAGTTATGATTCGAGCCACATTTCACATGTACATTTAAAACCAAGTGCTTCGAACATTTTTAACTGGGTCTTTAACAGTGGTGTATCAAATACCTTAGCGAGATCTAATTCGACACCACATTCACTCTTACCGTTTTCTAGCTTTCTCACTACTTGTTCAGGAGGGCACATTACTGTTCTTGCTGTGCGTTTACCTTCTTGAAAGCCAGTTTGATTACTGTTAACTCACTCATGGTCATTGTTGATTTGGTGCTTCATCAATCCCTCTAATCGTTCTGGAGAATGCCAAGAGGAATAATATGGGTGAGTACTTTCTACTTGTCATAGATTTTGAATGTTGGCTTCATTTATGAGAAGTTACGTTTTTGGAGAATATTTCTTTGCTGAACGATAAATACACATTATGTGACAATGGCCTTACACTCTGTGAAACTATGAATGCCACGTGAACTACATTTCCTAACATTTTACGTTTCAAATTTCGTTTCAGTGGCATTGAATGACTTTTGATGATGGATATTGCAGTTTGATATTAAAATCTGCATTTAATATTTCAGATTTTGTATATTTTGCATTACAAAGGATGCTGTATAAGACACTTCTTTATTACTAGAATTTGTTATTATTTTAGGTTGACATATGTAAGGAAATATGATGTTGTTGCTTAAAGAGATTCAAGAACTTGTCTTTCAACCAACTTCCCATCGCATTTATATTGAAGACAATAACAGCTGCTCTATAAGTAAATAGAATATTCAGCAGTGTTTCAAACTGATTAATGAATATCTCTACACACCCATGAAAGTTGTATAAATTACCATGAGTGTGACTTTCTCTTATTGTTCGTAAAATTACGCAGCTGCTACGTCAGAGTGGTGTTCCATACTCAAGAATTCTGCTTCACACATTCAGTTGCATCCTTTACCTGATTTGGTAAGGATAGATAGCAATTTCTTGCATCTGTTCTACAATATAAACTTGCTAGTAGTATGAATGTCTGCTGAGACTTCACAATTCAAAATCCTTGTACTAGTGCACCAAACTACACATGCTGTCAATATGGGCATCATTCATTGGAACTTCCACCGTAAATGGTTTACTTATCACCACAAAATTTGTAAAAGACTAGAATGGGAACTGTTTATAGTTATATTTACGTTTTACAGCGTAATGTTCCATTCTTTGCCCTTGTGGGAGACCAAAAGTCCATGAAAAGCAAAGGACTTTGCAATTCGATGGATGTTGACTGAACCCCTGTGTACAGTTGTGGCTGCTTTCGATGTTTGAAGAGCAACATTATCTGATTTCGATGTAATATATCCTTCTTGTGGTGGTGTTTCATCTGCCTTGGATGGAATATCTTTTGCTGCAACTGTTGTTGGTGCTGCTGTATTTGTTGTCATCATGTCTGTTGACACACTTTCTGCTGGTACTGCCCTCATTCTTCATACTGCTGTTGTAACTGATGTAAATTCTGCTGTTATTTCCACTTCTGCTGCTATTAGTACTGTTGCAGATGTTTCGATATTGGTGCTGCTATCCTTTCTGGCGCTATGACTTTATTGGTATAGAAGCTGCCAAATCATTCATAGCAGGTGTTGATAATGTTTTCACACTGTTGGATCTATTGCTGTTCTTCTGGGTCATCTCTCATTAAAGATTTTGGATCTGCAGATAGTGAATGGTCTTTTTCATACTTATGTCGCTGGTCCATCTGGTAATAGAGGAGTATAATTGACTGCTTCGTCTTTTTACAGAAGATCAAAGATCATTCTGTTACGTACAGCTTAGGCAGATATTACTGATGGGACAAATTTGCTTGAGAGGTTGATCTTTCTTTCAGCAGCACCAGCAATAAAGATGGGACAAGGATGGTCATCAGCAGAATGGCCGCCACATCGTGGGTCAAGCGATACTTCTGCTGGACTATGGTCTAGATTTAGGTCAGTTGCAAGCAGGAATGGAGCTTTTATTGCATTTTTTTTGTGAGTGATGGTTCTAATTCCAAATTTCTTTCCAGGAGAGGTGTATCAATCCTACGGTCCATATGCATCGATGTTTTCCACAGAATTCAGGTCATAGGTTGGAGTCTGTTCGACAGAGGAGGGCCAACGGCTATTACTTTCAAGGAAGCACAGCGTCAAATGCTGGAGAAAATTGAGAAAGAGTCAATGGCAGTTAATCCAGCCTCTGAGACAAGTAATGAAGATGATGTAGAGGGAAAGATTGAGGAACCATGACTGATGGATGGGGATTACAGTGCAACTACATTAGAATCACAGGTAATATTCTGTCTCTGTATTCAGCAGTTGGACTATATGAAGACATTACCTGCTATTATGTGTTTTCTGAGTCCATAAGTTAGTGTTGTAACTTCTTTCATTATAATAAAAGTTGAAGAACTAGAAATAATGACCAGGAGGAGAGTGCTCGTATAACACATTGTCACAAATTTTATATAAGATATCATTTTATATATAGTGGGTATCAATGTGTATAAAGTTGTGCCGTACCAGAGAGCAAATTTTTGCGAACTACAGAAATGCTCTGCGTATGTCAGTGCTATGGAGAATGCATACCTATTATTCTTCGTCTCCCGTTAATAAAGACAAACAAATCCATCATTGGTTCTTTATTTTCTAGCCATGGCTGCTATCTTGTACTGATATGACCAAACTTCCAACACCTCTGGTGCTTGAAAGCTTTTTAATAAATATGTGATAGCCAATGAAAGTTTTACAATGTGTGTCTGCAGTTTGACCTATTGCGCTCAAAATTTACACCTACTGCTTTTCCACACATTTAATATGTTTTTAATTTGTTGTAACACCTCAAATTGATTATTCCTGTAAGTAGGAAACTGACTATGTTTTACCCTTTTTACTTCTCTCTGCTCACTGCCGGTATTGTAAATGCAGGACTGGTTTGAGAACATTTTTCCACAAAAGCAACTTATGATTTGGCGTCCTCCAATTTCCCTTTTACACTTTCACCTGTGTCAGTTTTTGTAACTAATTGTAATACACCTTGTATAAAAATGTTACACATGGGCGCCTCTCTCTGCATGGCATCCCAAGTGGCAGCTTGTGTTGCTAGGGTCTTAAATCAGTTGTGTGTATAGACTGAACACAGCAGTCATTAACTGAGTCAGCTAGATGATAAGCTGCTCAAGAACATGTGTTAAGCACTATCTCACTTTTATCAATAGCTTTCTTTAGCTTAAACTGACGATAAAAATATTACATTATTTAGTACTCTTGATTAGCCATTTTCCAAGGAACTATTTTCTACATAAACTATTTGTTCCTGTAAAATAACACAGAAAAATTTATATCATTGTATAGCCACATACCTTGCAGAAACAAGAATTCTTATCAGGTACTTAATTCACACATATTTATTCTTTGATGATATTAACAATCACTGTAAAATTAAATGGACATTATAAGACATCTGACAAAAGATTTGGCCTCCTTGTGTAGCATTCAAATTCTGGCTCTATCAACAGGTGTGGATACTAACAATATTATTCTCACAACCTAAATCCATAAATTTTGTTAATGAATGTACACAAAATAAAAATGTTTATGATTGAAAAGTCAATAGAAAAGTATCATCAGTACTTATCACCCCTTACTTCATAGCATACTGTAATAGTTTATGTAGGTTTGATGTCTGCACGTTCCTGTTTATGATATGATAAGTGTCAATAGAGATTTGAAATAGAAAGCCTATGTAGATGAATAGCCACCACACATAAGTGTGAAAGCTGCTGCTTTCCTGTTAGTTATATCATCTTCATTTATATTTTAACATTTATGACAGGTTACAATTATGTGATTGTGCCTCATGATTGACAGTGTTGCAGTTTGTTTCTTGTTTCACAACAGGTTACTTAAGCACAGATAGACAAAATTACACACATTGTAGTCAGTTCTTAATTGACAAGAGAACTAAGTGCAACCAAACAAATATTTTGTGCTTGTATTTTTTATAATGCCTTATTCAAGAGAATAATGTGTGATGAGTAGGTTTTTCATTCTTGAAGTCATGAAAATCAGAGTTTGTTTAAATCTTGAAGTATTTTATCTTTCATCTTACAACTGCTTTTATCATTCATTGTGTGTTGTGTTAACACCATTTACTGTACTTTGTAATTTCTCTTTTTTAATTTCTTCTTTTTTATAGTACAGTTTTTCTATTTTACCATTACAGTTTCCTCTACTGCCTTTGTATCTGCTATTGTGTCATCAGTTCTGATCCTTGTGCAAATTTCTGTCTTCTAGTTGATTGACTGATTGATTTTTATTTGGTCCCATTTGTTAACACTATGCATAGAGTCTTTACTTGTAATATAGGACAGGTCAAGTAAACCTAATGTGTTAAAAATATTCAGTCTATATATTAAAATACAAAACATGAAGTTCACAAATATGATAGTAATGTTGTACTCATTTTTTTTCTCAATTTGTACTTATGTCTGAAAGTTATTTATATACTCTATAACACAAATTTCTATAGAGAAGACATACAAAAACATATGATGCATACAATATATTCAGATGTACAAGATATACACACTGATATCCATATTCCTCATTAATTACACATGAACTTCTCTATTTAAGAAAATTATTTTTCCATTAAATAATTCTCAATGAATTAGTTTTATTCTTTTTTTTATTCATGTTGGTTCTAACTGCCCTTTTAGCAATCCACGTGTACTTTTTGTATTATTTCTGCTAAGGTCACTGCAAACAGTAATTCCGTATTTTAAGTGTAATTCAACAAGAACACAATACACTTTACATAGAAGTTGTTTGCTGGTATAATGTATGAGTGTATTGTGACAAATATTACAGATCTTACTTTACAGCAGACTTCGTCTACATGTTGTCTCTACAGGAGCTTAATCTAAAGTTTAATTCTAATAAACTATATAGAGGTACATCTTCCACTCGTGTTTCATCTGATGAATATAGCCATGTGATCTTCCTTTTCTCTCTTCATGATCACCATGAAAATTGGCTTTGTAGGTTTATAATTACATCATTTTGTATAAGCCATTGCACTATGTTATCTGCTGAAATAATTGCACTTCTTTCGAATGTTCCCAGATATTTGTTCTTTCTCATTCATTTCAATATTTTTTGTTATAGAAAAGAGGAACAAAAGTTGCCTAAGTATATATTCTTTAGGCACGGCATGGCCCTGATTTCAGATCTGTATCCAGAATTTGTAATCTCATACTGCTTTCTATTTGTAACACATGATTTTATCCATTGCACTGCATGTCCACATACGTGATAGCTACCAAGATTTTCAATTATTGGTGTATAGGTGATTGTGTTGAAAGATTTAAGAATATCCAGAAATACAGAAAACGCTGAGTTTTTTGTCTGCTTCATCTAAAACCTATTCTGTTAGGCTAGAGATAGCTGTTTCTGCAGATTTACCTTTTTGGTAACCATGTTATAACACAATTAAAATACTACGTTTTTTTTAGGAAAGTAATCAATTTTTAAGCATAAGCATCTCTAGCATTTTTGAGAAATCAGATATTAGAGCCACTGGTCTGCAAATAAGCAGGAGTGAAAGTGGTTCAGACATTTCCTCACTCATGTGCTTTATTAGAAAACTTGATTGTTCACTATCTCCTTAAGAATTCTTATATTTTAATTTTTGAATCATTTTTGTGAGATCTTGTGTGTTTATTGATTCCACAGACATTGACTAACGTGAGTACCTCAGTGTTCTAGGCTGCTTCAGTCCTTGATGATTTCTTTCGCACTTCAAATTTTGCACGGTATCTATGAAATTTCTGTTAGGTATATTAGCAATTTTTGTTCCATATTTAACTATAGTGTTCTCAGTTTTCATTGACTTAGTAATATTGTGTTATCTGAAATCTTTTTGCTGTAAATTTCACAATTTATTATGTCTCTTGGCGTTTTATGATTTGAATTTGTTTTTTATATATTTCTTGAACTGGCCTTTGCTTCTCATATTAACTGTCTATACTTCTTTCGACACTGTTTAGATGGCTTCATGATCCCTCTTTGTCTGAAATGCTTTAGTCTGATCTACTATTTCTTTTCTGTTCTATTGACTATGGTGACCCAGCTTTCTCTGGCAGGAATTTACTGAAGACTGAATGAAAATGGAGCGTTACTGTGTTAAGAAATAAATGATATATCTCCTCTGCACATTGTCTTGCATTTTTTCGGGCCAACTTTCGTTCCTCAGTCATATTTTTAAAGTCTTCATGTTTTTTAGACTTATAATCCTGGCTTCTCTCATTTTTCTTCATTTCGATCTCGCAGTTTTGAAGATGTAACAGAGAAGACTTGTTAATGATAACCACACAGTTCTTTTTAATACTATGCTAAAAAGGATGTGATGTGATAGAGAATAAACTGATGATGTACACAAGAAATATGAAATGATTTACACTGATAATAAATATTGCTATGGCATTCCCTTTAAAAAGAGTAAAATAAATGAAAGCTGAACACATGTCTAACACAAGGGATTAAAAAATTTGTCATCACTCTTACAAACCTAAGTAAACATGCCAAAATGAATGCAACAATAATGCGTACTACAGAAAATACAGAAGGGTTTGTAGGAAAGTTCTACAGGCAACAAAGAGGCTAAGTAGTAAGTCATGTATGAACAGGGCAAGCAGTACATAAAAATCAATTTACAATGTTATCAAGAGTAGCACAGGATAATGTAAAAGTAAAATCCATATCTTCATAATAAAACGTCAAGGTAATGTGATAGAAGATGCTCAACACATTGCCAATATATGCCTCTATGGCGAGTGTTCATCAGAGACAAGGGTATCGTGAGGAATGCCCCAGGGAAGTGTTATAGGACTGCTGTTGTTTTCTATATACATAAATGATTTGGTGGGCAGGGTGGGCAGCACTCTGGGGTTGTTTGCTGATGATGCCATGGTGTATGGTAAGGTGTCGAAGTTGAATGACTGTAGGAAGATGCTAGATGACTTAGATAAAATTTCCAATTGATGTGATGAATGGCAGCTAGCCCTAAATCTGGAAAAATGTAAGTTAATGTGGATTAGTAGGAAGAATGAACCTGTAATCTACAGATACAGTATTACTAGTGTCCAGGTGGACACAGTCAAGTTGTTTAAACATCTGGGTATAACACTGCAAAGCAATATGAGGTGGAACGAGCATGTGAAACCTGCGGTAGGGAAGGCAAATGGTAGACTTCGGTTTACTGGAAAAATGTTCGGAAAGAGTCATTCGCCTGTAAAGGAGGCTTCATATAGGACGCTGGTGAGACCTGTTCTTGAGTACTGCTTCAGTGATTGGGATCTGTACAAGATGAGATTGAAGGAACACATTGAAGTAATTCAGAGTTGGGCTGCTAGATTTGTTACCAGTAGGTTCAAACAAAATGTAAGCCTTACAAAGATATTTTGGGAATTCAAATGGGAGTCCCTGGAGGGAAGGTAGCGTTTATTTCAGGAAACACTATAAAGAAAATTTAAAGGATCACGAAGATAAGATATGAGAAATGAGCGCTCATACGAGACATATGGACAGCTGTTCTTCCCTCACTCTATTTGTGAGTGGAACAGGAGCAGAAATGGCTAGTAGTGGTACAAGGTACCCTCTGCCATGCTCCTTATGGTGGCTTACAGAGTATCTATGTAGATTTAGATGTAGAATAGACATTATGTGAACATTGCACCATACCTAACAATAAAAATACCAACTTTTGAAAAGAAGGTATTTATGCTTGCAGAAACAGAACCTGAGGTGAGAATACCTAATGAGCATTGAAAAATAAAATGTCTAGTGACATTGACAAAATTCAAGACAAGGTAATCAAACATAGCTACAACAGTATAGATTCTCAGCTAATTGGCATTATTTATACTTCTTTCAGCAGGATAGTCATTCCATGAAATCTAAAGTTACCAGTAATAAGGCCACCCTACAAAAAGGATATACAGCTCATATAGATAATTATAGATCAGTTTCACCGCCAACAAGATTTTGTAAAGTAACTGAAAAATAATGTATGAAAGACTGGCTGACTTTGTGAATAAAAATAAAATATTGACTAATGCTCAAAATGGGTTAAAGAAGAACAAAGCAACAGAAACAGCAGTCTTTTAGTTCATGAACATGTTCCTAAATATGAGGGTTGGAACTTAAATTGTGGCAACTATTTATTCACAACCGATACAAAACGGTTACACATTTGCAACTGTTATTGTCCTTCACTGAGGAGGACTTCTAGTTTTTTGTTGCCTAGATAGTGAATGTTTCACAGCAGTCCTTTAATTTTATTTTGCTTTGGATAATCCCTGAGCTGTCAAAATCAGCTGCAGTTAGAGACTGGTATATGACCATATACTATTTTTTTACCTTGTACAACTTCTCTTCTGGTGCCTGTGGGATAACAAAATCTTTTGCTAAGGATAGGGAACTGTTTGTAAGGCCTACTCTCAGCTAAGTCTTCGTTTCTTTCTTTTCTATTTGTTCAATATTTCTCAATGAAGTTGCTAATTGATGCTTTTTTTACATTTTAATATATTTTACATTCTTCTTGTGGTGATATATATATATATATATATACACTCCTGGAAATTGAAATAAGAACACCGTGAATTCATTGTCCCAGGAAGGGGAAACTTTATTGACACATTCCTGGGGTCAGATACAACACATGATCACACTGACAGAACCACAGGCACATAGACACAGGCAACAGAGCATGCACAATGTCGGCACTAGTACAGTGTATATCCACCTTTCGCAGCAATGCAGGCTGCTATTCTCCCATGGAGACGATCGTAGAGATGCTGGATGTAGTCCTGTGGAACGGCTTGTCATGCCATTTCCACCTGGCGCCTCAGTTGGACCAGCGTTCGTGCTGGACGTGC
The DNA here is from genome assembly GCF_023864345.2 of Schistocerca serialis cubense. Taxonomy (NCBI): domain Eukaryota; kingdom Metazoa; phylum Arthropoda; class Insecta; order Orthoptera; family Acrididae; genus Schistocerca; species Schistocerca serialis. Next base: position 530,266,865 of record NC_064640.1, read on the forward strand.
AGACCGCGTGAGACGACGCTTCATCCAGTCCCAAACATGCTCAATGGGGGACAGATCCGGAGATCTTGCTGGCCAGGGTAGTTGACTTACACCTTCTAGAGCACGTTGGGTGGCACGGGATACATGCGGACGTGCATTGTCCTGTTGGAACAGCAAGCTCCCTTGCCGGTCTAGGAATGGTAGAACGATGGGTTCGATGACGGTTTGGATGTACCGTGCACTATTCAGTGTCCCCTCGACGATCACCAGTGGTGTACGGCCAGTGTAGGAGATCGCTCCCCACACCATGATGCCGGGTGTTGGCCCTGTGTGCCTCGGTCGTATGCAGTCCTGATTGTGGCGCTCACCTGCACGGCGCCAAACACGCATACGACCATCATTGGCACCAAGGCAGAAGCGACCCTCATCGCTGAAGACGACACGTCTCCATTCGTCCCTCCATTCACGCCTGTCGCGACACCACTGGAGGCGGGCTGCACGATGTTGGGGCGTGAGCGGAAGACGGCCTAACGGTGTGCGGGAGCGTAGCCCAGCTTCATGGAGACGGTTGTGAATGGTCCTCGCCGATACCCCAGGAGCAACAGTGTCCCTAATTTGCTGGGAAGTGGCGGTGCGGTCCCCTACGGCACTGCGTAGGATCCTACGGTCTTGGCGTGCATCCGTGCGTCGCTGCGGTCCGGTCCCAGGTCGACGGGCACGTGCACCTTCCGCCGACCACTGGCGACAACATCGATGTACTGTGGAGACCTCACGCCCCACGTGTTGAGCAATTCGGCGGTACGTCCACCCGGTCTCCCGCATGCCCACTATACGCCCTCGCTCAAAGTCCGTCAACTGCACATACGGTTCACGTCCACGCTGTCGCGGCATGCTACCAGTGTTAAAGACTGCGATGGAGCTCCGTATGCCACGGCAAACTGGCTGACACTGACGGCGGCGGTGCACAAATGCTGCGCAACTAGCGCCATTCGACGGCCAACACCGCGGTTCCTGGTGTGTCCGCTGTGCCGTGCGTGTGATCATTGCTTGTACAGCCCTCTCGCAGTGTCCGGAGCAAGTATGGTGGGTCTGGCACACCGGTGTCAATGTGTTCTTTTTTCCATTTCCAGGAGTGTATATATATATATATATATATATATATATATATATATATATATATATATATATATATATATGATGTGACTTACCAAACGAAAGCGCTGGCAGGACGATAGACACACAAACAAACACAAATATACACCCAAAATTCAAATTTTGTGTGTATGTTTGTGTGTGTTTGCTCATACGACACATATGGACAGACACATAAACAAACACAAACATACACAAAAAATTTGAATTTTGTGTGTATGTTTGTGTGTGTTCGCTCATACGAGACATATGGACAGCTGTTCTTCCCTCACTCTATTTGTGAGTGGAACAGGAGCAGAAATGGCTAGTAGTGGCAAAAGGTACCCTCTGCCATGCACCTTATGGTGGCTTACAGAGTATCTATGTAGGGAAACATTCCACGTGGGAAAAATATATCTAAAAACAAAGATGATCTGACTTACCAAACGAAAGTGCTGGCAGGACGATAGACACACAAACAAACACAAACATACACACAAAATTTGAATTTTGTGTGTATGTTTGTGTGTGTTTGTTTGTGTGTCTATCGTCCTGCCAGCACTTTCGTTTGGTAAGTCAGATCATCTTTGTTTTTAGATATATTTTTCCCACGTGGAATGTTTCCCTCTATTATATGTGTGATGTTTTAGTTATTACATTTATTGCTTCACCAGTTTGTTCTGATGAAGCACACCAATATGGGAAGTATATGCCAGAAGATGTAGTATAGTTTTACACTTGCATAAGTGTTAAATGAAATAAATGATACTGTATTTATGGAGACTTTTTCCACACTGATAGTTGTTACCTGCAATACCAAAAGCAATCTTCAGTTGTGTAATTAAAATTATATGTAATGTGTGTGAACAGATAATTAATGGCCTTAGCCTACTGGAGATCCAAAGTATGCAATCCTGCTAAGAAGAAAACATGTCCAGACTGTTTAGGAATTGTAAACTTGAAATAGGTTTATAATGTCTTACTTCTATATATCCACTTCATTTGAAATCATCTTATGCTGCTGCTAACAAATACTGTCACTAGATTAGTGTAATGATAATAATAATAATAATAATAAGATGCTTGAACAGGTCTCTACACATGGATCAGTCAAAACTTCCCTCAGTGTTCCTTCTGATGATGTACAATAAATAAAGTATCACATTTTGATAACTTAATCCAGTAATGTTTCCCAAAGGGCAACAGGGAGAAGTGTACATAAAATTTACTTGCCTATTTGTCTGCTTGTAATTATATGTATTACAGTGTAATTGATTATCCACTAGAACAAAATGGAGTGTAGCTCCTGCAGCTTAATGTAGCTGATAGCGTAACTTAGCTGGGGCCTCTGAATGAATAAGGTATGTTTGAAACTCACTAATAATATAGATCCATATTCAAAGCTGCTTCTTACTTAACAAATAACTGATAAGACTAGAAGGTGTAATACCAGTTGTATTGGACGGTTAGTTGTTGGTCATATTTTCTAAACTTTCATAATATATGTTTAGTCATGTGTGGAAAGTCACTAATTGACCGCAAAAAATTTGAAAGTATGCTGTATAATTATTTAGAGGTATGAATATATCCAAAACACAATTTAATAGCCAGATTAATTTGATATTTTGCATGTTTTGCCAATTATAATGGTGAAATTACCTGTATTTTAAAGAACACATTTTTTAAAATTTCGAAACTAGTTATATCTTACGAAAACTACAGCACAGTAACTACTGTATGTCAGATCTAGCACTGAAATTCTTCTCAGTATCTAACATGGTAAACTGTCAGTGAATTTTTGATAAATGAGAATTGATGGATACATGTTTATTACATGTCTCAGAAAGGGGGTGAATACAAAGCAGTATCTATTAATCATTCTAATATTTGTAGTACAGTAATTTTATGGCTATTGTTCTCTAATACACATGTGTTCATTGTGTGTTTCAGTAATGATCTCCATGATCTTTCCACCTGAAGACTCAGTATTATCTATTAACTGGAACTGTTAAAGCATAAATGAATTGTCAAAGCAAAAGAAAAAAATATGTTTAAATGTTAGTCAAATTATAAAATAATTATAAATAAATAAATCAATTTCCTAACTAAGAAATATAGGTATCTCTTGTCAGTAAATAAAAGCTTTGCTAACAAAATAATAGTTCCTTTCTCAAAAATTTTGTTTCTGGCAGATGTTTGGTACTTTCTTTGAGACATGGCATCACTAATGTAATGGTCATATATATATATATATATATATATATATATATATATATATATATATATATATATATATATATATATATATATATATATATACACACACACACACACACACACACACACACACACACACACACTCAAATTCAGAATATTGACCAAAAAATTAGACAAAGTATTATCTATCAGACAGAGCAATTGAGCTAAAAGCCAAATAAAAACTAGTACACAATTCCCATGGCAGGCTTATAGGACTATAACCGCATTAGTACATCAATAAAAACACTTGTGGAACCAAATAAGATATTGCACAATGAATGAATGTAGATTTTTAATTTACTTTGTTCTTGTGAATGGATGGATATACTTTTAACATAAAGTACAGGGTGGTTATAATTCAACTTTTTCTGCTGAAGAGGGCCCTCATGAGAAACGGACAATTGTAGGATAGCAAAATTTTCTGGAAACATTTGTAAGGATATCCAGAAGATAAATAACAAATAAACCGTTAAAAGAAATAAATTTCAATTTCCATATGAAAGGATAACATTTGTTAACTGTGTACAATGTTTACATTCTTGGTTACATTACATTCCTCAATGCATGATGACCATCTGCACCCACGACAGCCCAGAACCACACTAGAGATAATGGTGGACTGTGGAATGTTCAGCTATTGTGACCCAGCTCATGCACTACTTGGAGGTTGCACAGTGACTCCAGCATTCTCAGCCATGGTAATGGTAATTTCTTCAACGATTTGTTGCACAATTGGCCATCAACCTCTCCCAGGAGCAAGTTGCAAATCGCCAGTTAATTCATACTTCTGAATCATGTTCTTCAACCCTGGTACAGAAAGAGAACCTCTCTGTACTCCTTTAATGCAGTGATGCTCATGAAAGACATGAGCACTGTTGCTATTGTTTTGATAAAACAGTTTTATGAGCAAAGCTTTGCTCACCTTGTCCACACCCACAATGACCATCTTCAGCTGTAAGGCACACTGATGCTTCTTTTTCAACCGTATATCAGCGTACAAGTACAGACACGTATTGGCTTGTTGTGACACTAACAATGCAAATTCTATTACGCACTGTCTGAACAACAGTCTCGTGAGTTTGATACCCATATGGTAAATAGTTTTCCATCTACAGTGGCTCAAGTTGTGAAACTTTAACTATAGCCACCCTGTATAATCTACAGAGCCAGGATGAGTGCTACCGTACAGGTGAACTAGGGAGTCACCTAGACCACCAAAATTTGGGGGAACCATAGCTTATGGCTGAAGTAAAGTAACTTTGTGTTTGATAAATTGCAATATTACAGGACAGTGTTGCCAGCATGCAGCAATCCACAGTTAACAAACCTCTGCACATACCTTAGAAACAAGCAACACTGCAAGTGAAAGGGTCATGAGAAAGAAACGATATCAGCAGGTGGCTAGACATCCCCACTGAGCTCACTAAGTTATTTAATTGAAGTGTAGTCAGAAATACAGAAAATTTAACAAACTGGATTTAGTGTCCATTTACATTTTTAAAGGTTTTTCCTCCTGACCAACATAAAATGAAGTCATTAACTCAAGGCAACACAGCATTACTTGACAATGATGCAAATCAGTCACTAGTGACCTAATAGCATCTGATATGCTTGTACTAGCTCACAGCAAAAACAGTGGATGAACCACCACTTGGTGCCCACCCTTCCCAAACAAAGAGTACACTGCTTAATAAAATAACAGTGTGTTGATTGACCCTGTAATGTTTCTATTTCTCATAAAAAACTGAATTATGTACAGGCCAGGCAATAATTTTTTTATGTGATTGTTGTTCAGTTATGCATATGCGTATGCAGCCATTTTGAATTTAAAAGAGTGGATTTTTGTGATGAAATGGTATCTGTTTGTTTAACTGTTAATTCCTAAATAAATTCTAGAATATTTTTCATAGTACATCAAGGTGGCACAGCGCAATTATGTTCCCAGTCTCCTCTCAAATATTAAGATATAGACAAGACTTATAGACTACTTGTATTATTATATTCCTGTCAGGAAAAAGAGAACTCCACACTGAAATGCAGTGCAACATTATTAAAAAATTGTCTCTGTTCAAGAAGATTAATTCCATTTGCTGAACAATCATGGGCAATGGTGGCCCAGGTACAATACTTCTTACAAGTTAGTTGTGGGCATGTGGAACAGGAATAATGTCCAGGGGTTAGAGAATGGGTTAGATAATGATATTAGTGATCTTATGGCATTGTGCCTGGTAACCCCACTGGGGGAGGTATGACCACTGCATTGCAAGTCTTTTCAGTTGATGCCACATTGGACAACTTTTGTGTTGATGATGATGAGAATGACACAACATCTAGTCCCTAAGAGGAGAAAATCTCTGGGAATCAAACTCCAGCCTCCTGCATGGGAGTCAGATGTGTTGACCACTTGGCTAAGGGGGTGGACATCATATTTGTAATCATGCAGTTTCAGGTGTAATGACTGTACCCTGGGTTAATTACTGAGTAGCGTTACATGGAGTAAGAACATTGTCCCCTTAGGACAGATTGTGAATTTCAGGTGAAAGTTCTGCATTTTGACATATGCAGGAAATATGAAGTCCTCAGCTCTAAGCAATGGTAAGGAACATTTCAGTTGTTCTGACAGACTGCACAGTAGAGTTTCAGTAAATACTCATAAAAAAATATATTACATGTCTATCAAACCTGTTTTTTTATCAAGATGTGACGTTTTCATTTTTTTTAAATTGTAATTTCTTCCCACAATTCTATTCTAAACATTTTGTCAGTGAGTACCTATCACAGTTTACTAGCAAGCCAATTGCACTTAACATCATTTTCTATTGATTTACCACTGTTTGCTTCCTGGGCAAGTTAAGAAAACATACTGTGAAACCTCTTCATAATATATACTTAGAAGGTCCTTTTATGGTTGACACTTTTTGATGATAAACAACCTTGTAGGTACATATTTTGCATGTCATAACATTTCAGCTGCCAGAAATTTCTGAATATGTGTTGCTTGTCTTCCACAAGGAATGCCAAAATATTTTCACAAAAGGACATTGCCTTGCCCCTGTGTGTTCTGCATGTCTTCCCTTCATTCCCCTTTCTCTTAATTTGTTACTGTATATCTCCATGTTTTTCCTTCTTCCAACCTCATTGTAGGCCCTGCTAATCATTTGCATCAACTTCATCTGCTTTCAAAAAGTCAGGACATGGAAGCAAGCATTTTTATGATGTTCCTCTAAATCAATAGAAATTCAGAGTTATCAGCTTAACATCCCAATATCTCAGACTAATTTCATGCACAAAAGTTAAATTCATTCATTGATAGATAGTTAGATGTATGTACTCAGCAACACCTTCATACATACACCGAATATAAATATACAACCAACAGAGGGCTTATAGTATATATAATTGCAGTGATGATGTGCATAAGCAGGTAAACACGTAATTGACTTTTGTTCATATGGATTTCAGTGTATGGATCCAGCTGTAGATAACACTTTATAAGACAGCACTGTAAGCATCTTACTACAGCGTACTGAGGTGCTTAACATGCCTGCTATCACACTGCCATGAAAATGCACGTAAGCTATGATAAGCAATGTGACTCAACATTGCTTACTTGCTTAGTGAAATATGCACTCCTTTTTATGCGAATTTCCATTCAGGAAAGTTACAGGCGCTTTATTGGAGTCATATTTATTCACATCATCCTCAAACAACTGATTCCTGGAAAGTATTTTCTTGGCACGACAACTGCATACTTTATGACTACAGGCAGGGATGTCTGTCGCAGTTACCACTGTTTACATGTACACATCCTGCCAAAGTCACCACTAGCTAGAATCTGAATTCTGAGATAATGCTGCTATTCCTTGGATTATCATGAAACTTTCAGCTAATCAGACTAAAGCTCCTCACTTATTATTTGTTTTGTGTTATAACTCAGAGTCTCCCATCCTGTGTTGCTTACCACTGTTAAGAGCTAAGGTCTTCGTATATGTGTAACAGTTGTCACTACCTCAGGTCACTGCTAACAGCGGACGTAATAATAATTTTCTTAAAATTTTATTTTCATAGTTGCATGCACGTGAGATACGAATTTGGTTTTGGATGTGCTGAACCTACTGAACAAACTTACTGAATGTGTCAAGTAAGATTCACAAATGCAGCTCCTTTCTTGCTATCTGAGTAACAGAAGACATAATTATGGTGGTGAAAATGCTGTCAATATCAAATTATACTATCTATTTGTTTCTGCCTCTTCCTCTTGTTAGCCCTATAAGTCTTATGATATGAACAGCAATATATTATTTTTCACTGATGTGGGTACTTTCAAAGTGTATATTTTGTGATATGATATTATATTGTTGTGGACTTCACTCTGAAGACTGGTTTGATGCAGCTCTCCATGCTACTCTATCCTGTGAAAGCTTCTTCATCTCTGGGTAACTTCTGCAATTTAAATCCTTCTAGCACCACATTTCAAAAGCTTCTATTTTCTTCTTATGTAAACTGTTCACCATCCATGTTTCACTTCCATACATGGCTACACTCCATTCAAATACTTTCAGAAAAGACTTCCTAACACTTAAATCTTTATTTGATGTTAACAAATTTCTCTTTTTCAGATACACTTTTCTTGCCATTGCCAGTCTACATTCTATATCTTTTCTACTTTGGCCATCATCTGTTATTCTACTGCCCAAACAGCAAAGCTCATCTACCACTTCAGCTGTCTCATTTCCTAATCTAATTCCCTCAGCTTCACCCAATCTAATTCAACTACATGCCATTATTCTTGTTTTGCTTTTGTTGATGTTCATCTTACAGCAGCCTTTGAAGATACTACCCATTCCATTCAACTGCTCTTCCAAGACTTTTGCTGTCTCTGACAGAAACTGGTATTATATGACCTATTAAATATGATACTGTATGACCTTTTACATGTTTTTGTGAATCACACAGAAAAAAAGAGAAGGGTACATGTATATGGCTAAATCTGTGAACCCAGACTCTATCTTTTTTAATTAAAAGTCTAGTTTCTGTTTGTATGGTCTTAGCTTTGCATCTAGTACTGCAGTCAGTTTCTACTAATATACTTCAGATGTGTGCTGTAGCCTTCAGGTTACAGTGCATATATTTAACCAGTTTCTGCTATAGCACAGCTACATGCCTTAGTAAACAGGCAAGAGGAGGGTTGGATACTAGTTTATGGTATAGATAGTCATTATGCAGATATATTCATGTGAAAATGAATAGAACACATATTGTAAACAACATTGCACACATGAAATTTTGACCTGTGAAGATAAGGTAATGCACTGGTAGCAAACATTCTCTTCTTAATAAAAGCGTTTGTGGTTACAAAGTATCAAAGTATGTTGCAAGTATCAATTAGATAAGCACTAATTTTCCTGATGTAGTGTTTCATGGAGTTTGAGGTGAGCAAAAATAAAAATAAATAAATCAATAAAACACATAGTACTTGTGTAATAAAGAAGTTATTAGTTAATGAAGTCATAGCAAACATATGAGACATTCATACAAACTCTCACTCCACTGGTGTACATGGTAAAATTGAAATGAGTGAGTAAACCCTCTTAATGTTGTAAATGTGGTTCATTGCATGTCTCTTTCATCAGAAATGGAGGTTTTATTGAACACCAGTTCATACAAATAAATCTCATAAAATAATAGATCCTGATTTTTCTGAATTAAATTGAAACAAAGACCTCTAGAGGTTAGCAATTAAAGTACTCTGGAGATTTACTGAAAAACTCAAATGTTAGTGCTGGAGAACACTGTCACTTGGTCAGAAATAACTTGGAGTAGCTGGGAATAACAGATTCCAAATCAATGTCCAGAAATTAGCCAAGCATTGCAAGGTTATCTTAAACAAGTCCATAATAGAGCACGTAGCAGGTATCAGTGAGCTAAGTGAGGTTTTAATGGTCCATGGCAGACCTTAAATATGCCATTTTTGTTTATGTAGATGACTTGGTGATGATGGATGTATCACTCTTTGCTGCACCTAGCGACCATGCCAGACTTATGTGTAAGCATATCGTCTATTCATTGTAACATAATGTGGGATTGCATAACTACAGTCACTATTTCACTGTGCCTTGAGTTATATTAAAATGAATGGGATAACATGCTGTATGGTGGTCTGAAGTTGGGTAGTCTGTATTCTTCATGAATCTGGTGTTCTGCTTTAGTCACTTGTCTGCAGATTGAAATTTCACAGTCTCATTCACAACCTTATCAATTACCACATGGGTGAGCAATTTGTTGTGGTCTGACTTAATAGCATGCCTCCAAGAAATGTGTTTCAGAACAGGGGATTTGTTAAATAATTTAATGGTTGTTGTTTGTACAGAGCACACTGAGTGGAGAGAATGTCTGAATATAATATGCCTAACCAATTTCCAAAAAATGTTGTAAACACTTAGTACTTGCATGCCATATTCATTAGACAATGCGTGACACTTTGCTGTGGTGTGACAGACTGACATCACATGTGCCCTTTCTGCTAGTATAAGTTTTCTGTTTACATCTGAACATCTTTTGAAACCTAGTGTGCATTCTAGTCATAAAGTTTATGTTTATTCTGTAATTACACATATACACACACCAACTGAATTTTTTCATAAAGAGTTTTCTCATCTTTTCAGGTTTTACGCTGTTTGTATTAATTACCAATTATTTCAAACATGAATATCAATCCATAGAAAATACAAGGTAAAACAGAAACAGCCACATAGGAGGACTGTATCATATTACACTCTCAGACATTGGCTTTATTAAGAGCAAACACACACTCACAAAGAAATAGAGAGAATCACTGCAGTCTCCTAGCACTGCTGCCTGCCTGGAGTCAGTAGTTATATTGGCTCGTGTGTGTGTGTGTGTGTGTGTGTGTGTGTGTGTGTGTGTGTGTGTTTGTGTGTGTGTGTGATAGAGAGAGAGAGAGAGAGAGAGAGAGAGAGAGGGAGAGAAGGGATGTGGGTTAGGAATTACTATGTTGGTGTGAGATATAAAGGTATGTCAAGGGTATGCGCCTGACTTGACAGCTATGCAAGGAGGCCAGTGACTGGGTTGCTTCCACAACAACAAACACTGAGAAAATAGTAGAAGGGAAAAGTGAAGATTCTAAAGTAGGATATAGACGAAAGGAAATGAAAGCACTAGTGAGCTGTGATGTAGTAGATAACCAGGAAGAGATGAGGGAAATGTCACACTAACTGGCAGTAGCAGAGTGAATTAGGATGCAAACAGAAAGAATAAAAGCATGTAGGGGAGAGGGAAATCAGAGATTAATTGCAGGAGTGGGCTGCACCAAAGGACACATTGCTGAATGATTTTCCAACTGTGTGGTAAAAGTGCATTTTGGAAGGGAAGATAGCGATGGCACAGATTATGTAGAATTACCAGAGAGAAACATACTATTTAGAAAAGGGTAGTCTGTAGAAGTAGAAGTAGAACTTTACTGCCTCATAGCATACAATTTCAAGCCATTGAATTAAATGTACAGGAGACTCGTCAAAACACAAAAGCTGGTTTACAATATAATGTATAGTACTGAATAATTACTTAATTAAGCAATTAATAATTTTTCTTCAAAAAATTAACTTTCTTGACTAGCATATAATCATGCCCACTCTACTACGTGGAACTGTTCAGTGGAACTGATGGATAAAGTTGTTCCTTTCACACCTTGTCATGTCTCTGGTGGGGTAGGAAAAGTAGATAATGATAAGATGTATGGGCTAGGTCAACACCTAAATCTTCCCCAGATACAAGATAATTTTAGCCAGGAGACTTATAGCACAAATGACCTATGGATGAACAAATACATATATAGCAAAGTGATACAATTAGTTAGAATTTTGTGCTATACTGATTATTTTCTACAGAGCATGCTTTTATGAAATTAAACCAATGTACACTCAGTCTGTTTACAAGATTTTACAGATGAGATATTTTAATATGTTGGGTGCTGGGTCATAAGCAATTCTTCATTTAAAATCTCATCCTGTTTGCAATTTTTTCCAACATCTTTACTGTAACACATTCCTGAATTAAGATGTCTCTTAAACTCAGAACCTGGACAATATTAATATTCTTGTCATAATCAATTTAAAGACTATTCCCCACTCAGTTCATGATGTTCCCTGGTTTTCTCCAACGTATAAGTTTCAGAATGCAGTAGAAATCTTTACTGTTGGATGTAGTATTCATTTAACCCCCCTCCCCACTGCCACCAGCCTTATGGCTGGTATTTCTTTGAGGAGTGTTATTCCAGCAGGTTATGTGTGAGTCAATGTGTAGTTATGATATAGGAGAGATATGGTGGTGGAATTTAACCACTGTCAGCTAGTTGTAAGTCATGTCTGGATAGGTCATTCCATATGATTATTGTCTATAAAAGCCGAGGATTACTGTTGTAAGGTTTAAATATGATTTTTGCAATTTTTACTGTATAATTACAGCTCTAGGACACCTTTTACCATTTTATAACAGAATTTAGTATTTTAGGAAAACGTTTATGGTATGCACTAAACCCCTGATTTTGGTCAGTCTGCTACACTACCGGCCATTAAAATTGCTACACCACGAAAATGATGTGCTACAGATGCGAAATTTAATCCACAGGAAGAAGATGCTGTGATATGCAAATGATTAGCTTTTCAGAGCATTCACACGAGGTTGGCACCGTTGGCGACACCTACAATGTGCTGACATGAGGAAAGTTTCCAACCGATTTCTCATACACAAATAGCGCATTACCTGGTGAAACGTTGTTGTGATGCCTTGTGTAAGGAGGAGAAATGTGTACCATCACATTTCCAACTTTGATAAATGTCAGATTGCAGCCTATTGCAATTGCGGTTTATCGTATCGAAACATTGCTGCTCGTGTTGGTCGAGATCCAGTGACTGTTAGCAGAATATGGAATCGGAGGACCTTGTATCACTAGCAGTCGAGATGACAGGCATCTTATTCACATGGCTGTAATGGATCGTACAGCCACGTCTCGATCTCTGAATCAACAGATGGGGACGTTTGCAACACAACAACTATCTGCACGAACAGTTCGACAACGTTTGCAGCAGCATGGACTATCGGCTCAGAGACCATGGCTGCAGTTACCTATGAAACTGCATCACAGACAGGAGTGCCTGCAATGGTGTACTCAATGACGATCCTGGGTGCACGAATGGAGAAACGTCATTTTTTTGGATGAATCCAGGTTCTGTTTACAGTATTATGATGGTCGCATCCATGTTTGGCGACATCGTGGTGAACACACGTTGGAAGCGTGTATTCGTCATCGCCAAACTGGCATATCACCCAGCGTGGTGGTATGGGGTACCATTGGTTACACGTCTCGGTCACCTCTTGTTCGCATTGACAGCACTTTGAACAGTGGACGTTACATTTCAGATGTGTTACGACCCGTGGCTCTACCCTTAACTTGATCCCTGTGAAACCCTATGTTTCAGCAGGATAATGAACGACGGCATGTTGCAGGTCCTGTATGGTCCTTTTTGGATAAAGAAAATGTTCGACTGCTGCACTGGCCAGCACATTCTCCAGATCTCTCACCAATTGAAAATGACTGGTCAATGGTGGCCGAGCAACTGGCTCATCACAATATGCCAGTCACTACTCTTGATGAACTGTGGTTTCATGTTGAAGCTGCATGGGCAGCTGTACCTGTACACACCACCCAAGCTCTGTTTGACTCAATGCCCAGGCGTATCAAGGCCATGTTTGCAGCCAGAAGTGGTTGTTCTGGGTACTGATTTCTCAGGATCTGTGCACCCAAACTGCATGAAAATGTAATCACATGTCAGTTCTAGTATAATGTATTTGTCCAATGAATACCCGTTTATCATCAACATTTCTTCTTGGTGTAGCAATTTTAATTGCCAGTAGTGTAAATTAATTACAGTTCCTGAAGCCCATTACCAAGAAACTCCTTTCACCAGCTACTTAAACCCCAGTAGTCAACTGCTAATGCACACCACTTCCATTTAAAAATATCCTCAACTGTTTCTAAAATTACTAATTAAAAAGTCTGCTGAAGATTCATAGTTTTGCTGGATACTCACATGCTAATAACATGATTAAGAATATCTCCTACACCTGACATCAGTAAAATGTAGTACATGAAACATTATGTCCCATAATCTGGTATGCTGACAAAAAAACCAATCCAGTATTTAATGAAAACTGTAAAAGGTTAAAATGGGAATTTCAGCATTCATTTCAATAATTGGCATCATTTCTGAATCACTGCATTTCTTAAAATTATTTGTGTGCCACTGTTGCCTGAAGCAACATGTCAACAAATAGCTGGATTCTATGGGGTATTATGTTTCAGTGATGGGTGAGGTAGGTATGAGCGAGGGCCTGCCAACACCATGCAGTGGAACTGTTGACTATGATAATGAAGCAGATCACTCCAAAAGAATGCGACTAAACTGATGGTTTAGAATAACCTGATTCAAGTGAGGTCCTTTATAAATGGCTCATCCCTATAAACTGCACTGTTGATCATTCAGGTCATATAGAAATTTATGAGCTGACAGCCATTCCTGGGGAGAGGTTTTCAAAAGAGACTATCTGAAATTCAGTCACTGCTGCCTGACAGTGTTTGGGAGAGAGCAAGAAATGTTAGAGATGCAACATTACTGTAGAAAATAAATGTCTCAGGTTTCCAAAACATATAAATGTTCTACAAAAAAGAGTGAAGAAGACCAAGTGACCCTTCCTCTTTCCTCAAAACTTTTTGAGAAAATGCCTTTCAACAGAATATTGAACCCACTTTCTGACAATAGCCTTTTAACAATTGCTTAATTTGGCTTCTCTATGGGATTCTCTATGGAGATAGCAAAATGATTTCTCACAAACTCAATTCTGTTTGAAATACACAAGAGAAACTACTGTCAGCATTTTCTGGGCTCTTTTCAAAGCGAGCAAAAGTGTAAATCATATTCATCTAATAGGGAATAAAAATGTATTAAGAGTTGAAAACTTACACTTGGCTAGGATGGAGTCACAACCAAACAGCAGCAAGCAATGATTAAGATTAAATTTTGAGAGAGGAATCATTAGAATAGATATTCCACAAGATCTTGTGCTTGGTTCACATCTGTTCCCAATGCACATAAAAGATTTTCTTGTAAAGTGGGAGGACTTTTCGAAAATTGTTGCTTACAGAAACTATATTTCTGAAACACACCTGTGCAAGACACATCCAGTAGAATGATGGAACAGGATTACAGTTGGTTCACACCAAACAGTTTAAGCTTTCGTAAGATTATGCCCACTGCTGTGAAGTCCCTGGCCAATAGAGCAGTCATCGGAGATGTCAGATGAAAGGGAATGCCCATTGTCATGGAAAGGTAAACAGAAAACTGTTAAATGCATATCAAAAGGACATACTAAACAGGGAAGACCGTGTGGCAGACAGAGAAAGCCAGTACACCAGTCTACCCTGAGTGTGGTTGGGGGGAAACTCAGGGTCAATGGTTCCACTGTGAACGCAGCACGTGATGGTGGAGTGCCTCAGAATAAAAAAAAAAGCATGGTGAATCGTTATATTCATCAAATTTAGAGCTGTGCTGTTGAAAGATCATTCACAAGATTCAAATATACGAAAATGATTGTGACAAATTAGAAGAATTCATTAGCGCTAAGCCAATCAATATAACATCATTGCTATAGAAGTTGCACCTGTTATTCAAATGAATATTCCTGGAAAACAATAAAGCATTTGGGTGTAACATTGCAGAGTGATATGAAGTGGGACAAGCATGTAATGGCAGTTGTGGGGAAGGCACATGGTCATCTTCGGTTCATTGGTAGAATTTTGGGAAGATGTGGTTCATCTGTAAAGGAGACCGCTTATAAAACACTAATACGACCTGTTCTTGAGTATTGCTTGAGCGTTTGGGATCCATATCAGGTCGGATTGAGGGGGGACATAGAAGTAATTCAGAGGTGGGCTGCTAGATTTGTTACTGGCAGGTTTGATCATCATGCGTGTGTTACAGAAATGCTTCAGGAACTCGGGTGGGAGTCTCTGGACGGAAGAAGGCGTTCTTGTCGTGAATTGCTACTGAGGAAATTGAGAGAACCAGCATTTGAGGCTGACTGCAGTACAATTTCACTGCCGCCAACTTTTATTTCGCTGAAAGACCACAAAGATAAGATAAGATAGATTAGGGCTCATACAGAGGCATATAGGCAGTCATTTTTCCCTCGTTCTGTTTGGGAGTGGAACAGGGAGAGAAGATGCTACTTGTGGTACGAGGTACCCTCTGCCACACACAGTATAGTGGATTGCAGAGTATGTATGTAGATGTAGATTTAGTGTGCTGAGATGTCTACTGAAACAGTACATCAGATGACAGCAGAAGGTGTCAGCTAATGCCACCGAATGTCTCATATTTGCAGAAATTCCGCAACTAAAGTTATAGCCGAATTGATTACTTTTGATTATGCTACTTGAGTCAGAACTGAGAATTCTGTACAGATACATACTTTATGAATCAGTGTGATGTGCCACCTGGATAGTTTTATGTTTGATTCAGTGATGCTTTGGCGCTTAATAAAAATACAAGCCATTTGAATTGAGTGTCTCTACTATAATGATACCTCCTTAAAGTGCACATAATGACGCTTCTAATTACTATGTCTGTTTGTTGTATTGGATGTATTTCAACACATTACTGTAAATATACTGATTAGTGTATGTTTGCAAGTATTACAATATAGTAAATTATTCACGCTCTATTTAACAGATATTGTCTTGCATGACATCAAAGGGACACACAAACATATGTGCTCCTCTCAGTTGTAACTTTGCTGAAAGATTATTTAATATTGAATGGTGCATGATTTTTATTAAACTGGCTATCACAGTGTAGAAGTGCAAGGGGTGGGGGGTGGGGGAAAGATACGTAAGCTCTACTATACTTTTCCACTTTTATCTTCTCTATCTGTGAAAAGACAACTTTCACCCAGCCCATTACAGTAGGCCATTTCATCCGAAGAACATCATGAAGCAATTTCTACTGACCAGATATCTATTGCTAACATTATTTATGTAGCAACAGAGCTGGTATTTCACACAGCTGTCACCTATACAGTTCATTAATGTTCAGAAATTGAGATATTAGTGCTGCTTTGCTATGGTATTGTGGAATCTGCTAGGTCAGTGAGAGGGTCCTGAAATAAATGTGCTATGTGACTGAAAGCTTAATATTTTTGTCAGCTTAGGTTGGAATAAAACGTACAGGTGGGGAAAGCAGGCAAAGAGGGTGGAGGTAGTTGTTAGTCATTGTGGCAATAGACAGCTTTACTCTTTACATCTAAGTTGAAAGAAGTGAAAGCAAAGCATCAGATTTAGCTGTCTGGATGACAGAACATGACATCAAAAAACCTTGATATCAATGACATAATCTGTGACTTTACTTTGCCAAAAGGAAGGAAATTCAAAGCAAAATTAAAACAAAAATATAACTGCTGAAAAGGTACACTTTCTCAGCTTTATTTTCATAACAGTTTATGCATGACTATTAATCTATGAGGACGAAATAAAATATCACACCAAAATAAATGTACAGTAGCTGCCAAAATCTGTAAAATTTATATTTTGTTTTACTTTCAGTTTCTTTAGACAGTTTATACAATTTGTAGTATATTTAGTATAATTGTACATTTAATTTGTTGTGAGCAATATATTTCCTCCATGTAGTTCATTTAAGTAATATACTTCAATAGTGCTTCATTTGCATTACATCTACTTTTGTCAGATCTGCACAGAAATCATTGTAGAGAGGTAATTAAATTGGCGGAGGGGCTTCAGCTTTGGTACTACTTCCAAGAATCAGGACCATCTCAGTGTGGCCCTGGCAGACAGGGGGAGAGGGAGCTAGCAAGTAAATAAGGGTGAAACTCACACATTAAAGGTCTTATGAGTTCGTTCACCAGTTTGGAAAAAAAACCTGTGTTATTTGGCAGAATACAGATACAAATGGTTGATTTTAGCAGCCAGTCAAACACATGATTGAAATACTTAAACTTTTCAAACATTGGAAACTTCCTGTTGGAATAACAACAATATAAAGAAAACAGTTTGTTGCTCAACATAAAGATGACATGTTGAGTTGTAAACAGGCACAACAAAAAGACACTTACACAATAGCCTTCAGCCAATGCCCCCTACAGAAAAGGAAACACATACACATTTATTCCACAAGCAAGCACAGATCTCTCTCTCTCTCTCTCTCAAACACACACACACGCACACACACACATGACCACCATCTCTGTCAACTAGAATCAGAATGCAATTGTCATGTAGAACTGTATACATGACAGTTGTATTTCAGTCCGAGCTGCCAGAGGTGGTGGTCATGTGTGTGCAACAGTGAGGTGTGCTCGCTTGTGTGAATGAATATGGGTGTGTTTCCTTTTCTGAAGAAGGCTTTGGTGAAAGACAATGTGTAAGTGTCTTTTCATTGTGCCTGTCAGCAACTCAATGTGATACCTTTACCGTGAATAGCAATTCCTCATGTTGTTGATACATTAACTTTTGCTTTGAACAGCTTCAATGATAGAATTTGTCAGTACATTATGACACTTAAACTTTTATGAGGGGAACTCAGAACTTTTAAGTTTTTCAGTAGTTTTGAGCAATTAAATTTGGCAGGCAGTAGAAAGTTGGACTACTATGAGTGCCACATGGGACTTAGATTTTTTTCATGTTTGCCACGACTTAATGTAAAGAACCTGTGTGAACCATTGGAACATTTTGCAAATCTAATATGCAATTTTCATCTACATTTATTACATTTCAGTTTGTAGGGCCACCACTTGCAGTGTGATTTGATTTATTTCAATAAACATGACGTCATTTAGAAATTTATATTTTTGAATTGGCGTACTACTTTAATTTATTGGATTTTTTACTATGCAGTCATTTATAATGATTCTAGTCACACAAATTTGCAACTTCATCATACATTGATGTTAGCTGACAGTATCACTTAAATATTGACAAATTTCAGCTGTTCTTTCTGCAGGGCGTGAATGTAAGCAGTGTGTGACTCAGCCTTAAGGGGCTCCGGAACGTCCTATACTTGCAATGTTAAAATAATGCTTATAAATTACATCTTTCCTCACAAAGTATTTGAGGTAGGAAGTTGAACTTTTTACAGATTATTTATTGGAATATGGGCTACAACTTAACACAGGGATTTTATAAAATTTTAGTTCAGTTATTAAAGATGATTTTTTTTTCAGTTGTAATGAAAATTCACAACATTTTTTTGCAATTTTTTATTTATATATTCAAAAATATACAGTTTTTTGGAAAAAGGTTGTGTTAAATTATGCAGAAGGTACTGTGTAACATTTACTGAAAGTTTGAAACAAATATGTTTGGAAGATCCTTAGAAAACATGTAATTAGTATGAGAAAATAAAAGTCTTGGGAATCGAGCGACAAAGATTGGATTAACTTTTTAGCTCATTCAAGGTCCATAGGATGGATTATCTTCATCCTCTGCAAACTCCTCCTCCAGCTTCCTCTTGTTCCTCCTCCTGTTTACTCTTGCTTGTATTTCTAGACTCTTTACAGCCCTGTCTGCAGCCCGAAGGTGTTCCTTGTCTAAAGCAAGCATCGCTTGTTGTTGTGTTCATAGATTTTGCTACCATTTTCTTCAGTTGCAGTTACTGCAACACTGTTCCAAAAGGTGGTCATGTATGAACACTTATCACATTTCAGTTGTATTTCACTAGCAGGTCCTACGTGCTTTATTATGGAGAGTTCCAGACCAACTCACTACAATGAATACATCTTACACAGTTTGAAAAAATTCCTTTGAGAACCGACATATCAAATATTTCATTCACATCCGATTCGCCCATAAAACATTCATAGTTTTCACTCATTGAACCAAGCTTCTTCTGTGAAGTATTTTCTTTCCCACTTTGACTGCTATGGGCAGGTGTACTTGAGAGGTTAGGTTCACTCACTTGGTTATCGTCTTTATTGTTTACAGTAATAACACATACCTTTGGCTTTCCAACATTTCTCCTTTTCTTAAAAGCCTTCAGAGGATTTCTAATAACTTTACTTTTACTCATTATTATACTTCAACAAAACAGAGACTCAAGAATCAGAATTAATTACGAATATTTTCGAGATAACGACAGAGTAAATAAACATGAAACAATCAACAATCACACCAGCGATATATATTGAACCATCACAGGTTAGCCACAACACATACTTTATCTCACATCACTAAAATGTACCTGATGAACACGGATGTTAATAATAACACCATTTGACAGCAGTTTAACAGCGCCACAGTGGGTCACGCCCATGTAGAACACATTTCAAAAAAAATTTAAAAATAGTTGTAGTCTTCGGAATTGAATAAATTATATATCTATTAAAAGGTAATAGTCTGCAGATTCAGAAAACGCAAAAAAGTAAAACTGGAACTTTTCATGATTTTGAGCCTTTCCAGAGCCCCTTAATTATAATTACTTATTTATTTACTTATTCAACAAATAAGGGGACAATGATTGTACCTTAATCTTTGAAAGGTTCAATTTAAAATTAACTGTGATATTCTCAAACTATAGCAGAATAAAATAATTTTAGATAGATGATGCATCTGTGTCTTTTGTATTTTGGTGTTAAAGTCTATAATAAGTTGCTAGTAGATTTGCGTAAAACTGCAGATTGCTGGATGTGTAAGAACAGAACAAAATGGTACCATATTGAGTGCTCCTTCTGCAATTTATCAGAGTATTTATTGTCAGGGGTTTATATTTCTCTTTATTTTAATATTTGTATTAAACTTAGTTTGACTTTGTCAGTGTAAAGCTTATGAGTCTAAGAGGAGAAGATGACACTATGTGTGAATGAATGTGAAGCTCGCAATGTGTATGTCTTTGCCACTTTCAGAACTGTGGTACTTTGTGCTGGATTACTGGTGCATCCACAGACATGGCAGTGTGTAACATCAGCGTGAGCATGTAGATGGTGGCGTGTGACATCACAAGCAGCTGGTAGGGCATGCAGGAGTGTCTTCCCGCATGGCCCACAAGAAGAGCAGTGCCATGTGGCACTGTGTGGGAAGTGCCCATGGCAATGTGTGGCTGCGGATCTAGTGTGCAGATGTCAGCTCAGGGAACACTGACACACAAGCAAACTATGGTTAACTGCTATGAAGGATAAGAAATGAAGCATTGGTATTCATAATGTTCATAATACTGAATTCATATACAAATAAACAAGGTCTTCTTAACCATGGGAAAAAAAACTAAACAAAATATTCATGAAAATGCACTGTTCATAATACACAGTTCTCTTTTTTTGTTGACAAACCTGGCATGGAAGTGCTGACACAGCAGTTGGTCTGGTCCTGGCATTCATGGCAGCAGAGACTGCAGAGAGTTTAATGCATGGGAACATGGTGTCATCAGGGCACAAACGTGGCTTCTGGAGCTGTGGTAGACATACCCAGTGTCCAGAGCTCGACAGGGATGCAACATGGTAACTGCTACAGGAGTCATTCTGGTCTCAGCACCAAATGTGGCAGAAGTGCGGAGACGTGACGCCAATTCCAGGGGTTGCAATGAGTGGACAGTGGGGGAGATGGGTAGCAGTGTCTGGAGCTCGACTGGAGATTTGTTGTCACTTGGTGAGGTGGCATATCAGAGACATAGTCCCAATGGAAGGCTGCAGGCAGTGTGCGCGTGGGCTGCTGTCTGCAATGAGAAATCATTATGATGCAGCATGGGCATATGAAGCTGGCATCTGTGACATAGTCCCCTCGCTGCTGTGGTGGGGTTTGCTGGTACACCTGTCTGGGGTGCTATCCAGGTGGTTATCTTGGAGGGGTGGGGGTAGGCTGAGATGCACGTGGTTGTTCAGTGACAACTGGTTGTGTGAGTATGTCACCGGCATCTGCTGGAGCAGGCCCTGTCTGGCTGGTTGCATATGGAATGATGTCTGTTACCAAGTACTCAATCTCTAAAGTCTTCACTTGATAGCTTATGAAATGGTGTGGTCCCAAGTAGGGCAGCTGAATTGGTGGCTGTACCACATCTGTGCACAGTACCAAATGTGTGCAGTGCAGAAGGTTTCTGTCATCAAATGCATTTTCAGCACAGTGCCACATTGGTGTGTGCAGTTGGAGGCCACTCATGTGAGGGTACAGGTGTTCTGCTAGTAATTAGGCTGATGCATCATGTGGTGGTGGTATTTCTCCATGTATTTTCTGGGAATAGCAAGTGATTGACCATAGACGAGGTCTTAAGTTGAGACGCAGATCCCTATCTTCGGTGTCACTTGCAGGCCGAGGAGTACAAGTGGTAGTGCTTCCATCCAGGTAGTGTCACGACATGTCAGGGATGCCTTCAGCACCCAGTGAAGCTGCTCAACCATGCCATTAGATGATGGGTGGTAGCTTGTCATGCAGTTTAGCTGCATGTCACGCAGTTGGGTGACATGGCTGAACAGCACACAGGCAAACTGGCAGCTGTGGTCCACAGTTATGTGGCTGGGACAGCCAAGGCACACCATCCACGTGTCAACGAAGGTAGTAGCAACTGTCTCGGTGGTGATGTCCACTATGGGCATTGCCTCTGGCCAGCAAGTGAAGTATTCCACCATTGTAAGGAGGTAGCAGTGGCCTTGAAATGGAGAAAGGGGGCCTATGATGTCCATGAGGACATATGTGAAGTGGTGGGTTCAGGGAAGGCGCCGATGGGCTCATGTTTGTCTTGAAAATTTGGTGCTCTGGCATGCCATGCTGGTGTGTGCCCACTGACAACAGTCCTTCCAGAGTCTGGGCGAAATAAAACGTGCTGCCACAAGTGGCACCATGGTGTTTGCACTGGGATGTGATAACCCACCTTCTGACATGATTATGGGATAAATTGATAAATCTGACACAGTGTCTACAAAGTACCTCATGCCTGCACCCCATTCTTGTACAAACATACATTTCAATACAGCACAGCAGCCTGGTCTGCCTAGGTCTGGTCGCAGTTGGGGTTTGGGTGCAAGCAAGAGGTGTAGCACTTGGTCACATTGCTGCTGAAATGGGCGTGACACCAGCAGACACTGCTTGGAGTCTGCTATGGTGTCAGTAAGGTACTGTTAGAGCAACTGTTTCTGCCATGCTGCCTGCGCGAGCCATGCTGCTCATAGCCTGGTCTGCTGCCGCTGCAATTCCTGCTTCCCTCTTGCTGTGAACACATCAACTGGTCGACCTGTGTGCCTAGTGTTGCCATCTGAGTGGACAAGTTCTGCATGAGGTGCTGAAGGTTATTGTCCATTGCCAGAGCTGGGGGACACATGTGTCACCACGGAGTGGAAGTGGCTGGTGGGGGTAAGGGCTCGCAGGCAGCTGCAGATGCTATGCTTGACGACATTGTTAGCATGTTATGCATCCGGTCTGCCAGGTCTGCTACAGCATCTAGCTGCATGTCGGTCTGCGAGGCTATCACTGCTCACACCTGGGTGGGTAGGCTGCACAGCCAGATAGTGTGCAGCAACAAATCTGGAACCATATCAGACTGTACAATGCGTCTTGCAGGAACTGTGAAGGCCTCTGGTCAACACATTCTTGTTGGCACAACAGTTACTGTATTTTCTGCTCCTTGGTCAATGAAACCAAGCATATTAACTCATCCTTAAGCCACCTGTAGGAGGACTGCATTGGCAGGGTGGTTATTATGTCCCATACTTCAGCCATGTAATTCTCATCCCTTTGGTTCACCACATATCCAAATTTGGCGAGATCACATATGACATTGTTACACATAAAAACTGTCTCCACTTGGCTAAACCACATGAATGGGTCACAGGGCCAAAAGGGGGATCACCACTGAAGCAAGCAATGTCTGGTGCTTTTCAGTTTTCAAACCTGTCCTACTGTGAGCTGGCTTACAGCCACAACCATGCACTGAGTCAAAGCCACAGGCAAGGGTAACAGTAATTAAATACACATGGTTACCCACAAGATGTTTATTCATCTCACTATACATACACCAAAAAGTTATAATAATTACGTACAAATGTCTGTAGGGGCACTCGCATGACTGCGGTGAACATCTCTAATAATTTTGTGGAGATAGAGAAATTCTTTGATATTTTAAAATAATTTGGAAAACTTTTTCTCTAGCCTCTGTATATGAGTTATTTTTTTCAGCTGAATATGTATTATTTGATTTAAATTTATTTTAATTGTCTAACTGTGTGACTGCAATGCTTGGAGGGACTATACGGTTCTATAAAATGTCAGCAACATCCAGCATGGCTATCAGCCCCAGATTCAGCAGTTTTTATTTTATTTATTTACTCGTGTCCAAAACATAACATACAGATGTAGTGTTCTGGCGGTGGAAAGATTTGCTGCTGGAATATTTTCCAATGTTGCCCAGGGTACGCCTGATCGTTTGGTTTATTCAGCAGTTACATGCCCACAATTAGTAGCCAGAACATTATGACCACCTGACCAATAGCCAGTATGACGACCTTTGACATGGATAACAGGGGCGACTCATTGTAGCATGCAAGCATTAAGTAGCCCACTACATGGAGTTAGCACAACATCTGAACACACAAGTCACCTAACTCCTGTAAATTCTGGGGAGGTTGTTTATGAGCCCTGACACCATGTTCAATCATATCCCAGATGTGTTCAATTTTGTTCAGATTTGGTGATTTCTGGGGCCAGCACATCAATTGGAAATTGCCAATGTGTTCCTCAGGCCACTCCATTTCACTCCCAGCTTTGTGAGACGGAGCATTAAGGTCTGATGTTAGTTTTGCCACAGTTCACCACCTGTTCTGTTTTACCACTCTGCCCAGCATGCTATGTCTGACATCTGTAATGAGTGGTGGCTGCCCAACTCCACAATGTCAGGACATAGTTTCATCTTGGTTTCTGCATATGTTGAAGGCATTAACTGCAGCAGTCCTTCAACACCCAGGAAATCATGTAGTTTCTGAAGTGCTTGTGCCAAGCCTCCATGTCATCACAATCTGCCCTCTGTCAAACTCAGATAGATAGTGCACCTTCCCCATTCTACACGCAGACAGTATGCTCACTGATACTGAAAGCACCATGCATGTGTCTGACTGGCTGTCATTCCTCATCATGAGACATTACTATAGCCTGGACGGCTTTACATTGATAGTAGGTCAGTGATCACCTGGAAATAATAAAGAGATGTAAGATATAGTGATCATGGTGGTCTTGAGAAAGATCACTCTCTATCGTGTGATCCATTTAAGAACATAGTGTCCTATTAGGGCTACATACTTATACCAAAATGAGCTGTATCTCTGCTATTATGCAGCCACATTACCTTTAGAAAACTTGGTGGCCGCTCATTCAACAGTATGTGAAGAACATCACTAAGGAATTTGAGGTAGATCTGCCATGATAGTCTGGTTGGCACTTGATGCGACCTGGCGACCTGCTCAAAAGATTACCCCAGTGTATAGCTTTACAATGAAACTGTATTGGCAATTGTTTGAACTGAGTGCGTCTGGTCGGCATTTATTTGGATATTTATTGGGGCTGTCAAGTGAAAACGAGACCTATGGGAAAAAAGCATGTAAACTGTTACTTATTTCAAAAGCAGTCACTATAAGTGCTAATACATTTATCTCTCTGTATGACAAGATGGTCAGTGCCTTCACGGAAAAATTTTTACAGTTGCATATGCAACCACAATTGTATGCAGATGTGCACCTCTTTATCCAAAGCAAATTGATGGCCATGAGTGTTTTTTTTTTCAGGGCTCCAAAAATATGGAAATTGCATGGCGAGAGATCGCGACCATATTGATGAAGTGGAAGGTCTTCCCAGTGGAACTCCTGTAGTGTAGCCAAAACAACCTTGGCAACATGTGGGCGTGCATTATCTTGGAACAAAAGGCCGTGCATTATCTCGTGACAGAATGATCCCGTCAGTCAACATTCCTTGACTTTTGAACTGAAGTGTTGCTCAATTTTTGGAAAGTGTCCATACATCACTGTGCATTAATTGTGCCAGCGTGTTCCAGAAAGTCAATGAACAGCAGGCCCTTGCAGTTAAAGAAAAAGGTCATCATGACTTTCCCAAAGCTGACGTGCATGGGTTTGGTAAATCCATATGCTTCCATTGTTGGCTCTGATGTTTGGTCTCTAGCTCAAAATGAAGACACCGTGTTTCATCTCCCATGAAAGTACCAGATAGGAAAGGATTTTCGTTATTGTGATACCGTTCCAAGACTAGCAGTGATGTTAATGCTCAGTTCAACATCTTTGGCCTGGAATCTCATTCACTGGAGTAGAATCGTCTTCAGCTATGTGCCCCACTTCGAATAGAGCTACCATGGCCACTGAACATGTCTCTGGAAATGCTCCAGGCAATGGTGGCATACCAAACTTTCTGTTGTCCGCTATACATCTCCACAACAAAGAATGATGATCTGGGGTGCCATTTCGTTTTGTAGAAGGCATCTTTGGCTGTCACCGTGGGACCCTTACAATACAAGTTCCTTTACATATATATACATTACGAGAGAGACTGAGGCTCCGCTTGCTTCAAAGATATATTTTGGCTGAAACACCCGGCAGAGACCACAGTCGATTTCGTGAAGCTCATATTTGGTGCGTTTTACGTTAGAAACACTTTATAGCTTACGTCCTATAAATAAACGCGGTTCCAGTACACTAGCACATTGAGGACCTCTCGAGAGATTACAGTTTATTAACATTAAATGTTAGACAATCAGTTATCTGTGTATAAAGGATTCAGGAGGCTTATGGCACAGGGCAAAGGTCTAAGTTGCACGAAATCACTGTGGTGTAATGCGTTATGAGTTTTGGGAAAAAGCAGGCATCTCCCCAAAGTACCGTTATCCAAGATGGCGGTGATGACGTCATTCAAGTTGGCTGCCATGATGTCATCCTACATGGCGGCGACGACATAATTCAAGATGGCGAATTTTGGCAGGAAGGAGGTCAGTTGGGTTACCTCCACTAACCTAAGTCACCCGACTGCCACTTCCTCCTACGAACTGGCGCCAAGTTCAAATTACAAGAGGATAATGCACTACAGCTTAGAAAATCACTGGAAGATAACTCACTTGGAATACCTCCACTAACCTACATCACCTGACAGCCACTTCCTCCTAAGAACTAGTGCCAAGTTTGAATTTTGGCTGTAAACAAAGCTCACTTGGGGTTTCGCTGTTAAAGTAAGAAAATGGCGCAAACGAAACCACACTCATACTAACCTCAGTCACCAGACCACCACCTCATCTGCCTAAGGATTCATCCGAAAAAAGGACTTGTCTTTATTAGTTAACCAATTTCACACAGGTGTGTTCGCCACTGGGTCCAGAGCCCGACTGACTTAGTGCACATCGCCACCAGCAGGGGATGCTCTCATGACGTCAGGTGATGACGCAAATACTGTAATCGAAGATGGCGGCAGCCAGTGTGTCCAGCACGAGATCCAGAGCCCAGCTAACTTCGTTCATTTTGTCGCCGCCAGAGGGCGCTGTCATGACGTCAGTTGATGATGCAAGTACCGCTATTCAGTATGGCCACATACATTTTGTTCCCCATGTGGTCTGGAGCTGGTACCGAGCACGATTCCATTACGTAATCCAAGATCGTCTGCTTTCTCTCTTGGGCATTTATAACGGGCTAACTTCGCGTGTGCGGCCCTCGAGCGCGCGACCGGTGACATCACAACCTCCAACCTGCATGTTCATACTCACGCTAGAGATAGTCTTTTGTAAATATCCTAACGAATGTAACACCCACATTGCGCATCTAACATATGAATTGCCGAAGTACTTAATTCGATTTCAATTTTAATGGTATTCAATAACTGAATGTACCATTTCAATAATCAATATTCAAATGAGAAGTTCCACATTTTCCCACTAGGGGCGTAGTGTTCGTTCATGATGTAACACCCCCTATCCCTAGAATGTTTCTCTCCTATTGGCTACTGCATTAGTCACATGATTCGAGATCATAGAACCAAACCACAACCCAACTCACCCTCACTCTGCTCCTATACTTGGTCCAGTACGTCTGTCCTCGTCACGAAACTTTATCATTCAATATGATGTGAACAGGATCTGCCAGCAGTGTCAACATTGGCAGTGACAGCAGCAAATGCTGCCGCATAGACAAAGTTCGATTGCCTGGTAAGTACAATTTCAGTGTTCCGATATCTGCATCCTTTAACTCAGTGTATGCATGTTATATCTGTTTTGGACTGCACTCTATACAGAATGCTTCATTCTTTAACAGATTGTGTGTGTGTGTGTGTGTGTGTGTGTGTGTGTGTGTGTGTGTGTGTGTGTCTATGTTATATCTGTTTTGGACCGCATTCTATACAGAAAGCTGTCTCATTTAACAGATTCTGTGTATGTGTGTCTATATGTTCAGTGTCTCTATGTTATACCTGTTTTTGGCCTGCATACTGCTGCACCCTTTAAGTGATTTCGTGTGTGTATGTGTGTGCTAGAGAGATTTTCTTCCATACTCGTTATTATACTCAGTCTTTGCCATCTTTCTAGATTACATCCCGCAAATGCTGGCTGAGCTAGATCAGCAGCTGGAGTTCAAAAGAGCCCAAGCACAGTACGAATGTAAGTACATTTGTAATAAAAATGTAGTTCTTAGATAAAATAATTTCTTCTAATATATGTAGCCTTTTTCCAAGGGACTAGATTGAACTTTCTTAGACATATTCTGTTCTTTCCTTTCTAGATGATGATGATTCCATGCATAGAGAGTGGTGCACATAGGACGGCGAGCAAGGTGGGGGTGAAATACCCGACTGGGTGCATGAAATGGCGGCTGCTGCAGAACAACGACGCCAAGAAGCAGAAAGCTGTCAAATTATGAACCTCAATGAGTTGCTCAAGCCATGGAGACAGAGTGGAGAGGGTGAATGGTTTTGAACTTTATCATTACAGCAAATAATTACCATTATTTAGTCTTATTATTATTATTTATTTCTCCTCTAAATCTAGATCATTAAACTTATTTTTTTCTTACTTATGTTACAGGTATATCACACGGTGTGTGCCAGATACCTAGAGCGGGGCCGGCCGCGGTGGTCTCGTGGTTCTAGGCGCTCAGTCCGGAGCTGCGCGACTGCTACGGTCGCAGGTTCGAATCCTGCCTCGGGCACGGATGTGTGTGATGTCCTTAGGTTAGTTAGGTTTAAGTAGTTCTAAGTTCTAGGGGACTGATGACCACTGATGTTAAGTCCCACAGTGCTCAGAGCCACCTAGAGCGGTGGTTGCGGGGGTAGGAATCGGGGGCACCCAACCACAGAGACATGCGGTGCCTTGTGTAGCCCCCATCAGTGCTGTGCGACAGGCAGTGGCTGTAGCGCCTCCCCCCGCACCACCCCAAGCCCTCTGGCGCCCATGGACAATGCAGTCAGCAGGAGAAGAACAGCAGGTGCAACGGTCTCCCACCCCACCAGCTGGTAGCGGGAGCATTGCATCCTGGGGGCCATCACCGCAGCCCGGGAGCTCCAGCTGGCAATCACCACCTCTGCCTCCTCCTCAGCCAGCTCACCCCTGCTGCCAATGCAAGGTGCATGTGCCCATCTGCATACCCCTCCCTGCGAATGACGTGCCATCACTGGCTCCATCTTTGACTGGGTGGACACCTAGCTGTAATACTAATAGTAATAGTGATTATCCTATGGCTAGCGGTAGTGCTCTCACCCATCCTATTGATTGTGAGGTGGATCAGAACGATGGCGTAATGACTCCCCTAGAAAACTTAGCAGTTGCTAGGGCTTTTGAGGGGTGCATCTCTTTCACTAGGATTGAGAATCCCAGAGGGAGGTACCCCACGACTGTGTCAGGTTTTTATAGACATGCCTCCCTGTCTTGGAGACCGAGTTCCTCAAAGTCCTAGAGGATCCAAGATTTAACGCCATTAAGTGCAGTACAGTATTATGCTGCGAAATGAATCACCCCCCTAAACATCAAGGTGACGCAGAGGCAACGACTCTGCACTATATATGGGGTAATAATGGCGTCATTTCTCAGAGTACATCTACCAGTTTTCTCCTCAGATTGCGAAAACATTCTGTTGGCACCCACCTACATGGGGAGAAATGATCATCACGATAAAATAAGAGAAATCAGGACTCACACAGAAAAATTTAAGGGCTCGTTTTTCCCGCGTGCCATTCGAGAGTGGAATGGTAGAGAGACAGTTTGAAGGTGGTTCATTGAATCCCCTGCCAGGCATTTTATTGTGAATAGCAGAGTAATCACGTAGATGTAGATTGCTGAGTTGTATCGAGAATCCACCTTGAGCGCTATTATGGCCTGATTTTCCGAGATTGAAGTACGCAGATCAGCTAAAGCAGTCAGCTGCATACCACACCTCGACATCCATATACATGTCAATGTTCCAGTAAATGGAGGATCAAGTTAAATTAAACTCCCTAAGGATATTAAGAACAAGCAGGCATGCATTAATGTCGAAAATAGGTATGATAATGCTTGTTTTGCGTGTTCAATCCTGGCTTGCGGGAGAAAGTACAATTACAGAGATCATCCTGGGTGTCCAAGCAGTTACGATGTCCCTGATACTAAGACATATTATAACTCTGACGGTATAGATTTCCCTGTAAAGATCTAGTACATACGTAAGTTTGAGACTCAGAATACCGGAATATTGGTTCACGTTTGTTGCCTGGAGAAAAATAACGACAAGTCAGATGAGCAAGACTAGCACACCATAGCGATTTCTCAAAACCTATTGGTGAGCAAGAGCTGAATGTAAACTCACTGTTCTTCTCTGAAGGTGATAATTATCACTATGTCAGTATCAAAGACATGTCCCACCTCCTTTATTCCCAGTGAGGTAACAACTTGTATAAAAAAACATATTTGTTTAAGTTGTCTGAATTATTTTTCATCTGAAGAGTTATTAGCGATACATCTATTAGATAGTGCTTCCTAGCACCCAGTATGTGTGATTACGCCCACTGAGGAAAATAAGTTCATTAAATTTCAAAATGCTCACCACCAGCAGCGATGTCCTTTTGTAGTGTTTGCCGACTTTGAATGTCTGCTGGCTCCTATTACTCATTGTGAAGGGAACCGCTTAGCCTCACATGCAAACTTCACACAAAAACATGCACCTTATGTGGCAGCATTCCAAGTTGTTTGTGGATATGATTCTAAACTTAACCACTACGAGTCTTATGTTGGGGACGATCCTGCAGTGCGGCTTCTCAGTGAGCTTCAAAAACTTTCATGGGAAGTTGATAAGCTCAACAGCACAAACATTCCCATGACCAAATCAAAGGAAGATGATGAACTGTATGAAAAGACGGTTAAATGTCGTATTTGTGGGCTAGCCTTAGATAGAAAAGCGGAAATGCCTCATAATGAACACTGTCATCTTACGGGTAAGTTCCGTGCTGCACCTCACAACGCGTGCAATTTAGTGCGCCAGTTACCTTGACACATACCCGTCTTTTTTCGTAATGGGTATGCTCATTTTCTAGTTGAGCACTTGGCTAATTTCGGTTTAAAGAAAGATCAGGTTAGTGTCCTTCCTGAAAATGTTGAGAAGTACATTTCTTCCTGGAAACAAATAACGCCAAAAATTACACTCTGCCTCCTTGACTCTTTACGCTTTATGCAAACTTCACTCCAGAAAATGGTTGAAACTTTCCCTCAGAATGATATGCATAGCACTCGATCTGCATTTCCCAATGAGGGAATGTTCCAACTTGTGACTAGGAAAGTAGGTTTCCCATACGAGTATGTTGATAGTATGGCAGAACTCAATGAAATCAGGCTTCCCGGAATCTCTACATTTACCAGTACTCTCACAGGCGATGCCATAATCACAACAGATTATGAGCATGTTGTTAATGTCTGGCAGTACTTCAACATACCCAATTTGAGGGAATATGCAAGACTATATATGGACACTGACGTGTGTTTGCTTGCAGATGTTTTCGAAACATTCCGGAGTATATGTGGGACCACATACTTTCTGGACCCCGCCTTTTATTACACAGCACTTTGTTTGTCCCGGGACGCTATGCTCAAAAAAACGGGGCGAAGCATTGAACTTTTGACTGATGCTGCAATACTTCAATTTTTTGAGTGAGGGATCCGTGTGGGATTTTGTCAATCTGTTCACAGACAAGGCAAATAACCGATGGATGGGAGGAGATACATATTGCATGTATTGGCACACTAACATAATTTTAGAATAAAATCTGTATTTTATAAGTAAAACAACGGATTTTTTTTTAATTCAGTATATTTAATTAACTAAGCCGATTTTATAATGTTAACTAAATACCAATTTTTTGCAATAACACAACTAAATACAATAAACAACTGATTTTTAACTTCATTATTTCATTTACAACGTGATTGTAAAATAATAACATGTATTAGTTAACAAAAGTAAGTTATTTTATAAAAAATTACACTGTGAACATAAGTAAATAATTAAAATGTGTTAGTTAACAAAAGTAATTCATATTAAAAGTTTCAGTTTTTATTTTTTCTATCTTTCTTAAAATGTTCAGAAACGTATATAGGCGTGAAGTTAACATTTTTATAACTTTTTTAATTTTTTCATTCATATAAACAGAAGCAAATATTAATAATTAAGAATTTTCAGTAAGTAATCTACATTGTGCGTCATATATAAGATTTTTTTACTATACATAATTACATAAGCCAGTGTATCATTTGAAGTTTTAGCATTAAAAGTTGCACAGAGGTTCGTAGTTGTTTTTTGTCTAGTTATATCATTCTTTTTAAGTGTCATATTGTTTACATAACTTGGATAATTAGTTATAAAAGTAAATGGATTAATATCAATATCTGATTTAAGTAAAGTATTTCTTTTAAAATTCAGAAATGCATCATATGCTTTTAGAAAATTATTTCATGTATTATTATTCAACATTTTTTTAGGAAAAACATCATTTTACTATTTTGAAGTATATATTCTGTAGTTTAATAATCAAATAATGATAAATTAACTTATTGATTATTTTCACGATTTGTCTGAAATACAACAAAAAGAAAATATGGCATATCAAATTCTGTAGAGTTATAGTAATTTGTTATATCTAGTTGTAAATTGTTTTTACCAGATAATTCAGCATTTCTTCTGTTTGAAGTTCATAAAAAGAAATAGGAATTTTTGGACTTTTTAAAATATTTTCACGTTGTTCAAGTTTGTAATTTGGTTCATTTTTAACAACGGGTACATGTATTTCCACAGATTCTATAACTATTTTACCTTCTTTAGGAAGTGTATCTTTCATTTCAACACCAGCATCATTTTTATTGAACCAACATAGAATTGCATCTCCAGAATATATACTACATGCAAAAACTACAGTTAAGTTTCCTTCAAACATAATTTCTTTATAATCATTATAAAATCCAACAGGCATTGACAATGGATGAAGTACTTCATTTTTTACTATTTATTTTTCCTGTATTAACAATATGTCCTTCTAAACTTATTTTGTCAGTAACAGATGAAGTTAGATGTTGTAAAACTGTTGAAGAAATAAAAGGATGTTCGACTCTAGATCATAAATTATTTCTTTTTCATTGTTATAAAGTCAAACAACTTAGTTACATAGTAATCAATTAATCTTTTGCTTGATTTTCCTTCAGAATTTGGATAACCTGTACCATCATTTCTGATAATACTCAAATTCATGTGTAATTGTGCATGATTTGAATGAAACCAACCATCACCAATACTTATTTCAATTTCTGTATCTTTCTTAGGAACATTTAAATATTTTTAGTTTTTTCATTAACAGGAAATGAACAAAACTGATAACTTTCATTATCATTCATGATTGTTTTAGGAATTAATTATTTCTTCAGGGAAAAATTTATTAAGATATTTCTAAAATAACTGTTATAGTAGCACCATGGAAGTAAATTAAATTATCATTTTCATCAGTTATAGTAACTTCTAAGTCCTGAATTGTATTGAAAATAGGAACATTTACAGGATAATTTGGTTCATAAATTACTGGTCCACCAAACTCAGCATGATGTTTAAATGAAGCAATAATATTTGTTTCTTTATGAAAATGATCATTATGTTTTACATACATTCCATCAGCAAAATTAATATTTGTATTGAATAATTCAAAAGGAATTATGTTAGGAACATCTTTAGCTACAGCTTTTTTATTAGCATGAACAATTTGATTATTAAAACCAATTAAACTTCCAATACTATCTGCTATATCCATATACATTCACTTTTAATAACAATTGTGTTTAAAATTTCATTTGCTTTAATGGATATATTGTTTTTTCAAATATATATTTTTTTCAAATTAATATATGATCAAAACAGATCTGGAACCTAAGGTAACAATTTCAGAAATTAAGTTAAAAAAACAAACATGGTTAACTTCTTCTAAATTTTATAAGATTTGCAATAATTTACCAAGTGGTTTTGGTAAAACAACATTCATAATTGATAATTACATTTTAGCTAATGGCTGGTTGAACTGGAATAAAATGAAACATTTGTATGTTAATTCAATAAGTTTACAACAGCAAAATTATTCAGTATTTATAAAACAATATAAAAAAATTTAAGGTAAAACTAATAAACAAATTGTAAGCTTTATTGAAAATAATGAATAAACTATTCCATTAGATGAATTTAAAAATAATTCAGTTGTTGTATTTGGTGACTTAATTCTAGAGAATCAAGATATTGTTTGAAACTAGTTTACTAGAGGTAGACACAAAGGTATAGATTGCTTTTACTTAGTTCAAACTTATTCAAGAATACCAGAAGAACTTGTGTAGGACAATCTAAAAATTTTAAATATTTTAGACAAGATGATTCAAATTTAAATCATATTTACCATGAGTTTCTTGGTGAAGATAGAAAATTAGATATTTATCTAAAATATCTGTTTTAGCTTGTTTTAATTTTTTACTAAAGTCTCTTCTGTCTTAATAGTATAGTTTTGTGTTTTTTGTCCAAATTCTTGAACTTTTTCATTTATTTCATTTGTTTGTATTTCATGTACACAATATAAATTAAAATTTATTACTAAACCATTATGTACTTTCAAATAGTCTTCAACAATTAAAAAAATCTTGCTTTTATTACACAAAAGAATCTATTATTATCAAGTATATCTACACTATCTTCAAAATATATAGTTTTCAGTCCGTTTTCAAGTGCTTTTACAACTAAGTAAACTTTAATTGTATTACTATTTCTTCATTTCAGTTTTAAAAAAATATTTGTAGAAAATGGAAATAATTTTTAATGGTTTCTCTTCTTTAGTTAGGAAAACATAATAAATATTATAATATGGTAAGTTTTTCCAAAGAATGTCACATATTTCAGGTGAATAATTTCTAACTATATTTGTATCATTTTCTCTTACTTCAGATGTATAATTTCTAAGAAAATTTAAATGTTTTTCACTTATCTCAGGTGTATAATTTTTAACAATATTTGTATGATTTTCACTTACCTCAGGTGTATTATTTGTAACAATAATTGTATGATTTTCACTTTCTTCAGGTGTATTATTTCTAAAAATAATTAACTGATTTAGATTAATAAATCTAATTAAATCAGCTTTATGTAAATTTGAATATCCTTGTCAATTATTTACTTTTTCAAAATACACGAAGAGTAGCAACTTTAAATTGTTCTAGTTCATTTGCAATGCATGTCTGCATTTTGCTCTTTTATTTATTAAAAAAAATTCATTACATTTGTAAAAATAATTAATTTCCTATGTAGTTTAACAAGTAATTTATTTTTCTATTTAGTTTAACAATCAATTAGTTTACAATTTAGTTTAACAATCAATTAGTTTTAATAATTTATTTAATTAATTAATCATAAAGGACTATTATTTAATTAATCACAAAGTTAAAGTATTCTTATTCATAACATTTTCGAAAGTACACTTTGTACATTAATTATTATGTTTATCTTTATGTGAAGGATTTAAGTAAAAACAATTTAAATCAATAATTTCTTGACAGCTTTTAGATTCGTTTGAATATGTAGATGTTTCTTCAGTTACAACTTCTTCATTATTCATTGTATTTATTTATTTATTTATTGTTCCGTGGGACCACATTTAGGTGAAGTCTCCATGGTCATGGAACGAGTCAATACATGAAATTATAACATGATTGTAGAAACAGATAAAATGAAATATAAGAAACATATTCAGGCGACAAGTCGTTAGTTTAAATAAAGAAAATCAAGAATGTAACACTGGAATTTGCTTAATTTTTTAGTTCTTCCAGGAGCTCCTCGACAGAATAGAAGGAGTGAGCCATGAGGAAACTCTTCAGTTTAGACTTAAAAGTGTTTGGGCTACTGCTAAGATTTTTGAGTTCTTGTGGTAGCTTATTGAAAATGGATGCAGCAGAATACTGCACTCCTTTCTACACAAGAGTCAAGGAAGTGCATTCCACATGCAGATTTGATTTCTGCCTAGTATTAACTGAGTGAAAGCTGCTAACTCTTGGGAATAAGCTAATATTGCTAACAACAAACGACATTAAAGAAAATACATACTGTGATGGCAATGTCAAAATTCCCAGACTATTGAATAGGGGTCGACAAGAGGTTTTCGAACTTACACCATACATAGCTCCAACAGCCCGTTTTTGAGCAAAAAATACCCTTTTTGAATCAGAAGAATTACCCCAAAAAATAATACCATATGACATAAGCGTATGAAAATATGCGAAGTATACTACTTTTCGTGTTGAAATGTCACTTATTTCAGATACTGTTCTAATGGTAAATAAAGCGGCATTTAGTTTCTGAACAAGATCCTGAACATGGGCTTTCCACAACAGCTTACTATCTATCCGTACGCCTAGGAACTTGAAATGTTCCGTCTCGCTTATAACATGCCCATTCTGTCTGATTAAAATGTCAGTTCTTGTTGAATTGTGGGTTAGAAACTGTAAAAACTGAGTCTTACTGTGATTTAGCATCAAATTATTTTCCACAAGCCACAAACTTATATCATGAACTACATTATTTGATAATGTTTCAATATTACACACAAGATCCTTCACTACCAAGGTGGTGTCATCAGCAAACAGAAATATTTTTGAATCACCTGTAATACTAGAAGGCATATCATTTACATAAATAAGAAACAGCAGTGGTCCCAGCACCGACCCTTGGGGAACGCCCCATTTAACAGTGCCCCATTGGGACTGAACATCATTACCACTCTCAATATTGCGGAGGATTACCTTTTGCTTTCTGTTCTTAAAGTAGGAGGCGAACCAATTGTAAGCTACTCCCCTTACTCCATAATGTTCCAACTTCTGCAGTAATATTTTGTGGTCAACACAGTCAAAAGCCTTCGTTAAATCAAAGAAAACACCTAACGTTCGCAACCTTTTGTTTAATCCATCCAAAACCTCACAGAGAAAAGAGACTATAGCATTTTCAGTTGTTAAGCCATTTCTAAAACCAAACTGTACATTTGACAGCAAATTATGTGAATTTAAATGCTGCAGTAACCTTGTATATACAACCCTCTCGATAACTTTAACAAACACCGATGGCATAGAAATAGGTCTATAATTGTCAACATTATCCCTGTCTCCCTTTTTATAAAGTGGCTTCACTACCGAGTACTTTAATCGGTCAGGAAACCGACCACTCCTAAAGGAAAAGTTACAGATATGGCTAAGTACTGAGCTAACGTACGTGGAACAATACTTCAGTATTCTGCTAGATACCCCGTCATATCCATGAGAGTTCTTGGTCTTTAGTGATTTAATTATTAACTCAATCTCCCTCTTGTCAGTATCATGGAGGAGCATTTCAGGTAACAGTCTCGGAACACTTTTCTCTAAGAGCGCTATATGATTCCCTGTTGGGACTAGGTTTCTATTTAGTTCACCTGCTATATTCAGAAAGTGATTATTAAGTACTGTACATATATGCGACTTATCAGTAACACGGACATCCCCACTACGCACTGATTCTATATTCTCGACCTGTCTCTGCAGACCAGCCACTTCCTTTATGACTGACCATATTGTTTTAATTTTATCCTGAGACTTAGCTATTCTATCTGCATACCACATACTTTTTGTCTTCCTAATAACTTTTTTAAGCACCTTACAATACTGTTTGTAATGGGCTGCTGCATTTAGATTTTGACTGTTTCTAACGTTTTGATGTAATTGTAGATGTTGATTTTACTTCTTATTCATTGTTAATAATATTTTTGAATTTTCTTCACCTTTATTTAGTCTTCAATCTTCTTTTAAATGTAATTCAGCAACACTTTTTCCACATACACAAGAAATTCCATTTTATTGTAATTTTTTGCATGATATTTGTTTATACATGGTCCACATATAGTTCTATAACTATCTTCTGTATAGTTCTGTAAAGTAAAATTATCAATTGATTTCTATGTATTACAATATTTGCAAAATTTAGATTTCACAGAAGAATTTTGTTGAACTTGCTCCATTTTTAATAATAAAAAACATATTAGATTGCAGAAAAAGTAATTAATTAATATTTATGATTTTACAATTTAAATATATAAATAATCACCATATTATGCATCTTCATAAAGAAAATAAAAAATATTAAATATTTTAACTTTTTCTTGTACTTGATTTTTAATAATAGTTCTGTATAGTGGACAATTTTCTTTTTCTTTTAACCATTCATAAATACATTTTTTATGAAAAATGTGATTGCAATTTGTTTTAAAATATTGATTGTTATTTTCATTACTTAAACAAATAGGGCAATCAAAATCTTTTTCAGATTGCTCAATTAGTTCATATGTTTCTTAGGTTTAGTTTGCATTTCGTTGAAGTTCTTCATTTATGAGAAATAATTTGTATTAGATTTATAAAAAATAAAAGGAAAACAAATTTATATTTGTAAAACTAATAAAAATTTCTTCTATATAAATGGAAACCACTTTAATCAAGAAGCTTCCTGGCAGATTAAAACTGTGTGCCCGACCAAGACTCGAACTCGGGATCCTTGCCATTCTCGGGCAAGTTCTCTACCAACTGAGCTACCGAAGCACGACTCACGCCTGGTCTCACAGCTTCACTTCTGCCAGTATCTCGTCTCCTACCTTCTAAACTTTACAGAAGCTCTCCTGTGAACCTTGCAGAACTAGCACTCCTGAAAGAATGGATATTGCAGAGACATGGCTTAGCCACAGCCTGGGGGATGTTTCCAGAATGAGATTTTCACTCTGCAGCGGAGTGTGCGCTGATATGAAATTTCCTGGCAGATTAAAACTGTGTGCCCGACCGAGACTCGAACTCTGGATCTTTGCCTTTCGTGGGCAAGTGCTCTACCAACTGAGCTACCGAAGCACGACTCACGCCTGGACAAATGAAATCGAAATATAAAGGAATGAAGAAATTAAAAAATAAAAATAATGAATTTCATGATATAGAGTTCACAATATCTAATTTTTAAAATAAATTACTTTTGTTTGAATTAATACATTTTATTATCTTAGAATCAACATTGAAAATTTTTATAATTTACCTTTCTTAACTAATACATTTTAATTATTTACTTATGCACAATGATATTTTTTGAAACAGCATACTATCGTAACTATTACATTTTAATTAATTTACTAATGTTCACAATGTAAAATTTTTAAAATAATTTACTTTTGTTACTAAAACATTTTAATTAATTTACTTACATTCACAATGTGATTTTTTAAAATAATGTGCTTTTTAACTAACACATTTTAATTAATTTACTTATGTTCACAATATGATTTTTTAAATAATTTACTTTTCTTAACTAACATATTTTAATTATTTACTTATGTTCAAAGTGTAATTTTTTTAAAAAATAACTTGCTTTTGTTAAGTAATACACATTATTATTTTAAAATCATGTTGTAAATGAAATAATGAAGTTAAAAACCAGCTGTTTTTTGTATTTAGTTACGTTATTGTAAGAAATGGGTATTTGCTTATCGTTATAAAACCGTTTAGTTAATTAAATATACTGAATTTTTAAAAAATCATTTGTTTTACTTGTAAAACACAGATTTTATTTTAAAACTGCTTTAGGTTGATAATACATACAAAATGTATCTACTGATAGGTGTCGAGTTCAATGCGTCCCTTGATTCTATTTACAATATGTACTTAGATGTGAACAACTTATACGGGCATGCCATGATGCAGCCACTGCCAGTTGGTGAGTTTCAATGGGTGCCCGAAAATGTATTGAAGAGATTAGATGGACAAAATGGTTCAAATGGTTCTGAGCACTATGGGATTTAACATCATAGGTCATCAGTCCCCTAGAACTTAGAACTACTTAAACTTAACTAACCTTAGGACATCACACACATCCATGCCCGAGGCAGGATTGGAACCTGCGACTGTAGCGGTCACGCAGTTCCAATGTGAAGCGCATAGAATTGCACGGCCACTCCGACCGGCTTAGATGGACAAATATTGGGTCTTGCACCTAGTTGTAATGTAGGGTATGTGTTTGAGGCAGACATCACATATCCTAATAATTTGCATGGAGAGACAAGCGACTTGGGATTATGTCAAAAGCAACAAATTCCACAAGGAAGCACCTTCCCTAAAATGTTGGCAACTGTTGGAGATAAGCAGAAGGACAGTATTCATTATTGTAACCACCAGCAGTGCCTCATATTAGGGATGAAGCTTGTTAGAATCACCTGAGCTATCTCCTTCAAGCAATCCCCCTGGTTGGAGTTGAACTAAATACCAAAAAGAGTGCAGTTGCATGTAATGATTTTGAAAAAGATTTTTATAAATTAATAAATAATTCCAATTTTGGGAAAACTATGCAGAATGTACGAAATGTACGTGATATATTGACTAAAACCGAATGGGAAGAGCATTATAGCATGAGAAAGTGTAGAGCGATGCAAATTGTAAGTGTGCCACCATCTTCAATGAAAACTTTGTTGTTTTGGAGATGTCGAAAACTGGAATAGAGTTTATGAAGCCTATTTATTTGGGCATATACATACTGGATATCTCCAAATTTTACATGTACTGCTTACACTAAGAGTTTGCAAAACCTCATTTCATAGAATGATTGTAGAGTTTGTGGGATTGAGGTAAAAAATGTATGTATATCCTACAATATATGGGGGTACCCAGAGGCGGGCAAAGGGTATTAGACATGTGGCATCTCGAGCTCTTACGTTTCAAGACTTTTTGCGGTGCCTGTAAGGTCGCAGTGTTCAAGGCGCTCATCCACACATAGTTCAGCAAACTAGCATTCGATCACGATTTCATGCGAAGTACACTGTGCTGCAGTCTAAAGTCGGATTGTCTCCTCATGATGATGAAAGATTCATTTGTGAGGATGGGGTGGAAACCCTCCCTCACTCACACTATTTGCTTTAAGCAAAAGTAGGGATGGGGGCTCTGGTTGATTGATAGAGAGAGAATGAGCATGTGGATGCGATGATGCATCGAATAGTATGGCTCTTTTATCATATTGTGAATTCTGGATGAGTGTGTCGTGTGGTGTGTATCATTCTGCATGCTTCTGTGTATGTCTGGGTGTGTGAATGACTGTGGGAGCCTGTGTTAAGTGTATGTCTGTCTAAATATATATTCATTAATTTGCCAAAGAAAAAAATCATTAAAAAATTTAAAAACTGAAGAACATATCAAGAAAAAAGAGTATATCTAAATATTTTTCAACGTTATTACTAGTTAATATATCAAGAATAACCATGTTTTTGCACTTCATGTGTGCGTGTATGTGAGTGGTTAGAGATTAGGTTTAAGTTTGTAAGTTTCACTTACTGCTAGCCATCCAGTCAGAACTACTTTTAAATATGTGAGTTCCACACAATTATTGTTTGTATATATTTTCACTTGCTTGTGGTAGTGGAAATTGCTTAGAGCCATCAACTTCAAAGAAATGTATGTTCACTCGCTTGTGGTAGTGAAAAATGTATACAGCGACCAACTTCAGAGAAATGCATTCTCATTTACTTAAAAGTCTTTTCTGTTTCGGGCGTAACTTACTAGTTGTAGTATTTAGACTATAAGACAGTGTAATTAGCTTGTGGTAATAGTACCTGTGCAATAGTTGTAAACTGGTATAATTTAAATCTCAATCATTAGTCTGACCAGAATGTTCATATTTCTCAAAAAAAAAAAAAATCCAACTCTGAATAATGTATCTGTAAAGTGATGTGATGGAAATATGAATCATGTATCTGCAGACATCAGAATGCTGATATTTTTTGGAAAAAATGTAAATCTGAATCATGTATCTGTAAATTGATATAATGTAAAATCTGAATGAGATACCTGTAAACTGATATTTCGCAAACAATGTTACATTATTTGAATTTAATAATAATAAATTCACTGGATTTATTGTAAAAATGTCGAATGTTATTATTTCAAACATCAATCATGATTCTTTTTATTAAGAAATTATAAACGTATTTCTGAACAATAGGCTGTTACACCCACGTTGCACAGCACATGTCTATAAGGCCTGTTGCTTTAAAACACTGTTTCAACAAGAGTTCTGAATGGCACGTGTAGGTCTGCATCCTGCGGTGGCGTCGATCACACGCGCATACTGCTGCTACCTGGCGTACTGCCTTGAGTGCAGTCTTTCAGACCCTTCCCTGTAGGTGAGGTGAAAGCGTGTCTATTAATGGCACAGGTAGTTCACTCATCATGTGAAAGCACGCAAAGGCCGTGGTAGGTGGCTCAGACAGTTCCAGTGGAATGCACTTACAGATGGATCAGGGACAGTATCACTGATAAACTTACTTGCTAAGTACGTGAGTGACAAGGAAAAAATAGAATACAAACATTGTTATGGAACAAAAAATTATTTATTTCTGATACAACTTAAAAGTAATTTTACATTCTCGTAAGCAGATACAATAGCATGTTTTTGATAAATGTTCTTGAGTTGATGGGTATATGGACAGCCATAGAATTCCAGGTCTTGAATAGAAGCAAATTTACATATTCGTGGCATCCAAGAGATTTTGTCCTTTCCCTTCAGGTATACGATGGTGTCCATGTCATCGAATAATTTAAGTGCAGTCACCATGTCTTTATAGAGCATGCCAGGATCATCTCAATGAATTCCATGGTAGAAATGTGTTAACCACTTTGTGCTCTTCTTTCTCTTAGCGCACATCACTTGCTTGAAGGATCTTGGTGATGAAATATTTGCAGCCAATGTCTCTATTATTTCAGAATTCTCCGTGTACACTACAACGCGGAATCTTTAAATACAAACTGCCTATGCTCACTGTCATAGAATCTTTGAGCTTCCAGAATGATGTTCACTCGGTGACACATCATCGTCAAATGATCTGTGTCCAGAGCAGTACCTATTCATTTATACAGGTCGCTGCACAACACCTGTGAGCGGACAGTAGTTGATTACACAATCGTGAGGAACTAAAGCATATGTGCCAGTGTGTTCTGGGAAATTTTTCGATGATTCTAATTCAGTTCGCACATCTATAGGTCCAGACATAAGTATCTCATTCTCTTTAGAGTAGTCTATTACAACGACTGGTGAAAGCTCTTTGAACTTATGTGGACCGAGTAGACACCTCCCCCCCCCCCCCCCCTACCTCTCCTTCAGCAATTTCATAGTAATAAGGGCGAAAACTTGCACACATATCATACGCTAGGCTGTATATATTTTGATTGCCCTGCAGATGTAGATTGTCATATGGGTAGAATTCTGAATTGAGGTAGACTTTGGCATTAGTTAACTTGCAGTTATCGAAGACGGTGGAATCATTTGCTATATTACCTCTTCTATCAGTCTGAAACACAAGTATGATGAATCTGGGTGTCTCTAGATGGCTGGAGGTTTTAATAGCCCATGTTTGTCTGCTCGCTCTCGGTTACACTGGGTACTCAAAAATCTCCCATAAGCTAAATGTCCGTGACAGAAATGTACCTGACTTAAGGACTTTTAAAAGTTGCAAACGCTCCTCGTCAGATACACTAATTTGAGGTATTTTCCATATTAGCTTGCTGATTGTGATCATATTCTCCTCTTGAGCTCCTTGAGTGTATGAGTTATTGACAGTCGCACATCGCACCAGAATGAGTTCTTGTTTAGCATTCATAATAATCTGTCTCATGTCCTCAAAGTATCCCATAAGCATTTTTAGAGGTATGCGTGCAGTAAATCGCTTGTACTCTTGAACTGCTGTATCCTCTGGCTCGTCTATGAACCATCCAACATTTTCTAAACTATGCAAATCCACTGGTGATGCCGAGACGTATGTTTTAAGGGTAGGTGTTATGCCAACATTGTGTGTACGGTCGACCTCAGACCCATTTAGTTCATAGTGTATCTCTTGGAAGAGGAATGTCAAAGAGTTATGTGTCAGCTTGGATCTCACTGCATCGTTGCCATCGGTTTTCTTGAATGATCCCTCTAGATATATGAAACTCTTGCACGGAAGCGTGAGTGTATCTTGGTGCTGGATGACAATCCTGATTTCATCATTCTTGTTAGAGGTGGTTGAAGCTTAAAGTTTATGAAAGAAGTATTCCTGGTGTATAATTCTCTCAACATTCTCTACTGGACTGGTTATATTGAGAGAAGTATTCCTGGTGTATAATTCTCTCATAATACTCTACTGGAATGGTTATATTGAGTGATGATGTCACTGCGAGCCTTCAAACCAACCAG
The DNA here is from genome assembly GCF_023864345.2 of Schistocerca serialis cubense. NCBI lineage: Eukaryota > Metazoa > Arthropoda > Insecta > Orthoptera > Acrididae > Schistocerca > Schistocerca serialis. Next base: position 530,311,067 of record NC_064640.1, read on the forward strand.
TTTAAGAAATTCATAATTCGCAGGTGTTATCACTTTGCTGTTTGGTAGCGAAGTGGTGTGCTGTGGATTACGTGCACTTGTTTTATACTGTATGCCCATCCTGTCTTAGATGTGGTGATTTCCTCACCACGAAAGTCAACAAGCTGATTATTCTGGTCAACAATATGCAGCTCCAAATAGTCCAATGTCTTAGCTGTTACTGGAAGGTATGTTGCATTGGCAGGGGTCTCAACAATCTTATACCCTGTTGCAACTGAGGGGAAGAATCCGCAAATAGTCTGAATCAGACTATCAATGAGGTAGGAGTTCGTTGCAGTATTACACTCGACATGGGTTGTGCTCACTGTGAGTATGTCCACTGTCTGATTCGACTTGTAAAATTTGCTTTGAACCTTCTTCAAAATCTGTCCTTTTGTGAATCCCAGCAGGCGCCCTTTCTGGTTAAAGTCAATCGTTGCATTTACAGTCATTATTTCAGATTTAAGTATATTGATGTTTTCATGTACTTCAATACCCTTTCAAGACAGTTTTAAGATTTTGGTTAAATCGTCGATATCGTACCCATACGGTTCTATTTCCACAATATCTTTTTCACCATTTATATCCAGATGCAGTTTATTGTTAGTGTTGGTGATATTCAGGATGCTGTTGTACGTCTCCAGTCCAATCAATGCAATACTCAATTTACCAGACCTCAAATCAATTGGCGGAAAGTAATTTGCACGCAATACAGATGATCGTCCTTTTAACATCAAAGTGTATGACATTCCATCTTAACCTCAACTGATGAATGAATGTTTAAACCTCCCCCTTATATAGCATGCTTCTTCTTCTTCTTTGTGAACGTCAAGAGAAACATGGTGCATAGATGTCTACAGGGGTGTGTATTAAAGTACTGATAGCGTTGATAATTGTTGAACACACATCTTCTCTGAGTGAAGTATAGTTGTAATTTTTCTGTCGGTTGCATGTCACCAAATGAGTCGAAATAGTAGATGCTATCTGCGTCTTTCATAACATATGCCACCCAGTGGGTGTGGGGCTTCCAGCAACATCTAAATTCACAATACCGCAATCACCAGTTTTCCACATAGTCGTAGGTGATGTATCATGCATAAACACACCACGGAATCTTGATATATTGAATTTATCTCCAACAAACTTAAGAAGGTCTCTATTTGTGAGTCGTCGATCTGTTAGGACCGCTAATGGGCTTTTTTTAACTTTATTAATAGAGCAAGGCCTCTCCTGTACGGTTTTAAGTATAGTCCTATTCCGATGGCTGCGGCTTCATGTGGCTATGTCTTCTCGCCTCTTCTAACTGTGCTTGGGAGTTTTGCGTGTTCTTGACCGTTCAAGCAATAGCTGCAGCAGCACCGGCGAGGGAACCTATCGCCGAGAGGGCGAAGAAGGCCGGGATGAGGAATGGAATAAATCAGCCAGATGTCATGGGTATTCGTGGAACACAAGGTGCTTTAACCGATATTCTTCTTCTTCCCGCATCTTTCTGTTTGATAACGTTTTTAGCTGCATACATCGCTGGCAGGATACGGTTCTTCAAACAACTCTTTTTGCTCCTGTTCTTCTTCTTGTTTACTGCGCAACGTGCAGCATTCAGAGCTCGCTTGAAATTTATCACCCCTAAAGCCAACTTGATTTTTCCACACATGGTTTTATCAACTGCAAATGATGCAATGCGTTGACCTATAACAGTATCTTTTCTTCTCCGTATGACCTTAGTCTTATCGGGTTAAAATCCTATCCGAAATGTGATAGGTCTTTATTTGCTGTGTATGCAATGTCGTGTTCCATACACGCTTCGTTGAACAGATTGTCTTCCTTGTCAACTCGAGCCAAGCGTTTCTAAAGTTTTGTCCCAGGCCCACAGTAGTTATACCAAGGGATGTGTAATTCCAAAGGTAGTTTGTCTAGAATACCACCAACTCCTATAAAGCGTCTTCTAGCATGCATGTTACGGTACTGTGGTAGTTGCGGACAATGCACGCCCATTATATAGCAAATCGCCAGCATCAATCCAACTCTTTTGTGTAGCAGGAAAACCAAGCCATTTGACCTTTGCTTTATTTCCTCGACTCTTATGACTCTCTCTATGAGAAAAAGATCCGATTCTGAGCTTTTCAACATCTCCTCAGTGTAGAAGGAGCCTGCAATTTCTTCACCTTTACTGTCCTTCAATATATAAGTTCTGGGATTCGTTCGGTGTACCTTTGAAACTGTAAATACCTCAGTTGACCAGTTCAGTAGGTATGATTTCTCAAATACCGTCTTGTCTTTTGACATACCCACCAAATCACCTACATTAAATTTCTGTTTGCGTGGATTCAGCATTTTAATGCGATAGTACACGTATCCATCACTCCATTATCACGATCATCGATTGGTCTCATTTTTACTGTGCTATGTTTGGTTTCAGTTTCCAGGAGGATATCTGTCCATTTGTATGAGCCGCAATAGTTAAAATGCATCCACATACGACCTTTTATTGTTCTGTTCAGACGCTCCACTATACTCGCCTTCAGGTGAGTGAATGTCGAGTAGTGATGTATTCCGTACCGCTGCATCCCTGTACTGAAATACCTATTGTAGATCTCTCCACTATGATCGGTTTGGAGATTCTCTGGGCATCGATTTGTTCCTGTTTGTAGCAAACGCTCAACAACATCAGCGACATTTCGACCGGTTTTTGTTTTGACAGGTAATGCCCAGGCAAATTTGTAGTATGTATCAATAACTATTATAGTGTATTTGAATCCATTATTCTCATGTGAATATTCCCTCATATCTACAAGATCATCTAGCCACAAGTGATCCAGCCCTTTAATCATAACATGCCTGCCAGAGTATGTTTTGCTCGCTGGCTTGTGCAGTTCTCGAACTACTGTCTCCATACTTATTCGATGTCCATACTTATTCGATGATACCTCTCTCTCTCTAAGCTCTGAGATTACTACTCAGTACTCACTAGAGATGGGCAAACTGAAACACGTAACTGTTTCGAAACAAATGAAACAGTACAATGTAATGTTTCGATAGGCTGTTTCGAAAGAGTGAAACAGTTCATGTTTTGTAATCTAATAAACCTACACATTTTATCATCTTGAATGTCTACTGTATAGGTATGTCCATATAAACACAAATGAGGTGCGAGAGCGCTAATCATATCGCAGAAAGTATGGAACTATCACTTAGGTGTCTTGGCAGTTTCGTATTTCATGCAGCAAATGCGCTGCTTTCGTGTCGTGTGACTTTCATAATTTTCAATTGGCTGAGGACAGCCATAGCTGAAGACAGAAGAACCACCACGAACGGAACTGGAGGTGGGAGCGAACTGCAGAAACAATGGATATGGTACTGGGATTCCCACATTCCGCTAGTATGGGAATATATCCATCCTGCTAATTCCCATCCACACAAAGGGAATCATTGTGGATAATAGGCACAGTGACTATAGACTCACAAATAATGCCAAATAATTCGAATAAATAACAAAATATAACAGAAAAATTTTTGTCTTTCAAGGTGTTTTGAACCGTTACTATAAATTCACCATGCTTCCCAGCCCTTCCCGTTCACCATTACACTATCAGTGATATGTCAAACAGATTGCTTGCAATTAAACCTACATTAAATTTATGTATATGTATAATAACTGTCACTCTACGCCTTTTTTTTATTCAAAATGTTCTAGGCTTTCTTGCGTTTCTTAATATGATTACTGTACTTGAACAGAGAAACGTATGTTATAAAAAAAGTATAATTTAACTGAATGATTTTCACATATTTATTATTTTGTATGTGAGTAGTATGCGTTGTTTTATTGTTTGGTTAATGTTTATAAAGCAAATGTTACGCCATTTCGGAATAGGACAGTCATCTAGAAACGAAGCTTAATTTTCGGATATCTTAAGCTTCATGCTATTGCTTGTCAAAACGATTTCGACACTCTTGAAAGTGTTTCACGAAGTGGTATGTTGTGTTTCAGTACCTGTGCCGAGCCCGAATCTCGTCCGACACAGAGCGGAATCAAACATCGCTGTTTCGATACAATCAGTCCGTTCCAAGCACAGGTGGACTGAAACAGCCTTATTTTGAAACAACGATACAGTTTCTGTGTCTGGCTCGAGATCGAATCTGGTCCGGATATCCGAGAGAGGGGTGGAATGAAACACCACTGTTTCGAAACAGTGAACCACAGCCGTTCCGAAACACTGAAACAGTTCCACGTATCGATACACTGTATTGAAACATAGAAATAGTGGCCAAGTCTAGTACTCACTATTGTGTTTGTATGTGTATGCGTGTCCTGCGTCAGCGTGTCCTTGTACTGTATTTTCGAAATGATTTCGTTCGAAGATAGTGTTGTGGACGAGCGAAAGGCTGAAGTATTTGTAAGTATCATATTTAGTTTGAATTTTCTGCACTCAATGTTTTTTTTAAGCGTTGAAATTCATTGCTTTCAGTGATAATGCTGTCGGCGAACGAAAGGAAGAGTGAAATAGTTAGTACTCTTTCTCAAGTGGGTGTATTCTCTGCTTGCATTTTGAAGCTATTAATCCTGACTGCTCACTTGCCAGTTGTTATTGGCAACTTGGTAATGTTGGCTACTTAAGATTATACAATTACGGGGATCAAATAAAACATGAAAGATAGGGTATTGGCAGGGTAAAAATGAAATAAGCAGGATTGGGTAAAAATAGCCATTATTAGAGTAAATTATGGAAGGAAATAAGGTGAAGGTACAGCCAACTTGTTTACTTGATCAGAAATCCTCATTTAAAAATCTTGCTGTGGACTCCAGTAATTCAAATTGTGTGATAGTAAGCAGGAGATTTAATAACTGTATGAAACAGCGCGCGCAAATCATAATATAAAACAGCGGTATATCTATTTTGACAGATTTTCATTTCTCAGTACTGGTAAATTACCATTTAATACATGTTTCTGTACGAATTTGGTTTTTATGTTTCTTGTTAGCAACATAAACTTTTAATGATCCTTTAAAAGAAGGCTTTTTTTGTAGGCCATTTTTTCCTTATGTTTCACATATGTGAAACATGTATATGTGTAAAAAGTTTCAGAATCAGCTAAAACCTATTAACATTATGTACTGGAATTATAAAACACATTTGTATACTAAACTGTGAGTTGTTTTTTCCATTGTTTGGAAAGGTGGAGGAAAAGTGGAGTAAACAGAAGGCAATCATATCTTGAGCAGCTGACTGTGTCCTAAGTTTAGATTAATCACAAATAGTGTTTGCTTTTTTTAAAAATTATTAATAGCTAGTTTGTTCACTCTCTGTATTTCAATTTGGAAATCATTAGACTATCAGTAGTGTGGAATGCCTAGAAATTACTTTAAACTGCAACCCTTAAGAGAAAGAGACAGAGTATGCTGTGGTAGTTTAAAATTAATGCCAGGTGTAAATAAAAGCTGTTACTCAAATGTAATTTAAACATACCACTGTGTAACCTCCCCAGCAGAAAATATTTTTTAAATGGAATTGGAGCCAAGCGTAACCTTCCCACAAAATATGCTAAATAATAATGGTGCCAAGCGTAGCCACGCCACAAAAATTAATAATTAAATGAATTTTTCTCAATATCGTAACCTCTGAACAACATTGACTCCCATTTACTGGCTGTGTGCATAAATGCATTCACACTTAATATTCCCACAAAATTCTATTCTCATTTAATGTCAAATTCGAAACAGAAAAATTCCTAACCACCAAAATAATAAAAAAATTTTTTGTAACCTGAACAATGCTGGCGTATATTTTTTTTTTAGTTTTGGATGCAATGATAATGCATTGGAAAAATTCTTTAAATTGAAATGAATGCTTTTCTTTAAAAGAGTTACTTTATATTATAATAATTATTATTGTGGCATTTTTTGAACAAATTAAATTACAATTAACATACATTATTAAATATGCGCAAGGCTGCTTCTTTACCTTCTACAACAATACTCATCCTCCAGAGTCCTGACCAGAGTCGCGAGCAGAGCACACAGCCGACTCATGCCGACTCCCTCCGACTCACGCAGACTACTCCAGACTACCACTGACTCGCTACTAAAGCCGACCGACTACTACTGTCGACTCGCGCAGTCAAGCACAGACTAGCGACAAGCAAAAACTAACGATAAACTACTCTCTGATCAGAGATTCTGTCATGCCTCGCCCATCACCGGCAAAGCATACGTCTTACATAACCCTCCACTGGGGGGCAAAAATTTGGCAGCGATGGTGAGTCAATTGGACTTGCCATGAGCAACAAATTTTTCGTAATTAACTAACTTTACAATTACAGAATATGTACATATATATAGGTGCAGTACATGAAATAAAATATAGTGCACATGCACTGTAGTTCAGAATCATGTTAACAAAATGATGAAAGTGCACACGCACTGTAGTACAGAACATATCAGGAAATCACAAATGTATAGGTAATGAGTACAAATAATATTAACAATTGATAAAAATGACAAAAGTGCACACGCACTGTAGTTCAGAACATATCTGGGAATCACAAATGTATACATAATGAGAACAAATGGCATAAAGTGCACACGCACTGTAAAATTCTCTAACATTTTTACAACAAACAAACATAATGAGTACAAATCATATTGATAAATGACAAAAGTGCACACGCACTGTAGTTCAGAACATATCACCAAATCACAAAAATGTATATGCAATGAATACAAATCATGTTAACAAAATGACAAAAGTGCACACGCACTGTAAAACTCTCTAGCATTTTAACATAACATCTCATGGAGTGAAATAAAGTGCACATGCACTGTATAAGTCTTTATTATTTTACAAGAATTTAAATGCATTGTATAAGTGATTACCATTTTACAAGATCTAGGAATGGAATGGGGAGGATTGCATCATGGTTGTAGCACTTTAGGTTGCACGCAGCTGCACTGAAAGTCCATATCTTTCTACAAAAGCACAACACCAAGTTAGACAATCTGAAGCTCTTTTCCTTGAAGTATTAATCAGTGTAGCCAAAACACTGAAATGTAGTAGTAATATTTCATTTTATCATTTTGATAGTACATTAGGTACACCAAACAGTGGGACCATAATAACATTTCCATCGCTCAAGGTGGTGGACAGCATGTCGTGTCAACACCATGTTCTTGTAAAGTACACCAACGTAGAATTAGTGCAAAAACCAAATATAGTGCTCCATGATCATGAGGATAGACAGGACAAACGGATATTGCAGTAATTTCTGGTAATTAGGTCAGAAGGTGAAGGACATTAAGTCACATAGTAGTCTTCATTGAGAATTACACTAGTCTAACAACTGATTTGAGTAATTGGTGGCACTCACCGCCCAGTTACTGAACATTTCTGTACCATGTATGTAGTATTACAGAATAATGTTCATAAATTATCTGTTTACAGAGAACATTGGCACTCATTGCCCAGTTACAAACCATCAGAAGTCATCATTCATAACAGTAGCTAATGAATGGCATAGTATTAACATAATTCACTTAATTATAGTAATCATTGGCATCATAGGTCATCTTATTACAGTAATCAGTGTCATTCATTGGCCAGTTACAAAGCATTTTTCTTATGCATTATTCAGAAGTCATCATTCAAAATGAGTTAATTATTGGGATAGCATTTATACATAATTAATCTAATTATAGTAATCATTGGCATCATAGGTCATCTTATTACAGTAATCAGTGGCATTCATTGGCCAGTTACAAAGCATTTTTTTTTCAAATCAGTTAATTATTGGCATAGCATTTGTACATAATTATTCTAATTATAGTAATCATTGGCATCATAGGTCATCTTATTACAGTAATCAGTGGCGTTCATTGGCCAACTACAAAGCATTTTTTTATGCATTATTCAGAAGTGATCATTCAAAACAAGCGTTAATTATTGGCATAGCATTTATAGAGTATAACAAAAATATTATTTACAGAAATTATGCACATAGTATTTAGGCATTATTACAAAGCATCATTCAGTATTATTTAGAAGACATTATTGAAGTGACATACTATTCAGAGCTGATCAGTATTACTCAGAACTCTCTTAAACTGGTAGCATTATTTGGGACTGGTAATACTTTTTTTTTTTGCTAGCAATGCATTGCGTTGGGATCCATAATTAATTACTGGGGGATAACAATATTTTCTTTTGAGTTATTGCTGCAAATGAAGGTGCGTAATGTCATTCGTCATGAGTCAGCTGTAGCAAGGTTATGAAACAAGTAGAGTATATGTGATCACATTCATAAATGACACGTTTAATGAACAACTGCTTATAGCACATTAATTTGATGAATAATTTCGCCTGCAAAATATACAAAAATGGATTATTAAACTGAAAGAAGAAACGCATATTTTGCTGATAAGTAGTGAACTTCGAATTAACAGGTAGTGAAATGTGTATAAAAATATATATGTTCTCTAGCTGTCCTTTCCAAAACCTTCAGTCATCATACCGTGCGATATAAGACATACTGTCAAAGCGAACTGCAACAAATACTTAAATAATTACATAGCATCTCTTAACTAACAGTAAATATATAAACTTCATCATTATTTTCATCTGCAAAGAAAAAACTTCATTATTCATATTACCATAACTTCACTGCTATCATCACCTGTATAGAAAAAACTTCATTATCCATATTATCATAACTTCATTATTATCATCACCTGTAAAGAAAACCTTCATTATCCATAGTAGCATATTCTTCATCATTATTCATCACCATTCATTATCATCTGCAAAAAAGTCCTTCATTATTCATTATACAACTAATCCTTATTTCTAGCATATTTCATCACTAAAACCAAGATGTGTAGTTCTGTCTGACAGCCTGCATCAATCGCCTCGGATTCTGAAAGAAAAAAATAGTTAAGACTGCTGTTCTACTATGTGTATAGTATATTCTTGTTAATGCTTGTTAATTCTGATCCATTTACTCTTCGTCACGAGGTATTGCATCCTCTTTCGTTCATTCCGAAGGTGAGATTCCCATTTCTGTTTAATTTATTTCTTTTACACGTTATTTCTTTTTGAAAATGATGAACAAAGATTAATGTCTTGCATTTAAATCATATACCCATTAAATAAAAACTAGTTTATAGTAACATAATTGAGCATACAGCATAGCATGACAGAAAACGTAATATGTCAAAAACATCAACAGTGTCCAGAAGCAAAAATGTACACAGTGTATCACAATGTAGCAGCAAAAAAAAAGTAAAGTAGTCACGATGTTGAGATATCATAAGGCAAAAGTGTCAAAGTCAACTGGTGTTTGTTATATCTTAAATATTTCATAGTGCATACAAACAAAACAGGAAAACAATCATACATACATAAAAAATGGAAAATATGCACGGTCTGATATATAATGACAAGAAATATGACCTTCTTTGTGTTCAGCTTGTAAGTTGTGTAGTTAATAGAGGCAAGAATTGAAGACTTTAATGCAGAGAGAATTTGATAAAATTAATATGTCACTAGATAAAATTGCATAATTATTCATAAGATACGTAAGTTTATCTGAAAAATGTGCACGGTCTGATGTGTAACGACAAGAAAAGCGACCTGCTAACCTTACCTTGCCGGGCACTTGCCAAGAAAAAATACGACAATCATCAGTAAGTAGTCTCATAAATATAATTGAATAAGTGGTCAAAAATGTGTAAGTTCATCAGGAAAAATATGCACGGTCTGATGTGTAACGACAAGAAGAGCGACCTGCTAACCTTACCTTGCCGGGCACTTCCCAAGGAAAAAAATACGACAATCATCAGTAAGTAGTCACATAAATATAATTGCATAAGTGGTCAAAAAAGGTGTAAGTTCATCTGGAAAAATATGCACAGTCTGATGTGTAACGACAAGAAAAGCGACCAGCTAACTTACCTTGCTGGCCACTTGCCAAGAAAAAATACGATAATCATCAGTAAGTGTTCATGTGGATATAATTGTATAAGTGGTCATAAAAATTAGAAAATGGCATTACAGTGTGATAAATCATAAATTATCTTCATTCAATAAAAGGTTTGATGTTGGATATGTGGTGGTTCCCTTTGGTTTTTCTGTTTCTCAAAGTTTCGACGTGTACTACATTGGGGTGAGGAATGCTGCCAATTCGATATGGACCTGCGTATAGAAGCTCAAATTTACTGCACCTACCTTTTCCTCTATTGGATAAATAGTGTGTATGTACTAATATCTTCTGTCCAATGTGGAAGTCACGGCGTGTACAAATCTGTTTTTGCTGTCTTCTCCGGCGCTCTGCAGCACGTTTGATGTTGTTCAGCGCAATGTCAATTATTTCATGGTGTCGTAGTCGACGAGATGTAGGAAAGGTTACAAATTCTTTAATTTTGTTAGGTGGTTCAACAATTTTCAGTATAACAGATGGAGATAGCATAGTAGATTCATTTGGTAAGGAATTAATTACATCCTGGAATGAGAGTATCTGTGTGTCCCAATCAATATGTTTTTTATGGCAGTATATTCTACACAGTTTACCAATTTCTTTCATTAATCGTTCACAAGGGTTCTAAGAAGCATGGTACGTGGATATATAGATCGGAGAAATATTTCTAGCTCACAACATACGTGTCCATATAGCAGATAGAAACTGTGATCCATTGTCGGAAATTACTTTCAACACATGCCCTACATGAAATAGAAAATGTTTCACAAATGCATTCGAAACAGTTTTAGCAGTAGCTTTGCGTAACGGAGTGAGGGTAACAAATTTTGAAGTGAGTTCAACAGCGACAAAGATGTAGCAAAAACCTCTATTAGTTCTGGGAATCGGACCAAAAATGTCTACAGCGGCTATATGTCTCAATTTAACAGGTACAATGGGATGTGGTGGAGGAATATGTGAAGTCGTGTCTGATTTAGCTTTCTGGCAGGTTTTACATGACGCTAAAACTCGTCGAATACGTTTCTCCATGTTGGTAAAATAATAGTTCTGTCTCAGTATAAGAAAACATTTTCTGGCTCCGTAATGTGCGTAACTTAAATGAGTATACCAGATTAATTTGTTAACAAGTTCGAATCCTGCCTTGGGCATGGGTGTGTGTGATGTCCTTAGGTTAGTTAGGTTTAAGTAGTTCTAAGTTCTAGGGGACTGATGACCACAGATGTTAAGTCCCATAGTGCTCAGAGCCATTTTGTTAACAAGTTCGTCAGGAATGCATAATAGCCAATTGTTGCTGTCAGGATGAGAGCGGCGAAACAGAATGTCATTGCGTACAGTGTAATGGTTTCTAATGGTAACATTATTCCTATCTTGCCAAAGGTGTTTGATTTCTTTCCATACATTGTCTTTATTCTGCTCTTGTGCTATGTCTTGTAATGACGACGAAATGAAATTTTCAAATGCAACTTGTTGAACGTACATGACGCTGAAATTTGCTTTGCAGAAGTTGGTTCCGATGTCTTGCTGATTGTTGTTAAGAGAACGGGATAGTGCGTCTGCTACAATAATTTGTGTGCCGGGAATGTGAACAATTGTAAAATTATATTCCTGCAAATAAAGTTTCCATCTACTTAATCTGTCGTGTGTAAATTTAGCCGAAAGTAATTGTAATTGTGTCGCTCTATGATCTGTGTAAACAGTAGTGTGTCTTCCATAAAGAAAATGCCTAAATCTGGTAAAAGCCCATACAACACATAATGTTTTGCGACTTGCAAAAGCGATGTTTTTAATTACTGTACAACCATCTTCTTCAATTTCCTGAAAAATATGTACGCCTAAAGCGGTGTTGGAACTGTCAGTGGCAATGGAAAAATTTCTAGTAAGATCTGGGTGTGATAAAAATGGTGCATTCAACAAGGCTTCTTTCAAGTTTACAAATTCAGAATGTGCTTGCCTATCCCAGAACCAAATAGTTTTTTTACCTGTCAATTGACATAATCTAGGGGTGTCTAAAGCAGAGTAATGAATAAATTTACGAAAAAAGTTAATTAAACCCAAAAAACTGCGTAGTTGTTTTTTCGTCGTAGGAACAGTAATGTCACGTAAAGCTTGAAGTTTTTCCGGGTCAGGCGTAATGCCCTCTGCTGAAATTACATGTCCAAGAAATTTTATAGAAGTTTTACCAAAGTGCGATTTACTGAGATTAACTGTGAGTCCTTGTGCACGAAAAGTTTGCAACAGTCGTTCAAGAATCAGATTGTGTTCAGACCAGTTAGCATCTGCAATAAGATTGTCGTCTACGTACGTTGTGATTCTGTCTTTAAGTTCTGTCGGAAGTATAGTATTCAAACTGCGAATAAAAGCTGCTGAAGAAATAGTTAAACCGAACGGTAATTTACAAAATTGATAACAGTCACCAGAACAGAGAAATGCTGTGTACTTTCTGCAGTTCAGATGGAGCTGAATTTGCCAAAATCCCGATTTCAAATCTAATGTGGAATAAATAGCAGTACCATGAAATTTCTGTAGAAGTTCTTCTAGTGTCTGTGGGCGATCTGTTTCATTAATAATAATGTCATTGATGTGACGCGAATCAAGTACGAGGCGAAGTGAACCATCCTTTTTCTTAACAATATGGAGCGGGTTTATGTACGGACTAACTGCCGGTTCAATAATTCCTTGGTCAAGCATAGCTTGCAATTCTTTCTTAACTTGTTCTCTGTGAATATACGGAATGGGATAATGTTTGGCTTTAAATGTGTCGTGCTGTTTAACTTGAAATTCATACATAAAACCGGACATAGTATCAGGAACGTTGTCAAAAACTGGAGCTTGCTGTAAAAGAATTTTGTGTAGTTGTGTGCGTTCGTCGTCTGTATTTGCACTGCTCTGTTTAACTTTTTCAGAAATCGTCTGTATAACGTCATACTCTGCTTCGTCTGGAGTATTATAGTTGTGTACGTACGTATCTGTGAACAATGTGGAATTACAGTCTATGTTACGTGATGCGGAAATGACCTCTGTACGATTAATTGTTTGTTCTTCTGCAGATAAAGAGTGCTGAAATTCTAAAGCTAGTTGCACATTTTCATCCTTCAACATTAAATAGGAATTTTGAAAGTCAATAATGGCATCGTGTTGTACTAGAAAATTCGTACCTAAAATAATGTCTGTCGTCAATAACGGAATAATCCAAAAATTTGAATGAAATGTATGACCTGCAATACAAAATGATAAATGTGTCTGTAATTTTACATCTACTCCTTTGCTCGATACTGCTCCTTTTACTTTCTTTTTGCCTAATGGTAACGTAGGATAGGTATTCTCTTTGTTATACTCGTTGAAAGTTTCTTCATTTATAACTGACATAGGTGATTCCGAATCGATTACTGCTGAAAATTTCGATGATCCAATTTTAACTTCGATGACAGGGTGTGAAATGGTTTTTTGAAAAACTGGTCTTTCCTGCAAAAGAGTGTCTCGGATGTCGTTAAAAGTAATAACATTTTCATGAACAACATTCTGCGTGTCAAAAGTAGTGCTTACGTTGCTGGAAGATGCAACCTGTACTGTATCTAGTCAAATTATATCTGACGTGTTATTATTTTCAGGAGGATGCTATGGCTTTTCGACTATTTGAACTGTTCTGTTATTTCTTCCTGACGCATTACGTTCGGGTGATATCTACTGTCTGGTTCATTCATGATAATATGTTGTTGCGGATGATTTTGCTGCTGATAAGATCGACTGTTATTAAATGTACGCTGAAAATTGTGCTCATTACCTTTACGTCTGTCATGATAGTCATTTCTATACGGTGCATTGCGATGGGAATTGATATAGTGTGTTTTCTGTACGTACTGGTTTCCTTGTTGCTGTGCATTACTATTTGTTGGGGACGACGCTATACGCGTACGCGGCGAAACATTAAAGCTCGGTTGACCTTGTGCATTACATTGTTGGTTAGGTATGATAACCAGTTGGTTTTGTTGTTGTTGTTGGGAAAAACCTCTATTGTTACCAAAATGTGGTTCCTGTTGCTGATAATTTTGATGATACAGGTAATTAAAATTTTGCCTGCTATTAAAATTCTGGTGGTTGTCGTTCCTGAAGCGTCTATTAGCTTTGCTATTGAAATTGTGTGGCTGATCGTAATTGCAGTATGTTTGTTGACCTTGGTTATTATATGAAAAATTTTTGTTTATAAACGAATAATCCGATTGCTGCACTTCCAAAAGCTGTAACAGATCTCTGAATGCCGAAATATTTTCTTTCTGCTGACCCATTAAAAGTGACACTCTTAATGATCATGGTAATTTAGAAATACATAATTGAATAAGTGCAGATTCATTGTATGGTTCACTTAAGTACTGGTTTTGTTGGACCATGTGCTCAAAAAATTGTGTGACAGTCGAAAAATTTGAGTTCTCATAATTCGGTAAACTAATTAATTGATCCTTAATTCTGCGCTGTGTCGTCTTCGACCAATACGCTGACAGAAAAGCATTCTGAAATTCTTCTACCGAATAGCATTGCCTCGCGATCGGTGTCATACGAGTTGCCAGTTCGCCTTCCAAAAAACTGCAAAAAATTCAAGTTTGTGCATTACAGGCTAAGTCGGTGGAAAAGCAAAGCTAAATTGTTGTATCCAATCCAAGGGGTGAATCTGTGTTCTGTCATTTTTAAATACTTTAAATTTCCTCACGGATAGAAAATGTTTGTAATCAAAATTATCGTCTCTGTACGTTTGAACAGGTTCAGGATTGTATGAGAATCTATTTGTCTGTAATTGTTCGGAATCTAAGTCACGTACTATCTGTAAATTACCTACATTATACTGGCTGTGTGAGTGTGACAAATATTCGGAATGTGCCGTATGCTGTGACGTGTTATTGACTGAAATATTTTTTATCTCTGTCACCTCTTGCTGTAAAGTCGACAATTTTCTACGTAATGTATTATTGGACGAATCTATCTCACTGGTCGTCGGCTGTAAATTTTGGAATTCAGGTGTTTGATTAAACGAAATCGGTGAAGTATCGTCTGATTTGCTGTCATTATTACTTTCAATAACGTCTATATGACTGGCCAATTCATCATATTTTTCAGTCAGTATTTTTACCTGATCATCGTTTTTAGTGTCACAAGCATTAATCTGTTTTTGTATTTTACGTGTGGTTTCGTTCAATTTTTTGACGTCAGCTTTGATGACTTCGGGATCCTGAATTAGTTCTAATTGTTCAAGACTGTCGGTCACTGTCTGAAAGTCTACTGTGTGTGTATCTGTTTTTGTTTTAAGTTTGGAAATTTCATCACGCAATTCGGTGTTCAACTGTTTGATTGTATTAATTTCGTCTGATACAGTAGCAATATTGTTGTCTACGTATGTTTTTGCTTTCGTAAACAATTTGCGTTTATCTTCCTGTCTCTGTGCGGTAAATGTTTCCATAACTTGTCGCTTTACTTTATTCTGTTCCTGTATAAATTTACAGAAACGCGTTTCACTGTTTTGTAGGTGGTGATTAAAACGTTCGTCAATTTGACTGTTCTGTTGGTCGAATTTCGCGTCTACTTTTGCATCCAGTGTGCGCGAAAGTTCTGCTGTCATTAATTTAAACTCGCCGCGTGATTGTGTTGCTTTTTCAGAGCACTGTTTACTGACTGCACTAATTTCGTCTCTAAGTGATTCTGTTGTAGCTGTTTGCATATCCCTTAATTCTTGAGCAACAGATCTAATTTCTTCACTACTTTTCCTAGCACAAGCCTCAATTTCCTCACATAACTGTTCTTTAGTATCATGACATTGCGCGGCAACGGCTGTAATCTGTTCACTAAGCTGTCTGGAATTGTTGTCTAATTTTTCATTAAGGTTGTCATGTTTTCCATTAAGTTGTTCGAAATTTTCATTAAGGTTGTCTTGTTTTTCATTAAGTTGTTTGAACTGTTCACTAAGTTGTTTGTGATTGTTGTCTTGTCTTTCATTCTGTTGTTTGGAATTTTCATTAAATTGTTGTTTGAAATTTTCACTAAGTTGTTTGAGATTTTCATTATTTTGTTTGTTCTGTTCACTAAGTTGTTTGGAATTGTTGTCTAGTTTTTCACTATTTTCATTAATTTGTTGTTTGAGATTTTCATTAAGTTGTAGCATTAATGCTATAATTCGATCCATGTCAAAATTAAGTACTGTATTCTTTGTGCTGTTTAATGGCGTACCTGCAATTGTCACGTTTTGTGTATCCATTTGGATATTCTGTGATTCTTGAAAAGGTTTGCCAATCGAATGTGCACTGTTGCTCACTACCTCGGAAACAGATAAATCTGTCGTACTTAGTGTACACTGTTCATTTACGATAGAAAAATTTATCTGTTCACAACGTAAATTTTGCAAATCGGGTGTGTTAAACTGGACAGCGTTCATTGTAACACAACATCCCACATCATCAATTGTCGTTAAATTAACAGAGGACACAATTGAATTCGTCTGTTCATCACTAGGATCAAAATCGTTGTTAATAATCCGCACACTCTGATTGTCTGTAAATAGGGGACTGTCATTAAGACACTGAGTGTCGCAACTACTATCGGTCAAATTATTAGAAATGGCTATTTCACTCATTACACATCGCGATGTACTATTAACAGTTTTTCGCGGCATTTTTCACAAATCAAAATTATTCACAAATGACACAAAGACAATGCAAAATGCAACAAACACAAATTCAACAAAGTGCAACAAATTGCCAATGATCTGTGAAAGAAAGAGTGACAAATTAGTAAATTTGTTGTGCGAGATGCAAACTATGTTTAAGTAAATAAGAGCAGATATATGACTACTTATCAGAAGATTTACAAAGAAATACGATCCTGGCAGGGTCACCAAGTGTAACCTCCCAAGCAGAAAATATTTTTTAAATGGAATTGGAGCCAAGCGTAACCTTCCCACAAAATATGTTAAATGATAATGGTGCCAAGCGTAGCCACACCACAAAAAATAATAATTAAATGAATTTTTCTTAATATCTTAACCTCTGAACAAAATTGGCTCCCATTTACTGGCTGTGTGCAGAAATGCATTCACACTTAATATTCCCACAAAATTCTATTCTCATTTAATGTCAAATTCGAAACAGAAAAATTCCTAACCACCAAAATAATAAAAAAAATTTTTGTAACCTGATGAATTTATAAGGACAGCGGCGCTGACCTTCGGCCCTGTATTCTGAATAAAAAACAAAAATTCTTACCTCAATAAAACTGCAATTATATCTGCTCTTAATTAGTCATTTTTCGACACAGCTTCGTGCAATGCTGGCGTATATTTTTTTTTTATTTTTGGATGCAATGATAATGCATTGGGAAAATTTTTTAAATTGCAATGAATGCTTTTTTTTAAAAGAGTTACTTTATATTATAAAAATTATTATTGGGGCATTTTTTGAATAAATTAAATTACAATTAACATACATTATTAAATATGCGCAAGGCTGCTTCTTTACCTTCTACAACAATACTCATCCTCCAGAGTCCTGACCAGAGTCGCGAGCAGAGCACACAGCCGACTCATGCCGACTCCCTCCGACTCACGCAGACTACTCCAGACTACCACTGACTCGCTACTAAAGCTGACCGACTACTACTGTCGACTCGCGCAGTCAAGCACAGACTAGCGACAAGCAAAAACTAACGATAAACTACTCTCTGATCAGAGATTCTGTCATGCCTCGCCCATTACCGGCAAAGCATACGTCTTACAACTGGTATCTGAGAGTAATACAAAACAGTTCTGGAAACACAAACATCTGTTCTCAGTAAAGATTAATATACTTGCTTGGCTGCATTGGCCTTCCCGTAACTTCATTCAAGGTAAAACAGTTTGTTGCTGAGATGGTTCAGCTCAGTACTACAGAGAGCATATTTACCAGTGAAAAGAAGTTTTGCCAGTAAGGATCGGTTTTCAGATTTTACCAAACACCCAGCTCTAATCACCCAGAAACTCCAGAAATTTTAAATAATCTATAGGAGCACACCAATATGTCCATTTGTCTTTCTGTTAAAAACATTTCCCTTAAGATTTGGAATTGGAACTATCAGACTGAAGTGTCTAGAAAAATTTGTTTAGGCCAAAACTATAAGTTTAAATAGTGTTTGTAACATTAATGGACATAGTTAATATTTCCTCTGTATAAAAATCTACGCTTTTCCTCAAAATTTATACTACATTAATTTGTTTGACATAGATATGTCTAATAGACCATTATATGAATTCTTTTTATCTTGCCTCATCCTTTTATTGTCCTGTAACCTGTGTAGGTACTTTCTTCAATTTAGTCACTTCGTCTTTTTTTGTGTCCCCAAGTATTTTTTCTTTTTTCAGTGAAATGTTTGTGTGAATATGAAACATTTTTAACCATATTCTGACGAGTACAAAAGCTTTTCACCCAAAATTTAGAAAGTTTAAATATTGTTTTGTTTTTACCCCTTCCAACCCAAGGTAAAATGTGTACTTATTGGTGGTTTTTATGAAATTGTGGTCTGGTCTACCATGTGTCTACATACCTGCTGCACTTCTTATATCAAATTTATGTTACTGTAGGGAGGAAAATTCAGAAATAATTTAAATGCAGCCAAGTAAAGAAGTGATAGTAATACATGCTCTTCTCTCTTAACAGGAAATTCTCCCGCAGTGGAAAACACGTGTGTTGGAGCTGCACGGAAGTGACTGTAATGTGCAAGAAATTAAATCTTTAAACATCCTTGTTGATGTTAAAACAAGGGAGGAGTTTGGACAGTGGTTGGCACAGTTTGAAAACATAACAAAAACAACTTATACAATAAGGTACACGGAACCTGCATCAGGAAAGTATGTTGTTTTCAAACAAAGGCTGGTCTGTCACCACAATACTCGCAGTATAAAAGTTCATGGTTCAGTGCAAAGGGCAACAAAAAATACTAACTGTCTATCAAAAATGACAGTGACAATTCACGCTGTGCATGATAGATACAGCGGTAAGTCTGTAGAGAAAGCAATGCTCTATAAGGAAATGCCGTGTGAGGTTAACTTGGTGTTGGGTCATAACCACAGTGTTGAGAGTGCTGCTGCTTTAAGATTTAGGCAACCATCAAGTGATGTCAAAGAAAAATTTATCTCCCTGTTTGAAAGAGGTCATTCACCAGCCACTGCTCTTGAGTCAATAAAGGTTGAAATTCAGCTGAATTGTTCAGATTACCCTTTAGTCCTTGCAGACAGAAGCAGGTGTCCTGATTACAACTTTTGCCACTATTTGTTCAATAAAGTTTTTAAGAAAAAGTATGGGCCAACAGACTTCAACAAAGAAGGAAAGCAGCTGTTGCAACAGAAATTAGAGGAATACAGCAGAGAAGTTGGAGCTGTGTGTGCCAAGATGATTCAGAAAGATGATGATTATATATTATGGTAAGAGTACATTTACAAATTTGTAGTCTGATGAAAACTTTATGCATATACATTTAGCTACTGTTAATATTTGTATAATTGTTTTTCAGCATTTGCTCACCACTGATGCAAAAAGTCCATACTCATGTAAAAGCTGCTTCCAAGTTTGTATTTATGGATTCCACTGGTTCTCTGGATCATGATAGCAGCGGTGTGTTCGTTTTACTTGCTCACAGTGAGTGTGGAGGTTCACCACTAGGAGTTCTGATTATGTCTTCAGAAAGCTGCGGAGTTATAGAAATGGGACTAGAGATGCTGAAAGATATAGTGGGGGATAATATTTTTGGGGGAAACATCAATGGCCCAAGTGTGTTTCTGACTGACGACAGCCAGTCAGAACAAAATGCTACTAGAAGGTGCTTCCCAAACACAAAAACTTTGTTGCGTACATTCCATGTCCTGCAGGCAGTATGGCGCTGGCTTCTCAAAGCAAAAAATGCTACACCACAGCAAAAACAGTGCGAGTTCTTCCAGAATTTCAAAAAAATAGTGATTGTGCAAACAAAAAATGAAGCAGTGGTAAACTATAATGTAACAAGAGCGAACATCAGTGAAAATCATCAAAATTTATTGAAGTACTTGGAAGGGTATTGGCATAGGAGAGAACTGTTGACCCTTTCACATCGGCGAGGTATGCTTATAGAAGGGCACAACACAAATAATATAAGTGAGGCCTTCATGAGAATTTTAAAGGACAGGATTTTTGAGAGGGTGCGTGCCTTCAATGTGGTTCAGATGGTGGACTTTTTTCTCACAAAGGTGAATTTGTATTTTCAGAGGAGACTTCTTGATGCTGCTAATGGAGCAAGTCCTAAGTCTTTCCGTAGGCCTATAAAGGCTCCTTCACAGGAGATTCTAGCAAAAATCAGGCAAGTCAATGAGGATGTTCTGATCGTTCCCTGTGAAGAAAGGGAGAATCATTATTACATTGTTAATATGGCTGTTCTTGTTTGCACTTGTTGCCAAGGCAATACAGGGAAGATCTGCAAACATATAGACTGGGGCAGTACTGTTTTACCATCAGGAAACTACAGGGAGGTGACAGATAGTGACAGTATACGTAGACTGTATTATTTTATTGCTACAAATGAGGAGCCTCCTGAAGGGTGGCTAGAGCCTCTGTATTGCTCTCAGAATGCAGGGGCTTCAAATTCTTTGGAAGGTTTGGAGCAAATGGACACAGGATTGCTCTGTGAAAGCCAAGAAGAGATGCCAGAGACACTTCACATGGAGACAGTTCCAGACAAAAGAAATAATGATTTAATAGACAAGATAAAAGCTCGTTTCACAGATTTTTTCAAATAAATCGCCCGAGGAAATGAGGAAAGGCCTTGAAGTCATGTGCGAAAAATTTAGAAAGCTTAGAACGCCATCTGCATGTGCATCTTATTTGTCAAATTTTGGTGAAGGTAAGTAAAACATACTTTTATATAAATGTTGTGTAAAGTAACTCAATACTGTATGAATTCCAATTTTTGTTACAAGAAAATCTAGAAAAAATCGTGGTAACTATATTCCCATTCAGCCCACTGCAATAAGCAGAAGAAAAGACAAGTTGGCAGGTCGTAGATGTCATCCGGGGGAAAGACAAAGACCACACTCTAAGCAAAGCAAGGAATTTGTGAAGACAGCAGAAATTTCTGAAATGGTAAGTATTACATTTCTAAAGTCAAGTATGGCATTTTGAAATTTATCTAGCACCTTTCCTTTCCCCAAAGGGCATATTGAGGAATAAAGTAATTATTATTTATTTAACATTTTTAAGTTTGAGGGAGCATTTCTAGCACTGCTGGACATACAGTGCTATTGGCTAACTTGCATAAATTTAATACTGTGTGCTAATGGTGGTGTAAAGACCGAAACAATCCACAAAAGAAACAAGAAACTGCAACTGAAACTGCCTCCAGACTGACCTCACATCCAGTATTGATAAAGGCTATGGCATTCAAGTTTCTGGCACCATTTTTAAAATAATTCTTATTTTATCTGAAGGTAGCTCTGTTAGTATAATTAAAGAAAAAGAAAATACTTAATTATGATTTGATGTGACTGTCATGTGGAAAAATTTGTAGACATTGCAATTGAAAAAACTGAAGTCACTCCACATCTTGAACCTGGTGTGGATAATTCCATTACACAGCAAGCCAGCTGAATGCAAATCAGTCATAAAGTGTTTACACATTCTGTTTCATTCTAAAAAAAATTGAGGTGTGTACAGGATGTTCCCTTCCGTCCAAGCAGCATTGCATATTTCCATTGGCTTGTGACTTTCTCATGCAAATGTGAATGTTCAAACATAGTTCACAACACGTCTTGTTCCAAAGCAGTGGCATTAGTAGATTATGGAATAATTGCTGATGGGTAAAAGTGCTCATATCTTGTGTTAACACAACTTCCTGATTGGCAATTGCCTCAAGTTCCCCATTAGCTTAAAATCTCAGTCCTGACTATAACACCATCTAGGCAGAAAAACTACATCTGGCATTATCACCCATATTAATATACTCACATTCAAACTGTTTGCTAATCTTGTTTAGGTGTTAGGTTATTAACATCATGGCACTTCGTTTCTTTGGTCCAGTATGTCTTGCATGTACAGTAAAATTCTCATTACATGACATCTAAATTGTAACAATTAACTAGGCCTATATTTTTTATTATTAGTTATCTAAGTGTTTTTTTTAAGGTGTGGCATATACATATTATGACTTTAACTAGCTAATTACAATATAAAGATGTAAATACACACAAATGTGGAGCCACTTTGAGTTTCATTACGTCATTGAATACATAAATGGATAAGAAAAGCCATGTTACATAAACATTTTTCCCCAACATTAACCCAGTACTAGTGCAACAAACTTAGTAATCCATAATTTAGAAATAAAGGTTTTCAGTAATGTTAATGTGGATTTTAATTTCTTTTCAGGCTACCTTTCCATCACCAGCTACGCAATCATCCCAGTCAGCTTCAGACTATTGAAGGTGCACAACTGTTTACTACAGCATAGTGTGAAGGATTTTCTTAATCTGAGATCCAACCTAATGGAACTATTACGGGAATGATTGTAGTAATTAAGTTTTTTCTTAAAGCTCAGGCCTAGCCTGACTGCTGAAATATATTAAGTTTTTTTGTTGTAGCTCGGGTCTGACCCGATTATTCCTTGCGGGGTCAGGGATTTTCTCTGCCTCGTGATGACTGGGTGTTGTGTGATGTCCTTAGGTTAGTTAGGTTTAATTAGTTCTAAGTTTTAGGGGACTGATGACCATAGATGTTAAGTCCCATAGTGCTCAGAGCCATTTTCTAACCTGATTATTGAAATAAGTTTTTTCTTAAAGCTCAGACCAGACTTACTATTGAAATATAGAAGTTCTTCTTTAAATTGGGATATCCCAACAATGTGGATACTTATTGTGTATGTTGCACAAGTTTCTGGGAAATGTGAATTATCTTTTCTTAAAATGTAAACTACATTTTATATTCTGCAGTATGACTTTTTTTTATTTACATCTGTTCCTTCAGGTTACATGTAGCTTATTTAATTTGTCATATTATATCTGCTTTCTGAAGTAGTTCTGTCAGCTGATAATGAAAAATGTTTCCTACATTTTAATATATATTGGCAATAATAAACTGTAACATTGGCAGGAACGAACTGTTATTATTTTATTAATTGGTATTAAAACTTTATTTTAGAAGATTAAGTGAAGATATTTTGCAATATTAATATAAGCATCACATTTAAATAGGAATTATGAACAGATTGCCCCCATTTACACCAAGCTAGGCATAAAGGAATTGCTTATGATGATAGCTTCCTCTGGCATGTAGACTCTAAACAAAAATTTTCCATCTCAAATTAACTAAAAAGGAAGTAAATAATTTTTTTGCTGGGAGAACGCACTTTCAGGCAACCATCCTAAACTAAACAAAAATGCATTAATGTTGTAAAAAACTTAATTTTATCATTAAATGCCGAGCCAACTAGTGAGACTGCATGTCTTCATATCACAGTTTTGACTTTAACATTCTGAAAATGAAAGGACAATGAATCTCTTTAAACTCTTATTTGAGTAGCAGATAGAAAGCTGAACTAGATAAGTGTACTCACCATGAATGTTTATGTCCAGCTTTTGGTGATGCAATGTTCCGCTTCTGGTAAGTGAAGACAAAGGGGAAAAGCAAAGGAGTGTGGAAACATTGTGAAATATGTGAGAAAGTAATAAGACAGAATTAGGGTTCAAAGAGACCTATGCTTGTGTGGTAAACAACCTGCAGACGAGGGTTGGCATGAGTAGGTGGATGAAAGCCAGATTCTTGTAATTTAACTGTGCATTTCAAATCACTGCTTAGTCTACAGAGAGCTATTAACTGGACAGGAGAGAGTAATGATTTGTTTAATTTTGTATATGTATTAATGTCCAACTCCATGCATCGATGACAAAGAATAAGAATATAAATATAGCACTGGCACACATTTACTAAATTCAAGAAACCAATTTAAGAAAGGTATTGACTATAATGATTACAATTTGTACACAACTGCCACAAAACAACACTGACAGTAAAACACAATTTGGGGTTATTCACATTACAGCATTTTTTAAAAACGATACTGTATTGCTATACAGGCTGTTGTGTTATTTAAACTAGTTGGGATTTCATATAATGTACTGTAGTGTTTCTGTCCTAACCCATACCAAGCTCACTTAGACCTAGATGTCTCGTGCTCTTAAAACCCCACTCAGTGCTGTCTTCACATTGCCAGCAAGTTTATACATACATCTCTCACTGCCATTTGACTAGTGCAGTTATGTTTAACTTTAGTGATATTACCATCAACAAAAACGCAAAATTAAAAATGTTCAGAATGCAATCATATGTCCAAATTAATTTGTGATGTGAATGTATAATGACTCGTTGCACATCACTACAATCTATAATGCAAAGTGATACGTGGAACATATTACTAACGAACTGACAGGCTATTTAGTTCACAAGATAGTCCTTTAGGACTTCAGCATAGTAAAATTTTGTTTTAATTGCTGTTTTCATAAAGAATGCCTATTAATGATTAAAAACTGAACCATGTAATGTCTAAGTAACTTTCAGTTTCTAATTTCGCAATTACTTACACACACACACACACACACACAAACAGAGAGAGAGAGAGAGAGAGAGAGAGAGAGAGAGAGAGAGAGAGAGAGAGAGAGCAACACCATACATTTACGGATTGCATGCTGTTTGTGTGATCCATATCTGAGGAGGGGGTCATGCCTATCCACCACTGCCAGACATCAGCTTTCAGGTAAGTGGCGCACTGTATTTCCTTTATGTATATACATATACAGCCTTCAGTCATTATCTTGTGACTGAGCGAGGTGGCGCAGTGGTTAGCACACTGGACTCGCATTCGGGAGGACAACGGTTCAATCCCGTCTCCAGCCATCCTGATTTAGGTTTTCCGTGATTTCCCTAAATCGTTTCATGCAAATGCTGGGATGGTTCCTTTGAATGGGCACGGCCGATATCCTTCCCCATCCTTCCCTAACCCGAGCTTGCGCTCCATCTCTAATGACCTCGTTGTCGACGGGACGTTAAACACCACTAACCTAACCTAACCATTATCTTGTGACATTAAGGTGCACAGGAAACAACAGTGTGTATCAGGAAAGAAACTGGAATGATTTATAACAGGGCAGGTATTCCAGCTTGCCCAGGAAAATGCATTAAACATAACTAATATTGTATCAGCTTCACTTTTAAGACTTATGCCTTACAACATTGAGTCTCGGTCATTGTCTTCCTAACGAAACTCCTCCATCACACTTGTCAAACAGGGTGCTTAAAGTTGTTGAGATATCTCACTTCAAAAAAACTTAGTAAAACATTTATCATAACCTAAATAGGTGTGTGTCACTCAGGGTGTAGGGAAGCAGCCTACTCACGCCGTATAAAATTCACAACAGTCTTTCCATTGTGTGCCAGCCAGTCCGCTGTAACTAGCTCTGACGTCATGAATGTTGCGCAATACTTTAAAAATCAAGTAAATAACCTAAAATGTGTCTAACATGTCAGGAGTAATACTAAATTAACATGTGTTGAATATCACTTCGATACTTTTAACCATTTTTGAAATTTGGACATTTTTCTGTAAAAATCATTGGCGCAACAGAAAAGAGCTAGAGACTTAAAAATTTATATTTAGATTCCTTTTTCATAATTATTTAATAGAAACAGTCTTCTGGATCTCACAAATTAAGATTTTAGTTGAAATTCATGATTTTCTGGTTTTTGTCTTAAAAATTAAGGAAGCAAGATAGATTAAGTAGGCTAATAAATAAGGCTAGGATGTTTAAATTTAAGTAGAAGGGAGATCCGCTATAATCATGAAGATGTGAGAAGTTTCAACTCAATAACTGTAAAACTACAGCGATAGCGTATCTCCAAAGGGCAGGTTCAGAGCTCGTCTACTGCGTGTAGTGTAATTAAATTAATTCTCTCGCCCAAAATAATTGACTTAGCCACGTCAGCCTTTCATTATGATTACTTACGTGTGTGCTGATTGCACATTTAAATTGAGAGCTTCATCTGCCATCAGCAAAGGAAGTGATGATTTATTCAATAACTTAAAGTGGTGCATTACTAGCCCAGCGGCTAGTCGGGAGAGCCGATTTGATCAGGCGTTCCTTTAGCCGTCAGCACCGCGGCTTCATATATAAGAACACTGCGCGAGCAAGAAGGCCCCAGTTCTCTCCAGACGCTGAATAGCACACCATCTGTGTCGGGAGTCGCGTCGCGTCGGTATCATTGCTATAAACAGCCTCGGATGCCGTATGAAGCTACTCGGGATACGCGTAACCATGAAATCATTTCCGAGTGAAGTGTTAATTCTGGGATGACTTTAATGATCTGTCTTCAGTTTGCGTATGTCGTATTTTCACGTGCCGTCGCGGGACAGACATTCTACCATTATTTAGCGTGGCGTTTGATGAACATTATCATCAAATTATGGCGAGCATTCATTTAAACATTTAATTTGGACAGTTATAGTTGCATCAGACTCACTGCTCTGTTAGTCAGATTGTGTGGATTCTTTTTTTTCATCTGTGACTTTCAGAATACAGAGAATGTTTTTTCACGATCGTTTTTGATAATGAATCCCAGACAATCTCCTAATTCCTCAGAGCTATAAGCTGTAGCTATAAGTGTATTTCTCAGATGAAGTGGGCATTAGGAATTCTAATTACAGGCTTCACGTTTTGCTAATCACTTTCTGGTTGCCAAAATTGTAGTTAGAGAGCCAGTGTTGAGAACGGCAAAAAGACAGCATGAATAATAGGAACATTTTAAAACAAAATAATTCTACCCGCCGCCCCACATATGGTTGATCGGCCGGGAAATGCAGTGTTCCTACATTACAAAACATTCTACATGTAACAACAAATAATTCCACCATCCGCCCCACAAGGGGACCATATTATACAAAGTCTTTTTCTTCATGAATGTTTCCCACAAACTATCATGCATAGAGGATAAATTTCATTCACTCACAATGGTACTAAGTAATCCCAAATAAAAATTCAAGCCAGCTGACAGAGAAATCAAATGTCTCAAAGATGGTTAAAATTCATCACATAAAGACAAAGCGGCTCTAAACATAAAGAAAACTAACTGTATGAACTTCCATTCGAATAAAAACCATAGTGAGGTTTGACTAATAGTTAACAAATATCGATTAAAAGATGTGACAGAGTAAATTTGTGGGCATTAATGTGTTGCCAGCTGGAACATGGAGAACATGTGAACATTTTAGGAGAGCACATGTTACACTACTCTGAGAATTCTCGAAGTGATCTACTTTGTAAATAAACATTCAAACATCAGTTACGTGATAATATCTTAGGATACCAGTGCTTGGAATGTGTAGATTGTCTTCAAGGCATACACAAACAGAAAAAAGTACTATTGCCCACAGAAAAATCTTTAACTGTATGGAGTAATACTAGACAAATTTTTCCAGATAGATGTAATTTTTAAATCTGAGACAATATGTGGAACAAGCAACTGAAAGTATATTTCCACATTTTCTGTTGTTCTTAAAATTATATGTAGTATAATACAGTTAAAACAAATATTAGGGCCCATTTTTAGATTCAAAGTTGAGCTAAAAATAGAAAGTGGAAGACAAAAGATGGACAGATGTAAAACCTCCATATCATTTAACATCAATGGGGGTATAAAAAAAGCTGACAGCCAACACCTTAATCTGTACTGCTCACTCAGTCTGGCATATTTATTTTTAAATTTGAAAGTTGTTACCATTTGAAAAGTCTTAGCCTACTTTGTTTTGCTAAGATCCAAGGTAACTGGTGTTACCACAGCACGTTTCTTTACGCTTAAACTTATTTAGTAAAATTCTTTAATTTGCATAAAAATAACACAAGTAATACTTTTGGGCCCGTATGAATGTAGTTTTATGAGCTTAGCCAGAACTATTACATGAGCACATGTTATATTCTGATTCGAATAAAAAAAATGTATTGAAGGTAAGTACATTCTATGCTTCTTTATAATGATTCCACCACAACACGCCTATAGTAAGCATATTTTACTGTGCCTTAAAAGCCTTTGAGGTCTGGTACTGGCAATTTCCCTAATGTATCATGGCTGACTGTGCTGCATTCAACTTCTATTGGGGCAAACATAAATATATTAACGAACTGGAAGATAAATACGTTTGTTAATGTGTCCATGTTTCATCCAATGTGCATGAAAATGATGTACAGT
The DNA here is from genome assembly GCF_023864345.2 of Schistocerca serialis cubense. NCBI lineage: Eukaryota > Metazoa > Arthropoda > Insecta > Orthoptera > Acrididae > Schistocerca > Schistocerca serialis. Next base: position 530,339,305 of record NC_064640.1, read on the forward strand.
CCTAGAAACAATTAAAGAGGAAAGAGTTAGTCAAATAGTAACATTTAATACTGTAAAAAGGTCATGAAAGAGCAATACACTAATTAGATTGGTTTGGCTTTCTTAATCTACAGAAACTTAAGGCTGCTGCCGTGGAATCATTTCTTATCAAAATTGGGATAAAATGTATTGTATTATATTCTACTCATTTTTATCCAGGATAATGCCCCAAAAATCCCCATAGGTACTGTTGCATACTTACATATGTTGACCTCTCATACATATGTTGCGTGTGCTTTGGAAGAAAGATTTTTTTGTGTAATTGAGTTTCTACTCACGTTTGAGAAAAAAAAATCAAGTTCATTAATGTATGAGTAATACACCAAAATACTGGTCAGCAGCTGTGAAACTCTAGGTGTGGTTTTATTGAGCCTTGGTCAGTCTTTTCTGAAGATATTACTTTTGCACAGTAAAAAGTTAAGTCATAAGCTCAAAATGTCTGCAATATAAATGCAACTTTGAAAAATACATTTTTAACTTTGACCATATTCCATAAATGTCTGACAATAGAATGATGTTCTTATAGGTCCAGATGTCTTAGTTTTCTCATAATAAACCAGCCCATAGCTCTGTGCGATAATGATGTGTCACACCACAAAACCCTTATGTTGCGAGTCAAGGCGCACAGGTGGGGTCGGACGCTTCCATTGACCTCTAGTTTCTTACAGTTTTCGATTTTCTGTAATTAGGCTGATATTCCTGATTATGGTACATGTTGTTACATAGTACTGATGAATATGTGGTTGTCCACAGGTATTTCAAATACTTATTTACAGTGCAGTAGCCCAAATGTTAGTTAATAAATTTGTTGTATATCTTTGACCAAATGTGTGGGAATCATTTACAACAATAATGTTCTGGGGCATCCTTTGCACTCTTATAGACTCGAAACTAGTAATCTATGTGTAATTTAAAAAATAAACACGTACCGTTAAATTAATATTTCTCTGCCGATACATAAATTTTAAAAATTAATAAAAATACCGCAATAATTTGATTTTATGCGTTAGACATGGCTTGTGAAAGCCAGCAACGAATGTGGAAACAATGACTTTGTTTATAAATAACTGCTACCACACGATTTTTACTTTTATTTATATTTTTAACGACGCGTTTCGAGAAATAATTCTGATTTTGAAGTGCATTGTTCTGTATACATGCCATTTTTTCGTGGTGTTTGTGTGTGGTTCTGCTTCTTCTGTTGTCCTTAAATTCTTCTGTGGTCCAATTTTCTGAGTACAATACAGGCATACATAAAAAAATAACAAACGCACATATATGGTTACAAGCGAAAACACCACGTAAAAATGGCACAGGATGGTGAACAATGCACTTGAAAATGGTTATTATTTAGCACAACGCTTCGTGCAAAATATAAAGAACAGAAAAAAATTGTGACTGGTAGCTCAGTTATTTATAAACGAACTCTTAGCGCAACAAAATTTGTGATTTGTCACGTTTTCTTAAGCTGACAGTTTTATTGTTCTATAGTGGAATGATTATTATATTTCACTGTGTTAATACAAAAATCATCAGTAAATTACATTCAAGGTTTATAGTAACAACCACACCAAAAGCTTTACGTTCTACGCCATAAACCGACAGTTCTCCGATTTTACGGCAGATAATCATCACTAAGGCACAACATATTCGTACTTATTGTAATCTTAGCACACTATTCATAAGGAAGCACGTATAATTTCCGCGAAGAAATATAACTTTCACAGAAAAAAAACAAGTTTTCACAACTAAATATAAATATCCAGGCCTTTGTGTGTACTTTCCTACTAGACTACTACAAACATCAGCTGTTCCCTGCCCGGCAATACAGCTTTTATAAGGCGCTATCTGATTGGATACTCGGTTTCGCCCACTTCTGAACACTCATCGGTCGCTAGCTTGGAGCTCAGACGGAATGGAGGGGGTATGGCTAGACCCCGGGTCAACATATTTGGAAACATTCTAAAACGAAAGCATATGTGTTTTTTAACACAAACTTATGTTTTTTTTAAATGGACCTCCTATATTTTTTCTTCAGCAATCCATAGCATGACAAAGCACATACACAATGGCGTTGATTGCATCGCAATATTCTCATTACATCCCGAGATATTAAGACGCGAAGTTGACGCTTGAAACACCCGACATGCGCTGCTAGCGCAAGTCCTGAGGCTCAGGCGTGAACCCCATGCTGCCCGTAATCGCGATGTGATTGACATGCATAATCACACTTCCATACTTATCAAGAGGTCCGAAACGAGTAATACGGTCTGCTGCCATCCTGCATTAACGTCGTACATTCCAGCAGGTATTTATCCCATAGGCTTGGGGTAATGCGGTTCTGTAACATATCTGTGTACTCCAACGTTAGTCACAAAGTTAACTTCGCTTATCGTTAATCCGTTACTAAAAAGGTAATGCCGTTCAACGTTAAAACCATACTATAGATCTAGCGCAAGTGACAGTTAATCATTCACTCGTAATAGTAAAATTCATGTTGATGGTTTTAGTGAAACGAGCAAGTGGACTAAAAGTTTTACCGTTGTTTAGGTAAAAATGTTTTGATTTGGGAAGTTCAGGTAGGACATAGAAGATGAATGTAAACATGTTTAACCAATTAGTTTTATTATCACATAATTATCAATGTTATGTTTATCTAATGCGTTAAATGACAAAATGTTGCAACCAAATGTTTCTTAACATCACTGGGTAAAATGGCCCTTTGTAGAAACTTCCACTGTGATACCAGCACTACATACTAAACATAACGTTCACATCTCATGCTCAAAGTGATACCCATTGGCTTGCATACATAGGGTCACTCTGCAGATGAAGGATGCCCTACTTCATGCTACTGTTTCCTCTTTGATGACTGTACAAGCATCAATAATGCGTTGCTTCATGTCCTCTGGTGTTGTTGGTTCATGTTGCTAAACGGCATCCTTCACTGCTCCCCAAAGAAAATAATCCATCGGTGGAAGGTCCGGAGATCGGGTAGGCCACCTAACTGGGCCACCTCGTCCAATCCACCTACCAGGGAACTTATGGTTCAGAAGTCGTCGTGCTTGTAAGGCGTTATGTGCAGGGCATCCGTCATGCTGATACCACATGACCATTCTCCGGTTCAGAGGTACGGTGTCTAAGAGAACAAGAAGATTGTGTCGTATAAATCTGGAGTATTGTCTGCCATTTTGGATGCCATTTACAAAGAAAGGTCCGATAATGGTATCTCCAATAATCCCACACCAAACATTAACTTTCCACGGACGTTGATGCTCTACCTGACGGAGCCATTTTGGATTGTCTGCAGACCAATAATGCATATTCCTCATATTGACAATTCCTTTGTTGGAGAATGATGTCTCGTCGGTAAAGAGAACATCTGCAAAAAAATCTGGATTAGTCAGAAGTTTTTGCTGTGCCCACTGACAAAATGTTACCCTATTGCGGAAGTCATTTCCATGAAGATCATGGTGTAAATAAACATGGTAAGGATGAAATTTATGATGTTTAAGAACACGCTGTGCACTTGATTTCGACATACCAACTTCACGTTCAATTTGACGTGTGCTGGTTTGAGGATTCAAAGCTATGGTAGCGAGCACAGCAACTTCAGCACGTTCATCTGTGCGTGTTCTAGGACGATGTCGAGGTCTTGGATTTAAGCTTCCCGTTTCACGTAGACGGGATGTGAGACGACCAAACATCCGGCGCGAATGCGATGGCTTGTCAGGGAATCGTCTTCTGTACAGTCGTTCTGCCTGAACAGCATTTCGTACACCTACAACAGGGTACAGTACAGGTATGTAGAGTAGGGTAGAAAACAGACATATTAACTTAATAATCTTAATGTTCGCTAACAGTACTGTCAACAAACAAGCAATCTCATAACGTATTTCCCGTCAACGTTCATTCTCCATAGATCAGCAGCATTTCAATCATATCTTCATGTGTGTACATTATACTGTACAGTATAAGTTCCACAACACAACGTTTATTCACAATGTGTACTACCTCCGTGCCGTCACTAGATTACTCTGATGCACGACTACACTGGGAAGCGGTGTACTGCACGCCAAAGCAACAACAAATGGGATGCTCGGAGGGTGGTGGAGTACAGAAGTTTGCATGGGTCGCAAATCATAAACAAGGCGAAGTGGTAACTGTGGCAGTAGTGGGAACTACGTTGGACACTTGACTAGGTAGAACCAGGCCCTGCGCGACACGCACAATGGGTCATATAACGCATTAGATAAACCTTATTTTGGGTGTGCAGGATAAATAAGACAACCTGACGGGTGTACATCGATTGGTACTGGTTCATATTGTGTACTTAGATACGTAAAACGTGCAAGAGGGAAACCATTATGTGCTTATGAGAGTTGATGGCAGCAGACCGTATTATTCGTTTCGGACCCCTTGATAAGTATGGAGGTGTGATTACGCATGTCAATCACATCGCGATTACGGGCAGCATGGGGTTCACGCCTGAGCCTCAGGACGTGCGCTAGCAGCGCATGTCGGGTGTTTCAAGCGTCAACTTCGCGTCTCAATATCTCGGGATGAAATGGGAATATTACGATGCAATCAACGCCAGTGTGTATGTACTTCTACATCTACATCTACATTGATACTCCGCAAGCCACCCAACGGTGTGTGGCGGAGGGCACTTTACGTGCCACTGTCATTACCTCCCTTTCCTGTTCCAGTCGCGTATGGTTCGCGGGAAGAACGACTGTCTGAAAGCCTCCGTGCGCGCTCTAATCTCTCTAATTTTACATTCGTGATCTCCTCGGGAGGTATAAGTAGGTGGAAGCAATATATTCGATACCTCATCCAGAAACGCACCCTCTCGAAACCTGGCGAGCAAGCTACACCGCGATGCAGAGCGCCTCTCTTGCAGAGTCTGCCACTTGAGTTTATTAAACATCTCCGTAACGCTATCACGGTTACCAAATAACCCGGTGAAGAAACGCGCCGCTCTTCTTTGGATCTTCTCTATCTCCTCCGTCAACCCGACCTGGTACGGATCCCACACTGATGAGCAATACTCAAGTATAGGTCGAACGAGTGTTTTGTAAGCCACCTCCTTTGTTGATGGACTACATTTTCTAAGCACTCTCCCAATGAATCTCAACCTGGTACCCGCCTTTGTCATGCTATGGATTGCTGAAGAAAAAATATAGGAGGTCCTTTTAAAAAAAACATAAGTTTGTGTTAAAAAACACATATGCTTTCGTTTTAGAATGTTTCCAAATATGTACATTCATGTGCCCCAGCCCTACGTTGATACCGGTGAAAGTCGTTTTCCAATAGCTGTTATTGTTCCAGAGATATTTTGGGTGGACAAGATAGCTGGGACACCCTGTACATGCAAAAACTCTTGAAAGCTTCGCGTGTACCTACCATCACTCAGTTTTCTTGTATTATCAATAACAAGAAACCCACACAGTGAATGATTCCAGCAATATGCAAATATATTTACAAAATCATTGAACGACATGTCCGTTCCGACATGTGCCTGGTAAATGTGTTTTAATTTCAGGTTGTCTTGTTTAAGGCTATAATGGGGTTTGCGTTATCCCTAACCAGCTGTTTGGGGATTCTGGAATATGTTTGACTTAAATAAAATACATCAGCACCCATATGACGACCGAAACAGAAATATTTTGGAATTGGGTCTTGGCAACATCGTCAAATATGACTGTGTTTGGCTTTGCTTTTTCAGGTGGAGGGATATCACCACTTTCACAGAATGTCGTGTATGTAACACCATCTACACCACGCAGTATCTATTGCAATAACTGATACGTGGGTTGAAAGAGTGTTTTTGAGAATACACAAACATGCTCAAAGTGGACCCCATCTACATGTGTTGGCAGAGTCATAAGGACATTCGTCTTCCCGCAATTGGTTGGACCTACAATAACTGCTTGTATATTATCATGAAGAAGAATTCTCTTCTTTGTTTTCTTCCTCTTCTGGTCTTCACTTCCATCTTCACAGGACCAGTCACCGACAAACTCCTTATGGCGAGGGTGCTTCACCCAGTCAGCCATGATACTAAGTGAGCTGCGTGCAGACATGTAGTTGACCTATATATGTAGAAAAATACACCTGAAAGGATAAAAATAGTATGTGCGTAGCCAGTATAGTTGCATCACTTAACCGACTGAGCTATATTGACTACACAGAGAAAACAGGTATATATTTTATCCATGAAGAGTAACATGATCTTCTAAATATTCGTATAGCACTGAAAACAAATAATTGTAGTACTTTGATTATAAAGAGAGAGTGGTGTGAAATAAAACGCAAACACGGTTCGAGATTACACATAAATTATTTATTTAAAAATCATACATGGGGTGCAGTATTTCAGGACTTTCATCAGAATCTGTATATATCTTCTTCTTCTTCGCACCTGTACAGTATTTACCAAATAAAGCTTTTTGACAAGCAATAAATTCAGCATGTATCTCACTCGAGCCAATAGACGGCTTACAGTATTCAGATTTTTCACACACACATTTAATCTGTTTGTCTTTAGGTTTGGGCTTCGTGTGCGAAAAACTGGTGTTGCTTAAGATCGTCAACATGTATACTATGCACACGTAGGAAGTTTACAACATCACTGTATGCAGAGTCTGTGCTAGGCAACCAACGATTCAGTCTGTCCAGTGCAAGACGTATGGCAGAGTCTAGATCGTAAAACTTTACAGACGTCAACGGTATAGGTCTATAATTGCGTGGATCTATCTTACGGCCCTTATTAAAAACAGTAATCACCTACGCTTTTTTCCAGTCATAAGGTGCTTTCGTTGCTCAAGCGATCTATGATAAATTACTTATAGAAGGGGTCAAGTTGTTTGCATAACCTTTATAGAATCGTATAGGTATCTCATCTGGTACTGACGCCATTCCACTACTAAGCGATTGTAGCTGCTTTTCAATTCGACGATCGGTTATCTCAATATCTGCCACTTCGACGTTCGTACGATGATGAAAGGAGGGACAGTTATGATCTTACGCGGGGAAACAACGTTCGGAGACCGAGTTCTATCTGTAATGTTCGGTTTCAGTGGCGGTGTCGTCGTGAGAGAATGAATAGATGATTTTGACCCACTTACTGATTTTACATACGACCAAAATCTCTTAGGGTTTTTACTAAGGCCGGTTGACAATCTCTTACTTTCAAAGTCATTGAACGCATCTCTCATGCTCCCCTTACGCTCATTTTCGCTTCGTTCAGCTTTTACTTGTCAGCTATGTTTTTACTTCCCTTGAATCTGAGATGAAATGGCTCTTTGTTTACGTAGCGCTTTCCTAACATGGCTATTAAACCATGGTGGATCCTTCCCGTCCCTTAAAATATTATTCCGATCATACTTGTTTAGGGCATATTGAACGATGCCTTTGAATTTTTTGCATTTTTTCTCCATATCTTCGTCCTCATCACCGAATATTTGATGTTGACTACTGAGATATTCTGAAATTTTTATCCTGTCACCTTTTCTGAGTAAATATATCTTCGTACCTTTCTTAACATTCCTTGTAGGACCCGTCGTCATAGATGCGGTCACAGCCTTATGATCACTGATACCTTCCTCTACGCTAACTGATTCGATAAGTTCAGGTGTGTTTGTTGTCAGGAGGTCTAAGACATTACCCTCATGAGTTGGTTCTGTAACTATCTGCTCAAGGTAATTTTCGGACGAGACATCCAGGAAAATGCCACATGAATCCCTGTCTCTGGCACCAGTTCTGATGGCATAACACTCCCAGTCTATAGGTGGCAAGTTGAAGTCACCGCCTATTACAACGGCATGGTCAGGAAAATTACTAACGATATTCTGCAAGTTCTGTCTGAATTGCTCTACAACTACAAATTCTAGCCCACGTGGTGTATAAAATCATCCGGTCACCAATTTTGACTGTTCTTTGATCCTCAATTTCATCCAGATTAATTCACATTCGGAATCCGAGATAACCTCGCTGGATTTTATCGAATTTTTTACTGCAACAAACATGCCGCGACCACTGGCGAGTAACCTATCCTCACGATAAACGATCCATTCTGAACTTAGCATTTCGTTGCCAATGATGTCTGGTTTCAACCAACTTTCTGTTCCCAATACTATCTGTGCATTAGAACCTTCAGTAAGCGATACTAATTCTGGGACCTTTCATTGGATGCTTCTGCAGTTTACTAAAATCATATTAATCTTTTCTATCTCTGATCTGCGTGAACCAAGAATCTCTGAGGTCGCTTTGGCTGATTTAACAGGCAAATCGTCTTTGCTCCCAAGGGAGAGGGTTCTCTAACCTAAGAAAGCTCCATGTGCACTCCACACGTACTCCGCTATTCTACATCTACATCTACATCTACATTGATACTCCGCAAGCCACCCAACGGTGTGTGGCGGAGGGCACTTTACGTGCCACTGTCATTACCTCCCTTTCCTGTTCCAGTCGCGTATGGTTCGCGGGAAGAACGACTGTCTGAAAGCCTCCGTGCTCGCTCTAATCTATCTAATTTTACATTCGTGATCTCCTCGGGAGGTATAAGTAGGGGGAAGCAATATATTCGATACCTCATCCAGAAACGCACCCTCTCGAAACCTGGCGAGCAAGCTACACCGCGATGCAGAGCGCCTCTCTTGCAGAGTCTGCCACTTGAGTTTGTTAAACATCTCCGTAACGCTATCACGGTTACCAAATAACCCTGTGACGAAACGCGCCGCTCTTCTTTGGATCTTTTCTATCTCCTCCGTCAACCCGATCTGGTACGGATCCCACACTGATGAGCAATACTCAAGTATAGGCCGAACGAGTGCTTTGTAAGCCACCTCCTTTGTTGATGGACTACCTTTTCTAAGGACTCTCCCAATGAATCTCAATCTGGTACCCGCCTTCCCAACAATTAATTTTATTTGATCATTCCACTTCAAATCGTTCCGCACGCATACTCCCAGATATTTTACAGAAGTAACTGCTACCAGTGTTTGTTCCGCTATCTAGTAGCCACTTCCTCCATGTAGTGCATGCCTGATGCCTGACCTGTTAAGGGGAACCCTACAATTCTGCACCCGATAGTGGAGGTCGAGAAATTTGCATCTGATACCGTCGCAGAGCCATCTGAGTCTCTGGCTTAGACCTTACACTCTGCTCCAAACCAGAGGACCAGCGTTCAACCCTGGGTACGATGCTACAAATAGACAGCCTGCACCTCGCATGCATTGCTAGTTGCCTTCACCAAAACAGCCAGCCGCCGAAAGGAGCCGAGGATGGCCTCAGAACCCAAGCAGCAGGCGTCATTCGTGCCAACATATGCCACTACATGCAGCCAGTTGCATCCAGTGCTCTCGATAGCCACCGGCACACCGGCAGGGCCTCCTCCACATCACGGATGAGACCTCTCGGCAAGCATGCCGAATGCACACTGGAATTCTTTCCTGCCTTGCCTGTTATTTCCCTGAGGGACTCTATCACTCGCCTAACATTGGAGCTCCCAATGACAAGCATACCCACCCTCTGTACTTGTCTGTACTGGGCAGGAATATCGGCCATTGGCCCAACAGGAGTGGCATCCCATGCTGGCTCAGAGTTATCATCAACACTTGGTAGCACCTCGTACCTGTTGCTAAGATGTATGAAGCCAGCCGCAAGGCTTGCTCCCTCTTTCGCCTTCTGCCCAGTGACACACGAACCCATCACTGTCTGCCACCCACTCTGGAGTGAGGATGGACCAGTCAGACGTTGTGTATCAGAAGCCACAACGACGTGCAGGTCAAGTCACTGGTGCCCCGACGTCACCGCAACTTTGAGCATTAGCTACAAGCATGTCGACGGTAGCCAAAGCAGAAACCAACGCAGCTTCCAGCTGTTTACGGACAGCAGCTAACTCTCATTATGTCCGGTCACAACAAGCACATTCTCTAGCCATATCGCACTGTGTATAAAATAGATATAAGGTCTTAAATGGCGCTACTGAGTTTGAGATGTATACAAAATATACCAAAGGAGAATAAAGTAACACTAAAAATTGCTGTGCAGATTTCTCACTGTACTCTGAGACTGCAAGCTATTAAACAGAAATAAGTTTCCCTACTGAGGTTGATGTATTGACAGATACCTGTTATTAGAAACGCTGCTTAGCGAAAAGTTACTGCACAAGATAAATATTCAAACTTGAATGCACTGATCTAAACTGCATCTTGTCTACTGGCACAAAATTAAAACCTGGTGACGTGACGGAGTTTCTGGCGACTGGAAAATTTACACTACGAAACTGCCCTACACAATGATATTCACAAGACTTACGAAAAAACAAAAACTACGATTAATTTTCTAACCACTAGTCTATACAGTAAAATACACACGTATAGTTCAGTTCTTTTCTTTGCAGAAGCACGTGAAAAAAAACCTAAATTAATTTACTGTTTATCAGACAACTGCTGTTGCTGCTGGCGGCGCTGCTGCGCGTCTTCTGGGCACGGCGGCTGCCGCTGCACACCAGGCTTGGACCTGAATCTGTTCTTTATGTCTGATGAAGCCTGGTTTCACTTGGGTAGTTATGTCAGTTCACAGAATCACAGGTTCTAGGCAATGGAGAATCCGCATAACTTCCACGAAACACCATTGCATGATCAGAAGGTCAAGGTCTGGTGTGCAGTGTCTGCACCCCGCATTATTGGTCCCATCTTCTTTCACAGACGTTGACTTTAGCGCATTACATTGCCAACACTTTGAAACCACTTGTGGCTGCTTTCACTGAGGAGGAAAAGACCTACAGTTACTTACAATGGGATGGAGCAACTGCCCATACAGGTGGCTGAACGTTGAAGCACATTTACGCAATATTCATACCTGAGAGAGTTGTTAGCAGATCTCAGCCTGGTCGCAACCCTAGCTGGCCACCCAGGTCACTTGATCTGTCAGTGTGCAATTACTTTGTGTGGGCAGCCCTTAAGTCTAAGGGGTATTACGACAACCCTCCAGCAGTCCAGTTTCGATTCACCTTCAGCAGCTTCAAGCTTGCTGACGATCTCAAAAAAGTGCCAACAGTTGAACTGTGATCGCTTTCAACTTCTGCTATAGTCCCATTAGTACTATATATCCTTTCCTCTGCTGTGTTCCTTTCCATCTTCACAATCTGTACTCCATGCCACTTTTATTTGCTCCACCCTGTGAGTAACATGCACATCTGATTCCAATGCTTTGCTGGATGACTGAGTATTTCTTACCAAGCAAATTACTTTTCCAAATCAGGAGGGAGTCTATATGCCATAGAAGAACTTGGATTGAGTGGATAACTGACTAGTTATCACAAGGAAATTAAATCTCAAAAATCAGCAAGGGGTGTATACACATGTACATGGTGTGGAAGACTCTAATACCTGTGGAAGTAGGTATACTATCTTGCTTTGAACTTTCACTGATCTCAGAATGATAAAATGACCAAAATCACAAACATCACATCTCAATCTCAATGCTTCCACTGTCTTAAGGAAGACCACACCACAGATCTAATCTCAACCCACTGCAGCACATACTGAATCCTGAAAACGACATATGTTTATGACACTTTGCTGTTTTAGAAATATGCTCTGTGATGAGTCTTGAGCTGTTAATTTTAACATAGCAGTACCAGACCACAAAAGTTATTGATGCACTGTCGCTGCTGCTGTCGAAGTCAGGTACATCAAGACAGATTGTCCTGTACTTAGCCGTCGATTGCCATTGATATATGTCAGTCTGCTGCACAGCTTCTATTTTAATGAGCCCCAAATTTGTACCTTACCATACATTCTTAATTTTCATTATAACTTTGAAGTCCTTGTCAGCTGCTATCCCAACATTAACATGCATAGACCAATTTGTGGTTACATGACACATATTTGGGAACAGTAACATCAATTCAAAAGTTCAGTGCCACATGGTCGTTTTCTACTAGTCATGTGAGTCCACATCTGGTCGTGTTACATGACTGATCCCTGAGGCCAATGCAAAATCTGGATGCTGCTAGGATCATATACGTTCGTTTACTCCATTCGAATATTTAAAAGGAAAAAAAATCTGTTTTAGGAGTGGGATGTTCACAAGTAATGGAGTTGACTACAAGCTGGTACGAAGACCTGGGTGGGGCACCTTCACATTCAACAGGTGTGACTGTGGTGCTCCAAGGAGATGTCAGACACCCAAATTGGAACAGGCTGTACTGTTTCATGTTGAAGAGCATCCATCAATAAGTACACAAGCAATTGCACATGAAATGGATGTTCCTCCCAGAATTATCTGATATGTTCTGCATGACCAACAACTATGTTCATACTATCTCCAATGGATACAGTCACTAACGCCAGCTGATTTTCCACCATACCTTGAGTTCGGTATGCAGTTTTTGTGCCAGTGTATCAATAAGTCCCTCGTATTCCCATGGTACATTCTCCTTACAGATGAATGTAAATTTACTAGGGGTTTTGATCTCATTTCTCGAAACAGCTGTATCTGGGCAGACAGAAACCCACATGCCACGCATCTCCATTGGTTCCAACACAGATTTGATATCAGTGTGCGGTCAGGTATTCGGGATGGTCATGAGATTGGACCATACATGTTTCCAACCAAGCTCACGGCCCCACGTTGACCTTCCTACAGCAAGTATTGGGCGTGATGTCGGATGCTGTGCTATTGAACATCTGTCAGTAGATGTGGTTTCAGCATGACGGTGCATTCGCTTGCTTTTCACATCATGTTTGGGAACATCTTGACCAACGATTTGGTCACAGTTGGGTTGCCCACGATTAACAAGTCGCACAGCCTCCACAGTCACCAGATTTGGCTCAACTGGACTTTTCCCTCTGTGGTCGAATGAAGAGTTTGGTTAATGAGAGTCTTTTAGAGACAGAAGAAGAAGTGGTGGCATGAGCTGTGGCTGGTACTCGACAGATTCTAGAGAGGTGTGATAAAGTGTCTGTACCACACATCATTCGTAGGTACAGTTTGTGCACCAAACTTGGTGATCGCCACATCGAACCTCATTTATAGCTAATTATAATGCTAACCCCTGTTTGAAATGGACAAAAATAGTTTAAGGTTAAATGTAAACAACATTGATTGTGAAAACTGGTTCAGTTTCCTTTTTGTTTCTTTGGTTATTAATGTGTGGAATTGTGAAACAAGTGATGTACTAGGTAACAACTAACAAATTACCTATAAAATTGGTGGCATTGTCAACATGTTTTCGAATAGTTGCAGCACAGTAATGGTACATTTTCGGAAGTGGGTTTCAGTTCAGAATATTATCTATTCAGTTTCCGCTACAAGTCCTAGAAGTTTCTAAGAGGTTTTTAGAATATCCTGTATTTATGTGTAGTGACAATAGCAATACTATGAAGGTGATTAGGACATGTACAGGTTCATAATTATAGAGACTCTTTTCATGGCCGCGAATTGTAGGTATTATGCATCAGAATTTCACAGTTCTGTCCTCGTATACTACAGATGCAGCAGTAATGCTTCTTGGCCATTGCACTGGAGAACTATTCCCTTATATTCTCGTCATTAAAAAAATTGATATTACATAGCGATTACTGAGGAGGTTAAGGTACGTAGAGAGGCATATTGTCAGTCATTTTTTACTGAGTCGCTAGATGTGTCAGTGGAATAGGAACAAAAAAATCGATAACACTCCTTCGTCACAGCACATACCGTGCAGTGGTTTATGGAATATGTTTTTAGATGTAAGCTCTTATTTGTAGGCACCAGTAGCCTGTTGGGATTTACAGACGATTGACGATTTTTGGGAGTTGGATCTGAATGTAACTGTTGAATCAAAAATAGCCGAAGAGACTTGCTACAGTTCTATTACGTAACTGACTGCAAATCACGTGAGGCAGTGTCAGTGTTAAAATATCCACACGTAAGCATTCGGGTGGTAGTGAATTTCTTCCACTATGTTAGTGTGCTATTTTTTTCTGATTGTGAAGCTCTGTAAGTTGCCACTGACGGGTAGAGGGTTAGACAGCCTTCTAACTAATGAAGTAGTGCTGTTGCAACCTGATGGGATTTGCAGAGAATTAGCAGGGCTCTGTAACTTGGCTTGGGATATCTAGAGCCAGCCTCCCTCGTCAAAATCAGGTAGACGCAGATGCCATGTATGTGTATGGAAGACTGGAAGATTCTTAAGAATATGGAGGGGGGGGGGGGGGAGGGTAGGCCAAATCTTACAAAAGGGAGCCAGAGATGTGATCTTGTTACCACTTCTTATAAGTGTTGTGAGCAAACATACTACACCCTTCCAGATGTCTTGCGAAGTGACTCCAATGAAAAAATAAAAGGCTAATATTAAGGTTCCTGCCGGGAGACATTCAGCAGGAGAAGTTTCGTCTACTGTTTTCTCAATAAATAGGAGACAACATTCTTTCGTGAGTTTTTTGTGCCCGTAAATGGACTGTCATCTTAATACGTATACTAAGTTTACACTGTTGACTCGTAGTAAAGTCCTGTGAATAAAGTAACAGCATTGTTCTGCAGATAAAAAAATTCTGATCGAGACAGACATTTATTTCAACCACCAAAAAAGAGCAAATGAACGTACCAACCAACAACGAAATCTGGTTCTAACGTATTTCTATTATATTTAAAGTCCGTTAATGATGTTTATGTAATAAATGACGCTGAAGAAATAGCCTGAAGCAGCATGTAGCATCAAGTTAAATACACAATGGTTTTTCGATGATTTGTGGAAGGAAATGTCAAATATTTCCAATACATAGTTAACTTGTAATTTAGCAGTTTCCTTTTAACTTCTCAGTTATGAAATATAATCACCTTAATATGACAATTATTATCATTCCTGTGTTAGGTTGCAGTAGGGTAAATAAAGTGCTGAGCTCAGAGTGGACTGGGTGGATAGTGTACACACATTCTTTCGCGAGTGCACATTCTTCCGTGAGTTTGGTCTGTCTGTTAATGAGTGAACTGACATCTTAATAGGCAGACAATATTTATGTTGTTCACTCGTAGATAAAATACAGCGAATAAAGTTATGGAATTACTCTGCAGCACAAAAAATTCTGACCAACAGACAGACATTCTTCTCGCACATCTTTCACGAAGCTACATCTACATCTACGTGATTACTCTGCTATTCACAATAAAGTGCCTGGCAGAGGGTTCAATGAACCACCTTCAAGCGGTCTCTCTACCGTTCCACTCTGGAACGGCAAGCGGGAAAAACGAGCACTTAATTTTTTCTGTGCGAGTCGTGATCTCTCTTATTTTATCGTGATGATCATTTCTCCCTATGTAGGTGGGTGCCAACAGAATGTTTTCACAATCGGAGGAAAAAACTGGTGATTGAAATTTCATGAGAAGATCCAGTCGCAAAGAAAAACGCCTATTTCGCGATAATACAAAACGCGCTGCCCTTCTTTGTACTTTTTCGATGTCATCCGTCAGTCCCACCTGATGTGGATCCCACACCGCACAGCAGTACTCCAGAATAGGGCAGACAAGCGTGGTGTAAGCAGTCTCTTTAGAAGACCTGTTGTGCCTTCTGAGTGTGCTGCCAATGAATCGCAGTCTTTGGTTTGCTCTGCCCACAATATTGTCTATGCGATCGTTCCACTTTAGGTTATTTGTAATTGTAATCCTTAAGTATTTAGTTGAATTTATAGCCTGCAGATTTGTGTGACTTATCGCGTATCGAAATTTAGCTGATTTCTTTTAGTATCATGTGAATAACTTCACACTTTTAATTATTCAGGGTCAATTGCCACTTTTCACACCATAAAAACAATCTAAGACGGCTACTCAGATTGTCTCCTATGTCGTTAATATAGATCAGGAACAATAGAGGACCTATAGCACTTCCTTGGGGAACGCCGGATATTTCTTCTGTTTTCCTCGACGACTTTCCGTCTATTACTACGAACTGAGACCTTTCTGACAGGAAATCACGAATACAGTCGCTCAACTGAGGCGATACTCCATAGGCACGCGGTTTGGTTAGAAGACGCTTGTGAGGAACGGTGTCGAAAGCCTTCTGGAAATCTAAAAATATGGAATCAATTTCACATCCCTTGTCGATAGCACTTATTACTTCATGAGTATAAAGAGCTAGTTGTGTTTCACAAGAACGATATTTTCTGAAACCGTACTATGTGTCAATAAATGGTTCCAGGCTGCAGACGAAAAAACTAAACATGCTTGACAACTCCTAGGAGTGACAGTGTATATCTTCCGTAATTGAAGTGTAATTGCATCATATTTTGTTATGTGTATGCTGTGCTTTAATGCAGTGACACTGGCAGGGCAGATGACTTATAAAAGCCTAGGGTGCATGTCTTGTTACGGAGAAAAAATGTGTCAGCATGGTGAAGTATTAATAAAGTCTCATTTATGTACCTAGGAGACACGTTACAATTAAAAATTCATTGAGTTGTTGTTGTGGTCTTCAGTCCTGAGACTGGTTTGATGCAGCTCTCCATGCTACTCTATCCTGTGCAAGTTTCTTCATCTCCCAGTACCTACTGCAGCCTACATCCTTCTGAATCTGCTTAGTGTATTCATCTCTTCGTCTCCCTCTACGATTTTTACCAACCACGCTGCCCTCCAGTACTAAATTGGTGATCCCTTGATGCCTCAGAACATGTCCTACCAACCGATCCCTTCTTCTAGTCAAGTTGTGCCACAAACTCCTCCTCTCCCCAATCCTATTCAATAGCATGTGATCTACCCATCTAATCTTCATCATTCTTCTGTAGCACCACATTTCGAAAGCTTCTATTCTCTTCTTGTCTAAACTATTTATCGTCCATGTTTCACTTCCATACATGGTTACACTCCACACAAACACTTTCAGAAACGACTTCCTTACACTTAAATCAATACTGGATGTTAACAAATTTCTCTTCAGAAACGTTTTCCTTGCCATTGCCAGTCTGTATTTTATATCCTCTCTACTTCGACCATCGTCAGTTATTTTGCTCCCCAAATATCAAAACTCCTTTACTACTTTAAGTGTCTCATTTCCTAATCTAATTCCTTCAGCATCACCCGACTTAATTCGACTACATTCCATTATCCTCGTTTTGCTTTTGTTGATGTTCATCTTATACTCTCCTTTCAAGACTGTCCATTCCGTTCAACTTCTATTCATTGAGTGTGTGGGCGTAATTAAGACTTGCAGCTCACTTACTGTGCTGTATAGCAGAGGCACGGCATACAGAGGCGCTGGACCTGTAGTTGCACGGCAAAAGTGTCCACTTTTTGTATTTTTACTTTTTTGTCACACTACCATCGACTAGGAGGGATGCCATTTGCATATGCAGCATGCTCAAATATTTAGTGTTAGAATAAAGGAGGTGCATCACTGACTTTTCAATACAGATACGATCATCACTCGTAGACCTGTATCACCGGACACATCGCCTCTCTGCCCTCTGCGTGCTGGGATGGGTATGCGGATTGGGGGAGGTGGAGAGCCCACCGTCAGTCAGGACAGTGCGGGCCTATACTCTTCTGTTTAACCACCTGTGGTGCCCAGAGCACGTCGGAGCTGCCCAGCCACAGCACAGCGGCGGATAGGGCCTCCAGTCGCCAGGTATGGCGAGAGCGGGGCAGGCGGATGCACTTTGAATTCTTCGAGAGACGTCCAGACGCACTGTTTTTTTGTTCAGTTTCAAATAAAAAAAGTAATTCTCATCTTTCTTCCACAGGCTTAGTGATATCAAGACAAGCTTTCTGCAGCGTGCAGTGCGGTGCAATAGGAAAACACTGTTCGGAGAACGGAAGCTATTTTTTTTTGTTTGTTCTCTAATAACGTGCATAGCTCTCTCACTACTAAAAATGGTTCAAACGGCTCTGAGCACTATGCTACTTAACTTCTCAGGTCATCAGTAGCCTAGAACTTAGAACTAATTAAACCTAACTAACCTAAGGACATCACACACGTCCATGCCCGAGGCAGGATTCGAACCTGCGACCGTAGCGGTCGCTCGGTTCCAGACTGTAGCGCCTAGAACCGCACGGCCACTCCGGCGGGCTCTCTCACTACTGCTCTTATGACGGTGGTAGCGGCGCAAGAGTGGAACATACTAGCGAAGTATATACCTTTCTCTGTAGAAACGTCCTCCCCGTTTTTCTTTTCTTTTTTTCAGTCCCAGTATAATCATACAGTGTTAGGGGTGCGCACAATTACATCACACACTAAAAGAGTGGGTGATAAATTCGTTTTAAGCGAAACTTAGGTCTCCTGCACATTTCTTGTTGTGGTGTATGGGTATCTGCGGAGAAAATCTAAAAAATCGTAAAAAATATAAAAAGTGTTATATGTTGGTGTGCTCGCAGTGTATGAATTGTGGTTTTACTTGTTACACATTTAAATTGCCATATTTAAGTGTGTCTTCTTGAAAAAGTAGGTATTTGCGGATTGCTCGAAGAAAATCGATAAATTTTTGACGATTTGTCTAAATACTGTATATAGCATTATATGTTTGCGATGATCTTTATCAAACATTAATGTTACATTTGATATGCGTGTACGCTATATTTATGTGTCTCGTCTACAAAAATCGGTAAAATTATTAATGAAACACAGATTTACATGTATCTTCTCAAAAAACGGCCGGATATAGCAGCGAAACAAATGTTTACTTGTACGTCTTTAAATAATGGGGGCAATCGGTAAAACAACAATGAATTGTGCGTCTTCTTAAAAAGTCAGTAGAAATTAGTCAGTAAACAAGCGTCGTCTTCCAGAAAATAGCGCTTGGTGCCGAACATTCACAAAAACTAGGCCAATACCGCTGGGTGCTGTACTTTGCTGGATGTTTGCAATTTCAGCCAGATATACTGATGCTGCTGCTGCTTCAATGAAGTCTACATGAAGAGTGCCTTCCTTGGGATGCTGGGCGGACACTAAGAAGCAGTGGGGGAGGTGGTGGTGGGGGAACGACCAATAGCAGCAGCACAGTAGCGGTGGTGGGGGAAGGACGTCATTTTCTTACGCCATAAATTACCATGGTTGAAACTGACAGTTATCACTTTGCGCTAAAACCATTTGAACACCAGAGTAAGGACGAAGCCAGTGCCACATTTTGCCTATAAATTATGGTAATTATCATGACAGTTATTGCCCATTATTATATAGTAAATAAACAAAATGTGACCAAGTGAACGATTTGTTTACATAAGGGTTACTTAATTGGGCTAGCACAAGTGGGTGGTTTGTTTACTTACGGAGAACAGTGCCCCCATTGCGCTAGAACTGGTACACACACATCACTTACAGAGTCTACTGAAGAGACACGTGCAACAGTTGATGCTGACAGACACCAAATAATGGATCATTCCACAGCTTCATTTGGCAATGCTAATAGCTCAAGAACTGTTCAAGAGTCTTAGAGCTCTCCTCCGCTCATCCACAGACCCGCAGCAATAAGAAAAGAAGTTAAAAAAAGGTCTTGAGTAACAGTTTCCTACAGGAACTCGTTAAAGAAAGGCGTGAGGAGCGACAAACCTTTTCGAATTTTACCAATTAAATAATGGAGCCGGAAACTGAAGACGAAACCGATATCTTCTGAAAATCCATGGCCACAACACTCAAAAAATTTAGACCCGACCTTATACACGAAGCCAAAAACCAAATACGCAATAGTGTGATGAATTTGGAAACCATAAACCGGAGACATCAAGGCTACACCAAGAACTCGACGTGTCGGTACAAAAACCGGACATCGTCACCTTTCTGCATCTGTCTCAAGTGTTGACAGTGAGCAAGACCCGACATACAACGATAGAAGCTTTACTAGTGCAGAGTTTGCAACCTACAGTAAGTGAAACATTCTTTCTGTGTTATGCTACGTAAGCTAGTATCATTTTCTTTCTTTCTGCTCAATATATTTTATTTAGAGTACAGGATTATATTTGTTTCTATTGTCAGTCCCATTCTCTGCCTTCGGAAACAGTAAAAACTACACGTATATACATTTCAATTAGTGTGGAAGGAAAACAATCCAATACGATCCAGTAATGTCAACATTTTGGTTATACGTAATAGAAGTTCGGCATATCAGCATTTATTCTACTGGACCAATGGCACAGCAGTATATGCAACAATCGAGGCTACGTCACATTGTCTGACAATTTATATTAACGTTACTTATTAAAGAGAAACCCACCTTAATGTAACTGAAAGTTTTTCTGCTGGTGTAGTTGGTTTCGCCACTGTGTTACAGGAATTACTACTTAGTTTGTCTTCAATCGACGAAATAACGTAATGAAACTACGTAGGTGGGAATCTGAGAAATGCCTTAAACTTGTTCACATCGCTGACCAAATTTTTTGTTACTAAAATGTTATACTCTTCTTCTTCTTCGTGATGTAAGAACATTTATCTGATTGTTTTGCGCTTCCTGAGTACTCTTCCTAATAACATACAGTCTTGCTGCTCTTCCCTAACTTCCATGTACTTTCTGAGAACCAAAATCAACAGTTTTGTAGATCGAGCACTGCGCTGCGTGTTTGGCCCTCACTGCCTGTGACAGTACTGTAACGCCGCACGGAACCGCGTCTGGCAAAAAGTTATTCACACCACGCTGGAACTCGAGTCGCGTCAATCAATGACAAATACTCCAAATGTCTAGAAGAAACCGCAGCAGCCACCGAATTCCAAAAAAACAGTGAAAATAAATTCAGATCTTTCGGAACCTTTTTCTCGCTTTCACTCTTCACAAAAAATGTAAAGGGAAAAAGTTTGTAGCTTACTTCATTTCGGATGTTGCTTAGGTAAAAGTTCCGCGTCACACGTGAGATTTTAATTTGTTATTTCACTATTATTGATTCTACTGGCCAGAAAGTTTTCACACGTTATTGACATATACTATTGTGTTGTGTTGTACGACACATAGTTTAGGAGATATGGCATAATAAACATGGAGTAGCATGAAAAATCGACTTTTCTTAATAGCTTAAATATTTCAATAGCGAAAAATTTCCATTGTATAAAAAAATGTGCCAGGAGATAGACCTATTATCACTTTATCATATCTAGTTGCCGCCCCTCGCCTAGAAAAATGTTTCACGCAGTGTCGTCCTGCGGGACCGCATCCGGACAGCGGAAGACGCAATCGTATTCGGCAGCACTCTGAGTTAAATTTCCGCACCTGGAAAGACGCAATGTAACTTTCTCAAGGTTGTGCCTCCACTAACGCACAGGCGTGGACTGTATGTCTTCAATAATCTGCTGGAAAAATCCGTGTCGCATCGCTAAAATCCGCTCGTGTGTAGCCAGCTAATTTTGTAAATACTTCCGGAGGAAATTATGTAACTTGTTGGAAACTTTCTAATCTCTTTGTTTTCTCTCAACTGCTCCGAACGCCGAATATTTAGAGCATTTCAGTTGAGAAACTTTTCTGCAGTTTCCGCCAACTTGACCACATACAAGCAGTGTAGTTGTGATTCTCATACATGTGTCCTGGTACAATGCTACAATACATAACTGTCCAGTTAATATGAGAACAACTGAATATGTAACGATGCAGGGCATACGAATGAACGCTATTAAATGCAGTTACCGACCACCGGTGTTTTGTTGGTTACTGGGTTGTTTAACTACGAGGGTTGGAACTTTAATAGTGGCAACTATTTATTTACAGTTCGTACAAAATAGATACGTGGTTCAAAGTTTTACTGACCTTCAAAGTAGTCACAAGCATTGTATAGCCTATAACTCGTTGCCAGCGATGTGGAAGTCGTAGGATACTCTTAGCAGTGCCAGGTGTGTTGACCGTTCGAGCAGTGCAGTCTGTTGCCCTACGAATTTGTAGCAGTTTTGAAGCGAGTGCCGTGAAGTGTTCCCTTCAGTTGAGAAATCGAGTTCAACTTACAAGGGCTTAAGTCTGTGGAGTGCAGTAGGTGGTATTACTCTTAGCAGCCCCATCAGTCAAACAAATCAGTAACAGCTTGCACTGTACGTGCTTCAGCATTGTCCTGCTAAACGATGGTCAGGTCCTGCAGAAAGTGTCATCACTTCTGCCTCTATGCTGTTCATTTTTGGAACACAACCTACGACCAGGTTAGAGACGGAAGTGATGACACTTTCTGCAGGACCTGATCATCATTTTGCAAGACAATGCTCATGCACGTACAGTGGAAGCTGTTACTGATTTGTTTGACTGATGGGACTGCTAAGTGCTATACCACCAACTGCGCTCCCCTGACTTAAGCCCTCGTAAGTTCAACTCGATTACTAAACTGAAGGATACAATTCACGGCATTCGCTTCCGAACTGCTACAAATTCGTCGGGCAACAGACCGCGCCGCTCGAACGGTCAACACAACTGGCACTGCTACGAGTATCCTACGACTTCCACAGCGCTGGCAACGGGTTATATACAATGCTGGTGACTACTTTGAAGGTCAGTAAGACAATGAACCACGTATCTATTTTGTACGAGCAGTAAATAAATATGATGACTGGGTGTTGTGTGATGTCCGTAGGTTAGCTAGGTTTAAGTAGTTCTAAGTTCTAGGGGACTGATGACCATAGATGTTAAGTCCCATAGTGCTCAGAGCCATTTGTAAATAAATAGTTGCCACTATTAAAGTTCCAACCCTCGTAATCAGAATACCAAACACAAGCTGACGAAGTTTTGATGCTACTATTCTCATACTTATTAGATTCCACAGGCCCCAAGCTGTACATATTCCAATAGGCGTTTTCAATCAGAGGAATGTTCAATTTATTGTTCCACAAAACATGCTATAGGTGTTGTTTTGCCTATGCACCCTGTATCTTGTTCCTTTCACACATTCTACAGATACACTCAAAGCTAGTTCTGTTCTAAGAGTGTTTCCCAATTTCTATGGCAGTGGGGGCTTCTGGGAGCTTCTGTCAATTAGATGGTATAAGCTGTAAAACGATATAGGCCTGTTATGCATGATGGGTGGGAACGTGAACATTAAAACCAACATGAAAGCGTTTCGTCTATTACGTCTATGAATCTTCCTTTCGAATTTTTGACATTATTAGATAAGGGAAAAGAAAATTCTTCTACTGTTATTAAACAAAAATACTTTTCACTACTCTGTACATGGTGCCGGTGGTCAATAGTGAATGTGTAGTATGTCAAGCTACCCACGTGTAAAGTGCATTTTGTTGACGGATTTCAAAGTGACTCGTTCCACATCATTATAATAAGTGACGTATGTAACCTGTGATAGGCTTGTAAATGAAACATTGGCGTTTGGACCAACTGGTAACGGAACAAACCTCCCATTCTCGAAGTTACAGTTTCAAACCTACCAGTATTTCTCGAGTACGACTGGTTTCTGAAAGACCGCTTATGATATGATCTGCCTATGACTTATAATTATTACATCCCATGCCGGTATTTGAGATACAATTGAGGAAACGATTTAAGAAAGTGTTAATTACAGTACCACAAAGACCTATAAGGTTTGTCTAGTGACTAGTTAAGTTCTATTACCAGTATGCACAAATTTTGGGTATTGTTCGACTACACAAATACGTTATAAGGAGGAAAATACAATTTTGAATGTTAATGAAATTGGTAATTAAAATCATGTAATGTGTGGTAGGTGGTAGGTTCCTGCTATGGAGTGCAGACTCCCAATAATAACCATCCAGTTTATGATTGAAAGGTAACGAAACAGAAAGTTCTTACAAGTTTCCTTTCGAATAGATTTTGCTAGTAATCCATCTCGAAAGGGTTCTTTTTTTTCTTTTTGCTTTGAAAATTTTGATTAGGAAATTTCTGCTACCTTATTTGAAAGAAGCTAATACCGTACCGGTACTCTGCTTTATTGTAATTAATTAGAGCGTAAGTCGACCCGAATGTCATTTTTTTTTTAAGAAGATGCCTGTTGATTTACAACTACCACGCACTAACTACGTACAACGTAAGTCGGCTCTGGTTACATTTTTATATTGCCTGCGTTCTTTTTATGATGATTTTTTAACAAATCACGTCTCACAAGATTTACTGAGCAAGTGGAAGTTTTTGTGAGTTTTAAGGACTTCATAGCTATCGATTTTTTGCGAAATGCGGTAACTTGCCAGACTAATGCTAATTCACATTTAGTTCATTAGCGGCGTACTGTATATTGGTATCACGGAGAGGAGAAAATTTCGTTGCTTCAAAGATAGTATCTAGCTTCAGAGGCAGTGGACGAAAATTGAACAAAAAGATGGGACAAGAGTGGTCTTCAGAAATGTGGCCACAGCACCATCGGTCACACGGAAATACTGAGTGCATGTGGATAAGATTTAGGTTTGTTTAGAGCAGAGTGAGAATCTTCAATGCTTTTCTATGTGTGTGTAGAGGTTCTAATTCTAGACTTCTTCCCAGGAACTTCGTGTTGGAGTCAAAGGGATACTGTGTTCCTGGAATTCCAGTGGAAAGGAAAATCTTCCTGGTCAGTCTTTAACAGGTTGCAGGAAATGCCAAATAAGAATGGAAGGTATCCATAGTTTTGCCAGGGAAAACCACCTCAAAGCATTGGATCTGTACCGGCACATGAATGAAATTACAGCGTCTCAGTGTGGCTCCTGTGAGAAGACAACTTCCTCTCAAGCCAGCAGTTGGATGCAAGATGTGCTGGAAATGAGCAGCGAGAAACGTCTGGTGGAGGGAGAATAGACAGAATCTTCCGCACCAAAAGAGAACCGCAAATAATTTCTTGACATCTGCATGTATCAGTTTCACCACATCTAGGCAGTGTGCAGGAGTGCTTATCTAATGATATTCCCCGACTATTTTAATACTGCTACGTGAAATGTGAAGAATTTTCTCAACACAGAAATCTGCTCTCCACCTCATCTGTATCTTCTACCAAGGAATAATTGAAGTAACCAGTTTAATTTTATGACCTTGATGAATCCATTTTCTATTTGGTCTGCCATTGTATAACACATTTTTCTTCTACAGCAATAGCAAATACTCTGAATGACATTGGATTTTCTCTGTTGCGTGTTTTTTTAATTGTTTATAAATCCTGTCATAAGATGTAGACGTTTACAAGATTTCTAATAGTTTTCCTTATTGTAGCACGCAGCCCTACTGGCAGGGGTAATCATTTCTGTAAGTAGGACATTGCCTTTGTTCTGATATTTTACTAGTATGCTGGAAATACTTCAGATAATTCCATAACTGTAACTGTAAGGTAGAATATGTTTCGGATTTACAATCATTTCTTAATCTTGTAAGTATCCTTAATTATATCAACCATTCACAATAAAAATTAAATTTAGATGAATTGCATTTACAACATTCTAGTTCATGACATAAAATTAATTTACATGTGGGCTATGCTGCTTAATCCAAGGTTCACATTAAATCTTAAATTCTGGTACAAAGTTAGTTTATAGACTTCCAGCATGCAAAAAGAACGAACTTAGCTGAGTGTAAATCCAAAAGAAAACTAAGATCATATATTATTGACCATTATTTCTATAAGCTATTTGGTCAATTTGACATAGCACCCCTATTGTTAGATTGATAACACACAACAACCCAATTAAAATGAATATCAGAAGAAGATAAACATCAGCTTCCTTCATTATAGCATCCTTTCTTGTGTTTACATTATCTTCATTTATTGTTATTGTAAGAATGTGTAGAGTTTACTAGATTAATGCTAGTTAATTGTCAATACAACAGCAACCGGAAATGTACTTTCTTAAATGTGTAACTCAAAGTGTATAATGTACTTTATACTACTCCATTTATATGTACTATTGAATGTAATGTGAGAGTGCATGAATAAAATTAATGTTTTTTCTGATGTTAGTTGGTATCCCAAATTTTGTGACCTTGCCTGTGACAGTCCGTGTTCTGAATATTGCATCTTAAAATATCTGACCTATAAATGAAATTTTTCTATTATGAAGCAAAGCTACTACCTAAGATTATAAAATCAGAGTTAATCCGCACATGTCCACAGTCTTTGAACAGTTCTGTAGTACAAACTAAATAAATATTTCTACTGCCTACTACTTTGGTCATTTTCTTATACCATACAATTTGGTCTTTCTTTTTTTGTGTCTCTCAGTCCAATTTTTTGTTTGTACTTAAATCCTTTATTGTGGTATATGTTCCTGGTTAGTAATAACTGCAACAGTTTCCATTTCTGACTTTCTATTTAAATTTCTCCCTTCAGTTCATATTTACCTGCAATTGACTGTCTCCAAGTTATAATGTCATTATGATAGCCATTCTGTTTCTCTCTCTCTTTCTTTCTCCACACACACACACAGACACACACATACACACACACACACACACACACACACACACACACACACATGAATATGTACATAGTTCAGTAACAGTTCATAATATGAGACCCATGATCGATGATAGAAGTGGTAGCTATAGAATAATTTTACAATCAATCTTAGTTGTTGGTGCGACATATTCTACCAACAGTATTTAATTTTAATATATTGTAAAGATTCTCTGTTAAAACCCCTCAGAATCTCTGTAATGCTCTCAATTTATGTCCACATGGCAATCAAGAAACTTCTCACTCAGCAGATAGGAAATAGAATTTTGATGAAGACTAGGTCCACAGCCTTTGTGAAAATTTTAATGAAGTTATTTCGCCTTAGACTCGTGAAATGTTCTTTATTGCAACTGCAATTTTTACACATGGTTGTCAAGATTTGTGGTATAGTGGCCAGCCACTCAACTATATAAAGTTGTGTCTTCCTGGAACATAGTTCCCAACTGTGTAAAACCAGATACATGTGGTGGTACAAATCTACTTACTGTTCCGTATACCAAGTGAGCACATGAGAGAAAGCTGATGTAGTAATGCCAGTTAACAGCTTTATTTTGCTGAGCAGGTCCGATTATCTCACAATGATTGAAAATCACCATTTGTCAACATTCCCATCACAATAACTAATCTTTTAACAGTCTCAGCAGAATGACTTCATATGGAGATATAAAACAATTTAATTAG
Organism: Schistocerca serialis cubense; assembly: GCF_023864345.2. Classification (NCBI taxonomy): domain Eukaryota; kingdom Metazoa; phylum Arthropoda; class Insecta; order Orthoptera; family Acrididae; genus Schistocerca; species Schistocerca serialis. The sequence goes on from NC_064640.1 coordinate 530,366,341, forward strand.
TAAGTAAGGTGTTTTTTCTTTTCAGCTGCTAATTTTTATTAATCTGTTCTTCAGCTATAAGTGCATTTGTCCATCTTTATGAATGAAAAATATTATTATGTTATCATACATTTTATTTAACTTGAAATTTACTTCCTACGCATTGCATTTGTCAGAAACTTCTGAAGATACAAAACCAATTGCTATAATACACGCTTTTGCATTTGTATTTTTGTTTCTTATGGATCAGTTTGTTGTCTTTTGCTTGTGTAAACTCATCTAGGGACTTTTTGAAACCAAATTATGGGACTTCAGTGATGGGCAAAATATTTAGACAGCAAAAACTGTTTTTATGTCTTTGCATTCTTTATGTCACATCTCATATGAAATGTAAAAATGCTGGTCCAAAAATAATCATGTCCTTGAACAGGGCTCTACATTAGGTTATGTTACTGTTTAATGCTTGAATTTTTAGAATAATTATATGGTTTTGCTGAACTACGCAAATAATTTTATTCCTTAACACAACAAGAAAAGAAGATATATGCAAGATATGCAGTATTGGCAGTTTCTGTTTCCAATTCAATGTATTTAGTCTAGTTTAGTTTGCTGACATCAATCAGTATTACCTCTGCAGTTATATTTAGTTTATGACCATTAGTATTTACTCTGTTGTAAGGAAAGTTCTGGCAGATTGTAAATAATTTAAGAGTGAAGGAGCACACTCACTGAACTCACTGAATAACAGAAGTGGTGAGTCAATGACAGGCACCTTAAAAAGAATGAACACTTCACTAGCTTTCAGATGGCTCACATCAGTTTACCTTTACAACAACTACATTGTGCTGGCAGAACACACCAAAGTGGAGGGAGTGCACTTCAGCATATTATGTACTGGGATGAGGTATTGAGTCAGATGGACTGGGATGAGAGAAAAAGATGTGGGAAATGGTTGGAGGGGGTAGGTGGAATAGCTGTTGACCCAGAGGGAGGCAGCAGATGTGAGAGATAGGAAAGTGTGAGGAAGAGGCAGCAGGTTCTTGGGCACCAGAGCAAGTTAAGTCATGCAGCTCATAATGACAATGTTGTGGATGCATGGATTGGAAGGGGGTGACAGGACATATCACAGACTGTTGAGAAGAGGGTGTGGGCTGTGTGGATTAGAGGAGATTGAGGCCAGGTGGATTGTGGAAGCAAAGAAACTATTTTAAGAATAAGGATGGAAACCTATACTCGCAGTACATGTAGGAACTGTACCATAATAGGGATAAACTCAATTTCGACCTACAGTTTGGCATGTGGTGGCAGGATGGCTCTAACTAGTGCTGGCTGGCTGGCCATGATAATACTGCTGGCTGTACTTTGCTCTGCTGCAGCAGTGGAATGTGCAGGTGAGGCACATACAGGGCCACATGGTCAGTACACTACAGCAGCCAGGCTTCCAGTAAAGTAATAGCCCTGGCATGGCACTCGAACCTCTCTCCAACAACATAACACAAAACAAGAACATAAATTCGTGGCGACCCTACAGACTGAATGGTGGGGTATCCTGACTTCTGACATCAATTTCTGCAGTTATTGTAGTGGTGTCTTGGCCAGGATGGTTGAAGATGGGTTCCAGAAGGGAGTTTTGAAACAACAGAATTAAGTAAACTGAATTTTGGATATATTCCTGACACCTGGAGAAGAGAGGGGCTAATCCAGGCTGGACTCTGAGGACATCTGCCAGTCTAGATCAGAATGGAATTATGGAATGTAAACAGGAAGAGAAGGCAGTTCATGTTCAAATGAGCTGGTGGCCGGTCAAGAAGAGCAGAGCCGGAGGTAGGTAGTCTGTAAGAAAGTAGGCACACAAGAGAGACAGGATCAACCAACCAGATCACAATAGAGTGACCAGACTGAGGTCTGCCAACTAAGACACAACTAGCAGCTGCCACATGACTCTGTTCTCATGCCTCCTATTGGTTAACCCTAGGGGTGCATGTAGCTGCTTTATTCAATAAAGCACCAGAAATGGTGGCATCTGCTGATTCCACCATCCTACTGAGCCCATAGGCCACAATGAAGTTACCTTGGGAGAGTGCTTGAAACATGTGATGAAAAGAATTCAAAATACAATTACAATCTAATCTCTAAATTATTACCAGGCATACAAAGTCTAGACTAATATAATTTTAAAGTTGAAACTGATGATACCCAGTGAAACCTAATACTGGGAAAGTTACACATTAATTTGTCTTGGAAACTGAGAGAACCTCTAGCAGGAAAATGCACTTATAATACTTATGTGTCACTAAGTTGTTGAGTAACAAATAATATCCAAAACTGATTTTAAATCCCTTTTAGTACTGAATTTTTATTGTGTTGCTGTAATTATTTGTTGCAGCTAAGATCAGAATGTTACACTCTTGCATTTACAGTAGTATCTGGTGATGATTAAGTTACATGTATGTCACACTATTCATCAAGAGAAATAAATTTTTATGGCTGACACATACGTTTATTAGATATTTTTGATGAAAAATCAGTAATTTACGAACGAAGTAGAGAACTTATTCCACACTTTTCTTAAAATTTGAGATACATAATAATATACTGGGATATAATACTGAAATTACTCTATAATTAGGGCCAGTATTGCACAGAACTTGAAAGAACAATGTTGGCAATAGCTAGTAATCATGTAAAATAATATGGTTACTGCCTTCTAATACAGGGATGGATATACCAGACAGCAAATATGGTTTTTCAGCAGGACGACTTCCTGACAGTCATACCAACACTTCTCAAAAAGAGGTACAATTCAGTTCACTTCAATCTCTTTGTTCACCTGTTAATAATGTACATTGTATGAATATGACCAATTCATAGCCTGGGGTATATAAAATTTAATTTCATTTGTTTACTTTGCTTAAATACTTATATATAAATACAATCATCTTACATCAGTGTAAGTACATAACTTTACTTTTTCATATACAGATATTCTTCAGTGTTTGTAAAAGGCATGTGTTATTAAAAAGTGTTTTAGTTCTACTTTGAAGTACTTTGTTTTGATAACACTTTTATAGAAAAGTGCTTTTTTGTGGGTGTCTTTGTGAAAATCATCTGTGTTTCTGATTTTGTAGATATGAACCAGACTATGGTGAGTTTTTAGGAAGTCCATATATTCATAAATATATAATGTAGGAAGTGTTCTTATTTGAAATTATTTAAATATTTCCCTGCATGGCTTCTACAGGGTCCCCTTTCATTATTATAAATTTCCACTTTTGAAGTTCGAAAGTTTGTTTTGCAATGCCTGTATTTCCGCAGAAGGTCACACCGTGTGTAAGCTAGCTGTTTATATAGGCATAATAGCAACACAACAATGAATCAATGATTCAATGATGCAACAGTCCTGAAGCATTCTTAAAGCATAACTTATAGTTGCTTCTTCCAACTCAATTGCTTGTTCACCCACATCAATGATTCAATGATGCAACAGTCCTGAAGCATTCTTAAAGCATAACTTATAGTTGCTTCTTCCAACTCAATTGCTTGTTCACCCACATGCCTAGAAATATTGTGTATGAAGCTTGTGCAGTAGCATAGTTCCACAACTCAACTTTACCGTGCTTCTAGCTTTATCTAAAATATATTCTTTTTGTTGTCTATCAGAGAGATAATATTTGAACCATTTAAAGACCAGTAAATGGACCCCATAACAGTCTAGTTTCATAAGCACTGATTCATGGCTGATTAGATCAAAAGCTTTGGATAAATCTAAGAATATCCAACAGCTTAATTCATTCATATGCAACGCATTTAGGACCATTTTCATGAATTGAAATACTGCTGTTTCTGTTGATCAGTTCTTCCTAAAACCATTTTGGTAATAACCAATATCTCATTTTACTTCAGGAAGTCAACTAGCCTTTCACACTTTAGTCTGTCAGTTACTTTAGGAAAATCTAATGATAGTGAAACTGGTCTCTTAATTATTTATGTCAGTTGTACTATCCTTTTTGTACAGTGACTTTCTTTCTAATGGGAATTCCAAATCACAGCAATATTTGTAATCAGTGAAAAACATTTCATACTTCTTGTCTACATCATCAGTTTGTTCTCTGTACCAGTGCACCATTTTTAGCATACTATTACACACCCTTATGTTGTTATCATTAACAAGTCTACATATTTTTCAGTGACTGTACATTCCTTATTGTTCTCACTTGTTATCATCATTTTTGAAGTTATGTGATCAGAAAAGCCAATATCTTTTACTTCATGGTACAGTTACAGTTTCGGTCATTGGTAAACATCTCATATAGTGTTGTTTTGGAGCCATCCTAATATCTGGTAATTTCCTGCAAAATTTATTGCTTTTTCTATGAGATAAACAGATTTGATAATTATTCCTTTTTCCCATTTCTTTTATTAAAATTAATGTTAAAGTCATCAGACAGTGTTATGCATTTTGACCTACTTCACAATTCATTTAAAACATCATCTATATAATGTAAGAATAAGGTAAAGTCATCTGAGTCATTGTGTCATATAACCACTTAGCTACAATATCTCACACAGACTAATTCTAAACTTTTTTTGGTAAGGTTCAGCTACAGAGAGTAATTTCACAGTAACTCCCACCACCTAATGTCCTAAGCTGTATAGAGATGGTTGTTTTCTGTTACAAAAGTGAAACAATTACAAGTGGTACAAATATGTAGCAGAATAAAAGAATGTATTGTACACAAATTTTGTTTCATTTCTGTCTCATGAGTTCTAAATCTATGGTTCAAATGATTTGTCTTTAGCCAACAAAACGTGCCTTAATTTAGTATGAAATAATTAGTGATGCTTCTCCATCCACTGTCTTTGCTGACATGAGAACACAACAACACTTGACATTTATGGGAGACGTGTATGAATACAACAAATTCTGATACATATACACATTTAAACTACTAATAATTAGCTTATTTTTACACATAAAACATCAATTGTATATGTAAGGTCAATAAGTGACCTACTCCAGTAAACTAGAAAGCCATTCACATAATGTTTCAGTAAAATATAGATTGTTCACACAATATAATCTTGGCACTACCATAACTTTGCTAGTAATTTTATGATTTATTTAATATCAGACACAGTAGATAGATTTTCATGTGTGATTAGGTATGTGGGGATCCAGTGCTCTGTTTTGTGGTGATTTACATGAAGGTACATCACATTGTATCACTTTTACTGTTTCTTTAAATCAATGAGTTGACACTCGACAAACCGGTAATATTCTAACAGTGAAACTGTGGACTGACAAATATGAACTACACAACTAAGTATTAAACTAACTGTTCTCAGATACTGCACAAATGAAAAGTTCTACACTTGTGGTATGAACCAGACATATTTTGATGTATTCTTAAACACAGGATTGTAACTGATCAAGAATATCACAAATGCATAGGACACTGCTCCTTTGAGGTGTTGCAGACACTTGACTATTCACACATGCTTTTGTAAAGAACAGTTCATATCTTCCTAAATCAGGAGAAAGCCACTGTTGCTTATGTCAGCAACCAATGGCAACAACAAGTTGATAACAAGGACTGCTGTCAGTTGTCATGCATTCCAACAGTGGACAGACAGACTGCCGTGCAGTTAATCACTCACTCATTCAATTATGGACAACAATAGTGAGCAGGCTTACCATCCATGAAGACCTTCTTCCCCTATTTTGTACAGAATCCACAGACCTACTCATTTACCTTTTCTCAATGGAAATCACAGTGAAATGAGATTGCAATGGATGCAGAAATTTCAGTATAGGGTGCTAAAAATCATAGAGAAAGATCATCATAGAGAAAGATCATTCATGGAGCACGACAGTGGTGGGGTACAAGTATATAAATAGCAACTTTCAACTCACTTACCAATGGGCCACTGTTTGGACTAGCAGTATAGATAGACTCATTTGTGTTTGAGGAGAGCAGTGTTTCATATTGGATGAAACATGGTCTCTGATACAATATCATTCTCTTGAATCAATAAAAAATACATCCACTTATGTCCTGTCGTGTGCATTCATTCTTTGCCCATAGAACCCTCAAAGAAATGTGTAACTTCAAGAACTTTGCACCACCACATTACTCCTGAGTTGTGTCGGACTGTTTTGAAATGCTCTCCATGGACATAATGCACTTGTTGGGCACCTGGGTCTGGGATGCTATCAAGCATGAAGTACACACCTAGGGCTCAGCACCAATTGATCTCTTACTATTTGCGAGTAGATACATAGATTAAAACATCACCCTGTTGTTTTCAGTGTTTCATGGAGTCATCATGATCATCATCATCATCATCACTAGTACAACATCTCTCTGTTAGCCTTGGCCTTCTGTAGATGATGATTCCATTCATACCTGTTTGGTTCTGAACTGCTCCAATTTTCAATTGCAGTTTGACATATGTCCTCTCCTCCATCTTTCTCCAACTTTAGCTTTGGTCTTCCAACACTTCTGTTTCCTTCAGGCACTGTGTAGAATATCTTCTTAATTGTTCTGTCATTTATTCTCAGTACATGTACTGCCCCTTCTAGCCTTTTAATCTTAAAGTAGCTGACAATGTCTTGTTCATTATATAGATTGTATAATCTGTAGTTCATCTGCCTCTTCCAGTCATCATTTTCTTCCACTGGCCCAAGAATTTGTCTCAAGATCTTTCATTCAAATGTGTTCAGTTGCTATTCATTAAATTTTGTTCATGTACATGTTTCAGCACCATATATTAGCACCAGCCTTACTAAAACTTTATACATCAAAACTTTAGTTTCCTGAACAGTACTTAGATTTGAAAATCTTTTATGAGGCCATGGTAGCACTTGGCAGAGAATATTCATTTTCGTATTTGTGAGCTAATGTTGTTCTTACACTTTACTTCCAACTTTTACGGCTTTTGTACCACGTGTTAGCAGCAGACACAGTGGCTGCGACAAAGACTGAGACAGCGTGGCGTTTTACAATTATTTATTGAACTTTTTTTACAATTTCTCCTCCCTCATCATCACTGCTCAGTCCTACAGATCCCTCCACCTGGCTGCTGTTGTGTAGATTCTCCGACAATGTGCACAACGCGCGCCGCTGATCGCATTTGGGAGCCTCAGGCCACCAGTACTCCGCTGAAGCCAGGATGCCCTGTGGTTGAGATGAACCTGTCGCCATGAAGTCAGCTGCCGACGTCTGCTGCACCGGCAGCTGGGAAGCCATCGGTCGCGATGTCCGCGAGGTCCTGTCATGGATGGACCATGCGCTGTGGGGCCAAGTTGCTGTGAAGTCTGGGCGTCAGTCCCCAGCGGCGCATGTGACCAAGACCGCAATGTGGCCGGTCCTGCTGGAAGTTCTCGCTCCACTATTTATATCCGGCAGGAGGACGTTTTTTACCCTCAGTGGTAGCTTTTTGTTATTACTCCCGCAGTATATTGCAGCGTAACTTAGCGTGCTGGCCTCACTTCTCCTTACTCACCACTCTCCAGGCTTCACTCGGCGGTCGGTCTGTGTGCGTCCTTGTGTCAGCCTGCTGGTAGACTTCTGCTGTCAGCAAGGCTATCTGCGCTGCGCCTACTTTGTAACGCCTCGGTCGCTGGTGTACCTCTGTTTTTCCATTCTCCACTGCTTGAAGCAACACTTACTACATGTGGCCGCAACACTGCCTCCTCCTAAAAATTAAATTAGTCCCCGAATTTACCCTATACGTTAACTCTAGTTCTATCCTATATTCTACTTCTTTCCGATGTACATCCAGGCTTGCCCTGACACATGCCCTACTGGTAATCCATTCCACAGGAATCTCATGGAGCCGTCTTGCATTATCGTGCTGAATCCTCCACTTTAATAAGACATATACCACACCGATAAATACAATCAACACGGTAATAATACTGCTTGAAATACCAATGGTCACTATGCTACGTTTCCGCCTGGTATCGTACTCCTCCACATGCCTTAATAATTGCTGTATTGATATTTGACCTTTCTCCGATTCTACTAGTTTATCTATAGTTTGCAATAGTGCAGCATCCAAGGTGTTGTTAATATACATCAAATTTTCTCCTGGAGCGATGCTGAATGACGCATCTGGCCAGTACAACGTCAGACGAGTATCTGTAACCTTGTTGACTCCCATGACGCCGCTGGTAAGCTGAAACGATCCCTTACTATTTCACAATTTGTCCCTTTGATTAGCAACCCACTGTCCCGTAATTCCATCTCCGTGGTTGCTCTCCAATTCCCATTGTCATAACACTTGGCTGATATCCTCTCTGTAGCGAATACTGAATACAACCAATGCCTCTCAACTTGCTGAAAATGTGGCGTAGGCTTCACTATTATTCTCTGACACTCCGAAGCTTCTGCTTCTGCCCTCAATAACTTGATCTCACGTGACCCCTTGCCCGTGAAAACAACCCATGATGGACAAATGGAAACTGACTCCGTTAGACATCTACTCAACTCTAAACTCGACAGAGTAGCATGAGTATCCCCCTCGTTAGAAATTAATAAAACCTCCTGTGTCCTGAACTGTACGCCCTTCCCCATGCACTCCCATCTGACCGGATAAGGGTGCACTTTTTAACAGTGATACTGTCTCCCCACACTAGTTACTGGAAATCTAATATCTACATACATCTTAACTACGTGCTCTACTCCCTCTGGAAACTCTCCCTCTGCCTGCTTCAGACTCCGTTTGAATTTTTCTGGTGACATCAACGTCACACTCACCTGCCCGTGCAATGCGTGATGTACTGCTTCTTGCAATTCATCCACCCTCACACATGCATCACCAATGCTGTTAACCAGTTCCTGCAGCAATTTAGCCATTCCCGGCTTCCTTTCCACTATATCCAATTGCGTTTGTACCTGTTCCAGATCCGTATTCAATAATTTCTGTGTTTGTTCTATATATGCTCGTAACCCTGTAGCCATCCCACTAACCACACATGTCACATTTAACAGCTCTGTACCTAGTCCCCGTATCTCTGTTGTGTGTATATCCACCAACTTCCCTATGCTTTCCTCCCTGTCGTGAATAACTGTTAAAGAATTGTTCAAACCCTCAATATCGTCTCTATCTGCTGTTCCAAAAATTGTTTTCAGTAACTTCCCACCTGCATACAACCAACCCCTCTTTACTCTCTTTCTCCTCCCTAGAATCATGCTCACGACTTGGCGCAGTTGTTCCCTTATTTCCTTACATGACCTATCCAAAGCCCCGTACTCTTCATGCACGTCCCATAATATTTCGTTCTTAGATGCAACCGTTTCCACGCTCGATACCACCTCCTGTAGCTGCCACACATCGTTCCTTACCTGCAGGATGTTGAGTGCCAGCCGAAGTGTACACTCGTGACTTGTGAGGACCACATCCGGTTGTTTGCCGAACTGCACCCCACTTCGCAATGGCATATACTGTACCTTGCCAGCTTGTGTCAGCTGCCAGAGGACTACGCCCCATACTATCCACTTGTACCCCATCCTGCGTCAGCTACAGAATGGAGAGAGAAGGAAAAAAGTCCCATCACTACCCCTTAATACCAATAAAATAACCCTACTCCGTGCACAAAAATAATACACACATGATAATTACTGCTAACTACACATCCCTCGAACGCAATGTATACTTAATATCTGGTTTACTGTCTGCTTCTGGCGCTTCTTTTCGCTTTCTGCCAGAAGGAGAAGTACATATACATGGATGTACAACCCCCCATACATTGACAGATGATGTCATTTCCAGTACCTGGTACGGTCCCTGGAACTTGTTTGTGAACTTCTTGGTTCTCCCTTTTGGAACATACGGATTAGCTAGTAGCACCCATTGGCCTACTCTGTACTGTGGCAACTTCCTCGTTGTACCTCCCATCCGTTCTTGTCGTTCCAACGCTTTCGTGTTAGCTCGTCTAACACTCTGCCTTACTTCCTTAATGGCTTTCGCAAATTGCCTTACATGCTCGCCCTCCGCTCCCAGCCTTGGACGAAGCATGTCAAAAGGTGATGGCATCTTCCGCCCATACACCAGTTCGTATGGCAACAATTCTGTCGACGTATGTGCCTTACTATTATATGCACTGGTTACGAATTTCAAGTACACATCCCAGTCGGTGTGTTGACTATTTACATAGTGACTCAACATCTTAGCGATCGTGCGATGCACTCTCTCCGTTCGTCCTTTTGCTTGCGGATGGAATGGACTAGTCCATAGTTTCTATACCTTTAATAATTTACGCAGTTGCTTGAGCAGATCAGATGTGAAATTAGTACCTTGATCCGAGATTAAGGACTGAGGTATCCCACACCTGAGTAACCAATTATTAACTAAAGCTTGTGCCACCGCACTTGCTTTCTGATCTGGTAATGCAACCATGACTAAATACCTAGAAAAGTGGTCAATCACTGTTAACACATACTTATTCCCTGCTGCACTCCTATTAAATGAGCCTAATACATCGATTCCGATTTGTTGGAAAGGTCTGTCTGCCTCTGGTAATCTTTGAAGCAGAATCTTTTGATGGCTCAAGTCCGCACGCTGTGCGCATGGCACACAATTCCTGACATACTCGTCCACGTCTTGACGTCGTGTCCTCCACCAAAACTTCTCCGTTATCCCCCTATCCGTAGCTCTTCTCCTGCCATGTCCTGAAAGAAAATGGTCATGCGCCTGTTGCAAACCTTCAGATTTAACGCTGCTGGTACGACGACACGCGGGCCGCATTTCGTCGACCTGCAAAGTAACCTGTCCTGTACTAGGAACTGCGGTTGCTTTCTGAACAATTGGAAATCATTATCCAAGGCTTGTGCCCTTTTCCACTCATCTTCAGTCATCCCTGTTACTTGTAATACCGCCACTTTCCTGCTCAATGCGTCTGCTAATGCGTCTGCTAATAACCATTTCAAAGCTGAATGATCCGTCACAACCTTAAACCTTCTACTGTACAGATAACATCGAAAGTACGAAATCCTGTATATTACCGCTAACAATTCCTTCTCCATCGTGGAGTAATTTTCTTTCGCCTTGTTAAGTTGACGAGACACGAACGCAATCGGATGTTCTTTGCCATCAATTTATTGCCCAAGTACAACCCCAAGAGCGTGATTAGACGCGTCACATTGTAGTATAAACTCCTTTGATAAGTCTGGAAACTTCAAAACTGGATCTGATGTCAGTATCCGTTTCAACTCTTGAAATGCTTTCCCACACTCTGACGTCCAATGGAAGGTAACACCTTTTCTTAGCAACTTAGTAAGTGGCCTACCTACTTCTGCGAACCCCTGTACGAATTTTCGATAATAGCTCGCAAGACCAATATACGATTGCAGTTGTTCAACCGTTTGCGGAACCGGAAAATCTCGTACTGCAGAAGTGAGACGAGGATCTGTCCGTACACTGTCCTGATTGATAACATGCCCGAGATAATTTACTTGTGCTTGCGCAAAATAGCATTTGTCCAAACTTAATGTTAGCTCTGCTGTGTCTAATCTTTTAAACACCTCCTCTAACCGTTCCACATGCGGCTCTATATCGCTTGAAAAAACTATGATGTCATACAGATACACCATGCATTTTTTCGGTTTCAACCCGCAAAGGACTCCATCCAACAACCTCTGAAATGTTGCTGGAGCGTTTTTTAGTCCAAACGGCATTCTTTTATACTCGAAGTGACCACAATGCGTAGTAAATGCTGTTTTTGGCCTGTTCTCCGGACATACTTCAATCTGGTTATAACCGCTTCGCAAATCCATAGTGGAGAAAAATTTACACTACCCTAGGTTGTCTAACGTTTCTGTGATATTCGGATTCGGATATACGTCCGCCACTGTCCGTTCATTCAAATGTCTGTAATCGCAACAAAAGCGAAATTTTTTCGACTAGTCCGGTGTCTTCTTCGGAACTAGGACCACACTACTAGACCAAGGACTATTACTGTGCTGGATTATCCCATCTTCCAGTTGTTGCTCTATTAATTGCTCACAATGCTTTATACTTTAGTAATAATGCTTCCATAGACGAATGATCATTTCCTCTCAAATGATTTACCTTGTAACGAATTGCAGACGTGCTGATGGTTTGCTTTACATCATAGTCTAGCCTCGAACTATCGGATGTCCTCTTCATCCATTAACTCTATTGTGGCTATTACTAATCCGTTCGGCACATCGACATCATCCTGCCCGAAGTTATCTAAACTCACCAGAATCATTAACTGACCGTTTATATCCGTTACCCGTGATACACTCCTACGAATAAAGCAATGCTTTTCGTCTAAAACATCATTACTCGGTAGTGGCTCTACCAAGAATAACTCCTGCTGTGGCACATCGACATCCACCGGTACCCGGATCAACTTCCCTGTACCTGTTCGTACTTTGTCACACGAAATCACCTTTAATGCACTTGTATGCAGTTTAGTTGGTATCACCTTTGCTATCGGTGCACCTTGGGCCTCTGAAACATTTGCAACGGCTGTACCCATTGAGAACAAGTTCCATTCGAGTTCCAGCATATGTTGCGAAAGGTCAATTTTTTTTGTGATGTTTAATCAGAAAGTATCGCTGAAAATCCCTGTCCCACAGTTGACAACATCTACATTTGCTCCCAGAACAACATGTCCCCTATCTTAAACTTGAGCTGTGCTGTCCCTAGTGCATCTAATTTTTTATCACCTACTGCGCGCAATCTGTATCTCGGAGCTTCCAATCCTTTCTTGCCCACGAGGTCCACACTGAAAACTGATACATGCGCTCCAGTATCCACTAAAACTCTTCGCCACTTATCTTTTATCCAAACCATCAAACTACAATCCGCCTCTTCGTGCACTCTCTGAGTACCTCTTTTTTCTGGGAATGCCTCCCGACGGCAGGGACAAGCCCTTTTTCGTTTTTACAGTTTTTTACCTGCTATATCATTAACCCGTTTCTTGGCTTTACACTGCCATGCCTAATGCCCTATTTTCTGACAATTGAAACATTGCGGTTCCCGACATTGTCCCTTAAAATGACCTTGCTTCCCACAACGGTAACACTCTTTGGAAGACGAAAAAATTTTCTTGTCATTGCTACTTCTAGTGGCGCTATCCTCTTCCTGCAAATGTGTACTTTGTGCAATGCTGCTGCTAAGTCACTTGGATTTTCCATCCGTATCCGGCGTGAAAAATCCTGCGAGACCTCTCGCAAAAATGCGTCTAAATCTCTATTCTCTGCTTCTTTCAATAGAACTTCATTTGCACTCGCATCTTGCGTTAATTCATACATGTGCACATTCGTTCTTCTCATTCTGTCTGAAAATTCTTCTACCATTTCACCGTTTTTTTCATCATCCTCCCCAATTCTTCCCTAAAAAATCTGGCACTGTTTTCTTTCCTAAACCTTTGCAATAATCCCTCAGCCAACTCTGTGAACGTAGTAGCATCCTTTAACCCTTCGTGGTATGCCACATAAGTCTTTGCGTCACCTACTAACCGTAACCTCACCATTTGCAAACACATTTCATCCGACCAGCCACACAGTCTAGCCATACTACATCATTACCAATGAAAACATTCACATCCTCTGATGTTTTACCCGAGAAGGAAGGTATCAAATTAGCCGCTGAACAATCTGCCACACCGGAAAAGACAGTACCCTTGCATTCTACACTATCGCTTCCCGAGCCTGATTGAGTATTTTGCAACAGTTGTTGCTCCATCCTCTGCATGTGCTGCTTTTGCAACTTATTATACTCAATCAGTTTCTTAACTTGCTCTCTCAATGCGACTACGGCGTCACTTGTCCCGGTTGCACGTGTCTCTGGCATTTTCCGTGTGGTATACCTCACCTTACAAAAATAAAATTGTATTACCCAGAAGGAAGTTAATTCCTAGCATGTCTAATGGCACGCCATCTAGACTTACCACATTGCCCCGTTACATGACCATAGAAGCCACACACATCACAAGTGCTTGGTACAAATTTATCGCAAGGAGCGATGTGACCTGTTAATCGACACACTACACATTTAGATGGTACTAAGTTAACGTGACTATCATTCTCACGAAACTGCGAGAAGTCTACAGGGCTGCTAGGCCTTTCAAATGACACTCTCACATCCCTTAACGTTACCCTCGACATGTCTAGCTACACAGAAAACATAGAGAGAAGGCAGTTGTTGGACTCACCCTATTCGGTGTTTCTCGGTTGCTCCGCACGGTGCTAGTCAAAGTCGTGGCGTGGGTGCACCCGACGCCACTTGTTACAGCTTCTGCACCACCTGTTAGCAGCAGACACAGTGGCTGCGACAAAGACTGAGACGGCATGGAGTTTTACAATTATTTATTGAACTTTCTTTACAATTTCTCCATCGTCATTGCTGCCCAGCCCTGCAGATCCCTCCGCCTCGCTGCTGTTGTGTAGATTCTCCGACAATGTGCACAACGCGCGCCACTGATCGCATTCGGGAGCCTCAGGCCACCAGTGCTCCGCTAAAGCCAGGATGCCCTGTGGTTGAGATGAACCTGTCGCCGTGAGGTCAGCTGCCGACGCCTGCTGCACCAGCGGCTGGGAAGCCGTCAGTCGCGATGTCCGCGAGGTCCTGTCGTGGATGGATCATGCGCTGTGGGGCCAGGTTGCCGTGAAGTCCGGACGTCGGTCCCCGGCGGCGCCTGTGACCAAGACTGCGCTGCGGTCGGTCCTGCTGGAAGTTCTCGCTGTAGTTAGTCAGCCATGGTGCCGACTGGACTCGGGCCGATCTCCAGAGCTGTAGTTGACATCTGGCGGCGAACAGATGACTCCTGTGAGCTGGAACAGACTTCCGGAATCGTCACCTACGAAGATTGAACATTCGGATATGGACCACGTCCGTCCTCAGATCCGAACTGCTTCCTAATGGCTTGTGTCTGTTGCTGCCTGCGCTCCACTATTTATATACGGCACGAGGACGTTTTTTACCCTCGGTGGTAGCTTTTTGTTATTACTCCCGCAGTATATTGCAGCGTAACTTTGCGTGCTGGCCTCACTTCTCCTTACTCAGCACTCTCCAGGCTTTGCTCGGCGCTTGGTCTGTGTGTGTCCTTGCGTTAGCCTGCTGGTAGACTGCTGCTGTCAGCAATTCTATCTATGCCGCCTTACTTCGCAACACCTCGGTCGTCGGTGTGTGGCCGCAACAAGGTGAGTCAAACGACACAAAACATCAAACTTATATGAACAAATTTCTATGGATAGTGGCTATTTGGGATAATATTTCTTAGTTACAGGCATATACTCAGTTTTCCCTTCATACATCTGTAGGTCTGTCTGTATCATCATTCTTGGCATTCTTGCAATTGTATCAATATCATCTGCATGTGCCAGCACCTGAAATGATTTATACAGGATATACGCTATTGTGTTTATGCCCGCATCTTTTGTTGTCTTGTCCTACGCTATATTACGCAGAAGGAAGACTAATGCTTGCTCCATTTTTTGTGATCATGTCACATGATAACATAATTACGCATTTTAATTTGACTCTTTGTGTTTTCCACAGTGACTTTTACTAAGGAATCGCTTTATTAGGAATGCTTGTCTTCCATTGCTGTATACATATCCCTTCTGTCAATTCTGTCATATGCTCATGTGAAGTCCATAAAGAGGTGACTTTTATCAGTTTCAAATTCTTTGCATTTTTCTGGTGTTTTGCATATTGTAGAGATCTTTCTTGACAAAACTGACACTGATACTCACCAACAGAATTTTCAACATAGTGTGTAAGCCTGTTGAAAAGGATGTTGGAGAATATTATACAAGCTATAAGTAAGAGGCAAATTCCCCTCTAGTTAGAGCACACCTTCCTTGTGTATTGGCCGTATGATACCTATGTTCCAATCTTCAGGGATACTTTCATGGATCAAAATCTTAACTACATACTTGTGGAAATGTATGAGAAATTCCTTACCACATTTTATTGTGTTCTGCTTATATCATATCCATTCCTGGGCCCTCATTATTCTTCAGCTTCCATTGCTGCCCCCACTTCTTCAGAAGTTGCTACTGGTTCCTCTGTGCCTGGATATTGTATTTAGAGAGGGTAAGAACTTTTGGTTCTCAGCTGTACCATCTTTCAGCAGTTTGTCTAAGTATTGAGCCCATCTTCTACATATTGCTTCATCACTACTAAAAATTGAACTACCTGTATTTCTGCATAAATTCGTCCTCAGCTGGGAATCCTTCTGACTCTTATTTAATGTCTGATAAAAGCCTTCACTCTGTTCATCCCTTTGAGGTGTTCCATAGCTTCCAGTTCTTTCCTTTCATGCTCACTCTTTTTCTTTTTGTGCAGCCTCCTTTCTTCTCTTCTTGCTATTCTTTAACCTTGTACAGATCTTCATGTGTGGTTTACATGATGCATTCTGCTGTAGGCTTTATTTTTAAATTCTGTTACTAGTGTACACTCTTCATCAAACCAGCCACTGTGTATGGCCCAATCTACTCTCTCTAGACCTTCATCAGGAGTTATTGCAAGATTGTCTTTTAGGTTCTTCTACATTTCCTCGATATTCTCACTGTCAGGAAAATGTACCAGCTCTTCCTTGAGTAGGACAGAGAATCTTTGAGCAGACTGACTCCTTGAGCTTATCAATATGGAACTGTATTGCACGAGACCTGTGTACATTCCTTGCGTTAGATATTTGACTTCTGATTGTTGATATTATGAGTTAATGGTCAGAGTCAACATTAGCACTCATAGAACTTCTAACATCCATTAGATTGAACAGACGTCTTGCATCTATTAGGAGATGGCCAACTTGGTTAAAAGTATTTCCGTATGGGTACTGTCCACTACCATATTCCTTGAAGAAGCAAAGTGTACAGATCTGATTCCATTGTCATTTAATCTTTAATTTTTAGCTACTGTCAACTGCTTTTATGTACTGCAGGTTTATTGCACCTAACTCACCACCAGTCTGATACATTTGTAGCAAAACCATTTGTTTTATTCTCTATAGATGCAACTGTAAAGATAAAATCTTCCTGAAAAGAGATTTTTGTCCATCTTTATCTAAATATGAATCCCATTTCTTGGTAAATGGTACCATGTTGATAAATGATAGGTAGGGGAATTACAATGTAGGAAATTTTATGTTGGGTATTAAGCTGGGTAGCCCTGTTGTGCTTTATGGTAGGCACAGACAGTCTGCTTACAACTGGATTTATGGTATCTTTTATTTCAATTTTCGTTTTGGCCAATAAGAGCTCAAACAGTATAGATATATTAACAAGTCCAAGTGAAAGTCAATATCATAATTTAAGTCACTGTTAGTACATAAGTAGTGGAAGGGATGAGGTTACAACTCTCTCTCTCTCTCTCTCTCTCTCTCTCTCTCTCTCTCTCTCACACACACACACACACACACACACACACACACACACACACACACACACACACACACACACACACCTGAATACCTATGTTTTTCTGTCAGCTGGAAGGAGGGGTGCTATGGAAAGGAGTGGGTGAGGGGAGAAAGTAAGAATGCAGGATGATGGAGGACTGGAGAGGAGAGTGGACAACAGCAAGGAGGGGGAATAAAGAAACACAGAAGATAGGAAGGTAGCACCGGTGATCTTGCACTTAATGTATTAAGCTCACTAGCCAACTACACTACCTCTATTTTGACAGCTGCCCTACCTTACTCGCAGCAAAGTGAATGGCACATCGGCAGTGAGAAGTAATCCTTTGCCCAGCAAGCATAGGATCTTGTTCAATTTTTCATGAACCTAGTCTGCAAACAGATGTCCCACGCCATATCCCCACTTCCTCCTAATCCTCAGGTCAGCATCAGGAATTAGCCACAAAGGAGTGCCTTATGCAGTACCACCCCTGAATTGAACAACTTGTCCATATGCCTTGCCAGGGCTTTATATGCTTATTGTATTGTCTGGAAATGAGAAACATCATACTTACAAGACTTTCCATGCCTTCTATACAAATGAAACTCCATCAGTTGTTCATGACAGGGACAGAGCACAAGAAATTTTCTTTCCCAGGGAGCTGGGCTCTTCATTTTTATACTAACAGGTTTTGTTGCATTATGCTTGGCATGAACACACTAATAAAATATTAGGACCATTGACATAACAGGCATGAATTTCCAGGAAACAGAATTTTCTGTGTGAACTGTGCCCTGTAGTTGTAGAATTGATGTGAATACACTCCTGGAAATTGAAATAAGAACACCGTGAATTCATTGTCTCAGGAAGGGGAAACTTTATTGACACATTCCTGGGGTCAGATACATCACATGATCACACTGACAGAACCACAGGCACATAGACACAGGCAACAGAGCATGCACAAAGTCGACACTAGTACAGTGCATATCCACCTTTCGCAGCAATGCAGGCTGCTATTCTCCCATGGAGACGATCGTAGAGATGCTGGATGTAGTCCTGTGGAACGGCTTGCCATGCCATTTCCACCTGGCGCCTCAGTTGGACCAGCGTTCGTGCTGGACGTGTAGACCGCGTGAGACGACGCTTCATCCAGTCCCAAACATGCTCAATGGGGGACAGATCCGGAGATCTTGCTGGCCAGGGTAGTTGACTTACACCTTCTAGAGCACGTTGGGTGGCACGGGATACATGCGGATGTGCATTGTCCTGTTGGAACAGCAAGTTCCCTTGCCGGTCTAGGAATGGTAGAACGATGGGTTCGATGACGGTTTGGATGTACCGTGCACTATTCAGTGTCCCCTCGACGATCACCAGTGGTGTACGGCCAGTGTAGGAGATCGCTCCTCACACCATGATTCCGGGTGTTGGCCCTGTGTGCCTCGGTCGTATGCAGTCCTGATTGTGGCGCTCACCTGCACGGCGCCAAACACGCATACGACCATCATTGGCACCAAGGCAGAAGCGACTCTCATCGCTGAAGACGACACGTCTCCATTCGTCCCTCCATTCACGCCTGTCGCGACACCACTGGAGGGGGGCTGCACGATGTTGGGGCGTGAGCGGAAGACGGCCTAACGGTGTGCGGGACCGTAGCCCAACTTCATGGAGACGGTTGCGAATGGTCCTCGCCGATACCCCAGGAACAACAGTGTCCCTAATTTGCTGGGAAGTGGCGGTGCGGTCCCCTACGGCACTGCGTAGGATCCTACGGTCTTGGCGTGCATCTGTGCGTCGCTGCGGTCCGGTCCCAGGTCGATGGGCACGTGCACCTTCCGCCGACCACTGGCGACAACATCGATGTACTGTGGAGACCTCACGCCCCACGTGTTGAACAATTCGGCGGTACGTCCACCCGGCCTCCCGCATGACTACTATACGCCCTCGCTCAAAGTCCGTCAACTGCACATACGGTTCACGTCCACGCTGTCGCGGCATGCTACCAGTGTTAAAGACTGCGATGGAGCTCCGTATGCCACGGCAAACTGGCTGACACTGACGGCGGCGGTGCACAAATGCTGCGCAGCTAGCGCCATTCGACGGCCAACACCGCGGTTCCTGGTGTGTCCGCTGTGCCGTGCGTGTGATCATTGCTTGTACAGCCTTCTCGCAGTGTCCGGAGCAAGTATGGTGGGTCTGACACACCGGTGTCAATGTGTTCTTTTTTCCATTTCCAGGAGTGTAGTTTTGAAAGTCACCAGAAGATCAAAGTGTGCTGAACATTATCACAACAAATGTTATGTATTCTTGACACTGGGAGACGATTGTGGAAGTTTATTATTTTTCATTTTCACAACACATGTTGGTGACGAGCATATAGTTATCACCTTCTCTGAAGATACAGAAAACTGTCCATCTGCTGCCGAATATATCTAGAACATACAACTGTAAAATCTTAAAAAACATTTTGAGCACTGTCATTAAAGTCACCATGATGGTAAAATTGTCCAGATAAATGTTTCTGACTGTGACAGACTATTTTTATCATAAATCACTCTATTGAATATCTTGAATTTTGCCAAAAATGTTTGATTGCTTGTTGGGGATCACCAGTGCAGATTTCAGGTAGGTGGGTAGCAAGATTGAATCTCTGTCTTTCAAAATAACTGTTCACATTCTCTCTTTCCCAAGACCCCTTTTCTTATTTCTTGATTATGATTGCATTATGGAAAGTTTCTCTATTTATTTGTGGAAGTGTTATTGTTTTTTTATAGATAAATTATCAGATCAGGTACATTTATTTTATCAATCATCTTAATAAACTTCAATTCTTTCCATTGATACATTTTCATATTCAATTCAGTAGGAAATTCACCTTTCATATACAAGCAATACAGCTTGATGACTAAGTGGGTAAGAATCAGCATACTAAGGCAGTTTTGTAATTGAATCCTCAGTTATTCCCATGAGTTTGTATGACACTTATCGCTTCCTTCATCTGTCTTAATTAATTGTAGATGACTTAACTTTAGACACCCCTCAAACTGGATGATTTATTTATTACTCAGAAATATAGTTAGCTCTTTTCAGAGGAAGAATAAATTCTTCTGCACTCTAGGTAAGCTATATCAGCAAAATTGATAATCGTAGATATAGACCATGGTATCCCATTCACTTAACTATGATGAAGGTTTTAATATATTAATAACTGAGATATTTGGTGCTTATCATGTTTTTTATTATCATCTCCAAAGAGTTTACATGACTGAGATTTATTCATATTTAGCTCTATTTTTTGTGAGATTGATGGTGTATCAGACATCAGTCAAACCTATATCAGCAGGCAAATCTATATCTTCCATTCTTGTTTTAATTTGTTCCGCTAAATGTCTAATTGAGCTATTCATAAAGAGAACACCACCCCTCATATTGAAAGCCAATATCCCTCCGTGGAGACGAAACACTCGTGGAGTTCTTAAGGGAATAATAGCTGCTTGTCCCACATAACTGGCATCTTGCTTCTGTACAGTAAATAAGGAGAAAGAAGAAGTTGCTGCATTTTTAAGAAACTGTGACACACTTAATAACTTTGATGTTGATAAATCTTGCTTAACATGGCATTTAAAAGCGTGAGCAATGGAAGTAGGCTTTCACAAGAATTTTATAATAATAATAACAGCAAATTAAGTGCCTGGACAAAATTTTGATGTCCATATAAATCACTTTGAAGCTCTATTGTTCAATTTATCAAATATGAACAAGTGACAATGGTCAGTGGTGATTTTAATATACATTACCTAAACATTTATTTTAGTAAACATTTATTGCAATTTGTAACATACTCATTCAATTCAACTCACATTGTAAATTTTACTACTATGGCAGCTAACTGCAGCAGAGCAGCCATTTATAGACGGCTCTTTGAATGAAGTGTTAGAATAGTGGATTAGGAAACACATAAGGTTGTAAGTTTCCGAGAAATCAACAGAAAGTATCATAAAGCAACTAAAAATAGTTTTAATAAAGTTATGCAGTCTTAAATGTAGAACTCTTGTTTGTAGAGACTTTAAAAGTGATTTTCTGTCAGATAGTGTCCAGATAAGTCGCCTAGAGTTGTTGGCATTCGGCTCTGGATTATTTGCAACAGTAACATTTACTTTGAGGATTAAAGGGCATAGCGCAACAACCATAGATAATCTCTGTTACATCCAACAACCTGCTCTGAATTAGCTGACTATGATGACCAAATTTTAACAATAAAATATGCTGAATCACTATGTGCAGATTGTAGAAGAAATATATTGCATTGTGGAATCCTGAAGTAGGTCCTGATCATAGCAATCAGAGGGGAATTATGTGAAAAAGGCCTGAGAGAGATTTGTAAAACAGACAGTAGCGAAGGAAAATTCACTTATTTTAAAAATATTCCTACAACACTTTGAAATTTCTTTTTACCTAAAAAAAATAGGGGCAGAATCAAACATAACAAAGGATAAGGGACAGATAACTTACTCCTGAGATTAAAGTATTTTGCATTAGAAAGAGAGATTGCTAGCTAATTCAGAGTCAAGACTTGAAATCCCATTACCAGTGGTGTTGTAGAAGCTTCCATTCAGTTATTAAAATAGCAATACTCATGTAACATGCTCAACAAATTGAACACTCCAAGAATAATACAAAAACTAGCTGATACATTAATAAACAAAAACAAAGAAAGCAGTCCACATGAAATTGAGTCCACAGCATATAGATCTGGCAGAAATGGTGAATTTTCTAATCAAAGACCACTAACTTCAATAACTGCTCCCTTGCAGTGGCAGGAGACATTTTACACACTAATAAACAAGTAAATATAGATGTATTAGATTTATTGGTGTGAACATTGCATGTTCCACCAACAGATATTAGTTTCAAAATACAACTCTTGAGAAGATTGCAACATTCATCAGACTACTAAAAAATA
This sequence comes from Schistocerca serialis cubense, assembly GCF_023864345.2. Lineage (NCBI taxonomy): Eukaryota > Metazoa > Arthropoda > Insecta > Orthoptera > Acrididae > Schistocerca > Schistocerca serialis. Next base: position 530,388,664 of record NC_064640.1, read on the forward strand.
GGGATGGTACTGATATGATGGTGTTTTTTGCAGAATATTATACTCTTGTGCTGATTGGGGATGACTGCCCTACAGTTTTCTTTGTAATCAGTCAGTAAATCAGGGCATATTTACTGACATATTTAAATATGCTGCAGTAACAGCCATCTATAAAAATGGAGATAAATGGACTATCTCAGATTACAGTTGTTTTTTATTTCTTCCAGTCTTCTAATAAATATTTAAGAAAGTGGAATATGTTCATATATTTAACTGAACAGAACTTGTGAACCGCCTCTCAGTTTGGCTTTCAAAAACAATTTTACACTGAGGGAGCAGTCCAAGACCTGATAAAACAGACTTAAAAAAGGAAAATATCTAACTGATATTTCTTGTGACTTGGTTGTGTAGACCACAAAATTCTACTTGGTAAACTGACATGTTTAGGGCTCTGATGACTTAACACTTTCATTGATAGAGTCTTATGTTCATTACACAAAGCAGGTCTTGTTTACAGTCTCTATCGCAAGAATGACACTAACCTCAAAATTCGAAAACAAAGTGCAACTCAGAAACTGCAATGTTTCCTTATGATGTGAGTATACTAATCAAGTATTCAAACTGAACTGTAGAGGATACACCTCAGATATTGCCTGAAAATGCCTAAAGATAGTTCACAGCTAACCCTTTTGAGACTCATTCTTACAAAGGACAAATTATCTCAGCGGGCCAGGGACCGCCGCCATCGCGACCTCGGGACCCCGGGGGCCCCTATTTTTTATCAGTTGCTGACCCTCTTGAATCGAAACATGATGCGTCGCGTCGTTTCATGATTCGAGGGTCAGCAACTGATAAAACAAATGGGGCCCCGCAGGGTCCCAAGGTCGCGATGGCGGCGGTCCCTGTCCCGCTGAGATAATTTGTCCTTTTAGGACAATTATCTGGGCAAGCACCCACGCCAGCAAAAGGTTGCCTGACACGTGTTGATAACAGGAGTTGTTTTAACCAGCTGTACTCGAATTTTAGTACATAAGGGGGGTGATTTGGAGCACAGCACATCATGTCCTCTGAACTGATAATGTCGACATCTACGAGCAGCAGCAGCAAGTGTGTGTTTGTGTAAGCTTCTTTCAAGATGTATACTGTAATCTTCGACTGTCAAGGCTTCAAGACATGTGCGAATGAATTTGTTCCTAAGGACTTAGCATTCCAAATGCTGTGCGATGATGGAACAGTGTTTGCCTCTGGAAGTTACATTCTTCAATGTACAACACCGTATTACGAACTTGATATTGAATCAGCAAAATGGTTGGCAGAGAACCATCACCACTACAACATTAATTCAGTTGGAGTGTCGTTGGATAGTGCATTAAACTCCATCAAATCAGTGGTACCAACAAGCACTGTACTTGTTAAAGGTACTGAAAAAGTGAAATGGGTAAGAGAGTTCTTACCTGACTGCCTAATAACTAATGTGGAGGAGAAACGCTGCCCTTCACTACATGCTCTACGTAAGCTGAATGGTATTGGCAGGTACCAACCAGTAACTGCGAAATTGAATACAAATCTGCTGGTGAAGTGGTACAAAGAGTACTACTTAAAACATTAAGCTGAACAGTGTGAAGTTAACAGCGTAATGGACCCTCACAAAAGCAGGCAAGTGTGAACTGTTAGACAATTGTGAATCATGTGAAAACTGTGAAGCGTATTTTCATTTCCTAGTATTCAGGCCTTTTTTGTAAATGCTTTAAAATTCCTGTTGTGTTGTGTGATTGTGTGCATCTGTGGTAAAACTATTAGGAACTTGAAGAAGCAGTTGTTCGTTTGGTATATCTTTAAAACATAACAGTAATATTTATACAATTCTTTAAAAATAACTGTAATTTTATATAATAAAATTACATTTTATGTTACTGTAATCCAACTGTTATGTTTTCTATCAAAACCTAACCATTTCACAAATGCCTTATTTCCTTTCCTGTACAATACTTTCTCTACTAGATAAGTATTGGGGTATTTTGTTTTCTGTAATTCATGACCATAAAACGCACCAGCAATATTATTTAGTTCAAAATCTTGTTTTCTGTAATTCATGACCATAAAACGCACCAGCAATATTATTTAGTTGAAAATCTTGCAGAGTGTGTGTCCTAGGATTTGTTTCTTGGTCTCCAATTATCTTAAATATTTCTGTAGACCAATTTGGTGTGTATTCTTTATCAAAAATGGCTTTGTTTATACTGATTCTTACGAACTCTCCTATTTTAAATTTCTGCTTTGATTTGTCTATGGTACGTATTTTATCTTATACTGTGGATAAAAGGTGATTATCATTAACATCGCAAGGTCGCATTTTAATTGTGGAATGCTTTGTTCTATTATATTTATCAATTAAATGTGGTAGAATATTAATCCACCTGTAAGAGCCTGTAGCTGTAAATTCTTTAAACATTAGTCCTTTTAATGCTCTGCTGAAACGTTCAACAACTGAAACCTCCATATTGGAATAAGTAGAATAATGATGGATGTTAAGTCGCATCATTAACATTTTAAATTTTGAATTATAGAATTCTTTCGCAAAATCTGTTTGTAAAAATGCAGGTACTCTCTCACTATGTTTGTACAATTTTTTAATAGCTTTTGTAACATCATCTTCAGACTTGGTCTTTAAAGCAATTGCCCAATCATATTTCGAGTACACATCAATCAGTGTTAGTATATGTTACCTGAATTGTATTTAAAATATGCACTCATTTCCACTAAATCAGCTTGATGCAAGTCATCAAGTCCTTTGGTAATAACTGTCCGCCTCGGATACACTTTTCGAGCACTACAATGGAGCTCATTAGCAATGGCACATTGTGTCATATTGAGTTGTGTAATTAGAGAAAAGTGATGTCATTTACACATGTCTGATGTTCTTTATACATGCAGAATATATGAAAAAATTCAGTGTCACTTAGGAGGGGACAAGAGGAAAAATCTGTCAATGATATCACAATGAGCAAAAGATGTCATATTATGTAAGGTTAGTGCCATCAAGTACGTCAGAGGAGGGAACAAGAGGATAAATCTGTCAATGATATCACAATGAGCTAAAGACGTAATATTACGTAAGGTCAGTGCCATCAAGTACATCACCATGACATCATCATGACTTAACAAAATATCAGCAAAATCAACATCTTCCTCCTCTGAATCACTTACAGCATCTAATGCTCCACCACAATGTACACTTCTGAATAATGCCGTATTAACGCAAAAATAAATTATTACCACCTTTTATATACATTACGTTATCAAACAGCACGTGTCAAGCAACCAATTGCTGGCGTGGGTGCTTGCCCAGATAATTGTCCTAAAAGGACAAATTATATCGGCGGGACAGTGACGCCGCCACCGCGACCTTGGGACCTGGGGGCCCCTTTTTTTTTATCAGTTGCTGACCCTCGAATCATGAAACGACGTGACGCAGTCATGTTTCGATTAATGAGGATCAGCAACTGATAAAAATAAGGGGCCCCACAGGGTCCCAAGGTCGCGATGGCGGCGGTCCCTGTCCCGCTGAGATAATTTGTCCTTTTAGGACAATTATCTGGGCAAGCACCCACGCCAGCAAAAGGTTGCCCGACACGTGCTGTTTGATAACGTAATGTATGTAAAAGGTGGTAATAATTTATTTAGTGTAGTCAGCAAAATGTCTTGGGTAAACCAGTATTTAAGCACGGGCAACCATGGCTCTATACAATACGACGTAGGTGTTTTATATCCAGGACCTGAGGAAGATATTGAAATGGCGGAAAGAATTCCATCAACAAATGTAAATCATTCTCGTTGCAGTAATGATATTCGAACAGTGCAAAGAGAGGATGCTGCTACTCGTATACGGTATGGAGATAATCCAGCATTTGATGATTTGGATACGAGTGGCGAAACAGTTGAATTTGAACGGGTGCCAGAAACAAGACCAGAGAGTGTCACGGATGGGGCCGCAAATAGCACAGCTGATGTTACAATTTCAGGGCAGATAGCGATAGCGGCTGGCGCGGCGACAACTACTGCTGCCGCAGGTGCTGCTTACGCCGTTAAAAAAGTAGTTGATCGTGTACAGAACAAAGGATAATTGTAATTTATTTTTATTTGTTGTACTAATTGACAATAAAAATTATACATTGTACAAATTCTTCTCTCTTATTTAATAAGGAATATTATACATTTGCAACAATGAAAAGAAAGCTAAAGAATAAGGCTTTTTTATTGCATTTTTCACTTCATCGAACTTTTTCCACCTAATAGTTCTCACATGGACATTGTTGAAATCTGGATGACTACATACAATTGGCTGAGAATTAGAAATTAACAGTAATGGAGTACGTCTTAAAATAGCATCTCCTTTATATTATACACGAATGTTGCATGCAATTCCTTCACAAACTTTTTTGAAATCCTCTACAGCACCTTCTTCTAATGAAATTTCATTTCCAATGATTATTCGCCTATTTACGGCGTCTTGAGGAGAAAATTGATTTGTCTTATTATTGCATCGGCCAATATGGCCTACATTAAGTCCAAGATGCGACCCTGCGATGTTAATGATAATCACCTTTTATCCGCAGTACATAATAAAATACGTACCATAGACAAATCAAAGCAGGAATTTAAAGTAGGAGAGTTCGTAAGAATCAGTAAAAACAAAGCCATTTTTGATAAAGGATACAAACCAAATTGGTCTACAGAAATATTTAAGATAATTGGAGTCCAAGAAACAAATCCTAGGACACACACTCTGCAAGATTTTGAACTAAATAATATTGCTGGTCGTTTTATGGTCATGAATTACAGAAAACAAAATACCCCAAAACTTATCTAGTAGAGAAAGTATTGTACAGGAAAGGAAATAAGGCATTTGTGAAATGGTTAGGTTTTGATAGAAAACAAAACAGTTGGATTACAGTAACATAAAATGTAATTTTATTATATAAAATTACAGTTATTTTTAAAGAATTGTATAAATATTACTGTTATGTTTTAAAGATATACCAAACGAACAACTGCTTCTTCATGTTCCTAATAGTTATACCACAGATGCACACAATCACACAACACAACAGGAATTTTAAAGCATTTACAAAAAAGGCCTGAATACTAGGAAATGAAAATACCCTACACAGTTTTCACATGATTCACAATTGTCTAACAGTTCACACTTGCCTGCTTTTGTGAGGGTCCATTACGCTCTTTACTCCACACTGTTCAGCTTAATGTTTTAAGTAGTACTCTTTGTACCACTTCACCAGCAGATTTGTATTCAGTTTCGCAGTTACTGGTTGGTACCTGCCAATACCATTCAGCTTACGTAGAGCATGTAGTGAAGGGCAGCGATTCTCCTCCACATTAGTTATTAGGCGGTCAGGTAAGAACTCTCTTACCCATTTCACTTTTTCAGTACCTTTAACAAGTACAGTGCTTGTTGGTACCACTGATTTGATGGAGTTTAATGCACTATCCAACGACACTCCAACTGAATTAATGTTGTAGTGGTGATGGTTCTCTGCCAACCATTTTGCTGATTCAATATCAAGTTCGTAATACGGTGTTGTACATTGAAGAATGTAACTTCCAGAGGCAAACACTGTTCCATCATCGCACAGCATTTGGAATGCTAAGTCCTTAGGAACAAATTCATTCGCACATGTCTTGAAGCCTTGACAGTCGAAGATTACAGTATACATCTTGAAAGAAGCTTACACACACACACACACTTGCTGCTGTTGCTCGTAGATGTCGACATTATCAGTTCAGAGGACTTGATGTGCTGTGCTCCAAATCACCCCCCTTATGTACTAAAATTCGAGTACAGCCGGTTAAAACAACTCCTGTTATCAACACGTGTCAGGCAACCTTTTGCTGGCGTGGGTGCTTGCCCAGATAATTGACCTAAAAGGACAAATTATCTCAGCGGGACAGGGACCGCCGCCATCGCGACCTTAGGACCCCGGGGGCCCATTTTTTTAATCGGTTGCTGACCCTCGAATCATGAAACGAGTGCTTGCCCAGATAATTGTCCTAAAAGGACAAATTATCTCAGCGGGACAGGGACCGCCGCCATCGTGGGGCCCCTTTTTTTTATCAGTTGCTAACCCTCATGAATCGAAAGTCGTTTCATGATTCGAGGGTCAGCAACTGATAAAAAAAAGGGGCCCCCGGGGTCCCAAGGTCGCGATGGCGGCGGTCCCTGTCCCGCTGAGATAATTTGTGCTTTTAGGACAATTATCTGGGCAAGCACCCACGTCAGCAAAAGGTTGGCGCGTGTAAAAGTTGTCTTTTTGAAGTGACAGACATGTGAATATTGATAACTGAAATTGCTTAGCAACCAATCCAGTATATAAGGGGCATGAAATTGTTGTCTTCACAGTATGTCCTCTGAATCCACTGCGAGAACGTGTATTGTCTCTGACACGCTGCCAGAGATAGTAAGTACATTTCTGTATAATGGAAACTTTGTACAAACTTGCATGAATTGCCGTTTGTGGAAGACTCCAAAATGCCTTGGATGTTTATCAATTGGAGTTACCACAAACTATACGGGAAGATATTTTATTGGAATTTCGTTATTCAAAATTTAATTTCATGTTAAATTCGTATAGACTGCCAGAATGTTATATATTTGATAAAAGTGAAAAATGTTCCCATGATTTCTGAAACAGTAAATGATGCAGTAGAAGCTTGTGCAAAAATAAGAGCGGGAATTCCAGTTCCGTGGGAAACACTCGGTTTGATTACAATGTCTTTTTTCGATATTAGTACATTCTGGCTAAGTAGATTCAAAATTAAAGTATTTTTTTACGAAGTTACAAACATTTCGTATATACTATTTGTGAGAATTGCTTATACAAATTATCCGATTCATGGCGAAACCCGCTACTGCAACCACTTCTAATTGGAATGAGAATTAATATGGTAACCAAGGCACCATCATTTTCATATGGTGTAACTTGTCCGCCACATATTAAACAATATAGTCATTGGTGCATGTTTTGTGCAAATAGTCCATTGTTCAGAAGTGTATGTTGTGGTGACTCGTTAAGCAATGTATCTGATTCAGAGGAAGACGATGCTGATTTGGCTGATATGTTTCTTGCAGAGTTGTAATGGAGAATCTCGTGGAAGCCGTCCAGACCATCTTCACTCTTTTGGAAGCAGAAATACCAACACCGTCCTTGAAGGCGATGATATACTTAATGACGAGATTGAATTGCAAGCTGGCACAGGGAGATGGACTCTTAGGCAAATACATCTTTACCATTTTGAACTATTTGACGCAATTCGAAAGTTCTTCATTAGTCTCGTCCTTTGGTTTCCAGAGCTTCTCCGAATATCTGAGATCTCTGAAAGATGGTATTACACTGACGTTATTGTCCTCAGAGAAGAGAACGACGTTGATGAATTCTGTAGACGAATTAATATCATTGCACAAACCTATCCTGGCCAGATTATCATGTGGAAACATGATGGGGACCTCATCCACCTCATACACGACTGTATCTACTCATCAAGACGATGCCGCTGTAGGTTTCGAACTGACGGATTTATTGCCAGTCGAATTAAGAAAACAACAAGACGCACTAGAGCAATCGCAGCCATGTCAGACATCGACTGGCTCAATGTTCTTTTATATCTCTACTTGCAAAAACGGCCAAGTAGGGGACAAGTTTGGCTTAGAGGAACCGATAAGCGATTGCCTGGTGAGCTTGAAATTATACAATGGAGCAGTTTCGTCGAGCAATCCCTCACAGTATTGGAGGGGCAAGACACTGGAAATGTTAATCAATGTGGAAGCGAACTCACCAGTGATGCAGCATGTAAATGGCCTCATAGCAAGCGCCAGCCAATCGTTACAGGGAAAGGGTGCAATGCTGAAAAAACAGCGAAAAAGGTACTATCCCTTTTATTAAGTTATAATTGTATCCCTCCGGAAAATATAGTCAATGTAATACCATCTGCTCATCCATATGTTATTAATTTGATTGACCCTAAAATCAAACGATTTTTCGATATGGGCTTAGAATTTTATAAAAAAAACAATAAATGAATTGGATTTACATGGTATAGAAAATTTATTGTGTTCTGGTTCTGAAGATAATATTTTTTATTCTCATTCAACAAATGTTTGGGCATATTATTATACATCTACATCTACATTTATACTCCGCAAGCCACCCAACGGTGTGTGGCGGAGGGCACTTTACGTGCCACTGTCATCACCTCCCTTTCCTGTTCGAGTCGCGTATGGTTCGTGGGAAGAACGACTGTCTGAAAGCCTCCGTGTGCGCTCTAATCTCCCTAATTTTACATTCGTGATCTCCTCGGGAGGTATAAGTAGGGGGAAGCAATATATTCGATACCTCATCCAGAAACGCACCCTCTCGAAACCTGGCAAGCAAGTTACACTGCGATGCAGAGCGCCTCTCTTGCAGAGTCTGCCACTTGAGTTCGTTAAACATCTCCGTAATGCTATCACGGTTACCAAATAACCCTGTGATGAAACGCGCTGCTCTTCTTTGGATCCTTTCTATCTCCTCCGTCAACCCGATCTGGTACGGATCCCACACTGATGAGCAATACTCAAGTATAGGTCGAACGAGTGTTTTGTAAGCCACCTCCGTTGTTGATAGACTACATTTTCTAAGGACTCTCCCAATGAATCTCAACCTGGTACCCGACTTACCAACAATTAATTTTATATGATCATTCCACTTCAAATCGTTCCGCACGCATACTCCCAGATATTTTACAGAAGTAACTGCTACCAGTGTTTGTTCCGCTATCATATAATCATACAATAAAGGATCCTTCTTTCTATGTATTCGCAATAAATTAGATTTGTCTATGTTAAGGGTCAGTTGCCACTCCCTGCACCAAGTGCCTATCCGCTGCAGATCTTCCTGCATTTCGCTACAATTTTCTAATGCTGCAACTTCTCTGTATACTACAGCATCATCTGCGAAAAGCCGCATGGGACTTCCGACACTATCTACTAGGTCATTTATATATATTGTGAAAAGCAATGGTCCCATAACACTCCCCTGTGGCACGCCAGAGGTTACTTTAACGTCTGTAGACGTCTCTCCATTGATAACAACATGCTGTGTTCTGTTTGCTAAGAACTCTTCAATCCAGCCACACAGCTGGTCTGATATTCCGTAGGCTCTTACTTCGTTTATCAGGCGACAGTGCGGAACTGTATCGAGCGCCTTCCGGAAGTCAAGAAAAATAGCATCTATCTGGGAGCCAGTATCTAATATTTTCTGGGTCTCATGAACAAATAAAGCGAGTTGAGTCTCACACGATCGCTGTTTCCGGAATCCATGTTGATTCCTACATAGTAGATTCTGGGTTTCCAAAAACGACATGATACTCGAGCAAAAAACATGTTCTAAAATTCTACAACAGATCGACGTCAGAGATATAGGTCTATAGTTTTGTGCATCTGCTCGACGACCCTTCTTGAAAACTGGGACTACCTGGGCTGTTAGAAGGGGGGCAAGTTCTTTCGCGTACTCTGTGTAGAATCGAATTGGTATCCCGTCAGGTTCAGTGGACTTTCCTCTGTTGAGTGATTCCAGTTGCTTTTCTATTCCTTGGACACTTATTTCGATGTCAGCCATTTTTTCGTTTGTGCGAGGATTTAGAGAAGGAACTGCAGTGCGGTCTTCCTCTGTGAAACAGCTTGGGAAAAAGGTGTTTAGTATTTCAGCTTTACACGTGTCATCCTCTGTTTCAATGCCATCATCATCCCGGGGTGTCTGGATATGCTGTTTCGAGCCACTTACTGATTTAACGTAAGACCAAAACTTCCTAGTATTTTCTGTCAAGTCGGTACATAGAATTTTACTTTCGAATTCACTGAACGCTTCACGCATAGCCCTCCTTACGCTAACTTTGACATCTTTTAGCTTCTGTTTGTCTGAGAGGTTTTGGCTGCGTTTAAACTTAGAGTGAAGCTCTCTTTGCTTTCGAAGTAGTTTCCTAACTATGTTGTTGTACCACGGTGGGTTTTTCCCGTCCCTCACAGTTTTACTCGGCACGTACCTGTCTAAAACGCATTTTACAATTGCCTTGAACTTTTTCCATAAACACTCAACATTGTCAGTGTCGGAACAGAAATTTTCGTTTTGATCTGTTAGGTAGTCTGAAATCTGCCTTCTATTACTCTTGCTAAACAGTTAAACCTTCCTCCCTTTTTTTATATTCCTACTAATTTCCATATTCAGGGATGCTGCAACGGCCTTATGATCACTGATTCCCTGTTCTGTACATACAGAGTCGAAAAGTTCGGGTCTGTTTGTTATCAGTAGGTCCAAGATGTTATCTCCACCAGTCGGTTCTCTGTTTAATTGCTCGAGGTAATTTTCGGATAGTGCACTCAGTATAATGTCACTCGATGCTCTGTCCCTACCACCCATCCTAAACTTCTGAGTGTCCCAGTCTATATCTGGTAAATTGAAATCTCCACCTAAGACTAAACATGCTGAGAAAATTTATGTGAAATGTATTCCAAATTTTCTCTCAGTTGTTCTGCCACTAATGCTGCTGAGTCGGGAGGTCGGTAAAAGGAGCCAATTATTAACCTAGCTCGGTTGTTGAGTGTAACCTCCACCCATAATAATTCACAGGAACTATCCACTTCTATTTCACTACAGGATAAACTACTACTAACAGCGACGAACACTCCACCACCGATTGCATGCAATCTATCCTTTCTAAACACTGTCTGTACCTTTGTAAAAATTTCGGCAGAATTTATCACTGGCTTCAACCAGCTTTCTGTACCTATAACGATTTCGGCTTCGGTGCTTTCTATCAGCGCTTGAAGTTCTGGTACTTTACCAACGCAGCTTCGACAGTTTACAATTACAATACCGATTGCTGCTTGGTCCCCCCATGTCCTGACTTTGCCCTGCACCCGTTGAGGCTGTTGCCCTTTCTGTACTTGCCCAGGGCCATCTAACCTAAAAAACCGCCCAGCCCACGCCACACAACCCCTGCTACCCATGTAGCCGCTTGTTGCGTGTAGTGGACTCCTGACCTATCCAGCAGAACCCGAAACCCCACCACCCTATGGCGCAAGTCGAGGAATCTGCAGCCCACACGGTCGCAGAACCGTCTCAGCCTCTGATTCAGACCCTCCACTCGGCTCTGTACCAAAGGTCCGCAGTCAGTTCTGTCGACGATGCTGCAGATGGTGAGCTCTGCTTTCATCCCGCTAGCGAGACTGGCAGTCTTCACCAAATCAGATAGCTGCCGGAAGCCAGAGAGGATTTCCTCGGATCCATAGCGACAAACATTGTGGCGGCAGCACCGTCCAACGCACGAAGGGCTGAACTACGGCACTGCCGACACAAGTAGGGGCAGCTGTACCGTTATGCGGAATTTCGGCAACGGTGCGTCGCACACCGGACCGCACGGGAACAAAGCTGCCATCAGTGCGAGCTAGTCGACGCGACGCGACACACGTCTCCCCAGTTATTCCGCCGCGGACCACGTGCGTCGAGTCAACGTGACTCCGCCGTAAATGCGTACGCGCGGTCGTGAACGCAGTCGCCGTTAAATTGTCTTTCGCTTCTTCGCGGACGTTACGGCGCCCCCGGTCGCGCCAAGAGCAGAACATTCTGTGACGCGGCCTTTTGTCTCGCTCGGTCCACGCGGTCGCGCCACGGCTCGTCACTGGAGTGTACACCCTCCGGGATCGGTGACCGAGCCGTGCCGCCGGTGCAACGCGCCTATATAGGTGGACATTAGCGAAGTACATTATTTGTCATTTATCGTAACGGCAGGAAAAATAAATGTGTCCTGTCCAGAAACCGCTCTAGTCATTTATTGCCACAAAGCCTCTCCCATGAGCATAGTGCGTGGGCGCGGCGATAAATGCCGGTTCACTGCACATGAGCGACTGTAAGCGGAGATACAACACGTTCCCGCTTCACTGGTGACCCCGACGTGATCTGAGGCTAAAAAAACACGTGGTGACAAACGTTTGTCGGTACGAGAGACGTGGAACCGCGAGTAGGCTTGCGCGCATACGCCCGCGCCGAACAGTGCTCCGTAGTAAATTTTTTTTTAACTAACTTTTTTTGTATTGTTTTTGTGTGCGTATATTTTGATCGCGGACTGCTTAGTGTTATTTTTTTTTTCTTTTCGTGTGTTTCCCTTGTGTTATTTTCACTGTGTACTTTCCTCTTGTACGAGGATTCGACTCTGAACTAAGATGGCGACACTAGAGGAGTTGCAAAAGACCGTCGAGGAACTGCTCGCACGCAACACGAGGCTAGAGAGTGAGCTACAGGCACGGACTACACGCGCGGACGCCGTCGCTAACTTGGCCGACAGGGTGCACGACTCGCTGACAACGGCGCCTAGCACCGCGGCTGCGGCAGCTTACGACTCCGTCCCCCCACCTCCGTGGCGGCCAGCGCCTCCCGCACCCGTATCGGATGCCGACCTGCACCAGCTAGTGCAAAACTTAACCGCACAGGTGGCAGCTCTCTCGACGCAAGTCGACCGGTTGGCGCGCTCGCAGCAAGAGGGCAGCACGCGCCGCAGCGGCAGCAGACCGGGCGACAGGCGGCGTGGCTCGCGCAGCCGGCAACGCAGCAACAGCCGCTCCAACGGTACCCCGCCGACGTCACACCACGCACAAAGCGGCTACTGCTGGTACCACGCCCGCTTCGGCAACGAAGCAACCAGGTGCCGCGCTCCTTGCTCGCACCCAAACGCCAGCTGCGACCGGACCTAGGCGCACCCGGCTGCAATATGTTATCGAAGCGTCTGTTTGTTGCGGAACGGGGGGCAGGCGTGAGGTACCTCGTCGACACGGGTTCGGACCTCTCGATCTTCCCCCGTTCTATCTTACGAGACCGCAGGCGGGCCGAGGCACTCTGCCTTACAGCGGCGAACAACTCCACTATTAAAACTTACGGCACACACAGCCGCACTGCAGCAAGAGGGCAGCACGCGCCGCAGCGGCAGCAGACCGGGCGACAGGCGGCGTGGCTCGCGCAGCCGGCAACGCAGCAACAGCCGCTCCAACGGTACCCCGCCGACGTCACACCACGCACAAAGCGGCTACTGCTGGTACCACGCCCGCTTCGGCAACGAAGCAACCAGGTGCCGCGCTCCTTGCTCGCACCCAAACGCCAGCTGCGACCGGACCTAGGCGCACCCGGCTGCAATATGTTATCGAAGCGTCTGTTTGTTGCGGAACGGGGGGCAGGCGTGAGGTACCTCGTCGACACGGGTTCGGACCTCTCGATCTTCCCCCGTTCTATGTTACGAGACCGCAGGCGGGCCGAGGCACTCTGCCTTACAGCGGCGAACAACTCCACTATTAAAACTTACGGCACACACAGCCGCAATGTAGATCTGGGCCTACGGCGCACGTTCTCGTGGACTTTTACCGTGGCCGACGTCAATGAGCCGATCCTGGGCGCAGACTTTCTCGGCCACTACGGGCTACTAGCCGACATCGCAAACGGCCAGCTCATCGACGCCACAACTAATTTAAAGATAGCGGGACAGCGCCGGCAGGCTGCATACTACAGCGTTAAACCCGTGAAGTGCCCCGGACCGTACGCTGACATTCTGGAACAATTCCCCGACCTCACCCGCCCAGCCGGTGCACCGAGAGACATCAAACATTCGATGGTGCACCACATAATAACCACACCCGGACCCCCCACATCGTGTCGCCCACGTCGACTCGCGCCGGACAGACTCGCAGCAGCAAAGGCAGAGTTCGAGGCCATGCTGCGGCAAGGCATCGTGCGACCATCGAGCAGCCCATGGTCATCGGCGTTGCATTTAGTGCCCAAGAAAGACAATTCGTGGCGCCCGTGTGGGGACTATCGCGCCCTTAATTCGCGAACGGTGCCGGACCGATACCCAGTCCCACACCTTCAAGACTTCAGCTACGCCTTGGCGGGCTGCGCGGTGTTCAGCAAGATTGACTGCACAAAGGCGTACACCCAAATTCCGGTGGCGCCCGAAGACATCGAAAAAACAGCCATCGTAACGCCCTTTGGGCTTTTCGAAAGCCTGTTTATGACTTTCGGTCTTCGGAATGCTGCCCAGACTTGGCAGCGGTTCCTGGACGGCGTCTTGCGAGGCTTGCCATTTTGCTTCGCGTACCTCGACGACATCTTGGTGTATTCCAAGTCGCCCGAACTCCACCGCCGCCACTTAACGACCATCTTTCAGCGCCTGAGTGAAGCCGACATCGTCATTAACCCCGCTAAATGCGAGTTCGGCGTGACGGAAATTGAGTTCCTCGGCCATTTAATTACGCCCACCGGATCGACACCGCTACCGGAGAAAGTTAAGGCAATACAGAACATGCCACGTCCGCAGACGCACAAAGAATTACGACGCTACCTCGGCATGTTGAACTTTTATCGTCGACACCTGCCCAACGCCGCAGCAGTGCAAGAGCCGCTGACTAAGGCGTTACAAGGTCCTATCTCTAAAGGGAAGACCCTCGTGAATTGGACAGACGCAATGGAGCAGAGCTTCACGGACTCAAAAAGGAATCTCGTGGAAGCGACGCTGCTCGCGCACCCGGTACATGACGCGGACTTAGCTGTAGTCGTGGACGCCAGCCAGGCCGCCATCGGCGCGGCGTTACAACAGCGCGTCGGCGGGAGTTGGCAGCCTCTCGGTTTTTTCTCCAAAAAGCTTTCCGATTCGCAACGTGCTTGGAGCGCTTATGACCGAGAGTTGCTTGCGGTGTACGCGGCGGTGAAATACTTCCGACCGTCCATAGAAGCCCGACAGTTCATCATTTTCACCGATCACAAACCCATTACCCACGCGTTCGAGAACAACCACACTAAGTGTTCACCGCGCCAACTCCAGCAGTTAGAGTACGTGTCGCAATTCACGACTGACATTCGACACATTTCGGGGATAGACAATATCGTCGCCGATTGTTTGTCCCGAGCGTGTGCCGTTATTTCACCCCTGTGAACTTTGAGGACGTGGCCCAAGTACAGGAGAGTGACGAAGAACTACACCGATTCCGTCACGACACTTCCAGCGGCCTGCAACTGGAGCTGGTGCCTGTCCCCGGCTCCGCACGGAAGATTTGGTGTGACACCTTAACCGGCACGCACCGACCGTTTCTCCCGGAGAAATTCCGACGCAGTGCCTTCGACCGTGTCCACGGACTGTCACACCCCGGCATCAACACCACTGCGACGCTCGTGGCTGCGCGTTTCGTCTGGCCCGGGCTTCGGAAGGACTGTCGCGAATGGGCGCGCACTTGCACCGCATGTCAGCGCGCCAAAGTCGGGAGGCACACCCACGCACCCGTGGGCACCTTCCCGGACGCGACACGCCGATTTGCGCACGTTCACGTGGACCTCGTCGGCCCGCTTCCTCTCTCACAAGGCAAGCGGTACCTCCTAACTATGGTGGACCGCTTCACTCGCTGGCCGGAAGCAACGCCCGTCGCGGACGTCACAGCCGAGACCGTCGCCACCGCATTCGTCGACACCTGGGTGGCACGCTTCGGATGTCCCAGTCACGTGACAACTGATCACGGCCGCCAGTTTGACTGCGCGTTGTTCACGCACGTCGCCAGACTGTGTGGCACCCGGTTACACAGGACAACCAGCTACCATCCGGCGTCGAATGGCATGGTCGAACGGTTCCACAGGACTCTCAAAGCCGCTCTAACCTGCCACGACACCTCATGGCCAGAGGCGCTTCCACTGGTGCTGCTCGGCCTGCGAGTCACGCCAAAGGAGGAGATCGGCGCGTCACCTGCCGACCTCGTTTACGGGCAATCCCTGACAATCCCGGGCGATTTTGTCGAAGATGTAAGACTCCCACACGACGCCGTGGCACCCACTCTGGCGGAACGTCTGCGCAGTCACATGGCCGGCCTCCGAGCGCACGCACCGACGCGGCACGGCACCGGGAAGATATTCGTCCACGCCGACCTGCAGCGCTGCACGCACGTCATGTTGCGTACCGACGCAGTACGGCCACCTCTCCGACCGCCCTACAGTGGACCGCACCGCGTGATCGCCCGAGGAGACAAAACGCTGGTCCTCGAGTGCAACGGAAAGCCGTCGACAGTGTCAGTCGACCGCGTCAAACCAGCCTACGTCTTGCCCGCTCCATCAGCCACGCATTTCTTCGACCCGGCAGAAGATCTGTTCACGGACGACACGCCCTCTGCCAGCGGTCAGACGGAACCCGCACCCGGAGCCGCCGGTGACACACAGCTGCAGCCCGCTGTCATCGCGCCGCCACGTGCGCCTCCCACCACCACGCCCAGGCAGCTGGTACGGCCGCCCGGACCGCGCCCACCACAGGCGCACCGGTCGCCCCCACCACAGCCGCCAGCGGACTACGTCACGCGCGCCGGCCGCCGCGTCCGATTCAAACGGCCGTGCTGCGTCGCCAGCGCGCCACGACACCGAAACCGGCAGTCACGCGCCCGAGCCGCCGAACGCCGTCAGAATTCGGCGCCCACGAGCCGCCGTCCGCTGTAGAGACCCGACCTCCAGCAGCAAGTGCCTTCGGCCGGTAACTCCAGTCGAGCGTTCGTCACAGCTCCTGGACCCGCGTTCGCGTCTTTTGCCTCCGCCGCGTCGGGCGTTGAGGCCGGATCGGCACCCGTGCCTGCTTACCTCATTCGCTTCTCCGTCGAGCTCCGGACATCGCGCACCACACCGCCCGGCTTGTCCGTGGTAGCTCCCGGACCCGCGTTCGGGTTCCGACGGTACCGCACTCGCGCAAGCGCCTTCGAGACGTCGCCACCAATGACCTGCAACGCGCGCCTTCACGCGCATCGTTACGGACAGTCGCAGCCAGTGCCTGCTGCCGCTGTCACTAGCCGCCAGCGCGAGGACACGCCCACCGCACGCTCGCCGGTCCGGCGCGCTGACGTCATGGGCCGCCGCCCTTCCGACGCCGACCGACCCCCGCCAAAGCTGCCGCACTGCCATCACGCAGTGCACGAACTTTAAACACACG
Source organism: Schistocerca serialis cubense (assembly GCF_023864345.2). Lineage (NCBI taxonomy): Eukaryota > Metazoa > Arthropoda > Insecta > Orthoptera > Acrididae > Schistocerca > Schistocerca serialis. The sequence goes on from NC_064640.1 coordinate 530,405,683, forward strand.
CGAACGATCGCCGCGTTTTCGCAGCTACGGAGCTCCGCTCTCCAAGGGGGGATCTGTGTGGCGGCAGCACCGTCCAACGCACGAAGGGCTGAACTACGGCACTGCCGACACAAGTAGGGGCAGCTGTACCGTTATGCGGAATTTCGGCAACGGTGCGTCGCACACCGGACCGCACGGGAACAAAGCTGCCATCAGTGCGAGCTAGTCGACGCGACGCGACACACGTCTCCCCAGTTATTCCGCCGCGGACCACGTGCGTCGAGTCAACGTGACTCCGCCGTAAATGCGTACGCGCGGTCGTGAACGCAGTCGCCGTTAAATTGTCTTTCGCTTCTTCGCGGACGTTACGGCGCCTCCGGTCGCGCCAAGAGCAGAACATTCTGTGACGCGGCCTTTTGTCTCGCTCGGTCCACGCGGTCGCGCCACGGCTCGTCACTGGAGTGTACACCCTCCGGGATCGGTGACCGAGCCGTGCCGCCGGTGCAACGCGCCTATATAGGCGGACATTAGCGAAGTACATTATTTGTCATTTATCGTAACGGCAGGAAAAATAAATGTGTCCTGTCCAGAAACCGCTCTAGTCATTTATTGCCACAAAGCCTCTCCCATGAGCATAGTGCGTGGGCGCGGCGATAAATGCCGGTTCACTGCACATGAGCGACTGTAAGCGGAGATACAACACGTTCCCGCTTCAACATCATTGGTGCCGACATGAGCGACCACCTGCAGATGGGTGCACCCTGTACCCTTCATGGCATCCGGAAGGACCCTTTCCACATCTGGAATGCCTCCCCCCAGTATACTCTACAAGATTCCCTTTTTTGGCTAAATAAAATTTTATTATTTCAATGTGAAGATGATACTGACGAGGATACGAAATTTTTAAAAAATCTTGTATCTTGGATTAATAAGAAAGGATTGTATCAATGGCAAGAATTTGAAGGTAAAAATATATATGTACCAAATAAAAAGTTAAACACATTATGTATTCTTGGTCCACCAAATAGTGGCAAAAATTGGTTTTTTGATTGTATAATTTCACTTGGTTTAAATGTTGGCCACATTGGACGTTGTAATAATAAAACAAATCAGTTTGCATTGCAAGATGCTGTTAATAGACGTGTCATTGTTGGTAATGAAATTTCTTTAGAGGAGGGTGCAATTGAGGATTTCAAAAAAGTGTGTGAAGGAATTGCATGTAACATTAGAGTGAAGTACAAAGGAGACGCTATATTAAGACGTACTCCATTACTGTTAATTTCAAATTCACAACCAGTTATTTGTTCTCACCAAGATTTTAAGGATGTTCGTGTACGTACAATTAGGTGGAGAAAGTTTGATGAATTAAAAAAATGCTTGTAAAAAGCCATATCCTTTGGCTTTCTTTCAGTTACTTCAAATGTGAGATATTGATTATCAAATAAAAGACAAGAATTTGTACAATGTATATTTTATTGTCAATTATTACAACAAATAAAAATAAAGTATAATTGTTACATTTCAAATTACAATTGTTTAATTTCATATTGACCCTTATAAACAGATGATTCCTCATTCCTTTTTACATTAGACATATAAATCATATCTGATGCTTGAACATTTGATACAGGTGCTCTAGGGTAATGTGTCTCTAGACCATCTGCATACACTGAACATTCTGCAATAACTTCAAATAACATTTGAGTATCAGTATATTTTGTAACATCACTATTTAAACTGCTTGTACTTCAAGCATATGTAGAATTAATGCCTACATGAAGGCTCGGTTGAACATTTGTATCATGAAGTCTAATATTATACCCGGCAGAAGCAATATCAGCTTTTTCTATTAAATTATTATATCCAGATGCTTTTGCATTTGTGACTGGAGTAACAGCTCCTACTAATTGTTCTTCCATTCTTGCTGGTTCAAAAGGGGTTAAAGAAAAACTATCACATGACATAAAAGGTTTACAGTGCTTATCAGCATTAATATTATACGTTTGAATTACATTTTGAGCAGTATTTGTAATAGGAAAAATATCAACATTGGCTACTTTTGGAATTTTGAGAAAACCTAATGTTGGTGTGTAAGTATAGTCAACAATAACACTTCCTGTTCGTGCATCTGCATCTACTTCCGAAACACAAGACTGTACACATTTCCAACCCCAGTTATGTAAACCCTTATCTTTTGAGCTAGAAACACACGCACAATAATATTTCAAATTAATGGGTTGTCCAAATTGATGTGCAGGCACTTTAGTAAGAAACTCTGCTTCATCATTTCTATAACCATACCATGACTTCCAAATGGAATCAAACTTTCGTTTATGATCTATGGCAGTTGTTTCCATAGGTGCATTTGCTGTAAATGCTGTAGGTTTTACATTCATACCCGGTATTTTCAAATTAATCCCTTCACTTGTAATCATATTCTTATTTTGATTTAATGTTGCAAGTTCTGTACCACTTGAATTAGTGGGAAAAGCAATTCTAGGATTTCGTGCAATTACTTTTACAGAACAATGAACAGTTCTACTACCATCAGGTAATAAATCGAATTCAGAAGGTGTCATATACAAAAATGGCCTATCAATGGGAATTTCTGCCAAAGGAGTAACCATGCATACAACCTTTTCATGTTCAATCACTGTATGTGCTAAACCATATGTGAAAATTCTATGTACTTTGCGATATCTTGTAATATTACCAGTATCTAATATAGAAGGAGCAGGTAACGGATCAACACGAATATTAGGAGAATCACCCAGTACGTTAGCAGATGGTGCTGCAGTACCTGTTAACGTTTTTTTTTTTTCTTAGATCCACCAGAATGACCTGCTGCAGCCTGACGTTTACCTGAATCTACCTGCATTGGCGAACTCATACCTTCGTCGCTATCAGAATATGGTACTAAACGTTGTGGTTCAGAATGTTGTTGTGTTTCTTCTGGTCCTTGTTCGTCTTCGTCTTCTTCGCTATTTGATACCTCGTGGTCGACGTGATGTTCGTCTACAGAACTTGTTCCAGTGGCTGAACCAGATGTTGATGGACGGTCGTGATCTATAGGCAAACCACGGCGAACACGAGACATTAGCCATTGTTCATAGGCATAGCGTTTCTGGCCTTCATGCATGAACTCCCAATTAGACCGTTCCCACGGTGGAATATCATAATTCTGAAGGCAAGAAACGCTAAAATCAAACAATGAAAACCAAAAATATATGATACACAACAAAATTATATTTACATACCTGTTTTTTCGGCATTTGGTTGTTTCGGGTACAAAGTTTTTCCAATACGTTGTTCAACAGCTGTCTTCAATTTCAGGCCGTATTTTCCCACAAATGAATGCCAATTTCGTGTATGACTCCAGTCAATTGCGAAATCAATTATAGCTTTTGCATCCAACTGTTGAACCCGTCGTCTAAACTCTTCTTCTGTAAATGGTCGTTCTCTTGCTTCCTTTAGCAGATTATCGTATCCTACGTCGTGCTCTTTAGCAATGGCATCTGCTCCACTGCGCGGTGCGTCTATATTTATAGGATTTCCCGGTCCTACATAATCACTACCAGGTAAAGTATATCCTTTGTTCTGTACACGTTCAACTACTTTTTTAATGCCGTAAGCAACACCTGCGGCGGCAGCAGTTGTCGCACCGGCCGCTATCGCTATCTGCCCTGAACTTGTAACACCAGCTGTGCTAATTGCGGCCCCGTCAGTGACACTTTCAGATAACAAGGGCACTGTTTCGCTAGCGGTTTCTATATCTGAACTCTGGTGACCTCGACCACGATTTCGTGGTCTATTTGGGCGGCGCCGTCGCACGCCGATATTACTTTCTTCTGGCCTTGATTCTGGCACCCGTTCAAATTCAACTGTTTCGCCACTCGTATCCAAATCGTCGAAATTTGGATTATCTCCGTACCGTATACGAGTAGCAGCATCCTCTCTTTGCACTGTTCGAATATCATTACTGCTACGTGAACGATTAACATTTGTTAATGGAATTCTTTCCGCCATTTCAATGTCTTCCTCAGGTCCCGGATATAAAACACCTCCGTCGTATTGTATAGAGCCATGGTTGCCCGTGCTTAAATACTGATTTACCCAAGACATTTTGCTGACTGAACTAAATAAATCATTACCGCCTTTTATATACATTACGTTATCAAACCGCACGTGTCGGGCAACATTTTGCTACCCGTGGGTGCTTGCCCAGGTAATTGTCCTAAAAGGACAAATTATCTCAGCGGGACTGGGACCGCCGCCATCGCGACCTTGGGACCCCGGGGGCCCCTTTTTTTATCAGTTGCTGACCATCATGAATCGAAAGTCGTTTCATGATTCGAGGGTCAGTAACTCGAATTTTAGTAAATAAGGGGGGTGATTTGGAGCAGAGCACATCATGTCCTCTGAACCGATAACGTCGACATCTACGAGCAGCAGCAGCAAGTGTGTGTGTGTGTAAAACCTTCTTTCAAGATGTATACTGTAATCTTCGACTGTCAAGGCTTCAAGACATGTGCAAATGAATTTGTTCCTAAGGACTTAGCATTCCAAATGCTGTGCGATGATGGAACAGTGTTTGCCTCTGGAAGTTACATTCTTCAATGTACAACACCGTATTACGAACTTGATAACGAATCAGCAAAATGGTTGGCAGAGAACCATCACCACTACAACATTAATTCAGTTGGAGTCTCGTTGGATAGTGCATTAAACTCCATCAAATCAGTGGTACCAACAAGCACTGTACTTGTTAAAGGTACTGAAAAAGTGAAATGGGTAAGAGAGTTCTTACCTGACCGCCTAATAACTAATGTGGAGGAGAAAGGCTGCCCTTCACTACATGCTCTATGTAAGCTGAATGGTATTGGCAGGTACCAACCAGTAACTGCGAAATTGAATACAAATCTGCTGGTGAAGTGGCACAAAGAGTACTACTTAAATTTTGTAATTTGGAACAATCAATAATGACCTGATGACATTAATAGCTGCTCTTGGCAGTCTATACTAAACAAAACACACTGTCTAATATTTAATAGCAAGTTAAAATGTCTCATTTGTAGGCAAAGCAAGTGGCTGACAGCAGTTCACTGGCAGAGTACTACAGAAATGCAATCAGTCTACAAAGGAGACAGTATACAAAACATTTGTGCGACCCATCCTAGGATATTGTTCAGGTGTGTTGGACCCATACTCAACAAGATTAACAGGTGATATTGAACAGATAAAAGGAAGACCAGCATGGATGGTAGCATTTCTGGTTTGTTCATCTCATGGGAGAATGCAATGAAGAAGCTGAAAGAGCTGAACACACAGAAACTTGGAGATAGACACACATTATCCTATGAAAACCTATGCATACAGCTTATAGAACCCATTTGAGGTGTTGAATCAAGAAATATATCTTTTGTGTATTACTCCCACAGGGAATGTAAAGACAAGATTATGCTAATTACATCATACACAGAAACATTTAAGCAATCATTCTTCCCACAGTCCATACATACGAGAAATGGAACAAAGCCCTAATAAATCAAATAATAGGAGGTAAAATTTGCCATATGCATCACAGTGCTTTTCAGAGTACATATGTAGTATAGCTGTAGATGTGCAGAACAGAATAAATGCATAGATAAACTAATCAAGAAGACTAGTTCAGCATGTTTTTCCCTTTGAAGCATGTCTCATTGTGTTGTCCTGAATACAAGAGTATTAGCATGTTTTCACTTATTGTTGTCTCAGGGAATTCTCATGCAAAAGAAAATTAATAGGAGGCTTCATTAGAACTCTTACACAAATATCGGATTTGAGAATTGAAAAGTTCTGTTAGCTACATGGCAAGAAGTTGTGAGTATTGTAAAGCTGTATGACTGGCAGTAATCTACTCTGAATAATGTTTTACAATTGCAAATATATCAGTTATACATAATCATTTTCTTGGAAAAATATCAATATCACCCTTTTATAGGGGATACATACAGCTAAGTGTAATAACTGAGGATGCAGCAGCTTTTTTCTCAAAAGTACAACTTTCTTTCTAGTTTATTTGACTAAATTTTAATGGCATAAGCATTAATAACATTAAATAATGCAGTACTAGTTAGTTAGTAACATGCTCCATGTATCATTTGTATGATTCTTGTATCAAAATGCTGTGAAATGAGTCAGTGTATGTGATATATACACACGATTAGGGTCAATATATTATTTTATAATCCTACTCATTCAACTACACTCAAAACTAGGGTTTTTTATTTTCCTCCTTTCTTTAAAAATACTGCCAGAGCTTACATAAAAATTTGTCCATGGAATAGAAAGAGTTGTCCAAAATAAATAATTTTAGATAGGATTTAAAGCTTCCATCAGACATTTTGTTTTATTGGACAGATGATCAAAAGTGTTTGTTGCTGCATATTGAACTCCTTTCTGAGACATAGACAGCTTTATTAATGGATAATGAAGGTCATTTTTTCCTCTAGTGTTGAAGTTTTGAACATCACTGTTTATCTCAAATTGTGATCGATTAGTTATAGTGAGGTGACAAAAGTCATGGAGAAGTGATATGCACTTATAAAGATGGCAGTACTATCATGTATACAAGATATAAAAGTCCAGTGCTTTGGTGTAGGTGTCATTTTTACTCAGGTGACTCATGTCAGAGATTTCCAATGTGATTATGACTGCATGATGGGAATCGACAGACCTTGGTAGTTGGAACTAGACACTGTGGTCATTCCATTTTGGAAATTATTAGGGAATTCAGTATTCCAAGATCCACGATGACAAGAGTGTTTTAAGTATACCAAATTTCAGGTATTACGCCTCACCGAGGACAACGCACTGGCCAACAGACTTCACTTAATGACAGAGCAGTGACATGAGCATAGAGTTGTCTGTGTCATCAGACAACTGACACAGCTTGAAGTAACTGCAGCAATCAATGTGGGAAACCATTAGGACAGTGCAGCAAAATTTGGTATTAATGGTCTATGGCAGCAGAGTGCCTTTGTTAACACGTGACATCACCTGCGGCACCTTTCCTGGGCTCATGACCATACTGGTTGGACCATAGACAACTGGACAGTTGTAGACTGGTCAGATGGGTCTCAATTTCAGTTGGTAAGACCTGATGGTAGAGTTCAATGACCCGATGAAGCCAAGGAGCCAAGTTGAACAAGGCATTGTGCAAGCTGATGTTGGTTCCATAATGGTATGGTCTGTGATTACATGGAATGAACTGAGTTCTCTGGTTCAACTGGACTGATCATTGACTGGAAATGGTTATTTTCAGCTACTTGGAGACCATTTGTAGCCATTCATGTACTTGATATTCCCAAACATTTTTATGGATAACACTGCACCAAGTCATCAGGTGACAACTGTTTGTGATTAAGTTGAAGAACATTCCAGACAGTTTAAGTGAATGATGTGGCTATCTGGACCACCCAACATGAATCTCATTGAACATTTGTGGGACAGAACTGAGAGGTCAGTTCATGCACAAAATCCTACACTGGCAACACTTTCGCAGTTATGGATGGCTATAGAGGCAGTATGGCTCAATATTTCTGAAGGAGACTTTGAATGACTTTTTTTAGTCCATGTCATCTGTCATACAACATTTATGATGGGACTGCGAATTTATGGCATTGAGGACACATCATGTTATCTTAGATGAAGACTTATCAACAGAAGTAGAGGTAACTTCAGGCATGCCCCAAGGAAGTGTACTGGAGTTCTTGTGGTTTATATTGCATGTTAATTAACCAGCTGACAATGTGAACAGTACCATGAGATTTATTACATATGATACAGTTATAGATAAGGAAGTACTAGCTGGAAAAAAAATGCAGTAGTATCCAGTCATATCTTGATAACAACTCAGAGTTTTGCCTGAATTGAAAATTTGGTTTAAATGTGTGTAAATTCCAAAATTTTCACTTCACAAAATGTAGAGAAGTAGTATTCTATGGCTACAATATATTAGTAGGTCACAATTGGAATCAGTTGACTCATACTGTTGAAAAATTCCTTGTGCAATTAACGTTAGAATATTGCTCACGTTTGTGAGACCCATGCCAGATAAGAGTATAAGGGGATACTGAGTATATATGAAGGAGGATGGCACAAATGATGTATTTTTGTTTGACTCATCAGAGACTACAGTGGAAATATTAAAAGGTGGAACTGACAGGCACCTGAAGGTAAATACCAATTATTCCATGAAAACATACTTATGAAGTTTCAAGAACCAGTATTGAAATATTATTTATACTCTCATGCATCAGGTCCATAGGGACTGTGCAGACAAGATTAAACTAAATACAGCATGTGCAGAGGAATTCTTCCTGTGCTTCTTACATAACTGGAACAGAAAGATGAGCAAATGAGCGGTATGGAAAGTCTCCTAAAATGACATAGTCTGGTAAAATTACATGCCTCATATTTCTTGATACTGTCATAAGAGTCATCACTTTTTGGAACAAGATTATGTTATTGTGTTGGCAACATTGTTACATCAAAATGGTAAAGTCGTTTGCTTAGACAGTTATGTGGAAAAGTACCAGTGGTTACAAGAGAGAGAACAGCAATATTTTTATTGTAGGGTGGGCAGAAACAAAAGAATTTCAGAGACAGGTTGAAAATGACATTTACATTGATAAAACAGGAAGACACAATGCAAATTTTAATATACACAATTCATACCACCAACTCTGATTAAAACTAGAAATGTTCAGAAATTGACAGAAAAATTAGAACTATCCAGTTGTAATTCAGCCAATGCACAAAAAAGCTGTTGTATCAGAATACCTGAGGACTGAGAAGTAAGCTTAATGAATTGTTTATTTGTGTTGAAGAATTAGGGTTGACCAAACCAATTTATATAATCTGCCTCTCTGAAAATCATGTGACCACTTAAATGCTACAGAATTTAATTTAACCTCTTATTTCTATGGAGAAAATACAGAGAAAGAAGGAGCTGCCACATTTGTCAGACACTGTTTTAACTTAAAAAATACTGATATTAATAAATTTTCTTCAAAGCAGCACTTAAAGAAGCTTGTGCAACGGGAGAAGTATTTCATAATAAGCCCTTTATAGTATGGTACATGGAAAACACATTCAGGGAACTTGAACCTCTTCATAAAAATCTGCAAGTTCTATTGTCCCATGTTACAGTACAAAACGAGGAAATAGCTGTTGCTGGTGATTATAAAGTGGATTTCTTGAAAAGCTCCATGAACAGACAATTATTGCAATCAGTAACACTGTTATTCTATGTAATCTATACTGTGAACTTTGCAACTAAATGCTCTGAGACTTCTATTGATAATCTCTTTGTAGCCAACTCTGGGGAGAAAAGTATTATCACAAAACCAATAATAAATGGGCTGTTTGATCACAACATGCAGCATCTTGTGATAAATCTTCAGACTTGTCAGGATATAAAATCTGTTAAATCTGAATACAGGAGGGAAATAAATCAGTCAAAAATTGAGAATTTTAGGAGATTGCTCAAAGACATGAACTGGATAGATGTTTACAATATTTTGGACTCAAATGGAGAATACAAAGAATTCATTAATAAAGTTATTTTCTTATTTGCATTTTTTTTTCTCCTAGAGGTATCTCAAATCAAACAGAAGTCTAAAAATAAACCCTGGATTACAGAGAGTACACAAGGAATAAAGGTATCACGTGGAATAAAATGGAAACTAAATCTACTATACGTAAACAGTGGTGATATTAGCATTGTAATACATTACAAAGAATATTGCAAAATATTGAAGCAAGTAATCCAGAGATCTAAGCAACTTTATTATGAGAAAAATATAATTACATCAGGATACAAAATAACAACTAGATGGGATATAGCGAAGACAGAGACAGGTGGGGCCAGAAAGGAAGAAGATATCCTAGCTAGTTCCAAAAATAAATGAGACATTGGTGATAAGAACAAGTAGCATTGCAAACCTCTTAAAAAGGTACTTTTTTTTACTGTCAGTTTGGCTTTATCAGGTTCAGTAAACAGTGCAATGGAATATCTGAGACCCGTCTCTACAAATAATTTCAGTACAATTGAAATGACACTCCCTTCCCCCAAAGAAGTAGCATCCATCGTAAAATCCTTAAAATCAAAATATTGTAGTGGCTTTGATAATGTGTCAATGAAGTTGATCAAAGAGTGTTCACATGAGTCGAGTTTTATCTTACGTTATTTGTGTAATCAATCTCTTACCAGCGGAACATTGCCTGATGCTAAAATATGCTGAATTTAAGCCTCTCTACAACAAGGGGGGATAAAGAGATTTCATGAGACTGTTGACCAATTTCATGTTTGTTGTCTTTTTCATAAATGACTGAAAAGGTTTTGCTCAAGCATCATTGTATCAGACTGCAAATAATATATTGCCCAAGCCTCAGTTTGGGTTCCTTATGGATTCTGATATAGAGAAGGCTACTTACACATACAGTGAGACAGTAATTAATGCATTATGTAACAAATTAGGGACTAATGGAATTTTCTGTGGCCTGTCAAAAGCCTCTGACTGTGTGAATCACAGTATTCTCTAAAGTAAATCAGAATATTATGTTGTCACTGGCAGTGCTGCAAAATGGTTTGCACCTTACCTAACTAAAAGGAAGTGAAGGGTGTCATTGTGAAATAACTGTGGAGCAACCAATTAGTCTTCATCTGATTAGGAATTGATTGCATGTGGCATTCCCCTAGGTTCCGTCTTGTGTCTGTTGTTTTTTCCTGTGTATATTAATGACTTCTCATTTGTTGCATTGTCAGATGCTAAGATTATTTTGTTTCCAAATGATATGAACATTACAATAAATGGCAAGTCAAGTATACATTTCGAAAGGTCTGCTAATCAAATTTTCACTGATGTTAATAAATTGTTTAATGCTAATTCACCATTACTAAATTTTTAAATGAACCACTACAAACAGTTCATAACCTGTAACAGATTTTCTTCCAGCATGCACACAACATATGCAGACATGCATATAGAACAGGTCACAAGCGTTAACTTTCTGGGTTTACAACTCAATAAGAAATTCAGCTGGGAAGGGAATATCATAGGAATGCTGAAGCATGTGAACAAGACTGTATTTGCCATGTGAATGATGTCAAATGTAGGAGATATAAATATAAAAACACTTGCATAATTTGCATACTTTCATTGCATTATGTCATGTGGATCATATTATGGAGTAACTTGTCAAACCCAGCCAATGATTAGCCGGCCAGGGTGGCCGAGCGGTTCTAGGCGCTGCAGTCTGGAACCGCGCGACCGCTACGGTCGCAGGATCGAATCCTGCCTCGCACATGGGTGTGTGTGATGTCCTTAGGGTAGTTAGGTTTAAGTAGTTCTAAGTTCTAGGGGACTGATGACATCAGAAGTTAAGTCCCATAGTGCTCAGAGCCATTTGAACCATTTTAGAACCAGCCAATGATTCTAGAGTGCAAAATCTGGCAATAAGACTCATTTGTGGTGTACGTTCAACAACATCATGTAGAAACCTGTTCAAGGAACTGAATACTCTAACCACTGCTTGTCAGCATATTTATTCCTTAATGTAATAAGTTGCAAATAATATGTCTTTATTTCCTGCCAATTGCTCAGTACATAATATCAATACTAGGAATAAGAAAAATCTACATGAAGACCTAAAATCACTTACCTTGGGCCAAAAAGGGATCCAATATTCAGGAAGACATATTTTCACCAAATGCCAGTGAGCATTAAAAACTTGGTTTCAGACATAGGACAGTTTAAGCAGAGTATGAAAGACTTTTTGGTATGATCCTCCTTCTACTCCATACATGAATATCTTAATAGGGACTGTTAGACCAGTTTAAGTAAAAATGTCCGAAAGATATCACCTTTGACAGCACTTGATCTCAACAGTCAAGATCAGGTATTTTGCATGTAATAAATATATTAAAAATGCATAACTATATTTCATTCGGTCAGTGAGTTATTTCTGTAAATATTAGCAGTTCCAGTTTACTGTAATCTATTCACATATCTTGACAGTCTCCTGACAAATTATCTGGAAACTGAGTATGATATTCAAATGTTCTATGTCTTTTATGTCATACTTTGTGACATGTTCCACTTCCACAAGAATTGTCTGACGTTTGGATCTATGGAATGAAAACTAAATCTAATCTAATCCATTTTAATCTATGTGAAGAATCTTTAAAAATCAGGTTTTAGAAGATGTGACAATGTTTCGTCTGTGGCATACAATGCCTGGATCATTTGTTTTATAATGTTTTTAACACAGAAGGTGAGTAAACACATCTTTGGAAAATCTTTTAAGCATTTTTGGGGTATGTAGGCCCAGGTGTTTATGAGTGGTGTAGTAGTACATGGAATACTGTAACTGTGGGGAAAACAACATATCATGAATGGTCGTAAAATGATATAGGTCCCAGTAAATACTTCCAATGAAGTTAGAAATTGAGCTATTACAGCTCATTAAAGGCACTGAATCCAGACAGTTTGGACTAACACTGAATGATGTGAGGAAATGGAAATTTGAGTTAGCTAAGACAGATGAAATTGGGAATAATGATTATGATGTTCCTTATCTATATTTTCATGATTTATTTAGTCACTCTAATCCAAAAGGGACATGGTCTAGGTGTGTTAAGTTCTCAGTGTGCGCTCACAGTAAATGTGCTTGAGTTTCACAAAGAGAAAACCAGTTTACTCTTAGGAATTTGCAAATAACAGTGAACAGCTATAGAAGATATAAGGGAATGTCATTTTGCCCAGTGACTCTCATGACATTACATTGTGGAACCCCTCTGATAATACAGTGTAACAATATGTTGTATAATATAGTGTTCTTTCATGAACACTGTCTAGTTAAAAAATTTTAACCTCATCTTACAAAAATAAATCTTATAATTGAAAAATGTACCTACAATAGACTTTTCCCCTTATGGATGTCATTTGATGATACCTTCCCCTACCATGTTAAGTACTAACTGCCAGGCACTTTATAGTGATTTATATAGTATGCATGTAGATCTTCATACATAGGCATTAAAACAAATTTGAGTAGATAAAAAAAGGAAGAATATTGTGTTTTGAAGAAGGCAGTGTTCCTCAAATATTAAGATATTTGAGTAATCAGTCATTTATCAGTGGAACATTTGTGCTTGGATGAAATATGTTGAAAGTAAGCTACTGTATAAGAAGAGGGATGAAGATATACTATCAAATATCTAGTCTCTTTCACTTTTGTGAACATTCTAAAAAATTTGAGAAAAGTTAATATGCAAGTAAATTGTTAGCCACTTGACTGCAAATAACATATTGTTGAAGTGTGAGTTTAGATTTCTGAGTGGTTCTGACACTGAGAAGGTGATTTACACGCAGACTGGTAATTTATTTAATGGGTTAGACAATATATACATGCTGGTGGTACAGTCTGCAATCAGTCAGACATTTGACTGCATAAATCACATCATTTTTACTTTATTAGAATATCTACATCAGTATAATAGTATAATAAAGAAGTTATCAAAATGCTTTAAAAGTTTCCCAGTAGGAAAGAATCTCACATTTAGCTATCAGCTTTCATTAAAATTGGAATCAGTCACATGTGGTGACCTACAAGGTTCCATCTTAGTGCCATTATGGTATAAACATTGAGATAAACAGCTAGTCAAATATAATTTTACAAAGAGCTGTTAATAGAGTGTCCCATTTATCTTGACCACCCTAAATAAATGTTTGTCCAGATGCAAATTGCAAAATGTTTCAAGTGAATGTTCTTTAGCTGTTAGGGGGCATCAATCAGCATGATTGACTTCGTTGTATCTTTGTTTTTTACAAAGACATGAAGAGTGATATGACTTTTTTAAATGGCACCCTGTATTTTTTATTCGTTAATTCATTTCCTCCTCTAAAGACCTATTCAAAAATGTATCACAGTGTACCATTCACTGAAGCACAATGTTATTAATTACATAACGCAACACTGACTTTGAGCCTGGGATCACAAACTCGTCCACTTGCTGGAGTTGTCAGAAAACCTAGTAAAAACATAACACAAAATTGACTTTGATTCTCCTGTACCATTGCCCAGGAGTAGAAAATTCAAAGGTGCTCGAAATGGTGATCCTGGACACCAATACACTGGTGCACTTGTTGAATGAAAGAATTATTTACTAATTCCAGTGCTGCCTACTGATGAGAATTACAAGCCATTGGAGCTGTTGGAATATCGGGATAGACAACATCTTTATTGCATCCCCCCCCCCCCCCAAAAAGAAATAGTCCAGAGGATTTAAATCAGGTGACCTAGCAGGCCAAGTAACTGTTCCTCCTTGACCAATCCATCTGGCAGGATACCTTCAGTTCAGAACATGAAGTGCACGCAAGGCATTATGTGCTGGACATCCATCGTGTTGATACCACATAAACATTCTGGTTCTTAGAGGCACTTTATCCAGAAGAGGAGGAAGAATTCATCAGAGGAAGTAGGCATATGCTGTACCGTTTAGACTACCATTGATGAAATAATGGCCAATAATTGTAGTACCAAGTATCCCACACCAGACGTTAACTCTCCATTGACACTGATGTTCCACCTGTCTAAGACATTGTGTGTTGTCGCAGGACCAATAATGCATGTTCCTTGTATTTACCTGTCCTTTCTTTGAGAAGGAACATTCAGTGGAAAATAGAACATTGGAGAAGATGTTCGGGTTGGTGAGGATTTGCTACTGTGCCCATTGACAGAACTGTACACAATTCTGGAAATAATTCCCATGCAATTTTTGATGTAGGTGTACATGGTAAGGATGGAACTAGTCATGTGTAAGACTACGAGCTATACTGGTTTTAGAAATGCCAATCTCATGTTCAAACTGCTGTGTGCTCACATAAGGATTCATAGCAACAGAAGCAACTTTGGAAGCTTCATCTGTGTGAGTGCTACGACAGTTGCATTGTCATAGATTGAAACTTCCCACTTCGTGAAGCATTGAAACAAGATGAGGAAACTTCTGTTGGGAAGGTGGGTTTTTGTCTGGATATTGCTCTGTACAGTTGTGTTGCCTGCATAGCATTTCGCCTACCTTCAACAACAACACAATAAAAGAAACATTATATCGACGCAGTTTGTAGGAAGGACAACATTTACTGTATGCCTACTCTACACAACAGTATTTAAAAAGACTAAACTACTGTACTAAATGTACCCGTATATAAGAAAACAGTATTGCTAACTTATATTCCCCATAGATGAGTAGCATTTCCACCTTCTCTACATTGGTGTACATTCTACTCACACAACTCTTCAACTGACCATGGTTGATGGAATGATGGGTTTGCATTCTACTTATGTTAACATTTGTCCTCTGTCAATGTCAGCACGTGGATGTGTTCCATTACCCCAAGTACCTGCACGAAACACTGGGAGCACCAACGTCAGTGTTGTGTTATGTAATTAATGACATTGTGTTTCAGTGAAAGGTACACTGTGATACATTTTTGAATAGGTCTTTAGGAGAGGAAATGAATTACTGAATAAAAAATACAGGGTGCCATTTAGAAAAGTCATACTGCTGTTCATATATTTGTAAAAAACAAAGCTACAACGAAGGCAATCTTGCTGATTGATGTCCCCCTGATGGCTAAAGAACATTTGCTTGAAACTTTTTGTAACTTGCATCTGGACAAACAGTTATTTAGGGTGGTCAAGATAAATGGGACACCCTATATATATATATATATATATATATATATATATATATATATATATATATATATATATATATATATATATATATGTTGTTGTTGTTGTGGTCTTCAGTCCTGAGACTGGTTTGATGCAGCTCTCCATGCTACTCTATCCTGTGCAAGCTTTTTCATCTCCCAGTACCTACTGCAACCTACATCCTTCTGAATCTGCTTAGTGTATTCATCTCTTGGTCTCCCTCTACGATTTTTACCCTCCACGCTGCCCTCGAATACTAAATTGGTGATCCCTTGATGCCTCAGAACATGTCCTACCAACCGATCCCTTCTTCTGGTCAAGTTGTGCCACAAACTTCTCTTCTCCCCAATCCTATTCAATACTTCCTCATTAGTTATGTGATCTACCCATCTAATCTTCTGCATTCTTCTGTAGCACCACATTTCGAAAGCTTCTATTCTCTTTTTGTCCAAACTATTTATTGTCCATGTTTCACTTCCATACATGGCTACACTCCATACGAATACTTTCAGAAATGACTTCCTGACACTTAAATCAATACTGGATGTTAACAAATTTCTCTTCTTCAGAAATGCTTTCCTTGCCATTGCCAGCCTACATTTTATATCCTCTCTACTTCGACCATCATCAGTTATTTTGCTCCCCAAATAGCAAAACTCCTTTACTACTTTAAGTGCCTCATTTCCTAATCTAATTCCCTCAGCATCACCCGACTTAATTAGACTACATTCCATTATCCTTGTTTTGCTTTTGTTGATGTTCATCTTATATCCTCCTTTCAAGACACTGTCCATTCCATTCAACTGCTCTTCCAAGTCCTTTGCTGTCTCTGACAGAATTACAATGTCATCGGCGAACCTCAAAGTATATATAGTGAATTATACTATACATATTAGGGTGAACTTTAATAAAACCATCAAACTGTAGGGACAGATTCCTGACTGGCTGGAAATGGAGGAGAAAAGGTCCTTTGAACATGTGTAGGGAAATGATTTGTCACCACAATGGATGGCACTGATGAATGAAAGTTCCCCTAACTACATGCTGTGTTTCTTGTGTGTTGCAGCCTGTGTGATTGATACAGCATAATGTGAGCAGCAGAATGGTTTGTTTTTCATGTCTAGAATGAGTGAAGATGGCGTCTGTGTGTGGCCAAGAAGATGGAAAAAGTTGGGAGGCAGCTCAGCTATACCAAAAGAAGTACCCTCACAGACACCCACTACATCATACAACATTTCAAGCCCTTTTTCAACATTTGTGTGATCATGGGCCTTTTCAGACAGATGAACTTTGTATGATGTTGTTGGTGTCTGTGAGGGTACTTGTTTTGGTTCAGTCTTGCTGCTCTTGACTGTTTCCTTCTGCTTGGTCATACACAAACACCATCTCGTCTTGTTCCTGACATGAATACTGGATCATTCTGCTGCTTACAGTATAGTGCACTGAACACAAAGCCACAACACACAAGGAACACACAGCACATGGTCAGAGGAACTCTTTCATTTGTCAGTGACATCTACCATGGCAATGATGCATTTCCAAACACACGTTCACATGACCTGACCTTTTTCCTCCATATCCAGACAGGAAACCTTCCCTGCAGTTTACTGGTTTTATTAATGTTGACACTGTGTGTGTGTTAATGTGTGTGTATTATTGCTTTTTAAGTATCATTTAAATGAGTGACAGTGCTGGTTTTTTCCCCACCCTTGAAGGGCATCACACTTTGGCATTGTGGAAGGAACATAAACGTAGAATTGTTTTTTTATTACACGTTATCATATTTTTCACATCAGTTTCTCCACCACAAATCATATACATGATGTGGATGTGCACACACAACAAGAAAACACCTTTAGATAAACATTATGTAATATTGTTTTCTGGCATGTTCCTCATACTCAATGATGTCATCATTGTGAATCTATGGAACAAACAGTGTATCAAATCTAATAAGTAACTAGTTTCATTGGTAAACATCTAAAATAACTTTACGAACTTCAAACATTTCAGTACCATTCTCATAAAGGTGTCTACAAATGGAGTGTCTGAGTGTGTAATGAAAACAGAGTGATGTTAGCCTTTTAATCTACATTCACAAATATTTAAATAATTTCTGTATCTGAAACATCATAGTATACTATGGAACACCAACTAACGATATTGTGAAACTAAATACAAAGACAGCCTTTTGGACCATAAAATAACAAACCATTTGATGAAGTTCTCTTCATTACACAGTTTCAAATGAGGAGTTATTAGATATGCAATTCAGTAACTTACATTTAATTATGTGCAGCATGGCAGCCTTCATAATGACTCTGTAAATAATCAGGAAGGATAGGAATATAGCAATCAGTCTCAGTCCCACTGGTTTTTCTATTTCTCTTGCATATCCGGATTTCAGCTATAAATAGCCATCTTCAGTGCTTCTGAGTGAGTTATAATCCAACACATTCCTAGCAGTATATGTCAGCATATGGCTTTATTGGTGTACAGGAAGGAGGAAACTGATGTTGCTGAACCTCAGTTTCCTTCTGCCCGTACACCAGTAGCCATATGGTTCCATCTACTGCTGAGAATTTGTTGGATTCTAACTCACTCAAATGCACTAAAGATGGCTATTTATAGATGAAAACTAGATAATCAAGAGTAGTAAAAAACTAATGG
This sequence comes from Schistocerca serialis cubense, assembly GCF_023864345.2. Classification (NCBI taxonomy): domain Eukaryota; kingdom Metazoa; phylum Arthropoda; class Insecta; order Orthoptera; family Acrididae; genus Schistocerca; species Schistocerca serialis. The sequence goes on from NC_064640.1 coordinate 530,424,097, forward strand.
GATTGTGACAGATTGCTGTATCCCTATCCTTACTTATAATAACATACAGTCACTGTGCACAACAGTTCCATTTGGAGTCAAAGTTGATGAAGCCTCAGTAAATTATTTCTATAAGCATGAGCACAAAATTCTTGCCATGCCAGATATTTAACACAGCAACTGCCATTGAAAATGATTATCTCTCACAAGAATAATTATTGTGGGGCATGGAATTCCTGATCTCATAACTACATCATTCTTCTGAGATTTCAGGACAAAATTAAGATTGTGAGATGTTGACCCTTGTGCAGTGATATGCAGCTTCAGTTTTGCAAAGAAAATGTGTGCTTGAACATTCTGCTATAACTGCGTGCTCCAGTGGCAGTGGAATGCTCTGGGTGCTCAACTGCTATTGTTTGATGTATTGTTCTTAGCTACAGTATGAAAGCTGTACTGTAAATATGCACTAGCAGTTGCTAGGCAAATTGCTTTAAATTTACAAATTAGTACTATATGAAACTCACAATATATAGATATACTGACACATAAATGTGTTCAGGGCATCAGGTATACCTAAGGTTTTATGTGATGGCTTTAGTTGTTGAGGTCAATTGATGGCACAATATAAGTTCACCTAGCAGCTTTCAGTGTGTCCATAAATTATGAGCTCCCCACAGTATTTATCATCTGTGGAGGATCATTTAGCACAATTACAGTAATACAGTGAAGTAGATAAACAGATTACTAATGTCCTGTTGAAGGATACAAATGCAGTAGGATACTGTATAGTAATAGCATATATGCTGCGTGTATTTAAAGCCAATCTTAGTGATAGAATGGAGGTTGTCATGTGATCAAACACAATTACAATGGCAGAAAAAAATACAAACACAAAAAATAATTAAAGTTGAGTAATGAAATTTTGAGAATACATTTGTCTGCGTAACTTATTTAAGTGATTAACATTGCACTCTCACAGGTTAATGTAAGCATAGGATGAGCCATTACAAATGTGAAATGCTCGTGCATTAATAACTAGTGTAACTACCCGAATGTTAAATGCAAGCTTGTAAACACGGATGCATTGTGTTGTAAAAGTGCTGGATGTCAGTTTGTGGAATGGAGTTCCAGCCTGTTCCACTTGGTCAGTCAATAAAGGGACAGTTAATGCTGTTTGTGGATGACGCTGGTGTTGTCCAATGGTGTCCTACATGTGCTTGATCTGATGATCAAGCATGCCAAGGCAACACATTGACACTCTGTATAGCATGTTGGGTTAGAACAGTGGTATGTGGGTGAGCATTATCCTGTTGGAAAACTCCCCCTACAATGCTGCTCATGAATGGCAGTATAACAGGTTGAATCATCAGACTGATGTACAGATTTGTAGTCGGGAAGCATGGGATAATCACGAGACTGCTCCTGTTGTCATACAAAATCACACTCCGGACCATAACTCCAGAAGTAGGTCCAGTGTGTCTAGTAAAGTCAGGTGGCTTGCAGGCCCTCAGCTGGCCTCCCTATAACAAACATATGGCCATCACTGGCACTGATGAAAAACCAGCTTTCAATAGGAAACACAACAGGCCCTCCAATGAGCTCTCTCTTGATATGACAGAAGTCACAAATGAAGTTGGTTTGGAGTCAATGGAATGCACACTACAGGGCACTGGCTCAGTCCTGTAACCAATTTGTAACAGATTGTTGTGTCACTGTGGTGCCAACTGCTGCTCAAATTGCTGTTCGACATAATGTCAAGTGGCCATACACTATGTGATCAAAAGCGTCCGGACACTCCCAAAAACATATGTTATTCATTTTAGGTGCTGACAGCATAGGGGAGCTATGTAGGAATTTTACAGAGGAGGATCAGATAGTGATAGTCGGTGGAACAGGGAATGGTCTAGATAGGGACAGGGAATATGATGCAGGTGGTGACCTGGTGAAGATAGCTACTCAAACTGGTGGCACTAATGTGCATTTCATGCAACTGTTTTAGCATCATGATCGGCCTCATCTTATTGTGGCTGTAAGGCACATTAACAAGGGGCTGGAGAGGGTGGTGATGGCAGAGGGTATGGGTCACATTTCAGTGGTGACAGTTGGGTCTATCATTAGATTGGATTACACTAGGCATGGCCTGCACCTCAATAGGTATGGGAGGAGGAGGCTGGCAAAGCTTGTAGGTGAGTGTAATGGGTGGTGGTGGGATCACTCATGGAAATATTCCTGTAGTAGTTGGTGTTAGAGCTACACCTTTTTTAGACTGAAGTCAGCTGATAGGTGTAACTGCTTAAAAAAAGTCCCACTAACTAAGGGCTCACCTTCAGAGGACGTCATGTTTCCAAGTAGAGGAGGAATTAGCATATTTCATCGAAATATAAGAGGTACTAGAGATAAAGTTAGTAAACTGCCTATAGATGTTGACTCTGAAATTATTGGTATAATGGAGCACCACTGAACCATGCTGCGGCTCGTGTTGTTGCTGTTTGTAGGTTTCTGCCCTCTGTTGCAGGCCAGACCATTTCGTTTAGTTGGCATGGTTGCAGTTGTTTGACCTTTGCACGCATTGACTGGTGCCACTCGGTTTCGCAAGTGTTTCCTGTCTGCTAGTGCAGTAGCGGCAGTTATCGATATGTAGTAACTGTTGCTCTATCTTTGGGGTGACGTCGTAGTTTGTCCGGGTCATGTGACTGTGCAGTTCATTTGGGGACTCAGGAGGAGCCAGGTCCGCTCAGTGCGGAATCACGTCGGGACCACTGGCGGCATGCATGGACTGCCGGATGGAAGGGCTGTGGTCACAAGGGTGCACAACCTCATCGTACACAAGATCCTGCAGGCTTTAAGATGAGTGCACTTCAATTCAAGTAGAGAAACCTCCATCACTGTGGCATCTCACAGTTCTCCAGTGACTTGGGTTCCTGTTGCTGCTCGCAGTGCCGCCGAGGCAAACAGCAGCGAGTGAAGTGCTTCGGGAAAGCCGATCTGATTAGCTTTCCTTGACTTCTTATTGCTATTTACTGCATTCAGATTGTTACAATTGTTAAGTTCAACCAGTGGTATTTTTTCTGCCTGGTGGCCGCTAATGCCCCAGTTACCTGCCCTGGGGGGTTACTGTATATAATGGCAGAGTATGTGTATGTTTCCTCGCCCTGCCGCTGCTGTCCAGTAAGGCGCGTAGTTTTGACAGCTTTCTTGATTGTAGGCCATTTGTGATTCTTCTACTCTGGTTGAAGTGATTCCTTTCTCATTCCAGGTGCTCTAAGCACAGTATTCTGGTGGCATTGTGCAGTCTGCCAGTTCCGGCTTTGACGTGTCGTTCCATTCTTGCATTTGGTTTATTGGACGTCAGGTAGCTTCAGCAAGATTGTCATTAGTCTTTCGTTAGACTGCCAGTTATCTGAGTTCCATCTTGTGAAGTGAATGCAACTACTGGCTGCCTATCTCACTGCTCACAAAAGTGTTTGTTGCTGGACCTTCTCAGAGGTCGATTCCTGGAGCACCGTCTTTGACCCTTGTGTTTTATTATTGTATTATTTATTACCATACATTGTAATGCCTACATCAAAGGTTATGTATGTCTAATTAAGAGTTCCAGTTGCCTTCTACAATAATCTAGCAGTGTAAGGGTTGTGTTACAAGCTTACCGTCATCTTATTTCACCAATTTGGTGTTCAGTTGCTTGTTTCTTTTAATTAACCTTTTCTTGTATTTGCTGTTTTACAGCAGGTTTCTAAATTTTTAATATAATTGCCATTCCTGGTGTGTAAGGCCTTTAGCCATGATTGTGGTCATTTGCTTTGAATTCAATATTTTTATTTTAGCAGTAAGCCATAAAACCTTATTTACTGTAATTCTTGGCACCCGATGCCTTCTGCTTTGTTTGTGGCCACTTTCAGTACCTGTAAGTTGTAATTGCAGCAAGTTCTTCAACATTCTTAATTTATTGCCATTCTTGGCGTGTAAGGCCTTCAGCCGTGATCACAGTGGTGATCATGGTGATCTGCTAAACTGTAACGCGCTGAAAACACTATTATCTACACAGTTGTTTATTCCTTCATAAATAATGTGTTGGGTTGCCAACGGGCAGGTGTTGCCTCTGCATGGTTGGGTCAGAGGGAGTATCTTGGTTGGGGATTTTATCTGTCCCTTGTCTTTGGCCTTGGTTAAGGAGCTGCCGGTCGATTTGATTTTGGGATGTGATTTTATCGGTAAAACTGGTCTCGTCTTGGATTATTTGGGGTACACCTTTTTCTTTAAGTTCGTGTCTGGTCAGAAATTTGGGTTCTGTGAGTATACTAAAAGTAAGGTGCATTGAGATGCAGGAATGCTGGCTGTTGATGCGAAGGTTAGCGAGTTTGATCTCACTCATCTTTCTTCGCAGCAGGCCTCTGAACTAGGGGGTTTGTTGGAGAGGTTCCCAGAGCTTCTCTGTGATAGACTGGGGGCTACTCATGTTCTTGACTACCATATTCATCTGTCTGACCATATTCCCATCAGGCAGTCCCCATATCGTCTCTCACCACCTGAGATGAAGATACTAAGGGGAAAGGTCTCCAAAATGCTTGAGCAGGGAGTTATTAGGCCTTCTACATCCGCTTATGCCTCCCCTATATTCCTCTTCGCTAAGGATGAGGGGCGGGACTTTCCGCCTGTTGTTGACTACTAAATAACAAGGTCGTCCTCGAATCAGATCCTTTACCTGATCTTCATAACTCTTTTACTTGGTTTGCGGGGCTAATTGGTTTACTGTACTCAACCTGATTCAAGCCTATTATCAGATTCCCTTAGCCGAAGAATGTAAACACGTTAAAGCATTTTGTACTGATTGCAGTATGTTTGAGTTTAATAGGGTCCCCTTTGGTTTGGCTACTGGCACAGCCATCCTTACTAGGTTTGCTGAATAATATTCTTGGTGACTTGAAATTAGTCTGTGTTTACAATTACCAGGGCGATTTGGTAATTTATAGTCATTAGTTTCACGAGCATTTAGAATATATCCATCAAGTTCTTGTTAGGTTGCAGGGGGCCGGTTTGAATGTTGACATTAGCCAGGCAGCAGGTATCCCTCTTAGGTCACCTAGTATCAGGTGAGAGTATTCCCATGGATCAGGAGCGGACTAAGGCCTTGAGACCACTTCCGCCGTCCACTCTTCAGTGCGGCTCTCCGTGAATAATGGGCTGCCATTCCCCAGGTAACCTTCCAGCACCCGACTGAACGTATGCCTGTGAGAGTAGAAGCTGTCTCATCAATGTTAAGGGTGGACCAACACCATATTGAATTCCAGCATTGCCGATGGAGGGCACCACGAACTTGTAAGTCATTTTCAGCAAGATGTCTGGATACTTTTGATCAGATAGTGTACAGTCTCATGAGTGCCACTGCCAATGACCATTTGCAGTATCTGCATTCCTGGCAAGCCTATCTGCAGTATGGTATTGCAGAAGGAACATCCACCTTCTTTTAGCCCTATTACATAACCTTGTTTAAGCTCAGTGAGGTGCTGATAACATCATCTTTGTAATCTTAAGGGCATTCTTGACTAACATCACCACACCACATCCAGTCTCAAAGGAACTAATGCTCACAACTGTTACAGTGTGTATTTAAAGCATACCTGATTTCCATCCTTATAGTGGTGTTACTAGTGCCACTCATAAGTGACTGGCACAAAATCTGAACAGACATCATCTTTCAGATGTCGAAACATGCCTACTTTTGTTTATGTCACAAAACTCCTTCTTAGTGTAATTTTTTTTTCTGTCAGAGTATTTAAAGAATGGTTACTTACAAGATGATATTTGACATAAATCTTATCATATATAACTTTCCATTTGGTGAAGCAGGTCTCATCAGCAATGGGAATTAGTTGGTAGTTGCAGAGGAGTAAATATAACACACTTTTTGTGTGTATAGTCACTGTTACATGTAGCAAATGGTACAAAAATAGATTGAAAAACACATATAATGTGTAAATATTTTGTGGAAGTTGGATTGTGATAGAAATCTACACTGTGCCTGCATTTATTTTCTGCAAATTTCATTAAGATGCACAGTAAATGATTTGGAGAGAATAATAGATAGTATTCATCTTCTTTTGTGGACTATCTTAGCAGGACCACAATATACACAACATTATAGGGTGTTTTATGGTATGACAGATGTGAACAGTACTGAGTAATGGGATCATGGCTTTCTTACTTGTTAGAACAAATACAACTCATTAGCTCTAACAGTGGAAAAAATGACACAGGTAATTAAAGAAGTGATAAACATTGTATAGCTGGTTGTACACTTGTGTACTGGACAAAACAAACAGCGAGAATCTGGTGTTCACTAATGATGGAGATTATGTGACATTTAGAATAGAAACTAATGAATCTTGGGTAAGGAAATTAAAAAATGAAGTCAAAGAACTGTATACCAAACCAGGCCTCAAACATAAACATACAGGTTTTTCAGACACTTTTTTCTCTTGAATCAGTTTTCCACTGACTATTGTTCATTGTTTCTAAACTACTCGGTGATTGTCCTACAGTACTGTGGAACTTATATTCTGGTCCATAAACCAGTTTTAATTGCTCACAGTTATCAACACAGAATATGTTTCATGAGGAAAAAATATTTAAGTCTCAGTCTCAACCAGCTTAAAAGTTCAGGTGCAGCAAGAATAAATATGGTGAATAAATCACTGACATCTTGAGACCAGATTTAGTGATCACAGACACTCAAAAACAGGAAAGCCATCTCCTAGTAATATAGGACAAAGGTGACTTAGAAAATTCTATCCTGACTGCCTTAGGTCTAACTTATATCCATTACAGTGAAACAAGATCTAAAATGAACTAACATTTAACAAGCAAGAATGAACATAAAACACAAAATTCCATTTTCTACACAGGAAAACAATTGTGCAATAAATTGTCTAACCATATAAAATTATTAATAAAATGAACTTATTTCAAAAGTCCATTAAAATATCTATTTAGCAGTACATTCCATATAGTGAATGATTACTTAGATAATATGAAGTGTACCTGAAGTAATTAAACACCTATGTCATATCAAAAAACAGTTTTGCACTGTAAGTTATTTTATCCTGGAAAATCTTACATCAAAGCTCTACAGTGTATAAGAGAATCATATTATCCTCTTACTGATCTCAAGATCTCACTCATTATGGAGAAATGTTAACTCAATTCCTCATGCAAACAAATGGAAAGTTGTAGTATACAAAATGTAAACCAAATATTATCAAAATCTGTTGCCAGACATTATTGTGTGTCTATGGTATGTGGAGTTATTAGTGCTGAAAAACACATGAATTGCATTGCAGCAGCTTTTTAGAGGATGAAATGAACTGGTGTTCTGAAATGAATGTATAGGACAGCACTAGCTTCTTAAATTGTGAAATAACTTCCTTCCAAGAATATACAAATACAGAATGAGAACTGTACAATAGGCATAAAACGAATCAGGATTTAAACAGACTGGCCTATATTTGGGAGGACAGAGGCTGTAATATTCTTCTAGCCATTCTGACATACACTGATGAGCTGAAACATTATGATCTTTGGCTTAATAGCATGTTGGTCCACTTTTGTAATGCAATTAAGCAGTGCTTCAGCATAACATGGATTTAAAAAGCTCTTGATATGTTTCTGGAGGTATGTAAGCCCAGACATCTCAGCACACATCACAAAAGTCCCCCAAATTACAGGCAGCGAACTGTGGGCACAGAGCTGGCACCTGATAGCATCCAGCATGTGTTTCACTGGGCTCAGATCAACCAAATTTTGTCGCCAAAAATTCAACAACAGTTCAGTGTCATGCTATTGAATCATTCTGGCCCTGTACCATGGTCAGTTACGTTGCAGGAGAGCGTCACAATCATCGGGTAAGAGATCAAGCAAGAAGGATGCTAGTGGACCATAGTAGTGTTCCCATATCCCACAAATCTTATGTCACCTTCCATTATTACCACAGGCCCATGGAATCCTAGGTTAATGCCCCCTCACAGTACCATACTGGCCCCACCAGCATGCAACCATGGCATGGTGCATGTTTTGAACTGCCACTCATCTGGATGACAGTGTACCTGGACATGATCATCAATCTGGTGTAACAAGAAAAGATATTCATTCAACCAGGCAACATGTTTCCATTGATCCAAAGTCCAGTTTCAATGATCTCATGCTCACAGCAACTGTATTTGATGATGTCATTGGGTTAACATGGTAATATTGTGGCATTATCATATGGAAAAGAATGTGTGCAGAACCATGTGCCATGGAACACTTGTTCAAGCACCAGCATTATATTCTGTCATCAAACCTGTCACAGATCACTGTCTAGCCTGTGGAATTCTCCGGATGTCTGGTTGGATTATGTCATAATTACCTCACAATATTTTAGCAAACAGACTCATTCCCGTCTTCGGGTGGTTGCTGATGACTGCTGATCTGTTCCTGTCAGCATCCTATATATGTTGGCCATTATCTGCTCCATCACTCCATCTTTTTTGCTATCCATGCAACTGCCATAGTCATTGGTGATAGTGGTGGGGGTAATGGCATCGAGATCAAATCTCCGATCACCATCATATATGCCATCACTGTTGGGCTTGGACCTCACTGTGCAGAAATGCCTTTCTTTTTCTAGGCTCAGTGCGGATTGACTCAGTTGCACACTGCTATCTTTATTATATAGACCATCTTGGGATCTAATTTCAAAGGCTTTTCAATCATGCAGTCCTAGGGAGACGTCTGTCCTCAAATCTTCGGCATTAAGTTACAATTCTTTATTATATGAGTTACAACTTACATATGGGTATGTACATTTACATACATAAGTACATAGGTTTCTATTTCACTTAAAAATATAAATATACATATATAGCTTTTTCTGTTAATGCATCCTTGAAACACAGATATTTACAATATGTAATCACACTTTTTCCATGCTTCATCCTCAGTCCTCAGAATCTTGTGACAAAGAACTGGGATAAATGAGAAATTCACTTAGGAGGTGCAGTCCTTGTGAGATTTTCCGATGAGCCAGATCACAGTTCACATGCATGTGATTGTATCTCTTCTGGCCTTGCAGCTTTGTGCACAGGTTGCAGTGTATGGTATATCTGACAGTTACTCCTATGCTTATGAGGATGGTGGTGGTTATCTTACATTGATGGAAAGGCATGTTTTCAATTCAGATCTCTTCACATCTGCTGCTCATTTTGGCACCATTTAATTATTTTCTGTGTCATACATATACTGTCATATCCCTCCTGTTTGCTATTGCTGCCAGGGTTAGTGTACATGAGGCAATGTGACCAGGGGCCAGCCTGTCTCTGGGGAATGACTACGCTGTCACCCTCACCTGTATTCTTGGTATTTCAATAAATAAGACCCTCTTTAATTGGTTTAAGGAAGAATTTAGCCTGTTCATTCTCCTTATATTCTGGACTCATCAACTTGATTTTATGACAGCCTTCCATGTCCAAAATTAAAAGAACTCCTTTAATCTGTTTGCCAGAACCATTATAAACTCCTTACTCATCAATTTGTGCACTACATTTGGTCCTCAGATCCTTACAACATGAACAGTCCCTTTCCACAGGCTTATTATAATCTTTGACCATCCTCATCTCACACTTTTTTCATGTAATAATACCCCATCTCCTGCCTTAAATTCCTAATGGTTCTGCAAACAATCAAGTTATCCTTTAGTCTTTTCTTTACTTTCCTTATTAAAATCCTTGTAATCTGATGCATCACCTCTTTAACTTCTGTTGTGAAGTTATCGTGGTAGTATTGTAAGATTTTCCCATGAGCCGCATCACATTTCATATGCACATGATCATACCTCTTCTCTTCTTGCAACTTTCTGCGGTGGATGCTGCATTTGATATATCCAAGAATCACTCCTATGGTTATGAAGGTTGTGCTGACTGCTAACGCATAGATGGCAATGCATGTTTTCCAAATAGATCTGACTGTAGCATACTGTGAATACTGCAAAGTCCCATAAAAATGTAATGGGATGAATCCAGGTGATGAATGTTTCTGGAGCTATATACAAAAGTGCCAAAATACACCTGTTTATTACAGTTTACTGTTTTTCTTCCCATATCTGACATAGGCACTCTGTTAGCATTCGATGCATTCTTTCAAGCGCTCCATTCGTCTGCAGATGGTATGCATAAAATTGAATTTTCTCAGTCTTCAGTAAATGACAAACTGTCCTTAGAATGCCACTTAGAAACTTTGTTCTAGCTCACCCAGTGCTGCTGATGGTATTCTGTAATTGCAAATTATTTTCTGTACTGAGACTCGCACTGTTGTGAGTGCAACTTGTTGTGCTATAGGCTCTGCTGCACTGAATTTCATGAGGGTGACCTTAAACATTACAATACATCAATTCCCTTTCTGGACCACATTGATATCACAATGACCAAATACCTCGTTAGGTATTTTGGTCAGTATTTGGTTCATATTGCCCTTATTTTGGGTAGTATTACTTTTCTGACAACTCTTGCAATTCTGAATGTTCTGTGCTATGTCTTTCTTCATATCACTCTACAATGTAAACCTTTTAAGATGGTCATATGTGTGCCTGATCCCTTACTGTACCTATAGGCGATTCATGAACTTGCAACAAAATAGCTCAGTTCTCCTTTTCACTAATCATTGGTTGTAGTTATCTTTTTGTTCCTTCTCAGCCTCTTCCACACTACTAATGGCTGTAACTGCATCTTCTGGTATGCATAACAATCCACCTGGTACTCTTTTCCTGTGATCCCATTTTGCATATAATATCAAAATTGTATTGTGCCAGTTTTATTCTTTACTTCATTAATCCTGACGATGGATCACTTATGTGCACCAACCATTTCAAGAGTTTGTGGTCAGGGCATATGATAAATTTTCTTCTGTACATATAAGGTCAGTAGTGCTTCACTGCCCACGATACGTCTAAGAGCTCTCACTCAAATGTACCACATTCTTTTTGATTGCATGTTCACCATTCTGGACCTGAAGGCTACTGGTAAATCTTGTTCTAATTCTCCTTGACTCAGTTAGGCACTGGTCGCTTCCTTGCTGTCATCTGCTGTGATTATGAACTGGTTTGTAAAATCAGGATACTATAAGATAGTGGCTAATGATTTTTTTCCTTTAACTCTTGGAAAGCTGCTTCATGCTATGTTGCTAACCACTCATAGTTTACTCTCTTCTTAAGTAATTTATGTGATGGTTTCACTGGAGCTCTTGATAAATTTTCAGTAAAATGATAGTATCCATTAAAAGCTCTTCAATGGCTTCACTGTACAGTTCCTCAAATCTTCTTTTATTGCACTCGTCTTGCAAGAGTTTGGTTATAATCCTTCTGTCATAATTATGGGCCCTAAGTTAGTCGCTTCCTTCCATAGCAACTAACATTTATCAACTTGCCAATTTTGGTTGTGCAGTCAGATCTGCTCAGATGCCTCTCCTTGTCTGGCTTTTCCTCTTCTAACACAGAACTGAGCACAGCATCATCATATAAATATATGAACATTTTTTATCCTGTAAGTCCTGTTGATGCTGTGTTCATCAGTCTCTGAAAAATGACACCACTATCTATTATTCCAGTTGGTAATCTCTTTCACTTATATTGTCTTTTTGTAGTAGAGAAGGCTACTTTCCCTCTATATCCTCATCCAGCAGTATCCTTGCACAATCTAAAATGGCGAAGTATTTGACTTTTCCTAAGCTATCTGGGATCTTGTTGATATGGATCTGCAGAAATACGGTGCTAATACAGTAGTCATTCAACTTCTCCCATGACAGATACTATGCTGTCTTCACTTTGAGGCATTCTAAAGCAAAGTATTCTTCTGTGGTATTCAAAATACTTATGACACAAGTGCCTCTCTGCTCACTCACCAAAGCTACAGGTAAATAGGTGCCTGTTTCAGTTGCTACTTTTCCATTACTACCTGTAGTCTGCACCTTAATCCTTAATATCTTTTCCTCTCATGGCCCTAGTCATATGAAGTCAGCTGCCCAACTTTGTTCCTCATTTCCCTTAGATGCAGTTCACTATTACTTCTTATTTCTTTTGGTTCCACATTCCAGAGGTGCTTCTGCTCTCTGAGATCTATTTCTGCTTCTACCTCGATACACAATGATACTTTTGTTGTAGCATTTGCCCTCACAACCCATCTATCTCAACTGCCCAATCTCCATTTCATTGCCCATCACACTCTTCATTGCTGATTCCTTTATTATGCCAACCTGAGCATCACTGTTGACTATGAAACCTGTGGTATACACATGACCTTGTCTGGATCTTACGTCTATAAAATCATTCTTGCCCTTGCAGTCTATTGAACCTAGTTCAATGGCATAGGTTGACTGCATATTCATTCCATTCTTTAATTAACTGATTTCTGAGTCCTCATACTTGCATGTCTAGCACTGACATTATACTGTTGGCCTAAGTGTCCTGATTCTTCACAAACATATCACAGGTGTTGCCTTATGTCATGGCCCTGAATGTCCTTGAAGATTTCATCAATGGCACACACTTGGTTCCATGCTTCCAATTTTTCTATGATGACTTCTCCATAGTGTTTCCTCCAGCATCTATGCAATGGCAGGAGACTGAGTACCTGTTTCTCTGCTCTCCTACAGTTTGGCTGTACAGTGTCTATTTTCCTGCCATGTCTCCCTGCAGTGCAGCCCCTTGCCTGGTGGCCTCCTCTCTTAAATTTAAAATAGTAATCTCTCAAGGGGGGTTAGAATGGAAAAAAATTTCTTTTCACATTTTTGGATTTTTATCTCATTATAAAATTTGCGATACATAATAAACTCACATGGGAAGTTTCTTTTTTTAAATATAACCTACACCGGGTAAAAATGTTAAAACTTTTATGTTAATTTTTTATATAGATGGCTCTGGATAGCTGTGTTTTAAAGGTTAAATTACGTGTTTGTATTGGTATCACTGTCAAAAACAGTATCGTATTGTTTCATAGTAAAAACATGCATTGTATGTCGAAGTGCTGACATCTTTCTGAAGAAAAGTGATGAATAGATTGGTAAATCTCTCAAAAAGTAAAGTATGACGCCAAAACAAAGTGTTTTTAAGAAGTGGGTTTCATGGTAATAGATTGTAGAATAAAGGGACACATTATGTTCAACATGTAGCGTGTGAAGTTGCAGACAATGAAATACAGGCAAACTTGTCAGTATCTAGAGAAACACCCATTGGTATTTCGAAGATTAAAATAAAACGTTGTGATACACAGTTTTCTCAAAATGAAACTGATGTAAACTGTAGGTTAGGCTACATTCTGATACATTTACACATCCAGAGAAGGGTGTTACGTGAATGTGTGTGTTGTAAAATACGTGGAAGGCCAGTTACTTTACATGAAGACAGTGAGGTATCAAATGGACGAGCCAGGAAACTTATCACTGATTGTGCCATTTATAAATATACTCATTCATTTTCGAATTCTAATTAGTGTAAAGATAATTATTTTGAGGTAATTGTTGGGTGGTTTTATGGACTGAGACCTATTAGCAAAGGATGCACTGCAGCAGAAACAATGTGTGTTGTGATGAATGTACAACACCCACTTTGTGTAATCAACAAGTACGCAGGATTTATTGGAGCTGCTGTGGAATCTATTGCATGTAAGTCAATGAAGGGTGCTGCAAACGAAGCTGCTGAAATAAATGATGGTATGACTGACATACCAGTAGCTTTTGATGGCAGTTGGCAGAAGCGCAGCTACAGTTCTACGAATTCTCTTGCCACAGTGACCAGTGTGGATACTGGAAAGGTAATAGATTTCCAGATTTTAACCAAACATTGTTATAAGTGTAAATCAGGGAATGAATAAGGGCATATCTGTTACAGAAATTATGAAGGAACAAGTGGTGGTATGGAGGCATCTGCAGCTACTGAAATTTTTAGTCAATCTGTGAATGAAAGGGGTAGCAGCCTTGTGGTGAGAAGATTATCACAAAACTAGAATGTGTTGGTCATGTCCAGAAGAGGATGGGCACCAGGTTGAGGAAGCTGAAACAAAGTTTGAGAGGCAAGAAACTTTCTGATGGTAAAACCTATAAGAGGCAGGCTGACAGACAAAATGATCGATGAACTACAGCAGTATTATGGGATGGCCTTTAGAAATAATACTGAGGATTTGTTTAAAATGAAGCAGGTAGTATGGGCTACCTTCTTCCACAGACTGTCAACTGATGAAAAACCAGTATGCCACCTTTGCCCTCTTGGACCTGATTCATGGTGCAATTACCCCAATTCCCTGTACTCAAACAGTTCATACAGCCATAAACATTCCATCCCAGCAGCAGTCATGGATAACGCAAAACCTATTTACAGAGACCTGACAAATCCTGAATTACTGAAGAAGTGTCTGCATGGTCAGACTCAAAATCCCAATGAGTTATTCAATAATCTTATATGGACTCACTTGCCAATAAATGTTTTGGAGGAATGAAGACACTAAAGGGGAGGGTCAATGATGCTGTTATTGCTTTTAATGACGGCAACATTGGTAGGGTGAAAGTGTCACAGCATATGGAAATTAATCCTATGGCAAACTGCATCTGAGAACTTGAATCGATGGACAAGGTTCGCATTGATAAAGCAGAGTATGCAGCACAGTTCACCACTAAGGAGTCCAGAAAGAAGAAAAAACTGGAAAAAAGATCAATAGGATGAAATACAGTATGATGTAGGGTGCCTCTGACTGACTAAAAATAAAAAATTAAGCATATATTAAGTGAGTTACAGTGTTTTGAAACTTTACAATCCATTCCTGAAAATTTACATTTACTGTTCCATTTTCCCCTAAATCTCAGAAACCACTTCGAGTAGAGTATTCAGATTTTCAGGGAGTAATAACACACATATCCTGAGTCTACTGAACTAAAAGAAGAACATAATGATATGTATTTTTAAAATTATTTAAAATAATGCACAAAGAAGTACACAAAATTTTAACTATGTAATTAAAAAATTGTATTTCCGAAAGCAGTGTCTGAAATGCAATTATTGTAGTTCAGTAGACTCAGAACATACAGTGTAATGTCCTGTAAAAGTTCATGTCAGTGGCTGCAGTGGTTCCTGAAATACAGGGAAGCCAAGTCACTAAATTTGGCATTGTGGCTGCATTCACCAAATTTTCTCTTACAAGAGGCTTTTGAGGCTTCTGTTAATACTAGATCCATTGCTTTGGCTAACGTTAAATTCTCCTCTCTCGCTCTCACAACTGTTTTAATTCCTTTCATCTTCAATTCCCCTATGAATACTGATTGCACCAGCTTCCTAATTTCGGCTTGGCTGCCTGAAGTATCTAATTCTCTCATTACTACCTGGACAGCAACTTGGAATTGGTACTGCGATGTGTCAACATCACTTGACCATTCAGCCGCACTTTCGACCATACTTTGTCTACTAGAAAATAAGAGACACACATGATAATGCACAGTTTGTTTTGACTCATAGTTCTCCAGTAGCATCCACTTCATATTTGTTCAAGTTCTGGGCAAACCCTATATGAGTGGCTTACTTAGTGCTGGTCCCATGATCCTAGTTCCAACAAATTTTAATTACACTCTATGACTGTGGTTTGGTATTCATTCAAATACTAAGTCTCAGTCATCTACAGATTCTCTATTTCTTGTTCCCACCAAATCCTCTAGGAATTAGCTTAAATTCATCAGATAAGGCTATTTGTGGGATCTGGGCCTCGCTATTTTCTAGTTTCATATTAGGGGATTTTTTGTCTTTTCTCAGAACCCTAGACCTCATTCACATACTATGTTGTGATTGACTAACCACATTTTTGGGTCAGGCAGATAGCTCTGGATTGGTGTCTCGTCAAAGTTTGATGTTAGAATATGGTATTGTGAGCACACGCATCACTGTCTCAGATGTTGCTTTCCATGCTCTCAATGGGCATACTTCTTTGAACATGTCTTCTACTCTTTACAGCAGTGGGTAGCTAATGGCTGTCTATTATTCTGCAACACTTGACAGCAGACATGCTCCCAACTTGTTCTTCTTTTTGGTTTATTCCTGCAGTACAATGAAAATGTCTGCCCTTTCTTTTTGCCTGATCTATCTCAAGAAGCTCAAGCCAATTCATCCCTAACCTCTGACACCATTTTATATGTTGTAACCCGACATGGGTCACAACATACTTACTTAGACTCTCATAATCAGGCTGTAGGTGATGTGGGATTTTAGGTCATCTGTCTCTTGCATGTGAGTGACTATGTGTGAGGCTGAGTGGGGACAGGGTTCAAGCTGAGATTATTTAAGTCTCTGTGCTTGGAGAGAAAATGAGTCATATGTCAGGCTGAGACGTAGATATGGTAATGTTAATAAGGAAAAGGGGCTCTGGGAGGCCATTTTGGCTGCTTTTAGTACTTCTTCATGCGCTTATGTAAACCTCTACGCCTGTATCTTCACCAACATCTGTACTCTGCAAACCTTTGTGAAGTGCATGGCAGAGATTACATCCCAGTTTACCAGTTATTACGATTTCTTCCCATTCCATTCACATATGGAGGGTGGGAAGAATGATTGTTTGAATGCCTCTGTGAGTGCTGTAAACATTCTACTCTTATCCTCACGATCCCTATGATAGTAAAATGAAGAGCACAGGCACTGATCAGTCACTTGAATCCTAGGCTGTAACATGCTAGATATCTTCAGGAAAAATTTTTATCCTTCTTACTCAAAAGCACCTTAGTTAAAGTGCTCAGCCAGGAATAGATGACTGAACCCATCTGACACCTGTCATATGTTGTACGCATA
The DNA here is from genome assembly GCF_023864345.2 of Schistocerca serialis cubense. Classification (NCBI taxonomy): domain Eukaryota; kingdom Metazoa; phylum Arthropoda; class Insecta; order Orthoptera; family Acrididae; genus Schistocerca; species Schistocerca serialis. The sequence goes on from NC_064640.1 coordinate 530,440,916, forward strand.
AATATTTCAAAATATTGATTAGGATGAGTTTCACTTGGAATTAATGTTAGGAATCTTATTTGTAATGTGCTGTATTTCACAGTGTAGTTAATTTTATAAAAGCCTTGTTAAAAAGTGGATAATTGAATTTCTCAATGCTACATGTAAGAGTAAATATGTAGTGAGCTCATCAGCAGCTCAGATCATACTGACACCATCCACTAGAAAAGTATTTTGATGTATTTGAAACTTGTGAGATAATTAACTTATGAGCTAATTAACTTGAAAGTTTGTGACTGGCGACATTTTTCACTGTAGATTTTGCCTATGTGATTCTTAGATTCTCTTCTTAAGCTGATTTTTATGCACAAGATGAAATAGTGGTACTTCAGTTATTGATTAAGTTTTTAATAAAGATTTTTGCATAACTTATGATATGGTGCTTGTATTTGTACTGGAGGTATACCCACTGTGGATGCATAAAATGGTTTCCTAAACTTTTCTGAATCATTAACCTACAATGTGCTTCATAAACTAAATTACTGTTGATACCTATAGTCCATCCCCCAGTAACAAAAGACAATTAGGCATTTTTCAAATGGTTATATAGTTTCTGAGATCATGATACATTCATAAGCCAATCATTAAATAATTTGATACAATCCAAAATGTTCAGTCTGGACCTACCTAGTACTTGTGCAGCACCTATGTAGGATCTTGAGAAACTGCATCTAGTGTGGATTGTCTTAAGCTGGTTCTTTAGTTTGTGACTTATTGCTACGTCACTGACTTCTGTACAGAAAATATGTGGCTCACTATTACCATGTTGACATGTAAACAACCACTTACCATTTTTGAAGTTCATTTTTAACATTTCTATAAAAAATCTTCTGACTATGTATGCATGACCATCATGTATGAGGCATGTCTAAAAAGAATCCGACCTTTGGCCAAAAAAAATATTTCGAATATCTGACAGGGTTGGGACCCTAATCCCCTTCAAAGTAGGCACCATGAGCTTGTGCGCACTCTTAGCCACCGATCCTCTCACTGCCGGAAACACCTCTGGATGTCTTCTTTTGCAATGGTATTGAGCTCTGCCGTCATGTTCTGCATTATCTTTCCTCTACTCTCAAACAGGATCCTTGAAGTGACGTCTTCAATTTTGGAAACAACCAGAAGTCGCAAGGAGCTATGTCTGGAGAGTAGGGAGGTTGGCAAATGGCTCTAATTCCATGTTTGGCCAAGAAAGTTTGGATCAAGTGGGATGAACGTGCGGGGGCGTTAGTGTTATGCAGTTGCCAGTTTTTTGCGCTGAATTGCGTCATGGAGAACATATTGATGGTACTCCTTTGTCAGTGTTTGTCCTTCCAGTGCGTATTCGTGATGCACAATTCCACGAACATCAAAGAAGACAGTCAGCATCACCTTGATTTTGCTTCACACCTGCCACACTTTCTTCGGCCTTGGAGACTCAGGATGCTTCCATTGCGACGTCTGTCTTTTTGTTTCTGGATCGTACCCATACACCCACAACTCATCTCCAGTTATAACGGTGTTCAGAAACCCAGGATCAGTGTTGGTGGTGTCCAGAAAGTTCTGCGCAACATCAAAACGGAAGTTTTTTGTTCTGGCGACAATAACTTGGGCACGAATTTCACAGCCACTCCGTGCATGTTCAAATCATCACGCAAAATTTCATGTGCAGAATCTTTACTCACTCCAACCTCTTGGGCAATGTCTCGCATGGTCAAACGATGATCTGCCAGCACCAAATTTTGCACCCTCTCAACAACAGCTGTACTCTGAGCAGTGTGGGGCCTGCCAGAACGCTGGTCACTCTCTGCTGATGTGCGGCCATTTTTGAATCAGTTGAATCACTCCTTACATTGTGTTACACCCATCGCATCTTCTCCAAGCACCTGCTGAATCTTACAAATTGTTTCGCTTTGAGAATCATGAATCTTTTGACAAAATTTGATGCAGTACCTTTGCTCAACATGTTCTGTCATCTTGAGAGCATCAGTGATCCAACGAACACTCTGTGTAGCATCTGACTCAGTGACTGACAGGCAGTGACTGACGCGGTGGAAGGTGGGGAAAAAATTCATGCATGCGCATAAGGGCCTCTTCCTTTACTGTGTACAGTGGCATGGTGCTATTGTTTCTATTTTGCGTGGAAAAATCACAGGTTGGATACTTTTTAGACAGACCTCGTATGAATGGAATATCTGATATACATTTATCAGGCAGTGACTACATTAATTCTTTTGAATTAATGAATCTTTTTTATTCATAATGTTACCATTTTTTATGTAATTGATGTTTAATCATCTCAATGACTATCTCAAAAACTCAAGTGTGTGCACTATTTACGTAACCTATGGCCTCTGTGTTCTGTTAATATTGTGTCCAAAATTAACAGAGGCTACATATAGTGATCGTGTTGTTAATGCCACATGTATCAATAGTGAAGAGGAGAGGCAAAGGTACATACTTGAGTAAAATATGTGAAGTGGAGCTTGGTTTGGTTGTCAAAATGTTTGTGATGGTAACAAATGTGGGAAAAGCAACATTATTTGCAGATCAGTGTAGTCTACATCATTTTCAAGATTCCTTGAAATAAATTTACATATATTCAACAAGACCTTTATCATTGAGACTCTGAGGCTTTAATGGAATGCAGGTAGACACTGTCCCATATGGTGCCACTGTGTGAGGACATCCACTTGTTTTGATATGATGAAATGAACACATCAGTGATGTGTGTCAACATTTTTTAACTTGAAGACTATGATAGAGAAGTTAGAGTGGGCTTAGAAAAGTGTAAATGGGAGTCATGGTATGAATAAACAACCAGTGCACATAACATTGAGTGACCAAATATTTGTTGACAGTACACATGACATTAGTAACAAGTACATTGCACTGATAAATAGTAAGTGGACGGTGCCATAATGGTTTCACTAGTCTTCAACCAATGACAGGACAAGGATGACACATGGGGTTAGTAATTATGTTGTTTCTGATACAAAGCAAGTAAGTACTGCTGACATTTAGGTTCTTGGGGCAGTTCGGAAAGTTGTTGATCTAAATATTGATACAAGTAATGATGCTGAAACAATGTGTGCAGTTGATAAGTGATGTTCTTGACAAAGCAGCTGAAAGTCTGAATGACTGTCAGTTTAAGAAAGATTGTAGAATTATAGTAGTTAACAGTGATGTAAATGATTTGTAAGCAACTAAACTTGAAGTGGAACTAAAAATTAGGGTGTCAGAGTGTACATGTGATTGTGGATAAGTTGGATAGGTTATAACTGATTGTCAGGTTGAAGATGTATGTAAAGTTTGTGTAATTAACAATTATGTACATGAAAAACAATCAGTTCCATCTAGTGTAAACAATGTTGTGATGAAAAGGGAGCATACTGAAAAGGCAAAGGTTACCAAAATATGGAAGCCTAGTGTTAGATTACCAATGACTGTTATTCCCAACTTTTTAAGTGAACTGTGAGGTAGGCAGTCTGGAAACAATTGTGTTTAATGTAATTACACCATAAACATTTGTCAGTTTCTATACTATGTTTAAGGGAACGGCATTTGTGAGATGTGGTAGGGTCAAAGATTTTGTTGGTTTAAGATCAATATCCTCAGTTGTTTTGTATAATAAGAGTAATATTTCACCAAATGATGCAAAACTAGATGGAAGAGCAGGGGGTCAATGTACCATTAACCATTAACTGATGAGCATGTAGTTTTTTAAACCTTAGTGAACACACTACACGGCGAGTAGTGATTCTCCAGCTGGGTGATCTTATTCTAGCTTTCTTGAATGATTCTTTTTATTTTTTTATTTATTCATCTATAGGCAATAAATATTGTATGCATATTGTCCAAATACACACATAAATTTATGGGAAACCATTTCAAGGAAGTGGAGCATATAATATGTCCTTAAAAAGTGCAATTTGAATAATTCAAGGTCATACAATACCTAGTAACTCAACGTCATCCACACATATGCTTGTTGTATGATAAATATGTAGTCTGTTTTCCATAGGTCTTTACTTTTATTGTCCATAACAAAAACTCCCCATATACACTAAAGTATTTCAGTATACTAGATTTTATGTAGACAATGGCTTTACATTAGATATGCAAATATTATATGTATAGGGGTGAAATACAGTATTTTCAGTTTTGCCTTAATATAAATATTATCAGAAAATGTTTATTGGCTCATATAGTCATTTACCAAATAAAAAAACTGTTGAAGTAGAAATTTTCTAAATTCTGCTTCAAATTTGTTTTCATCTTTTAACTTTCTGATGTTGACTGGCAGCCTGATTGTAACGTTTTGTAGTCATATGGCTCACATGCCTTTTTGTGTTTGTTCTTTTTGTTCACTGAGTGTGGTGAGCTGTGCTGTTTTGGGTACTGTAGTTACGGAAGTCAGCATTTGTCTGAAAATTTGGAAGGTGGGCCCTGACTTATTAAACACATTTGAATATAGACACTGAAGATGTGACTAGTATTTTAAGACAAATGAATATGGGTTTGTAGTGTGTCTATGATAGAGAGAAGAAGAAGATGTCTTAAGCAGCAAGAGGTGAAACCCCAAAATATTATTCCGTATGTTGTAACAGACTGAAAATAGCCAAAATACACAATTCTGGCACCCTCTGAGGTACATAATGTTGCAATAATTGTAGGAGAAAAACAAGATGAATTCAGTTTCTGCACATGTTTCATGACATGTTCATTAAAATTTAGGTTTTCAACAACACAAATCCCCAGCAGTTTCGTAGATTTCACTTATCTATGGCTTTGTCACCCAACACCAGATCAAGATTTATGTTTTGACTTTTTTCCCAAGCTACATTTAACTTCTTTTGTTTGCATTTAATGTCAGCCTGTTTGTACTGAACAAAGAGTGGACATTCTTTAGCACTTGATCAGCTATTGTTTGTATGAGTTGCCTTCTTGCATTTATTATTGCATTGGTATCATCTGCAAATAGTATGGCACTGAAAATAGCCAAAATACACAATTCTGGCACCCTCTGAGGTACAAAATGTTGCAATAATTCTAGGAGAAAAGGCCCACATCTGAGATGTGAGTGTCACTTATATAGACAAGAAACTATATGGGACCTAAAATACTGTCTTATGGTACTCCTACTTCCATTTCTTTTGCATCTAATACTAGACTTATTTTGTAGTTGGACACTGTGGAGTACTGAAATGGACAACTGACACCAAAGAAGTGCAAGCATTAGTTCATGAATAGCTGTGATGTAAAAGCTAGATTTATCCTTGTACTGGTCAATAGGACTTATAGGATCTTTGGTAATTACTATGGTGTTGAATTTTCTGTAGTGTAAGCTGGGTGAGTATTCTATCTATAGTGAGTAAATACAATAAAGTGTTGACTACTAAAATAGTCATGTGTATTACAAGTGGATGCTGAACTCCCTTAAAGTGACGACCTCATACTGAACTATATGGAACATTCTCATTAATTGGACACACAACACATTGAGTGAGTGTCACTTATATGGCTGTGAAGGCAGAATGCCTCGAGCTGCCATCTTCCAGAAACACTAAGCTGCAGGCAACTACTCCACATATATTTCCACTGTTCTGACCAGTCAGGCCGCAATTTTTATTAATAAGAGTGGATACCATTTTTCAACTGTATGGAACTGCATCTGATATGGAACAGCTTACAATGCTTATATCACAGTTGGAGTTAAATGTAGTCAAAAAATGAGACAATGTTTTACAGCAAATATCATATGCCATGTTTAAAGAGGCTGTCCTCTAATGATTTCTGCTATTACCAGAACCAAGGTTACAAAAATTACTGAAAGTAAAGCATGTGCAGTGATACCCCATCCCACATACTTCACTCTTTATGTGCAGTGGCAACTATCACCATGATATCAGAACACTCTTTAAAAATTTTCTGGCACAGATAGTTGCCACAGAACATGAGGGTCACTCTCAGTACTTTTACAGATCTCTCCCTTGACAATTTGATACGCAGTGATGATCACGTACATTGACAACACGGCATGTGCCATTGTGGATGAGGTTATTGCAGGAGGCTGTGGACCATACATTGTGACCACATCTACAACAGGGAGGCACAATGCACAGATGGCATCAGTACACACACAAGGCCCACAGGCAGAGACATCTACAGGGCAATCAGTGAACAAACTAGTCACACTAAATGCTAGGCTGAGAAAGCTTGCCAGCGATGATGGGATTCAAGTCAAGAACAACCAGTGATGCAGAAAGTGGTGTTGGTGTCACAGGCATTTTGCTGGCACAGTGTACAAGCCTCTTCACATACCCAAATAAGAGTGATAGGTGACAGTAGGCACATGCACTGATGAGGAATTTTCACAATGACTAAAAGACATAAAGAATGTAATGGTATCCGCTTTTATGGACTCCACTCCATTATTTATCAAATACAGAAAGATTGCCATTGATGGTCTTGATGTTGGATCCAATGTCAAGGTTTTAATATCTTTCGATACAACATTGCTCCAGGGGATGACTTCCCCTCCCATTCAGGGAGATTATCACGTTTGCATTTTGATATTGTAGGTCCTCTTCCTCTTTCAGAAGGTTTTTGCTCTCTAGTTGCAAAAGTAGATAGATTCACTAGGTGGTCTGAGGCTGTCCCAGTACTGAATCTTTCCACAGTGCTTGTTGCCCACTCCTTGATTTCTACTTGGTTCTCCAAGTTTGGTAGTCCTCAAATTATCATTACTGACATGGGTAGGCAGTTTAAATGCTAACTATCTGAGGAGCTCTTGAGATTAGGTGGAGCAAACACACAAGAATTGGGAGCTACCATCCCACCAGCAACGGGATGTTAGAGTGTATGCACTGTACGCTGAAAGCTGCTTTGGCCTGTCATGCAGAGTCGTGGATGACAATACTACCATCAGTACTTCTGGGCCTCCACACAGTACTTAAAGAAGACTTCGGATGTTGCTCTGTCCAATTAGACTATGGAGAGCAACTGAAAACACCAGGCACAGTTTTCTCACATTCCTCCCATTACAGTCTATCAGTTCAGACATATGCCATATTTTTACATGCACTGCAAACTTACATGAAACTCCAGAAACATACCAACCTGTCGAAACATGGAGTCAAACAAATTTTGTTCCAGGAAGACTTGTCCAAATACGAGTTTGTGTGCATAAAAGATGACACTGCTAGACCTCCTCTTTCCCCTCCATTTATGGGAAAGGTCGCTGACAGTGCTGACCAAACATTTGTAGTTGAAAAAAAAAAAATGTCAAACATGAAACAGTGTCAGGTGCCTGACTTAAGCTTTCACACTCTGAACACATTCAGATGAACCACACAATGAAAGAGTCCAGTTGCTAGATTCCCCTCATGACATGTTGGACAAGGATAGAGACATTCATCTCTCTGACCAGACCAGAGAGCCAAATGTGTTTATGCATTCTGGCAGACAAGTACTCTGTTGCCACCCCATGGTCTGGGTGGCACACCAACTTTCCAAGTTCTATCCAGCTGAGGAAACAACAGGCAATATGAGTAAAAATATGCTGCAAACGTGAATAGCTGAGCTGCAGCTCTCCCAGAAGGGGGAGAGGTGGGGGGTGGGGGGTGTTGATGCTGCAGGCTAAAATGACAGACAATTGATATAGTGTGTGCAAGCATTGATTCATGAATAGTTGTGATATAAAAGCTTGATTTGTCTTTGTATTGGACAATGTGACTTGTGTTGTTTAGTAGCTTTATTCATCCATAGATCTCTTTTTACAAGGATATATAGGAAATGTTAAAGTATTTACAAGTTTAGACCAATTTAAAACAAGTTAATTTATATACACATACATTTACGGACTTCTAGTTAGAGACAATCATTAGATTCACTCCTGGTATATAATACTTTTTTTACAAATAAATTATTAAATAATGTAATACCACACTCTTCACTGATACCTCCCTATCAGTCACTGTACACACTATACACTCATAGTTTCATAACACTTCACTCACTACACACACAAACACACACACACTGGTAATCTCTGGGCCATTTTCTGTACCATAACTTCCCATTTGCTATCCTGAAAAACTGAGTCAGTATCCCTCTGCAATGAGAGAGATGTTTACCACAGAAAGAGGGAAGAGGTGTTAGTAATCTACAATGCATAGCTAGGGAGCAAGTTTTTCTAGAAAAGGAAACAGACATAGTGTGAAGGTGTTATGTGGAATGTTGGATGTTCTATAATCATTATTATTATTTATTTGTGTAACATTTTTCTTACCAAACGTGTACTCTGTTTTATCTAAGTAGTCCTTCAACATATAAAATGTATTGCATTACAGGTGCTTTTTAGCCGCCTTTTTAAGTAAGTGTATTTTTGTAATTTATTTTATTCCTTTTGGTAATTTATTGTACAGTTTTATTCCTTGGAAGAAAATGTTGTTTTGAGTTTTATGTTTATTTTTTCTTGGAAAATGTAAGTTGAGTCTAGCTCTTATTCCATGGTCATGGACAGCACTGTTTGTGTAGTAATTACCAATGTCATTTTTGATGTGTACAACTGACTGGTAAACATATTCACACAGAGCAGTTAAAATCCCCAATGTTTTGAACAGATCTTTACAGTGAGCTCAACTACCATTTTTGGTTATGATTCTTATGGCTCTTTTCTGGAGTTTGAAAATTGTGTTCATATTTTGTGCATTTGTTCCCAAAAAAAAGAATGCCACAGCTAGAAATTGAGTGTACATATGAATAGTATGTGACTACAAGACACTGCATGTTACATACTAATGATAGGATTCCAAGGGCATAACATGTTGATGACATTCTGTTTGCAAGTACTTTTGCGTGTTCATACCACTTCAACTGAGAATCAATATTCCTTCCTAGAAATTTTGCATTTGTTACAGTCTATAGAGGTGCCATCTACATTTAATTTAACTTTTTCATTTTCCCTCTTCAAATTGAAATTCATGGCGTTAGTCTTCTTTATGTTCAATGTCACTTCATTGCTTATTGACCAGTCGTCAACTTCCTTGAGAGGTTCATTTGCTTTCTGTGCAAGGAGTTTTCTTGTTTCCTCGGTGACTATAATATAGCAGTCATCAGTGAAGAGAATTTTTTCACCATGAGTAACACTACTAGGAAAGTCATTGATGTATATCAGGAATAGTATTGGTCCTAATACGTTACCTTGCGGAACCCCCATATTAACATATTTAGGTTCTGATAAGTGTTTTACTAAATGTTTGGATCTATTTTAAGTATGTGTTATCTCTACTCTTTGTACCCTATCTGCTAGGTATGATCGAAACCAGTCATTAGCATTATTCCTAATGCTTCTAATTTATTTAATAGAATCTTATGGCCAACTGGATCAAAGGCCGTAGAAGGATCCAAAAAATGACTGTGACACACTCATCTTCGTCAAGAGCATCAAGTACAACCTTTGTGAATTCTACCATGGCTGACTACATAGTTTTGTTATTTCGGAAACCATACTGTGATTCGCTTAAAAGATGGTATTTATTCAGGTAATTCGTAAATCTCTCTTTCATAATTGCTTCTATTATTTTTGAGAATGGTGATAGCAGGGAAATGGGCTGGTAATTTTTTACATCTTCTGCATTGCATTTCTTAAGCAAAGGTACAACTCTTGCCTATTTCAACTGATCTGGAAATGTCCTTGATGTGAAAGATTCATTTATTATATTTGTTAAGGGGCCTTGTATAATTTCTATGCATTGTTTCAGTATACACACTGGTACTTCATCTAAGCCTACTGACTTTTTATTTTTTAATTTTTGAACAGTGTTATTGACTTCAATCTCTGTCTTTGGAAGTAACATCATTGTATTTAGTGCAACATTATTTACAGATGCTATATTTGTTTTGGGGAATTTTTGCTGTAACATCTCTGCAATACTTGAAAAATGCTCATTTACATAGTTTGCTAAGTGTTGTGGATCATTACCCCCTCCCTTAGCAGTATGTTATTCTGCATTTCTTTGCCTCTCCCCACTTCCTTTTTTATAACATCCCAGACTGCTTTGCTTTTGTTCTCTGCATTATATATTATTTTGTCATTAAATGACTCTTTTGCAGCAATCAGCACCTTCCTATAGGTCTTTTTGTATCTATGAAATTTAAGAATTCTGGATAATTGTGACTCTTTTTCATGGAACTGAGGTATTTAAGTGCTTGGGAGGACTTCTTAATACCTGCTGTTATCTATCTGTTTTTGTGAGATGTTGATACAGACATGCATACTTTTAGAAATGACTTTTCAAAGTTCAATTTAAATAATGTGAAGAATTTCATATTCACAATGGTTTCCTTACACACCTCATCCCAGCTTTGTTTTGCTAGTTCCTTTGAAAATTCTTTTATTTTGATTTCTGTTAGATGTTGTTTCTAGGCTTGTGGTTTAGGAAATGATTTGATGCCTGATTTTACTGTTGTTAATTGACAGAGATGGTCTGCTAGTCTGAGATCTTTTACAGCTACATCATATTTTTCCCTGGCCACATGATCAATTACTGATGCACTCATTGTAGTAACCCTTGTTACAATATTGACCAATAGGGACATCTCAAACCTTTGAAGGATATTTATGAGGGTGCTGCTGGATTCATTTATAATATTAGTGTTGATGTTAATGACCCCAGACAGAATTATGTTGCCCTTTGTATTTGACACTTTAGCTAGAACTTCTGTCAATTTATTGAAAAAAGTGTCCACACTACCACTGGGAGATCTATACACACACAAAATGATTAATTTTTTGGTGATATCAAGCCCTCTTAATTGAGTAGCTGATATTTCAAAGTGTTTGTCTTCACTTGCTGTACTGGGGTCATGTCTCAATTTGAACTGTGTTACGTTTCTGATATAAATGCATGATCCTCCAGCTGAAGCAGTTCTGGAGCAAGAGTTTGCACTTTCATACGATGATAACACTACATGTTGGATTTCTGTATTTCTACACGAGTGCTCTTTAACACAAACTACTGTACAGTTCAAAGAGTGGAGCTCAACTTCTAATAGTTGTATTTTTTTTTTTTTTTTTTTATTGATTGCATGTCTTGATGGAGGATTGTTAAGTCTGCAAAATGTCCCAAGTTACTCTTTCCGTTTGTTTGTTTTTCTTTGTGACATTGGTATGTGTGATATTTGGAGTGTTAAAATCTGTCTTGAGAGTGATTGTTTCAGTATTTTTTAAAAGTGCTGGCAATATTCTTTAGGCAGGGGACCTGTTGTCTGGATTTATCATATGGTGTTGAGTTTTATACTGTATGTGTTATGAAAATGTGTTTAAATATGAGTCAGATGCCACTGAATCATCCAGTCAGCTACTTCTCAGTATGTGTCTCTGTCTGCAAAACTCAGTTTGCGAGGTGAGGAAGAGGGTGTGGGAGCAATGTGATAAAACATAGCATGTTGTAATCTCTCACCTGCTCTTATTGCACCTCTACAAACAATAATTTTGGTTTGTATATTCATTGTTTTTTTATGCAGTTACCTTCATTGTGTACACTAATATATCCATGAACCATGGACCTTGCCGTTGGTGGGGAGGCTTGCGTGCCTCAGCGATACAGGTAGCCGTACCGTAGGTGCAACCACAACGGAGGGGTATCTGTTGAGAGGCCAGACAAACGTGTGGTTCCTGAAGAGGGGCAGCAGCCTTTTCAGTAGTTGCAAGGGCAACAGTCTGGATGATTGACTGATCTGGCCTTGTAACAATAACCAAAACGGCCTTGCTGTGCTGGTACTGCGAATGGCTGAAAGCAAGGGGAAACTGCAGCCGTAATTTTTCCCGAGGACATGCAGCTTTACTGTATGATTACATGATGATGGCGTCCTCTTGGGTAAAATATTCCGGAGGTAAAATAGTCCCCCATTCGGATCTCCGGGCGGGGACTACTCAAGAGGATGTCGTTATCAGGAAAAAGAAAACTGGCGTTCTACGGATCGGAGCGTGGAATGTCAGATCCCTTAATCGGGCAGGTAGGTTAGAAAATTTAAAAAGGGAAATGGATAGGTTGAAGTTAGATATAGTGGGAATTAGTGAAGTTCGGTGGCAGGAGGAACAAGACTTCTGGTCAGGTGACTACAGGGTTATAAACACAAAATCAAATAGGGGTAATGCAGGAGTAGGTTTAATAATGAATAGGAAAATAGGAATGCGGGTAAGCTACTACAAACAGCATAGTGAACGCATTATTGTGGCCAAGATAGATACGAAGCCCACGCCTACTACAGTAGTACAAGTTTATATGCCAACTAGCTCTGCAGATGACGAAGAAATTGAAGAAATGTATGATGAAATAAAAGAAATTATTCAGATTGTGAAGGGAGACGAAAATTTAATAGTCGTGGGTGACTGGAATTCGAGTGTAGGAAATGGGAGAGAAGGAAACATAGTAGGTGAATATGGATTGGGGGACAGAAATGAAAGAGGAAGCCGCCTGGTCGAATTTTGCACAGAGCACAACATAATCATAACTAACACTTGGTTTAAGAATCATGAAAGAAGGTTGTATACATGGAAGAACCCTGGAGATACTAAAAGGTATCAGATAGATTATATAATGGTAAGACAGAGATTTAGGAACCAGGTTTTAAATTGTAAGACATTTCCAGGGGCAGATGTGGACTCTGACCACAATCTATTGGTTATGACCTGTAGATTAAAACTGAAGAAACTGCAAAAAGGTGGGAATTTAAGGAGATGGGACCTGGGTAAACTAAAAGAACCAGAGGTTGTACAGAGATTCAGGGAGAGCATAAGGGAGCAATTGACAGGGATGGGGGAAATAAATACAGTAGAAGAAGAATGGGTAGCTTTGAGGGATGAAGTAGTGAAGGCAGCAGAGGATCAAGTAGGTAAAAAGACGAGGGCTAGTAGAAATCCTTGGGTAACAGAAGAAATATTGAATTTACTTGATGAAAGGAGAAAATATAAAAATGCAGTAAGTGAAACAGGTAAAAAGGAATACAAACGTCTCAAAAATGAGATCGCCAGGAAGTGCAAAATGGCTAAGCAGGGATGGCTAGAGGACAAATGTAAGGATGTAGAGGCCTATCTCACTAGGGGTAAGATAGATACCGCCTATAGGAAAATTAAAGAGACCTTTGGAGATAAGAGAACGACTTGTATGAATATCAAGAGCTCAGATGGAAACCCAGTTCTAAGCAAAGAAGGGAAAGCAGAAAGGTGGAAGGAGTATATAGAGGGTCTATACAAGGGCAATGTACTTGAGGACAATATTATGGAAATGGAAGAGGATGTAGATGAAGATGAAATGGGAGATATGATACTGCGTGAAGAGTTTGACAGAGCACTGAAAGACCTGAGTCGAAACAAGGCCCCCGGAGTAGACAATATTCCATTGGAACTACTGACGGCCGTGGGAGAGCCAGTCCTGACAAAACTCTACCATCTGGTGAGCAAGATGTATGAAACAGGCGAAATACCCTCAGACTTCAAGAAGAATATAATAATTCCAATCCCAAAGAAAGCAGGTGTTGACAGATGTGAAAATTACCGAACTATCAGCTTAATGAGTCACAGCTGCAAAATACTAACACGAATTCTTTACAGACGAATGGAAAAACTAGTAGAAGCCAACCTCGGGGAAGATCAGTTTGGATTCCGTAGAAACACTGGAACACGTGAGGCAATACTGACCTTACGACTTATCTTAGAAGAAAGATTAAGGAAAGGCAAACCTACGTTTCTAGCATTTGTAGACTTAGAGAAAGCTTTTGACAATGTTGACTGGAATACTCTCTTTAAAATTCTAAAGGTGGCAGGGGTAAAATACAGGGAGCGAAAGGCTATTTACAATTTGTACAGAAACCAGATGGCAGTTATAAGAGTCGAGGGACATGAAAGGGAAGCAGTGGTTGGGAAGGGAGTAAGACAGGGTTGTAGCCTCTCCCCGATGTTGTTCAATCTGTATATTGAGCAAGCAGTAAAGGAAACAAAAGAAAAATTCGGAGTAGGTATTAAAATTCATGGAGAAGAAATAAAAACTTTGAGGTTCGCCGATGACATTGTAATTCTGTCAGAGACAGCAAAGGACTTGGAAGAGCAGTTGAATGGAATGGACAGTGTCTTGAAAGGAGGATATAAGATGAACATCAACAAAAGCAAAACAAGGATAATGGAATGTAGTCTAATTAAGTCGGGTGATGCTGAGGGAATTAGATTAGGAAATGAGACACTTAAAGTAGTAAAGGAGTTTTGCTATTTGGGGAGCAAAATAACTGATGATGGTTGAAGTAGAGAGGATATAAAATGTAGGCTGGCAATGGCAAGGAAAGCGTTTCTGAAGAAGAGAAATTTGTTAACATCCAGTATTGATTTAAGTGTCAGGAAGTCATTTCTGAAAGTATTCGTATGGAGTGTAGCCATGTATGGAAGTGAAACATGGACGATAAATAGTTTGGACAAGAAGAGAATAGAAGCTTTCGAAATGTGGTGCTACAGAAGAATGCTGAAGATTAGATGGGTAGATCACATAACTAATGAGGAAGTATTGAATAGGATTGGGGAGAAGAGAAGTTTGTGGCACAACTTGACCAGAAGAAGGGATCGGTTGGTAGGACATGTTCTGAGGCATCAAGGGATCACCAATTTAGTATTGGAGGGCAGCGTGGAGGGTAAAAATCGTAGAGGGAGACCAAGAGATGAATACACTAAGCAGATTCAGAAGGATGTAGGTTGCAGTAGGTACTGGGAGATGAAAAAGCTTGCACAGGATAGAGTAGCATGGAGAGCTGCATCAAACCAGTCTCAGGACTGAAGACCACAACAACAACAACAACAACAATATATCCATAAATGTTTAAAAATGTAAACTAGGATGAGTTTCACTTTGGTTTATTTATGACTTTTATATCTAATGTGCTGATTCTTCACAATGTAATTAATTTTGCTAAAAGCATTGTTTATTAAAAAATATGGGTAATTCAACTTCTTAATGGAACACATTAGTTTTTTCTAATGAGCCAATCAGTTGCTCAGATCATAGTGGCACCAACCGTTGGAAAGACTTGAGACTCCAACTTTCCCATAAAGTATTTTGATTTATATGAGACTTATTAATTTATGAGATAATTAACATTAAAGTTCGTGCGCAGCTATATTTTCCATTGTAGATTTTGCCTCTGCTTGTCAGATTTCAGCCTTTGCCATTATGCTTTTATTGAGCTGATTTTAATGCACAAGATGACATGTTAGTACATCACTAATTGATTACGCTTCTAATTAAGATATCTGCATAATTTTCAGTATAGTGCTTATACTCATGATTGGGGTATTCCCAACAAGAATGCGTAAAATTGTTTAATAAACTTTTCTAATTTATTAACCCACAACATGTTTCGTGAAGCATTTTTTCAAATGATTACGTACCTTTTGAGATTGCCACATGTTCATGTGCCAGTCATTAAATAATTCGAAGCTACTCAAAATTTTCAGTGAAGGAACAGCTAGCACATGTACAATACTTATGTGAACTCTTGAGAGACCGCAGCTATTCTTCTTTGTGTGAAAGTCAGTTCTTGAGTTCACAGCTTACACTTTCAGTGATTACTTCCATACAGAAAACTTCCATACAGATAAGTGCAGATCACTCCCTACCTTACTTATTTAGTTTTGATTCAGTGTAAACACTCTAAAAAGAAGCTGTAGTCAAGTCATTATGTGATGGTAGATTTTAAAATTGTGAATATAGCATGTGAAAGGAAACATTAAATAAATATGGTATCAATAAAAATATATACTGACATTTATTTATCCAAAAATACACGATTGATATACAGTATTCATATCTTTGCCAGTTCATGGTCCGAAGAACCAGGTTCCACAGATGGCTTCTGGCCGAACAAAAAACGGCAGCAATACCTAAAAAAAATCAAAGAGTACTTAAGAATTTGGTGTTAAAAATTTTTACTCGATTCGAGATGTGCTGAAAGTGAATATTACACAGTAATGTATGACATTCCTGAAAACAGTTTTGGTTACCAGTGTTAAAAGTGTGTTAAAACTTGTTTTCATCCTTGTATTTGTGAAGCAAATGATACATAAATCAAACTTTTTGATAAAAACAAAAAATGTACTAGTACAGTCACTTAATGTGTTTTTCTGATCTGAAAGTGAGTGTCTGAATTACCCAAGCATGGTTTGTCTGCAAATACCAGACACTATTTTAGCAGAGGAAAAAGTGAAAGTACTTTTCTTAACCAATTTGTTTTCCTCATGTGTTAACTTATTTCCAGTTTCATTCTATCTGTCTACCTTCGAAGTAAAAGTCTTTTCACCTATTCCAATTTATCTACCACCATCTCTTCCATGTACTGACCAGTCTTTAGTTTAATTTAGATATTTGCCTGTTCAGTGGGTCTTAATTGTCACCTCTCATACAGTTCTGAATGAGTCAGTTACAGTTATAATATACATTCTCGATGAAAAATGTGGCAGCATACTGATCTTTTATATAGTTCTCACATACTACTCTTTTTGATCACCGTAATTTATAATTAAACAAGTTCAGTCTCTCTTTCACTCTCTTAAATACCCCCCCCCCCCTCCCACCCCGATGAACCATGGACCTCGCCGTTGGTGGGGAGGCTTGTGTGCTTCAGTGATACAGATAGCCGTACCGTAGGTGCAACCACAATTGGGGGGGGGGGGGGGGGGGTTCTGATGACAGGCCAGACAAACGTGTGGTTCCTGAAGAGGGGCAGCAGCCTTTTCAGTAGTTTTAGGGGCAACAGTCTGGATGATTGACTGATCTGGCCTTGTAACACTAAACAAAACAGCCTTGCTGTGCTGGTACTGTGAATGGCTGACAGCAAGGGGAAACTACAGCCGTAATTTTTCCCAAGGGCATGCAGTTTTACTGTATGGTTAAATGGTGATGGCATCCTCTCGGGTAAAATATTCCAGAGGTAAAATAGTCCCCCATTCGGATCTCCGGGCGGGGACTACTCAACAGGACGTCTTTATCAGGAGAAAGAAAACTGGCATTCTATGGATCGGAGTGTGGGATGTCAGATCCCTTAATCGGGCAGGTAGGTTAGAAAATTTAAAAAGGGAAATGGATTGGTTAAAGTTAGATACAGTGGGAATTAGTGAAGTTCAGTGGCAGGAGGAACAAGACTTTGGGTCAGGTGAATACAGGGTTATAAATACAAAATCAAATACGGGTAATGCAGGAGTAAGTTTAATAATGAATAAAAAAATAGGAGTGCAGGTAAGCTACTACAAACAGCATAGTGAATGCATTATTGTGGCCAAGATAGACATGAAGCCCACGCCTACTACAGTAGTACAAGTTTATATGCCAACTAGCTCTGCAGATGATGAAGAAATTGATGAAATGTATGATGAGATAAAAGAAATTATTCAGGTAATGAAGGGAGATGAAAATTTAATAGTCATGGTTGACTGGAATTCGAGAGTAGGAAAAGGGAGAGAAGGAAACATAGTAGGTGAATATGGATTGGGGATAAGAAATGAAAGAGGAAGCCGTCTGGTAGAATTTTGCAGAGCATAACTTAATCATAGCTAACACTTGGTTCAAGAATCATGAAACAAGGTTGTATACATGGAAGAATCCTGGAGATACTAGAAGATATCAGATAGATTATATAATGGTAAGACAGAGATTTAGAAACCAGGTTTTAAATTGTAAAACATTTCCAGAGGCAGATATGGACTCTGACCACAATCTATTGGTTATGAACTGTAGATTAAAACTGAAGAAACTGGAAAAAGGTGGGAATTTAAGGAGATGGGACCTGGATAAACTGACTAAACCAGAGGTTGTACAGAGTTTCAGGGAGAGCATAAGGGAACAATTCTCATGAATGGGGGAAAGAAATACAGTAGAAGAAGAATGGGTAGCTCTGAGGGATGAAGTAGTGAAGGGAGCAGAGGATCAAGTAGGTAAAAAGACAAGGGCCAGTGGAAATCCTTGGGTAACAGAAGAAATATTGAATTTAATTGATGAAAGGAGAAACTATAAAAAATGCAGTAAATGAAGTGCAGGAAGGGCAAAATGGCTAAGCAGGGATGGCTAGAGGACAAATGTAAGGCTGTAGAGGCTTATCTCACTAGGGGTAAGATAGATACTGCCTACAGGAAAATTAAAGAGACCTTTGGAGAAAAGAGAACCACTTGTATGAATATCAAGAGCTCAGATGGAAACCCAGTTCTAAGCAAAGAACGGAAAGCAGAAAGGTTGGAGTATATAGAGGGTCTATACAGGGGCGATGTACTTGAGGACAATATTATGGAAATGGATGAGGATGTAGCTGAAGATGAAATGGGAGATATGATACTGCATGAAGAGTTTGACAGAGCACTGAAAGACCTGAGTTGAAACAAGGCCCCGGGAGTAGACAACATTCCATTAGAACTACTGACAGCCTTGGGAGAGCCAGTCCTGACAAAACTCTATCATCTGGTGACCAAGATGTATGAGACAGGTGAAATACCCTCAGACTTCAAGAAGAATATAATAATTCCAATCCCAAAGAAAGCAGGTGTTGACAGACGTGAAAATTACCAAACTATCAGTTAAATAAGTCACAGCTGCAAAATACTAACGTGAATTATTTATAGACGAATGGAAAAACTAGTAGAAGCCAAATTCGGGGAAGATCAGTTTGGATTCCATAAAAATATTGGTACACGTGAGTCAATACTGACTCTACGACTTATCTTAGAAGAAAGATTAAGGAAAGGCAAAGCTACGTTTCTAGCATTTGTAGACTTAAAGAAAGCTTTTGACAATGTTGACTGGAATACTCGCTTTCTAATTCTAAAGGTGGCAGGGGTAAAATACAAGGAGCAAAAGGCTATTTACAATCTGTACAGAAACCAGATGGCGGTTGTAAGAGTTGAGGGGCATGAAAGGGAAACAGTGGTTGGGAAGGGAGTGAGACAGGGTTGTAGCCTCTCCCCGATGTTATTCAATCTGTATATTGAGCAAGCAGTAAAGGAAACAAAAGAAAAATTCGGAGTAGGTATTAAAATCCTTGGAGAAGAAATAAAAACCTTGAGGTTCACTGATGACATTGTAATTCTGTCACAGACAGCAAAGAACCTGGAAGAGCAGTTGAATGGAATGGACAGTGTCTTGAAAGGAGGATATAAGATGAACATCAACAAAAGCAAAATGAGGATAATGGAATGTAATTGAATTAAGTTGGGTGATGCTGAGGGAATTAGATTAGGAAATGAGACAGTTAAAGTAGTAAATGAGTTTTCCTATTTGGGGAGCAAAATAACTGATGATGGTTGAAGTAGAGAGGATATAAAATGTAGACTGGCAATGGCAAGGAAAGCATTTCTGAAGAAGAGAAATTTGTTAACATCGATTATAGATTTAAGTGTCAGGAAGTCGTTTCTGAAAGTATTTGTATGGAGTGTAGCCATGTACGGAAGTGAAACATGGTCGATAAGCAGTTTGGACAAGAAGAGAATAGAAGCTTTCAAAATGTGGTGCTACAGAAGAATGCTGAAGATTAGATGGGTAGATCACATAACTAAAGAGGAGGTACTGAATAGAATTGGGGAGAAGAGGAGTTTGTGGCACAACTTGACAAGAAGAAGGGACCGGTTGGTAGGACATGTTCTGAGGCATCAAGGGATCACAAATTTAGCATTTTAGGGCAAAGTGGAGGGTAAAAATCGTAGAGGGAGACCCAGAGATGAATACACAAAGCAGATTCAGAAGGATGTAGGTTGCAGGAGGTACTGGGAGATGAAGAAGCTTGCACAGGATAGAGTAGCATGGAGAGCTGCATCAAACCAGTCTCAGGGCTGAAGACAACAACAACAACAACAACAACAGAGTACACACACACACACACACACACACACACACACACACACACACACAGACACAATTATTGTCTATTTAGAAATTCTGCAATGGATTGAATGGGGCTGATATGATTGTGTTTGCCTGTTACATTCTTTATACCACAGGGGAGGTTGTCAAATGTTTTTATGGTTGAACGCCTCTTGTACTAGAAATGTGTGGACAGCAAATTTCGCAAGGGAGTAGATGTACCGTGAGACTGCTGACATAACATACAACAGCTTAAAAAGCTTTCTACAAATGGCTGTAGAGTAGACACCAGTTACCACATTACCCTTATTACATACATCTGTACAACAAAAATTTCTGCTTTAATGACAAATTACCACAGGTTTTGGAGTCATAAAAGTTAAGTGTATCATGTTCTTTTTTTCTCTGAAGGTATCATGAAGGTATTTCATAGTCTCTCTGCTGTGAACTAGTATTAAAAAATAGAATATCAAAAGTTTGAAAAGTTTGTATGTAATCTATAACCATTTTTGTTAACATAAGAACATATCTTGCCTGTAGTACTGTCTATGTAGTATTTTGTAAAATATTTATTGGTTTGCTTCTGTTTCTTTTGTTTCCAAGAGTTTTTAAGATCATGAAATTAGTGTATCTCACATTTTGCACTCTGATTCAAGCTAATAACGTTTTCATTTGGCTGAGTGTTTAGCTTTATATTTTTTATACATTAAATGTATTCACAGCTGTGAATAGGGACAACCATCACCTGTATAATGGAATGACCGAAAATGAATATTTGAGCTGTACTGGGACTCAAGCCCAGATTTACCATTTCTTGCAGGCTGTCACCTTACTAGTAGGCTATCTGAGCATGCCTCACAGCCACACCCAAATTTCTGTAAGTTGTCAGTCATGTGTCTACAATGTGCACTCATACATCCATTATGTGCATTCCCATATAGGAGAGACATTCGAATTGAAAATTATTTGTCCCATGTCAGCCAATAAATATGGTATTGCAGCAAATGTGTTGTTCAGAAGTACAATGCAATATTTCTCTGGACATGCATGCATGCCCAAAGGAACACTGCATCATACTTATGAACAACACAGGCACTGCAGTATCATATATACTTGTCACTGGCACTTTCTTTCAAAATTCTGTCATTATCTAAAACATTCCACCTGAAGCAGGAGTATGACTGAGAGATTTTGGAGGCTATTCAAATACTATTTGCTATTAAGAGTTCATTGTATCGCTGTCTTGCACTCATGGAATGATGGAATTATACATATTCAAGTGTCAAGAAAGGAAATGAAGGCAAATGAATAGTACATATGATCTGCTGGTGAAGACTTTTTTTTTTTCAGCACAATGACAGAAACAGGTATGGTATCGTTTATCCTGTAAAAGAATGCTGGTTGTGGTTACATGGCCACCACCTAAGATATACTGTGCTGGTGAGAGGGCTCCATTTCATTATACTTGTACCCACACACACAGCACCTAATATTGCCCTCTATGGCAATAGTGTCTGTTCAATGGTAATACAACTAGTCGATCAACTGATACAGCCTAAAAGACTGATGGCAACATTGATCCTGCAGCCAGCACAAAATTTTTTTTATTGAAATAGAGTTATGTGCTTTCAAATATATGGATAAAGGGAACAATGTTCAGAGCTAACATTCTGCTAACGATTATAGAGGAAACACAAGTCTTAATTGGCAATGTATGGTGCTGGAAATTGGCAATGGCTCCTTCAAAGAAACCATCTCAATATTCGCCAAATGTGATTTAAAATAACAATGAATTTAAATCTGAATGGTTGGATGGAATATAATTCCACTTACTCTTGCATGTCCAGTATCTTAAACCTTTTCTCACCTTACATGCTATATCCATGAATGTGTATCATGCATCTCGAAGCATGAGGTGTGTGACTGAATGTGCCTGTGTGGGACTGAATGAGGCTATCCCATGTCATTCATATGGTAAATACCATGACTCACATAACAGACACATACCTTGTAAAGTCACTACTTGTACCAAAGTTAATGGACACTGTTTTCATAATATTGTAGCTCTCTTTGACTGAGTGTTTAACAGGTGTAGTTGCAAATATTAAAGAAGATGATCATTATACACTGTTAGGCACTGAAATTGCTGCAAAAGGAAGAATAGCAAATACTGAAATTTCACTTATTTAGCATATACTGAACAGCAAGAAGAATACATTATTTAATTTTTAGGTCATATAGGAGTATACGCGACATAAAATTTGCTGTACAAGCTGCCACCTATAGCAACAACAATGGCTCTAATCAGACTGAAAATTGAGTTTAACTGAGTTTGGATGTCGGATACAGGTTTGGCATTTCATGCTGCTTGTACTCTATACTACAGTTCATCAGTGGCATGTGGTGACATGCCAGCCTCTCTGAAATAAACAGTGATATATTTTCAATGGGTGAGATATGTGGAGAATGTGCTGGCCAGGGCAACAGTCAGATGCCATATGTATCACAATAGGTCAGGATAGCAATGGCAACACACAATTTTGCAATAACTTGTTGAAAAATACAGTATGTCCAGCAGACCTTGAAAACAGGGCACAACCATGGCCTTAAGGTGCCAGAAACATAATGCATTCTGTTCAAATTACTGGTTACACGAACTAGAGGTGATCATGTCATGTACCCAATGACACAACAGACTATCACACCAGGTACTGGTTTTATATGATGGTGACAAATGCAATCTGGGAATGCTCATTCTCCCCAGAGACTCTGTACTTGGGTGCAACCACCGTAATGTCTTACTCACACCACGGAATCATGACCAGGGTGGCTTGTTAGTATACATTCTGGGTATTCACATATTTTTAGATTTAGATAAATATGGGAGTGTGAAATTAATAGTATATGCTGTATAACAGTTATGCTTATCAACATATTTATATAACTACAGCCACTGCCAAGAATAATAATAATAACAGTAATAATAATAATTATTATTATTACCAAGCAACAAACTTAGGAACCAACACAACTGGATACAGACCACAAGTATACACAACATTCATTGCCAGATACCCAGAATTAAAATTTTTAACAGAACAATGACTAGCTGATCACATCCGTGTAGTAATAAAAAATAACAGGATACCCCAGTCAGAATTAGAAAACATCAAACAACAAGTACAACAAATACTGGAACAAAATAATGTACAGTCAGAGGAAGAAGAAAAGACAGTAATAGACTCAAACATTCCAGAGCAAACAAACCAAGAACAACACACATCAATTAAACAATCAGAGGAAAACAAATCTTAAGACAGCCACCAGAACAACAACAAATAGAACACGAAGTGACACACATGTTAGATATAGAAGAAAAATTTCTGCTGACGTATATAGAATACAAAGATACAAATACAGACATTAGACCATTCTTGCATAGACCACCAAATAACCCACAAGTCGAAACAACAATAACAACTATCAACACAATCATACACAACAAAATAAATGAAAATACAATTATGGAAGAGTTACAACTACTGGTTTATATAGGAGCACTCACTACACGAAATATACACACTAGGCAGAGATCACAACCAACCAATACACAGAAGAAACCCACAAACCAGCATGGCAACACAGGCTACAGATCAGAATAGAAAAACTCAGAAAAGACATCAGACAGCTAACACAATTTATAAGAAATGAAATATCGGACAAAAAACAAAAAAGGTTAGGTAAAATCTCACAACAACAAGCGATAGAGCAATTAGATGAAAAGAAGCAAAAATTACAAGTATTGGCCTTATGACTTAGAAGATACAAAAAAAGTGAAAATAGAAGGAAACAAAACCAAACATTCAACACAAACCAAAATAGATTTTACCAGACAATAGATCACACACACATTAAAGTAGACAATCCACCAAACATAACAGACATGGAACACTTCTGGAGCAACATATGGACAAACCCGGTACAACATAACAGACATGCATGGTGGATACAAGCAGAAACAGACACATACAAGATGATACCACAAATGCCTGAAGTGGTAATTTTGCAACATGAAGTCACCCGAGCAATTAATTCTATGCACAATTGGAAAGCCCCTGGAAAAGATAAAATAGCAAATTTCTGGCTAAAGAAGTTCATCTCAACACATTCACATCTAACCAAATTATTTAACAGTTACATTGCAGACCCATACACATTCCCTGATACACTTACACATGGAATAACCTATCTGAAACCTAAAGATCAAGCACACACAGCAAACCCAGCAAAACATCATCCCATAACATGCCTACCAACAATATACCAAATAGCAACTTCAGTCATTACACAGAAATTAATGACACATACAACACAGAACAAAATTATAAATGAAGAACAAAAAGGCTGTTGCAAAGTAGCATGAGGATGTAAAGAGCAACTGGTAATAGATGCAGAAGTGACATATCAAGCTAAAACTAAACAAAGGTTGCTACACTACGCATACATTGATTACCGAGAAGCTTTTGATAGTGTACCCCATTCATGGTTACTACAAATATTGTAAACATACAAAGTAGATCCTAAATTTATACAGTCCCTAAACATAGTAATGAAAAATTGGAAAATTACACTTAATATCCAAACAAATTCAACCAATATCACATCACAGCCAATACAGATTAAGCGTGCAATATACCAAGGGGGCTCATTAAGTCCTTTCTGGTTCTGCCTTGCTCTGAACCCACTAGCCAACATGCTAAACAATACAAAATTATGGATACAATATTACTGGAACATACCAACACAAAATCACACATTTGCTATACATGGATGATCTAAAACTACTGGCAGCAACAAATCAACAACTCAACCAATTACTAAAGATAACAGAAGTATTCGGCAATGATATAAATATGGCTTTTGGAACAGACAAATGAAAGAAAAATAGCATAGTCAAGGGAAAGCACACTAAACAGGAAGATTACATATTGGATAACCACAGCGACTGCATAGAAGCGATGGAAAAAACAGATGCCTATAAATATCTAGGATACAGACAAAAAATAGGAATAGATAATACAAATATTAAAGAAGAACTAAAAGAAAAATATAGACATAGTATACAAAAATACTGGAAACAGAACTGACAGCAAGAAACAAGACAAAAGCTATAAATACTTATGCTATACCAATATTGACTTACTCATTTGGAACAGTGAACTGGAGTAACACAGACATAGAAGCACTTAATACACTTACACGACCACAATGCCACAAATATAGAATACATCACATACATTCAGCAACAGAAAGAATCACATTAAGCAGAAAGGAAGGAGGAAGGGGATTTATTGACATAAAAAACCTACATTATGGACAGGTAGACAATTTAAGAAAATTCTTTCTAGAACGAGCAGAAACTAGCAAAATACACAAAGCAATCATTCATATAAATACATCGGCTACACCTCCACAATTTCATAACCACTTCTACAACCCTTTAGATCACATAACAAAACAGATATGAAGAAAGTAAATTGGAAAAAGAAAACACTACATGGCGAGCACCCGTATCATCTAACACAGCCACACATCGATCAAGACGCATCCAACACATGGCTAACAAAAGGCAATATAAACAGTGAGATGGAAGGATTCATGATTGCAATACAGGATAAAACAATAAACACCAGATATTACAGCAAGCATATTATTAAAGATCCCAATATCACAATAGATAAATGCAGACTTTGCAAACAACAAATAGAAACAGTAGATCACGTAACAAGCAGATGTAGTGTACTAGCAAATACAGAATACACCAGAAGACATGACAATGTAGCAAAAATAATACATCAACAACTTGCCATACAACATAAACTAATAAAACAACATGTTCCCACATACAAGTATGCACCACAAAATGTACTGGAGAATGATGAATACAAATTATTCTGGAACAGAACCATTATAACAGATAAAACAACACCACATAACAAACCTGACATCATACTCACTAATAAAAAGAAGAAATCAACACAACTAATCAAAATATCTATACCCAATACAACAAATATACAGAAGAAAACAGGAGAAAAAATTGAAAAATACATCCAACTGGCTGAGGAAGTCAAGGACGTGTGGCACAGGATAAAGTTGACATTATACCAATAATACTATCAACTACAGGAGACATACTACACAATATCCACCAGTACATCAACGCAATACAGGTACATCCAAACTTATATATACAACTACAGAAATCTGTAATTATTGATACATGTTCAATTACCCGAAAGTTCCTAAATGCAATGTAACATATACCGTACAGTTCAAAGGAAGTCACGCTTGATCAAGGTCTGCGTCACTTTCCATTTTTAACCAGACATAACGTCTGAGAAAGGAAAGAAATAATAATAATAATAATACGCATTACCTATCTGAAAAAAGAAAGAGTTATTTTTGTGGAATTTTGTTGTTTTGTAAATAATTAAGTACAGTTTAGGACAAAAACAAAATAATGTTAAAGCTTTCACTTCTCTCTGTCTCACTTTTTTTTTAACTGGGAGTTTACATGCTTTTTATTTTTTTCTGAAAAATATAAGAAATTCCCTAAGACATCCATTAGTTAATGAATAACTTCCGGTCTGAAAATCAAACAGTCTTACATTGCACCCACACAACTCACACTTATTATACACATCTTTGTTAAATGCTCGCTGGTTGCCACATTTTTTTTTATTTTTTTTATTTCAACACTTAAAACATATTCAACAGAGTTCGTGTTGACACCACACATGAAAGCCGATTCCTACACAGTAAATGACCAACTCCAACAACAAACTGCCATTTGTGGAAATGATTAAATTCAAGTAATACTGTCTACCACCATTGTTACTGACTAGAATACAAATGAGGTACTGAGAACCATAATGGCCAAAAGCACACCATCTTTGTTCCCACATTGGAGTGAAAATCAGAGAAACCAGTGGGACAGCGTTTCATGAATGTTTATACATAAAACAAGGACATACAGCACAGATAAGCCTGACTCATCATAAATCAACAGGTGTGAGCGTCAGAATAATGAACAAATGCTACAGTCTCTTAATCAACTATCATGTGCTTTATAGTTCTCAGTGCCTCAAATGGATTACTGTATGATAAAATCCAAAACGTAATACACTGTATCTCATCCAGACTCCCATTAAACAGCTTTGTGTATAACGTAACTATTACATTGCTGATGTCTGATCTAATTTTATTACATAGTGAGTGAATTGACAAATGTGAGGAGCGTGCCACCACGTAGTGGGATTTATACCAAGTGAACTGGGGTTAAAGTCTGTTGCAGTGTGCTAGCACCTGATGGCATTGATGTAAACTTGTAAGTGAGTGGTAAGGGCTAGATGTGCAGGCTGTGAATCCTGCACATTGTTTATCAGATCTGTACGTATTTGGCCCGTAAGGCAATTATGTCATGCCAGCTGCACATGTGCAAAAGTTCCTTGAAATATGCACAACTGAATGTGTGCTCGTGAACCTGATGCCAAGTTTCATAGAATAGCCATGTAGCAGAGCATGATACATTTAGTGGCTTGTATTTCAGATTACCGCATCTGCATAGTTTAACAGCATTCAAAGAAAAATAGCCAATAAATTCACAAGGTCTCAAAAGTTCAGATGTTCACATGCTCTTGTGCTCTTACTAAACAGTTGCCACTGATAGCAGAAACATCACATAATGAAAAACCACAGTCTCAATAAGCCATGAGCCTTCTGCTGTCGAATTCTGATGTGCTAGTAGGTGTTTCTCTGTGTTACATGAGGCATAGCATGATCTTTCTGTTTAGAAAAAGTGACAAAAAGCAGATTTCAGAGTACCTGTTGGCTCAACACAAAAGTTTTGTCTCAAGTACAGATAGTGTTGAGGATCAGTGGACAAAGTTCAAAACCGTCGTACATAATGCGTTAGATGAGTATGTGCCAAGCAAGATCGTAAGAGATGGAAAAGAGCCACCGTGGTACAACAACCGAGTTAGGAAACTGCTGTGGAAGCAAAGGGAACTTCACAGCAAACATAAACATACCCAAAGCCTTGCAGACAAACAAAAATTACGCGAAGCGAAATGTAGTGTGAGGAGGGCTATGCGAGAGGCGTTCAATGAATTCGAAAGTAAAGTTCTATGTACTGACTTGGCAGAAAATCCTAAGAAATTTTGGTCTTATGTCAAAGCGGTAGGTGGATCAAAACAAAATGTCCAGACACTCTGTGACCAAAATGGTACTGAAACAGAGGATGACAGACTAAAGGCCGAAATACTAAATGTCTTTTTCCAAAGTTGTTTCACAGAGGAAGATTGCACTGTAGTTCCTTCTCTAGATTGTCGCACAGATGACAAAATGGTAGATATCGAAATAGACGACAGTGGGATAGAGAAACAATTAAAATCGCTCAAAACAGGAAAGGCCACTGGACCTGATGGGATACCAGTTCAATTTTACACAGAGTACGCGAAGGAACTTGCCCCCCTTCTTGCAGCAGTGTACCGTATGTCTCTAGAAGAGCATAGCATTCCAAAGGATTGGAAAGGGGCACAGGTCATCCCCGTTTTCAAGAAGGGATGTCGAGCAGATGTGCAGAACTATAGACCTATATCTCTAACGTCGATCAGTTGTAGAATTTTGGAACACGTATTGTGTTGGAGTATAATGACTTTTCTGGAGACTAGAAATCTACTCTGTAGGAATTAGCATGGGTTTCGAAAAAGACGGTCATGTGAAACCCAGCTCGCGCTATTCGTCCACGAGACTCAGAGGGCCATAGACATGGGTTCACAGGTAGATGCCGTGTTTCTTGACTTCCGCAAGGCGTTCAATACAGTTCCCCACACTCGTTTAATGAACAAAGTAAGAGCATATGGACTATCAGACCAATTGTGTGATTGGATTGAGGAGTTCCTAGATAACAGGACGCAGCATGTCATTCTCAATGGAGAGAAGTCTTCCGAAGTAAGATTCAGGTGTGCCGCAGGGGAGTGTCATAGGACCGTTGCTATTCACAATATACATAAATGACCTTGTGGATGACATCGGAAGTTCACTGAGGCTTTTTGCAGATGATGCTGTGGTGTATCGAGAGGTTGTAACAATGGAAAATTGTACTGAAATGCAGGAGGATCTGCAGCGAATTGACGCATTGTGCAGGGAATGGCAATTGAATCTCAATGTAGACAAGTGTAATGTGCTGCGAATACACAGAAAGATAGATCCTTTATCATTTAGCTACAAAATAGCAGGTCAGCAACTGGAAGCAGTTAATACCATAAATAATCTGGGAGTACGCATTAGGAGTGATTTAAAATGGAATGATCATATAATGTTGATCGTCGGTAAAGCAGATGCCAGACTGAGATTCATTGGAAGAATCCTAAGGAAATGCAATCCGAAAACAAAGGAAGTAGGTTACAGTACGCTTGTTCGCCCACTGCTTGAATACTGCTCAGCAGTGTGGGATCCGTACCAGATAGGGTTGATAGAAGATATAGAGAAGATCCAACGGAGAGCAGCGCGCTTCGTTACAGGATCATTTAGTAATCGCGAAAGCGTTACGGAGATGATAGATAAACTCCAGTGGAAGACTCTGCAGGAGAGACGCTGAGTAGCTCGGTACGGGCTTTTGTCAAAGTTTCGAGAACATACTTTCACTGAAGAGTCAAGCAGTATATTGCTCCCTCCTACGTATATCTCGCGAAGAGACCATGAGGATAAAATCAGAGACATTAGAGCCCACACTGAGGCATACCGACAATCCTTCTTTCCACGAACAATACGAGACTGGAATAGAAGGGAGAACCGATAGAGGTACTCAAGGTACCCTCCGCCACACACCGTCAGGTGGCTTGCGGAGTATGGATGTAGATGTAGATGTAGATCTTCTCACTAAAAAACAACATTCACTTGTGATATCTGAAAGAGGAAGAAGTTGTGTAATTCTACTTTATAAAAAGATGTAGATGGCATTACGCCTACCTACTCGTGGTTGTCTCAAAATGGTTATCATTTGCATATCCCAGCATGTAGTACACTTCATGCTAATTCAACATTTTCTACATGCAGCCTTTGTGGTGTTGCAGTTTTAAATGCCTCTTAATTGTAAATAAAATTACTTTACCACTTCTAAAAATACCGCAAACAGAATTGCAGGAAGTATTAAAGGGAAGTGAATACTGAGTGACATTGAGTAAAATGTCATCATACTTTCACAAATGCTATGTGCGTATATGGTAACATAATGATAATGGGAACAATATCAGGTTGGAAACAATGTAAAAAAATGTCAAGCAGGAAACTGCTCACTGCAAATGAATGGTTCACCGACACCCAGACACTCATCTCTACTACTGTGGCTCCTGATGTGTGTATACTAAAACTGTAAGAACAGTGACAGATGTGCGACCATCTGATCTCATAACTGTCTGTACATCACTCACACTGCATCTTGCAGGATTTGGAACATAAAACTGGCAGTCACAGGTATTCCTTGATATGATCATAAATCACTACATTTGGAAGGAATGTAAATCTTCAAGAAATTCATTCTCACACTTGAATGAAGGGGTATTAGTGAACAGAATGTATTATTGATGAAATATGGGATATGCACTCGATGATAAGAAAGTTAAACACCCAGAAGCAGAAAGGAAACCAAAATGAAACTTGAAAGAATGAGGAGGTACGTGGCGTTATTTCAATGACTGCAAAATGGAGTCAAATTTACAAAGATCATGGCGGTATAAGCCCACATATCAGTACAACCTTGCACCCTCTCTGGCCTGGATACATGCACTGATTCAGGTTGGAAGGGTATCACAAAGCCATTGTAACCTCTTCTGAGGCAAACTGGTGCACAATTGTTGTAACTGTTTCTTGGTATTCCTGATAGTGGTACAGCAATTTGGTAGATGTCTGACCTAATCCCACACGTTTTACTGGGTACAGATCTTGGGATCCTGCTGGTCACGGGAGTACTTAAACATCCCACAGACAGTTTATAAAGACATGGGCCATATCTGGACAAGCGCTGTCCTGCTGAAAAATGGTATTGTAATACTATCACATGAAAGGTAACACGTGAGGGTGCAGGCAGTCTGTGATGTACTGCTGTGCCATCAAACTTCCCTTAGTCACTGACAGCTATGATCTGAACATATATCCGAGGGCTCCCCACACCATGACAACAGGAGTAATACTGCTCGACCTCTACATAGCACTGGAAGAATGAGACCCCTCCCTAGGTTGCTGCCATACTCACTGATGATTGCCATCCCAGGTATTGCAGAACTGCAATTTGTTGCTGAACACAATGCAATGCCATTAATCAGCAGTCCATGGTTTCCTGGCCAAAGCTCCATTGCAAACACAGGTGTTTGTGTTGTGGTGTTAATGGCAGCATACACATGGGACAATAATCCACTAGTCTTGTTATTGGTAGATTCGGACCAATACTGTGGGATGACACATAACACTGTAGGGAATCTGTAACTTGTTCTCAGGTGGAAAGAGCAGATGTGAAATAGTTATGATGTGTTTGGTGCACCATACAGCGATCCTCCCTTGTGGTGGTCAGATGTGATCAGCCAGAATCTTGGAGATGCATATGTTTACCCTTAAATTCCCATGCAGTTAACATCAGGCCATGAAATAACCACAAACCTGATTAAATCATTATTCAACCAGGTGGCCAAATGGACATGGGCAAAGAGATACCTATCAACCTATGTAGGGTACTTACAATGCTGTCTCACATGAGTATGCTGTATCTCTGTGTCCTTCACAATTATTACTAAACATCTGATACTGTTCATTCCCCTTACAGACCGTAAGAAGCCTGATGATAACAGTATACACAAACAACAGTACTACACTCTGGGGGCTGTTGTACCCGTCACAGGAAGTAAAAAAACTAATCATTTGCATATGATGTGTATGTGTACAAAGTTCCATTGACATCCATCATTGGGTTGCTCGGTGCTTCAGCGTTTTTGTCAGGCAGTGTATCTGGTTTAGAATACACTCAGAACTCAACCCTCTGCCATGGATTCTACAAACCATACATTGTATAGCTAATGAAATGGGACCACCAGTACAAATTTTGAGATAGGTTTTGGAGAGTTTTTCCCCACTCATTATTGTGATTTGTGACAAATATCAATTATTAAATAGTATTGTACGTCTCCATGAAGCTTTAAGAAAAGCAACTGAAACTGCATGAAAATAACTCTTGAGCCAAGCTTTAAACAATACCCAGGAGATTAATTGGTAATGTATCTTCAACCAGCCTGAAGTATGTTTCAAGTCAATTACATTTGTGAATTGTAAGGCAGGAGTAATAATATATACTGAAGTATAGCTGGTAGTGATATTTGTAGGACAGCTGAATAACTGCTCAACTCTTTCAAACCTACCGCAAGTTACAATTACTTTGAAACTATAAACAAAATGAATAACAAATACATAAATTTTCACTCTTGTAAAATGGTAAAAAGCACTGGATTCAGTTAACAGTTCAGCTGAAACTCAAAGATAGTACCCGCAATTGGCTGTCAGAACAGTTATGAGTAAGGAGTTTTCCAATCAGAGAGCACAGAAGGAAGTTGTGTAGCAGGGACAGTATATCCAAACAATAAAAGTTAAACAAACTTTTCTATATTAATACAAAATTATCACCTAACTCAGCTAATATTATTATAGATGAACCTGTTGCAATACATTTAGTCTGTTATGAGGGTTAATATCAATGAACATATCCTTAAAAGGCGTTTCTGTCATAATTTAATAAATAAAAGAAAATCCTCTGCTGGTAGAGACCTTATCTTTTGCTAGTTTTTTTTAAATGTGCACTGCTGTGAATATTATAGATTCAATATTTTTCTATAATGGTAACTATAGTGAGGAGAGAACCTCGAATTTTTAAATTCGAAATGTGATAAAATGCAAATTTCTACTAAGCTCTGCATATCATTGTTTGATTCATTTTAGGACAGTTTACTTTGTTGTCCAAAGAAAGAATAGAAATAATACTGAAACATCATCAGAGTACTTCCAACTGCAGTGTGTAGCCTTATAACCTCTTAATTGTTATGTCCTCACTTTGCTAATGCATGGGTTGCTTCTCCAAAAGATTTTCACATTACTATTATTGCATGTTATGTGAGTGATCTTACATTATTTAAAATTTAGGTACCAACTAATGGAGTGTGAAGAAGTTTGTAGTGTCATTATAATGAGATCATATGAAGAAATTGACTATGAAAATACATTAAATGAAATGATGCATTCAATTTTGATCTAGTTTTTGCTACAGCTCGAGGTTAATTCTTTCATGATATCATTCACTGTCAAATGAAACATGATTATCATCTGGAATATGAATTTTATGCTGGGGGAAAAAATATCCATCTACATCCATCAGCACAACAATAGGCTAGTGGCAGTTAAATAATAAACTTACACTACAGAAGTTATTGTTGTTGTTGTTGTTGTGGTCTTCAGTCCCGAGACTGGTTTGATGCAGCTCTCCATGCTACTCTATCCTGTGCAAGCTTTTTCATCTCCCAGTACCTACTGCAACCTACATCCTTCTGAATCTGCTTAGTGTATTCATCTCTTGGTCTCCCTCTACGATTTTTACCCTCCACGCTGCCCTCCAATACTAAATTGGTGATCCCTTGATGCCTCAGAACATGTCCTACCAACCGATCCCTTCTTCTGGTCAAGTTGTGCCACAAACTTCTCTTCTCCCCAATCCTATTCAATACTTCCTCATTAGTTATGTGATCTACCCATCTAATCTTTAGCATTCTTCTGTAGCACCACATTTCGAAAGCTTCTATTCTCTTCTTGTCCAAACTATTTATCGTCCATGTTTCACTTCCATACATGGCTACACTCCATACGAATACTTTCAGAAATGACTTCCTGACACTTAAATCAATACTGGATGTTAACAAATTTCTCTTCTTCAGAAACGATTTCCTTGCCATTGCCAGTCTACATTTTATATCCTCTCTACTTCGACCATCATCAGTTATTTTGCTCCCCAAATAGCAAAACTCCTTTACTACTTTCAGTGCCTCATTTCCTAATCTAATTCCCTCAGCATCACCCGACTTAATTAGACTACATTCCATTATCCTTGTTTTGCTTTTGTTGATGTTCATCTTATATCCTCCTTTCAAGACACTGTCCATTCCATTCAACTGCTCTTCCAAGTCCTTTGCTGTCTCTGACAGAATTACAATGTCATCAGCGAACCTCAAAGTTTTTATTTCTTCTCCATGAATTTTAATACCTACTCCGAATTTTTCTTTTGTTTCCTTTACTGCTTGCTCAATATACAGATTGAACAACATCGGGGAGAGGCTACAACCCTGTCTTACTCCCTTCCCAACCACTGCTTCCCTTTCATGCCCCTCGACTCTTATAACTGCCATCTGGTTTCTGTACAAATTGTAAATAGCCTTTCGCGCCCTGTATTTTACCCCTGCCACCTTTAGAATTTGAAAGAGAGTATTCCAGTCAACATTGTCAAAAGCTTTCTCTAAGTCTACAAATGCTAGAAACGTAGGTTTGCCTTTCCTTAATCTTTCTTCTAAGATAAGTCGTAAGGTCAGTATTGCCTCACGTGTTGTTATTGTTAAACATTAAAAAAGTATGTGCTATAGATAAAAAATTAACAATTTGAATGAAAATAAAATGGTCTTCATCCCATATGTTTATTTGAACACTGCAGTACTTTGTTAAGGATGGTTCTATTGGAGACAGTACACTCTTGCCTTCAGCCAATCTTTGACATCATGTTTTTTTCCCAGTCAGTTATAAAAAATTTATAGGACCAGCCCCAGTTAGAAGCCATACTTTTTGATTTTCAGTTTGGCGCTAATGCATCTGGTCACCGAGCTTTATGATAAAATGAAAACCATGTGGAAAATGCTCAGATATCACATAGTCTTCATACCAGAATTGTTAAAAATTATTTCATGTTTTTACTAGTGTTATAAGCAAATTATTCTGGGTGTGGTAACCATGGAATCCAAATAAAAGTTCCTCATTCTCAGAATAAAATTTAAATAAACAAACTATAGTTCACACTTGAGCCCCAGAGTTTCTCAGGCACAAACAACAGAAACAAACTGATGCATGCAATTTCAAACATATAAATGAAATTGAAGTAATTTTTTTGTTTTTCTCATCTCTGCTTCAATTGTATAAAGCAAAATATTAAAAACCTACGTTCATGTAGCTACACACTGAATACACCTAAGACGAAAGCAGCACAAGCAGCTGTTTATGACTTTAAGTGTATGGTGCAGCTTATGGGAATAAAGTAGAATATCTGCCTGTCTAGAAATGAATCAAGGGTAATGAAACTATTATTATTTATCTGTTTATGATGACTGTATTAAAAAGCAAGAAACTAACTTAAAATCAAATTTTTTATTTAATAACATCGTGTTTTTTGGACATTTTAAGTCTTGTGGCACAGTACTGAATGTATATTTTACCTCATATTTATATCATTGAGCAAATTCATATCACTATGGTCTCTCCTTACATATATGGGCTTAAGTGCTTGGATAGTTTCATAACAGGCAATGTGAAACCAAATGCTTCACAAAACTGAAACAGAAATAACTAATATAAAATAACTCATGACTTCATTAAGCAGTTTGCAGAACAAGGTGGGAAATAAACATAATTTTCTTCTTTCTCAAACTAGTCATACATTTTCTGAATTTACTTCACACTTACATATCATCCTTCAGCAGCATATCATCTAAAAGGAATTATTAATTTTAACTACACTTTTCTTCCAAAAAAAATTCTTATATTTTCCTTCTCTTGTATTGCTAAGCATGAAGACTGACTACCAAATTCGATCAATGGCAGGATATAGACAAGATACAAATGAGAGCTGTGCAATGCGTTTAGGGTTTGATTTGTCATAGGAACTGCAAGAAACTCAGGTGGAAAGCACATTAAGGCATTGTGTGGCACATGAAGAGTTTTAATATCCATCTCCTGTGAATTGTGGAACAATGCTTATTTGCATTCCATGTAAAAGTCACATAATGACATCTATGCAGAGGGGGACAGGCAGTTATTCTCTCTGCATGCCATCTGTGACTGGGATGGGAAGAAGAACTAATGATATGGCTACACTGTATGTCCTTTATCATACACTGCTCATGGAGTACATATCTACTTAAAGATACAATTTAAAGTAAACAACATACAGCTGTTCAATTTTCATCCAGCCATCCGAGTTTGGGTTTTTAGTGATTTACCACACAGTTTGCTTAAATGCTTGTTCATTCCTAATAACATCATGTTGTTCTAATTCCTCCCCATTGTTGTAGAAACGGGCCAAGTCATCAATTTACAAAGAAGACACTGGCAATGCGATGGTACACCCAGACAGATTAGTATAAAATTTCAAATTTTTTAATAACAATCCTTCTATTAAATGACATATTTGAACTGACAGATATTTCAGCTTAGGACATTTGCATATTACCACTTCATCTTATCACCAGATAATATGCACACATGCTGGCATACTAGTTCTTGATATGATATAATATTTTAATAGAAACTACACACATTTTTTATTTGGAGAATTCTATGAAAAGTGAATATTTTGTTATGCCAGTAACGTTTCCTGTTCCTATATTTGCTTGCAAATCAAAGATCTGGCATTGTCAGACCTTTTCTATATATTGTTTGTATTCAGATCTGTCTCTTTTTTCAATTTTCACATTGAAACTTAAATATAAACAGTACAGGTGTTACATCAAACAATGGAAAATCCAGGATGGAATGTAACAACACCAGAGAAGGAAAGTTGCTACTCACCATATAGCGGAGATGCTGAGTTGTGATAGGCGCAACAAAAAGATTCACACAATTATAGCTTTCGGCCATTAAGGCCTCTGTCAGCATTAGGCACACATACACACACACACACACACACACACACACACACACACACACACACAAACACTCACGCAAATGCAACTTGCACACACGTCTGCAATCTCAGAGAAATAAAACCACACTGACGTTACATCCATAGTCATGGAATGGCCCCTTGCCTAGATCACTTTTTGAAGTAGTGATGCTGTATTCTATTCACTGATGGTGCACAGATTTTGAAGTTGTAGGCTAGCAATTCAAAGATTTTGGGTTGAAACCATGATTGGCATTAAATCTTTCTTTTGCATTTCATGTTACTCTTTCCTCTGCAGTAGCTTTATGTAGATGGAAAATGAAAATTTTACCTAGATCAGTGTTCCACATTAAATTGTAAGTAATGCATACTGTTTGTATGAGCTGGATTTTGAATAAACAAAAGGAAGTGGCAAATAGCTTTCCACAAACTCGTTGCATCATCGCTATGAAAAAATGGTCACATTCACCCCAGTCATTACTCTGATAACTACTTTAATTTACTTACTCCCAAAAATTAATAAAGTAATAGATAATTCAAAGGATTCTGAAATGACTGCAGGTAATGAACATATATAAAAGTAAGTTAATTGTGATCAACCCGATGCTTTCTCTGGAGATAAGCGTGCTTCGCTAGCCTTTTTGTAATTGGAGATGGTAAGATCTTCCTTTCTTTTGAGTGGTGAGCCAGATGACGTATCAAGTTATTGTAGACATACAACTGAACATGAATTCGTAACAATAATCTGACTTTTAGCACACAGAAAAAAGGCTTGCCATTGTTGAAAAAACATTAAATGCCACAATAGAACTGTCAGGAAAATATGATTCATGATTACAATCCAAAATATTTACTTTTCAGTCTGATGTTTAAGAGAAAGACCTATCAGTCCAGATAAACTGTGTACAATGCCTATACATCACCTAATAACAAAAGTATACATAGCTAAATATAACAGAATTTAGAGTATAGATGTAAACAAACATGAAAATGCTGTTGTTCTGAAAAAATATGAAAAATGTGGTGGGGGAGAAAGGAACATATCCTTTGACCCCACAGAGCTCAAAAATAGTGGGCACAAATCAAGGGTGCCCGTGCTACAGTTTGTAGTGGGCAGCCTAGACTAGGGCGTATGGAGTATTTTAATATTTTAGAAGACGAATTACACCTTCAGATATCTATAAAAAAAAGTTTCAGTTTCGACTCTGTTAAAAACCAGCATAATACCTAACATGAAATCATGTTTTGAGAGAAAAAGCACCTGATCACACTGCATTTTTCCTTTCCCTGACAAATGGGGGTGCCCCCGGCACCAATGATAACAGAAGAATTCTATAAATACCTGGGGAGAAATATTACAAGATTAAATGGAAGAACTCTTAGGATATTGTTGCATATGTCATTTCAGTTATTCTTAGAATACTGTCAGTAAAATACCAAACCCAGGGTCAATAGTGCATATTTTATATTTCAGTACAGGTTCATTTGAGGCAAAACACCAGAAATTTATTACTAAGAGCCATTAACTTGTATATATACATTAGCAGTACCTAGTGGAAAAGTCTCTTTATCATTTACTTGTACAAGGGGCAAATAATCCTGACATCTCTGTCATTTTGACTCTGCTCTTCATTCTCTTAACCTGTGTTGAATGGATGAAAGACATTCTTCTGTACACTTTGAAATGTGAAGCAGAGTGTTACCGCATATTACTGATATTTAAATTTCAGTTGCACAGAATGGTTTGGTTCTAAACTTTTCTCTAAAGAGCAAATACTTGCGGCAGTAAATGAATGAAGTTACCTGTGGGTCCTCTTTGTGAGGTCTACACTCCAAGACTTTTGATGGCTGCTGCTTGGCCTGACTAGTAGCCGAGGGCTGTGCAGATCCTGGGGACTCACTGTTTTGCAACTGTAGACCCATAATCATGAGATTCAGCTTCTGCACTGAATCTTCTGTTTCAGTAGCATGCAAGGGCTGCGCTGGAGACTTGGTGTTCTGCAGCTGTAGGTCTTTCATCAGATGCTGTAGCTCCAGCACAGAGTTGTTTGTCTCATTAAAATTTGAGGGCTGTATAGAACCCTGGTATCTGGTGTCCTGCAACTGCAGCTCCATAAGCAGACAATTTATGTTCTGGATCGACGTATCTGCCTCAGTACGGCAGGGCTGTGTTGGATGCTCTGTGTTCAGCAATTGTAGTCCCGTTATCAATTGCTGCAGCTGCTGCACTGAGCACTGTAATTGACTTACGTGCACGCGTTGTGCAGATCCTGAGGAGTTGATGTCCTCAAATTTTACTTCGCTTATCAGCTGATGTAGCTCCAGCACCGAGTCCTTTATTCTTACTGCCGATTCTTTTCTCTCTACCACTTCCTGCTGCCTGTTGATGAGAAAAAGGTGAGAAGTTGAATATTTATCACGTAAGGAGCCCGAGAGATAATCTAAAACTAGGGAACAACAGACCTGCTGTTTTGTTGGATTGGCTGTAAGATCCGCGTATAATTATAGAAGATTTTACGTCTGGCAGCCCTTTTCCGCTCTTTACGATTATTCATCTTCAAAAAAAACATCTGAAAAACAAAAGTGCCTCTGCAGTAACGGGCAAGTGTAAAAACTACCATTCAGTTCATTTAATCAAATGGTGGAGTAAAATTAACTACCAGGAAAACTTAAGAGACATATCAAAATATAACAACTTTATACTAGAATTGAAAAGTCAAATTTTTCTGGTTGGCAAATTTAGAAATAGATCACACAGTGTTTAGGTCTTGTAGTGACTGATAATTAAACAGCGATACTTAAAAAGCCAAGAAAAATAGCAGCCTAATTAAAAAATATTGTTTTCAATGTAAAATTATTGATTTAATTACTAGAATTACATTCATGCTACTTACCTTTCCCGCTTCTTTTGCAACGTTATTTAATGAACTGAACGTACAGACTATTCTAGTATTGTCAAAGATATTATGTTATTTGCCACTATGGCCGCTTTTATCGTAAACAACAATGGTTGCGTCGTAAATTTTCATGTTAATA
Source organism: Schistocerca serialis cubense (assembly GCF_023864345.2). NCBI lineage: Eukaryota > Metazoa > Arthropoda > Insecta > Orthoptera > Acrididae > Schistocerca > Schistocerca serialis. The sequence goes on from NC_064640.1 coordinate 530,480,870, forward strand.
GTGACATTATATAACCAAAAGGCAGTTGCAAAGATCCCCTGCATTAAGCCTAAAATGTGCATAAAAAGGGTTGTAATATGCTACCATATTTATTTTTATTATTATTGATGTAAAGAGACTAGACATACAAGGTCCGTCAACCCCTCCCCCCCCCCCCCCCCCCACCGGCCCACAAGGACGAAATCTGTGTATCCCATCTGTCAACATTTACAGTAAATCTCATGTGCAAGTGTGACAATGTTATCTGAATGTTTGAATAGCAAGGGGTGGTTCGTGGGTAAAAGCATGGTATTTAGACGATAGGCTGTGGGGAAACAACCTAAAAACCAGATCCAACTGGCCAGCGTACCACTTCTCAACGTTAATCCAAGAAGCAGATTCGATCCAGGTCAGACTCGTCCTCCCCCAATGTCCTGGAAATTAAATAACCTGTAGCAGTTGTGTTGAGTGACTGCTATGATTAGTAGTAAGTCTAGCTGTGGTAGGTAATTCACCATCCCAGGTGTGGCTGCATTCACGTGGTGGCAGGTGGCAGGCAGTGATATGTTGGGGGAACAGTGCTGGTTGTAAAAAATCCCTCTCTTTCGTCATAAGCCATAGCAGCAAAGATGGTACTGAGTTGGCAGCCAATGCCCTTTGTGACATAGTGTTGCCTCGGTCAGTAAAGTGTGCTGGTGTCAGTACTGGTCCAGCAAATAGACAGCATGTGGTGTCTTTCCTCAGGTGATGGGGACATCTGGCACTGTGGTGCCATCACCACGCCAGCTGTAGCACTGCTTCATGAACAGATTAGAGTAGCCTGCATTGGACAGTGGACATGGAAGCTAGTCTGCCCCTCCCTCTCCCCTCCCTTGTTCAATATGAAGTACACTGGGTGAAGCAGGATAGTGGGATCGAATTGTGGGCCCCATCGCAAATGATGGCTGTTTAATGTGCCTGCACAGAGCAATGAAAAACAGTGACAGCCTGTGCCCAGACTGTTCGATCAACATTGTGAGTGTTTGCCTGCTCGGGCACTAAAGATAGTTGTCCCATGCTTCAGCTCTGGTCCACAATGAAAGCAACTGGCAGCAGATGATAGTCACCAAGCAGGAGGCTAGATTCAGACTTAGCAGAGGCAGTGGCCTGTGGCTAGTGATGGCAGTGTTCAGTGTTGGAGCTTGCTGACTGACATTGGCCCAAAGATTGACGTGAATCTCCCTTCGTGATTAGAGGCAGGCAATGACTAAGAATGAGTATGAAAATTTTGCAGTATATATGTGAGCCCGGTCTGCTAATGTTTCTGAGATCGCAGCAGATTCACATTCCAAGCGGAGGTGCAAGGCTCCACCAGTGGGCAACAATGACATCGTTGCTCCAGGTTTTTTTGTCACATCAGTAAATCGGCAGTCCTGGTGGCACTGTAATGGTGTTGCTACAACTCTTCTAGAAGGCCTGTGCGTCCGCAGTGTGTGGTCTAGTATACTGCCTCTGGATCATGGGGTCTTGGATTCAATTTTTGGCTGGGTTGGGGATTTTCTTTGCCTGTGGGCAGGGTGTTTGTGTTCTCCTCATTGTTTCATCATCATCATCATCATCATCATGATTCGTGACAGAGGCTAGACTGGACTGTCTAAAAATTATCCTGTGCAAAAATTAGGACTGTACAGGTGCTGATGACTGTGCAGTTCAGCTCCCTACAAACCAAACATCATCATAAGAAGTTCTGGCAGTTACTTCTGGAGCATCAGAAGCGAAACGGCATCATAAGAAGAGTGTCATACGATACCTCCATATATAGGACACAGAGAATGGATTCTGTGTATACCTATATCCCCCAGTGTCTTGCACACTGAATGTGCTCTAAAAGCATTTTCTCTGTTCTCAGACTGTAATGGACATCGTTATCCTTGTTGAGGCTTTCTAGGAATGATGTGGAGAAGGAGATTTGCGTTCACATATGGAACTGACGGGTTCTGGAGGGCCATACTTTGTGTCATGTAGGACTTCAATAGCCCCACATGAGTAGCGCCTGGGAAGGCAGATACATTATTTTGTCAGCTGTGCAGGACCATACAGCTATGTCACATACCTTCAGTCAGGAAATATGTTTGTTTGTAGAAATAAAAGTATCCAGACTGACATAGTATCAATACTAGGAATAAGAACAATCTACATACAGACCTAAAATCACTTACCTTGGTTCCAAAAGGGGTCAAATATTCAGGAACACAGATTTTCAATAAATTGCCAGAAACCATTAAAAACTTGGTTTCAGATAAAACACGTTGTAAACAGAGTTTGAAAGACTTTATGGTAGGCAACTTCTTCTACTCTGTAAATGAATAAAGAGACTGTTAAGTCAGCTTAAGTAAAAATGTCTGTTCAAAATGGTTCAAATGGCTCTGAGCACTATGGGACTTATCATCTGTGGTCATCAGTCCCCTAGAACTTAGAACAACTTAAACCTAACTAACCTAAGGACATCACACACATCCATGCCCGAGGCAGGAGTCGAACCTGCGACCATAGCGGTCACGCGGTTCCAGACTGAAGCGCCTAGAACCGAACGGCCACACCGGCCGGTAAATGTCTGTTAGACTTCACTTTTGACAGCACTTGGTCACAACAGTCAAGGTTAGGTATTTTGAGTATGATAAATTTATTAATAGTGCATAACAATATTTTATTCTGACAGGATGTTAATTCTGTAAATATTAGCTGTTCCAGTTTAGCGCATTGTATTCACCTATTTCGACAATTTCCTGACAAATAATCAGGGTAGTAAGTATTATATTAAAATGTTTTATGTTTTTACGCCGGCCGGTGTGGCCGCGCGGTTCTGGCGCTTCAGTCTGGAACCGCGTGACCGCTAAGGTCGCAGGTTCGAATCCTGCCTCGGGCATGGATGTGTGTGATGTCCTTAGGTTAGTTAGGTTTAAGTAGTTCTAAGTTCTAGGGGGCTGATGACCACAGATGTTAAGTCCCATAGTGCTCAGAGCCATTTGAACGACATGACCTTAGCACCGTAGTTCTGTCTGAAAAAAGTCGCACTTGTCGAGACGGCACTTGAGTCCTGCATCTGACAACATTCGAAGAAGACCACGCAAATTGGTAAAGTGTTCCTCTGGCGTATGAGCTGAGACGACAACATCATTTGGGTAGTTCGAACAGAACGGCACTTGAGCAGTCTGCTGTTCCAAGTAACGTTGAAAAATGGGGCTTGCGGCGGCACTGCCGAAGGGCAAATGCAAATACTTGAACAATCCTAAGCGTATAGTAATAACAAACACTTTCTGTGATTCCTCATCTAGTGGCGTTTGCAAATAAGCGCAAAGCTTGTCCATAAGATCCTCTGGGCGAGGCAACGGATAAGTATCAATTATTGTCTATGGACTGACTTTAGTTTTGAAGTCAACGCAAATTCGATTGCGACCGCAAGTCTTGGGCATCAAAACCAATGGACTTGCCCATTGACTAGCTGTTAGCCTCGGAAAGCAATGAGAACGGGTCCAGCCCGGAAAAACTTATATACTTATATGGATTTGGTGTCTGTTCTTTCGGACATGTCCTGCAGCCGTCTAGAACGAGATTAGAATTCTATTAATACCGTCAGCTGAGCACAGGCGTTGATATAGATCGACGGGGACATGTGAAAATGAGTGCCCCGACCGGTACTCGAACCCGGGATCTCCTGCTTACAGGGCAGACGCTCTATCCATCTGAGTCACCGAGGGCACAGATGATAGTGCGACTGCAGGGACTATCTCGCGTACGCCTCCCGCGAGACTCACATTCTCACCTTGTATGTCCACACACTACATTCGTAGTGTCCCACCCCAACACACTCATTACACACACTACATTCGTAGTGTCCCACCCCAACACACTCATTACTCGTGGAAGACATTCTTCTTCCAAGTCCCGTAAGAGTTCGGGGAATATGTGTGCATCGGCACAGAAGAAGAAGGTCATGACCGGTATCGCCAGAACTATATACTTAGATGGATATGGTGTCTGTTCTTTCGGACATGTCTATATCTATATCCATACAAGGTAAGAATGTCTCTTGATTGCAACACAGTAAATTTCACTGTCCTAGTGTGAGATTTGTAAGTGGCGGGCAAATTACACTGTCCGAGTACTGGGATTTCCTGTCCGTCGTTCGCAGCGAGGTGCGTGCTAGATTTTGACAGCCGTGGTGAGCCTAACTGTTCAAACATGGCACGATTAAGCAGAGTTACAGAAGCACCTGTGTCCAATTGAAAGTCAACACGACGACCAGCAATTTGTAGTCTTACAAATAGTCTGTTTGAATGGCGTCGCACTGCAGTGGGGCGAGACGAGGGCACTACCTTACTTGACTTACTGTTAGAACCTGTAGTCGGTTTTGAAAACACTGCATTCACAGAATGTGCGTGAGACCTGTTGTTGTGAGAGCGGACAGAATTGGCGTTCTTTTGTCGTTGCAAGCAAACTGCCTGGACTTGGCCTTTCTTTCCACATGAGTAACATGTCGCTTTGTGCGATGGGCAATCTTTCCGCTTATGGCGAGTAAAACAGTTGGGGTAAAATTACACGAGATTTACAGGCCTGCTTACTTTACCATCCTGTCTGTGCGTCTGTGCGCTCGCTTGTTGTGGCGGCTGAGTGGGGCGGACGCGGGCAAGAGGCGACTCGACCCGACAAATCGGGACCTGATCTCTGAAGGAGTGAAATCAATCACTATATCGTGGACTTAATGCCTGTTGCCATCTCAACATACCGAGAGATGATTTATTTTTGCTAATATGTGACGTTAAGCTCTTAAATTTTTTCCACACTTCTTGATTATGATGCTGACACTAAAATAATAAACAGTGTAAAAAGCAGCAAAGCTACAGAAAAACGGAGAAAAGCCGCCCATACTGTCGCTGTAAGTAAAAAACTAAATTTACGTCCATATCGACAGATGAACAATAGTCATGGCGATGCATTAAAGTGTGTTCCATCTTCTTGTCATAGAGCCAGCACCCAGCATTATTTTAGAAATAGTGAAATAACTGCCAGAAACCATCTGAAGATGAACCTAAAAACGTTCGAAAACCGGTTCATTGAATAAAACATAATTATTCAGATAACTGACTGGTTGCAGTTTTATGTAACTTATTTACATTCAATTAACAGTCACGGATTCTAAAATATCTGTAATGAATAAGCTTAATCCATAGAAAAACACCGAGCGAGGTGGCGCAGTGGTTCGACACTGGACTCGCATTCGGGGGGACGACGGTTCAATCCCGCGTCCGGCCGTCCTGATTTAGGTTTTCCCTGATTTCCCTAAATCTCTCCAGGCAAATGTCGGGACGATTCCTTTCAAAGGGCTAGGCCGACTTCCTTCCCCGTCCTTCCCCAATCCGATTAGACTGCTGACCTCGCTGTCAACCGATGATCTCGCTGTCTGGTCTCCCTCCCCAAACAACCCAACCCCTATAGAAAAACTTCTGTGCATGTCCATATGTTTTTTGGGTTCCAGGATAAGAGTAGCTGAGCCTTGCACAGAGTTTGAACGCAGCGCTCAATTTGCACCATTATCCCCAGAACCGATATGGCTCCCTGGTTCTGAGTCGACTTGATGGATTGAAGGTGCGGCTTCCTGTGCTTGTACCATAGGGCTGAGTGCTGTGTGTGGGGTACCCACAAGAGGTTTTTAGATTAAACGACTCTCCAACCAATCCACGTAACTACGGCTGTAGGAGACCTAGAAGTATTAGAGTGAGATCCAAAGGAATATGGCCCCCAGGGGAGAATATTAAAACCCTACTTAACTGGCGAAGCATTCGCAACAATGTGCTAGCGTTTGAAGTGCTCTTGAAAAGCAGTGAAGCTCACATAATACTAGATACAGAGAGTTAAACCCTGAAGTTGTTAGCAGTGTGTATGTGGGGAAAATTTAAGTGTATGTCGAAAGGATGTGGGATAATGGGAAATGGAGGTCGTGTATTTGTTGCTGTGGGGCAAGTCACTTAAATCCACCAAGATAGAAATTGGAAATTGAAGTTGCATGCGAGATTGTTTTGGCAAGATTCAGGGGTGGGCACAAAATTGTATCTGGATCCTTCTACCGACCAGACTCTACTGCAGATGTAACCGAAAACTTTACAGAAGACCTCTTTTCACTTGTACCTAAGTACCCAGTCATACTGTAGTCATCGGAGGAGTCTTTAATAAACCATGAATTGGGAAAATTACAGTATTGTTTGTGGCGGGTGAGACAAGACATTCCGTGAAACATTACTAAATGCCTTTGAAAGGTGGGTACCCGTTGGACACACCATCTTTCACCCCCTGTTAATTAATAGTCCAAGCAGAGGCATTGCAGCCATCCCAGCTACATAGTGAGCCATCAGGATGAGTAACTGTAAGAATGACAGGGGAATGACAAAGTTTGTTTGCCACTAGCGATAATAGTTGGTTATCTTTGACGTTGTGGAGCGATGTTACTCGGCGGCTGCAACTGAGTATCGGTGTTGGCTTCTCGGTCAGCAACAGCGTATCTGTAACAGTTGGGTTCATCATTGATTAGTGTCCGATAGATTGTATACCGGATTCACAGTGCAGGATGGTTTTGGCGGTTTGTTTGTGCGTTACTGTACGAGCTTGTCGGATTCCCTGCTGTAGACTGTTGGTCGGCTGTGATCAGCAACTGGCATATCCAGTCAGTGTTGCTGATGTGCACGGGCTTGCCGATGTTGTCGCTTGTGAGTGTATGTCAGCTCGCCATAGGTGGTTATGCCCCAGCTAGCAGTGTCTTTGGGCGCTTATGATTCTAACTATGCTTCGACCTCTTGATTTCGCAGAGCATGGACGAAAGGATTGTTCGAGTGTCTCTAGTTCCTGTATAGTCGTGTGGCGAGGTTTTTGCATACTTACTTGAGAGTTTCATGGCGGTATTTATTGTGAAGATCCGCCGTGCGGGTGAGTTGTGGAACGTAGCTAATCACGCATAGCACTTTGTTCTGTATGATCTTCAGGCAACGCAGGTGTGTAGGAGCTGCATGGCCACAGACGGGAGCTGTGTACGTCATCAGAGGTCTAATCATCATCATGTATATGGACCTCGACACCCCCTATTTAGTGTACTTTCTCTGTTGAGCATTGGCAGAGTTAATTGAGCCTCACGTGCGTTCTATTGGCAACGTATTCTATGTGGTTCCCCCTTTCTGGTCCAGCCAGACACCGAGGTATCTCACTTTCTCTCGGAAACGTATTATGTGTACCTGTTGTCTACAGTGTTGATGTTCGCACAGTAGCTTCGGTCTGCATGTGAACAAAATTGCTTCGCACTTCTCGACGTTTACTTTAATACGCAATCGTTCTAACAAAGGTCTCTGTAATCGTGAATTTAAGTCCGATTCTTTCCAGTCTTGCGCAAAGACAGCTGTGTCATCCGCGTAGAGGGCTAATGTCATGTTTTGTGTTGCTGGAAAACCATTAATGTAGAGGTTGAACAAGATGGACCCCAGAATGCTTCCCTGGAATACTCCAGCTTGGATACTGAGTTATGTCGATTGTTTGTCCTGCAAATCAGTGTTGAAATATCTGTTCGTGAGACATGAGTGTATGAGACGTACGAGTCCATCGGGAAAACCAGCATCGCTTAGTCTGCGTATAAGGCCGTTGTGCTAGAGACGTTCGAAAGCTTTTTCGATGTCCAGGAACACGGCCCCTGTGGCTTTTTTCGTGTTGTAGCCGCGTGTTGTAAGTTCGACTACGTGGAGGAGTTGTGTTGTTGAATGGTTATTCTTAAAGCCGATTTGCCCTAGTCTTAGGGTGTCATTGGCGATGAAGTGCCTAATAAATCACTTTAGTGTTACCTTCTCAACAATCTTGCTGAACAAGCACAGCAGACTGATGGGTCGGTAATTTTGTCGGAGGGAGTGGTCTTTTCCTAGCTTCCTCAACATAAGGACCTTGACTGACTTCCAAAAGCCAGGAAATCTTGGTTTTTAAGGTGGCATTCGTTATGTGTGCAAGGTATTCTGTGGCTCAATCCGTAGACTCTTGGAGAACATGGTTTTTAATGCCATCGCGATCAGAGGCTTTCCTAGCATTGGTATGCTTAATAGCCCCAGTAATTTGATTTGTACTAGTACGTCTGATTTCGTCGTGCTTGGGCTGGGCTACAAGTTGTGTAACTTCCAGGTCCGTTTCAAATGTGAATACTGGCTCTGAAGGAGCCAAATTCTGCATGAAGCAATCTGTAAGTGTTGCGGCCATAAGCTGCGTTCTCCTTCGCGGGCTATGTAGGGTCGTCTAGTCCTTCGAGAGTAGGAATGTAATGTTTCTTTCTGGTGAAGTATATGGCTAGCTTCCACACGCCAGGACGTGTGATATTTGCGCTGCGAGTTTCTGCCCCCGTTGCTCGTTTCTAAATGTTTGTATTTTCTCCGGTATTAGTCCCTGGTGTCTGTTAACGTGCATTTTATAGAACGGGAGCCTGGTACGCTGCGAGTATCTCCTGAGGCGGTTTCTCATTGTGAAGAGCCCAGGGTTTCCTGGGGCAGGCCATCGATTGTTGTGTTGTATGTGGAATGGCGTCAGACATAGCGTCTTGGATAGCAGTAGTGAGAGCCTATACGCCTCATCAATTTGTTGCGTGTTGTTAATTTCATTATCGTCCGGAATACGACTATTAAGCGTTTCCTTGAACAGAGTCCAATTCGCGCGTTTGTAGTTCAGTATTCTACGTGGTTGTGCGTCGTGCAGTGTTTCTTCCGTGTGCAGTATTACAGGCATATGGTCTGAGTCCGGATCGTTTTCAACCGTAAGGTTGAGTGTGCATGTGATGCCCTTGATGAGGGCTATGTCTAACACATCTGGCCTGAGTCTGGCCTGTGCTGGCACGTACGTGGGGATGTCTGGCCCAAGTGTAATGTAGTTTCAGCCTAGTACACGTTTGTATAGTTTCTTGCCGTTGGAGTTACGTATTCGTGAATTCCATTCGAGATGTTTTGCGTTTAAATCTCCAGCGGCGATTAACAGCTGTGCTATGTTGAGAACTGTACTGATATCGCGTGTTACTATGTTTTTAGGTGGACCAAACAGCGAGATCATCGGTCCCATTGGATTAGGAAACGATTGGGAAGGAAGTCAACCGAGCCCTTTCAAAGGAACAATCCCGGCATCTACCTGAAGCAATTTAGGGAAATTACGGAAAATCTAAATCAGGATGGCCGGACGCGGGTTTGAACCGTCGTCGCCGCGCCTGATTAGCCGAGCGGTCTCAGGCGCTGCAGTCATGGACTGTGCGGCTGGTCCCGGCGGAGGTTCGAGTTCTCCCTCGGGCATGGGTGTGTGTGTTTGTCCTTAGGATAATTTAGGTTAGGTAGTGTGTAAGCTTAGGGACTGATGACCTTAGCCGTTAAGTCCCATAAGATTTCACACACATTTGAACAGTTTTTGAACCGTCGTCGTCCCGAATGTGAGTCCAGTGTGCTAACCACTACACCAGACTAGAGTGGAGAGAAGCATGAAACCGGTCTTCGGACGAATGATGACGACAACGACAACAACAACAACGTGAAAGAGGTATTAACTTCCTGATTAACATCGTTGTACAGTGGGATTTTTAAATTAGTTATGCTTTTAAAGTTGCGTTCGCTACACAAATTTGCTGGTTATCGTAGTCTCTATTGAAGATGATATATTTGTGCTATCCATGTCCGTCTGAAATTCTAAAATTAAAATCTTTAGTGTAATTGATTCAGTGATTACTAGTAGGTGTTGTGCACAAGAACGAAGTTTTAAGAAGACATCCAGTTAACGCACAGGATTCAAAATAACTGATGGTTAACCACTCGCTATTTTTTTTTAGATAAATTGCTTTGATTGCCAAAATTTATGGATGTTTCTTGGACCTAATGGTTTGAAATTAAATACTCCTGTAATTAAATCAGAATATCCAGTGAGTTAGGGAAGCCTGAAAATAATCACATAATCACTACTGTTAAGCACTTGTTTCTCTGAAAGAACCTATAATCCCTTTCCCATTTGGTAGAGATGCATTATCTTCGGTTGGGAACTGCAAAGACATGTCTTAAGCAAGTCTGTGAAAGTCTGATCTTAGTCAGCCAATCGCATTGCTTGGCGTAGAGAATCAGTTAGCAAGGCCCGCATGGCTTGTGGACAAAAGAACACATTCTACTTTCCGGCCTACTGTTTCATGGTCTTGCTGACCTGTTTAGTATAAACGCATTGTCTTTTGGTAAAGCAATTGAACACAAAGGAAGGACATCTTATGGATTATGGTGAGATGGTTGTTCGCTGACGCTGCCTTTGCGTTTTTATATATATGTAGCAATGAAAAAGGTTCCGTTCGAAGTCCGCACAGTCCAGAATCGGTATTCAAATAAGAAAAAATCGCTATGAGCATTGAGGCAATCAACCCACCGATGCATCCTTCTGAAGGTACCCGTTTGCCAAAACACTTGTCCTGCTGCGTGGAGAAGTCCGTAACTGCCTGCTGCACATCCTCGTCTCACAGGAATTGTTGACATTTCAAGGTCTGTTTTAAGGGACCGATAGGGTGATAATCGAATGGGGAGAGGCCAGGACTACAGGGCGGGTGATCGATTGTCTCCCACTTGAGTTGGCGTAACTTCTGCGTTACGAGATTTGTGATATTGGGACGTGCGTGATTGTGAAGCAGTAGCACTCCTCGGTGCACCATTCCACAACTGTGATTTTCGACAGGCATGCTGTTCCACAAACATTGTTCTTCTCGACGGATGTTTTGACGCACTATCCTTGATTTAGCTCTTAAGATTTATCTCTCGCAGACATTGCTTGAAAACAAAAACCGTTGTACGCATTGTATTTGTAATTCCAAGAGATAATGCATCAAACATATATACAGCAACGTTTACTTAATTTTGAGAAGCGCTCAGTGTCCAGCGGCGAAAAGATATTGCGTAATATCCAAGGTCCATAATTTGAAATGATTCAGCATGGAGATAATAGTTCTTCCGTCTCATTTATTGTTTTATTCATCCTTTCACATAACATTTAACACGTGTTTCCAAAATGCCACAAGTAATTATGAAAGCATAAAAATTGGAGTTCGCTGCAAATTCCAAAGAGTTCCTCTAGATATTAACTCAAGTTAAGTTGAGAACAGATGACGCAATTCGCGCCAATCAAGCATAATGTAAGTCAAGTATTATATTCCAGAACATACCATAAGTCAAAATAACATTAAGATAAGCCGGCCGGAATGGCCGAGCGGTTCTAGGCGCTACAGTCTGGAACCGCGCGATCGCTACGGTCGCAGGTTCGAATCCTGCCTCGGGCATGGATGTGTGTGATGTCCTTAGGTTACTTAGGTTTAAGTAGTTCTAAGTTCTAGGGGACTGATGACCTCAGCAGTTAAGTCCTATTGTGCTCAGAGCCATTGGAACCATTAAGATAACTTCCGTTTTTAGATTGTTCATCAGATACGTATTTGCGTGAAGAATTTTAGTAATAATATCTGACAACAAAAGTAACAAAATTTGAAAATGTAAAAATCAGGGTTCCCTGTTACGTTGCAATATCGATTACGTATCGATAATAAAAATAAATAAAAATCTCAACAGAAGTGTATACTTTATTGGCATTTAAACCAGAATGATAAAAATAGTAAAATGAATGTTGATTTATTTTTAGAGCATTTTCTGTTAATTATTTGCAAACTAATTTCCATGATAATTAGAAAACTCTGTAAACGTGCACAGATATAAAGTATATAATTTACGTACGAAAACCAATTCGAGATGGTAGCGTACAGTTCGCTAATTGAGCAGAAGTTCCAATAAGACTGGATTCATTGCAATGTCTATCGTTGTGTGCCCTTCGGCATCCAAGAACAGAAAAATAGCACACTGGTCCCGTTTTGACGCATTTGGTAATAATGTCGCCATAATTGACGTTTCTACATTTACCGCCCGCAAGTCGGAAAGACACGGATATCACACTAATCCATTTCCTACGTGTCTGTGCTTACATACCTGCAACGGAGTCACGCTACGTTGCAAATACGCTGCAACAACGATCTAAAACAGAAACTTTTTGATCGCCCCTTGTACGTTGCGTGGAACATACGATTTATTTACGCGAGATACTTCGCAGTTGCGTTTCATGTGGTCATTGCTAGCCCTTTATTCGAGTTGACGTTTCTGTTAGAACGCGTGGGAATCAGTATATAATTTCTATCGCGATATGCTTTGCAATTCTGTCTCATCTAAACGATGCTAGTTCTCTATTCGAGTTCACGTTTTTGTTAGGCCACTTGGGAATCACTATCTGATTTCTGTTCAGTCATCAGGGTCTGCAAGTTACTTATCGTTTTTCCAGTCATAAAATAATACTATGTGCGTTAATGTGGATACAGGATTACATGTCGCTGTCTTTTGTATACGTATGATCATGTAAAGTCACGTGGTCAGCTGAAAGGCATTTGTATGTAAGACATGAGATTCTGTATTCGGTTTGTGCACAGTATGTATTTACGGATTCCGTATTCATATAGTGTGGGATACTTACAAGGTTCCTTTTCCCTCATGTGATCTATGTTCGAATCCTTGGATGTGTTTACTTACTAACTCCGTTAACGAACAAGCTACATCCGTTTTCATTATACTTAAGAATGAGAGGGTTCAAATGGTTCAAATGGCTCTGAGCACTATGGGACTTAACATCTGTGGTCATTAGTCCCCTAGAACTTAGAACTACTGAAACCTAACTAACCTAAGGACATCACACACATCCATGCCCGAGGCTGGATTCGAACCTGCGACCGTAGCAGTCGCGCGGTTCCGGACTGAGCGCCTAGAACCGCTAGACCACCGAATGAGAGGGAATAAATTGCCTACAACAGTGGTGGTAAAATAAAATTGTCAGCTAGCAAGGAAAGTATGCGTTGCAGTGGAGCTGTAAGACACGTGGTTGCAGTGATAAGTGTTACGTCCTCGCTAATGGACGCAACTCGAGCCGGTGCGCTTAAGACAGTTTCCTCCTGGCGCCACGAGTGGCCCTCTGAAGTTAGCTGCCAACCACAAGCGCGACCCAATCAGCAAACTGCGCTGCGCCGCAAATGAGATGGACTTCTGCGTTGTGATAAACGGTGGCCACAGGCAGCAACGGGCTTCAAGTTCGGCGCTGGCGTACCAGACTTAGTATGGCGTAAGAATTTCGGTATTTTGCTATTGAACGATCTCACTTCAGTTTATTGGGCGTTGTAGGATGCAGTGTACAATACCATTTGCAGTGCACGACTCACACGTATGAGGAGTGGTCCATCAACACAGGTAGAGAGTAGCTATTTGAGCTCTGTTGTAAAAATTATGGTTTCAGTTTATCTTGGTTTAGCTTCAGTTTTTTTTTAAAGTTAAATGCCCTTAGTTATATGTTGCGCTATGAGAAAGTTCCTATTCACTACAGCGTATGAAGTTAATCAGATCGTGTTTTTGTTCACTAATGGCTAAATTTCATATGAAAGGAAACGTTTCAGAGCATTAAAACTTGGTGCATAGTACATTATAAACTCACAATTTAAAATCTAAAGTAGTGACAGGCGTTCAAAGTATATAAGAAAGAATTATTTTTAATTTTATCTACAACAGCCTTTTTATTTCCTCAAGTATCAAGTAACAGCACCATATTTCTCTCAATATATAGTTAAAATATTCCATAAGAAATATTTATAAAATGTATTTCCCTAGATAGCTAGTGTACATTACAAATGGCAACCTCAAAATATAGGTAACCTCTTACCCCTGGCACTGCACTGTGAAACTCTCTTATCCATATAGGTGTGTCATTTTGCTAATAAGTAAAGGTCAATACTGTGGGTTAAAGTAATGCAGACTGCCGCTAGAGATGACAAGGAAGCCACTTTCCAACTGTTTACAGGGTGTCCATAATTAAAATTCCAGTTTCAAAACGCTGTTGAATGATCCTTACGTTGCCATCCATGGAGAGTGAAATGAGAAGTCAGGACGGCAGTAGATTTGTTCAGTTAATTTCATTATTCCAGCCCTCGGCCACAGTACATCACGAACAGTTTGGTGGAGGCGTTCAGTTGCCTCTCTTGCGAAACAATAGACGTCTGGCATTGCTGACAGCGGAAAGAGCGGGGCCGAGAAAGGCATCACTTGAATGCCACGGTCATCGACGTTTCCAGTTGCGATTGTGGTGACAGTGTGGTGGAGCAGCTGACGATGGCTGTCAACTTCCTCCAGTGAGTCAGTGGCTCCTTCATTTCTCAGGGCAGGTGACCCTGCCTTGTGATCGTGCAGCGCACCCCAGACTGCATTCCGAAATGTCGCTCCAGGTGTCACAGGCTGTGTGAATGAGAGAAGAATTGATATGGTACACGAATGACTGACTACTTACACACTTCAGACTACGTTATTTTACGGTTTACGGCACATACTCCAAACACTTCTATGATGGCAAGTCAGGAAACGCTTCTGTCCCTCTAGCGTATTGCAGTGCCAGCTGTTGCTGTACGGCGCTCAGCTGGCTCTGCTTCGTAACGCCAGTTGGCTGTGTTTTGCTTTGCAGCACTTAACACTATCACCCACCTCCGGCTGGCTCTGTTGCGACTCACTTCCACTCTGGCATATTTTTTGACCGAATACGGTGGACATGCTACAACGCCTTAGAAAGAGAAGCACTGCTCAGAATGACGTCAAATTTCATCAGCATACTATTCACGCAGGGGATACGTCGTGGAACAAAAAAGTTAATGAAAATTTTGCTAATAGATGTGGTGTAAGCGTCTTAACGTAAATGGGATCGACTACAAATGACACATGAATCACAATGTGCAGCTATTGTTCTGCACGCTACACATCCTGTACTGTTCAATGTATGTGACTGCACAACTTCGAGGTATTGCCACACTGGATGTGAAAAATTGATTTTTATCTGTCCTGAGTCCAAAAACACCATAAAAAGCAAAATACATAGCTTTTTAATAGTCCTGGGGCCAAAAACCGCATAAAAAGCAAAATGATATTGGTTTTGTCGTGTCGTGAGACCAGCACAAGATATGTTCCATATGCTGTTCACCGTTGTCTGCCATTAGTTGAAGTTGAGAAACAGCATGCTCCATAACAGATCTGAGTGTCTCTGAGATCACGTTCAGAATGCGGTGCGCAATGCATGCCTTCAGTCCAACTACGTTCGTAACTGGAGCACTGAACACATCTTTCAGACAACTGCGCAGACTGAAGTCACAGAAACGAAGATCAGATGATCTGACAGTCAGGCTTGAAGTAAACGACGCTAATAATCCTAGAATTTCCGAAATGGCTCTGCAGCAGCCACTTCACTGGCTGTGTAATGTGTGTAGAGCCATCGTGCATAAAAATGAACCTACCCACAGATCCACGCTGTTAAATAGATGGAATGACGCTGATGCGCGAAAGACTCTTACAGCTTTTACCAGTTGCAGTACAGGTAACAGGACCCACAGGACTCATCTCCTCGAAAAATACGACCCTAAGATAGACGATGCTGTCAGCCTACACCACACAGTTGGTTGGGTAGGACTGTTAGGGAGAAGAGACCAAACAGCGAAGTCATCGGTCTCATCGAATTAGGGAAGGACGGGGAAGGAAGTCGGCCGTGCCCTTTCAGAGCAACCATCCCGGCATTCGCCTGGAACGATTTAGGGAAATCACAGAAAACCTAAATCAGGATGGCCGGACGCGGGATTGAACCGTCGTCCTTCCGAATGCTACACCACACAGTCACCTTTGCAGGATAAAGTAGCACCAGCTGATGTGCATGTGGATTTTCTGTTGCTCATATTTTTCAATTATGTGTACTGACATGTCCTTGGAGATGGAAATGGGCTTCGCCTGTCCACAGAATGTTCCACGGTCATTTATTGTCCACTTCCATACGAGTAAGAAATTTCAGAGCGGACATCTGTCTTGCTAGCAGAACAGCAGGAAGCAACTCCTGAAAATGGGTGCCGGCTGCTGTGACCGAGCGGTTCTAGGCGCTTCTGTCCGGAAACACGCGGCTGCTACGGTCGCAGGTTCGAATCCTGTCTCGGGCATGGGTATGTGTGATGTTCTTAGGTTAATTAGGTTTCAAAAAAATGGTTCAAATGGCTCTGAGCACTATGGGACTTAACTTCTGAGGTCATCAGTCCCCTAGAACTTAGAACTACTTAAATCTAAATAACCTAAGGACATCACACACACTCATGCCCGAGGCAGGATTCGAACTTGCGACCGTAGCGGTCGCGCGGTTCCAGATTGCAGCGCCTAGAACCACTCGGCCTTAGTTAGGTTTACGTAGGTTTAAGTAGTTCTAAGTCTAAGGAACTTATGACCTCAGATGTTAAGTCCCATAGTGCTTAGAGCCACTTGAACCATTTGAAAATGGGTGATTTTGTATGGATGGCAATGCAGAATGTTTCGTAGGATTTTATCCACCGTGCTCGCAGGCATGTTCAACGTTCGGGTAATTCCTCGCGCACAACACGCTCGACCTATCCTGCAAAGCTATAGTCACATCTTCGACAGACGTCGGATCAACTGCTTTCCTGCTTCTGTCATACTGCACTTCAAAAGAGCCTGTCTTTTCGAATTTTGTAATCATTGTCTTCAAACCCTTAGCTGAGATTGGACAATGCCTTTTTTCATATGCTTGAGTATCCGGCACTTCTGCAGGGCTACTAGCGCCTGGTCATTGTCCTCGTAAAACATCTTCACCAACCGCGAATGATCATTCATGGAGACAGTCATATTGGGCGTCTCTGACGTAGTCGCGTGCTGCGCGTCTATTGGTGCGCATATTGTGACGCCTGCAGTGCCATCTATTGGTCAAATTTTCGTTAAAATTATTTTTTGTTTAAGGTGTTTCCCCCTGTGTCAATAATAAACTGTTAAAATTTAACGTCATTCTGAGCAGTGTTTCTCCTTCTACAGCGTTTTAAACTGCAACTTTAACTATAGACACCCTGTACAAACGGATGGTGTAAATGTAGCTATTTAGATGTGTCAGTGCGCCCTTAATGTTTAATTACAGTGGGGATTATTTCGTCCATTATGCCACGAAAAATTTTATGACAGACTAGTTGGAACCAAATATTAATCACGGAGCGATCGGAAAACCGCACCGGCCGATTTTCTGCACTCTAATTATTCTCCGCAACTCACCTCGTAACCTATCACCTGCCTAGTCCACAGGCCGCTAAGACAGCGGTTTATGTGAATACGTTTTTGTAAGGATGTACATACATCCACACTTCTGTTACGTACCTTGGAATTTCAGAAGGTAGGTATTATTCTTTGACCCACAAAGAGCACAAACAATTTATTAAATCCTCTAATGAAACTGATGTAATCTATGGGCCCCCGAACATGTCTAGCACACTTTAACAGATCACGTCGCATAGTAACTGTACAATAATAGTGATAGTCAGTCGCACTGGAGATCAGCTGCATCACGTTCATTGATGCATATCGTTTGAGCTGCCGCCAATCAACAACGGCAACTAGTGGCAGTTCTTGCTTGCTTGAGAAATCAAATAGATGAGTAGATGCCTAACCGTTGGTATAAGTAGACCTACATGGGACACTTCCAGCTGACAGCGACAGAAACTCCAAACTCCGGGTCGCCGAGACATACCAAATTCAACTTCGTGGCTGTATGTCATCTCATGCTACAATACTGCAGGATGTCCATTGCGAAATATTTTACTAGTACTGTTGAATATATTGACATTCGCAAATAGATTACCGTAAATACTGTCGTCTTGCAACGTCATTAACTAAACTTCTACCAGCTGCTAGTAGGTCTCTGTTTATAACAAAAAGTAAAGCCTTCCTCAACCTGAATGCTGATGTGAATACCCCAGAACTTAACCCAGTGCTGTTAGATCTGGTATGCGCTTACCTATCTTTGCCCGATGCGTGGGATTAATTGAATTTTCATATGGGATCTGCAAGTTAATGAGGACTCCGAAACACAGAACAGCTTGAAATTTTTCGCATTAACAAATCATTGTCAGACGCGAAAGAAGCGATAAATGGCAGAAAAAAATTCTGGGTTGTCTGTAGATTAAACCGCAGACTTTTCATGCTGGTTGACTGACACTCGACCACTATGCCAAAGTTTAAGGGCCTTAGTTCTCTCACTTAAGCTCTGCCTTATATGATACGTTCCCACATTTTTTTTTTTTTTTTTTTACACATTGTAACTTACATTTGTATCACTCTCCTTTCCAGACATGACTCCTTCGGATTGTATGAGAAAAGAAATTAACCAATAAAAAACAATAAATCGCTGGTAGGTAAGCTTGTAATGATAAAGATGTCAAACTAAAGCATCAAAATGGGAACGAAAAACATTTTAAAAAGTTGTTCTTCAGCTCGTTCTTGTCTTCTTGAAGGCACGCCATGCAATGATACTCATTGGAGATAGGAACTTAAGTGTCCTACTTGATGAAAATGACACGAAACTGAATGAGAACAAATAAAAAATTGTACTTCTATATATATTTTACGTAAAATGAAGCCTAAGCATCTCTAAAAGTGTTTTCTGTAATAAATGTCACATTTCCTATGTAAAATGTGATGTTATATCATCAAGTAATACCGCAGATCATACGTTACAGGAGACTTTGTTCCCATATAGCAACGGGAAAAATGTCCCATACGCCAAGCGCAAAAGTTTCCTGTTCCGTCGGTAGAAAACGTGTTACATCCGGAAAAAGGACTCCTATTTGAATGATAATTTCTTCTTAACCCACTTCCAAGTATTTTGGTCTGTGCAGGTGTGGTGTAGACTATGGTCTCCTCTACTGATAAAAGACCACACAGGTAGCATGTACCATATTTTGTAACATCAAATGCGTACAACGGATGTCATTAAAATCAAGATATACATTTTTCTGTTTCTAGCCTGTTTGAAAAAGGAGAGTAATGTTCTTCTCAAGGATAATGGTGGTCACCCTGTTAACTATCATTTATAATGTTGAGAGTGGTCCAGCGGCCTTCTAAATTTACCATGTCATCTTGGAAGCTTTTGTTTCGATGCTGAGTGAGATAGAGATTATGGGCAAAGCCACAATACTGCTCACAGTTATTTGCCATTTTGAGTGCTTCTAGCAACAGACCACGTTCTATAATCTTCCTGGGTGCATTACATCTTCCTGTCTCGTGGCATCTGAGTATATGTCCTGCATTGTCGACGATGATCATTTTGGTGGTCCATATGCAATGGTGTGGGGAGGCGTAATGTTGAACAGGCGTACTGATCACAACAAGTCTTTAAACATGGTTTACTCACCACCAGTCAACGTTATTGTGACACATGTGTGTCTTTTCAGGGGGTGGACATCTCAACTGTGAAAGAGTCAACAACATGGACACAGCTTATTCCGAAGAAAATGTATTCAAACTAATGTATTTTTTCGATGAAAGCTTATAGAAAAAATATATAAAAATATCAGTTCCTTGTCATAAAGCATCATGCGTTGGAACTATATGGGATATTAACACCCACTCTCTGTGTTCCTTTCACAAGAGCGCTTAACTCACAAACAAACTCAATGGTTTTGGACACAATCAAAGCGCATTCTGACAAATAAATATGAAAATAATTCTATGATTTAAGAGGGAGTTCTTTACTGGTTCTGAACACTTTGTTGTTTTTGCTTTGTATGACAAATATTACGCTATTTATTATATTGAATTTTTTATGTTTCAGTTTGATAAACAGGCTAATTACTTCATAAGGGTCTATATTACACACATGGTCGTTAATTTGCCAAAAAATGCATACTGTGTCATTTCGATTGTACGTACAGAGGCAGCTGTAAATGTCAAAACTTGGTTTTCTGGAGGGAATACCTCAAATATTTACTCAAATTGTTACAATCTACTTTGTCGACAGATGATATTGCAGAAAGTTTTGAAGATAATGATTAAACTGGTATGTTCCCACTTTGTGAAAGTATAAGACGACAAAAGATTTGTGGGACATGGGACAATGGACATTATTAGTGTGTGTGTATGTGTGTGATCGCATCAGTTTACACAGTTCAGGGGAAAATATCTTTCAACATATTCAAAGGAGTATACATAATTTTTTGGCCTAGAAAAATTCTAACTCTCCACATATGACGCCGTTCTTACGCAATTCAAGTGAAGCTTGGGTAATTTTTCGGAACTACCACAGTATTCAAAAATATCTTTGAAAGTGGTGCCATTTTCACGAATTCAAAAAAAGCTTACGCAATTGTGATTGGCTGCCCAGTTTTAATGCACATTCAAATACTATGTTGTGGTTCCCTGCTTCGTTTTAATGCCACTAAAATACTTATTGCATAATGATGACGTCAATGATAAGGATATGACATTTATAAGGATATTACATCATCAATAGGAGGAATCTGATGCTACTTTCTGAGTTCTGTTTAAACAATGTGACGATACTGATAGTAGAAGTAATGGAAATGCCTGACCTCTGACTCCCAATTAACAGATACATTTAGCCTTCGTTGCTAATTTCCTGCTGTCTCGACCACAGTCAGCATGGGACTCTCATCTGGCTGGGGTTTCTGATAGCTAAATGGAAAGTTAGGAAGCAACATGGGAATTCAGCAGATCAGAAGTTCGACAGGTCCGACAGAACACTTGAACACACTATTCCACGAAAACAAATGGTAAAGCGAGGTAATCCCTTACTAGCTAATTACGATTTATTCATATACACATGCCTGTGAACTATTCTTGCAGGACTATAAGAAATGAGCAAGTAATTCCAACTTGTACGAGCGTTTTGATAATGCCTGAAGCCCCTAATAAGAGAGATAGCGCACTGAGGGATTCGACGAAATAATTAATAGGCACAAGAACTGAGGAAGTTGAAGCTCAGGGAGGGGCAGTAGAAAGTACTATTATGAAAGCACGGCTAGCTTCATTGCGGAGACTGACTGAGATAAAAACCGTTGCATTTCTATTTCATAAAGGAGGCTGCATTAAGGTAAATTCGAAACAGAACTAACCTAAACTATGAGGTCCATTGTTGCTACTAAGAGTAGTATGCATGCACAAGCACACCTATAAATTGTGGCAGCACCTTCCCTATTGAAGATCACAAACCGACTCCAACTAGGAACTGTGAATGACAGGACGAAAGGGACTGCCATCAGTTTTGTTAGTGCAGCCACTGCACCTCAGTATGTGTCTGCCTGCAGAAGGAAGCACCTATGATCAACCTAAACTGGGTGAAAGTTAAGATTTGTTTGAGCCTGTAAACCCAGCTGCGACAGTGCAGAATGTGAGGAGTTCCTGGAGTGGTGGCAATTTTACAATAGAGCAGGACAAATCAGTGTCCCTGTACTACAAGGAAGCTGTGGCAAGAAATTCAAAGTAACAGTTCGACCAGCCTTTGTGTCTGTTCACCATCTTGTGAATTATTAGGAATAATCAAATTAATGCTCAGAAAATTGCTCTACCCCCATGAGAGTAGTAAGTGCATACACTGAGCACAGTAGGCATGTTTTTATTGCACACCTTTTTTGACAAATCAATGAAATTAATTTTACTTTAAGATGAATTAATTAAATTATTTTTCTTTTAGTTTTTGATTAATTATGTTTCTCAGTGTTTTCAGGTGTTACACAGATATATTTTTCAGGTCCTACACAGATATATTTTTATCCCTTTCTGAGGCAGATGCAGATAATTTATTAATTAATATATTAACTTATTCTTTCGATAATTTTCACTTTCCTAGAATGCGTGTGGCAAGCTATTCAAAAATCTAATCGAAACATGCAATTCCTTTTGGACTGTTGATAACAAAGTCACAAAAATTTTTTGTTACCATTTTTGTTATTCTCACTTTTATCATTATGATAATTTTTATTTCCAGCTATTTCTTCACCATGAATAACTGCTAATCTACGGATTACATTTCTAACATCACTCATCCAGATACATTCAGTTGGTTTTTCTGTATATTTTTATGTTAAGAGTTCAACTTCTTCTGCATGCAAAAAATCTGAACTCAAAGTATTTGTACTAATCTTGCAAAATTTTCTTCAGACTCTTCTTTTATCACATTTCATATTTTTTTACGTTTACTTCACCTTACTTTATTTGAATTATTATTAGAATATAAAGGTACTGAATTGAATAGTATATCTGCATAATTTGATAAATTAACATTAAATTTTTATCTATATCATCCATAGCACTCTGTCTTTTAGTTAACAGATTCATTAATCCACCCGTACCTTCATTTTCCACTGATAGTTAATTTATCTCCATAAGAGTCTGCTGATAAGTTACCAATATATGTAATCATACCAAAGGTTTCAATCCAAAAACTTGTTCTTCACTATGAGTAATATATTTTAACATTCTGCCACTTATATTTTTTAACATCATCCACATTCTCTCTATTCTCATCATTAAATTTTTCTCCTTTTTTTCTCTTCTTTGTACTGAGTCATTGCAGCATCGTTTGTGACTCACTTAATGTGTTGTCACACTGTTGAATTTCACATTGTTTTAATTTTTTCACTTTAAATTTATTTACTGCAGCTGTTATTCATGATTCACTTAATATGAAGTCATACATAGCAGGGTTACCTTGAGACCATTCATAATTTTGACTTTGCTGTCCTGGTAATTCTCTGCAATGTGGAACCATTTGTTTTTCAGCTTGTATATTTTCATCAGTTGATTTAAGAACATTATAAGCTAATCCTTCACGTCCTTGTGTTACTTTCTCAGTTGCATCAGTACCATGATGATCTTCTTTTTCATATTTTCCATATTCAGTTCTTGGTTGTTTCTTTCATTTTTTAAATTCCCCTTTTAATTCTTCAGTTCCTTTTCTATTTCGTTTAGCTCTTTTAACAACCTCTGCGTCAAATTTCGAAAACATTTACTAACTATAAGAAACATTAATGAAATTAAATTATACTTTTAACACTTATGATGAAAGGTAATGCATTCAGCTCTTAGATGTATCAAGAAACTATCAACCACATGTATCTGGCACCCATTTAGTTTCCTCACTAGGCCACAAACGATTGGTATAATTTTGACCAATGTTTTCTAATTTTTCATATTCTGTTATATAATCAAGAGCTAAATTCATTTATGTGTTCAAGTAAAATACCGTCATCATGGTCTAATAAATGTGCAATGTCATCTATTAAAGGGCTTGTTTAAAATGGATAAAAAACATTAGGTTAGGATATATTTTATATGACATCAGTATTATCCTTCATTGTGTGTTCTAGTTGTATCTACTGTAAGAAATACAAATGGATCTTTCCAACATTTACTACACATTTCCTTTCATTATCGAACTTCAAATCTCCACCAACAATTTCATGGTAAATATGATTTAAATTTTTTTCATCCTGCCTAAAATTAAAAAAAAATTTAGATTATCTCTGACTAATTGTTTGGATATTTTAGAATATGTCTGAGATAAATAAAAACAATGTACACCTTTATGTCTACATGTAGTAAAATATTCGCTAACTACACTTCAATTTTCAAGAATTAAATCATCAAATACTACAAGATAATTACCTTGGAATTGATCTAGTGCTACAGTTTTATGATTATTCTCAGTAAACTTGGTAATTTCTCATTATTTTTATCTTCAACTCTTTTTGTAAATTCTTTAAGTTTCTGCTTATCTACACTTTTTGAATAAACGTAAAAGTGATTTATTTTATTCCACTTTAACAATTCTGTAGTTAGAATATAACTGTCAATAATTAATGTTGTTTGCCACCATCCACTTGCTCCTATTATTGCTCACCAAATAGAATTTGTAAAAAAGTTACCATGTCTATTTTTTGATTTCTTCTCTGGAATTCTAATTTTAGTATCACAGTCAGATTTAATTTAGTTAAATAAATTTTTATTAATATTAAATTAGTCACTTATTCAATTGAGTGATAAGTCACCTGTTCTCAAAAAATTATTGACTGTACCTATATAAGAAAGTTATGGCAGTGTTGCACTAGTCGGTTTTTATACACCTTTTGTAACTTCATATATTACATCCAAAAATATTAAATTGTTCTGTGATGGAGAAAAAACACCAAATATTCACACTGAAGCAGAAAAAAATTTGAACAGGATTATTATTGAGAGTGATGAGAAACTATATATGGATTGTTGGGGCCACATGTAGTAAGCGTTGCTTCACGCAGTGGAGAATGACAAAACACAGGCATGACCAAGGCGTTGCAAAGTAGGCAGGCACAGATAGCCTTGGTGGCAGTAGCAGTCTACCAACAGGCTGACGTAAGGATGCACACAGACCGAGCGAAGCCTGGAGAGTGCTGAGTAAGGGGAAGTGAGGCCAGCGTGCTAAGCTACGCTGCAATATACTGTGGGAGTAATAACAAAAAGCTGCCACCGAGGGTAAGAAACATCCTCCCGCCAGATATAAATAGTGGAGCACAGGTAGCAACAGACAGAAGCCGTTAGGAAGCAGTTCGGATCTGAGGACGCACGTGGTCCATGTCCGAATGTTCAATCTCCATAGGTGATGGTTCTGGAAGTCTGTTCCAGCTCGCAGGAGTCATCTGTTCACCGCCAGATGTTAACTTCAGCTCTGGAGATCGGCCCGAGTTCAGTCGGCACCATGGCTGACTAACTACAGCAAGAACTTCCAGCAGGACTGGCCGCAGCGCGGTCTTGTTCACAGATGCTGCCGGGGACTGACACCCGGACCTCACGGCAACCTGGTCCCACTGCGCGTGGTCCGTCCATGACGGGACCTCGCGGACATCATGACTGACGGCCTCCCAACCGCCTGTGCAGCACGCGTCAGCAGCTGACCTCACGGCGATGCTGCTCCGTGGGCATGCCTGTACTGTGGCGCCGAGTTCATCTCAACCACAGGGCATCTTGGCTTCAGCGGAGCACTGGTGGCCTGAGGCTTCCGAGGTCGATCAGCGGTGCACATTTCACGCATTGTTGGAGAATCTACACAGCAGAAGCCAGGGAGAGGAAAAAGAGAGTGAAGAGGGGTTGGTTGAATGCAGATGGGAAGTTGCTGAAAACAAATTTTGGAACAGCGGATAGAGACGATATTCAGGGTTTGAACAATTCTTTAACAGTTATTTGGGACAGGGAGGAAAGCATAGGGAAGTTAGTGGATATACACACAAGAAAGATATGGGGATTAGGTACAGAGTTGTTGAATGTGACATGTGTGGTGTGTGGGATGGCTACAGGGTTATGAGCATATATAGAACAAACACAGAAATTATTGAATACGGATCTGGAACAGGTACAAACACAATTGGATATAGTGGAAAGGAAGCTGGAAATGGCTAAATTGCTGTGGAACTGGTTAACAGCATTGGTGACGCACGAGTGAGGATGGATGAATTGCAAGAGGCAATACATCACACATTGCACCGGCAGGTGAGTGTGATGTTGATGTCACCAGAAAAATTCAGACGAAGTCTGAAGCAGGCAGAGGAAGAGTTTCCAGAAGGGGTAGAGTACGTAGTGCCGACAATTGAAGCAAGTGTGTCACTTTTTTATCATATGTCTAGGATTACAGTAACAATGGATCTAGTTAAGATGTATATAGAGATTAGATTTCCAGTAACTAGTGAGGGGAGACAGTATCACTGTTACACAGTGCATCCTTATCCGGTCAGATGGGAGTGCATGGGGAAGGCCGTACAGTTCAGGACACAGGAGGTTTTATTAATTTCTAAGGAGGAGGATACTCATGCCACTATGTCGAGTTTAGAGTTGAGTAGATGTCTAATGGAGTCAGTTTCCATTTGCCCATCACTGGTTGTTTTCACGGGCAAGGGGTCGTGTGAGATCCAGTTATTTAGGGCAGAAGCAGAAGCTTCGGAGTGTCAGAAAATAATAGTGAAGCCTACGCCACATTTTCAGCAAGTTGGAAGGCATTGGTTGTATTCAGTATTCGCTACGGAGAGGATATCAGCCAAGTGTTATGACAATGGGAATTGGACAGCAACCACGGAGATGGAATTATGGGACAGTGGTTTGCTAATCAACGGGACAAATTGTGAAATAGCAGGGGATTGTTTCAGCTTACCAGTGACAGTCACCAAGGTTACAGATACTCATCTGATGTTGTACTGGCCAGATGCGTCATTCAGCATCACTCCAGGAGAAAATTTGATATATATTAACAACACCTTGGATGCTACCTTATTGCAAACAATAGATAAACTAGTAGATTCGGAGAAAGGTCATATTTCAATGTAGCAATTATTAAGGCATGTGGAGGAGTACGATACCAGGCGGAAACGTAGCATAGTGACCATTGGTTTTTCAACCAGTAGTATTGCCGTGTTGATTGTATTTATCAGTGTGGTATACGTCTTATTAAAACAGAGAATTCAGCATGTTAATGCAAGACCGCTCCATGAGATTCCTGTAGAATGGATTACCAGTAGGGCATGAGTCAGGGCAACCTGGATGTATACAGGGAAGAAGTAGAATATAGGATAGAACTAGAGTTATCGTACAGGGTAAATTCGGGGACAAATTTAATTTTTAGGAGGAGGCAGTGTTGCGGCCACTTGTAGTAAGTGTTGCTTCACACAGTGGAGAATGGCAAAACAGAGGCACACTGGCGACTGAGGCTTTTCGAAGTAGGCAGGCACAAATAGCCTTGCTGACAGCAGCAGTCTACCAACAGGCTGACGTAAGGACGCTCAGAGACCGAGCACTGAGCGAAGCCTGGAGAGTGCTGATTAAGGGGCAGTGAGGCCAGCAAGCTACCACCGAGGGTAAAAAATGTCCTCCTGCCGGATATAAATAGTGGAGCGCAGGCAGCAACAGACAGAAGCCATTACGAAGCAGTTCGGATCTGAGGACGGATGTGGTCCATGTCCGAATGTTCAGTCTTCATAGATGACGAATCCGGAATTCTGTTCCAGCTCACAGGAGTCATCCATTCACCGCCAGATGTCAACTTCAGCTCTGGAGGTTGGCCCGAGTTCGGTCGGCACCATCGCTGACTAACTACAGCGAGAACTTCCAGCAGGACCCCGCATCGTGGTCTTGGTCACAGGTGCCGCTGGGTACTGATGCCTGGACTTCACGGCAACATGGCACATGGTCTGTCTGTGACGGGACCTCGTAGATGTCGCAACTGAGGGCTTCCCAGCCGCCGGTGCAGGAGGTGTCGGCAGCTGACCTCACGACTCCATGGTCGTGCTCGTACTGGGGTGCTGAGTTCATCTCAACCACATGGCATCCTGGCTTCAGCGGAGCACTGGTGGCCTTAGGCTCCCGAGTGCGATCAGTGGTGCACATTGTGCGCATTTGTCAGAGAATCTGCATAGCAGCAGCCAGGCGGAGGGATTTGCAGAGCTGGGCAGGGACAACGAGGGAGAAATTGTAAAGAAAGTCCAATAAATAATTGTAAAACTCCACGGTGTCTCAGTCTTTGGCGCAGCCAATGTGTCTGCTGGTAACAAGTGGTGCAGAAGCTGTAACAGGATATAAAAGATGGTATTGGAACTTTGCTTGTACATGGTGGTCAAACTGTTGAAACTAGTAAGAAACTATTGTAATAATGTTCCTAAAATAATTCCACTTGAGTTCATTAATGTTAATTTTAATTTAGCTCATGGAATGTTTGCACTCTGAACATTTTCATTGAGGCCAAAACCAATGTTGTAGAGTGCATTGCTAAATTCTTTTTCCACCCTTAAAACTTTGCAGCAAAACTTAAAACTGTGTGAATTGCATATACAGAAAGTATGGTTCACACTGGCAGCAGTACAGTGATTTGACTCCCCTGCAGAACTTCAGCCAAATTTTGTATTTTGTCACACATACTGTCTGAATTCTGAAAGTTACCTCTCAGCTAATAGGTTCTCTACATTCCCTAAGTTATTCTCATTATTCTTTTTCTTATTGTGCTAAATGGATATGCCCCAAGCATTGAGGTTAGTTTTCAGATTTTTGCTTTTCATCACACTGAGGTCTATTTCTTCGTAAGCTATTTGCCTAAATACTGAGTACTTGTGTTTAAAGAATCTGGTGTAAGTTCAGGTGCTGTCATTTTCACCTACATTTTCTGTAGAAGTTGCTGTCATACGTGAAACCCAATCAGCAAGTGTTCGGTTTTGTAATATATGTCCTCCAACTTGGCAGAAAACCAAGGATACTTATTTAACGTCCGCACCTACAAACACTTAAATTCTTCTGCACTCTTGCGTGACCTTTATATGTATTGCAGTTACATGACCTTGACTTAAAATCTATCATTTTCAAACCAGCACTTCTTTTTTATTGTTTGCTATAATATGATGTTATCCAATGCCACTGTGCTTCCTGTTGTTGTATGTTCCATAATATAAATCTGACATTAATTCATTAATTTCACTAACAAAAGTGCTGATGATAGTATGTGAGGGGAAATTATGTGGGACGATGTTAAATAAAATCTATAATACAAGTGTAAATTTCCTATCCTGTCATATATTTTAAGTACTTAGTTTTATTTTATCACAATGCCAAATTCTATACAATTGTAAGATGATCACTGGATGAATAAATACAACATTGCAACCATATGATCAGTTTTCAGTATTAAAAAAATAATTTCATGTGGATATATCCACCATGCAGACAAAATTGGAAGCAGCGGAAATGCAGACTTACCTATCATTATATGGACATCACCAAGGGACAACACACTGATATTAACAAAGGTTCCACTGTACCTCAGGACACCTTGATTGCTATCCAGCAACAGCCTGGAGTATGGAGGGAAAAGGAGTTGCTGTTGGAAGTGAGAGCATATTGTCTAATAATGTAAAGCTCTACTAATTTATTTTCCAATGAAAAAAATTCCATTGCTGCACCTGTACTAGAATCATAATGCATTCCCTTAACTTGAGACATGTATGTGTAAACTTCGTAGTGTCTGAATTTTCAAACCTGTAACTTTCCACAGCATTGTCACGTACCTCAACAAATTGGTATTTTTCACGTCTTAACAGGATCATTGACTGTAGCAAATCAGGGATGTTTAAGTTGAAAATGCTTTCCTTCTGTGTTGTTTACAAGGATGATCCATTAATGTATCACATTCTCTCAGAATGAAGCAAATAACCCTTCCTCTACCTCCTCCCTCCTCCCCACCCCGCCAACCTATTTTATCTAAATTAATTTAGTTCAGTTCTCATAGAAGCTACCACCCCATTTAACACTGATCCAAATAAAAATATTATCCTCTATTACAGTTTTTTATGCAAAACAAGATCAGAGAGCCATTACATTACTCACTATTACTCATTTGCATCCACAAGGGCTCTTTCTCACAACAATGTAATACCACATGTCTATATTTATGTAGTTTTATAATGTACTCTAAGTTTTGTTTGTGTTGTCAGAGGATTCATAATATAATAGTTCATTTCAATATAAATATGTTACCATGAGAATAGCGAGCTGAAGTTTCAGTGTTGACAGATTCTCCATGAAAAGTAGCAAGGTGGACTGCTCTTTCTTGTCACCTACATATAACTAAACTGAATTATTGAAAAACTGTGTGCATGTGTTTCTTTCTTGTATATATTCCCTCAGGAGATCACTTGTTAGATGATGTTTTGTTTCCTCTCACCTCACACTTTCACATCCCTCGTGAACTTGCCTCTTTTTGTTCCAATTGTCCTGTCTCAGGCAAAATCATTCACTCTGCAGCTGAGTGTGAGCTGCTTTTCAAACATTAATGGAAGACTGAAGTATCCTTACTGGTGAGGGCACTGCTCTAGATAATCAGGTACCTGCATTCAACTCCTGGCCAGTTCACAACTGTGATCTTCCATTAATGTTTCAAATAAAAATCTAACAATGGAAAGTCAATAATACTATGAAAAGGAGATACTGATACTCTTTGTAAAGATACGTTCTGGTACATAAAAGCTTTTAGCCAGTGACCTTTTCAGAAAGGAGAAATGCACACACATTCACATAAGGTAGAACACCTCATACACACAAGTATGCCATACTGCAACAGAAATGTGTTGAGCAGAAACAATGGTTCAGAGCAGGGTGGGGAAGGTGGAGGAACAGTGGGATATCAGTGAGGATTCAGGAATCGGCCCTTCTGGTGGGGCATGCAGGAACTAGAGAGGGCACAGGATAGGGCTGACAGATGCAGCATCAGGAGGCTGTGGGGCAGGGAGAAGATGGGGAACAGAAAGAAGAGAAGCAGAGAAGAAAAAAAGACCAATGGATCAATGACTGAGAACAGCATATAGTGTGGGTGAGGGGAGATGAATTGTGAGATGACAGGTCAGAAGCGGCTGGAAACAGTTAGGTGGAAGATGTGGGGCCAGCAGGTTAGCTTAAGTTGAGGATGGGATGATTTTGGAAGAGGAGAATTTGTTGTAAGGTTGACTCCCATTTGTGCAGTTTAGAAAAGCTGGTGGTGAAGGGGATGATGCAGATGGCCTGGGTTGTAAATCACCTATTGAAATCAAACATGTTATGTAAGCCTCATATTGTGCCACAAGGTGGTACACTTTGTTCTTGGCCACAGTTTTGTGGTGGCCACTCATCCTCACTGACAGCTGGTTGATAGTCATACCAATATAAAAATCTGAGCAATTACTGCAGCAGAGCTGGTATATAACACAGCTGCTTTCAAAGGAGGCCTGGTCTCTTTGATGGGGTAGGATAAGCCTGTGACAGGACTGGAAATAGAAAGTGTTGGCCGAGTGGATTGGGCAGGTCATGCACATCGGTCTTCCACAGGTGAGGGGTTGTTATTGGGAGTGGCATAGGGATGCTCTTGGATACACAATGTATCTTGGGAAAACTATTTACTTCCCCATGGTAAGGACTCACCTGCTTTACAAATGTGTGTGTATGATGACTGTGGCATGAATAAAAGATTATTTCATAACAGTATGCTGTAAGGATATCGACCAGCCAGAAGTTGACACCAGATGGCAATAAAAGCTCCACAGGTTCCAAATGGAATTTTATGGAAAATCAATACTCACAGGAAAACCCTTTACCTACCTCATAAATGCAAGGTACCCCTCTCATGCAAAGAATCTTTTAGCTTTGTTCCCTAACAGTTTAATAGTAATTAAAAATCAAGTTCATTATAACAGTTTAGAGTTCCCAAGACTTGTGTGAACATACCAGCTGAAGGCACATGAAGATGGAAATTATTCTAAAAGTTTTCACATATCGCCATGAGACTTTCACATATTATAAACTGTTTGCTGCATGAGGTCCAATATTTTAATTTTGAAATGGCTAAATTTCAACTCACCACACAGAGGAGATACTGAGTTGCACAGGCACAACAAACAGACTGCTATACATCTGAGCACTTTTGGCAAAAAGGCTTTGTTCGTGATCAGACACAGTGCTCATTTGTGAGAGACCTGTGATTGCATTAAGATGTGTCTGTGGGTGTATGTATTTTTTAGGTCAGAAGAAGGTGCTTTGGCCAAAAACTCACATGTATAGCAGTATTTTTGATATGCCTATCTGGGACTCAACAGCTCATCTATGCGGTATCATCAATCTATCCTTTTCTTAATATAACTGGTATTCCATCCTGAATTATCCAGTGTTCAATTTTAATTTTGAGAGTCCTTTTGCACTGCAGTGCATTTTTGATTAAGCAGAAAGAATACTTGTGATGAAATCATCTTGGGTGTTCAGTGTAGAATTACAGATTAAGAACTACGTACAGGATATACATCATGAGATGGCACTGACAGTTGTCAACACTAGTTCACAACTCAGGCAGCCACGGGTACTGAGAAGGATATAGGCAGCACTTTATAAAACAGTCGGATTTTTGTGATGGGTGAGAGCTGGGACCATGTAGTGTGTACTTTTACTGAGAAGCAATACAGCACCATTTGCAAGGTGTATATAACTACGTAACATTGCTAGGATGACCATTTCATTAACAATTACTTATCAAGTCATGAGCTTTTAGTGGTACCCCTTTATATTTCCAATGAGTAATTTTAATTGTGTAAAATTAGCAAGGTAATCAATAAGAAACAAATTCTGCAAGGATATACTTTTATTGACTCAGTAAAATTCTTATAATTATCACAGACATCTGAATAAAACAAATGTGGGAATAAGTTGTAAGTGACCTACTGTCAGATATGTGTTGTTCAAAATAGTCAGTCAACTGGCTTTCAATGCTTACTAAATGAAATATTAAACTCTGAAGACTTCAAGAATACAAAAACGTTTCTCCCACTGCATCCAAAATTTAAATCTTTCTCAAAAGCTTTGAAAAAATAAGACAATTTGGTATGATTATTGTTTCAGGGGGCCAAACACAGATAATAGCATGGCTGCAACATATTACAACACTCATGGCTAAAATACTGAAAAACAGTATTTGCTTAGCTTAATGTATCAGGTAAACTCAAAAAGTAAAAAAAAAAGAATCTACTGAGTACATTGAAGTATGCCCTACATTGGGTGTCAAAATGTAGTAAATTAGGATAGGGATATGACATCACATGGGCATTATGTAAATCAAATCAAATTCCTGAACACCATAAATTTAGTAAATTGGGAATAGGATCTGCAAATACCATTGATTAAAACATGAGATGTTAGTTATTACATTAACATTCATTCATATGCACTGAAACACATATGCTACAAGCTATCAGCTCTCACAGGGCTCAGAGTAGATACATACTTTTTGTTCCATACATATACATATACAGTGAGGAGAACCTCACAGATGTGGACTACTGCAGAGAAAAAACACATAGATGATTTCTTATGGACTGTCACAACAGCCTCAATAAATCTGAAGGAGAATATTATTCCACATGCTGTATTTAAAATTGCATTGAGGAATAGTGCAACTCCTGTAAATGTACTTCAGTTTAACAGTATCACCTCTTCAGTGGAAAGAAAATAACCAGCAACAGCAATGTTAATAATTTAATAGTGCAAAGCTATTTCCTGGGTGGTTACACCAACTTGGAAAAAATTTCCTGAGAATTTCAGGTGCAAGGAGGATGATTGCATCAATACACTGCTGACAAAGTAATGGTAAGAGGAGAAGATGGGGTAGGGGAGGCAGTGGCAGAATGCTACAATAATGTCTTGTCCTATCTCTCAACTGCACTATATACCAGCCACAAGCAGTAGTTTAACTAAGTTTTAAACATCACTAATTTATATGGGATACTATTCATATAAGTAACACACTTTCAGATATTAGGTAACTGGAAATTTGCAATTTATAAAATTCAATTTCAATGCTACATTAAAATGGAGAACTCCTTGGGATTTTATAACATTCCTGAAATTTCCGGAGTTTTTCCTGGTAAAATCTACGTAGGTACTCCAAAAGCCACCATAGGATCCACGGCAGAGGGTACCCTGCACCAATACTTGTCATTTCCTTTCCTGTTCCACACTTACTTCTTAGCAGTTTAATTAAAACATTTAAAATGTGGAAACAAATATAATTATTGGAAGACTCTGAGGCAGCATATTTCCAGAGAGCACCCACAGCAGTTGAACAAAATCGTACTTCATGTTACAAATAATGAACCTTCATGTTCCTATCAGTGCTAAATATGTGACAAGAGTTTTACTTGGAAAAGAAATTTAGAACTCCACCAACTGAGGTGTACAAGCTTGTGAAGACATTAATACGGGTTAGAGATGTTGCTATATTTGAAGAATCACTGAAAACAGCACTCCAGAAGCTCTATAGTGATACACATACATCCAAATTCAGTTATTATTTGAAGACCTACTATGAAAAAAATGCTAACTGTTGGGCATAATGAAGCAGCAGAAGAGGTTGAAGTGTATTATATACACATCTGAAGCAGAGTCAAAAATGTGTTGGATTGATTGTTTCCAAGCCCCACCATCAATGAAGTGTGAAATCTGAAGATCTGAAGTTCTCTAGTGAATGTCAATTTTTGAAGTGGAAAGAGAAATTGAACATACTGCACAATCCTGATTCATCAAACACCACGGCATTGTAAGTTAGTTGATGATTGCTCAACCTGTAAGTATGTTTGCCATCATTCAAGTCAGGTTCTCTCCAAAGTTGAAGATATGAGACACCTCAAAAAGGCAGGCAGTAAAATTGATGGAAAGTGCCCTGCAGAGATGAAAGTCCTCTATAAGGAAAAAAAGTGCCTTGTTAATTTTGTGTCCACTCATGCTGGATATTATCTAGACCTAAGTCATTTGAATGTGACACCACAAGAGCATAGTTGCAGACATTGCTGTTTGAATCCTGTTTCCCATTGTTCATGGCAAAATTTAATCAACAGTGCAGGATTCCAATTCAGAGAGAGTATATCTCGCAACATTGCAGGACTTGCATAACACTAGAGCTTCTTATAATTTGGCTTCAAAGTCAGTCAGACATCAACACGATGCCATCAGAGTAGAAGCTTGGGTACAAGAAGTTCAGGAAAGTGATAATGCGTGTGTATTATTTTATAAGCCTCAAGAAATAATCACTAACCAGCATGCGAAATTGAGAAGTGAGGATTTCATGTTGGTAATAATGAACACTGCACAAGATGAATTATTGGCAAAATATGGAAATGATTATATTTGTGTTGATGGGACTGGTGGTCTAAATGCCTATGATTTTGAACTTACCACAATACTAGTACTGGCTGATAAGAGACAAGAATATCCATGCGCTTTCCTCATTTCTAACAGAGATGACAGTGATGTATTAAATATATTTTTCAACTATATAAAGTCTCAGGTTGGACAGATTTGCCCCAATGTATTTATGTCAGATCTGGCAGAATCCTACAGTATCACTTGGAATGGAGCAATTGGGTCTTCTACAAAGAGACTTGAATGGCACCTGGCATGTGAATAGAGCATGGACGAACAACATTAACAGTAAAGTTCTACATAAGGACCAGAGAACTGAGGTGTACAAGCTTGTGAAGACATTAATACAGGTAAGAGATGTTGCTATATTTGAAGAATCACTGCAAAAAGCACTCCAGAAGCTCTATAGTGATACAGATACATCCAAATTCAGTTATTATTTGAGGACCTACTATGAAAAATATGTTAACTGTTGGGCATATTGTCACATGCAAGCTGGACTCAATACAAACATGCACCTGGAGAGTATGCACAAGGCTTTAAAATATGTACATGCTAATGCAAAGCAAGTGAAAAGACTGGACAAAGGTATATCTGCACTGATGTCATTTGTAACCACAAAGCTGTTTGATGGGCTTACTGTTATCATGAGAGGAAAGGTAACTATTACAATAAAATACATTTGTGCTAGGCACAAGTCTGTTTTAATGGATGACTTCATTACTAAGGTAGACAGTGGTTGGGAAGTACCTTCTTCAAAATCAAACGATATCTTCCTTGTGAAGGACAATGACATTCACTGCAAGTGTAAATTAGTATGCAGTAAATGCGAAGTGCACATTCATCAGTATTCTTGCACATGCATTGATTATAATATTAAATTAAATGTATGTAAGTACATTCATATTGTTTGCCAAACAGAAAAGAAGAGCAGAGGTGAGATTCCATGGCAAAATCATGTACTGTCAGATGCACTTGTTGTTGATGCTGAAGATTTGTCTGCGACTGATGAGAGGGAAGCAAGTTGGGCACAAGAAAGCACAAATAGTAGCTGCAACAACCCAGAAGCATTGTCAGATGAAAAGAAGAAGACTGTCTCAATGTTTCCAGAAGTCATTGCTGGCATGTCAACTGCTAAAGTTAAGCTAGCCAAAAATTGGCGATGACGTTGAAGGTAAATGTAGGTGCTGTTAGAACCCATCATCAGCCCTTTCATCAGCACAGAAAGGAGTTGCAAGAGGAAACTTGTGCCACAGAGGAGGCTGTTTTCGACAAAGAAGAGGAAATCACTACACCACATACCTATGACTGTTCCTGATGAAGAAAAAAGCCATAGATATTGAAAACACTTCTTGGTGAAGGTTTGTACCACTAATTAGCAACCATTTCATGGCAATATTTTACAAAAGGCGTTCAAAAAGTTTAGCGCAGATGTGTCTAATTTTTTTATTTTTTGCAGGAGGAGAATGAAATTTTTTTTAACATACTTGGAACATTTAGCTATACAGTGAGCCTATTCAATGTAGCCTTCATCAGCTGTGACGTATCTGACCCAATGTTCTTTCCATGATGTAAATGCACTTTTGTAAAATTCTGGGGATTGAATTTTACACCAATGCTTGACACAGGAAATAAGGTCTTTCTCACTATCAAATGTTTTACCGTGCAGGTGGGTCTTCAGATGACCAAAGAGGTAAAAATAAGACAGAGCCAAGTCCGGATTGTAGGGAGGATGAGGAACAATTTTCCAACCCATTTTCCTGACTTTCTCCTGCGTCATATGGGCTTTATGGGGTTTGGCATTGTCATGGTGTAGTCTGATGAGCTGACCCTGAAGCTGTGGTCTGTTGGTCTTGGTGGCATGTTGCAGCTTGTCAAATGACCAACAGTAACCATCCTGGTTAATGGTGGAGCCAGGTTCCAAAAAGTCAATGAAAATGACACCACACTGATCCCAGAAGAAGGAGGTCATCACATTCCGGTCTGCTGTTCGTGAAAGTCTTGGTTTCTTCTTCTGAGGGGAATACAGATGATGCCACTCCATGGATAGGGTTTTGCTCTCAGGTCCAGACAAAAACAAGCATGTTTCATCCTGGGTAATGACACCGTCAAAACACTGTTTCCACTCTTCAGTAAAGGTCTTCATGAGACCTTGCACACATTCTTCCTCACAGTTTTCATTTCTCTTGTCAGTAATCTAGGCACCCAACATGCACAGATTTTTCTGTACCCTAGTGACTGTAGCAGTGATACTGCACTACCCAATGACAAATGATTCATTTCAGCAAGCAATCGTGTCATCACACGTATGTCATTTTTGATAATTTGACCAATGTTCTGCTTATTCACATCACTCACTGCCGTTGATGGTCTACCGGATCATGGATTGTCCAGTAGAGAGAAATCATCTTCTTTAAATCTCTGCAACCACCACTGGATACTGCTGCAACCCACTGTGTCCTCCCTATATACAGGGTGCAACTTCCTGTTAATCAATGTGGCAGAGTCATCGCTGGTCTTGAAGAGGCACTCTATCACCAACCATTGTCGCAACCTGAAATCTACTTCACGGTCCATTATGGCTCAACTGTAAATAAAAGAAAATACTTCTATATAACAACTCATAGCTGAAAGTTCCAAGTAAGTTCATAAAAAATTTCATTCTCCTCCTGCACAAAATAAAAAAATTATAGACAACTGTGCAAAACTTTTTGAACGCCCTTTGTAATACCTGAAATGCTCATGTGCCTCCATTCTGGTGCAGTAAGATCTACACCAGTATATATGTACATTGTCTTCCAAGTAGCCATTAACATTCTCTTAAAGTTTGATTTATAATTTATTTTTAGTGCTCAACAATGATGCTGATGGCACCATTTCGATGTCTGACTGACTTTGAAGCCAAATTATAAGAAGCTACAATGTTGTGCAGGTCTTTCAATGTTGTGAGATGTACACCATCTGAATTTGAGTCCTGCACTGTTGCTCGAATTTTGTCAAGAACAATAGGAAAGGGGATTCCCACAGCAATGTCTGCAGCTATGCTCTCACATTCTTGTGGTGTCGGATTCAAATGACTTAAGTCTAGATCATGTCCAACATAAGTTGACACAAAATTAACAAGGTATCTCTGCAGGGCACTTTCCATCAATTTTGTTACTGCCTACCATTTTTAAGTGTCTCTTCCCTTCATCTTTGGAGACAAACTGAGCTGAATGATGTTAAACATACTTACAGGGTGAGTAATCATCAACAAACTTAATGCCACAGTGTTTCATGAATCTGGATTGTGTAGTGTGTTCAATTTCTTCTTTCCACTCCAAAAATTCAC
Source organism: Schistocerca serialis cubense (assembly GCF_023864345.2). Classification (NCBI taxonomy): domain Eukaryota; kingdom Metazoa; phylum Arthropoda; class Insecta; order Orthoptera; family Acrididae; genus Schistocerca; species Schistocerca serialis. The sequence continues at coordinate 530,518,832 of NC_064640.1, forward strand.
CTTCACTAGAGAACGCCAGATCTCCAGATTTCACACGTATTTGATGAGCGGCTTGGAAATGTTCACTCCAACACTTTTTTGACCCAGCTTCAAATGTGCACATCATACACATCAACCTCCTCTGCTGCTTCATTATGCCATGACTGTCTTGTGGTGTTGGTGGTGTTTTAAACTTCTTTTCAGAGTAAAACTCTTGTCTCATATGTAGCACTGATAGGAACATGAAGGTTCATTATTTGTAACATGAGATACAATTTCGTTCAACTGGTGTGGGTGCACTCTGGAAATATGCCACCTCAGATTCCTCCAATAACTGTATTCGTTTCAGCAAGTTTCACACTTAAAAGCACTCATTTTAAATGTTTTAATTACACAAACTGCTAAGAAGTACTGCTAGTGTAAGGAACCGTAGTAAAACACATGGACTACAAAAAAGCAGGGAACAAGTATATTCTCACTCTAAAAAAAGTGATGAACATATAGATGCACTACAGAGATCATATTGATGTGCTACACGGGATGATGACGGAAGATCATATCGATGTGGTACATGAGACGATGATCAAAGATCATATCGATATGCTACACGGCATGGACAAAGACTTTACACACGCACTTGGTTGGTGTGGAGGGGGTAAATGGGCAGGACCTGGGCAATTTCCAGGGTAGTCGCTAACATTTCCTCTCAAAATGAACTTAATGTAAACAGTTGTAATGTCATGCTCATCCCACACAGTTTGGTGTTATGAAGTATTTCATGGTCTTCTTCCTAAAGCCTTTGGCACGTTTTGATGTTGATCTGTTCTTATCAGTCAAAATTACAAAAATTTAATGAAAGTCTAAAACAATGAAAAATTCCCAGGTTGTTTGAAAAATCCTGCGTTTTTCCCAGTTTTCTCCCAGATAAAAAATTCCTGGGTTTTTCCTGGATCTTCTGGTTTTCCTGGAGCATATACACCCTGTATTTGTATGTTGTCAGGCACTTTTTACATCAAAAAATACAATACAACCTTCAGACACTGCAAGTTGTTTGTTTAATACGTATTTGTGCCAGACCTCTTTATTGTTAAGCAGCCCTCTGAATTATGCGTGAAACAGTCTTGCAAGCATCAGTCGTAAATGTTTATGTGGTTTTACCAGTTAGCCCCAGTACAAATAAGGCACTTGAACTACTAAAAGCCAAATACAACATGTAAAGAAAACCTACATATCTCAAAGGGGAAGGTATTGAGGGAGATATGGCTAATAATCAAAACTATGCACTGGAGTAGCATCTAAAGTTAACCTTAAACAAAATTTTAATTGGATATAAAATATAAAATGCAGATTCCTCTTCCTCAAGCTCCTTGTATAATGTGTGAAATTCCCCCTTCTCTACCGTGTAATAAGATTTAGTGAAACACACACACTTTGTGTGTTTTGTTTTGCATTTATGTCTCTCTTCTCTAATATAAAAGCTATTCCTGCAAACTGCAAACAATTTGATCCCAATAAATGTCATTTTTGTGCAAATATGGACTCCAGCATCCACACATATCATCTACTGCATTGTTTATAGGCACTTTGTGTGTAAAAACAGTTGAAAATAATCTTGTTAAGATTGCAGCCCCACGAAAAGAACAGTTGAGGACTTGAACTGACATTATGTGCCATGACATGATGGTGTCATGATGTACAGTGTGATTGGCCTTCAATGTTAAAATTATTATGAATGTCATCTTCAGTATAAGACATAAAGTAGTTTACTAACCAATTTATACTAAGGAATACAGAATCTTCCAAAAAAATTGTTAACAACAAGAGAATATTTTTATTACATTTTGAAAAATGTGAAGTTATTTTTAGTTTTTAACATTGAGTTACCATTACTATAACTTCATTAAATCCCATCACCAGTGCACCAGGTGTATTTTCTTCTTTGCAAATATACAGCATATTATGCTGAGTTATAAATCCTATAACACAGTCCTGCTGAGGTGGACAAGTTTGTTTGTCAAGTTTGTGTGGTAAACCACTTCTTTCTGATAGCTGATAGACTAATGATCTGACAGTGGGATGTTTCTTTGCTGACTAAAACTTTTGCTCTACTTTGAATTCTGGTATGCTACCAGCTGATCTTTTTTTCTGCAGGGAATACATTTTTAAATTTCCCATCTGATTTGTCAACTCTGTAGTCTGAATTATTCTTAGCTTTACAAATGTATCTTCCCAATATTCCTTTGGATACGTTAGACTCCTTATAGGCATTTCAGAAGATCAAATGGCTGAAACTACCATGTACACTGATTTTATATCCAACTGCTATCTATCAGTCTTTCTAATGTAAGTTCAAACCATCCGAAAAAGGAAGAAAAAAGAGAAATACGTAGTTTGAAATATATTTGCATCAAAAAATAAAGAGGCAGAAGTGGACAAGAAGGCACATAGCTGAGGACACAAAAGCCATAACCACTTATACTGTGTTGATAAATGTAATACATATTGTAAATAAGATTTCATTAGTTTTGAGTTATGAAAAGAAGTAGAGTAGGCCATATCGGAAAAACAGTGCATTCAGTATTCCCAAAAACCAAACTTTTTTATTCTTGTTATTATGACATGCCTTATCATTTTAGTTTCACATTATTATAATATTCCATATCCAATTTGATGTACGGCAGTGGTATTTAGATTGTAAGTAACCACCATAATTTACTGTTGCCCTTAAAGATATAAAAGAAAGTTCCATTTCCGTAAGTAGGCTGTATGGGGTACAGTTACCATAGTTACAAAAGATATTCTGTATGGACCTGAATTAAAATTTAGAACTTTCTAAATATTCCAGGTAAAATATTTTGTTTAAATTTGAATATACTGCATTTTTGTATCAAACAAAATTGTTTCTCTTACGTAAATTGAAAGTGGAGGTGGGAGAAAGGAGAGAAAAGGGAAAGAACTATTGATGTCAGCTGCATTGGGACTGTACACCAAACCAAACCAGCGGTGATGAGTGAAAATGTGTGCTAGACTGGGATTCGAACCTAGGCTTTCCTACTTACTAGGCAATTGCGTTAATCACTGTGCCACTCGGACACAGTGTTTATTGCAGCTACATAGTCTATCTCAGTGATGCTAGATTGGAATATGGGTTGGCCAAGTGGTGTACCAAAACAGTCCAGACAATTGCGATAACCATTATGTCCAGGTGGCACAGTAGGTAACACAGCTGCCAAGTAAGCAAGAGATTCCAGGTTCAAATCCCAGTCCAACACACATTTTCATTCATTGCCATTGATTTGGCATACAGTCCTGATGGAGCTGACATCAACAGTTCTGTCCCTTTCCTTTGCTTTCTCCCCCTCCACCTTCAGTTTACAAAATATGTGTCACAGCTGCGGGTTCCTCATGGTGTCTGTTCTTTTCAGCATGGTTGAAAGAGAAGACAGCATGCACTGATATAAATTTCGTTTCTGGTGAAGTTAACAATGTTTTTGGAATGCAATGAAAACTATTTATTTAGTGGTTAATAAATAAATTTTGCACAATTTATGCAAAATTGTAAGTTTACCTTTAAATTCTATATCTCGTTTCTTATGCAATGAAATTTATATGGTGACCAAGTTGTAATTTTACATTTTCACACTGTAACTTACAAAAACGCTTTAGTGGAAAACAAGAAAATTTGGAAAATGTATAGCTCTAAAATGCTTCCACACACCATGTACTTGCATAAATGTCTTAAATCACATACTTTGTGACTGATACCAGAAAAAATCCTACTAATGAGAAAGTGGTACAGTAGGGTTCAGTTGACCAAAACCCTTCCTCCTGGCTTCTTACAACACTAACATAACACAATTTTCACTGTGATTATGTATGTCTTTCTTTATAAAATCAGTTTTATATGTGTTTGCTACGAAATGCAATTAATATTTGTGTCACATGTTCTACTTGCTGTAAGCTGTTCAATACACTTACATATGCATTCTGGTTGAAATACTTTCCAGCATACTGTTTTGACAATGTTGAGTAAATTTTGGTGAGTTATACACCTTCTGATAACAAAGATCTTATTTATGATCACTGTCCCATAATGTACAAAATTCAAGAAGATCTAAAATTAACAAAATGGGCTACATTTGCATTTCTTTTCTTCTAACAGCTGACCAAATATATTTTCATATTTCACAAACAACCCAAAGAAAGTTTATCTAATAATATTCAGCAGTTTTCCCACTAAAGTTTGGTCATAGTAATTAATGCTAGTCTGGCGTATGGAAAATTATCTGCAGATGTCTCCATCATTGGGTTTTTTCAGAATATTTTGCAAGTTTACCTACTGTCTGTATTGATGACAACTATAATTCTTTTATGTTCTGCTTTCAACCTATGATCTTCTTAATTCTGTATTTATTCAAAACGACAATGTTTTTTTATTACTTCATAACTTTCACAGCATTATTTCTTTGATTTTGTTATTTTCACTCCCATTTTTAACCTGTTGCAAATGCTACGTGTATATGCACGTATACATTATGCATGAAGTCTAGGCTGTTTAGAAATCATTGCATAACATTTGTCTTTGCTTATGTTGACAAGTTTCTGGAGCTCTGGTACTGTTAGTGCAGAAAATTATATTACCATATTTGGATCTTACAGAACTGTTTACTGTTATTTCATATACAACTTCATGTAAGACACATACTAGTTTATAGTGGTAATATCTGAACTGTATAGTTTGCAGACAGATTAAAACCAGTACCCTGAATAGTGTATAATACTGCCAGCTAGTAGAACCAGAGAAGTTTGCAATACATCAAGGTATGCTTAGGTGTACACCTCATGTCACAATATTTGTGCATGTAATTTTATGTTACAGAGAGAAGGTGGTAATCTTGAGTTATCTGAAAATCAGTCAGGGACATTGCAAGTACCTCCACAGAAACAAGGACTTGAGTATCAAATTGAGATATATATAAAACCTCCTCCCGAACAGGCCATGAAGGCCCAATGGTACTGAATGGCCGCCGTGTCATCCTCAGCCAACAGGCGTCACTGGATGAGGATATGGAGGGGCATGTGCTCAGCACACTGTTCTCCCAGTTGTATGTCAGTTTCTGAGACTGGAACTGCTATTTCTCAATCAAGTAGCTCCTCAGTTTTCCTCACAATGTCTGAGTGCACCCCGCTTGCCAACAGCACTCGGCAGACCGGATGGTCACCCATCCAAGTGCAGCCCAACAGCACTTAACTTCCGTGATCTGACAGGAACCGGTGTTGCACTGCAGCAAGTCTGTTGGTAATTGAGATATTAGTATTTTTCCAAATTGCATTAAATTTATTGCCTGAATCACTCTGAAGGGAACAGTTCAGTGTATATTCTGTAGACTGGTTCTGCACACGTAGCACGTAATTGATATAAGTAAGTGTCAACAGAATACAATTATATGTAATATTGATTTATGAATCTGATGGTAGTGGGTATACATATTGTAAAGAATTAATTGGACGCAACAGAAAATTTCTCATGCCATAATAATAATGTATGGTCATTTCAATAAGGGTATGTCAGTCATAGTCATTAAAAATTACTGCAATTACTTCTATAGGTGCAACTGTATTGTACAAGACCTGACCATTAAACCAGAGGTATGAGCCAACTTAAGGAACAACATTATGATTTTAAAAACCTTTCTAAATGATTCCCATTAACTTGATTATGATAGCCCAGCCTTAAAAATGAAAGGTAAATTATGGATTGTGAAAGAAATTTCAGCAATTAATGTGACACAACTTTGCTGTTGAAAATTATTTAACAAAATTGAGTTAGTGACTTAATAAATGTTTATTTTTTCCAGTTTTGATAATACATGTATTTGTGTTCTGGCTACTTTGATATATGCTGAGACATGAAAAAATTTCTGTTAACATATACTATGCACCATTTGTGTACAATTTTATATTGTAATGTGTAACTAATTTCTTTCTTCTTTTACTGCGAAATCTACAGTCCATTTATTCATCTCTGATGTAAAATGTGTCCACAGTGGGCTAAGCATTCAGATTGCTTTCTAAATGTCTTCAGTCAAGTTGCTCATGTCTTAAATTTCAAAATAATGTGAGATGCAGAGTTAACTCTGCTAAAAATCAGGCCATTGTTACACATTTAACAGGAGAATGCCACTGATGACCTATTCTAAAGTACTGTATTACTTATTACAGTACAAAAATAAGTCTGCTGAGTATCAATTTTCACATGTCTTCCAATTTAATGTCCTATTTATATGATTCAGTTGGTGAGCTTCAGTACATTCCAGATAAAATACTTTTTCTACCAGTACATACATATCGATAAGACAAAGCCACAATTACCTACTAGGGAAGGCTATTTTGAGAGATCAATAGATGATAGTCTTCCCCCTAAGATCTTGTATGCTAAAAGGTTACACCCATTATTTTCTTTAGTGTCCTCACCACTGACTGTCAGTAACCTTATTCATTATTGCACATAAATGAATCTGCTACAAGCATATATACTAGAAAATAAATGGTTTCAAATTGAGACTTGCAGGACACCCTATGTTTTAAGTACATACTTCAATTACAGTTTACTTCTACAATTCCTGATTTTAACAATGTGTCATCTAATTCTTACTCATTTACTAAATATGATGTAAGCAACACTGTAGACTATCTATAAATGACTGATGAAGAGTCACTGAAGTTAATCATTCATCAGCAAGTGATTGATATTTTTGTGAAATAAATAAGTAGATTTTACTGTTGTTATCATAGATATCACAATGCAGAAAATCAATACGTTAATACTAAGGACTGGATAGCTTCAAATGTATGATAAATATTTTTAAGAAATGGTCAGCAAATGATTGCTATTTTTGTGAAATAAATATGTAGATTTTGCTGTTATTACCACAGATATCGCAATGCAGAAAATTAATACATTAATACTAAGGACTAGATAGCTTCAAATTTGTGATAAATATTTTAAAAAATCATCAAGCTTGTGAATGTAATATGTCACCAACTGTTTTCCAAATATGTATATTGTTGTATTTTTTAGAACAGTACTGGGTCATTAACAGTAACATAGTTACTCATGGCAATAAATGTTTATTCATACAATGGAAATTTCAGGTAGGAATATCATTGTAAATACTTATCCATTAAGAGATATTCTATGATATCCTAAAGTAACATAATTTTTCATTTATAATGATATCATATTTGATAACTTTGGTCATTATCAAATAATATATCTTTCAAAAAATGTACAGATAGCCAGAAGGCATTCATGATATGAAGTTTTAAACATGGCTACGTGGTCAGCGACCATTTACAAATTAAAATTAAAGCAATTACAGCCTTCGATTGTAAAAATTAAGTCTTTTGATCTGGTTTAAGCCCTTCGATGAGTGACTTCATCAAAAATTAAACATTAAAACTGCTGTGTCACATATAAAATAAATACCAAGCAATAAAACTTTACTTACAATTTTTTTTAAAAAAAAGAATACATTGAAGGCAAGCAACTATGGGCTGCTCACACATGTCAAGCCACAGGTAGCAACAGACTGAATGTTTAATTTCTGATAAAGGCACTCATAGAAGTGCTGAAATTGATTAAAATTTAAAACCTGATGTGACTTAAGCTCTTACATAATTTCAGCTGATTATACATATGTACAATGAAAATAAATGAAACTCTTATTTAATTTCTCAACAAATAAACCAAACCTACAAATGATATCATACTAAAGGACTCACTTGATAATACTTGTGAAAGGACTGTCTCATTTCAGCAAAACATTTTCGAAACTGCTTGTAAATTTTTCCAGTTAATTGCAATATTTTTACTACTGAGCTAAAGACAGAGTTACAGATCTCATTTGTGCACAAAATGTAACATTCTGAAATTTGGCTCATTATTTGTTGAGAGTATGTGTATGTTGCTCCAACTGGTAAACATAATTTTGTATTTCTGTTGGTACTTGCACAAACAAAAAAACCCACGTAACTTGGAAGACAATTAAGGAACTTGGATTCACATTTTCAATTACTTTGCTGTACATTATATAGATTCAGTAGTCATGATCTCCTAATTATTACATAACATATCAGAGAAATGAAGTACAGAAAAGGATCAGTAAGCTCAAAATTAATTTTGGTTCTACATACCATAGATCAAGTGTCATGTAAGGATGTGAAAAAACTCATTTTCATTTACAGTAATTGTAATAAACATGTCAATGTCGTACACAATAGAAAACTCTTAGGCTATCTGTGCCATGCACTGTTAAATAATATAAAACAGAGTATGTAGAACATATTGATGTTATTAACAATACATTCTTAAAAATTCACCAATGGGATAGAAAGAGTTTCCAACAAATGAACTGCTCATATATCTCCACTCTGTTCCTTACTAATACCTAAACTTTTTATTGTTGTAGCCAACTTAATGATTCTGTGTAATAGAAAGTTTTTATGTTGACTATTTTTCTTCATTGTAATTATTCTGTGAACTGAACTTTTGACTGGGGAAGGGTGACTGATTTTATCAAGGAAGAAACTTACAATAATGAGTAGAAGCTGTTAGTTCATCCATTTGTTTGACAATGAATTTACAGAATATAGCTGAATTCACATGAGAACTAATTCGTGCAAGATACCTTAGCAATTGGAAAACTATAGGTTATGTTAGAGATGTTCCCCAAAATATGTTAATGTATGGCATTATGGAATGATATAAGGGAAAGTATTAAACATTTGTTTTAGTTTTAGGTCTTTTACATGTCATTATTGCTTTTGTGAATAAAAAATAGTTCAGAAACATCAATATTTATGTGGAATACTCCTCCAATATAAGTTTATCATGAGCGTGTAATTCCAAGAACCCAACATTTCTATCTGTACTTATTCATGGTGTACACTTGTAAGGACATCTCTTATAGATTCAGAAGTGAATAAGTGAGTATTTTTTACTTTTATGGCAATGAAATGGTCACAAAACATTTACACTGATAAGCCAAAACATTATGGCTACCTGCTTAATAGCTTGTTTGTCCATCTTTGGAATGAAATACATCACTGATTCTATGTATCAGGGATCCTACAGTTTGTTAGTAGGTTTGTGGAAGCATGTGGCATTAGATGTCTACACAAAGGTCATGTAATTTGCATAAATAACAGGCTGCTGATTTGTGTACGCTGTGATGACACCTGATAGTGACCCAGATGTGTTCCATAGCATTTACATCAGGTGAATTTGTTTATCGAGACATCAACATGTGTTCACTATAATGCTCCTCAAACCACTGTAGCATGATTCTAGCTCTGAGACAAGAACAATTATACTGATGAAACATGACATCACCGTCAGAGAGGACATCAAACATGAAAGGATGCAGGTAGTTTGCAGCTGTCAGCTTGTCTTCAATTACTACCACAGGTCCCATGCAAGCACTGGAGAATGTGTCCCATAGCATAATACTGCTCACACCAACCTGCGTCCATGGCTTTCAGCTGAAATTCGCCACTATGGTGGCATTTGTGGAGACAACCAGTGAACTAGTGTAGCAAAAATGTGATGCACCCAAAAAGCCTACACACTTGTATTGAACAATGATTGAATCCTGATGGCCCTGTGACCACTGCAATTGTAATCAATGTAGTTGAGTCAAGATGTGAACTCATAGGTGTGACCTGCTGCAGAGCTCCACATTCCACAATGTACGCTGAATGTTGTGCTCTGAAACAGTTGTGCATGCAATTGTTCTCTTTCAGCTGAGATGCCACACATCACCATCTATCCTACTTTACAGAGCAGCCAAGCTTCCGAACTCCACATTCTGTGAGTAGTCATGGGTGTCCTACCATTTAGCAACTCATGGTAGTTTCATTGATGTGCTACCTCTTTTCGTAGATGGTCACGTAGCAGATGAGTATTTGACCAGTTTCAAGATACTCATTCTGAGGCTCTGTGTAGTAATAATTCGCCCTTTTACAGTGTTTCTTATCTCAATGGATTTACAAATTTGCAGCCTATATCTTCACCATGGTAATCGCCCATTTGAGTCTGTTCCTTCATTTGTGTCTTCATTACTGCATTAATTTTCTTCAACATGATTGGCAGTGGTCACAATGTTTGGGCTTATCAGTGCATTTAGCTCATGGACATTTTGTTAGCAAACAATGGAAAATCTAATATGGAATAATGACAATATTATGAAAAGGACAGACTGGTAGTCACCATGTAGCAGAGATGTTGAGTTGCAGCCACACACAACAATAAGACTGCTAAACAAATAGGCTTTAGGCTAAAACGCCTTCTTCTGAATTAGGCAACATATACAGACACATTCACACTAATGCAACTCACAAACACACAACCTCTGTTTCCAGCTGCTGAGACCAGAGATGGTGGTCATGTGTGTCTAATTCAGAAGAAAGCCTTTAGCCAAAAGCTTACTTGTTTAGCAGTATTTTTGTTGTGCCTGTCTGCAAGTTAAATCTCCACTATGCAGTAAGTAGCAATCTGTCCTTTTCATGGTATTGACATTTTGTTAATTATTATTTCTGAAATGATACTTGTTTTAGAATCTGTCTTGATATTTGTGTCATCTGTAAATAAAATAAACTTAATATATGGCATGATGTCATTAAAACACACAGAAACAATATCATTGAAGGAACCATGCAGAGCAAAACAGGGTGTCCCAAGAGTAATCGTTAATATTTAGGGATGTGATAGGAATGTTGATATGCTCTATTCTGAATAGTTTCTGAGATAGAACATACTTAATGAAGATTTATTTTTTAACTAGTGGTGTACATATACATGTCTTACCCACCCAACCACTTTGACATTTTATTCTGCCCTAATCAACCTCATTTTTTTCAACCTGTTTGCTTGGAATGTCTTTCTGCCATTAATCTAGCCCACAGAACATAGAGTTTTCCATGGTGCATTATGAATGAAGTAGTATGAGGGAATGAGTGCATCAACGAGAAGCATCAGTTAACTGTGATTTACACATGCTGACCAAAATGCCAAACAGACAAAGTAATGAAGAACATGCAGGTATGGTGTATATCTATGGCTTCTGCAATGGTAGCACTCATGCTTCTGTCAAACAATGCCATTGGCACCTTTAACATGTCAAATTCCTGATTGTAGATTGTTTACAAGAGTTTTCCACACATTGTGTGAAACAGGTATTCTTTCAAGTTCCCAACCTGTACAAAAATAGCAACATATTGTTGAAATGGTGAAGTGTAGTCCTACTACCAGCACACAGCGCTTTTTGCATGAGTAAATGTTTCACAAATAGGTATGGGGTGAACACTGAATGTGGAGAATTTGTATTAGTTTTGTATATAGTGTGTCCACAATCTCCACATTCGTAACAATGCTACAGGACTTGAATTTTGTCACTGGTTAAATGCCGGTAACCATATGCTTCCATTAATATTATTCACTGACAAGGCCATCTTTAGACATAACAAAATCCCCAACACATGTAATATTCATCAACGCTCCCAGGACAATCCACATGCTACTCTGTAAACCCATTTCCAAGTTCATTTTTTTATCAACGTTTGGTGCAGCATGATCAGTAACGTATTTGTAGGTGAAAGAGGACAGAATTACTTGCACTTTTTTCTTTGAAAGTTCGTTTATTGAACACCCTGAGCACTGCAATGTACATGCAGCATCACAGAGCTCTTTCACATTTTACCAAACATGTGAGGGAACATCTCAACTGCAATTACTCTGATTGCTAGACTGGTCATAGTAGTACAATTAACTGACCACCAAGATCACACAACCTCATGCAATAAGATTTTTGTTGACAGGTTGGATGAAGTCTGAGGTGTGTGAACACATGAGATGAACTGCTTGGTCACATCATGGACCCCGCTGTCCTCATTATAGAACCAGGAGAGGCACTCAGACAAGCAACACAACATCATCTCCCAAGAGCGCACAAATGCTTTGAAGGTGACAGTGGGATATTTGAACATTTATTGTGAACTGTACAACAACCGTAACAACAAGTGTACAATAATGCTTACATATGCATGTGTTAAATATACTTTTGTAAAATGCATGTTGCAATGTTTACTAGCTCTTGTACATATGAACTTTTGCAAATCTGACAATGTATTGAGTAATAAACTAAATAAATAATAATGAAAATTAATTGTGCTCTGTCTAGGAATCTGTTTGGAATAGGACTTACGTCTATATCACATTTTGGGCTTGAGACGATCATTTTTTTGTATCCCTGAATACTGAGCATTCTTCGTGTGACATCATGTATAGTTAATAACTTACCAGTCAGGGGAGGAATATATCATTAATTTTCATTAAATAATCTGTCTCCATTTATTTGGCTGTATATGAACTGTGTTAAAAATGTGATTTCAATGTGTTAAAATAGGATGGTTGAGACTAAAGACTCAACGAAAGTCAGGAACAATGACTTCAGATGAATTCCATAATCCATAGTGAATCCTGTTGAACTTTCCCCTGAATATGTTTTAAAAAACCCAGTTAGATAGCAAAAAGTGTGGCAATTTGTAGCTGATTACCATTTGTCAGATGAGTACAGCACAAATGTTAACATTCCATTATCATATGTCAGTCTTAATCATGATACTTTAGAGACTGGAAGACACTCTGTAAGGAAAGTGTAGCTATGAAATACTTCCAGATGAAAATTTGAATGGGAGACAATCTTCAGCAAATAACATATGCACTACAGGTACAAGCAGACACAGGTGGAACACACAACCAAGCACCATACACCAGAAAGAATTTCAGTCGAGTTCTTCTGAGATGGAAGAAACTTTCCCCTGGCTGTGTGTGTGTGTGTGTGTGTGTGTGTGTGTGTGTGTGTGTGTGTGTGTGTGTGTGTGTGTGTGTATGTGTGTGTCTGTGTGTGTTGACCACTTATCGATTTGTGCTACGAAAATGTATTAATTTAGTGTATCCCACAATAAACAATAATTTTTTTTACAGAAGTAACTATATGAAAGGCTATTAAAAAACGTATAGTATGGGCACATAATAAAAGACTTTCCTTTATACACTTTGTAAAATAAAACTGATGTCTGCATTGCAGTTCTTGTTATCAGTGAGATTAAAAGTTATGGTTATGGACAATATTTGTTTCCTATTGCGGTGTATGGGATGACATATGTGTTCATAATGTTAAATTGCATTTTATATTAAATCCGCAAAACCATGCTTTTATTAGATTATATATAGTTTATGTTTGATTAATATTTTAATTTTAACTCTTCAGAATAGTATTATGTGTATGGACATGGATGATGGGGTACGGTGAGGCATTTAATACGACTTTCCAGGCACAGAATATCATCCTTCATCAGATACATGTTTCTGAAAAAGTCTGTAAGGCTCATGGGTCTCCTGTATCACTGATGTCTGTTGTCTACAGGACTATCTCAAGAGAGTGAATCTGACTCTGGCCACTCAAACCAGCTAGAACAATTAGTTGATAAATAACATTTGTAATAGTTTAAAGAAATTTGCTTATAACACTTATGAAAGTGGAAATGTGATGCTGTTTATTCCACCATGTCACTTCATGACATTAATAACAGAATTCAAGTCCCACCCTCTGTCATTTATATTTGCTTATTTTCTTTGACACCAGAGATGAAAATGACACTCCTACTAGATGTAAACTATTTGAAACATTCATCCTGTCCATTTAAAATTGTGTTTAAATATAACCCATGAGTGGTAAGAAGTCATCATAGCAAAGGCACATGTTCCATATTCCTGCACTGTCAACATCTGATGCTATGATCTGTCCCTAAAGCTACATTTCATGTAGCCATATGGCCGACTGTGTACACTGCAGTATTTAAGTCACAATACCATTTTCAATTTAGGTATGTTCACATGAAAATTCATAGCACTTAGAGGTTTCTCTGAATTGAATGTGAGAGCCTCATTGTCTTTCTTATGTGGGGTGAAAATAATCCTGTAGCTGCTACAATGAAATATGGGGAAACACCACAGTTTTTCTACAAAAACTGACTGTGTGTGTGTGTGTGTGTGTGTGTGTGTGTGTGTGTGTGTGGACATCTTAAGAACAAATAAACAAGTAACAGAAATTGTGATTCTTATATGATCATATTTTTATGGTAATAGGAAAGACACCGTCATCAAATCTGATGAAATTTACCATGGAAAATAACACAGAATACCAATGAAGTGATTTTTCAAATGAAAACATGGTTTAGGATGAGAGAACGGGTACCAATTTTTTGGAAGGAATATTAAGCCAGAGAGCTCATGTTCCAGATATTGCAACAGACAGACTCCTGACTAAAGATAAACAGAACATTTCTATTATATCTAAATCAAATAGACACGTGACAATGCAAGTAGCTAACCATTAAGACAAAAAGGGTGGGAACTCTTTGGTTTCATTGATATACTTACTTCGAAGTACTTTGCATTTTCTATCTGAAATCCCCATCCGTGTCGTCCATGCTTGTTACTTTGAGATTCCAACACCAGGTCAAACGTAACTGTGCCAAACGTAACTGTGCATTCACACTAAAGATAGAGGATATTGCCTAATGAGCTGAATCAGTTACACGAATTCGTGTGTCTGTTCTTTCCAACATGCATGGTATCAATAATAGATTCTGAGAATGGGTTACTTTATTTATACAAAAAGAGTGACAGTTATAATTCAATTTCTATGAGTCAAAAAGACTAGCGGTGAAAAAAGAAATTTAAAGAAGTAGTTACACTACAATGGTTGAAAGTTCTGCTACTGCTTACCGATTTTGACTTGTTTTGTGAAAACTAACCTCTTTAATAAAGCAAACACATTGTGTAATATTCTGAACCAAGTTTAAGAACTTAAATCAAAGCACTAGTTCATAATTCTGCCACTCCCTCCCCCCTCTGCCATAATTTTTGTTATTACTTGAATGTGGAAATAAACAGTGACCAAGCAGATTTTCTTCTTCTGGAAGGCTAAAAAGTATTGAAATGTGCCCTGTTTTGGCTTAGCATAACAACAGATAGGCCACCTCTGTAAGCAAACATACGTCAACATTTTTTTCTCAGCATTGAGGGAACCCTCCATGAGACCCATCCTTAATAATCCAGCATATCAAAAACTGCATTTCCGATTTCCATCCATCCTCAGTGTCCCACTATGTAGAGCCTCCCATTTTAACCCATAAATGCATGTCTATAAGTCCACATGTTATGTTATGCACAGACTACACCACTGCCAAATGGAGCCAATGCTCTCCCACCTATGCCAGCCAACACAGCTTCTGCTGATGCTACATTACCATTGAAATGACACTCCCAGGTCTAGAAGAATCATCCTCCACAAATATTCATTCAGCCCTGGAGCTTCACGCCCATTGGCAAAGTTTGATGACCACTTTTTGGTTGTATCTTGGCTCGAGGTCACAAACAGCACTTGAATGCCTGCATCTGTATAATGTGGCAAGGTAGTGACTTTCCAGAAGGGTTATTTTATTCATACAAAAGGGTACACACAGAAAATTGAATTCCTAGGGGGGAAACCTCCACAACGGTTTTGTTATTTCTAAGCTCCATAAAAAAAGCAAACATACTATACATTATTGGGTGCAAGACTAAAAATGTAAATTGGGAAGTTGAAATAAACAGTGCTTCAGCACACTATTTCTTCTACAAAGCTAAAAAGTATTTCTGAAATGTGCTGTGATTTAACTTGACTATGTCTGACAGACCCCCCACAATATGCACCATATACAACAGTATTTCTCAGTGAGTAACAAAGCTAACTGCATTTCCAGTTTCCCTGCTTTCCTGCTATATGGACCCTCCCATTTATATCCACAAATATCTGTCTATGTGCACTCATGTGACATTATGAACAGGCTCTGTATGGTCTGCTTCACAACCACCTTATAATTCTTTACCCAAATTTGACTCATAGTACCCACACAGTGAAGATCATAAGTAACAATAAATCCACCAAGGTTACCATTCAGAATGTAAAGCTAGCTTACTTGCTCCTGATGGAAAATGATGTTGGCTACTCCTCCTACTGTCATCTAACACATATGTGGCTGTCTGCTGTGACCTTACCAACCAACACCACTGCCTGATAAGAGTCGAACCCCTCCCAACAATGCAACTCTGGATGAAGTCTTAGATTATACATCACCAGAGAAAGAACACTCCACTGTGTTTGACTCGCATACTTATTTTGAAATACTTTTCATTTTCTGCCTGATCACCTTATATTTAGGTGCTTCATGTGTATGTTTTTTATGTGTGAAATGCATCTCATCAATAATATAATAAAATGTTTTTTTTTCCTTACTGCAGTTCTTATTTAATTGTGGATTATTGTTCCTACAAGTAGTGATACTGAAGAACACAATGAAAGATGATCCAAACATTAAAAGAATGGTTACCTCACCAGCTGCTGTGGATGCCATCTCATCAGAATAGTTCTTGCATGCAACAAAGTAAGAATACCATTCCAATGTCCAGTCAAATTTCAGAGAAGTGCCAAGTAATTCACATGATGGCACCTCACAATCAGTTCAATAACAAGCTGCATTGTGTCATCCATGCCATGTGGAAACAATGTGTATTTGATTATTTAATTGTGTTGAGCTTATGCTTTAAGAGGATTTGTGTGTAATCATGTATGTTGATACCAAAGAAAGCACACTGACATTTAAAGACGATTACAGACAAAAAGATGTCGTACAGAAAGCCACTTCCAAAAATTATTTGAATAAAAGTTTGAGATGTGTTGCTCTGAGTGTCAAGTATAAGGTAAAGTCTCTAGTCAGAACACTTTAAAGAATAAGATAAGTCTCAAAGTAGGATAACACTGAAGAAGAAGCCTACAAATTTATGGGAGTGCATATGAAAACTGTAGAGGTATATTCCTGGAATGGCAACTTAGTAGGTCAACAACTGAGGGTCCTCACATCTGAACAAAAGGATAGATGGGATAAATGGAGCTCCTCAACAAACCATGGTAACTGGAATTAAAATGAAGGAAATCAAAGATTCCAAAATTACAACACTCAGAAACACAGCCTCTGCTTTACTGGATTTTGAGGTCTATAGCATTACTGAATTTTCTGAGTACTAGGATATTAATCTGTATACAATACTTTTTGATTCAAGTTGTGTAGCAAATTGTTATAAAATAAAGTCAGTTAACCTTCATAGAACAGCTAAGAACTTCCTTTAAATACTTCTCAGTTTTGGGAATAATCACTGACATACTTTGCACAACACTGTAAAAAAAATAGTTGAAACTGGTATACTAGCTGCTAGTTTCGGTTCGGTTGTTTGGGGGGAAGAGACCAGAATGTGAGGTCATCGGTCTCATCAGATTAGGGAAGGACGGGGAAGGAAGTCGGCCATGCCCTTTCAAAGGAACACATCCCGGCATTTGCCATGAGCGATTTAGGGAAATCACGGAAAACCTAAATCAGGATGGCCGGACGTGGGATTGAACCATCGTCCTCCCGAACGCGAGTCCAGTGCGCAAGCCACTGCGCCACCTCGCTCAGTGCTGCTAGTTTCCAGCTAACAAAATGTTGTTGACAGATTTATTGCTGCAGTTTCTCCAGCAGAAATCTAAAATCTCACTCTGACCTCCTGAAATTTGCAAACAATATCTCACCATCCTTTTCCATTTCTTGTACCTCTCTTATTTAGATACTGTTTTATGTATAGTCCACTTATATTTCCTTTTCTGTTGCCTTTTCAATGAGAGTGCAATATCCTGAGCAAGGAAGCAGATGCATATGAGACTGCCTGCACAACGAGGCAATGTGTGGGCATGAGAAAACACATACATAAACAGAGCACAGTTTCCTGAGCAGAGAATGAGATTCATAGCAGACTACTTGCACAATTAGGTAATGTGTGGGCATGAGAACACTCATGCATATTTATATTCTTTCTGCTAATTTTTGTGTCTGTGCTCTTCTCCCTGTGCATCAGTGTTTGCACAAGAGGAAAGAGACATCATGTGAACATACCCCAAGGACAAAGTGCTTGCTCAGTTCTGTAACGCGACAGACAACTGCGTACAACAAATTTTACAAAGTGAAGTTCTCTAGGCAAAAAAAATGCATTTTATATTTTGGCCACATATCCACTCTCTAGTTTCCAAAGCTGCAATTTTAGAGGCTACTATCAAGCCAGTGTGGATTCATCAGTTATTTTTAGCGGTTAAAAGTGCTGTGGTTGCAAGTAACTCCCCAAAAAGACTCGTCATTGGTTATAGCAGATCAAATATGTTATTTGTTGTTATGTAATGATGCAGGAATGGCCCTACAAAGAGGACAAAGCTTAATGAGAGTAGCTACAGAAGATGTTGCTAGAGGGGAGCAGCTACCACTAGCAGAACTAGTCACATCACTACAACATGATTTTAGCACTCTCACATGACATCCCTGAAGAGCTCCTGCATTACCCAGGATCCACATGTCTTTCAAGTGATGCAACGTTCAATATTATGTTAGGAAAATGCATCTCCCCAGTCAGTTATCCAAACAGTGACTGTATTCATGCCCCACCAACTGCCTAGTAGTAATATGCCTACACACCATATCAAACAGTTCCTTACATATGGTCTGCTTATCATATGGCCTTAAGCCCTGAGTGATCACTGCATCATGAAAAACTGAATCTCATGCCTGTGTCAAAAACGTCACAGCACATGACACTCTGCTTTTCAAAGCTTTCCTACATCACACCACAAGTACATTCAGGACACCTGCAGTGCTTGAAGGTCTTACATCTACTCAGGATCAGACCTTAGTGTCCTGCCTGCAAAAGCTCAAAGACCACTATTTATTTGCATCTTGGCTCACAGGCACAAACAACTCTCATATACCTACTTTAGGCCAAAGCTGTAAATTTTGTTACTACTTGAAGGTGGAAATAAACAGTGCTCCTGTGGTTTGTTTCTTCTACAAGCTAAAATGTATTTCTGAAATGTGCCCTGTTTTAACTAGACATGGTAAAGATGCATTGCCTGTGTAAACATTACATTTGTCAATACTTTTCTGTCAGCAGTGAGCCAACCTTCCTCGAGACCCACCCTTCCTGACACAGTACATCAAAAACTACATTTCCAACGCGTATCCATCCTCAATGTCCATCCACCATGCAGACCTACCCATTTTAATCCACAAAGGCATGTTCTAATTCACTAATTAATGATATGCACAGACTCCATGAGGCATCCTTTACAAACAAATTATAAGGGTCTGTACCTGGTTTTGGATTGTAGCTCCTGTGGCAATGAGGATCTTAATAAATAATAAACCAACGAAGGATTCAACTGAGCACATAAAGCTTACCCACTTGCTCCACATGGAAAATACTGTGTGCCACACTACTAACTGTCACCATACACATATTTTCCAATGTGCTGTGGCTGACCAACCTACTGCATTGTCAAACAGAGCCAACATTCTTTCCCCAAGTCAGTAAATGCAGCCTCTACTGATCAATCATCACCACTGAAATGACACACTCAGGCCAGTATGCAACAGGCCTGTAAGAATCTTACTGCTTAAGTATCCATTTGGCACTGGATCACTCCTGCTAGCAGCAAAGTTCAATGACAGCTCTTTGAGTGCATCTTGGCTCATGACCACAAACAGCTCTCGAATAACTGTTTTTGGATAAGGCATTAAGGTAGTGATTTCTAAGACAGGGTTACTTTATCCATACAAAAGGGTATACATTTGAAATTAAATTCCTAGTCATGCAAACAAGAAATAAATTACACTACTGCAGTTAATCATTCTGCAACTGCTTCGTTATTTCTAACCTCTTTAATCAAGTAAACATATTATTTAGTGCAAGATTAAAAATGAAAATTGAAGCACTGGTTCAAAATTCTACCCACCTCCTCTCCCCCCATGATTTGCGTTCCTCTTACAATATTGAAATAAACAGTGTACCAGCACACTATTTCTTCTACAAAACTAAAAATCATTTCTCAAATGTGCCCTGATTCAACCTGAGATTATATATGTCAAACCACTATGGTATACAATATATATATGACACTATTTTTCAGTGAATAATGGTGGTACCAATTTTTCTTAATCTAGCATATGAAAAACTGTATTTCCAATTTCCACATTGTCCTGCCACATGTGCCCTCCCACCTTTTATTGACAAATATCTCTCTGTATGTACACTGATGAGACATTATGCACACACTCCATACAGTCAGCTTCACAATCACCTTGTACAGGTATGTACCGGTTTTTGAGCATAGTACCCACACAATGAAGATATTAACCTACAGCGAACCCACCAAGGTTTCCTTCAAGAACATAAGCCCACGATGGAAAATGCTGTTGGTCACTCCGCTATTATCAGTCAGCACCTATGTGGCAGTGTGCTGTGGCTGACAGTCCAACACCATTGCCAGACAATGCTGACTCTCTTCTACCTACATCAGTGGAAATGGTTTAGATGATGCTAGGTCATCAGAGAAAAAACACTCAAAGGACACACAGTCTGTTCCACCAACACTACTTCCAATATATGTCAGTCCTGAATGAATCACCCGACACAAATATCAGTTTGTCAACAATGACCTACTCTATGGGGGCAGAGAGAGAGAGAGGGGAGAGGGGGGGGGGGGGGAGTGAGGGTAGGTGATGTAACACAAATACTCAGCCATTCAAAAAACTATGTCTTTCTTAGGAGTGATAGATTTACTTTTGAGTACTTTCTGCTTCCTGCCTCATTAATCTTTACATACTGGCTAAACATGTATGTGACGTATGTTATCATTAATATAATACATTGTTTTTCCTTACTGCACTATGTCTTCTGTGCCATGTGGAAACCATGTGTTTTTCATTGTGTAGTGTACTGAGCTTAGGCTATAAGGCAATTTGTATGTAATTGTCTGTTGCCTCGAAAGAAAGAACAATGCAATTTATACATGATTACAGAAAATAAAAGTTTGAGGAGGGATACCCTGAGCATCAAGTATTGGTTGCAGACTCCAATCATAGCACTTTAAAGAATGAGATAAGTCTCCCAGTAGGATAACACAGAAGAAGAAGTGTACAAAGTCATGGCAAGTGCATGTGAAAACTGTGGATGTATTTTCCTGGTACAGCAAATTAATATCACAACAACTGAGAATCCTGACAACTGAACAAAAGAAAAGATGGGATAGGTAGAGCACCTCAACAAACGATACTACTAACAATTGAATTTAAGGACACTGATGATGCAAAAACTACAAAATTAAGAAACACAGTCTCCGTTGTAGTGGATTGTGAGGCCTATGTCATGACCAAATTTTTGAGGACTAGGGTGTTAATCAGTTTACAGTCTTTTTTATTTAAGTTGTGTAACAAATTATTATGAAATAAAACATGAAAGGCATACTAAAAAGTCAATGAATCTTCACAGAGAGATTCAGATCCTCCTTTAAATATTTGTGAGTTTTAGTAATAATCAACAAGCTATGTATGTAATATTGAAATAAATGCTTCAAAATGCTTCACTAGTTGCTGGTTGCCAGGTAACAAAATGTTACTGCCAGCCTTACTGCTGCTGCTTCTTGAGCAGAATATCTAATATTTCACTTTGACCTCCTTCTGAAATTTGGCATGTCACCATCACATTTTGTTTTTCTTACCTCTCTTATTTAGATAATGTTCTACACATAGTCACCTTGTGATTTCTTTTCTTTTGTCTTTTCAATGAAATAAACACAGCACAGTCCCCTGAGGAAAGAATGGGATGCACACGAGACAATGAAGCCAGGTGAGGACATGAGAAAGGACATGCTACACATGTCCTCCGTCCTGATGTATGGGTGTGTACTTCTGTTCCTGGGTGTCTGTGATAGCACATAAGGAAATAGGTATTGAGTAGACATGCCACAAGGCCAATGTGCTTTGATACTTGTGTAAACTGAGAAACATTTGCATTCAACTAGTTTTACAAAGTAAAGTTACTGGAAACAATCATCTTCCGTATTCTAGCATTATATCCATCCTCTAGTTTCTGAAGCTGCAGTGTATGAACCTACCCTTAAGCAAGTGTGGATTCATCAGTTACGTTTCGAGGTTAAGAGTGTTGCGGATGCAAGTAAGTCATGAAATACACTCACAGTTGCTTATAGCTGATCAAATATGTAATCTGTTGTTATGTAATGATCAAACAAACTGCACAAGGCATCATGAGTGTAGTTAGAAGAGATGCTGCTAGAGGTAGCAGCTACCACTAACGGAACTAGTCACATCACTACAACACAATTCCAGAATTCACACATGCCAACTCCAACAACCTCCCGCACTACTCAGCAGACATAGGCCAGTCAAGCAAAGCAACATTTGCTGTGACATTATGAAGATGCACCAAAAATAAATTATCCAGACAGCGATAATATTTATTGATGACCAACTGCTCCATAGTAAAGTGTCTACACACCACAACAAACAGTCCCTCACCATATGGCCTGGCTCCGGAAGTGAACACTGTGTCACGAAAGGTGGATCTCATGCCTGTGTCTGAAAAATGGCTGCCCATCACACGCCTAACAGACACACTGCTGTACACAGCTTTAATACACCATACCACCTGTAAATTCAGGACAACTGTGAGGCTCAAAACAATTCAGTCTATGCAGGATTGGACTTTAGCATCCCACATGCAAAGTTCAAGGATGATTCTTTGGTTACATCTTGCCTCATGGCCACAAACAACTCTCGAATACTTACTTTTAGACAGTGCAGTAAGTTATAGAGTTTTGAGATTTTTAATAAAGAAAAGGTGTACACATTTATAATTCAGTTCTTAGAAATAGGGGGGGGGGGGGGGTGGATTACACTACTGTGGTTAAGAATTCTGCAATGAAAAAATTATTTCTGTTTGTTTCGCCTAAACCAAGTTCTTTAATATAGCAAACATATTGTGTATGATCTTGTGCAAAGTCTAAAAATGTAAACATAAGAACTCATTCATAATTCTGCCGCCTAACTGACCTGTGGCATAATTTTTTTTTATTACTTGAATGTGGAAATAAACAGTGACCAAGCAGATTTTCTTCTTCTGGAAGGCTAAATAGTATTGAAATGTGCCCTGTTTCGGCTTAGCATAACAACAGATAGGCCACCTCTGTAAGCAAACATACATCAACATTTTTTTCTCAGCATTGAGGGAACCCTCCATGAGACCCATCCTTAATAATCCAGTATATCAAAAACTGCATTTCCGATTTCCTTCCATCCTCAGTGTCCCACTATGTAGAGCCTCCCATTTTAACCCATAAATGCATGTCTATAAGTCCACATGTTATGTTATGCACAGACTACACCACTGCCAAATGGAGCCAATGCTCTCCCACCTATGCCAGCCAACACAGCTTCTGCTGATGCTACATTACCATTGAAATGACACTCCCAGGTCTAGAAGAATCATCCTCCACAAATATTCATTCAGCCCTGGAGCTCCACTCCCACTGGCAAAGTTTGATGACCACTTTTTGGTTGTATCTTGGTTCGAGGTCACAAACAGCACCTGAATGCCTGCATCTGGATAATGTGGCAAAGTAGTGACTTTTCAGAAGGGTTATTTTATTCATACAAAAGGGTACACACAGAAAATTGAATTCCTAGGGGGGAAAACCTCCACAAAAGTTTTGTTATTTCTAAGCTCCATAAAAAAAGCAAACATACTATACATTATTGGGTGCAAAATTAAAAATGTAAATTGGAAAGTTGAAATAAACAGTGCTTCAGCACACTATTTCTTCTACAAAGCTAAAAAGTATTTCTGAAATGTGCTGTGATTTAACTTGACTATGTCTGACAGACCCCCCACAATATGCACCATATACAACAGTATTTCTCAGTGAGTAACGAAGCTAACTGCATTTCCGGTTTCCCTGCTTTCCTGCAATATGGACCCTCCCATTTATATCCACAAATATCTGTCTATGTGCACTCATGTGACATTATGAACAGGCTCTGCATGGTCTGCTTCACAACCACCTTATAATTCTTTACCCAAATTTGACTCACAGTACCCACACAGTGAAGATCGTAAGTAACAATAAATCCACCAAGGTTACCATTCAGAATGTAAAGCTAGCCTACTTGCTCCTGATGGAAAATGATGTTGGCTACTCCTCCTACTGTCATCTAACACATATGTGGCTGTCTGCTGTGACCTTACCAACCAACACCACTGCCTGATAAGAGTCGAACCCCTCCCAACAATGCAACTCTGGATGAAGTCTTAGATTATACATCACCAGAGAAAGAACACTCCACTGTGTTTGACTCGTGTACTTATTTTAAAATACTTTTCATTTTCTGCCTGATCACCTTATATTTAGGTGCTTCATGTGTATGTTTTTTATGTGTGAAATGCATCTCATCAATAATATAATAAAATGTTTTTTTTTCCTTACTGCAGTTCTTATTTAATTGTGGATTATTGTTCCTACAAGTAGTGATACTGAAGAACACAATGAAAGATGATCCAAACATTAAAAGAATGGTTACCTCACCAGCTGCTGTGGATGCCATCTCATCAGAATAGTTCTTGCATGCAACAAAGTAAGAATACCATTCCAATGTCCAGTCAAATTTCAGAGAAGTGCCAAGTAATTCACATGATGGCACCTCACAATCAGTTCAATAACAAGCTGCATTGTGTCATCCATGCCATGTGGAAACAATGTGTATTTGATTATTTAATTGTGTTGAGCTTATGCTTTAAGAGGATTTGTGTGTAATCATGTATGTTGATACCAAAGAAAGCACACTGACATTTAAAGACGATTACAGACAAAAAGATGTCGTACAGAAAGCCACTTCCAAAAATTATTTGAATAAAAGTTTGAGATGTGTTGCTCTGAGTGTCAAGTATAAGGTAAAGTCTCTAGTCAGAACACTTTAAAGAATAAGATAAGTCTCAAAGTAGGATAACACTGAAGAAGAAGCCTACAAATTTATGGGAGTGCATATGAAAACTGTAGAGGTATATTCCTGGAATGGCAACTTAGTAGGTCAACAACTGAGGGTCCTCACATCTGAACAAAAGGATAGATGGGATAAATGGAGCTCCTCAACAAACCATGGTAACTGGAATTAAAATGAAGGAAATCAAAGATTCCAAAATTACAACACTCAGAAACACAGCCTCTGCTTTACTGGATTTTGAGGTCTATAGCATTACTGAATTTTCTGAGTACTAGGATATTAATCTGTATACAATACTTTTTGATTCAAGTTGTGTAGCAAATTGTTATAAAATAAAGTCAGTTAACCTTCATAGAACAGCTAAGAACTTCCTTTAAATACTTCTCAGTTTTGGGAATAATCACTGACATACTTTGCACAACACTGTAAAAAAAATAGTTGAAACTGGTATACTAGCTGCTAGTTTCGGTTCGGTTGTTTGGGGGGAAGAGACCAGAATGTGAGGTCATCGGTCTCATCAGATTAGGGAAGGACGGGGAAGGAAGTCGGCCATGCCCTTTCAAAGGAACACATCCCGGCATTTGCCATGAGCGATTTAGGGAAATCACGGAAAACCTAAATCAGGATGGCCGGACGTGGGATTGAACCGTCGTCCTCCCGAACGCGAGTCCAGTGCGCAAGCCACTGCGCCACCTCGCTCAGTGCTGCTAGTTTCCAGCTAACAAAATGTTGTTGACAGATTTATTGCTGCAGTTTCTCCAGCAGAAATCTAAAATCTCACTCTGACCTCCTGAAATTTGCAAACAATATCTCACCATCCTTTTCCATTTCTTGTACCTCTCTTATTTAGATACTGTTTTATGTATAGTCCACTTATATTTCCTTTTCTGTTGCCTTTTCAATGAGAGTGCAATATCCTGAGCAAGGAAGCAGATGCATATGAGACTGCCTGCACAACGAGGCAATGTGTGGACATGAGAAAACACATACATAAACAGAGCACAGTTTCCTGAGCAGAGAATGAGATTCATAGCAGACTACTTGCACAATTAGGTAATGTGTGGGCATGAGAACACTCATGCATATTTATATTCTTTCTGCTAATTTTTGTGTCTGTGCTCTTCTCCCTGTGCATCAGTGTTTGCACAAGAGGAAAGAGACATCATGTGAACATACCCCAAGGACAAAGTGCTTGCTCAGTTCTGTAACGCGACAGACAACTGCGTACAACAAATTTTACAAAGTGAAGTTCTCTAGGCAAAAAAAATGCATTTTATATTTTGGCCACATATCCACTCTCTAGTTTCCAAAGCTGCAATTTTAGAGGCTACTATCAAGCCAGTGTGGATTCATCAGTTATTTTTAGCGGTTAAAAGTGCTGTGGTTGCAAGTAACTCCCCAAAAAGACTCGTCATTGGTTATAGCAGATCAAATATGTTATTTGTTGTTATGTAATGATGCAGGAATGGCCCTACAAAGAGGACAAAGCTTAATGAGAGTAGCTACAGAAGATGTTGCTAGAGGGGAGCAGCTACCACTAGCAGAACTAGTCACATCACTACAACATGATTTTAGCACTCTCACATGACATCCCTGAAGAGCTCCTGCATTACCCAGGATCCACATGTCTTTCAAGTGATGCAACGTTCAATATTATGTTAGGAAAATGCATCTCCCCAGTCAGTTATCCAAACAGTGACTGTATTCATGCCCCACCAACTGCCTAGTAGTAATATGCCTACACACCATATCAAACAGTTCCTTACATATGGTCTGCTTATCATATGGCCTTAAGCCCTGAGTGATCACTGCATCATGAAAAACTGAATCTCATGCCTGTGTCAAAAACGTCACAGCACATGACACTCTGCTTTTCAAAGCTTTCCTACATCACACCACAAGTACATTCAGGACACCTGCAGTGCTTGAAGGTCTTACATCTACTCAGGATCAGACCTTAGTGTCCTGCCTGCAAAAGCTCAAAGACCACTATTTATTTGCATCTTGGCTCACAGGCACAAACAACTCTCATATACCTACTTTAGGCCAAAGCTGTAAATTTTGTTACTACTTGAAGGTGGAAATAAACAGTGCTCCTGTGGTTTGTTTCTTCTACAAGCTAAAATGTATTTCTGAAATGTGCCCTGTTTTAACTAGACATGGTAAAGATGCATTGCCTGTGTAAACATTACATTTGTCAATACTTTTCTGTCAGCAGTGAGCCAACCTTCCTCGAGACCCACCCTTCCTGACACAGTACATCAAAAACTACATTTCCAACGCGTATCCATCCTCAATGTCCATCCACCATGCAGACCTACCCATTTTAATCCACAAAGGCATGTTCTAATTCACTAATTAATGATATGCACAGACTCCATGAGGCATCCTTTACAAACAAATTATAAGGGTCTGTACCTGGTTTTGGATTGTAGCTCCTGTGGCAATGAGGATCTTAATAAATAATAAACCAACGAAGGATTCAACTGAGCACATAAAGCTTACCCACTTGCTCCACATGGAAAATACTGTGTGCCACACTACTAACTGTCACCATACACATATTTTCCAATGTGCTGTGGCTGACCAACCTACTGCATTGTCAAACAGAGCCAACATTCTTTCCCCAAGTCAGTAAATGCAGCCTCTACTGATCAATCATCACCACTGAAATGACACACTCAGGCCAGTATGCAACAGGCCTGTAAGAATCTTACTGCTTAAGTATCCATTTGGCACTGGATCACTCCTGCTAGCAGCAAAGTTCAATGACAGCTCTTTGAGTGCATCTTGGCTCATGACCACAAACAGCTCTCGAATAACTGTTTTTGGATAAGGCATTAAGGTAGTGATTTCTAAGACAGGGTTACTTTATCCATACAAAAGGGTATACATTTGAAATTAAATTCCTAGTCATGCAAACAAGAAATAAATTACACTACTGCAGTTAATCATTCTGCAACTGCTTCGTTATTTCTAACCTCTTTAATCAAGTAAACATATTATTTAGTGCAAGATTAAAAATGAAAATTGAAGCACTGGTTCATAATTCTACCCACCTCCTCTCCCCCCATGATTTGCGTTCCTCTTACAATATTGAAATAAACAGTGTACCAGCACACTATTTCTTCCACAAAACTAAAAATCATTTCTCAAATGTGCCCTGATCCAACCTGAGATTATATATGTCAAACCACTATGGTATACAATATATATATGACACTACTTTTCAGTGAATAATGGTGGTACCAATTTTTCTTAATCTAGCATATGAAAAACTGTATTTTCAATTTCCACATTGTCCTGCCACATGTGCCCTCCCACCTTTTATCCACAAATATCTCTCTATGTACACTGATGAGACATTATGCACACACTCCATACAGTCAGCTTCACAACCACCTTTTACAGGTATGTACCGGTTTTTGAGCATAGTACCCACACAATGAAGATATTAACCTACAGCGAACCCACCAAGGTTTCCTTCAAGAACATAAGCCCACGATGGAAAATGCTGTGGGTCACTCCGCTACTATCAGTCAGCACTTATGTGGCAGTGTGCTGTGGCTGACAGTCCAACACCATTGCCAGACAATGCCGACTCTCTTCTACCTACATCAGTGGAAATGGTTTAGATGATGCTAGGTCATCAGAGAAAAAACACTCAAAGGACACACAGTCTGTTCCACCAACACTACTTCCAATATATGTCAGTCCTGAATGAATCACCCGACACAAATATCAGTTTGTCAACAATGACCTACTCTATGGGGGCAGAGAGAGAGAGGGGGGAGGGGGGGGGGGGGGGTGAGGGTACGTGATGTAACACAAATACTCAGCCATTCAAAAAACTATGTCTTTCTTAGGAGTGATAGATTTACTTTTGAGTACTTTCTGCTTCCTGCCTCATTAATCTGTACATACTGGCTAAACATGTATGTGACGTATGTTATCATTAATATAATACATTGTTTTTCCTTACTGCACTATGTCTTCTGTGCCATGTGGAAACCATGTGTGTTTCATTGTGTAGTGTACTGAGCTTAGGCTATAAGGCAATTTGTATGTAATTGTCTGTTGCCTCGAAAGAAAGAACAATGCAATTTATACATGATTACAGAAAATAAAAGTTTGAGGAGGGATACCCTGAGCATCAAGTATTGGTTGCAGACTCCAATCATAGCACTTTAAAGAATGAGATAAGTCTCCCAGTAGGATAACACAGAAGAAGAAGTGTACAAAGTCATGGCAAGTGCATGTGAAAACTGTGGATGTATTTTCCTGGTACAGCAAATTAATATCACAACAACTGAGAATCCTGACAACTGAACAAAAGAAAAGATGGGATAGGTAGAGCACCTCAACAAACGATACTACTAACAATTGAATTTAAGGACACTGATGATGCAAAAACTACAAAATTAAGAAACACAGTCTCCGTTGTAGTGGATTGTGAGGCCTATGTCATGACCAAATTTTTGAGGACTAGGGTGTTAATCAGTTTACAGTCTTTTTTATTTAAGTTGTGTAACAAATTATTATGAAATAAAACTTGAAAGGCATACTAAAAAGTCAATGAATCTTCACAGAGAGATTCAGATCCTCCTTTAAATATTTGTGAGTTTTAGTAATAATCAACAAGCTATGTATGTAATATTGAAATAAATGCTTCAAAATGCTTCACTAGTTGCTGGTTGCCAGGTAACAAAATGTTACTGCCAGCCTTACTGCTGCTGCTTCTTGAGCAGAATATCTAATATTTCACTTTGACCTCCTTCTGAAATTTGGCATGTCACCATCACATTTTGTTTTTCTTACCTCTCTTATTTAGATAATGTTCTACACATAGTCACCTTGTGATTTCTTTTCTTTTGTCTTTTCAATGAAATAAACACAGCACAGTCCCCTGAGGAAAGAATGGGATGCACACGAGACAATGAAGCCAGGTGAGGACATGAGAAAGGACATGCTACACATGTCCTCCGTCCTGATGTATGGGTGTGTACTTCTGTTCCTGGGTGTCTGTGATAGCACATAAGGAAATAGGTATTGAGTAGACATGCCACAAGGCCAATGTGCTTTGATACTTGTGTAAACTGAGAAACATTTGCATTCAACTAGTTTTACAAAGTAAAGTTACTGGAAACAATCATCTTCCGTATTCTAGCATTATATCCAGCCTCTAGTTTCTGAAGCTGCAGTGCATGAACCTACCCTTAAGCAAGTGTGGATTCATCAGTTACGTTTCGAGGTTAAGAGTGTTGCGGATGCAAGTAAGTCATGAAATACACTCACAGTTGCTTATAGCTGATCAAATATGTAATCTGTTGTTATGTAATGATCAAACAAACTGCACTAGGCATCATGAGTGTAGTTCGAAGAGATGCTGCTAGAGGGAGCAGCTTCCACTAACGGAACTAGTCACATCACTACAACACAATTCCAGAATTCACACATGCCAACTCCAACAACCTCCTGCACTACTCAGCAAACATAGGCCTGTCAAGCAAAGCAACATTTGCTGTGACATTATGAAGATGCACCAAAAATAAATTATCCGGACAGCGATAATGTTTATTGATGACCAACTGCTCCATAGTAAAGTGTCTACACACCACAACAAACAGTCCCTCACCATATGACCTGGCTCCGGAAGTGAACACTGAGTCACGAAAGGTGGATCTCATGCCTGTGTCTGAAAAATGGCTGCCCATCACACGCCTAACAGACACAATGCTGTACACAGCTTTAATACACCATACCACCTGTAAATTCAGGACAACTGTGAGGCTCAAAACAATTCAGTCTATGCAGGATTGGACTTTAGCATCCCACATGCAAAGTTCAAGGATGATTCTTTGGTTGCATCTTGCCTCATGGCCACAAACAACTCTCGAATACTTACTTTTAGACAGTGCTTACAATGGTTCGTAGACGTTGTTATCGTCGTCGCCGGCGATTGCTTGTCTACAAAACACTTGTAAATGTGGACGGCACTCTTGGTGCTTCGACATCTTCTGCTAAGGGGAAAAAGAACGAAGTAAGGGGAGTAGGTAAAACTGCTCAATTTGTTCTTTTAAATGGGCCTAAACGTTGTTATCGTCGTCGCCGACGATTGCTTGTTTACAAAACACTTGTAAATGTGGACGGCACTCTTGGTGCTTCGACATCTTCCGCCAAGGGGAAAAAGAACGAAGTAAGGGGCGTAGGTAAAACTGCTCAATTTGTTCTTATAAATGGACCAACTTTGTTTTGTGGCGCGAGGTTAAACTTTTCTATTATGAAAAGTAGTACTTCTTCCAGTTTGGGTAACGGATGGATAACAGTTGCTTTCGTTGCTTGTAATAGTGCTGGGAGACCTGGGTTGGAATCCTTTGAAACTCGGGAAATTTTGGCTTACCGTACTATACCTGTATCCTAGATTATAATTTCTGGTGAGGGTTCCTACCTTATGCCACATGGGAGTTTATCTCTGACTTGTCGTAGACGTGTAAAGATAAATTCTGATTGTAATATTCACTTATGGGTGAAGGCAAGTGGTTCATCCTCTTTGGAAGATTGTCGCATTGTGGGTGACTGTACTCTATATAACCATTGAAAGCAGTCCTCAAAAAAGTTTTGAGATTTTTAATAAAGAAAAGGTGTACACATTTATAATTCAGTTCTTAGAAATAAAATTCTGCAATGAAAAAATTATTTCTGTTTGTTTCGCCTAAACCAAGTTCTTTAATATAGCAAACACATTGTGTATGATCTTGTGCAAAGTCTAAAAATGTAAACATAAGAACTCATTCATAATTCTGCCGCCTAACTGACCTGTGGCATAATTTTTTTTTATTATTTGAATGTGGAAATAAACAGTGCTCCAGCACATTATTTCTTCTTTGAAGCTAAAAAGCGTTTCTGAAATGCGTCATGATTTAACTTGAGATTGTAACTGCAGACCCCCACATTATATAGTATGTATGATGTTATTTTTCAGTAAGTAATGGTGCTAGCCTTCTCAAGACCAGCTCTTCTCAATCTAGTTAATCAAAAACTGCATTTCCAATTTTCATACTGTCTTGCCACATGGACCCTTCAATTTCTATCCTCATCAATGTGTCTATATGCACTCATGTGACATTATGCATAAAATCCATATAGACTGATTCACAACTACCTTATACAGGCTGTACCCAGTTCTGTGCCACGGTCAATACACAATGAAGATCTTAAATAACAATAAGTTCAACAAGGTTTCCACACTAGTGAATGTAGCTTTAGATGCTGCTGGGTCACCAGCAAAAGAACACTCCCAGAATATTTACTCTGTTTCTCCAACACTACATGCAGTATGCATCAGGACTGGAATATCTGTTTGTCCTAAAAGATCCACTCTACAGAGGGCTGAGGCGAAGGGGCAAACAGCCCAATGTTCAAATATATACGTCTTTATTTTCACTAATATACTTACACTGGAGTGCTTTTGTTTCTTGCCTTCTCATTGTGTGCTTACTTGTTTAACATGCATGCTCTTTGTGTGTGACATGCATGTTATCAATAATATACAAGGTGTACAACTTTGCTTCCACCATTTGCCAATAGGTGGCATGAACAGTAAGTAGTGGTCAAAAGAAACAGATCGCAGATGTCAGGCAGTCAGCTTGGAACTCGGTCAACATAACCTCATTCAAACATTAGTCAATTTCTATCTGCATCATAAAGTTGTTCTTGATTGAAAATGTCAGTTTATGAGCCTAATTCTTGTCATTTGTGGGACATGTTATTGTTTTGCTTCAATATGAAGAAAACAGCGGCTGAATCTCAGCGAATTCTCTCAAGTACATATGGTTAGGGCGCTATTAGTGAAAGAATGTGCCGTGAGTGGTTTCAACACTTTAAGAATGGCGATTTTAACGTCTTAGGCCGGCATAGTGGTGGAAGAGAGAATGTTGTCAAAGATGTATAATTGGAGACATTGCTGAGTGAAGACTCATGTCAAACTCAAGAAGAATTGGCATGATTAGTGGGAGTGACGCAGCAAGCCATTTCAAAATGCCACAAGGCTACGGGCATGATTCAGAAAGAAGGAACTTGGGGCCTGTGTGAGCTGAAACCAAGAGATGTTGAATGGCATTTATGTGTTCCTGAACAGTTGCTTCAGAGGCAAAAACGGAAGGGATTTCTGCATCGCATTCTGACTGGGGTTGAAAAATGGGTTGATTATGATAACCCTAACCGCAAGAAATCATGGAAGTATCCCGGCCGTACTTCCACATTGTCAGCCAAACTGAATATTCATGGCTCCAAGATCATGCTCCACAATTGGTGGGACCAGCTCAGCATCATGTACTACGAGGTGTTAAAACCAAGTGAAACAATCATAGGTGCTTGTTATCTTATGCAGTTAATGTCTCTGAGCAGAGAATTAAAAGAAAAAATGGCCGCAGTACAGTGAGAGGCACGATAAAGTGATTTTGCAGCACGACAATGCTTGACCCCATGTTGCAAAAGAGGTCAAAACGTACTTGAAAATGTTAAAATGGAAAGTCCTACCCCACCTGCCGTATTCTCTAGAATTTTGAAAAACCTGTGATTCGGTGACTCAAGCATTGACGAAATTTTCCAGTGATCATGTATTGCATAATGGAAATGATGCTCCAAGTGTCCTCCTTACCCAGAAATGGATCAAAACAGTTGAGGAGAATGGTTCAACACTGGTCATATCAAAATCAAGGAGACTGAGGTCATCAGAAATGAGTGAATCCATGGAACGTGTAAGTCAGTCTGTTTGTTATGATCATAACCTCTGTATCTATAAGAGTGCAAGTCCCTTAAAAGTCCATAGGTCATGACTGGGTTGAATTCTGCAAAAATAACTTTAACTACAGCCTTATAAAATCCAATTGGTGCAAGAATTAAAGCTTCAGCATGCCAGACATAGGCTGCAGTTGGTTAATGGTGTGACAAAGTTCCAAACACTTTACATCAGCTTGTTTTCCAATGAAGCTCACCTACACATGAGCTGTCACATCAGTAAGCAAAATTTCCACTGTCAGTATGCAAAATTGCCACTCCTGGAATGCAACAAATCCTAAACAGAGGCATGAGAAATCCTTTCATTTGCCAAAAGTTGCTTTACGGTTGTGATGTTGGCTTCAGGAAAAACTGTCCCGTAGTTTTGCAAGGGCAAAGGCAGCCATGCAGTTACAATAAATTTGGAACATTATGTGGTGTATCAAATGACTTCCTGTTGCCTGAATTCTAAACCATTCCTGGTTATACGCAAAAAACATCGTTTCGGCAAGATGGAGCTGCAGCACACATGTTCATGTGTCTATACAGCGAGTTCTTGAAATTTTCCCTGGCAAATTGACTTCCAGGAGAGGTGAGATAAACTGGCCCCCATGAAGTCCAGATCTGACCCATATGGATTACTTCTTATGGGGATGTGTCAAATCTAAAGTGTATGTGAACAATCCCACGTGTCTGCAACAACTGAAAAAACTATCCATAGCAAACTGGCAAACATCACAGTGTCTACATGCTGAGCCATCATGCAAAATTTTGTTCATCATTAAAATGAAAGCTGTAGGCATGCTGCATTGCATTTAAATGACACTAAAACTGTATATTTCAACAATAAATACAGATTCTGATGATAGACTTGAAACTCTATTTTATTTTCATACCTTCTTTTGAAAACTCCTGTAGTTTTTATAAAATAAAATGAAAATAATATATTGAAAAGTCAGTGCACCTTCACAATAGGACTAAGAATATCTTTTAAACATTTCTCAGTTTTAGAAATAAGCATGAGAAACCCCTCCGCTCCCCAAACGTTACTGTATGTTCTGCGGTGTAGGCTGAAGGGTTAATTTGTCTGTACTTTTTTGAGGATGAGGAGTGAATTAATTGAGTATGTGACAATGTTACATAATTTTTTGTTGCCTAACTTGCAAAACTTCCCTGGTTATAGCCAGTGAACATGGTTTCAGCAAGGTGGAGCCACAGAATACATGTCTAATGCATCTACACTGAGAGTTCATGAAATTCTTCCTTGCGAATTTACCTCCACGAGGAGTGACATAAATTAGCTCCTATGTAGTCCATATCTGACCCCCATACATTTCTTTTTATGGTAAGATGTCAAATGTAAAGTAAATGTCAACATCTGGCCTTCTCTGGAGCAACTGAAATGAAGTATCCACAGTGAAGTAGCAAGATACGAGTGTCTACAAGCTGAACTGTCATGCAAAATTTTACTCATCATTTAAATGAGTGCTGTAGGCAGGTTGATTATATTTAAATGACATTATTTTTAAGAAGTAAATTACTACACTGTGTATTTCAACAATTAATAAGGATTTTGTCAATGGACTAAAAATTCTATTTTATTTTGATCAATGAAATATAAATTTTCTTTTGAGAACCCATGTGCTATTCATAAAATCAAAATGCTGATGAAATATTGAACAGTCAATTAGTACTCACAGAGCAATTACGAAAATCCTTTAAATATTTCCCAGTATTACACATAAACACTGAAACACATTGTATGGAATTGTGAAATAGATAGTACTAGTACCCAGTTGCCAGGTAACAAAATCTTATTTTTATCTCACTGTGACCCTCTGATGTTAACAAACAACACATCACATTCACTATTATTTCTTGTACCGTTCTTATTGGATACCATTCTATGCATAGTAACTTTGTGTTTTCTTTTCTGTTGCCTTTTCAATAAAATAAACACAACATAATTTCCTGAACAAAGAAGGGGATACATAGCTGAAAACTTGCAAAGTGAGGCGTAGGTCATACATGGGAATGTGCATCTATATGAGTATCATTCCTGCAAATTCTTGTGTGTGTGATGTTGATCCTGTGCATCAGTGTTTGCGCAAGAGGAAAGAGACATTGTGTGGCTGTACCTCAAGGACAATGTGCTTTGCTAGTTCTGTAACATGACAGACATTTGTGTACAAAAGTAGTAGAAAGTGAAGTTCTAGGCAAATAATGACATTTTGCATTTTGGCAACATTTCCAGCCACTAATTTACAAAATTACCATTTTGTACGCTACCCCCAAGCAAGTGTGGATTCATTAGTTACCTAGAGTGCTGTTGTTGCAAGTAACTCTCCAAATAAAGACTCGCCATTGGATACAGCATATCAAATATGTAATTTGATGTTATGTAACAACAATAGCATGCCATGCATGACTTACTACTCAACAGTAAAGTGCCCACGCTTAAAACCAGTACCTCATCATGTTTCCTGCTCATTGTATGGCCTCCTTATTATGTGGCCTCAAGTCCTGAGTAAACACTGCATCATGAAAATTCAATGTCATGCCTGTGTCACAAATGTGACAGCACATCTCACACAGCTTTCCTACATCACACCACCTGCTCATTCAGGACACAGACAATGCTCCAAACTATCTAATATGCACAGAATCAGATGTTAGCATCCTACCTACAAATTTCAGAGACCATTATTTGGTTGAGTCTAGTCTCACAGCTGAAAATAGCTCTCGAATACATACTCTTGGGCTATATAGGAAGGTAAAGAGTTTCGAAAATAGGTAACTTTAAATAAAGAAAAGGAGTAGATAAAAAAATTACAGTACTGTGTCCGAGAGTTACAATACAGTTACAATCCCATGGCTGAGATTTCTACCTATTTCACGTTGAACAAGTTCTTTAATAAAGCAAAAGTGCTGTGTATTATTTGGTGTCAAGTTTAAAAATATAAAAGGAATAACTGGTTCATAAATCTGCCACCCTTCTGCAAACCTCCTCAGGAAATTTTATGGTTATGACATGAATGTGGAAGTAATCAATGCCACAGTAAGTTTCTTCTTCCACAAACAAAAAACCCATTTCTGTAATGCCCTCTGTTTCAACTCGCCTTGATAACAGATGAACCACCTCTGATAAACAATACATATGTCAATATTCCTCTGTTAGTAATGAGGCTACCTTCCTAACACAGCATATCAGAAACTGTGTATATAAATATGTTCATCCTCAAAGTCCAACCATACAGACTCTCCTATTTTCATTCACAAAGGCCTGTCTACGTGCACTCATGTGATGTTATGAACACATTCCATCAGGCACCCTTTAGAGACACTTTATCTGGGTCAGTACCTGGTTTGGACCATAGTATCCACATAGTGAGGATTCTTAATTAAAGGTAAAACCACCAAAGTTTCCACTGGGATCGTAAAGCTGACCTACATCCTACTGATGGAAAATTCTGTGTGATAGTACACCTACTGTCACTCAGTGCCATGAGGCAGTGTGCTCTGGCTGAACAACCTACATCCCAGCCACATGGGCCAACCCTTCCTAAATATGCCAGTGGACACAGCTTCAGAGTATTCTACGTCGCCAGACAAAGAACACTGCCAGACAAGTAAAACTGTTCCTCCAACACTACACTCAATACGCATTAGGCCCGAATTGTCCGGTACAAATATCAGTTTGACTTGAATGATCCACTCTATGTGGAAGGAAGGGATGGGGCTGGGAGATGACACAA
The DNA here is from genome assembly GCF_023864345.2 of Schistocerca serialis cubense. Taxonomy (NCBI): domain Eukaryota; kingdom Metazoa; phylum Arthropoda; class Insecta; order Orthoptera; family Acrididae; genus Schistocerca; species Schistocerca serialis. The sequence goes on from NC_064640.1 coordinate 530,556,379, forward strand.
ATAGTCAGTCAGTTGAATAAATATGTCCTTGTCATAGCTGATATAATTACTTTGGAGCACTTTCCATTTCTTGTCTCATCATTGCATACCTATTTGCTTAACATGTATTCCATTTGTGTGTGACATGCATGTTATCAATGATGTAATAAAGTATTTTTTGTTCTCACAGATACTTAATGGTCTATCACTGTTCCTAGAAGTAGTGAAACTGATGACACCATGGCAGATGACTCAAACCTTAAAAGTGAAGTTATCTCACCAGCTCCTGTGGATGCCACCTCATCAGAATAGTTCTGACATGCATCAAAGTATAATATTGTCGTTAAACCATCCATGTTAAATTTTGGGCAACTGCTGAGTGATACATGTATATACAGCTCACAGTCAGTTCAACAAATCGCTGTGTTTTGTTATTCGTGCCACGTGTATACCATGTGTATTTGGTTGGGTGGTGTGTTGAGGTTACATTTAAGGTGAAATGTGTGTAATTGTGTCAATTCACACCAAAGAAAGAAATCTGAAATTTATAAACAATTTCAGAGAAGGAGTTCTAGTATATAATGTGGCTTCTAAAGATTAATTGGGCTGACATGTGATAGTCTGAACATCAAATACTTGATAAAGTCTCTGATCATAACATTTTCAGGAATACGATAAGTCTCAAGGGAGGTAAACACAAAAGAAGAAACCTACAAATTTATAATAAATTCATTTGAAAACTGTGGATGTACATTCATGGCATAGTGACTCACTAGCATGACAACTGAAGATCCTGACATCTTTATTATGATGGAGCCCCTCAACGAAGTTTGGTACTACGAAATGAAATGAAGGACACTGATGATGCAAAAGCAACAAAAATGGAAGAAACAGCCTCCTTTTTAGTGGATTCTGGGATCTGTTGCATCACAGAACTTGTCGAGTACTAGGGCATTAATCTGTATACACTCTCATGTGGTTCAAGTTGTGTAAACTATATGGTCTTTAAAAATAGCTTTATGTTCAAAGAGCTATATGCACATGTGCAACAAATCTGAGGAGACTGGGACTAAGTTTATCAATTGCTTGGTCTTTAGTCAATATGCAGAACTTCTTTGGTGTAGAAAGCACTTTCCATGTGCAAGAATTTTACAAAAATGCCGATTTGGTGATTGTAGGATGAAAGAAATTTTTCAGTTATTGTTTGCTTCATACTGTAAATGGATTTCCTTATCTGGAACTGGATAAATACATTTGAGGAGACAAGTTTAACACTAGTCATATCAAAACTCATATGACCAATGTCATCAAGAATGGGTGAATCCGTTGAGAGTGTAAATCACTGTGCATTTGACATTAATAACCTCTCCAATCATAAGAGAACATAGTTTATCGTTGCACTGAATTCTCATATAACAACTAAAACTGCACAGTTCTGAATGCAATTGGTGCAAGAATTAAAGCCTCTGCACAACATACAAAGGCTACAGTAGATAATGATATGACCGAGTGTCCATTTTCTCATGAGGTTCATTTTCTCCTAAACATTGGCATCAATATGTGGAATTGGCGCCATTGGACTGGAATGAGTCCTAAACAGAAGCATGACAAACCCCTTCGTTCCCCAAAAGTTACTGTATGTTCTGCGATGTAGGCTCAAGGGTTAATTTGTCTGTACTTTATTGAGGACAAGGAGTGAATTCAGATAGTATGTGAAAATATTGAGTGACTTTTGTGGCCTCAATTGCAAAACTTCCCTGGTTATAGCCAGTAAACATGGTTTCAGCAAGATGAAGCAACAGAATACATGTCTACTGCATTTACAATAAAATAAACACAGTATAATTTCCTGAACAAAGATGGGGATACTTAGCTGAAAGCTTGTACAGTGAGGCAATGTGCACACATGAGAACGTGCATCTATATGAGTATTCTTTCTGCAAATTTTTCTGTGTGTGATCTTGTTGCTGTGCATCAGTGTTTGCGCAAGAGGAAAGAGACATTGTGTGGACATACCTCAAAGACAATGTGCTTTGCCATTTCTGTAACTTGACAAACATTTGCATACAACAAGTTTTACAAGGTAAAGTTGTAGGCAAATAATGGCCATTTGCATTTTGGAAACAGCCTCTAGTTTATAATATTGCATTGTTGTAGGCTACCCCAAGCAAGTTCGGATTCATCAGTTACCTTGAGTGCTTAAGAGTGCTGTTGTTGCAAGTAACTCTCCCAATAAAGACTCAACATTGCATACAGCAAATCAAAAATGTTAACTCGATGTTATGTACCAACAAAGTCATGTCATGTTTGACCTACCACTGACTAGTAGAGTGCCTACACACCACTAAAAACAGTTCGTCATCATATGGCCTGCCCATTATATGGCCTCCTCACTGTCTAGACTTGACCCCTGAGCAAATACTGCATCATGAAAATGTGAATCTCATGCCTGTGTCACAAATGTGGCAGCATGTGACACACAGATTTCCTACACCACACTACTTGTATGTTGCAAACACATTAAGTTCTTAAAAGTTTTTCATCTGCATGGGATCAAACATTAGTATCCTATCTGCAAATATCAGAGAACATTCCTTGACTGCATTTTGACTTATGGCCGTAAACAACTCCTATATACCTACTTTAGGATAATATAGTAAATTGTCTGGTTTAGAGAAAGGCCAATATTAGACATAGAAATTAAGTAGACACTTATGATTCAGTTCATAGATTAAAAAAAAAAAAAATATTAATTACAATACTGTTGGTGACAATTCTGCAGCGACATAGTTACTTCTATTTGTTTCTTTAACAAAATAATCGTATTCTATATTATTTGGGACCAAGTTTAAAAATTTAATAGAAAAACTTTTAAGTAAATCTTCCAGTCCTTCATCTCAGTCATAGATTCAGTTTTTACCTGAACACAATAATAACCAGTGCCCCCACATGTATTTTTGAAGTATCAAGTCACACCTTTCCTAGCACAGCATGCTAAAAATTGTATATCTGATATTTGTCAATCCACAAAGCCCAACCATACAGACCCTCCTATTTTAATCCAGAAAGGCCTGCCTTCATGCACTCATGTGATGTTATGAAAACACTCCATCATGCACCCTTTACAGACACTTTATTTGGGAACATACCTGGTTTTGAACTGTAGGACTCACACAATAAGGTTCTTAATTAATGATACACACAAGAAAGGTTCCACAGATAACGTAAAGTTGGCCTGCCTGCTACTAATGGTAAATGCTGTTTGCCATTCGATCTACTGTCACTATACACACAAGAAAGGTTCCACAGATAACGTAAAGTTGGCCTGCCTGCTACTAATGGTAAATGCTGTTTGCCATTGGATCTACTGTCACTATACACACAAGAAAGGTTCCACAGATAACATAAAGTTGGCCTGGCTGCTACTAATGGTAAATGCTGTTTGCCATTCGATCTACTGTCACTCAATGCCTATGTGGCAGTGTGCTGTGGCTGAAAAACCTACACCACTGCCAGATTGACCCAACCCTCTTATTTTTATGCTAGCAGATGCAGCATTAGATAATTCTAAAATTGGCGACCCTGACAAGACATTTTTCAGCAGCAGTAAGACTATGTCCCTTAATATTCACTTTTCCTAATTGATAATAAACTCACAAAGGGTTATGTTGTGACAGTGCCACGACATTTAACAGTGCCACCATGACAGTACGCGCAAGTGGCGATAGAGGCGCTCCGCAACGCGGCTGAGCGCGGGAGCGCCACCTAGCTACGAACGGCGCCGGCCGTATGTCATGGCACGGCAAAGAAGTGGAGGAGCTGCAACCAGAGATATTTGCGACTTTGTCATAATTAGTCGTAGATGTTTACGTTGTGTCAGCTGGAAAAGTAAACGCATTGTGAATGTGCTATTTAAACCACTAAATTTGTTTACTTTTAGTTCACTATCTCTGTTGAAAGTCAGCTGCAGCAGTTTGAAGACGTGTTGTTTATTATATAAAACATGCAGTTTGTGCCTGGTTATCAAAACCTTGACAACAACATGTTTGGTGAAATATCTCCTCCTCCACACCATACTAGTCTTCCATCATCAACATGGCTGCATGTGCCCCCAATGCATATGCCATGGGGGACACCACTATCTGATCAGCCCAGCATTGTCAGGTTCACTGCAGAATCAGCAGCAGCGGCAGCAGCAGAAGCAGTAGCATCTTCAACGTTAGCAGGGATTCAAAATGAAATAAGAGATACTGAGTTGTTATCATGTAACCAGCTATTGTTTCTAAGTGAGTGTGTTTGAATATCCACGCAATTATTGGTGATTAAAGGTTATAACAGGTTACACAGAGAATGTAAATCCAATGTACTTGCTCCAGAGGGAAAATGCTGTATGTCACTCCATTTACTGTCACCCAGCGCATATGTGGCAAAGTACTGTGTCTCACCAACCCACACCACTGCCAGATGGTGACAGCCCAATGCTATTTGTGCTACCTGATGCAGCTTTGGATGATGAAACATCGCTAGAGAAAGAACACTTCCACACACAACACTCACTCTGCTTCTCCAATGATCTTTTTGCCCGGTAAGATGCAGTATATGGAGGGGGGGGGGGGGCTGTAAGGTCACACAACTAGACAGCCACTTAGCCACTTGAACTATTTTATACTTACTTTTAAATACATCCTGTTTCATGCCACAACAAATGTTCTTACTTGCTTATGGTATATAGCTTTTGTGTGTGACATGAAACTTATCAGTAATATAATAAATTATTTCTTCTGACAAGGGAACCTCCCCATCGCACCCCCCTCAGATTTAGTTATAAGTTGGCACAGTGGATACGCCTTGAAAAACTGAACACAGATCAATAGAGAAAACAGGAAGAAGTTGTGTGGAACTATAAAAAAAATAAGCAAAATATACAAACTGAGTAGTCCACGCGATCATAGGCAACATCAAAGATAATCTTAAATCAGGAGCACCATGGTCCCGTCGTTAGCGTGAGCAGCTACGGAACGAGAGGTCCTTGGTTCAAGTCTTTATTTTCACAAAGTTATGATCTGTCCATTCATTCATTGACGTCTCTGTTCACTGTAATAAGTTTAGTGTCTGTGTTTTTGGAACCGCACCGCAAAACCGTGCGATTAGTAGATGAAAGGACGTGCCTCTCCAATGGGAACCAAAAACATTTGTTCGCAAGATGATAGGTCAACCGATTCCCCCACTGGAAAACACGTCTGATATATTCTATACAACACTGGTGACGGCATGTGCGTCACATGACAGAAATATGTTGTCGACCCACCTAACTTGTACACTTGGCGAATGGGTAAAAAGAATCTTCTACCTTGCCCGATTTAGGTTTTCTTGTGGATGTGATAATCACTACCAAAAAAGTGATGAAAACATAAGAGTTTGTCACATAAACTGCAAAAAATGAATCCAAAAGTCTCACAGTCGCACACTTTTCCCTGAGCTGTGTCAAAACATATGTTTTTAACGTTTTCAAACTTTTCTGTGTGTAGACCATCAAATCCTGCATATGTCCCAGCAAATCTGAACATGTCCTGGAATTTTGGAGAGCGAAGTTGATTATGTGTGAGTGCCTGAACTTTGGTAATTGTCTGAAAATAAAAAATTAAAATTTTTGCTCAAAGGAAGACTTGAACCAAGGACCTCTCATTCCGCAGCTGCTCACACTAACCACAGGACCACGGCGCTTATGAACTCGTGTCTATGCTTGAAAATACTTATCTTGTGCATGGACTACTCAGTTTGTATATTTTGCTATTTTTTCATAGTTCCACACAACTTCTTCCTGTTTTCTCGATAGATCTGTGTTCAGTTTTTCAAGGTCTATCCACCATGGCAACTTATAACTAAATCTGAGGGGGGTTGCGATGGGGAGGTTCCTTTGTGAGTGCAGTCATTATTTAATGGCAGACAACTATTCTAAAATTGGTGACCCCGACAAACACAATGGCTAATGATACAAACATTAAAATGAGGTTACCTTGCCACCCACAATGTATGCCATCTCATCACAATAGTTCTTGCATGCTTGAAAGCATTATACTACTTTTGAACCACCCATGGGAAATTTTGGGCAAGAGATAAATAATTTGCATGATGTGCAGTTCACAATGGGTGGTCTAATATGAAGCCCAATTTTATCTTCCATGCCATATGGAAACCATATATGTTTCATTGTGATGTGTGCTGATGTTATGCTTACAGGTTATTTGTGTGGAATCATGTTTGATGACAACGAAGAAAGCACACTGAAATTTGTAGATAACTCCAGACAAGGCATTGTCATGTAGAATGCTACATCTAAATAAAAGTTTCAGATATGATGCCAAAAGTATCAAGTATATCAACAATGTCTCTGATCATATCATATTAAGTTATAAGATAAGTCACAAAGCAGGAAAACACCGAAGACTACATGTACAAATTTGAGAGAGGTGCATAATATAACTGTAGATGTATATTCCTTATACACCTGACTGTCAAAAAATGCAACATACAATGTGACATTAGGAAAATGAAACCAACACCCCTCCCCCATTCTCAACCTGCACATTCACTGCCCTTTCAGTTTTCCAAATACTGATCATGTTCATTCTTGATCCTACACACCACTACAAACTGCTCCTCATCATATGGCCGGCTCATCATATGGCCTGAAGTCCTGAGTGAAAACTTCATCATGAAAAAATGAATCTCATTTCTCTATCAAAAATGTGACAGCAACAGACACTCTGACAAACAGCTTTCCTATATCACATCACTTGCATCTTCAGGACATGTGCAAAGCTTGAAGGTATTTCACCTACACATGATCAAATGTAAGTGTGCAAAGCTGAACGCCAAATCTGTGGTTGGGTCTTGGCTCATGGCCATCTACTTTAGGACACTGCAATAATTATTGACTTCTTAGAAACAGCAATTTTAACCACAAAAGTCGAGTACACATTTGTAATTCAGTTCATAGATAAACAGAAAATGAATTACAGCTCAGTGGTTGAGAGTTCTACTATGACATATTTGTTTCTATCTGTTACTTCAAAACCAGGCTCTTTATGAAATCAAAAGTATTGTGTAATACTTTGTGCCAAGATTAGAAATATAAATAGAAGAACTCATTCACAAATCTGCCACACCCTACTCTCTGGCATAAATCTTGTTAGCACCTGAACAAGGAAATAAACCGTACTCCAGAAATGTATTTGTCTCACTAATTTAAAAACTACCTCTGTAAACAATTAGTATCTTGATTTCTTTCTGTCTGCAGTAATGCTACACTCCTCAATATCCACCATTCCTAACATAGCATAACAAAAACTGTAGTTCCTATCTCTGTCCATACTCAGAATCCCACAGTACGGGCCACCTACTTTAACCCAAAAAGGTCTTTCTGTGTGCACTCATGTATTGTTATACACAGATACCATCCAGCGCACTTAAAAACCCTTATATGGGCCCATACATGGTTTTGGATTATGGTTCCCACACAATAAGGATCTTACTTAGTGAAAAGCAGTAGAAGGTTTACACAGAGAATGTAAATCCAGCATACCTGCTTATGACGGAAAATGCTGTATGCCACTCCACCTACCGTCACCCAGTGCTTATGTGGCAAAGTCCTGGGTCTGATGAACCTACACCAGTGCCAGATGGAGCCAACCCTCTTCTATTTACCCTAGCAGATGCAGATTTTGATGATGCTACATCACTAGAGGAAGAAAACTTCAAGGACACAAGGACACTCACTCTGTATCTCCAACACTACACCCAGTACACATTGAGCCTGAAAGAATTCTCTGGCACCAAGACCTTTTTGAGCTGGGAGATCCACTCTAAAGTGAGTGGATGTGGATGAGCTGTGAGGCAACGCAAACTGTCGGCCATCTGAACTGTTATGTGTTTGTTTGACAGATATACTTACTTTGGAATAATTCCTGATTCATGCCTCCAAATTTCAGATCTGAAGCCCAGAGCATGAAGTACATCTATAAAATCACTGACGATAACATCTTTGAAGAATAACATAAATCTCAAAAAAGGCAACCACAGAAGAAAAAACCTAAAAATTTATGAAAGACGCACAGGTATACGTATATTCCTTATATCACAGGCTGTCAAAGAAAGCAACATAAAATGTGATGTTAGGAAAATAAATCAATTTTCATAAGAGTGATTGTATTCATGCTTGAACAACAGCTCACTAGTAAAGTGCCTACACACCACTACAAGCAGTTCCTTGTCATATGGCATGATAGTTATATGGCCTCAAAGTCATGAGTGAACAATGTATCACAAAAAAGTGTAGCTCATCTGTGTCACAAATGTCACAACAATTGACACACTTGACTGATATCTTTCCTCCATCACTCCACTCATACATTCAGGTCATGTGCAATGCTTGATAGTAATTCCTCTACACAGGATCTAATATCAGCATGTTAAAAGCAAATTTCAAGGACCATTCTGTTGTTGTGTCATGGCTCATGTCTATAGAGGAACACTCATGAGCCTACTTCAGGAGAATGCAGTAAATTATAGAGTGCTGAGAAAGCAGTTTAAAACATAGAAATGGAGTACAAATTTATAATTCATTTGACAGATAAGGAAATAAATGAATTACACTTCTGTGGCTGAGAGTTCTGCAACAACTTATTTATTTCTTCCTGTTTCACCAAAACTAAGCTCTTTAAGATACCTAACATATTGTATAATACATTGTGTCAAGTTTAAAAATGTAAATATAAGAACTTATTCATGACTCCACCTCATCCTAATCTCTGCTGTAAATTTACTTTTACCTAAACAAGGAAATAAGCAGTGCCCAAAAACGTATTTCTAAATCATGAAACGATATAACTAAACGTTGATCACATAAGGAACATCTCTATCAGAAACATGTCTCAGTATCTTCCTGCCTGTATTAAGGCTATATTAGTCAAGGCCCACTGTTCCTAACCTAGCATACCAAAAGCTTTATTACCAGTACCTGAAATCCTCGAAGTCCCACAACATGGACACTTTATATTAAACCACAAAGGCCTGAATATGTGCAATCATGTGATGTTATCCACAAACACCACCTGCCGCACTGTACAAAAACCTTATATGAGTCGATACATGGTTTTGGACTGTAGTACGCACAAAAGCAATGTTCAAATGCAATTCCGCATTTGGGCCTTGGCTCATGACCATGAACATCTCTCGTACACCTCTTTTAGAATAATGCAGTAAATTACTAAGTTTTGAGAAAGAGAAACTTCAAAAACAGAAATGGAGAACACATTTATGATTCAGTTCAGAGATAGAGAAGAAATGACTACACCACTGTACTTGAGAGTTCTGCAACAACTTATTTATTGAAACTTCCTGGCAGATTGAAACTGTGTGCCGGACCGAGACTCGAACTTGGGACCTTTGCCTCTCGCGGGCAAGTACTCTACCAACTGAGCTACCCAAGAAAGACTCACGCCCCGTCCTCAAAGCCTTACTTCTGCCAATACCTCGTCTCCTACCTTCCAAATTTTACAAAAGCTCTCCTACGAACCTTGCAGAACTAGCACTCCTGAAAGAACGGATATTGCGGAGACATGGCTTAGCCACAGCCTGGAGGATGTTTCCAGAATGAGATTTTCACTCTACAGTGGAGTGTGCGCTGATATGAAACTTCCTGGCAGATTAAAACTGGGTGAGAGACCGACACTCGAACTTAGGACCTTTGCCTTTCGTGGGCAAGTGCTCTACCAACTGAGCTACCCAAGCACGACTCTGTCATTGTGAGAGAGGATCGATGGATTACGTTAAGGTCACTTTCTGAAACACGGAACATTTCATGGGGGGCCACCCACATGGTGGTGGCAGAAAAATTACACGACACTCGTTTGTGCGCGAGGGGGTCCAAGACTGTTGATTCCCAAAGAAAAGGACATTTGTGTGCATGTCTGCATGCAGTAAGAGGTGATTTTTGAGGAAGATCCAGAGTTTCTTTGAAATGTAATCACTGTTGATTAAACTTGGCTACATCATTTTGATCCTGAGAGCATACAGCAAGGGTCCATGTGGAAATATCAGTCACCACCAACCCCCAAAAAAGCAACAGTGGTTGCTTCTACTGTAGGCGTTATGGACATTTCATTCTTTGATACCGATGGAATGGTTTATCAGCATGTTGTACCTGCACACACATCAGTAACTAGACAATACAACAGGGATGACCTGAAACCCTTCCAAGTCCACACCAGGTGCAAAAGACCGCATTTCGTTGAAGCAGGCTGGATGCTGCACCACGATAATACTCGGTCGCATATTGTCTATGTTGTTGCAGAATATCATGCAAAAATAAACGTGAAGTGAACCCCTCACCCTAACTATAGCCCGGATTTGGCACCATGTGTCTTTTTTCTATTCCCTAACACGAAGAAAGAACATTTTGGTATGTATTATCAATCACCAGAAGCAGTAGTGAAGGCTGGTTTCCAGCCTGTATTTGAAGACTGGCAGAAATGCAGGGACAAGTGCATTGCATTCATGGGAGACAACTTTGAGAAGGACCATGAAAATTAAGAGGGTGAGTAAAGGAATGTTGTAAAAAAAATCATTGTTTATTGAACAGCCACTGCATTTGTAAAACACAATCTATTTTAACTAGACATATTAGCTTAAGGACCAACTCTCAATAATACCCTGCATGTAGTAAGACTATGCTCCTCAACACCCACAGTTCCTATCATGGCATACCAACACTGCATTTCTAGTACCTGTCCATCCTCAGAGTCAGGCAATGTGGACACCCTATTTTAAACCACCATAAAGTATATTTATAAGGCCTCTGATCATAACAGCTTCATAATATATGTTGGAAAGCAGGCGCACACAGAAGAAGAAACCCACAAATTCAAGAAAGGTGCATTTAATACTGTATATGTATATTACTTACATGACTGCTTGTCTAATGATGTAACATGCAATGAGTTGTTACAAAAATTCAACACACCTGCCGAACCCTCCCAGTCACTTTTCCAAACAGCAAGCTTATTCATGCTGGTCCTACCACTCACTAGTCAAGTGCTTAAATACCACTTCTAACAGTTCCTCATCATATGGCCTGGCCACTGTATGGCCTTAAATCCTGAGTGAACACTGCATCATGAAAAATTGATTCTCATTCCTGTGTCACAAATGAACAATAACTGAATACCCCACACACAGCTATAGTACATCATACTGCTTGTATGTCTAGGACATGCGCTAAACCCAAGCTATCAAATAAACCTAAAATATTGTGTAATACTTTGTGCTAAGTTTAAAAATGTAAATAGAAGAACTTGTTCATAATTCTGCCTCAACCTAATTTCTGTTGTAAAGTAATTTTTTCCTGATCACAGAAATAAACACTGCTCAAAAATGTATTTCTAAAATATGAAGCAGTATAACTAAACATTGATAACTATCAAACCACCCCTATCAGCAACATGTGTGTCAATATCCTGCCACCTGTAGTAAGACTACATTGCTCGAGGTCCGCTGTTCCTAACCCAGCATACCAAAAGCTTTATTAACAGTACCTGACCAACCTCAAAGTCCCACAAGATGGACACATTATATTAAACCACAAAGGCCTGCCTATATGCACTCATGTCATGTTATGAAGAGACCCCACATAGCACACTTTACAGAAACCTTACATGGGTCGATACATAGATTTGGACTGTAGTACCCACAAAAGCTATGTTCAAAGGCAATTCCACATTTGGCCTTTGGCTCATGGCGATGAAAATCTCTTGTACACTTCTTTTAGAATAATGCAGTAAATTACTTAATTTTGAGAAAGAGAAATTTCAAACACAGAAATGGAGAACACATTTAATATTCGGTTCACAGATAGAGAAAAGATGAACTACAACACTGTGCTTGAGAGTTCTGCAGCGACTTATTTATTTCTATGTGCTTCAGAAAAAAACAGCTCTTTAAGAAAGCTAAACTATTGTGTAATACTTTGTGCTAAGTTTAAAAATGTTAATAGCAGATATCATTCATAATTCTGCCACACCTTAATCTCTGTCATAAATTTTGTGTTTCTCTGAACAAGGAAATAATAGGTGACCAGAAATATACGCGGGCTGTTCAATGAAGAATGATCATGATTTTTTTACAGTCATAATTTCTCTCGCTGATATTTAATCTTATGGTATTCAGTTAGCTTAACATGCAAAAAACATGTTGTTGTAGTTTCACTGTTGGGACTCCTGGTTCCCGCCTGTGAGAGGCAGGCATGGTCAAATGTGCAGTATCACCTACCACTGCAATGGAGGTAACACGCAATGAACGATATGCGGTTCTGAAATTATGCTTTTGGCTTAACAAATCTTCAACTGAGGCCTATACAACGGAACAGGATGCAAATGGAGAGTCTGCTCTTCCCTACAGTACAGCTCGAAGGTGGTTTAAAATGTTTGAAGAGGTGACACAATCAATTTCAAAGGAAGGTGGGGCTGGTGCTCCAGTAACGGTTTCTACGGTAGAAAACATCAACACTGCTGCTGCCATTGTGGGAGATGATAGACGAATTACATTAAGATCACTTTTGGAAATACTGAACAATTTATTGGGGCCACCCTCATGGTGGTGGCAGAAAAATAACACATGACAAGTGTATGTCCTGGTGTGTTCCAAGACTGTCGATTCCCAAACAAACGTACATTTGCGTGCACGTCTGCATGCAGTTAATGTTGATTGTAAAGGAAGATCCTTAGCTTCTATCAAATGTAATCAGTGCTGATGAAACTTGGCTTCATGATTTTGATCCTGAGAGCAAACAGCAACACTCAATGTGGAAATCTCTGTCATCACCATTCCCAACAACAGCAAAAGTGGTTGCCTCTGCTGGAAGAGTTATGGTGGTCTCATTCTTTGATATTGATGGAATGGTTCATTAGCATGTTGTCCATCTGACACATCAGTAACTGGACAATACCACAGGGATGTCCTGAAAACACTGCAAGTCCATATAAATCACAAAAGACCACATTTCCTTGAAGCAGGCTGGATGCTGCACCACGAAAATGCCCGGCAGCATATTGCCAATGTTGTTGCTGAATACCTTGCAAAATCAATGTGAAGTGCACATTCGCCCTCCCTATAGCCCAGATTTAGCCACATGTGACTTTTTTCTATTCCCTCACATGAACAACTGCATTCTTGACATTAATTACCAATCACCAGATGCAGTGGTGAAGGCTGCAGATGACATTTTGAAGCACCTTCCAAAAAATTATTTCCAGCCTGTATTTGAAGACTGGCAGAAATGCAGGGGCAGGCGCACTGCATTAATGGGAGACTACTTTGAGAAGGACCATCAAAATTCAGAGCGTATGTAAAGGTATGTTGTAAAAACCGCCTCTATCAGCAACATGTGTCTCAATATCTTCCCACCTGTAGTAAAACTACATTGCTCAAGGTCCACTGTTCCTAACCCAGCATACCAAAAGCTTTATTAATAGTACCTGACCATCCTCAAAGTCCCACAACATGGAAACATTATATTGAATCACAAAGGCCTGCCTATGTGCACTCATGTGATGTAACGCAGAGATGCCACATAGCACACTTCACAAAAACCTTACATGTGTCCATACATGGTTTTGGAATGTAGTACCCACAAAAGCTATGTCGAAAAGCAATCCCACATTTGATGCCTTTGCTCATGGGCATGAAAATCTTCATACACTTCATTTAGAATAATGCAGTAAATTACTGAGTTTTGAAAAAGAGAAGTTTCAAACACAGCAATGGAGAATACATTTATGATTCAGTTCACAGTAATACTTTGGCTATGTTTAAAAATGTAAATAAAAGAACTCATTCATAACTCTGCCACACAGAAGTCTCTGACATTATTTTTGTTATTACCAGAGTAATTAAATAAACACTGGAGAGAAAAGTATTTGTGGAACATGCATTGCTTTGCCTAGACTATGTAAATAAAGAACTAGCTCTGTACCAACATGTATTTCAATATTATTCTGCCAGCAGAAATGCTAATGCTCCTCAAGACCCAGTCATCCTAACACAACATATCCAATGCAATATTTCCAATATCTGCCCATCCTCAAGGTGACATAACATAGACCTGTGTTTAGAACCAAAACCTTTGCTCTATGTGCACTCACGTGATGTTATGCATAGACACCAACAGGAACACTTTAGACACACCTTACGAGGGACCATAAAGAGTTTTGGAGCATATTACCCACACAATGAGAATCTTAATAAATAATAAACACAAGAATATTCACGCAGAAGATGTAAGGCCGGAGTATCTGCTCTAGACAGGATATGCTGTATTCCACTCCACCTACTGCCTCCCAGTGCTTGTGTGGCTATGTGCTGTGTCTGTCCAAAAGACACCACTTCCAGGTGGAGTCTAACCCATCTTATTCAAGTTAGCAGGTGCAGCTTTAGATGATATTACATCACCAGTGAAAGAACATTTCTAGGACACTCACTCTGTAACCCCGACACCACACCCTGCACACATCAGGCCTGAAAGATACCTGTTGCACAAAGATATTTTTGTCCTTGAAAATACAGATAATGTGAGTTGGAGGTGAAGGAGGTCAATTATCCACATGGTGATTATATTCATTGTGATTCAACCAGTAAGTAGTAAATTGCTCTCACACAGTTTCCCCTCAAATGGTCTGCTAATTTAATGGCCTTCACTCCTGAGCGAAAACACCACCTCAAAAAAGTGTATTTCAATCCTGTATCACACATGTGATAGGAATTGAACCATCTGACACACAGCTTCCCTCAATCACATCACTTGTATGTTCACATGTGCCATGCTTGAAAGCATTTGTTCTACACAGTATCTTATGTCAGTACCACAAGAGCAACGTTCAAAGGCCATTCTGTGTTTTGGCCTTGGCTCGTGGCCATGAACATCTCTCATACACCTCTTTTAGGCTAATGCAGTAAATTACTGATTCCTGAGACAGAGCAATTTCAAGCACAGAAATGGAGAACACATTTATAATTCACTTCACATATAGAGAAAGAATGAACTACAACTCTCTGCTTGGGAGTTCAGCAACGACTTCTTTATATCTATGTGTTTCACCAAAATCTAGATCTTTAAGAAAGCTAAAGTATTGTGTAATACTTTGCTGAGTTTAAAAATGTAAATAGAAGAACTCACTCATAATTCTGTTGCACCCCAATCTATCCCATAAATTTTGTTTCTCCTTGAACAAGGAAATAAAAGGTGCCCAGAAATATATTTCTAAAACAAGAACTGTTTTAACTAGACATATGGCTGAAGGACCACCTCTCTAAGTAATATGTACTTACACACCACTACAAACAGTTCCTCATCATATGACCTGCCCATTATATGGCCTTAAATACTGAGTGAACACTCCATCATGAAAAAGTGAATCTCATTCCTGTGTCACAAATGAACAACAATTGAAATACCCCACACAGCTTTCCTACATCATATCTCTTGTACATTCAGGACCTGTGCGATGCCTGAAAGTATTCATCGACACATTATCAAATCTCAGCATCCCAAATGCTGTGGTTGTTTCTTGCCTCATGGCCGTAAACAACTCTTGTATACCTACTTCAGTACAGTGTTGTAAATTATTGAGTTCTGAGAATGGGCAATTTTAAACACAGAAATGGAGTACACATTTGTAATTCACGTCACAGATAATGAAAAAATAATTCCACTACTCCAGCTGAGAGTTCTATGATGACTTGGAGAACTTGGTTTTGGCAAACCAGATAGAAATAACTAAGTCTCAAGGAAGGCTAAAATATTGTGTAATACTTTGTGCTAATTTAAAAAAGTAAATAACAGAACTCATTCACAACTCTGCCACACAGAAATCTCTGCCATAAATTTTGTTCTTACCTGAACAAGGAAATAAACACTGGCCAGAAATGTATTTCTGAAACATGAACAGACGTGATAACTAAAGAACCACCTCTGTAACCAATATGTATTTTGATATTAGTCTAGCAGCAGAAAGGCTATGCCCACCAATACCCACCCATCCTAACAGAATACATCCAAAGTGATATTTCCAACATCTGCCCATCCTCAAGGTGCCACAGCATGGACCCCCTGTTTTGAACCAAAAAGTTCGCTCTATGTGCACTCATTTGATGTTATGCACAGACACCATCAGAAACACTTTACTAACACCTTAGATGGGCACACAGATCGTTGTGGACCATAATACACACGGAATGTTGATTTTAATTAATGATAAACACGAGAAGGTTCACACAGAGGATGTAAAGTCGGAGTATATGCTCCAGACAGAATATGCTGTAAGTCACTCCACCTAGTGCCTTCCAATGCCTATGTGGCTATGAGCTGTGTCTGACCAAAAGACACCACTGCCAGATGGAGTCAACCCATCTTATTTACGCTAGCAGGTGCAGCTTTAGATGATGCTACATCACCAGAGAAAGAACACTTCCAGGACATCAATCTGTGTCACCAACACCACATCCAGTACACATCAGGCCTGAAACAGTACTATAAGGTCCACTCTATGGGGTTTGAGGTTACAGGCTCAATTATCTAAACAGTGATCATATTCATTGTTGTCCAATCAGTCACTAGTAAATTGCCCATACACTGCTACAAAAATTTCCTACTCATTTGGCCTACTAATTTAATCGCTTTAAGTCCTGAGTGAACACTGCATCGTGGAAAAGCAAATCTCAGCCCTGTATCACAAACGTGATAACAAATGACACACATGACACAAAGCTTACCTCCATCACACCACTTACACATTCTGGACATGTGCAATCCTTGGAAGCATTTTATCTACACAGGATCTAAAATTGGTACCCGAAATGCAAAGTTCAAAGGCCATCCCATGTTTGAGCCTTGCTTCATGGCCATAAACAACTGCTGTACCCCTACTTTAGGACAGTGCAGTAAATTACTGAGTTCTGAGAGAGAGTAATTTCAAACACAGGAATGGAGAACATATTTATAATTATGTTCACAGATAAAGTAAAAATGAACTACACTGCTGTGGTTGAGTTATGTCATGACTTATTGAATTCTATATGTTTCACCAAAATCAATCTCTCTAAGAAAGCTAAAATATTGTGTAATATTCTGAGCAAAGTTTAAAAATGTAAATAGATTAACTCATTCATAATTGTGCCACACCATAATCTCTGCTGTAAATTTTGTTTCTCCTGAACAAGGAAATGAACAATGCCAAGACATGTATCTATAAAACATGAACTGTTTTAACTAGAAACGATAACCTAAGGCCTGCCTCTGTAAACAATATGTATCTCAATATCTTCCTGCCTATAGTGAGACTATGTTCCTCAAGAGCCACTGTTTATAACACAGCAACCAAAGGCTTTATTTCCAGTATCTGTTAATCCTCAGAGTCCCACAATATGGAGATACTATTTCAAACGACAAAGGGCTGTCTATGTGCACTCATATGATGTTGTGCACAGACACCATCAGGCATACTTTACAAACACGTTATATGAGCCAGTACCTGATTTTTGAATGTAATACCCATGCAATGAGGAATGGTATAAGTGATAAACACAATGCCAATGTGCTGTGTCTAGCCAACCTACAGCACTGCCAGATGGAGCCAACCCACCCCTATTTATGCTGTTGAATACAGCTTTAGATGATACTACATCACCAGAGAAAGAACACATCCAGGAAACACACACACCCATTAGGTTGTGTGCACTGTAATGCTCTGACACAATGATATTTTTGTCCTGGAACATTCACTCTACAGTGGGTGAAGGTGAAGGCACGTGAGGCAACACAAATAGTCACCTAATTCCACTATTATATCTTTGAGAGGTAGATATACATACTTTGGAATACTTTCTGTTTCATGTCTAATCACTATGTTCTTATTTGCTTAACATATAAGCTCTTTTGGGTGACAAGCACATTATCATTTCCATAATAAAGTATTTCTTCTTTCTGTAGTTCTTATTTAATGGTGGACCACTATTCTAAAAGTGGTGGTTGTGATGAACACAAAGGCCACTGACATAAACATGAAACTGAGATAACCCCACACCTGTTGTGTATGCCAACCCATTAGAATAGTTCTCACATGCACGAAGGCATAATACTACTGTTAAACCATCCACATGAAATAACTTACAACTGATGAGTAATATGCATGATGTGCAGCTCTTGGTCAATTCAATAACAAGCCTCATCATCTTCAGCGCTGCGTGGACACCAAGTTTTACCATTGTGTAGCATGCTGATGTTATGCTTTAAGGTGTTGTGTGTGTGATTTTGTCTGTTGACATCAAAGACAGCTCACACAAGTTTATAGATGATTATAGACACAAGGCTGTCATACAGAATGCTGCTCTAAATAATAGTTACACATGTGTTGCCCAGAGCATCAAGTATATCTATAAAGTCTCTCATCATGACACTTTAAAAAAATATGTTAAATCTCAAAAAAGGAAAACACAGAAGAAGAAACCTGCAAATTTATGAAAGGTGCATATTAAAACTGTATATGTATATTCCTTATAAACCTACCTATCAAACAATGCAACATACAATACGATGTTAGGAAAATTCAAATCGCCCACCTCCCCTCCCAGTCACTTTTTCAAACATTGATGTTATTCATGTTTGTCCAACTGTTCACTACTAAAGCACCTACATACCACTTCAAACAGTTCCACATCACACGGACTGGCCGTAAGTCCTGAGAGAACACTGCTTCACAAAAAAGTGAATCTCATTCCTGTGTCACAAATGGACAACAACTGAAATACATCACACACAGGTTTCCTACGCCATACCACTTGTATGTTCAGACACTTGCAATGCCAGTAAGTATTTATGGTATATAGGATCGAATGTCAGCATCCCAAATGCAAAGTTCAAAGATCATTCTGTTAGTGTGTCATAGCTCATGGCCATAAACAACTCTGGTATACCTACTTTAGGACAATGCAGTAAATTATTGAGTTCTGTGAATGGGCAATTTTAAACACAGAAATGGAACACATTTGTAATTCAGTTCTCAGATAGTGAAAACATGAATTGCATTACTTTGGTTGAGAGTTCTGCAACAACTTCTTTAGTTCTATCTGCTTTGCCAAATCCAAGCTCTTTATGAAAGCAAATATATGGTGTAATACTTTAGACAAGTTTAAAAATGTAAATAGAAAAACTCATGCATATTTCTGCCACACTGAAATATCTGCCATAAATTTTGTTATAAGCTGACCAAGGAAATAAACAATGGCCAGAAATGTATTTCTGAAACATTAAATATTTTAACTAGACATGATAACTTAAGCACCACCTCAGTAAACATTTTTCTGCCAGCAGTAAGGCTACACTCCTCAAGACCAACCCATCTAACACAGCATATCAAAACCTATATTTCCAATATCAGCCCACCCTCAGGACCCAATAATATGAATTCCCTATTTTGAGCTGAAAAGGCTGGTCTATGTGCACTAATTTAATGTTAGGCACAGACACCATCAGGAACATTTTGCAAACACCTAATAAGAGCCCATACATGGTTTTGCAACAAAGTACCCACACAATGTGGATCTTAATTAACGGTAAACACAAGAAGGTCGTGTAGAGAATGTAAAGCTGGCATATCTGCTACTGAAAGAAAATGCTGTATTCCGTGCCAGCTATTGTCTCCCAATGCCTGTGTGGCAATGTGCTGTGAGTGACAAACCTTCACCACTGCCAGATGGATCAACCCATCTTATTTACATTATCAGGTGCAGCTTTAGATGATGCTACAGCAACAGAGAAAGAACACTGCCAGGACACTCACTCTGTTTCTCCAACGCAACACCCAGGATACATAAGGCCTGTGGCACAACAATTTTTTTTTCCTGGAACATTCATTGAAGAGGGGTTGGTAGTGAAGGGGCTGTGAGGTGACACATATAGTCCGCCATTTGAACTATGATGTCTTTGTTTGAGTGATATACTGACTTTGGGAAAGTTCCTGTATCATGACTCATCAATATGTTCTTATTTGCTTGGCATATATGCTTCTTGGTGTGATATGCTTGGTATCAATAATAAAATAAAATATTTGCTTTTACCTCAGTTTTTATTGAATGCTGGATCATTATTCTAAAAGTGGTGACCCTAATGAACATAATGGCAAATGACACAAACATTAAAAGTGAGTTTACCCCACCATCTGTCAGGTATGCTGCCTCATCGGAATAGTTCTTTCATGCATTAAAACATAGTACTACCGTTTCACCTTACACGTGAAATTTCGGGTAAGTGATTATTAATTTGCATGATATGCCCCTCATGATCAGTTAAATAACTAGTTGCTGTGAGTATTCTACATCTACATCTACCCTTCCTGTTCCAGTCGCGTATGGTTCGCGGGAAGAACGACTGTCTGAAAGCCTCCGTGCGTCCTCTAATCTCTCTAATTTTACATTCATGATCTCCTCGGGAGGTATAAGTAGGGGGAAGCAATATATTCGATACCTCATCCAGAAACGCATCCTCTCGAAACCTGACAAACAAGATACACCACGATGCAGAGCGCCTCTCTTGCAGAGTCTGCCACTTGAGTTTGTTAAACATCTCCGTAACGCTATTACGGTTACCAAATAACCCTGTGACGAAACGTGCTGCTCTTCTTTGGATCCTCTCTATCTCCTCCATTAACCCGATCTGGTACGGATCCCACACTGATGAGCAATACTCAAGTATAGGTCGAACGAGTGTTTTGTAAGCCACCTCCTTTGTTGATGGACTACACTTTCTAAGGACTCTCCCAATGAATCTCAACCTGGTACCCGCCTTACCAACAATTAACTGAATATGATCATTCCACTTCAAATCATTCCGCACGCATACTCCCAGATATTTTACAGAAGTAACTGCTACCAGTGTTTGTTCCGCTATCATATAATCATACAATAAAGGATCCTTCTTTCTATGTATTCGCAATACATTACATTTGTCTATGTTAAGGATAAGTTGCCATTCCCTGCACCAAGTGCCTATCCGCTGCAGATCTTCCTGCATTTCGCTACAATTTTCTAATGCTGCAACTTCTCTATATACTACAGCATCATCCGCGAAAAGCCGCATGGGACTTCCGACACTATCTACTAGGTCATTTATATATATTGTGAAAAGCAATGGTCCCATAACACTCCCCTGTGGCACGCCAGAGGTTACTTTAACGTCTGTAGACGTCTCTCCATTGATAACAACATGCTGTGTTCTGTTTGCTAAAAACTCTTCAATCCAGCCACATAGCTGGTCTGATATTCTGTAGGCTCTTACTTTGTTTATCAGGTGACAGTGCGGAACTGTATCAAACGCCTTCTGGAAGTCAAGAAAAATAGCATCTACCTGGGAGCCTGTATCTAATATTTTCTGGGTCTCATGAACAAATAAAGCGAGTTGGGTCTCACATGATCGCTGTCTCCGGAATCCATGTTGATTCCTACATAGTAGATTCTGGGTTTTCAAAATGACATGATACTCCAGCAAAAAACATGTTCTAAAATTCTACAACAGATCGACGTCAGAGATATAGGTCTTGCGCATCTGCTCGACGACCCTTCTTGAAGACTGGGACTACCTGTGCTCTTTTCCAATCATTTGGAACCTTCCGTTCCTCTAGAGACTTGTGGTACACGGCTGTTAGAAGGGGGGCAAGTTCTTTCGCGTACTCTGTGTAGAGTCAAATTGGTATCCTGTCAGGTCCAGTGGACTTTCCTCTGTTGAGTGATTCCAGTTGCTTTTCTATTCCTTGGAGTATAATTAACATTATGCAATAGATGATCACGGCAAAATTTCCTCCATGCCACAATCATCTAATCAAGCTTTATGTAAAATCCTCATACACAGAACCATTTATGACTCTTTGAGCAATGTGCTGATGTTATGTTTTGAGGGGACTTGTGTATGATTGTGGCTGCTTATTCTGAAGAAAGCACACTGATATCTATAGATGATTGCAGACAAGGGGTTGTCATATAGAATACTTACTTCTTCTAAATAAAAGTTACAGATGTTATGTACAGAGCATCAAGTATATCTATAAAGTCTCTGACTGTAACAGTTTAAAACATAAGATACATCTCAAAGCAGAGGAACGTCGATGAAGAAACCTACCAGTTTATGAAAAGTGCGTAGGGAAACTGTACATGTATATTCTGATGTGGTGACTAAGTAGCTCAATAATTGAGGAGCCTGACATCTGAGGGAAAGGAAAGATGTGATTTGTATAGCTCCTCAACAAACTATTGTGCTAGAAACTGAAATTAAGGACACTAATGGTGCAAAAACTAAGGAATAGGTAAACACACTCTCCATTCTAGTGGGATCTGGGGTCTATGGTGTTACAGAACTTGTTGAGTACTAGGATGTTAATGTATACAAGATCTCTTTTGATTGGTGTTATATAAACTACTGGGTGTTTCAAAAGAAAATTTATATTTGATGAGCCATATGCACATGTGCAACTGACTAGAGAAGAGTGAGGGATACACTGATCACTTGTTTGGCTTTCAAGAATTCTATCAATATCAAGCACGTTTTTGGAGCAGAAAGTGGATTCTGTGTATGAGGATTTTACATAAAGCTTGATTAGATGATTGTGGCATGGAGGAAATTTTGCTGTGATCGTCTATTGTGTAATGTTAATTATACTCCAAGTGTTCCACTTATCTTGAAATGGATCAAAACATTTGAGGTGACAAGTTCAGCATTGGTCATATTGAAATTCAAGTGACCAAGTTTATCAAGAATGGGTACATCCGTTGGGAGTGTAAATCATCCTGTTCATGACAATCCTGACGTCTCTATTCATAAAAGAACAGTTTCTTTAAATGTGCATGGATCGTCACTACACTGAAAAAAAAAATAAATAAATAAATAAAAATAAAAATAAATAAAAAAATAAAAAAAATTAAAACTGCAGTTACATAACCCAGTTGGTACAAGAATTAAAGCCTCTGCATACCAGATATCAACTGCAGTTTGTTAATGAATGGCAGAAGTTGCTGTATGGACTGCAATGTCGATTCAAGAACTAAATGGTCTGTACTTTTTAGAGGACAAGGGTGATCGTGCACTTACAGTGAATTTGGACATTATGAGATTATGTTAACTGACTTTTTGGTCCTTGAATTGCAAACTATTACAGATTATAAGCAAGGAACAAGGTTGCAGCAAGATGGAGCCACAGAACATGTGTCCAAGGATTCTAAGATGCGAGTTCATGAAATTTTTCTCGACAATTTGACCCCAGGAAGGGTGACATAAATTGGCCCCCACTTTGTCCATATTTCAGCCCATGAGTTCATCTTATGGGAATATGTCAAATGTAAACTGATTGTTAACAACTTAACTGCTTTGGACAACCAGTACAAAATATCTGTAGCAAAGTGGCAACCATCCCAGTGCCTACACGCTGAGCCATAATGTGAAATTTTATTCACTGCTTAAATGAGTGATGCAGGCATGCTACATTGCATTTATGTGACATTATTGTTATGAAGTTAACTGGTAAACTGTATATTTCAACAATAAATAAAGAGTTTGTTGGTACTCTACAAACTCTATTTCATTTTGTCAAATTAGGCATAAATATTCTTTTGAGAACTGCTAAACATTTTATAAAACAAAATGAAAATTATGACTAAGAATTTCCTTTAAATATTACTCACGTTCATGAATAATCTCTGACATGCCTTGTATGGAACTGTGAAACAAATAGTTCTTATTGCTGCAGTTTCTCGAGCTGAATATCTAAAATTTTATTGACACCCCTTCTGCAAACAACACATCACCTGCCTTATTTGGATACTATTTATTTATTTTTTGCATAGTAACATTATGATTTCTTTTCTGTTCCTGTTTCAGTAAAGTAAACACAGCACGTTTTCCTGAGCAAGAAAGAGGATGCGTAACTGATTGCTTCCACAATGAGGCAATGTGTGGACATGAGAATGCACATGCATATGTGTATTCCTTCAGCTAACTTTTGTGTCTGTGCTCAGGTCTCTGTATATCAGTGTTTGCACAAGAGGAAAGAGACATTGCATTGACATACCTCAATGACAATTTGCTTTGCCAATTGTATAGCCCGATAGACATTTGCATAGAACAAGTTCTACAAAGTGAAGTTCTAGGCAACAAATGGCTTTTTGTATTTTGGTGACATATCCAGACTCCAGCCTCCAAGGCTTTGGTGTCAGAGGCTATCCTCAAGTAAGTGTGGATTTGTCAGTTACCGTCAGAGGTAAAGAGTGCTGTGGTTGCTAGTAATTCTCCAAGTAAAGACTTGACATTGCTTATAGCAGATCAAATATGTAGTTTGTTGTTATGTAATAACACAGGCATGGACCCACAAAGAGGACAAGACATAATGAGTGTAGCTACAGAAGATGCTTCTGGAGGCTAGTAGCACCCACTAGCGGAACTAGTAACATCACTAAAACATGGTATCAGCACTCTCCCATGAGAATTGTGACAAGCCACTGCATTACCCAGAACCACCTACCTATCAACTGATGCTATGGTCAAAATGATATTAGGAAAATGCCACCTCCCCCCCCTCCTCCAGTCAATTGTCCAGTGTTCATGTACATTTATAATTCAGTTTACAGATTTAAAAAAAGGATGAATTATACTACTGTGGTTATGATTTCTGCAACAACTTACTTATTTCTATCTGTTCCGTCAAAACCAAGCTCTTTAGGAAAACAAGCATATTCTGCATTATTTTGTGAGAAGTTTAAGGCTATAAATAGAAAAACTTGTTCATAATTCTGCAATCCCCTGTCTTTTCCATATATGTTCATGGTACTTGAATGTGGTAATAAATAGTGACCCAGATGTGTAAATCTGAAATATGCCATTTATGAGGACATGATAACAGGTGGATGACCCCTGTAAACATTACATATGTTGATAATTTTCTGTCAACAGTGAGGCTACACTCCTTGAGAGCCACCCTTCCTAACTCAGGATATCAAAAACTGGTTTTACAGTATCTGTCTATCCTCAGAGTCCCACCATATGGACCCTCCTATTTCAAACCACAAAGGCCTTCCTACATGCACTCGTGATGTTATGCACGTACACCATCACACCCTTTGCAAACACCTTATATGGGACCATAGTACCCACACATTGAGGATCTTAACAAATTGCAATCCAACCAAGGATTCCACTGAGCACATAAAGCTGGCCCAGCTGCTTCAGATGGACAATGCCATGGGCCACCTTGCTTACTGTCACCCAACACCTGTGTTGCAACGTGCTACGGCTGACCAGTTTATACAACTGCCAAATGGAGCCAATGTTCCCCTCATCATGACAGCCAATGCAGATTTTATTGATAATGTGTCGCCACTGAAATGACACACTGCCATGGGCCACCTTGCTTACTGTCACCCAACACCTGTGTTGCAATGTGCTACGGCTGACCAGCTTATACAACTGCCAAATGGAGCCAATGTTCCCCCATCATGACAGCCAATGCAGATTTTATTGATCATGTGTCACGACTGAAATGACACACACAGGCCAGTATACAACATTCCTGGAAGAATCATCCTGCATCAGTATCCATTCGCTCTGGAGCTCCCCTCCTACCACTCCTACTAGCAAAATTTGATGACGTTTCTTTGGTTGCATCATGGCTTACGATCTCAAACAGCTCTTTTAGGATAGAACAGCAAGGTAGTGATTTCTGAGAAAGGATTATTTTATTTACACAAAAGTGTATACATTTAAGATTCAATTCCTAGTGACACAAAAAGAAAATAAATCACACTACTACAGTTCAAGGTTCTGCAACTGCTTTTTTATTTCTATCCTCTTTAATAAAGTAAACATATTATACACTATTTAGCACAAGATTGAAAATGTAAATTCTTCCCCCCCTCCTCAATAATCTGTGTTATTGCTAGAATACTGAAATAAATAGTGATCTATCACACAATTTCTTCTACAAGGCAGAAAAGTATTCCTCGAATGTGCTGTCATGCAAACTGAGATTATAACTAACAGACCTGCATACTATACAATATGCATGACATTATTTTTCAGTGAGTAATGGTGGTACCCTCCTCAAGATCCACCTATCTTAATCTAGCATATGAAAAACTGCACTTGCAATTTCCATCCAGTCCAGCTTCGTGGACCCTCCTGTTCTTATCCACAAATATATCTCCATGTGCACTGATGTGACATGATGTACAAACTGCAGAAGGTCAACTTCACAACCACCTTATACAGGTCCACACCTGGTTTTGGACCATAGTTCCCACACAATGAAGATTTTCACTAACAATTAACCCACCAAAATTTCCACTGAGAACATAAAGCCTATCTACCTGCCCCTGATGGGAAATGCTGTGGGCCACTCCACATACTGTCACCCAACACCTATGTGGCAGTGTGCTGTTGGTGACCAACCACCACCACTGCCAGATCGAGTCAATCCTCTACTATCTAAGCCACTGGACACAGATCTGGATGATGCTAGGTCACTACACTCTCACTCTGTTTCTCCAACACCACACCTAACATGCATCAGGCCTGAATGAATCAGCTGACACTTATATCAATTTGTCCAGTACAATCCACTCAAATGGGGGAGGGTGAAGTGATATAAATAGCCAGTAATTTAAAAAATTATGTCTTTCTTATATGAATTATATACTTAGTTTTGAGTACTTCTTGTTTTCTGCCTTGTCCATGTGTACTTATTTCCTTCACATGCGTACTCTCTGTGTGTGAGATGTGTTTTATCAAAAATACAATAAATTGTTTTTTCTTACCACATTGAATCTTCCCTTCCATGTGGAAACAATGTGTATTTTGAAACACTCCGCTGCAGAGTGAAAATCTCATTCTGGAATGTGTATTTTGTTGTGTAGTGTGCTGAGATTATGTTTTAAGGCAATTTGTGGCTGTTGTTTCCACAAGAAATGCATTAAAATTTATAGATGATTGCAGACAAACAAATGTCCATCTAAAGATTAAGTGGATAAAAGTTTGAGATGGGATGCACTGAGCATCAAGTATTGGATAAAGTCTCTGATCATATCACATTAAAGGATAAGACAAGTCTCAAAATAGGATAAACAGAAGATGAAACCTATAAATACATGGAAAGTGCATATAAATTGTGTGGATGTATTTTTCCAGTATGGCAACTTAATAGCACAACAACTGAGGATCCTATCACCTGAACAAAAGAACAATGGTACTAGGAATTGAAATGAAGGACACTGATGATGTAAAAACTCCAAAACTGGAAAACACAGTCTCCAATATAGTGGATTCTGGGTCTATGGCATTAGCGTATTTTTTCAGGGGTAATATGTTAATCAATATACAGTCTTTTTTAATTTAAGTTGTGTAACAAATTCTTGAAATGAAATTCAAATGATGCATTGAAAAATCAATTAGCTTCACTGAATGAGTAAGAACCTCATTTAAACATTTCTCAGTTTTCAGGAATAATTACCAACATGCTTTGTACGGCATGGTGAAATAAATAGTTGAAACTGGTGGCCTAATCACTGGTTGCCAACTAAAAAATGTTATTGAGAGTATTATTGCTGCAGTTTCTTGAGCAGAAACTCTAAAATCTCACTCTGACATCTGTCTGAAATTTGCAAACAACATGTCATCATCACTTTTTATTTCTCATACCTTTCTTATTTTGATACTGTTTTACCTATAGTTACCTTGTTATTTCTCTTCTGTTCCCTTTTTAATGTACTAACCACAACACAATCTGATAATCAAAGAATTGGATGAATACATGAGACCTTTCACAATTAGGCAATTTGAGGACACGAGAACGGGCATGCATACATGTGTCCTTTGTGCTAATTTTTGGGTGTGTGCTTTTGTTCCAGGGTGTCAGTCATAATTCATTAGGAATGAGGTGTGTAGACATACAGCAAGGCCAATCTGCTTCTGTGCTTTGGTATGCTGACAAACTTCTGCATACACCAAGTTTTACAAATTAAAGTCACTGGCAAAAAAAGCACCTTCCATATTTTGGCATTACATCCAGCCTCTAGTTAATGGGGCTGCAGTGTAGGAGCCCAATCTCAAGCAAGTGTGGATCCATCAGATACCTTTAATGGTTAAGGGTGCTGGGGTTCCAATAAACTCATCAAATACAGATACACAACTGAACAAATACGTAATTTGTTTCTGTGTAATAACAAATGCATGGCCCAACAAACTGCACAAGGCACCATGAGTGTAGTTGCAGGACACGTTGCTAGAGGTACCAAGCACCTTCCACTAGCAGAACAAGTCACATCACAACACGATTTCAGCACTCACACACGACAACTCCGAAAACCTCCTGTGCTAATGAGCAGCCACTTGTCTGTCAAGCAATGCAACATTCAATGTGATGTTAGGAAAATGCACCCATCCAGTCAATTATCCAAAGAGTGATCACATTTATACATGACCAGCTGCTCCATAGTAAAGTATTTGCACATTGCAACAAACGGTTCCTCAACATATTGTCTGACATCCTGAGTGAACACTGCATTGTAAAAAGTGGATCTCATGCCTGTGTCCGAAATGTGGCTGCCCATGACACACCTGACAGACACTGCTTTTCAAAGCGTTCCTACATCACACCACTTGTATATTCTTCAGGGCACCTGAAATTATTGAAACTATTTAATCTTAGCAGGATCATACTTTAATGTCCAACCTGCAAAGTTCAAGAACTGTTCTTTGGTTGCATCTTGGCTCATGGAGGCAAGCAACTCTCAAATACTTGCTTTTGGAGTTTTGAGAAAGGGTAATTTTAAATAATGGAAAGGAGTACACACTTATGATTCAATTCCTAAATATACCGAAAAAATGGATTACACTATTGTGGTTGGAAGTTCTTCAATGACAAAGTTATTTCTATCTGTTTCACCAAACCTATGCTCATTAATAAAGCGAACTTACTGTGTACTGTTTTGTGAAAATTTTAAAAATGTTGATAGAAGAACTGGTTCTAAATTGTGCCACACCCTCTATCTTCTGCTGTAAGTTTTGTTATTACCTGAATGTAGAAACATACAGTACTCCAGCAGACATTCCTTTCACAAAGCTACAAATTGTTTCTTGAAAGTGCCCTTTTTAACTTGACATGATAACAAGTGGACCACCTATGTAGACAATGTATGTGTTGATATTTATCCATAAGTAATGAGGCTACCTTCCTTGAGGTGACCCTTTCTAACACAACATTTCAAAACTGTATTTCCAATACCTGTTCATCCTCAGTGTCCCACCATATGGAACCCCCTATTTTAATCCATAAAGGCTTTGCTACATGCACTCATGTGACGTAATGCACAGACTTCTTTGAACATCACTTACAAACACCTTGTTTGGGTGCATGCCTCATTCTGGGTTATAATACCCACACAATGATAACCTTAATTAAAAATAAACTGACCAAGGTTTCCACTTATAAAGAAAGCCTACTTGTCACTGATGGAAAATGCTGTGGGCCAGTACACCTACAATCACTCAGTGCCCATGAGGCAGTAAGTTGCCAACCTACACTGCTGTCAGATGGAACTAATCCTCACCTACCTACACCAGTTGACGTAGCTTTAGGTGATGCTGCGTCACCGAAGAAAGAACACCCTCAGCACACTCACTTTATTTCTCCAACACTACACACAATACGTGTCAGGCCTGGAAGTTTGTCCTGAAATATCCACTTTTAGGGGGGGGAGGGGGTGGGAAGTACTGTGAGGCATATAGACAGTCAGGCAAACAAATACGTCTCTGTTATGACTCATGTACCTGGTTTTGAGTACATTCCGTTTCCTGCTTTATTGCTGTGTGATTATTTGCTTAACATGTATCCTTTTTGCGTGTGACATGCATGTTTTCTTATCACAGTTCCTATTTAAAGGTGGCTCAGCATTCCTACAAGTGGTCACCCCAATGAACAGAAAAGCAGATGACACCAACATTAAAACTGGGGTTACATTACCAGCTCCTGTAGATGTAACCTTGTCAGAACAGTTTTTGCATGCATCAAAGGATAATACTAACGTTCCACAATCCATGTTGTATTTCAGGCATGTGCTTAGTAATTGTGTCTTATGTGCCACGTGGAAATCATATGTGCATACTGAAATTTATAGATCATTGCTGATAAGGAGCTGTCATACAGACTGACCCCTTCCAAAGATTAAAGTTTGAGATCTGATGCCCTTAAGTCTCACAGTACAAAAACACACAAGAAGAAGTGCTAAAGTTTATGAAAAGTGCATATGAAAACTATGGGTGGATATCCTTAGTATGGCCACTCAGTAGCACAACAACTGAGGATCCTGACATCCGAGCAAGCAAAAAGATGGGGTAGGTAGAGTTCTTCAGGAAGCTATGATTAGGAATTGAAATAATAGACACTGATACTACAAAAACTAAAAAATTGGGAAACACAGCCTCCATTCTAATGGATTCTGGGGTCTATGGCATTATAAGCTCTGTCAGGGACTAGAATGTTAATCTACACACAATCACTTTTGATGGAAATTGTGTGAACTACAGTATATCTCAAAAGAAAGTTTATATTTGAAGAGCTACATATGAAAGCAGTGCAGTCATTGCGGTGTATACATGCTGAGCCATTATGGAAAATTCTGTTCATCATGTAAACGATTGCATTTAAATGATATTATTTATAAGAAGTAAATTGCTAATCTGCATATTTCAACAATAAATAATGACTCTGATGACAGACTTCACACACTATTTTATTTTGACATGTCAAACATAAATTTTCTGTTGAAACACACTGTACTTTTTATGAAGTAAAATGCGAATGATTTATTGCAAAGTCAATTAAACATCACAGGAGGATGAAGAATGCTTGGTATGGAATTGTGAAATAAATGGTTCCAACTGGTGTACTTGATGCCAGTCACCAGCCAACAAAATTTTATTACCAGCCTTATTGCTGCTGTTTCTCAAGCAGAAAATCTAAATTCTCATTGTGAGCTCCTGAAATTTGGAAATGACAGGTACCATCACTTTTTATTTCTCATACCTCTCTTAATTAGCTACGGTTTTCCTCATAGTCTCCTTGTGTTTTCATGTTTATTGCTTTATCCATGAAATAAACACAGTACAATCTCCAGCGTAAGGCATAGGAGACTGCTTGCACAATGAGGCAATGTGTGGAAATGACAAAAGACATGCATACATGTATTTTCCAAAATAATTTTGTCTCAGTGTTTTTGCTTCTCTGCATCAGTGATTGTGCACTAGGAAATTACGTGGACATACCTCACAGACAATGTGCTTCATCAGTTCTGTAACCTAACAGACATTTTGAAACAACAAGTTATACAAAGTTTAAATTATTGGCAAAATTGAATTCTGTATTTTGCAAAAATAAAAATGGTTTTAAAATAGCTGCGGACATAGTATGAACCCTGGTTTGGTGCAACTAAACCTGTTGTACAAAGGTTGTCAGAATTGTGTACAACCTCCTACTGCTGAAGGAGATACTTTTGTGCTGACTACCAGTGGACAAGACCTGGGCCAAGAGCTTCCAGATCAATTGGAGCAGCTCCTTGCTAAAATAAGACACACTTACCTCACAGCAACAGTTACCTCTCACATTAAAAAGCAACTCCTGCAGTTGACTGAGCTTCATGCAGTGAAATAGAATTTACCTGCATGTATTCTGTCACACCAAAGTACAGTCATCCAGCTGCTACCTAACTTTTAATAACTCACTATTCTGAAATCTCTATGAATTGCAGCATGTTGTAATTTTAAAACTTTCCATGATTCTGGAAAGTTGGACTGTACCCTGATAATATTTATTGTAGAATAATTAACATGATCTTGGACAGATATGAAATTGATGCATTGCAAAATTTGAAAGAAAACATTTCAAGTCATTTGATGCAAGAGCTTTATGGATGCAAATATTGATGGCTTTTATAACATTGTGCAGCTTCATATCATCTTCAGAAAATGTATACTTTGTATGAATTGACAATACTAAACGTATTTTATTGGCATGATGATATTAGAATGACTGCCAATCCCACTATTAGCCTGAAAGATGAATAAGGGATTGTTAGATTTGTCAGAGACGTGGTTAGACAGAATGTGGTGAAATACAATGACAGTAACAACCCTCTAGCTGTAACAAGCGCACTCATTTTGCCGTGGCTTGCAGTCAAGAATCTTCAACATTTACGCCACATTTCAGGGAATCATTAGAAGGCTTTCAGTCACATCTATGATATTCTGTATTTTGGTGGCATATTCAGCATCAGCTTCGCAAAACTATGGTGTAGGAGGTTACCCTCAACCAAGTGTGGATTCATCAGTTATCTTTAGTGGTTAAGAGTACTATGGTTGCAGTTAATTCCTCAAATACAGACTCACAGCAGCTTGTAGCAGATCAGATTTCTTTAAACGAAGTGAGAAACATTTGTGCAGAGGCATAAAGACATTAAGAACAGATAATGGTTTAGAGTTTTGCAATAAAGAGGTTAACAATTTGACTAACCAGCATGGCATTTTGTACCAGAAAACATGCCACACAGTCCACAACAGAACATAGTCACTGAAATGGAAAATAGAACTGTTGTCAAGTTAGCCAGGACTTGTATGAATGCAAGTGCACTTCCAGAAAAAATGTTGAACAGAAGTTGTGAATTATGCAGTATTCACACTAAAGTGAGCTGGGACAAGTAAAGAAATGGGAGTTATGTCATGCAAACTGTGGCTATGGAGAAAACCTAACTTAAATATCCTCAGAACTTTTGAAGACAAAATTTATGTCCATTTTCCTAAAGAGAAGTGGCAAAAATGGGATGCAAAGGCTGAAGAGGGGTATTTTGTTGGTTAGGGCCAAAATGCAAAAGGTTATCATGTGTGGTTTCCACACTGATGACAAGTAAAACTCCACAATGATGTAACTTCTACAGTAAGACTCTTTACAGAAAACTGCAGCACACATGGAATATCAACAACCGAGGGTAGTGGACTTCATTATAATTGAAAATAAGCTAGCTTCTGTAGAACACAACCTTTAAAATATTCCTATGGTGCAGGATTCTACAGAAGTGTGTGAAGAGAGAGACAATGATGCACATTCTGATGATATCAGTGAACATGAGGCAGCAGCAGATGAAGCTGTTCAATCTGACA
Source organism: Schistocerca serialis cubense (assembly GCF_023864345.2). Lineage (NCBI taxonomy): Eukaryota > Metazoa > Arthropoda > Insecta > Orthoptera > Acrididae > Schistocerca > Schistocerca serialis. The sequence goes on from NC_064640.1 coordinate 530,589,647, forward strand.
GGAAATATCAGTTAGTAGATTGCAGATCATTAAGATTGCCAGCAAGATATGAGAATCATTTATCCACAATTTGATATTGTTGAACCAGAAAAATGTGACAAAGCAGTTATGTATGATGAGGCAGAAAAATGGAAATTAGCAATGAATGGTGAAATTAGTTCCTTGGAGGTTAACTAAACCTGGACATTTGTGGATCTACCTGCCCATAACCAAGTCAGTGATAACCAATGGATGTATATAAACAAGTTTTCTAACAGTGATGATGCCCCACATTTCATAGATAGACTTATGACTAAAAGTTTCAAGCAAGTTGCAGGTATAGGACTTATAGTACAGTAACTAGATTTGACTCAATTTTTGTAGTGTTATCCATTGCAGCACCAAGAAACATGTCTCTTGAACCATTTGATGGCCAAACTGCTTTCCTTTATGGAAATTTTGCAGAATATGAACTAACCAAAAGAATTTGAAGATGGGACAAATCATGTGTAAACTAAACCGAAGCTTTTCTGGCCTGAACCAAGCTTCCAGGAGTTGGAACCAACATTTCACAGCAGCTTTTTGCAACTTTGGGCTTCAGCCAGTGAATGCAGATAAATGTTTATTCACCAATCAGGTCACAAATAATCCATTTATCTTGGCAGTGCACTTTGACATTGGGCTGGTAGCAGCTAAAATTCCTACTGCCATCAACTTTTTGCTGAGTGAAATAGAAGGAGTATTTGACATCATATCCAGCAGACTGGGTACCTACCTGGGCCTGCCACCAGAACAATCAGAAGATGGTTCTATTTTTATGCTTCAAGAGACTTATGCCAGGAAGATTCTATACCACTTCAGGGTGGAGGATGCTAATGCTGTAACAGTACCTGCTTCTGTAAAGTTAGGAAGGTAGAAGACGAGGTACTGGCAGAAGTAATGCCGTGAGGACAGGGCGTGAGTCGTGCTTGGGTAGCTCAGTTGGTAGAGCACTTGCCCGTGAAAGGCAAAGGTCCCGAGTTCGAGTCTCGGTCCACCACACAGTTTTAATCTGCCAGGAGGTTGCATATTAGCACACACTCCGCTGTAGAGTGAAAATTTTGTTCTAGATATAATAGGTCTTTGTTATGACTGAATACTTAGTTTGGTATATATTCCATGTGCTGCTTGATGACAGTGTACTTATTTGCTTAAGCAGACTTGTACATGAAGAACTGCCACAAAATCGATTTTTTAATTTTTGTCTTAAAAAATTCTCTGTAGTTTTCTGAATGAGAAAGAGTTTACTTCCAGGAAATGGAACACAGAAAGTACCAAAATTAAAGGAATTTAAAAGCAGCTACACACAGCATGACGTCCCCATGGCCCACAGTTAGCTTTTTTTAAAATAAAGTTTTGCTCTCATTTGTTTTGTTTTTATGATTTTTTAGTTCCTTAAGTTGGATAACCTGCAAAAGCTTTATGGTTGCCTACCTTTTGCTTATACAGATGGTTTAAACATTGTTTGCTGTTGTTTTGGTGCGAATATTTTGTTTACAATGAAGTAATTGCGTGCATGAGTTTCTTATTCCCTTGAAAGCAAATGGAAGAATTAAGAAGTTCGGTGTTAAACAACATAAATTAACTCTGCTAATACTGAAATACAACATGATGCAACACTTGAATCAGGTTCAGCTATCCCAAGTGCTCTGAAGCTAAAACTGGAATATATGGACAATGGGCTTGACAGTATTAATGCTGATAATATAGAGATACCAACTGCTGATTCAGGTTGTTTTACTGTTGAACTCTCTGCTCTATTTGAACTAATAAATAAAGCTTTGCAGTATAAGGAATGTGACAATAGTGGTGTGAACATAGCTGAGGAAATACATGCTAGCAGAGGTTATGCATCAAAATTAAGAATTGTTAGTAATTTTTGTGATTTAAGCAAATGTGAGTATGCTGGTGGCATAACTAAACAGAGAGTATATAACACAATCATTAAACTTGCTTATGCTATGTCAGGTATAGGCAAACAGTACAGACATGCACAAACTTTCTGTGCTGGTATGGACTTACCTCCCTCTACAAGGTTTCACAGATACAATAAAGTTATTCTACAGACTTTACAAGAAGTAGCAAATGATAATATGAAAAATGCTGTTCAGGAAAGTGTAGACTTGAATGACAGCAATACATGTATGTCTGCAGCCCTGGCTGCATCCTGGCAACAAAGAGGCCCTAGCTCACTAAATGGGGTAGTGACAGCTACCTCCTTGGACAATGGTGCTCGTTAATGTGGAATGTATTACCAAGTACCATCATGGCTGTACTATTGGAAATGAAAAATCATAAAGGTTTGATTAATTTTAGTGGTTATAGTGGAGGGATGGAATCTGAAGGTGTTGTGAAAATATTTCACAGGTCAGTAGGGATATATGGTGTGATGTATGCATCTTACCTAGGAGATGGAGGCTCACAAGGGTACCAGAAAGTTTGTGAATCCTTTCCTTATGCTGACACAAAAATTGAAAAAATAAAATGTCTTGGACATGTCCAGAAAAGGTTAGGTACAAGACCGAGGAACTTGAAGAGGAATTTGAAGGGAAATAAATAAGCTGATGGTAACTGCATTAGTGGATGTGGTCAGCTTACAGACAAAGAAATAGACAGGTTGCATTATTATTATGGACAAGTCATCAGACAAAATAAAAATACCTTGAGGGAATGAAAAAGTCAGTATGGGCTACCTTCGTTCATAAATTCTCCTCAGATGACAACCCATGTGGCTACCAGTGGGCTGTTACGCCAGGTGATACCTACCACCATAAAAATTCTTTGTCATTTGCTATAATGGAAATTATAACACCCATATATAGTGATCTTAGTGACAAGATTATTAGAGAAATGTTTACACAGTAGGAGTCAAAATCCAAATGAAAGTTTCAACAACTGAATATGGGAACAGATACAAAGAAACTGTTATGTCAAGGCTTCATGGTATGGAACTGATGGATTGCCTGGTGGACTTAATATGCATAGAGCTCTAATAGCAACTGACAGAACGAGACTCTTCAAAGCAGAAAAATTAGCATTGGAAGCCACCAAAAAAGCAAGAACAAGAGGAAGAAGTATGAAAAAGAGAAGGGAGGAAGAAAAACACAGGAAACAAGATAAATATGGACCTGGGATGCATTAGTCAATGCACGTTCAATAGAAAAAGCAAGTTTTTACTTTAACTTGAATTTCCCGAGAGTTAAATTATTTCATGTTCTGGTGCACTTTTTATTAAAAATAGAGAGCTGAAATTTTGTATACTGCCTTATAACATGCTTAACTAAAAAGCATACTACTCTAGTGACCTAACTTTGAAAATAAAATGCTTTTTTGAAGAAAAACCCTAAATTCATTTCTAAAAGTTTCTATAATCAAACTTAAAATTTTTTTGTACCACTATTTATGACAGTACCATCTTTTCAGTGGCCTGCTGTAAAGGTAACAGTGTAAAGAACTTACAGGAAAAAATAAATCCTCTACTTTTTTATATTTTGAGTAATGTGTACCTATAATATATTAAATAATCAGCATGACATAGCAACTTCATAAAAAGAATGAGGTATATGAAAGAGTGGTGTTCTTCTTCAGTACCAGCAGACATAATTTAATGCACTCAAACACAACAATAATTACTCTCTTTAATTTAAGAAAGGTTTTCCATTATGTCACTCACATGCTACTCTTATATAAATTAAAGGATTATGCAACTTGAAAAATCCCATCAATGATTCCATTCACATTTATGAAACAGGAAACAGAAAACTGTTCTACAGTTTAAAAAAATAGAGAATAAATTCTAGTTTATTTGGGGTAGTGTAAAGCGGGAGATGCTGTCGGACAATGTAGAGTCACAGGTAAGGTGTGCATCAGTGGTTCCACAGCCAAAGGTTCACACGACATGTTACTGCTCCTTCCTGGAGGGCGCACACACTGTGCAGGCAAGCACACAAATGCCAACTACCCACTACCGAAGACAAATCCACCAGAGTGCAGAAAGCTTTGGTGACATACGCATCATGAGCTGGCTGTGATAAATTTAAGGCCAAAATAGCTCACCAGTGCATCATGCTCTACAAAAACAAGTGTGACAGCTCCACTCAACTTCTGAAACAGGTGCACGTGGGGGGCAGGGGGGGGGGGCTGATATAGATCAATATTAGATATTGGTGCATGGTATTGTGAGTCATACTGCTGAGCATCAGGACTTGTTTCAGTGCTCCTGTGAATTGTGAAATGGATAAAATGAAGGAGCAACAAATTTGCATCAAGTTCTGTTTCAAGTGGCAGGGCACTTCCGCTGAAACATGTCACCAGAGACATTTAGTGACAGTGCACTGAGACAAGCAAGAACATTTGAGTGTTTCAAGTACTTGAATGAAGGGCAAGAATCTGTGGAATATGAGAAAAATTCTGGCCAACCGTCAACATTGATAACCCTGAAAACTATCATGAAAGTGTGCAATATGATTCATGAAGACCGAGGGCAGACAATTCACGATATTTGTGATAGGCTGAAAGCTGTCATACAGTACATATCAACAAATTCTAGGCAAGAACTGAACATGAAACAAATTACACGAAAGTTTGTCCCTCACCTTCTCTGCATCAACCATTGAAACATCAGGATTCAGACATGTACTGAGCTGCAACGAAGAGTTCAAGACTGTCCAGAACTCTTACGTAGAGTCATATCAAGTGATGAATCATGGGTCTATGGTTATGAGGCATGAAACAAATCAGCAATCATCACAATGGAAAACACCATTTTCTCCAAGGACGAAGAAAGCTTAACAAATCCGCAGCAACATGAAGTCGATGTTGATAATTTTTTTGACATTCAGGAAATAGTCAATAAGGAGTTTGTTCTACCTGGTCAGAATGTCAATTGGCAGTTTTACAAACAAGGTTTTGAGGTGAATGAGGGAAAATATTTGATGCCGACAGCCAGAGCCATGAGGGAAAAAAATGACTGATTGATGCACCATGACAATGCATGCATGCACACCTTGCTTGTTATGAAGGAATTCCTGGCAAAAAAACCACGTGGCAATGGTCCCCCACGTTCCCTACTCACCATACCTAGCCTCATGTGACTTCTATCTGTTCCTGATGATGAAAATTACGTTCCAATGATGGCGTTTTGATTCGACTGAAGAAATTCAAATGGAATTGCAACGGGTGCTGAACACTCTCCACCCTGTGGACTTACAGGAGAGCTCCCAAAAATGGAAACAATGCTGGGATCATTGCATACATGTTTCAGGTGACTACTTTGAGAATGTCGAAGGACATTCAGGTGTAAGAATAGTTTTCTGATTTTTAAAATGACATTCTCTGATATTTTGGGTAGCACCTCATACATAACATTAGTTATATCATCAGACTAATATAAGCCTAATAACTGGAATGTGAAATGTTTATCCACATAGTGAGAAGGATATAGTCCATATACAATAGTCTCTAGCACCATTATTATCAGAAAAAGCCATGAGTAGCATATCTATTCAGTAGACTTCAGTGTTGCAAATTATGAATTCACATTAATCTTGCTAAGGAGAGAAAGCGAAATAAAAATATGGAAGTAGTGGATGTTATCACTGAAGCAAATCCAAATTACAATACCTGTAAGATTGGTTACAAAGACATAGCTTCAATCATTATGCTAGGAATGTCAGCTGCATCTTACATGCTATGAGGAAAATAGAATAGACATATGAGAAATCATTGGCATCATCATACAAACTATGAATGTCATCATTTGAATTATGAGCAGAAATTAAGGAACAAGAAGTGAGTGAATATTAGCACAGACACATTCTTGAATTACGGTATATGTAACGTGGGTTACGAAGCTATAGCTAAATGAGCCAAGTAAAATGAGTGCCAGTTGTATATTATATAAATGCTATCAAATCAATATTCAGTCTGTAAAGGTTACAGTTTGCAAACAAACAAAAAGTACAATAAATGCGTAACGATGAATTTGACATACACTGATTGAAGAACCACATTTTATCATATACGAACCTCTAATTATACACCTGTTATGTCCATATACAGACTTTGCTATTAATCAAATGCCAAAATGAAGCACAAGGTATATGGAGGAGGGGATTTTTTAAAAAAAGAAAAAAAAGACTCTTTAGACAAATATGGGTGCACAGTTGTAACATACGTTACAAACCATGTTGTTTTTATTTAAGTTTTTTGTATCTGTTACCATTTCCACACTGCTGATTTAGAAGTATTAAATTCAATGTTTTTTTTCAAGAAGATGTTTCACCGAAGCTTATCAAAACTGAATTGTATCCCTTGCGCTGATTTACTTGTAAGTACTGGACGGTAACATATAACATATGTCAAATTCATGGCTATGCCATTTGATGATTTTTAGATATGTTGTACAAGCTATACATTTTACATAAAATAAAGAAAAGGCAACCACTTACTTATAGAGGATTGATATGTGGCACACAGAAACACATAACAGAAAATAGGTACCATTAACTGTTGAGCTCTTGCTCTTTTTCAAATGAGAGTACACACATTGACACGCACAATTACACTGACTGTGTGGTTGTGTGTGTGAGTGTGTGTACTCTTACCAAAAAAAAGCAAGAGCTCGAAAGCTAGTGTTAACTTTTTCTCTTACCTATTTCTGTGTGCCATGCACCAATTCTCTATAGGTAACTGACTGTATTTCCCTTATTTTGTGTATTTTTCCTTCCAGGAATTTATATTTCTGTTATACATTTTTCTTCTCTGTGGTTGGTTTGTTTGGTAGGTGCTTCATAATGACTTCACAGCTGAAACTCGCCAATAGCAGCAAGTAGATGGAAAATTTTACAGCCTACAATGGACAATTCTTTCTTTTGAAATGTGATGTGACTGTGGACCTATCTACAAACAAGATTGACAAAATTCCACATTTCTTCATTTCTTTGAAAATTTTAAGGTGGTGACACAACAGAGACTGTTATTGAATGTCTGGGCATATGAAATAGATTCACACATATGTGAGTGGCTAGAATGCTTTTTAAGTTATGCTGCCCTGGACTGTGAGTGTACATCAGTGACATAGGCATCAACAGGCATTTCCCAGGGAAGTGCGACAGGATCTTTTTTGTCCTCTCTACACTTAAATAACCTGACACATAAGGTAAGCAACAATCTGCAGGTCTTTGCTGATATTACTGTAATGTATGCAAAAAATTCATCATTGACTGACTGTAGGAAGAAACTGGATGACTTGAACATAATCTCTATTTACTAGCTTCTTCCAGATGAGTATGAAAAACAATCCTGTAATGCTTGACTACAGTATTAATGGCTAGAAACTTGACACAGTCATCCTGATAAATTTGTAGGCAGTGGTCAACTTTGGTTTATTAATGCAATTCCACTAAAAGCAGATGCTAATAATCCAACTGCGATTCAGAAAGAAGTGTGAAGTTTATAAGTGTAATATTAGAAAAAGAAAGAGACTTCATTAAAACAGACTTCAATACTGAAAGTTGTGAATAATGCCACTACTAAAACCATCTGCCAAATAACAACTGTAGTAAATATGGAAGCAATTTTTGAAAGCAATCACAAAACATAAATTTGGGTAACTCTTTCTTTCCCACAGGTGAACTTTGATTTATGAATTAGCATCTAACTTACTGATAAAGTTTGTATATATCCATATAAAAAAAATGTAAGTTACTTAACTAAAATATTCTGCAATTTGCACTTCCAACAAAAATGAAGAGCAGTTGTCATAAACATGAGATCTGCAAATTAAAATTTAAAGTATTCTTTGAGGTACACTCTGTTTATCTCTTACGTCTTGTTTGACTTCAGTGATGTATCCTTATGATAACTTTCTTGATATCATTCACCTTTGTACTCTGTGACCAAGCAGCTTCAGCTCAAATGGTCTGATCAACACTGAAAAAAGAAATAAAAGACTACAAACTAGTGCCTAGACTCTAAATATATAAATCATGTAGTGTAACATGTTCACTTATTTCTTCTACAAATGTATACTCAATGTATGGTGGAAGAAGACCTTGTACTGACTGTATCATAATGTGACTATCTGCTGTCTATTCCAGGCAGCACGCGACAAGGACATATCTCATCTTGTATGTTGTTCGTATTCCACTGGCAGAGACTGTATATGATAATCTGAATATATGGTTTAATGCGCATCACTACAATAACCCACGCTGAAGACACATATGTAGTAATGTAAAATGACTCCAGTGATATTTTGAAAATTGAGATGTTCTTATAACCAACCAATTCATCAGATGCACTGGCCTGTTATATTTTGGCTACTTCAGTTGCAACTGCAAAACTAAAGTACTAGAGATGTACAATGACATTGATTAATGGAACTACCTGACGGGAGGCCCTAGCCACACGACATTTCCATTTCCAATGGAACTACAGGGAAATTTCATTTTATTTCTGTAAAATTGCAACAAAGAACCTGTTTCATCACAGTTTCAATGACTACAAGTTGGCAAAAGTTAGAAATCTTCAAGTTCATTGCAATTACTGCCAAAGTTTGCTACCTAACAGTACCATAATTCTGTAACAACAGATTTAATTTGATTTCAGGTCCACTGCTGTAAATAAGAGCCACATTTGAAAATGAACATTTCTATAATGAGCTTTCATGAACGTTTTTTTTTACTTTTGTGTGCTGCTTTGAGCATAGTAGATAGTCAGCACAAAGAACTGAGCTTTAGTAGTAGTAGTAGTAGTAGTAGTAGTAGCTTTATTCATCCACAGATCTCTTTTTACAAGATAATTCAACTCAGCTAGATTCCACAGACAAGCTTCCTATGGGGCTGAATCATCATCATATCCAGGAATTTCTCAGAAGTTTGGATGCTTAGTATGGTGATATTATATATTTACAGAAGTAGGGTGGCTCATTCAAGATCAGACAGATTGTATAACATAATTAATGAAATCGAAAGCAAAATCTGTTCCAAAACTTGATCGTGCCAAATGGGTGGCAGATTTACAACTTTTGGTAGAATTGACTACTCATGTAAGTGACTGAAATAGGTGCCTTCAAGGTAGAAACCTACTTATCAGTACAATGTTCCAAACAATAATTGCATTCCAAATGAAACTGAAATTGCAACACTTTGGCCAACCATGATCCTATAGACAGGACGATTTACGCAGCTATATTTTTTGATTTGGTGTGAGAATTGGAATATCAGTTTTGTGATTTTTGAAAAAAAATATCAGAGTGTTTGTATTTATACATGTTTTACAAACAATATAGATATGTTGCCAGAAGATTTTCAGACGGAATACCTAGAGTCACAATCTGACATTCAATTAAAGGAAAATTTGACTATGTGTCTTTGTTGGTCTTTTATAAATCATATCTGCCCAGAGACAAGTAGGGCCCACCCCTTGTTGCACAGTCATATGCTACATATGTCATCTTTGTTTGGAAGCAAGCACATCTGTGAACAACTATTCTCAGGAGTTAAGCACACAAAGAGTAAAAACAAAACCAAAATCTCAGATGAATGCCTTGAGAACACCCTGTGAATTTCAGTCACTTTGATTTAATGTGATATTTATATATTAGTTTCCCAAATTCTATGTCTCATGTCACATTAATTTTATGATTTTTTACTACTTGCATATCTACTTTTAATGAAATCACATATATAAATTGTCAAACTAATCCCATCTTGCTTCTTTAGAATAAATAAGCTTAAACTAATTAATTCTAAATCACTTATATGTGTGAACTGTATAATACAGCTGACTGCCCCCCTCCCCCCATTTTTGTTCCTCAGAAGTTACTGTTAGTGTTAAGTATATCATGTGCAGTCCAAAAATACGTGTCTTATTCCAATGTGGCCCAGGAAAGCTGAAAGGCTGGACACCACTGGGCTAAAGGCTCTGTTGTTTGGAGAGACTGTAGAGCCATCATTATACCAAACTGCTTATCAAGTCAACACAAATTACTAGAAAAGATTGCAGTAGCTAAGAAATATCCCAGAAGCACTGAGGATGGCAGAGGTTGTGTAGGCTCAGACAGCGGGTACAGTTTTCGTCCAAGAAATGTGAAACATTTCAGGAGTAAAGTGGGTGGTGAATTTTGATAATAAAAGTACAGATTTTTTTATATTTAGGTAAAAGCAAAGAAATGAGTAACAACTAATAGCCAGAATGTTCTCACATCATTTTAAAGTAAGTAATTATGGCTCTAATACCATAATCTTACTTTATCCCATGTAAGTTTTCTGCACACTATCACCTCAACTGTTCCCAGTTATAAAAGGATATCTGATGTATTCATACAACTGAGGCACTGAGGATGATATGAGCCCAAAGCACAGGCACAAAGTTTGTGAAAATCGAAGTTGTAGACAAACTTCCAGTCTCGTAGGTTTTAACTACATTCACATTTCATATGAAAAAATGATCTACCCTATTTATGTCATGAAATACTAATTTATATTTAGGATTATATTAATATTAGTGTTAATTCACAAAATTCACTAGCCATTGACATGCTGTCTTTTGACAGTTGTAAGCTTTGTAATTAATGTGTAGCTAAAATCAGTACATAATGAAAAGAAACTAAATGCACCAAACATACAATTATGAGCTGTTCAAACACTTCATAGTCCTAATTATTATAATTTTCATTAAGCACATTCTGTGGCTTGCGGTCCAGATAAAACCACTGATAAGTTTCTGATTATGAAATACTACTACTACATTAATGACATACCCAACCTACGATAGAAACTGAACAGTGTAGAGCAACAAAACTAACAAGGGGAGGCCGCCAATTGTGAAATTCAGATTCGATTCATACTGCGCATAATAACAGCACATGGCAAGAGGTGTAATGTGGCAAAGCACCAAGATGCACTTCTCAGCCGTTGTCGAGAAAATCGACAGTTAAAAGAAACCGTTGCGGTGAAATGCTCTCTACGATTAATAATTTTCTACAGCGTCGTGGCGCAGCGGTAAGCGCTTGGGTTCATAATTCGAAGGTCGCTGGTTCGAATCTCGCGCCATGCAATATTTTTATTATTAGTTTTTTGTAATTCAAATATATATATATATATATATATATATATATATGTATGTAAAATTATTAATGAATTGCTTATGCATGTTGGTAAAGGCGGATCGCTCTCCAATTGTACCGCCTCCATTTTTCCGTTTGTTTAACAAGGTGTACCAAAGCCCTCCCGTCCGCACTGATTTTCGACGATGTTATAAGTTGCGCTAGGGACCGCATCTACCTTCTTTCGAAGTTAGCAGGCAACTACACTGTTATGCGGTGGCTCATTTCGACCCATTCAACATCTGTCCTTCAAGTGTAACGAGCGAGTAACGGAGTTTATATTTCATACCTGCCACAGCAAGTTTGTGTTCGTGGGGTCTCTATTCTAATTCGAACGTTTGACTTACGCTATACGTATTCATTTCGGAACATCGTTTCTACGTCTTCCGTCAACTATACGTGGTTAACATTATGAAGACAATTAATAGCATTTGTGAAATACAACTTTGTTTGCGGAAAACATAATGATGTTCGAAGTCGCCAGTTTTTCCACGACAAACGACTTTCAACAACTTATTATATGCATAATTGTTGCAACTGATTGCCGGGAATTATATATATATTTGAATTACAAAAAACAAATACTAAAAAAAAAAAAAAAGGTAGCATGGTGCGAGAATCGATCCGGCGACCTTCGGATTACGAATCCGACCGCTTACCGCTGCACCACGACGGTGTAGAAAATTTGTAATCGTAGAGAGTATTTCACCGCAACGGTTTCTTCCAACTGTCAATTTTCTCGACAACGGCTGAGAAGTGCATCTTTGTGCTTTGCCACATTATACCTCTGGCCATGAGCTTTCATTATGCGCAGTATGAATCGAGTCTGAATTTCACAATTGGCGGCATCCCCTTGTAAGCTTTGTGCTTTGGGCCATTGTGGAAATGAATGTCCAAGAAATTGGTGAGGCAGTTTTTCATAAGTGTTAACATATAGGGTGGGTCTACAGATATGAATAAAGCTGGTTCATCATAAGAACAATAGCTGTCACAATCATGCAAACATACTAAAATCTTAGTATCGATTATGATGTACTTTAGGACCTTGTGGTCCTCACTGCCTCAATTCATTTAACATTTAAATCCACATATATGTATTACACAAGTTATCTTTTTCATTTCCATGAGTCCAGCATTTCGACACCTAATGAATTATTTGCACCTTGAGGCATGCAGATCGCATATCAACTCATACGGAATGGCAGCTTCTGCACTATTGTTAGGGAGATAATAGCTATACACAAAAACATAGCTATACACAAATTACTGGTTTACACAACATAATTGGTGAGGGACACATCTGTTCTGTACTAGGATCAGAGGCAACAGATTGCAACCCAAGCACCTGCAATTGCTGATCATTGTAGCTAAGCCGGAAAGTTGCTCATTTACAGAAAAAAATAGTACCCTGTAGTTAACAGTTGATATAGTAGCCTGTAGGGAGCTCATTGCCTTAATGATTTCCAAAAAGTGTGTCTAAAGCATCTAATATCACTTGGTTCCATTTGTGATGTAAATGACATGGGATATACACAAGGATATTTATGCCATATGCTGTAGTGGCTATACTGAAAAAGAAATTTATACCAGATTTTCTTCTGCAACTTCCCAATATTACAATAGAATAACAAAAGCATGCTGCAAGAATGATATTAGTTGACAACAATTTCTGCCAGATGCTATAGAACACAAACTCCGGACTACTTTATCAAACCCTAGAATAATCAGAATGTATGTGTTAGTTATTATTGATTCTTTCTCTTCCATGAGAATAAAATATTACTTTAATGTCAGCTAGTAACGTCTTGTTGTGAAGCAAAATTGTGAACTACTGAGTCATAATCACATTTTCATAACCACACATTAAAAGTTGTCTGTAACTTGAAAGCAAGTAGAAAAGCTGCTAATAAGTTGGTTGCTAAGCAAAAATAACTTACTCGACACTAAAATTATCATACAAAGGAACTTTACTCACCACAATTTCATTAAGAGCTGAGAAGAATGTAGTACACATTCACCTAAAAAGCCTTGTAGACGTAATTTGTGGGATCTCTAGGGCCTGACTAATACCCTCTAATCCATAAACTTTTCATTAAACCTGTATGATGCTGTTTAGGATGAAATGACAGTTGTCTTCCTTACTTCATGGATCTTTGTTGTGGTGCTGTGCATGCACATGAGAAAACTGAAATGTAAAATGTAAACATCAGACTACACAAGTTATTTTTATATACTGCAGTTATTATAAAAATAACAGATACGCACATTGGATGTGTTAAACAGAAGCTCCAAAATTTTCTTCTTTGGGATGACACCTTATGATCGGATGTGGTGACATATGTGATTTCTTTGTAGGTTTGCCACCACTATCATCACAAGCAGTAGCATTCTCATAGAAATTATTCACAGGTGTTAAATTCTGCTTTCCATTACTGTTCGCCATACCAGATCTTAAAAGAAGAATATTTCATGCAATAACAACAAAAGTAACATTTGGTCGTACAAATACAAATGTAAAATATTTTTACCCAACTACTTAAGTGACAGACTTCATGAATTTAGTGGTTCTTTTCAGTTCAAACCATTGCAGGCACAAAGGAAATCATCCTGACTTGGAGATTAACAACAGAATAATATTGTTTTGCAGTATTACTACTATATTTCATTAACTGAGTAAAATAATGTGTGATTTATGTACCCAAGAGGTCACTACACAGGAGACTAACTATACAAACAAAAAGCCTAAGACTACACTAATGTGTAAAATTTAACTGTAATCAAACTAGATAGCTGTAGCTCTATGTTAACAATATAACACATACACTGCAAATGCTTGGCTCGCGTTACAAGGTACGAACCACATTGGGATGAACCTCTCCAAAAATTTTTTAACAAAAAACCATTTCATGTAACTGAACATTTTCAGACATATTAAAAAGTCTACACTGACCTTAAGCCTTCATAATTATCCTATGTTTTATTTTATTTTTAAGTAAGATGACTGTCACAAGAGACAAACGCGTTTAATGTTTTCTACAAAGTTTGATAGATATGGTGGAAATTGGAGGGTACCTCAAGAAAGAGATGGAAGATGACATCTTAAAGGTAGTGAGTACCTTGAGAGAATGTTTCAGTGTAATGAAATTGAATGTGAGCACAGAAAATGCTAAAAATAAAGACAATGCAATCTCAGAAAGTCAGGTTAGCAACACCCAGGCAGAGGGAGTGGACCACAGCATTGTGGGGCAAGTGGCGTCATCTGTTAGCCCAATTCAAAAATCCGAGAATGTGAAGAACTGGCAAGCAACAATAATACAAAATCCTTTAAAGTAGGCATCCCTTTTCACAGCTTACGAGTTGGCGAATAAAGCTGAATTCTGGCCAGCAGGAATCACCATCATATGCTTTCGTTTTCCCCATTTTTTTCGAGAAATCAGAGGGGTGTCTCTTCCATAAGACACAAGAATGCCGCCCAAGAAATGTAAAGAAGTAGGTGGTGATTATAATTGGTTTGTGGGGTGCTAAACTGCGCGGTCATCAGTGCCTATACAAAGTCACAATTTTTACAAAGTCTAATCTAGCCACTGTCATGAATGATGATGGAGGAATGATGAGGACAACACAAACACCTTGTCCCCACGCAGAGAAAATCTGCAACCTGGCAGGAAATCGAACCCCGGACCCTGTGTTCCAGAGGCAGTGAAGCTAGCCACTAGACCACAAGCTAAGGATGCAAAGAAGTAGGGGCAGTAAAAACCTTAAACATCTTCCTGTGGTATACAGAAGGTCTAAAAAGTGCAATGAACACAGCTCCAAAAGTCTTTCTACAGGGGTATGACATAGCAGTCATAACAGAAACATTTTTAACCAGAATCTGGCAACAATCAGAATTTTACTTCGCTCATCTGCATGCAAAACAAGGCAACAGAGGAAAACTCAGTGAAGTAACAACTGTCCTCATAAAACCAGAATTAATGCCGATAACTGAAACTATCAAACACAAACATACACTCCTGACAGAAATGAAACCCATTTCAATAATATCAGCAAACTTCCAACTGAGCAAAACATCCACTGACATAATAGATTAAATAGGCCAGCTTATCACCACTAATTATTGCTGGAGACTTTAACAGCCGACTGGATAAACAAAACTAGAAATCGAAAGTAATAGTGGAAAAGTTGCAGGAAGAAGGCTTTATCCAATTAAACAATCCCAACATACCTGCATATATTTGCCCCAGTGGCAAAAGTACAATAGGCATTGCATTCATAAGGGGACCAATCAGGGGTATTGTATCACCCCTCTGGACTGCAGACCACACCCCACTTCTGAAACATATCCCTCTGGAAATAAATACCTAAGGAGCCTAGCAAAAAGCACAAGAAAAAGCAGAAGAAGCACTTTCAAGAGCAACAGATGTCGGGAAAGTGGAAGCAAAATCCAATGACGCAAAACAAATTGAAGTCCTAATAGACAATTTGCGATTATAGGCAGCAACAGAAGCAATAGGAGAACTCCTAAGGCAAGCTGCCAATCCCAGATACAAAAGAAGAGTGGAAAACTGGTTTGACACAGAGTGTTACAGTCTAAGGAAAGTTATACTAGAAAGCCTACATCAACTAAAACTGTGCACAGATAACTCTATTCTCCTCAGGACCTATGCCGAAAAATGAAATATCTATAAGAAAACTCTAAAGGAAAAGAAGAGAACATTCTGAACAAGAGAAGGAAAGAAACTAGTGGAGGAAGGCTCAGAAGACCCATATATTACACCCCAGAAAACAAGATGAAACACATTACATCAACATGAACATATGTGAGATACACTTCGACAACATACTGAACAAGGACAGACTAAGGGGTAGACTGGAGGATAGAGAGGATACAATGCTACAAACAACAGAGGAATGGATACCATTGACCACAGAAGAGATCAAAGATGCCATTAACGGCATGAAGAACAAAAAAGCTACAGGTCCTGACAGATTTTATAGCGAATATTTAAAAGACACTGCCCAAATACCAACGCCAATGCAGACAACATTCTACAAGTGCATAGGAAAGGCCTCCATTCCAAAACAGTGGAGGCAGTCAATAGTAAAAGTGTTTTACAAAGGAAAAGGAGACCTCAAGGACCCTAGCAAATACAGAGGCATATCCCTAGAAAACTTACCTTTAAAACCATTCACAAAAATAATAACCAAAAGAATAAAGCATACAATCAATGAACACCCTCCTGAAAGCAACATGGGTTTCAGGAAGGGGAGATCAACTGTGACTGCAATTGAGGTCCTGCTAAAAAGCCTATGGGAAGCCCTTGAAGAAAGAGAAAAGTTCTGTGTAGTATTCATAGATTTCACAAGAACCTCTGACTTTATAAATGGAAAATTAATGACCAAAAACTAGAGGAGACCCTAGCAGAAAACAACATATGGACATGAATCATAAACACAATACTGTGACGGAACAAAATAAGGATATCAGACAACCTCTCCCTATCATACCTGATACTCCAATCAAGTGGAGTACTACAGCAAGACCCAGTGAGTCCTCTGTTATTTATTCTTGCAGCAGAAGAAATTGCAAGAATGTCCCATAGGGAGGATGTAATCTCATATACATATGCAGATGATATTGTAATAGGCACAAAGTACAATGCAAAATTACAAGAAGCCATAAACTTAATGGAAGATTGATGTATCGAACAGTGCTTTGAAATAAATGTGGCGAAAACAGAAATTATGGTACTCAGAAATGGAGGAAGAGTACCTGCATCAGCTGAGATCTTCATATGGGAGAGAAAACTGAAGATTGTATGGGATTTAAAGAACGTAGGAGTCATAACACAAACAAACTGCAAAATGATTCACAAAGCATGTCAAACAGAAAGCAATGCAAGCAATAATGGCAATCCATGAAATACAATACATCAGATCCCTTAGCCTAGAGACAGCAATGCCTCTATTCACAACCAAAATTTTCCCAATACTGATGTACAGCATAGAAATTACTGGACCACATCTTGCAGTGAAAAACCTAACAACACTAGAAAGAGTGAAGATGACCTATATAAAGGAAGCAATAGGAGAGTAAAAAACAACACAATCCAGACTTGTATACTAGCTGGCAAGGGAACCCTCCTCATTGAAGATCTATGGACAAACCTGATCCTACTCAACTGTAGCACTTTGGAAAGTCTACTTAAAACTTTGAAGGAAAAAAGGGAAGGTATATCTCCAGAATTTTACAACACAGGTGGCATGATTGATCAAACATGGACAAAGGAAAGCTTTGAAATGAGACACGTGATCACCAGAATGGCAGTCCATGGTTTTCACCACCTTCTTTGCAGCAACACGTCATATCATGAACCAAACAAAATGTGCGAGTGTAAACTGTGCCATCAAATTTGCAAACATTATCATCTAGAGCTCTGTACCAAAATGAAAAAATCAATAAGTGACTATGCAAATCACAATATGAAAAATTTCTAATTTCTTTTTTTCTATCATTGTACTTACATTTTTATGGCTACAATAAACTTATTATTATTCTTGTCATCAATCCTACACCATGCCCAACTCGACAAAAAATTATTTCTCATCAACATACCAATATGAAATCTGCAGTACCACTCCAGTTAAGTTTCTGAGATCAAAATGAAATCAATTCATCTAGTGAAGTAGTGTTTATTATTCCTTTAATTAATTATAGCCCTTCACAATCAATTTACTTCAGAAAAATAAAATATTATGATTGATTAAAACATATGAACAATACTACATGACTATTTATTTTGTCATTATGAAGTTTAATCTAACATTTACATATTACAGAGAGCTGACAATTCTACACTAATAGAGTGTAACTTGGGGCATTGTACTACTGGTGATAAGTTAGATACATTCCATATTATATTTCACATATAAGAATAGAACTAGTCTTCTTCTCTGAAGAGGATGCAGAGGGAGCAAAAAGAACAGAAAACTCCTGACATGGCAAAAATTTATTGAGGATGAACATTTTAATAAATTTCAACATCTGAATAAATTCTGTGACTGGGATAGAGACAATGAAAGCAATACCCCAGTTTACCAGTCATAGTTACAGCAAATGACAGAATTCTGTTTAAGATTTTTATGATGCTAGTGGCACTTGGATTTACATTATGAATCTTGCCCAGTAACTCCTTGTATTGACATTAAAGGTCTCCATCTTACCCATTCTAAAAACAGTCTTGCTTCTGTTGTAGAAACTTCTTGAGCTTCATCTAATTAGTAATTGGAAACAGTTTTAATACTGAATATTTATCAAATGTAAATACTATAGACCACATTTCACTGTAAGTGAGGTAGTAACCAAGGCAGCAGAGGTAACAACTGAGGTAGTGCAACTGCTTAAAATCATATTTACTGATATCAGTAAAAAATATGTGATTCCACTTCCTTTATGTTAGTAAGTTAGTTATTTAGTTGGCCACTAACTCACAATTTCTTCATATTTTCCATTATTTTGCTTCCTGTTTTGTTTACAATATAGTTTCATGGTGGTTTAATGTTTTTTTGATTTCACCTAATATGTAACTTCCACTTTCGTCATTGTAGTTTTTGTTACCGCCCTGTCAAATCTGTGTAAATATGATAAGGCTCAAGTAAAATAAACAGTGAAAGAACATAGGGCAGGGTACACAAGGAAAGGGATTATTGTTATATTACAAAATTACTCTTACTGACCTTGTACATAGAATATTTTTCTTTTATTCCAGCTGCTTCTGAAATATTTAATGTCTTCCATTCTAGAGAAGCAATATCTTTTCTCCAGTTTTTCTCCCTGATTATATATTTGAATATTGTAATTTTTCAAACCTCTTCACAAACAAATGGACACAGAAAATTTTACATCATGTAAGCTACAAGAAAACGGTCTGATGGAAGGACTGCCATAGGAACAGCTATAAATTTTTTTTCGTGGCCATGACAGTTCCCTTCATTCATTGGTGAAGATGTGCATCTATCTCTACCCTTGTCATCCATGTTCAGAAGTTATGATACATGCTACTTGTTGAACAAAATTTACTTTTCACACATGCAAGGAAAATTACTGCCTTAAATTGCAAAATTGTGGGTGAAAAAGTTTTGTGTACTTTCAGTTTATGATAATCAAAACATTTGCATTATGTTATTTTGGAATAACCTCCCTCTGTATGAGTTGTGGTATACTGAGACACCACTAGCAAAAAGAAGACATGTGCCTAATTTGCAGTTTTCAGTATGTTTTGGAATAATTCTTCATTAATTTACAATAGCTGGGGAATGAAAATCTGACGAAGCAGTGCAGATTACCAAGCTTAAAATGAAGACAAAACAAAAATATTCTATATAATTGAATAAGTTTTGAATTTAATAATAATTTAAAAAATATCTTGTATGAAAGGCACCACATTATTAAAAGGAATATTGTGATTCACTGACAGAAGTTTTAACAAATAGCTTTGCAATTTAACAAAAACATATTTCACTTAAAATAATTTACATACATGATCTTCTACTGAGGAACTCAAACATTTCTCTGAATTACAAGCTCCCATGAGTAGTGTTTCTCAGTTGCTTGTAGCTCCATTCTGCACCTGCAACAATATGGACCTGCATTTACTTATTCCAGAAAGAAGAGCAAAATGCATGCTGAGAACCTCTTTCACGATAATTTTGTAAAAGTCTAAATAAGTATCATACTGTTTCTGCAGTACTACAGTGTAACATAAGAAGATTCTTTAAATCTCACAGAAAATACTTAAACAGTTAATAAAGTAAACCACAATAATCAGTCACGGTGTTAACAATTCTCTTGAAGTAAATGAGGGACTATCATTCTTGTCGAAATTCATGATTGAGTAAATGCATGTACAGCAGTTTTGAAAGTGTGATCAGCAACGGAAACTATGTTTAGAGAGTGCTCCCAAAGTTATCCGTTTGCAAAAAAGTTATTTTGTTAATACATAGTCCGGCCACAATAATGTGACCACCTGCCAAATGACTGAATAACCACCTTTTGCAGCTCAGACCACTGCAGGAAGAGAGTTTGTTCTCACTGTGTGAAAACACTTTACAATTTTTTTAAAATGGATTCACTCTGCGATGACTGATGTTTATAATGTGATGATTTTTATCCACCTGACGTCTTGTGTAAGATTCAGCATAAAATGGACAAGGTTTACAACAAAAAAATGTTAAAGGGCTGAAGATGACAGCAACAACTGTTGAAACCAGTCATCTTAAATAAAGAACTTTTATGCATTCTTGACTTTTGAATGATTTTTAACAACCAACGTAAAATATGTGACATTTTCATGATTATCTACCTTCAAAAATAATCTACTGTAGTTATATGAAGACTATAGAGCAGGCTGTTCCAACTGAGCTCCACGGAGCCAGAGCACTTTGGAGCGCTCACTGCGACAGCTCGGAGCCCACGTGGAGGGGGAAAGCAAACTCACTGCCTCCTGGCCGCAAGCAGCCGCAACTGACGCAATAATCCGTGTTCAATGACAGCTATGATTAGCCGCGGGAGCCCTATACCTCTATTGGAGGATACCTTTCTATTCATTGAGAGGGATAGTCATCCACAGTGTCTTGTATGTCATAAAGTAATTAATTCTGCGAAGAGGTACAATATACAACGACATTATACACGTCTTCACGCAGCGCACTACGATCAGGTAGAAGGCATTGCACGCAGAGAACTGGTGGCCAGGCTTAAGAACGACATACCAGGAGACATTAAGTTTAAAAACGGTTCCATAATACGGAGGATATCAAAACATGCAACATAGTTCGTGATCTATAATGCGTTTATAATTTTCAGGTGAATGAGAGCGGAGAAATCACTACTGAGTCTGCAATTCGAGCAAGTTACAGGGTGGCTCACATCATTGCGATGAGTGGCAAGCCATTTTCGGTGGGACCACTCATAAAATCGTGCATGGTAGCCATTGCAGAATGTTTGTTTCCAAGGTAGGTGCAGGCAATTGAAGGGGTTTGCCTGTCGAAGCAAACAATATCTCGTCGAATCCTGGGCATGGCAGCGGATTTAGAGACACAGCTCAGGAAAAAGGCGGAGAGCTTTGTTGTATTTTCGCTAGTGCTTGACGAAAGCACTGACATATCGGACTGTGCTCAGCTTGCAGTTTTTGTGCATGGTGTCAACATGGAGCTGCAAGTAACTGAAGAACTATTGGATGTGGTACCACTCGATTACACCGCAACAGGACGTGACATTTTTGAAGCTGTTTGTGAATCAGTGGACAATATGAATTTGCCGTGGGATAAGCTCCATTCTGTAACGACAGATGGTGCACCACAAATGATCAGGTGTCACCAAGGTTATGCTTCTCGTTTGAAAAATAAACTCAGGGACGATTTCGGGAAAGACATTTTGACTCTTCATTGTTTTATTCACCAAGAGGCACTGTGCGCTGAAACAGTAGAGCTAGGTGTCATAATAAAAGATGTCATGCAGTATGTGACTTTTGTGCAGCGTCATGGTATGAATCATCGCCAACTCAAAGGATTCCTGAAAGATATGGAAGCGGAGTATGGGGATATACCTTACCACAGTACAGTTCGTTGGCTGAGTCGGGGAAAAGTTCTTGATGTTTTCTTTGCCATTCATGAGGAAACAAAATGAAAGGGGAAGAAATCTGTTGTCTGAAAGATATAAAATGGATATCAGAGCTGGCGTTCCTAGCTGACATAACTATGCATCTGAATAATTTAAATCTGTCATTGCAGGGCAAAGGGCAGCTAATCGTTGACATGCATGACCAGATCAAAGCGTTCATGCAAAAGTTATGTTTATTTGAGAGGCATATGAATAATGGACATTTAACGTTCTTCAATCGTCTTGCTTCCTTAAAACTACCTGAAGGTACTACTTTCGGCGATTACCAAGCAAAGTTTGAAACACGATTCCGAGACCTCACTTGTTTGGAAATGGAACTTAAGGTGTTCAGCACTCCTTTTCCAGTTTGCCCCAATGACTTGTCATCATCACTTCAATTGGAGATTATTGATTAGCAAAATTCAACTTTGTTGAAAGACAGGTGCTACAACACGTTGGATTTGTCATGATGGTATCGTTCATTACAGCAAAAAACATTTCCCAAGCTTCACAACAATGCTGCTCAGATCATGGGCATGTTTAGATCTATGTATTGCTGTGAGCAGCTTTTCTCAGCAATGAAAAGAGTAAAAAGTAAGGAACGATTGTTTCTTCAGGATGCAACAATGAAGGCCATCCTCCGCATTAACACTGCAAACACTTTGATGCCTGATATTTCCGATCTTGTAATGAAAAGAAAAGTCAAACTACAGAGGCCCAATAAATTTAGTATGCAATTTCTTGTAAAACAGTTGTTTCTTATTTATTTTCTGAACATCGTATTTCCTGGTGTAGCATGTCACCACGTCTTAGCAGCTAAGAGTATGAGGTTGTCGATCTTAGTAAGACGCAGCTGGCACATCAAAACGCTTGCCTTGCCGCCTGCCTCAGCCTGCCGTGCCACCTGCTGGCGTGCCGGCCCACTTGAATGGTCACAGCGAGTGACACGGCTCCCTGGAGCAGGGAGCGCTCCGCAGCTCACAACGGAGCCGACGAGTTGAAACAGCCTGCTATAGAGTATATTACACTAAAACCCCATCCAAACAGGCATTGGAAGTCCCAATGGTATGGATGTACCATTCTCAGATATTGGATGCAGATATGGACGAAGGTAATGAGAAATAGTAGAAATGAGAACAGCAAGAAACTTAACATCAGGATTGATGGTCACTAAGTCAAAGAAGTTAAGGAATTCTGCTACCTAGGCAGTAAAATAACCAATGACGGACGGAGCAAGGAGGACATCAAAAGCAGACTCGCTATGGCAAAAAAGGCATTTCTGGCCAAGAGAAGTCTACTAATATCAAATACCGGCCTTAATTTGAGGAAGAAATTTCTGAGGATGTACGTCTGGAGTACAGCATTGTATGGTAGTGAAACATGGACTGTGGGGATCCGGAACAGAAGAGAATCGAAGCATTTGAGATGTGGTGCTATAGACGAATGTTGAAAATTAGGTGGACTGATAAGGTAAGGAATGAGGAGGTTCTACGCAGAATCGGAGAGGAAAGGAATATGTGGAAAACACTGATAAGGAGAAGGGACAGGATGATAGGACATCTGCTAAGACATGAGGGAATGACTTCCATGGTACTAGAGGGAGCTGTAGAGGGCAAAAACTGTAGAGGAAGACAGAGATTGGAATACGTCAAGCAAATAATTGAGGACGTATGTTGCAAGTGCTACTCTGAGATGAAGAGGTTAGCACAGGAAAGGAATTCATGGCGGGCCGTATCAAACCAGTCAGTAGGCTGATGACCAAAAAAAAAAAAAAAAAAAAAAATGGACAGCCACTGCTATTCCAGTTGCTGTTTGTTTTTGTTACCTGGAGTTGTTACTGCTCAGTCAAGTAGCTCCTCAATTGGCATCACAAGACTGAGTGCACCCTGGTAAGTCAACAGCACATTATGGCCTGGATGGTCACCCATCCAAGTGCTTATCACAGCCAATCTGCTTAACTTTGGAGATCTAATGGGCACTGGTATATCACCATGGTATGACCATTGACCCTGTAGAATATGTTATAGGAGTAAAAGAATGTAAGACTCAATAATGTCTCAGTTAATAATCAATCAAAACTCTGCAAGAATGAGGAGCTCACCAGAGGGGGTTACAAGGTGATAGTTGGCATTATGAAAGCCAGACTCAAGTAATGTCTCAAAATCATCAGTCTTTCAATTACGTAGAATTTGGAAGCAGTCACTACATACAGTGATGTTAGCCAGTATGTTGAAGTAGGGGGTGTACAGATCGCCTAGCCATTCAAGGCGGCTATCATAAATGTTTATTTGCAGTTCAAAATTCTTTACCAGTTAAATTTTCATCCCTAGTGTCTAACTACATTGAGATGACAAAAGTCAAGGAATACCTCCTGATATTGTGTCAGACCTCCTTTTGCCCGCCGTAGCACAGCAACTCAACGTGCCATGTACTCAACAAGTCTTTGGAAGTCCCCTGCAGGATTTGTGAGCCGTGCTACCCTTGTAGCCATCAATAACTGCAAAAGTGTGAAGTGCTTTGAGAATTTCAGAGTTAATTCTAGAAACAATTGTCTTTCCTCTGTCTTTAAAAAAAAAAAAATGGTTCAAATGGCTTTAAGCACTATGGGACTTAACATCTGAGGTCATCAGTACCCTAGACTTAGAACTACTTAAACCTAACTAACCTAAGGACATCACACACATACATGACTGAGGCACAGAGAGCGGATTGGCTCTTCCTTCTCAAACACCCAATATTTTAAGTATAGATGTGGAACAGTGGCACCACGCCACTGGTTCCTATGTGCAGGTGGGAAGTTGGCTACGAGAAGTCTCTTAAGTGTGGCGGTCAATTGACACTGACAAGTGTTTGCTGCTCGCACCATAGAAGCTGTATAGAAAGTGCAAAGAGTAATTACGTGTTATTCCTTGGTGGTTGAATAATTGTAATTATTACAGACAAAGGAAACATGATTTGACTAGAGACTCTTACTTAATCTTTGGTGTAGATCTGCTAGAAGCAATACCTGTCTTTGATAATGTAATTATACTTAATAGAGTCTAATGGTTAATGACTTAGTTGACATGTAAGAGTCTGAATGCTTATGTGAAACTTGCGATAGAGAGAGAGAGTCATTTAAATTCCTCTAATCATCATTAGTTCTTCGGAGAAGAAAGTTTTGGAAATTGACGCAGCCAACTACGAAGAGAAGAGGGTCGGCTAAACATTTCAAGTAAGTCAACTGACGTGGGAGTGGTGTGAAGTTAGCAATCCAGCCTCACACCGCTTCTCTTGTAGCCAAAACCATTAGAATGTGGTGACCATGACAGGACATGAAGAAAGAGGAATTTTGAAATGAAATCAAGATAATAAGATATTGTTAGTTGCCATAGCAACCAATAGTAACAAGACAGGGAAATTTTTTTGCAGAGTTGGATTCTGCCTAAACAGTAAAAAGACTGAAAATTAGTAAATACCATACAAGAGAAGACGTAAGGAA
Organism: Schistocerca serialis cubense; assembly: GCF_023864345.2. Taxonomy (NCBI): domain Eukaryota; kingdom Metazoa; phylum Arthropoda; class Insecta; order Orthoptera; family Acrididae; genus Schistocerca; species Schistocerca serialis. The sequence goes on from NC_064640.1 coordinate 530,614,916, forward strand.
GATCAACATATTAGACCAAGATGAGATATGATGAGATCTGTTCATCGACGAAGATTCAGTGTAGAGAGTAAGCAGCCCTCACACACATTGCAGGGTTGTGGACATGGAAACTAGCCAACAACTGATGATACCAGCTCCAGCTGCCAATCACTGGTGAGGATTCTACATCCGCTCACTGACACCGATGCTGAAATCAACCTTCGATGCTGCTGGTGCCCGTGCTGTTCACCAGTGCTGATTACGCATCTGCTCATTAATGCAACTAGAACTCTATGCCAGGTGAGTGCAAAGCAATAATTGGTTAAGTGTAAAGTTAAAGAAACTGTTGAATAATTGAACTCTGTTAGGATATCTATTATACTTAGTGTAGGTTTATTTTTAATGCTCACAAGGTCGAAAACTTGTTAAGTAATTGATCAAGAACAGCAACTGGCTTCAGAACCAACCATGGCTATTAAAGTGAGTAGGGAAATGCTGGATTGGTCTGAAATAGTGAATTTAATTAAAGCCCAGCGGGCAGATTCAGCAGCTGCAAATGCTCAAATGGATTTTAAGTGAAAAATTAGATGCGCAAAGTAAAGTTTTAAGTTCTAAGTTTGATGCCTTAAATAAAAAAGTGGAGAGTTTTCAGTTATATTTAAAGAATGGGTTAGGTAATTCCTTAACTATCCAGATGAATCAAATGTTTACTGACCTTAGCCAAAAGCAGGAAGAGCAATTTCAGAAGTTGGCTCAGAAGTTAGAATTTGATATTGAAGACAAATGTAATTATGTAGAAGCTGAACTTGGTCAAAAGTTAGGGTCCTTTGAAAAGTGTATTCAATGTTACATTTGATGCTGTAAAGCAGAGGTTGCATACCTTAAAAGAAAATGTGGAAAAACAGGATAAATTAACACATTTAGTCCAATCACAGGGTGCATGTGTTAGTACCCGAGTAGATAATGTGGAATGTGATGTTAAGGAGAAACTAGTCAGTTCATACTTAATAAATATAAGTAATCTGGAGGAACAGGCAGAGGAAATAATCAACCAAAAAGTTGCCGCGAGGGTAACCTCCGACAACGTTTCTCAAAATTTTGCTTCAGAACTAAGAAAGGCATAGTTAGTTTATGGAAAGAATTCAAAATCATCCAGGATAAGGTAGACAGAAAGGTGACTTCTCCTAACATAGTATTGATCAGTGAGGTAATGACCGACCTTCAATTGGAAGGGGGGGGGGGGGGGGGGGAATTCTGGACTATGCAGGCAATTTCCAAAGTTTAAGCCAGACGGGGAAGCACATCCTACTCACTTTCTGAAATGGTTTAACCATGCCTTACTGATGAACTGGGAAGATTAAAAAAAGATTGAGTTTGTGGTAGGGTACCTTTTAGGAGAAGTCTCTGAGTGGGGTACTGTCAACATCGAGAAACTTTCATCTTAGGCAGATTTCCAGAAGAAGTTTAAGGAGAAGTATTGGTCAACTAGCACCCATGAAAAATTAATATCTGGTTTGTGGGACCCGAAGTACTGTAACAGTCCATGGGGCACAATGAGAAAGTATTTCAACTGGCTTTTAAGATGTGCGAAGTACTTAGATAAGCCCATGAAAGAAGAAGGGTTAGTTCGAATTTTAATAAGTCATTTATCCATATACGCCAGGAAAGATATATCGTGTAGTAGGTGGAAAACCGTAGAAGGCCTGTTGTCTTTTGTGGACACACTCGATGCCTTGAAGAAGGACCATAACGAGATCATACACCAAAATGAAAATCAGACTTATAAAAGGAATAGTAATAATAATTTTAGAGAACACAAGGCTAATTTTGCTAGAGTACACCAATAGGAGGTAATAGGAGCAATGGTAATGATAATTACCAAAAGAAGCATCCACCTTTGATTATAGGATCAGTGACGTCGCAAGAAATTGTACCAAGCAGTAGTAGAGTACAAAGTGGTAGTGTAGTACCCTATTTCAGTAACCAATCAGTGAATACCAATAATGAGGAAAAAGTAGTGCGATCTGGATCCAGGGCCAGGGGCCAGGTTGTAGAAATACATTAGAAGGCCTAGTTTCTAATAAATATGTTATTTCACACATAAAATACCAACCAAAGAATGGTTGCTACTGGAAGAACAGAGCTTAACTACCATTAATCCTCAACCAATAATAGTAGGAAAAGTGGAGGATTTGGAAGTTAACATATTTATAGATCCCAGGAGTGAAGTGTCAATTATTTCTAGTGCTTTCTTTAGCACATTACAAACTAAACATGACTTACTGCTATTACCTGTAACGGGGGTGTACATAATCAGTATTACTGGAACAAAGAGCTAAGTTGGAAAACACAAGACCCAGGTGAAATGCAATATTGGGAATAACCCATTTCATCAGACACTGTTAGTAGTAGAAAATATCGATAGGGATGTGTTGTTTGGCCTAGATTGTCTATGACAATTTAATATCATATTGAATTTTGGGGAGAATCTTCTTTATTTTGGTAAAGGTGACTACAAATATTGTGTACCATTTGCAATGGACAGCTATACTGGTAAACAAGCAACTGAGAAGCAATGTTTACAATTAACAGCAGCAGCACAATTTTCGACAGAGTTTGAAATGGTAAGTTATGTGTCACATCAAGCTGACATACAGAGCACAGTAAATGTATCGCCAATATTAAGCAGTGAACAAAAACTAGATTTATATAAAATTCTAATGGAATATGAAGAAGTATTTTCCGATCATCCCGGTAGTGTTAGCAACTATATCTGTAAATTTAAAATCAAAGACAGTACTCCATTTTTCTGTAAGCCATGTCCAATACCAGTAAGTATGAAAAAAGCAGTTAAGGAAGAAATTGACAGGATGATTGGCAATAACATAATAGAACGTAGCTGTAGCATCATGAATAACCCCTTGGTAGTAGTAAAAAAGGCTACAAGAGGTGTGCATTTAGTGATAGATGAGTGTACTTTGAATAAGCATATAGAGATGGATCGAGACTGACCAATTAACATCAATGAATTATTGTCCAAATTTGAGAAAGCAAAGTATTTTAGCACAATGGACCTGACTGCTGGATATTGGCAAATTAGTTTACATCCTGAAACAAAGAAATACACAGTGTTTCCTTTTGATGGGAAATCATATCATTTTTATGTGTTACCATTCGGATGAAGTATATAAGTATCTGTGTTTATATGTGCACTGGAAAAGGCATTAGGAAGAGAATTGTTAAAGGATTTAATAATATATGTAGATGATACACTCATAATCCCATCTACTTGGGAAAAGCATTGCCTGACCTTGAATAAAACCCTGCAAAGGTTTAAAGAAAAAGGTATTACAGTAAAATTGTCAAAATCACACTTTCCAAGACAAGGGCTTACGTTTTTTAGGGCATACTGTAAGAGTGCAGGGAATTAAACCAGATTCAGAATGTATAAAGTCTATTAAGGAGTGTCCACCCCCTAGAAACATATGACAATTGAAGCGATTTATTGGTATGACTGAATACTATACATGATAAGTACGAAGTCAGGAGCTGAACAACCCAAGACTTTTACGGTTATTAAGGAATGGAATACCGTGGATTTGGGATCAAGAGACCAATGATGTGTTTGAAAATGTAAAAAGAACACTAGTAAAATCACCCATATTACAACATCTGGTTAGGGATCAGCCATTTAAAATTTCAACAGATGCATCCAACTATGGTATAGCAGCAGAACGTTTCAACGAGAGTGAGGTCTGAAAAGTACAAATCACATATCTATAGCTTTTGCTAGCCAGAGTCTTATAAACATGAATTAAACTATGCAGGCACAGAAAAGGAACTATTATCAATAGTATGGAGTACCCAAAATTTCCAAACACTACCATGGTGGTCAGAAATCCGTGTATATATGGATCACCGAGCTTTATCTGTTTTAACGAGTAGTTGGTTATTACATAGTAGATTAATGAGATGGATGTTGTTCCTACAGGAATATGACATTAAAATACAGTATGTAAAAGGTTCTGAAAATATTGTACCTGACACTTTGTCTAGGTTGCCTGTAGACATGAAAGAGTTAAAATGTACAGAAGGACCTGGCGTAAGTTTTGCAATTAATTTCATGACATTTGAATATCCACACAACAGGGTACAAGAAATGGCTCAAAGAATAACCAACAACATACATCATAATCAATACTTTACAGAAATATTTGCTATGTGTATTAGGAAGTCTTTACCTCCTAATGAAGTAGAGAAATGGAAGGTTACAAAGAATAATTTGTTTTGGAGAGGCAGTATAACATCGCAGCTTTGGTGTTTATGTATCTCAAAATTGATAGAGGACGAGATTGCATGGTATGTCCATACTGGATATAGACACTTCGAAATAAAGAAATTTATCGCTCATATGAATAAATTCTATTATTTTAAGAAATTAGGTCATAAGGTAGCATTTTTAATTAGGACTTGTGAAATTTGTCAGAGGATAAAAGAGAGTAATATTCATGTTAAATACAAAATGTATCTAATCATTCCTCAGGCATTACATGATCTTACAGCAGCGGATTTCTTTGGACCAATTCCGAAAGGGAAGGGAGGTGTATCATACATGTTTGTCTTCAGAGTGTTGGTCAAAGTATGTTAAGTTGTATCCTATTAAGAAAGTAAATATACCAACCGTCATTCACTGTATGTAACAATACTTTCTCGAGGTATGCAGACCAAAATGATTTCTTACCGACAACGGCCCACAGTTTGTTCGTAATGAATTTAAAGAATTTTTAGTGTGGAAAGATGTTCGGCAAGTATTAATCTCCAACTATAATCCGTCTTCCAATCGGTGTGAAAGGGTTATGAAAGAAATTGGGAAGTTATGCTGCATCTACTGCCATGAAAAACATAGGTTATGGGCAACGAAAGTTAAGGTCTTTGAACTTATTTTAAATGAATTACCACATTTATCAACTCAATTAACACCTTTGGAAGTAATAGGCAAATCCTTTGTGGAAGAACCCCTAATTAAATATATTACTTGACTGGAACAACCTACTGTTGATTATGAACTTATTTTCCTACGCTGAATTGCCCCAACTTCTTACACTATCCCCCTACTTCTTACACTATCCTATTATCCACTGCTTACAGTTAACAGAGAAACATACCAATGTGGAATTATGATAACGTCACCCAAAACTGCTCCTGGTATGTGACTGAATCATCCTTGGTTGTTTGAGGATTGTGCCGGCAAACATTTTGAAGAAGTCATCTTCAGTGGTTAGAAAGTAGAAAGTTGTGCCTACTAGGAAATTTTATGGCATCGTCCTCAGTTATTTCAGGGGTGCCCCCGGCTGTCTTCATGACTCGTCCTGTGTCATCTCAACTTATTTGACTTACTAAGCAGATAGACTAAATTTGCCTAGCCAGCCAGTCTCTCCCACCATTCACGTATAGTCAGGTCTCATTTTTGCCTAGCCAGCCAGTCTCTCCCGCCATCTATGTATAATTAGATCTTATTTTTGCCTAATCTATTCTATGAAAGTAACCTCTTCTCCAGTTTCTCTATGCAAACCTGGGTGTTGGGGTCGTAAGAAACTGCAAAGGATTATAGATTAACAGAAGATATGATATGTAAATAATTAATTAGTTGTGATAATATGATACATAATTTTATACTTAATACAGATTTTTTTTTTTTTTTTTTTTTTTACATTTTATGAGGTGTAATGTAGATGGGAGGGGTTGCATAGATTTTGACAGGGGTGGGTAGTGTTGGTACAGGCATAACTAACACTAAACACACACACACCACAACTTTCAAACAAGTATGACTGATTCTTCACCATTTGCCATTCCATAGGCGTTGTTAAGATTTTCTTCAGGGGCCTCAAGGGTGAAGGTGAGAATGTCCATTCTGTAGGAGATGATTTAACACCATACCTCCTCCGGCTTCTCACTCAAGTACCAGCGAGGTAGGGATCCTGGGGAAGCGAGGTGGGAAGGGTTTCCTGTCTTTGGGGCTATCTTCTATCACTTCTTTGATCTTAGCAACCATTTCTACTTTTCCTTTCTTACTTCTCATTTGAGTACCTATCTATCTTTCCCTCTTTCCATATTCAACCACTTCTATCACTGAAGTCCTTCTTAGTTTCAGTGATTTCCAATAACCTACAATTTATTTCATATATGCAGGCCGAAGAATCAGGATACACAGACACATTTACACATACACACAATGGAACACAAAGATACAAACAATAAAAGGACAGATTTAAATGATGTAAGACAGGCCAAGGGTAGTAGGTGGAAAGCTATGTGTACATTTGAAAGACATGCACACATTGTTGTTTATGGTGATGGTTCTACATCGTATTGTATACATCTACTATGATAAGTCTATACCAGATACAGATAAGAAACAGGCCCAAAAGACATACACACATTGGTGTTTACGGTGACAGTTCTAAATTGCATGTGGTTCTACATTGCATATCTGTATGTAGAGAAATATATTTGGATATGTAAAGACTGTGATTATTTTGTATCATATACATACATAGATATATAAGGAAAGTAAACTACACATCAACTACACCTGAGAATGAAGCATGAGTAAATTAAGGAGAGCATAAGCTGGAGAGGAATAGATTGTGATAATTAGTAAGGATGGTCAAGGTGACAGATATTTTGGTGACTTGTAGGATAGGGGGACTCTTATAACCTAAGTAAGCATATTATAGATTCAATAATGTATGTAGGCATGAAGTATATACTGAAAACGTAGAAGTGATAAGTAAAGGAGGACTTTAGGGTATGAAATGAAGTATTCAGGAGCGAGTGTGAAAAGTGAACTAGATTTTCAACTTTACCAGAGGATATTTAATGATAATGTACATAAAGATGTATATTAGGGCAATGAACCACGAGGCCTGCTCAGGAAGGATAAGGGGCTGCACCCAGTATTTATTGAATACAAAAGGCAGATAGGCAGACCAAAGGAAGGCTGACCTATACTGTGTGGACAGGGGCATCAAGAAGGGGGTTGACCTGTACCATAGTAGAATAGGAATTTAAAGAGGTGTACCTACCAAGGAGGGGCTCTCAGAGGGTCAACCCATGTGTAAGGCATAAGTATGGACCCTAAAGGTAAAAAGGTCAGTATTGTAACAGAATTCACAAAATTTGATAGAGAGTATTCTGGTAAGTTTGGATCCTATAGCCAACTACCATAATTAGGTTTTAGGTGTGGAAAAAAAAAACACCACTTTTATTTTGCCCAAAGTTCCTCCAGGCTACAGACAAATATAGGTAATGATACCAGTATGTACTGAGAAAAAATAGAACACAATTTTAGAAAAAAGGATGAAATATTCAAGTGTCCATGATACCTGGAGTTTACGACTGGAGTTAAGGTCAGAGTCCTCATAATTCAAAAGTAAGAGCAATACGGAATGAAAGAAATATGCATATAAATATACGTAGAAAATGAATACTTTTAAAATGTAGATTGTTGTGATGTATGATATTAAGATACATATTGATTATGTACAAATAATCGTGTGTTCAGGCTGAGGGGAGTGATATGTAGCGCTTTGAGAATTTCAGAACAAATTCTAGAAACATTTCTCTTTCCTCTGTCTCAAACATATTTTAAGTGTGAGTGTGGAATAGTGGAAAAGTATCTACTGTGCCACTGGTTTCTGTGTGCAGGTGGCAAGTTGGCTATGAGAAGACTCTAAACGCGGTGGTCGATCGACACCGACAAGTATTTGCCGCTCGCACCATATAAGCTGTATGGAAAGTACAAGGAGTAATTACGTATTATTCCTTGGTGGTGGAATAATTGTAATTGTTATAGACAGAGGAAACATGATCTGACTATAGACTCTTACTTAATCCTTGGTGTAGACTTGCTAGAAGCAAGACCTGTCTTTGATATCCTAATTATTCATAACGTTGAACGATGCAGATGGCTTGCAAGAATCTGAATGCTTATGTGAAACTTGTGATGTTGTTCTTTGTGGAAATGAAAATATACCAGAACTGAACTCAAAGTATTATGTGAGTACCAAGTTACTTCAAGAGAGAGAGAGAGAGAGAGAGAGAGAGACGTTAGACGTTTAAGTTCCTCTAATCAGCATTAGCTCTTCAGAGAAGGAAGTTGTGGAAACTGATGCAGCTGACCACACAGAGAAGAGGGTCTGCTAAACATTTCAAGTAAGTCAACTGATGTGAGAGTGGTGTGAAGATAGGAATCCAGTCTTGCACCGCTTCTCTTGTCGCCAAAACCATTAGAAGTGTTGCCAGTGCAGGATTTTGTGCACAAACTGATCTCTCAATTATGTCCACACTCAAATTATCCAGAATACTCTTCAAACCAATCACAAACAGTTGTGGCCAGAAGATATGGTGCATTTTCACCCAATTCTATGGCCCAACTGATATGGTCACGAACCCAGGGCAGGTGCTGCAGGCAATGTCATGCTGTTAGTGCAGGCACTCACATTGGTTTTTTGCTACCATAGCCCATTAACCCCAAATTATGCTGCACTGCCCTAACAGAAATGTTGCACATACACATTGATTTCTGTGGCAATTTCTCTGAACACTGCAGATCTTGGAATACTTAACTCACTAATTATTTCTGAAATGAACTGTCCCATGTGTCTCGCTCCAACTGTTATTCCACTTTCAAATTCCGGTAATTCCAATCGCACAGCCATAATCATGTCAGAAACCTTTCCACATGAATCAACTGAGTACAAATAAGAGCTTTGCAATGCACTGCCCTTTTATACCTTGAGCATGTGATACTACAGCCATCTGCATATGTGCATCTCTCTATGGTTCAAATGGCTCTCAGCACTATGGGACTCAACTTCTTAAGTCATTAGTCCCCTAGAACTTAGAACTAGTTAAACCTAACTAACATAAGGACATCACACACATCCATGCCCGAGGCAGGATCGAACCTGCGACCGTAGTGGTCTCGCGGTTCCAGACTGCAGCGCCTAGAACTGCACGGCCACTTCGGCCTGCCATATCTCTATCCCATGACTTTTGTCACCTCAGTGTATAACTCATTGCCTACGTGCCAAGTAGGGTCACCACTTCAGTAGACATTTATTTCCACAGAAAGATCTGACTGACAAGCCGGTGCACACCATTTCTCAACAGCCAATGAGGGTGTGGGAGATAAGTCATGTGTTGGCTGCAGGACACTACACGAGCATTGGTCCTAGAAAGAATGGTTTCTCTGTCTCCAACATCCAAATAGATATGACATAACCTACCTCTCTCTCGCCTAATTGTCCAGACTTTGTACTGACAATGGAGTTACATCCTTCCACGACCACTCTGCCTCGATAATGTTGCATTCCAACTTGGGCATTCCCAATTGCATTCAGATTACCAAAAACAAGTAAATGGATTTTTAATGACTCCTTTAGTTAAGAATGACTCCCTTCAGATGACCATGTCCTCATTTATCCTGGCCAGGACTCACTGGGCCATTGCAGGGGCTCTGCACAAAATGGGCCATCAGGGTAAAGGTTTTGCCCAGCTGTGTGGAACATGCAGCATCAGACAAGCACAGACAACCTCCAGATGCTATGAATGTAGAAGTGTTTGGAAAATTGCAATAACACAGATTAAGGGATATGTCTACCTGGTTAAATTGAGAATATTCACATACAGTTGGTGTGAGGACGTTCTGCATGCAAGAACAGCTCTGACCTGGCCAACTGCACTACCACCAGTAATAGGCACACTGTGTATGTAGCCATGCCCAGAGCTGCTACTGCGTTAGTTGCTCAATTGCATTCTCTTTCATAGTGTAAGTGATGTGAACTATCTTTATAACCTAAACCAATTGTGTGGCAAATAAATATTCCGAATTATATTGCCACAAACCACAAAAGTATGATAGAGAATGTTATATCAACACAAAGTGTGCGGCCTGGTCATCACTTTCAGATATTATTTTGGGCTCTGCAATATGGAATGATGTACAATAAAATTCTTTTAAGTGCTTTGTTCCAGTCTGAACATAACTCCAGGCAGTATATTTGGTATATGTATGGTATATTCCCAGTGTATACTACTGACAAAGTCATCTCAGGTTTTCCATCCGGGTAACTACATCGAAATTCCATGATCTTCTGATGAGTATCACTCTCAGCATCTTCTACCAAAGTGTTAAGATTAAGCAGGTGTCCCATACATGGAATTCCCATGTAATCTCAACACTTTACCAGAAGACGATGAGAGTGACACTCATCGAAATGTCAAGGAATTTTAGTGCAGCCACTTGGATGGAAGCCTGAGGCAATTTCATTAGTAGTAGTATAAAGATGACTATAGAGGTCATGGGGTAAGGTGGTCTCTTTGTTTTATTTTCTTGGAGAGTGCTGCAGTCTAGTCTTGAACATTTAAAACTACTGAAAGACATTTCTTTCGCTTCATCAGCAAGTTTCATGGAATATGGAAACTGTTGCGCACACTAATATCCAATGAAATATTTTGCAGTTTCCTTACGTCTGATGTTCTGCAGTTTCCTTATGTCTGATGTAAGGTAGGTAATAAATTCATCTGCATGTACTAAAATAATAAATATTGTGTCATTTGTGACAAAGCTCGTAAAATAATATATTTTAGCCTCCAAAACCATGTGTTTTTTTAAATTCTTAGGTTATGTAATTTCATAGTCAGAAAATATTTAGCATAATGGTGTCCATTTGGGCTTAGTGGCCAATCACTTGACAAGGCAAAGTGGCAGGATAATGTACTTACCTTGTTTCCAAGGCAACAGAATTGATATCAAGACAGCAGTACTTCTCAAAATAAGTACACTATGGCATTAGGGTATTAATAACTTGGTGAAAAGCTATGTTCTTTTATATGTGAAGGTGTCATAAAATTATTTAATAAATCACTACAACAATCATGGGAGTCCCAAATTATGCAACAAGCATTGGATGATATGAGATCAGAAAAGATGGCATTTGTAACAGCAACCAAACTACTCAGTGTTCCAAGAAAGACACTTAAAATACAAGCTCTTAAAAAGAACTTCTTATGTATGTTCAACAAAGAGGAAGACGGGCCGACCGGTGTGGACATGTGGTTCTAGGCGCTTCAGTCTGGAACCGCGTGACTGCTATGGTCACAGGTTTGAATCCTGCCTTGGGCATGGATGTGTGTGATGTCCTTAGGTTAGTTAAGTTTAATTAGTTCTAAGTTCTAGGTGACTGATGGCCTCAGAAGTTAAGTCGTATAGTGCTCAGAGCCATCTGAACCATTTGTGAGGAAGAGGGAGAACCCCTTAATCATATTTTTGGCACAGAATGAAGATATCTATATCTAAATCTACATAACATTCCACAAGCCACCATAAGGGGCGTGACAGTGGGTACCCTGTACCAGTACTAGTCATTTCCCTTCCTGTTCATTCACAAACAGAGCAAAGGAAACCTACTGCCTGGTACGCCTCCGTATGAGCTCTAATTTCTCGTATCTTATCTACATGATCCTTATTCACAATGTATGTTGGCAGCAGAAGAATTGTTTGGCAGTCAGCTTCAGATGTGTGTTCTTTAAATTTTCTCAATAGCATTTCCTGAAAGGAACACAGCGTTCCCTCCAGGGATTCCCAATTAAGTTCCTGAAGTATCTCCTCTGAATTTCTTCAATGTCTTCCTTCAATCCAACCTGGTATGGATCCCAAACATTCAAGCAACACTCAAGAACAGGTTGCACCAGTGTCCTTTATGCGGTCTCCTTTACAGGTGAACCACGTTCACCCTTTCCTAAAATTCTCCCAATAAACCAAAGCCGACCATTTGCCTTCTCTACCACATTTTTCACATACTCGTTCCACCTTATATTACTTTGCAAAATTATGCCCAGGCATTTTAATGCCTTGACTGTGTCAAGCAGGACACTAGTAATATTGTGTATGAACATTACAGGTTTGTTCTTCCTACTCATCTGGATTAACTTACACTTTTACAAATTTAGGACTAGCTGCCATTCATCACATCAACTGGAAATTTTGTCTAAATTGTCTTTTATCTTACTACTTTCATTCAACTTCAGCACCTTACCATACACGAAAGCATCATCAGCAAACAACCACAGATTGCTACCCAACCCGTCCACTAAATCATTTACATATATGGAGAACAACAGCGGTCCTGTCACACTGTGTTCTATCACTTATGAAGTCTTTGAGCCACTCAAATATCTGTGAACTTATTTCATATGCTCATACTTTCATTAACAGCCTGCAGTGGGGCACCATGTCAAATGCTTTCCAAAAATCTAACAATATGGAATCTGTCTGTTGCCCTCCATCCATAGTTCTCACTATATCATGTGAGAAATGGATAATCTGTGTTTCACAAGAGCAATGCTTCCTAAAACCACGCTGATTCATGGACGTAAGCCTCTTAGCCTCAAGAAAGTTTATTATATTCGATCTGAGAATGTGTTCAAGGATGCTGTAGCAAACAGAAGTTAGGAGTATTAGTCTGTAATTTTGTGGATCCATTCTTTTATCTTTCTTATATACTGGAGTCACCTGCTCTTTTTTACAGTCACTTGGGACTTTGTGCTGGGTGAGAGATTCATGATAAATGCAAGCTAGGTAAGGGGCATATGCTGTAGAGTACTCTTTGTAAAATAGTACTGGGATTCCATCCAGACAAGGTGATTTATCTGTTTTCAAATCTTTAAGTTGATTTTCTACACCAGATATGCTTAGTTGTGTGTTGTCCAAATGGTTAAATTGTGGTATGTTTCAACGGTTCTCTTGTGTGAATGATTTCTTGAGCGTGAAATTTAACACTTCTGATTTCGTTTTGCTATCTTCAACAGCCAAATCAGACTGGTCAACAAGGGACTGAATGGTAGTCGTAGACCCACTTAGTGATTTTACATATGACCAGAATTTTCTCAGGTTCCCTGTCAAGCCTTTTGCTAAGGTGTGACAGTAGTTTTTGTATGCTTCACACATAGATATTTTCACAGACACACCAGTGTCTACTAACCTTCACATGTCATCATTTGTGCATCCCCTTTTGAACCCAGAGTGCAACAGCCTCAGCTTAGTCAGTAATTTGTTAATTTTGTTATTAAACCAAGGTGGGTCATTTCCATCCCTTATCCCCATACTTGGCATGTAACTCTCCAGACCATGATTTACAATCTGATGGTATTATGACATATTAGTAATAGATTTAGGCCATTTGGGATATCAGCTTCCTTAACAGAATAGCCAACCACATTCATTCAACAAAGACAAAAGCAAGTTGTAGAGAAGATTTCAGTGACACAGTTTGGGAAGGCACATCCAAAACCAGATCCCACTTCAGTGGCCAGATCACAGGGCTCTAATGAAGCTAGAACGCAAAGCCTTTTGAGAAAGAAGTGCAGCAAAATGCTTTCACTCCGCTCATAGAAGCTCATTTCTCTTTCGCAAAGAACTCTGAGTAGATGAAAATGCCATATAAAAACAGAAATGTAAATACAAAAACATTGCCAGGAAGTGAAAATGCCAAACAGTTTTCAGTAAAAAACAAATTTCATGTCCTTTCCATGAGAGAAGAGGTGGATTTAGGCCTAACATCGGTAAGGGAACATGAACTTTTGAACAAAGCTTGTCATCAGAATAGTGATACAGGCTGAGGTTCAGCATTAAGGCAAACAGTGATGGTGAGAAAATGAGCATGTCATCCTTTGCATGTAGTAATGGGACGAATGAGAAAGACAATATCAACAAAAACTTACAACAGTGCAAATATGAAAGTAGTGTATCATTTTTAACAGACAGTCGTGGCAAAAACATGATGAGACTTATCAAAGAAAACAAAAAATACGATGCAACAGGTATTGTGAAGCAATGAAAAACATTATTGGTGTCAACTTACATGATAAAATGTTGGAAAAAAAAGACTGTGTCATGTGTAGGGGAAAGTAGAAGAAACATGCCCAGTGGGTAAACATGCGCATCGCTGTTTCTCTGATTTGAAAGCTGTGTTGAACTTTGTAACCAGTGCTACACCTAGCAGCAGGTTAGCGAACTACTTTCGTCTGGTCGCTGGGCTGCCATTACAGTCTCACGTTCAGTGAGTCTGCAAATGGTGAAACGTGAGGTTGTGATCTAATTAGCAGTCCTCGAGATTTAAGACGGTGAGTCTCTATTTATTATGTGATCTAATTTGCAGTCCTCAAGATTTAAGACGGTGAGTCTCTATTTATTACGTTGACCAAATTTACTCGTGATATAGTTGAAGCCTGTATGTCACAGGTATGTTTTGACATGAGTCCTGTTTGGTTGTAATTAGTTTTAAGAAAATTGCGGCCAAAATTTATTTCCAAGACACTATGGGGTAAAGGTGCACACCGACGCACACGTTTCTCCCTTATGTAGTTAAATTCCAGCAGACTTCCAACAGTTCATTTTTTTTTCTTTTTTTTTTCTTTCTTTTTTTGTGTGCTCAGATACTGAGAAAGTACATCAGGAAAACAGAGCAGTACAGCAATAATGTAGACACGCTTAAACAAGCAATGCATGCAGCAAAAGAAACAGATGGCAGGAAAATCAGAGAAGTTGGTAGGAACTTCAAAATACCACAATCAACAATACGAAAATACCTCGCAAAGCCCATTAATGAGTTAACACAGCCAAGTTTGAGGCATAAGTCTATTATTCCAGAAAGTGTTGAGCAAGAAATGGTTCATTTTATCATCCTTCTTTGCAACTTGTTCTATGGCTTAATACCTAAAGGCTTGTGGAAACTGGCATATGACTACATTGAGAAGAATGGTATTAAACACAATTTCAATAAAGAGAGTGACTTTGCCGGCAAAGATTCGATGTACAGTTTATTAAGCGCCACCTGACCATTAGATTACAGCAGCTGGAAAATACTAGTGTGAATAGAATCAATGCTTTCAGCAAGGAAGAAGTTACTCGATTTTTTGACAATCTGCTGACTTTAATGGGAAAAACTGAATATTGATCCCACAAGAACGTGCAACCAAGATGAAACTGGCATAACCATTGTACAAAAAAAGTGTTCTAAAGTGTTTGCTACCAAAGGTTCAAAGAGGGTAAGCACTGCAACTTCCACTGAGAGGAGCAGGACCATCACTGGTGTGTTTTGTATGAGTGCTGGAGGTCATTTCATACCTCCTATGATGATTTATCCAAGAAAATGAATGAGTGCAAATCTTCAGAAAAATAGACCAGATGGGGCCATTTACTGTTGTTCCAACAATGGGTGGACCAACACAGTACTATTCATCGAGTGGCTTCTTCATTTTAAAAAACATACATGCCCAATAGCTGATGAACCAGTGCTCCTCATACTGGACAACCACAACAGTCACATTTCCATTGAATCTTACAAGATTTGTAAAGAAAACCACATCCACATGGTCTCTCAGCCACCGCACGCGTACCACCGCCTACAACTCTTGGACCTAACCTATTATTTGAGGCCAGGGCCCAGGTTGTAGAAATACATTAGGAGGCCTAGATTGTAATAAGTATGTTAATTTCACCCATAAAATACCAACCAAAGAATGGTTGCTACTGGAAGAACCGAGCTTAACTACCATTAACCCTCAACCAATAATAATGGGAAAAATGGAAGATTTTGAAGTTAACATATTTATAGATCCCGACAGTGAAGTGTCAATTATTTCTAGCGCTTTGTTTAGCACGTTACGAACTAAACATCACTTACCGCTATTACCAGGAACGGGGGTGTACATAGTCGGTATGCAAAGAGCTAAGTTGGAAAACACGAGACCCAGGTGAACTGCAATATTGTGAATATCCCATTTCCTCAGACACTGTTAGTAGTAGAAAATATCAATAGGGATGTGTTGTTTGGCCTAGATTGTCTATCACAATTTAATATCATATTGAATTTTGGGGAGAATCTTCTTTATTTTGGTAAAGGTGACTACAAATATTGTGTACCATTTGCAATGGACAGCTATATTGGTAAACAAACAACTGAGAAGCAATGTTTATGATTAACAGCGACAGCACAATTGTCGACAGAGGTTGAAAAGGTAAGTTATGTGTCACATCAAGATGACATACAAAGCAAAGTAAATGAATCGCCAGTATTAAGCAGTGAACAAAAACTAGATTTATATAAAATTCTAATGGAATATGAAGAAGTATTATCCGATCATCCCAGTAGTGTTAGCAATTATATATGTAAATTTAAAATCAAAGATAGTACTCCATTTTTCTGTAAGCCATATCCAATACCGGTAAGTCTGAAAGAAGTAATTAAGGAAGAAATTGGCAAGATGATTGCCAATAACAAATAGAACGTAGCTGTAGCATCATGAATAACCCCTTGGTACTAGTAAAATTGGCTACAGGAGGTGTGCATTTGGTGCTAGATGCACGTACTTTGAATAAGCATATAGAGACGGATCGAGACCAACCAATTAACATCAATGAATTATTGTCCAAATTTGATACACCAAAGTATTTTAGCACAATGGATCTGACTACTGGATATTGGCAAATTAGTTTACATCCAGAATCAAAGAAATATACAGCATTTCTGTTGCTCTTTCTAGGGAATATGACCTTTTCATGATACAAACAGGGCACCAGAGAATTACTGAGTATGAAGTTGCTGAACTTGTGAAGAATGCTTTTCTTTAAGTTGCTACATTTTCAAATGCCTTATCTGGCTTCCGTGCAGCTTGTGTTCACCCATAGAACCCCGCCAAGTTTTCTGAACTCGATTTTGCCCCAGCTCGAACACTAGACAAGCTAAGAGTTGAAGCAGCCACAGATTGTGACAGTCCTTCAACATCCGCAGCACATAAGACCCCATCGACTGCCACAAGTCCATCTGTGGGGCTATTTGATGACCCTACTTCCGCAACATCCACAGGAGGTTTTACTGAAAGCCATAAGAAGTTTATGACTTATCTACCAGCTTTTGACCTTAAGAAGAAATCTGATGGGCCTAAGCCTACTGAGGTTAAAACAAGAAAGTCCAGAGAAAAGCAGCACTCTGAAATACTAACTAGCACATTAATGAAAATAAAGCTTGAGTTGGACACAGAAAAGAAAAAGGAAAAAGAAGAGGTGAAACAGCAAAAAATTGCCAAATGAAACATAAAATTTGCTAGAAAGCTTAATCTCAGCAATAGGCCTAAGCCTAATACGAAAAAAAGTATGGATAAGGAGAGATATCAAAACAAGAAAAGGATAACCAGACTTTTGGCAAGAAACACTTACAAAAGAAGAATCAGACGATTCAGTGTTGACGAAGTTCCACTGTGTAATGACGATGAGTCCGATGATATTGACATGGAGCTGTTTGACCCTGGCGCACTTTATGGAGCCAACGACCAGATTTGCGGGCTTTGTGGAGTTCATGGTAAAGACAGGGAACTGTGGTACAGATATATTTTGTGTGGAAGATGGTACCATGCAGCTTGTACCACAAATAATTCTGCTAAAGATTTTACATATGGTACGTGCTGTGAAGGACTTATCTAACTTGTTAAATCTGTAGGCCCCTAACATCAAAGAAAACTCTGAATTTTATTTGAAAACCAATAGTCCTAAACTATGTTAAATTTTGTAAAATTTTATTAAAACTTATGTTTAACCTAGTGTAATATGTGCCTTATCAATGTAATCTTTGGAACAAACCTTGTATTGTTTCTTTTCCTCTCCCAGTATTACTGTGTATCAATTCTTCTAACATGCGCACAATTACCCCACTCAATGCGCACATTTCCCCGACATTCGGGAAACCATGCGCTTAGGTAGTGTCTTGGAATTTTGTTTTTGGTGCGTTTATTTTTAAATATTTTGGGTTATCTTAATTTTTTATAGATACTAGAATAGTTGCTCTAAGCTTTGATGGTAAAATAAATTTTATTTAACGAAGTAAATTTTTTTAAAAAAAAGTTCCACTTAGGTGCACACGTTTCCCCTCCTTCCCCTATAGCGGGTGCAAATGATATTGGAAAAAACGAAGCAAATAACTGCCTAATGGAACTAAAAAAGTTCGTGGAACACAATAAACAATGAAATGCAGTAGTTGTAACCTTACCATACAGGTATGATCTAATGTATCATTTGTGTTTCAACAAAGTAATTCGAAAAACTAACATTAAAATAAAAATAATGTGTTCTTTGTTCGGAAAATATAGCTTGCTTGATATAGGCAAATTGGACAGATGTCAGCATACCAAACATGGAAAGCATCTAAATTACAAAGGAAAAAGCTCTGTATGTAAAATGATAAATGAAATCATTGTGAACAGAGAGAGAGAGAGAGTAACATGAGAGAAAAGGATTCCAAGTTGCGTGAAACATCTCTCTCGTCTGTTCAATATGAGTCTTCCATAAATCAAGCAATACCATCAACCAGTGTGCTAGAAAAAGCCACTCCTATCAAACATCATGCTAATGCAGGCGTGAGCAAAAATCAAACTTTGTCTTTATTCCACCAAAATATATGTAGTCTCAAGAATAAAATAGACCAGTTACTAATAAATTTAAAAGACAAGTGTGTAAGTGAGTCTGATATACTGTGGTTCTCAGAACATCATGTTATGAGTGGCATGTGGATGCTACAAATTGAGAACTTTAGTATAGCTGATCTATTATGAGAAAAGGTGGAGTTGCAATATTTGTAAAAAACAATGTAGCGTACAAATCTCTAGATTTAAGCAAATAGTGTGATGAACACCATTTTGAGGTGTGTGGCATCGAGTTAACAGCAGACAGTGAAGTAGTTATTGTATTGGCTATTTACAGGGCACTTGCTGGAAATCTGAATGTATTTCTGAGACAAATAGAACCACTTCTGTTCCACCTATGTAGGGAAACTATATCAACCATTGTTATGGATGATTTGTATGTGGACTTCTTAACAGAAAATAGAAACAGAACTGACTTTGAACACCTCATGTAGTGTTACAACATAATACCAGTGGTGGACACTCCAGCTAGAGTAACAGCCATTTCTAGCACTTTAATAGATAATGTATTTGTAGATAAGGATATTTACAATAATTTAACTGTGAAAAATATTATAAATGGCCTCTCTGATCCTGAAGGGCAATTCCTCACTCTAAACCCCATAAACGTACAAAGGAAAGAAAATTTCATTTTGATAAACTTTAAGATTATAAACAAACACACCACTGAAAACTTTAATCAGCAATTACAGCTAGTGGACTGGTCTCCTGTGAATGCTGCGACTGATGTTAACTCAAAATTTAATATATTTATCAATGAATTTACAAGTCTTTCAGAAAAAACCTTTACAAACAAAGTCAGTGACAGAAAACATGTTAAAATCTGGAAACAAGCCTTGGATTACTAAAGGCATCAAAATGTCTTGTAAAACAAGAAGAGAACTATATACAGCAACCAAGAGATCAAATGATCCCAGTAGGAGTATGCGGTATAAACTCTACAATAAAGTTCTGAATAAGACCATACAAGCAGCAAAGAAAATGTGCTTGAAGACAGAAACTGATTACTTGAGCAATAAAGTAAAAACTATGTGGAGTTTTGTTAAAGAAGGAAACAAGGAAAAATGCGATTTGTAGTGAAAATATCCAAATAAAAAGTGATGGCCATGTTGATAGCAAACCAAAAATAGTTGCAGACACATTAAACAAACATTTTAACAGTAACAGAGAAATAGGTTTACAAGGCACCATGAACCAAGCCATCAATCTTTTGAAAGCCAGAGTACCTAGCTCAGTATAACACACGAAGGCAACAAGTCACTGTTCAAGAAACTGAAAGATTTATTAAATCCCTGAAAAGTAAAAACTCTTCTGGGATTGACAACATCTCTAACAAATTATTATTGATAATTTAGTAGATAAACTTGAGGTAACAGCAAATAAGGCGTTAAGTAAAACAGCGAACTGGTTTAACATTAATGACCTTTCTTTAAATGACACTAAAACAAAATACATTCTGTTCCAAACAACATTTTTGATGCACCACTTAAGCAAGGAGTAGTTCCTGAGGGGTTTAAGTATGCAGTTGTAAAACAGCTGTATCAAGTGGAAATAAGACAGATGCTGCTAACTATCAGCCAATACCACTACTGACAAGTTTTTCAAAGGTTTTATAGAAACTAATGCATACCAGGACAGTAAAACATCCCAGGGATCAAAATATCTTCAGTGAGATTCAGTTTGGATATCATAAAGGTTTGTCAACAGAAGATGCAATATTCGCAATTGCTGGCAAAGTCTTGGAATCTATCAACAAAAAACTGAAGGTGGTTAGGATTTTTGTGACCTAAGAAAAGTATTTAACTGTCAGTCACCAGACTCTTTAACAAAAAGGTGCACATCTTGGGTGTAAGTTGTTCATCAGGGAATTGGCTTGACTCGTACCTGTAAAACAGGAAACAGAAAGTTGTAGTGGATAGTCAAAATGGAGTACCATTATCTTAGAATGGAGTACTATCACATATGGAGTGCCCCAATGCTCAGTTCTGGGCCCCCTACTTTTTATTACCTTTATAAACGATCTGTCTCTGTGTATGGAATATTGTAGATTCATCATTTTTGCTGATGAAACACACTACTTTCTGATAATTTAGTAGATAAACTTGAGGTAACAGCAAATAAGATGTTAAGTGAAACAGCGAACTGGTTTAACATTAACGACCTTTCTTTAAATGACACTAAAACAAACTACATTCAGTTCCAAACAACATTCAAAAATGAAGAAATAGTAGTAAAAATAGGTGAGCGGGTGATAACCAGGGTGGATATCTCAAAATATGTAGGCTTACATGTTGACAGCAAACTGAGCTGGTCAAACCACACAATGGATCTATGCAGAAGATTGAGCTCAGCTACTTACGCATTATGTATTGTTTCTTCTTACTGGAGTATGGAAATCACTGAGGCAGCCTATTATGGTTAATTCATGCCATTATGGCATACAGAATGGTCATTCCATGTCAAATCAGCACACTTTAAATAAATATTTGACCTCACCATCTTAGATTTTGCTGAAAGTTGTTGTGCTGAAACTAAGAAAAATACCAGATTGCAATTTTTTACCTCAAACCATTTCTGAAATATGGTCCTGTAAACTTTTCAAAAACTGGACAAATATGTTTGAATGGACTTTTTTCAAATTGCCCTAGGAGCTGCTCTAATTGAGCTAGAGAGCTTCTAAGTAATAACCTATTTCAAAATACTGATCAAGATTTTGATTTAATTTTTTTACAAAAAGGGCATAATTGAAAATTTTCAAAATATTTCATACTGTTGTAAATTACATGGCAAAATATAAATGTGGGATGATGACGTGTTCATTGTTAAAAAAAATTATTCTGGACTCTTTTTTTCACTAACAGACGTAGTATCACCAAACTGACATTTAACAAACAGGAATTTCATTAAAATATACTGAAAGGTAAGTCAAAATGTACTAGAAATATCAAAATATCACTTTCTTGAAACAAAACTAAACAACATTTTCTACAATTCGTTGCTTATTTTTTTAGTTTCTTACAGTTTAAACTAATAATCTATTAGCTGGCAAAACGAAATGTTGAGTGTGGGACCTATAGCTAAAATTTAAATAAGGTGTGAAAAACTTGTAAGTAGACTATTGATGTAATACATGTAATGCACATTTCATTAGCACAGACTCTAGTCACTGTATGAAGGCTGAGCATGCTTGTGTTCCTGTCTATGAGTGCAGCAGGCTGCGAACAAGCTGAAACAAGCACAGTGCTTGATGTCTGTACAATCATTCAGAGAATGGAGCCATTGTTGAGAGGATATGAGACTTATCTTCTAAGGCTGTGTGTGCCTACTGCATTATTGTGCACTGTGGTTTTAGTGCAAATCAATTGTTACCTCTGTGTTGACGAGTTTGTATCTAGTATATTTAATAGTTCATTTACAAGTAAGTCTATAAATTGAAGGAGAGTTTATAAGTGGTTTTTGTATCAATATGGAACCAAGTAAGAAGTGCAGTGCTGTAAAAGTGCAGTGTTGTAATCCACTGAAAAAGTCAAATCCTTTTATTAGAGACAGAAAAAAACTGAGAAATGTCACAGCATGGATGCTCAAATTATTTCCACAAATACCTAGTGGTGGCAGGATTTGTGATAAATGTAGGACAGATGTAACCACATTGAAAAATACACCAGAGCCAATCAGGGCTAAAAGTGTTCAAGATTCTTTTGGATCAGAGATAATCATCCCAGACCAAGACCCTGACTTCACTGCAACTTCAGTGGTTGTTCAAAGACTTAACACATCACTTCAAGAACTAGATGAGTCCCCAATTGATAAGAAAAAAGTAACATCTAGACATTACTCAAAATCAAAAGTGAAAAAAAGCTCCTCATCAGTGCTGCTGAAACTTCTTCATCAGATACTGATACTGATGAATCCGTTCTCCAAAATCTCAAAACAAACTTTAATAATTCAATAAGTAGAGCAAAAAACTAATGATTCTTACAAGTTTGCCTGAAAAGTGGAGTGTAAGGAAAATAATGAGGGAATTTAATGCTTCTAATTACATTATTCGGCAGTCCAAAAAAATTTTGAAAGAGAAAGTATTCATGGAAGGTCCAAACCCAAAACCAGGGAAGTATTTACGAACAGAAACTGTCAAAACATTCGTTTTATAAAAATATTGAAGTTAGCTGGGCAAGCCAGCTATTAAAGATTGTGTGACAATTACACAAACAAGTGGATGTAAAACAAAATATAATAAAAAAAACTTACTTTGTGTAACCTTAAAGAAGCTTACCAACATTTTAAAGACAAGTTTCCTAACATAAAAATAAGTTTCTCTAAATTTGATAAGTTGAGACTGAAACATTGTGTATTTGCTGGCTGGAGTGGCACACACACTGTCTGTGTGTGCACAACTCACCAAAACATAAAATTAATGATACAAACTAAGTACAGTAACAACCAGCAGCTTAAACAATTATAAGCAATGCATTGCAAAAATGGTTTGCAACCCATCATCAGTTGATTATAAGATGGGAAACTGTGAATACTGCCCTGGAGAAACTTTCATATGTAAAATTTTACAAGACTGTTTTGACGAAAACTTAATTGAAAGAGTTCAGTTCCAACAGTGGATGTCAGTTGACCACTGTAAGCTGGAAATTGTTCAGAAAACTTCTGAAGAATTCATAGATTTATTTTGTAGTAAGATGTTGATTCTGATTCAGCATGACTTCATTGCCAAGCAACAACGAACATTCCTTAACTCCACAAGAGAAAACCTTACGGAATCTGAATTTGTTGTCATATGTGATTTTTAGGAAAATTATAGTATAGTTCTGCGGGATGAAGCTCAGAGTTACCACTGGACAAGACAACAGATTACTATCCATCCTTTTGTTATATATTACAAACAAGAAGGCAAAATTGAGCATAAGAGCTCTGTCATTGTTTCCAATTGCCTGGAACACAATACAGTTGCGGTTTACACCTTTCAGAGGAAACTTATATCTTATGTAACAAATAAATTTCAAAAGCTTCCAAACAAGATATACTATTATTCTGATGGCTCTGCTTCTCAGTAGAATAATAAGAAAAACTTCCTGAACCTTTGCCTTCATGAGGAAGACCTCAACATAAAAGCTGAGTGGCACTTTTCAGCCACAGGACATGGGAAAGGGCCTTGTGATGGAATAGGGGGTTCAGTTAACAGACTGGCAGCTTGTGCAAGTTTGCAAAGGCCTTACCAAAATTGGATCCAAACCGCATGAGATCTATTTGAATGGGCAGTAGATAATATCACAAATGTTGATTTTGTGCATTCCACTCAAGAAGACTATGCTGCTTCAGAAATATTATTAAAAAGCCAGTTTGAAGAGGCATTGACAATGAAAGGAACACAGCAATTTTACACTTTCATTCCCAACAGTACATCAAAATTAATAGTCAAATACTTTTCAGGTGATATGTAAAATTGGGACAGGAAAGTAACTACATCACCGGAGAAACTGAAGTTACAAGATGTATCAGGCTATGTCACCACTGTATATGGCAGAAACTGGTTCAAAATATGGTTCAAATGGCTCTGAGCACTATGGGACTTAACTGCTGTGGTCAGAACTTAGAACTACTTAAACCTAACTAACCTAAGGACATCACACACATCCATGCTCGAGGCAGAATTCGAACCTGCGACAGTAGTGGTCATGCGGTTACAGATTGTAGTGCCTAGAACTGCTCGGCCTCTTCAGCCAGTCAGAAACTGGTGGCTTGGGTACATTTTAGAAAGAAACAAAGAACTTGATGAAGTGAAAATAACTTTTCTTCATCCATGTGGACCAGCTAAGTCATTCTCCTATCCTGCACATGCAGATGTCCTGTAGGCACCAGTTGTGGATGTTCTTACAAAAGTAAATCCATTTACTCTGACAGTGAGAACATACAATATTAATGAAAGTGATGTAAGCCAAACCCAGTTGGCTTTATTAAAACATTATCTGTGAATCTCCAAGACAATTTATTGGGAAACTGCTTTCAACTCAGATCTTAATTTTGTCTCAGGTTAGTGTTAGTGTATATTTTATAGAAAGTTGATTCAAAATTACTATTAGTACCTTTTGTGTTAAATTTAGCTATGTATAGATACCTGTTACTCAAAAACAAGCATAAGGTATTCATTTTTTTTAATGGTTTCATTCCAAACATTATGGACCAAAACTATTACGTAAATACTTGTACTTTTTCATACTGTATTTCAGTTTGTACTTAAATACTGAAACATGTTTTTTTATCAGTTAATATACAGTTAGTTAAGTTGTATGAAATTAAAATAAGCAATCAGTTATAAAATATGCTGTTTAGATTTGTTTTAATAAGGCAATGTTTTGATATTTCTAATACATTTTTTACTTACCTTTCAGTATATTTTAATGAAATTCCCATTTGTTAAAGGCCATCTTGGTCAAACAATGGCTGTTAGTGAAAAAAAAAAGAGTCCGGAATAATTTTTTTTAACAATGAACCTATCATCATCCCACGTTTATATTTTGCCACGTGATTTACAACAGTATGAAGTAGTTATGAAAATATTTTGAAAATTTTCAATTATGTACTTTTTGTAAAAAAATTAAATCAAAATATTAATTAGTATTTTGAAAAAGATTATCAATAACAAGCTATGTTTTGTTGTATATCCCTGGAAAGAGTATGCAAAATGCTGAAGAAATGGTACCTTTCCCAGATCTATAGCTCAATTAGAGCAGCTCCAAGGGCAATTTAAATAAAGTCCATCCACACATTTTTGGCTGGTTTTTGAAAAGATTACATAGCCATATTTCAGGAATGGTTTCAGATAAAAAAATAGAAATTTGGAATTTTTCTTAGTCTCAGCACTACTATACTAAATTTTAGCAAAATCTAAAAAGGTGAGGTAAAACAGGTGTGTTGATTTGACATGGAATGACCCAGAATTATATTTTGGGGTAATCAGATACTCGCTAAAAAAGTACTGTGAGCACAAAAAAGAGCCATAAGTATCATGTGTCGAGTCCATCCTAGAGTCAGATACAGGAATCTTTCTAAGAAACTTGGAATCCTTACATCCACTGCAGTATATATATATATATATATATATATATATATATATATATATATATATATATATATATATATATATATTCATGTGCTTCATAAGAAATAAAAGTCCATTTTTAAACTGAATGGTGAGTATCATAGTCATGATGTGAGAAGGAAATATGATATCCACCATCAGCCGATAAATATAAGTATGGTACAGAAAGAAGTCCATTTCACTGGGTGTAAGATTTTTAATGCACTTCCTTCAAGAATTAAGTGTTTGGTAGAAGATGAATTCTTAACTATAAGGCAGTTCCTATTACAAGGATCATTATATGTGATAGGACAGTTCCTGAACTAGTGTTTTGCATTCTTGTATTGTTAAATGTATATATATACCCAAATCTACATTTGAAATCCTGATTATTCTTTATTGTAAACACATATTTTGCAATATTTATTTTCTGTAACACTATTATTTTTGTAATATTTATTTACCTCTCAAAATTGGTTTTCTGTAGTAGAACCTAAGTTACTGTTTACTGTAATATGAACTCATTTTGATTTGTTTTTATGAGCTACCATACAGTTCTGACACGTTCCATATCCTGTCATATTGTCACAACAAGGATCACAGGAACAATAAGTAAATAAATGAAATAAATTGAATCTACAATGCTAAAGAATCTGGTCTAATAACAATTCTACCACGAAAGTTAAATGTTTTTAGAATAAGGGCAGATGATGAGAATAGAGTTGTGCATAAAGGAAAAGTAAGTAGCAATGATAATAATGTAGGTGCATTCATCACTGATATAACGGAGATAGTTGTGCAGACATTATATTTTTGCCAAAATTGAAATAAGGCCAACAAGAACAAAGAAAGAAAGGGCAAGGCAAGTATTGTTCAACAAATTTGAGCACTTTTTAACCTACAAATCAGTATCATTTTCATTTCAAAATCTTTTTATATTCATTGTGACCCAAAATCTTTATCTGAGTCTTATTTCTCCTTTTCTCTCTCTCTGGTCACTTTGCCCTACCAACTGGGTAAAGTAGCAATTTTCCAGACTTTCAATCTCAGTTTTCTGCTACAAAGAGAAAATTTGAATAATAACACAATTTCTCATAGTTACAAAATCTATGCAGTTTACACTGGTATATTTCATATGCTTATATGTGACATGAGGGGAAAGAAAAATATTTCCCTTAGGGTGGCCACTTTACACAGCTTTCTTGTATGTCTTGTCTCCCAGGCATCAACCAGTCTGTAGTAGGATTTGGTAAACTCTCCATATGTAAATAACACTTTGATAACAACTGAAATAACAACTGAAATGTGTATAACAGAAAATTCTTCTCTCTCAGAAAAGCTGTGTTTCAAAACCACATTTAGAGGTGGTACATTTTATAATACATCAGATGCAGTCAAATGGAAATGAAACAGATGGAAAAAGTGAATTGTTTACTATTTCAAATGTAATTGCCATAGTTGTTAATACATATATCCCACTATGAGACAAGAGAGTCATTACTATCATGGAAAAATATTTGTAGCTGCCTATGGAAACATGATTGTACCAAGGCATACACCTCTTTGTCCAAAGTAGATCAGTGTGCATGAACGTCTTTCTTCAGGGCTCCAAAAATATGGAAATTGCATGGGGAGAGATTATAAGTGTATGGATAATGTGTCAAGCCTTGCAGAGAGACTTCTGCAGTGTAGTCGAAACAAACTTGGTAACATGTGGGTGGGCAATATCCTGCAACAGAATGATATCATCTGTCAACATTCCTGTGCATTTGGACTTGATGGTGCATTTTAAATTTTGCAAAGTGTCCACTTGCCACTGTGTGTTAATTGTGGTGCCATGTTACAGAAAGCAAACAAACAGCAGGCTCTTGCAGTCAGAGAAAAGAGTCATGATGACTTTACCAGAGGTGGTGAACCTATTATTTCGACTAAGCTGCAGAAATTTCTCTGGGAAGCACTTACACATCCTCCATATTTGTGGAGACCAGAAGAATGAAATTCATGGCCATCAATTTGCTTCGGATGAAAAGGTGCACACCTCAGTACAATCATGTTTCCGTAGGTAACTGCAAACAGTCTTCAACAAAGGCATCATGTCTCAAAGTGGGACAAATGTGTTAATAATTTTGGTTATTACTTTTGAAATAATGAACAATTTATGTAGTTTTTTGTCTGTCTTGTTTTCATTAGATTGACACTTATAGATTTATCTCATTTACACATTTGTAGAGAATTACCCACTGTAAGCAAGGGATAAGCATGTCAGGAAGTTATTCAGGTTTGCCAAAACTGCTTCATGCACAGGAAGATGCCTGCGGAAGGAAGGAAAAAGAATATGTTAGGATGGATTACTGTAGACCTTACAGGCAAATCACATTTTACCCAAGGCAGTAGGGACAAGAAGTGACCCTTTGGCCCCAGCTCAAGGAATGTCATCTAGTGAAGGCATTGATTTGATGCAAAGCTGATGGATCATGGCATCATAGACGATATAACCTGTAACTGCTAGAAGGTAGGTAGCCACCTTTTAGCTTCCTAGGTCCATGTTGCAACCAGAGGTGAAAAATAAATCCAAGGTGCAATGTCTCAAAAGGCTAATGACCCCTCTCTGAAACCAAGCATGGGATTTAAAGAAGAAATAGACTGGGTGATGAGGAAGTGGGCATCTGTCTTCATACCTCACACTCTGTATTGCTGTGTGATTTGCCTAAACCATACACTGAATATGTATAGAATTTATTGTTATTGATTCTAAGCCTTCCTTCATGTCAACATACAGTATCATCATAAAAAAGGTGGCAAAAAATGAGATTTGCACAAATAAACTGGAATTTTAAAAAAATATGTGGGAACCTTAGGTGAATTTCAATACCTTTAGTTCACTGCAGTTAGACTTGTATTTTTATGTGAAGGTATTCTTGTGAATCAGTCTACATGTTTTTGACAATGGTTAATAATCATATGAGACAGCGAAGGGTTCTATCATCATTTTGTACTTCCATTCTACATCTTGAGACTAAATGTAGAATGACTTCTGTAACTGATGTACTGATTTAATCTATGTATTGAAAAAGTTTGTGTCTACATCTTGGTGAAGTGTAGTCATATTTTTTGATATGTTTACTTGGGTGCAAGTACCGTTACAAGTTGTTGCAGAGGAAATGTTCAGATTTATCTCTATTACTGGGAAATGTTACCAAACACAAATAAAAATACAAAATGGAATATGTCACAAGTAACCAGGTATTCAGACTAGTGAGTCTTCTAAAAGACATGATATTTCAGCAAGCTGACTTCTTGCCATCTTCATGCATTTCTGTTTACTGAGTGATATCTGCTGGGTGCTGCCTTTATATCCTCTCTCCCCACATCCTCCTACTGCCTGCATCCAGCACCTCTCAGCACTGACCTGATGCAGTGTTGGGGAAGCATGGCATCAGGTGTCGACCCAGGGCCTTCAGTAGTGCCGCAGCTGGTGCTGAATGCAGATCTCTGCTGGTGTCGTAACAATGCTTCTGCATCCTCTTCAGGTGCCATGACAGGAGTAGACTGCCGCTGTGCTCTGGTCATGCCCAAGGCTGGGTCCCAGTCATTGCTTAATTGAAAGTCACTGTCCTTATTTATTAGTCCATCATGCAGTCAGTTCTCTACAGCTCCTTTGATAATTCAGTCCAGAAGGTGTTGGATTGTGCAACAACTTTGAGTTGTCATAAAGCATGGCATGTCTATGTGAAAAGCAGTGCTCTGTTACAGTAGACTTTGTTGGTTGAATGTTGTCTGTGTGGAATTTATGCTCAGTGCATCTGTCCTGTACTGTCCAGATAGTCTGGCCTACATATATTTTCTGGAGTTCTAGGTCATTCTTGACACATCTTAATAAGGTTTCCATCTTGGCTGGTGGGTGAAACATGCACTTTATGTTGTGTTTTCAGAGTATTCTTCCAATTTTTGCAATTGTGTTTGTGATGTATGGAATACTGTCATGGGCTGAGATTTTGTGTGCTCTGTGCCCTAGTGTGCTTAGGTCACCTTCTCATTGTGAAGTTGCATGACAGCTGGCAGCATGCAAGTACAAATCTGTATGTTTCAGTTTACGGTGCATCTTGAAATAGGAGTTGATGATTTCATCTATCTCCATCATGAGTTTGATCTTCTGGTGCTGCAGAAGATCCTGTAGGTGACATCTTCCATGTTCCCATGTCACCAGATTACAAATATGTTATCTATATACCAAAAAAAGCATGAAGACTTGTAGATTGCTGTATTGTAGCCAAGAGATTCCATGGCACTATACTAAACTGAGATGCTGTAGGCTCTACAATTCACCCCATTATGAATTTCTTTTACTTTTTGAATGTTACACTTCCAGTGTTAGTCATGTGTTGCTGTTTATTGTAAAACAAAACATTTTGAAGAAATAGCCATTCATCAATTTAATCTGTCATCAGAGGTTATGGATTTGTTAATCTTAATGTGTGAGTCATCTTCTAGCATATAGGCAATTTATGTAAAGGTATTTAAGAGCAACTACTTCAGAAACCGGTCATCTCTCTGCAGTCATTTAAACTTGGAAAGCACCTATTGGTAAAATAGACAAAAATTCAGTGGGTTTTCCTCACCATGAAGATAAAATTGACTTGGAAATCAGCGTGAAGTAACCAATGTCCCACTCTGATTTCAAAGTTGTTGGACATTATGAGGAGACTCATTGATGCTGTCCCATTAAGATAATGAGATAGAGAGAGCTTAACAAGACAGAATCCAACAGCCACCATAGGGAGTCAAATGAAAAGGTTTAGAACTTAATGAAAGAAACAAATGAACAGCTCAGTGTCATACAGAAAGGGCTGATGTATCTTACTGACAGATTACTTTACATTTGAAAAGTGACGAATTATGTATAATCTAGCTCTCAGATTCCTTTACAGCATTCTCCAACACACATTTCACTTGTAGTTGCCAGCTTTTGTAAAAAATATCGTTTAGTGCTTCCACAAGTGCTTCCTTTAAAAAATTACTTATAACTGATAATGAAGTCCAGGTGCACATAATAAAAATGAGTTATGTCAATATGATATTTAGTCTCTTCGACCTTGTAACACTTTACACCAGGTGTTAGTCATTTCACTAAGTGTTTTGTTCTGTTATTGAACACCAAGTCACGTGTTGCTAAGTATCAATTGTTATGCTCTAGGTTAATGACTAACACTGATAATCAAAATAAAAAT
Source organism: Schistocerca serialis cubense (assembly GCF_023864345.2). Classification (NCBI taxonomy): domain Eukaryota; kingdom Metazoa; phylum Arthropoda; class Insecta; order Orthoptera; family Acrididae; genus Schistocerca; species Schistocerca serialis. The sequence goes on from NC_064640.1 coordinate 530,645,753, forward strand.
CCTCTATTTACTATCGGTGATAACTATATTTGCTTAATAATATAACAGTTGACTGTACATATGCCATAATTACTACCATGTCTGTAAATATGTAATAAGCCAAAATTGGTAAACTGCAAAGCCAAGTAAAGCACAATAGCACTCAATCTAGTCTGATACTGACCATAACTTGTATATGACCACTTTAATTACTACATAAATAAGTAAACTTATATTGACAAATAAACTAATTTGCAAATTGACCAATTAAAAATGTGATTACCTTTTTAATACTGCAGTTCAAATCCAATAAGGGAGCTTAGGTGATGGTGAATCTGCAAAACATTCCATATTTGGTGAACTCGCTGGATCAAGGTTTCACTGAAATGGTGTAGTAATTAAAAACTTTAAAATGCAACTGATTCATATTCTTGTTAACATAAAAATTCTCTTTAGATCTTTAATGAACAACACTTGACGATTAACATTTTGAAGAAAACTAACATTAAAATAAATACTTGTCAAGCTAGTTTCCAAAACAAGTTCCTAATCAAATTACCTGTACTATAAACAACAGTGGCTGTAAAATTATATTTCCATAATTAATTATCTCTAAAACAGTACATAATTTGTCCAAGAGAATCATCAGCATCTGATCTGATTCAAGCACTATTATTGTTTTCTGTTGTGACCTGTGTAAAAAGTCATCTTGTGGTCAATAAGATCACAGTGGCACTATTCCTGCAAACTTGGAAATTTTGAAACTGAAACTCAATTTCAGTTTAGAAGTATTAATATGCAGGCATGGTCATGTACTTGGTACAGTATACAGAATTACTGTGCAAATTGTTGTGGAGTTAGCATTGTAAAACACTGGGTAAAACTTAATCTACCAGTGAATAAATGGATATCTGCCACAAATATTATGTCAGCATAAGATATTAAACCTCTTTCTGTGCAATATTTCAGAGGATGTAAGGAAACACAAAGTGCATTTTGAACTTGGAGGATACCAACATGACCAAAACTAAGTAAGATACAGAATTTTTTGTGCAACCATCACGTCAGATGAAAGCACTTAAAGATTGTGGCTGACAAAGCTGAATGACATTTCAACCTGGTAAACACTTAAGAACTCAAAACATTTTCTGGATTTTATTTACTGGCAAATCACTAGTTCAGAGTTGGGTCACAGAACATTACCTCCATAAATTTCTAAATTGGGTGCAATAGCTATGAAAATCAAAATTATAGTAACTACCTCAGTTTTACCAAGTGAACTGTGTGAGTGGAGCTGAAAATATTGACACCAAGAGATATCTATTGCTACAGGCTGAATGATTATGATACTGATGTGGAAGCTGCAAAGCATCAAATGAATGTGAACGGCATTGCCTCCTATGAGGGTATATGATTACTTATAACATTACACAACCATGGATGTGCAGGAGAAAGTATTGCAGCATGAGAAATCTTCAATAAGACTGAAGACTGGAATTAATACTACCACTACAAATAGAAAACTGCTTGCCTTTAAGAGGGCCATAAAATATTTCAGTTTCAATATGTATTCTGCCAATCAATCACAATCTGAAATCTCCTGGCAACTTAAAACTGTGTGCTGGACTAGGACCTGAAAGCAGAACCCTGCCTGTTGCAGGAAATTCTCTTATTGGCTAAGTTAGCTAGGCACAGTCCATGAACCTCTCCCTCTGGTCTAGCTAACCAACAGTCTCCAAATTGTCTACACAGCTGCCCACCTTCAGCTAAGGCTGCTTCTTTCTATTCTGACAGTTTTTTGTGTATTTCCTATGGCATCAAACAAGTTACAACTCGTATTGTGACTAGAATTATATTTCACCTCATTTTGAGTTACACTGCTGGTAAATTACTTGGATAATTCAATGTAACAAAATGAAATTCAGTGTACTTCACAAATTGCTGATTGTGTTCACATGCAAATTATGTTTATGATACATTAACTGAATGGTCTGAAAGAGGCTGGAAGGGCTAAGGACATACAAAAATAAAAATGACTAGAAAAATGTCACAATAAAATTCAAACAGAATATTATTGCGATGTATATCAAACATATTAAAAACTGAAATATGTGGTATTAGCATTCCACAATAATCTCTATTATATATTTTGCTGTGAACCAGCTTTTGCCTTTCTAGGCCAACAGATGATGTTCAAAATGGAATATACAATAAATATATTTGCAGAGAATTAGTGCTGTGTATTTCAGTTTTTAGTATATCTATGTTTCTCTAAGTAACAACAAAATATTCAATTAGTGTACATCAAACAATGTTGGCTGACCAGAATATTACAGAACTAAAACAGATTTTTGTCTAGGCAAGGAATTACGAGAATTACTGATGTATCTTTATTGTTTTAATTAATTCATAGCAATTAATCATTGCCTTTTATGTAAAGTCAGTTATCATAATTGAAGTAGCCTGACCTCATGCTTTAACTGAAATATATCAGTTGTTCCAAAAGGCTTTTCCAAAAAGTGTCAAAATAAAGATATGCCAAGCTCACAATCAGGCTTTGCAGGATTACTTCAGAGGAGGCATGCTTAATGAAACCTTTTATTCTGAAACTTCCTAGCAGATTAAAACTGTGTGCCGGACTGAGACTCGAATTCGGGACCTTTGCCTTTCGCGGCAATTGCTCTACCAACTGAGCTACCCAAGCACGACTCACGCCCCATCCTCACAGCTTTACTTCTGCCAGTACCTTGTCTCCTACTTTCCAAACCTTACAGAAGCTCTCCTGTGCACCTTGCAGAACCAGCATTCCTGAAAGAAAGGCTATTGCGGGGACATGGCTTAGCCACAGCCTAGGGGATGTTTCCAGAATGAGATTTTCACTCTGCAGCAGATTGTGCGCTGATAGGAAACTTCCTGGCATTCCTTTTATTCTGCTTCAAACAAAAGGTGATTCTGAGTGTTCTGGAATGCAAGAGAGTATAACTGTGAATATAATATAAGGAATGTGAACTGTCATGACAAATACAAGACCCACAATGTGTTCACTCCAGAACTCAATTTATAATAATTGTACCTGATGAGTTAATTCAAGCCGATTAGATGGAAATGTGTCACAGGAACGAAATTTTCTCCCTTTACTTTTCATTTTATACACAAATCACATCTCATATATCATTAATTATGATAGTACTGCTACTTATGCAGATGACAAAACCTTACTGTTCATGGCCAAATACACAGAAGATCTCAAAGTAAAATCCAACATAGACATAAATAATGCTATTCAAACATTTAATGAATTAAATTTGTGTAACAACATTGCTGAACCCTTTAATTTTAAAACAGAAAACTTTCACGGTGAAGATATCAACATTTGCGTAGATGAGTGCATAGCAAAAAACTGCAAACACACTAAATTTCTTGCAGTAGTAATCAATGAAAATGTAAATTGAGATAAACACATGGAATATATGAGTAGGGAACATAACTCAAACCTATATACGCTGCACAAACTCATCTACTATCTAATTCATTTGTCACTAGGTTATTGCATAAGTGTATGGTGAAACTCCTCCAAAATAAACATTAGCATTCAAATTACAAACAAGAGCAATAACTAATGATAGGTAACCTGAAGTGAAGAGAATCATGTAGGTCACTATTTAAAGCATTTGCAAAAATATTTCTATTGTAGAATGTTTTTGCAGAAATCTGACAAGAAACTTTACAGATACTAAAACTAAGTTAGATAGAATGATTATCAATTTAAAGAGTGTGAAATGTGCACTTTAAATTAATCTTGAAGAACAACATCACGAAATAAAATTACTGAAGGAAATCTCAATAAATGTTTTACAGTGAGTGGGAAGTAAGAAAGAAATAGGTTATTGATTACTGACACCAGGGTATTTTTAGATGGATCACAGTCTATTTTCAGACAGCAATACAAGTGGAAAGCAACCTTGTCCTTTTCAAAGACCACATCCTGATATCTACAGTGAGCAATAGAGATAAATCTTATAAACCTGAATAAGATAGGTTAGATATAATTTATAACCACACTAGTCCCGGTTGTGGATGTAGTAAGTGAACCATTCACACAAAAAAGAAAATGTACAGCAGGAAATGAAAATTTAAATAAGAATGAAGATCCAGTGAATGTGTGAGTGCAAAGGAATAATGGATGCAATATGAAGGCTAGGGTGTAATTAACTGTGTCGTCACCCTGACTTTATGTGATTTTCTAAATATCCAGATACTGGAGCACAGTAAGCAAGAGTGGGTGGAGTTAACACTTTAGAGCTGATACCCTCAAAAAACGATAGCCCACCCAAAAGCCAGATACCCATGATTTTATATGTGCATGTTCTCAATGTTTAAATTTCAATTCTTTCCATGTTCTTTTGGTTCCTGTTTTGTGAGTGTAATTTGGGTATTGATGACTACATGGTGTGAGCATGCAGGAAAGGTGTGATATTTCTTTCTTTTCATGGGTACTAACAGCAGAAAGCTTATGTAAAATCAGGTCAGCTCTATCAAGATAGTGAAATGTGGTTTGATAGAAGATGAAATCGTATGTGAGCTATCTCATGGTTTTCAAAGAAAGTGATACTGATTTTTTAGAAAGAACATGCCTGAAAATAATGCAGCATACATCAACTGTCTGTGGAGATCTTGCAGAAAGCAGATATCTTGAACCACTACTAAATACATCTGGGCACTCCAGACTATCAACCAAAAACTGTCTCCTTTTAAAGATTGAGACAGAAATAGGAAAGAGGCAGAAACAGAAACAATGTGTAGTGTGCTCTCTGAGAGACAAGAAACTAGCCAGAAAAGGTGGTGCAGAGACACAACCTACCTGTTTACTGAATGTACGGTAGGGAGGCTTGGAACACTTTTCAGACTTTTGCCTATATCCACTCTTGTAATAAAATTGTAACAAATTCTCTTATTCCAGTTTGAAACAATAGCATTTACTTTATGTGTGCTGCAGTCTTTTTCTGAAATTACAAAAATTGTTGAGAAAAAGTAAGGTTTTTATAAACGTGAAAAACAATTCAAAGGTGCAAATATTGGATTCAAATAAAATGGGTTACAGTAGAGAAAATCTTGTCAATAATATATCAAAAACATATGTTACATTACCATTCTATTATGCACCAATAATCAGCAAGTTAAGAATGACAGTTAAAAACATTTTTAAATATAAGCTATTTCCATTTTCACATAAACTCAGCCCATTGGAAAATATCATGTGTTTCACTAGAGAAGACCTTCTTCTATTTCAGGATACAAGATTGTGTACAACTTATGAAGTATGGCTTAACTGTCCACATGTTATGTAACTAGTTTTAAAAAATATACAGAATTTTACTTATCGTAACTCTCTGTGAGTGAAGAACTAACAATGTCCTCAAAATAGCTTTAAAATGTTGTACAGAACTTAAATATGAAGAACTCATAGTATTTACAAGTGGTGCACAAAACAAAACCTCATGTCTCAGAACAACAAAAACAGTAAAAAAATGCTGGAAATTGTTTATGTTGATTTCTAATGTACTATCCTTAAAGTGATTCTAAAATCAGTCGCTATATTGTAACATTGGCCAGAAAACACCATGTGTTCCCAGGTACACCATTCTCAATGTACAAACTCTCCCACAGCACTTTGAAAATGATCATGTTTTAAAAAGTATTATACAAAACATAAAATTGTGTCCCAAAAGATGCAAAAAGAGGTTACTGTCATAGAATCAACTTTGTACTCCATCATTAACTTAAGTTCTGTAAAGTAAATGAGTTGATTTCTGGGAATGTAAGGGCAGGTACTTTCGACCAATTTATCTAGTTTAATAAAATAAATTTATCAGTAGATTCCTTTATGAATACTTACATTAATACAAAAACAATGTATTTAAATTAAAAAGTGTAGCTTTTCAATTATGTTTTTAATACGATATTAGAAACCTTCCCAGAACTGTGCAAGTTTGAAATATGATGAAATCAACTATGACTTTTGGTACTGGTTCATTTGCTATGGCTCAGGACCTGTAGTGTTATGAACTTGTACCACTATCATATCCAGGGACTGATAGAGGATAAAAATGTCAGAGTATGAAAGAAGGAACAGTCATGAAATGGAGCATATGTAATTTGGTGATAACATCCTTACCACACCCAAATAAGTCTGAAAATAAATTAGTGGATGCATAAAGTTAAAAGTAGTACATTGATGCTACTAGAATTTGAGGAATCAATGAGGAGAACCAATAACAGTAGTAAAAATGTTTCTACAACAGCAGTCCAGGTTAAAACCCAGGCCTGCTGTTGCTTGTCATGACAACAAATGGCATGAAATTATTACTAGTTTGGCTTTAACAGCATTGGAGATTAACACCAGTTGGCAACAGAGGCACTGTGAGGTACAGTGTTCATCATTTCAGAATGGCATTAGAAAAAAGCAGTCATCTACAATGTTATGTTGTGGTTTGATGTACTAAATTACTCAAGCACATCATGATATGGACAGCAAACTTCAAAGCTTCCACTTTCAGACACTAGGGCACTTTGTGTAGCATTACTGTACCACAGAAGGTGAGCATTTACACTCACAACTTACCAGAAAACAGCACTGAGAAGAGGTGCAGTGTGCTAACTTTATTCAAACATCCACAGTCTAATAAGAAAACTAAGAACACAATTTTCATTCATAAATCATATATTCACAGTATTTGCTACTATAACAATGATGGCAAGAGTGTAGTGTTCACCACTATAAGCTAATAATTACTTGATACTTGACATCTTTCACTTGCCGCCATGGTGCTGCCACATCAGCTGCTGGCTACTGCTCAGTTATAGGTAATGCACAAACACATCAAGTCACTTCACAAATGCTGTTAATATGTAACACAGAGCAATGTTGGAAGAGGCCACCACTAGTTATGTTGGAAATGTGAGATTATCTGTCAACAGCAGGGGACCAAAGACTGAACTGTGGCAGGAGGTGCATTATGAGGCCCTGAATTTAAATTTGTGTCATAAGCTAACCACAATCTCATGATGTGTAATGTATCCAAGAAAGTGGTAGCCAGCAATCTCTAGTAGAACTAAAATCACTATTACTTTGTTCATATCTATTGAAGCTAACCCGCATGAGCAAACTCACAACAGAAAAAGTTCGTTTTGAGTGCAAAAAGCGAATTGTAATTTCTCGCTATCCCTGATTAGCCGAAATTATCCTATCACTGGCTACATGAGCTTCCATGTTACCAGACAATGAGCAATCCTAGGCACTTGGCTGCAGATTATAGCTGACAGACAGAGATTGCAGATGAAAAAAGAATGGTATGTAGAAAAGAGAGAGCAAATAAAAAAAGTCAATATGATGATGAAAATTACTGGCAAGGAATTAGAAATAAAAAAAACCGTTTAAACAAGTTAACTGAATAAAAATGATAATCATACTGTTTAGATTAGAATTAGATGTAAAAAAATCTCCATATTTAATGAGATTCATCCAGCAGGTTACTACACTAACCACCACACTATAATGCAAGACTGAGTGATGGTGTTATAGTTATCAATGTCATCACCCAGTGACAATGACAAATTGCTTTCCTCAAAAACTTGGTTTCACACAATGTTGTGAGGATCATATCTAAAGTAAGCTGAGCACTGTGACTGTGAGAACTGCATATCTGATGTTCAAATGTGTGTTGACTGGAAGTATCCAGACATGTTTACTTATTTCTGTTTATAAAAAGTGTGTATTTCATTAGCATCATTACGTGTGTGTGTGTTTGTGTGTGTGTGTGTGTTTGTGTGTGTGTGTGTGTGTGTGTGTGTGAGTGTGTGCGTGTGTCAGAGAGTGTCTGTGTTATTTTTGGTGCAGTTATCATGAACGATGAAATATATAATAAAAGTGCCAGACCAATGATTCAGGATAGAAAGACATCAGAAAGACTGCCAGACAAGGAACTGGAAGTGAAGTTGACCAACTGTTGTGGTAGTTTGGCAACAGTGAGTGGTCTGGGTGTGACATGGAGTGCTTTGGTTAGAGGAAACCAGCCCCAACATGTTAAGTGCCTACTATCAAGTACTTTTAATCAGACTATAGTTCGTGGAAGCACATTCAGTAGTTAGTCACAGGTGTACTGGGACCTGTAATCTAACTGAGACAGCAACTACAGATGTTACCAATTACAGCCTGTACTGACATTGTCGCGCAACTGGTAGTACAATGACATACAGTAACCATCACGGTGCTAATATTGGTCTGCAAGAAAAAAGAAAACACTGGCACCACAGCCACAAACTGACCTGGTGCTGATGACTGCTTTGACTGTTATTGGTAATTATGGGTCTACCAGGAACAACAACTGCATGTGTGGCTGTAACATCACTGCCAACTATTCATTTTGCTTGCATGTTCTGGTAGGTAGATACAGCATCTACGTACAAGGAAACCAACATGATTGCCTGAGTGAACTAAGAAACTAGTCATCCAGGTTGTGGAAGCACCTATTTCAGACAAGGTCACAATGTGTTCCCCCAAAATGGTCACTGAACCACCACAACCACCACCACCCCTCAAAAAGTTCAGCCTCTGCCAACAGAAAGTGTAGCTATTCTTTGGATTTTGCTGCCATTTGATTTATATTATGAATACTTGTTTCTGTTCTGTATTGTTACTTTACCATTATAGAAGTGTATCGCCAAAGTGAAGTTAAATTTGGAAGCTAATGTCATCAACTGTGCACAACCCACAATTACCTAAAATTAAACCTGAAACTATTTATTGTTGTACATAGAAATTAAGAAGACTCATGGGCTAGAATACCCCTCAAACATGGGTATTAAAAAGAAGTGTAGAATTATTTGTGAATTATTGATGGACAATAAATATATACATATTAATTCTTTAAATCCAGTTAAATATAAATTGAATATGCTTATAACATGGTTCCTGTTTTTAGCAACTGAACTGATCAACTTCTGAAAAGCAGATTTAGGGCTATGTTAGCTAAGCAAATATGGGACAGCAAGGCAATAAAGCTTTTAAAATTACAGGCTACATTCCACAGACTACTCTCTCTCTAAATCATCAACAGCAGGCATTGTATGGGTAAATTATGATTCATTTCTTGAGAAATATGCAGTAGGATAGTTGACTTGAGAAGCACAGTGTGGCAAATTAAATGCTGAATTTTTGGAGTAGAAGCAATTCATCTAGTAATGGCGCATGTATATGTTATTTTATGTTTGTATGATTGCAGATGAAACACAGTTTCTGAAATTATCATGTAAGGACCAGTATTAAGAAACGGAAATAGTATTTCACTACATTATCTGCTCCTATTGTGGCTCCAGAAACACCAGTAAATTGGTAGGTATACAGTGAACTTTATTTTGGTCTTTTGATGAGAAAGATCTTTTTGACATCTGGAAGGGTTGAGGGAGGGGGGAGGGAGGGAGGAGGGGAAGGTGTTGACAGGAAAAGGGAAGATTTTAGCATCTTCAATTATTGTCAATTTTTTTAAGTGTTGGTGACAATGTTGTCATAATTTACCTTGCCCTCAATATATGGCTCTTTAATTTTATGCACCTCATGAGAACATAGTACTTGAAATATTTTACTTATTTAATGAATTTTAATGGGTCAGTACATATACTATATCTCCATTTTTGTCATTACACTGTTTAATGTGGGACATATATACATAATGTTTATCACTAAACACTAGAAATGAACAGTATACAATATTGACAGCATCACAGCATAGAAAGTTATACTGCTCATGAGCAGATGCAAACAGATTCCAGGGAAAAACAAATCTTTACAATGTAAGGAAGAAATTAGGAATTTTACAAAGATTGCTTTCATTTTATGTTGGAATTTCTCCATAGACAGATAATACAAGGAATATGTACAAAACAGAGACTGGGGCTGCATGTGTTATAGCATTCATGTTTCAGGCACATATTACAGGCACTCCAGACACTCTTATTTGGGAATTAAGTTTTATTAATACCTTCATCTCTAATGATCTTGATGTCAAAGGAACATTAAATACCACCACACAACTTGCATGAATAAGCTCCAATGTTAAACTGTATTGCACCACTGGCAGTAGTCAGATACTTCACCTACTATATTACACATGCAGGTGAAAGGCAGCTCTCCATGTATGAAGAAAATTCAGGGGAACAAGAAGGAATTAGACAAGCTCATGTCATGGTGGAAATTTTCTGAGGGAACCAACAAGTAGTCAGATACTAGTATGTTGCTACATGTTGATGTATTTTATGTGTGCAAGTGATTTAATCATCATGATTATATATTAGAGTTTCAATAAGTGATGGGCCTATATTTAAGGCTCCTTGTGATGCTAGCTGCTTTGTCTCTGGCTATAATGTAAACATTTAGTTCACTAGTTATGGTATTTGTTTCACACATAAATCAGTTTGTAGCAATACCAGGTCTTCGTTAAGTACGGCCATTTATCATTTTCACCACAGTAACACCTGTGATAAGTAACACAGTACATGTCACTGTGCGAGTATAGTTACATGGTACATGTGACCTTACTATCATAATGCAGATTCCAAATTGCCGCTTATATTTAATTGCTCCCTCACTCCCAAACTAAATATGGTCACTTAACCCCAATACACTGAATGCTCTTTGAATGTGGGTACCACCTTATAGCCCACATCTCACTGTAAGGGAGGTAATGAGCAAAAGAGTATACTAGGTGCTTAAAAATAAATCTACTGTTATCACTACAAGGTATGTTGATCCAATGTCTTTATCAAATCAGTTTTGTTGCCCTTTTCCAGTACCTACCTAAATTTTATTCATGATACTGACAGTATTGTTTTACCCACATTTTCGAAACTGTTTTAAAATATCTTTGATATCTCCTAATATCAAACGTCTACATATACTGCAACAGTATTTACTACAATACATTAATCACACTTCAAAAGCAACGAGAAGGCTACACAGAAATCAATACTAACATCAGATCAAAATACTTTCTCATGCCCCAGTGCCTAATGTACACATATCAAGGAACTTACACATCAAGGGAAAATGTAAAATTAGGAGAAGAGGGATACAGAGAAGAAATTACAATTGTGCTGAAGAAAGAGAGAGAAGTAAAATATATTCTGAAGGAACACAGTAAAATATGTTGGGAAAAGGCTTTTTATAATGTATAGACTCCTGTTGTCTCTTATCATTATTAAGTTGTTCTTTCATTTCTGACTATGGATGTTCTTCATTCCATCTGCTAAGGTTCAATAATATGCCTTGATACCCAAAATTTTGTTCTGGTACCATACTGCTTTTCGCTCTACTTTTGGTTTTGTGCCTGTTACTTGATATTAACATCACAATTTGCAAACTGCTTATAAATCTGCGCACTTCTTTGTTCATATTGTGAACATTATGTAAAAGAAATAACCCCAACTGAAGGACCTCTACAGGAACTGTTAAGAAATTTTATTGGCAGCCATGATGTTTTCATTCTTTCACAGATGGAGACTCAATTCAACTTCTTTCGAAAGTTAAAAACAGTGATAATATGTTGAGCACATTACGTCATTTCTCATATAGGCAAGACTTATATGATATAATGATACCAGTTCTTTAACATATTACAGAATTATGTACCTAGTACCAGTAGCATAGTTCTTTAAAAAAATCGAAAAATTTGATCTTGGCATTTACAGTTTCCTGTATCAGTAAACTTTACTATTGTTCCTAATGAAGTTATACCGATGCGAAACAAAAAGCTGTGTAAACTGTACAGATTACCAATCCCATGAATTATGGTTCTAAGTATAGGCGTAATAACAAAATGTCGCTTAAAAATTTATAACGAACACACATACCAATAGCTTTGAAACTGAGCAGGAACATATTTTACTTCTAGTAACTGACTTAGATCAAATAATTTCTACGTTATTAATTTACACCTTTCATTGTTGATTACATCTCTCAGTGAACAATATTTCGTAATTTCTTGTTGAGTTCATTCTGTATCAGTTCTTCAGCGGAGAGAATCCTGAAATTATTCTTCGAAGGTATTTGTAGCAGGCTTTGTATGATTCAGTATTACTACTACTTAAGCAAAAAAAAAAAAAAAGGCATCCTTTAATCTCGTATGAATAGAAAAATACTTACGAGTTACTCAGATACAGTAAATCATAGTAATCAATTATAGTGATAAAAATTCCTTATAAAGGTACTAATGATTACCTTTCTCATGGGAATACAAGTCTGATTAGATGCCCATTATTCTCAGGCTTGAGTAACAATGGCAACAGCATGCAGAAATCGCGCCAAAATGATCCTTTTCCAAAGAACTTATGTTTTACCGTCGTGTTCAACTCGTTGGTAGTGGCAGTGGTATCACAACAGTCTCCTTGGGCTGTGCCAGTGGCAAAGATTGACTTTACTTACAGTCAATCGGGGTAACTTCGTACCTTTTCCTTCAATTTTTTGAAAATACTGGACAAACAATGAATTACACATCGTAACAGACAATATGAAATTTTACGTTTATATTTACTGAGCACCTGCCAAAGTGAAAACGTATAGTTCTACTGACTGTATCCTATTCCAGTAAAACTTCAATTCTAACGGTGTTAAAAAGTGACACTGTCATTCAGGATAACTTTATATCTGTCTTAAAAAACAAAGATTTTTTTGTTTTTAAAGCTCTGAGACAATTTAGATGGTAACAGAAGGAAGTCAACTGGCCTGAAGTTAGCTTCAGTTTCCCGCATAGGGCATTGAAACCAGCAGGCGCAAAACGGCTCAGGGCCAAGTATTGAAACTTATCGAATCTTAAGCGTAAATTACACAGCGCTTTAAATCGAGATAATTACTCAATAGAAGACACACAGTCATTGCCATAAAGCGAACAAACGTAGGTGAGAAGGAAAAACTATTTTCAAATGAAACTTACGAAACTCAAAAGATGCTAGACGTCCAGATACGGGTTACGCAGATTTTACATTCGGAAAGCTGTAACTACAAAATTAAAACGCTACAAACCAAATCCGGTGTCCATAGAACGCCCCTTTTTCAGTGTTGTGTGAAAAAAGGTACTATATTAAAGAGCCAGTTAGGATGTACCAGCAACAAAATATTGCAGAAAATAAGAGATGCGCTCCGTCGGCCTCTAAATTCGGAAGTAAATAACTCAATAAACATTCATCCTCGTAGTATCCCACTTGCAGCACCTAGAGAACATTCCTTCTTTAGTTCAGTAACAAAATATGAAGTCATATTAATGGTCCGGTTATGAGAACTGGGTAGATGAATATGACAGAAAACTGGGTAGCTGAATATGGCCAATAGTGCGTGCTTTTCGTCCCCGGCTGCTATGCTAACTTTGGAGGTCAGCAACTCAATAAGTGTTCGCTGAGGCAATATCCCACTTGCATCATCCAGAGAACACTCGTTCTCCAGTTCAATAACAAAACAAGAACTCAGGTTAACGGTCCAGTTACAAGATATTGGCAACTGAGTAGTGGAGATAATACACACTTGTCACCCTGCGTGATAACTTTTGAGATCAATAACACAATAAATATACGCCTTGTCAATATGTAATTAGTAACGTCCAGAGAGCTCCTGTTCTGTTCAATATTGAAATATGAATGCAAATTAATTGTCCAAGTATGAGGTACTTGCAACTAAATATGACAGAAAATACGAGATGTGATCTCCCTGCCTCTAATTTGTACGTGCTCAAAAGGTTGATCATCATAGAGTGAGGCAGTGGGTATATATGGTATATATATTACTGTGGAATGATGAATTTAAACGAAAGGGGGGAAAGATGCCCTGAGCAGAACTAATGAATTAGTATTTAGCATTTAAATCTGCAACAACTTGAATAAACATTTCACTTGCTCAACAGATAATGCAAAAACGTTTTTAACTTTGTGCAATGGATGATGACAGAAAAGCATATACAGGGTGAACATTAATATAACCAAAAAACTGCAGGAGTAGCAGGACAAAGAGACAGTCACCCAACTTTGCATTGGTGCCAAATTTATTCAAGTTGGAGGATCCAAGATGGCGGCGATAGATGTGGCAATGTCACAATGACCTCATGGTGGGAAGTTCAAATTTTGGAGGGGAAATAGGTCAATTTGGTCACTTCCACTAACCTACCCCCTCCCCTTCCTATCCACACCCACTCCCAAAGAAAATTGTGGGAAGTTCAAATTTTGGTGGGAAAAATGGTCATTTGAGCTACCTGCACTAACCTAAGAAAATGATGGGAAAAAAGGTCACTTGGGCTACCTCCACTAACCTAAGTCATCCTACCACCACATCTTCCTTGGAATTGGAGGGAAGAGGACTCAGCCTTTGCTGGGCTGCTGGATAGGATAGACGTAAGTCTTTATTTTGCATGCAGTCTTTATTTTAAAAATGTGAGTTGTCATAGGTTACCTGATATGTTCTACATCCTGGAGGACCTCCTCACTATGGATCAATTGGAATGAAAGTAAATCTAATATAATGTAATAGGCAGTTGATCCATCCAGCGTGTTCACCAGGAGGTCCAGAGTCCAAGTCACTAAGTACACAGTACTGCCACCAGAAGATGCTGTCATTCTATGGTGGTCTGGGAAAAATGGCAGGAAAAGGACTTAGCCTGTGTCCAGCTGCTGGAGAGAGGAAGGGATGTACTTCATTTATTTTCAGTGGGAAGTTGGAACAATTTATTTAGGGATGGATTTCAAGGTAGTTAATTACGCTGATACAAAAACACTCGCCCTGACGTGTTTGGGGTCACAGTAAATAGCCTACAGACCTGGAAACTACTCGTAACTCACCGAATTAATGTATTACATTGATGTACAGACACGAAGAGAACTCGTAAATTGTCAAAATAATGCATGTATAATGCTCTGCAAACACGCTTACTAATTGTAAACTGTTGAAATAATGCATTGCACAGACTGCAGAACTGCAAACTACACGTAATTTAGCGAAAAATGCGGGACACTGGTGTACAGACATGCAAACAACACGTAAATTGTCAAAAAAAAATGCATGTAAAATGCTCTGCAGACACGCTCACTAATATTGAACTGTAGAAATAATGCATTGCACAGCCTACAGACCTTTTCACAAAATAATGCAGTACACTGATGTACAGATGCGTTCACTACACGTAAAACTGTCAAAAAGTAATGCATGTCTAGCACTTACTAAGCATAAACAGCCGAAAATAATGCAGTGCACAAACAATCATTGCACGTAAAAAAGCTTTCGAGCTATCATTATTGAAATTAGACCGCAAAATTTCAATGAACTGTTCCCTACAGCGTTCCCAATCTGGCCACACTGGGGTGGAGCGCTCATGTTGGTCCAATTCGTTGCACATGCAACACCCCTCTGGCAGCATGTAAGTGTTTACATAGGCTCCTTTGCTGCCGTGAGATGTTTCCCTAGGAACTCATCTGTGCAAGGGCAGCTAAAAGGGTGTCAGTATTATCCTGACTTCTCATGTCTATGTAAATAACAGTCAAGTCCCCCTATGGACGCGCTACAGAAGTCTTTTACAATGCTTCCCATAATAACACAGGTGCATCTTTCCTAGCCATTCTAATGGGACAGCCCGTCCCACATGCGAGACACCTCTGGCTGCGCATGTGTTTACCTAGCCACTGTGTGCAGGCTCACCTTTGCAGGCGCAGATAAAAGGTTGTCAGTGTTATACTGGCATCAAATGTCTGTGGAAATAAGAGCCAAGTCTCCCTCTCCGAAATTGTGAAGTGTTGCAGAAATAGTTAACTGTCACTTTTATTGTTGCAGGAGCTTTCGTGATGTCTCAGCTTGTCTGCATGGAACTTCTTGTCCTAACAGGACTTGTTCACAAAAATACCCCAGAATAACACCGAATGCATTCTTCCTGATGGTCCTGACAAGGCATCCTGTCCATCACATTTTACCCTTCCAGGAAATCGCGACAGCATGTTTTAAACAAACATCTCTGTAACGATAAACATTCACACCGCTATATAGAGGCTCCTATGATTCAGCACAAAGGATATCTTCTGAAGGAATGGAGCGTTTTGATTAGCTCCTACTGCATTTACTTTCCAAATTACTCATGCTACCAGTATGGATGTACTGTCCACCTTTGTTTCTGCAGACGAAACTTTCAGTGGCAAAACTGGTTTGTACAGATCGCCATATTGCACTAACAGTTGAACTCTGTAAAAAGGGTCTATAGATCGTCAAGTACAGAAAGACACTTTCTCAGTTACACTGCTCTGCCGCTGACGACAGCATCTTGAGTATTTCAGCATGAAACCGATCTCCAACCTGGCTATATATCACCACATACCGTTTCGATGTAGTAAACACACCAGACTCTGGGATTACAAGAATATATGTATAGTCAAATGGTTTACCAGAATATCATACAATTTTCGAGATACTTCTCGAAATCAAGCACATCGCAATATTGCTTGTACAGTATAATTCCGAAGGTATAGACCGTGAATTATTTCTCTAGAAACCTGAAACTTAAGTGAGGTGCGAGCCGGAGTGGCCAAGCGCTTCTAGATGCTACAGTCTGGAACCGCCCGACCGCTGATGTCCTTAGGTTAGTTAGGTTTAAGTAGTTCTAAGTTCTAGGGGACTGATGACCTCATAAGTTAAGTCCCATAGTGCTCAGAGCCATTTGAACCATTAAGCGAGGTGGCACCTGACGTAAACCACTGAGTAACTAGAAACTTATATCGACTACGAAGACCTTTGTGTGAAAACTTGAAAAAAATTATAAGAAGCTGTTATTTTTACTTGCGAATAGCGATGTCGGTGATACATCAGATTCCAAATCATCCGTATAATTTCCAAAGTCAACTAAGGTGTTTCTCATGTCTAGAAAACCATCTATCTTTCACCTGCTAGATGCAAACAACATGCACCACAATCGATGTTTTCTCAACCAAATAAAGATGGGAAATGTGCAGTAGCCATCAGCCAGACAATACACGTGGGAGGGAATAATGCTTCAGTGCAAACACATGTCCATACTGAAACTCCTCAAATTTCCACGGGGAACACACACGATCACAGATGCTGTCCAACTCATACTGAGTATTAGTTCGCTATTCAGCCACCTAGAGGATGACATGGTTAGGTCAGCTACATTCCTGTACCCCAAAAGGACAGCTCCTGCTGTTAGCTTGAAACGTGAATTATTCCACACCACTTGCAATCGCTGCCAAGCGCCATGCACTCCAGACAGAATCATCCTAGGAAACCTGACACATATATACTTGATCACTACACTTACAATTATATATTACAATTGCGGTCTCAATTGGATGACCTTCGACTGTGAGTGAAGTATCAGAAATACCCCCGCCGATGGCTGTGGCTCTAGAAATAGAAATATCTGTACCGTTGTTATGGCTTGTCATACTTTTCGAAGTAAAAAAAAATCTTCCATTCCCTTTGCTGTCGCAGTAATCTACGTCAAACCATACCTCCATTATGATTGGACTTAGTAATTTTATATTCACATGTCAACACACACACACACACATCATGAGGTTGTGGTTAGCTTAGGACACGAGTTTAAATTTAGGATTTCATAATGCATCTCCTGCCGCAGTTCAATCATTGATCACTTAAAATCAGCTGTTGACAGGTAATCTCACATTTCCAATATACCTAGTGGTGGCCACTTCCAACATTAATCTGTGTTACATATTAACAGCATTTGTGAAATGACTTGCTGTGTTTGTGTGTTACCTATAACTGAGAGGCAGCCAGCAGCTGATTTGGCAACACCATAGTGCCAAGTGAAAGATGGAAATGTCATGTGGCTACGGCCTCCCGTCAGGTAGACTGGTCGCAAGGTGCAAGCCTTTCGAGTTGACACCACTTCGGTGACTTGCGTGTCGATGAGGATGAAATGATGATGTTACGAACAACACAACACCCACTTCCTGAGTGGAGAAAATCTCCAACCCAGAAGGGAATTGAACCCTGGCCGTTAGGCATGACAGTCTGTCGTGGTGACCACTCAGCTACCAGAGATGGACAAATGGAATATGTCAAGTATCAAGTAATTTTAAATGGACTATAGATGTCTAACTGTTAGCTTATCCTGCTGAACACTGCACCCTTGCCTTCATTGTTATAGTAGCAAATACAGTGAATATGTGATGAATGAATGAAGACTGTAAAGTTAGTTTTCTTATTTGACTGTGGATGTTTGAACAAAGTTAGCACACTGCAAATCTTCTTGGTGCTGTTTTCTGGTAGTTGTGAGTGTGAATGCTCATTTTCTGTGCTGTAGCAGGGCTACACAAAGTCCCTTAGGGTCTGAAGTTTGCTGTCCATATCGTGATGTGCTTGAGTAATTTAGTATGTCAAAACACAACATAACATTGTAGATGACTGCTTTTTGCTAATTTTATTCTGAAATGCTTACCACTGTACCTCACAGTGCCTCTGTTACCGACTGGTGTTAATTTCCAATGCTGTGAAAGCAAAGTTAGTATTAATTTCATGTCGTTTGTTGTCATGACATGTAACAGTAGGCCTGGGTTTAAACCTGGACTCTCGTTGTAAAAACACTTTTACTACTGTTATTGGTCGTTCTCATTGATTTCTCATGTTCTTTTAGCTTTCGTGACACATGCATAGACACAGACATGCAGAAAACTGAGGAAGTGCACTGTAGAGTATGTGGGTGTAGGTGACTGGATGCAATCGAGTACAGTGCCATACACGCCGATCGACCAGAAAAGTAGTGCATTTACACTAGGTGTTGGCAGCTGTACCACATTTACAAGCAATTTTAGAACACGGAACGAGATGTGATATCATGATTGCATGAATAGAAGTGACATAAAATCGGTAAACTCGCAAAAATGACGGAAAACGCGTATAAATCGAGGGAAAAGACACCGAAATGCAGGTAAACTGGGGAAGCACTTGCTTGTCTACAGGTTGGTGCAAAAGAATTCTTGTACTTGGGAACGAGTATGCAACAGCAAGAGGAAAACGATAAAATGGTTCAAATGGCTCTGAGCACTATGGGACTCAACTCCTGAGGTCATTAGTCCCTTAGAACTTAGAACTAGTTAAACCTAACTAACCTAGGGATATCACACCCATCCATGCCCGAGGCAGGATTCGAACCTGCGACCGTAGCGGTCTCGCGGTTCCAGACTGCAGCACCTAGAACTGCACAGCCACATCGGCCGGCAAGGAAAACGATAAAATGTAGATGTGGAAGCATCAGGAAACAGGGAAAGAGTAATTTTTGGCATTGAGGCAGCATTCTACTGTATGTCTATTGTAATAATGATACTCATGAGTTGACTGCTGTCTTTGATACTTTCCTGGAAGAACAGAGAACAATCAGGCTCTAAATTTACTTGCATCTGCGTTAAAGGATGACAGAGATTGGATGGAATGATTGGTTGAGACACAGTACTAACAAGGTACGATTTAATGGTAGACTGATGATGCATTCTAGAGACAAAGGAAAATGTTGCTGCAGATCATTTGAGTATTGGGGCAAGGCAATTGCGGCCCCACTTTACATTGTTGCCAGATGAATTCAAGATGGCGGCGACAACGTCATCCAAGATGGTGGGGTGTAGACTTGGCAACAGTGCATGAGTTCATCCAAGATGGTGGCTGTGACATCATCCAATATGGTTGATTTTTGAGGGAAGTTTGAATTTTTGTGGGAAGAAGGTCAATTGGGCTACCTCCACTAACCTAACCCCCATCCCCACCCCCAGAAAATGGCAGGAAGTATAAATTCCAACAGGATAATGCATTACACCTCTACTAATCTAAGAAACATCTCAGGAAGATAGGTCACTTGGCCTACCTAGACTAACTTAAGTCACCCAACCGCCACCTCTTCCTAGGAACTGGCATCAAGTTTGAATTTTAGATAGGTCAATTTGCGAATCTCTACTAACCTCAGTCACCCAACCGCCATGTCCTGCTAGGGATTCATGGAAAAAAGACTCGACCAGTGCTGGACATAAGTCTTTATTTTGCATGCAACAGTCTTTATTTAAACAATTTCATGCAGCACAGCCATCCAGTCTTTTCACTAAGAGATCTGGACTCCAACTGACTTAGTACACAGTGCTAACACCAGAGGGCGCTCTCATCTGTGATGTAATCCAAGATGGAGGGAAACAGTGTGTTCGTCATGAGGCCCGGACTCAAACTGACCTAGTACACAAACGCCACCATCAAAAGGCCCTGTCGTCCAAGATGGCGGCCATGATGTAAGGTGATAACAGAAGTATCATTAGACCTGTGACGTTACAGACACACTGATAGGGTTCCCACCCTAAATCCAAGATGGCGGCGGTGGGAAATTTAAAAGGTGCCATGACATACTTCCAGGGGGAAAATGCAAACTTTGTCAGATTTTCGCAAGTGCCATGCCCACCTGGACTTGGAAGGAAATAGTTAAAGTCTCCACAAAGATCCTCAACCGACTGCCAGGGAAGTTCAAATTCCAACAGGATAATGCATCACACCTCTACTAATCTAAGAAAATCGAGGGAAAATATGTCACTTGCTCGACACCCACTAACCTAAGTCATCCAACTGTCATCTTTTTCTAGGAACTGGCCCCGTGTTTGAATTTTAGTGGTAAAGAAAGGTTAATTCGAGCGTCTCTACTAAGCTAAGAAAATGCTGTGAAACGAAGGACACTTGTGCTACCTCCACTAACCTAACTCATCCAACCGCAACCTCATCCTAGGAACTGGCGTCAACTTTGAAGTTTGGCGGGTTGATAGGTCAATTGGGCTACCTCTGCTACCTTAAGAAAGAAAGGACACTTGGACTACCTCCACTAACCTAAGTCACCAGACCACCACCTCCTCCTAGGGATTTGTGGGAGAAGAACTCCGCCTGTACTGGGCTGGTGGAAAGAGGAAGGTGTGTACTTTATTTATTTTGGAACACTTTAGTTAGGGACAGAGTATATTTATTACACTAATACAAAACAAAAGCTCTGACATGCTTGGGGTCACGTCACACAGCCTACAGACATGTGAACCACTAAAAGACTCTGCAAACGTGCTTGCTAATTCTCAACTTTCGAAATCATGCATTAGTCTTTATTTAAACAACTTGAGGCACGACCGCCATCCGGTGTGCTCGCCACAAAATCCAGACCTAGTACACAGCACCACCACCACCACCAGAGTCCACTCTCATCCCTCTCATCTGTTCGATCACTTTCTCTCTATTGCCATTCCAACGGGACACCTCTGATGCCCGGATACCGACACCACAGATCATGCTGTTCCACTGCTTGTGACTTGTGTATGACGCCCATAATGACATTACAGATCGTGCTGTTTCACTGCACGTGACGTGTGTGTGTGTATTTGTGTGTGTGACTCAGACAAGCGCTGTTAGTCAATATTATGTGGTAATCAATAGCACGGCAATACTTGGATGAGATGGAAGAGACACCGCCAGTGTACTGTAA
This sequence comes from Schistocerca serialis cubense, assembly GCF_023864345.2. Taxonomy (NCBI): domain Eukaryota; kingdom Metazoa; phylum Arthropoda; class Insecta; order Orthoptera; family Acrididae; genus Schistocerca; species Schistocerca serialis. The sequence goes on from NC_064640.1 coordinate 530,667,277, forward strand.
TAACAAGCATCAAAGTGGAATTCTCACAGGAACCACAGTACACGCCAGTTAGTGTTCGAATGTGGATCTGTCATGCATTATATCCGGAGTGATGTTGAGATTTGGATCCACGATATGCCATGTGCAGGATACAGTTTGAAGGTGGATCCGCCATGCTTAATATACGGATTCGTGTTGGGATGCAGGTTCACAATATGCAGCACATGGGGTAGGGTTTGAAGGTGGATCCACCACGTGCAATGTATGAAGCAGTGTTGGGATGCAGATCCACAATATACCACATCCGAGTTAGCATTCAAGTGTGGATCTGCTGTGGACTATATATCTGGACCTATGTTGAGAGCTGGATCCACCACACGTCACATCTGCGATAGGGTTCGCGGGTGGACCACCACATGTTATGTTCGCACGTGTACTCTATGTTCGAAATTTGGTGCACCAACAGTGGGGACTGGGTCCTGGGAGCTGTCTGCAGGCATGCAAATACACAGGCATACAGAAAGCAGAGCAAACACTCTCCAAATGTGGAGATGACTGGATACAGTAGAGTACAGTGCAATATTACGCTTCCTGATCAGTGCATTTGGGTTTGGTGTTGGTGGCTGTGCTACATTTACAAACAATTTTAGAACACAGAACGAGAGGTAATGTCATGATCGCATGGATAAACCTGACATAAAGTCGATAGAATTGCGAAAAATGACGAGGGAATAGGTATAAATTGACTGAACATACATCGAAATGCAGGGAAATTGAGGAAGTACTTTCGTATCTTCTGGTTTGCGCCGAAAAATTTTTGCATGGGAACAAGTATGTGGCAAAAAGAGGAATCCGAGAAAACGTCGACATCGAAAGGAAGGGAATCAGGGAGGCAGTCAATTTTTTTCCATTGAGGCAGTGTTATACCATATGTCTATTGATGTACAAGCGATACATGTGAGTTGACTACTGTGTTTGATGCTTTTCAGGAGGACTTAGAACCATTTACCTCTAAACTACCTGCATCTGCGTTGAAGGACAACAGAGAGTGGACGATGTGATCGATTGAGATGGAGCTGTAATGAGGTACGATTTAATGCTTGACTGATGTATCCTTGAGAATGAGGAGATGCTGCAGCTCAATTTTTCCACTGTTCTGATCGGATGCAACAGTCGTGTGACATAGTTTGCATTATACTTATATATAGCCACGTGTTCTGTATGTGGTTTAAAGCACTGTCTACTTGCGATTATCATCAGAGGTCATCAGAGGACTTGCATCTCATGTGTGATGAAACTTGGCACATTCCTATAAACGAGCTTTGATTTATGCTATGTACTCCATTCCCCATGTCGCATCTTGGACGTAAAATTGGGCTTCAGCGTCATAACTAAGTTAGCGATAGGTGTCTGTGAGGTGGTGCAATCCCCATATACACATTTGCCTGACAGATGTGCTGTTTACAGAGCTAATGACGGAATTACTTGTAATTTTCACTTGTCGGAATCTGCTGCTATGCGTATATCTATTTCATTGTAGGAAGTATCCCCTGTTACTAACAATCATTCTGTATATATCTGATGCAGGCATCGTATAATTTCTGGACCATGGTCGGATGTGAACATTTGACACTACATGTCTCCGGAAAGCTATATTGTGCTCATATCACACAGAGCAAATGTTTTACGGAAGTAGTTTTTTCGTTTTCTGTTCGATAACATAGTTTATCGTGGAGAAACCGGGAAGATGAATGTATGTCATGCGCTTGAAATATATTTCTTACATTGGAATATTAATAGCGCTATATTCCATACAACTGATAGGTTGAAAAATCAGACGATCTAACATTATAGCCCGTTATAAGTGCAGAACGTTGTAGCCTTAGGAGTGAATGTGTTTATGTTCTCTCTTGCCGATACCTTCCAGGTACCGATCCTAGACTCTAGAACAATACTTTAGAGTTGATAGCTTCGTTCATCTACATAGAAATGCGTCGAACTCCAGCCTTCTGGATCTCTGTCACGCATAAAAATCAGTCGTTTATTGTTCTTCTTAACCGTGAATAAATCACTATGCTCGATGTGTTAGAAGTATGTGGAGCACTGTCTAATATACTTTGATGATTTATGTGTTCGACAATTAACACTGAATGGGCATACTGCACAGTCATCTATCCATGTTGGCAATGATACTCGCAAAGTGGAGAAGGGGTGGTTTAACTATGATACTGAAATTGGGGAAACATGTTGTCACATCACTGGCCGATGTTGAAGTTACCGTAAAACTCCTAAAATTGTTTGCGCTGTCAACTGTGATGCTTATTATTACAATACACTGGCGGTGTCTTTTCCATCCCATCCGTGTATTGGAGCGCTGTTGGTTACCACATAATTATAAGTCGTCTGTCATTTGTTTATTTCTTTCAAATAGTGTTTATACGTTACTGACTGTACAGTTAGCCTTCTGCCATCGAGTAGTGTGTCAGCAGTGCACAAGTAGCAGCATTACGGCATTTACTAGGCAGTCTTGTATTTTAATAACAGTTTAAATTTTGTGTCGAATTGTTTGTGCTCTCTGTAGATTAGTTCAGACATTCTTTGTACAACAGTATTTAGCATGGATAGGGACTGCGATTGCTGTGTTCGGATGCGCGCTGAGTTGGCATCCCTTCACTCCCAGCTTCAGACAGTGTTGGCTTCAGTCAGACAGTTTGAGGCTGTTGCCAATGGGCATCACTGTGGGGGTCCGGACGGGGGTTTGTTTGGGACGGCCAGCTCGTCCCACGCATCCCACAATCGGACTACGGCTGTGGCTGCCCGGGATACTGCTCACATTGAGGCTGACCCCTCACCTGTGGTAGAGTGGGAGGTCGTCTCGAGGTGTGGCAGGGGGCGAAAGACATTCCGGAGGGCTGAACGGAAGGCCTCTCCAGTTTGTATGACAAACCAGTTTCAGGTTCTGTGTCCGGCTGATACTGATCTTTGGCCGGACATGGCTGTTAGTCCCGTTCCAGAAGTTTCCCCTCAGTCTGCAAGATCCGGGAGGTCACAGAAGGTAGGCTTACTGGTAGTTGGGAGCTCCAACGTCAGGCGCGTAATGGGGCCCTTAGGGATGTGGCTGCAAGGGAGGGGAATAAAACCAATGTGCACTCCCTGTGCATACCGGGGGGAGTCATTCCAGATGTGGAAAGGGTCCTTCCGGATGCCATGAAGAGAACAGGGTGCACCCATCTGCAGGTGGTCACTCATGTCGGCACCCATGATGTGTGTCGCTATGGATCAGAGGAAATCGTCTCTGGCTTCCGGCAGCTATCTGATTTGGTGCAGACTGCCAGTCTCGCTAGCAGGATGAAAGCAGAGCTCACCATCTGCAGCATCGTCGACAGGACTGACTGCGGACCTTTGGTACAGAGCCGAGTGGAGGTAGTCTGAATCAGAGGCTGAGACAGTTCTGCGACCGTGTGGGCTGCAGATTCTTCGACTTGCGTCAAAGGGTGGTGGGATTTCGGGTTCCGCTGGATAGGTCAAGACTCCACTACACACAGCAGGCGGCTACACGGGTAGCAGAGTTTGTGTGGCGTGGACTGGGCGGTTTTTTTAGGTTAGATGGCCTCGGGCAAGTACAGAAAGGGCAACAGCCTCTAAGAGTGCGGGGCAAAATCAGGACATGCGGGGACCAAGCAGCAATCGGTGTTGTAATTGTAAACTGTAGAAGCTGCATTGGTAAAGTACCGGAAATTCAAGCGCTGATAGAAAGCACCGCGGCTGAAATCGTTATAGGTTCTGAAAGCTTCCTGAAGCCAGAGATAAATTCTGCCGAAATTTTTACAAAGGCACAGACGGTGTTTAGAAAGGACAGACTGCATGCAACCGGTGGTGGCGTGTTTGTTGCTGTTAGTAGTAGTTTATTCTGTAGTGAAATAGAAGTGGATAGTTCCTGTGAATTATTATGGGTGGAGGTTATACTCAACAACCGAGCTAGGTTAATAATTGGCTCCTTTTAACGACCTCCCGACTCAACAGTATTAGTGGCAGAACAACTGAGAGAAAATCTGGAATATATTTCACATAAATTTTCTCAGCATGTTATAGTCTTAGGTGGAGATTTCAATTTACCAGATATAGACTGGGACACTCAGATGTTCAGGACGGATGATAGGGAGAGACAATCGAGTGACATTATACTGAGTGCACTATCTGAAAATTACCTCGAGCAATTGAACAGAGAACCGAGTCGTGGAGATAACATCTTGGACCTACGGATGACAAACAGACCCGAACTTTTCGACTCTGTAAGGGCAGAATAAAGGAATTAGTGATCATAAGGCCGTTGCAGCATCCCTGAATTTGGAAGAAAATAGGAATATAAAAAAGGGAGTAAAGTTTATTTGTTTAGCAAGGGTAATAGGAGGCAGATTTCAGACTACCTAACAGAGCGACACGAAAATTTCCGTTCCGACACTGACAACGTTGAGCGTTTATGGAAAAAGTCTTAGGCAATCGTAAAATGCGTTTTAGACAGGTACGTGTCGAGTTAAACTGTGAGGGACGGGAAAAACCCACCACGGTTCAACAACAAAGTTAGGAAGCTACTATGAAAGCAAATAGAGCTTCACTGCAAATTTAAAAGCAGCCGAAACCTCTCAGACAAACAGAAGCTAAACGATGTCAAAGTTAGCGTATGCATGAAGCGTTCAGTGAATTCGAAAGTAAAATTACATGTACCGACATTACAGAAAATCCTAGAAAGTTCTGGTCTTACGTTAAAGCAGTAAGTGAATCGAAACAGTATATCCAGACACTCTGCGATGATAATGGCATTGCAACAGAGGATGACACGCGTAAAGCTGAAATACTAAACACCTTTTTCCAAAGCTGTTTCACAGAGGAAGACAGCACTGCAGTTCCTTTTCTAAATCCTCCATTCCAAGGAATAGAAAAGCAACTGAAATCACTCAACAGAGGAAAGTCCACTGGACCTGATGGGATACAAATTCGATTCTACACAGAGTACGTGAAAGGACTTGCCCCCCTTCTAACAGTCGTGTACCGCAAGTCTCTAGAGGAACGGAAGGTTCCAAATGATTGGAAAAGAGCACAGGTAGTCCCAGTTTTCAAGAAGGGTAGTCGAGCAGATTCGCAAAACTATAGGCCTATAACTCTGACATTGATCTGTTGCAGAATTTTAGAACATGTTTTTTGCTCACGTATCATGTCATTTCTGGAAACCCAGAATCTACTCTGTAGGAATCAACATGGATTCCGGAAACAGCGATCATGTGAGACCCAACTTGCTTTATTTGTTCATGAAACCCAGAAAATGTTAGATACAGGCTCCGAGGTAGATGCCATTTTCCTTGAATTCTGGAAGGCGTTCGACACAGTTCCGCACTGTCGCCTGATAAACAACGTAAGAGCCTACGGAATATCAGACCAGCTGTGCGCCTGGATTGAAGAGTTTTTAGCAAACAGAACACAGCATGTTGTTCTCAATGGAGAGACGTCTACATACGTTAAAGTAACCTCTGGCGTGCAGCAGGGGAGTGTTATGGGACCATTGCTTTTCACAATATATATAAATGGCCTAGTAGATAGTGTAGAAGTTTCATGCGGCTTTTCACGGATGATGCTGTAGTGTACAGAGAAGTTGCAGCATTAGAAAATTGCAGCGAAATGCAGGAAGATCTGCAGCGGATAGGCACTTGGTGCAGGGAGTGGCAACTGACCCTGAACATAGACAAATGTAATGTATTGCGAATACATAGAAAGAAGGATCCTTTATTGTATGATTATATGATAGCGGAACGAACACTGGTAGCAGTTAATTCTGTAAAATATTTGGGAGTATGCGTACGGAACGATTTGAAGTGGAATGATCATATAAAATTAATTGTTGGTAAGACGGGTGCCAGGCTGATATTCATTGGGAGAGTCCTTCGAAAATGTAGTCCATCAACAAAGGAGGTGGCTTACAAAACACTCGTTCGACCTATACTTGAGTATTGACCATCAGTGTGGGATCCGTACCAGGTCGGGTTGACAGAGGAAATAGAGAAGATCCAAAGAAGAGCGGCCCGTTTCGCCACAGGGTTATTTGGTAAGCGAGATAGTATTATGGAGATTTTTAGCAAACTCAAGTGGCAGAGTCTGCAAGAGAAGCGCTATGCATCGCGGTGTAGCTTGCTGTCCAGGTTTCAAGTGGGTGCGTTTCAGGATGAGGTATCGAATATATTGCTTCCCCTAGTTATACCTCCCAAGGAGACCACGAATGTAAAATTAGAGAGATTAGGGAGGCAATGACATTGGCACGTAAAGTGCCCTCCGCCACACACCGTTGGGTGGCTTGCGGAGTATAAATGTAGATGTAGATGGAGACTGACAGCGCTTGTCTGAGTTGGGGAATGAGTTTTGTGGATGGGTTGCTAGCAGTGAAACAGTGCTCGCGCACATGGCTACAATATGAGGAATCAGTCGAAGCAAAACGTAGACTTATCAGCTATTCCATCAGTGTGAGAGACGAGCTTAAATGTATAGCTTGCGAATCACCTTCGGACTGTAGTTTGGAGACTGTGCACAATGCGAGCAAACTCTTCCGGTTTCCTTATGTTGTAACTGTCTTTTATATAAAATCAGCCGATGTGTGGCATGTTATGGTATCCGCCGTAAGAAAACGATTAACATCGTGTAACGTCTAGTTTCCTGCAAAAGGCCGTGGATCAGTCTTTCTTAATGTCAGTTTAGAACCTGGCACAGGACTCAAAGATGTGGCAGAAAAACGAAATGTTTGGTCGTGTACAAAGTGTGTTACAAAACAGTGTTGCAAACAACTAAATAGGACCAGAGGGAGCGTCTTTTGCGACTTAGTATAGTCTGTGGGATACAATCATACGTCTACAGTATAGGGGATCAAACTTTAAAGTGGCTTCTGCAGTGCCTGTATATTTAGTAGGATCGTGCCGCACTGACAGCAGTAGCAGTAGCAGTTTCAGGTGAAAGTGACGTAGGTACACTTGCTGGAGATGAACTATTCTTCGGCGTGATTGGCATGATTAAACCGCAAATCGAAAAGCATTAACTTCATTTCATAATAATTCTTCAGCTGCTTAGGTTTATTCATTTTAATTTTCATGATATACACGGTGGAGAAAATCAGTACTCAAATATTGTTAAAATAATACAGAAAGTATATATGCATGAGGTCGACATATTTCATACATGTATTACTTGCCTCTTTCCTGCGTTAAACAACACCCGTTCTCGAACAAGATATCAAAACACGCTGGGCTGACGTGACGCGTCCTCCTTACTTTTCCCACGCCAACAAAAAAGTGGTTCAAATGGCTCTGAGCTCTATGGGACTTAACATCTGAGGTCATCAGTCCCCTAGAACTTAGAACTACTTAAACCTAACTAACCTAACGACATCACACACATCCATGCCCGAGGCGGGATTCGAACCTGCGACCGTAGCGGTCGCGCGGTTCCGGACTGAAGCGCATAGAACCGCTCGACCACTACGGCCGGCTCGCGCCAACACCACCCTGCCTATAGGAGGACTCTGGTCTTCACTTCACTGCACGGAATTTCGCGCTAGGACAGTAAGCTGCTGCAGTGGGGCACAGCGGATGAACAACCAGTCCACGCCGAAAGTTTAAAAACTGTACACTGCCTACAATCAGAATTATTTGTCCCAAATTTTCGAGCGGAGTTGATTGCTGTGACTAAAATCTTGCAGGTGTGATTTTTTCTCCTTATAATATGAAGTCAAATAGGCGATCTTCAATTTAAATGAATTTGGGAGAGCAGAAAACGTATCCCCCCCCCCCTTCTGAACTTTGAAGTGGGAAGGGTGGACGAATGCCCCATCCATTCCCAACCGCTTGATACGGCGTTGCAGCCAGGTAAATGTGCTCGTTCACTAGCGGACCATACCAGCTGCAGACATCAAATCCGTTAACGACTCGTGACACCAACGACAAAAGATACAAGACAGAAGTAAAAGCCGTTTGATGAATAAATAATAATAATAATAACAAAATAATAAATATTTCGCAAATTTAGGCGGAACGATTGAAATAAATGGCATTCTTCCCCCCCCCCCCCCCCCCCCCCCCCCCGCCAATCCGTTTTCCAGAGGCCTTTAAAACGTTCTAATAACCATAGAAAGAAGGCTAGTGAACAGAAGTCACAATCTTAGGTCGAAGTAAATTAATGATAATGGTGAGTGCGCCTTTCGATTTTATATTGTGTAAATCATGGTTTTGTCAAAATGGTTTTATTATGTTGCTATGCTAGATCTGAAATCAACTCCATGAAACATGTTACTTCTCAGATTTTCGGACAAATGCAGTTCAGGCCAAGCATTTCTTCAATTCGCTATTACTTATAAATTATGCTAAACCGATACATTCGGCACTGATTTTAGCAAATTATTTTCAGAATCGATTTTTACTCTGCAGCGATATTTTATGTATCATGCTATGACTCTTATTAAAATCAAAGACATCAGCTGTACAATCAAAGTTGATGTGCATTAAAAGCTGATTTGCGCCTGTTGAGGAATTGAATCGTGGTCTTTCGCTAGCTGATCCATTCTCTGAATCCACTCCACCTGTGCAACACACACTAAGTCGAACGTGAAACGAAGTTAGAGAGGTGAACATACATGATGCGCTATACGTAACGAACAGTAAAATGCAGACTAAGGGCGGTCACTTGTGACGTGAAGGATCGTAACCTATGATGTTCAACGTCATTAGCAAGTCCTTCTTAGAAACTTCAAATCATTAGGAGCTGAAACAAAACAGGATTGTCATTAACACCGAAATTACTTTTGTACGTGCTCATAGTGCTACTAAAGCATAACCCACCATCGCAGCAATAATAAATCTCCCAAGCTCCCTTTCAGTTTTGATTCTTTGTAATCTTTCTCGATCGCGTTATACAAACTTACTTACGTATTAAGATTTCCAGTAGAACGCTAAAAAGCCCATCGCTGGACAGATTTAAATATTCAGCATATATGCCACTAGTTAACCATAGTATGCTAGCAACAATTCTTGGAAAGCGACACTCAGGCTGCTATGTATTGAATTTTGCAGGCCTTTGTGACCTAGCGGTTCTAGACGCTTCAGTCCGGAACCGTGCTGCTGCTACTGTCGCAGGTTCGAATCCTGCCTCGGGCATGGATGTGTGTGATGTCCTTAGGTTAGTTACGTTTAAGTAGTCCTAATTCTAGGAGACTAAATAAATGTCGTGTGACTAGGGCCTCCCGTTAGGTAGACCTTTCGCCGTGTGCAAGTCTTTCGATTTGAAGCCACTTCGGCAACTTGCGCGGACTGATGACCTCAGATGTTAAGTCCCATAGTGCTTCGAGCCATGTGAACCATTTCCTGCATTTTGTCCTGTAAGCTATTTCTGATTTAGTGACGATCGTTATATTTGTCTACAGCGTAAGCATAATACACGGCACGTTAAATCAAGCACTAGCAAAAATCTCTGGCACGTACGCTGTCATGTGTTGGCAGCAGTGCATAAACCACAGAAATCGTATTAGTTGCTGCGCATCTGTTGGAAGAGCGTCTCGTTCTTTCTGTTTTATGTGAAGCTTCAAGAATGGCGCAGTTTGCGTTCTGTCTCACGTTATTCGCTGCGTTATGTGAGTAAAATCAAATAAAAGAAAGGATACGGATTTTTCACTATAATGGATGACTAATAGTTTCTTAAATGTTAATAACCAAACGCGTTTGCATTATTTGTGTACGGAACATAAGCTGTGAAATAAAATTACTGTATGTCATGATTCACAATGTAAATAACGGTATTGTTTCAGCTGCTTATTTTTCAGGAAAAATATTTATTATATTTATCATATGCGACTTTTAAGAACAAATTTTACCCTGAGAGTTTTCATATTCTGTTACATGTGTTAGTCTGTAGATTTGTGGATTACGCATAATATGAAAGTTGGTACTGTTCATCCACAAGTGCTTTGTGGAAAGACATAGATGTGGAAAGGGTGTATGCGGATTCGTAAGTCATCTTCTTTCCTATATGCTAAGCTGTTCCGAGAAACCAGAAATTCAGAAATAAAGATCATGCGAGATATGGGTGATACAGTGTATCTGGAATATATACTGGTGAAATATATTAGAACCCTCATTCTTACGTATCTTAGAGGTGTACGTAGAAATATAACTCCACTCGTTTAATTTTAGTTATTTTACGATCAATTTGAAGCTGTGATAGGCTTGTTTGCGATGTTGATAGCAAAACTTTTCTTTCAACTCCACATCGCAGTCTATTTTGAATTACCAGAATGTTATTTAAGACAGTAAAACCGTCATAACTGCCATTATTCCAGAATATTATGAGTGAATTGTTACCAATTATAACACAATAACGGTGAGCAAGTTTTAAAACAGCTACAAAGTGGATTCAGCTGTGGCGAACCTTAACAACGCTATTAAATCTTAGTAGTGAGGAGTAGATTTTTCAGTAACAGTGCTTCTAACAAAGACAAAGTAATCTGTAGGAATTCTTACAATAATTTATGATAGTGCTCTGTAAGCACAGTTGTACATGACATTCTTTTCTATTAGCCTCCTTCTTTGATATTTCCAATAACAGTGTAACAGGCAAAACCCAGAAATGTTCATGACTGTCATTGCTTTTACACATCACAGAAATCAGAACTTGTTGGTATCACAGCCTTAGAATTTCAATTTCAGAGATGAACATCATTGTAGCAGGTATTAATATAACACCTAAAATAATCATATAACAAAAGACACCATTTCTCAGGAAGTAGATAGAATATTCCATTCACCTTTTCATTTGCATCAAGTACTCCAACCTCATTTGTTAATGACAGCATTACAATACAGTTTCCAAATGCTTCAGTAGACGTCTTTGCAAATGCCTCACAATCCTCAATACTGAGGTGATAATAAAGCATACAGGTATATTGATATGTAAAACACCACATCGTATTCAGAGATTTGGTTTACTTTATATAAAGACGTATGTCCTAAATTTTTTATCAGAATACTGTACGTAATGTGAGTCTGCTTCCAATACAAATTTCTTTACAGCCATTATTCACATACTCATTGAAGCTACAAGTGAAAAAATCCCAAAACTAGAAACATCAGATGACGATAACTCAAACAATATCATTCAACTTTTTATGTGAGTATTCTGAGTTATTAGTATCTGTAGACTGTGAGGTCACTTTCTTAGATAAATTCCGACAAAACATTCTTCCTTGGTGTGTTTCGTTTCAGGTATCCAAAGATCCCCAATGAACCTTGCGATTATGAGTTAAAAATATGTGGAATATACATGTGTGTAGGTGAAGCAAAAGAGAACTTGGAGGAATCTGAGATTGGTTCACAGTCACCAATTATAGGTAAATATTATTATAACTGTAACATGTTTTTATTTTCATTCATTAGGCCTGGTGGGTCAGAATTATGCTTAACTTAACACGTAAACTTCTGCTTCTATTGAACCAACTACAACTGTCTAATCTAATAAAGTTATCCTGTATTTCTTCATATTTAAATCGTTAATGCTCTTGACATCTACTTCGAACTATGGAGTTAACTTCTTAACACACTGGACTTAATTAAAGGAGCAACAGGCTTCAAATTTACTTCCACTCATTCATATTCACAATGTCTGTAGTGCCATCAGATATCGCAATGGATATGCAGGAAATGCTCCCCTGAAAAGGAGTGCCTAACCATATCTGTCTAATCCATTTGTCTTCCACCCATGATGTCTTCAAGTTAATGAGGATGCTACATAGTAATCTTTCTATCTTTCTCTTTCACTTTTTGACATTTTTATTCACCCCTGAGGCCTCAACAGCGTACAAAGAACATGTAGTTGAATCAATTTAAAGTTTTTTTTCTGAAGATTAATAATAAAATGTTTGCATCACATATATTGACTACTAATATGACTCTGCTCTTGGTCATCAGTTTTTACTTTTTAAGAATTTTTTTTTCTAGTGTTGAACTAATTTTCACTGTTGACATTGTTTTCTATGCCAAAACAATAACATTTATTTACGCAAGAAACTTAAGTGTCTTGCATCAGATTTTCATATTTTCTCATTTCTGATGTCGTGCACTCTCTCCTACTGCATAGGACTACATGCTAAACTGAGACTGGAGCACCAAATCCCTTTGACAGGAAGAAACAACTTTTCTAGAGTGCATCTGAAGTACATGTCTTCCATAAGACTGGACTGCTGAAATTATTTTAATTTCAAAGTTTCTTTTCTCAATGGTACTGTATTATGACAATCAATAATTTATACCATTGTCATAACAGTACTTAAATATTCTCTTCTCCCCTAATGACCAGCACCAACCCAACATAGCATGAATTTGGGGTTACCTAAAGCTAGGAAATGTCTGCTGGTCTTGTTTTACTTTTTAACCCTATTATATATAGTGTCTTGAAAGATGCTACTACCATGTAGGAAAAATTGAAACATACCAGCCAGACCACAATACCAGATAAGCACAATCTGCATTATATTATAAAATGAACAGTTTTTGAAGAATATTCTGTGAAACATGAATGGCAGAATGGGAGTCTGCTGAATTATGGGAAACATCTGGGTCAGATAAATGGGTATCAAGGTCGCATTGTTGTACTTACAATTCTTGTAGGAGGTGATCTATTCCTTCAGTGGTGTAGCCAACTGTTTGCACCTGCTGTAGATCGTAGCACTTATCTCAGTTTACAGTCAGCTTTATTGTTAAACAGTACTGGTTTGCATTTTGACGTGTGATAAATGCTGTGCACATACATGGAAAATTACACATATTTGTGATGTGATCATTTTCATGTATTAGTTTATACATGTGCAGTGGAAACAGAAAAAAATTTTATTGGAACTTGGGGTACAGCCGGCCGATGTGGCCTAGCGGTTCTAGGCACTTCAGTCTGGGATTGCGCGACCACTACGGTCGCAGGTTCGAATCCTGTTTCGGGCATTGATGTGTGTGATGTCCTTAGGTTAGTTAGGTTTAAGTAGTTGTAGGGGACCTATGACCTCAGATTTTAAGTCTCATAGTGCTCAGAGCCATTTCAACCATTTTTTTTTTTTTTTTTTTTTTTTTTTTTTTTTTTTTTTTTTTTTTTTTTTTTTTGAAACAGATAGTTCCACCTTAGTTGTGGCTGTCAACAAGAAGTCTTTCCTACAACTCAAGCAATAATTATTCAGCAATCTCTAATACACTTGCGCCATGATATAAATCATTCTTGTAATGTGTATCAATTATTTTACAGAGTAACTCTTTTGAGTGTTTTGTCTTCAGCTGTAATAAATATACTTTGTTCAACACCTACTAGGAACATTTGTTTTCATAATTCTTTTAGTCGCTGTTGCCAAAACTGAAATGTGAATTTATACTGAAATTCATAGTTTTTAAAAATTTCACATACATTAGATACTAAGTTAAAAATAATACAGTACTACTTCAAACAGAATGCAGTCTGAGGAAGGAATTGTTTGAGTAAATTCCATAGATAAATAATTATCCTGAATGTGGGGGTAATCAGTAAAATCTCATAAGACAGGTAGACTCAAGTGAGATATGATTATTTGTGGCAACTGCATCTCAGGAATGAGTCCAGTTCTTCACAGCAGTTGCTGGTTACCCTTACTTCTATAAAATGAGTATAGATTTAAGGAATAGATGTAAATAATTTTATTCATACATTAAACTTTCTATCAAAATCAGTTTACCTTGTTACACCCGATATAAGCATTTGATATAGCCAAGTTCTTAAGAAATGATTGCTGCTCTTGAAAATACACTAAAATTTTGTGACTTAAGTATTAATTCTATAATTTGACTTACAATTACACATGGTAATGTAATACAGAGGTCAATTTGTTGCAGACACAACTGTGAAGCAAGTATCTAATGAAAATAAGAAGTGCTTTTGTAGCAGTAAAGCAGAAGAGCTATTCGTTAAACAAGAGGTAATGAAAGTGGGAGATCTGCATTTTGTAGATTACAGGTAAATTGATAGTTATTAACTACATAACACATACTTGTTTACGTTTCTTTGGTGACTGATGATTTTTGTTTTCATAGGGTACAAGAAGATTTTGAAAATGGCTACAACTATCTAATACATGACTGGAACTTAACCGTATTCACAGAAATTCCAGATGAGGTAAGCCTCTCGGTGTATACAACTATAATTGAATGATCTGCCCTTGAAACTTTCATATTAATCTCATGGAGCCATGGACATGACTCTGAAAATATTATTAGTTTTATTAATAACAAGTAAGACTAATACTGGCACTGAAGGTAGTAGGATGCAGGAAGTATGTGATAAATATACCACAGCTTGTCACTATTTAAATCTTCATCTAAAGAATAAATAATACTAGAACTGCTGGATTTTTAGAACCCCTTAGAACCACAGTTAGGACAAAAATGTCCAATCCATAGTTCATATGTTTACAGCTTGTTCCTAGCCTTTTCTGTTTTGTTGGATCAGTTTTTCTGTAACAGATAGTTGATTCAATGACCATTATTATGTTTTACCTCCAAGCACTGAATATTTTCATTTTATTGTCCAAATCAACTTAAAAATGCAATTAGTGTCGACATGTTCATAATATTGTAAAGAAATATTGTGTTCTTATAGACATGCAAACCAGTTTGCAAACAAAATTATATTTTTTTTCAAGTAAACAAAAACATTTAATACAGAGTCAGTATGTTAACACAATCTAACAGAAGTGTGCACTTTGATACACATTATCTTAAGTTAAACATTAGTTTGTCTGTGTAATCTGTTCCTGTTAGATACTAACAGATCATCATTGTCTGTAGACTAGACTCTGTAATGTATACAGACATAGGGAAATGTCATAAAACATTTCTTGTAGACTGGCCTTGGTTTCTGCTACACCATGAGCTTGAGAAGAAATCTTGTGATGTTGTTTTGAGCTTTGCTACATCTCTATAGATGACCCAGCCATTGATGCCTGCTAAATAGAGAATATTGTAAAAATATCAATGGGCCATATTCTTCCAGCATATTTCACTTAGTAGTTGTGAGCAACCTGGTCAACAACATTTACTCTGTATATGGTTTCATTGTAATATGTCACTGTTAGGCTTTGGGTTCACGTCAGTTCAGATTTGTAAATCTGTATGCAAGGAACAGAACTATCACAAACATGCCTGGCTTTCCCTGGCATACTATAAGGTTCATATCACCTTTTTTTTAAAAGTTGCAGTTTTGAATAGTTTCTTGTGAGCTTTCTTCATGCATTCTGGCATGCCCATTCTAATTCTGTTTATTGTACCAAGGAAGGTTGTCTGGTTGGTTTTCAGATATCACACAAGAGAAAGTGGCACAAAGAAGTTCTCACACAGAAAATTTCTTCCTTTATTTAGGTATAGGGTAGAAGTTTCTTCAGTGCAAAATTACTACAATATTCACCATCAGGACAAGTTTAATCTTTGCCATGCCATGGGAAAGCATTTATCACATATTTGTAATCTTTATTGACATCTATCCAGTATCTCTGCCCATACGAGTTAGATTTTGAGGACATGAAAGGAGAACCCAATATCTACACTTAGGCAGAAACTACTGCTCATCAGCACAAATTACAGACAGGAAACATACATGTTTTGACAGTGTGTTATGAATAACTTCCATACATTTTACATGACAGAGTACTTATCGTTAGTTAGCCTCTCCAAATGTGTCAACACAAACCAAACCCAAGACACCTCATGATTTCCTTTAAGTGATTACAAGTCATCATAAACTTGCAAAGTTGTATTTTCCATTTTGTGACAAGAGAAGTTCTGTTCCTTTGGATTCAACAGCATCTCTATCATACAGAACGACTATCAAGCTGTTCGAGCTGTAATGACAGTTCAACATCTCCCATTGCTTTATGTGCCTCTGTTCCAGTGCATTTCTGAATATATTTCAGAACACATTCATCAGTAAACAGAAATGTACAGTCTCAGAAAACATTTTGTTCCTTACCTTTTACACTACTATGTACACATGGAGATTCATCAGAATTTTTTCACTGACGTATCCAAGCTCCGTCCTGTACATTGTTGTACATCACAATGAAAATCAGTCAAAATAATGTCTATATCCTCTCCTTTGGATTCAACTTCTTTGATATTATTTATAAAAGCCAACATCTGGTGATCCATGAAAACTTGTAGCTGCCTTGACAACATAAATTTGTTGTAGTTGGCTGGATACTAAATTGTTGTACTGGATTGGGGATTATTGTACCTTGAGAATAGTGTACCTGGAACAAATGATGCTTCTTGGTCAGTGTTTCAATGTTATGACCTATTTTAGAATCTCATAAAGAAATACATATGAGAGACCACCATTTGTACTATTTTGTTTTTGGCGTGTGACTTGAGTTAGTGATGGTGGAACATTCGTAAATATTTGTAGTTATGCGCACTTAAGTGCTGTACTGTTATTAAAGCTTTTTGGAAAATATTGTTAATTTTTCAGGTAAAGAATTTTATGATGAGTAAAATGCAAGTAAATTTGAGAACTAGTTATATAATATGTGGGCAGTTAAGCCATACTTTGTGAGTCATGCACCATCTTGTACCTTGAAACAAACAGAGGTCTTCTAACCTGGGACCTTAAAAATTTTCCCTCCCTTTCAGTTGGAAATTTGTGTTAGTTTTCAATAACAGTTATTTAAAATGTTTTTACTTCTAATTTGACTTTTGATTACACTTCTACTTAATTTTATTTCATTGCTGACTGTTGTTATGTTATACAGTAATAGATATAAAATTAAATACAGTACTGACAAGATTTTCTCATTTGCAACACTTTTTGCCTATTCAAAAAGCACATATGTTGTTGTGTCATGTACTTGTGAAATTATACTTGAAGTGTTTTACATTTTATGACTAGGCATTTCATTTTGCAGCATTATGAAAACCCCAGTGTAATTCACTGTATAAGCAAGAATACATGTATGGTAAGTAAGGAAACATTCTGCATATTCTGTTACATAAATTTCTTTGTCTGCTTACATACTTCACTCCTGGATGGCTGGACCCCATCCATTAATGTAGCAGTCACTTTGCAGTGTCTGACTGTTTCATGATTCCTTTGTGCTTGTTGATAATAATATGTTTTAATGCAGATAGGTATTTATTTTATTATGACTAGAATGTGTTGTCAACAGTGATTTGTAACAGGAATTATAACATGTGATTGTACTGATCAAATGAGGATATAGTTACATATTATAAACTTACTTTCTATCCAGGAATGCAAATGAGCTCTGTGGTAAACCTCAGTTTTAAGTGAATGAACATTTATGTAGATCATAAGTCTTACTAACAATTATGGTCCACAGGATAACTGCTTAGCTTGAAAATTCTTTATCACATCACTATATGTGCTGACCAACTTATTGGTGACTTTTATGAATTTTACTTCGGGGAGAGGTTTGTTTCTTTTGTAACTGCACATAAACCTTCACATTGTTCCTAGACTATGTTAGGCAAGTTGTTTGTGGCAGTATATTGCTGATCATTGTTGTAAGTCTATACACAGAAATTTACCATAAAATGCATTAAACTTGACCAAAGATTATTGAATTTTTGGCTCATTAATTCTATTGTTTCATTCAAAATTATATGTTTATTCACTCTGTTATGGATGAATATTTCCATTTTCATTTCCTCTATGGTGTATATGCTTTCCTTTTTTTCAGTTGGCTGCAGAATTTCCAGGTTGTTAACAGTTTTCAAAGAGTGGCCTTTGTCTTTAATATGTGCTGGAATAGGTGTCCTGTTGTGCTTCTCTAATGTGTACCAGCTTAAGTGTGCTGTAATCCTAATTTCAGTATGTACAACTGTTTTTCCTGTGCATCCTGAAGATGCCAGAATTACCTAGAATTGCATTTTTGTATTTTACATTGAATACAGATCTTTACTAGTAGACTTCCTCAAAATATCAAAATGCAGTTGCTAGTTCTCTTTAGAGATCTACATTTCAAAGAGGACTATGGTGTTATTCACTTCATGCCCATGGGTGATTGTTATGCAGATGGCAGCACTTATGAAAATTATTGTCATTTCATCACCTGTTCAGCTGAACATAATGGGAATGTCATCTACATACAATTTGATATTATTTGTGATACCTTTATTCAGTTTCTTTAATTTTTCTAAATGGTTGACAAACATTTCTGCTATGTAGCCATTATTTGGGTTTCCCACAGAAAGTCAGAAGTCCTGCATGTAAATGTCATTGTTGAAAGAGAAATCGCTATGTAAGGTTACAAAACTAAGCATGTCTATAAGTACAATAACTTCTAGACAGTTCATTATTTCATTTTTCATAAAATTACTTCTGAGGTGGCACAGTCATTAGCAGACTGGACTCATAATTTGGGGAATGGTGATTAAAATCCTTGTCCAGTCATCCAGATTTAGGTTTTTCATTATTTCCCTAAGTTGCTTTAGGCAGGTACCGTTATGGCTCCTTTCAAAAGAGCATGCTCAATTTCCTCTGCATCCTTTCCCCAATCCAAGCTTCTACCATTTCTCTAATGGCCTTATTGTTGATAGAAAGTTAGACTCTTGTCTTCACTTCCTTCTGCCTAACTTCCACAGATACTAGTATACAGGGTTACTAGACTGAGACGACATATGTCATGGGACAGCGATATGGACATATGCTGGTGGCAGTAGTACCACATAAATAAGGTATAAAATGCAGCGCGTTATAAGAGCAGTTATTTGTACTCAGGTAATTCATGTAAAAAGGTTTGCAATGTAATTATGGCCACATGATGGCAATTAACAGGTTCTGAATATAGAATAGCAGTAGGAGCTAGACGCATGCAACATTCCATTTCAGAAATCATTAGAAAATTAAGTATTTTTAGATTGACAGAGTTTATGAGACAATCAAATTTCAGGCGTTACCTCTCTTCACAGTCAAAACAGTGGCCAACGGTCTTCACTTAGTGACCAAGTGCAGCAATGTTTGCCTAGAGTTTCAGTGCTAACAGACAAACAACACTGTATGAAATAACTGCATAAATCAATGTGAGATGTAAGACAAAAGTGTCCATTAGGAAAGTGCAGTGTTATTTGGCATTAATGGGCTATGGAAGCAAATGATCAATGCAAGTACTTTCTTAACAGTACGACATTACCTGCAGCACCTCTCCTGGTTTGTTACCATTCCTGTTGGACCATAGATGACTGGAAAATCGTGGGCTGGTCAGATTTGTCCTGCTTTCAGCTGGTAAGAGCTGATGGCAGGGTTTGAGTGTGGTGCAGACCCCATGAAGCCATGCACCCAATTTATCAACAAGGCATGGTGCAAACTGGTGGTGCCTACATAATGGTGTTGCCTGTGTTTACACATTGTGGACAGGGTCCTCTGGTCCAACTGAAGTGATCATTTATTGTAAATAGCTATGTTCAACAAGTTGGACACCATTTACAGCCACTCATGGATTTCATGTTCCCGAGCAACAATGCTGGGCCACAATTGTTCGCAATTGATTTGAATAACAGTCTGGATTAATTGGTTTGAATAACAGTCTGGACTATTTGAGCAAACGATTTGGTCACTCTGAATGCCTGACATCAACCCATTGAACATTTTATAGGACACAATCAAGAGGTCATTTCATGCACAGAATCCTGCAGTGGCTACAGTTTTCCAATTATGGGTGGCTATAGAGGCAGAATGGCTCAATATTTGTGCAAGAGACTTCAAGTGGCTTGTAGATGCCACACTATGTCGAGTAGCTGCACTGCACCAGGCCAATGTATGTGCAACATGACATTGGGAGGTATCCCATGAATTTTTTCACCTCAGTGTGTATCAAGTGACAGAAATCTGACTTGAGTTAGAACATTTTATGACAGGACTAGTAAGCCTGATTATGTTATTTGTACTGTTGGTATGTTCATAGCACTTGTCTGTGGAATATGATTTTTCGTATGTATATTTATCTACTAATGTATCGTTAACTAGTTAGCTGTCTGTAAATTTTTCTGGCAATAATTAGATGTATTGTTCTTATAAATATTTTGCTGCACTGTGAGTGTAGGAGCAGCAGGATTCTTTCACAAATGCAGTGTGCTTCAGATTTGTTGAAAGAAACTTTGTTTGTTGGTCAAGTCAGATTTCCAGTATGTACCTTGTGTTTATTTCTCTGCAGAATCCAGTTGACCTCATGCTTTATTTGCCGGTAACGATTAATTACTTTCAATAGAAGAGTACTTGTGCACATTTTAAGGTGGATTAGGATCTGTGTTAAGCAGCATTTCACATTGACTTTCTTTGTTTCATAAATTACTATAGACTGCTTACATTGTCTTGGTCTCTCACATCATCTTGTGTCCTAGAAACAGTGATGCAAAAATTATGAAAGAAACTGGGGTCAGTGTTTCTGCCCAAACCCTGTCAAAATCAGTGGCTTTATTCACTACTAGCTCTTTTATTTGCCCATAACACTGTTGCAACACACAATCATTCTTTGACTCCATTCCCTTCCTCTAACTTCATTTTCAGATTATGTATGACTCACAGTATATCAACTATCCTTACTCTTGCAGCAATAATATCAATAGCTTTATCACATTCCACATGTATTCTGAAAGTACCTAGGATTTCTAACACCAAACTTAGATCCTAATTCTGTTTTCAATTTGCTCAATGTCATACTGAATTTGTAGGTCTACTGGGAGCTTCCTGTTACATTCTGGAGTTTTATTTTATATTTTCTTGTTATGTAGGTTACATAGTAATAGAATCCATTACATAAGGTTATATATATATGAAGAGTTACTATTTACATTGCAATATTGTTGAATATATGACATACTCGTGATAATGCTTGTCGCATTCCCTTCAGTCATCACAGTTTTCTTCCTAGAAATTATCTAGGTCTCTTAAATTTTGATTGTTTACTAAAATGAGATACACAGTAAAAGTTGCACTGGATGATCAGCAGCTTCCAGGTGAATTAAATTCATTATCTTGTTGACTGCAGTCTCTGTGAAATCATTCAAAAGACACATCAAAGCAGCAGTTTTCATGTTCCAGACACTCATTTCCCCTTATCTACAGATAACATATCTGTAACTGCCGATGTAGTTTCACAACTGTTTAGCCTTGATTTCTACGTTCTAAGTTGAACGTCTTACAGACTGATGACGCATGTGTACTGTAAAACTAAAACATTTTAGCCATAAGTGACTGGTGCCCAATTAAATGTATATCATAATTCAACATATATTGTTTAGCCAAAAGTTATACACATTTGTTATATGTTATCAGATAAGGATTCCACTTACTCTACACATTTTTATTTGTCTGTATTTAAATGCAATTTTACATCACACATTTTTTTATATAAATGTTGTAGCTTTAATCTGATTCCAAACCATTTGAAACATTTCTTCCAAGCACATGAACATCTTGCAGCAATTAGGGCACAACTGAATGCATCCTTGATATCTTCAATCATCTTGGCATTACTTAATACTCAAAGCAGCCTTGACAACTTCAAGCAGCTTTCCATCAAATACTGCAATTTGTATATCTGTGGCTGGTCTATATGCTTGTACAACAGATACAGTGGCAGGAGATATCCTAAAGCACCATAACCATTCCCCCACACAACCAACAACTATAGACTCAAGTGACAAATATCACTGGACAGATCCTAGTATCATGTGAGACATTATTTTGTCCAGTGTAGTGCAGTAAGTAGGTGTAGCTTGGACTCAACAAGTTTTTGGAAGCCTCCTGCAGCCTCTACAGTCATCCATAATCACCGAAGTGTTGCTGGTGCAGGATTTTGTGCAGCAAATGACCTCTTGATTGTTGTTGTTGTTGTGGTTGTTCTTGTTGTTGTAGTCTTCAGTCCAAAGACTGGTTTGATGCAGCTCTCCATGCTACTCTATCTTGTACAAACCTCTTCCCTCTAAGATTTATACCCTCCAAGCTTCACTCCAATACTAAATTGGTGATCCCTTGATGCCTCAGAACATGTCCTACCCTTCTTCTAGTCAAGCTGCACCACAAATCCTTCTCCCCAATTATATTCAGCATTTCCTCATTAGTTACATTAGCTATCATTTAATCTTCAGCATTCTTCTCTATCGCCACATTTCAAAAGCTTCTATTCTCTTCTTGTCTAAACTGTTTATCATACATGTTTGACTTCCATAAATAGCTATACTCCATAAAAGACTTCCTGACACTTACGTCTATACTCGATGTTAACAAAATTCTCTTCTTCTGAAATGCTTTCCTTTCCATCACCAGTCTACATTTTATATTGTCACTACTCTGACCATCATCAGCTATTTTTCTGCCAAATAGGGAAACTTATCTACTACTTTTGCTTGGCTCTGAGCACTATGGGACTTAACTTATGAGGTCATCAGCCCCTTAGAACTACTTAAACCTAACTAACCTAAGGACATCACACACATCCATGCCCGAGGCAAGATTCGAACCTGCAACCGTAGCGGTCGCGCGGTTCCAGACTGTAGTGCATAGAACCGCTCGGCCACTCCGGCCGGCTGATCTACTACTTTAAGTGTCTCATTTCCTTATCTAGCTCCCTCAGAATCACCTGATTTAATTCGACTGCATTCCAGTATCATCATTTTTCTTTTGCTGATCTTCATCTTATATCCTCTTTTCAAGACACTGTCCATTATGTTCAACTGCTCTTCCAAGTCCTTTGCTGTCTCTGACAGAATTACAGTGTCATCAGCAAACCTCGAAGTTTTTATTTCTTCTTCCTGGACTTTAATTCCTACTCCAAATTTTTCTCTTGTTTCCTTTACTGCTTGCTCAATATACAGATTGAATAATATCAAGGGGAGGCTACAACCCTGTCTCACTCTCTTATCAACCACTACTTTTCTTTCATGCCCCTCAACACTTATATCTGCCATCTGGTTTCTGTACAAATTATAAACAGCCTTTCGCTCCCTGTATTTTACCGCTGTAGCTTCAGAATTTGAAACAGAGTATTACAGTCAACATTGTGAAAAACTTTCTCTAAGTCTACAAATGATATAACCATAGGTTTGCCTTTCTTTAACCTATCTTCTAAGGTAGGTCATATGGTCAGTATTGCCTCACATGTTCCTACATTTCTACAGACTCCAAAATGATGTTCCCCATTTTTGGAATTATAACTCATTAAACTGGTATCCTGGTAATTTTCACACCTCTCAGACCAGCTTTCTTTGTAATTGGATTTATTATATTCTTCTGAGAGCATTTCACCTGTCTCATACATCTTGCTCACCAGATGGAAGGGTTTTGTCATGGCTGGATCTCTCAAGGCTATCAGTAGCCCTAACGGAATGTTGTGTGCTCCTGGGGCCTTGTTTCAACTTAGATCTTTCAGTGCAATGTCACACTCTTAAATCAGTATCATATCTCACAATTCATTTTCATCTACTTCCTCTTTCATTTCCAAAATATTACCCTCACGTACATTGCCCTTGTATAAACCCTCTATCTACTCCTTCAACCATTTTACTTTCCCTTCTTTGCTTAGGACTGGTTTTCCATCTGAGCTGTTGATATTCATACTGGAGGTTCTCTTTTCTCCAAAGATCTTTTTAATTTTCATATAGGTGCCATCAATCTTATCCCTAGTAATATATGCTGCTACATCCTTGTATCTGTTCTCTACCCAGCCCTGCTACCCATTTTGTACTTCTTGTTGATCTCATTTATGAGACATTTGTGCTCTTTTTAACCCAATTCATTTACTGCATTTTTATATTTTCTCCTGTCATCAATTATGTCCAGTATCTCCCACATTACTGAAGGATTTTTACAAGCAATTGTCTTTTTACCTACTTGATCCTCTGCTGCCTTCACTATTTGATCTCTCTAACCTCCCCATTCTTCTGCACCTGTATTTCTTTCCCCTGTTCTTGTCAATCGTTCCTAAGGCTCTCTCTGAAACACTCTAAAACCTCTTCCTCTTTCAGTTTATCCAGGTTCCATCACCTTAAATACCTACCTTTTTGCAGTTTTTTCAGTTTTTATCTACAGTTCATAGCCAATAAATTGCGGTCAGAGTCCACATATGTCCCTGAAAATGTCTTATAGATTAAGATCTGGTTCCTAAATCTATGTCTTACCATTATATAATCTATCTGAAACCTTCTGGTGTCTCCAGGCCTCTTCCATGTATACAACATTCTTTCATGGTTCTTAAATGAAGTGTTAGCTCTCGATTTTGGTCCATAAATGATTGTCGGGTTTATGTCTGGTTACCTGAGTGGCCAAATCATTGGTTCAAATTGTCTGAGATGTGCATTGTCATCTATAAAAATTACTTCATTTTTGGGGAACATGAAGTCTATGAATGGCTTCAAATGGTCCCCAAGTAAGTGAACATAATCATTTGAAGTCAATACCATTATGGAGCCATGACCAGCTTGCACAGTGACTTGTAGACAACTTGACTCCATGGCTTAGTTGGGTCTGCACCATACTCTAACCTTACCATTAGCTCTTACCAGCTGAAATCTGCACTCATCTGACCAGGCCAACGTGTTCCAGTCATCTGGGGTTCGCCTAATGTGATCACAAGCCCAGGAGAGCTGTTGCAGGTGATGTTATGTTGTTATCAAACCCACTCACATCAATCGTCTGTTGCCATAGCCCATTAACACCAAATTTCACTGCACTTTTCTGATTGATACATTCATTATATATGACACATTGGTTTCTGTGCTTATTTCCCACAGTGTTGCTTGTCTCTTAACACTGACAACTCTACACAAATGCATTGAAGCATGACTGTATTTGTCATGGTATACTACCCACAAGTTCATCAAGGAACTGTTGGTCCTCAATGGTGATTCGGTGTAAATCCCTCAGAGTGGTTGCTGGGTCATGTCGTCCATAAACAGTCCTTTTCCATCTATCCCTGCCATGTTCAATAGGGTTAATTTCTGGAGAACATGCTGGACACTCTAGTCAAGCGATGTCATTGTACTGAAGGAAGTAATTCACAAGATGTGCATGATGGGGGCGCAAATTGTCATCCATGAAGATGAATGCCTCTTACGGCACTTTCCATGACCACCAGCGGCGTACATTGGCCCCACATAATGCCACCCAAAAACAGCAGGGGACCTCCATCTTTCTGCACTCACTAGACAGTGTGTCTAAGGCATTCAGCCTGACCTGGTTGCCTCTAAACATGTCTCCGATGATTGTCTGGCTGAAGGCATAGGCGACAATCACTGGTGAAGATAATGTGATGCCAGTCCTGAGCGGTCCATTCGGCATGTTGTTGGGTCCATCTTTGCCATGCTGCATGGTGTTGTGGTTGCAAAGCTGGATTTCGCCATGGAGGTCGGGGGTGAATTTGCATATCATGCATCCTATTGCACATAGTTTAAGTTGTAACACAACGACCTGTGGCTGCAAAAAAAGTATTATTCAACATGATGGTGCTGCTGTCATGGTTCCTCCGAGCCATAATCCATAGACAGTGGTAATCCACTGCAGTAGAAACCCTTGGGCAGCCTGAATAGGGCATGTCATCGACAGTTCCTGTTTCTCTGTATCTCATCCATGTCTAAACAACATCACTTTGGCTCACTCCGAGACACCTGGATTGTTGAGAGCTTTTCCTGGCACAAAGTAACAATGCAAACGTGTTCGAACTGCATTACTGACCGTCTAGACTACAGACAAC
Organism: Schistocerca serialis cubense; assembly: GCF_023864345.2. Classification (NCBI taxonomy): domain Eukaryota; kingdom Metazoa; phylum Arthropoda; class Insecta; order Orthoptera; family Acrididae; genus Schistocerca; species Schistocerca serialis. Next base: position 530,693,042 of record NC_064640.1, read on the forward strand.
ACGAGCCATGTACCTCCCTTCCTGGTGGAATGACTGGAACTGATTGGCTGTCAGTCAAAGTCCTATAGACATACAAATGCTGTAAATGTAGGATTACCTTTACTTAAACTTTCTTGCATGTCGTTACTTTTCTGCAAAAGCCCAGGACTGAATTTCCCTGAGGTCAGCTTATACTAGCTGTACCATTCTTCTGTAAATAAGTTGTGTCAGTACTTTGTGACAATGATTATTTAAACTGTTGGTTTTTTAATACTCACACCTGTATAAGCCTGCCTTCTTTTTGTACTCATGCTGAAGTTCAGGATATTTCATCTACCCCATTTATCTTTAGCTGCAAGTGAAATAGTTTCTTCATGACTGGCTTTCCAAATGATATCAACCTTTCTGAGGGAATGAAATTAAAGTGAAATCAGACCTTTAGCTGCTTACAGTCATTGATAAATAGCAATGGGGACAGTTGAAAATGTGTGGCCCCGACTGGGACTTGAACCCATGATCTCCGGCTTACAAGGCAGATACTCTATCCACCTGAGCCACCAAGGATACAGAGGATAGTGCAACTGCAGATACCTAAATCTGCCACATTCCCCAAAAGACACACATTCCCAGCATAATGTCCACATACAACATTTGTAGTGTCCCTGCCCACTATACTCATTACTAAGGGCAGTCAATCTTCTGATTCCCGTAAGAGTTTGGGCAATATGAGTGCATCCACACTGAAGAAGATCATTGGCCATTAAGCCTTATCTACATGAAGATGGTATCTGTTCTTTCAGACATGTCCAAAAGAAAGTTCATAACCAATAAATTGTGGTCAGTGTCCACATCTGCCCCTACGAATGTCTTGCAATGTAAAACCTGGTTCCTAAATCTCTGTCTTAACATTATATAATCTATCTGAAACCTTCTGGTGTCTCCAGGCCTCTTCCACATATACAATCTTCTTTCATGAGACTTAAACACAGTGTTAGCTATGATTAAGTTATGCTCTGTGCAAAATTCTACCAGGTGGCTTCCTCTTTCATTCCTTATGCCCAGTCCATATTCAACCACTACTTTTCCTTCTCTTCCTTTTCCTACTGTTGAATTCCAGTCCAACATGACTATTAATTTTCATCTCCCTTAATTGTCTGAATAATGTCTTTTATCTCATCATACATTCCTTCAATCTCTTCATCATCTGCAGAGCTAGTTGGCATTTTAACTTTTACTACTGTTGTAGGTGTGGGCTTCATGTCTATCTTGGTTACAATAATGCAATCACTATGATGTTGATAGTGGCTTATCCACATTTCTATTTTTTTTATTCATTATTAAACCTACTACTGGATTACCCATATTTGATTTTATATTTATAACCCTGTTTTCACATGACCAGAAGTCTTGTTCCTCCTGCTACCAAACTTCACTAATTCCCACTATATCTAACTTTAACCTATCCATTTACATTTTTAAATTTTCTAGCCTACCTGCCTGATTAAAGTATCTGACTTTCCATGCTGTGATTCACAGAACATCACTGTTGATTGTCCTGATAACAATCTCGTCCTGAGTAGTCCCGGGACGGAGATTTGAATGGGGGACAATTTTACCTCCGGAATATTTTACCCAAGAGGATGTCATCATCATTTAACCACACAGTAAAGTTACATGCCCTCAGGTAAAATTATGGCTGTAATTTCCCCTTGCTTTCAGCCATTTGCAGTAACAGCACAGCAATGCTGTTTAGGTTGATGTTGCAAGGCCAGTTCAGTCACTCATCCAGACTATCGCCTTTGCAACTACCTCACCAAGCCTTCCCGTTCATTGAAGGTAGTAGGAACTTTGCTGTTGGATGCTCACCACTAACTCTTTCATGATTTGTCTGTAAGGTTGTATCTTCGGGAGTTGTGAGATAAACTTGTAAATTCTGTTTGTTGAATGCTAGAGAAAGCTGTTTTGTAGCAGCTTCACAACTGCAAGTGCACTTGCATGTGAGGGGTGTTTGTGGCAACTTCAGCTGGTATTATCTGCATTGATGACTCCTGTATCTGAAGAATGTTTTCACCACTGCACTGCAAAAGTAACTATGCTCTTTGAAGTCATTACTGCCCAGGTTTCAGGACAAAAAGTAAATTCAGGCGATCAAATTCACAAGGAGAATTGCCTATTAGTGCGTAGTTATATATATGATGGTTTGTAACTGATCTGATCTGGTAATGCACCTTTGATGGTCTCGTAATCTATGGTCTTGAATCAGTCATCTGCTATTAATGGGTTGGAATGACATATATTAAAAGACATATACTACACTGTAGCTCATAGTAATCAATTCCTTCAAATTTATTAAAATGCAATTTTCTGTTCTGATAATTATCTTTTTTAGCAATCTATAATCTATATATTTTATTCAGACTGGAAATGTACAATAATTAATCAACAGTCTCACATGTCATTGGCGACAAATTAGATCAAAATGCACAAATATTTTACTTATATACAGTTTCCTAATCACTGACATTAATTTTTGATACCTCCAGACTATACATATTGTTGTGAACCTGCAACTGATTATGATATGATGTGTACTTTTTGGTAACTAAACCAGGACTTGCTGATACTAACTTCTGAAATACAGATCTTGACAATTTAGTTAGTAGACACTGACTGAAAGAAGGATTGTCCTGCACAACTGTTAACAGATTTGTGTCCATGAATAATAGTCACAATTTGTTGTTGTATTCTACTATTTAACAGTAAAGGTAGCAAAATATGAGGTTATATCTAAAAACACAGATGATGTGACTTACAGAACGAAAGTGCTGGCAGGTCGACACACAAATATACACACGAAATTCAAGCTTTCGCAACAAACTGTTGCCCCATCAGGAAAGAGGGAAGGAGAGGGAAAGACGAAAGGATGTGGGTTTTAAGGAAGAGGGTAAGGAGTCATTCCAATCCCGGGAGTGGAAAGAGGTTCCAAATTTATAATAGCAAAACAACAAGTCTTTTTAACATGATCTGGGTAATGAGGCTATTAACAAAATTATGGGCACTGCTTCCTCAAGTATTTCCACAGAATGCTAAAAATGATTTTTTTAATGAGCTCTAATGAAAGTAGGCAGTTTTGAAATCAGAAAAATCTGGGCTAAAAAATCAGTAATTGTGAAGTTATTTCATGAATAATAAATTTTTATGATTTCCTGCTTGAACAAGAAATTAGCTAATTTATATAACAGCGGTAAATGTGAGACCTTAGTTTCTCCTGGCATATGCAATGTTCAGATAACTTACAGGAATCCAACCATGTAACATCATCAGGATGACAGGAGCACAGCCTTCGATTTTCCAAGGAATTTTGCCCTGAAAAGGGATAGGCAAGGATGTGCTCCTGTCTAAATAGAGATGATGTCAGTTAGCTTCATTCCCATAAGCTATTTGAACAGTTGGATATGTGTCATTCCTAAAATGAGAATAAAGAAAAAATTGTATTGATATCAGGACTGTTCCAAGGGCAAGTAGTATGGTCCCATCTTGATTTGTTACAGATTCTCTTTGTTAACTCTATCTTCTCAATTTTCTTTTCACGCAGAAAAAATTGGAGCCATAACTGCCAGTTTTTCCTGGACAGTGAAGTAGGTGATCAGTTTCAAAAGCGAAATATTCTATTTCAATGCAAATATTGTGAACTTCACCTCCTGTCTTTTCTATTCATCCCAGAAACTTTGTGGTCATTGCTGCAGAGAGCATAGTTGCCTTTGTGGTTGGCGCAGAACATATAATGCGGGTTTTGTCCACTTTTTTGCAAGTTGTCCATCATTTGAGTGCTGTAGTTATGTGTCCATAGTGCTGTTTTGCTCTCAGAAGTACACCCATCCCTTTTGGAATTTTTTTTTAAAATTTCATTAGACATAGTGTTCCCAAGAGAATTTCAAGCTCCTCCCACATAGAGTCCTGCCTGCCTCAGTAAACTGTTTGTAACTTAGGTTCAGTAGGTTCTCCAGAACTTGTCACCTGATGACTATTTCACAACAACAGCCATCCACCGTTCACCACATAGCACACCTTAAGACTGAGCTTTTCTTGAAATAGAAGTTTGTACTACCCCTATGTTCCAGGCAGTTTAAGCCAAGATTCCCACTGCCTCTTAAGAGACTTCGTTCTACTGCCAAATTGTGTGGTGCTTGCCAAAATATGTTCAAATGGTTACACAAAGCTGGTAACACTCACCAGACTCCACCTCAGGAAGAACATGTTTGTCAAGGTCATACTCCACCAACAAAGACTTGAGATGGAGTCACCTAAGTTACTCAAGATGACGTGGCACATCAAATGTGTGTTATAGTATCCAAGTAATAAATGAAGAATATGGTTACTAGTATGAATTTCAACAACAGTAGTTACGTGAGCTTTTTTGGACATGGTACCAGAAGTGTCATGGATATGTTTCCCTGATGATGCTGTTGTTCTTAGACTTTCACTGAAATACTATTTGTAACTTTAGTTGCACTCTCTCATTCTTTACAGAAGACACAGCAATCTGTAGGAGTTGTTAATGATGAAAATGGAACAAAATGTACCAAGTCTGATTCGATATCTATCTGCTGCAATGGCATTATGAGATCTATCTGCTGCAATGACTTGTAAATAAATCCTGGTCTAGAGGAATGTAAAAATGCTATAATAATGACAATAGGACTAATGTTACACAAGTAGAGTCAATCACATGATACAGATGCCTTGTGGTAACAGTGTGTAAAGTAGAGTGAACTGAATCAGTCAGTTGTTGATCAAGCAAAGTTATTTAGTTAGTTAGTTACTTTCATGTTCCATGGATCATGTTGCACGATAAATCATCATGATATGGAACAAGTCATTTTACATTCATATTACAAATTAATTTGTACATCTATTTGTACTCTAAATATCACCATATTATTATTATTATTATTCCCCAAAATGAAAACAAGATATACAGATTGATTTAGCAACTCCTACCCATCACCTTTTACACAATAGAAACATAAATTCTTCTACACAATAGAAGAAGTTGTCACGGAGACATTTTTTCAGTTTATTTTCAAAATTTACCTCGCCGGCTGTTAGACATTTTATATCACTTGGCAAGTGGTCAAAAATTTTTGTTGCAGTGTTGTGCACCCCTTTGTGTGCTAAGGACAATCGTAATGTTGAGTAATGAATGTCATTTTTTCATCTGATATTGTAATTATGTACCTCATTGTTCCTTTTGAACTATAGTGGATTATTTACAACAGACTTCACAAGGAAATAAATATACTGTGAAACATTAGTCAGAACACTCAACTCCTTAAACAGATGTCTACAAGATGGTCATGGGTGAGCATGACATATTATTTGAACAGCACGTCTTTGGGCAATGAAGACCTTCTTTCTCAAAGATGAGTTACCCCAGAACATTTTTCCATGTGACATTACTGAATGAAAATAAGCAAAATATGTCAAATTACTGATTTCTCTCCCCTCAAAATTTGCTATGACTCTAAGTGCAAATGTGGCTTAACCAAGTTGAGTTATGAGTTCTAAAATGTGTTTTTACAATTTAAATTCTCATCAGTATGTACACCTAAGAATTTTTAAGTTTCCACCTTATGTATTATTTCCTCACCATGTGTTAGATGTATCACTGGTACAGTATCCTTAGAGGGGCAGAACTCAATATGATGTGTCTTTGTGAAATTCAGGGTGAGACCATTTGCAGAAAACCAATCAATGATACTTCTGAGAACTTTGTTCAACATTTCTTCCATTTCTGTATATATACTGTGAGTGATTACAATACTGGTGTCATCTGCAAAAAGAACTAATTCTGCTTGTTGTACGTTAGACAGTAGATCATTTACATATATGAGAAACAGTAGTGGATCTAAGATTGAGCCTTGAGGAGCCCCATGCACGATTTTTTTTTTCCCCAGTCTGACTTTTCTTTTGGTTAGATATGACATGATCCATTGGTTGGCTATACCATCAGTCCCATAAAATTTCAAGTTATCTATGAGGATACTATGATTCACACAATCAAATGCCTTGTATAGGTCACAGAAAATACCTGCTGGTGCTATTTTGTTGTTTAATGCTTGTAATTTGTGGTGTGTGAACATCTAAATGGCGTTCTCAGTAGAGCAGCCCTTCTGAAACCTAGACTGTAATTTGCTGAGGATATTATTATTACAAAGGTGAGATACTATTCTTGAATACATCACCTTCTCAAAAATTTTGGAAACTGCTTTCAAAAAGGGAACATGCCTCGGATCACGGAACGGATTTAAAGGAAACCGACCAAGCAATGGAAAAGGATTACGAGATGGTTTACGACTGGGCACCTTAAACGTAAGGACTCTAACTGGGAAGTTAGAAGAAATTGTAGAAATGATGGAAAGGAGGAAATTGGACATCTTGGGACTTGCTGAGACTAGGTGGAGAGGAGTTGGTGAAAAACCACTAAGTAAAGGATGTAAACTGTACTGGATAGGGAATGAGAGGGGAAGAAATGGAGTGGCAATAGTGGTCAGAGAGGGTCTGCAGGAGGAGGTGGAAGGTATCAATGATCAAATGATAAAAGCCAGAGTACTAGTGAAAGGAAAAAGCATTGAAATCATCCAAGCATATGCCCCACAGGTGGGGTGTACAAAAAAGGAGAAGGAGGAATTTGAAGATGACATGCAAAAGCAGCTAAATGGAGGTAATCAGATTATAATAGGGGACCTCAATGCACATGTTGGCACAGACAGGAAAGGATTCGAGGAGATAATGGGATCAGAGGGCTGGGGGAACCGAAATAGAGAAGGAAAATTGTTGCTGGAATTCTGCAAGAGGAATGGGCTGGCGATCGCAAATTCCAGGTACAAGAAGAGAAGTAGCCACAAAATAACTTGGTACAGTGGAGACTGGTCCCAAACTTCAGTAGTAGACTATGTACTAGTGGATAGGCAGATGATGAGCAGCCTCACAGATGTTAAGGTCATTCCGTCTGAGGCCTTAGCCAGTGACCATCGGCTGTTGGTAGCCACCCTGAGAGAGAAAAAAGATAGGAGGGCAACAAACATACAGGAGAAAAGGTTGAAGACATGGATGCTGAAAGAGGATGAACGGAGGACCCAGTACCAGACACTGATCAGGAAGAAGCTGCCAAAGGAAGATCAGAGAACAGTGGAAGAAGAATGGGGAGATTTTAAGAGGGCTCTAGTTGAGGCAGCTGAGACTGTGTGCGGAAGAACTAGCACAAAGAGGAGAATTAAGGAAACCCCATGGTGGAACCACATATGTAAAGAGGCAGTACTTCGAAAGAACAAAGCCTTCAGAGAATGGTTCCAGACCCGAACAAAGGAAGCTAGGGTAAAATATAAGGAAAGCAAGAAAGCGGCACAGACCATAGTAAGGGCGGAGAAGAAGAAGTGGATGGAAAAATGGACAAGAATGTTAGAAGAGGACAGTGAAGGGAACAAAAAAGTACTTTACACCATGGTAAGAAATAAGAGGAACGACAGAAGCGAGTGCCTGAGGATCATAGATAATAATGAAAGAGTTGTGGAGGAAATGCATGAGCTCAAAAAGATTTGGCAGGAGTACTTTGAAGATCTGTTGAATGCCGCCAAGCGGGTAACTAACAGCGATGGAGAGCCTAAGGCAGCAGACGATTATAATAGTGGGGAAATTGATGATCTAACTTGGAATGAAGTGGAAGAAGCCATAAAGAGGATGAAAGGGGGCAAGGCACCAGGTTGGGATGAAGTAACAGTGGATATGATACGAGCAGCAGGAGAAGTAGGAACCCAGTGGCTATACAGAGTGCTGAGGGTGGTGTGGAAGGAGAACAGAATTCCTGAGGATTGGAAGAAAGGAATTATAGTCCCGATCTTCAAGAAAGGGGATAAAAGGAGATGTGAGAACTACAGAGGAATTACCCTGCTATGCCACTGTGGAAAACTCTATGAAAAGATCCTGGAGAAGAGAATAAGAAGCAGTATTGAAAGTAGACTGCAAGAGGAGCAGTATGGTTTCAGACCGGGAACATCAACAACGGACGTCATATTTGTGGTAAGGCAACTGCAGGAAAGGCACTATGAGTACGGGAAGGACTTAATCATGGCCTTTTTAGATACTGAGAAGGCGTATGACAGTATCATAGGGACAAGCTCTGGGATGTGCTGAAAGCAAAAGGGATAGATGAAGAGATAACACAAAAAGTCAGAAAAATGTATGAGGGAAGTGAGAGTTGTGTGAAAGTGGGGAGGGAACGTACTGCATGGTTCAAGCTGGAAAATGGGCTGCAACAGGGAAGTGCACTTTCACCTTTATTGTTTATTATTGTTATGGATGAAATCCTACAGCAAGTATCAGATGCGATTGGAGATCATAAAATGAAAGCAGTGCTTTTTGCCGATGACCTGATGTTATGGGGAAATTGCGAGAAGGAGGTGCAAGAGCAGTTAGATGTATGGGAGGCAACGGCAGCACAATATGGAATACATTTCTCTGCAAAGAAAAGTGAAATAATTGTCACAACAAGGAAGAAGAATAGGCCAAATGTGGATATAACTTGTGGAGGGGTAAAACTACAAGTGGTAGAGAACTTCAAGTACCTGGGAAGCATGATTGAAAGTAAGAGGGGAAACGCAATGGAAATAAATGAAAGGTGCAGAAAAGCAGGGCAGTTCTTCAAATGCATTAGGGGGCTTATTTGGAGCAAGGCGGTGCCACAGAAATCCAAGGGAATTATATACCGAACCTACTTTGTCCCCATATTGGCATACGGAAGTGAGACATGGGTAATGCATAAAAGCGACAAAAGTAGAATACAAGCTAGTGAAATGAAGTTCCAGAGGAGCAGGTTGAGTGTAACAAGATGAGACAGATTGCGAAATGTGTATGTGAGGGAAAGACTAAAGGAGGAACCAGTACAGGACAGGATAGAAAAATAAAGACTGCAGTGGTATGGACACATGAAGAGAATGGATGAGGGAAGAATTCCAAAGAGGATGTTTGATCTGCAACTGGAGGGGAAGAGGCCCAGGGGAAGACCAAGAGATAGATGGGTGAAGGGAGTGAAGGAATGTGGTGCGAGAAGAGGAGAGAACTGGACGAAGGTGGAAGAGGGGGAATGGTGGAAAGACAGAACACGATGGAGAGGCTTGTGTTCCCGACAGACCCAGCCAGTGACTGGAAACTGTCCAAGATGATGATGATGATTTCAGCAGTGAAACTCCTTGGTAGTTACTGACACCTCTCTTATCACCTTTCTTTGAGAGGGGTTTAACAATGGCATATTTTAGTCATTCTGGAAAAATGCCTTGAGTTAATGATGCATTATATATTTCAGACAATACCCAATTTATTATATGGGAACAAATCTTTAGTACTCAATTGAAAACACCATTAAAACTAGAAGAGCTTTTATTCTCAAGAGAATTTATGACCCTCTTAATTCCAAATGTAGACATTGGTAGTACATTAATATGACGTATTTTTGTGGAAGTTACTTCTTCAGCAAATTGCTGTGGTCTTTCTATTGAACTGTTGGTTTCTATGTTTTCTGCTATGTTTAAGAAATTATTATTAAATACATTTGCTAACTGAGACTTGTCATTTATAGCACTCCCATTCAATTCAATAGTACTGTTATCCTCTTCTGTGGTTGGTTGTCTTGTCTCTTGCTTCACTGTATTCCATATTGCCCTAACTCTGTTGTCTGACGTACTGATATCTGACATTATGTGCACGTTTTTTGATTTTTTAATAGCCTTTCTTAGTAATTTTGAGTAGTTTTTGTAGTGTGCAACTACTGCATGGTCTCTATTTGTTCTTGCCAAAAGATACATTTCCCTTTTTCTTTCCCAAGATAATTTAATCCCTTTAGTGATCCATGGATTCTTTTTACATGGCTGTTTAATGTCCCTTCTGATTAGCTTATGCAGAAAGCTATTTTTAAATACTGATATGAATTTATCTTGGAATAGATTAAATTCTTTATTGGCATTTGTTCTTTATAAATTTCATCCAAGGTTGTTTCTTGTAAACTACTCTTAAAAACATTTGACCTGTAGTAATTAATCATTCTAACTGACTTCCACGAAGGTGTATCCACACTGTAAGGGACTATGTCATTTGCCCTGACTAACTGTGCATCATGATCTGAGAGAGCATTTGTTACTGGTTAAACAGTTATTTTGTTGCTTTATGCCTCATCAAAGAAAACCTTATCAATTGGGACCTACTGTCTTTGTCCACACGTGCTGGAAAGTTAATTACTGAGAACAAATTGTAGGATCCAAATAAGGTTTCCAGACCACTTTTCCTATTAGAATCCTTTAGGAAATCTACATTGAAGTCACCACAGACCACTAACTGCTTGGTGATGTCTGACAGATAGCACAGTATGAAATCCAGGTTCCTAATAAATAATTCAAAATTTCCCAGTGGCGATCTATATACTGTTACAATGAAAAGTGAACTGTTTTTCAGCATTCACAAGCACACACTTCTATGTGCTGATCAGTGCCAAATCTGCTTGTGTCAATGCTTTTGAACTTGTGTTCTGTCTCAATATATGTAACAACTACTCCTTCACATATATTAGTTCTGCATGAGTAATCTACTAGACTACAATCTTTTATATGTAATTTATCTAACCCTGTGGTTATGTGGTGCTCAGACAGGCACAGAATGTCTATCTTTTCCTCTAAATTTTGCAAATAGGCAAGAAGCTCTTCTACCTTATTACTCAATCCTCTAACTTTTGGTGGAATAAGCTAACCTTACTTTCCCATGTATTATTGTGCGGCTCTTCAGTTATAGTGACTTCTTTCAGAACGGGGTGCCTGAGACTTGATTCTAACTTAAGAAAGCTGCCCCTCTGACACCAGTAACCACTGGGATCTTGCATTATATCCCTGTAATTATGTGGAGGCTGTTCAAACCATGTTGCTTGATGCTGACAAAGAAGGTTGCTTCAAAACACCACTTCATTTCGTAGCGGAATTTTGCTAGGATGTGTGGAGTCATGTTCACTTGTGGTGGACACTGAGTGTACATCAAGAAGCAAAGTGCAAGCAGTCAAATTCCTGTCTGTGTCATGGAAGAGTGTACCAGTAATGGAAATGTTGAGAAATGTCAGCTGGAAGACACTGAAAGACATAAATCAGTAAACAGCTTAGTATAGAATGTGCTCTATACATACACACATCAAAAAAAGGTTTGCATCACACCGTTTCCCAGAACTCCTAAAGATAGACATTGACTGTGGACATTGTATCACAGACACAGTCCCTTTGACTGTTCAGAGATGTCACTAAACCCACCCAAAGATGCAAACAACCATGCATGAGCAGCACCTATTAGACGAAGGGGGCCTGACAGCCGATCAGTTCCATTCATTCAACCAGGAAGGAGGTACACACCATGTGTTGTCTGTAGTTCAACCATGCCTAGATGGTCAATATCTCGGTTTGGACGTGTCTACAGTGTTACTTTGTTACAGCAAGGGCTCTCAACAAAGGAAGTGTCCAGGCATCTTGGAGTGAACCATACCAATGTTGTTCAGACATGGAGGAGATACAGAGAGACAGGAACTGCCAATGACATGCCTTGCTCAGGCCACCCAAGGGCTACTACTGCAGTGGATGACCCCTACCTATGGATTATGGCTCGGAGGAATCATGACAGCAACACCACCATGTTGAATAATGCTTTATGTGCAGCCACAGGACTTTGTGTTATGACACAAACCGTGCGCATTAGGTTGCATGATGTACAACTTCACACCCAACATCCATGGCGAGGTCCATCTTTGCAACCGTGACACCATGCAGCACAGATACAGTACAGATGGACCCAACAACATGCTGAATGGACTGCTCAGGATTGGCATCATGAAGAGTGTCACATATGCCTTTAACCAGACAATTGTCAGAGACGTGTTTGGAGGCAACCCGGTCAGGCTGAATGCCTTAGACACACTGTCCAGTGAGTGCAGCCAAGTGGAGGTTCCCTGCTGTTTTGGGGTGGCATTATGTAGGGGTAATGTACGCTGCTAGTGGTCATGGAAGGTGACGTAACAGCTGTACGATTCGTGAACGCCATCCTCTGACCAATAGAGAAATCATATCGGCAGCATATTGGTGAGGCATTCGTCTTAATGGACAACAATTCGCGCCCGTATCATGCACATCTTGTGAATGACTTCCTCCAGGATAATGACATTGCTGACTAGAGATGCCAGCATGTCCTCCGGACATGAACCCTATCAAATATGCCTGGGATGGATTTAAAAGTGCTGTTTATGGACGATGAGACCCACCATCCACTCTGAGGGATCTACGCCAAATTACCGTTGAGGAGTGGGACAATCTGGACCAACACTGACATGATGAACTAGTGGATAGTATACCACGATGAATACAGGCATGGAGCAATGCAAGATGATGTGCTACTGGGTACTAGAAGTGCTGGTGTGTACAGCAATCTGGACCACCACCTCTGAAGGTCTTGCTGTATGGTGGTACAACATGCAATGTGTGGTTTTCATGAACAATAAAAAGGGCAGAAATGATGTTTATGTTGATCTCTGTTCCCATTTACTGTACAGGTTCTGGAACTCTCAGAACTGAAGTGATGCAAACCTTTTTTTTATGTGTGTGTTATAGTGATTTACTGAGTATATATGTGGACATAGAAGTATTGTGAATATTGGAGTCCACTTATTCAAACAGTATATATCTGAGTGGTGTCTGATCTGTCAGACATCTCCGACAGAACAGAAATCACTTGTGATGATGCGGCTGGTACATACATGTAACCATGAAATGTAGGGAGGGTAAGGAAAGGGAAAGAATGGGTAGAGATTGTGAGGGCTTGCCAGACAGGGCACCATAGTTATGTAGTAAGAAAAGTTGAAAATTTGTACCAGACCAGGACTCGACCCAAATTTACCACTTCTCATGAACAGTTGTCTTACCTGCTATAGCCATCAGGATGCAGTATCTGGCTGACTAAATTTCTAACTTATCACATGCTGCAATGTAGTGTCCCTCATCCATTCAGCTCTCTACTCACTGATCCCAATTCATGTAGTAGTTCCAGTGATATTTGTGCATTCACACTGAAACAAATGGCAAGGAACATTTATCCTCTTTTTCAGAAATGTGTGTCTATATATATATATATATATAAAAACAAAGATGAGGTGACTTACCTATATATATATATATATATATATATCTGAGTGTTGATGTGGCTGATTTATGCATGTGAACATCAGATGTTTGGGATGGGGGGAGGGAGGTGGGATATAAGGAAAGGGAAAGAATGGGTGGGAAGCCATGAGAGTTAACAGTACAGGCATTGTGGTAATGCAATGATGAAAGCTGAAAATTTGTGTAGCTTCAGGACTAGTGTAGCATTTGTCATGAGCAATTGTCTTAACCACTCACGACATGTCCAACAGAACAGACACAATTTGTGTATATACATTTATGAAAAAGAGGGTAATGGGTCCTCAATGTTTGTTCCAGTGTGTATGCACAAAATCATCAGAACTCCTGCACAAATCAGGATTTGCAAGTAGAGAGTTAAAGGGCAAGGGATACTGCATTGTAGTGTGGGATAAGTTGGAAATTTGAGTCAGTCATGGACCATGACTGGATGACCTGAGCAGTTAAGACAACTGCTCATGACAAGTGGTAAATCTAGTTTTGAGTCCTGAGTGGACGTGTGACAGAACAGACATGACAGATATATACATTTCTGAAAAAGAAGGTAATGGCTTCTTGATATTTGTTTCTGTGTGAATGTGCAAATATCATTGGAACTCCTGTGGGAATCAGGATTTTTGAGTAGAGAATTCAATGGACAAGGGATATAGCAGTACAGTGTGTGATAAGTCGGAAATTTGAGTCCAGATGCCCAAAGCAGTTAACCATCCACTCATAAGAAGCAGTAAATTTCAGTTTGAGTCCTGGTCTGCAACAAATCTTTGACTTTATTCTTTACATTATCACCCATCCTTTCCCTTACCTTACCCTCCCTACATTGCCTGCTTACATGTATTCAAACAATGCTGTGTAGGTACTCTGGCACCACATTTCACCTTTGTCATAGCCATCAGCAAGATGTGCACTATCCTTGCATTGTTGTTTCTGTTATTTCCATTCAATGTAACATTATTTGTGAATAGGAGTATTATGAACAATGTTATTGTTGTTTTTCCTTACCATCATAAACACTAGCACACAGTAATGTATCAGAAAATATGTGCAGTGAACTATGTATGTCATACTGGTAGGAATACAAACAACTTATTTTTCTTCGATGGATAAATTCGGGTACACAGGTATGGAAAACATAACAAAGGCAGAGGAAACTTGTGATATCTTGGAAAACCTGTTTACTGGTAAGAATAAAATTAAGTGGGTTAATCTCTGGGATGCTCTGTTGGACACCATATTACAAAATTTGGAGACAGTACTCAAAATTACATAATTCATACTCAGGATGTGGCCAAAAAACTGTAGAGAAAGGGCTGGCCGCTGGTGGTCGAGTGGTTCTACGCGCTTCAGTCTGGAACCGCGCTACTGCTGTGGTCACGGGTTCAAATACTGCGTTGGGCATGGATGTGTGTGATGTCCTTAGGTTAGTTAGGTTTAAGTAGTTCTAAGTTCTAGGGGACTGATGACCTGAGATGTTAAGTCCCTATAGTGCTCAGAGCCATTTGAACCATTTTTTTGTAGAGAAAGGACAAATAATGTGATTATTGATTAATTGTACACATTAGGCTCAGAGGTTTATAAACATTTATTTTTCATATTGAATGGGTATAAAGTCCAGTGCAATGGATGAAAATTTCAAATTGGAAAACAGCAAAGAAAAGTTGTGAAATTGAACTATTGAAGAATACCTCAAGTTGGACAAAGGTGGCAGTGATGGTGCTTTATTCCCAAAACATTGTAAGAAATTAAAGCAGGGTTTGCCCAAAGACAAATAGGAAAAGAAGATGAAGAAGTATTCCCGTTGTTTGAGGTATGGTCACCTCAAGTCCAACCATCCCAAGATGCAAGAGTAATCAACCAAAGGAGGGTTCTAAAGGAGGAGACAAGACATTGTTTTGTATACTTGCTGTGTCAGATTTCAAGCAGTTCATTCTAAAATGTACCATTATTTTACTTGGCTAGTTATAGGTAACTGAAATTTGTAGGATCACCAATCACAGTATAAAATATTCATAATTTTCTGTATGTGCCATCATCAAGCAGCTCCAACTGCTCACTACACAAAGACCTGGCATCTGTTCAAAGACTGAAAATGGTGAATTTCGAAAAACTTTGCTTAGTAACTGTGCTTTAGTGGCACTGTCATCAGTGAGATGCCCATTGTCACACAGTGAAGATAGTGATTGTGTATTGCCATGGCGTACTTTACAAATAACCAGAACCTGCTTGGATTTTCATCCAGATTTCAAGACAGACTTTTGTGTAGGAAATTATTAAAAGCATCTAGCATTAAAGTACATACTAAGCTTTGAGCTTCAATAAAACATCGCTGATCTTGGAGATTTTATGGTCTTTTAAATTTGACAGGCTTTTATTGTTGATTCACAACAGTGTTTTGACGTGTGTCCTACAGTTGCCTTGTGGCGGACTTCCTTCCTCCCACACATACTGTATTTACATGAGTATAAGATGACCTAAAACATTAATGTTACACATACACACATGCATACTCAACTTTGCCATTTATTGTTGCCTGTATTTTGATAATACAAGGAGAAATGAACAAAAAGAAACTGTTTACATTTATTTTTATCTTCACTGACTTTTTTCTTAAGTTAGCCTCTAGTCTGTGGTATCACTATTTTAAATCATCATCATCATCCTAACAGTAGAGCTGTTCTTCATTGTCACAAATATTTGGCTGTTTCTTCCAAATATATTGCAATTTCTAAGGCTGTAGCTACAATGGGACATGAGAACACAGCTGGTTTCTTTTCTGACTAAATAGTGGACTTCACTTTTATACTGATGTGAGAATATTACGATTTCTGTTGCTTCCAAACATATCTGCTCGACTGTCTTTCACTGGCTTTGTAGAACTAGCACCTGACACACCCCTACTGTTCCTATCACACCCCATGATGAAGCGTCGTCAATACTGCAGCACAAAATGCTAAGTGTGCCACTAGCTCCAGTCTAGACTTTTACCATCTCCTGAAGAAATGAGTGCTATCGTTGAGTATTTGTCCCATTTTACAGTAAGTTTGATTCTGAGTACAAATGGATTCAGGCAAACTGCAGCTTAAACATGGTAGATGTTCATAAAAAAGCCAAAGTACACAGTGTATATTCCCATGGTTGGCAGCACAGAAATTTGCTGCCTGTGCTATGCCCTCCCTTGTTACACTTGTGGTAGTTCAACTTCTCAGCCAAGCTGGTGTCACTGATCCCTTTCCAACCATTTTGTAGAGCTGCATCAGCAGCAGTGATACCTGGATGGCAATATCTTCTAGGGTGCATGTCATATGTAACAACAGCAATTGGTGTGTACATAAAAGATTTCCATCTCAAATCAGTACACTTCTCAAACTTTCATTTATCCCACAGTCTATTGACATCTCTCGGTACTATCTCAACAATACGTCTTTAGTCTATCCTTGAAATAAAAATTGCTTTTGGTTTAATGTGATTTTTGTTGATTATGCATTTAATTCTGGATTAATTTTCTTTCTTATTTCATTTGAATGACACCATCTTGTTCTAAACCTGTTAATGTTTCTCCTTGGTATTCTAAAATATGAAGAGTGACCGACTTTCTCATTTGCAGCCCACCTGGTAAATGATTACAGTTTCTCATAACCAAACAAAATATTGACTGAGGTTCATAATAAAGTAATGGATTTTGAGGGACAACATTTTCATCTTTGAATGTTACCTTGACTTGAAAAGCAGCATAAACATATGTATACAATACCCATAGATCTATGAAAACTTTTATTGCAGACTTGTTCACATACAACAAAAGTTTGTAAGTTGATAGAATTTAATGCTATTTCCTTCTGTGTTTCACAAAATTGTCCATTTTAAAGCAGAGCATTAGACAGTTTTAGTGGCTACTCCATAGTTTCCCAACTACTCCTTGCACTAGTGCCCTGAGTCAAATGCCATGTGATTGTTCAAGAAAGTTCAGTACTGTTTTGAGCACTTTGGTGTATCAAGGAGTTTTAAGCCTATTTCAAAACAACTGTTGTTTGCTAAGACCTACCCTTCAGAATTCTTCAAAATAAAGTTGTGCGAAACCTCAATGACTAAAGCTTCATCAGTATATGTAAGATGACCCCTATAATCATCCATTAAACAATGTTAAAATGTTGACCTCAGCAGCAGTAGTTTTATTTATGAATATAAGATGACCCCATATTTTTCAAATGATGAATTTGGGAAAAATCCTCATCTTGTAATTGGGTAAACACACTTTGCATTCACCTTTGAAGATGCATCTCTCAACTGTTTTGCCTCTGCACAGAGGGCTGCCAACTTCTTCTTGGTTGCTGTTTACATGTTGCCTCTATGGTTTATTGTGGCACTCACCATCCAACATCTCAGTCTAATATCTGCTGCCAGTGCTTTCCACATGCTCCCACCCCATTTTTGGTATTTCACTGATAGCCACAGAGTTCCCAGATCCTCTATGGTTTCATGCACAAGCACTATATCAAACATTACTGTGGATGGAATTAATTTCTTGCACCAGATGTTACCTAGACCTGTTGCACTTGAGCACGTAGGTAAACTTACCTTCTGCAAAGTCAGTGTACATAGCACTAAGGTCACACTCTCTTCTACTCCCTGAAGCTGGTTAATGTTTATAAGTAAATAGCTTCATTAAATCTTTGCATAATATTGAGAAAGCAAAAGTGGAGAATTGAGAAATGAGTTGGGCTATCAAAGTGATAAATCTGGCATACCACATTAATGTAGAAATTTAAAGTTACATATACCTCAAAAGTTCTAAGAAAATGCCATTTAAAGTTAAAATTCAGCAAATTAGATGTCAAAGAAGTATAAATGCGATTCCATTTAGAGTTCAAATTCACAACTCTTACACAAAATCCATGAAAAAGTCACCCAAAGATTTCAGTCCCTTTCAGCCATGACTGACATGTTGGTCATCAAACTATATGGCCATCCTCAGGCAACTCTCAAAGCCGATATGGCCACTGCCCTTAAACGGACATGGTCTGTCATAGCAAAATTATCGAATTTACATATAACTTCTTGCCACTATCCATATTACACACAATTTAAGACTAGAATTACACTAGTTTTCCTGCTGTGCCATTAGCTGTCTGCTGGGATCTTTGGTTTTCGTGTTATTTACATTTTAATCAGTGAGATCTTCAACTTACCCCTATTTGCTATTATTTATTATTGAACATAATGAAATGTACATCACTGCTGACAGTAGTATGTTGTCTCATAAAGCCACCACATTAATGATGTGATATTTATTTTGCATTGGAAATACATTTTTTTTAAATCTCACAGTTAACATACTGGCTCATAATTCAAGATCTATTGCATTACTAAAAACTCTGTATTTTTATTTTGACACTGCTATTCAAGTGCTACCTACGGATGCTTGGTTATAGAAAATTGCTTAGGAGATTTAGAAGAACAATTTTTCTGTCAAATTACTTAAAACATTTTGTAGTTCCTTATGTCAATAAATAGTTTCACACCTTACATATTCAGTAACTTAAGTACTATTCTGTCTTCTGACTGGACATTTAGATGCCTTTTATCATATTATTTTTATCTCTCATTTGATGTAATTGCTTGTTTTCTTATTATATTTATTTGTATGGTATGTATTTTGTGGTCTTGAAATGGTTGTTTTAAGCTCTGGGTCTTCACCAAGGGGAACCTCACCACATAGGTATTCAGCAATGGCCTTAATGTTTGTCACTGCAGTAATTCTCCAGGCTACCTGCTCCCCTTCTATTAGCTGCCTTATTTTGTGGATTCTTTTTCACCAGTTTGGGAGGGTGAAGTGTAATCTTTTAGCTGGCAAACTAGTTCCACAGTAACAGTTTGCGATGGATGCTCACCTGTGTCAGGCCTCACTCATACTGCATCTCTTGTCAAATAGATGCATGTTTAGCCACACCTGTCTGTAATATCTTATAACTGTTTCGTGAGTGAAGATTTACTTTGTAAGACACAAGAATACTGATATTAGAGGCCTGATGTTTTTATAATATTCTTGTAAAATTGAAAGAGAAGTCAAGAGGTATACAGGAGAATGAGCTGAGAGCTAACTCTACAAAAAAATGATGATTAAAAACAATATTTGAAAACCTGACATATTTCATGCCTTCCACTCAGTTTCATCACTTATGTACTTCCATTCAATTTTTCCTTTATATACATCTTTTTACATTATATAATTTCACCAGTTTCCAAATTGCATTATTCATTAGAAGTTCAGATCAGATCTCCCTTTTATACTCTTTTGTTACACCCTTGTCATACAGCATCTGATAAAATTTTCTTTGACCCACAAATTATTATCCTCTTTTGTATTGTATATAATGGTTTCAAAAATCTGTCTTCACTTATATTTGCTGTGGCTGCTAGTTGCATAAAAGAACATTTGAGTGTAGCAATTTAGAGAAGTTTACGATGTACATCTGTGAAACCTGCATATGTTCTCAGTAACTTTATGTTATATGGCACTCTCTTGTTCTCACTGACTGATAAGTTACACTAAAATATTATATACTACCTGTGGCAGTTAATGGACATAAATTGTGTCAACTGACAAATTTGATTCATTCTTTGTTAACCACTTTTATCTTAGACAATCATCAATATCGTTTTGATTTATAATAAATTTTTACATCCAAATATATCACAAAATATCTAGCAGTTTGACATTTCCTTCTTTTGCTCGTTCCTTTATTCTTTCATTGTTTCAGTGAAGTCTCTTATATCATTTATCTGAATTAATTTACATGTCTTATTGTATGAAAAGGTAAGTGTCCTGTGTGGTCTCAAACTGCAGTTAACCTTTCACTGAGGATCCTTGTATTTACCACAGCGTCGGGCAGCAAGTAACTGTTATGCAATGGTAACTGTTTTCTTTATGTGCCACTTATTAAGTTAGTATTTATAATGGTGGCTTAGCTGCAGTGCATAGGATATGGTAAAAATTTGAAAAATATGTCACACATTGAATGTGACACATTTCAGCTCATACTGTTTCGCTTTTAGTGATCATTATGTTATTGGTTACACTACACAGCAACAGATTGCAGTCTGCATGGGATCACAAATTATGACTTTTTATAGATTTTTCTGTGCATACAACTTATCTGACTGTTTGTTAACTTCACTTTCACAACTTTAAGGAACTGCCATATATTAAATGCTATTCTGAAATTGAAGAGCGGAAATTACTGTTCCATAATTTTTGGTATTGCAGAGGTTGAAAATACCGCTTCCATTGTAAGCTTTTATTATTATTATTATTTTCCAATACTTATCTCATGACCAGTTTTGGGCTAATACATGTCCATCATTAGGTGTGATAATTTTGTGTTGTGATCCAGAGTGCCATGATGTAGAGTATAGGAGGCAGTGTACCACCAGTGAGCACAGAGGACACTTGATGATGGGCATGTAATAGCCCAAAACCAGTCATACTTTTAAGAATTGGGAGAAAAAAGAACTTACAACTGAAGCAGTATTCTCAGTCTCGACTGTAATGCACAATTGGGAATATTTCTCCAGCTGGTTTGTTTGTATTTCTGGCATTGTTATTTTGCAGGTTGTGTGCCATGTGAGGAAGTCTAAACTATTAAAGGACACAAAATCGTATATCATAATTCTAGTTACACTGACAGTTCTTCTCTGTTTTATTTTTGCGTA
This sequence comes from Schistocerca serialis cubense, assembly GCF_023864345.2. Taxonomy (NCBI): domain Eukaryota; kingdom Metazoa; phylum Arthropoda; class Insecta; order Orthoptera; family Acrididae; genus Schistocerca; species Schistocerca serialis. Next base: position 530,713,978 of record NC_064640.1, read on the forward strand.
CATTCTCAGAACACATAATTGATAACAATGAAGACAACATTAGAACTGTCAGAGAAAGTATACCAACAGGTGAAAATACAACTGAAATGCATAAGAAAATCCTTCAGTGAGCTTTGTTATCAGATGATGTGTTTACTGATACATACAGAGCCTACCAAAAATACTTGAAGCAGCATTATGGATTTCCAGGAATGAAACCAGATGACAACACAGCTGAAGAGACTACAGAGGAGATGTAAAATTGAATAACTCAGAACAAGAAATAAGGTCTGGGATAAAGGGTGTGACAGAGAGGAACTATAAGAAATATCACCATAAAAGTCTAGGATTAGGTAGTATTTGTAATTTGACTAATATTATCTTTTCAAATTTGTAATAAAATTTTGATGTAACTGATAAATAAAAAAAATATTTCCTATTTTTTATTTTATTTTATTTTTTCCCTGTATCTGTCACAGTTGCAATAATGGTCATTTCTCTGTGGCAATTAGCATTTTCAATTCATAGTCCAAAACAAGTCACCACAAAGAAATGCTGCTATGATGGAATTAGGGAAAAATACAAATATTTCATACCAATGTTGCTGGTCCTATGCTCTATTACAAATTAAAAACTTACACCTTCAGTAAAAAGTATTTTGCATTCTGAGATCAATGTCTAAACACAGCAAACCTGAAAATCCTAGCATACTCAAATCTAATTCAGAAAATCTGAACATGTTAACTGTGCAGCAAATTATGAAGAATTTTAAGTGATTTGACACTTCAGAGAGAGCAACATAAATAAACAGTAATGATGCTAGGGTCATCAAATAGAAGACAATAGTAGCATTTATGGGGATGTGGAGTACAGAAACAAGGATACATGAAGAGATGTTATTTAAGAAACAAAAATGAGGCAGAAGGACATAAAAGTAACCAAAATTAGAAAACATGAAATAAAAAAGAAGAAATTAAAATGGAATAAAGGAGATTTTGAATCGTGAAACTGTAGTCAAGAATTGTAACTGTACAACGGCATTACTACCTATGGAGGCAGACCAGTTTAAGAGACTGGCTTCTGCTTTACTCACATATTCAGTTCAGACAATTCTAGCAGGCAAGGATTCATAAGTTTTTGTGCTTATTCTTGTACTGGTTAGTTTGTATGAAAATTTTTATTTTCACATATTCAACCATGTTTGAAGTGTTAAAAAGATTCATCACATTGCCAAACTGGAAAAGTAATGGAATATCCATCTTTTATTTGTATTTCCTATGTCACTGGTAACATACATATAACTCATGAATTGATTATGTAGCAGCTTGTGTTCAGAACCAGTTATTTTGATACACATGCATCAGATCCTTGGAGGTACATTTTATGCATGAACAGGACAGAATACAATCTTCTTTGTTGAGTGACATGACAAATATTGGCGACATTTCAATGAATACAGTTGTATGGGCACATAGGTATATATGAAAAGAACACATACACTTCTTCCACACTTTGATAACATTTGTGTTTTAAATACTTTTCACTGTATGCCTGTATAGCTTTTAGTTGGTAGTACTGGTACTTAGACCATATTTTATTGCTAAGTTTTATTGCCATAAAAATGTACTATTTTCAAGCAATCTATTTCTGTAGCAGGGCAGCATGTACCAGCAGTCTGAAAAAGACGTTGTATCACAAACAAATGCAAAAAAATTTTGTTTGAAATTTTTTCCACAAAGAAGAGTGTTTTGTATACAAACCGACAAGGAACCACCATCAAGTAAAGGCTTTCATTCGAATAATGGTTTGCATAACTGCCTGTTTCTTGTTCCTGTCACAACTCTGACTTTTTTATCCTTTCTCATAGCTTTAACACTCTGACGAGGTCTGCTTTTTAAATCCTACAAAAAATTATGTCATATCAAGCAACTGATATAAAATGTGGGCAATAAACAATTATCTTAAAATTGTGAGCTGACCATTAACATAATATGTAGGAGAGCAATGTCAGGTACAATTTATTTCTATTGACATTCTAATCACTATTCGACAACCATGATTGGTCACGGATTTCATATTATTTGATAACACTGATTTTATGTCACCTTGTAAGCATTTTATGCCGCCTTGTAAGCACTGTAAATATTTTTATACCAGTTACAATTTTCTTTTTGCATAAACAAAACATTTTAATGCCTTCACTAAAAACTGTAAACATCATTTTACATCAGTGGAGAAGAAGCTCACATCCAGGTGATTAATCATAGTTATTGTTTCCATTGGGGGCATTATTGGTTTGTGTAATGGTTTTTGTGATGAGCTCCGAATAAACATCTTCTGATGTGAAACACTGGAAAATCAAGGATGGAACATGACACTACTATGAAAAGGATAGTTGTAACTCACCATATAGCAGAGATGTTGAGTCGCATGTTGTCAGGAAGCGAGCTTTCAGCTAACAAGGCCTTTGTTGAAAATAGACAAAACACACACACACACACACACGCACACACAAATGCAACTCACACATACATGACAGTCTCTGGCTCCAGCTGCCAGAGACTGTGGTTATGTGTGTGTGAGTCGCATTTGCTTGAGTGTGTGTGTGTTTGTGTGTGTGTGTGTGTGTGTGTTGTGTGTAACAGTCTTTTTGTTGTGCCTACCTGCAATGCAGCATTTCTGCTATATGGTGAGTAGTAACTGTCCTTTTCATAATACTGTTGTCTTCTGATATGAGTTAGTACCATATACCTCCAGAAATTCAATAATGGACCATGTGTAGCATGTCTGCTCATTTGAAACTAATGAAGTCTGATATGGAGCATAATAAGGGCACCAAAAAGATAATGACTATAGTTAGATTCTTCAAAACTTAATGAACATTTAGCATAGCATATAATTTTTCATAACATTATAAAATTCATTAATAGTGCTATTTTATTTGCCTGCCTTATAAAATATGTAAAGGAAACTAGTCAAGAGCTGCTGGTAAGTTCAGAGGACAATATGTAACTGTTTCCAGTTCCTTTCACCTTGGGCCCATGGAACATTATTAACTCTGGTATTGTATGGAATTACTTCCTCGCATCAAATTTTATGATGTAATTTCTGTATTACAATACAGACACACAAATGTAGAGTTAAACAAATGGTTATTACACTGGAGTATGTGAAGAAAGGAGGGCTTTGTTGCCCAAGGACATTATTACACATCATTTCATAATATTCTTGTGTTTTATAAATATTATTAATATGAGGATAATGTTCACGCTGGAGTAAGCCATGTGAGATACAAGTATGTGACTGAAAATATGTCAATAGTGTAGCTCTTGTTCGTAACTACATCTCTTATATTCCAGATGGCATAGCAGCTCTGTCAGATGTTTTAGCACAGAAGGTTGACATAGTCTGCCCCATTAAGCCCATGGTCAATAGGGTTCACTAATAATATTACTGATTTTATTTATATACCATGAGACTGACCTAATGGAAACTGTCAACGTTTTTTATGGGTTAAAAAGATAGTCTGCTCACTGCAAAACAGTTCCATGCAGAGCCAAGTGATGTCTTCATTGTTTTATGAGGAGAATTCATGTTCTCTTGTGAAGTTGATGGCATTATATTGTAAAGATCCTCCCTTTATTAATTATATTGGAATTATTAAAAGTTGATGACAGTGCAAGTGCACTTTGGTAGCAATGTTTGTTAACATAGTTCAAGAGAGGAAACCTCACACATATTGTTAATTATTTACTTAACTTGCAAATGGCATCAGTGTACAGGGTCTTCATAACCACATGGTATAAATATAATTCAGTAGGCCCTGGGACTCATAAATCACAAGCTTGAAGTATAACTATCAGTTTGCATTATCTCACATTTTATTACCATGTAACATTATTCAATCCACAGTAACAAACACTGTCCAAAATCACAAAGAAAATATGCTCAGTATGGACATAAAAGATAAGAAGAGATCTATTGTCTTTCTAACCGCAGAAATCAATGCCTTCACATCATGTTCACACTCTCAGATTCAAAATGAGTCTGAAGCATCTGGCCCCATACAAGCACAGTATATACCTTTCAGATTGTTCTGGGAGCTTCCAGAAAGTTCTGTCGACCAAATTACTATGTAAGTAACTTTCATTTTAAGTTTTATAAGATTTTGAATTTACAGCTTCTGTTTACCAAATGTAAATTGTAGTTTTTTTATGAAAATAGCTGGGAATAACAGTAGTGTAAAGTTAGAGTAAATATTACTAAAGTTACGTTAAGTTGATACCTTAAACAGATATAAATTGTAAATCAGTAAAAATATGTAGGCATTTGTCTCTAACAATATCAAAATGACTTTGCAAAATAAGAATAAGTGACAATGTTCTGTTTTATAGTCTTTTACTGTAATTTATTGGAAAAAGGATTTTTGCTGTATAACATCATGGCATAAGTAACTATCAATTTACAAAAGGAAAAATAAAAACCAGGAAAAGTTTCACCCAAGTACTAGAAAACTTTATCAATCTCCAAAATCATGAATGAACTGCTTTAAAATTAAAAATAAGTATAAATACAGCCAAAAACCAGGTAGCATCATAAAGGGGAGGGGCTGGGGTGGCTGGGGGAGAAATTCCTCCAGGGCTTGATGTTTTACAGTGCTGGTATCTTCAACATCACAAATGAGTGCTGAGTAACGGAATAAGTCACAGACACACTCAAATGGAAGATTATAAGAACAGTTAATTGCATTAAATTCAGTACCATACTAATTTCTACTAGAAAATGAGTATTCATGAACGAGATACATTTTCTTTTGATCCTATAACTAAAAGGATAGAATTACTACTACTACAAAATTTTATGATTCATAACTGATTATTTCACTGATATTCAGTCTACTCTACATATAGCATGTTCCACCATACCAGTCAGGTTTTATCCGTCATCACCTGAGACCATCAATATCTGCATAGCACGTTTATGGAACTGCAGAATACTGTGTGCCACACTGGTTTCTGTGTCATGGGTCCCCAGTAAATATCCGTGTTGATGTATGAGCACAGTTGTCAACTTTGGAGAATATTATAAACCAGCAACAGAACTCCTTGGATGACCAGCATGCCTACGTAATTTAACACACTATGCTTTTCTTTACTTGGAGAAATGCCAAAAGTTTTAAGCATGTTACTCCTGTGGTCACCATAGTTTAGGTGACTGCAGAAATAACTGATGTAATCATGACATGAATGAGAATGCTGCTATGCTCAGCAGAGCAGAATGGCCATTTCTGCTAAGGTGCCTTGCATGTAGCAAAGTAATGAGATTCAGATAAAATCATGTTGCAGTTTACCGAAACATTTCTTGAATAATTTGTGCACATTTCTTGTTATTCCCCCTTGAAATCTTATTGGCCTCTTATGCACTTAACTCATGAACAACTGATAATAAACAATATGTTCATCATCATAAAATAATGCTTTGTGTGGCAGTTAAAAGACTGTCATTTGATACTGAAGAACTGTGATACATTTGCAGAAGGGAACTGTGAAGATGCATAACAACTGCTTCATTGTGTGATTTGGTTTACGTTAATTTATTAGCGTTCTCTTTTCTCGTACCCTATCTATACTGTCTTCGTGTTTCTTTTCCGATCTGAGATACAAAAGTTACACAAGTGTTTCATGTTCACCTATCTATTATGCTTGCATCTAATTCCTAGCTCAAGACCTTTCTTTTTATATAAAACCGTCTGGAGGCTACTGATCACAAATGCTCATGGGTTTTGTAGTTAATATTACCAGCATGGCAGAAGAAAAGTTAGAGATTAATCTCCATTTACTACAGCCTTGGTGATGTGTCCTGTGCTGTGATTTACTGACAGGGTCACATGTCTCGTACTGACTGGCTGATGGAAGCAAACCAAGCAACTGCCATGTTGACTTAGTGTTTGCAAGGCTAAAATGTCATATTTGGTGGTTTTCTTGCTTACGTTTGTGTATTATGAAAATATGCAATTTCATCGAAACATTACATTAAAGATCTCTCAAAACACATAATTTTAGTACAATTTTTTGTGATAAAGTGTTAACAAACGTAACATCGACATAAGAAACTGTTACTACCTTAAGCTCTGCCTACTGCAAGTGTTACTGTAAGTAGTGCAAATGCTGTGGGATCTTGTTTAGCAGTCACCAGTTAAAACTGAATCAAGCAACAGTACCACTTATAGCACTTTTCAAGTGGCACTTTTCAAATGCATCAGAGTGTACCACTGGTAGACAAGAAAATAAATTTAAAAATACACACACAAAATATTTATTGCTTACATTCTTAACAAAAGCACGTAATGAAACCATTGAGCTCAAGAACATTTATTTTTAAACATCTGTTTGTGTTGAAAATGTTGCATGACATGGCATCCACTGCTTGTCAAAAATTTAATTCTAGAATTTGTTCTGACAGTATGACTTTCACCCTGGCAGTTCATTAAATTTAGTGCCCCATCTAGGTATTAATCCGATATACAAGTTAGGCACTTTGATAATTGTAGCACCAACAGCTCTGGCCATGGCCCCGGAACAATACCTAGACTGAATTTATATTTTGTTTTATCAAAGAAAGAATGGACAAAAAGATCAGTACAGTAATAAGGTATTACAATAAATTATCAACAAAAAATGAAGGAAATTACTAAAGTTGACTTTTAGGCTGTTACAAGGAACCTGTTAAGCAACACATTCAGTAAAGTGAAGAATTACTTAGATGATACATTGCTGTTGTCTATTAAAAAATTAACCTAAGTATGTGCATTTTAGACAGACACATTCACACTTTATACAAATCTGTTGAATCAGTATCAATACCACCTTATCCTCTCTCTGAGCTCAACGCCTCACACATTATGGAGGGATTTTGATCAGTTTTTCAGGCAGGCAAATGGGAAATTGAAGAAATAAAATGGAAGCTAAATACTGTCAACATTGTCATGATGCCAGTTGACAGTGTGCATACAGAGTGTGCTAAATGAATAAACAGAGCAGCACTAGACTTTTCATTAAGAAATAATTTATTTTCAATAAGGTACAAATGATGTATGGATGACAGGTGGAGGCTTTAATCAATGTCTCATCATCCTGATTTAATTTTTCTACAATTCCTTCAGTTGCTTCAAAGAAATGTTTGGATATATCCTACTAGAAGGCCTGCCCATTTAGGGTCATACTAACCCTGAAAGTAGTGGAATATCCACAAAAAATAATTATGTATTTTTGTGATCTTAAATTGTAACAAGATAACATGTCCAATAGTCTAATATATTACAGTAATGTAACTACGTCAAGTTACAGCAGATTTATATGGACTGTGTTCAGACAGACTCTTATGAGACGTATGTTTGTTCTACATTTCCTTGGGTAATAGTAGAGGAAAACGTATCTTTGATCCCTTGATGTACACTTTATCCTTCTGTAAATATAACTGCAATAGCTGAAACCCATAGAGAATAAACATACCATTGTAGAGCTGATGGCACAAACATGCTTTTGTTCCAAATATTTAACAGCAGTAGACAATCACTTATAAAATGTGTTGTAAATGTTCCTTCCAAAATGAGCTGGTTGTAGTTTAGTTTGGTGCACAAAAGTTAATGACAAATGTAACATCAGCATATAAAACTGGTTCCACTTTTTGACTGAAGGATGATTAGAAGTACTGCTACTACAATTACTACTACTACTACTACAACAACTATTACTACATGTATGTTATACTACAGAGGGGTGTGACTAGGCTAGGCATCAAGGGTGCCTAATGACATGAGGCTTCTGTCACCAAAAAACGAGTGGTAAATTAAAAAACGAAAGGAAAACTAGAAAATCAGAAAACAGACACATATCTAGGTATGTTAGTAAGTATCTATGCAGGCTAAATGAATTTTGGTTTATTAAGACTGTGCCAATAGCTCATAGCCAATTGACTTCCACAGTATTGGGGGGGGGGGGGAGGGGGGGGAGAAGTAGAGACCTGTGTGCATGAATGGAAAAAAATGACACAGATAAAGTCTTTGAGAAAGTGTTGCTAGGTATTTATTTGACATGAAACAGAAGTAATTTAATTCATTGGTTACTAGCTCTTTCCAATATACTTGCTGCATTTTCAACATATTCTGTCCCTATGGACTGTTCCTGCTGCACTTGTAGCAGTGCCAACACTAGTTTTTATACACAGTGCAAATCCTGCCACTCACATTGTTACATCCACAGGTAATGTTTAATCTTAAAATTGTACTGCTACAGATTGCACTGTGTAAACACTAAACAGCAATGAAGCTGGCCCGGTTAGCCATGCGGTCTGAAACACTGCTTTTGTGGTGGGAAGGCATGTCGGTCCCTGGCACAAATCCACCTGGTGGATTAGTCTCAAGGCTCGGTGTGTCAACCAGTCTGTGGATTGGTTTTTAAGATGATTTTCCATCTGCCTCAGCAAATGCAGACTGGTTCCCCTTATTCCGCCTCAGTTACACTATGTCGGCAATTGCTGCAGAAACACTGTCTCCATATACGCGTACACCATAATTACTCTACCTTGCAAACTTTTGGGGTTACACTTGTCTGGTGTGAGATGTTCCCGGGAGGTTCACTAGGGGCAAACTGCACAATAATCCTGGATTCGGTGTGGGGTGACAGTGGGGTGAGTGGACTGCTGTAGCCTATTGTGGGGTTGTGAACAACTGAGAGCTATGGCAGGGACGAAGCCTCTCCATTGTTTCTAGGTTCCCGGTTCTATACAATATAATACAATACAAACCAGAAATGAAAATAACAATGTACTTTTGCTGAATTTAAGAGAAACAATTTCAATTAAATTCCACATGCTAATGGGAAGTATATATTAAAGTAAGTCTTGTGAGAAATTTCGGGCCTTTTATGTTCAAACCATGGACCTACTATGATTTCAGATCCTCTATAGTTCATATACTACACATTTAGGAGAGTGTGTGTAATGCAGTAGGTTTTCTGGGCATGGTAAACCCAATGTCATTGACTAGATTCATGCGCTATGTATTTCAGCTCCAATTCCTACAATCCTGACATGTCAAAATTACGACAACAATAATGGGAAAAAGTAGTGAAATGTAAATAGATTTAGCTAGTGTGTTTGTGAGCATTATATAATTTGTTATGATCATTTATCACACAAAATTTGACAGTATAATGATCAGGACCAGCAGTATTCCTACGTGCTTGTTTTAAGTTGATATAACTGACTCTGCTGGTGGTTTGTCTGATCTGATCATTGGTGTGAGTGATTGAGATGAAATGGTGAACCAGTGAATCCTACTGATATTTTGAGGCTTCTGTTGATTTTATGCCCTCTAAACTGTATGGTCAAAGTTCAAATGTTATATTAGTAATTAATTAAACAAACATGGGAAGAGGTTCTGCCTTCTTTTTTCAATTACAGTTATTTCCTCAATTCCTTCACCAAAAATGTTCCAGCGCATCTGTGCAGTTTGACATATATTTAAATATATATTATCAGAGTGACTTTAGAAACCTAACTAAACCCTTCTATTGTTACAAATGTAATTTTTAAAGTTATTTACTACAGTATACAGTTTGTAGCACATCCATTAATTTTTGCTGGGCAGTCTGGCAACTGCAAAAACATAACTGTTTAAGAAGTTTGGCGGAAATGACTGAAAATCATGTACAATAAAAATATTTAAAATTTGTCAAGCAATTAAGAAGTGGTCCCATGGATTGTCTTGAAAAGCTCAAAGCTTTGTCTCATCTGTGGAGGACATCTTAAGGATTATGATTCAGGTTTACATCTGATTTATACCACTAATCGGAAATGTATAAGGTTAATATTTGCTGCCACACAACTCGGTGCAGAGACCTGAAGTTATCGGTAGCCAGTGCATGAAGTCCTATACTGTGTAGGTAGAACAGTAAGTTTATGATTACTTACGCTGGTAGTAACGTAGAGTTAGGCGCAGTGAAATAGATGGTTCAGGAAGTAAATAACAGCCTAGTTCATGAAGTGAATGGATAAAAAGAACAAGTTCAGGGCGCAGTAAAGTCGTCTATACAATCCAGGGAGCAATTCAAACCACAAACATAAATGAGACAAGGTCCAGACTCTACTGAATATTCAATGGCGCGTGAATAAAGGCTTCAGTGATGAGCAATAGACTCGCAGCACTTCATAGCACACTCTCATCAGGGGGTGGTGCGAAGTGATGTATTTACAGCAGCTGTAATGCCTCATGTGTGCACAAGCTGTAACCATCATATATAGCCTGAGTGTCTCTGACGTATTGCCCCTATTGATTATTTGGGCTAGGCTGGGAATCTGAATCACTGTCAGATACCAAGAAATTGGATTTCTTGATTGGCTGATGCTCATGACAGTGGTCTCCCACGCAAACCAATCTGCATCGCTGTTGCTTTTTGAAACACATCTATCTGAATCAAGTCAGTCTTTCCTGATATCTTGTCTGTTACATGTGTACGCCTACAGTGTGGAATTCCGACCAGATCACGGATCATGGACTTGAATTCTGGGTAGTCCAGAAAACTTACTGGATTTCCTATTTCTTCTATTTTAATTTACACATACCCAGCGTTCCTAAAGACAACCACTACTACTAACACTGTTACTAGTTGTCAGATGACAATAATGATGACTACCACTATTACTACTACTACTGCCAATAGCAGTACAACTATATAATAGTGACTCACACACTTTTATTTACAAACGAACTGGGTGATTGGAGGGTTTCTTACTTGTAAAGCAAGGCTAACTCGATGATCATTCTTCTTTCCCATTTGTTCAATGACATCATCATACTACATGTCTTGGCTTTCAACTACGCTATGTGATCCAAAGTATCCGGACACCTGGCTGTTACACACTTACAAGTTCATAGCAACCTCCATCGGTAATGCTGGAATTCGATATGGTGTTGGCCCACCCTTAGCCTTGATGACAGCTTCCATTCTCACAGGCCTATGTTCAGTCAGGTGCTGGAAGGTTTCTTGGGGAATGGCAGCCCATTCTTCATGGAGTGCTGCACTGAGGAGAGGTATCGATGTCACCTGGTGAAGTCTGGCACATAGTCGGCATTCCAAAACATCCCAAAGGTATTCGATATGAGTCAGGTCAGGACTCTGTGCAGGCCAGTCCATTACAGGGATGTTATTGTCATATAACAACTCCCCACATGCCATGCATTGTGAACAGGTTCTCGATCGTGTTGAAAGATACAGTCGCCTGCCCAAATTGCTCTTACACAGTGTGATGCAAGAAGGTACTTAAAACATCAATGTAGGCCTGTGCTGTGATAGTGCCACGCAAAACAACAAGGGGTGCAAGCCACCTCCATGTAAAACATGACCACGCCATAACACTATCATCTTCGAATTTTACTGTTGGCACTACGCACGCTGGAAGATGATGCTCACTGGGCATTCGCCATAAACACACCCTGCCACTGGATCACCACATTATGTACTGATTCGTCACTCCACACAACGTTTGTACACTGTTCAATCATCCAACATTTACTCTCCTTACACCAAGCGAGGTGTCATTTGGCATTTACCGGCATGATGTGTGGCTTACGAGCAGCGGTTCAACCATGAAATCCAAGTGTTCTCAGTTGCCGCCTAGTTGTCATAGTACTTGCAGTGGATCCTGAAGCAGTTTGGAATTCCTGTGTGATGGTCTGGATAGATGTCTGCCTATTACACATTACGACCCTCTTCAATAGTTGATGGTCTCTGTCAGTCAACAGACGAGATCAGCATGTAAGCTTTTGTGCGGTATGTGTCCCTTCACGTTTCCGCTTCACTATCACATTGGAAACAGTGGAGCTAGAGATGTTTAAGAGTGTGGAAATTTCACTTACCGGCGTATAACACAAGTGACACTTAATCACCTGACCACGTTCGAAGTTCATGAGTTCCACAGAGCACCACATATGCTCTCGCTTAGTGTCTAATGACTACTGAGGTTGCTGATATGGAGTACCTGGCAGTAGTTGGCTGTACAATGCACCTAATATGAAAAACGTATGTTTTGTGGGGTGTCCGGATACTTTTGATCACATAGCGTATTTTCAGTACAGGTTTTTCAACTGAGGACCAAGGAAGAGCTGATAAGCGATCCTGGGCCATCCTGTTCCTCAGATACGTTTTTGTGTATTTAAGAAAAGAAAAAGTCCTTACAGTTGAATAACTTGTGGAAGGAATGGTATGTAGTTCTATTCAACTAGCTGACGAATTTTGCAGGTGTTCATGTAATTGAGATCGCTAACACGATCTGTGATACTGAGTGTGGGTACAAACTGCTGCAGCTATGAGACCCAAAGAAACCACTTCTTTGGGAATCCCTAGTGGAGTCTCGAGCTGGGCTTGCTGATTGGCTAAGGCTCATTATGTCATCTCCCACATGAGCCAAACCAGATCACGGCTAGTTTATGAAACACAGCTATTCTTTGAACAAAGCCATTCTTTCCTGATACCTCATGGGTTGTGGGTGTATAATAACGGATTTTAATAAGTGTTTTGTGTGTGATAAAGCATTTTAGCTAAGCAATCTTTAAATGCACACATTAGAAAAAAGCAGGGTAAAGAGCCAAATACAGAAGGTATGGTTAAGTGCCCCCATGATGACTGCAGTTTCCTATTCAATGTACTGCGTAGTATGAGAGCACATATGCGCAGAAAGCACATGGCTGTAACGGAGAAAGGAAAGTTTGTGTTCCAGTCAGTGGATGGTAAGTAACTTCGTATAATAATTAGTTTCTGTTTTGCAAGAAAAGTAAAGTTTCTTGTAAAACTATACAGTTTTGTTCTTTGTGCCTGCAGTATTGAGATAGAATGTTACACTGCAAAATTTCTTTGAGTGCACTGTTTGTGTTAATGGCCACTTCTCAGAACAATCGGCTTCAACACTGAAATTGCAAATCATAATCCAAGAAGGTTAATGCAAACTTTTTGTTCGGTAGAAATTGTGTAGTAACTGTATTCTAATTTTAGTACTACTCAAATATTTGCTTTCAGGAAAATGTTCAGTATCAAATTAGTACCAAGGTCAGGATTGGAACCTGGGTCTCGTGCTCACTGGTCAGATGCCCTAACCAGTACGCCACTCTGTCACAACAGCTTTGCACAACTTCGTGGACTACTCAAGCATGGCTCCCTCCCCAATCCCAAATCAAATAGGACTATATGGTTCCAGAGCCCTTTCTTAAGTCTCAAACATCTGAGATATGTGTTTTTTTTTGTTTTTTTTTTTTTTTTTTTTTTTTTTGCTTTTATAAGAGGTGGAGCCCCTCCACGCCCACACCGGCATGATGGCCAACACAAAAGGTCTACTGCCATCTCTGCATAAGTGAGGTGTCGCAGGATGTGGATACTGCGATGTTTGCGCACGTCTGGTTAGGATTAACCATTAATACGCGCTCATCTGGAGATAGATTGGTCGAAATCTGACGAAGGGTAGCGGTTTGAAGGGCAGAGGAAAAAAAGTGCTGAGGCAAGGGCCAAGGGGAAAAAACCTCTGCGAAAGTTAGGTCGGGCGGCAAGAGCAGTAGCGGTTGTCTTGCTGCCTGCGATAGGTTGTGTAAGGATAGGCTTTGTTAGTAGTGGGTATCATGCATGTCGATACCTTGACGTTGTGCGTTTGTGCTGCTCGGCGGCTGGCGCTGGGTGCTGGTACAGAGTCCTCGTTCAGCGTCAGCAACCTGCAACAGTTAGGTTTGTTATCGATCTTGTGTCCGATAGGTCATATACCGGAGGCACAGTGTGAGGGAATGTTGGCAGATTGTTTGTACGTCTGTGGGCGAGCTCGTCTGTGTCCCTGCTGTGGCCTGTTGGCCAGCACTAATAGCAGCTGGTAGTTGCCAGTCAGTGTTGCTGATATGCAGGGGCTTGCCGACGTTTGTCGCTGTTTGCGTATGATAGTTAACCATAGGTGGCTATGCCCTAGCTAGCAGTGTCTTTGGCCGCTTGTGTTTCCACCTGTGGTTGTGAGCTGTTTCCACCTGTGGTTGTGATCGTAGTTTCCAAGAGTGAGGATGAAAGGATTGTTGGAGTGTCTCGAGTTCCTGTATAGTCGTGTGGCGTGTTTTTTGAATACTTCCTTGATGTGTGTGTCGGTGTGTGTGCATTTAAATGATGAATGAAAATTGGTACCAAGGCTGGGACTGAAACTTGACATCTACGCCTTCGTTTCAGACAGGCTGCCCTGTTTTGTTCGATGCTGAGGTACTATTGCAATACAACAGGGGAGCCTCTGCATCCCTATTCGAGTTTATGGGTAACACCAAGTGGGGTAAGACATGAATGGGAATTTGGATTAAGGGGAGGCATGCTACAATAGTCTGTGTTCAGGGGGACATAGTGGTTAGCGCATCTGCCTAGTGAGCAGGCGACACAGTTTAGAATCCTGCCCTTGGTACAAAGTCTCCTTTGACGCTCCAGTTCGCATGTATATATACATATTACATTTAGTTGAGTTGCCATCTGGAATCAGCTGTAGGTTCAGACAGTGGTTTGTATTACTCCTAGAAAGGGTATTCTATAAACTTATGTGTGTGTGTAGCGTAATGTTTGTCTAGTTTAATCAGAAATTGTGCATAACTTTTGCAGCAAATTAGCTGGTGGAATAATAGTCAAGTGATATTTATAATACTGATTGGCATTGCTGGTTATGGGGAATGTAGATAATGTATCTTAGAGAGTAAGTTAACCACTTTGTATTAATGATACCATGTTTTGGGGGTGTGAGTAGTTCTAATTTATTACCAATAGGACAAATCAGGGAGGAAACTTCGAAATGACTTTACCTTACTTCTATCTGGTAGGGCTGTTGGACAGATTAGAGTAATGTTTTTCACGAAAACGGGTTACATAGTAATAAAGCTTCAGCAATAGATGTGCCTTCATCATCTGAGTAACTTCCCCATCAATCAACAGGTGCCTAAAAATCTTAGTCACGTTTTTAAGCTCTTCACCTTACAAAAAAGTTTGTGCAAATTTGGTGTTGTACAAAATGCTTTTAGGGCATTTCATTGCATCATAATTTTGTGCAAATTTGTCTTCCATGTTCTAAAATTACGTAACATATAGGCCTAACACTGATACATCCTTCTGTTCATAGAGTGCACACGATGGATATCTATATTGGTAATTCTGTAACATCACATTCCAACCCCAATGCAACATAAACACAAGCACAGTCAGTTGTAACTTTTTCTTTTTAAGTTATTTACCTTCCATCAGGACTTGCAATTGCCAAATTAATGAACGAATCCCTAGTCTGTTGAAATGAAATCACTGTATTTCGCCCTTTTTTTAACAGTTATGCAGACACACTGTTTGACAATGCAACAAGCAATGCATTGAGTTGTTATTTTGTGTTGAAATCGTTTTTGACATGCAGTGTTGGATACAACCAAGTATATGCTAACTTTCTTGCTGTAATTATGTGTTAACATTGTTTTATTGGTCTTTAATTTGTGATGGTAATAAATTTGTCCACATTTCAATCAGTTCATGTCCATTTTCTATATTAGCCTTCCATTGGCTGTGATTTTTAACTGAATAAGAAGTTGTTCCTTGACTTTTGTAGCATTGTACCTCCAACTCCTGTTGACCAGAGATATTTTCATAGTGACTGACAAGTCTCTGGTACCTCCTGGGTTGAAAAATTCGGCCCACTGCACCTGTTCCTACTTTTACTTAGAGTGTCCTCTATATAGAGGTTTCTGTCAACATAGTACACTCAGAAACTATTGTAATAAATATTACACAATTACACAAACACTCTGTTGAAGAGAGTACTCCAGGTATTTCAGTATGACGCATTCTCTGCTTCTGCATCAGATTTCCCCATTGTCATCTGTTCATTTTGATGTGAAGTAGTCATCGGTCATCTGCTTTTTCCTTCAGCTTCCCACACCAATATCAAATTTGGTATTCTTGTTAGCTTCTGCTCTTCTTAAATGTATTCACTGCTGTTATTTTTTTCTATCCTTCACAGCCCATATTCCTTCTTCCACTTCAATTATCTTTATAATGCCCAAGTTCGTTAATGGTTTTTCCCAGAAACTCTTGCCTCAGAAATCCATCCACCTTCTTTACATGTCTCTGATTACTTATCCAGGTCTCTGCTCCATGTTGGACTGTGCACACTGGTGGACAGTTTCTCAATTTGTTTGTTATTTGGCGAAGCCCACATATGTGAAAGGAAAAAATCTGATTGTGGTGATACCAATCTGTAGCTTAGCCCAGGGTCTAGGTTAGGTTGGCAAGTGACAGTTTGGTTGTCAGTGAAACCAATGAATGTGAAAGCAATAAGGACCTGGCTATGGTGACAAAGTAATTTGTAGCTTCGCTCATTTGAGAAAACACCAGTGATTCCATGTTATAGTCACTGAGTTGTTCGAAACTTGTCACATGGTTCCTGCATGAGTGGTCATTGCCGACAACAAGCAGCGATTATTACTCTCTATACCCAATATTGACTTAATGAGTCTTTTTGTTCTTTGATTTCCTGCTATGTAACGTGGAATTAAGTATCCCAATGGCCTTGGTCCCATTACTAACTCTTTAATTGCCGGCCGCGGTGGCCAAGCAGTTCTAGGCACTTCACTCCGGAGCCACGCGGCTGCTATGGTCGCAGGTTCGAGTCCTGCCTCGGGCATGTATGTGTGTGATGACCTTGGGTTGGTTAGGTTTAAGTAGTTCTAAGTTCTAAGGGACTGATGACCTCAGCTGTTAAGTCCCATAGTGCTTACTTGTTAGAGCCATTTGAACCATTTTGAACTCTTTAATTAATTCGTAAGTTTGAGTTACGTTCTTTTTCTAATCTGGACCTCAGGTAGCAAAAATTGTTAACTTTTATGGTATTCTTCCTCCATGTTCAGTTCATCCAGATAATTAGTAGTAGATTGTTGTTTTGTAATTAATCCCCAAATCCCAGTTCTTATATTCTGTTGCTAGCTGATTAGATATATAGACCCAGTTTTCATCCTCCCACTCTTGCATCAGCAAATAGTAAATAACGCATGTATGTTCCTACTGCAATCTGTAACCTCTTTGTCTTGCAACTAACAGACCATTTACTGGGACAAATAGCTCTATATTTGGAATAGTGCTGCTGACATGGGTCAGCCTCTTAAGAGGTATTTGGTTGTTCTAAGGTTCTGTGAAAGTATATCACTAGTTCTTGTTTGGTACATATTACCTTTGCGTGTCTCTTGCATTTTAATTGAGACACCCTCTCTGCCTGCCATATGCAATGCTTTCCAGAGCTGGTTCCTTGGAATGGTATCATATGCTTTATGCAAATTTATGAAAACTAATCCAGTCCATTTTGGTCGTTTTCTACATTTTTCTAAAATATTACGATCTGAAAATATGGTAAGTACATGCTCTAACAGTGGTCAAACTATGTCATTCTCGAGTTCTAAAATTAGTTTGCTCCCTGTTTCTTATTATTTTCCTTGAAATCGTTGTTAATGTGTATGTAACACAATTTTTTCTACAATTCAAACAAATTTAGGGGTCTCCTTTCTTAATTGCGGTAGTAATATAATTGAGGTTCGTTTCTGCAGTTATTAAGTTTTCATGTGTTGAATAACTGTGTTACTAGCTTCACTACCTAATCATATTTCGCAGTCTCCAGATTGATACTACCAGGCTCAGAACATATCATACCTCATTTTTCATTCATTGTTACCCTATTTTTTCCACTTCGTGTTTCTTTGTAGATTGACATTTCGTCAGATTTATCTTTCAGCCACTGAAAGAACGCATTATGTTTTCTTTCATTGCTATCTCTCCTTCTGACCACCATTCTGCTGATTGCTTGTGGTTTACTTGTATGCCTAGTATCTCTTTTGAACACTGGCGTTTATGTTTTCATACATTTCTTCTGTACTTCCTTTAAACAATACGTTCAGTATCTTCCCCATTCTATAGCAAATAATGTTCTTATACCTTCATCTGGTAAGCCGTTGATATTGTTTTGCATCGTTCTCAGTATAGTAAATTTTTGTAGCTCTAATATTATCTTGTTATTGTTGCCTGTGGACAAAGACATTTTATTTTTAGTAAATAGTGGTCTGATCCACCATGCACTCTTCCTTAAGACCTTTCATCAGCCATCTAGAGACTACAATTGGTAATCTGCTCCCAAGTATATTTGGAAATGTCTTTCTGTTCATGAACTTACACGTAATTTTTGGATCAAATCTTTCAAAAATTTCAACCAGCTGTTCTCCATTACCATTAGAGAGGTGTCCAGAGATTATCTTTCTTCTGGACTTTTGTATCATTCATGGTTACATATACTCAAATAATTAGAACTTTCCTAGCAAATCAAGTCATTTCAAGTAGAAAAATATGTTCGTTGATGAATCTCCAACTTCAGGCTCTATTGTGCCACAATTTGTTTACCTTTCTATGGTTCAAATGGCTCTGAGCACTGTGCGACTTAACTTCTGAGGTCATCAGTCGCCTAGAACTTAGAACTAATTAAACCTAACTAACCTAAGGACATCACACACATCCATGCCCGAGGCAGGATTCGAACCGGCTACCGTAGCCGTCGCTCGGTTCCAGACTGTAGCGCCTAGAACCGCATGGCCACGCCGGCCGGCTTACCTTTCTATATCTATTTACCTCAATTCATTAACACTTTTATATGCGTCACATTCTAGCCTAATTCTCTAATAATTCAGTATTTCAGATATTTTTCCTTTGAAGTGCTCAAAGTGAAAGAGTTACCTGCACTTTGGAAATTTCTGTTTTAAACTGTAGTACAATCCCTTATTATTTTCAAGTAGTGAAGTGGTGGAAAAGTTATATCTCTTAGTTACTCTGCTGTTTTCATAGTGTTATTGATTGTCAGTAAAACAAAATATGCAGTGAATAACATTCAGAACAACAAATGACCTTATTCAACGAGTAGTTGGTTTTATGATTACAGCTGATGTTCAGTTGTTAGTTTCATATAAAAGTGCTTAAATTTGATCCAAACAAATGTACAAAATAATCTGATTATTTTCATACACCGTGCCATGACTTGTCATGCAAGCATGTTCCTTACAACTGCATAATAAAATGTCAGTAAGGTACTATCACCTGACGTGTGAGGAAATACAGGGTGGTCAAAATAGAAGTAGACTGGAAAATCCTGGGTCAGGCGAAGGGTCCAGTTCCATCCATCTGCTCTGACCACGACTTGAGCAGTGAAATGTGATGTCATTGAGGCACCATGTGTTTGAAATGGATTGTGTTTGCAGATGGCATATTGGTGTACGTAGTGGCGCACTTTAGTGCGAGATGTTTTTGTTTAAAATGGTTGTTAGGTGATGTTAGTGTGGGATTGGACTTAATGATGTGTGTTACTCGAAGTTTTTGCGGCTTGTTTTGTTATCTTGACAGTTACTTATGGTAATCTCGATGGTTATTCTCTAGAGATTTATTTCCCATTCCGAAACTTTTACGTCTTTGTGTTTTTAATGGTCTGGAACCGTTTTGTTTTCCTTTTTGTTTTTGTTTCGGTGTTTCGTTTGGTCGTTATTTTGGCTTTATGGTATGTGTGTGTGACTAGATTTGTCATCTAAATTCGGATGCCATGAGCATTTTTGTGTATGTTTAGTCTTTATTGTAATCTATTTCTTTATGTGTAATTTTGTGGAACCTTCTTTTAAAGTTTCGAAAGGGAAAGGTACCCTTTTGAGCTGCTCAAGCTAGAACACAACGGGTCGTGTATGATAAGCGGCTGGGCACAGTACTGTAGCAGAACATTTATTGGTTTTCTTAGTTTACACAGGTATACAGAAAATTCGTATTCGATTTTCCTTAAGCCTTAAAACAAATAATCCTTAAAACATGAAAATCATGCAAGCTTTTCTGAATATTGATTTAAGTTCTAAACTTCGCAAATTTTCCTTTTTTCACATCAGAACCAATAACTTTTTAAAAAAAACTTCAGAACATTCAAAACGTTTAAAGGTACATATTGAAAATTCTATATTACCAAAAATTTCTTTTTCCTTAAACATTAGAACGAACAACCATAAGAAATATTAATATCATCCACAGTATTTAGAATAACCACTGAAGCTCTAGATTGCCCAAGTTTCCTTTCCTTTAAACACTAAAACCAATAACTTTTTTAAAAATTAAAATCATCCACGGTATTCTTGAGTTTAAGTTCACAATCACTTTCACATTAGTGCATAGTAACCGGCCATAGGGATACTGACATGTGAAAAACTTAACGCCAGTTGAACCAATCCGGGAGTCAGAAAACCAGCGTTAGGATAAATACCAGAAAAACCTATAAAAAATTTTATTACAGTTTGCAGAAGCATACCATGTGCCAATGCAGTCGCACACAAATCAACCTTTCGTCACTATCAGATATATCGGTACATGGCTCACTTTACCACAGTCCCAAGCTAAGAACAAACACTGCAAACGGCAAGTTATCACTATCAGTCTTAACCAACTTTACGTTCACCCGGCCCCTCGAACATGAAACGATTTGGAACAATACAGTTAAATATAGCTTTGTAATAACATAAATTAATTAACCCCCCCTTACATGCAAATTTCGGCCAGTGGAACCTGATAACTTGTATCCACAATCAAGAAGTGCCCTGAAGCTCACATCACTTCTGTAGAATACCATACACATCGTTCAACATGATTTATACAGCCCGGAAAGTCTACAACAGAAAGGCATCCGAATATTCACATGTAACATGGAAATTTGCAGAACACCGCCAGGGTACAATTTAATGACACTATAGTCAAAAATAAGCCCAACCTGATCTTCGGTGCTACATCCAATGCGATGTGTCTCAGAAGAAACAGGAAAAATGCTCCTGAGACTTGCTAACCGAAAATAGTTTAATTTACAGGATGAGCCTGCACGTGACCAGAATCGATCACAGACGGACGAATTACTGTTCCAATCAATTCGAATGACTCAGTTCAAATTCCAAACTGAATACTGACGCTCATCAAATTCAGGAGGAGCGCGAAGCACTAATTCAGATGTGATGCGCCTCCTACCATCCGCTGACTAAACAGCAACCTCCGGACCGCTGACCCATCACTCAGACAACGCAGTAGCACTTGCCACGCAACCAATACACAATTAGCATGCTCCCGCCTCTCGCTACGCGGCTTACTCCGCCCTCTGTCGTCCAGACCACCAGTTCTCCAAGGCTTGCCCGGTGCGCGCATAAAACCGCTATCCACCCTGTCATCTCTGTCACAGCACAATTTTTATTTTCATAAAGGCGCATTGATGCTAGAAATCGATACTGTCGCATGTATGTATCACATAAGTACAAACTGAAAATCATACCACGGTATCAATTTAATTGAGATGAGGGTATCGAAATTTATGTTGTTTTTTATGATTTTGCGATTTCTGTTAGTTTAGTTTCGATATTTCGTGAAGATTTAAGGTTTTGTTTGTTTTGAAATAGTATTGTTATTGTTGTGTATTTACTTTGCCCCTCTAAAACCCCCTACTTCCCATCATTGTCCTATTAGTTTCATTTTATTGCTAGAATGAAATATTTCACATCGCTCTTCGTGAATGTATTTAATGACGTTATGGCGGCCATTCTGTTATGCTAGAAATAGAGGTGTCCACCATCTTGATGGCTTCACAGGTCAAAGCATATGGGTGAAATCGGAATTTTCGATATTGCCAAAATGTTTGACGATGACACAGAATTTATTGCCTTTATTGGTGAATGGTGTACAATTAAAAGTATTTGCTGGAAATTTCTTCTGCTATTTGTAATCGAACTTGTGACTAAATGCCGGTCTCAGGACATTTCTAGTTTGGTCACGCTATAGTTATTAAGTGTTGCTGCCATCTCAGTTTTGGCCCATCTGTTGTACTTCTCTTTCATATTGTTTTTCTACCATAGCAAAGTAAATATACAAATACGTTTGTTGAAATAAAAATCAGAATTTGTGGTAATGTGGTTTGTTTTGTTTTTCTGAAATTAGTAGTCGAGGCAGAAACACTGACAACAATGGATGACGTTAAATATTCCTTTCCACTCTTATATGTTCTTGGTATGTGGTCTTAATACATCGTGTGTTTTTGCCAGAGTACGTCCTCAAATTTCACATGGCACACAATGTGCATCCAGACACATTTAAATACAAATACAGTTTAGTTAAATGAAAGATACAATTTCTGAATACTTGAATCGAAATGACTATTTCAGTATCCTTTGATGGACGATATTAAGCTTTATAACCTGCAGCAATAATGCATTGTGCTAACTGTTGGGGCCATTTGCTGTCCCCCAGGATGTGTCCTGACAGGACTATGTAAACAGTGAAACATATATATATATATGTTTAATGATATGTTTCTGCTTTTATTAATAATAGAAATGTTAGAGATAAGATAACAGAGGGTTTGTCATTTCAAACGATTTTGGATGACATGAGGGATTCTATCGAGTCTGAGGAGGTATACAGGCTGCACCTTTTACCCAGAAGGATATCCGTAATATCAAAAGAGAATTTGGAATTGATGTCCACCAGCGCCACAGCAGTATGAAATATGTGTAAGCAGTTTTATATATAGAAAAGATGAAAGACTGTGATATTCTGAACAATTTATCAAATGAAGACATAATGATGGTGTTGATGACGGATTTGCAGTGCGAATTGCTAAAAAATTTGGTTCCAAAAAAAAAAAGAAATGGCTCTGAGCACTATGGGACTTAACATCGGAGGTCATCAGTCCCTAGAACTTAGAACTACTTAAACCTAACTAACCTAAGGACATCACACACATCCATGCCCGAGGTAGGATTCCAACCTGTGACCGTAGCGGTCGCGCGGTTCCACACGCGTAATCTTACATCTCATTCAACTAGCTCAAACAGGCAATCTATTCACTTCATAAATATGGAAATTGCATCGATGTGGTCTGAAAGAGTTACAGCATGTTTTCGTTTTAGTTTTATCTGCGGCAGCAAAGTATTAAGAAGATATAAGGACAGTTTACGAAAGTGCATTTTCTCACGACTTTACCAAATATTCGATATGCGGGAAACTTTTTGTTGTTGACGTTAGGGAAATACACTATGTGAATGAAATCTTAAAAATACGTTATATTTTCATAGGTTTGAAACCAGAACTCTGTCGGAGATCTCCAATGCGAGATAATGTGAGTTAAACATGACGCACAATGCTCCACTAGCACATCAAGTACTTGCCGGGAGTTCGTACTGTTTCGACACGAGAAAGAGATTGCTGTAGTCTTATAATGAAGGTGTTATTAATTTTTCTGATCCGCCTACTTAATTCTAACACAACAAAGATGAAGCGTGTTCATCATGGCGGAAAAACGTAACTTAATAGGCCAACTTCTATTGCTTAGAAAGAAGAAAAGCTACACAAAGAACAAGGCTCCTGTATTAGAGCAGTTATATTGTAAACAGTAATACCAGGGTCATCCACAAAGTAAGTTCCGTTTCTATTTCTACCCGCGGCATCGCCACGATCGCAGTTCCGAGCATGCTGCGGCAGTTACTCTGACTCAAGGAGAAGACGAACACCCTTTTCAGATCGTTGCTGCCGACGTGTACTTTGTAGTGCTTCTTTATAATGTCAGCCGTAATTGAAAATTCCGCCGCGTGTGAAATCAGATCTGTGATTCATTTTCTAAATGCAAAGGAAGTTATACCAAAGGAAATTCATCAGCAAATCGGCGAGGTTTACGGACAAAATGCTATGAGTGATTCAATGGTTAGAAGATGGGTCAGACTTTTCAATGAAGGACGTGATCAAGTGCACGATGAAGAAAGAAGTGGGCGCCCGTCTGTGGTTACTGATGAACTGGTTCACACAATTGAAGAGAAGATTAAGCACAACAATAAGTTTACACTTGCTATGGAAGTTCCGCAAATTTCATGATCACTAATTCATGCAATTGTTACTGAAAAACGGAAATTTCGAAAACTTTGCTCACATTGGGTACCCAAAATTCTTATTTAACAGCACAAAAAACAACGGATGGGCAGTGCAATTCAGTTTTTGACACGCTACAATGAAGAAGGCGATGGTTTTCTTTCTTGGATAGGCCGGGGGATGAAATTTGGGTATCGTACGACACCTTTGAAACAAAACGGCAATCAGTGGAATAGAGTCACACTTCATCCTCAACGAAGGTTAAGCCTAAGCAAATCTTGACATCTTGAAAAGTCATGTGCACCGTTTTTTAAGACAGAAAAGGCATTTTGCTGATTGATTTCTTAGCACGAGGCCGAAGAATCGGTGCATATGGTTACAGCGAGACCATTAAGGAATTGCGCCGCGCAATACAGAACAAGCGCCGAGGATTACTGTCAAAAGGCGTTTTTTTTTTTACGATAATGCCCGACCTCACACGGCGAATGTGACCAAACAACTCTTACAGGAATTTCACTGGACGCGTTTGATCATCCTCCGTACAGCCCGGACCTTGCTCCTAGCGCCTTTCATCTCTTCTTACACCTAAAATCTGTCATTGGTGGTCAACACTTCAACGATTATGACGAGCTGAAAGAACATGTTACCACATAGTTGAATACACAGGCGGCAACCTTCTATGAAGAAGGCATACAAAAACTTGTGCCACGCTATGACAAGTGCCTACAAAATTTTGGAAGCTATGTAGAAAAGTAGTTTAACAGTTGCAGATTTTTGTACAATAGATATTCCTTTGAAATTAGCTTCCTATGGAATTAGCTGATGTTAAGTACTTATGACGATATAATTTTATTATGTAGGTACTTACAGATGTAAATTGCGCCCGGGAAACATATAGGTGGATCTGCCTGCTCTCCATTTTTAAGGGTGTAACGGAAAAACACTGGTATCACTCACGTCGCTATGACGGGTTCTAGAAGTGTCTCTATCACTTTCACGGTCACTGTTGTCATTTTATGAAATTGTCATCTCTTCCACTGAATTTTCCTAAAGAGCTTCATTCTGCCGTGCGTGTGGATGATGCTCTGCGTATGTTTGACGTCTTTCTTCCAGTCTTCAGCGATGATGTTCCTGACAGCTTCTCTTGTGAGTGCTTCGCCTGTAAATTTATTTTTATTCCTGAAAACGTAACTTTTAATTTGGACCGATATTAACTCTTGTAGATTGAAATGGCAGTGGTAAGGTGGTAGCCTCACGACTGTATGCCCATATTTCTTTTTCCATTTCGTCGATTTCGTATAGAGGGAACTGCAGCTTATGGAGAAATATTCTTTTCTTAAGCCCCATCATTCTAAGGTCGTCACTTACATCGATGTTATGATGCTGAAGCCAGTCAATCATTTCCTCATTTCGGTTTGCCAAGGTAGGTGTCTCGTCAACAATAGCTAAATGGTAAGGAGCATTATCTAGAATAAATGTAGATTGTTTTTCAAGATTTGTTATTGGTGAATCTTCGAATCACTTTGTTAATGAACGTGGTTCATTTCTTCATTATAATCTCCTGTTTTCTTTCATTTAAAAAGCAGGAGACTGTTTGGGACGAAACCTTATGAGGTACCTGCATGAAGAAGAATAAGTCTGTCCATCTTTCCAGAAGGCTTTGTCATTGTTCCTCTTGCTCTGTCGTCTGCCCAGCCCTGCTTGACACCTTGACCAGAACTGACCCACGCTTTGTCATGTCACATCACTTCGTCGATATTTATGCTAGGAATGTCCCTTGAAAATCGGCATCGCCATGGAATTATATCCCCCCTCTCCAACAACAGCTTATGGTTACAGAAATGTCCACAGTGAAGCCAAGGTTGTGTAAAACTGTGGACAAGAATGTATGACTGCCTTGAAAAAGTCCTGATTCTGTAAGTGTGACCAGTGACTTCCTCAACATAGGTTGTTTCTTCCTGTGGTAATAATAAACATGACGACGAATCGCATCCACTGTAAACGAAACGATAATGGTAGTCTGTTTATCCATACGACGTTTTCCAAAAAAATTTTCAAATGGCTCTGAGCACTATGGAACTTAACTTCTGAGGTCATCAGTCCCCTAGAACTTAGAACTACCTAAACCTAACTAACCTAAGGACATCACACACATCCATGCCCGAGGCAGGATTCGAACCTGCGACCGTAGCGGTCGCGCGGTTCCAGACTGTAGCGCCTAGAACCGCTCGGCCACTCCGGCCAGCCGACGTTTTACCCCAAGAGTGATATGTTTCGATGGTTCTTCAGCTTCTTTTTCTTTGTCGAGCATTTCCTTCCCAGTCTTCACAGCAGTGTTTTTGTTGATATTTAAAGCTGTAGCAGTTCTGTCGATCACTTCGGTAATGGACAGCAGCGGGCCACCATTAAATTTTTCGTTTTCAAAGCGGGCACATAACGCGCAAATCTTTTCTCTTGACTGCCCTCATATGGCCAAGAGAACGACCCCGAACTTTTCCACTGATAACTTTCGACGAACTTCCCGCTGACATCGTGCAGTACCACACTACGACTAACGGAAACAACAAACAACAGTAACAACGAATAACGGAAACAACGATTAACGGAAACAAGGAATAACCGAAACAACGAATAACGGCAACAACGAATAACAGTAACAACAAATAAAAGAATAACTCCTACAACCATAAAAACGAACTCACAGGAAGTCACAGGGTGCAACTATCATTCAAGACAGCAAGCTGGCTGCAACTGAAGCCCATTGCAAGCGAGGAATTGTTGTGGTGTGGGGTAAGGGTTTGGCAACTTCAGGGATTTGTTGCAGATCCAGGTAGCGTGTAGTAATTTTGGACATAATATAGTAACAACGCTGATAGTTAAAGACGAGTTTGGTGGTATCTCAGCAGCATTTTGCATTTCAGATAAAGAGAATATGGGTGTAATGACACAGTTTTTACTTCTGTCAAAGAGAAAGCAGGGGTAATTAAACAGACTTTTTATTTCGGATGACACAGTTTTTGTTGTGCATGGGCAATTATAATGGGCCTGACAGAAAATAGTTTACTGTGAACGTGACACATTGACTGCACCTGGAGGAACAATTTTAGAAAAGTGTGTGTTGGTCCAAATAAGCAAACCCAGGTATATAACGCCTTTTGTATTCTGCTACAAAAACTAGATGCAGAAAAGTTTGGTGCGTGCTTAGAGTTGTTTGAGAGAAAACGACAAGAGGATGAAGACACAAGAGAATTTGAAATACATTTAAAAATCATTATTCTTATCATCACAATTTAACCATTAACACAAAAATGCATCTGGAAGCTATGCATTGAGTACTGAAGTATTATTGTCTTGATGCAAGGCTAATAATAGATTGGACAAGTTGCCGCTGATACTTACGAAACAGGGAACATATAAAATTTTCAATTGATGTAGGGTATTTCAAGACATAGTTCTCCCCACTCGAACTAAGTAAACCGCACTTTAACGCTCCTTGTCGCATTTTTTCTCTCCTTCACCACATGCCAGTAACTGTCTGATGCTTCTATGCCTAAATTCTGATGCTTTGAGCCACTGGCAGTTAAATTATGTGTGGTAGTGCATAGCAGTAGTGCACAGGGAGCAGTTGGTATCTTCTTATACACCCCATCCACACTCTGCCCTTGCAGTCTCACTGGGTTGTTCCACACGACAATGGATGATGCGTATGTTAGAGTCCAGTAATGACCTCCACCAAACTGTTTGAATCACCCGGTGCACTTTTTTGAGTCGAGGACAGGCTGGCTGTCTGCAACGATGAGTGGCACAGACAATAACAGATCATTGTCCTGCTCCAACATGTCAACCAGATGCGCTACAGGATCCCACATACTGGCTGCCACTTCAGATCCTGACAAGCTGGAGGCTATTGCTGCCTCTGCCACTCCCGACAGTCTTCTACTTCTACATCTACATTTACACTCTGCAAGCCACCCAACGGTGTGTGGCGGAGGGCACTTTACGTGCCACTGTCATTACCTCCCTTTCCTGTTCCAGTCGCGTATGGTTCGCGGGAAGAACGACTGTCTGAAAGCCTCCGTGCGCGCTCGAATCTCTCTAATTTTACATTCGTGATCTCCTCGGGAGGTAAAAGTAGGGGGAAGCAATATATTCGATACCTCATCCAGAAACGCACCCTCTCGAAACCTGGCGAGCAAGCTACACCGCGATGCAGACTCTTGCAGAGTCTGCCACTTGAGTATGCTAAACATTTCCGTAACGCTATCACGGTTACCAAATAACCCTGTGACGAAACGCGCCGCTCTTCTTTGGATCTTCTCTATCTCCTCCATCAACCCGATCTGGTACGGATCAAACACTGATGAGCAATACTCAAGTATAGGTTGAACAAGTGTTTTGTAAGCCACCTCCTTTGTTGATGGACTACATTTTCTAAGGATTCTCCCAATGAATCTCAACCTGGTACCCGCCTTACCAACAATTGATTTTATATGATCATTCCTCTTCAAATCGTTCCGCACGCATACTCCCAGATATTTTACAGAAGTAACTGCTACCAGTGCTTGTTCCGCTATCATATAATCATACAATAAAGGATCCTTCTTTCTATGTATTCGCAATACATTACATTTGTCTATGTTAAGGGTCAGTTGCCACTCCCTGCACCAAGTGCCTATCCGCTGCAGATCTTCCTGCATTTCGCTACAATTTTCTAATGCTGAAACTTCTCTGTATACTACA
This sequence comes from Schistocerca serialis cubense, assembly GCF_023864345.2. NCBI lineage: Eukaryota > Metazoa > Arthropoda > Insecta > Orthoptera > Acrididae > Schistocerca > Schistocerca serialis. The sequence continues at coordinate 530,742,684 of NC_064640.1, forward strand.
GCATCATCGGCGAAAAGCCGCATGGAACTTCCGACACTATCTACTAGGTCATTTATATATATTGTGAAAAGCAATGGTCCCATAACACTCCCCTGTGGCACGCCAGAGGTTAGTTTAACGTCTCTCCATTGATAACAACATGCTGTGTTCTGTTTGCTAAAAACTCTTCAATCCAGCCACACAGCTGGTCTGATATTCCGTAGGCTCTTACTTTGTTTATCAGGCGACAGTGCGGAACTGTATCGAACGCCTTCCGGAAGTCAAGGAAAATAGCATCTACCTGGGAGCCTGTATCTAATATTTTCTGGGTCTCATGAACAAATAAAGCAAGTTGGGTCTCACACGATCGCTGTTTCCGGAATCCATGTTGATTCCTACAGAGTGGAGTTCTGGGTTTCCAAAAACGACATGATACTCGAACAAAAAACATGTTCTAAAATTCTACAACAGATCGACGTCAGAGATATAAGTCTATAGTTTTGCGCATCTGCTCGACGACCCTTCTTGAAGACTGATACTACCTGTGCTCTTTTCCAATCATCTGGAATCTTCCGTTCCTCTAGAGACTTGTGGTACACGGCTGTTAGAAGGGGGGCAAGTTCTTTCGCGTACTCTGTGTAGAATCGAATTGGTATCTCGTCAGGTCCAGTGGACTTTCCTCTGTTGAGTGATTCCAGTTGCTTTTCTATTCCTTGGACACTCATTTCGATGTCAGCCATTTTTTCGTTTGTGCGAGGATTTAGAGAAGGAGCTGCAGTGCGGTCTTCCTCTGTGAAACAGCTTTGGAAAAAGGTGTTTAGTATATCAGCTTTACGTGTGTCATCCTCTGTTTCAATGCCATCATCATCCCGGAGTGTCTGGATATGCTGTTTCGACCCACTTACTGATTTAACGTAAGACCAGAACGTCCTAGGATTTTCCGTCAAGTCGGTACATAGAATGTTACTTTCGAATTCACTGAACGCTTCACGCATAGCCCTCCTTACGCTAACTTTGACATCGTTTAGCTTCTGCTTGTTTGAGAGGTTTTGGCTGCGTTTAAATTTGGAGTGAAGCTCTCTTTGCTTTCGCAGTAGTTTCCTAACTTCTTTTTTGAACCACGGTGGGTTTTTCCCTTCCCTCACAGTTTTACTCGGCACGTACCTGTCTAAAACGCGTTTTACGATTGCCTTGAACTTTTTCCATAAACACTCAACACTGTCAGTGTCGGAACAGAAATTTTCGTTTTGATCTGTTAGGTAGTCTGAAATCTGCCTTCTATTACTCTTGCTAAACAGATAAACCTTCCTCCATTTTTTCATATTCCTATTAACTTCCATATTCAGGGATGCTGCAACGGCCTTATGATCACTGATTCCCTGTTCTGCACTTACAGAGTCGAAAAGTTCGGGTCTGTTTGTTATCAGTAGGTCCAAGAGGTTATCTGTATGAGTCGGTTCTCTTTTTGATTGCTCGAGGTAATTTTCGGATAGTGCACTCAGTATAATGTCACTCTATGCTCTGTCGCTACCACCCGTCCTAAACATCTGAGTGTCCCAGTCTATATCTGGTAAATTGAAATCTCCACCTAAGACTATAACATGCTGAGAAAATTTGTGTGAAATGTATTCCAAATTTTCTCTCAGTTGTTCTGCCACTAATGCTGTTGAGTCGGGAGGTCGGTACAAGGAGCCAATTATTAACCTAGATCGGTTGTTGAGTGTAACCTCCACCCATAATAATTCACAGGAACTATCCACTTCTACTTCACTACAGGATAAACTACTACTAACAGCGTCAAACACGCCGCCACCGGTTGCATGCAATCTATCCTTTCTAAACAACATCTGTGCATTTGTAAAAATTTCGGCAGAATTTATCTCTGGCTTCAGCCAGCTTTCTGTACCTATAACGATTTCAGCTTCGGTGCTTTCTATCAGCGCTTGAAGTTCCAGTACTTTACCAATGCAGCTTCGACAGTTTACAATTACAATACCGATTGCTGCTTGGTCCCCACATGTCCTGACTTTGCCCCGCACCCTTTGAGGCTGTTGCCCTTTCTGTACTGGCCCGAGGCCATTTAACCTAAGAAACCGCCCAGTCCACGCCACACAACCCCTGCTACCCATGTAGCTGCTTGCTGCGTGTAGTGGACTCCTGACCTATCCAGCAAAACCCGAAACCCCCCCACCCTATGGCGCAAGTCGAGGAATTTGCAGCCCACACGGTTGCAGAACCGTCTCAGCCTCTGATTCAGACCCTCCACTCGGCTCTGAACCGAAGGTCCACAGTCAGTCCTGTCGACGGTGCTGCAGATGGTGAGCTCTGCTTTAATCCCGCTAGCGAGACTGGCAGTCTTCACCAAATCAGATAGCCGCCGGAAGCCAGAGAGGATTTCATCCAATCCATAGCAACACACATCATTGGTGCCGACATGAGCGACCACCTGTAGATGGGTGCAGCCTGTTCTCTTCATGGCATCCGGAAGGACCCTTTCCACATCTGGAATGACTGCCCCCCAGTATGCATATGGAGTGCACATTGGTTTTCTTCCCCTCCCTTGCTGCCATATCCCTAAAGGGCCCCATTATGCGCCTGACATTGGAGCTCCCAACTACCAGTAAGCCCATCCTCTGCGACCACCCGGATCTTGCAGACTGAGGGGCAACCTCTGGAACAGGACAAGCAGCCATGTCCGGCCGAAGATCAGTATCAGCCTGAGACAGTGCCTGAAACTAGTTCGTCAGACAAACTGGAGAGGCCTTCAGTTCAGCCCTCCGGAATGTCTTTCGCCTCCTGCCACACCTGGAGACAACCTCCCACTCTACCACAGGTGAGGGATCAGCCTCAATGTGGGCAGTATCCCGGGCAGCCACAGTCGTAGTCCGATCGGGGGATGCGTGGGACGAGCTGGCCATCCCCGACAAACCCCCATCCGGACCCCCACAGTGATGCCCATTGGTAACAGCCTCAAGCTGTGTGACCGAAGCCAACACTGCCTGAGGCTGGGAGCGAGGGGATGCCAACTCAGCCTGCATCCGAACACAGCAGTTGCAGTCCCTATCCATGCTAAAAACTGTTGTGCAAAGAACGTCTGGACTAATCTACAGAGAGCACAAACAAATTGACACAAAATTTAAGTGGTTATTAAAATACAAGATTGCCTAGTAAATGCGGTAATGCTGCTACTTGCGCACTGCTGACACACTGCTCGGCAGTGGAAGGAGACTACGGGATTTTACACTATTCAGGTACTAAAATGCGATGCTACAACTCTCAAATACTATTATACGCCCGAAATTTATGAATCAGACAATGCAAGCACCAAAAACACACAAAGAAATTAAGAATTACACTATGTAACAAATAAGTGAGCTAGGAGTATGCGACTTGCTGCTGGCAGCTGCTTATCCAACGGAGGCAGGGAGCACACTGGCTGTGACCAACCGACACTGGCCGTTCAAAACAAAAACAAGACAGACGACTACGCGAATTTACACTATTCAGGTACTAAAACGCGATGCTACAACTCTCAAATACTATAATACGCCCGAAATTTATGAATTAGACAATGTAAGTACCAAAAACACGCAAAGAAATTAAGAATTAAACTACGTAACTTGATGTTACCTATGCAGGTCCTGACAAGTCGGAGTCCACTGAACAAATAAAAAGAAGAACTGTTACATGTGGGGCAAAGAAATGAAGTTGGACAAAAAAGAAGCGATAGCAATAGCAAAGACATGTAATTAGTACTCACTTTTGCACTTCTTCCTATCCTGCCAGGAGGTGCTGCACGATCTTGGCTACTGCGACTGTTGACGTTTCATTATCCTTTCATTAACTAAGACTGGCGAGCTACTGCACTCGCCTTGTATGCTCTACATGCAGCGTTCCTGCAAATTTCTAGGTGGGAGTAGGGGAAATTCTTTGTTCTTACTGGCTGTCACCAATATCCAGGGAGAGTAATGGGGTAGAAGCCTGTAATTTCACTATTTCAATCGCCTGCTGATGGCACTTTTGTGAACTATGTCAGTCGATCTGGGGTTGTTGAAGAGCACACATTCGTCTGTTAGGCATATTGACTGCCTAGTTCAAAAACGGTAGACAGTTCCATCACAAACAGCCGTCTATACGAGTTGCGAAATGTATCTTCAAGCCATCTGGCTGCTTCACCATTATTTTCTGAGATGTTTTCTTCTTACGTTCCTCCCAGGTCCGGATTTATAGGGGGGTGGGGGTAAAATGGATTGTTTGCCCCGGGTGGCAAATTCAACGGAAACCAAATTAATATTATCGAAGAAACGAACCTTGTTTCACAAAACGCCACGTTGGTCTATCGATTATTCATATGATTTTGAAACGCATCCCTGTTGATTTTAGAACATTTTTGAATACATTCTAAGTTGTTTCCTGAACTAATAATAAACTGAGTTTTGAATGTGTGCATAGTGTACGTGATGTGTCTGTGAGGGGAATCACCATGGCATCTAGAAGTAAAAAAACTTTCCCACAGACAAAAGGGGACGGGTCTATACGATCTGAGCCGAATAAACCCGAACGGGTGAATGCCAGTCACTGTTTGTTTGTGTGGTTGACTCGGTGTGCGAATGATAAACATTGTTACAATTATTAGCGAAATCCATAGATTCAGTCTACCAGAGTGGAAATAAACGACGACAGGTATAACAGGCAAGAAAGATTACATATTATCGTCTCGGTGTATCCAAGCAAATGAAAGTTTGACAAAATTTTTTTGCCTGATCGCTGCACGACTAAAGGCCTCTGGTTAGCAGCTCTGCTAAATTCTGTTCTCGGAATAGCGCGGAAAACGCGTTGCACGAACGCGTAATAACGCCTAACCGGAGGACAAACTCGGGATAACTAAATCGGTGACTCTGGCAGGGTTAGTGAAGTTAACCGAAAAATAAATTTGGACAATGGCAGGAATAGCTACAGAGTTAGCGATGACAAGATTGTTTGTTAGAACGAGGAAGGAGAAGAAACGGGGGCATCGCACAAATTAAATGGAAGTAGATGACGTTTCCAAATTTATATAAAAATTTCGAACCACTTTTCGATCTCATGCTCGAGAAACTTGAGCATATGAATGAAATGTGAAACTATTTCCTGACATAAAACTTTTTGTTTGTGGTAGGCCTAATAAGCATTTGAGATTGGTACTTTGTTAATTATATTCTGTCGTGTTATTTATGTAAATGAGACTGTCTCGCTTATTTGGCGTGTGTTACAACTGTTGCAATATTAGAAAGACCTATTTCGTTTTATCTAGTACACAGTAACAAAATAGACGTAATCAAATCGAGAAACCACAGTAGTTTTGGGTACTATTCGCATTAACAGCTTTTTCAGTATTAGATAAGGACTTATTGATTTTTCACGTTGTAAAACGTCTGACGAACTTTGATGAGGTAGCAGATTCTTTCGCAGAAAGGAAAGCAGTCCGTATAAAACTGTAGCAAGATTAGAGAGAAAAAATGCTGGGAACTAACGACTGTTCGTACTGTCTTGCTTGTCTCTAGTCTGTACTGGTTTTATGTTTCCTGTATTTAATTTTATCTCACACAAAAGAGAAAGTTATTAGCTAATAGGCAATAACGAGTGCAAAATTTCTGAAGAGTTCTTATTCTCCCGGTCACAAATTATCCCATCCACTATTAATTGTGAGTTTTTTTTTTTAAAGAGGAGTTGGGTGTCAAACTAGCCCCGTGGGAGCAGAACAGGCACCACAAGGCATTTTAATTTCCACTATACTGAATATAGGTTTGATGGCTTCCATTACAAAACATATACCTTCGAATTCCACAGAGTGAAATACAGTGACGTGCGACAGAAGAATGCTGTGTAAAGAGGCGTGAAACTGCACTGTGGCACACTTTATGTCTGACATTTCCTAGAACAAGTATATGAAATTCTTCACAAAGGTGTGCCCCAGAAAATGAACATGTTTTTCAAAAATCGATTTTTTTTTAAAATTTTGTCGTCCTGCCTCAAACTCTCAAGTGGTGGAGAGGGGGGGGGGGGGGGGGAGGGGGGCGCCACTATCATGTTTTTGCACCGGTTGAGAAATATCGTAGATCAGAATCTGGCTCCTCCACTATCTTTCCTTCCCATTTCTCATGTAGGAAGCGGAGGACTCAGTCCTCGGTTAAATGCCTACTAGTATTACAGTTATTTAAGTCTTCTCTGTTCAACACATTTCATCAACGAATCACATTGCGAACGTTTACCACCCAAAGCTTGAATTTCCGAGCAGGATAACCCTAAAAATAGCTACAGTTCCTTTTACTCCAACAGCTCAGCACAGACTGAACGATTTTTCCCAGCAGTTTTTTCTAGGAGGGTAGATAGAGGGGAGGAAAGGAAGGGGAGTGGAGAAGTGGGGGGGGGGGGGGGAAGGGGGCTAGGGGTTTCGCTGAGGAGGAAGGGGTAGGGACCCCCCAATGGGCTGGAGACTTCCCAGAGTGAGAAGGGGTAATTAATTGATCAATTTTATCAATTGGTCATTATTTTGATAGCAATTTGATGCCAAAATTACGCTTGATGAGCTATTCCCACTACATACTCGCTGAACTTAGCAATTAAAATTTTAATTGTTATCCTTGTCTGATGAATTGTACATATTGTTTAGTTTAATAGTTTTTGAATGTTTGAATAAATGAATATGTGATAACGAGAAACAATTTTTTCCATGTTTTTGTTATAAGTATTCGGGTAGTTTTGGTTTCTGTTGGATAAAATCCTTCTAAATTCAATTTGATAAAGCAAATAAGACAAAGAAAATATTCCAAATGACTATTTTTATTAATAAAGTAGGCTGGGGGAAGTTCATGTCGTCATTTTTCCTTGTGAAGTGGGGCCCAGAAGAAAAACGTTTGAGAACCACTCTCTTAGAGCAACATTACGTTCGGATAGAAAAGGACGTGGCCATTTTTTAGCGTTTCTCACTTTTTATCCAACGCAGTTTTCCTGCAGACACTAATTGAAGTGCTACACCGAAGCAAATTTCTGTGAGTTTGTCCGAATCCAACACCTTTTTCAAGTTTTTGATGCTTAGCATCTTTCGCATGGGTTTTCACCAGCAGCAATTCAGCTGTGAAAACAAATTTCCACAATACCCACTGTGCATAAAAAACACCGTATTTAATGGGTCCAATCCAGTGACGGAATTCTGGATTTTGTTCCCGTTATTTTCGGTACCGTGTTTCTGTTTTCTGTGTAGCTGTTCCGTTGACATTTCGCCCCTCATGTCTTTTTCTGTTTTTTCGGAGCTGTACAGCTTTTTCTCTTGCCTGTTTCCTTATTTCCGAAGTTACGCATTTGGTAAATAGTATTTCCGTCATAGTTTTGAACTGTAACATCCCTACAGGAACTCACGACTGGTAATTGGACTAATAGTATGAACGCCCAAACGAAAGCCACGATGCGAAAGGAACTGACAATAATTTTTGTTGCATTAGGTCTTGTTGACTGTGTTATTGCAGAGCACGATTGAAATGTCTCCGCGAATTATTTGTATTCATTTCAATTGCTGTGACAAACGAGACTGGGGAATTGTCGTATGTTTAGACAGTATCCTACAACGTACTACTGCACATCGTACAAGCTTTCAAATTATCGTATGTCCCCACAATTATGGTACAGGTTGACATCCCTGATGTACAGAGACGAAACTCTATGACGTTATGACGTTAACTCGTTGGTTACGGCGTTCAAAAATAATTTCTCTGGAAGGGGAACATTTTGGCGCAATTTCTGTATCCAGTTGCCGTTGTTGGTCACGCCTTCCGAACAATAGGCATTTAATCAGTCTTTGTATTTCTGCGAGGGAGGTAAGCGCAGGTATAGCTCAACATAATTTTTATCACTATAATTTATTATTACGAATTACGTAAGTAACTTTTTAAGTATTTTCAGTTCGTGCGAGATTAAAGGAAGCTACTTTACTTCAGCAGTACTATTATGAAACAGCATGATGCTAATGCAGATGTTTGCAAACTCATTGGGAAACTACTTCTCAGAATATTTTTTGTAATTATTCTGTAATAAGTAGACCTACTGGTAAATGGAATTCTGTGCTGTTACAGGTACAGATGAAATTAACAAGAAGTTATGAAGCATTGATCACTGAGAACTGTAATCCAAAATTAATCGCTTAGAAATTACGTAAGTAAATTACTTTTAAGTGAAATATGTTCCTGCCAAAATTCATAGCTGCATAGGTCTCTGATTTGTTAAAATTTTTCTTCGCAATTTTTCACGACCTATTCTACAACCTTATTCTTTTGGTTTTTACAGTCAAAAATATTATTTTATTTTATGGAAATCGGTAACTTTGACCTGATCTTGAGACCGAAAATCTGTAGTGTTTCACCTGCTGGCACTGTAAACTGCTAATTATGTAAAATTATTGAGTAGTTCTGCTGTAGTGCATAACCGGAATAGTGTGATCACAAGGTAACGCGCAGCTTGTAATTTTTAACCAAAGGTTGAGTAGACTGAAGTTAATGTAGGAATGAAACTGTCATGGCTGCCAAAGCAGTTATCCAACAGCTCCTGTAGTGACCTTTAGTTGGACTATTTTTTTTTTTAACATACTGTAATGTAATCGAGATGAAGCCTTAAGCGGACAAATTTGTGAGCGATATGCAAATTGCAATGTGAATATTAATAAAATAGTACAGAAGTGAAAACTACAGGTAGTGGTACAACAATATAAGAGGAAAAGAAGCCACTTAAAAATTTTAGCGTTCACAATGGGGTGAAACAACAACCATAAAGGAGGATTGCTTTGCTCCCTTTTTTGGACAGTTTTTCAAACAAATGCTTGTAACGCATGGTAGTTTTGTCTACTAAATTTTGAAATTGAGGTTAGTCTATTCTAAACCAGTGTAAAAGCACAGTGCAATGGTTAAGAGTGGGAAGCTAAGTCAATGGAAGGTAGGGGTGCGGGGAATAAACAGATGAGTGGTGAGAAACAAGGACATGTTGTAATGCCAGTTCCCACCTACAGAATTCTCAGAACACAATGTCTGAGAGAAGAATCCAAATCGCACATGTGGTGAAACAGGCTTCAAGGTCCCATCTATCATGTTGTAGAGCATGCTCTGCAGCAGGATATTGTGTGTTACCAGTGTACACCGTCTGCCTATGTCCATTTATTCTGACTGATAACTCCATGGTAGTCATATCATTGTAAAAGGCTGAACAGTATTCACATAACAGTTGGTACACGATGTGTTTCTTTCTTAGGTGGCTCTCCCTTTGTATACTGTATGTTTTCCCATTTACAGGGATAGTATAAGTGGTGTTAGGAAGGCGCATAGGGCAAGTCTTACATCCTTCACATGTCAGATGTTCCCTTCCGTACAGACTTGGCATCTGAGGCAAATGTATTTGTCTAGATGCAGACTCCTTACAGAAATACACCGAAAAAAAAACTTAGAAATACACCTCTTGTCACTCATTATCCAGGTCTTGAGTGCATTCAGGTTGACCACAGGTTCTGGAAATCAGGGAATTTCAAACATGTCAGTGATATAAGCGAAATTTTGAAAAAAAACTGTGGAAATATCTCGTTTTTGTCTTAGTGGATGAAATGGTTGGTTTACTGAGATGCAGCTGACCATGTGTGCCGCTTCCCTAGTCCCTCATTACTATTGCTTCTGCCCTCCCTACTACTGCCCTCGGCTTGCAGTCAGTGCTGTGACCACTTGTCGTCATTAGCCTAGCAGCTGCAGACAAGAGGCAGGGAGGTGCGAGGAGTGGTTTGTTTGGATCTGATTCTCAGAGACTGCAGATGCTGTGGCCAGAGACGGCAGTCATGTGTGCATGAGTCGTGTCTGAGTGATTATGTGTATGAACTCGTTTCTGATAGAGACTATGGCCAAAAATTTAGTTGTGAGAGTATGACTGTGCATGTCTGCGGATCATCAATAATATGTACAGTGAGTTCCTACATATCCTCATTATTACTGATTCTCAGAGTATTTGCATAAGTTATCTGTTGCATGGATTGATCATTGCGGTCCCATTTCACCAACATGCGTTCTGTGGCTCCTGAATAGTTGGCCACAGTAGTGGATTTCTGTGACAGGCCTAAACGACAGGCTATTTCTACGGGTGTCTCTAACAGATCAGGCCTGCCGATCTGAAGCCCTAAGTTTCCCACTAATGTCCTTGTCCTGCTCATCAGATCTGATCTCACTGACCTACCCGCAGGCCTCGTCTGTTTGTGTGTGGCGTAATGCAGCGGATTTTCGTGGTTTGTTCGAGGACCCAGGACTGCAGTGCTCCTCAGCAGGCCTGAGGCCACGGGCAATGGATTCAGAAATTGCGACTGTCTCACCGCAAGTATGTCGCAAAGTGTGGTGTTTTATAGACATTTTATTTATTCTAGTACATTTTGGCACTTCAGAAGTGGTTTATAGCCTATATTAGAAAGTATGGGAGATAAGAAGAAGAAAGTTATGTCATCCGCTGGCAGTTTGTACGCTATGTACTCAAGTATTTCTCAAAAGAAAAATCACATAATACCTCTAAAGTAATAGATGTAACATAGTGGTAATAACCGATAATAATAACATAGTAGAACCAGAGTTTTATTGGCAGTCACCTATATTATTGGTTTACACAACTCTTCCCCACTTATACACTTCTTTCAAAGGACCTACTTTTTTCTGAGGTTATTTCTGAGATCAGTAATGGTATTTTAAATCTGCCTTGGAAATGCATATTTTTATCACCAGATCAGCGGTCTTTATGAAACACATAGGCTGTACCATTTGGCTTTCTTTCTCCATCTAAAAACAGTTCATTAAAAAAGATGTTGATGTTAGTACTTAAAATTTTTGTGGAAATTAGGAAACACCGTCTGCTTGCAAGTTTTATTTGGATATTTACTCATTTGGCACTATCGCTTCTTGTACCATAGCTGCAAAGATGGATTGTCAACTTCCATCTCAAAATCTGTGAGAGAAAAATGCTAAAATCGTCTGTAAATAGGAAATATAAGGGAATTTCACTTGGGGATACTTGTGGCAACCCTGGAATTAATCAGCTACTTTGACAAGGCTATGAATTCCTAAAATCATGCCCTGAGAGAAGGTCCATTCAGCCTGAAGTTTTGCTCACCACACCTAGAATAGTCTATTTTGACCTTTCCCCAAATATCCTGGTCAGAGCCTATGCTCCTTCTGCACCCATTTCTCTACCCTATGGCTTCTACCTCTGTAACTGTTCCCAATTTAAGACATCCCCTACGCTTCCTCTTATCACCACCTACACCACTCTTGTAACATACGCTGTCAAAGTACATATCTGCATCTCTGAAATGACACATGTAGTGTACCAGCTATTATGTAAACACTGTTCAGGCTTTTACATTGGTATGATTACCATCAAGTTATCAATCAATATGAATGGAGATAGACAGAGGGTGTACACTGGCAACACACAGTAACCTGTTGCAGAGCATCCTGTACAACATGACAATCATGACATCAGAGCCTGTTTCACCGCACATGCAAACTGGATTCTTAACCCAGACACTAGCTTTACAGGACTCCACAGGTGGAAACTGGCATTGCAACATGCCCTTGGTTCTTGCTACCCACTTGACCTTACTTTTTCTTGTCACTAACTATTGATTTCTTCACTCCCTTTTAGTTTTCTATATCTTTTATTTTGTGACCTGTTTATTTTTCCCTGACCCTCATCTGCAGCATGTATAATGCACTTATCTTTCCACTCTTATTAACAGCTGCACATTGTTTAGTCAGTAATCTCTGTCTTGCTTATTACCCTGCCTTCCGCCTCCAAGCTCTTAGGTTTTCAAATCTCATTTAGCGCAGTCCCCAGAAATAAATATTTCCTCCTTATCCTGTCCAATAAGTCTCTCCCAAACCGATGTTCTGAGCAACTTTTACAAAATCTCTACATTTTCTAAACCTATCCAGTCCTTTTTCTTCATCCCTCTTCAACCTTTCTGCCAGAAGAGAGAGCCACTGGTTCTCAAAGCTTGCAAAGTTTGTTGATCTTTACGTGTGTCTGCTCTCCTGCTGCCACTTGGTGAGTCCATTTTTTATCCATCCACTTACATTAGACTTCTCCACATATAACATGAATATTGCCACTTGACTAGCTGGGTAAAAATATTTTAGAATTGAAAGAATCCTGCTCTGAAAGTTTTCTTCCAAAGGTTAATTTTGCTATTTTTGTGAAATATATTTACTTTCAGGTCTTCTATGGAATACAGAAATGGAGAGCAGTATCTCAGAGAAGGAGTTTTGTGACATTACTACTGATTGTAATGATGGTACTGTTAAATCTGCAACAGATATTATGTGGGACGTCACCTTATTTGGTCATAAACTGTGAGCTAACTGGGAGAGAAGGATATTTGAGTCTATATTTTCATCTAGTTTCTGTGAGTAAAGTTAATCTGTATGCCAGTATTGTTAAAGTATAACAAATATGATAACTTTTTTACTGTCACAGAAACCATATTTTCGTAAATTTTTGCAGTATTTGTTTCCTCATTTATTTACACAAAGCATCATAATGTGCATTAATAATGTCATCAGGAACACTGACAACATATCATTTTGTTCCAAACTGTGTCCCAGTTATTTAATGGCAATTTAATAGAAAGGATAGATTTCTACTAACCTTATAGTGGAGATGTTCAGTCACAGACAGGTATAACAAAAAGACAACTAAACGAGTAAGTTTTTGGCCAATCAGAAATAGACAAAACACAACCATCCCCCCCCCCCCCCCACACACACACACACACAGACACCAACCGTGAGCAACAGCTCATGATGGGAGAAGCAAATGGTGGTTGTAAGTAGGAGGCTAGGGTCAGGTTGTGGACAGTAATGTACTGCTTGTGTGAGCATACTGGGACGTAGTGGGGAGGGGGTTGACAGTGAGGTGCAGACAGATGGTTAGACAGAGGCTGAGAGTGAGCGAGGAAGTGGAAATGGAGAGAAGTTAAAAGACTGTGGGTGCGTTCGTAGAACTGAAGGCTGTGTAGTGTTGGAGTGGGAACAGGGAATGGAATAGGTGTGTGCAGGGCAGGGACTAATGAAGGTTGAGGCCAAGGGGATTATGGGAACACATGATACTGTATATTGCAGGGAGAGCTCCAGCGTGTGCAGTTCAGAAAATCTGGTGGTGTTAGGATCCAGATAGTGCAGGCTGTGAAGCAGTCATTGAAGTGAAGAGCACTGTGCTGGGCAGTATATTCATCAACCAGGTGGTACAGCTTTTTTTGGGCAAAGATTGTTAGTGACCATTCATGCAGACACAGATTGTTGGTTGTCATGTCCACAGAGCACACAGCACAGTGGTTGCAGCTTTGCTTCTAGATCACATGACGGCTTTCACAGCTAGCCCTGCCTTTCATGGGATACGTGATGTTTGTGACCAGAATGGAGTAGGTACTGGTAGGAGGGTATATTGGACAGGTCTTTCATCTAGGTCTTTTATATGGATATGAGCCATATGGATATGAACCGCTTGGGGTAGGGAGCTCTAGTGGAGTAGGGATGGATGAGGATATTCTGTTGGTTCAGTGGGCAGTGGAATACTGTTGTGGGAGGTGTGGGAAGGATAATGGTTAGCACATCTCTCATTTCATGACGCTGAAAGAGGTAGATGAAACCCTGGATTAGAATGTCATTCAGTGCTCCAGTCCTGGGTGGTTCTGAGTCATGAGGGAATGCTCCTTTGTGGATGGATGGTGGAACTTGGGAAGGTGGTGGGTGATTGGAGAGATAAGGCATGGGAAATCTGTTTCTGTACAAGATTGGGATAGTAATTTTGGTCTGTGAGGGCCTCTATGGGACAGCTGGTATATTTTGAGAGGGACTGCTTCTCACTACAGATGCAATGGCCATGAGTGCCTATGCTGTGTGGAAGGGGTTTCTGGGTATGGAATGGATGGCAGCTGTCAAAGTGGAGGTATTGCTGGTGGTTGGTAGCTTTGATATGGACAGATGTGCTGATGTAGCCATCTTTGAGGTGGATGTCAACATTGAGGAAGGTAGCTTGTTGGTTTGAGGAGGGTCAGGTGAAGCAGATGAGGGAGAAGGTGTTGAGGTTCTGGAGGAGTATGGATGGGGTATTCTCAGCCTTGATCCAGATAATGAAGATGTCATCAATGAATCAGAATGAGGTGAGGAGTTTGGAATTCTGGGTGATTAGTAAGGATTCCTCTAGATGGCCCATGAATAGGTTAGCATAGGATGGTGCCATGCACGTGCCCATTGCTGTAACATGGACTTGTTTTAAGGAGATGCCTTCAAAGATGAAGTAATTGTTGATGAGGATATAGTTGGTCATGGTGAATATGAAGAAGATTGTAGGTTTATAATCTGTTAGGCACTGAGATAGTAGCAGCAAGGTCTTGGGCATTATGGATGTTAGTGTAAAGGCAGGTGGCATCAGCAGTGTCAAGCAGTGCACTCTGTGGTAGAGAAACAGGTACTGAGGAGAATCGGTTGAAGAAATAATTAGTATCTTTTATATAGGCGGGTAAGTTGTGGGCAATAGCCTGAAGGTTGGTTGCTGTATGGCATGATCCTGTGCCAATCTACTCATGGGCCATCTAGAGGAATGCTTCCTAAACACCCAGAATATCAACACCTCTCATTTGGTTCTACATCTACATCTACATCTACATTTATACTCCGCAAGCCACCCAACGATGTGTGGCGGAGGGCATTTTATGTGCCACTGTCATTACCTCCCTTTCCTGTTCCAGTCGCGTATGGTTCGCGGGAAGAACGACTGTCTGAAAGCCTCCGTGCGCGCTCTAATCACTCTTATATTACATTCGTGATCTCCTCGGGATGTATAAGTAGGGGGAAGCAATATATTCGATACCTCATCCAGAAACGCACCCTCTCGAAACCTGGCGAGCAAGCTACACCGCGATGCAGAGCGCCTCTCTTGCAGAGTCTGCCACTTCAGTTTATTAAACATCTCCGTAACGCTATCACGGTTACCAAATAACCCTGTGACGAAACGTGCTGCTCTTCTTTGGATCTTCTCTATCTCCTCCGTCAAACCGATCTGGTACGGATCCCACACTGATGAACAATACTCAAGTATAGATCGAACGAGTGTTTTGTAAGCCACCTCCTTTGTTGATGGACTACATTTTCTAAGCACTCTCCCAGTGAATCTCAACCTGGTACCCGCCTTACCAACAATTAATTTTATATGATCATTCCTCTTCAAATCGTTCCGCACGCATACTCCCAGATATTTTCCGCTATCATATAATCATACAATAAAGGATCCTTCTTTCTATGTATTCGCAATACATTACATTTGTCTATGTTAAGGGACAGTTGCCACTCCCTGCACCAAGTGCCTATCCGCTGCAGATCTTCCTGCATTTCGCTACAATTTTCTAATGCTGTAACTTCTCTGTATACTACAGCATCATCGGCGAAAAGCCGCATGGAACTTCCGACACTATCTGCTAGGTCATTTATATATATTGTGAAAAGCAATGGTCCCATAACACTCCCCTGTGGCACGCCAGAGGTTCATTGATGACATTTCGTTACCTGGATCAAGGTGGAGGATACCATATCCACATTCATCCAGAACCTCAACTCCTTCTGCCCCATTCGTTTCATCTTATCCTCGTCAACCCAACAAGCCACCTTGTGTGATGTTGACCTCCACCTCAAAGATGATTACATCAGAACATCTGTCACTGTCAAAGCTACCAACCAGTAGTAATATGTCCACTTCGGCAGCTGGCACCCATTCCATATCAACTGGTGGCCATCACATCTGTAGTGACAAACAATCCCTCTCAAAATATACTGAAGGTCTCACTGAGACCTTCATAGACCAACCTCTCAGCCTTGTACAGAAACAGATTTCCCATGCCTTATCTTTCCAGGCACTCACCACCTCATGAAGTCCCACCATTTGGCCAAAAATGAGCATTTCCCTTGTGACCTAGTACCACCCAGGAGGTAGAGCAACTGAAGGACATTCTAATCCATGTTTTCACCTACATCTTTTCATGTCCTGAAATGAGAAATATCCTACCCACTCTCCTTCTCACACCTCCCACATTGGTATGCCACTGCCCATTGAACCAACACAATATCATCGTCCATGCCTACTCCAGCTCGGCTCCCAACCTCTTGCCTCATGGTTGATATTCCCATAAAAGACCTAGATGCAAAACCTGTCCCACACGCCCACCCATCACCATCTACTTCTTATCAGTCAAAAGCATAAAGTATCCAACCAAAGGCAGGGCTATCTGTGAAAGCAGGTATATAGTCTACAGGCTAAGCTGTAACCACTGAGCTGCATTCTGCATTGGGCATGATAACCAACAAGCTGTCCATCTGCTTGAATTGCCACCAACAAACTACAGCCAAGAAGCAGCTGGACCTCCCAGATGCTGAGCATGCTGCCTAACACAATGTTCTTCACTTCAAAGACTGCTTCACAGTCTGCACCATCTGGAGCCTTTCTACTGACACCAACTTTTCTGAATTGGACAGGTAGGAACTCTCCTTAGAATGTGACCCACATTCCTGCAATCCTCCTGGCATCAACCTTCAATAGTCACTGTCCTTCAAACATGTATCCTATTCCCTGGTCCCACTCCAGCACTAAACATCCAAGTCTGTTCTTCCACCAATGCACCCACAGTCTTTTACTTCTGTCTATTTCCGTTCAATATCTCCCCCCTCTCCCACCCACGGTCTACCTTGCCATCTGTACATACCTGTCCTACCCTCTCCCCACCACGTCCCTGTACACTCAGACAAGTTGCACTTCACTGTCCCCCACCCCTACCCAACTGTCCCTCCCCCTCCTGAGCCCAGCCTTGTCCTTACCCCACTACCTAGCTGCTTCTCCCATTGTATGCTGTTGCTCACAGTCTGTTCTCAGTGGCCACAGAGAGTGGTCACGTATGTGTGCGAGTTGTGCTTGTGCGAATGTATGTGCATATTGTCTTTTTCACAAGAAAGCCTTTTAGCCAAAAGCTTAATTCTCTAACAGTCATTTTACTGTGTCTGTCTGCAACCCAACATCTCCACTATACGGTAACTAGCACTCAATCCTTTCATAATAATATCATTATTCTATCTACAATTTTCCAATTTTTTAGTTATTTAATGAAATGTCTACAGATCTAAGGGTATTAGCCTGATACCAGAGATCCTATTCATTGCTTTTGGAGTGATGTTAAAAGGAATATACAGTATATTTTACTCAACTTTTTATACAATCAGTATAAGGTTTATTTATATGATCATTATAGTGTGAAATAAGTATAGGCCTTTTTATGTAGCAGATTTGTTCTGTAACTGTATTGTTATCAGTTTTGCTGTCTGACTTAATTTAAAAATAACTTAAAGTCAATGACCATGATGAAAATTTTAGTTGTGATAAAACAGTAACTCACAGTGTTGCTCTAAAGTTAGGCGTGGTTTCGTGACATTAATTTAAAATATTGTTTTGCTACAAAAGAGAGTATTCAGTAGTAACTAATTTAAAATATTGTTTTGCTACAAAAGAGAGTATTCAGTAGTAACTAATATATGTACTCTATAGTATCCTTGTTTTATTGGAAACTGACAAATTTGCTTTCCATAGTACCTGAAAGAAACTGTTGTAAACTAACATTTCTCCTGTTTTTTGCTTTTGTTATTAAATTGTAACTTCAGCATTTGCAGATGGTGTAATTATATAATTATTGAATATATCCCAGCTCATGTACATTGTGTATGAGCCTAATAGCAGTCCCATCAGTCTCCTTTTGGTCAAGTCTTCTAGTTCTTGAAGCAATTTGACTGTTGTTACAGCACTCATCCAATATGATCAATGTAAATTGAGAGGAATATCAAATATCTTTATGACAATAAAATAGATTCAGTTTATGCGAATAATTTGGATGTAATGTAACATAAATAAAGATAGTGCCTATATAGTTCTGATTACACTGATCAGTAACTGAATTAATCACGGATGTCATGTTCAATGGATACTATTCCTGTAGCCATGGGAATTATTTAAGCATGGATTACAAGTCAGTGTTTCCATATCATGTGTTAGTTGTATGAGTGACACACAAATAGCAAATCACGAGATCTCACTGTATCTGATCATGGCCATGTAATTGATGCCAGCTGAAGAAGGCATGCTTTTGCAAAGTCTTTAAGGCACTAAGTTCTCAGCAAACTACTGTATCTGTTATTAGCTGTAAGGTCCTAAGTTTGCATAAAATATCCATGTCCCTCACTGCTTCCATAAACCGTGCAGTCTATTTCTGAACAGCTGTATAGTTCAGAACCATCTTTATATCACCCGGCACAGATGTTACAACACCACATGAGTATATATGCTTGGCACAAGGCACAAATATTGGTGTAAGTGCGTCAAACCCTGAAGCCAGGAGAACGGTAAAACTTAATTTGCATAATACACAGTACACCTTTACAAAAACATGTCTGAAATCATTTTGCAACTGGAGACTATTTACATAAGCACAGGTAATATAATTAGTATAATGCTTAGACAAGATGGAAGGGGAGGCTTGGTATGGTTGCTATCATCACTCACTTGCAGATAATGCACATATTTACTGACCATTTATGTTCACTCATTTGCTTCAGTATAGCTACATGTTGGGGAATTCACCACTCATTTTCTTCCTGAACTGTTTCAGATGGCACAAATGAAAACTCTGCCTGGCACCGGAGGTCACACAACTTATGTCAATTGAAGTGTTTCTGGGATCCTGCTAGCAGATATGTTCATACCTTGGCTCTCCAAGACCATTTGCTGTGAAGTGAAGTGATTCTCCATTAACCTCCACCGTCTTGTGGAATCCATCCAAATGGCACCTCCATCTTCACAATAAAGGATGACCCAGCACATTACTAAGACATCATCTGTCTCCAGTCGGTAATTAGAGTATTACTAAAATCATTAATGATATTACAAATAGCAGCTGTGTGGGAGAAGAGATCTGATCTTTTAATGACCTACATTGTGATAAGTATAGTACCGGTATTTGTATTACACCTCAATTTGGTAAAATTTATAGATGTCACATTACATTGCAGCAGATGTGCTGTGATAAAATATGTTGTTAGTGTAGATTGCTATAATGGTTGACACATAAGCAGATACTCAGAATATCAAATATAAAAGTTCAGAGTTCAGTCATTTTGGTATATTGCTTCTAAAAATAGATATCATAATTATTTTTCAGCCAGTGGATGAACTTCATGAAAGACACATAAGATATCAAATACTATGCAGTGAAGAGATTGTTAACCATATTGCACGATGTGATGCATATTTTTGCAGTCTAGGCACTAGGTTTTAGACTTTTATTTAATTTCTCACCTTCTGTACTAAAGCTGGTTGACCATGGAGAGAAAACATAAGATTATTAAGAGATTTATGATGTGCATACACATGGCAGCTACAATACCCCAATAGCTTTGGGCATGAAATTTTGCATAAGAAAGCTTTTCCACTTTCAATTGAAAATCTCAGGTACACCCCATTAGTATTCTTTAATTGCCTCACTCCAAATAGAAGATTAATTTAGTCATTTACATCATATATGAGTCTTTTTGAGGAATACTGTACTGTATGTGATAATAATGCAATCTGATGTATTTTGCATGGTATTCAAAAATATTCATATTTAAATATGATAGCATTTTGAAGAGTTTATGTGATATAAGTATATTTAGTTGTTTAGTAATAGATACACCTAAATATTTAACCTACATTAAGTACACCAGCAACTTGTAAAATACAATTCTTCTAGGGTATAGAGGGAGTTGGCCATATCTATTTATTGAGATTACTTTCAATTATAGCCCCACTATTGGTTAGGCCTGTGAAATTACTTGGTCTCTGAAAAGAATATTTTACTAGATCTGTAACTCTTTCATAAGCTAAAACTGGTTTTAAATAAGCTCATTTCAGAGCTAATGTGCTTATGAGCATAGTATTTGTTTCTGAACTTGTATGGAATAGTTAGGGGAGAGTGGGGTAATTGAGAACATCTGAGAGAGCACTGAAAGAAAACAAAGCCAAATAAAGTTACGAATACTTTTTATTACTGAAACTTTGCTTAAATAAATCAAGCTTATGTTCATGAAGTCAATTTAAATAAATTTTCAACAAAAATCAAATATTAACAAAAAGACAGTACCTTAATGTCTGGGATTACCACATAGATTGTGGGATACCTATGAATGGTGTGTGTGGTAACCACAGACATAGACTAATCATCACAGATAAAGTCTCTTACATTTGTAGCATTTTAACCAACCTGCAATGGGAGAATCTTCATACATTTTGCACAAATTAGGCAATAATACTCATTCTCCATCACAGCTCCTTTACTGACCTTCTTCTTCATGTGTGGTACGACCTTTTCTTGAACCTTCATTGTAATGCCATCTTCTCCAAATACTTGAAAGTTCTTCACATCTTTTCTTACTCTAGTGGAACATAAAATCTTTTCACTGTCTTTCATCTGCTCATTACTGCTTTTCTTTCTTCTTTTTTTTTCTAAAATATCTTTCATAGAAGAACTGGTTGTTATAGCTGAATGTCATTTTCTGACATTTTCTTTATGTATAGGATGTGACAGCTTGGGAACATTGGGCCTAACAATGAAGGGTTATCAGAAGCTCAAGGTGATAACTGCGATGGTTCTTAATTACTTATGTGCTGTGGGGTACTACATCCTGAAAATATGGTTCTCTTTGCTTTTGAAACAATCTGTTAAGTTGCATGTGGTGGTATCTCAACACATTTTTCCTCCAGTTTCTCTCCAGTAGCACTTCCTGTAATTCATTAAATGACAATGGTCCTTAATTTATAGTGGCACATAATATATGTCCTATCATCTCTTGTTAGTTTCAGCTTGGCTGCACTTGGTAAATGTTCCTCATTACAATTCCCAAACCCAGCAACTGTCTCTTTATTATCTAAGAACACAAAGAGAGCCTCCCCTTACATTCATGGAAATGGGTTAACCAATGCTGTGGTGTTAGAGACTGTTCCCTTTTCTCGTCGCTTAGTTCCCCTTACTAAGTCTATAACTGAGCGACTTGATCTCCAAGATGCTGAACATCCTCTTGAGCAGGAAGTTGTTTATCCATATTGTCAACATACTACCAATGCAAGTGTACAGTAAATGAATAAATGAAATACAAAATAAGAGGAAAGGACTGTTGAAAACATGTATTCACAAGCGCACACACACACACACACACACACACACACACATAGCACTTCTGACACCAATTATATTTGTGCCAGGGATGGCTGGCTACTGCACCATTGGTTATAATGAGATTTTCAGGATGGCTAGTTGTGTGCTGTGGTTCTCTGGTGAAGAAGGATTTGAGCAACCAAAGAAGGTGCAATGAAAATTATAGTTACTTCCTCCTTGGTGCCTGTTTACAATCACTGGCTTGGAACTGCATGTAATGATGGCAGGCAATATGATTATACAACTGCATCAGTTCCTGCTGCTGATTGCCCATCCCGCTTCTGCTGTTTTGTCAGACTTTCAGATACCCCAGTTGGGGAAAGTGTGGATGATGGCTGTTAGTGTGGGTGATGGCAGTTACTCCAAGACTGACAGATTGTATCACACTTCAGAGCCAAGAGTATAGAGGTCTTCTGCTGATACCCTGGAGTGAATAGAATCAGATGGAATCTCAGACCTCCTCTTGGTACAATGGCAAAGTATGGGTCTTCATTGTTAACGAGATGCTTACATAGCAGGCACCAGATGTGTCCCAATCGTAGTTGATATTTGTGTATCATCAGCATGGTGCTGAGCAGCATAGATCCAGCGTCACATAACTTCCCAGCTCTTCAAATGCCATCAGGCTGTATGGGAAGACTTAAATATTGCTTCTCCCTGCTGAATTTGCTGTGGTGGTAACATTTGCCTGCAACACTAAGTAACCTGCAATAGAGGCAGTGGCAGGCAGACATAACTGACAATTGATAGGAGCTTCAGTACCTCCTGATGTATGACCTGGTTTTGTCACACAGAAGTCCATGACATGGAAAAGGTAGTGTTCCAATTAGCACGTGGGTCACTGACCAGGGCTGACTGACCCCAGTATGGCCTGATTACCATCCTGGAACTCTTCCTCTGGCACATACTTGCCTAGAGAGTTTCCAGAATTCAAAAGAATGACATACTGAAGTATACTAGATGCTTTGGTGTGACATCATGTGTGCTGGACAGCTGCAGAAATTGCTCATCAATATTTTATAGAGCTTTAGTTTTCAGTTACTTATTTAAAGTTTATTTGTGTTAATATTTGCTGTAATAGTGACTTATTAGTGGATTTTCATTAATCTCAGTCTTACTTCCTGCGTTATTGACTCGAGTGGTCTGTTATTCATGAGTGTGCTTACACCGTTCGTCTAAGCCTCATGCCTCAGTAGTGTGTTTACATTTTGCGGCATGCAGTGCAACTGTAGCAGTTATAAAGCTAAGTGTTGACAAACGTATTTGTGCACTGTTATACACTTATTAAATTTAATACTTTTCAGCAGCGTTTCATGCTGTTTGTAGCGAAATAATGATTTAATAAGCTTTCAGAAACATTCACTCGCTGTGTTTTTTGGAGTTTTCTGTGCTTTGAAGTCTTTTAGTAAATTTCGTGCTTTAGTTTTCAGCTGATGTTTCTTATTGTTTCTAGTGAAATATTTCAGTAAAATTTTCATTCAGTGTTTTAATTAACTTTGTTGAGTGTTCGAGTGGCCATTAGAAGTTTGGTTTTAGCTAACAATTTTGTGAAGTTTTGTAGGTATTGGTATCAATTGTGGTGTAGTAGTATTAGTACAAGGAGTTGCTTTCTTAGTCGACAGAGAATTTTGAGACCGCTATTGTTAGTTCTATAAACAGTTCTACTGGTGTAATTGAAATCTGGTAATGTAGACGTATAGTTTTTTTTTTCAGTAAGTGTAAAATTATATCCATGAGTGAGAAGTGTGGGCTATGTCACAGGTTTGTGAGTAGTAGGTTACAGTGTGGGATTTGTTCAAAGTATTTTCACTGGGGGGAATGCAGTTGGGAAGCCAGTGGGCATCCTAGTGAGATCTTCTCCTGGGAATGCAGAATCTGTAGTAGAAATAAGTTGACAGAGGAGCAGGATCATAAGATCTGTGCCCTTCAGGTGCTGTTAATGATGTAGGTGGTGACCTGGTAGGAAGATAGCTACTCAAACTGGTGGTACTAATGCACATTTCGTGCAACTGTTTCAGTGTCATGATCAGCCTCATCTTAATGCGGCTGTTAGGTGCATTAACATGGGGCTCAGTAGGGTGCTGATGGCAGAGGGCATGGGTCACATCTCTGTGGTGCCAGTTGAGTCTATCAGTAGATCAGGTTTCACTTGCATGTCCTGCACCTCAAATAGGTATGGGAAGGGGAGGCTGGGAAAGCTTATAGGTGACAGTGTAGTGGGTGGTGGTGGGGTCACTCATGGAAAAATTTCACTAGTAGTTGGTGTTAGAGCTGCACCTTTTTTAGATTGAAGTCAGCTGATAGGTATACCTGCTTAAAGGAAGTCCCTCTAACCAGGGGCTCACCTTCAGAGGATGTAATGTTTCCAAATAGAGAAGGAATTAGCGTATTTAATCAAAGTATAAGACATAAAGTTAGTGAACTGTTTATAGATGTTGACTCTGTAATTATTGGTATATCAGAGCACCACTTAAATAATGTGATAATTCAGAGGCTTCCTTTACTAGGTTACAGATTAGCTGGCTATTTTTCACTGAGTTCCTTACGGGGTGGGGGAGTGGCTATGTACATGAAAAACAATATTCCTTTTGAGTTCATAGACATATCACGGCACTGCACTAAGCAGATATTTAAATGTTGTGCAGGGTCAGTTGAATTTAGTGAAACTAAACTTCTAATTGCTGTTGTTTATAGGTCCCCTAACTCTGACTTCAGAGCATTTCTGGTCAAGCTAATGAAGGTTCTTGATTCACTTTGTAGGAGGTACCAGAAATTAGTTATATGTGATGACTTCAATATAAATTTTGTATATGATGGTGCAAGAAAAAGGATGTTGGTAGATATCATAAATTCATATGATCTGATGCAGACAGTGTTTTTTCCAACTAGGGTGCAGGGGAACAGTAGCACAGCCATAGACAATATTTTTACTCATTCTTCATTACAAGATGGGCATTCTGTTAGTAAAAGGGTGAATGGCCTTTCAGAACATGATGCACAAATTTTGACACTAAAAGGCTTTACTACTCAAACAAATGTCATATTTAATTACAAACTGTGTAGGAAAGTTAATCCAACAACAATACAGAGTTTTTTAAATCTTGTCAAGGAACAAGAGTGGCAGGATGTTTATAGTGCAAATAACATAGATGATAAATATAATGCTTTCCTTAACACATTTCTGATGCTCTTTGAGAGTTGCATTCCATTAGAACATTCTAAACATGGTACTAGCAGTAATAGGCAGCCCAGATGGGATAAGCTATGAACCCACTGTGAGCACTTCTGACATGTAATCAAATCCTTGGTTGAAGAGTAATATAATTCCTCACAGTATATGAGACATTCCATCTTCGCCATCTTTGGATGTTTCATTTTCTGTAGAGTCAGTTTATTTTTCTTTTTTTTGGTTTTCCTAGATTGAAGATCTTCCACTATTACTTTCACTTTCTTCTTCTCTTCTCAAGCAAGCAGCCTGATCTGTGCTCTGTTCTCTTTAGCTTACTTAGCTTCCATGGATTTTTTGACCACTTCTTGCAGCAGATTCTTGTAGGCACATAGGGTGAGAATAGCAGTTTTACCTCTCTTTCTTGTTATTTGTTTCTTCCTTGGTGTAACTCTGGGTTTTGGTGTAATATTTTCTGGCTAGTGATATGTAATTTACATAATATATCATATAAATTTAGCATTAAGTAAGCAGAAAACAGTCATTATGTTCTAAAAACTCACACAGTTTTGTTTCTCTTGATGATTGCATTCTTCTGAATAGTCCACATCTGGAGATCCAAATGGGGGCCTGTGTTATCTATGGAATACTTTACCAAAGAGAGTACCATCTTTTAACCATAAAATAGAGCGCATGCACTGAGAGAAAATTATGGCTGTAGTTTTCCCCTGCTTTCATCTGTTCACAGCCTTTTGACCATATTGGCTGGTGTTACACGGCCAGAAAAATCATCCACACTGTTGCTCCTGCAACAATTGAAAAGGCTGCTGTCCATCTTCAGGACCCACATTTTTGTCTGACCTCTCATAAAATATCCAGGCATTGTGGCTGCACCTGCGGTACTGCTGCCTGTATTGTTAAGTCACTTAACATTAACAAAACACAAGTAGGCTTGAGATATTGTTATATGAGCCATATTGTGTACCATTCTATTTATTTTACTTAAGACACCTATAATACAAGATTAGCCACATTATTCCTGCAGGTATTCAGACTTTTCCAAAAGAGATGCCTTCAGTTTGACTTTTAAAACCTGCAGTTTGTCACAATAGGCTTCAGCGTGTATGGTATCCCACTGAAAATATACATAGCAGTTTTTTAAATAGTATTTACAGATGTTATCCCAGCAAAACATTCTACATACTACAAGAAATAAGCAGCTGCTTGACTGTACATGCTTTTTTATTTTTTGTTTGTTTAGAAATAATATTGACAAGTCATAATATTGCTGATTATATACTGACATAAAGTATGTTGTAAGGACCTGATACACCCACTTTCCCTGTTGAGCTAGGAAAGCTTTTCTGGATGACCTAGGCGGGATCCCTCCCTGATGCAGAATGAGTAGTTAATGCAGACATTTAACATTATTTATGAATCCTTTAACCAGAATGATTTGTAAAGCATGTACTATAAATTGCCAAATAGTAAGAAACAGCTTTTGGGTCAACATGGAGGACAAATACTTATCAAAGTACTACTACACAGCTAGAGGATTTCCAAAATTCACCTAAAAGTATACTGATGGTTATGGGGCGTAATATACCCAATCAGCTATGTTAATTAGATGGTTATCATCAGACAAGTTTCGGGCATATTACAGCATTAAATTAAAGGCTGTAGTAATAAAAGTGTCATATATTTGGCATTGGAACATTTAACATGTCCATTTTTTTCTTAACAAATTGATACTGGAACTTAGTTTTATTCTCAACAGTTAAATGACTGACAGTTAAGATGAATTGTTCTATTAAGAAAGCAATGTACTTTTCTGTTTACTAAAGCCCTGTCCTATAATGAAGCCATTTTTGTGAAGAGCCTTGGTTTGCTCAGAAGTCTTTCATAGTAAGGACTGATAAACGCTGATACCAACTGTCGAATCATTTCAGTAAATCACTCATCTTAAAGTATCATTTAAAATTCTCCTTATAATGTAGTTTTACATTTGCTGGATCCAACAACTACCCAAATCCCTTATGAAACACAAGAGGTAATCTTAGTCACACAGTTCTAAGGAAGAGATGAATTTACAAAACTCACTTATGTGGCACATACACACATGTGTGATCCCCACTTACATACAGTTTGCTGACTAAATTGCATGAAACTGGGGGGACAAACATAACATAATTGTATCTATTTGATATTTCCCTACTTCTGAGAAACATAAATATTCATTTATATTATATGCTACAACCACACAAGCTGTAATTCTTATAATTATCATCATAGGACTCAAAAACTGTCAGACAATAACAAGACAGCTTCATGTCTTGAGACGTCTTAAAATAATGTTATTTGTGTAATGAACTTCAGCTGATATGTTATAGCATGCATTGTATTATAGTATCAAATTATGTAGGACCAATATATCTGCTAACATCGTGGCTAGGTGATTTAATGCAACTTTTGCATTAGGAACAGATTCCACAAATCACACATTGCTTTTCTTATGTAAAATGGTTTCCATCAGAGGGTAACACACAATTGTTAGGTATTTTTCCTATTACACATCAAACTATTAATTGAAACATTGTCACTTTCTGATGAGAAAACTAAATAAGTATTAAATGACAGTGGGCAAAATAACATAAAAGAAATATCCACTTCAGTGCCATTGCTGAAAATAGTAACAATTACAGAAAAGTTTCTGTGTCAAAATAATTTTGATATTCTTTATTGAAATCCCTCAATACATTACTTTTTGTACATGTAGTCTTCAAGTAAATTGTGCAACACAGAATCAAATGAAACATCTGGCATTCCTGTGGGTCATTGTCTCACACTCTTTTCAGTCTCCATCAGGCATTCAAGTATGAGGATTCACGCATGGACTATTCCTTGCTTCAGTCGCTCTGTGGAGCTCTTACTCCTGGCGAAAGTTGGCCTGATGTCCTTTCCCATTTCTTCAATAACTGCAATCAACTGGGCGTACTTGGACTACCTGGGAGGCACTGGAGGAATGACTGGGTGCTGTCTGAGAACGTTGGCTGTGCTACCCAGGGCTGTGGCAAATGCTTCTGGAGATGACATAAGATCAGCTGGAAGCGTCATTGTTGATGGCAAATGGTTTTGGCAAGTGGGGAGCTCTCAGCTCTTGTGTGGCAAATTGAGGAGCTCATTAAGTGGGAAGTAGCAGATCTGATCATGAAAAAAGAAAATGGCTGGGAGAGCAGTTTGCTGACCACATGCTCCTCCATATCCTAATCCAGTGATGCATATATGCTGAGGATGAAACGGCAGTCGCTCGGTACTGGTGGGTCTTCCAAGAAATGTTTGGATGGAGCTTAGGAGAGTTTTTTTCTAAGAGTACCAGTCAAAGTTAGCCTTCATTTTGAGAGCTCCTGTGCAAGTGGAACACTCATAAAAAAGTAGTCTGTGGCAATATCATATCCAGGTTTTTAAGATGTAAGGTCCACTACAGCTCTAACACCTTGATTCATTTTCATAGATCATTCTCCCCCATGCATACCTGCAATTTGAAATAACAGGGAGATTCATCATCACATGGAGTCTAAGTGTTTATGCTGTGTATAACTGACCCTGAATTGGCATTTCCCATGGATAACTACCAACTGCTCATCCACTGTCAAATGACTTCTGGGATGATAGTGTGCACAGCACTGCATGCCCAAAAAGTTATAAATATTTCTCTAAATGCACAAAATTGATCTATTTGTCTCCTTTTCTTTCTAGTGGTCATATTGCCAAATCTGATGCAATAAAGAAGTTAAGGAAACCTAGTTCTGAAAAATAAAGGTAGAAATATTTTCCTTTGGTACATGTGGTCTGTTAACCATAACATAGAAAATGAATCTCTTTCAGGTTTTAGTTCTCCCATAGTTAAAACGTGTCCTGTCAAAGCAAACATTTCTGTTGCACATGTTGGTAATCACTTATGTTTGTTAGAAAGATGAGTCACATTAACTGTCTCTGATTTTTGGTTTGTGCATTTTACAGTACTGTCCACTATTTTATGTGTAATGAACAATATGGAAGTCAACATAATTGAAGACACAAACCTGAAAAAGTTATGAGATCACTAGATTTAGGCATAATATCCTGTTTCTGACACCTGCTTGGTTGTTTCTTCATTGATTACCATATCACTCCCTTTTTGTTGGTGTTTTTAGGTCTCTCCAGCATTTGCATCTTATAAGTGACTTCTTAATTTTCCCTTCCTTCAACTACACCTCCAAAAGTGCCCCGTTCTTCCACATTGTCTTCTACTTCTTAACACACAGACTCCACATCACTATTTCCTGGTTCTGATTCTGCTTCTATTGTTGATGTTACTTCTAGACTTCCTTCTTTGCAGAAATCATATGTTTTCTGTAAGTTTAGATTATTCGACACATTTATTTTACAGCACAACATGATATAGCAACAGAACTAAGGGAAATGACTAACTGAGAGAATTATTTGATTGAACATTTTCACACACAACTATGCCTTAAAATTAAAACATTCCTTTCAGAACCATGCCAACATAACTTTCTACAATATATGTTTATGCATTTGTGTTTTCCTGTCACACAGGATCCCAAGCAGGATACCAAAGGACCTCAATAAACACTTCAGTTATTATCTATTATACAGATAAATATACTTTAAAAATTCAACAATGGTAGTGTTTAGTAGATGCAGTTTAACAATGTCACATAGTCTGAAAAATATAAACTATTTCAAACAGATACAAATAAGAAAATATATATGTTGGTGTCCTGCAGTATCCTACCTAGTATGCAGAAGGCAGAAATGTACTGAACCCAACCTAAGGTTGACCAGAATATCTCCATGTCATTTGTCTACACAGTGTGCTAATGGTAAACGAAACTGTATGTAATGAAATCTGCAACTATGAACAATCTCCCATTCTTCTTGTAGTACCTACAAAAAATGCACATTCTCTTTCTTACAAATGATGTACCTTCCATCCACATTTGGCGCAAAGCTCAACTTTTCTTGAACTACTGTAGCCACATCATCAGAGTTGTTTGCACCTAGACAAGCGCGTACCAAGTTATTGCCTATGTTCTGTCTGGAAAGGTCCCTGAAGTTTGATGTATGGTATGCATCACCACAATAAAATTGAGAATTGAATCAGTGACATTTGTCTTTATGGATACACATGATACACAACCATTCTCATGAGACTTTCCTTTTCTGGATAATCATCTTTTAGTGTTTAGAGAATAATGCACTATCCTCTACTTACTTCAAATGTTTTTTTTTCAGTCCTTGCAGCTGCTATGTCCTCTTCAAAACTTTCATCATTCTACAACTAAAAACAGTCCAGCATTTCCTAAAATACAGGCATTATCAGTCAAAGTGGAAAGTGTTTAACATGCCTTAACTAGTTTCCTCAATACAAGATGTCACCATTGTGTCTTGACAGCATCTTATTGGTATTTTCTATGCCTCCTGTTGTCATTTCTATCTGACAAACACAGGAACATTGTGTTGAATATTATTCATTCACTCTGTGGATGTGCAGAACTGTAAACCTTTCTCAAAACATCTGTCAGTAGGCTATAGTGACTTTGTACCTTGTTGTCGCCTGTCTTATACATGTATGCACAAAAGAAGATTGCTGTTAGGTGCTCAGTATGCCTTTGTACTGTTTTGTCCCATTGAGAGCACCACACTTTTCATGCAACAATGGTGTTCTTTTTTTGTCTCATTAAGTACAACGACAGAGACAGATCAGTGGTTGTCAGATGCTAGATGTACTAATTGGAGATGCTTTTTCATCTGCATCAAACCATTTAGAGCTAATACTGGCAATTTTCCTACAGGATGAGGAGTCTCAGTTGGTGATTAACTGTGATGGTTCAGTCACTCAAATTGTGCTTCTTTTGGCAGAACTTTACTCGGTAGTAGGTGCTGAAAGAATTTATTACAGCTATATAGATGATGCTAGGCTTTTACCTTAGTTTCACAGTGCACTATCACTTCTGAAGTGTGTGCTGTTAGTAATTATAGTATCAGACCTGCAATACAACTGGACAAAAGTATATTTGTTGCACAGTTGTGCTGCATTGAAATATCTATACACTAAACATGATGTAAAGTTAACAGGAAACCATATACGCTCATGGTTTTGTGTGTTCTCTCTATCTCATTAATTGGGCAGTGAGTGTATTCCTGTAAGCAGTATTCATGCTGCAGGGCCATATGAAGTATTCAGGACATTTTAGGGTAGTATGTGTCTTTTCTGATACAGTCTAGAATTTTTAAAAGCAAGATCAGGACTGGTAATGATTATTATCTGATACATTCACTTCCTTTGTGCCTTACTTGATTTTATTGCCTGTGTTTATTAGAGATAAATCAAACACCATTACATTATTTTAGGGTATTTCTCAGATGGTGGAACTACTAGGTAATAATAGCAGTCACGATCACCCATGGCAGTACTGAACAGTGAATAGTTTCCAGTAAAATTCTTGTTTCTGCATTTTACTCCATATGTTATATATACAGTTTGCTAACACAAGTTCACTAGGAGGGTCCAATGCAATGTTAATACAGTTTTAGTTGCATCATTACATGGGTAATATTAAATACACTCATTGGCTCCAAAAACCATACAATTTGTGGATCACAGGTGGCAGATGTCGGTTCATTGTACTGAGTGGAAGTTGGCTGCAGAAAGCAAGTCAACAATTTACTGTTAATTCTTGTGACCCTGTGCTAGATTACACAGATTAAGTCAATACCTAATTGTGTCCATTGCACTCCACAGTTTATGAATGCAAAGTGAAGGAAAATAATGTTCATAATTAATAATTGCACTTTAAGACACAAGTTAACTGGAAAAAGCCATTCTACAAGCAAGAACTTTGCTGGGAATTTTACCAAAGGAGTACTACAAAATTAAAATATTTTTGGTATTCATTTAAAACTTATTCTGAAGGTTGGCAGGGCCCAAATACACCCAATGGCATATTTTGAAAACACTGTCATGATTAGTCAAATTTATGGCATATTAGAGGGATTAAACTGAAG
The DNA here is from genome assembly GCF_023864345.2 of Schistocerca serialis cubense. Lineage (NCBI taxonomy): Eukaryota > Metazoa > Arthropoda > Insecta > Orthoptera > Acrididae > Schistocerca > Schistocerca serialis. The sequence goes on from NC_064640.1 coordinate 530,774,222, forward strand.
ATTATAGTGATGAAAGTGTAACAGATTTTACATAGATTCTTGTAACAAATGCATTTGTTCTTAGTAGATGACTTAGTTTTAAAAGTTAACTGTGAGTAACAGTTACAATAATGGTACACATTTGTTGTCTCATTGTTTAGGCACTGGTACCAAGAATAAAACTAAGAACAGGCTATTGATTTGTATAGCTGATTGTACTACTTGGGAGTGCTTTTCTAACTGCCCATAACAATTTAGGGCCAGTAGTGTGTATTTCCACATACATTAGTGCATTTCTCAACAAGGCTGTAGCCATGGTTACCTCTTACTGTTGAGCTACTCATATTCACTCACATAAGTATGTAGAAGACAGTATCCAAAACAAGGTAGGGACTTGTAGGGATTGGCAGAACAGGGGCTGTCAAGGAAGGTTTGCTGCAGAACCAAGACCAGGACTACCAGTAGATAGACATTATGCTTGACTGTTGTTTCATTAGCAGTGTCAAGACATATGGTTGAAAGGCCTCACTGTAAATTCTGAAGCAGCCACATCTCTCTGTGGCTCTTGTTATCAGTATTGTAAGTTCACAATTGTATGGTACATAATTTGAACAAGAACTGATGCTGGGTTCAACATCTAACACAGCTCACTCTACAACTTCCTTAGGTAACTTCACCATATCAGTGATGTGTCCTAGGATACTTAGGAGTTTCAACCAGTCTGGATGGGCTGCTGTATACAGCTGGATGTAATTTTTGGATATCCTGAAACCAGATTACAGTTGATTAACTACGCACAGCCAGGAACGCGTCAGACCCCAACTGATGTTGCATAAATGCTACACTAAAATTACACAGTGGCAGGAAGTTCCACAAGAACGGTGTTGTGCACTCTGGATTTATAGATTGATTTCAATGGTTCAGTTGTTAATGTGATTTTAGTGATGTATACTATACATCAAACTTCTGGGGCCTTTCCAGATAGAGAATACTATTTAGGCAATGGCTTGTCATGTACCTGCAGACAAGTAGTCAACACTGATGATCACATTGGAGGAGTTGCTTATAACAAGCAATGATTACAAAATTTCTAAATCAATCTAAATATCTGTTTTCGTCCGGGGTGAACAGATTGTGATTCCACATCATTTTTGGCAATGCCATTTTCGATTTTGATCATATGGTACAAAATTCATTGTGTTCATTAAAACACACTATACTGTGAAGTGTTTATGAAATGATACAGTTTTCCAAATGTTTTATAACATTTTTACACATTTTACTAACGTATTATGTAAATATATTTCAGTACAAAACTTTATCATTCTATAGATTTATTTCTATCATTTATAACTACAGCCATGTAGAACTCATAAATTTCCAATTTTAATTTACATAATGGCATGTTAAATCTTATTATCCATCAAATTAAGTCAGTATTATATTTCAGAAATACATTTAATGTCTGTAAAACAGTTTGTTATAATATAATATTCTGATGGTACCCAACATCATGCATGGTATATTACACCACAAAACTTCTCTTGGAAACATGTTAGTAATATCAAAGTCACTCCAGTCTCATGTCATTGGTCAATGCCATGTTAACATCCAAGCTGGTTCCAGTGGCAAACAAACCACTATTGCTCATGTAGTCACCAGCTGTTGGTGGTGGAATAAACTGTGATGTCCATAAGCGTACATGTACTGCTTGTTGTGCACACAGTGTTCCCAATGTATGAGGCTGTGAATTCAATTGCAGACCTTACTGGAAGTTGTAAGTGCTACAAAATGGATTCACATTTTGGAAATCTGGATTGGCATCAGCTTCTTGCAACACATGAATATTTGTGTTGGACCAGCACTTGAACCCGCATTTCCCTCTTATCACAATTTTGGCTTTCTGAGCACACCTCCACAACCATTCTAAACTTCCATATGTCATGGAATGAACAAGCCTAATGCTTGCACATTTCATGATTCCTGTAAAGAGAAAAAAAATGTTTTTACCATCATTGTAGCACATCAGGGCATACATACACTAATGATGCTTAGAATGTCTGTGTTTATACAGTGCTCATATGTTCACATTAATGCATGCATGTCCAAAGGAAAAGACATTGCTCTAATGATCACAGTTGTGGTAAATATTATGAAGTGGATTTGCATTTTGTGAATCTCAACTGACATCAACTGTTGGCTACAGATGAAAATTTGCGCCGGACCAGGACTCAAACCCATTAGTGGTAGCATTATTCACTCTGGCTATCTAAGCAAGGCTGCATGACTGATACAAATTTCTATACATCATGGAGTCCACAACCCTTATGTTTGCACATGTTGTGATTCCTGTACAGGGAAAGACAAATGTTTTTGTCATCATTTCAGCCCATCCAAGCATGGATGTTTTTATCATTGTTTTAACCCATCAAGGCACACATAGAATGTCTGTATTTATGCAGTGACTGTATCTTGAAATTACAGTGTCCTTCATACATGGATGAGTGTCTGAAGCAAGAGACACTGTTCTGACGATTACACATAAGATAAATATTATGAAATAGATTTGCATTTGGCAAATCTCAATTGTTATCAACTATTTACATCAAATCAACATTTGTGTCAGACCTAGAACTGAACCCTTATGTCCCACTTTTCCCAAGTGGTCACCTTAACACAGACATTGCAACCATCAGTAATAAATCAGTGCCTCATTGGGCTAAAATGATGATAAAAACATTTGTCTCCTCATATGTGGGAGTCAAGAAATGTCCAAGCATAAGGGTTGTGCACTCTGTGTTGTACAAAACTTTATGTCAGTGCTGTAAGCAGGCTTGGATAACTGAAATGGTTAAAGCGATCACTTTGTTTTACGAAATTGCTGGCTTAAGTCAGCTAACCATTTTGGTAGTAAAATGTGTCTCTCTACTCAAACTCCTGCCAATGCATTTTGATACAGTGCCAGTCACCTGATGGAATGTGCTATTTAGTATACAGTATATGGTTACTGTTGCCTGTTTTATTACCCTAAATGTACTGTGTACTAATTTATGATTTGGTGACTGGTGACCCAGCCATGAGTTTCTATGTTTGGGCCAGATACAATTGTGGTGTACCTGCTTGCCAATTAATTGTGATGTCCTTCTGAATGTGCTACCTTATTCTTCATACCATCTTTCACCTCTGGGTTCATTATTATGCTGTTAAGCCACAATGTCTACACTTCATTTGTATCCATGATTTGTTAATGATAAATGAGACTCTCTATCAGGAAACCTGCAGCTGGATATGGTGACAAAGATATCAATGTAGCATGGTCTTTGGTGTGGGTCAGGGGAGAAGGAAAGAAAGAGGAGGCAAGTATACACAAACTACACTAAGCTTCACATATGCAACTCATGCGAGGCGGTGGAAGAGGAGAAGGTAGGACAAATGTATGCAGTTTGACATTTTAAGAAACAGGAGGTGCTAAAGTGTATGGCATAATTACCTTACTGCATCTACTTCAACTTAGTGACCATCATTGGTTCTAAATGTGAAGATTACTTGGCTGTTCTCCTTAGTTTTATAAATAAATAAAACTGCTTCCCTTTGATCAGTGAGTGAGGGCTGCTTATTTTGGGCAGAGCTGTCAAAGCTGCCAGGGGCACTGGCTCTCTAAACCCAGCTGTTAGGCTCAGAGGGAAGACATACCCTAAATTAGTGATTAGTAACTTCATATAACTGAGAAAATAGTCACAAAGACAGCTTAAGTAATGCACCTTCTTCTTGTCTTCTTGAATATTTGAATGTCGGCTTCTTCTTCTTCTTCTTTTTTTTCCCCTGAGAATACATGTTTCTAGGACAGAGTTGCTGAGCAGAGAGAGAGAGAGATAGTTCCCACTTTCCCATTCTGCTTGCCAGTGTTGGTCCTTCACATCATCCTCTCCACACTTCCTTTGCATTTTCATCCAGAAAGGAACTCTCTTGTAAGTTGTTTCATAGAGAGTGGAAAAGGTGAAAATCTGAGTGTGCAAGACCGGGTGAGTAAGGTGGGCACAGAAAGACTTCCCAACCCAGCCCCTGTATAGTGTTTTTTGTCAGTCTAGCAGAATGCATTGTCATGTAGTAGCATCAGTTGAAGTAGTCTTCCTTGTCATTCTTCTTGGACTGCATCTGCAAGACATCTCAGATGTTGACAATAAATGTCAGCAATGAGGGTTACACCTCAGGAAAGAACTCATAATATACTACACTGTTGCTGTTTCCCAAGATGCATAACATCATCTTTTGCGGATAGATGCAGGTCTTTGTATGGGGAGTTGTAGCTTTCTTTGGGCTCAGCCATTCCTTTCTTTTCCTTACACTGGTATAAAGACATAATTTCTCATCACCAGTAATGATATAGGATAGGAATGATCAGTGTTGTTCATGATGAGCAGGCAGTGATGTACATTTCTGTGATTTTGGCATATAGCATGCAGTACCCATACACCTACTTTCTAAACCTTTCCATCACATGCACATGTCACATAACAGTGGAATGATTGCAGTTCATCACATTTATCAGTTCTTGAGCCCAATGACATGGAGAAATGTGAATTAAAGTGTTTGAATGAGCTTCATCAAACCCTGAAGGGCTTCCTGAATGTGGAGAGCACTAATGTTAAAATAATTCTCCTTAAATTGAGGAAACCATTTTGAAACTACCTATCAGATTAAAACTATGTGCCAGACAGACTCCAGCTCAGGACTGAAAATTCATTCTGGAGGAAACCATTTTCTGGTCATGCTCTATCCAGTGACATCATCCCCACCCATCGTGCAAATGTTTCAGCGACCTCCATAGCTGCCAACCCTTTATAGAACTCAAACAGAAGAAGATGTCGGAAATTTACTGATTTCTTCACTTGCCACTCCATTTTCTATTGTCTACAGCTCCACTCACTCTCTCCAAATGACAAAATGACAATATGGAATCTCAAACAACAACAGTGACCCACAAATAAAAAATTACAGTCAATAAATAAACCTATAGCAACCACAGTACCGACATGAAAAACAAAAACACAACTAAGTTATGCAACATCCTAATAGAAATGATACAGTTAACATGTATTTGTGAAATAGTGGAACCTTATTGAGGGAATGTAAATATAACAGTGCCAGTGAATTAAGGGAAATGGGTAAGCTGTTACCACTGCTGTTTTCTAACAGAATATGAATAAGTTTATAATCATTTTACGTACCTAAAAACCATTAACAGGATTCTGTTGCTGGCGTATTGACATCATCATTGATCACTACTTACTATAAAACCAATTTACTTTTTCTTTAAGTGTTCAGCATGTTCCATGCTAGTGCAATGGCAGGTTGGTGGTTTGCAAAGTCATGGCAGTAGTACTTTTCGCTTCATTTTTCATTTCATTTCCCCTTCTTAACACATGCCATAATTTTAATGAAGATTTGTTAAACATTTTAGTGTTCACGATGGGGAGGTTGACAAAAGGCGCAGGTGCTGCTTGTTTATTGAAAGACCTGTGACAGAAATAACTATCATATTTCTAAAATCATGTCTTGAGAGTGGCAACATTGCTTATGGCTACTTCTACATAGTGCAAAATCTAAAAATTATAGTTATTGTCAGAGGATCTCATACAACAGTGGAGATCATATTTCAGCTACAGTTGCTAAAAATGCAGTTGTGGACTTTGTGAGAATAGTGGTAGATACCTGCCATAGTTTCACTGAAGCCCTCTGGGACTAGTTTAGAGATAAAGATCGAAGGTAATACTAGCAAAATATGGTCTATGTTGCATAAAGTTATGCTGGAAAATGTTTCTCAGTTAATAGTCTAAGCTCACTTCACTCATTTGTCATGGTGAATCTTTAGGACTTGACAAAAATAGAGTAATTTGTTGTCTATCGGTAAGTATCTAAATTTGAACACCAAGAAGAAGGAGTAGCTGATTTAATTGTACTTAATTTCATGAAGTTCAAGCCTTGACAGCTATCTCCTAGGTGGCTCCTTCTTGTGCAACCTTATTAGAATATGTTTCTGGGAGCTTGTTTACATATGATGTTTCTTTTTAAATAAGCAGACAAGGCCATAATGTCATTTTAACCATAGATTTCTAAAAGGGGAAAATGTTACATTGCTACTACACAATTGTCAATTTTACTATTCCAATTTTTTGTAAAGGAAGTCGTAATTTAAAGGTCATGCAGCAGGTAAACACAGTTCTTAGATCTCCAGTGGTATGTTACTTACAAAATGAGTACAAAAGTCCTGTTTTATAAGCTATAATGACAATTATCATGGTCAAAATGTTAAGTGAAAAGAAGTCATAATTTGTGTTATCCACTATTTATAAATTATTACAACTGTTATAGCTCCAAGAGTAGTATACACACAAAATGAGTAGAGGGTCTTTGCTTTAGACACTTTTATTAAAATTGAAGCAAGACCTAGCTTTGTGTTCTGCTCAAACTGCTGTTGAGCAGCGATTATGAAATCTCATTGTCATTCCGTGGTTGTCTGAAGGACAAAATGAGCATATTTTTCTTCCTTGAGTTTGTTGTTGGTTCTGTTGCTGCTTCTGGTTCTGTTGCTGCTGCTGAAGTGAAGTTCCCAGAGTCTCATATATCTTCAGTTGTAGGCTACGTAGGATGCCTGGTGTATTCAGACACCATTCCATTTGGGCTCTGCAGAGTGGATTGTCATCTTTTTGCGAATTTATTTATGAAAAAATCTGCCTCTTTATCAGCGTTTTCCAGCATATGACCCAGTTGTTAATGTCAAAATCGAACTCAGAACCATCCATATGGTGATAATTTTGATAACAAAAGACATGATTAGCATTGTGGAGGACAAATGTGATAAAAGCTAGCACTATTATAACTGTGACTCATTCATAAGGACATCACAATGAATTAGCAAGTACGTACACCACAGTTGTAGGTTACTCTAACATCGAAACCCATGGGTTTGTCATACACAGTGATACATCAAGCTCTGAATAATGAATTAGTACATTCAGAGTAAAAAAAACAGCCAACGATAATCATGTACTATATTGTAAATAGCACAGTTTATCAGGTGACTGGCATTATATCATAATGCATTGGGAGGAGTTTGAGTATAGACCCCTCTTACCACTGAAATGGTTAGCTGACTTAATCCAGTGAGTTTGTAAAACAGATCCTGCTTATCAGGAGTGGTTGCCTTAACAGCTTAGGCTATCTGATCCTGCTTCCAACACCAGTACAAACTTCCCTTCAATGCAGATTCCACAACCATTATGCATGGACATTGTAAGACTCTTGCAAATACAGAGACAAATGTTAATATGATTTTTTTTTCATTTATGACACTGACACATGGATACATTATTGATAATGTTAAGTCAACTGCTCATGGTAGGCAGGAATTCTGATACTGAATCCAGGTCTGGAACAAATTTTCATGTATCACAAACACTCAACATCAACCCAGGTTCATAAGATACAAACCCATTTCATAGTATTTGCAACATCGGTAACTGTGAGAACAGTACCTCTTCCTTTTGACACCGATACACATCTGAAGGGCATTATAATTTGAAGACGTAGAGAATCTATAAACAAAAACAGGACAATGTAATCCTAAGCATACTTTATGTTGGATGGTCTTATAGTTTTTGGTTTGTCATGCACTTAAGCATAAAATGAAATATTTACATCATAGAAGATTTGTTCCATTTGGTGGCTTTATGGGTCTTGCTAGATGGCAGGACTATGATGAGAGGAACACAAAGAGCTTCAAAGAGCCATTACACTCATTTATCTTATGTTCAATGTTAGTGGCTTTGTTCCTGAAGAAATGTTGTCTATTTCTCAGTCAACTTTTTTCTCGTGTTTCATTAGGTATCTTGTGAAGTCTTATTCATGAGTACTAAAGATACTTTTTCTGAATACATTCATTTGCTACTTGTCTGCATTGACTTCAATATGCCGTTCTTACTGTTCAACAATCATCACTTTTAGAAGATTTTAGATGGTAATTATTGCCTGAGATCAGTTCTTGTTAATGACATGGTTGTCCTCAGATACTTAACTGCATACAGAAATATTAAGGGCTGTGGTTAAATCAGTGTATGAGAATGACAGTGGTTAAATCAGTGTCTCTCCAAATGACAAAATGACTGTATGTGAATGACTGTATGAGAATGACATTAATAATTATATTTTCGACCAGGTGGTGCTGTAACTATAATTATGCTGTATTGTTGTTGGAGGTTAAAGTCAAATTGTGAAATTGATATAGATCACTTGTTGGACAGTTTGGGGGTGAAAGAAAAGACTTAAATATTAATATAATCGCTAATAAAATGGATTTTAAAATCCCCCCCCACCCCGCAGTCATGTAACCATGAGAAACAGTCATTGTGCGATACATGGTTAGCAAGTAATGTACGTTTTTTCGGATGAATGTGCATAATCAAACAAATGGCATGATACTTCAGTCATTCAGAGAAATGTCATAAGCTGCATGACAAGCATGTGAATTTACAACTAAACAGTTACTCTACCAAAAGATTTGCAGAGAAACTGGTCTGATATTAATTCAAATAATACTTTTAAAGCAGTATTTGAATTGCAGATTGTATACCCCTTGAAATGAATCACGTGTCGAATGAATATTCACATATAAAAAGAACTAATAAATAACATTATTATGGACTTAGTCAACAGCTTCCAAACAGTGACTTCATATGTTTTAAATAACCATTTGTCAAGATTCCATCCCTGCAATTAGCCTAAAGAAACAAAGGGGACCAATTATCACATTCATGTGTACATGTGAAAGTGATTGCAAGAAATAAATTTAACAATTTTCTAAGATGAGTATTATTTTATCACAGATTTAGGTATTAAGTTCTTACATAGTAAAATCAGTATCATAGCAAAGAAACTACATACAAAAATAAGAATATATTAATTTTGTTGGTAACTTATCAACTATTGTGTTCAAATATTTGACAATGATAAAGCCAGGTGAGGTTGTAAACAAACAACAACTATTCGACATGGGCATACCCAGGACTATTCAGGGAAAAAGTTCAGTTTTCCTCGAAAATGAATGGATGAGGACATTTCAAAATACCAGCAGTAATATACAGCATCACCCAGCTGGATACATGAACAGTAAAGATTTTCTTTAATTTATATTTGCTAAGAAAAACATTTTCATTTGGCCAATGACAGATACAAATGTTGTTAAATTTTAACAGAAACTAATATGATATGAAGTCTTACGCGACGGAGTCCTTGCATAAAAAGTTCTTGGTTTACTTGCCGTGTCAAATTAGGATAAAATGCCAAGTTTTTGATGACTACCTCCATCATCACCGTCAGGAGAAAAACTGACTGTTGTGGACCGGTGAGGATTCCGCTTTTATAAGTAGTGGATAGCTTCTCATTGGCTGGGTGACGTCACGGTGAAAATGGGGTGTACAGAGGTGGCAGCCTCTTTTCCATAGATTTCATCTCCACACTTGGGATATTATCCAAATTTAACATGGCAAGTAAACCAAGAAACTTTTATTTAAGAAAAACTGATTTTAATTCTTGCAAACTAATTAAGCTTTGATGTTCAAGATACACTAGTATACTGTACTAACCAACATACTGATTTATATGAATACATCTAAACAAATGTATAATTCAGATAAATGATGAAAAGTTTTAAATAATTATCACAACGTCAATTGATGCAATTGTCCTTGAGCTTCACACATGCCTCACTGCATATTTGGTTCCCAAATCAGTAACATCCATTTCCTATGAAATGTCTATCCCCTACCTTTTTCAATCCCTCTAAACTATTGTCTTAAATCATATCTATAGCATTCCTGTCTTTTCAAGGCAAGAAGAAAGATTTCCTGTAGGGAACAGTACTTACATAGAGCTTTTCAGAATTCAAATGTATGACTTAGTTAAACGGATTGATATCAAATATATTGTCGTGACTGTGTATCCTCCTGTCTTCAAGCAGAGTACGTACTCTTGTTTATAGTGGTGAGAGTGTCTTTCTTTGGGTTGGTTACATAGCCACAGAAATACACTGTTCCCTTTGTGGAGTAGTAGCAAAACGTTAAATTAGATGTGCAAACATCGCTGGTACAATTCCCTGGCAGTCCTAAAGATTTTGCGCACTACGTATCACGTCTTGCAACTATGGTACCATTTGTTAACATGAGAACTGCACAGTGGCCCCATGGCTCAGATTATCATTAATCTGTTTGTCCCACTATTATTTGTTGGTTAAGTTTGCTCACAGTTCAAAGGAACACGATGGCATACAGTCTGTGGTTGTACAAACCTTGGTAAAATGTGGCAGTGTTCATACCAACCATAACAGCCACTCTGTGGTAAGGATGACGCCTTTGTATTGCACATTAGTTTCAAAACAGCCATCACTGGTATCCAAAAGAGTTGATCAGTGAGATAGATCAGTAGAAAAAGGGTTTATTTTTTTGTATTTTTATGTAAAATTAGAGTTTTGAAAATGGACCTGAGAGATGGACTGATGATTGCGGAGTCTGAATGTAATACTTGGAAGTGCCTTTTAGACTACTCATAACAAGTCATTGCCAGTACCAGCGATCCTGTGCCAGGTTGGTGACTGCTGTTGAGAGTTAAATGGTTATATTGTGACACCTTGTTTGTGGAGGTGCCTTCAATCAACCCTGTCATATTTTATAATTTATGGCAAAGCCCTATTTTATTGTAAGGGTAAATGAGTGGTTAGCAGGTAGTACGGTTGATATGATGGTGTCCACATAGTCTGACGAGCCCCTTCCATTATGACAGTTAGGGTGGTGGAGGTGGTGGGGGCACTGTTGGGGGGTTTGTAGGTAATTACGATGTCAGATCATCAGCATTACTTTTCACGACTCCAACGGTTGTGTTCTTGGTTATGACCTGTGTTTCTCTCTTTGCCAATTGCAATCCCAGAACACATTGTTGATTAATTTATCATATTCATGGTTTGCAAGTTTGTATGTTGATGATCAAATGGAGCTCACACTGGGCCATAGTGGACTGATCATTCATACAACTTTTCGGACCCCGTAATAAGTGGGTGGTCATGATGCTTTGCAGAGGAGATTTCCAAAGTCACCCTCTACCTGTGCTGATTGCCTGAGAGCTGTAATATAATCCTAAGCATACTTTATGTTGGATGCTCTTATAGTTTTCAATATGTCATGCACTTAAGCATAAATGAAATATTTACATCATAGAAGATTTGTTCCATTTGGTGGCTTTATGGGCCATACAAGATGGCAGGACTGTGATGAGAGGATCACAAAGAGCTGAAAAGAGCCATTACACTCCATTCTTCTTATGTTCAATGTTAGTGGCTTTGATTCTGAACAAATGTTGTTTATTTCTCAATCATTTATTTTCTCATGTTTCATTAGGTATCTTGTGAAGTCTTATTCATGAGTACTAAAGATACTATTTCTGAATACTTTCATTTGCTACTTCTCTGCGTTGACTTCAATATCCCGTACTTATTGTTGAACAATCATCACTTTTAGAAGATTTTAGATGGTAACTATTGGCCGAGATCAGTTCCTGTTAATAGCATGGTTGTCCTCAGATACATTACTTCACACAGAAATCTAAATGGCTGTGGTTAAATCAGTGTCTCACATTTCACTGTATGAGAATGACATTAACAATTATATTTTCGACCAGGTGGTGCTGTAACTATAATTATGCTGTATTGATGTTGGAGGTGAGAGTCAAATTGTGTAATGTTATATAGATCAATTGTGGGACAGTTTGGGGGTGAAAAAAAAGACTTAAATACTAATGAAATCACTAATAAAATGGATTTTAAAATCCCCCCCCCAACCCCCCCACAGCCATGTAACCATGAGAAGCAGTCATTGTTCGATACATGGTTAGCAAGTAATGCACGTTTTTTCGTATGTATGTGCATAATCAAACAATAGGCGTGATACTTCGGTCATTCAGAGAAATGTCATAAGCTGCATGACAAGCATTGAATTTTTAACTAAACAGATACTGCACCACAAGATTTGCAGAATAACCTGACTGATATTAATTCAAATAATACCTTTAAAGCAGTATTTGAAAGGCAGATTGTATACCCCTCGAAATGGATCATGTGTCGAATGAATATTCACATATAAAAAGAACTAATAAATAACATTATTGTGGAATTAGTCAACAGATTGCAAACAGTGGCTCCATAAGTTTAACTAATCATTTGTCATGATTTCAACAAGGCAATTAACCTAAAGAAACAAAGGGGACCACTTATCACATTCATGGCTACATGTAAAAGTACTCTGCCCAAACTCTTTGTCTTTAAATATGTCTGCTTGTGTCTGTATATGTGTGGATGGATATGTGTGTGTGTGCAAGTGTATATCCATCCTTTTTCCTCCTAACGTAAGTCTTTCCGCTCCCGGGATTGGAATGACTCCTTACCCTCTCCCTTAAAACCCACTTCCTTTCGTCTTTCTCTCTCCTTCCTTCTTTCCTGATGAGGCAACAGTTTGTTGCGAAAGCTTGAATTTTGTGTGTATGTATGTGTCTGTTTGTGTTTCTATTGACCTGCCAGCGCTTTCGTATGGTAAGTCACATCATCTTTGTTTTTGAATATATTTATCCCGCGTGGAACGTTTCCCTCTATAATATTGTAAAAGTACTTGGCAAGAGATAAATTTAACAATTTTCTAAGATGAGTATTAACTGATCAGAGCTGTAGGTAATAAGTTATTACATAGTAATATCAGTATCATAGCAAAGAAACTACAAACAAAAGTAAGAATATATTAATTTTGTTGGGAACGTATCAACTATTGTGTCCAAATATTTGACAAGGATACAGCCAGGTGAGGTTGTTAACAAACAACATCCGTTCGACTTGGGCATACACAGGATTATTCAGAGAAAAAGTTCAGTTTTCCTTTAAAATGACTTGGTAAGCACCTTTCAAAATACCACCAGTTGAGTACAGTGTCACCCAGCTGCATACATGAACAGTAAAGACTTTTTTTAAATTCATATTTGCTAAGAAAAACATTTTCATTTGGCCAATGATGGATACAAATATTCTTAAACTTTAACAGAAACTAATATGACTATGAAGTCTTTTGTGATGGAGTCGTTGCATAAAAAGTTCTTGGTATACATGCCGTGCCAAATTTAGATAAAATCCCAAGCCTTCGATGACTACATGCATCATCTTCATCAGGAGAAAAACTGACTGTAGTGGACCGGTGACGCTTCTGCTTTTATTAGCACTGGATAGCTTCTCATTGGCTGGGTGACGGTATGGCGAAAATGAGGGATACAGAGGTGGCGGCCTCTATGTCCATAGATTTTGTTTGCGCGCATATAATTTTATCCAAATTTGACGCCGCAAGTAAAACGAGAACTTTTTATTTAAGAGAAACTGAATTTTATATTTGCAAACTGAGAAATTGAGTATGCTTTTATGTAGAAGATACACTAGTATACTGTAATTGACAACATTCAAATATAAATGAATAAATCTAAACAAATGAATATATAAGATAAAGGAAGAAAAGTTAAAATAATTATCACAAAGTCAAATGATGCAATTGTCCTTGTGCTTCACACATGCCACATTGCATATTTAGTTCCCAAATCAGTAACATCACTGATTTTGGTTTTCCATGATTTCCCTAAATCGCTTCAAGCAAATGCCGGGATGGCTCCTTTGAAAGGGCATGGCCCATTTCCTTCCCCATCCTTCCCTCACCCGAGCTTGCGCTCCGTCTCTAATGACCTCGTTGTCAACGGGACGTTAAATACTAATCTCCTCCTCCTCCTCAGTAACATCCGTTTCCTATGACAAGTTTATCCCCTATCTTTCTCAATGCCTCTAAACTATTGTCTAAAATCATATCTGTAGCATTCCTGTCTTTTCTAGCCAAGAAGGCAGCTTTCCTGTAGAAGTTAGTACTTACATAGAGCTTTTCCAGAATTCAAATGAATGACGTAGTGAAACTAATTGACATCAACTATATTGTCATGACTGCATATCCTCCTGTGTTCAAGCAGAGTAAGTATCGTTGGTTACAGTGGTGAGAGGGTCTTTCTTTGGGTTGGTTACATAGCCACAGAAACACACTGTCCCTATGTGGAGTAGTAGCCGCATGTTAAATTAGGGGTGCAAACATTGCTGGTACAGTTCCCAGACAGTCCTAAGGTTTTTGTGCACTACTTATCACCTCTTGCACCTATGGTACCATTTGTTAACATGAGAAATGCTCAGTGGCACCATGGATCAGAATTCCCATTAATCTGTCTGTGCCACTATTATTCAATGGTTAAGTTCGCTCACAGTTCAAAGGAACACAATGGCATACAGTCTGTGGTTGTACAAACCTTGGTAAAATGTGGCAGTGTTCATACCAAATGTAATAGCAACTCTGTGGCAAGCATGACACTTTTGTATGGCACATTAGTTTCAAAACAGTCAGTCATGGATATCCAGAAGAGTTGATCAGTGGGATAGATCAGTAGAAAAGGGATTGAATATTTTGTATCTTTATGTAAAGCTAGAGTTTTCAAAGTGGACCTGAGAGATGGTCTGATGATTTCGGAGTCTGAATGTAATACTTGGAAGTGCCTTTTAGACTACTCTTAACAAGTCATTGCCACTATCGGTGATCCTGTGCCAGTTTGGTGACTGCTCTTGAGAGTAAAATGGTTATATTGTAACACCTTGTTTGTGGAGGTGCTTTCACTCAACTCTGTCATATTTTTTAATTTATGGCAAAGCCCTATTTTGTTGTAAAGGTAAAAGAGTGGTTAGCAGATAGTGTGGTTGACATGAAGGTGTCCACATAGTCTGACAGGCCACATCCATTATGACAGTTTGGGAGGTGCTGGAGGGACGGTGACAGGGGGGGGGGGGGGGGGGTGGGGAGCAGTTGGGTGGGTTTATAGATAATTAGATAATTATGTTGCCAGATCATCTGCATTACTATTCACGACTCCAACGGTTGCGTCCTTGGTTATGACCTGTTTTTCTTTCTTTGCTAATTGAAATCCCGGAATACATTGTTGATTAATTTGTTGATATTCATGGTTTGAAGGTTTGTATGTTGGTGATCCAATGGTACTCACACTGGGCCATACTTGGCTGTTCATTCATACAACTTATCAGAAGCCATAATAGGTGGGTGGTCATGGTGCTTTGCAGAGGAGATCTACCTGTGATGATTGCCTGAGAGCTCTGATCTACTCCTGAGCATACTTTATGTAGGATGCTCTTATAGATTTTGGTATGTCCTGAACTTAAGCATTAATGAAATATTTATTTCATAGAAGATTTGTTCCATTTGGTGGCTTTATGGGCCATACGATATGGCGGGACTATGATGAGTGGATCACAAAAAGCTGACAAGACCCATTACACTCGATTCTTCTTATGTTCAATGTTAGTGGCATTGATTCAGAAGAAATGTTGTCTATTTCTCAATCAATTATTTTCTCATGTTTCATTAGGTATTAAAGATACTTTTTTCTGAATACTTTCATTTGCAACTTGTCTGTGTTGACTTCAATATCCCGTACTTATTGTTGAACAATCATCACTTTTAGAAGATTTTAGATGGTAACTATTGGCTGAGATCATTTCCTGTTAATAACATGCTAGTACTCAGATACGTAACTGCATACATACATCTAAATGGCTGTGGTTGAATCAGTGTGTCACATTCCACTGTATGAGAATGACATTAATAATTATATTTACGACCAGGTGGTGCTGTAACTATAATTATGCTGTATTGATGTTGGAGGTAAGAGTCAATTTGTGTAATTGATATAGATCACTTGTGGAACAGTTTGGGGGTGAAAGAAAAAACTTAAATATTAATGAAATCACTAATAAAATGGATTTTAAAATCACCCCCCCCCCCTCCCCCCGCAGTCATGTAACCATGAGAAGCAGTCATTGTGCAATACATGGGTAGCAAATAATGTACGTATTTTCGGATGTATGTGCATAATCAAACAAAAGGCGTGATACTTCAGTCATTCAGAGAAATGTCATAAGCTGCATGACAAGCATTGAATTTTTAACTAAACAGTTACTGCAGCACAAGATATGCGGAGTAACCTGACTGATATTAATTCAAATAATACCTACAAAGCAGTATTTGAAATGCAGATTGTATACCCCTCGAAATGGGTCATGTGTCGAAAGAATATTCACATATAAAAGAACTAATAAATAACATTGTTATGGAGTTAGTCAACAGCTTCCAAACAGTGGCTCCATAAGTTTAAGTAATCATTTGTCATGTTTCAACAAGGCAATAAACCTAAAGAAACAAAGGGGACCACTTATCACATTCATATCTACATGTTAAAGTACTTGCAAGAGATAAATATAAAAATTTTCTAAGATGAATATTAATTTATCAGAGATTTAGGTAGTAAGTTCTTACATTGTAAAAACAGTATCATTGCAATGAAACTACATACAAAACTAAGAATATATTAATTTTGTTGGTAACTTATCAACTATTGTGTTCAAATATTGGACAAGGATACAGCCAGGTGAGGTTGTAAACAAACAACATCCGTTTGACAAGGGCATACACAGGATTATTCACAGAAAAAGTTCAGTTTTCCTTGAAAATGACTGGGTGAGGACATTTCAAAATACCAGCAGTTGTATACAGCATCACCCATCTGGATACGTGAACAGTAAAGATTTTCTTAAATTCATATCTGCTAAGAAAAACATTTTCATTTCACCAAAGATGGATACAAATGTTGTTAAATTTTAACAGAAACTAATATGACTATGAAGTCTTTTGTGATGGACTCGTTGCACAACAAGTTCTTGGTTTACTTGCTGTGTCAAATTTGGATAAAATCCCAAGCTTTTGATGACTACCTGTGTCATCTTCATCAGGAGAAAAACTGACTGTTTTGGACCGGCGACGCTTCCGCTTTTATAAGCTGGAGATAGCTTCTCATTGGCTGGGTGGCGTTATGGTGAAAATGGGGGATACAGAGGTGGCGGCCTCTATGTCCATAGATTTTGTTGCGTGCTAATAATTTTATCCAAATTTGACGTGGCAAGTAAAACAAGAACTATTTATTTAAGAGAAACTGATTTTAATATTTGCAAACTGAATAAGCTTTTATGTAGAAGATACACTAGTATACTGTAATTGACAACATTCAAATTTAAATGAATACATCTAAACAAATGAATATATATGATAAAGGAAGAAAAGTTTAGAATAATTTTCACAAAGTCCAATGATGCAATTGTCCTTGAGCTTCACACATGCCACATTGCATATTTATTTCCCAAATCAGCAACATCCCTGATTTAGGTTTTCTGTGATTTCCCTAAATCACTTCAGGCAAATGCCGGGATGGTTCCTTTGAAAGGGCATGCCCAATTTACTTCCCCATTCTTCCCTCACCCGACTTGCGCTCCGTCTCTAATGACCTCATTGTCAACAGGACGTTAAACACTAATCTCCTATTTCTCCTCAGTAACATCCATTTCCTATGACATGTTTATCCCCTATCTTTCTCAATGTCTCTAAACTATTGTCTTAAATCATATCTGTAGCTTTCCGGTCTATTCAAGCCAAGAAGACAGCGTTCCTGTAGAAGTCAGTACTTACATAGAGCTTTTCCAGAATTCAATTGAATGATGTAGTGAAACTAATTGAACTCAAATATATTGTCGTGACTGTGTGTCCTCCTGTCTTCAAGCAGAGTAAGTTTTCTTGGTTACAGTGGTGAGAGTGTCTTTCTTTGGTTTGGTTACATAGTCGCAAAAACACACTGTCCCCTTTGTGGAGTAGTAGCCGCATGTTAAATTAGGGGTGCAAACATTGCTGGTACAATTCCCAGGCAGTCCTAAGGTTTTTGTGCACTACTAATCAAGTCTTGCACCTATGGTACCATTTGTTAACATGAGAACTGCTCAGTGGCACCATGGATCAGAATTCCCATTAATTTGTCTGTCCCACTATTATTCGATGCTTAAGTCAGCTCACAGTTCAAAGGAACACAATGGCACACAATCTGTGGTTGTACATACCTTGGTAAAATGTGGCAGTGTTCATACCAACCATAACAGCTACCCTGTGGCAAGCATGAGACTTTTGTACAGCACATTAGTTTCAAAACAGTCAATCACGGATAACCAAAAGAGTTGATCAGTGGGATAGATCAGTAGAAAAGGGGTTCAATTTTTTGTATCTCTATGTAAAATTAGAGTTTTCAAAATGGACCTGAGAGATGGACTGATGATTGCAGAGTCTGAATGTAATACTTGGAAGTGCCTTTTAGACTACTCTTAACAAGTCATTGCCAGTACCGGTGATCCTGTGCCAGGTTGGTGACTGCTGTTGTGAGTTAAACGGTTATATTGTGACACTTGTTTGTGGAGGTGCTTTCAATCAACCCTGTCATATTTTTGAATTTACTGCAAAGCTCAATTTTATTGTAAGGGTATAAGGGTGGTTAGCAGATAGTATTGTTGACATGATGGTGTCGACATAGTCTGACAGGCCACATCCATTACGACAGTTTGGATGGTGGAGGTCGTGGGGGGGCTGTTGGGTGGATTTGTAGGTAATTATGTTGTCAGATCATCTGCATTACTATTCACGACTCCAACGGTTGCGTCCTTGGTTATAGCCTGTTTTTCTTTCTTTGCTAATTGCAATCCCAGAATACATTGTTGATTAATTTGTGATATTCATGGTTTGCAAGTTTGTATGTTGGTGATCCAATGGTGCTCACACTGGGCCATAGTTGGCTGTTCATTCATACAACTTTTCAGAAGCCATGATAGGTGGGTGGTCATGGTGCTTTGCAGAGCAGATCTACCTGTGATGATTGCCTGAGAGCTCTGATCTACTCCTAAGCATACTTTATGTTGGATGCTCTTATAGTTTTTGGTATGTCATGCACTTATGCATTAATGAAATATTTACATCATAGAAGATTTGTTCCATTTGGTGGCTTTATGGGCTGTACGATATGGCGGTATTATGATGAGTGGATCACAAAGAGCTGAAAAGAGCCATTACACTCCAGTCTTCTTATGTTCAATGTTAGTGTCTTTGATTCTGAGGAAATGTTGTTTATTTCTCAATCAATTATTTTCTCATGTTTCCTTAGGTATCTTGTGAAGTCTTTTTCATAAGTACTAAAGATACTTTCTTCTGAATACTTTCAAATGCTACTTGTGTGCGCTGACTTCAAAATCCCATACTTATTGTTCAACAATCATCACTTTTAGAAGATTTTAGATGGTAACTATTGGCTGAGATCAGTTCCTGTTAATAACATGGTTGTCCTCAGATACTTAACTGCATACATAAATCTAAATGGCTGTGGTTAAATCAGTGTCTCACATTCCACTGTATGAGAATGACATTAACAATTATATATTCGACCAGGTGGTGCTGTAACTGTAATTATGCTGTATTGATGCTGGAGGTAAGAGTCAATTTGTGTAATTAATATAGATTACTTGTGGGACTGTTTGGTGGTGAGAGAAAAGACCTAAATACTAATGAAATCACTAATAAAATGGATTTTAAAATCCCCCCCCACAGTCATGTAACCATTAGAAGCAGTCATTGTTCGATACATGGTTAGCAAGTAATGTACGTTTTTTCGGATGTATGTGCATAATCAAACAATAGGCGTGATACTTCAGTCATTTAGAGAAATGTCATAAGCTGCATGACAAGCATTGAATTTCTAACTTAACAGTTACTGCACCACAAGATTTGCAGAGTAACCTGACTGATATTAATTCAAATAATACCTTTAAAGCAGTATTTGAAATGCAGATTGTATACCCCTCGAAATGGATCATGTCTCGAATGAATATTCACATATAAAAAGAACTAATATATAACATTATTATGGAATTAGTCAACAGCTTCCAAACAGTGCCTCCATAAGTTTAACTAATCATTTGTCATGATTTCAACACGGCAATTAACATAAGAAACAAAGGGGACCACTTATCACATTCATGTCTACATGTAAAAGTACTCTGCCCAAACTCTTTGTCTTTAAATATGTCTGCTTGTGTCTGTATATGTGTGGATGGATATGTGTGTGTGTGCGAGTGTATACCCGTCCTTTTTTCCCCCTAAGGTAAGTCTTTCCGCTACCGAGATTGGAATGACTCCTTACCCTCTCCCTTAAAACCCACTTCCTTTCGTCTTTCCCTCTCCTTCCTTCTTTCCTGATGAGGCAACAGTTTGTTGCGAAAGCTTGAATTTTGTGTGTATGTATGTGTCTGTTTGTGTATCTATTGACCTGCCAGCGCTTTCATATGATAAGTCACATCATCTTTGTTTTTAAATATATTGTTCCCGCGTGGAATGTTTCCCTCTGTTATATTGTAAAAGTACTTGGCAAGAGATAAATTTAACAATTTTCTAAGATGAGTATTAACTGTTCAGAGCTGTAGGTAATATTTTATTACATAGTAATATCAGTATCATAGCAAAGAAACTACAAACAAAAGTAAGAATTTATTAATTTTGTTGGGAACTTATCAACTATTGTGTTCAAATATTTGACAAAGATACAGCCAGGTGAGGTTGTTAACAAACAACATCCGTTCGACATGGGCATACACAGGATTATTCAGAGAAAAAGTTCAGTTTTCCTTTAAAATGACTTGGTAAGGACCTTTCAAAATACCACCAGTTGAGTACAGTGTCACCCAGCTGCATACTTGAACAGTAAAGATTTTTTTTAAATTCATATTTGCTAAGAAAAACACTTTCATTTGGCCAATGATGGATACAAATATTGTTAAACTTTAACAGAAACTAATATGACTATGAAATCTTTTGTGATGGAGTCGTTGCATAAAAAGTTCTTGGTATACTAGCCGTGTCAAATTTGGATAAAATCCCAAGCTTTCGATGACTACGTGCATCATCTTCGTCAGGAGAAAAACTGACTGTTGTGGACCATTGATGCTTCCGCTTTTATGAGCAGTGGATAGCTTCTCATTGGCTGGGTGACGTTATGGTGAAAATGGGGGACACAGAGGTGGCGGCCTCTATGTCCATAGATTTTGTTTGCGCGCATATAATTTTATCCAAATTTGACGTGGCAAAGAAAACGAGAACTTTTTATTTAAGAGAAACTGATTTTAATATTTACAAACTGAGAAATTGAGTAAGCTTTTATGAAGAAGATACACTAGTATACTGTAATTGACAGCATTCAAATATAAATGAATACATCTAAACAAATGAATATATAAGATAAAGGAAGAAAAGTTTACAATAATTATCACAAGGTCAAATGATGCAATTGTCCTTGAGCTTCACACATGTCACATTGCATATTTAGTTCCCAAATCAGTAACATCGCTGATTTAAGTTTTCCATGATTTCCCTAAATCACTTCAAGCAAATGCCGGGATGGTTCCTTTGAAAGGGCATGGCCGATTTCCTTCCCCATCCTTCCCTCACCTGAGCTTGCGCTCTGTCTCTAATGACCTCGTTGTCAACGGGACATTAAATACTAATCTCCTCCTCCTCCTCAGTAACATCCATTTCCTATGACATGTTTATCCCCTATCTTTCTCAATGCCTCTAAACTATTGTCTTAAATCATATCTGTAGCATTCCTGTTTTTTCTAGCCAAGAAGGCAGCTTTCCTGTAGAAGTTAGTACTTACATAGTTCTTTTCCAGAATTCAAATGAATGACGTAGTGAAACTAATTGACATCAAATATATTGTCATGACTGCGTATCCTCCTGTCTTCAAGCAGAGCAAGTATCCTTGGTTACAGTGGTGAGAGTGTCTTTCTTTGGGTTGGTTACATAGCCACAGAAACACACTGTCCCTATGTGGAGTAGTAGCCGCATGTTAAATTAGGGGTGCAAACATTGCTGGTACAGTTCCCAGACAGTCCTAAGGTTTTTGTGCACTACTTATCACCTCTTGCACCTATGGTACCATTTGTTAACATGAGAACTGCTCAGTGGCACCATGGATCAGAATTCCCACTAATCTGTCTGTCCCACTATTATTCGATGGTTAAGTTCGCTCACAGTTCAAATGATCACAATGGCATACAGTCTGTGGTTGTACAAACCTTGGTAAAATGTGGCAGTGTTCATACCAACTGTAATAGCAACTCTGTGGCTAGCATGACACTTTTGTATGGCACATTAGTTTCAAAACAGTCAGTCATGGATGTCCAGAAGAGTTGATCAGTGGGATAGATCAGTAGAAAAGGGGTTGAATATTTTGTATCATTATGTAAAGCTAGAGTTTTCACAGTGGACCTGAGAGATGAACTGATGATTTCGGAGTCTGAATGTAATACTTGGAGTGCCTTTTAGACTACTCTTAACAAGTCATTGCCACTATCGGTGATCCTGTGCCAGGTTGGTGACTGCTCTTGAGAGTAAAATGGTTATATTGTAACACCTTGTTTGTGGAGGTGCTTTCAATCAACCCTGTCATATTTTTTAATTTATGGCAAAGCCCTATTTTGTTGTAAAGGTGAAAGAATGGTTAGCAGATAGTTTGGTTGACATTAAGGTGTCCACATAGTCTGACAGAACACATCCATTTTGACAGTTTGGTTGGTGGTGCTGGAGCGAAGGGGGGTTGGGGGGGCAGTTGGGTGGGTTTATAGATAATTATGTTGCCAGATCATCTGCATTACTATTCACGACTCCAACGGTTGCGCCTTTGGTTATGACCTGTTTTTCTTTCTTTGCTAATTGAAATCCCGGAATACATTGTTGATTAATTTGTGATATTCATGGTTTGAAAGTTTGTATGTTGGTGATCCAATGGTACTCACACTGGGCCGTACTTGGCTGTTCATTCATACAACTTATCAGAAGCCATAATAGGTGGGTGGTCATGGTGCTTTGCAGAGCAGATCTACCTGTGATGATTGCCTGAGAGCTCTGATCTACTCCTAAGCATACTTTATGTTGGATGCTCTTATAGATTTTGGTATGTCCTGCACTTAAGCATTAATGAAATATTTACATCATAGAAGATTTGTTCCACTTAGTGGCTTTATGGGCCATACGATATGGCGGGACTATGATGAGTGGATCACAAAAAGCTGACAAGACCCATTACACTCCATTCTTCTTATGTTCAATGTTAGTGGCATTGATTCAGAAGAAATGTTGTCTATTTCTCAATCAATTATTTTCTCATGTTTCATTAGGTATTAAAGATACTTTTTTCTGAATACTTTCATTTGCAACTTGTCTGTGTTGACTTCAATATCCCGTACTTATTGTTGAACAATCATCACTTTTAGAAGATTTTAGATGGTAACTATTGGCTGAGATCATTTCCTGTTAATAACATGCTAGTCCTCAGATACGTAACTGCATACATACATCTAAATGGCTGTGGTTGAATCAGTGTGTCACATTCCACTGTATGAGAATGACATTAATAATTATATTTACGACCAGGTGGTGCTGTAACTATAATTATGCTGTATTGATGTTGGAGGTAAGAGTCAATTTGTGTAATTGATATAGATCACTTGTGGGACAGTTTGGGGGTGAAAGAAAAGACTTAAATATTAATGAAATCACTAATAAAATGGATTTTAAAATCCCCCCACCCCCGCAGTCATGTAACCATGAGAAGCAGTCATTGTGCGATACATGGTTAGCAAATAATGTACGTATTTTCGGATGTATGTGCATAATCAAACAAAAGGCGTGATACTTCAGTCATTCAGAGAAATGTCATAAGCTGCATGACAAGCATTGAATTTTTAACTAAACAGTTACTGCAGCACAAGATATGCGGAGTGACCTGACTGATATTAATTCAAATAATACCTACAAAGCAGTATTTGAAATGCAGATTGTATACCCCTCGAAATGGATCATGTGTCGAATGAATATTCACATATAAAAGAACTAATAAATAACATTGTTATGGAGTTAGTCAACAGCTTCCAAACAGTGGCTCCATAAGTTTAAGTAATCATTTTTAGGGGACCACTTATCACATTCATGTCTACATGTTTAAGTACTTGCAAGAGTTAAATATAAAAGTTTTCTAAGATGAATATTAATTTATCAGTGATTTAGGTAGTAAGTTCTTACATTGTAAAATCAGTATCATTGCAATGAAACTACATACAAAACTAAGAATATATTAATTTTGTTGGTAACTTATCAACTGTTGTGTTCAAATATTGGACAAGGATACAGCCAGGTGAGGTTGTAAACAAACAACATCCGTTTGACAAGGGCATACACAGGATTATTCACAGGAAAAGTTCAGTTTTCCTTGAAAATGACTGGGTGAGGACATTTCAAAATACCAGCAGTTGTATACAGCATCACCCATCTGGATACGTGAACAGTAAAGATTTTCTTAAATTCATATCTGCTAAGAAAAACATTTTCATTTCACCAAAGATGGATACAAATGTTGTTAAATTTTAACAGAAACTAATATGACTATGAAGTCTTTGGTGATGGACCCGTTGCATACAAAGTTCTTGGTTTACTTGCTGTGTCAAATTTGGATAAAATCCCAAGCTTTTGATGACTACCTGTGTCATCTTCATCAGGAGAAAAACTGACTGTTTTGGACCGGTGACGCTTCCGCTTTTATAAACTGGAGATAGCTTCTCATTGGCTAGGTGGCGTTATGGTGAAAATGGGGGATACAGAGGTGGCGGCCTCTATGTCCATAGATTTTGTTGCGTGCTAATAATTTTATCCAAATTTGACGTGGCAAGTAAAACAAGAACTATTTATTTAAGAGAAACTGATTTTAATATTTGCAAACTGAATAAGCTTTTATGTAGAAGATACACTAGTATACTGTAATTGACAACATTCAAATTTAAATGAATAGATCTAAACAAATGAATATATATGATAAACGAAGAAAAGTTTAGAATAATTTTCACAAAGTCAAATGATGCAATTGTCCTTGAGCTTCACACATGCCACATTGCATATTTAGTTCCCAAATCAGCAACATCCCTGATTTAGGTTTTCTGTGATTTCCCTAAATCACTTCAGGCAAATGCCAGGATGGTTCCTTTGAAAGGGCATGCCCAATTTACTTCCCCATTCTTCCCTCACCTGAGCTTGCGCTCCGTCTCTAATGACCTCATTGTCAACGGGACGTTAAACACTAATCTCCTATTCCTCCTCAGTAACATCCATTTCCTATGACATGTTTATCCCCTATCTTTCTCAATGTCTCTAAACTATTGTCTTAAATCATATCTGTAGCATTCCGATCTATTCAAGCCAAGAAGACAGCGTTCCTGTAGAAGTCAGTACTTACATAGAGCTTTTCCAGAATTCAATTGAATGATGTAGTGAAACTAATTGAACTCAAATATATTGTCGTGACTGTGTGTCCTCCTGTCTTCAAGCAGAGTAAGTTTTCTTGGTTACAGTGGTGAGAGTGTCTTTCTTTGGTTTGGTTACATAGTCACAAAAACACACTGTCCCCTTTGTGGAGTAGTAGCCGCATGTTAAATTAGGGGTGCAAACATTGCTGGTACAATTCCCAGGCAGTCCTAAGGTTTTTGTGCACTACTTATCAAGTCTTGCACCTATGGTACCATTTGTTAACATGAGAACTGCTCAGTGGCACCATGGATCAGAATTCCCATTAATTTGTCTGTCCCACTATTATTTGATGCTTAAGTCAGCTCACAGTTCAAAGGAACACAATGGCACACAATCTGTGGTTGTACATACCTTGGTAAAATGTGGCAGTGTTCATACCAACCATAACAGCTACTCTGTGGCAAGCATGAGACTTTTGTACAGCACATTAGTTTCAAAACAGTCAATCACGGATAACCAAAAGAGTTGATCAGTGGGATAGATCAGTAGAAAAGGGGTTCACTTTTTGTATCTCTATGTAAAATTAGAGTTTTCAAAATGGACCTGAGAGATGGACTGATGATTGCAGAGTCTGAATGTAATACTTGGAATTGCCTTTTTGACTACTCTTAACAAGTCATTGCCAGTACCGGTGATCCTGTGCCAGGTTGGTGACTGCTGTTGCGAGTTAAATGGTTATATTGTGACACTTGTTTGTGGAGGTGCTTTCAATCAACCCTGTCATATTTTTGAATTTACTGCAAAGCCCAATTTTATTGTAAGGGTATAAGGGTGGTTAGCAGATAGTATTGTTGACATGATGGTGTCGACATAGTCTGACAGGCCACATCCATTATGACACTTTGTATGGTGGAGGTCGTGGGGGGGGGGGGCTGTTGAGTGGATTTGTAGGTAATTATGTTGTCAGTTCATCTGCGTTACTATTCATGTCCCCTTTGTGGAGTAGTAGCTAAATGTTAAATTAGGGGTGCAAACATTGCTGGTACAATTACCCGTCAGTCCTGAGGTTTTTGTGCACTACTTATCAAGTCTTGCACCTATGGTACCATTTGTTAACATGAGAACTGCTCAGTGGCACCATGGATCAGAATTCATGTTAATCTGTCTGTCCCACTATTATACGAGGGTTAAGTTTGGACACAGTTCAAAGGAACACAATGGCATCCTTGGTTATGACCTGTTTTTCTTTCTTTGCAACTTGCAATCCCAGATTAGATTGTTGATTAATTTGTCATATTCATGGTTTGCTAGTTTGTATGTTGGGGATCCAATGGTACTCATACTGGGCCATACTTGGCTGTTCATTCATACAACTTTTCAGAAGCCGTAATAAGTGGGTGGTCATGCTGCTTTGCAGAGCAGACCTACCTGTGATGATTGTCTGAGAGCTCTGATCTACTCCTAAGCATACTTTATGTTGGATGCTCTTATAGTTTTTGGTATGTCATGCACTTATGCATTAATGAAATATTTACATCATAGAAGATTTGTTCCATTTGGTGGCTTTATGGGCTTTACGATATGGCGGGACTATGATGAGTGGATCACAAAGGGCTGAAAAGAGCCATTACACTCCATTCTTCTTATGTTCAATGTTAGTGGCTTTGATTCTGAACAAATGTTGTTTATTTCTCAATCAATTATTTTCTCATGTTTCATTAGGTATCTTGTGAAGTCTTTTTCATAAGTACTAAAGATACTTTTTTTTGAATACTTTCATATGCTACTTGTGTGCGCTGACTTCAAAATCCCGTACTTATTGTTCAACAATCATCACTTTTAGAAGATTTTAGATGGTAACTATTGGCTGAGATTGGTTCCTGTTAATAACATGGTTGTCCTCAGATACTTAACTGCATACATAAATCTAAATGGCTGTGGTTAAATCAGTGTCTCACATTCCACTGTATGAGAATGACATTAACAATTATATTTTCGTCCAGGTGGTGCTGTAACTATAATTATGCTGTATTGATGTTGGAGGTAAGAGTCAATTTGTGTAATTAATATAGATTACTTGTGGGACTGTTTGGAGGTGAAAGAAAAGACTTAAATACTAATGAAATCACTAGTAAAATCGATTTTAAAATCCCCCCCCCGCAGTCATGTAACCATGAGAAGCAGTCATTGTTTGATACATGGTTAGCAAGTAATGTACGTTTTTTCGGATGTATGTGCATAATCAAACAATAGGCGTGATACTTCAGTCATTTAGAGAAATGTCATAAGCTGCATGACAAGCATTGAATTTCTAACTTAACAGTTACTGCACCACAAGATTTGCAGAGTAACCTGACTGATATTAATTCAAATAATACCTTTAAAGCAGTATTTGAAATGCAGATTGTATACCCCTCGAAATGGATCATGTCTCGAATGAATATTCACATATAAAAAGAACTAATAAATAACATTATTATGGAATTAGTCAACAGCTTCCAAACAGTGCCTCCATAAGTTTAACTAATCATTTGTCATGATTTCAACACGGCAATTAACCTAAAGAAACAAAGGGCACCACTTATCACATTCATGTTTACATGTAAAAGTACTCTGCCCAAACTCTTTGTCTTTAAATATGTCTGCTTGTGTCTGTATATGTGTGGATGGATATGTGTGTGTGTGTGCGAGTGTATACCCGTCCTTTTTTTTCCCTAAGGTAAGTGTTTCCGCTACCGAGATTGGAATGACTCCTTACCCTCTCCCTTAAAACCCACTTCCTTTCGTTTTTCCCTCTCCTTCCTTCTTTCCTGATGAGGCAGCAGTTTGTTGCGAAAGCTTCAATTTTGTGTGTATGTATGTGTCTGTTTGTGTATCTATTGACCTGCCAGCGCTTTCGTATGATAAGTCACATCATCTTTGTTTTTAAATATATTGTTCCTGCGTGGAATGTTTCCCTCTATTATATTGTAAAAGTACTTGGCAAGAGATAAATTTAACAATTTTCTAAGATGAGCATTAACTGTTCAGAGCTGTAGGTAATATTTTATTACATAGTAATAGCAGTATCATAGCAGAGAAACTACAAACAAAAGTAAGAATATATTAATTTTGTTGGGAACTTATCAACTATTGTGTTCAAATATTTGACAAGGATACAGCCAGGTGAGGTTGTTAACAAACAACATCTGTTCGACATGGGCGTACACACGATTATACAGAGAAAAAGTTCAGTTTTCCTTTAAAATGACTTGGTAAGCACCTTTCAAAATACCACCAGTTAAGTACAGTGTCACCCAGCTGCATACATGAACAGTAAAGATTTTTTTTAAATTCATATTTGCTAAGAAAAACACTTTCATTTGGCCAATGATGGATACAAATATTGTTAAACTTTAACAGAAACTAATATGACTATGAAGTCTTTTGTGATGGAGTCGTTGCATAAAAAGTTCTTGGTATACTAGCCGTGTCAAATTTGGATAAAATCCCAAGCTTTCGATGACTACGTGCATCATCTTCGTCAGGAGAAAAACTGACTGTTGTGGACCATTGATGCTTCCGCTTTTATGAGCAGTGGATAGCTTCTCATTGGCTGGGTGACGTTATGGTGAAAATGGGGGACACAGAGGTGGCGGCCTCTATGTCCATAGATTTTATTTCCGCGCTTATAATTTTATCCAAATTTGACGTGGCAAGTAAAACGAGAACTTTTTATTTAAGAGAAACTGATTTTAATATTTACAAACTGAGAAATTGAGTAAGCTTTTATGTAGAAGATAAACTAGTATACTGTAATTGACAACATTCAAATATAAATGAATACATCTTAACAAATGAATATATAAGATAAAGGAAGAAAAGTTTACAATAATTATCACAAGGTCAAATGATGCAATTGTCCTTGAGCTTCACACATGTCACATTGCATATTTAGTTCCCAAATCAGTAACATCGCTGATTTAAGTTTTCCATGATTTCCCTAAATCACTTCAAGCAAATGCCGGGATGGTTCCTTTGAAAGGGCATGGCCGATTTCCTTCCCCATCCTTCCCTCACCCGAGCTTGCGCTCTGTCTCTAATGACCTCGTTGTCAACGGGACATTAAATACTAATCTCCTCCTCCTCCTCAGTAACATCCATTTCCTATGACATGTTTATCCCCTATCTTTCTCAATGACTCTAAACTATTGTCTTAAATCATATCTGTAGCATTCCTGTCTTTTCAAGCCAAGAAGGCAGCTTTCCTGTAGAAGTTAGTACTTACATAGATCTTTTCCAGAATTCAAATGAATGACGTAGTGAAACTAATTGACATCAAATATATTGTCATGACTTCGTATCCTCCTGTCTTCAAGCAGAGTAAGTATCCTTGGTTACAGTGGTGAGAGTGTCTTTCTTTGGGTTGGTTACATAGCCACAGAAACACACTGTCCCTATGTGGAGTAGTAGCCACATGTTAAATTAGGGGTGCAAACATTGCTGGTACAGTTCCCAGGCAGTCCTAAGGTTTTTGTGCACTACTTATCACCTCTGGCACCTATGGTACCATTTGTTAACATGAGAACTGCTCAGTGGCACCATGGATCAGAATTCCCACTAATCTGTCTGTGCCACTATTATTCGATGGTTAAGTTCGCTCACAGTTCAAATGATCACAATGGCATACAGTCTGTGGTTGTACAAACCTTGGTAAAATGTGGCAGTGTTCATACCAACTGTAATAGCAACTCTGTGGCTAGCATGACACTTTTGTATGGCACATTAGTTTCAAAACAGTCAGTCATGGATGTCCAGAAGAGTTGATCAGTGGGATATATCAGTAGAAAAGGGGTTGAATATTTTGTATCATTATGTAAAGCTAGAGTTTTCAAATTGGACCTGAGAGATGAACTGATGATTTCGGAGTCTGAATGTAATACTTGGCGTGCCTTTTAGACTACTCTTAACAAGTCATTGCCACTATCGGTGATCCTGTGCCAGGTTGGTGACTGCTCTTGAGAGTAAAATGGTTATATTGTAACACCTTGTTTGTGGAGGTGCTTTCAATCAACCCTGTCATATTTTTTAATTTATGGCAAAGCCCTATTTTGTTGTAAAGGTGAAAGAATGGTTAGCAGATAGTGTGGTTGACATTAAGGTGTCCACATAGTCTGACAGGCCACATCCATTTTGACAGTTTGGTTGGTGGTGCTGGAACGAAGGGGGTTGGGGGGGAAGTTGGGTAGGTTTATAGGTAATTATGTTGTCAAATCATCTGCATTACTATTCACGACTCCAACGGTTGCGTTCTTGGTTATAGCCTGTTTTTCTTTCTTTGCTAATTGCAATCCCGGAATACATTGTTGATTAATTTGTCATATTCATGGTTTGCAAGTTTCTATGTTGGTGATCCAATGGTGCTAACACAGGGCCATAGTTGGCTGTTCATTCATACAACTTTTCAGAAGCCGTAATAAGTGGGTGGTCATGGTGCTTTGCAGAGCAGATCTACCTGTGGTGATTGCCTGAGAGCTCTGATCTACTTCTAAGCATACTTTATGTTGGATACTCTTATAGTTTTTGGTATGTCATGCACTTAAGCATAAATGAAATATTTACCTCACAGAAGATTTGTTCCATTTGGTGGCTTTATGGGCTTCACGATATGGCGGGACTATGATGAGAGGATCACAAAGAGCTGAATAGAGCCATTACACTCGATTCTTCTTATGTTTAATGTTAGTGGCTTTGATTCAGAAGAAATGTTGTCTATTTCTCAATCAATTCTTTTCTCATGTTTCATTAGGTATTAAAAATACTTTTTTCTGAATACTTTCATTTGCTACTTGTCTGCGTTGACTTAAAAATCCTGTACTTATTGTTCAACAATCATCACTTTTAGAAGATTTTAGATGGTAACTATTAGCTGAGATCAGTGCCTGTTAATAACATGCTTGTCCTCAGATACGTAACGGCATACATAAATCTAAATGGCTGTGGTTGAATCAGTGTCTCACATTCCACTGTATGAGAATGACATTAACAATCATATTTTCGACCAGGTGGTGCTGTAACTATAATTATGCTGTATTGATGTTGGAGGTAAGAGTCAATTTGTGTAATTGATATAGATCACTTGTGGGACACTTTGGGGGTGAAAGAAAAGACTTAAATATTAATGAAATCACTAATAAAATGGATTTTAAAATCCCCCCCCCCCTCCCCGCAGTCATGTAACCATGAGAAGCAGTCATTGTGCGATACATGGTTAGCAAGTAATGTACGTATTTTCGGATGTATGTGCATAATCAAACAAAAGGCGTGATACTTCATTCATTCAGAGAAATGTCATAAGCTGCATGACAAGCATTGAATTTTTAACCAAACAGTTACTGCACCACAAGATTTGCGGAGTAACCTGACTGATATTAATTCAAATAATACCTTTAAAGCAGTATTTGAAATGCAGATAGTATACCCCTCGAAATGGATCATGTGTCGAATGAATATTCACATGTAAAAAGAACTAATAAATAACATTGTTATGGAGTTAGTCAACAGCTTCCAAACAGTGGCTCCATAAGTTTAACTAATCATTTGTCATGTTTCAACAAGGCAATTAACCTAAAGAAACAAAGGGGACCACTTATCATATTCATGTCTACATGTTAAATTACTTGCAAGAGATAAATATAAAAATTTTCTAAGGTGAATATTAATTTATCAGAGATTTAGGTAATTAGTTCTTACATAGTAAAATCAGTATTATTGCAAAGAAACTACATACAAAACTAAGAATATATTAATTTTGTTGGTAACTTATCAACTACTGTGTTCAAATATTGGACAAGGATACAGCCAGGTGAGGTTGTAAACAAACAACACCCATTTGCAAGGGCATACACAGGATTATTAACAGAAAAAGTTCAGTTTTCCTTTAAAATGACTGGGTGAGGACATTTCAAAATACCAACAGTAGTATACAGCGTCACCCATCTGATTACGTGAACAGTAAAGATTTTCTTAAATTCATATCTGCTAATAAAAACATTTTTATTTCACCAATGATGGATACAAATGTTGTTAAATTTTAACAGAAACTAATATGACTATGAAGTCTTTTGTGATGGACTCGTTGCATAAAAAGTTCTTGGTTTACCTGCTGTATCAAATTTGGATAAAATCCCAAGCTTTCGATGACTACCTGCGTCATCTTCATCAGGAGAAGAACTGACTGTTGTGGACCAGTGAGGCTTCCCCTTTCATAAGCAGTGGATAGCTTCTCATTGGCTGGGTGACGTTATGGTGAAAATGGGGGATACAGAGGTGGCGGCCTATATGTCCATAGATTTTGTTTGCGCGCTAATAATTTTATCCAATTTTTGACGTGGCAAGTAAAACGAGAACTTTTTATTTAAGAGAAACTGATTTAAATATTTGCAAACTGAATAAGCTTTTATGTAGAAGATACACTACTATACTGAAATTGACAATATTAAAATTTAAATCAATACATCTAAACAAATGAATATATATGATAAAGGAAGAAAAGTTTAAAATAATTTTCACAAAGTCAAATGATGCAATTGTCCTTGAGCTTCACACATGCCACATTGCATATTTAGTTCCCAAATCAGTAACATCCCTGATTTAGGTTTTCCGTGATTTCCCTAAATCACTTCAGGCAAATGCTGGGATGGATCCTTTGAAAGGGCATGGCCAATTTACTTCCCCATTCTTCTCTAACCCGATCTTGCGCTCCGTCTCTAATGACCTCATTGTCAACGGGATGTTAAACACTAATCTCCTATTCCTCCTCAGTAACATCCATTTCCTATGACATGTTTATCCCCTATCTTTCTCAATGCCTCTAAACTATTGTCTTAAATCATATCTGCAGCATTCCGGTCTATTCAAGCGAAGAAGACAGCTTTCCTGTAGAAGTCAGTACTTACATAGAGCTTTTCCAGAATTCAAATGAATGACGTAATGAAACTAATTGACCTCAAATATATTGTCGTGACTGTGTGTCCTCCTGTCTTCAAGCAGAGTAAGTTTTCTTGGTTACAGAGGTGAGAGTGTCTTTCTTTGGGTTGGTTACATAGTCACAAAAACACACTGTCCCCTTTATGGAGTAGTAGCCGCATGTTAAATTAGGGGTGCAAACATTGCTGGTACAATTCCCAGGCAGTCCTAAGATTTTTGTGCACTACTTATCAAGTCTTGCACCTATGGTACCATTTGTTAACATGAGAACTGCTCAGTGGCACCATGGATCAGAATTCCCGTTAATCTGTCTGTCCCACTATTATTCGAGGGTTAAGTTTGGACACTGTTCAAAGGAACACAATGGCATTTTTGGTTATGTCCTGTTTTTCTTTCTTTGCAACTTGCAATCCCAGATTAAATTGTTGATTAATTTGTGATATTCATGGTTTGCAAATTTGTATGTTGGTGATCCAATGGTACTCACACTGGGCCATACTTGGCTGTTCATTCATACAACTTTTCAGAAGCCATAATAGGTGGGTGGTCATGGTGCTTTGCAGAGCAGATCTACCTGTGATGATTGCCTGAGAGCTCTGATCTACTCCTAAGCATACTTTAGGTTGGATGGTCTTATAGGTTTTGTTATGTAATGCACTTAAGGATAAATGAAATATTTACATCATAGAAGATTTATTCCATTTGGTGGCTTTATGGGCTTTACGATATGGCGGGACTATGATGAGTGGATCACAAAGAGCTGAAAAGAGCCATTACACTCCATTCTTCTTATGTTCAATGTTAGTGGCTTTGATTCTGAAGCAATGTTGTTTATTTCTCAATCAATTATTTTCTCATGTTTCCTTAGGTATTTTGTGAAGTCTTTTTCATAAGTACAAAAGATACTTTTTTCTGAATACTTTCATTTGCTACTTGTCTGCGTTGATTTCAAAATCCCGTACTTATTGTTCAACAATCATCACTTTTAGAAGATTTTAGATGGTAACTATTGGCTGAGATCAGTTCCTGATAATAACTTGGTTGTCCTCAGATACTTAACTGCATACAGAAATCTAAATGGCTGTGGTTAAATCAGTGTCTCACATTCAACTGCATGAGAATGACATTAACAATTATATATTTGACCAGGTGGTGCTGTAACAATAATTATGCTGTACAGATGTTGGAGATCAGAGTCAATTTGGGTAATTGATATAGATCACTTGTGGGACACTTTGGGGGTGAAAGAAAAGACTTAAATATTAATGAAATCACTAATAAAATGGATTTTAAAATCCCCCCCCCCCTTTCCCCGCAGTCATGTAGCCATGAGAAGCAGTCATAGTGTGATACATGCTTAGCAAGTAATGTACGTATTTTCGGATGTATGTGCATAATCAAACAAAAGGCGTGATACTTCAGTCATTCAGAAAAATGTCATAAGCTGCATGACAAGCATTGAATTTCTAACTTAACAGTTACTGCACCACAAGATTTGCAGAGTAACCTGACTGATATTAATTCAAATAATACCTTTAAAGCAGTATTTGAAATGCAGATTGTATACCCCTCGAAATGGATCATGTGTCGAATGAATATTCACATATAAAAAGAACTAATAAATAACATTATTATGGAGTTAGTCAACAGCTTCCAAACAGTGGCCCCATAAGTATAACTAATCATTTGTCATGATTTCAACAAGGAAATTAACCTAAAGAAACAAAGGGAACCACTTATCACATTCATGTCTACATGTAAAAGTACTTGGCAAGAGATAAATTTAACAATTTTCTAAGATGAGTATTAACTGATCAGAGCTGTAGGTAATAAGTTATTACATAGTAATATCAGTATCATAGCAAAGAAACTACAAACAAAAAGAAGAATATATTAATTTTGTTGGGAACTTATCAACTATTGTGTTCAAATATTTGACAAGGATACAGCCAGGTGAAGTTGTTAACAAAAAACATCCATTTGACATGGGCATACACAGGATTATTCAGAGAAAAATTTCAGTTTTCCTTTAAAATGACTGGGTAAGCACCTTTCAAAATACCACCAGTTGTGTACAGTGTCACCCAGCTGCATACATGAACAGTAAAGATTTTTTTAAAATTCATATTTGCTAAGAAAAACATTTTCATTTGGCCAATGATGGATACAAATATTGTTAAACTTTAACAGAAACTAATATGACTATGAAGTCTTTTGTGATGGACTCGTTGCATAAAAAGTTCTTGGGATACTTGATGTGACAAATTTGGATAAAATCCCAAGCTTTCGATGACTACCTGCGTCATCTTCATCAGGAGAAGAACTGACTGTTGTGGACCAGTGAGGCTTCCCCTTTTATAAGCAGTGGATACCTTCTCATTGGCTGGGTGACGATATGGTGAAAATGAGGGACACAGAGGTGGCGGCCTCTATGTCCATAGAATTTGTTTGCGCGCTTATAATTTTATCCAAATTTGATGTGGCAAGTAAAACGAGAACTTTTTATTTAAGAGAAACTGATTTTAATATTTGCAAACTGAGAAACTGAGTAAGCTTTTATGTAGAAGATACACTAGTATACTGTAATTGACAACATACAAATATTAATGAATTCATCTAAACAAATGAATATATAAGATAAAGGAAGAAAAGTTTAAAATTATTTTCACCAAGTCAAATGATGCAATTGTCCTTGAGCTTCACACATGTCACATTGCATATTTAGTTCCCAAATCAGCAACATCCCTTATTTAGGTTTTCCGTGATTTCCCTAAATCACTTCAGGCAAATGCCGGGATGGTTCCTTTGAAAGAGCATGGCCAATTTACTTCCCCATTCTTCCCTCACCCGATCTTGCGCTCCGCCTCTAATGACATCATTGTCAACGGGACGTTAAACACTAATCTCCTATTCCTCCTCAGTAACATCCATTTCCTATGACATGTTTATCCCCTATCTTTCTCAATGCCTCTAAACTATTGTCTTAAATCATATCTGTAGCATTCCGGTCTATTCAAGCCAAGAAGACAGCTTTCCTGTAGAAGTCAGTACTTACATAGAGCTTTTCCAGAATTCAAATGAATGACATAGTGAAACTAATTGACCTCAAATATATTATCGTGACTGTGTGTCCTCCTGTTTTCAAGCAGAGTAAGTTTTCTTGGTTACAGTGGTGAGAGTGTCTTTCTTTGGTTTGGTTACATAGTCACAAAAACACACTGTCCCCTTTATGGAGTAGTAGCCACATGTTAAATTAGGGGTGCAAACATTGCTGGTACAATTCCCAGGCAGTCCTAAGGTTTTTGTGCACTACTTATCAAGTCTTGCACCTATGGTACCATTTGTTAACATGAGAACTGCTCAATGGCACCATGGATCAGAATTCCCATTCATTTGTCTGTCCCACTATTATTCAATGCTTAAGTCAGCTCACAGTTCAAAGGAATACAATGGCACACAATCTGTGGGTTTACATACCTTGGTAAAATGTGGTAGTGTTCATACCAACCATAACAGCTACTCTGTGGCAAGCATGACACTTTTGTATGGCACATTAGTTTCAAAACAGTCAATCGCGGATAACCGAAAGAGTCGATCAGTGGGATGGATCAGTAGAAAAAGGGTTCAAATTTTTGTATCTCTATGTAAAATTAGAGTTTTCAAAATGGACCTGAGAGATGGACTGATGATTGCAGAGTCTGAATGTAATACTTGGAAGTGCCTTTTAGACTACTCTTAACACGTCATTGCCAGTACCGGTGATCCTGTGCCAGGTTGGTGACTGCGGTTGCGAGTTAAATGGTTATATTGTGACACTTGTTTGTGGAGGTGCTTTCAATCAACCCTGTCATATTTTTGAATTTACTGCAAAGCCCAATTTTATTGTAAGGATAAAAGGGTGGTTAGCAGATAGTATGGTTGACATGATGGTGTCGACATAGTCTGACAGGCCACATCCATTATGACAGTTTGGGTGGTGGAGGTCATGGGGGGGCTGTTGGGTGGGTTCGTAGGTAATTATGTTGTCAGTTCATCTGCATTACTATTCATGTCCCCTTTGTGGAGTAGTAGCTAAATGTTAAATTAGGGGTGCAAACATTGCTGGTACAATTACCAGGCAGTCCTAAGGTTTTTGTGCACTACTTATCAAGTCTTGCACCTATGGTACCATTTGTTAACATGAGAACTGCTCAGTGGCTACATGGATCGGAATTCCCGTTAATCTGTCTGTCCCACTATTATTCGAGGGTTAAGTTTGGACACAGTTCAAAGGAACACAATGGCATCCTTGGTTATGACCTGTTTTTCTTTCTTTGCAACTTGCAATCCCAGATTAGATTGTTGATTAATTTGTGATATTCATGGTTAGCAAGTTTGTATGTTGGTGATCCAATGGTACTCACACTGGGCCATACTTGTCTGTTCATTCATACAACTTTTCAGAAGCCATAATAGGTGGGTGGTCATGGTGCTTTGCAGAGCAGATCTACCTGTGATGATTGCCTGAGAGCTCTGATCTACTCCTAAGCATACTTTACGTTGGATGCTCTTATAGTTTTTGGTATGTAATGCACTTAAGGATAAATGAAATATTTACATCATAGAAGATTTGTTCCATTTGGTGGCTTTATGGGCTTTACGATATGGCGGGACTATGATGAGTGGATCACAAAGAGCTGAAAAGAGCCATTACACTCCATTCTTCTTATGTTCAATGTTAGTGGCTTTGATTCTCAACAAATGTTGTTTATTTCTCAATCAA
This sequence comes from Schistocerca serialis cubense, assembly GCF_023864345.2. Classification (NCBI taxonomy): domain Eukaryota; kingdom Metazoa; phylum Arthropoda; class Insecta; order Orthoptera; family Acrididae; genus Schistocerca; species Schistocerca serialis. The sequence goes on from NC_064640.1 coordinate 530,812,313, forward strand.
TTATTTTCTCATGTTTCCTTAGGTATCTTGTGAAGTCTTTTTCATAAGTACTAAAGATACTTTTTTCTGAATACTTTCATTTGCTACTTGTCTGCGTTGCCTTCAAAATACCATACTTATTGTTCAACAATCATCACTTTTAGAAGATTTTAGATGGTAACTATTAGCTGAGATCAGTTCCTGATAATAACATGGTTGTCCTCAGATATTTAACTGCATACAGAAATCTAAATGGCTGCGGTTGAATCAGTGTCTCACATTCCACTGTATGAGAATGACATTAACAATCATATTTTCGACCAGGTGGTGCTGTAACTATAATTATGCTGTATTGATGTTGGAGGTAAGAGTCAATTAGTGTAATTGATATAGATCACTTGTGGGACACTTTGGGGGTGAAAGAAAAGACTTAAATATTAATGAAATCACTAATAAAATGGATTTAAAAATCACCCCCCCCCCCTTCCATGCAGTCATGTAACCATGAGAAGCAGTCATTGTTCGATACATGGTTAGCAAGTAATGTACGTATTTTCGGATGTATGTGCATAATCAAACAAAAGGCATGAAACTTCAGTCATTCAGAGAAATGTCATAAGCTGCATGACAAGCATTGAATTTCTAACTTAACAGTTACTGCACCACAGGAGTTGCAGAGTAACCTGACTGATATTAATTCAAATAATACCTTTAAAGCAGTATTTGAAATGCAGATTGTATACCCCATGAAATGGATCATGTGTCAAATGAATATTCACATATAAAACGAACTAATAAATAACATTATTATGGAGTTAGTCAACAGCTTCCAAACAGTGGCTCCATAGGTTTAACTAATCATTTGTCATGATTTCAATGGGGAAATTAACCTAAAGAAACAAAGGGGACCACTTATCACATTCATGTCTACATGTAAAAGTACTCTGCCCAAACTCTTTGCCTTTAAATATGTCTGCTTGTGTCTGTATATGTGTGGACGGATATGTGTGTGTGTGCCAGTGTATACCCGTCCTTTTTCCCCCTAAGGTAAGTCTTTCCGCTCCCGGGAATGGAATGACTCCTTACCCTCTCCCTTAAAACCCACTTCCTTTCGTCTTTCTCTCTCCTTCCTTTTTTCCTGATGAGGCAACAGTTTGTTGTGAAAGCTTGAGTTTTGTGTGTATGTATGTGTCTGTTTGTGTTTCTATCGACCTGCCAGCGCTTTCGTATTCTAAGTCACATCATCTTTGTTTTTAAATATATTTTTCCCTCGTGGAATGTTTCCCTCTATTATATTGTAAAAGTACTTGGCAAGAGATAAATTTAACAATTTTCTAAGATGAGTATTAACTGATCAGAGCTGTAGGTAATGAGTTATTACATAGTAATATCAGTATCATAGCAAAGAAACTACAAACAAAAGTAAGAATATATTAATTTTGTTGGGAACGTATCAACTATTGTGTTCAAATATTTGACAAGGATACAGCCAGGTGAGGTTGTTAACAAGCAACATCCGTTCAACATGGGCATACACAGGATTATTCAGAGAAAAAGTTCAGTTTTCCTTTAAAATGACTTGGTAAGCACCTTTCAAAATACCACCAGTTGAGTACAGTGTCACCCAGCTGCATACATGAACAGTAAGGATTTTTTTTAAATTCATATTTGCTAAGAAAAACATTTTCATTTGACCAATGATGGATACAAATATTGTTAAACTTTAACAGAAACTAATATGACTATGAAGTCTTTTGTGATGGAGTCGTTGCATAAAAAGTTCTTGGTATACTTGCTGTGTCAAATTTGGATAAAATCCCAAGCTTTCGATGACTACCTGCTTCATCTTTGTCAGGAGAAAAACTGACTGTTGTGGACCGGTGACGCTTCCGCTTTTATAAGCAGTGGATAGCTTCTCATTGGCCGGGTGACGTTATGGTGAAAATGGGGTATACAGAGGTGGCGGCCTCTATGACCATAGATTTTGTTTGCGTGCTTATAATTTTATCCAAATTTGACGTGGCAAGTAAAATGAGAACTTTTTATTTAAGAGAAACTGATTTTAATATTTGCAAACTGAGAAATTGAGTAAGCTTTTATGTAGATGATACACTAGTATACTGTAATTGACAACATTCAAATTTAAATGAATACATCTAAACAAATGAATATATAAGAATAAAGGAAGAACAGCTTAAAATTATTTTCACAAAGTCAATCGATGCAATTGTCCTTGAGCTTCACACATGCCACATTGCATATTTAGTTCCCAAATCAGAAACATCGCTGTTTTAGGTTTTCCGTGATTTCCCTAAATCGCTTCAAGCAAATGCCAGGATGGTTCCTTTGAAAGGGCATGGCCGATTTCTTTCCCCATCTTTCCCTCACCCGAGCTTGCGCTCCGTCTCTAATGACCTCGTTGTCAATGGGACATTAAATACTAATCTCCTCCTCCTCCTCAGTAACATCCATTTCCTATGACATGTTTATCCCCTCTCTTTCTCAATGCCTCTAAACTATTGTCTTAAATCATATCTGTAGCATTCCTGTCTTTTCAAGCCAAGAAGGCAGCTTTCCTGTAGAAGTTAGTACTTACATAGAGCTTTTCCAGACTTCAAATGAATGACATATTGAAACTAATTGACATCAAATATATTGTCATGACTGCGTATCCTCCTGTGTTCAAGCAGAGTAAGTATCCTTAGTAACAGTGGGGAGAGTGTCTTTCTTTGTATTGGTTACATAGCCACAGAAACACACTGTCCCTATGTGGAGTAGTGGCCGCATGTTAAATTAGGGGTGCAAATATTGCTGGTACAGTTCCCAGGCAGTCCTAAGGTTTTTGTGCACTACTTATCACCTCTTGCACCTATGGTACCATTTGTTAACATGAGAACTGCTCAGTGGCACCATGGATCAGAATTCCCATTAATCTGTCTGTCCCACAATTATTCGATGGTTAAGTTTGGACACAGTTCAAAGGAACACAGTGGCATACAGTCTGTGTTTGTACAAACCTTGGTAAAATGCGGCAGTGTAAATACCAACTATAATAGTCACTCTGTGGCAAGCATGACACTTTTGTATGGAACATTAGTTTCAAAACAGTCAGTCATGGATATCCAAAAGAGTTGATCAGTGGAATGGATCAGTAGAAAAGGGGTTGAATTTTTTGTATCTTTATGTAAAGCTAGAGTTTTCAAAATGGACCTGAGACATGAACTGATGATTGCGAGGTCTGAATGTAATACTTGGAAGTGCCTTTTTGACTACTCTTAACAAGTCATTGCTACTATCGGTGATCCTGTGCCAGTTTGGAGACTGCTCTTGAGAGCAAAATGGTTATATTGTAACACCTTGTTTGTGGAGGAGCTTTCAATCAACCCTGTCATATTTTTTAATTTATGGCAAAGCCCTATTTTGGTGGTTACCAGATAGTATGGTTGACATGAAGGTGTCCTCATAGTCTGACAGGCCACATCCATTATGACAGTTTGGGTGGTGGCGGCGGGCCGGGGGGGGGGGGGGGGGGGGTGGAAGTAGGAATGTTTGTAGGTAATTATTTGTCAGATCATCTGCATTACTATTCACAACTCCAACGGTTGCGTCCTATGGCCTGTTTTTCTTTCTTTGCTAATGGCAATCCCAGAATACATTGTTGATTAATTTGTCATATTCATGGTTTGCAAGTTTGTATGTTGGTGATCCAATGGTGCTAACACTGGGCCATAGTTGGCTGTTCATTCATACAACTTTTCAGAAGCCGTACTAAGTGGGTGGTCATGGTGCCTTGCAGAGTAGATCTACCTGTGATGATTGCCTGAGAGCTCTGATCTACTCCTAAGCATACTTTATGTTGGATGCTCTTATAGTTTTTGGTATGCCATGCACTTAAGGATAAATGAAATATTTACATCATAGAAGATTTGTTCCATTTGGTGGCTTTATGGGCTTTACAATATGGCGGGACTATGATGAGTGGATCACAAAGAGCTGAAAAAGCCATTACACTCCATTCTTCTTATGTTCAATGTTAGTGGCTTTGATTATGAAGAAATGTTGTTTATTTCTCAATCAATTATTTTCTCGTGTTTCCTTAGGTATCTTGTGAAGTCTTTTTCATAAGTACTAAAGATACTTTTTTCTGAATACTTTCATTTGCTACTTGTCTGCGTTGACTTAAAAATCCTGTACTTATTGTTCAACAATCATCACTTTTAGAAGATTTTAGATGGTAACTATTAGCTGAGATCAGTGCCTGTTAATAACATGCTTGTCCTCAGATACGTAACTGCATACATAAATCTAAATGGCTGTGGTTGAATCAGTGTCTCACATTCCATTCTATGAGAATGACATTAACAATTATATTTTCGACCAGGTGGTGCTGTAACTATATTTATGCTGTATTGATGTTGCAGGTAAGAGTCAATTTGTGTAATTGATATAGATCAATTGTGGGACAGTTTGGGGGTGAAAGAAAAGACTTAAATATTAATGAAATTACTAATAAAATGGATTTTAAAATCCCCCCCCACAGTCATGTAACCATGAGAAGCAGTCATTGTTCGATACATGCTTATCAAGTAATGTGCGTATTTTCGGATGTATGTGCATAATCAAACAAAAGGCGTGATACTTCTGTCATTCAGAGAAATGTCATAAGCTGCATGACAAGCATTGAATTTCTAACTTAACAGTTACTGCACCACAAGATTTGCAGAGTAACCTGACTGATATTAATTCAAATAATACCTTTAAAGCAGTATTTGAAATGCAGATTGTATACCCCTCGAAATGGATCATGTGTCGAATGAATATTCACATATAAAAAGAACTAATAAATAACATTGTTATGGAGTTAGTCAACAGCTTCCAAACAGTGGCTCCATAAGTTTAAGTAATCATTTGTCATGTTTCAACAAGGCAATAAACCTAAAGAAACAAAGGGGACCACTTATCACATTCATATCTACATGTTAAAGTACTTGCAAGAGATAAATATAAAAATTTTCTAAGATGAATATTAATTTATCAGAGATTTAGGTAATAAGTTCTTACATAGTAAAATCAGTATCATTGCAAAGAAACTACATACAAAACTAAGAATATATTAATTTTGTTGGTAACTTATCAACTATTGTGTTCAAATATTGGACTAGGATACAGCCAGGTGAGGTTGTAAACAAACAACATCCGTTTGACAAGGGCATACACAGGATTATTCACAGAAAAAGTTCAGTTTTCCTTGAAAATGACTGGGTGAGGACATTTCAAAATACCAGCAGTTGTATACAGCATCACCCATCTGGATACGTGAACAGTAAAGATTTTCTTAAATTCATATCTGCTAAGAAAAACATTTTCATTTCACCAAAGATGGATACAAATGTTGTTAAATTTTAACAGAATCTAATATGACTATGAAGTCTTTTGTGATATACTCGTTGCACAACAAGTTCTTGGTTTACTTGCTGTGTCAAATTTGGATAAAATCCCAAGCTTTTGATGACTACCTGTGTCATCTTCATCAGGAGAAAAACTGACTGTTTTGGACCGGCGACGCTTCCGCTTTTATAAGCTGGAGATAGCTTCTCATTGGCTAGGTGGCGTTATGGTGAAAATGGGGGATACAGAGGTGGCGGCCTCTATGTCCATAGATTTTGTTGCGTGCTAATAATTTTATCCAAATTTGACGTGGCAAGTAAAACAAGAACTATTTATTTAAGAGAAACTGATTTTAATATTTGCAAACTGAATAAGCTTTTATGTAGAAGATACACTAGTATACTGTAATTGACAACATTCAAATTTAAAAGAATACATCTAAACAAATGAATATATATGATAAAGGAAGAAAAGTTTAGAATAATTTTCACAAAGTCCAATGATGCAATTGTCCTTGAGCTTCACACATGCCACATTGCATATTTATTTCCCAAATCAGCAACATCCCTGATTTAGGTTTTCTGTGATTTCCCTAAATCACTTCAGGCAAATGCCGGGATGGTTCCTTTGAAAGGGCATGCCCAATTTACTTCCCCATTCTTCCCTCACCCGACTTGCGCTCCGTCTCTAATGACCTCATTGTCAACAGGACGTTAAACACTAATCTCCTATTTCTCCTCAGTAACATCCATTTCCTATGACATGTTTATCCCCTATCTTTCTCAATGTCTCTAAACTATTGTCTTAAATCATATCTGTAGCTTTCCGATCTATTCAAGCCAAGAAGACAGCGTTCCTGTAGAAGTCAGTACTTACATAGAGCTTTTCCAGAATTCAATTGAATGATGTAGTGAAACTAATTGAACTCAAATATATTGTCGTGACTGTGTGTCCTCCTGTCTTCAAGCAGAGTAAGTTTTCTTGGTTACAGTGGTGAGAGTGTCTTTCTTTGGTTTGGTTACATAGTCACAAAAACACACTGTCCCCTTTGTGGAGTAGTAGCCGCATGTTAAATTAGGGGTGCAAACATTGCTGGTACAATTCCCAGGCAGTCCTAAGGTTTTTGTGCACTACTTATCAAGTCTTGCACCTATGGTACCATTTGTTAACATGAGAACTGCTCAGTGGCACCATGGATCAGAATTCCCATTAATTTGTCTGTCCCACTATTATTTGATGCTTAAGTCAGCTCACAGTTCAAAGGAACACAATGGCACACAATCTGTGGTTGTACATACCTTGGTAAAATGTGGCAGTGTTCATACCAACCATAACAGCTACCCTGTGGCAAGCATGAGACTTTTGTACAGCACATTAGTTTCAAAACAGTCAATCACGGATAACCAAAAGAGTTGATCAGTGGGATAGATCAGTAGAAAAGGGGTTCAATTTTTTGTATCTCTATGTAAAATTAGAGTTTTCAAAATGGACCTGAGAGATGGACTGATGATTGCAGAGTCTGAATGTAATACTTGGAAGTGCCTTTTAGACTACTCTTAACAAGTCATTGCCAGTACCGGTGATCCTGTGCCAGGTTGGTGACTGCTGTTGTGAGTTAAACGGTTATATTGTGACACTTGTTTGTGGAGGTGCTTTCAATCAACCCTGTCATATTTTTGAATTTACTGCAAAGCTCAATTTTATTGTAAGGGTATAAGGGTGGTTAGCAGATAGTATTGTTGACATGATGGTGTCGACATAGTCTGACAGGCCACATCCATTACGACAGTTTGGATGGTGGAGGTCGTGGGGGGGCTGTTGGGTGGATTTGTAGGTAATTATGTTGTCAGATCATCTGCATTACTATTCACGACTCCAACGGTTGCGTCCTTGGTTATAGCCTGTTTTTCTTTCTTTGCTAATTGCAATCCCAGAATACATTGTTGATTAATTTGTGATATTCATGGTTTGCAAGTTTGTATGTTGGTGATCCAATGGTGCTCACACTGGGCCATAGTTGGCTGTTCATTCATACAACTTTTCAGAAGCCATGATAGGTGGGTGGTCATGGTGCTTTGCAGAGCAGATCTACCTGTGATGATTGCCTGAGAGCTCTGATCTACTCCTAAGCATACTTTATGTTGGATGCTCTTATAGTTTTTGGTATGTCATGCACTTATGCATTAATGAAATATTTACATCATAGAAGATTTGTTCCATTTGGTGGCTTTATGGGCTGTACGATATGGCGGTATTATGATGAGTGGATCACAAAGAGCTGAAAAGAGCCATTACACTCCAGTCTTCTTATGTTCAATGTTAGTGTCTTTGATTCTGAGGAAATGTTGTTTATTTCTCAATCAATTATTTTCTCATGTTTCCTTAGGTACCTTGTGAAGTCTTTTTCATAAGTACTAAAGATACTTTCTTCTGAATACTTTCAAATGCTACTTGTGTGCGCTGACTTCAAAATCCCATACTTATTGTTCAACAATCATCACTTTTAGAAGATTTTAGATGGTAACTATTGGCTGAGATCAGTTCCTGTTAATAACATGGTTGTCCTCAGATACTTAACTGCATACATAAATCTAAATGGCTGTGGTTAAATCAGTGTCTCACATTCCACTGTATGAGAATGACATTAACAATTATATATTCGACCAGGTGGTGCTGTAACTGTAATTATGCTGTATTGATGTTGGAGGTAAGAGTCAATTTGTGTAATTAATATAGATTACTTGTGGGACTGTTTGGTGGTGAGAGAAAAGACCTAAATACTAATGAAATCACTAATAAAATGGATTTTAAAATCCCCCCCCACAGTCATGTAACCATTAGAAGCAGTCATTGTTCGATACATGGTTAGCAAGTAATGTACGTTTTTTCGGATGTATGTGCATAATCAAACAATAGGCGTGATACTTCAGTCATTTAGAGAAATGTCATAAGCTGCATGACAAGCATTGAATTTCTAACTTAACAGTTACTGCACCACAAGATTTGCAGAGTAACCTGACTGATATTAATTCAAATAATACCTTTAAAGCAGTATTTGAAATGCAGATTGTATACCCCTCGAAATGGATCATGTCTCGAATGAATATTCACATATAAAAAGAACTAATAAATAACATTATTATGGAATTAGTCAACAGCTTCCAAACAGTGCCTCCATAAGTTTAACTAATCATTTGTCATGATTTCAACACGGCAATTAACCTAAAGAAACAAAGGGGACCACTTATCACATTCATGTCTACATGTAAAAGTACTCTGCCCAAACTCTTTGTCTTTAAATATGTCTGCTTGTGTCTGTATATGTGTGGATGGATATGTGTGTGTGTGCGAGTGTATACCCGTCCTTTTTTCCCCCTAAGGTAAGTCTTTCCGCTACCGAGATTGGAATGACTCCTTACCCTCTCCCTTAAAACCCACTTCCTTTCGTCTTTCCCTCTCCTTCCTTCTTTCCTGATGAGGCAACAGTTTGTTGCGAAAGCTTCAATTTTGTGTGTATGTATGTGTCTGTTTGTGTATCTATTGACCTGCCAGCGCTTTCATATGATAAGTCACATCATCTTTGTTTTTAAATATATTGTTCCCGCGTGGAATGTTTCCCTCTGTTATATTGTAAAAGTACTTGGCAAGAGATAAATTTAACAATTTTCTAAGATGAGTATTAACTGTTCAGAGCTGTAGGTAATATTTTATTACATAGTAATATCAGTATCATAGCAAAGAAACTACAAACAAAAGTAAGAATTTATTAATTTTGTTGGGAACTTATCAACTATTGTGTTCAAATATTTGACAAAGATACAGCCAGGTGAGGTTGTTAACAAACAACATCCGTTCGACATGGGCATACACAGGATTATTCAGAGAAAAAGTTCAGTTTTCCTTTAAAATGACTTGGTAAGGACCTTTCAAAATACCACCAGTTGAGTACAGTGTCACCCAGCTGCATACTTGAACAGTAAAGATTTTTTTTAAATTCATATTTGCTAAGAAAAACACTTTCATTTGGCCAATGATGGATACAAATATTGTTAAACTTTAACAGAAACTAATATGACTATGAAATCTTTTGTGATGGAGTCGTTGCATAAAAAGTTCTTGGTATACTAGCCGTGTCAAATTTGGATAAAATCCCAAGCTTTCGATGACTACGTGCATCATCTTCGTCAGGAGAAAAACTGACTGTTGTGGACCATTGATGCTTCCGCTTTTATGAGCAGTGGATAGCTTCTCATTGGCTGGATGACGTTATGGTGAAAATGGGGGACACAGAGGTGGCGGCCTCTATGTCCATAGATTTTGTTTGCGCGCATATAATTTTATCCAAATTTGACGTGGCAAAGAAAACGAGAACTTTTTATTTAAGAGAAACTGATTTTAATATTTACAAACTGAGAAATTGAGTAAGCTTTTATGAAGAAGATACACTAGTATACTGTAATTGACAGCATTCAAATATAAATGAATACATCTAAACAAATGAATATATAAGATAAAGGAAGAAAAGTTTACAATAATTATCACAAGGTCAAATGATGCAATTGTCCTTGAGCTTCACACATGTCACATTGCATATTTAGTTCCCAAATCAGTAACATCGCTGATTTAAGTTTTCCATGATTTCCCTAAATCACTTCAAGCAAATGCCGGGATGGTTCCTTTGAAAGGGCATGGCCGATTTCCTTCCCCATCCTTCCCTCACCTGAGCTTGCGCTCTGTCTCTAATGACCTCGTTGTCAACGGGTCATTAAATACTAATCTCCTCCTCCTCCTCAGTAACATCCATTTCCTATGACATGTTTATCCCCTATCTTTCTCAATGCCTCTAAACTATTGTCTTAAATCATATCTGTAGCATTCCTGTTTTTTCTAGCCAAGAAGGCAGCTTTCCTGTAGAAGTTAGTACTTACATAGTTCTTTTCCAGAATTCAAATGAATGACGTAGTGAAACTAATTGACATCAAATATATTGTCATGACTGCGTATCCTCCTGTCTTCAAGCAGAGCAAGTATCCTTGGTTACAGTGGTGAGAGTGTCTTTCTTTGGGTTGGTTACATAGCCACAGAAACACACTGTCCCTATGTGGAGTAGTAGCCGCATGTTAAATTAGGGGTGCAAACATTGCTGGTACAGTTCCCAGACAGTCCTAAGGTTTTTGTGCACTACTTATCACCTCTTGCACCTATGGTACCATTTGTTAACATGAGAACTGCTCAGTGGCACCATGGATCAGAATTCCCACTAATCTGTCTGTCCCACTATTATTCGATGGTTAAGTTCGCTCACAGTTCAAATGATCACAATGGCATACAGTCTGTGGTTGTACAAACCTTGGTAAAATGTGGCAGTGTTCATACCAACTGTAATAGCAACTCTGTGGCTAGCATGACACTTTTGTATGGCACATTAGTTTCAAAACAGTCAGTCATGGATGTCCAGAAGAGTTGATCAGTGGGATAGATCAGTAGAAAAGGGGTTGAATATTTTGTATCATTATGTAAAGCTAGAGTTTTCACAGTGGACCTGAGAGATGAACTGATGATTTCGGAGTCTGAATGTAATACTTGGAGTGCCTTTTAGACTACTCTTAACAAGTCATTGCCACTATCGGTGATCCTGTGCCAGGTTGGTGACTGCTCTTGAGAGTAAAATGGTTATATTGTAACACCTTGTTTGTGGAGGTGCTTTCAATCAACCCTGTCATATTTTTTAATTTATGGCAAAGCCCTATTTTGTTGTAAAGGTGAAAGAATGGTTAGCAGATAGTTTGGTTGACATTAAGGTGTCCACATAGTCTGACAGAACACATCCATTTTGACAGTTTGGTTGGTGGTGCTGGAGCGAAGGGGGGTTGGGGGGGCAGTTGGGTGGGTTTATAGATAATTATGTTGCCAGATCATCTGCATTACTATTCACGACTCCAACGGTTGCGCCTTTGGTTATGACCTGTTTTTCTTTCTTTGCTAATTGAAATCCCGGAATACATTGTTGATTAATTTGTGATATTCATGGTTTGAAAGTTTGTATGTTGGTGATCCAATGGTACTCACACTGGGCCGTACTTGGCTGTTCATTCATACAACTTATCAGAAGCCATAATAGGTGGGTGGTCATGGTGCTTTGCAGAGCAGATCTACCTGTGATGATTGCCTGAGAGCTCTGATCTACTCCTAAGCATACTTTATGTTGGATGCTCTTATAGATTTTGGTATGTCCTGCACTTAAGCATTAATGAAATATTTACATCATAGAAGATTTGTTCCACTTAGTGGCTTTATGGGCCATACGATATGGCGGGACTATGATGAGTGGATCACAAAAAGCTGACAAGACCCATTACACTCGATTCTTCTTATGTTCAATGTTAGTGGCATTGATTCAGAAGAAATGTTGTCTATTTCTCAATCAATTATTTTCTCATGTTTCATTAGGTATTAAAGATACTTTTTTCTGAATACTTTCATTTGCAACTTGTCTGTGTTGACTTCAATATCCCGTACTTATTGTTGAACAATCATCACTTTTAGAAGATTTTAGATGGTAACTATTGGCTGAGATCATTTCCTGTTAATAACATGCTAGTCCTCAGATACGTAACTGCATACATACATCTAAATGGCTGTGGTTGAATCAGTGTGTCACATTCCACTGTATGAGAATGACATTAATAATTATATTTACGACCAGGTGGTGCTGTAACTATAATTATGCTGTATTGATGTTGGAGGTAAGAGTCAATTTGTGTAATTGATATAGATCACTTGTGGGACAGTTTGGGGGTGAAAGAAAAGACTTAAATATTAATGAAATCACTAATAAAATGGATTTTAAAATCCCCCCACCCCCGCAGTCATGTAACCATGAGAAGCAGTCATTGTGCGATACATGGTTAGCAAATAATGTACGTATTTTCGGATGTATGTGCATAATCAAACAAAAGGCGTGATACTTCAGTCATTCAGAGAAATGTCATAAGCTGCATGACAAGCATTGAATTTTTAACTAAACAGTTACTGCAGCACAAGATATGCGGAGTAACCTGACTGATATTAATTCAAATAATACCTACAAAGCAGTATTTGAAATGCAGATTGTATACCCCTCGAAATGGATCATGTGTCGAATGAATATTCACATATAAAAGAACTAATAAATAACATTGTTATGGAGTTAGTCAACAGCTTCCAAACAGTGGCTCCATAAGTTTAAGTAATCATTTTTAGGGGACCACTTATCACATTCATGTCTACATGTTTAAGTACTTGCAAGAGTTAAATATAAAAGTTTTCTAAGATGAATATTAATTTATCAGTGATTTAGGTAGTAAGTTCTTACATTGTAAAATCAGTATCATTGCAATGAAACTACATACAAAACTAAGAATATATTAATTTTGTTGGTAACTTATCAACTGTTGTGTTCAAATATTGGACAAGGATACAGCCAGGTGAGGTTGTAAACAAACAACATCCGTTTGACAAGGGCATACACAGGATTATTCACAGGAAAAGTTCAGTTTTCCTTGAAAATGACTGGGTGAGGACATTTCAAAATACCAGCAGTTGTATACAGCATCACCCATCTGGATACGTGAACAGTAAAGATTTTCTTAAATTCATATCTGCTAAGAAAAACATTTTCATTTCACCAAAGATGGATACAAATGTTGTTAAATTTTAACAGAAACTAATATGACTATGAAGTCTTTGGTGATGGACTCGTTGCATACAAAGTTCTTGGTTTACTTGCTGTGTCAAATTTGGATAAAATCCCAAGCTTTTGATGACTACCTGTGTCATCTTCATCAGGAGAAAAACTGACTGTTTTGGACCGGTGACGCTTCCGCTTTTATAAACTGGAGATAGCTTCTCATTGGCTAGGTGGCGTTATGGTGAAAATGGGGGATACAGAGGTGGCGGCCTCTATGTCCATAGATTTTGTTGCGTGCTAATAATTTTATCCAAATTTGACGTGGCAAGTAAAACAAGAACTATTTATTTAAGAGAAACTGATTTTAATATTTGCAAACTGAATAAGCTTTTATGTAGAAGATACACTAGTATACTGTAATTGACAACATTCAAATTTAAATGAATAGATCTAAACAAATGAATATATATGATAAACGAAGAAAAGTTTAGAATAATTTTCACAAAGTCAAATGATGCAATTGTCCTTGAGCTTCACACATGCCACATTGCATATTTAGTTCCCAAATCAGCAACATCCCTGATTTAGGTTTTCTGAGATTTCCCTAAATCACTTCAGGCAAATGCCAGGATGGTTCCTTTGAAAGGGCATGCCCAATTTACTTCCCCATTCTTCCCTCACCTGAGCTTGCGCTCCGTCTCTAATGACCTCATTGTCAACGGGACGTTAAACACTAATCTCCTATTCCTCCTCAGTAACATCCATTTCCTATGACATGTTTATCCCCTATCTTTCTCAATGTCTCTAAACTATTGTCTTAAATCATATCTGTAGCATTCCGATCTATTCAAGCCAAGAAGACAGCGTTCCTGTAGAAGTCAGTACTTACATAGAGCTTTTCCAGAATTCAATTGAATGATGTAGTGAAACTAATTGAACTCAAATATATTGTCGTGACTGTGTGTCCTCCTGTCTTCAAGCAGAGTAAGTTTTCTTGGTTACAGTGGTGAGAGTGTCTTTCTTTGGTTTGGTTACATAGTCACAAAAACACACTGTCCCCTTTGTGGAGTAGTAGCCGCATGTTAAATTAGGGGTGCAAACATTGCTGGTACAATTCCCAGGCAGTCCTAAGGTTTTTGTGCACTACTTATCAAGTCTTGCACCTATGGTACCATTTGTTAACATGAGAACTGCTCAGTGGCACCATGGATCAGAATTCCCATTAATTTGTCTGTCCCACTATTATTTGATGCTTAAGTCAGCTCACAGTTCAAAGGAACACAATGGCACACAATCTGTGGTTGTACATACCTTGGTAAAATGTGGCAGTGTTCATACCAACCATAACAGCTACCCTGTGGCAAGCATGAGACTTTTGTACAGCACATTAGTTTCAAAACAGTCAATCACGGATAACCAAAAGAGTTGATCAGTGGGATAGATCAGTAGAAAAGGGGTTCAATTTTTTGTATCTCTATGTAAAATTAGAGTTTTCAAAATGGACCTGAGAGATGGACTGATGATTGCAGAGTCTGAATGTAATACTTGGAAGTGCCTTTTAGACTACTCTTAACAAGTCATTGCCAGTACCGGTGATCCTGTGCCAGGTTGGTGACTGCTGTTGTGAGTTAAACGGTTATATTGTGACACTTGTTTGTGGAGGTGCTTTCAATCAACCCTGACATATTTTTGAATTTACTGCAAAGCTCAATTTTATTGTAAGGGTATAAGGGTGGTTAGCAGATAGTATTGTTGACATGATGGTGTCGACATAGTCTGACAGGCCACATCCATTACGACAGTTTGGATGGTGGAGGTCGTGGGGGGGCTGTTGGGTGGATTTGTAGGTAATTATGTTGTCAGATCATCTGCATTACTATTCACGACTCCAACGGTTGCGTCCTTGGTTATAGCCTGTTTTTCTTTCTTTGCTAATTGCAATCCCAGAATACATTGTTGATTAATTTGTGATATTCATGGTTTGCAAGTTTGTATGTTGGTGATCCAATGGTGCTCACACTGGGCCATAGTTGGCTGTTCATTCATACAACTTTTCAGAAGCCATGATAGGTGGGTGGTCATGGTGCTTTGCAGAGCAGATCTACCTGTGATGATTGCCTGAGAGCTCTGATCTACTCCTAAGCATACTTTATGTTGGATGCTCTTATAGTTTTTGGTATGTCATGCACTTATGCATTAATGAAATATTTACATCATAGAAGATTTGTTCCATTTGGTGGCTTTATGGGCTGTACGATATGGCGGTATTATGATGAGTGGATCACAAAGAGCTGAAAAGAGCCATTACACTCCAGTCTTCTTATGTTCAATGTTAGTGTCTTTGATTCTGAGGAAATGTTGTTTATTTCTCAATCAATTATTTTCTCATGTTTCCTTAGGTACCTTGTGAAGTCTTTTTCATAAGTACTAAAGATACTTTCTTCTGAATACTTTCAAATGCTACTTGTGTGCGCTGACTTCAAAATCCCATACTTATTGTTCAACAATCATCACTTTTAGAAGATTTTAGATGGTAACTATTGGCTGAGATCAGTTCCTGTTAATAACATGGTTGTCCTCAGATACTTAACTGCATACATAAATCTAAATGGCTGTGGTTAAATCAGTGTCTCACATTCCACTGTATGAGAATGACATTAACAATTATATATTCGACCAGGTGGTGCTGTAACTGTAATTATGCTGTATTGATGTTGGAGGTAAGAGTCAATTTGTGTAATTAATATAGATTACTTGTGGGACTGTTTGGTGGTGAGAGAAAAGACCTAAATACTAATGAAATCACTAATAAAATGGATTTTAAAATCCCCCCCCACAGTCATGTAACCATTAGAAGCAGTCATTGTTCGATACATGGTTAGCAAGTAATGTACGTTTTTTCGGATGTATGTGCATAATCAAACAATAGGCGTGATACTTCAGTCATTTAGAGAAATGTCATAAGCTGCATGACAAGCATTGAATTTCTAACTTAACAGTTACTGCACCACAAGATTTGCAGAGTAACCTGACTGATATTAATTCAAATAATACCTTTAAAGCAGTATTTGAAATGCAGATTGTATACCCCTCGAAATGGATCATGTCTCGAATGAATATTCACATATAAAAAGAACTAATATATAACATTATTATGGAATTAGTCAACAGCTTCCAAACAGTGCCTCCATAAGTTTAACTAATCATTTGTCATGATTTCAACACGGCAATTAACATAAGAAACAAAGGGGACCACTTATCACATTCATGTCTACATGTAAAAGTACTCTGCCCAAACTCTTTGTCTTTAAATATGTCTGCTTGTGTCTGTATATGTGTGGATGGATATGTGTGTGTGTGCGAGTGTATACCCGTCCTTTTTTCCCCCTAAGGTAAGTCTTTCCGCTACCGAGATTGGAATGACTCCTTACCCTCTCCCTTAAAACCCACTTCCTTTCGTCTTTCCCTCTCCTTCCTTCTTTCCTGATGAGGCAACAGTTTGTTGCGAAAGCTTCAATTTTGTGTGTATGTATGTGTCTGTTTGTGTATCTATTGACCTGCCAGCGCTTTCATATGATAAGTCACATCATCTTTGTTTTTAAATATATTGTTCCCGCGTGGAATGTTTCCCTCTGTTATATTGTAAAAGTACTTGGCAAGAGATAAATTTAACAATTTTCTAAGATGAGTATTAACTGTTCAGAGCTGTAGGTAATATTTTATTACATAGTAATATCAGTATCATAGCAAAGAAACTACAAACAAAAGTAAGAATTTATTAATTTTGTTGGGAACTTATCAACTATTGTGTTCAAATATTTGACAAAGATACAGCCAGGTGAGGTTGTTAACAAACAACATCCGTTCGACATGGGCATACACAGGATTATTCAGAGAAAAAGTTCAGTTTTCCTTTAAAATGACTTGGTAAGGACCTTTCAAAATACCACCAGTTGAGTACAGTGTCACCCAGCTGCATACTTGAACAGTAAAGATTTTTTTTAAATTCATATTTGCTAAGAAAAACACTTTCATTTGGCCAATGATGGATACAAATATTGTTAAACTTTAACAGAAACTAATATGACTATGAAATCTTTTGTGATGGAGTCGTTGCATAAAAAGTTCTTGGTATACTAGCCGTGTCAAATTTGGATAAAATCCCAAGCTTTCGATGACTACGTGCATCATCTTCGTCAGGAGAAAAACTGACTGTTGTGGACCATTGATGCTTCCGCTTTTATGAGCAGTGGATAGCTTCTCATTGGCTGGGTGACGTTATGGTGAAAATGGGGGACACAGAGGTGGCGGCCTCTATGTCCATAGATTTTGTTTGCGCGCATATAATTTTATCCAAATTTGACGTGGCAAAGAAAACGAGAACTTTTTATTTAAGAGAAACTGATTTTAATATTTACAAACTGAGAAATTGAGTAAGCTTTTATGAAGAAGATACACTAGTATACTGTAATTGACAGCATTCAAATATAAATGAATACATCTAAACAAATGAATATATAAGATAAAGGAAGAAAAGTTTACAATAATTATCACAAGGTCAAATGATGCAATTGTCCTTGAGCTTCACACATGTCACATTGCATATTTAGTTCCCAAATCAGTAACATCGCTGATTTAAGTTTTCCATGATTTCCCTAAATCACTTCAAGCAAATGCCGGGATGGTTCCTTTGAAAGGGCATGGCCGATTTCCTTCCCCATCCTTCCCTCACCTGAGCTTGCGCTCTGTCTCTAATGACCTCGTTGTCAACGGGACATTAAATACTAATCTCCTCCTCCTCCTCAGTAACATCCATTTCCTATGACATGTTTATCCCCTATCTTTCTCAATGCCTCTAAACTATTGTCTTAAATCATATCTGTAGCATTCCTGTTTTTTCTAGCCAAGAAGGCAGCTTTCCTGTAGAAGTTAGTACTTACATAGTTCTTTTCCAGAATTCAAATGAATGACGTAGTGAAACTAATTGACATCAAATATATTGTCATGACTGCGTATCCTCCTGTCTTCAAGCAGAGCAAGTATCCTTGGTTACAGTGGTGAGAGTGTCTTTCTTTGGGTTGGTTACATAGCCACAGAAACACACTGTCCCTATGTGGAGTAGTAGCCGCATGTTAAATTAGGGGTGCAAACATTGCTGGTACAGTTCCCAGACAGTCCTAAGGTTTTTGTGCACTACTTATCACCTCTTGCACCTATGGTACCATTTGTTAACATGAGAACTGCTCAGTGGCACCATGGATCAGAATTCCCACTAATCTGTCTGTCCCACTATTATTCGATGGTTAAGTTCGCTCACAGTTCAAATGATCACAATGGCATACAGTCTGTGGTTGTACAAACCTTGGTAAAATGTGGCAGTGTTCATACCAACTGTAATAGCAACTCTGTGGCTAGCATGACACTTTTGTATGGCACATTAGTTTCAAAACAGTCAGTCATGGATGTCCAGAAGAGTTGATCAGTGGGATAGATCAGTAGAAAAGGGGTTGAATATTTTGTATCATTATGTAAAGCTAGAGTTTTCACAGTGGACCTGAGAGATGAACTGATGATTTCGGAGTCTGAATGTAATACTTGGAGTGCCTTTTAGACTACTCTTAACAAGTCATTGCCACTATCGGTGATCCTGTGCCAGGTTGGTGACTGCTCTTGAGAGTAAAATGGTTATATTGTAACACCTTGTTTGTGGAGGTGCTTTCAATCAACCCTGTCATATTTTTTAATTTATGGCAAAGCCCTATTTTGTTGTAAAGGTGAAAGAATGGTTAGCAGATAGTTTGGTTGACATTAAGGTGTCCACATAGTCTGACAGAACACATCCATTTTGACAGTTTGGTTGGTGGTGCTGGAGCGAAGGGGGGTTGGGGGGGCAGTTGGGTGGGTTTATAGATAATTATGTTGCCAGATCATCTGCATTACTATTCACGACTCCAACGGTTGCGCCTTTGGTTATGACCTGTTTTTCTTTCTTTGCTAATTGAAATCCCGGAATACATTGTTGATTAATTTGTGATATTCATGGTTTGAAAGTTTGTATGTTGGTGATCCAATGGTACTCACACTGGGCCGTACTTGGCTGTTCATTCATACAACTTATCAGAAGCCATAATAGGTGGGTGGTCATGGTGCTTTGCAGAGCAGATCTACCTGTGATGATTGCCTGAGAGCTCTGATCTACTCCTAAGCATACTTTATGTTGGATGCTCTTATAGATTTTGGTATGTCCTGCACTTAAGCATTAATGAAATATTTACATCATAGAAGATTTGTTCCACTTAGTGGCTTTATGGGCCATACGATATGGCGGGACTATGATGAGTGGATCACAAAAAGCTGACAAGACCCATTACACTCCATTCTTCTTATGTTCAATGTTAGTGGCATTGATTCAGAAGAAATGTTGTCTATTTCTCAATCAATTATTTTCTCATGTTTCATTAGGTATTAAAGATACTTTTTTCTGAATACTTTCATTTGCAACTTGTCTGTGTTGACTTCAATATCCCGTACTTATTGTTGAACAATCATCACTTTTAGAAGATTTTAGATGGTAACTATTGGCTGAGATCATTTCCTGTTAATAACATGCTAGTCCTCAGATACGTAACTGCATACATACATCTAAATGGCTGTGGTTGAATCAGTGTGTCACATTCCACTGTATGAGAATGACATTAATAATTATATTTACGACCAGGTGGTGCTGTAACTATAATTATGCTGTATTGATGTTGGAGGTAAGAGTCAATTTGTGTAATTGATATAGATCACTTGTGGGACAGTTTGGGGGTGAAAGAAAAGACTTAAATATTAATGAAATCACTAATAAAATGGATTTTAAAATCCCCCCACCCCCGCAGTCATGTAACCATGAGAAGCAGTCATTGTGCGATACATGGTTAGCAAATAATGTACGTATTTTCGGATGTATGTGCATAATCAAACAAAAGGCGTGATACTTCAGTCATTCAGAGAAATGTCATAAGCTGCATGACAAGCATTGAATTTTTAACTAAACAGTTACTGCAGCACAAGATATGCGGAGTAACCTGACTGATATTAATTCAAATAATACCTACAAAGCAGTATTTGAAATGCAGATTGTATACCCCTCGAAATGGATCATGTGTCGAATGAATATTCACATATAAAAGAACTAATAAATAACATTGTTATGGAGTTAGTCAACAGCTTCCAAACAGTGGCTCCATAAGTTTAAGTAATCATTTTTAGGGGACCACTTATCACATTCATGTCTACATGTTTAAGTACTTGCAAGAGTTAAATATAAAAGTTTTCTAAGATGAATATTAATTTATCAGTGATTTAGGTAGTAAGTTCTTACATTGTAAAATCAGTATCATTGCAATGAAACTACATACAAAACTAAGAATATATTAATTTTGTTGGTAACTTATCAACTGTTGTGTTCAAATATTGGACAAGGATACAGCCAGGTGAGGTTGTAAACAAACAACATCCGTTTGACAAGGGCATACACAGGATTATTCACAGGAAAAGTTCAGTTTTCCTTGAAAATGACTGGGTGAGGACATTTCAAAATACCAGCAGTTGTATACAGCATCACCCATCTGGATACGTGAACAGTAAAGATTTTCTTAAATTCATATCTGCTAAGAAAAACATTTTCATTTCACCAAAGATGGATACAAATGTTGTTAAATTTTAACAGAAACTAATATGACTATGAAGTCTTTGGTGATGGACCCGTTGCATACAAAGTTCTTGGTTTACTTGCTGTGTCAAATTTGGATAAAATCCCAAGCTTTTGATGACTACCTGTGTCATCTTCATCAGGAGAAAAACTGACTGTTTTGGACCGGTGACGCTTCCGCTTTTATAAACTGGAGATAGCTTCTCATTGGCTAGGTGGCGTTATGGTGAAAATGGGGGATACAGAGGTGGCGGCCTCTATGTCCATAGATTTTGTTGCGTGCTAATAATTTTATCCAAATTTGACGTGGCAAGTAAAACAAGAACTATTTATTTAAGAGAAACTGATTTTAATATTTGCAAACTGAATAAGCTTTTATGTAGAAGATACACTAGTATACTGTAATTGACAACATTCAAATTTAAATGAATAGATCTAAACAAATGAATATATATGATAAACGAAGAAAAGTTTAGAATAATTTTCACAAAGTCAAATGATGCAATTGTCCTTGAGCTTCACACATGCCACATTGCATATTTAGTTCCCAAATCAGCAACATCCCTGATTTAGGTTTTCTGAGATTTCCCTAAATCACTTCAGGCAAATGCCAGGATGGTTCCTTTGAAAGGGCATGCCCAATTTACTTCCCATTCTTCCCTCACCTGAGCTTGCGCTCCGTCTCTAATGACCTCATTGTCAACGGGACGTTAAACACTAATCTCCTATTCCTCCTCAGTAACATCCATTTCCTATGACATGTTTATCCCCTATCTTTCTCAATGTCTCTAAACTATTGTCTTAAATCATATCTGTAGCATTCCGATCTATTCAAGCCAAGAAGACAGCGTTCCTGTAGAAGTCAGTACTTACATAGAGCTTTTCCAGAATTCAATTGAATGATGTAGTGAAACTAATTGAACTCAAATATATTGTCGTGACTGTGTGTCCTCCTGTCTTCAAGCAGAGTAAGTTTTCTTGGTTACAGTGGTGAGAGTGTCTTTCTTTGGTTTGGTTACATAGTCACAAAAACACACTGTCCCCTTTGTGGAGTAGTAGCCGCATGTTAAATTAGGGGTGCAAACATTGCTGGTACAATTCCCAGGCAGTCCTAAGGTTTTTGTGCACTACTTATCAAGTCTTGCACCTATGGTACCATTTGTTAACATGAGAACTGCTCAGTGGCACCATGGATCAGAATTCCCATTAATTTGTCTGTCCCACTATTATTTGATGCTTAAGTCAGCTCACAGTTCAAAGGAACACAATGGCACACAATCTGTGGTTGTACATACCTTGGTAAAATGTGGCAGTGTTCATACCAACCATAACAGCTACCCTGTGGCAAGCATGAGACTTTTGTACAGCACATTAGTTTCAAAACAGTCAATCACGGATAACCAAAAGAGTTGATCAGTGGGATAGATCAGTAGAAAAGGGGTTCAATTTTTTGTATCTCTATGTAAAATTAGAGTTTTCAAAATGGACCTGAGAGATGGACTGATGATTGCAGAGTCTGAATGTAATACTTGGAAGTGCCTTTTAGACTACTCTTAACAAGTCATTGCCAGTACCGGTGATCCTGTGCCAGGTTGGTGACTGCTGTTGTGAGTTAAACGGTTATATTGTGACACTTGTTTGTGGAGGTGCTTTCAATCAACCCTGACATATTTTTGAATTTACTGCAAAGCTCAATTTTATTGTAAGGGTATAAGGGTGGTTAGCAGATAGTATTGTTGACATGATGGTGTCGACATAGTCTGACAGGCCACATCCATTACGACAGTTTGGATGGTGGAGGTCGTGGGGGGGCTGTTGGGTGGATTTGTAGGTAATTATGTTGTCAGATCATCTGCATTACTATTCACGACTCCAACGGTTGCGTCCTTGGTTATAGCCTGTTTTTCTTTCTTTGCTAATTGCAATCCCAGAATACATTGTTGATTAATTTGTGATATTCATGGTTTGCAAGTTTGTATGTTGGTGATCCAATGGTGCTCACACTGGGCCATAGTTGGCTGTTCATTCATACAACTTTTCAGAAGCCATGATAGGTGGGTGGTCATGGTGCTTTGCAGAGCAGATCTACCTGTGATGATTGCCTGAGAGCTCTGATCTACTCCTAAGCATACTTTATGTTGGATGCTCTTATAGTTTTTGGTATGTCATGCACTTATGCATTAATGAAATATTTACATCATAGAAGATTTGTTCCATTTGGTGGCTTTATGGGCTGTACGATATGGCGGTATTATGATGAGTGGATCACAAAGAGCTGAAAAGAGCCATTACACTCCAGTCTTCTTATGTTCAATGTTAGTGTCTTTGATTCTGAGGAAATGTTGTTTATTTCTCAATCAATTATTTTCTCATGTTTCCTTAGGTACCTTGTGAAGTCTTTTTCATAAGTACTAAAGATACTTTCTTCTGAATACTTTCAAATGCTACTTGTGTGCGCTGACTTCAAAATCCCATACTTATTGTTCAACAATCATCACTTTTAGAAGATTTTAGATGGTAACTATTGGCTGAGATCAGTTCCTGTTAATAACATGGTTGTCCTCAGATACTTAACTGCATACATAAATCTAAATGGCTGTGGTTAAATCAGTGTCTCACATTCCACTGTATGAGAATGACATTAACAATTATATATTCGACCAGGTGGTGCTGTAACTGTAATTATGCTGTATTGATGTTGGAGGTAAGAGTCAATTTGTGTAATTAATATAGATTACTTGTGGGACTGTTTGGTGGTGAGAGAAAAGACCTAAATACTAATGAAATCACTAATAAAATGGATTTTAAAATCCCCCCCCCACAGTCATGTAACCATTAGAAGCAGTCATTGTTCGATACATGGTTAGCAAGTAATGTACGTTTTTTCGGATGTATGTGCATAATCAAACAATAGGCGTGATACTTCAGTCATTTAGAGAAATGTCATAAGCTGCATGACAAGCATTGAATTTCTAACTTAACAGTTACTGCACCACAAGATTTGCAGAGTAACCTGACTGATATTAATTCAAATAATACCTTTAAAGCAGTATTTGAAATGCAGATTGTATACCCCTCGAAATGGATCATGTCTCGAATGAATATTCACATATAAAAAGAACTAATATATAACATTATTATGGAATTAGTCAACAGCTTCCAAACAGTGCCTCCATAAGTTTAACTAATCATTTGTCATGATTTCAACACGGCAATTAACATAAGAAACAAAGGGGACCACTTATCACATTCATGTCTACATGTAAAAGTACTCTGCCCAAACTCTTTGTCTTTAAATATGTCTGCTTGTGTCTGTATATGTGTGGATGGATATGTGTGTGTGTGCGAGTGTATACCCGTCCTTTTTTCCCCCTAAGGTAAGTCTTTCCGCTACCGAGATTGGAATGACTCCTTACCCTCTCCCTTAAAACCCACTTCCTTTCGTCTTTCCCTCTCCTTGCTTCTTTCCTGATGAGGCAACAGTTTGTTGCGAAAGCTTCAATTTTGTGTGTATGTATGTGTCTGTTTGTGTATCTATTGACCTGCCAGCGCTTTCATATGATAAGTCACATCATCTTTGTTTTTAAATATATTGTTCCCGCGTGGAATGTTTCCCTCTGTTATATTGTAAAAGTACTTGGCAAGAGATAAATTTAACAATTTTCTAAGATGAGTATTAACTGTTCAGAGCTGTAGGTAATATTTTATTACATAGTAATATCAGTATCATAGCAAAGAAACTACAAACAAAAGTAAGAATTTATTAATTTTGTTGGGAACTTATCAACTATTGTGTTCAAATATTTGACAAAGATACAGCCAGGTGAGGTTGTTAACAAACAACATCCGTTCGACATGGGCATACACAGGATTATTCAGAGAAAAAGTTCAGTTTTCCTTTAAAATGACTTGGTAAGGACCTTTCAAAATACCACCAGTTGAGTACAGTGTCACCCAGCTGCATACTTGAACAGTAAAGATTTTTTTTAAATTCATATTTGCTAAGAAAAACACTTTCATTTGGCCAATGATGGATACAAATATTGTTAAACTTTAACAGAAACTAATATGACTATGAAATCTTTTGTGATGGAGTCGTTGCATAAAAAGTTCTTGGTATACTAGCCGTGTCAAATTTGGATAAAATCCCAAGCTTTCGATGACTACGTGCATCATCTTCGTCAGGAGAAAAACTGACTGTTGTGGACCATTGATGCTTCCGCTTTTATGAGCAGTGGATAGCTTCTCATTGGCTGGGTGACGTTATGGTGAAAATGGGGGACACAGAGGTGGCGGCCTCTATGTCCATAGATTTTGTTTGCGCGCATATAATTTTATCCAAATTTGACGTGGCAAAGAAAACGAGAACTTTTTATTTAAGAGAAACTGATTTTAATATTTACAAACTGAGAAATTGAGTAAGCTTTTATGAAGAAGATACACTAGTATACTGTAATTGACAGCATTCAAATATAAATGAATACATCTAAACAAATGAATATATAAGATAAAGGAAGAAAAGTTTACAATAATTATCACAAGGTCAAATGATGCAATTGTCCTTGAGCTTCACACATGTCACATTGCATATTTAGTTCCCAAATCAGTAACATCGCTGATTTAAGTTTTCCATGATTTCCCTAAATCACTTCAAGCAAATGCCGGGATGGTTCCTTTGAAAGGGCATGGCCGATTTCCTTCCCCATCCTTCCCTCACCTGAGCTTGCGCTCTGTCTCTAATGACCTCGTTGTCAACGGGACATTAAATACTAATCTCCTCCTCCTCCTCAGTAACATCCATTTCCTATGACATGTTTATCCCCTATCTTTCTCAATGCCTCTAAACTATTGTCTTAAATCATATCTGTAGCATTCCTGTTTTTTCTAGCCAAGAAGGCAGCTTTCCTGTAGAAGTTAGTACTTACATAGTTCTTTTCCAGAATTCAAATGAATGACGTAGTGAAACTAATTGACATCAAATATATTGTCATGACTGCGTATCCTCCTGTCTTCAAGCAGAGCAAGTATCCTTGGTTACAGTGGTGAGAGTGTCTTTCTTTGGGTTGGTTACATAGCCACAGAAACACACTGTCCCTATGTGGAGTAGTAGCCGCATGTTAAATTAGGGGTGCAAACATTGCTGGTACAGTTCCCAGACAGTCCTAAGGTTTTTGTGCACTACTTATCACCTCTTGCACCTATGGTACCATTTGTTAACATGAGAACTGCTCAGTGGCACCATGGATCAGAATTCCCACTAATCTGTCTGTCCCACTATTATTCGATGGTTAAGTTCGCTCACAGTTCAAATGATCACAATGGCATACAGTCTGTGGTTGTACAAACCTTGGTAAAATGTGGCAGTGTTCATACCAACTGTAATAGCAACTCTGTGGCTAGCATGACACTTTTGTATGGCACATTAGTTTCAAAACAGTCAGTCATGGATGTCCAGAAGAGTTGATCAGTGGGATAGATCAGTAGAAAAGGGGTTGAATATTTTGTATCATTATGTAAAGCTAGAGTTTTCACAGTGGACCTGAGAGATGAACTGATGATTTCGGAGTCTGAATGTAATACTTGGAGTGCCTTTTAGACTACTCTTAACAAGTCATTGCCACTATCGGTGATCCTGTGCCAGGTTGGTGACTGCTCTTGAGAGTAAAATGGTTATATTGTAACACCTTGTTTGTGGAGGTGCTTTCAATCAACCCTGTCATATTTTTTAATTTATGGCAAAGCCCTATTTTGTTGTAAAGGTGAAAGAATGGTTAGCAGATAGTTTGGTTGACATTAAGGTGTCCACATAGTCTGACAGAACACATCCATTTTGACAGTTTGGTTGGTGGTGCTGGAGCGAAGGGGGGTTGGGGGGGCAGTTGGGTGGGTTTATAGATAATTATGTTGCCAGATCATCTGCATTACTATTCACGACTCCAACGGTTGCGCCTTTGGTTATGACCTGTTTTTCTTTCTTTGCTAATTGAAATCCCGGAATACATTGTTGATTAATTTGTGATATTCATGGTTTGAAAGTTTGTATGTTGGTGATCCAATGGTACTCACACTGGGCCGTACTTGGCTGTTCATTCATACAACTTATCAGAAGCCATAATAGGTGGGTGGTCATGGTGCTTTGCAGAGCAGATCTACCTGTGATGATTGCCTGAGAGCTCTGATCTACTCCTAAGCATACTTTATGTTGGATGCTCTTATAGATTTTGGTATGTCCTGCACTTAAGCATTAATGAAATATTTACATCATAGAAGATTTGTTCCACTTAGTGGCTTTATGGGCCATACGATATGGCGGGACTATGATGAGTGGATCACAAAAAGCTGACAAGACCCATTACACTCCATTCTTCTTATGTTCAATGTTAGTGGCATTGATTCAGAAGAAATGTTGTCTATTTCTCAATCAATTATTTTCTCATGTTTCATTAGGTATTAAAGATACTTTTTTCTGAATACTTTCATTTGCAACTTGTCTGTGTTGACTTCAATATCCCGTACTTATTGTTGAACAATCATCACTTTTAGAAGATTTTAGATGGTAACTATTGGCTGAGATCATTTCCTGTTAATAACATGCTAGTCCTCAGATACGTAACTGCATACATACATCTAAATGGCTGTGGTTGAATCAGTGTGTCACATTCCACTGTATGAGAATGACATTAATAATTATATTTACGACCAGGTGGTGCTGTAACTATAATTATGCTGTATTGATGTTGGAGGTAAGAGTCAATTTGTGTAATTGATATAGATCACTTGTGGGACAGTTTGGGGGTGAAAGAAAAGACTTAAATATTAATGAAATCACTAATAAAATGGATTTTAAAATCCCCCCACCCCCGCAGTCATGTAACCATGAGAAGCAGTCATTGTGCGATACATGGTTAGCAAATAATGTACGTATTTTCGGATGTATGTGCATAATCAAACAAAAGGCGTGATACTTCAGTCATTCAGAGAAATGTCATAAGCTGCATGACAAGCATTGAATTTTTAACTAAACAGTTACTGCAGCACAAGATATGCGGAGTAACCTGACTGATATTAATTCAAATAATACCTACAAAGCAGTATTTGAAATGCAGATTGTATACCCCTCGAAATGGATCATGTGTCGAATGAATATTCACATATAAAAGAACTAATAAATAACATTGTTATGGAGTTAGTCAACAGCTTCCAAACAGTGGCTCCATAAGTTTAAGTAATCATTTTTAGGGGACCACTTATCACATTCATGTCTACATGTTTAAGTACTTGCAAGAGTTAAATATAAAAGTTTTCTAAGATGAATATTAATTTATCAGTGATTTAGGTAGTAAGTTCTTACATTGTAAAATCAGTATCATTGCAATGAAACTACATACAAAACTAAGAATATATTAATTTTGTTGGTAACTTATCAACTGTTGTGTTCAAATATTGGACAAGGATACAGCCAGGTGAGGTTGTAAACAAACAACATCCGTTTGACAAGGGCATACACAGGATTATTCACAGGAAAAGTTCAGTTTTCCTTGAAAATGACTGGGTGAGGACATTTCAAAATACCAGCAGTTGTATACAGCATCACCCATCTGGATACGTGAACAGTAAAGATTTTCTTAAATTCATATCTGCTAAGAAAAACATTTTCATTTCACCAAAGATGGATACAAATGTTGTTAAATTTTAACAGAAACTAATATGACTATGAAGTCTTTGGTGATGGACCCGTTGCATACAAAGTTCTTGGTTTACTTGCTGTGTCAAATTTGGATAAAATCCCAAGCTTTTGATGACTACCTGTGTCATCTTCATCAGGAGAAAAACTGACTGTTTTGGACCGGTGACGCTTCCGCTTTTATAAACTGGAGATAGCTTCTCATTGGCTAGGTGGCGTTATGGTGAAAATGGGGGATACAGAGGTGGCGGCCTCTATGTCCATAGATTTTGTTGCGTGCTAATAATTTTATCCAAATTTGACGTGGCAAGTAAAACAAGAACTATTTATTTAAGAGAAACTGATTTTAATATTTGCAAACTGAATAAGCTTTTATGTAGAAGATACACTAGTATACTGTAATTGACAACATTCAAATTTAAATGAATAGATCTAAACAAATGAATATATATGATAAACGAAGAAAAGTTTAGAATAATTTTCACAAAGTCAAATGATGCAATTGTCCTTGAGCTTCACACATGCCACATTGCATATTTAGTTCCCAAATCAGCAACATCCCTGATTTAGGTTTTCTGTGATTTCCCTAAATCACTTCAGGCAAATGCCAGGATGGTTCCTTTGAAAGGGCATGCCCAATTTACTTCCCCATTCTTCCCTCACCCGAGCTTGCGCTCCGTCTCTAATGACCTCATTGTCAACGGGACGTTAAACACTAATCTCCTATTCCTCCTCAGTAACATCCATTTCCTATGACATGTTTATCCCCTATCTTTCTCAATGTCTCTAAACTATTGTCTTAAATCATATCTGTAGCATTCCGATCTATTCAAGCCAAGAAGACAGCGTTCCTGTAGAAGTCAGTACTTACATAGAGCTTTTCCAGAATTCAATTGAATGATGTAGTGAAACTAATTGAACTCAAATATATTGTCGTGACTGTGTGTCCTCCTGTCTTCAAGCAGAGTAAGTTTTCTTGGTTACAGTGGTGAGAGTGTCTTTCTTTGGTTTGGTTACATAGTCACAAAAACACACTGTCCCCTTTGTGGAGTAGTAGCCGCATGTTAAATTAGGGGTGCAAACATTGCTGGTACAATTCCCAGGCAGTCCTAAGGTTTTTGTGCACTACTTATCAAGTCTTGCACCTATGGTACCATTTGTTAACATGAGAACTGCTCAGTGGCACCATGGATCAGAATTCCCATTAATTTGTCTGTCCCACTATTATTTGATGCTTAAGTCAGCTCACAGTTCAAAGGAACACAATGGCACACAATCTGTGGTTGTACATACCTTGGTAAAATGTGGCAGTGTTCATACCAACCATAACAGCTACTCTGTGGCAAGCATGAGACTTTTGTACAGCACATTAGTTTCAAAACAGTCAATCACGGATAACCAAAAGAGTTGATCAGTGGGATAGATCAGTAGAAAAGGGGTTCACTTTTTGTATCTCTATGTAAAATTAGAGTTTTCAAAATGGACCTGAGAGATGGACTGATGATTGCAGAGTCTGAATGTAATACTTGGAATTGCCTTTTTGACTACTCTTAACAAGTCATTGCCAGTACCGGTGATCCTGTGCCAGGTTGGTGACTGCTGTTGCGAGTTAAATGGTTATATTGTGACACTTGTTTGTGGAGGTGCTTTCAATCAACCCTGTCATATTTTTGAATTTACTGCAAAGCCCAATTTTATTGTAAGGGTATAAGGGTGGTTAGCAGATAGTATTGTTGACATGATGGTGTCGACATAGTCTGACAGGCCACATCCATTATGACACTTTGTATGGTGGAGGTCGTGGGGGGGGGGGCTGTTGAGTGGATTTGTAGGTAATTATGTTGTCAGTTCATCTGCGTTACTATTCATGTCCCCTTTGTGGAGTAGTAGCTAAATGTTAAATTAGGGGTGCAAACATTGCTGGTACAATTACCCGTCAGTCCTGAGGTTTTTGTGCACTACTTATCAAGTCTTGCACCTATGGTACCATTTGTTAACATGAGAACTGCTCAGTGGCACCATGGATCAGAATTCATGTTAATCTGTCTGTCCCACTATTATACGAGGGTTAAGTTTGGACACAGTTCAAAGGAACACAATGGCATCCTTGGTTATGACCTGTTTTTCTTTCTTTGCAACTTGCAATCCCAGATTAGATTGTTGATTAATTTGTCATATTCATGGTTTGCTAGTTTGTATGTTGGGGATCCAATGGTACTCATACTGGGCCATACTTGGCTGTTCATTCATACAACTTTTCAGAAGCCGTAATAAGTGGGTGGTCATGCTGCTTTGCAGAGCAGACCTACCTGTGATGATTGTCTGAGAGCTCTGATCTACTCCTAAGCATACTTTATGTTGGATGCTCTTATAGTTTTTGGTATGTCATGCACTTATGCATTAATGAAATATTTACATCATAGAAGATTTGTTCCATTTGGTGGCTTTATGGGCTTTACGATATGGCGGGACTATGATGAGTGGATCACAAAGGGCTGAAAAGAGCCATTACACTCCATTCTTCTTATGTTCAATGTTAGTGGCTTTGATTCTGAACAAATGTTGTTTATTTCTCAATCAATTATTTTCTCATGTTTCATTAGGTATCTTGTGAAGTCTTTTTCATAAGTACTAAAGATACTTTTTTTTGAATACTTTCATATGCTACTTGTGTGCGCTGACTTCAAAATCCCGTACTTATTGTTCAACAATCATCACTTTTAGAAGATTTTAGATGGTAACTATTGGCTGAGATTGGTTCCTGTTAATAACATGGTTGTCCTCAGATACTTAACTGCATACATAAATCTAAATGGCTGTGGTTAAATCAGTGTCTCACATTCCACTGTATGAGAATGACATTAACAATTATATTTTCGTCCAGGTGGTGCTGTAACTATAATTATGCTGTATTGATGTTGGAGGTAAGAGTCAATTTGTGTAATTAATATAGATTACTTGTGGGACTGTTTGGAGGTGAAAGAAAAGACTTAAATACTAATGAAATCACTAGTAAAATCGATTTTAAAATCCCCCCCCGCAGTCATGTAACCATGAGAAGCAGTCATTGTTTGATACATGGTTAGCAAGTAATGTACGTTTTTTCGGATGTATGTGCATAATCAAACAATAGGCGTGATACTTCAGTCATTTAGAGAAATGTCATAAGCTGCATGACAAGCATTGAATTTCTAACTTAACAGTTACTGCACCACAAGATTTGCAGAGTAACCTGACTGATATTAATTCAAATAATACCTTTAAAGCAGTATTTGAAATGCAGATTGTATACCCCTCGAAATGGATCATGTCTCGAATGAATATTCACATATAAAAAGAACTAATAAATAACATTATTATGGAATTAGTCAACAGCTTCCAAACAGTGCCTCCATAAGTTTAACTAATCATTTGTCATGATTTCAACACGGCAATTAACCTAAAGAAACAAAGGGCACCACTTATCACATTCATGTTTACATGTAAAAGTACTCTGCCCAAACTCTTTGTCTTTAAATATGTCTGCTTGTGTCTGTATATGTGTGGATGGATATGTGTGTGTGTGTGCGAGTGTATACCCGTCCTTTTTTTTCCCTAAGGTAAGTGTTTCCGCTACCGAGATTGGAATGACTCCTTACCCTCTCCCTTAAAACCCACTTCCTTTCGTTTTTCCCTCTCCTTCCTTCTTTCCTGATGAGGCAGCAGTTTGTTGCGAAAGCTTCAATTTTGTGTGTATGTATGTGTCTGTTTGTGTATCTATTGACCTGCCAGCGCTTTCGTATGATAAGTCACATCATCTTTGTTTTTAAATATATTGTTCCTGCGTGGAATGTTTCCCTCTATTATATTGTAAAAGTACTTGGCAAGAGATAAATTTAACAATTTTCTAAGATGAGCATTAACTGTTCAGAGCTGTAGGTAATATTTTATTACATAGTAATAGCAGTATCATAGCAGAGAAACTACAAACAAAAGTAAGAATATATTAATTTTGTTGGGAACTTATCAACTATTGTGTTCAAATATTTGACAAGGATACAGCCAGGTGAGGTTGTTAACAAACAACATCTGTTCGACATGGGCGTACACACGATTATACAGAGAAAAAGTTCAGTTTTCCTTTAAAATGACTTGGTAAGCACCTTTCAAAATACCACCAGTTAAGTACAGTGTCACCCAGCTGCATACATGAACAGTAAAGATTTTTTTTAAATTCATATTTGCTAAGAAAAACACTTTCATTTGGCCAATGATGGATACAAATATTGTTAAACTTTAACAGAAACTAATATGACTATGAAGTCTTTTGTGATGGAGTCGTTGCATAAAAAGTTCTTGGTATACTAGCCGTGTCAAATTTGGATAAAATCCCAAGCTTTCGATGACTACGTGCATCATCTTCGTCAGGAGAAAAACTGACTGTTGTGGACCATTGATGCTTCCGCTTTTATGAGCAGTGGATAGCTTCTCATTGGCTGGGTGACGTTATGGTGAAAATGGGGGACACAGAGGTGGCGGCCTCTATGTCCATAGATTTTATTTCCGCGCTTATAATTTTATCCAAATTTGACGTGGCAAGTAAAACGAGAACTTTTTATTTAAGAGAAACTGATTTTAATATTTACAAACTGAGAAATTGAGTAAGCTTTTATGTAGAAGATAAACTAGTATACTGTAATTGACAACATTCAAATATAAATGAATACATCTTAACAAATGAATATATAAGATAAAGGAAGAAAAGTTTACAATAATTATCACAAGGTCAAATGATGCAATTGTCCTTGAGCTTCACACATGTCACATTGCATATTTAGTTCCCAAATCAGTAACATCGCTGATTTAAGTTTTCCATGATTTCCCTAAATCACTTCAAGCAAATGCCGGGATGGTTCCTTTGAAAGGGCATGGCCGATTTCCTTCCCCATCCTTCCCTCACCCGAGCTTGCGCTCTGTCTCTAATGACCTCGTTGTCAACGGGACATTAAATACTAATCTCCTCCTCCTCCTCAGTAACATCCATTTCCTATGACATGTTTATCCCCTATCTTTCTCAATGACTCTAAACTATTGTCTTAAATCATATCTGTAGCATTCCTGTCTTTTCAAGCCAAGAAGGCAGCTTTCCTGTAGAAGTTAGTACTTACATAGATCTTTTCCAGAATTCAAATGAATGACGTAGTGAAACTAATTGACATCAAATATATTGTCATGACTTCGTATCCTCCTGTCTTCAAGCAGAGTAAGTATCCTTGGTTACAGTGGTGAGAGTGTCTTTCTTTGGGTTGGTTACATAGCCACAGAAACACACTGTCCCTATGTGGAGTAGTAGCCACATGTTAAATTAGGGGTGCAAACATTGCTGGTACAGTTCCCAGGCAGTCCTAAGGTTTTTGTGCACTACTTATCACCTCTGGCACCTATGGTACCATTTGTTAACATGAGAACTGCTCAGTGGCACCATGGATCAGAATTCCCACTAATCTGTCTGTGCCACTATTATTCGATGGTTAAGTTCGCTCACAGTTCAAATGATCACAATGGCATACAGTCTGTGGTTGTACAAACCTTGGTAAAATGTGGCAGTGTTCATACCAACTGTAATAGCAACTCTGTGGCTAGCATGACACTTTTGTATGGCACATTAGTTTCAAAACAGTCAGTCATGGATGTCCAGAAGAGTTGATCAGTGGGATATATCAGTAGAAAAGGGGTTGAATATTTTGTATCATTATGTAAAGCTAGAGTTTTCAAATTGGACCTGAGAGATGAACTGATGATTTCGGAGTCTGAATGTAATACTTGGCGTGCCTTTTAGACTACTCTTAACAAGTCATTGCCACTATCGGTGATCCTGTGCCAGGTTGGTGACTGCTCTTGAGAGTAAAATGGTTATATTGTAACACCTTGTTTGTGGAGGTGCTTTCAATCAACCCTGTCATATTTTTTAATTTATGGCAAAGCCCTATTTTGTTGTAAAGGTGAAAGAATGGTTAGCAGATAGTGTGGTTGACATTAAGGTGTCCACATAGTCTGACAGGCCACATCCATTTTGACAGTTTGGTTGGTGGTGCTGGAACGAAGGGGGTTGGGGGGGAAGTTG
Source organism: Schistocerca serialis cubense (assembly GCF_023864345.2). Classification (NCBI taxonomy): domain Eukaryota; kingdom Metazoa; phylum Arthropoda; class Insecta; order Orthoptera; family Acrididae; genus Schistocerca; species Schistocerca serialis. The sequence goes on from NC_064640.1 coordinate 530,846,832, forward strand.
GGTAGGTTTATAGGTAATTATGTTGTCAAATCATCTGCATTACTATTCACGACTCCAACGGTTGCGTTCTTGGTTATAGCCTGTTTTTCTTTCTTTGCTAATTGCAATCCCGGAATACATTGTTGATTAATTTGTCATATTCATGGTTTGCAAGTTTCTATGTTGGTGATCCAATGGTGCTAACACAGGGCCATAGTTGGCTGTTCATTCATACAACTTTTCAGAAGCCGTAATAAGTGGGTGGTCATGGTGCTTTGCAGAGCAGATCTACCTGTGGTGATTGCCTGAGAGCTCTGATCTACTTCTAAGCATACTTTATGTTGGATACTCTTATAGTTTTTGGTATGTCATGCACTTAAGCATAAATGAAATATTTACCTCACAGAAGATTTGTTCCATTTGGTGGCTTTATGGGCTTCACGATATGGCGGGACTATGATGAGAGGATCACAAAGAGCTGAATAGAGCCATTACACTCGATTCTTCTTATGTTTAATGTTAGTGGCTTTGATTCAGAAGAAATGTTGTCTATTTCTCAATCAATTCTTTTCTCATGTTTCATTAGGTATTAAAAATACTTTTTTCTGAATACTTTCATTTGCTACTTGTCTGCGTTGACTTAAAAATCCTGTACTTATTGTTCAACAATCATCACTTTTAGAAGGTTTTAGATGGTAACTATTAGCTGAGATCAGTGCCTGTTAATAACATGCTTGTCCTCAGATACGTAACGGCATACATAAATCTAAATGGCTGTGGTTGAATCAGTGTCTCACATTCCACTGTATGAGAATGACATTAACAATCATATTTTCGACCAGGTGGTGCTGTAACTATAATTATGCTGTATTGATGTTGGAGGTAAGAGTCAATTTGTGTAATTGATATAGATCACTTGTGGGACAGTTTGGGGGTGAAAGAAAAGACTTAAATATTAATGAAATCACTAATAAAATGGATTTTAAAATCCCCCCCCCCCCCCCCCCCCCCCCGCAGTCATGTAACCATGAGAAGCAGTCATTGTGCGATACATGGTTAGCAAGTAATGTACGTATTTTCGGATGTATGTGCATAATCAAACAAAAGGCGTGATACTTCATTCATTCAGAGAAATGTCATAAGCTGCATGACAAGCATTGAATTTTTAACCAAACAGTTACTGCACCACAAGATTTGCGGAGTAACCTGACTGATATTAATTCAAATAATACCTTTAAAGCAGTATTTGAAATGCAGATAGTATACCCCTCGAAATGGATCATGTGTCGAATGAATATTCACATGTAAAAAGAACTAATAAATAACATTGTTATGGAGTTAGTCAACAGCTTCCAAACAGTGGCTCCATAAGTTTAACTAATCATTTGTCATGTTTCAACAAGGCAATTAACCTAAAGAAACAAAGGGGACCACTTATCATATTCATGTCTACATGTTAAATTACTTGCAAGAGATAAATATAAAAATTTTCTAAGGTGAATATTAATTTATCAGAGATTTAGGTAATTAGTTCTTACATAGTAAAATCAGTATTATTGCAAAGAAACTACATACAAAACTAAGAATATATTAATTTTGTTGGTAACTTATCAACTACTGTGTTCAAATATTGGACAAGGATACAGCCAGGTGAGGTTGTAAACAAACAACACCCATTTGCAAGGGCATACACAGGATTATTAACAGAAAAAGTTCAGTTTTCCTTTAAAATGACTGGGTGAGGACATTTCAAAATACCAACAGTAGTATACAGCGTCACCCATCTGATTACGTGAACAGTAAAGATTTTCTTAAATTCATATCTGCTAATAAAAACATTTTTATTTCACCAATGATGGATACAAATGTTGTTAAATTTTAACAGAAACTAATATGACTATGAAGTCTTTTGTGATGGACTCGTTGCATAAAAAGTTCTTGGTTTACCTGCTGTATCAAATTTGGATAAAATCCCAAGCTTTCGATGACTACCTGCGTCATCTTCATCAGGAGAAGAACTGACTGTTGTGGACCAGTGAGGCTTCCCCTTTCATAAGCAGTGGATAGCTTCTCATTGGCTGGGTGACGTTATGGTGAAAATGGGGGATACAGAGGTGGCGGCCTATATGTCCATAGATTTTGTTTGCGCGCTAATAATTTTATCCAATTTTTGACGTGGCAAGTAAAACGAGAACTTTTTATTTAAGAGAAACTGATTTAAATATTTGCAAACTGAATAAGCTTTTATGTAGAAGATACACTAGTATACTGAAATTGACAATATTAAAATTTAAATCAATACATCTAAACAAATGAATATATATGATAAAGGAAGAAAAGTTTAAAATAATTTTCACAAAGTCAAATGATGCAATTGTCCTTGAGCTTCACACATGCCACATTGCATATTTAGTTCCCAAATCAGTAACATCCCTGATTTAGGTTTTCCGTGATTTCCCTAAATCACTTCAGGCAAATGCTGGGATGGATCCTTTGAAAGGGCATGGCCAATTTACTTCCCCATTCTTCTCTAACCCGATCTTGCGCTCCGTCTCTAATGACCTCATTGTCAACGGGATGTTAAACACTAATCTCCTATTCCTCCTCAGTAACATCCATTTCCTATGACATGTTTATCCCCTATCTTTCTCAATGCCTCTAAACTATTGTCTTAAATCATATCTGCAGCATTCCGGTCTATTCAAGCGAAGAAGACAGCTTTCCTGTAGAAGTCAGTACTTACATAGAGCTTTTCCAGAATTCAAATGAATGACGTAATGAAACTAATTGACCTCAAATATATTGTCGTGACTGTGTGTCCTCCTGTCTTCAAGCAGAGTAAGTTTTCTTGGTTACAGAGGTGAGAGTGTCTTTCTTTGGGTTGGTTACATAGTCACAAAAACACACTGTCCCCTTTATGGAGTAGTAGCCGCATGTTAAATTAGGGGTGCAAACATTGCTGGTACAATTCCCAGGCAGTCCTAAGATTTTTGTGCACTACTTATCAAGTCTTGCACCTATGGTACCATTTGTTAACATGAGAACTGCTCAGTGGCACCATGGATCAGAATTCCCGTTAATCTGTCTGTCCCACTATTATTCGAGGGTTAAGTTTGGACACTGTTCAAAGGAACACAATGGCATTTTTGGTTATGTCCTGTTTTTCTTTCTTTGCAACTTGCAATCCCAGATTAAATTGTTGATTAATTTGTGATATTCATGGTTTGCAAATTTGTATGTTGGTGATCCAATGGTACTCACACTGGGCCATACTTGGCTGTTCATTCATACAACTTTTCAGAAGCCATAATAGGTGGGTGGTCATGGTGCTTTGCAGAGCAGATCTACCTGTGATGATTGCCTGAGAGCTCTGATCTACTCCTAAGCATACTTTAGGTTGGATGGTCTTATAGGTTTTGTTATGTAATGCACTTAAGGATAAATGAAATATTTACATCATAGAAGATTTATTCCATTTGGTGGCTTTATGGGCTTTACGATATGGCGGGACTATGATGAGTGGATCACAAAGAGCTGAAAAGAGCCATTACACTCCATTCTTCTTATGTTCAATGTTAGTGGCTTTGATTCTGAAGCAATGTTGTTTATTTCTCAATCAATTATTTTCTCATGTTTCCTTAGGTATTTTGTGAAGTCTTTTTCATAAGTACAAAAGATACTTTTTTCTGAATACTTTCATTTGCTACTTGTCTGCGTTGATTTCAAAATCCCGTACTTATTGTTCAACAATCATCACTTTTAGAAGATTTTAGATGGTAACTATTGGCTGAGATCAGTTCCTGATAATAACTTGGTTGTCCTCAGATACTTAACTGCATACAGAAATCTAAATGGCTGTGGTTAAATCAGTGTCTCACATTCAACTGCATGAGAATGACATTAACAATTATATTTTTGACCAGGTGGTGCTGTAACAATAATTATGCTGTACAGATGTTGGAGATCAGAGTCAATTTGGGTAATTGATATAGATCACTTGTGGGACACTTTGGGGGTGAAAGAAAAGACTTAAATATTAATGAAATCACTAATAAAATGGATTTTAAAATCCCCCCCCCCCTTTCCCCGCAGTCATGTAGCCATGAGAAGCAGTCATAGTGCGATACATGCTTAGCAAGTAATGTACGTATTTTCGGATGTATGTGCATAATCAAACAAAAGGCGTGATACTTCAGTCATTCAGAAAAATGTCATAAGCTGCATGACAAGCATTGAATTTCTAACTTAACAGTTACTGCACCACAAGATTTGCAGAGTAACCTGACTGATATTAATTCAAATAATACCTTTAAAGCAGTATTTGAAATGCAGATTGTATACCCCTCGAAATGGATCATGTGTCGAATGAATATTCACATATAAAAAGAACTAATAAATAACATTATTATGGAGTTAGTCAACAGCTTCCAAACAGTGGCCCCATAAGTATAACTAATCATTTGTCATGATTTCAACAAGGAAATTAACCTAAAGAAACAAAGGGAACCACTTATCACATTCATGTCTACATGTAAAAGTACTTGGCAAGAGATAAATTTAACAATTTTCTAAGATGAGTATTAACTGATCAGAGCTGTAGGTAATAAGTTATTACATAGTAATATCAGTATCATAGCAAAGAAACTACAAACAAAAAGAAGAATATATTAATTTTGTTGGGAACTTATCAACTATTGTGTTCAAATATTTGACAAGGATACAGCCAGGTGAAGTTGTTAACAAAAAACATCCATTTGACATGGGCATACACAGGATTATTCAGAGAAAAATTTCAGTTTTCCTTTAAAATGACTGGGTAAGCACCTTTCAAAATACCACCAGTTGTGTACAGTGTCACCCAGCTGCATACATGAACAGTAAAGATTTTTTTAAAATTCATATTTGCTAAGAAAAACATTTTCATTTGGCCAATGATGGATACAAATATTGTTAAACTTTAACAGAAACTAATATGACTATGAAGTCTTTTGTGATGGACTCGTTGCATAAAAAGTTCTTGGGATACTTGATGTGACAAATTTGGATAAAATCCCAAGCTTTCGATGACTACCTGCGTCATCTTCATCAGGAGAAGAACTGACTGTTGTGGACCAGTGAGGCTTCCCCTTTTATAAGCAGTGGATACCTTCTCATTGGCTGGGTGACGATATGGTGAAAATGAGGGACACAGAGGTGGCGGCCTCTATGTCCATAGAATTTGTTTGCGCGCTTATAATTTTATCCAAATTTGATGTGGCAAGTAAAACGAGAACTTTTTATTTAAGAGAAACTGATTTTAATATTTGCAAACTGAGAAACTGAGTAAGCTTTTATGTAGAAGATACACTAGTATACTGTAATTGACAACATACAAATATTAATGAATTCATCTAAACAAATGAATATATAAGATAAAGGAAGAAAAGTTTAAAATTATTTTCACCAAGTCAAATGATGCAATTGTCCTTGAGCTTCACACATGTCACATTGCATATTTAGTTCCCAAATCAGCAACATCCCTTATTTAGGTTTTCCGTGATTTCCCTAAATCACTTCAGGCAAATGCCGGGATGGTTCCTTTGAAAGAGCATGGCCAATTTACTTCCCCATTCTTCCCTCACCCGATCTTGCGCTCCGCCTCTAATGACATCATTGTCAACGGGACGTTAAACACTAATCTCCTATTCCTCCTCAGTAACATCCATTTCCTATGACATGTTTATCCCCTATCTTTCTCAATGCCTCTAAACTATTGTCTTAAATCATATCTGTAGCATTCCGGTCTATTCAAGCCAAGAAGACAGCTTTCCTGTAGAAGTCAGTACTTACATAGAGCTTTTCCAGAATTCAAATGAATGACATAGTGAAACTAATTGACCTCAAATATATTATCGTGACTGTGTGTCCTCCTGTTTTCAAGCAGAGTAAGTTTTCTTGGTTACAGTGGTGAGAGTGTCTTTCTTTGGTTTGGTTACATAGTCACAAAAACACACTGTCCCCTTTATGGAGTAGTAGCCACATGTTAAATTAGGGGTGCAAACATTGCTGGTACAATTACCAGGCAGTCCTAAGGTTTTTGTGCACTACTTATCAAGTCTTGCACCTATGGTACCATTTGTTAACATGAGAACTGCTCAATGGCACCATGGATCAGAATTCCCATTCATTTGTCTGTCCCACTATTATTCAATGCTTAAGTCAGCTCACAGTTCAAAGGAATACAATGGCACACAATCTGTGGGTTTACATACCTTGGTAAAATGTGGTAGTGTTCATACCAACCATAACAGCTACTCTGTGGCAAGCATGACACTTTTGTATGGCACATTAGTTTCAAAACAGTCAATCGCGGATAACCGAAAGAGTCGATCAGTGGGATGGATCAGTAGAAAAAGGGTTCAAATTTTTGTATCTCTATGTAAAATTAGAGTTTTCAAAATGGACCTGAGAGATGGACTGATGATTGCAGAGTCTGAATGTAATACTTGGAAGTGCCTTTTAGACTACTCTTAACACGTCATTGCCAGTACCGGTGATCCTGTGCCAGGTTGGTGACTGCGGTTGCGAGTTAAATGGTTATATTGTGACACTTGTTTGTGGAGGTGCTTTCAATCAACCCTGTCATATTTTTGAATTTACTGCAAAGCCCAATTTTATTGTAAGGATAAAAGGGTGGTTAGCAGATAGTATGGTTGACATGATGGTGTCGACATAGTCTGACAGGCCACATCCATTATGACAGTTTGGGTGGTGGAGGTCATGGGGGGGCTGTTGGGTGGGTTCGTAGGTAATTATGTTGTCAGTTCATCTGCATTACTATTCATGTCCCCTTTGTGGAGTAGTAGCTAAATGTTAAATTAGGGGTGCAAACATTGCTGGTACAATTACCAGGCAGTCCTAAGGTTTTTGTGCACTACTTATCAAGTCTTGCACCTATGGTACCATTTGTTAACATGAGAACTGCTCAGTGGCTACATGGATCGGAATTCCCGTTAATCTGTCTGTCCCACTATTATTCGAGGGTTAAGTTTGGACACAGTTCAAAGGAACACAATGGCATCCTTGGTTATGACCTGTTTTTCTTTCTTTGCAACTTGCAATCCCAGATTAGATTGTTGATTAATTTGTGATATTCATGGTTAGCAAGTTTGTATGTTGGTGATCCAATGGTACTCACACTGGGCCATACTTGTCTGTTCATTCATACAACTTTTCAGAAGCCATAATAGGTGGGTGGTCATGGTGCTTTGCAGAGCAGATCTACCTGTGATGATTGCCTGAGAGCTCTGATCTACTCCTAAGCATACTTTACGTTGGATGCTCTTATAGTTTTTGGTATGTAATGCACTTAAGGATAAATGAAATATTTACATCATAGAAGATTTGTTCCATTTGGTGGCTTTATGGGCTTTACGATATGGCGGGACTATGATGAGTGGATCACAAAGAGCTGAAAAGAGCCATTACACTCCATTCTTCTTATGTTCAATGTTAGTGGCTTTGATTCTCAACAAATGTTGTTTATTTCTCAATCAATTATTTTCTCATGTTTCCTTAGGTATCTTGTGAAGTCTTTTTCATAAGTACTAAAGATACTTTTTTCTGAATACTTTCATTTGCTACTTGTCTGCGTTGCCTTCAAAATACCATACTTATTGTTCAACAATCATCACTTTTAGAAGATTTTAGATGGTAACTATTAGCTGAGATCAGTTCCTGATAATAACATGGTTGTCCTCAGATATTTAACTGCATACAGAAATCTAAATGGCTGCGGTTGAATCAGTGTCTCACATTCCACTGTATGAGAATGACATTAACAATCATATTTTCGACCAGGTGGTGCTGTAACTATAATTATGCTGTATTGATGTTGGAGGTAAGAGTCAATTAGTGTAATTGATATAGATCACTTGTGGGACACTTTGGGGGTGAAAGAAAAGACTTAAATATTAATGAAATCACTAATAAAATGGATTTAAAAATCACCCCCCCCCCCTTCCATGCAGTCATGTAACCATGAGAAGCAGTCATTGTTCGATACATGGTTAGCAAGTAATGTACGTATTTTCGGATGTATGTGCATAATCAAACAAAAGGCATGAAACTTCAGTCATTCAGAGAAATGTCATAAGCTGCATGACAAGCATTGAATTTCTAACTTAACAGTTACTGCACCACAGGAGTTGCAGAGTAACCTGACTGATATTAATTCAAATAATACCTTTAAAGCAGTATTTGAAATGCAGATTGTATACCCCATGAAATGGGTCATGTGTCAAATGAATATTCACATATAAAACGAACTAATAAATAACATTATTATGGAGTTAGTCAACAGCTTCCAAACAGTGGCTCCATAGGTTTAACTAATCATTTGTCATGATTTCAATGGGGAAATTAACCTAAAGAAACAAAGGGGACCACTTATCACATTCATGTCTACATGTAAAAGTACTCTGCCCAAACTCTTTGCCTTTAAATATGTCTGCTTGTGTCTGTATATGTGTGGACGGATATGTGTGTGTGTGCCAGTGTATACCCGTCCTTTTTCCCCCTAAGGTAAGTCTTTCCGCTCCCGGGAATGGAATGACTCCTTACCCTCTCCCTTAAAACCCACTTCCTTTCGTCTTTCTCTCTCCTTCCTTTTTTCCTGATGAGGCAACAGTTTGTTGTGAAAGCTTGAGTTTTGTGTGTATGTATGTGTCTGTTTGTGTTTCTATCGACCTGCCAGCGCTTTCGTATTCTAAGTCACATCATCTTTGTTTTTAAATATATTTTTCCCTCGTGGAATGTTTCCCTCTATTATATTGTAAAAGTACTTGGCAAGAGATAAATTTAACAATTTTCTAAGATGAGTATTAACTGATCAGAGCTGTAGGTAATGAGTTATTACATAGTAATATCAGTATCATAGCAAAGAAACTACAAACAAAAGTAAGAATATATTAATTTTGTTGGGAACGTATCAACTATTGTGTTCAAATATTTGACAAGGATACAGCCAGGTGAGGTTGTTAACAAGCAACATCCGTTCAACATGGGCATACACAGGATTATTCAGAGAAAAAGTTCAGTTTTCCTTTAAAATGACTTGGTAAGCACCTTTCAAAATACCACCAGTTGAGTACAGTGTCACCCAGCTGCATACATGAACAGTAAGGATTTTTTTTAAATTCATATTTGCTAAGAAAAACATTTTCATTTGACCAATGATGGATACAAATATTGTTAAACTTTAACAGAAACTAATATGACTATGAAGTCTTTTGTGATGGAGTCGTTGCATAAAAAGTTCTTGGTATACTTGCTGTGTCAAATTTGGATAAAATCCCAAGCTTTCGATGACTACCTGCTTCATCTTTGTCAGGAGAAAAACTGACTGTTGTGGACCGGTGACGCTTCCGCTTTTATAAGCAGTGGATAGCTTCTCATTGGCCGGGTGACGTTATGGTGAAAATGGGGTATACAGAGGTGGCGGCCTCTATGACCATAGATTTTGTTTGCGTGCTTATAATTTTATCCAAATTTGACGTGGCAAGTAAAATGAGAACTTTTTATTTAAGAGAAACTGATTTTAATATTTGCAAACTGAGAAATTGAGTAAGCTTTTATGTAGATGATACACTAGTATACTGTAATTGACAACATTCAAATTTAAATGAATACATCTAAACAAATGAATATATAAGAATAAAGGAAGAACAGCTTAAAATTATTTTCACAAAGTCAATCGATGCAATTGTCCTTGAGCTTCACACATGCCACATTGCATATTTAGTTCCCAAATCAGAAACATCGCTGTTTTAGGTTTTCCGTGATTTCCCTAAATCGCTTCAAGCAAATGCCAGGATGGTTCCTTTGAAAGGGCATGGCCGATTTCTTTCCCCATCTTTCCCTCACCCGAGCTTGCGCTCCGTCTCTAATGACCTCGTTGTCAATGGGACATTAAATACTAATCTCCTCCTCCTCCTCAGTAACATCCATTTCCTATGACATGTTTATCCCCTATCTTTCTCAATGCCTCTAAACTATTGTCTTAAATCATATCTGTAGCATTCCTGTCTTTTCAAGCCAAGAAGGCAGCTTTCCTGTAGAAGTTAGTACTTACATAGAGCTTTTCCAGACTTCAAATGAATGACATATTGAAACTAATTGACATCAAATATATTGTCATGACTGCGTATCCTCCTGTGTTCAAGCAGAGTAAGTATCCTTAGTAACAGTGGGGAGAGTGTCTTTCTTTGTATTGGTTACATAGCCACAGAAACACACTGTCCCTATGTGGAGTAGTGGCCGCATGTTAAATTAGGGGTGCAAATATTGCTGGTACAGTTCCCAGGCAGTCCTAAGGTTTTTGTGCACTACTTATCACCTCTTGCACCTATGGTACCATTTGTTAACATGAGAACTGCTCAGTGGCACCATGGATCAGAATTCCCATTAATCTGTCTGTCCCACAATTATTCGATGGTTAAGTTTGGACACAGTTCAAAGGAACACAGTGGCATACAGTCTGTGTTTGTACAAACCTTGGTAAAATGCGGCAGTGTAAATACCAACTATAATAGTCACTCTGTGGCAAGCATGACACTTTTGTATGGAACATTAGTTTCAAAACAGTCAGTCATGGATATCCAAAAGAGTTGATCAGTGGAATGGATCAGTAGAAAAGGGGTTGAATTTTTTGTATCTTTATGTAAAGCTAGAGTTTTCAAAATGGACCTGAGACATGAACTGATGATTGCGAGGTCTGAATGTAATACTTGGAAGTGCCTTTTTGACTACTCTTAACAAGTCATTGCTACTATCGGTGATCCTGTGCCAGGTTGGTGACTGCTGTTGCGAGTTAAATGGTTATATTGTGACACTTGTTTGTGGAGGTGCTTTCAATCAACCCTGTCATATTTTTGAATTTACTGCAAAGCCCAATTTTATTGTAAGGGTATAAGGGTGGTTAGCAGATAGTATTGTTGACATGATGGTGTCGACATAGTCTGACAGGCCACATCCATTATGACACTTTGTATGGTGGAGGTCGTGGGGGGGGGGGGGGGCTGTTGAGTGGATTTGTAGGTAATTATGTTGTCAGTTCATCTGCGTTACTATTCATGTCCCCTTTGTGGAGTAGTAGCTAAATGTTAAATTAGGGGTGCAAACATTGCTGGTACAATTACCCGTCAGTCCTGAGGTTTTTGTGCACTACTTATCAAGTCTTGCACCTATGGTACCATTTGTTAACATGAGAACTGCTCAGTGGCACCATGGATCAGAATTCATGTTAATCTGTCTGTCCCACTATTATACGAGGGTTAAGTTTGGACACAGTTCAAAGGAACACAATGGCATCCTTGGTTATGACCTGTTTTTCTTTCTTTGCAACTTGCAATCCCAGATTAGATTGTTGATTAATTTGTCATATTCATGGTTTGCTAGTTTGTATGTTGGGGATCCAATGGTACTCATACTGGGCCATACTTGGCTGTTCATTCATACAACTTTTCAGAAGCCGTAATAAGTGGGTGGTCATGCTGCTTTGCAGAGCAGACCTACCTGTGATGATTGTCTGAGAGCTCTGATCTACTCCTAAGCATACTTTATGTTGGATGCTCTTATAGTTTTTGGTATGTCATGCACTTATGCATTAATGAAATATTTACATCATAGAAGATTTGTTCCATTTGGTGGCTTTATGGGCTTTACGATATGGCGGGACTATGATGAGTGGATCACAAAGAGCTGAAAAGAGCCATTACACTCCATTCTTCTTATGTTCAATGTTAGTGGCTTTGATTCTGAACAAATGTTGTTTATTTCTCAATCAATTATTTTCTCATGTTTCATTAGGTATCTTGTGAAGTCTTTTTCATAAGTACTAAAGATACTTTTTTTTGAATACTTTCATATGCTACTTGTGTGCGCTGACTTCAAAATCCCGTACTTATTGTTCAACAATCATCACTTTTAGAAGATTTTAGATGGTAACTATTGGCTGAGATTGGTTCCTGTTAATAACATGGTTGTCCTCAGATACTTAACTGCATACATAAATCTAAATGGCTGTGGTTAAATCAGTGTCTCACATTCCACTGTATGAGAATGACATTAACAATTATATTTTCGTCCAGGTGGTGCTGTAACTATAATTATGCTGTATTGATGTTGGAGGTAAGAGTCAATTTGTGTAATTAATATAGATTACTTGTGGGACTGTTTGGTGGTGAAAGAAAAGACTTAAATACTAATGAAATCACTAGTAAAATCGATTTTAAAATCCCCCCCCGCAGTCATGTAACCATGAGAAGCAGTCATTGTTTGATACATGGTTAGCAAGTAATGTACGTTTTTTCGGATGTATGTGCATAATCAAACAATAGGCGTGATACTTCAGTCATTTAGAGAAATGTCATAAGCTGCATGACAAGCATTGAATTTCTAACTTAACAGTTACTGCACCACAAGATTTGCAGAGTAACCTGACTGATATTAATTCAAATAATACCTTTAAAGCAGTATTTGAAATGCAGATTGTATACCCCTCGAAATGGATCATGTCTCGAATGAATATTCACATATAAAAAGAACTAATAAATAACATTATTATGGAATTAGTCAACAGCTTCCAAACAGTGCCTCCATAAGTTTAACTAATCATTTGTCATGATTTCAACACGGCAATTAACCTAAAGAAACAAAGGGCACCACTTATCACATTCATGTTTACATGTAAAAGTACTCTGCCCAAACTCTTTGTCTTTAAATATGTCTGCTTGTGTCTGTATATGTGTGGATGGATATGTGTGTGTGTGTGCGAGTGTATACCCGTCCTTTTTTCCCCCTAAGGGAAGTCTTTCCGCTACCGAGATTGGAATGACTCCTTACCCTCTCCCTTAAAACCCACTTCCTTTCGTTTTTCCCTCTCCTTCCTTCTTTCCTGATGAGGCAGCAGTTTGTTGCGAAAGCTTCAATTTTGTGTGTATGTATGTGTCTGTTTGTGTATCTATTGACCTGCCAGCGCTTTCGTATGATAAGTCACATCATCTTTGTTTTTAAATATATTGTTCCTGCGTGGAATGTTTCCCTCTATTATATTGTAAAAGTACTTGGCAAGAGATAAATTTAACAATTTTCTAAGATGAGCATTAACTGTTCAGAGCTGTAGGTAATATTTTATTACATAGTAATAGCAGTATCATAGCAGAGAAACTACAAACAAAAGTAAGAATATATTAATTTTGTTGGGAACTTAACAACTATTGTGTTCAAATATTTGACAAGGATACAGCCAGGTGAGGTTGTTAACAAACAACATCTGTTCGACATGGGCGTACACACGATTATACAGAGAAAAAGTTCAGTTTTCCTTTAAAATGACTTGGTAAGCACCTTTCAAAATACCACCAGTTAAGTACAGTGTCACCCAGCTGCATACATGAACAGTAAAGATTTTTTTTAAATTCATATTTGCTAAGAAAAACACTTTCATTTGGCCAATGATGGATACAAATATTGTTAAACTTTAACAGAAACTAATATGACTATGAAGTCTTTTGTGATGGAGTCGTTGCATAAAAAGTTCTTGGTATACTAGCCGTGTCAAATTTGGATAAAATCCCAAGCTTTCGATGACTACGTGCATCATCTTCGTCAGGAGAAAAACTGACTGTTGTGGACCATTGATGCTTCCGCTTTTATGAGCAGTGGATAGCTTCTCATTGGCTGGGTGACGTTATGGTGAAAATGGGGGACACAGAGGTGGCGGCCTCTATGTCCATAGATTTTATTTCCGCGCTTATAATTTTATCCAAATTTGACGTGGCAAGTAAAACGAGAACTTTTTATTTAAGAGAAACTGATTTTAATATTTACAAACTGAGAAATTGAGTAAGCTTTTATGTAGAAGATACACTAGTATACTGTAATTGACAACATTCAAATATAAATGAATACATCTTAACAAATGAATATATAAGATAAAGGAAGAAAAGTTTACAATAATTATCACAAGGTCAAATGATGCAATTGTCCTTGAGCTTCACACATGTCACATTGCATATTTAGTTCCCAAATCAGTAACATCGCTGATTTAAGTTTTCCATGATTTCCCTAAATCACTTCAAGCAAATGCCGGGATGGTTCCTTTGAAAGGGCATGGCCGATTTCCTTCCCCATCCTTCCCTCACCCGAGCTTGCGCTCTGTCTCTAATGACCTCGTTGTCAACGGGACATTAAATACTAATCTCCTCCTCCTCCTCAGTAACATCCATTTCCTATGACATGTTTATCCCCTATCTTTCTCAATGCCTCTAAACTATTGTCTTAAATCATATCTGTAGCATTCCTGTCTTTTCAAGCCAAGAAGGCAGCTTTCCTGTAGAAGTTAGTACTTACATAGATCTTTTCCAGAATTCAAATGAATGACGTAGTGAAACTAATTGACATCAAATATATTGTCATGACTTCGTATCCTCCTGTCTTCAAGCAGAGTAAGTATCCTTGGTTACAGTGGTGAGAGTGTCTTTCTTTGGGTTGGTTACATAGCCACAGAAACACACTGTCCCTATGTGGAGTAGTAGCCGCATGTTAAATTAGGGGTGCAAACATTGCTGGTACAGTTCCCAGGCAGTCCTAAGGTTTTTGTGCACTACTTATCACCTCTGGCACCTATGGTACCATTTGTTAACATGAGAACTGCTCAGTGGCACCATGGATCAGAATTCCCACTAATCTGTCTGTGCCACTATTATTCGATGGTTAAGTTCGCTCACAGTTCAAATGATCACAATGGCATACAGTCTGTGGTTGTACAAACCTTGGTAAAATGTGGCAGTGTTCATACCAACTGTAATAGCAACTCTGTGGCAAGCATGACACTTTTGTATGGCACATTAGTTTCAAAACAGTCAGTCATGGATGTCCAGAAGAGTTGATCAGTGGGATATATCAGTAGAAAAGGGGTTGAATATTTTGTATCATTATGTAAAGCTAGAGTTTTCAAATTGGACCTGAGAGATGAACTGATGATTTCGGAGTCTGAATGTAATACTTGGCGTGCCTTTTAGACTACTCTTAACAAGTCATTGCCACTATCGGTGATCCTGTGCCAGGTTGGTGACTGCTCTTGAGAGTAAAATGGTTATATTGTAACACCTTGTTTGTGGAGGTGCTTTCAATCAACCCTGTCATATTTTTTAATTTATGGCAAAGCCCTATTTTGTTGTAAAGGTGAAAGAATGGTTAGCAGATAGTGTGGTTGACATTAAGGTGTCCACATAGTCTGACAGGCCACATCCATTTTGACAGTTTGGTTGGTGGTGCTGGAACGAAGGGGGTTGGGGGGGAAGTTGGGTAGGTTTATAGGTAATTATGTTGTCAAATCATCTGCATTACTATTCACGACTCCAACGGTTGCGTTCTTGGTTATAGCCTGTTTTTCTTTCTTTGCTAATTGCAATCCCGGAATACATTGTTGATTAATTTGTCATATTCATGGTTTGCAAGTTTCTATGTTGGTGATCCAATGGTGCTAACACAGGGCCATAGTTGGCTGTTCATTCATACAACTTTTCAGAAGCCGTAATAAGTGGGTGGTCATGGTGCTTTGCAGAGCAGATCTACCTGTGATGATTGCCTGAGAGCTCTGATCTACTTCTAAGCATACTTTATGTTGGATACTCTTATAGTTTTTGGTATGTCATGCACATAAGCATAAATGAAATATTTACCTCATAGAAGATTTGTTCCATTTGGTGGCTTTATGGGCTTCACGATATGGCGGGACTATGATGAGAGGATCACAAAGAGCTGAATAGAGCCATTACACTCGATTCTTCTTATGTTTAATGTTAGTGGCTTTGATTCAGAAGAAATGTTGTCTATTTCTCAATCAATTCTTTTCTCATGTTTCATTAGGTATTAAAAATACTTTTTTCTGAATACTTTCATTTGCTACTTGTCTGCGTTGACTTAAAAATCCTGTACTTATTGTTCAACAATCATCACTTTTAGAAGATTTTAGATGGTAACTATTAGCTGAGATCAGTGCCTGTTAATAACATGCTTGTCCTCAGATACGTAACGGCATACATAAATCTAAATGGCTGTGGTTGAATCAGTGTCTCACATTCCACTGTATGAGAATGACATTAACAATCATATTTTCGACCAGGTGGTGCTGTAACTATAATTATGCTGTATTGATGTTGGAGGTAAGAGTCAATTTGTGTAATTGATATAGATCACTTGTGGGACAGTTTGGGGGTGAAAGAAAAGACTTAAATATTAATGAAATCACTAATAAAATGGATTTTAAAATCCCCCCCCCCCGCAGTCATGTAACCATGAGAAGCAGTCATTGTGCGATACATGGTTAGCAAGTAATGTACGTATTTTCGGATGTATGTGCATAATCAAACAAAAGGCGTGATACTTCATTCATTCAGAGAAATGTCATAAGCTGCATGACAAGCATTGAATTTTTAACCAAACAGTTACTGCACCACAAGATTTGCGGAGTAACCTGACTGATATTAATTCAAATAATACCTTTAAAGCAGTATTTGAAATGCAGATAGTATACCCCTCGAAATGGATCATGTGTCGAATGAATATTCACATGTAAAAAGAACTAATAAATAACATTGTTATGGAGTTAGTCAACAGCTTCCAAACAGTGGCTCCATAAGTTTAACTAATCATTTGTCATGTTTCAACAAGGCAATTAACCTAAAGAAACAAAGGGGACCACTTATCATATTCATGTCTACATGTTAAATTACTTGCAAGAGATAAATATAAAAATTTTCTAAGATGAATATTAATTTATCAGAGATTTAGGTAATTAGTTCTTACATAGTAAAATCAGTATTATTGCAAAGAAACTACATACAAAACTAAGAATATATTAATTTTGTTGGTAACTTATCAACTACTGTGTTCAAATATTGGACAAGGATACAGCCAGGTGAGGTTGTAAACAAACAACACCCATTTGCAAGGGCATACACAGGATTATTAACAGAAAAAGTTCAGTTTTCCTTTAAAATGACTGGGTGAGGACATTTCAAAATACCAACAGTAGTATACAGCGTCACCCATCTGATTACGTGAACAGTAAAGATTTTCTTAAATTCATATCTGCTAATAAAAACATTTTTATTTCACCAATGATGGATACAAATGTTGTTAAATTTTAACAGAAACTAATATGACTATGAAGTCTTTTGTGATGGACTCGTTGCATAAAAAGTTCTTGGTTTACCTGCTGTATCAAATTTGGATAAAATCCCAAGCTTTCGATGACTACCTGCGCCATCTTCATCAGGAGAAGAACTGACTGTTGTGGACCAGTGAGGCTTCCCCTTTTATAAGCAGTGGATAGCTTCTCATTGGCTGGGTGACGTTATGGTGAAAATGGGGGATACAGAGGTGGCGGCCTATATGTCCATAGATTTTGTTTGCGCGCTAATAATTTTATCCAATTTTTGACGTGGCAAGTAAAACGAGAACTTTTTATTTAAGAGAAACTGATTTAAATATTTGCAAACTGAATAAGCTTTTATGTAGAAGATACACTAGTATACTGAAATTGACAATATTAAAATTTAAATCAATACATCTAAACAAATGAATATATATGATAAAGGAAGAAAAGTTTAAAATAATTTTCACAAAGTCAAATGATGCAATTGTCCTTGAGCTTCACACATGCCACATTGCATATTTAGTTCCCAAATCAGTAACATCCCTGATTTAGGTTTTCCGTGATTTCCCTAAATCACTTCAGGCAAATGCTGGGATGGATCCTTTGAAAGGGCATGGCCAATTTACTTCCCCATTCTTCTCTAACCCGATCTTGCGCTCCGTCTCTAATGACCTCATTGTCAACGGGATGTTAAACACTAATCTCCTATTCCTCCTCAGTAACATCCATTTCCTATGACATGTTTATCCCCTATCTTTCTCAATGCCTCTAAACTATTGTCTTAAATCATATCTGCAGCATTCCGGTCTATTCAAGCGAAGAAGACAGCTTTCCTGTAGAAGTCAGTACTTACATAGAGCTTTTCCAGAATTCAAATGAATGACGTAATGAAACTAATTGACCTCAAATATATTGTCGTGACTGTGTGTCCTCCTGTCTTCAAGCAGAGTAAGTTTTCTTGGTTACAGAGGTGAGAGTGTCTTTCTTTGGGTTGGTTACATAGTCACAAAAACACACTGTCCCCTTTGTGGAGTAGTAGCCGCATGTTAAATTAGGGGTGCAAACATTGCTGGTACAATTCCCAGGCAGTCCTAAGATTTTTGTGCACTACTTATCAAGTCTTGCACCTATGGTACCATTTGTTAACATGAGAACTGCTCAGTGGCACCATGGATCAGAATTCCCGTTAATCTGTCTGTCCCACTATTATTCGAGGGTTAAGTTTGGACACTGTTCAAAGGAACACAATGGCATTTTTGGTTATGTCCTGTTTTTCTTTCTTTGCAACTTGCAATCCCAGATTAAATTGTTGATTAATTTGTGATATTCATGGTTTGCAAATTTGTATGTTGGTGATCCAATGGTACTCACACTGGGCCATACTTGGCTGTTCATTCATACAACTTTTCAGAAGCCATAATAGGTGGGTGGTCATGGTGCTTTGCAGAGCAGATCTACCTGTGATGATTGCCTGAGAGCTCTGATCTACTCCTAAGCATACTTTAGGTTGGATGCTCTTATAGGTTTTGGTATGTAATGCACTTAAGGATAAATGAAATATTTACATCATAGAAGATTTATTCCATTTGGTGGCTTTATGGGCTTTACGATATGGCGGGACTATGATGAGTGGATCACAAAGAGCTGAAAAGAGCCATTACACTCCATTCTTCTTATGTTCAATGTTAGTGGCTTTGATTCTGAAGCAATGTTGTTTATTTCTCAATCAATTATTTTCTCATGTTTCCTTAGGTATTTTGTGAAGTCTTTTTCATAAGTACAAAAGATACTTTTTTCTGAATACTTTCATTTGCTACTTGTCTGCGTTGATTTCAAAATCCCGTACTTATTGTTCAACAATCATCACTTTTAGAAGATTTTAGATGGTAACTATTGGCTGAGATCAGTTCCTGATAATAACATGGTTGTCCTCAGATACTTAACTGCATACAGAAATCTAAATGGCTGTGGTTAAATCAGTGTCTCACATTCAACTGCATGAGAATGACATTAACAATTATATTTTTGACCAGGTGGTGCTGTAACAATAATTATGCTGTACAGATGTTGGAGATCAGAGTCAATTTGGGTAATTGATATAGATCACTTGTGGGACACTTTGGGGGTGAAAGAAAAGACTTAAATATTAATGAAATCACTAATAAAATGGATTTTAAAATCCCCCCCCCCCTTTCCCCGCAGTCATGTAGCCATGAGAAGCAGTCATTGTGCGATACATGCTTAGCAAGTAATGTACGTATTTTCGGATGTATGTGCATAATCAAACAAAAGGCGTGATACTTCAGTCATTCAGAAAAATGTCATAAGCTGCATGACAAGCATTGAATTTCTAACGTAACAGTTACTGCACCACAAGATTTGCAGAGTAACCTGACTGATATTAATTCAAATAATACCTTTAAAGCAGTATTTGAAATGCAGATTGTATACCCCTCGAAATGGATCATGTGTCGAATGAATATTCACATATAAAAAGAACTAATAAATAACATTATTATGGAGTTAGTCAACAGCTTCCAAACAGTGGCCCCATAAGTATAACTAATCATTTGTCATGATTTCAACAAGGAAATTAACCTAAAGAAACAAAGGGAACCACTTATCACATTCATGTCTACATGTAAAAGTACTTGGCAAGAGATAAATTTAACAATTTTCTAAGATGAGTATTAACTGATCAGAGCTGTAGGTAATAAGTTATTACATAGTAATATCAGTATCATAGCAAAGAAACTACAAACAAAAAGAAGAATATATTAATTTTGTTGGGAACTTATCAACTATTGTGTTCAAATATTTGACAAGGATACAGCCAGGTGAAGTTGTTAACAAAAAACATCCATTTGACATGGGCATACACAGGATTATTCAGAGAAAAATTTCAGTTTTCCTTTAAAATGACTGGGTAAGCACCTTTCAAAATACCACCAGTTGTGTACAGTATCACCCAGCTGCATACATGAACAGTAAAGATTTTTTTAAAATTCATATTTGCTAAGAAAAACATTTTCATTTGGCCAATGATGGATACAAATATTGTTAAACTTTAACAGAAACTAATATGACTATGAAGTCTTTTGTGATGGACTCGTTGCATAAAAAGTTCTTGGTATACATGATGTGACAAATTTGGATAAAATCCCAAGCTTTCGATGACTACCTGCGTCATCTTCATCAGGAGAAGAACTGACTGTTGTGGACCAGTGAGGCTTCCCCTTTTATAAGCAGTGGATACCTTCTCATTGGCTGGGTGACGATATGGTGAAAATGAGGGACACAGAGGTGGCGGCCTCTATGTCCATAGAATTTGTTTGCGCGCTTATAATTTTATCCAAATTTGATGTGGCAAGTAAAACGAGAACTTTTTATTTAAGAGAAACTGATTTTAATATTTGCAAACTGAGAAACTGAGTAAGCTTTTATGTAGAAGATACACTAGTATACTGTAATTGACAACATACAAATATTAATGAATTCATCTAAACAAATGAATATATAAGATAAAGGAAGAAAAGTTTAAAATTATTTTCACCAAGTCAAATGATGCAATTGTCCTTGAGCTTCACACATGTCACATTGCATATTTAGTTCCCAAATCAGCAACATCCCTTATTTAGGTTTTCCGTGATTTCCCTAAATCACTTCAGGCAAATGCCGGGATGGTTCCTTTGAAAGAGCATGGCCAATTTACTTCCCCATTCTTCCCTCACCCGATCTTGCGCTCCGCCTCTAATGACATCATTGTCAACGGGACGTTAAACACTAATCTCCTATTCCTCCTCAGTAACATCCATTTCCTATAACATGTTTATCCCCTATCTTTCTCAATGCCTCTAAACTATTGTCTTAAATCATATCTGTAGCATTCCGGTCTATTCAAGCCAAGAAGACAGCTTTCCTGTAGAAGTCAGTACTTACATAGAGCTTTTCCAGAATTCAAATGAATGACATAGTGAAACTAATTGACCTCAAATATATTATCGTGACTGTGTGTCCTCCTGTTTTCAAGCAGAGTAAGTTTTCTTGGTTACAGTGGTGAGAGTGTCTTTCTTTGGTTTGGTTACATAGTCACAAAAACACACTGTCCCCTTTATGGAGTAGTAGCCACATGTTAAATTAGGGGTGCAAACATTGCTGGTACAATTACCAGGCAGTCCTAAGGTTTTTGTGCACTACTTATCAAGTCTTGCACCTATGGTACCATTTGTTAACATGAGAACTGCTCAATGGCACCATGGATCAGAATTCCCATTCATTTGTCTGTCCCACTATTATTCAATGCTTAAGTCAGCTCACAGTTCAAAGGAATACAATGGCACACAATCTGTGGGTTTACATACCTTGGTAAAATGTGGTAGTGTTCATACCAACCATAACAGCTACTCTGTGGCAAGCATGACACTTTTGTATGGCACATTAGTTTCAAAACAGTCAATCGCGGATAACCGAAAGAGTCGATCAGTGGGATGGATCAGTAGAAAAAGGGTTCAAATTTTTGTATCTCTATGTAAAATTAGAGTTTTCAAAATGGACCTGAGAGATGGACTGATGATTGCAGAGTCTGAATGTAATACTTGGAAGTGCCTTTTAGACTACTCTTAACACGTCATTGCCAGTACCGGTGATCCTGTGCCAGGTTGGTGACTGCGGTTGCGAGTTAAATGGTTATATTGTGACACTTGTTTGTGGAGGTGCTTTCAATCAACCCTGTCATATTTTTGAATTTACTGCAAAGCCCAATTTTATTGTAAGGATAAAAGGGTGGTTAGCAGATAGTATGGTTGACATGATGGTGTCGACATAGTCTGACAGGCCACATCCATTATGACAGTTTGGGTGGTGGAGGTCATGGGGGGGCTGTTGGGTGGGTTCGTAGGTAATTATGTTGTCAGTTCATCTGCATTACTATTCATGTCCCCTTTGTGGAGTAGTAGCTAAATGTTAAATTAGGGGTGCAAACATTGCTGGTACAATTACCAGGCAGTCCTAAGGTTTTTGTGCACTACTTATCAAGTCTTGCACCTATGGTACCATTTGTTAACATGAGAACTGCTCAGTGGCTACATGGATCGGAATTCCCGTTAATCTGTCTGTCCCACTATTATTCGAGGGTTAAGTTTGGACACAGTTCAAAGGAACACAATGGCATCCTTGGTTATGACCTGTTTCTCTTTCTTTGCAACTTGCAATCCCAGATTAGATTGTTGATTAATTTGTGATATTCATGGTTTGCAAGTTTGTATGTTGGTGATCCAATGGTACTCACACTGGGCCATACTTGTCTGTTCATTCATACAACTTTTCAGAAGCCATAATAGGTGGGTGGTCATGGTGCTTTGCAGAGCAGATCTACCTGTGATGATTGCCTGAGAGCTCTGATCTACTCCTAAGCATACTTTAGGTTGGATGCTCTTATAGTTTTTGGTATGTAATGCACTTAAGGATAAATGAAATATTTACATCATAGAAGATTTGTTCCATTTGGTGGCTTTATGGGCTTTACGATATGGCGGGACTATGATGAGTGGATCACAAAGAGCTGAAAAGGGCCATTACACTCCATTCTTCTTATGTTCAATGTTAGTGGCTTTGATTCTGAACAAATGTTGTTTATTTCTCAATCAATTATTTTCTCATGTTTCCTTAGGTATCTTGTGAAGTCTTTTTCATAAGTACTAAAGATACTTTTTTCTGAATACTTTCATTTGCTACTTGTCTGTGTTGCCTTCAAAATACCATACTTATTGTTCAACAATCATCACTTTTAGAAGATTTTAGATGGTAACTATTAGCTGAGATCAGTTCCTGATAATAACATGGTTGTCCTCAGATATTTAACTGCATACAGAAATCTAAATGGCTGCGGTTGAATCAGTGTCTCACATTCCACTGCATGAGAATGACATTAACAATCATATTTTCGACCAGGTGGTGCTGTAACTATAATTATGCTGTATTGATGTTGGAGGTAAGAGTCAATTAGTGTAATTGATATAGATCACTTGTGGGACACTTTGGGGGTGAAAGAAAAGACTTAAATATTAATGAAATCACTAATAAAATGGATTTAAAAATCACCCCCCCCCCTTTCCATGCAGTCATGTAACCATGAGAAGCAGTCATTGTTCGATACATGGTTAGCAAGTAATGTACGTATTTTCGGATGTATGTGCATAATCAAACAAAAGGCATGAAACTTCAGTCATTCAGAGAAATGTCATAAGCTGCATGACAAGCATTGAATTTCTAACTTAACAGTTACTGCACCACAGGAGTTGCAGAGTAACCTGACTGATATTAATTCAAATAATACCTTTAAAGCAGTATTTGAAATGCAGATTGTATACCCCATGAAATGGATCATGTGTCAAATGAATATTCACATATAAAACGAACTAATAAATAACATTATTATGGAGTTAGTCAACAGCTTCCAAACAGTGGCTCCATAGGTTTAACTAATCATTTGTCATGATTTCAATGGGGAAATTAACCTAAAGAAACAAAGGGGACCACTTATCACATTCATGTCTACATGTAAAAGTACTCTGCCCAAACTCTTTGCCTTTAAATATGTCTGCTTGTGTCTGTATATGTGTGGACGGATATGTGTGTGTGTGCCAGTGTATACCCGTCCTTTTTCCCCCTAAGGTAAGTCTTTCCGCTCCCGGGAATGGAATGACTCCTTACCCTCTCCCTTAAAACCCACTTCCTTTCGTCTTTCTCTCTCCTTCCTTTTTTCCTGATGAGGCAACAGTTTGTTGTGAAAGCTTGAGTTTTGTGTGTATGTATGTGTCTGTTTGTGTTTCTATCGACCTGCCAGCGCTTTCGTATTCTAAGTCACATCATCTTTGTTTTTAAATATATTTTTCCCTCGTGGAATGTTTCCCTCTATTATATTGTAAAAGTACTTGGCAAGAGATAAATTTAACAATTTTCTAAGATGAGTATTAACTGATCAGAGCTGTAGGTAATGAGTTATTACATAGTAATATCAGTATCATAGCAAAGAAACTACAAACAAAAGTAAGAATATATTAATTTTGTTGGGAACGTATCAACTATTGTGTTCAAATATTTGACAAGGATACAGCCAGGTGAGGTTGTTAACAAGCAACATCCGTTCAACATGGGCATACACAGGATTATTCAGAGAAAAAGTTCAGTTTTCCTTTAAAATGACTTGGTAAGCACCTTTCAAAATACCACCAGTTGAGTACAGTGTCACCCAGCTGCATACATGAACAGTAAGGATTTTTTTTAAATTCATATTTGCTAAGAAAAACATTTTCATTTGACCAATGATGGATACAAATATTGTTAAACTTTAACAGAAACTAATATGACTATGAAGTCTTTTGTGATGGAGTCGTTGCATAAAAAGTTCTTGGTATACTTGCTGTGTCAAATTTGGATAAAATCCCAAGCTTTCGATGACTACCTGCTTCATCTTTGTCAGGAGAAAAACTGACTGTTGTGGACCGGTGACGCTTCCGCTTTTATAAGCAGTGGATAGCTTCTCATTGGCCGGGTGACGTTATGGTGAAAATGGGGTATACAGAGGTGGCGGCCTCTATGACCATAGATTTTGTTTGCGTGCTTATAATTTTATCCAAATTTGACGTGGCAAGTAAAATGAGAACTTTTTATTTAAGAGAAACTGATTTTAATATTTGCAAACTGAGAAATTGAGTAAGCTTTTATGTAGAAGATACACTAGTATACTGTAATTGACAACATTCAAATTTAAATGAATACATCTAAACAAATGAATATATACGAATAAAGGAAGAACAGCTTAAAATTATTTTCACAAAGTCAATCGATGCAATTGTCCTTGAGCTTCACACATGCCACATTGCATATTTAGTTCCCAAATCAGAAACATCGCTGTTTTAGGTTTTCCGTGATTTCCCTAAATCGCTTCAAGCAAATGCCAGGATGGTTCCTTTGAAAGGGCATGGCCGATTTCTTTCCCCATCTTTCCCTCACCCGAGCTTGCGCTCCGTCTCTAATGACCTCGTTGTCAATGGGACATTAAATACTAATCTCCTCCTCCTCCTCAGTAACATCCATTTCCTATGACATGTTTATCCCCTATCTTTCTCAATGCCTCTAAACTATTGTCTTAAATCATATCTGTAGCATTCCTGTCTTTTCAAGCCAAGAAGGCAGCTTTCCTGTAGAAGTTAGTACTTACATAGAGCTTTTCCAGACTTCAAATGAATGACATATTGAAACTAATTGACATCAAATATATTGTCATGACTGCGTATCCTCCTGTGTTCAAGCAGAGTAAGTATCCTTAGTAACAGTGGGGAGAGTGTCTTTCTTTGTATTGGTTACATAGCCACAGAAACACACTGTCCCTATGTGGAGTAGTAGCCGCATGTTAAATTAGGGGTGCAAATATTGCTGGTACAGTTCCCAGGCAGTCCTAAGGTTTTTGTGCACTACTTATCACCTCTTGCACCTATGGTACCATTTGTTAACATGAGAATTGCTCAGTGGCACCATGGATCAGAATTCCCATTAATCTGTCTGTCCCACAATTATTCGATGGTTAAGTTTGGACACAGTTCAAAGGAACACAGTGGCATACAGTCTGTGTTTGTACAAACCTTGGTAAAATGCGGCAGTGTAAATACCAACTATAATAGTCACTCTGTGGCAAGCATGACACTTTTGTATGGAACATTAGTTTCAAAACAGTCAGTCATGGATATCCAAAAGAGTTGATCAGTGGAATGGATCAGTAGAAAAGGGGTTGAATTTTTTGAATCTTTATGTAAAGCTAGAGTTTTCAAAATGGACCTGAGACATGAACTGATGATTGCGAGGTCTGAATGTAATACTTGGAAGTGCCTTTTTGACTACTCTTAACAAGTCATTGCTACTATCGGTGATCCTGTGCCAGTTTGGAGACTGCTCTTGAGAGCAAAATGGTTATATTGTAACACCTTGTTTGTGGAGGAGCTTTCAATCAACCCTGTCATATTTTTTAATTTATGGCAAAGCCCTATTTTGGTGGTTACCAGATAGTATGGTTGACATGAAGGTGTCCTCATAGTCTGACAGGCCACATCCATTATGACAGTTTGGGTGGTGGCGGCGGGCCGGGGGGGGGGGGGGGGGGGTGGAAGTAGGAATGTTTGTAGGTAATTATTTGTCAGATCATCTGCATTACTATTCACAACTCCAACGGTTGCGTCCTATGGCCTGTTTTTCTTTCTTTGCTAATGGCAATCCCAGAATACATTGTTGATTAATTTGTCATATTCATGGTTTGCAAGTTTGTATGTTGGTGATCCAATGGTGCTAACACTGGGCCATAGTTGGCTGTTCATTCATACAACTTTTCAGAAGCCGTACTAAGTGGGTGGTCATGGCGCCTTGCAGAGTAGATCTACCTGTGATGATTGCCTGAGAGCTCTGATCTACTCCTAAGCATACTTTATGTTGGATGCTCTTATAGTTTTTGGTATGCCATGCACTTAAGGATAAATGAAATATTTACATCATAGAAGATTTGTTCCATTTGGTGGCTTTATGGGCTTTACAATACGGCGGGACTATGATGAGTGGATCACAAAGAGCTGAAAAAGCCATTACACTCCATTCTTCTTATGTTCAATGTTAGTGGCTTTGATTATGAAGAAATGTTGTTTATTTCTCAATCAATTATTTTCTCGTGTTTCCTTAGGTATCTTGTGAAGTCTTTTTCATAAGTACTAAAGATACTTTTTTCTGAATACTTTCATTTGCTACTTGTCTGCGTTGACTTAAAAATCCTGTACTTATTGTTCAACAATCATCACTTTTAGAAGATTTTAGATGGTAACTATTAGCTGAGATCAGTGCCTGTTAATAACATGCTTGTCCTCAGATAGGTAACTGCATACATAAATCTAAATGGCTGTGGTTGAATCAGTGTCTCACATTCCATTCTATGAGAATGACATTAACAATTATATTTTCGACCAGGTGGTGCTGTAACTATATTTATGCTGTATTGATGTTGCAGGTAAGAGTCAATTTGTGTAATTGATATAGATCAATTGTGGGACAGTTTGGGGGTGAAAGAAAAGACTTAAATATTAATGAAATTACTAATAAAATGGATTTTAAAATCCCCCCCCACAGTCATGTAACCATGAGAAGCAGTCATTGTTCGATACATGCTTATCAAGTAATGTGCGTATTTTCGGATGTATGTGCATAATCAAACAAAAGGCGTGATACTTCTGTCATTCAGAGAAATGTCATAAGCTGCATGACAAGCATTGAATTTCTAACTTAACAGTTACTGCACCACAAGATTTGCAGAGTAACCTGACTGATATTAATTCAAATAATACCTTTAAAGCAGTATTTGAAATGCAGATTGTATACCCCTCGAAATGGATCATGTGTCGAATGAATATTCACATATAAAAAGAACTAATAAATAACATTGTTATGGAGTTAGTCAACAGCTTCCAAACAGTGGCTCCATAAGTTTAAGTAATCATTTGTCATGTTTCAACAAGGCAATAAACCTAAAGAAACAAAGGGGACCACTTATCACATTCATATCTACATGTTAAAGTACTTGCAAGAGATAAATATAAAAATTTTCTAAGATGAATATTAATTTATCAGAGATTTAGGTAATAAGTTCTTACATAGTAAAATCAGTATCATTGCAAAGAAACTACATACAAAACTAAGAATATATTAATTTTGTTGGTAACTTATCAACTATTGTGTTCAAATATTGGACTTGGATACAGCCAGGTGAGGTTGCAAACAAACAACATCCGTTTGACAAGGGCATACACAGGATTATTCACAGAAAAAGTTCAGTTTTCCTTGAAAATGACTGGGTGAGGACATTTCAAAATACCAGCAGTTGTATACAGCGTCACCCATCTGGATACATGAACAGTAAAGATTTTCTTAAATTCATATCTGCTAAGAAAAACATTTTCATTTCGCCAATGATGGTTACAAATATCGTTAATTTTTAACAGAAACTAATATGACTATGAAGTCTTTTGTGATGGACTCATTGCATAAAAAGTTCTTGGTTTACTTGCTGTGTCAAATTTGGATAAAATCCCAAGCTTCCGTTGACTACCTGTGTCATCTTCATCAGGAGAAAAACTGACTGTTGTGGAGCGGTGACGCTTCCGCTCTTTTAAGGTGGAGATAGCTTCTCATTGGTTGTGTGGCGTTATGGTGAAAATGGGGGATACAGAGGTGGCGGCCTCTATGTCCATAGATTTTGTTTGCTCTCTAATAGTTTTATTCAAATTTGAAGTGACAAGTAAAACGAGAACTTTTTATTTAAGAGAAACTGATTTTAAAATTTGCAAACTGAGAAAGTGAGTAAGCTTTTATGTAGAAGATACACTAGTATACTGTAATTGACAACATTCAAATTTAAATGAATACATCTAAAGAAATGAATATATAAGAATAAAGGAAGAAAAGTTTAAAATAATTTTCACAAAGTCAAATGATGCAATTGTCCTTGAGCTTCACACATGCCACATTGCATATTTAGTTTCCAAAGCAGTAACATCCCTGATTTAGGTTTTCCGTGATTTCCCTAAATCACTTCAGGCAAATGCCGGGATGGTTCCTTTGAAAGGGCATGGCCAATTTACTTCCCCATTCTTCCCTCACCCGAGCTTGCTGTGTCAATGGTCCATAGGTGCAAGACTTGATAAGTAGTGCACAGAAACCTTAGGACTGCCTGGGAATTGTACCAGCAATGTTTGCACCCCTAATTTAACATGTGGCTACTACTCCACAAAGGGGACAGTGTGTTTTTGTGACTATGTAACCAACCCAAAGAAAGACACTCTCACCACTGTAACCAAGAAAACTTACTCTGCTTGAAGACAGGAGGACACTCAGTCACGACAACATATTTGAGGTCAATTAGTTTCACTACGTCATTCATTTGAATTCTGGAAAAGCTCTATGTAAGTACTGACTTCTACAGGAAAGCTGTCTTCTTGGCTTGAATAGACTGGAATGCTAAAGATATGATTTAAGACAATAGTTTAGACGCATTGAGAAAGATAGGGGATAAAGATGTAATAGGAAATGGATGTTACTGAGGTCTCTAATGACCTCATTGTCAACGGGACGTTAAACACTAATCTCCTATTCCTCCTCAGTAACATCCATTTCCTATGACATGTTTATCCCCTATCTTTCTCAATGCCTCTAAACTATTGTCTTAAATCATATCTGTAGCATTCCGGTCTATTCAAGCCAAGAAGACAGCTTTCCTGTAGAAGTCAGTACTTACATAGAGCTTTTCCAGAATTCAAATGAATGACGTAGTGAAACTAATTGACCTCAAATATGTTGTCGTGACTGAGTGTCCTCCTGTCTTCAAGCAGAGTAAGTTTTCTTGGTTACAGTGGTGAGAGTGTCTTTCTTTGGGTTGGTTACATAGTCACAAAAACACACTGTCCCCTTTGTGGAGTAGTAGCCGCATGTTAAATTAGGGGTGCAAACATTGCTGGTACAATTCCCAGGCAGTCCTAAGATTTTTGTGCACTACTTATCAAGTCTTCACCTATGGTACCATTTGTTAACATGAGAACTGCTCAGTGACACCATGGATCAGAATTCACTTTAATCTGTCTGCCCCACTATTATTCGATGCTTAAGTCAGCTCACAGTTCAAAGGAACACAATGGCACACAATCTGTGGTTGTACATACCTTGGTAAAATGTGGCAGTGTTGATACCAACCATAACAGCTACTCTGTGGCAAGCATGACACTTTTGTATAGCACATTAGTTTCATAACAGTCAATCACGGATAACCAAAAGAGTTGATCAGTGGGATAGATCAGCAGAAAAAGGGTTCAATTTTTTGTATCTCTTATAGTTTTTGGTATGTCATGCACGTAAGTATAAACGAAATATTTACATCATAGAAGATTTGCTCCATTTGGTGGCTTTATGGGCTACACGATATGGCGGGACTATGATGAGTGGATCACAAAGACGTGAAAAGAGCCATTACACTCGATTCTTCTTATGTTCAATGTTAGTGGCTTTGATTCTGAAGAAATGTTGTTTATTTCTCAATCAATTATTTTCTCATGTTTCCTTAGGTATCTTGTGAAGTCTTTTTCATAAGTACTAAAGATACTTTTTTCTGAATACTTTCATTTGCTACTTGTCTGCGTTGCCTTCAAAATCCCATACTTATTGTTCAACAATCATCACTTTTAGAAGATTTTAGATGGTAACTATTGGCTGAGATCAGTTCCTGTTAATAACATGTTTGTCCTCAGATACTAAACTGCATACAGAAATCTAAATGGCTGTGGTTAAATCAGTGTCTCACATTCCACTGTATGAAAATGACATTAACAATTATATTTTCGACCAGGTGGTGCTGTAACTATAATTATGCTGTACTGATGTTGGAGATAAGGGTCAATTTGTGTAATTGATATAGATCACTTTTGGGACAGTTTGGGGGTGAAATAAAAGACTTAAATATTAATGAGATCACTAATAAAATGGATTTTAAAATCCCCCCCCTCCCCGCAATCATGTAACCATGAGAAGCAGTCATTGTTCGATACATGGTTAGCAAGTAATGTACGTATTTTCGGATGTATGTGCATAATCGAACAAAAGGCGTGATACTTCAGTCATTCAGAGAAATGTCATAAGCTGCATGACAAGCATTGAATTTCTAACTTAACAGTTACTGCACCACAAGATTTGCAGAGTAACCTGACTGATATTAATTCAAATAATACCTTTAAAGCAGTATTTGAAATGCAGATTTTATACCCCTCGAAATGGGTCATGTGTCGAATGAATATTCACTTATAAAAAGAACTAATAAATAACATTATTATGGAGTTAGTCAACAGCTTCCAAACAGTGGCTCCATAAGTTTAACTAATCATTTGTCATGATTTCAACAAGGAAATTAACCTGAAGAAACAAAGGGGACCACTTATCACAAATGTGGCAGTATTCATACCAACCATAACAGCCACTCTGTGGCAAGCATGACACTTTTGTATGGCACATTAGTTTCAAAACATTCAGTCATGGATATCCAAAAGAGTTGATCAGTGGGATAGATCAGTAGAAAAGGGGTTGAATTTTTTGTATCTTTATGTAAAATTAGAGTTTTCAAAATGGACCTGAGAGATGGACTGATGATTGCGGAGCCTGAATGTAATACTTGGAAGTGCCTTTTAGACTACTCTTAACAAGTCATTGCCACTATCGGTGATCCTGTGCCAGGTTGGTGACTGCTCTTGAGAGTTCAATGGTTATATTGTAACACCTTGTTTGTGGAGGTGCTTACAATCAACCCTGTCATATTTTTTAATTTATGGCAAAGCCCTATTTTGTTGTAAAGGTAAAAGGGTGGTTAGCAGATAGTATGGTTGACATGATGGTGTCAACATAGTCTGACGGGCCACATTCATTATGACAGTTTGGGTGGAGGTGGTGGGGCGGGGGGGCAGTTGGGTGGGTTCATAGGTAATTATGTTGTCAGATCATCTGCATTACTATTCACGACTCCAACGGTTGCGTCCTTGGTTATGGCCTGTTTTTCTTTCTTTGCTAATTGCAATCCCAGAATACATTGTTGATTAATTTGTGATAATCATGGTTTGCAAGTTTGTATGTTGGTGATCCAATGGTGCTCACACTGGGCCATAGTTGGCTGTTCATTCATACAACTTTTCAGAAGCCGTAATAAGTGGGTGGTCATTGTGCTTTGCAGAGCAGATCTACCTGTGATGATTGCCTGAGAGCTCTGATCTACTCCTAAGCATACTTTATGTTGGATGCTCTTATAGTTTTTGGTGTGTCATGCACTTAAGCATAAATGAAATATTTACGTCATAGAAGATTTGTTCCATTTGGTGGCTTTATGGGCTTTACAATATGGCGGGACTATGATGAGAGGGTCACAAAGAGCTGAAAAGAGCCATTACACTCCATTCTTCTTATGTTCAATGGTAGTGGCTTTGATTCAGAAGAAATGTTGTTTATTTCTCAATCAATTATTTTCTCATGTTTCATTAGGTATCTTGTGAAGTCTTATTCCTGAGTACTAAAGATACTTTTTCTGTATACGTTCATTTGCTACTTGTCTGCATTGACTTCAAAATCCCGATCTTATTGTTCAACAATCATCACTTTTAGGAGATTTTAGACGGTAACTATTGGCTGAGATCAGTTCCTGATGATAACGTGGTTGTCCTCACATAGTTAACTGCATACAGAAATCTTACTGGCTGTGGTTAAACCAGTGTCTCACATTCCACTGTATCAGAATGACATTGACAATTATATTTTCGACCTGGTGGTGTTGTAACTACAATTACACTGTACTGATGTTGGAGGTAAGAGTCAAATTGTGTAATTGATATAGATCACTTGTGGGACAGTTTGTTAGTGAAAGGAAAGACTTAAATATTATTGAAATCACTAATAAAATGGATTTTAAAATCCCCCCCTCCCACAGTTACATAACCATGACAAACAGTCATTGGTTGATACATGGTTAGCAAGTTATGTATATATTTTGGGATGTATGTGCACAATCAAACATAAGGCATGATACTTCAGTCATTCAGAGAAATGTCATAGGCTGCATGACAAGCATGTGAATTTTTAACTAAACAGTCACTGCACAACAAGATTTGCAGAGAAATCTGTCTGATATTAATTCAAATAATACCTATAAAGCAGTATTTGATATGCAGATTGTATACCCCTAGAAACTGATCACGTGTCGAATGAACACTCACATATGAAAAGAACTAATAAATAACATTGTTAACAGCTTCCAAAGAGTGGCTTCATAAGTTTTAAATAACCATTTGTCATGATTTCACCAACACAATTAATCTAAAGAAACCAATTGGACCAATTATCACATTCATTCCAGATGTTAAACTATTTGGCAAGAGGTAAATTTAACAATTTTCTAAGATGAGTGTTAATTTATAATCGCTTTAGGTAATAAGTTCTTACATAGTAAAAACAATATCATAGCAAAGAAACTACATACAATAATAGGAATATATTAATTTTGTTGGTAACTTATCAACTATTGTGTTCAAATATTGGACAAGGATACAGCCAGTTGGGGTTGTAAACAAACAACATCCATTCGACATGGGCATACCCAGGATTATTCAGGGAAAATTTCAGTTTTCCTTGAAAATGACTGGGTGAGGACATTTCAAAATACCAGCAGTTGTATACAGCTCACCCATCTGGATACATGAACACTAAAGATTTTCTTAAATTCATATCTGCTAAGAAAAACATTTTCATGTTGCCAATAACTGATACAAATGTTGTTAAATTTTAACAGAAACTAATATGACTATGAAGTCTTTTGTGATGGAGTCGTTGCATAAAATGTTCTTGGTTTACTTGCCATGTCAAATTTGGGTAAAATCCCAAGCTTTCGATCACTACCTGCATCATTCTCGTCACGAGAAAAAGTAACTGTTGTGGACCGGTGCCGTTTCCGCTTGTATAAGCAGCGGAAAGCTTCTCATTGGCATGGGGACGTTATGGTGAAAATGGGGTATACAGAGGTGGCAGCCTCTATGTCCATAGATTTTGTTTGCGCGCTTATAATTTTATCCAAATTTCACGTGGCAAGTAAACCGAGAACTTTCTATTTAAGGGGATCTGATATTAATATTTGCAAACTGAGTAAGCTTTTATGTAGAAGATACGCTAGTATACTGTAATTGACAACATTAATATATAATTGAATACATCTAAACAAATGAATATATAAGATAAAGGAAGACAAGTTTAAAATAATTATCACAAAGTCAAACTATGCAATTGTCCTTGAGCTTCACACATGCCTCATTGCATATTTAGTTCCCAAATCAGTAACATCCATTTCCTATGACATGTTTATCCCCTATCTTTCTCAATGCCTCCAAACTATTGTCTTAAATCATATCTGTAGCATTTCTGTGTTTTCAAGGCATGAAGACAGCTTTCCCGTAAGAGTCAGTACATACATAGAGCTTTTCCAGAATTCAAATGAATGACATAGTAAAACTAATTAATATCAAATATATTGTCATGACTGTTTATCCTCCTGTCTTGAAGCTTAGTAAGTATTCTTGGTTACAGTGGTGAGAGTGTCTTTCTTTGGGTTGGTTACATAGCCACAGAAACACGCAGTACCCTTTGTGGAGTAGTAACAAAATGTTAAATTAGGGGTGCAAACATCGCTGGTACAATTCCCAGGCAGTCCTAAGGTTTTTGTGCACTACTTATCATGTCTTGCACCTATGGTACCATTTGTTAACATGAGAAGTGCTCAGTGGCACCGTGGATCAGAATTCCCATTAATCTGTCTGTCCCACTATTATTCGATGGTTAAGTTTGCTCACAGTTCAAAGGAACACAATGGCATACAGTCTGTGGTTGAACAAACCTTTGTAAAATGTGGCAGTGTTCATACCAACCATAATAGCCACTCTGTGGCAAGCATGACACTTTCGTATGTCACATTAGTTCCAAAACAGTCAATCACGGATATCCAAAAGAGTTGATCAGTGGGATGGATTAGTAGAAAAAGGGTTTAATTTTTTGAATCTTTATGTAAAATTAAGGTTTTCAAAAAGTACCTGAGAGATGGAGTGATGATTGCAGAGTTAGAATCTAATACTTGGAAGTGCCTTTTAGACTACTCTTAACAAGTCATTGCCACTACCGGTGATCCTGTGCCAGGTTGGTGACTGCTGTTGCGAGTTAAATGGTTATATTGTAACACCTTGTTTGTGGAGGTGCTTTCAATCAACCCTGTCATATTTTTAATTTATCCAAGCCCTATTTTGTTGTAAGGGTAAAAGAGTGGTTAGCAGATAGTATGGTTGACATGATGGTGTCCACATAGTCTGACGGGCCACATCCAATATGACCGTTTGGGTGGTGGAGTTGATGGGGCTGCTGTTGGTGGGGTTTGTAGGTAATTATGCTGTCAGATCATCTGCATTACTATTCACGACTCCTACAGTTGCATCCTTGCTTATGACCTTTTTTTTTGTTTGCTATCTGCAATCCCAGAATACAGCGTTGATTAATTTTACGTATTCATGTCGCTGTCGGGGTTAGAAAAGTGTCAGTAAAATCAGAGAGTTTCAAGTGTTCCTGCATCCTCTCTGTATTTCTTTAGGTTTAGGTAATTTAAAGGAAGATATTAATGTCTGTGTCAATCAGTAATCTTCAAGATTATGTTTGAGGCAATTGCCTTAAACAGAGACAGCAGCTTGAGTTCATTCACAATCTTGGGTATTTTTCTAACTTGAAACAGTAGCACTGAATTAGAGAGCTTGAAATGTACTGCTTCCTTAGAAGCTACAACTTTTATCTGCTTGTCAGTGCTGTATTGCACATAGTGCTTTGCTTCCTATCAATAACTTAACTCTATAGCATTCTTGGTGCTGAGGGCATGGCACATTGTCAGTTACTCAGTGGGTGTGGCCTAGGATGCTTTACTTACAGATACTATAGCAACTCAGTTTAACAAAATTCACCTAATCCACTTTATCATGTATTCAGCATAATGATTGTTTAACTTTAAGATTCTGTTCATCCCTTTATGAAGTTTGCCATGTCGTAGATATTCTCTTGTAGTTTGAACTGACAAAATTCTCCCTATTTGTGTATTTATTTACAATTTCATGACATGAATTTCAAGAGTTGAAACAATTGACTGGGGGCATCAAATTGATTTTACTACTTTTTAATTGGTGGATAACGTTTCCTGTCATTGAGCCACAGAACATTAAAAAAACAATCATTTCCTATGCCATCCTTGGTGGCCTTAAGCTTATGTGTCTTTGGAAGAATGCTTTTCCCATGTGTTGTTTGTTTTAGCAATTTGTTTGAATATTTTCCGCTGCTGTCTCAGTACGTTGGTCATCTTTTTGAGTGTCAGTAACAGCTTTGACTCAGTGCACAAATTTCCACAGACCAGAATGATTCTGAGGCAGATGGTAATAGGTAGTACTGTGAAGATATCGTTGTTGAAGCAGGCATTTGCCTTATGCCACATGACAATGTAAAGACACTGCAAGGCACCATCCATCTCTGTCTCCATCCTTTTTTGATGTTGTCATATTTGTTGTTTTGATCCAATATTTCTCTCAATTTTCACATTCACAAGCCCAGACAATGATAATATCAGTGATGTAATCATAAAAGCAAGAAAACCTGACAGGAGGCACATTTCTCATTAATATCTGAAAAGTACTCCGTAAATAGCCTGGCTGCAGATGACACTTCTCATCATGATGCCATGGGTCTGGTTAAGGTATCCCTCCCCATACAAAACTTGCAGCAATGTAAAATTGTGTCTTAAAAAATATGCAACACCATCAAATTACCAGCGGAAAGGACAAGTTGATTTTTTGATGTGAATAGAGATGAATAATAGGAGCACACCAAAGACTAACATCAAGTGTTCTGCTCAAAAATGCAAGCATTTAATTCAGCTCATGTAATTGGTGTTATTCTCTGTGTGGTGCACAGCATTACCAATATTCTGAGTGTGGGGCTGACCTGATGGTTTGCCAGTTTGTGTGTTGGTGATCCAATGGTGCTCACACTGGGCCATAGTGGGCAATTCATTCGCATGAACTTTTCAGAGGCCATAATAAATGGGTGGCCATGGTGCTTTGCAGAGGAGATTTCTAAAGTCACACTCTACCTGTGATGATTGCCAGAGAGCTCTGACATAATCCTAAGCATACTTTATGTTGGATGCACTTATATTTTTTGGTATGTCATGCACTCAAGCATAAATGAAAACTTTACATCGTAGAAGGTTTGTTCCATTATGATGGCTTTATGGGCCTTGCTAGATGGCAGGACTATGGTGAGAGGATCACAAAGAGCTGAAAAGCGCCATTACACTCATTTCTTCCTATGTTCATTTTACTGGCTTTCATTCTGAAGAAATGTTGTTTATTTCTCAATCTATTTTTTTCTCTTGTTTCATTAGGTACCTTGTGAAGTCTTATTCATGAGTACTAAAGATACTTTTTCTAAATACATTCATTTGCTACTTGTCTGCATTGACTTCACTATCCCGTACTTATTGTTCAACAATCATCACTTTTAGAAGATTTTAGAAGGTGATTATTGACTAAGATTAGTTCCTGTTAATAACAGGGTTGTCCTCAGATACTTAACTTCATAAAGAAACTTTAATGTCTGTGGTTAAATAGGTGTCTCATATTCCACTGTGACATTAATAATTATATTTTTGACCTGGTGGTGCTGTAACTGTAACATTGCTGTATTGATGTTGGAGGTAAAAGTCAAATTGTACAGTTGATGTAGATCACTTGTGGGACATTTTGGGGGTGAAAGGAAAGACTTAAATATTAATGAAATCACTAATAAAAGTGATTTATGGCCCCCCTTTCCCCCAGTCCTGTAACGATGAAAATCTTCAAATAGCAGAATGAATGGAAGTACACATTTTTATCTCAGTATCACAAATAAAATAAACATTTCCTTTTGACAGTTCAGAGTATACATCTGTGTAAGTCATACCTAGGTACAAAGTTAGTGTTAACAGAGGGCTGATTATGCAATAAAATGCCTTTTACATCCACAGTCTACTATCATGGGTAAACAAGGTGAAAATGTAACACAGGATACACAGAAGTGGTATGCTCAAAAAATCCTGCTGGTAACAAAAGAATAAATGATAGATCACCATTGGTCAACATTTTGGATTCTCCCAATCCAATTCGTATATTGAAAACTTGGATGAATTCATAATCCTTTCAACCTCTGCCCATCGATAACAACATAAGGTTGTAGTGTTTTACCATTTCCTGCCACTGCAGGCATGACGTAATCTTGATATTGATAAATTCATTATCGTTTCTGGATAATTGCAACCTCTTGTAGGTAATCCCTTTCACCTAACAGTGTCATCAGTGAGGTTTGTTTCATATAAATTGGCTGTATTTGAGTGTGGTACTCCAGCAAGTCCTTTTCCCAACTCATCACAATAAGTATTGACTACGTCAGGTAACATTGCTACTCTTGTGATTTCTTAAACTTTCCTGGAAATTTTGTGACATCTTGTTGATTCAGGTGTACTGCCTGTGGTCTGCATTTATCTAACACAATATTTTGATGTTGTACCTCGGTGTCTTCATCAGTTAGTGCTACTCTTGCTTGCTTTATGTTTTGCCACCTTCTTGGGACTACCTAATTCTTGGTGCATTATATAAAAACTGTAAAAAAAGCCTTGATCTAGGGCATTGTCTTCAAATTTTCTAATGGTTTTACCTCTGCAATCCAAAAATTGCTTTACTAAAAGTTGTAACCAGTTTCATAGGGTGACTCCAATCACCAGAGATTTGAATTCAATTTACAAGAAAATTTTCTCTCTGAGACGATACATCAGTTTCTCCACCTTTGGTTTGATTTAACGACCATTCTTACAGAGTCTCTAGTGAGTAGTAGGATGTATTCCATGTTTTGAAAACTGAAGTTTTGGTTAGTGAAACAGAATTGTAAATTTGTTTTACTGGTACTTAAATTAAAACAACACAGTCTAGAGTGAGACTTACAGATAAAGTTCAATGTAAGCAAATACAGTACTTGTTCGTTTTTACAGAGAAGAAAAACATCAACTGACAGTGCATTCATAATTTCCCTTGCTAGATTAGTTCACTACCGATTTGGACAAACAAATCCTTTAATGATATGCCCATTTGTCTTTTGACATGGAAGCATAGAATTGTTTTTCAAGATCAATATCTGTTCACCGTCTTATATCCATTCACCCAATTTCGGCAGTTTGGTCTGTGTCAAGATTTTTCCATCTAAGAAACTTGACACTAGCTTCTGCACAGCAGCAGCCTTCCCCTTCTGACATTTATCTTGATATCTAATCTATATGTCCTCTAATTGTCCATTGTAGGTTACATATAAAATGGAAAGCTATTTCAGCTGTTGGTTTATAGAATTTTAAACAATACAGCCTCTTTAAATTTCCTCACCATCTGAGAGATATGTAGTATATTACTACATATTCTTCACTACATATCACATTGCACAATACATCTAGTTACAATAACAGACCTGTAAATTTGTACATTTAGTAAGCCTTCAGACCTGTATGCTAACACTTCTTCATCATGCTGTTCATATTATGTAATGTAATGTGTAATGTAATGTAAATTGAGTAAGCCTGACTGCTTATGAAAACAGTTCCAAGCTGGTGAGGTGTTTCTCTCATTAACAACTCATTAATTTTTGTTAGTACATCATGTCACATGAATCCTGTCAAGCAGTGCTAAAATTTGATACAGATCACACATGGGAAACAGGCCGCTTTATGCAGAAATATTATAAAACAGTGCTTTTGTCTTAAAGACTAGTGTTGCAAATAAGTTATCCGAGTTTGCAAACAACAGCTCAGTTCATAGAAAAAGTTCTAGAAGATAAAAGAAATGTACAATAAAATTTGAGGGTACACACTTTCCATAAAAAATTTATGTCATGTAGAAATAATTTTCCATAGATTACAAGAAATGGTAAAACGTTTGGTGAAAAATCAAGTACAGTGTATGAAGTATTTGTTTTGTTCAGTTATGGCCAACTCCTTCCAATCTGTAGAGGCACTCCTCTGCATAAATAACTGATGTATGTACATACTCATAATAGCATTATGTAATGTGAGTTATTTGTAGCATTTTACCTCTGCAGATTTTATATAGACTAATATAATTACTGTAAGTAAATATTATAAGTACTTTTCGATGTACAGTAAATAGCTACAACAGCCAAGATATTAACTTGCATGTCATTTATTTGTTTATGGTAGCTATTGTATTAATCTATAAATGAAAATGTGTTGAACATTTTGAAGTATTCCGTATCTCGGCAATTCACTTCACTGAGACTGTGATGAATTCACAGAAAACCTAAGCATATTACTACCTGTGTGATATACACATTTATTGCCATTCTACATTTTCCTGAAATATTCTCCAGAATGTACAACTGGTTTTGGGTATATAAAATACATAGAAAGGCATAGCAAAAAGGAGACTTAGCTAAAATGAGAATTTGGATGGTATTTTTGTTCTTGAATTAATACTAGTGCATACAGCTTTGATTAAATGACATACTTGAATTAACTGGGTTGAAAATTGATGAAATTTATATTTCACTCATTTTTGAGGGAGTGTACAGTCAGTCATTATAATTAATAACTGATGGCACAGTATGAATCCCATTTACATAGCTGTCCCTTTTTGGGAATATTTGCAAATGAACGTTGCAAATACTACCCAACTTAGCATCCACATAAATGAAGCCCTAGCACCTCTCTGAAAGAATGCATAAGTAATTCCATAATTGACTGCTGTTTAATAACTGCCTTCTTTCAGAAACCCTATATATTCTGCACATCTAAAATGAACTAATGGGAAAAAATTGTAATAAAATCCATGTGATGTAGTGATTGATGATGTATTTATTGTCTTTTACTTTAAGTATACATTACATTTTACTTCCTTGTTACTCAGTATCAACAGACATGAGTGATATGTGGTAACAGGTCTGAATGGCTGTGATGATCATGTCATGTGTCTGTTATAGAAACTTGTGTTTATATTAAAGAGTAAATGAACCGTTTCATATTCTATGTATTGTATAGCTAAAAAGTTCATCACTATGAACCTTTGTGGTTTATTAGCATAAATGTCAAGTTTAACTGACCATAATTACATGGTTGAACAAAATACAATAATCAGTCTAAATTATTTGAGATAATTTATCATGTCTTGTACCTTTAAAACATTAAAAATAGTGCTTTTGAGGTGCTGTTTACATCAATTTGCAAG
The DNA here is from genome assembly GCF_023864345.2 of Schistocerca serialis cubense. Lineage (NCBI taxonomy): Eukaryota > Metazoa > Arthropoda > Insecta > Orthoptera > Acrididae > Schistocerca > Schistocerca serialis. The sequence continues at coordinate 530,887,953 of NC_064640.1, forward strand.
TAGCCTTTGTGGAAGAAAACAGATAGTTAATATCATAAACTCTAATAACATCGTTCACTAAAAGTAAAACTAAACATTGATTGTTGCACAGAGCTCTATTATAAATTTTATACTTTCGACACTGACCACCTTTCTGAGCACATAACCATGCTAATTTTTTATGTCTCAGTAACACAAGAATTCTAACACCCATGGTAAAGGCTTACTTTAACTGTAAATGAGAGTGTTTGTTGTGTAAAAGTTTATTTTGAGGGACATATGATGTTAATAAACACCAAAAAGTCCTTCACTAGGATCTTTTGCACTAGTTAAAAGAGTGTTATATCTCACCTATTAATACATGTTGGTAGAAACAGTATAAATACATCATATTTAATAGACTGCATATCAACAACATATTACCCTGGCAATTGCATATAAGAATAGTGGCAAAGAAATTCATTCACTTACTGTGATAAGCAAGAGATATAACAGACATCAAAAAGCGTGTCATCTGTGTTCTACGCCTGTCTGATATAATGTATGGCCTGAGTATCAGAGCAAATAGCTTGAAAATCAAATCATTTTAATATAAAGAAGAAAGCAGTAAGAGTGATGAAAGCAAGTACACCAGTATTTATAATAGCTGAAAAATAACGCCACAGTTTTTTTTTCTTTGTATTGTCAGTAGTATTTATTACACGTTATAATCTTCCATGAATATCAGACAAATACACAGATCATAGGTTTTATGATGTTAGAGAAAGGAGTCAATTACTGCACTGTTTAAAATTGTATGTAAAATGAGGAAGATTAGTGTTAAAAATAGGCAGTCTCATTCCATGTAACTTTATAAAAGTCAAAACTCTAATGCAGTTTGAATGTCATACGAATAAAAGTACCAGTAGTTAAATTAATGCCTATGCTCCCTTAAAGGAACTCCCAGATGCTAACTTTGTCTTTAATTCATGTGTTCTTTAACTATCCATAAGTTATGTTGAATGACTGCTTATTTAAGTACTGTAATAAAGTTCCTCAAGACTAGAATCTTGCATTTTAAGTAATTTTTTGGTTTTCATTGTTAGTGATGTACAGTAATTAAGATTTATATCCATCAATAAATGTGAAATGTAATAAACTCATGTATGAACATTTACATTACATCAGCTGTACCATTTATCTACTGATCTGATCTGTCTAATAAATAATAGCTGATTAAAAATGAAGTGAATTGTCTACTTCAGAATGACTCAGTAAATCCACATAAAATGTAACAGGAGCATACATTTCTCTGTTTGGGTGCAATTGTAGTTCTTTATATGAAGGAGGTGGCATTAGTACATATCCAGTACCTATGTATCAGCTTCAGTTCTTTAAAATGTGCTACTTATTTTCCATTAAAGCAAAATGTGGGTGAAGGAATCATAACACAAACAGGCAAGGTCAGCGTGTCCTGATGTTGCTGTGTCCCTTTAGTCTCCTACCTCTGAGTGTTATGTATGCTCTAGGATTCTGGTTTCAAAGTGTCATCAAATCATCTCTATTTTGAGCTTTCAACGACATGTAGCATGTGTTACAGTGTGCCTTCCTATGAAACTTTGTAAAATGAAAACTGCTGATTGTTCTGTAATATTTCTTGTTTGTAGTGATGAAAAACATATTATTTTCAACAATATTAAACTGCTGGGTAATGTATTTATTAACCTACCTCAAGCATTTCATGCTATGCCAAAATATCTTAGATTAGATTAGATTAATACTCGTTCCATAGATCATGAATACGACACTTCGTAATGATGTGGAACGTGTCAGGTTAATAAAAGATGTCTGTACAAGACATTAGGTTACACAAAATATTGCATGACACTAATGTTTAAGTTAGGTTTTTTTTACCCCCTCCCTTAATTTATATCCAAAAATTCAGCCAATGAGTAGAAGGAGTTGCCATCTAGAAATTCTTTTAATTTATTTTTAAATGTTGGTTGACTATCTGTCAGGCTTTTGATGCTGTTTGGTAGGTGACCAAAGACTTTTGTGGCAGCATAATGTACCCCTTTCTATGCCAAAGTCAGATTTAACCCTGCATAGTGAAGATCATCCTTTCTCCTGGTGTTATAGCTATGGACACTGCTATTACTTTTGAACTGGGTTGGATTATTAACAACAAATTTCATAAGTGAATATATATACTGTGAGGTTACTGTGAGGATCCCTAGATCCTTAAATAGATGTCTGCAGGGTGACCGTGGGTGGGCTCCAGCAATTATTCTAATTACACGTTAAACAACAAGCATAATAAAGATGAGTATATGTAACTTAAAATGTGGGTTAGAAGCAGCAGCAAGAATCATAACTACAATGTAAACACACAACAGCAAACGAGAGTGTAGCACTGGAATTTTTGATATAGTAGGTAGACCCTGGGATAATAAAACCACTGATTTAATTTAAGGCATAAAAACGCGTTACTAATCAATAAAAGAGTAGTATATCTTTTAAAATAGGCTGGATAATATGGCAGACAAACATGATCACAAAATGTTCCACAGACTAGGCATACACCATATTTACACAGATCTAATATGCCCTTGAATGTAATGTGGACCCCAATTTTAAAACCTGAAGTCGTAAAACAAGGGTTTGTTGGCACTTCATTGGTAAGCTAAATTTATTTTACATGTATGAACCACAAAACAACAACATTTGTTAAGGGACACAGTCATTGTTAAAAACGAACACCTTTCTTCGTTACCTACATGATGTGGAAACAAATATACCGTAAATTACAGGTCCTGCTCATCATTATCCTCAGAGGAGTCTACATCAGAAAAAGCTTCATTTCCTCTTTTCCCGTCATTGTTGTTTCAGTGCACATCATCTTCATTGCCATCCAGAGAATTTGAAATATGGCATTACTTGACTGGTTTTGTGGTCATTGGTGCTTCAGTGCTTTTCCACCCAATGAGCAATAATGTGGAGTGTGGAATGCTTAATTTTTCCTGTTGGAGTCAATTCATGGTTTGGTTCACAAAACGATTTTTTGTACTGCTCTTGAATGTAACTTTTATTTGTACTAATGTCCAGGGTTTGTTACACAGTAGTCATTCCTCCAGGAAGAATAAGGTCATTGGCTAGGCTGTGGATTCAATTTTTTACGTTGTCAGTGAGATAATCACGAAATGCACCAGCAAAAAACATTTATGGTAGTTAGGAAGGCTCACCAGGACAGAGTTCTCTTAATTTGTAGAGGCAGTCCAGCATTAAAATTTCAGTCACCCATTCCTTTTCTTGATTTTGAACAATGATGTCATGAGAGTACAGATTTTCATTTTTAGGGGTCTTGGCACTTGTTTTCCACATTCAGATTAAGAATGTAAGAAGTCTGCTCCCATTTTCTGTGAGTGCCAGTATTACAGTTATGCACTGTTTCTCATACGCTTACTGTTTGATGTTAACTTCTTTTGTTCCTTTCTCATCAGTCATGTCATTACGTGGAATACCAAACCAAATTTCTGTCTCATCAGCTTTTTCTGTTTGGCCCACTAAAAACTTCTCTTTCTGAATTGTTGTGTTATACTGCTGATATTCTTGATGTTTTTTTCTCACAATCCCGTTGAAGCTTTTGGCATATTGTTCTGTGGCGTCATAGAGAGAAGCTGGCCCGTTTCATAAAGCGATCAACTCATCCATGGCTAGCCCTGAACATTTGTCTCGGTGTATTAAGAAGTGCAGACATCTCTTTTGCTTTGTATCTTATGGAGTAAGTGCTCACAGATTGCTCATTCTTCATCCTTTTATACACAAATTCCAAAACTTTTATTTCAGTGTCAGAATGTCTTTCTTTCTGAGGGACAGTGTAATTCTTTCCGGTAGTGGTAATTTTAAATAATGTCGATTTCTATTTCTTCCATAAGCAATCGATATTCTCAGCTACATTAAGATCTCACCCTGTCCTATTGTTATCACATTTTTCAGCGTAAATAATTGCTTTGTGCTTGAAAGCAGCACCATATAATGTTCTTTGACTGCCATCCATTTCATGACTATTTAATGCAAATGCACTACACAGTAATAAGCCAACAGTAAAGTAACAAAGTTGAGAATTACAGCAATACATTGTGACATAAAGATTCAAATTCAATAATGTTGCTGGTGAAGGGTGGTTCCAGATTTTTACTCGAATGTATTGCGCCACTGCATGTTATGTACAACGAATCTTGAATACTGCATATGGTAGGCCTAATAGAAATTGCGCAGTAGATTCATTTAAATTCAATACTTACGATATTTATATATAATAACTTTGGCTGTAAACACAATGACATGGATACCATTGCATACACTAACAAAAATTAAATACTACTTCTAAGCAAACACTGGTCTAAACCGTGTTCATTAATTTGTTTGATACAGTAATAGCTCTGTGTGAAATAACTGCGATACCTGAGCAACGTATCTTTCTTTTTTCACACATCATTTAGTCATCACAGTGCAGTTCATGACTGTTTTGAATGATGCATTCACATAAAAGTCACATATGCATATACACAGAAGTACACAGTCTCACATCTTCATGACTTTGGTTCTTCTCAAATAAATTTTCGTGAAGTATGGAATGAATACAATGTCTCATTAAGTTTAAGCTTCTGATTATCTCAATAATATTGTTTTTACTCTCTTTGAAATATTTAAATACAGAGGCCCCCAAATGTCTTGAAAACTGACAGAGCATTACTTATGACAAATCTTCTATAATGTGCTGACTTGACAGCTTGGGATACAGTTGAACATAAAATGAACACATTTTACTACAAAAAGATTTTTGAGGTATTAAATGTACATTTCCATTTCTGGTTTTTGTAATGCTAAACTAAAATTTCTATCTCACATGTTGCATCTTAACTTATGTTATGGCACATATTCCATGTGTGTGCACTTTGTTACAGAAATGAAGATGACAGAAAAATCTGTCAAAACCGGTTGTCTAAAATGAAGAAATATTTTATGAGAGCTAGCTTGTTGAATGTTTTTAGGAACTAAATCAGATCGCTCCTTCAGTAGGGCCTACTCTTAAAACGAGAAAATTCAACCATTATTCTACAAGTCGTTTTCCATTCCCCTGTTTGGTGGCATAGTTCTTACATCTCATCATTAAAATGATCAGAATCATAATCCCAAGCATAAATTTATGTTGCGGTCTGTTAACTTCTTCTTGAAATTGTAATGCATTATTATCGGAGGTACATTCACTTCCTTTTGTGTGATGAATGTGTGACTCTTGATATGCATAAGCCTTTTAATGTTCCTGTAACTTGGCAGATTATGTATCAAGGTTCTTAGCAGTTCACTGTAGATGGAGATGATAACAGTATGTTGACTGTTGTGTCAGATACGATTTGTATTGTAGAATATGAGATACTAAGGAGGTAGAGGACGAAATCCAATGCTAGCACAAAGCCTATTCCTTTTGAGTTGCATCAAAACTGCCTCCAGATATTACATGCCCTGAAAATTAATGTGTCCATTAACAGTATCTGACGCTTCCTGTCTTAGAAACCATAGTGGTAGATTGTAAATCTGATGCATGAGATTGTTCTCACAATGTGGTGATCAGGAACTGTTTGTCATCCATTACCTCACCCCATCACATTATATAAACACTGATGAATATTTTTCGGTAACGAATATTGAAACCAGGTACTGCAGAATTGAGTGTCACTACATTACTGTGTGTCAGTTACCGCATCTGTATAGGTACGAATGTAATTAGTGAACTACAGAATAATTTACTCTTTATTTGCAGAAACATAACAAAATATTATAACAATCTTGTTAATGTGGGTTATAGTGGGTAGCCCATCTGTTTGTTCATAATAATTTCCGTCGAACAGAAAGTAGGTTGATGTAAGCAAGATTTCAAATAACTTTGTTAGTGCTGGCCCAAGATTTTCTCCTATAAGGCTTATGGAGTCTAGTAGAGGCACCGTTGTGAAGAGAGATACCATGTTGAAGCTGACCATGAGGTATTCTTGGCCTAGCCGGAAGTTCTGGAGCTGCTGAATAAAATGCCCCGAATTTGGTCTGTGAAGCTGGCATTTGTCCACAAAGGGGCTGAGCATCGCTGTCAAGTATTCCGTTAATTCATATCTTGGTGCGCCAGTGTTGCTAACAATTGGAGGTAAGAGACATTTCTTGCTTGTAGATTCTAGGTAGACCATAAAGTCAATGTGGACGAAGTTTCTTAACCGTCTTCTTGTCTGGGAATGTGTACTGGAGAAGCTCGATGATCTTCCTCTTCATTTGGTTGGTGGGATAGTCTTCATTTCTCCTGTATGTGTCGTCCTCTAATAGCTCGTACAACTATTGTTTGTTAACATGACTTGGTTGCAGGACCGCACCATATCCTCTGTCTGCTGGAAGGATGACTGTCTCAGAATCTTCTTATAGCCGCTTAAGCTCTTCTCTCTCTTGCTTGAAGATTTTCGACTTCGGTGGAGCTGCCCTGATAAGTGTACAGCATCTTTCACGTCTTATTTCCTCTGCACCATCCCTCAGAAGTCAAAAGCAACCTATTCCACAGCGCTAATAGATTCTGCTGTTGGTGTATTCGTCGGTGACGGTGACCGAGCGGTTCTAGGCGCTTCAGTCTGGAACCGCGCGGCTACTACGGTCGCAGGTTGGAATACTGCCTCGGGCATGGATGTGTGTGATGTCCTTAGGTTAGTTAGGTTTCAGTAGTTCTAAGTTCTAGGGGACTGATGACCTCAGCTGTTAAGTCCCACAGTGCTCAGAGCCATTTGAACCATTTTATTCGTCGGTGTTTGTGCGAAATTTAGCCCCTTTCCTGGTACAGACAAGGTAACATCGTCACTTAATTTCTGTGTACAGTTAATGACAGTTCTTCCAGTTTCTTGCTACGGCTTAGCTGCAAGGCGTTCGTATTATGCAGTCTGTCTGCGGGTGGCTGATTGCCATGCCTTGCTGGCTTGAGACCAACTAACTTCATCTAGCCTCTCCCACGAGTCAGGGGAGAGCGTCAGCGCCAACTGCAGGTGGAGTAAGAGGAGTTCTCTTGAGGTGTACCACGTCACGGCTACAAACAGACCCATTAGAGGACGACGCATACAGCAGAACTGAAGAAAAACTTTTTAACTGAGTGAAAAGGAAGATCATCAGCTATCTCCAACATACATTCTCAGACAACAAGATGATGAAGAAACTTCGTTCGTGAACAGCAGCGTCACTTAGACTTAACAGGCTACCTAAAGTCCACAAGCAAGAAATGTCTCTTTGTGCAATTGCTAGTAACATTGGCGCACCAACATAAGAATTAGCGAAACAGCTGACAGTGATGCTCAGCCCCTTTGTCGGCAAATGCCAGCACCACATACGAAATTCGGCGCATTTCATTGAGCAGTTCCAGAATTTTGGGCTGGGTGAAGAACACTTCATGGTGAGCTTCTACATGGTATCTATATTCACAAGTGTGCCTCTAAGAGACTGCTTAAGCCTCATGGGAGAAAAGTTTGTGCCATCACTAAGAAAGCTGTTTGAGTTCTTGTTTACGTCAACCTATGTTCTGATCAACGGATATTACTACCAAAAGAACTAATGAAGTCGTGATGAGCTGCCCACTGTCACTACTGATGGCCAGTGTGTTCATGGGGACATGTGGAGAAGAAGGCGTGCTGTAGGTAGTTTACAAACCCTTCTTCTTTTTTCGAAATGTAGACGCCACATTCGTAATCTGGCCACGTGGAAGACGTCACCTACAAGACTTTCTGCAACACCTGAATTCGTTACAGCAGAACATCAGATTCATGTTGGAGACGAAAGCCATCAACTTCCATTTCTGGATGTGCTCATCAAACTGAGACCAGACGGCACGCTAGGACATAGTGTCTTCCGAAAAACGAAACTTGCAGATTTGTGCTTGCATATCTCCAGCTCTCATGCCCCTTCACAACGAAAACGTGTTGTAAGCAGAATGGTGCACAAAGCACGCTAAATCTCGGACCGTGACAGTCTAGCAGATAGACTGCAGCACTTACAAGCCGTGCTCTGTACAAATGGTTACAGAAACTGCGATGTGCAATCTGCCTGAAAACCGAAGAAGCCAAGACTACGGGTGCTACAGAGATTTTTCCTTACGTCGGGAACACATGAGCAAAGGTCGGAAGAATACTCTGAGAGCACAGCATGAAGTTAGTGTCTCGTTCACCATCCAAGGCGAAAACTCTATTAGGATCGTTCAAGGACGACCTAGGATCCCTGAAACCTGAAGCCTACCGCATCCCTTACCAGTATGCAAAAACGCATGTGTGCCTGGTATCTGACCAGTACAGGAGAGATGCAGTAAGCATAAACGTCACGCAGACATTCAGACGACGAAGTCCGTTGTGGCAGAGCATTGTATCTCCCACAGAGATACCATGAAATACGGCAAGACCAAGTTGTTACCACAATCTAACACCTTTTTCGAATGTGTTCTCAAAGAAGCTGTGGAGATGCGGCTGCATGATGGAAAAATAAATGAGTACAGCAGTTTTCTATTGAGCAAGGACCTGGACCCAGCCTTGCACATGACTAGAGCTCAGCGACAGTCTACGTTGATGTCCAGAAGATGGCAATAAGTCAATTTGCCAAACTATCCCCCGTTTTAGACGACGCCACACGGCAGAATATCGACACTGGAAAAATCTAAAATCACAGCAACAGGATTAATGCAGGAAGGACGGTATCTGATGTTCTGTACCTAAAATTTTATGGTGTCAACTAACTCCATATAATTTGATCCATATTATGGAAGATTCTGGGTGTTTCTGTGTTGTATCACCTTGTCTGTAATACCCTTACACATACCCTGCACTTAGAAAAAAGATCAATTCTTATTAAAAGACTCTCCTGTTAGCCCCTGCTTTCTAAACATTTAGGATTCTTTGAGGATTTGGGGGACGGGGAGAAATTTCTTCTTTCTATGTTGTTGATACTAATGTTTCCCCCGACATAATATGTTAGTTTACATCACTATTCTTTGGAGTTACCCATGTCATTATTAATATCAAGTACTTATGGTATAAAAGTTTCTACGATATAAGAGAGATTTTGGAGATACATTACAATTATACATATCTAGTATACTAGAATATACGCTCCAAGACAAAACAAAACAGCACACCACAAACAAATGGCCCATATGCGACGGATATCTGTAGATGTGATATACAGTCTGTGACAGAATTAGTGAGGGTAGCGACTGATGATGGTCGAAGTAGAGAGGATATAAAATGTAGACCAGCAATGGCAAGGAAAGCGTTTCTGAAGAAGAGAAATTTGTTAACATCGTGTATAGATTTAAGTGTCAGGAAGTCGTTTCTGAAAGTATTTGTGTGGAGTGTAGCCATGTATGGAAGTGAAACATGGACGATAAATAGTTTGGACAAGAAGAGAGTAGAAGCTTTCGAAATGTGGCGCTACAGAAGAATGTTGAAGATTAGGTGGGTAGATCACGTAACTAATGAGGAGGTATTGAATAGGATTGGGGAGAAGAAAAGTTTGTGGCACATTGTGACTAGAAGAAGGGATCGGTTGGTAGGACATGTCCTGAGGCATCAAGGGATCACAAATTTAGCATTGGAGGGCAGCGTGGAGGGTAAAAATCGTAGAGGGAGACCAAGAGATGAATACACTAAGCAGATTCAGAAGGATGTAGGTTGCAGTAGGCACTGGGAGATGAAGGAGCTTGCAAAGGATAGATTAGCATGAAGAGCTGCATCAAACCAGTCTCAGGACTGAAGACCACAACAACAACAGCGACGAACCCATGCACGAGAGCAAGCTTGGAGTGTCTATGCTCTGTAAATAACAAGGTTTACCTCCCGTTCATTCACGTCATCAACGGCGCCTAGATACAACTTTCACCTGCATTCGGCAGTTTGCGACTGCGCTCCCACCCGATCACGTCAGTATGTGTATCTAGATGAACACGTATTTGGATAGGAATTTCTCAGAGATCAAGTATGAAAGGGATGTAGCCGCCGCATACCTGAGGGGACCTGTGTGTGGTTTGACAGCTGATGGCCACGTGACTTGTCAGGGGTTGCCGCTAACCTCCTATGCGCTCCAGTGGACAGGGGACAGTGTCTGCATACGTTGTTTGCATGTCTGTTGCATTATTTTGTGAGCAGGTCTGTAGGTTGTGCTATGCATTATTTGGACAGGTTACGAGTACTGTGCATGTCTACACATCAGTGTACTACATTATTTACGAGTAGTCTGCAAGTGTGTACTGAAATTATTTCGTTAATTTAGGAGTTGTTTGCGTGTCTGGAGAGCGTTATTTAGAAGTAGTTTGCTGGTCTGTGGGCAGTGTGAGATGGCTCCAAGCATGTGTGAGCATGTGTTTTGTATCAGTGTGATAAATGTACTGCACCCCTAAATCAAATGTTCGAAAATAAGTAGGGTGTATTCCTTCCTTACCCTCCCCAGCGGCCCAGCACGGTGTGAGTCACGTTCGCGCCATTTTCTCCCTACAGAGCACCATCTGGGATTAGGTCACGGTAGGGATGACAGTACCCTCTGGCGGCAGTAATGTGTACTAGGTCAGTTGGAGCCTACATCTCGTGGTGGAGACATTGCTTGCAAAATAATAAAGAGTTATGTTTTGCATTGACAGAGTGGTTTTCCCTCCATTTCGCCCCACCATCTTGGATGCTGTCATGCGCTGTGCATGTTCATACACGTTAGGGCGACAACATGGGCTGGTAAGGGGATGTGGCGGTTGGTTGAGGATCATGGTGGAGACTTTAATTATTTTCTTCCAAGTCCATGTGGGCGTGGCATTCGCGAAAATTCATTCCAAGTCCATGGTAGCGCTCTCTGGTGGTTTCAATATGTACTAGGCCTTGTGGTCTACATCTACATCTACATGACTACTCTGCAATTCACATTTAAGTGCTTGGCAGAGGGTTCATCGAACCACAATGATACTATCTCTCTACCATTCCACTCCCGAACAGCGCGTGGGAAAAGCGAACACTTAAACCTTTCTTTTCGAGCTCTGATTTCTCTTATTTTGTTTTGATGATCATTCCTACCTATGTAGGTTGGGCTCAACAAAATATTTTCGCATTCAGAAGAGAAAGTTGGTAACTGAAATTTCGTAAATAGATCTTGCCGCGACGAAAAACGACTTTGCTTTAATGACTTCCATCCCAACTCGCGTATCATATCTGCCACAATCTCTCCCCTATTACGTGATAATACAAAACGAGCTGCCCTTTTTTGCACCCTTTCGATGTCCTCCATCAATCCCACGTGGTAAGGATCCCACACCGCGCAGCAATACTCTAACAGAGGACGAACGAGTGTAGTGTGAGCTGTCTCTTTAGTGGACTTGTTGCATCTTCTAAGTGTCCTGCCAATGAAACACAACCTTTGGCTCGCTTTCCCCACAATATTATCTATGTGGTCTTTCCAACTGAAGTTGTTCGTAATTTTTACAACCAGGTACTTAGTTGAATTGACAGCCTTGAGAATTGTACTATTTATCGAGTAATCGAATTCCAACGGATTTCTTTTGGAACTCATGTGGATCACCTCACACTTTTCGTTATTTAGCGTCAACTGCCACCTGTCACACCATACAGTAATCTTTTCTAAATCACTTTGCAACTGACACTGGTCTTCGGATGACCTTACTAGATGGTAAATTACAGCATCATCTGTGAACAACCCAAGAGAACTGCTCAGATTGTCACCCAGGTCATTTATATAGATCAGGAACAGCAGAGGCCCCAGGAAGCTTCCCTGGGGAACACCTGATATCACTTCAGTTTTACTCGATGACTTGCCGTCTATTACTATGAACTGCGACCTTCCTGACAGGAAATCACGAATTCAGTCGCACAACTGAGACAATACCCCATAGGCCCGCAGCTTGATTAGAAGTCACTTGTGAGGAACGGTGTCAAAAGCTTTCCGGAAATACAGAAATACGGAATCTACCTGAGATCCCCTGTCGATAGCAGCCATTACTTCGTGCGAATAATGAGCTAGCTGCGTTGCACAAGAACGATGTTTTCTGAAACCATGCTGATTATGTGTCAATAGATCGTTCCCTTCGAGGTGATTCATAATATTTGAATACAGTACATGCTCCAAAACCCTACTGAAACTGACGTCAATGATATAGGTCAACACACATTTTGCCACTATCTTCTATTACGGTACTTGCGTCATCAGCTGACGTCACGGTAGCGCCCTCTGGTGGTGGCACTGTGTACTAAGTCAGTTGGGCTCTGGACCTTATGACGAACACCCTGTTTGGTGCTATCTTGGATTACATTACAGATGAGAGTGCCTTCTGGTGGTGTCGATGTGTACTAAGTCAGTTGGAGTGAAGACCTCGTGGTGAACACACTGGTTGGCCATACTGCATGGAATTGTTCAAATAAAGACTTATGTCCAAGTCAATTTCCCACGAATCCTTAGGAGGTGGTGGCGGTCGGACGTGTGACGTTAATACAAGTGTCTTTTCTTTTGTGCCATTTCCTTAGCTTAGTAGAGATATGCGAAATTACATTTGATTACTGCCAAAATTCAAACTTGGTGCCAGTTTGTAGGAAGAGGTGATGGTCGGGTGACTTAGGTTAGTACAAGTGACCTATCTTCCCGCCATTTTCTTATATTAACAGTGAAACCCCAAGTGAGCTTTGTTTACTGGCAAAATTCAAACTTGGTGCCAGTTCATAGGAGGAAGTGGCGATCGGGTGACAGGTTAGTGGGAGGGGGGGGGGGGGGCGTGGCACTTTCCCGCCAAATTCAAACTTCCCACCTTCGGATGGAGAGCAATGTTCTGGACAGAGAAAATATGTTTCTCCTGCTTTAATATAACATGTCTGTATGATGCTTATATCGTCTTTATCGGAGTCAGAATTACGAATCTCTACGTAGTTTAGAGGCAGATAATTAAAAACGTCTGCAGACACAAGATAGCTGATGGGCTTTTCTCCGTCTTGAGTATCTGGAAGATTACTTGTACACCAATAATTTTGTGGGTGTTCTTATTATCGCAGTATACAAACTGCAGAAGGATATTAAACACAATACAACAACGGTTCTGTAGGTTATCTTTTAATTGACGCAACACGGAAAAAAAATGGCACAGAGTAAAGCGGAGCACATTGTAAATACTGTTTGTTGGTGTCTAATTTACACATAAACACTCGTGGACAAGGCTGAATACACTATGCATTCTGTAGTTGTATATTGTAGCCTCCAACCTGGTAATGTCATGCTGCTTAGCCAAGGAAGACCTGAAAGTTTCTCGTAGACGTATGTCTGGATACTTTATAAAATCTATAATGTGTCTACCAGTATCTTTGTTCACTCCTGGACCTGTGATATGACATATAAACCGGTTATATATCCTTACTCTACAGCTGGATCTTAACCACATTACACAGAGTATTCCAACTCTTATCATTGCCGAACATTGCTGTTTCCATAGCGATGTCCTTCTATGCAGATGTCATGGGTTGATATTAAGTAGGTCCACATCTCCACTTAGTTAAAAATTACGGCAAAGTCTTGCATTATGTCCAAAGCCAAAAGTTAATAGGTGTCTACACGTAGCTGTTGGAATATTCCAAGCATCTCTTCCAATAGAACATTCATTTTACCTTCAGCTAATTTCACATTATATGGTATAACTACAGGATTTTTATATTTCCTCGAAATAGTTTCTAATGCTTCTATGCCGATTTTTTCCCATATCCCCCTTACTGTCACACTGTCGTTCCTGTGTAGGAGAAAAGGCAGCTCCACCTTGACACCATGTCTTGCAGTGGCGAAATTGGAGAATTTACTACATAGATAATAGTAAAATGAACCACACATCTCATTCATTAACATTACAAACTGTCCTCTTTCCAATTGTTCCTGACAATCCACTTGATCACAGATTTCAACCACCATAATGTTATCGGAAAACGGTTCTGTAATAGGTGTAAGGGCATTTACATTCATCTTGCTGCCACGCGGGATATTTCGCTGTCTAGGGCGCCTTGTCATGGTACGGGCGGCTCCCCCCGTCGGAGGTTCGACTCCTCCTTCGGGCATGGATGTGTGTGTTGTCTTTAACGTAAGTTAGATTAAGTAGTGTGTTAGCTTAGGGACCATGACCTCGGCAGTTTGCTGCCATAACATCTTACCACCAAAAAAACATCGTCTTGCTAAGTAGTATAGCGTTTTCGGTGTAGTTTATGCTGCCAATGCCAGTAACCAGATTATCCAAGTTCTGCAGCTCTAACCACAAACCGAAGTATTCATCTCTTGGTCTTGTCTTCCTCCCTAATAGCTGAGGGATGTTTAGCACTTCGTAGGAATCCATGTTGACACTTTGAACTACCATGGAAGAGTGATCAGTTTCGTCTCACAGCCCTCCTTTTATACTCTAAAGATCCAAGATGACAGCACTTCTGGTCAAGTGATATCCGGTTATACACTCTGCTTAACTCCTGCCCAGTTGCACTGTATTGTGTGCAAGGTGTCTGCGGAAGGGAGAGAGACTGCCTACCATCCTTGTGTGTGGGATACAGCCAGCATATTAGCCAGAGTATACGGTACAGCACAATATTTGTACACCATACCTGAACATGGTTTCAGGAGGGGATGCAGTTTCAGGAAGGGTGGTACAGCAGAACAAATGGATGAAATAGTGTTGCGCTGTACTCAACCATGATAGCGAGATTATTCAGTGTGGGTTAGGGTGGTGGTGGCGAGGGGCAGTCTCTCTCCCTCCCACAGACACCTTGAACACAATACCATATAAAGTGGAATTAGTTGATGTTAAAATGGATGTTCTAATGGTAAAGCTGCCTGGAATATTCCTACAGCTACGTGTAGACGACTATTACCTTTTGGATTTGGACATAATGCAAGACTTGGCCGGAATATTTAACTAAATGGATATGTGCGACTACTTAATATCCATCTACGACTTTTGTATGGAAAGAGACCGCCGTGGACAACGATAAGATAGTTGGAATACTCTGTGTAATGCGGTTAAGCTCCAACTGTAGAGCAAAGATATATAACAAATTTATATGTCAAATCACAAGTTCAGGAGTGAACAAATATATTGGTAACCACATGATATATTTTATAAGGTATCGAGACAGGGATCTATGAGAAACTTTCAGGTCTTCCTTGACTAAGCAGCATGGCATTACCAGGTTAGAGGTTACAATATACAACTACAAGATGGATCGTGTGTTCGACCGTGTGTACGAATATTTACGTGTATTAGACACCAAAATACAGTATTTACAATGAGCTTTGCTTTACTTTGTGCCACTTGCTTCCGTGTGGCGCCCACCGCACATTACATCCATAGCGATGTTGTGGTGCAGTTCCACAACACGTCACATCCGGACTAATGTTTGAAGGTGGATCTGCTGCACATTATATCTGGAGCAATGTTGGGTGCAGATCCACAACATACCACATCCAAGCTAGCATTCGAATGTTGATTTGCCGCACATTCTATCCAGAGTGATGTTCAGAGGCAGATCCACACTTGAACGATGACTCTGCCTTACTCTGGGTCATGGGAGCCATCCATGACACATGCATAGACACAGACACACAGAAAAAGGAACAAACACACAGCAAATGTAGAATGTGTGGTTGGGAGTGATTAGATGCATTCGAGTACAGTGCAATACTATGCCGCCCGATCAGAAAAATAGTTCATTTCCGCTAGGTGTTGGCAGCTCTGCTACATTTAAAAGCAATTTTAGAATATGGGAAGAGAAAGGAAGTCATGATCCCATGTGTAGAAGTGACATAAAATTGGTAAAATTACGAAACAGACGAAAAGTACGTATAAAGTGATGGAAAATACGCCGAAATGTGGGGAAATCGAGGGAGTACTTACATGTCATCTGCTTGGCGCTGAACAATTCTCGTACATTGGAATGTGTATGTAGCAGCAAGAGGAATATGAGAAATCGATGACATGGAAGGGCCAGAATCCAGGAAAACTGTATTGTTTTTTGTCGAGGCAATGTTATACTGTATGCCTACTCAGACAATAGTAATACACGTGATTTGACTGCTGTCTTTGATGCTTTTCTGGAAAAAACAGAATCATCTGCCTCGAAACTTACTTGCATCTGTGTTAAATGATGACAGAGAGTGGATGGAGTGACCAGTTGAGATGGAGTTGTAATGAGTTAGATAGATGCTGCATTCTAGAGAGAGAGAGATGTTGCTGCAGATCATTTGACCATTTTTTCCCGTTGTTATGACAGGATGCATCAGTCATGTGACATAGCTTGCATTCGAATTGTGTACAACCACATGTTCTGTGTGTGGCTTAGAACATTGTCTACTTGCGATCGTTAACTGCAAACCTCTCGGTCTCAGAGGACTTGCATCTCATGTGTGATGAAACATGACCGTCATGTTTCGACACATTCTTCTAAAGGAATGAAGATTTATGCGACGTACCTTACTCCCCTGCCGCATCTTGGGTATAAAATCGAGTCTTCAGTTTCATAACTAGGGTGATACTAAGTTAATGACTGGTGTTTGTGAGGACTGCAATCCCCATGGATACATGTGCTTGACAGACGTCCTGTTTGCAGAGTTAGTGACAGCATGACGTGTAATTTCGCATGTCAAACACTGCTGCTAAGCGTTTGCCTCTTTCTATGCAAGCGACAGTCTCCGTTACTAACGATCATTTTATATAGGACTGGTGCGAGCATAGTATAATTTCTGAACCGTGATCGGATGTGAACAATGGGCTCTATACATCTCAAATAGGAAAGCTACACTGTGAATGTATCACAAAGCATCGATGTTTTAAGGATGTAGTTTTTCATTTTAGAGTTTGTGACTATAGTTTATCGTAGAGAAACCCGCAAGGAGAATGTATGCCATGGGCTGGAAATATATTTCTTACATTGGGATAGTAACAACATTGCATTCCATGTGACGAATAGGTTGGAAACCGCAACGATCCAACATTACCGCCTGTTTTTAAGTGGAGAACCGTGTAGCCTTGAGAGTCCATGTGCCTATGATCTCTCATACCAATATCTTTTTGGTACTGACCCTAAACACTACAACAATACTTCAGAATTGATAGCGCTTTGAACTCTGTCCATCTGGAGAATAATGCATAAGAACCACCTGTTTCTTGTTCTTAACTGTCTATTATATCATCACAACACTTCCATATCTACTGTACATGGAGGAGGGGTGCTAACCTCTTCGACAAGAGCGAATGTGGAGAAATATTGTGCTCCTGGATGGGTGTTGGACACCAGTTTTGGACTCGATCCGCTCTGTCCCTTCATGAAACATTGAATGTAATGGTCTACTTCTGGTCAGCTGCAGATTAAATCGGTGATAGTGTTGCAGGCAGCATTGGTCAGGGACACGGTGAGGACAACTTCCAGTCTCTAGCTTTGGTCTACGAATGCGAGAATGATCTGTGACTCTCATCTCCATAGGGAAAGTTGGGAAATCGTAATCGTAAATTACACACCATCATCGAAGTGCTAGAAATATGTAGATCACTGTCTGATATACTTTGGTGCATACATTCGAAAATTAACAATGAATGGACCTACTGCACAGTCATCTACACTATGTGATCAAAAGTATCTGGACACCTGGCTAAAAATGACTTACAAGTTCGTGGCGTCCTCAATCAGTAATACTGGAACTCAATATGGTCTTGGCCCACCCTTAGCCTTGATGAAAGCTTCCACTCTCGCAGGTACTCTCGATCAGGTACCGGAAAGTTTCTTGGGGAATGGCAGCCCATTCTTCACAGAGTGCTGCACTGAGGAGAGGTATCGATGTCGGTCAGTGAGGCCTGGCACGAAGTCGGCGTTCCAAAACATCCCAAAGGTGTTCTATAGGATTCACATCAGGACTCTGTGCAGACCAGTCCATTATAGGGATGTTACTGTCGTGTAACCACTCCACCACAGTTTGTGCATTATGAACAGGTGTTCAATCGTGATGAAAGATGCAATCGCCATCCCGAAATTGCTCTTCAACAGTGAGAAGCAAGGAGGTGCTTAGAACATCAATGTAGGCCTGTGATGTGATAGTGCCACACAAAACAACGAGGGGTGCAAGCCCCCTCCTCAGAATTTTACTGTTGGCACCACACACGCTGGCATTCGCCATACCCATACCCTGCCATCGGATCGCCACATTGTCTACCGTGATTCGTCACTCCACACAACGTTTTTCCACTGTTCAATCGTCAAATGTTTATGTTTCTTACATCAAGCAAGGCGTTGCTTAGCATTTGCTGCCGTGATGTGTGGCTTATGAGCAGCCACTCGACCATGAAATGCGAGTTTTCTCACCTCTCACCTAACTGTCATAGTACTTGCAGTGGATCCTGATGCAGTTTGGAATTCCTGTGTGATGGTATGGATAAATGTCTGCCTATTACACATTACAACCCTCTTCAACTGTCGGCGACGGTTCAATCCCACATCCGGCCATCCTGATTTAGGTTTTCTGTGATTTCCCTAAATCACTCCAGGCATTTGTCGGGGTGGTTCCTTTGAAAGGGCGGGGCTGACTTCCTTCCCGTCTTTCTCTAATCAGATGAGACTTCCCCCAAACAACCCAACCCAACTCAACTGTTAGTAGTCTCTGTCAGTCAACAGATTAGGTTGGTCTGTATGCTTTTGTGCTGTCCATGTCCCTACACGTTTCCACTTCACTGTCACATCGGAAACAATGGACCTAGGGATGTTTAGAAGTGTGAAAATTTCGCGTACAGATGTTTGACACAAACGATCCCCAATCACCTGAATACGTTCGAAGTCTGTGAGTTCCGTGGATCAGCCCATTCTGCTCTCTCACGATATCTAATGACTTCTGAGGTCGCTGATATAGAGTACCTCACAGTAGGTGGGAGCACAATGCACGTAATATGAAAAACGTATGGTTTTGGGGGTGTCTGGATACTTTAGATCACATAGTGTATCTACCTTCACAATGGTACTCACAAAGTAGAGGATGGACAGTTTTACTATGACACAGAAGTTTGGAAGCATGCTGCCATGCCACTGGTCGGCGTTGTATAAAAACTGGTAAAATTGCTAAAATTGATTGCGCTATCGACTGTGATGTTTATTATTGCAGTAAATTGGTGGTGTCTTTTCCATCCCACCCATCCACTTGTACACTGTTGATCACCACATAATGATTGACTGACATCACTTGTTTGAGATGGAGAAAGAGTCTTAATGGAGGGGCAACACCTTCCAGGGGTGAGTAGCACCATAACATTGATCATGTACATGACTGCAATATGAGGAATCAATCGAAATGGTACACCAAGCCATCAGCTATCCCGTCACTGTGAAAGATGAGTTTAAATATAAAGGTCATGAATCACCTTTGGACAGCAGTTTGGAAACGCTCCATCATGCTGAAAAACTCGGCCAGTTCCCTTATGTTGTCACTCTTTTCTTTCAATCCTCCAGTGTGTGTGTGTGTGTGTGTGTGTGTGTGTGTGTGTGTGTGTGTGTGTGTGTTGTGAGAGCTTTTGTAGTTCGTAGGTTTTCTTTGTAAACCAACATCTGAATCGTCTATTTCTTTCTCCAGTCTGTAATTTGACAAATGCAGAGAAGGTATGCTCTCGAATTCCAGTATGTATCTAATTCTTTTCCTGTAAGCTATCTCTTTTATGGCCTTAACAATTAGTTCTGCTCCATGCGGCAGTTCTTCTAGATGAGAGCATTCAATGGTTTCAGTTTTTCCTCTTGCTTCCTGGATAATATTGTTGTTATAGCAACAGCATTATTCAGGAAGTAGATGATTCATATGTGGATTTAAGCTATAATTAAAAAATTAAATGGGACATTATTAAAACTACATCTAACAAAAATAAGGAAAGGGTTGTTTGCTGTATGTAAATATACATGGAAATGATAATAAAGATTTTGTACTAGAATACTTACTTGTCCTATTCGCTACCCTATCAAAAATCGTAATGTATTTCCTATATACGTTGATCAATGTTCATGTATTTCAGGTGGTGATAGTGTGTAGTCAGGTGACCTTGAAATGTAGTTGAAAGTATAGTAACCCCTTTTCTTACCCATATGTGGGAGAAGATTGCAAGTTTCCTGAGAGGTTGAAGTGGTGGGAAGGGGAGGGGTGGGGGAACAATATGTTAAAGACCTGTCAACAGAATGAAGGATTATCTCCATGGGATCATAAACTGTCAATCAAAAAGATGGATTTTCCTCAGGGCATCATTACCTGTCAGTCAAAAGAGAGACATAGGCTTGCCCCTGAATGCATACTTGCCCCTCATGTAGGCAACCCGCAATAACAAATTGTGCTTGTGCTGCCCTTGTCTACCTACTAAAGTCTGACATACGGTTCACCGATTTTGATAAAGTTTTGGAAGGATGTTCTATATTGAAGCCCGCATCTCGTGGTCGTGCGGTAGCGTTCTCGCTTCCCACGCCCGGGTTCCCGGGTTCGATTCCCGGCGGGGTCAGGGATTTTCTCTGCCTCGTGATGGCTGGGTGTTGTGTGCTGTCCTTAGGTTAGTTAGGTTTAAGTAGTTCTAAGTTCTAGGGGACTTACGACCACAGCAGTTGAGTCCCATAGTGCTCAGAGCCATTTTTTTCCTATATTGAAAATAAAGAGGCATGTTTCGGCTCTTTGCTAGAAACTCTCTACTTCTTTAAAAAATCAAGGATATAGTTAATTACAGAAAGTCTTGTTTTCATGCTGTAGTTCAGTTACCCTTAATTCTTCATGTGGGAATGCTAGGACGGCGGTCGAGTAATGCCAGCATGGTAGCTCAGCCTGTTCGGAAATTTGGAGAAAAAGATGAGTTAAATATTCAACGATCAACTATAATAGGTGCTACCCAACGTCCGTCCCGACCACCTGCAAAGGGAAGAAAGAAGGCAGAGGGGCACTGTCGAGGTGTTAGACTAAGATACTGTGGGTTCGTGTTGGATTTGTGGTCCTTGTTCTCCTTTATTCGACATTTTTATCCAGTGTGTCTGATAACATTCTAATAACAAGAGTACTTTCCTTTGCCTTTGATTGAAGTAAAACATCGGGAGGTGTAATTAATACTCAAATAAGTACGCATTTTTAAAGTTCCTTTCATTGTACATTAAAAAAAAAACCATTAGTAAATTATTGTGCAAACCCCAGGTGATCATCTATTTGTGAACATATTCACAACGAGTGGGGTGAAACTTATCATAGAAACAGGCAAGACATAAACAGGTGTCTCACCATATGCAACACACGAACGAAATCTCGCCGCAATGCTCATGGGAAACATATCTGATTCAGATTGCAAAATGTACCGCCTGATTCAGAGAGGTGAAGAAAGGTATTCCTATCATTTGAATATTGTCAGATGGACCGAAGAAAATATCGGATGAAAAAAAAAAGCCATGACTAAGAACACGAACGAACCAGCAGTTTGGTGGTCTGACACCTTGAATGCCGACTTCGCCTGGCTAGATGCGTAGACCGAAGGTAGCATTCCGAATGCAGTGACAGCGGCGCTCGACTGAGATACGCGACAGAGACAAGTATCGCCTGCGATAATGACACTCTTAGTTTATATTATTTCGTATGTGAGCTCGTATGCAGGGCGCGATAAGAGTCGCGCTGTAGATCATATCCGTATCTGTCGCGCATGAAACGGTCGAGACTGGTGCTCCCAAACCAGTGGTGTCGCGTGTCGCCGAGCGTAACGGCTTTTACTAGCGAACAAAACGAAAATTGATCGATTTGGTCTGTGTCAACCCCCAACTATATGACTTCAAATTACATGCATACAAAAATACCCTAAAGGACAGTATATGGAAAGATACAGGGAAGGAGTTCTATAAAAACAGTGATCATTATTTTTATATCTACCCACTTTATTTGCCGTTTACTCGCATTTACATAAGTATGTATAAGCATGATATATAATTCAATAATTTTCGTAAATATCGAAATATATAGATATCTTTATATATGTTTAGTTGTAGCTAGTATTCAAATTAACTAGAAAAGTTCAGCGAATGTCAATTACGGTTATTTGTACCATTATCTTACCATGATACTCTGCCCAGTGTACTGTTTAAACTTATTTCTCGTCTCAAATCCGACATTGTTTGAAAAACCTCCGTTATATGCCAATTCAAATAGACTTGTTGACTGAGTCGGTGTTTCAATCGATAGAAGGGAGTTGGTTGACCTTTAAGACAAGCATCCCGCGGAATATTATGTAGGCAACAAGCTGTTATAATCAGGTCATCAACTGATTCTGGTAAAACTGCAGCTGTTGTATAAAACACTCTAAATAGTTGAGACGACAACCCAAAGACGTATTCTGCTACTCGAAGAGCACGGCACAAACGATATTTAAAAATTTCTTCATCCCGATCTAGTCGTGCAACTCTTCGAGGGTATGGCTTCATCATTTAATTACTCAGTGCAAATGCTTCATCACCTGGTATGAAGTGCTCCATAAAAATATCACTGTTTGGAAGGCATTTAGATACAGGGAAATTAAAGTTGTTCTTGGCAATCTTTTTCCCCATCTCGAATTTTTGAAAAATACGGCTGTCACGTTCTTTGCCATTAGAGTCCATATCTACAACAATGAATTTGTAATTGACGTACACTATTGCAAGGAGAACGATGGAAAAGTAATTTTTGTAATTGAAAAAAAAGACATCAGCTGTTTTTTGGTTCTTTTATGAGCACATGTTTGCCATCCATACATCCATACAGTTTGGTGTATTCCATTTCCGCCAGAAATCTTGTTCAACGTGCTTAAAAGTATTTTCATTTGGCGAGGGCAGAGCTATTATCATACTTTTTTTTTTTCTCAGTACATTCAAAACTTTCCTAACGATCCAAGAGATGTAGCGGTCAGATATGCGATAAGCGTAGTACAAACATTTATAATGTCCCGTGATCTTCGTTGTGACTGTTTCAATGAAGTATTTGGCCCTTCGTTGAAAAAATATTTGCTTGAGATGAACCTGCCATTCCATGTCTTGCCTGTTACAGACAACATTCCTTCCTATTTTCCAGGTTTACAAGACCACATCCTTGAAGAACTTCAGTTCATGAAATCAAGTTTCTGCCTCCCAACACCAGTCCGTCACTCCAGCCTATGGGCCAGCAGATTAATTCTAACTTTAAGAAGCTCTACACTAAGGCACTCTTCGAGTATTGCCTTGAGCTGACCGAAGCTACCAGTCTCACTCCCAGAAAGTTTTGGGAACAGCGCTTCAACATCGTTGCCTGCGTGAAGATGATCGAAAAGGCATGGGAAGGGGCTACCGAGAGAACTCTCACTTCTGCTTCGAAGAAGCTTTGGTCGGAGTGCGTCGTCGAATGTGACTCTGACGCATTTGAGTCAGTACCTGTGGAGCCTGTAGTAAACGAGATCGAGTCTTTGGCCAAGAGCATTGGATAACAATGATATTGATGAGCATGTGGAAGATCACAGTCAAGAAATGACCACCGAAGAGCTAGTGGAGTTGCAGTTGTGTTTTGTACCAGGAAGTTGTGGAGAGAGGTTCTTCAGGGGAGATGGAGGAGGTAACAGCAAAGCAGCAATCTTCTGGCACAATAAGAGAAATGCTGAAAGCATAGGCAAAGGTAGCATCATACATCGCAAAACATCACCCTAATAAGACAGTGTATACGAACGCTAGAAATTTAGCTGCCGGTAATGCTGTGTCGCATTTTCGCCAGGTGTTGAAGGGTCAGCAGAAACAAATGACTATAGATAGTTTCCTAGTAAAAAAGAATTAGTTATGGATCTTGAATAATAAAATACATAAAACTGCATGTATATTTTTTTTAATAAATGGCATAAGATAAGCATTTTAGTACTTTCTGTGTGGAACGCATTATCGCATTGTACACTAACCTGTATGGGATGAATTGTTTCGTTTAACGAGTGTTTCGCACTACGACCAAGATTCTGGAATGAATTGTGCTCACTAAACGAGGTTCCACTGTATTATGTTTTCATCATTTCTTTGGGAGTGATCACATTCGCATAGATACGAACACATACATCAGGTAAGGAGGCATACTTCACTCGCTCACCGGGCGTACAAATTACTTGCGTCGAGAAGAGATCCTTACCATACGATACACGTAATGCCACTGATGGCGTGCTTTGTCATCAAACGTTTGCGGTTCCCACTCGAAGGCCACTTTCTTTCGGCTGCTAATAGAGTAGTTGTGCAGAATCAACTGTCATTAAATATCCCTTACCTTACACCTCGCTGTTGCAAACGGACGTTACACCACGTCATACGCACATATCCTACGACGGAGGTTGAAACACGACTGGCTCGTTTGGCAATCCAATACCGTGACCACTTAACCACGACGGCGTTACTAATTTTGGCTGCTCCATGTTGCTTATCCTTGGACTCTTCACTCCTTTTATTTTGCTTTTATTTTCACAGTCCAGTACACCTACCTGTTTTCATGCTTGATCTGTGTTCAGTTTCTGACGGGCTGTCCACTGCGCCCTCTTACCACTAAAACAGAGGGGGATGCGATAGGAAGTTTCCCTTATTAGCAAGATCTTTCTTGTGGCTGCTTCGAAACCCGACTCACCTATATAGGTATACACATTTTGTCCTAAGTTTTCCGCAACATATCTCTGCTGTTAACGCATGTGGCTTTCGGCTGTAGATAGACAGAACACCGTGAGAAATATGTCCACGTTAAAAATTTAGATTCCTACCTGTTTTGTATATTCAGCATTGGTAGACACAGCAGAATATTTCCATCTTTATGAATTTAATGTGAGATATGTCTCCAGTTATAGTATTTCTACAATTATTCTTTAAGGCTGCTAATTTAAGAGAACCCTGGATTTCACATTCCCAACATCTCTCACTCAGCGGACCCTGCACGATGAGCTTTCCACTCATTGAATTTTCATTAATAAGGAGGGTTGCGAAGGGATGCGAATTTTCCCCTCAACGATCCAACTGTAATTCAGCACACATAAAATTCATGACTGTGATGTCCAATACTAGTAAGTATCTTTCGTTCAGGAGCAGAGTCTCAGTTATAAACATTGTGCCTGTGCATACGATATCGAGGTTCTGCGTTCAGATTAGGAAGCTTTTCCAGTATGTAGTTATTTGACCTTATAAATTACACCTACTATCGTGTTTGGTATTAACAAATGCATACCATATGTGCCCTGAAGACTCTGTTTAAGGACATTCTTTACGTTGAAATATGATGTGTCCATGGAGCACATTGACATTATGATTCGTAGCTACATTTTCTCGGTAGCAATGATGGTCTGCTCAGAACATCTGCACATAACCAGATTTTCCATTGCCAGTGGGGAGTGAAGTAAGAACAACCTCATCCAGTGTGTGAAAAGTATATTTTGGTAACTCATCCAACAGTTCTCACAGGAATTATGTGAGTCATCAGATGAAAGGATTGAGTCGATTTTTAGATATAATATTCCCTCAATTGGTTATTGGACACATAATATATGTATTTCTGAATATCAACTACACAGAAGAAGTGGGACAAGCTATGTTCTGGTGCATTTTGTTACTTCGGATGCCTACATCAGGGACAGGTATGCACTCAGGGGCAAACCTCTTGTTCTCCTTTGATTGATAGATCCTTAACCTATTGTTCTGCTAAAAAGATCGTTCATTTTGTGTGACATGTTCTTAACCAATCGTTCCCCCATCTCCTCACCTGCCCACACCCTGAGGAAACCTCCCCACTCGCTGCTACAGGTACACTTCCAGATCTGAGTTATTGGAACAGCCCCTCTCACACTTATCAATTTGATTGACTACTTAATTAATTTCATAAATTAAGTAACCTCTCCCACTTGGGTAAACCCCTCCGCACCCACCCTGGCGTGATCGGTCATTTGGAGGGAATTCGATTGTAGTGTATGAAATATTGTTTAAACAATTTAGACAGTGTAAAGAATATTGTTTAGTTATTTATGGCAGTGTATGCGACATATTTTATTTATTTAGTTAAGGAATATGTCGGGAAATTGATTGCTGAGTATGGAATATTGTTTATACAGGGTGTTACAAAAAGGTACGGCCAAACTTTCAGGAAACATTCCTCACACACAAATAACAAAAAGATGTTATGTGGACATGTGTCCGGAAACGCTTAATTGCCATGTTAGAGCTCATTTTAGTTTTGTCAGTATGTACTATACTTCCTCGATTCACGGTGATCAAATTGTAAATTTTCACAATCAACATGTGTGTGCTGATGAGAATCTGCACACAATTGTGCAATCACGTCATCAACACATTTTCTGTGAACGTTTGGGCAGGCATTGTTGGTTATGTCTGGATTGGGCCCCATGTTCTTCCACCTACGCTCAATGGAGCAAGTTACCATGATTTCATACGGGATACTCTAACTGTGCTGCTAGGACATGTGCCTTTACAAGTACGACACAACATGTGGTTCATGCACGATGGAGCTCCTGCAAATTTCAGTCGAAGTGTTCGTATGCTTCTCAACAACAGATTTGGTAACCGATGGATTGGTAGATCCAGTTCCATGGCCTCCATGCTCTCCTGACCTCAACCCTCTTGACTTTCATTTATGGGGGCATTTCAAAGCTCTTGTCTACGCAACCCCGGTACCAAATGTAGAGACTCTTCGTGCTCGCATTGTGGACGGCTGTGATACAATACGCCATTCTCCAGGGCTGCATCAGGGATTCAATGCGACAGAGGACATTTTGAACATTTCCTGTAACAAAGTGTTTGAAGTCACACTGATACGTTCTGAAGCTGTGTGTTTCCATTCCCTGATTAATGTGATTTGAAGAGAAGTAATGAAATGAGCTCTAACATGGAAAGTAAGCGTTTCTGGACACATATCCACATAACATATTTTCTTTCTTTGTGTGTGGGGAATGTTTCCTGAAAGTTTGGCCGTACCTTTTTGTAACACCCTGTATAAACTACTTAGGGGATTCAAGGCAGTGTATGGAACATAGTTTATATATTTATTTAAAGAATTTTTCAGGAAATCGATCACCACCCCTGCCACACCATCCCCACCCCCCTCTTCCCCTCCCCTCTCCACCTCCCCACCTGTGGAGAGGAAGGATCTCATGAAGGGAAAATCAAGGGCATATTGTTTTTGTATATAAAAATCAGTTTGTGGCGTTTGGATTTCACTTGCCCATCATGCTCTACTGTTTGGGTAGATGCAGGTCTTGTAAGAAATAATTATATATATCGCATTTTTTCCCCGATTGCGCAAAGGATACCGTATTGAAACACACATTACACGTAATTAGACACAGTTAAAAATCCCTTCGATCGCAAAGCACAAATTGACCGCTGTCCCCTGTCCACCGGACTCACAGAACGCTACCGCAAACGCCCCTAGGAGTCGGAATGCAACAGCGGCCCCCGCGAGGCGAATACGCGGCCGTCAGCTGCTGAATCATGCGCAGGTGTCAGTTCGCGTCCCAGAAGGATGAGATGGCAGCATCCCTTTGATATATGACACCTGAGAAATACCTGTCGAAATACGTGTTCACCTAGATACCGTTGCTGGCGCTATGATGCACAGCTGCGGGTTCAGCACTGAGAGAAATGTAACGGGACAGACCGTCCATTACTTATCAGTCCCTTCCTGCAATTCGTAAAGTGCTGCAGCAATATTTAACTGTCGCTTTTGTAGGAGCTTTCATGATGTCTCTGCTTGCCTGCATGGAAATTCTTGCCCTAACTGTACCTGTTTACGAAAATAGCCCAGAATAACACCGAATGCATTCTTCCTGATGGGCCTAACGAGACACCACGTGTTCCCTTTCTGGAAATCGTGACTTCCTGCTTTCAACATACTTCTCAGAAACGATGTACGTTCCCAATGCTACAATCCCTCATCATGTCTGTGCACACTTGCGTAAACACTGTTAATCATAAAAAACAATTGTAGTTTTTCTTTAACATAGCTTCCGCTAAATTTTGCTTCAAGTTATTCCATTGTGCTATTACTCTCTGTGCGTTCAGTATTGTCTTCTTCTTTAAACACATTTTCCACTGTAACATGTTGCACTTCTTATGCTATTTGCTGGAATTTTGATCCTTAGCGATGAGATTTGGATCGAATGTTGTCTGAATGTTTATCCTGTGTTCAGTAGGTAACCTTAAATGATGAGTCTTCAAGTAATTCTCAGCTTCGTCAAGTTTTTCAAGAGCTCTTGCGGGATCTAGTCTATATACTCTTCAGGTCCACAGGAATACACACACTGACATGAAAACAAAACTTGCTATTTTTTCATGCCTTATAGTTATAAGAAATTACATAGAATGTTCAAAATTATTTCCATTGTGTCTGGAAGGGCCTAACAGGGAGTACTGCATATGATACATTGGATCTTAAGCTATACAATTGTTATAAATATGCTCAAAAATTAAGCTTGTGTGTGAAATCTGCTGAAGTAATTTCTGTCATTGTTAAGGCAAGGGTACACTTTACATGACACACATCACAAATGTCAATGAGTTTAAGCTTGGGAGTTGGCACTGTGATATGTTTTTGTGCTTTTTCGACATATCTTCAGGTCTATGCTTTGAAAAACCGTTTTTTGCAGCTGTATGTGGCATTGGTACCACATTCCTCTATTTTTGTGCTTCCATTTCAACAGTCTCTTCAACTGGACCTCTCCCAACTGAGGCTCAGTTTTTGTGCACAGTAGATGCTCTACCACATGCACTATAACGTAGCAGTAGTCCAGAACACCTTTCTTTTGTAGCCCACTGATGACATCTAAGACATCCATTCTGTATTTCAGCTAGGATGTAGACAGACAGAAATTGAAGATACGAAAAAATGTTCTAATTGTCCACTCCTCTGTTTTGCTTCTAATCAAATATTAACTTTTTACTTGAACTAACATATCGACAACTCCCATAATAGTGTTGTATTGAGATACAGCACATGGTCAGTCCATTTCCACGTATTTTATTTCTCTCTTTCGCACCATCATGTAAATTTATTTTCAGGTTTGAAACCAAATGTAGTTGATACTAGGTATATCCCTCTATTATCAAAACATTTATTTATGGCAATTTTACCATCCCTCCAAACCACTCAGCTGATGATTGTCTCTTCCAGTCATCTTCATAGCGGAATGTGCTAGAAACAATATTTACTTTATTAGCCATTTGTGCATAATAATACCTGTTGTTGCAAAATTTAATTATAGTAATTCATCAAGTAATAAGATCAAGGTAAAATATCTGTTCTGAAAATACATGACCCTGCAACAACTGTGTCACATAGATTCAACACTGCTTCCCTCCAACATCTCCTTCCATACTGACATCTGGCGTGAACAGAACACTGTTGTATTTCAGTCCATCTTTATTTTTCTTTCGTGCAGTCAATAGTTGTTGAATTGCTGTACTCAAACAAAGTTCTCTGAGTATGTCCAAACCCTAGACCCTTCTTAAGTATTTGGTGCTGAGCACCTTTTGCATGGCATTTCACCACAAATAGCTCTGCTGTAAAAACAGAGCCCCACATCACACACTCCGCACGAATAACATCATATTTAATAGGTCACGTATTCTAGATTTTGTTCCCGTTCTTTTTAGTACTTCTGTTTTCTGTGTAGTGGTATTGTTGAGATTTTGCCCTTAATTTTTTCCTTTTTTTCTCACATGCACAGGAAACTTTCCATTTCCTCACTTCTGGAGTCACATATTTTGTTAAACGACACTTCAATCCTACACTTCAATTCTAGTTTTGAACTGTAATACCCATACAAGAACTCACGATTAGTAATCGGACTGAAAGCGTGAACACACTAAAGAATGGCCTGACACGATGGAAAGTGACAGTAGTTATTGTTGCCTTAGGTCTGGTTGGCTCTGTTATTGCTGACTGCAGTTTAAATGTTATCTCTGGGATTTATTTATATTCATGTCATTTCGCTGTGACAAGCAATACAAGGGAATTGTCGTGTGTTTGGCCAGTATCCTACAATTTACTGTGGTACATTGTACAAGCGTTCAACTTGTCGTATGCTCCCATAAGTATCATATGAGTTGAAACAAAAAAGTCAATTTAACTTCAAATAGAACAAACGATTTACAAGTATTAGAATCTCTTGTGCAAAGAAGAGAAAATTACACAGTATAGCAAAGACACAGTACATGCCTCATGAATTTCTTTTATACCTGAAGAATTACAAGAAGATCCTCAAAAATGTCGGAAGGATTGCTAAAACAATGGCAAATGACAAATAGATTGAAAATTCCGAACACAAATCCACAGCTATATGGGTAGTTACAAAGAATCAAACAGCAAGTGAAACTAAACAATATAAAAATATAACCTTACGTTGTGAAGGAAAAATGATCTCTTGCCCGACAAAAATTGCAGAGGCTTTCAACAAATATTTTGCAAACATAAGTGAAGAGTTGGTGAGTGGAGTCGAAGAACATAATAAAACAGCACTTCCATCATCCAATAGCACAAGAAATGTGTCTACATCATTGTTCCCTTCACCTTCAAACACAGAAGAAATTTTATCAGCTATAAAAACCTTGAAAACAGGGTACTCATGTGGAATTGATGGCGTACCAGATGTGATTATTAAAAAATGCTGTCTTGCCTTAGCCAATCCCTTGACACACTTGTGCAACAGCTCACTGGCATCAAGAAACTTCCCTTCATGCTTAAAAACAGCAAAACTGAAACCACTGCTCAAAAAAGGAAATCCAGAAGACGTTTCAAATTATAGGCCAATAGCCCTACTGCCTGTAATTTCAAAAGTTTTAGAAATTTTTTTTTAATAGGAGATTGGTGGCCAAACGGTTCTAGGCGCTTCAGTCCAGAATCGCGCGACTGCTATGGTCACAGGTTCGAATCCTGCCTCGGGCATGGATGTGTGTGATGTCCTTAGGAAAGCTAGGTTTAAGTAGTTCTGAGTTCTAGGGGACTGATGACCCCAGATCTTGAGTTCCATAGTGCTCAGAGCCATTGAAAAAATTTTTTTATTCCACTAAGAGTGCAACATTTGAATTTCTTTATAAAATCTATGGTAAACTGAATGTGAGTAGTTTGTGACAGACATAGTCTTGATTTATCCGCAGTTCTCGCCATCATTGACGATAGTGCCTTACTGCAGAAGCTTGACCAATTAGGAATTAGAGGTATATCCAATGAGTGGCTCAGGACATATATATGTGGCTGCGAACAGGTGGTTGAAGTGCAATATACTGACCATAACAAAATCACCTACTTCTATTCAGGATATCGAAATGTGAAATACGGCGTTTCTCAAGGATCAGTATTAAGGACCCGTTCTGTTTCCCTCTATGTCAATTATCTCATATATGACAGGTATTGCCAAACTACCCTCCAATTTGCAGATGATGCAAGCTTCCTTATTAGTGGGAAAACAGAAGAAGAACCAAAAGACACTGCTATCCAATCAACAGTATAGAACAGTGATTCAGCTATAACAAGCTAATTATAAACAAATACAAGACAGTAGCACTGAACTTCTAAACTCTAAAAGGAAGGCACCACCCAGACATACAAATAGAACTAAGGGACAGACCTCATAAAAGTGTTAACAGCACAAAATTACGAGGACTTTGGCTCCAGAACAACACTAAGTGGGAGGGAAAACTGAGCAAAACCTGCTAGATGATAAGGATCTCAAAAGTTGTTGCAGCAACACCAGCCTGTTAAATGTATACTTCTCCTACAAGCATTCTGTAATTAAATATGGCGTAATCTTCTGGGCCAATGCACCAACAAATATTAAACTTTTCAGGAAGCAAAGGAGAATATTAAGAATTATTGAAGGGATAAACAGTAGGAAGTCATGCAGACTCATATTCAAAAAATTTTCAAATCTTCCACTTCCTTACATTTTTATCTATGGAACGTCAGTTTCCATAAAACATTATACCCATAGACAACCACATGTCTTATTAAAACTGAAGATGTACATGCATACAATATAAGACAAAAATCTGAACTTCATATGAAACAGGCGAGAAAGTCATTGTGCCAAAAAGGCATTCTACATATTGGGATAAAATTTACAATAGTCTGCATAACGACATTAAATCAGTAAGTAAACTTAGTAGTTTTAAGGCTGAACTAAAGGCATATTTCACTAATCATTGCTTTTACAGTCTGACATAGTGCCTAGAAACCAAACAACAAAAGTAAATAGAAAAACTGCTACTATTCAGTCTCACAGTATCTTATGCAAGAAAAAATGTAATTTGTATCTTTAATTGTAGAAATAAGTTATAAATATACAGTATTTCAAAAATTTGTAATTATTAACTGTATAGATCCAATTTGTCATAAAAATTTATAAAATTTATGTTTGATATTTGAAAATCCAATAGCCAAAAAATGTTTTCTGTCCAATATCCTGTGTACAATATATGTACTTAAAAAGAGATTTATATGGACAAATAAATAAATAAATAAATAAATAAATAAATAAAAATATGCAATATGAATATTGTACTTTGCATGTTGTCTCTACTGTTTGTTGTATGTATTTAAATGTTAACTCGTTGGCTACGACGTTAAACAGTAATTTCTCTGGAAGGGGATAAATTCGGCGCAATTTCTGGATGCTGTTGCCGTTATTGCCCGCGCTTCAATATAATCGGCATTTAATCAGTCTTGTACTCACATGGGAAAAATAATCGCTATTCATGTCTACACTGTTTTTATCTCTATAATTTATTATTACGATTTACATAAGTACCTTTTAAATATTTTCTGTTCATGCTAGATTTAATGAAACGTACTTAGTTGAACAGTACCATTATTCAAACAGTACGATGCAAATGCAAACTTTTGCAAAGTGACTGGGAAACCACTTCTCACAATATTTTTTTTTTTTGTATTTATTCCCTAATAACGGCACATGCAATTTAAATTATTCCAGGCACAGAATGAAATCAACAACAAGTTACGAAGCACTGCTCACTGAGAGCTATAATCCAAAAAGAAAGGCTTAAATTTATTGCCTAGAAATTATGTAAGTAAATTACTTTCAGTGAAACACGTTACTGCAAAAATTCAAAGCTATGAATGATTTTTTTAAATTTTTCTTCTCAATTTTTCATTACCTATTCTACATCCCTATTCCTTTCATCATTATGATAAAAAATTTTAGTTTAGGCCTAAGTACGGAAATTATGATAATTTTGCCCTCATATTGGTACCGTATCGAAAATCTGAGGGAATCCATCTAGTTTTTGTTCCATGTCTGTTGTAATTTCATCTAATTGCTCTGCATACTTGTACAGTACTGAAAACTGCAAATTATGTAAACTTTATATTTTTGATGCACAGTACGGTTGTTTATACTGAGCCTCTTGAGATATGCTAGAGCCATTGCAGAAATAGGAACTCAAATTTTTCAATTTATGAAAAAAGTGGTACATAGAACATAATTCCGTTTCACCTGTAAACTGAAGTATATTATAAGGCAGTGGTGCCGCTCGATTGTATGAACGGAGTATTGTGGTCAACAGGTAATGCAGCTTGTAACGTTTAAAGAAAGGTTGAGGAGAATTGGGGTAGACTGAAGACGTCTTTAGTGAAGAACTGACACTGTCATGGCTGCCATTTAAGTTTCATAATAGTTCCTACAGTGACCCCTGGTTGGACTTTTTGTTTTACATGCCATAAAGTAATCGATATTGAGCATAAAGTGTGCAAATTTGTGAGCGATTTGCAAATATAAATTTTAATAAACTAGTAAAAAAATGAATACTGCTGATAGGGGTAAAAACATAATTTCATTAATAGAAACCATTCTGAAAATTGTAGCGGTCACAATGGAAAGATACAACAACAACTGAAATGAAAGAAAAACATTTATGTGTAATGACGATCAGCGTGTACGTATAATAATAATAATTCTGTTCCTCCACATACTATGCCTGCTGTATATTTTTCCATATTATATTTCACGTCAGTTCTTTTATTCACTACCGTAAAGTGGAATCACTTTGCCCCACTTTTGAACAGTTCTTCAAACAAATTCATGTACGGTATCGTTGTTTTGTAAAATAGCTTTTGAAATTGAGGAAGGTGTATGCTAGAGCAACGTAAAAACCATCTAATAACGTAGAAAGACATGACAGATTAATTTTTGAAATTTTGTAATGTTTTACAAGTTGGAGTAAAGTAGGCCCTGTGTTGGATTTCTTTGCTCCACGTAATATAAACATTATTGTAAGACAGGATGGTAGTTTGGGGCAATGTTACTCTTTTCAAAATTTATTTTTCTACCTTATAGGACCATAGTAAACCACCATTGGTGAAGTTTTTGGTTTCAAACGGAAAAATAATAAAAAAAGCAGTGTAGTGCACCTTTTTTCGTTCAAGATGTAAAAAGGTTTCAAAAGTGAACAGAATTTAGTGTTTTTTTGCTATCAAAGAAGAGGGCAGTGTTTCATTAGGTATTCAGGTGTGTCCAAATCTCAGTAACTACACCAGGAAAATATTTTCCACAAATTCATCACCATTGGCCAACTATGGCACTGAAAAAATACTGCTTTCATTCAAACGCTTTGAAAGGTTTACACCTTCAATTAAATTCTCCCATTTGTGAAAAAGTATATCTTTAGTTAAAGGTAAGTTCCAATTATGAAAAGATGGCGTCATGATATTTGTGGTTGCACCATCTTTGCTGCTAAAGCTTCCATTAACAAGATGGTAATATTCATTTTCAAACTGTATAATTACAAACGCACCAGTCTGCTTGCTGATTGGCTTTCGCTTTTCCTATGATTCTGATAGAGGCACTTCATTCTCTGTGCACTCCCACTTAATTTGTTCTCTTTGTTTCCCAATCTTCTTCCAAACTTCCATCAAGAATTTGATCTATAAGCACATAATCAGCACTGTTTAGATGTTTCTTTTCTTAGGTTGTTTACTAGTACCTGTTTCTGTTGGAGAAGCATTATGTGACATATCAAGTAAACACCATTTCTTATGGATTCCAGGTATTATTTCACATGCCCTCTCATCCATTTACACAAAGCAACATTAATCTCTTAGCATTACTAATTTTCATCATAACAAGATTCGTCCCAATCTGAATTAGGTCTAAAACAACTTTATCAATGGTACAAAGTTGCCTCATTTTTTTTTTTCACCGGTGCTTTAGATTCTACAGCCATAAATAATGTGTTGATTGTGACTCTGTGAGTATGATATGATTTAGACAATGGAATTTCTATACATAAATGCATGTTATTTTTCTTCATTTTCAGTAGTTTTCCAGTACCGAAATACCACTTTATCCATACAAAAACTATATAAATAGTTCAATAGTACAGTAGTACAGATGTGGTTAAAGGAAAATATTGATGATAGCGAGTGACAAAATAATTCCAACATATCAAATAGTAGAAACTGTTAATTGCAGGACAGAATCAAAACCATTCCCAAATGTTCATTAGAACAGGTGTTAGGCAGGACTGAATCTTTTTTTAAAAGATGGAGAGAAGCTACCCCTGCAGAGACAAAGAAGTCCTGCTGTGCACTACTCTTTCCTTATGTGTACTATTCTATTTGTTACTCTTCTTTTACCCTTGATACATAACATGCTTATTGTATTTCCTAAGATTTATATCACTTGGAGCATTTAAAGTTATGTAGTTATGTTACTACTATAGCATTAATTCTCATGTACCAGTACTGATATTTTTTTTAAATGAAGTAGCTCGTTTTAATAAATACTACTATGATGAATGTAAAAGTTTAATCCTACTGATAGGAGAAATCAAAGATATTTTACAATAATTCTGAAATTGTTGGGAAAACAATATCAGTACCACAACATAAATAATGTACTGTATTTGAGAAAAAAACTCATTTAGTATGCAAATTTAACAAATACACCTTGTATTAATATCAGAAGTTTTTATTTTATGCATTTACATTGTTTTGCTTGGTACCTCTCTTAAAGTAAAGCACAGACTGTAAAAAACACTACTTATATGCAATACGTTTTCGACAGACAAGTATTACATTACTGTAATTATAATGTGTTTTAGGGATCCATTAAATGTCAACTGTGCAGCCTACATCAGTATTTCTTTGGTGGAAAATTATGTGTCATTTAATGACCTATCCTTCATACAGTGACTTACTGTGCCAATTATCAGAATTATTAAAATGGTGAATATGGTAGGGGAGATTGCAGTTAGCTGAACCTCAGGTTAACTGGACCATCACATTAATTAACAATTTAAGAGGGAAATTTATTTTTTCATACCATAAAGTTGCTTCCTTGTGTTGGAAGTTCCATCTGACTGGGAATACCATTTTAACTCATATGGTTGCTGTATGTTAGCTAAATTCACAGATGTATTTAAAAATGTGAAATTGTTTTTCACATCTATTAATTCTCCTAAATTTAAAACAGCAATAATGCACGATTCTGTTTCTTCGAGTTAAATTCTCTGTTTATTACTTTGTGATAACACCATAAAATGTAAGATGTGCATGGAGCCATTTTCACACTATTTTGAAGATTTTTGGCAAGGTAAAGGTGAGGTTACTGAGCCAATAAAATCTGGGGTTAGGTGGACTGGTTCAGTTAACATATGAGTATAATGAGCAACTTCATAGAAAATCCTGCTAATTCACCCAAAATTACCATATAAGACATTGCAGCCTTGTAGGGTTAACATAATTTTTGGATTTTATTGTTTCCACCATCCTGAAAAGCTTTAGTGTTAGCGATATTAAATCTTTCAGGTCAAACATATTTACTTACCTGGATTTTTTTGTCATCAAATGCAATGGACAGACCTCCACTAATTCAGCAATAACTGCCTATGACTCACTAGCAGGAGCCTGGCAGTTGGAAATGTGGAGAATATTGGACATCGGGCAAAATCAGCAGCCAGAAATTACAGACTCTGTGCAAGTTTGCCCATATTATAAGACTGGTACAAGGAAAACATCAAGAGGTAAAAATTAAAGATAATCAACTGTCTTTACCAGTACATCCAGTTAACCAATAATGAGATACTGCAGCAAAAGACAGAAGCTCAAAATATTTGCCAAGAAAACATACATTCAATGAAGCAAAGCCTTAGCTCGAATGGCCAGTATTGGAAGAGAGCAGCAGCAGTGCTGATGATAATGACTGTGTCCAGTACATTGATTTCTCTGATACTGACATGTGCAGAATTGGTGATGAAAATGATTACCTTTGTTACCAGTTCTGTGTCGTTCACCAGCCATGGCTGGACAGACAGAGTCAAGTTTACAATAACATTACCAGTACTGCAATAAAATTAACAAAATACTGCATTTAAAACTGCAATGTTTAAGTGGGTACTATAAAAAATAAATTTAAGAATTAGATTACAATACAAATTACAGCAATAAGTTGTTTATTTAGTAAAATGACAGAGTTGATGCTGTTTTCATTGGCACTGAGTTGCAGCTCGGGTAGACACTGTTCTATCAATGGAGAAGTATTTTTATTTACTGTACAAACGTCACTATTTGTGCATACACTAAGTTTAAGTT
Organism: Schistocerca serialis cubense; assembly: GCF_023864345.2. Classification (NCBI taxonomy): domain Eukaryota; kingdom Metazoa; phylum Arthropoda; class Insecta; order Orthoptera; family Acrididae; genus Schistocerca; species Schistocerca serialis. The sequence continues at coordinate 530,925,576 of NC_064640.1, forward strand.
CTAAATTGTTCAATTGGTAATGACTGAATATCTTTAGGTAGAGCATTAAATACTTTTATGGCCACCACTGGGAAGTTGTTCTGCATCTAGTTAATTGACAACTTGGTCTGTGTATACTGTCTTTACAGTGAGTGCTGTGTTGATGAACTTCATTTCTGTTTCTGTACATCTCGTGATATGCCTTTGTGTGAACAACAAAACTGAAAATTTATTTTCTGAAAACAGTTGGAGTTCCGATTCTGGAAAAAATTTGTTTGCAATGGTCATTTTGTTTTACTTGAGACAACGATCCTCATTGCTTTCTTTAGTAACAAAAGCTCATTCTTGCAGTCTGCAGAATGGCCGCACAGTAACAGCCCATAGCTAATGTGGCTGTGGAACATTGCATAGTACACTGCTAGTAGGTACTGTTGTGAAAGGGCACTTTTTAATTTCTTCAGCAGGTACAGAACCCACAAGAGTTTGAAATATATGTTTGATGTGGTGTTGCCAGGTTAACTTGGTGTCAAAGAGAAAGCCCAGAAGCTTAACAGCTGCTTTGGCACCCAGTGCTCCAGTATCACTTAGTCTGTATATCAGACTCTGCATCTTGTCTTCATTAATTTTCATCTTCTTCATGATGAACCAGGTCTTGGCCTAGTTGAGTAGGACATTTACTTGATGAATAGCTTGAAATACATTCCCCCCTTTTGTGGACAAAGTCGTGCCATCTGCAACCTGTTAGGTGTGTCCATTGGAGCCTATGTCATTAATAAAAATTGGGAACGATTGGGGACCCCATACTGAAACAGTGAAGAAGGAAACTTCATTGTAGTCAGAGTAGAACAGAAATCTGATATGAGTGGTCACTAACATGTTGCTCAAGTCTAAAATATATGATGATGGCTGTGAAGTGAAACTTTTGTTAATGTTGTTTCTACTACAAAATTTGAAACTGCAGGGGCAGAAGGAATCTTTTGTTGCTTGAAATCAAATAACTGCCATACTACCCAATCGAATACACGGAACTGTTGTTGCTTGAAATTAAGTAATTGTCATACTACCCAATCCAATACATGGCACTAAGGTTTGCTACGAAAACATGATTTGTTTCTAGCTTGATGTCACTAAGTTCATTGTGCACTAGCTTTGTTGTTTCCATAATTTTTATTTATTTATATAAGTATCAAGATGTATCTAGCATTGTTAGTAATGATGTCACAATAATTTTTTCACATAGGGTCCTGTAATTAATTTACTTAACTGGCCAAACATAGCGTCAAAGCTCTTCTCCAGCTCTGTAAAATTTGTGTGAAAGGATGCAAAAATGCCTGTAATTTTCGTGTATGTGGTCCTCCATATTCATGAATAAAAGTTTTTAAAAGACCCATTCTTTAAGTAAGATTACAAAGGAGGGTGTATAGGGAAAGTCTTACATCCTTTCCAAGTCAAATGTTTGCTCCCACACAACCCTGGCATTAAAGGCATACATATTTGTTCAGATGCAGACCCTTCACAGTCACAGCCCTCAACCGGACATCGTTACCCTACCATCCTAGTTCAGAAGCAGATTTCCTGGGCCATCACATCCAATCCTGGTATCACTCATCCCTCCAAAAAACAACCCAGGAGTATACCTTTTGTCCTTCAGTATCGTCCTGGTCTTGAATGTATTAATCAGCAGCTTTTACAATGCTACAACTTCCTAAAATCGTGCCCTGAAATTGGGTCCATTCTGCCTGACATTTTTCCCATCACACCTACAATAGCTTTTCATCAGCCTCCCATCCCCACCCTCCACTCCCTCTAAGCACCGAAATCTCCTGTTCAGGCCTCATGCTATGTCTGAACATGTTTTCTTACACTATGGTCCCTACCTCTGTCACCATCCCCAATGTAAGACTTGCCCCCTGCACCCTCTTACCACCACCTATACTACCTCTGCAACTGGCAAAAAATGTACTATCAAAATACTGGTATGTATCTGTGCTTCTGATATGACATATGTAGTGTACCAACTGTTATGTTAACACTGTTAAGCCTCTTACATTGGTATGACTATCACCAATGTAACAGTCAAGATAAATGAACTTAGACAGAGGGTTTATGCTGGCAACACACAATATCATGAGACAGAGCATGCTCTACATGACAGTCGTTAGCTCAGAGTGCTGCATTTGGGAACTCGCATTACAGAAGGTCCTTGATTCTGACCACCCACCTGTCCTTAATTTACATTAATTTATTTAGTCTCAGCCTCCCATCCCCACCCTCCACTCCCTCTAAACACCTCCCTCTTGTCAGTAACTACTCGTATTTTTTCTTCACTATGTTTTAGCTTTCTACACCTTCTATTTTCTGGCCTGTTTATTTTTTCCCTCCCCACCACCCCAACCACATACAATTCTCTTAGTTGTCTGCTCTTGTTAACTCTTGCACAATGTTTTGTCCCTATTCTCTGTTTTGCTTGTTACCCTATCTTCCATCTCCAAGCACTTAGGTTTTTAATTTAGTCGAATGCAATCCCCAACTATCAGTCTTTCTTTCTTATCCTGTTTGGTAAGTCTCCCCTGACATGGAGTTAACAGTTGACTTTTCCACACAATCTCCATTTCCTAAGCCTTGCCAAAGTTTACAAATTTCCTTAACATCTATACATGTGTGTTCTGTGCTGCTGTTTGGTGACTATATTTCCTATCTATCCTGTTACATTAAACTTTTCCGTATGTAACATGAATATTGCCACTTAACTTCTGAGTAAAAATATCTTACAATTGAAAATTTTCTGCTATGGAAGCTTTTTATTTGGTCTTTCCAAAGTTTATTTTGTAACTTTTTTAAATGAAATGTCTTTCCCTTTAGGTATTGTATGGAATACAATAGTGGAGAGTTGTACCTCAGAGAAGAAATTCTGTAACAGTACAATTTCTTGTTAAGATTGTAATGGTAAATCTACAACAAATGTTACGCGAGACGTCACCTTATTGGTCATATCCTGTAAGGTAGTTGGGAAAGAAGATATTTTTGTGAAGATTATTTTTCATTAGTCACTGTGAGTAAAGCTAATTTGTATGCTGGTATTGTTAAAGTATTTTAAAGTATCATAAACTTTTTACCTGGGGTTTGTCTCATAAACCACATTTTTATTAATTTTTGTAGCTAATGTTTACTCATTTGTGTGCATAAATTGCCACAATGTACATTAGTAGTGTCATCACAACCAATAACATATCATTTTGTTCCAAATTACGTCTCAGTTACTTACTGAAATGTCTACAGACCTATGAGTATTGGCCCGACCCCGCAGATTCTACTGGTTCCTTTTGGAGTGATGTTAAGTGGAATTTACAGCATATTTTGCTCGAGATTCTTTGATATGGTCTGAAATAAGTACAAATTTCTTTACATAGTGGATTTGTTCCATAACAATGTTATAATCAGTTTTTCTGTCTGCTGTTATTCAAAAGTAACTCTTAGTCAATGATAATGATGAAAATTTACTGAGGATAAAACAGTAGCTCACAATGGTGATCTCAAGTCATTTACCCAACATAAATTGCAAATATCCTTTTGCTAGAAAATATAATATTCAGCAGTAACTAGTACACATGCCCCACCTTATTACTCAATTTTGTTAGAAAGTGACAAATTTGTTTCCGATGGCATTTGGTAGAAATTATTGTCAGCTAATATTTCCACCATTGCTTACTTTCCTTATTAAGTAGTAAAAGTTGCTATGGCAAATGTGGCAGTTATATAATGATGTCTTAGATGTATCCCATTGAACGTAGACTGAGAATGAGACTTAAGTTATTACCAGTCCCATCAATCCTTTTTCTGTCAAGACACTTAGTTCTCAATATCATGTTGAATGAATAACACTTCTGTAGCCATGGGAAATAATTAAGTGTGGATTACGAGCCATTGTTTTCATATCGTGTGTTAACTGTGTGAGTGACACAAAAATGACAAATCACAGGATCTCATTGCATCTAATCATGGCAGTGTCATTGATGCTAGCTGAGTATGCCATGCTTTCAGCAAAGTCTTTAAGGCACTAAGCTATCTACAAGCTAATTTATCAGTTATGAAATATAAGGTTCTCAATTTGCATAAAATAGCCACCTTCAAGGCCAGATGCTGCAATCAGAAATTGCAAATGTCTTCTTGCCATCAGTTGGCCCTGACTAGCAATGAACTGATGCAGTGCATCAAGTCCCTCACAGATTCATTGAAGTGTGCAATCTATTTCTGGACACCTATACGGTTCTGAACCATATCTGTACCATTCTGCACACACAGATATTTCCATAAGTGCTTCGAAACTTTGAGCCGTGATAAAATTTAAGTAAAATACATAGTACATCTCTATAAAAAATGCATCAGAAATAATTTTCGACTGAGGACAGTTTAAGCAAGTACAGCTAACATTATTTGCATATTACTTACATAACATGAAAGGGGAGGCCTTTTCTGGTTGCCATTATTACTCACTTGCAGGTAACGCAAGGGCTTGTTGGCAGTTTATGTTCACTCATTTGCTACATGTTTTGAAATTCACCACTCATATTTCTCATCTACTGTTTCAGATGGCATGAATGAAAACTCAGCCTGGCATCAGAGGACACATTGCTTCTGTCATTTTGAGCCCTTGTGGAATCTTTCTTGCAAATATGGTCATGCTTTGGCTGCTCTATGACCATTTGACATGAATCATGCTCTCTCATAAGAAGATATGGAGCAAAGTCATTCTCCATTACCCTCACTGTCTTATGACACACACCCAAATGATACCACAATGTTTGTGGCTAAGGACGATCCAGTAGTTACCAAGAAGCCATCTGTCTCCAATTGGTAAATAGAGTAATACTAAAACCATTAGTGGTATTACAAATAGCAATAGTATGGGAAAAGAACAGAGTTTAATGTTAACCACTGATCTTGTAATGACATGCATAGTGATAAGTATACTCTTGGTATATGTATTGTCACATTACAGTGCAGCAGATGTGCTGTAATAAGATGTGATGTTAGTGTGGATTATTGTAATAGCTGACACATAAGTATATATTCAGAATATCATTTGCAGTCTGTTCTAGTGGTATGCTTCCAACGTAAAATATTGTAATAGCTGACACATAAGTATATATTCAGAATATCATTTGCAGTCTGTTCTAGTGGTATGCTTCCAACGTAAAAGTTCTGGGTACAAAATATCCCTAGTCTTTTTTTTTTTTTTTTACTCTGTGGAAATAGATCCTTCAGATTAATTTAGTTTAGTTATTTATATGCATTGTAGATCTTTTGTAGAATACTATACCGTGTATGATATAATGTGAACTGATTTGTTTTGCGTGGCATTCAAAAACATTAATATTGAAATGTAATTCCATATTGATGGGTTTATGTAATATAAGTATATTTAGTAGTTCAGTAATAGACACACATAAATATTTAATCCACACTAAGTAAGCCACTAATATATAAAACACAATTCTTCTATGGGATAGAAAGAGTTGGCCAAACTCATTTTTTGATTTTTTGTATTACTTTGTGTTATAGAGCCACTATTTGTTAGGTACTTGAAAAAAGATTTTGCTAGTTTATTAATTCCCTTTTAAGCTAAAATTAGTTTATTCCATACTTAATGTTTTACTTATGACTATTACATTTGCTTCTGAAGAAGTTTCAAAACTTTCATAAGAAAATACTTCTTATCAAATACTGTGTATAAAATTCAAAGTTACTTCATCAGATGTCTACAGTATTACAGTCGATGATTTGATGTTAGCGCTTGGAGCCAAAGTGCCTGAACTGAGCTGTTGGAGAAAGGCAGAGTGTTTCCATTCTTTTGCCATTTAAAATCCATCTCAATTTTTAAAGGAGTAAACTAGGCCACTAACTTTTCATTTAGTACTAAATTCATTGTTGACATGTTTTCTGAAATACATAAGTTATTTTCTTAGTCTCCTTTCTGTAGTTGGTCCATATTATTGACTACAAACCCCGTGAGTATCTAAATGCACAGTGAAGGTGGGATTAGAATCCTGAAATCCTTTAAAGGCATTATAAATTAAAAATATAATACTTATCATACTGCAAGCCTAATTCTGGATTGAGACTACCCTCCAAAGAGCGCAAAGTCAACCCAAAATATGATAAAATAAGACATTTTTTTTTTTTTGGTCAAAGCAAGGTACTTAAGTACAGAAGCCAACCAGTAAATGATTCCCACCATATGGAGACAACATTCATTCACAGACAGGCTCAATGAAAAATATTACCAAAATATTAAATCTCTTGGATGAAGTCTTTTTTCTGCACACATATTCACACAAGCACAATTCATGGAAACATGGGGGCTGTCTCAGGGCGCTAGAGATCAACTGCCAGTTGGGTTCTAGCACCCTGAGACAATGGCTATGTGTGTGTGAGTTGTGGTTGTCTGAAAGTGTATGTGTTTTCTTCTCCAGGAGAAGGTCTTTGTACAAAAGTTTTAATATTTGGTCAGCATTATTCATTGCATGCGTCTGTGACTCCTCAATACCTCCACTACATGGTGAGCAGCAATCTGTTCTTTCCATATTCTTGTTATTTCAACATGTAGTTTTCATTGTTCAGAAAATGTTACCATAAGCCATAATAGAGGCAAAGGCAGAAAGTAATTGATTCTTTGTGTTTCGCAACCAGTGATGATGTAGATTTTTGTCAAGCTGAAGGTAACAGCTATTAGTTTCTTCATATGATGGTGAATGTTGTATTTTCACCAATGGAATTCCATTAGTGTTTAGTCCAATAAATTAAGAAATCTTAGTACATTGATAGTTTATTATCTTCTGACAATAAAATGTCATTTAAAAAAGTTTTTGCGCAACAGAAACTGTAGGAAATATGTTACTTGTATTTTGTAAGCTGCATTGCATTGTCACCTGTTATACATTTTGTAAAATTATTTTCACTATATTACATTTCTTTCACAACCATCTTCTTTGATAGAAGGTTAATTATTTCATTGGGCAGTTCACATTTCATTCTTACATGTACAAGAATTATCATGCATCACAATCACAGGAAATCTATATAAACAATTCCTTTGTAAATAATAGAGTAAACGAGATTGCTCACTGAATAGCAGCAGCATTTATTCATCAACAGGCACACACAAAAGAGAAAGGAAACTTCCTGGCTTCCTGAATGATTCCATTGTTGAGCCAGAGTACACACACACACACACACACACACACACACACACCTGTGTTCCTGTGTTCCTACATTTTGCTGACTGTAGACACAGCTGATAGAATGGAAGTACGCAAGTGTGTGAGTGTGTTTTACTTGTATATTTGTACTCAAGCTTGACAAAAGAGTTATTCCAAAAGGAAGCAAGTTATCTTTCTCTTTAATATGTGCCTGTCGATAACTCAAACACTTCTGCTGTTAGGTGAGTAGCCTCCTTTACTCCTAAAGTCTTAACAAACGATTCATTCATGTGGATTTCCTGTAATGCTGACATGTTTTAAAACATGTAAGAATAGAATGTGGACTTTCCACTGAAATAATTAATCTTGTATCAAAGAAGATGGTTGCTACTGCCGACATAACAATTTTCCTGAAAGTACGTCACATACAGTGGATAAATTGGATTTTCTGTAATGCTGCTTGCCTGAATCTGGGTGCCAGGACTAGTCGATAACAACTTATTTTTACTCTAGCATTTTACTGCTCTTGACCCTTGCAAAAGCCTCTAAAACGACTGGTAATGAGACAGTGGACCTATAGGTGTCTACACAATCTGCTTATTTCAGTTTAGAAAATAATTGTAGCAATGAATAATTTACAACTGGAAGCATAATACATCTTAAAAACATATCGGAGTACAGCAGTAATACACGGTGCACAGATCTTCACAAGCCGAACTGCTATTTTGTAACATGCAATTGAGTTTTGACTCCTCATTTATTTAGTAACTGATTTAGTTTTATTCTTCATATTTTGCTGTACTTGTATAAAATATAAGTGGCTAGTAGAACATCTGCATATTTGCTTTTACAAATTAAATTTTAATTTTGTTTTATGATTGTTGATAGGAAAATTTTACGAGATAATTTTTAGATATGTAGTGGATGTTTCATTTTTTTATCTCAACTTTTGTATCAGTAACTTCTCATGGTAGTAAAGTGTAATTTATACACTTATTGTTGAGATAACTATTTCTCATGCTTCTTCTCTGGAATTGTACACTTATTCCTTGTTACCTGCTGCAACCATGGCAGGTTCAGAAACCCTCTGCTGTTCATAGTAGGGTTGCCATTTCAAAGTTATCTGTTTGATGTATTCTCTGCAATTAATTCCATCAATTGAACCATAGCTATTGGTTATGGAATCATGATCTCTCACTTCCTTCATTAGCACATTTCAATTGCATTATTTATCCAAACATATTCCTTGCTTCCTCTCTTATTCTGTTTATGGTAATTCAGTAGGAAATAACTGTCAGAGAAAGTAATGAATGATAGTTCAATAAGTATTATATTATCATTCATATTATATATGTATATTATATATGTTTTACCATAGTTGACTTTTGACGTAGTGCTGGCACAATGTAGTTGGATAAGACAGCGAAAGCTTTCAATGAAAACTATTAACACAGAGTGTCAATGGCCTAGCCACAATGGTAACACTGGTTCCCATTTGGTCACAGAAGTTAAGTGCTGCCAGGTTTGGCTAACATTTGGATGGGTGATGGTCTAGGTCTACCAAGTGCTGTTGGCAAGCATGGTGCACTCAGCCCTTATGAGGCCAATTTAGGAGCTACCTGACTGAGAAATAGCTGCCCAGTTCTTGAAAACTGACAATGGTTGGGAGATCAGCATGCCAACTCATGCCCCTTGACATGTGGATCCACCTGAGGGTGACATGATGGTTAGTCAGTACAATAGGTCCTTCTGAGGCCTGCTCAGACAGAATTTAATATAAATGATTATCAGGAAACACATACTCATTCATCATTATGATAGACCATCATTGAAAGTACTTAATATAAGTATTTCTGGCACTAAACCTCATGAATCAAATTTTGGGCAACACAACTTTTACAGCTTAGAGTATTTTAAATGAAAACTGTGTGACTTCAAAGGAAGACTTAATTTATATTAATTTACAGCTTACAAACACTTAACAGACAGCTTGACATAGCTTATTAGTTGCAAAACTTATAAAAGTCATCATGAATTTTTCAGTACCATTTAGATAGCTTGGAACTTTAACAATTGGCAGTTCACTAATATCATAACACACAGGAATCCTTTGAGTTGTGTTTCTGTGATATACCCACACCGGTAATAGACGCATCAAGTACACCTAAGACTCATTTTGCTGATAAGACATTTATTTGTACTACCACAAATAATTGCAACATAGCCTTTTTATGATAATGAAAGACATGCTGCTTCACAACCTATCTACAAACTGGATATGTGAAAGTCACTATCATAATTAAGGTTCCAGATAACTACCAGTATTTATGGAAACTAGTCTTGAAAATTTATACATTTATTACTGTAGGGCAGAAAACTGCAAAATATATCCCAGTAGAGCATTTCCAGTACTACTTATATATGCATAAACATATTTGTGCAACTGCAATTTCATTTCTAAGAAGGTTTCTGCTTGTTCATGCACACAATGATTTGTAGCTGCTTGTGCCTGCAGCCTATGTTTTTTAGACTGGAAACAATAGGGGCCTCTGAATAATGTTGAACAACTTGAACAATTCAGTGAGTTTCATTAAAGGCTTTCACTGTTTTATCCAGTTACATTGTGCCAGCACTACATCAAAAGTCAACTTTGGCAAGAAGTATATAATATACAAATCATAAATGATAATACAATACTTATTGAACTATCGTTCATTACTTTCACTGACTGAATTTCCATAAGCAGAATAAGAGAAGAAGTAAGGAATGTGTTTGGATAAATAATGCAATTGAAATATGCTGATGAAGGAAGTGAGGGATCATGATTCCATAACCAATAACTATGGTTCAATTGATGGAATTAATTGCAGAGAATACTGCAAACAGAGAACTTTGGAATGCCTATCATAAGGAGTTACTGATACGAAAGTTGAGATAAAAATATATAAAACATCCACTACATATCTGCAAATTATTTCCTAAAATTTTCCTGTCAACAACCATAAAACAAAATTAAAATTTAATTCATAAACACAAATATGTAGATACAGTATTTACAAAATTGTTTGGAAGGAAATAATTTTATAACTATCTCTATAATTGGTAAACTGTTCCATCACAAGAATCTGATTTGAAAGGAAATAATTTAATAACTATGCCTTTAGATAGTAAACTGTTCCACTATGAGAATCAGATTTCCTGGGCAACTAAGCCTTGTTCATAGTACAATGAACCAAAACACATTTACATTAATATATTTTTAAAAATTAACATTTATGTCACATTTGAAAATAAAAGTCCATTTATATAAAACTATATACATCTTATGTATGTTTAGCACAGCTACCATTAATGCAGCTGTAAATTATTTTGCAATGTCAGAGTTAGCACACAGTTACTCTGAAATGAATTCTCAACATTATTTAATGCCTTTAAAAAAGGCGAATGCTGCAACATTGTAACTGAATATTTAAGAACATAAAATAGCTAAAAGAATAATAGAGAAAAAGGTATGTTTCTAAAACACACTACATTTTATTAATTACTGTTGTCATTGTTGGGACATGGTTTGGAAAGACAGGTATGACACACAATTACCAAACAATTTTATTCATATTCCACCATTTTTTCGGAGTGCATCTAGGATATTATGTACAGACATTTTGGCTGACAACTGTTGTGTAGACCAAGCGAGGTGGCGCAGTGGTTAGCACACTGAACTCGCATTCGGGAGGACGACGGTTCAATCCCACGTCCGGCCATCATGATTTCCCTAAATCGCTCCAGGCAAATGCCGGGATGGTTCCTTTGAAAGTGCATGGCCGACTTCCTTCCCCGTCCTTCCCTAAACTGATGAGACCGATTACCTCGCAGTTTGGTCTCTTCTCTCAAAACAACCCCCAACTGTTGTGTATGGCTTTGTACACAAAAGTAAGGAGAGGTGGGCTACAGAGTGGTGCTGCAACTACCATCATAGGAAAGCTAGACAGAAGCAAAAATTGTAAGTGAACAAGCTAACACAACAAACTGCAGATATACTTAACTTGTATTTCTCCAAACATATGAAGACTCAGAACAAGACAGTGCAGCAATGAATGGCGTCCAGCTATCACAACATCCACAAGGAAAAGTCTCTCTGTACTAAAGCCCAAATGATGAAGCTGGAGCTGCAACCAGGCAGCATCTGCATAACATCACACTGCAAAGTGGCTCTGAGTGCAAGTAGCACTGAGTGCTGCCAATGGCCATCCTATATTGCAGTGAAAGTGGGTGCTTGAGCTACTGAGCCACTAGAGGCGTGGCTCAGGGGCATGCTCCACTGGGTCCACTGGATCCCACACAACTGTCATGAAAACTGGCAATTCCATTGCAATGATGGCTGTTGGGAGGTATTGATACATTATACCGCATAAACCTTTCAGCCATTCTTAAGATGAGTAACTTGCAAGATTTTTAACACACTTCACACTGTAGAGTAAATGTGCATACATCATAAGTAATACTGTTGGTAACAAGAGTCTCAGTCATAGACAAAACTTTATGCTTCTAAGATTTAAATTAACTAGGGAAAGAGTCAGTGAATCCACAGTGCTTCGAAATCACTCAGTTGATTGTTATGGATGACATATTTGTAATGTCATATGGTGGAGAACTGGAACAATATTTCCTTTGAAAGGATAGTGTAAAATGTGTTAAAAATCTTGCAAATGACTCATCCTGAAAATGTTTGGAATGTTTTCAGCTAGAATATGACTACATGTGTTAATAATTTCTTGGATGTACTCCCCAAAAAAAGGATGGAATATTTTATCCACCAGGAAAACTTCAAGAAACAAAGCTTTATTCATAGTTTACTGTACAGAGGATTACAAAGAACCAAGAACAATACAATTTAACATCTGTGTATACCAAACATGTCACATAATTGTAAAATTTGAATCTCAAAATTCCCCCTTTATTTTAACAGGCAGTTATAAAGTAAGGCCTGGTCCCTAAGTTTGTGGCTCTACATTTGAAGTCCAAGCCTTTCAACACATTTCTAGTGTTTCAGTCCAGGGTGAACCTTTGTAAGTATATCAGCAATCATATCTTCTGTTGGCTGATATTCCAGTATGAGCAGATGCACTAATAGATCTAGGTGCATGAAGTGATATTTTATATGCATGTGCTCCATCATTCAGTGGGAAACTAGAGATTGTTACTGGAAAAGTGCTGTGTGAGAGTTTTCCTAAACTGTGGAGAATCACTGCCCTTGCTGCTTTGGTGACTCTATGTATTCAGCTTCAGTTGATGAAAGAGCAGCGGCTATCTGCTTGTTTGAACACAATGACTTTGCTGATCTAGATAAGGTGAAGTAGCAACTTGTATATGAGTTCCTATCAGCATCAGAACTTTCCCATCTGGCTGCTGTGAAACTGAAGATTCTTTTCTTATCCTCAGTATAGGTAAATTTCTTACCAATGTTTCCTTTAAGGTGTATAAGAAACCACTTATTCAGATGCTAGTGAAAAAATATAGGATTTCTGGTGTACTGGCTTATGTTACTGACTGCGTAGCATATATCAGGTTGAGCATCGATGGTAGTGTACATCAGTGCTGCAACCAGTTGGTAGACCTCATCCTCGACATAACTCCATAAAAAGAAGTCTAATGGGGTTATGTCAGGAGAGCGTGGAGGCCAAATCGTTGGCCCATCATGACCAATCCATCGCCCAGGAAAGGTCATATCGAGATAGGCACGGACATCCAAACCCCAATGAGGCAGTGCACCATCTTGCTGAAACAAGACATCAGGGTGATACTGAAGCAGCTGAGGAACAGCATACAGTTGCAACATCTTCAGATACACTGCAGATGTGATGGTAGCCTCAGCGAAGAAGAATGGCCGAATAATTCGATTGTGCAATAGTGTGCACCAAACATTCACCTTTGGACTGCCTCTGGTGCACTCCATGACCTCGCCAGGGGTTGTGAACTCCAAATACGCACATTATGGTGATTCACTACTCCACTGACAAAAAAGGTCGCTTCGTCGGAAAAGGCAATTCGTCTGAGATAACCGTCATCGTCCTCAATACATGATAGTATTTCGACCACAAAGTCATATTGATGTGTACTGTCATTGGGCAACAAGTCCTGAATGATTTGAACTTTGTATGCATGAAACAATAAACGTTTGTGTAAAATGTCATGGAGAGAGCTTTTTGACATCTGTAATTCACGTGAGGCCCTGCGCACTGATTTCGTCGGACTTTGCAGAAAAGACTGCCTTACAGCTTCCACCCTGTCTGCTGAGGTTGTTGGTCGATCAGACCTCGGAAGCTCAGCAACCGATCCTGTGTTCTTGAACTTCTCATATCAGGCTTTAATGCTCTTGACATCAGGTGGATTCTTTCCAAATGTTGTTTGGTAGTGTCTCTGCACTGTGATTGGTGATGTTTCTCATGGTGCCACAGGACACACTGTGCCTTCTCCTGATCGGTTAACATGGCTTCTTGAGCACTGCACCTCATCCACTACTTACGTACTGTGAACCTAAAACAGAAAAAAAAACTTTGATAGTTGTAAACAATTCGACAAAGTTTCATATTTGCATCTTACTTCTAGCCTGAGTTATCAATTTATGTAATCAGGGAAAGTCTTTTCGGACACCCTGTAATGTCATCTACATAAATGAGTATTCAAACTGGAAGCTTTTTACTTTTTCCATGAAGAAACATGGATCAGAATTTGTTGGCTTCAAGCTGGTCGATGTTAGTGTTGAGTTCAACTTGGGATACCAGTGTCAACCAGATTGGTACAATCCATAAGTGGCTTTTCTACTTTTATACATTTTATCATCAAATTTCAGTGTTTGGTGCATGTCACTTGCCTTGTTGACTATATGATTATCCTTCTGTGCATATTTCATTATTTGTAAGAATTTGACCAGAGAGTCCTCCTGTTCCCTTAATATTTCCATACCAGTTTCGTCATTGAGAAACTCAGTGGTGATTTCCAGCTGAAAGATATACAAGTCAAATCTGACTGACAGAACCATGTATAGTCTAAATGATTCAGTTCCTGCAGCTGGAAGTATCATTTCATCAATGTCAATTACAGTAAAGTCGTTGAATCCTCTTGCCTTTTTCCTCAGCAAAGATCCATCATTTCTGTGTGTTTTTTTTCACGAAACGCTCCTTAATCTGTTGATCTGTATGCAATGACCCAAGTGTCATTTCTCATCAGCAACCTCATTTCATCTTATGAGGGGCATTCAAAAAGTAATGCAACACTTTTTTCCAGAAAGCATGTTAGTTTTATTCAGGACTCCAGTACACCATATTCTTCTGTACTCTTGTGCCTACAAAGCCCTATTTCTCAGCATAGTCTCTGTTTAATGTGATGACTTGACATCATCTTACTGGGAGGGTGTGTATGCCTAATTCTCATGGGAGCCAATGTCTTGTTGCATCAATAACCTCCACATCATCTATATAGTTTCCCACAGAATGTATCCTTCATTGGTTGAAACAGATTCAAGTCAGCACTCTTGTGGCTACAAAGCCCTATTTTTCAGCATAGTCTCTGATCAATGTGATGACGTTATGTCACCTTACTTGGAGGATGTGTATGCCTGCATTGTACCTCTCTACTGGTTGTCATGGGAGCCAATGTCTTTGCTGCATCAATAAACTCCACATTATCTATGTACTGTTTCCCACAGAGTGTGTCCTTCATTGGGTGAAACAAGTCAGAAGGGATAGGTAAGCTCTGGCCTGTAGGGTAGATGAGGAAGAACAGTGTAATGAAGTTTCGTGAGCTCCTCCCGAGCGCACACATTTGAGTAAGTCTTTGCGTTGCCATGAATAGGCAGAAGTTGTTTTGCGGTAATTAACGTGTTGAAGTCATGTGTTCAATTTCCTGAGGGTAGCACAATGCAATACAGAGCTGATGGTTGCCCCATGATAAGTGAATAGTGTTTTATTCATCTCATAACATACAATTTCTAATCATATGATTAGTGTACAGGAGACATGTCAAAAAATGGATAACACAACTTAGGCCTAATTGATACAAAGAATTTTAACATTAATATAAACTTTTATTTTTCTTTCCTCCCTTTTGTGAAGGACAGCTACATTTACACACAAGACTATATGTAGATTTATCCTGCTCAAATGTTCAGTTCATTCTTCATGAACTCCTCAACAGTGTAGTAGCAGCGTTTGACAAGTATATCATATAGCTTTGTTTTCAGTGTCTCTAGGTTCATACTCAGAATATTCTTCCCTTTTAGCTTGTTATGAATTTTCATTGCCATATACTGAGGAGACTGCACATATAGGTTTAAGCGATCAGTGGGAAGCATAAAATTGTCTGCATTTCTCGTGTTATACATGTGATTGAAACAGTTTTTCTCGAATAACTCTAAATTGCTGTGTAGAAAGATGATAATATCATAGATATATAAGGAGGGAACTGTTAATAACTGTTGTTTTTCAAATAGTGGGTGACATGATGTCCTTGGATGGGCAGTACACATGTTCCTTATTATTCTTTTCTGTAACTTTAGTATGCGCAATATATTGGTTGAATTTCCCCAAAAAATGATACCATACCTTACAACTGATTGAAAGTAGCTGTGGTATGCAATTTTCTTTGTATTCATGTCTGTTGCACCAGCTAATATTTGCATAGCCAATGCAAAGCTACATAATTTGTTTAACAGGTAGTCAACATGCTTATTCCAATTTAAATTTTTATCTAGGTTTAACCCTAAAAACTTCACGGAATCCACTTCTTCTGTATCCTGATTTTATGAGTTATTTTAATTTCTTGGGGCTTTGACTGTTTTGTTCTGAATTGGACCATGTGGGTTTTGGGGATGTTCAATCTTAATCCATTCAGTTGGAACCATGTTTCTAGTTTGTTCATTGTGTTTATTATGTAGAGAGGGATGTTTTCTGGCTCCTGGTTTTCAATTAATACAGATGTGTCATCTGCAAATAAATTCGATGGAGCATTTATATTTTTCGGTAAATCATTAACATAGAACAAAAACAAAATAGGTTCTAGAATCGAGCACTGAGGGACACCTTGGGTTACTGTTTTCCATTTTGAATAGTAATTTGCTGCATTTGGTGAGTCAATCACTCTTTGTTTCCTATTTGATAAGTATGAAGTAAGCCAATTTAGAACATTGTCCTTGATACCATACTTGTCAAGCTTATAGATGAGCAGTGCAAGATTTACAGAGTCAAAGGCTTTTGTGAGATCACAAAAGATTCCTGCAACTTTATTATCGTTGTCTAATGATATGCTGATCTTGTCGATAAACTTAATAATTGCGTCAATAGTACTTTTTGGTTTTCCGTAATAGTATAATATTTCTCCATAAAATTTCGAATCTGCATAGCAGCAGCGTTTTCAAAGATTTTTGATAGGACTGGAAGGAGGGAGATGGGACGATAATTCCCCATATCCTCTTTTGACCCTTTTTTGAGCAACGATTTTACTTCTGCATACTTAAGCACCTCTGGGAAGCTTCCTTGTTCAAAGGATTGGTTTATTATTTTAGATAGTGGGCATCCTATTATTTTACACACAAATTTAAGGACTTTTGCTGGTATTCCATCCCAACCTGCAGAAGTTTTGTTTTTTGGTTTTAATATAATTTTTTCTACATCTATTGTTGAAACTGTTTTGAATTTTGTGAGGCATTCAGAAATATGATTTAGTCCAAAGGGACATACATTGTTCTCATAATCTGCAACATTAACCTCTGGTTTCACTACATTAATGAAGAACTCATTGAAGCATTTTGAAATTTGAGCCAGATTGGCTATGATCTCATCTTCAAGCTTAATTGCACTAATTCCATGTCTAGAGGCTTTGATACCTAATTCGTGTTTTACAACTGACCACACTGCCTTTGATTTATTCTCATTTTTTAAGATTAATTTATTATTTATCATTTGCTTTGCTGCTTTGACAATTTTCTGAAATATACTTTTGTATCGTTTAACATATTCAATAAATTCAGTTTTTTTTATTATGTCTTAGTTCCTCGTGTAGCTGCCTTTTCTTAGCACTGGAGATTTTTATACCTTTAGTGATTCATTTTAATTTTGTCATTTTATTAAAATAAGTTTTTTTGTGGAAACATTTCACTGAAAGCACTTAGAAAATTCCTTAGAAATGCTTCAAAATTTGCTGTGCATGAAATATTTTTAACAAAGTGCCATTCTGTCTCCTTCAGCTTATCTTGGAATAGAGTCAAAGTTTCTTGGTTGAAGATCTTTTTTACGTAAGCTTTTTTACATAGGACTCCTCTCCCTGCTCTGGGTAGGTCAATGAATAATGCTGAATGATCACAAATTCCTAGATGTAGACAAAATTTATACCCATCTTCAAATACGTAATTCGTTAAAATATTGTCAATGCATGTAGTTGACTGAGCATTTTGTCTTGTAGATTCAGAAAAATTTAATTTGAAGCCATATTTTTTTATTAAGTCTGTAAACTTTGATACCTCACATGTTTCATTCAACACATTGATGTTGAAATCAGCAGCAACTACAATTTTTTTCCCCTCTTTTCTTTACTGAGGTATTCTAACAAACTCTGAAATTTACATAGGAAATGCTCAGTTGTCACCTTCCCTGGGATTCTATAATTTGATATTATAACAACATTTAAGTCCTTTAACTCAATACGGCAACCCTCAAAAATACACCCTTCACTAAAACAATTGAAGTCACATCTTACATCGTAATCTAAGTCAGAATGAATGAGTATGCATGAAACTCCTTGTGACTTATTTATCCTACAAAAGCTGGTAGCTACCTTGAAGTTTTCAGTTTTGTTTTAGATTTTTATGGCATCACTATGAAGCCAGTGTTCATTTAAACAAATTACTTGAACATTTAGAAATTCAGATAAAAAAACTTGTAGCTCATCTAACTTAGAGCTTCTGTCACATGAGTATTCAGCACTTAAACCATTTATACTACAATGCATTATATAGTTACTACTAAGATCTTCAATTTTATTTTTTAAAGACCTAATATTTAATAATGAGCCATCCTCACACAAGGGTAGGTCTGGATTCTTCTATACCAGCCCATCAGCTTGCTCACTTGGCTTGTACATTTCTTTGTCACTTTGATATTGTGTACTTACATCCATAGTTACATTCTTGATGGCACTGGATCTGGATGGTGCTGAAGTGATTTCCCTGGTGACAGCCATAAAAAATTACTGTTCCTCTCTGGAGCTTTCCTTGTTCTGGAAGACAGACATACAGCAGCTTGTTTGTCTTCCAGTATTTTTGTAGCTTGCAAAATTTGTGCTTCTTTTCTTTTTGTCCGAACCATTTCGTAATTTGAGTTTGTTTCCCAGCTTGAATGTTACTTTCTGGCCTATTGGTTTTAAACCATTTCGTGATTTGACACTGATTGATGGCTGTATTGTTCGCTGCATGAAAAGAAAGTTTTGTTACTTGCAATCGATTTCCACTTGTCCTGGGTATTTCATTGCTCCACGAAATACGAGTAAAAATTTTTTCTGTAAGTACCTCCTTTTCTAACGCATTCAAATGAAGACCGTGAACTGTATGGAGCCCTCTCTCCAATCTGTTTATGTCAATAGCATCTACATTTACGAAGTGAGTACATATTTCACTTAAACTCTTGTTTGCGGCATGAATTTCACTGTTTACAGACGACCACCTCAGTAAATCGTGACGATGTAGGATATTTACAATGAGTACATTCGTGTGAGATAAATTATTGAAGCATTTTCTCAATTCTGTGCTAGCCTCGAATGAATCATTTCTATATATGTCACTTGATCCTCCCAGCAATACAACAAAGTTATCCTTGGCTATTGCCTAACACACAAATTTTTCCGTATTTTACAATGTTAGCAGTCGGAAGTTCATCAAGCAACAGTTTGTTTACTTTTTGTGGTTCGTTTCATAACTTTTCGACTTCGGCTGGTGTGTTAATTGAATCTTCAGTAGTGAATACTCCCACATGGTCGTTATACATTCTAGTTTGACAGTTTTTATGCATTAAAGTTTCACTGTTAATACACATTGAAGTTTCACTGCTGCTTTGAGATTGTACTTTCTTAGTGCAGTTTTTATGCATTAAAGTTTCATTGCTTATACATATTGAAGTTTCACTGCTATTTTGGAACTGTACTTTCTGAGTGCAGTTTTCTCCCGTCATTGTTTGCCACTTGTTTGCAGAGGTCGAGTCTTCTTGCTTCTTTAGCGACTCACATTTTTCCGCATGAAGTTTCTTTATGTCCAGCTTTAAAGCACCGATTATAATTCGTAAATTGGATATTCTTTCATTTAGCTTCAAGATCTCATCCTTAGAATTTACACACATATTCTTTTTACTACCGAAATTTACTTTTTTTTGCAGGGATACACGAATTACTTTTACACCCGCCGCCATCTCGGTTAAGGACTTCAAACAGAATAATCCCTTCACAGTCATGGATTTTTGTTTTGTTTCTGGTTAGAAGTGATGAACCCACATTTGATTGCCTTTGATAAAATTTGGCAAAACTTTGTTGTGGTCAGTCTTGTAATGCACAAGCAACTACGTACAGATGACCCTTTGTTGGTCTTTATGGTGTTCTGGTAGGCAGTGAGGAACACAGTGGGGACACACCTCTGAGAACCCCAAATGGTGGATGAATGTGTCAGCACTACCAACAGAGATGTCCAGTGTTGCAGCAAGGTGTTTGATTGTGATCCGTCAATCACCTCAAATTAGAGTGCGCACATTTTCCAACACTGCAGGAGTCAGAGCTGTGTGTAGCCATCCAGTACGCAGGAAATTGGAAGTTTGCATGACTGTGTTGTGATGATGACAGACACCTCACCCGACAACTCAATTTATCCATGATGGGAAACTTTTGACCAGATATAGAATGACATGTTGGGTTTTCTCTTGAACCGCTTCTCATATGGCATTCTATCAAACAATGCTTTAGTTAAGCAACAGTTTCAGATGTAGTTAGCTGTGGTATTGACTTCAGCCCAAAATGATGGTCATAGCACTGACCTGAGCAGCATATAAAAAGCCACTTGAACCACTGAGTGGTTCTTTTGTTTTGTGACATCATTCTGAAGTGGTGTGTATGGAAGTGTTAGGCACCATTGTAGTCCTGCCATGCTGAGGTTGGAGTCATTCATTCATTGCAGTGCTACCAGTATCTGACTGAAAGGGTTTAATGTTATGGTCAGTCTGGTTTTCCAGTAGATTTCTGAATGTAACAAATTTGTCAACAATGTTTCCATTATGTCAATGGAAACAGACTTGACATTATCTGCTATGGTCATCTGTAAAGGTCACAAAAATCAGGACATCAGACAGGATTAACTCCAGAAGTTTATTTGATTTCTGTTCTTGTTAGTGAATGGAATCAATGTGATTTTTCCTTTAAGAGAATTACTGCATTAAGCTGGATCAACATCACTGAATTTCAGACCTGCAACATACACATGTTTGAGAATTATGATCGTGTCTCATGAATTCAAGTGGCATAATTCGACATGTCAGATTTACAAGTCTCTTTTCACAACATTCCATTCACTAATGACAGCCACCTTTGGACAATTTTCTTGTAAATAAAACAACTTCACCATCTCTGTTTGTGGTAACTCTGACTTTACTGTTAGTGTCTCATGTAACTGTGGGAGCTTTCTTAAATGTCATTGTGTGGTTGTTGTCCACAGCCTTTGCCACTGAAATAAGATTCTTTCTAAGTTTTGAATCATGTAAAGTGTTTTTCACCATTATGGGATTCATGTCAATGGCCGCAGTTGTAATGTATACATAACTTTAACCATAACTTGTACGGTGCTTTGCCTGCAAGCATGAATTTCTCTTACATTTCTATCATATATCTGAACATTTTTGGTACATTGCAAATGTGTGATGTGCAACCACTGTTTATGAACCAAAAAACTGTCAGAGTCACGAACCATCAGAGCAGCCTCATTTGTGGGGAAACAGCAATGAGCTTCATTGACATTATTCACAGCTTGCATACTTAATTTCTTTTAGAGAAAAGAACACATCTTCATTCATCAGTGGTACATGGCGTTAACTTAAAATCCCATGGCTGGGTCATGCACAGTGATTTGTCAAGCACTGAATAATGAATAAGTACACAGTACAGTCTGGATAATAAAACAGGCAATGATAATCTTACACTATATAGTAAATAGCACAGTATATCAGGTGACTGGCATCATATCATAATTCACTGGAGGGAGATAGAGTACATATCACTTTTACCGCCATAATGGTTAGCTGATTTAAGCCAGTGAGTTTGTAAAATAAATCCCACTTACTGAGAGTGGTTGCCTTAACCACTTTGGCTATCCAAGCCTACTTCCAGCACCAATACAAATTTTCATAGAACACAGACTTCCCAAGCTCCCTCACAGGGAGGCACAAATGTTTTATCATCATTTATCCAAGTGAGGCATGGGTACATTATTAATGGTTACAACGTCTGTATTAAGATCACTCTGATCACAGTAATTGGGAAAGCTAGGTTCGAGCCCAGATCTGGCATAAATTTTCATTTGACATAAATAATTGATATGAATTCAGGTCTGCAAAATACAAATCCATTTCACAGTATTTACCATGCCTATAATTGTCAGAACAGTGTCTCTTCCATCAGACGAGCACGCATGTTTGAAAGACATTGTAATTTGAGAATAGAGATACTGCATAAGCAGATATTCTATATGTGCTTTGGCAGGTTAAAATTATGATAAAAACATCAATGCCTTGATGGGCTGAAATGATGATAAAATCATTTGTCTCTCTCTACAGGAATCACAAAATGTGCAGACGTAAGGACTGTTGACCTGTGATGTATGGAAATTCGATTGCTCATGCAGGCTTACTTAGAGTGCTTAAAGCTACCGCTCACGGCCTCAGGTCCTGATCTGGCACAAATTTTCATTTGTCACCAACCGCTGATATCAATCCAGATTCCCAAAATGCAGATCCATTCCATAATATTTACCACAGCTGTGATCATCAAAACAATGTCTGTTCCTTCGGACATGTGTGCATTAATGTGAAATTATGGACACTGTATAAACACATACATTCTAACCATCATTAAAGTATGCATGCCTCAATGGGTGAAGATGATGACTAAGGCATCTGAGTCTACCTGTACAGGAATCATGAAATGTGCAAACATATTTGTCGTTCAGTCCATGACAAATGGAAGTTTTGAATGGTCTTGGAGGTGTTCTCAGATAGTCGTAGTGGTTAAGATAACCACTCATGATAAGCATGAAATCCAGGTCCACATGGTGGTCCAGTACAAATACGCATGTGTTGCAAACAGTTCACATCAATCCAGAGTCAGAAAATGTGAATCCATTTCATATCACATAAAATTTCCAAGTAAGGTCTGCAATGTAGTTGACAGCTTCATGTGTTGGGACTACTGTGTGCACAGTATACAAGTGCATATATACTTATCAACATCACATATTCTATTCCACTATCAATAGTATGTGGCAACATGAATGATTGTGGCCTGATTGCCACTGGCACAAGCTTGGATACTGCTACAGCATTGGACAATGTCACGAGACTGGAGCCCCTTATTATTACTAACCAGTTTCCAAGAGAAGTTTTGTGGTATAATATACCATTCTTGACCTTCGATTATGTTGAGATTTCATATTATATGAGTTTTTGCAGATATTGAATGTGTTTTTGAAATATAATACTGGTTCTTAATTTGATGGGTAAGAAGTTTTATTGTGCTATTATGTACATAGAATTTGTGAAATAATGAGTCCTCTGTGACTTGAGGTATAGTAAATACAAAACAAATAAAAAGAAAGTAAGTTTTTCATAGACACAAAATCTATTTGTAAAGAGAAATCTATAAAATGATATAACTTTGTACTGAAATTCGTTCACATAATAGGTTACTAAAATGTTTAATAAGGTTATAAGCAAAATTGGGAATGTGTATAATTTCATAAATACTTCATAGTATAATGTACTTTTATTATAGCACTGAATTTCTTACAGTATAACCAAAATAGGTACAAAAATTGCCAAAAAGTGTATGGATTGGCAGCTGTCTGCTAACTCAGGATGGAAACAGAAATTTAGATTGATTTAGAAACCTTTTAATCTTGGTTTGTTTAAGCACAAAGGCGAACGTTTCTTTGGCTACTGCAACTAGATTATTAGTGTTGACTATATGTCTGCAGGTATGTAACTAGTCATTGCCTAAATAGTACTCTCCATGTGGCAAGGCCCCAGAAGTTTGATGTGTGACATACATCACAACAATCACATTAACAATTGAATCATTGGTCTACATAGAACCAAAGGACACATCATCATTCTTGTAGAACATTCTTCCATTGGGTAATTTTGGTGCAGTATTTATAAAATAATGCACCTTCTTCTTGAATTTTTTAATAGTCCATTTCTTCCTCAGGTCTGATGGTCAATATGTCTCCTATGCTGGATGCTGAGTAGTGTGTGTCCAGGGGAGATTTCTTAAATGACAACAGGAAGATCTGGAAAACTGAGGAGATACAGAGGTCACAATTAAGGAAGTTGACCATGCTGCCTGTGGGTTGGTGGAGAGCAAGCAGATGACATAATGTTGCCATGTTGGATATGGTGATCAAAGAAAGAGACAGTTCTTACTCCATCCTCTCTACACTTCCTTTTGCTGGCAACTTCAGGCTATGTATACTGACATGTCTCACCAGTAGTATCCACCCATGGAATCTCTTATTAGTCCAACAATATAGGTATATATGGAATGTGAACTTCTGGAGCAGTCTTCAAGTAACTCTCAGTGAAGGAAGGAATTAATCAGTAAAGTAGTTTGCTAGAAGAATGTAGAATTTAAAACAGTGATCAAGTAGGTTTAAAAAGATTACCACAAGATAAAACTTATGACTCAAAGTAGTAAAGTACAGGTGATTCAAGTGAGTGTGTATGGCACAAGTGGGAGTTAAAAGTTTGCTTGTCTAGAGTTTTATCATTAACCAGTGAGTCTGAAACTACACTAAATAGTTAAACAAGAAACATATGCAGGTATTTAATTTCAATTGCCAAAACAGAAAATCAAATAGATAATAACTCTGTCTATTGACCTATATAAAAATTTCATTTGTGTCATATATGTTTAAATGTCTATGCAAAAGAGTTTGGTTAAACATCAGTCGATCTAACTTCTGGGGCAAGAGGGTTATTTTGTACACAATTTGTTACTAAATTAATATTAAGCAAACAAATACACACAGTTTACATATACCAAAATTCTTCTGACCAAGTGTATCTTTCTGATAGCTATGAGGAAGTTATATGCGAACTTTGAACTCCTTGGATAATATATAAACAGCATTTAACATGATATCACATTTACATAGAAACAATTTGATTGGTGGATAAGTTTGCAGTGTTTTTCCGTAAGTTTAATAAACACAAGGGATATGCATATGCATATGAGAGACTTTAGTCATTGATAATATATTCTCCTTCACTATTTACAACAGTGTCCCAATACTGGGAAAACTTTTTGATTCTGTGACTGTAGAAGTCACATGATTTTCAGGTTAAGAACTTGTTGAGTTATGTTAAAGCTCATTTTCATCCAGTAAGGAAATTCCTTGCAGGTTGTATGATAAAAAGTACAAAAGGTGAAAATATAGGGGCACAAGATCAGGTGAATAAGGTGGGTGCAGAATTACTTCACATTCCAACTCCTGTATAGTGTTTTTTGTCAGTCTAGCAGAATGCATTATTTTTTAGTAGTGTCACTCCACGCAACCTTCCTAGTTTTTGTTTTTGGATTGGGTCTGCAAGGCATCTCAGTTGTTGACAGTAAATGTCAGCAGTGACAGTTACACCTCAGGTAAGCAATTCCTAGTACACTACACTGTCACTGTACCACCAGATGCATAACATTATCTTTTGTGGATGAGGGCAGGTCTTTGTATGTGGAGTTACTGTTTTGTTTGGGCTCAGTCATTCCTGTCTTTTCCTTCTGTTAACATAAAGACATCATTTCTGATCACCAGTAACGATATAGGATAGGAACGGTTGGTGCTGTTCATGAGCCACTTGAGAATGACCGAGCAGAGGTGCACAAATGGCTCGCTCATTATTGTGTTTTAGGCTTTGAGCATGCGGTATCCATACACCGAGTTTTTGAACCTTTCCTACTGCATGCACATGTCACATGATGGGGGATGATAATAGTTCATCATATTTGCCAGTTCTTGAGCACATTGGTGTGAAAATCATTTTGAAACTTCCTGGCAGATTAAAACTGTGTGCAGGACTGAGACTCGAACTTGGGACTGAGTTCGACTCTCAGTCCGGCACACAGCTTTAATCTGCCAGAAAGAATCATATCAGTGTACTCTCCACTACAGAGCAAAAATTATTTCTGGAGAAAACATTTTCTTGCCATGCTCTGGGCAGTGGCATCACCCCACCCATGGTGCAATCATTTCTGGCTGCCTCAGCTGCTGTCACGCCTCTATAGAACTCAAACGAAGAATATGTTGAAAACGGTCTGATTTTTCCACTGGGCACTCCATTTTCTAGTGTCTGCGGAACCAATCACTATCTCTACACGGAAAAATGATAATATGTAAACTCTAGCAGCAACAGTGAACAATAAATAAAACATGACCATTGATCAATAAACCCCTAGCAACCAAAATGTCAAATTGCAAAGTAAAAATGCTAAGAACTTATGCACCAACCTAACAGAAATTATGCAATCAATATGTACTTATAAAATAGTGCAAGCATCATGAGGGGATTGAAGTATACTGGTACCAATGAATTACAGGAACTTTGTAGGCTGTTACCACTGCTGTTTTCTAACAGAATGTGAATAATAGATACTAAGTTTGCTAATGTTTTACTTACATAAAAACCATTAACACAGTTGGTCACTACTTACTATAAAACCAATTTACTTTTCGTTTAAGAGTTCATCATGTTCCATGCTTGTGAAATGGCATGTTGATGGCTTGCTAAGTCATGTCAACAATACTTATCACTTAATTTTTCATTTCTTTTTCCCTTTTGAAAACATTTTACTGAAAATAAGCTAAATGTTTTGGTACTCACAGTAGTTAGGTTGACAAAAGGCATGGTTTCTTCTTATTCATTGAAAGAGGTGTGACAGACATAAGTGGGTCACATCATGTAAATCATGTCTTGAGACTGGAAACATTACTTATGGATACTTCTTTGTAGTGCAAACTCTGAAAATTAATGCTCAAAATGCTATGTGAAAAGAAGTAATACTTTATGATACACATTATTTACAAAATATTATAATTATTATAACTCCAGTAGTATTTTACACAGAAAATAAGTAGAGAGTCTTCTGCTTCAGACACTATCATTACACTCTATGCAAGACATAGCTCGGTGTTCTGCCCAGATTGCTGTGGTTACAAAATGTCAGTGTAAATCTTTGGTTGTCTGAAGGACAAAAGGAGCATAATTTTCTTCCTTCAGCTTGTTGTGAGCTCTGCTGCTGTTGTTGACATGGAGCTCCCAGTGCCTCTCATATCTTTAGTTGTAGTCTGCATTGGATGTCTGGTGTGTTAAGGTGCCATTCCATTTATAGTATTATAAGCTCATGCCTCAGTGATTTCATAAACTTTTTTCTGCACAGTGGATTATCACTTTTTTGCAAATTTATTTATGCAAAAAGTGTGTCTTTATCAACTTCACATTTGCAGTTGTCATAAATTGTCACAAATAATTATGATTCACAGAGTGACCTTAAAATGTGTCTGCTTCATAGCATACAGGACTACAAAGTAAAGTCTACTTTGAGCAGCCAAAGACATTGCAAAATTCCCATATTCAGGCTGCAGATATTATTCTGCCTTTGGTTGACATATTTTTGTGACATGTTAACAACACAGTAAAAATAGTACAATACAAAATATATATGTTGTGAATATAGTTTACAGTCCTTATTTATACTCATTTATGAGAATATTATTTTCTGTGTTGTGATGAGAATGGTATGGTTAATTTGACCATGAAGTATTTTTCAGTCTGTTCTTCCAACCAGTGTTTTATAGTTTTTTTATTTTCCAAGAATAAGTAAATGATTTTTGTGTACAGTATCAGGAATAACAACGTGTAAAAGGAATTTTGGTGTGAATAGTTTCATGAATTAATTATGTTTCTAAATCAAAATGTAAGATGCAGTTTCCACATTTCAAATTTGGATGTTGTTTGTTTAGGATAGATTCAGTTAAAACTAAAAAATATTTCAGTGTCTCTGTCTCCTAATCCTTTGAATGTGACACAAAAGTCCAACAGGCAATTTAATTCATATGAGAACATTATTATGATTGGTATCTCTTCTCTTTTGGTTTGCTATTATAAGGGACGTGGCTGATTCTGTGTTGTTAACACACACAGACTTGGATGCACTTAATATATATTTTTTCTTGTTTCAAATTTTATGTTTTCTGGATAACTGCATATTTTCCAATGGATTGCAAGTATACAATGACGAAAATCTTTGATAATTGCTAAAATCTTGTGTAAGTGATGTTAGACATGTAGGCACTATGAAGTGCCTGCCAATGTTATCTACTAAATATTGTATCAGAAGATACAGTGTCAAGATACCCATTTTAAAACATAAATTTGGAAAACAAATCCTTGCTGCTTCTGTTGGTACCATGTCTGTAGTGCTACAGTGGATCGGGACTTAGCTGCAACATTCCTGTGTAACACAAAGTCTGTCACTAAGATGACGTGCTGTCTCTCTCTCTCTCTCTCGCTCTCTCTCTCTCTATCTCTCTCTCTCTCTCTCTCTCTCTCTCTCTCTCTCTCTCTCTCTCTCTCTCTCTCTCTCTCTCACACACACACACACACACACACACACACACACACACACACACACACACACACACAACACACACACACACACACACACACACACGTAAATAGACATATATAGGAGTATAGGCTACTCACTGTACTTCAGGGTAACTAAAAGCCAAAAAAGGCAGATTCCCTCCACAGAAAGTAAAATAACAATTATGAGCCATAAAGGAATTACATTCTTCCAGAATTCCATTGTATGTATTAACATCTACTTCACACCATTCGCTCATTGGCACATTAGACAGATATGTATTATGCAGTTACCAAATGACCCTTTGACAACAACAGATCATCCATTTATGTACTTGGAACTGTGACCAAAGAACTTCTGAAGGAAACTGTTTGCATCCAAGTGCTACAGCTAATGAGAAAAGGTTACCTATGGAAAAAGGGATATAACAAGGGTAAATTATTCCTTTTCAGTCAATCAGTAGCATATTTACTCTGTAAGTGGGTATATTAATGGTTCTTCACATAATGTGTTTCTTTCTGTGGATTGTAGTCCATGCTGGATGCAAGCACCACAGCAGTGGGCAAGATTCACATTTCACATAGCTTTAGCCAACCACATCTCAGATGGGTATTGACAAAGTTAAAAGTGTAGTGTGGTCTTCAGTGTGGGTTAAGGGAGGTGGAAGAGGATGAGAGAAATGAGCAGGCAAGGATACACAATCTAAACCGAACCTCACGTGTGCAACTCATGAAAGGAGGTGGAAGTGGAGGGAGGTAGGATAAATGTATGAGGAAAGGAGGTGGAAGTGGAGGAAAGTTGGATTAATGTCTGCATCATCCACAAGTTGTTATATTGTGGCAGATGTAAATGAGGGGATCCAACCCCCGAACTGACTTGCAATATTGTGTAATTAGCCATAAATATAATGCAATTTTTCTGAGAATTTACCTCATTAGGAATCAGTTGCGCAGGTAATATCCAAGACTGCTTCCTGGAATGATCCAAACTTCCATATCTCACAGAGTCCACAACCCTTATGCTTCAACATTTTGGGATTCCCACACAGGGAGAGACAAATGCTTTTAATATCATTTTATCCAATCACAGCATAAATACATTATTGTTTTGACTGATCACAGTAAGCAGGATATCTAGTTTAGAATCCAGGTCGAGCATAACATTTTGTGTGTCCCAAACAGTTGATATCAATCCAGAATCACATTATACAAATTCATTTCATAGTATTTACCACATCTGTAATTGTCAGAACAGTGTCTTTTCCTTTAGATGTGGATTCACGTCTGAAGGACATTGTAATGCAAAGTCACAGATACTGTATAAACACAAACATTCTAACCATCAGTAATGAATCCATGCCTCAACAGGCTGAAATAATGATAATAACATTTGTCTTTCCCTGTGCAGGAATTGTGAAATCTGGAGGCATAAGTTTTGTGGACTCCATGACGTATGAAAATTTGGATCGGTGATGGAGGCTTGTTCAGATACCCAGAGTGCTTAAAACACTTACTCATGGGTTCAAGTTCTGGTCCAGCACATAATTTTCATGTGTTGCAATCAGCTGATGTCAATCCAGATTCTCAAAATGAGAATCCATTTCGTAATATTTGCCACATCTGTAATCATCAGAAGAATGTCTGTTCCTTCAGACATGCATGGATTACTGTGAAGATACAGACACTATTTAAACAAAGATAGTCTAACCATCAAAAATGAATGCTTGACACGATGGGGTAAAATTGTGATAAAAATGTTTGTCTCTCAGTGTGCGGGGATCATGAAATGTGCAAATGTAAGGTTTGTGAATTCCATTGGAAGTTTGAATCAGACCTGGAGGCTTGCTCAGATAGCTGAAGTGTTTATGGTGACCATTCACAATAAATGGGAAAACCTGTTCACGTACTAGTCCAGCACAAATATTCAAATGTTGCAAACAGCTGATGTCAATCCAAATTCGCAAAGTGCAAATCCATTTCATAAGACCTATAATTTCCAGTAAGGTCTGGAATGGAATTCATGACCTCACCTGTTAGGATCACTGTGAGCACAGCAAGCAAATGTGCATACACTTATGGGCATCACAGAGCCTACTCCACCACCAATAGTGAGCAGCAGTGTGAGTGTTTGTGGCATTTTTGGTGCTGGGAAAAGCTAAGATGCTTTAATGGCATTGTGTAGTGACATGTGACAAATTGCTTTTGCTATTATTAACGAGTTTCCAAGAGACGTTTTATGGTGTATATACCATTTTTAGACACAAAATCTGGGAGTGTGGCATACTATTTGGAATTCACGCCTTCTCTCTGGAAATCTTTTAAATCTGCTATGGAGCACTTCATCCATTTCCACCACCTGGACCTGTCTATGCAGTGCATCTGCATTCTGCTGAAGTTTGCTGGATTTTTTGTGTCCTTCATAGTCAGCTCAGCTGACTTTAAAGTGCAGCATGTCCAGCAGCTACTGCGGTCTTTTAAATTTAAACGCCATAACAGCTACCTTGGTAAACTTCCTGCTGTACAGATAATATTTATTATAGTTAACACCAAACATCAAAACTAGCAACTCCTTTTTTAGAACTATAATTAACTTCATCCTTATTGAGCTTTTAAGAAGCACAACCAATTGCTTTTTCTTCACTATCTTGCTTGTGACTCAGAATGCAACTGACACTAACATCAGAGACATTACAGGACAGCATGAATGGCTTTTTAAAGTCTGGGTATGCCAGTATAGATGAGCTTGTCAATACATCTTTAATTTGTTACATGATGATTTCACACTCTGTTAACCAATCAGAGGATACTCCTTTCTTCAAAAGCCTCATCAAAGGTCTGGTCACAGTAGCAGAGGCTTTTACAAAATAATGATAATAGTTCACAGGCCCTATATTAATGGGGCAGAGAAATTATCTATCATGTTGACCCACTGAGGATCTAACTTTACTCCAGGTGAACCAATAATGTATCCCGAGCACTGAACATGTGACTTGGCAAAGAAACATTTCTCTAGCTTCATATTGAAAATAGCCTTTTGCAACCTCGCTTGTACATTTCTTAGGTACTCAGTGTGCTCCTCAGCAGTTCAGGAGAACAATATAACACCATATAAATAAACCAGCGAGGTGTGATGGGTTTCAGGCCCCAAAATAACATTACAGAAAATAAAAACTCATATAACTGAGGGAATGACGAGAGCTGGCTTTGGCCAGTCCTGTGGAGCAGTTGAAACCTGGTGGTATCTCAATTTCATGTGTAATATAGTTAAAAATTTGAAGTTCCCTAATCTCTTCAGGATTTCATTAATTCTTCACAGAGAATAAATGTTAGAGGTAGTTACATTGTTTACTGACCTCATGTCTACTCATAGGCAACAGGTCTTCTCACCATTTATTGATTTTTTTGGTAAAACCAAGATTGGGGAACAACCAGGGACTAGCAGATGGCTGAATAATCCCTGCATCAGCTTGCTCCCAGTTGGTGTCTTCCACTACAGACGGTATTTGTTAAGGAATTCTGTACAGTTTCTTGGCTATTGGTCTTGCACTTTTGGAAGGTATCTCTTAGTATACAATACCAGGGCCGTGGCATAAAATGTCAGTAGCAGGCAGATGTTACCTCTCCTCAAACAACCACAAATATTCCTCAAAATTAGGTACAACATTCTCTGCTCAGAACCAGTTAGAAGCAAAAGCTTACTTTGGTACTGCAGTTTAAAATGTGGTGTAATTCTACATAGAGTGTGATTAAAAAGAACGCTTTTATACTGATAAGGCAAATCAGGCATACACAAAGGATCAGTAATCACATAGGGAGCAGAGGTCACATAGGCCATCCAGAACTACTAAAAGGCATTACCATTATTTAGTCACATGCTACAAATGCATGACCACCACAGTAGATGCTAAAAATTTTATCCAGATGCATTGAGACATACCTGATATCAACACTTCAATGAAACGCAGACCCGCTCAAAGATACCTGCTTTATCCGCTCAAAGATACCTGCTTTATCTCGAAAACTTCCCACTGCTGCAGCAATCCTGCCTGTGATGACCAATCCAGCAGTTGGGGAAGGTTGTCTGCAGATCAGCCCTCACTTGTCTGCTGAAAGGTGTGGAGCTCCCATGTGGGGGCTCCATCATGCTGTGATCGAATGTGGTGATTTTATTTAATCGTATGGTGATTTTATACAATATACAGTTGATATAAGGCAAATGATTTTATACAATATACATATGATGTATGACAAGATTAAACTTTAAAGTCCGTGTTTTTCAACCAGTTAATTAAGCTGGGTGTGAGAGTGAACAAGTCATCGGGAATTCCAGTGTATGAACGAAGAGGACAGCGTTGGACTAAATGTTCAATTGTCTTGATTACATTCACACATTGGTGAACTGATCCAGCCCCATTTGTACCTGAAGTAGCTACAACAACCTTGTCCAGTCCTTAACCTGTTGAGGCAGCACCAAAGCTTCCTTGGTAGATCAAAGGCTTTTGGCTTCTTTGTGGGATCAAGGTGATGGGCTCTTGTTCCCAATGTTTTTGTTGACCATTCATGCTCCCAGCTTTCATTTAGATCAAAACCATCCACAATGAGTTGTCCTGCATAAACACTTGCTGGTCTTCTTGACCGCAATTGTTCCTATGGCGGATGACAGAATTCCTAGTGCAGTGGTAGGGAAGGTGATGCATAGATTTTCTTCTCCTTGTGATGAATATGCATGTCAAATGTGGTGATGAATAGGCAAGAGAACATCATTCAGCATGTCTAGCAGAATGTTTCACAGGAATGTAAGATACATATGACCAGCACGCTGGTCTGGGAGAATGTACAGCCCAATGGAACAGTATCTTATGACGCCATCCTACACGATTAAGGATGAATTTGCATTGTATGGCATGCATACATGTATCATTTGGGTTCACATGTGCCCAGTTATGCACATCACAAATGTTCATCACATCCTAGACTGAGAATGCAATCTCATCGGCAAAGATGACACTTGCTACTTGTTGGCAGTGTATACTACACCCCTTCAAGAACACTTTCTTCTACCACAACAACTCATGTTATTCATCTGCAACCAGTATCCAGCTTAAACACATGGAATTTTGCACAGTTGGCAATGCAGGGTGGTGAATAATGTTGGCACTGCACCTTTGTATCAGGTATTTTACACAATACAGTCATGTAGCTTCTTGTCCATTGCAGTTGGCTATGCCATAAGTCAAATGTATCTCAGCCATTTCATGGTACATGAAGCTAGCCATGTTACTCCCAACACTTCCATGGTGTGAATGGTGATGGTCTCCACATGCTCCACCAGTGTCTGTATAGTAATAATAAGAATAATGAAATTTTACCGTCATTCAGCTCTCACAGCAATAGACAAAGTCAAAAGCATACATTTATTCATTAACTACTATATCTATGTAATTCAGTTTACATGAAACAGGTAAAACTAGAAGCTACATTTTAGAAAGCAGTATTTTCATCTTCAAAAAAAATTGTCAGCAGTGTAAAAGTGAGTGTTTACTAGTTGCTTATACAATTTAGATTTGAAAATATTTACAGGCAATTCTTTAAAATAAACTCATAGACTATTAAACATCCTTAGACCAAGGACTAGGTAGGAGTTATTTGATTTAGATAATTTGTGATATAGGATGTCTACAAGGGTTCTCTTTCTAGAGTCATAACTGTGTGCATCACTTCTCAGTACAAAATTAGAAACATTATTTCTGACATACAATAAAACATTATAGATGAATAGGTTTACTACTCTCAGACACAACCATAAAATAAAATTGCATATGATACATACTTTGGAAGAAAGCAAACTATACTGATCTTACAAACTTACCTGGAACATGTCTTTTTAAATTTCTAATTAAATAAATAACACTTTGATATCTGACAGATATATTTGTAATACGTGGTTCACAGATAAATTTGCGGTCAATAAGTCCACATAAAAACTTAACAGTTACTAATTCATGACACTTAATAATTTCTTTGAGGCTAAAATTAAATACCTGTGTTTTACTTTCATTCAATAGGAAACTGTTCACTCTAAACTGTGACAAAGAACAAGCAAGGGTATTTTCAGTTAATGTTTCCAGTGTGCTTTGATCTCACCTTTTATTTAGAAAACATGTGTCATCGGCATACAGTATTGTCTGAGAGTGTATGAGTAAAAGCAGATCATGAATCATTAATAAAAACAATAAATGTCCGAGCGCCAACCCTTATAGCACTCCAGCCGTAACACAAAACAAATTTGACTTCTTGCTGCCGGTGCACACAACTTGTTGGCTGTTCTCTACGAAAGACATAAAAATATATTTATGCTGTTGCCATCAAACCCATAATAGACTAGCCTATTCAACAAAGTATAATGCTCTATGCAGTGAAAAACTCTGTTCAGGTCACAGAATGTTGCCTAGGCATAGCCCCTAGCCTCAAACACATCTAGGACAAATTTCATTAGGGAATCCACTGCATCAGTTGTGGATTTATCTTTTCTAAATTCAAATTGTCTATCACTAATTATATTTGATTTATCCAGGTAAACACTAACTTGATCAGAAATAACTGTTTCAAAAATTTTAGACAGTACAGGGGATATAGGCCTGTAAGTAGCAGGACTCTTCTTTTCACAACTCTAGAAATTTATAGTATATCAGGCAGGGAATTGACTATCAACTAGATATTTATTCACACAATAACTTAAAGGATTAATTACACAGTCAATAACATCTTTCAAAAAGTTACATGATAGATCATAGTAATCAACACTAGCTGAGATTTTCAAATTTTTCACTGTTTTCGGGATGGTTTTAGGACATGCTTCTAGGATAGGAAAAGTGCCCAGGGGAGACTTTTCAGAGGAGTTACCCATGATGCTAAGTGCACTTTAAGGTTTTTTTTACAGTACTATTAATCTCTTCAGTAGGCTGGATGCAAAATTTATTAATTTCTTCTGCAGTTATGGGAATATCATCCTTTTCTTTAGTGTGTGCTGTAGAGTTGATTACCATCCATGCTCTTTTACATCTGTTTTGGAATTTTTCAATGTTTTCTATGTTATGTAGTTTCTTCCCTTCATTGATTGTCTGCCTATACTTACACTCAGCTCTATCACAAAATTCCTTATACAATTCAGAATTCCTTTTTTTGTACGGACCAGAATATAGCATTACAGTATTTTTCAGTTGCCCCAACTCTGGAATATATGATTCCTAGGTTTTTTTTAATTACTTCTAATGTTCTCTGTGCATTTCTTCAGAGGGTTGCAGAGCAGTCTGAAGTTACATACTAAGATTAGTAAATACTACATCATGATCTGATAAAGGGAAACTAATTACATCAGAGGATATACAAGTTCTCTTAGTATTTATATTCTCTTAATATTTGTGAATTTATTATCAATACAAGCAGAGCCTGTCGTAGGTTTACAGCCAATGTAGTAAAGGTAAATAATCAAAGCACAGTTTTTTTTGTTTCTTTTCCTGCAGTACATCAAAACTTGAATTGACTCCCCACCAATGACAGTATTGTATTTTTGCTATTTTGGTAAAGCACTAGTGTACATTAAGATATCATCAAGTTTCTCAAGAAAGGTATGGGGATCACCACCAGGTGGCCTGTACACTGCTAGTACAACTACTACAACTAGCTTAAGACTCTCAATTACTAGACGTGATATTTCAAAACCATTTCAATACAAAGTGTGTTGAGATCAAACCTACCACAATTTAGTGGTGTTTTTACATATATTGCTACCCCTTATGCAAGTGATGTCCTCTGCTATAACAACTAGGTAATGTGTAATCATTCAGTACTTTGTATCCAAGAGCTTCTTCATTACACCAATGTTCAGTCAAACACAAAATGTCCAATATGTTATCATTTGAAAATTCTTTAACTACTCCACCATATCCTGAGTGTTGAGGAAGCTTACTTAAACTCTACTTTGGCATTACGTTTTTTTGCATGTTACTTACTGGATGTAAGCTCATGTTACCATGCAAAAGTTGACAATGTTGTGTCCTTGTGATATTGGAACATCTAACCTGGTCTAATCTTGAAATTTTTTGCCATCTCATTTGAAACACAATCCAGAATACTGATCTTTCTTCCTTCCTAAGCTTATCCAACACTACTCTGAGATTTGTGTCACTTAAAACATGTTTACGTAGTTTTTTGAGATGTTGGCCATGCTTGGTATGCCAATCTCTGCCATAACTACTGGTGTTAACTAAGGAAACATTCTTAAAGTGCTTACAGATGTGAACATTTACATGCAAACATTTTAGATAGATGACTTTGTACCCCCTGTTGGATGGCTCCACTTCCTTATTCACACTACCGAGGCAAATTATGTCAATGAGGCACATTGATGATAATCACATTGACGTAGGTTAACATTTCAAAAGTCTTCTTCATTGTTGTTCACACTGGCCACTACCACTACAAAGGCTTTGTCGATGAGGGCTGTGCTGTCATTCATGACATCGAATAAAGTAGCCTCTAGCTTAATGATTTCATCTATTTCAAACTTGTCCATCACAGGAGTCCTACTTTCCATTAATGTAACTGATAACCCTCACGCATAACTGTCCATGTAAATCTTGATTTTACATTTCTGCTTATGTATAAGTTTGCTATTTACTAAGTTTTGACTCTCGTGTACTTCCTTATCAGATGAGGATTCTGGTAAAATTCCTACATCATCTGTGTTTTGGAATGAATTACAGTTATTATTAATTGGTAGCACAAAATCCTGCCCATATTTATTTTTGATGAGTTTTTAAGAGCTACTCTTCAATTTCATGCTGTGCTAGACCAGTAATTATGAGCTATTAAAGTCCACATGCCTTTTTTGGTAATCTCTCTGGTTTATAAATATTGAGACATACCTGATGATCACTCTCTTCCTAGGTCTGCATGAGTATTCTTGTAGTGGTTCACCCGCTTTGCTTATTTTCTTCATCTGTTGCCCTCGGTGTCGACTTAGTGGCTGAAAAATGGGGTGTGGAAGTCAAACATGGACTACTTTAAATGATGTAGCCAACAGATACTAAGCTGCATTTCACTGTCTTTTACACTCACTTTCCACAACCTCTCAAATACAATGTTAATAACAAAAACAAATTCACTCGGATGCGTAGTAGGTCACCACTATCACATGACTGGAACACCCTCTCACAACATTTGTAGTCCTCAGTTCCTATGTGATAACTGCTCCTTGTTGTATGACTGATGTTTTTTTTTTCTTTTTTCCGCCCTGTATTTCTCAAATAGGTATTGGCTTCTGCCTACTGCTACTGTCAAGTCTCTCTTCAGGAAAGTGTTCCACATCCATGGCTATGTGCTGCATTCAGCCCTGTGTGGTTCCTCAAGGATCAACCATGCCTGATATACCAAAACTATCTAGACACGCAGGGATGTACACTTTTGTCCCTACCGTTTTAGCTTTATGTAAACTTCTCGAGACATGTACATTAGTTTTATCAAGAACATCATTTTGAGCGAGTAAATCAACCAAATAGATGGTTCTTTTGGGCTCTTGAGTTTTCCCAGTCAACCCAGAAATTTGTATAGTACTACATGTCATGGTTGTGGGGATGGTTTCCCTTATCACTTTGATTTGTGGTGTATCAGTATTTTGAGGAATGATGATATTACACACAGGTTGTTTTGAAACACATTGATTTTGCAGAGTGATACCTTATAGGGGTTTATTGTACTGAGTGGGTGTTTCCAGCAATGTGCAACTCATCAACTTCCTGTTAATTCTAGTGTCTGCCTGTCAGGTTACACTGGTGAAGTCATTACATGAAAGGACCATTGTAGCGCATAATTTAGTAATTCGTATTACGTCACTGTCATAGTTATAAGTCTGGACATAATTATTTTTTGGTTTCCACTTTATGCTCCCATTAGGTATAGTATTATCTTTCCTTAATAACACCATTGTTTTCATTACCTTCTACTCTGTAGTGCTTGAAAGAATATGGAAATCTACTTTATTCAATGGTGCTGGTGTAAAAGGAAGTATTTGTATCTTTTCTTTAACAGAACTTCTTCTAACGTCCCCCGGAAGTTTTTGCATTTTGCTATTACAGTCTAGGCATTCAATGCTGCCAAGTTGTTCAGAGGCATTTGCACATTTTATGCCCTTTGCTGGAATTTTCATGCTAAGTGACCAGACTTGAATTGAAAGTGTTCAGGTCATGTATCTTCTATTCTGTTTATATCATTAAATAGGCAGGTTCACGTAACTAGTACTTTCATTGGGTTTGGTCAACACCTCGAGATGGATGTGGCATGTAGTCTGGATCTTGAACCACTCATTTAGCCATCCCTTATTGGCTATGTCGTATAGAAGGTCAAGTGACCTTACACCATGTTACACGAAGTGCTATACCTTGGATCAGCCCAAGACTTTTATATCTCCTTGCCATGGATAAATAAACAAATTTCAACTATTTCATGACATTCTTTTTACTATGCTTTTTAAAAGATTCACATAGAGATACGATCAGTATTTTAAAAACTGCCTCTTGGCTTGAGTAATTCTTTATTGACTTGATTCATTACACAAAGCATCTCAATGTTTTGAACTTTTAATGACAGAATTAGTCAAAGATGTATTATGAAGAGTCAGTAATTGTGGAAACAAGCAGAGGTTAAGGTTATCTTTTTGAGAATGTTGGGGAACAAATAAGATTTCTATCCAATATAACAGATATCTCCATGTTGCAAATGCAGAGTAACAAGAACTGTTGCCATTTCATGGTGGTCACATATCTGTCACCAGCTGAAACTATTGTATTTCTTTCAAATGACCCAGTAGACAGAACAAGCACTGTTGTAGAATGTCCAATTTGAAAACCGAAAATGATTACTGCCTCAGATGTAAATAGTGCTTGTACCATAAAAAAAAGAAAAAAAAGAAACATATATGAGGCCTGTGGTGGCTGTGATTGTTGTTGTTGGACTAAATTGTTAGTGATTGAGAACAGAGTATAATTTGTAAGAAAAGAGGATCCAGTACTTTGACCTTTTGGGTGGTGATTTTGAAATTTAGACTTCCTAATGCACCATCTTACTGCTTTTCTGAGCGTTTTAAATGTGTGAATTCAATGTTCGTTTTACATTGCTAACCGCAGCAAAAGTTCTATAATAGCACATCTCAAAACCTACAGTTTTCGCTCAGAGGTAGAGGTGGCAGTTTGTTGCACCGATGTATATCGTCACAAATCAGGATCTGAGGAAGAACATGTGAAAACATGAGCCTCCATGGTTTAACTTTAAAATATTGCTTACTGTTTTTCTAATCATAACAAATGACTTAGAGCAATACTAGTGATTTCCTTCCTGGATGAAGAGTCCTGATTGATTATTAATAGTTTATCATTGCATCTCTCACTTTGTACTTCATTTAGATGAAGCGTAGTAAGTGCAGAAGGATATATTTCTACTACAGGGGTTGATGTAATGGTGTCCCATAGACTGACAGGACACCATCATTACCAGTGTATATGCAGTGTGTATCCTTTGCATCAGATGTGCTATGCAACTAGTTAGAAGAAAGTTACGTCTGCTTAATAGTGGAAAAGAAGCTTTTGAATGGAGACTGCAATCCATAACTATTTATCTTCTGTATTCCAAATATGTTTACCACAGTTGTGTTGCAAAATTAACTGTTAAACCACAGAGACTCATGTTTTCAAATCTAGCTGATAGATGGTCAGCTGCATTTCACAGTCTTTTATGTTCACTTTTCACACCCTCCCATATACACATTTAATATGGCCAGTGCACTGTTGTTTAACTTTCCATAAGCCTCATCAATAGTTAGAAGGTGAACATCCACATTCTTCTACAATAATTTACTATTGAACATCTACGAGCAATCAAAACCTAACCACAACATTCACAGTTCTTGAAGAATACAATGGTATGTATGGAGTAGACACTGTCACTGTTTTTACACATGGCCTAATTATTTAACACTTATTCCACAATTAAGTTGAAGCATTGTTATTGTTCTAACCAAACAGGTTTTTCGGCTGAAACTCAGTCGTGTCTCAGACTGTCTCATGACCAAAAACTGGGCTCCTATATATCATCACAATAATAAGTACT
The DNA here is from genome assembly GCF_023864345.2 of Schistocerca serialis cubense. Taxonomy (NCBI): domain Eukaryota; kingdom Metazoa; phylum Arthropoda; class Insecta; order Orthoptera; family Acrididae; genus Schistocerca; species Schistocerca serialis. The sequence goes on from NC_064640.1 coordinate 530,965,843, forward strand.
GAAACTTCAGATTGTTTGAAGTTTAATTTACAGAAATTACTAATAGAACTTAATTTACAGGAAATACTATTAACACTTATCTCATTAAGCTAACTGAATACATCAAAAAATTCATTACTCTTGAAAGTTTCTTCTTTTACGAGCATTAGGCTGAATTATTTGTTTAAACGATGAAATTAACAAATATCATTATGCAAACAATACTTTTGATTAAATTGTGAATTACTTTGGAATTTATTATTGGCTGGCTTGGCAAACATGTTTTCGAATAGAACCAAATAAATACTTTAAAAATGCAGTTAGTTGTTCCTCCAAATGCTTATAACTAGTACAGAATTTATATTTGTTTATACATCAACAGTAGAATTTAAGTTACAAAACAATTACTCATTTCACCCCATAACTATAGATACTAACTAAGAATAGTTAAAATAAATTAGAAAATGAATTACATACATAAAAACAAGCACATGTTATTGGCTTCTGCCTGCTGCCACTGTCAAGTCTCTCTCCAGGAAAGTGTTCCACATCCATGGATATGTGCTGCATACAGTCCAGTGTGGTTCCTCAATGTGCTACCATGACTGATATACCAAAATTATCTAGACAGGCTGGGATGTACACTTTTGTCCCTACTGTTTTAGCTTGACGTAAACTTCTCGAGACATGTACATTAGTTTTATCGAGAATGTCATTTTGAGTGAGTGAATCAACCGAATAGATGTCTCCTTTTGGCTCTTGAGTTTTGATAGTCAACCAGAAAATTAGTATAGTGCCACCTTTCATGGTTGCAGGGATGCTTGTCCTTAACACTTTGATTTGTGGTGTATCAGTATTTTGAGGACTGGTCCCCTTCCCCAAATTTCCTCATGTCTGTGAGGTGCTGTCACCACAAAAATGATGGATTCCTCAACAGAATGAGACAGAAAGCTTCCAGTAATCAGTCACACTATGTAACTTGTACAGGAAATCATATCCTAGTTTGAAGACAGAATCAGGCCTTTTTTCTTATAATCTCCCATTCAAATGATATTATGTCTGTACAAACTGCTACTATGGGTTTTGCTATTTTGACTCCGAAGACACAAATATGTAAATGGGATCATTCATTGGCTGCTTGCTGCCAGAGGAAAGAAAACTTAAACATATAGGTGTGCCCATATCCACAAAAATCCAGTCCGGTTTTCCTTCCATCTCTCCCTTCACAATCACACTTGTCACCTTCTCTAAACCTTGGGAATTGAAAGGCATTTACTCTTTTTATTTGTGGCAAGGCTGGGTGGCTATGCCTTCTATTGCCATTACTGTGATGGAAGTGACCATTCCCTCTGTAAATGGGAGAACCATGGTTGCCATGAGCTTGTCTATTTTGGGACCATGGGTGATGCATTCCTAAATGCCAAAACTCTGGCAGTTATGACAGTGAGATGAAAAGCATTTGTTGGCTTATGAATGGCTCACTTACATACTTTGTTAAGTGAGTCACTGGTAAACTCTGGGGATACCAATTTTACTGCACAGAGGAGGCAACAAATTGCCCTGCTTTTTCACACAACATGGCAAAATGGATTTCCTCATGCAGCAACATTGAGGAAGCCACTTTTATGTGACAACTTAGTTGTGTATTTATACCATGGATAAAAGTATCAATAGAGTGTTCTTCTGCTTCCACTAGGAGTAGTTGATTTTGGGTCAGAATCCGCCCCATGGTATAGGTTCCACAGGAAACTGCCCTTATTAAATTGGCAAACTGTTCAGTATCTTCCCCTGATGGTGGAAAGTTGCTCATGGAAACAACCTTGTGCCTGGATGTCAAATTTGTCATCTTTATTTAATATATTAACTGGCTCAGTACAGGTGTGCACATTTCTGGACAATTTTAGCCTTGTCACAACAAGTAGAAAACTCTCTGGTCATGAGTAAATGCAGTCCACATCACAAATATTATGCAAAAATGTAACAACAGTCTCTGTGGCTCTTCCTGAGAATCAAGAAATAAAATTAACTGCTTTGAAGCTGTTTGGAATAACTGACTTGCTTTGCTTCTTGCTAGTCCACTAAAATATCTGCAATTCATTAGTGCAGGAATGACTGAGAACATATGAAAACAAGAGCCTTCATGGTTTAACTGTTAATTATTGTTTATTGCTTTTCTAACTGCAGCTCAAAATTTAGAGCTTCTACTGGTGATTTCCTTCCTGGATGAGATTCTTAATCATGATTAACTGTCATGGTTGTGCCACACACATTGTGCTTTATTTCCAAGATCCATAGTTTGTAGTAAATACTGAAAGGATATATTGCAACTACAGTTATTGATTTGATGATGTCACATTGTCTGACAGAGCACTCATTATGAAAGTGTCTGCAATGTGTAACCATAGTACCAAATGTGCTATAGAACTAATCAGATATAGGTTACATCTCTATGGTTGTGGGTGGAGATGGCAGTTCAGTTCTACATAGGTCCTGCATGTCAAATATTTTTATGCTAGCTTTGTTCTGAATTTAACAATGAAAGTTCATGTTTCCACATGTTTTCTCTCATTAGTTGGCCACATTTTAAGATATACTTAGGCTGATGCAACTTCTTGCTAATAACATCAGTCAAGATTTGCTGCGGCATCATATTCATTGACAGGAACAAAGCAATGGTGAAACAGTTTGAGTTAACTTGATACATGTGTGATATTACACACACTGGGTGTTTTGAAACAGTGTGTATCCTTTGTATCAGATGTGCTATGCCACTAGTTTGAAGAAAGTTACATCTGCTTGATAGTGGAAAGCAAGGTTTTGAATGGAAGCTGCAATCCATAACTGTATATCTTCTGTATTCCAAATATGTTTTCCATAGTTGTGTCGAAAAATTAACTGTTAAACCACAAAGACTTATGTTTTCAGATGTTCTCTCTCATTAGATGGGCACAGAGTGTGCTTCTATAAACTCCTGTGGAGCAATATAAGGTATTCAGGACTTTTGAGTGATATATGTCTTTCCTTGTCCATTCCAGAATTTCATAAAGCAAGCTTTGAGTGTGGTAATGAATATTTTCTGACAGATTTGTTTCTTTCCTGTCTTATTTCACCTTACTACCCTGTACTTAAAGACATAAGACACATCTACATTATTTTAGTGTATGCCTTGGCTGATGCAAATACTTGTTAATAATACCAGTCATGATAACTCATGGCCTTACTGTACAAAGACTAGTTCTCTGTAAACATTATATGTCTTCATTTTACTCCATAGGTAATAGATGCAGTTTCGTAACCCTGTTCACTTCAGACATCTGTCTTCTTGTTTGTTGGTAACCATAAATGATGACATTTCATGTAGTTCTCAGTTCAGATTTTGAACTCTTCTAGATAGCTTTGGAGTATATTCTGGATCTTCAACTTTACATTCTCCCATCCCAAACAAGCTGTGTAATGTCAGGAATGAAATGATGTTATGGCATGTTTTACAAAGTTTAGTGCCTGGAATAAATATAAGACATCAAACTTTCTTTGCCATGGTTATGAAAACAACTTTCAAATAGTTGTAGAGATCCTTTTTTTTTACCATGCAACTTGAAAGACTGTCTGGAAGTACACTCTCTATACTTTCACAAGTATGTCTTATCTTCAGTAATTTGGTATCACCTTGATACAGACTTGACATGCATATTAAATTGATTTCCCTACTACTACTACAACATCTCTTCTCATTCACCTCTGCTGAGGTGTACAGGATGTGTAACTGATTGCAGAAATGAACTGGTTGGCATAAACTTTTTCTGAGTCAATCATACAAAGAGGTATTATGAAAAATCTGTGAGGGAGAAACAAGAAAGAGGTAATAACTACGTTAAGAGAATTCCAACAACTATCTTAGTGACCAAACAAAATTTTTATCTGACATAGAAAAAACCTGTGTCTAGCATGGTCAGAGAAGAACAACTATAGAACTGTTGCCAATTCACAGTAATCACAGTCTGTTACCAGCTAAATCTAGAGTTTCAGTTTCCAATGACTTATCAGACGGAAAAGCCACTAACATCAAAAGCACAAAAAAGTTTCCTTCCTCAGAGATAAAAAATTCACATACCACAAAAGAAAGGTCACACATGATCTGTGTTGACTGTAAGTGTTACTGTTACACTAGGTTTGTTATTGTTGTGTTAAGTATTGTTAATGAGAGACAACTTCTGAAAACTGTGCCTTTACGTTCTAACTGTTAATTACTGTTTATTGCATCTCTAACTGCACCTAAGAATTTAGGGAGACTACTGGGAAATTTATTCCTGGATCAAGAATCTCATTTGATGATTATCGGTGAAGAAATTGTCAATCACCTTGTGTTTAATTTGGCAGAACTATGGTTGGCACAAAGTATTGAGAGAATATATTGCAGCTGCAGTTGTTGATATAAAGGTGCTGCATTGGGCAATCTCATTTTATCAAAATGTGTGCTAAGTAACCAATTAACAGAACTTGTCACAGGTATATTACATGCAGCATGGTTGAAAATGATGGTTTGGGGTGGAGACTGCAGTCCAAATCTCTATATCTGTTTACCCCAGTCACTTCGCAAAATTAACAGTTAAGCCATTAAGTGTCATGTTTTCATGTGTACTTCTGTAAGCAGCACCCATACTAGGGACCCATATAAAGTATTCAGCATCTTTTGAGTAGTCTGTGCATTTCAGAATTTCTAAAATCAAGCTTCAAGTGTGGTAAAGATTACTTCAAGACGAAGTCATTTCCTGCCTGTCATATTTATCCTATTACCTTGTATGTAATGATGTAAATCAGACTCATATATATTATTTTGAGATATTTCTTGGCTGATGGAACTATTAGGTAATAAAATCTGTCTTGAAAACCCATGGCATTATACTACAAAGACTAGTCTCCAGTACATAATACTTCATCTTCAGCATACTCCATACACAATATATGCAGGTTCATAACCATGTTCACTGGTAGGATTCTGTGCAATGATGAAACAGGTTTGATATCACCATTATATGTGTGATATTAAATGTAATGTTTGTTTAGAATATCCATACATACTGCAGACATACTGCAGACTGAGAACTGGTAGGTGTTGTACTTAGTGGGAGTTGGAAGCAGAGTGCAAGTCACCAATGTTCAGTTAGTTGTTGTGACCTCCCAATGGGTCACAGGGATGAAGTCATCACCTGACTGTGTTCATTGTCGCACACAGAGGAGCCAGTACAAAGTACCAGTGTATCTTGTCACAAATCGAATACTGACAGAGAACATGTGAAAACATGAGCTTTCATGGTTTAACTGTTAATTATTGTTTATTGCTTTTCTAACTGCACCCCAAAATTTATAGCTACTACTGGTGATTTCCTTCCTGAGTGAGAGTCTTGATGATGATTAACTGTCATGGTTGTGTCATGCACATTGTGCTTTATTTCCAAGAATCACAGTTGGTAATAAGTCTGAAAGGATATATTGAAACTACAGTTACTGATATAATGATGCCACATTGTCTGATAGGGCACTCATTATCAAAGTGTGTGCAATGTGTAACCATAGTACCAAATGTGCTATAGAACTAGTCAGAAGTAAGATATGTCTGTATTGTTGTGGGTGGAGATGGCGATCCAGATCTACATAACTGCTGCATTTCAAATAAGTTTAAACTGGCTGTGTTGTGAATTTGACAGTTAAACTGTGAAAGTTCATGTTTTCACATGTTCTCTCTCATTAGTTGGGCACAGCATGTATTTTTAAGCAGTACTCATGATAATGGGTTTTTCAAGGTATTCTGGAGTGTTTCATTACTATACCATATTTCACAGTTTGTAAGATGCTGCAGACTAGAAGATGCGTCTTAATTTTAAGCAGTTTTTAAAAAAACAGCATTTTTATTATCAGATTACAAAGAAATGTTCTTATCTTGTAACACTGAGCTGACCTTTGAAATCCAGGGCATTTTCATCTGAACTTTCTTCTTCACCTTCTTCTCCTTCTTCACCTTCTTCTGTTTCTTCTTCTCTTCGTCATCACTACTGTTACCCTCTTCATGTATAAGATGGTTTTTATTGCCATCAAGAGCACTTCTTCAAAGATTTAACAATAATGTCTTCTCTCACTCTAGATTATGACTGTTTTATCCACTGATATACTTGTTTGATTTTGTGTTATTTTAAAATTCTCTTCTGCATTAATACATGTTGTATTTCATCCATGATCAATTTGTTCGATTCCCATCTGATATGCACTTTCATGGCCTAGTTATCGAAAAATCAATAGGTTGCAATTGTGAAGTTACAGCAAGCTGGAGTTACAGCAAGCTCTGTATTTCCCTGTCTCAATTTCTCTTTCACAGAATTTTTCAAGCACTACTACATGGATCTAGAACAAGAAGATAACTCTTCTTCAGCATAGCTTCTTTCCTTCTCTCTGACATTCTGTTAATCCATAATTTCGTACCTACCCCATCTATCCAACCCTTTTGATGTATGTAAAAAAATCTACCTGGTAGTATTTCAATAGATTTTGTCATTGTTTTGCACTTGAAAATGATCATAGGATTAAGTTTAGTACCATCACCACAACATGAAAGGACAACAGTGTAGTGCATTTCCATGTCCACATGTTTTTATAAGAACAGTTATAGCATCTGTCATGGCAACAGTTCAGTAACTTGGCATATCAAATTTCAGAGGAGTTTCATCCATATTCGCTATTCAGCTTAATCCCACACTGGTTTTCTTTTGATGTTGAATAACAAAGTAACGGAAAGAGAATATTTTCTCTTCATACTCTTGTGGTATTTTCTGAGATATTTTGATTTTGGTCTGCATTCTAGATCCATGATGCTTCATAAACCTGTAGCATAAGCAACTCCACTCTAAAGTCTATGAAGTTCCACTGTAGCTCTAACTGATGAGCATGTATTTCAGTCATTTGTGAATTAATTCGAGTACCATGCTGATGGAGTCCTTGATCCATTTCAATATGTCATCTTCTAGTTTTGACCATTTTGCATTCAGTCCTCTACTTGCAAATTTATCCCTCTACATTTTTTTTACTTCTTTACTAGCCTGTCAGTCTTGCATGGTTTCTTCTTTTGGTGGAGGGTCAAAATGCTGCTCGCCTACTCTGTTTCTATAGTCTTCTGCATATGCTATTACTTTCAATATATAGCCCATACCACATAAATACCTTTCATTATTTTCTATTAAATTTAGCTGCTAACAAAACTATTGTTGCATTACCAATAACATAAATCACTTTTGATTCAAGTTCACTGGCACAGTAGACAGCAATGACAAATCATAGGCTAGACAATGGTCTGGGTTTGTGATGGCGGGGTGGGAGGAAGAAAGTGTTAGCAAGCTTGTGAATCCTCACAACTCATGTTTATTCCATCGGTGCACTGCTGCTGCCAGTTGAATCCAATATTGCCAAATATAGGTAGGTTTTCTGTGGCATGGAATATATGGCCATTTTTAAAGCTGGTGGAAATATTAAATCAAAGACTGGACATTTTTATATTTATTTTGAGTATAAGACACATTTGAATTTTAGAGCCAATTTTTTGAAGAAAAAAGTGCTTCTTAGAGCTCATAAAATACAATATGTCATTCCTGGGCCATACCACAATTTCTAAAAGCAAGCTTCAGGTGTGGTAATTAAGATTTCCTGATGTATCCATTTCCTTCATGTCATACTTTATCTTATTACCAAGTATGTAATGATGTAAATCAAATATATATCCATTATTTCAAGATATTCTTAGGCTGATGCAACTTATTGCTTCTAATGTCAGTCAAGATTACACATGGCATTACTACATAAAATTAGTCTCCAAGACATATTCAGTATATCCCATACATAATATAGGTAATTTCATTACCATGTGCACAGCATTCAATGCAATGGTGAAACACCAGTATTTGCAACATAACCTAGGTCTAAAAGCATACATTTTCCCTTTTCGTTCCACTGTCTACCCAATTGTTTCAAACCGTAAATGGCCTTAGTTAATTTATAGACTTTATCTTCACTTCCTTTTAAAACAAAACCATCTGGGTGCTTCATGAGAATTGTTTCCTCCAAGTCCCCATAGAGAAAAGCAGTCTTATCAAAATGATAGAACTTAATATCAAGATTTACAGCTAAACTAGAGCTGTGAGAGTACTATCTCTCACGACAGGTGAGAAAGTCTCACAATAATCAATACCAAATTTTTGTGTAAACCCTTTAGCAACAAATCTAGCATGGTGGAGTACAGTACCATCCACGTTCCTTTCCAGTTTAAATGGAAATGAGCATTTGGCTTCATTGGCTGGGAGGCCCCTTACGGGACAGGTCTGGCAGCCTTGGTGCAGGTCTTATTACATTCAGAGCCACATTGGGCGACCTGCACATAGGATGGGATGAAATGATGAGTAGGACAACACAAAACCCAGTCCCTGAGTGGAGAAAATCCCCGACCCTGCCAGGAATCGAACCCGGGCCCCTTTGGATGGCAGTCTGTGATGCTGACCATTCTGCTATTGGGGCAGACTTGAGATTAAATACTCACTTGTTACCAACAACACTTTTATCACTGTTTGGTGGATCCACAAGTTCCCAAACACCATTGTTCTAGAAACACTTAATTTCCTCTTTCATGGCCTTTATCCAGTCTTCTTTGTCACTCCTCGACATGGAATCCACCAAGTTCACAGGATATTCTCCCAAACTAGAAAAATCACTTACCAAATAGGTGACATAGTCTGGGTACTCCTTGTGTTTGGGTACACGGGCTGCCCTTCTGGCTGGTTGGTGCTCTTCATCCTCTTCTGAAGCATCAGTGTCCATCAGCTGCATCTCAGTCTCTTTTGTGTCTGCCGCAGACTGAGCATCTGAGATGCAGTGTGGGTCTTGATCTCTGTCACTTCCAGCACTGCTGACTTCTTCTTCTTCCTCTGTCTCTCCCCATTCAGTATACTATTTATTTGACCAGAACAGACAGTAATCATCATTATTAACAGCTGGTGTCCTGGTATTGTCGGTCATGCACTCATTCTCCAGAAAAACAACACTCCTGCCTTTCACTATTTTCTTGAATTCTGTAGATCAATTAGTCTGTAACTTTTGGTCGTTTCATCATAACCTACAAAAACAAGTTCTTTAGCTTTGCCATCCCACTTTCTTCTCTTTTGATCTGGTATATGGAGAAGAGCTTGGCAACCAAACACCTTTGAATGGTTCAAGTGAGATACTTTTCCAGTCCATAATTCCTATGGAGTCTTACCATTAAGTGCTCTGTGTGGAACACGGTTCTTTATGTAAGCAGCTGTATTGCATGCCTCTGCCTGATACTGCTTAGGCAGACCAGATTCAAATAGCATGCACAATGCCATCTCACAAATTGAGGAGGAGGAGGATATTAGTGTTTAAAGTCCAATCGACAACGAGGTCATTAGAGACGGAGCGCAAGCTCGGGTGAGGGAAGGATGGGGAAGGAAATTGGCCGTGCCCTTTCAAAGGCACCATCCCGGCATTTGCCTGAAGTGATTTTAGGGAAATCACGGAAAACCTAAATCAGGATGGCTGGAGACGGGATTGAACTGTTGTCCTGCCGAATGCGAGTCCAGTGTGCTAACCACTGTGCCACCTCGCTCGGTTCACAAATTGATCTGTTGGTCCTCTCCACAACCCCATTCGGTTCTGGACTGTAGGTCACACTAATCTGATGCTCTATTCCATTCTCTCTAAGGAGTAAATCAAAATTTGAGTTCACAAATTCACTGATATTGTCAGATCTAATTGATTTTATCTTTGCACCAATTCTATTTTCTACCCAAATTTTAAACTCACAGAAAATTTCGAATGTTGGATGTTTACTCTTGAGAAAGTGACAGAATGTCCTTCTAGGAATAATTATCCACTAGTACATACATGTACTTAACCATACCATGTGACATTTGCTCCATGGGGCCACATAAATCCATATGCACAAGGCCGAGCAACTCAGATGCACGTTGCCATCCAGTCTTAAGAAATGGGAATTTCAACATCTTACCAAGTACACATGATTTGCACTTGTCAAGAGTTTCAGAGTCACCTCACTCCAACTTTATGCCACCACTCTGTAAACATAGCTTAAGTCCAGTGTCAACTCTAAAATGACCAAGTCTACGGTACCATAAGTCTTCCAGATTACTAAAATTTTTACAGACAGAGCATGCTCATCTGACAACACAGGTTCAACATTTTTTAGTTTATAAATGCCATTTGACTCTGATCCACAACAAAGTATCTCACCACCTTTGAGCATTTTACATACATCTTTGTCAAGAACAACATTTATGCCTTTCCTGACTAAAGCAGAAGCTGACAAAAATTAGTCGCTAAGCCAGGGACAAGAATAACATTCTTTAATGAGGATATATCTGGTGCATTGACAATAACATAACCTTTCCCTTCACTCACTAATTCAACATTATCAGCACACTTTACAATTTTTTGTTTGTTATTTCCTGTTTCAAAATATTTAAGCCTATTCCTTTCTTGATGTCATGTGTGATGATGCTCTGGAATCAATTATCCACTCATTCTGGTTGAAATCTGACATACCAAGTGCACAAAACAATAACTTTTCTGTTCCCTTTCATTCTTTCTTTGACAATTCGTGCTTCTGAGGACATTTGTACTTGAAGTGACCATACTTCCAGCAACTGAAACATTTCACTTTCTTCTTTTCTTGTTGTCTTTTGAGAAGCCCTGTTGTGATTTCTTATAATACTTTGTAAATAAGGAACTATAACTGTCATCTTTGTCCCACTTGAGGTATTCTTCCACACTACCATTCAGCTACTTTGCTTTGATACTTTCTAGTGTGAAATTTTCGACCGTTGTACTGGACTCTATACCAATCCGGTATGGTAAACAAAATTTTGGTAACCCTCTAAGCATAATCAGTGCAATTAGCCCATCATCCACTGGTTTCCTCATGCTGTGCAGTTTGTTTGCTACATCCAAAATGTGAGTAACGTAATTTTGAATATTTCCTTTGCATTTTGATAATGTAGTATTCAGCAGAACAACCCAGAGTTTCATCCATCTGGATTTACACTTACCAGCAAGCAGGTTTTCCAAAGTGTAATAAGCTTCCTTTGCTTTTATTGTGTTTTCCGCATGTGCATACAGAGATTTATACACATGCAAAAGAATAAGTGTCAAAGCATCTATATCCTCTGCATTTGTAGCAGTACTTGCACCTACGGTATAATTCATAATTTCTCACGCATTAGAATGAGTTTCATTCTGAACTTACACGTGCTATAATTATACTTGTTTCTCAGTTCGTCTACCACAGGAGTAGTGGTTTTTGTCAAACTTACATTTGAAACCATTTCCATACACTTGAATTAAAAGCACTAGAATATGTGACTCATTTGTTCTGAACAACGAGAGTTCAAATGCTGATAAAGTTGACAAAACACAAATCAAAACAAGTATCACACACAATGCGGCACGTAACCTAACACATTTCTTCAGCTATTTATCTTCCTACCCACACAACAAATCCGGTTCACTGCACAGATTTACCATTCTCAGCACACAACCTGTAAGCGGAGCAAGGTTAGGCATTGAAAAATATAAGTAACAGATTGTTCATAATATTAATATTTTGATAACAACACATTATATGTAGCACACTTAAGAGAGTAAACATCAAGAGCAAATACAGTCAACTTGTCATACTTGATGTATATAAACAAATGACCCAAGGAGTCAAATTACCAACATAACATAACAATTTTGGATGCTGATAAATCTCTTCTAGTATGTGACAGACCTGTAGGGGGAGCTGGGTGTTTCAGAGTAGGCAATGAAGTTGACCTGGCTTCATTTCGTATTAATTGTTCTTGTAGTGCCACATCAAAAATTGGGTGTTGGTTATCAGAGTTCATCGGTAGGCTGGCTATGCACTCTTAAATTACTTTGCACACGTTGTTTTCTTAAATCATTTAGATACATCCCATGATTTGTAAAGAGAAATCTTTTAAGGTTGTGAAGTCTTAGAAATGAGGCATTTGTGTAGAGTTTAGCGACTGTTTCAAGTTCCCAGTTAGTGTGCTCTATCATTATGTTTGTCCAGGAGTAAGGTAATGTCTGGGTGGGTTGCCGACTAACATAATGTTTGTATCAGCTAAGAGTTTTAGCACCTCATTTGTTGAGTTTATCACTTGTACTTCATGAGGATGGTTAATATCATTAGTTCCTCGTATTATCATTAGCCGGCCATTTTTCTAGGTAGACACAAAAGAAAAGATAACAGCTTTGTCATTAAAAGTGGGTGTAAAACTGTTAAGGACCCACTTCAGATTGCCAACATATTTAATGAACATTTCACAAATATAGCCATAAATTTAATTAAGACTAAATGCAATTCCAATAGCAAGGTAAAAATCCCCCTGAATGACATGACAATGTTCCTTTATCCAGTATCTGATTCAGAGGTACTAAATGCTATAAATAAGTTAAAAAATAAAATGTCATGTGGGTGTGATGGGATTCCTGACAAAGTCATTAAGCAAAGTGCAAGAAACATAGCCTCGCATCTCACTGAAATTATAAATGAATCTTTTAAGACAGGGGTGTTCCCATCAAAACTTAAAATGTCTACTATAAAGCCACTTTACAAGAATGGTGATAAATATGATGTTAGTAACGTTAGGCCTTTATCAATGTTGTCAGGTTTCTCAAAAATAATAGAAAGGATAATGTATCAGAGACTATACAAATTTCTTATTAAGAATAGAATATTGGTTAATGCGCAAAATGGTTTCCGTAAAAATAAATCAACTGAAACAGCTATCTTCAATTTTTTGCAACTTGTTCTAAATTCCATAAACAGAAAGGAATTAAATTGTGGATTGTTTTTAGACCTATCAAAGGCCTTTGATGTCATTGACCATAAGTTACTGCTTAGGAAGTTATATGCCTATGGGATACGTGGAGTTGCCCACAAATGGTTTGAATCATATCTGTGAGACAGGTATCAGAAGGTGGAGATAAGCCAGGCAGATAGGACATATTCATCAAGATTCGAGAGAGTTTTGTATGGAGTACCTCAGGGATCTGTATTAGGGCCATTACTGTTTTTAATATTTATCAATGACCTACCAAGTCATCTACCTGAAGCAGAGGCAGTACTGTTTGCTGATGATACAAGTTTGTTTGTTAAAGCAAATAGTGAAGCTGACTTACAGGAAAAAGTCACATTAGCAACAGACGAAGCAGACAGATGGTTTAATGAAAACAGACTCATTGTGAATGCCAAAAAAACAACGTGGATCAACTTCAGACATATTACAAATAAAATAAAAACTAACCTTACAGTAGAACTGGGTAAGTGTAAGATTGAACAAGCATCATACACTAAATTCTTGGGAGTATGGTTTGATGAACACTTAAGATGGGAAAAGCATGTAATATCATTGAACAAAAAATTAAGTCAAACATGTTACATACTTAGAATGCTTAAAAGCTCATGTAATATTAAAACAGTGTTATGTGTTTATTTCTCATTCCTGCACAGTTTATTAAGATATGGCGTACAGTTTTGGGGGAACATCAGTCTAACAAAACACTCATTTAGACTACAAAAGAAGGCAGTCAGAATAATAAAAGGTATAGGATGTAGAGACTCTTGTAGGCAAGCTTTCAAAGAATTAAAAATCATGACACTACCATCTTTATACATATATGAACGCATATGTTTCTTAAAAGAACACGAGGAATTTTCTACATTAAACAAGGAATAGGAATGATTTCCACAGAGAAATTCATAAAACAGCTATGTATCACAAAAGTGTACTATACCAACCCAAAATCCTCTACAGTGCTCTCCCCAAAAAACTAAAAATAATACCAAAACTGTACATATTTAAAAGAGAATTAAAAAACATGTTATTAAGCAATAGTTTTTACAGTATTGAAGAGTTTGTGAATCGTTGACAATAAAAGCGCAGTTAATATTTCCCTGACATACTAAATATGTGTAATTGCTCACATTTAAATACTTGCTGTTTCTATGAAAGTGTGAATCTGTTAATGTAAGAATGTAAATAATCTTTGATGTGAGAATCACTAACTTTTTTTTTTTTTTTGTACATTGTTATCCTACTTGTGTATTTTTATGTTAATGTTCTAAAAGTTCTATTAAAATTGTAATGTCTAAGTGACATGTAAATTCAATTACAAATTTTCATGTATATGTATTTTAAATTGTAATGTTTATTGACAAGTCCTATATCATTTCGATGATGTACTACAAGGACGCTAATAAATTGAACTGAATTGAATTGAATGTGTACAGGGATAAGTAGTTACTGATATCATAATATGAACTCTATTTAGTTACCTGTTCCTTACTTGAAATATTTACTAGTAGATATAGCTTCAACATAAATGAAGCCTTGGTATATCTCTGAAAAAATGTATGAGTAATTCCATAACTGATTGGTGTTTAATAGCTGGCTTCTTTCAAAAACCCAATATTTTTGCCCATCTAAAATTAATTAATAGGAAAAAATTGTAAGAAAATCCATTAATATATTGTTTAATGATTTCCTTATTAACTTTTATCTTAAGTATTACATTACATTCTATTTACTTGTTCCTTAGTTTGAACAGATACAAAGAGATGTAGCAACAAAATTGAATGGTTGTGATGTCCTGTGTCTTTTAGAAATATTTATATTTGCATCATGGAACAAAAGAGCCATTTAACATTCTATATATTCTGTATGTAAAAAGTTGATCAGTAGTGGTTTGGTAGCCTAATTTTTAAGTTTAATTGACCATAATTAAATGGTTGAAACAAATTGAATAATCAGTCTAAATTATTTGACATCATTTGTCTGGTTCCTTTAAAAAAAATTAAAAATAATGATTTTGAAGTGTGGTTTACATCAGTGTAGGAGTAGCCATTGTGGAAGAAGTTAGTTAAAATCATAAACCCTAAGAAAACTGGTAACTAAAAGTGAAATTAAACATACACTGTTGCACACAGCTCTGTTGTATGTGTTATCCTATTTACACTGACCAAATTTCTGAACACGTAACCATGCTCATTTTTTGCATCCCATTATCACAAAAATTCTAACATCCACAGTAGAAGCCTATGTTAATTATAAATGAAAGTGGTTACTCTTTATTTTGAGCATCATATGTTGTTAATGAACACCAAGAAGTTCATTACCAGGGTCTCCCACACTAGCTGAGAGACTGTTGCATATCATGTGTTAATACTTATTGGTAGAAACATTATAAACACATCAAATTTAATAGACTGCTCATGAACAACATATTACCATGGCAACCGCATTTGTGAATAATGGCTCAGAAATACATATGCTTACATTGATGAGCAAGGGATGTAACTGTTACAGACATGCAAAAACATTTCATCCATGTTCTAGTCCTGTCAGATATAATGCATGCTCTGAATGTCAGGACAAAACACTGACACTCACACCATTTTTAATATGCAGAAGAAAGCAATAAGATTGATCAAAGCAAGTACATCAGTGTTTATGATAGCTTTAAATCATTTCACTAATTTTTCTTAACATTGTAAAGAGTATTTATTCCACGTCTTAATCTTTTGTGAATATTGGACATAGATTGTAGTTTGTATGATGTGAGAGAAGGGAAGCAATTACTGTGCTGTGTGAAACTATATGCAAAATGAAGAAAGTTAGTGGTAAAAAATACACAGTCTCATTCCACATAACTTTATACCAGTCAAAATGCTAATAAATGTTCTCTTAAAAGAACTCCCAGGTGCTAAGTCTGATTGGATGCTTAAGTACTGTAACAAAGTTCTTGAAGGCAAGACAATAATATTTTAAATGATTGTTGTTCTTGGTTAGTCATGTATAGTAATTAAGATTTGTATTCATCAATAACTATGAAGTGTAATTTCATATATTAACATTTACTTATATCTGTTGTACAAATTACGTATTGATTTGATCTATCCATTAAATATAACTTAATTACAATGAATTTAATTATCTCCTTTAGAATGACTCAGAGAACCCACTTAAAATGGAACAGAAGCATACATTACTCAATCACCATGCTATTTTCGTTCTTTATATGAAGGGGGTGGCACTACCACACATCAATTACTTGCTTATCACCTTCAGTTCACATAAATGTGCCACTTATTTTCCATTATAGTAGCATGTGGGTCAAACTGTAAATTACAGGTGTTACTCATCATTAATCACTAATGTCTTGATTACTGGTATCCTCAGAGGAGTATACATCATAAACAGTTTCATTTCCTCTTACCTCATCTTTTTCAGCGTCATTTCAGAGCACATCATCTTCACTGCCATTCTGTCATCCATAATGTTTAAAATACAATATTTCTTTAATGGTTTTATGGTCACTGGTGCTGTGATGTTTATCCAGGCAGCCAAAACCAAATGTACAATAATGTGGGATGTGGCATGCTTAATTTTTCCTGTTTGAGACATTTCACAGTTTGCTTCATAGAGCCATTGTTGGTAATGTTCTTGATAATAACCTTTGAAAGGTTTATTTATACTAATATCGAGGGGTTGATACACAGAAGTCAGTCCTCCATTAATAGTAACGAGGACACTGGCTAGGCTGTGGATCTTCTTTTTTACGTTGTCAATGAGATGACCATAAAATACAGCAAGAGAAAACATTGATGGTAGTCTGGATAGCCTGCCAGGAGAGAGTTATCATACATTTTAGAGAAAGCCAACCATTAAATTTTCAGTCAATCATGTCTTCTCTTGATTTTGAACAGTGAAATCATTGGGGTACAGCTTTTCATTTTTAGGGGTCTTGGAGCTTTCCTTCCACTTGAAGATTAAGACTGGGACAAGTTTGCACCCAGTTCCTGTTGTTATCAGTATTACAGTTAAGTACTGTTTCTCAAACCCTGTCATTTTGATAGTAACTTCTTTTGTTTCTTTCTAGTCAGTCGCATAATTACGTGGCATACCAAACAAACTGCCACCTCATCAGCATTGCTTATATGTCTCATTGAAAACTTCCTCATCCAAAGTGTGATGATATACTGCTGAAATTCTTGAAGCGTTTTGTCGAACTCCTGTGGAAGCTTTCGGCATACAGCTCTGTTGCATTGTAGAAATAAGCCTGCCCCTTTCATAGTGCTGTCAAGTCATTTACAGCTAGCCTTAAACTGTTGCTTTGGTATGTTAAGAACTGCAAACACATCTTTTGATTTGAACCTTATGGTGTCACTAGTCACAGTTGCACCTCTTTCATTTTGTACCTTATGATGTCATTAGTCACAGGCTGCTCATTCTTTGTCCTTTCATGGACAGATTCCAAAATCTTTACTTCAGCATCAGGATGTATTCCTTTGCAAGGGCCAGAGAATTTCTTTCTGGTAGTGGTAGTCGCATATAAATGACACTAGTCTCAGCTGCAATGCAGCCTCATCCTGCCTTCCTTACCATATTTTTCACCATAAAGAATTACTTTATGTTTGAAGGCAGCATCATACAACGTTGTGCTCTGATAGCCATCCATTTCCTGACTACCTAATGCAAACACACTACACAGTAATTAACCAACAGTTATGTAACAAAGTTGAAAATTACAACAATGCATTGTGACTTAAGGAACAATATGTAAATTTCAATGATGTTGCTGCTGAATGACAGACTGAGGTTCGTGCTTAAATGTAATGTGCCATTGAATCTTACGCACATCACAATTTTGGATACTGCTTATGATAAAATGAAGTGTGCATTACATTCATGTAAATTCAGCACTTATGATGATTTACTAAAGCACTAAGCACAATGGCCTAGCTACCATCGTACATATCGACAATCATGAAATGCTAATGCTAAGTGAACACTGCTCTAAAACTGTGTTCATTAATTTATTTAATAGATTAACAGTTGTGTGTGAAATAACCGTGATGCCTAAAACATATCTCTCTTTTCTTCACATATCATTTAGTCTTCATAGTGCATTTCATGACTGTTTTAATTGATGTGGTCAAAGAAAAGTCACAATCCATATAATGCATATACAGTTAAATATTCAATCTCCCATCAGCATGTCTTTTGCTCTTCTCAAATACATTTTCATTAAATACTTACT
This sequence comes from Schistocerca serialis cubense, assembly GCF_023864345.2. Classification (NCBI taxonomy): domain Eukaryota; kingdom Metazoa; phylum Arthropoda; class Insecta; order Orthoptera; family Acrididae; genus Schistocerca; species Schistocerca serialis. Next base: position 530,983,996 of record NC_064640.1, read on the forward strand.
TGCTATTGTGTGATAACTGTGTGATTCTTGATCACTGTAAGTCTTTTGATGTGACTGTAACTTGGCAGATTGTGTATCAGGATCACCTGTAGCTGGAAATGATGGGAGTAAGTTGACTATAGTGACACATATGATGAGAGGGTGGTACAGTGACATCAAAATTGCCACCAGAGATAACATGTCCTCAAAAATAATGTATCATTAACAGTGTCTGAAGATCCCTGTTTTATAACCAATAATGGGAGATTTTGTCCCACAATTTGGTTATCAGGAACTGTTTGCCATCATATTTTTTCATCATAATAGATAAACACCCATGAGAATTTCTTCAGCAACCAATATTCAATCCAGATGCTCCTAAATTGAGTGTTCATACACTAATGTGTGTCAGTAACAACATCTGTGTGGGTACGAATGTAAGAAGTGAACTGCAGAATAATTTACACTTTATTTGCAAAACCATAGCTATATAATAATATCATTAATGTGATTTGTGCTATGTTTGTGCACCATAGTGCTAGATATAATAATGTGTTAATTATAATCAGTAAAATGAAAAGTAAGGAAGTAGCATATTGGATTCAGCATAAATGAGTGTGTGCATTCTCCAAATACGCTTTTAGCTCAGTGAAAAACCCTTATTGTTTCTCATGTTCGTGGCTTATCAGCAATAGTCCTCATGCACTACTTATTGTTTGCTTACAAACCATAAACATTTCCCCAAAGTATTTTAATACCATATTACAGTCCAATGCTATTAAATTCATTCATATTATTTACTGCATTACTGGCCTTGGGTAATTCATTTTATACACTTGCAGCAAGATTTTGAACAGCTCTTGGATATTCATCTGAGTGACATCACCTAAGAGCCACAATATTTTGGCAAGCTGTCTTCTTGCCATCTTCAGGCATTCCTGACAACTGCGTGATGTTGACTGGGTGTCACCTTTATGTTGCCACTCCTCACCCTCTTGCCAGCACCATGGGATGCGGACCTAGTGAGGTGGTGGGGGAAATGGGGTATTCGGCATCAATCCAGATCCTTCTTTAGCACCACAGCTGGAGCTATATGGGAAAACATATCTGGTAAAGTTTTTAGAGTAAATATGTGACTTTTGCTGCATTACATCAGGAAGTAGTATACAAGAGATGCTAAACATACTAACCGAAAAGCTGTTATAGTATGTTCAAAAGGTAACACTGTCAGTTGTTCTATGGTGTTAGAATTAATACACCAAGTGTTTCTGAACTTTCATGCTCATTTTCTTTTGCATTTTAAAACAGAATACTGGAGAATCAAAAGTCTCACATAATCGAACAATGTGATTGTGCTGAAAGGCAATGCTTTAAAATTTTTATGTGAAAACTGTTAAAGCTTTTCAAATAAAACAAACATTATTAACATTCCTCATCTTTATACTTCATGTCTAGATATTTATTTTTTAACATAGTCACCCTGGCAACAAACACATTTCTCCCAAATACAGACCAGTTTTTGTTGATACTTTAACTGTAGAAAGACTGACTTTGTTGACAGAACCATAACCTCACCTCCACTTGCAATATCTCATCAGAGTGATGTCCTTGAAGTTGTTCTTTAAGTTTTAGAAATAGCTGAAAGTCATATGCAGCCAAGTTGGGACTGTATGCAGGATGATCAATGACAGTGAACACAAGGTGTTGGATTGTTGGAAATGTTTCAGCGCTTGTGTGTTCTGCCTTCGTCATGTGGAAGGAGAGGGTGCTCCATGTGTGGACAAACTCTTTAAATTTGATACTTGATTACAGGATGATCTCTCTATGCACCAACATAGATATACACTGCACATGCTATAATTCAGAGCCCTCTGGCAGCATAGGGCTGCTAATATACACATACAAAAAATAAAGATTTAGAGTGTTAATGATGTTTGTCTCATTTACAAACTTTAAGAATTTTCACATAAATAATTCAGATGTATTAATTTTCAGAATGCTCTCTTACAGTATTTGTGAAACATTCAGGAAGAAATGATGTGAGTTTTTGTTAAGTGTAGTCACCACACAAGCAAAGCAGTTTGGGATCTATATTTCTTTCATTATTCAATTGAGGGCTTTCAAAATAGGATTAATTTATAGCAAATAACAATTTTTTGATGATATGGTGTAGTCTATTGTATTTTCTTGTAAACTCTAAGAGGTAGGAAATATCTCACTATCTTTTTTTTTTTTTATTAATGACACATTTAAAGAATCAGTATTCATCAGATGCTTTATCTTTGTTGACATAATATTGAATGTTATAATATCTAGTGAGATTAGCACACTCAGAATGCTAAACAATTTGAGTGAAAATAGATGAAAAAGGTGGATTAAACGCGGTCATATGGCCCTTTTATACCCCCCACCCTCCCCCATGCCTCAATTGCTGTACCAGCAGAACAGCAGAGGGGACACTTGGAAAATATTTTGCATAATTTTCTTGGTCATGTTATAGTTTTAGGTGGAGATTCTAATTTACCAGATATAGACTGGGAGACTTAAGTGATAATGAGTAGCAGGGAGAAAGAATCATTGAAAATTGTTCTAAGTGCCTTACCCAAAAATTAATTTGAGCAGGAAATCAGAGAAGTGAGTCATGAAGATAACATCATAGACTTGCTAATGATGAACAGTTCAGAATATTTTGACTCACTTATTGTAGAACATGGAATGAAAGGTCATAAGGCCATTATAACATTACTGAACATGGATGTAAATAGGAATACAAAGAAAGGCGGGAAAATCTTATTGTTTAGGAAGAGTGACAAGAGACAGATTTCAGATTACATGGCAGGTAAATTCAAGAGCATTAGGCAACTCACTTTAGACAAGTATACTGAGCAGAATTGTGAGGGATGGAAAAGACCCACCATGGTCTGACAACCTTATTAAGAAGTTGCTACAAAAGCAAAGAGAGCTTTGCTACGAATTGAAATGCAGCCAAAGGTTCACAGACGAACAAAACATTAACAAAGCCAAATTTAGCATAAGGGGGACTATGCATGAAGCATTCAATGAATATGAACGTAAAACTCTATCTACCAAGCTGACAGAAAATCCTAAGAATTTCTGGTCTTATGTTAACATCTATTAGGCGCACTACGTATGTAGTGTTGTGGACATGTTGGGAATGTGGATCTCACAGGGAGTGTGCAAGGGATAAGTCCCTGCAGACGCACTATCCTCTGTGCCCGCGGTGGCTCAGATGGATAGAGCGTCTGCCATGTAAGCAGGAGATCCCGGGTTCGAGTCCCGGTCGGGGCACACATTTTCAACATGTCCCCAATGAAGTGTATCAACGCCTGCTTGCAGCTAGGGTGTCCATTTAGTTATCATTTCATTTCTAGCAAAGCTGCATAGTCATTGACGGTAACTGTTCTTTCGGGAACAGATACTACTGTCATATATAGTTATGTTAAGTCAATAAATGGATCAAAGTCATCTGTGAAAACACCCTGTGACTGTGAGGACAATGAAAGAGAAAACAACACAGAAAAGGTTGAAATACTAAATGTCTTTTTCCAAAACTGTTTCTCAGAGGAAGATCATAGTCTAGTACTACTTCGGATCATTGTGAAAATGACACACTGACAGATATTAAAATAAGTGACCAATGGATAGATAAGTGACTGAAATCTTTCACCAGAGATAAGACCACTGGACTTGATGGGATACCAGTTTGATTCTAGACAGGGTATGATATGTGAAACAACCTTCCCCTATGCTAGCAGTAGAGTACTGTTGGTCTCTAAAGGAGCAAAGCACCCCTAATGGTTGGAAAAAAGTACAGGTTGTTCGTATCTACAAGAAGGGTTGTTAAAAAGATGCAAAAGGCTATAGGCCCATAGGTACACTTTGCTCTGTTGTAGAATTTTAGAACATGTTTAATGCTCATGTATTATGACATTCCTGGAGACTGAAAATCTCCTCTGTGGGAACCAACATACGTTCTGAAAACAATGATTGTGTGAAACCCAGTTCACTCTGATTGCCCACGAACCCAAAAGGTGTACATACAGGCATCCTGGTGGAATCTGTGCTCCTGGACTTCCAGAAGGCATTTGATGCGATTCCACATGGGCACCTAATGAACACAAAATGAGTGTATGGAATATAAGACAAACTGTGTGATTGGACTGAACTGTTTCTAGCAAAGTGACACTGGTACACAAAGTAACCCTGTGGAGTGTAGATGTTGATGTAGAGTATTGAGTAGAGATCAATCTTAAGACATAAATGTAACTTTTGATGTACAACCAATACTTTTCATAGTAGATAGTATAAAAGACCTATTGCATAATATCAGAAGTTCATGTTTTTTTTTTGCCTATGATGGCATTGTATACAGTGAAGTAGCGTTGCTAGAAAACCGTAGTAAAATGCATGAAAACTCACTAAGGATCAATGGTTGGTGCAGGTAATGGCAATTAATCCGTGTAATGTGTTGTGACAACATGGACAGAGAGACATTTCCTTGTATAATTACAAAATTGCTCGTTAAAATATTTAGGGGTATGTGTACTGTGTGATTTGAAGCAGAACAACCACAGAAAATTAATTGTGAGTAAGGCAGTAACCAGACTGAGATTCATTGGAAGACTCCTCATGAAATGTAGTCCACTGACAAAAATTGCAGCTTACTTAACACTCATTCAGGCAATTCTTGAACAAATAGTATCAGATCTGTACCAGGTAGGACCGATACAGGAAATAGAGGACATCCATAGAAGGGTAGCACATTTTATCACAGGTTCAGTTAGTAAGCAAAGAAGCACCATGGAGATACTCAACCAACTCCAGTGGCAGATGCAGCAAGAAAGGCCTTCTGCATCGCGTCATAGTTTACTGTTAGAGTCGGGAGAGTGTACGAAGTGTACATCGTGGAAGAGTCAACTGACATATTGCTTGCTCCTATGTATATGTCACAAAAAGACTTTCAAGGTAAAATTAGAGATATTTGAGCCCACACTAAGGCATACCTGCAATCATTCTTCCGACAAACCATATAGAACAGAAACAGAAGAGGAGGGAAGTAACACTGGTACACAAAATAACCCTGTGGAGTGTAGATGTTGATGTAGAGTATCAGCTGCTTCCTACTTCTCCTTCAGGGAATGTAAGTTGTGTTCCTTCCTGAAAGTAAATACACAGAAATATTTATAGATAAATAAAGCAGTGCCAAAATACTGCTAATGCCCAATGTTTAAAAGTAGGGTCGAAACAATACTTACCCTAAAACAAACGTATTATTAATTTTTCTATTGTTACAGAGTAAAAATAAAATGTGACTGTAACCACCTTTCAGGTGTTTATTAATATAAATTTTATTTATGTACTGCCACCATTAAAGAATTCTGCCAAATTTAGCAAGTGCTGTGTGTAAACCTTACAAGGTTAGCTTGGTGGTAGGACAGTGTTAAGCCACACTAGGGGTATTATCAGCATCTGATGAATTTCCTGGTGCATAAACAGGATCTGCATCACTGCCATCAAAAAACTGATTGCTGTCAGTATCATTCTTGCCACCGTGCATCTCTTTGCTCTTCCACTATCTTCCACCTACCCTCTCAGTTGAAGTAAATAAGTACTTGCAAACCACATAGAAGAAAAAAAGAATTCAGTGATCTGGAATAAAATGTAAACTGCAGAACATCTAAAATTTTTAACCAACATACTTCCCTCCATTACCAAACTGACCTGAGGATTCCTTGATGCCTAAAGCTGTGGCCAATAAATCAGTCCCATATTTCTAGTGAAGTTGTGCCATTACTTTCTTTTCTCAGGAACTTGGTTCAGTACTACCTCATTAGTTATTCAATCTACCCACACAATTTTCAGCACATTTCTGTACAATTACATAGCAGAAACTATTATCTTACATATATAAACTCTCAGTTTATGTAAACAACTATTTTATATGTATAAATGAACACTACATCCAGTATTGATTTAAGTGTCAGGAAGTCATTTCTGAAAGTAATCGTATGGAGTGTAGCCATGTATGGAAGTGAAATATGGATGATAAATAGTTTGGACAAGAAGAGAATAGAAGCTTCCGAAATGTGGTGCTACAGAAGAATGCTGAAGATTAGATGGGTAGATCACACAACTAATGAGGAAGTATTGAATAGGATTGGGGAGAAGAGAAGTTTGTGGCACAACTTGACCAGAAGAAGGGATCGGTTGGTAGGACATGTTCTGAGGCATCAAGGGATCACCAATTTAGTATTGGAGGGCAGCGTGGAGGGTAAAAATCGTAGAGGGAGACCAAGAGATGAATACACTAAGCAGATTCAGAAGGATGTAGGTTGCAGTAGGTACTGAGAGATGAAAAGGCTTGCACAGGATAGAGCAGCATGGAGAGCTGCATCAAACCAGTCTCAGGGCTGAAGACCACAACAAGTTCGGTGGCAGGAGGAACAAGACTTCTGGTCAGGTGACTACAGGGTTATAAACACAAAATCAAATAGGGGTAATGCAGGAGTAGGTTTAATAATGAATAGGAAAATAGGAATGCGGGTAAGCTACTACAAGCAGCATAGTGAACGCATTATTGTGGCCAAGATAGATACGAAGCCCACGCCTACTACAGTAGTACAAGTTTACATGCCAACTAGCTCTGCAGATGACAAAGAAATTGAAGAAATGTATGATGAAATAAAAGAAATTATTCAGATTGTGAAGGGAGACGAAAATTTAATAGTCATGGGTGACTGGAATTCGAGTGTAGGAAATGGGAGAGAAGGAAACATAGTAGGTGAATATGGATTGGGGGACAGAAATGAAAGAGGAAGCCGCCTGGTCGAATTTTGCACAGAGCACAACATAATCATAACTAACACTTGGTTTAAGAATCATGAAAGAAGGTTGTATACATGGAAGAACCCTGGAGATACTAAAAGGTATCAGATAGATTATATAATGGTAAGACAGAGATTTAGGAACCAGGTTTTAAATTGTAAAACATTTCCAGGGGCAGATGTGGACTCTGACCACAATCTATTGGTTATGACCTGTAGATTAAAACTGAAGAAACTGCAAAAAGGTGGGAATTTAAGGAGATGGGACCTGGATAAACTAAAAGAACCAGAGGTTGTACAGAGATTCAGGGAGAGCATAAGGGAGCAATTGACAGGAATGGGGGAAATAAATACAGTAGAAGAAGAATGGGAAGCTTTGAGGGATGAAGTAGTGAAGGCAGCAGAGGATCAAGTAGGTAAAAAGACGAGGGCTAGTAGAAATCCTTGGGTAACAGAAGAAATATTGAATTTAATTGATGAAAGGAGAAAATATAAAAATGCAGTAAATGAAGCAGGCAAAAAGGAATACAAACATCTCAAAAATGAGATCGACAGGAAGTGCAAAATGGCTAAGCAGGGATGGCTGGAGGACAAATGTAAGGATGTAGAGGTTTGTCTCAGTAGGGGTAAGATAGATACTGCCTACAGGAAAATTAAAGAGACCTTTGGAGAGAAGAGAACCACTTGTATGAATATCAGGAGCTCAGATGGCAACCCAGTTCTAAGCAAAGAAGGGAAGGCAGAAAGGTGGAAGGAGTATATAGAGGGTCTATACAAGGGCGATGTACTTGAGGACAATATTATGGAAATGGAAGAGGATGTAGATGAATATGAAATGGGAGATATGATACTGCGTGAAGAGTTTGACAGAGCACTGAAAGATCTGAGTCGAAACAAGGCCCCCGGAGTAGACAATATTCCATTGGAACTACTGACGGCCGTGGGAGAGTCAGTCCTGACAAAACTCTACCATCTGGTGAGCAAGATGTATGAAACAGGCGAAATACCCTCAGACTTCAAGAGGAATATAATAATTCCAATCCCAAAGAAAGCAGGTGTTGACAGATGTGAAAATTACCGAACTAACAGCTTAATAAGTCACAGCTGCAAAATACTAACACGAATTCTTTACAGACGAATGGAAAAACTAGTAGAAGCCAACCTCGGGGAAGATCAGTTTGGATTCCATAGAAACACTGGAACACGTGAGGCAATACTGACCTTACGACTTATCTTAGAAGAAAGATTAAGGAAAGGCAAACCTACATTTCTAGCATTTGTAGACTTAGAGAAAGCTTTTGACAATGCTGACTGGAATACTCTCTTTCAAATTCTAAAGGTGGCAGGGGTAAAATACAGGGAGCGAAAGGCTATTTACAATTTGTACAGAAACCAGATGGCAGTTATAAGAGTCAAGGGACATGAAAGGGAAGCAGTGGTTGGGAAGGGAGTAAGACAGGGTTGTAGCCTCTCCCCGATGTTGTTCAATCTGTATATTGAGCAAGCAGTAAAGGAAACAAAAGAAATATTCAGAGTAGGTATTAAAATTCATGGAGAAGAAATAAAAACGTTGAGGTTCGCCGATGACATTGTAATTCTGTCAGAGACAGCAAAGGACTTGGAAGAGCAGTTGAATGGAATGAACAGTGTCTTGAAAGGAGGATATAAGATGAACATCAACAAAAGCAAAACAAGGATAATGGAATGTAGTCTAATTAAGTCGGGTGATGCTGAGGGAATTAGATTAGGAAATGAGGCACTTAAAGTAGTAAAGGAGTTTTGCTATTTGGGGAGCAAAATAACTGATGGTGGTCGAAGTAGAGAGGATATAAAATGTAGGCTGGCAATGGCAAGGAAAGCGTTTCTGCAGAAGAGAAATTTGTTAACATCCAGTATTGATTTAAGTGTCAGGAAGTCATTTCTGAAAGTATTCGTAAGGAGTGTAGCCATGTATGGAAGTGAAACATGGACGATAAATAGTTTGGACAAGAAGAGAATAGAAGCTTTCGAAATGTGGTGCTACAGAAGAATGCTGAAGATTAGATGGGTAGATCACATAACTAATGAGGAAGTATTGAATAGGATTGGGGAGAAGAGAAGTTTGTGGCACAACTTGACCAGAAGAAGGGATCGGTTGGTAGGACATGTTCTGAGGCATCAAGGGATCTCCAATTTAGTATTGGAGGGCAGCGTGGAGGGTAAAAATCGTAGAGGGAGACCAAGAGATGAATACACTAAGCAGATTCAGAAGGATGTAGGTTGCAGTAGGTACTGGGAGATGAAAAAGCTTGCACAGGATAGAGTAGCATGGAGAGCTGCATCAAACCAGTCTCAGGGCTGAAGACCACAACAACAACAACAACCAAGACTGTGTATGCATTTGGTTGTGGTGAAGGACTGATCTGTAGCAGAGCTCAAGGTATAGGTTAGGCTGGAAGGTGACAATTTGGTAGAGTAAATTAAATTGGTCCATACCTCTACAGAAATTATAGCACAGGAGGGGTCAATGGAAGTGGTGGGGCTCTGGTTGCATGGAATTGTGACCCAGTAGATGAAGTGCCATTCATCAGCTTAAGTCTACTCACAAGATGAACTTCTAAGCTACAGCCAGCAAGTGATCATATTAACAGGTTATTCTAGTAAGACTAAGAATTCTTTAATCTTTGACTACAGTGACAAGTAAGAAAATCAGCATATGAAAAACTGGCACAGCTGCTGCTAATGGATGAAGCACACAGGTTATCAGAAGGTGACTGCAAACTGAGGTTGGCACTCCTTTGGAATGAAGTGGTAGACATGCTTAGCACTGATAACTGGAACTGAGTTTCTCTGGAGGTGTCAAGATCTAACAAATTTATATGTAGCGTAGCATGTTCTATATGTTTAAGCAGTATTTAATGCACTTCTTGTTCTAAAAACTAAAATGGCAGATAAATTCAAAATACCAGTACTGGGTGATACGCAATTCCCCAATGAGTGTTTCATTACATGTACACATACTGTGTATAAACTATAAAAAATGCAAGAGCACATTGCGCTATGTGACTTTTAACCACATATGGAACTTCTAATTTATGTCAGGATAAACAGCTGAGAACATGTCAGGAATTGTCATACTACCTCCAGTATATCACGGCCTTTTTCGTTTTCTTTTTTTTTTTTTTTTTTTTTTACAGTGACTGAAATTTAACTAATTCCCATACTTGACCCATTTTTTCATGTTTACTGTTGCCAATACAAATTTGTAGACAAATTATTGAAAGAGGAAAATGTAGTTTTTCAATGGAAAGTGCTACAAATATGTGATTATATTTATTTTAATAAGGAGTTGCAAGAAATAAGTATCCATAAACTGTGTGAAAACAAAGAAGGTACTATGTGAGAGTCTGCCAGAACAGGAAAAGTTTCAGGATGGAGCAGTGGTTTTCTTATGGCTGGTTCGAAATAAATCACTTTGCTGACAGCATATTTACAGAACGCAATCAGCTGTAAGTACATAATCTCCTTATAACCGAAGACTGTACAATCAAAGGAAGAATAGCGATGTGCTGCCACCCAGTTCTACCCATTTGTAATCATTACTCTTATACATAAATATCAGGTCATAAAAAACTAAACTGAAGATCTCAATAGTCAGTTATGTGTAAACAACAAGACTATATTACAAATTAATGAACTCTGACTAAATGAACATCAGGAGTGTATAAATATAGATTGTGAGTGTTGTTACTCTTTAAAGTCTTACCTGCTGCCTCTTGAACTAATATTAAGAGAAATTTTGTAGTTTCCATTAATATGGATTTCTTTGCTCTTGCTAGCTGAAATCTGGAAGTTCAACTTACTGCAATGTAATGAAAAGTACTTCTTCTTAAATATAATTATATTGTTCTATTTTTTGGTATTGGAGTAAATTGAGAACACTTCATACACGATTGGTGCTCATACACATGATATGACTTTGCATTAATTCTGCTTGTCAGTAATGAATGACAGGTCCTTATCAGTCTGACAGCTAACCAAGTGTCAATTGTCCTCCATGATGTCTGCACCATTAGCACAATGTGCACTTTTACTCAGTGGCACACCCCATTCTTCCTAGCTAGGATGTTGTAACATGGAATAACTACCAAGCTGTAGTACAAGTGCTGTAACACGCAGAAAAATTGGCATTATTGTTCCATCTAGATCACACACAACTTCTGTTCACAGGCATAAAGAGCAACCAAATTTCCAGACAGTTTGTAACTCTAAAGTACTAGACTAACTGAAATAAATTTAACTGTTGCAATCATTATTCATTGGTTGGGAAACACATCACTTTGTTGCTGTTGTGCTCTTCAGCCCAAATATCAGTTTGATACAATTCTCCATGCTACTCCATCTTGAGCAAGCTTTTTCATCTCTGAATAACTACTGCAACCTACATCCTTCAGAATCTCCTTACTGTAGTCATGTCTTAGACTCCCTCTACAATTTTTACCCCTCCAGTATTAAATTGATGATTCCTTGATATCTCAGAATGTGACCCACCAATCGATCCCTTCTTCTAGTCAGGTTCTGCCACAAATTTCTATGCTCCCCAATTCCATGCAGTACCTCCTTATTAGTTACATGAGCTACCCGTCTAGTCTTCAGCATTCTTATGTAAAAACAACATTTCAAAAGCTTCTAAACTCTTCTTGTCTGAACTGTTTATTGTCCATGAGTCACTTCCATACATTGGTACACTCCATACAAATACTTTCAAAAAAGACTTCCTGAGACTCAGTGTAAACAAATTTGTCTTCTTCAGGAACAGTTTTTGTTCCATTGCCAGTGTACATTTTATATCCTCTCTACTTTGGCCATCATCAGTTATTTTACTGACAAAATAACAAAACTCATCTACAGCTTTGAGTGTCTCCTATCATAATCTAATTCCCTAAGAATTACCTAATTTGCCAGCCGGGGTGGCCGAGTGGTTCTAGGTGCTACAGTCTGGACCTGCACGTGACCGTTACGGTCACAGGTTCGAATCCTGCCTTGGGCATGGATGTGTGTGATGTCCTTAGGTTAGTTAGGTTTAAGTAGTTCTAAGACTGAGGGGACTGATGACCTCCAAAGTTAAGTCCCATAGTGCTCAGAGCCATTTGATTACCTAATGTAATTTGATTACATTCCATTATCCTCATTTTACTTTTGTTGATGTTCACCTTATATCCTCATTTCAAGAGACTGTCCATTCCGTTCAACTGCTCTTCCAAGTCCTTTGCTGTCTCTCACATAATTACAATGCCATTGGCAAACCTCAATGTTTTTTATATCTTCTCCTTGAGCTTCAATTCCTACTCCAAATTTTTTTTTTTCATTTCCTTTATTGCTTTCTCAGTGTTCAGATTGAATAATTTTGTGGAAAGGCTACAACACTGTCTCGCTCCCTTCTCCACCACTGCATCGTTTTCTTGCCCTTTGACTGTTACATCTGCTGTCTAGTTTCTGTATAAGTTGTAAATAGCCTTTTGCTCCCTGTATTTTACTCCTGCTTTCTTCAAAGAGAGTATTTCAGTCAATATTGTCAAAAGCTTTCTCTATGTGTCCAAGTGCTATAAACGTAGGTTTGCATTTCTTTAACTTATCTTCCAAGAGAAGTCATAGGATCAGTATTGACTCATGTGTTTCTACATTTCTATAGAATTCCAACTGGCCTTCCTCAGGGTCAGCTTCTAAGAGTTTCTCCAGTCTTCTGAAAAGAATTAGTGTTAGTATTTTGCAACCATGACTTATTAAACTGATAGTTCAATAATATTCACAAGTGTCCACACCTGCTTTCTTTGAAATTGGAATTATTTTATTCTTCTTGAAGTTTGAGGGTATTTCAACTGTCTCAAACATCTTGCTCACCAGGTGGAAGAGTGTTGCCATGGCTGGCTCTCCAAAGGCTATCAGTAGTTCTAACAGAACATTGTATACTCCAGGTGCCTTGTTGCAACTTAAAAAAGAAAAAGAAAAAAAAAGTATTGGACCTCCCATCTCATCTTCATCTACATCCCCTTATATTTCTACAATGTTGCCCTAAAGTATGTCTCCCTTATATAGTCACCCCATATACTTCTTTCACCTTTCAACTTCCCTTCTTTGCTTAAGACTGGGTTTCCATCTGAGCTTTTGACATTCATACACCTGCTTCTCTTACCTCTGAAAGCCTCTTTAATTTTCCTATAGGGAGTATCTATCCTTCCCCTCGTGATATATGCTTCTAAATCCTAACATTTGACCTGTAGCCATTCTTGTTTACCCATTTTGCACTTCCTATCAATCTTATTCCTTTTTGCCTTCTTCATTTACTGCGTTTTTATATTTTTTTCCTTTCATTAATTATATTCAATTTTGCTTGCATTACCCAAAGGTTTCTACTAGACTTCATCTGTATACCTATTTGATCCTCTGCTGGCTTCATTACTTCATCTCCCAAAGCTACCCATTCCTCTTCTACTGCCTTCCTTTTCTCTGTTCTTGTCAATTGTTCCTTAATGCTCCCTCTGAGACCATCAACATCTCCTGGTTCTTTCAGTTCCTACAGGTCCCATCTCTTTAATTTCCTAACTTTATGCAGTTTATTCAGTTTTGAGATGCAGTTCATAACTAATAAATTGTGGTCAGAGTCAACATCTGTCCCTGCAAATGTCTTACAATTTAAAATCTTGTTCCAAAATCTCTGTCTTATCATTATATGATAAATCTTAAACTTTACAGTGTGTCCAAGTCTCTTCCATCTATACAAATTTCTTTCATGATTCTTACACCAAGTATTAGTGTTGATTAAATCACACTCTGTGCAAAATTCTACCAGGCAGTTTCCTCTTTCATTCCTTTCCCCCAGTCCATATTTACCAAAGATTTTTCCTTCTATTTCTTTTCCTACTATCAAATTCCATTCCCACATGACTATTAAATTTTCATTTCACTGAATTACCCGAATAATTTATCTTATCTCACCATACATTTCTTCACTCTCTTGATCATATGTGTAGCTAGTTGGCATATAAACTTGTACTACTGTGGTCGGTTTGGGCTTCGTGTCCATCTTATGTACAATAATGCGTTCACTATGCTGTTCACAGTAGCTTACCTGCATTCATATTTTTGTATTCATTATTGAACCTACTCGTGCATTACCTCTATTTCATTTTGAATTAATAATCCTGTGTTCACCTGACCTGAAGTCCTGTTCCTCCTGCCAGTGAACTTGACTCATTCCTACTACATTTAACTTTAACTTACCCATTTCCCTATTTAAAATTTCTAGCCTACCTACCCAAGCGAGGGATCTGACATTTCACGCTGAGATCTATAGAACGCCAGTTTTGTTTCTCCTGATAGTGACATCCTCCTGACTAGTCCCCACCCAGAGATCTGAAGTGGGGACTGTTTTACCTAATTACTGGAATATTTTACGCAAGAGGGTGCCATCATCATTTAACCATGCAGTTCAGCTGCATCCCCGTGGGAAAAGTTTTGGCTGTAGTTCCACCTTGCTTTCAGCTATTTGCAGTACCAGCACAGCAAGACTGTTTTCGTTGATGTTATAAGGCCAGATCAGTCAATCATTCAGACTGTTGGCCCTCCAACTACTGACAAGGTTGCTGTCCTTCTTTAGGAACCACACATTCACCTGACCTCTCAACATATACCCTTCCATCATGTACAGCTATCTGTATCGATGAGGCATGCAAACACACTGACCATATTAAACAATTTAACTGTGTCTGTGCACTGTACACCAGACAGTAATAGTGAAGTATTTGAAAAGTGAGACAAATTATCTTTCTTCTTCTGAAACGATCTAGACCCAAGATATATCATCTTGGAGACATAAATGTTGATCAAAGAATCAAGGCACCCATGTAATTTAATGTTCTTAATATGATAAGACTGTGTGACTTGTATTACTTTGATGATTATTCAAACCATGTGACCTACCAAATAATGGCAACAGCTATGCAATATTCTGTGTGGGCATGACCACTAACAAGTTGCCTGTCTGCTAGAATGGTCACAGCCAACACATAGCCAAGAAACAGCTGGACGAAAGATTTGTTGAGCATGCTGCCCAACATGATGTTCTGGACTTCAACAACTGCTTAACTGCCTGGGCTTTCTGGATTCTTTCGACCAACACCAGCTTTTCTGGATTGCCCGGAAGGAACTCTCCTTGCAACATGTCCTTCAGTCTCTTAAATTCCATTGGCCTCAACCTGCACTACTCCATGTCTTTAACTTGCCTCTATCCCCTTCTCTGCTTCCACTCCAGCCCAACAAACCCTTCTATCCCACTGGTGCACCTGCACTGTCTGTTCCCCTCTTCCACTGTCTCTACCCTCGGGCAAATTTCCCCTCCCCCGAAAAAATAACCACCTAATGCTGAAAATTGTGGCTCACAATCCTATCTCCACAACATTCCTGTATCCTCCCACAAGCAGCACTAGTACTTTCCCCCAACCTGACACTGGGATTTCCACTCCCCACACGATGTCTGTATGTTGCAAGTGTGTGTCTATATATATATATATATATATATATATATATATATATATATATATATATATATATGTGTGTGTGTGTGTGTGTGTGTGTGTGTGTGTGTGTGTGTGTGTGTGTAAGGAACCGATTAATTTGAATGATTAGTTCCACCTACTCAGTCTGTGTAAAATTACACAGACTCATTAGGAGGAATATGTCATTCAGATTAGTCAGTTCCTTACACACACACACACACACACACACACACACACACACACACACACACACAGACTCACACACTCACACACACGCACTCACACACACACACACACACACACACACACACACACACACACTCATACACATAATCACACGAGACATACATCGTGTGGATAGTGGGAATGACAGCAGTGTAGAGTTAGGGAACTTACTATTGCTGCCTGTGGAAGGATGCAGGAATATTGTGGATATAGGATAGTGAGCCACAATTTGCAGCATTAGGTGGTTATTTTTTTGGGGGGATGGGTGGGGGAGGGGAAGGTTGAAAAAGTTTTGAGAAAGTAGAAAAGGGGAATAGGCAGTGCATGTGCACGTGAGAATGAAGGACATGTTGAAAGGTGAGTTCTCTCTGTGCAATGCAGAGAATCCAGTGTGCGTGGAAAGAATCCAGAAGGCCCAGGCAGTTACGCAGTCGTCAAAGTCCAGAACATCATGTTGGGCAGCACACTCAGCAACTCTTTCATCGAGCTGTCTCTTGGCCATGTGTTCTCAATTGAAACATTCTTTGATAGGATTGGTATGACATTTGAACACCAGGAGACTGCTAGCTGCTATTTCCTCTTTTTAGTTTCCAAATTTACTGATCAACCTTAAACATTAATCTTCACATTTCACATGAGGGATTTCTGAATGTTTATACAAACAGTTTTCGTCAGTTCTACATCAGTGCTTTCGGTGCACATAATTTGATATTCTACCAAAATAGGTGTGCAACTGTAGGCTTTTTGTTAACATATGTTGCACGATACAGTTTCTGGATTCTGCTGCCTCACAACTGCAATACTGCAGTTCCTGTATTATGAACTATTGTATGCAGAATTGGGAAGTTCATAATACATTATGCTTATTCATTTCTTGTGTGTTGTAACTTTATTTAAAACACATTTCAGTTATATGCTCTTCAGATATCTTGGCGGGATGTTGCTTCATGTGCATCCATTCATAAATTTTTGTTTGCCTGTTAGTAACAGTACTGTGGTCATGTATCTTATTGTACATATTTGATTTATTTGGATGGTATATAGAAAATAAAAAGTAAATGTAAAAATAAATATACCGTTTTGTACTTTTCTGGAAATAATATCCTGATGTGAGGTCCTTCCTACATAATATTACATTTAATTAATCCAAAGTTTTTGTAGCTCTTTGTCTGAGGTACATATTTCAAACTATTTGTGATGTACAAAACCTCCATCATATAGATATGGCATGTGTGTGATAGCCCTCCTTCACAGCACTAGTGTTCTGTTAATGTGTATACTAATCCAAAAAATACTATTATTAGTAAATTAGTAGACATACTTTATTGATTTGGATGGAAAACAGAAAACAAAAAGTGATAGAGAATATAAATATCTTGTCAAAAGAATGGGATTATATTTGACCCAAGAGAATGGTAATCCATACACAAAATAAAAAAAAAAAAAAAAAACTGGTGACAAACACCAAACAAAATCAAGACTGTTTGTTTCTCAAAGATTATTTTAAACCAGAGTCTTGTATAAATGAAGTGAATGGTTTCCTGTACTTGAAACTAAATAAATTCAGTTATTGCTTTTTAACTCAGTGCTTCAGCGAACTCATACCACTTGTATGTAGTATACTTAATAACTTCATTGTAAGGTGCGCATATTATCACTGTGTGAAGGTATTTAGCTCCCATTCATGGTTTTGGCTACTCACGTTGCCTTAATGATAGACTTCTAAACGTCAGAACAGCTATTCCTACAGGCACATCTGGTATATAGCGAAGAGAAGTCTTTACAGAACTGACTTATACCTCATGTGAATTGTTCACGTCATGCAATAAAAATGAACACTTAAATGTCAATGAACATATTGCATAGTAAGGCATTCAGTATTGCAGTTTTGGGTATCCTAATTTCCAACTCGACTGTACATTGCTACAAAATTCTTTTTGTACGTCTCTCACCCTTAGTTGTGTGGGTTGTCACATTTACTATTTAGCGCCCCATTAGGTAGCTTTACTTCATTATTAGTAACTCTATAGCTGTATGTTCAGTTAAAAATTAAAGACATTATGAAAAGTTATTGACATAGTTATACTGCTTGTATTCCTTGATAACACTATACTTTTGAAGCCCCGTTCTCTGAAATTGATTAGAATTGTAATCTAGTAGTACAGTGGCAGAAATACCACTGTTGTTTTAAACTAGAGATTATTCACATTTATTAGTTTTGAAACATATAATAATGGTCATTAGCTTCTTCTATTAATTATTCTTATAGTTTGGATAGACCACATCAGCGACAACAGTGGCTGAACTCTAAACAGTGGCTATTTACTTACACAGCAGAGGTGCCTCTGATATTTTCAAACACAATATGTATACAAAACACCTTCTGAAGGAAAATAAAACTGATGGTCATATGTAGTTCTCAAAGTGAGCCACCAATAGAAATGGAAAATGCTTATCTAAGGAGTAGAGATAGAAAATGGAGTTATTCCACTTTCAACCTCACCTGCACAGTAGAAGCATATCGCTTCTACTCCCTCTCCTCATACCCAAGAGTAGTGAGTCTACAGTTCCAGACACAAAATGGTGCATTTAAAAGAGTGTTTAGGAAATTACTGTTGATCATTTTTGCATTGTAGATATCTCTAGTACTGTCCTCTCCCATAGACACTGTATCTTCTACAGAAGATACAGGATGTAACAGTTTTTGTATAGTTTCTTATGAGTGGTTTGTCAAAGGTCGGTCTAGGCATAATGTACAGAGGAAGCAAGGACCAAGGAAAACTCACAATGGTGCATCCATATCCCTGTACCAAGAGGAATTTCAAACATTTGTTAAAACTAAAGATTTATTACACTTTTATAATTTTTTACATGCAAGCACAAGAATTTAAAACAAAAAATAAAAAGGTAGAAAAATATAAAATTAAAATATTTCACAATAATCATTATATCCAGTCAGTCAAATTCAAAAACACAAAATTAAAAATCATTCACAAGAACCATTTATTTACACGACAATAAATCCTTGTAAATTTTCTAATTTCTTTTATGCTCCTGTAAAATTACCCTTTTCTTTTTAAATCATAAGCTAATCCTCTAAACAAAGCCCATGAGTAATCCATAAGTATTAAATAACAATCTTTGAAGAGTAAATAAATATTCAATACTTATAATACAATCAAATGCCATGACAGTGGCTCAGACAACTACAAAATCGAATACTGCCCCCAAGTAAGGTATTTTCCTATGATCAAACCTCAGTCAGCATAATCTATTGGCCTTAGTCCGCTGTGAGCCTAGTATTGCTGCTAAGGCTCCCCAGTCAGTGCCAACTGACATCAGATTACTTCAAAGTCAAACATTAGTCACTGCAAGTTACAAGATAATGAAAATGACAGCATTGACAAAGATTACCTCATTTTGAATTCACTCCTCATACTAATCACATTACGCTGTTGATAATCAGGTAACTTTTCACTGCTACAGGCATGTACACTGTACACAGTTCATGCTGGGTGTGGCTTTGTGGTCAGCCTATAATACTGCCTTGAGCTGGGAGACTTGTTCCAGCCGCTACCCATGGACTGGTCCTGTTGCATGACCCACTCCCTTGTGTTGAATATTTCTGGAGTGCTCAGCATGACATCTTCATCTGCCACTCTGGGTTTCACCACTTTTGATACATGATAGATACGGTTCCTCCAACAACTAAAGTTTTTCTTTTTAAAGGTCTTGTAGAAATGAAATACTGCACAGACAAAAATATAGGTATGTCAACACTGTTTCACGAATAAAAACCGCAACTGACTGAGCGACCTAAGCACGACTCACGGCTCGCCCTCACACCTTTACTTTTCTGTTAGCATTTAAAATAGGTTCAACACAGTTCATGTTTACACTGTGCATGAAAGCTGATTCTCGCACAGTAAACCATCAACTCCAAACACAAAGCGCCGTTTGAGGAAATCTTTAAACTCAAGTACTAATGTCTACCAACATGGTCACTTGACTAGAATACAAATGAGGCGATGAGATCTATAAAGACCTAAAGCACACTGGTGTGAATATCAGTGAATATCAGAGAAACCACTGGTACAGCTTTTCGTGAATTTTCATATATACAGTGTGGGCCCACAGCAGAGATAAACCTGATTCATCATAAGATCAACAGATTTCAGAAATATGAATAAATGCTACAACCATACTATTTATGGTGATGTGCTTGAAGCCCTCATGATTCTCACAGAGGAAAATAGCCATCACACCCCCCTCAGATTTAGTCTAAAAGGGCCCAGTGGACAGCCAGTAAAAAACTGAACACAGATCAGGCATGAAAACAGTAAGAAGGTGTACTGAACTGTGAAAAAAAAAGCAAAATAAAAACAGTGAATGTTCCAACCTCAGGAAGTAGAGCATCGGCTACAGGCCAAGAGAGTAATGGGACAAAGTTCATTTCAGTCCATTTTGTTAGTGCAGGTTCCCTACATAATGGGCAAGTATGCACTCAGGGGCAAACCTATTGTTCGCCTTTAACTGGCAGGTACTTAAACTATTGTTTTCCTTTGATTGATGGGTACTTGACCTATTGCTCTCCTTTGATTGACAGGTACTTATCCTATTATTCTCCTTTGATTGACAGCTCCTAAACTTATTGCTCTGCCAAAAGGTACATTCCTTTTGATTAATAGGCACTTAACCTATTGTTCCCCTGGTCCAGTCCCCCCCCCCCCCCCTCAACTCCAACCCACCCCCTCCCTCTAGCTGCAACAGGTGCACTTACAGGTCTGAGTTATTGGAGAACCCCTCCCACTCTTATCGATTTAATTGACTAGTTAATTAAATTGATCAATTATTAAACCTCTCCCCCTCTGGTAAGCGCACCTTCCTCACAGATATTGGCAGAAAAAAAGACTCAGCTGATCATTCATTTTGAGGGAAATTGATTGCTGCATATGGAATATTGTTTAAAAAATTTAAACAATGTGTCGAATATTGTTTACTTAAAAAGTTTTAATGGATTGAAGGCAGCGTATGGCATATATATGGAAACTAGTGTAGAGGAAGGATCTCATAACAGGAAATTCAAGGGTGTACTGTTTACTTATTTAAAAAAAATCAGTTTGTGAGGTTGGATTTCTCTTGCTCATCATTCTCTGCTGTTTGGAAACATGTAGGTCTTGTAAGAAGTGATTGCATGGGGCAAACATGTTGCATAACCTAATGTTCAGCACTGTACTCTGGATGTCTTAACCTAGTACTGTAGAACAAGAGCAAACAGGTGCTTTTTCATTCATTACTTTAATGTTCGGCTCTTTGTCAGCACTTAACGTATTGTTCTGTTAAGTGGTTTTCCATATCACCCCAATTTCCTTAAACTATTGTACCACATTTGATACCAAATTAAGCAATTAGTTATGTCCTCCTACCATTTTCTGGTAGACTTTCCGAATTTCACATGCTTGCGAACGACATTTCTGTTGCATTCTTCTTTGTCAGCCACCCCCTTAAACTATTGTGCTGCATTTAACATAAAAATTATGGAAATTCACCTGTTGTTCTGCACTTAACCTGCTATTCTGATCCATGTCACCCAGTCAAGCACACCCTCCCCTTAACTGTTGTACAGCTAGCATCACGTTGCTATAAAAAATTATGCAAATTAATTAAATCAATATTCTTCACATGTATGGGGTAGTTTTTCTAAATTCACAGCATCCTATTGGTTGGTGAAATCGATGGAATATAGTTTAAACAAAAGATCGCTAGCAAAAAACACATCCCACCACCAGACACCGTCGCCGGAGTCCAGCTGCACCAGCAGTGCTCGCAAAGTATGGATGCGGTCATCAGCTGTCAGTTCGAGTCCCACAAGGATGAGGCAGCGGCATCTCTTTCGTACTTGACACCTGAGAAACTCCTGTCGAAATACGTGTTCACCTAGTTACCATTGCTGCCATGATGATTCGTAGCTGCAGTGTGGGCTCTGCACAGAGAGAGATGTTCCAATGTTTCCCAGAATAGCACAGGATACATTGTTCCTAGCGATCCTAACGGGACAGCCTGTTCATCACTGAATTTACCTGCCAAACTGCTGCTGCTGCCAGTATGGGAGCACCGTCCGCCATTGTTTTCTGCAGACGAGACTTCCAGCGGTAAAACTATTTTGTACAGACCGCTACATTGCACTGACAGTTAAATCCTGCAAAAGTTGTCTACAGTTCATCAAATAAATATGAGACTCACAAGAATATTGGGAACCAGGAACATATTTACCAGTGTAACTAGAATTAAATATTAAGATCGCTGCTGTAGTCTGACACCGATCGATGTACAGGTAATGTCTCCTCTTGACAGCTGTGGTTCTGGAACAAATCTCCATATCTATAGCGCACATAATTTTCCATGTAAAAATCTCTCTCATACCCTTGCAGTTATCGACGCGCTGAATCTATACATCCCTCACGGTAGGACACACATTCATTTTCTCTGGTCATGCCACAATATAAGCCACAGTAACATTACACTGCAATATATAAACTTTTCACACAAACAGAACAGTCATCTTTTACATCTCTACAGCGTCCAAAAAAATTATGCCTACACTCACACCAGTTATATGTCTCGATTCTCCTCAGTCCTTGGAAATTACCTGACAAAGTCTTCGAAACAGAACAGTCATCTTTTACATCTCTACAGCGTCCAAAAAAATTATGCCTACACTCACACCAGTTATATGTCTCGATTCTCCTCAGTCCTTGGAAATTACCTGACAAAGTCTTCGAATCAGCGCTTCTGGAAGGTGCTACATCCTGCCGAGATTCTCTCAAACAAGTGCTATGAACGACAGGCGTCCAGCACTATGTGATAATGAATACCGCACCCGCAGACGTCATGCTCAGAAAGACATGACAAATGCATGTTGGTGTACTGTAATCAACATCACTATCGATAAAACAACAAGGAAAATGTTGAGGGGTGCCCATGAGTGGACGTATCGTTACAGCCATATTGCCCATCCTATTTGTGCACTATGGCAGGTCCAATTGAACACTTGAATTGCTGTATAGGGGAGCTGTTTACAAAATGCATCTGTCACCACTTACTTTTGCATACTCCTCAGTGCATTGAAATAAGAATTCACCATGTCCAATCTATCCTTCTATTACGACCAGACATACGTTTTTTGTTTTTGTTTTTTGTTTTTACGTGAATAGCAGTTTAATTACTTCCCATATGTCGGAATATAAGCCACGATACCTTTACATTCAAGCAGCAGCATGTGCACCAACAATTAATCGTTGCAAAGTGGCCCACAGATCGTCCAATACAGAAAGACTCTTACTGAACGACACTGCTCCGCTACTAATGACAGGTGTTGAATATTAGAGTGTGAAACCGATCTCCAACCCAGAAATATATCGCTGTGTACTGTGTTGATGTAGTAAAAATACAAATTCTATCCTGCGCCATACACATCTGCAGACTCTGGGATTAGAAGAACATATGTAATTTTGCATGGTTTTCTAGAATATTATAGCATTTTCTCATTACTTCTCAATATCAAGCATGCAGCAGCATCCTAACAATCCCTCGCACAACATTATTCCAAAAACATAGACTGGAAACTATTTCTCTACAAAACCGAAACCTTAGCAAGGTGGAGCATGCTGTAAACCACTGAGTAACTAGAGACGTATCTCATCTGTGAAGACCTTTACGTGAGAATTCGAAAAAATGGAAGAAACTGATATATCCACTCACGAAAACCGATGTTCGTGATGTAACAGATTGCAAATCATATTTATAATTTTAAAAGTCAACTAAGGTGTTTCTCATGTCTAGAAAACCAGCAAACATGTCTTCCACCTCTCTTTCACCTGCTAGATGCACACACCACAATCGATGTTCCCTCAACTAAATAAAGGCGCGAAATGTGCAGGAGCAGTCAACAGAATAATTTACAAGGGAGGGAATAACGGTGCAGCACAAACACATGTCCATGTGGAATCTTCTGAAATTTCCACACGATCACGAAAGCTATCCAACACATACTAAATATTAGTTCGCTATTGGTCCATCTAGAGGACAATGCCTAGAGTTCAACACGGTAAAGTCAGCAACATTTCAACACTGCAACAGGCCTCTCCATTTGGATGGCTCTTACTGTTAATGGGAAACGTGAATCATTCCCACCACAGGTCACCGGTCGCCGCATGCCAAGCACAAACGGACATAATCATCATAGGAAAAAAAGAACGGTCTTATATATATTTTATTCTCGTACTTACAACTGAATGTTACGATTGCGGTCTCAGTTGAATGACATTCGGCAATGAGTGTAGTATCGAAAATACACCCTGTTGACGGCTGTGACTCTGGAAATAGTAATATCGGTACCGTTCTTATGACTTGACATACTCTTCTCTTTGCTATCACAGTACTCCATGTCAAATCCATACCATCCTTACAACTGGGCATAGTCATTTCCTTTGCACATGTTGATAATACTTCATCAGTAACTGATTGCAGGCGATACAAAATAATACTGGCCTAAAATCAATGATGGGTGGACATGTCTCAAAAGCTTTTCTTGCTAGTGCTACCACAGTGTCTTGGGAAGAGAGGCATGATTGTCTTACAGACCGCTGTATGTTAAATAAAACACAATCATATTACCATCACAAGCTATACCGGCTTTATAAATCCACATATGACATTACCTACAAATGACGTGGTTTTTCCAGACAAATACCAAGACACTCAGTATAAAAAGTGATTGCCAGAGTGTATATTATCAGATCTGCAGTGTGGTTATGTGTCACAGATGGTGCACCCTTGTAATAAAATTACCGAATTTTGAAAGTGATCGGCTGAGTGTGGTATGAACCAGCTATCTGCAACTCCTTCACACCGCCTCCACTACATATTTCTGCAGTATTTGTAACGTATTCTATCTCGATGCCACATCATAGGTTCTGCGATATATCCACTGAGTTATAGACGATGATTGATTGAGAAGGATCGCAAACAGTAGTAGATGGTGTGATGATTGAGGTCGTAAGAAATGTACACTAGCTTTTCAGATCTCTAGTGCTACGCTTTCAGTAGAAATGATGTCTATGATTTGGAATCAAGTCTTTCTATTCAACAACATACCTGCGTTGGATACTATGGAGAAGTCCTTTAATGATTACAGCCACTAGTGAATCATATTTCTGGCACTCTCATATCTAGAAACGAGCCACCTTCATCGAACGTATCTGATACAGTTAAATTCCAACATGGTTTTATGTAGCCCCTATGAATTTTGCAACTAGCCCTCAGTCTCTATGCTACCGACCCTGCAGCTTTCGCCATGTGATTATTCCAATATAAGTCGCAACTGAGTACAAGTTAGAGAAAGATATATCTACCACCTTCTACAACGCGTGTAGAAACAGGCCAAGCTGAGTTACTGCGACAGAACTGTGTTTTGACCATTCGACGGAAATGAAGCCGGCTCCTGCAACACGAGGTAGTATAAAAGACAGTATGGGAACTGGGGGAAAGACATGGATTTTGCTACTGCATTGAGGTGCTTCAGCAAACTGCAAACAAATACTACATACGTGCTGGCACTGAGCACATGTAACGATCCAATTAATTTTACAGCTATCGATCCACTGCACAGACCAGTTTTATGTTTTATGTTTCATGACCTGTACTGTTGGAGGATGACCGTATCCCACAGACTATGCTGGAAGTCGCTAGAGACACTCCCTGTGACCTTGCGTCGCTGTTTGGAACATTGTTTTTTTCTGCTGTAACATGATTTCTACACTGCCATACATTTTGTTTTACTACCACGACTTTGAGGTCTGTGACAGATTCTAAACTGACATTAACACGTTCTGATCCACTGCCTGTTGCAGAAAACTAGAAGTCATGTTGCTACTGCGGCTAAAATAACACACCTGACACAGGATGATTTTAAGTAAAAGAGCGTTACAATATAAGGAAACTGGAAGAGTTTGTCGGCATTTGGAGACTTTCCCAACTGCTGTCCGAAAGTGACTGACAACCTCTACATTGAAACTCATCTGTCACAGTGAGGGAATAGCTGATAGTTCTGCATTCCGTTTCAACTGATTCCTCTCATTGTAGTCATGTACATGATCGCCATTTCAGTGCTATCCATCTCAAGAAGGTGTTGTCCCTCCACCAAAACTCTTTCTCTAATACAAACAAGCGATGTCAGTCAATCATTATGTGGTAACCAACGGTGTCTGCAACACATGCACATACACAGATATACAGAAAACAGAGCAGTCGCTCTGCAAATGTGGAATATGCGGGGTGGAGGCGACTGGATACAATCAAGTACAGTGCTATACTATACCTTCCAATCAGTGCATTTGCGCTAGGTGTTGACAGCTGTACTACATTTACAAGCAATTTTAGAACATGGAATAAGAGGTTATGTCATGATTGCATGGGTAGAACTGACATAAAAAATCGATAGAATTGCGGAAAATAACGTATATATTGATGGAATATAGGCCTACACAGAAATGCAGGGAAATTGAGGAAGTACTTGAATGTCTTCTGTTTGGAGCAGAACAATTTGTACAAGGGAACAAGCATGTGACAGCAAGAGGTATCCGATAAAACATCGAAATAGAAGCCGAGGGAAACAGGGAAACGGTCACTTTTTTTCCATTGAGCCAGTATTCTATTGCATGTCTATTGAGGAAACAGTGATATGCGTGAATTGACTATTGTATTTGGCGCTTTTCAGGAAGACAGAGAACCATCTGATTCTAAACTTACTTGCTTCTGCATTAAAGGATGACATAGAGTGGATGGATTGGTCAGTTGAGATGGAGTTGTAACGAGGTACGATTTTCCGTCAGGATACGTCTGATGTGTGACATAGCCTGCATTCGAATTGTATACAACTGGTTGTTCTGTGTGGGTCTTAGAACAGTGTCTATTTGCGATCGTTAACAGTAAACCTCTCGGTCATCAGAGGACTTCCATTTCACATGTGATGAAATGTGACACATTCCTCTAAATGAACGATAATTTATGCGATGTACTCCATTCTCCTGTTGCATCTTACGCGTAAAATCGATACTTCAGTTTCATTACTAAGTTAGCGATAGGTGTATGTGAGACACTACCATCCCCTGTGTATACATCTGCTTGACAGATGTGCTCTTTACATAGTTAGAGGTGGCATGACTTGTAATTTCACATGTCGGATGCCGCTGGTATGCGTTTATCTGCTTCCTTGTAAGAGGTAGTCTCCGTTGCTAACGAGCATTTTATATAGGACTGATGTGGGCATAGTATAATTGCTGAACTGTGATCAGATGTGGACAGTGGATGCTATACATTTCTGGAAAGCTATATTGGACATGTATCACACTGAGACACTGTTTTAAGGAAGTATTGTGCTCGTTTTACGGTTCGATACCATAGTTTATCGTAGAGAAACCTGCAAGAAGGATGTATGTCATACGCTGGAAATATATTCCACAGGACTGATAGGCCGCAAACTCAAGCAACCGAACATTATAGCCTGTTTTAAGTGCGTGTGTTTATGTTCTCTCTTACCAGTACTTTCAAGGCACTGATCCTAGACTCTAGAACAATACTTTACAGTTGATGGCGTAGTTGATTTACGTAAAATGCTTCGAACTCCATCCATCTGGAGCTCCATCACGCATAAAAATCTCCCGTTTCTTGTTCTTCTTAATCGTCTACTATTACATCACAACACTTTCAAATCTGTTACTATACACCGATGAGGGGTGCTAACCCCCTCGACATTGGTGCATCTGGAGAAATCTTATGTACCTGGATGGGCAAGGACTCGGCAACCTCCATTCATTCACGAGACATGGAATGTAGCAGTCTACTTCTGGTCTGTTGCAAATTAAATCAAATGGTTCAAATGGCTGTGAGCACTATGGGACTTAACTTCTGAGGTCATCAGTCCCCTAGAACATAGAACTACTTAAACCTAACTAACCTAAGGACGTCACATACATCCATGCCCGAGGCAGGATTCGAACCTGCGACTGTAGAGGTCGCGCGGTTCCAGACTCTAGCGCCTAGAACCGCTCGGCCACACAGGCCGGCAAATTAAATCAGTAATGGTGCTGCAGAGTGGGTTGGTCAATGACAGTGTAAGGGGGTCTTTCAGTCTCTAATTTTACCCTACGACTGCGAGAATACTCTGTGACCCCATCAGCACAGAGACAGATTGTAAATTAAGCACTATGCTCGAGGCGTTAGAAATACGTAAAGCGCTGCGTGGTACACTTTGATGATGTATACGTTCGACAATTAACAGTCATTGGACATACTGCACAGTCATCAATCTACATTTGCAATGATACTCGCAAAGTAGAGAGGGGGCGGTTTAGCTATGATACTGAAATTGGGAAATATGCTGTTGCAGCATTGCTCAGTGTTGAAATTACAGTAAAACTGCTAAAATTGTTTCCACTATCAACTGTGATGCTTATTATTAAAGTACATCAGTGGTGTCTTTACCACCCCATCCGTCCACTGATATGCTGTTGTTTACCACATAATGATTGACTGACATTGCTTCTTTGAGTTGGAGAAAGTGTTTTTGTGGAGGGATTACAACTTCTGGGGATGGATAGCAATCACGTACATTACTGCAATGTGAAGAATCAGTCGAAACGAAATGCAGAGCCATCAGCTAT
This sequence comes from Schistocerca serialis cubense, assembly GCF_023864345.2. Lineage (NCBI taxonomy): Eukaryota > Metazoa > Arthropoda > Insecta > Orthoptera > Acrididae > Schistocerca > Schistocerca serialis. Next base: position 531,012,301 of record NC_064640.1, read on the forward strand.
TCCGTCACTGTGACTGATGAGTTTCAATGTAGAAGTCGTCAGTCACTATCGGACAGCAGTTTGGAAACTCTCCACAACGATGACAAACTCTTCCAGTTTCCTTATGTTGTAACCGTCTTTTATTTAAAATCATCCTGTGTGTGTGTGTGTGTGGCGCATTATTTTAGCCACAGTAACAACATGATTTACACCATGCAACATCTAGTTTTCTGCTAGAGGCAATGGATCAGAACTTGTTAATGTCAGTTTAGAACCTGACGCAGACCTCTAAGCCGTGGCGGAAAAACAAAATGCATGGCAGTGTACACAGCATGTTACGGTAGAAGAAAACAATGTTTCAAACTACGACACAGGGTCACAGAAAGTGTCTCTTGCGGCTTACAGTATAGTCTGTTGGATGCGGTCATCCTGCTACAATACAGGTGATGAAACTTTAAACTGGTCTGTGCAGTGGATCAATACCTGTATTTTCAATTGGATCGTCATAAGTGCTCGATGCAAGCATGCATACGGCATTTGTTTTCGATCTATGGGAGGAGAGAGATGCGGTCAAATTCTTATCGAGTTCTCTATCGGATGAAGTTAGTGGAGCTTTTATAGTTCGTAATTTTTCTCTGGTGGATGGAACAGAATAACAATGATAGAATGTTGGGTGATTGGTGTGAATGGGCCCTGAGGGACATGGATCTCTGATGTAGTACCTGCATGTTGTTTAGAGAAGCACCGCAATGCAGTAGCAAAATCCACGTCCTTTCCCCAGTTCCCGTTCTGTATTTAATACTATCTCGTGTTGCAGCAGCATGCTTCGTTTCTGTTCAATGGTAAAACCACAGTTTTGTCACAGTAACTCAACTTGGCCTACAGGTTGTAAAAGGTGGTAGATATACCTTTCTCCAACTTGTACTCAGTTCCGACTTACATTGGAACAATCACATGCCCACAGCTACAGGGTCTGTAGCATAGAATCTGAGGGGTAGTTTCAAGATGCATAGGGGCTACCTAAAACCATGTTGGAATTTTACTGTAGCAGATATGTTCGAGAAAGGTGGCTCGTTTCGAGATATGAGAGTGCCAGAAATATGATTCACTAGTGGCTGTAATCATTAAAGGACTTCTCCATAGGATCCAATGCAGGTATGTGGTTGAATAGAAAGACTTGATTCCAAATCATAGACATCATTTCTACCGAATGCATAGCACTAGAGATATGAATAGCTAGTATACATGGCGCAGGATAGAAATTGTATGTTTACTACATTATCACAGTACGTGGTGATACATTGCTGGGTTGGAGATTGGTTTCACACTCCAATATTCAAGCACCTGTCCTCAGTCGCAGAGCAGAGTAATTCAGTAAGAGTCTTTCCCTATTTGATGATCCGTGGGCCACTTTGCAACATTTAATTGGTGGTGCACAATCTGCTGTTTGAATGTAAAGGTATCGTGGCTTATGTTCTGACATACATTTGTGGGAAGTAATCAAACTACTATTCACATAAAAACAAAAAACAAAATATGTATGTCTATTCGTAATGAGAGGATAGATTGGACATTGTTAATTGTGATTTCAATGCACTCAGGAGTATATGCTAAAGTAAGCGGTGACAGATGCAATTCGGAAACAGCTGCACAATACAGCAATGCAAGTGTTCTATTCGACCTGCTATAGTATACAAACAGGATGGACAATATGGCTGTAACAGTACGTCCCCTCATGGACACCCCTAAGTGTACCCTCGCATTTTCCTTGTTGTTTTATCGATAGTGATGTTGGGGCCGGAGTGGCCGGGCGGTTAAAGGCGCTACAGTCTGGAACCGCACGACCGCTACGGTCGCAGGTTCGAATCCTGCCTCGGGCATGGATGTGTGTGATGTCCGTAGGTTAGTTAGGTTTAAGTAGTTCTAAGTTCTAGGGGACTTATGACCACAGCAGTTGAGTCCCATAGCGCTCAGAGCCATTTGACCCATTTTTGATAGTGATGTTGATTACAGTACACCAACATGCAAATTGTGGTGTCTTTCCGAGCATTACATCCACAGATGCGGTATTCATTATCACATAGTGCAGGACGCCTGTTGTTTACAGCACTTGTTTGAGAGAATCTTGGCATGATGCAGCACCTTCCAGAAGACTTTGTCAGATAATTTCCTAGGACAGAGGAGAATCGAGACGTATAGCCAGTGTGAGTGTAGGCGTATCATAATTTTTTCGGGCACTGTAAAGATGTAAAAGATGGCTGCACTGTTTGTGTAAAAAGTTTATATTTTGCAGTGTAATGTTGCTGTGGCTTATATTGTGGCATGACCAGAGAAAATGAATGTGTGTCCTATCGTGACAAATGTATAGATTCAACGCATTGATTACCGCAAGGGTATGAGAGAGATTTTTATGTGGAAAATTATGTGCATTATAGATACTGAGATTTGTTCCAGAACCACAGCTGTCAAGAGGAGACATTACCTGTACATCGATCAGTGTCAGACTGCAGCAGTAATCTTAATATTTAATTGTAGTTACACTGGTAAATAGTTCCTGGTTCCCAGTTTTCTTGTAAGTCGCATATTTATTTGATGAACTGTAGACAACTTTTGCAGGATTTAACTGTCAGTGCAATGTAGCGATCTCCACAAAATAATTTTAATACTGGAAGTCTCGTCTACAGAAAAAATGGCGGACAGTGATCCCTCACTGGTAGCAGCAGCAGTTTCGCAGGTAAATTCAGTGATGAACAGGCTGCCCCGTTAGGATCACTAGGAACAAAGAATCCTCTGCTATTCTGGGAAACATTGGAACATCTCTCTCTATGCAGAGCCCACACTGCAGCTACACATCATCGTGCTAGCAATGGTAACTAGTTGAACACGTATTTCGACAGGAGTTTCACAGGTGTCAAGTATGAAAGAGATGCCGCTGCCTCATCCTTGTGGGACCCGAACCAACACCATTGCATTGCTTGGCAGCTGACGACTGCATCCACACTTCGCAGGCACTGCTGGTGCACCCAGACTCCGGCATCGGTGTTGGGTGGTTAGATGCGTTTTTTCCTTGCGATCTTTTGTGTAAACTATATTCCATCGATTTCAGCAACCAATAGGATGCTGATAATTAAGAAAAACTATCCCATACATGTGAAGAATATCGATTTAATTAATTTGCATAATTTTTTTATAGCAATGTGGTGCTAGCTGTACAACAGTTAAGGGGAGGGTGTGCTTGAGTGGGTGACATGGAGCAGAATAGGAGGTTAAGTGCAGAACAATTCATTACTTTGCATAACTTTTTATGTTAAATGCAGTGCAATAGTTTAAGGGGCTGGCTGACAATGTAGAATGCCCCAGAAATGTCGTTCACAAGCATGTGAAATTTGAAAAGTGTACCAGAAAATGGTGGGAGGACATAACTAATTGCTTAACTTGGTATAAAACGAGGTACAATATTTTAAGGAAATGGGGGTGACATGGAAAACCACTTAACAGAACAATACGTTAAGTGCTGACAAAGGGCCAAAGATGTAAAAAAATGAATGAAAAAGCACCAGTTTGCTTTTGTTCTACAGTAATAGGTTAAGACATCCAGAGTACAGTGCTGAACATTAGGTTACCGGTATGCAATATGCTTGCCCTGTGTAATTACTTCTTACAAGACCTACATGTTTCTAAACAGCAGAGAATGATGAGCAAGTGAAATCCGACCCCAAAAACTGAATTTTTTATAAATAAAAAATATACCCTTGACTTTCCTGTTATGAGCTCCTTCCTCTCCACTAATTTCCATGTATTTCATACACTGCCTTGAATCCATTAAAATTGTTTAAATAAACAATATTTGACACATTTTCTAAATAGTTTAAACAATCTTCGATACAGAACAATCGAATTCCCCCTAAATGACCAATCATTTGAATTTTTTTTCGTGCCTGTTTCCAGGAGGGAGGGTGGGAGTGGGGTTTACCAGAGGGGGAAAGATTAAATAATTGATCCGTTTAATTAAGTAGTCAATAAAAGTGATAAGAGTGAGATGGGTTCTCCAATAACTCAGACCTGAATGTGTACATGTAGCAGCAAGAGGGAGGGGGTGGGTTTGCGTTTCATGGGGGAACAATAGGTTAAGTGCCTGTCAATAAAAAGGTAGGATCCTTTTAGCAGAATAATAGTTTAAGGACCTGCCAGTCAAAGGAGAACAATAGGTTAAGTACCTGTCAATCAAAGGAAAACAATGCATTAAGTACCTGTCAATGAAAGGAAAACTATAGGTTAAGTACCTGTCAATCTAAGTTGAACAATAGGTCTGCCCCTGAGTGCATACATGCTTTTGGTGTAGGCAATGTGCACTAACAAAATTGACTGAAATGAACTTTGTCCCACTACTACTGGAGTGCCACAGCGTCGGGGTTAAGTGGCAATGGAGTCGGACTACATAGCGGATGGGTTTGTGTTCAAAGCTACATTGTGCATTACTTCTTCACAAAATTGTGAACTGTCTTCCTGGTAATTGATGTATGTGTTCGTTGTATTCAGATTTATGTCTGTGTCATGATATAACGTCCGTTTGCAACAGTGAGGTGTAAGGAAGAGACCTATACTGAAAGCTGATTCTATGCAACTGCTCTATCAGCAGTGGAAAGGAAGGGCTTCCGAATGGGAACCGGGAACATTCGATGACAAGACAAAAAGTCAACTGAATACTCCACCAGAAAACATGTCTGGTGTGTTACGCACGGCATTAGTGACAGTATGTGTGTCACATGACAGAAATCTCTTATCGACACACCTAGTTTGTACACCTGGTTGGTGAGTGGCATATGCTGCCTTGCCCAATTTAGGAGTTTGTATGAATGTGAATGTGATCACTCCCAAAGAAATGATGAAACATAATAGTTTGTGACATAAGCTGCAAAACATGAATGCAACAGCTTCACAATGATGAAGTTTTCCCTGTATTCTGTCAAAACATGTGTTTCTAACGTTTTTGAAGTTGCATTCCGTTTTGGAAGTTCTGACTCCTGAATTCCTTTTTGTAACATTGTTCACAGCCGTTTACTTGTTGTTTTCATTTCTGTGAGGTGTCTATGTGGTATCTCGCTTGCTCTCACTATTCACCACATTTACTTTCCAAGTAATGTATTCTTACCATGTGACTCATATTCTATAATCAACGTATAGTATGACAATTACCAAGACTACAGAAAGAGAACACACATTTCAGTGACAGGACTGATAGTTGATATTTTTATGAAAAAAATAATTTTAAAAAATTGGCATAAAAGAGTATCGAACACTTCTCATTTGCTTGACACTCCTACACTGTGACCACTTAACCACAACACCGTGGCTCCATTTGTGTGCTCGACATTGTACTTGTTAAGCTTGGACCGTTCACTGTTTCAATTTTGTTATTTTTTCACAGTTCAGTACACCTGCTTCTTGTTTCCATGCTTGATCTCTATTCAGTTTTTGACTGGACCCTGTGCTAACTTCAAAAACTTTGCGTCACCTTTTTTTTTTTTGTATTTGCTACTACATATCAGCAGACTCGTCAGCTATGATGCTAAAATTCACTTCGTTCAAAATATCTGCCACCTCCTCTGTGTCAAACTTACCAATCACATTTTTCACAATAATTATGTACCTTTAGTTCGACCTAAGTTAAATGACTTAGCAATTTCAGGGTCACTATAATTGGTCTCGCAGAGGGCATCTAGTTTAGATTCAAGTCTTAGACTAGAGTAACATTACATCTACATCTACATAGATATTCTGCAAGCCGCCGTACGGTGGATGGTGGAGGGTACTCTGTACTACTACTAGTTATTTCATGTCCGGTTCCACTCACAAGTAGAGCAAGGGAAAAAGGGCTATCTACATGCCTCCATATGAGCCCTAATTTCTCGTTTCTTATCTTCATGGTCCTTAAATGCAATGTATGTTGGTGGCAGTAGAGTCGTTCAGCAGTCAGCTTCAAATGCCGGCTCTCTAAATTTTCTCAAAATTTTTTCTTGGAAAGAATGTCGCCTTCCCTCCAGGGATTCCCATTTGGGTTCCCAAGCATTTCTGTTACCAATTATATGTTGTTCGAATTAACTGGTAATGAATCGAGCAGCCCATCTCTGAACTGCTTCCTTCAATTGGACCTGGTACATATCCCAAACACTCAAGCAGTACTCAAGAACAGGTCGCACCAGTATCCTATATGTGGTCCCCTTAACAGGTGAACCACTCTCTCCTAAATTGTTCCCAATAAACTGAAGTCGACCATTCGCCTTCCCTACTACAGTTCTCACACGCTCATTCCATCTCCTATTGCTTTGCAACGTTATGCCAAAATATTTAAACGACTTCAGTTCGTCGAACAGGACACTATTAATACTGTATTCGAACATCACAGGTTATATCTTCCTACTCGTCTGCATTAACTTATATTTTTCCACATCGAGGGCTAGCTGCCATTCACCACACCATCCGGAAATTTTGTCTAAGTCGTCTTGTATCTTACTACAATCACACAACTTCGACACCTTACTGTACACCATGCCATCATCAGCAAACAACCGCTGCCTATTCTGTTCCCCAAATCATTTATGTATGTATAACATATCTCTGGGGCGCTATTGACGATACCCTTCATTCTATGAACATCAGCCATCGAGGACAACATACTATGTTCTATAATTTAAGAAGTATCCGTGCCACTCACATATCTCTGAACTTATTCCATATGCTCGTAACTTCGTTAACAGCCTGCAATGGGGCACCATATCAAACGCCTTCCGTAAATCTAGGAATATAGCTTCTGCCTGTTGCCCCTCACCTATGGTTCACAGTATATCATGTGAGAAAAGGGCAAGCTGAGTTTCGTACGAGTGATGCTTTCCAAAATCATGCTAATTCGTGCTCATAAACTTCTTAGTCTCAAGAAAGTGTATTATATTGCAACGGACAATGTCTTCAAGGATTCTGCAGCAAACAGAAGTCAGAGGTATTGGTCTGTAATTTTGTGGGTCCGTTCTTTTACCCTTCTTATATACTGCAGTCACCAACGCTTTTTTCCAGTCGCTTTGGACTTTGTGTTGGCCGACAGATTCACGATAAATCCAAGCTAGGTAAGGGGCTAATACGGAAGAGTACTCTTTATAAAATCAAACTGGGATTTCATCTGGACCTGGTGCTTTATTTGCTTTCAAATCTTTCAGTTGTTCCTCTATGCCAGGGATGCTTATTACTATGTCGTCCATACGGTTGTCTGTCCGATGGTCAGATGGCGCTATGTTTGTGCGATTCTCTTGTGTGAACGATTTCTTGAACGTGAAATTTAAAACTTCTGCTTTCGTTTTGCTATCTGCAGCTGCCACACGAGACCGGTCAACAAGGGACTGAATGGAAGCCTTATACCCGGTTGCCAATTTTACATAAGATCAGAGTTTTTTCGGGTTCCCTGCCAGATATTTTGCTAAGGTGTGACGCTGGTAGTTGTTGTATGTTTCGCGCATAGATCTTTTCTCAGATGCACGAACCTGTACTAACTCTCGCTTGTCGTCATTTGTATTTTCCCTTTTGAACCGAGAGTGCAACAGCCTCCACTTCCTCAGCATCCTCCGAATTTCGTTATTAAACCGTGGTGGGTCTTTTCTATGCTTTATCCATTTACCAGGACATAACTATCTACACCACTGTTTACAGTCTGCTTAAACTTCGCCCATAATCCCTCTACATCCATCGTACTGGAACTAAGTTATGCCAATTCACCATGCGAGTGAGATGCTAATAACGGCTTATCTGCTCTACTAGCAGAAACACTCTCCTAGCCTGATTGACTTATTTATTAACTTTCGTAATCATAGTTGCTATAATGACATCATGATCGCTAATCCCTGCTTCTGTACTGACATTTGGCGTAAACAGGACACTGCCATATTTCAGCCACTCTCTCTTTTTCTTTCCTGCAGTCAATAGTTGTTGTATTGCTGTACCGAAACAAGGTTCTCTGAATTTGTCCAAACCCAAGACCCTTCTTGAGTATTTAGTGTTCAGCACCTTTTGCATGGCATTTCACCGCCAATAGTTCTGCTATAAAAAGAGAGCCCCACAACACACACAGCGCATGAATAACATCGTATTATCGAATCAGAGCCAACAACGGAATTCTGTTCTTTTCCCTACTTCTGTTTTTTGTGTAGCGGTATTGTTGAGCTTTTGTCCTTTTTTTCTGGATATGCACAGCTTTTTCTCTTGCCCGTTTCCTCACTTATGGAATCACGCATTTTGTTAAACAATAGTTCAGTCCTAATTTCCTACTGTAATACCCGTACAGGAGCTCACGATTAGTAATTGGACTGAAAGTGTGAATACACTAGCGAAAAGCCCGACACAACAGCAAGTGACAATAGTTATTTCTGCCTTAGATCTGATTGACTCTGTTATTGCAGGGCACGGTTTATATATTATCTCTGGGAATTATTTATATTCATGTCATTTCCCTGTGACAAGCAAGACAACGGAATTGTGTGTTTGGCTGGTATCTTTCAATGTAGTATTATACATCGTACAAGCGTTCAATTAATCGTATGTTCGCAAAATTATCGTATGAGTTGGCAACCTGACTGACAGAGACAAAATGCTACAGCCAACGAGTTAAAATGTTAACTCGTTGGCTGCGACGTTAAACAATAATTTCTCTGGAAGGGGATCAATCTGGCGCTATTTGTGGATGCTGTTGCCGCTATTGCTCGCGCTTTAGTGCAATCGGCATTTAATTAGTCTTGTACTTACACGAGAAAAATAATCGCTGGTATATGTCTACACAATTTTTATCACTATAATTTATTATTACGATTGACGTAAGTAATTCGTAAGTATTTTCTGTTCATGCAGTATAATATGAAACTTATTTAGTTAAGCAGTACTATTAATGAAACACCACAATGCTAATGCAAAGTTTTGTAAAGCCACTGGGAAACAAGTTTTCAGAATTTATTTATTTATTTATCTATTTTTTTTGTAACTATCCCCAAATAACGGTACATGCAATCTAAATATTTCCAGGTAAAGACTGAAATCAACAAGTTACGAAGCATTGGTCACTTAGAGTTGTAATCCAAAAAGAAAGGCCTAAATTTATCGCAGAGAAATTATGTAAGTACATTACTTTCAGTGACACATGTTACTGCAAAAATTCAAAGCTATGAATGATTTTTTTAAAATTTTTCTTCGCAATTTCTCATAACCTATTCTACAACCTAATTCCTGTCATTATTATCGCTAAAAATTTTAGTTGAGGTCTAAGGCATGGAAATTATGCTAACTTTACCCCTGTATTGGTATCGAAAAATCCGAGCGAATCCATCTGCTCTTTGTTCCACATTTGTTGTAATTTCATTGAATTGTACTGCATACTTGTGCAGTACTGAAAATTCAAGTTATGTAAAGTTAACGTTTTTGATGCACAGTATGGTTGTTTATACTGAGCCTCTCAAGATGTCAGAGCCATTGCAGAAATAGAAACTCCAGTTTTTCGATTTATCAAAAAAGTAATACAGAAAATATAATTCCGTTACACCTGTAAATTAAAGTACATCATAAGGCAATGGTTCTGCTTGAGTACATAAACGTTTAAAGAAATGTTGAGAAAAACAGGGGTAGTCTGAAGACTTCTTTAGCGAAGGAAATGACACTGTCATGGCTGCCATTTAAGTTTATAGGAGTTCCTTTAGTGACCCTTCATTGGACTATTTCTTTTACGTACCATAAAGTAATCGATATGGTTCACAAAGTGTACAAATTTGTGAGGAATTTACAAATATAAATGTTTATAAACGGATAGAGAAACGAATACTGCTGGTAGGGGTAAAAACAAAATTTCATGAATAGAAGCCATTTTGAAAATTGTAGCGGTCACAATGGAAAGAATCAACAACAACTGAAATGAAAGAAAAACATTTATGTGTAATGACGATCAGCATCTACACGTAATAATAATAATTCTTTTCCTCCACCTACTCTGCCTGCTGTATATTCTTTCCAGAAAATATTTCGCTTCAGTTCTTTTATTCACTACCGTAAAGTGGAATCACTTTGCTCCACTTTTGAACGGTTCTTCAAACAAGTTCATATAATATATAGTAGTTTTGTAAAATAGCCTTTGAATCTGAGGAAAGTTTATTCTAGAGCAACGTAAAAACCATCTAGTAACATAGAAAGACATCCAAATAGAAAGACATTCAAGATTAGCTTTTGAAATTTTATAACGTTTTAAAAGTTGGAGTAAAGTAGTCCCTGCGTTGGGTTTCTTTGCTCTGCATATTATAAACATTATTGTACGATTGTATAATAGCTTGGGGCAATATATATTATACCTTCAATTAAATTCTCCTATATGTGAAAAAGTATATCTTTATTTACAGGTAATTTCTAATTATGAAAAGATGGCGTCATGATATTTATGGTTGCACCATCTTTGCTAAAACTTCCTATAACACGACGATAATATTCATTTTCATACTGTATACCTACAAACACACGAGTCTGCTTGCTGATTGGTGTTAGTTTTTTCTATGGTTTTGATAGAGGCACTTCATTCTCTATTCACTTCCATTTGATTTCTTATGTGTGTTTCCCAGTCTTCTTCCGAACTTCCACCAAGAATTTGTTCTCTTAGTAGGTCATCCCTCGCTATAATAATCAAACACTGTTTAGATTTTTCTCTTCTTCGGTTGTTTACTAGTACCTGGCACTGCTTTAGAAACATTTTGTGACATTTCCAGCAAGTACCATTTCTCATGGATTTCAGGCATTCTTTCACATGCTCTATCTTCCATTTACACGAAGTGACATAATCTCCTAGCATTACTCATTTTCAGCATAACACAATCCATCCCAAAATGAATTAGGTCTAAAACAAATTAATGAAAACACTGGGGAGCCACTTTGATCCACTTTCTCAGTGGTACAAAGTTGCCTCATTTTATCAGAAAATAAACTTCACCGATGCTTTCGATTCTATAGCCATAAATGATGTGTTGATTACGACTCTGTATGATTAGACAATAACGAATTTCTACACATAAATGCATGTTATTTGTCTTCAGTTTCAGTAGTTTTCCATTAGCAAAATAACACTTTATCCTGACAAAAATTATCTAAGAAGTACAGTAGTAAAGATGTCGTTAATGGAAAATATCCATGATAGCGAGTGACAAAATAATTCCATTATATGGGATAATGGAAACTGTTAACTGCAGGACAGAACATAAAACATTCGGAAATGTTTATTAGAATACGTGCTAGGCAGGACTGAATCTTTTTTCAAAAGGTGGAGAGAAGCAACTCCTGCAGAGACAAAGAAGCCTTGCTGTACACTTGTCTTTCCTTCTGTGTACTATTCTATTCGTTACTCTTCTTTTACCCTTGATGCATAACATGCTTATTGTATTTCCTCAGTTTTATATCACTTGGAGCATGGAAAGTTATGTAGTTACGTTATTAGTACAGCATTGATTCTCACGTACCAGTACTGGTACTTCTTTAGCTGCAGTACCTCATTCTAATAAATACTACTATGATGAATGTTAAAGTTTAATCTTACTGCTAGGAGAAATCAAAGATATTTTACAATGATTCTGAACTTGTTGGAAAAACAGTATCAGTACTGCAATATAATTAATTTACTGGATTTGAGAAAAAACTCATTTATTATACAAATTAAACAAATACTTAGTATTAATATCAGGAGTTTTTATTTTATGCATTTACATTGTTTTGCTTGTTACCTCTCTTAAAGTGAAACATAGATTGTAAAAAACCCTATTTACATCCAATAAGTTTTCGACATACAAGTGTTAAATTATTGTAATTATAATGTCTATGAGGGATCCATTAGGCAACGACCTTGCCGCAGTAGATACACCGGTTCCCGTGCGATCAGCAAAGTTAAGCGCTGTCGGGCGTGGTCGCACTTGGATGGGTGACCATCCAGGTCGCCATGCGCTGTTGCCATTTTTGGGGGGCACTCAGCCTAGTGATGCCCATTGAGGAGCTACTCGACCGAACAGTAGCGGCTTCGGTCAAGAATACCGTCTTACGACCGGGAAAGTGGTGTGCTGGCCCTACACCCCTGCTCCACTGGTGATGACACGGCGGGCAGATGATCCCCGTAGGCCACTTGTGGCCTGAAGACAGAGTGCTTTTATGAGGGATCCATTAAATGTCAACTGTGTAGCCTACATCAGGATTTCTTTGGTGGAAACTTACGTGTCATTTAATGACCTATCCTTTGTATAGTGACTTATAGTGCCACTTATCAGAACTATTAAAATGCGGAAAATGGTAGGGGAGATTGCGGTTACCTGAACCTTAGGTTAACTGGACCATCACAATAATTAACAATTTAAGAGGGAAATTTATTTTTTCGTACCATAAAGTCATTTCCTTAGGCTGGAAGTACCGTCTGACTGGGAATACCATTTGAACTTAGAGATGCATACAAAAATGCGAAATTGTTTCTTAACATCTAATAGTTCTCCTAAAATTTTAATCAGCAATAATACACAATTCTGTTTCTCAGCAAAATTAACTGTTTATTGCTTTTTGATACACCATGAAATGTAAGCTGTGCATGGGGCCATTTTCACACTATTTTGAAGATTTTTGGTAAGATAAAGGTGAGGTTAACTGGGCCAATAAAATGTTGGGTTAGATGGATTGGTTCATTTAACACCATGAATATAGTGAGTAACTTCATAGACAAACCTGCTAGTGCACCCTGGATTACCGTATAAGACATTGCAGTCTTGTAGGGTTAGTATAACCTTTGGCTTTTATTGTTGGAAACATCTTGAAAAGCTTTAGTGTTATCAATATTAAACCTTTCAATTCATACATATTTATTTACCTGGATTTGTTTTCATCAAATACATTGGACAGACCTCCACCAATTCAACAATAAACAGCTGATGACTCACTGGCAAAGAGTGGGAGATGGAAATGTGGAGAATATTGCAAATAGGCAAAATCAGCAGCCAGAAATTACAGATTCTGCACAGGTTTGTCCATATGCTAAGTCTGGTGCAAGGAAACCATCAAGAGGTAAAACTAAAAGAAAATCAACTGTCCTTACCAATACGTCCAGTTAAACAGTAGTGAGATAATGCAGAAAAAGGTAGAAGGACAAAACAGTTGCTGAGAAAACATATATTCAACGAAGTAAAGCCTTAGGTCAAATGCCAAATACCGGAAGAGAGCATTACCAAATCTCAGGATACTGATTATGTCCAGTACATTGATTCCTCTGATACCGACAAGTCCAGAAGTGGTGATGTAATGATTACCTTTATTACCAGGTCTGTGTCATTCACCAGCCCTGGCTGGAGAGACAGCGTCAAGTTTACAATAATATTATTACAGTAAACTAACAAAATACTACAATTAAAACAATGATATTTATGTGAGTACCATAAAAAATAAATTTAAGAATTAGATTTCAAAATAACATACAATAATAAGGTGTTCATGTAGTAAAATGCCAGAGTTGCTGTTGTTTTCATTGGCACTGAGTTGCAGCTCAGTCAGACACTGTTCTGTTGCTGGAAAAGTATTCTTCTGTACTGTAAAAAAGTTGCTCTTTTAGCATACACTAAGCTTTAGTCCCCCCCCCCCCCCCCGCCAAACCCCCATGAACCATGGATCTTGTCATTGGTGGGGAGGCTTGTGTGCCTCCTCAACGACATCGATAGCCCTACCGTAGGTGCAACCACAACGGAGGGGTATCTGTTGAGAGGCCAGACAAACGTGTGGTTCCTGAAGAGGGGCAGCAGCCTTTTAAGTAGTTGCAGGGGCAACAGTTGGGATGATTGACTGATCTGGCCTTGTAACACTAACCAAAACGGCCTTGCTGTTGTGGTACTGCGAACGGCTGAAAGCAAGGGGAAACTACAGCCATAATTTTTCCCGAGGGCGTGCAGCTTTACTTTATGACTAAATGATGATGACGTCCTCTTGGGTAAAATATTCCGGAGGTAAAATAGTCCCCCATTTGGATCTCTGGGTGGGGACTACTCAGGAGGACATCATTATCAGGAGAAAGAAAACTGGTGTTCTGCGGATCGGAGCGTGGAATATCAGATCCCTTAATCGGGTGGGTAGGTTAGAATATTTAAAAAGGGAAATAGATAGGTTAAAGTTAGATATAGTGGGAATTAGTGAAGTTTGGTGGCAGGAGGAACAAGACTTTTGGTCAGGTGAATACAGGGTTATAAATACAAAATCAAAAAGTGGTAATGCAGGAGTAGGTTTAATAATGAATAAAAAAATAGGAATGGGGGTAAGCTACTAAAAACAGCATAGTGAATGTATTATTGTGGCCAAGATAGACACGAATCCCACGCCTACTACAGTAGTACAAGTTTATATGCCAACTAGCTCTGCAGATGATGAAGAACTTGATGACATGTATGATGAAATAAAAGAAATTATTCAGGCAGTGAAGGGAGATGAAAATTAATAGTCATGGGGACTGGAATTCGACAGTAGGGAAAGGAAGAGAAGGAAACATAGTAGGTGAATATGGTTTGGCGCTAAGAAATGAAAGAGGAAGCCGCCTGGTAGAATTTTGCACAGAGCATAACTTAATCATAGCCAACACTCGGTTCAAGAATCATGAAAGGAGGTTGTATACATGGAAGAACCCTGGAGATACTAGAAGGCTTCAGATAGATTATAATGGTAAAACAGAGATTTAGGAACCAGGTTCTAAACTGTAAGACATTTCCAGGGGCAGATGTGGACTCTGACCACAATCTATTGGTTATGAACTGTAGATTAAAACGGAAGAAACTGCAAAAAGGTGGGAATTTAAGGAGATGGGACCTGGATAAACTGAAAGAACCAGAGGTTGTACAGAGTTTCACGGAGCGCATAAGGGAACAATTGACTGGAATGGGGGAAAGAAATACAGTAGAAGAAGAATGGGTAGCTTTGAGGAATGAAATAGTGAAGGCAGCAGAGGATCAAGTAGGTAAAAAGACGAGGGCTAATAGAAATCCTTGGGTAACAGAAGAGATACTGAATTTAATTGATGAAAGGACAAAATACAAAAATGAAGCATGTGAAGCAAGCAAAAAGGAATACAAACGTCTCAACAATGAGATCAACAGGAAGTGCAAAATGGCTAAGCAGGGATGGCTAGAGGACAAATGTAAGGATGTAGAGGCTTATCTCACGAGGGGTAAGATAAGATACTGCCTACAGGAAAATTAAAGGGATCTTTGGAGAAAAGAGAACCACTTGTATGAATATCAAGAGCTCAGATGGAAACCCAGTTCCAAGCAAAGAAGGGAAAGCAGAAAGGTGGAAGGAATATATAGAGGGTCTATACAGGGGCGATTTACTTGAGGACAATATTATGGAAATGAAAGATGATGTAGATGAAGATGAAATGGTTGATATGATACTGCGTGAAGAGTTTGACAGAGCACTGAAAGACCTAAGTCGAAACAAGGCCCTGGGAGTAGACAGCATTCCATTAGAACTACTGACAGCCTTGGGAGAGCCAGTCCTGACAAAACTCTACCATCTGGTGAGCAAGATGTATGAGACAGGCGAAATTCTCTCAGACATCAAAAAGAATATAATAATTCCAATCCCAAAGAAAGCAGGTGTTGACAGATATGAAAATTACCGAACTATCAGTTTAATAAGTCACAGCTGCAAAATACTAATGGGAATTCTTTACAGACGAATGGAAAAACTGGTAGAAGCCGACCTTGGGGAGGATCAGTTTGGATTTTGTAGAAATGTTGGAACACGTGAGGCAATACTGACCTTACGACTTATCTTAGAAGAAAGATTAAGGAAAGGCAAACCTATGTTCCTGGCATTTGTAGACTTAGAGAAAGCTTTTGACAATGTTGACTGGAATACTCTGTTTCAAATTCAGAAGGTGGCAGGGGTAAAATACGGGGAGCAAAAGGCTATTTACAATTTGTACAGAAAGCAGATGGTAGTTATAAGAGTCGAGGGACATGAAAGGGAAGCAGTGGTTGGGAAGGGAGTGAGACAGGGTTGTAGCCTCTCCCCAATGTTATTCAATCTGTATATTGAGCAAGCTGCAAAGGAAACAAAAGAAAAGTTCAGAGTAGGTATTAAAATTCATGGAGAAGAAATAAAAACTTTGAGGTTTGCCAATGACGTTGTAATTCTGTCAGAGACAGCAAAGAACTTGGAAGAGCAGTTTAACAGAATGGACAGTGTCTTGAATGGAGGGTATAAGATGAACATCAACAAAAGCAAAACGAGGATAATGGAATGTAGTCAAATTAAGTCGGGTGATGCTGAGGGAATTAGATTAGGAAATGAGACACTTAAAGTAGTAAAGGAGTTTTGCTATTTGGGGAGCAAAATAACGGATGACGGTCGAAGTAGAGGGGATATAAAATGTAGACTGGCAATGGCAAGGAAAGCGTTTCTGAAGAAGAGAAATTTGTTAACATCAACTATAGATTTAAGTGGCAGGAAGTCGTTTGTGAAAGTATTTGTATGGAGTGTAGACATGTATGGCAGTGAAACGTGGACGATAAATAGTTTAGACGAGAAGAGAATAGAAGCTTTCAAATTGTGGTGCTACAGAAGAATGCTGAAGATTAGATGAGTAGATCACATAACTAATGAGGAGGTACTGAATAGAATTGGGGAGAAGAGGAGCTTGTGGCACAACTTGACTAGAAGAAGGGATCGGTTGGTAGCACATGTTCTGAGGCGTCAAGGAATCACCAATTTAGTACTGGAGGGCAGCGTGGAGGGTAAATATCATAGAGGGAGACCAAGAGATGAATACACTAAGCAGATTCAGAAGGATGTGGGCTGCAGTAGGTACTGGGAGATGAAAAAGCTTGCACAGGATAGAGTAACATGGGGAGCTGCATCAAATCAATCTCAGGACTGAAGACCACAACAAGAAGCTTTAGTTCTAAATTGTTCAATTGGTAATGACTGAATATCCTTAGGTAGAGTATTAAAAACTTGTATTGCCACCACTGGGAAACTGTTCTGCATGTAGTTAATTTGCATCTTGGTCTGTTTATACTGTCTTTACAGTGAGTGCTGTGTTGATGAACTTTATTTCTCTTTCTATATATCTCATGATTTGTCTTCGTGTGAACTAAGAAACTTAAAATTTTTTATCTGAAAACAGAGTGCCTATTCTGGAAAAAATTCGTTTTACTTGAGTCAATGATCCTCATTGTTTTCTTTAGTAATAACGCTCATTCTTGCAGTCGGCAGAATGGCTCCACAGTAACAGCCCATAGCTGAAGTGGACGTGGAACATTGCATAGTACACTGTTAGTAGGTACTGCTGTGAAAATGCCCTTTTTAGTTTCGTCAAAAGTTGTAGAACCCACAAGAGTTTGAAACGTAAATGTTCGATGTGCTGTTGCCAGATTAACTTGGTATCAAAGAAAAAACCCAGAAGCCTAACAGCTGCTGTGTCACCCAGTGCTCCAGTATCACTTAGTGTGCATATCAGCCTCAGCATTTTGTCTTCATTAATTTTCTTCTTGTTCATGATGAACCAGGCCTTGTCCTAATTGAGAAGGATATCTACTTGATGAACAGCTTGAAATATGTTCCCCCCTTTTGAGGATGAAGTCATGTCATCTGCAAACTGCAAGGTGTGTCCATTGGAGCCTATGTTGTTAATGACAATTGGTAACAACTTGGGTGCTGTTATGAAACAGTGAAGAGGGGGACTTCATTGTAGTCAAACTAGAGCAGAAAACTGACATGAGAGGTCACTAATATGTTGCTCAAGTCTTTAAAATGTATGATGATGGCTATGAAGTAAAATATTTTGTTAGTGTTATTTCTACTACAAAACATGAAACTCAAGGAGAAGAAGAAACCTTTTATTGCTTGAAATTAAATAATTGCCATACTACCTAATCCAATACATGGCACTAACATTTACTACAAAAATATGATTTGTTTCTGGATTGATGTCACTAACTTCATTATGCACAAGTTTTGTTATTTCCATAATTTTTTTAGATTTATGTACATATAAAGGTATATTTAGAATTGTTAGTAATGTTATCACAATAACTTTTTTATTTAGGTCCCTGTAATTAATTTACTTAGCCGACAAAATGTATTGTCAAAGATATTTTCCAGTTCTGTAAAGCTTATGTTTTCCTCCATATTCATGAATAAAAGTTACATAACAACTAGAACCAAGATGCAACTACCTTCACAAAAAACCTTAAGTATAGCTTATCACTGTAAATTATCTCCAAATGTACAAAATGATGATGATGATTATTATTATTAAATCACTTACAACCAGAAAATTCATTGACATGTTGCAAGCTACATGAATGTTTTTTGGGCCTTCAAAAACTATTCTCAGGGCCAGGAGCTTGCTTGCTCTTTCATCTTTCTCACCATCTCCTTTGCAGACAAAGGCCAAGCTTTCGCTTTATATAATATAAACAGTACCTCAGTACTGTCAGTTGTGCAGTATACACAGTTATTTGCAACTTGTTTGATAAGTAAGAAATAAGTAAAGTTTGGAGTATCAAATAACTACCGATACATCTGAAGTCCATTTCATTTGTACCTGAAACACAAAAGTTGCAACAGATACACTTCCAGTCTCTATGTTGCACAGATTGCATCTATTTCATGTCTGTTGAGCACTATTTGTTTAAAATTAACCAAACATTGTAAAATTGTGGACTACTTCCTAACAACATAAATAATCTCTTTTCCTCGCTTCCATTAGCACACACACTTGACCAAACATACTCTCCATATTGCTGTGATATTTTCAGTTTGCATTCATGGTATTGCTCACATCTGTTTCTGGTGATATGTGTGTGTGTGTTTGCTACATTAAATTGTGTAGTAACAAAATAAATGGAAATCTACTATATATTTCAGTCATACCACTGCAAATGAAACAGATTATGAAATAAATTTGAAACGCCAGTATTAACAAAAAGCTATAGGAAAACCAATTCCCTGCAGTACTTCATACTGTTGTGGAACCAGAAACTCCAATTAGTTGTTACAGCACACTTCATCTTAGTCTACTGATGAGAAAGATCTTTATGACACCCTGGATTGGGAGGGGGTATATTAACTGAAAATGGTAATTCTGTATCTTTGATTCATTTTCAGCTTTTTAATTTGTGCGATAATGTGGTCATGGTATGTCTTGTACTGAATACTTACAAAATTTAAATTTTACACAATGTTGTTTTTGAAGGAATTTTATGTGAATATATCTTCTTTCTTACACAATGACCTTGTGAGAGCATACATATGAAACATTTTACTAATTTCATGTAGTGAAGTGGCAATACTGAAGAAAACTTTATTCTCTTGTTGACAGCAAAGCAAGGATATTCTTATTTGTGTCTGACAGTACGAGTTAAATAGAATAAAAAAGTTTACCATATGTCAACGAAAATAATCAGTTTTTTAACGTATAATGTAACTGGATCGATAAAAATCTAATCACCAAGTGGCAGCAAGAGAATACCTACATAACAAGGTTAAGGAAATCTGTAAGCTTTCAGAGCCAGTTGCTCCTCCGTCTGGCAGAAGGGTGTAAGGGTGATGAAGAGGGATGAAGGAAAAGGACTGGAAAGGTTTAGGAAATTTGGAGCATATGGAAAAGTTGCCCAGAACCAAAGTTCATTGGTGATGTATGGAGTGGGATGAGAAGGAAAGACTGGTTGTTAGGGACTGCACCAGGTGATATTTGAAAACCTAAGAGCTTGGAGCTGGAAGATGGGATAATAGGCAACAGAGAGATTAAGTGCAAAGCTAAGTGAGTTATTTGAGGTAGTAAGGTGAGGCAGAAAAAAATAGTAGGTCAGAAAATAAGAATATAGAGATGTAAAAGGGAGTGAAGAAAGGAATAGTTATTGGCACTAAATGCTGAGACCAAATAAATAAGCATAAATTAAGTTCAAGTGGGTGCTAAGAATCGATGACATGTCACAATGTCAGTTCCAACCTATGAAATTCCGAGAAGCTAGTGTCTGTGGGGAACAATTCAGATGGCATGTGTGGTGAAACACACTCCTATATCATGACTGTTATGATGTAGTATCATTCTAGTCCTGAATGTATTAATCAGCTACTTCGACAAGGCTACAACTTCCTAAAATCATACCCTGAAATTGGGTCAATTCTGCCTGATATTTTTCCCATCACACCTGCAATAGCTTTTCATCAGCCTCCCATCCACACGCTCCACTCCCTCCAATCACTGCAGTCTTCTGGTCACACTTCATGATATTTCTGAACCTGTGTCCCTATGCTATGGCCCCTACCTCTGTCACCATCCCCAATGTAAGATTTGCCCCTTGCACCCTCTTACTACCACCTATACTACTTCTGCAACTGGTAAAAAATATACTATCAAAGGATATATCTGTGTTTCTGATATGACGCAAGTAGTGTATCAACTGTTATGTTAACACTGTTCAACCTCTTACAGTGGTATGACTATCACCAATTTAACAGGCAAGATAAATGAATATAGACAGAGAGTTTACACCGATACATGATACTGAGCATGCTCTACATGACAGTTGTGACCTCAGAGCCTCTTTTACCACACATTCCATTTATATTATTCTCCCAGACACTAGCTTCTCAGAGCTCTGCAGGTGGGGACTCGCATTACAGCATGACCTTGATTCTTGCTGCCCACCTGGTCTTAATTGACATTACTTTCTTTAGTCTCAGCATTTCTTGTCAGTAACTACTTGCATTTTTTCTTCACTCCCTTTTTGTTTTCTACAGCTTTTATTTTCTGACCTGTTCATTTTTTCCCTCTCTGCCATATCTACCACGTACAATTATCTTAGCTTTCTGCTCTTATTAACCCCTGCACAATATTTTGTCCATGTTCTCTGTTTTGCTTATTACCCTATCTTCCATCTCCAAGCTCTTAGGTTTCTAATTTAGTCCAATGCAATCCCCAACAATCAGTCTTTCTTTCTCATCCCATTCGGTAAGTCTCCCCTGACATGGAGTTCTGGGTGACTTTTCGACACAATCCCCATTTTCTAAGCCTTGTCAAAGTTTGCAAATTTCCTTGAGATTTGTATATGTGTTTTCTCCTACTGCTGTTAAGTGACTATATTTCTTATCTATCCACTTACATTAAACTTTTCTATATGTAATGTGAATATTACCACTTAACTCCAAAGCAAAAATATCTTACAATTGAAAGTTTTCTGCTGTGAAAATTTTCTATTTGTTGTCTCAAAGGTTACTTTTGTAATTTTTCATGAAATGTCTTTCCATATAGGTCTTGTATGGAATACAATAATGGAGAGTAACCTCAGAGAAGAAAGATGGTAATGTTACGTGAGACATCACTGTATTTGGTCATAGCCTGTGAGGCAATTCGGAAAGAAGGAAGGATTGTATAGATTATTTTTAACCAGCCACTGTGAGTAAAGGTGATTTGTATGCCAGTATTGTTAAAGGATTAAAAAGTGTCATAAACTTTTTATCTAGGGTTTGTCTCAAAAACAACATTTTCATTAATTTTTGTAGCTCATGTTTACTCTGTGTGCATAAATTACCACAATGTGCATTAGTAGTGTCATCACAAGCAAAGACATATCATTTTGTCCCAAATTATGTCTCAGTTACTGAATGAAACTACAGACCTAAGAGTATTTGTCCGACCCCGCAGATTCTACTGATTCCTTTTGGAATGCTGTTAAGAGGAATTTACGCCATATTTTGCTCAGTTTTCTTTGATATGGTGTGAAATAAGTATAGCTTTCTTTACATAGGAGGATTATTCCATAACAATGTTGTAATCAGTTTTGCTGTATGCATTAATTCAAAAATAACTCTTAGTCAATGATAATAATGAAAATTTTAGTGGGGTAAAACAGTAGCTCACAATGATGCTGTGAAGTCATTTTCCAGTGATAACTGCAAATATTCTTTTGCTAGAAAAGAGAATATTCAGCAGTAACTAGTACACGTGCTCTGCCTTTCACCTTAATTTTATTAGAAAGTGACAAATTTGTTTTCTGTGGCATCTGGTTGAAATTATTGTCAGCTAATATTTCCACCATTGTTTACTTTTCTTCTTAAGCAGTGAAAGTTGGTATTGCAGATTTGGTAATTATGTATCTCATTTAACATACATTGTGAATGAGACTAAGTTATTCCAGTCTCATCAGTCTTCTTTCTGTCAAGACACTTAGTTCTCAAAGCATTTTTATAGTTGTTAAAACACTCATTCAGATTTGATCAGTGTGTCTAATGAATGGAATATCAAATACCTTTATGATAATAGAACAAAATATTTAGTTTGTGGGTGCTATTTAGACGTAATGTAATGAAGAGAGTGTTTCTGTTGTTCTGATTACACTGACCAGCAACTGTATTAGTGATAGATATCATGTTGAATGAATAACACTTCTGTAGCCTTGGGAAATAATTAAGTGTGGACTATAAGTAAGTTTTTTCATATCGTGTGTTAATTGTGTATGTGATACAAAAATGGCAAATCACAGGATCTCATTGCCTCTAATCATGGCTATGTCATTGATGCTAGCTGAGTATGGCATGCTTTCAGCAATGTCTTTAAGGCACTAAGCTCTCTACAGGCTACTGTATCAGTTGTGTGATGTAATGTTCTCAGTTTGCGTAAAATAGCCACCTTCAAGTCCACATGCTATGATCAGAAAATCACAGTGTCTGGCTACCATCAGTTGGCTCTGATTTTAGCAATGAACTGATGTAATGCAACATATTTCTGAACACCTATACAGTTCAGAGCCATATCTGTACCATTCAGCACACACAGATATTTGCATTAGTGCTTCAAGACTTGAAGCCTGAAGGATGATAAAACTTAAGTAAAATACATATTACATCTCTATAAAAAATGCATCAGAAATCATTTGGAACTGAAGACAGTTTAAGCACGTACAGGTATCATAATTGCATAATGCTTACATAAGATGAGAGGGGAGTCCTGGTATGGTGGTCATTGTTATTCACTTGCAGATAATGTAAGGACTTGCTGGCAGTTTATGGTCACTCATTTGCTACATGTTTTGAAATTCACCACTCATTTTTCTCCTGAACTGTTTCAGATGGCATGGATGGAAACTCAACCTGGCACCACAGGGCACATTGCTTGTGCCATTTTGAACCCCTGTGTATTCTTGCTTGTAAATATGTTCATGCCTCGGCTGCTCCATGACCATTTGACATGGGTTGTGCTCTCTCATAAGAAGATATGGAGCAAATTCATTCTCCATTAACCTAACTGTCTTGTGACAGCCATCCAAATGACACCACCATGTTCACAGCAAAGGATGATCCAGCAGTTACCAAGAAGCCATCTGTTCCAATTGGTAAATAGAGTATTACTAAAACCATTAGCGGTATTACAAATACCAATAGTATGGGAGAAGAACAGAGAGTAATGTTAACCACTAATCTTGTAATGAGCTGCATAGTGATAAGTATACTCCTGGTATATGTATTGTCACATTACAATGCAGCAGATGTGCTGTAATCACATAAACTGTTAGTGCAGATTACTGTTATAGCTGATATGTAAGTATATATTGAGAATATCATTTGCAGTCTGTTGTAGTGGAACGCTCCCAACATAAAAGTTCTGACTAAAGTCACTTTGGTATATTGTCTCTAAAAGGGGATTTCCACATTATGGCTCAATCAATGGATGGACTTCTTGAAACATAGATAGGATATAGGATACTGTGCAGTGAAGACATTGTTAATCATATTGCACTATGTGATGTATGTTTCTGCAGACTACGCTGTAGGTTTTATTCCTTTATTTAATTTGTCACCACCTTTACTAAAGCTGTTTGGACACAGAGAAAAAAGAGAAAAGTATCAAGAGATTTATGACGTGCCTACATATGCTGACTACAGAGTGCCAAAGGTTTTGGGCATTAATTGCTGTATGAGGAGTTTGTTGCAAGAAAGCTTTTCCACTTTGATTGGAAATCTCAGTTACATCATATATATAGTCATTCTTTAACTCAGTGCAAATAGACCCTTCAGATTGACTCAGTCTAGTCATTGACATGCTATATAGACCTTTTGTAGAACACTATACCATACAAGGGGCATTTGAGAAGTCCGTACAAAGTCCAATAGATGGCACCTCGGCACGTATCAAGGTCATGTTTAGTTAGTAGCAGCTTTGGAAAGAATGTACACCAAGTTTAAGCTATATTGGTGTATTGCTTTGTGTTTGACATTCGTGTGAATCAAGGACGTTGAGTGATTGTCAAAAAATGGATGAAAAAGAATTTCGTGTGGTGATTAAACATTACTTTATGAAAGGCAAAACGCCTCAGGAGACTAAAATGAAGCTTGATGAACATTACAGTGACTCTGCACCCTCGATTAGAACTGTTTATAAGGGGTTTGAAAATTTTTGAAGTGGCCATATGGGTACAAGTGATGCTGAACGTTCTGGACACCCTGTGCAGGTTACGACTCCAGAAATCCTTGATAAAATCCATGATATGATGATGGATGACAGAAGAGTTAAGGTGCATGAGATTGCTAATGCTATGGGCATCTCAAATGAATGGGTACATAATTTTTTGCATAAACATTTGGACATGAGAATGCTATCCACAAGATGAGTTCCGCCATTGCTCACACTTGACCAAAAATGGAATCGTGTGAAGTGTTGCAAGGATGGTTTGCAGCTTTTCAGGAAGAATCTGCAGGACTTTAAGCATTGTTTTGTCACTGTGGATGAAACGTGTATACATTACTATACTCCTGAGGCCAAACAACAAGGAGGAATCTGCACCAAAAAAGGTGAAGACCATTCCTTCAGCCGGAAAGGTGTTGGCGACTGACTTTTTTTTGGGATTCACAAACGATAATCATCATCGATTGTCTGGAAAAGGGTAAAACTATTACAGGTGCATATTGTTCATCATTATTGGACCGTTTGAAAACCGAGCTGCAAGAAAAACGCCGGTGATTGGACCGAAAAAAATGTCCTTTTCCATCATGACAATGCAGCAGCACACACCTCAGCAGTTGTGGTCGCAAAATTAATGGAAATAGGATTCCAACTTGTTTCACATCGCCACCCCCGTATCCTCCAGACAAATGTGATTCCATATTGATGAGTTTATGTAATATAAGTATATTTAATAGTTCAGTAATAGGCACACATAAATACTTAATCCACAATAAGTAAGCCAGCAATATGTAAAACACTGTTATTCTACGGGACAGAAAGAGTTCGCCAAACTCATTTTTTATGTTACTTTCGGTTATAGCTCCATTATTTGTTAGGTACTTGAAAAAAGGATTTTACTAGGTTATTAACTACTTTCTGAGCTAAAATTAGTTCATTTCAGATTTAATGTTGTACTTATGACCATTATATTTGTGTCTGAAATAGTTTCAAAACTTTCATAAAAAAATACTTCTTCCCAAAATCTGTGGCGAAAATTTAAAGTTCCTTCATCAGATGCCTACAGTATTACAGTCGATTATGAGATGTTAGCAATGGGAGCCAAAGTGCCTGAACTGAGCTGTTGGAGCAAGGGCAGAATGTTTCCATTCTTTTACCATTTAAAATCCATCTCAATTTTTTTAAAGGAATAAACTTCAGTACTAACTTTTGGTTTAGTACTAAATTCATTGTTGGCATGTTTTCTGAAATTCGTAAATCATTTTCTTAGTCTCCATTCCTTAGTAGGTCCATATTATTGACTAAAAACCTCATGAGTATCTGGTTGCACAGTGAAAGTGGGATTAGAATCCTGAGATTCCTTAAACCCATTATATGTTAAATGTATACTACATACCATGTGTTACCCTAATTCTGGATTGAGACTATCCTCCAGAGAGCACAAAGTCAACCCAAAATATGATACAATAAGACATTTTGTTAGTCAAATCAAGGTACTGAAGCACAGAATCCAACCCATATATGATACCCTCCATATGGAGAAGACGTTCAGCCACAGACAGGCTCAATGAAAAAGACTGCCAAAATATTAAATCTCTTGGTTGAAGCCCTTTCTCTGCACACACATTCACACAAGCACAGTTCACAGAAACATGGCCACTGTCTCAGGGCGCCATAGGCCAACTGCCAGTTGGGCTTTAGCACCCTGAGACAACTGCCACATGTCTGTGAGTTATGCTTGTGTGAAAGTGCAGGAAAAGGACTTTGTACAAACCTTTTAATATTTTGTTAGCATTGTTCATTGTGCCTGTCTCTGACTCACTGCCTCCACTATACGGTGAGTAGCGATTTCTTCCTTCCATATTCTTGTTATTCTGCCATGCAGTTTTCATCATTAAGAAGATGATACCACAAGACAGAATAAAGGCAAAGGCGGAAAGTAATTGATACTTTGTGTTTTACGGCCAGTGATGATATAGGTTCTTCTCAAGCTGAAGGTAGCAGCTATCAGTTTCTTCATAAGGTGGTGAATGTGGCATTTTCACCAATGGAATGTCATTCTTCTTTGATATAATGTTAATTATTTCATTCGACTGTTCACATTTCCTTTTTACATCTATGAGTATTATCATCACAATCACAGGAAATCCATATAAACAATTCACTTGTAAATAATGGAGTAAAGGAGACCACTAACAAACACACACACCCACCCACCCACCCACACACACACACACACACACACACACACACACAGACACACACACACACACACACACACACACACACACACACACACGTACACACCTGTGTCCCTACATTTTCTTGGCTGCAGACACAGCTGGCAGAATGAAACCACACCAGTGTGTGAGTGTTTTGTATGTATATTTGTACTCAAGCTTGACAAAAGAGTTATTCCAAAAGGAAGCAAGTTATATTTCTCTTTAATATGTGACTGTCGATGACTCAACACTTATGCTGTTTTGTGAGTGGTCTCCTTTACTCCTAAAGCATGAACAAAGGATTCATTCATGTGGATTTCCTGTAATTCTGACATGTTTTAAAACATGTAAGACTAGGATTGGGACTCTTCACTGCAATAATTAATCTTATATCAAAGAAAATGGTTGCTATTGCCAACATAAGAGTTTTTTCTGAAAGTATGCCACATACAGTGAATAAATTGGATTTTGTGTAATGTTGCTTGCTTGATTCTGCATGCCAGTACTAGTCAAAACAACAACTTAATGATACTCTAATATTTTATTGCTCCTGACCTTTGCAAAAGCCGGTAAAATCACTGGTAATGAGACAGTAGATGTATAGATGTCTACATGACTGGCTTCTGTTAGTCTAGAAAGTAATTGTAGCAATGAATGTTTTATGACTGGAAGCAGAATATATCTTAAAAACATATCAGAATACAGCATTAATATATGGTGTGTAGATCTTCGTAAGCCTAAGTGATATTTTGTGATACGCAATTGAGTTTTGACTCCTCATTGATTTTATAACTGATTCAGTTATCTTCTTTATATTTGCTTTTACAAATTAAATTTTAATTTTGTTTTATGGTTGTTGACAGGAACATTTTATGACATGATTTGCAGATGTGTAGTGGATGTTTCATATTTTTTATCTCAACTTTTGTATCAGTAACTCCTTATGGCAGTAATATGTAATTTATACACTTATTGATGTGATAACTGTTTCTCATGCTTCTTCTCAGGAACTATACACTTATACCTTGTTACCTGCTGCAACCATGGCAGGTACAGAAACCCTCTACTGTTCATAGTAAAGTAGGGATTTCAAAGTTCCCTGGTTGCAGTATTCTCTGCAATTAATTCCATCAATTGAACAATAGCTATTGGTTATGGAATCATGATCTCTCACTTCCTTCATCAGCATATTTCAATTGCATTATTTACCCAAACACATTCCTTACTTCTTCTCTTGTTCTGTTGGTTGTGATTCAGTGGGAGATAGATGTCAGAGAAAGTAATGAACGATAGTTCAATAAGCGTTATATTATCATTCATGACCTGTGTATTATATACTTCTTGCCAAAGTTGACTTTTGATGTAAAATGGCACAATGTTGTTGGATAAGAGAGTGAAAGCTTTTAATGAAAACTTTTAACACAGAGTGTCAATGGCTTTGCCACAGTGATGACACTGGTTCCTATCTGATTGCAGCAGTTGAAAGTTCTGCCATGTTTGGCCAATTTTTGGATGGGTGACAGTCTGGGTCTACCAAGTGCTGTTTGCAAGCATGGTGCACTGAGCCCTTGTGAGGCCAATTGAGGAGCTATCTGACAGAAATAGCAGTTCAGGTCATAAAAACTGACATCAGTTGTGAGATCAGTTTGCCAACACATGCCCCTCAACATATGGATCCACCTGAGGATGACATGATGGTCAGTCAGTACAATTTGTCCTTCTGAGGCCTGTTGGGACAATGTTTAATACAAATTATTATCAGGAAACAGATACTCTTTCACTATTATGATGGAGGATCATTGAAAGTAATTAATTTATGCTTTCTTGCCACTAAACCCCATGGGCCACATTTTTGGCAACACAACTTGTATAACTTAGTATATTGTAATCAACTGTGTGACTTCAAAGGAAGACTTAATTTAGATTAATTTACATCTTACAAACACTGAATAGACAACTTCACATAGCTTATTAGTTAGAAAAGTTTTCAGTACCATTTATACAGCTTGGAACTGTTAACAGTCGGCAGTTAACTAAAATCATAACGCACAGGAATACTTTGGGCAAAGTTTCTGTGTTATTCCCACACAGGTATAGACATGTTAATTACACCTAAGATTCATTTTGCTGACAGACATTTGTTTGTACTACGACAAATAATTGTAACATCCTTTTTATCATAATGGAAAACATACTGCTT
The DNA here is from genome assembly GCF_023864345.2 of Schistocerca serialis cubense. Lineage (NCBI taxonomy): Eukaryota > Metazoa > Arthropoda > Insecta > Orthoptera > Acrididae > Schistocerca > Schistocerca serialis. The sequence goes on from NC_064640.1 coordinate 531,041,183, forward strand.
CACATCCTATCCTCAAACTGGGTATATGAAAGTCACTTAACCAGTAAAGGTTACAGATAACTACCAGTATTTATGGAAAATACTACTAGTATTTATGGAAATTAATGTTAAAAATTTATACATTTATTTCTGTAGGGCAGCAAACTGCAAAATATATCCCAGAAGAACATTTCCAGTATTAATTATATATTCATAAACATTACTGTTTCTGCTTTTGCATACACACTATGATTTGTAGCTGCTCGTGCATGCACCCTATAATTTTTAAACTGGAAACCATATGGCCCTCTGAATAGTGTTGAACTACTTTAACAGTTCGGGAAACATGTGTAAATGTTGTAGTAACAGTATTTACAAAAATCATTTGGAAAGAAATAATTTTGTAACCCTCCCAATAATTGGTAAACTGCTCCACCATGAGAATCTGATTTGGAAGGAAATATTTTTACAACTATGCCTATTCATGGTAAAGTGTTTCACCTTGAGAATCAGATTTTCTGGGCAACTAAACCTTGTTCATAGTATAATGATCCAAAACAAATACCTTTAAATGAGGCAAATGCTCCAACATTGTAACTGGATATTTCAGAACATAATTTAACATACCCGCAATAATAATAAACAAAAATAAATGTTTGTAAAACACACTACATTTTATATGCTACTGTTGTTATTGTTAGGACATGGTTTGAAAAGAAAAGCATGACACATAATTACCAAACAATTTTATTCATATTCCATCATTTTTCTGGAGTGCATCTAGGATTTTATGTACAGATATTTTGGCTGACAACTGTTGTGTATACCTTTATTTACAACAGTAAGGAGAGGTGGACTATAGAGTGGTGCAGCAACCATCATCATAGGAAAGCTGGACAGAAGCAGAAATTATTAGTGAACAAGCTAACACAACCAACAGAAGATTTACATAACTTGTATTTCTCAAAACATATGAAGATCCAGAAGAAGACAGTGCAGCAATGAATGGAGTCCAGCTGCAACATCTGCACTGCATCCCATTGCAAAGTGCATTAGAGTACAAGTAGCTCTGAGTGCTGCCAATGGACATCCTATATTGCAGTGGCAGAGGGTGCTTGAGTTACTGCGCCACTAGAGGCATGGCTCAGGGGCATGCTCCATTGGGTCCACCAGATCCCACACAACTGCCATCAGCGTTTCATGAAAACTTGCAATTCCATGGCTGTGATGACTGTTGGGAGGTATCAATAAGTTATACCACAAAAACCTTTCAGCCATTCTTAAGATGAGTCACTTGCAAGATTTTTAACATACTTCACGCTGTAGAGTAAATGTACATGCATAAAAAATAATACTGTTGGTAACAAGAGTCTCAGTCATAAACAAAACTTCACACCTCGAAGATTTAAATAAACTAAGCAGAGAGTCTGTGGATCCATTGTGCTTAGAAAGAACTTGGTTGATTGTTATGGATGGCATATTTATAATGTCATGTGGCAAAGAACTGGAACAATATTTCCTTTGAGAGAACAGTGTAAAATGTGTTAAAAATTTTGTAAATAACTCACCCTGAGAATGGTTGGAAGGTTTTTAGCCATAATATCAGTATGTGTGTTAATAATATATGGGATGCACTCCCAAAAAAGATGGAATATTTGAGCCACCAGGAAAGCTTCAAGAAACACAGTTTTATTCATAGTTTACTGTACAGAGGATAACACAGAACCAAGAACAATGCACATTGACATCTGTGAATACCAAGGATGTCACATGATGATAAAATTTGAATCTCAAAATGCCCTCTTTATTTTAACAGACAGTTATATATTAAAACTTGAGGCTTAAGTTTCTGGCTGTAGGATTGAAGTACAAGCCCTTCAACACATTTCTAAAGTTTCAGTGCAGGATGAGCCTTTGTTAGTATATCTGCCACCATATCTTCTGTTGGCTGATATTCCAGTTTGAGCAGATATTCTAGTTAAATTTGGTGCATGAAGTGATATTTTATATGCATGTGCTTCATCATTCAGTGGAAAATTAGTGATTGTCACTAGAAATGGGGCTGTATGAGAGAATTCCTAAACTGAGGAGAATCACTGCCTTTGCTGCTTTGGTGAGGCTCATGTACTCAGCTTCAGATGATGAAACATTGCTTCTTTGAACACTATTAGAATGCTGATCCAAATGAGGTGAAGTAGCAACTTACATATGAGTTCCCATCAGCATCAGAACTTCCCCAACTGGCATCTGTGAAACCGAAGATTCTTTTCTTATCCTCAGCAAAGGTAGGGTTCTTGCCTATGGTTTCTTTAAGGTGTATAAGAACCCACTTATCCAGTTGCTTGTGAACAAAATTAGGGCTTCTGCTGTACTGGCTTAGGTTACTGACTGCATATATCAGGTTGAGATTCACAAGTCAAATCTGACTGACAGAACATTGTGTGTAGACTAAATAGTTCAATTCCTGCAACTGGAAATTACATTTCATCAAAGCCAACAATCCTCTTGCTTTTTCCCTCAGCAAAGATCCATCAGTTCTGTATTTATTCCACAAAAAACTCAGTCATTTGTTGGTCTGTCTGCAGTGAACACGGTGTCATTTCTCTCTAGTGACCACATTTCATCTTATGAGGGACATTTAAAAAGTAATGCAACATTTTTTTGGAAAGCATATTAATTTTATTCAGTATTCCAGTACACCATATTCTTCTGCACGCTTGTGGTTACAAAGCCCTATTTTTCAGCATAGTATCTGTTCAGTATGACAGCCTTACACACCTTACTGCAAGGGCCTGTGTGCCTGCATTATACCACTCTACTGGTTGTCATGGGAGCCAACGTCTTGCAGCATCTATAACCTCCACATCACCCATGTACTGCTTCCCACAGAGTCTATCCTACATTGGGTGAAACATATGCAAGTCAGAAGGGATGAGTTCTGGGCTGTAGGGTAGATAAGGATGAACAGTGTAACGAAGTTTCATCAGCTCCTCTCGGGTGCACAGACAGGACTGAGTCTTTGCGTTGTCATGAAGAGGGAGAAGTTATTTTGAATTTTTGTGGCAATTAACATGCTGAAGACATCTCTTGAATTTCCTGGGGATAACACAATGCAATACTGAGCTGATGGTTGCCCCATGAGGAAGGACTTCAAAGAGAATAATCCCTTCAGAGTCATGGATTGCTGTTTTGTTTCTGGTTAGAAGTGATGAACCCATGCTTTATTGCCTTTGATATTGTTTGACAAAAAATTGTTGTAATCAGTCTTGTAATGCACAAGCAACTACGTACAGATGATCCTTTGTTGGTCTTTATGGTGTTCTGGTAGGTGGTGAGGAACACAGTGGGGACACACCTCTGAGAACCCCAAATGGTGGATGAATGTGTCAGCACTACCAACAGAGATGTCGTGTTGCAGCAAGGTGTTTTATTGTGATCCATCAGTCATCTCAAATGAGGGTGTCCGCATTTTCTAACACTGCTGGAGTCACAGCTGTGTGTAGACATCCAGTACGCAGGATATCGGAAGGTTTGCGAGACTGTGTTGCAAAGATGACAGACACCTTACCCAACAACTCACAATGCTTTTGTTCACTGCCAGGCCATCATAGGCATTCTGCTAGCCCCTATGAATATACCTGATGCTTTAGCCAAGAAACTCAGTGACAGCTCTCTACTTGGATTGCACTTCCATTACAGACACCATTTTGAAGGTTATGTATAGTGCCTCCATCTATTGAATCTTCATAAAACCATAGGAGATGAAGTGGGTATATTCCAAAATGTATTACAACGCATTCTGCATTTATCCAGCCAAAATTGGGAAAAAAAAAATGTGTTGTGTTACTTTTTGAACACCAGTTGTATCTAACCTCAAACTACTCTTGATGAAATGGACAACTTAATGCGTCATTGACACTGACCTCTGTTGTATTTCCATTGAAGTTAATATCGTGATGTAAAACACCTGATGAGTCTATATCTGGCAATAACTGTAGTGCAGATATGACATTTGAAGAATTAATGTGTTTATCACATGATAAGTCATCATCAGGGATGAATTTTAGGCCTATAGTAATTGTAAGGCCATCATATTCAAATTTGTGGAACAGTTCATCATCTGATGGTCTCTGATTCAATTTTTGTATCACCATTGAAATATCCTCCAACTGAATTCATGTTGATGCCTTCTACTGGGCTATGATTTGGTTCATTTTAATGGAGATCCACATATTATGGTTCCTTGGCACCCACACCAGTTGTATCTAACCTCAAACTACTCTTGATGAAATGGACAACTTAATGCGTCATTGACACTGACCTCTGTTGTATTTCCATTGAAGTTAATATCGTGATGTAAAACATCTGATGAGTCTATATCTGGCAATAACTGTAGTGCAGATATGACATTTGAAGAATTAATGTGTTTATCACATGATAAGTCATCATCAGGGATGAATTTTAGGCCTATAGTAATTGTAAGGCCATCATATTCAAATTTGTGGAACAGTTCATCATCTGATGGTCTCTGATTCAATTTTTGTATCACCATTGAAATATCCTCCAACTGAATTCATGTTGATGCCTTCTACTGGGCTATGATTTGGTTCATTTTAATGGAGATCCACATATTATGGTTCCTTGGCACCCACACATAATAGGTTTTTGTACAGACAGTATTGCCTGCAAATATGTCTTATTTGCCTTTATGATCAAACTTTGCTTTGTTCAGCAATTTATCCATGATGACAAACTTTTGACCAGACGTAGAATGATACATTGGGTTTTCTCTTCAACCGCTTCTCATATGGCATTCTATCAGACAACCCTTTAGTTAAGCAACAGTTTCAGATGTAGTTAACTGTGGTACTGACTTCAGCCCAAAATGATGGTCGTAGTACTGACTTGAGCAGATATAAAAAGCCACTTCAACCGCTGAATGGTTCTTTTGTTTGGTGACAATTCTGAAATGGTGTGTATGAAACTGTTAGGCACCACTATATTCTTGCTGTGCTGAGATTAGAGTCCTTCATTCATTGCAGTGCTACCAGTATCTGACTGAAAGGGGTTAGTTTTATGATCAGTCTGATTTTCCACTGGATTTTTGAATTTAACAAATTTGTAAACAAATTTACATCATGTCTAAGGAAATAGATTTGACATCATCTGCTGTGGTCATCTATAAAGGTCTCAAAATTGTTTGAGATATTTCTCTCATTGGTCCGTGGATATCAGAGGGGATTAACTCCAGAAGTTTATTTGATTTCTGTTCTTGTTAGTGAATGGAATCAATGTGATTTTTCCTTTAAGGTACTTACTGCATCAATTTGGATCAACATCACTGAATTTCAGACCTACAACATACACATATTTGAGCATTTTCATCATGTCTCATGAGTTTAAGTGGCCTAATCCAGCATTTTAGATTTGCAAGTCTCTTTTATAACATTCCACTCACTAATGACAGTCACCTTTCAACACTTTTCCTGTAAATAAAACAAATCACTTTATCTGTTTGCAGTAACTCGGACTTTACTGTTAGTGACTGATATAACTGTGGGAGCTTTCTCAGATGCCACTGTGTGGTTGTTGTCCACAACCTTTGCCATTGAAATAAGATTGTTTCTGAGTTTTGAAACATATTAAGTATTTTTAAGCATTATGGGATTCATGTCAATGGCTGCAGTTGCAATGTAAACATAACCTTTAACCATAACTTGTATGGTGCTCTTGTCTGCAAGCATTAAATTCTCTTGCATTTCTGTCATGTTTGCCGTATTATGTAGTTTCTTTCCTTCATTGATTGTCTGCCTATATTTACTCTCAGCTTTATCATCATACAATTCCTATACAATTCAGAATTACTTTTTTGTACAGATCAGAATACAGCAAACTTTTTTTTAGGTACTACTAATAGTCATTGTGCATTTCTTGAGGGGGTTGCTGCTTTCAAACATGTTTAAAAATGTGGAGAAAAACTCACTCAAAACAATATTAGAGAAACAATGTTGAAGCCTACTGAAAAGGGAGTCCCATTTGTAACAACTGAGGACATGTTTAGACCTACCCATGTTATCTTTGCTAATCAGTCTATTAGTCACAGTTTTAGATTTTGGTTTGGAACAGTCTGAAGTTACATTCTAATACTGGCAAATACTGCATCATAATCTGATAAAGGGAAACTAATTACTTCAAAGGACATACAAGTTCTCTTAATATTTGCAAATATATTATCAAGACAGGCAGAGACTCTCATGGATTTATAGTCAGCATAGTAGAGGTAAATTGTCAAAGCAAGTTTTTTAGTTCAGTCGCAGTTGTTTTGTCCTGTAATACATCAAAACATGAACTGACATCCCCACCAATAACAGTATTGTACTTTTCCCATTTTGGTATAGCACCGATGTGCATTAAGAAACCATCAAGCTTCTCAAGATAGGCATGGGGATCACCACCAGGTGGCCTGTACACTGCTATTACAGCTACTACAAGTAGCTTAAGTCTCTCAAATACTAGACCTGGTATTTCAAAATGCATTTCAACACTAAGTGTGTTGAGATCTAACATACCACAATTTGGTGCAAGAGATGTTTTTATATATATTGCTACCCCCATGTAAGAGATGTCCATTATTATAGCAACTAAGTAATGTGTAGTCATTCAGTACTTTGTATCCAAGCTCTTCTTCATTACGCCAATGTTCACGTAAACATAAAAGGTCCAACATGTTTTCATTTGAAGATTCATTAACTATTCCACCATATCCTGTATGTTTAGGAAGCCTACTTCAAACTCTGCTTTTGGCATTACTTTTTTGTGTGTTACTTAGTTGATGGAGCTAATGTTAGCATGTAAAAATTTTGTAAATTTCTGGTAAGATCTTATAGGATCAAACTGCTTAGGTCATCGGTCCCTGAGCTTACACACTACTTAAACTAACCTATGCTATTGACAACACACACACACCCATGCCCAAGGGAGGACTCAAACCTCTGACCACCAGGGTGGGGGGGAGTTGACTAGATTATGTCCTCTTATGGTATTTGAATATCTAATCTGGTCTAATGCTACAAGTTTTTGTCATCACATTTGAAACATAACCCAAACAGAGTGCTGATCTTTCTTCCTTCCTAAGCTTATCCAACACTACTCTGAGAATGGTGTCACTTAAAACATGTTTACCTAGTTTGCCGAGATACTGGCCATACTTGGCATGCTGTTCTCTGCTGTAACTACTGGTGTTAACTAGGGAAACATTCTTAAAGTGCTTACAGATCACTTTGTACTCCCTGCTGGTTTGCTCTACTTCCTTATTCACACAAGACCATGTCAATGAGGCACAATGATGACAATCACATTGATGTGGCTTAATATTTCAAAAGTCTTCTTCATTGTCATTTGCACTGGCAGCTACCACTATGAAGGCTTTGTCCATGAGGGCTGTGGTGTCTTCCTCAGTATACGTTGAAACATCTCATAAAGCAGCCCATGGCTTCATGATTCCTTCTATTTCAGACTTATCCATCACAGAAGGCCTACTTTCCATTAACATAACTGATAATCCTCACACATAACTGTCTGTGTAAATCTTGATTTTATGTTTCTTCTTATATATAAATTTGCTATTTACTAAGTTTTGAGTCTCTTGTACTGCCTTGTCAGATAAGCATTCCGATGCAATTTCTATATCATCTGTATTTTGCAATGAATTATGTTTATTATTAAAAGGTAGAACAAAATCCTGCCAATATTTATTGTTGATGAGTTCATAAGAACTCCTCTTCAATTTCACAGCTTTTCATACTGTGCGAGACCTGTAATTGTGAGCCATTAAAGTCCGAACTCATTTTTTGGCAATCCTTCTGGTTTAGAAATATAGACAAAATACCTGATGATCACTCTCTTTCTTGAGTCTTCTGTTTTCATCACTCAGCATTTTTAAGTCCTTGTGTAGCTCAGCAGTAACTGATAATAAAAAATTATTATGTTTATCAGATACTGTGTCAAGTTTTACAATGTTACCTATCACATCAGGAGATCATAGACAAATTCACTTTTCACTTGCAGCAGGTAGGTCATTTTCAGTTACATTTGCACAAGCAAAGTGATTCCAGTGATTGCACAAATCACAGAAGTTACCATTTCTTATATTTCTGTTACATTTTACACAAATAATATTACAGATAAGCCTATTTATTATGGGGGTTGAATCACTACCTACTACTTTGACTGGTGCCATCTGAATATGTGCAATAACACACTGCCAGTGTTTTGGTCAGAGTGACAGGGTGGCCCCCTTGGTTTCAAAGCATAGTACAGCTGGGATCTTAATGATTTCCCTGACCTAAAATACACATGCCTTATTTCATCATAATACGTTCGATTCCAAATATAAGCCTGAGCAATTTGATGCTCTTTTCCTAACATTCAAATGTTGATAATAAAAACAAATTCACTCGGATGCCTAATAGGTCACCGCTATTTCATGACTGTAGCACCCTCACTTAACATTTTTGATCTCCAGGTCTTACGGGGATTACTGATCCTTGTTGTATGGCCAGTGTCCCATGTCAGTTCATAATTTTTTTTTTTATCACCCTGTACTTCTCAAGCAGTTATTGGCTTCTGCCTGCTCCTGCTCTCAAGTCTCTCTTCAGGGAAGTGTTCCACATCCATGGTTATGTGCTGCATACAGTATGGTTCCTCATGGTGCTACTATGTCTGATATACTAAAATTGTCTAGACATGGTTTTTGCATTATGTAAACTTCTGTAGACACATACATTCGTTTTATTAAGAATGTCATTTTCAGTAAGTGAGTCAACCAAATAGATGGTTCCTTTGGGCTCTTCAGTTTTGACAGTCAACCAGAAAACTCATACAATGCCACCTTTTAGGGTTGCAGGGATGTTTGCCCTTAACACTGAGATTTGTGGTGTATCAATATTTTGACAAACGGTGCCCTTCCCCAGATTTCCTTATGTCTGGGAGGTGCTGTCACCACCAAAATGGTGGATTGCTCAACAGAATGCGACATTAAGCTACCAGTAGTAATCAATCACGTCATGGAGCCAGTACAGGAAATCAGGATAGTATGAAGACAAAATCAGGCCTTTTTTTCTTATAATCTCCAACTGGAATTGTATTATGTATGTGCAAACTGCTACTGTGGGTTTTGCTATTTTGACACCCAGGACACAAATATGTAAATGGGGTAGTTTCAGTGGCTGCTTGTTGCCAGAGGGAAGAAAACTTAAACTTATATACACTCCTGGAAATGGAAAAAAGAACACATTGACTCCGGTGTGTCAGACCCACCATACTTGCTCCGGACACTGCGAGAGGGCTGTAGAAGCAATGATCACACGCACGGCACAGCGGACACACCAGGAACCGCGGTGTTGGCCGTCGAATGGCGCTAGCTGCGCAGCATTTGTGCACCGCCGCCGTCAGTGTCAGCCAGTTTGCCGTGGCATACGGAGCTGCATCGCAGTCTTTAACACTGGTAGCATGCCGCGATAGCGTGGACGTGAACCATATGTGCAGTTGACGGACTTTGAGCGAGGGCGTATAGTGGGCATGCGGGAGGCCGGGTGGATGTACCGCTGAATTGCTCAACACGTGGGGCGTGAGGTCTCCACAATACATCGATGTTGTCGCCAGTGGTCGGCGGAAGGTGCACGTGCCAGTCAACCTGGGACCGGACTGCAGCGATGCACGGATGCACGCCAAGACCGTAGGATCCTACGCAGTGCCGTAGGGGACCGCACCGCCACTTCCCAGCAAATTAGGGACACTGTTGCTCCCGGGGTATCGGCGAGGACCATTCGCAACCGTCTCCATGAAGCTGGGCTACGGTCCCGCACACCGTTAGGCCATCTTCCGCTCACGCCCCAACATCATGCAGCCCGCCTCCAGTGGTGTCGCGACAGGCGTGTATGGAGGGACGAATGGAGACGATGAGAGTCGCTTCTGCCTTGGTGCCAATGATGGTCGTATGCATGTTTGGCGCCGTGCAGGTGAGCGCCACAATCAGGACTGCATACGACCGAGGCACACAGGGCCAACACCCGGCATCATGGTGTGGGGAGCGATCTCCTACACTGGCCGTACACCACTGGTGATCGTCGAGGGGACACTGAATAGTGCACGGTACATCCAAACCGTCATCGAACCCATCGTTCTACCATTCCTAGATCGGCAAGGGAACTTGCTGTTCCAACAGGACAATGCACGTCCGCATGTATCCCGTGCCACCCAACGTGCTCTAGAAGGTGTAAGTCAACTACCCTGGCCAGCAAGATCTCCGGATCTGTCCCCCATTGAGCATGTTTGGGACTGGATGAAGCGTCGTCTCACGCGGTCTGCACGTCCAGCACGAATGCTGGTCCAACTGAGGCGTTAGGTGGAAATGGTATGGCAAGCCGTTCCACAGGACTACATCCAGCATCTCTACGATCGTCTCCATGGGAGAATAGCAGCCTGCATTGCTGCGAAAGGTGGATATACACTGTACTAGTGCCGACATTGTGCATGCTCTGTTGCCTGTGTCTATGTGCCTGTGGTTCTGTCAGTGTGATCATGTGATGTATCTGACCCCAGGAATGTGTCAATAAAGTTTCCCCTTCCTGGGACAATGAATTCACGGTGTTCTTATTTCAATTTCCAGGAGTGTATGTGCCCATATCCACCAAAATCCAGCCCAGTTTCCCTTACATCTCTCTCTTCACAATCACAATTGTCAGCTCCTCTAAACCTCGGTAAGTGAAGGGTATTTACTGTTTTTACTGGGGCAAGGTCGAGTGGCTATACCTTCTTTTGCCATTTCTGTGATGGAAGTGACCATTCCCTCTGTAATTGGGAGAACCATGGTTGCCATGAGTTTGTTTATTTTGGGGTCATGAGTGAAGCTTTTCTAGATGCCAAAACTCTGGCAATTATGACAGTAAGATAACAAGTGTTTGTTGGCTTATGAGTGGCTCACTTACATCCTTTGTAAACTGAGTCACTGGTAAACTTTGGGGGGGGGGGGGGGGGGATACCTCATTCTACAGCACAGAGGAGGCAACAAATTGCCCTGCTACTTCACACGACATGCCAAGTGGGTTTGCTCATGGAGCAACATTGGGAAGCCTCTTTCACCTGACAACTTTGTTGTGTATTTATACCATCAATAAAAATATCAATTGAATGTTCTTCTGCTTCCTCTAGGAGCACTTGATTTTGGGTCGGAATCCTCCGCAACGTGAAGGTTTCACAGGAGACAGCCCTGATTCAATTGGCAAACTGTTCAGTATCTTCCCCTGACCTTTGCCTGAAGGTAGAAAGTTGCTTATGGAAACAACTGATGCCATTATTATTTAATACTACTCTGATAGGTCCTGTGCTTGGATCTCAAATTTGTCATCTTTATTTAATATCTTAACTGGCTAAACATAGGTGTGCACATTTTTGGACAATTTTTGCTTTCCACAAAAAGCAGAAAACTCTCTGGCCATGAGCAAATGCAATCTACATCACACATTTGTGCAAAAATGTATCAACACTCTCTGTGGATTTTCCTGAGAATGAAGAAACAAAATTAACGACTTGGAAACTGTTTGCAGTAACTGACTAGCTTTGCTTCTTGATGCTGTACTACGAGATCTGAAATTCATTCCTGCAGGAAGCTCAGCTAATCATAGCCACTCATCTCATTGCCGTGTGTCTTGCTCCCTCTGCTTTTGGCCAGAAACTCTACTTACATCTATCTCAGTTATACTAAAATTACAGAAGAGATAACCCACCTGCATCTCATGGCTTGGGTCTAATATTGGGATTTTTAAGGCCTATTCAGTCATCAAGAGCAGTTTGAACACTAACATTAACCCTTGGCATAGCTGCCCATCATCACACTGGCTAATCTGCTCCTCTAACTCCATATTTTTAGTTATTAATCTGTAAACTTTGGAAACTGAGCCTTCTTTTATTTAAGCTAAATTGCATATTTTGACTGTTTGAAATTTAAGAGGTAATTGGATGGTCATGACAGCATGGTGGGCAAACTTACTCAAAAGGTACACATGCCAGTTTGAGAAAGTTGTCAACCATATGTTTGCTGAAACATGCACTATTTATTATTCCCATAATCTTAATCAGAACTCTCATCAAAATAGTGTCATTAATATGAAGAGATTAAATGAAGTTCACATTGATTTGATAGAAGGCAACTATTTCCTCTTTAATCACAAGCAGTGAGTCTAATCACATTCGCCTTGCATCCTCATTCATGCACTTAACTCTTTTGATTCAAATTCTCCATTGTTGGTAAATTCCTTACGGTCATCCATAGCTTAAAAACACCACGTGCCTGTCTGAAAAATATAAGTTCCACACCTTAATGCCTTTTATCCCTGAACATGTACCATGCACACACTCACAATCGTCTCATTAAGAACTGTCAGGTTGGGCTGACTCACATATGCATCAATGCAAATGACGGTCACCATGCAGCACCCTTATAATACAAAGATATTTCCCATCAGAAACACTAACTCACTACATGAAAGATGTATAAGAGTAGGTTTGACCTGTTTGGATGGGACTGATATTAGTAACCTTAAATCCATCATTAAATGTTTCCAAAATCCATAAGATATAAAGATTTTTCTGAAATATAATAAAAGTTCCCCACATTTAACGATAAGAGTAAAAACAAAACAAAAAAAAATTGCCAGAAATGTAATGAAAAGACCCCAGAAATATAAATCTAATCATAGGTTGCAATGGCTCCCTCATTTTTCACATTATTCATCTTGAATTTCAATATCTTAAAACAGTACACAAACTGAACCCATCCATACTTACCAATTTGTAATCCTTACAGAGTTTGTTTATAGAAGACACAGATTGCTTATGAAAAGGTATGATTTCTTACAGTCATATTTAGTTTCAGTCCATTTCCTAATCTCTTGGAATATTCATTTCAAAGCAGCAAGAAAATAGTACATTAAACACATATAGCAAAACTCAGAAACAGACAACAGTTGAATTAGCAAAGCTATCAAAAGGTTCACATTAATCTTGAAGTATTTTCAATCATTTACAAAGCACTTTAATCTGTTGCTTTCTAAGCAGCCTTCCTTGCTGTAACAGTTTTTCTGAGAACTCAGTACAGCTTGGAGGAACTACAAGAAAGAAAAACTAAGGACTTCATACATTCATTAGCACATCTTTTCACTGAAAACTTCATGCATGGGGAGACACTATCGATTGGCATGACGCTCTTCAACAAACAACCACTCCACTATTTGTGATTTGCCAGTTAGTCTCCCTCACCTGTGACTTGGTATGGCACCACACTGGGTAATTGCAGCAGTGAAGCAGCACACTGCTCCAATTTCCTGTTGAAGGTCATTGGCCATGCACCACTTTGAAGTGGCCACTCAGTGGCCTGAAGTCTCCCTCTTCCACTGTTATCCTCTGGGGATGCTCAAAGCTCTGAACACTGTCATAGACAATTAACCCACTCTCCTTGTCTGTTTCTGCTGCCACTGTTGTGTGCTTCACCATCTCCCCTTTGTCTCACACCATGTAACAAAAGCAATATGCTAGGCATCATCATCATTTTTGTCCAGCCTTACATGTTATACATTGCTGTTGTCAGTTTTACAACTTGGATGCTTACTAACACTGTCACAGACTAACCAGATTTTATTTGCAGATCATGATAATGTTGTACTAACTAAACAGATAGGCATAGTTTTGAAAACAGTCAATAATTATATGTTAATTAGTTTAATCACCAAAACATTACTAAACTATGAAAGGACTTACCACAGTCCAAAATCTGTGAGAGATAACCACTCAGAGAAAAGAAGTTGATGTGAGACTATTAAACTCTTTGGAATAAAACTTTGTAATGACATCATTTACACAGCACTGAGTGCTCAACTATTGAAATGTTAAAAATTCATAATCCTTTCCACTTCCATTCATCCGTGATACAGGCACGGGGTTTTATAAACTACACAAGCATGTATAATGGAGCCATTTTGTGCAGCTGCAAATATCACTGAAACTATTGATGAAGGGTAAATTTGTTATTCATTTTTGAAACTTACATCCTCTCGTAGTTAACACCTTACACCTAGCAGTGCCATCAATGAAATTTGTTTCATCAAAATGAGTATAGTACTCCAGCTAGTTCCTTTACATCTCAATATAATAAGTAATAATTATGCCAGGCAACATTGCTACTGTTTCTTGCTGTATCTTTTGCCATTATCTTGAGGCTACCTCATTCTTATGGCATTATAAAAACCGTTAACAAAATCTCATTTTGTGGGATTTATCTTTATATTTTGTATTGATTTTATTTGGGCAATCCTAAAATACCATTACTTAAAGTTGTAATTGAGTTTATAGGATTACCCCAATCACCAAGGTTTTGGGTTCAATTTACAAAAAATTTGCTGATAGAACGATTAGTCCACATTTGATTTGATACAAACAGTGTTCTTCCTGAGTCTGTAGGGGACACTAGAATGCATTCCATGTTTTTAGCATTTTTTCTTACACTGACTGCATTCAAATTGATTACAGCTTCTTTACGCTTTTCTGAATCATAATTTGAGCGACCTCCGCTAACTGCCCTTTATTTCTTTTACGTGATAAAAGTAATGCCCATAACAAACACGATCTACTAATTTACTACATATAAAGACATGTAATAAATATTTGATAATTTATTATTCCTCTATGAACAAATACATAATTACTTGCAAATTGTGTAGTGCCTACAAAATCTGACAATCACTGCCTCTTCATCCCACGAATTTGAGGTACATATCCCTATATTTTTAGCTGGCCAAACTACAAGTTAGGTTATAGTATACTTGAACCTGAGCTTTAGGTTAGTGAAATGGAATTGCAAATGTGTTACCCGTCTGCTTACGGATAGAGTCCAGTGTAAGCAAATTCAGCACTGGTTGTTTGCCACAGGATAAACAAAACATAAACTGAAACTGTATTGGAAATTTTTCCTGCTAGATTAGTTTACTACTAACATAGAGAAATTAATTTTTGAATAATATTCTCATATGGCTTCTTAAATGGGAGCATAGAACGTTGACCCCATTGTTTCTGTTTACAAAATTTCACAGTACTTCCCTGATATGATAGCACATTGTAAGAAACATGATAACAGCTTCTTCACAGAAGTCGCATTCCACTGCTGTAACAAATTCATTTACTTCATTTCTTTTGCTAGTTTTTATATTTATTTCAAATGACCATGATTAATGATTGCCTAATGTAGGCCAGATACAATTAAGACTCACATTACTTTTACATATAAACTGCAAAGTTATTTCACTTCTTGATTATATAGACCTTTGAACCATACAGCCCCCTTTGTTGTTGTTAAGTATGTTACTTCTTATCCTCCCCCACATATTCATTGCACAAAACATTTGGTAACAGTAACAGATCAGTAAAGTTATACACTTAGTATGCCCTCAGATATATACATTAAAATTTACTGATCATTTTGTACATCTAGCCTTCTTGCTTGTTTGGTTATGAGAGCATTTTTAAGACTGTGAAGCGTTTCTCATCTCAACAACTCTCTCATTTTTGTAAGTACAGCATGACACATGAATGTTGTGATGCAGTGATAAACATTGGGTTTAGGTCTGTCACAGTTCTAGAAATGTGCTTGATACAGATACACATGGAAGATGCGCCACTTAGTGTAGAGATATTATGGAACGTTAACTTACCATTATTTTGTAGGAAGAATGATATATGATTTCCTTTCAAATCGAACAGAAAGAGTATTAGTCCATACTGAGATGACTCAAAGCTGGTTTGAACACCGATAGGTTTGCTACAACATATTAGACATGTTAACGTGTTGTGTTTTTGGTATTTCCATGCTTTTGTCCAGCTTTATATGTTGTAGATTTCTGTTGTCAGTTGTAAGACTTGGATGCTTAGTAATATTGTCAGAGACTAACCTCATTATATTTGCAGAACATGATAATGTTGTGCTAACTAAAGAGATGCGTATAGTTTTGAAAACAATCACTAATTATATGTTAATTATTTTAGTCACTAAAAAATTACTAAACTATGAACGGACTTAACCACAGTTCAAAATCTGTGAGACATAACCATCCAGAGAATAGAATTTGATGTGAAAATATTAAACTCTTTGCAATACAACTTTGTAATAATGTCATTTACACAGCACTGAGTGCAGCACTACTGAAATGTTAAAAATTCACAATAATTTCCACTTCCATCCATCCGTGACACAGGCACTTGGTTTTATAAATTACACAGGCGTGTATAATGGAGCCATTTTGTGCAACTGCAAATATCACTGAAACTGATGATGAAGGGTAAATTCATTATTCTTTCTTGAAACTTACTTCCTCTCATAGTTAACACCTTTCACCTACCAGTGTCATCAATAAAATTTGTTTCATCAAAATGAGTGTAGTACTCCAGCTAGTTCCTTTACATCTCAATATAATAAGTAATAATTATGTCAGGTGACATAGCTACCATTGCTTGCTGTATCTTTTGCCATTATCTTGAGGCTACCTCATACTTATAGCATTATAAAAACTGTTAACAAAATCTCATTTTGTGGGATTTATCTTTATATTTTGTATTGATTTTATTTGGGCAATCCTAAAATACCATTACTTAAAGTTGTTATACACTTAGTATGCCATCAGATATATACATTAAAATTTACTGATCATTTTGTACATCTAACCTTCTTGCTTGTTTGGTTATGAGAGCATTTTTAAGACTGTGAAGCGTTTCTCATCTCAACAACGTCACATGAATATTGTCATGCAGCACTTAACATTAGGTTTAGGTCTGTCACAGTTCTAGAAATATTCTTGATACAAACACACGCGGGAGATGCGCCACTTAGTGTAGAGGTATTATGGAATGTGAAATTGCCACTATTTTGGAGGATCAATGATATATGATTTCCTTTTAAATCAAACGGAACCATTATTAGTCCATTGTGACATGACTGGAAGCTGGTTTAAATGCCAATAGGCTTGCTACAACATATTAGACATGCTAATATGTTGTGCTTTTGGTACTTCCGTGTTTTTGTCCAGCCTTATATGTTGTAGATTGCTGTTAACACTTTTAAGACTTAGATGCTGGGTAACATTGTCAGAGACTAACCTCATTTTATTTGCAGATCAAGAGAATGTTGTGCTAACTAAAGAGATGCGTATAGTTTTGAAAACGGTTGCTAATTATATGGCAATTATTTAAGTCACTGAAACATTACTAAACTATGAAAGGATTTACCACAGTTCAAAATCTGTGAGAGATAATTACCCAGAGAACAGAAGTTGATGTTACACAATTAAACTCTTTGGAGTAAAACTATGTAATGATGTCATTTAGACAGCACTTAGTGCACTACTATTGAAATGTTAAAAATTCATAATCCATTCCACTTCCATCCATCCATGATACAGGGACTGAGCTTTAAAAATTACAGAAAGATGTATTATGGTGCTATTTCTTGCAGCTGCAAATATGACTGACACTGATGATGATGGAAAATTCGTTATTCTTTACATAGATTCCAAGTACATATCCCTACATTTTCAGCCGGCCAAACTACAAGTTAAGTTAAAGTATAATTGAAAACTTGGCTTTAGGTTAGTGACAAGGAATTGCGAATGTGTTATAAGTCTCCTTAAATTAAAGCAATGTGATCTAGATCAATACTTACAGATAAAAGTTCAGTATAAGCAAATTCAGCATTGGTTATTTGCCACAGGATAAACATAAACTATGTTCATAATTACCTTTCTAGATTAGTTTACTACTAACCTAGAGAAACTAATTTTGATTAATGTTCTCATATGCCTTCTTACATGGTAGCATAGAACTGTTGACCCCATTGTTTCAGTTCACCCAGTTTCACAATACTTCTCTGTCATGGTAGCACCTTGTAAGAAACATGACAACAGCTTCTACACAGAAGTCGTGTTCCACTGCTGTAACACATTCATGTACTCCATTTATTTTGCTGATTTTTACCTCTATTTCAAATTCGCGTGATGAATGAGTGCCTAAAGTAGGCCAGATACAATTAAGATTCACATTCCTTTTACTTATAAACTGCAAAGTTACTCACTTCTTCACTATATAGACTTTTCAACCATACTGCCCCTTTGTTGTGCCAGAGTATCTAGTGATGTTCAGTATGTTATTTCTTATTCTTCACTACATATTACATTCCACAAAACATTTGGTAACATTAACAGATCAGTAAAGTTATACATTTAGTGTGCTGTCAGACCTATATGTTAATATTTCTTGATCATGTTGTCCATCTCCCCTTCTTACTTGTTTGGTTATGAGAGCTGTTCTAAGATATTGAAGTGTTTCTCATATTAACAACTCTCTCATTTTTGCGAGTACATCATGTTTCATGAATGTTGTCATTCAGTGCTATATGTTGGGTTTAGGCCTGTCACAGTTCTAGAAATGTGCTTGATACAGACACACACATGGGAGATTCGCCACTTAGTGCAGAGATATTATGGAATGTGAACTTGCCACTATTTTGCAGGAAGGATGATGTATTATTTCCTTTGAAACCAAACAGAACCAGTATTAGTCCATTATGATATGACTGGAAGCTGGTTTGAATGCCAATAGTTTTGCTACAACATATTAGACATGCTAATGTGTTGTGTTCTTGGTATTTCCATGTTTTTTCGAGCCTTATATGTTGTAGATTGCTGCTGTCAGTTTTACTACTTGGATGCTTAGTAACATTGTCAAAGACTAACCTCATTTTATTTATGGACCATGAGAATGTTGTGCTAATTAAAGAAATGAGTATAGTTTTGAAAAAGTCACTAATTATATGTTAATTATTTTAGTCCCTAAAACATTACTAAACTATGAAAGGATTTACAACAGTTCAAAATCTGTGAGAGATAATTACTCGGAGAAAAGAAGTTGGTGTGACACTGTTAAACTCTTTGGAATACATCTTTGTAATGAAGTCATTTAGACAGCACTTAGTGCACAACTATTGAAATGTTAAAAATTCATAACCCTTTCCACTTCCATCCATCTGTGATAAAGGCACTGTAGTTAGTTCCTTTTCCAGCTCAATACAATAAGCAATAATTATGCCAGGTGACATTGCTAGTGTTGCTTGCTGTACGTTTTGCCGTATTATTGAGGATACCTCATTCTTATGACATTATAAAAACTGTAAACTGAATTTATAAATGTGTAGAGTGCAGCAAACAGTCGTCCTTTTTGGATTTTATTATGCAAATCCAGATTTCAGTTAGGAGCTAGCCATTCTCAATGCACTATTTTTTTTATGTCAATGCATGTAAGGTACTTTTTTTTCTTCTTTTTTTTTTGTGGGGGGCCGTCAGTAACAGTTCTTTCAATATTTAAAGAACAGTGACTGATGCCCAAACAACAGGGAGTTACATGCATTGAGAATAAAATATAGAGAATTGAGAATGGCTAGCTACTAAGCAAAATCTGGATTGGCATAATAAAATCTAAAAAGGATGACTAATTACTGCACTCTATAATTTATAAGCCACATACAGTCCTTCCAAATGGAAGGTAACTTGATGTTCACAGTACCTCATTTTGCAGGGCTTTACTTTATATTTTGAAGTGATTTTATCTTGGCAATCCAAAAATTCACTTACTATAGTTGTAATTGAGTTTATAGGATAACCCCAATCACCAGAGTTTTGGATTCAGTTTAAAAAATGTTTTCTTATAGAGCCCTTTGTCCACTTTTGATTTCATGCAAGCAATATTCTTCCAGAGCCTGTAGTGAATACTAGAATGCAGTCCAATTTTTTTAACAGTTTTCTTACACTAATGGCATTTATATTGATCTCAGCTTCTTTGCGCTTTTCAGTCATGATTTTAGTGACCTGCCCTTTCCTTCGTTGACAAGATAGAAGGAATGCCCATAACAAACACTACCTACTAATCTACTGCATACAAATACATATAATAAATACACGATTATTTATTATTCCTCTAAGGACAAAGTCACAACTATTTCCAAATAGTGTGGTTCCTAGAGAAACTGACAATCACTGTTTCTATTTGCCCCACAAATTCCAAGAACATATTCCTACGTTTTCAGTTGCCCATACCACAAGTTAGAGTAAACTGTACTTCAAAACTGAGCTTCTGGTTAGGGAAATGGAATTGCAACTTTCTTTAAAAAAATTGTTCAGATGTCTGTGAGCACTATGGGACTTAACTTCTGAGGTCATCCGACCCCTAGAACTTAATACTACTTAAACCTAACTAACCTAAGGACATCACACACATCCATGCCCGAGGCAGGATTCGAACCGTCGACCATAGAGGTCGCACGGTTCCGAACTGTAGTGTCTAGAACCACTCAACCACCCTGCCGGCGTTCAAATGTGTTTTACTCCTGCTTCAATTACAACAACATGATCAAGATTGATACTTGCAGATAGAGTTCAGCGTAAGCAAATTCAGTGTTGGTTGTTTGCCACACAATACACAAAACATAAACTGAAACTGTATTCATAATTTCTCTGCTGAAATGTTAAAAAATTCTTTACCTTCAATGCATGTTTTAATAAACATTTGGGGCATAATGGAAACAATGTGATACTTTCCTCATTTTTATTCCATGATGCTGTACTGTATTGTGTCTTGGGATGACATCCAGTTCAACTTAAATGTGTCCAAGCCCAGAAGCATGTAATACAGTTTATGGATTGTTTAGACTGAATAGTGTGCAACTTAAGCCTGCTCAAAAGATTGGGTGTATTGATTACTACTTTCAGTGCTTTTTTTCATAAAAGTAAATGTCAGAAATAATTTATTCCAGTTTCCAACCAACAGCTCAGTTCATAGAATAAGTACTACAAAATAACAGAAATCTACTAGAAGTTGATTACCGGAAATAATAAAAAGTTTGGTGGATAATCACGAACAGTGTAAGAGATCCTTACGTTTTTTAGTTTTGGCCAACTCTTTCTAATCCACAGGGGCATTTATCATCATTAATAAGTATCATATATATACATAGTGATAATAACAACATGTAATGAAGTTATATGTATCATTTCACCTCTGAAGGCCTTATGTGGACCAATCCAATTACTGTAAGTAAATATTGTAAGTAACTGTCATTGGAAGGGAAATAGCTGTAACAACCAAGGAATAATTTACACTTCATTTACATATTCATGACAG
This sequence comes from Schistocerca serialis cubense, assembly GCF_023864345.2. NCBI lineage: Eukaryota > Metazoa > Arthropoda > Insecta > Orthoptera > Acrididae > Schistocerca > Schistocerca serialis. Next base: position 531,062,432 of record NC_064640.1, read on the forward strand.
CCATTGTATTAATTTGTAAATGAAAATGTGTTGAACTTTTTGAAGTGTCCATGTCTCTTCCATTCACTTCTCTGTGACTGCAACAAATTTACAGAAAATCTAAGCATATAACTACCTCTGTGATATACACATGTACTACCATACTACACTCTGCTGAAATATTCTCCAGACAGCACACCCGATGTTGGATCTAGAAAATATATAGAAAGGCATAGCTAAAATGAGAGAGCATTTGGAGGGTATTTTTGATATTGAATGAATAAAAGTGCATATATCTTTATTTAAATGAAATACTTGGACTAACTGGATTGAAAATATATGAAATTTGTAGCTGATTCATGTCTTGATAGAATGTACCAGTATGTTGGTATAGGTAATTAGTGAGATCACAATATGAACCTTATTTAGTTACCTGTCTCTTTTTGGAAATATTTACTACCAGATATAGCATAAATGAAACCTTAGTACATCCCTGAAAACATATATGAGTAATTCCATCGGTGAATGCTGTATAATAACTGGCTTTCTCCAACAACCAATATATTTTGCATATCTAAAATTAATCAATGGAAAAAAAACTGTAAGAAAATCCATGTGATATATTGTTTAATAGTATATTTATCAATTTTTGTTTTTAAGTATTGCATTATATTTTATTTAATTGTCAATGAAAGTCAACAGATGTGAGAGAGATGTGGCATCAGAACTAAATGGCTGTGATTGTCATATCGTGTGTCTATTTTTTTAAAAAAATGTATTTCCATCATGAAATAAATGAGCCATTTAACATTCTATGTATTCTATAGCTAAAAAGTTGATCATTATGAACATTTGTGGTTTGTTAAAATAAATTGTAATTACATCAGTTTAGAAGCAGCCTTTTGGGAAGGCAGTAGATAGTTAAAATCATAAACTTGAAGAACAGTGTTCTCTAAAAGTGAAAATAAATGTAGACTGTAGCATGCAGTGCAGTACACGTTTTATACTTTTTACGTCGACCACCTTTCTGAGTGCATAACCGTGCTAATTTCTTGTATTGCAATAATTACTTGAATAAAAGTAGTTAAACTACTGCCACTGTTTTGTTAAAACAACTTCCAAATTCTAACTTTATGTGTTTTCTTTATGTTTTTCTGGATGTTTAAGTACTGCATTAAAGTTCTTCAAGACTAGATTATAATATTCTAAGTTATTATTTTGTTGTTCTTTGTTAGTAATGTACAGTATTTAAGATTTAGGTGTGTCAATAACCATGAAATGTAATTTCTTGTATTAACATTTATTTATATCAGTTTACAAATAATGTATTGATTTTATCTATGTAATAAATAATATTTTAACTAAAATTAATTAAGTTGTTTCCTTCAGAATGTCTTAGAGAATACACTTAAAATGTAATAGAAACTTAAATTCCTCAATTAGCGTGCTGTTTGTGTTCTTTACATGTAGGAGGTGGCCTTAGTACATACCAAGTACTTGCTTATCGCCTTCAGTTCATGTAAATGTGCCTTTTGTTTTCCATAACAGTAACATCTAGGTGAAGGAATCATAACATGAGTGGCCAAGTTCTGCATATCTTGATGTGGTGGACTTTCTTTAGTCCCCTAGCTGTCAATATTATGTATGGCCCAGGGATTTCAAAGTGTCATTGAGTCATGTTTGTTTACAGCTTACAACAGCAATGTGGCATCTGTGATGAAAAATATATGATTTCCAACAATATTTAACTGCTGAATAATATATTTATTGATTTACAACAGACATTTTATGCTATGGTGAAATATCTTAAACCACAAGCTTAATGTAGATAAGTATATGTAACTTAAAATGCTAGTTTAACGACAGCTGTGAAATTATAAAGACAATCTCACCACACAAGAGCAGTCAAAAATGTAACACTAATTTTAGATACAGTAGGTAGACACTAGAATAATCAGTTCATAGATATAATTCTGGGTATAAAATCACGTTATTAATCACCAAAGAGAAGTGTAAAGCTCTTCAAATGCACTGCACAATATGGCAGACAAACATAATCACATAATATTCTGTGGACTAGTCATATACCATTTTTACATGAAGCTAATCCACCATTAAATGTAATGTATATTCCAATTTTAAAAATTAAAATCATAAAAAAGAGTCTGTTTACACTTCACTGGCAGACTAAATTTAAATTTATTTTACACAATGGTGGATGAATACTTGAACGACCAAAATAGGAAGAATTGTTAAGTGACACATTCCCTATTAAAAAAGAACACCTAACTCAATTACCTACAAGACATGCCAGCAAACATACTAAAAATTCCAGATGTTACTCATCGTTATTCATTAATGTCTTCATTTCTGGTAGCCTCAGAAGAGTCTACATCAGAAACAGATTCATTTCCTCTTACTGCATCATTGTCGGTCTCATTCTAGAGCACATCATCTTCACTGCCATCCAGTTTGTTCAAAATACAGCATTTCGTGAATGTTTTTATCGTCACTGGAACTTTCATGCTTTTCTGGAAGCAGCCAAAACCCAATGAGCAATAATATGGGATGCAGAAAGCTTAATTTTTTCTGTCATAGTCAGTTCACTATTTGCTTCACAAAGCCATTTGTCATAGTGTTCTTGAATATAGCCTTCAAATGGTTTATTTATACTAATGTCCTGGGGTTGTAACACAGCAGTCATTTGTCTAGGAAGGTTACTGGCTAGCTGTGGATCTTCATTTTTACATTGACAGTGAGATGACTGTAAAATGCAGCAAAACAAAACATTGATGGTAGTCTGGAAAGCCCAACAGGAGAAAGTTCTCATACTTTTGGGACCCAGTCGAGCATTGAAGGTTCAGTCACCTATACCTTTTCTTGATTTTGAACAATGACATCATCATGGTACAGCTTTTCATTTTTAGAGGTCTTGGAGCTTGTGTTCCACTTGCAGATTAAGAGTGTGAGAAGTTTGCGCCCAGTTGCTGTGTTTGTCAGCATTACTGATGTGCACTGTTTTTCAGATCCTAATGTTTTGGTAGCAACTTTTTTGTCCCTTTCTCATCAATCACATAGTTAGGTGCCATATCAAACCAAATTGCTACCTCATCAGTGTTGCCTATTCGGCTCATCGAAAACTTATTCTCTTTCCAAAGTGTGATGATATAGTGCTGAAATTCTTGAATTTTTTTCTCAAAATCCTGTGGAAGCTTATGCCATACTGTTGTATAGCACTCTACAGTTAAGCCTGCCCATTCCATAATGCTATCAACCCATCTATAGCTGTTCTTAAAATCTTGCCTTGGTATATTCAGAACTGCAGAGACCTCTTTTGCTTTGTGCCTTATGGTCTCACTAATCACAGTTTGCACCTCTTTTGATTTATATCTTGTGGTGTCACTAATCACAGGTTGCTCATTTTTCATCCTTTCATTGACAAATTCCAAGCTTTTGCTTCAGTGTCAGGATGTCTTCCTTTGTGAGGGCCACTGAATTTCTTTGTAGTAATGGTAGTTGCAAATAAGTAAACAGTACTCTCAGCTACACTGAAATCCCATCATGCCTTCCTGTTACAATATATTTCAGCATGAAGAATTACTTTACTCTTGAAAGCAGCATTATATGGTGTTCTGCTCTGACTGCCACCCATTTTGTGATAACCTAATGCAGACACACTACACAGTAATAGGTTAATGATAATGTAACAAAGTTGAGAATTACAACAATGCATTGTGATATAAGAAGCAATACGTAAATTTCAACGATGTTGCTGCTGAATGATGGATTGAGGTTTTCACTCAATTGTAATGTGCCATTAAATCTTATGCACATTCCAATACTGCATATTGTTAGAAAGTGTATATTAGATTTGTGTAAATTCTGTGCTTATGATAATTTACTGAAGTTATTATAGCATTGGCAGTAAGCACAGTGACCTGGATCCACTGCATACATCTCAAAACATGAAATGCTAGTTCTAAGTGAACACTGGTCTACAATCATTCTCATTAATTTGCCTAGTACATAAATAGTTCTGTGTGAAATAAGTGTGATATTTGAGCCATATATGTCTCATTTCTTCACATATCATTTAGTCTTCATAGTGCAGTTCATGACTGTTTTGAATTATGTGTTCAAAGAAAAGTCACAATCCATAAAATATATGTATAGTGAAGTATACACTCACTCATCGGCATGTCTTAGGCTCTTCTCAAATACTGGAATGAATATATTGTTTCATCGTATTTAAGATTCTAATTATCTCCATATTATTATTTTTGCTCTCTTGCTTCACATTTCTTTGAAATATTTGAATTCAGAGGTCCCCATCCGTCTTGAAAACTGTCAGAATGTCACTTCTACCACTTTGACACGAGCTATATACTGATTATAGTACATCAACTTTCAATTTCCTTGCTTGGTGCCACAATTCATGTAACTTATAATTAAATGACATTAGTTCCAACCATTTTCTTTGGCTAATTATTTTCATGTTGGACTCTGTTAACTTCTTATTAAAATTTTAGTGTATTATTATCGGAAGTACATTTACTTATTATGTGATGAGTGTATGACTCTTGATCAGGGCAAGCCTTTTGGTGTGACTGAACTCGGCAGACCGTGTATCAAAGTTCTCTGTAGATGGCAATGATCAGAGTATATTGACTATAGTGTCACATAATTTCTATTGTAGAATATGACATGAGAGGTAGGTAGAGAATGAAATCCAGTGCTAGCACAAAACCTACTCCTTTTGAACAGTGCCACTAAAGATAATGCGTCCACAAAGCTAATTTATCACTAACAGTGTCTGATGTTTTCTGTCTAAGAAATTATAATGGGAGATTGTAAATCTCATGCATGGCATTGTCCAACAATCTTGTGATTAGGAGCTATTTGTCATAACCATCACTCATCATAATATATAAACACTGATGAGAATTTCTTCAGCAACCAATATTCAAACCAGATACTGCTGAATGGAGTGCCACTACACTAATTTGTGTCAGTAACCACATCCAGATAGGTATGAATGTAAGGAGTGAACTGCAGAATAATTTAGTTTTGCTTTACAAAATCATGACAATATATTGTAATAATATTATTCATCTGATTTGTACTATGTTTGTGCACCATAGTACTGGCCGTAATAACGTGTTAACTACAAACAGTAAAATGAAATGTGAGTAAGTAGAAGCAGCTGTATTGGATTCAATACAGTACTGAGTTCTCTAAATGAGCTTTTTGGTCAGTGTAAAACGCTTATTGTTTCTCATGTTCATGGTTTCTCAGTAACAGTCCTCACACAATACTTATTGTGTGTTTATAAATGGACAAATAAATCATAAACACTTTCCCAAATTATTTTAATATTGTATCACAGTCCCGTTATTAAATTCGTTTCATAAGGTTTAGTCCACTGCTGGCCTTGCCCAAGCGATTTTCTACTTCTGCAAAAAGATTTTGAGTAGTTGTCAGGTATTAATCTTGCTGACATTGTCTAAGACGCGCAATATTTTGGCAAGCCAACTTCTTCCCATCTTCAGGCGTTCCTGATAGATGGGTGATATCTGCTTGGTGTCACCTCTATAAGCCCTCTCCTCAACCTCCTGCTGGCACCTCCTGGTGTGGAAGTGGAGGAAGCAGGGCCTTCATTAGCGCCATGGGTGGGGCTAGATTTGGATCTCTGCTGGCATGCTGTCAAAACTTTTTTGTCCTCTTCAGTTATCATGATGGGAGTGGGCATCAACGTAGACTGCCACTGTGCCCTGGTCATGCTCAAGGCTGGGTCCCAGACCTTTGCTTAATTGAAATCTGCTGTACTAATTTATTAGTCGGTTAATCGGTCATTTAGTTGTATCTCTACAGTATGTTTGGGAATACAATTCCAAAGGATTGCAACAACTTGGTGTCGTCACAATTAACGGTATATTCATGGGAGATACAGTACTCTCCCATAGCAAATTTTGTCAGCTGAATGCTGTCTTTGAGGAATTTGTGCTCAGTGCATCTCTCCTGTACTGTCTGGATAGTCTGGCCTACATACAGTTTCCCATACTGGCAAGGTATGTGGTAGGACCCCCCCCCCCCCAGTTTCTGGAGTTGTGGGTCATCTTTGACTGATCCTAATAAAGTTTTCGTCTTGGTTGGTGGACAGAACAACAGGCATTTGCTGTTGTGTTTCTGGAGTATTCTTCCAATTTTTGCTGATGTGTTCCCGACATATGTGATAACGGCCATCACAATCACTTTATCTTTGACTTTGACAGGCTGGGGTCTTCGCTCCTTTGATGTTAAGGCACATTGTATCTTATGTCGACGCCAACTGTGGGTGGAGCGAGAGGAATTCTTGTGTTGTATATCATGTCACATTTACAAACAGAAGTCGTACACCCTATTAGAGGATGATGCATACAGGAGAACTGAAGACTTTGCTAGTAACTGGGTGAAGAGGAAGACCCTTGAGCTTCTCCAACACATATTCCCAGACAATTATACAGTGAAGAAACTTCATCCATGACCAGCTGTGCCAAACAGACTTATGCACTACCTAAAGTCGACAAATAACAAATATTTCTTCGTCCAGGTGTTAACAACATCGGCATACCTACATATGAATTAGCGAAATACCTGAGAACAATGCTCAACCCCTTTGTGGGAAAATGCCTACACCAACTACAAAATTTGGCATATTTCATTCAGCAGCTGTAGAACTTTCAACTAGACTAAGAAGACCTCAAGGTGAGCTTAGAGGGGATATCTCTCTTCACAAGGGTGCATCTAAGAGACTCCCTAAGTATTATAGAAGAAAAATTTGCGGCAAAGCTAACAAAGTTGTTTGAATTCACCCTTACAACAAACTACTTCCTGAATGAGATTTTCACTCTGCAGCGGAGTGTGGGCTGATATGAAACTTCGTAGCACATTTAAACCGTGTGCCACACCAAGACTCGAACTCGGTACCTTTGCCTTTCGCAGGCAAGTGCTCTACCATCTGAGCTACCCAGAAAAGCTTCTGCAGTTTCATGACGTGTGTGCTAATGTCCTCATTGGCGTCATCTTAACACGAAAAAATACTTCTATCAACATGTTTAGATGTTGTGTACTGCTTCATTCGAATCGTGCATGTAATTTAACCTCAATTTCACTTGCGTGGGTGCACATTTACATGAGCTCGGCAACGGATTTTCCTAACGCACTTGCTAGTAAACTTACTGCTTTCGCATTGTCTTCCAACCACTGCTGATATGCCGCCTTTTGCTCCGTGGTTTCATTGTGTGGCAATTCAGGGCATTTGTACGTACCGTTTACCACGTCTTCAAGTGCAGATGCTCACAACAGCATCGACACGTGCCGCTTCCTTTCCGCCCAGTCTTCAGGTGCTTCGAGTTTTTCCACTTGTATTTTTTGCCATTTTCGTCGAACACACAAATAACTGACATATTCACTTTATTTTAGTCATGAGCGAAAGCAGTTATTTCGTGGTTGTAGGCATGTGGTCTGGGCCCAAAACCTGCCAAGATTATTTGTTGAAAACAGACTGCGAATAGCATAAGCCCTGTTTCACACTGGGACACTGGCGATGGTCACCAGTGATGGTCACTGGTGACTGTGGTGAACACTCTCGGATCACTGGTGTCTGACACCGCAGGTATTGCCAACTGATTAATTAGTGAAGTGGACTCATACAGGAGTAGCAACTAAATTTCGCTAGCCTTTTATGGACCAAAAGATAAGGTACTAAATTTGAAAAAAGAACATACAACTTACCAATGTTGTTTTTCTTATCCATGCTCTTCTCATTGAAATCAGGCTCAAACTTGGTTATAATATCTTGCCACACATTAGTTTTCATCATTTTATTGCTATAGTCAGCACTTTTCACATCCAAAATAGGACAGCTTTTCTGCTTCACTTACAAAATCTTCCGTGTTAATCAAACCTAAACTCATGGCTACAGTCTGTACAGTATAGGGTACAAGAATATTTTGCATCACTGTCTCAGAAATGACTTCCTGTCTGTTGGCAAATCTGCAGCACTGTGTCTGTGATCAGTGTTCCAGTGTGAAAACTCCAATTCAAATTAATGTGTGTCTGGTGGTGACTGCTGTACAGTGATGTTGTCTGTCACATGTGGCGAGGGTGAGTCACTGCTGGGTCACAGAGGCTCCATGAGGCAGCATAGTGTCCTGGTGTGAACGCTCCAGTTCAAAAGAAGGTACCTCTGTCGGTGACCGGCGCTGGTGACTGTTACCAGTGTCCCAGTGTGAAACGGGCCTAAGATTTACAAAACCATGGTTCCTCACAGATAACCGTTACACACAAAAACACACACACAGACGTTCAGTTTTGTGACAAAGACGAACACCCACCGTTGTACTGTCCAAAGATTCGATAGTACGAACATAACAAAGACATGAGAAATTCGCATCACAGATATTACACTACATTTTATTGACAGTTTCCACTCTGATGGTCTGAATCTATCGATTTCCCTAATAATTACCACAACATTTACCATTCGTACATCCAGTCAATCAGATAAACAAACTGCAACTGGCATTCACACATTCAGGTTTATTCGGTACAGCTCGTGTTACGCTGTCCTCTTTTGTCTGTGGGAAAGCTATGTCTTTCTAAATACGACAGGGATGCCGCAGGCAGAAGCATCGTGTACACTATGCACATATTTAAAAATTACTTATGATTCATTCAGATGTTAACTTCGAATGTGCTCAAATATGTTTAAAACCAATACAGATGCATTTTAAAATAATATGAATAATCGATAGATCACTGTGCTTTGGATGCTAGGCGCTTTACGAAACAAGGTTTTTTTTCTACTAGAATATGAGTTTGATGCCCTCTGAAATTGCAGCCCAGGGCAGACACTCCGGTTTGCCTGGCCCCCTCCTCCATGCCCTTAGACCCAGGCCTGCATAGCAGGACACCTCTGGTTTTCATTCGTGGTGCCCTTACAGAACACAGTGCTATGTCAACGACATTCTACAACACATTTTGATGCTATTCATGGCAAGCCATCCTAGGCTTATATTTTCAGAAGACAAAGATTACCTGCATATGTAAAGAGTTTCTACTGTCTGTCTTTGTGCTTGACAAATCCTACCTTGGCCACCAAGGTCACCAGATCTCTCCCCAACTGAGAATGGTTGTAGCATTATGGGCAGGGCCCTCCAACCATCTCAGGATTTTGAAGATCTAACACACCAAGTGATCAGAATTTGGCACAAAATTACACTTAAATCAATACAGTGACTTGAATACCCTTAGCTGCATACAGCTGTTGATATACATTAACTGGGACAGTTGAAAATGTGTGCCCCAATTGGGACTCGAACCCAGGATCTCCTGCTAACATGGCAGACACTCTATCCATCTGAGCCACTGAGGGCACAGAAGATAGTGCTACTGCAGGGATTTATCTCTGGCATGCATCCCGTGAGACCCACATTCCCAACTTATTGTCTCGCACTATATTCGTAGTGCCCCTGCCCATTACACTAATTACTTGTGGCTTTACTGATTCCTATAAAAGTTCTGGCAATGCTTGTGCATCCACACAGAAGATGGTCAAATGGCCAGTGAACCTTAACTATACATATGAAGATGGTATCTGTTCTTTCGGACATGTCCAAAAAAACAGATACCATCGGTGACTGTGCAGCTCATTAGAATGAAATTATAATTAAATCAATACAATGAAATGAATAATCTTATCTGCATACAGGCATTCATATACGTCAATGGGGGACAGTTGAAAATGTATGACACGACCGGGACTCGATCCTGGGACCACCTTCTTACATGGCAGACTCTCTATCCATCTGAGCCACCAAGGGCACAGAGGATAGTGCGAATGCAGGCACTTACCTCTGGCATGCCTCCTGCGAGACCCACATGTCTGAAAGAACAGATACCATCTTCATATACATGTAGTTAAGGCTCACTGTCCATTTGACCATCTTCTGTGCAGATGCACAAGCATTGCCCAAACTCTTACGGGAAGCGGTAAGGCTGCGAGTAATGAGTGTAATGGGCAGGGGCACTACGAATATAGTACGGGACAATAAGTTGGGAATGTGGGTCTCACAGGAGACATACCAGAGATAAGTCCCTGCAGTCGCATTATCCTCTATGTTCTCAGTGGCTCAGATGAATAATAATAATTAAAAAAGATGGATAGAGTGTCTGCTATGTAAGCAGGAGATCCCGGGTTCGAGTCCCAGCCGGGGCACACATTTTCAGCTGTCTACGCTGACATATATCAACATCTGTATGCAGCTAAGGGTATTCATGTCATTGTATTGATTTAATTGTAATTTCATTCTAATGAACTGCACGGTCAGCTATGGTATCTGTTCTTTTGGACATGACCAAAAGAACAGATACCATCTTCATACATATTGAATTTGGTACGATATACCTCTGGAGGACATCCAACAACTCTACTAATCATCGTGAAGCCAAGTAACTGTTTCCATAAGGGCCAGAGGTGGACCAACATGTTATGGACTTGCTCAGTTTTTGAAGCTCTTTCTCTTGAGCAAGCCAATTTTTCTGAAACTGTAATCATTTGTTTGTACATGTACATCACGTCCATGGATTTCCACCCCATTGGGATAATTAATTTATGGCGAGTCTTTTTTTTTTTTTTTTAGTGTCTTTCTATAAATTCCCTGCAAGCTATACATAGTATTATACTATACTACAAAATATATTTATGAATTTTGGTATCTTTAAAATGACTAGAGTGAATATTGTTAGGATAATTTCACAATATTCATTAAATTAAAAATTAAATGTTACAGTTTTAACCAACAACTGAACACATCTTTTTCAAAATTTTCTCAGCAAAGTACTTGTTTGTGCAAGTAAATCATTCCCCTGTTTGAGACAAATACTGCATTTCGTATAGTAAAGACAAAGACTCATACTGCTGTTTCTATGATGATTGACCTATGGTCTTGGGTAATTGCATTAAAGATAGCTGTTGCAATATAGAGATATTACTTCCGTTGCCATGGTGAATCTAATAGAATGACATGACAATCAAATGAGGGTGAGCGAGAACTGAAATAATCTTGCACAGGTTCACAAGCTGCCCAGTGTATGGAACTCTCCACCTAAGATCGTGCAGGCACTGAGATTTTCTCATTTCACTGTAACATGGATCTGCCACATGTATTTAATCTTTTGGAAGACCATCACACTCAAGCTCTGTGTATAACAACATGCTGCTTCCTTTATGCATTGTAACAGCCACTGGAGAAGCCACAGTAGAGAAAATTTCTGGTTCCAATACTGGAAGAAACAATCATTGGGCAGTCACACCGTCTGAAACCAGCAGCTCCCTTTGGGATGCACAAGCTACCAGTGCAAATCTGATTAGGAGAGGAGAGGAACGGGGATTTTCGGACCTTAATGTGGTACCCTACCTGCCTAACCAGTCACGTCATTTCAGTTAAAATTCTTTATAGGTGGCTTTTAATTTGCTAGTGGGAAGGGATGTGAGACTTTGCTAGCTTCATCCCCATGTGAAGTGCTTTTTTTCATATAAATCTGTTCTGTGGCTAATTATATGTTATCTCCTTTCAAGGTCTGTACAGTCTAGAACCAGTATCCAAATGAGGCAAAATTGTGATGAGCACTGAGGCAATCATCCCACCAATGCACCAGATTGAAGACACCCATTTGCCAAAATGCTTTGTCCGGTTGCATATAGAAGTCTGTAACTGCCTGCTGCACATCCTTCCCCAACAGAACTATCAACCCTTCAAGGACTCTTTTAAGGGGTTATAGGGTGACTGCTCAAGTGTCTCCCACTTCAGTTGGCGTAACTTCTGCATTACGACATTTGCAGTATGGGGATGTGTGTTATCATGAGGCAGCAGCACCTCCTGTTGCAATTTTCCGTAATGTTTCACCTTAATTGCATGCTGTAATTGCTACAGTGTTGCACAGTGCCAGTCCCCAGTAATGGAGATGCCAAGTTGTCTGTGATGGATGAAGCTGATCTCCCAGACTGACTGGCGTCTTGTGAAAAATTGCGACCAGCATAGAACATGGCACACCATGCCACACAATTGGTTTTTGACCAACATGCTGCTGCATGCACATTTTTCATTCTCTAATTGATGTTTAACAGTGTTTTTCCTTCAGCAGTCCAAAACAGAATGAAAACATATTGGTCTCATTTGTATGCAGTTGGAATTAATGTCACCATAGTTTATGGTCCTGTTGAAAACTGTTATATACCCACATCAGAGTCACGCTATGTTGCATACATCCTGCAGGAACAACCTCAAACCCAAACTTTTTTATTCCTATTATATATTGCTGGTCTATGTCAGAGTTTAAGTTTGAATTTACTGTTTCAAAAGCCACATTATTATTAATATATGTACACGTATACTGTTGAGCACACTTTATTTTGGGAACAGGTTCTGCAATGATTCTCTAGATTTGTCACAAAAGATCTCAACACAGCAACTTGAGGTACTCTATGTTTGATACTAGTAATTTTTGGATCTGAAAGACCCACTGTTATGTAGATCAAGGAACACTCCTGTAACATACTACTCGTTCTCTATGGCACTTATTGTTTCATCTGTTAATTGTGCTGTGCCTACTTAAGTTGACATGTTTCTCATAAGGCAATTCTGATTTTCAGATATTAGATTGTGTTGGCTCAGAAATGTCATTAAGCCAGTATAAATAACTTTCTCAATTATCTTAGGAAAAGCAGCCAAGTTTGATGTAGTTCAGTAGTTTTTAGTTTTAGATTTATCATCTTTCTGGAGAATGGTAGTTATTTGTGCTATCTTTAGATCGTCTGGGAACTACCTGATTCAATTTCATTATTTACTGCTTTGGCCATCGTTTCAGATATGTTTTATATGCATTTTTTAATGTGTGGGTAGAGAATCCATGATAGCTTGTCCATTTTATATCTGTTAGTGACCATGCTATGTCTTTTATTTCCTTGCTGTTAGTTGGGACAAAGTATATGCTTCGTTTGAAAGGAATGTCCTTGTATGTATGCTGACGATTGTTGATATGTTTACTGATGGACTTTACAATGTAAGAAAAGCACTCATTAAGAACATTTGTGATTTGATATTGACATTTGATAATACTCTGTCTATAGTCACTAGTTGATTTGTCCTTATAACCCCCAAAGCTAAAAGCTGTTTATATCTTTCTAAACAGCTAAGCCAGTGTCAGTAGAGTTTCTTAACATTGTGACTGGATATTTGAGTTTAGTTTACAACAGCAGAATTTTGCACTAATGATGATAGTTCTTAAATTCTACCTACTATTATTGCTATTCCTTAGCATTACAAATTGGAAAAGTCTAAATGTTTCTCTCGCTGTTCACTTCAGGGCTTATGCAGCTTCTTCAAACTTTTTTTCCAGTCATTCACTGGCAAGGTCAGTTCTGGTCCTGAGACATCAAAGCAAAAATAAAAATCTGATGAAAATTCCCTTCAATAAAGTCATCATGAGTGGTTCTTCTTGTCTTAAATTGTTCCTTTTTGCTGCTGATGTGAACATTTAAAGCTTATACCTGTACAGCATGATGGTCAAGAATGGCAAGCTGCAGAACTAATGCACTGAAGTAAAGTGAGACATGTTAGTTATAATGTTGTCAACTCATGATTTGATGCTATTGACCTCTCTAGTGAGTTCATTTATCAGGTAAGTTAAGTTAAATTTAGCTAGTATTTGCATTAGTTTTTCTGAGCCAGGGTCATTAGACAGTCAGACAATATTTAAATCTCCAGTTGGTAAGATGTTAGCCAACAGCCTTGCTGCAGTGGTAAAACCGGTTCCTGTCAGATCACCAAAGTTAAGTGCTATCAGGCTTGGTTTGTACTTGGATGGATCACCATCCAGGACTGCAAAATGCTGTTTGTAAGCAAGATGCACTCAGCTCTCATAAGGCCAATTGAGGGGCTACTTGGCTGAGAAGTAGTGGCACCAGTCACAAATATGGACAACAGTCAGGAGAGCCTTGTGCAGACCACATACCCCTCTGTATCCACATCCAATGATGCCTAAGGGGTGAGGGTGACATGGCGGCCAGTCAATACTGTTGGACCTTCAAGACCTGTTGGGACAGTGTTTTTAGTATGTTGTTAACTCATCCATTTTTATTGTAATGTATACTGTCTATGCCAACAAACCGGTAATTAAGAACTTCAAAGGGTATATTTATGCTACCACCTAGAGGTCATCATAAGCCTACAATAATTGAGTTCTCTTCCCCCACTTGTAGTTATTTGCTGCTAGTTCTATTATGTGCTCTGTACTGAAAGTACTTACATTGGTTACATTATAGTTATTACATCTTGGTGCAAAGACAGCTAACCCACCACCACAGTTCTCTTTTCTGCTGAGGGCAGAGGAAAAGTTCCTTTAGAGTGGCTGATGTACGCTGATTAGGTCATCTGTATACCACTGTTCACTTATAACTGAAACATCACTTTTATCAATCACTGCAATGATATCCAACTTATTGTACTTATTGCTAAGACTCTGAAACTGTCATTGAATTAATTTGAATCTAAGTTTGGAATGCTGAACACTGGTTGAAGGTGGCACTCTTCCACATTGCTTGTTTTTAAGACTACAAAAATTCTACCACATTATATTAATTATGATTTCTCCTGCTGAACCACACAGGATGATTTAGTGCTACTAAGCTGTCCAGCAGCCTTTACCAGTTTCCCTTGCTGTCACCAGTGGCTGTTTGTGTGGCAGATCCTACCTGGGTGGGTTGTGCAACTCCATGGCAATGGACTTATTACACCATTTTGTGCAAAATTTTGTCTACCATCCTCAATAACTGATTTTCTGACAACCTTTTTTACCTCTTTTCTTTATGTACATACCATGAATTGTGTGCATGTCCCTTTTTAGATTCCTGTATTTACCAGAGACACATTGTGAAATTTAGTATGTATTATTTTTAAGCCTATAATTTGTTTCATGCACTTCCTAGTTCACAATAGATTGTTCCATTATATCATGTCTCTGTGGAATATTAACAACAATTATGTTACTGCCAATTAATATATTAATTGTCACTTTCATGTGTCTGATTGCACAATTTACTGGATTTTTAGCTACATAATTTACACCTCCCATGATAATGAAGCAATTATTTGATGAGAAAGATTCACTATCTTGTGTACACAGCTTCACAGCAGCAGAAAGGATGGCTCCATGTTGAATGTAAGCCACAAGTATAAAGTCATCTTGGATACTTATGTTGTCTTGCATTGATCTGTGAGAATTACTGTCTCCATATATTAGAATGTGGCCCTTCTTGTATTTCTGGTTCTCCTCACTTCTTCTACTATTTTCTTGGGATGGTTTCTTGCATACAGCTTCACAGATTTCACTCTCATTACCATGGACATTTTCTTTACATTCACTCATTATGTCAGCACATTATGTTAGGACTTGGTGTTTTTTGAACTTATCAGTGGCACCTTTTTTTTTCTTTCAAAAAAGTCTGAATGGTTGCATTTAGTTTGTGCAGATTTAAACAGTCCATCTTCGACAATTTGACCAAGAATCTGATACCTGTTTGGAATAATAACAGCCAGAAAGCTTTCTTGGTTTTTGATTTAGGCCTACAGACATTCAGCAGGCAGCATTGATCAGTTTCATTTAATGGTTCATAAAAGTTGGAGTAACAAAAATGTACTGGTCCAAGTTGGAATTTAACATGCTAAGAAAAATTATGATGATATGGAATTTCAGTATTAATTGTCTCATAAGTTAATTAGTTTTATGAAAATTGGAATGTGTTATTGCAAAGTTGGAATGCCAGTCTTTCTAATTGTGTACATATCATTATATAAATACACAGACTGGCTCACTAGAAATTTCACATGGTGAACTGTATTATTATTTTTAATTATTTATATCTTTTGATTAATGGATTTTACAGTGAAATTAAATGGAGCATTAGAATTGGCACATTGAAAATATTAGCCTGGGTAATGAATTTAAGTGTGCTAAAGCATGATTAACATTTTGAATTATTTCAAGAATGTACAGAATTTGAAAAATAAGTAAAAAATGGTCATTATCAGGAGCCGAAGTTAAAACAAGTGGAATAGTTCCAGTTTGAAAGTAGCATTTTACATAAACTGATATTCAAAACTTCATGCGATAAATATTTCAAAATAACATTCCCTGGCCATAACATGACATAACAATAAATGCAAATTTTGAATAAGACAAGGTACATAATATTTCTGATTTCCTGGAATATTACTTTACATTTCAGTAGCTTGAACACTCTTTTCTTGTAGACAAAAAGTTATTAGAATTATAATGCAGAAATGTATCAGTAATCATAATATTCATACACTTCTCATTCATGTTTCTCCTCTCAGTTGTCTATACACTTTCAAAAGTGTTTCTGCCCACAGCCTTCACAGTTCCAATGTGTGCCCATTTCCAGGCACTCCTGATGGTGTCCATGGCTACACTCATGCTCAGCACATAATTACAAAAAGGAATATACAAAACAACTGATATTAACAAAACAGTACATCTGCATCATTTATTTCTGAAACAACATTTCTCCACTCAGTCACATTTACCAGTAAATATAAAAGGGATTCTGTAGGGGATAATCTAGTGAGGAGAAATATGAACTTGCTTTTCGTTTATCTACCGCTGAGTGCAAATATTTTAATGTCCTGTTCGATAACATGAGGCCAATACAAGAGACTGCTGTTAGTGTAATAAACAGCAATAATTTAGAAAAAAAAGCAGTAAATCGCTTTTAATAGCGTTTAATGAATTTAGAATCTCTATATTATACTACCAAAAAAGTTTTAAATTTCCGCCCAGTGCCAGGAACCCTTAGTAACAAAAGAAATTAATATTGTTTATGACTCACAATTTTCGACACAGGACATTGTGTTTGAAGAAAAAAGATGTTAATTTTAAGGCACATCTGTTGCATCCTAAAGCTACACAAATGTTAGAAATTCAATAAGAGATGTGGGCATAAAAAATTCTTATATTTGTGTATGGAGATTTATCAACTTAACTAGTCACCAGCTGTTGTGGAGGATCTAGTTGGTAGTTAATTATAAAAGTCATGATACTCTGTTGGTATGTATGGGTACAATTTCTTGATGTCAACTAATTATTTCGCATATACTTCCACATAGTTCTGAGAGTAAGCAGGAGAACATGGCAACAATGGACTGTTGTTTGTAGAAAGCAACAGATTAAAATAATGAGGAAACAGTCCATCAGTGAAATTCTTTCCTAAGACATGATCCTCTTCACACTGAAATTCTATAAATTTACTGATATAGACTGTTAATTTCTCATCTTTCTTTACTCTGCTTCCCATAGATTCCTCTGAAAGTACTGATTTATTGAAGTATTTTGGCCACCAAGTAGGAAAATCAAAAATGTCTGCTGTTCATACCATTTTAAAAGTCAATTTGTTAGTCTTGATAGAAGCTACTATTAATTCTACACATCATCCCGATAACTAAAATCATCGCTGTATGGCACAAAAGACTGGACACATACGAGAAAATATTTCTGTACATTTTGAAATCTTCCAGCAGTAACGAGGTTTGAGAAAAATCTGATAACAGTGATCTTTTTTTCTGGTCTGGGTACCCATCAGAAAATATATGTAGGTACTTAATAGAACTTGGTAATGCATTAGTAATGTAATCTAAGATAAAAGAGCAAATTTCATTTAGATCTTCCTTAGTCTGCCTCATGATATATCAAAATTTAGCAGTCTTGTCCCTCATGTTGATGTGGGTATTAAAGACATTAATGGTGAGCTGCCTGCAGTAGAATGCTTCCTGTGCTGGTATCTCTGACAGCTGCAGATTCTCCATATAATCTGCACATCTTACAGACATTACACAGGGTTTCCATTTTGCTTGTGAACTTCCTGTTTTCCTCTTATGGACTATATACTCTGCTGGTGCTAACATTTTTCACATACATTCAGTGATTGACTTTTCAACTGTTCTGATAACTCCCCACAAGTGCAGTAGTACCAGTTGTGGCTTCCTAACCACAAAGTTGGAAACCCATTTTTCAGGCTCATTTCCATGAACATGTCATGTATTATATTGATATTAAGCATCTCACTGAAATATTGTAAATCTCTTGATGTATTATTTACCTTTTTTGTTGGATATGGGTGTATGTGGCCCTCAACTAATGTGCATATGTGCCCTGGTGTTGCATTTTCTGACCTATTTTTATATCTCATGTCCTTTGGAGAATTTCTAAAGTAAACAAGTTGTAATATGGTGGACATTAATTTTTGTCATGCCATGGATATTTTGAAATGCCCTGGTATTTACTTGACATCTTCAGGAAGTTGATGATATATAATATGTAAATCTGTGGCAGCACTTGTGAATATATATATCTTGTTTGTCTTTCATTTGTTTGCTGTAAAAGTTTGTGAATATCTCTTCGAGATCCCTCTCTGACACAACTCCATAACAATCCCTTATACACCTATAAGGAAATAGTAATGATACAGTTTTTGCCATACCGAAGCATTGTTTTCAGCAGTTAATATTCCCCGCAATGAACTGATAGTAAAACTTCACCATGCTCACTTGCACACATCTCTGATTATCTTCTTTGAGATGACCATAGAAGAATAGTTGATGTAAACCATTTACTTTTGCTTTATTTATGTATTTTCATTTGTACGTGATATTTTTTACTCCCTTTTTGCATTTTTTCACTTTGAACAAAACAGTTTCCTCATTATCAGATGGCATGCCATGTTCCCCATAAATAAACATCAGATGATGCTATGTCCAGGGACCGAAGGGGCCAGTGGCCTCTACTGACAAGTCTTTCTGGGCACACACTGGTGATGTGGGCCATACTTCATTTTGATGTGTGGGCAGCTGCTCCATCTTGTTGGTTACTGCATATAGCATCTCTGCATCTGTTAATTGTGTCCAGAAACAGTCAAAAGATGTCTAGATATTTGGCACTGTTTAATGTGTAATGGAAAAATATGTATCCAGTAATGTACATGCCAGACAACGCAACCTGTATAGAGAAATTCTTCACACAGAAAATGTGGATTGTCCTGTGATCAAAATCTGAAATTCTGGGAGTCTACTCAGCCTGAGAAATGCAACCAGGCCTCATCCAACATGAAGTAAAGCAAGGGGTCCCAGAAGTCAGTAGCAATTGATGTTAACAACCAGTTACAATAATGAACTCTTGTTCCCTGATCCTCAGATTTCAACTATTTCACCACACTCACACAATAGGCTTTTGATTTTGTATCTTTCAGTACAGAATGAAGTGATGTATAAGATACATTGACCTGATGTAATAACCTCCTTACTGACATGTGGGGAGTTCTCGTAATGACCATGCAAATTCTGTCTATAATTTCAGGGGTCATTACTGTGAACTGCCTATTGCTCTGCACATTCTGAACAGATCCTACAGCCCTCCATTTCTTGTACAGATCTTGAATAGTTCTTGTTGTGGGAAATTTTCTACCAGGATACTTTGCTTGAAACACTTTTTGAGACTTCTTGATGGAGTCTGCCTTTATCTAACACTCCATAATATCAATTCACTGTTCTAATGGAAACTGGCCTTTTTCTGTGAGAACTTAACCTTACAAGCTCATCACAACTGATGCATGAACACACAGCTGCACTCAATTATCCAATAAAATGCAGTGTAGCAAACTTTCATGACAGTGTTACCACTTCCCAAACAATTTGACTCGACATGATTAACTGGTACGTGAGACGTATTGGTTTTCTGTGAGACAGCCTGTACAACTGGCATCCTTTAGGAAGAACCCAGCAATTGGTACTGACAAGCAAGTCCATAAGGACATCATGAATTACAAGCCCTGGTTGTAAATACAAATAATGTATTCAGAAAACTTTATTACATGTTGCTATAAAGCACATCTTTATTCTTCGTGTCTACATATTTATATCTCAGCATAGTCACCATGCAATGAATACATTCCTCCCAGAGATGAGGTTTTGTTGATACCATCATTGTAGAAAGACTGACTTTGAAAATCAGATGTGGCCAAAGTGGAGTCTGTGTGGACGATGATTGATGGCAGTGACCCAAAGGTGTTGGTCTGTTGGAAATGTTGCACTGCTCATATGTGGCCTGCCATTGTCATGTGGAAGAAGAAGGAGCTCCATGTGTGTAGAAACTCTTTGTATTTGAAACTTGATTACAGCATGTTCTCTCTATGAACTGACATAGTTATGTATAATACACACTGCCACATTACACACCATAAGTTGGAGCCCTGTAGCAGAGGCGGGCTGCAAATAAGTAGACAAGGGAAATAAAGATTCAGAGTGTTAATGATGTTGGTTTTATTTAGAAACCTGTAAGAATTTTCATATAAACAATTCAGGGACATTAATTTTCAACATTTTGTCATTAATTCTAAGCTGTAGGAAATACCTCTCTGCCTTTTTTTCTTAATGAAACATTTAAAGAATCAGTATTAAATTGATGCTTGACCTTAGTTGACATAATACTGACTATGATAATATCTAATGAGATTAGCACACTGAGAATGCGAAATAATTTGGGTGAAGATAAGTGTTAAAGGTGGATCAAACATGCTTATATGACGCTTTTATAGACACCATGCCTCAGCAACAGTTTCAGCAGAACAGCAGAGAGGACGCTTGGAAAATATTTTGTATAATTTCCATGGTCATGTTATAAATTTTAGTGATTATGATGAGTAGTAGAGACAGAGAATCACACAAAATTTTTCTAAGTGCCTTGTCCAAAAATTAATTTGAGCAATAAATCAGAGAAATGACTCATGGGGATGATATTATAGACCTGCTGGTGACAAACAGTCCAGAACGTTTCAACTCATTTAGTGTAGAACACGGTATCAGTGAACATAAGGCCATTACAGCATGAAAGGCTGGAAGATCTTTCTGTGTAGGAAGAGCGACAAGAGACAAATTTCAGATTACCTGGCAAATCACCATTAAAATTCCATTCCCAACATTGACATCAGTGAGCATCAGTGGACAAAATTTGAGAACATCATGTATTATACTTTATACAAGCTTGTACCAAGCAGAGTTGTGAGGGATGGAAAAGACACACCATGGTTTGACAACTTTGTTAAGACATTGTCAGAAAAGCAAAGAGAACTTCGCTACAGATTTAAATGAAGCCAAAGATGCACAGACAAAAAAACATTAACAAAGCCAAAATTAGCATAAGGGGGACTGTGCATGAAGCATCAACAAATATGAAAGCAAACCACTGTCCAACAAGTTAGCAGAAAATCCTAAGAAGTTCTGTTCTTACTTTAAATCAGTAAATGAATCAAAACCATCTGTGCACACACTCTACGACCATAACTGTATTGAAACAGAAATCAGCACAGAAAAGCTCAAAATATTGAATGTCTTTGTCCAAAACTGTTTCTCAGAGGAAGATCACTCTCTAGTTCTTAATTGAAACCATTGCAAAAATGACAGATATCAAGATAAGTGATAGAAAAGCAACTGAAATCATTCTGCAGAGAAATTTTTCTGGACCTGACAGGACACCAATTCGATTTTCGATACAGTATGATGTATGAAACAACTTTCTTTTCACCTGTCTTGCAATTGGCGTGTTTCATCCAAATC
Source organism: Schistocerca serialis cubense (assembly GCF_023864345.2). NCBI lineage: Eukaryota > Metazoa > Arthropoda > Insecta > Orthoptera > Acrididae > Schistocerca > Schistocerca serialis. Next base: position 531,084,133 of record NC_064640.1, read on the forward strand.
TCGTCATCGGTTACTATCCGATCCAGAAATGAATTACCATGTTTGTGATAGGCCTCCAGAAATGTCAACGTTGCCCTCATTTGCTGTCCTTCATGGTGATTTTGAGCACCCATCATGCACAAAATTTATGGCTAGCTTTTGAGTGACAGTTTCAAACAACAAAGTCCGCAAACCTTGAGGAAAAAAAGCAAAAGCTCCGTTATTGTGAAGTGACAATTTTCATGAACCGTTTCATCAACTGTAGTGACAAGATCGTCAGTCACAATGCTCGGGCGTCTGCTCTTCTCTTCATCATGAATGTTGGTTCGTCCAATTTTAAACCTAATGCACCATTTCTGGATGGAACATTCACTCATTATGTTGTTTCTATACACTTCCCCCAGTTAACGATAAATTTCTATAGGTCTTAGGTGTTTTGCCAACAAAAACCGTATCACAGACTGCACCTCACAATTGGGGGTATTTTCGATTGCAGCACACATTTCAAATTCGAATATCAAAAAAACCAGACATGCAGAGACGTTCCCTTTCTCACGGATGGATGCTGACTGAGCTGCCGAACACGCACATACTACAGTATATGAGATCAGCGAGCACTTTGTGGCATCAGACGGAAACGTTCCGTACTTTCTGAACAGCCTGTGTATCTAGGAGTATGTGTATGAAATGATTTGAAATGCATCAACAACAGAAAATTAATCATAAGTGCGGCAGATACAAGGCTGAGATTCATTGGAAGAATCCTCATGAAATTTAGTCCATCAGCAAAGAAAGCAGCTTACACAACACTTATTCAAACAATACTTGAACCAACAGTATGATATCTGTGCCAGGTAGGACTGGTAGAGAAGATATAGTACATCCAAAGAAGGGTAGCACATTTTCTTACAAGTTCATTTAGTAAGCACGATTGCACCTTGGAGATGCTCAGCAAACTATAGTGGCAGATGCTGGAAGAAAGGTATTCAGCATCATGACACAGTTTACTATTAGAGTTGGGAGAATGTGTGAAGTGTACATTCTGGAGGAGCCAGCTGAAATATTTCTTCCTCCTATTATCTCACAAAAAGACTGTCAAGGTTAAATTAGAGAAATTTGAGCCCACGCAAAGGCAAACCTGTAATCGTTCTTCCCATGAATCACGTGCAAGTGGAACAGAAAGAGGGAGAAGTGACACTGATACACAAAGTTGCCTTGCTGAGTATAGATGTAGATGTATATTGTCACGTATTTCCCACTTCTCCTTCAGTGAATGTAAGTTGTGCTCCTTCCCAAAAATAAATACACAAAAACATTTATAGGGAAATAAAGTAGGCTAAAAACAGTGCTAATGCCCCATGTTCAACATGAGGGTAAAAACTGCTAACCCTTAAACAGACTTATTATTCGTTTTCCTTTTGTTACAAAGTAAAACTAACCAGTGAATGTAACCACCTTTCAGGTGCTTGTCAATACAGATTTAATTTTTAAACTGCCACCATTAAAAACTCTGCAATGTGTAGCTAGAGCTATCTGTAATTCTTATAAAGTTAGCTGATGGTAGAACAGTGCTAAGCCACACTTGGGGTATTATCAACATCCAATGAATTTCGTTGTGCATAAACAGGATCTGCATCACTGTCAACAAAAAATTAATTTTTGTCAGTATCATTCTTGCCAAATTTACATGTCTTTGCTCTTCCACTTTCCTCCGCCTACCTTTTCAGCAGAAGTACAAACCACATAGAGGAAGAAAAGAATTCAGTAAATTGGAAAAAAACTGTAAATGGTAGAATTTCCAGATGATGTTATTGTTGTCACTAGTGCCATCTTCTTCAATCCAAAGACCAAATGGATCAACTGTCCACTCTGGTGTACCCTGTGGAAGCCTCTACATATCTTTTTAACTTCTGCAACCTATATCCATTCTAACCTACTTACAGTAGTCAAACCTTGGTGTACTTGTACAGTTTTTATCCAATACATTTCCCTCCATTACCATACTGACCTGATGATTCCTTGATGCCTAAAGCTGCGTGCTATAAATCAGTCCCATCTTTTGGTAAAGTTGTGCTGTTACTTTCTTTTCTCACCAACTATCTTCAGTAGCACCTCATTAGTTAACTGATCTATCCATATAATCTTCAGCACTTATCTCTAAAATTACATTTCAAAAGCTACTTCCTTACACATATGAACTGCCAATGTGTGAACACAACTATTTTATCTGTATAACTGGACACTACCATAACAAGATTGCATATGCATTTCGTTATGGTGAATGACTGATCTGTAGCATAGACCAAGGTTCAGGTTAGGCTGGTAGTTGATAATTTGGTAGAGTGAAATAATGTGGCCTACATCTGCACAGATATTATGGTATAGTAGTGGGTGATGGAAGTCATGAGGGTTTGGTTGTGTGGAATCACTGCTCAGTAGATGAAGTGCATATCAACAGCTGAAGCCTATTCACAAACAGAACTTCTAAGCTACAGCTAGAGAATGTTCATATTAACAGGTTATCCTAGTATTACTAATAAGTCTTTTGCCTTTCACTAGAGTGACAAGTAATAAAATCAGCATATGAAAATACTGGCACAGCAGCTGGTAGTGGATGAAGCACACAAGTCAGCAGGTGACTGCAAACTGAGGTGGCCACCCTTTGGAATAAATGGGTAGACATGCCCAGCAGTGAGAACATGAACTGAGTTCCTGTTGCAGGTGCCGAAGTATTTTGCTCAAGATCTAACAAATTTATATATAGTAAAACATATTCTATATGTTCATACTGTATTTAATGCACTTTTTGGTATAAAAACTAAAATGGCAGAAAAATTGAGATACATAATTCCCCAATGAATGTTTCACTGCATGTACAGATACTGTAGATATACTATAAAAATGCAAGGGGTCATGGCACTACGTGATTTTTAACTTCATATAATAAGAACTTCTAATTTATATTAGGATAAATAGCTGAGAATATCACTCTGGGGAAGTAGCAAGACCTCAGTATATCACTGTTTGCTTACATCTTATGCAGTGACTGAGATGCAAGTATTGCACATACTTGGTTCATTTTTTTATTGCTGATAAAAATCCATAGACAAATTCTTGAAAGAGGAAAATGTAACTTTTCAAAGGAAGTATTACAAATATCTGATTGTAGTTGTTTTAATAATAAGTTACAAGAAATAAGCACCCATAAACTGTGTGATTGTGAGTGCTGTTACTCTGTAATTTTACAGAGGATGAAGAGGTGGAACCTGTCATTCAAATTAGTCAATTCCTCATGCACACACACACACACACACACACACACACACACACACACACACACACACACACACACACACACTCATACACATACTTGGATGCGATAGGCATGGGATGGGGAGTGCAAATGATAGTAATCTAGGGTTGGGGGAAGTTACTAGTGCTGCCCATGGGAGCATCCAGGAATTTTGAGGAAATAGGATAGTGAGTAACAAGTTGCACCATTAGGTGATTATTTTTTGGGAGGGAGGGGAAGGCTGGGGGAGGGCAGAGAAAGTAGAAAATCGAAACAGACAATACATGTGCACCTGTGGAACGGAAGGATGTGTTGGGACTGGAAAGGGAGCAGAGAAGGTGTAGAGGCAAGTGAAAGACACAGAGTAGTGCAGGTTGAGGCCAATGGAATTTAGAGAATGAAAGAAATGTAGCAAGGACAGTTCTCTCTGTCCATTCCAGAAAAGCTGGTGTGGGTGGAAAGAATCCAGAAGGTCCAGGCAGTTAAGAAGTTGTCAAAGTCCAGAACATCATCCTGGGTAGTATGCTCTTTTGTCCAGCTGCCTCTTGGCCATGTTTTCTCGATTAAAATGTCCTTTGATAGTAATGGTATGACATTTTAATACCAGATGATTGTTACCTGCCTCTTTCTCTTTGCATTTTCTAAATTCACTGTTGAACTGTAAACATTACTCTTCCCATTTCACAAGAGGTATTTCTAAATGTTTATACAAACAATTTTGTTGGTTCTGTATGATTATTTTAGCTGCCCATAATTTGATATTCTACCAGAATAGTTGTGCAACTATTTTCTTGCCATTAGCAGATTTTGTAGGATACAATTTCCAGATTCAGTTGCCTCACAACTGCAATGCTGCAGTTCCTGTATTATGGACTATGCTACGCAGAACTGGAAGGTACATAATATGTGATGCTTATTCATTTCCTGTGTGGTGTAACTTTATTTAAAACAAATTTCAATTATATGTTCTTTAGATATCTTGGCAGTCTGTTGCACCATGTGCACCCATTCATAAAATTTTGTTTTTCTGAATTAATGATATTATCATCATGTATCTTATTAGACACATTTGGCTGATTTGGATGGTAGAAAGAATGTAAAAGGTTACAGTGAATATAAATATCTTGCCAAAAGGATGGAATTATATTTGACCCAATAATTATAATGCTGGTGCATGCAGAAAATAAAAGTACAAAACTGGTAAAAAAAAAACACCATACAAAATGAAGACAGTTTGTTTCAGAAAAATTATTTTAAACCAGAGTGTTACATATATGCAGGGAATTGTTTTCCTGTACTTGAAACTGGATAAATTCACTTATTGATTTTGGACTCAGTGCCTCAGTGAACTCATACCACTAGTATGTAGCAAACTTATTAAATTCATTGTAATGTGTGCTTATTATGATTGTGTATATATATTTAGTTCCCATTCATGGTTTTAAGTTGTTCACTTTGGCTTAATGATAAACTTCTAAATGCCTTAACAGTTATTTCTACAGGCACAGCTGGTATATTAGGGAGAGAAGTCTTTACAGAACTGACTTATACCTTATGTGAATTGATCACATCATGAAATAAAAACAAACACTAAAATGTCAATGAACATATTGTACAGGAAGGCATTTCAGTATTGTAGTTTTGGTTGTCCTATTTTCCAACTGAGCAGGAAGTTTCTTACAAAAAATCTTTTTTACCTCTCTCACCCTTAGTTGTGTGGGTAGTCATAAAATATTTAGTGCTTCACCAGAAAGCCTTACTTCATCATTAGGAACTCTACAGTTGTCTGTTCAGTGAAAAGTTAAGGACACTGTGAAAAGTTATTGACACAGTTATACTGTTGGTATTCCTTTGTAACACCGAACTTTTGAAGCTTTGTTCTCTGAAACTGGTTGGAATTGTAATCTAATAGTTCAATGATGGACATAACAGTGTTGTTTAAATGAGAGATTACTTCACATTTATTAGTGCTGAAACATAGAAGGATGATGATTAGCTTCTTCTATTAGTTATTTTTATAGTTTGGATAAACCACATCAGACACTACAGTGGATGGACTCTAAGCTATAGCTGTTTATTCCCTTAGCAAACGTGCCTCTGATGTTTGCAAAGGAAATATCTACACAAAACTCTATTTGAAGGAAAAGAAAACAGATGGTCATAGATAGTTCTCAGAGTAAGCCACTGAAAGAAAAGAAAAATAATTATCTAAGAAGTAGAGTTATAGAAAATGGCGTTATTGCACTTTGCTATGTTTCACCAGACTCAGCTGTACAGTAAAGGCATATGCATTATGCTCCCTCTCCCCCCAAGAAAAGAGAGTCCACAGTTGTCAGTTAGAAAATGGTGCATTTAAATGAGTGTTTACGTAATTACTGGTGATCACTTTTCAGTGCAGACGTCTCTAGTACAGTCCACTCCTGTGTGCACTGTATCTTCTACAGGTGATAAAGGATCTATCAGTAATCATACAGTTTAATTTGAGTGGGTTTTCAAAGGTATGTCTAGGCTTCTTGTAGAGGGGAGACAGGGACCACGGAGAACATACGATGTTGCACCCATAACCCCTGTAAAAGTGGGCAGCTAAGTGAGGACTAGGTTGCAAAAGGCAGAATAGCACTTTCAAACATTTGTTAAAACTAAACATTTATTAAGTTTTTACATGCAAGCATAAGAATTTAAAACAAAAAATAAAAAAGATAAAATATGAAATGAAAAACATTATATCCTATCAGTCCACTTTAAAAACTAAAAAATCATTCATGAGAAACATTCATTTACACTATAAAATAAAATACTCTTGCACAATTTCTGAAGAGTAAATAAATGTTCTATACTTATCATACAATCAAATGCAATGACAGTGGCCCATACTACTACAAAATCCAACACTCTCACCAAATAAGGTACATTCCTATTATCAAATCTCGGTCAACGTAATCTATTGGCCCTAGTCCGCTGTGAGCCTAGTATTGTTGCTAAGGCTCCCCAGTCAGTGCCAGCTGACATCAGATTACTTCAAAGCCAAACATGTACTAGATCTCCAATGCCCAATCAATGCCTCATAAGACTGACATATCTTTCCAGAATCTGAAAAGAACAATAATTAACTCTCAGAAAGCAAAGAACCTTACCACTGATAGTCACTGCAAGTCCCAAGTTACAAGATAATTACAGTGACAGCATTAACAAAGATTACCTCACTCTTGAATTCATTCATCATACTGTAGAGGTCAAGGGGTTATTTTTAGGAAATATGGTGCACAATTGTGATTTAGTGTGTTTCAGTGCGCTATGCGCCAGCCTCGTGGCAGACGGCAGATGAAGGCTGGCCGGCGCGTTATGCAGGTGACACAGTTTTGCAACGAGCATCGATATGTGTGTACGTGCTCGGCAGCCATCAACAGTCAAAATGCAGCATTAGCAGAATTACACAGGTGCGGGCCGGTGCGGTTGCGTTAGCCAAGTTATCGAGAACATTCTAATAAACACAGCGCTATGTAACCAGCGGATTCAGCAGCGGTCTGCACTATTGAAGGGCATCAGAGGTGGGCGTCGGCATCGGTTCGACTGATTGGTTGTTCAGTCGCTGTTACGTCGTTGTCATCAGTGACGCTGTCCCTGAGGACTGGCTGGCGGAGGGCGTTGCCCACTGCTGCACCTGCGACTCCCGGCATCGTCACTAGCCGCAGCGTCTGCAGGAGGCGAGCTAGGCCAGACCTCGTGCTGCTAACCTCCTACTGCCTGCGCAGCTGCTGACCGAGCACGGCATCGCATTCCCCGGGCTGTGCGCATCAACACATCTCCACCACGACACGAGCGGTGGGGCTGAGCTACCGGAAAATGTGTTGGAAGAACCAACAATAAAGAGGAGGATTGCTAAAAGCAACCACCTTCTACCCACCCACACCCTACAACCCCAACCGCGTCACCTGCTCTGGTCATCCTATTACAATACTAATCATATGACGGTGTTGATGATCGGTTGAAACTTTGACTGCTAGAGGTGTGTACACTGGAGTTCATGCTGGGCACAGCTTTGTGGTCAGCCAATAACGTTACCTTGAGCCAGGAGACCTTGTTGCAGCAGCTACCTACCCATGGACTGGTTCTGCTGCATGGTCCACTCCCTTCTGTTGAATATTTCTGAATTGCTTGGCATGACAGCTTCATCTACCACTTTGGGTTTTCAAACTTTCGGTACATAATAGATACAATTCCTCTGACAATCAAAGATTTTCGTTATAAAGGTCATATACAAATGAGTTACTGCATAGACAAACATATATGTATGTCAATAATGTTTCACGAATAAGAATTACAACTTTGTTTAGTATTTGGAAGGATTTTAGTAGCCTATGACGAAAGCGACATGTCGGATTCACCTCAGTAACTCAATGTCCTTTCATAGTTACCTACCACAATGCATTTTGTCACTGTATTAACTCAGGGAAAGGACAAATCTTTCTCTGATATTACTCAAATACATTGGCGGTAACTAGCAACTGCATTAATAATTTTTCACTCCAAGTTGGTAGACTCCATCTCATGAGATGTCTTCCATAATTTCATGTATGATTTGTTTCATATATGATAGCAAAATGAACTCACTGTCACAGGGGGGCAGACTGTGTGCTTATTGTACATACTCTGTGGTAACAATGTGACTGTTTTTTGAACCTACAATTACACGCATCTGATGTTGTCACACGATAAATCCTATGTCAGCTAGTTTGTGACAAAAACAATTTTTACGTTTTCTTTTTTTTTTTTTTTTTTTTTTAGCTGTAAGCTCTATAAAATATACATTCATGAAGCAAATTATTAGTTCATTATTTCCAAGACATTACAAATACTTATAAATGTAAAATTAAGTGTATATATTGCTTAACATAAAAATATTTCAATATGCATTGGTTACACACAGTATGATTACGGTCCCATCTGACCTAACAGTACTACGAAATATATATATATATATATATATATATATATATATATATATATATATATATATATATATATATATATATATATATATATACACACACACTAAGATATATATATATACACACACTAAGTGATCAACTTAAGTTAACTTCACTAGTGTTTTACTAACCACAGTCAGATTCAGTTTCTTATGCCATACTCACATATAGAGTAGGGACACTCATTGCAGTATGTTTCTTACAAATAAGATTGGAAGAAAGATGGCAGAAATGCTGTATGTATATGTTTTTCCTGTTACAGCAGTAGTGACATTCTTGTTATTATCTTGATTCACTTGCTCCTTTTGATGTGGATATCTACAAAACCTCGTATTTTCTCCTTCAGGTTATGGTGTGCACTAATAATTCATGTATGGTTACTCACACTCATATGCTTCTGTAAGCACCATATTCAGATCTGTAAGAAATCTTCTCATTGGTATTAAGTCATTTGTATTTACACTGTGTGTTACTTAAGCCTTTGTTGCTCTGTTAAAAAACAGTTTAACAGGCCATCAATTGCTTGGTTTTGAAACAGAGTATTCAGATTAGAGATAACATCTACATCACCCTTTGTAGGGATGTAGAGGTAATCAGTTCACATTTGTTCACTTCATCATTCTCAGTGACTATGCTCATGTTGTTAAGGGTGGCAGGTACCATTAGTAAATTCATATTCTGTTTCTTGTTTGGAACATATGAGCAATGAAGGCAGTTTTTACGTGGTTTCCCTCCTAATCATAAAATATTAATATTTACCATCCTACCCTTTACTGACAGCAGTTCTGGTGGAATTTATCTCCCATTCTGTGAGTCGATGATCGGTGTTAGCGACTGCTTCACATACAGAATAGTGGTCCATCATCAGATTTCTGCATGTCTTGTCAGTGTGTCGAATTAGTGGTAACAATCCATTCTCTGTGTCAGTGGGTACTTAATGTGGACCAGCAGGCTGTTTGCCTTCATAGACTTCCATATTTAAGTGGTAAAAATTCTTCTATCACAGGTAACACATAGTTTTATACCGTATTTTGCCGACTTATTTGGAATACAATTTTAGATAGAATAATGAACAATGAGAACAACGGGCTATGTGTACACACCTAATATATTACCAGACACATTAATTTCGCACAGATGGTAAAATAAAAATAATGATCTTGGGTATTGGCTGTGGCCTATCCCTAGTAACCATCCCAGAAAATATAGGGTGGTGGCAGAGAACGTTTGGTTGTGCAATCCTGTACTTGTTCTGGTGTGCTACTTGATTTGTGATGTGTTTCTGAAAATAAATCAAAGTTATATTGAATGAATTATTGAATATTTTTAGATAGAACCTGGCAGTATTGGAAAGAACAAGCATAAGTAGAATAACGTCACTAGATGTCAAATTAGAATAATTACATATCAAATTAGGAAAGAATTAAGTATGTACTGATTAGTAACATGAATTTTGTATGTAAAGTATGCCACTCTGTCATCAGAGAGTGGTAGATCAATTCCAGATGAAATACCTAGAAGTAAAAACTCCTACATTGAGCATATATTAAGTTGTCAAATGGTAAAGCATATAATCAGCTAATCTGATTACCTATTGCATTCACATTGCAAGTGGGCAACTGGAGATACTGATGCTAGGAGTTTACTAACAGTCATGTTGTAGGTGCATGTTCAAGGCATTAAGCATTCTGACAGCACCTTTACATTATATACATTTACTAATGTGGCTTGGCATAAATAAACCATCACAATTTCAAAAGAATAGAGATTTCTTCCACTCATTCATCATATTGTGTACATCTTACCAACAAGGTGAACCTACAGGGCTAAGGAACAAGTGAAGGTACACATTAACAGAAGACAACCAAACATTGCTTAAGCGGTACACTATGTTAATAAGAAAGTATCACAATACTGCTTAATACTAGTTTTGTTTATACCAGGTAAATGTGTTTTGGTGAATTGGAAAGAAAGTTGTTGCTATGTCTGTTATATTAGGTGGCTGCAGGCTGTCTTATCAGAAACTTAATATTTACTTCATTAATCAAGTACTTTTCAAAGAAATTAGTAACCTAAGTATGTAATTACACAGGACAGTTTACAACACACTACTTACCATCCATCTAAAGGAGGAATCAAATCCTTGTACTAAGATAATTAGTGGAAGGAGTTACTAATGAGGTATATTTTAAATTTCTTTTGAATTGGATGAGATAACCAGTTACTTGCAGTAAGTTACATGGTAGCTTCTCAACTATCTTCAAACCATAATACATAACTTTGTTAAATCCTAGATAAGCATGTAAAGTTTACACAAAAGTTATATTTCTGTCTTGTATTGATAGTGCAGATCACGGTTCACCTTGGACTGATTTTTCGCAACTACACTACACCTTGACTAAAATAACTATGTGATGATGGCAGTGGCTAGAAGTAAGCCAACTGCAGTTCTTTCTTGACACATATGTGCCCGCTATAATGACTGATTTTTTTTTAGCCACCGCACAGCTTTCTCACATGCAGCAGGAAGCACAGGAAGGGGAGAGCCAACTGTTGCCCTATCCACCACACCCACTGATGTAGTTCCCACTGCTGCTGATAACGACAACATTAAAAATAATTTGAATGTATGTTTTGCTCTATTTGCATTGCCTATGGAGCTCTTGCTCATTCTAAGTATGTGTAATGTTGTATATAACGAATATCCCTGCACCACCCTAGCCGTTTGTCAACCAAGAAGTTATTTTAATCAAAATTTTATCACTAATTCTGCCATAGGCTCACGAAAGCATTCAACAATAGCCACAAAAGTTTTCTATTATATCCCACTAGTATAATCTGACAGGTGCCAAAAAATTTTAAAACTTTAATACCTATCCATTATATATATGGGTCAATGTGACTGATAAAGGTTTCCAGAAATTAGTGCTGTCAGCCATCTTTTGTATTTTTTTCAACCTTTATTTATCATGACCAGTTTTGAATCACCATCAACAGATGATACATATTTATTGCGTGTTTGCAACATTACCAGAGTTGTGCAGCTATGGCCAGGCATGAACTGTATGTACTTATACCATATTCAGCGTGTACATGTTTTGTTCTCTTGCCATAGCTACATGAGCCACAACAATGCTGCAAATATGCAATAAATATGTACCATCTGATGATGAACTGCTTGTCAGTTCCAAACTGGTCATGGTAAACAGAAACTGGAGAATAAAACCAAAGGTGGCTGGCTGCTGTAAGACTTAACACAAATTTAAAACTGAATGAAATTGATTCTTCTGGCAACTTCTGCTCTGAAGATGGATATATAACAAAAACCTTGTGGTATAAAAGACTACAATGATTTTTTGTGCTATAGAAGTAGATGTAAACATTCCTTAACAGTAATGTGAGCAGTGACAGACCAATATGCTCATTATTATTACTTTTCAGCCAATAAGCTAGCTGGTAATCTGTAAATAGACAGTATTTAGCCATAATCACAAAAAAGACACAGAGTGTGAAACCTAGGCAATCTACACCATTTTGATAGAAACAGACCAATGATCCTTGGAACATCCCATTATTTTTTGTTAATCAAAACACACACAAACTAGATCCAAAGAAAAAATAAGTCTATATAAAGTGATCTACTGCTTTATTGTAAAGGTAGATTGGCATAAAGTCATAACTCCATTCATCTGTTTTGACCAGTAATGCCATCAATGTGGTGTACATAATTTCAAGCACATACAGTACGGTGACCATGATGTCACTCATTACACCTGCCACCAAACATAAATAACATGTGAGTATTTTAACTCCAGCAATAGAATGAAACCAACAGAACAGCCAAATGAAGGGGAAAAACTAATTAAATGGTAGTAAGAATAATGACAGCACTGCAAAAGATATATTCACTCAGAAATATAAACTTAACACAAAAAGATTACAAAAACAAAAACTATACATCTCAAATGAAGTCTGTAATACCAGTAACCCAAACGCAAATCAAAAACTCAACACCACTATTTTCACTTCACCTACATAGCTCCAACAAAGCCCTCGATATGAGGAACCAACATACAACTCTAAAACATGGTGGTGCAAATTTCACTTCACCCACACAGCTCGAGCAAAGCCCTTCATACCATACTTTCACTTACTCTTTCTAAAGCAGTGCCCACAGTACAACAAACCAAACCATGTTCTCATGACTATCAGAAATTTATTCTAATCAACTATGGTACCTCAATACCCATTATACCCACCAATAACAATCCAACAAAATTACCAAACACTAACAAGGAAATAACGATAATTCATGAATCTTGAATCGTCACCAATTTCAAGGTACATGGACAACTTCACTCATTGCAACAAGAAATGAGCTACTCATAAATATCTGTATCTTCTTCACAACTGAAGAAAACAGAAAACTAATATTAAATCTCCGACCACAAGAAACACATGGCACTAATATTTCCAAACATAAAAATGAATCCATCAGCCACAATATGCAAATTCAAAGTAACTCACCAGAAAGCCAGCACAAATTCTTATAATTGCAGCCAGAAAGACTCAATTTACGTCAAACAACTCACTATCAAATATCCAGCACAAGAGATCACCACCAAATACTACAACACAACATCTACAAACACAAAGGCTCAAAAACATCAAGGCTCACTATGACATCACACACCCCATCACAGTTACATCACATGTCAAAGCAGATTGGTGGAGCATCAGCCACTGAACTTGGGCGAATAACCTCACAATTGCCTCAGGCAGCAAATAGTGATTAGATAATGGCTACCAGTTGGCAGAGAAAGTAGAACTAAATTATCTAGAATGAAGCTTAATTACTGTTGGAACATTTGTTCTGAGTTTGCGTCTTCATGGAACAACCCAAAAAGGTCAATACTGCCTGCTTTGCACTTAGAAACCTTTCTCACAGTACTGGCCCACAAACAGGACTGACAGCATGCTTTTATTCTAGTTGTCCTACAGAATTTTCTTTTTAAGCAGCCCAGCTAGTTCTAAAAATTTTCCATTCTAACACTGAAATTCTGGTACTTTCATCCTAAACCGATTACTCACTAATGGTACTCATGATTACTAATAAAGAGTGAATTTACTAGACATTGATTTGGTTTACGAATTTTCTGAGTGTCAGCCAAGACATTCATATTGAGGAGGGTTACCAGGTTAGTTACACCAATAATCACACCCATTTAGCAATAGTTCATTTATTAACCTTAACACATACAAGGATCACAAAGAACTGAACTGAACAAGGGGGAACAGCCAAAGATAATGCTTGGAGTCCAAAGATTAATGCATATCGATGTTGGTGTCAATTGCATCGGCGCCACATAGTCCCCCCCCCCACAGTACATAGTACTCTTGAGAGGCCAGGGGGGGGGGGTGACTATGGCGTCGGCAGGAGTGGTCCGCGGTCAGCTCGACAGCATCGTCAGGGAGCTGTGTGGGTAGATGTCATGAAGGAAGGTTCAGCCACTGAACCTGGAAGTCGTTGAAGCAAGCTGGGTGTCGTACTGGGGGTGCTGGTCGTGTGGTGACAGGTAGGCTGGCAGTTTGGGATGGAACGGAGTGGCGATGCTGAAGTCTCCGGTGGTCGTGGCAAACACACGATGCATGTACAGCTTGACGTCGGGTGGGAGGGGAACACATTTCACCAGGTGCAAGCAATGCCAGAGGTTGTGTCATGAGTACTGGATGAAGAGAAACACATGACGAACAGTGTATAATCGCGCAGTGTTATTGAGATGTCGTGAATTATGGTGTGGGGGCCAGGCACAAACACCTCAAGCGAGGGCACACTCAAGATGAGAAGGCGTGAGAAACCTGGACAGGGTGAGGCAGGCGACGTTGGAGAGGTCAAAGGGACCGACGAAGGGCCCGGCGGCGAGAGCATGATCAATGGTAAGCTCAACGTGGGGAGCATGTGGTCACTCGATGGAGTGTGTGAGACCAGAGTAGAGGGCAAGGTCGGAGGAGAGCTCAACAATTGGAGCTTGAAGTCACTCGATCAAGTGTGTAAGTCCAACGTGGAGTGAGTGGTTGGAGCGTCGTGAGCCACGACAGTGAGTGGCGTGGTCGTGGCCTGGAGGGGGGTAGAAGAAGGCTTGACATGAGCAGGCTTAAGTCTGTTGAGAGAGACTGTAACAGCTGAATCTTTCATTTGGATGTCATAGGTGTTGGCTGAGCGCCGGAGAACTTGGTTGTTGTTGTTGTGGTCTTCAGTCCTGAGACTGGATTGATGCAGCTCTCCATGCTACTCTATCCTGTGCAAGCTTTTTCATCTCCCAGTACCTACTGCAACCTACATCCTTCTGAATCTGCTTAGTGTATCCATCTCGTGGTCTCCCTCTACGACTTTTACCCTCCACGCTGCCCTCCAATACTAAATTGGTGATCCCTTGATGCCTCAGAACATGCCCTACCAACCGATCCCTTCTTCTGGTCAAGTTGTGCCACAAACTTCTCTTCTCCCCAATCCTATTCAATACTTCCTCATTAGTTACATGATCTACCCATCTAATCTTCAGCATTCTTCTGTAGCACCACATTTCGAAAGCTTCTATTCTCTTCTTGTCTAAACTATTTATCGTCCATGTTTCACTTCCATACATGGCTACACTCCATACGAATACTTTCAGAAATGACTTCCTGACACTTAAATCAATACTGGATGTTAACAAATTTCTCTTCTTCAGAAACGCTTTCCTTGCCATTGCCAGTCTACATTTTATATCCTCTCTACTTCGACCATCATCAGTTATTTTGCTCCCCAAATAGCAAAACTCCTTTACTACTTTAAGTGCCTCATTTCCTAATCTAATTCCCTCAGCATCACCCGACTTAATTAGACTACATTCCATTATCCTTGTTTTGCTTTTGTTGATGTTCATCTTATATCCTCCTTTCAAGACACTGTCCATTCCATTCAACTGCTCTTCCAAGTCCTTTGCTGTCTCTGACAGAATTACAATGTCATCGGCGAACCTCAAAGTTTTTATCTCTTCTCCATGAATTTTAATACCTACTCCGAATTTTTCTTTTGTTTCCTTTACTGCTTGCTCAATATACAGATTGAACAACATCGGGGAGAGGCTACAACCCTGTCTTACTCCCTTCCCAACCACTGCTTCCCTTTCATGTCCCTCGACTCTTATAACTGCCATCTGGTTTCTGTACAAATTGTAAATAGCCTTTCGCTCCCTGTATTTTACCCCTGCCACCTTTAGAATTTGAAAGAGAGTATTCCAGTCAACATTGTCAAAAGCTTTCTCTAAGTCTACAAATGCTAGAAACATAGGTTTGCCTTTCCTTAATCTTTCTTCTAAGATAAGTCGTAAGGTCAGTATTGCCTCACGTGTTCCAGTGTTTCTACGGAATCCAAACTGATCTTCCCCGAGGTTGGCTTCTACTAGTTTTTCCATTCGTCTGTAAAGAATTCGTGTTAGTATTTTGCAGCTGTGACTTATTAAGCTGATAGTTCGGTAATTTTCACATCTGTCAACACCTGCTTTCTTTGGGATTGGAATTATTATATTCTTCTTGAAGTCTGAGGGTATTTCGCCTGTTTCATACATCTTGCTCACCAGATGGTAGAGTTTTGTCAGGACTGGCTGTCCCACGGCCGTCAGTAGTTCCAATGGAATATTGTCTACTCCGGGGGCCTTGTTTCGACTCAGGTCTTTCAGTGCTCTGTCAAACTCTTCACGCAGTATCGTATCTCCCATTTCATCTTCATCTACATCCTCTTCCATTTCCATAATATTGTCCTCAAGTACATCGCCCTTGTATAGACCCTCTATATACTCCTTCCACCTTTCTGCTTTCCCTTCTTTGCTTAGCACTGGGTTTCCATCTGAGCTCTTGATATTCATACAAGTCGTTCTCTTATCTCCAAAGGTCTCTTTAATTTTCCTGTAGGCGGTATCTATCTTACCCCTAGTGAGATAGGCCTCTACATCCTTACATTTGTCCTCTAGCCATCCCTGCTTAGCCATTTTGCACTTCCTGTCGATCTCATTTTTGAGACGTTTGTATTCCTTTTTGCCTGTTTCACTTACTGCATTTTTATATTTTCTCCTTTCATCAATTAAATTCAATATTTCTTCTGTTACCCAAGGATTTCTACTAGCCCTCGTCTTTTTACCTACTTGATCCTCTGCTGCCTTCACTACTTCATCCCTCAAAGCTACCCATTCTTCTTCTACTGTATTTATTTCCCCCATTCCTGTCAATTGCTCCGTTATGCTCTCCCTGAATCTCTGTACAACCTCTGGTTCTTTTAGTTTATCCAGGTCCCATCTCCTTAAATTCCCACCGTTTTGCAGTTTCTTCAGTTTTAATCTACAGGTCATAACCAATAGATTGTGGTCAGAGTCCACATCTGCCCCTGGAAATGTCTTACAATTTAAAACCTGGTTCCTAAATCTCTGTCTTACCATTATATAATCTATCTGATACCTTTTAGAATCTCCAGGGTTCTTCCATGTATACAACCTTCTTTCATGATTCTTAAACCAAGTGTTAGTTATGATTATGTTGTGCTCTGTGCAAAATTCTACCAGGCGGCTTCCTCTTTCATTTCTGTCCCACAATCCATATTCACCTACTATGTTTCCTTCTCTCCCTTTTCCTACACTCGAATTCCAGTCACCCATGACTATTAAATTTTCGTCTCCCTTCACAATCTGAATAATTTCTTTTATTTCATCATACATTTCTTCAATTTCTTCGTCATCTGCAGAGCTAGTTGGCATATAAACCTGTACTACTGTAGTAGGTGTGGGCTTCGTATCTATCTTGGCCACAATAATGCGTTCACTATGCTGTTTGTAGTAGCTTACCCGCATTCCTATTTTCCTATTCATTATTAAACCTACTCCTGCATTCCCCCTATTTGATTTTGTGTTTATAACCCTGTAGTCACCTGACCAGAAGTCTTGTTCCTCCTGCCACCGAACTTCACTAATTCCCACTATATCTAACTTCAACCTATCCATTTCCCTTTTTAAATTTTCTAACCTACCTGCCCGATTAAGGGATCTGACATTCCACGCTCCGATCCGTAGAACACCAGTTTTCTTTCTCCTGATAACGACATCCTCTTGAGTAGTCCCCGCCCGGAGATCCGAATGGGGGACTATTTTACCTCCGGAATATTTTACCCAAGAGGACGCCATCATCATGTAATCATACAGTAAAGCTGCATGCCCTCGGGAAAAATTACGGCTGTAGTTTCCCCTTGCTTTCAGCCATTCGCAGTACCAGCACAGCAAGGCCGTTTTGGTTATTGTTACAAGGCCAGATCAGTCAATCATCCAGACTGTTGCCCTTGCAACTACTGAAAAGGCTGCTGCCCCTCTTCAGGAACCACACGTTTGTCTGGCCTCTCAACAGATACCCCTCCGTTGTAGTTGCACCTACGGTACGGCTATCTGTATCGCTGAGGCACGCAAGCCTCCCCACCAACGGCAAGGTCCATGGTTCATGGGGGGGGGAGAACTTGGTATGGGCCGGTATATGGAGGTTGTAGGAGAGCACGGACAGTGTCATCTCGGAGCATGACCTACTCGCAATTGTCCAGAGATTTCTGGATGTGAATCTTAGGGCGGAAATGGCTGGTGGGTGGAGGGATATGGAGGTTGATGAAGTGGCGTCTGACATGGTCTATGAAGGAAGGTACGTCAGACTGAGGGAGAGAAGCGGAAGGGCTCACAAGTTCGCCAGGGAGAACAATGTTCTTGGTGTATATGAACTCAGCTATTGTCCCTTTGAGGTCTTCCTTATAGATGGCACAAATGCCGAGTAGCACAAGGGGAAGGGCCTCCATCCATGGAGAGTCGTGGCATCGAAGAGCCACCTTGAAAGTGCGGTGCCAGCGCTAGACTATCCTGTTACTTTGCAGGTAATATGCTGTGGTACAGAGGCCACAAATGTTACAAATCCTGTTGAACAGGGCCGACTCAAATTGCCTGCCCTGGTAAGTCTTGATGATAGGTGGACATCCTAAACGCAATACCCATGACTCTACGAAAGCTCGGGCAACAGTGGGGAGAGAGACAGTCTCTAGCCAGCGAGTTGTTCGGTCGATAGACGAGAGAACATAACGAAAGCCGTTACAGAGGGAGAGAGGGTCGACAATGTCAATGTGAATATGCTGGAAACGCCCAGGAGGGATCTAAAAGGCGCCGAGGGAGGGGGTGGGCGAAGTGTGCTTGTGTACTTTGCAGCGTTGGCATGCGCCCATTGCTGGCAGTCCTTGTTGACATTTCCCACAAAAATGGTTCAAATGGCTCTGAGCACTATGGGACTTAACATCTGTGGTCATCAGTCCACTAGAACTGAGAACTACTTAAACCAAACTAACTTAAGGACATCACACACATCCATGCCCGAGGGATGAGTCAAACCTGCGACCGTAGAGGTCACTCGGTTCCAGACTGAAGCGCCTAGAACTGCACGGCCATTTCTGCACACAAAGCACTCCGCTATGAGGGGGGTGGACGCACGAACACTGGGGTGCGCTAAATTATGCAATACGTTGAAGACATCTCGACGGAGCGTGGTTGGGATGAGGGGGCATAACGTGCCCGTACTGTCGTCGCACCAGATCTCACCAGAAATGACAGGGAAGGTAGTGCAAACGAAGTGTGGTGAAGAAATAGAGTCTGAAATCAGGTTTTGTGTTACCTCGTCAACAGGTTGGAGGTTAGGCAGTTCAGAGAGGTCTAACACTGAATGGACGGCGTTGGCTCGTGAAAGGAAATCAGCAACTATATGGTTAGCACCCTTTATGTGTCTGACATTGGTGGTGAACTGAGATATGAAGTCCATGTATCTGAAGCGGCGAGGAGGTGGGTCAGGTGGCGGGTTTGTAATGGCCGCAGCCAGGGGTTTGCGGTCCATTAAAACATAGAAAGGGCGTCCCTCAACGTCGGTCTTAAAATGCTTAATCGCTTCATAGACCACAAGCAACTCCATGTCAAACGCGGAATATTTCCATTGTGCATTGGTGAGCTTGCGCGAGAAGAACTGCAGAGGCGAAGTTTTGCCGTCGATTGTCTGGCTAAGTACAGCGCCGATGGAAGTATCGCTCATGTCTGTGGTGATGAAAAGCTGCGCATTGGGATAAGGATGCGCGATGGTGCAGGCCTCGGCAAGAAGATTTTTGAGGGCAGTGAAAGAATCAGTCATAGCAGGGGTCCATGGAACAGGCCGAGATCCAGAGGTGCTGGTGCCTCCCAAGGCATGCGTCAGTGGAGCCTGAATCTCTGCAGCCCGAGGTAGATATCGGCGATAATAATTAACCATCCCCAGAAAGCGCTGGAGCTCTTTGAATGACGAAGGTCTGGGTAGGTTTAGTATTGTTTGTACTTTCTCAGGGGGCGGTGAAATGCCGTCGGCAGAGACCCGAAAACCAAGAAAAGTGACACCAGGTTGATGTAGCTGCAATTTGTCCTGGTTTGTCTCGATGCCTGCTGCTGCGAGAGTGTTCATAACAGTTTGCACATGTCGAATGTTGTGCTCGAAGAAGGAGCTGAACACAAGAATGTCATCAAGATATGCAAAGCAGAATTTTAGGTTGAATAGCACTTCGTTGATGAAGCGTTGCCAGGTCTGGGTTGCGTTTTTCAGACTGAAGGGCATGAATCGAAACTGAAATAACCCGATTGGGGTGGTGATTGCTGTCTTCTCGATGTCTTCAGGTGCCATGGGGATCTGGTGATAGGCCCATTTGCAATCAATGACAGAGAACGTGGTCGCACCTGCGAGGGAACTGGTAAGGTCAGCAATGTTGGGTATGAGGTAGGTGTCCATAATTGTTTGTGTGTTTAGTCGACGGTAGTCTCCACACATTCGCCAGGACACGGCTTTCTTGGGTGTCATATGTATGGGTGTACTGTAGACCAGCTACTGGCACAGGGTTCAATGATGCTGGAGCTTAGTAGTTCAGAAATTTGATTTTTAAGGTCGGAGAGAGTCAACGTGGTTTACTGGAGATCGGGGGACCTGGTATGAGGCGAAGCTTGTGAACCGTGCCGTTGGTGACGACGGAAATGTTGCCAGTGGCACGGGAGGCGGTTTGTTTACAATGTGTAGTCGGTGGGGCAGGCGAGGCGTGTTCGTGGTGTTCGGAGCCACTCGGCGGATCCGAGGGGAGCCGAGGCGGTGAAATGTACCACGAGTCAGTGCGACAAGATGGCCGCCGGCCCGAAGCAGTGGCACCACGGTAGGGTGAGCTCGGTAGAGCTCGTGAGCCTTTAGTGAGTCCATTGTCTGAGGGCGCGGCCTGTGGCAGCACATTCGCACAGGAGCCGAAGTTGCATAGTTTGAGGTGCTGTCCGCGAGGGGTGGGGTAGCAGCTGTCCGTTCCGGAGCACGTGACGCTCGTCACGCATGCTCACTTGTGTCCAGCGAAGTGTCCAACGTTGCTGTGTTAGGAGGGTGTGGCGCTGTGTAGCTGTCAGTACACGTTATGGCAGTCTTGATAGCACAGTTGCAAGGGGTAGCGGAGGCTCGATTGCTGGGATTGCATCGCAGAGCTGGAGCTGTATTTCGTGGAGCCGGAGGGAGAGCTTGAAGTTTTCCTTGTGTAGGCGAGCGACGTGTTCAAACTCGACAAGGCACTTGTGCCTGGTTTCTTGTAACGTCGTCGACAGAGACGAGTGTGTACGGATGAGACGAGCCCGGACCGATGTGTCATGGGGGGGGGGGGGGGGCAGGGGTGAGGGGAGGGTTGCTCGACGGAGCACAGGGGAAGTGAGTCTTGGACGGATGATGAAACACAGTGTTTCACACTAGGTCTAGTGAAAGTTTGTGATGTCGCAAGAAGTCAATGTCTAGTACAGTTTCGTCGATTTCGCACACTAAAAAAGTCCACTCGAGTTTGCAGTTTTCAGAGACAGAGAGACGATGTGGGAAGTTGAACCCGAGCATTGTAGTTTAGTTGAATTCACGGCTTGCAGTGAAGTATGATGAGGGCGGATGTTCGACGACGCTAAGGACTTAGGCAGCAGTGAAACATTGGCGCCTGTGTCCACTAGGAAAAGGTACCCGACGAAATGTCTTTAACGTAAAGTCGTCGGCAATTATCCAGTCGTTCCAGGACAGAATGGAGAAGGGGGGGATGCCTGTCATGTTGTGCGCAGGAGGCGGCAGCTCGACCTATCGGCGATTGGCGTTTGGGAAGTAGCAGGGTGGTCTGCAGTTCCATGCCGCCTCACCAAACCGTGTGTGGAAGTAACAGTACGGGCAGTGTTGTTGCATTTCCTGTGGAAGGTTCCTCGCCAGTGGCAGTGGCCGAGGTTCGGTGGCTGCAGCAGGTTCGGTTGGAGGAGGGGGCGTGACCATGGGCAGAGCCGGTGACGTCCCAGCTGCTTGTTTACTGCTTCCCAGAGCGAGCGGAAGGGTCAGCACAGTACGGCTCCGGCTGCGTCCAGACGCAGGGCGATGAGCCTGAACCTGAGACTTGTGAGGTAGGCAGTGGCTGGCGAAATAGAGCAGTGATGCATCGTGTAGCTTGTCAGCAATTGTCATTCTTTGCTCGACAGGTTCAGGAGACCTTCAAGCCAGAGCAAAGCGGATGTGAGGAGATAGTTTATCTGACCAGATGGCAAGGAGAGCTGCGTCAGAGAGTAGATCGTCGCTGACCAGGGCACGTAGCCATCTCCAGAGCTGGGAAGGTTTGTCGTTGTCTAGTTGCTGGACATGGAGCACTTGAATGTTTGCTCCTCAGTTAAGTGTGGAAGCCGACGTAGAACTATAGTTTTGTCTAGAATTTACTGGGTTGATGAGTCCGGGGCGTTGACCAGATCAGCAATCAAGGCCTCCTGGTCGTGCTGGTGGGTGATGAGGCACAGAAACCTGGTTGACACGTCGAGTTTGTAATGGTCAAACACTTCGTCCACAATTTTGAACCAGGTTCTTGCTCTGTCGGGATTAAACGGCGGCAGAGTTGGTAAGCGTTGTAGAATGTTCAGAAGAACAGGATGAGTTGAGTTCGTCGGGGCACTGCCTGAATCGAGCTGTTGTTGCTGTAGTATTTGAGGAGAGTGTGTCTCCAGGGGATGTGGCAATGACGGCTGTTCAGGTGGCAATGTGAAGGTGACACGTTGTGGTTGAGCGTGATCCGTAGCAACGCAAAAGGCCGACGCGGGTGAGACACCATAATGTGACGATTGCGATTGCGGAAGCTCAACACGTTGCGGCTGTGTTCGGATTGACGCATTGCAGAAGACCAACGTGGATGAGGCACCGAGATGTGCTGAGAACAGTAGCGGAAGCTCGACTGGAGCAGGTGCGGGGGCAACAGGTGAGAAAAAGTTCAGAGTGTGAGAATGCGTGTTAGTCCGTGGAAAGCTCGACGTGTGATCAGAGCCAGGGCCACCTGTGTTGCAGGGAGGCGGCGGAGGTGCTAACTGTCCAGAAGCACAGTGTGGTAAATGATGTCTAATGTGGGATGGAATGTGTGAATGTTCACTGTTCATAGTCACTCCACTCAAAATGGTGTGCGGATAAGTTGAATGTCGTGGCACAAAACACTGAGACGTAGCAGTGGGATGGAGGTGGAGGTCAGGCACAGATAACAGGTTATTGTTCCTGTTGCAGGTCGAGGTATAGAATTAGGAAGGCATGTACCAAAGCTGAACTGAGACAGGTGCGGGCGTGGTCTGATGCTGAGGAGGGAGACCTGTGAACGAAGCAGTTCCGGCCGCGTGGCAGGTATCTGCATGGTACTGCACGGATTGCAGCTTGGCAAATCGCTGTCCTGGCGGTAGTAGGTTGTCCGACGAAGCATTTGCAGAAATTGGCATTGGTCCTGCACTGCATGGAGATCCGTAAGAGGTAACTGCACAGGGAGGGCACATGGGGTGGGAACAAAGGCGTTTGATAGCCAGAGTCATGCGCACTCCTAACCTCACTTATTGTTGCAGGCTCGAAAACGTCTGGCGGAATCATCGAGTGGGAGGCATCATGTTGCAGTCCTGGCGGGTGTACATTGCCTGCGACATGATGCATGTCAACCACAAAATCCGACGTTAGGCGCTGAGATGAAGTCATTGTTCGAATACTGTGTCGATGTAATACACGCGAAAATAACCGACGCGGAGGTCGCGGACACAGTAAAACTGCGAAAACGAAAGACGTTACAACTCGGGGTCACCAGGGCTACCTTGTTGGTTGCACCAATAATCACACCCATTACAAATAGTTCATTTATTAACCTTAACACATACAAGGATCACAAAAAACTGAACTGAATATGGCGAAACAGCCAAAGATAATGCCTAGAGTCCAAAGATGAATACATGTCGATGTTGGTGTCGATTTCATCAGCGCCACAATATAAATCCTCACCTGCTATTGTTTTGCAAATCCAAATTTCCCACAGTATCTCCAGTTTTGCTGCATGTCTCCTTTCGTGTTTTTAGCTAGTTCCATCGTTATATGCTTCAGTGACTAAAAACAAAGTCCAACAACTGCATTACTTAACAACTCAACATGTTGAGAGTTAACTTTGAAGAAGCCTTCCAACAATCATTACAACAGCACTACGTTGCATACAACACAGCTGTGTATCCTTTCATGTGCACACTGTTATGAAACTAAATCTGCAGTTTATAACGTTCACCGGTACAACACTACACCTGCAGCTAGAGTACATAATCACAGTATTAAATAAATACTATACATTTATATTCTGTGGGAAAATACGATAGTCTAACCACAATCATTTGAACCAATCAACTTACACTATTGGCCATTAAAATTGCTACACCAAGAAGAAATGCAGATGATAAGAGGGTATTCATTAGACGAATATATTATACTAGAACTGACATGTGATTACATTTTCACGCAATTTGGGTGCATAGATCCTGAGAAATCAGTACCCAGAACAACCACCTCTGGCCGTAATGATGGCCTTGAGACGCCTGGGCATTGAGTCAAACAGAGCTTGGATGGCATGTACAGGTACAGCTTCCCATGCAGCTTCAACACAATACGACAGTTCATCAAGAGTGGTGACTGGGGTATTGTGACAAGCCAGTTGCTCAGCCACCATTGAATAGACGTTTTCAATTGGTGAGAGACCTGGAGAATGTGAAGGCCAGGGCAGCAGTCGAACATTTTCTGTATCCAGAAATGCCCATAGAGGACCTGCAACATGCGGTCGTGCATTATCCTGCTGAAATGTAGGGTTTCGCAGGGATCGAATGAAGGGTAGAGCCACGGGTCGTAACACATCTGAAATGTAACGTCGACTGTTCAGAGTGCCGTCAATGCGAACAAGAGGTGTCAAGATGTGTAACCAATGGCACCCCATACCATCACGCCAGGTGATACGCCAGTATGGCGATGACGAATACACGCTTCCAATGTGCGTTCACCGCGATGTCGAAAAACATGGATGCGACCATCATGATGCTGTAAACAGACCCTGGATTCATCTGAAAAAATGACGTCTTGCCATTCGTGCACCCATGTTGAGTACACCATCGCAGCTGCTCCTCTCTGTGATGCAGCGTCAAGGGTAACCGCAGCCGTGGTCTCCAAGCTGATAGTCCACACTGCTGCAAACGTCGTCGAACTGTTCGTGCAGATGGTTGTTGTCTTGCAAACGTCCCCATCTGTTGACTCAGGGATCGAGATGTGGCTGCACGATCCGTTACAGCGATGTGGATAAGGTGCCTGTCATCTCCATTGCTAGTGATACGATGCCGTTGGGATCCAGCACGGGATTCCGTATTATCCTCCTGAACCCACCGATTCCAAATTCTGCTAATAGTCATTGGATCTCGACCAACGCGAGCAGCAATGTCGTGATACGATAAAACGCAATCGAGACAAGCTATAATCCGACCTTTATCAAAGTCGGAAACGTGATGGTACGCATTTCTCCTCTTTACACGAGGCCTCACAACAACGTTTCGCCAGGCAACGCCGTGTCAGCTGCTGTTTGTGTATGAGAAATCGGTTGGAAACTTTCCTCATGTCAGCACGTTGTATGTGTCGCCACTGGCCCCAACCTTGTGTGAATGCTCTGGAAAGCTAATCCTTTGTATATCACAGCATCTTCGTCCTGTCAGTTAAATTTCGCGTCCGTAGCACTTCATCTTCGTCTTGTAGCAGTTTTAATGGCCAGTAGTCTAAAAACGTATTTACGTTTTGTGGAGAATGACGAAATCCCGGCCGGCCGCGGTGGTCTAGCGGTTCAGGCGCTCAGTCCGGAACCGCGCGACTGCTACGGTCGCAGGTTCGAATCCTGCCTTGGTCATGGATGTGTGTGATGTCCTTAGGTTAGTTAGGTTTAAGTAGTTCTAAGTTCTAGGGGACTGATGAGCACAGATGTTAAGTCCCATAGTGCTCAGAGCCATTTGAACCATTTTTGAACGAAATCCCGGGAATTAACTCTGACATGTTTGTGAAGGTGAAACCCATATTGGACACACTGAAAGAGACATATTCGGGGAATGTAACTCCTACTGAATATCAGTCTATCAGTGCAATGATTATCCTCTTCAAGGGTAGAAGCAGGGCAAAACAGTATATAAAGTCTAAGCCCTAAAAGTGGGGATTGAAATCATGGGTATGCTCTAGCTCAGATGGATGCGCGACATTTTTTGAGATGTACCAAGAGAAAAGGCGGGAGCGGAATTACACACTGAGTTTCAGTCCTATTGGGGACACTGTCGTAAGATTGTGTCAGGGGCTAGAAGGAAAAAATTACAACATCATTCTTGACCATTTATTCGCAGCAATCCCATTGCTTTCATATCTCAAGCAAAAGAAAATTCATGTATTGGGAAACATAAGGTCGAACAGACTGTAGGGTGCAGAGAGTAAATTGACCAACAGCAAAGCTCTAATGGAATCAGGTCGAGGTTCAATGTCTATTGCTACTTCTAATGACAATATTACAGTTTTGTGATGGGTGGAGAGAAACATTGTCCACATGATATCTACCTTTTTTGGAGGGACACCAACTGAGACTGTGATGGGACGTGAAGAACCATGCTCGCATAGATATCGAGAGGCCAGATGCTGTAGCATGCTACAACAAATTCATGGGCTGAGTAGACATGACTGACCAGATGGTTGCACACTACCCTCACACAATGAAGAGCAAGAAGTTTTATTTGAGAATATTTTTCCACTTTTATAATGTTGCACTAGTAAATGCATGGATTCTTTACAAAAGAGGCACTGAGAGAAATATTTCTTTGGTGGAATACAAGGCCTCAGTTGCTACAACAATTACGTAGCTTGGAAGCCTGCAAAGGAAGCGTGGCAGACCATCTAACACCACTGACCATGCTCACTGGAAGAAAAGGCAACGCACTGGGTGTACTGCATATATAAGACTGGATGGAATAGCCCATTACGCTGAAAAAAAAAAAAAAAAAAGGAATGTGAGAAATAAAAACTGCAAAAGAAGAACAAGATACATCTGCAAAAGTGCAAGGTTCCTGTTTGCCCACAATGTACGGAGTTCTTCCACAATACATGATGTGAACAATTCCTTCTTACTTGAATTTCGCTATTATTTATCACATTTTTTAGTTTCTTTATGTTTTCACCATGTTTGCTCTCATGTAACCTGCTATGCACCATGTACACAAATGTGGCCATTTCCTATTTTCATTGTTGTACAGTAAATTGAAGCATTTGTTGAAGAAATATATTTGCAATGACTTCCTTACATCTCAAATATAGTGTTAAAAATAATTGCCAAAATTGAAATTATTAAAAAAATTCATCCCTGAAAAGGATTTATGCAGCATCTACCACGTCAACAAAAACAATAACATAAAACAAACACAGATATTTCTGCCTCATCTAAAATATCGTCTTCAAAGTCAATATTCACAACGCCTTCAAACTACGTCACTTCCCATGTTTCGCTGTCACTGAAGTCTCGTCTCGGCTGTGCAACCACCAGAGCCACCTATTGAGAGAATCCTCACTGAACTGGCAAGACTCTACGCCAAGCTGGCAGCTGACAGCCGAAGGAGCGTACAGCGCATTGACGAGCGGCAGCCACGCAAATTCGAATGGTGTTGGTTCCATAGACACTTCAGGCGAAATGCTAGATGATGTTGAAAACTGTGTGGGTTCCCAGATATCAACAACGGATGTGTATAGACGTGCATATCCGTTGTATAACCAGTAAGATTGTAGTTGTAATGACAATGCCACAGCTTCTGCTAAATTTGAATCTTCACGATTATTCGTGTTTGAAAAGATATCTGGTATGGAATTTTGCTCAACACAGGTTTGGATATAAGTGGTGTTTTACGGAATGTGAAGGACATGCCTCAGAGTCATATGAAATTAAATCTGCAAGATGTTTTCTCACCTTCATGATGATTGTTAATGGCCTGCATGTTTGGCCCCATATTGGGGGCCGATTTTCTTAAATTTTTCCATTACCTATGGACTTCTATAATCATCTTCTTGTACAATCTCCGGCTTTAGGCATGCTGTCTCCTACGCTGGACGCCAGAAGCCATTCTGCCAGATCAGAAGGCATGAAGATTAATGCGTCTTCCATGTCTCCCTCGTCGCGACAGCTTCTGCCCATTCCATACACACCTCACTGCGAAATGCACATGGGTGCTTCACACAAGAAGATTGTGTTACGTCTTCTGCATTATTATGGAGACCGCTTTTCACTTCAACAGCAGCGCGATTCACTACAGCAGGAGGTTGCTCATCTCAATGAACTTTTCCGCAAAAAAGAAGGATCTGTAAGAGGCCTAACTGACAGCAGTGATATACTGAGTCATCAGATCGCCGATATGGGGAAGGCTCTGAATGATGCTCAGGCAGAATTACGAGCTTTAACGATGGCGCCCATTCAAATGTTCAAATGTGTGTGAAATCTTATGGGACTTAACTGCTAAGGTCATCAGTCCCTAAGCTTACACACTACTTAACCTAAATTATCCTAAGGACAAACACCCACACCCATACCCGAGGGAGGACTCGAACCTCCGCTGGGACCAGCCGCACAGTCCATGACTGCAGCGCCTTACACCGCTCGGCTAATACCACGCGGCTGGCGCCCATTGATGCTGCCCAAGCGGCCAACGACAATACGCAGCCATTGCTTCAAAAATTTCATGTGATTCCAGATACAGAACTGGCACTGATCCAGTGACAACATTTCGCTGTCCACCAAAGTCACACGACTCCGGAATAGCCTGTCACTTTCTACCCTCACTGACTACCCCTAGAGAAGCCACGGGCGGTTAAAGCCGCTTTTGAAGCAATGCTAACAGATGGAATAGTGTCTCACTCTAACAGCGCGTGGGCTGCCCGCTTACAGATGATCCTCAAAAAGAATAAGTCTTGGCATTTGTGCAGTGACTATTGGGGACTGAACTGTCACACTACGCCAGACAGGTATCCAATATTCAACATGTTGGATTTCACAAGCACTTTAGAAAGTGCTCTATATTCAGCATCATAGACTGCGCTAAGGCTTTTGCACAAATTCCAATGGCAGAGACATACAAGCATTGTGCATTTTGGTCTTCATACGCCGCTCAGGCGTGGCAGCGTTTTATGGGCGAAATTTACAGGGTTTAAGCCACTTTTTTGCTATGTGGACGATGTGTTGGTTTCTTCTGATAATATGAGTGACTATACTTCCCATTTGAGGGCTATTTCCTCTCGTCTTGACGAATATGGCGTCAAAATTAACAAGGAAAAGTGTGTATTCGCTAAGGACAAAGTACAATGCTTGGGTTACCTTGTATCAAAGGATGATATCTCTCCTACTCTTCGGAGGGTCTCACATACTTTGCAGATGCCCCTACCCATCACATTCACAGTTATGCAGGTTCGTAGGTATGGTCAATTATTACCAGCGACATCTACTGAAGTTTGCAGACATTATAGAACCTATCAGTGACCTGCTAAAGGGCATACACACTTCAGGTGTTAGAGAAGTCCCCTGGAAGGGTCAAGCTGAGAGGTTTTCAAATCAGTGAAATTGTCTTTAGTGAAGACTCTCTTATTGGGCCACCCTGTTTCTGGTGCACAGATGGCTCTTTTTGTTGATGCCAGCCAGATGGCTGTGGGGGGGGGGGGGGGGCAGTACTCCAGCAATTAGTATTAGGAGCATGGCAGCCACTGTCTTTCTTCTCTAAAGGCATGTCTACACAACAACAAAAACTGGAGTGTATTTGACAGAGAGTTCCTTGCTATACACCAACGAACCAAAACATTATGAACACCTGTTTAGTGACATGTTGTTCCCTTTCCAAACACAGCACAACAGAGATTCTGTTTGACACGGATTCTATAAGTCCTTGACATTATTCCAGAGGTATGTGGCACAAGATGTCTACGCATAGGTCAAGCAATTCCCGCAAATTACAGGATGGTGGATTATGGGCACACGGCTGGGGTCCGATATGTGTTCCAGTGGGTACATATCAGTCACATTTCTTTTCCATGACGTCAGTATGAGTTCACCGTAGCGCCCCTCAAACCATGTAGCAGTATTCAGACCTTGGTAGATGGACAGTTATCCTGATGGAAGATATCATCACCAAAGGGGGAGACTTCCAGCATGAAGCGCTGCTGGTGGTCCGCAATAATGTTCTGTCATGATGCTTTCGATTACCACCACAGATCCAATGGAAGCACAACTCAATGTAACCCATAGCATACTTCTACCCTCGCCTGCCTGAATCTGTAGTGCAGTACATGTTCTTTGCAATGTGTAAGGACTGAACGAGAGACCTGGTGTAATAAGAAATGCGATTCATTTGACAGGCGACACGTTTCTATTGATCCACAGTGCAAACTCAGTGACGCTATGCCCATCACAATCATAACTGACGATGTCGTTGGGCCAACACAGGAACACATAGGGGTCGTGTGATTTGAAGCTCCATCTTCAAACTGGCCTTTGAACAGTGTGCTCTGAAACAGTTGTACCTGCACCAGCATTGTACTCTGTCCTCAGGTCTGTCACAGATCAGTGCCTAACCTGGATTACACAGTGAGGGATCCTCCTACCTCTACGTTTTGTAATGAGATGTTGTTGCCCAATACCAGATGGCCTACTCGTTATTTCACAATCCTTCAACCACTTTCCATAGGTGATCACGACAGTAGTACACCAACAGGCGACGAGCTTCGCTGTTTCGGAGATTCTCATTTCCAGCTGCAGCGCCATAAAAATGAGCCATTTTCAAAACCGCTTATGCCAGTAGATTTTCACTTTAGCAGTCAATATCTTCGCTATACTGACTGCCCATTCGTGCCTCTTCTGCTCACATTCTTTCCTTACTGCGTCACATGCATGCGACATCACAAGAAGGCATTCAGTCTCGTGGTCGACAGTGGCCATAACGTTTTGGCTTATCAGTGCACATCTTTCTATCAAACATTTTCGACTGTGCCTGGAAGGTGTGGAATTCGAAATTTACACACACGACATACACTTAGCTTCACTTTTTTAGTGGATGTGTGAATTGAACTCTTAATGTCAAATCCGTCATGTGGAATTTTTTGTCCATACTATACTGATGTCAACTACATCTCTGGGTTTAACAACATCGTCGAAGATTGCTTATCAAGCAACTGTGTATCTTTGATGTGTATCGATTGGACAGCTATTGCAAGAGACCAAGGTTCTGATGCAATTTTACGACAGTGTCAGATCGATTCTGCATCCATTTGTCTGAATCTTGGACATGCGACAGTGCAGGGTTCCCAATCTAATCTATGGTGTGACAGTTCTCAGAATGTTTTGCGCTCGTTTATTCCATTATGTTCGCAGTGCACCATCTTTGATGTTTTACATAAGTTGTCACATATTGGCGTCAACACTTCTACTAAATTTGTGGCCTCCAAATTGGTGTGGCCGGGAATGTGGAAAGATTACCAGCGCTAGCCATCTAATTGCATACCACTGCAGAAAAACAAAATTGCTCACCAGACGACCCCTCCCACGGACGCATTCCCCACCCCTACAGGTCATTTTGCCCACATTCATGTTGAAATTGCAGCACTCCTTATTGCTTAGGGGGTTTCGTTATGTTGTCTCTTCAATTGATAGGTTTACGAGTTGGCCAGAGGAGTGCCCTGTGTCTGAGATTTTGGCATGCACTGTTGCTTCAGCTCTGATCTCCACATGATTTGTTCTGTTCGATATTCCTACACCAGTTACAGCTGATAGAGGCCGTTATTTTGATTCCCAATTATTTAATGAATTGTTATGTATGACACGTTGCAACCACCTGAAAACTACGAACTACCATCGCTGTAGCAATGAGATGGTAGAATGTATGCACCATACCCTGACGGCTGCCTTGGCATGCAATGGTACAGTGTGGACAGTTGCCCTGCATATGGTTTTGGTGGTACTCCATAATATGTTAAAGGAGGATATTGGGTGTTCTTTAGAGTAATTTGTCTATGGGGAAGCACGGAAGGTGCCCAGTGAACTTTTTGCTTCATGCCATTTGAGTGACTGTGGAACGGGCGAGTACAGCCAATTTCTGTTTCAGCTGCAACTTGTAATGCACTCACTACAGCATCCTCTTCCATTGCAGCACGGTTCTAGACCATTTTTTAACCAAAGAACTCCTCACTTGCCATAAGGTATCGATCAGGGACGACACTCTCACGCCCCCATTGGCGAATGTTTATTTAGAACTATTCACTGTGATTTCCCATATCATCAAGACGTTCATAGTTGATAAAAATGGAAAATATGTCACAGTCTCATCTGACCATACAGCCTCTTATATATTCGAATATTTTTGGCCTGGAAACGTTCTGAATGGCCGCTACATGTTTCGCAAGTGGTGTGAGCCCCACTGCTGACGCCTTAAAACCGAGGAATTTCGTTCTGGGCTGGCAAAGATCACACATCGTTCTGTGGACTACGACACATGCGTCCATTAGGTGCTCAAAATCTTGCCATAAATACTTTTTATGCTTGTTTTGCGATTGCAAAAAGACTAGAATGTCGTCCATAGGACAGAATAAGCTATGAGTCCACAGAGCACCTGGTGAATGAAGCACTGCCACGTATGAGCAGTGTTTTTCAATCTGTGTGGCATGTAACAACATTCAAATAACCTAATAGTTGTGGTCATTGCCGTCTTGGCTATGTCAGATATTGCCAAGGGAATTTTGGAGTACGTGAACGTGCAGTCGATAACGGAAATATTGCTGCACCCACCACTGAATTGTTTGCATCCATAGCATGTGGTACAGGATACTGATCCAGAATCATACTTGAATTTAATACCCAGCAGTCACCATACAGCCTCCATGTGCTTCCACATTTCTGCACCTTGTGCAATGGCGAAGACCATTGGCTCTCTGAAGGCCTTCTCATCCCCTCATCGACCTGCCTGTCTACATCATTTTTGCCGCTGTAAACTTTTCAGATGTGAAGCCGCCACCAGGTATCCTGGCGTGGTGTGTGTGAAATGGTTTATGTTTTTCCAAACTGTCATCTCAGCCTCTGACACAGAACAAATGACTGAATCCATTGAGAATGTGATAACACGCTTCATCATGAGTAGTCATTGCAAATGTTGCCTTTTCTAGTAGTCCCATTTTGACGTCCACAATGAGGTTGAAATAATGCAAAAATCTGCTGCCAGGATGAGCACGGTGATGTTCACAGCCAAAAGGTCCATGCCAAGTGTTCTTGTAAACCGAGATCTAACACCATATTCCTTCTTCCATTCACTGTAACTAATGAATTATTGGTGGGCATTTAACGGAGAGGTACCACCATGCTCTCTGGTCAAAACAAGTTTCTTTGGAACAAACTGGAATCAGACGCCATGTCAAACGAAAAATCATTCACTCATAGTCTACTCATCACGAACAGTTGTTTGGAATCATCTGAGGCACTTGTAAATCTTAATCTCAGATGTTGACCTTCAAGTTTGCGGTTACTCTTTGTTTGATTGTGACAGCAGAAACACAAGCTAAAATTCTTGCATAATGTTGTCACATGTGCACTAACTCCCTGTCAGAAACAAGCTTGCTGCCCACATGTCGTTTCCTGTGTGCTAAACATATTCAAACGTCCAGCAGCCTCCTCTGGTACTGTAGCCACTGAACATAGGGACACAAACCAATTTGAACAGTTGGGTGTGAATGAAGAATGGCTATTTGATGTTTCCTCCGTAGACATATTTGTGCGATACACGCCCGGATGTGCACTGCTTAAAATATCGTTTGTGAACGATGCCTGTAGATCCAGTAGCCACTTTAGAGGGGGCATGGAAGGGCGACTGAGAGTTCTTATGTGACAACCTGCAATGCCCTTTAGAGGCAGTCGAATGAGTTTATGTACTGACATGGTGTCAAACATTTCCATGTCTTGTCTTTGAACCTCTGATGGAACCAGCACCAGTGAGTCTTATACTTCCATAGACTTTCATCACACTGTCGGCTGTCTTACTGTTGCCAAAAGCTTGATTTTCTGTCTGATGCACACGGCTTATTTTGCAGGGCTGCCACTTGTGCCACCAGAACCTGAATGCTTTCTGCTAGCTTCTCAGTAGCGGAATCTTGTGCTTCCCCCTGCATGACTGCACCAGAGCATATGCGTGTACTCATTTCTGAAATACTCAGTTGGGGGCACTAGCCAAAATAATGCAGTCCTTAACACTGCTAACTTTTGGTTCTAAGTATGTCGCCATAGCTTCAGTTTTCCTGTCAACACTTGAAGGGGGCATAATTGTCAACTGCCAAAATTATCCTCATATTTTCTGATAGCTTCTCACGCTGAAGCATGCACGAGAACTATTCTACTAGCAAATTCAGTGCTCGTAGTGGACAAAGTTCATGCAAAAGTTGACAGGGTGACATGTTATCCGAGCGTTTATCGTAATTAACCTCTGTAAACTGTTTTTGGGTGTTGGGGCAAAATGTTTAATTAAGTAGCTCTTAAGCGTCATGTAACTGCATTTCAGTTTATAACACAAGTGTGCCACATAAACGATAGGAAAAACACAGTTACCGACTGCCTGTCGGGGAAGACTGTGACATGGAATAACATTGCCCATACATAACCACATGACCCAGAGATACGTACTGTGCAGGACTGGGACGACCCACTTTGAATCTGAAGTAAGTGAAGGCACCGTCAGCTACTTAAACCTTGTGGTGCAATGTTTCACACAGCATGACAGATTTTCGTACCCATGCTTTTCAGCATTGTGTTTTGCTGTATTTCACGGTCTGTTATACCAAGGAGTGTGGCTGCAGCCCATAATTAAGAAAGACTTTTGCAAATGGGCATAGCAGTGTGATCGCTGCCAGAGATGCAAAATGAACAGGCAAATGTCAGGACCGACAGGATCCATCGCCACTTCTAAAACACAGTTTTGCCACATTCATGTGAATTTGGTTGAACCACTACCATACCGAAATGGCCACTGATATTTGGTTACCATCATGTACTGTTTGATGATGTGGACATTCCTATCAACATCATCACTGCCAAAGCCATATTGAAGACACTACTCAACGGCTGGACTGCAAAATTCGGCGCATCCCAAACAATAACAACCAACAGCGTTTAACAATTTGAAACAACATCATTCGAAGAGCCACTTCGCCTGCGCAGTTGCATCCACATGAACGCACCAAGCTACCATGTATCCAGCAATGGAATGGTGGAAAGATTCTACTGTATCTTGCAGCTGGCACTGATGTGCAATAAGTTAACATGGACAGAGGCTCAACTGATTGTATTGTTTTGGCAGCAGTCAGCCTTCAAGGAAGGTGTGGAACATTCAACAGCACAGTTGGTTTATCGTGAAGCATTATGTCTGCTAGACGAATTGATCTTGGACAAGTCAATATGTATACCTTCCACCCTGTCGATTTCTAAGTTTGAAAAACGTTTCCTTGTGACCTTGGGCCTCCTTCGAGCAACTGCTCCCAGTCTTTACGGGGACAATTCCATTTTCGGCTGCAGGAGCCAGTTCAACTTGTCTTATGTGTTACTTGATGATGACACTGATCGCTCAAATTATTGCCTCCTTATACGGGACATTTCAGAGTGATGCAACATAGCCCACATTCCTTCAACATTCGATGAGATGTATGTGAGGAGATTGTGTCAATCAAACAGCTGAAACTGGCTCATTTGGATATGGAAAAAGGGGGCATTGCAGCTGCTGCCCATACACCTCAGGACCATGTGCTTCCGGAAGTCTGCAAACTACCGATGCTCAATGCTGGCTACAGAGGCTCCAACATAGGGTATGGGACTCAGCAGAGAGGCATGCAAAAATTTCTCACTATAAGAATGCAAGTGGACACATGATCGAACGCCATTTTCCCGACATTCCAGAGCTCCTGCATTTCTTTTTTCGTTTTACTTTTTTTAAGTGTGCTCTCACCATCATTAGTACTTCACTTAGAACTTTGGTAGTGAATACATGGCTATTTGATCATGTAAATTGGGAAAGAGATGGTATTTCTTTCATTTGTTCTGCCGATATTTGGGAAAGATTTCTTATTTATGGGATGGTCTTTTATTACATCTTGTCTTACTAAACTCCATGTGTTTTGTTAGTTTTGCCAGTGGTGCAGGCACAGATGCAGGATTTTGGTCTGTATGTATTAATAAATAGCTAGCAGATCCAGTTCATTGTACTTGTCCAATGTGAAGAAATGATATTAAAAAATTTATAAATGAAATGACAATTAAATAGACACCCTAGCTGCAGACAGGCGTTGATGTACAACACCTGTCTGCAGCTATGGTGTCCATTTAATTATCATTTCATTTCTAGCAAAGCTGCATGGTCATCAACAGTAACTGTTCTTTCGGGAACAGATACTACCGTCATATATAAAAGATTTATACCTTGTGAAGCAAGAATATATCATCAATCACTTTTTCTTGTCTAGAGTTATCCAAAATATTGAAATAATTGTGTCAACAAATTATTCTTAAAGATTATTTCACTCTTTGGTATAAATTTACTGTATTAGGATTATAGTTAAGCCTTCACATTTCTTCACAATTTTGATGTGTATCTTTGATTCTATAAAATTGCCTTTCTAAATTTTTTTATTGTGCTGTAATGACATGATAATTACATATA
This sequence comes from Schistocerca serialis cubense, assembly GCF_023864345.2. Lineage (NCBI taxonomy): Eukaryota > Metazoa > Arthropoda > Insecta > Orthoptera > Acrididae > Schistocerca > Schistocerca serialis. Next base: position 531,120,540 of record NC_064640.1, read on the forward strand.
AAGTTTTCATCAAATAATTTAGAAAAAACCGAAGTTGTTCTTAAATTCTGATGAAATATTTGAGAAACAACATGAGGTAATAAAGTATCTCTTTCTCTGTTTCTTTCTTGCACTATTTCTAAGGAACTATGAACTATTCCATTTCAATTCTCTATCTTTTAATAGTTAATTTTGTTAATGTTTTTCGAGTGAATATTTGACCTCAATATACCTCTTTAGTTTTATATTCTCCATGTTTATGAACTGATTGTACGACTTCTTCATAAACACAGCATTGGAAATTTTCTGCAAAAGTAATTTTGGATCTCACAACTAAAGAATATAGAGCAGGCACAATGATAAATTTTGTTGAATTTTTTATATATTTCAGTAGCTATTGAAATGTTCGTATTTTTTACTATATTTTTCTTTAACATAGTCTTTAGTTGTATTCTTAGGACATTCATATCCTAAAAGATCAGCACCTTGATTTGCATTAAAACATGGAATATTCTTTACATTAATAATCATAAACACTTGCATATTAGTTTTTGTTATCTTGTTGTTAGCAAGGTCAATGATTCACTCCACTTAATAAAAATAAATTTTCATTGGACTTTTTTACTTTTGTCAATAAAAATGTTATTTATAGATCATATATTCATTAATAAATACAGTCGATTTTTCATTCCCTTTAATACCTCCAATCTGGAGCAATTTAGATTAATCGCATAATATTTTAAGTCTATACAAATATATTAAAAGATATACAGCAAAAACCAGAAAATTTTACATTTCCCTAATAAAAATATTTTCTGTATCTAATGGAACCTATTCGGTTCAAACTGTGAAAATATTGTGAAACCAGGAGTCAGCTGATAGTTTGATTTCTCAGAAACATACAAAAGATGGTTATATGACAATGTGTAGAGAATGTATAAATGAATATCATATAACAATATACAATAGCAAATGAATTTCTTGTGTGTGTGTGTGTGTGTGTGTGTGTGTGTGTGTGTGTGTGTGTGTGTGTGTGTATGTAAAAAATGTTTATATTTATCATTATAAAAATCACTTACAAATGATTCTGAGTGAAGAACATTCAAAGATATTACTGTCATTGAAAAATGATGAACAACAGATTGAGACCAATAACATACAAAAAATTTGTTGATTCTCAAGAGGTTAAAGAAATAGAATGTTTTTATTTAAATCCATCTTGTAAAGACAAACATGCAAGCAGATGTAAGAAAACTACTCGAAAATATATCAAAAGTAAGAAATGTGGCAAAGACTTTTTCAAAATCCCAAATAATTTTTTTTATATTAAAGAAGAGAGTGAAATGGAGCAATTCATAATTCCCCAACTTACTGATTGTTGTAGAGGAAATAGTTTAACTGGATGTATTAAATTAAATAAAGCTGGTTTCATTATATTCATTAACAGACATTGGGGTGGAAACCTTTGGAAACAATTGTCCTATTCTAAAATTGGAAATCATGAAAAAATTTTCATAATAATGAAAATAAACCACTGGAAGAAATATTTCCTTTTTCTAATGATGCACTTGAGAAATTAAGGAACAGGAGAATAATTAGAAACTATCGCAATGAAAAAGCATTTGCAAATAGGCTAAAAACTATAACACACTTGACTCAGATTTCTTCTAGAACGCCTCTAAGCCAAAAATTATGAAAATTCTGAAATATTATCTAAAAATATTTCATCACTTGGAATCTAATTTTAAATTTTTTTGTGAGTGCAGAATGCAGATGAGCGAAAATATTTCAGAATTTATATTTCAAACAAGAAACTACAGAATCACTAGAAAGAGAGAGAGAGAGAGAGAGAGAGAGAGAGAGAGACAGGCAGACAGACAGACATAGAGTTACTCATAATTAAAAATTTAAGAATGTTGAGCAAAATGTTTTACCATCAATTTCTAATTGTCAACCTCATGGTTCTGGCTTGTAATGAAATAGAATTATCAGCTTGCAATTGGGAATGAATAGATATGTTCCAGTGAAGGGTTCAACTTATGTTGACTTACCAGAAACAATAAAAAATAAGAAAGCTTGTATTAATGTAAACGATAATGAACAAAAATATTTTCTGTAGGCTATAAAATCTGCAGTATATCCTGTAAATAAAAATATGTATAGAATCCTATAATATAGAAATGTTGGTTTTGATATTGATCAGAAATGCTAAGATTTTAAATATTCTGTGGTTGTTGATAATATTGAAATAATTGAAAATAGAATTAATGTGGCTATTAATGTTTATTAATTTGATGGAAAATATCAAATGTATCGATTAGGCATACCAAAATATAAAAGGGAGAATCATGGAAACCTCCTTTACTTTAAGAATGAAAGTAATTCACAGTATTGTTATATAAAACATTTATCTAGGCTTGTTTAAAGTGAAGTTAAAAAGTATGAAGAAGTAAAATTTTTTCATAATATGTGTTTACTCCACTTCATGAGTAAATAAAAATTTGGTAGCCACCCACCAAGCTACCTAGTTAACAAACTATTAAAAGTTGAATTGTCACATAATGGTGAATACATAAGTTTTAAAAATTAGCAGCAAACATAGAAACTTGGATTCGTTATTTATGCTGATTTTTGAAGTGTGCTGTTGAAGATGGATACTTCACTACCTATCGAAAGAAATTCATATACAATGAAATATCAAAAACGCGAGCCAAGTGGTTTCTGATATTATTCTGAATATATAAATCAACACTATAAAGTTCCAGCTGTTTATTGAGGGCCATACTGTCATAAAAAACTTATCAAATGGATGAAAGGAGGGGCTGAAGAAATTGGAAACATTTATTGTGAAATGGAAGAAATGAGACCATAACACATGAAGAACAACCAAGCCAAGATCAAATATTTGGTCGTTATGTACACTTCATTATTCACAAATAAACTAAGAAGTTTGTCATGATTATTTGAGTGGAAAATATATAAATCTAATATGTAATCTTTGTAATGTACGATTAAAATACACAAATTTTGACCCTGTTTAGCTATATAATGTATCTGGATATGATTCACATTTGTTTGTAAAAGAATTTGGTTACGATAGAAAGCATATAGATTTAATACCAAATAATGAAGATAGATATGTTATTTTTAGCAAGAAGACAGAAGATTTAAAGAGGATGTTCACAGAAACTATTAGATTTGTGGCTTCAAGTGTAAACAAACCTTCATCAAATTTGAAAAAGAATCAAATGAAAAAATATTAAAAAGCTTTTTCAAGACACTCTAGTAAATCTAGTAATCAAGAAAGGTGTCTATCCCTATGATTACAGGAGTAGTGGGAAGAAATCTGAAGAAACATAGCTTCCATCAAGGTATGAAGTGAAGAAGATTACAAACATTTAATTTGGGAAAATTTAATATAAACAATCTTGTTGAATATCGTGATTTTTATTTTAAAACTGATGTTTCGTTATTGGCTGATGTATTTGAAATCTTTAGAAAAACTTGTATAAAAGCTAAGACTTAGATCAATCTTGGTATTTTACTGCACCCAGTTTATCTCTTAATGGAATGCTAAAAATGAGTGGACAACCACTTGAATTATTACATGGTTATGATTTGTTTATACAATTGAAAAAGGAATGAGAGAGGGTACATTCCAGTGTTTCAGAAGATATGTGAAAGAAAATAATGAGTACATGAAAGATTATGATGTAAAAAAAATATCAAATTATTTAGCATATTTAGATGCAAATAATTTATATGGTTTCCTATGAGCCAATATTTACCATATAGTGGTTTTGTATGGGTTGATACAAATTCATTTTTTATTCTATATAAATAAGAGAGATTTCTAACACATCATCCCTTGGATGCATATTTGAATAGAACATAAAAAATTATGTGATTTACACAAAGATTTGAGACTTGATCCTGAAAATAAAATTGTGTCTGGAACGAAAGAAAGCAAGTTACTGACTACTCTGGAAACACAATCAATATTATGTAGTTTGCTATAGAAATATTGAACAGTATCTGTCTCTAGGAATGAAGCTAACAGAAATACAGAGATTTGAACACAGAAATGAGAACCAAGGCAAAAAATGATTTTGAAAAAGAGTTCTACAAACTGATGAATAAATCAATATTTGGGAAAACGATCCAAAATAGAAAAACAGAGTAGATATAAAATTAGTTTCATATGGAGGAAAATGTGATATACTTGTAGCACAGCCACTCTTTAGGGGAGGACATTATTTAATGAAAATCTTGTTCCTGCCCATATGAATGAAACCCTAATTCTGTTTAATAAGCCAGTTTATGTTGGAATGAATGCACTTGATTTATGTAAAGAGCCGATTCATGATTTTCAGAGTAGAGTTATGCAACCAAAATACAGTGAGAAAATTGAGTTTTGTAATCAATATACAGACAGTTACATATACAATATACAGAATGAACATTTCTACGATGGCATGAAATCGGTGATTGATAAATTTGATACTAGTGGCTATCAATTAGATAATATATACAATATTACACAAGTAAACAAGAAAATTTTAGGACAATAGAAAGATGAAAGTAACTGAAAAACAATGGAAGAATTTTGTGGTTTGAGAGCAAAAATGAATGCTTATAAAGTTTGGTGACAACACAGAGGGAACATTGGAACGTGTCAGGAAATGTAATGTTAAAAATAAAATAAGCTTAGAAGACTATAAAGACTGTTTGTTTAAACAAAAGGAACAGAACAGAACTGTAAATTTAACAAGAAGCATTAAGCATGACATTTATTCAGTTGAGGTAAATAGAAAGGCACTGAGTCCACATGATGATAAAAGATTAATTTTCGAAAATAGAATAAATACACTACTATATGGATGCTATGCTCTATTATCAACAATATAAAAATACGATATTAATAAAAATTTTACCTATATAAATGGAGGTTCTACTCAAGAAGCTTGATGATGTTATTAGTACTAATTTGTATTAAAAAATTTGTGAGTTACAAGTAGATATTTTATATGAAATTACTGATTGTGGATATTTCAACACTAGACAAGGAGACAAAACACGTTTGGAATCAAATAAGGAATTTAAAATTATTTTACCAGCGTTGCGAAAGAAGCGGCGACACTTTCTCTGCAATCCACTCATCATTTTCCACGACAATGAGCGGGCGCACACAATGCAAGCTGTGGCTGCCCTGTTCGGTCGAGGGGACTGGGACGTACTGTACCATCCACCATACTCCCCGGGCATGTTTCCTTGTGACATTGATTTGATTCTGAAGATGAAGGAACCACTTCGTGGCATTTGCTTCAGAACTGTTCCAGAGATTCGATAGGCAGTAGACCGTTCCATTCGCACCAACAGAACAGGCTCTGCTAACGGTATGCTACGCCTTCCGCATTGCTGGCAACGAGTTGTGCACAATGCTGGTGACTAGTCTGAAGGACAGTAACAGCTGCAAACATGTAACTCTTTTGTATGGGCTATGAATAAATAGTTGCCACTATTTAAGTTCCAACCCTCGTATTTTGCTGTGTATGAAATTTAGCTAACATATTGCATGTTTATTTAGACTTGTGTGGACGTATCTATCTGGCACCAGACTCAAGAAAATTCATCTGATGTGGCACACTCATTTGCAATCAGGACCGCCAGTGATAAAGCCAGAAAGATATATACACAACATTCCTCATATTTCATAAACGGTTTGAAATATCGAAATGAGATTTTGGGAAATGATAGCACTCAAAGAAGAGAATATTTTGCCATATGGTTATTATGTGAAACTTCATTATCTACAGAGTTATTCCACTAACTGCAGAGTTTTTAGATAAATGAAGGTAATTTTTAAGAGACATCAATAACTGGTGAAATGAGAAATCCTGTGGGTTTCGGAACAATGTAAGTGAAGACATTACATATTTGTTTTTGTGCCAAGGATGTGCTTTTTCATAAGTTATTGACCTAAATTTACTTCAGTTCCTCACTTAATAAAATTAATGAACCTCTGTTTCAGAATGCTCTCGCAGTTGCATCTGCACAACATGTTAGTGACTGACATTGTCTAAACTCCGCTGTCTGTTGGAAAAAGAAGCAAATTTTAACATGGCTACAAGAGGAATGTAGATTTTACTCAGAATTCTACATGCATGACGTTTCTCTGTATTTTATAAGTGGTTAACATGACAGACGAAAATAAATCGCTATTTTTGTTGTATTTTCAGTAGAGTTCTTTTTAGATGCTAGCCAAAGCCGTGGTGACAGTAGATATTTTTGAATGGTCACCATGCAAGTATGGGTGTGGAGGGGCTCCGCTTAATACTTACAAAAACTGTGAGTGTGGGTTTCTGTTTGGAATGGCACTTTCCCTCCTGCGCTTGGCATTTCCCCTACAATGCTTGCCCATAAAACCACTACCGCCCACTCTCCCGATTCGTGCCCATCCAACTGCGTATCTACTGACGACGTTGTTCTACATGAGATATACCATATTTCAGCAGTAATATCCAAAAATTACTTTTGTCCTCAAGTTTTGAACTCCAGTGTAGTTGATGCAAAATTAGCTATCATGAAATTAGTGGCAAACTGTCTATTCTATCTTGCTCAAGGAAACCTGTGAAAATTATTGTGAATGTCTGGTCGTAATGAAGTTTCAAGTTGTATTTTACATCTTGAGTCTGATAAAGTGTTGTTTCTTAAAAGTCTGCATATAATTGTAGGGTTCTTCCAAAATTGTGTCTGCAAGAGATCCCAGATCACCATGAGCACATATAAACTTCTCCTCAAAGCCTTGTGTACACATATTAAAACGTAAGTTATACTTGACTTTGCAATTTTTGCACAGCTACACTGTAGAACAGAATCCCACGAAACTTGCTACTACTGGTCCTTTTATGTTATCTCTTACAAATACACACATCAAAAAAAGTTTTGCATCACCCCCAGTTCCCAGAACTCCTGAAGATAGACGTTGACTGTGGATATTGTATCACAGACACAGTCCCTTTAACTATTTAGAGATGTCACTAAACCCGCCCAACATGTAAACAACCATGCATGAGCAGCGCCAGTTAGATGGAGGGGGTCCGACAGCCGGTCTGTTCCAGTCATACCACCAGGAGGGAGATACACGGCTCATGTTGTCTTTAGTTCAACTGTGCCTAGACGGTCAATAAAGCAGTTCGATCGCTTCCACATTGTTATTTTGTGCCAGGAAGGGATTCTACTAGGGAAGTGTCCAGGCGTCTCGGAGTGAACGAAAGCGATGATGTTCGGACATGGAGGAGATACAGAGAGACAGGAACTGACGATGACATGCCTCACTCAGGCCGTGCAAGGGCTAGTACTGCAGTGGATGACCGCTATCTACGGATTATGGCTCGGAGGTGCCCTGACAACAGCGCCACCTTGTTGAGTAATGCTTTTCGTGTAGCTACAGGGAGGCGTGTTATGACTCAAACTCTGCGCAATAGACTGCATGATGTACAGCTTCGCTTCCGATATCCATGACGAGGTCCATCTTTGCAACTACGACACCATGCAGCGCGGTACAGCTGGGCACAACAAATGCCTCAGAGTACTATGGGACTTAACATCTGTGGTCATCAGTCCCCTAGAACTTAGAACTACTTAAACCTAACTAACCTAAGGACATCACACACATCCATGCCTGAGGCAGGATTCGAACCTGCGACTGTAGCAGTCGCGTGGTTCCGGACTGAGCGCCTAGAACAATGGGCACAACAACATGCTGAATGAACCGCTCAGGATTGGCATCACGTTCTCTTCACCGATGAGTGTCACATATGCTTTCAACCAGACAATCGCCGGAGACATGTTTGGAGGCAACCCAGTCAGGTTGAACGCTTTAGACACACTGTTCAGAGAGTGCAGCAAGGTGGAGGTTCCCTGCTCTGTTGCGGTGGCTTTATGTGGGGCCGACGTATGCCTCTGGTGGTCATGGGAGGCGCCGTAACGGCTGTACGATACGTGAATGCTATCCTATGACCCATAGTGCAACCATATCGGCAGCATATTGGCGAGGCATTCGTCTTCATGGATGACATTTCGCGCCCCCATCGCGCACATTTTGTGAATGCCTTCCTTCAGGATAACGACATCGCTCGACTAGAATAGCCAGCATGTTCTCCAGACATGAACCTAATCGAACATGTGTAAGTAGGCTGTTTAGGTTTTTATGTTGGTAACGTCACGTAACTCTCTGTATGAAAATCACTGAGTGTGCTGTGTGCAGTCTGTGGCTGGTCTGCATTGCTGGAATTTGCTATTGTAGTGTTGGGCAGTTGGCTGTTAACAGCTCGTAGGGTTGTGCAGTTGGAGGTGAGCCACCAGCAGTGGTGGATGTCGGGAGAGAAATGGCGGAGTTTTGAGAGCTGATGATCTGGACGTGTGTGCATCAGAGAGAGTAAATTTGTAAGACTGGATGTCATGAACTGACATATATATTATGACTTTTGAACACTATGAAAGTAAATACATTGTTTGTTCTCTATCAAAATCTCTCATTTGCTAACTATGCCTATCAGTAGTTAGTGCCTTCAGTAGTTAGAATCCTTTATTTAACTGGCAGTATTGGCGCTCGCTGTATTGCAGTAGTTCGAGTAACGAAGATTTTTGTGTGGTAAGTGACTCATGAAAGGTATAGGTCGTAGGGGTTCTTCTAGAGGGGTAGTGGCCGTTATTAAACTTGAATAAATTATGTGAATGTGACAGTGACGGCTAACTACCACCTACTACTGAACCAAAAGCGATATTGTAAATAACTTGTATTTATTGTAAATTATCCCATGATAGAAATTAGATCATATTGAACAAATCATGAATGAAAACAAATTATACACTGTTCTTAGATATACTACACTGGTAAGATTGGCTCTCAGCTCTTAATGTTAAGTTGATCCGAAGTTAAATTTAATTACGCCCCTGGATAAGCAAATGGTAAATGCGATCTGACTGTGTTCCTATAATCTCAATGTTAAGTTGATGCAAAGTTAGATTTAATTATGCCCCTGGATAAGCAAATGGTAAATGCTATCTGACTGCGTTCATATGATCTCTTTTGTGTCTGAAATAATACGCACTTTGGATACCACCGCCAAGAAACAAACCAAACAACATGCAAAAAGACAAATAACCAATAACAAATCGTAAGCAAAAGTGCACGGATGCTCAGTGGATGACAAGAACACAATCCAACAACTATTTCTGAACTTTACTGCCAATGCTGCAGTTTGTACAATACCATCTAGCTGCTTGCTGGCTCCGTCGATACTGCTGGGGCGACGACTGCAGCTGCGAAGTCGCTGAATTAAGATAAGTCTCTCAAATATCTTGAGCACAATAAACTACTCAGAACTTACTAATACAACAAGCCCTATATTTCCTCTTAATGGTATACAGCCCTTTCAAGACTGGCTCAACAACCTTTAAGGTGCAGCCCAGTGTGTCTTGTACTAACGTGCAATATCAGTATGATAGCTCTGTGCACTGGGTGACTACGTTCAATGGTGACTGTCAGCCTATCAGGCGGAATCAACTGCAATTATACTAGTAGTCAATGCAATGCCTATCGTGGACGCTGATGTCCTACTGTGGGTGCAGACTCTACATCACACACATCACAGTCTTCAGAATCTCAGTCCCTATCTCAGAGCTACCGATCTTTGCGACTGTCCGCTTTCACAGCACAAGACGCTCTCCCTCCTGTCGCTCTCTGCACGATGCTCTTGCGACAATCTTGCCGCCAAACTAATCAGCCAATCCCGACGCTGCAGAGGCCTCCCACATCTCCCTCGCGGAGTGATACAATTTCTCCACCTATCCAAAAATTTCTCTGTTCAAACAGCGGGCGTTGACGCTCAGCGTTTCACACACTTTCTTATGAACTGCCCAATCAGAGCTCTGCCCATTTGCCACTAAAACAGCGTGCGACCAGGCGGCGCCAGCGCGTACGTTGGACGCTATCTGTCTGCTCGACATTTCCCCTCTCTCTCTCACCTGGCACCCGGCAGCGTTCCTTTTGATGCTTGCAGGTCAGCGGCCGCATCCCCTTGGAGCCCGGCCCCTGCACAATGCTCTTCCGGCGCTCGCCGGCCTTCGCCTCCCTAGCTGTGCCAGACCACTCCTCGCCTCCACTGGCAAATTTACTTTGCTTACACCTACAGCATGCGACTAAATATTGTCATTACTAAAGCCCGTATTATTTCAGACACGTGTGTAATCATCACTTATCTCTCTTTCTAATGCACCTAATAAGACTAATTAACCATTATATGGGTTTATTTACTTCAAATATGCAGAATAATGTGCGAAATGAATGTCACAAATGAAAGCCACCTTTCAAAGTTATTGTTAGTCATGGCCATTCTTTTGTAGGGATTATTGAAAGTCAGATTGCGTTGCGCTAAAAATATTGTGTGTCAGTTTAGTGTTGATCACAATAAGTAAAGAGAGGAATGTCTGAGTACGTTCACTTTTGCTCAGCTGTTTGAAAATCAAATAATGTAAGGTGTTTACCGGTACAGTAATTCACTAATTTTTCTAAGGGGACGTTTCATATGTCGATCCTTAGCCAAGGATACCTCACTGAAAACTTCTGATCTGTAGTTTGTGTAATTAGTGTAGCTATTGTTTATTGCTAGCGCGTAACTGTAGAGAGAATCTTCTTTGTAGCTGCATTTTTTCATTGTTTTACAATAAAACAGATGTGGCATGCACGTACATTTGAAAAATGGTTCAAATTGCTCTGAGCACTATGCGACTTAACTTCTGAGGTCATCAGTCACCTATAACTTAGAACTAATTAAACCTAACTAACCTAAGGACATCACACACATCCATGCCCGAGGCAGGATTCGAACCTGGGACCGTAGCAGTCGCTCGGCTCCAGACTGTCGCGACTAGAACCGCACGGCCACTCAGCCCGGCCACGTAGATTTGCACCAAGTATTTCGCAGCTGTGCTTGCAATTAATCAGATATTATTTTCAGTGCTATGTTAATGTGGTTTCTTTTTTTGCTCTTCAAATTGTGCTTTTGGTGTTATCGTGTGAAATATTGTGACAATAATGGCGTGTGAAAAACGTAGTACTAGGCTCCAAAGTAAACTGAGAAATGACAGTGAAGACGAGAGTAGTGTGTTAGCGCCACCGTGTAATGAATTAACTAATGTTCAACATTGTAATTTGGTAATTGTGCATAGGGAAATGGAGCAGGTGGAAAATAATTGTGTAGACAGTGAAACAATTAGTGAACAGGGAAGCATTATCGATCGATCGGTCGGCAACAGCTCGTCTCAGGATTCCGAAATGACAGGACACAATCTTGCAAATACTGTAGATTCAGGTTTTGCGTCCTCACAGTTTTCTCAAATAAGTCAAGACACATTTTCTGCTTTTCGAAATGCGAATATTGCCGGTTCAAATGTACTGCCAAATAGCATTGCGGAACATGTTTCAGACACCAGTGCATTGTTATTACAATTAATGCAACAAATGTGACAAAAGCTTCAAAAGTTAGTCGCAATGGAACAAAATCTTCGAAAGTTGGACACAACAATGGAACAAAATCAGAGACAAACACAGCAACCGCTTCAAAAGTTAGACTCAATGGAACAAACGGTTGAACAAACACGTGCGGGTTTAACTGCTGAGTTACTTAAAATCGAATCGAAGTGCCAAAAAGTCTGTAATGACGTAAAAACACAGATTTGTGAGCATTTTCAACCTATTTCTTCGCATCATGAAAATGCATTGCAGAATCACGAAACAGCCATAAAAGAACTGCAAACTATTTTTCATGAAAATCACGACACCCTGCAAGCTAAAATTGACTCAGTTGCATCTACCGATTCGGTTACTCAACTTGCAAAAACCCAGGAAAACTTAAAGGACACAGTAGATACTCTGAAAATTGGTTGAGAAAGACACATGGAGGAAATTAGTTCGTTATCAGAGAAAGTAGTCGAACTTTCGGATCAGCTAAATAATTTATCTACGAAGGTAGATGATACTCTGAACGACAAAAGACCAGAAGTCTTTAATGACACAGAAGAGTATGAACAAATTAGAAAATTCAAACAAAATCAAAATCAAATCAATACACAGTACAAAAGAGAAAACCGGGAAGTACAAGATCAGTTGGCACAAGTAATACAAGAATTACATATTTCAGAGGAGACTCGAGCTCCAACACGGGAAGAGGGACTCAGAAATACGGAAAATGCACAAAATAATAACACAGGGGATTTCGGAAATTACGAAAGAAATTAGCAAGGTGCACCGAATTTTGAGATGGAACCGCCGAAAAGAAGTAACAATGACCAATATGCGAATCACCGACATGATGATTTTGACTATAAGCTGTTCATTACTACACATTATAGAATTCTGACAACGACATTCATCCACAAGCATGGCTTCATCAATTCTCTCATTGTTTTCCTACCAACTGGTCATTAGAGCACAGATTAGAATTTATGTGTGGTTATTTAGAGAATGAACCAGCTGTAAGAATGCGATCGGTCATTCACGATTGTCACAGTGAAGGAGAATTTTACCATGCCTTCCTCTCAGCATATTGGTCTCAAGCTACACAAGACCGAGTAAAACATAGCATCATAATGATGAAACATTTCAAACAATCTGAATTTTCAAGTCTTGTGAAATGTTTTGAAGACATGTTGCATAAGAATCAGTACCTGTCCAACCCATACAGGCCCCCAGAACTCATCTGCATTTGCTTAATCAAATTGCCTGAACATTTACGACATATTATTTTGGCAGGACGTTGCAAAGACGACATTGAAGCTTTTCAGGGACTCTTACAAGAATTGGAAATCGACACTGACAATCGCGGGACGCAAAAACAGGAACACAACAATTACGGATCACATCCGTCACAATTCCGCGATGAAAGAAGTAATAACTGGACATGACAAGGCTATTCTTACAATGCAAATGGTGACCAAAACATACACCACCCGTATGACAACCGTTGGCAGAGTAGTAATAATTACACGGAAAGATCACCTCTCCCCAGCAATGAATATCACAGAAATTATGGAATCTACCGACATGATGACAGATGATATAATCGTAACGACAGACCTGAATTTCATGAGAACTGGCGGGATTCAAACAGGGCAGGGCCCTCTCGACAAGGTGAATTTGTAGAAGTTAGGTCTCCTAATCCTAATAACGACACGTGCCAACAAAGAGACAGACAATGACTCGCACCACAGGCAGCCACGTGCGCCAGCTGGCTCAGCGAAAAATAACATAGACGCTAACCTTGAGAAAAATTTTAGCATTCCTTACTGACATATACAACATGATAATTACTTTGAAGTTGAAACTCTACGCACTAAAAAGGGTAAAGGATTGCACCACATTTAATATGTGAAACCGTTTATTGAGAGATAATCTGCTTTTTAACTCAGTCTTTGCTATAAATTTATTCACTTTACATTACTAGTACGCTTTGTCACACTTAGAAACTGTTAACATGCAACTATGTTTTAAAGTTAACTATCCAGTCTAGAACTTAGGGAACATATTTAGACAGTAATTACGAATGCATTGTTGTAGTGAACAGACGACACAGTGTTATTGTGTGTGTACATTCTTGCTTGTTAGTTTCACGATTACGTAATGACTATAAGGCTCACATACATAGAACATATACCGGTACTGCTAACGAGATTTTAATGCAACTTTTTGGTTTACTTGAAAATACATTCTGGATTTAATGTACTTTCTGTGAGATTAAAGATGACTTAGCATTTGGTTACTTTGACAGCTACACAATTATATCACGACGCTACTAATGTGTGACACAATTTACATTCTTAGTTTTGCGGTGTATGTGTTTTATATGTGCACAGTTTTCATGTATTATTCTGGAAAGTAAAACATGTTTTAGTAGTAACTTTTGTGGTGTAGCTACAATGAGACAGCCTTTTCCGTAGCACAACAATATGTTACATTATAGTACTTTCTTGATCACGGTAAGGTACATAATAGCTATGATATCTATATGCATAGCATTTCACTTTTGTTTATTGCGAGGTAAGTACATTGACTTCTAAAGAACTTTGTTTACGGACGACGATAATTACGACACTTGGCACATTTTTTACCCTTAAGTAATAACAAAAATTATCTTACAACAAGACGCACAGTTTAGCGCTACAGTACACGTATTTTAGTGGTTAATTTTGTACTTAAAACATTTATTTTTAAAGATTTTTGAATTACAATGATACAAAGGTTTTCCGTGATACATTTCATTCCATTGCTGTAATCTGCAACACCTGAGGGTATAATTACATTAATCATCAGGGGGTACACGCCTACTTTGTGTGCTAAGCGTGTAGCGAGCGCTAGGAGCCCTAGCTAATATGTTATTTGCTTATACAACTTTACACATCGGTACCATATTTCTCTAATACAGAGTTACACAGCAATCTGATTATTTAACTGAGAGAGACAAAATTTATTTTACCACATCAATGACAGATGTTTACGTAATTACACAGTTGGATAACTTCACACTTATGAAACTGTATTTTGTCTGTACTTAGTCAACTGTTCATATTTTTTCGGAACCATTGTGATACTATGACAGCTTTGAATGATGTATTTGGTATGGGATCATGATTTTTACAGTACATTTGAGGTAGATGACACAACTGAAATGAGCAGAGAATATTTTTAGGTTTTGAAATTATTGCAGAAAGCTACAACGTTTTTGAGATTTGACTGAGGTGTTATGATATTATTATTACGACGATGATGTGTATTATGCCATTGAGGTATGTTTATGATCAATCAGCTGTTGCTATACGAGGAATTTGATTATGCTACATATTTATAATGATGAAATATTGAAGCAGTGTCGACGAATATGTATATGTGTAATAAGGTAAGGAATAATGAGTAGTGGTTAGGGACTCTGATTTGTGAAAAAGGATGTTGGAAACCAAGAATCATACTTTAAGAGTTATAAAACGTGTGTACATGCGTGAATGTATCATAACACTGCTATTCATGAGATTTCGTTTCTACACATTTCTACTGTAATTTTTCGATCTGTGAAATTATTTTATATGAGACTGTCACTGTAGCAGAAACTGCTGTCGTAAATTTTTGGGTAAGAAAGCTAAGTGACCTTGATGTAATGCGTTGTGGCGCCCAGCTGTGCCAGCTGCCAGGAGAAAAAGCCATTAAGTGGAGAAAAAAGAGGCCATTAACCTCGCTATTGCCATTCCTTTGTAGAAATCATCGCAAATATGACACGCTATTTCTTGGAAACATATGATTATATTGTGAAGCACGTACTTTGTGGTACTTACTGAAATGCTTACGAATTGATGGGAAATATTCTTACATCTGCACAACTGATTATGACAAGTGTCTTTCTACGAGAGATGAGAGAATTTCTACTGACTTATGAAATGCCATATGGCTAGTGAATGACGTTTCACGCATTGCTTTGTATATATATTTGCCTATTTTGTTTAATATCTAGTTTCTAACTGCACTACAGCATTGGTTAAAATAAAATTTAATAGATGTACTAATGTAAATATTTTCCGTCTACAGATCCATTAAACAATAATTTTATGATCTACTTTCTTTTTTTAAAAAAAAGGGAAGACTAATAGACACTTCCCTTCACAGGAACTGCATAAATATTTTTTTACCAATTTGGTAACTTGTCTGCTAGAGTAAGTTATCGTGATGCATCACTCTAGTGTTAAGATGTGACAGGTATTAGACATGGCCATCTTTACTGTAATATTTTTTCTGCTTGAGCTTTGTCATGTTTAGGTATAAGTTATAGCATCTGCTGCTGTTGTTTGCCAGCCATAGTGCTACTGAATTTCACTTTGTATTACTCTGTTAAGCCTGTTTTACTACTGATTTATTTTTCTTGTTGCAGCACATTGCCTCATATTAGTTGCAATGTTGCATTTGCTTTGCTAATTTAGATATACTGCAGCCTGCTTCGCCAATTTGCAATTTTTTTGTCATTGCTGTTGTGTTAATTTGTTATGTGCTGCTGCATTGCCTCGTTCCTTGGTATATATATCTGAGCTCAGTAGATTTAAGTTCACTTAAGAGGGGGTAGACTATATAAGAAATTAACTACGAAGATTAGGGAAAGAATGCATTGAGAAGTTATATGAAAAAGATTCTGGCAAAAATGAGTATTCTTCAATGAGAAATATTTATTTTGAAAGAGGATACGAACAAAACAGTAATTATTTAGGGACAGCAGGGTTAGATAGGTTTTTTTGCAGGAAAGATCTATGGAATGAAGTTTTGGGTTGGACTGCAGTACCAAATGTTACACTGAAAACGAACCCTGTCTTTTCCTTTTGTGTTATTCCGCTATGTGTTTGTGTACCCTTGTGTATTTGTGTTTTTCCTGTCTTTATGTGTTTAGCTAATAAGATTTATGTTGTAGAATTTTTCGAATACTATGTTATTTACTTTGTAAAGATGTTTAGATATTATTAATTCTGTTCTGTTTCAATGCTCATGCTTGAAATTAATGTTTCGAAAACTATTCTCATTATTTTATTTATTTACTTCTGTCATAATTCCTGTAACACTGATGTATCTGTTTATTTCTATCCTTTTGTAAAGCCGGTACTACTACAGATGTTATCTGTATTGTTATGTTCTTTAATGATGTATTTTGTACCTTTGTAATTGTATTCTCATGTTATAAAACTGTAATTGACACCAAGTCATCAAATTAAGTAACTTTTAAGCATTCATTTCACTGCACATAGTTCTGTTGGTCATAGTATGTGCACAATATCTGAGAAGTTGGGACTGTTAGTGTTTGCATGTGTGTTAATAATTCAGCAAGGGACTGTTAACAGCATTGCTGGTTCTAAGGACAATTCCAAAAACTTTGTGAGTGCACAAGTGGTGGTTTATGGACTTGCTTCTTCGATGGTGATTGTGCATCTGCACAGTCGCAACAGATGGCTGCTGGTCGTCTTTACAAGGACTACAGTGGGTCTGCATCTTTGATGGCCCACCAATACCATTATTTCTACAAGGGCTGCGGTGGGTCTGCACCTCTGGTGGCCCACCAACACCGTAATCTCTAACAGGACTACAGCGGTCTGCTCTGTGATGACGAACCTACCAAAATTCTTCAAAACTTCGACTGACTCTGCTGTGGGTTTGCTCTGTTGTGACCCATTACCTGTCTGCATGTCAAGAGTCAGCACTGTCTTTCCGTTGGAAGGACAACACTACTTCTTCAAGACTGCATGGAAATCCACTACTTCCGTGTGCATTTTCTTTTACTGCTCAGACTTTGAGAAAAAAAAAACACTGCAATTTTACTGTGATGAATGATCAGGACTGTCTTTATGGACTGTGAGAAAATTTTAGCTTTTGACCAACATTGTATCAATAAGTGCGTGCATTTGATTTCTTTGTTATTGTAATTATGAAAAATTTCTTCAAATCTGTATTGGCCACTGCCCAAAACAATTCGTAAAATTTTTTGTGGGGAGTGTGGGGGCTATGTAAGTAGGCTGTTTAGGTTTTTATGTTGGTAACGTCACGTAGCGCTCTATAGGAAAATCACTGACTGTGCTGTGTGCAGTCTGTGGCTGGTCTGCATTGTTGGAATTTGCTATTGTAGTGTTGGGCAGTTGGCTGTTAACAGCGTGTAGCGTTGCGCAGTTGGAGGTGAGCCGCCAGCAGTGGTGAATGTGGGGAGAGAGATGGCAGCGTTTTGAGAGTGGATGATCTGGACGTGTGTCCATCAGAGAGAGTAGATTTGTAAGACTGGATGTCATGAACTGATATATATATTATGACTTTTGAACACTATGAAGGTAAATACATTGTTTGTTCTCTATCGAAATCTCTCATTTGCTAACTATGCCTATCAGTAGTTAGTGCCTTCAGTAGTTAGAATCCTTTATTTAACCGGCAGTATTGGCGCTCGCTGTATTGCAGTAGTTAGAGTAACAAAGATTTTTGTGAGGTAAGTGATTCATGAAAGGTATAGGTTATTGTTAGTCACTGCCATTCTTTTGTAGGGATTATTGAAAGTCAGATTGCGTTCCGCTAAAAATATTGTGTGTCAGTTTAGTGTTGATCAGAATAAGTAAAGAGAGAAGTGTCTGAGTACGTTCACTTTTGCTCAGCTGTTTGAAAATCAAATAACGTAAGGGGTTTACCAGCACAGTAATTCATTAATTTTTCTAAGGGGACGTTTCACATTCCTGGGGTTGATTGAAAACGGCTGTTTATGGACGACGTGACCCACCAACCACTCCGAGGGATCTACGCCACATTGCCGTTGAGGAGTGGGACAATCTGGACCAACAGTGCCTTGATGAACTTGTGCCACGAGGAATACAGGCACGCATCAATACAAGAGAACATGCTACTGGTTATTAGAGGTACTGGTGTGTGCAGCAATCTGGACCACCACTTCTGACGGTCGCTGTATGGTGGTACAACATGCAACGTGTGGTCTTCATGAGCAATAAAAAGGGCGGAAATGATGTTTATGTTGATCTCTAGTCCAGTTTTCTGTACAGGTTCCGGAACTCTTGGAATCGGGGTGATGCAGAAGTTTTTTGATGTGTGTATATAGCTCCCTTCATTAATATGCCCAAGTGTTTCCTTACGCTGCCACAGCGTGAAAGCTATTTACTGTAAGTCTGAACCCAGTGTCACTCTGCACCAGCCTCTAAGTAATCAGCGACAACTTGAAATCATCGCTAACGACGACAGTATCGGCTTAGCACAGATTTAGTTACGTGCTAATAGAATAGTTATTCTGAACTTTATATCCAATTGTGGACACTTGTACTGCGATTTCAAACAATCATTCTGCAATGAACAGATGCTATATGTTAAAAGTGTTCGCGACAGCATCAAATACATGTCATCTGTGTGGACACTAATTGTTACCAAACTTAAGCATTAACCATGCTCAAGTTTTCATAAATAACTAATAATCTGTGTGTGTGGAGTAGTATCCGCTCGACCTCCTCCTGAAGTAATTTGGTGGCCACAATACACCGCACTATGGATATTAATTTAATGCAATTTATTACTCTTGCTACCTCAGATACAAAAGCTTATATCTAAATGACTATATGTTATGATCTATAATTAATAGTGAATTGGATGAAGCTATTTTTCCTAGTGTTAATTCATACTTCTTCTTATTCTAAGTGTTTCTCCAGTTACATAATTCACTTCTTTATCCGTCTTCTTCCACCTACTTTCGTCTCTCATAATCAAACTGCGTGATTTCTTAGTTACTCTTACTTTAGTTATTTAATATTTCCACGTTCTGTGCTTCGTCTGCCGTGGTGTGGTGGATACAGCCGCTGACTGGCGATGTGCAGGTCACTGGTTTATTTTTCACCACCTGCAGTTACTTGCTAAATGTTATTTGATATTTCTGCAAGTTTCTAGGACTTACTGCTTAATTAAATATTGTAGATACCTATAAAATTCTACGCATATGTGTGCAGGAGGTCTCTCTACTTAGGCAGGCAGTTCAGCCCCGTCTGGACTTCCTTGTGTGTTCAATAAACGTGCTTTCCATGTGAAGCATTAGTTTTAGTTGATAACCTGTCCTTTTAACTGGTATTTGATTCCGGATTCTACATGGAGACACCTTTTATCTCCGTCATCAACTTCATCTGGTTCCAATAATGCTATACAAAAGCCATCACCTTCAAGAGCAAGAACCAAAGTAGAAAAAGTAAATTCCTTCTACAGTTCACATTGTCAAGGTACCTATGGCCTGGAAAGCTTCGGCGAGACAAATGTACATGACGTATCCGGAAGTGATTTTGTGGGATGCTGGCCAGGAAGCGACTAAATGGCTAAAGAGGCCCGACTGCGTCCTTAAAGACAAAAAGTGGAATGAAATCCACTACCTTGCAAACCTGTACTTATACTGCGACACTGTAGGACAACACTAGTTTGAGAGCAATAAAAACTCAGGGGCAGCGTTAAATTTTAGTCGGAGATTAAGAAAACATTTGGCAGCAATCAGATGCAGGTCAACGCATTAGAAGGTCAATTGTTGAACAGAGCCCAACGCCATGGGGAGACGATTCAATCGTACACATAGAATGCTTAGGCACTATATCACACAGTGATATGGATTCCTACAAAATTTCATTCCTAATGAAGGTCTGCTATGAGGACGTTTATGAAGTGCTTCTTTTGCAGCATGTCACCACAACAAAGGACTTCGTCAAGTGGTGCAGCATACTGAGGCAATGGACCATAAAGAGAGTGCAGAAAGGCATTTCACGGCGTGTCATTCCATGGTGGTCGTTGAGGGCCATTAAAATCTTGAATAGTGGTTATGTAAGATAGTAAGAGAACATATTCGGAGGTTTATGAAGTCTGTCAATGCCAAAACTAGATGGCCAGAAGTAACAGTGTTCTGTGTCAAATGCAGCCACGAAAACATTGAAATACTAATTGAAGAAGATGTTCGGTGAACATTACCATCGCTCTCCTATAGGCAGAACAACATTCAAAAACGCAGTCAGTAACCCTGAGCGTATACCGCAACCACAACCAAGGTACTCGAGGATAAAGGTACAGCTGACTCCCTCGTCAATTCCAGCACAGCGCAGAAAAACGTAAATTAGGAAAACAAAAGACAACACACTGGTATGATTCCATTTTGGGCGTCCTCAGCATGTCACTCTGTATTGTAAAGACAGAAGAACAGTGTCAGACGACTATTACGTCGCAGGAAGGCAAACAACAGGGCAGTTCTACGCACGCCATGCACCTGCAGATGGCTACAACCAACGTTTGGGGTGAAGCCCATCGAAGTACCCTGGTCGAGATTGCTTTCTAACGTGCCATAGTCATTCACCATTCCCATACAGTGGTTCATGCTATCCTTACAACCGTTTAAACGAGCAGAGCTAAACTAGGCCACCGTGTATATGAGTGCCAACCATGACGTGCCAAACGGCTCTCGAACCGATTGTGTGGTCTGTGTGTGGACTAAGGCTCTCGGTCTGCCTCGATTTTGCTCAGACCTTCACGGAAGTACTTGGTACTATGCGACATTTCATTTACCACTGCGGTGTGACATTTTTCGGTCAGTACAATTCTCTTCAGTTAGCAGTAACGTGGTGTTAGTGCTGTTTACCCTTCGTTATTCGTTCAAGGTGCGAAGGAAGATCAAAGGAACAGTGGCTCCATTCATTGTTACAAGTCTTTAAAACTGATTGTGGATGACAGAAGGGAGGTACGAGTCTTCTCAATACCTATTATGCAATCGCAGTCCACGGGTACTGCAAATTTGCTATGAAATGACATTATAGTGTCAAGCAGAAAGAATCTGAAAATTATGCTGAGAATCAAAGAGAAAAAATTACAACGGTCGCTAGTGGGATTCATTGTTCTGTACATCAATAAGCACTTTCTGCTAAATTTGCAGGAATGAAGCGCGTGAAGAAATTAGTGATATCAATAGTAAAATATCACAAGTCACACGTATTATTCCACTGTCAGCTGCAACAGTTTTCTATGAAATTGGACGAAGAGTATGGAGACTCTGTAGTAAGTGAAGGAGCATGCCTGGCACGTTTTTCCAATTTAAAGCCCACTATTATTGAATTTATGAAGGAAAACGTAGTACAGGAACAAAAATTAGAACATCCAGAAAGAACTGCAAACCTTGCGTTTTAAGAGGACTTGACCGCACACTGCCCACAGTAAGACAAAGAAAAGTGAGAAACAACTAATTTTTAATTTGATGGGGATGCATTTTAAAAAGAAAACTGCATTGTGGAAGTAACCAAACCTGCCAAAAACCACCGTCCATTTCCCTGAGATCATTGGTGTCAAACAAAACGTGAAGTTTGATGAATTCATCGTGGTCTTGAGAGAATTACAAGGACAGTTTTCTAAACATTTTGAGGACACTGCCAATCTTACATATATTTTCGAGCTGTTTTCGAGAGCGTTTCCTTTTCAGCTATAAGCACCCCTGCACATGGTTAGATGTAACTGATTTATCTGTAGTGGAATTCCCATTTTAAAGAAAAATTCTTTTAGGTTAAATTTTTCCAGGATGTCTCGAATGTTTTCCTCAGGAAGTCTCCATAACTAGGCCACAAAAGTGCTGCAGTGTATCTGTCAACACATGTGTATGACAGACCTTTTTTCTTTATGAAACTAAATAAATCACGAGGAGCTGGCAACGTGACTGCAAAAATCTGTGGAATTGTCTGCATTTTTTCACATGTCGACAGTTTGCACCAGGTAACAGTTACATTACGTCTTCAGCACACCAAAAAAAATTGAAAAATACTGAAAATTTGTTTGATTTGTGACCTACGTTGTTGATATGTGTGAAACATAAAACAGCACCACATGCAGTGCGACTGCATTGCTATTTAAATGCACTGCGTTTGCAGTTTCCCCCTCATACTCATCCAGTGTGCCGTGGTGATGGGGAAAGTGTGTTAGCTAGGCTGAGTGCTATGACGCTCGTGCCAGGCTACAGATCGTGAGCTGAGTTCTCGACTGTCCCTGGTCTATATAGCTTAGGCCCCTGCGGACTATAATCCCCACCATGGACGACAGATGCCAAAAGTCAGGAAAATGATGTCGAAGTCATTATCAACGACTAACCTTTCCATACACTAATGAGTTCTGGGTGTCGTTCTGTGAAATAGAATGATTATCACTGTCAGATGAAGAAGACTACGTTTGAAGATCCAAAGGTTGTTCCCTAACAGTACGTGCGTCGAGCCAGAAAAACCAGTGCAAGAAAGTCAGCCCAATGCCATCGACGGAAGGTTACACTACGTTGCCATTACCGACTATCAGCTGCGGTAATCTATTGTACAACCGTCAGTAGTTCCCAGCTAGGCTGAAAAAAACATCAGTGTGTATTGGTCATTCTGCGCTAATTTTCGAGTGCGTTCAAGTCCAGAGTGGAATCTTCGTCTTTCCACCAGTTGCTGTTTCATGATTCTGTCGAAATTTCAAGTGCACTAGAATGTTACTGCGATCATATTTATAATCTCATCTGTGTTTTGACGAAAGAAACCGATCAATGTGACAGCAAGGAGACTTACATATCACTCAAAACTCGTCACTGGTAACGTTTCTTTGAAAGAAAAAAAAAAGGTGGTGGTAAGTCTGATGTAAATACATAGCTACTTACTTTAAAATTTGGGCGAAATCCTATACCACAGTGCATTTTAATAACGAATGATGTTGACTGAATATGGGTAACAGATTTTATTTCTTTATCTCAGTAATCTAAGAAATGGAATCAAATAACAGCACATAGCATGCCATCCTTTCTTTCTCATTGCTATAGAGTATGCGGGATTGTACTTTTTCACCACAAACATCTTTCAGTTTGTCGAAAATATTGGTAATCTGTTTATAACTTGATGGGCAACTGATTGGATTTTGCAGATTTAAATGTTTCAATATTTCTCAGATCATTGAGTTACAGAAATGAAATTCTTTGACCATTGTCATTCCACATCATTCATCATTAAAAACACACTATGTTATAGGATTCCATTAAAACTTCAACAGAAGTAGTGAATTATTTTCGCCAATTTTTTTGTTTTCTTTATCTTTCTTCAGACAGACGTTATCAGTGACGAGTTTTGAGTGATACGTAAGTTCCCTTGTTCCCATGTTGAAATCTGCTTCTTTCACGAAAGCACAGCAGAGTTTGTAAATATTTATGTTACTGACTTTCTAATGCGATTGAAATTGCGATAGAATCATAAAACAGCAATTGGTGAAGAAAAACAAGTCAATAGTTTATGAAAATGCCCACTCTCGGTATAAAAATAAACAGAAATTACTTTCAGAATGAGATTTCCACTCTGCAGCAGAGTACGCACTGATATGAAACTTCCTGGAAGATTAGAACTGTGTGCTAGACCGAGACTCGAACTCGGGATCTTTGCCTTTCGCGGGCAAGTGCTCTACAATCTGAGCTATCCAAGGTCCCGAGTTCGAGTCTCGGTCCGGCACACAGTTTTAATCCGCCATGAAGTTTCATATCAGCGCATACTCCGCTGCAGAGTGAAAACCTCATTCTGGAAACATCCTCCAGGCTGTGGCTAAGCTATGTCTCCGCAATATACTTTACTCCACGAGTGCTAGCTCTGCAAGGTTCGCAAAAGAGCTTCTGTGAAGTTTGGAAGGTAGGAGACGAGGTACTGGCAGAACTGAAGCTATGAAGAGAAGTCGCGAGTCGTGGTTGGATAGGCTCAGATGGTAGAGAGATTGCTACCGAAAGGCAAAGGTCTTGAGTTCGAGTATCGCTCTGGCACACAGTTTTAATCTGCCGGGAAGTTTCAGAAATTTATTTACGTATATTGTTCCAAACTCGCAGCTATTCCCGTTTCCCTATCTATCGCTGTCTCTTTCATTGAAAACATCCGTAGTCAGTTCAATATCGCCATAAATATGGTAGTTTCGCATACTGATCATAGGGCGAAATACTCTCATTTTTGTACGCTATCATGAGCCAAAATATTGTTTCGTTCTGAATTTTTCGCTGGTCCGCGAGTTCGGGACGAAGAACTTTACATACGATCCATTTTCTCGAGATTGGTAATAGGTAGCAATATCCTTGGAAGTTTAAAGAAAAATTCAATATATTAGCTACATTTCATAAGCGGTAACATATGACCTAACATGGACCAAACACAAATTCATAGTGTCCTGTATTTTTCACTGCAAACTCTTAGAAATTCTTGCAATAATTTACTAATCCAAAAATATCACAATAAACATGACCATGAACGAAACGATAGGCAGCTATTCACGAAACTGGCGAATGAAGCTATAAGATATGTGAGAATCATTTTTTTATCAAATAATTTCTGCATAATCGATTGAGAAAGATTGCAGTCCGGTCGGCTTGCGCGACTTGCATTTCACATTTAAGAAGTCAGCTAGCTTCCACTCCAGATCATAAGCCATGTCACTGGTTTATCATGCGAGGTAGCCTGCACCCCTAGCAGCTATACTCTGTTCTGTAACAATAAACTTGATGTAAACGAACACAAACGCGATGATTGGACAGCAGCCGTAGCTCTCGTACACTTGTGTTGTTCCGCTCTTGGAAGTAGGTCCAACTTATGTACTAGATATCTTACTACAATGTCACTGTAAATGAAACTTTAAGACATTCTGGTATATTAACACCGATCAACTTTTTCTTAATCATACTTTAGCTATGTATTTTTTATTTTAAAAATCGTGTACAGTCACAGTCTCTGTAAACGCTACTTGTGCGCTGACTGTCTCGCTGCTCATATGTACCGCGAAAATGGGTAACAATGTTTCCTGCTTCGTATTGAAACACACACGCGCAACACCATTAATGACTAGAAACAAGTTATTCTTAATGTTTTTCACAACATTACAGAGTAAAATCAGCTTTGAAGTTTTTCGAGGAACAGTATGTAATAAATATCAGTAACTATACATAAATTACATTTGTGGCGTAATCGGTAGCGTCGTGGAATTGTTAATCGAGGGAGCTGATGGTTCAAAATGGTTCAAATGGCTCTGAGCACTATGGGACTTAATGTCTGAGGTCATCAGTCCCCTAGAACTTAGAACTGCTTAATCCTAACTAACCTAAGAACATCACACACATCCATGCACGAGGCAGGATTCGAACCTGCGACCGTAGCGGTCGTGCGGTTCCACACTGAAGCGCCTAGAACCGCTCGGGTACTGCGTCGGCGAGGGAGGGTGATGAACGGCAGTTCGTAACCCATTGTGATTTACAGTTTGTTTTTGTTCGGTTTGAATATCTAAACCACATAAATATGAAATTTATCAAATAACTCATTCTTAACTATCATTTTTTCAAGAAAAATAGTGGATTGAGATTCTACTGCTGATCGCATCGTTATCTACGTAGCAGCACTGAAATGTATCGCATTCCTCAGAGTCCGATATGGAAGAAGTTCAGAGGCTACCAGCAACTGACTGTTATGCCTTCAGTGGCTTGGATATTCAACTTCATGGTGAAATCACAGCAGTGCACTTTTACGCTGCATATTGCTCATGTAGAAAAATTAACCTTCTTAAGGGGCTCCGGAACGCCCTATACTTGCAATGTTAAAATAACGCTTATAAATTACATCTTTCCTCACAAAGTATTTGAGGTAGGAAGTTGAACTTCTTACGGATTATTTATTGGAATATGGGCTACAACTTAACACAAGGATTTTACAAAATTTTAGTTCAGTTATTAAAGATGATTTTTTTTTCAATTGTAATGAAAATTCACAACTTTTTTTTGCAATTTTTTATTTGTATATTCAAAAACATACAGTTTTTTGGAAAAACGCTGTGTTAAATTATGCAGAAGGTACTGTGTAACATTTACTGAAAGTTTGAAACAAATATGTTTGGAAGATCCTTAGAAAACATGTAATTAGTATGAGAAAATAAAAGTTTTGGGAATCGAGCGACAAAGATTGGATTAACTTTTTAGTGCATTCCCGGTCCATAGGATGGATTATCTTCATCCTCTGCAAACTCCTCCTCCAGCTTCCTCTTGTTCCTCCTCCTGTTTACTCTTGCTTGTATTTCTAGACTCTTTACAGCCCTGTCTGCAGCCCGAAGGCGTTCCTTGTCTAAAGCAAGCATTGCTCGTACCATGTTAGAACCTATCTTCAGTCCCATATTCCTAAATACCTTGCACCTTACAATGTTGCCATCATTGAAAGTCGCAACAGCATCATACACACCAAAGTGAAGTGTTTCTATTCCAACAAATACAGTCTTGGGGATTCTCGACCATATAACACTATTTACACTTTCATTGGGGTTTTGAGTTTTTCCGTGAATACACTTTTTCAACAGTTCAGGTGCTGCTAAGTCTCTGAAAATAGGTTTTATCACCTCCATTATTGCATGAGGCAGACTAAAATGTACCTGATGAACACGGACGTTAATAATAACACCATTTGACAGCAGTTTAACAGCGCCACAGTGGGTCACGCCCATGTAGAACACATTTAAAAAAAATTTAAAAATAGTTGTAGTTTTCGGAATTGAATAAATTATATATCTATTAAAAGGTAATAGTCTGTAGATTCAGAAAACGCAAAAAAGTAAAAATTGAACTTTTCATGATTTTGAGCCTTTCTGGAGCCCCTTAAAGTCAGGAATTTTCATCAGTCTCGTTTTTAATTGCATTACTGTGTTAGCTAAGATCAAGAGCATGTTATGTTTTCCAGCAGATCACTTAAGAAGCGTATCGCCTGAGTTTTACTATTATTTCCTTATGTTCAAAAATTAAAAGACATTCAAGGCTATATTGTTCTCTGCCTGTCTCTCTTTGTGTCTTTACTACAACTGTTCACATCACCGCAAGTTTGTTGGACCTGGTAGCTGGCCAGCGCTGTCCAAGTCAATGTGCCGGTAAAGCTGTTGCGCCGTATTAAGCCTAGTTCACACGACGACATTGGGTTGCGCCACTCGTTGCGTGGAATGATTTGCACGCAGATGGTTTCGTATTTGACTATAGACCCGGCGAAACCAGTGTACACTTCAGTTTCGACGTTTTGTGGGTTCCTGAGTTGTGTCTGAAATGAAAGTTTTGGCAGCTGCACGTCTCACGGGATGGAGTTAAAGGTTGTTGCGTGGAATCGCTGCACGAGGAAAAAATAAGAAACTTGTTTTGATTCGTGACTGGATGAAGAAAAGTCGTCAACTCAGTTGCTCAGCATCCTTGCTGAAATAATTTGTAATGGAAGACCCAAGATGTTCCTTTAATTATCATAGAATGTCACCAGAACTATTAACGTTTTTCTAAATAGAGTTAATTATGCAATAACGAATATATTGTAATGCATGAAGCACTATCTCCAGAACTGAAATTACATATCACATTGCATGCATTGCAATCGAGAACACTTGGCATGCTACAAGATGCAGTTTTAGTTGGTGATGACGCTTTTTCATTAACACCAATGATTATTAACAGTAATAATTATTAACATTAACAGCAGTAATTATTCAAGCAGATCGCATTAAGAAGAGAATGATTAGTAAACTACTCTCTTGAAGATAGATCTGTACAGTGGCAGTATTTCAAAATTCAAACATATATGAATGGGGAGCACTGCTGCGACGTTGTAAATAGATGAATAAAGAATGTAGCTTCTTGATTTGTGTAGCCTTCCCTCCTGTCAACAATATTCCTTTAAAAAAAAAGAAAAGTCGGCAAACTCGAACGATGGGAAACTTATAGTAAAGAGCATTTCTACAGGTAGAATTACATTTTCTTGTATTTTTTTAAATTCAGTTGTGTCTGTGCTCCTAATTCAATAAATTTTGCCCTGCAACTCAGGTATTGTCAAACTATCTATGTTCTGATCGCACATGAAGGTCTCAGGAGCAGCAATATATTGCTTATTTTTGTAATTAGCATCACTAACATCCCACAAACACCTATGCAAAACTTAGACATCCAAAAAGCAAACATTATTTTCCGCTCCTCACTTCACATTTCAGTTTGTCTACACTCTACGAACACACATAACCTAAAAACTCATGCAACTAATGTCATCAAAGTTGGAACACGCCGAAACTGTTTAGTTTCACCGACGAGTTGCGCTAACGAGCGGCGCGCATGCGCAGTGGCCGGTTGCGCAGTTGCCTGGAACCTAGTGTCGTCGTGTAAACTAGGCTTTATCGCTGAGTCGATGTACGCGTAACGCACAGCATGAAACGTATCCTTATTATCGTGCTTCACTGTACTCGAGACAGGTTGGGTTCTGCTCCACGTGAAACGAAATCCAATCAGGGTCCAGCAGACGGGGAAGAATACATAGTGCAATGTTTACACGAGGTTTATTGTTGTGATGAACGGGGTATAGCTAACAGTCATGCGTGCCACCTAGCAAACTGGCAGAGAACCTTACTCCGTGTGAGATGGGTTTTACGCCATGGTGTAGCAGCTGACTGGCAATGTGTCGGTCACAGGTTTGGGTCACAAACTGGGCACTTATTTCTCATTTAACATTTGTGACATCTTAAAGGTTCTGGAACTTATTTATTTACTGAAAACTGGAGTTTAATAGAACTTCTGATGTGTGTATAAACAGGGATGCTCTAGATGAGTATAGCCGTGTTTTTACTTTCGTGTGTACTTAATGGTTCAAATGGCTCTGAGCACTATGGGACTTAACTTCTGAGGTCATCAGTCCCCTAGAACTTAGAACTACTTAAACCTAACTAACCTAAGGACATCACACAACAACCAGTCATCATGAGGCAGAGGAAATCCCTGACCCTGCCGGGAATCGAACCCGGGAACCTGGGCGCGGGAAGCGAGAACGCTACCGCACGACCGTGACACTATTCACCCAGCAATAGAACTTCATTGTTGTATTTACGTAAAACGTATTATAATTGCTGTGAACTGTTAATTGTCAGTTGGCACAATGAACACAAAACACCTTCGAATATTAATGAACACACTACTGACAAATCTGAGATCCAAATAATTTGTTTATTTAGAAAGTGCATTTTTACATATGTATTGTGTTGTTGATTCAGATAGTCGCAAAGCAATATTAACTGGATGCGATTCTGGGCTGTGGTCACGCCATAAAAGACAATCAGAGTTGCTTTAGCTCAGCAAGATTGTAAAAATAGGTTTCACCTTCTGAAGAGCCAAAATTATTGACTATCTGGCTGTTGCATGAAATCGTCAGGTATCAGACTTCAGTAAAAAAAAAAAAAGTCCATTATAAAGAGACTTGAAACTTATGTTGTTAGGTTTTCTTTTACTCTCCCTTTCATTTTTATAGCTACAGCGTTCCCAAAAACAACTTCTCATTTTCAGCCGTCTTCAGAGGCTACCCCAGCATTTACAGACACCTGTGGTAGTTTTCCCCTTGTAGTCCGTCCGGAAAGCCATAAAAGAACTAACACCGAACTCATAACAACGATTATTGTCAGATTGTAGCAAATCTTCGCGAGGGGGTCCTGTGATGCATCATTTTCTGCTGGATTCATTGTGCTGTGCGCATGCTGACAGACAAAACGGATGATAACCAAACGTGTTCCGCAGCAAGCTCTAGAATCTGAAAAAGGAGAACAAATTTACCTATTAAATACATCAGGTATTTGCATAACATTTATAACTATGGAATGTTGTGATAAATTTGTTTTAAATTTACATACCGATGCTGGATTGTTGTTCTGAAATAAAGTAAGAAAGTGAAATGGGCTAGTATAATGAACTAGTTGACACAAAGGCGGACTTGTTAGTAATATTGTAGCTTGAATCAAAAAATTCTACAAGTGTAATAACAATTATAAATGTTGCGTCAAGATAAGCGCAGTATAAAAAACTTTTTCTGAAATATTTTTCCGTATAATGTACAAGCAGTTGGATAATGCGATATTTTAAGACAGATCGCGAAGTAAAATTTTTTCACGGCACTGCAACCTTTATAACTGCTCCTTGGCACCAACAGCGTAAGTACAACAACTGCTGTAGAAAACAGTGATCAGATGGCAATACGGAGAAATGTATTTACGAACAGCATTAGGTCCGAAGTCAACTGAAAAGATTTAAAATAAATGCATTCAAGGCCCATACTGTGCAGCAGTTGTCGGAATTTGCGCATGTCCCTTCTGCGATCAAGTTTTTAAAACGTATGAGAAACAAGCGTTACAGACTGCAATAATTTAATCAGAAAACTTAATTAATAAGTTCGAAATGGACAAAGGCGAAAATCTACAAGAAAGGCTCAAAACAACTTAGTGGGAATACTTCATAACTTCATGAACTAGGAAGAACGGAAATTCAATTAGGAATGGAAAACAGAGCAATTATTACGAATCTCAATCGAAGGAACAGCACCATCACAGCATGTTCGGAAGATTTTAAGAACAATGCTTTGCCTTTTCTTGTATCTTGATACAGTTTTTTGAAAAATGTTTCTGAGATCTGAATATCAGATACCTATTGAAGCTATGCACTAAAATGTCTGTTATGCTGTGATAAAACTTGTTGTTGAAGGTTACCAAACTGCTGTCCGGGAAATATAACAACTTTTATAAATAATATTGACAATGACATTTTGATTCGTTAAGCAACTTGAATACCGACAGGAAAAAGAAAAAAAAAAGCTCTTTAAAAAATTTACAAGCTATTTTCGTTTCATAAAAATATTAGAAAACTGGTAACTAATGAAACATGCAACTGAAAGCTGTTGTTGTTGTTGTTGTGGTCTTCAGTCCTGAGACTGGTTTGATGCAGCTCTCCATGCTACTCTATCCTGTGCAAGCTTTTTCATCTCCCAGTACCTACTGCAACCTACATCCTTCTGAATCTGCTTAGTGTATTCATCTCTTGGTCTCCCTCTACGATTTTTACCCTCCACACTGCCCTCCAATACTAAACTGGTGATCCCTTGATGCCTCAGAACATGTCCTACCAACCGATCCCTTCTTCTGGTCAAGTTGTGCCACAAACTTCTCTTCTCCCCAATCCTATTCAATACTTCCTCATTAGTTATGTGATCTACCCATCTAATCTTCAGCATTCTTCTGTAGCACCACATTTCGAAAGCTTCTATTCTCTTCTTGTCCAAACTATTTATTGTCCATGTTTCACTTCCATACATGGCTACACTCCATACGAATACTTTCAGAAATGACTTCCTGACACTTAAATCAATATTGGATGTTAACAAATTTCTCTTCTTCAGAAACGCTTTCCTTGCCATTGCCAGCCTACATTTTATATCCTCTCTACTTCGACCATCATCAGTTATTTTGCTCCCCAAATAGCAAAACTCCTTTACTACTTTAAGTGCCTCATTTCCTAATCTAATTCCCTCAGCATCACCCGACTTAATTAGACTACATTCCATTATCCTTGTTTTGCTTTTGTTGATGTTCATCTTATATCCTCCTTTCAAGACACTGTCCATTCCATTCAAATGCTCTTCCAAGTCCTTTGCTGTCTCTGACAGAATTACAATGGCATCGGCGAACCGCAAAGATTTTATTTCTTCTCCATGAATTTTAATACCTATTCCGAATTTTTCTTTTGTTTCCTTTACTGCTTGCTCAATATACAGATTGAACAACATCGGGGAGAGGCTACAACCCTGTCTTACTCCCTTCCCAACCACTGCTTCCCTTTCATGTCCCTCGACTCTTATAACTGCCATCTGGTTTCTGTACAAATTGTAAATAGCCTTTCGCTCCCTGTATTTTACCCCTGCCACCTTTAGAATTTGAAAGAGAGTATTCCAGTCAACATTGTCAAAAGCTTTCTCTAAGTCTACAAATGCTAGAAACGTAAGTTTGCCTTTCCTTAATCTTTCTTCTAAGATAAGTCGTAAGGTCAGTATTGCCTCACGTGTTCCAGTGTTTCTACGGAATCCAAACTGATCTTCCCCGAGGTTGGCTTCTACTAGTTTTTCCATTCGTCTGTAAAGAATTCGTGTTAGTATTTTGCAGCTGTGACTTATTAAGCTGATAGTTCGGTAATTTTCACATCTGTCAACACCTGCTTTCTTTGGGATTGGAATTATTATATTCTTCTTGAAGTCTGAGGGTATTTCGCCTGTCTCATACATTTTCCTCACCAGATGGTAGAGTTTTGTCAGGACTGGCTCTCCCACGGCCGTCAGTAGTTCCAATGGAATACTGTCTACTCCGGGGGCCTTGTTTCGACTCAGGTCTTTCATTGCTCTGTCAAACTCTTCACGCAGTATCATATCTCCCATTTCATCTTCATCTACATCCTCTTCCATTTCCATAATATTGTCCTCAAGTACATCGCCCTTGTATAGACCCTCTATATACTCCTTCCACCTTTCTGCTTTCCCTTCTTTGCTTAGAACTGGGTTTCCATCTGAGCTCTTGATATTCATACAAGTTGTTCTCTTATCTCCAAAGGTCTCTTTAATTTTCCTGTAGGCGGTATCTATCTTACCCCTAGTGAGATAGGCCTCTACATCCTTACATTTGTCCTCTA
Organism: Schistocerca serialis cubense; assembly: GCF_023864345.2. NCBI lineage: Eukaryota > Metazoa > Arthropoda > Insecta > Orthoptera > Acrididae > Schistocerca > Schistocerca serialis. Next base: position 531,153,611 of record NC_064640.1, read on the forward strand.
GCCATCCCTGCTTAGCCATTTTGCACTTCCTGTCGATCTCATTTTTGAGACGTTTTGAATTCCTTTTTGCCTGTTTCACTTACTGCATTTTTATATTTTCTCCTTTCATCAATTAAATTCAATATTTCTTCTGTTACCCAAGGATTTCTACTAGCCCTCGTCTTTTTACCTACTTGATCCTCTGCTGCCTTCACTACTTCATCCCTCAAAGCTACCCATTCTTCTTCTACTGTATTTATTTCCCCCATTCCTGCCAATTGCTCCCTTATGCTCTCCCTGAATCTCTGTACAACCTCTGGGTCTTTTAGTTTATCCAGATCCCATCTCCTTAAATTCCCACCTTTTTGCAGTTTCTTCAGTTTTAGTCTACAGGTCATAACCAATAGATTGTGGTCAGAGTCCACATCTGCCCCTGGAAATGTCTTACAATTTAAAACCTGGTTCCTAAATCTCTGTATTACCATTATATAATCTATCTGATACCTTTTAGTATCTCCAGGGTATCTTCCATGTATACAGCCTTCTTTTATGATTCTTAAACCAAGTGTTAGTTATGATTATGTTGTGCTCTGTGCAAAATTCTACCAGGCGGCTTCCTCTTTCATTTCTGTCCCCCAATCCATATTCACCTACTATGTTTCCTTCTCTCCCTTTTCCTACACTCGAATTCCAGTCACCCATGACTATTAAATTTTCGTCTCCCTTCACAATCTGAATAATTTCTTTTATTTCATCATACATTTCTTCAATTTCTTCGTCATCTGCAGAGCTATTTGGCATATAAACTTGTACTACTGTAGTAGGTGTGGGCTTCGTATCTATCTTGGCCACAATAATGGGTTCACTATGCTGTTTGTAGTAGCTTACCCGCATTCCTATTTTCCTATTCATTATTAAACCTACTCCTGCATTACCCCTATTTGATTTTGTGTTTATAACCCTGTAGTCACCTGACCAGAAGTCTTGTTCCTGAAAGCTATCTCACTAAAAGTACTATTATTATTATTATTGTTATTATTATAGTAATAGTAATAACCTACTAGTTTGCCACAACTATTCTTCCAAATTATACGAAAATTCTGTCGCATACGTTGCTGAATAGAACCACTTATGAAGACGCCTTGTTAGGGAACGACTCAATCACAGAAAAGGGGTTGGTTCTAAAACGGTAAACACGAATTTTTGCGGGAAATGGCGTAACAAACTGAGCCGTCAGAGTACGTCTCACAATCCAATTAAAGACTTAACTTACCCAACACTTCCTTCTACACTTGTGAACTGCACAAATGTCTCAAATTCGAGTCACAGTCCGTAGCACCGTATTAATATGTCACGATTATTCTTCCAATGTATGCCACAGCGTACACTGTATCCCCCCCCCCCCCCCTAGAAGTTCTGTTATACAGGTTAGACTGTCAGGCATTTGTTTCTTTCACCTGTCATAAACATCTGATGAATATCTCATGGAATGACATTTAGTACTGTCAGACAGTTCAGTGGCATCCTTAGTATAAACGTTTATTTATGGTCAGTGCACTGTTTTTAGATCTCAGCTTTTCTACTGAAACAAGTTATGGTGGACCTCCGTAGCTGAGCCGTCAGTCTATTACCAACATAGATAGGATCATACGTAACATCTTCACACATATTCGATTAGCTCTATAAATTTTTGATTAATAACACTCAGTACGTTGCATTCGATAGCCAACATCGAACAGGAATAAAAGGAACATCTAGTGTGTCCTAAGGATGTGTAATAGAACCACTTACGTTGTCAGTGTACACAAATGATTTATCGAATTCGTTTAGTAACGCTATTGGTGTGTCCGCCCACCACGCTGATGTCAAAAGAGAGTATTGTCATTGCACGTTTTTAAGGGAATGTCGAAACACTTAGCCAAACTTTCACTTATTTGGTGAATGTCAGCTCTCTATAAATGCAAGATAATGCATACAACAAATAGAAGGAACCCGCTAGTATCCAATCACAGAATTGTGCAAACGTCAAGAGTATTTCACAGCGTTTAAATATTTCGGCGTAACGGCAAGAAGCAGTGTGAAAGAGGACGAACGCGTGAAAGCAGTATTATGAAAAGCGAATGAATGGCTTAGATTTGATAAGCGGATTCTGGAAAAGTGTAGTGTATATCTAAAAGAAATCGCATACAGCAGAACCGGTGTTGATGGAGAACTGTGCGATGATGTGGCGCCGCCATCCAATAACTCGCGTAGTGGTAATGAGAAGAGGGCAAGAGAGATTAGGGAACACACAGAGGAATAATCGGTCATTTTTGGTCAAATGTTTGAGCGAATTCAAGATTCTCTAGAAACTACATAAAGGATATTTGTCCGAATTTTTGTTGCCAAACGATGAGTAGGATGTGGACGAAAGAGGTATCAAATTCAGCAGAATGAGGTCTAGTTTCGCAGACAGAGATTTAATTTCTTGAAAGAAATAAGAGTAATTATAAAAATCCCCCCCCCTCCCATTGAACCATGGATCTTCCCGTTGGTGGGGAGTCTTACATGACTCAGTGATACAGATAACCGTACCGTAGATGCAACCCCAACGAAGGGGTATCTATTGAGAGACCAGACAAACGTGTAGTTCCTGAAGAGGGGCAGCAGCCTTTTCAGTAGTTGCAGGAGCAACAGTCTGGATGATTGACTGATCTGGCCTTGTAACACCAACCAAAACGGACTTGCTGTGCTGGTACTGCGGACGACTGAAAGCAAGGAGAAACTAAAGCAGTAATTCTTCCCAAGGGCATGCAGCTTTACTATATGGTTAAATGATGATGGCGTCCTCTCGGGTAAAATATTCTGAAGCTAAAATAGTCCCCAATTCGGATATCCGGGCGAGGACTACTCAAGAGGACGTCGTTATCAGGAGAAAGAAAACTGGCTTTCTACGGATCAGAGAGTGGAATGTCAGATCCCTTAATCGGGCAGGTAGGTTAGAAAATTTAAAAATGGAAAAGGATAGGTTAAAGTTAGATATAGTGGGAATTAGTGAAGTTTGATGGCAGGAGGAACAAGACTTTTGGTCAGGTGAGTACAGGTTATAAATACAAAATCAAATAGGGATAATGCAGGAGTAGGTTTAATAATGAATAAAAAAAATAAGCTACTACAAACAGCATAATGAACACATTATTTTGGCCAAGGTAGACACCAAGCCCACGCCTACTACAGTAGTACAAGTTTATATGCCAACTAGCTCTGCAGATGACGAAGAAATTGATGAAATGTATGATGAGATAAAAGAAATTATTCAGATAGGGAAGGGAGACGAAAATTTTATAGTGATGGGTGACTGGAATTCGATAGTAGGAAAAGGGAGAGAAGGAAACGTAGTAGGTGAATATGGATCGGGGGGTAAGAAATGAAACAGGAAGCCGCCTGGTAGAATTTTGCGCAGAGCATAACTTAAACATAGCTAACCCTTGGTTCAGGATCATGAAAGAAGGTTGTAAACCTGGAAGAAGCCTTGAGATACTAGAAGGTATCAGACAGATTATATAATGGTAAGACAGAGATTTAGGAACCAGGTTTTAAATTGTAAGACATTTCCAGGGGCAGATGTGGACTCTGACCACAATCTATTGGTTATGAATTGTAGATTAAAACTGAAGAAACTGCCAGAAGGTGGGAATTTAAGGAGATGGGACCTGGATAAACTGCCTAAACCAGAGGTTGTACAGAGTTTCAGGGAGGGTGTAAGGGACCAATCGACAGGAATGGGGGAAAGAAATACAGTAGAAGAAGAAGGGTAGCTTTAAGGGATGAGGTAGTGAAGGAAGCAGAGGATCAAGTAGGTAAAGGACGAGGGCTAGTAGAAATCCTTGGGTAACAGATGAAATATTGAATTCAATTGATGAAAGGAGAAAACACAATAATGCAGTAAATGAAGCAGGCAAAAAGGAATGCAAACGTCTCAAAAATGAGATCGACAGGAAGTGCAGAATGGTTAAGCAGGGATAGCTAGAGGACAAATGTAAGGATGTAGAGGCTTATCTTGCTAGGGGTAAGACAGATACTGCCTACAGGAAAATTAAAAAGACCTTTGGAGAAAAGAGAACCACTTGTATGATTGAATGTTGGGCTCCATGTGTTTCCCAAGTTGTGCAGCGACCGTAAACCATAAAATTACCAGACAAGCAGCAACCAGTCGAGTGTAGACAACATTTCTGCGACTGGTTGCTGCTTATTTGGTAATTTTACTTGAATGAATATCAAGAGCTCAGATGGAAACACAGTTCTAAGCAAAGAAGGGAAAACAGAAAGGTGGAAGGAGTATATAGAGGGTCTATACAAGGGCGATGTACTGGAGGACAATACTATGGAAATGGAAGAGGATGTAGATGAAGATGAAATGCAAAATATAATACTGCGTGAAGAGTTTGACAGAGCATTGAAAGATCTGAGTCGAAACAAGGCCCCGGGAGTAGACAACATTCCATTAGAACCACTGACAGCCTTGGGAGAGCCAGTCCTGACAAAACTCTACCATCTGGTGAGTAAGTTGTATGAGACAGGCGAAATACCCTCAGACATCAAGAAGTATATAATAATTCCAATCCCAAAGAAAGCAGGTGTTGACAGATGTAAAAATTACCGAACTGTCAATTTAATAAGCCACGGCTGCAAAATACTAACACGAATTCTTTACAGACGAATGGAAAAACTGGTAGAAGCCCACCTTGGGGAAGATCAGTTTGGATTCCGTAGAAATGTTCGAACACGTGAGGCAATACTGACCCTACGACTTATCTGAGGAGATAGATTAAGGAAAGGCAAACCTACATTTCTAGCGTTTGTAGACTTAGAGAAAGCTTTTGACAATGTTGACTGGAATACTCTCTTTCAAATTCTGAAGGTGGCAGGGGTAAAATACAGGGAGCGAAAGGCTATTTACAATTTGTACAGAAACTGGATCATAGTTATAAGAGACGAGGGGCATGAAAGGGAAGCAGTGGTTGGGAAAGGAGTGAGACAGGGTTGTAGCCTCTCCCGGATGTTATTCAATCTCTATATCGAGCAAGCAGTAAGGAAACAAAAAAAAAAACAAAAAAAATAGGAGTAGGTATTAAAATCCATGGAGCAGAAATAAAAAAATTGAGGTTCGCCGATGGCATTGTAATTATGTCGGAGACTGAAAATGACTTGGAAGAGCAGTTGAACCGAATGGACAGTGTCTTGAAAGGAGGATATATGATGAACATCAACAAAAGCAAAACGAGGATAATGGAATGTAGTCGAATTAAGTCGGGTGATGCGGAGGGAATTAGATTAGGAAATGAGACACTTAAAGTAGTAAAGGAGTTTTGCTATTTGGGGAGCAAAATAACTGATGATGGTAGAAGTAGAGAAGATATAAAATGTAGACTGGCAATGGCAAGGAAAGCGTTTCTGAAGATGAGAAATTTGTTAATATCGAGTATAGATTTAAGTGTCAGGAAGTCGTTTCTGAATGTATGTGTGTGGAGTGTAGCCATGTATGGAAGTGAAACATGGACGATGAATAGTTTGGACAAGAAGAGAATAGAAGCTTTCGAAATGTGGTGTTACAGAAGAATGCTCAAGATTAGGTGGGTAGATCACATAACTAATGAGGAAGTACTGAGTAGAATTGGAGAGGAGAGGATTTTGTGGCATAACTTCACTAGAAGAAGGGATCGGTTGGTAGGACATGTTCTGAGGTATCAAGGGATCACCAATTTAGTACTGGAGGGCCGAGTGGAGGGTAAAAATCGTAGAGGGAGGCCAAGAGATGAATACACTAAGCAGGTTCAGAAGGCTGTAGGTTGCAGTAAGTACTAGGAGATGAAGAAGCTTGCACAAGATAGAGTAGCATGGAGAGCTGTATCAAACCAGTCTCAGGACTGAAGACCACAACAACAACAACAACAAGAAAAAATTAATTTGTGTTTTAAGGGAAAACGCTTGTCTGAATTTTCATACCAAACTACGAATGGTAAATGGTCAAATGGAGTACCCAATTAACCACCATAATACCTAAAAACATTTTATTGCTTCAAAATTATCAGGGCAATAAAGAAAAATTTAACTACTGATTTGAGGGAAAACTGCACGATGGATTTTTGTCCCAAATTTTACAGTCCAAACAAAGAGTGGAAAATGGACAAATGCGGTTTCGAACTGACCAGCGTAAACTGAAACATTTCACTAACTGCTGCTTCTAGCTATGAAAATGAAGTTTCCAAAAATTTTTCTCTTGAAGACCTAGTTATTTTGAAAATATTGTTTTTTATGATCTCTGAACAAAGATTGAAAATACTCCTAAAAAGAAATAGAAAAAAAGATCATGTACAGCAAATGAAGTGTCAATGGAGAATTTAACTTAGACTTAGAGTTTTGAAGCGTACCAGAGGATACTTGCGTTGTGGATTATGTAGACCATGCACTCGGCTGTTATGTGGTCTCGACATATTTCTGTCATCTATGCCCGAAGGTCACACCGATATTCAAGAAGGACACTAGGAGTAATCCACTAAATTACATGTCCTTATCATTAACGTCGATATGCAGCAGGATTCTGGAATATATATTGCGTTCGAATCCTGAAGAGGACCGTCTGTTGACACACAATCAGCAGGTATCTAGAAAACATCATTCTTGTGAAACACAACTATCTCTTTACTCACATGAAGTGTTGAACCGCTACCAAGGAGGGATTTCAAATTGATTCCCTACTTTTTAACTTTCAGAACGATTTTGACACCGTTCCCCACTAGCAGCTTGTAATCAGTATGACTACGAAGTCTTTCACGACTGAGTCCTAGCATAAAAAGTTCTCGGTTTACCTGCCGTGTCAAATTTGGATAAAATCCCAAGCTTTCGATGACTACCTCCGTTATCTAATAACTTGGTTATGTATTTTGCCAACCGATATCTAGGAGACCCAATAGCACTAACAATAGGTTTCAACAGGACCTCATCCTTATGGACCTTGGGTAGACCATATAACCTGGGTGGCCTTGGTGCTCTTGATCGTAGATTCTTGACTAGTTCTTATGGGAGGCCAGAGTTCTTCAGTAGCTCCTCTGGTAGATAGTAGCTGGTAGATACCACCTACCGGATTCTTAAACGGGATCCCACAGCAGCAGAGCAGCAGAGGGAGACTTCTTACATTCCTCGCAGTTCTCCGCCTGTTGCGATGGATGGCGCTGCAAGCAACGCTGGATAAAGTGCGCAAACAAAATCTATGGACATAGAGGCCGCCACCTCTGTACGCGCCGTTTTCACTGTGACGTCATTCAGCCAATGAGAAGCCGTCCACTGCTTAAAAAAGCGGAAGCCTCACCGGATTTTATCCAAACTTGACGCGGCAGGTAAACTGAGAACTTTTTATGCAGCTTGTAATCAAATTGCGAGCTTATGGAATACAGCCTCAGTTAAGAGAATGGATTCGTGATTTCCTGTCACAGACGTCACAGTTCATAGTAACTGACGGAAAGTCGTCGAATAAAACAGATGTGATATCTGGCGTTCCGCGTAGTGTTATAGGCTGTCTGCTATTCCTTACATATGTAAACGATTTAGAAGATAATCTGAACAGCCGTCTTAGGTTGTTTGCGGATGATGCTGTCGTTTATCATCTAGTAAAGTCATCAGAAGATCAACACCAATGGTAAAGCGATTTAGAGAAGATATCTATATTGTGTTAATATTGGCAATAGACCATAAATAATAAAAAGCATGGGGTCATCTACATGAGTGCTAATGGGAATCCGCTAAGATTCGGCTGCATAATAACTCAATTAAATCTAAATGCCGTAAATTCAACTAAATATCTAGTAATTACAGTTACGAACAACTTATATGGGAACGAACACCCTACAATGTTGTGAGGAAGGGGAAACAAAGGCTGCGATTTATTGGTAGAGCACTTAGAAGATGTGACACATACAGTGAAGAGACTACCTACACTACTCTCGTACATCTTCTTGGAGTACTGCTGCGCGGTGTGGGGTCCTTACTAGATAGGCTTAATGGAGCACACTTAGAAAGTTGTAAGAAGAAGAGCACGTTTTATGTTATCGAGAAATAGGGGAGAGAGTTTCACTGACATGATACAGGATTTGGGGTGGACATCATGGAAACAACGACGTTTCTCGTTGCGGCGTATATTCTCACGAAATTTCATTCAATAACTTTCTCCTCCGAATACAAAAATATTTTGTTGCCGTCTACCTACATAGGGAGAAAGGATCATCATTAGACCACGGATTTTTAGGTCGTAAAAAAGTGTGTTTTAGGCACCTAAAATAGGATCTTTCAGTAGTTCATTTAGGCTGTATAAAACTTGAAATAGGCTCTAATAAAAATGATGCAGAGAAAATAAAAATAAATTAAAATACACAGTGTTCACAGTATGAACATCTTTTTAGTCATTAAAACAAGGAGAATGAATATTTACACCGTTACAGAGCACAGCAATCTACAACATTAATGTTGAACATAACTCCAAATTTTTTGAGTTCCTGCGAGATAAATATCTCCGTATAAAACATATGGCAATGGTTTAATTAATAAATTCGTTGTTTCACACATTCTGACCATCGTTGGTTTCACAATAAATAACCAAAATCTTTTCTAGGTTTTCTAGTGAAAAACTGTGGCGCTTGACAGTTAGAATCTATTTATACGCTGAAAAAGAACGTTCTACATCAACAGATGTGACAGGGGCGTACTTCATTTTCGGCACATGTTGGACAGGAATGCTGCAGTCAGGAGTGCTGGATTTTCCACTAAGTATGTCGGCAGCTGCACACAACTCCTTCAGGCCAGTGTTCTGCAAAACCGTTTGCATTTTTGCCCGTACTTTTTCCCCTACTTCACCTGGCGCTTCATTAATTTTCATTTTGACTTCTTCAAGCAAAGAAATATTGTCGTAGATAGGTCTCCCTGAGCCTTCCAATTGTGAAATTATTCTTGCCCTAAATGTATAGTGGGCCCTAATGTAAAATAAGTCCCGTTTTAAAGAAGAATCTTTGAGTAACGCCATTGCTCCTCCGGTATATTTTCAACCGCTTTCTGGACAGTTGAGAGATGCGTACTATAGTATTCTGCTGCTATCAGCCACGTGCCCCAGCGGGTGACAGCAGGCTCTGGCGGCATGTGGACATCTGGAAGCTGTTCTTTGAATGCCTGTATTCTTGATGGTGCTTTAACAAAAATTTTCTTCACCATAGATATTACTTTATTTACTTTAGGAAATTGTAGCCTTACTTGCTCTGCTATGCGGTTGATCCTATGCACTACACAAGTTACGTGCAGCATCAATGATTAGAATACTTTTAATAGTTGAAACGCTTCTATCATATATGCAGCAGCATCAGTGACGGCCAGAAGCACCTTATTCTCATCCACTCCGTTTGGGTATAGCACCTTAAGCCCATTGTTCACAAACTCTGCTATTGTTTGTTGGTTAGTTTTTGCAAGCTGTTTTGAGTAATCAAATGAGCCCTGGATGGAGCATCTGGATCTAGCTTCCCAATAATCAGGTTTGCAATGTAACGGCCAAGACTGTCTGTAGTTCATCCACAGAAATCCATATACAAGATTATCCAACATCTTCTCGGATTCTGTGCAACGCAGCATTGTAAGCTGAATCCACATAATTCTTACGTAAAGTTGCAGGAATGGACTGATGGCAGTACTTCTCAAGAAAACCTCTGAAAATAGGGTTTTCTAGTTTCCGAAAGGGGATGTTTGCTGCCAAAAATGCATGACGCAAAGCACTGCAGAACTTGTTTTTTTCGGAGGATTCGCCAGAGTTATTGGTTAAAAGAATTTGCTTCAATTTTGACTTTCGTTCAACATTAGCTTTATGTGCGATTCCACCTCCCTTCTGAGTTAAGTGAGATTTCTTAACACTCGAAACCTAATACGAGAGAAAAGGGAAATGCAATTTAGAATCGCATATAAAGAGTATTTCGTATTACTAAAGGATAGCGATAAAAAAGAATCCTAAGTGACAGGAAAATAAGAAGTCTCAGAAAAACATCAACTAACCTCCTAGTTGCATGCTTGGCAGAAAATAATTTTCCCATTTGTTGTATAATGCGGAAAATCTTGCAGCCACTGCCTTATATAAGTAGACTTTGAACTAGCTCTTTTCGGCATGGCGTAGTATTCTCACACAGAAATTAGAATTTATTTTGCACTTAGAATGTCAGTAACACTTAACACGTCGGTCGCTACACAATGTACATTATACTGATTTGTTTTCGCTGGGAAAAAGTGAAAGATGACTTGCTTTTTTTTTCTTTTACTGCGTTGCATAAAAGCGGGAGGGGAAGTACCGTACTCGTTGCTGGACATATGGCACCTGACAGGTGGCCGCCTCTTCTGAACAAGCGAATGGAATCTACCGGTGCTTCAGATGAAAACATCTCACTACTGGCAAATTATTTTTGGAACCGGAAAATTCACGTATAATACCTTTCACGAAACAGAGTAGTTTGATAGGACTGCCTCTAGGTAGCAGCGAGAAAATGCGCGAAGGGCAGTAATTTAGCTATAGAGGGCGTCTACGATTAACATTGTGATTTTTTAATCCGTGCTCAGCTTAAGGCCTATGAAACCGTTTCTTTGCAAAAATACACAGCTGGCCAGAATCGTACGAACGAAATATTTTCAAATATAACATTTAGTACTGTCACGTTCGATTCTAATGTGTAACTCAAATCTTTGACCGGTACCCATTCGCTCACCGAAGTGTGTACTTGGATGGATGACCATTCAACCGTGCCGAGTGCTGTTGGTAGTAAGGCAAGCAAAGGAATTGTAAACAGTCTCTAACGACCTTCGCCTTCGACGAGAAGTAAAGCCCTAAGTTTACTTCCTTCTAATCTTTGAAAACACAAGAACTCTATGTCAGATTAACGAAATAGGTACTTTTTACGATTTTGGTGCCGAAATAGGAAAAATTAGGAGTCAACGTCGAAATACGCAATTTTAGGTCCTATAGAACTAACGGTATTCAGTTTAGTTAGTCACGAAACGCTTAACTACCAACTTATAAGCAAATTGGAGCTTAGGAAAGAAATAGGTTTTAACCTAAAGATTCGTGATCTATTTTTTACATATGAATAATAAAACACCTATAAAGAGTATTTGGTATTAACAGGGATAGCGATATACAAAAATAAAAAAAGATCAAAGTGTTAGGCAAATACGAAGCATGAGCGCATATCAACTAGCCTCCTTGCTGCACGCTGGGCAGAAAATATTTTTTCCATCTGTCGTATAGTGTGGAAAAACTTGGAGCCAGTGTCTTATATGATGAAATAGACACTTTTTAGCATATTAAAGCCGAAATAGGCACTAACGTCGAAATAGGCTTCTTTAGGTCCCGTAGAATTAACGCTATTAAGTGTAAATAGGCATGAAACGCATAAGTACAAATTTTTATGCAAATAGGAACTCAGGAACAAAATAGGTTTTTACCTAAAATCCGCGGTCTAATCATCATAATAAAATAAGGGAAATCAGAGGCCACACAGAAATAAATAGGCGTTCGCTTTTTCCACGCTCTGTTAGAGAGTGGAAAATAGAGAATTATTATGAAGGTGGTTCAATGAACCCTCCTCCAGACACTTAAGTGTGATTTGCAGAGTATCCATATAGACGCAGACGTAGTATCCATATATACACAGATGTAGATCTAGAGTAAGGTGTACAAAATTTTGAACAATGATTAGCCTCAAAAGTATTTCAATAGAGAATCCTTCAATGTAGTGGAAGTAGTATTGTGTCTCTTACAAATGCTGTTGACAGCAGTTGTCTTGCTCACTCAATTTTTGAAATTAAAAAAAAAATAATAGAAAAATAGAATTAAATTGTAACCCTAAATCAGAGAGCAGTTTCACCTGAAATGCGGTTCCCACTTAGTGCTCTTTGTACATCATTGACGTACCAGCATTCCAGCTGCGGCGGTACTTCGTTTCTAATTTTAAATATTTAAGTACTTTATTTTGCATAACAATGTCAATACCATTTCTACTCCATTGTTAGAGCTGAAATTTTCAAGCAACCAGGGAAAATATTTGCAGGGTTGATATTGTTCACAATACTCAAGGCTACGGTGTGGCTACAGCGTATTTTTCCGATCTGTAGCAGTAGATGTAAAAAACCTTCGATAGTTTTAGATCCTGGAAAATGTTCCACTAGAAAACCATAAAAATACAAGAGAAAGGGAGATCTGTGGCGAAGGAATTAGTTTATATATTACCACTGCTGACTACAACACTGTTCGTGTTCACTAACTTTTACCAATAGAAAAAGATTGTGTTGTTGTTGTGGTCTTCAGTCCAGAGACTGGTAGGATGCAGGTCTCCATGCTACTCTATCCTGTACAAGCTTCTTCATCTCCAAGTAACTACTGTAACCTACATCTCTTGGTCTCCGTCTACGACTTTTACCCTCCACGCCGTCCTCCAAAACTAAATTGGTGACCCCTTCATGCCTCAGAACATGTCCTACCACTGCTGACGACAACATTGTTCGTGTTCACTAACTTTTACCAATAGAAAAATATTGTGTTGTTGTTGTGGTCTTCAGTCCTGAGACTGGTTTGATGCAGGCCTCCATGCTACACTATCCTCTGCAAGCTTCTTCATCTCCAAGTAACTACTGCAACCTACATCTCTTGGTCTCTGTGTACGACTTTTACCCTCCATGCTGTACTCCAAAACTAAATTGGTGATCCCTTGATGCCTCAGAACATGTCCTACCAACTGATCCCTTCTTCTAGCCAAGTTGTGCCAGAAATTCCTCTTCTCCCCAATTCTACTCAGTACCTCCTCATTAGTTATATGATCTACCCACCTAATCTTGAGCATTCTTCTGTAGCACCACATTTCGAAAGCTTCTATTCTCTTCTTGTCTAAACTATCGTCCATGTTCCACTTGCATACATGGCTACACTCCATACAAATACTTTCAGAGAAGACTTCCTGGCACTTAAATCTATACTCGATGTTAACAAATTTCTCTTCTTCAGAAACGCTTTTCTTGCCATCGCCAGTCAACATTTTATATCCTCTCTACTTTGGCAATCAACAGTTATTTTACTTCCCAAATAGCAAAACACATCTACTACTTTACGTGTCTCATTTCCTAATCTAAATCCGTCTGCATCACCTGATTTAATTCGACCATATTCCATTATCTTAGTTTTGCTTTTGTTGATGACCATCTTATATCCCTTTTTCCAGACACTGTCCTTTCCGTCCAACTGCTCTTCCAGGTGTTTCGCTATCTCCGACAAAATTACAATGTCATCGGCAAACTTCTCCATGGATTTTAATTCCTACTCCAAATTTGTCTTTTGTTGCCTTTACTGCTTGCTCAATATACAGTTTGAATAACATTGGGGATAGGCTACAACCCTCTCTCACTCCCTTCCCAACCACTGCTTCCCTTTCATACCCCTCGTCTCTTATAACTGTCATCTGGTTTCTGTATAAATTGTAAACAGCCTTTCGCTCCCTGTGTTTTACCCCTGTCACCTCCAGAGCCTTTCGCTCCCTGTGTTTTACCCCTGTCACCTCCAGAATTTGTAAGCGAGTATTCCAGACAACACTGTCAAAAGCTTTCTCTAAGTCTACAAATGCTAGAAACATAGGTTTGTCTTTACTGAATACATATTCTAAGATAATTCGTAGGGTCAGTATTGCCTCACGTGTTAGTACGTTTCTACAGAATCCAAACTGATCTTCCCCGAGGTCGGCTTCTACCACTTTTTCCATTAGTCTGTAAAGAATTCGTGTTAGTATTTTGCAGCCGTGACTTATTAAACTGACAGTTCAGTAATTTTCACACCTGTCCACACCTACTTTCTTTGGGATTGAAATTATTATGTTCTTCTTTAAGTCTGTGGGTATTTCAGCTGTCTCATACATCTTGTTCACTAGATGGTAAAGTTTTGTCAGCTCTGACTTTCCCAAGGCTATAAGTACAGGGCTATTACAAATGATTGAAGCGATTTCATAAATTCACTGTAGCTCCATTGATTGACATATGGTCACGACACACTACAGATACGTAGAAAAACTCATACAGTTTTTTTCGGCTGAAGCCGCACTTCAGGTTTCTGTCGCCAGAGCGCTCGAGAGCGCAGTGAGACAAAATGGCGACAGGAGCCGAGAAAGCGTATGTCGTGCTTGAAATGCACTCACATCAGTCAGTCATAACAGTGCAACGACACTTCAGGACGAAGTTCAACAAAGATCCACCAACTACCAACTCCATTCGGTGATGGTATGCGCAGTTTAAAGCTTCTGGATGCCTCTGTAAGGGGAAATCAACGGGTCGGCCTGCAGTGAGCGAAGAAACGGTTGAACGCGTGCGGGCAAGTTTCACGCGTAGCCCGCTGAAGTCGACGAATAAAGCAAGCAGGGAGCTAAACGTACCACAGCCGACGGTTTGGAAAATCTTACGGAAAAGGCTAAAGCAGAAGCCTTACCGTTTACAATTGCTACAAGCCCTGACACCCGATGACAAAGTCAAACGCTTTGAATTTTCGGCGCGGTTGCAACAGCTCATGGAAGAGGATGCGTTCAGTGCGAAACTTGTTTTCAGTGATGAAGCAACATTTTTTTCTTAATGGTGAAGTGAACAGACACAATGTACGAATCTGGGCGGTAGAGAATCCTCACGCATTCGTGCAGCAAATTCGCAATTCACCAAAAGTTAACGTGTTTTGTGCAATCTCACGGTTTAAAGTTTACGGCCACTTTTTCTTCTGCGAAAAAAACGTTACGGGACACGTGTATCTGGACATGTTGGAAAATTTGACGCATACCACACCTGGAGAACGACAGCGCCGACTTCATCTTTAAACAGGATGGTGCTCCACCGCACTTCCATCATGATGTTCGGCATTTCTTAAACAGGAGATTGGAAAACCGATGGATCGGTCGTGGTGGAGATCATGATCAGCAATTCATGTCATGGCCTCCACGCTCTCCCGACCTTACCCCATGCGATTTCTTTCTTTGGGGTTATGTGAAAGATTCAGTGTTTAAACCTCCTCTACCAAGAAACGTGCCAGAACTGCGAGCTCGCATCAACGATGCTTTCGAACTCACTGATGGGGACATGCTGCGCCGAGTGTGGGAGGAACTTGATTATCGGCTTGATGTCTGCCGAATCACTAAAGGGGCACATATCGAACATTTGTGAATGCCTAAGAAAACTTTTTGATTTTTTGTATGTGGGTGCAAAGCATTGTGAAAATATCTCAAATAATAAAGTTATTGTAGAGCTGTGAAATCGCTTCAATCATTTGTAATAACCCTGTAGTTCTAATGGAATGTTGTCTACTCACGGATCCTTGTTTCAACTTAGGTCTTTCACTGCTCTGTGAAAATTTTCACGCAGTATTATATCTCCCATTTCATCTTCATTTACGTCCTCTTCCATTTCCATAATACTGCCCTCAAGTACATCGCCCATGTATAGACCCTTTATGTAGTCCTTCCACCTTTCTGCTTTCCCTTCTTTGCTCAGAACTGGTTTTCCATCTAAACTCTTGATATTCACACAAGTGGTTCTCTTCCTCCAAAAGTCTCTTAATTTTCCTGTAGGCAGTATCTATCTTACCCTTAGTGAGATATGTCCCTACATTCTTACATTTGTCCTCTAGCCATCCCTGCTGAGCCATTTTGCACTTCCTGTCGATCTCATTTTTAAGACGTTTGTACTCCTTTTTGTCTGGTTCATTTAGTTCATTTTTATATTTTATCCTTTCATCAATAAAATGCAATATCTCTTCTGTTACCCAAGTATTTCTACAAGCCCTCGCCTTTTTACCTTTTCGATCCTCTGATACATTCACTATTTCATCTTTCAGAGCTACCCATTCTCCTTCTACTGTATTTCTTTCCCCCGTTTTTGTCAATCGTTCCCTAATGCTCTCTCTGAAACTCTCTACATCCTCTGGTTTAGTCCGTTTATCCAGGTCCCATTTCCTTAAATTCCTACCTTTTTGGAAGTTTTTTCAGTGTTAATCTACAGTTCATAACCAATGTGGTCAATGTCCAAATCTGGCCTGGAAATGTCTTGCAATTTAAAACCTGGTTCCTAAATCTCTGTCTTAGCACTATATAATATATCTGAAACCTTCCACCAGTGCCTCCAGTCCGCTTCCACGTATACAGCCTTCTTTCATGATTCTTAAACCAAGCGTTAGGTTATTCTCTGTAAAAAATTCTACCAGGCGGCTTCTTCTTTAATTCCTTACACCCATTCCATATTCACCAACTCCTTTCCCTCCTCTTCCTTTTCCGACTATCGAATTCCAGTCACCCATGACTATAAAATTTTCGTCTCCCTTCCCTATCTGAATAATTTCTTTTATCTTATCATACATTTCTTCAATCCCTTCGTCATCTGTGGAGCTAGTTGGCATATAGACCTGTACTACAGTGGTAGGCGTGGGCTTCGTGTATATCTTGGCTACAATAATGCGTTCACTATGCTGTTCGCAGTAGCATACCCGCGCTCCAATTTTTTATTCATTATTAAACCTACTCCTGCATTACCTCTATTTGATTTTTTATTTATAATCTTGTATTCACCTGACCAGAAGTCTTGTTCCTCCTGCCATCGAACTTCACTAATTCCCACTATATCTAACTTTGATCTATCCTTTTCCCTTTTTAAATTTTCTGACCTACCTGCCCTTCTACGTTATCTGACATTCCACGCTACGATCCGTAGAATGAGGGTTTTCTTTCTCCTGATAACTACGTCCTCCTGTGTAGTCTCCGCCCAGAGATCTGAATGGGAACTATTTTATGTGCGGAATATTTTACCCAAGAGGACGCCATCATGATTTAACCATACAGTAAAGCTGCATGCCCTCGGGAAAAATTATGGCTTTAGTTTCCCTTGCTTTCAGCCGTTTGCAGTAACAGCACAGGAAGGCCGTTTTGGTCGATGTTGCAAGGCCAGATCAGTCAATCATCCTAACTGTTGCCCCTACAACTACTGAAAAGGCTGCTGCTTCAGGAACCACAAGTTTGTCTGGACTCTCAACAGGTACCTCTCCTATCTGTATCGCTGAGGCACGCAAGCCTCCCCACCAACGGCAAGGTCCATAAAATTGAACAAAATTGGAAGCATCGATCATATAGAATTTAGAGTCAGTAGTTTAATTTCATTCAGTGGCTCCTTACGTCACAAACGTTGAACATTGCACGTGCTATGATTAATGATTTGCATTGCACTGGTAACTTTATAGGCAAAACATTTTACCACTTCACTGTACATAGCGGTAGATCTCAACTGGTAAAATACATCACGTCTTGACTGTCTGTAACAATTGTATCTCAAGGCAATTCAACAGCGGACTACACAGTTTACATAACCCCCAAGACAAAAATCCTTTAGTATTTTTAAAATTCTAAGTTCCTCTCACACACACACACACACACACACACACACACACACACACACACACACACACACACATCATACACCCAACACACCTAATACAGCGCACAAAACACCCACCCCACGCACTACAAGACTGCATGATTCTGTGGTCTGAGACAGTGCGAGATTTATGATGACAGTTCCTTCTGTACCACTAACACCTTGTAAGTATGTGTGGTTCACATATTCCTACTTTAATTCCACTCTGTTCAGTATACACAATTCCAGTCATATATGATTGTGATTCCTCATATCACATGGTTTAAGGCATACATCAGATGGTTATTTACATAGCACCATCCATCTACCAGAAGAGCTGATGCCATCTTACATATTAATGTATATGTAAGAGTCCTTAAACTATGAATATACACTTTCTTGATACTAAAATAATAAGAAAGTAAGTGCAGGTCGCAGACGAACAAAAATGCGAGACAGGCTACATTTTAATTCTTTGGGATTTTGCCTATTGTATGCCATGGTTTGGTCCATGGTAACAGGCAGCCCATGATTATAGTCCCTTCCATAGACATTTCGAAGATCTGTCCTAAATTTTGTCACATGTACTGAATGAATGGCATGGAAGGTACATATGGAGTGCATTTCATGAGAAAGACTTTTTTTATAGATGCTGTATGTCAGAACAGCGATGTATCAATTACAGCAATGGATGCACCTAACATTAAACTCTATGAATCTATAACAGTTGTTAGTCCTAAAGCATCAAGTGTACTGCCATCTGAACAGCACATAATTGTGAAAGCCATAAATGTGCTAAGTCTCTTTGCTGAAGCAACAACTGAACTATAAAGTCTCTTTGATATTGCACATTTAAGAACTACTAAGACTCTCTCTCCAACAGCTGAATTGTTAAGTCTCATTGTATGTGTGTATGATGTGGTTAAAGATATTAAAACTTGTAAACAAACATTGTCTATTAATATATATTATGATACAATGGTTATGCAGGGTGTTCCATTTATCTGATGCCTATGGGGAGCAGTAGATGTCGGGCAGCGAGGGCTCCATTGCCAGCAGTAAGATGCTGTGTCGCCCATCTACTGCTGTGGTATGACATGATTACATTAAAAATATAAGCAAATAAATTTTGTACTCACGCATCTCATGCAAGGAGATGCTGGAACTGTCAGCCATTATTTTCCATGTGTTTCTGAATATCTACTCAAGGAATTATTAATCATACAATCTAATACTCTTTGAGATATTGAATTAATTGATTCACAGATATTATCCTTGAGTTCCTTTATCGACTGAAGACTTGTTGTGCACACTTTGTCATTCAGTGCACCCCACAACTAAAAACAGCATGGAGTTAAATCAGGACTGCTAGTGGGGCAGATATTGTTACAAATCATTCTGTCATCGAACACATCATGAATTGTGTGAAAAGAAACATTGGCTGTGTGAACGCTTGTGAACCCTGTTGAAAAATGCAAAGATTCGTTCTTTTTCACTCAGTTCTTTAAAAAACAGCCTCAAAATGTTTTTCACAAATCTTTCACTTGTAACTGTGCGATTACAAAATTGGGCCTGTTACTCCATCGCCACTAACTGTGCACCACACCAATATTTTCTCATCATGAATGGGTTCCTCATGAAGCACTACACGTCTACCTGCACTCCAATTTCGACGGTTTTGGGAATTACAAAAATATATTTGTGTAAATGGAACCAAGCCTCGTCTGGAAACAGAATAATGTAAGGATCTGTTTCACCATCATGCACTTATTTTAAAACCCATTCGCAAAACTTAACCCTGTGTGCCGGATCACCAGGCCCAGGTTCTTCTGCTACTGATACTTTATAGAGCCTTAGCCTAAGCAGCTTAGCATCTCTTTGTACAGAGGTGCATGATATTTGTGTTTTCTGCAAAATACGTTTAAGAGACATTTTAGAGGAATATTCCAGGTGGTATGCAAATGCCATCGACCTGAACTTCTGTGAGCACTGTACGTCATTGTTAACGCTTCTTGTCTTGAATACTTCCTATTTCACGAAATTTATTCACTAATTTGTGAACTGCATCATGACTCAGAACTCCAACACCTGGAAACTACTGTTCAAACAATCTCTGTATGCACATATGATCGTAAATAAACTTTCATTATCGAATTGAATAATTCGCTCTTGGCATTGTTGTGCTCGATTGACACTGGCTGGCAAGGTGCATATCTTATTATATTGATTTTTTGTTTATTTAATTATTTAATATAAATAATTTTGATGTTTTTTGCCTTAGTATACTTTATAGAGTTCATTTCTTAAAGTATAGTATATTGGTAATGCAAATGTTTTATGAAATATTATTTTAAATTTTTTAAAGTAGTTTTTATTTATTGTACGTTTTGTAACAGGGTTTCTCAAAATTTTAGTATTTGTATCACTTGTCTCGATTTGGGTTGATTTATAAATTAATTTATAGTTAATGTATCATAATTATTATTAAATTATGTACAGAAATGAGATGTTAATCTTTTCCTAACATATATAGCTTCTTAAGAAAAAATTTAATTTTTTAAAGTTAGTTTAATTTTTTAAGTATATATTCTAACTTATTTACTCTTTAAGGGATAAGCTTTTAAGTTATTAACCTATAATTTGGCTTTTAAAATACAATAGTAAGCTTTAAACTAGCTATCCTTAACACTGCATTTTAGTTCATTATTTTATATTTTGATTTTATAGCTATTTTAGGGTTTTTATTAAGATTATTTATTTGATTTGTTAATCTTTGTAATAATGATAGAATTAGTAGATTTATTTGTATGAAAGTTTTACCTTGTAAATTTATTATAAGGAACTAGGTAAAATTGATTTCTGCCTGTTTAACAAAAACATGTCCTCTTGAAAATATTTTGAGGTCTGGCCTGCCTACTGAGCGAATTTTTAAAGAGCCTCGGTATTTTGACTGTGCAAAGGTAGCATAATCATTTATCTCTTACTTAGTGGCTGGAATGAATGACTTCAGGAGAAATCAACTGTCTCTTAATAAATTTTTTAACTTAACTTTTGACTCAAAAGGCTTAAATTCTTCTTTAGGTCAAGAACAACCTATAGAGCTTAACATTTTACTTTTATATTGTTTTTTTGTTTGTCTTTCTATATTTAATGATAATGTTTTGTTGGGATGACATGCAGAATAGATAAACTCTTCATTATTATATCACTGATTTATCTTGGTTATTTTGATCCATAATTTATGATCATAAGATTAAGTTATCTTAGGGATAACAGCATAATTATTTTTGAGAGCTAATATCGACAAAGCAGATTGTGACCTTGATGTTGGATTAAGAAAAATTTTGGGTGCAGGAGCGCAGTGATTAGACCTGTTTGACCTTTAAATTCTTGCATGATCTGAGTTTAGACTGGCGTGAGCCAGGTCGATTTCTATCCTAAGACTATTAACCCATTATGTACGAAAGGACCATATGGTTAAAATATTTTTATTACATTGATTAATGTTAATTAATTTACTATATCGACAGATTAATGTGTTGAATTTAGTATTCATTTATGTACATTTTATTCTACAAAAAGTATTGATACTATATGATTTATTTATGTTTATTTTAAATTTTCTTTTGTTAGTTATTAGTGTTGCTTTTTTAACATTGTTGGAGCGAAATGTTTTAGGTTATATTCAGATTCGTAACGGCCCAAATAAAGTAGGATTTGTAGGGATTCCACAGTCTTTTAGAGATGCTATTAGGAGTAGCCTGTTCCTATTATATCTAATTATTTACTTTATTATTTTTCTCCTGTATTGAATTTAATAATTTCTTTGGTTGTTTGAGTAATTTTTCCCTACTTAAGTTATATATGTTCTTCCTCTTATGGTTTTTTGTTTTTTTTATGCTGCACTAGATTAGGTGTTTATACTGTTATAATTGCTGGTTAATCTTCTAATTCAAATTATTCTTTGTTAGGCTCTCTTCGTTCTGTTGCTCAAACAATTTCCTATAAAGTTTGATTGGCTTTGATTTTATTATCTTTAATTGTTTTGATTGATTGTTTTAACATGTTTGATTTTGTAAGCTATCAGCTTTATTTTGATTTATTAATATTTCTTTCCCTTTAGCTTTAGCTTGTTTTGCTTCTTGTTTGTCTGAAACTAATTGGACCCCTTTTGATTTTGCTGAAGATGAATCTCAGTTAGTTTTAGACTCTAATATTGAATATGGTGCAGGTGGTTTTACTTTAATTTTTTGCTGAATATACTAAAACTGTTTTTATGAGAATATTGTTAGCTATGATTTTTTTAGGTGTTGATTTTTATTCTTTTACATTTTTTTATTAAGCTTACAAATTACATCTTTTGGGTTTATTTGAGTTCGAGTTACTTTACCACAAATTCGTTATGGTAAGTAGATATACTTGGCTTGAAAGGACTGCTTACCTTTATCTTTGACTTTTTTATTTTCTTTGTTGATTTAAAGATTTTATTTATTTCATTCAATTAATCAAATTTTTTGAGAGAAGTTAATAGAAGAATTAAACTTCTTTTCAAAACATATGCTTTTCCTAAGCTAATTAACTTATTTATTTTATTCCTTAATAGGCTTATGTCATGCGTTTGCAACATGGACATTAATTAAGAAGTATGTAAAGTTGATAATTGTTAAAATCTGTCCTGTTATAATATATGGTTCTTCAACTGTCGTTTACCAGTTCATTTTAATAAACATACGACAACTACTATAATTCAGAATAAGTTCTGATTAATAGGGTAATATTGAATACCTCCGAATGGTGTTTTGTTATAGAATGGTAAAATTATTGGGATTCTAATTGATACAAATAAAGTAATAACACCTCCTAATTTATTAGGAATTGATCGTGGAATTGTATATCCAAATAGGAAGTATCATTCTGGCTGTATGTGAACTGGAGTTACTAATGGATTGACAGGTACAGAATTATCTGGGTCTCCTAGAAGGTAAGGAGTAATTAGGGATAATATAATTAATAATGATGTTATTAATACAAGGGTGACAGAATCCTTGAAATTGAGTGTGGGTGGAATGGAATTTTTTCGATATCTCCATTTAATCGTAAAGGGTTATTAGACCCTGTTTGATGAAGAAAGAATGAGTGGATTGCTGCCATAGCTGCAATTATAAACGCTAAAATCACATGAAATGTAAAGAATCGATTAAATTTTGCGGTGTCAACAGCGAACCCTCCTCATACTCATTGAACTAAATCTGTTCCTAAATATGGAATTGCTGATAATAAATTAGTAATTACTGTAACACCTCAGAATGATATTTGACCTCGAGGTAAAACATATCCTATAAATGCAGTTGGTATAACTGATATATAAGATCCATAGTAGATTCCTCGTCCTACATGTAAGTAAATGCAAATGAAAAATGTAGATGCTCCAGTTACATATAAAGTTCGAATGATTCAACCATTATTTACGTCCCGGCAGATGTGTACCACACTACTAAATGCTATTTCAATATTTGACGTACTGCGTATAGCTAAAAATAGTCCAGTTATTATTAAACACAGTCGTAGTAGGGACCCAAAATTTCATCAAAATAAGATGTTTGTTGGTGCAGGAAAGTTAACTAAGGAGTTGTTAATAATTTTAATTAAAAGATGTCTCAATCATAAGGATTTATTCATTAGTAAGTTACCTTATTTTACGACTAGGCCCCTGGTTAATATTACGAATTTTAACTACTGCTAATAGTGCTAAAAATAAATAAATTATCATCATAATTGTACTAATAAATGTTGGTCTATTATATAATTTTTCTAAAGATATTGTTATTTCTTGTAAGTCTATTGAGTTATTAATATTTATAGTTTTGGTATTTTTGAAGAAGTTTATAAATATTGTTATGTCTAAAATAATTAGTGTTGATATGATAAGACTCATTGTTAAAGTGATAATTTAGTAACTGATTTAGGTTGAAATATTTCGTTTGATGCAATTTGTCTAATATAAGTAAATAGAACTAATACACCACCAATAAACTTTAAGAATAAAATGTATGATAGCCAATAACTTTCCATTATTGTTCCTGTTATTGGTCCAACCAGGGATGTTTGGAGGATAATGAGTATTATTGATATCGGGTGTCTTAATTTAATAAAAATAATATTTATTACATTTGATAGTCATATAATTATTATTTTAATCAGTTCAGGGGTTACTCTATTTAAAATATCGGTTTTTGGGACCAACAAAGGAAGCTTTTTCACCTCTGAAGTTTTAAGAGTGGGAGTTAGACTTATTTCCGGTTTACAAGACCAGTGGTTTTTTTTTAAACTATTAAAACTAATGTTTATATTCTCTATTTTTACTTCTTTATTGGTATATTTTGCTGGTGTTTGTGTTTTTTATTCTAAACATAAGCATTTATTAATGATTATTCTGAGATTGGAATATATTGTTCTTTCTTTATTTATATTAATTGTTGTTTTTCTTATTGAATTTGATCGATTATTTTTTCCTGTTGTTTTTTTAGTTTTTTCTTTTTGTGAAGGGGCTTTAGGTCTTTCTAATTTGGTTTCAATAATCCATTCTCATGGTAATGATTTTTTAATTGTTTTGGTTTATCTTTCTGCTAAAGTATTTATATACAACTGTGTTTTTATCCCTCTTTGTTCATTAAATAATTGTTGATGGTTGGTTCACTCTTTACTGTTCCTGTCAAGTTTTGTTTTTATGATTTGTGTATATTCATACGTTGATTTTAATATAATTCGATATTATTATGGTATTGATTATTTTTCTTTTGGTTTAATTTTGTTGAGTTTTTGAATTTGTTCTTTAATGATTACTGCTAGAGGTTCAATTTATTTAAGTTCTTATCATTCTAATTTTTTTGTTTTTATGGTTTTGATTTTAATAATTATACTTTATTGTTCATTTGCTAGATTAAGTCTTCTTTCTTTTTATATATATTTTTTTGAGGCTAGATGGGTTCCTTCTTTGCTTTTGATTTTAGGTTGAGGTTATCAACCTGAGTGGCTGCAGACTGGTGTTATTTAATTTTTTATACTTTGGTTGCTAGATTGCCTTTCTTGTTAGTTTCATTTAGGGTTTATGATTTTTCTAATACGTTATGTTTCCCTTTAATTGTTGATTTTGGTTCTTATTATTATTTTATATTTTATGATTTTTTAATTTTGGCCTTCTTAATTAAGATGCCAATATTTTTGGTTCATTTAGGACATACTAAGACCCATGTAGAGCCTCCTATTTCTGGTAGAATAATTCTTGCTGGTGTTTTATTAAAGCTATGTGGTTATGGTATTTTTCCTGTAATAAGGGTTATTTCTTATTTGGGGTTGAAGTTGAATTATTTCTGGTTGTCTTTGGGTTTATCTGGTGAAGTTATGGTTATGTTTATTTGTTTTCATTAGGTTGATTTAAAGTCCTTAATTGCTTATTCTTCTGTCACTCATATAAGAATGGTTATTGGTGGATTAATAACTATGAATTCATGGGGTTGTATGGGTTCACTTTCTTTAATAGTTGGTTATGGTTTATGTTCTTCTGGACTGTTTGGCTTATCTAATATTTTTTATGAGCGTTTAGGTAGATGAAGATTATTAATTAACAAGGGTATGATTAATTTGATATCTAGAATGGCTTTGTGGTGATTCCTCTTTAGATCATCAAATATGGCTGCTCCTCCATCATTGAATTTGTTAGGTGAGCTTAGACTAATAAGTAGAATTGTGTCTTGATCTACTTTTAGATTTTTGCTTTGATTTTTTTATATTTTTTAGAGCTGTTGAAACTTTATATATATATATATATATGTATATGTATGTATTTCTTCTTTGGTAATTTACTATAGAGAGGATTATATGTCAGTTGAAAAATTATAAATCTTTTTATTATTATTGTTTTAATGTTTATTCTTTCAATAGGGTTTTTAATTATTAGTCCTAAATTTATTAGAATTTTAGTAGGATGGGATGGTTTAGGTTTGGTTTCTTATTGTTTAATTATTTATTACCAAAAAATAAAATCTTATAATGCTGGTATGTTAATGGCTGTTTCTAATCAGATTGGTGATGTCACTATTTTAATGTCTATTGCTTGAATATTACATTTTGGTTGTTGAAAGTATAGTTATTATTAAGATTTTATTTCTAGTTCTTTTCAAATAAAGCTTACTACTATATTAATTGTTTTGGCAACTATAAATAAGAGAGCTCAGATTTCTATTTCTTGTTGACTTCCGGCTGCTATAGCTGCTCCTACTCCTGTTTCTGCTTTAGTTCATTCTTCTACTCTTGTTACTGTGGTAGTTTACTTACTGATTTGTTTTAGACCAATAGTAGATACTTGTAATTGTGGTTGAATTTTACTTTTAATTGGTTGTATAACTATGTTTATAGCTGGATTGGGTGCTAATTTTGAATTAGATTTAAAGAAAATTATTGTTATTTCTGCTTTAAGACAACTTGGTTTAATAATGAGAATTTCGTCTATAGGTTATTCAAAGCTTGGTTTTTTCCATTTATTGGTTCATGTTTTATTTAAGGCATTGTTATTTATGTGTGCAGTTTCAATAATTCATAATTTAAAGGATTCTCAGGATATTTGTTTTATGGATTCAGTTGTTATTTATATACCTTTAACTTCTGTTTGTTTTATGTTTCTAGTTTATCTTTGTGTGGTATACCTTTTTTAACTGGGTTTTATTCAAAGAACTTATGTCTTGAAATAGTTTGTTTGAGATGGATTAATTGTTTATTTTTTCCTTTATTTTTTCTACTGTTTTAACAACTTCCTATTTTTTTCGTTTATTTCATTATTTAATATCTGGAGACAATAATTTTTATTCAAGATTTTCTTTTGATGATAAGGGTTATTATATTTCATTTGGTATAATTGGTTTTTTATTTGTTGCTGTTTTTAGTAGTAGTCTTTTTATCTTGATTGATTTTCCCTATTCCTTTTGTGATTCCTTTGCCTTATTATTTAAAGTTTTTGGTGATTACAGTCATTGTTTTGGGTGCTTCTTTGGGTTATCTTATTTCTAAGTCTTATTTTGCTCTTAATTTATTTTATTGAAGTGTACTTTCTTTTGTAGATTTGCTGGTTCTATTTGATTTATACCTTTCCTTTCAACTAAGTTTGTTAGATAAATTCCTTTGAAGTTAGGTTGTGATTCATCAAAATCATTTGATTATGTTTGGGGTGAGTTGTTTGGTGGTCAGGTTTTATACAGATTATTTATTTATGTAATTGGTTATATTCAAGGTTGATATGATTCGAATTTTAAGATCTATCTTTCAGCTTTTAATTTTTGGATATTTATTTTAGTTATGTTATTTTTCTTATACCTAAATATCTTATGATTAGAGCGTGACACACACGACGTGAAGGAGGAATTTTTACATTTAAGTGTTTATAAATATGAATACATTATTTTTACAGTGAAAATGTAATATTTTATTTAAACTATATAAATTACAGAAAAGTGAATGGAGTTTAACCGCTAATATAAAAAGTTTGCAGCTTTCATATTGGCTTTACATTTCCTTAATTCGAACTTTATAGTTCAGTTATATTATTAACAGTAATATGCCTCTTTTTGGCTTCAATTAATAAGTGTATATTATTTATCAATCTATCAGGTCAAAACTGACTGCAGTATTTCGCTTCTTATTGTATTTAAGGTTAACTGATTATATGAGTACTTTTTGAATGCAACCCAAATGTTATAGTCACTAAACTATTTATTCTGCTCATTGTAAGGCTCTTTGATTTCATTTGTGGTATAGTCCCCCTAATAGGACTAGGATGAAAAATATTGTTAATACTGTTCAGATTATAACATGTGATGTTTTAAATATAATTACAATTGGTAGAATTAGTGCAATTTCTATATCAAAGATTAGGAAAATTACTGCGATTAAGGAGAATCGAAGGGAGAATGGTATTCACGCTGATCTTTTTGGATCAAACCCACATTCAAATGGTGGTCTTTTTTCCCAGTCATTAATTAATTATTTAATAGTGTTGTTGTAAGGATTATAATAATTATTGGGATAATAAATCTAATACAAACTCTTATAGATAGAACTAAGCTAAAAGCTTCAAGCTAAAACCCAAAAAAAAGAAAAAAAAAGAGGGAGGGCATAGTACGGTCCCATGAAACCCATTCGACAGACATGCTCGTCTTCCGTGGCTCTCCTGCAACACCCCAGGCAGGCGGTCATCAGATAAATGAACACCATGTACATTGTTAATATACATTTTGTATATTGTGAACTATGGAAAGCAAATCATCAGTTATATGTAAAAACCTTACACATGGGGCATCAATAAGCTTATCATTTGTAGTTGTAATAGGAAGTTCCACTTACACCACTAGATTACATTCATGTAATAATACAGCTATACCACGTTTCAAGACTGTATTGTAAATAATAATAATTACAAGGACTCTTAAAGAGGAAATTCAGAGGTCATGTTCTACTGTCGGTTCCGTTCTAAAAATTCTAGGCGACAAAGTTTAAATGCAGTCGAGTTAAAACTGTTTCAGTAACTAAAGCACAATTAACTTTATTTATGCAAAAATTAAGAAGATTGTAAATTATTAAACGACACAGGTATATATATGCAGTTGCATAGAGACACTTTGCACCGAGCAACCAACCTGTTCACGTCAGTCAAACGCCTGCTTGTGTTGTGCCTCGGATGATGTCAGAGTACGACAGACTTGAATGCGTTTTCGGTAAAAGTAGGAAGTGAACTCGCGAGGACTCACACCATCCTAGATCGCTCACATCTCATGAAAGGAACTGTTCGTGTGCCGCCCATAATGTCAACAAAATCGCATGGCAAGTGAAGAGAACATTTTCCACTTTTGAGGCGAGTTATTAACTTCTCATGATTAGAAGTCAAGGCGATAGACTATTTTACTTGGAACTGCCCCAAGAGGTCGCCTCTGACCCGTTAATAGTGCGGTTTCCTATAGGTAAGTTAGATAGAATATTAGTAGTTATATTTTGTATTATAGAATACTAATACTTAAATTTAGAACGTTTACAGAATATATCAATCAGTTAAAATTCAAAGCTTTTATTTATAGTTACCCTCCCCAATCCTGCAGAGTAAACTTTTCTTTCAGTGAGTACGAAGCTAACTGGAAGTTATGGTCAGCATGTTCTGCATCGCTTTCTAGCTGACTGCGAAAGTAGTTTCCAGGCTATTGTAAATTATGAAGGTAATAGTAAAGCATGCACAGACAGTTAAAGTGTCTTTTCATAATGACATAAAGGAGTAACGACCATTGGGATTATTTACTCGCTGCCTCACAATATCTTGACTTTTTTTCAGTCTGCAAGGAGAACATTTTTGCAGGTCATAGGTTATTTTAGTATGCAACTGTAGATTCTCAAATGATCTGACAATCAAGAACTTTCCCACAATGGGAACAGGAGACTCCACTGTGTTTGTTAAAATAAGAATGCAATTTTTACTATTTTATTCTCAGCATTTGTTTTAAATAGAGCACATGTGGACTTAAATTTAGGACAATGAGACGTCGTTCCAACGCTATCACAAACAGTGTACTACTGGAGGGAGATCAGAACTTCTATCTCCCACCTCATCTAAGGCATTTGAATCAAAAGTATGCATGAGCCATGTCTGTGCCTTGAGCTGTCACTGGTGAAAGATGGCATCACTCCAGGGTCAATTAGAGAAATTGGAGCAACGAGAAGCAGAATGCAGGAATTCTACAAGCAACTATACTTCTCTGGGCGAATAGTAGCTTAGGGAAACACGTTAAGTAGTTTGTATCATAAGTCTAAAAACTATCAAACATTATAAAAACTACTGATTTATGTTAAGAAAAGTTATTAAAAAATCCAGAAGTATGTGTATCATGTCTGAAATCAGCAACTCTGATAATAAAATTAAAACAATTTGGAATATCATTAAAAGAGAAACAGGTCAACCAAGAGCACAGGAAGACAGTATTACCATCAAATTGAATGAAAACTTTGTGAACAAAAAGTCAGAAGATGAAAATATTTTTAATAACCATTGTCTAAATGTTGTGGATATAGTAGGATCCAGGTGTTCATTAGAAGATGCTAGGCTGTTAATGGAAGAGGCCTTACCTATGCTATTGGATACAATTGAAATGTCACCCACTTCTCCCTCTGAAATTAGGAAAATAATAAACTTGCTTAAAAGCAAAAACTCACATGGAATTGATGGCATTTCCAGCAAAATACTAAAAGCTTGTTCTCAACAGATAAGTAAGATTCTCAGCCACCTGTGTAATAGCTCTGTGGAACAGGGCATTTTCCCTGATATACTGAAATATGTTATTGTTATGTCTTTGCATAAAAAGGGGGATAGATCTGATGTCAACAATTACCGTCCAATCTCCCTTCTAACAGCTTTATCCAAAATTTTTGAGAAAGTAATGTATTCAAGAGTAGCTTCACATATCTGTAAAAATGAAGTACTAACAAAATGTCAGTTTGGTTTCCAGAAAGGTTTTTCAACAGAAAATGCCATATATGCTTTCACCAATCAAATTTTGAATGATCTGAATAACCGAACACTACCCATTGGGATTTTTTGTGATCTCTCAAAGGCTTTTTATTGCGTAAATCATGAAATTCTGCTAGACAAGCTCAAATATTGTGTCATGAGAGGGACAGTGCACAAATGGTTCAATTCGTACCTAACTGAACGAGTGCAGAAAGTTGAAATAAGCAGTTCTCATAATATGCAAAGATCAGCACATTCCTCAAACTGGGGAACTATCAAGAATGGGGTTCCACAAAGGTCAGTCTTGGTTGTTGTTCTTAATATATATTAATGACTTACCATTCTATATTCATGAAGAGGCAAATTTAGTTCTCTTTGCTGATGATACAAGTATAGTAATCACACCTGACAAACAAGAATTGACTGATGAAATTGTCAATACTGTCTTTCAGAAAATTCCTAAGTGGTTCCTCGTAAACAGATTCTCACTGAATTTTGATAAGACACATTACATACAGTTCCGTACAGCGAATGGTATGATGCCCTTAGTAAATATAGACCTTAATCAGAAGCATATAGCTAAGGTAGAATATTCCAAATTTTTAGGTGTGTCCATTGATGAGAGATTAAATTGGAAGAAACGCATTGATGATCTGCTGAAATGTTTAAGTTCAGGTACTTATGCAATAAGGATCATTGCAAATTTTGGTGATGAACATCTTAGTAAATTAGCTTACTACGCCTATTTTCACTCACTGCTTTCATATGGCATCATATTTTGGGGTAGTTCATCACTGAGGAATAATGCATTTATTGCACAAAAGCGTGTAATCAGAAAAATAGCTGGAGTCCACCCAAGATCATCCTGTAGACATTTATTTAAGGATCTAGGGATATTCACAGTAGCTTCTCAGTATATATACTCTCTTATGAAATTTGTTATTAACAACCAAACCCAATTCAAAAGTAATAGCAGTGTGCATAACTACTATACTAGGAGAAAGGATGATCTTCAGTATTCAAGATTAAATCTAACATTGGCACAGAAAGGGGTGAATTATACTGCCACTAAAGTCTTTGGTCACTTACCAAATAGTATCAAAAGTCTGACAGATAACCAACAAGTATTTATGAAGAAATTAAAAGAATTTCTGAATGACAAGTCCTTCTACTCCATAGAGGAATTTTTAGATATAAATTAAGAAAAAAAGAAAAAACAAACAAAAAAACAATAAGAAAATAAAAAAAACAAAAAAATAAAAAGTTGTTATATTAACTTAAGTATGTTGTTAAATTAACTTCATTATGTCATGTATTGGAAAATTTGACTCGTTCCACATCATTACGAAATATCGTATTCATGATCCATAGAACTAGTAGTAATCTAATATAATCTAGGCCTAGGGCAGCAGATGGAAGAAACATCTTTCGTCACAGCTGGTAATCTGATGTCATAGACCCTATATTAGAGAACTTGGATTGTGACATCATAGATCCATATACCACGTCAGCCATCTTGGATTGTCATCTTGGATTCTGTCGTCCTAGAGCCCATTACAGAATTCCAGGTCAACCATCTTGTATTGCCATCGTCGATTCTGACGTCATAGAGCTTGTCACAGTATTCCAGATCAGCCAACATGACAATGCACCACCTTCGATTTTTAATTTGCCACCAGTTTATACTTAGGACAACATCACCACTTCCACAGTGACTATAAAATAAATAAAACAGACTCAAATCTAAATCTCAATATTAGAATAATTTGCCAGCCATGTCAATACGTCGTACAGAGGTGACTGTCTACTAAACATAGAAAGTTTACACAGTTAGTTAAATCAGATATATTCAACGAATAAGCCTACAGTTAAATAGTTCTACTTACTTTCATAAATATAAATTCTTTACAGAATCGAGTGCCTAGTCAGATTGCAACTCGCAGTGTTCTTATATAACATCAAATATGGCGGTGTGCCAGTCAATGAAATATACGTGCTTCCTGCACCACTTGTCCAAGACCTCTCCTTCTTAAAGAAACATAAGAGTATCGTAATTGTGTTTTTGTTTTATCAGCGACACAGCGCTGCAGTTCTGTGCCATAGGCTTTATTTATTTGTCACAGATTAATTATTTAATTAAGATTTCGTGTTTCCGAGGAAACTCACGCACGGCATGCAAATGTGCCTTTATATGACGTCATAGGAGTAGGGGAAATCCACCGCCAAAATTTTAATTTTTCGCCCCTTTTTGAACTTCCCACCATTTTTTTAGAGGTATGGATGGAGAAGGGGTGGGGAAATCCGATGACGATATCTATAATGTTATCGGTGACATAGTCTCTCCCCGATCTCCCACTGCTATACTGCTCACTAATAATAGTCTAATAACCCATCACTTCACCGAAATGGAGACAAACTCAGTGAGTGGCGGCGAAGTTCCACATACACTATGTGATTAAAAGTATCTGGGCACCCCCAAAAACATACGTTTTTCATATTAGGCGCCGTGTGGTGCCACCTACTACCAGGTACTCCATATTAGCGACTTCAGTAGTCATTAGACATTGTAAGAGAGCAGAATGGGGCGCTCCGCGGAATTCACGGTCTTCGAACATGGTCAGGTGATTGGGTGCCTCTTGTGGCATATCTCTGTATGCGAGATTTCGACACTCCTAAACATCCCTAGGTCCACTGTTTTGTATGTGATAGTGATGTGGAAACGTGAATCTCAAGTTGGTAAGCCTTCTTCCATTAATTCTAATTCCCTTACCTTCCCAGCTCAGCTTTGACATAGCCATTTCCAATGCAGCAGAGAACAGTTTTGGGGAGATGGGATCGCCTTGCTTGACACCCCTCATGATGCGGAATTCTTGAGTTGATTCGCCGATGTTAACATAACACAGGAATTCCAAACTGTATCAGGATCCACTGCAAGTACTATGACAGTTAGGCGAGAGGTGAGAAAACTTGGATTTAATGGTCGAGCGGCTGCTCATAAGCCACACATTATGCCGGTAATTGCCAAACAACGCCTCGCTTTGTGTAAGGAGCGTAAACATTGGACGATTGAGCAATGGAAAATTGTTGTGTGGAGTGAGAAATCACGTTATACAATGTGACGATCCGATGGCAGGGTATGGGTATGGCGAATGCCCGGTGAACGTCATATGCCCGCATGTGTAGTGCTAACAGTAAAATTCGGAGGCGGTGGTGTTCTGATGTGGTCGTGTTTTTCATTGAGGGGGCTTGCACCGCTTGTTGTTTTGCGTGTCTCTATCAGAGCACAGACCCACATTGATGTTGCAAGCACCTTCTTGCTTCAGACTGTTGAAAAGCAATTTGGGGATGGCGATTGGATCTTTCAACACGATCGAGCAGCTGTTCATAATGCACGGCCTGTGCCGGAGTGGCTACACAACAATAACATCCCTTTAATGGACTGGCCTGGACAGAGTCCGGACCTGAATCCTATAGAACAACTCTGGGATGTTTTGGAACGCCTTCTTCGTGCCAGGCCTCACCGACCGACACCGATACCTCTCCTCAGTGGAGCACTTCGTGAAGAATGGGCTGCCATTCCCCAAGAAACCTTCCAGCACCTAATTGAACGTATGCCAGCGAGAGTTGAAGCTGTCATCAAGGCTAAGGGTGGGCCAACACCATACTGAATTGCAGCATTACCGATGGAGAGCGCCACGAACTTGTAAGTCATTTTCAGCCAGGTGTCCGGATACTTTTCATCACATAGTGTATTTCCACTTTCGGCTGCTGCGACGTCAGGTGTCGCATCAAACATATCACATTGTGATAGCCGTTTGACCTCTGTTGTTGCTGTGTGTGTTTGAGGTTTACGGGCGCTAAAAAGCGTGGTTATCAGCGCCCATCTGTTGTCGCTGATTTGATCTGTCGTTCGTTATAGTTGAAACTTTCGCTCTCTACTTTGTTTTCGTCCATGGACTTGAGTCATTCGTAGTCTTCACGCGCTATGATGCTTGCAGCAGTGTCCAGTCTAGTTTATGTTAGGCAATGACACGAAACTTGGTACAAAGTTCTCACCAGTTTAGTTAGTTTAACGAGCATGACAGAAAAAAAGTAGAATGAGTGGCCAGCGCCCTTTGCGTCTCTGAGTAGCAACTATGTGGGTGTGCTCACAAGAGCCGCCCTCTTTATTTCCGCCTACACAGCATGATTCCACAAGAGCTCTGGAACTGAACGCGTGCACATAGCCAGTAGGTGTAAGTAGTTAACAAAAAGACAACATGTTAAGTGTCCCATCTGTTTTTCGAAGGAATTTCCGTATCAATGAAGTTGAATGTCGTGGTAGGTGGTGTTATACTACCGTTTCTGGATTTATTTTCAGCCTGTGACCACGATGTATTTCAATAAAACATCCTATTAGTATATATGTACTGCTCATATTGAACAATAAAATGTGATAGAGTGTGCAGGTTGACCATTATTTAAGTATCCATATGACGTACTGTAAATTAATTTTTCTTTTGTTGGCAACTGATTATCGAAGACGAAGTTAAAAAATGCTATGATGTACCCATATGTTAAATAAAATACGAGTACTTGTTATCGGTCCATGATAAAGAACGGCGTCAAATACGCCTCGCAAATTTCGATGCATGTTGCTTTCATATGCGTTTAATTACAGGATGTACGGAAATGGACAAGCCGTGTTTCACGCAAACCATGCCTTATTCTAGTCGGAGGTTGGGCGATATTAATTTTTACTCGACTACATAAGAACCTATCCTCTCTGACTGAATCCCTGTAGAGGGTCGAGTCATCAGTCAACATTACAGAGGTAATTCGGGAGGCGGTTTTTATCTTTAGAGAAGATTATCTTCAGAATGTTCGAACTTAAGACGCGTTCTATATTTCTGATGTAGAATGGCAGCGCATCTGTCGTAGAGCAATTACTGTAAATTTGTTATTAAAAGTTGTCAGTTGTCAGGCGATACTACATGCATTTATGCCATCGAAGATGCTCACCCAGTACAAGCTAAACGAAACGCGGAATATGAATCTACATAAATGCTGGTACTTGACAAGGCATTACAATAGTTACACAGAAACACATTTTTCCCTGCGTATAATTTATAAAATGTAGCGCTGCCCACAATATCTACACTATTGAGCTAAACTATTTTCAACGACTGCCCCCCTCCCCCCCCCCTCCCCCCCCCCCCCCCCGGCGAATGCTGACTGGTGGTGTTAGGGTCCCCTGACACTTTTTACAAGCGGAGATGAGACGAATGAAGTATCATTGTTGCGACGACACTGACCGGAAATGGTAAAACCACTGCTATAAGCGACATTGAGAAGAGGCGGTTTTTATGCCTAGGCACGTGGCAATTAGCATCTTGGAAAGGAAGGAGCTGTTCATGTCCCACTGTTGTGAGGATCTACGGAAGGTGGTTGAAGGACAGTGGAACCTCGAGCACGAGGCAAGTCATTGTACATCCACGACTCATCACGCAACATGGAGTTTGGAGGCTTCCCCGCCCTTTAAAGCAGATCTGACGACAGAGTACAATGCTGGTGCAGGCACAGGTCTTCCCTTGCACATCAGTCAGTGCACATTGTTGAACACGGAGCTTTTCAGCAGCGGCAAGCCACACAACTTTTGCATAACATTTAAGAGAAATGGACCACAAACCAACTGCGTGAGAGAAAGACACGAAAATAGTTAAAATAAATAATGAAAGACACTTGCTGACCTTACAAGAAAATTATCATATATACAAAACAAAGGAAAAAAAGGAGCTACTACTTGACAAAGTGGATGTAACCAAACACATTGCTTACACTAACTGCTTATACATTGTTGTCAATGGAGAGACGTCTACAGACGTTAAAGTAACCTCTGGCGTGCCACAGGGGAGTGTTATGGGACCATTGCTTTTCACAATATATACAAATGACCTAGTAGATAGTGCTGGAAGTCCCATGCGGCTTTTCGCGGATGATGCTGTAGTATACAGAGAAGTTGCAGCATTAGAAAATTGTAGCGAAATGCAGGAAGATCTGCAGCGGATAGGCACTTGGTGCAGGGAGTGGCAACTGACCCTTAACATAGACAAATGTAATGTATTGCGAATACATAGAAAGAAGGATCCTTTATTGTATGAGTTAATGATAGCGGAACAAACACTGGTAGCAGTAACTTCTGTAAAATATCTGGGAGTATGCGTGCCGAACGATTTGAAGTGGAATGATCATACAAAATTAATTGTTGGTAAGGCAGGTACCAGGTTGACATTCATTGGGAGAGTCCTTAAAAAATGTAGTCCATCAACAAAGGAGGTGGCTTACAAAACACTCGTTCGACCTATACTTGAGTATTGTTCATCAGTGTGGGATCCGTACCAGATCGGGTTGACGGAGGAGATAGAGAAGATCCAAAGAAGAGCGGCGCGTTTCGTCACAGGGTTATTTGGTAACCGTGATAGCGTTACGGAGATGTTTAACAAACTCAATTGGCAGACTCTGCAAGAGAGGCGCTCTGCATCGCGGTGTAGCTTGCTCGCCAGGTTTCGAGAGGGTGCTTTTCTGGATGAGGTATCGAATATATTGCTTCCCCCTACTTATACCTCCCGAGGAGATCACAAATGTAAAATTAGAGGGATTCGAGCGCGCACGGAGGCTTTCAGACAGTCGTTCTTCCTGCGAACCATATGCGACTGGAACAGGAAAGGGAGGTAATGACAGTGGCACATAAAGTGCCCTCCGCCACACACCGTTGGGTGGCTTGCGGAGAATAAATATAGATGTAGATGTAGATGTAGGAATGGTCAGTGTTCGCCGGCCGAAGTGGCCGAGCGGTTCTAGGCACTTCACTCTGGAACCGCGCGACCGCTACGGTCGCAGGTTCGAATCCTGCCCCGGATATGGCTGTGTGTGATGTCCTTAGGCTAGTTAGGTTTAAGTAGTTCTAAGTTCTAGGGGACTGATGACCTCAGATGTTAAGTCCCATAGTGCTCAGAGCCATTTGAACCATTTTGGTCAGTGTTCAGGGACGTGACAGGAACGACCATTTGAAGCAGAAGACAGCTTGTGTAAAATAGATTATTATTTATTTTCTGTATTATTCACTGTATGAAGAAGTTTACATATGGATTCATATACAACAAGCAGTAAACATAACAACCTGCGTTCTACAAACTATCAATTGAAAATTACGTATTTTTAACATATTCATCTCTAAACATGAACGTCAAAATCACATTACACGTGTTGCATGATTCATAATAAGTGTTAGAATCTCCCAGTGTAAATTTCAGTGCTTTCGTGCACCCTTGGAAGATCATCTTGCATTGTTTGTCTGAGTGCTTCTAGAAGTTCCCTAATGTGGGCAGCTACGTCGCACTACTTCACTTACAACACACGACAGACAACTGCGCATTAAGCAGGCTAGTTTAATGCCAGAAAGATATCCTGAGCAAAGGGGCTGAGAGCAGTGAGGTAGACTGGACTACAACAAAACGTCAAAGAGGTTGGGTGAGTAAGACACATCCATGCGCACCAGTAGCCCAGAAACAAATCTACAGTAAATGATTTCTATCTTGAAAACTATTCAGACTAGGGCATATGAGGAGCAACCAATCAAAACGTATATTGTCCACCTGTGGACAAAATTGAGTTTCATGTAGTTTCGAGTGGTATTTTATGTACTCTGCATGATACACCAATCAGATGCGTCTATCTGTATATTGTAACACCGGAAAAGTATCTTGAAAACGAGCGGTTAAGAAAATCAAATGGCTATAAGCGCTATGGGACTTAACATCGGAGGCCAGCAGTCCCCTAGAGTTACAACTAATTAAAGCTTAACTAACCTAAAGACATCCTGCTGACCGAGGCAGGATTCGAACCTGCAACCGTAGCAGCAGCGCGGTTCCAGACTGAAGCACATAGAACCGCTCGGCCACAGCGGCCGGCTAAAACGAATGTATATTGTCTACATGACTGAATGAATCAGAACGTATAATGTGCACCATTTTCGTTTCAGTTTGCTTTTGTTTCATCTGCTTTGGCAGTACTGTTGATGTTAACTTTTGTCAATGCTTGCGGCTCTTCAAAGCTTTGTTGCCTTCTGGTATTGTTTGACATCGTTTTAGCAAAATCGTTACTGTTAGCATTGCACAGCAGCAGTATTCTGTTGTGTTTTGTGTCCAACGGATTTAGAAGAGGAAACTGTGACTATGGGGAAGGAGCGTAAAGATCGTGAAACAAGAAAAAGAATGAAGAAAGCAGGTAAATCTGTTTATACCTTCTTATTACAAAAATAGAATTTGTTTCCATAACATTCATCGTAAATAATGCCACAAGAAATAGCACTTTCTTATTCTCTTTGTCCTAGATATCGTGATAAAGATCCTTATTTAATGAATTTTGATCCTCTCTGCCAACATAGAGAAGGTCGTTTTAATTGCTGCTCTACCCCAGTAAAACTTCTACGTAGAACCAAAAGCAATGTGTTTTCTACACGGAATGAAAAACACGATGATGAAAAAATATCGTATCATCTGGACGTAAGCAGTCCAAAACGTCGGCGCATCTGCGGAGAAAGTGCCAAAGTAAAAACCAACATCTGTCACAGTGAAATATCAAGTAATTTGAGGATTTAATACAGATTCGCACTATTTTTCATTTCTTCTTAGTGAATTATATGCTTCTACCGATACTAAACAGGAGATGATCCAACAGACTCTGAAACACTTGCAGTTAATGTTCCAACGTGCAGATCTAAACAAAGAACATCATTATTTCACAAAGTTAAGTAGGTAACTATCGCATGCTAACATGGGTTTTTGTAAACTACACGTGATATAAGAGGGTGAGAAAATTCCAGTACGTGCTGCATTTTTCAGAAACTCTTTGTTATTGGACAAACAAGATTAAATACCATTGCGAAAGGAATTGCATCTGGGAGAGGACTAACAGATAAAAGAGGCTGTGATCATAAGATCGCAAAGTATGAAACTAAAAGAAAGTATGTGGTAGAATTCTTATCAAAATTAAAAGCCTCTGTAAGTCATTACAATAGGAACAAAAGCCAAAGACTGTATCTGTCGTGTGAATTAAATATACACAATATTTTAAAATTATACAAGTCAGCAGCAACTGATCTCAAAGTTAAAAGAATATTCTTCATCAGAATTTTCAACTTCAAATTCAATTTGGGTTTTGCGTCCCCTGCTGATGATGGACGCAGTTAATATCTTAGTATGCGGCATGAAATTCAAAGTGCTGTAGATACAAATCACAAAAAGTTAATGACTGAACTTCATGCTCATAGGCTGAAATCTCGAGCTTTTCATAAATTAATGAAGCAGTCGACACATCGAAGTAATACCTTTGCATTTTACTTGCAGTAAGTCCAGCCTCTGCCAAAACTGATTATTGAAGAGGCATATTATGCCCGACAAATTGCATTTTCTAGCTTATGTGTAACAAATATAGAAACCACACACCCTGTTTTCTATGTATGGAATGAAGCTCAAGCTGGAAGTGGGCCACAAGAAATTGTATCAGCCATCACAGATTTTCTTTCTAAAACATCCTTTGACCAGACTACAATATCTCTCAGACTCTTTGGTGATGGGTGTGGTGGCCAGAATAAAAATCGACATCTGATTCATGCTATTGCATTCTGGCTACTGATAAGTTCTCCATTTTTATATAAGTGATATGTATTTATATTTTCCAGATCGAAGACATTCTTTTCTACCTGCAGACAGGGTCTTTGGACGAGTTGAGAGAATAATGCGTCAAATTCCAGTTATTTTGAATACAGAGAAGTATGTACAGATCTACAACGAAGTTGGGGAAACATGGGTAACTGGAAAAGACTGGGAGCTTAAGAACTTTGATGAACTCTCAAAGGAATGGAAAAAGATGGATGGTATCAGTGGAGTAAAAATAATAATTTTGAAAAGTCAAAACTGAACCATGTCGGTAATCAGGATATAAAATTTAAAACAGAAATTCATTATTACTTCGATGGCCCTTCTAAATTATTCACAACATTGGCAAAACGTGGACATAAGATGTTCTCTGCTACTGAAAGACCTATACTAGCTTTGTCAGGTATGATAAAGTTAAAGAAAAGGGATGATGTGAAGAAAGTGCTCACTTTAAGGTTCGGCACAAAACTGAAAGATGAAGAACAACTAAATTTTTTTCCCAGACTGCAGCAAATACACTTCAGAAGATAACGAATGTGATTCTTTACAAGAAGAACTAGCAACGAACAAAATTTTATCAAACTGCCTGTAACAAATTATTCTATTGAACAGTTTTTTATGTAATTTAAGGCTTTGTAGTGATATTTCAAGTAAATATTAATATTACATTGTTATAAGTTCTGTAATTAATGTTAAGCAATTGAAAATTACTGTAAGTTAATAATTATTTTCAGGTATTAAGGTTCGTAAATTAATGAAGATTTAATAGTGAAAACCCATCAAAATATGTAATATCCTAGGTGACTGATCAAAATGTATATTTTCCAAAACATAAATTGATTTTAGAGCCAACCTAATCAAATTTTGTTCTGTTGCAAAGTGGGATCAAATTCAGTATCTCAACTCGGAATTAACTGTGAAAACAGCATTGTGTTTCATAGAATAGTTTAGGATATATCAGTTTTTCGCTTTTCCTGATTATTTGCTGCTCACATGCCCATGTGAAGTTTCTACTTCAAATGAGCGTTCGTGCCATGTCCCTTAAGACTGAACATTCCTGCTGGGACACTCTGTGTAGCAGACAAATATCCCAATAGATAATCACAAATCTCATTACTCTCCTAAGTAGGGGCTATAAAAAAATATGGACACACACACAAACCAACTTATATCAACACACATAATTTGAGAAAAAAAAAGTGAAAATAAAATCTGAGAAAGCTAGCAACACTGCCAAAAACAGATGACACCCAAGACAAAGAAACGGCAACTGACATGTTACAAAACCACGGTGACTATACAAAGAAAGGAGGCTTTCAACCACTTTGCCATATGAGGAATAGATACATGGTTTTCAGATAGGGTTCAAATGGTTCAAATGACTCTGAGCACTATGGGACTTAACTTCTGAGTTCATCAGTCCCCTTTTTCAGATAAAGAATTAGACATTTTACCATAAGCAGTTTTCCATTTTATTATAAAAAAGTTCCTTGGGCTCTTTTTAAATCTATAACAAAATGTGTGACAGTGACGAAAACCGAGTAATTAAAACAGTAAGGAATATAGAAGTTACATGCGGCATGCAAAAGGGGTTTTTATTGTAAACTACTGCAGCTTTTATTTAGCTGCCACGAAAAATTTTCACCACAAGAAATATGGATTCAGTAATGTGACGACACAGAAAGTATTTAGGGCGATCTTTAGGGCATGCATGGTCTTTGTTCTTGTTCTATGGTCTTCGGTCTTTTGCTGGACAGTGTTGATT
Organism: Schistocerca serialis cubense; assembly: GCF_023864345.2. Taxonomy (NCBI): domain Eukaryota; kingdom Metazoa; phylum Arthropoda; class Insecta; order Orthoptera; family Acrididae; genus Schistocerca; species Schistocerca serialis. The sequence goes on from NC_064640.1 coordinate 531,195,063, forward strand.
GTGCTTTTGCCGAGAGGGCTGTGTGGCTAAGCAGTTGAATGGGGGCATATACTAAAACTTTTCGTTGGATTTGGAATGATTTTGTATGCGCGAGTTAAGTACTTCGACTTTTCACTGGACTTAGATAATTTGAGTGTGTTTTTGGTGATTGATTCAGCATGGTTTTACAAACTTAAGTGTTGTCTGTGGGACTTGAGGCAGCTGTGAACTGTAATTATTAGCTGTAGCTGATATTTATACTCGCATATAATGGAAGTATTTCATTTTTGCAGCGGTTAGTAAAAATAATGAACTTTAGCGTTGAACGGCTACTATTTAAGAAGGGTGTATGGCAGGGCTGCTCACACCTGTCTTGGTCAATGGATACATTCAGTCGGCAATAGCTTACGTTAAGGAGAAACTAGCAGCCATAGGAGGAATTATAATTCATGGTAATAAACAGACGTGCTGAGATTTGCTGAAGATCTCTCAGGTTAAGTGAAGATGCAGAAAAATCAGAAGCGATGCTAGCACAGTTGGAAACCAGCCTCATCTCTTCCAATGATACGAAAATTAATAAAAATTTAAAAAAATCTTATTGCTGAACAGACAAAAGATCGTTTCGCAATGCTCACTTAACAGTGAGGACACACACAAGGGTGGAGGACACAGAGTGACAAAGGACATGCACTAAAACTTGTATCAAATGATAAAACCCACCCTCACGAATAAAACGTAAAACTAAAGCTACTGTTGAGGCATTGTCGCCCAACACCGAAGGTAGGGTGCTAGGAAAGTTAAAAGTCCGCCGCAGAGCGGCTAATAAAAGTGGGCAGACGTAGGGAGTAAAGCTACATCAAACGGAAGATCGAGGAAGGACACTGCAAGCCGAATCCACGGGGCAAAAGCTACTTTCGATAAAAGATGAAACCTTTGCACTTCTACCAGCATAGAAAAACATCTAAGAAAAGGCCTCATAAAGACATTTGTTTCGAGTGTGCCTGCCATATGGAAGTGAAACACGGACACTCGGAGGAGTTAAAAACACAAAACAAGTCTTCGAGATGTGGTGCTATTACAGAAAGCTCAAGATTTCCTGGATAGACATGATATCAGTTTTCGTCATTATCATTAATCCGACGGTGTTTACCTAGTCATTTCACTTATTTATACGTATTATTTGCTGCCTTATCTACTTACTAAAAAGGGTATGAGGATCAGTTCTGTATTAAATGCATGGGCCTTAAAGCGACGCTGTATGACCGACCCCTATGCTATCTTAATGAATGAGGGCAACAAATTAGGTCGTGCACTACCCACGCCGATATTGACTAATAAAAGCACCGGTGCGCTCGTAGGTACTGGCTAGACCAGTAATGGTGGTGCTGCATGAGTCGAGAAGGCCGAAATTGTGAGCAATTGTTTAAATGTGAAAACAATTTTCCATCATTCAGAGAAACTCTCGCAAATTAACCATTTCACTCCTGCTATTTAGCCTTCGGATGTATACAAAAGTTTCTCGCACGCTTTATACACTAAAAAAACTAAACTCCTCCCAAACAGGTCATGAAGGCCCAACAGTACGAACCGGTCACCGTGTCATCCTCAGCCTACAGGGGTCACTGGATGCGGATATGGAGGGGCAAGTGGTCAGCACACTGCTCTCCCGGCCGAATGTCAGTTTCCGAGACCGGATCCGCTACTTCTTAATCAAGTAGCTCCTCAGTTTGCCTCACAAGAGCTGAATGCACCCCGCTTGCCAACAGCGCTCGGCAGACCGGATGGTCACCCATCCAGTGCTAGCCCAGCCCGACAGCGCTTAACTTCGGTGATCGGACGGGAACCAATGTTACCACTGCGGCAAGGCCATTGGCGCTTTATACACTACTGGCCATTAACATTGCTACACCAAGAAGAAATGCAGATGATAAACTGGCATTTATTGGACAAATATATTATACTAGAACTGACATGTGATTACATTTTCACGCAAGTTGGGTGCATAGATCCCGAGAAATCAGTACCCATAACAACCACCTATGGCCATAACAATGGCCCTGTTACTCATGGGCATTGAGACAAACAGAGCTTGGATGGCGAGTACAGGTACAGCTGCCCATGCAGCTTCAACACGATACCACAGTTCATCAAGAGTAGTGACTGGCGTATTGTTACGAGCCAGTTGCTCGGCCACCATTGGCCAGACGTTTTCAGTTGGTGAGGGTGAAAGGGTACAGTATCACCCGACATTGAAAATAGGTACAACATACTTCATTATTTTTGTCAGAACAACACATTTTTTTTTGTAAAACTAACTCAGTTTCAATTAATACAGCGAAGCCGGATACCAGTGTGGGAAAGAATGACAATTTATTTATTTAATTGATCACATGTGCACTCCCACAAAATAAATCCCTACATCCAGTTTGGTGAGATCTGTGAAATGAATGAATGTATGGTCGTCTGATAACCGCAGATAGTGAATCTGAATATATGATCATCTTTGAGACGATCCTTTGGCCACCTTTGGTGGGACCAAAGAGATGAAATTTACCTGAGCTTTGAGCGCCTGAAATGTGGCTGACCAATACGGTAGCAAGGTGCTCCCCCACTTCGACAGAGGTGCGAGAGGACCTGAAGAACGGCCATGTTTCAGCACTCTGCCGCTGGATCTTGTGCTGTTAAGACCTGTCTTAGTTGTGCTCCGTAAAGACAAAAGAGTGGAGACATGGTATGCATGTGGAATATTTAAGAGTAGTTTGAAATAATAATTTCTCTATTTCAGGAACTTTTGTGGGGAGAATTAAATGTCAGGCAGGTAATATTAATGTGATCGTAGTAATCTTCGGAAGTGACCAACGGTCACAATGAAACCACTGTAGCAATAAGTTGAAATACTTCCGTGTGCTTAAGTTAAGCTGAATTACTAGCGTGTGTACAATAAGTTGAAATATTTAAGAAGTAGCGTGTGTACCATAAGTTGAAATATTTAAGAAATGGTGTGTGCAGGACTTGAAATTAGAGACGAGTACTTCCACGTGGTGAGTACTGTGTGAGTCTCAATCTGTGTATGAGACAAAGGATAAAGTGAAGTACTCGTCCATGGTATCAATTGAGGACTCGCGTGTGTGATGAATATGTTCTTAATATTACTTTGCATGATACGATTCTGTGTGACGCTAGATTCAAACTCTGACAGAGAAGCAAGGTGAGTCGGCCGTCTATCCAGCAACGCCACTTGGCTTGCATTGCACAGGAAGACGTGCATATATCTCCAGAGTTCACAGTAGGAAAGTAGAATTACGAAGTGGGGCAGTGTCATGTGAAACTGGGATAAATATTAATTGAAGTGGGAAAGCTGAAAGTGATAATGTTGTGACTATTCCCTGTCTTGTATTTCATGTTGCAGTGTGGTGTATGTCATGTAATTTAAGCATGTGTGGTTTGCATGGGAGAGTAGCAAGGTAGTTTCAGAAGTAGTGGGTATGCATGTTCCTTTTGTACCGCTCGGTCTGGAGGAAAGTTTCGTGATGATGGTTGTGAGAGTCGAAGTGTGAGATATAGCAAGAGATCCACCATCCTATCCAGAAAGTGCACTGTAGCGTTAAATAATTACGAGACCATAAGGTAGAGAATCATCAATGTTAAGCCATGCCCACTGGGCGGAATTTCTCATGTGTTATTGTTGTAGGTTATAGAATTTGTGGGTTTAGGTTATAGAATTTATCGGAATAAATAAGATAGTGAAAAGAAAAAGATTGGTGGCCTTTTCCTTCGAACTGTATGTTGTCATGATATCCAGAATTTATAATGTGTGTCTATGGAAATAAGGGCCAAGTCTCCCTCTCCGAAATTGTGAAGTGTTGCAGAAATAGTTAAGAGTCACTTTTATTGTTGCAGGAGCTTTCGTGATGTCTCAGCTTGTCTGCATGGAACTTCTTGTCCTAACAGGACTTGTTCACAAAAATACCCCAGAATAACACCGAATGCATTCTTCCTGATGGTCCTGACAAGGCACCCTGTCCATCAAATTTTACCCTTCTAGGAAATCGCAACAGCATGTTTTAAACAAACATCTCTGTAACGATAAACATTCACACCACTATTTAGAGGCTCCTATGATTCAGCACAAAGGATATCTTCTGAAGGAATGGAGCGTTTTGATTAGCTCCTACTGCATTTACTTTCCAAATTACTCATGCTGCCAGTATGGATGTACTGTCCACCTTTGTTTCTGCAGACGAAACTTTCAGTGGCAAAACTGGTTTGTACAGATCGCCATATTGCACTAACAGTTGAACTCTGTAAAAAGGGTCTATAGATCGTCAAGTACAGAAAGACACTTTCTCAATTACACTGCTCTGCCGCTGACGACAGCATCTTGAGTATTTCAGCATGAAACCGATCTCCAACCTGGCTATATATCACCACATACCGTTTCGATGTAGTAAACACACCAGACTCTGGGATTACAAGAATATATGTATAGTCAAATGGTTTACCAGAATGTCATACAATTTTCGAGATACTTCTCGAAATCAAGCACATCGCAATATTGCTTGTACAGTATAATTCCGAAGGTATAGACTGTGAATTATTTCTCTAGAAACCTGAAACTTAAGTGAGGTGCGAGCCGGAGTGGCCAAGCGCTTCTAGATGCTACAGTCTGGAACCGCCCGACCGCTGCAGTCGCAGGTTCGAATCCTGCCTCTGGCATGGATGTGTGTGATGTCCTTAGGTTAGTTAGGTTTAAGTAGTTCTAAGTTCTAGGGGACTGATGACCTCATAAGTTAAGTCCCATAGTGCTCAGAGCCATTTGAACCATTAAGCGAGGTGACACCTGACGTAAACCACTGAGTAACTAGAAACTTATATCGACTACGAAGACCTTTGTGTGAAAACTTGAAAAAAATTATAAGAAGCTGTTATTTTTACTTGCGAATAGCGATGTCGGTGATACATCAGATTCCAAATCATCCGTATAATTTCCAAAGTCAACTAAGGTGTTTTTCATGTCTAGAAAACCATCTATCTTTCACCTGCTAGTTACAAACAACATGCACCACAATCGATGTTTTCTCAACCAAATAAAGATGGGAAATGTGCAGTAGCCATCAGCCAGACCATACACGTGGGAGGGAATAATGCTTCAGTGCAAACACATGTCCATACTGAAACTCCTCAAATTTCCACGGGGAACACACGCGATCACAGATGCTGTCCAACTCATACTGAGTATTAGTTTGCTATTCAGCCACCTAGAGGATGACATGGTTAGGTCAGCTACATTCCTGTACCCCAAAAGGACAGCTCCTGCTGTTAGCTTGAAACGTGAAATATTCCACACCACTTGCAATCGCTGCCAAGCGCCATGCACTCCAGACAGAATCATCCTAGGAAACCTGACACATATATATTTGATCACTACACTTACAATTATATATTACAATTGCGGTCTCAATTGGATGACCTTCGACTGTGAGTGAAGTATCGGAAATACCCCCGCCGATAGCTGTGGCTCTAGAAATAGAAATATCTGTACCATTCTTATGACTCGACATACTTTTCGAAGTAAAAAAAAAATCTTCCATTCCCTTTGCTGTCGCAGTAATCTACGTCAAATCCATACCTCCATTATGATTGGACTTAGTAATTTTATATTCACATGTCAACACACACATACACACACACACACACACACACACACACACACACACACACATATCATGAGGTGGTGGTTAGCTTAGGACACGAGTTTAAATTTAGGATTTCATAATGCATCTCCTGCCGCAGTTCAGTCATTGATCACTTAAAATCAGCTGTTGACAGGTAATCTCACATTTCCAATATACCTAGTGGTGGCCACTTCCAACATTAATCTGTGTTACATATTAACAGCATTTGTGAAATGACTTGCTGTGTTTGTGTGTTACCTATAACTGAGAGGCAGCCAGCAGCTGATTTGGCAACACCATAGTGCCAAGTGAAAGATGGAAATGTCATGTGGCTACGGCCTCCCGTCAGGTAGACTGGTCGCATGGTGCAAGTCTTTCGAGTTGACACCACTTCGGTGACTTGCGTGTCGATGAGGATGAAATGATGATGTTATGAACAACACAACACCCACTTCCTGAGTGGAGAAAATCTCCAACCCAGAAGGGAATTGAACCCTGGCCGTTAGGCATGACAGTCCGTCGTGGTGACCACTCAGCTACCAGAGACGGAAAAATGGAATATGTGAAGTATCAAGTAATTTTAAATGGTCTATAGATGTCTAACTGTTAGCTTATCCTGCTGAATACTGCACCCTTGCCTTCATTGTTATAGTAGCAAATACAGTGAATATGTGATGAATGAATGAAGACTGTAAAGTTAGTTTTCTTATTTGACTGGGGATGTTTGAACAAAGTTACCACACTGCAAATCTCCTTGGTGCTGTTTTTTAGTAGTTTTGAGTGTGAATGCTCATTTTCTGTGCTGTAGCAGGGCTACACAAAGTCCCTTAGGGTCTGAAGTTTGCTGTCCATATCGTGATGTGCTTGAGTAATTTAGTATGTCAATACACAACATAACATTGTAGATGACTGCTTTTTGCTAATTTTATTCTGAAATGCTTACCACTGTACCTCACAGTGCCTCTGTTACCGACTGATGTTAATTTCCAATGCTGTGAAAGCAAAGTTAGTATTAATTTCATGTCGTTTGTTGTCATGACATGTAACAGTAGGCCTGGGTTTAAACCTGGACTCTCGTTGTAAAAACACTTTTACTACTGTTATTGGTCGTTCTCATTGATTTCTCATGTTCTTGTAGCTTTCGTGACACATGCATAGACACAGACATGCAGAAAACTGAGGAAGTGCACTGTAGAGTATGTGGGTGTAGGTGACTGGATGCAATCGAGTACAGTGCCATACACGCCGATCGACCAGAAAAATAGTGCATTTACACTAGGTGTTGGCCGCTGTACCACATTTACAAGCAATTTTAGAACACGGAACGAGATGTGATATCATGATTGCATGGATAGAAGTGACATAAAATCGGTAAACTTGCAAAAATGACGGAAAACGCGTATAAATCGAGGGAAAAGACGCCGAAATGCAGGTAAATTGGGGAAGTACTTGCTTGTCTACAGGTTGGTGCAAAAGAATTCTTGTACTTGGGAACGAGTATGCAACAGCAAGAGGAAAACGATAAAATGGTTCAAATGGCTCTGAGCACTATGGGACTCAACTTCTGAGGTCATTAGTCCCTTAGAACCTAGAACTAGTTAAACCTAACTAACCTAAGGACATCACACACATCCATGCCCGAGACAGGATTCGAACCTGCGACCGTAGCGGTCTCGCGGTTCCAGACTGCAGCACCTAGAACTGCACAGCCACATCGGCCGGCAAGGAAAACGATAAAATGTAGACGTGGAAGCATCAGGAAACAGGGAAAGAGTAATTTTTTCCATTGAGGCAGCATTCTACTGTATGTCTATTGTAATAATGATACACATGAGTTGACTGCTGTCTTTGATACTTTTCTGGAAGAACACAGAACAATCAGACTCTAAATTTACTTACATCTGCGTTAAAGGATGACAGAGATTGGATGGAATGATTGGTTGAGACACAGTACTAACAAGGTACGATTTAATGGTAGACTGATGATGCATTCCAGAGACAAAGGAAAATGTTGCTGCAGATCATTTGAGTATTGGGGCAAGGCAATTGCGGCCCCACTTTACATTGTTGCCAGATGAATTCAAGATGGCGGCGACAACGTCATCCAAGATGGTGGGGTGTAGACTTGGCAACAGTGCATGAGTTCATCCAAGATGGTGGCTGTGGCATCATCCAATATGGTTGATTTTTGAGGGAAGTTTGAATTTTTGTGGGAAGAAGGTGAATTGGGCTACCTCCACTAACCTAACCCCCCTCCCCACCCCCACAAAATGGCAGGAAGTATAAATTCCAACAGGATAATGCATTACACCTCTACTAATCTAAGAAAAATCTCAGGAAGATGGGTCACTTGGCCTACCTACACTAACATAAGTCACCCAACCGCCACCTCTTCCTAGGAACTGGCATCAAGTTTGAATTTTAGATAGGTCAATTTGCGAGTCTCTACTAACCTCAATCACCCAACAGCCATGTCCTCCTAGGGATTCATGGAAAAAGGACTCAACCAGTGCTGGACATAAGTATTTATTTTGCATGCAACTGTCTTTATTTAAACAATTTCATGCAGCACAGCCATCCAGTCTGTTCACTAAGAGATCTGAACTCCAACTGACTTAGTACACAGTGCTAACACCAGAGGCCAGAGGGCGCTCTCATCTGTGATGTAATCCGAGAAGGAGGGAAACAGTGTGTTTGCCACGAGGCCCGGACTCAAACTGACCTAGTACACAAACGCCACCATCAAAAGGCGCTGTCGTCCAAGATGGCGGCCATGATGTAAGGTGATAACAGAAGTATCATTAGACCTGTGACGTTACAGACACACTGATAGGGTTCCCACCCTAAATCCAAGATGGCGGCGGTGGGAAATTAAAAAAGTGCAATGACATACTTCCAGGGGGAAAATTCAAACTTTGTCAGATTTTCGCAAGTGCCACGCCCACCTGGACTTGGAAGGAAATAGTTAAAGTCTCCACAAAGATCCTCAACCGACTGCCAGGAAAGTTCAAATTCCAACAGGATAATGCATCACACCTCTACTAATCTAAGAAAATCGAGGGAAAATATGTCACTTGCTCGACGCCCACTAACCTAAGTCATCCAACTGTCATCTTTTTCTAGGAACTGGCCCAGTGTTTGAATTTTGGTGGTAAAGAAAGGTTAATTCGAGCGTCTCTACTAAGCTAAGAAAATGCCGTGAAAGGAAGGACACTTGTACTACCTCCACTAACCTAACTCATCTGACCGCAACCTCATCCTAGGAACTGGCGCCAACTTTGAAGTTTGGCGGGTTGATAGGTCAATTGGGGTACCTCTGCTACCTTAAGAAAGAAAGGACACTTGGACTACCCCCACTAACCTAAGTCACCAGACCACCACCTCCTCCTAGGGATTTGTGGGAGAAGAACTCAGCCTGCACTGGGCTGGTGGAAAGAGGAAGGTGTGTATTTTATTTATTTTGGAACACTTTAGTTAGGGATAGAGTATATTTATTACACTAATACAAAACAAAAGCTCTGACATGCTTGGGGTCACGTCACACAGCCTACAGACATGTGAACCACTAAAAGACTCTGCAAACGTGCTTGCTAATTCTCAACTTTCGAAATCATGCATTAGTCCTTATTTAGACAACTTGAGGCACGACCACCATCCGGTGTGCTCGCCACAAAATCCAGAGCCCAACTGACCTAGTACACAGCACCACCACCACCAGAGTCCACTCTCATCCCTCTCATCTGTTCGATCACTTTCTCTCTATTGCCATTCCAACAGGACACCTGTGATGCCCGGATACCGACACCACAGATCATGGTGTTCCCCTGCTTGTGACTTGTGTATGAAGCCCATAATGACATTACAGATCGTGCTGTTTCACTGCACATGACGTGTGTGTGTGTATGTGTGTGTGTGACTCAGACAAGCGCTGTTAGTCAATATTATGTGGTAATCAATAGCACGGCATTACTTGGATGAGATGGAAGAGACACCGCCAGTGTACTGTAATAACAAGCATCAAAGTGGAATTCTCACAGGAACCACAGTACACGCCAGTTAGTGTTCGAATGTGGATCTGTCATGCATTATATCCAGAGTGATGTTGAGATTTGGATCCACGATATGCCATGTGCAGGATACAGTTTGAAGGTGGATCCGCCATGCTTAATATACGGATTCGTGTTGGGATGCAGGTTCACAATATGCAGCACATGGGGTAGGGTTTGAAGGTGGATCCGCCACATGCAATGTACGAAGCAGTGTTGGGATGCAGATCCACAATATACCACATCCGAGTTAGCATTCAAGTGTGGATCTGCTGTGGACTATATATCTGGACCTATACTGAGAGCTGGATCCACCACACGTCACATCTGCCATAGGGTTCGTGGGTGGACCACCACATGTTATGTTCGCACGTGTACTCTATGTTCGAAATTTGGTGCATCAACAGTGGGGACTGGGTCCTGGGAGCTGTCTGCAGGCATGCAAATACACAGGCATACAGAAAACAGAGCAAACACTCTCCAAATGTGGAGATGACTGGATACAGTAGAGTACAGTGCAATATTACGCTTCCTGATCGGTGCATTTGGGCTCGGTGTTGGTGGCTGTGCTACATTTACAAGCAATTTTAGAACACAGAATGAGAGGTTATGTCATGATTGCATGGATAGATCTGACATAAAATCGATATAACTGCGAAAAATGACGAGGGAATAGGTATAAATTGACCAAACAGTAAATATTATGCGGTAACCAACAGTGCATCAATACATGGATGGGATGGAAGAGGCACCGCCAGTGTACTGTAATAATAAGCATCAATGTGTAATTATCGCAGGACCCACAGTACACGCAAGTTAGCATTCGAATGCGGATCCGTTGTGCGTTATATCTGGAGTGATGTTGGGATGCGGATCCACGATATGTTGTACACATGATAGGGTTTGAACGTGGATTCGCCATATGCAATGTACGAAACGGTGTTGGGATGCAGATCCACAATCTACCACATCCGAGTTAACATTCAAGTGTAGATCTGCCATTAATTATATATCCGGACCTATGTTCGGAGGTGGATCCACCACATGTCACATCTGTGATAGGGTTCGCAGGTGGACCAACCACGTGTTACTTTCGGACATGCATGTTCGAAATTTGGTCCACCAGCAGAGGGGACTGGGTTCTGGGAGCCGTCTGCAGGCATGCATATACACAGACATACAGGAAACAGAGCAAACGCTCTCCAAATGAGGAGATGACTGGATACAGTAGAGTACAGTGCTATATTACGCTTCCCTATCAGTGCATTTGGGCTAGGTGTTGGCAGCTGTACAACATTTACAAACAATTTTAGAACACAGAACGAGAGGTAATGTCATGATCGCATGGATAGATCTGACATAAAGTCGATAGAATTGCGAAAAATGACGAGGGAATAGGTATAAATTGACCGAACATACATCGAAATGCAGGGAAATTGAGGAAGTACTTTCGTATCTTCTGGTTAGAGCCGAAAAATTTGTGCATGGGAACAAGTATGTGGCAAAAAGAGGAATCCGAGTAAACGTCGACATCGAAAGGAAGGGAATCAGGGAGGCAGTCAATTTTTTTCCATCGAGGCAGCTTTATACCATATGTCTATTGATGTACGAGCGATACATGTGAGTTGACTACTGTGTTTGATGCTTTACAGGAGGACTTAGAACCATTTACCTCTAAACTACCTGCATCTGCGTTGAAGGACAACAGAGAGTGGACGATGTGATCGATTGAGATGGAGCTGCAATGAGGTACGATTTAATGCTTGACTGATGTATCCTTGAGAATGAGGAGATGCTGCAGGTCAATTTTTCCACTGTTCTGATCGGATGCATCAGTCGTGTGACATAGTTTGCATTCTACTTATATATAGCCACGTGTTCCGTATGTGGTTTAAAGCACTGTCTACTTGCGATTATCATCAGAGGTCATCAGAGGACTTGCATTTCATGTGTGATGAAACTTGGCACATTCCTATAAACGAGCTTTGATTTATGCTATGTACTCCATTCCTCATGTCGCATCTTGGATGTAAAATTGGGCTTCAGCGTCATAACTAAGTTAGCGATAGGTGCTTGTGAGGCGGTGCAATCCCCATGTACACATTTGCCTGACAGATGTGCTGTTTACAGAGCTAATGACGGAATTACTTGTAATTTTCACATGTCGGAATCTGCTGCTATGCGTTTACCCATTTCATTGTAGGAAGTATCCCCTGCTACTAACAATCATTCTGTATATATCTGATGCAGGCATCGTATAATTTCTGGACCATGGTCGGATGTGAACATTGGACACTACATGTCTCCGGAAAGCTATATTGTGCTCATATCACACAGAGCAAATGTTTTACGGAAGTAGTTTTTTCGTTTTCTGTTCGATAACATAGTTTATCGTGGAGAAACCGGGAAGATGGATGTATGTCATGCACTTGAAATATATTTCTTACATTGGAATATTAATAGCGCTATATTCCATACAACTGATAGGTTGAAAAATCAGACGATCTAACATTATAACCCGTTATAAGTGCAGAATGTTGTAGCCTTAAGAGTGAATGTGTTTATGTTCTCTGGTACCGATACCTTCCAGGTATCGATCCTAGACTCTAGAACAATACTTTAGAGTTGATAGCTTCGTTCATCTACATAGAAATGCGTCGAACTCCAGCCTTCTGGATCTCCGTCACGCATAAAAATCAGTCGTTTATTGTTCTTCTTAACCGTCTGCTATTACATCACAACACTTGGAAATCTGTTACTATACATCGATAAGGAGTTCTAAGCTCCTCGACATTGGCGCACCTCGACATATCTCATGCACTTGGATGGGTGAGGACTCGGAAAGCTCCATTCATTCACGAGACGTGGAGTATAGCGGCCTTCTTTGGGAAGGTTGCAGATTAATTCGGTAACGGTGCAGCATGGCGGGTTGGTCAATGACATTGTGAGGAGGGTCTCTCACTCTCTAATTTTACCCAAGACAGCAAGAATGCTCTGTGTCTCCCATACGCATAGAGACAGATCGTAAATAAATCACTATGCTCGAGGTGTTAGAAGTATGTGGAGCACTGTCCAATATACTTTGATGATTTATGTGTTCGACAATTAACAGTGAATGGGCATACTGCACAGTCATCTATCCATGTTGGCAATGATACTCGCAAAGTGGAGAAGGGGTGGTTTAACTATGATACTGACATTGGGGAAACATGTTGTCACATCATCGGCCGATGTTGAAGTTACCGTAAAACTCCTAAAATTGTATGCGCTATCAACTGTGATGCTTATTATTACAAAACACTGGCGGTGTCTTTTCCATCCCATCCATGTATTGGTGCGCTGTTGGTTACCACATAATTATAAGTCGTCTGTCATTTGTTTATTTCCTTCAAATAGTGTTTATACATTACTGACTGTACAGTTAGCCTTCTGCCATCGAGCAGTGTGTCAGCATTGCACAAGTAGCAGCATTACGGCATTTACTAGGCAGTCTTGTATTTTAATAACAGTTTAAATTTTGTGTCGAATTGTTTGTGGTATCTGTAGATTAGTTCAGACATTCTTTGTACAACAGTATTTAGCATGAATAGGGACTGCAACTGCTGTGTTCGGATGCGGGCTGAGTTGGCATCCCTTTGCTCCCAGCTTCAGACAGTGTTGGCTTCAGTAACACAGTTTGAGGCTGTTGCCAATGGGCATCACTGTGGGGGTCCGGACGGGGGTTTGTTGGGGACGGCCAGCTCGTCCCACGCATCCCACGATCGGACTATGGCTGTGGCTGCCCAGGATACTGCTCACATTGAGGCTGACCCCTCACCTGTGGTAGAGTGGGAGGTCGTCTCGAGGTGTGGCAGGGGGCGAAAGACATTCCGGAGGGCTGAACGGAAGGCCTCTCCAGTTTGTATGACAAACCAGTTTCAGGTTCTGTGTCCGGCTGATACTGATCTTCGGCCAGACATGGCTGTTTGTCCTGTTCCAGAAGTTGCCCCTCAGTCTGCAAGATCCAGGAGGTCGCAGAAGGTGGGCTTACTGGTTGTTGGGAGCTCCAACGTCAGGCGCATAATGGGGCCCCTTAGGGATATGGCTGCAAGGGAGGGGAATAAAACCAATGTGCACTCCCTGTGCATACCGGGGGGAGTCATTCCAGATGTGGAAAGGGTCCTTCCGGATGCCATGAAGAGAACAGGGTGCACCCATCTGTAGGTGGTCACTCATGTCGGCACCCATGATGTGTGTCGCTATGGATCAGAGGAAATCGTCTCTGGCTTCCGGCGGCTATCTGATTTGGTGCAGACTGCCAGTCTCGCTAGCAGGATGAAAGCAGAGCTCACCATCTGCAGCATCGTCGAAAGGACTGACTGCGGACCTTTGGTACAGAGCCGAGTGGAGGGTCTGAATCAGAGGCTGAGACGGTTCTGCGACCGTGTGGGCTGCAGATTCCTTGACTTGCGTCATAGGGTGGTGGGATTTCGGGTTCCGCTGGATAGGTCAGGAGTCCACTACACACAGCAGGCGGCTACACGGGTAGCAGGGTTTGTGTGGCGTGGACTGGGCGGTTTTTTAGGTTAGATGGCCTCGGGCAAGTACAGAAAGGGCAACAGCCTCAAAGAGTGCGGGGCAAAGTCAGGACATGCGGGGACCAAGCAGCAATCGGTATTGTAATTGTAAACTGTAGAAGCTGCATTGGTAAAGTACCGGAAATTCAAGCGCTGATAGAAAGCACCGAGGCTGAAATCGTTATAGGTTCTGAAAGCTTCCTGAAGCCAGAGATAAATTCTGCCGAAATTTTTACAAAGACACAGATGGTGTTTAGAAAGGACAGACTGCATGCAACCGGTGGTGGCGTGTTTGTCGCTGTTAGTAGTAGTTTATCCAGTAGTGAAATAGAAGTGGATAGTTCCTGTGAATTATTATGGGTGGAGGTTATACTCAACAACCGATCTAGGTTAATAATTGGCTCCTTTTAACGACCTCCCGACTCAGCATTATTAGTGGCAGAACAACTGAGAGAAAGTCTGGAATATATTTCACATAAATTTTCTCAGCATGTTATAGTCTTAGGTGGAGATTTCAATTTACCAGATGTAGACTGGGACACTCAGATGTTTAGGATGGGTGATAGGGAGAGACAATCGAGGGCCATTATACTGAGTGCACTATCTGAAAATTACCTCGAGCAATTAAACAGAGAACCGAGTCGTGGAGATAACATCTTGGACCTACAGAAGGCCGTTGCAGCATCCCTGAATTTGGAAGAAAATAGGAATATAAAAAAAGGGAGTAAAGTTTATCTGTTTAGCAAGGGTAATAGGAGGCAGGTTTCAGACTACCTAACAGAGCGACACGAAAATTTCTGTTCCGACACTGACAACGTTGAGTGTTTATGGAAAAAGTCTAAGGCAATCGTAAAATGCGTTTTAGACAGGTACGTGTCGAGTAAAACTGTGAGGGATGGGAAAAACCCACCACGGTTCAACAACAAAGTTAGGAAGCTACTACGAAAGCAAAGAGAGCTTCACTGCAAATTTAAAAGCAGCCGAAACCTCTCAGACAAACAGAAGCTAAACGATATCAAAGTTAACGTATGCATGAAGCGTTCAGTGAATTCGAAAGTAAAACTACATGTACCGACTTTACAGAAAATCCTAGAAAGTTCTGGTCTTACGTTAAAGCAGTAAGTGAATCGAAACAGTATATCCAGACACTCTGCGATGATAATGGCATTGCAACATAGGATGACACGCGTAAAGCTGAAATACTAAACACCTTTTTCCAAAGCTGTTTCACAGAGGAAGAACGCACTGCAGTTCCTTCTCTAAATCCTCTATTCCAAGGAATAGAAAAGCAACTGAAATCCCTCAACAGAGGCAAGTCCACTGGACCTGATGGGATACAAATTCGATTCTACACAGAGTACGTGAAAGAACTTGCCCCCCTTCTAACAGTCGTGTACCGCAAGTCTCTAGAGGAACAGAAGGTTCCAAATGATTGGAAAAGAGCACAGGTAGTCCCAGTTTTAAGGAAGGGTAGTCGAGCAGATGCGCAAAACTATAGGCCTATATCTCTGACATTGATCTGTTGTAGAATTTTAGAACATGTTTTTTGCTCGCGTATCATGTCATTTCTGGAAACCCAGAATCTACTCTGTAGGAATCAACATGGATTCCAGAAACAGCGATCGTGTGAGACCCAACTCGCTTTATTTGTTCATGAGACCCAGAAAATATTAGATACAGGCTCCGAGGTATATGCCATTTTCCTTGAATTCCGGAAGGCGTTCGATACAGTTCCGCACTGTCGCCTGATAAACAAAGTAAGAGCCTATGGAATATCAGACCAGCTGTGCGCCTGGATTGAAGAGTTTTTAGCAAACAGAACACAGCATGTTGTTCTCAATGGAGAGACGTCTACATACTTTAAAGTAACCTCTGGCGTGCCACAGGGGAGTGTTATGGGACCATTGCTTTTCACAATATATATAAATGACCTAGTAGATAGTGTCGAAGTTTCATACGGCTTTTCACGGATGATGCTGTAGTGTACAGAGAAGTTGCAGCATTAGAAAATTGCAGCGAAATGCAGGAAGATCTGCAGCGGATAGGTACTTGGTGCAGGGAGTGGCAACTGACCCTTAACATAGACAAATTTAATGTATTGCGAATACATAGAAAGAAGGATCCTTTATTGTATGATTATATGATAGCGGAACGAACGCTGGTAGCAGTTAATTCCGTAAAATATTTGGGAGTATGCGTAGGGAACGATTTGAAGTGGAATGATCATATAAAATTAATTGTTGGTAAGACGGGTGCCAGGCTGATATTCATTGGGAGAGTCCTTCGAAAATGTAGTCCATCAACAAAGGAGGTGGCTTACAAAACACTCGTTCGACCTATACTTGAGTATTGACCATCAGTGTGGGATCCGTACCAGGTCGGGTTGACAGAGGAAATAGAGAAGATCCAAAGAAGAGCGGCCCGTTTCGCCACAGGGTTATTTGGTAAGCGAGATAGTATTACGGAGATTTTTACCAAACTCAAGTGGCAGACTCTGCTAGAGAAGCGCTATGCATCGCGGTGTAGCTTGCTGTCCAGGTTTCAAGTGGGTGCGTTTCAGGATGAGGTATCGAATATATTGCTTCCCCTACTTATACCTCCCAAGGAGACCACGAACGTAAAATTAGAGAGATTAGGGAGGTAATGACATTGGCACGTAAAGTGCCCTCCGCCACACACCGTTGGGTGGCTTATGGAGTATAAATGTAGATGTAGATGTAGACTGACAGCGCTTGTCTGAGTTGGGGAATGAGTTTTGTGGATGGGTTGCTAGTAGTGAAACAGTGCTCGCGCACATGGCTGCAATATGAGGAATCAGTCGAAGCAAAACGTAGACTTATCAGCTACTCCATCAGTGTGAGAGACGAGCCGAAATGTATAGCTTGTGAATCACCTTCGGACTGTAGTTTGGAGACTGTGCACAATGCGAGCAAACTCTTCCGGTTTCCTTATGTTGTAACTGTCTTTTATATCAAATCAGCCGATGTGTGGCATGTTATGGTATCCGCCGTAAGAAAACGATTAACATCGTGTAACGTCTAGTTTCCTGCAAAAGGCCGTGGATCAGTCATTCTTAATGTCAGTTTAGAACCTGGCACAGGACTCAAAGATGTGGCAGAAAAACGAAATGTTTGGTCTTGTACAAAGTGTGTTACAAAACAGTGTTGCAAACAACTAAATAGGACCAGAGGGAGCGTCTTTTGCGACTTAGTATAGTCTGTGGGATACAATCATACGTCTACAGTATAGGGGATCAAACTTTAAGGTGGCTTCTGCAGTGCCTATATATTTAGTAGGATCGTGCCGCACTGGCAGCAGTAGCAGTAGCAGTAGCAGTTTCAGGTGAAAGTGACGTAGGTACACTCGCTGGAGCTGAACTATTCTTCGGCGTGATTGGCATGATTAAACCGCAAATCGAAAAGCATTAACTTCATTTCATAATAATTCTTCAGCTGCTTAGGTTTATTCATTTTAATTTTCATGTTATACACGGTGGAGAAAATCAGTACTCAAATATTGTTAAAATAATGCATGAGGTCGACATATTTCATACCTGTATTACTTGCCTCTTTCCTGCGTTAAACAACACCCGTTCTCGAACAAGATATCAAAACACGCTGGGCTGACGTGACGCGTCCTCCTTACTTTTCCCACGCCAACAAAAAAATGGTTCAAATGGCTCTGAGCCCTATGGGACTTAACATCTGAGGTCATCAGTCCCCTAGAACTTAGAACTACTTAAACCTAACTAACCTAAGGACATCACGCACATCCATGCCCGAGGCGGGATTCGAACCTGCGACCGTAGCGGTCGCGCGGTTCCGGAGTGAAGCGCATACAACCGCTCGACCACTACGGCCGGCTCGCGCCAACGACACCCAGCCTATAGGAGGACTCTGGTCTTCACTTCACTGCACGGAATTTCGCGCTAGGACAGTAAGCTGCTGCAGTGGGGCACAGCGGATGAACAACCAGTCCACGCCGAAAGTTTAAAAACTGTACACTGCCTACAATCAGAATTATTTGTCCCAAATTTTCGAGCGGAGTCGATTGCTGTGACTAAAATCTTGCAGGTGTGATTTTTTCTCCTTATAATATGAAGTCAAATAGGCGATCTTCAATTTAAATGAATTTGGGAGAGCAGAAAACGTATCCGCCCCCGCCCTCCCCCCTTCTGAACTTTGAAGTGGGAAGGGTGGACGAATGCCCCATCCATTCCCAACCGCTTGATACGGCGTTGCAGCCAGGTAAATGTGCTCGTTCACTAGCGGACCATACCAGCTGCAAACATCAAATCCGTTAACGACTCGTGACACCAACGACAAAAGATACAAGACAGAAATAAAAGCCGTTTGATGAATAAATAATAATAATAATAACAAAATAATAAATATTTCGCAAATTTAGGCGGAACGATTGAAATAAATGGCATTCTTCCCCCTCCCCCCCCCCCCCAATCCGTTTTCCAGAGGCCTTTAAAACGTTCTAATAACCATAGAAAGAAGGCTAGTGAACAGAAGTCACGATCTTAGGTCGAAGTAAATTAATGATAATGGTGAGTGCGCCTTTCGATTTTATATTGTGTAAATCATGGTTTTGTCAAAATGGTTTTATTATGTTGCTATGCTAGATCTGAAATCAACTCCATGAAACATGTTACTTCTCAGATTTTCGGACAAATGCAATTCAGGCCAAGCATTTCTTCGATTCGCTATTACTTATAAATTACGCTAAACCGATACATTCGGCACGGATTTTAGCAAATTATTTTCAGAATCGATTTTTACTCTGCAGCGATATTTTATGTATCATGCTATGACTCTTATTAAAATCAAAGACATCTGTTGTACAATAAAAGTTGATGTGCATTAAAAGTTGATTTGCGCCTGTTGAGGAATTGAATCGTGGTCTTTCGCTAGCTGATCCATTCTCTGGACCCACTCCACCTGTGCAACACACACACTAAGTCGAACGTGAAACGAAGTTAGAGAGGTGAACATACATGATGCGCTATACGTAACGAACAGTAAAATGCAGACTAAGGGCGGTCACTTGTGACGTGAAGGATTGTAACCTATGATGTTCAACGTCATTAGCAAGTCCTTCTTAGAAACTTCAAATCATTAGGAGCTGAAACAAAACAGGATTGTAATTAACACCGAAATTACTTTTGTACGTGCTCATAGTGCTACTAAAGCATAACACACCATCGCAGCAATAATAAATCTCCCAAGCTCCCTTTCAGTTTTGATTCTTTATAATCTTTCTCGATCGCGTTATACAAACTTATTTACGTATTAAGATTTCCAGTAGAACACTAAAAAGCCCATCGCTGGACAGACTTAAATATTCAGCATATATGCCACTAGTTAACCATAGTACGCTAGCAACAATTCTTGGAAAGCGACACTCAGGCTGCTATGTATTGAATTTTGCAGGCCTTTGTGACCTAGCGGTTCTAGGCGCTTCAGTCCGGAACCGTGCTGCTGCTACTGTCGCAGGTTCGAATCCTGCCTCGGGCATGGATGTGTGTGATGTCCTTAGGTTAGTTACGTTTAAGTAGTCCTAATTCTAGGAGACTAAATAAATGTCGTGTGACTAGGGCCTCCCGTTAGGTAGAGCGTTCGCCGTGTGCAAGTCTTTCGATTTGAAGCCACTTCGGCAACTTGCGCGGACTGATGACCTCAGATGTTAAGTCCCATAGTGCTTCGAGCCATGTGAACCATTTCCTGCATTTTGTCCTGTAAGCTATTTCTGATTTAGTGACGATCGTTATATTTGTCTACAGCGTAAGCATAATACACGGCACGTGAAATCAAGCACTAGCAAAAATCTCTGGCACATACGCTGTCGTGTGTTGGCAGCAGTGCATAAACCACAGAAATCGTATTAGTTGCTGCGCATCTGTTGGAAGAGCGTCTCGTTCTTTCTGTTTTGTGTGAAGCTTCAAGAATGGCACAGTTTGCGTTCTGTCTCACGTTATTCGCTGCGTTATGTGAGTAAAATCAAACAAAAGAAAGGATACGGATTTTTCACTATAATGGATGACTAATAGTTTCTTAAATGTTAATAACCAAACGCGTTTGCATTATTCGTGTACGTAACATTTAAGCTGTGAAATAAAATTACTGTATGTCATGATTCACAATGTAAATAACGGTATTGTTTCAGCTGCTTATTTTTCAGGAAAAATATTTATTATATTTATCGTATGCGACTTTTAAGAACAAATTTTACCCTGAGAGTTTTCATATGCTGTTACATCTGTTAGTCTGTAGATTTGTGGATTACGCATAATATGAAAGTTGGTACTGTTCATCCACAAGTGCTTTGTGGAAAGCGTGCATGCGGATTCGTAAGTCACCTTCTTTCCTATATGCTAAGCTGTTCCGAGAAACCAGAAATTCAGAAATAAAGATCATGCGAGACATGGGTGATACAGTGTATCTGGAATACATACTGGTGAAATATATTAGAACCCTCATTCTTACGTATCTTAGAGGTGTATGTAGAAATATAACTCCACTCGTTTAATTTTAGTTATTTTACGATCAATTTGAAGCTGTGATAGGCTTGTTTGCGATGTTGATAGCAAAACTTTTCTTTCAACTCCACATCGCAGTCTATTTTGAATTACCAGAATGTTATTTAAGACAGTAAAACCGTCATAACTGCCATTATTCCAGAATGTTATGAGTGAATTGTTACCAATTATAACACAATAACGGTGAGCAAGTTTTAAAACAGCTACAAAGTGCATTCAGCTGTGGCGAACCTTAACAGCGCTATTAAATTTTAGTAGCGAGGATTAGATTTTTCAGTAACAGTGCTTCTAACAAAGACAAAGTAATCTGTAGGAATTCTTACAATAATTTATGATAGTGCTCTGTAAGCACAGTTGTACATGACATTCTTTTCTATTAACCTCCTTCTTTGATATTTCCAATAACAGTGTAACAGGCAAAACCCAGAAATGTTCATGACTGTCATTGCTTTTACACATCACAGAAATCAGAACTTGTTGGTATCACAGCCTTAGAATTTCAATTTCAGAGATGAACATGGTTATGACATGGTTGAATATAACACCTAAAATGATCATATAACAAAAGACACCATTTCTCAGGAAGTAGATAGAATATTCCATTCACCTTTTCATTTGCATCAAGTACTCCAACCTCATTTGTTAATGACAGCATTACAATACAGTTTCCAAATGCTTCAGTAGACGTCTTTGCAAATGCCTCACAATCCTCAATACTGAGGTGATAATAAAGCATACTGGTATATTGGTATGTAAAACACCACATTGTATTCAGAGATTTGGTTTACTTTATATAAAGACGTATGTCCTAAATTTTTTATCAGAATACTGTACGTAATGTGAGTCTGCTTCCAATACAAATTTCTTTACAGCCATTATTCACATACTCATTGAAGCTACAAGTGAAGAAATCCCAAAACTAGAAACATCAGATGACGATAACTCAAACAATATCATTCAACTTTTTATGTGAGTATTTTGAGTTATTAGTATCTGTAGACTGTGAGGCCACTTTCTTAGATAAATTCCGACAAAACATTCTTCCTTGGTGTGTTTCGTTTCAGGTATCCAAGATCCCCAATGAACCTTGCGATTCTGAGTTAAAAATATGTGGAATATACATGTGTTTCTACCAACACTGAAAGACCTAAGTCGAAACAAGGCCCTGGGAGTAGACAGCATTCCATTAGAACTACTGACAGCCTTGGGAGAGCCAGTCCTGACAAAACTCTACCATCTGGTGAGCAAGATGTATGAGACAGGCGAAATTCCCTCAGACTTCAAAAAGAATATAATAATTCCAATCCCAAAGAAAGCAGGTGTTGACAGATATGAAAATTACCGAACTATTAGTTTAATAAGTCACAGCTGCAAAATACTAACGGGAATTCTTTACAGACGAATGGAAAAACTGGTAGAAGCCGACCTTGGGGAGGATCAGTTAGGATTTCGTAGAAATGTTGGAACACGTGAGGTAATACTGACCTTACGACTTATCTTAGAAGAAAGATTAAGGAAAGGCAAACCTACGTTTCTGGCATTTTTAGACTTAGAGAAAGCTTTTGACAATGTTGACTTGAATACTCTCTTTCAAATTCTGAAGGTGGCAGGGGTAAAATACGGGGAGCAAAAGGCTATTTACAATTTGTACAGAAAGCAGATGGTAGTTATAAGAGTCGAGGGACATGAAAGGGAAGCAGTGGTTGGGAAGGGAGTGAGACAGGGTTGTAGCCTCTCCCCAATGTTATTCAATCTGTATATTGACCAAGCATCAAAGGAAACAAAAGAAAAGTTCAGAGTAGGTATTAAAATTCATGGAGAAGAAATAAAAACTTTGAGGTTTGCCAATGACGTTGTAATTCTGTCAGAGACAGCAAAGAACTTGGAAGAGCAGTTGAATGGAATGGATAATGTCTTGAAAGGAGGATATAGGATAAACAGGAACCAAAGCAAAATGAGGATAATGGAATGTATTCGAATTGAGTCAGGTGATGCTGACGGAATTAGATTAGGAAATGAGACACTTAAAGTAGTAAAGGAGTTTTGCTATTTGGGGGCAAAATAATGGATGACGGTCGAAGTAGAGAGGATATAAAATGTGGACTGGCAATGGCAAGAAAAGCGTTTCTGAAGAAGAGAAATTTGTTAACATTGACTATAGATTTAAGTGGCAGGAAGTCGTTTGTGAAAGTATTTGTATGGAGTGTAGACATGTATGGCAGTGAAACGTGGACGATAAATAGTTTAGACGAGAAGAGAATAGAAGCTTTCGAATTGTGGTGGTACAGAAGAATGCTGAAGATTAGATGAGTAGATCACATAACTAATGAGGAGGTACTGAATAGAATTGGGGAGAAGAGGAGCTTGTGGCACAACTTGACTAGAAGAAGGGATGGGTTGGTAGCACATGTTCTGAGGCGTCAAGGGATCACCAATTTAGTACTGGAGGGCATCGTGGGGGGTAAAAATCATAGAGGGAGACCAAGAGATGAATACACTAAGCAGATTCAGAAGGATGTGGGCTGCAGTAGGTACTGGGAGATGAAAAAGCTTGCACAGGATAGAGTAACATGGGGAGCTGCATCAAATCAATCTCAGGACTGAAGACCACAACAAGAAGCTTTAGTTCTAAATTGTTCAATTGGTAATGACTGAATATCCTTAGGTAGAGCATTAAAAACTTTTATTGCCACCACTGGGAAACTGTTCTGCATGTAGTTAATTTGCATCTTGGTCTTTTTATACTGTCTTTACAGTGAGTGCTGTGTTGATGAACTTTATTTCTCTTTCTGTATATCTCATGATTTGTCTTTGTGTGAACTAAGAAATTTAAAATTTATTATCTGAAAACAGAGTGCCTATTCTAGAAAAAATTCGTTTTACTTGAGTCAATGATCCTCATTTTTTTCTTTAGTAATAACGCTCATTCTTGCAGTCGGCAGAATGGCTCCACAGTAACAGCCCATAGCTGAAGTGGCCATGGAACATTGCATAGTACACTGTTAGTAGGTACTGCTGTGAAAATGCACTTTTTAGTTTCGTCAAAAGTTAAAGAACCCACAAGAGTTTGAAACGTAAATGTTCCATGTGCTGTTGCCAGATTAACTTGGTATCAAAGAAAAAACCCAGAAGCCTAACAGCTGCTGTGTCACCCAGTGCTCCAGTATCACTTAGTGTGCATATCAGCCTCAGCATTTTGTCTTCATTAATTTTCATCTTGTTCATGATGAACCAGGCCTTGTCCTTATTGAGAAGGACATCTACTTGATGAACAGCTTGAAATATGTTCCCCCCTTTTGAGGATGAAGTCATGTCATCTGCAAACTGCAAGGTGTGTCCATTGGAGCCTATGTTGTTAATGACAATTGGGAACAACTTGGGTGCTGTTATGAAACATTGTAGTCAAACTAGAGCAGAAAACTGAGATGAGAGGTCACTAATATGATGCTCAAGTCTTTGAAATGTATGATGATGGCTATGAAGTAAAATATTTTGTTAGTGTTATTTCTACTACAAAACTTGAAACTTAAGGAAAAGAAGAAACCTTTTATTGCTTGAAATTAAATATTTGCCATACTATCTAATCCAATACATGGCACTAACGTTTACTACGAAAATATGATTTGTTTCTGGATTGATGTCACTAAGTTCATTGTGCACAAAATTTTTTATTTCCATAAGTTTTTTAGATTTATGTACATATAAAGGTATATTTAGAATTGTTAGTAATGTTATCACAATAACTTTTTTATTTAGGTCCCTGTAATTAATTTGCTTAGCCGACAAAATGTATAGTCAAAGATATTTTCTAGTTCTGTAAAGCTTATGTTTTCCTCCATATTCATGAATAAAAGTTACATAACAACTAGAACCAAGATGCAACTACCTTTACTAAAAACCTTAAGTATAGCTTATCACTGTAAATTATCTCCAAATGTACAAAATGATGATGATGATTATTAATATTAAATCACTTACGACCAGAAAATTCATTGACATGTTGCAACCTACATGAATGTTCTTTGGGCCTTCAAAAAATATTCTCAGGGCCTGGAGCTTGCTTGCTCTTTCATCTTTCTCACCATCTCCTTCGCAGACAAAGGCCAAGCTTTCGCTTTATATAATATAAACAGTACCTCAGTACTGTCAGTAGTGCAGTATACACAGTTATTTGCAACTTGTTTGATAAGTAACAAATAGGTAAAGTTTGGAGTATCAAATAACTACCGATACATCTGAAGACCATTTCATGTGTACCTGAAACACAAAAGTTGCAACAGATACACTTCCAGTCTCTATGTTGCACAGATTGCATCTATTTCATGTCTGTTGAGCACTATTAGTTTAAAATTAACCAAACATTGTAAAATTGTGGACTACTTCCTAACAACATAAATAATCTCTTTTCCTCGCTTCCATTAGCACACACACTTGACCAAACATACTCTCCATATTGCTGTGATATTTTTAGTTTGCATTCATGGTATTGCTCACATCTTTTTCTGGTGATATGTGTGTGTGTGTTTGCTACATTAAATTGTGTAGTAACAAAATAAATGGAAATCTACTATATATTTCAGTCATACCACTGCAAATGAAACAGATTATGAAATAAATTTGAAACGCCAGTATTAACAAAAAGCTATAGGAAAACCAATCCCCTGCAGTACTTCATACTGTTGTGGAACCAGAAACTCCAATTAGTTGTTACAGCACACTTCATCTTAGTCTACTGATGAGAAAGATCTTTATGACACCCTGGATTGGGAGGGGGTATATTAACTGAAAATGGTAATTCTATATCTTTGATTCATTTTCAGCTTTTTAATTTGTGTGATAATGTGGTCATGGTATGTCTTGTACTGAATACTTACAAAATTTAAATTTTACACAATGTTGTTTTTGAAGGAATTTTATGTGAATATATCTTCTTTCTTGCACAATGACCTTGTGAGAGCATACATATGAAACATTTTACTAATTTCATGTAGTGAAGTGGCAATACTGAAGAAAACTTTATTCTCTTGTTGACAGCAAAGCAAGGATATTCTTATTTGTGTCTGACAGTACGAGTTAAATAGAATAAAAAAGTTTACCATATGTCAACGAAAATAATCAGTTTTTTAACGTATAATGTAACTGGATCGATAAAAATCTAATCACCAAGTGGCAGCAAGAGAATACCTACATAACAAGGTGAAGGAAATCTGTAAGCTTTCAGAGCCAGTTGCTCCTCCGTCTGGCAGAAGGGTGTAAGGGTGATGAAGAGGGATGAAGGAAAAGGACTGGAAAGGTTTAGGAAATTTGGAGCATATGGAAAAGTTGCCCAGAACCAAAGTTCATTGGTGATGTATGGAGTGGGATGAGAAGAAAAGACTGGTTGTTAGGGACTGCACCAGGTGATATTTGAAAACCTAAGAGCTTGGAGCTGGAAGATGGGATAATAGGCAACAGAGAGATTAAGTGCAAAGCTAAGTGAATTATTTGAGGTAAAGGTAAGGGGAGGCAGAAAAAAAATAGTAGGTCAGAAAATAAAAATATAGAGATGTAAAAGGGAGTGAAGAAAGGAATAGTTATTGGCACTAAATGCTGAGACCAAATAAATAAGCATAAATTAAGTTCAAGTGGGTGCTAAGAATCGATGACATGTCACAATGTCAGTTCCAACCTATGAAATTCCGAGAAGCTAGTGTCTGTGGGGAACAATTCAGATGGCATGTGTGGTGAAACACACTCCCATATCATGACTGTTATGATGTAGTATCATTCTAGTCCTGAATGTATTAATCAGCTACTTCGACAAGGCTACAACTTCCTAAAATCTTACCCTGAAATTGGGTCAATTCTGCCTGATATTTTTCCCATCACACCTGCAATAGCTTTTCATCAGCCTCCCATCCACGCGCTCCACTCCCTCCAATCACTGCAGTCTTCTGGTCACACTTCATGATATTTCTGAACCTGTGTCCCTATGCTATGGCCCCTACCTCTGTCACCATCCCCAATGTAAGATTTGCCCCTTGCACCCTCTTACTACCACCTATACTACCTCTGCAACTGGTAAAAAATATACTATCAAAGGATATATCTGTGTTTCTGATATGACACAAGTAGTGTATCAACTGTTATGTTAACACTGTTCGACCTCTTACAGTGGTATGACTATCACCAATTTAACAGGCAAGATAAATGAACATAGACAGAGGGTTTACACCAATACATGATACTGAGCATGCTCTACATGACAGTTATGACCTCGGAGCCTCTTGTACCACACATTCCATTTACATTATTCTCCCAGACACTAGCTTCTCAGAGCTCTGCAGGTGGGGACTCGCATTACAGAATGACCTTGATTCTTGCCGCCCACCTGGTCTTAATTTACATTACTTTCTTTAGTCTCAGCATTTCTTGTCAGTAACTACTTGCATTTTTTCTTCACTCCCTTTTTGTTTTCTACAGCTTTTATTTTCTGACCTGTTCATTTTTTCCCTCTCTGCCATATCTACCACATACAACTCTCTTAGCTTTCTGCTCTTATTAACCCCTGCACAATATTTTGTCCATGTTCTCTGTTTTGCTTATTACCCTGTCTTCCATCTCCAAGCTCTTAGGTTTCTAATTTAGTCCAATGCAATCCCCAACAATCAGTCTTTCTTTCTCATCCCATTTGGTAAGTCTCCCCTGACATGGAGTTCTGGGTGACTTTTCGACACAATCCCCGTTTTCTAAGCCTTGCCAAAGTTTGCAAATTTCCTTGAGATTTGTATATGTGTGTTCTCCTACTGCTGTTAAGTGACTATATTTCTTATCTATCCACTTACATTAAACTTTTCTATATGTAATGTGAATATTACCACTTAACTCCAAAGCAAAAATATCTTACAACTGAAAGTTTTCTGCTGTGAAAATTTTCTATTTGTTCTCTCAAAGGTTGCTTTTGTAATTTTTCATGAAGTGTCTTTCCATATAGGTCTTGTATGGAATACAATAATGGAGAGTGGTGCCTCAGAGAAGAAAGATGGTAATGTTACGTGAGACGTCACCGTATTTGGTCATAGCCTGTGAGGCAATTCGGAAAGAAGGAAGGATTGTATAGATTATTTTTAACCAACCACTGTGAATAAAGGTGATTTGTATGCCAGTATTGTTAAAGGATTAAAAAGTATCATAAACTTTTTATCTAGGGTTTGTCTCAAAAACCACATTTTCATTAATTTTTGTAGCTCATGTTTACTCTGTGTGCATAAATTACCACAATGTGCATTAGTAGTGTCATCACAAGCAAAGACATATCATTTTGTTCCAAATTATGTCTCAGTTACTGAATAAAACTACAGACCTAAGAGTATTTGTCCGACCCCGCAGATTCTACTGATTCCTTTTGGAATGCTGTTAAGAGGAATTTACGCCATATTTTGCTCAGTTTTCTTTGATATGGTGTGAAATAAGTATAGCTTTCTTTACATAGCAGGATTATTCCATAACAATGTTGTAATCAGTTTTGCTGTATGCATTAATTCAAAAATAACTCTTAGTCAATGATAATAATGAAAATTTTAGTGGGGTAAAACAGTAGCTCACAATGATGCTGTGAAGTCATTTTCCAGTGATAACTGCAAATATTCTTTTGCTAGAAAAGAGAATATTCAGCAGTAACTAGTACACATGCTCTGCCTTTCACCTTAATTTTATTAGAAAGTGACAAATTTGTTTTCTGTGGCATCTGGTTGAAATTATTGTCAGCTATTATTTCCACCATTGTTTACTTTTCTTATTAAGCAGTGAAAGTTGGTATTGCAGATTTGGTAATTATGTATCTCCTTTAACATACATTGTGAATGAGACTAAGTTATTCCAGTCTCATCAGTCTTCTTTCTGTCAAGACACTTAGTTTTCAAAGCATTTTGATAGTTGTTAAAACACTCATTCAGATTTGATCAGTGTGTCTAATGAATGGAATGTCAAATACCTTTATGATAATAGAACAAAAGATTTGGTTTGTGGGTGCTATTTAGATGTAATGTAATGGAGAGAGTGTTTCTGTTGTTCTGATTACACTGACCAGCAACTGTATTAGTGATAGATATCATGTTGAATGAATAACACTTCTGTAGCCTTGGGAAATAATTAAGTGTGGACTATAAGTAAGTTTTTTCATATCGTGTGTTAATTGTGTATGTGATACAAAAATGGCAAATCACAGGATCTCATTGCCTCTAATCATGGCTATGTCATTGATGCTAGCTGAGTATGGCATGCTTTCAGCAATGTCTTTAAGGCACTAAGCTCTCTAAAGGCTACTGTATCAGTTGTGTGATGTAATGTTCTCAGTTTGCGTAAAATAGCCACCTTCAAGGCCACATGCTATGATCAGAAAATCACAGTGTCTGGCTACCATCAGTTGGCTCTGATTTTAGCAATGAACTGATGTAATGCAACATATTTCTGAACACCTATACAGTTCAGAGCCATATCTGTACCATTCAGCACACACAGATATTTGCATTAGTGCTTCAAGACTTGAAGCCTGAAGGATGATAAAACTTAAGTAAAATACATATTACATCTCTATAAAAAATGCATCAGAAATCATTTGGAACTGAAGACAGTTTAAGCACGTACAGGTATCATAATTGCATAATGCTTACATAAGATGAGAGGGGAGTCCTGGTATGGTGGTCATTGTTATTCACTTGCAGATAATGTAAGGACTTGCTGGCAGTTTATGGTCACTCATTTGCTACATGTTTTGAAATTCACCACTCATTTTTCTCCTGAACTGTTTCAGATGGCATGGATGGAAACTCAACCTGGCACCACAGGGCACATTGCTTGTGCCATTTTGAACCCCTGTGTATTCTTGCTTGTAAATATGTTCATGCCTCGGCTGCTCCATGACCATTTGACATGGGTTGTGCTCTCTCATAAGAAGATATGGAGCAAATTCATTCTCCATTAACCTAACTGTCTTGTGACAGCCATCCAAATGACATCACCATGTTCACAGCAAAGGATGATCCAGCAGTTACCAAGAAGCCATCTGTTCCAATTGGTAAATAGAGTATTACTAAAACCATTAGCGGTGTTACAAATACCAATAGTGTGGGAGAAGAACAGAGAGTAATGTTAACCACTAATCTTGTAATGAGCTGCATAGTGATAAGTATACTCCTGGTATATGTATTGTCACATTACAATGCAGCAGATGTGCTGTAATCACATAAACTGTTAGTGCAGATTACTGTTATAGCTGATATGTAAGTATATATTCAGAATATCATTTGCAGTCTGTTGTAGTGGAACGCTCCCAACATAAAAGTTCTGACTAAATTCACTTTGGTATATTGTCTCTAAAAGGGGATTTCCACATTATGGCTCAATCAATGGATGGACTTCTTGAAACATAGATAGGATATAGGATACTGTGCAGTGAATAAATTGTTAATCATATTGCACTATGTGATGTATGTTTCTGCAGACTACGCTGTAGGTTTTATTCCTTTATTTAATTTGTCACCACCTTTACTAAAGCTGTTTGGACACAGAGAAAAAAGAGAAAAGTATCAAGAGATTTATGATGTGCCTACATATGCTGACTACAGTGTGCCAAAGGTTTTGGGCATTAATTGCTGTATGAGGAGTTTGCTGCAAGAAAGCTTTTCCACTTTGATTGGAAATCTCAGTTACATCATATATATAGTCATTCTTTAACTCAGTGCAAGTAGACCCTTCAGATTGACTCAGTCTAGTCATTGACATGCTATATAGACCTTTTGTAGAACACTATACCATACAAGGGGCATTTGAAAAGTCCGTACAAAGTCCAATAGATGGCACCACCGGCACGTATCAAGGTCATGTTTAGTTAGTAGCAGCTTTGGAAAGAATGTACACCAAGTTTATGCTATATTGGTCTATTTCTTTGTGTTTGACATTCGTGTGAATCAAGGAAGTTGAGTGATTGTCAAAAAATGGATGAAAAAAAATTTCGTGTGGTGATTAAACATTACTTTATGAAAGGCAAAACGCCTCAGGAGACTAAAATGAAGCTTGATGAACATTACAGTGACTCTGCACCTTCGATTAGAACTGTTTATAAGGAGTTTGAAAATTTTTGGAGTGGCCATATGGGCACAAGTGATGCTGAACGTTGTGGACGCCCTGTGGAGGTTACGACTCCAGAAATCCTTCATAAAATCCATGAGATGATGATGGATGACAGAAGAGTTAAGGTGCATGGGATTGCTAGTGCTATGGGCATCTCAAATGAATGGGTACATAATATTTTGCATAAACATTGGGACATGAGAATGCTATCCACAAGATGAGTTCCGCCATTGCTCACACTTGACCAAAAATGGAATCGTGTGAAGTGTTGCAAGGATGGTTTGCAGCTTTTCAGGAAAAATCTGCAGGACTTTAAGCATAGTTTCGTCACTGTGGATGAAACATGTATACATTACTATACTCCTGAGGCCAAACAACAATCTAAACAATGGGTTACCAAGGTAGAATCTGCACCAAAAAGGGTGAAGACCATTCCTTCAGCCGGAAAGGTGTTGGCGACTGTCTTTTGGGATTCACAAACGATAATCATCATCGATTGTCTGGAAAAGGGTAAAACTATTTCAGGTGCATATTGTTCATCATTATTGGACCGTTTAAAAACTGAGCTGCAAGAACAACGCCGGTGATTGGACCGAAAAAAATGTCCTTTTCCATCACGACAATGCAGCAGCACACACCTCAGCAGTTGTGGTCGCAAAATTAATGGAAATAGGATTCCAACTTGTTTCACATCCCCACCCCCGTATTCTCCAGATTTGGCTCCCTTGGACCACTATGTGTTCCCCAATTTGAAGAAATGGCAAGTGGGACAAAGATTTCATTCAGACAAGGAGGTGATTGCAGCAACTAATAGCTATTTTGCAGACTAGGACAATTAATTTTATTCGGAAGGGATCAACAAATTAGAACAGTGTTGGACAAGTGTATAAGTCTAAAAGGAGACTATGTCAAAAAATAGAAAATGTTTACCCTAAACACGTAACTAGTTTTTATTTTGGACATACTTTTCAAATGCCCCTTGTATACAAAATAATAATGTGATCAAATTATTATTATTATTATTTTTTTTTTTTTTTTTTTTTTTTTTTTTTTTTTTTTTGCAAGGCATTCAAAAATATTGATACAGAAATGTGATTCCATATTGATGAGTTTATGTAATATAAGTATATTCAATAGTTCAGTAATAGGCACACATAAATACTTAATCCACACTAAGTAAGCCAGCAATATGTAAAACACTGTTATTCTACGGGACAGAAAGAGTTCGCCAAACTCATTTTTTATGTTACTTTCAGATTTAATGTTTTACTTATGACCATTGTATTTGTGTCTGAAATAGTTTCAAAACTTTCATAAGAAAATATTTCTTCCCAAAATCTGTGGCGAAAATTTAAAGTTCCTTCATCAGATGCCTACGGTATTACAGTTGATGATGAGATGTTAGCAATGGGAGCCAAAGTGCCTGAACTGAGCTGTTGGAGGAGCAAGGGCAGAATGTTTCCATTCTTTTACCATTTAAAATCCATCTCAATTTTTTTTAAAGGAATAAACTTCAGTACTAACTTTTGGTTTAGTACTAAATTCATTGTTGGCATGTTTTCTGAAATTCGTAAATCATTTTCTTAGTCTCCATTCCTTAGTAGGTCCATATTATTGCCTAAAAACCTCATGAGTATCTGGTTGCACAGTGAAAGTGGGATTAGAATCCTGAGATTCTTTAAACCCATTATATGTTAAATGTATACTACATACCATGTGTTACCCTAATTCTGGATTGAGACTATCCTCCAGAGAGCACAAAGTCAACCCAAAATATGATACAATAAGACATTTTGTTAGTCAAATCAAGGTACTGAAGCACAGAATCCAACCAATATATAATACCCTCCATATGGAGAAGACGTTCAGCCACAGACAGGCTCAATGAAAAAGACTGCCAAAATATTAAATCTCTTGGTTGAAGCCCTTTCTCTGCACACACATTCACACAAGCACAGTTCACAGAAACATGGCCACTGTCTCAGGGCGCCATAGGCCAACTGCCAGTTGGGCTTTAGCACCCTGAGACAACGGCCATATATCTGTGAGTTGTGCTTGTGTGAAAGTGCAGGAAAAGGACTTTTTACAGACCTTTTAATATTTTGTTAGCATTGTTCATTGTGCCTGTCTCTGACTCACTGCCTCCACAATACAGTGAGTAGCGATTTCTTCCTTCCATATTCTTGTTATTCTGCCATGCAGTTTTCATCATTAAGAAGATGGTACCACAAGACAGAATAAAGGCAAAGGCGGAAAGTAATTGATACTTTGTGTTTTACGGCCAGTGATGATATAGTTTCTTCTCAAGCTGAAGGTAGCAGCTATGAGTTTCTTCATAAGGTGGTGAATGTGGCATTTTCACCAATGGAATGTCATTCTTCTTTGATATAATGTTAATTATTTCATTTGACTGTTCACATTTCCTTTTTACATCTACAAGTATTATCATCACAATCACAGGAAATCCATATAAACAATTCCCTTGTAAATAATGGAGTAAAGGAGAGCACTCACAAACACACACCCACACCCACACACACACACACACACACACACACACACACACACACACACACACACGTACACACCTGTGTCCCTACATTTTCTTGGCTGCAGACACAGCTGGCAGAATGAAACCACACCAGTGTGTGAGTGTTTTGTATGTATATTTGTACTCCAGCTTGACAAAAGAGTTATTCCAAAAGGAAGCAAGTTACATTTCTCTTTAATATGTGACTGTCGATGACTCAACACTTATGCTGTTTTGTGAGTGGTCTCCTTTACTCCTAAAGCATGAACACAGGATTCATTCATGTGGGTTTCCTGTAATTCTGACATGTTTTAAAACATGTAAGACTAGGATTGGGACTCTTCACTGCAATAATTAATCTTATATCAAAGAAGATGGTTGCTATTGATAACATAAGAGTTTTTTCTGAAAGTATGCCACATACAGTCAATAAATTGGATTTTCTGTAATGTTGCTTGCTTGATTCTGCATGCCAGTACTAGTCAAAACAACAACTTAATTATACTCTAATATTTTATTGCTCCTGACCTTTGCAGAAGCCGGTCAAATCACTAGTAATGAGACAGTAGACGTATAGATGTCTACATGACTGGCTTCTGTTAGTCTAGAAAGTAATTGTAGCAATGAATGTTTTATGACTGGAAGCAGAATATATCTTAAAAACATATCAGAATACAGCATTAATATATGGTGTGTAGATCTTCGTAAGCCTAAGTGATATTTTGTGATACGCAATTGAGTTTTGACTCCTCATTGATTTTATAACTGATTCAGTTATCTTCTTTATATTTGCTTTTACAAATTAAATTTTAATTTTGTTTTATGGTTGTTGAGAGGAAAATTTTATGACATGATTTGCAGATGTGTAGTGGATGTTTCATATTTTTTATCTCAACTTTTGTATCAGTAACTCCTTATGGTAGTAATATGTAATTTATACACTTATTGATGTGATAACTGTTTCTCATGCTTCTTCTCAGGAACTATACACTTATACCTTGTTACCTGCTGCAACCATGGCAGGTATAGAAACCCTCTACTGTTCATAGTAAGGTAGGGATTTCAAAGTTCCCTGTTTGCAGTATTCTCTGCAATTAATTCCATCAATTGAACAATAGCTATTGGTTATGCAATCATGATCTCTCACTTCCTTCATCAGCATATTTCAATTGCATTATTTATCCAAACACATTCCTTACTTCTTCTCTTGTTCTGTTGGTCATGATTCAGTGGGAGATAGATGTCAGAGAAAGTAATGAACGATAGTTCAATAAGTGTTATATTATCATTCATGACCTGTGTATTATATACTTCTTGCCAAAGTTGACTTTTGATGTAATGCTGGCACAATGTTGTTGGATAAGAGAGTGAAAGCTTTTAATGAAAACTTTTAACACAGAGTGTCAATGGCTTTGCCACAGTGATGACACTGGTTCCTATCTGATTGCAGCAGTTGAAAGTTCTGCCATGTTTGGCTAATTTTTGGATGGGTGACAGTCTGGGTCTACCAAGTGCTGTTTGCAAGCATGGTGCACTGAGCCCTCGTGAGGCCAATTGAGGAGCTATCTGACAGAAATAGCAGTTCAGGTCATGAAAACTGACATCAGTTGGGAGATCAGTTTGCCAACACATGCCCCTCGACATATGGATCCAACTGAGGATGACATGATGGTCAGTCAGTACAATTTGTCCTTCCGAGGCCTGTTGGGACAATGTTTAATACAAATGATTATCAGGAAACAGATACTCTTTCACTATTATGATGTAGGATCATTGAAAGTAATTAATTTATGCTTTCTTGCCACTAAACCCCATGGGCCACATTCTTGGCAACACAACTTGTATAACTTAGTATATTGTAAACAACTGTGTGACTTCAAAGGAAGACTTAATTTAGATTAATTTACGTCTTACAAACACTGAACAGACAACTTCACATAGCTTATTAGTTGGAAAATATTTCAGTACAATTTAGATAGCTTGGAACTGTTAACAGTCAGCAGTTAACTAAAATCATAACACACAGGAATACTTTGGGCAAAGTTTCTGTGTTATTCCCACACAGGTATAGACATGTTAATTACACCTAAGATTCATTTTGCTGACAGACATTTGTTTGTACTACGATAAATAATTGTAACATCCTTTTTATGATAATGGAAAACATACTGCTTCACATCCTATCCTCAAACTGGGTATATGAAAGTCACTAAACCAGTAAAGGTTACAGATAACTACCAGTATTTATGGAAAATACTACTAGTATTTATGGAAATTAATCTTAAAAATTTATACATTTATTTCTGTAGGGCAGCTAACTGCAAAATATATCCCAGAAGAACATTTCCAGTATTAATTATATATTCATAAACATATCTGTTTCTGCTTGTGCATACACACTATGATTTGTAGCTGCTCGTGCATGCACCCTATGATTTTTAAACTGGAAACCATATGGGCCTCTGAATAGTGTTGAACTACTTAAACAGTTCAGGAAACATGTGTAAATGTTGTAGTTACAGTATTTACAAAAATCATTTGGAAAGAAATAATTTTATAACCATCCCAATAATTGGTAAACTGCTCCACCATCAGAATCTGATTTGGAAGGAAATATTTTTACAACTATGCCTATTCATGGTAAAGTGTTTCACCTTGAGAGTAGATTTTCTGGGCAACTAAACCTTGTTCATAGTATAATGATCCAAAACAAATACCTTTAAATGAGGCAAATTCTCCAACATTGTAACTGGATATTTCAGAACATAATTTAACATACCCGCAATAATAATAAACAAAAATACATGTTTGTAAAACACACTACATTTTATATTCTACTGTTGTTATTGTTGGGACATGGTTTGAAAAGAAAGGCATGACACATAATTACCAAACAATTTTATTCATATTCCATCATTTTTCTGGAGTGCATCTAGGATTTTATGTACAGATATTTTGGCTGACAACTGTTGTGTATACCTTTAATTACAACAGTAAGGAGAGGTGGGCTATAGAGTGCTGCAGCAACCATCATCATAGGAAAGCTGGACAGAAGCAGAAATTATTAGTGAACAAGCTAACACAACCAACAGAAGATTTACATAACTTGTATTTCTCAAAACATATGAAGATCCAGAAGAAGACAGTGCAGCAATGAATGGAGTCCAGCTGCAACATCTGCATTGCATCCCATTGCAAAGTGCATTAGAGTACAAGTAGCTCTGAGTGCTGCCAATGGACATCCTATATTGCAGTGGCAGAGGGTGCTTGAGTTACTGAGCCACTAGAGGCATGGCTCAGGGGCATGCTCCATTGGGTCCACCAGATCCCACACAACTGCCATCAGTGTTTCATGAAAACTTGCAATTCCATGGCTATGATGACTGTTGGGAGGTATCAATAAGTTGTACCACAAAAACCTTTCAGCCATTCTTAAGATGAGTCACTTGCAAGATTTTTAACATACTTCACGCTGTAGAGTAAATGTACATGCACAAAAAATAATACTGTTGGTAACAAGAGTCTCAGTCATAAACAAAATTTCATACCTCAAAGATTTAAATAAACTAAGCAGAGAGTCTGTGAATTCATGGTGCTTAGAAAGAACTTGGTTGATTGTTATGGATGGCATATTTATAATGTCATGTGGCAAAGAACTGGAACAATATTTCCCTTGAGAGGACAGTGTAAAATGTGTTAAAAATCTTGTACATGGCTCACCCTGAGAATGGTTGGAAGGTTTTTAGCCATAATATCAGTAGATGTGTTAATAATATATGGGATGCACTCCCAAAATAGATGGAATATTTGAGCCACCAGGAAAGCTTCAAGAAACACAGTTTTATTCACAGTTTACTGTACAGAGGATAACACAGAACCAAGAACAATGCACATTGACATCTGTGGATACCAAGGATGTCACATGATGATAAAATTTGAATCTCAAAATGCCCTTTTTATTTTAACAGACAGTTATATATTAAAACTTGAGGCTTAAGTTTCTGGCTGTAGGACTGAAGTCCAAGCCCTTCAACACATTTCTAATGTTTCAGTGTAGGATGAGCCTTTGTTAGTATATCTGCCACCATATTTTCTGTTGGCTGATATTCCAGTTTGAGCAGATATTCTAGTTAAATTTGGTGCATGAAGTGATATTTTATATGCATGTGCTTCATCATTCAGTGGATAACTAGTGATTGTCACTAGAAATGGGGCTGTATGAGAGAATTCCTAAACTGAGGAGAATCACTGCCTTTGCTGCTTTGGTGAGGCTTATGTACTCAACTTCAGATGATGAAACATTGCTTCTTTGAACACTATTAGAATGCTGATCCAAATGAGGTGAAGTAGCAACTTACATATGAGTTCCCATCAGCATCAGAACTTCCCCAACTGGCATCTGTGAAACCGAAGATTCTTTTCTTATCCTCAGCAAAGGTAGGGTTCTTGCCTATGGTTTCTTTAAGGTGTATAAGAACTCACTTATCCAGTTGCTTGTGAACAAAATTAGGGCTTCTGCTGTACTGGCTTAGGTTACTGACTGCATATATCAGGTTGAGATTCACAAGTCAAATCTGACTGACAGAACATTGTGTGTAGACTAAATAATTCAATTCCTGCAACTGGAAATTACATTTCATCAAAGCCAACAATCCTCTTGCTTTTTCCCTCAGCAAAGATCCATCAGTTCTGTATTTATTCCACAAAAAACTCAGTCATTTGTTGGTCTGTCTGCAGTGAACACGGTGTCATTTCTCTCTAGTGACCACATTTCATCTTATGAGGGACATTTAAAAAGTAATGCAACATTTTTTTGGAAAGCATATTAATTTTATTCAGTATTCCAGTACACCATATTCTTCTGCACTCTTGTGGTTACAAAACCCTATTTTTCAGCATAGTATCTGTTCAGTATGACAGCCTTACACACCTTACTGGAAGGGCCTGTGTGCCTGCATTATACCACTCTACTGGTTGTCATGGGAGCCAACGTCTTGCAGCATCAATAACCTCCATATCACCCATGTACTGCTTCCCACAGAGTCTATCCTTCATTGGGTGAAACATATGCAAGTCATAAGGGATGAGTTCTGGGCTGTAGGGTAGATAAGGATGAACAGTGTAATGAAGCTTCATCAGCTCCTCTCGGGTGCACAGACAGGACTGAGTCTTTGTGTTGTCATGAAGAGGGAGAAGTTATTTTGAATTTTTGTGGCAATTAACATGCTGAAGACATTTCTTGAAGTTCTGGGGGTAACACAATGCAATACTGAGCTGATGGTGGCCCCATGAGGAAGGACTTCAAAGAGAATAATCCCTTCAGAGTCATGGATTGCTGTTTTGTTTCTGGTTAGAAGTGATGAACCCATGCTTTATTGCCTTTGATATTGTTTGACAAAAAATTGTTGTAATCAGCCTTGAAATGCACAAGCAACTACGTACAGATGATCCTTTGTTGGTCTTTATGGTGTTCTGGTAGGTGGTGAGGAACACAGTGGGGACACACCTCTGAGAACCCCAAATGGTGGATGAATGTGTCAGCACTACCAACAGAGATGTCGTGTTGCAGCAAGGTGTTTTATTGTGATCCATCAGTCATCTCAAATGAGGGTGTCCGCATTTTCTAACACTGCTGGAGTCACAGCTGTGTGTAGACATCCAGTACGCAGGATATCGGAAGGTTTGCGAGACTGTGTTGCAAAGATGACAAACACCTTACCCAACAACTCACAATGTTTTTGTTCACTGCCAGGCCATCATAGGCATTCTGCTAGCCCCTATGAATATACCTGATGCTTTAGCCAAGAAACTCAGTGACAGCTCTCTACTTGGATTGCACTTCCATTACAGACACCATTTTGAAGGTTATGTATAGTGCCTCCATCTATTGAATCTTCATAAAACCATAGGAGATGAAGTGGGTGTATTCCAAAATGTATTACAACGCATTCTGCATTTATCCAGCCAAAATTGGGAAGAAAAAAAATGTGTTGTCTTACTTTTTGAACACCAGTTGTATCTAACCTCAAACCACTCTTGATGAAATGGACAACTTAATGCGTCATTGACACTGACCTCTGTTGTATTTGCATTGAAGTTAATATCGTGATGTAAAACATCTGATGAGTCTATATCTGGCAATAACTGTAGTGCAGATATGAGATTTGAAGAATTAATGAGTTTATCACATGATAAGTCATCATCAGGGATGAATTTTAGGCCTATAGTAATTGTAAGGTCATCATGTTCAAATTTGTGGAACAGTTCATCATCTGATGGTCTCTGATTCAATTTTTGTATCACCATTGAAATATCCTCCAACTGAATTCATGTTGATGCCTTCTACTGGGCTATGATTTGGTTCATTTTAATGGAGATTCACATATTATGGTTCCTTGGCACCCACACATAATAGGTTTTTGTACAGTCAGTATTGCCTGCAGATATGTCTTCTTTGCCTTTATGATCAAACTTTGCTTTGTTCAGCAATTTATCCATGATGACAAACTTTTGACCAGACGTAGAATGATACATTGGGTTTTCTCTTCAACCGCTTCTCATATGGCATTCTATCAGACAACCCTTTAGTTAAGCAACAGTTTCAGATGTAGTTAACTGTGGTACTGACTTCAGCCCAAAATGATGGTCGTAGTACTGACTTGAGCAGATATAAAAAGCCACTTCAACCGCTGAATGGTTCTTTTGTTTGGTGACAATTCTGAAATGGTGTGTATGAAACTGTTAGGCACCACTATATTCTTGCTGTGCTGAGATTAGAGTCCTTCATTCATTGCAGTGCTACCAGTATCTGACTGAAAGGGGTTAGTTTTATGATCAGTCTGATTTTCCACTAAATTTTGAATTTAACAAATTTGTAAACAACATTTACATTATGTCTAAGGAAATAGATTTGACATCATCTGCTGTGGTCATCTATAAAGGTCTCAAAATTGTTTGAGATATTTCTCTCATTGGTCCGTGGATATCAGAGGGGATTAACTTCAGAAGTTTATTTGATTTCTGTTCTTGTTAGTGAATGGAATCAATGTGATTTTTCCTTTAAGGTACTTACTGCATCAATTTGGATCAACATCACTGAATTTCAGACCTATAACATACACATGTTTGAGCATTTTCATCATGTCTCATGAGTTTAAGTGGCCTAATCCAGCATTTTAGATTTGCAAGTCTCTTTTATAACATTCGACTCACTAATGACAGTCACCTTTCAACACTTTTCCTGTAAATAAAACAAATCACTTTATCTGTTTGCAGTAACTCGGACTTTACTGTTAGTGGCTGATATAACTGTGGGAGCTTTCTCAGATGCCACTGTGTGGTTGTTGTCCACAACCTTTGCCATTGAAATAAGATTGTTTCTGAGTTTTGAAACATATAAAGTATTTTTAAGCATTATGGGATTCATGTCAATGGCTGCAGTTGCAATGTATACATAACCTTTAACCATAACTTGTATGGTGCTCTTGTCTGCAAGCATTAAATTCTCTTGCATTTCTGTCATGTTTGCTGTATTATGTAGTTTCTTTCCTTCATTGATTGTCTGCCTATATTTACTCTCAGCTTTACCATCATACAATTCCTATACAATTCAGAATTACTTTTTTGTACAGATCAGAATACAGCAAACTTTTTTTTAGGTACTACTAATAGCGATTGCGCATTTCTTGAGGGGGTTGCTGCTTTCAAACATGTTTAAAAATGTGGAGAAAAACTCACTGAAAACAATTTCAGAGAAACAATGTTGAAGCCTACTGAAAAGGGAGTCCCATTTGTAACAACTGAGGACATGTTTAGACCTACCCATGTTATCTTTGCTAATCAGTCTATTAGTCACAGTTTTAGATTTTGGTTTGGAACAGTCTGAAGTTACATACTAAGACTGGCAAATACTGCATCATAATCTGATAAAGGGAAACTAATTACTTCAAAGGAAATACAAGTTCTCTTAATATTTGCAAATATATTATCAAGACAGGCAGAGGCTCTCATGGGTTTATAGTCAGCATAGTAGAGGTAAATTGTCAAAGCAAGTTTTTTAGTTCAGTCGCAGTTGTTTTGTCCTGTAATACATCAAAACATGAACTGACATCCCCACCAATGACAGTATTGTACTTTTCCCATTTTGGTATAGCACCGATGTGCATTAAGAAACCATCAAGCTTCTCAAGATAGGCATGGGGATCACCACCAGGTGGCCTGTACACTGCTATTACAGCTACTACAAGTAGCTTAAGTCTCTCAAATACTAGACCTGGTATTTCAAAATACATTTCAACACTAAGTGTGTTGAGATCTAACATACCTCAATTTGGTGCAAGAGATGTTTTTACATATATTGCTACCCCCATGCAAGAGATGTCCATTATTATAGCAACTAAGTAATGTGTAGTCATTCAGTACTTTGTATCCAAGCTCTTCTTCATTACGCCAATGTTCATGTAAACATAAAAGGTCCAACATGTTTTCATTTGAAGATTCATTAACTATTCCACCATATCCTGAATGTTTAGGAAGCCTACTTCAAACTCTGCTTTTGGCATTACTTTTTTGCGTGTTACTTAGTTGATGGAGCTAATGTTACCATGTAAAAATTTTGTAAATTTCTGGTAAGATCTTATAGGATCAAACTGCTTAGGTCATCGGTCCCTGAGCTTACACACTACTTAAACTAACCTATGCTATGGACAACACACACACACCCATGCCCAAGGGAGGACTCAAACCTCTGACCACCAGGGTGGGGGGGAGTTGACTAGATTATGTCCTCTTATGGTATTTGAATATCTAATCTGGTCTAATGCTACAAGTTTTTATCATCACATTTGAAACATAACCCAAACAGAGTGCTGATCTTTCTTCCTTCCTAAGCTTATCCAACACTACTCTGAGAATGGTGTCACTTAAAACATGTTTACCTAGTTTGCCGAGATACTGGCCATACTTGGTATGCCGTTCTCTGCTGTAACTACTGGTGTTAACTAGGGAAACATTCTTAAAGTGCTTACAGATCACTTTGTACTCCCTGCTGGTTTGCTCTACTTCCTTATTCACACAAGACCATGTCAATGAGGCACAATGATGACAATCACATTGATGTGGCTTAATATTTCAAAAGTCTTCTTCATTGTCATTTGCACTGGCAGCTACCACTATGAAGGCTTTGTCCATGAGGGCTGTGGTGTCTTCCTCAGTATACGTTGAAACATCTCATAAAGCAGCCCATGGCTTCATGATTCCTTCTATTTCAGACTTATCCATCACAGAAGGCCTACTTTCCATTAACATAACTGATAATCCTCACACATAACTGTGTGTGTAAATCTTGATTTTATGTTTCTTCTTATATATAAATTTGCTATTTACTAAGTTTTGAGTCTCTTGTACTGCCTTGTCAGATGAGCATTCTG
This sequence comes from Schistocerca serialis cubense, assembly GCF_023864345.2. Lineage (NCBI taxonomy): Eukaryota > Metazoa > Arthropoda > Insecta > Orthoptera > Acrididae > Schistocerca > Schistocerca serialis. The sequence goes on from NC_064640.1 coordinate 531,237,931, forward strand.
ATGCAATTTCTATATCATCTGTATTTTGCAATGAATTATGTTTATTATTAAAAGTTAGAACAAAATCCTGCCAATTTTTATTGTTGATGAGTTCATAAGAACTCCTCTTCAATTTCACAGCTTTTCATACTGTGCGAGACCTGTAATTGTGAGCCATTAAAGTCCAAACTCATTTTTTGGCAATCCTTCTGGTTTAGAAATATAGACACATACCTGATGATCACTCTCTTTCTTGAGTCTTCTGTTTTCATCACTCAGTATTTTTAAGTCCTTGTGTAGCTCAGCAGTAACTGATAATAAAAAATTGTTATGTTCATCAGATACTGTGTCAAGTTTTACAATGTTACCTATCACATCAGGAGATCATAGACAAATTCACTTTTCACTTGCAGCAGGTAGGTCATTTTCAGTTACATTTGCACAAGCAAAGTGATTCCAGTGATTGCACAAATCACAGAAGTTACCATTTCTTATATTTCTGTTACATTTTACACAAATAATATTACAGATAAGCCTCTTTATTATGGAGGTTGAATCACTACCTACTACTTTGACTGGTGCCATCTGAATATGTGCAATAACACACTGCCAGTGTTTTGGTCAGAGTGACAGGGTGGCCCCCTTGGTTTCAAAGCATAGTACAGCTGGGATCTTAATGATTTCCCTGACCTAAAATACACATGCCTTATTTCATCATAATACGTTCGATTCCAAATATAAGCCTGAGCAATTTGATGCTCTTTTCCTAACATTCAAATGTTGATAATAAAAACAAATTCACTCGGATGCCTAATAGGTCACCGCTATTTCATGACTGTAGCACCCTCACTTAACATTTTTGATCTCCAGGTCCTACGGGGATTACTGATCCTTATTGTATGGCCAGTGTCCCATGTCAGTTCATAATTTTTTTTATCACCCTGTACTTCTCAAGCAGTTATTGGCTTCTGCCTGCTCCTGCTCTCAAGTCTCTCTTCAGGGAAGTGTTCCACATCCATGGTTATGTGCTGCATACAGTATGGTTCCTCATGGTGCTACTATGTCTGATATACTAAAATTGTCTAGACATGGTTTTTGCATTATGTAAACTTCTGTAGAATGTCATTTTCAGTAAGTGAGTCAACCAAATAGATGGTTCCTTTGGGCTCTTCAGTTTTGACAGTCAACCAGAAAACTCATACAATGCCACCTTTTAGGGTTGCAGGGATGCTTGCCCTTAACACTGAGATTTGTGGTGTATCAATATTTTGACAAACGGTGCCCTTCCCCAGATTTCATTATGTCTGGGAGGTGCTGTCACCACCAAAATGGTGGATTGCTCAACAGAATGAGACATTAAGCTACCAGTAGTAATCAATCACGTCATGGAACCAGTACAGGAAATCAGGATAGTACGAAGACCAAATCTGGCCTTTTTTCCTTATAACCTCCAACTTGAATTGTATTATGTATGTGCAAACTGCTACTGTGGGTTTTGCTATTTTGACACCCAGGACACAAATATGTAAATGGGGTAGTTTCAGTGGCTGCTTGTTGCCAGAGGGAAGAAAACTTAAACTTATATGTGTGCCCATATCCACCAAAATCCAGCCCAGTTTCCCTTACATCTCTCTCTTCACAATCACAATTGTCAGCTCCTCTAAACCTCGGTAAGTGAAGGGTATTTACTGTTTTTACTGGGGCAAGGTCGAGTGGCTATACCTTCTTTTGCCATTTCTGTGATGGAAGCGACCATTCCCTCTGTAATTGGGAGAACCATGGTTGCCATGAGTTTGTTTATTTTGGGATCATGAGTGATGCTTTTGTAGATGCCAAAACTCTGGCAATTATGACAGTAAGATAACAAGTGTTTGTTGGCTTATGAGTGGCTCACTTACATCCTTTGTAAACTGAGTCACTGGTAAACTTTTTTTTTTGGGGGGGGGGGGGGGGGATACCTCATTCTACAGCACAGAGGAGGCAACAAATTGCCCTGCTACTTCACACGACATGCCAAGTGGGTTTCCTCATGGAGCAACATTGGGGAAGCCACTTTCACCTGACAACTTCGTTGTGTATTTATACCATCAATAAAAATATCAATTGAATGTTCTTCTGCTTCCTCTAGGAGCACTTGATTTTGGGTCAGAATCCTCCGCAACGTGTAGGTTTCACAGGAGACAGCCCTGATTCAATTGGCAAACTGTTCAGTATCTTCCCCTGACCTTTGCCTGAAGGTAGAAAGTTGCTTATGGAAACAACTGATGCCATTATTATTTAATACTTCTCTGATAGGTCCTGTGCTTGGATCTCAAATTTGTCATCTTTATTTAATATCTTAACTGGCTAAACATAGGTGTGCACATTATTGGACAATTTTTGCTTTACCACAAAAAGCAGAAAACTCTCTGGCCATGAGCAAATGCAATCTACATCACAGATATTGTGCAAAAATGTATCAACACTCTCTGTGGATTTTCCTGAGAATGAAGAAACAAAATTAACGGCTTGGAAACTGTTTGCTGTAACTGACTAGCTTTGCTTCTTGCTGCTGTACTACGAGATCTGAAATTCATTCCTGCAGGAAGCTCAGCTAATCATAGCCACTCATCTCATTGCCGTATGTCTTGCTCCCTCTGCTTTTGGCCAGAAACTCTACTTACATCCATCTCAGTTATACTAAAATTACAGAAGAGATAACCCACCTGCATCTCATGGCTTGGGTCTAATATTGGGATTTTTAAGGCCTATTCAGTCACCAAGAGCAGTTTGAACACTAACATTTACCCTTGGCATAGCTGCCCATCATCACACTGTGTGGGGTGGCGATTAAGTTGTAAAAATTATCTAATTGCTGTATAAATGTTTGCATGTTGAATCAGTTTCTGGCTTTTAGAATGTTGTTAATGCTGTCTTTCGCCGTTCTCAACATTGGCTCTCTATTTACTTTTTAGCACCCAGAAAGTGATTTAACAAAACGTGAAACCAGTACTTAGAGATCCTAGTGCCCACTTCATCTGAGAATACCATTATAGCTGCAGCTTATAGCTCTGAGGAATTAGGAGATTGTCCGGGATTTCTAATCAAAAACGGTTTTCCAAAATAGTTGAGTATATTCTGAAATTCACTGATAAAAAACACAAGTATCCCTACAACCTAACTAACAGAGCAGTTCAGAGTCTAATGCGCTGATGCAACTATAAATGTCTGAATTAAATGTTAAAAAGAATGCTCGCCATAATTTGATGAGATTATTTCATCAAACGCCACGCTAAATATTTGGTAGAATGTCTGTCCCGCGACGGCACATGAAAATACGACAATACGCAAACTGAAGCTAGTTAATGAAAATCATCCCAGAATTAGCACTTCACTTGAAATGATTTCATGGTTCCGCGTATCTCTAGTAACTTAATATGGCACCCGAGGCTGTTTGTAGCAGTGATACCGATGCAACGCGACTCCCGACACAGATGGCGTGTCATTCAGCGTCTGGAGAGAACTGGGGCCTTGCTTCCTCGCGCAGCGTTCTTATATATAAAGCGGCGGTGCGGATGGCTAAGGGAACGCCTGATCAAATCGGCTCTCCCGACTAGCCGCTGGGCTAGTAATGCACCACTTCAAGTTACATAATAATTTATAGCTTCTTTTGCTGATGGCCGATGAAGCTCTTAATTTAAACGTGCATTCATCACGCAAGTAAGTATTGATAATAAAATTTTGATGTGGCTAAGTTAAATATTTTGGGCAAGAGAATTAATTAAATTACACTGCACGCAGTAGATGAGCTCTGAACTGGCCCTTTTGAGATCCGCTATCGCTATAATTTTATAGGTATTCAAAAGAAACTTTTCACATCTTCATAGTCATAGCGGACCTCCAATCTATTTAAATCTAAACATCCTAGCCTTATTTATTAACCTACTTAATCTATCTTGCTTCCTTCAGTTTTGAGACGAAAACCAGAAAATCATGAATTTCCACTAAAGTCTTAATTTGTGAATTCCAAAGTGATGTTTTAATTAAATCATTATGAAAGATAAATCTAAATATAAATTTTGAAGTCTGTAGCTCTTTTCTGTTGCGCAAATGATTTTTTTAGAAAAACGTCCAAATTTCGAAGATGGCTGAAGTTATCGAACTGATATTTAACACACATTAATTTAGTATTATTCCTGACATGCTAGAAAAGTTTTAGGTCATTTGCTTGATTTTTAAGGTATTGCGCAACATTTATGACGTCAGAGCTAGTTAGAGCAGACTGGCTGGCACACAATGGAAACTGATGTGAATTTACTACAGCGTGAGTAGGCTGCTTCCCTACAACTGGCTAATCTGCTCCTCTAGCTCCATATTTTTAGTTATTAATATGTAAACTTTGGAAACTGAGCCTTCTTTTATTTAAGCTAACTTGCATATTTTGACTGTTTGAAATTTAAGAGGTAATTGGATGGTCATGACAGCATGGTGGGCAAACTTACTCAAAAGGTACACATGCCAGTTTGAGAAAGTTGTCAACCGTATGTTTGCTGAAACATGCACTATTTATTATTCCCATAATCTTAATCAGAACTCTCATCAAAATAGTGTCATTAATATGAAGAGATTAAATGAAGTTCACATTGATTTGATAGAAGGCAACTATTTCCTCTTTAATCACAAGCAGTGAGTCTAATCACATTCACCTTGCATCCTCATTTATGTACTTAACTCTTTTGATTCAAATTCTCCATTGTTGGTAAATTCCTTACAGTCATCCATAGCTTAAAAACACCACGTGCCTGTCTGAAAAATATAAGTTCCACTCCTTAATGCCTTTTATCCCTGAACATGTACCGTGCACACACTCACAATCGTCTCATTAAGAACTGTCAGGTTGGGCTGACTCACATACGCATCAATGCAAATGACGGTCACCATGCAGCACCCTTATAATACAAAGAGATTTCCCATCAGAAACACTAACTCACTACGTGAAAGATGTATAAGAGTAGGTTTGACCTGTTTGGATGGGACTGATATTAGTAACCGTAAATCCATCATTAAATGTTTCCAAAATCCATAACAAATAAAGATTTTTCTGAAATATAATAAAAGTTCCCCACATTTAACGATAAGAGTAAAAACAAAACAAAAAAAGAATTGCCAGAAATGTAATGAAAAGACCCCAGAAATATAAATCTAATCATAGGTTGCAATGGCTCCCTCATTTTTCACATTATTCATCTTGAATGTCAATATCTTAAAACAGTACACAAACTGAACCCATCCATACTTACCAATTTGTAATCCTTACAGAGTTTGTTTATAGAAGACACAGATTGCTTATGAAAAGGTATGATATCTTACAGTCATATTTAGTTTCAGTCCATTTCCTAATCTCTTGGAATATTCATTTCAAAGCAGCAAGAAAATAGTACATTAAACACATATATCAAAATTCAGAAACAGACAACAGTTGAATTAGCAAAGCTATCAAAAGGTTCACATTAATCTTGAAGTATTTTCAATCATGTACAAAGTACTTTAATCTGTTGCTTTCTAAGCAGCCTTCCTTGCTGTAACAGTTTTTCTGAGAACTCAGTACTGCTTGGAGGAACTACAAGAAAGAAAAACTAAGGACTTCATACATTCATTAGCACATCTTTTCACTGAAAACTTCATGCATGGGGAGACACTATGGATTGGCATGACGCTCTTCAACAAACAACCACTTCACTATTTGTGATTTGCCAGTTAGTCTCCCTCACCTGTGACTTGGTATGACACCACACTGGGTAATTGCAGCAGTGAAGCAGCACACTGCTCCAATTTCCTGTTGAAGGTCATTGGCCGTGCACCACTTTGAAGTGGCCACTCAGTGGCCTGAAGTCTCCCTCTTCCACTGTTATCCTCTGGGGATGCCCAAAGCCCTGAATACTGTCATAGACAATTAACCCACTCTCCTTGTCTGTTTCTGCTGCCACTGTTGTGTGCTTCACCATCTCCCCTTTGTCTCACACCATCTAACAAAAGCAATATGCTAGGCATCATCATCATTTTTGTCCAGCCTTACATGTTGTAGATTGCTGTTGTCAGTTTTACAACTTGAATGCTTAGTAACACTATCACAGACTAACCAGATTTTATTTCCAGATCATAATAATGTTGTACTAACTAAACAGATAGGCATAGTTTTGAAAACAGTCACTAATTATATGTTAACTAGTTTAATCACTAAAACATTACTAAACTATGAAAGGACTTACCACAATCCAAAATCTGTGAGAGATAACCACTCAGAGAAAAGAAGTTGATGTGAGACTATTAAACTCTTTGGAATAAAACTTTGTAATGACATCATTTACACAGCACTGAGTGCTCAACTATTGAAATGTTAAAAATTCATAATCCTTTCCACTTCCATTCATCTGTGATACAGGCACGTGGTTCTATAAATTACACAAGCATGTATGACGGAGCCATTTTGTGCAGCTGCAAATATCACTGAAACAATTGATGAAGGGTAAAATTGTTATTCATTTTTGAAACTTACATCCTCTCGTAGTTAACACCTTACACCTAGCAGTGCCATCAATGAAATTTGTTTCATCAAAATGAGTATAGTACTCCAGCTAGTTCCCTTACATCTCAATATAATAAGTAATAATTATGCCAGGTAACATCGCTACTGTTGCTTGCTGTATCTTTTGCCATTATCTTGAGGCTACCTCATTCTTATGGCATTATAAAAACTGTTAACAAAATCTCATTTTGTGGGATTTATCTTTATATTTTGTATTGATTTTATTTGGGCAATCCTAAAATACCATTACTTAAAGTTGTAATTGAGTTTATAGGATTACCCCAATCACCAAGGTTTTGGGTTCAATTTAGAAAAAGTTTGCTGATAGAACGGTTAGTCCACATTCGATTTGATACAAACAGTGTTCTTCCTGAGTCTGTAGGGAACGCTAGAATGCATTCCATGTTTTTAGCATTTTTTCTTACACTGACACCATTCAAACTGATTACAGCTTCTTTACGCTTTTCTGAATCATAACTTGAGCGACCTCCCCTAACTGCCCTTTATTTCTTTTACGTGATAAAAGTAATGCCCATAACAAACACGATCTACTAATTTACTACATATAAATACATGTAATAAATATTTGATAATTTATTATTCCTCTATGAACAAATACATAATTACTGGCAAATTGTGTAGTGCCTACAAAATCTGACAATTACTGCCTCTTCATCCCACGACTTCGAGGTACATATCCCTATATTTTCAGCTGGCCAAACTACAAGTTAGGTTATAGTATACTTGAACCTGAGCTTTAGGTTAGTGAAATGGAATTGCAAATGTGTTACCCGTCTGCTTACGGGTAAGCAAATTCAGCACTGGTTGTTTGCCACGGGACAAACAAAACATAAACTGAAACTGTATTGATAATTTTTCCTGCTAGATTAGTTTACTACTAACATAGAGAAATTAATTTTTGAATAATATTCTCATATGGCTTCTTAAATGGGAGCATAGAACGTTGACCCCATTGTTTCTGTTTACTAAATTTCAAGGTACTTCCCTGATATGATAGCACATTGTAAGAAACATGATACCAGCTTCTTCACAGAAGTCGCATTTCACTGCTGTAACAAATTCATTTACTTCATTTCTTTTGCTAGTTTTTATATTTATTTCAAATGACCATGATTAATGATTGCGTAATATAGGCCAGATACAATTAAGACTCACATTACTTTTACATATAAACTGCAAAGTTATTTCACTTCTTGATTATATAGACCTTTGAACCATACAGCCCCCTTTGTTGTTGTTAAATATGTTACTTCTTATCCTCCCCCACATATTCATTGCACAAAACATTTGGTAACAGTAACAGATCAGTAAAGTTATACACTTAGTATGCCATCAGATATATACATTAAAATTTACTGATCATTTTGTACATCTCCCCTTCTTGCTTGTTTGGTTATGAGAGCATTTTTAAGACTGTGAAGCGTTTCTCATATCAACAACTGTGTCATTTTTGTAAGTACAGCATGTCACATGAATGTTGTCATGCAGTGCTAAACATTGGATTTAGGCCTGTCACAGTTCTAGAAATGTGCTTGATACAGATACACATGGGAGATGCGCCACTTAGTGTAGAGATATTATGGAACGTGAACTTACCAATATTTTGCAGGAAGAATGATATATGATTTCCTTTCAAATCAAACAGAAAGAGTATTAGTCCATACTGAGATGACTCAAAGCGGGTTTGAACACCGATAGGTTTGCTACAACATATTAGACATGCTAACGTGTCGTGTTTTTGGTATTTCCATGCTTTTGTCCAGCTTTATATGTTGTAGATTTCTGTTGTCAGTTGTAAGACTTGGATGCTTAGTAATATTGTCAGAGACTAACCTCATTTTATTTGCAGATCATGATAATGTTGTGCTAACTAAAGAGATGCGTATAGTTTTGAAAACAATCACTAATTATATGTTAATTATTTTAGTCACTAAAAAATTACTAAACTACGAACGGACTTAACCACAGTTCAAAATCTGTGAGAGATAACCATCCAGAGAAAAGAATTTGATGTGAAAATATTAAAATCTTTGCAATACAACTTTGTAATAATGTCATTTACACAGCACTGAGTGCAGCACTACTGAAATGTTAAAAATCCACAATAATTTCCACTTCCATCCATCTGTGACACAGGCGCTTGGTTTTATAAATTACACAGGCGTGCATAATGGAGACATTTTGTGCAACTGCAAATATCACTGAAACTGCTGATGAAGGGTAAATTCGTTATTCTTTCTTGAAACTTACTTCCTCTCATAGTTAACACGTTTCACCTACCAGTGTCATCAATGAAATTAGTTTCTTCAAAATGAGTGTAGTACTCCAGCTAGTTCCTTTACATCTCAATATAATAAGTAATAATTATGTCAGGTGGCATTGCTACTGTTGCTTGCTGTATCTTTTGCCATTATCTTGAGGCTACCTCATACTTATAGCATTATAAAAACTGTTAACAAAATCCCATTTTTGTGGAATGTATCATTATATTTTGCATTGATTTTATTTGGGCAATCCTAAAATACCATTGCTGAAAGTTATAATTGAGTCTATAGGATTACCCCAATCACGAGGATTTTGGGTTCAATTTAAAGAAAGTTTGCTGATAGATCAGTCAGTCCACATTTGATTTGAAACAACCAGTGTTCTTCCTGAGTCTGTAGGGAATGCTAGCATGCATTCCACGTTCTTAGCATTTTTTCTTACACGAACACCATTCAAATTGATTACAGCTTCTTTACGTTTCGTGAATCATGATTTCAGCGACCTCCGCTAACTGCCCTTTACTTATTTTACATGATAAAAGGAATGCCCCTAACAAACACTACCTACTAATTTACTACATATAAATACATGTAATAAAGATAATTTATTATTCCTCTATGAACAAATACATAATTACAGGCAAATTGTGTAGTGCCTACAAAATCTGGCATTACTTCTTTTCATCCCACGAATTCGAAGTACATTCCCTACATTTTCAGCTGCCCAAACTACAAGTTAGGTTATAGTATACTCGAACCTGGGCTTTAGGTTAGTGAAATGGAACTGAAATGTGTTACACATCTGCTTAAATTAAAACAATGTGATCTAGATTGATACTTACTGATAGAGTCCATTGTAACCAAATTCAGCACTGGTTGTTTGCCACAGGATAAACAAAACATAAACTGAAACTGTATTGATAATTTTTCCTGCTAGATTAATTTATACTAACCTAGAGAAATTAGTTTTTGAATAATATTCTCATATGACTTCTTACATGGGAGCACCGAATGTTGACACCATTGTTTCTGTTTGCACAGTTTCACAGTACTTCGCTGATATGATAGCACCTTGTAAGAAACATGATAACAGCTTCTTCACAGAAGTCGTATTCTACTGCTGTAACAAATTCACCACTATTTTGTAGGAAGAATGATATATGATTTCCTTTTAAATCAAACATAAAGAGTATTAATCCATTCTGAGATGATTCTGAGCTGGATGGAATGCTGATAGGTTTGCTACAACATACTAGACATGCATAGTTTTTATCTTTATTTCAAATGGACGTGATTAATGATTGCCTAATGTAGGCCAAGTACAATTAAGACTCACATCATTTTTACGTATAAACTGCAAAGTTACTTTAGTTATTGATTATATAGACCTTTGGACCATGCAGCCCCTTTGTTGTTCCTGAGCATCTGGTGATGTTAAATATGTTACTTCTTATCCTTCCCTACATATTACATTGCATAAAACACTTGGTAACAGTAACAGATCAGTAAAGTAATACATTTAGTGTGCCCTCAGACCTATACATTAATATTCCTTGATTATGTTGTACATCTCCCCTTCTTGCTTGTTTGGTTATGAGAGCATTTTTAAGACAGTGAAGTGTTTCTCATATCAACAACTCTCTCATTTTTGTAAGTACATCATGTCACATGAATTTTGTAAAGCAGTGCTAAATGTTGGTTTTATGTCTGTCACAGTTCTAGAAATATGTTTGATACAGATGCACATGCTAGATGTACCACTTAGTGTAGAGATATTGTGAAACGTGAACTTGCTACTATTTTGCAGGAAGAATGATTTATCATTTCCTTTTAAATCAAACAGAAAGAGTATTAGTCCATTCTCAGATGACTTTAAGCTGGTTTTATTGCCAATAGGTTTGCTACAACATACTAGACATGCTAATGTGTCATGTTTTTGGTATTTCCATGCTTTTGTCCAGCCTTATATGTTGTAGATTCCTGTTGTCAGTTTTAAGACTTAGATGCTTAGTAACACTGTCAGAGACTAACCTCATTTTATTTACAGATCATGAGAATGTTGTGCTAACTAAAGAGATGCGTATAGTTTTGAAAACAATCACTAATTATATGTTAATTATTTTAGTCACAAAAAAATTACTAAACTATGAGCGGACTTAACCACTTTTCAAAATCTGTGAGAGATAACCATCCAGAGAAAAGATTGTGACAATATTAAACGCTTTGCTATACAACTTTGTAATGACGTCATTTACACAGCACTGAGTGCACTTAAAAATTCACAATAATTTCCACTTCCATCCATCCGTGACACAGGCACTGGTTGTTATAAATTACACAGGCATGTATAATGGAGCCATTTTGTGCAGCTGCAAATATCACTGAAACTGCTGATGAAGGGTAAATTCATTATTCTTTCTTGAAACTTACTTCCTCTCATAGTTAAAACCTTTCACCTACCAGTGTCATCAATGAAATTTGTTTCATCAAAATGAGTATAGTACTCCAGCTAGTTCCTTTTACATCTCAATATAGTAAGTAATAATTATGTCAGGTGATATTGCTACTGTTGCTTGCTGTATCTTTTGCCATTATCTTGTGGCTACCTCATTCTTATGGCATTATAAAAACTGTTAACAAAATCTCATTTTTGTGGGATGTATCTTTATATTTTGTATCTATTTTATTTGGGAAATCCTAAAATACCATTGCTTAAAGTTATAATTGAGTTTATAGGATTACCACAATCACGAGGATTTTGGGTTCAATTTTAAAAAAATGTTGCTGATAGAACAGTTAGTCCACATTTGATTTGATACAACCAGTGTTCTTTCTGAGTCTGTAGGGAATGCTAGCATGCATTCCATGTTTATAGCATTTTTTCTTACACTAACACCATTCAAATTGATTACAGCTTCTTTATGCTTTTGTGAATCATGATTTGAGCGACCTCTGCTAACTGCCCATTACTTCTTTTACATGATAAAAGGAATGCCCATAACAAACACGATCTACTAATTTACTACATATAAATACATGTAATAAATATTTGATAATTTATTATTCCTCTATGAACAAATACATAATTACTGGCAAATTGTGTAGTGCCTACAAAATCTGGCAATCACTGCCTTTTCATCCCACGAATTCGAAGTACATATCCCTACATTTTCGGCTGCTAAAACTACAATTTAGGTTATAGTATACTTGACCCTGGGCCTCAGGTTAGTGGAATGGAATTGCAAATGTGTTACACATCTGTTTAAATCAAAACAATGTGATCTAGATTGATACTTACTGATAGAGTCCATTGTAACCAAATTCAGCACTGGTTGTTTGCCACAGGATAAACAAAACATAAACTGAAACTGTGTTGATAATTTTTCCTGCTAAATTAGTTTACTACTAACCTAGAGAAATTAATTTTTGAATAACATTCTCATATGGCTTCTTACATGGGAGTGTAGAATGTTGACCCCATTGTTTCTGTTTACACAGTTTCACAGTACTTCCCTGATATGATAGCACATTGTAAGAAACATGATAACAGCTTCTTCACAGAAGTCGCATTCTGCTGCTGTAACAAATTCATTTACTTCATTTCTTTTGCCAGTTCTTATCTTTATTTCAGATGAACATGATTAATGATTGCCTAATGTAGGCGAGATAAAATTTAGACTCACATTATTTTTACACATAAAATGCAAAGTTACTTCACTTATTGATTATATAGACCTTTGAACCATGCAGCGCCTGTGTTGTTCCCGAGCATCTGGTGATGTTAAATATGTTACTTCTTATCCTTCCCTACATAATACATTGTACAAAACATTCGGTAACAATAACAGATCTGTAAAGGTGTACAATTGGTGTGCCTTCAGCCCTATGCATTAATATTTCTTGATCTTGTTGTACATATCTCCTTTTTGATTGTTTGGTTATGAGAGCAGTTCTAAGATAGTGATGAGTTTGTCATATTAACAACTCTCTCATTTTTGTAAGAACATTATGTCACATGAAGGTTCTCATGCAGTGCTAAACATTGGGTTTAGGTCTGTCACAGTTATAGAAATGTGCTTGATACAGACACAAATGGGTGATGCACCACTTAGTGCAGAAATACTATGGGTTGTGACCTTTCCATTATTTTGGAGGAAAAATGATATATGATTTCCTTTTAAACCAAACAAAATCAGTATTAGTCCATTCCGAGATGACTTGTAGCTGGTTTGAATGCCACAATGTATTACCATGCTAATTAGTTGTGTGTTTGGTATTTCCATGTTTTTGGCAAGCCTTATATGTTGTAGATTGCTGTTGTCTGTCTTACGACTCGGATGCTTAGCAGCATTGTCAGAGACTACCCTCAGTTTATTTGCAGATAATGATAATGTTGTGCTAACTAAAGAGATGCGTATAGTTTTGAAAACATTCACTAATTATATGTTAGGTATTTTACTCACTGAAACATTACTAAACTGTGAAAGGACTTACTACAGTTCAAATTCTGTATGAGATAATTACCCAGAGAAAAGAAGTTGATGTTACACTATTAAACTCTTTTGAATAAAACTTTGTTATGATGTCATTTAGGCAGCACTTAGTGCACAACTATTGAAATGTTAAAAATTCATAACCCTTTCCACTTCCATCCATCTGTGATACAGGCACTGGGTTTTATAAATTACACATGGATGTATTATGGTGCCATTTATTGCAGCTGCAAATATGACTGAAACTGATGATGACTTAAAAGTCATTATTCTTTCTTGAAACTTACATCCTCTTGTAGTTAAAACCCTTCACCAACCAGTGTCATTAGTGAGTTTTGTTTCATCAAAATGGACTATATTTGAGTTTAGCACTGTAGTTAGTTCCTTTTCCAGCTCAATACAATAAGCAATAATTATGCCAGGTGACATTGTTAGTGTTGCTTGCTGTACGTTTTGCGGTATTATTGAGGCTACCTCATTCTTACGACATTATTAAAACTGTATTGTGAATTTATAAACTGTAGAGTGCAGCAAACAGTCGCCCTTTTTTGATTTTATTATGCAAATCCAGATTTCAGTTACGAGCTAGCCATTCTCAATGCACTATTTTTTTTATGTCAATGCATGTAAGTTACCTTTTTTTTCTTATTTTTTTTTGTGGGGGGCCATCAGTAACAGTTCTTTCAATATTTAAAGAACAGTGACTGATGCCCAAACAACAGGGAGTTAAACGCATTGAGAATAAAATATAGAGAATTGAGAATGGCTAGCTACTAAGCAAAATCTGGATTTGCATAATAAAATTTTTATGTTCTGATATTTGCAGCCGTCAGAATACAGAATGACTTGAACGAGATTTTCCTTAATTGTAATGGATAGAATGTCCACGATGGATGAGGCAAAACATGATGCAACCAAATCACATTGCGTTTCATTGAACCAGTAACATACTGCATCACGACTTTATAAATTATACATTGTAAAGTTATGAACAGCCAACTTTGTTTTATAATAAACTGCACTTGCACTTAAAAATGGAGCTACCTTCACGGCCTTTATGTCCATGGTGTACACTGTGCAGAGCTTCTGCTGCGCTCCTTCCTTGTCAGCATCTATTTGTATTCTTGCTTGCTCTTTCTGTTCTGTGTATTGTTTCCACACGCCTTCACTCAAGTTACCAAGCCTGTAACTACAACACAAGTTAAACTGGCCTTTCTTGGAGGAAAATAAGCTAATATTACCATCTTCTAAAATCAAGTTAAAGGTAACCCGACTTAATGGTGAAACCTTCTCTGCATGACATTTTTCCACATAGAGTCCATACAGCTGTTGCTTGGATTATAGAATTGGCCCAAGGTATGACTTCGAGAAGTTTTTCCTGCAGTAATGCGATGGAAGTTTCAGAAGAGTGTCCAGAATTCTTTCGTGACGGTTCTCTCATCTTTCTTCTTCATCTGTTTGATTCGAGGTGGTGACGATTCTGTTTCAGGACTCATTCCATGTGTGGAATTACCTAGTCAATATCGGACAGTCCATTCGTTAATCCCAAGAGTATTGAGAAACATCTTTTTGCATAATTTATGTTTCCTCAGCTCATTTTTCAAATGATAAATGAGCGTCCCTCTTCTACAGGATTTGCCAGTGTTGTTCCCTGGATGTTTGTTGGAGTTACATCCACAAGGTTGATAACGTAAACCTTCCTGTGATCCCATGACATTATTTCCCAAAATGTGTTAAATACTGCCCGCCTATCATCAATAGAAAACTGATGACACTTCGTTTGAACGGATTTCTGGCACATCTTCGAAGTACATGTTGGACCTAATTTTCGTGCCTCTCCTGGAGTATCGTGAGAGATTTTACCAATTCGACTTCTTTTGTATCCAATATACGCCTGTCCACGCATTCTCAGAATTTTATTGGCATTTTTCGTCCAATCTTCAGGATGTAGTTTAGACTTCCTTTTCCTGTCACTGCTTACATCACCTTAAAATTCTTGGCCTTCACTGTCAGCATCTATATTGCTCCCATGATCTTCCGATAATTTATCCAGAGCGTTTGGCAAACAATGAGCACCATTGCATAGCAATGAGTGTGAAGTACTGTCGTCTCTAGTGACTGTGGTTTAATTTTGAGCATAGTTGGATACAGCCACTGAAGTTTCTAGATGGAAAAATATGTATAAATTAATTTAAGCAGACAAAGATCAAGCTCAAATTCAAGTATTTATGAGAACAACGGCATGAGTAATACTATTAACAATAATCCCAAGGAAATTTACGTGCGTCATTAGATGTTGCAGCAACAGTAACTGAGAACCCCATATACAAAATTAATTTTTCTTTGGTTACGACTTTTCTCACCTGTTGTTTGTTCTGCATTTATGGGAGATTCTACAAGAAAGTGGACAGTCTAGCAATCTTTGGCAGAAATGAATGAAGCACAGAATGAGTGAAGTGGAGGAGTTCTCATTTATATCACAATAAGACACTTGCGGTGCTACTAACATTCAAAGGTGAATAATAAAACAATTTTCTTACCACTGTCAGTCACTCTCAGAAACGATTCACCGCTTTCATTAGCCAATTTCAGCTGAGAAACAATTTCTTCTTCAGTAAAAAGATCGTCATCTTTATCGCCGTCCATTATCACGAATGAAGCTACAAGCATGGAACCACGGTCGAGCACTGTGAAATACGTAATAAAGTAGTAACAATGTGCTGTGGCTGTGCGCACTTTTGTATTTACGTGGTATTGTTTACAGTATCCATAGATTGTAGATACACGGTATTTAAATTCTCTATACTTTGGCGGTATTGCCATCTATTTATTTGCTGTGTGACATATGCGGTATTGTTTTAGATAATTTTTTCATGTTAAATACGTAGAAATTTGGCATTATGGCGTTAAGAGCAGATGTGTGTACAGTCAATGACATCATCTCACTGAAAAACGAAAAATCGGCAATTTCTCTGTTACGTGGTATTGTTTCTTCATCGACGGTCTTACAGGGGAGCATAGAACTGTTGACACCATTGTTTCTGTTCACGCAGTTTAACAATGCTTCTCTGTCATGATAGCACCTTGTAAGAAACATGATAACAGGTTCTACACAGAAGTCGCATTCCACTGCTGTAACACATTCATTTACTCCATTTCTATTGCTGGTTTTTATCTCTATTTCAAATTCACATTGTTAATGAGTGCCTAATGTAGGCTAGATAAATTAAGATTCAAATTACTTTTACATATTAACTGGAAAGTCACTTCACTTCTTGATTATGTAGACTTTTGAACCATACAGCCCCTTTGTTGTTTCTGAGCATCTGGTGAAGTTAAATATGTTATTTCTTATTCTTCACTAAATATTACAATGCACAAAACATTCGGTAACAGTAAGATATCAGTAAAGTTATACATTTAGTGTGCCTTCAGACCTATACATTAATATTTCTTGATCGTGTTGTACATCTCCCCTTCATGCTTGTTTGGTTATGAGAGCAGTTCTAACATGGTGAAGTGTTTCTCATGTTAACAACTCTCTCGTGTTTGTAAGTACATCACGTCACATGAATATTGTCATGCAGCACTAAACATTAGGTTTAGGTCTGTCACAGTTCTAGAAATATTCTTGATACAAACACACGCGGGAGATGCACCACTTAGTGTAGAGGTATTACGGAATGTGAAATTGCCACTATTTTGGAGGATCAATGATATATGATTTCCTTTTAAATCAAACGGAACCATTATTAGTCCATTGTGACATGACTGGAAGCAGGTTTAAACGCCAATAGGCTTGCTACAACATATTAGACAGGCTAATATGTTGTGCTTTTGGTACTTCCGTGTTTTTGTCCAGCCTTATATGTTGGAGATTGCTGTTATCACTTTTAAGACTTAGATGCTGGGTAACATTGTCAGAGACTAACCTCATTTTATTTGCAGATCATGAGAATGTTGTGCTAACTAAAGAGATGCGTATAGTTTTGAAAACGGTGGCTAATTATACGGCAATTATTTAAGTCACTGAAACATTACTAAACTATGAAAGGACTTACCACAGTTCAAAATCTGTGAGAGATAATTACCCAGAGAACAGAAGTTGATGTTACACTATTAAACTCTTTGGAGTAAAACCATGCAATGATGTCATTTAGACAGCACTTAGTGCACTACTATTGAAATGTTAAAAATTCATAATCCATTCCACTTCCATCCATCCATGATACAGGGACTGAGCTTTAAAAATTACAGAATGATGTATTATGGTGCTATTTCTTGCAGCTGCAAATATGACTGACACTGATGATGATGGAAAATTCGTTATTCTTTACATAGATTCCAAGTACATATCCCTACATTTTCAGCCGGCCAAACTACAAGTTAAGTTAAAGTATAATTGAAAACTTGGCTTTAGGTTAGTGACAAGGAATTGCGAATGTGTTATAAGTCTCCTTAAATTAAAGCAATGTGATCTAGATCAATACTTACAGATAAAAGTTCAGTATAAGCAAATTCAGCATTGGTTATTTGCCACAAGATAAACATAAACTATGTTCATAATTACCTTTCTAGATTAGTTTACTACTAACCTAGAGAAACTAATTTTGATTTATGTTCTCATATGCCTTCTTACATGGTAGCATAGAACTGTTGACCCCATTGTTTCAGTTCACCCAGTTTCACAATACTTCTCTGTCATGGTAGCACCTTGTAAGAAACATGACAACAGCTTCTATACAGAAGTCGTGTTCCACTGCTGTAACACATTCATTTACTCCATTTATTTTGCTGATTTTTACCTCTATTTCAAATTCACGTGATTAATGAGTGCCTAAAGTAGGCCAGATACAATTAAGATTCACATTACTTTTACATATAAACTGCAAAGTTACTCACTTCTTCACTATATAGACTTTTCAACCATACTGCCCCTTTGTTGTGCCAGAGTATCTAGTGATGTTCAGTATGTTATTTCTTATTCTTCACTACATATTACATTGCACAAAACATTTGGTAACATAAACAGATCAGTAAAGTTATACATTTAGTGTGCTGTCAGACCTATACGTTCATATTTCTTGATCATGTTGTCCATCTCCCCTTCTTACTTGTTTGGTTATGAGAGCTGTTCTAAGATATTGAAGTGTTTCTCATATTAACAACTCTCTCATTTTTGCGAGTACATCATGTTTCATGAATGTTGTCATTTAGTGCTATACGTTGGGTTTCGGCCTGTCACAGTTCTAGAAATGTGCTTGATACAGACACACATGGGAGATTCGCCACTTAGTGCAGAGATATTATGGAATGTGAACTTGCCACTATTTTGCAGGAAGGATGATGTATTATTTCCTTTGAAACCAAACAGAACCAGTATTAGTCCATTATGATATGACTGGAAGCTGGTTTGAATGCCAATAGTTTTGCTACAACATATTAGATATGCTAATGTGTTGTGTTCTTGGTATTTCCATGTTTTTTCGAGCCTTATATGTTGTAGATTGCTGTTGTCAGTTTTACTACTTGGATGCTTAGTAGCATTGTCAAAGACTAACCTCATTTTATTTATGGACCATGAGAATGTTGTGCTAATTAAAGAAATGAGTATAGTTTTGAAAAAGTCACTAATTATATGTTAATTATTTTAGTCCCTAAAACATTACTAAACTATGAAAGGATTTACAACAGTTCAAAATCTGTGAGAGATAATTACTCGGAGAAAAGAAGTTGGTGTGACACTATTAAACTCTTTGGAATACATCTTTGTAATGAAGTCATTTAGACAGCACTTAGTGCACAACTATTGAAATGTTAAAAATTCATAACCCTTTCCACTTCCATCCATCTGTGATACAGGCACTGGGTTTTATAAATTACACAAGGATGTATTATGGTGCCATTTATTGCAGCTGCAAATATGACTGAAAGTGATGATGACTTAAAAGTCATTATTCTTTCTTGAAACTTACATCCTCTCGTAGTTAAAACCCTTCACCAACCAGTGTAATTAGTGAGTTTTGTTTCATCAAAATGGACTATATTTGAGTATAGCACTGTAGTTAGTTCCTTTTGCAGCTCAATACAATAAGCAATAATTATGCCAGGTGACATTGCTAGTGTTACTTGCTGTACGTTTTGCTGTATTATTGAGGCTACCTCATTCTTATGACATTATAAAAACTGTAAACTGAATTTATAAACTGTAGAGTGCAGCAAACAGTTGTCCTTTTTTGATTTTATTGTGCAAATCCAGATTTCAGTTAGGAGCTAGCCATTCTCAATGCACTATTTTTTTCAAGTCAATGCATGTAAGGTACTTTTTTTTCTTATTTTTTTTTGTTGGGGGCCCGTCAGTAACAGTTCTTTCAATATTTAAAGAACAGTGACTGATGCCCAAACAACAGGGAGTTACACGCATTGAGAATAAAATATAGAGAATTGAGAATGGCTAGCTACTAAGTTAAATCTGGATTTGCATAATAAAATCTAAAAAGGATGACTAATTGTTGCACTCTATAAATTATAAGCCACATACAGTCGCTGAGTGCATCCACTTTCCAAATGGAAGGTATCTTGATGTTCACAGTACTTCATTTTGCAGGGCTTTACTTTATATTTTGTAGTGATTTTATCTTGGCAATCCAAAAATTCACTTAATATAATTGTAATTGAGTTTATAGGGTAACCCCAATCACCAGAGTTTTGGATTCAGTTTAAAAAATGTTTTCTTATAGAGCCCTTTGTCCGCTTTTGATTTCATGCAAGCAATATTCTTCCAGAGCCTGTAGTGAATACTAGAATGCAGTCCGATTTTTTTAACAGTTTTCTTACACTAATGCCATTTATATTGATCACAGCTTCTTTACGCTTTTCAGTCATGATTTTAGTGACCTCCACTAACTGCCTTTACTTCGTTGACATGATAGAAGGAATGCCCATAACAAACACTACCTACTAATCTACTGCATATAAATACATATAATAAATACACGATCATTGATTATTCCTCTAAGGACAAAGTCACAACTATTTCCAAATAGTGAGGTTCCTAGAGAAACTGACAATCACTGTTTCTATTTGCCCCACAAATTCCAAGAACATATTCCTATGTCTTTCGTTGCCCATACCACAAGTTAGAGTAAACTGTACTTCAAAACTGAGCTTCTGGTTAGGGAAATGGAATTGCAAATTTCTTTAAAAAAATGGTTCAGATGGCTCTGAACACTACGGGACTTAACTTCTGAGGTCATCCGACCCCTAGAACTTAATACTACTTAAACCTAACTAACCTAAGGACATCACACACATCCGTGCCCGAGGCAGGATTCAAACCGTCGACCATAGAGGTAGCACGGTTCCGAACTGTCGTGTCTAGAACCGCTCAACCACCCTGCCGGCGTTCAAATGTGTTTTACTCCTGCTTCAATTACAACAACATGATCAAGATTGATACTTGCAGATAGAGTTCAGCGTAAGCAAATTCAGTGTTGGTTGTTTGCCACACAATACACAAAACATAAACTGAAACTGTATTCATAATTTCTCTGCTGAAATGTTAAAAAATTCTTTACCTTCAATGTATGTTTTAATAAACATTTGGGGCATAATGGAAACAATGTGATACTTTCCTCATTTTTATTCCATGATGCTGTACTGTATTGTGTCTTGGGATGACATCCAGTTCAACTTAAATGTGTCCAAGCCCAGAAGCATGTAATACAGTTTATGGATTGTTTAGACTGAATAGTGTGCAACATAAGCCTGCTCAAAAGATTGGGTGTATTGATTACTACTTTCAGTGCTTTTTTTTCATAAAAGTAAATGTCAGAAATAATTTATTCCAGTTTCCAACCAAGAGCTCAGTTCATAGAATAAGTACTACAAAATAACAGAAATCTACTAGAAGTTGATTACCGGAAATAATAAAAAGTTTGGTGGATAATCACGACCAGTGTAAGAGATCCTTACGTTTTTTAGTTTTGGCCAACTCTTTCTAATCCACAGGGGCATTTATCATCATAAATAAGTATTATATATATACATAGTGATAATAACAACATATAATGAAGTTATATGTATCATTTCACCTCTGAAGGCCTTATGTGGACCAATCCAATTACTGTAAGTAAATATTGTAAGTAACTGTCGTTGGAAGAGAAATAGCTGTAACAACCAAGGAATAATTTACACTTCATTTACATGTTCATGGCAGCCATTGTATTAATTTGTAAATGAAAATGTGTTGAACTTTTTGAAGTGTCCATGTCTCTTCCATTCACTTCTCTGTGACTGTAACAAATTTACAGAAAATCTAAGCATATAACTACCTCTGTGATATACACATGTACCACCATACTACACTCTGCTGAAACATTCTCCAGACAGCACACCCAATGTTGGATCTAGAAAATATATAGAAAGGCATAGCTAAAATGAGGGAGCATTTGGAGGGTATTTTTGATATTGAATGAATAAAAGTGCATATATCTTTGTTTAAATGAAATTCTTGGACTAACTGGATTGAAAATATATGAAATTTGTAGCTGATTCATGTCTTGATAGAATGTACCAGTATGTTGGTATAGGTAATTAGTGAGATCACAATATGAACCTTATTTAGTTACCTGTCTCTTTTTGGAAATATTTACTACCAGATATAGCATAAATGAAACCTTAGTACATCCCTGAAAACATATATGAGTAATTCCATCGGTGAATGCTGTATAATAACTGGCTTTCTCCAACAACCAATATATTTTGCATATCTAAAATTAATCAATGGAAAAAAACTGTAAGAAAAGCCATGTGATATATTGTTTAATAGTATATTTATCAATTTTTGTTTTTAAGTATTGCATTATATTTTATTTAATTGTCAATGGAAGTCAACAGATGTGAGAGAGATGTGGCATCAGAACTAAATGGCTGTGATTGTCGTATCGTGTGTCTATTTTTTTTTTAAAATGTATTTCCATCATGAAACAAATGAGCCATTTAACATTCTATGTATTCTATAGCTAAAAAGTTGATCATTATGAACATTTGTGGTTTGTTAGAATAAATTGTAATTACTTCAGTTTAGAAGCAGCCTTTGTGGAAGGCAGTAGATAGTTAAAATCATAAACTTGAAGAACAGTGTTCTCTAAAAGTGAAAATAAATGTAGACTGTAGCATGCAGTGCAGTACAAGTTTTATACTTTTTACGTCGACCACCTTTCTGAGTGCATAACCGTGCTAATTTCTTGTATTGCAATAATTACTCGAATAAAAGTAGTTAAACTACTGCCACTGTTTTGTTAAAACAACTTCCAAATTCTAACTTTATGTGTTTTCTTTATGTTTTTCTGGATGTTTAAGTACTGCATTAAAGTTCTTCAAGACTAGATTATAATATTCTAAGTTATTTTTTGTTGTTCTTTGTTAGTAATGTACAGTATTTAAGATTTATGTGTGTCAATAACTATGAAATGTAATTTCTTGTATTAACATTTATTTATATCAGTTTACAAATAATGTATTGATTTTATCTATGTAATAAATAATATTTTAACTAAAATTAATTAAGTTGTTTCCTTCAGAATGTCTTAGAGAATCCACTTAAAATGTAATAGAAACTTAAATTTCTCAATTAGCGTGCTGTTTGTGTTCTTTACATGTAGGAGGTGGCCTTAGTACATACCAAGTACTTGCTTATCGCCTTCAGTTCATGTAAATGTACCATTTGTTTTCCATTACAGTAACATCTAGGTGAAGGAATCATAACATGAGTGGCCAAGTTCTGCATATCTTGATGTGCTGTCAATATTATGTATGGCCCAGGGGTTTCAAAGTGTCATTGAGTCAGGTTTGTTTACAGTATTCAACAGCAATGTGGCATCTGTGATGAAAAATATATGATTTCCAACACTATTTAACTGCTGAATAATATATTTATTGATTTACAACAGACATTTTATGCTATGGTGAAATATGTTAAACCACAAGCTTAATGTAGATAAGTATATGTAACTTAAAATGCTAGTTTAAAGACAGCTGTGAAATTATAAAGACAATCTCACCACACAAGAGCAGTCAAAAATGTAACACTAATTTTAGATACAGTAGGTAGACACTAGAATAATCAGTTCATAGATATAATTCTGGGTATAAAATCACGTTATTAATCACCAAAGAGAAGTGTAAGGCATTCAAATACACTGCACAATATGGCAGACAAACATAATCACATAATATTCTGTGGACTAGTCATATACCATTTTTACATGAAGCTAATCCACCATTAAATGTAATGTATATTCCAATTTTAAAAATTAAAATCATAAAAAAAGAGTCTGTTTGCACTTCACTGGCAGACTAAATTTAAATTTATTTTACACAATGGTGGATCAATACATGAATGACCAAAATAGGAAGAATTGTTAAGTGACACAGTCCCTATTAAAAAAGAACACCTAACTCAATTACCTACAAGACATGCAAGCAAACATACCAAAAATTCCAGATGTTACTCATCGTTATTCATTAATGTCTTCATTACTGGTAGCCTCAGAAGAGTCTACATCAGAAACAGATTCATTTACTCTTACTGCATCATTGTCGGTCTCATTCTAGAGCACATCATCTTCACTGCCATCCAGTGTGTTCAAAATACAGCATTTTGTGAAAGATTTTATCGTCACTGGAACTTTCATGCTTTTCTGGAAGCAGCCAAAACCCAATGAGCAATAATATGGGATGCAGAAAGCTTAATTTTTTCTGTCATAGTCAGTTCACTATTTGCTTCACAAAGCCATTTGTCATAGTGTTCTTGAATATAGCCTTCAAATGGTTTATTTATACTAATGTCCTGGGGTTGTAACACAGTAGTCATTTGTCTAGGAAGGTTACTGGCTAGGCTGTGGATCTTCATTTTTACATTGACAGTGAGATGACTGT
This sequence comes from Schistocerca serialis cubense, assembly GCF_023864345.2. Taxonomy (NCBI): domain Eukaryota; kingdom Metazoa; phylum Arthropoda; class Insecta; order Orthoptera; family Acrididae; genus Schistocerca; species Schistocerca serialis. The sequence goes on from NC_064640.1 coordinate 531,262,194, forward strand.
GAAATGCAGCAAAACAAAACATTGATGGTAGTCTGGAAAGCCCAGCAGGAGAGAGTTCTCATACTTTTGGGACCCAGTCAAGCATTGAAGGTTCAGTCACCTATACCTTTTCTTGATTTTGAACAATGATATCATCATGGTACAGCTTTTCATTTTTAGAGGTCTTGGAGCTTGTGTTCCACTTGCAGATTAAGAGGGTGAGAAGTTTGCGCCCAGTTGCTGTGTTTGTCAGCATTACTGATGTGCACTGTTTTTCAGATCCTAATGTTTTGGTAGTAACTTTTTTGTCCCTTTCTCATCAATCACATAGTTAGGTGCCATATCAAACCAAATTGCTACCTCATCAGTGTTGCCTATTCGGCTCATCGAAAACTTATTCTCTTTCCAAAGTGTGATGATATAGTGCCGAAATTCTTGAATTTTTTTCTCAAAATCCTGTGGAATCTTATGCCATACTGTTGTATAGCACTCTACAGTTAAGCCTGCCCATTTCATAATGCTATCAACCCATCTACAGCTATTCTTAAAATCTTGCCTTGGTGTATTCAGAACTGCAGAGACCTCTTTTGCTTTGTGCCTTATGGTCTCACTAATCACAGTTTGTACCTCTTTTGATTTATATCTTGTGGTGTCACTAATCACAGGTTGCTCATTTTTCATCCTTTCATTGACAAATTCCAAGCTTTTGCTTCAGTGTCAGGATGTCTTCCTTTGTGAGGGCCAGTGAATTTCTTTGTAGTAATGGTAGTTGCAAATAAGTAAACAGTACTCTCAGCTACACTGAAATCCCATCATGCCTTCCTGTTACAATATATTTCAGCATGAAGAATTACTTTACTCTTGAAAGCAGCATTATATGGTGTTCTGCTCTGACTGCCACCCATTTTGTGATTACCTAATGCAGACACACTACACAGTAATAGGATAACGATAATGTAACAAAGTTGAGAATTACAACAATGCATTGTGATATAAGAAACAATACGTAAATTTCAACGATGTTGCTGCTGAATGATGGATTGAGGTTTTCACTCAATTGTAATGTGCCATTAAATCTTATGCACATTCCAATACTGCATATTGTTAGAAAGTGTATATTAGATTTGTGTAAATTCTGTGCTTATGATAATTTACTGAAGTTATTATAGCATTGGCAGTAAGCACAGTGACCTGGATCCACTGCATACATCTCAAAACATGAAATGCTAGTTCTAAGTGAACACTGGTCTACAATCATTCTCATTAATTTGCCTAGTGCATAAATAGTTCTGTGTGAAATAAGTGTGATATTTGAGCCATATATGTCTCATTTCTTCACATATCATTTAGTCTTCATAGTGCAGTTCATGACTGTTTTGAATTATGTGTTCAAAGAAAAGTCACAATCCATAAAATATATGTATAGTGAAGTATACACTCACTCATCGGCATGTCTTAGGCTCTTCTCAAATACTGGAATGAATATATTGTTTCATCGTATTTAAGATTCTAATTATCTCCATATTATTATTTTTGCTCTCTTGCTTCACATTTCTTTGAAATATTTGAATTCAGAGGTCCCCATCCGTCTTGAAAACTGTCAGAATGTCACTTCTACCACTTTGACACGAGCTATATACTAATTATAGTACATCAACTTTCAATTTCCTTGCTTGGTGCCACAATTCATGTAACTTATAATTAAATGACATTAGTTCCAACCACTTTCTTTGGCTAATTATTTTCATGTTGGACTCTGTTAACTTCTTATTAAAATTTTAGTGTATTATTATCGGAAGTACATTTACTTATTATGTGATGAGTGTATGACTCTTGATCAGGGCAAGCCTTTTGGTGTGACTGAACTCGGCAGACCGTGTATCAAAGTTCTCTGTAGATGGCAATGATCAGAGTATATTGACTATAGTGTCACATAATTTCTATTGTAGAATATGACATGAGAGGTAGGTAGAGAATGAAATCCAGTGCTAGCACAAAACCTACTCCTTTTGAACAGTGCCACTAAAGATAATGCGTCCACAAAGCTAATTTATCACTAACAGTGTCTGATGTTTTCTGTCTAAGAAATTATAATGGGAGATTGTAAATCTCATGCATGGCATTGTCCAACAATCTTGTGATTAGGAGCTATTTGTCATAACCATCACTCATCATAATACATAAACACTGATGAGAATTTCTTCAGCAACCAATATTCAAACCAGATACTGCTGAATGGAGTGCCACTACACTAATTTGTGTCAGTAACCACATCCAGATAGGTATGAATGTAAGCAGTAAACTGCAGAATAATTTAGTTTTGCTTTACAAAATCATGACAATATATTGTAATAATATTATTCATCTGATTTGTACTATGTTTGTGCACCATAGTACTGGACATAATAACGTGTTAACTACAAACAGTAAAATGAAATGTGAGTAAGTAGAAGCAGCTGTATTGGATTCAGTACAGTACTGAGTTCTCTAAATGAGCTTTTTGGTCAGTGTAAAACGCTTATTGTTTCTCATGTTCATGGTTTCTCAGCAACAGTCCTCACACAATACTTATTGTGTGTTTATAAATGGACAAATAAATCATAAACACTTTCCCAAATTATTTTAATATTGTATCACAGTCCCGTTATTAAATTCGTTTCATACGGTTTAGTCCACTGCTGGCCTTGCCCAAGCGATTTTCTACTTCTGCAAAAAGATTTTGAGTAGTTGTCAGGTATTAATATTGCTGACATTGTCTAAGAGGCGCAATATTTTGGCAAGCCAACTTCTTCCCATCTTCAGGCGTTCCTGATAGATGGGTGATATCTGCTAGGTGTCACCTCTATAAGCCCTCTCCCCAATCTCCTGCTGGCACCTACTGGTGTGGAAGTGGAGGAAGCAGGGCCTTCATTAGCGCCATGGGTGGGGCTAGATTTGGATCTCTGCTGGCATGCTGTCAAAACTTTTTTGTCCTCTTCAGTTATCATGATGGGAGTGGGCATCAACGTAGACTGCCACTGTGGCCTGCTCATGCTCAAGGCTGAGTCCCAGGACTTTGCTTCATTGAAATCTGCTGTACTAATTTATTAGTCAGTTAATCGGTCATTTAGTTGTATCTCTACAGTATGTTTGGGAATACAATTCCAAAAGATTGCAACAACTTGGTGTCGTCACAATTAACGGTACGTTCATGGGAGATACAGTACTCTCCCATAGTGAATTTTGTCAGCTGAATGCTGTCTTTGAGGAATTTGTGCTCAGTGCATCTCTCCTGTACTGTCTGGATAGTCTGGCCTACATACAGTTTCCCATACTGGCAAGGTATGTGGTAGAAACCCCCCCCCCCCCCCCCTCCCCCAGTTTCTGGAGTTCTGGGTCATCTTTGACTGATCCTAATAAAGTTTTCGTCTTGGTTGGTGGACAGAACAGGCATTTGCTGTTGTGTTTCTGGAGTATTCTTCCAATTTTTGCTGATGTGTTCCCGACATATGTGATAACTGCCATCACAATCACTTTATCTTTGACTTTGACAGGCTGGGGTCTTCGCTCCTTTGATGTTAAGGCACATTGTATCTTATGTCAACGCCAACTGTGGGTGGAGTGTGAGGAATTCTTGTGTTGTATATCATGTCACGTTTACAAACAGAAGTCGTACACCCTATTAGAGGATGACGCATACAGGAGAACTGAAGACTTTGCTAGTAACTGGGTGAAGAGGAAGACCCTTGAGCTTCTCCAACACATATTCCCAGACAATTATACAGTGAAGAAACTTCATCCATGACCAGCTGTGCCAAACAGACTTATGCACTACCTAAAGTCGACAAATAACAAATATTTCTTCGTCCAGGTGTTAACAACATCGGCATACCTACACATGAATTAGCGAAATACCTGAGAACAATGCTCAACCCCTTTGTGGGAAAATGCCTACACCACATACAAAATTTGGCATATTTCATTCAGCAGCTGCAGAACTTTCAACTAGACTAAGAAGACCTCAAGGTGAGCTTAGAGGGGGAATCTCTCTTCACAAGGGTGCATCTAAGAGACTCCCTAAGTATTATAGAAGAAAAATTTGCGGCAAAGCTAACAAAGTTGTTTGAATTCACCCTTACAACAACCTACTTCCTGAATGAGATTTTCACTCTGCAGCGGAGTGTGGGCTGATATGAAACTTCACGGCACATTTAAACCGTGTGCCAGACCAAGACTCGAACTCGGTACCTTTGCCTTTCACAGGCAAGTGGTCTACCATCTGAGCTACCCAGAAAAGCTTCTGCAGTTTTGTGACGTGTGTGATAATGTCCTCATTGGCGTCATGTTGAACACGAAAAAATACTTCTATCAACATGTTTAGACATTGTGTACTGCTTCATTCGAATCGTGCATGTAATTTATCCTCAATTTCACTTGCATGGGTGCACATTTACATGAGCTCGGCAACAGATTTTCCTAACGCACTTGCTAGTAAACTTACTGCTTTCGCATTGTCTTCCAACCACTGCTGATATGCCGCCTTTTTGCTCCGTGGTTTCATTGTGTGGCAATTCAGGGCATTTGTATGTACCGTTTACCACGTCTTCAAGTGCAGATGTTCGCAACAGCATCGACACGTGCCGCTTCCAGTCCACCCAGTCTTCAGGTGCTTCGAGTTTTCCACTTGTATTTTTTGCCATTTTCGTCGAACACACAAATAACTGACAAATTCACTTTATTTTAGTCATGAGCAAAAGCAGTTACTTCATGGTTGTAGGCATGTGGTCTGGGCCCAAAACCTGCCAAGATTATTTGTTGAAAACGGGCTGCGAATAGCATAAGCCCGGTTTCACACTGGGACACTGGCGATGGTCACCAGTGATGGTCACCGGTGACTGTGGTGAACACTCTCGGATCACTGGTGTCTGACACCGCAGGTATTGCCAACTGATTAATTAGTGAAGTTGACTCATACAGGAGTAGCAACTAAATTTCGCTAGCCTATTATGGACCAAAAGATAAGGTACTAAATTTGAAAAAAGAACATACAACTTACCAATGTTGTTTTTCTTATCCATGCTCTTCTCATTGAAATCAGGCTCAAACTTGGTTATAATATCTTGCCACACATTAGTTTTCATCATTTTATTGCTATAGTCAGCACTTTTCACATCCCAAATAGGACAGCTTTTCTGCTTCACTTACAAAATCTTCCGTGTTAATCAAACCTAAACTCATGGCTACAGTCTGTACAGTATAGGGTACAAGAATATTTTGCATCACTGTCTCAGAAATGACTGCCTGTCTGTTGGCAAATCTGCAGCACTGTGTCTGTGATCAGTGTTCCAGTGTGAAAACTCCAATTCAAATTAATGCGTGTCTGGTGGTGACTGCTGTACAGTGATGTTGTCTGTCACATGTGGTGAGGTTGAGTCACTGCTGGGTCACAGTGGCTCCATGAGGCAGCATAGTGTCCTGGTGTGAACGCTCCAGTTCAAAAGAAGGTACCTCTGTCAGTGACCGGCGCTGGTGACTGTTACCAGTGTCCCAGTGTGAAACGGGCCTAAGATTTACAAAACCATGGTTCCTCACAGATAACCGTTACACACACACTCACAGACGTTCAGTTTTGTGACAAAGACGAACACCCACCGTTGTACTGTCCAAAGATTCGATAGTACCAACATAACAAAGACATGAAAAATTCGCATCACACAGATATTACACTACATTTTATTGACAGTTTCCACTCTGATGGTCTGAATCTATGGATTTCCCTAATAATTACAACAACATTTACCATTCGTACATCCAGTCAATCAGATAAACAAACAGCAACTGGCATTCACACGTTCAGGTTTATTCGGTACAGCTCGTGTTACGCTGTCCTCTTTTGTCTGTGGGAAAGCTATGTCTTTCTAAATATGACAGGGATGCCCCAGGCAGAAGCATCATGTACACTATGAACATATTTAAAAATTACTTATGATTCATTCAGATGTTAACTTCGAATGTGCTCAAATATGTTTAAAACCAATACAGATGCATTTTAAAATAATATGAATAATCGATAGATCACTGTGCTTTGGATGCTAGGCGCTTTACGAAACAAGGTTTTTTTTCTACTAGAATATGAGTTTGATGCCCTCTGAAATTGCAGCCCAGGGCAGACACTCCGGTTTGCCTGGCCCCCTCCTTCATGCCCTTAAACCCAGGCCTGCATAGCAGGACACCTCTGGTTTTCATTCATGGTGCCCTTACAGAACACAGTGCTATGTCAACGATATTCTACAACTCATTTTGATGCTATTCATGGCAAGCCATCCTAGGCTTATATTTTCAGAAGACAAAGATTACCTGCATATGTAAAGAGTTTCTACTGTCTGTCTTTGTGCTTGACAAATCCTACCTTGGCCACCAAGGTCACCAGATCTCTCCCCAACTGAGAATGGTTGTAGCATTATGGGCAGGGCCCTCCAACCATCTCAGGATTTTGAAGATCTAACACACCAAGTGGTCAGAATTTGGCACGAAATTACAATTAAATCAATACAATGAAATGAATACCCTTAGCTGCATACAGCTGTTGATATACATCAACTGGGACAGTTAAAATGTGTGAAATGTGTGCCCCAATCGGGACTCGAACCCGGGATCTCCTGCTAACATGGCAGACACTCTATCCATCTGAGCCACTGAGGGCACAGAAGATAGTGCTACTGCAGGGATTTATCTCTGGCATGCATCCCGTGAGACCCACATTCTCAACTAATTGTCTCGTGCTATATTCGTAGCGCCGCTGCCCATTACACTCATTACTTGTGGCTTTACTGATTCCCATAAAAGTTCTGACAATGCTTGTGCATCCACACAGAGGATGTTCAAATGGCCAGTGAACCTTAACTACACATATGAAGATGGTATCTGTTCTTTCGGACATGTCCAAAAAAACAGATACCATCGGTGACTGTGCAGCTCATTAGAATGAAATTGCAATTAAATCAATACAATGAAATGAATAATCTTAGCTGCATACAGGCGTTCATATACGTCAATGGGGGACAGTTGAAAATGTATGACATGACCGGGACTCGATCCTGGGACCACCTTCTTACATGGCAGACTCTCTATCCATCTGAGCCACCAAGGACACAGAGGATAGTGTGACTGCAGGCACTTACCTCTGGCTTGCCTCCTGCGAGACCCACATGTCTGAAAGAACAGATACCATCTTCATATATATTTAGTTAAGGCTCACTGTCCATTTGACCATCTTCTGTGCAGATGCACAAGCATTGCCCGAACTCTTAAGGGAAGTGGTAAGGCTGCGAGTAATGAGTGTAATAGGCAGGGGCACTACGAATATAGTACGGGACAATAAGTTGGGAATGTGGGTCTCACAGGAGACATACCAGAGATAAGTCACTGCAGTAGCATTATCCTCTATGTCCTCAGTGGCTCAGATGAATAATAATAATTAAAAAAGATGGATAGAGTGTCTGCTATGTAAGCAGGAGATCCCGGGTTCGAGTCCCAGCCGGGGCACACATTTTCAGCTGTCTACGCTGACGTATATCAACATCTGTATACAGCTAAGGGTATTCATGTCATTGTATTGATTTAATTGTAATTTCATTCTAATGAACTGCACGGTCAGCTATGGTATCTGTTCTTTTGGACATGACCGAAAGAACAGATACCATCTTCATACATATTGAATTTGGTACGATATACCTCTGGAAGACATCCAACAACTCTACTAATCAACGTGAAGCCAAGTAACTGTTTCCATAAGGGCCAGAGGTGGACCAACATGTTATGGACTTGCTCAATTTTTGAAGCTCTTTCTCTTGAGCAAGCCAATTTTTCTGAAACTGTAATCATTTGTTTGTACATGTACATCACGTCCACAGACTTCCACCCCATTGGGATAATTAATTTATGGCGAGTCTTTTTTTTAGTGTCTTTCTATAAATTCCCTACAATCTATACATAGTATTATACTATACTACAAAATATATTTATGAATTTTGGTATCTTTAAAATGACTAGAGTGAATATTGTTAGGATAATTTCACAATATTCATTAAATTAAAAATTAAATGTTACAGTTTTAACCAACAACTGAACACATCTTTTTCAAAATTTTTTCAGCAAAGTACTTGTTTGTGCAAGTAAATCATTCCCCTGTTTGAGACAAATACTGCATTTCTTACAGTAAAGACAAAGACTCATACTGCTGTTTCTATGATGATTGACCTATGGTCTTGGGTAATTGCATTGAAGATAGCTGTTGCAATATAGAGATATTACTTCCGTTGCCATGGTGAATCTAATAGAATGACATGACAATGAAATGAGGGTGAGCTAGAACTGAAATATTCTTGTACAGGTTCACAAGCTGCCCAGTGTATGGAACTCTCCACCTAAGATTGTGCAGGCACTGAGATTTTCTCATTTCACTGTAACATGGATCTGCCACATGTATTTAATCTTTTGGAAGACCATCACACTCAAGCTCTGTGTATAACAACATGCTGCTTCCTATAATGCATTGTAACAGCCACTGGAGAAGCCACAGTAGAGAAAATTTCTGGTTCCAATACTGGAAGAAACAATCATTGGGCAGTCACACCGTCTGAAACCAGCAGCTCCCTTTGGGATGCATAAGCTACCAGTGCAAATCTGATTAGGAGAGGAGAGGAACGGGGATTTTCGGACCTTAATATGGTACCCTACCTGCCTAACCAGTCACGTCATTTCAGTTAAAATTCTTTGTAGGTGGCTTTTAATTTGCTAGTGGGAAGGGATGTGAGACTTTGCTAGCTTCATCCCGGTGTGAAGTGCTTTTTTTCATATAAATCTGTTCTGTGGCTAATTATATGTTATCTCCTTTCAAGGTCTGTACAGTCTAGAACCAGTATCCAAATGAGGCAAAATTGTGATGAGCACTGAGGCAATCATCCCACCAATGCACCAGATTGAAGACACCCATTTGCCAAAATGCTTTGTCCGGTTGCATATAGAAGTCTGTAACTGCCTGCTGCACATCCTTCCCCAACAGAACTATCAACTCTTCAAGGACTCTTTTAAGGGGTTATAGGGTGACTGCTCAAGTGTCTCCCACTTCAGTTGGTGTAACTTCTGCATTACGACATTTGCAATATGGGGATGTGTGTTATCATGAGGCAGCAGCACCTCCTGTTGCAATTTTCCGTAATGTGTCACCTTAATTGCATGCTGTAATTTCTACAGTGTTGCACAGTGCCAGTCCCCAGTAATGGAGATGCCAAGTTGTCTGTGATGGATGAAGCTGATCTCCCATACTGACTGGCGTCTTGTGAAAAATTGCGACCAGCATAGAACATGGCACACCATGCCACACAATTGGTTTTTGACCAACATGCTGCTGCATGCACATTTTTCATTCTCTAATTGATGTTTACCAGTGTTTTTCCTTCAGCAGTCCAAAACAGAATGAAAACATATTGGTCTCATTTGTATGCAGTTGGAATTAATGTCACCATAGTTTATGCTCCTGTTGAAAACTGTTATATACCCACATCAGAGTCACATACATCCTGCAGGAACAACCTCAAACCCAAACTTTTTTATTCCTATTATATATTGCTGGTCTATGTCACAGTTTAAGTTTGAATTTACTGTTTCAAATGCAACATTATTATTAATATATGTACACGTATAATGTTGAGCACACTTTATTTTGGGAACAGGTTCTGCAATGATTCTCTAGATTTGTCACAAAAGATCTCAACACAGCAACTTGAGGTACTCTATGTTTGATACTAGTAATTTTTGGATCTGAAAGACCCACTGTTATGTAGATCAAGGAACACTCCTGTAACATACTACTCGTTCTCTATGGCACTTATTGTTTCATCTGTTAATTGTGCTGTGCCTAATTAAGTTGACATGTTTCTCATAAGGCCATTCTGATTTTCAGATATTAGATTGTGTTGGCTCAGAAATGTCATTAAGCCAGTATAAATAACTTTCTCAATTATCTTAGGAAAAGCAGCCAAGTTTGATATAGTTCAATAGTTTTCAGTTTTAGATTTATCATGTTTCTGGAAAATTGTAGTTATTTGTGCTATCTTTAGATCGTCTGGAAACTACCTGATTCAGTTTCATTATTTACTGCTTTGGCCATCGTTGCAATTTGAACTATCAGCTTAATAAGTCACAGCTGCAAAATACTAACACGAATTCTTTACAGACGAATGGAAAAACTAGTAGAAGCCAACCTCGGGGAAGATCAGTTTGGATTCCGTAGAAACACTGGAACACGTGAGGCAATACTGACCTTACGACTTATCTTAGAAGAAAGATTAAGGAAAGGCAAACCTACATTTCTAGCATTTGTAGACTTAGAGAAAGCTTTTGACAATGTTGACTGGAATACTCTCTTTCAAATTCTAAAGGTGGCAGGGGTAAAATACAGGGAGCGAAAGGCTATTTACAATTTGTACAGAAACCAGATGGCAGTTATAAGAGTCGAGGGACATGAAAGGGAAGCAGTGGTTGGGAAGGGAGTAAGACAGGGTTGTAGCCTCTCCCCGATGTTGTTCAATCTGTATATTGAGCAAGCAGTAAAGGAAACAAAAGAAAAATTAGGAGTAGGTATTAAAATTCATGGAGAAGAAATAAAAACTTTGAGGTTCGCCGATGACATTGTAATTCTGTCAGAGACAGCAAAGGACTTGGAAGAGCAGTTGAATGGAATGGACAGTGTCTTGAAAGGAGGATATAAGATGAACATCAACAAAAGCAAAACAAGGATAATGGAATGTAGTCTAATTAAGTCGGGTGATGCTGAGGGAATTAGATTAGGAAGTGAGACACTTAAAGTAGTAAAGGAGTTTTGCTATTTGGGGAGCAAAATAACTGATGATGGTCGAAGTAGAGAGGATATAAAATGTAGGCTGGCTATGGCAAGGAAAGCGTTTCTGAAGAAGAGAAATTTGTTAACATCCAGTATTGATTTAAGTCTCAGGAAGTCATTTCTGAAAGTATTCGTATGGAGTGTAGCCATGTATGGAAGTGAAACATGGACGATAAATAGTTTGGACAAGAAGAGAATAGAAGCTTTCGAAATGTGGTGCTACAGGAGAATGCTGAAGATTAGGTGGGTAGATCACATAACTAATGAGGAAGTATTGAATAGGATTGGGGAGAAGAGAAGTTTGTGGCACAACTTGACCAGAAGAAGGGATCGGTTGGTAGGACATATTCTGAGGCATCAAGGGATCACCAATTTAGTATTGGAGGGCAGCGTGGAGGGTAAAAATCGTAGAGGGAGACCAAGAGATGAATACACTAAGCAGATTCAGAAGGATGTAGGTTGCAGTAGGTACTGGGAGATGAAAAAGCTTGCACAGGATAGAGTAGCATGGAGAGCTGCATCAAACCAGTCTCAGGACTGAAGACCACAACAACAACATTGGCCATCGTTTCAGATATGTTTTACATGCATTTTTTAATGTGTGGGTAGAAAATCCATGATAGCTTGTCCATTTTATATCTGTTAGTGACCATGCTATGTCTTTTATTTCCTTGCTGTTAGTTGGGACAAAGTATATGCTTCGTTTGAATGGAATGTCCTTGTATGTATGCTGAAGATTGTTGATATGTTTACTGATGGACTTTACAATGTAAGAAAAGCACTCATTAAGAACATTTGTGACTTGATATTGACATTTGATAATACTCTGTCTATAGTCACTAGTTGATTTGTCCTTATAACCCCCAAAGATAAAAGCTGTTTATATCTTTCTAAACAGCTAAGTCAGTGTCAGTAGGGTTTCTTAACATTGTGACTGGATATTTGGCTTTTGTTTACAACAGCAGAATTTTGCACTAATGATGATAGTTCTTAAATTCTACCTATTATTATTGCTATTCCTTAGCATTACAAATTGGAAAAGTCTAAATGTTTCTCTCGCTGTTCCCTTCAGGGCTTATGCAGCTTCTTTAAACTTTTTTCCAGTCATTCACTGGCAAGGTCAGTTCTGGACCTGAGACATCAAAGCAAAAATAAAAATCTGATGAAAATTCCCTTCAATAAAGTCATCATGAGTGGTTCTTCTTGTCTTAAATTGTTTCATTTTGCTGCTGATGTGAACATTTAAAGCTTATACCTGTACAGCATGATGGTCAAGAATGGCAAGCTGCAGAACTAATGCACTGAAGTAAAGTGAGACATATTAGTTATAATGTTGTCAACTCATGATTTGATGCTATTGACCTCTCTAGTGAGTTCATTTATCAGGTAAGTTAAGTTAAATTTAGCTAGTATTTGCATTAGTTTTTCTGAGCTAGGGTCATTAGACAGTCAGTCAATATTTAAATCTCCAGTTGGTAAGATGTTAGCCAACAGCCTTGCTGCAGTGGTAAAACCGGTTCCTGTCAGATCACCAAAGTTAAGTGCTATCAGGCTTGGTTTGTACTTGGATGGATCACCATCCAGGACTGCAAAATGCTGTTTGTAAGCAAGATGCACTCAGCTCTCATAAGGCCAATTGAGGGGCTACTTGGCTGAGAAGTAGTGGCACCAGTCACAAATATGGACAACAATCAGGAGAGCCATGTGCAGACCACATACCCCTCTGTATCCACATCCAATGATGCCTAAGGGGTGAGGATGACATTGCAGCCAGTCAATACTGTTGGACCGTCAAGACCTGTTGGGACAGTGTTTTTAGTATGTTGTTAACTCATCCATTTTTATTGTAATGTATGCTGTCTATGCCAACAAACAGGTAATTAAGAACTTCAAAGGGTATATTTATGCTACCACCTAGAGGTCGTCTTAAACCTACAATAATTGAGTTCTCTTCCCCCACTTGTAGTTATTTGCTGCTAGTTCTATTATGTGCTCTGTACTGAAAGTACTTACATTGGTTACATTATAGTTATTACATCTTGGTGCAAAGACAGCTAACCCACCACCACAGTTCTCTTTTCTGCTGAGGGCAGAGGAAAAGTTCCTTTAGAGTGGCTGATGTACACTGATTAGGTCATCTGTATACCACTGTTCACTTATAACTGAAACATCACTTTTATCAATCACTGCAATGATATCCAACTTATTGTACTTATTGCTAAGACTCTGAAACTGTCATTGAATTAATTTTAATCTAAGTTTGGAATGCTGAACACTGGTTGAAGGTGGCACTCTTCCACATTGCTTGTTTTTAAGACTACAAAAATTCTACCACATTATATTAATTATGATTTCTCCTGCTGAACCACACAGGATGATTTAGTGCTACTAAGCTGTCCAGCAGCCTTTACAAGTTTCCCTTGCTGCCACCAGTGGCTGTTTGTGTGGCGGATCCTACCTGGGTGGGTTGTGCAACTCCATGGCAATGGACTTATTACACCATTTTGTGCAAAATTTTGTCTAACATCCTCAATAACTGATTTTCTGACAACCTTTTTTACCTCTTTTCTTTATGTACATACCATGAATTGTGTGCATGTCCCTTTTTAGATTCCTGATATTTACCAGAGACACATTGTGAAATTTAGCATGTATTATTTTTAAGCCTATAATTTGTTTCATGCATTTCCTAGTTCACAATAGATTGTTCCATTATATCATGTATCTGTGGAATATTAACAACAATTATGTTACTGCCAATTAATATATTAATTGTCACTTTCATGTGTCTGACTGCACAATTTACTGGATTTTTAGCTACATAATTTACACCTCCCATGATAATGAAGCAATTATTTGATGAGAAAGATTCACTATCTTGTGTACACAGCTTCACAGCAGCACAAAAGGACGGCTCCACGTTGAATGTAAGCCACAAGTATAAAGTCATCTTGGATACTTATGTTGTCTTGCATTGATCTGTGAGCATTACTGTCTCCATATATTAGAATGTGGCCCTTCTTGTATTTCTGGTTCTCCTCACTTCTTCTACTATTTTCTCGGGATGGTTTCTTGCATACAGCTTCACAGATTTCACTCTCATTACCATGGACATTTTCTTTACATTCACTCATTATGTCAGCACATTATGTTAGGATTTGGTGTTTTTTGATCTTATCAGTGGCACCTTTTTTTTTTCTTTCAAAAAATTGTGAATGGTTGCTTTTAGTTTGTGCAGATTTAAACAGTCCATCTTCAACTATTTGACCAAGAATCTGATACCTGTTTGGAATAATAACAGCCAGAAAGCTTTCTTGGTTTTTGATTTAGGCCTACAGACATTCAGCAGGCAGCATTGATCAGTTTCATTTAATGGTTCATAAAAGTTGGAGTAACAAAAATGTACTGGTCCAAGTTGGAATTTAACATGCCCAGTGGTGTAATATGCTATGAAAAATTATGATGATATGGAATTTCAGTATTAATTGTCTCATAAGTTAATTAGTTTTATGAAAATTGGAACGTGTTATTGCAAAGTTGGAATGCCAGTCTTTCTAATTGTGTACATATCATTATATAAATACACAGACTGGCTCACTAGAAATTTCACATGGTGAACTGTATTATTATTTTTAATTATTTATATCTTTTGATTAATGGATTTTACAGTGAAATTAAATGGAGCATTAGAATTGGCACATTGAAAATATTAGCCTGAGTAATGAATTTAAGTGTGCTAAAGCATGATTAACATTTTGAATTATTTCAAGAATGTACAGAATTTGAAAAATAAGTAAAAAATGGTCATTATCAGGAGCCGAAGTTAAAACAAGTGGAATAGTTCCAGTTTGAAAGTAGCATTTTACATAAACTGATATTCAAAACTTCATGCGATAAATATTTCAAAATAACATTCCCTGGCCATAACATGACATAACAATAAACGCAAATTTTCAATAAAACAAGGTACATAATATTCCTGATTTCCTGGAATATTACTTTACATTTCAGTAGCTTGAACACTCTTTTCTTGTAGACAAAAAGTTATTAGAATTATAATGCAGAAATGTATCAGTAATCATAATATTCATACACTTCTCATTCATGTTTCTCCTCTCAGTTGTCTATACACTTTCAAAAGTGTTTCTGCCCACAGCCTTCAAAGTTCCAATGTGTGCCCATTTCCAGGCACTCCAGACGGTGTCCATGGCTACACTCATGCTCAGCACATAGTTACAAAAAGGAATATACAAAACAACTGATATTAACAAAACAGTACATCTGAATCATTTATTTCTGAAACAACATTTCTCCACTCAGTCACATTTACCAGTAAATATAAAAGGGATTCTGTAGGGGATAATATAGTGAGGAGAAATATGAATTTGCTTTTCGTTTATCTACCGCTGAGTGCAAATATTTTAATGTCCTGTTCGATAACATGAGGCCAATACAAGAGACTGCTGTTAGTGCAATAAACAGTAATAATTTAGAAAAAAAGCAGTAAATCGCTTTTAATAGCCTTTAATGAATTTAGAATCTCTATATTATACTACCAAAAAAGTTTTAAATTTCCGTCCAGTGCCAGGAACCCTTAGTAACAAAAGAAATTAATATTGTTTATGACTCACAATTTTCGACACAGGACATTGTGTGTGAAGAAAAAAGATGTTGATTTTATGGCACATCTGTTGCGTCCTAAAGCTACACAAATGTTAGAAATTCAATAAGAGATGTGGGCATAAAAAATTCTTATATTTGTGTATGGAGATTTATCAACTTAACTAGTCACCAGCTGTTGTGGTGGATCTAGTTGGTAGTTGATTATAAAAGTCATGATACTCTGTTGGTATGTATGGGTGCATTTTCTTGATGTCAACTAATTAATTCCCATATACTTCCACATAGTTCTGAGAGTAAGCAGGAGAACATGGCAACAATGGACTGTTGTTTGTAGAAAGCAACAGATTAAAATAATGAGGAAAAAGTCCATCAGTGAAATTCTTTCCTATGACATGATCCTCTTCACACTGAAATTCTATAAATTTACTGATATAGACTGTTACTTTCTCATCTTTCTTTACTCTGCTTCCCATAGATTCCTCTGAAAGTACTGATTTATTGAAGTATTTTGGCCAGCAAGTAGGAAAATCAAAAATGTCTGCTGTTCATACCATTCTAAAAGTCAATTTGTTAGTCTTGATAGAAGCTACTATTAATTCTACACATCATCTCGATAACTAAAATCATCGCTGTATGGCACAAAAGACTGGACACATACGAGAAAATATTTCTGTACATTTTGAAATCTTCCAGCAGTAACGAGGTTTGAGAAAAATCTGATAACAGTGATCTTTTTTTCTGGTCTGGGTACCCATCAGAAAATATATGTAGGTACTTAATAGAACTTGGTAATGCATTAGTAATGTAATCTAAGATAAAAGAGCAAATTTCATTTAGATCTTCCTTAGTCTGCCTCGTGATATATCAAAATTTAGCAGTGTTGTCCCTCATGTTGATGTGGGTATTAAAGACATTAATGGTGAGCTGCCTGCAGTAGAATGCTTCCTGTGCTGGTATCTCTGACAGCTGCAGATTCTCCATATAATCTGCACATCTTACAGACATTACACAGGGTTTCCATTTTGCTTGTGAACTTCCTGTTTTCCTCTTATGGACTATATACTCTGCTGGTGCTAACATTTTTCACATACATTCAGTGATTGACTTTTCAACTGTTCTGATAACTCCCCACAAGTGCAGTAGTACCAGTTGTGGCTTCCTAACCACAAAGTTGGAAACCCATTTTTCAGGCTCATTTCCATGAACATGTCATGTATTATATTGATATTAAGCATCTCACTGAAATATTGTAAATCTCTTGATGTATTATTTACCTTTTTTGTTGGATATGGGTGTATGTGGTCCTCAACTAATGTGCATATGTGCCCTGGTGTTGCATTTTCTGACCTATTTTTATATCTCATGTCCTTTGGAGAATTTCTAAAGTAAACAAGTTGTAATATGGTGGACATGAATTTTTGTCATGCCATGGATATTTTGAAATGCCCTGGTATTTACTTGACATCTTCAGGAAGTTGATGATACATAATATGTAAATCTGTGGCAGCACTTGTGAATATATATATCTTGTTCATCTTTCATTTGTTTGCTGTAAAAGTTTGTGAATATCTCTTCGAGATCCCTCTCTGACACAACTCCATAACAATCCCTTATACACCTATAAGGAAATAGTAATGATACAGTTTTTGCCATACCGAAGCATTGTTTTCAGCAGTTAATATTCCCCACAATGAACTGATAGTAAAACTTCACCATACTCACTTGCACACATCTCTGATTATCTTCTTTGAGATGACCATAGAAGAATAGTTGATGTAAACCATTTACTTTTGCTTTATTTATGTATTTTTATTTGTACTTGATATTTTTTACTCTCTTTTTGCATTTTTTCACTTTGAACAAAACAGTTTCCTCATTATCAGATGGCATGCCATGTTCCCCATAAATAAACATCAGATGATGCTATGTCCAGGGACCGAAGGGGCCAGTGGCCTCTACTGACAAGTCTTTCTGGGCACACACTGGTGATGTGGGCCATACTTCATTTTGACGTGTGGGCAGCTGCTCCATCTTGTTGGTTACTGCATATAGCATCTCTGCATCTGTTGATTGTGTGCAGAAACAGTCAAAAGATGTCTAGATATTTGGCACTGTTTAATGTGTAATGGAAAAATATGTATCGAGTAATGTACATGCCAGACAATGCAACCTGTATAGAGAAATTCTTCACACAGAAAATGTGGACGATGATTGATGGCAGTGACCCAAAGGTGTTGGTCTGTTGGAAATGTTGCACTGCTCGTATGTGGCCTGCCATTGTCATGTGGAAGAAGAAGGATCTCCATGTGTGTAGACACTCTTTGCATTTGAAACTTGATTACAGCATGTTCGCTCTATGAACTGACATAGTTAGGTATAATACACACTGCCACATTACACACCATAAGTTGGAGCCCTGTAGCAGAGGCGGGAAGCAAATAAGTAGACAACAAAAATAAAGATTCAGAGTGTTAATGATGTTTGTTTTATTTAAAAACCTGTAAGAATTTTCATATAAACAATTCAGGGACATTAATTTTCAACATTTTTTCATTAATTCTAAGCTGTAGGAAATACCTCTCTGCCTTTTTTTCTTAATGAAACATTTAAAACATTTAAAGAATCTGTATTAAATTGATGCTTGACCTTTGTTGACATAATACTGACTATGATAATATCTAATGAGATTAGCACACTGAGAATGCAAAATAGTTTGGGTGAAGATAAGTGTTAAAGGTGGATCAAACATGCTTATATGACGCTTTTATAGACACCATGCCTCAGCAACAGTTTCAGCAGAACAGCAGAGAGGATGCTTGGAAAATATTTTGTATAATTTCCATGGTCATGTTATAAATTTTAGTGATTATGATGAGTAGTAGAGACAGAAAATCACACAAAATTTTTCTAAGTGCCTTGTCCAAAAATTAATTTGAGCAGTAAATCAGAGAAATGACTCATGGGGATGATATTATAGACCTGCTGGTGACAAACAGTCCAGAACGTTTCAACTCATTTAGTGTAGAACATGGTATCAGTGATCATAAGGCCATTACAGCATGAAAGGCTGGAAGATCTTTCTGTGTAGGAAGAGCGACAAGAGACAAATTTCAGATTACCTGGCAAATCACCATTAAAATTTCATTCCCAACATTGACATCAGTGAGCATCAGTGGACAAAATTTGAGAACATCATGTATTATACTTTATACAAGCATGTACCAAGCAGAGTTGTGAGGGATGGAAAAGACACACCATGGTTTGACAACTTTGTTAAGAGGTTGTCAGAAAAGCAAAGAGAACTTCGCTACAGATTTAAATGAAGCCAAAGATGCACAGACAAAAAAACATTAACAAAGCCAAAATTAGCATAAGGGGGACTGTGCATGAAGCATCAACAAATATGAAAGTAAACCACTGTCCAACAAGTTAGTAGAAAATCCTAAGAAGTTCTGGTCTTACTTTAAAGCAGTAAATGAATCAAAACCATCTGTGCACACACTCTACGACCATAACTGTATTGAAACAGAAATCAGCACAGAAAAGCTCAAAATATTGAATGTCTTTGTCCAAAACTGTTTCTCAGAGGAAGATCACTCTCTAGTTCTTAATTGAAACCATTGCAACAATGACAGATATCAAAATAAGTGATAGAAAAGCAACTGAAATCATTCAGCAGAGAAATTTTTCTGGACCTGACAGTACACCAATTCGATTTTCGATACAGTATGACGGATGAAACAACTTTCTTTGCACCTGTCTTGCAATTGGCGTGTTTCATCCAAATCTCATCATCGGTTACTATCCGATCCAGAAATGAATTACCATGTTTGTGATACGCCTCCAGAAATGTCAACGTTGCCCTCATTTGCTGTCCTTCATGGTGATTTTGAGCACCCATCATGCACAAAATTTATGGCTAGCTTTTGAGTGACAGTTTCAAACAACAAAGTCCGCAAACCTTGAGGAAAAGAAAGCAAAAGCTCCGTTATTGTGAAGTGACAATTTTCATGAACCGTTTCATCAACTGTAGTGACAAGATCGTCAGTCACAATGCTCGGGCGTCTGCTCTTCTCTTCATCATGAATGTTGGTTCGTCCAATTTTAAACCTAATGCACCATTTCTGGATGGAAAATTCACTCATTATGTTGTTTCTATACACTTCACCCAGTTCACAATAAATTTCTATAGGTTTTAGGTGTTTTGCCAACAAAAACCGTATCACAGACTGCACCTCACAATTGGGGGTATTTTCGATTGCAGCACACATTTCAAATTCGAATATCAAAAAAACCACACATGCAGAGACGTTCCCTTTCTCACGGATGGATGCTGACTGAGCTGCCGAACACGCACATACTACAGTATACGAGATCGGCGAGCACTTTGTGGCATCAGACGGAAACGTTCCGTACTTTCTGAACAGCCTGTGTATCTAGGAGTATGTGTATGAAATGATTTGAAATGCATCAACAACAGAAAATTAATCATAAGTGCGGCAGATACAAGTCTGAGATTCATTGGAAGAATCCTCATGAAATTTAGTCCATCAGCAAAGAAAGCGTCTTACACAACACTTATTCAAACAATACTTGAACCAACAGTATGATATCAGTGCCAGGTAGGACTGGTAGAGAAGATAGAGTACATCCAAAGAAGGGTAGCTCATTCTCTTACAGGTTCAGTTAGTAAGCACGGTTGCACCTTGGAGATGCTCAGCAAACTATAGTGGCAGATGCTGGAAGAAAGGTATTCAGCATCACGACACAGTTTACTGTTAGAGTTGGGAGAATGTGTGAAGTGTACATTCTGGAGGAGCCAGCTGAAATATTTCTTCCTCCTATTATCTCACAAAAAGACTGTCAAGGTTAAATTAGAGAAATTTGAGCCCGCGCAAAGGCAAACCTGTAATCGTTCTTCCCATGAATCACGTGCAAGTGGAACAGAAAAAGGGAGAAGTGACACTGATACACAAAGTTGCCTTGCTGAGTATAGATGTAGATGTATATTGTCACGTATTTCCCACTTCTCCTTTAGTGAATGTAAATTGTGCTCCTTCCTAAAAATAAATACACAAAAACATTTATAGGGAAATAAAGTAGGCTAAAAACAGTGCTAATGCCCCATGTTCAACATGAGGGTAAAAAACTGCTAACCCTTAAACAGACTTATTATTCGTTTTCCTTTTGTTACAAAGTAAAACTAACCAGTGACTACAACCACCTTTCAGGTGCTTGTCGATACAGATTTAATTTTTAAACTGCCACCATTAAAAACTCTGCAATGTGTAGCTAGAGCTATCTGTAATTCTTATAAAGTTAGCTGATGGTAGAACAGTGCTAAGCCACACTTGGGGTATTATCAACATCCAATGAATTTCGTTGTGCATAAACAGGATCTGCATCACTGTCAACAAAAAATTAATTTTTGTCAGTATCATTCTTGCCAAATTTACATGTCTTTGCTCTTCCACTTTCCTCTGCCTACCTTTTCAGCAGAAGTACAAACCACATAGAGGAAGAAAAGAATTCAGTAAACTGGAAAAAACTGTAAATGGTAGAATTTCCATATGATGTTATTGTTGTCATTAGTGCCATCTTCTTCAATCCAAAGACCAAATGGATCAACTGTCCACTCTGGTGTACCCTGTGGAAGCCTCTACATATCTTTTTAACTTCTGCAACCTATATCCATTCTAACCTACTTACAGTAGTCAAACCTTGGTGTACTTGTACAGTTTTTATCCAATACATTTCCCTCCATTACCATACTGACTTGATGATTCCTTGATGCCTAAAGGTGCGTGCTATAAATCAGTCCCATATTTTGGTAAAGTTGTGCTATTACTTTCTTTTCTCACCAACTATCTTCAGTAGCACCTCATTAGTTAACTGATCTACCCATATAATCTTCAGCACTTATCTCTAAAATTACATTTCAAAAGCTACTTCCTTACACATATGAACTGCCAATGTGTGAACACAACTATTTTATCTGTATAACTGGACACTACCATAACAAGATTGCATATGCATTTCGTTATGGTGAATGACTGATCTGTAGCATAGCCCAAGGTTCAGGTTAGGCTGGTAGGTGATAATTTGGTAGAGTGAAATAACGTGGCCTACATCTGCACAGATATTATGGTATAGTAGTGGGTGATGGAAGTCATTAGGGTTTGGTTGTGTGGAATCACTGCCCAGTAGATGAAGTGCATATCAACAGCTGAAGCCTATTCACAAACAGAACTTCTAAGCTACAGCTAGAGAATGTTCATATTAACAGGTTATCCTAGTATTACTAATAAGTCTTTTGCCTTTCACTAGAGTGACAAGTAATAAAATCAGCATATGAAAATACTGGCACAGCAGCTGGTAGTGGATGAAGCACACAAGTCAGCAGGTGACTGCAAACTGAGGTGGCCACTCTTTGGAATAAATGGGTAGACATGCCCAGCAGTGAGAACATGAACTGAGTTCCTGTTGCAGGTGCCGAAGTATTTTGCTCAAGATCTAACAAATTTATATATAGTAAAACATATTCTATATATTCATACTGTATTTAATGCACTTTTTGGTATAAAAACTAAAATGGCAGGAAAATTGAGATACATAATTCCCCAATGAATGTTTCACTGCATGTACAGATACTGTAGATATACTATAAAAATGCAAGGGGTCATGGCACTACGTGATTTTTAACTTCATATAATAAGAACTTCTAATTTATATTAGGATAAATAGCTGAGAATATCACTCTGGGGAAGTAGCAAGACCTCAGTATATCACTGTTTGCTTACATCTTATGCAGTGACTGAGATGCAAGTATTGCACATACTTGGTTCATTTTTTTATTGCTGATAAAAATCCATAGACAAATTCTTGAAAGAGGAAAATGTAACTTTTCAAAGGAAGTATTACAAATATCTGATTGTAGTTGTTTTAATAAGAAGTTACAAGAAATAAGCACCCATAAACTGTGTGATTGTGAGTGCTGTTACTCTGTAATTTTACAGAGGATGAATAGGTGGAACCTGTCATTCAAATTAGTCAATTCCTCATGCACACACACACACACACACACACACACACACACACACACACACACACTCATACACATACTTGGATGCGATAGGCATGGGATGGGGAGTGCAAATGATAGCAATCTAGGGTTGTGGGAAGTTACTAGAGCTGCCTATGGAAGCATCCAGGAATTTTGAGGAAATAGGATAGTGAGTAACAAGTTGCACCATTAGGTGATTATTTTTTGGGAGGGAGGGGAAGGCTGGGGGAGGGCAGAGAAAATAGAAAATCGAAACAGACAGTACATGTGCACCTGTGGAACAGAAGGGTGTGTTGGGACTGGAAAGGGAGCATAGAAGGTGTAGAGGCAAGTGAAAGACACAGAGTAGTGCAGGTTGAGGCCAATGGAATTTAGAGAATGAAAGAAATGTTGCAAGGAGAGTTCTCTCTGTCCAGTCCAGAAAAGCTGGTGTGGGTGGAAAGAATCCAGAAGGTCCAGGCAGTTAAGAAGTTGTCAAAGTCCAGAACATCATCCTGGGTAGTATGCTCAACAGCTCTTTTGTCCAGCTGCCTCTTGGCCATGTTTTCTTGATTAAAACGTCCTTTGATAGTAATGGTATGACATTTTAATACCAGATGATTGTTACCTGCCACTTTCTCTTTGCATTTTCTAAATTCACTGTTGAACTGTAAACATTATTCTTCCCATTTCACAAGAGGTATTTCTAAATGTTTATACAAACAATTTTGTTGGTTCTGTATGATTATTTTAGCTGCCCATAATTTTATATTCTACCAGAATAGTTGTGCAACTATTTTCTTGCCATTAGCAGATTTTGTAGGATACAATTTCTGGATTCTGTTGCCTCACAACTGCAATGCTGCAGTTCCTGTATTATGGACTATGCTACGCAGAACTGGAAAGTACATAATATGTGATGCTTATTCATTTCCTGTGTGGTGTAACTTTATTTAAAACAAATTTCAATTATATGTTCTTTAGATATCTTGGCAGTCTGTTGCACCATGTGCACCCATTCATAAAATTTTGTTTTTCTGAATTAATGATATTATCATCATGTATGTTATTAGACACATTTGGCTGATTTGGATGGTAGACAGAAAGTAAAAGGTTACAGTGAATATAAATATCTTGCCAAAAGGATGGAATTATATTTGACCCAATAGTTATAATGCTGGTGCATGGAGAAAATAAAAGTACAAAACTGGTAAAAAAAAAACACCATACAAAATGAAGACAGTTTGTTTCAGAAAAAATTATTTTAAACCAGAGTGTTACATATATGCGAGGAATTGTTTTCCTGTACCTGAAATTGGATAAATTCACTTATTGATTTTGGACTTGGTGCCTCGTGAACTCATACCACTAGTATGTAGCAAACTTATTAAATTCATTGTAATGTGTGCTTATTATGATTGTGTATATATATTTAGTTCCCATTCATGGTTTTAAGTTGTTCACTTTGGCTTAATGATAAACTTCTAAATGCCTTAACTGTTATTTCTACAGGCACAACTGGTATATAAGGGAGAGAAGTCTTTACAGAACTGACTTATACCTTATGTGAATTGATCACATCATGAAATAAAAACAAATACTTAAATGTCAATGAACATATTGTACAGTAAGGCATTTCAGTATTGCAGTTTTGGTTGTCCTATTTTCCAACTGAGCAGGAAGTTTCTTACAAAAATCCTTTTTACCTCTCTCACCCTTAGTTGTGTGGGTAGTCATAAAATATTTAGTGCTTCACCAGAAAGCCTTACTTCATCATTAGGAACTCTACAGTTGTCTGTTCAGTGAAAAGTGAAGGACACTGTGAAAAGTTATTGACACAGTTATACTGCTGGTATTCCTTCATAACACTGAACTTTTGAAGCTTTGTTCTCTGAAACTGGTGGGAATTGTAATCTAATAGTTCAATGATGGACATAACAGTGTTGTTTAAATGAGAGATTACTTCACATTTATTAGTGCTGAAACATATAAGGATGATGATTAGCTTCTTCTATTAGTTATTTTTATAGTTTGGATAAACCACATCAGACACTACAGTGGATGAACTCTAAGCTGTGGCTGTTCATTCCCTTAGCAAACATGCCTCTGATGTTTGCAAAGGAAATATCTACACAAAACTCTATTTGAAGGAAAAGAAAACAGATGGTCATAGATAGTTCTCAGAGTAAGCCATTGAAAGAAAAGAAAAATAATTATCTAAGAAGTAGAGTTATAGGAAATGGCGTTATTGCAGTTTTCTATGTTTCACCAGACTCAGCTGTACAGTAAAGGCATATGCACTCTGCTCCCTCTCCCCCCAAGAAAAGAGAGTCCACAGTTGTCAGTTAGAAAATGGTGCATTTAAATGAGTGTTTACGTAATTACTGGTGATCACTTTTCAGTGCAGACGTCTCTAGTACAGTCCTCTCCTGTGTGCACTGTATCTTCTACAGGTGATAAAGGATCTATCAGTAATCATACACTTTAATTTGAGTGGGTTTTCAAAGGTATGCCTAGGCATCTTGTAGAGGGGAGACAGGGACCACGGAGAACTTACGATGTTGCACCCATAACCCCTGTAAAAGTGGGCAGCTAAGTGCGGACTAGGTTGCAAAAGGCAGAATAGCACTTTCAAACATTTGTTAAAACTAAACATTTATTAAGTTTTTACATGCAAGCATAAGAATTTAAAACAAAAAATAAAAAAGATAAAACATGAAATGAAAAACATTATATCCTATCAGTCCACTTTAAAAACTAAAAAATCATTCATGAGAAACATTCATTTACACTATAAAATAAAATACTCTTGCACAATTTCTGAAGAGTAAATAAATGTTCTATACTTATCATACAATCAAATGCAATGACAGTGGCCCATACTACTACAAAATCCAGCACTCTACCCAAATAAGGTACATTCCTACTATTAAATCTCGGTCAACGTAATCTATTGGTCCTAGTCCGCTGTGAGCCTAGTATTGTTGCTAAGGCTCCCCAGTCAGTGCCAGCTGACATCGGATTACTTCAAAGCCAAACATGTACTAGATCTCCAATGCCCAATCAATGCCTCATAAGACTGACATATCTTTCCAGAATCTGAAAAGAACAATAATTAACTCTCAGAAAGCAAAGAACCTTACCACTGATAGTCACTGCAAGTCCCAAGTTACAAGATAATTACAGTGACAGCATTAACAAAGATTACCTCACTCTTGAATTCATTCATCATACTGTAGAGGACAAGGGGTTATTTTTAGGAAATATGGTGCAAAATTGTGATTTAGTGTGTTTCAGTGCGCTATGCGCCAGCCTTGTGGCAGACAGCAGATGAAGGCTGGCCGGCGCGTTATGCAGGTGGCACAGTTTTGCAATGAGCATCGGTATGTGTGTACGTGCTCGGCAGCCATCAACAGTCAGAATGCAGCATTAGCAGAATTACACAGGCGCGGGCCGGTGCGGTTGCGTTAGCCAAGTTATCAGGACATTCTAATAAACACAGCGCCATGTAACCAGCGGATTCAGCAGCGGTCTGCACTATTGAAGGGCATCAGAGGTGGGCGTCGGCATCGGTTTGACTGATTGGTTGTTCAGTCGCTGTTACGTCGTTGTCATCAGTGACGCTGTCCCCGACGACTGGCTGGCGGAGGGCGTTGCCCACTGCTGCATCGGCGACTCCCGGCATCGTCACTAACCACAGCGTCTGCAGGAGGCGAGCTAGGCCAGATCTCATGCTGCTAACCTCCTACTGCCTGCGCAGCTGCTGACCGAGCACGGCGTCGCATTCCCCGGGCTGTGCGCATCAACACATCTCCACCACAACACGAGCGGTGGGGCTGAGCCACCGGAAAATGTATTGGAAGAACCAACAATAAAGAGGAGGATTGCTAAAAGCAACCACCTTCTACCCACCCACGCCCTACAACCCCAACCGCGTCACCTGCTCTGGTCATCCTATTACAATACTAATCATATGACGGTGTTGATGATCGGTTGAAACTTTGACTGCTATAGGTGTGTACACTGAAGTTCATGCTGGGCACAGCTTTGTGGTCAGCCAATAACGTTACCTTGAGACAGGAGACCTTGTTGCAGCAGCTACCTACCCATGGACTGGTTCTGCTGCATGGTCCACTCCCTTCTGTTGAATATTTCTGAATTACTTGGCATGACAGCTTCATCTACCACTTTGGGTTTTGAAACTTTCGGTACATAATAGTTACAATTCCTCTGACAATCAAAGATTTTCCTTATAAAGGTCATATACAAATGAGTTACTGCATAGACAAACATATATGTATGTCAATAATGTTTCACGAATAAGAATTACAACTTTGTTTAGTATTTGGAAGGATTTTAGTAGCCTATGACGAAAGCGACATGTCGGATTCACCTCAGTAACTCAATGTCCTTTCATAGTTACCTACCACAATGCATTTTGTCACTGTATTAACTCAGGGAAAGGACAAATCTTTCTCTGATATTACTCAAATACATTGGCGGTAACTAGCAATTGCATTAATAATTTTTCACTCCAAGTTGGTAGACTCCATCTCATGAGATGTCTTCGATAATTTCATGTATGATTTGTTTCATATACGACAGCAAAATGAACTCTCTGTCACAGGGGGGCAGACTGTGTGCTTATTGTACATACTCTGTGGTAACAGTGTGACTGTTTTTTGAACCTACAATTACACGCGTCTTATGTTGTCACACGATAAATCTTATGTCAGATAGTTTGTGACAAAAACAATTTTTACGTTTTCTTTTTCTTTTTTTTTTAGCTGTAAGCTCTATAAAATATACATTCATGAAGCAAATTATTAGTTCATTATTTCCAAGACATTATAAATACTTATAAATGTAAAATTAAGTGTATATATTGCTTAACATAAAAATATTTCAATATGCATTGGTTACACACACTATGATTACAGTCCCATCTGACTTAACAGTACTACAAAATATATATATATATATATATACTAAGTGATCAACTTAAGTTAACTTCACTAGTGTTTTACTAACCACAGTCAGATCCAGTTTCTTATGCCATACTCACATATAGAGTAGGGACACTCGTTGCTGTATGTTTCTTACAAATAAGATTGCAAGAAAGATGGCGGCAATGCTGTATGTATATGTTTTTCCTGTTACAGCAGTAGTGACATTCTTGTTATTATCTTGACTCACTTGCTCCTTTTGATGTGGATATCTACAAAACCTCATATTTTCTCCTTCAGGTTATGGTGTGCACTAGTAATTCACGTATGGTTACTCACACTCATATGCTTCTGTAAGCACCATATTCAGATCTGTAAGAAATCTTCTCATTGGTATTAAGTCATCTGTATTTACACTGTGTGTTACTTGAGCCTTTGTTGCGCTGTTAAAAAACAGTTTAACAGGCCATCAATTGCTTGGTTTTGAAACAGAGTATTCAGATTAGAGATAACATCTACATCACCTTCTGTGGGGATGTAGAGGTAATCAGTTCACATTTATTCACTTCATCATTCTCAGTGACTATGCTCATGTTGTTAAGGGTGGCAGGTACCATTAGTAAATTCATTATCTGTTTCTTGTTTGGAACATATGAGCAATGAAGGCAGTTTTTACGTGGTTTCCCTCCTAATGATAAAATATTAATATTTGCCATCCTACCCTTTACTGACAGCAGTTCTGGTGGAATTTATCTCCCATTCTGTGAGTCGATGATCAGTGTTAGCGACTGCTTTACGTACAGAATAGTGGTCCATCATCAGATTTCTGCATGTGTTGTCAGTGTGTCGAATTAGTGGTAACAATACATTCTCTGTGTCAGTGGGTACTTAATGTGGACCAGCAGGCTGTTTGCCTTCATAGACTTCCATATTTAAGTGGTAAAAATTCTTCTATCACAGGTAACACATAGTTTTATACCGTATTTTGCCGACTTATTTGGAATACAATTTTAGATAGAATAATGAACAATGAGAACAACAGGCTATGTGTACACACCTAATATATTACCAGACACATTAATTTTGCGCAGATGGTAAAATAAAAATAATGATCTTGGGTATTGGCTGTGGCCTATCACTAGTAACCATCCCAGAAAATATAGGGTGGTGGCAGAGAACGTTTGGTTGTGCAATCCTGTACTTGTTCTGGTTTGCTACTTGATTTGTGATGTGTTTCTGAAAATAAATCAAAGTTATATTGAATGAATTATTGAATATTTTTAGATAGAACTTGGCAGTATTGGAAAGAACAAGCATAAGTAGAATAACATCACTAGATGCCAAATTAGAATAACTACATGTCAAATTAGGAAAGAATTAAGTATGTACTGATTAGTAACATGAATTTTGTATGTAAAGTATGCCACTCTGTCATCAGAGAGTGGTAGATCAATTTCAAGTGAAATACCTAGAAGTAAAAACTCCTACATTGAGCATATATTAAGTTGTCAAATGGTAAAGCATATAATCAGCTAATCTGATTACCTATTGCATTCACATTATATACATTTACTAATGTGGCTTGGCATAAATAAACCATCACAATTTCAAAAGAATAGAGATTTGTTCCACTCATTCATCATATTGTGTACATCCTACCAAGAAGGTGAACCTACAGGGCTAAGGAACAAGTGAAGGTACACATTAACAAAAGACAACCAAACATTGCTTAAGCGGTACACTATGTTAATAAGAAAGTATCACAATACTGCTTAATACTAGTTTTGTTTATACCAGGCAAATGTGTTTTGGTGAATTGGAAAGAAAGTTGTTGCTATGTCTGTTATATTAGGTGGCTGCAGGCTGTCTTAT
The DNA here is from genome assembly GCF_023864345.2 of Schistocerca serialis cubense. NCBI lineage: Eukaryota > Metazoa > Arthropoda > Insecta > Orthoptera > Acrididae > Schistocerca > Schistocerca serialis. The sequence goes on from NC_064640.1 coordinate 531,291,538, forward strand.
CAGAAACTTAATATTTACTTCATTAATCAAGTACTTTTCAAAGAAATTAGTAACCTAAGTATGTAATTACATAGGACAGTTTACAACACACTACTTACCATCCATCTAAAGGAGGAATCAAATCCCTGTACTAAGATAATTAGTGGAAGGAGTTACTAATGAGGTATATTTTAAATTTCTTTTGAATTGGATGAGATAACCAGTTACTTGCAGTATGTTACATGGGAGCTTCTCAACTATCTTCAAACCATAATACATAACTTTGTTAAATCCTAGATAAGCATGCAAAGTTTACACAAAAGTTATATTTCAGTCTTGTATTGATAGTGCAGATCACGGTTCACCTTGGACTGATTTTTCGCAACTACACTACACCTTGACTAAAATAACTCTGTGATGATGGCAGTGGCTAGAAGTAAGCCAACTGCAGTTCTTTCTTGACACATATGTGCCCGCTATAATGACTGATTTTTTTAGCCACCACACAGCTTTCTCACATGCAGCAGGAAGCACAGGAAGGGGAGAGCCAACTGTTGCCCTATCCACCACCCCCACTGATGTAGTTCCCACTGCTGCTGATAACGACAACATTAAAAATAATTTGAATGTATGTTTTGCTCTATTTGCATTGCCTATGGAGCTCTTGCTCATTCTAAGTATGTGTAATGTTGTATATAACGAAAATCCCTGCGCCACCCTAGCCGTTTGTCAACCAAGAAGTTATTTTAATCAAAATTATATCACTAAGTCTGCCATAGGCTCACGAAAGCATTCAACAGTAGTCACAAAAGTTTTCTATTATTTCCCACTAGTATAATCTGACAGGTGCCAAAAAATTTTAAAACTTTAATATCTATCCATTATATATATGGGTCACTGTGACTGATAAAGGTTTCCAGAAATTAGTGCTGTCAGCCATCTTTTGTATTTTTTTCAACCTTTATTTATCATGACCAGTTTTGAATCACCATCAACAGATGATACATATTTATTGCGTGTTTGCAACATTACCAGAGTTGTGCAGCTATGGCCAGGCATGAACTGTATGTACTTATACCATATTCAGCGTGTACATGTTTTGTTCTCATGCCATAGCTACATGAGCCACAACAATGCTGCAAATATGCAATAAATATGTACCATCTGATGATGAACTGCTTGTCAGTTCCAAACTGGTCATGGTAAACAGAAACTGGAGAATAAAACCAAAGGTGGCTGGCTGCTGTAAGACTTTACACAAAATTAAAACTGAATGAAATTGATTCTTCTGGCAACTTCTGCTCTGAAGATGGATATATAACAAAAACCTTGTGGTATAAAAGACTACAATGATTGTTTGTGCTATAGAAGTAGATGTAAACATTCCTTAACAGTAATGTGAGCAGTGACAGACCAATATGCTCATTATTATTACTTTTCAGCCAATGAGCTAGCTGATAATCTGTAAATAGACAATATTTAGCCATAATCACAAAAAAGACACAGAGTGTGAAACCTATGCAATCTACACCATTTTGATAGAAACAGACCAATGATCCTTGGAACATCTCATTATTTTTTGTTAATCAAAACACACACAAATTAGATCCAAAGAAAAAATAAGTCTATATAAAGTGATCTACTGCTTTATTGTAAAGGTAGATTGGCATAAAGTCATAACTCCATTCACCTGTTTTGACCAGTAATGCCATCAATGTGGTGTACATAATTTCAAGCACATACAGTACGGTGACCATGATGTCACTCATTACACCTGCCACCAAACATAAATAACATGTGAGTATTTTAACTCCAGCAATAGAATGAAACCAACAGAACAGCCAAATGAAGGGTAAAAACTAAGTAAATGGTAGTAAGAATAATGACAGCACTGCAAAAGAGATATTCACTCAGAAATCAAAACTTAACACAAGAAGATTACAAACACAAAAACTATTGGTGTTGTAAATTTCACGTGAGCTATACCTCTCAAATGAAGACTGTAATACCAGTAACCCAAACACAAATCAAAAACTCAACACCAATATTTTCACTTCACCTACATAGCTCCAACAAAGCCCTCGATATGAGGAATCAACATACAACTCTAAAACATGGTGGTGCAAATTTCACTTCACCCACACAGCTCGAGCAAAGCCCTTCATACCATACTTTCACTTACTCTTTCTAAAGCAGTGTCCACAGTACAACAAACCAAACCATGTTCACATGACTATCAGAAATTTATTCTAATCAACTATGGTACCTCAATACCCATTATACCCGCTAATAACAATCCAACAAAATTACCAAACACTAACAAGGAAATAACGATAATTCATGAATCTTGAATTGTCAGCAATTTCAAGATACATGGACAACTTCACTCATTGCAACAAGAAATGAGCTACTCATAAATATCTGTATCTTCTTCACAACTGAAGAAAACAGAAAAATGATATTAAATCTCCGACCACAAGAAACACATGGCAGTAATATTTCCAAACATAAAAATGAATCCATCAGCCACAATATGCAAATTCAAAGTAACTCACCAGAAAGCCAGTACAAATTCTTATAATAGCAGCCTGAAAGACTCAATTTACGTCAAACAACTCACTATCAAATATCCAGCACAAGAGATCACCACCAAATACTACAACACAACATCTAGAAACACAAAGGCTCAAAAACATCAAGGCTCACTATGACATCACACACCCCATCACAGTTACATCACATGTCAAAGCAGATTGGTGTAGCATCAGCCCCTGAACTTGGGCGAATAACCTCACAATTGCCTCAGGCAGCAAATAGTGATTAGATAATGGCTACCAGTTGGCAAGAAAGTAGAACTAAATTATCTAGAATGAAGCTAAATTACTGTTGGAACATTTGTTCTGAGTTTGCGTCTTCATGGTACAGCCCAAAAAGGTCAATACTGCCTGCTTTGCACTTAGAAACCTTTCTCACAGTACTGCCCCACAAACAGGACTGACAACATACTTTTATTCTAGTTGTCCTACAGAATTTTCTTTTTAAGCAGCCCAGCTAGATCTAAAAATTGTCCATTCTAACACTGAAATGCTGATACTTTCATCCTAAACCGATTAATCCCTAATGGTACTCATGATTAATAATAAAGAGTGAATTTACTAGACATTGATTTGATTTACGAATTTTCTGAATGTCAGCCAAGACATTCATATTGAGGAGGGTTACCAGGTTAGTTACACCAATAATCACACCCATTTAGCAATAGTTCATTTATTAACCTTAACACATACAAGGATCACAAAGAACTGAACTGAACAAGGGGGAACAGCCAAAGATAATGCTTAGAGTCCAAAGATGAATGCATATCGATGTTGGTGCCGATTGCATCGGCGCCACATAGTCCCCCCCCCCCCCCCACAGTACATAGTACTCTTGAGAGGCCGGGGGGGGGGGGGGGGTGACTATGGTGTCGGCAGGAGTTGTCCGCGGTCAGCTCGACAGCATCGTCGGGGAGCTGTGTGGGTAGATGTCATGAAGGAAGGTTCAGCCACCGAACCTGGAAGTCGTTGAAGCAAGCTGGGCATCGTACTGGGGGTGCTGGTCGTGTGGTGACAGGTAGGCCGGCGGTTTGGGGTGGAATGGAGCGGCGATGCCGAAGTCTCCAGTGGTCGTGGCAAACACACGATGCATGTACAGGTTGACGTCGGGTGGGAGGGGAACACATTTCACCAGGTGCAAGGAATGGCAGAGGTTGAGTACTGGATGAAGAGAAACACATGACAAACAGTGTATAATCGCGCAGTGTTATTGAGATGTCGTGGATTATGTTGTGGGGGACAGGCACAAACACCTCAAGCAAGGGCACGTTCAAGATGAGAAGGCGTGAGAAACCTGGACAGGGTGAGGCAGGCGATGTTGGAGAGGTTAAAGGGACCGACGAAGGGCCCGGCGGCGAGAGCATGATCATAGGTAAGCTCAACGTGGGGAGCATGTGGTCACTCGATGGAGTGTGTGAGACCAGAGTAGAGGGCAAGGTCGGAGGAGAGCTCAACAGTTGGAGCTTGAAGTCACTCGATAGAGTGTGTAAGTCCAACGTGGAGTGAGTGGTTGGAGCGTCGTGAGCCACGACAGTGAGTGGCGTAGTCATGGCCTGGAGAGGGGTAGAAGAAGGCTTGACATGAGCAGGCTTAAGTCTGTTGAGAGAGACTGTAACAGCTGAATCTTTCATTTGGATGTCTTAGGTGTAGGTTGAGCGCCGGAGAACTTGGTACGGGCCGGTATTTGGAGGTTGGAGGAGAGCACGGACAGTGTCATCTCGGAGCATGACCTACTCGCAATTGTCCAGAGATTTCTGGATGTGAACCTTAGAGCGAGAATGGCTGGTGGGCGGAGGGATATGGAGGTTGACGAAGTGGCGTCTGACATGGTCTATGAAGGAAGGTAAGTCAGACTGAGGGAGAGAAGCGGAAGGGCTCACAAGTTCGCCAGGGAGAACAATGTTCTGGGTGTATATGAACTCAGCTATTGTGCCTTTGCGGTCTTCCTTATAGATGGCACAAATGCCGAGTAGCACAAGGGGAAGGGCATCCATCCATGGAGAGTCGTGGCATCGAAGAGCCACCTTGAAAGTGCGGTGCCAGCGCTACACTATCCTGTTACTTTGCAGGTGATATGCTGTGGTACAGATGCCGCAAATGTTACAAATCCTGTTGAACAGGGCCGACTCAAATTGTCTGCCCTGGTCAGTCTTGATGATAGGTGGACATCCTAAACGCAATACCCATAACTCAACGAAAGCTCGGGCAACAGCCTCTAGCCAGCGAGTTGTTCGGTCGATAGACGAGAGAACATAACGAAAGTCGTTACAGAGGGAGAGAGGGTAGACAATGTCAATGTGAATATGCTGGAAACGCCCAGGTGGAATCGAAAAGGCGCCGAGGGAGGGGGTGGGTGAAGTGTGCTTGTGTACTTTGCAGCGTTGGCATGTGCCCATTGCTGGCAGTCCTTGTTGACATTTCTCCACAAAAATGGTTCAAATGGCTCTGAGCACTATGGGACTTAACATCTGTGGTCATCAGTCCACTAGAACTGAGAACTACTTAAACCTAACTAACTTAAGGACATCACACACATCCATGCCCGAGGCAGGATTCGAACCTGCGACCGTAGAGGTCACTCTGGGGTGCGCTAAATTATGCAATACGTTGAAGACATCTCGACGGAGCATGGTTGGGATGAGGGGGCATAACGTGCCCGTACTGTCGTCGCACCAGATCTCACCAGAAATGCCAGGGAAGGTGGTGCGAACGAAGTGTGGTGAAGAAATAGAGTCTGAAATCAGGTTTTGTGTTACCTCGTCAACAGGTTGGCGGTTAAGCAGTTCAGAGAGGTCTAACAGCGAATGGACAGCGTTGGCTCGTGGAAGGAAATCAGCAACTATATTGTTAGCACACTTTATGTGTCTGACATTGGTGGTGAACTGAGATATGAAGTCCACGTATCTGAAGCGACGAGGAGGTGGGTCAGGTGGCGGGTTTGTAATGTCCGCAGCCAGGGGTTTGCGGTCCATTAAAACATAGAAAGGGCGTCCCTCAACGTCAGTCTTAAAATGCTTAATCGCTTCATAGACCACAAGCAACTCCATGTCAAACGCGGAATATTTCCATTGTGCATTGGTGATCTTGCGCGAGAAGAACTGCAGAGGCGAAGTTTTGCCGTCGATTGTCTGGATAAGGACAGCGCCGATGGAAGTATCGCTCATGTCTGTGGTGATGAAAATCTGCGCAATGGGATAAGGATGCGCGATGGTGCAGGCCTCGGCAAGAAGATTTTTGAGGGCAGTGAAAGAGTCAGTCATAGCAGGGGTCCATGGAACAGGCCGAGATCCAGAGGTGCTGGTGCCTCCCAAGGCATGCATCAGTGGAGCCTGAATCTCCGCAGCCCGAGGTAGATGTCGGCGATAATAATTAACCATCCCCAGAAAGCGCTGGAGCTCTTTGAATGACGAAGGTCTGGGTAGGTTTAGTATTGTTTGTACTTTCTCAGGAGGCAGTGAAATGCCGTCGGCAGAGACCCGAAAACCAAGAAAAGTGACACCAGGTTGATGTAGCAGCAATTTGTCCTGGTTTGTCTCGATGCCTGCTGCTGTGAGAGTGTTCATAACAGTTTGCACATGTCGAATGTTGTGCTCGAAGAAGGAGCTGAACACAAGAATGTCATCAAGATATGCAAAGCAGAATTTTAGGTTGAATAGCACTTCGTTGATGAAGCGTTGCCAGGTCTGGGTTGCGTTTTTCAGACTGAAGGGCATGAATCGAAACTGAAATAACCCGATTGAGGTGGTGATTGCTGTCTTCTCGATGTCTTCAGGTGCCATGGGGATCTGGTGGTAGGCCCATTTGCAATCAATGACAGAGAACGTGGTCGCACCTGCGAGGGAACTGGTAAAGTCAGCAATGTTGGGTATGGGGTAGGTGTCCATAATTGTTTGTGTGTTTAGTCGACGGTAGTCTCCACACATGCGCCAGGACCCGGCTTTCCTGGGTGTCATATGTATGGGTGTAGACCAGCAACTGGCAGAGGGTTCAATGATGCCGGAGCTTAGTATTTCAGAAATTAGATTTTTAAGGTCGGAGAGAGTCAACGTGGTTTACTGGAGATCGGGGGACCTGGCATGAGGAGAAGTTTGTGAACCGTGCCGCTGGTGACGACGGAAATGTTGTCAGCGTCACGGGAGGCGGTTTGTTTACAATGTGTAGTCGGTGGGGCAGGCGAGGCGTGGTCGTGGTGTTTGGAGCCACTCGGCAGATCCGATGGGAGCCGTGGCGGTGAAATGTACCACGAGTCAGCGCGACAAGATGGCCGCCGGCCCGAAGGAGTGGCACCACGGTAGGGTGAGCTCGGTAGAGCTCGTGAGCCGTTAGTGAGTCCATTGTCCGAGGGCGCGGCCTGTGGCAGCACAGTCGCACAGGAGCCGAAGTTGCATAGTTTGAGGTGCTGTCCGCGAGGGGTGGGGTAGGAGCTGTCAGTTCCGGAGCACGTGACGCTCGTCACGCATGCTCACTTGTGTCCAGCCAAGTGTCAAACGTTGCTGTGTTAGGAGGGTGTGGCGCTGTGTAGCTGTCAGTACACGTTATGGCAGTCTTGATAGCACAGTTGCAAGGGGTAGCGGAGGCTCGATTGCTGGGATTGCATCGGAGAGCTGGACCTGTGTTTTGTGGAGCCGCAGGGAGAGCTTGAAGTTTTCGTTGTGTAGGCGAGCGACGTGTTCAAGCTCAACAAGGCACTTGTGCCTGATTTCTTGTAACGTCGTCGACAGAGACGAGTGTGTACAGATGAGATGAGCCCGGACCGATGTGTCATGGGGGGAGGGGGAGGGGTGGGGGGAGGGTTGCTCGACGGAGCACAGGGGAAGTGAGTCTTGGACGGATGATGAAACACAGTGTTTCACACTAGGTCCAGTGAAAGTTTGTGGTGTCGCAAGAAGTCAATGTCTAGTACAGGTTCGTCAATTTTGCACACTAAAAAAGTCCACTCGAGTTTGCAGTTTTCAGAGACAGAGAGACGATGTGGGAAGTTGAACCCGAGCATTGTAGTTTAGTTGAATTCACGGCTTGCAGTGAAGTATGATGAGGGCGGATGTTCGACGACGCTAAGGACTTAGGCAGCAGCGAAACATTGGCGCCTGTGTCCACTAGGAAAAGGTATCCCGACGAAATGTCTTTAACGTAAAGTTGTCGGCAATTATCCGGTCGTTCCCGGACAGACTGGAGAAGGGGGGGATGCCTGTCATGTTGTGCGCAGGAGGCGGCAGCTCGACCTATCTGCGATTGGCGTTTGGGAAGTAGCAGGGTGGTCTACAGTTTCATGCCGCCTCACCAAACCATGTGTGGAAGTAACAGTACGGGTAGTGTGGTTGCATTTCCTGTGGAAGGTTCGTTGCCAGTGGCAGTGGCCGAGGTTCGGTGGCTGCAGCAGGTTCGGTTGGAGGAGGGGGCGTGACCATTGGCAGAGCCGGTGACGTCCCAGCTGCTTGTTTACTGCTTCCCAGAGCGAGCGGAAGGGTCAGCACAGTACGGCCCCGGCTGCGTCCGGACGCAGGGCGATGAGCCTGAACCTGAGACTTGTGAGGTAGGCAGTGGCTGGCGAAATAGAGCAGTGACGCATCGTGTAGCTTGTCAGCAATTGTCATTCTTTGCTCAACAGGTTCAGGAGACCTTCACGCCAGAGCAAAGCGGATGTGAGGAGATACTTTATCTGACCAGATGGCAAGGAGAGCTGCGTCAGAGAGTAGATCGTCGCTGACCAGGGCACGTAGCCATCTCCAGAGCTGGGAAGGTTTGTCGTTGTCTAGTTGCTGGACATGGAGCACTTGATAGTTTGCTCCTCAGTTAAGTGTGGAAGCCGACGTAGAACTATCGTTTTGTCTAGAATTTACTGGGTAGATGAGTCCAGGGCGTCGACCAGGTCAGCAATCAAGTCCTCCTGGTCGTGCTGGTGGGTGATGAGGCACAGAAACCTGGTTCACTCGTCGAGTTTGTAATGGTCGAACACTTCGTCCACAATTTTGAACCAGGTTGTTGCTCTGTCGAGATTAAACGGCGGCAGCGTTGGTAAGCGTTGTAGAATGTTCAGAAGAACAGGATGAGTTGAGATCGTCGGGGCACTGCCTGAATCGAGCTGTTGTTGCTGTAGTATTCGAGGAGAGTGTGTCTCCAGGGGATGTGGTAATGACGGCTGTTCAGGTGGCAATGTGAAGGTGACACGTTGTGGTTGAGCGTGATCCGTAGCAACGCAGAAGGCCGACGCGGGTGAGACACCATAATGTGACGATTGCGATTGCAGAAGCTCAACATGTTGCGGGTGTGTTCGGATTGACGCGTTGCAGAAGACCAACGTGGATGAGGCACCGAGATGTGCCGAGAACAGTAGCGGAAGCTCGACTGGAGCAGGTGTGGGGGCGACAGGTGAGAAAAAGTTCAGAGTATGAGAATGTGTGTTAGTCCGTGGAAAGCTCGACGTGTGATCAGAGCCAGGGCCACCTGTGTTGCAGGGAGGCTGCGGAGGTGCGGGCTGTCCAGAAGCACAGTGTGGGAAATGTGGGACGGAATGTGTGAATGTTCACTGTTCATAGTCACTCCACTCAAAATAGTGTGCGGATAAGGTGAATGTCATGGCACACAACACTGAGACGTAGCAGTGGGATGGAGGTGGAGGTCAGGCACAGATAACAGGTTATTGTTCCTGTTGCAGGCCGAGGTATAGAATTACGAAGGCATGTGCCAAAGCTGAACTGAGACAGGTGTGGGCGTGGTCTGATGCTGAGGAGGTAGACCTGTGAACGAAGCAGTTCCGGCCACGTGGCAGGTATCTGCATGGTACTGCACGGATTGCAGCATGGCAAATCGTTGTCCTGGCGGTAGTAGGTTGTCTGACGAAGCATTTGCAGAAATCGGCATTGGTCCTGCACTGCATGGAGATCCGTAATAGGTAACTGCACAGGGAGGGCACATGGGGTGGGAACAAAGGCGTTTGATAGCCGGAGTCATGCGCACTCTTAACCTCACTTATTGTTGCAGGCTCGAAAACGTCTGGCGGAATCATCGAGTGAGAGGCATCATGTTGCAGTCCTGGCGGGTGTACATCGCCTGCGACATGATGCATGTCAATCACAAAATCCGACGTTAGGTGCTGAGACGAAGTCATTGTTCGAATACTGTGTCAATGTAATACACGCGAAAATAACCAACGCAGAGGTCGCGGACACAATAAAACTGCGAAAACGAAAGACGTTACAACTCGGGGTCACCAGGGTTACCTTGTTGGTTGCACCAATAATCACACCCATTTACAAATAGTTCATTTATTAACCTTAACACATACAAGGATCACAAAAAACTGAACTGAATATGGCGAAACAGCCGAAGATAATGCCTAGAGTCCAAAGATGAATACATGTCGATGTTGGTGTCGATTTCATCGGCGCCACAATATAAATCCTAACCTGCTATTGTTTTGCAAATCCAAATTTCCCACAGTATCTCCAGTTTTGCTGCATGTCTCTTCGTGTTTTTAGCTAGTTCCATCATTATATGCTTCAGTGACTAAAAATAAAGTCCAACAACTACATTACTTAACAACTCAACATGTTGAGAGTTAACTTTGAAGAAGCCTTCCAACAATCATTACAACAGCACTACGTTGCATACAACACAGCTGTGTATCCTTTCATGTGCACACAGCTATGAAACTAAATCTGCAGTTTATAACGTTCACTGGTACAACACTACACCTGCAGCTAGAGTACATAATCACAGTATTAAATAAATCCTATACATTTATATTCTGTGGGAAAATACGATATTCTAACCACAATCATTTGAACCAGTCAACTTACACTATTGGCCATTAAAATTGCTACACCAAGAAGAAATGCAGATGATAAGAGGGTATTCATTAGACAAATATATTATACTAGAACTGACGTGTGATTACATTTTCACGCAATTTGGGTGCATAGATCCTGAGAAATCAGTACCCAGAACAACCACCTCTGGCCGTAATGATGGCCTTGAGACGCCTGGGCATTGAGTCAAACAGAGCTTGGATGGCATGTACAGGTACAGCTTCCCATGCAGCTTCAACACAATACGACAGTTCATCAAGAGTGGTGACTGGGGTATTGTGACAAGCCAGTTGCTCAGCCACCATTGAATAGACGTTTTCAATTGGTGAGAGACCTGGAGAATGTGAAGGCCAGGGCAGCAGTCGAACATTTTCTGTATCCAGAAATGCCCATAGAGGACCTGCAACATGCGGTCGTGCATTATCCTGCTGAAATGTAGGGTTTCGCAGGGATCGAATGAAGGGTAGAGCCACGGGTCGTAACACATCTAAAATGTAACGTCGACTGTTCAGAGTGCCGTCAATGTGAACAAGAGGTGTCAAGATGTGTAACCAATGGCACCCCATACCATCACGCCAGGTGATACGCCAGTATGGCGATGACGAATACACGCTTCCAATGTGCGTTCACCGCGATGTCGAAAGACACGGATGCGACCATCATGATGCTGTAAACAGACCCTGGATTCATCTGAAAAAATGACGTCTTGACATTCGTGCACCCAGGTTGAGTACACCATCGCAGCTGCTCCTCTCTGTGATGCAGCGTCAAGGGTAACCGCAGCCATGGTCTCCGAGCTGATAGTCCACACTGCTGCAAACGTCGTCGAACTGTTCGTGCAGATGGTTGTTGTTTGCAAACATCCCCATCTGTTGACTCAGGGATCGAGATGTGGCTGCACGATCCGTTACAGTGATGTGGATAAGATGCCTGTCATCTCGACTGCTAGTGATGTGAGGCCGTTGGGATCCAGCATGGCATTCCATATTACCGTCATGAACCCACCAATTCCATATTCTCCTAACAGTCATTGGATCTCAACCAACGCGAGGAGCAATGTCGCGATATGATAAACCGCAATCGCACAAGCTACAATCCGACCTTTATCAAAATCGGAAACGTGATGGTACGCATTTCTCCTCTTTACACGAGGCATCACAACAACGTTTTGCCAGGCAACGCCGTGTCAGCTGCTGTTTGTGTATGAGAAATCGGTTGGACACTTTCCTCATGTCAGCACGTTGTAGTTGTCGCCACTGGCACCAACCTTGTGTGAATGCTCTGGATGGCTAATTCTTTGCGTATCACAACATCTTCGTCCTGTCGGTTAATAAATTTCGCGTCTGTAGCACGTTAACTTCGTGGTGTAGCAATTTTAATGGCCATAGTGTAATTGCCTCCCTGAATATGAATGTATATTACGTTTCCTATTTTCTCTCCAATAAATGAGCTTACGATTGTTAAAAAAAATGGTTCAAATGGCTCTGAGCACTATGGGACTTAACATCTATGGTCATCAGTCCCCTAGAACTTAGAACTACTTAAACCTAACTAACCTAAGGACAGCACATAACACCCAGTCATCACGAGGCGGAGAAAATCCCTGACCTCGCCGGGAATCGAACCCGGGAACCCGGGCGTGGGAAGCGAGAACGCTACCGCACGACCACCAGCTGCGGACTACGATTGTTCATCTCTTGAAAATCAGAGTAGCACAAAGCCTATGGCTGAGTTACTATGACAATTAACCTCCTCAGGGATTCTGGCACATATGTAGCCATTTACCTTATGCTGAATATATTGAAGAAAATGCATTCCTTAATGGGCAGTGGACGGCCAGTGAGGCCGAGTGGCTCTAGGCGCTCTAGTTTTGGCACCTCGTAACCGCCACTGTCGCAGGTTCGAATCCTGCCTCGGGCATGGATGTGTGTGATGTCCTTAGGTTAGTTAGGTCAAGTAGGTCTAAGTTCTAAGGGACTGATGGCCTTAGATGTTAAGTCCCATAGTGCTCAGAGCCATTTGAGCCCAATGGGCATTGGTTACATTTGTGGCCATTGTGTTCCCATAAGTTGGCTACCCTGTCCCTAGTTCATTATCTTTAACTGTTATGAAGAGAGATGTTTTTATATCTGTGGATAGTCAGCGGCTGCCTGTTGTTTAGTACATGCATTTGAAATCATAATTTACGTTTTTTTTGCAGGAGAATTTTTCGTCTACAATTTTTTATTGTGTGCTTTGAACATTTATTATTATGATGTTACTGTTGAAACAGTGATATCTGGAAACTATTTGCGTAAATCGACTGTTTACAAATGTACACATTTGTGGACACAGTGCATAGGTAACATAACCTGAAATACCATGTAACCACCAGAGTCTCAATTATAAAATACCATTTTTGTCATTTTGTTACTTTCATTTATTTTACAGTTTCTCTTCCAACATTATTAAAAATGAATCGAAGGAAAACATTAAGCCCAGGGGAAATATTACTCATTTTAGATTCTGTTGATGATGCCAATTGTTCTGATTTGGACGTAATTACGTGTGATAAAGACAGTGATATTATTGATGATGATTCTGATGATGATAGTGTTGTTGGTGATGACACTGTTGCTAGTGGTGATTCAGCTGTTGATAGGGCAATTCACTCAATAACAGTCCAGACCAATAGTGCAACTGCAAGTACAAGTTTCGAATTCTCCAACATCTTCACGTAATATATGGTATACAAACAAGGACATTGACTTCGTTGGTGACATTCCTGCATTCTGTGGCGTTTACAAAAGCAATAGTGATCTTTTAGTAGAGAAGACGCCATATTTTTACTACTACAACATGTACACTCCTAAAGCACTGGACTTGATAGTTAGAGAGACAACACAGAATGCTTTTTCAAATGGCGAATGCAATTTCTCTGTCTCAGTAAGTGAATTTCATTGCTTCTTAGCGATTAATTTGATCATGACATATATAAAGTACCCAAAACGGACGTATGAACTGGTCAGGTAACCCAGTTTTGAGAATGGATCTTATTGCTGACATTATGTCACTTAAGAGATTTGAGAAAATACACTACTGGCCATTAAAATTGCTACACCAAGAAGAAATGCAGATGATAAACGGGTCTTCATTGGACAAATATATTATACTAGAACTGACATTTGATTACATTTTCACGCAATTTGGGTGCATAGATCCTGAGAAATCAGTACCCAGAACAACCACCTCGGGCCGTAATAACGGCCTTGAGGCGCCTGGGCATTGAATCAAACAGAGCTAGGATGGCGTGTACAGGTACAGCTGCCCATGCAGATTCAACACAATACCACAGTTCATCAAGAGTGGTGACTGGTGTATTGTTACAAGCCAGTTGCTCAGCCACCATTGAATAGACGTTTTCAATTGGTGAGAGATCTGGAGAAAGTGCTGGCCACGGCAGCAGTCGAACATTTTCTGTATCCAGAAATGCCCATAGAGGACCTGCAACATGTGTTCGTGCATTATCCTGCTGAAATGTAGGGTTTTGCAGGGATCGAATGAAGGGTAGAGCCACGGGTCGTAACACATGTGAAATGTAACGTCGACTGTTCAGAGTGCCGTCAATGCAAACAAGAGGTGACCGAGATGTGTAACCAATGGCACCCCATACCATCACACCGGGTGATACCCCAGTATGGCGATGACGAATACACGCTTCCAATGTGCGTTCACCGCGATGTCACCAAACACGGATGCGACCATCATGATGCTGTAAACAAAACCTGGATTCATCCGAAAAAATGATGTTTTGCCATTCGTGCACCCAGGTTTGTCGTTGAGTACACAATCACAGGCGCCAACCTTGTGTGAATGCTCTGGAAAGCTAATCCTTTGTATATCACAGCATCTTCGTCCTGTCAGTTAAATTTCGGGTCCGTAGCACTTCATCTTCGTCTTGTAGCAGTTTTAATGGCCAGTAGTCTAAAAACGTATTTACGTTTTGTGGACAATGACGAAATCCCGGCCGCCCGCGGTGGTCTAGCGGTTCAGGCGCTCAGTCCGGAACCGCGCGACTGCTACGGTCGCAGGTTCGAATCCTGCCTTGGCCATGGATGTGTGTGATGTCCTTAGGTTAGTTAGGTTTAAGTAGTTCTAAGTTCTAGGGGACTGATGACCACAGATGTTAAGTCCCATAGTGCTCAGAGTCATTTGAACCATTTTTGAACGAAATCCCGCGAAATAACTCTGACATGTTTGTGAAGGTGAAACCCATATTGGACACACTGAAAGAGACATTTTCGGGGAATGTAACTCCTACTGAATATCAGTCTATAAGTGAAATGATTATCCTCTTCAAGGGTAGAAGCAGGGCAAAACAGTATATAAAGTCTAAGCCCTAAAAGTGGGGATTGAAATCATGGGTACGCTCTAGCTCAGATGGATGCGCGACATTTTTTGAAATGTACCAAGAGAAAAGGCGGGAGCGGAATTACCCACTGAGTTTCAGTCCTATTGGGGACACTGTCATAAGATTGTGCCAGGGGCTAGAAGGAAAAAATCACAAGATCATTCTTGACCATTTATTTGCAGCAATCGCATTGCTTTCATATCTCAAGCAAAAGAAAATTCATGTATTGGGAACCATAAGGTCGAACAGACTGTACGGTGCAGAGAGTAAATTGACCAACAGCAAAGCTCTAATGGAATCAGGTCGAGGTTCAATGTCTATTGCTACTTCAAATGACAATATTACAGTTTTGTGATGGGTGGAGAGAAACATTGTCCACATGATATCTACCTTTTCTGGAGGGACACCAACTGATACTGTGATGGGACATGAAGAACCATGCTCGCATAGATATCGAGAGACCAGATGCTGTAGCATGCCACAACAAATTCATGGGCTGAGTAGACATGACTGACCAGATGGTTGCACACTACCCTCACACAATGAAGAGCAAGAAGTTTTATTTGAGAATATTTTTCCACTTTTATAATGTTGCACTAGTAAATGCATGGATTCTTTACAAAAGAGGCACTGAGAGAAATATTTCTTTGGTGGAATACAAGGCCTCAGTTGCTACAACAATTACATAGCTTGGAAGCCTGCAAAGGAAGTCTGGCAGACCATCTAACACCATTGACCATGCTCACTGGAAGAAAAGGCAACGCACTGGGTGTACTGCATATATAAGACTGGATGGAATAGCCCATTACCCTGAAAAAAAAAAGGAATGTGAGAAATAAAAACTGCAAAAGAAGAACAAGATACATCTGCAAAAGTGCAAGGTTCCTGTTTGTCCACAATGTACGGAGTTCTTCCACAATACATGATGTGAACAATTCCTTCTTACTTGAATTTCGCTATTATTTATCACATTTTTTAGTTTCTTTATGTTTTCACCATGTTTGCTCTCATGTAACCTGCTATGCACCATGTACACAAATGTGGCAATTTCCTATTTTCATTGTTGTACAGTAAATTGAAGCATTTGTTGAAGAAATATATTTGCAATGACTTCCTTACATCTCAAATATAGTGTTAAAAATAATTGTCAAAATTGAAATTATTAAAAAAATTCATCTCTGAAAAGGATTTATGCAGCATCTACCACGTCAACAAAAACAATAACATAAAACAAACACAGATATTTCTGCCTCATCTAAAATATCGTCTTCAAAGTCAATATTCACAACGCCTTCAACTACGTCACTTCCCATGTTTCGCTGTCACTGAAGTCTCGTCTCGGCTGTGCAGCCACCAGAGCCACCTATTGAGAGAATCCTCACTGAACTGGCAAGACTCTACGCCAAGCTGGCAGCTGACAGCCGAAGGAGCGTACGGCGCATTGACGAGCGGCAGCCACGCAAATTCGAATGGTGTTGATTCCATAGACACTTCAGGCGAAATGCTAGATGATGTTGCAAACTGTGTGGGTTCCCAGATATCAACAACGGATGTGTATAGACGTGCATATCCGTTGTATAACCAGTAAGATTGTAGTTGTAATGACAATGCCACAGCTTCTGCTAAATGTGAATCTTCACGATTATTTGTGTTTGAAAAGATATCTGGTATGGAATTTTGCTCAACACAGGTTTGGATATAAGTGGTGTTTTACGGGATGTGCCTCAGAGTCATATGAAATTAAATCTGCAAAATGTTTTCTCACCTTCATGATGATTGTTAATGGCCTGCATGTTTGGCCCCATATTGGGGGCCGATTTTCTTAAACTTTTCCGTTACCTATGGATCTCTATAATCATCTTCTTGTGCAATCTCCGGCTTTAGGCATGCTGTCTCCTACGCTGGACGCAAGAAGCCATTCTGCCAGATCAGAAGGCATGAAGATTAATGCGTCTTCCATGTCTCCCTCGTCGCGACAGCTTCTGCCCATTCCATACACACCTCACTGCGAAATGCACATGGGTGCTTCACACAAGAAGATTGTGTTACGTCTTCTGCATAATATGGAGACCGCTTTTCACTTCAACAGCAGCGCGATTCACTACAGCAGGAGGTTGCTCATCTCAATCAACTTTTCCGCTTCGATAAAACAACGTGACACATTCAGCCTGGGACCCTAGAAATTCACGATTGGCTTCTCGATACAATTCATGTGAACTCTGATCAGGTCCACACCGCTTATTTTGACGCTGAAATGTGTTCAAATGTCTGTGAATTCTTAAGGGACCAAACTACTGAGGTCATCGGTCCCTAAACTTACACACTACTTAAATTAACTTATGCTAAGAACAACACACACACACACACCCATGCCCGAGGGAGGACTCGAACCTCCGGCGGCAGGGGTCGTGCAACACGTTACATGGAACCTCTAACCGCGCGGCCACTCCGCGCGGCATTGTGATGCTGACGAGTACGTGTTTTACGTGAAATTCATGGATCTTTCACGCTGAAAGATTAGTGTCGCAACATGGTTCTCACATCCCGTTCAGACATCGCGATAATTCCCCTAGTATAGTGTCACTCACAGATGCTGAAATCGAATACACCAATTTTCGAGTGTTCAGCCTCCCGCCGGAAGTTGATGACAATTTTCTAAAGGGCATATTGACTCCTTATGGTAACGTGAAAAACATCCGTCGTGAACGCTGGTCTACTCAACGCAGATTACAGTGCTATAGTGGAATTCTTTCCTTGGAAGTGCATGTCAAACGCAATATATAATCACATTTACAAGTGTGTGGTTACCGCATCAGTACCATGTATACTGGTCAAGAGGGAACCTGTTTCCTATGTAATGAAAGTGGACACGTTCGTTCTAATTGTCCGCGGAGGGTTTTTGTATTAAAGCCGTCATTAGTGCAGCTTCACAAATTGACGGTTGCTGATCTTGTTCCTTCGCCTCCCGCCGTCGGACCTACTTCTCCTTCGGATTATAATGTATAAACAGTCAGTTCTGATAATCGTGTCAATGAATTTCCGCCTTTACCTCCGCGACAGGTTCTGAATCCTATTGGCCCCAGGATAGAACTTATAACGGCGACAAACAAGCGACATCGCACTCAGGAAGGTGATGGTGAGGATTTGGCTGTACCTTCTGCGCCAACCTCCTCCGCATCGATTGTGTCCCCTGCTACTCTCGATGCTACTATACCTCCCGTCCGTGGTACGGTGAGTGGCGAAGAAGTTATCTCCAGCATCCCTCCTGCTCGCGAAGTGGCTCCTTCTGAGCTGCCTGTGTGTGAAGAGGGAGCGGAGTGCCCCGTTCGTCTTTGTGTCCTCCGTTACAGCCTAAGACGATGCAGTGTCCTCCTGTTCCTTCGTCTTCCTGTATTTGCCGCCTACAGCAGCTCCCGAGGAGAAGAAAATTAGCGACCAAGTATCACCTGTTGTATTGGTAATTCCACAGAATGCTTCCGCCTTAGTGACTGGCATTGCATTACATGACCCTAGGTCTGGGTGGGTGGGGGGGGGGGGGGGGGGGGAGGCCTGCGTGAACTTTATGCTGCTTCGGATCAAGCCCTCTGCGAATTGCAGATGTTAGGCCTGTAAGGCAAAATTGTTAACCGTGAAGAGAATGGAAATGGAAGGTTTGAAAATCCGATCGAAGTCGCGATCATTGGTGATGGAAGAACTGACTTCCTTATATCATTTGCTTCGGCATCAGACCCGTCGCCGACGCACTTGTATTCATTCTCCCACGACAAAAGATGGATGTATCGTAATGGCGCAAGCTGATATAGTGCGTATCTTACACCAGTACTATGTAGAAATCTACGATATCGAGGAGTCCAGTAAAACCTTTTACGACCCACTTGTCAGCATCTTGTATACGACAATTACATCTGAACATAATGAAACGCTCTTAGCTGCCTTTCAGCCTGAGGAAGTTTACAAAATTATTGTGGGATCGCCTTATCAAAAGTCCCTGGTTCTAGATGGACTTCCAAAGGAATTTTACGTGCGCCTTTGGCCGTTGTTGGGTGCTACCTTTACCTCCCTTCTGAATGAGGTGTTACAGGGTAGAGTAGTGCCGCCCTCGTTCAAAGTGGGAAAAATTGTTGTAATCCCGATACGCACTGGACCGGCTGCCCCTGATCACTTTCGCCCACTAACTTTGTTAAACTTTGATTATGAGACTGTGGCGAGGGCAGTTAATAGTAGGACGTCGGCTTTGATGGATACGATTGTTACAAAACATCAAAGCTGCGTACCTGGTCGTACCATTCTTACCCCTATATTAAAGTTTCGTGACATGGTTTCGGTTGCTGCTGTAACGTCCGTCCCTTGTGCTCTTGCTTTTTTAGACTTCAGTAAGGCATTTGATCGTGTTAATCACGACTTTCTGATTCCGATTCTGGAGGCAGTTGGTTTCACTATTGACACGCAGCGAGTGCTCTCAAATCTGTTTACGGGTATTTCGGCTTCGGTGGTTGTTAATGGCCAACTAACGCCCCTAATAAGTATCCGTAGGGGAGTGTCTCAAGGAAGCCCGCTGACGGTGACTGTTTGTGTTTTTCCTGGAGCCCCTACTCCGCATGTTAGCATCCCAGCTGACAGGTTGGACGCTTTCCGGCGGGACTATAGCTGTTCGTGCATACGCGGATGACGTGATTGTTCTACTTCGCAATTCTGCTGAGATACCTCGACTGAAGGCTGTCATCGATAGTTTTTGTCGGAGTTCAGGTGCAAAACTTAAGCTTCTTCCTTTGCGAGGTTTTGATGACGCGGTTGTTCCATGGGCTACTGCGGTGGATCTGTATACGTCTCTCGGTATCATCATTGATCGTTGTCCACTCAAAATGGTGGCGCTCAACTGGAAGTCTGTTACGGAAAAAATTCAGGGAGCTGTATTAGAGCATGAAAGGCGTTCTCTTACTCTGCTCCAGAAAGTCCGAATACTGGATACATATGTCTTATGCAAAGCTTATTACGCGGCCTAAGTTTATCCGCTTCCCGCGACGATAGCGAAGAAACTACAATTTTCTGGTCGTTTCTTATGGAAAAGACATATATTTCGCTTACGGTATGAGGTGATCACAAAGCCTCGCTCCTTTGGGGGGCTGGACCTGACTGATATATACAGGAAGTCGCAGATGCTATATGTGCGTCGTACTATTTTGACGATGACTCAAGAAACTCACACATTCACGTCTCATTTATTTTTCTTTGTCTGTCCCGCTAGTCTTGAACCCCATATTGATATTGGTCGCATAAATTATAAGTTAAAACACATTCGTGACTTCTATCTTGCGATGAGCTATTTATGGGCTGAAATCATATGGAGACCATTAAATTCCTACATACTCGTGGGGAAACAGTCCATTGCCCGAACTTCGTTGAAAGAGACTCGCCGCAAAGAACCTGAACGAAAGTTTGGTTTAATATCAGTCTTCCGATTTTGCCGATGTGAGTAGCGTCCTCGTGGTACAAGGTCGTAAATAACTTGATTCCAACGAACGAGCGACTTTTCCGTATTGGGCTTAGTGAGACGGATTTATGTAGTCGTTGTACGTCTCCCGATACGATACGACATCGTTTTACTTGTGGAGGTCATAAGGCCAACTGGTGGTTGGATCAGGACACAATTGGCCTTCCTTACTCGGTCTTCTGAGACTGCCTGCACTACGGACATCATAGTGCGCCCAGATTCTTCTTTCTTTCCACAGTCAAAAACCCATACCGTTATGTGGTTGCTGGGACATTTCGTTCATTATTTTGTAGAAGGCGAGGGGGACGATCACATGAACGTCATGCAGTACATGATCACGGCCTATTGGACATGCTTGCGAATGCCTCGATACCGAGACCTCTTCGCCAACATGGTGAATCTTGTTTTTCATCGGTAAGGTGTTGGTTAATTTAATTCATTTTGATGATAAGTGTTTTTCTTTGGTATGTATGTTTCCCACCTGATTTGCTTCGGTTTGTTCTCTCCTTGTTTCCCCGTTCGTTTTGTTTTGTGTTTTGACTCAGCATCGCTCTATTGTCAAATGTGTATCGATGAAGTATAGATACACGGGCGCGTCTACAATCCTTAGCTTTTCCTAGTTTACTTGGAATTTTTCTTAGTTTGCTATTTGGAATGTAATTTTGTTCCGTTTTCCTACTCCTTTTAGATTCAATTATGAACTATAAAAAACACAAAATAAAAAATAAAAAAATTAAAATTTACTAAAAAACTATATCAAAATAGTTATTGATACATATCTTATGAGCTTGGTGGTGGTTTGTTGGCTACGTTCTCGTTTTTTTTCTTTTATTTATTGTCCTATTCTCGTAATAAATTTTTTCTCCCTTTTCCAGCCTCTATTACATGATGATATGACTATGGTCTACTGAAGTGTCATGATAGTACCAAGTCTTTCTGATAATAAATAAAAAAGAAAAAAAATGGCTCAGTCGGATAGAGCGTCTGCCATGTAAGCAGCAGATCCCAGGTTCGAGTCCTGGTCGGGGCACACATTTTCATCTGTCCCTGTTGATATTAATCAACGCCTGTAAGCAGCTAATGGTCTGAATTTCGTTGTAATTTCATAATAATTTTTGTGTTGTTCGTGGCGGAACAGGCTTGGAGTGGCTGAACAAAGCTGTCAGTGGCCTGTGATCTGAGATGAGATAGAAGGTCGACTATACAAATAGTGGAGAAATTTAGTGACTCCATAAACAATGGCGAGCGCCTCTGTTTCCAGCTGCCTGCGATTACACTGCGCCTTGTTTAAAGTTTTGGAAGAAAAGGCTACAAGCCTGTCAGAGCTACCAATCCTGTGGAATAGCTTCGATCCAAGCCCATAGGATGACGCATCAAGTGCTAAAACTACTGGCTTGTCTTGGTCAAAGTTGACCATACAACGATCACTGAGAAGATCATCCTTAAGTTGATGGAATGCGTCCTGTAAATCTTTGGACCGTAAGAAGCGAACACGTCTCCAGCGTAGGTGGTTCAACAGGGCAGCAGTTTGTACTGTATGAGGAATAAATTTGAAATAATACGTCGGTTAGCTCATTACTGCCTTTAACTCCTTAAAATGACGAGGCCCCGTCAAACCCCTGAGTGACGACAAGTGCGATTGCGCTGGATGGATGCCCTGTGAATTAATGATATGAAGAAATGAGTATTTCGCTTTATTACACTTGGTTCCCATTTCCGAAAGATCTTGGGACAAACAATCAAAACTGGATAAATATTCCTCTGGTGTGCCAAAAGAAACTACAGTGTCATCTAAATGATTTACACACGAAGGGACCTTCGCTGTTAACTGATTCAGAAATCACTGTAAAACTGCGAGAGTTAATGCACTGCCGATTGGGAGGAGCTGGAACAGATGTAGACTCAAGTGCGTGATAAGTACAAAGAACCGTTTGGAATGTCATTCAAGGGTAACTGCGAGTATGTCCCCGGGAAATTTATTTTGGAAAACAAGCATTCCTGTCACAATCTGTCGATCAGTTCATCAGGTGAAGAAGGGGAAAAGAGTCCATCTCTGTTTTGAGGGTTGATAGTGGTTTCAAAGTCTGCTCATAGCTGCAACCCACCCGATGGCTTTTTGATAACTGTCGGGAGAGATGCCCACTGACTGGCTGAGATCTGTTCAGCAACACCACTGTCTTGCCATAGTTTCAATTCTTGAGCGACCTGATCACGAATGCGTTAGGGGACTGCACTATGAAACGGTGGTTGTGCATTATCTTTTAAAGTTACGTGTGCTTCAAAATCTTCAGCGTTCCCCAGGCCTTCTCGAAATAAATTTCTGTATTGTCACATCACTCATTAATACAGTTGTGAGGAACAGTAGCATTGACTGGCAACACATTGTCCTGAATGTCCAGGTAAAACAAGTCAAGTGAGGCCAGATCAAAAAAGTTCGGACTGTTCCGAGAACACGGTACATAAAAAAGTAAAGTTCTAGTAACATTAAGAAATGTTGCTGCCAGTCTGCACACTCCCGACACTGGGATATTGTGTCCATTGTATGCTGGCAGAATGGCAGTAGGCTGCTGTAGCCATGAGCTGCCTAACAATTCATAAGTATTTCTGTTCAGCAAAGTCACGCAAGCACCTTTGTCTAATTGTAGTCTCACAGAATGCTCTGCCACACGTAGATGTACATACAGTTTATTTCTCTGAAAGCAGATCACTTGTGAACGATTCTGTTTACTTTAAGGGTAAAACACTGATTGGGCCTCCTTCACCGGCTCAACTGATACATTTACTTCTTTTGAAGAACACTGAAGTAGAGTCTCACTGTCGCCTGCCACGGCTGTTTTGAAATCACGCTTGAATATGGCCCCGTTTGCCACAGGAAAAGCATTTTGCCTCTCTGCGTGGGCACTGCTAACGGTCGTGCACTTCGGGAACGACTTCCAGATATTAGACTGCAAAGTTGCAAGGTGTCGGGGCTAGCAGTGTATTTAACACTAAATTCCTCTAGAATCTTCATATGGAAATGATGCTTTAAGCCCCCCCCCCCCTTTCCTAAATCCGACTTTTGTTATTGCACATGGATCAAGAAGAAAAATAATAAACATAACACATGAAACATTTACAATACGTCAACTTGGATACTCAAATAAATGCTGTGAAGGTGAAGTTGTTCATAAACTAGATTGTGACATTTATGACTAAGTGGTATGTGGAGCCGATTCCTTGCAACTCAAATCTTATGAGAAACACCCAGCCAACCCAACATTAATTGCTGCTACTGTAGTGAGAACTCAGACAATGAACACCCAAGACAGAACCACATTAGAAAAGACGGGAACAGGCGCGCTATGCAGAGCTCTGATTGTCACATATCTAAATTCCCTAATCTGCCGGTGCTGCGGACATACATTACCAAGCTGTCTTCTTAACTGCAAGGACACGATCTGGCATACCGGAGGCGATGGCTGGTTGCTTCGACGTCCCGTTGTGGTGATGATAATGTCGCGAGTATAGCCCAAAACAAATTATCCTGGTCTGGTTGCTCCAGACTAAAGACTTCTAGCAACACAAATGCGCCTCTGAGGGAGACGAAGAAGGCTCGCTACACAATCACTGATGGTATAGTGATTGATTTTAACAAGCGAAGACACACAGTAACTCCGGTACAGTCAACTTTAGCCAAAACTGCTCAAGACGGGCAACGTAGGCCGCTTGTACGTAGAATGCTCAATTGCCAACTGTACTCGGAAAGTTACGTTGAAGTCGGAACTTCAGCAATTTCATCAAACAGTTACAATTAAATGAAACTATATTAGACAACCAACGGAAGGCAGGCTGTCCAGAGCAGCGAGAGCTCAGTCTTGTAACCTACTCTGACCGAAAAACGAGAGCCGACTCTCTCAAGAGCACCTGTACAAGCCGAACACAGAACATTCCCACCCCCACGACAGTGGCTACGGTTAAAACGTGCCAATCAGCAACTCGAAAACCGGTGGAAAATTCCACTCTACTGCCGAAGCACTACTATTCCACCAATGGAGATACTTGGCGCCAATTTCTGCGCCCCTGAGCAAGCCAATCACAGTTATAATTTTGCATAAAACGCGGGAATTTGCCTGCCAAGACTGCCTGGGAACACAAATCATTCCCACGCCTCGCTGGAAGTCCGTCAGAAAGTGTTTTCACTGTGTTTCTGTGAAGCAACGGAATCTCTAGCCCAGCCGCTCCGTCAGGCCCCTGTGGGCGTGTCACCGCCGCTCTTATGATAATGTGGCGTCTGGAAAGCATGCACTCGACTCCCTCACACCCGTCGGCTTAACCCTATCAAGATCGGCAGAACCCGCCTGTCACCGGACCACCCGGGTGATGAGAGACGCTGCGTGGGAAGTCCACATGTGAAGCAGTAGCAACTTTTCACCACATGCAATTAGAGAGGAAAATATTCATATCTTCTGAGTTCTCAATACTAGCTTTGTAATGACAATACTCGGCCATACTTCCCCAAACCGAATTACTCAGAGTTAGACATAAATAAGAGAGGGGGCAAGTCACTGTGTGCATCTAAAGGCATGCCACCTCTCAAAGTGGCAGGCGCACGGCGTGACTGATTGTTTTTTAACAATGGGCTTTGCCTGCAGCTTGACCTCTGAGTAGAGAACTGAGTGCATTGTGTACTTTGAACTACAGAAATGGTCAGAGCCTCTAAATTTACCTCTGCAGAATCTAAAACGTTCTGAGGTTCAGTAACAGAAAGGGCAGTTTCTAACTTAGGATATGGTAGCTTCAAAATTGGAGTGTGCATGCGTGCATCTCATACATTCTGAGTAATCACGCCACGGAGTATGACGCCACTTGTGTGACGTCACATGGACACTTAAATATGCAGAGTCTGTCAACACCTCTCAGTTCTGCGAGCCATTGTTTAAATGTCTGTTCCGATTGCTTCCTAAGCCAAAAGAACTTGTATTTGGCAGCTGCTACATGCACCTGAGCGCCAAGGTGCTCATATAACTTCTAACAAATAACACTCAAAGTCCTCCGGCCAAGAGTCCGTAGACATTTTGACACACAACATAAAACACCAACATTAGTAAGGAAATAATCTTTGTGCTTCGCAACTGCTATGTCGTAGGCGGAGAACTGCGCTACAAGTTGAGTGGGTATTCAGCCCAGTCCCCTCACTGGCCGTATGTTATCGGAATTTGGGTGTGCCGTTAGTATGTTGAGTTGTAACTGCCATTGAAAGTACTTGCGTCAGTTGAATAACTCTCTGCCCAAGTTGCTGAATTTGTTGCCTCTGCAACTGAACCACATCATTTACAGAAAGTTCTTGTCGTGGCACAGACATAACAATTCCTTGACGCTAATACACACAAAATACACTTAACGTCGCCCTTGATGAAGGAAAACACATCACCGTAGGTTCACGAGACTCGTCACCACCGTTGGGTCGCCGCTTGAAGTTAGGAACGAACAGTGGTAAAACAGTAACTAATGATGACACAATCTCAACTAAAGTGGGTTTTATTCTTCGAGACACACAACTTGCAAAAGATTGCAGATCACGTGTGTATCATACATCAACACGCTGTACAGAGGATGTGGTGTCTGAGGCACAAATATTGGCGCTAACATGCAGAGCTCTTCTGCATGGAATAGACGGAATGTACTGATTCCACAGACGCTTGTTAGCAACTCCGTGACACAGGCGGTAGGCTTCGTCGTAATCCGACTCGCGGCTGAACACACATTGGCCGCTTAGCGCTGTGGACGGAAGTGAATACTCACGGGCAGCAGCGGCTCACTGAACTTTACTGAAGGTGTGCCGGAGACTGTGTCATTGTTTGTCGGTCTAGCAGGCAGCGACTTTCCTCCTGGAAGTCGAACTGGTGGCCACTGTGGGACAGTGGGACGTTTACTTAAATATCCCGATGACTTCACAGAAACTTTTAACTTCGTATATTTATTAAAGTATGCATATTTGCTGTCGTCTCCCTCTTATGCCTGCTGTTTACGTTAAAGCTCCACAGTCACTGTCACAAATTCTTCCGAACACTGTTTTTCCCTCGTTTATCCATAAATCAGTGTAATATTACTAAAATTGGAATTGCAGAGGCTTCGTACATGTTGGTGTAGATAGTGAATTATAACTGTTAGGATACAGTGAGTTTGTGTCGTAATGGAACTGGATATTTTCCATGCTAATCATCCCGCTTAGAGGCTGGCGTAATGTACAAGTTGCCTCTGTTATGATATTCCCACATCGCAAATCGCTTGTTACCAAATGATACGGAACTGTGTAGGCATACAGGTCTAAATGTCTTAACAATAGTACTCTGCAGCGTATTTTTTTTAAATCATGTTGAAGGTTGTCTACTTCGACAAACGGTAGTATTACGCAGACTGCTAATACTATGTCCTTTGGTCAGGGCAGTTTAGAAAACTAGTAAGGTGTCTGCCAAATCGTAAATCGTGTTTTAGTCTATGTAATCGACTCTCAAATTAAATAATTAAAACTATAGGCAGACAGAACTCACATCTTCTTGGGTACAAGTTAGCAAGGCTTCCACCACTATATCTGTTTTCGTATAGAACTAAAATTTCCACAACTTTAGCAACGAATAGCTATTAAATGTAGTACATTGCAGAACACTGTCCAGCAGTTTACACTACAATAAAAGCATGTGGAATGGGAAACAATGTAGAAAAATAGTTTTTCTGCGAAAAATGCCTAGCACCACCGTAGTGTTATAAATAGTAGGTTCACATAATGTTCTTTAGTCAGGGAGACATGTATCAGGCCACTTTATAAGAATGTTAAGACAAGTAATTGTGTGTGGTTTTTTGTACGTATAGTGTTACTGTCAGCACCAAAAAAACCTCCTTAGAGAGGAAATTTGGTCGTGCATATTCATCAAAGCAAATGGTGTCCTTTTAATGCGAGACGTTACTCTAAATCCTGAACAAAAATTTCTGAGAATGTGGTACCAAGAGAAACTCATGCAGCAACTGGACTATCATTAAATTTATTTTCGCAAAAGTCACTCATATCATCCGTATTCTGTTTTGAGCAACGTCATGGTACTTAAAGAGTGAGAGAGGATTCACCTTACCCTGTGTTTACGGATGTCACAAGTTTCTTTTTCGACGAAGAAGACGAAGAAAAATATTTGTGTGTGTGTGTTTTTATAATATACTGAAAAACGGATTTACAAACTTTGTTTAACGAGTTTTCTAACGGTGCACAATCAGGGGTGAGTGGAAGTGTCAAAAGTTCACATTCCACTGCTGAAGGACATTCCTCTACCAGCAATAGAGGGTGAACTTCTTAGAGTGTAACTACTCGTGCTGGAGAAACGTCGGAAAAATAGTTAAACAAATCTTTTCCGAAGATGCAGAGACAAAAGCCAAAAGGTAATACATAATTTCCATCAATGTGCAACTTTATGTTTGTGTGCCAACGCCGTGACGGAAACTAAATAAATCAGCAGAGCATAAAGAAGGCAAGGGATTCTTCAATTGTTACTCACTAAGGAGCTCACCAGGTAAAGCACTCAGTCCTGTGGACAGTACACTGTGAGATAACTATAGATAGCCGCTGTGGGGAATGCTCTGATCTGTTGTACACCAGCTGTTGAAAGTTACTTAGTATGGGCTGTGGAAGTCAGATGACAATGAGTACATTTAAATAGTATGCTTCTAGCTGTCTATTGAGTTCTTAACGTCACTGATTCAGCGCACATCTCTGTATATGAGAGTAAGCGTGTCAGACTGGCATGCGGGGAACCCGGATCTACATCTACATTTATACTCCGCAAGCCACCCAACGGTGTGTGGCGGAGGGCACTTTACGTGCCACTGTCATTACCTCCCTTTTCTGTTCCAGTCGCGTATGGTTCGCGGGAAGAACGACTGTCTGAAAGCCTCCGTGCGCGCTCGAATCTCTCTAAGTTTACATTCGTGATCTCCTCGGGAGGTATAAGTAGAGGGAAGCAATATATTCGATACCTCATCCAGAAACTCACCCTCTCGAAACCTGGCGAGCAAGCTACACCGCGATGCAGAGCGCCTCTCCTGCAGTTATTCCATTCTCGGTAATGCCATGCTTATTTCTTTGTTAGAAGGACTGGAGCAAGATGCACTCTGCCTCGTGATGCCAACTGAGGTGGTATGAGGGTGGGAAGTAGCTTCTCGACGGTGTGGGAAGCTGACAACGCCTATGCAGACGCCACACGCTTCAAGCCACATCCGACAGACGCCACTGACTGAGGATTATACGACTATTTCCTTTACTTTACGTCTATGGTCACAAAATTTTTTGTCAACGCATTACCGGTTTCGGTCTATAATGACCATTTTCAGATCTGCAGCAAAATACGGGAAACATAAATACATTAGCAGTTTCTCTACAGCTTAAAACAGCAAATAGACCATAATGGAAAGTGCTACTGCCATACATATGCACTTGTGTGCTTTAAGTATTAAGAGGCATACCAACAAAACTGCTTAACTGGAAGAGTGACTTCGTGCCCAGTGCCTACTCTGCTTTGCTTGAAAATGTTTTACTTTAATCACTGATTTTTTTTTCTTTATGTAATTTCATTCCCCTGCCCCATATGGGCAGCGAAGAGCTGGCAACGGCACATTCCACCGCTCTTCACCCAATTGGTTTTACAAAAGTGCAGAAGGGTGAATGTATAAAAAGGGGGGATAAAAAGGGGGACATAAAAAACACAGTAAATGGAGATGATGGGAGTTAAAATATACACTAAGATGGGGATATGCACTGGGGGACAGTTAAAAAGTCGACATAAAGTTAAAAGAACACAGCTGGAAAATCAAAGAGCACTTAAAAAAAACACTGGAGGCAATCACAAGTTAAAAGTTGGCCACAGGATAAAAATCACACAGAGCATGACACTTAAAAAACCATTGGAAACGTCAGAGCATTCATGAAGAATAAAAAAAACCGCTTGTAGGGACCTGCCGAGGGACTGGAAGCTGGAGAGGAGGGAAAAAGAGGGGAGGAAGTTGCGGTGGAGGGCTGGGAGGGGGGGAGAAAGAGGAAAAAAATAGGGCAGGAGGCGCACCAAGAGGCAGGAGACCGACAGGGCAGGAAATGAAGATGGAACACAAGGCAGGAGGGAGTGTAGAGACACTGAAGGGGAGCGTGGGAGAGAGAGGGGGAATGCCGCTCAGGAGAAGGGAGGAGGAGGAGAGGGAGCCCTGAAGAGGAGGCAGGAGGAAGGTGGGGTTAGAGTTGGTAGGAGGGGTAGATGTCAGGCCGAATTTCATCATCTGGGAGGGGTAGGTGCTGGAAGCTGCATTGGGAAAGGAGGTGGAGGGTGTGGAGATGGAGAGAGGGGGGGGGACACAATGGTAAAGGCGCCGCAATGGGCTGGGGGTGGAGAGGAAGGGGAACACCAGGGGGCGGGAGGGGATCGAGTCATTGGGCAATATACAGGGTGCGGATGTGTTCAAGGAAAAGGAGAAGGTGGGGGAAGAGGATGATGTCGAATAGGATGCACGTGGGGGGACAGAAGGCGGATAGGGAAGCTGAGGTGGAGTGCAAACACAGGCATAACAAAGGCTGCGACAGATCAAGGATTTGTAGGTGTGAAAGATGGTGGAAGGATGCGGTCCCCATGTTTGGCCAGACAGGAGTTTCAGGAGGTGGAGTCTGTTGTGGGCTTTGTGTTGGATTGTAAGAAGATGGGGAGTGCAGGTGAGGGGGCGGTTGAGGGTGAGGCCTAGGTATTTGAGGGTAGGAGTGAGGTGGATAGGACAGCCATAAATGGTTAGGAAGAAATCATGGAGACAGAAGGAGGGGATGCTGCGGCCTATGATGATCGCTTGGGTTTTGCATGGTTTGAGATGAAGGAACCACTTGTTGCACCAAGTGTTGAACTGGTCAAAGTGGGTTTGGCTGGTATGCTGGGACCATTGAACGGCAGGATAAAGGACTAGGAAGGCGGTGTCATCAGAAAATTGGAGAAGATGAACAGGTGGGGGAGGTTTGGGCATATCAGTAGTGTACAGGAGATAGAGGAGAGGGGAAAGGATAGAGCCTTGGGGTACGCCAGCAGAGGGATAGACGATATGGGAGTTGGAAAGTGACATAGGAGGGATGATGGGAGAGGAAGAAAGCAACGAGGTGGACGAAATTGATAGGGAGAGCATAGGTCTGTCCGACATGGTTGCAGGCGTTCTGCAGGTCAAGGGAAACAAAGATAGCGGAGTGACAGGAGTTACGTTGGAGGGAAAGAAGATTGATAAGGTTAAGGAGCTGGACGTCAGCTGAGAAGGAAGGTTGGAAGCAACACTGGGTAAGGGGGAGGAGTTGGTGCTGGTTAAAGTGGCGGTGAATACGGTGGGAGAGGATAGTCTCGAAGACCTTACTGAGCATGGAGGCGAGGCAGATGGGACAATACGAAGAGGTATCAGAGGGGGATTTGTTGGATTTAGGGAACAGTAGAAAACGAGAAGTCTTCAACAGGTCCGAGTAAAAGCCAGTGGAGAGGAGGACATTGTACAGAGTAGCAAGGACAGCCAGGAATGACGGGGGGTCTCCTTGAGGTGGCAGTAGGTGACACCATCATGACCAGGGGTGGTGTTGCGTTTGGAGCAGAGGATGAGTGTGATGTCATGTGTGGTGATGAGGGTGTTGATGTTGGGGGGAGGGGGGGTAACTGATCCAAGCACTGGAAGCTCGGGATGAGTGGTGGGACAGAGGTATCAGTGCAGTCAAGGATGGTGGGGAAGAGGGAGTAATCAAAATGGGGATTGTCAGGAATGGAAAAGACCTCTGATATGTGGGGTGCAAAATGGTTAGCCTTACTGAGATTGTCAGGGAAGCGGCGATCGTTGTGGAGGATAGGGTAATGCAGTGTGGGATGGCTACCAGTAAGGTGATGCAGCACCAGTACTTGGAGGGGTTGACAGGGAGGGTGCTGTTGAGGTGTGTGCATGTCTAGCACGAGTCCTGGCGTTTCTTTGCTGTAAGAAGGTTCTGGTTGTGTCGCAGTAATTGCCCCGGTGGCGGGGGAGTGTATCCCAGTCATAGGTGTGAAGGAACGAGTGGTAGAGCCTGCAGGATTCACGAAGAAGGACGGCTTGCGGAGGAAGCATAGGGTAGTGAGGGTTGATGAGTATGGTAGGGACATAGGCCTTCACAGCATCAGTGATGGTCTTCTGAAGGAAGGAAGAGGCATGGGTGACATCAGTGGGATGGTGAAAGGTGAGCGTGTGGCTTTTGACCTGTGAGGTAATGGATTCCTGGTAGGCATCCCAGTCAGTGCAGCAGCAGTCTTGGATGTACTTTG
The DNA here is from genome assembly GCF_023864345.2 of Schistocerca serialis cubense. Taxonomy (NCBI): domain Eukaryota; kingdom Metazoa; phylum Arthropoda; class Insecta; order Orthoptera; family Acrididae; genus Schistocerca; species Schistocerca serialis. The sequence goes on from NC_064640.1 coordinate 531,323,115, forward strand.
GAAGACAGCTGGGTGGGGGGCTGCAGGGGGGCCATGGGCAGAGGGGACAGTGAGAAGGACAGGGAGGTGGTCAGTACCAATGGGATCGAGGACGTCCATGGTGATACAACAAACGAGGTGGGGGGAAGCAAGGTTAATGTCAGGGGATGTTGAGGTCAGTGGCCATCACATAGGTGGTGACGGTGCAGTCAACATGGGAAATGAAGTCTTAGGGGAGAGGAGCTGCGGGATGACTATAGATTGTGGCACAGGTGATGATGAGGGAGGGAAAAAAGACGCTGAGGAGAAGGTGTTCAGTTGGGTTATTGAGGAGGGGTTGTGGCCGGACAGGAAGATGCTTGAGGTGGCCAACAGCGACCACACCTCGGGCGAGGGGAAGGGCATTGTCGATGCACTGAAGGAGATAGGGAGAGGTGCGGCAACATGGTGAGGTTGGAGGAAAGTTTCATTAAGGATGAAGGTGCTGGGATAGGTAATGCATGAAGAGGTATTTGTAGGCAGGGAGGGAGCTATTGTTGAGGTAGCAGAGATGATACTGGTGATGAGCCAGGAGATGGGAGTGGGAAAGGAAGTGGGGCGAGGAGAGACAGGCTTAAATGAGGGTGTTTAGGTGGGTGAAGGTAAAGTGAACCTATTTGTGGGAGAAGGTGGCATAGGTATTTAAATGGAAAATAGAGCGGGTGGCGAGGGAAATCTGCTGGAGTGTTTGGGGGTGCTGGAAGGAGTAGATGTCCTGCAGGACAATGGTTAGGAACTGGATGATGTCTTCTGCTGTAGGGGGAGGGCAGAGGGAATTGCTGGGGTGGATGGGCAGGTCGATGGGGCGAACGGGGACAGTGAGATCAAGGTTGGTGGGAGGGGGCTTTGCTTTGCATTTGGAGGAGTAGTTGGGGTGGGGTTTGTTGCAGGAAGGGGGAGAGGCGAGGTTAGGACACTGTTCAAGAAAGTGGAAGGCTTTACAATGGGGGAAGGTGAGGAGTCCTTGCCGTTTTGGGTGAGGTGGTCATTGTACAGGAGACAGCACTGGCAGCAGTAGGATGGAGGAGGGGAATGGGACAGGTCAGTGGGGTGGTGGTGGTTGAAAATCAGCTTTCCCTGTGTGAGGAGGTGATTGATCTAGGAGGCGGACTCAGTAAAGATATGCATAAGGAAGGTAGGGACAGAGGAGTTGTAAATTAGGTGGGCTGAGCGGATTTCCAGGGCGGGATGGGTGTTCAGTTCCAGCAACACCTCCACTTCTGTGACCACAGGGGTGAGTTTTGTGGTCATGGCAGTGAGGGCTGGTGGACGATAACAGGGTTGAGGCTGGTGAGGAGAGGAGGAAGTAAGGAAAGGGGTCAGGGACGCATGGGGAAAAAAGGTGATGCAGGGAAGGTGCTGGATGAGATCAGTATGGAAGAAGGGGAGGAGGACTTGATGAGAAGAGAGTCTCTGCGAGGGATAAGTTGGGTAATGGGTGCACTGGGAATGTATTTCCAGATTTCAATGGTGAGGGTGCGGGCATCTAGGAATTTTGGATCAGGGTTGGCAAGGACGAAGGTATACAGGGTGGGGGCAGGGGAGGCGGGAGGAGGGGTGGTATCCATGGCAGGATCAGAGGGAAGTGAGGTGGGTGGTGGTCTTTTGGAGGAGGGTGTGGAGGTGAGGTCGCCACTTGGCCACTTGGGAGGTTTTTTGGCGGGTGTGGTCTCGGTGGAAGGATGAGATACTGGATGGATGGAGAGATGGTGGGATGCAGGCCCTTCTTGTGAGGTAGAGGCACTGGTTAAGGGGGTGGGGCGTTCTGTGGTGGCGCGTTATGGGGCCCCTTAGGGATATGGCTGCCAAGAAGGGAAAGAAAACCAATGTGCCCACCGTTTGCATACTGGGTGGAGTCATTCCACACGTGGGATGGGCCCTTCCGGATGAAAGGAAGAGCATAGGGTGCAGCCAACCACAGGTGGTGGCTCACGTCAGTATGAGTAATGTGTGTCGCCTTGGACTGGAAGAGATTCTCTCTAGTTTCAAGAGGCTAACAGAAGTGATAAAAGCTGCCAGTCTTGCTTTCAAGATCAAAGCAGAGTTCACCATTTGCAACATATTAGATGGGACCGACTGCAGACCTTTGGTACAGAGCCGAGTGGAAGGTTTGAATCAGAAGCTCAGACAGTTTTGCGACCATGTAGGCAGCAGATTCCTTGACTTGCACCATAGGGTGGTGGGGATTCGGATTCCGCTGAATAGGTCAGGACTCAACTACACGCAGTAGGCGGTTACACAGGTACCAGGGGCTTCGTGCCATGGACTGGGCGCTTTTTAGGTTAGAATATCTCGGGGAAATACAAAAAGGGCTTCAGTCACAAAGGGCGAAGGCCGAACATAGGAAGAACAAAGATACGGGATCCATCGGTATAACATTTGTAAATTATCGTAACTGTGTTGGGAAAGTACCAGAGCTCGAAGTGCTAATAGAAAGCACAGATGCTCAAATCGTTACAAGCACTGAAAGCTGGCTAAAACCGAAGATAAATTCAGCTGAAATTTTTGCGAAGAACCTAACGGTGCTCTGAAAGGACAGGCTACACACAGGAGGTGGTGGCATTTTTGTTGCTGTTAGAAGTAGTTTACCTTGTAGCAAAATTGAAACAGATAGTTCCTGTGATTTGGTATGGGCAGAGGTCATCCGTGGCAACCAGAATAAAATAATAATTGGATTCTTTTACCGACCTCCCAACTCAGATGATGTAATTGTTGAAAGGTTCATACGGAACTTGAGGTTAATTTAAAAACGTACCCGACTCATACAATTATAGATGGTGGTTACTTTATTTACCTTCAATATACTGGCAAAAATACATGTTTAAATCTGGAGGTACGCATAAAACATCATTCGAAATTATGCTAAATGCACTCCCTGAAAATTATATCGAGCAGTTAGTCCATGAGCTCACACAAACAGTAAATGGTTGTGAAAACACACTTGACCTCTCAGTAACAAATAATTGTGGGGTAATAATGAGCGTAAAATATAATACAGGGATTAGTGAACAAAGGGTTGTTGTAGCGAGATTGTATATTGTGACCTCACATTCTCCAAAAATAAATGAAAAATATACCTATTGAAAAATCAGATAAAAATTCATTTGACGCCTTCCTGAGAAACAATCTCCACTCCTTCCAAATTAACAATGTAAGTGTAGTCCAGATGTGGCTTGAATTCAAAGAAATACTATCGACAGCAATTGAGAGATTTATAGCAAATAAATTAACTAATGGTGGAACTGCTCCTCCTTGGTACACAAAACGGGTCAGAACTCTATTGCAGAAACAAGAAAAAAAAGGATGCCAAGTTTAAATGCACGCAAAATCTCCAATATTGGGGATCTTTTACAGAAGCTCGTAATTTAGCGCAGACATCACTGCGAGATGCTGGTGTAGCGGCACCACCGTTTAGGATAGGGAAAGTTAGTTTTGCGCGATATTCGGAGCATGAGTTACGGCCAGGTGCAGGCCAGATTGCAGTGGGTTATGCATACCAGCAGTTGAGAAGGCAAATAGAGGCCACAGGGGCATAGAACTGCCGGAGAAGGCACACACAGCAGTTTGCATGGCGCAAGTCACAGGCAGAAGGGGCCACTGGGAAACTTAGCGTGTTATGTGTACTTGACGCGAAGCGGCGCGCTTTGCAAAACAAAGGCCCACAGACGAGTATAAATGGGTGCCGTTTTCTAACTAGATTCATTGAAGTGTGACAGATTTCCTGGATGGCAGGGCGTGTCGCACTACCGGCTACACTCAGAGAAGATGGGGCACCAGCATTCCAGTCCACAGGGGGTCACTTGTTCGACCCTCGACCGCGGGCAGTCGTCTCGGCTCCCGACACATGCCGGAGACTTCCCGAGGCGAGGGCCACAGATTCGGATGCCAGATCACGGGCGCTCGTTTGACGCCACTTTCTCAGCTACACCAGTGAGGAAGAAGCAGCAGCGGGGCCGGCGTACGGCTCCTGGCGGAGCAACACTGAGTCAACGGGGAAGAAGACTGCTGAGCCAGCTGCAGGCGCAGCCCTGACGGTGCGTTCCTACAAGGCTGACACACAGCAGCGCGTTGCATTGTGTCGCTGGGCCGGTGGCCTCAGCATTGCGATACCCCGTGACGCGGACCGAGGTTAACGGGGCACTATAGCTAAAGAACAATAAATCATTTGGAAAGTTCTCGCCAAGTTTTAATACATCCACGACATTTAGTGTCAGAACAGCGGACGTCATCTGTCCAGTACGACGTTCGAGCTCACCGCCTGCAGTACAGTCGCAAGATGTGGTGAGTGCTGACAAAATTGTTCTTTTTGAGTGTTGGACTTTTTTTTTTTTTTTGTCTTTTGAATATGACTCCTGGCAAGCCACATTGTAGATATTTTGCTTGGGCATTTTATTTTGTTGTCAGAGTAAGTGTTAGTGTATTTGAGACAGTAAGATTTATTATTTTGTTTTCGTGGCATTTAATTACTTTTGTATTGGTTTATGATGATACTGAGTATGATGATACGCTGCTGCAGGAAGTCAGGTTGTTCTTGTATGTAAACGTTTTGTTTCAGAACTGACTGGGAACGAAAGCAACACAATGGCAGAGTCAAGGACGCAAGGTGTGTCGGAACCAGAAGTGGTGCGGATTTTGTTGGGAAAAGTAGCACAATTGACAGCAGATAATACGCAGTGAGAAATGAATTAACATCTAGAAGTGAGCAGGAAACCGCATCTGATCAGTCGTTGTTTGCCTAGGATGCAGGAGATTGATCCAGAAACCACGAGTCTGATTATTTCGTTTTCTGGCAAGGCATCTGAGGACGTGCGTTCGTTTGTGGAGGACTTGGAAATTTCAGCTGTGATGAATGGTTGGTCTGATGAGCAGTTGTTACATACAGCCAAGATTAGATTAACGGGTGAAGCGAAAACATACGTAAGACGTTCTGAGGCTTTAAGGAAGGCAGGACAGTTTAAGCAGTTGAAGAAGGGGCTTCTACAAAGGTACAAGAAACAGATTAGGGCTCGGTACTTTAGAGAGAGGTTAAATGCAATGTCAAAGAGACAGGGGGAGACGATAGAGAAATTTGTGGAAAGGATAAGGCAAATTAATGAATGTACTTAAGAGTTGGGTCAGAGCGATGAAGCGAATAGTGTTCTGTTGCAGGAGGCCGAGCAAAGAGCACTTGATGTATTTTTGAGAGGGTTACCGGCGCATATGTCACGGAAAGTGCGTGAAGGAAATCCGAAAGATCTGTATTCGGCCATTCAGCTGGCAATTCAACTTGAGGAAATAGACGTGGCAACAGGGGCACGCGAGAGGCATACAGTGTTTACGGCGGGTGTGAACGACAGAGGGGGCCCAAGACCCACCTAAGGGAGCTCCCATTTAATTTCAATGTTACGAATACGTATGCAGAGATGGAATGTTCAGTGGTAGGATCCATAGGAACTAAAAAGTTTAAGATTTTGTTGGACACAGGGGCGCAAATATAAGGGGCTACTAAGAATATAATGGGACGAAGGAAGTTAGACCCACCACGTTATAGGTTGCGTCGAGTGGAGGATAAGGAGGTCACACCTTTGGGGTCGGTGACAGTTGACTTTCGAATAGAACAAGTCCGATTTAACGCATGCATGGAGATAGGACCATGGGTAAGCGAGAGCTACGACACGATCATAGGAGTAGATTTCTTGCATCAACATCATGCCAAAATTGACCTTGGACAACGAGCTGTGGAACTTGGCGGAATGTTATTTCAGCTAGGGGAAACTGTTGTCAATGCAGAGCTGTCGCGAGGGGCGTTCAACGTAATGAACAAACCAATTGAACCGCGTACATTAGCATTAAGGCTTAAACCGCATGAGTGTCTGTCTAGTGGCACAGGGAAGTCGCTTTGGGTAAGTGTGGAGTCGAATCTAACTGGGTACAGTATGTGTTATTGAACCATTGGAGGATGAAGAAGTTTTGGATTCACTGGGTTGTTTTGTGAAACGTAGTGTTGTATGCGTACAGGAGGGGAACGACGGGCGAGTAGTTCCCGTGAACGTTGATAATTTTAGTGCTGTAGACGCGAATTTGAGGAAAGGAGTTTTAGTAGCAAATTTGGATGTGCCAGATGACGAAGACTGGTGTTCGAGAGGTAGGTGAAGCGATCAACCACTAACTGCCGACAGAACTGCATTGCGTGACAAAATTAAGCATTTGAAAGGAGACGAAAGAGAGTATATTGAAGAATTATTGTGGAAATTTAAGGATTTGTTTTTTTCCACAAGGGCCATTACCAGCAACTCCATTAGTTCAACATAGGATACCAACATGGAATGAAGCACCTGTTTACCGTAAACCATACAGAATACCGAGGTATTTGCAGCCGATTGTGGAGGATTTCATTGATCAGCAGCTTACGGACGGTATTCTACAGCATAGTAATAGTTGCTGGGGAGCGGAGCATTGTCGTTGTGCCTAAAAAGCCTGCGGATGAAACTAAGAAATACAGGTTCTGTTGTGACTACCGATACCTCAATAATAAGACAGTAACGGACGCATACCCCATTCCAAACATATCGGAGACTTTGGATCTCTTAGGAAAGTGGCAGTACTTCTCTACGATGGATTTGACAAGTGGTTATCATCAGTCAGAGGTGGCTCCAGAGGATCGTCCAAAAACTACTTTCTCTACACCTGGAAGCCATTACCAGTACATTAGAACTCAACTCGGTTTGAAAAACGCTCCAGCATCGTTTCAGAGGTTGCTAGACAGTGTCTTGAGAGGTTTGAAATCACGGCAGTGTCTGGTCTATTTGGATGACATTATAGTGTTTTCACGTAGTATGGAGCAACATAGATAGTGGTTAAGGGGAGACTTTATGAGGTCAAGAGCAGCTCATTTGACGTTGATCCTGGAGAAGTGTCATTTTGCATTAGAAGAAGTAAAATATTTGGGTCATATTATCAGTAAGGACGAAGTGCGAACAGATCCGAGGTTGGTACAGACTGTAAGGGATTTTCGGGAACCGAAAACAGTTAAGGAAGTGCAGTCATTCATCGGAATTTGCAATTTCTATCGAAATTTCGTGAAGGGTTTGCAGATCTAGCACAGCCGTTGACGCGATTGTTACAGAAGGGTGTGAAATTTGAGTGGACAGAAGAGTGTCAGAAAGCGTTTGACAGACTGAAAGAAGTGTTAACATCAACTACGGATCTTGTGTTTCCCGATTTTGAAATGGAGTTTATACTAGCATGCGATACATCGAATCAAGCTGTGTTCTTAGTCAGGAAATTGATGGGGAAGAACATCTTGTAGCCTATGCGTCTAGGCAGAGACAGTTGAATGCAGCAGAGAAGAGTTACTCAATAACAGAGAGGGAGATGCTTAGCGTAATCTATGGAATCACATATTTTAAATATTATTTATATTGGAGAAGATTTCGGGTAGTGACAGATCATGCTGCGTTGATGTGGTTTTTGGGGATGAAGGATCCGTCCACTAGACTCGCTCGATGGGCTGTGAGGCTTAGTGAATTCGACTGCGAGGTGGTGCACAAGCCTGGGAAGAAGCACGGTAATGTGGATGCACTAAGTAGGAAGGTGGCAAAAGTAGAAGTCATAGGTTATGACCTAGCAGTATGGCAAGAATTACAGGACGCGGACAACGGTTATAAATTGTATCGGACACATCCACAGGTTAATATGTACGACGGTCTTCTGTGCAGGGAAACGAAGTTAGGGCCAAGGGTAGAAGTGCCAGCGAAGTTGAGGGATGAGGTTTTAAAGGAAGCACATGATCACGTCTTATCTGGTCATGGGGGATGCAGAGCGACGAATAGGAGAGTGGCGGAGAGGTATTGGTGGAGAGGTAGGAAAGGAGATGTGGATCAGTATGTCAAGAAGTGTATACCATGTGCGCAGAGAGCAAATTTGAGTCGGAAAAACATACAGTGGCAACGATTACCGAAGGCAACGTGTCCATTCTCTTTGCTGGGGATTGATGACTTAGGACCTTTTAGGCGAACACCATTGGGGAACAGATTCGTTCTGACAATAATAGACCATTTTTCGAGGAATGTGGAGATGGTGGCTATGCCAAATCAACAGGCAGCAATGGTCGGGCAAGCGTTGGTAAATAACTGGATTTTGAAGTTTGATGTACCAGAGACAATAATTACTGACCAAGGGACCAACTTCATGTCGGATTTCACGAAGGAACTGCGTAAATTGTTGAACGTGAGGAAGTTGAGGACGAGTGTGCAAGGACAGCCCCTATTATATCAGAATCCAAGATGGCTATGCAAGATGGAGACCTGGTATGTGAGGACAACTGCTATGGTGCCAGAATCCAAAAAGGTGATCCAAGGTGTACAATAGCCCATACATATACAATCTGCAAGGAAATTTAAAAAAATCACAGATCTATATTTATCCTTTGGTAAGAACTTGGATAGTTGCTTAAAAGCCATAAGTTTCAGGTGCTATGTTTATAAAATTCGTCACTAAAATTTTAATGTGTGGAAGGAGCGACAGAAATTAAACCAACAAGTTTTGTCAACAGGCAACCACCAGTTGCATCCAGAAGATGTGAAGTTATTTGCACCATGCATGTACAACCCAAATTTCGGAGCTACACACCTAAAATCAAAGTGACTAGTGGGATCATGACCATCAAAACCATCGCAGATACAGGTCCTGAAAAAGAATGTTGCAGTCACTGGATTAATCGTTTCCAACATTTCAGATTTAAAAAACTGTGCCATCATCGGTGGGAGAGCCCAACGCCAACTAGCTGATGGATACAGGTTCGGTAGCTGAGAGCTCCACAGGCAGGCTAGAGGGAGATGACGCAAGAATACACTGTCCGCGCTGCACAAGTATGCAGCATGTGGTCGTGAGGCATCGGAGTCCACGGGTACAGCCAACGCGCCGCTACGCAGCAGCCTCTGACGGCCTGGCTCTGAGCAGCAGCAGAGGCAAGTAGTGAATGAGCCTGGTGAGACACACCACCCTTTCCTGTGAGTTACCAGGGCTCGTTGTTTTACCTGAGAACATGCCACTCGATTTTACAACGATAGATGGAAGTATTACTCTGTAACTAACACAAATTTTTACCATAGGTATGATTTGGTGTGAACTAATTTGTCATTTTTCACTGCATCCAATACAGGGTAGATTCTACATTATATAGACTGGAAAAGCCCAGATGTAGGCGAATCAAATTTTTGTATAGCTCCCATACGATTCCACTTTAGCAACTGCGATTTTTAACACGTTTTTATTAGTTCGCTTCCTTGTCTGGTTGTCTGACCGGTACAAATTTTAGAATTGATTTTAAACTTCGTGCTGAGCTGGAGACTTGAAACTTTCAGAGTAGCTCAGAACTGGATTCGTGTTCCAGTCGTGAGTGTTTTATGGTAAGAAATATTGCTGGTAAGCCTCCATGTGAGCTCGATTCTCTCTAATTTTTTACCTTCACAGTCTTCTCACGAGATGTTCATAGGAGGAAGTAATACGTTGGTTGGCTCAGATAAGAGAAACTGAAATAAACCTGAGATTTACCACATTTCTGTGATGTAATCTCATCAGAATGTATGGAAAATTCCAATCACACACAAACTTAGAAAACGGTAAATAATTATTTAAATAGAAATCACTTTAATTTAACGTATTTTCAAATTGGATTACAGAAAGAATGGCTATTGCCGCATACAAATCCCTAACCCCACACATGTATTATTAAAAATTTGTGATTGTGAAGTTTTAACAGCTATGAGAATATTTATAAAATTTAAAAAGGAAATATCACACAACAACAAATATCAGCTGCTATGAAATGTTTAGTACTTAAGGGAAATATTCATGCATCAATTATCTGTTGCGTACACCCAGCGTTTTTTCGTTCAAATTTTATGAGTATTAGCGTAGCTACTAAAAATTCATGGGCACAAATTTTCGAGACTATCTGTATAGAGTTAGGAATCTGCATGGGGTATGAGAAGTTGGTTAATTCTTGTTAGTGCATTTTGAAAAGTGTTAAGCTAAAAACCTTTTTATTCAAGTAATTTCTTCCATCATTCCAATAGAATGCGTGGTAAATCTTAAAATCTGGGAATGGATATCAGTGAAACATGTTTCCTGGAAAGCGACATAGATCGCAGAACAGCTTTAAACTCGGCAAAAACACTTGAAAGAATTAGATTTTTAAATGATTTTGTAAGCGATCCCTTGTATAAATTCTATGAGTAACTAAGTTGCAGACGAAGGTGCTTACAAGAAGGGGGCTGTATCATATGTGACAAGGAGCAGTGTAGTTTACAAAAACACTTCATTTCATCGTTTGATAGATGGGAAACGCAATTTGTAGCGAGACACTGTGACAAAAGGAAGACACAGAACCAATTCAGAGGTGTCAAACATTCTTTTCACAAAATGACATGCGGAAAGATTAGAGAATTGACATGTACGACAGACTGCAGAATGACTTACTGCCATGAACATACTTTTCGTTTAAAAGTACCATGAACACAACACAAATCAGTTCTTGTACAGAACGACATGCACATTTTCCCATTGCTTCACTCGTGAGCGGAATACGTCCGCAGCTCGTGGTCGTGCCGTAGCGTTCTCGCTTCCCACGCCCGGGTTCGATTCCCGGCGGGGTCAGGGATTTTCTCTGCCTCGTGAGGACTGGGTGTTGTGTGATGTCCTTAGGTTAGTTAGCTTTAAGTAGTTCTAAGTTCTAGGGGACTGCTGACCATAGATGTTAAGTCCCATAGTGCTCAGAGCCAAGCCAAATGACTCGTGAGCAGAATAGGACTGAAAACAATGAATTTCCGAATAAAATCAATAAATTTTGTGCATAAATCAGAAAATTTTGCTTGAAACTTGCTCCTCTACCACTCAACACGTACATCAAAGAACCAAATGATGTTACTCACTTAGTTTTAAACTTTGCGAACGGCAACTGTCTACAATCATTTTACATAAGATTTACGTCTAAGGGATTTTGCTTTACCATGTGTTTATAATGAACATAAGAAATCAAATTTTTTACAAGATTTCTAAATAAATTCTGATGAATGTGGGTATGGTTTCCTCAACAAGGGCATCGTGTGGGATGTATTTCCCTGCTCAAGGCTGCAGTCGGTTATGATATGGGAGTTTAGGAGATGAGTGGTGAAACAACTGTGTGTGTGCACTTTGAGAAATTCTGAAAGTCTGCTAGGTTGTGAGACGTCGAAACGTGTTCTCATGTAGTTATACATTGAAATATTTTTGACAACCATCAAAATCAGAGTTATTTAAGGTTATGGGGGAAGCAGGGTTAGAACAATAATACAATATGCCTAGCATGATGTCGAAAGGCAAAGTCTCATTCCATACAGACAAAAACTATTGATGGAGACGTCACCCCTTAGCAGCTAACTGTCATCATATGCTACTATTCTAGACATGAAGGTGGTTATAGTATATGTGAGCTGAATGAAATCTTCAACCAGGAAACCTTATATGAGGCTGAAAATACTGAGGAGTTAGTTACAATTTTTCATCTAACATGGGACATTTAGTTAATTTTTCCTGTAACATAGGGCGACTTGTTACAGTTTCAATGTAACTGGGCTATTTTGTTAAAATTTTTCTGGAATATGACCTATCTTGAAACAATTTTACTGTAACATGGCAAGGTATGGCATAATATGTGAGATTTAGCACGTCTGTGAATGTGCATCCTGATAGCACAGACAATTATGTGTGAACCGATCAACATGCTGGTCTATATCTCCCTCCTTCAGTTTTCGTAATCACAAGCACTACCGACTAGTCATAAAACACAGGTTGACTAACCCTTAGTCACGCTCTCCCAAAAGGTCAGCCTTCTACCACCTCCCCACTGCTCCACCCCCAAGACATACTGCGTGATTTATCCATACATGCTTTAATTTTTGAGCACATACATTCTACACACATGATGTCTCTTCTAATAACAAACTGCTTATTCCAACAACCGCTGAAATTGCTCAAATGGGCAAACCTGACTTACATTGCAACAACTGAAAATGAATTAACTGGGAAGACTCTCTCTCTCTCTCTCTCTCTCTCTCTTTCTCTCTGGCATTCCAGTGGTTGAATTGTCAAGTTTCATCTCACCTATAATATGCTAAGTCTCCTTGACACTGCAACTACATGAACCGTAAACTCCCTCTCTTTCTAGATGCTGTCCTATGGTTTTACACTGTTATTCAGTAGATATCTGAGGTGTTGAATGAAAACCCAAGAAAGTAGGTCTGGGGAAGGCTACTGACTGTCTGTGCTGAGTCAAGTATTATGCATCAAACTGTTTCCATTCAGTACTTGTAACCTGTACAGAGAAGCAATATGTCCATATTCGTCTCTGAATTAATTACATTGTGCAGTTCAGTGCATGAACTACACCATTTCTCGGTCACTTGTGACATGCTTGTAAGCAGTTTGGGCTGAAACTTAGTTGTTCATTAGAAGTTATGAGAGGAATTGCTTAAAAATCATTCAGAATACAATGCTGTTATCTACTACTTGCAGACTTTAAACATGGTCTGCAATCTGTATTACTCATTGACAGCCACTCTCGAACTTCTTAAAGTTACTTTGCCTTCTGTTGAAATGATGAAAATAAAAAAAAGAAAACACAACTGGTGAAGAGGAACTGGATAGGAATTTTGCAAACAAATCATAGCATATACCTCTGCGCTTGATGGAAGAATGTAACTCAAAATCGACGCTGAATTGATGCAATGGTTACAAACAAATTTCGTTCACACCAAAGCCTGCCTACTGCCATTATATGCGATAGTTAAAGGATAATACTACCATCTATCGTTGCAAAATCGAATAGCGTGCTCCTGGCTAGATCAACAGGCATTGGTAACTGACGGGAAAGGGTAACACCCTTCACTGAGCTGCTTCACTGGTTACTGCTGCTGCTGCTGCTGCTGCCGCCGACTGCCAAGTTGGCAGAGGGTGAGCAATCCTATGGCTGCTAACTCAGGTGGCTGGTGACATGAGGGCTGCAGCAGCGGACACCTGTACCTCCCAACTACATGATGCATACCTCTGCTATGTGGACAACATGCTCTGGTATCATCTCCCACTAGGCTACCAGTGGGACACTTTTGTATAGGTTCTGCATCCATCAAGTAGTTGGCATTTGGCCCTCACACTGATGATGGTAAAGTTTTTTCATCTTGAAATGCAGGACACAATGAGGATGTTGACTGCTACTCTTGTAAACTGTCATTCTTTTTCAAGATCTATCATTGTGATGTTCCTTATGGACATGATTGAACTAGTCATTTCATACAAACATGTTTAGTTCTTGAATGTGGTTGACAAAGTTAGCTGTATGGCATGAGACCTCTTTCTTCAATTGCTGTCATTCCCTCCACACATTAAAATGTTGGTAGTGAATTTTAAAAACACAGCATCCGAACCTTTTCTTTCTTGAGTCACTGTCCAAGTTCTTATGATAGAATGAATATGCATCTGTGATCTTTTTTTTTACTTTTGCTGTTGAATGTATTTGGGGGCCATTGTACAGCTCATATTGTTTTTAACATAGAGAAATTTTTTTGGAGAAACCCAATTAGGTTTTCTGAATTTTCCGCTTCTAGTGGATTCTCATATTCTAAGCTTGGGACTCAGTTCCTGTGGACTATGACTACGCTAAGGTGGCAAGTTGGACCATGACCCGTAAGAGTTTTGTGACTGTGTAGGGGGCTTCCCTGGGCCGGCCGAAGTGGCCGTGCGGTTAAAGGCGCTGCAGTCTGGAACCGCAAGACCGCTACGGTCGCAGGTTCGAATCCTGCCTCGGGCATGGATGTTTGTGATGTCCTTAGGTTAGTTAGGTTTAACTAGTTCTAAGTTCTAGGGGACTAATTAGATTAGATTAGATTAGATTTACTTTCATTCCAATTGATCCGTAGTGAGGAGGTCCTCCAGGATGTGGAACATGTCAGAAAAACAACAATACATGACAAATATTTAAACTAAAACAAATAAGCTAATGTACCATTCCACAGGTCCCAAGTGGAATGATCGTCATTTTTTAATGAACACTAAGAGTCATTTTACAAATACTATTGCACTGAATTTAAAATAAAAAAGTTTTATATTTATTTATAAGGTAAGAAACATGTAATACAACTACTGTAATACTTATTTACAATGAACACATTACTGCACTGAAATGGTGCAGAAGTTAGATTATACTTACACACACACACACACACACAAATTTTCAGTGAACACATTACTGCACTGAAATTGTGCAGAAGTTATGTTGTACTTATATACAAATCAGTTGGTTTTCCTCAGAAATTCATCAATGGAGTAGAAGGAGTTGGCCACCAATAAATCCTTTAGGCTTCTCTTAAACTGAATTTCATTGGTTGTTAAGCTTTTTATGGCTGCTGGCAAGTTATTGAAAATGTGTGTTCCTGAATAATGCACACCTTTTTGTACAAGACTAAGTGACTTTAAATCCTTGTGAAGATTATTCTTATTTCTAGTATTGATTCCATGAATTGAGCTGTTGGTTTGAAAAAGTGATATATTTTTAATGACAAATTTCATTAAGGAATAAATATATTGGGAAGCTGTAGTTAGTATCCCTAGTTCCCTAAACAGGCTTCTGCAGGATGTTCTTGAGTTCACACCACATATAATTCTTACTGCACGTTTTTGTGCCCGGAAAACTTTAGCTTGGCTTGATGAATTACCCCAGAAAATAATCCCATATGACATTATGGAATGAAAGTAAGCATAGTATGCCAGCTTTTTCATTTTTATATCCCCTATGTCTGACAAAATTCGCATTGCAAACAGAGATTTGTTAAGACGCTTCAGCAGTTCTGTGGTGTGCTCCTCCCAGTTGAATTTATTATCAAGCTGTAATCCCAAGAATTTAACACCGTCCACTTCTTCTATCTTCTTGTCATCATATGTTAGACATATACTCTTGGGACACCCCTTACAAGTTCTGAACTGCATGTAGTGTGTTTTTTCAAAGTTTAGTGACAAAGAATTGGCTAGGAACCAGTGATTAATGTCTACAAATATTTTATTGGCTGATCTTTCTAAGACTACACTTGATTTGCTATTTATTGCAATGTTTGTATCATCAGCAAACAAAACAAACTTGGCATCTGGTAATGTTACTGATGAAAGGTCATTGATATACACAAGAAAAAGTAAGGGCCCCAAAATGGAACCTTGTGGGACCCCACATGTAATTAGTTCCCAGTTGGATGATGCCTGATAGCTTGATACATGTCTCTTTCCTAATAACACCCTTTGTTTCCTGCCAGAGATATAAGATTTGAACCATTTTGCAGCATTTCCTGTTACACTATAATATTCTAGTTTACTTAAAAGGATATTGTGATTTACACAGTCAAATGCCTTTGACAGATCACAAAATATACCAGTTGCCTGCAATTTTTTGTCTAATGAATTAAGTACATTTTCACTGTAAGTGTAGATAGCCTTCTCAATATCAGAACCTTTTAGAAATCCAAACTGTGACTTTGACAGTATGTTATTTGAGATAAGATGGTTATAAAGACGACTGTACATTACTTTTTCGAAAATTTTTGAGAATGCTGGCAACAGTGAAATTGGACGGAAATTTGACGCTATTTCTTTATCTCCCTTCTTAAACAGTGGCTTAACTTCAGCATATTTCAGCCATTCGGGAAATATTCCACTGATAAACGACTGGTTACACAGATAGCTTAATATGTTACTTAGCTCAGAATCACATTCTTTAATTAACTTTGTTGATATTTCATCATACCCACTAGATGTTTTTGATTTTAAAGATTTTATGATGGACATTATTTCTGTTGGGGTAGTGAGGGTCAAATTCATATTATGGAAGTTACTTGAAATGTCTGGTCTAAGGTAATCCATAGCAGCATCTACCGAACCTGACAACCCCATCTTTTCAGTAACAGTTATAAAATGTTTGTTAAAAAGTTCTGCAACACTATACACATCTGTCACCAATGCATCATTTACTCTTAATGCTATTTGTTCCTCTTCATGTCTGGTTCTACCGGTCTCCTCCTTCACTATATCCCATATTGTCTTTATTTTGTTATCTGATATGACTATCTTTTCCTTGTAATATATTTGCTTTGACATCCGTATTACAGTCTTTAATATTTTGCAGTATTTCTTATAATGTGCTATAGCATCAACATTGGAAATGTTTCGGATTGACAGATACAGTTTTCTTTTTGTTTTACAAGATACCCCTATTCCTCGAGTAATCCATGGCTTCTTTGTAGACTTTGCTCTAACCTTGGTAAGTTTTGGGGGAAAGCAGTGTTCAAATAAGGTAAGCACTTTATTAGCAAAAATGTTATATTTTTCATTCATGCCATGAGCACTGTAAACATCAGTCCAGTGAATGTCTCTGAGGAGTGTCCTAAAATATGACCTCAGCAGTTGCGTCCCATAGTGCTCAGAGCCATTTGAACCATTTTTTGGGCTTCCCTGGGCACGATTTCATCAACTAAAGACATAACCATAGCTCTCCTACATATACCATAAATGCTTAAACGACAGTTTTAACCTTAAGGCAAATGTGCTCTAATGATTCTAAATTTAACATGGCAAATGTTTAAACAACTGCTGTTGCAGCAGTGAGGGGAAACTGTACTAGATCTAAACTTAGGAAAAGTGGATTTTTGAGTTTCCTACCATTATACACGTCAGGCAATTGGGCTTCTGGCACAAGTGACCTGGCAACCATGCAGAGTGTCCCAGTACCTGGAGTTGTGCCATCTAGAATTCTGTACTTGGATCGAGGGACCTGGCAACAAAGCACACAGTCCTCATATCACCAGGCAAGCCATTTTGCGTTCTGTGATTAGAAAAAGTGACCAGGCAACCATACACAATATCCTGATAACCCCTGATCCACGCTCTTGGGTTGTCATCTTCGATTGCGATGCCATAGAGGTGGTCCTCAGGTCTGCCATCTTGGATTTTATACTTTAGACAGTTAGGCTATGTCTGCCATCTTCGATTTTCGTCATTCCTGCCACTTACACTTAGCACAACTGGGCTATTTTGAATGTACCAATAGTTGTTTGAATTGCCTGTCATTTTCACGTTGGGCAATTGGCTTATGGCATCATATAATTGGAGGGCGAGGAAATCTGGCAACAATGCATGATATCATCGATGATGCCGTAGGGGTGTGCATGGGGCATCTTGTAATCTGTCCTTGAAGTGAACCAACACTACTACTAACATCGCATCAATTTCAGCATTATGCTTTTATGCATAGGTTGTGTGTAGATGGGGGATGGGGGTTGGGAAGGAGAGCTGTTCTGAAGAAGGTAACATCGTTTTCGGTATGATTTATTACAGTTACATGTTGCCTAATGACACATCTTTGGTAAAATCCTTTGGCATATCCCAGGACGAATGATAATATTGTTGAGAGTTTCATGTGTTCACCATGCCTTGTGGTTAGAGACAAGGAGTTATGGAGTCGAAGCAAGCAGGTTTGTGTCCTACAGTACCCCAATATGTTACTTACATATAAGAGCACATTGCCTCAGGAATGAGTTTGTTCGATTATGTGACTTTAGTATATTTAAAAAAGGAAAGATGAAATTGCTGTGAGTGAAATGACCAGCAGTGCTATTTATATTCTTTCTTCTCACGATTATTTGCCTGTTTCTTCCAAATATACCACTACTTCCGTGGGTGTGGCTAGGCAGAACCTAAGACGACAGCTTAAATTGCTGTGAATGAAATGAGCAGCAACGACATTTATGTTATTGCTTATGAGAAATATCTGTTTGCTTACTGCCTAATATATCCTCATTTGCAAGGATGCCAATGACATTTACATTCCTTCTTGTCATAAATACTTGACTGTTTATTTCCTAATATGTCATGATTTGAAGGGATGTTCGTAGGCAGGAACCTGAGAGGATATCCTTAATTACTGAGAGTGAAACAAGATGAAATGAAACCAATATTCTCGCTTGTCGTCAAAAGTTGGCTGTTTACTTGCAATTAATATATCGATATTTCTGGGGTGTGGTTAGGTAGGAACCTAATAGCACAATTTAAATATCATTTATATTCTTCCTTACCATGTACGAGGTCTGTTCAAAAAATTCCAAAACGTTCGCAATCTCGCGCCAAATATGTGTTGGAGCGGAATGCGGTTGGCATCCCTGCACATTCCTATGTCTAAAATTGTTTGAAGTTTCATTCTTGTATGTCTATTAATTATTGTTCTCGGTTGTATTGAATGGAACTTTGAGTCGCACAGTTTGCGAATTTCGAGATGGCAGAGTTAGAGGAGCAACGTGACTGCATTGAATTTTGCGTGAAACTCAAGAAAACCTTTACAGAGACACACCAAATGATGCGGGAAACCTACGGTGATGAGCGCTTAAGCCATACTCTGTGTTGCGAATGGCTCCCACACTTTAAAAGTGCCTGGACAGAAATTAAAGATGACCCTCGTTCAGGACGCCCTTCCACGTGTACCAATGACACTCTTGTCAGGAACGTGAACGAAACTGTGCATGCCAATCGAAGACTGACTGTCTGAAAGGTTGCAGAAGAATGCAATATTTTAGTGGGATCGTGTCATGAAATCATGACAGAGCATCTTATAATGCATTATGTTGCCGCCAAGTTGGTCCCACTGCTCATGAGTCAAGACCAGAAAGACCTTCACCTCAAAATCAGTGAAGAGCTTTTGGATCACGAAAATGAGAAGGAGATTTTCCTTAAGAGACTCATAACTGGTGATGAGATGTAGGTCTATGGTCCTGATGTTGAGACCAAGGTTCAGTCTCCACAATGGGCCGGGACAGGTTCTCCAAGACCAAAAAAGCTCGTCAGGTCAAATCAAAAGTCAAAGCCACGATAATAGTTTTCTTTGACTTTGAAGGATCAGTTCATCATAAACTCGTGTTCTCAGGGACAAACTGTTAGTCGATGGTACTATCGGGACGTGTTGCGACGCCTGCGAGAAAATGTGAGAGTGGCCTCAAATTTGCTCAGACAGTTCATGGCTCTTGTATCACGATAACGAACCGGACATTCACCCCTGTTGGTGCGGACTATTGCACAATAACCGAAATCGCAGTGCTGCCATATCCAGGGCCTGTCCCTCCAAACTTTTTCTGATTTGCGTTCACTGTAGGGACGAACATTTGCAACGATAGACGATATAAAAGAAAATTCGCAGATGTGCTCCTCGAGAGGTGTACCAAGACTGCTTCCGGAAGTGGGAACGGCGTTGGAAGCGGTGTATGAATTGTGGAGGAGAATTCTTCAAAGGAGTTCATGCACAATAAGTAAAAGGTAAGCACAGAAAAGTTTTGTGGACACACTTCCTGAATTTTTTGAACAGACGTCATACGAAGGGTGGCTATAGAATAATGGGAGTTACACTGTCACGGAGTAAATACACATGTGCCAAAGATGAACGAGGAATATCCGTGGGGCTTGAAATCTTCTCTGTCGAATGTAACATCCCTGGTGTCTGTAGATAAATCAGTGTGATCGTAGCCTTCATTTGTGTAAGAGCTGTCATTTTGTTTTGCCAGAAACATGGTAAATGTAATAATAGAGCAATGAATTGCCTGGAAGTTTCACATGAAATTTGGAAACCTCCCAATGAAACTTATCTTTCACTAAAACGAATGTATGGCAAGGACCATTTATCATGTACGGGAGTTTTTGAGTGGTTCAAGCGTTTCCAAGATGGCCGAGAAGATGTTGACGATGAGTCACTCCTGGGACGCCCTTCAATACCAAAAATGGATGGAAATATCTAAATATTAGGTAATCTAATTTGATCTGACAGCTGCTTGAATATTCAATCGATTGCGGAAACTGTAGGAGTTGACAACGAATGTGTTGGCAAATTTTACATAACCAATTTCAGATGAAAAAATGTGTGCCAAACTCGTGCCAAAAACTCTCACAAAAAAAAAAAGAAGATTGTGAAAACGTTTATACTGACACACTGAATACCATTGAAAATAATCCTAATTTCTTAGACAGTGATGACATGTGACAAATCTCAGTTTTTCACTTATGAACCAGAAACTAAGGGCCAATCGATGCATCGGAAGGGCCCAATGTCCCAGCTCGAACGAGCAAATGAAGATTCAAAGTTATAAAGACTGGGTTTTTATTTATTTATTTATTTATTTTTTCGACACTGTCCATCACAGCACCATCACATGACACCCGCACATCAAGTCAGTATAAGTAACGTAATCTCAAGTCGCATGGCTATCCTCATCTGTTTTTTGGTGGGACTTTCATTGGAATCAAATGGTTTTCAGCTTGCAGAGATAGCGTGTGCAATGCAGAAGGAAGACAGAAGCGTGAAACAACGCAAAAAAGTGTGTGGGTCTGAATAATGCCATTACATTTTGCAGAAGGGATATTTCATACACTCTACAAGCAGCTGGAGGCAGAGGAATCTGCATTCTATATGTTACGTCAATTTGTTTCCAGAATACTAACAGGAGCGTAGTATTATGAGCTGTCATCACATCCCATTAAAATTTGATCTGTTTTAGGTTAAGTTTAGTTGACAGTCCAGTGCAAATTTTTGTATAATAGTCGTATCTCCCTCAATACCTTCACCTTAAATGTGTATAGGTTGCCATTCCATCATGTATTTGAATTTTAACAGGTGAAGTGCCTCATTTGTACTAGAATTAGCCAGTGCAGCCATATAAATTTTGACCACTTACGCGTCCAAAACAGTTTCACACACAGTCCAGAGAACTCATAAACAATAAATAAGCTTGCCACTAACACATACTTCAACAAAGAACTTTAAAACATTACTTCTTGTATACCTAAAAGAATGATTTTGCCACTTTTGCAGTGCCTGAAGGTTCCCTTCCATTTATTTAGAAAACATTACAAATGCCTGACAACGTGCAAATATTTAAGGCTCACCGGCCATTTGACCATCTTCTGTGTGGATGCACACATTGCCCGAAGTCTTACGGGAATTGGTAAAGCCGCGAGTAATGAGTGTAATAGGCAGGGGCACAAGTATATAGTGTGGGACAATAAGTTGGGAATGTGGGTCTCATAGGAGGAGTCCCAGAGGTAAGTCCCTGCAGTCGCACTATCCTCTGTGTCCTCAGTGGGTCAGATGGATAGAGTGTCTGCCATGTAAGGAAGAGATCCCGGGTTCGAGTACTGGTTGGGGCACACGTTTTCAACTGTCCCGTCGACATATATCAACGCCTGTATGCAGCTAAGGTATTCATTTCATTGTATTGATTTAATTGTAAATTCAACATTCAAATAATACCACTTACTAATCAGATTCTACCCACAGTACTTTTCCAGATCATGTTGTAGCCATATTGCTATCCATTACATTGTAAAATATTAAATATGGTACCAGAGTGAGATAAAATGCACTTTAAAAATGTAGGAGAGGGTAAGTAATTTAGCACACTCATGTTTTAAAATTCAGACTGCTGCCCATTCCTTCAATTAGTCTTTCATCATTTATTATATGTTTTCACAAAATAAGTAACGAAAATAAATAATTAAAACGAATAATGAACAACATACAACTGACATCGACCACGAAAACCACGTTGAAACGAAATTTGGAGATCTGAGCATAGTCTTCTATTGCGAGGAAATGAACTTGGGGGTCATGTGATCAACAACTGTTTGATCACATCAACCATCAAAGCTTTCTTCCTGAGAAATCTTGACAGTGCTGTCACATGATGTGGTGGGACAGGATGACCAGTGTGGATGCCCCCATGTGAAATGCACTGCAGAATGTTTTGATCAGATGTGATGCGATGTGACGTGATGGACAATGTGAATCAGCTTTAATGATTTCTGCACCAAGACAACACACCAGCTCATACCACATTACTTGGTAAAAGGTTACTAGTAAAGTGCAGTATCCCAGTGTTAGACCACCCACCTTATTCGCCTGACCTAGCATCATTTGAATTCTTTGTATTCCCCAAAGTAAAATCTGCTCTAAGAGGAGCAAGATTTCAGTTCGTTTAAGCAGTGGAAGAAAAAGCAGCATGCGCGACTGCTACGGTCGCAGGTTCGAATCCTGCCTCGGGCATGGATGTGTGTGATGTCCTTAGGTTAGTTAGGTTTAAGTAGTTCTACATTTTTGGGGGCTGATGACCACAGCTGTTAAGTCCCATAGTGCTCAGAGCCATTTGAATTTTTTTGAAAAAGCAGCATGTATAATTAAGGAGCTCATGGAGGAAAACTGCCAGGATTATTTCATCTATGGAAAATTCGCATGGAGCTTTGTAGGGACAGAGGAGGGGAGTATATTGAGGGTGACAGTAACTAAATATGTTTGTTTTTGAAGGAAAGTGTTTTACAGTGATCCTCTTGTTATTTTATAGCCACACCTCGTATATTCAGATGCTTTCTCTGAGAATATATTGAGATTTTCGGGGGCTCATGCAAAGATGAGAGAAGCTGATGTCACTCCTGGCTTACTGGAACAACTGCTATCAAGATTGTGGTCACAGTGGATGCCACATGATTCTGGCATCACTTACAAGTAAACTGAGAGTGTCACTTACTTCTCCTGTCATCGTATATATAGGTCCACCATCATCTATTGCCATCTTGGATTCTTACATTATTGGGACTGTCATTGTATGCCCAAGTCCGCCATATTGAATAGCCATCTCGTATTACATGATAGAGGCCATCTTGGAGTATAGAATTTACGTCATTTTACAGTTAGCACAACTGATTATTTTGAAATTTCTCGCCATTTTTTAAAATTTCCTGTGATTTAATTCGTAGGGAGACCGGCGTGTGATGTCATACAAATGAGGTGAGGGGAAATCTGACAACAATGTATAAGATGATAGGGCTGTGCGAGAAATCTGACACCAGCGCAGAGTGGCCTTGGACAGGCACAGAACTATTACTTGTGTCTACAAAATAAAAGTAATAAACAGAATTATTCTGATTGTGCCCATGTTGAAAAAAAAGTTATGTACACTGCAGCAACATTATAGTGGTGACTCATGGCAATAATCCGAAGATAATGATTAATTATTTATCGTTCACCTACTGAAAGATAAAAACACATGTTCTTCAAAGAAAATGATTTTAAATACTTTGCAAAAGTAATTTTCTTAGATGTGAGCTAAGATCCAGAAAAAATCACACTAATAAAGGCTTCCACGTGTGTTTGTTCACAATCGAACTTCAGGCGGATTTTCAGTTTTTAACTGTTTCTGCAAAATAATGACGATAAAAACAATCTAGCTTCATACAATCAGAAGAGGGCTATGTGTATTGTCACATGATGACAGCAAGCTAATATGAGTGGTTTTCATAACATTACACATAAATTTAAAGCTTATATGAATTTGTGGTACATGTTTTTTTCAGACACCTCCAAAATAACAGACAGCACATGGCTACTGCAACTGTTATAAGCATTATGTAAATTGAAGTTGGCGGGGGAGAAAAAACAGGAAAGGGAAGGACTTAACGATATCAGCTGCATCACGACTTTATGTGGAATCAGCATCAGTGAGTGACCATGTATGCCAGACCAGGACTCAAACGAGGGATTTCCTATAACTATGCAATTGTGTTAACCACCATGCCACCCTGACAAAGTGTTTATTGCAAATGCATGTACTATCTCGGCATGCTTCCTGGCTGACCCACCTATCCACAGTACCTGTGCATGTCCTCCATGCTCACTAATTTTAGATTGTCACTGGAGACTGAGTGTAAATGTGCATCCACAATGAAGGCAGTGGATTCATTACCTATTGAGGTGAATCAATTATATAAACACATGGTGTTTGTTCTTTTGGACACAATGCATTCACATAATTGATTCACATTAATGGGCAGTGACTGCACAGCTTTCAGTGCAGATGCACATTTACATTCAGCCTCCTAAATGGTCTACTGCAGCTAAGTTGTACTAGGTCTGAGTGTGGGTCAGCCTGGGAGTGTGCCAAGATATTCCGCACATTCACAGTATACTTTGTGTCTGGATCATGCAGTGGTTAACATAACTGCCTAGTAGGGAGTAGATCCCAGGTTCGTGTCCTGGTTTGGCACACAATTTCACTCATATGTGCTGATTCTCCATAAAGCCCCAACGCAGCTGAAATCATTAGTTCCTTCCCTTTCCTTTTTGTTCTCACCCCTTCACCTTCAATTTACGTAATTTAAAGTCTATTGCCAACTGTCAACACCATGTAATAGAAGGTTGAGATCGTAGACCGCTGTATGAATGTTGTATGGAGTAACAATGCCTATTATCTCCAGCTGAGAAGTGTTTCGCAGGACAGAGAAGCAGCATATTGTATGATACAGGATAACACTAAAAACGTAACGGCCTTTGGTAATGAAACAACAAACAACACTGTCAATCAGTGATAATAAGCTAATAGCGAATCTTGCATTTCAAGAATACATGCATTTACTAACTAAAATTTTTCATTAAATGGGAAGTATACACTGATCAGCCAGAACATTATGACCACCGGCTTGTTGTCGGTATAAACCCATCCAGGTGATAGTGGCATCACCTGGCGAGGAATTACAGCTAGTCAGACACATGCACAGTTAATGTAGTATCAGTGAGCGTGCTGTCCGTGTCTAGAATGGAGAAGGCACACAGTCTGTCTGAGTTTGACCGACGGCAGCACGAGTGTTTCAGAAACCTACTGGGTGTTCAAGGTGCGCTGCAGTGAGCGTCTTCAGCATGTGGTCAGACCAAGGTGAATCCACATCCAGGCGTTGCGGGGTTGGGCGGCCACCACTCATTACAGATGTCCGACATTGTAGGCTGGGCAGACTGGTAAAACAGGACAGGTGGTGAACTGTGGTGGAACTAACATCCGACTTTAATGCTGGGTAGAGTACAAGTGTGTATGAATACACAGTGCAACAAACACTCCTAACGATGGGCCTCCCAGCTGACAATCTATGCAAGTGCCAATGATAATACCACAGCATCGGCACCTACAAACGAAATGGGGATGCCACCATCTGCACTGGACGTTGGAATAGTGGCAGAATATTGCATGGCCTGATGAATCCCAATACCTTCTCCATAACGATGGGGGAGAGCGCGAAATCGTCGTCTTCCAGTTGAAGACACCTGTACGACGGGACAGAGACAAGCTAACAGCGGCTCCATTGTGCTCTGGGGATCATTTATGTGGGCATCCATGGGTCCTGTGCAGCTCATGTAAGGCATCATGATGGCCAAGCAGTATTGTACACTCTTTACAAACCACATACACCCCTTCATGACGATCTTGTTTCCCGATGGCAGTAGCATTTTTCAACAAGATAATGGGCCATATCACAAGGCGAGGAGTGTGCTGGACTGGTTTGAGGAACACAGTAGTGAATTCCAATTGATGTGTGACCCCCCCAACTCGCAATATCTGAACACAAGCGAACACAACTGGGATGTGAATGACCGTGGTACTAGAGCTCATTGCTCCACTCCCCAGAATTTGCGGGAGTTGGGTGACTTGAGTGTGCAGATGTTGTGCCAACTCCCTCCAGCAACTTCAAATGGTTCAAATGGCTCGGAGTACTATGGGACTTAACATCTGAGGTCATCAGTCCCATAGAACTTAGAGCTACTGAAACCTAACGAACCTAAGGGCATCACACACATCCATGCCCAAGGCAGGATTCGAACCTGCGATCGTAGCGGTCGCGCGGTTCCAGACTGAAGTGCCTAGAACCGCTCTGCCACTGCGGCCGGGCCGCAACTTACCAAGGCCTCATTGCTTCCATGCCATCATGCCAATTTCTCTAGCAGTTTATTGCCACTGATTGATTTCAATGCCTATTATCTAATTAGCAAAAGACTTTGTGTTACTGTATTAACCGGTATCGTACAATATGCTGCTTCTGTATCTTGCAAAATGCCTTTCAACTGATGTTAACTGACATAGTTGCACAGTACAAAATTCATAGAGTACACCACGATCTTAATCCATAATTTCATGGAGCTACCATTTGAGAATAAACTTTGAATTTATGTCCAATGTTGTGAAAAGCCATCGTATTTGCGTGGTGTTGTTGTGTCACAACACACATGCTCCTACCATAGCTGCATTAAGCTTATCGTCATTATTGTGCAGAAACACTTGCGAATCGAAATATTTTCCAGAGGTCGATTGTAATTGAACACTCGCAGAAGCAGTTGTTAGAGGGAATTTTTTCTGGCTCTTAGATCACATATAGAGAAATAGTGTTTGTGAAGTATGAGAAATTATGTTTAATGGAAGAACGTATTGTGGTTCCATGTATCTGGAAATGACTAATAAATAATAAATAAAACGATTTATTATCATACAGCAACACTAAAATATTGCTGCTGTGAACATGACTTTTTGCAATGTGGGCAGATTCAGTACAATTGTATTTATTACTTTTATTACATTCAAAAATGGCCTGAAATCGTAAATAATCCATTGTGCTAAGCGTGATGTCAGAATCCAAGCTGGCCATCAAAGATGGCAGACCTGGCCATACAAGGACAAGAGAACTTAGTAACACTCACAGTTTACTTGGACTGGCTTCAGCAGGAATGGGGTACCTGAAAAAAACTTGTGGGACCACTTCCTAGCAGAACTGAGGCCATTATTAAGGATAAATGTTCAGTTTGATGCTACTATAATGTTGAATCCTAGCGATTATTAATGTCTCGTCTGTTCTGCTTATTTTACCATCTAATACTTACAGAACTCCGCTAAAGGACCATTGAAGGAAATGCAGAAAGAACATGTAAAAGTATATTTTGATTGTTCCTATCCTCATGAAACCAAATATAGTCAAATTATTTAGTAGATGCCAGTAGTAGTGCTGTGCAGGTCCTAGGAACTGTCTGCATTGTTGCGAGATTTCCCCCCACCCTATGATGTCAAGCATTGTTGCCAGATTTCCCCTCAGCCCCCATCTATGATGTCACTGACCATTTTTCCTATGGATAAAATAGCGAGAATTAGTAATTCAACTCAGTAAAATCTAGCCCTGTTAAATAAGACAGGCTAGCATGCTAATAATTGGTGTTTGAGACACAACAATACGAGTACACCAGGAGACTATTAGTAAGTTAAAGACACTGGAATAGGTCATTTTTAACAGAAAATTGAAACTAAGGTACATATATATTTTTCTTTACATTTATGAATTATGGCAATGCTTGAACCTTTTTGATTTTGAATTCTTTTTGTGACTCAACAAAAGTTCTAACACTTGATACAAATATAGACATGATCTCTTATGTATTCCTGTACAATCTGGGAAATTCTTCCACATGTACATCACAATACAATAGTAAAATATTCCAGATAGAGGTATATCATTCTATGATACATCATCTCTACACCAGAGTTCATCAGTCAAAGTGGCTAGCATGTGGTGGCATCCCACATTGTCAACAATCTGTGATCAGATATTTTAAATCAATGAGTCAAGTGGAAGCAGTGCAGGCGAGGGTGACACACTGCATAGAGGTACATCAGGACAGGATCGGCAGCCTATTATTTTGCTCAAACATTGCTTGATGTGTAAGTAGATCAGAAATCTTATGCCTCCTGTATAAATTGCCAGCTACACGAGACAGAGGATCTCTTTTGGAGTACAGAATTACATCCTGTGCAATGACAGCTTGTGCTGAGCCCATATGACTATGAGAAATACAACCTCACTACATTTTTTTCTGCTCGGAACCTTGACAAAAAATGGTTCAAATTGCTCTTAGCACTGTGGGACTTAACTTCTGAGGTCATCAGTCTCCTAGAACTTAGAACTACTTAAACCTAACTAACCTAAGGACATCACACACACCCATGCCCAAGGCAGGATTCGAAATTGCGACTGTAGCAGTCGCGCAGTTCCAGACTGTAGTGCCTAGAACCGCTCGGCCACCCTGACCGGCGGAACCTTGACAGATGGATAAAGCTATCATAACACTGTACACAGATCTGGGACTCGTCTGAAAATACAGCTTGATATCAGTTCTGTGTCGATTGTTGTCATTGGGAGCACTGCCATCAGTGCACCACTCTCTGCTGCCACTTCAAATAAAGTTGCAATGATGGTCACATGCTGACAGTACATGGTGCACCAGAAATCATTGCATGGTCAGTCAGGATACTTCTGTTGCTACAAATTAGCCTATTCCCGGACTCAATGTATGTGACATGGCTGCATCCAGCAAAGCCGTCAAATAATATATCTGTCTCCTCAGGCACTATATATGTGCTGCTATTGAAGTCCAACAAAGCATAGAGTAAGGCCCTCCAGAACCCGTCTGTTCCATGTTCCTACTTCAGCTGTTGTATACACTATATTGCAAGCAGCATTACAGTGGAATCATTAGGTCACAACTGCTGGAACTCGCATTTCATATCCTTGATACTGGCACTGAGATGGAGCTGACATCCGATCTGGTCCCAGACATCTTCTATTGGGGACAGACCTGGGGATGTTGTTGGCCACAGGAGTATCTCAGTGTCACACAGGAAGTTCAATGAGACACATTCCCTGTGTGGAAGAGCATTGTCCTTGTGAAATATAGCACCATGATACTGTCACATGAAAGGCAACACATAAGAATGCAGGATATCTGTGATGTATCTTGCGCCATCAGAGTTCCTTCAGTCATTACCTGCCATGATCTGAACTCATATCTGATGACTCCATGTACTGTGAAACCAGGAGTAATACTACCGTGCCTCTCCCAAATATTATAAGAATGGGACTTCTCTCAAGGTTACCACAAAACTTTGCAAAGATGGTCATTCATGGAAGTGCAGTACCATGATTCATCATAGAATACAATGCAATGGCGTTCATCGACAGCCCATGCTTCCTTGTCATGACTCCACTCCAAATGCTGCCATCTGTGTTGTGGTGTTAATAGCAGCTTGCATAATATGCTGACCTTCCCTTGTGGTAGTTAGATGTGGTCAGCCAGAACCTTGGCGAAGAGTGGGTCGACACGTGCCCTCATGTTCCCATAACGTCTAATATAGGGGCACTGGTTCATCGAAGTGCTCCACGGGAGTTGATACTTCACGATTCTATCAGTCAGCGAAATGGAGACTCACAATATGGCCCCATCCAAACTCTCTCATGTGAAGATACCGCTGTCTCACATGAGTATACACTGTCTCTCTGTCCTTCACAATGATCACTCAACACCAGAAGCTATTTACTCCCCTTATTTACTTTACTAGCCATGATAACAAGAATAAACACGAACAACATTAAAACATTATTTTATTTTTATATTTTCTGGTGGCCATCAACGTTCTACACCATGACACAGCCAATTTTTATGTTCATGATGACGAAATTTTAATGGCCAGCAGTAGATGTAAAACTAGCAAACACTTCTACTAAAGTGTTTTCTGGGGATAATGATGTCATGAACGCCCTCCCAAATTCCCTCACCCTCACCCAAAATCCCCACTGCCCTCAAAATACAATCCTGTTGCTGGGCTTGTTCCTAGTACAGACGGCCCTGTTATTAGAGTAGCCTGAAGATTTATTTGGAATACATATATTATTTGCAGTAAACTCAGGGAATGGGTTCCATATGTATCTTTATACCCCAGTATTATGCATACTGAATGTTATCCTTGTTGAGGCTCTCTAGGCATTAACAATAGCTGCATTTTGCTTGGTCGTTAATATGCCTGTGAAATTGCAGTTGCGATACAGTGAAAGCACGGATAAGCTCACTCCACTATGTTAGATGAGCCAAAAGCTAAACTTAGACAGCATTTCCGTCAGTTCATGACAGAGAGTGTATAATCATAACTCAGAAGCCACTTCAAAATTTACTTTCACTTAAAATAATTCACAGAAATTTATTGTGTAGTGTCACTCTCTCAGTTATTTACCAGTGGCCTAGAAACCAATTAGAAAATGAAACAATTTAGAGATTTTTAGCATCAGTAGTTTTGTTGCACCGTGCTTCCACCTTGCGAAGTGGACCGCTCTTGTGGCTGATTTAGCAAAATGACATCACAAGGAGGGTGCTTATCTCACCTCCATTGAAAGGTGCACAGGCGTAATGACATATATGTAGCATGCTGACCTTCCAGAAGTCACAACCTAGGACTTCTTGAAGGACACGTTGTGAAAGAATTACAGTACCACCAGTTAGCTGCTGATGTGATGAGAAAATTGGAGCAATGATGTCGTGGTTGCTCACTGGTGGAGCATTACATCTTGACTTGGATGGCGAAACTGGAATTTCAGAAATGGTAACAGACGATGCTTGCATACGCATTGGCAAATGTAGACATTCAGAATTAGTCATTGCCAGCCACTAGTCACGAAGGGAGATTCACAGTAGTTTTTGGAGCAATATCAGTCAGCAAGCTACCATCACTAAACACAGTCATCACTAGCCACAAGCCACATCCTATTTTAAGTCAAAATGCTGCTCACTTCGTACGTTTCCAGCAGAAGATCACCTGTTGGGTGACTATCATTTGCTGCCAGTTGCTTTCACCATGCACTTGAATTCAAGCTTGGGACAACTAGCTGCCCAAGCCGTCAGTGCCCGAGTGAGTGAACACTGTTTCTGTTGATCGATTTGTGTGGGCACACGCTGTTACTGTTTGTCATTGCTCTTTGCTAGCACATACCACAGCCATCATCCATGTTTTGGCCCATGGTTTCATCCTGCTTCATCCAGTATATTTGGTGTTGAGCAACAGGGACCAGAGCAGCTGCTGTGAGCGCTGTGAAATGTCCTATGAGTGCCATTCAAATAATAATAATAATAATTATTATTATTATTATAACAATAATCACTATCTGTGGTTAAGGAAACTTTTTATTGTAATTTTTTTTCGAACGTATACTTCATTAATTTTATGTTATATTAATGACAACTATTATATAATAGCTTATCGCAAGCCCTTTTACGCACATTTGCGGCTTGATGAAGAGGATCTTCGCAATTGCCTTTTGGTTATACGATGTCGCTGTTAATATGAACATATACCACGAAAACATAGTCGTTCACAGTAAATGCGTCCATAGTTGTAAATAACGTAATAACTTTGAAGTTACGAGAATAGTCTGTACATTCAAATTCTTGAACGGCGCTGCAAAAGAAGCGGGAAAGGTAAGTAGCCCGAGTGTTGCTTTAATAATTTCGTCAACTATTTTCCATTGAAGACGATTTAATTAAATTATGATGCTATCTTTCTTAGCAATTTTTAAGTACTGATATTAAATTGTCGGTAACTACAAGACCGAAATCCGGTGCGAACTATTTCTAAACTTGTTATTTCTGGTAACCATAATTATGTTTTTTCATCGAATTTATGTATAAAGTTTTATATACGGGTATTTTAACAACTCTGTTAAGTTTTCTTGGTAGTTAATGTTACTTCACGATGTATTAACAGCATTGAAAGATAATTTGAGTTATTACACGTGTCCGTTACGGAAGACGCACTTCTGTTTTTTAGGTGCATTACGACGAAATGAATAATCGTAAGGAGCGGGCAAAAGCTGCCAAACGTAGAATGTATTACCGTTACACGTGGATCCTAAAAACAACGCAACAGGACAGCAGGTCTGTAGTCCCCTAGTTTTACATTATCAGTTTGGCTCCTTGCATGATAAATATTCAACTTCTCACCTTTTTCTCATCAACAGGCAGCAGGAAGTGAGAGAAAACATGGAGAATCGTGAAATACAACCTGTGCACACAGTAGTTGCCGGTAATCAGAAGGTAATAATAGGGTTGGCAGAACCTCTTACTACTCAAAGTGGCCGTACTGAGGCAGGGAATTCAGCGCAGAATCCGCGGGACGTTATTACTGATATACAGTTGCAGAGCACTGAGTCCCCAGGATCTGCACAGTCCGCAGATTGTAGTCAGCCCAAGGAAGACATACAGCCAAGCAGCTGTCAAAAGTCATTGAATGTAGAGGGAACCCACAGGTAACTTCATTCATTTATTGCCTCAAGTATTTGCCCTTGTACATAAAATTGTAGGAGCAAACTGTTCTATGCAACTGAAGTTTAAATGTCAGTAATGTAACGTTCTGCTTCACATTCCAAAGTGTACAGAAGAATGCCGGTCATCCATTCAGTAAAGGGACAGAGAATGAAGAGCAGACTCAAAATGATAGAGATGTCTGAATTTCTTTCCCCTCATACAAGTAAGTGATAAAAAGACTTTTGTATTAGGTACAGTACGTTTAATGCATATATACAAGTTACTGTCTCTCGGGAACTGAATTTCTGGTGTTTTGCTTGAATTTTATCTGTGTTTATTGGTGAACTTACATATGTAATGAGCCCCAGTAAGGTTCGCTAATTTTTTAACCACTCCTAGGTTTTCCCAAAACTTTTCTTTACCAGTGCCTAAATCAGGAGTGTTTGTTTCACTTTTTTATTTTAAATCATTAAACCTAAAACCTTGCAGTCAATATTAAATTTAAACAATATAAAGATAAATAAACCTATCAGATTTATTCTGTGAACATTAAGAACTAAACTTCAACTCTCATGATTCTGCTGAAATATAAAATCTGTACTATTGGCACAGGGTTTTGTATTTTACTGAAGATATCCTGAAAATAACTGAAATAACATATGCAACAGCATCCCCAGCTCTAGGAGTCAGGTGCTTTTTTTTCAATGAAATGGTTTAAAATACAGTGTCATGCTGTTTTTTAACAGGGTTGAACTGAAACTTTTTTATGGGTACTAAAAAGACATCATTCGTCTTCCAAAATATCAAAAATACTCCGTACTCTCTGCTGTAGGCCACCCCCAACAGACTATCCTATGGCTGTCCTTCATTTGTGCTCGCTATTTTGAGACATGTGGTGTGAAAGGAAATTTTCCTTTCTTCTCCAGCACACTTTTCATATTTGTTCAGGACCAACTGCATTTTCATTTTCTTTCACATCAGTATTCCAAATTCCCTTCTCTTTACTTCTGTATACTTTTTTTATTAGGTGATTTTTGCCCTCCTACATGCACACCAATGGGTTCAACTTAGGGAGTGAATCTGGTTTGATGACTCTGTTTCTGAAACATCAGATTGCAAACTAAATATTTTGGGTTGTAGTCATGTTTTCCTGAAAATTCGTCTCTGTTATGTAATGTTTTTTCAGCATTCACAAGCCTTTTTTCTGTGTGATAAAGTCAGATTATAGTAGAGCCTTCATGTTCAGCTGTATATCCGCAACAGCCTGGTACGTCAGCTGCTCACCACTCAAAAGAAAGGTCGATCATATGACCTCCAATCATAAAATACCTAATGAAGCACTGCACTCATATGTCCACAGGAAGCATCATGTTGATCACAATTAGCATACCCTTATGTGTGTTCACTAGTTTAGATAATTTCAGCGTCCTTTGAGTAATCTATTACTGAACTTATTTTGGGAGGTACTTCATTGTATGAATATTGAAATAGTTATCATTATGATAGTGGCGTGAATGTGAGCATTCTTTCCTAGCAATAATGCAAAGAGTTTGTGGGAAGCTATTTATCACGTCCTTTCCCATATGTAACTCCCAGCTAGTAAAACCAATTTGTTTGAATTACTATTTAATATGGAGTACTAAGCTAGGTAAAATTTTCATTTTCCACCTACATAAAGCTACCATAGAAGAAAGAGTAACATTAAATGAAAAAGGATGTTCTAATGTCAATCAGAGGTTGAGCCCTAGGTTTTTGAATTGTTAGTCCAGAACATTATCCGCTGTGACTCATCATTGAATAGAATACAGCATCAACTACTTCAAAAAGTGAGCTAGGTAATGGGTCACCCATGCTTATGGATGTAACACCTGTTCAATTTATACTGAAGTTTTAATTTGAAAATTTTTTAAAAAAAAGACAGATAGAGCTGAATATGTGCAATATACAGCAAAGGTTTGATGATGTAAGATGTGTTGATTTGCCACGAAACAAAGGAATAGGAAGTGCTACAGACATGACAGAACATTCACTTCTCATGAAATTATCTCAAATAAGAGATTGTGCAGTTTCACTTTAAAATAAATATTGTATCTTATTAAAAATCAGTATACCTGCATATGTGCATATTATCTGGTGGCAGGATAAAGCGCTAATGTACAAATGTCTTAAGCCAAAATACCTGTCCATTCAAACATTTTACGTAATAGAAGATGAATAGTAAAAATTTTGAAATTTGACACTAATTTATTTAGATGTTCCGTTGCATTGACAGTGTTTTCTTTGTAAATAAATTACTTGATACGTTTCTGCAACACTGGGGAAGAATTTATCCGAAGCACCGTTATTAGGAATGAACAAGCATTTATGAGGACTGTAGGAGAAATCCCTAAAAACTCAAAATCAGATGGCTGGATGAGAAGTACACATATGGCCTTCCAAAAAAAGAATCCAACAGCTTTATGTTGTTTACTTGAAATTATATGTTTCCCTTGAGCTGTATTCCATTAGCAGTACATGCTAAAGAACTTAAGTATACTTATACCAGTTCTTCTTATTATTATGTTAGTTTCAGATGACATGCGAAAGAAATAACTGCCTGTTCCCCTCTGCACAAATAAGAATTTCTTTAATTTCCCCATTGTAGCCATTTACATGGAATTTGGTTAAGCATTCTACCATATACATGTGAGATGGATATTAAAACTCTTAGGCACACAGTACCTTTATGTTCTTTCCACGTGAGTTTCTCACAGTTCCTGTGACAAATTAAACCCTAATGGACTGCACAGCTCTCATTTATACACTATGTGACCAAAAGTATCCGGACACCTGGGTGAAAATGACTTACAAGTTTGTGGCGCCTCCATCGGTAACGGTAATGCTGGAATTCAGTATGGTGTTGACCCACCCTTGGCCTTGATGCCAGCTTCCATTCTCGCAGGCATACGTTCAATCGGGTGCTGGAAAGTTTCTTGGGGAATCGCAGCCCATTCTTCACGAAGTGCTGCACCGAGGAGAGGTATCGAAGTCGGTCGGTGAGGCCTGGCACGAAATCGGCGTTCCAAAACATCCCAAAGGTGTTCTATGGGATCCAAGTCAGGACTCTGTGCAGGCCAGTCCATTACAGGAATGTTATTGTTGTGTAACCACTCCGCCACAGGCGGTGCATTATGAACAGGTGCTCGGTCGTGTTGAAAGATTCAATCGCCAACCCTGAATTGCTCTTCAACAGTGGGAAGCAAGAACGTGCTTAAGACGTCAATGTGGGCCTGTGCTGTGATAGTGCCACGCAAAACAACAAGGGATGCAAGCCCCCTCCATGAAAAACCCGATCACACCATAACACCACCACCTCCGAATTTTACTGTTGGTACTACACACGCTGGCAGATGACGTTCACTGGGCATATGCCATACCCACATCCAGCCATTGGATCGCCACATTGTGTACCATGATTTGTCACTCCACACGACATTTTTCCAGTGTTCAGTCGTCCGATGTTTACGTTTCTTACACCAAGCGAGAAGTCATTTAACATTTTTCTGGCGTTATTTGTGGCTTATGAGCGGCTGCTCGATCATGAAATCCAAGTTTTCTCACCACCCTCCTAACTGTCATAGTACTTGAAGTGGATCCTCATGCAGTTTGGAATTCCTGTTTGATGGTCTGGACAGATGTCTGCCTATTACATCTTACAACCCTCTTCAACTGTCAGCAGTCTCTGTCAGTCAACAAATGAGGTCCGCCTGTACGCTTTTGTGCAGTATGTGTCCCTTCACGTTTCCATTTCAGTATCATATCGGAAACAGTGGACCTAGGGATGTTTAGGAGTGTGGAAATCTCGTGTACTGACGTATAACACAAGTGATACACAGTCACCCGACAACACTCGAAGTCCGTGAGTTATGCAAAGCACCCCATTCGGCTCTCTCACTTTGGCTAATGACTACTTAGGTCGCTTACATGGAGTACCCAGCGATAGGTGGCAGTACAATGCACCTAATATGAAAAACGTATGTTTTTAGGGGTGCCTGGATACTTTTGATTACATAGTATATGTTGTCTATATCCTGTCATTGATCCTATTTAGTCGTCTGTCTTCATGCTTAGGAACACAAAGGAAGGAAAATATTGGGATTTGTTATAGAACAGCAGTATAACTGAAATTTATCATTTCTTTTAGCTGTTACAATACTGAAGGAAGATATATAAATCATAGGTTTGAAGTAAATTCAGAAAATGTGTAACCAGTTTGAGAAGGAAGAAAATTATGTTTATTTGCCACCTGGTTCATACAGATTGCTTAATGAAGTCATAAGTTACGATATAATGAATTTTTCTGTTTCAGATTCGTGAAGCTTTTGGATTCACAGTTCCTATGGACTTGTTCAACAAAATAAATATTTGGAAAAAGATACATTCAGTATTCTGCTACAGGGCTTGACGATATCCATGAAACACAATGTTATTAAATATAAAATGTTATATTAAAATAGTTTCCTCCTTTTTAAAACAGTCATCATAAGCTGAGAAATAGTAGTAGTTTAATTACTCCTAATTCAATTCTACATAGGCAAATACCTTACATTTCTAGAACCTTTCCCCATAAGCTGCATAATATAGTTAACACCATAACTAGCTGCTTGTGGTACATTCATCATAACCATATTTGGTGTACAGCTACATGAAGGAAGGTTTTTAGTATTTTGTTCTATACAGTTGAAACAGAGATGCAAAAAACCAAACATTTCTCTGATTACATATATGTGTTTGAAGTTGCATGCCTTAGTTTGTATTTTGTGTGTACTTTGAAAAACCCTTTGAAGAGATAACACATTCATTAGCAAAATGCGGACATTACAATTAAGAAATCATAAGAGTACACACCACTGTGGGAAGTGTTCTGAGGATGTTTCAGTATTATTTCATTTCTTCCACTGGACAACAAAGTAAACTGTAATAAAACAAATCAAACAATGATATGCACAGTTTGTAGAAATTTGCATTTTATCAACTTTTGGATTTAAAAACCTGAGGTTTTCTCCTACATTGCTTACCCTTATGGAAGAATATTGACTGTATAATTTTCACAACAGTACACATTTTTTAGAAACATAGTACAGGTTTTTCTTTTGTTTATTGAATTGTCATAGAATCTTGTCTTAAGCATATTTTCATTGACATTAAATGTCATAACAGAGTGAATGTATTGTGATGGGTGTATTAATGATAATATTAGTCCAGTTTGGTCCTAATTTTGTATTAATATGGAAAAATATGTTTAAGTTTGTATATATTGCACCTGTTACTCAACCTGCTTCTGTGCACCATCATTTGAAAACTCCTGGTTGATTAACTGTTCTGTCAGCCACTTGGTGGGATTGTCTTTGAGTTTCAACTAACATGTTAGCTGAATCCAGTGTTTTATAGCATCTTTGATGAGTGAAAAATTATGTATTTGTTATTTAATCTGGTCATAGTTTCAGACTAATTATAACATGAGGCAGGTCTCGGATGCTTGAGTAGAGTCAGCTACCTACCGTATAACCACATTACCAGCTATATTTTTTATTTATTCTTGTCATAGTTTCGGACTAATTTATAACATGAGGCAGGTCTGGGAGACTTGAGTAGAGTCAGCTACCCTATAACCAGACTATCAGCTATACTTCAGTGTAAATTATTGTTCTTATCTTTCGATCCACAAATGTTCTTGACTTGAAATATATTTTCAGTTTGTTGAAGGTACATCACCAGTTAGTCTCTTGTTCTAATTTTTTGTGATTGGGTATTGGTTAAAGCTTTGCTCAAGATCTATTTTCATACAACTCCAGGAGTAAGCCTTCATGGGGACCTACAATTCTATTTTTTAATTGATGTTTGCTAACATTTACAATAATGTATAGACGAAAATTCTACAATACCTGCCTTAGAATTCGTACTTGTTGGGCAGTTTTATCAGCTGATACAATGTTAAGTTTGTAGAATCCACAACAGATGGCTGAGTTCTAAGCAAATGAGGTGTGCTCAAAAATTCAGGAACTTTGCTCACCAAATCTTTCTACACTTACCTGTTACTTATTGTGCATGGTCCATTTCAAATTACTCTCCACCACAATTTATACACTGCTCCCAATGCTATTTCCAGTTCTGGAAGCAGTCTTGCTATGCCTCTTGCTTTATCGCAAAAAGCATCCTTTGCAAGTTTTCTCTTACCTTGTGTATCATTGCAAATCTTCGTCCTTTCAAAATTTCAACTTTATAAATAAAAAAAGGCTGAAGGGCCAGGTCTGAAGAGTACAGAGCATGAGGCAGCACATCATTTATGCGAATGATTAGTTTTTTTACTCTCTGTCACAAGTACAACTGCCAACAGAGTACTTAAGTGTTGTTTGTATGTATTAGTTTTACCAGGCTTGGTAGGCTATGTAAGGTAGGTGAGCAGCATCAGATGTTGACTGATAGCTGGGAAGGGCTAGGAGATATAGGGTAGTCATGTGAGACAATATTATCAGTATGTTACAGAATTTGAAATGTGTCACTTTGCCAGTCTTCATTTGGCAGGCTGGTTGAATCATGATTTAACAAAATTTGTGGTTGTTTTGGATGTGATAGTGGCCTGATGTTGACTGCCTGGGAATGTGAGGGCAGACATACACTTCTTGAAGGTTCTGGTGGACTTCATCTGACCACCACAAGGGAGGATACTGTATGGTGTAGCAAACACATCGTAACCACTTCACATCTGCTCTTGCCACTGGAGAAGAAATTATGGAATCCCTGCAAAGTTCTCTGTCATCCAGCCAAACTGGCTAGAGACTAGAAACAGCTAGACTAAAGAATTATCATTCTATGTGGGTACTGTCATTAACACCACATCACCAAGATTTGTCTTTGGAATGGTGCTGTGACCAGGAAACATGGACTGCAGATGAGTGGCACTGATTTGTACACAGCAAAGAATTGTGGTTCTGCACTACCTTGTACGTCAATTGTAGTTGAGTGTAGGAGTGACCTAAGATCCATTTTTCTGATGAGATGTCGAGTTACAGTGGTATTGCTGTTGTTGTCATGGTGTGATGAAGCAGATGGTATATGCAAAATAAGCGAAATTTTTATAATTGCTATCCTTCCTCATGTTGCAACTTTAATGCCCAGCACTGTATATTCATGATTCTTGTTGAATATATGTAATTATATCTGTTAAATACTCAATTGCAGGTACCAACAATGTTAAGGAAAAAGTGTCCATTAGCTACAGTACAATGAGTGACTTTACAAGGTATGTGGCTATGATGTGACTCATGGTATTTACCATCTATGTGACATTTATGTGGGATGGCCATATTCAGTTACACACAGGCACATTCAATCACACACAGCTCATTGCCTCCAGATGTGTGATACACCTCCATGTATATAGCATGTAAGGGGAATAAGGGTTTAAGATACTGGACATTCATGAGTAGGTGGAATTAAGCCCTGTCCAACCATTCCGACTTAGATTTCCTGTTATTTTAAATTGCATTTGGTGGGTACTGGGATGTTTTCCTTGAAAAGGTCATTGCAATATCCAGCCCCGTACATTGCCAACTAGAACTTGTGTTCTCTCTGTGTTTTAACCATATGGTAACTCAGAAAATTCTCCCTCCATCCATATATTTGAAAGCACTGGACTCTGTTTGATTCAAACTCTATGTGCTGGCTGCAAGGTCCATGTTGCCATCAGTCATCTGGAATACAACAGTGAATAAACTGGTCACAGTACTATTAAAGACACGCCACTGCCATAGAGGGCAACATTAGTTGCTTCATGTGTGGATACACGTATATCAAAATGCAATATAGGAGATGGAGCATCCTCGCAGGCACAGTATAAGTTAGGTGGTAGCCATGTAATCATAAAACGCATTGTTATGTGGGATAAATGTTACCATTCCTGTATCTATCATTATGCTGCAAAAAGCAAACAAAACAGGCCTTCATCTGCAGATCATATGTAATATTTATTTGCCTTCACTCCCTGCCTTGAGACTTGAATGCACATGATTCCATCATTGTATGACCACATGATAGTGACACAATGAACTCTTAACAGGAAACAGTATTTGAGTAGTCTCCAGAATCACTTAATCATGCTCATTCTTCACCTGGAATACCTTATAGGATGATTTAATTTTGAAAGAAAGTTTCAATAACAAGTATACACAACATTTAGGTGGCTGTGCTGTTCATAAGAACAATGCAGTGTTCCTTCAGGCATGTCTACATGCCC
Organism: Schistocerca serialis cubense; assembly: GCF_023864345.2. NCBI lineage: Eukaryota > Metazoa > Arthropoda > Insecta > Orthoptera > Acrididae > Schistocerca > Schistocerca serialis. The sequence goes on from NC_064640.1 coordinate 531,363,422, forward strand.
AAAGGAACATTGCATTGTATTTCAGAACAACAAAGGTGGTACAATGTCATGATCATTAACTGGCACCATTGAAGTGACTTTCAATTCAGATGTCTCCAAGGGATGGGGATATACATAATGGATGTACAACTGCTGGTTGTAGACACATGTTTGATACCATATGGAAGTTTTAGGTGTTCCCATGATGTGTGCTCAGATAGGCTAATGATAAGGTAAGTGCCAGCAATAAACGGGAAATCTGGGCTTGACTCCCAGCCTGGCACAAATTTTCATTGTTGTCATTTCATTGTACAGGATAGTTGTCTCTATTTGCAGTTGTGAATGTATTTTACATATAATGCATATATAGTTAGATATTCAGCCAATTGAAAACGTTAAGAGCTTGAAACACCTAGGATGTACCATTAGCAGTGTTACAGTGCTAAATGTGATAAATGAGATACACAAATTTCAGGGTCTTAAGAACTCTAGGAAACAAAAAACAGAAACAAAGCAAAATACTTTTCACAAAATACTACAGAGACAATTCTACAGGCTAGATATGTTCAAATGTTAACAAAAATGGTTATAGATTACATACAAACATTAGAAATTCTATCTTTTAATAGTAGTTTGCAACAGAGAATGTGAAATGTCCCCTCACGGAATATCTGTTCGCTAAACTGTTGATGATATCTACAAGAAAAATAGAATGCAATGCACCAAATTGTTGTGGCTTCCTAACTTGTGGTAAAGTTTCATTGAGGAAGAAAGTTTTGTTGCACAGATGCATGTAATAAGGAATGGTGCCCAGACTACAGCCATTTGCAGGAACCTTTTCAAACAGCCGGATATTGTGTCAGCAATCTCATGGTACACCTACTCCCTCATGTAGTATGTTGTCCACAATCGAAGTTCCAGCACAAAAAGAAAAGGTATTGATTGGTACTTGTCCATATAAACATTTGACTACCCCACCTGTGATCTAAAGAATTTAATAGGTAATGAAATTTACTTCAAACACAAACTAAAAACATATCTGCTCCTTTTCTCCATTGCACAATTTCTAAATGGACAAAAATACAGTGTGTGTGTGTGTGTGTGTGTGTGTGTGTGTGTGTGTGTGTGTGTGTGTGTGTGTGTGTGTGTTTGTCTGGGTGGGATGAATTGGAGAGAGAGAGAGAGAGAGAGAGAGAGGCTGAAGTTGGTTAATTATAAATAACTTCGTGCAAAAAGAGTACTGTATGAAAACTATGTAAAATATCGCCATGCTGGTACATTTTGGTGTATTTCTGACTGAGAAAGTATATTGTAATTGTAAGTGTCTCATTCCAAATCATACGAGAGGTTGCAATTATGACCCACTGAACATACAAATATCTAAATTAAACTAAGAACCATACAGTTCATGGAAGAGATGCTAGCAGATAAGCTAGAATAGGTGAAAAAGCTTTTACTTCAGAGGTAACCAAATAGAATGAAATTGGAAATAAGTCAACCCAAGAGAAAATGAAGTTAGTTAAAAATACTTTCATTTTTCCTCTGCTAACATAGTGTCCAGTGTTAGTGAACAGGGTTAGTGAATATATTATGCTGAGATGTTTAAGACAATTCGCTAGGAATTGGAGTTTCAGATCAGAAAAACATATTACATGATATCATACTGGTTCATTCCCTCTTCTGTAGATTTTATAAAAAAGTTTGATTTTAATATATCATTTGCTTGACAAATATAAGGCTGACAACAAGTTGTAAAACACATTTAACACTCATAACCTCAAGTATTTTCAGAGATGATACAAATTAATCTGTAATATTCATTTTCAGCACATCTTATAGAAGTTCAAAGTGTAACAGTCTGTTTTTTACCATCACAAAATAGGGGAGAGAGTTTCATGAACATGATGCAGGGTGTGGAATGGACACCATTAAAACAAAGACTTTTTTGCTGCGGCAGAATCTTCTCCCGAAATTTAGATCATTAACTCTCTCCTCTGAATGTGAAAATATTTTGTTGTGCTGACCTATATGGGGAGAAATGATCGTCTCAACAAAATAAGTGAAATCAGAGCTCGCACTGAAAAATAGAGGTATTCGTATTTTCTACATGCTGTTCCAGATTGGAATAACAGATAATTGTTGTGAAGGTGATTGGATGAACCCTCTGCCAGTCACTTAAGTGTGATATGATGAGGATCAATGTAGATGTAGATGTAGATCTTGAATCAAGTCAAAATTTAGAAGTGCCAAATACTTGAGTAGACACTGAATGTGTTCCGGTGTTGCTGTGAATTTTTGTGCTGCCAAAAGCCATCCCTGGAATTTGGCTCTTCAGAGTATGAAGTGACAAAGATATGGAAATTGTGTACTAATTATGTGCTCATTTTTGTATAAATGAATGTCAGTATATATTTCTGTTTAAAATATTTATATGATGTTTCTTTTCATGTGTTATATTCATATTTCTCAAAGTTACCATCAGATACTCACTTAATTACAGCTTCCTTCTTAGAGTGATTGCACTGAATCAGAAATAAATAAGTAAAGTATGAAGTATCCACAGCTTTTCTATATGGAAGTCATCACTGAAGGCATAGGCCATGAGATCAAGAAACTACTTTATCACAAACAAGAATAGCAGCAGTTTCTCAAAATTTCAGACACCTAGCAAATTTGAAGTGCTAGCTGGTCCGACCTTAAAAATTTTGAGTGCTTCCAACTATTTAACGACTTTCATATGAAGCTGTCGGAATCTCGGAAGCTATGGATTGACTAAAAATATGTCTGGGTTATATTTTCTCAGTTAGGATAGACTATGAGTCTTAAAAGTGATTTAATTCATGAAATATGTTGTGGGTTAATAAATCAGAAAAGTTTCTGAAACTACTTTGTGCATCCATGTTATGAGTATAGGCACTGGTAAATTGGGAAAAAAATTCAAATAAAAACTTATTGAATAATCGAAGTACCAGTATATCATTTCATGCATTATAAACAGCTCAACAATAGTATCATGGCAAATTTTGAAATCTGCCAAGCAGAGAGGCAAAATCTACAATGGAAAATATAGCAGGTCACAAATCTCACAAGTTAATAAGCTTTACATAAATCAAAATACTTTACTGTGAAGTTGGGATGTCAAGTCTTTCTAATGGTTGGTGCTAGTTTGATCTGAGCAGCAGATTGGCTCACTAGAAAATAAGTAGTATGTGTTGCACTAAGAAGTTCAGTTACCTATATATTTAATTAACAATGCTTTTATGAAAAGTAATTACACTTTGACAAATCATCTCATTACAAATAAAAGAGATAAATATATGTATGCATATATAACATGTACACTCTGTAGATAACTAGATTGAAACGGAATAGCGGAAAAAAAGAAAAAATCTTATTAGCAGAGGTGCCACATACAATGTTTTATTGCCTCCATCCCCTCCCCCACCCCCACCCCCTCCAAACTGAGTTATACAGACAGACAGATATCGAGAAATAGTTGACCGTATAATGTAACTGTATAATGAACATAAAAAATCATTATTATTTGTAGTGCTGCAATAAGAGCAGATGAGAGATAAAAACACCCTATGTTTTCTCACCCCTTCTCCCTGCCCCCTTCACAAACTGTATTATACAGACAGACAGATGTTGACAATTAGCTGACTGTATAATTCAGTGTCAGATGACTGGGTTTTAAACACATTTTCATAACCGTATTAAGTAACAAATGTTTAAATAGCCAGACAATTAGAGCAGCACACATATGTATGCTGTCAGAATTTTCACTGGAGATTGTCATTATATAGGAAATATACAAATGTATAGTTTAATAGATAAATGTATAAATGCACATTTTGAAAATGTATTTCTGCAACAATTTTTTACATTAATGTCCGTAGTTTAACTTGTTCCCAGCACTTATATATACCTAAAATACATAAAACATCCTAAGTTGGTAAAGGAATACAACTTATTTTTAAACCTGAAAGAAAGTGTGTCATTCCATGTTATGGATGAAATAGGGATTCCGATTCTATAAAAAAATTCTCAAAAAGTCATGAATAAATTCCTTAATAGGGGATGGAGGCTGTCTTCAACCCTACAATTCTTTTGAAATAAAAATTACTAAAATTCTCAAAATACTCAATATTTCTAAAATTATGACTGTATTTTTTATCCCTGTCAGAATATCACTTATTCAGCTCATATACTGACAATAATTAATCATCAGTACATCGCTACTTAGTACAAATTACTCAGAATCATTAGTACCAAAGATATAAATAGCAAACATTAATGGAAAATAAAATATGCAGCAGTACTGATATCTTTTGATGAAACTGGAACTTTACAACATCAAACTGAATTTATATTTACTTCGAACTGAACAAAATGCATGTAAATTTCTTTTATGGTGTTCATTGCTGACTGCATTCATAACATTCTACATCATTAAGCTGACAAATATTTGACTCACACAGGGAAGAGTCCCAAAAGAAAGCAAGATTTACTGAATTATATCAATTATCTCATAAATGCAATAAATCCAGCAACATCATTATGCTCAAGATTTACAAACCAAGGAAAACTTTTAAAAGCCATTTTTTGCATAATGGTGGAGCCTACATATGAACATGAAGTGCTGAAAGTGGTAAAAGAAAGCTTAAAACCTAAAATTTCAGCAGGAGTAAGTTAGATGCGTCATAACAATCACAGTTCCACAGATTGCAAGGCCCTTGGCATACATAGCCTACTTTTCATTTTGCATAGGACAGTTCCCAGAAATGGTGGAAATCTCAAAAGTGAAGCCATTTAGAAATGCTGAAAAGTATAAGGCAGAAAACTATTAGCCAATATCACGTCTTCCAGTATTTTCCAAAATATGTAAAAAATTGGTGAAGCACATTATAAACAAATATTTAAATTACAGTTAAGTTACTAAACAGAAATCAGCATGCTTTCTTGGGTGGTAAAAATAAGGAAACAGCAGTAATGTGCTACACTGAACGGGTTATCAAAAATCTATACAAAGACCGTAGAATAGTAGGAATAAGATTAGATGTCTCCAAAACCTTTGATACTGACAATCACGGCTCTCTATAAACTGTAAGCATTAGGTATAAATGGGACAGAGAAAACTGGTTTGAAACGTACCGGAAAAACAAATCGCAGATTGTACGACTGATATTTTAGGGAATTCAGCATCTACTTGTAATACACATGACTATGATAATACCCAAAGCTTTATTCTATTTATTCACTACACCTACCCATCCAATGCACACAAGAGAAAATGCAACACCATAGAAGTTACAAAAGAAAATAAGAACAATAGTCATATCATCCAGTATAAAGATAAATCTAGTTTTTATATCACAGCTATTCACATACTAATGGTTGCATCCTCTTCATATCAGTTCTCCATTTTAGTCCCCTACAATGTCATCTTACTCCAGCCACAAAACAAGCTAGTATTAGATATAAAAGAAATGGAAACAGGAGCACAATTCAATATTGTAGGTTGCATAAATTTTCTTGTCTATATAACTGACACAGACCTCAGATGATGCAGCAAATACCATACTATTTACAGATGATAATAGTGTGGTAGTAAATGCACCAAAGAAACTCCTACGAACAACAACTGATGAAGTCCTAAAGGATGTCCACTCATGGTTCAATGCAAACCGTTTGACATTAAATGCAAATGAAACAAATTGCACCCAATTTGGAAAGTCAAAATGTAAATGTTGATCTGGAGTTGGGTGACAAAGCCACAGACAGAGTGACATTTACAAAATTGTTGGGGATTCATGTTGATGAGAAGTTAAATTTTAATGGCGAGGTAATGGAACTTGCACAGAAACTCAATTCAGTCTGTTTGGTTCTCAGAATTATTGCAAATTTTTGTTCCTCAGAGGGTGCCAGGATAGCATATTTCAGCTATTTTCACCTTTATGCAACATACAGAATAAATTTTGGTGTTCCACCTCTTTCTACATAAACATTTTTTTTCTTTTTTTTCCCAGTAGAGTACCATTTGAATAATAACATGCTGTCATCCACAGACACGCTGCAAACCAATATTCAAAAAGCTTAAAATACTAATATTACCTGGATTATATCTACATGAATGTGTTTTATAGTTCAGGGCCTAGCTATCAGATTTTCGGGCAAATCCTGACTTCCGTAACTACAGTACCCAAGATAGCACAGCACATCATACTCAGTGAACAAAAAGAACAAGCACAAGAAGATATGTGAGCCATACTGATACAAAACTGTACAACCAGACAGCCAGTCACAACAGAAAGCTGGAAGATGAAAATAAATTTAAAGCAAAATTTTAAAATTTTCTACTAGATCAGTGTTTTTAATTAGTAAATGACTATGTAGGCCAATAAATATTTTCTGATAATGTTTGTATTAAGGCAAAACTGAAATTACTCTCTTTCACCTGTGAACTTCTTATTATCTTTCCATATCTAATGGAGAGCTATTATCTATGTAAAATCTTTAACAAAGTACTGTAGTATATAAAAGGGGTTCCTCTTATGGATGACAAAAGTAAAGCCCTAAAGAAAACAGACTATGCATTTATAATACCATAAGCATACATGTGTATAAAGTTGTATTAGTATGTACTTTGTGTACTTGTATTTTTTTGATTGTACCTTTCAAGTACATACTTGGCTTTTCCTTTCCCTTGGGATGATTTCCCATGTACATTTGGACAACATCTGTATAATATTTATTGTCTAGGGGAGGACAAATAAAAAATAAATAGAGTGACTCAGGAAAGGAAGAAGAAGATCGCCCAGCTGCAGAGGCACTACTTGCCATGTAGTGTTTTCACTAAGATTCCAAAACATTCTAAGTTTTCATCACTTCACTATTACACTGACCCCTGCTCCTCTATCTACTTTTGCAACACCTGGTGAAATACACTATATGATCAAAAGTTACCGGACACCTGACTAAAATTACTCTTGCGGGCACACGTTCAATCAGGTACTGGAAGGTTTCTTGGGGAATGGCAGACCATTATTCATGGAGTGCTGTACTGAGGAGAGGTATCGATGTCAGTCAGTGAGGCCTGGCATGAAGTAGGCATTCCAAAACATCCCAAATGTGTTCTGTAGGATCCAAGTGAGGACTCTGTGCAGGCTTGTCCATTACACGAATGTTATTGTTGTGTAACCCCTCCCCCACAGGCTGTACATTATGAACTGGTGCTCAATTGTGTTGAAAGGTGCAGTCGCCATTTCTGAATTGCTCTTCAACAGTGGGAAGCAAAAAGGTGCTTAAAACATCAATGTAGGTCTGTGGTGTGATAGCGCCAGGCAAAACAACCAGAGGTGCAATGCCCTTCCATGAAATGATGACTACACCATAACACCACCGCCTCCAGATTTTACTGTAGACACTACACACACTGGCAGATGATGTTCACTTGCCATTCACTGTTCCCACACACTGACATTGACGGGCCACATTGTGTACTGTATTTCGTCACTCCACACAACATTTTTCCACTCTTTAATCCTCTAATGTTTACGCTCCTTACACCAAGCAAGGTTTCGTTATCATTTACTGGAATGATGTATGGCTTATGAGCAGAGGCTCGACCATGAAATCCAAGTTATCTCACCTCCCACCCAACTGTCATAGTACATTCAGTGGATTCTGATGCAGTTTGGAATTCCTGTGTGATGGTCCCTCTTGAACTGGTGGTGGTCTCGGTCAGTCAGCAGATGTGGTCGGCCTGTATGCTTTTGTGCTGTACATGTCCCTTCACATTTCCTCTTCACTGTCATATTGGAAACAGTGACCCTAGGGAGGTTTAGGAGTGTGGAAATCTCATGTATAGAAGTATGACACAAGTGACACCCAACCACCTGACCACATTCGGAACCCATAAGTTCCGTGGAGTGCCCCATTTCTCTCCCACACAATGTCTAATGAATACTGAGGTTGCTGAGATGGAGTTCCTGGCAGTAAGTGGCAATACAATGCACCTAATATGATAAATGTATGTTTTTTGGGATGTCCGGATACTTTTGATTACATAGTGTATGTTCTCTGTATCCCGTCATTGATCCTATTTAGCAGTCTGTCTTCCTGCTTAGGAATACAAATGAAGGTAAATATGGGAATTTTTTATAGAAAAAAAGTATAACCGAAATTTATCATACCTTTCAGCAGTTACAATACTGAAGGAAGATATATAAACAATAGGTTTGAAGTAAAGTCAGAAAATGTGTAACCAGTTTGAGAAGGAAGAAAATTATATTTATTTTCCACCTGATTCATAAAAATTTCATTATGAAGTCATCAGTTATGATACACTGAATTTTTCTGTTTCAGTTTTGTGAAGTTTTTGGATTCATAGTACCAACTATGAAAGTATTTGAGCACTTGCCCCTGTATATTTAATAAGAGACTCTAGTGGTATGGTCTTGTTCAAAAAAATAAAAATGAGGAAAAAAAATACATTCAGTAATCTGCTACGAGGCTTGACAATATCCATAAAATACACTGTTATTAAATATAAAATGTGATATTAAGATAGATGCCTGCTTTTTAATACAGTCATCATAAACTGAGAAAAGGCAAATATCCTACTTTTCCAGAACTTATCCCCATAAACTGCATAATATAGTTAACACCATAACTAGCTGCTTGTGCTCCTTTCATCATAGCCATATTTGTTGTACAGCTACATGAAGGAAGTTTTTTAGTATTTTGTTCTATACAGTTGAAGCAGAGATGCAAAAAAACAAACATTTCACTGATTACATTTATGTGTCTGAAGTTGCATGTCTTAGTTTGTATTTTGTGTGTACTGTGAAAAATCCTTTGAAGAGGTAATACATTCAATAGCAAACTGAGGACATTACAATTAACAAATCATAAGAGTATACACTGTTATTGGAAGTATTCTGATGATGTTTCCGTATTATTTCATTTCTTTCACTGGACAACAAAGTAAACTGCAATAAAATGAATCAAACAATGATATGCAGAGTTTATAGAAATTTGCATTTTATCAACTTTTGGATTTAAAAATTTGAGGTTTTCTCCTTACATTACTTACCCTTATGGAAGAATATTGACTGTGTAATTTTCACAACAGTACACATTTTTTAAAAAGTAGTACAGGTTTTTCTTTTGTTTTTTGAATTATCATAGAATCTCCTTTTAAGTATATTTTCATTGACATTAAATGTCATAACAGAGTGAATGTATTCTGATGGGTGTATTAATGATAATATTAGTCCAGTTTGGTCCTAATTTTGTATTAATATGGAAAAGTGTGTTTAAGTTTGTATATATTGCACCTGTTACTCTACCTGCTTCGGTGTTCCATCATTTGAAAACTCCTTATTGATCAACTGTTCTGACAGAAACTTGGTGGGATTGTCTTTGAGTTTCAACTAACATGTTAGCTGAATCCAGTGTTTTATAGCGCCTTTGAAGAGTGAAAAATTATGTATTTTTTATTTATTCTGGTCTTAGTTTCAGACTAATTTATAACATGAGGCAGGTCTGGGAGACATGAGTAGAGTCAGCTACCCTATAACCAGACTATCAGCTGTACTTCAGTGTAAATTATTGTTCTTGTCTTATGATCCACAAATGTACTTGATCTGAAATATATTTTCAGTTTGTTAAAGGTATATCACCAGTTTATCTCTTGTTGTAACTTTTTATGACTGGGTATTGTTTAAAGCTTTGCTCAAGATTTATTTTCATACAAGCTTTCTTAAAGCTTCATGGGGACCTACAATACTATTTTATAACTGATGTTTTTGCAAGAATCACAGTAATGAATAGGCGAAAATTCTACAAAACCTGCCTTAGAATTTGCACTTGTTGGACAGTTTTATCAGTTGAGACAATGATAGGTTTGTAGATTCCACAACAGATGGTTGAGTTCTAAATTATTGAGGTCTGCTCAAAAATTCCAGAACTTTGCTCACAAAATTTTTCTACACTTACCTTTCACTTATTGTGCGTGGTCTATTTCAAATTACTCTCTACCACAATTTATACACTGCTCCCAATGCTGTTTCCAGTTCTGGAAGCAGTCTTGCTACAGCTCTTGCTTTATCACCCAGTGCATCGTTTGCAAGTTATCTTTTGTCTTTTCTATCATTGCAAATCTTTGTCCTTTCAAGAATTTCAACTTTAGAAATAAAAAAAGTCCATAGGGGGCGTGTCTGAATAGTACGGAGGGTGAGGCAGCACATCATTTATGCAAAAGATTGGTTTTTTAACTCTCTGTGATGTACTCTTTCTACGGGGTCAATCAATAAACTATTCTCCCCACCAATATTAATAACAAGTGACAAACAGTTAGTTATCCTTAACAGTAATGATAAGGGAAAGAATTATTCGCCCCAATGCTTCACTTTAGATTTTGCGTTTATTGTCGCGCCCTTCAGTGTAAACCACAGAACCAGCAAGTGTAACAATGAGAGAATATTTGCACTCATAATATTTGCTATATAACTTAAGAATTACTTAATAAACAATAGGAATCTAAAATTAGTCCTTTCAACAAACGTTTTCAAGACCATAAACAGTAAAGATCAACCATTAATAAAGTCTCATAAACTTGAGCGAGGTTCGCCTTTTCAGTTTCTGAAGTCAGCAGATGACATGGGTTACAATCAGATGTACATTAAATGTCACACCATTAAGGATGATCACTCATTAAGAATTATAACCACAAATTAAAGAAGATTCATTTAAATCAATTAACATCTATAGCAAATAATTGTACACATCTCAGCAAATTTATTTATCAAAACCAATCTTTCAGTTCTATAACAATGTTGGTTACTGTCACAGACAGCTATATTTTACCAAACAGCAATTTCTCCAAACCTAGAACTATCTTAATAGTGTACAATACTTTGGTTATCCAGAACTACTCTAATTCACCTTTCTTGGGCATAACGGGGGAGTAGATAATTAGACTCTTATTTCATTCTCCTGGAACATTGAGCGGCGATAGACACTCAGGCAACTCTTACCCCACTGTAGCTCGGGAAAGAGGATGGCTCCACCAGGAGGAGGAAACATTTACCCAAATTGGAAAGGGAACTCATCTAACACAGGCCACTAGGTTGGACGAAGACCAGTTGGCGATTTTTAATCATCCTCCCAGCGGGCAAGCTAGCAGCACACTCGCGGAGGCTCCGCAACGCCCTCTAGGAAAGCGCGTAAACTCCAAACAGGAGTAAACCAAGGAAAAAACAGGAACTGTGGCAAACAACACAGTTCAAGGTACCACAGCCAACAGAGTACTTTAGTGTTGTTTGTGTGTATTTTTGTTACCAAACTTGGTAAGCTATGTAAGGGAGGTGAGCAGCATCAGATTTTGAGTGATAACTGGGAAGGTATTGGAGGTGTAGGGCACTCATGTGAGACAATATTATCAGTATATTACAGAATTTTAAAGGTGTCACTTTGCCAGTCCTCATTTCGCAGGCTGGTTGATTTGTGATTTAACCAAATTTGTGGTTATTTTGGATGTGATAGTGGCCTGATGTTGACTGCATGAGAGTGTGATACACATCTAGAGGGTTGTGGTGGACCACATCTGACCACCAAAAGGAAGGATCACAGTATGGTGTAGCAAACATATTGTAACCACTGCACATCTGCTCTTGCACGTGAGAAGAAATTATGGAATCCCTGCAATGTTTTCTGTCATCCAACAACACTGGCTAGAGATTAGCAATAGCCAGACTAGAGGATTATCATTCCATGTATGTGCTGTCATTAACACCACATCACCAACATTTGTGTTTGGAATGGTGCTGTGACCAAGCAACATAGACTGCGGATGAATGGCACTGCTTTATACTCAGCAAAGAATTGTGGTTCTGCATTATCTTGTATGACAATTGTAGTTGAGTATAGGAGCAACCTACGGTGGGGTCCCATTTTTCTGATGTTATGTGGAGTTACAGTTACTGTTGTTGTCATTTTGTGGAGAAGCAGCAGTTATGCGTTCAGGTCACAGGTGGTAGTGACTATTATCTCTCATGTGACAGCCAGGAAAATGCTTGAGAACACACGGACCATATGTCTATAAGCTGTCTTCATGGTGTTGAGCTAATCCTGTACTAGCAGGATTCCCATATCTCTCCCCAATAGTATAAGTGTTGAACTATATCAGAAATCTACCACATTGCAGTGCCAGTATCAGAGATATCAAGAAATAGCTACAACAGTTGTGGGGCAGCTGGCCTCAGGAGAGGATACAGTGGCTTTGTGGTGAATCAGTGCATGCATCCAGCCCAGAGAGGGTGCAATGTCATGCTAATATATGGCCTCATACCACCACAATCTTTATAAATTTGACTCCATTTTGCAGTCACTGAAATAACACCATGTAACTTATAAGTTATTCAAGTTTTATTCTTTTTCCCCCTCTGCTTATGAGCACTTCACTTTTTTGTCAGCTAAAGTGTATCTCATACTTTATTCAGAATAAATTCTGTTCATTTTTATTATTAGTATCCCTTAATTTTTGAGTGTGAGACAGAATTTCTTGGAGGACCTACATTCCTTTAAAATGTATCGATTTATGGGCATATCAAGGAATGTATGTGACTGCCTGTTTTATGTTTCCAATCCTGCAGGATGCATTGTGAGTGATACACATACACACACTCATGAGGTTAGATGGCCACACATCTGTGAGTTAGGGGCTGTGACTGTTCTTGAAATATTAGTATACACATCTCAGTTGCCACAGGAACAGAGATAAGTTTCTGGGTGTCCACCAGCCATTCATCTGCAGTGAACAATTTACCAACCTCATATTTTTATTTGCTTACACCCTGAAAATGTTCCCATTATCATTGTGTTACCACATACGTAGATAGAGTTTGTGAGAGTATGCTGACATATTATTCAATTTCCCTCAGTATGCACTTCCAGTTGAGGTTTGCAGGACATATCTTTCAAAAGGTTATCCCAAGATCATGTGTTGTCACTGCTATCCCAATCTTTCTTGATGCATATGACATTTGACTGTTGCCTTGGCCAACACATTCTTGAAGTCCATAACCCACTGAAAAAGTCACATCATTTATTGCGGAGAGGCTGGTCTGTCACAAATTGCCAGCCACTACAACTGAGGGATTCTAGTACAGAGTAGAAGCAGCATGAAATGTCAAAATCATATGTGATATCCAAACTCTACTCAACTCAATTCTCGGTCTGCTTAGAGCCATTGTTACTGCTATAGGTGGCAGCTGTGTATACGACATTTTGTATCCTGTATACTCCTATATCACCCAAACATCGATACATGTATTCTTCTTGCTTTTCTGTATATGCAAAATAAGTGAAATTTCATTATTTGCTATCCTTCCTCGTCTTGCAACATTAATGCCCAGTAATGTATATTCATGATTCTTGTTGAATATTTGTAATTATGTCTTTTAAATACTCAATTACAGGTAGCAACAATGTTAAGGAAACAGTGACCATTAGCTTTGGTACAATGACTGACTTTACGAAGTATGTGACTATAAATGATGGTATTTACCATCTATATGACATTTAGATGGGGTGGCCATATTCAGTTATACACAGGTAAATTCAATCACACACACCTCATTACCTCCAGATGCATGATACACTTCTGTGGAGACAACATGTAAGGTGAGTATGGGTTTACGATACTGGACATTCATGAGAAAGTGAAATTAAACCCTGTCCAGCAATTCAGACTTATATTTCCTGTTATTTTAAATTGTATTTGCTGGATCCTGGGATGGTTTCCTTGAAAAGATCATTGCAATATCCAGCCCCATACATTGCCAACTAGAACTTGTGTTGTCTCTGTATTTTAACACGATGGTAACTCAGGCTCCATCCATATATTTGAAAGCACTGGACTCTGTTTGAGTAAAACACTATGTGCTGGATGCAATGTCCATGTTGCCATCACTCATCTGGAATACAATAGTGAATAAACTGGTGACAGTACTTTTAAAGACACAACACTGCCATAGAGGGCAACATTAATTGCTTCGTGTGTGGGTTCAAGAATATCAAAATGCACTATAGGAGATGGAGCCTTCTCATAGGCACAGTATAAGTTAGGTGGTAGCCATGTAATCATAAAACGCATTGTTATGTGGGATAAATGGTACCATTCCTGTATCTATCATTATGCTGCAAAAAGCAAACAAAACAGGCCTTCATCTGCATATTATATGTAATATTTATTTGCCTTCACTCCCTGCCTTGAGACTTCAATGCACATAATTCCATCATTGTATGACCACATGATATTGACACAATGAACTCTTAACAGGAAACAGTATTTGAGTAGTCTCCAGAATCACTTAATCATGCTCCTTCTTCACCTGGAATGCCTTATAGGATTATTTAATTTTGAGAGAAAGTTCTAGTAACAAGTATATACAACATTTAGGTGCCTGTGCTGTTCATAAGTACAATTCAGTGTTCCTTCAGGCATGTCTGCATGTCCAAAGGAATATTGCATTGTATTTCTCAACAACACAGGTGGTGCAATGCCATAATCATTGACCGGCACCAGTGAAGTGACTTTCAATTCAGATGTCTCCAAGGTACGGGAATATACAAAATGGATGTACACGTGCAGGTGGTAGACACATGGTTGATACCATATGGAAGTTTGAGTGTGGCCATGAGGTGTGCTCAGATAGCCTAATGATAAGGATACTGCCTGCGTAAAATGGGAAATCTGGGCTTGACTACCAGCCCAATACTAATTTTCATTGTTGTCATTCCATTGTACAGGATATGTTTGTCTGTATTTGCAGTTGTGAATGTATTTTATGTATCATGAAAATATAGTTAGATATTCAGCCAATTGAAAAAGTTAAAAGCTTAAAACACCTAGGATGTACCATTAGCAGTGTTACAGTGGTAAATGTGATAAATGAGATACACAAATTTCAGGGTCTTAAGAACTCTTGGAAACTAAAAACAGAAAGAAAGTAACATGCATTTCACAAAATACTACAGAGACAATTCTACATGCTAGATATGTTCAAATGTTAACAAAAATGGTTATAGATTACATACAAACATTAGAAATTCTATCTTTTAATAGCAGTTTGCAACAGAGAATATGAAATGTCCCCTCACAGAATACCTGTTTGCCAAACTGTTGATGATCTCTCCAAGAAAAATAGAATACAATGCACCAAATTTTTGTGGCTTCCTAACCTGTGGTAAAGTTTCATTGAGGAAGAAAGTTTTGTTGCACAGATACATGTAATAAGGAATGGTGTCCAGTCTACAGCCATTTGCAAAAACCTTTTCTTACAGCTGCATACTCAGTCATCAATCTCATGGTACACCTACTCCCTCATCTAGTATGTTGTCCAAAATCTTAGTTCCAGTACAGAAAAAAGGTATTGACAGGTATTTGTCCATATAAACATTTGACTACCTCACCTGTGATTTAAAGAATTTAATAGGTAATGAAATTTACTTCAAACACAAACTAAAAACATATCTGCTCCTTTTCTCCATTGCACAATTTCTAAATGGACAAAAATACAGTGTGTGTTTGTGTGTGTCTGTGTGTGTGTGTGTGTGTGTGTGTGTGTGTGTGTGTGTGTGTGTGTGTGTGTGTGTGTGTGAGTGTGTGTGTGTATGGGTGACATGAATTTTAGAGACAGAGACTAAACTTGGTTAATTAAAAATGACTATGTGCAAAAGGAGTACTTTAGGAAAACTATACAAAAGATCACCATGCTGGTACATTTTGGTTTATTTCTGATTGAGAAAGTATATTATAATTGTAAATGTCTCATTCCAAATCATTCGAGAGGTTGCAATTATGACTCACTGAACAGACAAATATCTAATTTAAGCTTAGAACCGGACGGTATGTGGAAGAGATGGTAGCAGATAAGCTAGAATAGGTGAAAAGTTATACTTCAGAGGTAAGCAAATAGAATGAAATTGTAAATAAGTCAAGACAGAAGAAAAAGAAGTTAGTTAAAAAGTACTTTCATTTTTCCTCTGGTAAAATAATGTCCAGGTCTAGTGAATGTATCATGTTGAGATGTTTTAGACAGTTCACTTAGAGTTGGAGTTTCAGTTCAGAAAAACACATTACATGATATCATACTGGTACATTGTTTCTTCTGTGGATTTTATCAAAAAGTTTGATTTACATATCATTTACTTCACAAGTATAAGAATGACAACAAGTTGTAAAACACATTTAACACTCGTAACGATAAGTATTTACAGGGATGATACACATTACACTGTAATATTCATTTTCAGCACATCTCATAGAAGTTCAAAGTGTAGCAGTCTGTTTTTTACTATCACAAAATAGGGGAAAGAGTGTCATGAACTTGATACAGGGTTTGGGATGGACACCATTAAAACAGACTTTTTTTTGTGTCAGAATCTTCTCAAGAAATTTCAATCATTAACTTTCTCCTCTGAGTCCGAAAATATTTTGTTGACACTGACATAGGGAGAAATGATCATCATAACAAAATAAGTGCAAACAGAACCCGCACTGAAAGACAGAGGTTTTCATTTTTTCTGCATGCTGTTCCAGATTGGAATAATAGATAATTGTTATGAAGGTGGTTGGATGAACCCTCTGCCAGGCACTTAAGAGTGATTTTCAGAGTATCCATGTAGATGTAGATCTCTAATCAAGTACAAATTTATAAGTACCAAATTCTTGGACAGACACTGAATGTTTTCAGGTGTTGCTATCAATTTTTGTTCTGCTGGAAGCCATCCCAGGAACTTGGCTCTTCAGAGTATGAAGTGACAAAGATATGGAAATTGTGTACTAATTATGTGCTCATTTTTGTATAATTGAATGTCAATATATATTTCTGTTTAAAATATTTATGTGATGTTTCTTTTCACATGTTATTTTCACATTTTTCAAAGCTACCATCAAATACTTACTTGATTACAGCTTCCATCTCAGAGTGATTACACTGAATCAGAAATAAATAAGTAAGGTAGGAAGTAATCTGCAGCTTTTCTACACTCCTGGAAATGGAAAAAAGAACACATTGACACCGGTGTGTCAGACCCACCATACTTGCTCCGGACACTGCGAGATGGCTGTACAAGCAATGATCACACGCACGGCACAGCGGACACACGCCGTCGAATGGCGCTAGCTGCGCAGCATTTGTGCACCGCCGCCGTCAGTGTCAGCCAGTTTGCCGTGGCATACGGAGCTCCATCGCAGTCTTTACCACTGGTAGCATGCCGCGACAGTGTGGACGTGAACCGTATGTGCAGTTGACGGACTTTGAGCGAGGGCGTATAGTGGGCATGCGGGAGGCTGGGTGGACGTACCGCCGAATTGCTCAACACGTGGGGCGTGAGGTCTCCACAGTACATCGATGTTGTCGCCAGTGGTCGGCGGAAGGCGCACGTGCCCGTCGACCTGGGACCGGACCGCAGCGACGCACGGATGCACGCCAAGACCGTAGGATCCTACGCAGTGCCGTAGGGGACCGCACCGCCACCTCCCAGCAAATTAGGGACACTGTTGCTCCTGGGGTATCGGCGAGGACCATTCGCAACCGTCTCCATGAAGCTGGGCTACGGTCCCGCACACCGTTAGGCCGTCTTCCGCTCACGCCCCAACATCGTGCAGCCCGCCTCCAGTGGTGTCGCGACAGGCGTGAATGGAGGGATGAATGGAGACGTGTCGTCTTCAGCGATGAGAGTCGCTTCTGCCTTGGTGCCAATGATGGTCGTATGCGTGTTTGGCGCCGTGCAGGTGAGCATCACAATCAGGACTGCATACGACCGAGGCACACAGGGCCAACATCTGACATCATGGTGTGGGGAGCGATCTCCTACACTGGCCGTACACCACTGGTGATCGTCGAGGGGACACTGAATAGTGAACGGTACATCCAAACCGTCATCGAACCCATCGTTCTACCATTCCTAGACCGGCAAGGGAACTTGCTGTTCCAACAGGACAATGCACGTCTGCATGTATCCCGTGCCACCCAACGTGCTCTAGAAGGTGTAAGTCAACTACCCTGGCCAGCAAGATCTCCGGATCTGTCCCCCATTGAGCATGTTTGGGACTGGATGAAGCGTTGTCTCACGCGGTCTGCACGTCCAGCACGAACGCTGGTCCAACTGAGGTGCCAGGTGGAAATGGCATGGCAAGCCGTTCCACAGGACTACATCCAGCATCTCTACGATCGTCTCCATTTGAGAATAGCAACCTGCATTGCTGCGAAAGGTGGATATACACTGTACTAGTGCCGACATTGTGCATGCTCTGTTGCCTGTGTCTATGTGCCTGTGGTTCTGTCAGTGTGATCATGTGATGTATCTGACCCCAGGAATGTGTCAATAAAGTTTCCCCTTCCTGGGACAATGAATTCACGGTGTTCTTATTTCAATTTCCAGGAGTGTATATGCATGTCATCACTGAAGGCATAGGCCATGAACTCAAGAAACAACTTTAACAGAAACAAGAATAGCTTCAGTTTTTCAAAATTTCAGATAGCTAGCAAATTTAAAGTGCTGGCTGGTCCAACCTTAAAAATTTTTAATAGCTTCCAACTATTTAATGACTTTCATATGAAGATGTTGCAATCTCAGAAACTATGAATTGACTAAAAAAATGTCTGGGTTACATTTTCTGACTTAGGATAGACTATGAGTCTTAAAAGTAATTTAATTCATGAAATATGTTGTGGGTTAATAAATCAGGAAAGTTTCAGAAACCGCTTTATGCATCCATGTTATGAGTGTAAGCATTACATTAAAAATGTGGTAAATTGGGAAAAATTTTTATTTGTGCATTATAATCAGCTCAACAATAGTATTATATCAATGATTGAAATCGGCCAAGCAGAGAGGCAAAATCTACAATACAAAATATAGCTGGTCACAAATCTCACAATTTAATAAGCTTTAGATAAATCAAAATACTTTACTGGAAAGTTGGGTTGTCAAGTCTTTCTAATGGTATGTTTTGCACTACATACAATGTTCTATTGATACCTTCCCTCTCACCCCCCCCCCCCTCCCCCCCAAACTGAGTTATACAGTAAGACAGATAGTGAGAAATAGTTGAGTGTATAATGTAACTGTTCAAAAATGGTATACTGAATATAAAAAAATCATTATTATTTGTAGTGGTCCAATAAGAATAGATGAGAGATAAAAACCTCCTACGTTTTCTCACCCCTTCTCTCTGCCCCCTCCCCAGACTGACTTATACAGACAGACAGATGTTGACAATTACCTGACTGGATAATTCAATGGCACATGACTGGTTTTTAAAGTCCTTTTCATAACAGTATTAAATAACAAATGTTTAAATAACCTGACAATTAGAGCGTCTGTGCTGTACACACTGGTACTTCTAATGTCCAGTAGCACATACTCTTGCATTGATGCATGCCTGTATTCATCGTGGCATGCTATCCAGAAGATCATCAAGGCACTGTTGATCCTGATTGTCGCACTCCTCAATGGTCATTCAGCATAGAGCCATCAGATTGGTTGGTGGATGATGTCATCCATAAACAGCTTTTTTCAATCTATCCGAGGCATGTTCAATGGGGTTCATGTTTGGAGAACATGCTGGACACACTAATCGAGCAATATCATTATCATGAAGGATGCCCTTCACAAGATATGCATGATGGGGGCTTGAATTGTCATCCATGAAGACGAATGCCTCGCCAATGTGCTGCCAATATGGTTGCATCATCGGTCAGAGGCTGGCATTCATGTATTCTACAGCCAGGTGTTAAGTCTGACTGGGTTTCCACCAAACAGGTCTCCAATGATTGTCTGGTTGAAGGTACGTTCAGCACTCATCGGTGAAGAAAATGTGATGCCAGTCCTGAGTTGTCCTTTTGGCATGTTGTTGGACCCATCTGTACCGCACTGCATGGTGTTGTGTTTGCAAAGATGGACCCCACCATGGATGTCAGGACTGAAGTTGTGCATCATGCAGCCAATTGCGAACAGTTTGAGTTGTAACACGACATCCTGTGCCTGCACGAAAAGCTTTATTCAACATGGTAGCGTTGCTGTCAAGATTTCTCTGAGCCATAATCCATAGGTAGTGGTCATCCAATGCAATAGTAGCCCTTGGATGGCCTGTGCAAGGCATGTCATCAGTAATTCCTTTCACTCTGTATCTTCTCCATGTCTAAACAACTTTGATTTGGTTCACTCTGAGAAGCCTGGTCACTTCCCTTCTTGAGAGCCCTTTCTGGCACAAAGTAACAATGCAGAGACAATCGAACCGCAGTATTGACTGTCAAGGCATGGTTGAACTACAAACAACACAGAATTATTTATGAATTGAAGATAATGGATGAAGATTAATTTTTTCTCTTACAGGTTGGATAGCAGGTAGGATATAATGAGATGGCTAAAATCAAAACGTCCAGTGATCCATAAAGCAAAATTTATGAATAATGACAGCTTTTAACACAGTCTGAAAACAAATCAAAAGCTATATAAGGTACTATGAAGACTCACACAGAGAAGAGATCCAAAAAAAAGCAAGATTTACTGAATTATATCAATTATTTCATAAATGCAATAAATCCAGCAACATCATTATGCTCAAGATTTACAAACCAAGGAAAACTTAAAAAAAGCCGTTTTTTGCTTAATAGTGGAGCCCACATATGAACATAAAGTGCTGAAAGTGATAAAAGAAAGCTTAAAACCTAAAATTTCCGCAGGAGTAAATTAGATGCTGGTATCTGTCATAACAATTACAGTTCCACAGATAGCAAGGCCCTTGGCATGCATAGCCAACTTTTCATTTTGCAAAGGAGAGTTCCCAGAAATGGTGGTAATCTCAAAAGTGCAGCCATTTAGAAATGCTGAAAAGTATAAGGTAGAAAACTATTAGCCAATATCACTTCTTCCAGTATTTTCCAAAATATGAGAGAAATTGGTGGAGCACATGGTAAACAAATATTTAAATGACTGTAAGTTACTAAAGAGGAATCAGAATGCCTTCTTCGCTGGTAAAAATAAGGAAACAGCAGTAATGTGCTACACAGAACACATAATCAAAAATCTATATAAAGAACATTGCATAGTAGGAATACATCTCTCCAAAACAATTGATACTGGCAATCACCGCTCTCTTTTAGAAAAACTGTAAGCATTAGGTATTCATGGGACAGAGATAAACTGGTTTGAAACATACCTGCAAAACAAATCACTATTTGTATGACTAATATTTTAGGGGAATTCAGCATATATTTGTAATACACATGACTATGATAATATCCAATGCTTTTTTCTATTTATTAACTACACATTATCATCCAATACATATAAAAGAAAACTCAACACCACAGGAGTTACAAAGGAAAATAAGAACAATAGTCATATAACCTAGTAGAAAGATAAAGCTAGTTTTCATATCACAGCTCTTCACATACTAATGGTTGCATTCTCTCCATATCAGTTCTCCATTTTAGTCCCCCACAATGTCAGCTTACTCCAGCCACAAAACAAGTATAGTATTAGATATAAAAGAAATGGATACAGGAGTACGCAATTCAATATAGTAGGTTGCATAAAGTTTCTTCTGTATATAACTGACACACACCTCAGTTGATGCAGCAAATGCCATACTATTTAACTTTAAATGCAAATGAAAGAAGTTGGATGAAATTTGAAAAAAACAAGTCAAAATGTAGATGTTGACCTAGTGTTGTGTGACAAAGCCATAGACAGAGTGACATCTACAAAACTGTTGGGGATTCGTGTTGATGAAAAGTTAAATTTTAATGATGATGTAATTGAACTTGCACAGAAACTCAATTCAGTCTGTTTGACTCTTAGAATTATTGCAAATTTTTGAACCTCAGAGGGTGCCATAATGGCATATGTCAGTTGTTTTCAGCTTGATGTAACATACAGAATATTTTTTGGTGTTCCACCTCTTTCTGCATAAAACAATTTTTTATTTCTTTTCAACAGAGGACTATCTGAATAATAACATGCAGTCATCCACAGACATGCTGCAAACCAATATTCAAAAAGCTTAAAATACTAATAATACCTGGATAATATATACAAGAATGTGTCTTATAGTTCAGGGCCTAGCTATCAGATTTTCAGACAAATCCTGACTTCCATATCTACAGTACCCAAAATAGCACATCACATCATACTCAGTGAGTGAAAAGAACAAGCACAGAAAGGCATGTGAGCCTTACTGATACAAAACTTTACAACCAGACAGCCAGTCAACAACAAAAAGCTGGAAGACAAAAATAAATTTAAAGCAGAATTTAAAAAAATTATTCTAGAACAGTGTTCGTAAATGGTAAATGGCCAAAAAACATTTTCTGATAATGTTTGAATTAAGACAAAACTGAAATTACTCTCTTTCACCTGTGAACTTTTTATTATGTTTCCATATCTTATGGAGAGCTATTGTCTATGTAAAATCTTTAATGAAGTACTATAGTATATAAAAGGAGTTGCTCTTATGGAGGACAAAAGTAAAGCCCTAAAGAAAACAGACTATGAATTTATAATACCATAAGCATACATGTGTATAAAGTTGTATTAGTATGTACTTTGTGTACTTGCATTATTTTTATTGTACCTTTTAAGTACATATTTGGCTTTTCCTTTCCCTTGAGATGATTTCCCATGTACATTTGGACAACATCTGTATCATATTTATTGTCTAGGGGAGGATAAATAAAAAATAAATGGAGTGACTCAGGAAAGGAAGAAGAAGATCGCCCAGCTGCAGAGGCACTACTTGCCATGTAGTGTTTTCACTAAGATTCCATAACATTCTAAGTTTTCATCATTTCACTATTACACTGACCCCTGCTCCTCTATCTACTTTTGCAACACCTGGTGAAATACACTATGTGATCAAAAGTTACCGGACACCTGACTAAAATGACTCTCACGGGCATACGTTCAATCAGGTAGTGGAAGGTTCCTGGGGAATGGCAGCCATTTCTTCATTGAGTGCTACACTGAGGAGAGGTATCAATGTCAGTCGGTGAGGCCTGGTATTAAGTCGGCATTCCAAAACATCCCAAAGGTCTTCTATAGGATCAAAGTTAGTACTCTGTGCTGGACAGTGCATTACAGGAATGCTATTGTCGTGTAACCACTCCACCACAGGCCGTGCATTATGAATAGGTGCTTGATCATGTTGAAAGTTGAAGTCACCATCTCTGAATTGCTCTTTAACAGTGGGAAGCAAGAAGGTTCTTACAAATTCAATGTAGGTCTGTGCTGTGGTAGTGCCACACAAAACAACTGGGCGTGCAAGCACCGTCCATGAAAAACACGACCACACCATAACACCACCACCTCCAAACTTTACTGTTGGCACTACACACACTGGAAGATGATGTTCACTGCACATTCGCTGTACCCACACAATGCCATCAGCTCGCCACATTGTGTACTGTGATTCGGCACTCCAAACAACATTTTTCCACTGTTCAGTCATCCAATGTTTACACTCCTTACTCCAAGCAAAGTGTCCTTTGACATTTACCGGCATGATGTGTGGCTTGTGAGCAGCTAATGGACCGTGAAATCCAAGTTATCTCACCTCCCACCTATCTGTCATAGCACTTGCAGTGGATGGTGATGCAGTATGGAATTCCTGTGTAATGGTCTGGATAGGTGTCTGCCTATTACACATTACGTCCCTCTTCAACTGTCAATGGTCTCTGTCAGTCAACAGACGAGGTCGGCTTCTACACTTTTGTGATATATGTGTCCCTTCATGTTTCCACTTAACTATCACATTGGAAACAGTGGAATTAGCAACGTTTAGGAGTGTGGAAATGTCATGTACAGACGTATGCCGCAAGTGATGCCCAATCACCTGACCACATTCTAAAACCATAATTTCCATGGAGCACCCCATTCTGCTCTCTCACGATGTCTAATGAAATCTACATCTACATTTATACTCTGCAAGGCACCCAATGGTGTGTGGCGGAGGGCACTTTACGTGCCACTGTCATTACCTCCCTTTCCTGTTCCAGTTGCGTATGGTTCACGGGAAGAACGACTGCCGGAAAGCCTCCTTGCGCTCTCGAATCTCTCTAATTTTACATTTGTGATCTCCTCGGGAGGTATAGGCTGGCGGAAACAATATATTTGATACCTCATCCAGAAACGCACCCTCTCGAAACCTGGAAAGCAAGCTACACCCCGATGCAGAGCGCCTCTCTTGCAGAGTCTGCCACTTGAGTTTGCTAAACATCTCCGTAGCGCTATCACGCTTACAAAATAACCCTGTGATGAAACACACCCCTCTTCTTTGGATTTTCTCTATCTCCTCTGTCAACCCGACCTGGTATGGATCCCACACTGATGAGCAATGCTCAAGTATAGGTTGAACGAGTGTTTTGTAAGCCACCTCCTTTGTTGATGGACTACATTTTCTAAGGACTCTTCCAATGAATCTCAACCTGGCACCCGCCTTACCAACAATTAATTTTATATGATCATTCGACTTCAAATCGTTCTGCATGCATACTCCCAGATATTTTACAGAAGTAACTGCTACCAGTGTTTGTTCCGCTATCATATAATAATACAGTAAAGGATCCTTCTTTCTATGTATTCGTACTGAGGCTGCTGATATGGAGTTCCTGGCAGTAGGTGGCAGCACAATGCACCTAATATGAAAAACTCGCTTTTGGGGGTGTCTGGATGCTTTTGATCACATACTGTATTATGCTTATATTGAAAATGTATGAAAGTAAAGCACTTCAACCAACACAATCTTTGAGCATAGCACATCTCACAGACACAATTCTATTAAAAGCAGTATAGAAACTGACAAATGTCTCAGACATATTTACATTACACTCTACTTTTTGCAAACAGTCTACCTCATATTTCACTTAAAAAGAGTGGGAATAGTAGTCATTGGTAACCTAACAGGCTTCTGTGTTTTGGCAATCTTTGGCTTTTCAACATGCACCCTTTTCATCATAACACTGTTAACATTAGACCCTAGTGATAGCTTTTTTTATGTAACTTGTTGTTAATTACACAAGCCTTACATACTCTTCAACCTGACTGTCTGTCACAACCTCACCAACTTTGTTCCCAATCTCATTAAATACTTTGAGACATCGATTTTCAGTCCCATTTTAAGTTCATTTGCTTGCAAATCATTTACATCACTGTTAACTACTACAGTGGTAACTTATTTTTCAAACTGAGTCATTCACACTAACATCTACTTTATCAACTACAGCCATCATTAACTGCACACATTCTGTTTCAACATCTTCATTTTCATCAAAGTTTACATTATCAGCTTTCTGAACTACTGCTATTACCTGAATATCAGCATTACTTAACACTGATCAGCCAGAACATTATGACCACTGATGTACTATTGATATAAACCCATTCAGGTGATAACAGTGTCACCTGGTGAGGATTGACTGCTTGTCAGACACATGTATGGTGCATGTAGTATCAGTGAGTGAGTTTTCTGTGTATAGAATGGGGAACACACATAATCTATCTGAATTTACTCGGTCGGGTATTCCAGGAGTATTGCAGTGAGTGTCTTCAATATGTGGTGAAATCAAGGTGAAACAACACGAAGATGTCATGGGGTTGGGCAGCCACCCCTCATTACAGATGTCAGACGTCATAGGCTGGGCAGACTGGTAAAACAGGGCAAGTGGTGAACTGTGGCAGAATGAACACCAGATTTTAATTCTGGGCAAGGTACAAAGATGTCTTAAAGCACAGTACACCGAACACTCCTAATGATGGGCCTCCACATACCCATGCAACACCACGACATCAGCAACTATGGATGAAATGGGCACATGACAATCACTACTGAACATTTGTGCAGTGGCAGAGCATTGTGTGATCCGATGAATTCCAACACCTTTGTCATCTTGCTGATGGTAGGGCACAAATCCGTTGCCCTCCTAAGGAACAGCTCCTTGAAATCTGTATTTCGGGATGGAGACAAGTTGGTGGTTGTTCCATTATGCTCTGGGGAACATTCATGTGGGTGTCCATGGGTCCCATGCAGATTATGCAAGGCTCCATGATGGCCATGGAGTATCATACACTGGTTGCAGGCCATGTACTCTCCTTCGTGTCGATGACGTTTCCTGAGGGCATTTGCATTTTTCAACAAGACAGGTCTCCATGTGACTAGGCCAGGAGTGTGATGGAGTGGTCCACGGAACACTGTTCCGAGCTCCAATTGATCTGCTGGCCCTCCAGATTGCCAGATCTGAACCCAGTTGAACACATCTGGCATGTGACTGAACATGGCATCAGAGCTCGTTGCCCAACTCCCCGTAATTTACAGAAATTAGGTGGCTTTTGTGTGCAGACATGGTGCCAACTCCCTCCAACAACTTACCAAAGCCTCATTGATTCCATATCATGACATCTGACTCCTGTTCTCTATGCCAAAAGTGGACATACCGAATATCTGGTAGGTGGTCATAATGTTCTGGCTGATCATTGTACTTCCTTCGTATTGGAACAGTTTGTTTTACTTTTAGTAATTCATCCTCAAAAGAATTAACAGTAGCATCTTCTATTCCCTTACTATGCAGTTTTTCAAGCTCATCTTCACTAACCCACAGATGCTAATTTCCAAGTACATAATAATGATTGCAAATGTTCCCCAGTTGCTCAGCTTTCTTCTGTATGCAGTTTTCAGCAAATTTAGTTTATTACCTATGTTCTGCATACCCATATGTTACTCAGGTTACTATTAGTCAGGTCCATTTTTAAATTTAAATTATTAAATTTGTCAATGTTTTTCTTCAAGCTATCTTTTCTGATCAGTGTTGTATCACTAATTTCCGTAATAATTCAGTGTTTTCATCTATGGAATGTTCTTGTATTTTACACATAAGCGTACTGTCTTCTACCCCTTTCTCACTCGTTTTGTCAATATTAATTGAACGCTCAATAATATAAGCAGTTTTCCCTCTTCTTGTCAGAATATCAGTCACTGCTGGTATCAGTAACTGTCTGCTTGACAATTCATTTGAATTTCCACTTCAGGCTGATCTGTCTACTGCTGGGTTCTGCATTGATTGACTCCTGTCTCACTGAAGATGGCATTTGTCATCCCCATCCTCTCATTGGTTGAAGTATGGTTAATCTACTATTGTAGCACCCACTTACTACTCATTGGTGCTGTGTCGTATTTAACTTTGCCTCTTGTAATTAATGTCATGTGAGCTGTTGTAGCTGTTGTCAACTCACATTAGTCATTCAAAACTCTATGTATTCACTGTTTATTGTCACCAGGGCCCACTGTTCACAGTTTTCTAAGACCCACCTAACCCTTGTGTCACTGTCTTCAAGTTCTACCATATGTCCTTGTCTTTAAACTGATGAGTTTGTTTCACAATACCAGAGTAGGAGGATGTCCTCATGCTGTGGCATCATAAGTGACACTGGCCTCCTGTAATGTCCATTAAGCCCTTGGAGTATCACAGATCAAGGTCTTGTAGAATATCTCTAAATGTATTTCAAGGGATTATGCAAATGATGTACACTACACAGATCTGTAAGTAGTGTAGCTTTTTCCTACAGTTATGACCATAACAAACATTGTGACAACCAGATTACATTCCACATCATTCATTTCTATGCAAGTATGTATCTCCACCTCTCCTCTTCACTATTCAGATATATGCCTTTAACAACACGATCAATATATGAGGTCACAATCCTCTAATACTCAATATTAGCAGAACACAGTGGGTGTAGCTTATGTTGAGTTTCTGAGGCAGTCACTCAGATCATTAAATATCAGATGCATAAAACATGATAACAGTCTGAATTAAACATCCGTAAATTTAGAAGAATTAACATAGCGATTGCCTGATAAAAATACATCAGATAATCCACTCATACATGCTGCTCATGTGTACACAGTCAAAATATTTTCATAGAGATGTTGAATATGAATTTTGGGAACAATGAACAGTTATATAGGTGTCAATATTGTAGTAGTGAGCCGCAGCTTTTCTACACAGAAGTCAGCACTGTTGAGCTAGGCTGCAAATTCATGAATTGGCTTAAGACAATCCAGACTAAATGTATTTTCTCAATATCTCCCATAGGTGCTGCGCAAGTGCTGTCTGGTGCCACACTGAAAATTTGGGGTGGGGTCAGGGTGTTTAAAGACTGGTGTATGAATGTACTGTGATCTCAGAAACTATATGACCTTTTGAAAAATGGCTGCATTATATGTTGATACTTAGGATGGACTATAAGTATTAACAGTAAACTGGTTTTTCAAGTAGGCTGTAGGTTAACAATTTAGAAAAGTTTATGAAACTATTTTATGCATCTACATTTAGTATACCCCATTTATGAATACAAGCACCATATTGTAAATTAAGCAAAAATCTTAATTAAAAGCTTAATGAATTAGTGAAGTATCAGTATGTCATTTTGTTCATAAAAGACAGTCCAGAAAGAGTATAATGGCAATGGTTGGAGTATCTAAGAAGGATATAAGCGAAATCAACAGTGAGAAATGTAGCTAACTTTAATGATAATTATCTCCTTATTTAATAAGTTTAAGACAAAAAACTTTGCTGTAAAGCTGCAATATCAGTCTTTCTAATGGGTGGTGTCAGTATGATCTGAGCTGCCAATTAGCTCACTAAATACTTACTCTTACACATTCCATTAAGAATTTCAATTACCCATATTTTTAACTAACAAGGATTTTATGAGAATTAATTACACTGTGAGAATAAATGCAGTACAAATAAGACTCTTAAGAATAAATCCAAGCAAAACTCATTCTATTTATGTATATATTACATGTACACACTGCAGGTAACTTTATAAAAAAAGAATAATGAATATAAGAAGAAAAATTAATTATTGGTACAGGTGCATTAAGAGGAGAAGGGAATTTTTTTTTTTTTTTTTTTTTTTTTTTTTTTTTTTTTTTTTTTTTTTTTTTCTTCAGGTGGTAGTTCTTTCCTTGTCAAAATAGGAGTGGAAGTGATAATGGTGTGCTCATAATATTTCTTAACACCAAAGTTCTTCATACCACAACAATTCAGATTGAGTAACAGTTATGTTTGACAGTACTCCATACACACTATTACAAGTTTTAATTCAGAGTGTGATGTAAATGAATCACCATTTCATCTGAATAAAGCATAGGACAAACTGTGATGCTGCATTTATTTCTTAAAAATTTAATCTTTTTCTGGAAGTAATGTCTCATATGCACACGCAATGAGTATTTATCCTACAACCTTTTAAAACTAGATCACAGAGACAGAATAATTTTTCTCAGTGTCTCCTTGCCAGCCTTGAAGTTGGGTTGTGTGCAACAAATACTTTGAAGTTTTGGCAAAGTTAAATTATCCTTGTATTGTTGATAATGTAGCAGATATTGCTGCCAGCACACATTGTGCATGGAATTTCTCGTACTGACAACTCTGACTAGATGAAATAACCCTGACCCACCTCCAAATAGTATACTGCTCACAATATTACCTTCATATGCCAGTGAGAAAGACCACTATTCTGAGATACATAAGGTGTGAAACTCACTATATGCCACATTTTATGTCAGTGAAGTCTAGGCCTGTACTGTGATAACAGAGTGGAATAGGATTTAGGTGACAATGTGACCTCTACTTTAGTTGATGATGTGCCATGCAAAACTTTTAAAATTTTATTTTATGTCTGAACTCCAATGTGTTTTGGAGCGAGTGGCACATCCTTCTTATTACAGTGATGAGCTACACACAGCTATCTTCATCACTATTTTAATTTTTTCCACAGAAATTCCCTTTTCATTATAATTTTTATAACTCATGAAATCCATGATTACATTGCTTTGTGTGTGTGTGTGTGTGTGTGTGTGTGTGTGTGTGTGTGTGAGTGAGTGAGTGAGTTTTAGGGAACTTTTAAATATTACCTGAAATTGAAGTTGTTTTATCTGAAACTTTTATCCACACTCATGTCATAGAAGTTTCGGACAGACACTGAAGATCTTGCTGTTATGCATCCAGAACATATTATCCTCACCATTATCACTTGTACTGTGATGTGGCTGTACCAATTAATATGGCCAAATCAGTTCCTCAGTGTATGATTTGATTTATCAAGTAGTACAGTTATTATTATACTAATATACATCAGTAAATAAACTTATGATATGTTCCAAAATATGATAAGATCAGATAACTGTTGTAGGAATGTTCTTGTAGAGTGTAAACACTCTACGATTATAGGAGGCCCCTCACCAAAAAGCAAGTGCACTAAGTTGTTAATAGGCACTCATAAAAGACATGCTATCTATTGGAGTTATCCCTTGACAAGCTAGAGTAAAACACACACACACACACACTCCCTCTCTCTGACACACACACCATTGCCATGGGATGAATGATATTTTGCAGCTGGTGGAATGGATGTGGTGGGGTAATGTAGGGCGTGTTGGGCAGAGGGAGAATGAGGTGAGAGGCAGGGAGAGGCACTGGGTGAAGGTGGCTTGTGGCTTGGAGTGAGGCAAGCTGGATTGCTGGCTATGAATGTGGGAGGTAGGGTTGGCAAGTATATGAGTTGGCACAATTGTAACAGATGGGAAGTGGCACATGGTGAAGGCAAAGTTGGGAAGTGAATTGGGATGGAGTGACAGGATGGAGGAAGGGAAAACTGTTGGGTACATGCTGCAGGAACTATGGTGTACGGGATGGGCAGTTGGGAAGGCGGTGGACATTATGGAATGAGCAGGACAATATTTAAATAAAGGCTATTTATTGGCAAAAACATGTTAAAAAGGGATGTGAGGGTGAACCAGAGCGTAGAGTTTGGCGAAACAGTGTTCGCGAACCTAACAAAAGTTGGCGTCTGCCAATCAGGGCAGTCCGAGCAGCATGCCGGCTGTGAAAACTAAGTCCCCAGCACCGCAGCACTGGGAGAAGTGGGAGATTTTCACTTCTACAGGGCGCACGTCCAAGAGAGCGGGAAGACAAGAGAGCGGGCCCATCCATGGCCGGCTGGGTATAATGGTTGTATATAGTTTAGTGGCTATTTGCCATTCATTTAAGTGTGCCAACAGGCAAACATAAGAAATTTGCCCATGTTTTAACAGGTCATCAATTGGTGATAGGAGGTGATCATTTGATTAATTAGACAGAGCAAGAAAATCAATTGACAAGGGTATCACGAATGAGCTTCCAGGTATAAAAAGCATAGGTAAATGAGCACGAATATTATGTGAGTAAGCCATAGTGGCATGAAAGGTTATTAGTGCCATTTCCTTACTTTTCAATTTCGTGGGTAGCTGGCTGCAGGGCCGAATCTCATGCTACGTCAGAAAGGCACATGGCAGGTAACTTCCAAGGCTAGCGCAGCATCAGGTCAGCACATGGTAGCTGAGAAGCGAAGCCAAGGTGGCTACGACTGTCAAATGCCGCATGCAGTGCTCATGAACGTGGCACAGAAGGCAAGAGTCAGGTTTAAGAGTGAGCGAGAGATGAAGCTTACCGATGCTGGTCACTGCGCTCTCTGTATTTTACACTCTCTCCACATTTTCTTGGGCTCCTGCTCCTGATGAGCGTATTTATGTGCTTCAAAGTGAGAAGTGACATATATTACTGTCACAAAAGGTGTATACTGCTACTGAGTAGAGGGGAATAGATGTGCTTAATCGACATGGTGTATTCAACGATGACCAACAACACAGAAGTGGGGTTACGTGTGACATCGCACTGGATGCATTGTTACAGGGGGTTCTGTTCAGAACTACATTAACATACATAAATATAGAAATGAGGCACACAAGTATCATATTAAATTGTTGCATATACCATATCAATAAGTAAACAAAGTTAACTGCCAATTTGGGCAAACCATCCAAGTGCAATAACATTCACATTGGGAGAGGAAGTTTCCCATGCACCGATATATTTGCTAAACACCATAAAGTGAGAATGACAAACAAAAGTGACACCAGTTTTGTGCAGGTGGGGTGTAGATTGTGTCATTGGATGTCAACACTGTTGCTAATGAGAGGAGAAAAACTAAACTCAATGAGAAGCTAGAAACTTCCATAGCGGAAACAGAAAGTGTAAGGAACTGAATTAGAAAAGATTAAATTGAGCATAATTTCTGAAGGCTTTATTCTTCATGAAGATATAGTGCATGGCACATTGTTGACACCACGGTATCGCCTATTTAAATGTGTATACAACAATTCTGCGATTCCAAGATAGCTGCTATGTACTTCTTCCTAATACTCAACATCTTTGGCATAAAAAGACTTCATTGCGTGACCAAGTTCGCCATCTCTATAACTCCATGGTGCTTGCCTCATTGGGCCCAGATAGTTGCTTAAAACTCCCATCTATCCTTGGGTGTATCGCAGTGTCCTGAGACACGTTATACAGTTAAAAGCTTCTACTTCAGTAGTCGGTATTCCTTTGGAAAATACAATGGAAAAACAGTTTCAAAGATGGCTCAAGTTTTGAAAGGAGATTTCAGTTTATGATCAGTTTAGCTGCGGACTAGACGCGGTTCGTGTCTGATGTTGCCTGGTCAGCTGTCGTCAGAGAGCACGGAACACTGTTCTCATGAACTCTTCTTCGACATGAAAGATTAGTTAGTGTTAGTACACATGGGCTGAATAGTTTTGTGTTATGATATGCCCAGATAATAAAGTCCCAAAGGTGTTGTTCTGTTGAAAGTTGACAGATGAAAGTGGGTAGGATGGACTATGCTGCGAAATTGAAAAGTGAAGAAATGGCACACACAGCTAGTGTTTCCACCTGATTGCAAGTTGCGTTATGTAAGGTACGTGCCCCTGCGGGTGTGGTTCTCTTGTTCATACAATGGACTAGGTATATGGTCAAAGCTGGCTCGTTTTGTGGGCATGATTCACTCTGTTTACATTACCTATCAAGGGAGTAGGCATGTGGTATGTCCCTCCAGATAAAAATTCAAACACAAATGAAATAAAACATGGTTAGATCTTAAATTACCCTTCCAAAATAATTTTGTACCTAAGACATCATTGTTACTAAACACTTAATTAATTGGCAATACTCGGGAACTTATTCTAGCATACTTGAAATCCCACAAAAATAATTATCCTCATCATTCTAGTTATGCAGTGATACATGGAAACACAAGGTCGATATAAATACTAAATTACTGGTGCTGGCAGACTCTAGCTAAAACTCTCTAAACATTTGATAATAGCATAAATAAGAGATGGACAAAATGAACAATAATGCATTGACATAAGTAATTGGACACAAATAATTAGACATAAGTAATTGGTAACTCATCATAGTGATACAAGCAGTGGCAACAAACAACAAAAGTAAAAGATCAAAATATTATTTCCTTCCTTATCCTCCAGTTACATTTCATAGCAAAATGAATGTAAGTATCCCCTGGTATTCTTTTATGCTCTCGTTTATATTTTCATGCCAACTGATCGTCTTTGGTACTTCCACCTACATGAAAACTGTCGTTAAGTCATGGTGATGTTATGTGTAATGCTGTGGAATAGTGTAATGTCACATTAATACTTCCTTTAACAAGATTCTGATGAAAAGTGGTTTTATGTCTCCTTCAATGAACAGACCAATACTTATTAAACATTTTGTATGATATTTCCTGTGCTGATTTGTACTCCTTGTCTAATAATTGCAAATATTGTTGCTTATCAGTCTCCCAATTAATCGTCCAAGGGTATGATTGTTGTTCCTTTTGTTGATTCTATCACCTACCTGTTTTCATATATTCATTATAGACAACTCGATGAAGCTAGTTGCATTTCTAAAATGTAGATATGACTTACCTGTTGCTGCTTTTGTTTTTAATAAAATTAGAGTCCAATTGTCATGAGTAAAGTGTATAGGAAGAAAAGTAAGTTCTTTAGTATTGAAAATGTGCGTAAAGTTAATCAAAGGGTTCATTATATAATGGTTAAGAATTCTGTGTTGAGATTCAGTGCAGCTTGGGGTGCTGTAAGGGGCAACAGGTGCCGCACTCGTGAGATTGTAAGTTGCTGACATTTGCACCCACATGTGTCAGTGTTACTGCACTACACTGCAGGTGGAACTAAGCCTTACAAAAGGTGGGTTAAGTGATTGTTTTATAATACTAATGGTGGTTACT
Source organism: Schistocerca serialis cubense (assembly GCF_023864345.2). Classification (NCBI taxonomy): domain Eukaryota; kingdom Metazoa; phylum Arthropoda; class Insecta; order Orthoptera; family Acrididae; genus Schistocerca; species Schistocerca serialis. The sequence continues at coordinate 531,397,613 of NC_064640.1, forward strand.
AGTGTAATGTGTTCTTAATATCTTAGATAAAGGCGTAGGTAGCTTCTCACGCAACTCTTTACAGGTCATAAAACTTTTATCTCTCCCTTCTTTACAACTCCCGATTAATACATACATAAAGCATTCCCAATCTTGCTGTCATGACAGATTAAACCTTAATTTCAATAGTAGTAATGTTTAAAGAAAGTAAAAATGATCCATTATTTAGTGTAGATATGTCCGTTACTTCCTGCTATCGTCAGATACTGTACTGCGGTCCCACACCTTCAAAATGCAGAGGGCGCAGCTGTCGTTTCTTTGTGCCTGCAGCTGGAGACAACGCAGATGGCCAGGCCTGGTCCAGGCAGGGGGTGGCAAGGGTGGTGTAGAACTGAATAGGCCTTTGTATGTGGGTGGCGGCTTAGCCTTCTTGCTAGCCATGTGGAGAGTCAAGTTCTCTTGGCGGTTACAACACTTTTTCCAAAGTTAGCTTTTATTGCTCACAACAGTTACTCATGGAAGATATTCTTTTATGAGGAACTCAAATGACTTCAATTGTTAGAGCTCATGAAACTATCAGGTTCCAATTATTTTACTTAAACTCTCTGTTCTTCTAAAATTTAGGCAACTGGCAGGTTTTATGCTTCTAAATAAACTGTATTTTGCGATAGCATACCAAACCCAACTCCTTGGCTAATGCGTTTCCCACACAGCTGTCATTTACAGAATAAATACTACGGCAAGGGCTGGCTTTCTTGACACCATATAGATCTGTTTATTAACTGTGGTGGTAATACAACATAGCCTGAGATCGATCTGAAATTCCAACGTTTACTAATCCTGATGGTTTCGACAATGCGTACATGGAAAAAGTTCTCTCTCTCATGATTTTGTTCCTTACTGAAAACTCAAATAGACAACACAAATAGATTACCATCTTTAGATAAGACTAGTATAATGTGTTGGGCAATATTAAGCTGGTGAATTTATTTCGCCATGTGGGATTAGCCGAGCGGTCCAAGGCGCTGCAGTCATGGACTGTGCGGCTGGTCCCAGTGGAAGTTCGAGTCCTCCCTCGGGCATGGATGTGTGTGTTTGTCATGAGGATAATTAGGTTAAGTAGTGTGTAAGCTTAGGGACTGATGACCTTAGCAGTTAAGTCCCATAAGATTTCACACACATTTGAACATTTTTTTGAATTTATTTCTATAACTATCACTTTAGGTTTTCTGGTTAAACTGCAATGTACAAACGTACAAAGGTGTAACGTGGAGCTGAATTAGCGTAACGTGGCGGGTGTGGCGAAGGGTTGTGGCATCGCAGGGAGAGGTGCAGGTGCTGTCCACACTAAAGACAGAGGTGGCTCTCTTGACGGTCAGGAGGGAGGGAAGGGAAGGGGGCTGCGTCGCCAGCTCGCAGGGAGGAGGGGAACTCCCCGCATGTGAACAGCTATAGACGACAGCGGCAGTATCTACATGACTCCTTCCATGGCATTTACTATACAGAAATACGTGGTACCAAAAAAAAAAACTTACCTTGTTGTCTGTTCAACATCGAATTATAAAAACAACAAAATAGCACTTGAGGAAGATTCCTTTCACTTTAGAGTAACATATTTGTTGTTTAACTTGGGTGTACCTATTCTTGTTATTATCGTTGTGTGATCACTTAGCAAAACATACATGTAATAGGGCGTATTTCAAATGACAGGTAGATGGCCGCATGTAGTCACTGATCTACTGGCAGTTACGAAGGCGTCTTACTATCATGATTTTACGGTAAAGCTCTAGCAGCTGTGTTTGTGCACTATTCACTAAATCAACAGGTGAAGTGTGAATCCTTTTGACATATACAAGATTAACTGATTCTTAATTCAGCGTATTCTATTGGCAAGGACAACTTTCCCCTTAGTTCCATAATTAAAGACCATTTGTGTTTTTAATTCTCGACTCCTACGATAACATTACTGGAGACGTTAAATGACACAAGACAAAATGATTACAAAGCTTCAATCACTCCCATTAACATGTGACATCATAAATTACCAGTAACCAATGGTTGCCAATTCTTATGTCTGCTTATAACTAACATACACACTTTAAATAAATGTATAGTAATGACAGTGTTCTCCGTCAATTAATCCTCTTGCTACATGCAGGACTTTTCCATCTGTTTACATACCATTTCAGACCCACTTTCTGGAACGTAAATCACAGGGGTTTGACCCTAGAGCACATCTATGTTGTGGTCTAGGCAGTTGTATTACCTTCTTCCTTGCTTTCTTTGGTAGAACTACTGGCATAATAGGCCTGGTTTCGCTGTTAGGTGGGGATGGCTCGGGTCCTTTATACAGCTTCAGTCTGTCAAAATGAATGATCACTGTGCATTATGCTAACTGAATTTCAGAATTTACTGGTGAAGTAAGCCGGATGATATGGTACGGTATGGTCCTTCATAAATAGGTGTAAACTACTTGGTTCTTCCCTTTTTTACTACTGGATTGCTCAACATAACTAGGTCTCCTACTTTGTACTCAGGCATATTTGCTTTTTGATTACTTCTCTTCAACTGTTGGGTAGTGGCTTGGGCATTGCTCCCTCTTACTTTTTTCCAAATGGCTTTTAGATGTCATGCTAGAGCTTTCACATCTTTGGATTTAATTCCAGGGGGCAATTTGTCAATTTCAAAAGGCGAATTCATAGGGCGGCCATATACTGCTTCATAAGGTGAGTACCGTTTAGCTTCATGGACATGGCTGGTACATGCTGACATAACATATTGAACATACCTGTCCCAGTCAGAGTGATGTTTATTGACATAGTAAGACAGCATGCACATAACGGTGTGGTGGACTCGCTCCAGGTGACCGTTCGCTTTTGGGTGGAACGGTGTCGTCCACCACTTTTTAATTCGCAACAACCGACAAACTTCTGTAAACAATGCAGACATGAAATTCATACCTTGGTCTGTGAGTACAGCTTCAGGACTTCCGTATGGTAACACCAAATGGGTGCCAAAAGACCGCGCTACTGTTTTAGTGGACTTATCCAGTATAGAAATGAGAATCAAGAACCTAGAAAAATGATCTATAAGGGACAAAATATACAGATTATTTTGGGGGCTCACAGGGAAAGGACCAACAATATCTGCTGCTACTACAGCCCAGGGATAAGTGGCTTCTGGTACCTGCTGTAAAGGCACTTTCGTTCGAGGTGGCAATGACCTCTTAATGCAAGGTAGACAATTTTGAATATACTTTTGCACGTCTTTCCGTCTTCCTGCCCAGAATTAATGGGTGGCTATTCAGCAATTTGTGGCATGAAGGCCATTATGATATGCTTGCAGGCTATTGTGAGATTGTGCGACAATCTTGGAATGTAATTCTTTAGGGACCACTGCCTGTTTACCCAAGGGGGTCTTTCAATACAAATTTCCATCTTCAACGGAAAATTCAGGCAAAGCCACATATTTCTAACATTCGACATCTCTTTGCTGTGCTTCCCTTAATTCTTCAATAGAAACATCATTAGCTATGATCACTCTGACTTTTCTTTCGGCTTAATGTGTCCGTGTTTTGATGTAACTTGTGTTTTACCTCATACTCAAATTCGCTCAATTTCAAAGCCCGACAAGTTAGCCTGCTACTAGGGTCTTTTAAGCTCAATATCCACTGTAATGCATCGTGATCAGTGATGACTGTAAATTTTCTCCCGTACAAACAACATCGGAAATAAGTTACACCAAACATGAGTGCGAGAAGTTCCTTCTCAGTTGTGCTGTAATTTGACTTAGCTTTATTAAGCTGTTGAGATGCATAACCAATTGGTCGTTCTTTGCCCTCTATCTCTTGTGATAGAATGGCTCCTACTGCATAATCTGAGGCATCTACTGACAGTATGAATGGTTTTTCAAAATCCGGGTATGCTAGTACAGGAGATCTAGTTAAAACATGTTGAATTTGTTGCATAGCTTCATCACATTCTTTGGTCCAAATGAAACTAACTCCTTTTTTTCAATAATTTAATCAGGGGCTTAGCAATGATAGCATAATTATTCACAAAACATCTATAGTAGTTTGCAAGGCCTAGAAGTGACTGTAGTTCCTTGAAATTTGTCGGTGTTGAAAATTCCCTTACTGCTGTGGTCAAATGGGGATCCGATTTCATACCTTCTCCACTTATTATATGACCTAAATATTGTACTTGTGACTGGGCAAATGCACACTTTTCTAATTTTACGCTCAAATAAGCTCCTTTTAATCTTTGCAAAACATCCCTCAGACTTTCTGCATGTTCTTTTATCGTTTAAAGAAAATAATAATGTCATCTAAATACACCAAGCATGTTGTAGGTTTCAACCCACGCAGCAGCAAATCTGCAAATCTTTGAAAAGTAGCGGGGGCGTTTCTCAAACCAAATGGCATTCTTACAACTTCATACAATCCTGTAGGTACAACAAAAGCAGTTTTATGGCGGTCCTGGGGTGCAACAGGGATCTGACGGTACCCAGAACACAAATCAAGGGCAGTAAAATACTTACAGTTGCGCAATCGGTCTAATGTCTCATCAATGCGCAGTAACAGGTACGTGTCTGGTGTGGTTACCCAATTTACTGACCGCATATTGACACATAGGTGATAGGCTTTCTCCTCATTTACTGATTTCTTTGGTATAACGACCACAAGAGACACCCACACACTTGAGGAGGGTTGTATGATTCCTGCAGCTAATTGCTGCTGAATCATATCTTCAACTACAGACTGCAAATGGTATTGTATACTGTAAGGTTTTTGTGGAATTGGCAGAGCTTCTACAGTTGGAATTTTGTGCTGAACCAAATTCGTAGCCAGTAGAAACTGCCTCTCTTCAAACAACCACGAAAATTTCTCTAATACTGGCTGCAACATCCTTTTCTCTTCCCTGTTTAAATGACCTAACTTCTCTGCTAACTGACTCCTTAACGTCGACGCAACATTGCGCACTTCTCTAACAGAACATTTCTTTCTTCTCCTACCTTTTTCATCTTTACTTCACTGCTTCTCAGCTCCTCCTATTTCCTCAAACATTTCCTCTCCATTGGCAACAATAGTACCCTTTGGTATTACAACACCTTTTACACCAAAAATATCTATACTTACTGGTATCACAAAACCCTTCTGTTTCCTTTCTGGTCAGCAGATACTTCTCTATATATGTAGTGACTGGTGATATAAAACATCATTCTGGGTGAGCAGGTCAACCAAAATGTCTGTCTTAGGCTATTTTTTTATTTTTGACATCTATCCAGAGAATTTTTCCACTTCTGCCTTTTATCTTTGTAGGGTCAGTGGTTTTTATCGCCCACATCTGCCGTTTTATGGGAGACTGTGAATGGTGCCTTTCACAGCTCCCTTGCATCTGACAGGGGTGCCCACTGCCAAATTGGTGAATTGCTTCACCGAACTGCACAGTTCGCATTTGATAATCCACTATCCCCTGATAATGGTGCAGGAAGTCATTTCCTAGTATGATGTCAAATTCACCCTTCTTTAGCCTTACTACTTCCATCCTCTGACTATATTTACCCTCATCTATTTGCAGATTCACTACACACAAACCTGTAGGGACAATTAATTCCTCTCCAGGGCCACTGATATGGAATCGGGGTGGCTGTAACACCCTTTGATCATTTTTCTCCACAAGAGCACCAGTATCAACTAAAATTCTAACTATTTTGTTCCCGAGTATGGGAACTAGGCTAACGTGTTCCACCTCTTTACATTTTCTAGTCTTCAGCAGGTGTATTATTTTTGTCGGGGGCGCGGGTGGGTGGCGGAACCTTCCCCCCACGCGCTTCCCTGATTCGACCCCACATTGCGGAGGTGGCCGCAAATCTGATTAGAAAATAGTGGCTTTGTGGGACAAACATAATTAGCAAGGCCTACTCTCTGGCAAATAGCGGAATATGGCGCCCAACATCACACTGTCGTATGTTTGGGTCTCCCACAACGCTGGCAAAATACTTCCCTTGCTGGAACCGGTACTGGGTCCAGCGGGCGCAGTGTGGCAGCACAAAAGCATAATTCCTCTTTGTGTACAATGGCTAAATGAACAGCTTCAAATAGAGAAGTGGGGGACGCTGCTTTGAGTTCTCCTCTGATGCGGGGGCCATATCGCGAACAAATGCATCAATTGCACACGCTTCCGCCTCTGAGTGCAAAATTCTATTTTCACTGGCATTTTCTCCTAGCTTGTAGGTATGACAAGTATGGCTCATAGACGATCTGCAAAGGCTTCAAAATCCTCATTAGGCTTTTGTCTAATGGTTGATAATTGATCTCTGTAATATCCAGTACCTCTGATATCGGAATAACGCGTAGTCAATCCGTGGGCCAATACTTCAAAATCGTGCGTGTCATGCAATTCGTCCACCATTTCTATAAACATTCGTGATTCCCCTGTCAACTTCTGTCTGGCTACATCGACCAATAGATCATCCGGCCAGGCATATGTGCGACCCACATCACGAATATTTTGTAGGAACATAGCCACATTTTCGTGGGACTTCCCAGAGAAGGTGAGGATGAAATCAGCCGCAGGAAAATTGCTTACAATTGCAATGTTAGCAGAAATTGTGGCATTTGCATTAGTGACAGAACTGGTGTTAGTTGCCACTGTTTGAGCATTTGTTACCGGGGTGGAGCTAGCCACAAGTAGGGAAGTTCACACACTAGCTTCCAGCATCTGTTTCAACACGCGGTTTTGTTCACGTAGCTCCTGGTTTTGTGCGAATAATTGGTGCATTTGTGCATTTATGGCCTCAAGCAGGTCTTGCGAGGCAGCTGCCTTTGTGGGATTATCCCGTTCCATCGCTCATGTTCCCATCGGCACGTTTACAAATTTAAGGAATGCTAGTGACAAAAAATTATTGTTACAGAAAGGGATGGCCACAAAGTTTCCTAGTCCAGTGGTGGATGATCGACGAAGTTAATGTTGAAAAAATTGCAGTGATTTACATAGTAATGGAGTCAGTGCAACAGATTGGTGGCGGAAGTGGCAGCAGCGTGATGGAGTGGCAGCGGCGGATGGTGTGCCGGCAGGCAGCGGCAATGACCAGACCCTCGGGCGACGGCAAATGTGTTGGTGGCGGACAGTGCTGGTTTGATGGTTCACGATGGTGGCAGGACCCTGGCGCGTCGGCAACAGTGGTGGGCAATAGTGGGCGGTGCAGCGGCGTGCTGGTGATGGCTGTCGTGGCGACAGATGACGGCAGCCTGGCCGGTCATGCAGCACAGGACCTTCGCACCCAGGCAACGGCTAGTGCGGTGGTGTCTGGCTGACGTGGCTGACTAGCGTGGGCTGCCTCACTGCAGTGCGCGCCCTGTGTGTGTTTACTGGTGCAGCCATGCCTGCATGGAGCAAACGTAGCAGTCGGTTGGCACATTCCATGCACGAAGTGCAAGGCGTCTTGCCAGAAATAATTTAGTGTAGCAACAAAGTCACTACGGGAACGCATCCACTCTTCTGACACCAGCTGTACAGGATGGGTGGTTGGGAAGGCGGTGGGCATTATGGAATGAGCAGGACAAAATTTTGATAAAGGGCATTTATTGGCGAAAACATGTTCAAAAGGGGTCACATAGCCAGGCCTAGGAAGGCGAGTGTGAACCAGAGCGTAGAGTTTGGCGAAACATAGATCGCGAAGCTAACAAAAGTTGGCGTGTGCCAATCGGGCCAGTCGGAGCGGCATGCCGGCTGTGAAAACTAAGTCCCCACTGCCTCAGCACCAGGAGATGTGGGAGATGTTCACTGTTACAGGGCACACGCCGAGGAGAGTGGGAAGACAAGAGAGTGGGCCCTACGACGGGTGGCTGGGTATATTCGATGCACCATGCTGCTTCCTCTGCCCTGATTGGTCAGGACCGAGAAACCTGCAGGGGCATCAATGGAACTTTCCAGAGTTTTGCCTGCTAAGTGACACCTGGGGTGGAATTACCTCACAAGCACATGAGGGAGGCACGTGATCAAGGTGCCCTTCCTCGGTGTTGGCTTCCTGTTACTACACTGTGGGACGAAAGAATTTACAGGCAGCTAACACTGCCGGCTGTGGCTTGGTCGTAATGGAAAAATGAAGTTCCCGTCTGAAAGCTCATATAATAAAGTAAAATCCCCTACTGTCTGGCTCATCCTTTACAGTGGGTTACCTGAGATTGAGGCAAAGATAATTATGGATGCAGAGGATGTGTAGTAATGGTAATGCCCATGCACACATTTCAGAGAAACTGGTGATGGAGGGAATGATCCAAATATCTTGGGTTGTGAAGCAGCCATTGAAATTGAGCATGTTGTGCTCAGCTGCATGTTGTGCCACTGGGTGGCCAGCTTTGTTCTTGATAACAATTTGATGATGGTCATTCATCCTGGTGGACAGTGGTTGGTAATCATATTAGTATAAAGGCTGTTCAGTTTTTGCAGCAGAGTTGTTATATCATATGGCTGCTTTCAAAGGTATTTCTGATGGGGTAGGACAATCCTATGGCAGGGCTTGAACAGGAGATACTGAGTGGTTGGATTTGGTGGATATTGCACCTTTGTCTGTCATTAGGATGTGAGTGCTATGGCAAGAGGATAAGGTGGAATTGGCATAGGGAGGGACTAGGATGTTGTGAAGGTTGGATGGGTGAAGGAACACCACCTTAAGAGATCTGGAAGAATCTTGAGTAGGACATATCTAATTTCAGAGCAGGATGAGAGATAATCAAAGCCCTGATGCAGGATATGGTTCAGTTGTTCCAGTTGAATGTAATATTGCATGTTCATGGGGTGCCCATTTGTAGCTGATTCTTGAGGATGGTGGCAGTGCCCTCCTTATCACCCAATATCCATCACCAGATGTTTGATTATCTTTCATACTGGCCTGAAATGAGGGACATGCTACCCAAGATACTGGAGTGGTGTTCCATCACCTTCCCAACCTACACAATATCGTAGTCCATCCCTATGCCATTCCCACTCCCAACCCCTTGCCAAAGGGATTATATCATTGTGGCAGACTGAGGTGCAAGACCTGTGAAAGGAGCCATGTAATATACCAACTCCATTGCAAGCACTGCAGAGCCTTTCATTTTGGTATGACTACCAGACAACTGTCCACCAGGATTAATGGTCACTGGAAAACTGTTGTCAGGAACAAAGTTGACCACCTGGTGGCACAACATACAGCTGAGCACAATATGCTCAAGTCCAGTGCCTGCTTGACAAACTGAGTCATCTGGATTCTTCCCTCCACTACCAGCTTCTCTGAATTGCACAGATGAGAGTTATCCTTACGACACATCCTCCACTCCAATAATTATCCTGGTGCAATTTTAGGTAACCCGTGGTCCCCACACCCTCCACCCAACAGCTTCCACTTTCTCCATCATGTCCCCCCTTTCCCAATTCATGTCCCCATGATACCTCTAGTGTGTGCTGCTTCCCACTGGCCATTACATCCCTCCCTCCTGCATTCATAACCAGAAAACCAGCTGCCTCTCTCCCAGCTGCTGGCCGCCCACAACCAGATCCTCTCCCTGCCTCTGACCTCCCTCTCCCTTTAGCCACCTCCCCCCGCCCTTGATATTACCTCGCCCCAACATCCCACAACCAGTCCACCTGCCTCAAATAGCAATGACCCTGTCAATCTAGCTATCATCGTGTAGAGACATAGACTTGTGTATGGGTGTTAGTGAAGGTTTGTGTGTTTGTAGAAGATTAGATAATATATTTATACAAGTTTTATGAGGTTCACCTGCATGTGTATTACTTACATGTCTTTTTGGCCTGATGCAATGATACACAGTGCGTTTATGGTAGATGCTCATAATTACTTGGCTGTTACATTTGTAATATAATAAAGATTAGTAAATAATATGTTAAAAAATAAATGTGTTATGTGGATTGACCATTAAGATAGTTAACAATTAATATTTACAACTTCAAGAGAGATCCATTAAAACAGGTAAGCCACCATGTTTGAGAAATAGGATCCTAACAATAAGCAAGGGGAACAGTCCTGCACAACATGTGACTGTGATGTCAGTACTTGTTCTTTCCATCCAAGTGACATTTGCACAAAGGATGGGCATAGAGCAAGAGTTTGTAAGTTCACTTACCTGTCTGAATGTGTGCCTGGTAAATTTTCTTTGTCTTCATTTTCCATAGGTCCACTTATTGATTGTTAGAAGCTTTTTGTAAATATTAAATAATATAACATTAAGGTTAGTTAAGATTAGATACATATCTGATCATAGTTCTTTTTATGATGATCAGCTTTTGTATAGTAAAATTCATAGTTGTAAGAATAAATGTCAGTAAACCACTGTTATGAGAAAACTTATACTTAATTATCCTTCTACACTGAAAAGGACATGCAAAATTTACCCGTATGTAGCTCTGGATTGTGGTTAGTGGTCTCTTTCGTACATTTGCCTACATATACCAATAACTGTTTGCCACTTCCGTGCTGATGTGTAACTGAAACTAAGGTTCAGTCAGAGCAATATAATGTGGCTTCTTTCATAATTTGTATGTGCATACCATTATTAAACGTTACTGTGTGTACCCTATTCTTGATAGAGTGCTAGGCCTGTGTGGCAATTTTTTCTAGTAATTGTTTAATAACAGTGTCCGGCTAGAAACCTCATCTGTGCTCTTCACATATGTTAAGTGGATCTTAAGACTCAAATGATAAACTGATGTCTGTGCTCTCTGGTATCTTCATGTAAACACATGAAGAAACATTAAAAACAGACTAAAAGCCAATGCGGTATCTTGCTTCCTCAGTACCACCATATCTACCTCAAGATCCTGGAATCTGAGTCACTTTGTATTGCCTCCAACTACAGAGACCTGAAAAATCTCAGCTTGATGCCATTGCCATCTGACACCATACATAGCCAGTTTGGCAGAGATGGATGGTGTAAAATTCCATAGTACCTGCAATGGGACTATGAGATTCAAAGTAAGTATGTTGTGACCCATGTTGGTTTACATCAAATAAACAAGTGTCAGATGTGGAGTCCAGACATCTATGCCTGGCTGCATACCTTAAATAAGAAGTAAGGTGCTTTAGAGTATGAAAGACATATTTTTCTCTCAGGAGATCTAGCAGGCCACATCTCAGGTTTCAAGTGCCAGATTAGTTTTCTGTGCTCATTGGTGTGATTATATAAACACATGAAGAAGTACTAAAGGCAGTCATAAAGGGCTCCAAGATTCTCTTTTCCTTATGAAAACCATCATAGCTACCTCCTCAGTCTGAGATTTGAATCATTTTCCTTCCAACCACAGAGACCTAAGAAACCTCAGCTTGACTCTCATCACCATTTCACCCCCATACATAGTCACTCATGTGCCAGAGATGGATGACCTAAAATCCCATGTCACCTGCAGTCTGATTGTGAGATTTAAGTAAGCACATCATGATCAACATCGAGTCACAACATATAAACTAGTGTCAGAAGTTAGGGATGAATCAGCTTGAACTCTCAAGGCAGATGAGGTACAATGAACAGGCTGAGCATTGCTTTTTATTATTCAATGGGAACAAATCAAGAAGAAGGAGAAAAGAGGATGAAACTGGCAGACTGTCTGCTGTCCCATGTTGCAGAATTATTAGACAGCTGCTAGCGGCCCACTGTAGTACACAGCGGAAACATGGTCACAGCAGTACGTCCACTTAGGTCATGGGAGACAACACCTGATGAAGTGGCATGAATGTGCTGACAATACCATATTCCAACGTTATGCATTCATGCACCATCAATGCAGAGCCATCTGTTGGACCAATGAATGTGGTGAGTGAATCACAACATAGCATTGTAGTGGGGTCTACAGCTCTGAGAAAGGACGAAAAATACCCTAATCTGAAACTAGAGGATAGTAAGCCCGTGCCATGCAGATAGTCTTATCTGACATGTTTAAGCTAATTCACAAAGTGTCTGATGGGAACAAAGATGAAATCAGAGAATTTGTAAACAATTGAGACATAATATTTGAACTAATACCAAGCCATAGTTGTAGAGTGTAATTAAAATTTGTTAAAAGTAGGATTACAGGAGTAGCAGAAATGAAGCTGCTCACATAGGATTTGACCATGAGTTGGACAAATGGGAAGGGAATGTTATTGGAAAACTATGAGTCAAAACATACTGTGAATTATCATGTGTGTCTTTTATTCTCTAACAGACAGAGTACTGTCAAAATTATGGCTGAATGGGCAAGTTGCATTGATACATTGCAGCACCAATTCCAAGAAGCTACTCAGGGAGTAATGAGGGAAGCAGACATTCCAGGAAGAGAAGATCTAATTGGGAAGCAGGTCCAATCAGTATTCATACAGGAAATCAAAGATGAAACTATTAAAACAGTTGAGAGAACAAGAGGCAAGAATTTAACATCAGTCCAATCAAAGCATCTAGCATTAACAGAAGAAGCCTTTAATGCCTCTTGTAAGAAAAGTTCAGTGAATACAGCCACTTGGAAGGTTATTTTTTAAGTTAAGAGGGGAGACCAGCACACAAGGAATTTCACTGCCAGGAGATATGTCAGGAAAATAGGCACAGTGAAGTCAAGTTGTAGGGGAGCAGAGAAACAGATACCCAATCCTCTGTCACAGCTGAGAATGATAGAGGAAACAGTATATAGAGGTCATCACAGGGAAACTGGAAGAATGTGACCTACTGTATAACAGCAGTTCAATCTTCGAGGACATTCAGAACTGTGTGACAAAGCAATAACCATGACAAATTACGTTTGTGAAGAACCAGGATACTTAGCCTGATGGTGTAATGCCAATGCTAGGCCAGCAAGTAGAATACTCTGAAAACAGATAATGAAAGAATGGCATGAATATGCCATCAGTCTGTTCCAGTAAACTGCACTCAGTAGACTGCCAGGGCAAGAATGACTTCACAAACATAAAATATATGTAGGGGCATTTTGAAACTACGGGTTTCATAGTAGATAGTGTAGCTCAAGTTAGTTTAATGAAGGAATCAGCACTGAAGGATATTATGGGCAGTAACGCTGCAGAAAGAATAAAATTTAAAGGCAGCATGAAAGAAGTAATGGAGACACATTGACATGCAGTGTTAACATTGATAAAAGATAATGCTGATGATGGTCATAATGATAATAATGATGATGATGATGATGATGATGATGATGCATGTGTGTTGTGTGTGTCTGTGTGTGTGTGTGTGTGTGTGTGCCACATAACTTCTATATAGCACAGGTTAAGTTAGATGTCTCATATGAAGGAATCTTAGGTAGAGGCTTCTACAAGAGTTTTAAAAATCAAAAAGTTGCTATCTATGGCTCAAGGGCAGACCACTGCAATTACAGACAGATCAGGAGCTGAACTATTGGATCTTGCAGACCAGAATAGAGCTGTGAGGAGAGTAGCATTTTCCCAAGCAATGCACATTGGACAGTCGAGATAGATGGACTGTGAGGTCAAATGCAAGAGCAAAAGCATCAGTATAAATCAAGGTAGAATCAGGAGCAGTACTGAGTGGGAAGAGGGATCTCTGGAGCACAGAACTGGAAGTAATGAGAATCACAGGATGCTGTATCTTTGGGTGATGAGGAACAAAGCAGGGCAGCTGACAGGAGGGAAAGAATGCTGGTGTGATCTTGTGGCAATAGGACCATGAGAGGAAAAGAATTCAAGGATTAAGGTGCTGACCACAGACAACAATGGAGAGGTACTAGTCGCAAATGGGTGTGTATTTGCCTGCAGCATTGGTGACTGAGCAGAGAAACACTTGTGTCATGAGTATTTTGAATATCATAGAAGAAAATCTTCTGTTGGGACGCCACAATGTGAAGGTAGGTACAGTACCTGAGGTGGAAGAATTTAAATGACAACAACATTAGTACTGTATATCTGCTACACCATGCTGACAAGATTTCAGATAGCTTAGGAAATGTCAAATACTTCACCACTTTAGATTGTGAAAGATACTGTTGAAAGAGGAGATAGAGAAAAAGGAACCTTTTCTACTCCAGAAAGACATTATGAATAAAACATATTACCAATTGTAATAGCAGATAATGGAGTCATTTTTCAGAGACTGATGAGCACAATTCTACCAGACTTCAAGGACACAGAATGTTCATATATTTAAATAATGTAGTTGTGTTGGGGTCTATGTTAGAAGAACAGAAAGCCAGAGAAAGAAAAATATTGAGGAGGTTCTGTTGCATAACCAAAAATGGTAGGTTGACAAGTGTGAGTTGCTACAGAAGGAAGTGACTTACTTAGGGCACATAATTATAACAGAAGGAACTCTCAGAAGATGAGTGAAACAGAAAATATTTCAGGCCTCTACTCTGAAACCGTCAAAGAGCCTTTACTGACAGCTTGTCGAAGACTCCAGTCAAATAGTGAAAACATTACACGATGAATTACTGAAGCAGGGAGCAAACTATGAGTGGTCAACATAACAGGAAGCAGCTTTTCAAGAATTAAAAGAAAGAATAACTAGCCCTACATCTTACAGCATCCCTTTTTTACAATGCTGTTCATAATCACAACAGATGCCGGCAAGGAAGTGATCAATGCCTAACTGACTCAGGGAGAATTAGGACAGGATTGTGTGCAGTTGGCTGTGGTACAGTTGAGTGTGAACTCTTAGCCATAGTGTGGGCAGTGAAGCACTACTGACCTTACATGTACATAAGGGAATTTATGATATGTACTAATCACAAATCCTTGAAATGGTTAGCACATATAATTGATCCATCATTGAGACTAATGAAGTTTTGAAGTGAACTGACACAATACAGTTTTGAGATTAGATACAAGAAATCACAAAACACAGTAGCAGGTGGATTTTTATACATGCTATAAGACTTGGCTGCAGCCAATAGGAGTGTGGAAGAGGTCAACAAGGAACAAAAGACAGCTGCAATCAATGGTTAGTAAAGGGGAGAAATTAGATATTTTTTAGCTATATCGTGAAACACTGGCAGATGACATCAAGGACCAGACACAAATACAATCATCTTAAAAGATTTATGTTATGGAGAAATATGAAAAAAGACATAGAAGAGTATATTCAGAGTTGTGAGAGTTCTCAGAAAGATAATATGAGGCAGAATAAGATCAAGATGCACTTAATACTGAGTAAAATACCTAACAAGGTATTCATTCATTGAGACATCAATGTGGTTGGCCCACTTAAGACAACAGGAAAGAGAATAGATACATCATAATGTTTCAGGATCTCTTCACAAAATTCATTGTAGCAGAGCACATAGCACAACACGATGCACACGCAATAGCATGAGTCTTAGTATAGAAGATTGTGTGCAATTGTGGAATACCATCAGTATTACTGAGTAAGCAAGGGACAAACTTCCTAAGTGACATTCTAAAGAGAGAATGTCATTTACTGAAGACCAAGAAAATTCAATTTTATACATACCACCCACACAGGAATGGAGCACTCAAATGAATGCATTGAAAGCTAACAGAATATCTGCATATCATATGGGAACAAACCAGAAAAACTGGGATGAATGGGTGCATTTTGCCAATTTTATCTATAACTTCACACCACATTCATCATCTGGATTCACCCCATCACACCCATTTTTTATAAGGGTATGCAAGAGTCGCAGGAGCTACAGTGGGCTGTAATTGGAAACCACACATTCCCATCTATGAATTAGCAATCACCGCCATCTTCATAGCCATAGGACTAATACTGAGATGTATCAAACACAGCATACAGTACAGAAAGTTGCAAGAAGAGAAGATTTATGATCATGTGCTTGTGTATTGTGATGCAGTTCATTGCAAAATCTCACAGTACTACTATGATGATTACATAACATAACTTAACAAGGGATGCACCACATGCATCAGATGCCAAGGTTATTTTAATCAGGAATGTAAGGAAAAGACTAAGGGAAACTATGATCACATGCAAAATTGAGGCAAGAGACAGATTTTCATTACTGATGAATGTTTGAAATAAGGATGACAAAGAAATATTAAGCCCCTGGTGAGAGACTCTTCTGGTTGTGAGGATCTGAGGACCAAATGTAGTGCTCCAATTTATGAATAATTAGTTAATAATGGTACATGCAAAACAGATTAAAGGAACTCTTTTAATTTAGTACATGGAAGGCTGTGATAAGATCAAGTTGGTGAGTTCCAATATATAAGGAGGAAGAACAGGCTAAATTCTACCTTCAACCAATTAAAGAGGGTCTTATGTACTGGAATACCTAGAATATAGATGACAGTGTCATTGAGATAGTCCTTGGAGGGCAAGCTGATCCCCAATCAGTTTGCCGCTATTAGCCTAACCCTGACAGCAGTAGCAAACAGGAGAGATATGGCAGCATATGTATGACATAGAAAATAATTTATGATAACAGAAAAATGTTTCATAGACCAAGAGATCTAAATCAAGAACATACATTTCTGTCAATGTGGGAAAATCACCACTACTCTCATTAACACAAAAGTAATTCTTACAAGGGAACCTCCCCATCGCACCCCCCTCAGATTTAGTTACAAGTTGGCACAGTGGATAGGCCTTGAAAAACTGAACACAGATCAATCGAGAAAAGGGAAGAAGTTGTGTGGAACTATGAAAAAAATAAGCAAAATATACAAACTGAGTAGTCCATGCGAAAGGTAGGCAATGTAAAGGAGAATCTGAGCTTACGAGCGCCGTGGTCCCGTGGTTAGTGTAAGCAGCTGCAGAACGAGAGGTCTTTGGTTCAAGTCTTCTCTCGAGTGAAAATTTTAATTTTTTATTTTCAGACAATTATCAAAAGTTCAGGCACTCACACATAATCAACTTCACTCTCCAAAATTCCAGGACATGTTCAGATTTGCTTGGACATAAGCAGGATTTGACGGTCTACACACGGAAACATTTGAAAACGTAAAAAACATATGTTTTGACAGAGCACAGGGAAAACTGTGCGACTGTGAAACTGTTGCATTCATTTATTGCAGTTTATGTGACAAACTCTTATGTTTTCATCACTTTTTTGGGAGTGATTATCACATCCACAAGAAAACCTAAATCGGGCAAGGTAGAAGAATCTTTTTACCCATTCGCCAAGTGTGCAAGTTAGGTGTTTTCCTGTGGAGGAATCGGTTGACCTATGACCTTGCGATCAAATGTTTTCGGTTCCCATTGGAGAGGCACGTCCTTTCATCTACTAATCACACGGTTTTGCGGTGCGGTCGCAAAACACAGACACTAAACTTATTACAGTGAGCAGAGACGTCAATGAGTGAACGGACAGATCGTAACTTTGCGAAAATAAAGAAAGTAAAATATTCACTCAAGGGAAGACTCGAACCAAGGACCTCTGATTCCGCAGCTGCTCACGCTAACCACGGGACCACAGCACTCCTCAGCTCACATTCTCCTTGATGTTGCCTATGTTGCGCATGGACTACTCAGTTTGTATATTTTGCTTATTTTTTCATAGTTCTACACAACTTCTTCCTATTTTCTCAATTGATCTGTGTTCAGTTTTTCAAGGCCTATCCACTGTGTCAACTTATAACTAAATCTGAGGGGGGTGCGATGGGGAGGTTCCCTTGTTAGGTATATCAAACACAGCAACCTGTGCAAGAAGCTCCGAGATGAGAAGTGTTATGATCATGTGCGCATTAATTGTGATCTGGCTCTTAGGAAAATCTTGCAAGAAGTGTACCCCCTAAGTGAATTTCTCCCTTTCCCCAGTGTTTCACCACCAGAGACATAGAACTTCAGATGAAAAAAAGGGAAAAGATGTGATTACCTATTTGTGTCTCAGCAATGTGTTAATAGATAAACCTGTAGACTACATTTATATTTTTGAGTGAAATTGAGAGAAACATTCTGCTGGGATGGGAAGCGTAATGACCAAGTCATTAAGGTTTCCAGAAAAATACTAGTAACAAGCCGTGTGCCTTAGAGTGAGATTAAGATTGCCAATGACTTTTGCAAGTTAGTTATGCGTTCATATGTGTTAAGAAATTGTCAGACCACGAAACCAGCCGTGACTGACCATAGTATAAAATCTGGCCACACTATGGCTTACAACTACACAAAGATATGTAGGCAATCTTCCTCCTATTGTGACTGCATGGTTGAAGCAGTCTGTATATTAGGGCCTAAGTTGGTCTAATTAATAAAAATAGCAGTGTTGAATTCAGCCTGTTTTGGAACCCTGCCTTGAGCCTAGAAAAAGAAAAACATTTCTACACAGTGAGATCCACTCCCAGCAGTGATAGAATGGACAATGGATACCAGTTCTTGGAGCTGGGCACTGTTACCCCTCCACTGCCACCATCCAACACAGCAGCTGCATACATAGCAATAGAATAAGAGTGATAGAGATGGTAATGGCCAACATTTGTAGGGTGCTGACAGGAGGCAGAAGAAAATGAGTCTGTTTGCTAAAATATTGTGGATTCATTAAGGCATGACCTACCCAGACCAGAGAATTTCACAGTATTGCCAGTAACCTGTGGCATATTTGATAACAGAGTAGAATCCTGGTTCAGGCACAAGTTCAAATGGTTCAAATGGCTCTGAGCACTATGGGACTTAACATCTATGGTCATCAGTCCCCTAGAACTTAGAACTACTTAAACTGAACTAACCTAAGGGCATCACACAACACCCAGTCATCACGAGGCATAGAAAATCCCTGACCCCGCCGGGAATCGAACCCGGGCGCGGGAAGTCAGGCACAAGTGTTTCATGGTACAAGGTTCTGCACACATTTTTTCCCGTTATGCATATTACCGAATTAACGTAACAACACCATCAATTGCAGTTGCAGTGGGTATTAGATAATTGAGATTGGAGTTTGGATCAATGGAAACAACCTGCCTGATTAGATGAATAACATTTTCCGTTGCACCAGCTTGATAACTGCGTCCAGAATAGACCATCATCCAGATGAGTGGCTGCTCAAAACATGCACCATCCCACGATTGCAGACTGACTGGACCAGTAATATGCTGTTTGGAACATTAACTTGTGATTCCATGGGACCTGTGATAATAACTGGAAGCACCATGAGAACTGTGGGATATGTGAACACTACTGTGGACCACTGGCATCCTTCTTGCTTGATGTCTTTCCTGATGGCTGTGATATACTACTGCAAGGTAACTGGCCATGTTACAAGACCAGTAGAGTTTGATGATCATGATACTGAACTCACATTTAATTTTTGGCCATGACATTTGCCTGATCTGAAACCAATGAAAGACATCATCAATCCTATCATGTGCCAGCTCTGCATCCATGAATGATTGGCCTGTAATTCATGGAAACTGCATGATGAGTGCATAGACTTCTGGTTTTACCTACCTTCAGAAACCTACCAAGGGCTTGTCAAATCCATGTTACACAGAACTGCTGCTGAATAGCATTCTAAAGATGGACATGTTAATAAGCCAAAGGGCATAATGTTTTTGCTCGTCAGAGTATATCAGAATGGCTGGATGGATATTATAGCCGCTATCTTCCCAAATATAAGACCAGTCTGTTTAAAACCTGATTCAGTTTATGTCTATTGTACAGGTATGTGTTTTTCTTATTTTCTTGCAAGAAAGTTACATTAATTTCTGAGCACTAGTCACTGCACACACTATACACACATCATTTCATCCTTTAAAAATCTGTTGCAACATATTGTGGGTTTTTCAGCACTAATAACTGCACACACACACGCACACACACACACACACACACACACACACACACACACACACACACACACACACACACACTACTGACTGGCAACAGATGTTGATAATGTTTGATTTGCATTTTGTATACTACAAGTTTTCATTTAAAACTAAAAAAACTAAACTCCTCCCATACAGGCCATGAATGCCCAAAGGTATCGACTGGCTGCCGTGTCATCCTCAGCCCACAGGTGTCACTGTGTCACTGGATGCGGATGTGGAGGGGCATGTGGTAAGCACACTGCTCTCCTGGCCGTATGTCAGTTTCTGAGACCGGAGCCACTAGGCCTCAATCAAGTAGCTCCTCAGTTTGCCTCACAGGGGCTGAGTGCACCTCGCTTGCCTACAGCACTCGGCAGACCGGATGGTCACCCATCCAAGTGCTAGCCCAGACTGCACTTAACTTCGGTGATCTGACTGGAAACGGTGTTACCACTATGGCAAGGCCGTTGGCTCACAAGTTTCCATTTAGTTGCCTGAACGATTGAGTCACCACCCCTCCATAATGAGTGAAACGTTGAGATCAGAAAGAGGATAAGATGTTTGGCTAAGATATTGCAGAGTTTTGATGTAAAGTTAAAAAAAAAAAAAAAAAAAAAAAAAAAAAAGGAAAAGGCTTACACTGCAAATCTGTATTTTGAAATGATGTACAAGTTGTATAGTGATGTTGCACTGTAATATTGCAAGAGTAACATATCACGAAACACTGGCTGATCTAGCCCACCACCGATGTGGTTAGAGGATTGTATTTTGTCACTAAATTAATTCCCAATATATGCGGTAATGTTCATGTGAAGTGGGGAAGTGGGGAATATGCCAGTTGCAGGAGTGCTGCACATGTTTGAAGGATACTCAGTGTTAAAAGTTTTCATAGCAAACACTGCAGAGTGTCACATGTCCAACAAGTCTTTTCGGTATTCTATGCATCAGTTGCAATTACTGTAATAGCAATGACCATACTCGCATTTTCCTGAGGGCAGTTTATGAGACTTACAGAAAATCTCGCATGTACACTGGTGTCCAAAATGAAAGCACCAAACTTAAATTTTGCAAGTCTGAATTTATTTTGCCACAAAACAGTATAAACAGGTGAAAGTAAAGAAGAAACAATGTAAAGAATAAAGAATGTAATCAAATGCAACATGCATAACGGTAGGCAAAAATGTTCTCAATTTTTTTTCAACTTAATGGATTTGCGCACACATTCTGACAACTGTTTAATTTGCTCAGTATGGGGTGTGATCACCTCTGGCACCAATACATGCCGGACGATGACAGGACATACTGTGAATGCTGTCATCAATCTCACATTGAGGCAATAACGCTCTTTTTTTCTGCACAGCTGCTCCGAAGTCTTGGAGAGTGGCTGGTGGATGCTGACGTGATGCAACCCATCTTCCTAGTGCAAGCCAAATATGTACTATGGGATTCAAATTTGGAGAGCGAACAGACCATGCCATGAGTGCAATACCTTCCATTTCCACAAAAATACATCAACCATCTGTGCTCTATGAGGTCCATGAATAAGAAGTCAAGGCCCACAGCACCTCACAAAAATGGCACATAGGGTCCCAAGATCTCCTCACAGTACTTGACGGCAGTTAAATCTTCCTTATTGATACGTTCAATTTCATGAAGAGGTGTTTGAGTGATTATCATAATCATTGCCTTCCTTGATATCGATCACTTTCCACAATGTTTCAGTCCCAAAATCATGTTCTATGTGTCCTCCAGATGTGAATCCATCAAGTATCACTGTCCAGGCCAAACTGGGAGTCATCTGTGAAAAGAACTTGGCCCACCATTCAATTGTCCAGGTGGTACGCTGATGGCTCCATTCTAGATGTTCCCTTCTGTGAAGACACGCCAGAGGTAAACAGACAGCGGGTCTCCAACAATAAAGACCACTCTGTTGAAGCTTTCTGTGCACTACTTGCCTCAATACAACACGTCCTGGGTATGATACAAGGTCAGAAGCCAGTTGCACGGCTGTACTAAGGCAGTACTGGCGAGCCCTTACAGCCAAATAACAGTCCACTCTCTCTGACATCACACGTAATCACCTCTTTCCTGGTCTCCAGGATAAAGTTTCAATCTCTATAAACTGTTGCCTCATCCAGGAAACAACAGAACGATTCACATTAAGCCATCAGTCCACATCAGTTACCACTCTTTCCTATGGCCCTCCATAACAGAGCACCTGTAGACGTCTTCTCTGTGCCATACTGAACCGTATGTGACTGTGTACGCATCGACTGTCGATGTGACACTACACTGCAAACACTACCGCACTTGATAAGTGCCCTGCTGTCATTACTAGCATGGTTGTCTGTTGATCGGAATGCCATTTTCTGTGTAGAACACGATTGTAACAACATGCGTTGACAGTTTGTATGATCATGCTATAAATTAGACACAGGAGGGGAAATAGCAGTTTGTTGCTTTAATTTTAGACACCAGTGTACTAATCATTTTAGGATGGGGAAGTAGGAGTTTGTTGCCAGTCAACTAATAATATTGTAATGATTATTTTCTTCAGAGATAGTAGTCAGGTGCCTTCATTCAATACGGTAGTGCTACCTGGCAGAAAATGAGAGCACCCACGATAGTTTTAAAAGCTTGATGGTTGAGGGAGAAGGGGGAGTATGATTCTGATTGGCCCAGAGAAAGGAGGGTGGTGGGGTGGGATGTGCTTGATCCTTAAACTATTAACAATGGTTATCTGCAAAGGAATCCACAGATTCCCTCTGGTGAGCATGTATGTTCCTGCGAGTTACGACTGGTTTGCATAGGTGCATCGCAGAGGAATGGTAGAGGGGAGGGGAAGGGGTACTTGGCCTAAGTGGTGTGTCATCTGCCTGCTACTAGATTGTAGATGAGCAAATTTCTCAATCACACATGGGGAGATGGTCTGGTGTAGAATCAGGAAGACGTGTGGACCTCTCCCATTTGCGGCCTAGTGGCCATGATTGACTGAGGAGTTCCATACGCAACCAGCATCTCACTTATCTCATTTGACATCACAATCCTGGGGAGAGTTTCCCATTATCTAAGTGTGTATTTGTATCAGTCTTTGATATTTCTGCCAACAGCAGGGATCTGTTTGCTGTTATTACTGCAAGCAGGAGATCCCTCATTCATAGTTGATGTAGCAGCATTGTCAGGCACCACACTGGAGAGGATTTTACCACAGTTTTTCGGCAACTGGAGGGTAGTGTGTGTGTGATCATACTCCAAGCATTGGTGTTTATGATTACACAACCACACATGTGAGTCTGGGGGGCGGTTGACCATGATGGTGACATGGTTTTTGGTGGGTTGTTTTCAGTTAAGTATTGACTATCTCTGGAGCCGTAGTTTGTATCACAGTGCAACAAATTCAGTATCTTTGGAACGAGCAATCAAAATTTTATTATGACATCAGGCTATCTATTAATGTGTTGGAGTTTAGCAATTGTGGTGCAGTATTTCTTACACATAAAATACCTTTGGTTAGAAATCGATAGTGCTTATAGAATTTACTACGACATTATTTCTAACACTATGACTTCTCTCTGCCTCTCTCTCGCTCTCTCTCTCTCTCTCACACACACACACACACACACACACACACGCACATACACACACACACACACACACACACACACACACACACACACACACACACACACGCTAGTAGTGGAATGGTGGCTTAGCAATGATACATAAATCAGGACAATGTGGCATGGTTATCGTCTGAGACCATCATGACATTGATACGATGTTGATGAGATGTCATGGCACACATGATGCAATGTTGGGTTAGGGATGGGTGCTTCAGTAATAAAGACAACTAATTTGGGCATATAGTGCATTGCAATTCCTTAGAGGGTCATGATATCAACAGAACATCAGGAACAGTGAGATGGGTCTTGCGTAACTGGACGAAATGCGTAAAATTGTAGAGAACCTGGAATGGGTGAAAAATATGTAAAACTGGGGAAAAATGGAAAATATGGAAAAGTACGCAAAAATGAGAGTACTTACAAAGCTGTGTTTGTGTGGTCTCTGCTGATGCCTCAAATGACATTATATTAAATTGCTATTAACAAACGGAACTTAAGCGAGGTGATATATTGTTACTTGTTTTAAACAAATAGACACATCCTTCCACATCTCCCTGTGCTGTCCATCTCCAGAGTGACCCCACCCACTCAAGTCTCAGTTACAAAAGATTAAGATGGTGATGGGGGGTGGAGGGGGAAGGGGGATGCTAGAGTCACTCGGTCCAGGGGAGGTGGGGAGAGAGGGAGGGGGAAGAAAGGGTTGCTGCAATGTTATTGTGTTCCAGTTGGTTCAGAGATGATTACCAACATTTTTATATCATGTGAGGCAATTGCCAAAGTGATTTGCTGGTAGTTTACCATGGGTGAGGGAGTAGGTGAAACTGAGGAGCCAAGTGTGTACTGATTAATATATCAAAACAATTTGGAGAACATTTTTAATACTTCATTTAACTCACAGAGTATTAAGGTGAGTCAAATTCTGCATATTTTTAAAACTAGTTACATAGCATGTGGACAGTTTAACTATACATTATCGGTCATGCACCATCTTGTACTTTCAAATGGAAGATGGTCTTCTACCATGAAAGACATGTCAACTATTTTCCGTGTCTAGAATATGGGATTTTCTGTTAGTTACCAATAGCTTCTATTTTCAAAATGTTTTTACTTTTAAATGGTTTCTGATAAAACTTTTTAATCTAGTTTCACTTACTGATCGTTGGAGTGTAGTACAGTAATAATGTAACACAAAGACTATTAATACAGTATTGACAATATTTTCTCGACTGCAACACTTTTAAATTTGAATAGAATATTTGTTCCTAGGTACATAACCATATTGTATCTTGGACAGGTTTTCACATTTAGAAATCCTTAGTTGTCCAGAGAAATTTTAACTTCAAAAAAATACTGCAGCACATGTAATGTTAATTTTATCACTGTAAAATGGAATAAGAAAATATATCAAACTTCTATTACATGACTTGATAGAGGCACAGTTCTAAGAAGTGTACAACACTCTCCCCAACTGTGTGTTATGCACAGTAAACTGTAACAAATGCAGGAAACTCACTGTCCTGTAAGTGAATGCAAAATTTTGGAAATTCTGCAGGTGGAATGGGCAACTATAACTTTTCAATTTCTTTTAGATTTGCCTGTTGAACGTTTGATTGTGTTTCTGCTGGGAAACCTATTCGCCAACAGCAGCTCCGTCACTGCCACAGTTCTGCAGTGCGCAAGCAGCAGCACGTCTATCATTTTGATACTTGCGTACTGGTACTTGTCATAATGCCCTCTCTTTATGTTTTGATACATAGCAAAACTGCCCATTTATGACGAAAACAAGGGATTAGAGAAAGTTGTAGTGCGCTGGCAAAAATACAGATAGGCGCATTCTTTTCATTCACTGTATATTCATATTTCATGGGTTGTATAGCTAATTAGGATACCTAACACAGTGGGTCTTCTTTGGTGTCACCATTTTCCAACTTCGATATCTTGGAGGACCCAAGCAGCGCATTTCTGGGCATTTCCCCTCAAGAAAAGTTCAGTTCGCACTCACCACAGCATACTTAGCATTGTCGATGTGCTTCGATGCACTCTGTGTGTCCTGTCACACTTCCTCAAAATGGTTTAAATGGCTCTGAGCACTATGGGACTTAACGTCTGAGATCATCAGTCCCCTAGAACTTAGAACTACTTAAACCTAACTAACCTAAGGACATCACATACATTCATGCCCGAGGCAGGATTCGAACCTGCGACCATAGCGGTAGCTCGGCTCCAGACTGCAGCGCCTAGAACCGCTCAGCCACTCCGGCCGACCCTTAATTTTATAGTTTCTTCTCTTCCATCTATGGATTTTTCCTCTCAAATATTTTGCTTTAGTGTTAAGTGTAAAAATTATCCTACTGCTAGTATTAGCCAAAAATATTTTTCGACACCTGCATATTCACTTTAAAATTTGTAGCATATTCCTAAGAGATAGCATGCATCCTGTTACGGTGATATGAAAGTAAGTCATACCACACCATCACATTACCTTCATTATACAAGTAATTTGGGGTACATTTGAAAAACGGGCGCGCGTTTGGTACCGTAATGCCATTTTCACTTGGTAATGATGAAGTTACTGCTTCCAATTTATAATTTGCTTTTGCTTGGTTTCTGAAAGATCTTCACTTAATAAAACTTCGTATATATAAAGTAATTATTACTTACCAAGTAGGTATTTTCGATTCGTTTGTGGAAATGTGTTAACTACAGTGGTGCACTTAACGCCTGCCATATTCACAGGTATGGGTACCACTTACTGTATTAGATTTAAACTTCAACAGAATGCAGGAAAATAAACACATACCGGTACTGTTCACTTTTTTTTGGATTAAGGAAATTATTAAATTCATATAAATGAATCTTGAGTATCTGGGAATTGTGACACCAAATAAGTAACATCCTATCTATCTTTAAAAGATAAGGAAAACAGTGTTCTTGCTAGTGTTCTTTTGAATATACGGTTTTCTACTCACAATGCACGGCGAAAATCTTTTTTGCTATGAACTTACGACCTTACTTGGTAAAAGGGTTAATTCGATAGCAAACACTTGACTCTAAGAGATTATTAGGCATTGATAAGGTCTGTATGATTATCAGCATTGAACTGGAACATTAAAATTGAGATTATAAACTGGTAATAGCAACTGTGTAAACTTCTTACTTTTAGTTCTCGTAATTATAGCCTACTTATTTTGAGACGATCTGAATGTAGGTAAGTATGGATAATGTCTATATTTTTTGTCACTCTCTTGAACTGATTCATAACTACCACTCAGACATACAATGGAAGTCGGCTTTTGTTATAATTTCATATTGTTTCAGTTTCAGTTTGCTAGCTGTCAATGAATTTGCAGAGGACAGCAACGTGTTTTTCGGATATCTAGCCATCGTTACTATAGTCAATCGGGGTAACTTTGTACCACTTTTTCCATTTTTTGAAAATACTGTATAAAAAAATAAATTACACATCAGAACAGATATTGTAACATTTTGCATCTATAGTCATTGAGTGCTTTGGAAAATAGAAATTTATATAATTATGCCCTATTACAGCGAAATTTCAATTTTAATACTGGTACAAAATTACACTGTCATTCAGGTTAACTTTAGACCAGTCTTTAAAAAAATCAGTATTTTCCTATATCTAATGCTCTTTGTAAAGGAAAACAGATGTTAATAAGACATAAAAACAAGCAGTGTTAATTCACTATAGTAAATTTGAAAACTGAATAAATCACGGAATAATGTGATAGAGAGGTACAAATTGACACACATGCTTCGAATGACATGGCGATTTTGTTAGAACTAAAAAAATACAAAAGTTCAAAAATGTCTGACAGATGGCGCTTCATCTGATCAGAATAGCAATAATTAGCATATCAAAGTAAGACACAGCAAAGATGATGTTCTGTACAGGAAATGCTCAATATGTCGACCATCATTCCTCAACAATAGCTGTAGTCGAGGAATAATGTTGTGAACAGCACTGTAAAGCATGTCCGGAGTTATGGTGAGGCATTGGCGTCGGATGTTGTCTTTCAGCATCCCTAGAGATGTTGGTCAATCACGATACACTTGCGATTTCAGGTAACCCCAAAGCCAATAACCTCACGGGCTGAGGTCTGGGGACCTGGGAGGCCAAGCATGACGAAAATGGCGGCTGAGCGCACCATCATCACCAAACGACGCACGCAAGAGATTTTTCACGCGTCTGGCCATATGGGGTGGAGTGTCATACTGCATAAACATCATATGTCCCAGCAGGTGTTTATCAGCCAGGCTGGGGATAATACGATTCTGTAACATATCGGCCTACCTCTCACCCATCACGGTAGCAGTTACAAAACCAGAATCACGCATTTCCTCGAAGAAAAAAGGTCCGATAATGGTAGTTGTGGTAAATCCAACCCATACCATAACTTTCTAGTCATGCAATCGAGTTTCCACGACAGTTCTAGGATTTTCAGTAGCCCAAATTCTGCAGCTGTGGGCATTGACAGACCCTCGGGGCATGTAATGAGCTTCGTTGGTCCACAACACGTTACTCAACCAATTGTCATCTTCCGCCATCTTTTGAAACGCCCACACTGCAATTGCTCTCCGCTTCACTAAATCGCCAGGTAACAGATCATGATGCCAATGGATTTCATATGGATAGCATCGGAGGGTATTCTTCAGTGCCAACCAAACAGTAGTATATGGAATGCCGGTGCGAGGTGCGACTGCACGAGTGCTGACTTCCCCATGCATAGACGAACCCGCTACAGTTTCCATTTCTTCCTGAACTGTCTCAGCAGCATTACGCCTTGTGCTCGGTCGGCCACTACAGGGTGTATCGTCAAAACAACCCATGGCTTCGAACTTCAAAATCAGTCTCGAAACAGCTGCATTTGTCAACAGACCTTTACCCATTCGAATCCCCTTCCTATGGTGATAGGATCGTAACGCTGAACTAGCACATTCCCCATTCTGATAATACAGCTTCACTAAAAGCGCCTTTTCAGGTAACATCAACATGCTGCAACTGCTGGTGCATCTGATTCTCTCTCTCATTACAGCGCCTTTTATACACGATTGTCATGCACAGTCACTGATGTTTTACTGTACAGCGTCATCTGTCGGACATTTTATGAACTTTGTTTTTTTTTTTTTTTTGTTCTAATAAAACATGTGTCATGTGTCATTTTTTACTTCTCTATCTCCATTATTCCGTGGTTTATTAAGTTCTCAAATTTATACTGACTTTTTGATCACCCGGTTTTTGTATCCACCTGGTATTGACAGTTCTCAAATTAAGTGAAAATAAATGTAGAAAAAACATATTTGTCACAGTGAATGGCTTGTAATATATATTACAAATAATAGTGTACACGTTTTCTTCAAAAACAGAACACAACACATTCACTAATACTATACAGGAAACAGATTTCCTCAAATATCTTCATCCGATGAGCATAGGAGGTCTTGGCTGATATGAACCATGCCCCTTTTTATTAATACGTTTAATGTAGAATTCACCAATCTCCTTTAATATACTGTCTTTTCTATACCAAATTGAATCCCCTCTCTCAGGCCACACCCATGTCCTTTCTGTATCAAACTGCATCCTCTCTCTCAGGCCACACCCAATATTTTCCTTTTTTAACCATGCAACTTATTCTGAATGTCGCACAATGGCCCCGCACCTCTACTGCAGTGACTTTTCCAGGATAGCATTCGCTCTCATATGCTGCAATGACATAATCATTTACATGAAAGTCACCTCTCAGATGTAGAAGGTTGATTGACCATATCAATTAGTGATTCTTCTTCTACAACCATGTTCCCCTCAGCGATAACAATAGGACTGTTTACAAGTTCCATGTGATCAGTCATACTTCTGTTCACATCTAATTCAGCTAAGGTAGAACTTTCGGAAGCATCTGTGGGCAGATTACTTCGATTTAAAGTTCTGAGTGTTGCAGCACGAGGTCTTACACCTCCTCTTGTTTTTGGTCCTGATCTTGGTCGTGATGTACCACACTGCACAAACTCTAGCTCACCCCCCGATTCATTTTCTTCTCCCTCTATCTGTGATTGTCCCCTGTGTCCATTGTTTCTACTTAGCTCCCTATTCTCACAAAATGCCCTAACATTGTCTGTAGACACACTCTTCTCCGGTTCTACAAGCAACTTGTACTTTTTGACACACTTTACATTCAGATCTTATTGTCTCCAAATATTTTTTAAATTCAGTTCCCACACTTCCCATCACAGAAGACTCATTTCTTGCATAATCAGGGAGATACTGTAAGACTCTATCACAGTTTACAGGACACAGTCCACATTTCTCAAATCCTTACACTAAATTTGAAGATGCTGTCTCTTCACCTAACTGCAAAGTCTTCGCCAGTAGGACACTAAATTTACCCTTTGAAAGACATTGGTTCCTCTTTCCTCCTGGAGTCTTCCTCCATTGAGAAAGAACATCTCTCCAGTTTTTCTTCAGAGAAGAAAAATAAGCCATATCTAGTGGCTGCAGAAGATGTGTAGCATTCGGTGGCAGGTAAATGAACTTAATATTATTTTGTTCACAAAGCTCCAAAGTTGTAATTGAGATGTGAGAGGAGAGGTTATCTCCAATAATTACTCTCCTTCCTTCTTTTTTTAAGGCAAATGGGAGGTAGTGAGTTTGAAACCAGTCATCAAATACTCCTTGATCCATCCATCCACTGTCTGATGAATTCATTCATGTTCCAGGAGGTGCATTGTAAATCCAGTCAGTCCATTTTTGCTTACCTTTAAAAACAAGATATGGAGGAAGGAATTCTCCTGCTGCATTCCCACAGAACATGACAGTGAAACATGATTTTGATGTATTCTCAGTTTTCTCAGGATGTGGACACGTTCGACGAAACAAAAGCTTTCCTTTTGTCGGTATGTCATGAAACCCTGTTTCGCCAAAATTTTAAATATTTTCAGCAGGAACACCTTCTATCTTGTCTTTGTATTTCAGAAAGAAAGTACTGATTATGTCCTCATTTACGGCAGCACGCTTCCTTGAAATATTTACTGTAAATTTGTAAGAATGTTCAGAACTATGCCTCTCTAAAAAAGACCTTTCCCCATTCCCATCCAGGCATATTATCTGCAAAGCAGCTTACTTTTCTGTTACAGGTGTCAATATATGACTTAACTATGCACCTCAAGTCAAAGATTGATATTGGAACACCCATGTCACTGACAGTGATACAATGATGTACAAAAGATCTTTCTTCAGTCTTGGTAAACACAGTGGATCTTCCAACTTTACAGCTGTGCTTGTTTTTTAATTTGTTCACGATGGTTTGTCTTGGAATGTTATATTTCCTTGCAGCTTCCCTCGGGCCAATTCTTCCAGTAGTAATTTCTTCTAATATTTTCTGCAGGGTGACACTCGAGTAACAGGTTTTTGTGCCATATTTCCTGGTACCTGGTTTTGAAGGTTTCTGCCGTCCCCATGGCCTGTAGAAGAAAAATATAGTACGCTTATTTAACTTCATGACTGAGTGGATGCTTAGGATGAATATTTTAGTTTATTATTGAGCCTACAGTAATTTTTTAATATTTTACAAACGAGTGACGTAAGAACTTGTTTAATAGTCTACCACAAGTTTCCTTAATTATTGTGATACGAATTTCCGATTTTTTATTCACATAAATGCTAGTATTGGTATGTTCAAGCAGCAAAGTCACGTAATTCGTGATATACCAAGTCATTTTCTCAGTTTTAATGTTATAATATCTAGATTTATTAGTCTACTTTCAATTTGGTAAACATTATACCACAGTCCTGGTAACTTTGTACCAGTACAATGTTACCCTAAACTGGGCTAGAATCTGCAACTAGCTATATAAAAGTTACTATCTCGATAAAGTAAAGAATAATTTCAATTCCAATTGCATCATTGTGAACTCAAAGAATTATTTAACTGTTTGGAAATGAAACATTACAGAGAAGCACATTATTTGTACTTACAATCACAAACTGAAAACACTGTTGTCAAAAGTTCTCTTCGCAGCCAACACATTCAAGAAGCCAAAGAGCTTATAGGAAAGTGGATAGACAGTTGAAATACGAACTAGAAATCTCGGAGGTAAAAACAGCGCTAATTTTGGTGTATAAGAACGCCAGTAGATGGCACACCAAACATTTGAAACGAAAGTAGGAAGTGGTACAAAGATACCCTGACTGGTAAGAAGTTGCCCTGATCGACCGTAACGATTTTCGTCTACAGTACCTTACTGGTAATAACTTTCGAAACGAATGTTGATTCTTACTCTTTAATTTTTATTAATTAACTTGTCCATCCGTAGACAATAGCTATAGTATATATTTTGTCCAAATGTACATGCGAATTTTATGTAAATTCATAAAATGGAAATGGAACAGATGTCAGTAGATACCAGTAATAGCTTCCAATATACCGTCACTTGGGGTGATTTGGAACTACTGGGGTGAAACGGAACACGGCATCCATTTCAACAAATCATCTTTGCTGTGGAGTGATACTTTGGTGTAACTAATGGAAACCACCCTCTAGAGTTACCACAGATATTAGTTGTTCCAGTGATATAAAAATTGTATGTGTCAAAGAGGTATGTGATTTTTAAAAAAATAATGTATTTAAGTGTAAACTTTACCTTTTTTCTAAAACTCTATAAACAAACTGTTGCACAGCTAATCTGGTAATAATAATACAGTTCTCTGAGATTGGAATGTGGAGGACAACTATCAGTGATGATGTTTGAAAAGTTAGGTTAGGTTTGGTTATGTTATTCATTAGCTGCAGGCATAAATGTAGAAAATCATATTTTTTCAGGGTGAACTGGAACATGCCACGGGTATACAAAAAGAAGATTGGGCCAGCTGGCTATCAAAAATGCAGCGAGACAATCCTGCAGAAAGCTGTCAGTGATGTCAAGGCATGTAAATTATCACTCAGGGATGGATCCAAAAAATATGGTATACCACCTAGTACACTTTCAAGGAAATTAAATAACAAAAATCCTTTGAAAATAGGTAGACAAACTGTTTTGAGCTTAGAAGAAGAGAAGACATTAGTCAGTGGATTATTTAAATTTGCAGAATGGGGTCAGCCATTAACAACAAGTGAGATAAGGGATATTGTAAAGAGCTACTTGGACCGAAGGGGAAGAGTGGAAAAGAGGTTTGAAGACAACAGGCCTGGATATGAGTGGATGAAAAATCTGCTTTCACATCACCACAATCTTACTGTCCGTTTGAGTGAAAATGTAAAGAGAGCTAGAGCTCAAGTGAACAGAGAAGTCATAGCAAGCTATTTCGAAAATTTGGAGGAGACTGAGAGAGATGTTCCACCTAGCCACATAGTCAACTACGATGAGACTAACTTCTCTGATGATCCTAGTGCTATCAGAGTGTTGGTCAAGAGGGGATGCAAACATCCTCATAGAATCATAGACTCATCCACAACAAGCACATCTGTAATGATAGCTGCTGCAGGAGATGGACATCTTTTGCCACCTTATGTAGTTTACAAGGCCACTCATCTGTATCCAACCTGGACAGAAAGTGGAGTGAATGGTACAGCCTACAACAGAAACCAAAGTGGATGGTTTGACCTCAGTATGTTTGAAGATTGGTTTCAGACAATAGCTTTGCTGTATCTTAGAAGACTTGAGGGGGTCAAAGTTCTGATAGGAGACAATCTCTCAAGCCACATTTCCTTGTTTGTAGTCTCTCATTGTGAGAAGGAGAATATTAAGTTTGTGTTGCTCCCGCCAACTGCAACACACATCTGCCAGCCACTAGACGTGGCATTCTTTCGCCCAATGAAGATAGCTTGACGAAAAGCTTTGACTGATTGGAAGAAAGGCAATAGGGGTGTGCTTCCAAAAAGCGACTTCCCTAAGACATTGAAGGCGACATTTCACTACATGGGTGAGAAAATTCGAGACAATGTTATTGCAGGATTTCGTGCTTCTGGTATCATACCTTTCAATCCAAGAAAAGTTCTCTCTCTCTCTTACCTGTTAGTAGTTTGGAAAATGAAACAGGTGACCCAATGCAGGTATGGTCTGGAACCTCTATGGAACACTTGAAAGATGTTCGTTATGGATCCGTTAATTCCCAACCCAAAAAAGCTCGTGGTAGAAAACTGGAAGTTCTCCCTGGGAAAAGTGTCATGTCACAGACAGAAATTTCAGACAGTATTGGAGAGGACAGCAAGGAGAAGGAAGCTGATGATCCCAAAGTTTTGGAGCAGGAAACTATAATATCTGAGGCAACGACTGAAGAGGAATATGGACCTGGACCTTCTGAGGCACCCCCAATGACTCTGGCCAAAAACGATTTTGTTGTGGTTAAGTTTCCTGTTACAGAGACTAACCATTCAAAATTATATGTAGGTAGGATTGAGGCCATGGAGCTGCATGACGACATTCAAGTTAATTTCATGAGGAAAAAAATTAGTGAGAAGCAAGAATACTTTTTTTTTCCCCTGATGTTGTAGACATGTGTGTGGTGTCAAAAGCACAAGTTATGATGAAGGTGCGAGGAACTGATTTTCGACGA
Source organism: Schistocerca serialis cubense (assembly GCF_023864345.2). Taxonomy (NCBI): domain Eukaryota; kingdom Metazoa; phylum Arthropoda; class Insecta; order Orthoptera; family Acrididae; genus Schistocerca; species Schistocerca serialis. Next base: position 531,431,513 of record NC_064640.1, read on the forward strand.
GGTAGAATGATATTTAAAACTCTTGAAGGCCTTGACATCATGTGATGTGAAGTGTTGTATTAAGTAATGAATGATAGGGTTTGTTTTTTGTAAAATAATTGTAGTAGATAAGCATTTGTAAGCTCAGAGATTTAATGGTTAATAAAGCTGGTCGCTAATATAAAAAATATTAATTGGCAATAATTAATACAAAGTTGAGGTAGTATAAATGCATTTTTCTTGGTAAAATGCTTGTTAGATGTGTTTCACATGTTCCAATCCACCTCCCCACATGTTTCAAATGCAACTACAGTTCAAAATATGCAGTGTTCCAAATCACCCCAAGTCTTGGGGTGATTTGGAACACAGTTCAGATCAAAATTTGAAGCAGGGTTACGGTACAGCATTTTCATTCATGTAACACATTGCTGTAGGAAGGACTAGAGATGCTGTATTTAAAATTTCAAAATTATAGTACAATATTTTGATATTAATTTTCAGTAAAAATTTCACTTTCTGTACCAATTCACCCCAAGTTACGGTACATATACCAGACCGGTACATGCTTCTGTTCTCGTAAATTCGTAGCCCATTGCAATAACCTGTTCTTTGTACTGGTAAGCAGCAAATGGTTTTTTAGATCATGAAAAAAGTTCTTAAACTGCGGTTTAATTTTTTCTTCTAAAATTTCTCTGTTGTCTGTGTACTGTAATGCTAAATACCGCTAAGGCTCACATGATTCTGTTTGTGCGTTCTTTTTGCTCGTTGCGAAGGAGTTGTTACAGTTGTTGTAGTCGACATTTGTCTGATAACTCTGATATTATGTTGTGGTAATTAAAACGCATTTGTTTATATTTGGTGAGTGTAAGGCAGTACTTTTACCTTTCTGAATGGATGCATGCAGATTATCCACGGAGGTCTATGCTTTGTTATGATATGCGGATAACCCTCTTTTGTAATGGAAAAACAGGTTTTAAACGGCAAGTGGTGGAGCCCCAAACTGTTAATCCATGCCGGTACATTCCAAGAGGCTGTAAATAGCAAAAGTGTGCTATTCTAACACCTTCTGTACAGCAGATGTTTGAGATTCCAGTAGTTCTTAGAGCAAAAACGGCTGCACAACTTTCATTACATAGGTTTTATAACTTAAGTTTTCGCTAAGATATATATCCCAACAGTTTTGTGTATTCCAACAGTTTTGTATATCCCACTCTTTACAACATCGCACTTCTTTACCCAGCTCCTGGATTATATTTTCATTTTGGCGTTTTTTTCTAAATTTCATGTACGTGGTACTTTGTTTATTTAGTATTCATTTAATTTGAACATGTTAACAGTCAATCTGGACTGGATGTGCTGCTACAAGAAGACTTTGTAGGCCTAAGTACTTTTGTATAAATATTTCTTTGCAGTATTTTTGTCATACTGGTATCATCCATGAATAAAATGACTTATATTTTCATATTGGCGTTTTTTTCTAAATTTCATGTACGTGGTACTTTGTTTATTCAGCATTCATTTTATTTGAACATGTTAACAGTCAATCTGGACTGGATGTGCTGCTACAAGAGGACTTCGTAGGCCTAAGTACTTTTGTATAAATATTTCTTTGCAGTATTTTTGTCACACTGGTATCATCCATGAATAAAATGACTTTGAGCGAGTCTAGGTTGTTTATGCCATTTATATAAGTGAGAAACATTATGGGATGTCGAATGTTGCCTTGTGTTGTACAGCTATTTCGGTTTTCTGTCAATCTGATAATAAACTGAATTAAGTTACATTGCTGGGTTGACTTGAACTCTACCTTCTGTGTTCCTTTTTCTAGTTATGATTCGAGCCACATTTCACATGTACATTTAAAACCAAGTGCTTCGAACATTTTTAACTCGGTCTTTAACAGTGGTGTATCAAATACCTTAGCGAGATCTAATTCGACACCACATTCACTCTTACCGTTTTCTAGCTTTCTCACTACTTGTTCAGGAGGGCACATTACTGTTCTTGCTCTGCGTTTACCTTCTTGAAAGCCAGTTTGATTACTGTTAACTCACTCATGGTCATTGTTGATTTGGTGCTTCATCAATCCCTCTAATGTTTTCGAGAATGCCAAGAGGAATAATATGGGTCAGTACTTTCTATTTGTCATAGATTTTGAATGTTGGCTTCATTTATGAGAAGTTACCTTTTTGGAGAATATTTCTTTGCTGAACGATAAATAGACATTATGTGACAATGGCCTTACACTCTGTGAAACTATGAATGCCACGTGAACTACATTTCCTAACATTTTACGTTTCAAATTTCGTTTCAGTGGCATTGAATGACTTTCGATGATGGATATTGCAGTTTGATATTAAAATCTGCAGTTAATATTTCAGATTTTGTATATTTTGCATTGCAAAGGATGCTGTATAAGACACTTCTTTATTACTAGAATTTGTTATTATTTTAGGTTGACATATGTAAGGAAATATGATGTTGTTGCTTAAAGAGATTCAAGAACTTGTCTTTCAACCAACTTCCCATCGCATTTATATTGAAGACAATAACAGCTGCTCTATAAGTAAATAGAATATTCAGCAGTGTTTCAAACTCATTAATGAATATCTCTACACACCCATGAAAGTTGTATAAATTACCATGAGTGTGACTTTCTCTTATTGTTCGTAAAATTACGCAGCTGCTACGTCAGAGTGGTGTTCCATACTCAAGAATTCTGCTTCACACATTCAGTTGCATCCTTTACCTGGTTTGGTAAGGATAGATAGCAATTTCTTGCATCTTTTCTACAATATAAACTTGCTAGTAGTATGAATGTCTGCTGAGACTTCACAATTCAAAATCCTTGTACTAGTGCACCAAACTACACATGCTGTCAATATGGGCATCATTCATTGGAACTTCCACTGTAAATGGTTTACTTATCACCACAAAATTTGTAAAAGACTAGAATGGGAACTGTTTATAGTTATATTTACGTTTTACAGCGTAATGTTCCATTCTTTGCCCTTGTGGGAGACCAAAAGTCCATGAAAAGCACAGGACTTTGCAATTCGATGGATGTTGACTGAACCCCTATGTACAGTTGTGGCTGCTTTCGATGTTTGAAGAGCAACATTATCTGATTTCGATGTAATATATCCTTCTTGTGGTGGTGTTTCTACTGCCTTGGATGGAATATCTTTTGCTGCAACTGTTGTTGGTGCTGCTGTATTTGTTGTCATCATGTCTGTTGACACACTTTCTGCTGGTACTGTCCCCATTCTTCATACTGCTGTTGCAACTGATGTAAATTCTGCTGTTATTTCCACTTCTGCTGCTATTAGTACTGTTGTAGATGTTTCGATACTGGTGCTGCTATCCTTTCTGGCGCTATGACTTTATTGGTATAGAAGCTGCCAACTCATTCATAGCAGGTGTTGATAATGTTTTCACACTGTTGGATCTATTGCTGTTTTTCTGGGTCATCTCTCATTAAAGATTTTGGATCTGCAGATAGTAAATGGTCTTTTTCATACTTATGTCGCTGGTCCATCTGGTAATAGAGGAGTATAATTGACTGCTTCGTCTTTTTACAGAAGATCAAAGATCATTCTGTTACGTACAGCTTAGGCAGATATTACTGATGGGACAAATTTGCTTGAGAGGTTGATCTTTCTTTCAGCAGCAGCAGCAATAAAGATGGGACAAGGATGGTCATCAGCAGAATGGCCGCCACATCGTGGGTCAAGCGATACTTCTCCTGGACTATGGTCTAGATTTAGGTCAGTTGCAAGCAGGAATGGAGCTTTCATTGCATTTTTTTTTCTTTTTTGGTGAGTGATGGTTCTAATTCCAAATTTCTTTCCAGGAGAGGTGTATCAATCCTACGGTCCATATGCATCGACGTTTTCCACAGAATTCAGTTCATAGGTTGGAGTCTGTTCGACAGAGGAGGGCCAACGGCTATTACTTTCAAGGAAGCACAGCGTCAAATGCTGGAGAAAATTGAGAAAGAGTCAATGACAGTTAATCCAGCCTCTGAGACAAGTAATGAAGATGATGTAGAGGGAAAGATTGAGGAACCATGACTGATGGATGGGGATTACAGTGCAACTACATTACAATCACAGGTAATATTCTGTCTTTGTATTCAGCAGTTCGACTATATGAAGACATTACCTGCTATTATGTGTTTTCTGAGTCCATAAGTTAGTGTTGTAACTTCTTTCATTATAATAAAAGTTGAAGAACTAGAAATAATGACCAGGAGGAGAGTGCTCGTATAACACATTGTCACAAATTTTATATAAGATATCATTTTATATATAGTGGGTATCAATGTGTATGAAGTTGTGCCGTACTAGAGAGAAAATTTTTGCGAACTACAGAAATGCTCTGCGTATGTCAGTGCTATGGAGAATGCATACCTATTATTCTTCGTCTCCTGTTAATAAAGACAAACAAGTCCATCATTGGTTCTTTATTTTCTAGCCATGGCTGCTATCTTGTACTGATATGACCAAACTTCCAACACCTCTGGTGCTTGAAAGCTTTTTAATAAATATGTGATAGCCAATGAAAGTTTTACAATGTGTGTCTGCAGTTTGACCTACTGCGCTCAAAATTTACACCTACTGCTTTTCCACACATTTCATATGTTTTTAATTTGTTGTAACACCTCAAACTGATTATTCCTGTAAGTAGGAAACTGACTATGTTTTACCCTTTTTACTTCTCTCTGCTCACTGCCGGTATTGTAAATGCAGGACTGGTTTAAGAACATTTTTCCACAAAAGCAATTTATGATTTGGCGTCCTCCAATTTCCCTTTTACACTTTCACCTGTGTCAGTTTTTGTGACTAATTGTAATACACCTTGTATAAAAATGTTACACATGGGCGCCTCTATCTGCATGGCATCCCAAGTGGCAGCTTGTGTTGCTAGGGTCTTAAATCAGTTGTGTGTATGGACTGAATACAGCAGTCATTAACTGAGTCAGCTAGATGATAAGCTGCTCAAGAACATGAGTTAAGCACTATCTCACTTTTATCAATAGCTTTCTTTAGCTTAAACTGACGATAAAAATATTACATTATTTAGTACTCTTGATTAGCCATTTTCCAAGGAACTATTTTCTACATAAACTATTTGTTCCTGTAAAATAACACAGAAAAATTTATATCATTGTATAGCCACATACTTTGCAGAAACAAGAATTCTTATCAGGTACTTAATTCACACATATTTATTCTTTGATGATATTAACGAGCACTGTAAAATGAAATGGACATTATAAGACATCTGACAAAAGAAATTTTCATGTAGATTTGGCCTCCTTGTGTAGCATTCAAATTCTGGCTCTATCTACAGGTGTGGATACTAACAATATTATTCTCACAACCTAAATCCATAAATTTTGTTAATGAATGTACACAAAATAAAAATGTTTATGATTGAAAAGTCAATAGAAAAGTATCATCAGTACTTATCACCCCTTACTTCATAGCATACTGTAATAGTTTATGTAGGTTTGATGTCTGCACATTCCTGTTTATGATATGATAAGTGTCAATAGAGATTTGAAATAGAAAGCCTATGTAGATGAATAGCCACCACACATAAGTGTGAAAGCTGCTGCTTTCCTGTTAGTTATATCATCTTCATTTATATTTTAACATTTATGACAGGTTACAATTATGTGATTGTGCCTCATGATTGACAGTGTTGCAGTTTGTTTCTTGTTTCACAACAGTCTACTTAAGCACAGATAGACAAAATTACACACATTGTAGTCAGTTCTTAATTGACAAGAGAACTAAGTGCAACCAAACAAATATTTTGTGCTTGTATTTTTTATAATGCCTTATTCAAGAGAATAATGTGTGATGAGTAGGTTTTTCATTCTTGAAGTCATGAAAATCAGAGTTTGTTTAAATCTTGAAGTATTTTATCTTTCATCTTACAACTGCTTTTATCATTCATTGTGCGTTGCGTTAACACCATTTACTGTACTTTGTAATTTCTCTTTTTTAATTTCTTCTTTTTTATAGTCTAGTTTTTCTATTTTACCATTACAGTTTCCTCTACTGCCTTTGTATCTGCTATTGTGTCATCAGTTCTTATCCTTGTACAAATTTCTGTCTTCTAGTTGATTGACTGATTGATTTTTATTTGGTCCCATTTGTTAACACTATGCATAGAGTCTTTACTTGTAATATAGGACAGGTCAAGTAAACCTAATGTGTTAAAAATATTCAGTCTATATATTAAAATACAAAACATGAAGTTCACAAATATGATAGTAATGTTGTATTCATTTTTTTCTCGATTTGTACTTATGTCTGAAAGTTATTTATATACTCTATAACACAAATTTCTATAGAGAAGACATACAAAAACATATGATGCATACAATATATTCAGATGTACAAGATATACACACTGATATCCATATTCCTCATTAATTACACATAAACTTCTCTATTTAAGAAAATTATTTTTCCATTAAATAATTCTCAATGAATTAGTTTTTTTCTTTTTCTTTATTCATGTTGGTTCTAACTGCCCTTTTAGCAATCCACGTATACTTTTTGTATTATTTCTGCTACAGTCACTGCAAACAGTAATTCCGTATTTTAAGTGTAATTCAACAAGAACACAATACACTTTACATAGAAGTTGTTTGCTGGTATAATGTATGAGTGTATTGTGACAAATATTACAGATCTTACTTTACAGCAGACTTCGTCTACATGTTGTCTCTACAGGAGCTTAATCTATAGTTTAATTCAAATAAACTATATAGAGGTACATCTTCCACTCGTGTTTCATCTGATGAATATAGCCATGTGATCTTCCTTTTCTCTCTTCATGATCACCATGAAAATTGGCTTTGTAGGTTTATAATTACATCATTTTGTATAAGCTATTGCACTATGTTATCTGCTGAAATAATTGCACTTCTTTCCAATGTTCCCAGATATTTGTTCTTTCTCATTCATTTCAATATTTTTTGTTATAGAAAAGAGGAACAAAAGTGGCCTAAGTATATATTCTTTAGGCACGGCATGGCCCTGATTTCAGATCTGTATCCAGAATTTGTAATCTCATACTGCTTTCTATTTGTAACACATGATTTGATCCATTGCACTGCATGTCCACATATGTGATAGCTACCAAGATTTTCAATTAGTGGTGTATAGGTGATTGTGTTGAAAGATTTAAGAATATCCAGAAATACAGAAAACGCTGAGTTTTTTGTCTGCTTCATCTAAAACTATTCTGTTAGGCTAGAGATAGCTGTTTCTGTAGATTTACCTTTTTGGTAACCATGTTATAACACAATTAAAATACTACGTTTTTTTTTAGGAAAGTAATCAATTTTTAAGCATAAGCATCTCTAGCATTTTTGAGAAATAAGATATTAGGGCCACTGGTCTGCGAATAAGCAGGAGTGAAAGTGGTTCAGACATTTCCTCACTCATGTGCTTTATTAGAAAACTTGATTGTTCACTATCTCCTGAAGAATTCTTATATTTTAATTTTTGAATCATTTTTGTGAGATCTTGTGTGGTTATTGATTCCACAGACATTGACTAACGTGAGTACCTCAGTGTTCTAGGCTGCTTCAGTCCTTGATGATTTCTTTCACACTTCAAATTTTGCACAGTATCTATGAAATTTCTGTTAGGTATATTAGCAATTTTTGTTCCATATTTAACTATAGTGTTCACAGTTTTCATTGACTTAGTAATATTATGTTATTTGAAATCTTTTTGCTGTAAATTTCACAATTTATTATGTCTCTTGGCGTTTTATGTTTTGAATTTGTTTTTTTATATATTTCTTGAACTGGCCTTTGCTTCTCATATTAACTGTCTATACTTCTTTTGACACTGTTTAGATGGCTTCATGATCGCTGTTTGTCTGAAATGCTTTAGTCTGATCTACTATTTCTTTTCTGTTCTATTGACTATGGTGACCCAGCTTTCTCTGGCAGGAATTTACTGAAGACTGAATGAAAATGGAGCGTTAGTGTGTTAAGAAATAAATGATATATCTCCTCTGCACATTGTTCTTGCATTTTTTCGGGCCAACCTTCGTTCCTCAGTCATATTTTTAAAGTCTTCATGTTTTTTAGACTTATAATCCTGGCTTCTCTCATTTTTCTTCATTTCGATCTCGCACTTTTGAAGATGTAACAGAGAAGACTTGTTAATGATAACCACACAGTTCTTTTTAATACTATGCTAAAAAGGATGTGATGTGATAGAGAATAGACTGATGATGTACACAAGAAATATGAAATGATTTACACTGATAATAAATATTGCTATGGCATTCCCTTTAAAAAGAGTAAAATAAATGAAAGCTGAACACATGTCTAACACAAGGGATTAAAAAATTAGTGATTACTCTTACAAACCTAAGTAGACATGCCAAAATGAATGCAACAATAATGCGTACTACAGAAAATACAGAAGGGTTTGTAGGAAAGTTGTACAGGCAACAAAGAGGCTAAGTAGTAAGTCATGTATGAACAGGGCAAGCAGTACATAAAAATCAATTTACAATGTTATCAAGAGTAGCACAGGATAATGTAAAAGTAAAATCCATAACTTCATAATAAAACATCAAGGTAATGTGATAGAAGATGCTCAACACATTGCCAATATATGCCTCTATGACGAGTGTTCATCAGAGACAAGGGTATAGTGAGGAATGCCCCAGGGAAGTGTTATAGGACTGCTGTTGTTTTGTATATACATAAATGATTTGGTGGGCAGGGTGGGCAGCACTCTGGGGTTGTTTGCTGATGATTCCATGGTGTATAGTAAGGTGTCGAAGTTGAGTGACTGTAGGAAGATGCTAGATGACTTAGATAAAATTTCCAATTGATGTGATGAATGGCAGCTAGCCCTAAATCTGGAAAAATGTAAGTTAATGTGGATTAGTAGGAAGAATGAACCTGTAATCTACAGATACAGTATTACTAGTGTCCAGGTGGACACAGTCAAGTTGTTTAAACATCTGGGCATAACACTGCAAAGCAATATGAGGTGGAACGAGCATGTGAAACCTGCGGTAGGGAAGGCAAATGGTAGACTTCGGTTTATTGGAAAAATGTTCGGAAAGAGTCATTCGCCTGTAAAGGAGGCTTCATATAGGACGCTGGTGAGACCAGTTCATGAGTACTGCTTCAGTGATTGGGATCTGTACAAGGTGAGATTGAAGGAACACATTGAAGCAATTCAGAGTTGGGCTGCTAGATTTGTTACCAGTAGGTTCAAACAAAATGTAAGCCTTACAAAGATATTTTGGGAATTCAAATGGGAGTCCCTGGAGAGAAGGTAGCGTTTATTTCAGGAAACACTATAAAGAAAATTTAAAGGATCACGAAGATAAGATATGAGAAATGATGGCTCATACGAGACATATGGACAGCTGTTCTTCCCTCACTCTATTTGTGAGTGGAACAGGAGCAGAAATGGCTAGTAGTGGTACAAGGTACCCTCTGCCATGCACCTTATGGTGGCTTACAGAGTATCTATGTAGATTTAGATGTAGAATAGACATTATGTGAACATTGCACCGTACCTAACAATAAAAATACCAACTTTTGAAAAGAAGGTATTTCTGCTCGCAGAAACAGAACCTGAGGTGAGAATACCTAATGACCATTGAAAAATAAAATGTCTAGTGACATTGACAAAATTCAAGACAAGGTAATCGATCATAGTTACAACAGTATAGATTCTCAGCTAATTGGCATTATTTATACTTCTTTCAGCAGGATAGTCATTCCATGAAATCTAAAGTTACCAGTAATAAGGCCACCCTACAAAAAGGATATACAGCTCATATAGATAATTATAGATCAGTTTCACCGCCAACAAGATTTTGTAAAGTAACTGAAAAATAATGTATGAAAGACTGGCTGACTTTGTGAATAAAAATAAAATATTGACTAATGCTCAAAATGGGTTAAAGAAGAACAAAACAACAGAAACAGCAGTCTTTTAGTTCATGAACATGTTCCTAAATATGAGGGTTGGAACTTAAATTGTGGCAACTATTTATTCACAACCGATACAAAACGGTTACACGTTTGCAACTGTTATTGTCCTTCACTGAGGAGGACTTCTAGTTTTTTGTTGCCTGGATAGTGAATGTTTCACAGCAGTCCTTTAATTTTATTTTGCTTTGGATAATCCCTGAGCTGTTAAAATCAGCTGCAGTTAGAGACTGGTATATGACCATATACTATTTTTTTACCTTGTACAACTTCTCTTCTGGTGCCTGTGGGAAAACAAAATCTTTTGCTAAGGATAGGGAACTGTTTGTAAGGCCTACTCTCTGCTAAGTCTTCGTTTCTTTCTTTTCTATTTGTTCAATATTTCGCAATGAAGTTGCTAATTGATGCTTTTTTTACATTTTAATATATTTTACATTCTTCTTGTGGTGATATATATATATCACACCACAAGAAGAATGTAAAATATATTATAATGTAAAAAAAGCATCAATTAGCAATATATATATATATATATATATATATATATATATATATATATATATATATATATATGATGTGACTTACCAAACGAAAGTGCTGGCAGGATGATAGACACACAAACAAACACAAACATACACACAAAATTTGAATTTTGTGTGCATGTTTGTGTGTGTTTGTTTGTATGTCTATCGTCCTGCCAGCACTTTCGTTTGGTAAGTCAGATCATCTTTGTTTTTAGATATATTTTTCCCACGTGAAATGTTTCCCTCTATTATATGTGTGATGTTTTAGTTATTACATTTATTGCTTCACCAGTTTGTTCTGATGAAGCACACCAATATGGGAAATATATGCCAGAAGATGTAGTATAGTTTTACACTTGCATAAGTGTTAAATGAAATAAATGATACTGTATTTATGGAGACTTTTTCCACACTGATAGTTATTACCTGCAATACCAAAAGCAATTTTCAGTTGTGTAATTAAAATTATATGTAATGTGTGTGAACAGATAATTAATGGCCTTAGCCTACTGGAGATCCAAAGTATGTAATTCTGCTAAGAAGAAAACATGTCCAGACTGTTTAGGAATTGTATAATTATTTAGAGGTATGAATATATCTAAAACACAATTTAATAGCCAGATTGATTTGATATTTTGCATGCTTTGCCAATTATAATGGTGAAATTACCTGTATTTTAAAGAACACATTTTTTAAAATTTTGAAACTAGTTATATCTTACGAAAACTAGAGCACAGTAACTACTGTATGTCAGATCTAGCACTGAAATTCTTCTCAGTATCTAACATGGTAGACTGTCAGTGAATTTGTGATGAATGAGAATTGATGGATACATGTTTATTACATGTCTCAGAAAGGTGGTGAATGCAAAGCAGTATCTATTAATCATTCTAATATTTGTAGTACAGTAATTTTATGGCTATTGTTCTCTAATATACATGTGTTCATTGTGTGTTTCAGTAATGATCTCCATGACCTTTCCACCTGAAGACTCAGTATTATCTATTAACTGGAACTGTTAAAGCATAAATGAATTGTCAAAGTAAAAGAAAAAATATGTTTAAATGTTAGTCACATTATAAAATAATCATAAATAAATAAATCAATTTCCTAACTAAGAAATATAGGTATCTCTTGTCAGTAAATAAAAGCTTTGCTAACAAAATAATAGTTCCTTTCTCAAAAAGTTTGTTTCTGGCAGATGTTTGGTACTTTCTTTGAGACATGGCATCACTAATGTAATGGTCATATATATATATATATATATATATATATATATATATATATATATATATATATATATATATATACACACAATATATATATATATACACACACACACACACACACACACACACACACACACACACACACTCAAATTCAGAATATTGACCAAAAAATTAGACAAAGTATTATCTATCAGACAGAGCAATTGAGCTAAAAGCCAAATAAAAACTAGTACACAATTCCCATGGCAGGCTTATAGGACTATTACCGCATCAGTACATCAATAAAAACACTTGTGGAATCAAATAAGATATTGCACAATGAATGAATGTAGATTTTTAATTTACTTTGTTCTTGTGAATGGATGGATATACTTTTAACATACAGTACAGGGTGGTTATAATTAAACTTTTTCTGCTGAAGAGGGCCCTCATGAGAAATGGACAATTGTAGGATAGCAAAATTTTCTGGAAACATTTGTAAGGATATCCAGAAGATAAATAACAAATAAACCATTAAAAGAAATAAATTTCAATTTCCATATGAAAGGATAACATTTGTTAACTGTGTACAATGTTTACTTTCTTGGTTACATTACATTCCTCAATGCATGATGACCATCTGCACCCACGACAGCCCAGAACCACACTAGAGATAATGGTGGACTGTGGAATGTTCAGCTATTGTGACCCAGCTCATGCACTACTTGGAGGTTGCACAGTGCCTCCAGCATTCTCAGCCATGGTAATGGTAATTTCTTCAACGATTTGTTGCACAATTGGCCATCAACCTCTCCCAGGAGCAAGTTGCAAATCGCCAGTTAATTCATACTTCTGAATCATGTTCTTCAACCCTGGTACAGAAAGAGAACCTCTCTGTACTCCTTTAATGCCGTGATGGTCATGAAAGACATGAGCACTGTTGCTATTGGTTTGATAAAACAGTTTTATGAGCAAAGCTTTGCTCACCTTGTCCAGACCCACAATGACCATCTTCAGCTGTAAGGCACACTGATGCTTCTTTTTCAACCGTATATCAGTGTACAAGTACAGACACGTATTGGCTTGTTGTGACACTAACAATGCAAATTCTATTACGCACTGTCTGAACAACATTCTCGTGAGTTTGATACCCATATGGTAAATAGTTTTCCATCTACAGTGGCTCAAGTTGTGAAACTTTAACTATAGCCACCCTGTATAATCTACAGAGCCAGGATTGGTGCTACCATACAGGTGAACTAGGGAATCACCTAGACCACCAAAATTTGGGGGAACCATAGCTTATGGCTGAAGTAAAGTAACTTTGTGTTTGATAAATTGCAATATTACAGGACAGTGTTGCCAGCATGCAGCAATCCACAGTTAACAAACCTCTGCACATACCTTAAAAACAATCAACACTGCAAGTGAAAGGGTCATGAGAAAGAAAAGATATCAGCAGGTGGCTAGACATCCCCACTGAGCTCACTAAGTTATTTAATTGAAGTGTAGTCAGAAATACAGAAAATTTAACAAACTGGATTTAGTGTCCATTTACATTTTTAATGGTTTTTCCTCCTGACCAACATAAAATGAGGTCATTAACTCAAGGCAACACAGCATTACTTGACAATGATGCATGATGCATATCAGTCACTAGTCACCTAATAGCATCTGATATGCTTGTACTAGCTCACAGCAAAAACAGTGGACGAACATTCATTTCACCACTTGGTGCCCACCCTTCCCAAACAAAGAGTACACTGCTTAATAAAATAATAGTGTGTTGATTGACCCTGCAATGTTTCTATTTCTCATAAAAAAAACTGAATTATGTACAGGCCAGGCAATAATTTTTTTATGTGATTGTTGTTCAGTTATGCATATGCGTATGCAGCCATTTTGAATTTAAAAGAGTGGATTTTTGTGATGAAATGGTATCTGTTTGTTTAACTGTTAATTCCTAAATAAATTCTAGAATATTTTTCATAGTACATCAAGGTGGCACAGCGCAATTATGTTCCCAGTCTCCTCTCAAATATTAAGATATAGACAAGACTTACAGACTACTTGTATTATTATATTCCTGTCAGGAAAGAGAGAACTCCACACTGAAATGCAGTGCAACATTATTAAAAAATTGTCTCTGTTCAAGAAGATTAATTCAATTTGCTGAACAATCATGGGCAATGGTGGCCCAGGTACAATACTTCTTACAAGTTAGTTGTGGGCATGTGGAACAGGAATAATGTCCAGGGGTTAGAGAATTGGTTAGATAATGATATTTGTGATCTTATGGCATTGTGCCTGGTAACCCCACCAGGGGAGGTATGACCACTGCATTGCAAGTCTTTTCAGTTGATGCCACATTGGACAACTTTTGTGTTGATGATGATGAGAATGACACAACATCCAGTCCCTAAGAGGAGAAAATCTCTGGGAATCAAACTCCAGCCTCCTGCATGGAAGTCAGATGTGTTGACCACTTAGCTAAGGGGGTGGACATCATATTTGTAATCATGCAGTTTCAGATCTAATGACTGTACCCTGGGTTAATTACTGAGTAGCATTACATGGAGTAAGAACATTGTCCCCTGAGGACAGATTGTGAATTTCAGGTGAAAGTTCTGCATTTTGACATATGCAGCAAATATGAAGTCCTCAGCTCTAAGCAATGGTAAGGAACATTTCAGTTGTTCTGACAGACTGCACAGTAGAGTTTCAGTAAATACTCATAAAAAATATATTACATGTCTATCAAACCTGTTTTTTTATCAAGATGTGACGTTTTCATTTTTTTTAAATTGTAATTTCTTTCTACAATTCTATTCTAAACATTTTGTCAGTGAGTACCTATCACAGTTTACTAGCAAGCCAATTGCACTTAACATCATTTTCTATTGATTTACCACTGTTTGCTTCCTGGGCAAGTTAAGAAAACATACTGTGAAACCTCTTCATAATATATACTTAGAAGGTCCTTTTATGGTTGACACTTTTTGACGATAAACAACCTTGTAGGTACATATTTTGCATGTCATAACATTTCAACTGCCAGAAATTTCTGAATATGTGTTGCTTGTCTTCCACAAGGAATGCCAAAATATTTTCACAAAAGGACATTGCCTTGCCCCTGTGTGTTCTGCATGTCTTCCCTTCATTCCCCTTTCTCTTAATTTGTTACTGTATATCTCCATGTTTTTCCTTCTTCCAATCTCATTGTAGGCCCTGCTAAACATTTGCATCAACTTCATCTGCTTTCAAAAAGTCAGGACATGGAAGCAAGCATTTTTATGATGTTCCTCTAAATCAATAGAAATTCAGAGTTATCAGCTTAACATCCCCATATCTCAGACTAATTTCATGCACAAAAGTTAAATTCATTCATTGATAGATAGTTAGATGTATGTACTCAGCAACACCTTCATACATACACCAAATATAAATATACACCCAACAGAGGGCTTATAGTATATATAATTGCAGTGATGATGTGCATAAGCAGGTAAACACATAATTGACTTTTGTTCATATGGATTTCAGTGTATGGATCCAGCTGTAGATAACGCTTTATAAGACAGCACTGTAAGCACCTTACTACAGTGTACTGAGGTGCTTAACATGCCTGCTATCACACTGCCATGAAAATGCACGTAAGCTATGATAAGCAATGTGACTCAACATTGCTTACTTGCTTAGTGAAATATGCAATCCTTTTTATGTGAATTTACATTCAGGAAAGTTACAGGCGCTTTATTGGAGTCATATTTATTCACATCATCCTCATACAACTGATTCCTGGAAAGTATTTTCTTGGCACGACAACTGCATACTTTATGACTACAGGCAGTGATGTCTGTCGCTGTTACCACTGTTTACATGTACACATCCTGCCAAAGTCACCACTAGCTAGAATCTGAATTCTGAGATAATGCTGCTATTCCTTGGATTATCATGAAACTTTCAGCTAATCAGACTAAAGCTCCTCACTTATTATTTGTTTTGTGTTATAACTCAGAGTCTCCCATCCTGTGTTGCTTACCACTGTTAAGAGCTAAGGTCTTCGTATATGTGTAACTGTTGTCACTACCTCAGGTCACTGCTAACAGCGGACGTAATAATAATTTTCTTAAAATTTTATTTTCATAGTTGCATGCATGTGAGATACGAATTTGATTTTGGATGTGCTGAACCTACTGAACAAACTTACTGAATGTGTCAAGTAAGATTCACAAATGCAGCTCCTTTCTTGCTATCTGAGTAACAGAAGACATAATTATGGTGGTGAAAATGCTGTCAATATCAAATTATACTATCTATTTGTTTCTGCCTCTTCCTCTTGTTAGCCCTATAAGTCTTATGATATGAACGGCAATATATTATTTTTCACTGATGTGGGTACTTTCAAAGTGTATATTTTGTGATATGATATTATGTTGTTGTGGACTTCACTCTGAAGACTGGTTTGATGCAGCTCTCCATGCTACTCTATCCTGTGAAAGCTTCTTCATCTCTGGATAACTTCTGCAATTTAAATCCTTCTAGCACCACATTTCAAAAGCTTCTATTTTCTTCTTATCTAAACTGTTCACCATCCATGTTTCACTTCCATACATGGCTACACTCCATTCAAATACTTTCAGAAAAGACTTCCTAACACTTAAATCTTTATTTGATGTTAACAAATTTCTCTTTTTCAGATACACTTTTCTTGCCATTGCCAGTCTACATTTTATATCTTTTCTACTTTGGCCATCATCTGTTATTCTACTGCCCAAACAGCAAAGCTCACCTACCACTTCAGCTGCCTCATTT
This sequence comes from Schistocerca serialis cubense, assembly GCF_023864345.2. Taxonomy (NCBI): domain Eukaryota; kingdom Metazoa; phylum Arthropoda; class Insecta; order Orthoptera; family Acrididae; genus Schistocerca; species Schistocerca serialis. Next base: position 531,448,039 of record NC_064640.1, read on the forward strand.
CCTAATCTGATTCCCTCAGCTTCACCCAATTTAATTCAACTACATGCCATTATTCTTGTTTTGCTTTTGTTGATGTTCATCTTACAGCAGCCTTTGAAGATACTACCCATTCCATTCAACTGCTCTTCCAAGACTTTTGCTGTCTCTGACAGAAACTGGTATTATATGACCTATTAAATATGATACTGTATGACCTTTTACATGTTTTTGTGAATCACACAGAAAAAAAGAGAAGGGTACATGTATATGGCTAAATCTGTGAACCCAGACTCTATCTTTTTTAATTAAAAGTCTAGTTTCTGTTTGTATGGTCTTAGCTTTGCATCTAGTACTGCAGTCAGTTTCTACTAATATACTTCAGATGTGTGCTGTAGCCTTCAGGTTACAGTGCGTGTATTTAAACAGTTTCTGCTATAGCACAGCTACATGCCTTAGTAAACAGGCAAGAGGAGGGTTGGATACTAGTTTATGGTATAGATAGTCATTATGCAGATATATTCAGGTGAAAATGAATAGAACACATATTGTAAACAACATTGCACAAATGAAATTTTGACCTGTGAAGATAAGGTAATGCATTGGTAGCAAATATTCTCTTCTTAATAAAATCGTTTGTGGTTACAAAGTATCAAAGTATGTTGCAAGTATCAATTAGATAAGCACTAATTTTCCTGATGTAGTGTTTCATGGAGTTTGAGGTGAGCAAAAATAAAAATAAAAAATCAATAAAACACATAGTACTTGCGTAATAAAGAAGTTATTAGTTAATGAAGTCATAGCAAACATATGAGTCATTCATACAAACTCTCACTCCACTGGTGTACATGGTAAAATTGAAATGAGTGAGTAAACCTTCTTAATGTTGTAAATGTGGTTCATTGCGTGTCTCTTTCATCAGAAATGGAGGTTTTATTGAACACCAGTTCATACAAATAAATCTCATAAAATAATAGATCCTGATTTTTCTGAATTAAATTGAAACAAAGACCTCTAGAGGTTAGCAATTAAAGTACTCTGGAGATTTACTGAAAAACTCAAATGTTAGTGCTGGAGAACACTGTCACTTGGTCAGAAATAACTTGGAGTAACTGGGAATAACAGATCCCAAATCAATGTTCAGAAATTAGCCAAGCATTGCAAGGTTATCTTAAACAAGTCCCTAATAGAGCACGTAGCAGGTATCAGTGAGCTAAGTGAGGTTTTAATGGTCCATGGCAGACCTTAAATATGCCATTTTTGTTTATGTAGATGACTTCGTGATGATGGATGTATCACTCTTTGCTGCACCTAGCGACCATGCCAGACTTATGTGTAAGCATATCATCTATTCATTGTAACATAATGTGGGATTGCAAAACTACTGTCACTATTTCACTGTGCCTTGAGTTATATTAAAATGAATGGGATAACATGCTGTATGGTGGCCTGAAGTTGGGTAGTCTGTATTCTTCATGAATCTGGTGTTCTGCTTTAGTCACTTGTCTGCAGATTGAAATTTCACAGTCTCATTCACAACCTTATCAATTACCACATGGGTGAGCAATTTGTTGTGGTCTGACTTAATAGCATGCCTCCAAGAAATGTGTTTCAGAACAGGGGATTGGTTCAATACTTTAATGGTTGTTGTTTGTACAGAGCACACTGAGTGGAGAGAATGTCTGAATAAAATATGCCTAACCAATTTCCAAGGAATGTTGTAAACACTTAGTACTTGCATGCCATATTCATTAGACAATGCGTGACACCTGTGCTGTGGTGTGACAGACAGACATCACATGTGCCCTTTCTGCCAGTATAAGTTTTCTGTTTACATCTGAACATCTTTTGAAACCTAGTGTGCATTCTAGTCATAAAGTTTATGTTTATTCTGTAATTACACATATACACACACCAACTGAATTTTTTCATAAAGAGTTTTCTCATCTTTTCAGGTTTTACACTGTTTGTATTAATTACCAATTATTTCAAACATGAATATCAATCCATAGAAAATACAAGGTAAAACAGAAACAGCCACATAGGAGGACTTTATCATATTGCACTCTCAGACATTGGCTTTATTAAGAGCAAACACGCACTCACAAAGAAATAGAGAGAATCACTGCAGTCTTCTAGCACTGCTGCCTGCCTGGAGTCAGTAGTTATATTGGCTCGTATGTGTGTGTGTGTGTGTGTGTGTGTGTGTGTGTGTGTGTGTGTGGGTGTGTGATAGAGAGAGAGAGAGAGAGAGAGAGAGAGAGAGAGAGAGAGAGAGAGGGAGAGAAGGGATGTGGGTTAGGAATTACTATGTTGGTATGAGATATAAAGGTATGTCAAGGGTATGCGCCTAACTTGACAGCTATGCAAGGAGGCCAGTGACTGGGTTGCTTCCACAACAAGAAACACTGAGAAAATAGTAGAAGGGAAAAGTGAAGATTCTAAAGTAGGATATAGACGAAAGGAAATGAAAGCACTAGTGAGCTGTGATGTAGTAGATAACCAGGAAGAGATGAGGGAAATGTCACACTAACTGACAGTAGCAGAGTGAATTAGGATGCAAACAGAAATAATAAAAGCATGTAGGGGAGAGGGAAAGCAGAGATTAATTGCAGGAGTGGGCTGCACCAAAGGACACATTGCTGAATGATTTTCCAACTGTGTGGTAAAAGTGCATTTTGGAAGGGAAGATAGCGATGGCACAGATTATGTAGAATTGCCAGAGAGAAACATACTATTTAGAAAAGGGTAGTCTGTAGAAGTAGAAGTAGAAGTTTACTGCCTCATAGCATACAATTTCAAGCCATTGAATTAAATGTACAGGAGACTCGTCAAAACACAAAAGCTGGTTTACAATATAATGTACAATACTGAATAATTACTTAATTAAGCAATTAATAATTTTTCTTCAAAAAATTAACTTTCTTGACTACCATATAATCATGCCCACTCTACTATGTGGAACTGTTCAGTGGAACTGATAGATAAAGTTGTTCCTTTCACACCTTGTCATGTCTCTGGTGGAGTAGGAAAAGTAGATAATGATAAGATGTATGGGCTAGGTCAACACCTAAATCTTCCCCAGATACAAGATAATTTTAGCCAGGAGACTTGTAGCACAAATGACCTATGGATGAACAAATACATATATAGCAAAGTGATACAATTAGTTAGCATTTTGTGCTATACTGATTATTTTCTACAGAGCATGCTTTTATGAAATTAAACCAATGTACACTCAGTCTGTTTACAGGATTTTACAGATGAGATATTTTAATATGTTGGGTGCTGGGTCATAAGCAATTCTTTATTTAAAATCTCATCCTGTTTGCAATTTTTTCCAACATCTTTACTGTAACACATTCCTGAATTAAGATGTCTCTTAAACTCAGAACCTGGACAATATTAATATTCTTGTCATAATCAATTTAAAGACTATTCCCCACTCAGTTCATGATGTTCCCTGGTTTTCTCCAACGTATAAGTTTCAGAATGCAGTAGAAATCTTTACTGTTGGCTGTAGTATTCATTTAACCCCCCTCCCCTCTGCCACCACCCTTATGGCTGGTATTTCTTTGAGGAGTGTTATTCCAGCAGGTTAAGTGTGAGTCAGTGTGTAGTTATGATATAGGAGAGATATGGTGGTGGAATTTAACCACGGTCAGCTAGTTGTAAGTCATGTCTGGATAGGTCATTCCATGTGATTATTGTCTATAAAAGCCGAGGATTACTGTTGTAAGGATTAAATATGATTTTTGCAATTTTTACTGTATAATTACAGCTCTAGGACACTTTTTACCATTTTATAACAGAATTTAGTATTTTAGGAAAACGTTTATGGTATGCACTAAACCCCTGATTTTGGTCAGTCTGCTACACTACCGGCCATTAAAATTGCTACACCACGAAAATGATGTGCTACAGATGCGAAATTTAATCCACAGGAAGAAGATGCTGTGATATGCAAATGATTACCTTTTCAGAGCATTCACACAAGGTTGGCGCCATTGGCGACACCTACAATGTGCTGACATGAGGAAAGTTTCCAACCGATTTCTCATACACAAACAGCAGTTGACTGGCATTACCTGGTGAAACGTTGTTGTGATGCCTCGTGTAAGGAGGAGAAATGTGTACCATCACATTTCCAACTTTGATAAATGTCGGATTGTAGCCTATTGCAATTGCGGTTTATCGTATCGGAACATTTCTGCTCGTGTTGGTCGAGATCCAGTGACTGTTAGCAGAATATGGAATCGGAGGACCTTGTATCACTAGCAGTCAAGATGACAGGCATCTTATTCACATGGCTGTAACGGATCGTACAGCCACGTCTCGATCTCTGAGTCAACAAATGGGGACGTTTGCAAGACAACAACCATCGCACGAACAGTTTGACAACGTTTGCAGCAGCATGGACTATCGGCTCAGAGACCATGGCTGCAGTTACCCTTGACGCTGCATCACAGACAGGAGTGCCTGCAATGGTGTACTCAATGACGAACCTGGGTGCACGAATGGCAAAACGTCATTTTTTCGGATGAATCCTGGTTCTGTTTACAGTATTATGATGGTCGCATCCATGTTTGGCGACATCGTGGTGAACGCACATTGGAAGTGTGTATTCGCCATCGCCATACTGGCATATCACCCGGCGTGGTGGTATGGGGTACCATTTGTTACATGTCTCGGTCACCTCTTGTTCGCATTGACAGCACTTTGAACAGTGGACATTACATTTCAGATATGTTACGACCCGTGGCTCTACCCTTAATTTGATCCCTGTGAAACCCTACGTTTCAGCAGGATAATGAACGACGGCATGTTGCAGGTCCTGTATGGTCCTTTTTGGATAAAGAAAATGTTCGACTGCTGCCCTGGCCAGCACATTCTTCAGATCTCTCACCAATTCAAATGACTGGTCAATGGTGGCTGAGCAACTGGCTCATCACAATATGCCAGTCACTACTCTTGATGAACTGTGGTTTCATGTTGAAGCTGCATGGGCAGCTGTACCTATACACACCATCCAAGCTCTGTTTGACTCAATGCCCAGGCGTATCAAGGCCATGTTTGCAGCCAGAGGTGGTTGTTCTGGGTACTGATTTCTCAGGATCTGTGCACCCAAACTGCATGAAAATGTAATCACATGTCAGTTCTAGTATAATGTATTTGTCCAATGAATACCCGTTTATCATCAACATTTCTTCTTGGTGTAGCAATTTTAATTGCCAGTAGTGTAAATTAATTACAGTTCCAGAAGCCCATTACCAAGAAACTCCTTTCACCAGCTACTTAAATCCCAGTAGTCAACTACAAATGCACACCAATTCCATTTAAAAATATCCACAACTGTTTCTAAAATTACTAATTAAAAAGTCTGCTGAAGATTCATAGTTTTGCTAGATACTCACATGCTAATAACATGATTAAGAATATCTCCTACACCTGACATCGGTAAAATGTAGTACATGAAACATTATGTCCCATAATCTGGTATGCTCACAAAAAAACCAATCCAGTATTTAATGAAAACTGTAAAAGGTTAAAATGGGAATTTCAGCATTCATTTCAATAATTGGCATCATTTCTGAATCACTGCATTTCTTAAAATTATTTGTGTGCCACTGTTGCCTGAAGCAACATGTCAACAAATAGCTGGATTCTATGGGGTATTATGTTTCAGTGATGGGTGAGGTAGGTATGAGCGAGGGCCTGCCAACACCATGCAGTGGAACTGTTGACTATGATAATGAAGCAGATCACTCCAAAAGAATGTGACTAAACTGATGGTTTAGAATAACCTGATTCAAGTGAGGTCCATTATAAATGGCTCATCCCTATAAACTGCACTGTTGATCATTCAGGTCATATAGAAATTTATGAGCTGACAGCCATTCCTGGGGAGAGGTTTTCAAAAGAGACTATCTGAAATTCAGTCACTGCTGCCTGACAGTGTTTGGGAGAGAGGAAGAAATGTTAGAGATGCAACATTACTGTAGAAAATAAATGTCTCAGGTTTCCTAAACATATAAATGTTCTACAAAAAAGAGTGAAGAAGACCTAGTGACCCTTCCTCTTTCCTCAAAACTTTTCGAGAAAATACCTTTCAACAGAATATTGAACCCACTTTCTGACAATAGCCTTTTAACAATTGCTTAATTTGGCTTCTCTACAGGATTCTCTATGGAGATAGCAAAATTATTTCTCACAAACTCAATTCTGTTTGAAATACACAAGAGAAACTACTGTCAGCATTTTCTGGGCTCTTTTCAAAGCCAGCAAAAGTGTAAATCATATTCATCTAATAGGGAATAAAAATGTATTAAGTGTTGAAAACTTACACTTGGCTAGGATGGAGTCACAACCAAACAGCAGCAAGCAATGATTAAGATTAAATTTTGAGAGAGGAATCATTAGAATAGATATCCCACAAGATCTTGTGCTTGGTTCACATCTGTTCCCAATGCACATAAAAGATTTTCTTGTAAAGTGGGAGGACTTTTCGAAAATTGTTGCTTACAGAAACTGTATTTCTGAAACACACCTGTGCAAGACACATCCAGTAGAATGATGGAACAGGATTACAGTTAGTTCACACCAAACAGTTTAAGCTTTCGTAAGATTATGCCCACTGCTGTGAAGTCCCTGGCCAATAGAGCAGTCATCGGAGATGTCAGATGAAAGGGAATGCCCATTGTCATGGAAAGTTAAACAGAAAACTGTCAAATGCATATCAAAAGGACATACTAAACAGGGAAGACCGTGTGGCAGACAGAGAAAGCCAGTACACCAGTCTACCCTGAGTGTGGTTGGGGGGAAACTCAGGGTCAATGGTTCCACTGTGAACGCAGCACGTGATGGTGGAGTGCCTCAGAATAAAAAAAAAGCATGGTGAATCGTTATATTCATCAAATTTAGAGCTGTGCTGTTGAAAGATCATTCACAAGATTCAAATATACGAAAATGATTGTGACAAATGAGAAGAATTCATTAGCGCTAAGCCAATCAATATAACATCATTGCTGTAGAAGTTGCACCTGTTATTCAAATGAATATTCCTGGAAAACAATAAAGCATTTGGGTGTAACATTGCAGAGTGATATGAAGTGGGACAAGCATGTAATGGCAGTTGTGGGGAAGGCAGATAGTCGTCTTCGATTCATTGGTAGAATTTTGGGAAGATGTGGTTCATCTGTAAAGGAGACCGCTTATAAAACACTGATACGACCTATTCTTGAGTACTGCTTGAGCGTTTGGGATCCATATCAGGTCGGATTGAGGGGGGACATAGAAGCAATTCGGAGGTGGGCTGCTAGATTTGTTACTGGCTGGTTTGATCATCATGCGAGTGTTACAGAAATGCTTCAGGAACTCGGGTGGGAGTCTCTGGAGGGAAGAAGGCATTCTTGTCGTGAATTGCTACTGAGGAAATTGAGAGAACCAGCATTTGAGGCTGACTGCAGTACAATTTTACTGCCGCCAACTTATATTTCGCTGAAAGACCACAAAGATAAGATAAGAGAGATTAGGGCTCGTACAGAGGCATATAGGCAGTCATTTTTCCCTCGTTCTGTTTGGGAGTGGAACAGGGAGAGAAGATGCTACTTGTGGTACGAGGTACCCTCTGCCACACACAGTATAGTGGATTGCAGAGTATGTATGTAGATGTAGATTTAGTGTGCTGAGATGTCTACTGAAACAGTACATCAGATGACAGCAGAAGGTGTCAGCTAATGCCACCGAATGTCTCATATTTGCAGAAATTCCGCAACTAAAGTTATAACCGAATTGATTACTTTTGATTATGCTACTTGAGTCAGAACTGAGAATTCTGTACAGATACATACTTTATGAATCAGTGTGATGTGCCACCTGGATAGTTTTATGTTTGATTCAGTGATACTTTGGCGCTTAATAAAAATACAAGCCATTTGAATTGAGTGCCTCTACTATAATGATACCTTCTTAAAGTGCACATAATGAGGCTTCTAATTACTATGTCTGTTTGTTGTATTGGATGTATTTCAACACATTACTGTAAATATACTGATTAGTGTATGTTTGCATGTATTACAATATAGTAAATTATTCACGCTCTATTTAACAGATATTGTCTTGCATGACATCAAAGGGACACACAAACAGACGTGCTCCTCTCAGTTGTAACTTTGCTGAAAAATTATTTAATTTTGAATGGTGCATGATTTTTATTAAACTGGCTATCAGAGTGTAGAAGGGCAAGGGGTGGGGGGTGGGGGAAAGATACGTAAGCTCTACTATACTTTTCCACTTTTATCTTCTCTATCTGTGAAAAGACAACTTTCACCCAGCCCATTACAGTAGGCCATTTCATCCGAAGAACATCATGAAGCAATTTCTACTGACCAGATATCTATTGCTAACATTATTTATGTAGCAACAGAGCTGGTATTTCACACAGCTGTCACCTATACAGTTCATTAATGTTCAGAAATTGAGATATTAGTGCTGCTTTGCTATGGTATTGTGGAATCTGCTAGGTCAGTGAGAGGGTCCTGAAATAAATGTGCTATGTGACTGAAAGCTTAATATTTTTGTCAGCTTAGGTTGGAATAAAACGTACAGGTGGGGAAAGCAGGCAAAGAGGGTGGAGGTAGTTGTTAGTCATTGTGGCAATAGACAGCTTTACTCTTTACATCTAAGTTGAAAGAAGTGAAAGCAAAGCATCAGATTTAGCTGTCTGGATGACAGAACATGACATCAAAAAACCTTGATATCAATGACATAATCTGTGAATTTACTTTGCCAAAAGGAAGGAAATTCAAAGCAAAATTAAAACAAAAATATAACTGCTGAAAAGGTACACTTTCTCAGCTTTATTTTCATAAACAGTTTATGCATGACTATTAATCTATGAGGACAAAATAAAATATCACACCAAAATAAATGTACAGTAGCTGCCAAAATCTGTAAAATTTATATTTTGTTTTACTTTCAGTTTCTTTAGACAGTTTATACAATTTGTAGTATATTTAGTATAATTGTACATTTAATTTGTTGTGAGCAATATATTTCCTCCATGTAGTTCATTTAAGTAATATACTTCAATAGTGCTTCATTTGCATTACATCTACTTTTGTCAGATCTGCACAGAAATCATTGTAGAGAGGTAATTAAATTGGCGGAGGGGCTTCAGCTTTGGTACTACTTCCAAGAATCAGGACCATCTCAGTGTGGCCCTGGCAGACAGGGGGAGAGGGAGCTAGCAAGTAAATAAGGGTGAAACTCACACATTAAAAGTCTTATGAGTTCGTTCATCAGTTTGGAAAAAAACCTGTGTTATTTGGCAGAATACAGATACAAATGGTGGATTTTAGCAGCCAGTCAAACACATGAGTGAAATACTTAAACTTTTCAAACATTGGAAACTTCCTGTTGGAATAACAACAATATAAAGAAAACAGTTTGTTGCTCAACATAAAGATGACATATTGAGTTGTAAACAGGCACAACAAAAAGACACTTACACAATAGCCTTCAGCCAATGCCCCCTACAGAAAAGGAAACACATACACATTTATTCCACAAGCAAGCACAGATCTCTCTCTCTCTCTCTCAAACACACACACACACACACACACACACACACACACACACACACACACACACACACACACACACACATATGACCACCATCTCTGTCAACTAGAATCAGAATGCAATTGTCATGTAGAACTGTATACATGACAGTTGTATTTCAGTCCGAGCTGCCAGAGGTGGCGGTCATGTGTGTGCAACAGTGAGGTGTGCTTGCTTGTGTGAATGAATATGGGTGTGTTTCCTTTTCTGAAGAAGGCTTTGGTGAAAGTCAATGTGTAAGTGTCTTTTCATTGTGCCTGTCAGCAACTCAATGTGATACCTTTACCGTGATTAGCAATCTATCTATTCCTCATGTTGTTGATACTTAACTTTTGCTTTGAACAGCTTCAATGATAGAATTTGTCAGTACGTTATGACACTTAAACTTTTATGAGGGGAACTCAGAACTTTTAAGTTTTTCAGTAGTTTTGAGCAATTAAATTTGGCAGGCAGTAGAAAGTTGGACTACTATGAGTGCCACATGGGACTTAGATTTTCTTCATGTTTGCCACGACTTAATGTAAAGAACCTGTGTGAACCATTGGAACATTTTGCAAATCTAATATGCAATTTTCATCTACATTTATTACATTTCAGTTTGTAGGGCCACCACTTGCAGTGTGATTTGATTTATTTCAATAAACCTGACGTCATTTAGAAATTTATATTTTTGAATTGGCGTACTACTTTAATTTATTGGATTTTTTACTATGCAGTCATTTATAATGATTCCAGTCACACAAATTTGCAACTTCATCATACATTGATGTTAGCTGACAGTATCACTTAAATATTGACAAATTTCAGCTGTTCTTTCTGCAGGGCGTGAATGTAAGCAGTGTGTGACTCAGCCTTAAGGGGCTCCGGAACGTCCTATACTTGCAATGTTAAAATAACGCTTATAAATTACATCTTTCCTCACAAAGTATTTGGGGTAGGAAGTTGAACTTTTTACAGATTATTTATTGGAATATGGGCTACAACTTAACACAGGGATTTTATAAAATTTTAGTTCAGTTATTAAAGATGATTTTTTTTCAATTGTAATGAAAATTCACAATATTTTTTTGCAATTTTTTATTTATATATTCAAAAACATACAGTTTTTTGGAAAAAGGCTGTGTTAAATTATGCAGAAGGTACTGTGTAACATTTACTGAAAGTTTGAAACAAATATGTTTGAAAGATCCTTAGAAAACATGTAATTAGTTGTTGTTGTTGTTGTGGTCTTCAGTCCTGAGACTGGTTTGATGCAGCTCTCCATGCTACTCTATCCTGTGCAAGCTTTTTCATCTCCCAGTACCTACTGCAACCTACATCCTTCTGAATCTGCTTAGTGTATTCATCTCTCGGTCTCCCTCTACGATTTTTACCCTCCACGCTGCCCTCCAATACTAAATTTGTGATCCCTTGATGCCTCAGAACATGTCCTACCAACCGATCCCTTCTTCTGGTCAAGTTGTGCCACAAACTTCTCTTCTCCCCAATCCTATTCAATACTTCCTCATTAGTTATGTGATCTACCCATCTAATCTTCAGCATTCTTCTGTAGCACCACATTTCGAAAGCTTCTATTCTCTTCTTGTCCAAACTATTTATTGTCCATGTTTCACTTCCATACATGGCTACACTCCATACGAATACTTTCAGAAATGACTTCCTGACACTTAAATCAATACCGGATGTTAACAAATTTCTCTTCTTCAGAAACGCTTTCCTTGCCATTGCCAGCCTACATTTTATATCCTCTCTACTTCGACCATCATCAGTTATTTTGCTCCCCAAATAGCAAAACTCCTTTACTACTTTAAGTGCCTCATTTCCTAATCTAATTCCCTCAGCATCACCCGACTTAATTAGACTACATTCCATTATCCTTGTTTTGCTTTTGTTGATGTTCATCTTATATCCTACTTTCAAGACACTGTCCATTCCATTCAACTGCTCTTCCAAGTCCTTTGCTGTCTCTGACAGAATTACAATGTCATCGGCGAACCTCAAAGTTTTTATTTCTTCTCCATGAATTTTAATACCTACCCCGAATTTTTCTTTTGTTTCCTTTACTGCTTGCTCAATATACAGATTGAACAACATCGGGGAGAGGCTACAACCCTGTCTTACTCCCTTCCCAACCACTGCTTCCCTTTCATGTCCCTCGACTCTTATAACTGCCATCTGGTTTCTGTACAAATTGTAAATAGCCTTTCGCTCCCTGTATTTTACCCCTACCACCTTCAGAATTTGAAAGCGAGTATTCCAGTCAACATTGTCAAAAGCTTTCTCTAAGTCTACAAATGCTAGAAATGTAGGTTTGCCTTTCCTTAATCTTTCTTCTAAGATAAGTCGTAAGGTCAGTATTGCCTCACGTGTTCCAGTGTTTCTACGGAATCCAAACTGATCTTCCCCGAGGTTGGCTTCTACTAGTTTTTCCATTCGTCTGTAAAGAATTCGTGTTAGTATTTTGCAGCTGTGACTTATTAAGCTGATAGTTCGGTAATTTTCACATCTGTCAACACCTGCTTTCTTTGGGATTGGAATTATTATATTCTTCTTGAAGTCTGAGGGTATTTCGCCTGTTTCATACATCTTGCTCACCAGATGGTAGAGTTTTGTCAGGACTGGCTCTCCCACGGCCGTCAGTAGTTCCAATGGAATATTGTCTACTCCGGGGGCCTTGTTACGACTCAGGTCTTTCAGTGCTTTGTTGAACTCTTCACGCAGTATCGTATCTCCCATTTCATCTTCATCTACATCCTCTTCCATTTCCATAATATTGTCCTCAAGTACATCCCCCTTGTATAGACACTCTATATACTCCTTCCACCTTTCTGCTTTCCCTTCTTTGCTTAGATCTGGGTTTCCATCTGAGCTCTTGATACTCATACAAGTCGTTCTCTTATCTCCAAAGGTCTCTTTAATTTTCCTGTAGGCGGTATCTATCTTACCCCTAGTGAGATAGGCCTCTACATCCTTACATTTGTCCTCTAGCCATCCTTGCTTAGCCATTTTGCACTTCCTGTCGATCTCATTTTTGAGACGTTTGTATTCCTTTTTGCCTGTTTCACTTACTGCATTTTTATATTTTCTCCTTTCATCAATTAAATTCAATATTTCTTCTGTTACCCAAGGATTTCTACTAGCCCTCGTCTTTTTACCTACTTGATCCTCTGCTGCCTTCACTATTTCATCCCTAAAGGCTACCCATTCTTCCTCTACTGTATTTATTTCCCCCATTCCTGTCAATTGCTCCCTTATGCTCTCCCTGAATCTCTGTACAACCTCTGGTTCTTTTAGTTTATCCAGGTCCCATCTCCTTAAATTCCCACCTTTTTGCAGTTTCTTCAGTTTTAATCTACAGGTCATAACCAATAGATTGTGGTCAGAGTCCACATCTGCCCCTGGAAACGTCTTACAATTTAAAACCTGGTTCCTAAATCTCTGTCTTACCATTATATAATCTATCTGATACCTTTTAGTATCTCCAGGGTTCTTCCATGTATACAACCTTCTTTCATGATTCTTAAACCAAGTGTTAGTTATGATTATGTTGTGCTCTGTGCAAAATTCTACCAGGCGGCTTCCTCTTTCATTTCTGTCCCCCAATCCATATTCACCTACTATGTTTCCTTCTCTCCCTTTTCCTACACTCGAATTCCAGTCACCCATGACTATTAAATTTTCGTCTCCCTTCACAATCTGAATAATTTCTTTTATTTCATCATACATTTCTTCAATTTCTTCGTCATCTGCAGAGCTAGTTGGCATATAAACTTGTACTACTGTAGTAGGTGTGGGCTTCGTATCTATCTTGGCCACAATAATGCGTTCACTATGCTGTTTGTAGTAGCTTACCCGCATTCCTATTTTCCTATTCATTATTAAACCTACTCCTGCATTACCCCTATTTGATTTTGTGTTTATAACCCTGTAGTCACCTGACCAGAAGTCTTGTTCCTCCTGCCACCAAACTTCACTAATTCCCACTATATCTAACTTCAACCTATCCATTTCCCTTTTTAAATTTTCTAACCTACCTGCCCGATTAAGGGATCTGACATTCCACACTCCGATCCGTAGAACGCCAGTTTTCTTTCTCCTGATAACGACATCCTCTTGAGTAGTCCCCGCCCGGAGATCCGAATGTGGGACTATTTTACCTCCGGAATATTTTACCCAAGAGGACGCCATCATCATGTAATCATACAGTAAAGCTGCATGCCCTCGGGAAAGATTACGGCTGTAGTTTCCCCTTGCTTTCAGCCGTTCGCAGTACCAGCACAGCAAGGCCATTTTGGTTATTGTTACAAGGCCAGATCAGTCAATCATCCAGACTGTTGCCGTTGCAACTACTGAAAAGGCTGCTGCCCCTCTTCAGGAACCACACGTTTGTCTGGCCTCTCAACAGATACCCCTCCGTTGTGGTTGCACCTACGGTACGGCTATCTGTATCGCTGAGGCACGCAAGCCTCCCCACCAACGGCAAGGTCCATGGTTCATGGGGGGGGGGGGGGGGATGTAATTAGTATGAGAAAATAAAAGTCTTGGGAATCGAGCGACAAAGATTGGATTAACTTTTTAGTTCATTCAAGGTCCATAGGATGGATTATCTTCATTCTCTGCAAACTCCACCTCCAGCTTCCTCTTGTTCCTCCTCCTGTTTACTCTTGCTTGTATTTCTAGACTCTTTACAGCCCTGTCTGCAGCCCGAAGGCGTTCCTTGTCTAAAGCAAGCATCGCTCATTGTTGTGTTCTTAGATTTTGCTACCATTTTCTTCAGTTGCAGTTACTGCAACACTGTTCCAAAAGGTGGTCATGTATGAACACTTATCACATTTCAGTTGTATTTCACTAGCAGGTCCTACGTGCTTTATTATGGAGAGTTCCAGACCAACTTCACTACAATGAATACATCTTACATAGTTTGAAAAAATCCCTTTGAGAACCGACATATCAAATATTTCATTCACATCCGATTCGCTCATAAAACATTCATAGTTTTCACTCATTGAACCAAGCTTCTTCTGTGAAGTATTTTCTTTCCCACTTTGACTGCTATGGGCAGGTGTACTTGAGAGGTTAGGTTCACTCACTTGGTTATCGTCTTTATTGTTTACAGTAATAACACATACCTTTGGCTTTCCAACATTTCTCCTTTTCTTAAAAGCCTTCAGAGGATTTCTAATAACTTTACTTTTACTCATTATTATACTTCAACAAAACAGAGACTCAAGAATCAGAATTAATTACGAATATTTACGAGATAATGACAGAGTAAATAAACATGAAACAATCGACAATCACACCAGCGATATATATTGAACCATCACAGGTTAGCCACAACACATACTTTATCTCACATCACTAAAATGTACCTGATGAACACGGATGTTAATAATAACACCATTTGACAGCAGTTTAACAGCGCCACAGTGGGTCACGCCCATGTAGAACACATTTCAAAAAAAATTTAAAAATAGTTGTAGTCTTCGGAATGGAATAAATTATATATCTATTAAAAGGTATTAGTCTGCAGATTCAGAAAACGCAAAAAAGTAAAAATTGAACTTTTCATGATTTTGAGCCTTTCCGGAGCCCCTTAATTATAATTACTTATTTATTTACTTATTAAACAAATAAGGGGACAATGATTGTACCTTAATCTTTGAAAGGTTCAATTTAAGATGAACTGTGATATTCGCAAACTATAGCAGAATAAAATAATTTTAGATAGATGATGCATCTGTGTCTTTTGTATTTTGGTGTTAAAGTCTATAATAAGTTGCTAGTAGATTTGCGTAAAACTGCAGATTGCTGGATGTGTAAGAACAGAACAAAATGGTACCATATTGAATGCTCCTTCTTTAATTTATCAGAGTATTTATTGTCAGGGGTTTATATTTCTCTTTATTTTAATATTTGTATTAAACTTAGTTTGACTTTGTCAGTGTAAAGCTCATGAGTCTAAGAGGAGAAGATGACACTATGTGTGAATGAATGTGAAGCTAGCAATGTGTATGTCTTTGCCACTTTCAGACCTGTGGTACTTTGTGCTGGATTACTGGTGCATCCACAGACATGGCAGTGTGTAACATCAGCGTGAGCATGTAGATGGCGGCGTGTGACATCACAAGCAGCTGGTAGGGCATGCAGGAGTGTCTTCCCGCATGGCCCACAAGAAGAGCAGTGCCATGTGGCACTGTGTGGGAAGTGCCCATGGCAATGTGTGGCTGCAGATCTAGTGTGCAGATGTCAGCTCAGGGAACACTGACACACAAGCAAACTATGGTTAACTGCTATGAAGGATAAGAAATGAAGCATTGGCATTCATAATGTTCATAATACTGAATTCATATACAAATAAACAAGGTCTTGTTAACCATGGGGAAAAAAACTAAACAAAATATTCATGAAAATGCACTGTTCATAATACACAGTTCTCTTTTTTTGTTGACAAACCTGGCATGGAAGTGCTGACACAGCAGTTGATCTGGTCCTGGCATTCATGGCACCAGAGACTGCAGAGAATTTAATGCGTGTGAACATGGTGTCATCAGGGCACAAACGTGGCTTCTGGAGCTGTGGTAGACATACCCAGTGTCCAGAGCTCGACAGGGATGCAACATGGTAACTGCTATAGGAGTCAATCTGGTCTCAGCACCAAATGTGGCAAAAGTGCAGAGATGTGACGCCAATTCCAGGGTTTGCAATGAGTGGACAGTGGGGGAGATGGGTAGCAGTGTCTGGAGCTCGACTGGAGATTTGTTGTCAGTTGGTGAGGTGGTATATCAGAGACATAGTCCCTATGGAAGGCTGCAGGCAGTGTGTGCGCGGGCTACTGTCTGCAACGAGAAATCATTATGATGCAGCATGGGCATTTGAAGCTGGCATCTGTGACATAGTCCGCTCGCTGCTGTGGTGGGGCTAGCTGGTACACCTGTCTGGGGTGCTATCCAGGTGGTTATCTTGGAGGGGTGGGGGTAGGCTGAGATGCACGTGGTTGTTCAGTGACAACTGGTTGTGTGCGTATGTCACCGGCATCTGCTGGAGCAGGCCCTGTCTGGCTGGTTGCATATGGAATGATGTCTGTTACCAAGTACTCAATCTCTAAAGTCTTCCCTTGATAGCTTATGAAATGGTGTGGTCCCAAGTAGGGCAGCTGAATTGGTGGCTGTACCACATCTGTGCACAGTACCAAATGTGTGCAGTGCAGAAGGTTTCTGTCATCAAATGCATTTTCAGCACAGTGCCACATTGGTGTGTGCAGTTCGAGGCCACTCATGTGAGGGTACAGGTGTTCTGCTAGTACTTAGGCTGATGCATCATGTGGTGGTGGTATTTCTCCATGTATTTTCTGGGAATAGCAAGTGATTGACCATGGACGAGGTCTTAAGTTGAGACACAGATCCCTTTCTTTGGTGTCACTTGCAGGCCGAGGAGTACAAGTGGTAGTGCTTCCATCCAGGTAGTGTCACGACACGTCAGGGATGCCTTCAGCACCCAGTGAAGCTGCTCAACCATGCCATTAGATGATGGGTGGTAGCTTGTCATGCAGTTTAGCTGCATGTCACACAGTTGGGTGACATGGCTGAACAGCACACAGGCAAACTGGCAGCTGCGGTCCACAGTTATGTGGCTGGGACAGCCAAGGCACACCATCCACGTGTCAACGAAGGTAGTAGCAACTGTCTCGGTGGTGATGTCCACTATGGGCATTGCCTCTGGCCAGCAAGTGAAGTATTCCACCATTGTAAGGAGGTAGCAGTGGCCTTGAAATGGAGAAAGGGGGCCTATGATGTCCATGAAGACATATGTGAAGTGGTGGGTTCAGGGAAGGCGCCGATGGGCTCATGTTTGTCTTGAAAATTTGGTGCTCTGGCATGCCATGCTGGTGTGTGCCCACTGACAACAGTCCTTCCAGAGTCTGGGCGAAATAAAACGTGCTGCCACAAGTGGCACCATGATGTTTGCACTGGTATGTGATAACCCACCTTCTGATGTGATTATGGGATAAATTGATAAATCTGACACAGTGTCTACAAAATACCTCATGCCTGCACCCCATTCTTGTACAAACATACATTTAATACAGCACAGCATCCTGGTCTGCCTAGGTCTGGTCGCAGCTGGGGTTTGGGTGCAAGCAAGAGGTGTAGCACTTGGTCACATTGCTGCTGAAATGGGCGTGACACCAGCAGACACTGCTTGGAGTCTACTATGGTGTCAGTAAGGTACTGTTAGAGCAACTGTTTCTGCCATGCTGCCTGCGCGAGCCATGCTGCTCATAGCCTGGTCTGCTGCCGCTGCAATTCCTGCTTCCCTCTTGCTGTGACCACATCAACTGGTCGACCTGTGTGCCTAGTGCTGCCATCTGACTGGACAAGTTCTGCATGAGGTGCTGAAGGCTATTGTCCATTGCCAGAGCTGGGGGACACATGTGTCACCATGGAGTGGAAGTGGCTGGTGGGGGTAAGGGCTCGCAGGCAGCTGCAGATGCTATGCTTGGCGACATTGCTAGCATGTTATGCATCCGGTCTGCCAGGTCTGCTACAGCATCTAGCGCATGTCGGTCTGCGAGGCTATCACTGCTCACACCTGGGTGGGTAGGCTGCACAGCCAGATAGTGTGCAGCAACAAATCTGGAACCATATCAGACTGTACAATGCTTCTTGCAGGAACTGTGAAGGCCTCTGGTCAACACATTCTTGTTGGCGCAACAGTTACTGTATTTTCTGCTCCTTGGTCAATGAAACCAAGCATATTAACTCATCCTTAAGCCACCTGTAGGAGGACTGCATTGGCAGGGTGGTTATTATGTCCCATACTTCAGCCATGTAATTCTCATCCCTTTGGTTCACCACATATCCAAATTTGGCGAGATCGCATATGATATTCTTACACATAAAAACTGTCTCCACTTGGCTAAACCACATGAATGGGTCACAGGGCCAAAAGGGGGATCACCACTGAAGCAAGCAATGTGTGGTGTTTTTCAGTTTTCAAACCTGTCCTACTGTGAGCTGGCTTGCAGCCACACCCATGCACTGAGTCAAAGCCACAGGCAAGGGTAACAGTAATTAAATACACATGGTTACCCACAAGATGTTTATTGATCTCACTATACATACACCAAAAAGTTATAATAATTACATACAAACGTCTGTGGGGGCACTCGCATGACTGCGATGAACATCTCTAATAATTTTGTGGAGATAGAGAAATTCTTTGATATTTTAAAATAATTTGGAAAACTTCTTCTCTAGCCTCTGTATATGAGTTATTTTTTTCAGCTGAATATGTATTATTTGACTTAAATTTATTTTAATTGTCTAACTGTGTGACTGCAATGCTTGCAGGGACTATACGGTTCTATAAAATGTCAGCAACATCCAGCTTGGCTATCAGCCCCAGATTCAGCAGTTTTTATTTTATTTATTTACTCGTGTCCAAAACATAACATACAGATGTAGTGTTCTGGCGGTGGAAAGATTTACTGCTGGAATATTTTCCAATGTTGCCCAGGGTACGCCTGATCGTTTGGTTTATTCATCAGTTACATGCCCACAATTAGTAGCCAGAACATTATGACCACCTGACCAATAGCCAGTATGACGACCTTTGACATGGATAACAGGGGCGACTCATTGTGGCATACAAGCAATAAGTAGGCCACTACATGGAGTTAGCACAACATCTGAACACACAAGTCACCTAACTCCTGTAAATTCTGGGGAGGTTGTTTATGAGCCCTGACACCATGTTCAATCATATCCCAGATGTGTTCAATTTTGTTCAGATTTGGTGATTTCTGGGGCCAGCACATCAATTGGAAATTGCCAATGTGTTCCTCAAGCCACTCCATTTCACTCCCAGCTTTGTGAGACGGCGCATTATCTTGTTGCAAAATGCCACTGCCATTGGGAAACATGATCGTCGGGAAGGGGTGTGCATGTCTGCAACCAGTGTACAATACTCGTTGACTGTCTTGGTGCCTTGCGTGAGCTCCACTGAACCGATGGATGCCCACATGAATGTTGCCCTGTGCATAATGAGCCACTGCCAGCTTGTCTCCATCCCACAGTACTGGTGTCAAGGAGCATTAAGGTCTGATGTTAGTTTTGCCACAGTTCACCACCTGTTCTGTTTTACCACTCTGCCCAGCATGCTATGTCTGACATCTGTAACGAGTGGTGGCTGCCCAACTCCACAATGTCAGGACATAGTTTCACCTTGGTTTCTGCATATGTTGAAGGCATTAACCGCAGCATTCCTTCAACACCCAGGAAATCATGTAGTTTCTGAAGTGCTTGTGCCAAGCCTCCATGTCATCACAATCTGCCCTCTGTCAAACTCAGATAGATAGTGCACCTTCCCCATTCTACACGCAGACAGTATGTTCACTGATACTGAAAGCACCATGTGTGTGTCTGACTGGCAGTCATTCCTCATCATGAGACATTACTATAGCCTGGACGGCTTTACATTGATAGTAGGTCAGTGATCACCTGGAAATAATAAAGAGATGTAAGATATAGTGATCATGGTGGTCTTGAGAAAGATCACTCTCTATCGTGTGATCCATTTAAGAACATAGTGTCCTATTAGAGCTACATACTTATACCAAAAGGAGCTGTATCTCTGCTATTATGCAGCCACATTACCTTTAGAAAACTTGGTGGCAGCTCATTCAACAGTATGTGAAGAACATCTCTAAGGAATTTGAGGTACATCTGCCATGATAGTCTGGTTGGCACTTGATGTGACCTGGCGACCTGCTCAAAAGATTACCCCAGTGTATAGCTTTGCAATGAAACTGTATTGGCAATTGTTTGAACTGAGTGCGTCTGGTCGGCATTTATTTGGATATCTATTGGGGCTGTCAAGTGAAAACGAGACCAATGGGAAAAAAGCATGTAAACTGTTACTTATTTCAAAAGCAGTCACTATAAGTGCTAATACATTTATCTCTCTGTAAGACAAGATGGTCAGTGCCTTCACGGAAAACTCTTTTACAGTTGCTTATGCAACCACAATTGTATGCAGATGTGCACCTCTTTATCCAAAGCAAATTGATGGCCATGAGTGTTTTTTCTTCAGGGCTCCAAAAATATGGAAATTGCATGGCGAGAGATCGCGACCATATTGAGGAAGTGGAAGGTCTTCCCAGTGGAACTCCTGTAGTGTAGCCAAAACAACCTTGGCAACGTGTGGGCGTGCATTATGTTGCAACAAAACGCCGTGCATTATCTTGCGACAGAATGATCCCGTCAACCAACATTCCTTGACTTTTGAACTGAAGTGTTGCTCAATTTTTGGAAAGTGTCCATACATCACTGTGCATTAATTGTGCCAGCGTGTTCCAGAAAGTCAATGAGCAGCAGGCCCTTGAAGTTAAAGAAAAAGGTCATCATGACTTTCCCAGAGCTGACGTGCATGGGTTTGGTAAATCCGTATGCTTCCATTGTTGGCTCTGATGTTTGGTCTCTAGCTCAAAATGAAGACACCTTGTTTCATCTCCCATGAAAGTACCAGATAGGAAAGGATTTTCGTTATTGTGATACCGTTCCAAGACTAGCAGTGATATTAATGCTCAGTTCAACATCTTTGGCCTGGAATCTCATTCACTGGAGTAGAATCGTCTTCAGCGATGTGCCCCACTTCGAATAGAGCTACCATGGCCACTGAACATGTCTCTGGAAATGCTCCAGACAATGGTGGCATACCAAACTTTCTGTTGTCCGCTATACATCTCCACAACAAAGAATGATGATCTGGGGTGCCATTTCGTTTTGTAGAAGGCATCTTTGGCTGTCACCGTGGGACCCTTACAATACAAGTTCCTTTACATATATATACATTACGAGAGAGACTGAGGCTCCGCTCGCTTCAAAGATATATTTTGGCTGAAACACCCGGCAGAGACCACAGTCGATTTCGTGAAGCTCATATTTGGTGTGTTTTACGTTAGAAACACTTTATAGCTTACGTCCTATAAATAAATGCGGTTCCAGTACACTAGCACATTGAGGACCTCTCGAGAGATTACAGTTTATTAACATTAAATGTTAGACAATCAGTTATCTGTGTATAAAGGTTTCAGGAGGCTTATGGCACAGGGCAAAGGTCTAAGTTGCACGAAATCACTGTGGTGTAATGCGTTATGAGTTTTGGGAAAAAGCAGGCATCTCCCCAAAGTAACGTTATCCAAGATGGCGGTGATGACGTCATTCAAGTTGGCTGCCATGATGTCATCCTACATGGCGGCGATGACATCATTCAAGATGGTGAATTTTGGCAGGTAGGTGGTCAGTTGGGTTACCTCCACCAACCTAAGTAACCCAACTGCCACTTCCTCCTACGAACTGGCGCCAGGTTCTAATTACAAGAGGATAATGCACTACACCTTAGAAAATCACTGGAAGATAACTCACTTGGAATACCTCCACTAACCTACATCACCTGACAGCCACTTCCTCCTAAGAACTAGTGCCAAGTTTGAATTTTGGCTGTAAACAAAAATCACTTGGGGTTTCGCTGTTAAAGTAAGAAAATGGCGCGAACGAAACCACACTGATACTAACCTCAGTCACCAGACGACCACCTCATCTGCCTAAGGATTCATCCGAAAAAAGGACTTGTCTTTATTAGTTAACCAATTTCATACAGGTGTGTTCGCCACTGGGTCCAGAGCCCGACTGACTTAGTACACATCGCCACCAGCAGGGGATGCTCTCATGACGTCAGGTGATGACGCAAATACTGTAATCGAAGATGGCGGCAGCCAGTGTGTCCAGCACGAGATCCAGAGCCCAGCTAACTTCGTTCATTTTGTCGACGCCAGAGGGCGCTGTCATGACGTCAGTTGATGATGCAAATACCGCTATTCAGTATGGCCACATACATTTTGTTCCCCATGTGGCCTGGAGCTGGTACCGAGCACGATTCCATTACGTAATCCAAGATCGTCTGCTTTCTCTCTTGGGCATTTATAACGGGCTAACTTCGCGTGTGCGGCCCTCGAGCGCGCGACCGGTGACATCACAACCTCCAACCTGCATGTTCATACTCACGCTAGAGATAGTCTTTTGTAAATATCCTAACGAATGTAACACCCACATTGCGCATCTAACATATGAATTGCCGAAGTACTTAATTCGATTTCAATTTTAATGGTATTCAGTAACTGAATGTACCATTTCAATAATCAATATTCAAATGAGAAGTTCCACATTTTCCCACTAGGGGCGTAGTGTTCCTTCATGATGTAGCACCCCCTATCCCTAGAATGTTTCTCTCCTATTGGCTACTGCATTAGTCACATGATTCGAGATCATAGAACCAAACCACAACCAAACTCACCCTCACTCTGCTCCTATACTTGGTCCAGTACGTCTGTCCTCGTCACGAAACTTTATCATTCAATATGATGTGAACAGGATCTGCCAGAAGTGTCAACATTGGCAGTGACAGCAGCAAATGCTGCCGCATAGACAAAGTTCGATTGCCTGGTAAGTACAATTTCAGTGTTCCGATATCTGCATCCTTTAACTCAGTGTATGCATGTTACATCTGTTTTGGACCGCACTCTATACAGAATGCTTCATTCTTTAACAGATTTTGTGTGTGTGTGTGTGTGTGTGTGTGTGTGTGTGTGTCTATGTTATATCTGTTTTGGACCACATTCTATACAGAAAGCTGTCTCATTTAACAGATTCTGTGTATGTGTGTCTATATGTTCAGTGTCTCTATGTTATACCTGTTTTTGGCCTGCATACTGCTGCACCCTTTAAGTGATTTCGTGTGTGTATGTGTGTGCTAGAGAGATTTTCTTCCATACTCGTTATTATACTCAGTCTTTGCCATCTTTCTAGATTACATCCCGCAAATGCTGGCTGAGCTAGATCAGCAGCTGGAGTTCAAAAGAGCCCAAGCACAGTACGAATGTAAGTACATTTGTAATAAAAATGTAGTTCTTAGATAAAATAATTTCTTCTAATATATGTAGCCTTTTTCGAAGGGACTAGATTGAATTTTCTTAGACATATTCTGTTCTTTCCTTTCTAGATGATGATTATTCCATGCATAGAGAGTGGTGCACCTAGGACGGCGAGCAAGGTGGGGGTGAAATACCCGACTGGGTGCATGAAATGGCGGCTGCTGCAGAACAACGACGCCAAGAAGCAGAAAGCTGTCAAATTATGAACCTCAATGAGTTGCTCAAGCCATGGAGACAGATTGGAGAGGGTGAATGGTTTTGAACTTTATCATTACAGCAAATAATTACCATTATTTAGTCTTATTATTATTATTATTATTTATTTCTCCTCTAAATCTAGATCATTAAACTTATTTTTTTTCTTACTTATGTTACAGGTATATCACATGGTGTGTGCCAGATACCTAGAGCGGGGCCGGCTGCGGTGGTCTCGGGGTTCTAGGCGCTCAGTTCAGAGCTGCGCGACTGCTACGGTCGCAGGTTCGAATCCTGCCTTGGGAACGGATGTGTGTGATGTCCTTAGGTTAGTTAGGTTTAAGTAGTTCTAAGTTCTAGGGGACTGATGACCACTGATGTTAAGTCCCATAGTGCTCAGAGCCACCTAGAGCGGTGGTTGCGGGGGTAGGAATCGGGGGCACCCAACCACAGAGACATGCGGTGCCTAGTGTAGCCCCCATCAGTGCTGTGCGACAGGCAGCAGCTGTAGCGCCTCCCCCCGCACCACCCCAAGCCCTCTGGCGCCCATGGACAACGCAGTCAGCAGGAGAAGAACAGCAGGTGCAACGGTCTCCCACCCCACCAACTGGTAGTGGGAGCATTGCATCCTGGGGGCCATCACCGCAGCCCAGGAGCTCCAGCTGGCAATCACCACCTCTACCTCCTCCTCAGCCAGCTCACCCCTGCTGCCAATGCAAGGTGCATGTGCCCATCTGCATACCCCTCCCTGCAGATGACGTGCCATCACCGGCCCCATCTTTGACTGGGTGGACACCTAGCTGTAGTACTAATAGTAATAGTGATTATCCTGTGGCTAGCGGTAGTGCTCTCACCCATCCTATTGATTGTGAGGTGGATCAGAACGATGGCGTAATGACTCCCCTAGAAAACTTAGCAGTTGCTAGGGCTTTCGAGGGGTGCATCTCTTTCACTAGGATTGAGAATCCCAGAGGTAGGTACCCCACGACTGTGTCAGGTTTTTAGAGACATGGCTCCCTGTCTTGGAGACCGAGTTCCTCAAAGTCCTAGAGGATCCAAGATTTAACGCCATTAAGTGCAGTACAGTATTATGCTGTGAAATGAATCACCCTCCTAAGCATCAAGGTGACGCAGAGGCAACGACTCTGCACTATATATGGGGTAATAATGGCGTCATTTCTCAGAGTACATCTACCAGTTTTCTCCTCAGATTGCGAAAACATTCTGTTGGCACCCACCTACATGGGGAGAAATGATCATCACGATAAAATAAGAGAAATCAGGACTCACACAGAAAAATTTAAGAGCTCGTTTTTCCCGCGTGCCATTCGAAAGTGGAATGGTAGAGAGACAGTTTGAAGTTGGTTAATTGAATCCCCTGCCAGGCATTTTATTGTGAATAGCAGAGTAATCACGTAGATGTAGATTGCTGAGTTGTATCGAGAATCCACCTTGAGCGCTATTATGGCCTGATTTTCCGAGATTGAAGTACGCAGATCAGCTAAAGCAGTCAGCTGCATACCACACCTCGACATCCATATACATGTCAATGTTCCAGTAAATGGAGGATCAAGTTAAATTAAACTCCCTAAGGATATTAAGAACAAGCAGGCATGCATTAATGTCGAAAATAGGCATGATAATGCTTGTTTTGCGTGTTCAATCCTGGCTTGCTGGAGAAAGTACCATTACAGAGATCATCCTGGGTGTCCAAGCAGTTACGAAGTCCCTAATATTAAGACATATTATAACTCTGACGCTATAGATTTCCCTGTAAAGATCTAGTACATACGTAAGTTTGAGACTCAGAATACCGGAATATTGGTTCACGTTTGTTGCCTGGAGAAAAATAACGACAAGTCAGATGAGCAACACTAGCACACCATAGCGATTTCTCAAAACCTGTTGGTGAGCGAGAGCTGAATGTAAACTTACTGTTCTTCTCTGAAGGTGATAATTATCACTATGTCTGTATCAAAGACATGTCCCACCTCCTTTATTCCCAGTGAGGTAACAACTTGTATAAAAAAACATTTTTGTTTAAGTTGTCTGAATTATTTTTCATCTGAAGAGTTATTAGCAATATATCTATTAGATAGTGCTTCCTAGGACCCAGTATGTGTGATTACGCCCACTGAGGAAAAAAAGTTCATTAAATTTCAAAATGCTCACCACCAGCAGCGATGTCCTTTTGTAGTGTATGCCGACTTTGAATGTCTGCTGGCTCCTATTACTCATTGTGAAGGGAACCACTTAGCCTCACATGCAAACTTGACACAAAAACATGCACCTTATGTGTCAGCATTCCAAGTTGTTTGTGGATATGATTCTAAACTTAACCACTACAAAGCTTATGTTGGGGATGATCCTGCAGTGCGGCTTCTCAGTGAGCTTGAAAAACTTTCATGGGAAGTTGATAAGCTCAACAGCACAAACATTCCCATGACCAAATCAAAGGAAGATGATGAACTGTATGAAAAGACGGTTAAATGTCGTATTTGTGGGCTAGCCTTAGATAGAAAAGCGGAAATGCCTCATAATGAACACTGTCATCTTACGGGTAAGTTCCGTGGTGCACCTCACAACGTGTGCAATTTAGTGTGCCAGTTACCTAGACACATACCCGTCTTTTTTCGTAATGGGTATGCTCATTTTCTAGTTGAGCACTTCGCTAATTTCGGTTTAAACAAAGATCAGGTTAGTGTCCTTCCTGAAAATGTTGAGAAGTACATTTCTTCCTGGAAACAAATAACGCCAAAAATTACACTCTGCTTCCTTGACTCTTTACGCTTTATGCAAACTTCACTCCATAAAATGGTTGAAACTTTCCCTCGGAATGATATGCATAGCACTCGATCTGCATTTCCCAATGAGGAAAAGTTCCAACTTGTGACTAGGAAAGTAGGTTTCCCATACGAGTATGTTGATAGTATGGCAGAACTCAATGAAATCAGGCTTCCCGGAATCTCTACATTTACCAGTACTCTCACAGGCGATGCCATAATCACAACAGATTATGAGCATGTTGTTAATGTCTGGCAGTACTTCAACATACCCAATTTGGGAGAATATGCAAGACTATATATGGACACTGACGTGTGCTTGCTTGCAGATGTTTTCGAAACATTCCGGAGCATATGTGTGACCACATACTTTCTGGACCCCGCCTTTTATTACACAGCACTTTGGTTGTCCTGGGACGCTATGCTCAAAAAAACGGGGCAAAGCACAGAACTTTTGACTGATGCTGCAATACTTCTATTTTTTGAGTGAGGGATCCGTGTGGGATTTTGTCAGTCTGTTCACAGACAAGGCAAATAACCGATGGATGGGGGTAGATACATATTGCATGTATTGGCACACTAACATAATTTTAAAATAAAATCTGTATTTTATAAGTAAAACAATGGATTCTTTTTTTTAAATTCAGTATATTTAAGTAACTAAGCCGATTTTATAATGTTAACTAAATACCAATTTTTTGCAATAACACAACTAAATACAATAAACAACTGATTTTTAACTTCATTATTTCATTTACAACGTGATTGTAAAATAATAACATGTATTAGTTAACAAAAGTAAGTTATTTTATAAAAAATTACACTGTGAACATAAGTAAATAATTACAATGTGTTAGTTAAGAAAAGTAATTTATATTAAAAGTTTGAGTTTTTATTTTTTCTATCTTTCTTAAAATGTTCAGAAATGTATATAGGCGTGAAGTTAACATTTTTATAACTTTTTTAATTTATTCATTCATTTAAACAGATGCAAATATTAATAATTAAGAATTTTCAGTAAGTAATCTACATTGTGCGTCATATATAAGATTTTTTTTACTATACATAATTATATAAGCAAGTGTATCATTTGAAATTTTAACATTAAAAGTTGCACAAAGGTTCGTAGTTGTTTTTTGTCTAGTTATATCATTCTTTTTAAGTGTCATATTATTTACATAACTTGGACAATTAGTTATAAAAGTAAATGGATTAATATCAATATCTGATGAGTAAGGTAATTCTTTTAAAATTCAGAAATGCATCATATGCTTTTAGAAAATTATTTTGTGTATTATTATTCAACATTTTTTGAGGAAAAACATCATTTTACTATTTTGAAGTATATATTCTGTAGTTTAATAATCAAATAAAAATATGGCATAACAAATTCTGTAGAGTTATAGTAATTTGTTATATCTGGTTGTAAATTGTTTTTACCAGATAATCCAGCATTTCTTCTGTTTGAAGTTCATAAAAAGAAATAAGAATTTTTGGACTTTTTAAAATATTTTCACGTTGTTCAAGTTTGTAATTTGGTTCATATTTAACAACGAGTACACGTATTTCCACAGATTCTATAACTATTTTACCTTCTTTAGGAAGTGTATCTTTTATTTCAACACCAGCATTATTTTTATCAAACCAACATAGAAATGCATCTCCAGGATATATACTACATGCAAAAACTACAGTTAAGTTTCCTTCAAACATAATTTCTTTATAATCATTATAAAATCCAACAAGCATTGACAATGGATGAAGTACTTCGTTTTATACTATTTATTTTACCTGTATTAACAATATGTCCTTCTAAACTTATTTTGTCAGTAACAGATGAAGTTAGATGTTGTAAAACTGTTGAAGAAATAAAAGGATGTTCGACTCTAGATCATAAATTATTTCTTTTTCATTGTTATAAAGTCAAACAACTTAGTTACATAGTAATCAATTAATTTTTTACTTGATTTTCCTTCAGAATTTGGATAACTTGTACCATCATTTCCAATAGTACTCAAATTCATGTGTAATTGTGCATGATTTGAATGAAACCAACCATCACCAATACTTATTTCAATTTCTGTATCTTTCTTAGGAACATTTAAATATTTTTAGTTTTTTCATTAACAGGAAATGAACAAAACTGATAACTTTCATTATCATTCATGATTGTTTTAGGAATTAATTATTTCTTCAGGGAAGAATTTATTAAGATATTTCTAAAATAACTGTTACAGTAACACCATGGAAGTAAATTAAATTATCATACTTCTAAGTCCTGAATTGTATTGAAAATAGGAACATTTACAGGATAATTTGGTTCATAAATTACTGGTCCACCAAACTCTGCATGATGTTTAAATAAATCAATAATATTTCTTTCTTTATGAAAATGATCATTATGTTTTACATACATTCCATCAGCAAAATTAATATTTGTATTGAATAATTCAAAAGGAATTATGTTAGGAACATCTTTAGCTACAGCTTTTTTTATTAGCATGAACAATCTGATTATTAAAACCAAGTAAACTTCCAATACTATCTGCTATATCCATATACATTCACTTTTAATAACAATTGTGTTTAAAATTTCATTTGCTTTAATGGATATATTGTTTTTTCAAATATATATTTTTTTAAATTTTTAAAATTATATTGACCTACTGGAATTTCTATTGTTTCTCAATCACAATAATAGTTTATTATTTTTTGTTGTAATGTTTTTTATAAAAAAGTTTAATAAATCCAACTAATGAAACATTAGTATAATTATCACATACTGTAACAGTTAGTCATTTTCTAAGTGTAGATGTTTATCACTAACTTGACATAACCAAATCATTTACTTCTAAAATTATTAATAAATGAAAAATTATTAATATATTAAGAACTTATTGATCATTGAAAAAATTTGCTCATAATTGAAAAAATTAATAATGACTAAAAAAATTATTAATTAATGAAAAATATTAATAAGTGAAAACATTAACAACAAATGAAAAATTATTAATAAATGAGGTAAATATTATTAATACAAAAATTATAAATATATGATTAGAACAGATCTGGAACCTAAGGTAATAATTTCAGAAATTAAGTCAAAAAAACAAACATGGTTAACTTCTTCCAAATTTTATAAGATTTGCAATAATTTACCAAGTGGTTGTGGTAAAACAACATTCATAATTGATAATTGCATTTTAGCTAATGGCTGGTTGAACTGGAATAAAATGAAACATTTTTATGTTAATTCAATAAGTTTACAACAGCAAAAATATTCAGAATTTATAAAACAATATAAAAAATTTAAGGTAAAGCTAATAAACAAATTGTAAGCTTTATTGAAAATAATGAATAAACTATTCCATTAGTTGAATTTAAAAATAATTCAGTTGTTGTATTTGGTGACTTAATTCTAGAGAATCAAGATATTGTTTGAAACTAGTTTACTAGAGGTAGACACAAAGGTGTAGATTGCTTTTACTTAGTTCAAAGTTATTCAAGAATACCAGAAGAACTTGTGAAGGACAATCTAAAGTTTTTAAATATTTTAGACAAGATGATACAAATTTAAATCATATTTACCATGAGTTCCTTGGTGAAGAATGAAAATTAGATATTTATCTAAAATATCTGTTTTAGCTTGTTTTAATTTTTTACTAAAGTCTCTTCTGTCTTAATAGTATAGTTTTGTGTTTTTTGTCCAAATTCTTAAACTTTTTCATTTATTTCATTTGTTTGTATTTTATGTACACAATATAAATTAAAATTTATTACTAAACCATTATGTACTTTCAAATAGTCTTCAACAACTAAAAAAATTTTGTTTTTATTACACAAAAGAATCTATTATTATCAAGTATATCTACACTATCTTCAAAATATATAGTTTTCAGTCTGTTTTCAAGTGCTTTTACAACTAACTAAACTTTAATTGTATTACTATTTCTTCATTTCAGTTTTACAAAAATATTTGTAGAAAATGGAAATATTTTTTGATGGTTTCTCTTCTTTAGTTAGGAAAACATAATAGATATTATAATATGGTTTTTCCAAAGAATGTCACATACTTCAGGTGAATAATTTCTAACTATATTTGTATCATTTTCTCTTACTTCAGGTGTATAATTTCTAACAAAATTTATATGTTTTTCACTTATCTCAGGTGTATAATTTTTAACAATATTTGTATGATTTTCACTTACCTCAGGTGTATTATTTGTAACAATAATTGTATGATTTTCACTTTCTTCAGGTGTATTATTTCTAAAAATAATTAACTGATTTAGATTAATAAATCTAATTAAATCAGCTATATGTACATTTGAATATCCTTGTCAATTATTTACTTTTTCAAAATACACGAAAAGTAGCAACTTTAAATTGTTCTAGTTCATTCGCAATGCATGTCTCCATTTTGCTCTGAACAATGGGCTGTTACACCCACATTGCACAGCACATGTCTATAAGGCTTGTTGCTTTAAAACACTGTTTCAACAAGAGTTCTGAATGGCACATGTAGGTTTGCATCCTGCGGTGGCGTCGATCACACGCGCATACTGCTGCTACCTGGCGTACTGCCTTGAGTGCAGTCTTTCAGACCCTTACCTGTAGGTGAGGTGAAAGCGTGTCTATTAATGGCACAGGTAGTTAACTCATCATGTGAAAGCACGCAAAGGCTGTGGTAGGTGGCTCAGACAGTTCCAGTGGAATGCACTTACAGATGGATCAGGGACAGTATCGCTGATAAACTTACTTGCTAAGGACGTGAGTGACAAGGAAAAAAATAGAATACAAACACTGTTATGGAACAAAAAATTAAAGTAATTTTACATTCTCGTAAGCAGATACAATAGCATTTTTTTGATAAATGTTCTTGAGTTGATGGGTATATGGACAGCCATAGAATTCCAGGTCTTGAATAGAAGCAAATTTACATATTCGTGGCATCCAAGAGATTTTGTCCTTTCCCTTCAGGTATACGATGGTGTCCATGTCATCGAATAATTTAAGTGCAGTCACCATGTCTTTATAGAACATGCCAGGATCGTCTCAATGAATTCCATGGTAGAAATGTGTTAACCACTTTGTGCTCTTCTTTCTCTTAGCGCACATCACTTGCTTGAAGGATCTTGGTGATGAAATATTTGCAGCCAATGTCTCTATTATTTCAGAATTCTCTGTGTACACTACAACGCGGAATCTTTAAATACAAACTGCCTATGCTCACTGTCATAGAATCTTTGAGCTTCCAGAATGATGTTCACTCGGTGACACTTCATCGTCAAATGATCTGTGTCCAGAGCAGTACCTATTCATTTATACAGGTCGCTGCACAACACCTGTGAGCGGACAGTAGTTGATTACACACTCGTGAGGAACTAAAGCATATGTGGCAGTGTGTTCTGGGAAATTTTTCGATGATTCTAATTCAGTTCGCACATCTATAGGTCCAGACATAAGTATCTCATTCTCTTTAGAGTAGTCTATTACAACGACTGGTGAAAGCTCTTTGAACTTGTGTGGACCGAGTAGACACCTCCCCCCCTACCTCTCCTTCAGCAATTTTATAGTAATAAGGGCGAAAACTTGCACACATCTCATACGCTAGGCTGTATATATTTTGATTCCCCTGCAGATGTAGATTGTCATATGGGTAGAATTCTGAATTGAGGTAGACTTTGGCATTAGTTAACTTGCAGTTATCGAAGACGGTGTAATCATTTGCTATATTACCTCTTCTATCAGTCTGAAACACAAGTATGATGAATCTGGGTGTCTCTAGATGGCTGGAGGTTTTAATAGCCCATGTTTGTCTGCTCGCTCTCGGTAACACTGGGTATTCAAAAATCTCCCATGAGCTAAATGTCCGTGACAGAAATGTACCTGACTTAAGGACTTTTAAAAGTTTCAAACGCTCCTCGTCAGATACACTAATTTGAGGTATTTTCCATATTAGCTTGCTGATTGTGATCATATTCTCCTCTTGAGCTCCTTGAATGTATTAGTTATTGACAGTCGCACATCGCACCAGAATGAGTTCTTGTTTAGCATTCATAATAATCTGTCTCATGTCCTCAAAGTATCCCATAAGCATTTTTAGAGGTATGCGTGCAGTAAATCACTTGTACTCTTGAACTGCTGTATCCTCTGGCTCGTCTATGAACCATCCAACATTTTCTAAACTATGCAAATCCACTGGTGATGCCGAGACGTATGTTTTAAGGGTAGATGTTATGCCAACATTGTGTGTACGGTCGACCTCAGACCCATTTAGTTCATAGTGTATCTCTTGGAAGAGGAATGTTAAAGAGTTACGTGTCGGCTTGGATCTCACTGCATCGTTGCCATCGGTTTTCTTGAATGATCCCTCTAAATACTGTATATGAAACTCTTGCACGGAAGCGTGAGTGCATCTTGGTGCTGGATGACAATCCTGATTTCATCATTCTTGTTAGAGGTGGTTGAAGCTTAAAGTTTATGAGAGAAGTATTCCTGGTGTATAATTCTCTCAACATTCTCTACTGGACTGGTTATATTGAGAGAAGTATTCCTGGTTTATAATTCTCTCATAATACTCTACTGGAGTGGTTATATTGAGTGATGATGTCCCTGCGAGCCTACAAACCAACCGGTTTAAGAAATTCATAATTCGCAGGTGTTATCACTTTGCTGTTTGGTAGCGAAGTGGTGTGCTGTGGATTACGTGCACTTGTTTTATACTGTATGCCCATCCTGTCTTAGATGTAATCGTACAATGATTTCCTCACCACGAAAGTCAACAAGCTGATTATTCTGGTCAACAATATGCAGCTCCAAATAGTCCAATGTCTTAGCTGTTACTGGAAGGTATATTGCATTGGCAGGGGTCTCAACAATCTTATACCCTGTTGCAACTGAGGGGAAGAATCCGTAAATAGTCTGAATCAGACTATCAATGAGGTAGGAGTTCGTAGCAGTATTACACTCGACATGGGTTGTGCTCACTGTGAGTATGTCCACTGACTGATTCGACTTGTAAATTTACTTTGAACCTTCTTCAAAATCTGTCCTTTTGTGAATCCCAGTAGGCGCCCTTTCTGGTTAAAGTCAATTGTTGCATTTACAGTCATTATTTCAGATTTAAGTGTATTGATGTTTTCATGTACTTCAATACCCTTTCGAGACAGTTTTAAGATTTTGGTTAAATTGTCGATATCGTACCCATACGGTTCTATTTCCACAATATCTTTTTCACCATTTATATCCAGATGCAGTTTATTGTAAGTGTTGGTGATATTCAGGATGCTGTTGTACATCTCCAGTCCAATCAATGCAATACTCAATTTACCAGCCCTCAAATCAATTGGCGGAAAGTAATTTGCACGCAATACAGATGATCGTCCTTTTAACATCAAAGTGTATGACATTCCATCTGAACCTCAACTGATGGGTGAATGTTTAACCTCCCCCTTATATGGATGCTTCTTCTTCTTCTTTGTGAATGTCAAGAGAAACATGGTGCATAGATGTCTACAGCGGTGTGTATTAAAGTACTGATAGCGTTGATAATTGTAGAACACACATCTTCTATGAGTGAAGTATCGTTGTAATTTTCTGTCGGTTGCATGTCACCAAATGAGTCGAAATAGTAGATGCTATCTGCGTCTTTCATAACATATGCCACCCAGTGGGTGTGGGGCTTCCAGCAACATCTAAATTCACAATACCGCAATCACCAGTTTTCCACATAGTCGTAGGAGATGTATCATGCATAAACACACCACGGAATCTTGATATATTGAATTTATCTCCAACAAACTTAAGAAGGTCTCTATTTGTGAGCCGTCGATCTGTTAGGACCGCTAATGGGCTTTTTTTAACTTTATTAATAGAGCAAGGCCTCTCCTGTGCGGTTTTAAGTATAGTCCTATTCCGATGGCTGCGGCTTCATGTGGCTATGTCTTCTCGCCTCTTCTAACTGTGCTTGGGAGTTTTGCGTGTTATTGACCGTTCAAGCAATAGCTGCAGCAGCACCGGCGAGGGAACCTATCACCGAGAGGGCGAAGAAGGCCGGGATGAGGAATGGAATAAATCAGCTAGATGTCATGGGTATTCGTGGAACACAAGGTGCTTTAACCGATATTCTTCTTCTTCCCGCATCTTTCTGTTTGATAACGTTTTTAGCTGCATACATCGCTGGCAGGATACGGTTCTTCAAACAACTCTTTTTGCTCCTGTTCTTCTTCTTGTTTACTGTGCAACGTGCAGCATTCAGAGCTCGCTTGAAATTTATCACCCCTAAAGCCAACTTGATTTTTCCACACATGGTTTTATCAACTGCAAATGATGCAATGCGTTGACCTATAACAGTATCTTTTCTTCTCCGTATGACCTTAGTCTTATCGGGTTAAAATCCTATCCGAAATGTGATAGGTCTTTATTTGCTGTGTATGCAATGTCGTGTTCCATACACGCTTCGTTGAACAGATTGTCTCCCTTGTCAACTCGAGCCAAGCGTTTCTAAAGTTTTGTCCCAGGCCCACAGTAGTTATACCAAGGGATGTGTAATTCCAAAGGTAGTTTGTCTAGAATACCACCAACTCCTATAAAGCGTCTTCTAGCATGCATGTTACGGTACTGTGGTAGTTGCGGACAATGCATGCCCATTATATAGCAAATCGCCAGCATCAATCCAACTCTTTTGTGTAGCAGGAAAACCAAGCCATTTGACCTTTGCTTTATTTCCTCTACTCTTATGACTCGCTCTATGAGAAAAAGATCCGATTCTGAGCGTTTCAACATCTCCTCAGTGTAGAAGGAGCCTGCAATTTCTTCACCTTTACTGTCCTTCAATATATAAGTTCTGGGATTCGTTGGGTGTACCTTTGAAACTGTAAATATCTCAGTTGACCAGTTCAGTAGGTATGATTTCTCAAATACCGTCTTGTCTTTTGACATACCCACCAAATCACCTACATTAAATTTCTGTTTGCGTGGATTCAACATTTTAATGCGATAGTACACGTATCCATCACTCCATTATCACGATCATCGATTGGTCTCATTTTTACTGTGCTATGTTTGGTTCCAGTTTCCAGGAGGATATCTGTCCATTTGTATGAGCCGCAATAGTTAAAATGCATCCACATACGACCTTTTATTGTTCTGTTCAGACTCTCCACTATACTCGCCTTCAGGTGAGTGAATGTCGAGTAGTGATGTATTCCGTACCGCTGCATCCCTGTATTGAAATACCTATTGTAGAACTCTCCACCATGATCGGTTTGGAGATTCTCTGGGCATCGATTTGTTCCTGTTTGTAGCAAACGCTCAACAACATCAGCGACATTTCGCCGGTTTTGGTTTTGACAGGTAATGCCCAGGCAAATTTGTAGTATGTATCAATAACTATTATAGTGTATTTGAATCCATTATTCTCATGTGAATATTCCCTCATGTCTACAAGATCATCTAGCCACGAGTGGTCCAGCCCTTTAATCATAACATGCCTGCCAGAGTATGTTTTGCTCGCTGGCTTGTGCAGTTCTCGAACTACTGTCTCCATACTTATTCGATGTCCATACTTATTCGATGATACCTCTCTCTCTCTAAGCTCTGAGATTACTACTCAGTACTCACTAGAGATGGGAAAACTGAAACACGTAACTGTTTCGAAACAAATGAAACAGTACAATGTAATGTTTCGATAGGCTGTTTCGAAAAAGTGAAACAGTTCGTGTTTTGTAATCTAATAAACCTACACATTTTATCATCTTGAATGTCTACTGTATAGGTATGTCCATATAAACACAAATGAGGTGCGAGAGCGCTAATCATATCGCAGAAAGTATGAAACTATCACTTAGGTGTCTTGGCAGTTTCGTATTTCATGCAGCAAATGCGTTGCTTTCGTGTCGTGTGACTTTCATAATTTTCAATTGGCTGAGGACAGCCATAGCTGAAGACAGAAGAACCACCACGAACGGAACTGGAGGTGGGAGCGAACTGCAGAAGCAATGGATATGGTACTGGGATTCCCACATTCCGCTAGTATGGGAATATACCCATCCTGCTAATTCCCATCCACACAAAGGGAATCATTGTGGATAATAGGCACAGTGACTATAGACTCACAAATAATGCCAAATAATTCGAATAAATAACAAAATATAACAGAAAAATTTTTGTCTTTCAAGGTGTTTCGAACCGTTACTATAAATTCACCATGCTTCCCAGCCCTTCCCGTTCACCATTACACTATCAGTGATATGTCAAACAGATTGCTTGCAATTAAACCGACATTAAATTTATGTATATGTATAATAACTGTCACTCTACGCCTTTTTTTTATTCAAAATGTTCTAGGCTTACTTGCGTTTCTTAATATGATTACTGTACTTGAACAGAGAAACGTATGTTATAAAAAAAGTGTAATTTAACTGAATGATTTTCACATATTTATTATTTTGAACGTGAGTAGTATGCGTTGTTTTATTGTTTGGTTAATGTTTATAAAGCAAATGTTACGCCATTTCGGAATAGGACAGTCATCTAGAAACGAAGCTTAATTTTCGGATATCTTAAGCTTCATACTATTGCTTGTCAAAACGATTTCGACACTCTTGAAAGTGTTTCACGAAGTGGTATGTTGTGTTTCAGTACCTGTGCCGAGCCCGAATCTCGTCCGACACAGAGCGGAATCAAACATCGCTGTTTCGATACAATCAGTCCGTTCCAAGCACAGGTGGACTGAAACAGCCTTATTTTGAAACAACGATACAGTTTCTGTGTCTGACTCGAGATCGAATCTGGTCCGGATATCCGAGAGAGGGGCGGAATGAAACACCACTGTTTCGAAACAGTGAACCACAGCCGTTCCGAAACACTGGAACAGTTCCACGTATCGATACACTGTATCGAAACATAGAAACAGTGGCCAAGTCTAGTACTCACTATTGTGTTTGTATTTGTATGCGTGTCCTGCGTCAGCGTGTCCTTGTACTGTATATTCGAAATGATTTCGTTCGAAGATAGTGTTGTGGACGAGCGAAAGGCTGAAGTATTTGTAAGTACCATATTTAGTTTGAATTTTCTGCACTTAATGTTTTTTTTTAAGCGTTGAAATTCATTGCTTTCAGTGATAATGCTGTCGGCGAACGAAAGGAAGAGTGAAATAGTTAGTACTATTTCTCAAGTGGGTGTATTCTCTGCTTGCATTTTGAAGCTATTAATCCAGACTGCTCACTTGCCAGTTGTTATTAGCAACTTGGTAATGTTGGCTACTTAAGATTATAGAATTACGGGGATCAAATAAAACATGAAAGATAGGGTATTGGTAGGGTAAAAATGAAATAAGCAGGATTGGGTAAAAATAGCCGTTATTAGAGTAAATTATAGAAGGAAATAAGGTGAAGGTACAGCCAACTTGTTTACTTGATTAGAAATCCTCATTTAAAAATCTTGCTGTGGATTCCAGTAATTCAAATTGTGTGATAGTAAGCAGGAGATTTAATAACTGTATGAAACAGCGTGCGCAAATCGTAATATAAAACAGCGGTATACCTATTTTGACAGATTTTCATTTCTCAGTACTGGAAAATTACCATTTAATACATGTTTCTGTACGAATTTGGTTTTTATGTTTCTTGTTAGCAACATAAACTTTTAATGATCCTTTAAAAGAAGGCTTTTTTTGTAGGCCATTTTTTCCTTATGTTTCACATATGTGAAACATTGTGGCGGCAGCACCGTCCAACGCACGAAGGGCTGAACTACGGCACTGCCGACACAAGTAGGGGCAGCTGTACCGTTATGCGGAATTTCGGCAACGGTGCGTCGCACACCGGACCGCACGGGAACAAAGGTGCCACCAGTGCGAGCTAGTCGACGCGACGCGACACACGTCTCCCCAGTTCTTCCGCCGCGGACCACGTGCGTCGAGTCAACGTGACTCCGCCGTAAATGCGTACGCGCGGTCGTAAACGCAGTCGCCGTTAAATTGTCTTTCGCTTCTTCGCGGACGTTACGGCGCCTCCGGTCGCGCCAAGAGCAGAACATTCTGTGACGCTGCCTTTTGTCTCGCTCGGTCCACGCGGTCGCGCCACGGCTCGTCACTGGAGTGTACACCCTCCGGGATCGGTGACCGAGCCGTGCCGCCAGTGCAACGCGCCTATGTAGACGGACATTAGCGAAGTATATTATTTGTCATTTATTGTAACGGCAGGAAAAATAAATGTGTCCTGTCCAGAAACCGCTTTAGTCATTTATTGCCACAAAGCCTCTCCCATGAGCATAGTGCGTGGGCGAGGCGATGAATGCCGGTTCACTGCACATGAGCGACTGTAAGCGGGGATACAACACGTTCCCGCTTCAACATGTATATGTGTAAAAAGTTTCAGAATCAGCTAAAACCTATTAACATTGTGTACTGGAATTGTAAAACACATTTTTACACTAAACTGTGAGTTGTTTTTTCCATTGTTTGGAAAGGTGGAGGAAAAGTGGAGTAAACAGAAGGCAATCATATTTTGAGCAGCTGACTGCGTCCTAAGTTTAGATTAATCACAAATGGTGTTTGCTTTTTTTAAAACATTATTAATAACTAGTTTGTTTACTCTCTGTATTACAATTTGGAAATCATTAGACTATCAGTAGTGTTGAATGCCTAGAAATTACATTACACTGCAACCCTTAAGAGAAAGAGACAGAGTATGCTGTGGTAGTTTAAAATTAATGCCAGGTGTAAATAAAAGCTGTTACTCAAATGTAATTTAAACATACCACTGTGTAACCTCCCCAGCAGAAAATATTTTTCAAATGGAATTGGAGCCAAGCGTAACCTTCCCAAAAAATATTCTAAATAATAATGGTGCCAAGCGTAGCCACGCCACAAAAAATAATAATTAAATGAATTTTTCTCAATATCGTAACCTCTGAACAAAATTGGCTCCCATTTACTGGCTGTGTGCAGAAATGCATTCACACTTAATATTCCCACAAAATTCTATTCTCATTTAATGTCAAATTCGAAACAGAAAAATTCCTAACCACCAAAATAATAAAAAAAAATTTTGTAACCTGATGAATTTATAAGGACAACGGCGCTGACCTTCGGCCCTGTATTCTAAATAAAAAATAAAAAATTCTTACCTCAATAAAACTACAATTATATCTGCTCTTAATTAGTTATTTTTCGACACAGCTTCGTGCAATGCTGGCATATATTTTTTTTTTAGTTTTGGATGCAATGATAATGCATTGGAAAAATTCTTTAATTTGAAATGAATGCTTTTCTTTAAAAGAGTTACTTTATATTATAAAAATTATTATTGGGGCATTTTTTGAACAAATTAAATTACAATTAACATACATTATTAAATATGCGCAAGGCTGCTTCTTTACCTTCTACAACAATACTCATCCTCCAGAGTCCTGACCAGAGTAGCGAGCAGAGCACACAGCTGACGCATGCCGACTCCCTCCGACTCACGCAGACTACTCCAGACTACCACTGACTCGCTACTAAAGCCGACCGACTACTACTGTCGACTCGCGCAGTCAAGCACAGACTAGCGACAAGCAAAAACTAACGATAAACTACTCTCTGATCAGAGATTCTGTCATGCCTCGCCCATCACCGGCAAAGCATACGTCTTACATAACCCTCCACTGGGGGGCAAAAATTTGGCAGCGATGGTGAGTCAATTGGACTTACCATGACCCACAAATTTTTCTTAATTAACTAACTTTACAATTACAGAATATGTACATTTATATAGGTGCAGTACATGAAATAAAATATAGTGCACATGCACTGTAGTTCAGAATCATGTTAACAAAATGACGAAAGTACACACGCACTGTAGTACAGAACATATCAGGAATCCACAAATGTATAGGTAATGAGTACAAATAATATTAACAAATGATAAAAATGACAAAAGTGCACACGCACTGTAGTTCAGAACATATCTGGGAATCACAAAATGTATACATAATGAGTACAAATGGCATAAAGTGCACACGCACTGTAAAACTCTCTAACATTTTTACAACAAATAAACATAATGAGTACAAATCATATTGATAAATGACAAAAGTGCACATGCACTGTAGTTCAGAACGTATCACTAAATCACAAAAATGTATATGTAATGAATACAAATAATGTTAACAAAATGACAAAAGTGCACACTCACTGTAAAACTCTCTAGCATTTGAACATAACATATCATGGAGTGAAATAAAGTGCACATGCACTGTATAAGTCTTTATTATTTTACAAGAATTTAAATGCATTGTATAAGTGATTACCATTTTACAAGATCTAGGAAAGGAATGGGAAGGATTGCATCATGGTTGTAGCACTTTAGGTTGCATGCAGCTGCACTGAAAGTCCATATCATTCTACAGAAGCACAACACCAAGTTAGACAATCTGAAGCTCTTTTCCTTGAAGTATTAATCAGTGTAGCCAAAACACTGAAATGTAGTAGTAATATTTCATGTTATCATTTTGATAGTACATTAGGTACACCAAACAGTGGGACCATAATAACATTTCCATCGCTCAAGGTGGTGGACAGCATGTCGTGACAACACCATGTTCTTGTAAAGTACACCAACGTAGAATTAGTGCAAAAACCAAATATAGTGCTCCATGATCATGAGGATAGACAGGACAAACGGATATTGCAGTAATTTCTGGTAATTATGTCAGAAGGTGAAGGACATTAAGTCACATAGTAGTCTTCATTGAGAATTACACTAGTCTAACAAGTGATTTGAGTAATTGGTGGCACTCACCTCCCAGTTACTGAACATTTCTGTACCATGTATGTAGTATTACAGAATAATGTTCATAAATTATCTGTTTACAGAGAACATTGGCACTCATTGCCCAGTTACAAACCATCAGAAGTCATAATTCATAACAGTAGCTAATGAATGGCATAGTATTAACATAATTCACTTAATTATAGTAATCATTGGCATCATAGGTCATCTTATTACAGTAATCAGTGGCATTCATTGGCCACTTACAAAGCATTTTTCTTATGCATTATGCAGAAGTCATCATTCAAAATTAGTTAATTATTGGGATAGCATTTATACATAATTAATCTAATTATAGTAATCATTGGCATCATAGGTCATCTTATTACAGTAATCAGTGGCATTCATTGGCCAGTTACAAAGCATTTTTTTAAATAAGTTAATTATTGGCATAGCATTTGTACATAATTAATCTAATTATAGTAATCATTGGCATCATAGGTCATCTTATTACAGTAATCAGTGGCATTCATTGGCCAACTACAAA
Organism: Schistocerca serialis cubense; assembly: GCF_023864345.2. Classification (NCBI taxonomy): domain Eukaryota; kingdom Metazoa; phylum Arthropoda; class Insecta; order Orthoptera; family Acrididae; genus Schistocerca; species Schistocerca serialis. The sequence goes on from NC_064640.1 coordinate 531,489,913, forward strand.
GCATTTTTTTATGCATTATTCAGAAGTGATCATTCAAAACAAGCGTTAATTATTGGCATAGCATTTATAGAGTACAACAAAAATATTATTTACAGAAATTATGCACATAGTATTTAGGCATTATTACAAAGCATCATTCAGTATTATTTAGAAGTCATTATTGAAGTGACATACTATTCAGAGCTGATCAGTATTACTCAGAACTCTCTTAAACTGGTAGCATTATTTGGGACTGGTAATACTTTTTTTTTTGCTAGCAATGCATTACGTTGGGATCCATAATTAATTACTGGGGGATAACAATATTTTCTTTTGAGTTATTGCTGCAAATGAAGATGCGTAACGTCATTCGTCATGAGTCAGCTGTAGCACGGTTATGAAACAAGTAGAGTATATGTGATCACATTCATAAATGACAGGTTTAATGAACAACTGCTTGTAGCACATTAATTTGATGAACAATTTCTCCTGCAAAATATACAAAAATGGATTATTAAACTGAAAGAAGAAACGCATATTATGCTGATAAGTAGTGAACTTCGAATTAACAGGTAGTGAAATGTGTATAAAAATATATATGTTCTGTAGCTGTCCTTTCCAAAACCTTCAGTCATCATACCGTGTGATATAAGACATACTGTCAAAGCGAACTGCAACAAATACTTAAATAATTACATAGCATCTCTTAACTAACAGTAAATATATAAACTTCATCATTATTTTCATCTGCAAAGAAAAAACTTCATTATTCATATTACCATAACTTCACTGCTATCATCACCTGTAAAGAAAAACTTCATTACCCATATTATCATAACTCCATTATTATCATCACCTGTAAAGAAAACCTTAATTATCCATAGTAGCATATTCTTCATCATTATTCATCACCATTCATTATCATCTGCAAAAAAGTCCTTCATTATTCATTATACAACTATTCCTTATTTCTAGCATATTTCATCACTAAAACTAAGATGTGTAGTTCTGTCGGACAGCCTGCATCAATCGCCTCGTATTCTGAAAGAAAAAAATATTTAAGACTGCTATTCTACGATGTGTATAGTATATTCTTGTTAATGCTTGTTAATTCTGATCCATTTACTCTTCGTCAGGAGGTATTGCATCCTCTTTCGTTCATTCCGAAGGTGAAATTCCCATTTCTGTTTAATTTATTTCTTTTACACGTTATTTCTTTCTGAAAATGATGAACAAAGATTAATGTCTTGCATTTAAATCATATACCCATTAAATAAAAACTAGTTTATAGTAACATAATTGAGCATACAGCATAGCATGACAGAAAACGTAATATGTCAAAAACATCAACAGTGTCCAGAAGCAAAAATGTACACAGTGTATCACAATGTAGCAGCAAAAAAAAGTAAAGTAGTCACGATGTTGAGATATCATAAGGCAAAAGTGTCAAAGTCAACTGGTGTTTGTTATATCTTAAATATTTCATAGTGCATACAAACAAAACAGGAAAACAATCATACATACATAAAAAATGGAAAATATGCACGGTCTGATATATGATGACAAGAAATATGACCTTCTTTGTGTTCAGCTTGTAAGTTGTGTAGTTAATAGAGTCAAGAATTGAAGACTTTAATGGAGACAGAATTTGATAAAATTAATATGTCACTAGATAAAATTGCATAATTATTCATAAGATACGTAAGTTTATCTGAAAAATGTGCACGGTCTGATGTGTAACGACAAGAAAAGCGACCTGCTAACCTTACCTTGCCGGGCACTTGCCAAGAAAAAATACGACAATCATCAGTAAGTAGTCTCATAAATATAATTGAATAAGTGGTCAAAAATGTGTAAGTTCATCAGGAAAAATATGCACGGTCTGATGTGTAACGACAAGAAGAGCGACCTGCTAACCTTACCTTGCCGGGCACTTCCCAAGGAAAAAAATACGACAATCATCAGTAAGTAGTCACATAAATATAATTGCATAAGTGGTCAAAAAAGGTGTAAGTTCATCTGGAAAAATATGCACGGTCTGATGTGTAACGACAAGAAAAGCGACCAGCTAACCTTACCTTGCCGGCCACTTGCCAAGAAAAAATACGATAATCATCAGTAAGTGTTCATGTGGATATAATTGTATAAGTGGTCATAAAAATTAGGAAATGGCATTACAGTGTGATAAATCATAAATTATCTTCATTCAATAAAAGGTTTGATGTTGGATATGTGGTGGTTCCCTTTGGTTTTTCTGTTTCTCGAAGTTTCGACGTGTACTACATTGGGGTGAGGAATGCTGCGAATTCGATATGGACCTGCGTATAGAAGCTCAAATTTACTGCACCTACCTTTTCCTCTATTGGATAAATAGTGTGTATGTACTAATATCTTCTGTCCAATGTGGAAGTCACGGCGTGTACAAACCTGTTTTTGCTGTCTTCTCCGGCGCTCTGCGGCACGTTTGATGTTGTTCAGCGCAATGTCAATTATTTCATGGTGTCGTAGTCGACGAGATGTAGGAAAGGTTACTAATTCTTTAATTTTGTTAGGTGGTTCAACAATTTTCAGTATAACAGACGGAGATAGCATAGTAGATTCATTTGGTAAGGAATTAATTACATCCTGGAATGAGAGAATGTGTGTGTCTCAATCAATATGTTTTTTATGGCAGTATATTCTACACAGTTTACCAATTTCTTTCATTAATCGTTCACAAGGGTTCGAAGAAGCGTGGTACCTGGATATATAGATCGGAGAAATATTTCTAGCTCGTAACATACGTGTCCATATAGCAGATCGAAACTGTGATCCATTGTCGGAAATTACTTTCAACTCATGCCCTACATGAAATAGAAAATGTTTTACAAATGCATTCGAAACAGTTTTAGTAGTAGCTTTGCGTAACGGAGTGAGGGTAACAAATTTTGAAGTGAGTTCAACAGCGACAAAGATGTACCAAAAACCTCTATTAGTTCTGGGAATCGGACCAAAAATGTCTACAGCGGCTATATGTCTCAATTTAACAGGTACAATGGGATGTGGTGGAGGAATATGTGAAGGCGTGTCTGATTTAGCTTTCTGGCAGATTTTACATGACGCTAAAACTCGTCGAATACGTTTCTCCATGTAGGTAAAATAACAGTTCTGTCTCAGTATAAGAAAACATTTTCTGGCTCCGTAATGTGCGTAACTTAAATGAGTATACCAGATTAATTTGTTAACAAGTTCGAATCCTGCCTCGGGCATGCGTGTGTGTGATGTCCTTAGGTTAGTTAGGTTTAAGTAGTTCTAAGTTCTAGGGGACTGATGACCACAGATGTTAAGTCCCATAGTGCTCAGAGCCATTTTGTTAACAAGTTCGTGAGGAATGCATAATAGCCAATTGTTGCTGTCAGGATGAGAGCGGCGAAACAGAATGTCATTGCGTACAGTGTAATGGTTTCTAATGGTAACATTATTCCTATCTTGCCAAAGGCGTTTGATTTCTTTCCATACATTGTCTTTATTCTGCTCTTGTGCTATGTCTTGTAATGACGACGAAATGAAATTTTCAAATGCAACTTGTTGAACGTACATGACGCTGAAATTTGCTTTGCAGAAGTTGGTTGTGATGTCCTGCTGATTGTTGTTAAGAGAACGGGATAGTGCGTCTGCTACAATAATTTGTGTGCCGGGAATGTGAACAATTGTAAAATTAAATTCCTGCAAATAAAGTTTCCATCTACTTAATCTGTCGTGTGTAAATTTAGCCGAAAGTAATTGTAATTGTATCGCTCTATGATCTGTGTAAATGGTAGTGTGTCTTCCATAAAGAAAGTGCCTAAATCTGGTAAAAGCCCATACAACACATAATGTTTTACGACTTGCAAAAGCGATGTTTTTAATTACTGTACAACCATCTTCTTCAATTTCCTGAAAAATATGTACGCCTAAAGCGGTGTTGGAACTGTCAGTGGCAATGGAAAAATTTCTGGTAAGATCTGGGTGTGATAAAAATGGTGCATTCAACAAGGCTTCTTTCAAGTTTACAAATTCAGAATGTGCTTGCCTATCCCAGGACCAAATAGTTTTTTTTACCTGTCAATTGACATAATCTAGGGGTGTCTAAAGCAGAGTAAAATTTACGAAAAAAGTTAATTAAACCCAAAAAATTGCGTAGTTGTTTTTTCGTCGTAGGAACAGTAATGTCACGTAAAGCTTGAAATTTTTCCGGGTCAGGCGTAATGCCCTCTGCTGAAATTACATGCCCAAGAAATTTTATAGATGTTTTACCAAAGTGCGATTTACTAAGATTAACTGTGAATCCTTGTGCACGAAAAGTTTGCAACAGTCGTTCAAGAATCAGGTTGTGTTCAGACCAGTTAGCATCTGCAATAAGAATGTCGTCTACGTACGTTGTGATTCTGTCTTTAAGTTCTGTCGGAAGTATAGTATTCAAACCGCGAATAAAAGCTGCTGAAGAAATAGTTAAACCGAACGGTAATTTACAAAATTGATAACAGTCACCAGAACAGAGAAATGCTGTGTACTTTCTGCAGTTCAGATGGAGCTGAATTTGACAAAATCCCGATTTCAAATCTAATGTGGAATAAATAGCAGTACCATGAAATTTCTGTAGAAGTTCTTCTAGTGTCTGTGGGCGATCTGTTTCATTAATAATAATGTCATTGATGTGACGCGAATCAAGTACGAGGCGAAGTGAACCATCCTTTTTCTTAACAATATGGAGCGGGTTTATGTACGGACTAACTGCCAGTTCAATAATTCCTTGGTCAAGCATAGCTTGCAATTCTTTCTTAACTTGTTCTCTGTGAATATACGGAATGGGATAATGTTTGGCTTTAAATGTGTCGTGCTGTTTAACTTGAAATTCATACATAAAACCGGACATAGTACCAGGAACGTTGTCAAAAACTGGAGCTTGCTGTAAAAGAATTTTGTGTAGTTGCGTGCGTTCGTCGTCTGTATTTGCACTGCTCTGTTTAACTTTTTCAGAAATCGTCTGTATAACGTCATACTCTGCTTCGTCTGGAGTGTTATAGTTGTGTACGTACGTATCTGTGAACAATGTGGAATTACAGTCTATGTTACATGATGCGGAAATGACCTCTGTACGATTAATTGTTTGTTCTTCTGCAGATAAAGAGTGCTGAAATTCTAAAGCTAGTTGCACATTTTCATCCTTCAACATTAAATAGGAATTTTGAAAGTCGAATTAATATCATTGCACAAACCTCCCTGGCCAGATTATCATGTGGAAACATGATGGGGACCACATCCACCTCATACACGACTGTATCTACTCATCAAGACGATGCCGCTGTAGGTTTCGAACTGACGGATTTATTGCCAGTCGAATTAAGAAAACAACAAGACGCACTAGAGCAATTGCAGCCATGTCAGACATCGACTGGCTCAATGTTCTTTTATATCTCTACTTGCAAAAACGGCCAAGTAGGGGACAAGTTTGGCTTAGAGGAACCGATAAGCGATTGCCTGGTGACCTTGAAATTATACAATCGAGCAGTTTCGTCGAGCAATCCCTCACAGTATTGGAGGGGCAAGACACTGGAAATGTTAATCAATGTGGAAGCGAACTCACCAGTGATGCCGCATGTAAATGGCCTCATAGCAAGCGCCAGCCAATCGTTACAGGGAAAGGGTGCAATGCTGAAAAAACAGCGAAAACGGTACTATCCCTTTTATTAAGTTATAATTGTATCCCTCTGGAAAATATAGTCAATGTAATACCATCTGCTCATCCATATGTTATTAATTTGATTGACCCTAAAATCAAACGATTTTTCGATATGGGCTTAGAATTGTATAAAAAAACAATGAATGAATTGGATTTACATGGTATAGAAAATTTATTGTGTTCTGGTTCTGAAGATAATATTTTTTATTCTCATTCAACAAATGTTTGGGAATATTATTATACATCTACATCTACATTTATACTCCGCAAGCCACCCAACGGTGTGTGGCGGAGGGCACTTTACGTGCCACTGTCATCACCTCCCTTTCCTGTTCCAGTCGCGTATGGTTCGCGGGAAGAACGACTGTCTGAAAGCCTCTGTGTGCGCTCTAATCTCCCTAATTTACCATTCGTGATCTCCTCGGGAGGTATAAGTAGGGGGAAGCAATATATTCGATACCCCATCCAGAAACGCACCCTCTCGAAACCTGGCGAGCAAGCTACACCGCGATGCAGAGCGCCTCTCTTGCAGAGTCTGCCACTTGAGTTCGTTAAACATCTCCGTAATGCTATCACGGTTACCAAATAACCCTGTGACGAAACGCGCCGCTCTTCTTTGAATCTTCTCTATCTCCTCCGTCAACACGATCTGGTACGGATCCCACACTGATGAGCAATACTCAAGTATAGGTCGAACGAGTGATTTGTAAGCCACCTCCTTTGTTGATAGACTACATTTTCTAAGGACTCTCCCAATGGATCTCAACCTGGTACCCGACTTACCAACAATTAATTTTATATGATCATTCCACTTCAAATCGTTCTGCACGCATACTCCCAGATATTTTACAGAAGTAACTGCTACCAGTGTTTGTTCCACTATCATATAATCATACAATAAAGGATCCTTCTTTCTATGTATTCGCAATACATTACATTTGTCTATGTTAAGGGTCAGTTGCCACTTCCTGCACCAAGTGCCTATCCGCTGCAGATCTTCCTGCATTTCGCTACAATTTTCTAATGCTGCAACTTCTCTGTATACTACAGCATCATCCGCGAAAAGCCGCATGGGACTTCCGACACTATCTACTAGGTCATTTATATATATTGTGAAAAGCAATGGTCCCATAACACTCCCCTGTGGCACGCCAGAGGTTACTTTAACGTCTGTAGACGTCTCTCCATTCATAACAATATGCTGTGTTCTGTTTGCTAAAAACTCTTCAATCCAGCCACACAGCTGGTCTGATATTCCATAGGCTCTTACTTTGTTTATCAGGCGACAGTGCGGAACTGTATCGAACGCCTTCCGGAAGTCAAGAAAAATAGCATCTACCTGGGAGCCAGCATCTAATATTTTCTGGGTCTCATGAACAAATAAAGCGATTTGGGTCCCACACGATCGCTGTTTCCGGAATCCATGTTGATTCCTACATGGTAGATTCCGGGTTTCCAAAAACGACATGATACTCGAGCAAAAAACATGTTCTAAATATCTACAACAGATCGACATCAGAGATATAGGTCTATAGTTTTGTGCATCTGCTCGACGACCCTTCTTGAAGACTGGGTCTACCTGGGCTGTTAGAAGGGGGGTAAGTTCTTTCGCGTACTCTGTGTAGAATCGAATTGGTATCCCGTCATGTCCAGTGGACTTTCCTCTGTTAAGTGATTCCAGTTGCTTTTCTATTCCTTGGACACTTATTTCGATGTCAGCCATTTTTTCGTTTGTGCGAGGATTTAGAGAAGGAACTGCAGTGCTGTCTTCCTCTGGGAAAAAGGTGTTTAGTATTTCAGCTTTACGCGTGTCATCCTCTGTTTCAATGCCATCATCATCCCAGAGTGTCTGGATATGCTGTTTCGAGCCACTTACTGATTTAACGTAAGACCAAAACTTCCTAGTATTTTCTGTCAAGTCGGTACATAGAATTTTACTTTCGAATTCACTGAACGCTTCACGCATAGCGCTCCTTACGCTAACTTTGACATCGTTTAGCTTCTGTTTGTCTGAGAGGTTTTGGCTGCGTTTAAACTTAGAGTGAAGCTCTCTTTACTTTCGAAGTAGTTTCCTAACTTTGTTGTTGTACCACGGTGGGTTTTTCCCGTCCCTCACAGTTTTACTCGGCACGTACCTGTCTAAAACGCATTTTACGTTTGCCTTGAACTTTTTCCAGAAACACTCAACATTGTCAGTGTCGGAATAGAAATTTTCGTTTTGATCTGTTAGGTAGTCTGAAATCTGCCTTCTATTACTCTTGCTAAACAGTTAAACCATCCTCCCTTTTTTTTTTATTCCTACTAACTTCCATATTCAGGGATGCTGCAACGGCCTTATGATCACTGATTCCCTGTTCTGTACATACAGAGTCGAAAAGTTCGGGTCTGTTTGTTATCAGTAGGTCCAAGATGTTATCTCCACGAGTCGGTTGTCTGTTTAATTGCTCGAGGTAATTTTCGGATAGTGCACTCAGTATAATGTCACTCGATGCTCTGTCCCTACCACCCGTCCTAAACTTCTGAGTGTCCCAGTCTATATCTGGTAAATTGAAATCTCCACCTAAGACTATAACATGCTGAGAAAATTTATGTGAAATGTATTCCAAATTTTCTCTCAGTTGTTCTGCCACTAATGCTGCTAAGTCGGGAGGTCGGTAAAAGGAGCCAATTATTAACCTAGCTCGGTTGTTGAGTGTAACCTCCACCCATAATAATTCACAGGAACTATCCACTTCTATTTCACTACAGGATAAACTACTACCAACAGCGACGAACACTCCACCACCGGTTGCGTGCAATCTATCCTTTCTAAACACCGTCTGTACCTTTGTAAAAATTTCGGCAGCATTTATCTCTGGCTTCAACCAGCTTTCTGTACCTATAACGATTTCGGCTTCAGTGCTTTCTATCAGCGCTTGAAGTTCCGGTACTTTACCAACGCAACTTCGACAGTTTACAATTACAATACCGATTGCTGCTTGGTCCCCGCATGTCCTGACTTTGCCCTGCACCCGTTGAGGCTGTTGCCCTTTCTGTACTTGCCCAAGGCCATCTAACCTAAAAAACCGCCCAGCCCACGCCACACAACCCCTGCTACCCATGTAGCCACTTGTTGCGTGTAGTGGACTCCTGACCTATCCAGCGGAACCCGAAACCCCACCACCCTATGGCGCAAGTCGAGGAATCTGCAGCCCACACAGTCGCAGAACCGTCTCAGCCTCTGATTCAGACCCTCCACTCGGCTCTGTAGCAAAGGTCCGCAGTCAGTCCTGTCGACGATGCTGCAGATGGTGAGCTCTGCTTTCATCCCGCTAGCGAGACTGGCAGTCTTCACCAAATCAGATAGCCGCCGGAAGCCAGAGAGGATTTCCTCGGATCCATAGCGACACACATCATTGGTGCTGACATGAGTGACCACCTGCAGATGGGTGCACCCTGTACCCTTCATGGCATCCGGAAGGACCCTTTCCACATCTGGAATGACTCCCCCCGGTATACTCTACAAGATTCCCTTTTTTGGCTAAATAAAATTTTATTATTTCAATGTGAAGATGATACTGACAAGGATACGAAATTTTTAACAAATCTCTGATCTTGGATTAATAAGAAAGGATTGTATCAATGGCAAGAATTTGAAGGTAAAAATATATATGTAGCAAATAAAAAGTTAAACACATTATGTATTGTTGGTCCACCAAATAGTGGCAAAAATTGGTTTTTTGATTGTATAATTTCACTTGGTTTAAATGTTGGCCACATTGGACGTTGTAATAATAAAACAAATCAGTTTGCATTGCAAGATGCTGTTAATAGATGTGTCATTGTTGGTAATGAAATTTCTTTAGAGGAGGGTGCAATTGAGGATTTCAAAAAAGTGTGTGAAGGAATTGCATGTAACATTAGAGTGAAGTACAAAGGAGACGCTATATTAAGACGTACTCCATTACTGTTAATTTCAAATTCACAACCAGTTATTTGTTCTCACCAAGATTTTAAGGATATTCGTGTACGTACAATTAGGTGGAGAAAGTTTGATGAATTAAAAAATGCTTGTAAAAAGCCATATCCTTTGGCTTTCTTTCAGTTACTTCAAATGTATGATATTGATTATAAAATAAAAGACAAGAATTTGTACAATGTATATTTTATTGTCAATTATTACAACAAATAAAAATAAAGTATAATTGTTACATTTCAAATTACAATTGTTTAATTTCATATTGACCCTTATAAACAGATGATTCCTCATTCCTTTTTACATTAGACATATAAATCATATCTGATACTTGAACATTTGATACAATTGCTCTAGGGTAATGTGTCTCTAGACCATCTGCATACACTGAACATTCTGCAATAACTTCAAATAACATTTGAGTATCAGTATATTTTGTAACATCACTATTTAAACTGCTTGTACGTAAAGCATATGTAGGATTAATGCCTACATGAAGGCTCGGTTGAACATTTGTATCATGAAGTCTAATATTATACCCGGCAGAAGCAATATCAGCTTTTTCTATTAAATTATTATATCCAGATGCTTCTGCATTTGTGACTGGAGTAACAGCTCCTACTAATTGTTCTTCCATTCTTGCTGGTTCAAAAGGGGTTAAAGAAAAACTATCGCATGATATAAAAGGATTACAGTGCTTATCAGCATTAATATTATACCTTTGAATTACATTTTGAGCAGTACTTGTAATAGGAAAAATATCAACATTGGCTACTTTTAGAATTTTGAGAAAAGCTAATGTTGGTGTGTAAGTATAGTCAACAGTAACACTTCCTGTTCGTGCATCTGCATCTACTTCAGAAACGCAAGACTGTACACATTTCCAAGCCCAATTATGTAAACCCTTATCTTTTGAGCTAGAAACACACACGTAATAATATTTCAAATTAATGGGTTGTCCAAATTGATGTGCAGGTACTTTAGTAAGAAACTCTGCTTCATCATTTCTATAACCATACCATGACTTCCAAATGGAATCAAACTTTCGTTTATGATCTATGGCAGTTGTTCCCATAGGTGCATTTGCTGTAAATGCTGTAGGTTTTACATTAATACCCGCTATTTTCAAATTAATCTCTTCACTTGTAATCATATTCTTATTTTGATTTAATGTTGCAAGTTCTGTATCACTTGAATTAGTGGGAAAAGCAATTCTAGGATTTCGAGCAATTACTTTTACAGAACAATGAACAATTCTACTACCATCAGGTAATAAATCGAATTCAGAAGATGTCATATACAAAAATGGCCTATCAATGGGAATTTCTGCCAAAGGAGTAACCATGCATACTACCTTTTCATGTTCAGTCACTTTATATGCTAAACCATATGTGAAAAATCTATGTACTTCGCGATATCTTGTAATATTACCAGTATCTAATATAGAAGGAGCAGGTAACGGATCAACACGAGTATTAGGAGAATCACCCAGTACGTTAGCAGATGGTGCTGCAGTACCTGTTAACGTTTTTTTTTCTTAGATCCACCAGAATGACCTGCTGCAGCCTGACGTTTACCTGAATCTACCTGCATTGGCGAACTCATACCTTCGTCACTATCAGAATATGGTACTAAACGTTGTGGTTCAGAATGTTGTTGTGTTTCTTCTGGTCCTTGTTCGTCTTCGTCTTCTTCGCTGTTTGATACCTCGTGGTCGACGTGATGTTCGTCTACAGAACTTGTTCCAGTGGCTGAACCAGATGTTGATGGACGGTCGTGATCTATAGGCAAACCACGGCGAACACGAGACATTAGCCATTGTTCATAGGCACAGCGTTTCTGGCCTTCATGCATGAACTCCCAATTAGACCGTTCCCACGGTGGAATATCATAATTCTGAAGGCAAGAAACGCTAAAATCAAACAATGAAAACCAAAGATATATGATACACAACAAAATTATATTTACATACCTGTTTTTTCGGCATTTGGTTGTTTCGGATACAAAGTTTTTCCAATACGTTGTTCAACAGCTGTCTTCAATTTCAGGCCGTATTTTCCCACAAATGAATGCCAATTTCGTGTATTACTCCAGCCAATTGCGAAATCAATTATAGCTTTTGCATCCAACTGTTGAACTCGTTGTCTAAACTCTTCTTCTGTAAATGGTCGTTCTCTTGCTTCCTTTAGCAGATTATCGTATCCTACGTCGAGCTCTTTAGCAATGGCATCTGCTCCACTGCGCGGTGCGTCTATATTTATAGGATTTCCCAGTCCTACGTAATCACTACCAGGTAAAGTATATCCTTTGTTCTGTACACGTTCAACTACTTTTTTAATGCCGTAAGCAACACCTGCGGCGGCAGCAGTTGTCGCACCAGCCGCTATCGCTATCTGCCCTGAACTTGTAACACCAGCTGTGCTAATTGCGGCCCCGTCCGTGACACTTTCAGATAACAAGGGCACTGTTTCGCTAGCGGTTTCTATATCTGAACTCTGGTGACCTCGACCACGATTTCGTGGTCTATTCGGGCGGCGCCGTCGCACGCCGATATTACTTTCTTCTGGCCTTGATTCTGGCACCCGTTCAAATTCAACTGTTTCGCCACTCGTATCCAAATCGTCGAAATTTGGATTATCTCCATACTGTATACGAGTAGCAGCATCCTCTCTTTGCACTGTTTGAATATCATTACTGCTACGTGAACGATTAACATTTGTTAATGGAATTCTTTCCGCCATTTCAATGTCTTCCTCAGGTCCCGGATATAAAACACCTCCATCGTATTGTATAGAGCCATGGTTGCCCGTGCTTAAATACTGATTTACCCAAGACATTTTGCTGACTAAACTAAATAAATCATTACCACCTTTTATATACATTACGTTATCAAACCGCACGTGTCGGGCAACATTTTGCTGGCGTGGGTGCTTGCCAAGATAATTGTCCTAAAAGGACAAATTATCTCAGCGGGACTGGGACCGCCGCCATCGCGACCTTGGGACCCCGGGGGCCCCCTTTTTTTATCAGTTGCTGACCCTCATGAATCGAAAGTCGTTTCATGATTCGAGGGTCAGTAACTCGAATTTTAGTACATAAGGGGGGTGATTTGGAGCACAGCACATCATGTCCTCTGAACTGATAACGTCGACATCTACGAGCAGCAGCAACAAGTGTGTGTGTGTGTAACCTTTTTTCAAGATGTATACTGTAATCTTCGACTGTCAAGGCTTCAAGACATGTGCAAATGAATTTGTTCCTAAGGACTTAGCATTCCAAATGCTGTGTGATGATGGAACAGTGTTTGCCTCTGGAAGTTACATTCTTCAATGTACAACACCGTATTAAGAACTTGATATCGAATCAGTAAAATGGTTGGCAGAGAACCATCACCACTACAACATTAATCCAGTTGGAGTCTCGCTGGATAGTGCATTAAACTCCATCAAATCAGTGGTACCAACAAGCACTGTACTTGTTAAAGGTACTGAAAAAGTGAAATGGGTAAGAGAGTTCTTACCTGACTGCCTAATAACTAATATGAAGGAGAAGGGCTGCCCTTCACTACATGCTCTACGTTAGCTGAATGGTATTGGCAGGTACCAACCAGTAACTGTGAAATTGAATACAAATCTGCTGGTGAAGTGGTACAAAGAGTACTACTTAAATTTTGTAATTTCAAACAAGCAATAATGACCTGGTGACATTAATAGCTGCTCTTGGCAGTCATATACTAAACAAAACACACTGTCTAAAATTTAATAGCAAGTTAAAATGTCTCATTTGTAGGCAAAGCAAGTGGTTGACAGCAGTTCACTGGCAGAGTACTACAGAAATGCAATCAGTCATCAAAGGAGACAGTATACAAAACATTTGTGCTACCCATCCTAGAATATTGTTCAGGTGTGTTGGACCCATACTGAACAAGATTAACAGGTGATATTGAACAGATAAAAGGAAGACCAGCATGGATGGTAGCATTTCAGGTTTGTTCATCTCATGGGAGAATGCAATGAAGAAGCCAAAAGAGCTGAACACACAGAAACTTGGAGATAGACACACATTATCCTATGAAAACCTATGCATACAGCTTATAGAACCCATTTGAGGTGTTGAATCAAGAAATATATCTTTTGTGTATTACTCCCACAGGGAATGTAAAGACAAGATTATGCTAATTACATCATACACAGAAACATTTAAGCAATCATTCTTCCCACAGTCCATACATACGAGAAATGGAACAAAGCCCTAATAAATCAAATAATAGGAGGTAAAATTTGCCATATGCTTCACAGTGCTTTTCAGAGTACATATGTAGTATAGCTGTAGATGTGCAGAACAGAATAAATGCATAGATAAACTAATCAAGAAGACTAGTTCAGCATGTTTTTCCCTTTGAAGCATGTCTCATTGTGTTGTTCTGAATACAAGAGTATTAGCATGTTTTCACTTATTGTTGTCTCAGGAAATTCTCATGCAAAAGAAAATTAATAGGAGGCTTCATTAGAACTGTTACACATATATCGGATTTGAGAATTGAAAAGTTTTGTTAGCTACATGGCAAGAAGTTGTGAGTATTATAAAGCTGTATGACTGGCAGTAATCTACTCTGAATAATGTTTTACAATTGCAAATATATCAGTTATACATAACCATTTTCTTGGAAAAATATCAATATCACCCTTTTATAGGGAATTCTCATGCAAAAGAAAATTAATAGGAGGCTTCGTTAGAACTCTTACACATATATCGGATTTGAGAATTGAAAAGTTCTGTTAGCTACATGGCAAGAAGTTGTGAGTATTGTAAAGCTGTATGACTGGCAGTAATCTACTCTGAATAATGTTTTACAATTGCAAATATATCAGTTATACATAACCATTTTCTTGGAAAAATATCAATATCACCCTTTTATAGGGGATACATACAGCTAAGTGTATTCACTGAGGATGCAGCAGCTTTTTTCTCAAAAGTACAACTTTCTTTCTAGTTTATTTGACTAAATTTTAATGGCATAAGCATTAATAACATTAAATAATGCAGTACTAGTTAGTTAGTAACATGCTCCATGTATCATTTGTATGATTCTTGTATCAAAATGCTGTGAAATGAGTCAGTGTATGCGATATATACACACGATTAGGGTCAATATATTATTTTATAATCCTACTCATACAACTACACTCAAAACTAGGGTTTTTTATTTTCCTCCTTTCTTCAAAAATACTGCCAGAGTTTACATAAAAATTTGTCCATGGAATAGAAAGAGTTGTCCAAGATAAATAATTTTAGATAGGATTTAAAGCTTCCATCAGACATTTTGTGTTATTGGACAGATGATCAAAAGTGTTTGTTGCTGCATATTGAACTCCTTTCTGAGACATTGACAGCTTTATTAATGGATAATGAAGGTCATTTTTTCCTCTAGTGTTGAAGTTTTGAACATCACTGTTTATCTCAAATTGTGATCGATTAGTTATTGTGAGGTGACAAAACTCATGGAGAAGTGATATGCACTTATAAAGATGGCAGTACTATCATGTATACAAGATATAAAAGTGCAGTACTTTGGTGTAGCTGTCATTTTTACTCAGGTGACTCATGTCAGAGATTTCCAATGTGATTATGACTGCATGATGGGAATTGACAGACTTTGGTAGTTGGAACTAGACACTTTGGACATTCCATTTTGGAAATTATTAGGGAATTCAGTATTCCAAGATCCACGATGACAAGAGTGTTTTAAGTATACCAAATTTCAGGTATTACGCCTCACCGAGGACAACGCACTGGCCAACAGACTTCACTTAATGACAGAGCAGTGACATGAGCATAGAGTTGTCTGTGTCATCAGACAACTGACACAGCTTGAAGTAACTGCAGCAATCAATGTGGGAAACCATTAGGACAGTGCAGCAAAATTTGGTATTAATGGTCTATGGCAGCAGAGTGCCTTTTTTAACACATGACATCACCTGCAGCACCTTTCCTGGGCTCATGACCATATTCGTTGGACCATAGACAACTGGACAGCTGTGGACTGGTCAGATGGGTCTCAATTTCAGATGGTAAGACCTGATGGTAGAGTTCAATGACCCCATGAAGCCAAGGAGCCAAGTTGAACAAGGCATTGTGCAAGCTGATGTTGGTTCCATAATGGTATGGTCTGTGATTACATGGAATGAACTGAGTTCTCTGGTTCAACTGGACTGTTCATTGACCGGAAATGCTTATTTTCAGCTACTTGGAGACCATTTGTAGCTATTCATGTACTTGATATTCCCAAACATTTTTATGGATAACACTGCACCAAGTCACCAGGTGACAACTGTTTGTGATTAAGTTGAAGAACATTCCAGACAGATTAAGTGAATGATGTGGCTATCTGGACCACCCAACATGAATCTCATTGAACATTTGTGGGACAGAACTGAGAGGTCAGTTCATGCACAAAATCCTACACTGGCAACAGTTTCACAGTTATGGATGGCTATAGAGGCAGTATGGCTCAATATTTCTGAAGGAGACTTTGAATGACTTTTTTTAGTCCATGTCATCTGTCATACAACATTTATGATGGGACTGAGAATTTATGGCATTGAGGACACATCATGTTATCTTAGATGAAGACTCATCAACAGAAGTAGAGGTAACTTCAGGCATGCCCCAAGGAAGTGTACTGGAGTTCTTGTGGTTTATATTGCATGTTAATTAACCAGCTGACAATGTGAACAGTACCATCAGATTTATTACATATGATACAGTTATACATAAGGAAGTACTAGCTGGAAAAAAAATGCAGTAGTATCCAGTCATATCTTGATAACTCAGAGTTTTGCCTGAATTGAAAATTTGATTTAAATGTGTGTAAATTCAAAAATTTTCACTTCACAAAATGTAGAAAAGTAGTATTCTATGGCTACAATATATTAGTAGGTCACAATTGGAATCAGTTGACTCATACTGTTGAAAAATTCCTTGTGCAATTAACGTTAGAATATTGCTCACGTTTGTGAGACCCATGCCAGATAAGAGTATAAGGGGATACTGAGTATATATGAAGGAGGATGGCACAAATGATGTATTTCTGTTTGACTCATCAGAGACTACAGTGGAAATATTAAAAGGTGGAACTGACAGGCACCTGAAGGTAAATACCAATTATTCCATGAAAACATACTTACGAAGTTTCAAGAACCTGTATTGAAATATTATTTATACTCTCATGCATCAGGTCCATAGGGACTGTGCAGACAAGATTAAACTAAATACAGCATGCGCAGAGGAATTCTTCCTGTGCTTCTTACATAACTGGAACAGAATGATGAGCAAATGAGTGGTATGGAAAGTCTCCTAAAATGACATAGTCTGGTAAAATTACATGCCTCATATTTCTTGATACTGTCATAAGAGTCATCACTTTTTGGAACAAGATCATGTTATTGTGTTGGCAACATTGTTACATCAAAATGGTAAAGTCGTTTGCTTAGACAGTTATGTGGAAAAGTACCAGTGGTTACAAGAGAGAGAACAGCAGTATTTTTATTGTAGGGTGGGCAGAAACAAAAGAATTTCAGAGACAGGTTGAAAATGACATTTACATTGATAAAACAGGAAGACAGAATGCAAATTTTAATATACACAATTCATACCACCAACTCTAATTAAAACTAGAGATGTTCAGAAATTGACAGAAAAATTAGAACTATCTAGTTGTAATTCAGCCAATGCACAAAAAACTGTTGTATCAGAATACCTGAGGACTGAGGAGTAAGCTTAATGAATTGCTTATTTGTGTTGAAGAATTAGGGTTGACCAAACCAATTTATATAATCTGCCTCTCTGAAAATCATGTGACCACTTAAATGCTACAGAATGTAATTTAACCTCTTATTTCTATGGAGAAAATACAGAGAAAGAAGGAGCTGCCACATTTGTCAGAAACTGTTTTAACTTAAAAAATACTGATATTAATAAATTTTCTTCAAAGCAGCACTTAAAGAAGCTTGTGCAACGGGAGAAGTATTTCATAATAAGCCCTTTATAATATAGTACATGCAAAACACATTCAGGGAACTTGAACCTCTTCATAAACATCTGCAAGTTCTATTGTCCCAAGTTACAGTACAAAACAAGGAAATAGCTGTTGCTGGTGATTATAAAGTGGATTTCTTGAAAAGCTCCGAGAACAGACAATTATTGCAATCAGTAACACTGTTATTCTATGTAATCTATACTGTGAACTTTGCAACTAAATGTTCTGAGACTTCTATTGATAATCTCTTCGTAGCCAACTCTGGGGAGAAAAGTATTATCACAAAACCAATAATAAATGGGCTGTTTGATCACAACATGCAGCATCTTGTGATAAATCTTCAAACTTGTCAGGATATAAAATCTGTTAAATCTGAATACAGGAGGGAAATAAATCAGTCAAAAATTGAGAATTTTAGGAGATTGCTCAAAGACATGAACTGGATAGATGTTTACAATATTTTGCACTCAAATGGAGAATACAAAGAATTCATTAATAAAGTTATTTTCTTATTTGCATTTTTTTTTCTCCTAGAGGTATCTCAAATCAAACAGAAGTCTAAAAATAAACCCTGGATTACAGAGAGTACACAAGGTATCGTGGAATAAAATGGAAACTAAATCTACTATACATGAACAGTGGTGATATTAGCATTGTAATACATTACAAAGAATATTGCAAAATATTGAAGCAAGTAATCCAGAGATCTAAGCAACTTTATTATGAGAAAAATATAATTACATCAGGATACAAAATAACAACTAGATGGGATATAGTGAAGACAAAGACAGGTGGGGCCAGAAAGGAAGAAGATATCCTAGCTAGTTCCAAAAATAAATGAGACATTGGTGATAAGAACAAGTAGTATTGCAAACCTCTTAAAAAGGTACTTTTTTTTACTGTCAGTTTGGCTTTATCAGGTTCAGTAAACAGTGCAATGGAATATCTGAGACCCGTCTCTACAAATAATTTCAGTACAATTGAAATGACACTCCCTTCCCCCAAAGAAGTAGCATCCATCGTAAAATCCTTAAAATCAAAATATTGTAGTGGCTTTGATAATGTATCAATGAAGTTGATCCAAGAGTGTTCACAGGAGTCGAGTTTTATCTTACGTTATTCGTGTAATCAATCTCTTACCAGCGGAACATTGCCTGACGCTAAAATATGCTGAATTTAAGCCTCTCTACAACAAGGGGAATAAAGAGATTTCATGAGACTGTTGACCAATTTCATGTTTGTTGGCTTTTTCATAAATGACTGAAAAGGTTTTGCTGAAGCATCATTGTATCAGACTGCAAATAATATATTGCCCAAGCCTCAGTTTGGGTTCCTTATGGATTCTGATATAGAGAAGGCTACTTACACATACAGTGAGACAGTAATTAATGCATTATGTAACAAATTAGGGTCAAATGGAATTTTCTGTGGATTGTCAAAAGCCTCTGACTGTGTGAATCACAGTATTATCTAAAGTAAATCAGAATATTATGTTGTCACTGGCAGTGCTGCAAAATGGTTTGCACCTTACCTAACTAAAAGGAAGTGAAGGGTGTCATTGTGAAATAACTGTGGAGTAACCAATTAGTCTTCATCTGATTAGGAATTGATTGCATGTGGCATTCCTCTAGGTTCCATCTTGTGTCTGTTGTTTTTTCCTGTGTATTTTAATGACTTCTCATTTGTTGCATTGTCAGATGCTAAGATTATTTTGTTTCCAGATGATATGAACATTACAATAAATGGCAAGTCAAGTATACATTTCGAAAGGTCTGCTAATCAATGTTAATAAATTGTTTAATGCTAATTCACCATTACTAAATTTTTAAATGAACCACTATAAGCAGTTCATAACCTGTAACAGATTTTCTTCCAGCATGCACACAACATATGCAGACATGCATATAGAACGGGTCACAAGCGTTAACTTTCTGGGTTTACAACTCAATAAGAAATTCAGCTGGGAAGGGAATATCATAGGAATGCTGAAGCATGTGAACAAGACTGTATTTGCCATGTGAATGATTTCAAATGTAGGAGATATAAATATAAAAAACTTGCATAATTTGCATACTTTCATTGCATTGTGTCATGTGGATCATATTATGGAGTAACTTGTCAAACCCAGCCAATGATTAGCCGGCCAGGGTGGCCGAGCGGTTCTAGGCGCTGCAGTCTGGAACCGCACGACCGCTACGGTCGCAGGATCGAATCCTGCCTCGCACGTGGATGTGTGTGATGTCCTTAGGTTAGTTAGGTTTAAGTAGTTCTACGTTCTAGGGGACTGATGACCTCAGAAGTTAAGTCCCATAGTGCTGAGAGCCATTTGAACCATTTTAGAACCAGCCAATGATTCTAGAGTGCAAAATCTGGCAATAAGACTCATTTGTGGTGTACATTCAACAACATCATGTAGAAACCAGTTCAAGGAACTGAATACTGTACCCACTGCTTGTCAGCATATTTATTCCTTAATGTAATTTGTTGCAAATAATATGTATTTATTTCCTGCCAATTGCTCAGTACATAATATCAATACTTGAAATAAGAAAAATCTACATGAAGACCTAAAATCACTTACCTTGGGCCAAAAAGGGATCCAATATTCAGGAAGACATATTTTCACCAAATGCCAGTGAGCATTAAAAACTTGGTTTCAGACATAGGACAGTTTAAGCAGAGTATGAAAGACTTTTTGGTATGATCCTCCTTCTACTCCATACATGAATATATTAATAGGGACTGTTAGACCAGTTTAAGTAGAAATGTCTGAAAGATATCACCTTTGACAGCACTTGATCTCAACAGTCAAGATCAGGTATTTTGCATGTAATAAATATATTAAAAATGCATAACTATATTTCATTTGGTTAGTGAGTTATTTCTGTAAATATTAGCAGTTCCAGTTTACTGTAATCTATTCACATACCTTGACAGTCTCCTGACAAATTATCTGGAAACTGAGTATGATATTCAAATGTTCTATGTCTTTTATGTCATACTGTGTGACATGTTCCACTTCCACAAGAATTGTCTGACGTTTGGATCTATGGAATGAAAACTAAATCTAATCTAATCCATTTTAATCTATGTGAAGAATCTTTAAAAGTCAGGTTTTAGAAGATGTGACAATGTTTCGTCTGTGGCATACAATGCCTGGATCATTTGTTTTATAATGTTTTTAACACAGAAGGTGAGTAAACACATCCTTGGAAAATCTTTTAAGCATTTTTGGGGTATGTAGGCCCAGGTGTTTATGAGTGGTGTAGTAGTACATGGAATGCTGTAACTGTGGGGAAAACAACATATCATGAATGGTCGTAAAATGATATAGGTCCCAGTAAATACTTCCAATGAAGTTAGAAATTGAGCTATTACAGCTCATTAAAGGCACTGAATCCAGACTGTTTGGACTAACACTGAATGATGTGAGGAAACGGAAATTTGAGTTAGCTAAGACAGATGAAATTGGGAATAATGATTATGATGTTCCTTATCTATATTTTCATGATTTATTTAGTCACTCTAATCCAAAAGGGACATGGTCTAGGTGTGTTGAGTTCTCAGTGTGGGCTCACAGTAAATGTGCTTGAGTTTCACAAAGGGAAAAGCAGTTTACTCTTAGGAATTTGCAAATAACAGTGAACAGCTATAGAAGATATAAGGGAATGTCGTTTTGCCTAGTGACTCTCATGACATTACATTGTGGAACCCCTCTGATAATACAGTGTAACAATATGTTGTATAATATAGTGTTCTTTCATGAACACTGTCTAGTTAAAAAATTTTAACCTCATCTTACAAAAATAAATCTTATAATTCAAAAATGTACCTACAATAGACTTTCCCCCTTATGGATGTCATTTGATGATACCTTCCCCTACCATGTTAAGTACTAACTGCCAGGCACTTTATAGTGATTTATATAGTATGCATGTAGATCTTGATACATAGGTGTTAAAACAAATTTGAGTAGATAAAAAAAGGAAGAATATTGTGTTTTGAAGAAGGCAGTGTTCCTCAAATATTAAGATATTTGAGTAATCAGTCATTCATCAGTGGAACATTTGTGCTTGGATGAAATATATTGAAAGTAAGCTACTGTATAAGAAGAGGGATGAAGATATACTATCAAATATCTTGTCTCTTTCACTTTTGTGAACATTCTCAAAAATTTGAGAACAGTTAATATACAAGTAAATTGTTAGCCACTTGACTGCAAATAACATATTGTTGAAGTGTGAGTTTAGATTTCTGAGTGGTTCTGACACTGAGAAGGTGATTTACACGCAGACTGGTAATTTATTTAATGGGTTAGACAATATATACATGCTGGTGGTACAGTCTGCAATCAGTCAGAGACATTTGACTGCATAAATCACATCATTTTAACTTTATTAGAATATCTACATCAGTATAATAGTATAATAAAGAAGTTATCAAAATGCTTTAAAAGTTTCCCAGTAGGAAAGATTCTCACATTTAGCTATCAGCTTTCATTAAAATTGGAATCAGTCACATGTGGTGACCTAGTGCCATTATGGTATAAACATTGAGATAAACAGCTAATCAAATATAATTTTACAAAGAGCTGTTAATAGGGTGTCCCATTTATCTTGACCACCCTAAATAAATGTTTGTCCAGATGCAAATTGCAAAATGTTTCAAGTGAATGTCCTTTAGCTGCTAGGGGGACATCAATCAGCATGATTGACTTTGTTGCATCTTTGTTTTTTACAAAGACATGAAGAGCGATATGACTTTTTTAAATGGCACCCTGTATTTTTTATTCGTTAATTCATTTCCTCCTCTAAAGACCTATTCAAAAATGTATCACAGTGTACCATTCACTGAAGCACAATGTTACTAATTACATAACGCAACACTGACTTTGAGCTCGGGATCACAAACTCGTCCACTTGCTGGAGTTGTCAGAAAACCTAGTAAAAACATAACACAAAATTGACTTTGATTCTCCTGTACCATTGCCCAGGAGTAGAAAATTCAAAGGTGCTCGAAATGGTGATCCTGGACACCAATACACTGGTGCACTTGTTGAATGAAAGAATTATTTACTAATTCCAGTGCTGCCTACTGATGAGAATTACAAGCAAGTAAGATATGTTTGTTCCTCCATGTCCTTTGGAGCTGTTGGAATATCGGGATAGACAACATCTTTATTGCATCCCCCCCCCCCCCCCAAAAAAAAAATAGTCCAGAGGATTTAAATCGGGTGACCTAGCAGGCCAAGTAACTGTTCCTCCTTGACCAATCCATCTGGCAGGATACCTTCAGTTCAGAACATGAAGTGCACGCAAGGCATTATGTGCTGGACATCCATCGTGTTGATACCACATAAACATTCTGGTTCTTAGAGGCACTTCATACAGAAGAGGAGGAAGAACTCATCAGAGGAAGTAGGCATATGCTGTACCGTTTAGACTACCATTGATGAAATAAGGGCCAATAATTGTAGTACCAAGTATCCCACACCAGATGTTAACTCTCCATTGACACTGATGTTCCACCTGTCTAAGCCATTGTGTGTTGTCGCAGGACCAATAATGCATGTTCCTTGTATTTACCTGTCCTTTCTTTGAGAAGGAACATTCAGTGGAAAATAGAACATTGGAGAAGATGTTCGGGTTGGTGAGGATTTGCTACTGTGCCCATTGACAGAACTGTACACAATTCTGGAAATAATTCCCATGCAATTTTTGATGTAGGTGTACATGGTAAGGATGGAACTAGTCATGTGTAAGACTACGATCTATACTGGTTTTAGAAATGCCAATCTCATGTTCAAACTGCTGTGTGCTCACATAAGGATTCATAGCAACAGAAGCAACTTCGGAAGCTTCATCTGCGTGAGTGCTACGACAATTGCATTGTCATAGATTGAAACTTCCCACTTCGTGAAGCATTGAAACAAGATGAGAAAACTTCTGTTGGGAAGGTGGGTTTTTGTCAGGATATCGCTCTGTACAGTTGTGTTGCCTGCATAGCATTTCGCCTACCTTCAACAACAACACAATAAAAGAAACATTATATCGACACAGTTTGTAGGAAGGACAACATTTACTGTATGCCTACTCTACACAACAGTATTTAAAAGGACTAAACTACTGTACTAAATGTACCCGTATATAAGAAAACAGTATTGCTAACTTATATTCCCCATAGATGAGTAGCATTTCCACCTTCTCTACATTGGTGTACATTCTACTCACACAACTCTTCAACTGACCATGGTTGATGGAATGATGGGTTTGCATTCTACTTATGTTTACGTTTGTCCTCTGTCAATGTCAGCACGTGGATGTGTTCCATTACCCCAAGTACCTGCACCAACCTCAGTGTTGTGTTATGTAATTAATAACATTGTGTTTCAGTGAAAGGTATACTGTGATACATTTTTGAATAGGTCTTTAGGAGAGGAAATGAATTACTGAATAAAAAATACAGGGTGCCATTTAGAAAAGTCATACTGCTGTTCATATATTTGTAAAAAACAAAGCTACAACGAAGGCAATCTTGCTGATTGATGTCCCCCTGATGGCTAAAGAACATTTGCTTGAAACTTTTTGTAACTTGCATCTAGACAAACAGTTATTTAGGGTGGTCAAGATAAATGGGACACCCTATATATATATATATATATATCACCCTAATATGTATAATATAATTCACTATATATATATATATATATATATATATATATATATATATATATATATATATATATATATATATATATATATGGTTATAATAGAGGGAAACATTCCATGTAGGAAATATATATCTAAAAACAAAGATGATGTGACTTACCAAATGAAAGTGCTGGCAGGTCGACAGACACACAAACAAACACAAACATACACACAAAATTCTAGCTTTCGCAACCAACGGTTGCCTCGTCAGGAAAGAGGGAAGGAGAGGGAAAGATGAAAGGATTTGGGTTTTAAGGGAGAGGGTAAGGAGTCATTCCAATCCCGGGAGCGGAAAGACTTACCTTAGGGGGAAAAAAGGACGGGTATACACTCGCACACACACACATATCCATCCACACATATACAGACACAAGCAGACCTATTTAAAGACCAAATATGTCTGCTTGTGTCTGTATATGTGTGGATAGATATGTGTGTGTGTGCGAGTGTATACCCGTCCTTTTTTCCCCCTAAGGTAAGTCTTTCCGCTCCCGGGATTGGAATGACTCCTTACCCTCTCCCTTAAAACCCAAATCCTTTCATCTTTCCCTCTCCTTCCCTCTTTCCTGACGAGGCAACCGTTGGTTGCGAAAGCTAGAATTTTGTGTGTATGTTTGTGTTTGTTTGTGTGTCTGTCGACCTGCCAGCACTTTCATTTGGTAAGTCACATCATCTTTGTTTTTATATATATATATATATATATATATATATATATATATATATATATATATATATATATATATATATATATATATATATATATTGTGAATTATATTATACATATTAGGGTGAACTTTAATAAAACCATCAAACTGTAGGGACAGATTCCTGACTGGCTGGAAATGGAGGAGAAAAGGTCCTTTGAACATGTGTAGGGAAATGATCTGTCACCACAATGGATGGGACTGATGAATGAAAGTTCCCCTAACTACATGCTGTGTTTCTTGTGTGTTGCAGCCTGTGTGATTGATACAGCATAATGTGAGCAGCAGAATGGTTTGGTTTTCATGTCTAGAATGAGTGAAGATGGTGTCTGTGTGTATATATATATATATTGTGAATTATATTATACATATTAGGGTGAACTTTAATAAAACCATCAAACTGTAGGGACAGATTCCTGACTGGCTGGAAATGGAGGAGAAAAGGTCCTTTGAACATGTGTAGGGAAATGATCTGTCACCACAATGGATGGGACTGATGAATGAAAGTTCCCCTAACTACATGCTGTGTTTCTTGTGTGTTGCAGCCTGTGTGATTGATACAGCATAATGTGAGCAGCAGAATGGTTTGGTTTTCATGTCTAGAATGAGTGAAGATGGTGTCTGTGTGTGGCCAAGCAGATGGAAAAAGTTGGGAGGCAGCTCAGCTATACCAAAAGAAGTACCCTCACAGACACCCACTACATCATACAACATTTCCAGCCCTTTTTCAACATTTGTGTGATCATGGGCCTTTTCAGACAGATGAATTTTGTATGATGTTGTTGGTGTCTGTGAGGGTACTTGTTTTGGTACAGTCTTGCTGCTCTTGACTGTTTCCTTCTGCTTGGTCATACACAAACACCATCTCGTCTTGTTCCTGACATGAATACTGGATCATTCCGCTGCTTACAGTATAGTGCACTGAACACAAAGCCACAACACACAAGGAACACACAGCACATGGTCAGAGGAACTCTTTCATTTGTCAGTGACATCTACCATGGCAATGATGCATTTCCAAACACATGTTCACATGACCTGACCTTTTTCCTCCATATCCAGACAGGAAACCTTCCCTGCAGTTTACTGGTTTTATTAATGTTGACACTGTGTGTGTGTTAATGTGTGTGTATTATTGCTTTTTAAGTATCATTTAAATGAAAAGATAATGAGTGACAGTGTTGGTTTTTTCCCCACCCTTGAAGGGCATCACACTTTGGCTTTGTGGAAGGAACATAAACGTAGAATTGTTTTTTTATTACACGTTATCATATTTTTCACATCAGTTTCTCCACCACAAATCATATACATGATATGGATATGCACACACAACAAGAAAACACCTTTAGATAAACATTATGTAATATTGTTTTCTGGCATGTTCCTCATACTCAATGACGTTGTCATTGTGAATCTATGGAACAAACAGTGTATCAAATCTAATAAGTAACTAGTTTCATTGGTAAACATCTAAAATAACTTTACGAACTTCAAACATTTCAGTACCATTCTCATAAAAGTGTCTACAAATGGAGTGTCTGAGTGTGTAATGAAAACAGAGTGATGTTAGCCTTTTAATCTACATTCACAAATATTTAAATAATTTCTGTATCTGAAACATCATAGTCTACTATGGAACACCAACTAACGATATTGTGAAACTAAATACAAAGACAGCCTTTTGGACCATAAAATAACAAACCATTTGATGAAGTTCTCTTCATTACACAGTTTCAAATGAAGAGTTATTAGATATGCAATTCAGTAACTTACCTTTAATTATGTGCAGCATGGCAGCCTTCATAATGACTCTGTAAATAATCAGGAAGGATAGGAATATAGCAATCAGTCTCAGTCCCACTGGTTTTTCTATTTCTCTTGCATATCCAGATTTCAGCTATAAATAGCCATCTTCCGTGCTTCTGAGTAAGTTATAATCCAACACATTCCTAGCAGTATATGTCAGCATATGGCTTTATTGGTGTACAGGAAGGAGGAAACTGATGTTGCTGAACCTCACTTTCCTTCTGCCTGTACACCAGTAGCCATATGGTTCCATCTACTGCTGAGAATTTGTTGGATTCTAACTCACTCAAATGCACTGAAAATGGCTATTTAGAGATGAAAACTAGATAATCAAGAGTAGTAAAAAACTAATGGGATTGTGACAGATTGCTGTATCCCTATCCTTACTTATAATAATATACAGTCACTGTGCACAATAGTTCCATTTGGAGTCAAAGTTGATGAAGCCTCAGTAAATTATTTCTATAAGCATGAGCACAAAATTGTTGCCATGCCAGATATTTAACACAGCAACTGCCTTTGAAAATGATTATCTCTCACAAGAAAATTATTGTGGGGCATGGAATTCCTGATCTCATAACTACATCATTCTTCTGAGATTTCAGGACAAAATTAAGATTGTGAGATGTTGACCCTTGTGCAGTGATATGCAGCTTCAGTTTTGCAAAGAAAATGTGTGCTTGAACATTCTGCTATAACTGCGTGCTCCAGTGGCAGTGGAATGCTCTGGGTGCTCAACTGCTATTGTTTGATGTATTATTCTTAGCTACAGTATGAAAGCTGTACTGTAAATATGCACTAGCAGTTGCTAGGCAAATTGCTTTAAATTTACAAATTAGTACTACATGAAACTCATAATATATAGATATACTGACACATAAATGTGTTCGGGGCATCAGGTATACCTAAGGTTTTATGTGATGGCTTTAGTTGTTCAGGTCAATTGATGGCACAATATAAGTTCACCTAGCAGCTTTCAGTGTGTCCATAAATTATGAGCTCCCCACAGTATTTATCATCTGTGGAGAATCATTTAGCACAATTACAGTAATACAGTGAAGTAGATAAACAGATTACTAATGTCCTGTTGAAGGATACAAATGCGGTAAGATACTGTATACTGATAGCATATATGCTGTGTGTATTTAAAGCCAATCTTAGTGATAGAGTGGAGGTTGTCATATGATCAAACACAATTACAATGGCAGAAAAAAATACAAACCCAAAAAATAATTAAAGTTGAGTAATGAAATTTTGAGAATACATTTGTCTGCGTAACTTATTTAAGTGATTAACATTGCACGCTCACAGGTTAATGTAAGCATGGGATGAGCCATTACAAATGTGAAATGCTCGTGCATTAATAACTAGTGTAACTACCCGAATGTTGAATGCAAGCTTGTAAACACGGATGCATTGTGTTGTAAAAGTGCTAGATGTCAGTTTGTGGAATGGAGTTCCAGCCTGTTCCACTTGGTCAGTCAATAAAGGGACAGTTAATGCTGTTTGTGGATGACGCTGATGTTGTCCAATGGTGTCCTACGTGTGCTTGATCTGATGATCAAGCATGCCAAGGCAACACATTGACACTCTGTATAGCATGTTGGGTTAGAACAGTGGTATGTGGGTGAGCATTATCCTGTTGGAAAATTCCCCCTACAATGCTGCTCATGAATGGCAGTATAACAGGTTGAATCATCAGACTGATGTACAGATTTGTAGTCAGGAAGCATGGGATAATCACGAGACTGCTCCTGTTGTCATACAAAATCACACTCCGGACCATAACTCCAGAAGTAGGTCCAGTGTGTCTAGTTCAGTCAGGTTGCTTGCAGGCCCTCAGCTGGCCTCCCTATAACAAACATATGGCCATCACTGGCACTGATGAAAAACCAGCTTTCATCAGGAAACACAACAGGCCCTCCAATGAGCTCTCTCTTGATATGACAGAAGTCGCAAATGAAGTTGGTTTGGAGTCAATGGAATGCACACTACAGGGCACTGGCTCAGTCCTGTAACCAATTTGTAACAGATTGTTGTGTCACTGTGGTGCCAACTGCTGCTCAAATTGCTGTTCGACATAATGTCAAGTGGCCATACACTATGTAATCAAAAACATATGTTATTCATTTTAGGTGTATTGTTCTGCCACCTACTACCAGGTACTCCATATCAGCGAGCTGACAGCATAGGGGAGCTATGTAGGAATTTTACAGAGGAGGATCAGATAGTGATAGTCGGTGGAACAGGGAATGGTCTTGATAGGGAAAGGAAATATGATGCAGGTGGTGACCTGGTGAAGATAGCTACTGAAACTGGTGGCACTAATGTGCATTTCATGCAACTGTTTTAGCATCATGATCGGCCTCATCTTATTGTGGCTGTAAGGCACATTAACATGGGGCTGGAGAGGGTGGTGATGGCAGAGGGCATGGGTCACATTTCAGTGGTGACAGTTGGGTCTATCTTTAGATTGGATTACACTAGGCATGGCCTGCACCTCAATAGGTATGGGAGGAGGAGGCTGGCAAAGCTTGTAGGTGAGTGTAATGGGTGGTGGTGGGATCACTCATGGAAATATTCCTGTAGTAGTTGGTGTTAGAGCTGCACCTTTTTTAGACTGAAGTCAGCTGATAGGTGTAACTGCTTAAAAAAAGTCCCACTAACTAAGGGCTCACCTTCAGAGGACGTCATGTTTCCAAGTAGAGAAGGAATTAGCATATTTCATCGAAATATAAGAGGTACTAGAGATAAAGTTAGTAAACTGCTTATAGATGTGGACTCTGAAATTATTGGTATAATGGAGCACCACTGAACCATGCTGCGGCTTGCGTTGTTGCTGTTTGTAGGTTTCTGCCCTCTGTTGCAGGCCAGACCATTTCATTTAGTTGGCATGGTTGCAGTTGTTTGACCTTTTCACGCATTGACTGGTGCCACTCGGTTTCGCAAGTGTTTCCTGTCCGCTAGTGCAGTAGCGGCAGTTATCGATATGTAGTAACTGTTGCCCTATTTTTGGGGTGACGTCGTAGTTTGTCCGGGTCATGTGACTGTGCAATTCATTTGGGGACTCAGGAGGAGCCAGGTCCGCTCAGTGCGGAATCACGTCGGGACCACTGGCGGCATGCATGGACTGCCAGATGGAAGGGCTGTGGTCACAAGAGTGCACGACCTCATCGTACACAAGATCCTGCAGGCTTTAAGATGAGTGCACTTCAATTCAAGTAGAGAAACCTCCATCACTGTGGCATCTCACAATTCTCCAGTGACTTGGGTTCATGTTGCTGCTCACAGTGCCGCCAAGGCAAACAGCAGCGAGTGAAGTGCTTCGGGAAAGCCGATCTGATTAGCTTTCCTTGACTTCTTATTGCTATTTACTGCATTCAGCTTGTTACAATTGTTAAGTTCAACCAGCGGTATTTTTCCTGCCTGGTGGCCGCTAATGCCCCAGTTACCTGCCCTGGGGGGTTACTGTATATAATGGCGGAGTATGTGTATGTTTCCTCGCCTTGCCGCTGCTGTACAGTAAGGCGCGTAGTTTTGACAGCTTTCTTGATTGTAGGCCATTTGTGATTCTTCTACTCTGGTTGAAGTGATTCCTTTCTCATTCCAGGCGCTCTAAGCACAGTATTCTGGGGGCATTGTGCAGTCTGCCAGTTCCGGCTTTGACGTGTCGTTCCATTCTTGCATTTGGTTTATTGGACGTCAGGTAGCTTCAGCAAGATTGTCATTAGTCTTTCGTTAGACTGCCATTTATCTGAGTTACCACCTTGTGAAGTGAATGCAACTACTGGCTGCCTATCTCACTGCTCACAAAAGTGTTTGTTGCCGGACCTTCTCAGAGGTCGATTCCTGGAGCACCGTCTTTGACCCTTGTGTTTTATTATTGTATTATTTATTACCATACATTGTAATGCCTACATCAAAGGTTATGTATGTCTAATTAAGAGTTCCAGTTGCCTTCTACAATAATCTAGCAGTGTAAGGGTTGTGTTACAAGCTTACCGTCATCTTATTTTACCCATTTGGTGGTCAGTTGCTTGTTTCTTTTAATTAACCTTTTCTTGTATTTGCTGTTTTACAGCAGGTTTCTAAATTTTTAATATAATTGCCATTCCTGGTGTGTAAGGCCTTTAGCCGTGATTGTGGTCATTTGCTTTGAATTCGATATTTTTATTTTAGCAGTAAGCCATAAAACCTTATTTACTGTAATTCCTGGCACCCAATGCCTTCTGCTTCGTTTGTGGCCACTTTCAGTACCTGTAAGTTGTAATTGCAGCAAGTTCTTCAACATTCTTAATTTATTGCCATTCTTGGCGTGTAAGGCCTTCAGCCGTGATCACAGTGGTGATCATGGTGATCTGCTAAACTGTAACGCACTGAAAACACTATTATCTACACAGTACTTTATTCCTTCATAAATAATGTGTTGGGTTGCCAACGGGCAGGTGTTGCCTCTGCATGGTTTGGTCAGAGGGAGTGTCTTGGTTGGGGATTTCTTGTGTCCCTTGTCTTTGGCCTTGGTTAAGGAGCTGCCGGTCGATTTGATTTTGGAATGTGATTTTATCGGTAAAACTGGTCTCGTCTTGGATTATTTGGGGTACACCTTTTTCTTTAAGTTCGCGTCTGGTCAGAAATTTGGGTTCTGTGAGTATACTAAAAGGAAGGTGCATTGAGATGCAGGAATGCTGGCTGTTGATGCGAAGGTTAGCAAGTTTGATCTCACTCATCTTTCTTTGCAGCAGGCCTCTGAACTAGGGGGTTTGTTGGAGAGGTCCCCAGAGCTTCTCTGTGATAGACTGGGGGTTACTCATGTTCTTGACTACCATATTCATCTGTCTGACCATATTCCCATCAGGCAGTCCCCATATCGTCTCTCACCACCTGAGATGAAGATACTAAGGGGAAAGGTCTCCAAAATGCTTGAGCAGGGAGTTATTAGGCCTTCTACATCCGCTTATGCCTCCCCTATATTCCTCTTCCCTAAGGATCAGGGGCGGGACTTTCCGCCTGTTGTTCACTACCGTCACCTAAATAACAAGGTTGTCCTCGAATCGGATCCTTTACCTGATCTTCATAACTCTTTTACTTGGTTTGCGGGGCTAATTAGTTTACTGTACTCAACCGGATTCAAGCCTATTATCAGATTCCCTTAGCCGAAGAATGTAAACACGTTAAAGCATTTTGTACTGATTGCAATATGTTTGAGTTTAATAGGGTCCCCTTTGGTTTGGCTACTGGTGCAGCCATCCTTACTAGGTTTGCTGAATAATATTCTTGGAGACTTTAAATAAGTCTGTGTTTACATTTACCAGGACGATTTGGTAATTTATAGTCATTAGTTTCACGAGCATTTAGAACATATCCATCAAGTTCTTGTTAGGTTGCAGGGGGCTGGTTTGACTGTTGACATTAGCCAGGCAGCAGGTATCCCTCTTAGGTCACCTAGTATCAGGTGAGAGTATTCCCATGGATCAGGAGCGGACTAAGGCCTTGAGACCACTTCCACCGTCCACTCTTCAGTGCGGCTCTCCGTGAATAATGGGCGGCCATTCCCCAGGTAACCTTCCAGCACCTGGCTGAACGTATGCCTGTGACAGTAGAAGCTGTCTCATCAATGTTAAGGGTGGCCCAACACCATATTGAATTCCAGCATTGCCGATGGAGGGCACCACGAACTTGTAAGTCATTTTCAGCAAGATGTCTGGATACTTTTGATCACATAGTGTACAGTCTCATGAGTACCACTGCCAATGACCATTTGCAGTATCTGCATTCTTGGCAAGCCTATCTGCAGTATGGTATTGCAGAAGGAACATCCACCTTCTTTTAGCCCTATTACATAACCTTGTTCAAGCTCAGTGAGGTGCTGATAATGTCATCTTTGTAATCTTAAGGGCATTCTTGACTAACATCACCACACCACATCTAGTCTCAAAGGAACTAATGCTCACAACTGTTACAGTGTGTATTTAAAGCATACCTGATTTCCATCCTTATAGTGGTGTTACTAGTGCCACTCATAAGTGACTGGCACAAAATGTGAACAGACATCATCTTTCAGATGTCGAAACATGCCTACTTTTGTTTATGTCACAAAACTCCTTCTTAGTGTAATAATTTTTTTTTCTGTCAGAGTATTTAAAGAATGGTTACTTACAAGATGATATTTGACATAAATCTTATCATATGTAACTTTCCATTTGGTGAAGCCGGTCTCATCAGCAATGGGAATTAGTTGGTAGTTGCAGAGGAGTAAATATAACACACTTTTTGTGTGTATAGTCACTGTTACATGTAGCAAATGGTACAAAAATAGATTGAAAAACACATATAATGTGTAAATATTTTGTGGAAGTTGGATTGTGATAGAAATCTACACTGTGCCTGCATTTATTTTCTGCAAATTTCATTAAGATGCACAGTAAATGATTTGGAGAGAATAATAGAGAGTATTCATCTTCTTTTGTGGACTATCTTAGCAGGACCACAATATACTCAACATTATAGGGTGTTTTATGGTATGACAGATGTGAACAGTACTGAGTAATGGGATCATGGCTTTCTTACTTGTTAGAACAAATACAACTCATTAGCTCTAACAGTGGAAAAAATGACACAGGTAATTAAAGAAGTGGTAGACATCGTATAGCTGGTTGTACACTTGCGTACTGGACAAAACAAACAACGAGAATCTGGTGTTCACTAATGATGGAGATTATGTGACATTTAGAATAGAAACTAATGAATCTTAGGTAAGGAAATTAAAAAATGAAGTCAAAGAACTGTATACCAAACCAGGCCTCAAACATAAACATACAGGTTTTTGAGACACTTTTTTCTCTTGAATCAGTTTTCCACTGACTATTGTTCATTGTTTCTAAACTACTCGGTGATTGTCCTACAGTACTGTGGAACTTATATTCTGGTCCATAAACCAGTTTTAATTGCTCACAGTTATCAACACAGAATATGTTTCATGAGGAAAAAATATTTAAGCCTCAGTCTCAACCAGCTTTAAAGTTCAGGTGTAGCAAGAATAAATATGGTGAATAAATAACTGACATCTTGAGACCAGATTTAGTGATCACAGACACTCAAAAACAGGAAAGCCATCTCCTAGTAATATAGGACAAAGGTGACTTAGAAAATTCTATCCTGACTGCCTTAGGTCTAACTTATATCCATTACATTGAAACAAGATCTAAAATGAACTAACATTTAACAAGCAAGAATGAACATAAAACACAAAATTCCATTTTCTACACAGAAAAACAATTGTGCAATAAATTGTCTAGCCATATAAAATTATTAATAAAATGAACTTATTTCAAAAGTCCATTAAAATATCTATTTAGCAGTACATTCCATATAGTGAATGATTACTTAGATAATATGAAGTGTACCTGAAGTAATTAAACACCTATGTCATATCAAAAAACAGTTTTGCACTGTAAGTTATTTTATCCTGGAAAATCTTACATCAAAGCTCTACAGTGTATAAGAGAATCATATTATCCTCTTACTGATCTCAAGATCTCACTCATTATGGAGAGATGTTAACTCAATTCCTCATGCAAACAAATGGAAAGTTGTAGTATACAAAATGTAAACCAAATATTATCAAAATCTGTTGCCAGCCATTATTGTGTGTCTATGGTATGTGCAGTTATTAGTGCTGAAAAACACATGAATTGCATTGCAGCAGCTTTTTAGAGGATGAAATGAACTGGTGTTCTGAAATGAATGTACAGGACAGCACTAGCTTCTTAAATTGTGAAATAACTTCCTTCCAAGAATATACAAATACAGAATGAGAACTGTACAATAGGCATAAAACGAATCAGGATTTAAACAGACTGGCCTGTATTTGGGAGGACAGAGGCTGTATTATTCTTCTAGCCATTCTGACATACACTGATGAGCTGAAACATTATAAACTTTGGCTTAATAGCATGTTGGTCCACTTTTGTAATGCAATTACGCAGTGCTTCAGCATAACATGGATTTAACAAGCTCTTGATATGTTTCTGGAGGTATGTAAGCCCAGACATCTCAGCACACATCACAAAAGTCCCGCAAATTACAGGCAGCGAACTGTGGGCACAGAGCTGGCACCTGATAGCATCCAGCATGTGTTTCACTGGGCTCAGATCAACCAAATTTTGTCGCCAAAAATTCAACAACGGTTCAGTGTCATGCTATTGAATCATTCTGGCCCTGTACCATGGTCAGTTACGTTGCAGGAGAGCGTCACAATCATCGGGTAAGAGATCAAGCAAGAAGGATGCTAGTGGACCATAGTAGTGTTCCCATATCACACAAATCTTATGTCACCTTCCATTATTACCACAGGCCCATGGAATTCTAGGTTAATGTCCCCTCACAGTACCATACTGGCCCCACCAGCATGCAACCATGGCATGGTGCATGTTTTGAACTGCCACTCATCTGGATGACAGTGTACCTGGACATGATCATCAATCTGGTGTAACAAGAAAAGATATTCATTCAACCAGGCAACATGTTTCCATTGATCCAAAGTCCAGTTTCAATGATCTCATGCTCACTGCAACTGTATTTGATGATGTCATTGGGTTAACATGGTAATATTGTGGCATTATCATATGGAAAAGAATGTGTGCAGAACCATGTGCCATGGAACACTTGTTCAAGCACCAGCATTATATTCTGTCATCAAATCTGTCACAGATCACTGTCTAGCCTGTGGAATTCTCCGGATGTCTGGTTGGATTATGTCATAATTACCTCACAATGTTTTAGCAAACAGACTCATTCCCGTCTTCGGGTGGTTGCTGATGACTGCTGATCTGTTCCTGTCAGCATCCTATATATGTTGGCCATTATCTGCTCCATCACTCCATCTTTTTTGCTATCCATGCAACTGCCATAGTCATTGGTGATAGTGGTGGGGGTAATGGCATCAAGATCAAATCTCCGATCACCATCATATATGCCATCACTGTTGGGCTTGGACCTCACTGTGCAGAAATGCCTTTCTTTTTCTAGGCTCAGTGCAGATTGACTCAGTTGCACACTGCTATCTTTATTATATAGACCATCTTGGGATCTAATTTCAAAGGCTTTTCAATCATGCAGTCCTAGGGAGACGTCTGTCCTCAAATCTTCGGCATTAAGTTACAATTCTTTATTATATGAGTTACAACTTACATATGGGTATGTACATTTACATACATAAGTACATAGGTTTCTATTTCACTTAAAAATATAAATATACATATATAGCTTTTTCTGTTAATGCATCCGTGAAACACAGATATTTACAATATGTAATCACACTTTTTCCATGCTTCATGCTCAGTCCTCAGAATCTGGTGACAAAGAACTGGGATAAATGAGAAATTCACTTAGGAGGTGCAGTCCTTGTGAGATTTTTCCATGAGCCATATCACAGTTCACATGCGTGTGATTGTATCTCTTCTGGCCTTGCAGCTTTGTGCACAGGTTGCAGTGTATGGTATATCTGACAGTTAATCCTATTCTTATGAGGATGGTGGTGGTTATCTTACATTGATGGAAAGGCATGTTTTCAATTCAGATCTCTTCACATCTGCTGCTCATTTTGGCACCATTTAATTATTTTCTGTGTCATACATATACTGTCATATCCCTCCTGTTTGCTATTGCTGCCAGGGTTAGTCTAAATGAGGCGATGTGACCAGGGGCCAGCCTGTCTCTGGGGAATGACTACGCTGTCACTCTCACCTGTATTCTTGGTATTTCAATAAATAAGACCCTCTTTAATTGGTTTAAGGAAGAATTTAGCCTGTTCATTCTCCTTATATTCTGGACTCATCAACTTGATTTTATGACAGCCTTCCACGTCCAAAATTAAAAGAACTCCTTCAATCTGTTTGCCAGAACCATTATAAACTCCTTACTCATCAATTTGTGCACTACATTTGGTCCTCAGATCCTTACAACATGAACAGTCCCTTTCCACAGGCTTATTATAATCTTTGACAATCCTCATCTCACACTTTTTTCATGTAATAATATCCCATCTCCTGCCTTAAATTCCTAATGGTTCTGAAAACAATCAAGTTATCCTTTAGTCTTTTCTTTACTTTCCTTATTAAAAATCCTTGTCATCTGATGCATCACCTCTTTAACTTCTGTTGTGGAGTTATCATGGTAGTTTTGTAAGATTTTCCCATGAGCTGCATCACATTTCATATGCACATGATCATACCTCTTCTCTTCTTGCAACTTTCTGCGGTGGATGCTGCATTTGATATATCCAAGAATCACTCCTATGATTACGAAGGTTGTGCTGACTGCTAACGCATAGATGGAAATGCATGTTTTCCAAATAGATCTGACTGTAGCATACTGTGAATACTGCAAAGTCCCATAAAAATGTAATGGGGTGAATCCCAAACATGGAATGAATGTTTCTGGAGCTATATACAAAAGTGCCAAAATACTCCTGTTTATTACAGTTTACTGTTTTTCTTCCCATATCTGACATAGGCACTCTGTTAGCATTCGATGCATTCTTTCAAGTGCTCCATTCGTCTGCAGATGGTATGCATAAAATTGAATTTTCTCAGTCTTCAGTAAATAACAAACTGTCCTTAGAATGCCACTTAGAAACTTTGTTCTAGCTCACCCAATGCTGCTGATGGTATTCTGTAATTGCAAATTATTTTCTGTACTGAGACTCGCACTGTTGTGAGTGCAACTTTGTGCTATAGGCTCTGCTGCACTGAATTTCATGAGGATGACCTTAAACATTACAATACATCAATTCCCTTTCTCAACCACATTGACATCACAATGACCAAATACCTCGTTAGGTATTTTGGTCAGTATTTGGTTCATATTGCCCTTATTTTGGGTAGTATTACTTTTCTGACATCTCTTGCAATTCTGAATGTTCTGTGCTATGTCTTTCTTCATATCACTCTATAATGTAAACCTTTTAAGATGGTCATATGTGTGCCTGATCCCTTACTGTACCTATAGGCGATTCATGAACTTGCAACAAAATAGCTCAGTTCTCCTTTTCACTAATCATTGGTTGTAATTGTCTTTTTGTTCCTTCTCAGCCTCTTCCACACCACTAATGGCTGTAACTGCATCTTCTGGTATGCATAACAATCCACCTGGTACTCTTTTCTTGTGATCCCTTTTTGCATATAATATCAAAATTGTATTGTGCCAGTTTTATTCTTAACTTCATTAATCCTGACGATGGATCACTTATGTGCACCAACCATTTCAAGAGTTTGTGGTCAGGGCATATGATAAATTTTCTTCTGTACATATAAGGTCAGTAGTGCTTCACTGCTCCTGTCATCTGTTGTGATTATGAACTGCTTTGTAAAATCAGGATACTATAAGATAGTGGCTAATGATTTTTTTCCTTTAACTCTTGGAAAACTGCTTCATGCTATGTTGCTAACCACTCATAGTTTACTCCCTTCTTAAGTAATTTATGTGATGGTTTCACTGGAGCTCTTGATAAATTTTCAGTAAAATGATAGTATCCATTAAAAGCTCTTCAATGGCTTCACTGTACAGTTCCTCAAATCTTCTTTTATTGCACTCATCTTGCAAGAGTTTGGTTATAATCCTTCTGTCATAATTATGAGCCCTAAATTAGTCGCTTCCTTCCATAGCAACTAACATTTATCAACTTGCCAATTTTGGTTGTGCAGTCAGATCTGCTCAGATGCCTCTCCTCGTCTGGCTTTTCCTCATCTAACACAGATCTGAGCACAGCATCGTCATATAAATATATGAACATTTTGTATCCTGTAAGTCCTGTTGATGCTGTGTTCATCAGTCTCTGAAAAATGACACCACTATCTATTATTCCAGTTGGTAATCTCTTTCACTTATAATGTCTTTTTGTAGTAGAGAAGGCTATTTTCCCTCTATATCCTCATCCAGCAGTATCCTTGCACAATCTAAAGTGGCGAAGTATTTGACTTTTCCTAAGCTATCTGGGATCTTGGTCATATGGATCTGCAGAAATACGGTGCTAATACAGTAGTCATTCAACTTCTCCCATGACAGATACTACGCTGTCTTCACTTTGAGGCATTCTAAAGCAAAGTATTCTTCTGTGGTATTCAAAATACTTATGACACAAGTGCCTCTCTGCTCACTCACCAAAGCTACAGGTAAATAGGTGCCTGTTTCAGTTGCTACTTTTCCATTACTACCTGTAGTCTGCACCTTAATCCTTAATATCTTTTCCTCTCATGGCCCTAGTCATATGAAGTCCGCTGCCCAACTTTGTTCCTCATTTCCCTTAGATGCAGTTCACTATTACTTCTTATTTCTTTTGGTTCCACATTCCAGAGGTGCTTCTGCTCTCTGAGATCTATTTCTGCTTCTACCTCAATACACAATGATACTTTTGTTGTAGAATTTGCCCTCACAACCCATCTATCTCAACTGCCCAATCTCCATTTCATTGCCGATCACACTCTTCATTGCTGATTCCTTTATTATGCCAACCTGAGCATCACTGTTGACTATGATACCTGTGGTATACACATGACCTTTTCTGGATCTTACGTCTATAAAATCATTCTTGCCCTTGCAGTCTATTGAGCCTAATTCAATGGCATAGGTTGACTGCATATTCATTCCATTCTTTAATTACCTGATTTCTGAGTCCTCATACTTGCATGTCTAGCATTGACTTTATACTGTTGGCCTAAGTGTCCTGATTCTTCACAAATATATCACAGGTGTTGCCTTATGTCATGGCCCTGAATGTCCTTGAAGATTTCATCAATGGCACACACTTGGTTCCATGCTTCCAATTTTTCTATGATGACTTCTCCATAGTGTTTCCTCCAGCTTCTACGCAATGGCAAAAGACTGGGTACCTGTTTCTCTGCTCTCCTACAGTTTGGCTGTACAGTGTCTATTTTCCTGCCATGTCTCCCTGCAGTGCAGCCCCTTGCCTGGTGGCCTCCTCTCTTAAATTTAAAATAGTAATCTCTCAAGGGGGGTTAGAATGGAAAAAAATTTCTTTTCACATTTTTGGATTTTTATCTCATTATAAAATTTGCGATACATAATAAACTCACATGGGAAGTTTCTTTTTTTAAATATAACCTACACCGGGTAAAAATGTTAAAATTTTTATGTTAATTTTTTATATAGATGGCTCTGGATAGCTGTGTTTTAAAGGTTAAATTACGTGTTTGTATTGGTATCACTGTCAAAAACAGTATCGTATTGTTTCATAGTAAAAACATGCATTGTATGTCGAAGTGCTGACATCTCTCTGAAGAAAAGTGATGAATGGATTGATAAATCTCTCAAAAAGTAAAGTATGACGCCAAAACGAAGTGTTTTTAAGAAGTGGGTTTCATGGTAATAGATTGTAGAATAAAGGGACACATTATGTTCAACATGTAGCGTGTGAAGTTGCAGACAATGAAATACAGGCAAACTTGTCAGTATCTAGAGAAACACCCATTGGTATTTCGAAGATTAAAATAAAACGTTGTGATACACAGTTTTCTCAAAACAAAACTGATGTAAACTGTAGGTTAGGCTACATTCTGATACATTTACACATCCAGAGGAGGGTGTTACGTGAATGTGTGTGTTGTAAAATACGTGGAAGGCCAGTTACTTTACATGAAGACAGTGAGGTATCAAATGGACGAGCCAGGAAACTTATCACTGATTGTGCCATTTATAAATATACTCATTCATTTTCGAATTCTAATTAGTGTAAAGACAATTATTTTGAGGTAATTGTTGGGTGGTTTTATGGACTGAGACCTATTAGCAAAGGATGCACTGCAGCAGAAACAATGTGTGTTGTGATGAATGTACAACACCCACTTTGTGTAATCGACAAGTACGCAGGATTTATTGGAGCTGCTGTGGAATCTATTGCATGTAAGTCAACGAAGGGTGCTGCAAACGAAGCTGTTGAAATAAATGATGGTATGACTGACATACCAGTAGCTTTTGATGGCAGTTGGCAGAAGTGCAGCTACAGTTCCACGAATTCTCTTGCCACAGTGACCAGTGTGGATACTGGAAAGGTAATAGATTTCCAGATTTTAACCAAACATTGTTATAAGTGTAAATCAGGGAATGAATAAGGGCATATCTGTTACAGAAATTATGAAGGAACAAGTGGTGGTATGGAGGCATCTGCAGCTACTGAAATTTTTAGTCAATCTGTGAATGAAAGGGGTAGCAGCCTTGTGGTGAGAAGATTATCACAAAACTAGAATGTGTTGGTCATGTCCAGAAGAGGATGGGCACCAGGTTGAGGAAGCTGAAACAAAGTTTGAGAGGCAAGAAACTTTCTGATGGTAAAACCTATAAGAGGCAGGCTGACAGACAAAATGATCGATGAACTACAGCAGTATTATGGGATGGCCTTTAGAAATAATACTGAGGATTTGTTTAAAATGAAGCAGGCAGTATGGGCTACCTTCTTCCACAGACTGTCAACTGATGAAAAACCAGTATGCCACCTTTGCCCTCTTGGACCTGATTCATGGTGCAATTACCCCAAGCCCTGTACTCAAACAGTTCATACAGCCATAAACATTCCATCCCAGCAGCAGTCATGGATAATGCAAAACCTATTTACAGAGACCTGCCAAATCCTGAATTACTGAAGAAGTGTCTGCATGGTCAGACTCAAAATCCCAATGAGTTATTCAATAATCTTACATGGACTCACTTGCCAAGAAATGTTTTTGGAGGAATGAAGACACTAAAGGGGAGGGTCAATGATGCTGTTATTGCTTTTAATGACGGCAACATTGGTAGGGTGAAAGTGCCACAGCATATGGAAATTAATCCTGGGGCAAACTGCATCTGAGAACTTGAATCGATGGACAAGGTTCGCGTTGATAAAGCAGAGTATGCAGCACAGTTCACCACTAAGGAGTCCAGAAAGAAGAAAAAACTGGAAAAAAGATCAATAGGATGAAATACAGTATGATGTAGGGTGCTTCTGACTGACTAAAAATAAAAAATTAAGCATATATTAAGTGAGTTACAGTGTTTTGAAACTTTACAATCCATTCCTGAAAATTTACATTTACTGTTCCATTTTCCCCTAAATCTCAGAAACCACTTTGAGTAGAGTATTCAGATTTTCAGGGAGTAATAACATACATATCCTGAGTCTACTGAACTAAAAGAAGAACATAATGATATGTATTTTTAAAATTATTTAAAATAATGCACAAAAAAGTACACAAAATTTTAACTATGTAATTAAAAAATTGTATTTCCGAAAGCAGTGTCTGAAATGCAATTATTGTAGTTCAGTAGACTCAGAACATACAGTGTAATGTCCTGTAAAAGTTTCATGTCAGTGG
Source organism: Schistocerca serialis cubense (assembly GCF_023864345.2). NCBI lineage: Eukaryota > Metazoa > Arthropoda > Insecta > Orthoptera > Acrididae > Schistocerca > Schistocerca serialis. The sequence goes on from NC_064640.1 coordinate 531,532,171, forward strand.
CTGCAGTGGTTCCTGAAATACAGGGAAGCCAAGTCACTAAATTTGGCATTGTGGCCGCATTCACCAAATTTTCTCTTACAAGAGGCTTTTGAGGCTTCTGTTAACACTAGATCCATTGCTTTGGCTAACGTTAAATTCTCCTCTCTTGCTCTCACAACTGTTTTAATTCCTTTCATCTTCAATTCCCCTATGAATACTGATTGCACCAGCTTCCTAATTTCAGCTTGGCTGCCTGAAGTATCTAATTCTCTCATTACTGCCTGGACAGCAACTTGGAATTGGTACTGTGATGTGTCAACATCACTTGACCATTCAGCCGCACTTTCGACCATACTTTGTCTACTAGAAAATAAGAGACACACATGATAATGCACAGTTTGTTTTGACTGATAGTTCTCCAGTAGCATCCACTTCATATTTGTTCAAGTTCTGGGCAAACCCCATATGAGTGGCTTACTTCGTGCTGGTCCCATGATCCTAGTTCCAACAAATTTTAATTACACTCTATGACTGTGGTTCGGTATTCATTCAAATACTAAGTCTCAGTCATCTACAGATTCTCTATTTCTTGTTCCCACCTAATCCTCTAGGAATTAGCTTAAATTCGTCAGATAAGGCTATTTGTGGGATCTGGGCCTCGCTATTTTCTAGTTTCATATTAGGGGATTTTTTGTCTTTTCTCGGAACCCTAGACCTCATTCGCATGCTATGTTGTGATTGACTAACCACATTTTTGGGTCAGGCAGATACCTCTGGATTGGTGTCTCGTCAAAGTTTAATGTTAGAATATGGTGTTGTGAGCACACACATCACTGTCTCAGATGTTGCTTTCCATGCTCTCAATGGGCATACTTCTTTGAACATGTCTTCTACTCTTTACAGCAGTGGGTTGCTAATGGCTGTCTATTATTCTGCAACACTTGACAGCAAACAAGCTCCCAACTTGTTCTTCTTTTTGGTTTATTCCTGCAGTACAATGAAAATGTCTGCCCTTTCTTTTTGCCTGATCTATGCCAAGAGCTCAAGCCAATTCATCCCTAACCTCTTACACCATTTTATATGTTGTAACCCGACATGGGTCACAACATACTGACTTAGACTCTCATAATCAGGCTGTAGGTGATGTGGGATTTTAGGTCATCTGTCTCTTGCATGTGAGTGACTATGTGTGGGGCTGAGTGGGGACAGGGTTCAAGCTGAGGTTATTTAAGTCTCTGTGCTTGGAGAGAAAATGAGTCATATGTCAGGCTGAGATGTAGATATGGTAATGTTAATAAGGAAAAGGGGCTCTGAGAGGCCATTTTGGCTGCTTTTAGTACTTCTTCATGTGCTTATGTAAACCTCTACGCCTGTATCTTCACCAACATCCGTACTCTGCAAACCTCTGTGAAGTGCATGGCAGAGATTACATCCCAGTTTACCAGTTATTATGATTTCTTCCCGTTCCATTCACATATGGAGGGTGGGAAGAATGATTGTTTGAATGCCTCTGTGAGTGCTGTAAACATTCTACTCTTATCCTCACGATCCCTATGATAGTAAAATGAAGAGCACAGGCACTGATCGGTCACTTGAATCCTAGGCTGTAACATGCTGGATATCCTCAGGAAAAAATTTTATCCTTCTTACTCAAAAGCACCTTAGTTAAAGTGCTCAGCCAGGAATAGATGACTGAACCCATCTGACACCTGTTATATGTTGTATGCATAAATATTTCACAATATTGATTAGGATGAGTTTCACTTGGAATTAATGTTAGGAATCTTATTTGTAATGTGCTGTATTTCACAGTGTAGTTAATTTTATAAAAGCCTTTTTAAAAAAAGGATAATTGAATTTCTCAATGCTACATGTAAGAGTAAATATGTAGTGAGCTCATCAGCAGCTCAGATCATACTGACACCATCCACTAGAAAAGTATTTTGATGTATTTGAAACTTGTGAGATAATTAACTTATGAGCTAGTTAACATGAAAGTTTGTGACCGGCGACATTTTTCACTGTAGATTTTGCCTGTGTGATTCTTAGATTCTCTTCTTAAGCTCATTTTTATGCACAAGATGAAATAGTGGTACTTCAGTTATTGATTAAGATTTTAATAAACATTTTTGCATAACTTATGATATGGTGCTTGTATTTGTACTGGAGGTATACCCACTGTGGATGCATAAAATGGTTTCCTAAACTTTTCTAAATCATTAACCTACAATGTGCTTCATAAACTAAATTACTGTTGATACCTATAGTCCATCCCCCAGTAACAAAAGCCAATTATGCATTTTTCAAATGGTTATATAGTTTCTGAGATCATGATACATTCATAAGCCAATCTTTAAATAATTTGATACAATCCAAAATGTTCAGTCTGGGCCTACCTAGCACTTGTGCAGCACCTATGTAGGATCTTGAGAAACTGCATCTAGTGTGGATTGTCTTAAGCTGGTTCTTTAGTCTGTGACTTATTGCTACGTCACTGACTTCTGTACAGAAAATATGTGGCTCACTATTACCATGTTGACATGTAAACAACCACTTACCATTTTTGAAGTTCATTTTTAACATTTCTATAAAAAATCTTCTGACTATGTATGCATGACCATCATGTATGAGGCATGTCTAAAAAGAATCCGACCTTTGGTCAGAAAAAATATTTCGAATATCTGACAGGGTTGGCACCCTAATCCCCTTCGAGGTAGGCCCCATGAGCTTGTGCGCACTCTTAGCCCACCGATCCTCTCACTGCCGGAAACACCACTGGATGTCTTCTTTTGCAATGGTATTGAGCTCTGCCGTCATGTTCTGCATTATCTTTTCTCTACTCTCAAACAGGATCCTTGAAGTGACATCTTCAATTTTGGAAACAACCAGAAGTCCCAAGGAGCTATGTCTGGAGAGTAGGGAGGTTGGCAAATGGCTCTAATTCCATGTTTGGCCAAGAAAGTTTGGATCAAGTGGGATGAACGTGTGGGGGCGTTAGTGTTATGCAGTTGCCAGTTTTTTGCCGTCCACATGTCTGGTCTTTTGCGCTGAATTGCGTCATGGAGAACATATTGATGGTACTCCTTTGTCAGTGTATGTCCTTCCAGTGCATATTCGTGATGCACAATTCCACGAACATCAAAGAAGACAGTCAGCATCACCTTGATTTTGCTTCACACCTGCCACACTTTCTTCAGCCTTGGAGACTCAGGATGCTTCCATTGCGACGTCTGTCTTTTTGTTTCTGGATCGTAGCCATACACCCACAACTCATCTCCAGTTATAACGGTGTTCAGAAACCCAGGATCAGTGTTGGTGGTGTCCAGAAAGTTCTGCGCAACATCAAAACGGAAGTTTTTTGTTCTGGCGACAATAACTTGGGCACGAATTTCACAGCCACTCCGTGCATGTTCAAATCATCACGCAAAATTTCATGTGCAGAATCTTTACTTACTCCAACCTCTTGGGCAATCTCTCGCATGGTCAAACAATGATCTGCGAGCACCAAATTTTGCACCCTCTCAACAACAGCTGTACTCTGAGCAGTGTGGGGCCTGCCAGAACGCTGGTCACTCTCTGCTGATGTGCGGCCATTTTTGAATCAGTTGAATTACTCCTTACATTGTGTTACACCCATCGCATCTTCTCCAACAACCTGCTGAATCTTACAAATTGTTTCGCTTTGAGAATCATGAATCTTTTGACAAAATTTGATGCAGTACCTTTGCTCAACAAGTTCAGACATCTTGAGAGAATCAGTGATCCAACGAACACACTGTGTAGCATCTGACTCAGTGACTGACAGGCAGTGACTGACGTGGTGGAAGGTGGGGAAAAAATTCATGCATGCGCATAAGGGTCTCTTCCTTTACTGTGTACAGTGGCATGGCGCTATTGTTTCTATTTTGCACGGAAAAATCACAGGGTGGATACTTTTTAGACAGACCTCGTATGCATGGAATATCTGATATACATTTATCAGGCAGTGACTACATTAATTCTTTTGAATTAATGAATGTTTTTTATTCATAATGTTACCATGTTTTATGTAATTGATGTTTAATCATCTCAATGACTATCTCAAAAACTCAAGTGTGTGCACTGTTTACGTAACCTATGGCCTCTGTGTTCTGTTAATATTGTGTCCAAAATTAACAGAGACTTCATATAGTGATCGTGTTGTTAATGCCACATGTATCAATAGTGAAGAGGAGAGGCAAAGGTACATACTTGCGTAAAATATGGGAAGTGAAGCTTGGTTTGGTTGTCAAAATGTTTGTGATGGTAACAAATGTGGGAAAAGCAACATTATTTGCAGATCAGTGTAGTCTACATCATTTTCAAGATTCCTTGAAATAAATTTACATATATTCAACAAGACCTTTATCATTGAGACTCTGAGGCTTTAATGGAATGCAGGTAGACACTGTCCCATATGGTGCCACTGTGTGAGGACATCCACTTGTTTTGATATGATGAAATGAACACATCAGTGATGTGTGTCAACATTTTTTAACTTGAAGACTATGATAGAGAAGTTAGAGTGGGCTTAGAAAAGTGTAAATGGGAGTCATGGTATGAATAAACAACCAGTGCACATAACATTGAGTGACCAAATATTTGTTGACAGTACACATGACATTAGTAACATGTACAATGCACTGATAAATAGTAAGTGGACGGTGACATAATGGTTTCACTGGTCTTCTACCATTGACAGGACAAGGATGACACATGGGGTTAGTAATTATGTTGTTTCTGATACAAAGCAAGTAAGTACTGCTGACATTTAGGTTCTTGGGGCAGTTCCGAAAGTTGTTGATCTAAATATTGATACAAGTAATGATGCTGAAACAATGTGTGCAGTTGATAAGTGACGTTCTAACCAAAGCAGCTGAAAGTCTGAATGACTGTCAGTTTAAGAAAGATTGTAGAATTATAGTAGTTAACAGTGATGTAAATGATTTGTAAGCAACTAAACTTAAAGTGGAACTAAAAATTAGGGTGTCAGAGTGTCACATGTGATTGTGGATAAAGTTGGATAGGTTGTAACTGATTGTCAGGTTGAAGATGTATGTAAAGTTTGTGTAATTAACAATTATGTAGTCAAAATATCCACGGGTGTGCTGCCGGTTTATAGTGTCCAGTTGGACACTATAGACCGGCAGCACACCCGTGGATATTTTGACTATCAAATACACCGGGAGAAACTCAAGAATCTCAACAATTATGTACATGAAAAACAATCAGTTCCATTTAGTGTAAACAATGTTGTGATGAAAAGGGAGCATACTGAAAAGGCAAAGGTTACCAAAATATGGAAGCCTAGTGTTAGATTACCAATGACTGTTATGCCCAACTTTTTAAGTGAACTGTGAGGTAGGCAGTCTGGAAACAATTGTGTTTAATGTAATTACACCATAAACATTTGTCAGTTTCCATACTATGTTTAAGGGAACGGCATTTGTGAGATGTGGTAGGGTCAAAGATTTTGTTGGTTTAAGATCAATATCCTCAGTTGTTTTGTATAATAAGAGTAATATTTCAAAAAATGATGCAAAACTAGATGGAAGAGCAGGGGGTCAATGTACCATTAACAATTAACTGATGAACATGTAGTTTTTTAAACCTTAGTGAACACACTACACGGCGAGTAGTGATTCTCCAGCTGGGTGATCTTATTCTAGCTTTCTTGAATTATTCTTTTTATTTTTTTATTTATTCATCTATATACAATAAATATTGTATGCATATTGTCCAAATACACACATAAATTTATGGGAAACCATTTCAAGGAAGTGGAGCATATAATATGTCCTTAAAAAGTGCAATTTAAATAATTCAAGGTCATACAATACCTAGTAACTCAACGTCATCCACACATATGCTTGTTGTACGATAAATATGTAGTCTGTTTTCCATAGGTCTTTACTTTTATTGTTCATAACAAAAACTCCCCATATACACTACAGTATTTCAGTATACTAGATTTTATGTAGACAATAGCTCTACATTAGATATGCAAATATTATATGTATAGGGGTGAAATACAGTATTTTCAGTTTTGCCTTAATATAAATATTATCAGAAAATGTTTATTGGCTCATATAGTCATTTACCAAATAAAAAGACTGTTGAAGTAGAAATTTTCTAAATTCTGCTTCAAATTTGTTTTCATCTTTTAACTTTCTCATGTTGACTGGCAGCCTGATTGTAACGTTTTGTAATCAGATGGCTCACATGCCTTTTTGTGTTTGTTCTTTTTGTTCACTGAGTGTGGTGAGCTGTGCTGTTTTGGGTACTGTAGTTACGGAAGTCAGCATTTGTCTGAAAATTTGGAAGGTGGGCCCTGACTTATTAAACACATTTGAATATAGACACTGAAGATGTTACTAATATTTTAAGACAATTGAATATGGGTTTGTAGTGTGTCTATGATAAAGAGAAGAAGAAGATGTCTTAAGCAGCAAGAGGTGAAACCCCAAAATATTATTCCGTATGTTGTAACAGACTGAAAATAGCCAAAATACACAATTCTGGCACCCTCTGAGGTACAAAATGTTGCAATAATTCTAGGAGAAAAACAAGATGAATTCAGTTTCTGCACATGTTTCATGACATGTTCATTAAAATTTAGTTTTTCAACAACACAAATCCCCAGCAGTTTCGTAGATGTCACATATCTATGGCTTTGTCACCCAACACCAGATCAAGATTTATGTTTTGACTTTTTTCCCAAGCTACATTTAACTTCTTTTGTTTGCATTTAATGTCAGCCTGTTTGTACTGAACGAAGAGTGGCCATTCTTTAGCACTTGATCAGCTTTTGTTTGTATGAGTTGCCTTCTTGCATTTATTATTGCATTGGTATCATCTGCAAATAGTAAGGCACTGCCTGCACCATCTGAGATGTGAGTGTCACTTATATAGACAAGAAACTACATGGGACCTAAAATACTGTCTTATGGTACTCCTACTTCCATTTCTTTTGCATCTAATACTAGACTTGTTTTGTAGTTGGACACTGTGGAGTACTGAAATGGGCAACTGACACCAAGTGCAAGCATTAGTTCGTGAATAGCTGTGATGTAAAAGCTAGATTTATCCTTGTACTGGTCAATAGGACTTATAGGTTCTTTGGTAATAACTATGGTGTTGAATTTTCTGTAGTGTAAGCTGGGTGAGTATTCTATCTATAGTGAGTAAATACAATAAAGTGTTGACTACTAAAATAGTCATGTGTATTACAAGTGGATGCTGAACTTCCTTAAAGTGACAACCTCGTACTGAACAATATGGAACATTCTCATTAATTGGACACACAACACATTGAGTGAGTGTCACTTATATGGCTGTGAAGGCAGAATGCCTCGAGCTGCCATCTTCCAGAAACACTAAGCTGCAGGCAACTACTCCACATATATTTCCACTGTTCTGACCAGTCAGGCCGCAATTTTGATTAATAAGAGTGGATACCATTTTTCAACTGTATGGAACTGCATCTGATATGGAACAGCTTACAATGCTTATATCACAGTTGGAGTTAAATGTAGTCAAAAAATGAGACAATGTTTTACAACAAATATCGTATGCCATGTTTAAAGAGGCTGTCCTCTAATGATTTCTGCTATTACCAGAACCAAGGTTACAAAAGTTACTGAAAGTAAAGCATGTGCAGTGATACCCCATCCCACATACTTCACTCATTATGTGCAGTGGCAGCTATTACCATGATATCAGAACACTCTTTAAAAATTTTCTGGCACAGATAGTTGCCACAAAACATGAGGGTCACTCTCAGTACTTTTACAGATCTCTCCCTTGACAATTTGATACGCAGTGATGATCACGTACATTGACAACACGGCATGTGCCATTGTGGATGAGGTTATTGCAGGAGGCTGTGGACCATACATTGTGACCACATCTACAACAGGGAGGCACAATGCACAGATGGCAGCAGTACACACACAAGGCCCACAGGCAGAGCCATCTACAGGGCAATCAGTGAACAAACTAGTCACACTAAATGCTAGGCTGAGAAAGCTTGCCAGCGATGATGGGATTCAAGTCAAGAACAACCAGTGATGCAGAAAGTGGTGTTGGTGTCACAGGCATTTTGCTGGCACAGTGTACAAGCCTCTTCACATACCCAAATAAGAGTGATAGGTGACAGTAGGCACATGCACTGATGAAGAATTTTCACAATGACTAAAAGACATAAAGAATGTAATGGTATCAGCTTTTATGGACTCCACTCCATTATTTATCAAATACAGAAAGATTGCCATTGATGGTCTTGATGTTGGATCCAATGGCAAGGTTTTAATATCTCTCGATACAACATTGCTCCAGGGGATGACTTCCCCTCCCATTCAGGGAGATTATCACATTTGCATTTTGATATTGTAGGTCCTCTTCCTCTTTCAGAAGGTTTTTGCTCTCTAGTTGCAAAAGTAGATAGATTCACTAGGTGGTCTGAGGCTGTCCCAGTACTGAATCTTTCAACAGTGCTTGTTGCCCACTCCTTGATTTCTACTTGGTTCTCCAAGTTTGGTAGTCCTCAAATTATCATTACTGACATGGGTAGGCAGTTTGAATGCTAACTATCTGAGGAGCTCTTAAGATTATGTGGAGCAAACACACAAGAATTGGGAGCTACCATCCCACCAGCAACGGGATGTTAGAGTGTATGCACTGTACGCTGAAAGCTGCTTTGGCCTGTCATGCAGAGTCGTGGATGACAATACTACCATCAGTACTTCTAGGCCTCCACACAGTACTTAAAGAACACTTCGGATGTTGCTCCGTCCAATTAGACTATGGAGAGCAACTGAAAACACCAGGCACAGTTTTCTCACATTCCTCCCATTACAGTCTATCAGTTCAGACATATGCCATATTTTTACATGCATTGCAAACTTACATGAAACTCCAGAAACATACCAACCTGTCGAAACATGGAGTCAAACAAATTTTGTTCCAGGAAGACTTGTCCAAATACGAGTTTGTGTGCATAAAAGATGACACTGCTAGACCTCCTCTTTCCCCTCCATTTATGGGAAAGGTCGCTGACAGTGCTGACCAAACATTTGTAGTTGAAAAAAAAAAAAATGTCAAATATCAAACAGTGTCAGGTGCCTGACTTAAGCTTTCACACTCTGAACACATTCAGATGAACCACACAATGAAAGAGTCCAGTTGCTAGATTCCCCTCATGACATGTTGGACAAGGATAGAGACATTCATCTCTCTGACCAGACCAGAGAGCCAAATGTGTTTATGCATTCTGGCAGACAAGTACTCTGTTGCCACCCCATGGTCTGGGTGGCACACCAACTTTCCAAGTTCTATCCAGCTGAGGAAACAACAGGCAATATGAGTAAAAATATGCTGCAAACATGAATAGCTGAGCTGCAGCTCTCCCAGAAGGGGGAGAGGTGGGGGGGGGGGGGGGTGTTGATGCTGCAGGCTAAAATGACAGACAATTGATATAGTGTGTGCAAGCATTGATTCATGAATAGTTGTGATATAAAACTTTATTTGTCTTTGTATTGGACAATGTGACTTGTGTTGTTTAGTAGCTTTATTCATTCATAGATCTCTTTTTACAAAGATATATAGGAAATGTTAAAGTATTTACAAGTTTAGACCAATTTAAAACAAGTTAATTTATATACACATACATTTATGGACTTCTAGTTAGAGACAATCATTAGATTCACTCCTGGTATATAATACTTTTTTTACAAATAAATTATTAAATAATGTAATACCACACTCTTCACTGATATCTCCCTATCAGTCTCTGTACACACTATACACACATAGTTTCATAACACTTCACTCACTACACACACAAACACGCATACACTGGTAATCTCTGGGCCATTTTGTGTACCATAACTTCCCATTTGCTATCCTGAGAAACTGAGTCATCATCCCTCTGTAATGAGAGAGATGTTTACCACAGAAAGAGGGAAGAGGTGTTAGTAATCTACAATGCATAGCTTGGGAGCAAGTTTTTCTAGAAAAAGAGGGAAGAGGTGTTAGTAATCTACAATGCATAGCTTGGGAGCAAGTTTTCTAGAAAAAAGGAAACAGACATAGTGTGAAGGTGTTATGTGGAATGTTGGATGTTCTATAATCATTATTATTATTTATTTGTGTAACATTTTTCTTACCAAACGCCTACTCTATTTTATCTAAGTAGTCCTTCAACATATAAAATGTATTGCATTACAAGTGCTTTTTAGCCGCCTTTTTAAGTAAGTGTATTTTTGTAATTTATTTTATTCCTTTTGGTAATTTATTGTACAGTTTTATTCCTTGGTAGAAAATGTTGTTTAGAGTTTTATGTTTATTTTTTCTTGGAAAATGTAAGTTGAGTCTAGCTCTTATTCCATGGTCATGGACAGCACTGTTTGTGTAGTAATTACCAATGTTATTTTTGATGTGTACAACTGACTGGTAAACATATTCACACAGAGCACTTAAAATCCCCAATGTCTTGAACAGATCTTTACAGTGAGCTCAACTACCATTTTTGGTTATGGTTCTTATGGCTCTTTTCTGGAGTTTGAAAATTGTGTTCATATTTTGTGCATTTGTTCCCAAAAAAAAGAATGCCACAGCTAGAAATTGAGTGTACATATGAATAGTATGTGACTACAAGACACTGCATGTTACATACTAATGATAGGATTCCAAGGGCATAACATGTTGATGACATTCTGTTTGCAAAAACTTTTGCGTGTTCATACCACTTCAACTGAGAATCAATATTCGTTCCTAGAAAATTTGCATTTGTTACAGTCTATAGAGGTGCCATCTACATTTAATTTAACTTTTTCATTTTCCCTCTTCAAAATGAAATTCATGGCGTTAGTCTTCTTCATGTTCAATGTCACTTCATTGCTTATTGACCAGTCGTAAACTTCCTTGAGAGATTCATTTGCTTTCTGTGCAAGGAGTTTTCTTGTTTCCTCGGTGACTATAATATAGCAGTCAGAATTTTTTCACCATGAGTAACACTACTAGGAAAGTCATTGATGTATATCAGGAATAGTATTGGTCCTAATACGTTACTTTGCGGAACCCCCATATTAATGTATTTCGGTTCTGATAAGTGTTTTACTAAATGTTTGGATCTATTTTAAGTATGTGTTATCTCTACTCTTTGTACCCTATCTGCTAGGTATGATCTAAACCAGTCATTAGCATAATTCGTAATGCTTCTAATTTATTTAATAGAATCTTATGGCCAACTGCATCAAAGGCCTTAGAAAGATCCAAAAAATGACTGTGACACACTCATCTTTGTCAAGAGCATCAAGTACAACCTTTGTGAATTCTACCATGGCTGACTACATAGTTTTGCTATTTCGGAAACCATACTGTGATTCACTTAAAAGATGGTATTTATTCAGGTAATTTGTAAATCTCTCTTTCATAATTGCTTCTATTATTTTTGAGAATGGTGATAGCAGGGAAATGGGCTGGTAATTTTTTACATCTTCTGCATTGCATTTCTTAAGCAAAGGTAAAACTCTTGCCTATTTCAACTGATCTGGAAATGTCCTTGATGTGAAGGATTCATTTATTATATTTGTTAAGGGGCCTTGTATAATTTCTATGCATTGTTTCAGTATACACACTGGTACTTCATCTAAGCCTACCGACTTTTTATTTTTTAATTTTTGAACAGTGTTATTGACTTCAATCGCTGTCTTTGGAAGTAACATCGTTGTATTTAGTGCAACATTATTTACAGATGCTATATTTGTTTTGGGGAATTTTTGCTGTAACATCTCTGCAATACTTGAAAAATGCTCATTTACATAGTTTGCTAAGTGTTGTGGATCATTAGCCCCCCCCCCCCCCCCCCTTAGCAGTATGTTATTCTGCATTTTTTTGCCTCTCCCCACTTCCTTTTTTATAACATCCCAGACTGCTTTGCTTTTGTTCTCTGCATTATATATTATTTTGTCATTAAATGACTCTTTTGTAGCAATCAGCACCTTCCTATAGATCTTTTTGTATCTATGAAATTTAAGAATTCTGGATAATTGTGACTTTTTTTCATGGAACTGAGGTATTTAAGTGTTTGGGAGGACTTCTTAATACCTGCTGTTATCTATCTGTTTTTGTGAGATGTTGATACAGACATGCATACTTTTGGAAATGACTTTTCAAAGTTCAATTTAAATAATATGAAGAATTTCATATTCACAATGGTTTCCTTACACACCTCATCCCAGCTTTGTTTTGCTAGTTCCTTTGAAAATTCTTTTATTTTGATTTCTGTTAGATGTTGTTTCTAGGCTTGTGGTTTAGGAAATGATTTGATGCCTGATTTTACTGTTGTTAATTGACAGAGATGGTCTGCTAGTCTGAGATCTTTTACAGCTACATCATATTTTTCCCTGGCCACATGATCAGTTCCTGATGCACTCATTGTAGTAACCCTTGTTACAATATTGACCAATACGGACATCTCAAACCTTTAAAGGATATTTATGAGGGTGCTGATGGATTCATTTATGATATTAGTGTTGATGTTAATGACCCCACACAGAATTATGTTGCCCTTTGTATTTGACACTTTAGCTAGGACTTCTGTCAATTTATTGAAAAAAGTGTCCACACTACCACTGGGAGATCTATACACACACAAAATGATTAATTTTTTGGTGATATCAAGCCCTCTTAATTGAGTAGCTGACATTTCAAAGTGTTTGTCTTCACTTGCTGTACTGGGGTCATGTCTCAATTTGAACTGTGTTACTTTTGTGATATAAATGCATGATCCTCCAGCCCTGAAGCAGTTCTGGAGCAAGAGTTTGCACTTTCAGACGATGATAACACTACATGTTGTATTTCTGTCTTTCTACACCAGTGCTCTTTAACACAAACTACTGTACAGTTCAAAGAGTGGAGCTCAACTTCTAATAGTTGTATTTTATTTTTTTTATTGATTGCATGTCTTGATGGAGGATTGTTAAGTCTGCAAAATGTCCCAAGTTACTCTTTCCGTTTTTTTGTTTTTCTTTGTGACATTGGTATGTGTGATATTTGGAGTGTTAAAATCTGTCTTGAGAGTGATTGTTTCAGTATTTTTTAAAAGTGCTGGCAATATTCTTTAGGCAGGGGACCTGTTGTCTGGATTTATCATATGGTGTTGAGTTTTATACTGTATGTGTTATGAAAATGTGTTTAAATATGAGTCAGATGCCATTGAATCATCCAGTCAGCTACTTCTCAGTATGTGTCTCTGTCTGCAAAACTCAGTTTGCGAGGTGAGGAAGAGGGTGTGGGAGCAATGTGATAAAACATAGCATGTTGTAATCTCTCACCTGCTCTTATTGCACCTCTACAAACAATAATTTTGGTTTGTATATTCATTGTTTTTTATGCAGTTACCTTCATTGTGTACACTAATATATCCATAAATGTTTAAAAATGTAAACTAGGATGAGTTTCACTTTGGTTTATTTATGAGTTTTATATCTAATATGCTGATTCTTCACAATCTAATTAATTTTGCTAAAAGCATTGTTTATTAAAAAATATGGGTAATTCAACTTCTTAATGGAACACATTAGTTTTTTCTAATGAGCCAATCAGTTGCTCAGATCATAGTGGCACCAACCGTTGGAAAGACTTGAGACTCCAACTTTCCCATAAGGTATTTTGATTTATATGAGACTTATTAATTTATGAGATAATTAACATTAAAGTTCGTGCACAGCTATATTTCCCATTGTAGATTTTGCCTCTCCTTGTCAGATTTCAGCCTTTGCCATTATGCTTTTATTGAGCTGATTTTAATGCACAAGATGACATGTTAGTAAATCACTAATTGATTAAGCTTCTAATTAAGATATCTGCATAATTTTCAGTATAGTGCTTATACTCATGATTGGGGTATTCCCAACAAGAATGCATAAAATTGTTTAATAAACTTTTCTAATTTATTAACCCACAACAAGTTTCGTGAAGCATTTTTTCAAATGATTACATACCTTTTGAGATTGCCACATGTTCATGTGCCAGTCATTAAATAATTCGAAGCTACTCAAAATTTTCAGTCAAGGAACAGCTAGCACATGTACAATACTTATGTGAACTCTTGAGAGACCGCAGCTATTCTTCTTTGTGTGAAAGTCAGTTCTTGAGTTCACAGCTTACACTTTCAGTGATTACTTCCATACAGAAAACTTCCATACAGATAAGTGCAGATCACTCCCTACTTTACTTATTTAGTTTTGATTCAGTGTAAACACTCTAAGAAGGAAGCTGTAGTCAAGTCATTATGTGATGGTAGATTTTAAAATTGTGAATATAGCATGTGAAAGGAAACATTACATAAATATGGTATCAATAAAAATATATACTAACATTTATTTATCCAAAAAAGCCACACGATTGATATACAGTATTCATATCTTTGCCAGTTCATGGTCTCAAGAACCAGGTTCCACAGATGGCTTCTGGCAGAACAAAAAATGGCAGCAATACCTAAAAAAATCAAAGAGTACTTAAGAATTTGGTGTTAAAAATTTTTACTCGATTCGAGATGTGCTGAAAGTGAATATTACACAGTAATGTATGACATTCCTGAAAACAGTTTTGGTTACCAGTGTTAAAAGTGTGTTAAAACTTGTTTTCATCCTTGTATTTGTGAAGCAAATGATACATAAATCAAACTTTTTGATAAAAACAAAAAATGTACTAGTACAGTCACTTAATGTGTTTTTCTGATCTGAAAGTGAATGTCTGAATTACCCAAGCATGGTTTGTCTGCAAATACCAGACACTATTTTAGCAGAGGAAAAAGTGAAAGTACTTTTCTTAACCAATTTGTTTTCCTCATGTGTTAACTTATTTCCAGTTTCATTCTATATGTCTACCTTCGAAGTAAAAGTCTTTTCACCTATTCCAATTTATCTACCACCATCTCTTCCACGTACTGACCAGTCTTTAGTTTAATTTAGATATTTGCCTGTTCAGTGGGTCTTAATTGTCACCTCTCATACAGTTCTGAATGAGTCAGTTACAGTTATAATATACATTCTCGATGAAAAATGTGGCAGCATACTGATCTTTTATATAGTTTTCATACACTACTCTTTTTGATCACCGTAATTTGTAATTAAACAAGTTCAGTCTCTCTTTCACTCTCTTAAATACACCCCCCCCCCCCCCCCCCCTATGAACCATGGACCTCGCCGTTGGTGGGGAGGCTTGTGTGCTTCAGCGATACAGACAGCCGTACCGTAGGTGCAACCACAATGGGGGGGGGGGGGGGGGGGGCGGTATCTGATGACAGGCCAGACAAACGTGTGGTTCCTGAAGAGGGGCAGCAGCCTTTTCAGTAGTTTTAGGGGCAACAGTCTGGATGATCGACTTATCTGGCCTTGTAACACTAACCAAAACAGCCTTGCTGTGCTGGTACTGCAAACAGCTGACAGCAAGGGGAAACTACAGCCGTAATTTTTCCCAAGGGCATGCAGTTTTACTGTATGGTTAAATGGTGATGGCATCCTCTCGGGTAAAATATTCCGGAGGTAAAATAGTCCCCCATTCAGATCTCCGGAAGGGGACTACTCAACGGGACGTCTTTATCAGGAGAAAGAAAACTGGCATTTTATGGATCGGAGGGTGGAATGTCAGATCCCTTAATCGGGCAGGTAGGTTAGAAAATTTAAAAAGGGAAATGGATTGGTTAAAGTTAGATATAGTGGGAATTAGTGAAGTTCAGTGGCAGGAGGAACAAGACTTTTGGTCAGGTGAATACAGGGTTATAATTACAAAATCAAGTAGGGGTAATGCAGGAGTAAGTTTAATAATGAATAAAAAAATAGGAGTGCAGGTAAGCTACTACAAACAGCATAGTGAACACATTATTGTGGCCAAGATAGACACGAAGCCCACGCCTACTACAGTAGTACAAGTTTATATGCCAACTAGCTCTGCAGATGATGAAGAAATTGATGAAATGTATGATGAGATAAAAGAAATTATTCAGGTAATGAAGGGAGATGAAAATTTAATAGTCATGGTTGACTGGAATTCGAGAGTAGGAAAAGGGAGAGAAGGAAACATAGTAGGTGAATATGGATTGGGGATAAGAAATGAAAGAGGAAGCCCTCTGGTAGAATTTTGCAGAGCATAACTTAATCATAGCTAACACTTGGTTCAAGAATCATGAAACAAGGTTGTATACGTGGAAGAATCCTGGAGATACTAGAAGATATCAGATAGATTATATAATGGTAAGACAGAGATTTAGAAACCAGGTTTTAAATTGCAAAACATTTCCAGAGGCAGATATGGACTCTGACCACAATCTATTGGTTATGAACTGTAGATTAAAACTGAAGAAACTGGAAAAAGGTGGGAATTTAAGGAGATGGGACCTGGATAAACTGACTAAACCAGAGGTTGTACAGAGTTTCAGGGAGAGCATAAGGGAACAATTCTCACGAATGGCGGAAAGAAATACAGTAGAAGAAGAATGGGTAGCTCTGAGGGATGAAGTAGCGAAGGGAGCAGAGGATTAAGTAGGTAAAAAGACAAGGGCTAGTAGAAATCCTTGGGTAACAGAAGAAATATTGAATTTAATTGATGAAAGGAGAAACTATAAAAAATGCAGTAAATGAAGTGCAGCAAGGGCAAAATGGCTAAGCAGGGATGGCTAGAGGACAAATGTAAGGCTGTAGAGGCTTATCTCACTAGGAGTAAGATAGATACTGCCTACATGAAAATTAAAGAGACCTTTGGAGAAAAGAGAACCACTTGTATGAATATCAAGAGCTCAGATGGAAACCCAGTTCTAAGCAAAGAACGGAAAGCAGAAAGGTTGGAGTATATAGAGGGTCTATACAGGGGCGATGTACTTGAGGACAATATTATGGAAATGGACGAGGATGTAGCTGAGGATGAAATGGGAGATATGATACTGCGTGAAGAATTTGACAGAGCACTGAAAGACCTGAGTTGAAACAAGGCCCCGGGAGTAAACAATATTCCATTAGAACTACTGACAGCCTTGGGAGAGCCAGTCCTGACCAAACTCTATCATCTGGTGACCAAGATGTATGAGACAGGTGAAATACCCTCAGACTTCAAGAAGAATATAATAATTCCAATCCCAAAGAAAGCAGGTGTTGACAGATGTGAAAATTACCAAACTATCAGTTTAATAAGTCACAGCTGCAAAATACTAACGTGAATTATTTATAGACGAATGGAAAATTTAGTAGAAGCCAAATTCGGGGAAGATCAGTCTGGATTCTGTAAAAATATTGGAACACGTGAGGCAATACTGACTCTACGACTTATCTTAGAAGAAAGATTAAGGAAAGGCAATGCTACATTTCTAGCATTTGTAGACTTAAAGAAAGCTTTTGACAATGTTGACTGGAATACTCTCTTTCTAATTCTAAAGGTGGCAGGGGTAAAATACAAGGAGCGAAAGGCTATTTACAATCTGTACAGAAACCAGATGGCGGTTGTAAGAGTTGAGGGGCATGAAAGGGAAACAGTGGTTGGGAAGGGAGTGAGACAGTGTTGTAGCCTCTCCCCGATGTTATTCAATCTGTATATTGAGCAAGCAGTAAAGGAAACAAAAGAAAAATTCGGAGTAGGTATTAAAATCCTTGGAGAAGAAATAAAAACCTTGAGGTTCACTGATGACATTGTAATTCCGTCACAGACAGCAAAGAACTTGGAAGAGCAGTTGAAAGGAATGGACAGTGTCTTGAAAGGAGGATATAAGTGAACATCAACAAAAGCAAAATGAGGATAATGGAATGTAATCGAATTAAGTCAGGTGATGCTGAGGGAATTAGATTAGGAAATGAGACACTTAAAGTAGTAAATGAGTTTTCCTATTTGGGGAGCAAAATAACTGATGATGGTTGAAGTAGAGAGGATATAAAATGTAGACTGGCAGTGGCAAGGAAAGTATTTCTGAAGAAGAGAAATTTGTTAACATCGATTATAGATTTAAGTGTCAGAAAGTCGTTTCTGAAAGAATTTGTATGGAGTGTAGCCATGTATGGAAGTGAAACATGGTCGATAAACAGTTTGGACAAGAAGAGAATAGAAGCTTTCAAAATGTGGTGCTACAGAAGAATGCTGAAGATTAGATGGGTAGATCACATAATTAAAGAGGCGGTACTGAATAGAATTAGGGAGAAGAGGAGTTTGTGGCACAACTTGACAAGAAGAAGGGACCGGTTGGTAGGACATGTTCTGAGGCATCAAGGGATCACAAATTTAGCATTTTAGGGCAAAGTGGAGGGTAAAAATCGTAGAGGGAGACCCAGAGATTAATACACAAAGCAGATTCAGAAGGATGTAGGTTGCAGGAGGTACTGGGAGACGAAGAAGCTTGCACAGGATAGAGTAGCATGGAGAGCTGCATCAAACCAGTCTCAGGGCTGAAGACAACAACAACAACAACAACAACAACAACAACAACAGAGTACACACACACACACCCACACACACACACACACACACACACACACACACACACACACACAATTATTGTCTATTTAGAAATTCTGCAATGGATTGAATGGGGCTGATATGATTTTTTGTTTGTGTTTGCCTGTTACATTCTTTATACCACAGGGGAGGTTGTCAAATGTTTTTATGGTTGAACACGTCAGTACCTCTTGTACTAGAAATGTGATAGTGGACAGCAAATTTCGCAAGGGAGTAGATGTACCGTGAGACTGCTGACATAACATACAACAGCTTAAAAAGCTTTCTACAAATGGCTGTAGAGTAGACACCACTTACCACATTACCCTTATTACATACATTTGTACAACAAAAATTTCTGCTTTAATGACAAATTACCACAGGTTTTGGAGTCATAAAAGTTAAGTGTATCATGTTCTTTTTTTCTCTGAAGGTATCATCAAGGTATTTCATAGTCTCTCTGCCATGAACTAGTATTAAAAAATAGAATATCAAAAGTTTGAAACGTTTGTATGTATTCTATAACCATTTTTGTTAACATAAGAACATATGTTGCCTGTAGTACTGTCTCTGTAGTATTTTGTAAAATATTTATTGGTTTGCTTCTGTTTCTTTTGTTTCCAAGAGTTTTTAAGACCATGAAATTAGTGTATCTCACATTTTGCACTCAGATACTGCTAATATTGCATCCTAGGTGTTTCAAGCTAATAACGTTTTCATTTGGCTGAGTGTTTAGCTGTATATTTTTTATACATTAAATGTATTCACAGCTGTGAATAGGGACAACCATCACCTGTATAATGGAATGACCGAAAATGAATATTTGAGCTGCACTGGGACTCAAGCCCAGATTTCCCATTTCTTGCAGGCTGTCACCTTACTAGTAGGCTATCTGAGCATGCCTCACAGCCACACCCAAATTTCTGTAAGTTGTCAGTCATGTGTCTACAATGACACTCATACATCCATTATGTGCATTCCCAGATAGGAGAGACATGCCCAAAGGAACACTGCATCATACTTAAGAACAACACAGGCACTGCAGTATCTTATATACTTGTCACTGGCACTTTCTTTTAAAATTCTGTCATTATATAAAACACTCCACCTGAAGCAGGAGTATGACTGAGAGATTTTGGAGGCTATTCAAATACTATTTGCTATTAAGAGTTCATTGTATCGCTGTCTTGCACTCATGGAATGATGGAATTATACATATTCAAGTGTCAAGAAAGGAAATGAAGGCAAATGAATAGTACATATGATCTGCTGGTGAAGACATTTTTTTTTTTTAGCACAATGACAGAAACAGGAATGGTATCATTTATCCTGTAAAAGTATGCTGGTTGTGGTTACATGGCCACCACCTAAGCTATACTATGCTGGTGAGATGGCTCCATTTCATTATACTTGTACCCACACACATAGCACCTAATATTGCCCTCTATGGTAATAGTGTCTGTTCAATGGTAATACAACTAGTCGATCAACTGATACAGCCTAAAAGACTGATGGCAACATTGATTCTGCAGCCAGCACAAAATTTTTTTGTTGAAATAGAGTTACGTGCTTTCAAATATATGGATAAAGGGAACAATGTTCAGAGCTAACATTCTGCTAATGATTATAGAGGAAACACAAGTTTTAATTGGCAATGTGTGGTGCTGGAAATTGGCAATGGCTTCTTCAAAGAAACCATCTCAATATTCGCCAAATGTGATTTAAAATAACAATGAATTTAAATCTGAATGGTTGGATGGAATATAATTCCACTTACTCTTGCATGTCCAGTATCTTAAACCTTTTCTCACCTTACATGCTATATCCATGAATGTGTATCATGCATCTCGAAGCATGAGGTGTGTGACTGAATGTGCCTGTGTGGGACTGAATGAGGCTATCCCATGTCATTCAGATGGTAAATACCATGACTCACATCACAGACACATACCTTGTAAAGTCACTACTTGTACCAAAGTTAATGGACACTGTTTTCATAATATTGTAGCTCTCTTTGACTGAGTGTTTAACAGGTGTAGTTGCAAATATTAAAGAAGATGATCATTATACACTGTTAGGCACTGAAACCGCTGCAACAGGAAGAATAGCAAATACTGAAATTTCACTTATTTAGCATATACTGAACAGCAAGAAGAATACATTATTTAATTTTTAGGTCATATAGGAGTATACGCGACATAAAATTTGCTGTACAAGCTGCCACCTATAGCAACAACAATGGCTCTAATCAGACTGAAAATTGAGTTTAACTGAGTTTGGATGTCGGATACAGGTTTGGCATTTCATGCTGCTTGTACTCTATACTACAGTACATCAGTGGCATGTGGTGGCATGTCAGCCTCTCTGAAATAAATAGTGATATATTTTCAATGGGTGAGATATGTGGAGAATGTGCTGGCCAGGGCAACAGTCAGATGCCATATGTATCAAAATAGGTCAGGATAGCAATGGCAACACACAATTTTGCAATAACTTGTTGAAAAATATGTCCAGCAGACCTTGAAAACAAGTCACAACCATGGCCTTAAGGTGCCAGAAACATAAAGCATTCTGTTCTAATTACTGGTTACACGAACTAGAGGTGATCGTGTCATGTACCCAATGACACAACAGACTATCACACCAGATACTGGTTTTATATGATGGTGACAAATGCAATCTGGGAATGCTCATTCTCCCCAGAGACTCTGTACATGGGTGCAACCACCGTAATGTCTTACTCACACCACGGAATCATGACTAGTGGTGTCTTGTTAGTATACATTCTGGGTATTCACATATTTTTAGATTTAGATAAATATGGGAGTGTGAAATTAATAGTATATGCTGTATAACAGTTATGCTTATCAACATATTTATATAACTACAGCCATTGCCAAGAATAATAATAATAACAGTAATAATAATAATTATTATTATTACCAAGCAACAAACTTAGGAACCAACACAACTGGATACAGATCACAAGCATACACAACATTCATTACCAGATACCCAGAATTAAAATTTTTAACAGAACAATGACTAGCTGATCAGATCCGTTTAGTAATAAAAAATAACAGGATACCCCAGTCAGAATTAGAAAACATCAAACAACAAGTACAACAAATACTGGAACAAAATAATGTACAGTCAGAAGAAGAAGAAAATACAGTAATAGACTCAAACATTCCAGAGCAAACAAACCAAGAACAACACGCATCAATTAAACAATCAGAGGAAAACGAATCTTAAGACAGCCACCAGAACAACAACAAATAGAACACGAAGTGACACACATGTTAGATATAGAAGAAAAATTTCTGCTGACATATATAGAATACAAAGATACAAATACAGACATTAGACCATTCTTGCATAGACCACCAAATAACCCACAAGTCGAAACAACAATAACAACTATCAACACAATCATACACAACAAAATAAATGAAAATACAACTACTGGTTTATATAGGAGCACTCACTACACAAAATATACACACTAGGCAGAGATCACAACCAACCAATATACAGAAGAAACCCACAAACCAGCATGGCAACACAGGCTACAGATCAGAATAGAAAAACTCCGAAAAGACATCGGACAGCTAACACAATTTATAAGAAATGAAACGTCGGACAAAAAACAAAAAAGGTTAGGTAAAATCTCACAACAACAAGCGATAGAGCAATTAGATCAAAAGAAGCAAAAATTACAAGCATTGGCCAAATGACTTAGAAGATACAAAAAAAAGTGAAAATAGAAGGAAACAAAACCAAACATTCAACACAAACCAAAATAGATTTTACCAGACAATAGATCACACACACATTAAAGTAGACAATCCACCAAACATAACAGACATGGAACACTTCTGGAGCAACATATGGTCAAACCCGGTACAACATAACAGACATGCATGGTGGATACAAGCAGAAACAGACACATACAAGATGATACCACAAATGCCTGAAGTGGTAATTTTGCAACATGAAGTCACCCGAGCAATTAATTCTACGCACAATTGGAAAGCCCCTGGAACAGATAAAATAGCAAATTTCTGGCTAAAGAAGTTCACCTCAACACATTCACATCTAACCAAATTATTTAACAGTTACATTGCAGACCCATACACATTCCTTGGTACACTTACACGTGGAATAACCTATCTGAAACCTAAAGATCACGCAGACACAGCAAACCCAGCAAAACATCATCCCATAACATGCCTACCAACAATATACAAAATATTAACTTCACTCATTACACAGAAATTAATGACACATACAACACAGAACAAAATTATAAATGAAGAACAAAAAGGCTGTTGTAAAGTAGCATGAGGATGTAAAGAGCTACTGGTAATAGATGCAGAAGTGACATATCAAGCTAAAACTAAACAAAGGTTGCTACACTACACATACATTGATTACCAAAAAGCTTTTGATAGTGTACCCCATTCATGTATACTACAAATATTGTAAATATACAAAGTAGATCCTAAATTGATACAGTTCCTAAACATAGTAATGAAAAATTGGAAAATTACACTTAATATCCAAACAAATTCAACTAATATCACATCACAGCCGATACAGATTAAGTGTGCAATATACCAAGGGGGCTCATTAAGTCCTTTCTGGTTCTGCCTTGCTCTGAACCCACTAGCCAACATGCTAAACAATACAAAATTATGGATAGAATATTACTGGAACATACCAACACAAAATCACACATTTGCAATACATGGATGATCTAAAACTACTGGCAGCAACAAATCAACAACTCAACCAATTACTAAAGATAACAGAAGTCCAAGAAGATTACATATTGGGTAACCACAGCGACTGCATAGAAGCGATGGAAAAAACAGATGCCTCTAAATATCTAGGATACAGACAAAAAATAGGAATAGATAATACAAATATTAAAGAAGAACTAAAAGAAAAATATAGACAAAGACTAACAATAATACTGAAAACAGAACTGACAGCAAGAAACAAGGCAAAAGCTATAAATACTTATGCTATACCAATATTGACCTTCTCATTTGGAATAGTGAACTGTAGTAACACAGACCTAGAAGCACTCAATACACTTACACGACCACAATGCCACAAATATAGAATACATCACATACATTCAGCAACAGAAAGAATCACATTAAGCAGAAAGGAAGGAGGAAGGGGATTTATTGACATAAAAAACCTACATTATGGACAGGTAGACAATTTAAGAAAATTCTTTCTAGAACGAGCAGAAACTAGCAAAATACACAAAGCAATCACTCATATAAATACATCGGCTACACCTCCACAATTTCATAACCACTTCTACAACCCTTTAGATCACATAACAAAACAGATATGAAGAAAGTAAATTGGGAAAAGAAAACACTACATGGCAAGCACCCGTATCATCTAACACAGCCACACATCGATCAAGACGCATCCAACACATGGCTAACAAAAGGCAATATAAACAGTGAGATGGAAGGATTCATGATTGCAATACAGGATCAAACAATAAACACCAGATATTACAGCAAGCATATTATTAAAGATCCCAATATCACAATAGATAAATGCAGACTTTGCAAACAACAAATAGAAACAGTAGATCACATAACAAGTAGATGTACAGTACTAGCAAATACAGAATACACCAGAAGACATGACAATGTAGCAAAAATAATACATCAACAACTTGCCATACAATATAAACTAATAAAACAACATGTTCCCACATACAAGTATGCACCACAAAATGTACTGGAGAATGATGAATACAAATTATACTGGAACACAACCATTATAACAGATAAAACAACACCACATAACAAACCTAACATCATACTCACCAATAAAAAGAAGAAATCAACACAACTAATCGAAATATCTATACCCAATACAACAAAAATACAGAAGAAAACAGGAGAAAAAATTGAAAAATACATCCAACTGGCTGAGGAAGTCAAGGACGTGTGGCACAGGATATAGTTGACATTATACCAATAATACTATCAACTACAGGAGACATACCACACAATATCCACCAGTACATCAACGCAAAACAGGTACATCCAAACTTATATATACAACTACAGAAATCTTTAATTGTTGATACATGTTCAATTACCCGAAAGTTCCTAAATCCAATGTAACATATACCGCACAGTTCAAAGGAAGTCACGCTTGATCAAGGCCTGCGTCACTTTCCATTTATAACCAGAACTAAGGTCTGAGAAAGGAAAGAAGATAATAATAACACAGTAATGGACTCAAACATCCCAGAGCAAACAAATAAAGAACAACACACATCAATTAAACAATCAGAGGAAAACAAAATCTTAAGGCAGCCACCAGAAGCTGAAATAGAACACGAAGTGACACACATGTTAGGTATAGAAGAAAAATTTCTGCTGATATATATAGAATACAAAGCCACAAAAACAGACATTAGACCATTCTTGCATAGACCACCAAATAACCCACAAGTCGAAACAACAATAACAACTATCAACACAATCATACACAACAAAATAAATGAAAATACAACTATGGAAGAGTTACAACAACTGGTTTATATAGAAGCACTCACTACACTAAATATACACACTAGGCAGAGATCAGAACCAACCAACACACAGACGAAACCCACAAAACCAGCATGGCAACACAGGCTACAGATCAGAATAGAAAAACTCCGAAAAGACATCGGACAGCTAACACAATTTACAAAAAATGAAATATCAGACAAAAAACAAAAAAGGTTAGGTAAAATCTCACAACAACAAGTGATAGAGCAATTAGATGAAAAGAAGCAGAAATTCCAAGCATTGGCCTTATGACTTAGAAGATACAAAAAAAGTGAAAATAGAAGGAAACAAAACCAAACATTCAACACAAACCAAAATAGATTTTACCAGACAATAGATCACACACACATTAAAATAGACAATCCACCAAACATAACAGACATGGAACACTTCTGGAGCAACATATGGTCAAACCCGGTACAACATAACAGACATGCATGGTGGATACAAGCAGAAACAGACACAAACAAGATGATACCACAAATGCCTGAAGTGGTAATTTTGCAACATGAAGTCACCCGAGCAATTAATTCTACACACAATTGGAAAGCCCCTGGAACAGATAAAATAGCAAATTTCTGGCTAAAGAAGTTCACCTCAACACATTCACATCTAACCAAATTATTTAACAGTTACATTGCAGACCCATACACATTCCCTGGTACACTTACACATGGAATAACCTATCTGAAACCTAAAGATCACGCAGACACAGCAAACCCAGCAAAACATCGTCCCATAACATGCCTACCAACAATATACAAAATATTAACTTCACTCATTACACAGAAATTAATGACACATACAACACAGAACAAAATTATAAATGAAGAACAAAAAGGCTGTTGCAAAGTAGCATGAGGATGTAAAGAGCAACTGGTAATAGATGCAGAAGTGACATATCTTGCTAAAACTAAACAAAGGTTGCTACACTACACATACATTGATTACCAAAAAGGTTTTGATAGTGTACCCCATTCATGGTTACTACAAATATTGTAAATATACAAAGTAGATCCTAAATTGATACAGTTCCTAAACATAGTAATGAAAAATTGGAAAATTACACTTAATATCCAAACAAATTCAACTAATATCGCATCACAGCCAATACAGATTAAGCGTGGAATATACCAAGGGGACTCATTAAGTCTTTTCTGGTTCTGCCTTGCTCTGAACCCACTAGCCAACATGCTAAACAATACAAAATTATGGATAGAATATTACTGGAACATACCAACACAAAATCACACATTTGCTATACATGGATGATCTAAAACTACTGGCAGCAACAAATCAACAACTCAACCAATTACTAAAGATAACAGAAGTCCAAGAAGATTACATATTGGATAACCACAGCGACTGCATAGAAGCGATGGAAAAAACAGATGCCTATAAAAATCTAGGATACAGACAAAAAATAGGAATAGATAATACAAATATTAAAGAAGAACTAAAAGAAAAATATAGACAAAGACTAACAAAAATACTGAAAACTGAATTGACAGCAAGAAACAAGACAAAAGCTATAAATACTTATGCTATACCAATATTGACCTTCTCATTTGGAGTAGTGAAATGGAGTAACACAGACCTAGAAGCACTCAATACACTTACACGACCACAATGCCACAAATATAGAATACATCACATACATTCAGCAACAGAAAGATTCACATTAAGCAGAAAGGAAGGAGGAAGGGGATTTATTGACATAAAAAACCTACATTATGGACAGGTAGACAACTTAAGAAAATTCTTTCTAGAACGAGCAGAAACTAGCAAAATACACAAAGCAATCACTCATATAAATACATCGGCTACACCTCCACAATTTCATAACCACTTCTACAACCCTTTAGATCACATAACAAAACAGATATGAAGAAAGTAAATTGGGAAAAGAAAACACTACATGGCAAGTACCCGTATCATCTAACACAGCCACACATCGATCAAGATGCATCCAACACATGGCTAACAAAAGGCAATATAAACAGTGAGATGGAAGGATTCATGATTGCAATACAGGATCAAACAATAAACACCAGATATTACAGCAAGCATATTATTAAAGATCCCAATATCACAATAGATAAATGCAGACTTTGCAAACAACAAATAGAAACAGTAGATCACATAACAAGTAGATGTACAGTACTAGCAAATACAGAATACACCAGAAGACATGACAATGTAGCAAAAATAATACATCAACAACTTGCCATACAATATAAACTAATAAAACAACATGTTCCCACATACAAGTATGCACCACAAAATGTACTGGAGAAAGACGAATACAAATTATACTGGAACACAACCATTATAACAGATAAAACAACACCACATAACAAACCTAACATCATACTCACCAATAAAAAGAAGAAATTAACCCAACTAATCGAAATATCAATACCCAATACAACAAATATGCAGAAGATAACAGGAGAAAAAATTGAAAAATTCATCCAACTGGCTGAGGAAGTCAAGGACATGTGGCATCAGGATAACATTGACATTATACCAATAATACTATCAACTACAGGAGTCATACCACACAATATCCACCAGTACATCAACGCAATACAGGTACATCCAAATGTATATATACAACTACAGAAATCTGTAATTACTGATACATGTTCAATTACCCGAAAGTCCCTAAATGCAATGTAACATATACCGCACAGTTAAAAAGATGTCACGCTTGATCAAGGTCCACATCACTTTCCATTTTTAACCAGACATAACGTCTGAGAAAGGAAAGAAATAATAATAATAATAATATGCATTACCTATCTGAAAAAAGAAAGAGTTATTTTTGTGGAATTTTGTTGTTTTGTACATAATTAAGTACAGTTTAGGACAAAAACAAAATAATGTTAAACCTTTCACTTCTCTCTGTCTCACTTTTTTTTTAACTGGGAGTTTACATGCTTTTTCTTTTTTTCTGAAAAATATAAGAAATTCCCTAAGACATCCATTAGTTAATGAATAACTTCCGGTCTGAAAATCAAACATTCTTACATTGCACCCACACAACTCACACTTATTATACACATCTTTGTTAAATGCTCGCTGGTTGCCACATTTTTTTTTTTTTTTTTTTTTTTTTTTATTTCAACACTTAAAACATATTCAACAGAGTTCGTGTTGACACCACACATGAAAGCCGATTCCTACACAGTAAATGACCAACTCCAACTACAAACTGCCATTTGTGGAAATGATTAAATTCAAGTAATACTGTCTACCACCATGGTTACTGACTAGAATACAAATGAGTTACTGAGAACCATAATGGCCAAAAGCACACCAACTTCGTTCCCACATTGGAGTGAAAATCAGAGAAACCAGTGGGACAGCGTTTCATGAATGTTTATACATAAAACAAGGACATACAGCACAGATAAGCCTGACTCATCATAAATCAACAGGTGTGAGCGTCAGAAGCATGAACAAATGCTACAGTCTCTTAATCAACTATCATGTGCTTTATAGTTCTCAGTGCCTCAAATGGATTACTATATGATAAAATCCAAAACATAATACACTGTATCTCATCCAGACTCCCATTAAACAGCTTTGTGTATAACGTAACTATTACATTGCTGATGTCTGATCTAATTTTATTACATAATGAGTGAATTGACAAATCTGAGGAGCGTGCCACCACCTAGTGGGATTTATACCAAGTGAACTGGGGTTAAAGTCTGTTGCAATGTGCTAGCACCTGATGGCATTGATGTAAACTTGTAAGTGAGTGGTAAGGGCTAGATGTGCAGGCTGTGAATCCTGCACATTGTTTATCAGATCTGTACATATTTGGCCCGTAAGGCAATTATGTCATGCCAGCTGCACATGTGCAAAAGTTCCTTGAAATATGCACAACTGAATGTGTGCTCGTGAACCTGATGCCAAGTTTCATAGAATAGCCATGTAGCATAGCATGATACATTTAGTGGCTTGTATTTCAGGTTACCGCATCTACATAGTTTAACAGCATTCAAAGAAAAATAGCCAATAAATTCACAAGGTCTCAAAAGTTCAGATGTTCACATGCTCTTGTGCTCTTACTAAACAGTTGCCACTGATAGCAGAAACATCACATAATGAAAAACCACAGTCTCAATAAGCCATGACCCTTCTGCTGTCGAATTCTGATGTGCTAGTAGGTGTTTCTCTGTGTTACATGAGGCATAGCATGATCTTTCTGTTTAGAAAAAGTGACAAAAAGCAGATTTCAGAGTACCTGTTGGCTCAACACAAAAGTTTTGTCTCAAGTACAGATAGTGTTGAGGATCAGTGGACAAAGTTCAAAACCGTCATACATAATGCGTTAGATGAGTATGTGCCAAGCAAGATTGTAAGAGATGGAAAAGAGCCACCGTGGTACAACAACCAAGTTAGAAAACTGCTGTGGAAGCAAAGGTAACTTCACAGCAAACATAAACATAGCCAAAGCCTTGCAGACAAACAAAAATTACGCGAAGCGAAATGTAGTGTGAGGAGGGCTATGCGAGAGGAGTTCAATGAATTCGAAAGTAAAGTTCTATGTACTGACTTGGCAGAAAATCCTAAGAAATTTTGGTCTCATGTCAAAGCAGTAGGTGGATCAAAACAAAATGTCCAGACACTCTGTGACCAAAATGGTACTGAAACAGAGGATGACAGACTAAAGGCCGAAATACTAAATGTCTTTTTCCAAAGTTGTTTCACAGAGGAAGATTGCACTGTAGTTCCTTCTCTAGATTGTCGCACAGATGACAAAATGGTAGATATCAAAATAGACGACAGAGGGATAGAGAAACAATTAAAATCGCTCAAAACAGGAAAGGCCTCTGGACCTGATGGGATACCAGTTCAATTTTACACAGAGTACGCGAAGGAACTTGCCCCCCTTCTTGCAGCGGTGTACCGTAGGTCTCTACAAGAGCATAGCGTTCCAAAGGATTGGAAAGGGGCACAGGTCATCCCGTTTTCAAGAAGGGACGACGAGCAGATGTGCAGAACTATAGACCTATATCTCTAACGTCGATCAGTTGTAGAATTTTGGAACACGTATTGTGTTAGAGTATAATGACTTTTCTGGAGACTAGAAATCTACTCTGTAGGAATCAGCATGGGTTTCGAAAAAGACGGTCATGTGAAACCCAGCTTGCGCTATTCGTCCACGAGACTCAGAGGGCCATAGACACGGGTTCACAGGTAGATGCCGTGTTTCTTGACTTCCGCAAGGCGTTCGATACAGTTCCCCACATTCGTTTAATGAACAAAGTAAGAGCATATGGACTATCAGACCAATTGTGTGATTGGATTGAGGAGTTCCTAGATAACAGGACGCAGCATGTCATTCTCAATGGAGAGAAGTCTTCCGAAGTAAGAGTGATTTCAGGTGTGCCGCAGGGGAGTGTCATAGGACCGTTGCTATTCACAATATACATAAATGACCTTGTGGATGACATCGGAAGTTCACTGAGGCTTTTTGCAGATGATGCTGTGGTGTATCGAGAAGTTGTAACAATGGAAAATTGTACTGAAATGCAGGAGGATCTGCAGCGAATTGACGCATGGTGCAGGAAATGGCAATTGAATCTCAATGTAGACCAGTGTAATGTGCTGCGAATACACAGAAAGATAGATCCTTTATCATTTAGCTACAAAATAGCAGGTCAGCAACTGGAAGCAGTTAATACCATAAATTATCTGGGAGTACGCATTAGGAGTGATTTAAAATGGAATGATCATATAATGTTGATCGTCGGTAAAGCAGATGCCAGACTGAGATTCATTGGAAGAATCCTAAGGAAATGCAATCCGAAAACAAAGGAAGTAGGTTACAGTATGCTTGTTCGCCCACTGCTTTAATACTGCTCAGCAGTGTGGGATCCGTACCAAATAGGGTTGATAGAAGATATAGAGAAGATCCAATGGAGAGCAGCGCGCTTCATTACAGGATCATTTAGTAATCGCGAAAGCGTTACGGAGATGATAGATAAACTCCAGTGGAAGACTCTGCAGGAGAGACGCTCAGTAGCTCGGTATGGGCTTTTGTCAAAGTTTCAAGAACATACCTCCACCGAAGAGTCAAGCAGTATATTGCTCCCTCCTACGTATATCTCGCGAAGAGACCATGAGGTTAAAATCAGAGAGATTAGAGCCCACACAGAGGCATACCGACAATCCTTCTTTCCACGAACAATACGAGACTGGAATAGAAGGGAGAACCGATAGAGGTACTCAAGGTACTCTCCGCCACACACCATCAGGTGGCTTGCGGAGTATGGATGTAGATGTAGATGTAGATCTTCTCATTAAAAAACAACATTCACTTGTCATATCTGAAAGAGGAAAAAGTTGTGTAATTCTACTTTATAAAAAGATGTAGATGGCATTACGCCTACCTACTCGTGGTTGTCTCAAAACGGTTATCATTTGCGTATCCCAGCATGTAGTACACTTCATGCTAATTCAACATTTTCTACATGCAGTCTTTGTGGTGTTGCAGTTTTAAATGCCTCTTAATTGTAAATAAAACTACTTTACCACTTCTAAAAATACCACAAACAGAATTGCAGGAAGTATTAAAGGGAAGTGAATACTGAGTGACATTGAGTAAAATGTCATCATACTTTCACAAATGCTATGTGCGTATATGGTAACATAATGATAATGGGAACAATATCAGGTTGGAAACAATGTAAAAAAATGTCAAGTCAGGAAACTGCTCACTGCAAATGAATGGTTCACCGACACCCAGACACTCATCTCTACTATTGTGGCTCCTGATGTGTGTATACTATAACTGTAAGAACAGTGACAGATGTGCGACCATCTGATCTCATAACTGTCTGTACATCACTCACACTGCATCTTGCAGGATATGGAACATAAAACTGGCAGTCACAGGTATTCCTTGATGTGATCATAAATCACTACATTTAGAAGGAATGTAAATCTTCAAGAAATTCATTCTCACACTTGAATGAAGGGGTATTAGTGAACAGAATGTATTATTGATGAAATATGGGATTTGCACTCGATGATAAGAAAGTTAAACACCCAGAAGCAGAAAGGAAACCAAAATGAAACTTGAAAGAATGAGGAGGTACGTGGCGTTATTTCAATGACTGCAAAATGGAGTCAAATTTACAAAGATCATGGCGGTATAAGCCCACATATCAGTACAACCTTGCACCCTCTTTGGCCTGGATATATGCACTGATTCAGGTTGGAAGGGTATCACAAAGCCATTGTAACCTCTTCTGAGGCAAGCTGGTGCACAATTGTTGTAACTGTTTCTTGGTATTCCTGATAGTGGTACAGCAATTTGGTAGATGTCTGACCTACTCTCACACATGTTTTACTGGGTACAGATCTT
The DNA here is from genome assembly GCF_023864345.2 of Schistocerca serialis cubense. NCBI lineage: Eukaryota > Metazoa > Arthropoda > Insecta > Orthoptera > Acrididae > Schistocerca > Schistocerca serialis. The sequence goes on from NC_064640.1 coordinate 531,564,637, forward strand.
GGGATCCCGCTGGTCACGGGAGTACTTAAACATCCCACAGAGAGTTTATAAAGACATAGGCCATATCTGGACAAGCACTGTCCTGCTGAAAATGGTATTGTAATACTATCACATGAAAGGTAACACGTGAGGGTGCAGGCAGTCTGTGATGTACTGCTGTGCCATCAAACTTCCCTTAGTCACTGACAGCTATGATCTGAACATATATCCGAGGGCTCCCCACACCATGACAACAGGAGTAATACTGCTCGACCTCTACATAGCACTGGAAGAATGGGACCCCTCCCTAGGTTGCTGCCATACTCACCGATGATTGCCATCCCAGGTATTGCAGAACTGCAATTCGTTGCTGAACACAATACAATGCCATTAATCAGCAGTCCATGGTTTCCTGGCCACAGCTCCATTGCAAACACAGGTGTTTGTGTTGTGGTGTTAATGGCAGCATACACATGGGACAATAATCCCCTAGTCTTGTTATTGGTAGATTCGGACCAATACTGTGGGATGACACATAACACTGTAGGGAATCTGTAACTTGTTCTCAGGTGGAAAGAGCGGATGTGAAATAGTTATGATGTGTTTGGTGCACCATACAGCAATCCTCCCTTGTGGTGGTCAGATGTGATCAGCCAGAATCTTGGAGATGCATATGTTTACCCTTAAATTCCCATGCAGTTAACATCAGGCCATGAAATAACCACAAACCTGATTAAATCATTATTCAACCAGGTGGCCAAATGGACATGGGCAAAGAGATACCTATCAAACTATGTAGGGTACTTACAATGCTGTCTCGCATGAGTATGCTGTATGTCTGTGTCCTTCACAATTATTACTAAACATCTGATACTGTTCATTCCCCTTACAGACCCTAAGAAGCCTGATGATAACAATATACACAAACAACAGTACTACACTCTGGGGGCTGTTGTACCTGTCACAGGGAGTAAAAAAACTAATCATTTGCATATGATGTGTATGTGTACAAAGTTCCATTGACATCCATCATTGGGTTGCTGAGTGCTTCAGCGTTTTTGTCAGACAGTGTATCTGGTTTAGAATACACTCAGAACTCAACCCTCTGCCATGGATTCTACAAACCATACATTGTATAGCTAATGAAATGGGACCACCAGTACAAATTTTGAGATAGGTCTTGGAGAGTTTTTCCCCCACTCATTATTGTGATTTGTGACAAATATCAATTATTAAATAGTATTGTACGTCTCCATGAAGCTTTAAGAAAAGCAACTGAAACTGCATGAAAATAACTCTTGAGCCAAGCTTTAAACAATACCCAGGAGATTAATTGGTAATGTATCTTCAACCAGCCTGAAGTATGTTTCAAGTCAATTACATTTGTGAATTGTAAGGCAGGAGTAATAATATATACTGAAGTATAGCTGGTAGTGATATTTGTAGGTCAGCTGAATAACTGCTCAACTCTTTCAAACCTACCGCAAGTTACAATTACTTTGAAACTATAAGCAAAATGAATAACAAATACATAAATTTTCACTCTTGTAAAATAATAAAAAGCACTGGATTCAGTTAACAGTTCAGCTGAAACTCAAAGATAGTACCTGCAATTGGCTGTCAGAACAGTTATGAGTAAGGAGTTTTCCAATCAGAGAGCACAGAAGGAAGTTGTGTAACAGGGACAGTATATCCAAACAATAAAAGTTAAACAAACTTTTCTATATTAATACAAAATTATCACCTAACTCAGCTAATATTATTATAGATAAACCCGTTGCAATACATTTAGTCTGTTATGAAGGTTAATATCAATGAACATAGCCTTAAAAGGCGTTTCTGTCATAATTTAATAAATAAAAGAAAATCCTCTGCTAGTAGAGACCTTATCTTTTGCTAGTTTTTTTTTAAATGTGCACTGCTATGAAAATTATAGATTCAATATTTTTCTATAATGGTAACTATAGTGAGGAGAGAACCTCGAATTTTTAAATTCGAAATGTGATAAAATGCAAATTTCTACTAAGCTCTGCATATCATTGTTTGATTCATTTTAGGACAGTTTACTTTGTTGTCCAAAGAAAGAATAGAAATAATACTGAAACATCATCAGAGTACTTCCAACTGCAGTGTGTAGCCTTATAACCTCTTAATTGTTATGTCCTCACTTTGCTAATGCATGTGTTACTTCTCCAAAAGATTTTCACATTACTATTATTGCATGTTATGTGAGTGATCTTACATTATTTAAAATTTAGGTACCAACTAATGGAGTGTGAAGAAGTTTGTAGTGTCATTATAATGAGATCATATGAAGAAATTGACTATGAAAATACATTAAATGAAATGATGCATTCAATTTTGATCTAGTTTTTGCAACAGCTCGAGGCTAATTCTTTCATGATATCATTCATTGTCAAATGAAACATGATTATCATCTGGAATATGAATTTTATGCTGGGGGAAAAATATCCATCTACATCATCAGCACAACAATAGGCTAGTGGCAGTTAAATAATAAACTTACACTACAGAAGTTATAGTTAAACATTAAAAAAGTATGTGCTATAGATAAAAAATTAACAATTTGAATGAAAATAAAATAGTCTTCATCCCATATGTTTATTTGAACACTGCAGTACTTTGTTAAGGATGGTTCTATTGGAGACAGTACACTCTTGCCTTCAGCCAATCTTTGACATCATGTTTTTTCCCAGTCAGTTATAAAAAATTTATAGCACCAGCCCCAGTTAGAAGCCGTACTTTTTGATTTTTAGTTTGGCGCTAATGCATCTGGTCACCGAGCTTTATGATAAAATGAAAACCATGTGGAAAATGCTCAGATATCACATAGTCTTCATACCAGAACTGTTAAAAATTATTTCATGTTTTTACTAGTGTTATAAACAAAATTATTCTGGGTGTGGTAACCATGGAATCCAAATAAAAGTTCCTCATTCTCAGAATAAAATTTAAATAAACAAACTATAGTTCACACTTGAGTCCCAGAGTTTCTCAGGCACAAACAACAGAAACAAACTGATGCATGCAATTTCAAACATATAAATGCAATAGAAGTAATTTTTTTGTTTTTCTCATCTCTGCTTCAATTGTATAAAGCAAAATATTAAAAACCTACGTTCATGTAGCTACACACTGAAGACACCTAAGCCGCAAGCAGCACAAGCAGCTGTTTATGACTTTAAGTGTATGGTGCAGCTTATGGGAATAAAGTAGAATATCTGCCTGTCTAGAAATGAATCAAGGGTAATGAAACTATTATTATTTATCTGTTTATGATGACTGTATTAAAAAGCAAGAAACTAACTTAAAATCAAATTTTCTATTTAATAACATCGTGTTTTTTGGACATTGTAAGTCTTGTGGCACAGTACTGAATGTATATTTTACCTCATACTTATATCATTGAGCAAATTCATATCGCTATGGTCTCTCCTTACATATATGGGCTTAAGTGCTTGGATAGTTTCATAACAGGCAATGTGAACCCAAATGCTTCACAAAACTGAAACAGAAATAACTAATATAAAATAACTCATGACTTCATTAAGCAGTTTGCAGAACAAGGTGGGAAATAAACATAATTTTCTTCTTTCTCAAACTAGTCATACATTTTCTGAATTTACTTCACACTTACATATCATCCTTCAGTAGCATATCATCTAAAAGGAATTATTAAGTTTAACTACACTTTTCTTCCAAAAAAAAAATTCTCATATTTTCCTTCTCTGGTATTGCTAAGCATGAAGACTGACTACCAAATTCGATCAATGGCAGGATATAGACAAGATACAAATGAGAGCTGTGCAATGCGTTTAGGGTTTGATTTGTCATAGGAACTGCAAGAAACTCAAGTGGAAAGCACATTAAGGCATTGTGTGGCACATGAAGAGTTTTAATATCCATCTCCTGTGAATTGTGGAACAATGCTTATTTGCATTCCATGTAAAAGTCACATAATGACATCTATGCAGAGGGGGACAGGCAGTTATTCTCTCTGCATGCCATCTGTGACTGGGATGGGAAGAAGAACTAATGATATGGCTACACTGTATGTCCTTTATCATACACTGCTCATGGAGTACATATCTACTTAAAGATACAATTTAAAGTAAACAACATACAGCTGTTCAGTTTTCATCCAGCCATCTGAGTTTGGGTTTTTAGTGATTTACCATACAGTTTGCTTAAATGCTTGTTCATTCCTAATAACATCATCTTGTTCTAATTCCTCCCAATTGTTGTAGAAACGGGCCAAGTCATCAATTTACAAAGAAGACACTGGCAATGCGATGGTACACCCAGACAGATTAGTATAAAATTTCAAATTTTTTAATAATAATCCTTCTATTAAATGACATATTTGAACTGACAGATATTGCAGCTTAGGACATTTGCATATTACCACTTCATCTTATCACCAGATAATATGCACACATACTGGCATACTAGTTCTTGATATGATATAATATTTTAATAGAAACTACACACATTTTTTATTTGGAGAATTCTATGAAAAGTGAATATTTTGTTATGCCAGTAACGTTTCCTGTTCCTATATTTGCTAGCAAATCAAAGATCTGGCATTGTCAGACCTTTTCTATATATTGTTCGTATTCAGATCTGTCTCTTTTTTCAATTTTCACATTGACACTTAAATATAAACAGTACAGGTGTTACATCAAACAATGGATAATCCAGGATGGAATGTAACAACACCAGAGAAGGAAAGTTGCTACTCACCATATAGCGGAGACGCTGAGTTGTGATAGGCGCAACAAAAAGATTCACACAATTATAGCTTTCGGCCATTAAGGCCTCTGTCGGCATTAGGCACACACACACACACACACACACACACACACACACACACACACACACACACACTCACGCAAATGCAACTTGCACACACGTCTGCAATCTCAGAGAAATAAAACCACACTGACGTTACATCCATAGTCATGGAATGGCCCCTTGCCTAGATCACTTTTTGAAGGAGTGATGCTGTATTCTATTCACCGATGGTGCACAGATTTTGAAGTTGTAGGCTAGCAATTCAAAGATTTAGGGTTGAAACCATGATTGGCATTAAATCTTTCTTTTGCATTTCATGTTACTCTTTCCTCTGCAGTAGCTTTACGCAGATGGAAAATGAAAATTTTACCTAGATTAGTATTCCACATTAAATTGTAAGTAATGCATACTGTTTGTATGAGCTGGGTTTTGAATAAACAAAAGGAAGTGGCAAACAGCTTTCCACAAACTCGTTGCATCATGGCTATGAAAAAATGGTCATATTCACCCCAGTCATTACTCTGATAACTACTTAAATTTACTTGCAATGAAGTAACTCCCAAAAATTAATAAAGTAATAGATAATTCAAAGGATGCTGAAATGACTGCAGGTAATGAACATATATAAAAGTAAGTTAATTGTGATCAACCCGATGCTTTCTCTGGAGATAAGCATGCTTCACTAGCCTTTTTGTAATTGGAGATGGTAAGATCTTCCTTTCTTTTGAGTGGTGAGCCAGATGACGTATCAAGTTATTGTAGACATACAACTGAACATGAATCCTTAACAATAATCTGACTTTTAGCACACAGAAAAAAGGCTTGCCATTGTTGAAAAAACATTAAATGCCACAATAGAACTGTCAGGAAAATATGATTCATGATTACAATCCAAAATATTTACTTTTCAGTCTGATGTTTAAGAAAAAGACCTATCAGTCCAGATAAACTGCGTACAATGCCTATACATCACCTAATAACAAAAGTATACATAGCTAAATATAACAGAATTTAGATTATAGATGTAAACAAACATGAAAATGCTGTTGTTCTGAAAAAATATGAAAAATGTGGTGGAGGAGAAAGGAACATATCCTTTGACCCCACAGAGCTCAAAAATAGTGGGCACAAATCAAGGGTGCCCGTGCTACAGTTTGTAGTGGGCAGCCTAGACTAAGGTGTATGGAGTATTTTAATATTTTAGAAGACGAATTACACCTTCAGATATCTATAAAAAAAGTTTCAGTTTCGACTCTGTTAAAAACCAGCATAATACCTAACATGAAATCATGTTTTGAGAGAAAAAGCACCTGATCACACTGCATTTTTCCTTTCCCTGACAAATGGGGGTGCCCCCGGCACCAATGATAACAGAAGAATTCTATAAATACCTGGGGAGAAATATTACAAGATTAAATGGAAGAACTCTTAGGATATTGTTGCATATGTCATTTCAGTTATTCTTAGAATACTGTCAATAAAATACCAAACCCGGGGTCAATAGTGCATATTTTATATTTCAGTACAGGTTCATTTGAGGCAAAACACCAGAAATTTATTACTAAGAGCCATTAACTTGTATATATACATTAGCAGTACCTAGTGGAAAAGTCTCTTTATCATTTACTTGTACAAGAGGCAAATAATCCTGACATCTCTGTCATTTTGACTCTGCTCTTCATTCTCTGTACCCTGTGTTGAATGGATGAAAGACATTCTTCTGTACACTTTGAAATGTGAAGCAGAGTGTTACCGCGATATTACTGATATTTAAATTTCAGTTGCACAGAATGGTTTGATTCTAAACTTTTCTCTAAAGAGCAAATACTTGCGGCAGTAAATGAATGAAGTTACCTGTGGGTCCTCTTTGTGAGGTCTACACTCAAAGACTTTTGATGGCTGCTGCTTGGCCTGACTAGTAGCCAAGGGCTGTGCAGATCCTGGGGACTCACTGTTTTGCAACTGTAGACCCATAATCATGAGCCCCAACTTCTGCACTGAATCTTCTGTTTCAATAGCATGCAAGGGCTGCGCTGGAGACTTGGTGTTCTGCAACTGTAGGCCTTTCATCAGATGCTGTAGCTCCAGCACAGAGTTGTTTGTCTCATTAAAACTTGAGGGCTGTATAGAACCTTGGTATCTGGTGTCCTGCAACTGCAGCTCCATAAGCAGATCGTTTATATTCTGGATCGAATTAACTGCCTCAGTACGGCAGGGCTGTGTTGGATACTCTGTGTTCAGCAATTGTAGTCCCGTTATCAATTGCTGCAGCTGCTGCACTGAGCACTGTATTTGACTAATATGCACGCGTTTTACAGATTCTGAGGAGTTGATGTCCTGCAATTTCAGTTCGTGAATCAGCTGATGTAGATCCAGCACCGTGTCCTTTATTCTTACTGTCGAATCTTTGATCTCTTTTTGCGTAACAAGAGGCTCTGATAGCCCGTTTATTGACTTCTGATTCACAGCAGCTACTGTGTGTACAGGCTGTATTCCACGATTCTCCATCATGTGTTCTCCCACTTCCTGCTGCCTGTTGATGAGAAAAAGGTGAGAAGTTGAATATTTATCACGTAAGGAGCCCGAGAGATAATCTAAAACTAGGGGACAACAGACCTGCTGTTTTGTTGCATTCGCTTTAAGGTCCGCGTATAATTATAGAAGATTTTACGTCTGGCAGCCCTTTTCCGCTCTTTACGATTATTCATTTTCAAGGAAAACATCTGAAAAACAAAAGTGCCTCTGCAGTAACGGGCAAGTGTAAAAACTACCATTCAGTTCATTTAATCCCATGGTGGAGTAAAATTAACTACCAGGAAAACTTAAGAGACTTATCAAAATATAACAACTTTATACTAGAATTGAAAAGTCAAATTTTTCTAATTGGCAAATTTAGAAATAGATCACACAGTGTTTAGGTCTTGTAGTGACTGATAATTAAACAGCGATACTTAAAAAGCCAAGAAAAGTAGCAGCCTAATTAAAAAAGATTGTTTTCAACGTAAAATTATTGATTTAATTACTAGAATTAAATTCATGCTACTTACCTTTCCCGCTTCTTTTGCAACGTTATTCAATGAATTGAACGTACAGACTATTCTAGTATTGTCAAAGATATTATGTTATTTGCCACTATGGCCGCTTTTATCGTAAACAACAATAGTTGCGTCGTAAATTTTCATGTTAATAGTGACATTATATAACCAAAAGGCAGTTGCAAAGATCCCCTGCATTAAGCCTAAAATGTGCATAAAAAGGGTTGTAATATGATACCATATTTATTTTTATTATTATTGATGTAAAGAGACTAGACATACAAGGTCCGTCAACCCCCCCCCCCCCCCGGCCCACCAGGACGAAATCTGTGTATCCCATCTGTCAACATTTACAGTAAATCTCATGTGCAAGTGTGACAATGTTATCTGAATGTTTGTGTAGCAAGGGGTGGTACGTGGGTAAAAGCATGGTATTTAGACGATAGGCTGTGGGGAAACAACCTAAAAACCACATCCAACTGGCCAGCTTACCACTTCTCAACGTTAATCCAAGAAGCAGATTCGATCCAGGTCAGACTCGTCCTCCCCCAATGTCCTGGAAATTAAATAAACTGTAGCAGTTGTGTTGAGTGACTGCCATGATTAGTGGTAAGTCTAGCTGTGGTAGGTAATTCACCATCCCAGGTGTGGCTGCATTCACGTGGTGGCAGGTGGCAGGCAGTGATATGTTGGGGGACAGTGCTGGTTGTAAAAAATCCCTCTCTTTCGTCATAAGCCATAGCAGCAAAGATGGTACTGAGTTGGCAGCCAATGCCCTTTGTGACATAGTGTTGCCTCGGTCAGTAAAGTGTGATGGTGTCAGTACTGGTCCAGCAAATAGACAGCATGTGGTGTCTTTCCTCAGGTGATGGGGACATCTGGCATTGTGGTGCCATCACCACGCCAGCTGTAGCACTGCTTCATGAACAGATTAGAGTAGCCTGCATTGGACAGTGGACATGGAAGCTAGTCTCCCCCTCCCTCACCCCTCCCATGTTCAGTATGAAGTATACTGGGTGAAGCAGGATAGCGGGATCAAATTGTGGGCCCCATCGCACATGATGGCTGTTTAATGTGCCTGCACAGAGCAATGAAAAACTGTGACAGCCTGTGCCCAGACTGTTCGATCAACATTGTGAGTGTTTGCCTGCTCGGGCACTAAAGATAGTTGTCCCATGCTTCAGCTCTGGTCCACAATGAAAGCAACTGGCAGCAGATGATAGTCACCAAGCAGGAGGCTAGATTCAGACTTAGCAGAGGCAGTGGCCTGTGGCTAGTGATGGCAGTGTTCAGTGTTGGAGCTTGCTGACTGACATTGGCCCAAAGATTGATGTGAATCTCCCTTCGTGATTAGAGGCAGGCAATGACTAAGAATGAGTATGTAAATTTTGCAGTATATATGTGAGCCCGGTCTGCTAATGTTTCTGACATCGCACCAGATTCACATTCCAAGCAGAGGTGCAAGGCTCCACCAGTGGGCAACAATGACATCGTTGCTCCAGGTTTTTTTGTCACATCAGTAAATCGGCAGTACTGGTGGCACTGTAATGGTGTTGCTACAACTCTTCTAGAAGGCCTGTGCGTCCGCAGTGTGTGGTTTAGTGTCTAGCAATACTGCCTCTGGATCATGGGGTCTTGGATTCAATTTTTGGCAGGCTTGGGGATTTTCTTTGCCTGGGGGCAGGGTGTTTGTGTTCTCCTCATTGTTTCATCATCATCATCATCATCATCATCATCATCATTCGTGACAGAGGCTAGACTGGACTGTCTAAAAATTATCCTGTGCAAAAATTAGGACTGTACGGGTGCTGATGACTGCGCAGTTCAGCTCCCTGCAAACCGAACATCATCATAAGAAGTTCTGGCAGTTACTTCTGGAGCATCAGAAGCGAAACGGCATCATAAGAAGAGTGTCATACGATACCTCCATATATAGGACACAGAGAATGGATTCTGTGTATACCTATATCCCCCAGTGTCTTGCACACTGAATGTGCTCTAAAAGCATTTTCTCTGTTCTCAGACTGTAATGGACATCGTTATCCTTGTTGAGGCTTTCTAGGAATGATGTGGAGAAGGAGATTTGCGTTCACATATGGAACTGACGGGTTCTGGAGGGCCATACTTTGTGTCATGTAGGACTTCAATAGCCCCACATGAGTAGCGCCTGGGAAGGCAGATACATTATTTTGTCAGCTGTGCACAGCTATGTCACATACCTTCAGTCAGGAAATATGTTTGTTTGTAGAAATAAAAGTATCCAGACTGACGTAGTATCAATACTAGGAATAAGAACAATCTACATACAGACCTAAAATCACTTACCTTGGTTCCAAAAGGGCTCAAATATTCAGGAACACAGATTTTCAATAAATTGCCAGAAACCATTAAAAACTTGGTTTCAGATAAAACACGGTGTAAACAGAGTTTGAAAGACTTTATGGTAGGCAACTTCTTCTACTCTGTAAATGAATAAAGAGACTGTTAAGTCAGCTTAAGTAAAAATGTCTGTTCAAAATGGTTCAAATGGCTCTGAGCACTATGGGACTTATCATCTGTGGTCATCAGTCCCCTAGAACTTAGAACAACTTAAACCTAACTAACCTAAGGACATCACACACATCCATGCCCGAGGCAGGATTCGAACCTGCGACCATAGCGGTCACGCGGTTCCAGACTGAAGCGCCTAGAACCGCACGGCCACACCGGCCGGTAAATGTCTGTTAGACTTCACTTTTGACAGCACTTGGTCACAACAGTTAAGGTTAGGTATTTTGAGTATGATAAATTTATTAATAGTGCATAACAATGTTTTATTCTGACAGGATGTTAATTCTGTAAATATTAGCTGTTCCAGTTTAGCGCATTGTATTCACCTATTTCGACAATTTCCTGACAAATAATCAGGGTAGTAAGTATTATATTAAAATGTTTTATGTTTTTACGCCGGTCGGTGTGGCCGTGCGGTTCTGGCGCTTCAGTCTGGAACCGCGTGACCGCTAAGGTCACAGCTTCGAATCCTGCCTCGGGCATGGATGTGTGTGATGTCCTTAGGTTAGTTAGGTTTAAGTAGTTCTAAGTTCTAGGGGGCTGATGACCACAGACGTTAAGTCCCATAGTGCTCAGAGCCATTTGAACGACATGACCTTAGCACTGTAGTTCTGTCTGAAAAAAGTCGCACTTGTCGAGACGGCACTTGAGTCCTGCATCTGACAACATTCGAAGAAGACCACGCAAATTGGTAAAGTGTTCCTCTGGCGTATGAGCTGAGACGACAACATCATTTGGGTAGTTCGAACAGAACGGCACTTGAGCAGTCTGCTGTTCCAAGTAACGTTGAAAAATGGGGCTTGCGGCGGCACTGCCGAAGGGCAAATGCAAATACTTGAACAATCCTAAGCGTATAGTAATAACAAACACTTTCTGTGATTCCTCATCTAGTGGCGTTTGCAAATAAGCGCCAAGCTTGTCCATAAGATCCTCTGGGCGAGGCAACGGATAAGTATCAATTATTGTCTATGGACTGACTTTAGTTTTGAAGTCAACGCAAATTCGATTGCGACCGCAAGTCTTGGGCATCAAAACCAATGGACTTGCCCATTGACTAGCTGTTAGCCTCGTAAAGCAATGGGAACGGGTCCAGCCCGGAAAAACTTATATACTTATATGGATTTGGTGTCTGTTCTTTCGGACATGTCCTGCAGCCGTCTAGAACGAGATTAGAATTCTATTAATACCGTCAGCTGAGCACAGGCGTTGATATAGATCGACGGGGACATGTGAAAATGAGTGCCCCGACCGGTACTCGAACCCGGGATCTCCTGCTTACAGGGCAGACGCTCTATCCATCTGAGTCACCGAGGGCACAGATGATGGTGCGACTGCAGGGACTATCTCGCGTACGCCTCCCGCGAGACTCACATTCTCACCTTGTATGTCCACACACTACATTCGTAGTGTCCCACCCCAACACACTCATTACACACACTACATTCGTAGTGTCCCACCCCAACACACTCATTACTCGTGGAAGACATTCTTCTTCCAAGTCCCGTAAGAGTTCGGGGAATATGTGTGCATCGGCACAGAAGAAGAAGGTCATGACCGGTATCGCCAGAACTATATACTTAGATGGATATGGTGTCTGTTCTTTCGGACATGTCTATATCTATATCCATACAAGGTAAGAATGTCTCTTGATTGCAACACAGTAAATTTCACTGTCCTAGTGTGAGATTTGTAAGTGGCGGGCAAATTACACTGTCCGAGTACTGGGATTTCCTGTCCGTCGTTCGCAGCGAGGCGCGTGCTAGATTTTGACAGCCGTGGTGAGCCTAACTGTTCAAACATGGCACGATTAAGCAGAGTTACAGAAGCACCTGTGTCCAATTGAAAGTCAACACGACGACCAGCAATTTGTAGTCTTACAAATAGTCTTTTTGAATGGCGTCGCACTGCAGTGGGGCGAGACGAGGGCACTACCTTACTTGACTTACTGTTAGAACCTGTAGTCGGTTTTGAAAACACTGCATTCACAGAATGTGCGTGAGACCTGTTGTTGTGAGAGCGGACAGAATTGGCGTTCTTTTGTCGTTGCAAGCAAACTGCCTGGACTTGGCCTTTCTTTCCACATGAGTAACATGTCGCTTTGTGCGATGGGCAATCTTTCCGCTTATGGCGAGTAAAACAGTTGGGGTAAAATTACACGAGATTTACAGGCCTGCTTACTTTACCATCCTGTCTGTGCGTCTGTGCGCTCGCTTGTTGTGGCGGCTGAGTGGGGCGGACGCGGGCAAGAGGCGACTCGACCCGACAAATCGGGACCTGATCTCTGAAGGAGTGAAATCAATCACTATATCGTGGACTTAATGCCTGTTGCCATCTCAACATACCGAGAGATGATTTATTTTTGCTAATATGTGACGTTAAGCACTTAAATTTTTTCCACACTTCTTGATTATGATGCTGACACTAAAATAATAAACAGTGTAAAAAGCAGCAAAGCTACAGAAAAACGGAGAAAAGCCGCCCATACTGTCGCTGTAAGTAAAAAACTAAATTTACGTCCATATCGACAGATGAACAATAGTCATGGCGATGCATTAAAGTGTGTTCCATCTTCTTGTCATAGAGCCAGCACCCAGCATTATTTTAGAAATAGTGAAATAACTGCCAGAAACCATCTGAAGATGAACCTAAAAACGTTCGAAAACCGGTTCATTGAATAAAACATAATTATTCAGATAACTGACTGGTTGCAGTTTTATGTAACTTATTTACATTCAATTAACAGTCACGGATTCTAAAATATCTGTAATGAATAAGCTTAATCCATAGAAAAACACCGAGCGAGGTGGCGCAGTGGTTCGACACTGGACTCGCATTCGGGGGGACGACGGTTCAATCCCGCGTCCGGCCGTCCTGATTTAGGTTTTCCCTGATTTCCCTAAATCTCTCCAGGCAAATGTCGGGACGATTCCTTTCAAAGGGCTAGGCCGACTTCCTTCCCCGTCCTTCCCCAATCCGATTAGACTGCTGACCTCGCTGTCAACCGATGATCTCGCTGTCTGGTCTCCCTCCCCAAACAACCCAACCCCTATAGAAAAACTTCTGTGCATGTCCATATGTTTTTTGGGTTCCAGGATAAGAGTAGCTGAGCCTTGCACAGAGTTTGAACGCAGCGCTAATTTGCACCATTATCCCCAGAACCGATATGGCTCCCTGGTTCTGAGTCGACTTGATGGATTGAAGGTGCGGCTTCCTGTGCTTGTACCATAGGGCTGAGTGCTGTGTGTGGGGTACCCACAAGAGGTTTTTAGATTAAACGACTCTCCAACCAATCCACGTAACTACGGCTGTAGGAGACCTAGAAGTATTAGAGTGAGATCCAAAGGAATATGGCCCCCAGGGGAGAATATTAAAACCCTACTTAACTGGCGAAGCATTCGCAACAATGTGCTAGCGTTTGAAGTGCTCTTGAAAAGCAGTGAAGCTCACATAATACTAGATACAGAGAGTTAAACCCTGAAGTTGTTAGCAGTGTGTATGTGGGGAAAATTTAAGTGTATGTCGAAAGGATGTGGGATAATGGGAAATGGAGGTCGTGTATTTGTTGCTGTGGGGCAAGTCACTTAAATCCACCAAGATAGAAATTGGAAATTGAAGTTGCATGCGAGATTGTTTTGGCAAGATTCAGGGGTGGGCACAAAATTGTATCTGGATCCTTCTACCGACCAGACTCTACTCCAGATGTAACCGAAAACTTTACAGAAGACCTCTTTTCACTTGTACCTAAGTACCCAGTCATACTGTAGTCATCGGAGGAGTCTTTAATAAACCATGAATTGGGAAAATTACAGTATTGTTTGTGGCGGGTGAGACAAGACATTCCGTGAAACATTACTAAATGCCTTTGAAAGGTGGGTACGCGTTGGACACACCATCTTTCACCCCCTGTTAATTAATAGTCCAAGCAGTGGCATTGCAGCCATCCCAGCTACATAGTGAGCCATCAGGATGAGTAACTGTAAGAATGACAGGGGAATGACAAAGTTTGTTTGCCACTAGCGATAATAGTTGGTTATCTTTGACGTTGTGGAGCGATGTTACTCGGCGGCTGCAACTGAGTATCGGTGTTGGCTTCTCGGTCAGCAACAGCGTATCTGTAACAGTTGGGTTCATCATTGATTAGTGTCCGATAGATTGTATACCGGATTCACAGTGCAGGATGGTTTTGGCGGTTTGTTTGTGCGTTACTGTACGAGCTTGTCGGATTCCCTGCTGTAGACTGTTGGTCGGCTGTGATCAGCAACTGGCATATCCAGTCAGTGTTGCTGATGTGCACGGGCTTGCCGATGTTGTCGCTTGTGAGTGTATGTCAGCTCGCCATAGGTGGTTATGCCCCAGCTAGCAGTGTCTTTGGGCGCTTATGATTCTAACTATGCTTCGACCTCTTGATTTCGCAGAGCATGGACGAAAGGATTGTTCGAGTGTCTCTAGTTCCTGTATAGTCGTGTGGCGAGGTTTTTGCATACTTACTTGAGAGTTTCATGGCGGTATTTATTGTGAAGATCCGCCGTGCGGGTGAGTTGTGGAACGTAGCTAATCACGCATAGCACTTTGTTCTGTATGATCTTCAGGCAACGCAGGTGTGTAGGAGCTGCATGGCCACAGACGGGAGCTGTGTACGTCATCAGAGGTCTAATCATCATCATGTATATGGACCTCGACACCCCCTATTTAGTGTACTTTCTCTGTTGAGCATTGTCAGAGTTAATTGAGCCTCACGTGCGTTCTATTGGCAACGTATTCTATGTGGTTCCCCCTTTCTGGTCCAGCCAGACACCGAGGTATCTCACTTTCTCTCGGAAACGTATTATGTGTACCTGTTGTCTACAGTGTTGATGTTCGCACAGTAGCTTCGGTCTGCATGTGAACAAAATTGCTTCGCACTTCTCGACGTTTACTTTAATACGCAATCGTTCTAACAAAGGTCTCTGTAATCGTGAATTTAAGTCCGATTCTTTCCAGTCTTGCGCAAAGACAGCTGTGTCATCCGCGTAGAGGGCTAATGTCATGTTTTGTGTTGCTGGAAAACCATTAATGTAGAGGTTGAACAAGATGGACCCCAGAATGCTTCCCTGGAATACTCCAGCTTGGATACTGAGTTATGTCGATTGTTTGTCCTGCAAATCAGTGTTGAAATATCTGTTCGTGAGACATGAGTGTATGAGACGTACGAGTCCATCGGGAAAACCAGCATCGCTTAGTCTGCGTATAAGGCCGTTGTGCTAGAGACGTTCGAAAGCTTTTTCGATGTCCAGGAACACGGCCCCTGTGGCTTTTTTCGTGTTGTAGCCGCGTGTTGTAAGTTCGACTACGTGGAGGAGTTGTGTTGTTGAATGGTTATTCTTAAAGCCGATTTGCCCTAGTCTTAGGGTGTCATTGGCGATGAAGTGCCTAATAAATCACTTTAGTGTTACCTTCTCAACAATCTTGCTGAACAAGCACAGCAGACTGATGGGTCGGTAATTTTGTCGGAGGGAGTGGTCTTTTCCTAGCTTCCTCAACATAAGGACCTTGACTGACTTCCAAAAGCCAGGAAATCTTGGTTTTTAAGGTGGCATTCGTTATGTGTGCAAGGTATTCTGTGGCTCAATCCGTAGACTCTTGGAGAACATGGTTTTTAATGCCATCGCGATCAGAGGCTTTCCTAGCATTGGTATGCTTAATAGCCCCAGTAATTTGATTTGTACTAGTACGTCTGATTTCGTCGTGCTTGGGCTGGGCTACAAGTTGTGTAACTTCCAGGTCCGTTTCAAATGTGAATACTGGCTCTGAAGGAGCCAAATTCTGCATGAAGCAATCTGTAAGTGTTGCGGCCATAAGCTGCGTTCTCCTTCGCGGGCTATGTAGGGTCGTCTAGTCCTTCGAGAGTAGGAATGTAATGTTTCTTTCTGGTGAAGTATATGGCTAGCTTCCACACGCCAGGACGTGTGATATTTGCGCTACGAGTTTCTGCCCCCGTTGCTCGTTTCTAAATGTTTGTATTTTCTCCTGTATTAGTCCCTGGTGTCTGTTAACGTGCATTTTATAGAACGGGAGCCTGGTACGCTGCGAGTATCTCCTGAGGCGGTTTCTCATTGTGAAGAGCCCAGGGTTTCCTGGGGCAGGCCATCGATTGTTGTGTTGTATGTGGAATGGCGTCAGACATAGCGTCTTGGATAGCAGTAGTGAGAGCCTATACGCCTCATCAATTTGTTGCGTGTTGTTAATTTCATTATCGTCCGGAATACGACTATTAAGCGTTTCCTTGAACAGAGTCCAATTCGCGCGTTTGTAGTTCAGTATTCTACGTGGTTGTGCGTCGTGCAGTGTTTCTTCCGTGTGCAGTATTACAGGCATATGGTCTGAGTCCGGATCGTTTTCAACCGTAAGGTTGAGTGTGCATGTGATGCCCTTGATGAGGGCTATGTCTAACACATCTGGCCTGAGTCTGGCCTGTGCTGGCACGTACGTGGGGATGTCTGGCCCAAGTGTAATGTAGTTTCAGCCTAGTACACGTTTGTATAGTTTCTTGCCGTTGGAGTTACGTATTCGTGAATTCCATTCGAGATGTTTTGCGTTTAAATCTCCAGCGGCGATTAACAGCTGTGCTATGTTGAGAACTGTACTGATATCGCGTGTTACTATGTTTTTAGGTGGACCAAACAGCGAGATCATCGGTCCCATTGGATTAGGAAACGATTGGGAAGGAAGTCAACCGAGCCCTTTCAAAGGAACAATCCCGGCATCTACCTGAAGCAATTTAGGGAAATTACGGAAAATCTAAATCAGGATGGCCGGACGCGGGTTTGAACCGTCGTCGCCGCGCCTGATTAGCCGAGCGGTCTCAGGCGCTGCAGTCATGGACTGTGCGGCTGGTCCCGGCGGAGGTTCGAGTTCTCCCTCGGGCATGGGTGTGTTTGTTTGTCCTTAGGATAATTTAGGCTAGGTAGTGTGTAAGCTTAGGGACTGATGACCTTAGCCGTTAAGTCCCATAAGATTTCACACACATTTGAACAGTTTTTGAACCGTCGTCGTCCCGAATGTGAGTCCAGTGTGCTAACCACTACACCAGACTAGAGTGGAGAGAAGCATGAAACCGGTCTTCGGACGAATGATGACGACAACGACAACAACAACAACGTGAAAGAGGTATTAACTTCCTGATTAACATCGTTGTACAGTGGGATTTTTAAATTAGTTGTGCTTTTAAAGTTGCGTTCGCTACACAAATTTGCTGGTTATCGTAGTCTCTATTGAAGATGACATATTTGTGCTATCCATGTCCGTCTGAAATTCTAAAATTAAAATCTTTAGTGTAATTGATTCAGTGATTACTAGTAGGTGTTGTGCACAAGAACGAAGTTTTAAGAAGACATCCAGTTAACGCACAGGATTCAAAATAACTGATGGTTAACCACTCGCTATTTTTTTTTAGATAAATTGCTTTGATTGCCAAAATTTATGGATGTTTCTTGGACCTAATGATTTGAAATTAAATACTCCTGTAATTAAATCAGAATATCCAGTGAGTTAGGGAAGCCTGAAAATAATCACATAATCACTACTGTTAAGCACTTGTTTCTCTGAAAGAACCTATAATCTCTTTCCCATTTGGTAGAGATGCATTATCTTCGGTTGGGAACTGCAAAGACATGTCTTAAGCAAGTCTGTGAAAGTCTGATCTTAGTCAGCCAATCGCATTGCTTGGCGTAGAGAATCAGTTAGCAAGGCCCGCATGGCTTGTGGACAAAAGAACACATTCTACTTTCCGGCCTACTGTTTCATGGTCTTGCTGACCTGTTTAGTATAAACGCATTGTCTTTTGGTAAAGCAATTGAACACAAAGGAAGGACATCTTATGGATTATGGTGAGATGGTTGTTCGCTGACGCTGCCTTTGCGTTTTTATATATATGTAGCAATGAAAAAGGTTCCGTTCGAAGTCCGCACAGTCCAGAATCGGTATTCAAATAAGAAAAAATCGCTATGAGCATTGAGGCAATCATCCCACCGATGCATCCTTCTGAAGGTACCCGTTTGCCAAAACACTTGTCCTGCTGCGTGGAGAAGTCCGTAACTGCCTGCTGCACATCCTCGTCTCACAGGAATTGTTGACATTTCAAGGTCTGTTTTAAGGGACCGATAGGGTGATAATCGAATGGGGAGAGGCCAGGACTACAGGGCGGGTGATCGATTGTCTCCCACTTGAGTTGGCGTAACTTCTGCGTTACGAGATTTGTGATATTGGGACGTGCGTGATTGTGAAGCAGTAGCACTCCTCGGTGCACCATTCCACAACTGTGATTTTCGACAGGCATGCTGTTCCACAAACATTCTTCTTCTCGACGGATGTTTTGACGCACTATCCTTGATTTAGCTCTTAAGATTTATCTCTCGCAGACATTGCTTGAAAACAAAAACCGTTGTACGCATTGTATTTGTAATTCCAAGAGATAATGCATCAAACATATATACAGCAACGTTTACTTAATTTTGAGAAGCGCTCAGTGTCCAGCGGCGAAAAGATATTGCGTAATATCCAAGGTCCATAATTTGAAATGATTCAGCATGGAGATAATAGTTCTTCCGTCTCATTTATTGTTTTATTCATCCTTTCACATAACATTTAACACGTGTTTCCAAAATGCCACAAGTAATTATGAAAGCATAAAAATTGGAGTTCGCTGCAAATTCCATAGAGTTCCTCTAGATATTAACTCAAGTTAAGTTGAGAAGAGATGACGCAATTCGCGCCAATCAAGCATAATGTAAGTCAAGTATTATATTCCAGAACATACTATAAGTCAAAATAACATTAAGATAAGCCGGCCGGAATGGCCGAGCGGTTCTAGGCGCTACAGTCTGGAACCGCGCGATCGCTACGGTCGCAGGTTCGAATCCTGCCTCGGGCATGGATGTGTGTGATGTCCTTAGGTTACTTAGGTTTAAGTAGTTCTAAGTTCTAGGGGACTGATGACCTCAGCAGTTAAGTCCTATTGTGCTCAGAGCCATTTGAACCATTAAGATAACTTCCGTTTTTAGATTGTTCATCAGATACGTATTTGCGTGAAGAATTTTAGTAATAATATCTGACAACAAAAGTAACAAAATTTGAAAATGTAAAAATCAGGGTTCCCTGTTACGTTGCAATATCGATTACGTATCGATAATAAAAATAAATAAAAATCTCAACAGAAGTGTATACTTTATTGGCATTTAAACCAGAATGATAAAAATAGTAAAATGAATGTTGATTTATTTTTAGAGCATTTTCTGTTAATTATTTGCAAACTAATTTCCATGATAATTAGAAAACTCTGTAAACGTGCACAGATATAAAGTATATAATTTACGTACGAAAACCAATTCGAGATGGTAGCGTACAGTTCGCTAATTGAGCAGAAGTTCCAATAAGACTGGATTCATTGCAATGTCTATCGTTGTGTGCCCTTCGGCATCCAAGAACAGAAAAATAGCACACTGGTCCCGTTTTGACGCATTTGGTAATAATGTCGCCATAATTGACGTTTCTACATTTACCGCCCGCAAGTCGGAAAGACACGGATATCACACTAATCCATTTCCTACGTGTCTGTGCTTACATACCTGCAACGGAGTCACGCTACGTTGCAAATACGCTGCAACAACGATCTAAAACAGAAACTTTTTGATCGGCCCTTGTACGTTGCGTGGAACATACGATTTATTTACGCGAGATACTTCGCAGTTGCGTTTCATGTGGTCATTGCTAGCCCATTATTCGAGTTGACGTTTCTGTTAGAACGCGTGGGAATCAGTATATAATTTCTATCGCGATATGCTTTGCAATTCTGTCTCATCTAAACGATGCTAGTTCTCTATTCGAGTTCACGTTTTTGTTAGGCCACTTGGGAATCACTATCTGATTTCTGTTCAGTCATCAGGGTCTGCAAGTTACTTATCGTTTTTCCAGTCATAAAATAATACTATGTGCGTTAATGTGGATACAGGATTACATGTCGCTGTCTTTTGTATACGTATGATCATGTAAAGTCACGTGGTCAGCTGAAAGGCATTTGTATGTAAGACATGAGATTCTGTATTCGGTTTGTGCACAGTATGTATTTACGGATTCCGTATTCATATAGTGTGGGATACTTAGAAGGTTCCTTTTCCCTCATGTGATCTATGTTCGAATCCTTGGATGTGTTTACTTACTAACTCCGTTAACGAACAAGCTACATCCGTTTTCATTATACTTAAGAATGAGAGGGTTCAAATGGTTCAAATGGCTCTGAGCACTATGGGACTTAACATCTGTGGTCATTAGTCCCCTAGAACTTAGAACTACTGAAACCTAACTAACCTAAGGACATCACACACATCCATGCCCGAGGCTGGATTCGAACCTGCGACCGTAGCAGTCGCGCGGTTCCGGACTGAGCGCCTAGAACCGCTAGACCACCGAATGAGAGGGAATAAATTGCCTACAACAGTGGTGGTAAAATAAAATTGTCAGCTAGCAAGGAAAGTATGCGTTGCAGTGGAGCTGTAAGACACGTGGTTCCAGTGATAAGTGTTACGTCCTCGCTAATGGACGCAACTCGAGCCGGTGCGCTTAAGACAGTTTCCTCCTGGCGCCACGAGTGGCCCTCTGAAGTTAGCCGCCAACCACAAGCGCGACCCAATCAGCAAACTGCGCTGCGCCGCAAATGAGATGGACTTCTGCGTTGTGATAAACGGTGGCCACAGGCAGCAACGGGCTTCAAGTTCGGCGCTGGCGTACCAGACTTAGTATGGCGTAAGAATTTCGGTATTTTGCTATTGAACGATCTCACTTCAGTTTATTGGGCGTTGTAGGATGCAGTGTACAATACCATTTGCAGTGCACGACTCACACGTATGAGGAGTGGTCCATCAACACAGGTAGAGAGTAGCTATTTGAGCTCTGTTGTAAAAATTATGGTTTCAGTTTATCTTGGTTTAGCTTCAGTTTTTTTTAAAGTTAAATGCCCTTAGTTATATGTTGCGCTATGAGAAAGTTCCTATTCACTACAGCGTATGAAGTTAATCAGATCGTGTTTTTGTTCACTAATGGCTAAATTTCATATGAAAGGAAACGTTTCAGAGCATTAAAACTTGGTGCATAGTACATTATAAACTCACAATTTAAAATCTAAAGTAGTGACAGGCTTTCAAAGTATATAAGAAAGAATTTTTTTAAATTTTATCTACAACAGCCTTTTTATTTCCTCAAGTATCAAGTAACAGCACCATATTTCTCTCAATATATAGTTAAAATATTCCATAAGAAATATTTATAAAATGTATTTCCCTAGATAGCTAGTGTACATTACAAATGGCAACCTCAAAATATAGGTAACCTCTTACCCCTGGCACTGCACTGTGAAACTCTCTTATCCATATAGGTGTGTCATTTTGCTAATAAGTAAAGGTCAATACTGTGGGTTAAAGTAATGCAGACTGCCGCTAGAGATGACAAGGAAGCCACTTTCCAACTGTTTACAGGGTGTCCATAATTAAAATTCCAGTTTCAAAACGCTGTTGAATGATCCTTACGTTGCCATCCATGGAGAGTGAAATGAGAAGTCAGGACAGCAGTAGATTTGTTCAGTTAATTTCATTATTCCAGCCCTCGGCCACAGTACATCACGAACAGTTTGGTGGAGGCGTTCAGTTGCCTCTCTTGCGAAACAATAGACGTCTGGCATTGCTGACAGCGGAAAGAGCGGGGCCGAGAAAGGCATCACTTGAATGCCACGGTCATCGACGTTTCCAGTTGCGATTGTGGTGACAGTGTGGTGGAGCAGCTGACGATGGCTGTCAACTTCCTCCAGTGAGTCAGTGGCTCCTTCATTTCTCAGGGCAGGTGACCCTGCCTTGTGATCGTGCAGCGCACCCCAGACTGCATTCCGAAATGTCGCTCCAGGTGTCACAGGCTGTGTGAATGAGAGAAGAATTGATATGGTACACGAATGACTGACTACTTACACACTTCAGACTACGTTATTTTACGGTTTACGGCACATACTCCAAACACTTCTATGATGGCAAGTCAGGAAACGCTTCTGTCCCTCTAGCGTATTGCAGTGCCAGCTGTTGCTGTACGGCGCTCAGCTGGCTCTGCTTCGTAACGCCAGTTGGCTGTGTTTTGCTTTGCAGCACTTAACACTATCACCCACCTCCGGCTGGCTCTGTTGCGACTCACTTCCACTCTGGCATATTTTTTGACCGAATACGGTGGACATGCTACAACGCCTTAGAAAGAGAAGCACTGCTCAGAATGACGTCAAATTTCATCAGCATACTATTCACGCAGGGGATACGTCGTGGAACAAAAAAGTTAATGAAAATTTTGCTAATAGATGTGGTGTAAGCGTCTTAAAGTAAATGGGATCGACTACAAATGACACATGAATCACAATGTGCAGCTATTGTTCTGCACGCTACACATCCTGTACTGTTCAATGTATGTGACTGCACAATTTCGAGGTATTGCCACACTGGATGTGAAAAATTGATTCTTATCTGTCCTGAGTCCAAAAACACCATAAAAAGCAAAATACATCGCTTTTTAATAGTCCTGGGGCCAAAAACCGCATAAAAAGCAAAATGATATTGGTTTTGTCGTGTCGTGAGACCAGCACAAGATATGTTCCATATGCTGTCCACCGTTGTCTGCCATTAGTTGAAGTTGAGAAACAGCATGCTCCATAACAGATCTGAGTGTCTCTGAGATCACGTTCAGAATGCGGTGCGCAATGCATGCCTTCAGTCCAACTACGTTCGTAACTGGAGCACTGAACACATCTTTCAGACAACTGCGCAGACTGAAGTCACAGAAACGAAGATCAGATGATCTGACAGTCAGGCTTGAAGTAAACGACGCTAATAATCCTAGAATTTCCGAAATGGCTCTGCAGCAGCCACTTCACTGGCTGTGTAATGTGTGTAGAGCCATCGTGCATAAAAATGAACCTACCCACAGATCCACGCTGTTAAATAGATGGAATGACGCTGATGCGCGAAAGACTCTTACAGCTTTTACCAGTTGCAGTACAGGTAACAGGACCCACAGGACTCATCTCCTCGAAAAATACGACCCTAAGATAGACGATGCTGTCAGCCTACACCACACAGTTGGTTGGGTAGGACTGTTAGGGAGAAGAGACCAAACAGCGAAGTCATCGGTCTCATCGAATTAGGGAAGGACGGGGAAGGAAGTCGGCCGTGCCCTTTCAGAGCAACCATCCCGGCATTCGCCTGGAACGATTTAGGGAAATCACAGAAAACCTAAATCAGGATGGCCGGACGCGGGATTGAACCGTCGTCCTTCCGAATGCTACACCACACAGTCACCTTTGCAGGATAAAGTAGCACCAGCTGATGTGCATGTGGATTTTCTGTTGCTCATATTTTTCAATTATGTGTACTGACATGTCCTTGGAGATGGAAATGGGCTTCGCCTGTCCACAGAATGTTCCACGGTCATTTATTGTCCACTTCCATACGAGTAAGAAATTTCAGAGCGGACATCTGTCTTGCTAGCAGAACAGCAGGAAGCAACTCCTGAAAATGGGTGCCGGCTGCTGTGACCGAGCGGTTCTAGGCGCTTCTGTCCGGAAACACGCGGCTGCTACGGTCGCAGGTTCGAATCCTGTCTCGGGCATGGGTATGTGTGATGTTCTTAGGTTAATTAGGTTTCAAAAAAATGGTTCAAATGGCTCTGAGCACTATGGGACTTAACTTCTGAGGTCATCAGTCCCCTAGAACTTAGAACTACTTAAATCTAAATAACCTAAGGACATCACACACACTCATGCCCGAGGCAGGATTCGAACTTGCGACCGTAGCGGTCGCGCGGTTCCAGATTGCAGCGCCTAGAACCACTCGGCCTTAGTTAGGTTTACGTAGGTTTAAGCAGTTCTAAGTCTAAGGAACTTATGACCTCAGATGTTAAGTCCCATAGTGCTTAGAGCCACTTGAACCATTTGAAAATGGGTGATTTTGTATGGATGGCAATGCAGAATGTTTCGTAGGATTTTATCCACCGTGCTCGCAGGCATGTTCAACGTTCGGGTAATTCCTCGCGCACAACACGCTCGACCTATCCTGCAAAGCTATAGTCACATCTTCGACAGACGTCGGATCAACTGCTTTCCTGCTTCAGTCATACTGCACTTCAAAAGAGCCTGTCTTTTCGAATTTTGTAATCATTGTCTTCAAACCCTTAGCTGAGATTGGACAATGCCTTTTTTCATATGCTTGAGTATCCGGCACTTCTGCAGGGCTACTAGCGCCTGGTCATTGTCCTCGTAAAACATCTTCACCAACCGCGAATGATCATTCATGGAGACAGTCATATTGGGCGTCTCTGACGTAGTCGCGTGCTGCGCGTCTATTGGTGCGCATATTGTGACGCCTGCAGTGCCATCTATTGGTCAAATTTTCGTTAAAATTATTTTTTGTTTAAGGTGTTTCCCCCTGTGTCAATAATAAACTGTTAAAATTTAACGTCATTCTGAGCAGTGTTTCTCCTTCTACAGCGTTTTAAACTGCAACTTTAACTATAGACACCCTGTACAAACGGATGGTGTAAATGTAGCTATTTAGATGTGTCAGTGCGCCCTTAATGTTTAATTACAGTGGGGATTATTTCGTCCATTATGCCACGAAAAATTTTATGACAGACTAGTTGGAACCAAATATTAATCACGGAGCGATCGGAAAACCGCACCGGCCGATTTTCTGCACTCTAATTATTCTCCGCAACTCACCTCGTAACCTATCACCTGCCTAGTCCACAGGCCGCTAAGACAGCGGTTTATGTGAATACGTTTTTGTAAGGATGTACATACATCCACACTTCTGTTACGTACCTTGGAATTTCAGAAGGTAGGTATTATTCTTTGACCCACAAAGAGCACAAACAATTTATTAAATCCTCTAATGAAACTGATGTAATCTATGGGCCCCCGAACATGTCTAGCACACTTTAACAGATCACGTCGCATAGTAACTGTACAATAATAGTGATAGTCAGTCGCACTGGAGATCAGCTGCATCACGTTCATTGATGCATATCGTTTGAGCTGCCGCCAATCAACAACGGCAACTAGTGGCAGTTCTTGCTTGCTTGAGAAATCAAATAGATGAGTAGATGCCTAACCGTTGGTATAAGTAGACCTACATGGGACACTTCCAGCTGACAGCGACAGAAACTCCAAACTCCGGGTCGCCGAGACATACCAAATTCAACTTCGTGGCTGTATGTCATCTCATGCTACAATACTGCAGGATGTCCATTGCGAAATATTTTACTAGTACTGTTGAATATATTGACATTCGCAAATAGATTACCGTAAATACTGTCGTCTTGCAACGTCATTAACTAAACTTCTACCAGCTGCTAGTAGGTCTCTGTTTATAACAAAAAGTAAAGCCTTCCTCAACCTGAATGCTGATGTGAATACCCCAGAACTTAACCCAGTGCTGTTAGATCTGGTATGCGCTTACCTATCTTTGCCCGATGCGTGGGATTAATTGAATTTTCATATGGGATCTGCAAGTTAATGAGGACTCCGAAACACAGAACAGCTTGAAATTTTTCGCATTAACAAATCATTGTCAGACGCGAAAGAAGCGATAAATGGCAGAAAAAAATTCTGGGTTGTCTGTAGATTAAACCGCAGACTTTTCATGCTGGTTGACTGACACTCGACCACTATGCCAAAGTTTAAGGGCCTTAGTTCTCTCACTTAAGCTCTGCCTTATATGATACGTTCCCACATTTTTTTTTTTTTTTTTACACATTGTAACTTACATTTGTATCACTCTCCTTTCCAGACATGACTCCTTCGGATTGTATGAGAAAAGAAATTAACCAATAAAAAACAATAAATCGCTGGTAGGTAAGCTTGTAATGATAAAGATGTCAAACTAAAGCATCAAAATGGGAACGAAAAACATTTTAAAAAGTTGTTCTTCAGCTCGTTCTTGTCTTCTTGAAGGCACGCCATGCAATGATACTCATTGGAGATAGGAACTTAAGTGTCCTACTTGATGAAAATGACACGAAACTGAATGAGAACAAATAAAAAATTGTACTTCTATATATATTTTACGTAAAATGAAGCCTAAGCATCTCTAAAAGTGTTTTCTGTAATAAATGTCACATTTCCTATGTAAAATGTGATGTTATATCATCAAGTAATACCGCAGATCATACGTTACAGGAGACTTTGTTCCCATATAGCAACGGGAAAAATGTCCCATACGCCAAGCGCAAAAGTTTCCTGTTCCGTCGGTAGAAAACGTGTTACATCCGGAAAAAGGACTCCTATTTGAATGATAATTTCTTCTTAACCCACTTCCAAGTATTTTGGTCTGTGCAGGTGTGGTGTAGACTATGGTCTCCTCTACTGATAAAAGACCACACAGGTAGCATGTACCATATTTTGTAACATCAAATGCGTACAACGGATGTCATTAAAATCAAGATATACATTTTTCTGTTTCTAGCCTGTTTGAAAAAGGAGAGTAATGTTCTTCTCAAGGATAATGGTGGTCACCCTGTTAACTATCATTTATAATGTTGAGAGTGGTCCAGCGGCCTTCTAAATTTACCATGTCATCTTGGAAGCTTTTGTTTCGATGCTGAGTGAGATAGAGATTATGGGCAAAGCCACAATACTGCTCACAGTTATTTGCCATTTTGAGTGCTTCTAGCAACAGACCACGTTCTATAATCTTCCTGGGTGCATTACATCTTCCTGTCTCGTGGCATCTGAGTATATGTCCTGCATTGTCGACGATGATCATTTTGGTGGTCCATATGCAATGGTGTGGGGAGGCGTAATGTTGAACAGGCGTACTGATCACAACAAGTCTTTAAACATGGTTTACTCACCACCAGTCAACGTTATTGTGACACATGTGTGTCTTTTCAGGGGGTGGACATCTCAACTGTGAAAGAGTCAACAACATGGACACAGCTTATTCCGAAGAAAATGTATTCAAACTAATGTATTTTTTCGATGAAAGCTTATAGAAAAAATATATAAAAATATCAGTTCCTTGTCATAAAGCATCATGCGTTGGAACTATATGGGATATTAACACCCACTCTCTGTGTTCCTTTCACAAGAGCGCTTAACTCACAAACAAACTCAATGGTTTTGGACACAATCAAAGCGCATTCTGACAAATAAATATGAAAATAATTCTATGATTTAAGAGGGAGTTCTTTACTGGTTCTGAACACTTTGTTGTTTTTGCTTTGTATGACAAATATTACGCTATTTATTATATTGAATTTTTTATGTTTCAGTTTGATAAACAGGCTAATTACTTCATAAGGGTCTATATTACACACATGGTCGTTAATTTGCCAAAAAATGCATACTGTGTCATTTCGATTGTACGTACAGAGGCAGCTGTAAATGTCAAAACTTGGTTTTCTGGAGGGAATACCTCAAATATTTACTCAAATTGTTACAATCTACTTTGTCGACAGATGATATTGCAGAAAGTTTTGAAGATAATGATTAAACTGGTATGTTCCCACTTTGTGAAAGTATAAGACGACAAAAGATTTGTGGGACATGGGACAATGGACATTATTAGTGTGTGTGTATGTGTGTGATCGCATCAGTTTACACAGTTCAGGGGAAAATATCTTTCAACATATTCAAAGGAGTATACATAATTTTTTGGCCTAGAAAAATTCTAACTCTCCACATATGACGCCGTTCTTACGCAATTCAAGTGAAGCTTGGGTAATTTTTCGGAACTACCACAGTATTCAAAAATATCTTTGAAAGTGGTGCCATTTTCACGAATTCAAAAAAAGCTTACGCAATTGAGATTGGCTGCCCAGTTTTAATGCACATTCAAATACTATGTTGTGGTTCCCTGCTTCGTTTTAATGCCACTAAAATACTTATTGCATAATGATGACGTCAATGATAAGGATATGACATTTATAAGGATATTACATCATCAATAGGAGGAATCTGATGCTACTTTCTGAGTTCTGTTTAAACAATGTGACGATACTGATAGTAGAAGTAATGGAAATGCCTGACCTCTGACTCCCAATTAACAGATACATTTAGCCTTCGTTGCTAATTTCCTGCTGTCTCGACCACAGTCAGCATGGGACTCTCATCTGGCTGGGGTTTCTGATAGCTAAATGGAAAGTTAGGAAGCAACATGGGAATTCAGCAGATCAGAAGTTCGACAGGTCCGACAGAACACTTGAACACACTATTCCACGAAAACAAATGGTAAAGCGAGGTAATCCCTTACTAGCTAATTACGATTTATTCATATACACATGCCTGTGAACTATTCTTGCAGGACTATAAGAAATGAGCAAGTAATTCCAACTTGTACGAGCGTTTTGATAATGCCTGAAGCCCCTAATAAGAGAGATAGCGCACTGAGGGATTCGACGAAATAATTAATAGGCACAAGAACTGAGGAAGTTGAAGCTCAGGGAGGGGCAGTAGAAAGTACTATTATGAAAGCACGGCTAGCTTCATTGCGGAGACTGACTGAGATAAAAACCGTTGCATTTCTATTTCATAAAGGAGGCTGCATTAAGGTAAATTCGAAACAGAACTAACCTAAACTATGAGGTCCATTGTTGCTACTAAGAGTAGTATGCATGCACAAGCACACCTATAAATTGTGGCAGCACCTTCCCTATTGAAGATCACAAACCGACTCCAACTAGGAACTGTGAATGACAGGACGAAAGGGACTGCCATCAGTTTTGTTAGTGCAGCCACTGCACCTCAGTATGTGTCTGCCTGCAGAAGGAAGCACCTATGATCAACCTAAACTGGGTGAAAGTTAAGATTTGTTTGAGCCTGTAAACCCAGCTGCGACAGTGCAGAATGTGAGGAGTTCCTGGAGTGGTGGCAATTTTACAATAGAGCAGGACAAATCAGTGTCCCTGTACTACAAGGAAGCTGTGGCAAGAAATTCAAAGTAACAGTTCGACCAGCCTTTGTGTCTGTTCACCATCTTGTGAATTATTAGGAATAATCAAATTAATGCTCAGAAAATTGCTCTACCCCCATGAGAGTAGTAAGTGCATACACTGAGCACAGTAGGCATGTTTTTATTGCACACCTTTTTTGACAAATCAATGAAATTAATTTTACTTTAAGATGAATTAATTAAATTATTTTTCTTTTAGTTTTTGATTAATTATGTTTCTCAGTGTTTTCAGGTGTTACACAGATATATTTTTCAGGTCCTACACAGATATATTTTTATCCCTTTCTGAGGCAGATGCAGATAATTTATTAATTAATATATTAACTTATTCTTTCGATAATTTTCACTTTCCTAGAATGTGTGTGGCAAGCTATTCAAAAATCTAATCGAAACATGCAATTCCTTTTGGACTGTTGATAACAAAGTCACAAAAATTTTTTGTTACCATTTTTGTTATTCTCACTTTTATCATTATGATAATTTTTATTTCCAGCTATTTCTTCACCATGAATAACTGCTAATCTACGGATTACATTTCTAACATCACTCATCCAGATACATTCAGTTGGTTTTTCTGTATATTTTTATGTTAAGAGTTCAACTTCTTCTGCATGCAAAAAATCTGAACTCAAAGTATTTGTACTAATCTTGCAAAATTTTCTTCAGACTCTTCTTTTATCACATTTCATATTTTTTTACGTTTACTTCACCTTACTTTATTTGAATTATTATTAGAATATAAAGGTACTGAATTGAATAGTATATCTGCATAATTTGATAAATTAACATTAAATTTTTATCTATATCATCCATAGCACTCTGTCTTTTAGTTAACAGATTCATTAATCCACCCGTACCTTCATTTTCCACTGATAGTTAATTTATCTCCATAAGAGTCTGCTGATAAGTTACCAATATATGTAATCATACCAAAGGTTTCAATCCAAAAACTTGTTCTTCACTATGAGTAATATATTTTAACATTCTGCCACTTATATTTTTTAACATCATCCACATTCTCTCTATTCTCATCATTAAATTTTTCTCCTTTTTTTCTCTTCTTTGTACTGAGTCATTGCAGCATCGTTTGTGACTCACTTAATGTGTTGTCACACTGTTGAATTTCACATTGTTTTAATTTTTTCACTTTAAATTTATTTACTGCAGCTGTTATTCATGATTCACTTAATATGAAGTCATACATAGCAGGGTTACCTTGAGACCATTCATAATTTTGACTTTGCTGTCCTGGTAATTCTCTGCAATGTGGAACCATTTGTTTTTCAGCTTGTATATTTTCATCAGTTGATTTAAGAACATTATAAGCTAATCCTTCACGTCCTTGTGTTACTTTCTCAGTTGCATCAGTACCATGATGATCTTCTTTTTCATATTTTCCATATTCAGTTCTTGGTTGTTTCTTTCATTTTTTAAATTCCCCTTTTAATTCTTCAGTTCCTTTTCTATTTCGTTTAGCTCTTTTAACAACCTCTGCGTCAAATTTCGAAAACATTTACTAACTATAAGAAACATTAATGAAATTAAATTATACTTTTAACACTTATGATGAAAGGTAATGCATTCACCTCTTAGATGTATCAAGAAACTATCAACCACATGTATCTGGCACCCATTTAGTTTCCTCACTAGGCCACAAACGATTGGTATAATTTTGACCAATGTTTTCTAATTTTTCATATTCTGTTATATAATCAAGAGCTAAATTCATTTATGTGTTCAAGTAAAATACCGTCATCATGGTCTAATAAATGTGCAATGTCATCTATTAAAGGGCTTGTTTAAAATGGATAAAAAACATTAGGTTAGGATATATTTTATATGACATCAGTATTATCCTTCATTGTGTGTTCTAGTTGTATCTACTGTAAGAAATACAAATGGATCTTTCCAACATTTACTACACATTTCCTTTCATTATCGAACTTCAAATCTCCACCAACAATTTCATGGTAAATATGATTTAAATTTTTTTCATCCTGCCTAAAATTAAAAAAAAATTTAGATTATCTCTGACTAATTGTTTGGATATTTTAGAATATGTCTGAGATAAATAAAAACAATGTACACCTTTATGTCTACATGTAGTAAAATATTCGCTAACTACACTTCAATTTTCAAGAATTAAATCATCAAATACTACAAGATAATTACCTGGGAATTGATCTAGTGCTACAGTTTTATGATTATTCTCAGTAAACTTGGTAATTTCTCATTATTTTTATCTTCAACTCTTTTTGTAAATTCTTTAAGTTTCTGCTTATCTACACTTTTTGAATAAACGTAAAAGTGATTTATTTTATTCCACTTTAACAATTCTGTAGTTAGAATATAACTGTCAATAATTAATGTTGTTTGCCACCATCCACTTGCTCCTATTATTGCTCACCAAATAGAATTTGTAAAAAAGTTACCATGTCTATTTTTTGATTTCTTCTCTGGAATTCTAATTTTAGTATCACAGTCAGATTTAATTTAGTTAAATAAATTTTTATTAATATTAAATTAGTCACTTATTCAATTGAGTGATAAGTCACCTGTTCTCAAAAAATTATTGACTGTACCTATATAAGAAAGTTATGGCAGTGTTGCACTAGTCGGTTTTTATACACCTTTTGTAACTTCATATATTACATCCAAAAATATTAAATTGTTCTGTGATGGAGAAAAAACACCAAATATTCACACTGAAGCAGAAAAAAATTTGAACAGGATTATTATTGAGAGTGATGAGAAACTATATATGGATTGTTGGGGCCACATGTAGTAAGCGTTGCTTCACGCAGTGGAGAATGACAAAACACAGGCATGACCAAGGCGTTGCAAAGTAGGCAGGCACAGATAGCCTTGGTGGCAGTAGCAGTCTACCAACAGGCTGACGTAAGGATGCACACAGACCGAGCGAAGCCTGGAGAGTGCTGAGTAAGGGGAAGTGAGGCCAGCGTGCTAAGTTACGCTGCAATATACTGTGGGAGTAATAACAAAAAGCTGCCACCGAGGGTAAGAAACATCCTCCCGCCAGATATAAATAGTGGAGCACAGGTAGCAACAGACAGAAGCCGTTAGGAAGCAGTTCGGATCTGAGGACGCACGTGGTCCATGTCCGAATGTTCAATCTCCATAGGTGATGGTTCTGGAAGTCTGTTCCAGCTCACAGGAGTCATCAGTTCACCGCCAGATGTTAACTTCAGCTCAGGAGATCGGCCCGAGTTCAGTCGGCACCATGGCTGACTAACTACAGCAAGAACTTCCAGCAGGACTGGCCGCAGCGCGGTCTTGTTCACAGATGCTGCCGGGGACTGACACCCGGACCTCACGGCAACCTGGTCCCACTGCGCGTGGTCCGTCCATGACGGGACCTCGCGGACATCATGACTGACGGCCTCCCAACCGCCTGTGCAGCACGCGTCAGCAGCTGACCTCACGGCGATGCTGCTCCGTGGGCATGCCTGTACTGTGGCGCCGAGTTCATCTCAACCACAGGGCATCTTGGCTTCAGCGGAGCACTGGTGGCCTGAGGCTTCCGAGGTCGATCAGCGGTGCACATTTCACGCATTGTTGGAGAATCTACACAGCAGAAGCCAGGGAGAGGAAAAAGAGAGTGAAGAGGGGTTGGTTGAATGCAGATGGGAAGTTGCTGAAAACAAATTTTGGAACAGCGGATAGAGACGATATTCAGGGTTTGAACAATTCTTTAACAGTTATTTGGGACAGGGAGGAAAGCATAGGGAAGTTAGTGGATATACACACAAGAAAGATATGGGGATTAGGTACAGAGTTGTTGAATGTGACATGTGTGGTGTGTGGGATGGCTACAGGGTTATGAGCATATATAGAACAAACACAGAAATTATTGAATACGGATCTGGAACAGGTACAAACACAATTGGATATAGTGGAAAGGAAGCTGGAAATGGCTAAATTGCTGTGGAACTGGTTAACAGCATTGGTGACGCACGAGTGAGGATGGATGAATTGCAAGAGGCAATACATCACACATTGCACCGGCAGGTGAGTGTGATGTTGATGTCACCAGAAAAATTCAGACGAAGTCTGAAGCAGGCAGAGGAAGAGTTTCCAGAAGGGGTAGAGTATGTAGTGCCGACAATTGAAGCAAGTGTGTCACTTTTTTATCATATGTCTAGGATTACAGTAACAATGGATCTAGTTAAGATGTATATAGAGATTAGATTTCCAGTAACTAGTGAGGGGAGACAGTATCACTGTTACACAGTGCATCCTTATCCGGTCAGATGGGAGTGCATGGGGAAGGCCGTACAGTTCAGGACACAGGAGGTTTTATTAATTTCTAAGGAGGAGGATACTCATGCCACTATGTCGAGTTTAGAGTTGAGTAGATGTCTAATGGAGTCAGTTTCCATTTGCCCATCACTGGTTGTTTTCACGGGCAAGGGGTCGTGTGAGATCCAGTTATTTAGGGCAGAAGCAGAAGCTTCGGAGTGTCAGAAAATAATAGTGAAGCCTACGCCACATTTTCAGCAAGTTGGAAGGCATTGGTTGTATTCAGTATTCGCTACGGAGAGGATATCAGCCAAGTGTTATGACAATGGGAATTGGACAGCAACCACGGAGATGGAATTATGGGACAGTGGTTTGCTAATCAACGGGACAAATTGTGAAATAGCAGGGGATTGTTTCAGCTTACCAGTGACAGTCACCAAGGTTACAGATACTCATCTGATGTTGTACTGGCCAGATGCGTCATTCAGCATCACTCCAGGAGAAAATTTGATATATATTAACAACACCTTGGATGCTACCTTATTGCAAACAATAGATAAACTAGTAGATTCGGAGAAAGGTCATATTTCAATGTAGCAATTATTAAGGCATGTGGAGGAGTACGATACCAGGCAGAAACGTAGCATAGTGACCATTGGTTTTTCAACCAGTAGTATTGCCGTGTTGATTGTATTTATCAGTGTGGTATATGTCTTATTAAAACAGAGAATTCAGCATGTTAATGCAAGACCGCTCCATGAGATTCCTGTAGAATGGATTACCAGTAGGGCATGAGTCAGGGCAACCTGGATGTATACAGGGAAGAAGTAGAATATAGGATAGAACTAGAGTTATCGTACAGGGTAAATTCGGGGACAAATTTAATTTTTAGGAGGAGGCAGTGTTGCGGCCACTTGTAGTAAGTGTTGCTTCAAACAGTGGAGAATGGCAAAACAGAGGCACGCTGGCGACTGAGGCTTTTCGAAGTAGGCAGGCACAAATAGCCTTGCTGACAGCAGCAGTCTACCAACAGGCTGACGTAAGGACGCTCAGAGACCGAGCACTGAGCGAAGCCTGGAGAGTGCTGATTAAGGGGCAGTGAGGCCAGCAAGCTACCACCGAGGGTAAAAAATGTCCTCCTGCCGGATATAAATAGTGGAGCGCAGGCAGCAACAGACAGAAGCCATTACGAAGCAGTTCGGATCTGAGGACGGATGTGGTCCATGTCCGAATGTTCAGTCTTCATAGATGACGAATCCGGAATTCTGTTCCAGCTCACAGGAGTCATCCATTCACCGCCAGATGTCAACTTCAGCTCTGGAGGTTGGCCCAAGTTCGGTCGGCACCATCGCTGACTAACTACAGCGAGAACTTCCAGCAGGACCCCGCATCGTGGTCTTGGTCACAGGTGCCGCTGGGTACTGATGCCTGGACTTCACGGCAACATGGCACATGGTCTGTCCGTGACGGGACCTCGTAGATGTCGCAACTGAGGGCTTCCCAGCCGCCGGTGCAGGAGGTGTCGGCAGCTGACCTCACGACTCCATGGTCGTGCTCGTACTGGGGTGCTGAGTTCATCTCAACCACATGGCATCCTGGCTTCAGCGGAGCACTGGTGGCCTTAGGCTCCCGAGTGCGATCAGTGGTGCACATTGTGCGCATTTGTCAGAGAATCTGCATAGCAGCAGCCAGGCGGAGGGATTTGCAGAGCTGGGCAGGGACAACGAGGGAGAAATTGTAAAGAAAGTCCAATAAATAATTGTAAAACTCCACGGTGTCTCAGTCTTTGGCGCAGCCAATGTGTCTGCTGGTAACAAGTGGTGCAGAAGCTGTAACAGGATATAAAAGATGGTATTGGAACTTTGCTTGTACATGGTGGTCAAACTGTTGAAACTAGTAAGAAACTATTGTAATAACGTTCCTAAAATAATTCCACTTGAGTTCATTAATGTTAATTTTAATTTAGCTCATGGAATGTTTGCACTCTGAACATTTTCATTGAGGCCAAAACCAATGTTGTAGAATGCATTGCTAAATTCTTTTTCCACCCTTAAAACTTTGCAGCAAAACTTAAAACTGTGTGAATTGCATATACAGAAAGTATGGTTCACACTGGCAGCAGTACAGTGATTTGACTCCCCTGCAGAACTTCAGCCAAATTTTGTATTTTGTCACACATACTGTCTGAATTCTGAAAGTTACCTCTCAGCTAATAGGTTCTCTACATTCCCTAAGTTATTCTCATTATTCTTTTTCTTATTGTGCTAAATGGATATGCCCCAAGCATTGAGGTTAGTTTTCAGATTTTTGCTTTTCATCACACTGAGGTCTATTTCTTCGTAAGCTATTTGCCTAAATACTGAGTATTTGTGTTTAAAGAATCTGGTGTAAGTTCAGGTGCTGTCATTTTCACCTACATTTTCTGTAGAAGTTGCTGTCATACGTGAAACCCAATCAGCAAGTGTTCGGTTTTGTAATATATGTCCTCCAACTTGGCAGAAAACCAAGGATACTTATTTAACGTCCGCACCTACAAACACTTAAATTCTTCTGCACTCTTGCGTGACCTTTATATGTATTGCAGTTACATGACCTTGACTTAAAATCTATCATTTTCAAACCAGCACTTCTTTTTTATTGTTTGCTATAATATGATGTTATCCAATGCCACTGTGCTTCCTGTTGTTGTATGTTCCATAATATAAATCTGACATTAATTCATTAATTTCACTAACAAAAGTGCTGATGATAGTATGTGAGGGGAAATTATGTGGGACGATGTTAAATAAAATCTATAATACAAGTGTAAATTTCCTATCCTGTCATATATTTTAAGTACTTAGTTTTATTTTATCACAATGCCAAATTCTATACAATTGTAAGATGATCACTGGATGAATAAATACAACATTGCAACCATATGATCAGTTTTCAGTATTAAAAAAATAATTTCATGTGGATATATCCACCATGCAGACAAAATTGGAAGCAGCGGAAATGCAGACTTACCTATCATTATATGGACATCACCAAGGGACAACACACTGATATTAACAAAGGTTCCACTGTACCTCAGGACACCTTGATTGCTATCCAGCAACAGCCTGGAGTATGGAGGGAAAAGGAGTTGCTGTTGGAAGTGAGAGCATATTGTCTAATAATGTAAAGCTCTACTAATTTATTTTCCAATGAAAAAAATTCCATTGCTGCACCTGTACTAGAATCATAATGCATTCCCTTAACTTGAGACATGTATGTGTAAACTTCGTAGTGTCTGAATTTTCAAACCTGTAACTTTCCACAGCATTGTCACGTACCTCAACAAATTGGTATTTTTCACGTCTTAACAGGATCATTGACTGTAGCAAATCAGGGATGTTTAAGTTGAAAATGCTTTCCTTCTGTGTTGTTTACAAGGATGATCCATTAATGTATCACATTCTCTCAGAATGAAACAAATAACCCTTCCTCTACCTCCTCCCTCCTCCCCACCCTGCCAACCTATTTTATCTAAATTAATTTAGTTCAGTTCTCATAGAAGCTACCACCACATTTAACACTGATCCAAATAAAAATATTATCCTCTATTACAGTTTTTTATGCAAAACAAGATCAGAGAGCCATTACATTACTCACTATTACTCATTTGCATCCACAAGGGCTCTTTCTCACAACAATGTAATACCACATGTCTATATTTATGTAGTTTTATAATGTACTCTAAGTTTTGTTTGTGTTGTCAGAGGATTCATAATATAATAGTTCATTTCAATATAAATATGTTACCATGAGAATAGCGAGCTGAAGTTTCAGTGTTGACAAATTCTCCATGAAAAGTAGCAAGGTGGACTGCTCTTTCTTGTCACCTACATATAACTAAACTGAATTATTGAAAAACTGTGTGCATGTGTTTCTTTCTTGTATATATTCCCTCAGGAGATCACTTGTTAGATGATGTTTTGTTTCCTCTCACCTCACACTTTCACATCCCTCGTGAACTTGCCTCCTTTTGTTCCAATTGTCCTGTCTCAGGCAAAATCATTCACTCTGCAGCTGAGTGTGAGCTGCTTTTCAAACATTAATGGAAGACTGAAGTATCCTTACTGGTGAGGGCACTGCTCTAGATAATCAGGTACCTGCATTCAACTCCTGGCCAGTTCACAACTGTGATCTTCCATTAATGTTTCAAATAAAAATCTAACAATGGAAAGTCAATAATACTATGAAAAGGAGATACTGATACTCTTTGTAAAGATACGTTCTGGTACATAAAAGCTTTTAGCCAGTGACCTTTTCAGAAAGGAGAAATGCACACACATTCACATAAGGTAGAACACCTCATACACACAAGTATGCCATACTGCAACAGAAATGTGTTGAGCAGAAACAATGGTTCAGAGCAGGGTGGGGAAGGTGGAGGAACAGTGGGATATCAGTGAGGATTCAGGAATCGGCCCTTCTGGTGGGGCATGCAGGAACTAGAGAGGGCACAGGATAGGGCTGACAGATGCAGCATCAGGAGGCTGTGGGGCAGGGAGAAGATGGGGAACAGAAAGAAGAGAAGCAGAGAAGAAAAAAAGACCAATGGATCAATGACTGAGAACAGCATATAGTGTGGGTGAGGGGAGATGAATTGTGAGATGACAGGTCAGAAGCGGCTGGAAACAGTTAGGTGGAAGATGTGGGGCCAGCAGGTTAGCTTAAGTTGAGGATGGGATGATTTTGGAAGAGGAGAATTTGTTGTAAGGTTGACTCCCATTTGTGCAGTTTAGAAAAGCTGGTGGTGAAGGGGATGATGCAGATGGCCTGGGTTGTAAATCACCTATTGAAATCAAACATGTTATGTAATCCTCATATTGTGCCACAAGGTGGTACACTTTGTTCTTGGCCACAGTTTTGTGGTGGCCACTCATCCTCACTGACAGCTGGTTGATAGTCATACCAATATAAAAATCTGAGCAATTACTGCAGCAGAGCTGGTATATAACACAGCTGCTTTCAAAGGAGGCCTGGTCTCTTTGATGGGGTAGGATAAGCCTGTGACAGGACTGGAAATAGAAAGTGTTGGCCGAGTGGATTGGGCAGGTCATGCACATCGGTCTTCCACAGGTGAGGGGTTGTTATTGGGAGTGGCATAGGGATGCTCTTGGATACACAATGTATCTTGGGAAAACTATTTACTTCCCCATGGTAAGGACTCACCTGCTTTACAAATGTGTGTGTATGATGACTGTGGCATGAATAAAAGATTATTTCATAACAGTATGCTGTAAGGATATCGACCAGCCAGAAGTTGACACCAGATGGCAATAAAAGCTCCACAGGTTCCAAATGGAATTTTATGGAAAATCAATACTCACAGGAAAACCCTTTACCTACCTCATAAATGCAAGGTACCCCTCTCATGCAAAGAATCTTTTAGCTTTGTTCCCTAACAGTTTAATAGTAATTAAAAATCAAGTTCATTATAACAGTTTAGAGTTCCCAAGACTTGTGTGAACATACCAGCTGAAGGCACATGAAGATGGAAATTATTCTAAAAGTTTTCACATATCGCCATGAGACTTTCACATATTATAAACTGTTTGCTGCATGAGGTCCAATATTTTAATTTTGAAATGGCTAAATTTCAACTCACCACACAGAGGAGATACTGAGTTGCACAGGCACAACAAACAGACTGCTATACATCTGAGCACTTTTGGCAAAAAGGCTTTGTTCATGATCAGACACAGTGCTCATTTGTGAGAGACCTGTGATTGCATTAAGATGTGTCTGTGGGTGTATGTATTTTTTAGGTCAGAAGAAGGTGCTTTGGCCAAAAACTCACATGTATAGCAGTATTTTTGATATGCCTATCTGGGACTCAACAGCTCATCTATGCGGTATCATCAATCTATCCTTTTCTTAATATAACTGGTATTCCATCCTGAATTATCCAGTGTTCAATTTTAATTTTGAGAGTCCTTTTGCACTGCAGTGCATTTTTGATTAAGCAGAAAGAATACTTGTGATGAAATCATCTTGGGTGTTCAGTGTAGAATTACAGATTAAGAACTACGTACAGGATATACATCATGAGATGGCACTGACAGTTGTCAACACTAGTTCACAACTCAGGCAGCCACGGGTACTGAGAAGGATATAGGCAGCACTTTATAAAACAGTCGGATTTTTGTGATGGGTGAGAGCTGGGACCATGTAGTGTGTATTTTTACTGAGAAGCAATACAGCACCATTTGCAAGGTGTATATAACTACGTAACATTGCTAGGATGACCATTTCATTAACAATTACTTATCAAGTCATGAGCTTTTAGTGGTACCCCTTTATATTTCCAATGAGTAATTTTAATTGTGTAAAATTGGCAAGGTAATCAATAAGAAACAAATTCTGCAAGGATATACTTTTATTGACTCAGTAAAATTCTTATAATTATCACAGACATCTGAATAAAACAAATGTGGGAATAAGTTGTAAGTGACCTACTGTCAGATATGTGTTGTTCAAAATAGTCAGTCAACTGGCTTTCAATGCTTACTAAATGAAATATTAAACTCTGAAGACTTCAAGAATACAAAAACGTTTTTCCCACTGCATCCAAAATTTAAATCTTTCTCAAAAGCTTTGAAAAAATAAGACAATTTGGTATGATTATTGTTTCAGGGGGCCAAACACAGATAATAGCATGGCTGCAACATATTACAACACTCATGGCTAAAATACTGAAAAACAGTATTTGCTTAGCTTAATGTATCAGGTAAACTCAAAAAGTAAAAAAAAAAGAATCTACTGAGTACATTGAAGTATGCCCTACATTGGGTGTCAAAATGTAGTAAATTAGGATAGGGATATGACATCACATGGGCATTATGTAAATCAAATCAAATTCCTGAACACCATAAATTTAGTAAATTGGGAATAGGATCTGCAAATACCATTGATTAAAACATGAGATGTTAGTTATTACATTAACATTCATTCATATGCACTGAAACACATATGCTACAAGCTATCAGCTCTCACAGGGCTCAGAGTAGATACATACTTTTTGTTCCATACATATACATATACAGTGAGGAGAACCTCACAGATGTGGACTACTGCAGAGAAAAAACACATAGATCATTTCTTATGGACTGTCACAACAGCCTCAATAAATCTGAAGGAGAATATTATTCCACATGCTGTATTTAAAATTGCATTGAGGAATAGTGCAACTCCTGTAAATGTACTTCAGTTTAACAGTATCACCTCTTCAGTGGAAAGAAAATAACCAGCAACAGCAATGTTAATAATTTAATAGTGCAAAGCTATTTCCTGGGTGGTTACACCAACTTGGAAAAAAATTTCCTGAGAATTTCAGGTGCAAGGAGGATGATTGCATCAATACACTGCTGACAAAGTAATGGTAAGAGGAGAAGATGGGGTAGGGGAGGCAGTGGCAGAATGCTACAATAATGTCTTTTCCTATCTCTCAACTGCACTATATACCAGCCACAAGCAGTAGTTTAACTAAGTTTTAAACATCACTAATTTATATGGGATACTATTCATATAAGTAACACACTTTCAGATATTAGGTAACTGGAAATTTGCAATTTATAAAATTCAATTTCAATGCTACATTAAAATGGAGAACTCCTTGGGATTTTATAACATTCCTGAAATTTCCAGAGTTTTTCCTGGTAAAATCTACGTAGGTACTCCAAAAGCCACCATAGGATCCACGGCAGAGGGTACCCTGCACCAATACTTGTCATTTCCTTTCCTGTTCCACACTTACTTCTTAGCAGTTTAATTAAAACATTTAAAATGTGGAAACAAATATAATTATTGGAAGACTCTGAGGCAGCATATTTCCAGAGAGCACCCACAGCAGTTGAACAAAATCGTACTTCATGTTACAAATAATGAACCTTCATGTTCCTATCAGTGCTAAATATGTGACAAGAGTTTTACTTGGAAAAGAAATTTAGAACTCCACCAACTGAGGTGTACAAGCTTGTGAAGACATTAATACGGGTTAGAGATGTTGCTATATTTGAAGAATCACTGCAAACAGCACTCCAGAAGCTCTATAGTGATACACATACATCCAAATTCAGTTATTATTTGAAGACCTACTATGAAAAAAATGCTAACTGTTGGGCATAATGAAGCAGCAGAAGAGGTTGAAGTGTATTATATACACATCTGAAGCAGAGTCAAAAATGTGTTGGATTGATTGTTTCCAAGCCCCACCATCAATGAAGTGTGAAATCTGAAGATCTGAAGTTCTCTAGTGAATGTCAATTTTTGAAGTGGAAAGAGAAATTGAACATACTGCACAATCCTGATTCATCAAACACCACGGCATTGTAAGTTAGTTGATGATTGCTCAACCTGTAAGTATGTTTGCCATCATTCAAGTCAGGTTCTCTCCAAAGTTGAAGATATGAGACACCTCAAAAAGGCAGGCAGTAAAATTGATGGAAAGTGCCCTGCAGAGATGAAAGTCCTCTATAAGGAAAAAAAGTGCCTTGTTAATTTTGTGTCCACTCATGCTGGATATTATCTAGACCTAAGTCATTTGAATGTGACACCACAAGAGCATAGTTGCAGACATTGCTGTTTGAATCCTGTTTCCCATTGTTCATGGCAAAATTTAATCAACAGTGCAGGATTCCAATTCAGAGAGAGTATATCTCGCAACATTGCAGGACTTGCATAACACTAGAGCTTCTTATAATTTGGCTTCAAAGTCAGTCAGACATCAACACGATGCCATCAGAGTAGAAGCTTGGGTACAAGAAGTTCAGGAAAGTGATAATGCGTGTGTATTATTTTATAAGCCTCAAGAAATAATCACTAACCAGCATGCGAAATTGAGAAGTGAGGATTTCATGTTGGTAATAATGAACACTGCACAAGATGAATTATTGGCAAAATATGGAAATGATTATATTTGTGTTGATGGGACTGGTGGTCTAAATGCCTATGATTTTGAACTTACCACAATACTAGTACTGGCTGACAAGAGACAAGAATATCCATGCGCTTTCCTCATTTCTAACAGAGATGACAGTGATGTATTAAATATATTTTTCAACTATATAAAGTCTCAGGTTGGACAGATTTGCCCCAATGTATTTATGTCAGATCTGGCAGAATCCTACAGTATCACTTGGAATGGAGCAATTGGGTCTTCTACAAAGAGACTTGAATGGCACCTGGCATGTGAATAGAGCATGGACGAACAACATTAACAGTAAAGTTCTACATAAGGACCAGAGAACTGAGGTGTACAAGCTTGTGAAGACATTAATACAGGTAAGAGATGTTGCTATATTTGAAGAATCACTGCAAAAAGCACTCCAGAAGCTCTATAGTGATACAGATACATCCAAATTCAGTTATTATTTGAGGACCTACTATGAAAAATATGTTAACTGTTGGGCATATTGTCACATGCAAGCTGGACTCAATACAAACATGCACCTGGAGAGTATGCACAAGGCTTTAAAATATGTACATGCTAATGCAAAGCAAGTGAAAAGACTGGACAAAGGTATATCTGCACTGATGTCATTTGTAACCACAAAGCTGTTTGATGAGCTTACTGTTATCA
Source organism: Schistocerca serialis cubense (assembly GCF_023864345.2). Lineage (NCBI taxonomy): Eukaryota > Metazoa > Arthropoda > Insecta > Orthoptera > Acrididae > Schistocerca > Schistocerca serialis. The sequence continues at coordinate 531,607,890 of NC_064640.1, forward strand.
TGAGAGGAAAGGTAACTATTACAATAAAATACATTTGTGCTAGGCACAAGTCTGTTTTAATGGATGACTTCATTACTAAGGTAGACAGTGGTTGGGAAGTACCTTCTTCAAAATCAAACGATATCTTCCTTGTGAAGGACAATGACATTCACTGCAAGTGTAAATTAGTATGCAGTAAATGCGAAGTGCACATTCATCAGTATTCTTGCACATGCATTGATTATAATATTAAATTAAATGTATGTAAGTACATTCATATTGTTTGCCAAACAGAAAAGAAGAGCAGAGGTGAGATTCCATGGCAAAATCATGTACTGTCAGATGCACTTGTTGTTGATGCTGAAGATTTGTCTGCGACTGATGAGAGGGAAGCAAGTTGGGCACAAGTAAGCACAAATACTAGCTGCAACAACCCAGAAGCATTGTCAGATGAAAAGAAGAAGACTGTCTCAATGTTTCCAGAAGTCATTGCTGGCATGTCAACTGCTAAAGTTAAGCTAGCCAAAAATTGGCGATGACGTTGAAGGTAAATGTAGGTGCTGTTAGAACCCATCATCAGCCCTTTCATCAGCACAGAAAGGAGTTGCAAGAGGAAACTTGTGCCACAGAGGAGGCTGTTTTCGACAAAGAAGAGGAAATCACTACACCACATACCTATGACTGTTCCTGATGAAGAAAAAAGCCATAGATATTGAAAACACTTCTTGGTGAAGGTTTGTACCACTAATTAGCAACCATTTCATGGCAATATTTTACAAAAGGCGTTCAAAAAGTTTAGCGCAGATGTGTCTAATTTTTTTATTTTTTGCAGGAGGAGAATGAAATTTTTTTTTAACATACTTGGAACATTTAGCTATACAGTGAGCCTATTCAATGTAGCCTTCATCAGCTGTGACGTATCTGACCCAATGTTCTTTCCATGATGTAAATGCACTTTTGTAAAATTCTGGGGATTGAATTTTACACCAATGCTTGACACAGGAAATAAGGTCTTTCTCACTATCAAATGTTTTACCGTGCAGGTGGGTCTTCAGATGACCAAAGAGGTAAAAATAAGACAGAGCCAAGTCCGGATTGTAGGGAGGATGAGGAACAATTTTCCAACCCATTTTCCTGACTTTCTCCTACGTCATATGGGCTTTATGGGGTTTGGCATTGTCATGGTGTAGTCTGATGAGCTGACCCTGAAGCTGTGGTCTGTTGGTCTTGGTGGCATGTTGCAGCTTGTCAAATGACCAACAGTAACCATCCTGGTTAATGGTGGAGCCAGGTTCCAAAAAGTCAATGAAAATGACACCACACTGATCCCAGAAGAAGGAGGTCATCACATTCCGGTCTGCTGTTCGTGAAAGTCTTGGTTTCTTCTTCTGAGGGGAATACAGATGATGCCACTCCATGGATAGGGTTTTGCTCTCAGGTCCAGACAAAAACAAGCATGTTTCATCCTGGGTAATGACACCGTCAAAACACTGTTTCCACTCTTCAGTAAAGGTCTTCATGAGACCTTGCACACATTCTTCCTCACAGTTTTCATTTCTCTTGTCAGTAATCTAGGCACCCAACATGCACAGATTTTTCTGTACCCTAGTGACTGTAGCAGTGATACTGCACTACCCAATGACAAATGATTCATTTCAGCAAGCAATCGTGTCATCACACGTATGTCATTTTTGATAATTTGATCAATGTTCTGCTTATTCACATCACTCACTGCCGTTGATGGTCTACCGGATCATGGATTGTCCAGTAGAGAGAAATCATCTTCTTTAAATCTCTGCAACCACCACTGGATACTGCTGCAACCCACTGTGTCCTCCCTATATACAGGGTGCAACTTCCTGTTAATCAATGTGGCAGAGTCATCGCTGGTCTTGAAGAGTCACTCTATCACCAACCATTGTCGCAACCTGAAATCTACTTCACGGTCCATTATGGCTCAACTGTAAATAAAAGAAAATACTTCTATATAACAACTCATAGCTGAAAGTTCCAAGTAAGTTCATAAAAAATTTCATTCTCCTCCTGCACAAAATAAAAAAATTATAGACAACTGTGCAAAACTTTTTGAACGCCCTTTGTAATACCTGAAATGCTCATGTGCCTCCATTCTGGTGCAGTAAGATCTACACCAGTATATATGTACATTGTCTTCCAAGTAGCCATTAACATTCTCTTAAAGTTTGATTTATAATTTATTTTTAGTGCTCAATAATGATGCTGATGGCACCATTTCGATGTCTGACTGACTTTGAAGCCAAATTATAAGAAGCTACAATGTTGTGCAGGTCTTTCAATGTTGTGAGATGTACACCATCTGAATTTGAGTCCTGCACTGTTGCTCGAATTTTGTCAAGAACAATAGGAAAGGGGATTCCCACAGCAATGTCTGCAGCTATGCTCTCACATTCTTGTGGTGTCGGATTCAAATGACTTAAGTCTAGATCATGTCCAACATAAGTTGACACAAAATTAACAAGGTATCTCTGCAGGGCACTTTCCATCAATTTTGTTACTGCCTACCATTTTTAAGTGTCTCTTCCCTTCATCTTTGGAGACAAACTGAGCTGAATGATGTTAAACATACTTACAGGGTGAGTAATCATCAACAAACTTAATGCCACAGTGTTTCATGAATCTGGATTGTGTAGTGTGTTCAATTTCTTCTTTCCACTCCAAAAATTCACCTTCACTAGAGAACGCCAGATCTCCAGATTTCACACGTATTTGATGAGCGGCTTGGAAATGTTCACTCCAACACTTTTTTGACCCAGCTTCAAATGTGCACATCATACACATCAACCTCCTCTGCTACTTCATTATGCCATGACTGTCTTGTGGTGTTGGTGGTGTTTTAAACTTCTTTTCAGAGTAAAACTCTTGTCTCATATGTAGCACTGACAGGAACATGAAGGTTCATTATTTGTAACATGAGATACAATTTCGTTCAACTGGTGTGGGTGCACTCTGGAAATATGCCACCTCAGATTCCTCCAATAACTGTATTCGTTTCAGCAAGTTTCACACTTAAAAGCACTCATTTTAAATGTTTTAATTACACAAACTGCTAAGAAGTACTGCTAGTGTAAGGAACCGTAGTAAAACACATGGACTACAAAAAAGCAGGGAACAAGTATATTCTCACTCTAAAAAAAGTGATGAACATATAGATGCACTACAGAGATCATATTGATGTGCTACACGGGATGATGACGGAAGATCATATCGATGTGGTACATGAGACGACGATCAAAGATCATATCGATATGCTACACGGCATGGACAAAGACTTTACACACGCACTTGGTTGGTGTGGAGGGGGTAAATGGGCAGGACCTGGGCAATTTCCAGGGTAGTCGCTAACATTTCCTCTCAAAATGAACTTAATGTAAACAGTTGTAATGTCATGCTCATCCCACACAGTTTGGTGTTATGAAGTATTTCATGGTCTTCTTCCTAAAGCCTTTGGCACGTTTTGATGTTGATCTGTTCTTATCAGTCAAAATTACAAAAATTTAATGAAAGTCTAAAACAATGAAAAATTCCCAGGTTGTTAGAAAAATCCTGCGTTTTTCCCAGTTTTCTCCCAGATAAAAAATTCCTGGGTTTTTCCTGGATCTTCTGGTTTTCCTGGAGCATATACACCCTGTATTTGTATGTTGTCAGGCACTTTTTACATCAAAAAATACAATACAACCTTCAGACACTGCAAGTTGTTTGTTTAATACGTATTTGTGCCAGACCTCTTTATTGTTAAGCAGCCCTCTGAATTATGCGTGAAACAGTCTTGCAAGCATCAGTCGTAAATGTTTATGTGGTTTTACCAGTTAGCCCCAGTACAAATAAGGCACTTGAACTACTAAAAGCCAAATACAACATGTAAAGAAAACCTACATATCTCAAAGGGGAAGGTATTGAGGGAGATATGGCTAATAATCAAAACTATGCACTGGAGTAGCATCTAAAGTTAACCTTAAACAAAATTTTAATTGGATATAAAATATAAAATGCAGATTCCTCTTCCTCAAGCTCCTTGTATAATGTGTGAAATTCCCCCTTCTCTACCGTGTAATAAGATTTAGTGAAACACACACACTTTGTGTGTTTTGTTTTGCATTTATGTCTCTCTTCTCTAATATAAAAGCTATTCCTGCAAACTGCAAACAATTTGATCCCAATAAATATCATTTTTGTGCAAATATGGACTCCAGCATCCACACATATCATCTACTGCATTGTTTATAGGCACTTTGTGTGTAAAAACAGTTGAAAATAATCTTGTTAAGATTGCAGCCCCACGAAAAGAACAGTTGAGGACTTGAACTGACATTATGTGCCATGACATGATGGTGTCATGATGTACAGTGTGATTTGCCTTCAATGTTAAAATTATTATGAATGTCATCTTCAGTATAAGACATAAAGTAGTTTACTAACCAATTTATACTAAGGAATACAGAATCTTCCAAAAAATTTGTTAACAACAAGAGAATATTTTTATTACACTTTGAAAAATGTGAAGTTATTTTTAGTTTTTAACATTGAGTTACCATTACTATAACTTCATTAAATCCCATCACCAGTGCACCAGGTGTATTTTCTTCTTTGCAAATATACAGCATATTATGCTGAGTTATAAATCCTATAACACAGTCCTGCTGAGGTGGACAAGTTTGTTTGTCAAGTTTGTGTGGTAAACCACTTCTTTCTGATAGCTGATAGACTAATGATCTGACAGTGGGATGTTTCTTTGCTGACTAAAACTTTTGCTCTACTTTGAATTCTGGTATGCTACCAGCTGATCTTTTTTTCTGCAGGGAATACATTTTTAAATTTCCCATCTGATTTGTCAACTCTGTAGTCTGAATTATTCTTAGCTTTACAAATGTATCTTCCCAATATTCCTTTGGATACGTTAGACTCCTTATAGGCATTTCAGAAGATCAAATGGCTGAAACTACCATGTACACTGATTTTATATCCAACTGCTATCTATCAGTCTTTCTAATGTAAGTTCAAACCATCCGAAAAAGGAAGAAAAAAGAGAAATACGTAGTTTGAAATATATTTGCATCAAAAAATAAAGAGGCAGAAGTGGACAAGAAGGCACATAGCTGAGGACACAAAAGCCATAACCACTTATACTGTGTTGATAAATGTAATACATATTGTAAATAAGATTTCATTAGTTTTGAGTTATGAAAAGAAGTAGAGTAGGCCATATCGGAAAAACAGTGCATTCAGTATTCCCAAAAACCAAACTTTTTTATTCTTGTTATTATGACATGCCTTATCATTTTAGTTTCACATTATTATAATATTCCATATCCAATTTGATGTACGGCAGTGGTATTTAGATTGTAAGTAACCACCATAATTTACTGTTGCCCTTAAAGATATAAAAGAAAGTTCCATTTCCGTAAGTAGGCTGTATGGGGTACAGTTACCATAGTTACAAAAGATATTCTGTATGGACCTGAATTAAAATTTAGAACTTTCTAAATATTCCAGGTAAAATATTTTGTTTAAATTTGAATATACTGCATTTTTGTATCAAACAAAATTGTTTCTCTTACATAAATTGAAAGTGGAGGTGGGAGAAAGGAGAGAAAAGGGAAAGAACTATTGATGTCAGCTGCATTGGGACTGTACACCAAACCAAACCAGCGGTGATGAGTGAAAATGTGTGCTAGACTGGGATTCGAACCTAGGATTTCCTACTTACTAGGCAATTGCGTTAATCACTGTGCCACTCGGACACAGTGTTTATTGCAGCTGCATAGTCTATCTCAGTGATGCTAGATTGGAATATGGGTTGGCCAAGTGGTGTACCAAAACAGTCCAGACAATTGCGATAACCATTATGTCCAGGTGGCACAGTAGGTAACACAGCTGCCAAGTAAGCAAGAGATTCCAGGTTCAAATCCCAGTCCAACACACATTTTCATTCATTGCCATTGATTTGGCATACAGTCCTGATGGAGCTGACATCAACAGTTCTGTCCCTTTCCTTTGCTTTCTCCCCCTCCACCTTCAGTTTACAAAATATGTGTCACAGCTGCGGGTTCCTCATGGTGTCTGTTCTTTTCAGCATGGTTGAAAGAGAAGACAGCATGCACTGATATAAATTTCGTTTCTGGTGAAGTTAACAATGTTTTTGGAATGCAATGAAAACTATTTATTTAGTGGTTAATAAATAAATTTTGCACAATTTATGCAAAATTGTAAGTTTACCTTTAAATTCTATATCTCGTTTCTTATGCAATGAAATTTATATGGTGACCAAGTTGTAATTTTACATTTTCACACTGTAACTTACAAAAACGCTTTTGTGGAAAACAAGAAAATTTGGAAAATGTATAGCTCTAAAATGCTTCCACACACCATGTACTTGCATAAATGTCTTAAATCACATACTTTGTGACTGATACCAGAAAAAATCCTACTAATGAGAAAGTGGTACAGTAGGGTTCAGTTGACCAAAACCCTTCCTCCTGGCTTCTTACAACACTAACATAACACAATTTTCACTGTGATTATGTATGTCTTTCTTTATAAAATCAGTTTTATATGTGTTTGCTATGAAATGCAATTAATATTTGTGTCACATGTTCTACTTGCTGTAAGCTGTTCAATACACTTACATATGCATTCTGGTTGAAATACTTTCCAGCATACTGTTTTGACAATGTTGAGTAAATTTTGGTGAGTTATACACCTTCTGATAACAAAGATCTTATTTATGATCACTGTCCCATAATGTACAAAATTCAAGAAGATCTAAAATTAACAAAATGGGCTACATTTGCATTTCTTTTCTTCTAACAGCTGACCAAATATATTTTCATATTTCACAAACAACCCAAAGAAAGTTTATCTAATAATATTCAGCAGTTTTCCCACTAAAGTTTGGTCATAGTAATTAATGCTAGTCTGGCGTATGGAAAATTATCTGCAGATGTCTCCATCATTGGGTTTTTTCAGAATATTTTGCAAGTTTACCTACTGTCTGTATTGATGACAACCTATAATTCTTTTATGTTCTGCTTTCAACCTATGATCTTCTTAATTCTGTATTTATTCAAAACGACAATGTTTTTTTATTACTTCATAACTTTCACAGCATTATTTCTTTGATTTTGTTATTTTCACTCCCATTTTTAACCTGTTGCAAATGCTACGTGTATATGCACGTATACATTATGCATGAAGTCTAGGCTGTTTAGAAATCATTGCATAACATTTGTCTTTGCTTATGTTGACAAGTTTCTGGAGCTCTGGTACTGTTAGTGCAGAAAATTATATTACCATATTTGGATCTTACAGAACTGTTTACTGTTATTTCATATACAACTTCATGTAAGACACATACTAGTTTATAGTGGTAATATCTGAACTGTATAGTTTGCAGACAGATTAAAACCAGTACCCTGAATAGTGTATAATACTGCCAGCTAGTAGAACCAGAGAAGTTTGCAATACATCAAGGTATGCTTAGGTGTACACCTCATGTCACAATATTTGTGCATGTTACAGAGAGAAGGTGGTAATCTTGAGTTATCTGAAAATCAGTCAGGGACATTGCAAGTACCTCCACAGAAACAAGGACTTGAGTATCAAATTGAGATTTTTTTATATATATATATATATATATATATATATATATATATATATATATATATATATATATATATATATATATATATAAAAAACCTCCTCCCGAACAGGCCATGAAGGCCCAATGGTACTGAATGGCCGCCGTGTCATCCTCAGCCAACAGGCGTCACTGGATGAGGATATGGAGGGGCATGTGCTCAGCACACTGTTCTCCCAGTTGTATGTCAGTTTCTGAGACTGGAACTGCTATTTCTCAATCAAGTAGCTCCTCAGTTTTCCTCACAATGTCTGAGTGCACCCCGCTTGCCAACAGCACTCGGCAGACCGGATGGTCACCCATCCAAGTGCAGCCCAACAGCACTTAACTTCCGTGATCTGACAGGAACCGGTGTTGCACTGCAGCAAGTCTGTTGGTAATTGAGATATTAGTATTTTTCCAAATTGCATTAAATTTATTGCCTGAATCACTCTGAAGGGAACAGTTCAGTGTATATTCTGTAGACTGGTTCTGCACACGTAGCACGTAATTGATATAAGTAAGTGTCAACAGAATACAATTATATGTAATATTGATTTATGAATCTGATGGTAGTGGGTATACATATTGTAAAGAATTAATTGGACGCAACAGAAAATTTCTCATGCCATAATAATAATGTATGGTCATTTCAATAAGGGTATGTCAGTCATAGTCATTAAAAATTACTGCAATTACTTCTATAGGTGCAACTGTATTGTACAAGACCTGACCATTAAACCAGAGGTATGAGCCAACTTAAGGAACAACATTATGATTTTAAAAACCTTTCTAAATGATTCCCATTAACTTGATTATGATAGCCCAGCCTTAAAAATGAAAGGTAAATTATGGATTGTGAAAGAAATTTCAGCAATTAATGTGACACAACTTTGCTGTTGAAAATTATTTAACAAAATTGAGTTAGTGACTTAATAAATGTTTATTTTTTCCAGTTTTGATAATACATGTATTTGTGTTCTGGCTACTTTGATATATGCTGAGACATGAAAAAATTTCTGTTAACATATACTATGCACCATTTGTGTACAATTTTATATTGTAATGTGTAACTAATTTCTTTCTTCTTTTACTGCGAAATCTACAGTCCATTTATTCATCTCTGATGTAAAATGTGTCCACAGTGGGCTAAGCATTCAGATTGCTTTCTAAATGTCTTCAGTCAAGTTGCTCATGTCTTAAATTTCAAAATAATGTGAGATGCAGAGTTAACTCTGCTAAAAATCAGGCCATTGTTACACATTTAACAGGAGAATGCCACTGATGACCTATTCTAAAGTACTGTATTACTTATTACAGTACAAAAATAAGTCTGCTGAGTATCAATTTTCACATGTCTTCCAATTTAATGTCCTATTTATATGATTCAGTTGGTGAGCTTCAGTACATTCCAGATAAAATACTTTTTCTACCAGTACATACATATCGATAAGACAAAGCCACAATTACCTACTAGGGAAGGCTATTTTGAGAGATCAATAGATGATAGTCTTCCCCCTAAGATCTTGTATGCTAAAAGGTTACACCCATTATTTTCTTTAGTGTCCTCACCACTGACTGTCAGTAACCTTATTCATTATTGCACATAAATGAATCTGCTGCAAGCATATATACTAGAAAATAAATGGTTTCAAATTGAGACTTGCAGGACACCCTATGTTTTAAGTACATACTTCAATTACAGTTTACTTCTACAATTCCTGATTTTAACAATGTGTCATCTAATTCTTACTCATTTACTAAATATGATGTAAGCAACACTGTAGACTATCTATAAATGACTGATGAAGAGTCACTGAAGTTAATCATTCATCAGCAAGTGATTGATATTTTTGTGAAATAAATAAGTAGATTTTACTGTTGTTATCATAGATATCACAATGCAGAAAATCAATACGTTAATACTAAGGACTGGATAGCTTCAAATGTATGATAAATATTTTTAAGAAATGGTCAGCAAATGATTGCTATTTTTGTGAAATAAATATGTAGATTTTGCTGTTATTACCACAGATATCGCAATGCAGAAAATTAATACATTAATACTAAGGACTAGATAGCTTCAAATTTGTGATAAATATTTTAAAAAATCATCAAGCTTGTGAATGTAATATGTCACCAACTGTTTTCCAAATATGTATATTGTTGTATTTTTTAGAACAGTACTGGGTCATTAACAGTAACATAGTTACTCATGGCAATAAATGTTTTTCATACAATGGAAATTTCAGGTAGGAATATCATTGTAAATACTTATCCATTAAGAGATATTCTATGATATCCTAAAGTAACATAATTTTTCATTTATAATGATATCATATTTGATAACTTTGGTCATTATCAAATAATATATCTTTCAAAAAATGTACAGATAGCCAGAAGGCATTCATGATATGAAGTTTTAAACATGGCTACGTGGTCAGCGACCATTTACAAATTAAAATTAAAGCAATTACAGCCTTCGATTGTAAAAATTAAGTCTTTTGATCTGGTTTAAGCACTTCGATGAGTGACTTCATCAAAAATTAAACATTAAAACTGCTGTGTCACATATAAAATAAATACCAAGCAATAAAACTTTACTTACAATTTTTTTTAAAAAAAAGAATACATTGAAGGCAAGCAACTATGGGCTGCTCACACATGTCAAGCCACAGGTAGCAACAGACTGAATGTTTAATTTCTGATAAAGGCACTCATAGAAGTGCTGAAATTGCTTAAAATTTAAAACCTGATGTGACTTAAGCTCTTACATAATTTCAGCTGATTATACATATGTACAATGAAAATAAATGAAACTCTTATTTAATTTCTCAACAAATAAACCAAACCTACAAATGATATCATACTAAAGGACTCACTTGATAATACTTGTGAAAGGACTGTCTCATTTCAGCAAAACATTTTCGAAACTGCTTGTAAATTTTTCCAGTTAATTGCAATATTTTTACTACTGAGCTAAAGACAGAGTTACAGATCTCATTTGTGCACAAAATGTAACATTCTGAAATTTGGCTCATTATTTGTTGAGAGTATGTGTATGTTGCTCCAACTGGTAAACATAATTTTGTATTTCTGTTGGTACTTGCACAAACAAAAAAACCCACGTAACTTGGAAGACAATTAAGGAACTTGGATTCACATTTTCAATTACTTTGCTGTACATTATATAGATTCAGTAGTCATGATCTCCTAATTATTACATAACATATCAGAGAAATGAAGTACAGAAAAGGATCAGTAAGCTCAAAATTAATTTTGGTTCTACATACCATAGATCAAGTGTCATGTAAGGATGTGAAAAAACTCATTTTCATTTACAGTAATTGTAATAAACATGTCAATGTCGTACACAATAGAAAACTCTTAGGCTATCTATGCCATGCACTGTTAAATAATATAAAACAGAGTATGTAGAACATATTGATGTTATTAACAATACATTCTTAAAAATTCACCAATGGGATAGAAAGAGTTTCCAACAAATGAACTGCTCATATATCTCCACTCTGTTCCTTACTAATACCTAAACTTTTTATTGTTGTAGCCAACTTAATGATTCTGTGTAATAGAAAGTTTTTATGTTGACTATTTTTCTTCATTGTAATTATTCTGTGAACTGAACTTTTGACTGGGGAAGGGTGACTGATTTTATCAAGGAAGAAACTTACAATAATGAGTAGAAGCTGTTAGTTCATCCATTTGTTTGACAATGAATTTACAGAATATAGCTGAATTCACATGAGAACTAATTCGTGCAAGATACCTTAGCAATTGGAAAACTATAGGTTATGTTAGAGATGTTCCCCAAAATATGTTAATGTATGGCATTATGGAATGATATAAGGGAAAGTATTAAACATTTGTTTTAGTTTTAGGTCTTTTACATGTCATTATTGCTTTTGTGAATAAAAAATAGTTCAGAAACATCAATATTTATGTGGAATACTCCTCCAATATAAGTTTATCATGAGCGTGTAATTCCAAGAACCCAACATTTCTATCTGTACTTATTCATGGTGTACACTTGTAAGGACATCTCTTATAGATTCAGAAGTGAATAAGTGAGTATTTTTTACTTTTATGGCAATGAAATGGTCACAAAACATTTACACTGATAAGCCAAAACATTATGGCTACCTGCTTAATAGCTTGTTTGTCCATCTTTGGAATGAAATACATCACTGATTCTGTGTATCAGGGATCCTACAGTTTGTTAGTAGGTTTGTGGAAGCATGTGGCATTAGATGTCTACACAAAGGTCATGTAATTTGCATAAATAACAGGCTGCTGATTTGTGTACGCTGTGATGACACCTGATAGTGACCCAGATGTGTTCCATAGCATTTACATCAGGTGAATTTGTTTATCGAGACATCAACATGTGTTCACTATAATGCTCCTCAAACCACTGTAGCATGATTCTAGCTCTGAGACAAGAACAATTATACTGATGAAACATGACATCACCGTCAGAGAGGACATCAAACATGAAAGGATGCAGGTAGTTTGCAGCTGTCAGCTTGTCTTCAATTACTACCACAGGTCCCATGCAAGCACTGGAGAATGTGTCCCATAGCATAATACTGCTCACACCAACCTGCGTCCATGGCTTTCAGCTGAAATTCGCCACTATGGTGGCATTTGTGGAGACAACCAGTGAACTAGTGTAGCAAAAATGTGATGCACCCAAAAAGCCTACACACTTGTATTGAACAATGATTGAATCCTGATGGCCCTGTGACCACTGCAATTGTAATCAATGTAGTTGAGTCAAGATGTGAACTCATAGGTGTGACCTGCTGCAGAGCTCCACATTCCACAATGTACGCTGAATGTTGTGCTCTGAAACAGTTGTGCATGCAATTGTTCTCTTTCAGCTGAGATGCCACACATCACCATCTATCCTACTTTACAGAGCAGCCAAGCTTCCGAACTCCACATTCTGTGAGTAGTCATGGGTGTCCTACCATTTAGCAACTCATGGTAGTTTCATTGATGTGCTACCTCTTTTCGTAGATGGTCACGTAGCAGATGAGTATTTGACCAGTTTCAAGACACTCATTCTGAGGCTCTGTGTAGTAATAATTCGCCCTTTTACAGTGTTTCTTATCTCAATGGATTTACAAATTTGCAGCCTATATCTTCACCATGGTAATCGCCCATTTGAGTCTGTTCCTTCATTTGTGTCTTCATTACTGCATTAATTTTCTTCAACATGATTGGCAGTGGTCACAATGTTTGGGCTTATCAGTGCATTTAGCTCATGGACATTTTGTTAGCAAACAATGGAAAATCTAATATGGAATAATGACAATATTATGAAAAGGACAGACTGGTAGTCACCATGTAGCAGAGATGTTGAGTTGCAGCCACACACAACAATAAGACTGCTAAACAAATAGGCTTTAGGCTAAAACGCCTTCTTCTGAATTAGGCAACATATACAGACACATTCACACTAATGCAACTCACAAACACACAACCTCTGTTTCCAGCTGCTGAGACCAGAGATGGTGGTCATGTGTGTCTAATTCAGAAGAAAGCCTTTAGCCAAAAGCTTACTTGTTTAGCAGTATTTTTGTTGTGCCTGTCTGCAAGTTAAATCTCCACTATGCAGTAAGTAGCAATCTGTCCTTTTCATGGTATTGACATTTTGTTAATTATTATTTCTGAAATGATACTTGTTTTAGAATCTGTCTTGATATTGGTGTCATCTGTAAATAAAATAAACTTAATATATGGCATGATGTCATTAAAACACACAGAAACAATATCATTGAAGGAACCATGCAGAGCAAAACAGGGTGTCCCAAGAGTAATCGTTAATATTTAGGGATGTGATAGGAATGTTGATATGCTCTATTCTGAATAGTTTCTGAGATAGAACATACTTAATGAAGATTTATTTTTTAACTAGTGGTGTACATATACATGTCTTACCCACCCAACCACTTTGACATTTTATTCTGCCCTAATCAACCTCATTTTTTTCAACCTGTTTGCTTGGAGTGTCTTTCTGCCATTAATCTAGCCCACAGAACATAGAGTTTTCCATGGTGCATTATGAATGAAGTAGTATGAGGGAATGAGTGCATCAACGAGAAGCATCAGTTAACTGTGATTTACACATGCTGACCAAAATGCCAAACAGACAAAGTAATGAAGAACATGCAGGTATGGTGTATATCTATGGCTTCTGCAATGGTAGCACTCATGCTTCTGTCAAACAATGCCATTGGCACCTTTAACATGTCAAATTCCTGATTGTAGATTGTTTACAAGAGTTTTCCACACATTGTGTGAAACAGGTATTCTTTCAAGTTCCCAACCTGTACAAAAATAGCAACATATTGTTGAAATGGTGAAGTGTAGTCCTACTACCAGCACACAGCGCTTTTTGCATGAGTAAATGTTTCACAAATAGGTATGGGGTGAACACTGAATGTGGAGAATTTGTATTAGTTTTGTATATAGTGTGTCCACAATCTCCACATTCGTAACAATGCTACAGGACTTGAATTTTGTCACTGGTTAAATGCCGGTAACCATATGCTTCCATTAATATTATTCACTGACGAGGCCACCTTTAGACATAACAAAATCCCCAACACATGTAATATTCATCAACGCTCCCAGGACAATCCACATGCTACTCTGTAAACCCATTTCCAAGTTCATTTTGTTATCAACGTTTGGTACAGCATGATCAGTAACGTATTTGTAGGTGAAAGAGGACAGAATTACTTGCACTTTTTTCTTTGAAAGTTCGTTTATTGAACACCCTGAGCACTGCAATGTACATGCAGCATCACAGAGCCCTTTCACATTTTACCAAACATGTGAGGGAACATCTCAACTGCAATTACTCTGATTGCTAGACTGGTCATAGTAGTACAATTAACTGACCACCAAGATCACACAACCTCATGCAATAAGATTTTTGTTGACAGGTTGGATGAAGTCTGAGGTGTGTGAACACATGAGATGAACTGCTTGGTCACATCATGGACCCCGCTGTCCTCATTATAGAACCAGGAGAGGCACTCAGACAAGCAACACAACATCTTCTCCCAAGAGCGAACAAATGCTTTGAAGGTGACAGTGGGATATTTGAACATTTATTGTGAACTGTACAACAACCGTAACAACAAGTGTACAATAATGCTTACATATGCATGTGTTAAATATACTTTTGTAAAATGCATGTTGCAATGTTTACTAGCTCTTGTACATATGAACTTTTGCAAATCTGACAATGTATTGAGTAATAAACTAAATAAATAATAATGAAAATTAATTGTGCTCTGTCTAGGAATCTGTTTGGAATAGGACTTACGTCTATATCACATTTTGGGCTTGAGACGATCATTTTTTTGTATCCCTGAATACTGAGCATTCTTCGTGTGACATCATGTATAGTTAATAACTTACCAGTCAGGGGAGGAATATATCATTAATTTTCATTAAATAATCTGTCTCCATTTATTTGGCTGTATATGAACTGTGTTAAAAATGTGATTTCAATGTGTTAAAATAGGATGGTTGAGACTAAAGACTCAACGAAAGTCAGGAACAATGACTTCAGATGAATTCCATAATCCATAGTGAATCCTGTTGAACTTTCCCCTGAATATGTTTTAAAAAACCCAGTTAGATAGCAAAAAGTGTGGCAATTTGTAGCTGATTACCATTTGTCAGATGAGTACAGCAGAAATGTTAACATTCCATTATCATATGTCAGTCTTAATCATGATACTTTAGAGACTGGAAGACACTCTGTAAGGAAAGTGTAGCTATGAAATACTTCCAGATGAAAATTTGAATGGGAGACAATCTTCAGCAAATAACATATGCACTACAGGTACAAGCAGACACAGGTGGAACACACAACCAAGCACCATACACCAGAAAGAATTTCAGTCGAGTTCTTCTGAGATGGAAGAAACTTTCCCCTGGCTGTGTGTGTGTGTGTGTGTGTGTGTGTGTGTGTGTGTGTGTGTGTGTGTGTGTCTGTGTGTGTTGACCACTTATCGATTTGTGCTACGAAAATGTATTAATTTAGTGTATCCCACAATAAACAATAATTTTTTTTACAGAAGTAACTATATGAAAGGCTATTAAAAAAAGTATAGAATGGGCACATAATAAAAGACTTTCCTTTATACACTTTGTAAAATAAAACTGATGTCTGCATTGCAGTTCTTGTTATCAGTGAGATTAAAAGTTATGGTTATGGACAATATTTGTTTCCTATTGCGGTGTATGGGATGACATATGTGTTCATAATGTTAAATTGCATTTTATATTAAATCCGCAAAACCATGCTTTTATTAGATTATATATAGTTTATGTTTGATTAATATTTTAATTTTAACTCTTCAGAATAGTATTATGTGTATGGACATGGATGATGGGGTACGGTGAGGCATTTAATACGACTTTCCAGGCACAGAATATCATCCTTCATCAGATACAAGTTTCTGAAAAAGTCTGTAAGGCTCATGGGTCTCCTGTATCACTGATGTCTGTTGTCTACAGGACTATCTCAAGAGAGTGAATCTGACTCTGGCCACTCAAACCAGCTAGAACAATTAGTTGATAAATAACATTTGTAATAGTTTAAAGAAATTTGCTTATAACACTTATGAAAGTGGAAATGTGATGCTGTTTATTCCACCATGTCACTTCATGACATTAATAACAGAATTCAAGTCCCACCCTCTGTCATTTATATTTGCTTATTTTCTTTGACACCAGAGATGAAAATGACACTCCTACTAGATGTAAACTATTTGAAACATTCATCCTGTCCATTTAAAATTGTGTTTAAATATAACCCATGAGTGTTAAGAAGTCATCATAGCAAAGGCACATGTTCCATATTCCTGCACTGTCAACATCTGATGCTATGTTCTGTCCCTAAAGCTACATTTCATGTAGCCATATGGCCGACTGTGTACACTGCAGTATTTAAGTCACAATACCATTTTCAATTTAGGTATGTTCACATGAAAATTCATAGCACTTAGAGGTTTCTCTGAATTGAATGTGAGAGCCTCATTGTCTTTCTTATGTGGGGTGAAAATAATCCTGTAGCTGCTACAATGAAATATGGGGAAACACCACAGTTTTTCTACAAAAACTGACTGTGTGTGTGTGTGTGTGTGTGTGTGTGTGTGTGTGTGTGTGTGTGTGTGTGTGGACATCTTAAGAACAAATAAACAAGTAACAGAAATTATGATTCTTATATGATCATATTTTTATGGTAATAGGAAAGACACCGTCATCAAATCTGATGAAATTTACCATGGAAAATAACACAGAATACCAATGAAGTGATTTTTCAAATGAAAACATGGTTTAGGATGAGAGAACGGGTACCAATTTTTTGGAAGGAATATTAAGCCAGAGAGCTCATGTTCCAGATATTGCAACAGACAGACTCCTGACTAAAGATAAACAGAACATTTCTATTATATCTAAATCAAATAGACACGTGACAATGCAAGTAGCTAACCATTAAGACAAAAAGGGTGGGAACTCTTTGGTTTCATTGATATACTTACTTCGAAGTACTTTGCATTTTCTATCTGAAATCCCCATCCGTGTCGTCCATGCTTGTTACTTTGAGATTCCAACACCAGGTCAAACGTAACTGTGCCAAACGTAACTGTGCATTCACACTAAAGATAGAGGATATTGCCTAATGAGCTGAATCAGTTACACGAATTCGTGTGTCTGTTCTTTCCAACATGCATGGTATCAATAATAGATTCTGAGAATGGGTTACTTTATTTATACAAAAAGAGTGACAGTTATAATTCAATTTCTATGAGTCAAAAAGACTAGCGGTGAAAAAAGAAATTTAAAGAAGTAGTTACACTACAATGGTTGAAAGTTCTGCTACTGCTTACCGATTTTGACTTGTTTTGCGAAAACTAACCTCTTTAATAAAGCAAACACATTGTGTAATATTCTGAACCAAGTTTCAGAACTTAAATCAAAGCACTAGTTCATAATTCTGCCACTCCCTCCCCCCTCTGCCATAATTTTTGTTATTACTTGAATGTGGAAATAAACAGTGACCAAGCAGATTTTCTTCTTCTGGAAGGCTAAAAAGTATTGAAATGTGCCCTGTTTTGGCTTAGCATAACAACAGATAGGCCACCTCTGTAAGCAAACATACATCAACATTTTTTTCTCAGCATTGAGGGAACCCTCCATGAGACCCATCCTTAATAATCCAGCGTATCAAAAACTGCATTTCCGATTTCCATCCATCCTCAGTGTCCCACTATGTAGAGCCTCCCATTTTAACCCATAAATGCATGTCTATAAGTCCACATGTTATGTTATGCACAGACTACACCACTGCCAAATGGAGCCAATGCTCTCCCACCTATGCCAGCCAACACAGCTTCTGCTGATGCTACATTACCATTGAAATGACACTCCCAGGTCTAGAAGAATCATCCTCCACAAATATTCATTCAGCCCTGGAGCTTCACGCCCATTGGCAAAGTTTGATGACCACTTTTTGGTTGTATCTTGGCTCGAGGTCACAAACAGCACTTGAATGCCTGCATCTGTATAATGTGGCAAGGTAGTGACTTTCCAGAAGGGTTATTTTATTCATACAAAAGGGTACACACAGAAAATTGAATTCCTAGGGGGGAAACCTCCACAACGGTTTTGTTATTTCTAAGCTCCATAAAAAAAGCAAACATACTATACATTATTGGGTGCAAGACTAAAAATGTAAATTGGGAAGTTGAAATAAACAGTGCTTCAGCACACTATTTCTTCTACAAAGCTAAAAAGTATTTCTGAAATGTGCTGTGATTTAACTTGACTATGTCTGACAGACCCCCCACAATATGCACCATATACAACAGTATTTCTCAGTGAGTAACAAAGCTAACTGCATTTCCGGTTTCCCTGCTTTCCTGCTATATGGACCCTCCCATTTATATCCACAAATATCTGTCTATGTGCACTCATGTGACATTATGAACAGGCTCTGTATGGTCTGCTTCACAACCACCTTATAATTCTTTACCCAAATTTGACTCATAGTACCCACACAGTGAAGATCATAAGTAACAATAAATCCACCAAGGTTACCATTCAGAATGTAAAGCTAGCTTACTTGCTCCTGATGGAAAATGATGTTGGCTACTCCTCCTACTGTCATCTAACACATATGTGGCTGTCTGCTGTGACCTTACCAACCAGCACCACTGCCTGATAAGAGTCGAACCCCTCCCAACAATGCAACTCTGGATGAAGTCTTAGATTATACATCACCAGAGAAAGAACACTCCACTGTGTTTGACTCGCATACTTATTTTGAAATACTTTTCATTGTCTGCCTGATCACCTTATATTTAGGTGCTTCATGTGTATGTTTTTTATGTGTGAAATGCATCTCATCAATAATATAATAAAATGTTTTTTTTTTCTTACAGCAGTTCTTATTTAATTGTGGATTATTGTTCCTACAAGTAGTGATACTGAAGAACACAATGAAAGATGATCCAAACATTAAAAGAATGGTTACCTCACCAGCTGCTGTGGATGCCATCTCATCAGAATAGTTCTTTCATGCAACAAAGTAAGAATACCATTCCAATGTCCAGTCAAATTTCAGAGAAGTGCCAAGTAATTCACATGATCGCACCTCACAATCAGTTCAATAACAAGCTGCATTGTGTCTTCCATGCCATGTGGAAACAATGTGTATTTGATTATTTAATTGTGTTGAGCTTATGCTTTAAGAGGATTTGTGTGTAATCATGTATGTTGATACCAAAGAAAGCACACTGACATTTAAAGACGATTACAGACAAAAAGATGTCGTACAGAAAGCCACTTCCAAAAATTATTTGAATAAAAGTTTGAGATGTGTTGCTCTGAGTGTCAAGTATAAGGTAAAGTCTCTAGTCACAACACTTTAAAGAATAAGATAAGTCTCAAAGTAGGATAACACAGAAGAAGAAGCCTACAAATTTATGGGAGTGCATATGAAAACTGTAGAGGTATATTCCTGGAATGGCAATTTAGTAGGTCAACAACTGAGGGTCCTCACATCTGAACAAAAGGATAGATGGGATAAATGGAGCTCCTCAACAAACCATGGTAACTGGAATTAAAATGAAGGAAATCAAAGATTCCAAAATTACAACACTCAGAAACACAGCCTCTGCTTTACTGGATTTTGAGGTCTATAGCATTACTGAATTTTCTGAGTACTAGGATATTAATCTGTATACAATACTTTTTGATTCAAGTTGGGTAGCAAATTGTTATAAAATAAAGTCAGTTAACCTTCATAGAACAGCTAAGAACTTCCTTTAAATACTTCTCAGTTTTGGGAATAATCACTGACACACTTTGCACAACACTGTAAAAAAAATAGTTGAAACTGGTATACTAGCTGCTAGTTTCGGTTCGGTTGTTTGGGGGGAAGAGACCAGAATGCGAGGTCATCGGTCTCATCAGATTAGGGAAGGACGGGGAAGGAAGTCGGCCATGCCCTTTCAAAGGAACACATCCCGGCATTTGCCATGAGCGATTTAGGGAAATCACGGAAAACCTAAATCAGGATGGCCGGACGTGGGATTGAACCGTCGTCCTCCCGAACGCGAGTCCAGTGCGCAAGCCACTGCGCCACCTCGCTCAGTGCTGCTAGTTTCCAGCTAACAAAATGTTGTTGACAGATTTATTGCTGCAGTTTCTCCAGCAGAAATCTAAAATCTCACTCTGACCTCCTGAAATTTGCAAACAATATCTCACCATCCTTTTCCATTTCTTGTACCTCTCTTATTTAGATACTGTTTTATGTATAGTCCACTTATATTTCCTTTTCTGTTGCCTTTTCAATGAGAGTGCAATATCCTGAGCAAGGAAGCAGATGCATATGAGACTGCCTGCACAACGAGGCAATGTGTGGACATGAGAAAACACATACATAAACAGAGCACAGTTTCCTGAGCAGAGAATGAGATTCATAGCAGACTACTTGCACAATTAGGTAATGTGTGGGCATGAGAACACTCATGCATATTTATATTCTTTCTGCTAATTTTTGTGTCTGTGCTCTTCTCCCTGTGCATCAGTGTTTGCACAAGAGGAAAGAGACATCATGTGAACATACCCCAAGGACAAAGTGCTTGCTCAGTTCTGTAACGCGACAGACAACTGCGTACAACAAATTTTACAAAGTGAAGTTCTCTAGGCAAAAAAAATGCATTTTATATTTTGGCCACATATCCACTCTCTAGTTTCCAAAGCTGCAATTTTAGAGGCTACTATCAAGCCAGTGTGGATTCATCAGTTATTTTTAGCGGTTAAATGTGCTGTGGTTGCAAGTAACTCCCCAAAAAGACTCGTCATTGGTTATAGCAGATCAAATATGTTATTTGTTGTTATGTAATGATGCAGGAATGGCCCTACAAAGAGGACAAAGCTTAATGAGAGTAGCTACAGAAGATGTTGCTAGAGGGGAGCAGCTACCACTAGCAGAACTAGTCACATCACTACAACATGATTTTAGCACTCTCACATGACATCCCTGAAGAGCTCCTGCATTACCCAGGATCCACATGTCTTTCAAGTGATGCAACGTTCAATATTATGTTAGGAAAATGCATCTCCCCAGTCAGTTATCCAAACAGTGACTGTATTCATGCCCCACCAACTGCCTAGTAGTAATATGCCTACACACCATATCAAACAGTTCCTTACATATGGTCTGCTTATCATATGGCCTTAAGCCCTGAGTGATCACTGCATCATGAAAAACTGAATCTCATGCCTGTGTCAAAAACGTCACAGCACATGACACTCTGCTTTTCAAAGCTTTCCTACATCACACCACAAGTACATTCAGGACACCTGCAGTGCTTGAAGGTCTTACATCTACTCAGGATCAGACCTTAGTGTCCTACCTGCAAAAGCTCAAAGACCACTATTTATTTGCATCTTGGCTCACAGGCACAAACAACTCTCATATACCTACTTCAGGCCAAAGCTGTAAATTTTGTTACTACTTGAAGGTGGAAATAAACAGTGCTCCTGTGGTTTGTTTCTTCTACAAGCTAAAATGAATATCTGAAATGTGCCCTGTTTTAACTAGACATGGTAAAGATGCATTGCCTGTGTAAACATTACATTTGTCAATACTTTTCTGTCAGCAGTGAGCCAACCTTCCTCGAGACCCACCCTTCCTGACACAGTACATCAAAAACTACATTTCCAACGCGTATCCATCCTCAATGTCCATCCACCATGCAGACCTACCCATTTTAATCCACAAAGGAATGTTCTAATTCACTAAATAATGATATGCACAGACTCCATGAGGCATCCTTTACAAACAAATTATAAGGGTCTGTACCTGGTTTTGGACTGTAGCGCCTGTGGCAATGAGGATCTTAATAAATAATAAACCAACCAAGGATTCAACTGAGCACATAAAGCTTACCCATTTGCTCCACATGGAAAATACTGTGTGCCACACTACTAACTGTCACCATACACATATTTTCCAATGTGCTGTGGCTGACCAACCTACTGCATTGTCAAACAGAGCCAACATTCTTTCCCCAAGTCAGTAAATGCAGCCTCTACTGATCAATCATCACCACTGAAATGACACACTCAGGCCAGTATGCAACAGGCCTGTAAGAATCTTACTGCTTAAGTATCCATTTGGCACTGGATCACTCCTGCTAGCAGCAAAGTTCAATGACAGCTCTTTGAGTGCATCTTGTCTCATGATGACCACAAACAGCTCTCGAATACCTATTTTTGGATAAGGCATTAAGGTAGTGATTTCTAAGACAGGGTTACTTTATCCATACAAAAGGGTATACATTTGAAATTAAATTCCTAGTCATGCAAACAAGAAATAAATTACACTACTGCAGTTAATCATTCTGCAACTGCTTCGTTATTTCTAACCTCTTTAATCAAGTAAACATATTATTTAGTGCAAGATTAAAAATGAAAATTGAAGCACTGGTTCATAATTCTACCCACCTCCTCTCCCCCCATGATTTGCGTTCCTCTTACAATATTGAAATAAACAGTGTACCAGCACACTATTTCTTCCACAAAACTAAAAATCATTTCTCAAATGTGCCCTGATTCAACCTGAGATTATATATGTCAAACCACTATGGTATACAATATATATATGACACTATTTTTCAGTGAATAATGGTGGTACCAATTTTTCTTAATCTAGCATATGAAAAACTGTATTTCCAATTTCCACATTGTCCTGCCACATGTGCCCTCCCACCTTTTATTCACAAATATCTCTCTATGTACACTGATGAGACATTATGCACACACTCCATACAGTCAGCTTCACAATCACCTTGTACAGGTATGTACCGGTTTTTGAGCATAGTACCCACACAATGAAGATATTAACCTACAGCGAACCCACCAAGGTTTCCTTCAAGAACATAAGCCCACGATGGAAAATGCTGTTGGTCACTCCGCTATTATCAGTCAGCACCTATGTGGCAGTGTGCTGTGGCTGACAGTCCAACACCATTGCCAGACAATGCTGACTCTCTTCTACCTACATCAGTGGAAATGGTTTAGATGATGCTAGGTCATCAGAGAAAAAACACTCAAAGGACACACAGTCTGTTCCACCAACACTACTTCCAATATATGTCAGTCCTGAATGAATCACCCGACACAAATATCAGTTTGTCAACAATGACCTACTCTATGGGGGCAGAGAGAGAGAGAGGGGAGGGGGGGGGGTGAGGGTACGTGATGTAACACAAATACTCAGCCATTCAAAAAACTATGTCTTTCTTAGGAGTGATAGATTTACTTTTGAGTACTTTCTGCTTCCTGCCTCATTAATCTGTACATACTGGCTAAACATGTATGTGACGTATGTTATCATTAATATAATACATTGTTTTTCCTTACTGCACTATGTCTTCTGTGCCATGTGGAAACCATGTGTGTTTCATTGTGTAGTGTACTGAGCTTAGGCTATAAGGCAATTTGTATGTAATTGTCTGTTGCCTCGAAAGAAAGAACAATGCAATTTATACATGATTACAGAAAATAAAAGTTTGAGGAGGGATACCCTGAGCATCAAGTATTGGTTGCAGACTCCAATCATAGCACTTTAAAGAATGAGATAAGTCTCCCAGTAGGATAACACAGAAGAAGAAGTGTACAAAGTCATGGCAAGTGCATGTGAAAACTGTGGATGTATTTTCCTGGTACAGCAAATTAATATCACAACAACTGAGAATCCTGACAACTGAACAAAAGAAAAGATGGGATAGGTAGAGCACCTCAACAAACGATACTACTAACAATTGAATTTAAGGACACTGATGATGCAAAAACTACAAAATTAAGAAACACAGTCTCCGTTGTAGTGGATTGTGAGGCCTATGTCATGACCAAATTTTTGAGGACTAGGGTGTTAATCAGTTTACAGTCTTTTTTATTTAAGTTGTGTAACAAATTATTATGAAATAAAACTTGAAAGGCATACTAAAAAGTCAATGAATCTTCACAGAGAGATTCAGATCCTCCTTTAAATATTTGTGAGTTTTAGTAATAATCAACAAGCTATGTATGTAATATTGAAATAAATGCTTCAAAATGCTTCACTAGTTGCTGGTTGCCAGGTAACAAAATGTTACTGCCAGCCTTACTGCTGCTGCTTCTTGAGCAGAATATCTAATATTTCACTTTGACCTCCTTCTGAAATTTGGCATGTCACCATCACATTTTGTTTTTCTTACCTCTCTTATTTAGATAATGTTCTACACATAGTCACCTTGTGATTTCTTTTCTTTTGTCTTTTCAATGAAATAAACACAGCACAGTCCCCTGAGGAAAGAATGGGATGCACACGAGACAATGAAGCCAGGTGAGGACATGAGAAAGGACATGCTACACATGTCCTCCGTCCTGATGTATGGGTGTGTACTTCTGTTCCTGGGTGTCTGTGATAGCACATAAGGAAATAGGTATTGAGTAGACATGCCACAAGGCCAATGTGCTTTGATACTTGTGTAAACTGAGAAACATTTGCATTCAACTAGTTTTACAAAGTAAAGTTACTGGAAACAATCATCTTCCGTATTCTAGCATTATATCCAGCCTCTAGTTTCTGAAGCTGCAGTGTATGAACCTACCCTTAAGCAAGTGTGGATTCATCAGTTACGTTTCAAGGTTAAGAGTGTTGCGGATGCAAGTAAGTCATGAAATACACTCACAGTTGCTTATAGCTGATCAAATATGTAATCTGTTGTTATGTAATGATCAAACAAACTGCACTAGGCATCATGAGTGTAGTTAGAAGAGATGCTGCTAGAGGTAGCAGCTACCACTAACGGAACTAGTCACATCACTACAACACAATTCCAGAATTCACACATGCCAACTCCAACAACCTCCCGCACTACTCAGCAGACATAGGCCAGTCAAGCAAAGCAACATTTGCTGTGACATTATGAAGATGCACCAAAAATAAATTATCCAGACAGCGATAATGTTTATTGATGACCAACTGCTCCATAGTAAAGTGTCTACACACCACAACAAACAGTCCCTCACCATATGGCCTGGCTCCGGAAGTGAACACTGAGTCACGAAAGGTGGATCTCATGCCTGTGTCTGAAAAATGGCTGCCCATCACACGCCTAACAGACACACTGCTGTACACAGCTTTAATACACCATACCACCTGTAAATTCAGGACAACTGTGAGGCTCAAAACAATTCAGTCTATGCAGGATTGGACTTTAGCATCCCACATGCAAAGTTCAAGGATGATTCTTTGGTTACATCTTGCCTCATGGCCACAAACAACTCTCGAATACTTACTTTTAGACAGTGCAGTAAGTTATAGAGTTTTGAGATTTTTAATAAAGAAAAGGTGTACACATTTATAATTCAGTTCTTAGAAATAGGGGGGGGGGATGGATTACACTACTGTGGTTAAGAATTCTGCAATGAAAAAATTATTTCTGTTTGTTTCGCCTAAACCAAGTTCTTTAATATAGCAAACATATTGTGTATGATCTTGTGCAAAGTCTAAAAATGTAAACATAAGAACTCATTCATAATTCTGCCGCCTAACTGACCTGTGGCATAATTTTTTTTTATTACTTGAATGTGGAAATAAACAGTGACCAAGCAGATTTTCTTCTTCTGGAAGGCTAAATAGTATTGAAATGTGCCCTGTTTCGGCTTAGCATAACAACAGATAGGCCACCTCTGTAAGCAACCATACATCAACATTTTTTTCTCAGCATTGAGGGAACCCTCCATGAGACCCATCCTTAATAATCCAGTATATCAAAAACTGCATTTCCGATTTCCATCCATCCTCAGTGTCCCACTATGTAGAGCCTCCCATTTTAACCCATAAATGCATGTCTATAAGTCCACATGTTATGTTATGCACAGACTACACCACTGCCAAATGGAGCCAATGCTCTCCCACCTATGCCAGCCAACACAGCTTCTGCTGATGCTACATTACCATTGAAATGACACTCCCAGGTCTAGAAGAATCATCCTCCACAAATATTCATTCAGCCCTGGAGCTCCACTCCCACTGGCAAAGTTTGATGACCACTTTTTGGTTGTATCTTGGTTCGAGGTCACAAACAGCACCTGAATGCCTGCATCTGGATAATGTGGCAAGGTAGTGACTTTTCAGAAGGGCTATTTTATTCATACAAAAGGGTACACACAGAAAATTGAATTCCTAGGGGGGAAAACCTCCACAAAAGTTTTGTTATTTCTAAGCTCCATAAAAAAGCAAACATACTATACATTATTGGGTGCAAAATTAAAAATGTAAATTGGAAAGTTGAAATAAACAGTGCTCAGCACACTATTTCTTCTACAAAGCTAAAAAGTATTTCTGAAATGTGCTGTGATTTAACTTGACTATGTCTGACAGACCCCCCATAATATGCACCATATACAACAGTATTTCTCAGTGAGTAACAAAGCTAACTGCATTTCCGGTTTCCCTGCTTTCCAGCTATATGGACCCTCCCATTTATATCCACAAATATCTGTCTATGTGCACTCATGTGACATTATGAACAGGCTCTGCATGGTCTGCTTCACAACCACCTTATAATTCTTTACCCAAATTTGACTCACAGTACCCACACAGTGAAGATCGTAAGTAACAATAAATCCACCAAGGTTACCATTCAGAATGTAAAGCTAGCCTACTTGCTCCTGATGGAAAATGATGTTGGCTACTCCTCCTACTGTCATCTAACACATATGTGGCTGTCTGCTGTGACCTTACCAACCAACACCACTGCCTGATAAGAGTCGAACCCCTCCCAACAATGCAACTCTGGATGAAGTCTTAGATTATACATCACCAGAGAAAGAACACTCCACTGTGTTTGACTCGTGTACTTATTTTAAAATACTTTTCATTTTCTGCCTGATCACCTTATATTTAGGTGCTTCATGTGTATGTTTTTTATGTGTGAAATGCATCTCATCAATAATATAATAAAATGTTTTTTTTTCCTTACTGCAGTTCTTATTTAATTGTGGATTATTGTTCCTACAAGTAGTGATACTGAAGAACACAATGAAAGATGATCCAAACATTAAAAGAATGGTTACCTCACCAGCTGCTGTGGATGCCATCTCATCAGAATAGTTCTTGCATGCAACAAAGTAAGAATACCATTCCAATGTCCAGTCAAATTTCAGAGAAGTGCCAAGTAATTCACATGATCGCACCTCACAATCAGTTCAATAACAAGCTGCATTGTGTCTTCCATGCCATGTGGAAACAATGTGTATTTGATTATTTAATTGTGTTGAGCTTATGCTTTAAGAGGATTTGTGTGTAATCATGTATGTTGATACCAAAGAAAGCACACTGACATTTAAAGACGATTACAGACAAAAAGATGTCGTACAGAAAGCCACTTCCAAAAATTATTTGAATAAAAGTTAGAGATGTGTTGCTCTGAGTGTCAAGTATAAGGTAAAGTCTCTAGTCAGAACACTTTAAAGAATAAGATAAGTCTCAAAGTAGGATAACACAGAAGAAGAAGCCTACAAATTTATGGGAGTGCATATGAAAACTGTAGAGGTATATTCCTGGAATGGCAACTTAGTAGGTCAACAACTGAGGGTCCTCACATCTGAACAAAATGATAGATGGGATAAATGGAGCTCCTCAACAAACCATGGTAACTGGAATTAAAATGAAGGAAATCAAAGATTCCAAAATTACAACACTCAGAAACACAGCCTCTGCTTTACTGGATTTTGAGGTCTATAGCATTACTGAATTTTCTGAGTACTAGGATATTAATCTGTATACAATACTTTTTGATTCAAGTTGTGTAGCAAATTGTTATAAAATAAAGTCAGTTAACCTTCATAGAACAGCTAAGAACTTCCTTTAAATACTTCTCAGTTTTGGGAATAATCACTGACATACTTTGCACAACACTGTAAAAAAAATAGTTGAAACTGGTATACTAGCTGCTAGTTTCGGTTCGGTTGTTTGGGGGGAAGAGACCAGAATGCGAGGTCATCGGTCTCATCAGATTAGGGAAGGACGGGGAAGGAAGTCGGCCATGCCCTTTCAAAGGAACACATCCCGGCATTTGCCATGAGCGATTTAGGGAAATCACGGAAAACCTAAATCAGGATGGCCGGACGTGGGATTGAACCGTCGTCCTCCCGAACGCGAGTCCAGTGCGCAAGCCACTGCGCCACCTCGCTCAGTGCTGCTAGTTTCCAGCTAACAAAATGTTGTTGACAGATTTATTGCTGCAGTTTCTCCAGCAGAAATCTAAAATCTCACTCTGACCTCCTGAAATTTGCAAACAATATCTCACCATCCTTTTCCATTTCTTGTACCTCTCTTATTTAGATACTGTTTTATGTATAGTCCACTTATATTTCCTTTTCTGTTGCCTTTTCAATGAGAGTGCAATATCCTGAGCAAGGAAGCAGATGCATATGAGACTGCCTGCACAACGAGGCAATGTGTGGACATGAGAAAACACATACATAAACAGAGCACAGTTTCCTGAGCAGAGAATGAGATTCATAGCAGACTACTTGCACAATTAGGTAATGTGTGGGCATGAGAACACTCATGCATATTTATATTCTTTCTGCTAATTTTTGTGTCTGTGCTCTTCTCCCTGTGCATCAGTGTTTGCACAAGAGGAAAGAGACATCATGTGAACATACCCCAAGGACAAAGTGCTTGCTCAGTTCTGTAACGCGACAGACAACTGCGTACAACAAATTTTACAAAGTGAAGTTCTCTAGGCAAAAAAAATGCATTTTATATTTTGGCCACATATCCACTCTCTAGTTTCCAAAGCTGCAATTTTAGAGGCTACTATCAAGCCAGTGTGGATTCATCAGTTATTTTTAGCGGTTAAAAGTGCTGTGGTTGCAAGTAACTCCCCAAAAAGACTCGTCATTGGTTATAGCAGATCAAATATGTTATTTGTTGTTATGTAATGATGCAGGAATGGCCCTACAAAGAGGACAAAGCTTAATGAGAGTAGCTACAGAAGATGTTGCTAGAGGGGAGCAGCTACCACTAGCAGAACTAGTCACATCACTACAACATGATTTTAGCACTCTCACATGACATCCCTGAAGAGCTCCTGCATTACCCAGGATCCACATGTCTTTCAAGTGATGCAACGTTCAATATTATGTTAGGAAAATGCATCTCCCCAGTCAGTTATCCAAACAGTGACTGTATTCATGCCCCACCAACTGCCTAGTAGTAATATGCCTACACACCATATCAAACAGTTCCTTACATATGGTCTGCTTATCATATGGCCTTAAGCCCTGAGTGATCACTGCATCATGAAAAACTGAATCTCATGCCTGTGTCAAAAACGTCACAGCACATGACACTCTGCTTTTCAAAGCTTTCCTACATCACACCACAAGTACATTCAGGACACCTGCAGTGCTTGAAGGTCTTACATCTACTCAGGATCAGACCTTAGTGTCCTGCCTGCAAAAGCTCAAAGACCACTATTTATTTGCATCTTGGCTCACAGGCACAAACAACTCTCATATACCTACTTTAGGCCAAAGCTGTAAATTTTGTTACTACTTGAAGGTGGAAATAAACAGTGCTCCTGTGGTTTGTTTCTTCTACAAGCTAAAATGTATTTCTGAAATGTGCCCTGTTTTAACTAGACATGGTAAAGATGCATTGCCTGTGTAAACATTACATTTGTCAATACTTTTCTGTCAGCAGTGAGCCAACCTTCCTCGAGACCCACCCTTCCTGACACAGTACATCAAAAACTACATTTCCAACGCGTATCCATCCTCAATGTCCATCCACCATGCAGACCTACCCATTTTAATCCACAAAGGCATGTTCTAATTCACTAAATAATGATATGCACAGACTCCATGAGGCATCCTTTACAAACAAATTATAAGGGTCTGTACCTGGTTTTGGATTGTAGCTCCTGTGGCAATGAGGATCTTAATAAATAATAAACCAACGAAGGATTCAACTGAGCACATAAAGCTTACCCACTTGCTCCACATGGAAAATACTGTGTGCCACACTACTAACTGTCACCATACACATATTTTCCAATGTGCTGTGGCTGACCAACCTACTGCATTGTCAAACAGAGCCAACATTCTTTCCCCAAGTCAGTAAATGCAGCCTCTACTGATCAATCATCACCACTGAAATGACACACTCAGGCCAGTATGCAACAGGCCTGTAAGAATCTTACTGCTTAAGTATCCATTTGGCACTGGATCACTCCTGCTAGCAGCAAAGTTCAATGACAGCTCTTTGAGTGCATCTTGGCTCATGACCACAAACAGCTCCCGAATAACTGTTTTTGGATAAGGCATTAAGGTAGTGATTTCTAAGACAGGGTTACTTTATCCATACAAAAAGGTATACATTTGAAATTAAATTCCTAGTCATGCAAACAAGAAATAAATTACACTACTGCAGTTAATCATTCTGCAACTGCTTCGTTATTTCTAACCTCTTTAATCAAGTAAACATATTATTTAGTGCAAGATTAAAAATGAAAATTGAAGCACTGGTTCATAATTCTACCCACCTCCTCTCCCCCCATGATTTGCGTTCCTCTTACAATATTGAAATAAACAGTGTACCAGCACACTATTTCTTCCACAAAACTAAAAATCATTTCTCAAATGTGCCCTGATCCAACCTGAGATTATATATGTCAAACCACTATGGTATACAATATATATATGACACTACTTTTCAGTGAATAATGGTGGTACCAATTTTTCTTAATCTAGCATATGAAAAACTGTATTTTCAATTTCCACATTGTCCTGCCACATGTGCCCTCCCACCTTTTATCCACAAATATCTCTCTATGTACACTGATGAGACATTATGCACACACTCCATACAGTCAGCTTCACAACCACCTTTTACAGGTATGTACCGGTTTTTGAGCATAGTACCCACACAATGAAGATATTAACCTACAGCGAACCCACCAAGGTTTCCTTCAAGAACATAAGCCCATGATGGAAAATGCTGTGGGTCACTCCGCTACTATCAGTCAGCACCTATGTGGCAGTGTGCTGTGGCTGACAGTCCAACACCATTGCCAGACAATGCCGACTCTCTTCTACCTACATCAGTGGAAATGGTTTAGATGATGCTAGGTCATCAGAGAAAAAACACTCAAAGGACACACAGTCTGTTCCACCAACACTACTTCCAATATATGTCAGTCCTGAATGAATCACCCGACACAAATATCAGTTTGTCAACAATGACCTACTCTATGGGGGCAGAGAGAGAGAGGGGGGAGGGGGGGGGGTGAGGGTACGTGATGTAACACAAATACTCAGCCATTCAAAAAACTATGTCTTTCTTAGGAGTGATAGATTTACTTTTGAGTACTTTCTGCTTCCTGCCTCATTAATCTGTACATACTGGCTAAACATGTATGTGACGTATGTTATCATTAATATAATACATTGTTTTTCCTTACTGCACTATGTCTTCTGTGCCATGTGGAAACCATGTGTGTTTCATTGTGTAGTGTACTGAGCTTAGGCTATAAGGCAATTTGTATGTAATTGTCTGTTGCCTCGAAAGAAAGAACAATGCAATTTATACATGATTACAGAAAATAAAAGTTTGAGGAGGGATACCCTGAGCATCAAGTATTGGTTGCAGACTCCAATCATAGCACTTTAAAGAATGAGATAAGTCTCCCAGTAGGATAACACAGAAGAAGAAGTGTACAAAGTCATGGCAAGTGCATGTGAAAACTGTGGATGTATTTTCCTGGTACAGCAAATTAATATCACAACAACTGAGAATCCTGACAACTGAACAAAAGAAAAGATGGGATAGGTAGAGCACCTCAACAAACGATACTACTAACAATTGAATTTAAGGACACTGATGATGCAAAAACTACAAAATTAAGAAACACAGTCTCCGTTGTAGTGGATTGTGAGGCCTATGTCATGACCAAATTTTTGAGGACTAGGGTGTTAATCAGTTTACAGTCTTTTTTATTTAAGTTGTGTAACAAATTATTATGAAATAAAACTTGAAAGGCATACTAAAAAGTCAATGAATCTTCACAGAGAGATTCAGATCCTCCTTTAAATATTTGTGAGTTTTAGTAATAATCAACAAGCTATGTATGTAATATTGAAATAAATGCTTCAAAATGCTTCACTAGTTGCTGGTTGCCAGGTAACAAAATGTTACTGCCAGCCTTACTGCTGCTGCTTCTTGAGCAGAATATCTAATATTTCACTTTGACCTCCTTCTGAAATTTGGCATGTCACCATCACATTTTGTTTTTCTTACCTCTCTTATTTAGATAATGTTCTACACATAGTCACCTTGTGATTTCTTTTCTTTTGTCTTTTCAATGAAATAAACACAGCACAGTCCCCTGAGGAAAGAATGGGATGCACACGAGACAATGAAGCCAGGTGAGGACATGAGAAAGGACATGCTACACATGTCCTCCGTCCTGATGTATGGGTGTGTACTTCTGTTCCTGGGTGTCTGTGATAGCACATAAGGAAATAGGTATTGAGTAGACATGCCACAAGGCCAATGTGCTTTGATACTTGTGTAAACTGAGAAACATTTGCATTCAACTAGTTTTACAAAGTAAAGTTACTGGAAACAATCATCTTCCGTATTCTAGCATTATATCCAGCCTCTAGTTTCTGAAGCTGCAGTGTATGAACCTACCCTTAAGCAAGTGTGGATTCATCAGTTACGTTTCGAGGTTAAGAGTGTTGCGGATGCAAGTAAGTCATGAAATACACTCACAGTTGCTTATAGCTGATCAAATATGTAATCTGTTGTTATGTAATGATCAAACAAACTGCACTAGGCATCATGAGTGTAGTTCGAAGAGATGCTGCTAGAGGGAGCAGCTTCCACTAACGGAACTAGTCACATCACTACAAGACAATTCCAGAATTCACACATGCCAACTCCAACAACCTCCTGCACTACTCAGCAAACATAGGCCTGTCAAGCAAAGCAACATTTGCTGTGACATTATGAAGATGCACCAAAAATAAATTATCCGGACAGCGATAATGTTTATTGATGACCAACTGCTCCATAGTAAAGTGTCTACACACCACAACAAACAGTCCCTCACCATATGGCCTGGCTCCGGAAGTGAACACTGAGTCACGAAAGGTGGATCTCATGCCTGTGTCTGAAAAATGGCTGCCCATCACACGCCTAACAGACACAATGCTGTACACAGCTTTAATACACCATACCACCTGTAAATTCAGGACAACTGTGAGGCTCAAAACAATTCAATCTATGCAGGATTGGACTTTAGCATCCCACATGCAAAGTTCAAGGATGATTCTTTGGTTGCATCTTGCCTCATGGCCACAAACAACTCTCGAATACTTACTTTTAGACAGTGCTTACAATGGTTCGTAGACGTTGTTATCGTCGTCGCCGGCGATTGCTTGTCTACAAAACACTTGTAAATGTGGACGGCACTCTTGGTGCTTCGACATCTTCTGCTAAGGGGAAAAAGAACGAAGTAAGGGGAGTAGGTAAAACTGCTCAATTTGTTCTTTTAAATGGGCCTAAACGTTGTTATCGTCGTCGCCAACGATTGCTTGTTTACAAAACACTTGTAAATGTGGACGGCACTCTTGGTGCTTCGACATCTTCCGCCAAGGGGAAAAAGAACGAAGTAAGGGGAGTAGGTAAAACTGCTCAATTTGTTCTTATAAATGGACCAACTTTGTTTTGTGGTGCGAGGTTAAACTTTTCTATTATGAAAAGTAGTACTTCTTCCAGTTTGGGTAACGGATGGATAACAGTTGCTTTCGTTGCTTGTAATAGTGCTGGGAGACCTGGGTTGGAATCCTTTGAAACTCGGGAAATTTTGGCTTACCGTACTATACCTGTATCCGAGATTATAATTTCTGGTGAGGGTTCCTACCTTATGCCACATGGGAGTTTATCTCTGACTTGTCGTAGACGTGTAAAGATAAATTCTGATTGTAATATTCACTTATGGGTGAAGGCAAGTGGTTCATCCTCTTTGGAAGATTGTCGCATTGTGGGTGACTGTACTCTATATAACCATTGAAAGCAGTCCTCAAAAAAGTTTTGAGATTTTTAATAAAGAAAAGGTGTACACATTTATAATTCAGTTCTTAGAAATAGGGCGGGGGGGGGGGGGGGGGGGTGGATTACACTACTGTGGTTGAGAATTCTGCAATGAAAAAATTATTTCTGTTTGTTTCGCCTAAACCAAGTTCTTTAATATAGCAAACACATTGTGTATGATCTTGTGCAAAGTCTAAAAATGTAAACATAAGAACTCATTCATAATTCTGCCGCCTAACTGACCTGTGGCATAATTTTTTTTTATTACTTGAATGTGGAAATAAACAGTGCTCCAGCACATTATTTCTTCTTTGAAGCTAAAAAGCGTTTCTGAAATGCGTCATGATTTAACTTGAGATTGTAACTGCAGACCCCCACATTATATAGTATGTATGATGTTATTTTTCAGTAAGTAATGGTGCTAGCCTTCTCAAGACCAGCTCTTCTCAATCTAGTTAATCAAAAACTGCATTTCCAATTTTCATACTGTCTTGCCACATGGACCCTTCAATTTCTATCCTCATCAATGTGTCTATATGCACTCATGTGACATTATGCATAAAATCCATATAGACTGATTCACAACTACCTTATACAGGCTGTACCCAGTTCTGTGCCACGGTCAATACACAATGAAGATCTTAAATAACAATAAGTTCAACAAGGTTTCCACACTAGTGAATGTAGCTTTAGATGCTGCTGGGTCACCAGCAAAAGAACACTCCCAGAATATTTACTCTGTTTCTCCAACACTACATGCAGTATGCATCAGGACTGGAATATCTGTTTGTCCTAAAAGATCCACTCTACAGAGGGCTGAGGCGAAGGGGCAAACAGCCCAATGTTCAAATATATACGTCTTTATTTTCGCTAATATACTTACACTGGAGTGCTTTTGTTTCTTGCCTTCTCATTGTGTGCTTACTTGTTTAACATGCATGCTCTTTGTGTGTGACATGCATGTTATCAATAATATACAAGGTGTACAACTTTGCTTCCACCATTTGCCAATAGGTGGCATGAACAGTAAGTAGTGTCCAAAAGAAACAGATCGCAGATGTCAGGCAGTCAGCTTGGAACTCGGTCAACATAACCTCATTCAAACATTAGTCAATTTCTATCTGCATCATAAAGTTGTTCTTGATTGAAAATGTCAGTTTATGGGCCTAATTCTTGTCATTTGTGGGACATGTTATTGTTTTGCTTCAATATGAAGAAAACAGCGGCTGAATCTCAGCGAATTCTCTCAAGTACATATGGTTAGGGCGCTATTAGTGAAAGAATGTGCCGTGAGTGGTTTCAACACTTTAAGAATGGCGATTTTAACGTCTTAGGCCGGCATAGTGGTGGAAGAGAGAATGTTGTCAAAGATGTATAATTGGAGACATTGCTGAGTGAAGACTCATGTCAAACTCAAGAAGAATTGGCATGATTAGTGGGAGTGTCGCAGCAAGCCATTTCAAAATGCCACAAGGCTACGGGCATGATTCAGAAAGAAGGAACTTGGGGCCTGTGTGAGCTGAAACCAAGAGATGTTGAATGGCATTTATGTGTTCCTGAACAGTTGCTTCAGAGGCAAAAACGGAAGGGATTTCTGCATCGCATTCTGACTGGGGTTGAAAAATGGGTTGATTATGATAACCCTAACCGCAAGAAATCATGGAAGTATCCCGGCCGTACTTCCACATTGTCAGCCAAACTGAATATTCATGGCTCCAAGATCATGCTCCACAATTGGTGGGACCAGCTCAGCATCATGTACTACGAGGTGTTAAAACCAAGTGAAACAATCATAGGTGCTTGTTATCTTATGCAGTTAATGTCTCTGAGCAGAGAATTAAAAGAAAAAATGGCCGCAGTACAGTGAGAGGCACGATAAAGTGATTTTGCAGCACGACAATGCTTGACCCCATGTTGCAAAAGAGGTCAAAACGTACTTGAAAATGTTAAAATGGGAAGTCCTACCCCACCTGCCGTATTCTCTAGAATTTTGCAAAACCTGTGATTCGGTGACTCAAGCATTGACGAAATTTTCCAGTGATCATGTATTGCATAATGGAAATGATGCTCCAAGTGTCCTCCTTACCCAGAAATGGATCAAAACAGTTGAGGAGAATGGTTCAACACTGGTCATATCAAAATCAAGGAGACTGAGGTCATCAGAAATGAGTGAATCCATGGAACGTGTAAGTCAGTCTGTTTGTTATGATCATAACCTCTGTATCTATAAGAGTGCAAGTCCCTTAAAAGTCCATAGATCATGACTGTGTTGAATTCTGCAAAAATAACTTTAACTACAGCCTTATAAAATCCAATTGGTGCAAGAATTAAAGCTTCAGCATGCCAGACATAGGCTGCAGTAGGTTAATGGTGTGACAAAGTTCCAAACACTTTACATCAGCTTGTTTTCCAATGAAGCTCACCTACACATGAGCTGTCACATCAGTAAGCAAAATTTCCACTGTCAGTATGCAAAATTGCCACTCCTGGAATGCAACAAATCCTAAACAGAGGCATGAGAAATCCTTTCATTTGCCAAAAGTTGCTTTACGGTTGTGATGTTGGCTTCAGGAAAAACTGTCCCGTAGTTTTG
The DNA here is from genome assembly GCF_023864345.2 of Schistocerca serialis cubense. Classification (NCBI taxonomy): domain Eukaryota; kingdom Metazoa; phylum Arthropoda; class Insecta; order Orthoptera; family Acrididae; genus Schistocerca; species Schistocerca serialis. The sequence continues at coordinate 531,644,835 of NC_064640.1, forward strand.
CAAGGGCAAAGGCAGCCATGCAGTTACAATAAATTTGGAACATTATGTGGTGTATCAAATGACTTCCTGTTGCCTGAATTCTAAACCATTCCTGGTTATACGCAAAAAACATCGTTTCGGCAAGATGGAGCTGCAGCACACATGTTCATGTGTCTATACAGCGAGTTCTTGAAATTTTCCCTGGCAAATTGACTTCCAGGAGAGGTGAGATAAACTGGCCCCCATGAAGTCCAGATCTGACCCATATGGATTACTTCTTATGGGGATGTGTCAAATCTAAAGTGTATGTGAACAATCCCACGTGTCTGCAACAACTGAAAAAACTATCCATAGCAAACTGGCAAACATCACAGTGTCTACATGCTGAGCCATCATGCAAAATTTTGTTCATCATTAAAATGAAAGCTGTAGGCATGCTGCATTGCATTTAAATGACACTAAAACTGTATATTTCAACAATAAATACAGATTCTGATGATAGACTTGAAACTCTATTTTATTTTCATACCTTCTTTTGAAAACTCCTGTAGTTTTTATAAAATAAAATGAAAATAATATATTGAAAAGTCAGTGAACCTTCACAATAGGACTAAGAATATCTTTTAAACATTTCTCAGTTTTAGAAATAAGCATGAGAAACCCCTCCGCTCCCCAAACGTTACTGTATGTTCTGCGGTGTAGGCTGAAGGGTTAATTTGTCTGTACTTTTTTGAGGATGAGGAGTGAATTAATTGAGTATGTGACAATGTTACATAATTTTTTGTTGCCTAACTTGCAAAACTTCCCTGGTTATAGCCAGTGAACATGGTTTCAGCAAGGTGGAGCCACAGAATACATGTCTAATGCATCTACACTGAGAGTTCATGAAATTCTTCCTTGCGAATTTACCTCCACGAGGAGTGACATAAATTAGCTCCTATGTAGTCCATATCTGACCCCCATACATTTCTTTTTATGGTAAGATGTCAAATGTAAAGTAAATGTCAACATCTGGCCTTCTCTGGAGCAACTGAAATGAAGTATCCACAGTGAAGTAGCAAGATACGAGTGTCTACAAGCTGAACTGTCATGCAAAATTTTACTCATCATTTAAATGAGTGCTGTAGGCAGGTTGATTATATTTAAATGACATTATTTTTAAGAAGTAAATTACTACACTGTGTATTTCAACAATTAATAAGGATTTTGTCAATGGACTAAAAATTCTATTTTATTTTGATCAATGAAATATAAATTTTCTTTTGAGAACCCATGTGCTATTCATAAAATCAAAATGCTGATGAAATATTGAACAGTCTATTAGTACTCACAGAGCAATTACGAAAATCCCTTAAATATTTCCCAGTATTACACATAAACACTGAAACACATTGTATGGAATTGTGAAATAGATAGTACTAGTACCCAGTTGCCAGGTAACAAAATCTTATTTTTATCTCACTGTGACCCTCTGATGTTAACAAACAACACATCACATTCACTATTATTTCTTGTACCGTTCTTATTGGATACCATTCTATGCATAGTAACTTTGTGTTTTCTTTTCTGTTGCCTTTTCAATAAAATAAACACAACATAATTTCCTGAACAAAGAAGGGGATACATAGCTGAAAACTTGCAAAGTGAGGCGTAGGTCATACATGGGAATGTGCATCTATATGAGTATCATTCCTGCAAATTCTTGTGTGTGTGATGTTGATCCTGTGCATCAGTGTTTGCGCAAGAGGAAAGAGACATTGTGTGGCTGTACCTCAAGGACAATGTGCTTTGCTAGTTCTGTAACATGACAGACATTTGTGTACAAAAGTTGTAGAAAGTGAAGTTCTAGGCAAATAATGACATTTTGCATTTTGGCAACATTTCCAGCCACTAATTTACAAAATTACCATTTTGTACGCTACCCCCAAGCAAGTGTGGATTCATTAGTTACCTAGAGTGCTGTTGTTGCAAGTAACTCTCCAAATAAAGACTCGCCATTGGATACAGCATATCAAATATGTAATTTGATGTTATGTAACAACAATAGCATGCCATGTATGACTTACTACTCAACAGTAAAGTGCCCACGCTTAAAACCAGTACCTCATCATGTTTCCTGCTCATTGTATGGCCTCCTTATTATGTGGCCTCAAGTCCTGAGTAAACACTGCATCATGAAAATTCAATGTCATGCCTGTGTCACAAATGTGACAGCACATCTCACACAGCTTTCCTACATCACACCACCTGCTCATTCAGGACACAGACAATGCTCCAAACTATCTAATATGCACAGAATCAGATGTTAGCATCCTACCTACAAATTTCAGAGACCATTATTTGGTTGAGTCTAGTCTCACAGCTGAAAATAGCTCTCGAATACATACTCTTGGGCTATATAGGAAGGTAAAGAGTTTCGAAAATAGGTAACTTTAAATAAAGAAAAGGAGTAGATAAAAAAATTACAGTACTGTGTCCGAGAGTTACAATACAGTTACAATCCCATGGCTGAGATTTCTACCTATTTCACGTTGAACAAGTTCTTTAATAAAGCAAAAGTGCTGTGTATTATTTGGTGTCAAGTTTAAAAATATAAAAGGAATAACTGGTTCATAAATCTGCCACCCTTCTGCAAACCTCCTCAGGAAATTTTATGGTTATGACATGAATGTGGAAGTAATCAATGCCACAGTAAGTTTCTTCTTCCACAAACAAAAAACCCATTTCTGTAATGCCCTCTGTTTCAACTCGCCTTGATAACAGATGAACCACCTCTGATAAACAATACATATGTCAATATTCCTCTGTTAGTAATGAGGCTACCTTCCTAACACAGCATATCAGAAACTGTGTATATAAATATGTTCATCCTCAAAGTCCAACCATACAGACTCTCCTATTTTCATTCACAAAGGCCTGTCTACGTGCACTCATGTGATGTTATGAACACATTCCATCAGGCACCCTTTAGAGACACTTTATCTGGGTCAGTACCTGGTTTGGACCATAGTATCCACATAGTGAGGATTCTTAATTAAAGGTAAAACCACCAAAGTTTCCACTGGGATCGTAAAGCTGACCTACATCCTACTGATGGAAAATTCTGTGTGATAGTACACCTACTGTCACTCAGTGCCATGAGGCAGTGTGCTCTGGCTGAACAACCTACATCCCAGCCACATGGGCCAACCCTTCCTAAATATGCCAGTGGACACAGCTTCAGAGTATTCTACGTCGCCAGACAAAGAACACTGCCAGACAAGTAAAACTGTTCCTCCAACACTACACTCAATACGCATTAGGCCCGAATCGTCCGGTACAAATATCAGTTTGACTTGAATGATCCACTCTATGTGGAAGGAAGGGATGGGGCTGGGAGATGACACAAATAGTCAGTCAGTTGAATAAATATGTCTTTGTCATAGCTGATATAATTACTTTGGAGCACTTTCCATTTCTTGTCTCATCATTGCATACCTATTTGCTTAACATGTATTCCATTTGTGTGTGACATGCATGTTATCAATGATGTAATAAAGTGTTTTTTGTTCTCACAGATACTTAATGGTCTATCACTGTTCCTAGAAGTAGTGAAACTGATGACACCATGGCAGATGACTCAAACCTTAAAAGTGAAGTTATCTCACCAGCTCCTGTGGATGCCACCTCATCAGAATAGTTCTGACATGCATCAAAGTATAATATTGTCGTTAAACCATCCATGTTAAATTTTGGGCAACTGCTGAGTGATACATGTATATACAGCTCACAGTCAGTTCAACAAATCGCTGTGTTTTGTTATTCGTGCCACGTGTATACCATGTGTATTTGGTTGGGTGGTGTGTTGAGGTTACATTTAAGGTGAAATGTGTGTAATTGTGTCAATTCACACCAAAGAAAGAAATCTGAAATTTATAAACAATTTCAGAGAAGGAGTTCTAGTATATAATGTGGCTTCTAAAGATTAATTGGGCTGACATGTGATAGTCTGAACATCAAATACTTGATAAAGTCTCTGATCATAACATTTTCAGGAATACGATAAGTCTCAAGGGAGGTAAACACAAAAGAAGAAACCTACAAATTTATAATAAATTCATTTGAAAACTGTGGATGTACATTCATGGCATAGTGACTCACTAGCATGACAACTGAAGATCCTGACATCTTTATTATGATGGAGCCCCTCAACGAAGTTTGGTACTACGAAATGAAATGAAGGACACTGATGATGCAAACGCAACAAAAATGGAAGAAACAGCCTCCTTTTTAGTGGATTCTGGGATCTGTTGCATCACAGAACTTGTCGAGTACTAGGGCATTAATCTGTATACACTCTCATGTGGTTCAAGTTGTGTAAACTATATGGTCTTTAAAAATAGCTTTATGTTCAAAGAGCTATATGCACATGTGCAACAAATCTGTGGAGACTGGGACTAAGTTTATCAATTGCTTGGTCTTTAGTCAATATGCAGAACTTCTTTGGTGTAGAAAGCACTTTCCATGTGCAAGAATTTTACAAAAATGCCGATTTGGTGATTGTAGGATGAAAGAAATTTTTCAGTTATTGTTTGCTTCATACTGTAAATGGATTTCCTTATCTGGAACTGGATAAATACATTTGAGGAGACAAGTTTAACACTAGTCATATCAAAACTCATATGACCAATGTCATCAAGAATGGGTGAATCCGTTGAGAGTGTAAATCACTGTGCATTTGACATTAATAACCTCTCCAATCATAAGAGAACATAGTTTATCGTTGCACTGAATTCTCATATAACAACTAAAACTGCACAGTTCTGAATGCAATTGGTGCAAGAATTAAAGCCTCTGCACAACATACAAAGGCTACAGTAGATAATGATATGACCGAGTGTCCATTTTCTCATGAGGTTCATTTTCTCCTAAACATTGGCATCAATATGTGGAATTGGCGCCATTGGACTGGAATGAGTCCTAAACAGAAGCATGACAAACCCCTTCGTTCCCCAAAAGTTACTGTATGTTCTGCGATGTAGGCTCAAGGGTTAATTTGTCTGTACTTTATTGAGGACAAGGAGTGAATTCAGATAGTATGTGAAAATATTGAGTGACTTTTGTGGCCTCAATTGCAAAACTTCCCTGGTTATAGCCAGTAAACATGGTTTCAGCAAGATGAAGCAACAGAATACATGTCTACTGCATTTACAATAAAATAAACACAGTATAATTTCCTGAACAAAGATGGGGATACTTAGCTGAAAGCTTGTACAGTGAGGCAATGTGCACACATGAGAACGTGCATCTATATGAGTATTCTTTCTGCAAATTTTTCTGTGTGTGATCTTGTTGCTGTGCATCAGTGTTTGCGCAAGAGGAAAGAGACATTGTGTGGACATACCTCAAAGACAATGTGCTTTGCCATTTCTGTAACTTGACAAACATTTGCATACAACAAGTTTTACAAGGTAAAGTTGTAGGCAAATAATGGCCATTTGCATTTTGGAAACAGCCTCTAGTTTATAATATTGCATTGTTGTAGGCTACCCCAAGCAAGTTCGGATTCATCAGTTACCTTGAGTGCTTAAGAGTGCTGTTGTTGCAAGTAACTCTCCCAATAAAGACTCAACATTGCATACAGCAAATCAAAAATGTTAACTCGATGTTATGTACCCACAAAGTCATGTCATGTTTGACCTACCACTGACTAGTAGAGTGCCTACACACCACTAAAAACAGTTCGTCATCATATGGCCTGCCCATTATATGGCCTCCTCACTGTCTAGACTTGACCCCTGAGCAAATACTGCATCATGAAAATGTGAATCTCATGCCTGTGTCACAAATGTGGCAGCATGTGACACACAGATTTCCTACACCACACTACTTGTATGTTGCAAACACATTAAGTTCTTAAAAGTTTTTCATCTGCATGGGATCAAACATTAGTATCCTATCTGCAAATATCAGAGAACATTCCTTGACTGCATTTTGACTTATGGCCGTAAACAACTCCTATATACCTACTTTAGGATAATATAGTAAATTGTCTGGTTTAGAGAAAGGCCAATATTAGACATAGAAATTAAGTAGACACTTATGATTCAGTTCATAGATTAAAAAAAAAAAAAATATTAATTACAATACTGTTGGTGACAATTCTGCAGCGACATAGTTACTTCTATTTGTTTCTTTAACAAAATAATCGTATTCTATATTATTTGGGACCAAGTTTAAAAATTTAATAGAAAAACTTTTAAGTAAATCTTCCAGTCCTTCATCTCAGTCATAGATTCAGTTTTTACCTGAACACAATAATAACCAGTGCCCCCACATGTATTTTTGAAGTATCAAGTCACACCTTTCCTAGCACAGCATGCTAAAAATTGTATATCTGATATTTGTCAATCCACAAAGCCCAACCATACAGACCCTCCTATTTTAATCCAGAAAGGCCTGCCTTCATGCACTCATGTGATGTTATGAAAACACTCCATCATGCACCCTTTACAGACACTTTATTTGGGAACATACCTGGTTTTGAACTGTAGGACTCACACAATAAGGTTCTTAATTAATGATACACACAAGAAAGGTTCCACAGATAACGTAAAGTTGGCCTGCCTGCTACTAATGGTAAATGCTGTTTGCCATTCGATCTACTGTCACTATACACACAAGAAAGGTTCCACAGATAACGTAAAGTTGGCCTGCCTGCTACTAATGGTAAATGCTGTTTGCCATTGGATCTACTGTCACTATACACACAAGAAAGGTTCCACAGATAACGTAAAGTTGGCCTGGCTGCTACTAATGGTAAATGCTGTTTGCCATTCGATCTACTGTCACTCAATGCCTATGTGGCAGTGTGCTGTGGCTGAAAAACCTACACCACTGCCAGATTGACCCAACCCTCTTATTTTTATGCTAGCAGATGCAGCATTAGATAATTCTAAAATTGGCGACCCTGACAAGACATTTTTCAGCAGCAGTAAGACTATGTCCCTTAATATTCACTTTTCCTAATTGATAATAAACTCACAAAGGGTTATGTTGTGACAGTGCCACGACATTTAACAGTGCCGCCATGACAGTACGCGCAAGTGGCGATAGAGGCGCTCCGCAACGCGGCTGAGCGCGGGAGCGCCACCTAGCTACGAACGGCGCCGGCCGTATGTCATGGCACGGCAAAGAAGTGGAGGAGCTGCAACCAGAGATATTTGCGACTTTGTCATAATTAGTCGTTGATGTTTACGTTGTGTCAGCTGGAAAAGTAAACGCATTGTGAATGTGCTATTTAAACCACTAAATTTGTTTACTTTTAGTTCACTATCTCTGTTGAAAGTCAGCTGCAGCAGTTTGAAGACGTGTTGTTTATTATATAAAACATGCAGTTTGTGCCTGGTTATCAAAACCTTGACAACAACATGTTTGGTGAAATATCTCCTCCTCCACACCATACTAGTCTTCCATCATCAACATGGCTGCATGTGCCCCCAATGCATATGCCATGGGGGACACCACTATCTGATCAGCCCAGCATTGTCAGGTTCACTGCAGAATCAGCAGCAGCGGCAGCAGCAGAAGCAGTAGCATCTTCAACGTTAGCAGGGATTCAAAATGAAATAAGAGATACTGAGTTGTTATCATGTAACCAGCTATTGTTTCTAAGTGAGTGTGTTTGAATATCCACGCAATTATTGGTGATTAAAGGTTATAACAGGTTACACAGAGAATGTAAATCCAATGTACTTGCTCCAGAGGGAAAATGCTGTATGTCACTCCATTTACTGTCACCCAGCGCATATGTGGCAAAGTACTGTGTCTCACCAACCCACACCACTGCCAGATGGTGACAGCCCAATGCTATTTGTGCTACCTGATGCAGCTTTGGATGATGAAACATCGCTAGAGAAAGAACACTTCCACACACAACACTCACTCTGCTTCTCCAATGATCTTTTTGCCCGGTAAGATGCAGTATATGGAGGGGGGGGGGGCTGTAAGGTCACACAACTAGACAGCCACTTAGCCACTTGAACTATTTTATACTTACTTTTAAATACATCCTGTTTCATGCCACAACAAATGTTCTTACTTGCTTATGGTATATAGCTTTTGTGTGTGACATGAAACTTATCAGTAATATAATAAATTATTTCTTCTGACAAGGGAACCTCCCCATCGCACCCCCCTCAGATTTAGTTATAAGTTGGCACAGTGGATACGCCTTGAAAAACTGAACACAGATCAATAGAGAAAACAGGAAGAAGTTGTGTGGAACTATAAAAAAAATAAGCAAAATATACAAACTGAGTAGTCCACGCGATCATAGGCAACATCAAAGATAATCTTAAATCAGGAGCACCATGGTCCCGTCGTTAGCGTGAGCAGCTACGGAACGAGAGGTCCTTGGTTCAAGTCTTTATTTTCACAAAGTTATGATCTGTCCATTCATTCATTGACGTCTCTGTTCACTGTAATAAGTTTAGTGTCTGTGTTTTTGGAACCGCACCGCAAAACCGTGCGATTAGTAGATGAAAGGACGTGCCTCTCCAATGGGAACCAAAAACATTTGTTCGCAAGATGATAGGTCAACCGATTCCCCCACTGGAAAACACGTCTGATATATTCTATACAACACTGGTGACGGCATGTGCGTCACATGACAGAAATATGTTGTCGACCCACCTAACTTGTACACTTGGCGAATGGGTAAAAAGAATCTTCTACCTTGCCCGATTTAGGTTTTCTTGTGGATGTGATAATCACTACCAAAAAAGTGATGAAAACATAAGAGTTTGTCACATAAACTGCAAAAAATGAATCCAAAAGTCTCACAGTCGCACACTTTTCCCTGAGCTGTGTCAAAACATATGTTTTTAACGTTTTCAAACTTTTCTGTGTGTAGACCATCAAATCCTGCATATGTCCCAGCAAATCTGAACATGTCCTGGAATTTTGGAGAGCGAAGTTGATTATGTGTGAGTGCCTGAACTTTGGTAATTGTCTGAAAATAAAAAATTAAAATTTTTGCTCAAAGGAAGACTTGAACCAAGGACCTCTCATTCCGCAGCTGCTCACACTAACCACAGGACCACGGCGCTTATGAACTCGTGTCTATGCTTGAAAATACTTATCTTGTGCATGGACTACTCAGTTTGTATATTTTGCTATTTTTTCATAGTTCCACACAACTTCTTCCTGTTTTCTCGATAGATCTGTGTTCAGTTTTTCAAGGTCTATCCACCATGGCAACTTATAACTAAATCTGAGGGGGGTTGCGATGGGGAGGTTCCTTTGTGAGTGCAGTCATTATTTAATGGCAGACAACTATTCTAAAATTGGTGACCCCGACAAACACAATGGCTGATGATACAAACATTAAAATGAGGTTACCTTGCCACCCACAATGTATGCCATCTCATCACAATAGTTCTTGCATGCTTGAAAGCATTATACTACTTTTGAACCACCCATGGGAAATTTTGGGCAAGAGATAAATAATTTGCATGATGTGCAGTTCACAATGGGTGGTCTAATATGAAGCCCAATTTTATCTTCCATGCCATATGGAAACCATATATGTTTCATTGTGATGTGTGCTGATGTTATGCTTACAGGTTATTTGTGTGGAATCATGTTTGATGACAACGAAGAAAGCACACTGAAATTTGTAGATAACTCCAGACAAGGCATTGTCATGTAGAATGCTACATCTAAATAAAAGTTTCAGATATGATGCCAAAAGTATCAAGTATATCAACAATGTCTCTGATCATATCATATTAAGTTATAAGATAAGTCACAAAGCAGGAAAACACCGAAGACTACATGTACAAATTTGAGAGAGGTGCATAATATAACTGTAGATGTATATTCCTTATACACCTGACTGTCAAAAAATGCAACATACAATGTGACATTAGGAAAATGAAACCAACACCCCTCCCCCATTCTCAACCTGCACATTCACTGCCCTTTCAGTTTTCCAAATACTGATCATGTTCATTCTTGATCCTACACACCACTACAAACTGCTCCTCATCATATGGCCGGCTCATCATATGGCCTGAAGTCCTGAGTGAAAACTTCATCATGAAAAAATGAATCTCATTTCTCTATCAAAAATGTGACAGCAACAGACACTCTGACAAACAGCTTTCCTATATCACATCACTTGCATCTTCAGGACATGTGCAAAGCTTGAAGGTATTTCACCTACACATGATCAAATGTAAGTGTGCAAAGCTGAACGCCAAATCTGTGGTTGGGTCTTGGCTCATGGCCATCTACTTTAGGACACTGCAATAATTATTGACTTCTTAGAAACAGCAATTTTAACCACAAAAGTCGAGTACACATTTGTAATTCAGTTCATAGATAAACAGAAAATGAATTACAGCTCAGTGGTTGAGAGTTCTACTATGACATATTTGTTTCTATCTGTTACTTCAAAACCAGGCTCTTTATGAAATCAAAAGTATTGTGTAATACTTTGTGCCAAGATTAGAAATATAAATAGAAGAACTCATTCACAAATCTGCCACACCCTACTCTCTGGCATAAATCTTGTTAGCACCTGAACAAGGAAATAAACCGTACTCCAGAAATGTATTTGTCTCACTAATTTAAAAACTACCTCTGTAAACAATTAGTATCTTGATTTCTTTCTGTCTGCAGTAATGCTACACTCCTCAATATCCACCATTCCTAACATAGCATAACAAAAACTGTAGTTCCTATCTCTGTCCATACTCAGAATCCCACAGTACGGGCCACCTACTTTAACCCAAAAAGGTCTTTCTGTGTGCACTCATGTATTGTTATACACAGATACCATCCAGCGCACTTAAAAACCCTTATATGGGCCCATACATGGTTTTGGATTATGGTTCCCACACAATAAGGATCTTACTTAGTGAAAAGCAGTAGAAGGTTTACACAGAGAATGTAAATCCAGCATACCTGCTTATGACGGAAAACGCTGTATGCCACTCCACCTACCGTCACCCAGTGCTTATGTGGCAAAGTCCTGGGTCTGATGAACCTACACCAGTGCCAGATGGAGCCAACCCTCTTCTATTTACCCTAGCAGATGCAGATTTTGATGATGCTACATCACTAGAGGAAGAAAACTTCAAGGACACAAGGACACTCACTCTGTATCTCCAACACTACACCCAGTACACATTGAGCCTGAAAGAATTCTCTGGCACCAAGACCTTTTTGAGCTGGGAGATCCACTCTAAAGTGAGTGGATGTGGATGAGCTGTGAGGCAACGCAAACTGTCGGCCATCTGAACTGTTATGTGTTTGTTTGACAGATATACTTACTTTGGAATAATTCCTGATTCATGCCTCCAAATTTCAGATCTGAAGCCCAGAGCATGAAGTACATCTATAAAATCACTGACGATAACATCTTTGAAGAATAACATAAATCTCAAAAAAGGCAACCACAGAAGAAAAAACCTAAAAATTTATGAAAGACGCACAGGTATACGTATATTCCTTATATCACAGGCTGTCAAAGAAAGCAACATAAAATGTGATGTTAGGAAAATAAATCAATTTTCATAAGAGTGATTGTATTCATGCTTGAACAACAGCTCACTAGTAAAGTGCCTACACACCACTACAAGCAGTTCCTCGTCATATGGCATGATAGTTATATGGCCTCAAAGTCATGAGTGAACAATGTATCACAAAAAAGTGTAGCTCATCTGTGTCACAAATGTCACAACAATTGACACACATGACTGATATCTTTCCTCCATCACTCCACTCATACATTCAGGTCATGTGCAATGCTTGATAGTAATTCCTCTACACAGGATCTAATATCAGCATGTTAAAAGCAAATTTCAAGGACCATTCTGTTGTTGTGTCATGGCTCATGTCTATAGAGGAACACTCATGAGCCTACTTCAGGAGAATGCAGTAAATTATTGAGTGCTGAGAAAGCAGTTTAAAACATAGAAATGGAGTACAAATTTATAATTCATTTGACAGATAAGGAAATAAATGAATTACACTTCTGTGGCTGAGAGTTCTGCAACAACTTATTTATTTCTTCCTGTTTCACCAAAACTAAGCTCTTTAAGATACCTAACGTATTGTATAATACATTGTGTCAAGTTTAAAAATGTAAATATAAGAACTTATTCATGACTCCACCTCATCCTAATCTCTGCTGTAAATTTACTTTTACCTAAACAAGGAAATAAGCAGTGCCCAAAAACGTATTTCTAAATCATGAAACGATATAACTAAACGTTGATCACATAAGGAACATCTCTATCAGAAACATGTATCAGTATCTTCCTGCCTGTATTAAGGCTATATTAGTCAAGGCCCACTGTTCCTAACCTAGCATACCAAAAGCTTTATTACCAGTACCTGAAATCCTCGAAGTCCCACAACATGGACACTTTATATTAAACCACAAAGGCCTGAATATGTGCAATCATGTGATGTTATCCACAAACACCACCTGCCGCACTGTACAAAAACCTTATATGAGTCGATACATGGTTTTGGACTGTAGTACGCACAAAAGCAATGTTCAAATGCAATTCCGCATTTGGGCCTTGGCTCATGACCATGAACATCTCTCGTACACCTCTTTTAGAATAATGCAGTAAATTACTAAGTTTTGAGAAAGAGAAACTTCAAAAACAGAAATGGAGAACACATTTATGATTCAGTTCAGAGATAGAGAAGAAATGACTACACCACTGTACTTGAGAGTTCTGCAACAACTTATTTATTGAAACTTCCTGGCAGATTGAAACTGTGTGCCGGACCGAGACTCGAACTTGGGACCTTTGCCTCTCGCGGGCAAGTACTCTACCAACTGAGCTACCCAAGAAAGACTCACGCCCCGTCCTCAAAGCCTTACTTCTGCCAATACCTCGTCTCCTACCTTCCAAATTTTACAAAAGCTCTCCTACGAACCTTGCAGAACTAGCACTCCTGAAAGAACGGATATTGCGGAGACATGGCTTAGCCACAGCCTGGAGGATGTTTCCAGAATGAGATTTTCACTCTACAGTGGAGTGTGCGCTGATATGAAACTTCCTGGCAGATTGAAACTGGGTGAGAGACCGACACTCGAACTTAGGACCTTTGCCTTTCGTGGGCAAGTGCTCTACCAACTGAGCTACCCAAGCACGACTCTGTCATTGTGAGAGAGGATCGATGGATTACGTTAAGGTCACTTTCTGAAACACGGAACATTTCATGGGGGGCCACCCACATGGTGGTGACAGAAAAATTACACGACACTCGTTTGTGCGCGAGGGGGTCCAAGACTGTTGATTCCCAAAGAAAAGGACATTTGTGTGCATGTCTGCATGCAGTAAGAGGTGATTTTTGAGGAAGATCCAGAGTTTCTTTGAAATGTAATCACTGTTGATTAAACTTGGCTACATCATTTTGATCCTGAGAGCATACAGCAAGGGTCCATGTGGAAATATCAGTCACCACCAACCCCCAAAAAAGCAACAGTGGTTGCTTCTACTGTAGGCGTTATGGACATTTCATTCTTTGATACCGATGGAATGGTTTATCAGCATGTTGTACCTGCACACACATCAGTAACTAGACAATACAACAGGGATGACCTGAAACCCTTCCAAGTCCACACCAGGTGCAAAAGACCGCATTTCGTTGAAGCAGGCTGGATGCTGCACCACGATAATACTCGGTCGCATATTGTCTATGTTGTTGCAGAATATCATGCAAAAATAAACGTGAAGTGAACCCCTCACCCTAACTATAGCCCGGATTTGGCACCATGTGACTTTTTTCTATTCCCTAACACGAAGAAAGAACATTTTGGTATGTATTATCAATCACCAGAAGCAGTAGTGAAGGCTGGTTTCCAGCCTGTATTTGAAGACTGGCAGAAATGCAGGGACAAGTGCATTGCATTCATGGGAGACAACTTTGAGAAGGACCATGAAAATTAAGAGGGTGAGTAAAGGAATGTTGTAAAAAAAAATCATTGTTTATTGAACAGCCACTGCATTTGTAAAACACAATCTATTTTAACTAGACATATTAGCTTAAGGACCAACTCTCAATAATACCCTGCATGTAGTAAGACTATGCTCCTCAACACCCACAGTTCCTATCATGGCATACCAACACTGCATTTCTAGTACCTGTCCATCCTCAGAGTCAGGCAATGTGGACACCCTATTTTAAACCACCGTAAATTATATTTATAAGGCCTCTGATCATAACAGCTTCATAATATATGTTGGAAAGCAGGCGCACACAGAAGAAGAAACCCACAAATTCAAGAAAGGTGCATTTAATACTGTATATGTATATTACTTACATGACTGCTTGTCTAATGATGTAACATGCAATGAGTTGTTACAAAAATTCAACACACCTGCCGAACCCTCCCAGTCACTTTTCCAAACAGCAAGCTTATTCATGCTGGTCCTACCACTCACTAGTCAAGTGCTTAAATACCACTTCTAACAGTTCCTCATCATATGGCCTGGCCACTGTATGGCCTTAAATCCTGAGTGAACACTGCATCATGAAAAATTGATTCTCATTCCTGTGTCACAAATGAACAATAACTGAATACCCCACACACAGCTATAGTACATCATACTGCTTGTATGTCTAGGACATGCGCTAAACCCAAGCTATCAAATAAACCTAAAATATTGTGTAATACTTTGTGCTAAGTTTAAAAATGTAAATAGAAGAACTTGTTCATAATTCTGCCTCAACCTAATTTCTGTTGTAAAGTAATTTTTTCCTGATCACAGAAATAAACACTGCTCAAAAATGTATTTCTAAAATATGAAGCAGTATAACTAAACATTGATAACTATCAAACCACCCCTATCAGCAACATGTGTGTCAATATCCTGCCACCTGTAGTAAGACTACATTGCTCGAGGTCCGCTGTTCCTAACCCAGCATACCAAAAGCTTTATTAACAGTACCTGACCAACCTCAAAGTCCCACAAGATGGACACATTATATTAAACCACAAAGGCCTGCCTATATGCACTCATGTCATGTTATGAAGAGACCCCACATAGCACACTTTACAGAAACCTTACATGGGTCGATACATAGATTTGGACTGTAGTACCCACAAAAGCTATGTTCAAAGGCAATTCCACATTTGGCCTTTGGCTCATGGCGATGAAAATCTCTTGTACACTTCTTTTAGAATAATGCAGTAAATTACTTAATTTTGAGAAAGAGAAATTTCAAACACAGAAATGGAGAACACATTTAATATTCGGTTCACAGATAGAGAAAAGATGAACTACAACACTGTGCTTGAGAGTTCTGCAGCGACTTATTTATTTCTATGTGCTTCAGAAAAAAACAGCTCTTTAAGAAAGCTAAACTATTGTGTAATACTTTGTGCTAAGTTTAAAAATGTTAATAGCAGATATCATTCATAATTCTGCCACACCTTAATCTCTGTCATAAATTTTGTGTTTCTCTGAACAAGGAAATAATAGGTGACCAGAAATATACGCGGGCTGTTCAATGAAGAATGATCATGATTTTTTTACAGTCATAATTTCTCTCGCTGATATTTAATCTTATGGTATTCAGTTAGCTTAACATGCAAAAAACATGTTGTTGTAGTTTCACTGTTGGGACTCCTGGTTCCCGCCTGTGAGAGGCAGGCATGGTCAAATGTGCAGTATCACCTACCACTGCAATGGAGGTAACACGCAATGAACGATATGCGGTTCTGAAATTATGCTTTTGGCTTAACAAATCTTCAACTGAGGCCTATACAACGGAACAGGATGCAAATGGAGAGTCTGCTCTTCCCTACAGTACAGCTCGAAGGTGGTTTAAAATGTTTGAAGAGGGGACACAATCAATTTCAAAGGAAGGTGGGGCTGGTGCTCCAGTAACGGTTTCTACGGTAGAAAACATCAACACTGCTGCTGCCATTGTGGGAGATGATAGACGAATTACATTAAGATCACTTTTGGAAATACTGAACAATTTATTGGGGCCACCCTCATGGTGGTGGCAGAAAAATAACACATGACAAGTGTATGTCCTGGTGTGTTCCAAGACTGTCGATTCCCAAACAAACGTACTTCTGCGTGCACGTCTGCATGCAGTTAATGTTGATTGTAAAGGAAGATCCTTAGCTTCTATCAAATGTAATCAGTGCTGATGAAACTTGGCTTCATGATTTTGATCCTGAGAGCAAACAGCAACACTCAATGTGGAAATCTCTGTCATCACCATTCCCAACAACAGCAAAAGTGGTTGCCTCTGCTGGAAGAGTTATGGTGGTCTCATTCTTTGATATTGATGGAATGGTTCATTAGCATGTTGTCCATCTGACACATCAGTAACTGGACAATACCACAGGGATGTCCTGAAAACACTGCAAGTCCATATAAATCACAAAAGACCACATTTCCTTGAAGCAGGCTGGATGCTGCACCACGAAAATGCCCGGCAGCATATTGCCAATGTTGTTGCTGAATACCTTGCAAAATCAATGTGAAGTGCACACTCGCCCTCCCTATAGCCCAGATTTAGCCACATGTGACCTTTTTCTATTCCCTCACATGAACAACTGCATTCTTGACATTAATTACCAATCACCAGATGCAGTGGTGAAGGCTGCAGATGACATTTTGAAGCACCTTCCAAAAAATTATTTCCAGCCTGTATTTGAAGACTGGCAGAAATGCAGGGGCAGGCGCACTGCATTAATGGGAGACTACTTTGAGAAGGACCATCAAAATTCAGAGCGTGTGTAAAGGTATGTTGTAAAAACCGCCTCTATCAGCAACATGTGTCTCAATATCTTCCCACCTGTAGTAAAACTACATTGCTCAAGGTCCACTGTTCCTAACCCAGCATACCAAAAGCTTTATTAACAGTACCTGACCATCCTCAAAGTCCCACAACATGGAAACATTATATTGAATCACAAAGGCCTGCCTATGTGCACTCATGTGATGTAACGCAGAGATGCCACATAGCACACTTCACAAAAACCTTACATGTGTCCATACATGGTTTTGGAATGTAGTACCCACAAAAGCTATGTCGAAAAGCAATCACACATTTGATGCCTTTGCTCATGGGCATGAAAATCTTCATACACTTCATTTAGAATAATGCAGTAAATTACTGAGTTTTGAAAAAGAGAAGTTTCAAACACAGCAATGGAGAATACATTTATGATTCAGTTCACAGTAATACTTTGGCTATGTTTAAAAATGTAAATAAAAGAACTCATTCATAACTCTGCCACACAGAAGTCTCTGACATTATTTTTGTTATTACCAGAGTAATTAAATAAACACTGGAGAGAAAAGTATTTGTGGAACATGCATTGCTTTGCCTAGACTATGTAAATAAAGAACTAGCTCTGTACCAACATGTATTTCAATATTATTCTGCCAGCAGAAATGCTAATGCTCCTCAAGACCCAGTCATCCTAACACAACATATCCAATGCAATATTTCCAATATCTGCCCATCCTCAAGGTGACATAACATAGACCTGTGTTTAGAACCAAAATCTTTGCTCTATGTGCACTCATGTGATGTTATGCATAGACACCAACAGGAACACTTTAGACACACCTTACGAGGGACCATAAAGAGTTTTGGAGCATATTACCCACACAATGAGAATCTTAATAAATAATAAACACAAGAATATTCACGCAGAAGATGTAAGGCCGGAGTATCTGCTCCAGACAGGATATGCTGTATTCCACTCCACCTACTGCCTCCCAGTGCTTGTGTGGCTATGTGCTGTGTCTGTCCAAAAGACACCACTTCCAGATGGAGTCTAACCCATCTTATTCAAGTTAGCAGGTGCAGCTTTAGATGATATTACATCACCAGTGAAAGAACATTTCTAGGACACTCACTCTGTAACCCCGACACCACACCCTGCACACATCAGGCCTGAAAGATACCTGTTGCACAAAGATATTTTTGTCCTTGAAAATACAGATAATGTGAGTTGGAGGTGAAGGAGGTCAATTATCCACATGGTGATTATATTCATTGTGATTCAACCAGTAAGTAGTAAATTGCTCTCACACTGATACAAACAGTTTCCCCTCAAATGGTCTGCTAATTTAATGGCCTTCACTCCTGAGCGAAAACACCACCTCAAAAAAGTGTATTTCAATCCTGTATCACACATGTGATAGGAATTGAACCATCTGACACACAGCTTCCCTCAATCACATCACTTGTATGTTCACATGTGCCATGCTTGAAAGCATTTGTTCTACACAGTATCTTATGTCAGTACCACAAGAGCAACGTTCAAAGGCCATTCTGTGTTTTGGCCTTGGCTCGTGGCCATGAACATCTCTCATACACCTCTTTTAGGCTAATGCAGTAAATTACTGATTCCTGAGACAGAGCAATTTCAAGCACAGAAATGGAGAACACATTTATAATTCACTTCACATATAGAGAAAGAATGAACTACAACTCTCTGCTTGGGAGTTCAGCAACGACTTCTTTATATCTATGTGTTTCACCAAAATCTAGATCTTTAAGAAAGCTAAAGTATTGTGTAATACTTTGCTGAGTTTAAAAATGTAAATAGAAGAACTCACTCATAATTCTGTTGCACCCCAATCTATCCCATAAATTTTGTTTCTCCTTGAACAAGGAAATAAAAGGTGCCCAGAAATATATTTCTAAAACAAGAACTGTTTTAACTAGACATATGGCTGAAGGACCACCTCTCTAAGTAATATGTACTTACACACCACTACAAACAGTTCCTCATCATATGACCTGCCCATTATATGGCCTTAAATACTGAGTGAACACTCCATCATGAAAAAGTGAATCTCATTCCTGTGTCACAAATGAACAACAATTGAAATACCCCACACAGCTTTCCTACATCATATCTCTTGTACATTCAGGACCTGTGCGATGCCTGAAAGTATTCATCGACACATTATCAAATCTCAGCATCCCAAATGCTGTGGTTGTTTCTTGCCTCATGGCCGTAAACAACTCTTGTATACCTACTTCAGTACAGTGTTGTAAATTATTGAGTTCTGAGAATGGGCAATTTTAAACACAGAAATGGAGTACACATTTGTAATTCACGTCACAGATAATGAAAAAATAATTCCACTACTCCAGCTGAGAGTTCTATGATGACTTGGAGAACTTGGTTTTGGCAAACCAGATAGAAATAACTAAGTCTCAAGGAAGGCTAAAATATTGTGTAATACTTTGTGCTAATTTAAAAAAGTAAATAACAGAACTCATTCACAACTCTGCCACACAGAAATCTCTGCCATAAATTTTGTTATTACCTGAACAAGGAAATAAACACTGGCCAGAAATGTATTTCTGAAACATGAACAGACGTGATAACTAAAGAACCACCTCTGTAACCAATATGTATTTTGATATTAGTCTAGCAGCAGAAAGGCTATGCCCACCAATACCCACCCATCCTAACAGAATACATCCAAAGTGATATTTCCAACATCTGCCCATCCTCAAGGTGCCACAGCATGGACCCCCTGTTTTGAACCAAAAAGTTCGCTCTATGTGCACTCATTTGATGTTATGCACAGACACCATCAGAAACACTTTACTAACACCTTAGATGGGCACACAGATCGTTGTGGACCATAATACACACGGAATGTTGATTTTAATTAATGATAAACACGAGAAGGTTCACACAGAGGATGTAAAGTCGGAGTATATGCTCCAGACAGAATATGCTGTAAGTCACTCCACCTAGTGCCTTCCAATGCCTATGTGGCTATGAGCTGTGTCTGACCAAAAGACACCACTGCCAGATGGAGTCAACCCATCTTATTTACGCTAGCAGGTGCAGCTTTATATGATGCTACATCACCAGAGAAAGAACACTTCCAGGACATCAATCTGTGTCACCAACACCACATCCAGTACACATCAGGCCTGAAACAGTACTATAAGGTCCACTCTATGGGGTTTGAGGTTACAGGCTCAATTATCTAAACAGTGATCATATTCATTGTTGTCCAATCAGTCACTAGTAAATTGCCCATACACTGCTACAAAAATTTCCTACTCATTTGGCCTACTAATTTAATCGCTTTAAGTCCTGAGTGAACACTGCATCGTGGAAAAGCAAATCTCAGCCCTGTATCACAAACGTGATAACAAATGACACACATGACACAAAGCTTACCTCCATCACACCACTTACACATTCTGGACATGTGCAATCCTTGGAAGCATTTTATCTACACAGGATCTAAAATTGGTACCCGAAATGCAAAGTTCAAAGGCCATTCCATGTTTGAGCCTTGCTTCATGGCCATAAACAACTGCTGTACCCCTACTTTAGGACAGTGCAGTAAATTACTGAGTTCTGAGAGAGAGTAATTTCAAACACAGGAATGGAGAACATATTTATAATTATGTTCACAGATAAAGTAAAAATGAACTACACTGCTGTGGTTGAGTTATGTCATGACTTATTGAATTCTATATGTTTCACCAAAATCAATCTCTCTAAGAAAGCTAAAATATTGTGTAATATTCTGAGCAAAGTTTAAAAATGTAAATAGATTAACTCATTCATAATTGTGCCACACCATAATCTCTGCTGTAAATTTTGTTTCTCCTGAACAAGGAAATGAACAATGCCAAGACATGTATCTATAAAACATGAACTGTTTTAACTAGAAACGATAACCTAAGGCCTGCCTCTGTAAACAATATGTATCTCAATATCTTCCTGCCTATAGTGAGACTATGTTCCTCAAGAGCCACTGTTTATAACACAGCAACCAAAGGCTTTATTTCCAGTATCTGTTAATCCTCAGAGTCCCACAATATGGAGATACTATTTCAAACGACAAAGGGCTGTCTATGTGCACTCATATGATGTTGTGCACAGACACCATCAGGCATACTTTACAAACACGTTATATGAGCCAGTACCTGATTTTTGAATGTAATACCCATGCAATGAGGAATGGTATAAGTGATAAACACAATGCCAATGTGCTGTGTCTAGCCAACCTACAGCACTGCCAGATGGAGCCAACCCACCCCTATTTATGCTGTTGAATACAGCTTTAGATGATACTACATCACCAGAGAAAGAACACATCCAGGAAACACACACACCCATTAGGTTGTGTGCACTGTAATGCTCTGACACAATGATATTTTTGTCCTGGAACATTCACTCTACAGTGGGTGAAGGTGAAGGCACGTGAGGCAACACAAATAGTCACCTAATTCCACTATTATATCTTTGAGAGGTAGATATACATACTTTGGAATACTTTCTGTTTCATGTCTAATCACTATGTTCTTATTTGCTTAACATATAAGCTCTTTTTGTGTGACAAGCACATTATCATTTCCATAATAAAGTATTTCTTCTTTCTGTAGTTCTTATTTAATGGTGGACCACTATTCTAAAAGTGGTGGTTGTGATGAACACAAAGGCCACTGACATAAACATGAAACTGAGATAACCCCACACCTGTTGTGTATGCCAACCCATTAGAATAGTTCTCACATGCACGAAGGCATAATACTACTGTTAAACCATCCACATGAAATAACTTACAACTGATGAGTAATATGCATGATGTGCAGCTCTTGGTCAATTCAATAACAAGCCTCATCATCTTCAGCGCTGCGTGGACACCAAGTTTTACCATTGTGTAGCATGCTGATGTTATGCTTTAAGGTGTTGTGTGTGTGATTTTGTCTGTTGACATCAAAGACAGCTCACACAAGTTTATAGATGATTATAGACACAAGGCTGTCATACAGAATGCTGCTCTAAATAATAGTTTCACATGTGTTGCCCAGAGCATCAAGTATATCTATAAAGTCTCTCATCATGACACTTTAAAAAAATATGTTAAATCTCAAAAAAGGAAAACACAGAAGAAGAAACCTGCAAATTTATGAAAGGTGCATATTAAAACTGTATATGTATATTCCTTATAAACCTACCTATCAAACAATGCAACATACAATACGATGTTAGGAAAATTCAAATCGCCCACCTCCCCTCCCAGTCACTTATTCAAACATTGATGTTATTCATGTTTGTCCAACTGTTCACTACTAAAGCACCTACATACCACTTCAAACAGTTCCACATCACACGGACTGGCCGTAAGTCCTGAGAGAACACTGCTTCACAAAAAAGTGAATCTCATTCCTGTGTCACAAATGGACAACAACTGAAATACATCACACACAGGTTTCCTACGCCATACCACTTGTATGTTCAGACACTTGCAATGCCAGTAAGTATTTATGGTATATAGGATCGAATGTCAGCATCCCAAATGCAAAGTTCAAAGATCATTCTGTTAGTGTGTCATAGCTCATGGCCATAAACAACTCTGGTATACCTACTTTAGGACAATGCAGTAAATTATTGAGTTCTGTGAATGGGCAATTTTAAACACAGAAATGGAACACATTTGTAATTCAGTTCTCAGATAGTGAAAACATGAATTGCATTACTTTGGTTGAGAGTTCTGCAACAACTTCTTTAGTTCTATCTGCTTTGCCAAATCCAAGCTCTTTATGAAAGCAAATATATGGTGTAATACTTTAGACAAGTTTAAAAATGTAAATAGAAAAACTCATGCATATTTCTGCCACACTGAAATATCTGCCATAAATTTTGTTATAAGCTGACCAAGGAAATAAACAATGGCCAGAAATGTATTTCTGAAACATTAAATATTTTAACTAGACATGATAACTTAAGCACCACCTCAGTAAACATTTTTCTGCCAGCAGTAAGGCTACACTCCTCAAGACCAACCCATCTAAAACAGCATATCAAAACCTATATTTCCAATATCAGCCCACCCTCAGGACCCAATAATATGAATTCCCTATTTTGAGCTGAAAAGGCTGGTCTATGTGCACTAATTTAATGTTAGGCACAGACACCATCAGGAACATTTTGCAAACACCTAATAAGAGCCCATACATGGTTTTGCAACAAAGTACCCACACAATGTGGATCTTAATTAACGATAAACACAAGAAGGTCGTGTAGAGAATGTAAAGCTGGCATATCTGCTACTGAAAGAAAATGCTGTATTCCGTGCCAGCTATTGTCTCCCAATGCCTGTGTGGCAATGTGCTGTGAGTGACAAACCTTCACCACTGCCAGATGGATCAACCCATCTTATTTACATTATCAGGTGCAGCTTTAGATGATGCTACAGCAACAGAGAAAGAACACTGCCAGGACACTCACTCTGTTTCTCCAACGCAACACCCAGGATACATAAGGCCTGTGGCACAACAATTTTTTTTTCCTGGAACATTCATTGAAGAGGGGTTGGTAGTGAAGGGGCTGTGAGGTGACACATATAGTCCGCCATTTGAACTATGATGTCTTTGTTTGAGTGATATACTGACTTTGGGAAAGTTCCTGTATCATGACTCATCAATATGTTCTTATTTGCTTGGCATATATGCTTCTTGGTGTGATATGCTTGGTATCAATAATAAAATAAAATATTTGCTTTTACTGCAGTTTTTATTGAATGCTGGATCATTATTCTAAAAGTGGTGACCCTAATGAACATAATGGCAAATGACACAAACATTAAAAGTGAGTTTACCCCACCATCTGTCAGGTATGCTGCCTCATCGGAATAGTTCTTTCATGCATTAAAACATAGTACTACCGTTTCACCTTACACGTGAAATTTCGGGTAAGTGATTATTAATTTGCATGATATGCCCCTCATGATCAGTTAAATAACTAGTTGCTGTGAGTATTCTACATCTACATCTACCCTTCCTGTTCCAGTCGCGTATGGTTCGCGGGAAGAACGACTGTCTGAAAGCCTCCGTGCGTGCTCTAATCTCTCTAATTTTACATTCATGATCTCCTCGGGAGGTATAAGTAGGGGGAAGCAATGTATTCGATACCTCATCCAGAAACGCATCCTCTCGAAACCTGACAAACAAGATACACCACGATGCAGAGCGCCTCTCTTGCAGAGTCTGCCACTTGAGTTTGTTAAACATCTCCGTAACGCTATTACGGTTACCAAATAACCCTGTGACGAAACGTGCTGCTCTTCTTTGGATCCTCTCTATCTCCTCCATTAACCCGATCTGGTACGGATCCCACACTGATGAGCAATACTCAAGTATAGGTCGAACGAGTGTTTTGTAAGCCACCTCCTTTGTTGATGGACTACACTTTCTAAGGACTCTCCCAATGAATCTCAACCTGGTACCCGCCTTACCAACAATTAACTGAATATGATCATTCCACTTCAAATCGTTCCGCACGCATACTCCCAGATATTTTACAGAAGTAACTGCTACCAGTGTTTGTTCCGCTATCATATAATCATACAATAAAGGATCCTTCTTTCTATGTATTCGCAATACATTACATTTGTCTATGTTAAGGATAAGTTGCCATTCCCTGCACCAAGTGCCTATCCGCTGCAGATCTTCCTGCATTTCGCTACAATTTTCTAATGCTGCAACTTCTCTATATACTACAGCATCATCCGCGAAAAGCCGCATGGGACTTCCGACACTATCTACTAGGTCATTTATATATATTGTGAAAAGCAATGGTCCCATAACACTCCCCTGTGGCACGCCAGAGGTTACTTTAACGTCTGTAGACGTCTCTCCATTGATAACAACATGCTGTGTTCTGTTTGCTAAAAACTCTTCAATCCAGCCACATAGCTGGTCTGATATTCTGTAGGCTCTTACTTTGTTTATCAGGTGACAGTGCGGAACTGTATCAAACGCCTTCTGGAAGTCAAGAAAAATAGCATCTACCTGGGAGCCTGTATCTAATATTTTCTGGGTCTCATGAACAAATAAAGCGAGTTGGGTCTCACATGATCGCTGTTTCCGGAATCCATGTTGATTCCTACATAGTAGATTCTGGGTTTTCAAAATGACATGATACTCCAGCAAAAAACATGTTCTAAAATTCTACAACAGATCGACGTCAGAGATATAGGTCTTGCGCATCTGCTCGACGACCCTTCTTGAAGACTGGGACTACCTGTGCTCTTTTCCAATCATTTGGAACCTTCCGTTCCTCTAGAGACTTGTGGTACACGGCTGTTAGAAGGGGGGCAAGTTCTTTCGCGTACTCTGTGTAGAGTCAAATTGGTATCCTGTCAGGTCCAGTGGACTTTCCTCTGTTGAGTGATTCCAGTTGCTTTTCTATTCCTTGGAGTATAATTAACATTATGCAATAGACGATCACGGCAAAATTTCCTCCATGCCACAATCATCTAATCAAGCTTTATGTAAAATCCTCATACACAGAACCATTTATGACTCTTTGAGCAATGTGCTGATGTTATGTTTTGAGGTGACTTGTGTATGATTGTGGCTGCTTATTCTGAAGAAAGCACACTGACATCTATAGATGATTGCAGACAAGGGGTTGTCATATAGAATACTTACTTCTTCTAAATAAAAGTTACAGATGTTATGTACAGAGCATCAAGTATATCTATAAAGTCTCTGACTGTAACAGTTTAAAACATAAGATACATCTCAAAGCAGAGGAACGTCGATGAAGAAACCTACCAGTTTATGAAAAGTGCGTAGGGAAACTGTACATGTATATTCTGATGTGGTGACTAAGTAGCTCAATAATTGAGGAGCCTGACATCTGAGGGAAAGGAAAGATGTGATTTGTATAGCTCCTCAACAAACTATTGTGCTATAAACTGAAATTAAGGACACTAATGGTGCAAAAACTAAGGAATAGGTAAACACACTCTCCATTCTAGTGGGATCTGGGGTCTATGGTGTTACAGAACTTGTTGAGTACTAGGATGTTAATGTATACAAGATCTCTTTTGATTGGTGTTATATAAACTACTGGGTGTTTCAAAAGAAAATTTATATTTGATGAGCCATATGCACATGTGCAACTGACTAGAGAAGAGTGAGGGATACACTGATCACTTGTTTGGCTTTCAAGAATTCTATCAATATCAAGCACGTTTTTGGAGCAGAAAGTGGATTCTGTGTATGAGGATTTTACATAAAGCTTGATTAGATGATTGTGGCATGGAGGAAATTTTGCTGTGATCGTCTATTGCATAATGTTAATTATACTCCATGTGTTCCACTTATCTTGAAATGGATCAAAACATTTGAGGTGACAAGTTCAGCATTGGTCATATTGAAATTCAAGTGACCAAGTTTATCAAGAATGGGTACATCCGTTGGGAGTGTAAATCATCCTGTTCATGACAATCCTGACGTCTCTATTCATAAAAGAACAGTTTCTTTAAATGTGCATGGATCGTCACTACACTGAAAAAAAAAAAATAAAAAAATAAATAAAAATAAAAATAAATAAAAAAATAAAAAAAATTAAAACTGCAGTTACATAACCCAGTTGGTACAAGAATTAAAGCCTCTGCATACCAGATATCAACTGCAGTTTGTTAATGAATGGCAGAAGTTGCTGTATGGACTGCAATGTCGATTCAAGAACTAAATGGTCTGTACTTTTTAGAGGACAAGGGTGATCGTGCACTTACAGTGAATTTGGACATTATGAGATTATGTTAACTGACTTTTTGGTCCTTGAATTGCAAACTATTACAGATTATAAGCAAGGAACAAGGTTGCAGCAAGATGGAGCCACAGAACATGTGTCCAAGGATTCTAAGATGCGAGTTCATGAAATTTTTCTCGACAATTTGACCCCAGGAAGGGTGACATAAATTGGCCCCCACTTTGTCCATATTTCAGCCCATGAGTTCATCTTATGGGAATATGTCAAATGTAAACTGATTGTTAACAACTTAACTGCTTTGGACAACCAGTACAAAATATCTGTAGCAAAGTGGCAACCATCCCAGTGCTTACACGCTGAGCCATAATGTGAAATTTTATTCACTGCTTAAATGAGTGATGCAGGCATGCTACATTGCATTTATGTGACATTATTGTTATGAAGTTAACTGGTAAACTGTATATTTCAACAATAAATAAAGAGTTTGTTGGTACTCTACAAACTCTATTTCATTTTGTCAAATTAGGCATAAATATTCTTTTGAGAACTGCTAAACTTTTTATAAAACAAAATGAAAATTATGACTAAGAATTTCCTTTAAATATTACTCACGTTCATGAATAATCTCTGACATGCCTTGTATGGAACTGTGAAACAAATAGTTCTTATTGCTGCAGTTTCTCGAGCTGAATATCTAAAATTTTATTGACACCCCTTCTGCAAACAACACATCACCTGCCTTATTTGGATACTATTTATTTATTTTTTGCATAGTAACATTATGATTTCTTTTCTGTTCCTGTTTCAGTAAAGTAAACACAGCACGTTTTCCTGAGCAAGAAAGAGGATGCGTAACTGATTGCTTCCACAATGAGGCAATGTGTGGACATGAGAATGCACATGCATATGTGTATTCCTTCAGCTAACTTTTGTGTCTGTGCTCAGGTCTCTGTATATCAGTGTTTGCACAAGAGGAAAGAGACATTGCATTGACATACCTCAATGACAATTTGCTTTGCCAATTGTATAGCCCGATAGACATTTGCATAGAACAAGTTCTACAAAGTGAAGTTCTAGGCAACAAATGGCTTTTTGTATTTTGGTGACATATCCAGACTCCAGCCTCCAAGGCTTTGGTGTCAGAGGCTATCCTCAAGTAAGTGTGGATTTGTCAGTTACCGTCAGAGGTAAAGAGTGCTGTGGTTGCTAGTAATTCTCCAAGTAAAGACTTGACATTGCTTATAGCAGATCAAATATGTAGTTTGTTGTTATGTAATAACACAGGCATGGACCCACAAAGAGGACAAGACATAATGAGTGTAGCTACAGAAGATGCTTTTGGAGGCTAGTAGCACCCACTAGCGGAACTAGTAACATCACTAAAACATGGTATCAGCACTCTCCCATGAGAATTGTGACAAGCCACTGCATTACCCAGAACCACCTACCTATCAACTGATGCTATGGTCAAAATGATATTAGGAAAATGCCACCTCCCCCCCCTCCTCCAGTCAATTGTCCAGTGTTCATGTACATTTATAATTCAGTTTACAGATTTAAAAAAAGGATGAATTATACTACTGTGGTTATGATTTCTGCAACAACTTACTTATTTCTATCTGTTCCGTCAAAACCAAGCTCTTTAGGAAAACAAGCATATTCTGCATTATTTTGTGAGAAGTTTAAGGCTATAAATAGAAAAACTTGTTCATAATTCTGCAATCCCCTGTCTTTTCCATATATGTTCATGGTACTTGAATGTGGTAATAAATAGTGACCCAGATGTGTAAATCTGAAATATGCCATTTATGAGGACATGATAACAGGTGGATGACCCCTGTAAACATTACATATGTTGATAATTTTCTGTCAACAGTGAGGCTACACTCCTTGAGAGCCACCCTTCCTAACTCAGGATATCAAAAACTGGTTTTACAGTATCTGTCTATCCTCAGAGTCCCACCATATGGACCCTCCTATTTCAAACCACAAAGGCCTTCCTACATGCACTCGTGATGTTATGCACGTACACCATCACACCCTTTGCAAACACCTTATATGGGACCATAGTACCCACACATTGAGGATCTTAACAAATTGCAATCCAACCAAGGATTCCACTGAGCACATAAAGCTGGCCCAGCTGCTTCAGATGGACAATGCCATGGGCCACCTTGCTTACTGTCACCCAACACCTGTGTTGCAACGTGCTACGGCTGACCAGTTTATACAACTGCCAAATGGAGCCAATGTTCCCCTCATCATGACAGCCAATGCAGATTTTATTGATAATGTGTCGCCACTGAAATGACACACTGCCATGGGCCACCTTGCTTACTGTCACCCAACACCTGTGTTGCAATGTGCTACGGCTGACCAGCTTATACAACTGCCAAATGGAGCCAATGTTCCCCCATCATGACAGCCAATGCAGATTTTATTGATCATGTGTCACGACTGAAATGACACACACAGGCCAGTATACAACATTCCCGGAAGAATCATCCTGCATCAGTATCCATTCGCTCTGGAGCTCCCCTCCTACCACTCCTACTAGCAAAATTTGATGACGTTTCTTTGGTTGCATCATGGCTTACGATCTCAAACAGCTCTTTTAGGATAGAACAGCAAGGTAGTGATTTCTGAGAAAGGATTATTTTATTTACACAAAAGTGTATACATTTAAGATTCAATTCCTAGTGACACAAAAAGAAAATAAATCACACTACTACAGTTCAAGGTTCTGCAACTGCTTTTTTATTTCTATCCTCTTTAATAAAGTAAACATATTATACACTATTTAGCACAAGATTGAAAATGTAAATTCTTCCCCCCCTCCTCAATAATCTGTGTTATTGCTAGAATACTGAAATAAATAGTGATCTATCACACAATTTCTTCTACAAGGCAGAAAAGTATTCCTCGAATGTGCTGTCATGCAAACTGAGATTATAACTAACAGACCTGCATACTATACAATATGGATGACATTATTTTTCAGTGAGTAATGGTGGTACCCTCCTCAAGATCCACCTATCTTAATCTAGCATATGAAAAACTGCACTTGCAATTTCCATCCAGTCCAGCTTCGTGGACCCTCCTGTTCTTATCCACAAATATATCTCCATGTGCACTGATGTGACATGATGTACAAACTGCAGAAGGTCAACTTCACAACCACCTTATACAGGTCCACACCTGGTTTTGGACCATAGTTCCCACACAATGAAGATTTTCACTAACAATTAACCCACCAAAATTTCCACTGAGAACATAAAGCCTATCTACCTGCCCCTGATGGGAAATGCTGTGGGCCACTCCACATACTGTCACCCAACACCTATGTGGCAGTGTGCTGTTGGTGACCAACCACCACCACTGCCAGATCGAGTCAATCCTCTACTATCTAAGCCACTGGACACAGATCTGGATGATGCTAGGTCACTACACTCTCACTCTGTTTCTCCAACACCACACCTAACATGCATCAGGCCTGAATGAATCAGCTGACACTTATATCAATTTGTCCAGTACAATCCACTCAAATGGGGGAGGGTGAAGTGATATAAATAGCCAGTAATTTAAAAAATTATGTCTTTCTTATATGAATTATATACTTAGTTTTGAGTACTCCTTGTTTTCTGCCTTGTCCATGTGTACTTATTTCCTTCACATGCGTACTCTCTGTGTGTGAGATGTGTTTTATCAAAAATACAATAAATTGTTTTTTCTTACCACATTGAATCTTCCCTTCCATGTGGAAACAATGTGTATTTTGAAACACTCCGCTGCAGAGTGAAAATCTCATTCTGGAATGTGTATTTTGTTGTGTAGTGTGCTGAGATTATGTTTTAAGGCAATTTGTGGCTGTTGTTTCCACAAGAAATGCATTAAAATTTATAGATGATTGCAGACAAACAAATGTCCATCTAAAGATTAAGTGGATAAAAGTTTGAGATGGGATGCACTGAGCATCAAGTATTGGATAAAGTCTCTGATCATATCACATTAAAGGATAAGACAAGTCTCAAAATAGGATAAACAGAAGATGAAACCTATAAATACATGGAAAGTGCATATAAATTGTGTGGATGTATTTTTCCAGTACGGCAACTTAATAGCACAACAACTGAGGATCCTATCACCTGAACAAAACAACAATGGTACTAGGAATTGAAATGAAGGACACTGATGATGTAAAAACTCCAAAACTGGAAAACACAGTCTCCAATATAGTGGATTCTGGGTCTATGGCATTAGCGTATTTTTTCAGGGGTAATATGTTAATCAATATACAGTCTTTTTTAATTTAAGTTGTGTAACAAATTCTTGAAATGAAATTCAAATGATGCATTGAAAAATCAATTAGCTTCACTGAATGAGTAAGAACCTCATTTAAACATTTCTCAGTTTTCAGGAATAATTACCAACATGCTTTGTACGGCATGGTGAAATAAATAGTTGAAACTGGTGGCCTAATCACTGGTTGCCAACTAAAAAATGTTATTGAGAGTATTATTGCTGCAGTTTCTTGAGCAGAAACTCTAAAATCTCACTCTGACATCTGTCTGAAATTTGCAAACAACATGTCATCATCACTTTTTATTTCTCATACCTTTCTTATTTTGATACTGTTTTACCTATAGTTACCTTGTTATTTCTCTTCTGTTCCCTTTTTAATGTACTAACCACAACACAATCTGATAATCAAAGAATTGGATGAATACATGAGACCTTTCACAATTAGGCAATTTGAGGACACGAGAACGGGCATGCATACATGTGTCCTTTGTGCTAATTTTTGGGTGTGTGCTTTTGTTCCAGGGTGTCAGTCATAATTCATTAGGAATGAGGTGTGTAGACATACAGCAAGGCCAATCTGCTTCTGTGCTTTGGTATGCTGACAAACTTCTGCATACACCAAGTTTTACAAATTAAAGTCACTGGCAAAAAAAGCACCTTCCATATTTTGGCATTACATCCAGCCTCTAGTTAATGGGGCTGCAGTGTAGGAGCCCAATCTCAAGCAAGTGTGGATCCATCAGATACCTTTAATGGTTAAGGGTGCTGGGGTTCCAATAAACTCATCAAATACAGATACACAACTGAACAAATACGTAATTTGTTTCTGTGTAATAACAAATGCATGGCCCAACAAACTGCACAAGGCACCATGAGTGTAGTTGCAGGACACGTTGCTAGAGGTACCAAGCACCTTCCACTAGCAGAACAAGTCACATCACAACACGATTTCAGCACTCACACACGACAACTCCGAAAACCTCCTGTGCTAATGAGCAGCCACTTGTCTGTCAAGCAATGCAACATTCAATGTGATGTTAGGAAAATGCACCCATCCAGTCAATTATCCAAAGAGTGATCACATTTATACATGACCAGCTGCTCCATAGTAAAGTATTTGCACATTGCAACAAACGGTTCCTCAACATATTGTCTGACATCCTGAGTGAACACTGCATTGTAAAAAGTGGATCTCATGCCTGTGTCCGAAATGTGGCTGCCCATGACACACCTGACAGACACTGCTTTTCAAAGCGTTCCTACATCACACCACTTGTATATTCTTCAGGGCACCTGAAATTATTGAAACTATTTAATCTTAGCAGGATCATACTTTAATGTCCAACCTGCAAAGTTCAAGAACTGTTCTTTGGTTGCATCTTGGCTCATGGCGGCAAGCAACTCTCAAATACTTGCTTTTGGAGTTTTGAGAAAGGGTAATTTTAAATAATGGAAAGGAGTACACACTTATGATTCAATTCCTAAATATACCGAAAAAATGGATTACACTATTGTGGTTGGAAGTTCTTCAATGACAAAGTTATTTCTATCTGTTTCACCAAACCTATGCTCATTAATAAAGTGAACTTACTGTGTACTGTTTTGTGAAAATTTTAAAAATGTTGATAGAAGAACTGGTTCTAAATTGTGCCACACCCTCTATCTTCTGCTGTAAGTTTTGTTATTACCTGAATGTAGAAACATACAGTACTCCAGCAGACATTCCTTTCACAAAGCTACAAATTGTTTCTTGAAAGTGCCCTTTTTAACTTGACATGATAACAAGTGGACCACCTATGTAGACAATGTATGTGTTGATATTTATCCATAAGTAATGAGGCTACCTTCCTTGAGGTGACCCTTTCTAACACAACATTTCAAAACTGTATTTCCAATACCTGTTCATCCTCAGTGTCCCACCATATGGAACCCCCTATTTTAATCCATAAAGGCTTTGCTACATGCACTCATGTGACGTAATGCACAGACTTCTTTGAACACCACTTACAAACACCTTGTTTGGGTGCATGCCTCATTCTGGGTTATAATACCCACACAATGATAACCTTAATTAAAAATAAACTGACCAAGGTTTCCACTTATAAAGAAAGCCTACTTGTCACTGATGGAAAATGCTGTGGGCCAGTACACCTACAATCACTCAGTGCCCATGAGGCAGTAAGTTGCCAACCTACACTGCTGTCAGATGGAACTAATCCTCACCTACCTACACCAGTAGACGTAGCTTTAGGTGATGCTGCGTCACCGAAGAAAGAACACCCTCAGCACACTCACTTTATTTCTCCAACACTACACACAATACGTGTCAGGCCTGGAAGTTTGTCCTGAAATATCCACTTTTAGGGGGGGAGGGGGTGGGAAGTACTGTGAGGCATATAGACAGTCAGGCAAACAAATACGTCTCTGTTATGACTCATGTACCTGGTTTTGAGTACATTCCGTTTCCTGCTTTATTGCTGTGTGATTATTTGCTTAACATGTATCCTTTTTGCGTGTGACATGCATGTTTTCTTATCACAGTTCCTATTTAAAGGTGGCTCAGCATTCCTACAAGTGGTCACCCCAATGAACAGAAAAGCAGATGACACCAACATTAAAACTGGGGTTACATTACCAGCTCCTGTAGATGTAACCTTGTCAGAACAGTTTTTGCATGCATCAAAGGATAATACTAACGTTCCACAATCCATGTTGTATTTCAGGCATGTGCTTAGTAATTGTGTCTTATGTGCCACGTGGAAATCATATGTGCATACTGAAATTTATAGATCATTGCTGATAAGGAGCTGTCATACAGACTGACCCCTTCCAAAGATTAAAGTTTGAGATCTGATGCCCTTAAGTCTCACAGTACAAAAACACACAAGAAGAAGTGCTAAAGTTTATGAAAAGTGCATATGAAAACTATGGGTGGATATCCTTAGTATGGCCACTCAGTAGCACAACAACTGAGGATCCTGACATCCGAGCAAGCAAAAAGATGGGGTAGGTAGAGTTCTTCAGGAAGCTATGATTAGGAATTGAAATAATAGACACTGATACTACAAAAACTAAAAAATTGGGAAACACAGCCTCCATTCTAATGGATTCTGGGGTCTATGGCATTATAAGCTCTGTCAGGGACTAGAATGTTAATCTACACACAATCACTTTTGATGGAAATTGTGTGAACTACAGTATATCTCAAAAGAAAGTTTATATTTGAAGAGCTACATATGAAAGCAGTGCAGTCATTGCGGTGTATACATGCTGAGCCATTATGGAAAATTCTGTTCATCATGTAAACGATTGCATTTAAATGATATTATTTATAAGAAGTAAATTGCTAATCTGCATATTTCAACAATAAATAATGACTCTGATGACAGACTTCACACACTATTTTATTTTGACATGTCAAACATAAATTTTCTGTTGAAACACACTGTACTTTTTATGAAGTAAAATGCGAATGATTTATTGCAAAGTCAATTAAACATCACAGGAGGATGAAGAATGCTTGGTATGGAATTGTGAAATAAATGGTTCCAACTGGTGTACTTGATGCCAGTCACCAGCCAACAAAATTTTATTACCAGCCTTATTGCTGCTGTTTCTCAAGCAGAAAATCTAAATTCTCATTGTGAGCTCCTGAAATTTGGAAATGACAGGTACCATCACTTTTTATTTCTCATACCTCTCTTAATTAGCTACGGTTTTCCTCATAGTCTCCTTGTGTTTTCATGTTTATTGCTTTATCCATGAAATAAACACAGTACAATCTCCAGCGTAAGGCATAGGAGACTGCTTGCACAATGAGGCAATGTGAGGAAATGACAAAAGACATGCATACATGTATTTTCCAAAATAATTTTGTCTCAGTGTTTTTGCTTCTCTGCATCAGTGATTGTGCACTAGGAAATTACGTGGACATACCTCACAGACAATGTGCTTCATCAGTTCTGTAACCTAACAGACATTTTGAAACAACAAGTTATACAAAGTTTAAATTATTGGCAAAATTGAATTCTGTATTTTGCAAAAATAAAAATGGTTTTAAAATAGCTGCGGACATAGTATGAACCCTGGTTTGGTGCAACTAAACCTGTTGTACAAAGGTTGTCAGAATTGTGTACAACCTCCTACTGCTGAAGGAGATACTTTTGTGCTGACTACCAGTGGACAAGACCTGGGCCAAGAGCTTCCAGATCAATTGGAGCAGCTCCTTGCTAAAATAAGACACACTTACCTCACAGCAACAGTTACCTCTCACATTAAAAAGCAACTCCTGCAGTTGACTGAGCTTCATGCAGTGAAATAGAATTTACCTGCATGTATTCTGTCACACCAAAGTACAGTCATCCAGCTGCTACCTAACTTTTAATAACTCACTATTCTGAAATCTCTATGAATTGCAGCATGTTGTAATTTTAAAACTTTCCATGATTCTGGAAAGTTGGACTGTACCCTGATAATATTTATTGTAGAATAATTAACATGATCTTGGACAGATATGAAATTGATGCATTGCAAAATTTGAAAGAAAACATTTCAAGTCATTTGATGCAAGAGCTTTATGGATGCAAATATTGATGGCTTTTATAACATTGTGCAGCTTCATATCATCTTCAGAAAATGTATACTTTGTATGAATTGACAATACTAAACGTATTTTATTGGCATGATGATATTAGAATGACTGCCAATCCCACTATTAGCCTGAAAGATGAATAAGGGATTGTTAGATTTGTCAGAGACGTGGTTAGACAGAATGTGGTGAAATACAATGACAGTAACAACCCTCTAGCTGTAACAAGCGCACTCATTTTGCCGTGGCTTGCAGTCAAGAATCTTCAACATTTACGCCACATTTCAGGGAATCATTAGAAGGCTTTCAGTCACATCTATGATATTCTGTATTTTGGTGGCATATTCAGCATCAGCTTCGCAAAACTATGGTGTAGGAGGTTACCCTCAACCAAGTGTGGATTCATCAGTTATCTTTAGTGGTTAAGAGTACTATGGTTGCAGTTAATTCCTCAAATACAGACTCACAGCAGCTTGTAGCAGATCAGATTTCTTTAAACGAAGTGAGAAACATTTGTGCAGAGGCATAAAGACATTAAGAACAGATAATGGTTTAGAGTTTTGCAATAAAGAGGTTAACAATTTGACTAACCAGCATGGCATTTTGTACCAGAAAACATGCCACACAGTCCACAACAGAACATAGTCACTGAAATGGAAAATAGAACTGTTGTCAAGTTAGCCAGGACTTGTATGAATGCAAGTGCACTTCCAGAAAAAATGTTGAACAGAAGTTGTGAATTATGCAGTATTCACACTAAAGTGAGCTGGGACAAGTAAAGAAATGGGAGTTATGTCATGCAAACTGTGGCTATGGAGAAAACCTAACTTAAATATCCTCAGAACTTTTGAAGACAAAATTTATGTCCATTTTCCTAAAGAGAAGTGGCAAAAATGGGATGCAAAGGCTGAAGAGGGGTATTTTGTTGGTTATGGCCAAAATGCAAAAGGTTATCATGTGTGGTTTCCACACTGATGACAAGTAAAACTCCACAATGATGTAACTTCTACAGTAAGACTCTTTACAGAAAACTGCAGCACACATGGAATATCAACAACCGAGGGTAGTGGACTCCATTATAATTGAAAATAAACTAGCTTCTGTAGAACACAACCTTTAAAATATTCCTATGGTGCAGGATTCTACAGAAGTGTGTGAAGAGAGAGACAATGATGCACATTCTGATGATATCAGTGAACATGAGGCAGCAGCAGATGAAGCTGTTCAATCTGACAGGAAATATCAGTTAGTAGATTGCAGATCATTAAGATTGCCAGCAAGATATGAGAATCATTTATCCACAATTTGATATTGTTGAACCAGAAAAATGTGACAAAGCAGTTATGTATGATGAGGCAGAAAAATGGAAATATGCAATGAATGGTGAAATTAGTTCCTTGGAGGTTAACTAAACCTGGACATTTGTGGATCTACCTGCCCATAACCAAGTCAGTGATAACCAATGGATGTATATAAACAAGTTTTCTAACAGTGATGATGCCCCACATTTCATAGATAGACTTATGACTAAAAGTTTCAAGCAAGTTGCAGGTATAGGACTTATAGTACAGTAACTAGATTTGACTCAATTTTTGTAGTGTTATCCATTGCAGCACCAAGAAACATGTCTCTTGAACCATTTGATGGCCAAACTGCTTTCCTTTATGGAAATTTTGCAGAATATGAACTAACCAAAAGAATTTGAAGATGGGACAAATCATGTGTAAACTAAACCGAAGCTTTTCTGGCCTGAACCAAGCTTCCAGGAGTTGGAACCAACATTTCACAGCAGCTTTTTGCAACTTTGGGCTTCAGCCAGTGAATGCAGATAAATGTTTATTCACCAATCAGGTCACAAATAATCCATTTATCTTGGCAGTGCACTTTGACATTGGGCTGGTAGCAGCTAAAATTCCTACTGCCATCAACTTTTTGCTGAGTGAAATAGAAGGAGTATTTGACATCATATCCAGCAGACTGGGTACCTACCTGGGCCTGCCACCAGAACAATCAGAAGATGGTTCTATTTTTATGCTTCAAGAGACTTATGCCAGGAAGATTCTATACCACTTCAGGGTGGAGGATGCTAATGCTGTAACAGTACCTGCTTCTGTAAAGTTAGGAAGGTAGAAGACGAGGTACTGGCAGAAGTAATGCCGTGAGGACAGGGCGTGAGTCGTGCTTGGGTAGCTCAGTTGGTAGAGCACTTGCCCGTGAAAGGCAAAGGTCCCGAGTTCGAGTCTCGGTCCACCACACAGTTTTAATCTGCCAGGAGGTTGCATATCAGCACACACTCCGCTGTAGAGTGAAAATTTTGTTCTAGATATAATAGGTCTTTGTTATGACTGAATACTTAGTTTGGTATATATTCCATGTGCTGCTTGATGACAGTGTACTTATTTGCTTAAGCAGACTTGTACATGAAGAACTGCCACAAAATCGATTTTTTAATTTTTGTCTTAAAAAATTCTCTGTAGTTTTCTGAATGAGAAAGAGTTTACTTCCAGGAAATGGAACACAGAAAGTACCAAAATTAAAGGAATTTAAAAGCAGCTACACACAGCATGACGTCCCCATGGCCCACAGTTAGCTTTTTTTAAAATAAAGTTTTGCTCTCATTTGTTTTGTTTTTATGATTTTTTAGTTCCTTAAGTTGGATAACCTGCAAAAGCTTTATGGTTGCCTACCTTTTGCTTATACAGATGGTTTAAACATTGTTTGCTGTTGTTTTGGTGCGAATATTTTGTTTACAATGAAGTAATTGCGTGCATGAGTTTCTTATTCCCTTGAAAGCAAATGGAAGAATTAAGAAGTTCGGTGTTAAACAACATAAATTAACTCTGCTAATACTGAAATACAACATGATGCAACACTTGAATCAGGTTCAGTTATCCCAAGTGCTCTGAAGCTAAAACTGGAATATATGGACAATGGGCTTGACAGTATTAATGCTGATAATATAGAGATACCAACTGCTGATTCAGGTTGTTTTACTGTTGAACTCTCTGCTCTATTTGAACTAATAAATAAAGCTTTGCAGTATAAGGAATGTGACAATAGTGGTGTGAACATAGCTGAGGAGATACATGCTAGCAGAGGTTGTGCATCAAAATTAAGAATTGTTAGTAATTTTTGTGATTTAAGCAAATGTGAGTATGCTGGTGGCATAACTAAACAGAGAGTATATAACACAATCATTTAACTTGCTTATGCTATGTCAGGTATAGGCAAACAGTACAGACATGCACAAACTTTCTGTGCTGGTATGGACTTACCTCCCTCTACAAGGTTTCACAGATACAATAAAGTTATTCTACAGACTTTACAAGAAGTAGCAAATGATAATATGAAAAATGCTGTTCAGGAAAGTGTAGACTTGAATGACAGCAATACATGTATGTCTGCAGCCCTGGCTGCATCCTGGCAACAAAGAGGCCCTAGCTCACTAAATGGGGTAGTGACAGCTACCTCCTTGGACAATGGTGCTCGTTAATGTGGAATGTATTACCAAGTACCATCATGGCTGTACTATTGGAAATGAAAAATCATAAAGGTTTGATTAATTTTAGTGGTTATAGTGGAGGGATGGAATCTGAAGGTGTTGTGAAAATATTTCACAGGTCAGTAGGGATATATGGTGTGATGTATGCATCTTACCTAGGAGATGGAGGCTCACAAGGGTACCAGAAAGTTTGTGAATCCTTTCCTTATGCTGACACAAAAATTGAAAAAATAAAATGTCTTGGACATGTCCAGAAAAGGTTAGGTACAAGACCGAGGAACTTGAAGAGGAATTTGAAGGGAAATAAATAAGCTGATGGTAACTGCATTAGTGGATGTGGTCAGCTTACAGACAAAGAAATAGACAGGTTGCATTATTATTATGGACAAGTCATCAGACAAAATAAAAATACCTTGAGGGAATGAAAAAGTCAGTATGGGCTACCTTCGTTCATAAATTCTCCTCAGATGACAACCCATGTGGCTACCAGTGGGCTGTTACGCCAGGTGATACCTACCACCATAAAAATTCTTTGTCATTTGCTATAATGGAAATTATAACACCCATATATAGTGATCTTAGTGACAAGATTATTAGAGATATGTTTACACAGTAGGAGTCAAAATCCAAATGAAAGTTTCAACAACTGAATATGGGAACAGATACAAAGAAACTGTTATGTCAAGGCTTCATGGTATGGAACTGATGGATTGCCTGGTGGACTTAATATGCATAGAGCTCTAATAGCAACTGACAGAACGAGACTCTTCAAAGCAGAAAAATTAGCATTGGAAGCCACCAAAAAAGCAAGAACAAGAGGAAGAAGTATGAAAAAGAGAAGGGAGGAAGAAAAACACAGGAAACAAGATAAATATGGACCTGGGATGCATTAGTCAATGCACGTTCAATAGAAAAAGCAAGTTTTTACTTTAACTTGAATTTCCCGAGAGTTAAATTATTTCATGTTCTGGTGCACTTTTTATTAAAAATAGAGAGCTGAAATTTTGTATACTGCCTTATAACATGCTTAACTAAAAAGCATACTACTCTAGTGACCTAACTTTGAAAATAAAATGCTTTTTTGAAGAAAAACCCTAAATTCATTTCTAAAAGTTTCTATAATCAAACTTAAAATTTTTTTGTACCACTATTTATGACAGTACCATCTTTTCAGTGGCCTGCTGTAAAGGTAACAGTGTAAAGAACTTACAGGAAAAAATAAATCCTCTACTTTTTTATATTTTGAGTAATGTGTACCTATAATATATTAAATAATCAGCATGACATAGCAACTTCATAAAAAGAAAGAGGTATATGAAAGAGTGGTGTTCTTCTTCAGTACCAGCAGACATAATTTAATGCACTCAAACACAACAATAATTACTCTCTTTAATTTAAGAAAGGTTTTCCATTATGTCACTCACATGCTACTCTTATATAAATTAAAGGATTATGCAACTTGAAAAATCCCATCAATGATTCCATTCACATTTATGAAACAGGAAACAGAAAACTGTTCTACAGTTTAAAAAAATAGAGAATAAATTCTAGTTTATTTGGGGTAGTGTAAAGCGGGAGATGCTGTCGGACAATGTAGAGTCACAGGTAAGGTGTGCATCAGTGGTTCCACAGCCAAAGGTTCACACGACATGTTACTGCTCCTTCCTGGAGGGCGCACACACTGTGCAGGCAAGCACACAAATGCCAACTACCCACTACCGAAGACAAATCCACCAGAGTGCAGAAAGCTTTGGTGACATACGCATCATGAGCTGGCTGTGATAAATTTAAGGCCAAAATAGCTCACCAGTGCATCATGCTCTACAAAAACAAGTGTGACAGCTCCACTCAACTTCTGAAACAGGTGCACGTGGGGGGCAGGGGGGGGGGGGGCTGATATAGATCAATATTAGATATTGGTGCATGGTATTGTGAGTCATACTGCTGAGCATCAGGACTTGTTTCAGTGCTCCTGTGAATTGTGAAATGGATAAAATGAAGGAGCAACAAATTTGCATCAAGTTCTGTTTCAAGTGGCAGGGCACTTCCGCTGAAACATGTCACCAGAGACATTTAGTGACAGTGCACTGAGACAAGCAAGAACATTTGAGTGTTTCAAGTACTTGAATGAAGGGCAAGAATCTGTGGAATATGAGAAAAATTCTGGCCAACCGTCAACATTGATAACCCTGAAAACTATCATGAAAGTGTGCAATATGATTCATGAAGACCGAGGGCAGACAATTCACGATATTTGTGATAGGCTGAAAGCTGTCATACAGTACATATCAACAAATTCTAGGCAAGAACTGAACATGAAACAAATTACACGAAAGTTTGTCCCTCACCTTCTCTGCATCAACCATTGAAACATCAGGATTCAGACATGTACTGAGCTGCAACGAAGAGTTCAAGACTGTCCAGAACTCTTACGTAGAGTCATATCAAGTGATGAATCATGGGTCTATGGTTATGAGGCATGAAACAAATCAGCAATCATCACAATGGAAAACACCATTTTCTCCAAGGACGAAGAAAGCTTAACAAATCCGCAGCAACATGAAGTCAATGTTGATAATTTTTTTGACATTCAGGAAATAGTCAATAAGGAGTTTGTTCTACCTGGTCAGAATGTCAATTGGCAGTTTTACAAACAAGGTTTTGAGGTGAATGAGGGAAAATATTTGATGCCGACAGCCAGAGCCATGAGGGAAAAAAATGACTGATTGATGCACCATGACAATGC
The DNA here is from genome assembly GCF_023864345.2 of Schistocerca serialis cubense. Lineage (NCBI taxonomy): Eukaryota > Metazoa > Arthropoda > Insecta > Orthoptera > Acrididae > Schistocerca > Schistocerca serialis. Next base: position 531,686,494 of record NC_064640.1, read on the forward strand.
ATGCATGCACACCTTGCTTGTTATGAAGGAATTCCTGGCAAAAAAACCACGTGGCAATGGTCCCCCACGTTCCCTACTCACCATACCTAGCCTCATGTGACTTCTATCTGTTCCTGATGATGAAAATTACGTTCCAATGATGGCGTTTTGATTCGACTGAAGAAATTCAAATGGAATTGCAACGGGTGCTGAACACTCTCCACCCTGTGGACTTACAGGAGAGCTCCCAAAAATGGAAACAATGCTGGGATCATTGCATACATGTTTCAGGTGACTACTTTGAGAATGTCGAAGGACATTCAGGTGTAAGAATAGTTTTCTGATTTTTAAAATGACATTCTCTGATATTTTGGGTAGCACCTCATACATAACATTAGTTATATCATCAGACTAATATAAGCCTAATAACTGGAATGTGAAATGTTTATCCACATAGTGAGAAGGATATAGTCCATATACAATAGTCTCTAGCACCATTATTATCAGAAAAAGCCATGAGTAGCATATCTATTCAGTAGACTTCAGTGTTGCAAATTATGAATTCACATTAATCTTGCTAAGGAGAGAAAGCGAAATAAAAATATGGAAGTAGTGGATGTTATCATTGAAGCAAATCCAAATTACAATACCTGTAAGATTGGTTACAAAGACATAGCTTCAATCATTATGCTAGGAATGTCAGCTGCATCTTACATGCTATGAGGAAAATAGAATAGACATATGAGAAATCATTGGCATCATCATACAAACTATGAATGTCATCATTTGAATTATGAGCAGAAATTAAGGAACAAGAAGTGAGTGAATATTAGCACAGACACATTCTTGAATTACGGTATATGTAACGTGGGTTACGAAGCTATAGCTAAATGAGCCAAGTAAAATGAGTGCCAGTTGTATATTATATAAATGCTATCAAATCAATATTCAGTCTGTAAAGGTTACAGTTTGCAAACAAACAAAAAGTACAATAAATGCGTAACGATGAATTTGACATACACTGATTGAAGAACCACATTTTATCATATACGAACCTCTAATTATACACCTGTTATGTCCATATACAGACTTTGCTATTAATCAAATGCCAAAATGAAGCACAAGGTATATGGAGGAGGGGATTTTTTAAAAAAAGAAAAAAAAGACTCTTTAGACAAATATGGGTGCACAGTTGTAACATACGTTACAAACCATGTTGTTTTTATTTAAGTTTTTTGTATCTGTTACCATTTCCACACTGCTGATTTAGAAGTATTAAATTCAATGTTTTTTTCAAGAAGATGTTTCACCGAAGCTTATCAAAACTGAATTGTATCCCTTGCGCTGATTTACTTGTAAGTACTGGACGGTAACATATAACATATGTCAAATTCATGGCTATGCCATTTGATGATTTTTAGATATGTTGTACAAGCTATACATTTTACATAAAATAAAGAAAAGGCAACCACTTACTTATAGAGGATTGATATGTGGCACACAGAAACACATAACAGAAAATAGGTACCATTAACTGTTGAGCTCTTGCTCTTTTTCTAATGAGAGTACACACATTGACACGCACAATTACACTGACTGTGTGGTTGTGTGTGTGAGTGTGTGTACTCTTACCAAAAAAAAAGCAAGAGCTCGAAAGCTAGTGTTAACTTTTTCTCTTACCTATTTCTGTGTGCCATGCACCAATTCTCTATAGGTAACTGACTGTATTTCCCTTATTTTGTGTATTTTTCCTTCCAGGAATTTATATTTCTGTTATACATTTTTCTTCTCTGTGGTTGGTTTGTTTGGTAGGTGCTTCATAATGACTTCACAGCTGAAACTCGCCAATAGCAGCAAGTAGATGGAAAATTTTACAGCCTACAATGGACAATTCTTTCTTTTGAAATGTGATGTGACTGTGGACCTATCTACAAACAAGATTGACAAAATTCCACATTTCTTCATTTCTTTGAAAATTTTAAGGTGGTGACACAACAGAGACTGTTATTGAATGTCTGGGCATATGAAATAGATTCACACATATGTGAGTGGCTAGAATGCTTTTTAAGTTATGCTGCCCTGGACTGTGAGTGTACATCAGTGACATAGGCATCAACAGGCATTTCCCAGGGAAGTGCGACAGGATCTTTTTTGTCCTCTCTACACTTAAATAACCTGACACATAAGGTAAGCAACAATCTGCAGGTCTTTGCTGATATTACTGTAATGTATGCAAAAAATTCATCATTGACTGACTGTAGGAAGAAACTGGATGACTTGAACATAATCTCTATTTACTAGCTTCTTCCAGATGAGTATGAAAAACAATCCTGTAATGCTTGACTACAGTATTAATGGCTAGAAACTTGACACAGTCATCCTGATAAATTTGTAGGCAGTGGTCAACTTTGGTTTATTAATGCAATTCCACTAAAAGCAGATGCTAATAATCCAACTGCGATTCAGAAAGAAGTGTGAAGTTTATAAGTGTAATATTAGAAAAAGAAAGAGACTTCATTAAAACAGACTTCAATACTGAAAGTTGTGAATAATGCCACTACTAAAACCATCTGCCAAATAACAACTGTAGTAAATATGGAAGCAATTTTTGAAAGCAATCACAAAACATAAATTTGGGTAACTCTTTCTTTCCCACAGGTGAACTTTGATTTATGAATTAGCATCTAACTTACTGATAAAGTTTGTATATATCCATATAAAAAAGATGTAAGTTACTTAACTAAAATATTCTGCAATTTGCACTTCCAACAAAAATGAAGAGCAGTTGTCATAAACATGAGATCTGCAAATTAAAATTTAAAGTATTCTTTGAGGTACACTCTGTTTATCTCTTACGTCTTGTTTGACTTCAGTGATGTATCCTTATGATAACTTTCTTGATATCATTCACCTTTGTACTCTGTGACCAAGCAGCTTCAGCTCAAATGGTCTGATCAACACTGAAAAAAGAAATAAAAGACTACAAACTAGTGCCTAGACTCTAAATATATAAATCATGTAGTGTAACATGTTCACTTATTTCTTCTACAAATGTATACTCAATGTATGGTGGAAGAAGACCTTGTACTGACTGTATCATAATGTGACTATCTGCTGTCTATTCCAGGCAGCACGTGACAAGGACATATCTCATCTTGTATGTTGTTCGTATTCCACTGGCAGAGACTGTATATGATAATCTGAATATATGGTTTAATGCGCATCACTACAATAACCCACGCTGAAGACACATATGTAGTAATGTAAAATGACTCCAGTGATATTTTGAAAATTGAGATGTTCTTATAACCAACCAATTCATCAGATGCACTGGCCTGTTATATTTTGGCTACTTCAGTTGCAACTGCAAAACTAAAGTACTAGAGATGTACAATTACATTGATTAATGGAACTACCTGACGGGAGGCCCTAGCCACACGACATTTCCATTTCCAATGGAACTACAGGGAAATTTCATTTTATTTCTGTAAAATTGCAACAAAGAACCTGTTTCATCACAGTTTCAATGACTACAAGTTGGCAAAAGTTAGAAATCTTCAAGTTGATTGCAATTACTGCCAAAGTTTGCTACCTAACAGTACCATAATTCTGTAACAACAGATTTAATTTGATTTCAGGTCCACTGCTGTAAATAAGAGCCACATTTGAAAATGAACATTTCTATAATGAGCTTTCATGAACGTTTTTTTTTACTTTTGTGTGCTGCTTTGAGCATAGTAGATGGTCAGCACAAAGAACTGAGCTTTAGTAGTAGTAGTAGTAGTAGTAGTAGTAGCTTTATTCATCCACAGATCTCTTTTTACAAGATAATTCAACTCAGCTAGATTCCACAGACAAGCTTCCTATGGGGCTGAATCATCATCATTTCCAGGAATTTCTCAGAAGTTTGGATGCTTAGTATGGTGATATTATATATTTACAGAAGTAGGGTGGCTCATTCAAGATCAGACAGATTGTATAACATAATTAATGAAATCGAAAGCAAAATCTGTTCCAAAACTTGATCGTGCCAAATGGGTGGCAGATTTACAACTTTTGGTAGAATTGACTACTCATGTAAGTGACTGAAATAGGTGCCTTCAAGGTAGAAACCTACTTATCAGTACAATGTTCCAAACAATAATTGAATTCCAAATGAAACTGAAATTGCAACACTTTGGCCAACCATGATCCTATAGACAGGACGATTTACGCAGCTATATTTTTTGATTTGGTGTGAGAATTGGAATATCAGTTTTGTGATTTTTGAAAAAAAATATCAGAGTGTTTGTATTTATACATGTTTTACAAACAATATAGATATGTTGCCAGAAGATTTTCAGACGGAATACCTAGAGTCACAATCTGACATTCAATTAAAGGAAAATTTGACTATGTGTCTTTGTTGGTCTTTTATAAATCATATCTGCCCAGAGACAAGTAGGGCCCACCCCTTGTTGCACAGTCATATGCTACATATGTCATCTTTGTTTGGAAGCAAGCACATCTGTGAACAACTATTCTCAGGAGTTAAGCACACAAAGAGTAAAAACAAAACCAAAATCTCAGATGAATGCCTTGAGAACACCCTGTGAATTTCAGTCACTTTGATTTAATGTGATATTTATATATTAGTTTCCCAAATTCTATGTCTCATGTCACATTAATTTTATGATTTTTTACTACTTGCATATCTACTTTTAATGAAATCACATATATAAATTGTCAAACTAATCCCATCTTGCTTCTTTAGAATAAATAAGCTTAAACTAATTAATTCTAAATCACTTATATGTGTGAACTGTATAATACAGCTGACTGCCCCCCTCCCCCCATTTTTGTTCCTCAGAAGTTACTGTTAGTGTTAAGTATATCATGTGCAGTCCAAAAATACGTGTCTTATTCCAATGTGGCCCAGGAAAGCTGAAAGGCTGGACACCACTGGGCTAAAGGCTCTGTTGTTTGGAGAGACTGTAGAGCCATCATTATACCAAACTGCTTATCAAGTCAACACAAATTACTAGAAAAGATTGCAGTAGCTAAGAAATATCCCAGAAGCACTGAGGATGGCAGAGGTTGTGTAGGCTCAGACAGCGGGTACAGTTTTCGTCCAAGAAATGTGAAACATTTCAGGAGTAAAGTGGGTGGTGAATTTTGATAATAAAAGTACAGATTTTTTTATATTTAGGTAAAAGCAAAGAAATGAGTAACAACTAATAGCCAGAATGTTCTCACATCATTTTAAAGTAAGTAATTATGGCTCTAATACCATAATCTTACTTTATCCCATGTAAGTTTTCTGCACACTATCACCTCAACTGTTCCCAGTTATAAAAGGATATCTGATGTATTCATACAACTGAGGCACTGAGGATGATATGAGCCCAAAGCACAGGCACAAAGTTTGTGAAAATCGAAGTTGTAGACAAACTTCCAGTCTCGTAGGTTTTAACTACATTCACATTTCATATGAAAAAATGATCTACCCTATTTATGTCATGAAATACTAATTTATATTTAGGATTATATTAATATTAGTGTTAATTCACAAAATTCACTAGCCATTGACATGCTGTCTTTTGACAGTTGTAAGCTTTGTAATTAATGTGTAGCTAAAATCAGTACATAATGAAAAGAAACTAAATGCACCAAACATACAATTATGAGCTGTTCAAACACTTCATAGTCCTAATTATTATAATTTTCATTAAGCACATTCTGTGGCTTGCGGTCCAGATAAAACCACTGATAAGTTTCTGATTATGAAATACTACTACTACATTAATGACATACCCAACCTACGATAGAAACTGAACAGTGTAGAGCAACAAAACTAACAAGGGGAGGCCGCCAATTGTGAAATTCAGATTCGATTCATACTGCGCATAATAACAGCACATGGCAAGAGGTGTAATGTGGCAAAGCACCAAGATGCACTTCTCAGCCGTTGTCGAGAAAATCGACAGTTAAAAGAAACCGTTGCGGTGAAATGCTCTCTACGATTAATAATTTTCTACAGCGTCGTGGCGCAGCGGTAAGCGCTTGGGTTCGTAAGTCGAAGGTTGCTGGTTCGAATCTCGCGCCATGCAATTTTTTTATTATTAGTTTTTTGTAATTCAAATATATATATATATATATATATATATATATATATATATATATATATATATATATATATATATATATATATATATATATATATATATATATATATATATATATGTATGTAAAATTATTAATGAATTGCTTATGCATGTTGGTAAAGGCGGATCGCTCTCCAATTGTACCGCCTCCATTTTTCCGTTTGTTTAACAAGGTGTACCAAAGCCCTCCCGTCCGCACTGATTTTCGACGATGTTATAAGTTGCGCTAGGGACCGCATCTACCTTCTTTCGAAGTTAGCAGGCAACTACACTGTTATGCGGTGGCTCATTTCGACCCATTCAACATCTGTCCTTCAAGTGTAACGAGCGAGTAACGGAGTTTATATTTCATACCTGCCACAGCAAGTTTGTGTTCGTGGGGTCTCTATTCTAATTCGAACGTTTGACTTACGCTATACGTATTCATTTCGGAACATCGTTTCTACGTCTTCCGTCAACTATACGTGGTTAACATTATGAAGACAATTAATAGCATTTGTGAAATACAACTTTGTTTGCGGAAAACATAATGATGTTCGAAGTCGCCAGTTTTTCCACGACAAACGACTTTCAACAACTTATTATATGCATAATTGTTGCAACTGATTGCCGGGAATTATATATATATTTGAATTACAAAAAACAAATACTAAAAAAAAAAAAAAAAGGTAGCATGGTGCGAGAATCGATCCGGCGACCTTCGGATTACGAATCCGACCGCTTACCGCTGCACCACGACGGTGTAGAAAATTTGTAATCGTAGAGAGTATTTCACCGCAACGGTTTCTTCTAACTGTCAATTTTCTCGACAACGGCTGAGAAGTGCATCTTTGTGCTTTGCCACATTATACCTCTGGCCATGAGCTTTCATTATGCGCAGTATGAATCGAATCTGAATTTCACAATTGGCGGCCTCCCCTTGTAAGCTTTGTGCTTTGGGCCATTGTGGAAATGAATGTCCAAGAAATTGGTGAGGCAGTTTTTCATAAGTGTTAACATATAGGGTGGGTCTACAGATATGAATAAAGCTGGTTCATCATAAGAACAATAGCTGTCACAATCATGCAAACATACTAAAATCTTAGTATCGATTATGATGTACTTTAGGACCTTGTGGTCCTCACTGCCTCAATTCATTTAACATTTAAATCCACATATATGTATTACACAAGTTATCTTTTTCATTTCCATGAGTCCAGCATTTCGACACCTAATGAATTATTTGCACCTTGAGGCATGCAGATCGCATATCAACTCATACGGAATGGCAGCTTCTGCACTATTGTTAGGGAGATAATAGGTATACACAAAAACATAGCTATACACAAATTACTGGTTTACACAACATAATTGGTGAGGGACACATCTGTTCTGTACTAGGATCAGAGGCAACAGATTGCAACCCAAGCACCTGCAATTGCTGATCATTGTAGCTAAGCCGGAAAGTTGCTCATTTACAGAAAAAAATAGTACCCTGTAGTTAACAGTTGATATAGTAGCCTGTAGGGAGCTCATTGCCTTAATGATTTCCAAAAAGTGTGTCTAAAGCATCTAATATCACTTGGTTCCATTTGTGATGTAAATGACATGGGATATACACAAGGATATTTATGCCATATGCTGTAGTGGCTATACTGAAAAAGAAATTTATACCAGATTTTCTTCTGCAACTTCCCAATATTACAATAGAATAACAAAAGCATGCTGCAAGAATGATATTAGTTGACAACAATTTCTGCCAGATGCTATAGAACACAAACTCCGGACTACTTTATCAAACCCTAGAATAATCAGAATGTATGTGTTAGTTATTATTGATTCTTTCTCTTCCATGAGAATAAAATATTACTTTAATGTCAGCTAGTAACGTCTTGTTGTGAAGCAAAATTGTGAACTACTGAGTCATAATCACATTTTCATAACCACACATTAAAAGTTGTCTGTAACTTGAAAGCAAGTAGAAAAGCTGCTAATAAGTTGGTTGCTAAGCAAAAATAACTTACTCGACACTAAAATTATCATACAAAGGAACTTTACTCACCACAATTTCATTAAGAGCTGAGAAAAATGTAGTACACATTCACCTAAAAAGCCTTGTAGACGTAATTTGTGGGATCTCTAGGGCCTGACTAATACCCTCTAATCCATAAACTTTTCATTAAACCTGTATGATGCTGTTTAGGATGAAATGACAGTTGTCTTCCTTACTTCATGGATCTCTGTTGTGGTGCTGTGCATGCACATGAGAAAACTGAAATGTAAAATGTAAACATCAGACTACACAAGTTATTTTTATATACTGCAGTTATTATAAAAATAACAGATACGCACATTGGATGTGTTAAACAGAAGCTCCAAAATTTTCTTCTTTGGGATGACACCTTATGATCGGATGTGGTGACATATGTGATTTCTTTGTAGGTTTGCTACCACTATCATCACAAGCAGTAGCATTCTCATAGAAATTATTCACAGGTGTTAAATTCTGCTTTCCATTACTGTTCGCCATACCAGATCTTAAAAGAAGAATATTTCATGCAATAACAACAAAAGTAACATTTGGTCGTACAAATACAAATGTAAAATATTTTTACCCAACTACTTAAGTGACAGACTTCATGAATTTAGTGGTTCTTTTCAGTTCAAACCATTGCAGGCACAAAGGAAATCATCCTGACTTGGAGATTAACAACAGAATAATATTGTTTTGCAGTATTACTACTATATTTCATTAACTGAGTAAAATAATGTGTGATTTATGTACCCAAGAGGTCACTACACAGGAGACTAACTATACAAACAAAAAGCCTAAGACTACACTAATGTGTAAAATTTAACTGTAATCAAACTAGATAGCTGTAGCTCTATGTTAACAATATAACACATACACTGCAAATGCTTGGCTCGCGTTACAAGGTACGAACCACATTGGGATGAACCTCTCCAAAAATTTTTTAACAAAAAACCATTTCATGTAACTGAACATTTTCAGACATATTAAAAAGTCTACACTGACCTTAAGCCTTCATAATTATCCTATGTTTTATTTTATTTTTAAGTAAGATGATTGTCACAAGAGACAAACGCGTTAAATGTTTTCTACAAAGTTTGATAGATATGGTGGAAATTGGAGGGTACCTCAAGAAAGAGATGGAAGATGACATCTTAAAGGTAGTGAGTACCTTGAGAGAATGTTTCGGTGTAATGAAATTGAATGTGAGCACAGAAAATGCTAAAAATAAAGACAATGCAATCTCAGAAAGTCAGGTTAGCAACACCCAGGCAGAGGGAGTGGACCACAGCATTGTGGGGCAAGTGGCGTCATCTGTTAGCCCAATTCAAAAATCCGAGAATGTGAAGAACTGGCAAGCAACAATAATACAAAATCCTTTAAAGTAGGCATCCCTTTTCACAGCTTACGAGTTGGCGAATAAAGCTGAATTCTGGCCAGCAGGAATCACCATCATATGCTTTAGTTTTCCCCATTTTTTTCGAGAAATCAGAGGGGTGTCTCTTCCATAAGACACAAGAATGCCGCCCAAGAAATGTAAAGAAGTAGGTGGTGATTATAATTGGTTTGTGGGGTGCTAAACTGCGCGGTCATCAGTGCCTATACAAAGTCACAATTTTTACAAAGTCTAATCTAGCCACTGTCATGAATGATGATGGAGGAATGATGAGGACAACACAAACACCTTGTCCCCACGCAGAGAAAATCTGCAACCTGGCAGGAAATCGAACCCCGGACCCTGTGTTCCAGAGGCAGTGAAGCTAGCCACTAGACCACAAGCTAAGGATGCAAAGAAGTAGGGGCAGTAAAAACCTTAAACATCTTCCTGTGGTATACAGAAGGTCTAAAAAGTGCAATGAACACAGCTCCAAAAGTCTTTCTACAGGGGTATGACATAGCAGTCATAACAGAAACATTTTTAACACTCTAAGCGCCAAGCCCGTAAAATTTACGGGCCTGGGATCGCGCGAAAATCACCAAGCCCGTAAAATTTACGGGCCGCTACATTTAATTTCATTCAAAACACTGCAACGTTATTTCTACGGGTTTGGCCAGCGCTATACGTTTTTCAGATGTTTATTAACAAAATGCGTCCATAGATGTCACGGCAGCGCTGTAATTCATGTTAAAACTTATCTTTGCGTTCTCAGTCTGTATATCATTCAGTTGTTTGTCATCATGTTTCGGCGCGGTTTATCAGACGCAGAAATTGCGGATTTGATCAATCATAGCGACACTCTGGATAATGTAGAGAGTGATTCAGACGATTCTGAATGCAATGGTGTGTTTGAAGGTACGTATTTCCGAATTTTCCACGTAATTGTGCAGTACGCACATATCTGTTGAACATGTGTAAACGATGTATGTAGTTACACATAATGTGATATTCTTTTTAGAAGACGAGATTGATGACAGTTTGTCTTCAGATGAAGACGAGAATGATGTTGAAGGTGTTGCTTCAAATCCAGCAGCTGTGCCGTATCCGAAAGACAGTGAGTGGACTGCAGTTGACACCTACCGACCTCTGCCTGTCAACACGACACCCAGGCAGATACTAGTGGATATTGATGAGTCGAGTTCTGTACTGGATTGCAGTAAAGTGTTCCTTACTGACAGTGACGTAAATGAACTCAAGAGACAGACAAATTTGTATGCATCACAGACAATACAGAAGAAAAGAAGAGGAAATAATCTGAAGCCCCATTCAGTTTTGAGTTCGTGGAAGCCAGTGACTATAAGTGAGATGAGGCGTTTCTTGGGTATTATTTTCCACATGTGTGTTTCGAAAAAGCCAAAAATTGCGGACCATTGGAGCACTAATCCTGTTCTTAGTTGTAACTTTTGTCCCCATGTCATGAGCCGTTTGCGTTTCACTCAGATACTGTCATGCTTGCATCTTGTTGACAATTCAAATCAGAAAAAACCAGGCGAAGATGGATTTCATCCACTTTACAAAGTTTTGCCATATTATAATAATTTGAAGGAGCGATGTATCCAGGCATATCGTCCCTCAGAAAAAGTGACAATTGATGAAGGAATTTGCCCATTTCGAGGTCGTGTGAGTTTCCGTGTTTACATGCAAAATAAGCCTCATAAGTATGGACTGAAAGTATATGCTGTTGCTGAAGCCAGTAGTGGCTATGTTGTAAATTTTGAAGTTTATGCTGGTAAGCATATTGTTGACAATTCTTCGTCTGCGGTTATTTTGCGATTGTTGTCTGACAGCAGCTTGCTGAACAAAGGCCACACTGTGTATTTAGATCGATTTTATTCCAGTCCAGAGCTATTTCAGCAACTGGCAGAGAAAGGCACTGGAGCTGTTGGTACTGTGAACAAATCCAGGAAAGGATTGCCTAAAGATTTAGTATCTGCTAAGCTGAAAAAGGGCGAAATGTCTTTTCGGCGTAAAGATAATGTATTGGCAATGAAGTGGAAAGATAAGAGAGATGTGTATACATTGTCTACAAGGCATCAAGCAACATTTGGTACGCATACTAAGAGAAATGGGTCTGTAGTATTGAAACCACTTCAGGTACTTGATTACAACCTCAATAAAATTGGAGTGGATATTGGAGACCAACGCCTGCAGTACAATCCGTTCCAGCACAGAACTGTGAAATGGTGGCGAAAATTATATTTCCATTTGCTGCTTATGGGAGTATCAAATGCATTTTGGCTGTACAATGCAGTGCACAGGAAGAAAATTACAATAACAGACTTTATAACAGTGCTTGCAGTTCAGCTTGTTGAAGACGACACACTTGAATTCATTCCAAGAAATGAAGGAACTGTAGGTCGGCTAACAAAGAGACATTTTTTGCAGCACATACCTGCAACTACTAAGAAGTATGCTGCTCGTGTGTGTCACGTGTGCAGTTCCAGGAGCAAGAAACAGAGTGGCAAGGCTTCTCGCAAAGAGACACGATACGAATGTGAACAGTGTGGCGTTGCACTCTGCCTGGAACCTTGCTTTAAAATTTTCCACACTAAAAAACAATATGATTCTGTGTGAAATTTATATGTAATACTGTATACTATCAGAAACATGTAATGTAGTGCCACAATTTTGGTTAAAAATAAATCACAATTGTATTCCCTTATTCGTATGACTTTTTCTAAATTCTTAAAACATCTAAGTGATTTCTATAACTGTACCTTAAAGCTGTGCATTGTAAAGTAGTTTCTTTCACTCAGAATTAAAGTAGAAATGTGCAGCTTCAAGATGGTACCAAATTTGCCACAATCCAAACAGTAGATTTGATGCAGTAATTTTTTTAATATTGGTAAAATTGCCCGGTTTCTAGGGACGGGTGCATAAAATAGGCCTGGTACAGAGAGTGTTAACCAGAATCTGGCAACAATCAGAATTTTACTTCGCTCATCTGCATGCAAAACAAGGCAACAGAGGAAAACTCAGTGAAGTAACAACTGTCCTCATAAAACCAGAATTAATGCCGATAACTGAAACTATCAAACAGAAACATACACTCCTGACAGAAATGAAACCCATTTCAATAATATCAGCAAACTTCCAACTGAGCAAAACATCCACTGACATAATAGATTAAATAGGCCAGCTTATCACCACTAATTATTGCTGGAGACTTTAACAGCCGACTGGATAAACAAAACTAGAAATCGAAAGTAATAGTGGAAAAGTTGCAGGAAGAAGGCTTTATCCAATTAAACAATCCCAACATACCTGCATATATTTGCCCCAGTGGCAAAAGTACAATAGGCATTGCATTCATAAGGGGACCAATCAGGGGTATTGTATCACCCCTCTGGACTGCAGACCACACCCCACTTCTGAAACATATCCCTCTGGAAATAAATACCTAAGGAGCCTAGCAAAAAGCACAAGAAAAAGCAGAAGAAGCACTTTCAAGAGCAACAGATGTCGGGAAAGTGGAAGCAAAATCCAATGACGCAAAACAAATTGAAGTGCTAATAGACAATTTGCGATTATAGGCAGCAACAGAAGCAATAGGAGAACTCCTAAGGCAAGCTGCCAATCCCAGATACAAAAGAAGAGTGGAAAACTGGTTTGACACAGAGTGTTACAGTCTAAGGAAAGTTATACTAGAAAGCCTACATCAACTAAAACTGTGCACAGATAACTCTATTCTCCTCAGGACCTATGCCGAAAAATGAAATATCTATAAGAAAACTCTAAAGGAAAAGAAGAGAACATTCTGAACAAGAGAAGGAAAGAAACTAGTGGAGGAAGGCTCAGAAGACCCATATATTGTATTACACCCCAGAAAACAAGATGAAACACATTACATCAACATGAACATATGTGAGATACACTTCGACAACATACTGAACAAGGACAGACTAAGGGGTAGACTGGAGGATAGAGAGGATACAATGCTACAAACAACAGAGGAATGGATACCATTGACCACAGAAGAGATCAAAGATGCCATTAACGGCATGAAGAACAAAAAAGCTGCAGGTCCTGACAGATTTTATAGCGAATATTTAAAAGACACTGCCCAAATACCAACGCCAATGCAGACAACATTCTACAAGTGCATAGGAAAGGCCTCCATTCCAAAACAGTGGAGGCAGTCAATAGTAAAAGTGTTTTACAAAGGAAAAGGAGACCTCAAGGACCCTAGCAAATACAGAGGCATATCCCTAGAAAACTTACCTTTAAAACCATTCACAAAAATAATAACCAAAAGAATAAAGCATACAATCAATGAACACCCTCCTGAAAGCAACATGGGTTTCAGGAAGGGGAGATCAACTGTGACTGCAATTGAGGTCCTGCTAAAAAGCCTATGGGAAGCCCTTGAAGAAAGAGAAAAGTTCTGTGTAGTATTCATAGATTTCACAAGAACCTCTGACTTTATAAATGGAAAATTAATGACCAAAAACTAGAGGAGACCCTAGCAGAAAACAACATATGGACATGAATCATAAACACAATACTGTGACGGAACAAAATAAGGATATCAGACAACCTCTCCCTATCATACCTGATACTCCAATCAAGTGGAGTACTACAGCAAGACCCAGTGAGTCCTCTGTTATTTATTCTTGCAGCAGAAGAAATTGCAAGAATGTCCCATAGGGAGGATGTAATCTCATATACATATGCAGATGATATTGTAATAGGCACAAAGTACAATGCAAAATTACAAGAAGCCATAAACTTAATGGAAGATTGATGTATCGAACAGTGCTTTGAAATAAATGTGGCGAAAACAGAAATTATGGTACTCAGAAATGGAGGAAGAGTACCTGCATCAGCTGAGATCTTCATATGGGAGAGAAAACTGAAGATTGTATGGGATTTAAAGAACGTAGGAGTCATAACACAAACAAACTGCAAAATGATTCACAAAGCATGTCAAACAGAAAGCAATGCAAGCAATAATGGCAATCCATGAAATACAATACATCAGATCCCTTAGCCTAGAGACAGCAATGCCTCTATTCACAACCAAAATTTTCCCAATACTGATGTACAGCATAGAAATTACTGGACCACATCTTGCAGTGAAAAACCTAACAACACTAGAAAGAGTGAAGATGACCTATATAAAGGAGAGTAAAAAACAACACAATCCAGACTTGTATACTAGCTGGCTAGGGAACCCTCCTCATTGAAGATCTATGGACAAACCTGATCCTACTCAACTGTAGCACTTTGGAAAGTCTACTTAAAACTTTGAAGGAAAAAAGGGAAGGTATATCTCCAGAATTTTACAACACAGGTGGCATGATTGATCAAACATGGACAAAGGAAAGCTTTGAAATGAGACACGTGATCACCAGAATGGCAGTCCATGGTTTTCACCACCTTCTTTGCAGCAACACGTCATATCATGAACCAAACAAAATGTGCGAGTGTAAACTGTGCCATCAAATTTGCAAACATTATCATCTAGAGCTCTGTACCAAAATGACAAAGTCAATAAGTGACTATGCAAATCACAATATGTAAAATTTCTAATTTCTTTTTTTCTATCATTGTACTTACATTTTTATGGCTACAATAAACTTATTATTATTCTTGTCATCAATCCTACACCATGCCCAACTCGACAAAAAATTATTTCTCATCAACATACCAATATGAAATCTGCAGTACCACTCCAGTTAAGTTTCTGAGATCAAAATGAAATCAATTCATCTAGTGAAGTAGTGTTTATTATTCCTTTAATTAATTATAGCCCTTCACAATCACTTTACTTCAGAAAAATAAAATATTATGAATGATTAAAACATATGAACAATACTACATGACTATTTATTTTGTCATTATGAAGTTTAATCTAACATTTACATATTACAGAGAGCTGACAATTCTACACTAATAGAGTGTAACTTGGGGCATTGTACTACTGGTGATAAGTTAGATACATTCCATATTATATTTCACATATAAGAATAGAACTAGTCTTCTTCTCTGAAGAGGATGCAGAGGGAGCAAAAAGAACAGAAAACTCCTGACATGGCAAAAATTTATTGAGGATGAACATTTTAATAAATTTCAACATCTGAATAAATTCTGTGACTGGGATAGAGACAATGAAAGCAATACCCCAGTTTACCAGTCATAGTTACAGTAAATGACAGAATTCTGTTTAAGATTTTTATGATGCTAGTGGCACTTGGATTTACATTATGGATCTTGCCCAGTAACTCCTTGTATTGACATTAAAGGTCTCCATCTTACCCATTCTAAAAACAGTCTTGCTTCTGTTGTAGAAACTTCTTGAGCTTCATCTAATTAGTAATTGGAAACAGTTTTAATACTGAATATTTATCAAATGTAAATACTATAGACCACATTTCACTGTAAGTGAGGTAGTAACCAAGGCAGCAGAGGTAACAACTGAGGTAGTGCAACTGCTTAAAATCATATTTACTGATATCAGTAAAAAATATGTGATTCCACTTCCTTTATGTTAGTAAGTTAGTTATTTAGTTGGCCACTAACTCACAATTTCTTCATATTTTCCATTATTTTGCTTCCTGTTTTGTTTACAATATAGTTTCATGGTGGTTTAATGTTTTTTTGATTTCACCTAATATGTAACTTCCACTTTCGTCATTGTAGTTTTTGTTACCGCCCTGTCAAATCTGTGTAAATATGATAAGGCTCAAGTAAAATAAACAGTGAAAGAACATAGGGCAGGGTACACAAGGAAAGGGATTATTGTTATATTACAAAATTACTCTTACTGACCTTGTACATAGAATATTTTTCTTTTATTCCAGCTACTTCTGAAATATTTAATGTCTTCCATTCTAGAGAAGCAATATCTTTTCTCCAGTTTTTCTCCCTGATTATATATTTGAATATTGTAATTTTTCAAACCTCTTCACAAACAAATGGACACAGAAAATTTTACATCATGTAAGCTACAAGAAAACGGTCTGATGGAAGGACTGCCATAGGAACAGCTATAAATTTTTTTTCGTGGCCATGACAGTTCCCTTCATTCATTGGTGAAGATGTGCATCTATCTCTACCCTTGTCATCCATGTTCAGAAGTTATGATACATGCTACTTGTTGAACAAAATTTACTTTTCACACATGCAAGGAAAATTACTGCCTTAAATTGCAAAATTGTGGGTGAAAAAGTTTTGTGTACTTTCAGTTTATGATAATCAAAACATTTGCATTATGTTATTTTGGAATAACCTCCCTCTGTATGAGTTGTGGTATACTGAGACACCACTAGCAAAAAGAAGACATGTGCCTAATTTGCAGTTTTCAGTATGTTTTGGAATAATTCTTCATTAATTTACAATAGCTGGGGAATGAAAATCTGACGAAGCAGTGCAGATTACCAAGCTTAAAATGAAGACAAAACAAAAATATTCTATATAATTGAATAAGTTTTGAATTTAATAATAATTTAAAAAATATCTTGTATGAAAGGCACCACATTATTAAAAGGAATATTGTGATTCACTGACAGAAGTTTTAACAAATAGCTTTGCAATTTAACAAAAACATATTTCACTTAAAATAATTTACATACATGATCTTCTACTGAGGAACTCAAACATTTCTCTGAATTACAAGCTCCCATGAGTAGTGTTTCTCAGTTGCTTGTAGCTCCATTCTGCACCTGCAACAATATGGACCTGCATTTACTTATTCCAGAAAGAAGAGCAAAATGCATGCTGAGAACCTCTTTCACGATAATTTTGTAAAAGTCTAAATAAGTATCATACTGTTTCTGCAGTACTACAGTGTAACATAAGAAGATTCTTTAAATCTCACAGAAAATACTTAAACAGTTAATAAAGTAAACCACAATAATCAGTCACGGTGTTAACAATTCTCTTGAAGTAAATGAGGGACTATCATTCTTGTCGAAATTCATGATTGAGTAAATGCATGTACAGCAGTTTTGAAAGTGTGATCAGCAACGGAAACTATGTTTAGAGAGTGCTCCCAAAGTTATCCGTTTGCAAAAAAGTTATTTTGTTAATACATAGTCCGGCCACAATAATGTGACCACCTGCCAAATGACTGAATAACCACCTTTTGCAGCTCAGACCACTGCAGGAAGAGAGTTTGTTCTCACTGTGTGAAAACACTTTACAATTTTTTTAAAATGGATTCACTCTGCGATGACTGATGTTTATAATGTGATGATTTTTATCCACCTGACGTCTTGTGTAAGATTCAGCATAAAATGGACAAGGTTTACAACAAAAAAATGTTAAAGGGCTGAAGATGACAGCAACAACTGTTGAAACCAGTCATCTTAAATAAAGAACTTTTATGCATTCTTGACTTTTGAATGATTTTTAACAACCAACGTAAAATATGTGACATTTTCATGATTATCTACCTTCAAAAATAATCTACTGTAGTTATATGAAGACTATAGAGCAGGCTGTTCCAACTGAGCTCCAGGGAGCCAGAGCACTTTGGAGCGCTCACTGCGGCAGCTCGGAGCCCACGTGGAGGGGGAAAGCAAACTCACTGCCTCCTGGCCGCAAGCAGCCGCAACTGACGCAATAATCCGTGTTCAATGACAGCTATGATTAGCCGCGGGAGCCCTATACCTCTATTGGAGGATACCTTTCTATTCATTGAGAGGGATAGTCATCCACAGTGTCTTGTATGTCATAAAGTAATTAATTCTGCGAAGAGGTACAATATACAACGACATTATACACGTCTTCACGCAGCGCACTACGATCAGGTAGAAGGCGTTGCACGCAGAGAACTGGTGGCCAGGCTTAAGAACGACATACCAGGAGACATTAAGTTTAAAAACGGTTCCATAATACGGAGGATATCAAAACATGCAACATAGTTCGTGATCTATAATGCGTTTATAATTTTCAGGTGAATGAGAGCGGAGAAATCACTACTGAGTGTGCAATTCGAGCAAGTTACAGGGTGGCTCACATCATTGCGATGAGTGGCAAGCCATTTTCGGTGGGACCACTCATAAAATCGTGCATGGTAGCCATTGCAGAATGTTTGTTTCCAAGGTAGGTGCAGGCAATTGAAGGGGTTTGCCTGTCGAAGCAAACAATATCTCGTCGAATCCTGGGCATGGCAGCGGATTTAGAGACACAGCTCAGGAAAAAGGCGGAGAGCTTTGTTGTATTTTCGCTAGTGCTTGACGAAAGCACTGACATATCGGACTGTGCTCAGCTTGCAGTTTTTGTGCATGGTGTCAACATGGAGCTGCAAGTAACTGAAGAACTATTGGATGTGGTACCACTCGATTACACCGCAACAGGACGTGACATTTTTGAAGCTGTTTGTGAATCAGTGGACAATATGAATTTGCCGTGGGATAAGCTCCATTCTGTAACGACAGATGGTGCACCACAAATGATCAGGTGTCACCAAGGTTATGCTTCTCGTTTGAAAAATAAACTCAGGGACGATTTCGGGAAAGACATTTTGACTCTTCATTGTTTTATTCACCAAGAGGCACTGTGCGCTGAAACAGTAGAGCTAGGTGTCATAATGAAAGATGTCATGCAGTATGTGACTTTTGTGCGGCGTCATGGTATGAATCATCGCCAACTCAAAGGATTCCTGAAAGATATGGAAGCGGAGTATGGGGATATACCTTACCATAGTACAGTTCGTTGGCTGAGTCGGGGAAAAGTTCTTGATGTTTTCTTTGCCATTCATGAGGAAACAAAATGAAAGGGGAAGAAATCTGTTGTCTGAAAGATATCAGAGCTGGCGTTCCTAGCTGACATAACTATGCATCTGAATAATTTAAATCTGTCATTGCAGGGCAAAGGGCAGCTAATCGTTGACATGCATGACCAGATCAAAGCGTTCATGCAAAAGTTATGTTTATTTGAGAGGCATATGAATAATGGACATTTAACGTTCTTCAATCGTCTTGCTTCCTTAAAACTACCTGAAGGTACTACTTTCGGCGATTACCAAGCAAAGTTTGAAACACGATTCCGAGACCTCACTAGTTTGGAAATGGAACTTAAGGTGTTCAGCACTCCTTTTCCAGTTTGCCCCAATGACTTGTCATCATCACTTCAATTGGAGATTATTGATTAGCAAAATTCAACTTTGTTGAAAGACAGGTGCTACAACACGTTGGATTTGTCATGATGGTATCGTTCATTACAGCAAAAAACATTTCCCAAGCTTCACAACAATGCTGCTCAGATCATGGGCATGTTTAGATCTATGTATTGCTGTGAGCAGCTTTTCTCAGCAATGAAAAGAGTAAAAAGTAAGGAACGATTGTTTCTTCAGGATGCAACAATGAAGGCCATCCTCCGCATTAACACTGCAAACACTTTGATGCCTGATATTTCCGATCTTGTAATGAAAAGAAAAGTCAAACTACAGAGGGCCAATAAATTTAGTATGCAATTTCTTGTAAAACAGTTGTTTCTTATTTATTTTCTGAACATCGTATTTCCTGGTGTAGCATGTCACCACGTCTTAGCAGCTAAGAGTATGAGGTTGTCGATCTTAGTAAGACGCAGCTGGCACATCAAAATGCTTGCCTTGCCGCCTGCCTCAGCCTGCCGTGCCACCTGCTGGCGTGCCGGCCCACTTGAATGGTCACAGCGAGTGACACGGCTCCCTGGAGCAGGGAGCGCTCCGCAGCTCACAACGGAGCCGACGAGTTGAAACAGCCTGCTATAGAGTATATTACACTAAAACCCCATCCAAACAGGCATTGGAAGTCCCAATGGTATGGATGTACCATTCTCAGATATTGGATGCAGATATGGACGAAGGTAATGAGAAATAGTAGAAATGAGAACAGCAAGAAACTTAACATCAGGATTGATGGTCACTAAGTCAAAGAAGTTAAGGAATTCTGCTACCTAGGCAGTAAAATAACCAATGACGGACGGAGCAAGGAGGACATCAAAAGCAGACTCGCTATGGCAAAAAAGGCATTTCTGGCCAAGAGAAGTCTACTAATATCAAATACCGGCCTTAATTTGAGGAAGAAATTTCTGAGGATGTACATCTGGAGTACAGCATTGTATGGCAGTGAAACATGGACTGTGGGGATCCGGAACAGAAGAGAATCGAAGCATTTGAGATGTGGTGCTATAGACGAATGTTGAAAATTAGGTGGACTGATAAGGTAAGGAATGAGGAGGTTCTACGCAGAATCGGAGAGGAAAGGAATATGTGGAAAACACTGATAAGGAGAAGGGACAGGATGATAGGACATCTGCTAAGACATGAGGGAATGACTTCCATGGTACTAGAGGGAGCTGTAGAGGGCAAAAACTGTAGAGGAAGACAGAGATTGGAATACGTCAAGCAAATAATTGAGGACGTATGTTGCAAGTGCTACTCTGAGATGAAGAGGTTAGCACAGGAAAGGAATTCATGGCGGGCCGTATCAAACCAGTCAGTAGGCTGATGACCAAAAAAAAAAAAAAAAAAAAAAAAAAAAAAAAAAAAAAAAAAAAATGGACAGCCACTGCTATTCCAGTTGCTGTTTGTTTTTGTTACCTGGAGTTGTTACTGCTCAGTCAAGTAGCTCCTCAATTGGCATCACAAGACTGAGTGCACCCTGGTAAGTCAACAGCACATTATGGCCTGGATGGTCACCCATCCAAGTGCTTATCACAGCCAATCTGCTTAACTTTGGAGATCTAATGGGCACTGGTATATCACCATGGTATGACCATTGACCCTGTAGAATATGTTATAGGAGTAAAAGAATGTAAGACTCAATAATGTCTCAGTTAATAATCAATAAAAACTCTGCAAGAATGAGGAGCTCACCAGAGGGGGTTACAAGGTGATAGTTGGCATTATGAAAGCCAGACTCAAGTAATGTCTCAAAATCATCAGTCTTTCAATTACGTAGAATTTGGAAGCAGTCACTACATACAGTGATGTTAGCCAGTATGTTGAAGTAGGGGGTGTACAGATCGCCTAGCCATTCAAGGCGGCTATCATAAATGTTTATTTGCAGTTCAAAATTCTTTACCAGTTAAATTTTCATCCCTAGTGTCTAACTACATTGAGATGACAAAAGTCAAGGAATACCTCCTGATATTGTGTCAGACCTCCTTTTGCCCGCCGTAGCACAGCAACTCAACGTGCCAAGTACTCAACAAGTCTTTGGAAGTCCCCTGCAGGATTTGTGAGCCGTGCTACCCTTGTAGCCATCAATAACTGCAAAAGTGTGAAGTGCTTTGAGAATTTCAGAGTTAATTCTAGAAACAATTGTCTTTCC
Organism: Schistocerca serialis cubense; assembly: GCF_023864345.2. NCBI lineage: Eukaryota > Metazoa > Arthropoda > Insecta > Orthoptera > Acrididae > Schistocerca > Schistocerca serialis. The sequence continues at coordinate 531,708,328 of NC_064640.1, forward strand.
TCTGTCTTGAAAAAAAAAAAATGGTTCAAATGGCTTTAAGCACTATGGGACTTATTATCTGAGGTCATCAGTACCCTAGACTTAGAACTACTTAAACCTAACTAACCTAAGGACATCACACACATCCATGCCTGAGGCACAGAGAGCGGCTGGCTCTTCCTTCTCAAACACCCAATATTTTAAGTATAGATGTGGAACAGTGGCACCATGCCACTGGTTCCTATGTGCAGGTGGGAAGTTGGCTACGAGAAGTCTCTTAAGTGTGGCGGTCAATTGACACTGACAAGTGTTTGCTGCTCGCACCATAGAAGCTGTATAGAAAGTGCAAAGAGTAATTACGTGTTATTCCTTGGTGGTTGAATAATTGTAATTATTACATACAAAGGAAACATGATTTGACTAGAGACTCTTACTTAATCTTTGGTGTAGATCTGCTAGAAGCAATACCTGTCTTTGATAATGTAATTATACTTAATAGAGTCTAATGGTTAATGACTTAGTTGACATGTAAGAGTCTGAATGCTTATGTGAAACTTGCGATAGAGAGAGAGAGTCATTTAAATTCCTCTAATCATCATTAGTTCTTCGGAGAAGAAAGTTGTGGAAATTGACGCAGCCAACTACGAAGAGAAGAGGGTCGGCTAAACATTTCAAGTAAGTCAACTGACGTGGGAGTGGTGTGAAGTTAGCAATCCAGCCTCACACCGCTTCTCTTGTAGCCAAAACCATTAGAATGTGGTGACCATGACAGGACATGAAGAAAGAGGAATTTTGAAATGAAATCAAGATAATAAGATATTGTTAGTTGCCATAGCAACCAATAGTAACAAGACAGGGAAATTTTTTTGCAGAGTTGGATTCTGCCTAAACAGTAAAAAGACTGAAAATTAGTAAATACCATACAAGAGAAGACGTAAGGAAGATCAACATATTAGACCAAGATGAGATATGATGAGATCTGTTCATCGACGAAGATTCAGTGTAGAGAGTAAGCAGCCCTCACACACATTGCAGGGTTGTGGACATGGAAACTAGCCAACAACTGATGATACCAGCTCCAGCTGCCAATCACTGGTGAGGATTCTACATCTGCTCACCGACACCGATGCTGAAATCAACCTTCGATGCTGCTGGTGCCCGTGCTGTTCACCAGTGCTGATTACGCATCTGCTCATTAATGCAACTAGAACTCTATGCCAGGTGAGTGCAAAGCAATAATTGGTTAAGTGTAAAGTTAAAGAAACTGTTGAATAATTGAACTCTGTTAGGATATCTATTATACTTAGTGTAGGTTTATTTTTAATGCTCACAAGGTCGAAAACTTGTTAAGTAATTGATCAAGAACAGCAACTGGCTTCAGAACCAACCATGGCTATTAAAGTGAGTAGGGAAATGCTGGATTGGTCTGAAATAGTGAATTTAATTAAAGCCCAGCGGGCAGATTCAGCAGCTGCAAATGCTCAAATGGATTTTAAGTGAAAAATTAGATGCGCAAAGTAAAGTTTTAAGTTCTAAGTTTGATGCCTTAAATAAAAAAAGTGGAGAGTTTTCAGTTATATTTAAAGAATGGGTTAGGTAATTCCTTAACTATCCAGATGAATCAAATGTTTACTGACCTTAGCCAAAAGCAGGAAGAGCAATTTCAGAAGTTGGCTCAGAAGTTAGAATTTGATATTGAAGACAAATGTAATTATGTAGAAGCTGAACTTGGTCAAAAGTTAGGGTCCTTTGAAAAGTGTATTCAATGTTACATTTGATGCTGTAAAGCAGAGGTTGCATACCTTAAAAGAAAATGTGGAAAAACAGGATAAATTAACACATTTAGTCCAATCACAGGGTGCATGTGTTAGTACCCGAGTAGATAATGTGGAATGTGATGTTAAGGAGAAACTAGTCAGTTCATACTTAATAAATATAAGTAATCTGGAGGAACAGGCAGAGGAAATAATCAACCAAAAAGTTGCCGCGAGGGTAACCTCCGACAACGTTTCTCAAAATTTTGCTTCAGAACTAAGAAAGGCATAGTTAGTTTATGGAAAGTATTCAAAATCATCCAGGATAAGGTAGACAGAAAGGTGACTTCTCCTAACATGGTATTGATCAGTGAGGTAATGACCGACCTTCAATTGGAAGGGGGGGGGGGGGGGGGGGAATTCTGGACTATGCAGGCAATTTCCAAAGTTTAAGCCAGACGGGGAAGCACATCCTACTCACTTTCTGAAATGGTTTAACCATGCCTTACTGATGAACTGGGAAGATTAAAAAAAGATTGAGTTTGTGGTAGGGTACCTTTTAGGAGAAGTCTCTGAGTGGGGTACAGTCAACATCGAGAAACTTTCATCTTAGGCAGATTTCCAGAAGAAGTTTAAGGAGAAGTATTGGTCAACTAGCACCCATGAAAAATTAATATCTGGTTTGTGGGACCCGAAGTACTGTAACAGTGCATGGGGCACAATGAGAAAGTATTTCAACTGGCTTTTAAGATGTGCGAAGTACTTAGATAAGCCCATGAAAGAAGAAGGGTTAGTTCGAATTTTAATAAGTCATTTATCCATATACGCCAGGAAAGATATATCGTGTAGTAGGTGGAAAACCGTAGAAGGCCTGTTGTCTTTTGTGGACACACTCGATGCCTTGAAGAAGGACCATAACGAGATCATACACCAAAATGAAAATCAGACTTATAAAAGGAATAGTAATAATAATTTTAGAGAACACAAGGCTAATTTTGCTAGAGTACACCAATAGGAGGTAATAGGAGCAATGGTAATGATAATTACCAAAAGAAGCATCCACCTTTGATTATAGGATCAGTGACGTCGCAAGAAATTGTACCAAGCAGTAGTAGAGTACAAAGTGGTAGTGTAGTACCCTATTTCAGTAACCAATCAGTGAATACCAATAATGAGGAAAAAGTAGTGCGATCTGGATCCAGGGCCAGGGGCCAGGTTGTAGAAATACATTAGAAGGCCTAGTTTCTAATAAATATGTTATTTCACACATAAAATACCAACCAAAGAATGGTTGCTACTGGAAGAACAGAGCTTAACTACCATTAATCCTCAACCAATAATAGTAGGAAAAGTGGAGGATTTGGAAGTTAACATATTTATAGATCCCAGGAGTGAAGTGTCAATTATTTCTAGTGCTTTCTTTAGCACATTACAAACTAAACATGACTTACTGCTATTACCTGTAACGGGGGTGTACATAATCAGTATTACTGGAACAAAGAGCTAAGTTGGAAAACACAAGACCCAGGTGAAATGCAATATTGGGAATAACCCATTTCATCAGACACTGTTAGTAGTAGAAAATATCGATAGGGATGTGTTGTTTGGCCTAGATTGTCTACGACAATTTAATATCATATTGAATTTTGGGGAGAATCTTCTTTATTTTGGTAAAGGTGACTACAAATATTGTGTACCATTTGCAATGGACAGCTATACTGGTAAACAAGCAACTGAGAAGCAATGTTTACAATTAACAGCAGCAGCACAATTTTCGACAGAGTTTGAAATGGTAAGTTATGTGTCACATCAAGCTGACATACAGAGCACAGTAAATGTATCGCCAATATTAAGCAGTGAACAAAAACTAGATTTATATAAAATTCTAATGGAATATGAAGAAGTATTTTCCGATCATCCCGGTAGTGTTAGCAACTATATCTGTAAATTTAAAATCAAAGACAGTACTCCATTTTTCTGTAAGCCATGTCCAATACCAGTAAGTATGAAAAAAGCAGTTAAGGAAGAAATTGACAGGATGATTGGCAATAACATAATAGAACGTAGCTGTAGCATCATGAATAACCCCTTGGTAGTAGTAAAAAAGGCTACAAGAGGTGTGCGTTTAGTGATAGATGAGTGTACTTTGAATAAGCATATAGAGATGGATCGAGACTGACCAATTAACATCAATGAATTATTGTCCAAATTTGAGAAAGCAAAGTATTTTAGCACAATGGACCTGACTGCTGGATATTGGCAAATTAGTTTACATCCTGAAACAAAGAAATACACAGTGTTTCCTTTTGATGGGAAATCATATCATTTTTATGTGTTACCATTCGGATTAAGTATATAAGTATCTGTGTTTATATGTGCACTGGAAAAGGCATTAGGAAGAGAATTGTTAAAGGATTTAATAATATATGTAGATGATACACTCATAATCCCATCTACTTGGGAAAAGCATTGCCTGACCTTGAATAAAACCCTGCAAAGGTTTAAAGAAAAAGGTATTACAGTAAAATTGTCAAAATCACACTTTCCAAGACAAGGGCTTACGTTTTTTAGGGCATACTGTAGGAGTGCAGGCAATTAAACCAGATTCAGAATGTATAAAGTCTATTAAGGAGTGTCCACCCCCTAGAAACATATGACAATTGAAGCGATTTATTGGTATGACTGAATACTATACATGATAAGTACGAAGTCAGGAGCTGAACAACCCAAGACTTTTACGGTTATTAAGGAATGGAATACCGTGGATTTGGGATCAAGAGACCAATGATGTGTTTGAAAATGTAAAAAGAACACTAGTAAAATCACCCATATTACAACATCTGGTTAGGGATCAGCCATTTAAAATTTCAACAGATGCATCCAACTATGGTATAGCAGCAGAACGTTTCAACGAGAGTGAGGTCTGAAAAGTACAAATCACATATCTATAGCTTTTGCTAGCCAGAGTCTTATAAACATGAATTAAACTATGCAGGCACAGAAAAGGAACTATTATCAATAGTATGGAGTACCCAAAATTTCCAAACACTACCATGGTGGTCAGAAATCCGTGTATATATGGATCACCGAGCTTTATCTGTTTTAACGAGTAGTTGGTTATTACATAGTAGATTAATGAGATGGATGTTGTTCCTACAGGAATATGACATTAAAATATAGTATGTAAAAGGTTCTGAAAATATTGTACCTGACACTTTGTCTAGGTTGCCTGTAGACATGAAAGAGTTAAAATGTACAGAAGGACCTGGCGTAAGTTTTGCAATTAATTTCATGACATTTGAATATCCACACAACAGGGTACAAGAAATGGCTCAAAGAATAACCAACAACATACATCATAATCAATACTTTACAGAAATATTTGCTATGTGTATTAGGAAGTCTTTACCTCCTAATGAAGTAGAGAAATGGAAGGTTACAAAGAATAATTTGTTTTGGAGAGGCAGTATAACATCGCAGCTTTGGTGTTTATGTATCTCAAAATTGATAGAGGACGAGATTGCATGGTATGTCCATACTGGATATGGACACTTCGAAATAAAGAAATTTATCGCTCATATGAATAAATTCTATTATTTTAAGAAATTAGGTCATAAGGTAGCATTTTTAATTAGGACTTGTGAAATTTGTCAGAGGATAAAAGAGAGTAATATTCATGTTAAATACAAAATGTATCTAATCATTCCTCAGGCATTACATGATCTTACAGCAGCGGATTTCTTTGGACCAATTCCGAAAGGGAAGGGAGGTGTATCATACATGTTTGTCTTCAGAGTGTTGGTCAAAGTATGTTAAGTTGTATCCTATTAAGAAAGTAAATATACCAACCGTCATTCACTGTATGTAACAATACTTTCTCGAGGTATGCAGACCAAAATGATTTCTTACCGACAACGGCCCACAGTTTGTTCGTAATGAATTTAAAGAATTTTTAGTGTGGAAAGATGTTCGGCAAGTATTAATCTCCAACTATAATCCGTCTTCCAATCTGTGTGAAAGGGTTATGAAAGAAATTGGGAAGTTATGCTGCATCTACTGCCATGAAAAACATAGGTTATGGGCAACGAAAGTTAAGGTCTTTGAACTTATTTTAAATGAATTACCACATTTATCAACTCAATTAACACCTTTGGAAGTAATAGGCAAATCCTTTGTGGAAGAACCCCTAATTAAATATATTACTTGACTGGAACAACCTACTGTTGATTATGAACTTATTTTCCTACGCTGAATTGCCCCAACTTCTTACACTATCCCCCTACTTCTTACACTATCCTATTATCCACTGCTTACAGTTAACAGAGAAACATACCAATGTGGAATTATGATAACGTCACCCAAAACTGCTCCTGGTATGTGACTGAATCATCCTTGGTTGTTTGAGGATTGTGCCGGCAAACATTTTGAAGAAGTCATCTTCAGTGGTTAGAAAGTAGAAAGTTGTGCCTACTAGGAAATTTTATGGCATCGTCCTCAGTTATTTCAGGGGTGCCCCCGGCTGTCTTCATGACTCGTCCTGTGTCATCTCAACTTATTTGACTTACTAAGCAGATAGACTAAATTTGCCTAGCCAGCCAGTCTCTCCCACCATTCACGTATAGTCAGGTCTCATTTTTGCCTAGCCAGCCAGTCTCTCCCGCCATCTATGTATAATTAGATCTTATTTTTGCCTAATCTATTCTATGAAAGTAACCTCTTCTCCAGTTTCTCTATGCAAACCTGGGTGTTGGGGTCGTAAGAAACTGCAAAGGATTATAGATTAACAGAAGATATGATATGTGAATAATTAATTAGTTGTGATAATATGATACATAATTTTATACTTAATACAGAATTTTTTTTTTTTTTTTTTTTTACATTTTATGAGGTGTAATGTAGATGGGAGGGGTTCCATAGATTTTGACAGGGGTGGGTAGTGTTGGTACAGGCATAACTAACACTAAACACACACACCACAACTTTCAAACAAGTATGACTGATTCTTCACCATTTGCCATTCCATAGGCGTTGTTAAGATTTTCTTCAGGGGCCTCAAGGGTGAAGGTGAGAATGTCCATTCTGTAGGAGATGATTTAACACCATACCTCCTCCGGCTTCTCACTCAAGTACCAGCGAGGTAGGGATCCTGGGGAAGCGAGGTGGGAAGGGTTTCCTGTCTTTGGGGCTATCTTCTATCACTTCTTTGATCTTAGCAACCATTTCTACTTTTCCTTTCTTACTTCTCATTTGAGTACCTATCTATCTTTCCCTCTTTCCATATTCAACCACTTCTATCACTGAAGTCCTTCTTAGTTTCAGTGATTTCCAATAACCTACAATTTATTTCATATATGCAGGCCGAAGAATCAGGATACACAGACACATTTACACATACACACAATGGAACACAAAGATACAAACAATAAAAGGACAGATTTAAATGATGTAAGACAGGCCAAGGGTAGTAGGTGGAAAGCTATGTGTACATTTGAAAGACATGCACACATTGTTGTTTATGGTGATGGTTCTACATCGTATTGTATACATCTACTATGATAAGTCTATACCAGATACAGATAAGAAACAGGCCCAAAAGACATACACACATTGGTGTTTACGGTGACAGTTCTAAATTGCATGTGGTTCTACATTGCATATCTGTATGTAGAGAAATATATTTGGATATGTAAAGACTGTGATTATTTTGTATCATATACATACATAGATATATAAGGAAAGTAAACTACACATCAACTACACCTGAGAATGAAGCATGAGTAAATTAAGGAGAGCATAAGCTGGAGAGGAATAGATTGTGATAATTAGTAAGGATGGTCAAGGTGACAGATATTTTGGTGACTTGTAGGATAGGGGGACTCTTATAACCTAAGTAAGCATATTATAGATTCAATAATGTATGTAGGCATGAAGTATATACTGAAAACGTAGAAGTGATAAGTAAAGGAGGACTTTAGGGTATGAAATGAAGTATTCAGGAGCGAGTGTGAAAAGTGAACTAGATTTTCAACTTTACCAGAGGATATTTAATGATAATGTACATAAAGATGTATATTAGGGCAATGAACCACGAGGCCTGCTCAGGAAGGATAAGGGGCTGCACCCAGTATTTATTGAATACAAAAGGCAGATAGGCAGACCAAAGGAAGGCTGACCTATACTGTGTGGACAGGGGCATCAAGAAGGGGGTTGACCTGTACCATAGTAGAATAGGAATTTAAAGAGGTGTACCTACCAAGGAGGGGCTCTCAGAGGGTCAACCCATGTGTAAGGCATAGGTATGGACCCTAAAGGTAAAAAGGTCAGTATTGTAACAGAATTCACAAAATTTGATAGAGAGTATTCTGGTAAGTGTGGATCCTATAGCCAACTACCATAATTAGGTTTTAGGTGTGGAAAAAAAAAAAACACCACTTTTATTTTGCCCAAAGTTCCTCCAGGCTACAGACAAATATAGGTAATGATACCAGTATGTACTGAGAAAAAATAGAACACAATTTTAGAAAAAAGGATGAAATATTCAAGTGTCCATGATACCTGGAGTTTACGACTGGAGTTAAGGTCAGAGTCCTCATAATTCAAAAGTAAGAGCAATACGGAATGAAAGAAATATGCATATAAATATACGTAGAAAATGAATACTTTTAAAATGTAGATTGTTGTGATGTATGATATTAAGATACATATTGATTATGTACAAATAATCGTGTGTTCAGGCTGAGGGGAGTGATATGTAGCGCTTTGAGAATTTCAGAACAAATTCTAGAAACATTTCTCTTTCCTCTGTCTCAAACATATTTTAAGTATGAGTGTGGAATAGTGGAAAAGTATCTACTGTACCACTGGTTTCTGTGTGCAGGTGGCAAGTTGGCTATGAGAAGACTCTAAACGCGGTGGTCGATCGACACCGACAAGTATTTGCCGCTCGCACCATATAAGCTGTATGGAAAGTACAAGGAGTAATTACGTATTATTCCTTGGTGGTGGAATAATTGTAATTGTTATAGACAGAGGAAACATGATCTGACTATAGACTCTTACTTAATCCTTGGTGTAGACTTGCTAGAAGCAAGACCTGTCTTTGATATCCTAATTATTCATAACGTTGAACGATGCAGATGGCTTGCAAGAATCTGAATGCTTATGTGAAACTTGTGATGTTGTTCTTTGTGGAAATGAAAATATACCAGAACTGAACTCAAAGTATTATGTGAGTACCAAGTTACTTCAGAGAGAGAGAGAGAGAGAGAGAGAGAGAGAGAGACGTTAGACGTTTAAGTTCCTCTAATCAGCATTAGCTCTTCAGAGAAGGAAGTTGTGGAAACTGATGCAGCTGACCACACAGAGAAGAGGGTCTGCTAAACATTTCAAGTAAGTCAACTGATGTGAGAGTGGTGTGAAGATAGGAATCCAGTCTTGCACCGCTTCTCTTGTCGCCAAAACCATTAGAAGTGTTGCCAGTGCAGGATTTTGTGCACAAACTGATCTCTCAATTATGTCCACACTCAAATTATCCAGAATACTCTTCAAACCAATCACAAACAGTTGTGGCCAGAAGATATGGTGCATTTTCACCCAATTCTATGGCCCAACTGATATGGTCACGAACCCAGGGCAGGTGCTGCAGGCAATGTCATGCTGTTAGTGCAGGCACTCACATTGGTTTTTTGCTACCATAGCCCATTAACCCCAAATTATGCTGCACTGCCCTAACAGAAATGTTGCACATACACATTGATTTCTGTGGCAATTTCTCTGAACACTGCAGATCTTGGAATACTTAACTCACTAATTATTTCTGAAATGAACTGTCCCATGTGTCTCGCTCCAACTGTTATTCCACTTTCAAATTCCGGTAATTCCAATCGCACAGCCATAATCATGTCAGAAACCTTTCCACATCAATCAACTGAGTACAAATAAGAGCTTTGCAATGCACTGCCCTTTTATACCTTGAGCATGTGATACTACAGCCATCTGCATATGTGCATCTCTCTATGGTTCTAATGGCTCTCAGCACTATGGGACTCAACTTCTTAAGTCATTAGTCCCCTAGAACTTAGAACTAGTTAAACCTAACTAACATAAGGACATCACACACATCCATGCCCGAGGCAGGATCGAACCTGCGACCGTAGTGGTCTCGCGGTTCCAGACTGCAGCGCCTAGAACTGAACGGCCACTTCGGCCTGCCATATCTCTATCCCATGACTTTTGTCACCTCAGTGTATAACTCATTGCCTACGTGCCAAGTAGGGTCACCACTTCAGTAGACATTTATTTCCACAGAAAGATCTGACTGACAAGCCGGTGCACACCATTTCTCAACAGCCAATGAGGGTGTGGGAGATAAGTCATGTGTTGGCTGCAGGACACTACACGAGCATTGGTCCTAGAAAGAATGGTTTCTCTGTCTCCAACATCCAAATAGATATGACATAACCTACCTCTCTCTCGCCTAATTGTCCAGACTTTGTACTGACAATGGAGTTACATCCTTCCACGACCACTCTGCCTCGATAATGTTGCATTCCAACTTGGGCATTCCCAATTGCATTCAGATTACCAAAAACAAGTAAATGGATTTTTAATGACTCCTTTAGTTAAGAATGACTCCCTTCAGATGACCATGTCCTCATTTATCCTGGCCAGGACTCACTGGGCCATTGCAGGGGCTCTGCACAAAATGGGCCATCAGGGTAAAGGTTTTGCCCAGCTGTGTGGAACATGCAGCATCAGACAAGCACAGACAACCTCCAGATGCTATGAATGTAGAAGTGTTTGGAAAATTGCAATAACACAGATTAAGGGATATGTCTACCTGGTTAAATTGAGAATATTCACATACAGTTGGTGTGAGGACGTTCTGCATGCAAGAACAACTCTGACCTGGCCAACTGCACTACCACCAGTAATAGGCACACTGTGTATGTAGCCATGCCCAGAGCTGCTGCTGCGTTAGTTGCTCAATTGCATTCTCTTTCATAGTGTAAGTGATGTGAACTATCTTTATAACCTAAACCAATTGTGTGGCAAATAAATATTCCGAATTATATTGCCACAAACCACAAAAGTATGATAGAGAATGTTATATCAACACAAAGAGTGCGGCCTGGTCATCACTTTCAGATATTATTTTGGGCTCTGCAATATGGAATGATGTACAATAAAATTCTTTTAAGTGCTTTGTTCCAGTCTGAACATAACTCCAGGCAGTATATTTGGTATATGTATGGTATATTCCCAGTGTATACTACTGACAAAGTCATCTCAGGTTTTCCATCCGGGTAACTACATCAAAATTCCATGATCTTCTGATGAGTATCACTCTCAGCATCTTCTACCAAAGTGTTAAGATTAAGCAGGTGTCCCATACATGGAATTCCCATGTAATCTCAACACTTTACCAGAAGACGATGAGAGTGACACTCATCGAAATGTCAAGGAATTTTAGTGCAGCCACTTGGATGGAAGCCTGAGGCAATTTCATTAGTAGTAGTATAAAGATGACTATAGAGGTCATGGGGTAAGGTGGTCTCTTTGTTTTATTTTCTTGGAGAGTGCTGCAGTCTAGTCTTGAACATTTAAAACTACTGAAAGACATTTCTTTCGCTTCATCAGCAAGTTTCATGGAATATGGAAACTGTTGCGCACACTAATATCCAATGAAATATTTTGCAGTTTCCTTACGTCTGATGTTCTGCAGTTTCCTTATGTCTGATGTAAGGTAGGTAATAAATTCATCTGCATGTACTAAAATAATAAATATTGTGTCATTTGTGACAAAGCTCGTAAAATAATATATTTTAGCCTCCAAAACCATGTGTTTTTTTAAATTCTTAGGTTATGTAATTTCATAGTCAGAAAATATTTAGCATAATGGTGTCCATTTGGGCTTAGTGGCCAATCACTTGACAAGGCAAAGTGGCAGGATAATGTACTTACCTTGTTTCCAAGGCAACAGAATTGATATCAAGACAGCAGTACTTCTCAAAATAAGTACACTATGGCATTAGGGTATTAATAACTTGGTGAAAAGCTATGTTCTTTTATATGTGAAGGTGTCATAAAATTATTTAATAAAATCACTACAACAATCATGGGAGTCCCAAATTATGCAACAAGCATTGGATGATATGAGATCAGAAAAGATGGCATTTGTAACAGCAACCAAACTACTCAGTGTTCCAAGAAAGACACTTAAAATACAAGCTCTTAAAAAGAACTTCTTATGTATGTTCAACAAAGAGGAAGACGGGCCGACCGGTGTGGACATGTGGTTCTAGGCACTTCAGTCTGGAACCGCGTGACTGCTATGGTCACAGGTTTGAATCCTGCCTTGGGCATGGATGTGTGTGATGTCCTTAGGTTAGTTAAGTTTAATTAGTTCTAAGTTCTAGGTGACTGATGGCCTCAGAAGTTAAGTCGTATAGTGCTCAGAGCCATCTGAACCATTTGTGAGGAAGAGGGAGAACCCCTTAATCATATTTTTGGCACAGAATGAAGATATCTATATCTAAATCTACATAACATTCCACAAGCCACCATAAGGGGTGTGACAGTGGGTACCCTGTACCAGTACTAGTCATTTCCCTTCCTGTTCATTCACAAACAGAGCAAAGGAAACCTACTGCCTGGTACACCTCCGTATGAGCTCTAATTTCTCGTATCTTATCTACATGATCCTTATTCACAATGTATGTTGGCAGCAGAAGAATTGTTTGGCAGTCAGCTTCAGATGTGTGTTCTTTAAATTTTCTCAATAGCATTTCCTGAAAGGAACACAGCGTTCCCTCCAGGGATTCCCAATTAAGTTCCTGAAGTATCTCCTCTGAATTTCTTCAATGTCTTCCTTCAATCCAACCTGGTATGGATCCCAAACATTCAAGCAACACTCAAGAACAGGTTGCACCAGTGTCCTTTATGCGGTCTCCTTTACAGGTGAACCACGTTCACCCTTTCCTAAAATTCTCCCAATAAACCAAAGCCGACCATTTGCCTTCTCTACCACATTTTTCACATACTCGTTCCACCTTATATTACTTTGCAACATTATGCCCAGGCATTTTAATGCCTTGACTGTGTCAAGCAGGACACTAGTAATATTGTGTATGAACATTACAGGTTTGTTCTTCCTACTCATCTGGATTAACTTACACTTTTACAAATTTAGGACTAGCTGCCATTCATCACATCAACTGGAAATTTTGTCTAAATTGTCTTTTATCTTACTACTTTCATTCAACTTCAGCACCTTACCATACACGAAAGCATCATCAGCAAACAACCACAGATTGCTACCCAACCCGTCCACTAAATCATTTACATATATGGAGAACAACAGCGGTCCTGTCACACTGTGTTCTATCACTTATGAAGTCTTTGAGCCACTCAAATATCTGTGAACTTATTTCATATGCTCATACTTTCATTAACAGCCTGCAGTGGGGCACCATGTCAAATGCTTTCCAAAAATCTAACAATATGGAATCTGTCTGTTGCCCTCCATCCATAGTTCTCACTATATCATGTGAGAAATGGATAATCTGTGTTTCACAAGAGCAATGCTTCCTAAAACCACGCTGATTCATGGACGTAAGCCTCTTAGCCTCAAGAAAGTTTATTATATTCGATCTGAGAATGTGTTCAAGGATGCTGTAGCAAACAGAAGTTAGGAGTATTAGTCTGTAATTTTGTGGATCCATTCTTTTATCTTTCTTATATACTGGAGTCACCTGCTCTTTTTTACAGTCACTTGGGACTTTGTGCTGGGTGAGAGATTCATGATAAATGCAAGCTAGGTAAGGGGCATATGCTGTAGAGTACTCTTTGTAAAATAGTACTGGGATTCCATCCAGACAAGGTGATTTATCTGTTTTCAAATCTTTAAGTTGATTTTCTACACCAGATATGCTTAGTTGTGTGTTGTCCAAATGGTTAAATTGTGGTATGTTTCAACGGTTCTCTTGTGTGAATGATTTCTTGAGCGTGAAATTTAACACTTCTGATTTCGTTTTGCTATCTTCAACAGCCAAATCAGACTGGTCAACAAGGGACTGAATGGTAGTCGTAGACCCACTTAGTGATTTTACATATGACCAGAATTTTCTCAGGTTCCCTGTCAAGCCTTTTGCTAAGGTGTGACAGTAGTTTTTGTATGCTTCACACATAGATATTTTCACAGACACACCAGTGTCTACTAACCTTCACATGTCATCATTTGTGCATCCCCTTTTGAACCCAGAGTGCAACAGCCTCAGCTTAGTCAGTAATTTGTTAATTTTGTTATTAAACCAAGGTGGGTCATTTCCATCCCTTATCCCCATACTTGGCATGTAACTCTCCAGACCATGATTTACAATCTGATGGTATTATGACATATTAGTAATAGATTTAGGCCATTTGGGATATCAGCTTCCTTAACAGAATAGCCAACCACATTCATTCAACAAAGACAAAAGCAAGTTGTAGAGAAGATTTCAGTGACACAGTTTGGGAAGGCACATCCAAAACCAGATCCCACTTCAGTGGCCAGATCACAGGGCTCTAATGAAGCTAGAACGCAAAGCCTTTTGAGAAAGAAGTGCAGCAAAATGCTTTCACTCCGCTCATAGAAGCTCATTTCTCTTTCGCAAAGAACTCTGAGTAGATGAAAATGCCATATAAAAACAGAAATGTAAATACAAAAACATTGCCAGGAAGTGAAAATGCCAAACAGTTTTCAGTAAAAAACAAATTTCATGTCCTTTCCATGAGAGAAGAGGTGGATTTAGGCCTAACATCGGTAAGGGAACATGAACTTTTGAACAAAGCTTGTCATCAGAATAGTGATACAGGCTGAGGTTCAGCATTAAGGCAAACAGTGATGGTGAGAAAATGAGCATGTCATCCTTTGCATGTAGTAATGGGACGAATGAGAAAGACAATATCAACAAAAACTTACAACAGTGCAAATATGAAAGTAGTGTATCATTTTTAACAGACAGTCGTGGCAAAAACATGATGAGACTTATCAAAGAAAACAAAAAATACGATGCAACAGGTATTGTGAAGCAATGAAAAACATTATTGGTGTCAACTTACATGATAAAATGTTGGAAAAAAAAGACTGTGTCATGTGTAGGGGAAAGTAGAAGAAACATGCCCAGTGGGTAAACATGCGCATCGCTGTTTCTCTGATTTGAAAGCTTTGTTGAACTTTGTAACCAGTGCTACACCTAGCAGCAGGTTAGCAAACTACATTCGTCTGGTCGCTGGGCTGCCATTACAGTCTCACGTTCAGTGAGTCTGCAAATGGTGAAATGTGAGGTTGTGATCTAATTAGCAGTCCTCGAGATTTAAGACGGTGAGTCTCTATTTATTATGTGATCTAATTTGCAGTCCTCAAGATTTAAGACGGTGAGTCTCTATTTATTACGTTGACCAAATTTACTCGTGATATAGTTGAAGCCTGTATGTCACAGGTATGTTTTGACATGAGTCCTGTTTGGTTGTAATTAGTTTTAAGAAAATTGCGGCCAAAATTTATTTCCAAGACACTATGGGGTAAAGGTGCACACCGACGCACACGTTTCTCCCTTATGTAGTTAAATTCCAGCAGACTTCCAACAGTTCATTTTTTTTTTCTTTTTTTTTTCTTTCTTTTTTTGTGTGCTCAGATACTGAGAAAGTACATCAGGAAAACAGAGCAGTACAGCAATAATGTAGACACGCTTAAACAAGCAATGCATGCAGCAAAAGAAACAGATGGCAGGAAAATCAGAGAAGTTGGTAGGAACTTCAAAATACCACAATCAACAATACGAAAATACCTCGCAAAGCCCATTAATGAGTTAACACAGCCAAGTTTGAGGCATAAGTCTATTATTCCAGAAAGTGTTGAGCAAGAAATGGTTCATTTTATCATCCTTCTTTGCAACTTGTTCTATGGCTTAATACCTAAAGGCTTGTGGAAACTGGCATATGACTACATTGAGAAGAATGGTATTAAACACAATTTCAATAAAGAGAGTGACTTTGCCGGCAAAGATTCGATGTACAGTTTATTAAGCGCCACCTGACCATTAGATTACAGCAGCTGGAAAATACTAGTGTGAATAGAATCAATGCTTTCAGCAAGGAAGAAGTTACTCGATTTTTTGACAATCTGCTGACTTTAATGGGAAAAACTGAATATTGATCCCACAAGAATGTGCAACCAAGATGAAACTGGCGTAACCATTGTACAAAAAAAGTGTTCTAAAGTGTTTGCTACCAAATGTTCAAAGAGGGTAAGCACTGCAACTTCCGCTGAGAGGAGCAGGACCATCACTGGTGCGTTTTGTATGAGTGCTGGAGGTCATTTCATACCTCCTATGATGATTTATCCAAGAAAATGAATGAGTGCAAATCTTCAGAAAAATAGACCAGATGGGGCCATTTACTGTTGTTCCAACAATGGGTGGACCAACACAGTACTATTCATCGAGTGGCTTCTTCATTTTAAAAAACATACATGCCCAATAGCTGATGAACCAGTGCTCCTCATACTGGACAACCACAACAGTCACATTTCCATTGAATCTTACAAGATTTGTAAAGAAAACCACATCCACATGGTCTCTCAGCCACCGCACGCGTACCACCGCCTACAACTCTTGGACCTAACCTATTATTTGAGGCCAGGGCCCAGGTTGTAGAAATACATTAGGAGGCCTAGATTGTAATAAGTATGTTAATTTCACCCATAAAATACCAACCAAAGAATGGTTGCTACTGGAAGAACCGAGCTTAACTACCATTAACCCTCAACCAATAATAATGGGAAAAATGGAAGATTTTGAAGTTAACATATTTATAGATCCCGACAGTGAAGTGTCAATTATTTCTAGCGCTTTGTTTAGCACGTTACGAACTAAACATCACTCACCGCTATTACCAGGAACGGGGGTGTACATAGTTGGTATGCAAAGAGCTAAGTTGGAAAAAACGAGACCCAGGTGAACTGCAATATTGTGAATATCCCATTTCCTCAGACACTGTTAGTAGTAGAAAATATCAATAGGGATGTGTTGTTTGGCCTAGATTGTCTATCACAATTTAATATCATATTGAATTTTGGGGAGAATCTTCTTTATTTTGGTAAAGGTGACTACAAATATTGTGTACCATTTGCAATGGACAGCTATATTGGTAAACAAACAACTGAGAAGCAATGTTTATGATTAACAGCGACAGCACAATTGTCGACAGAGGTTGAAAAGGTAAGTTATGTGTCACATCAAGATGACATACAAAGCAAAGTAAATGAATCGCCAGTATTAAGCAGTGAACAAAAACTAGATTTATATAAAATTCTAATGGAATATGAAGAAGTATTATCCGATCATCCCAGTAGTGTTAGCAATTATATATGTAAATTTAAAATCAAAGATAGTACTCCATTTTTCTGTAAGCCATATCCAATACCGGTAAGACTGAAAGAAGTAATTAAGGAAGAAATTGGCAAGATGATTGCCAATAACAAATAGAACGTAGCTGTAGCATCATGAATAACCCCTTGGTACTAGTAAAATTGGCTACAGGAGGTGTGCATTTGGTGCTAGATGCACGTACTTTGAATAAGCATATAGAGACGGATCGAGACCAACCAATTAACATCAATGAATTATTGTCCAAATTTGATACACCAAAGTATTTTAGCACAATGGATCTGACTACTGGATATTGGCAAATTAGTTTACATCCAGAATCAAAGAAATATACAGCATTTCTGTTGCTCTTTCTAGGGAATATGACCTTTTCATGATACAAACAGGGCACCAGAGAATTACTGAGTATGAAGTTGCTGAACTTGTGAAGAATGCTTTTCTTTAAGTTGCTACATTTTCAAATGCCTTATCTGGCTTCCGTGCAGCTTGTGTTCACCCATAGAACCCCGCCAAGTTTTCTGAACTCGATTTTGCCCCAGCTCGAACACTAGACAAGCTAAGAGTTGAAGCAGCCACAGATTGTGACAGTCCTTCAACATCCGCAGCACATAAGACCCCATCGACTGCCACAAGTCCATCTGTGGGGCTATTTGATGACCCTACTTCCGCAACATCCACAGGAGGTTTTACTGAAAGCCATAAGAAGTTTATGACTTATCTACCAGCTTTTGACCTTAAGAAGAAATCTGATGGGCCTAAGCCTACTGAGGTTAAAACAAGAAAGTCCAGAGAAAAGCAGCACTCTGAAATACTAACTAGCACATTAATGAAAATAAAGCTTGAGTTGGACACAGAAAAGAAAAAGGAAAAAGAAGAGGTGAAACAGCAAAAAATTGCCAAATGAAACATAAAATTTGCTAGAAAGCTTAATCTCGGCAATAGGCCTAAGCCTAATACAAAAAAAAGTATGGATAAGGAGAGATTTCAAAACAAGAAAAAGGATAACCAGACTTTTGGCAAGAAACACTTACAAAAGAAGAATCAGACGATTCAGTGTTGACGAAGTTCCACTGTGTAATGACGATGAGTCCGATGATATTGACATGGAGCTGTTTGACCCTGGCGCACTTTATGGAGCCAACGACCAGATTTGCGGGCTTTGTGGAGTTCATGGTAAAGACAGGGAACTGTGGTACAGATATATTTTATGTGGAAGATGGTACCATGCAGCTTGTACCACAAATAATTCTGCTAAAGATTTTACATATGGTATGTGCTGTGAAGGACTTATCTAACTTGTTAAATCTGTAGGCCCCTAACATCAAAGAAAACTCTGAATTTTATTTGAAAACCAATAGTCCTAAACTATGTTAAATTTTGTAAAATTTTATTAAAACTTATGTTTAACCTAGTGTAATATGTGCCTTATCAATGTAATCTTTGGAACAAACCTTGTATTGTTTCTTTTCCTCTCCCAGTATTACTGTGTATCAATTCTTCTAACATGCGCACAATTACCCCACTCAATGCGCACATTTCCCCGACATTCGGGAAACCATGCGCTTAGGTAGTGTCTTGGAATTTTGTTTTTGGTGCGTTTATTTTTAAATATTTTGGGTTATCTTAATTTTTTATAGATACTAGAATAGTTGCTCTAAGTTTTGATGGTAAAATAAATTTTATTTAACGAAGTCAATTTTTTTAAAAAAAAGTTCCACTTAGGTGCACACGTTTCCCCTCCTTCCCCTATAGCGGGTGCAAATGATATTGGAAAAAACGAAGCAAATAACTGCCTAATGGAACTAAAAAAGTTCGTGGAACACAATAAACAATGAAATGCAGTAGTTGTAACCTTACCATACAGGTATGATCTAATGTATCATTTGTGTTTCAACAAAGTAATTCGAAAAACTAACATTAAAATAAAAATAATGTGTTCTTTGTTCGGAAAATATAGCTTGCTTGATATAGGCAAATTGGACAGATGTCAGCATACCAAACACGGAAAGCATCTAAATTACAAAGGAAAAAGCTCTGTATGTAAAATGATAAATGAAATCATTGTGAACAGAGAGAGAGAGAGTAACATGAGAGAAAAGGATTCCAAGTTGCGTGAAACATCTCTCTCGTCTGTTCAATATGAGTCTTCCATAAATCAAGCAATACCATCAACCAGCGTGCTAGAAAAAGCCACTCCTATCAAACATCATGCTAATGCAGGCGTGAGCAAAAATCAAACTTTGTCTTTATTCCACCAAAATATATGTAGTCTCAAGAATAAAATAGACCAGTTACTAATAAATTTAAAAGACAAGTGTGTAAGTGAGTCTGATATACTGTGGTTCTCAGAACATCATGTTATGAGTGGCATGTGGATGCTACAAATTGAGAACTTTAGTATAGCTGATCTATTATGAGAAAAGGTGGAGTTGCAATATTTGTAAAAAACAATGTAGCGTACAAATCTCTAGATTTAAGCAAATAGTGTGATGAACACCATTTTGAGGTGTGTGGCATCGAGTTAACAGCAGACAGTGAAGTAGTTATTGTATTGGCTATTTACAGGGCACTTGCTGGAAATCTGAATGTATTTCTGAGACAAATAGAACCACTTCTGTTCCACCTATGTAGGGAAACTATATCAACCATTGTTATGGATGATTTGTATGTGGACTTCTTAACAGAAAATAGAAACAGAACTGACTTTGAACACCTCATGTAGTGTTACAACATAATACCAGTGGTGGACACTCCAGCTAGAGTAACAGCCATTTCTAGCACTTTAATAGATAATGTATTTGTAGATAAGGATATTTACAATAATTTAACTGTGAAAAATATTATAAATGGCCTCTCTGATCCTGAAGGGCAATTCCTCACTCTAAACCCCATAAACGTACAAAGGAAAGAAAATTTCATTTTGATAAACTTTAGGATTATAAACAAACACACCACTGAAAACTTTAATCAGCAATTACAGCTAGTGGACTGGTCTCCTGTGAATGCTGCGACTGATGTTAACTCAAAATTTAATATATTTATCAATGAATTTACAAGTCTTTCAGAAAAAACCTTTACAAACAAAGTCAGTGACAGAAAACATGTTAAAATCTGGAAACAAGCCTTGGATTACTAAAGGCATCAAAATTTCTTGTAAAACAAGAAGAGAACTATATACAGCAACCAAGAGATCAAATGATCCCAGTAGGAGTATGCGGTATAAACTCTACAATAAAGTTCTGAATAAGACCATACAAGCAGCAAAGAAAATGTGCTTGAAGACAGAAACTGATTACTTGAGCAATAAAGTAAAAACTATGTGGAGTTTTGTTAAAGAAGGAAACAAGGAAAAATGCGATTTGTAGTGAAAATATCCAAATAAAAAGTGATGGCCATGTTGATAGCAAACCAAAAATAGTTGCAGACACATTAAACAAACATTTTAACAGTAACAGAGAAATAGGTTTACAAGGCACCATGAACCAAGCCATCAATCTTTTGAAAGCCAGAGTACCTAGCTCAGTATAACACACGAAGGCAACAAGTCACTGTTCAAGAAACTGAAAGATTTATTAAATCCCTGAAAAGTAAAAACTCTTCTGGGATTGACAACATCTCTAACAAATTATTATTGATAATTTAGTAGATAAACTTGAGGTAACAGCAAATAAGGCGTTAAGTAAAACAGCGAACTGGTTTAACATTAATGACCTTTCTTTAAATGACACTAAAACAAAATACATTCAGTTCCAAACAACATTTTTGATGCACCACTTAAGCAAGGAGTAGTTCCTGAGGGGTTTAAGTATGCAGTTGTAAAACAGCTGTATCAAATGGAAATAAGACAGATGCTGCTAACTATCAGCCAATACCACTACTGACAAGTTTTTCAAAGGTTTTATAGAAACTAATGCATACCAGGACAGTAAAACATCCCAGGGATCAAAATATCTTCAGTGAGATTCAGTTTGGATATCAGAAAGGTTTGTCAACAGAAGATGCAATATTCGCAATTGCTGGCAAAGTCTTGGAATCTATCAACAAAAAACTGAAGGTGGTTAGGATTTTTGTGACCTAAGAAAAGTATTTAACTGTCAGTCACCAGACTCTTTAACAAAAAGGTGCACATCTTGGGTGTAAGTTGTTCATCAGGGAATTGGCTTGACTCGTACCTGTAAAACAGGAAACAGAAAGTTGTAGTGGATAGTCAAAATGGAGTACCATTATCTTAGAATGGAGTACTATCACATATGGAGTGCCCCAATGCTCAGTTCTGGGCCCCCTACTTTTTATTACCTTTATAAACGATCTGTCTCTGTGTATGGAATATTGTAGATTCATCATTTTTGCTGATGAAACACACTACTTTCTGATAATTTAGTAGATAAACTTGAGGTAACAGCAAATAAGATGTTAAGTGAAACAGCGAACTGGTTTAACATTAACGACCTTTCTTTAAATGACACTAAAACAAACTACATTCAGTTCCAAACAACATTCAAAAATGAAGAAATAGTAGTAAAAATAGGTGAGCGGGTGATAACCAGGGTGGATATCTCAAAATACGTAGGCTTACATGTTGACAGCAAACTGAGCTGGTCAAACCACACAATGGATCTATGCAGAAGATTGAGCTCAGCTACTTACGCATTATGTATTGTTTCTTCTTACTGGAGTATGGAAATCACTGAGGCAGCCTATTATGGTTAATTCATGCCATTATGGCATACAGAATGGTCATTCCATGTCAAATCAGCACACTTTAAATAAATATTTGACCTCACCATCTTAGATTTTGCTGAAAGTTGTTGTGCTGAAACTAAGAAAAATACCAGATTGCAATTTTTTACCTCAAACCATTTCTGAAATATGGTCCTGTAAACTTTTCAAAAACTGGACAAATATGTTTGAATGGACTTTTTTCAAATTGCCCTAGGAGCTGCTCTAATTGAGCTAGAGAGCTTCTAAGTAATAACCTATTTCAAAATACTGATCAAGATTTTGATTTAATTTTTTTACAAAAAGGGCATAATTGAAAATTTTCAAAATATTTCATACTGTTGTAAATTACATGGCAAAATATAAATGTGGGATGATGACGTGTTCATTGTTAAAAAAAATTATTCTGGACTCTTTTTTTCACTAACAGCCGTAGTATCACCAAACTGACATTTAACAAACAGGAATTTCATTAAAATATACTGAAAGGTAAGTCAAAATGTACTAGAAATATCAAAATATCACTTTCTTGAAACAAAACTAAACAACATTTTCTACAATTCGTTGCTTATTTTTTTAGTTTCTTACAGTTTAAACTAATAATCTATTAGCTGGCAAAACGAAATGTTGAGTGTGGGACCTATAGCTAAAATTTAAATAAGGTGTGAAAAACTTGTAAGTAGACTATTGATGTAATACATGTAATGCACATTTCATTAGCACAGACTCTAGTCACTGTATGAAGGCTGAGCATGTTTGTGTTCCTGTCTATGAGTGCAGCAGGCTGCGAACAAGCTGAAACAAGCACAGTGCTTGATGTCTGTACAATCATTCAGAGAATGGAGCCATTGTTGAGAGGATATGAGACTTATCTTCTAAGGCTGTGTGTGCCTACTGCATTATTGTGCACTGTGGTTTTAGTGCAAATCAATTGTTACCTCTGTGTTGACGAGTTTGTATCTAGTATATTTAATAGTTCATTTACAAGTAAGTCTATAAATTGAAGGAGAGTTTATAAGTGGTTTTTGTATCAATATGGAACCAAGTAAGAAGTGCAGTGCTGTAAAAGTGCAGTGTTGTAATCCACTGAAAAAGTCAAATCCTTTTATTAGAGACAGAAAAAAACTGAGAAATGTCACAGCATGGATGCTCAAATTATTTCCACAAATACCTAGTGGTGGCAGGATTTGTGATAAATGTAGGACAGATGTAACCACATTGAAAAATACACCAGAGCCAATCAGGGCTAAAAGTGTTCAAGATTCTTTTGGATCAGAGATAATCATCCCAGACCAAGACCCTGACTTCACTGCAACTTCAGTGGTTGTTCAAAGACTTAACACATCACTTCAAGAACTAGATGAGTCCCCAATTGATAAGAAAAAAGTAACATCTAGACATTACTCAAAATCAAAAGTGAAAAAAAGCTCCTCATCAGTGCTGCTGAAACTTCTTCATCAGATACTGATACTGATGAATCCGTTCTCCAAAATCTCAAAACAAACTTTAATAATTCAATAAGTAGAGCAAAAAACTAATGATTCTTACAAGTTTGCCTGAAAAGTGGAGTGTAAGGAAAATAATGAGGGAATTTAATGCTTCTAATTACATTATTCGGCAGTCCAAAAAAATTTTGAAAGAGAAAGTATTCATGGAAGGTCCAAACCCAAAACCAGGGAAGTATTTACGAACAGAAACTGTCAAAACATTCGTTTTATAAAAATATTGAAGTTAGCTGGGCAAGCCAGCTATTAAAGATTGTGTGACAATTACACAAACAAGTGGATGTAAAACAAAATATAATAAAAAAAACTTACTTTGTGTAACCTTAAAGAAGCTTACCAACATTTTAAAGACAAGTTTCCTAACATAAAAATAAGTTTCTCTAAATTTGATAAGTTGAGACTGAAACATTGTGTATTTGCTGGCTGGAGTGGCACACACACTGTCTGTGTGTGCACAACTCACCAAAACATAAAATTAATGATACAAACTAAGTACAGTAACAACCAGCAGCTTAAACAATTATAAGCAATGCATTGCAAAAATGGTTTGCAACCCATCATCAGTTGATTATAAGATGGGAAACTGTGAATACTGCCCTGGAGAAACTTTCATATGTAAAATTTTACAAGACTCTTTTGACGAAAACTTAATTGAAAGAGTTCAGTTCCTACAGTGGATGTCAGTTGACCACTGTAAGCTGGAAATTGTTCAGAAAACTTCTGAAGAATTCATAGATTTATTTTGTAGTAAGATGTTGATTCTGATTCAGCATGACTTCATTGCCAAGCAACAACGAACATTCCTTAACTCCACAAGAGAAAACCTTACGGAATCTGAATTTGTTGTCATATGTGATTTTTAGGAAAATTATAGTATAGTTCTGCGGGATGAAGCTCAGAGTTACCACTGGACAAGACAACAGATTACTATCCATCCTTTTGTTATATATTACAAACAAGAAGGCAAAATTGAGCATAAGAGCTCTGTCATTGTTTCCAATTGCCTGGAACACAATACAGTTGCGGTTTACACCTTTCAGAGGAAACTTATATCTTATGCAACAAATAAATTTCAAAAGCTTCCAAACAAGATATACTATTATTCTGATGGCTCTGCTTCTCAGTAGAATAATAAGAAAAACTTCCTGAACCTTTGCCTTCATGAGGAAGACCTCAACATAAAAGCTGAGTGGCACTTTTCAGCCACAGGACATGGGAAAGGGCCTTGTGATGGAATAGGGGGTTCAGTTAACAGACTGGCAGCTTGTGCAAGTTTGCAAAGGCCTTACCAAAATTGGATCCAAACCGCATGAGATCTATTTGAATGGGCAGTAGATAATATCACAAATGTTGATTTTGTGCATTCCACTCAAGAAGACTATGCTGCTTCAGAAATATTATTAAAAAGCCAGTTTGAAGAGGCATTGACAATGAAAGGAACACAGCAATTTTACACTTTCATTCCCAACAGTACATCAAAATTAATAGTCAAATACTTTTCAGGTGATATGTAGAATTGGGACAGGAAAGTAACTACATCACCGGAGAAACTGAAGTTACAAGATGTATCAGGCTATGTCACCACTGTATATGGCAGAAACTGGTTCAAAATATGGTTCAAATGGCTCTGAGCACTATGGGACTTAACTGCTGTGGTCAGAACTTAGAACTACTTAAACCTAACTAACCTAAGGACATCACACACATCCATGCTCGAGGCAGAATTCGAACCTGCGACAGTAGTGGTCATGCGGTTACAGATTGTAGTGCCTAGAACTGCTCGGCCTCTTCAGCCAGTCAGAAACTGGTGGCTTGGGTACATTTTAGAAAGAAACAAAGAACTTGATGAAGTGAAAATAACTTTTCTTCATCCATGTGGACCAGCTAAGTCATTCTCCTATCCTGCACATGCACATGTCCTGTAGGCACCAGTTGTGGATGTTCTTACAAAAGTAAATCCATTTACTCTGACAGTGAGAACATACAATATTAATGAAAGTGATGTAAGCCAAACCCAGTTGGCTTTATTAAAACATAATCTGTGAATCTCCAAGACAATTTATTGGGAAACTGCTTTCAACTCAGATCTTAATTTTGTCTCAGGTTAGTGTTAGTGTATATTTTATAGAAAGTTGATTCAAAATTACTATTAGTACCTTTTGTGTTAAATTTAGCTATGTATAGATACCTGTTACTCAAAAACAAGCATAAGGTATTCATTTTTTTTAATGGTTTCATTCCAAACATTATGGACCAAAACTATTACGTAAATACTTGTACTTTTTCATACTGTATTTCAGTTTGTACTTAAATACTGAAACATGTTTGTTTTATCAGTTAATATACAGTTAGTTAAGTTGTATGAAATTAAAATAAGCAATCAGTTATAAAATATGCTGTTTAGATTTGTTTTAATAAGGCAATGTTTTGATATTTCTAATACATTTTTTACTTACCTTTCAGTATATTTTAATGAAATTCCCATTTGTTAAAGGCCATCTTGGTCAAACAATGGCTGTTAGTGAAAAAAAAAAGAGTCCGGAATAATTTTTTTTAACAATGAACCTATCATCATCCCACGTTTATATTTTGCCACGTGATTTACAACAGTATGAAGTAGTTATGAAAATATTTTGAAAATTTTCAATTATGTACTTTTTGTAAAAAAATTAAATCAAAATATTAATTAGTATTTTGAAAAAGATTATCAATAACAAGCTATGTTTTGTTGTATATCCCTGGAAAGAGTATGCAAAATGCTGAAGAAATGGTACCTTTCCCAGATCTATAGCTCAATTAGAGCAGCTCCAAGGGCAATTTAAATAAAGTCCATCCACACATTTTTGGCTGGTTTTTGAAAAGATTACATAGCCATATTTCAGGAATGGTTTCAGATAAAAAAATAGAAATTTGGAATTTTTCTTAGTCTCAGCACTACTATACTAAATTTTAGCAAAATCTAAAAAGGTGAGTAAAACAGGTGTGTTGATTTGACATGGAATGACCCAGAATTATATTTTGGGGTAATCAGATACTCGCTAAAAAAGTACTGTGAGCACAAGAAAGAGCCATAAGTATCATGTGTCGAGTCCATCCTAGAGTCAGATACAGGAATCTTTCTAAGAAACTTGGAATCCTTACATCCACTGCAGTATATATATATATATATATATATATATATATATATATATATATATATATATATATATATATATATATATATATTTTCCTCGGGGCGGTTAGTAGACCCGCAACCGAGCGCCTCCCCAGGTGGCGGATAGGGGAATGCCTCCTAGATATAGGTGGTACCGAGGAAATGAAATACTCGGGGCGGACCAAAACTACTAGTAGCGTCTGTTCCCACAGTGGGCGGCTACAAAAGGCGTCTGCTCCACATGTCAGTGGCGGCCTCAACCAACCTCCTGATCTGGAAAGTCAGGTTGTACTCGGCAGCATGCCATACATCCAACTACTAAACATCATGATGGTACAACGAGAAAAATCTCATTACCCCGGGCCCCAGTCAATAGACTGGGATTGTCGTGAGCATCGGATTCCGGGGGCTCACGGACATCATGAGAAGAATCGGAGCTTCTCAAACTCCCTCAAGACCAAACGCAAACACTACATCGGCACACTCAACGTGAACACACTGATGAAGACAGGAAAGATGAAACAACTGACAGACACTCTCGAAAAATTTCAAATCAAAATATGTGCACTGCAAGAAACACGATTCACAGACGAAGACCATTTCAACACGGAGAATTTCAGAATATACAAAGGAAAACCATCGAGACAACTGAAAAACCTAAGGCTTTTTGGCACAGGATTTGCAGTACACAGGTCCATCACGGACAGCATAATCGACTTTTCGTCACCAAACGAAAGAATCAGCACCATCACAGTGAAATCAGCCAATAAATCCTACACAATAATCAACGCACATGCACCAACTAATGACTACAACAGGAAAAACCCGGACGAAATTGATGATTTCTGGACGACAATGGAAGAAACTATCAGAAAAATTCCTGCACATAGAGTCAAAATAATACTGGGAGACTTCAACGCCAAACTCGGAAAAGAAAAGATATACAGACATATCACAGGAAAACATACTCCACACAAGGACACCAACAAAAACGGAAAACATCTGATAGACTTTTGCAAAAGCCACGACCTCGCCATTATGTCAACAAAATTCAAGAAACCAACACGAAAACTTACCACATGGAAATTCCCCAGCGGAAAGCAAGAACTACAAATCGACCACGTAATAGTGCAGAAAGACTCACAAAAAGAAATTTTGAACATAGACACCCGTAAAGGCTACTTCGACTCAGACCACCACCTACTACAGATCAGGATTCGTCCTTTGCCCAAGAAAAAGCTCCAGAAGAACAAAATTGTTAGACCAGATCCAGAATACGTTACTTTAAACCAGACACAAATATTACACAAAATTAAAATGGAGAAAACGACAGACTGGACACAACTTTCACGAAGAATCCGAGAGGCCATGAAACTAGCACAAGCACCACGAACACGGAAACACCGTTGGTGGAACCACACATGTGACCAAGCTATTGACCAACGAATCAGTGCATGGAAAAAATTTAGTTGCCATAAATCCCAAGAGAATTGGATGAACTTCTTGAAAACACAGAAGCAATCAAGCAAAATCATTCGCAGTGAAAAACGACAGTATGACAAACGGCGACTGACAGAGATCGAATCAGACTTCATGAAGAACAATACAAGAAACTTCTACAGAACGTTCAGAGAAAATATGACTGGATATCAACCACCCAACTTGTGCTTCAGAAGACCGGATGGAACCCTAGAAACCAATACCAAAAACAATTGTGACATTCTGGCAAAGTACTTTGAAAAACTGCTCAACACGGACCCCCCCATGGAAGAAATGATGACAGAAACGAGCACATACAATCCAGATAGTGAACCTCCAACTCTAGAAGAAGTTAAAGAAATAATAAAGTCACTCAAGAATCGTAGAGCACCAGGAGAAGATGGCATCATCGCGGAAATCTGGAAGTTACAAGACCCAGAACTCACCAAAGACATCCACAGGATCTTGGAAGACATCTGGAAGACCATGAAAATTCCTGACGACTGGAAAACTGCCCTGATACACCCACTACACAAAAAAGGTGACAAGACTAACCCGAACAACTACAGAGGAATATCCCTACTACCGGTCACATACAAGATCCTCTCTAAAGCTTTACTGAACAGACTAGAATGCCAAACCGACCACTTGATTGGGGAATACCAAGCAGGCTTCCGTAAAGGGCGGTCTTGTGCGGAACAAATTTGGAACCTGAAAATGATTTTACAACACAAACAGAACCTGATCATTACCTTTGTTGACTTCAAAAAGGCGTACGACTCTATCGACCGGAAAACTCTCTTCAAAATTCTAGCAGAATACAAAGTAGACAACAAAACACGGGCTATCATAGAGCAAACTTTAACCAACACGACCTCCAAAGTAAAGTTCTGTGGGGAACTATCAGAGCCCTTTGAAATTCGCACAGGTGTCCGACAAGGCGATGGCCTCTCACCTCTCCTTTTCAATCTGGTGTTAGATAAAGTCATTAAAGAATGGGAAACATCACAACAGGGGATAACCTTAGGAAACCTACAGATTAAATGCCTGGCTTTTGCAGACGATTTGGCGATTGTCACGAAAGGTATAAAGGAAACAAAAGACGCTATTGAAAAACTGCACGAAATCGCTTCCAAAACTGGACTACAGATCTCTTACGAAAAGACACAGTTTATGAGCACAAAGAAACTCTCATCTCTGAACACAAAGTATGGCACGATTTACAAAACAGCAAACTTCAAATACCTCGGTGAAACGCTACAAATGAGTGGACATAACAGAGACTCAAATGAAGAAAGAAAGACTAAACTGGACAAGGCATACAAAGTAGTGTGGAATCATTACAACAAGAAGTCTATCTCACAAAAAGCCAAATTACGCCATTACGACACGGTGGTGCTCCCCGAGGCACTATATGCAGCAGAGACCACACTAATCCGAGGGCACACACTTATCAGACAATTAGAAAAAGTAGAACGGAAAATACTTAGGAAAATATTTGGCGCAACTAACAACAATGGAATATGGATCAAGAAACCTACAGAGGAACTGTACAAACATACAGAGACAATCACAGAAAAGATTAGAAAACGCAGACTACAATTCTATGGACACCTATACAGAATGCCATCACACAGGCTGACCAAACAGATCTTTGACTGGGTAACCACTAGAAACAACAAATGGGTGGCAGAGGTAGAAAACGACCTGAACCAGCTCAACATAACAGCAGACACAATAAACGACAGAATAAAGTTCAGAAACATCATTAAGAAAAGTAAACTACATGAGATACAATGCGACAAACGAACAGGCATAAAATGGACCGAAGAACGCAAGCAAGATCACAGCCAGAAGATGAAAGAAATATGGGCAACCAAAAAGGCAATCAAGATGAAGCCGAAGACACGAAGCCGACAAGAAGCATGGACAGAGGACCGGAAACAGAAACACAGCGAGCGAATGAGGGAAGTTTGGGCAGCAAGGAAGGCAGCAAAAGGAACTGGCCATGTAGTTTAGTCCAAATGCGCTCTTTAAGGGCAAAACACCAATAATAATATATATTTTCATGTGCTTCATAAGAAATAAAAGTCCATTTTTAAACTGAATGGTGAGTATCATAGTCATGATGTGAGAAGGAAATATGATATCCACCATCAGCCGATAAATATAAGTATGGTACAGAAAGAAGTCCATTTCACTGGGTGTAAGATTTTTAATGCACTTCCTTCAAGAATTAAGTGTTTGGTAGAAGATGAATTCTTAACTATAAGGCAGTTCCTATTACAAGGATCATTATATGTGATAGGACAGTTCCTGAACTAGTGTTTAGCATTCTTGTATTGTGAAATGTAAATATATACCCAAATCTACATTTGAAATCCTGATTATTCTTTATTGTAAACACATATTTTGCAATATTTATTTTCTGTAACACTATTATTTTGTAATATTTATTTACCTCTCAAAATTGGTTTTCTGTAGTAGAACCTAAGTTACTGTTTACTGTAATATGAACTCATTTTGATTTGTTTTTATGAGCTACCATACAGTTCTGACACGTTCCATATCCTGTCATATTGTCACAACAAGGATCACAGGAACAATAAGTAAATAAATGAAATAAATTGAATCTACAATGCTAAAGAATCTGGTCTAATAACAATTCTACCACGAAAGTTAAATGTTTTTAGAATAAGGGCAGATGATGAGAATAGAGTTGTGCATAAAGGAAAAGTAAGTAGCAATGATAATAATGTAGGTGCATTCATCACTGATATAATGGAGATAGTTGTGCAGACATTATATTTTTGCCAAAATTGAAATAAGGCCAACAAGAACAAAGAAAGAAAGGGCAAGGCAAGTATTGTTCAACAAATTTGAGCACTTTTTAACCTACAAATCAGTATCATTTTCATTTCAAAATCTTTTTATATTCATTGTGACCCAAAATCTTTATCTGAGTCTTATTTCTCCTTTTCTCTCTCTCTGGTCACTTTGCCCTACCAACTGGGTAAAGTAGCAATTTTCCAGACTTTCAATCTCAGTTTTCTGCTACAAAGAGAAAATTTGAATAATAACACAATTTCTCATAGTTACAAAATCTATGCAGTTTACACTGGTATATTTCATATGCTTATATGTGACATGAGGGGAAAGAAAAATATTTCCCTTAGGGTGGCCACTTTACACAGCTTTCTTGTATGTCTTGTCTCCCAGGCATCAACCAGTCTGTAGTAGGATTTGGTAAACTCTCCATATGTAAATAACACTTTGATAACAACTGAAATAACAACTGAAATGTGTATAACAGAAAATTCTTCTCTCTCAGAAAAGCTGTGTTTCAAAACCACATTTAGAGGTGGTACATTTTATAATACATCAGATGCAGTCAAATGGAAATGAAACAGATGGAAAAAGTGAATTGTTTACTATTTCAAATGTAATTGCCATAGTTGTTAATACATATATCCCACTATGAGACAAGAGAGTCATTACTATCATGGAAAAATATTTGTAGCTGCCTATGGAAACATGATTGTACCAAGGCATACACCTCTTTGTCCAAAGTAGATCAGTGTGCATGAACGTCTTTCTTCAGGGCTCCAAAAATATGGAAATTGCATGGGGAGAGATTATAAGTGTATGGATAATGTGTCAAGCCTTGCAGAGAGACTTCTGCAGTGTAGTCGAAACAAACTTGGTAACATGTGGGTGGGCAATATCCTGCAACAGAATGATATCATCTGTCAACATTCCTGTGCATTTGGACTTGATGGTGCATTTTAAATTTTGCAAAGTGTCCACTTGCCACTGTGTGTTAATTGTGGTGCCATGTTACAGAAAGCAAACAAACAGCAGGCTCTTGCAGTCAGAGAAAAGAGTCATGATGACTTTACCAGAGGTGGTGAACCTATTATTTCGACTAAGCTGCAGAAATTTCTCTGGGAAGCACTTACACATCCTCCATATTTGTGGAGACCAGAAGAATGAAATTCATGGCCATCAATTTGCTTCGGATGAAAAGGTGCACACCTCAGTACAATCATGTTTCCGTAGGTAACTGCAAACAGTCTTCAACAAAGGCATCATGTCTCAAAGTGGGACAAATGTGTTAATAATTTTGGTTATTACTTTTGAAATAATGAACAATTTATGTAGTTTTTTGTCTGTCTTGTTTTCATTAGATTGACACTTATAGAATTATCTCATTTACACATTTGTAGAGAATTACCCACTGTAAGCAAGGGATAAGCATGTCAGGAAGTTATTCAGGTTTGCCAAAACTGCTTCATGCACAGGAAGATGCCTGCGGAAGGAAGGAAAAAGAATATGTTAGGATGGATTACTGTAGACCTTACAGGCAAATCACATTTTACCCAAGGCAGTAGGGACAAGAAGTGACCTTTTGGCCCCAGCTCAAGGAATGTCATCTAGTGAAGGCATTGATTTGATGCAAAGCTGATGGATCATGGCATCATAGACGATATAACCTGTAACTGCTAGAAGGTAGGTAGCCACCTTTTAGCTTCCTAGGTCCATGTTGCAACCAGAGGTGAAAAATAAATCCAAGGTGCAATGTCTCAAAAGGCTAATGACCCCTCTCTGAAACCAAGCATGGGATTTAAAGAAGAAATAGACTGGGTGATGAGGAAGTGGGCATCTGTCTTCATACCTCACACTCTGTATTGCTGTGTGATTTGCCTAAACCATACACTGAATATGTATAGAATTTATTGTTATTGATTCTAAGCCTTCCTTCATGTCAACATACAGTATCATCATAAAAAAGGTGGCAAAAAATGAGATTTGCACAAATAAACTGGAATTTTAAAAAAATATGTGGGAACCTTAGGTGAATTTCAATACCTTTAGTTCACTGCAGTTGGACTTGTATTTTTATGTGAAGGTATTCTTGTGAATCAGTCTACATGTTTTTGACTATGGTTAATAATCATATGAGACAGCGAAGGGTTCTATCATCATTTTGTACTTCCATTCTACATCTTGAGACTAAATGTAGAATGACTTCTGTAACTGATGTACTGATTTAATCTATGTATTGAAAAAGTTTGTGTCTACATCTTGGTGAAGTGTAGTCATATTTTTTGATATGTTTACTTGGGTGCAAGTACCGTTACAAGTTGTTGCAGAGGAAATGTTCAGATTTATCTCTATTACTGGGAAATGTTACCAAACACAAATAAAAATACAAAATGGAATATGTCACAAGTAACCAGGTATTCAGCCTAGTGAGTCTTCTAAAAGACATGATATTTCAGCAAGCTGACTTCTTGCCATCTTCATGCATTTCTGTTTACTGAGTGATATCTGCTGGGTGCTGCCTTTATATCCTCTCTCCCCACATCCTCCTACTGCCTGCATCCAGCACCTCTCAGCACTGACCTGATGCAGTGTTGGGGAAGCATGGCATCAGGTGTCGACCCAGGGCCTTCAGTAGTGCCGCAGCTGGTGCTGAATGCAGATCTCTGCTGGTGTCGTAACAATGCTTCTGCATCCTCTTCAGGTGCCATGACAGGAGTAGACTGCCGCTGTGCTCTGGTCATGCCCAAGGCTGGGTCCCAGTCATTGCTTAATTGAAAGTCACTGTCCTTATTTATTAGTCCATCATGCAGTCAGTTCTCTACAGCTCCTTTGATAATTCAGTCCAGAAGGTGTTGGATTGTGCAACAACTTTGAGTTGTCATAAAGCATGGCATGTCTATGTGAAAAGCAGTGCTCTGTTACAGTAGACTTTGTTGGTTGAATGTTGTCTGTGTGGAATTTATGCTCAGTGCATCTGTCCTGTACTGTCCAGATAGTCTGGCCTACATATATTTTCTGGAGTTCTAGGTCATTCTTGACACATCTTAATAAGGTTTCCATCTTGGCTGGTGGGTGAAACATGCACTTTATGTTGTGTTTTCAGAGTATTCTTCCAATTTTTGCAATTGTGTTTGTGATGTATGGAATACTGTCATGGGCTGAGATTTTGTGTGCTCTGTGCCCTAGTGTGCTTAGGTCACCTTCTCATTGTGAAGTTGCATGACAGCTGGCAGCATGCAAGTACAAATCTGTATGTTTCAGTTTACGGTAGATGTTGTGTTCTAGCATGCTACATCGTCTTCATTTCATGAGTGCATCTTGAAATAGGAGTTGATGATTTCATCTATCTCCATCATGAGTTTGATCTTCTGGTGCTGCAGAAGATCCTGTAGGTGACATCTTCCATGTTCCCATGTCACCAGATTACAAATATGTTATCTATATACCAAAAAAAGCATGAAGACTTGTAGATTGCTGTATTGTAGCCAAGAGATTCCATGGCACTATACTAAACTGAGATGCTGTAGGCTCTACAATTCACCCCATTATGAATTTCTTTTACTTTTTGAATGTTACACTTCCAGTGTTAGTCATGTGTTGCTGTTTATTGTAAAACAAAACATTTTGAAGAAATAGCCATTCATCAATTTAATCTGTCATCAGAGGTTATGGATTTGTTAATCTTAATGTGTGAGTCATCTTCTAGCATATAGGCAATTTATGTAAAGATATTTAAGAGCAACTACTTCAGAAACCGGTCATCTCTCTGCAGTCATTTAAACTTGGAAAGCACCTATTGGTAAAATAGACAAAAATTCAGTGGGTTTTCCTCACCATGAAGATAAAATTGACTTGGAAATCAGCGTGAAGTAACCAATGTCCCACTCTGATTTCAAAGTTGTTGGACATTATGAGGAGACTCATTGATGCTGTCCCATTAAGATAATGAGATAGAGAGAGCTTAACAAGACAGAATCCAACAGCCACCATAGGGAGTCAAATGAAAAGGTTTAGAACTTAATGAAAGAAACAAATGAACAGCTCAGTGTCATACAGAAAGGGCTGATGTATCTTACTGACAGATTACTTTACATTTGAAAAGTGACGAATTATGTATAATCTAGCTCTCAGATTCCTTTACAGCATTCTCCAACACACATTTCACTTGTAGTTGCCAGCTTTTGTAAAAAATATCGTTTAGTGCTTCCACAAGTGCTTCCTTTAAAAAATTACTTATAACTGATAATGAAGTCCAGGTGCACATAATAAAAATGAGTTATGTCAATATGATATTTAGTCTCTTCGACCTTGTAACACTTTACACCAGGTGTTAGTCATTTCACTAAGTGTTTTGTTCTGTTATTGAACACCAAGTCACGTGTTGCTAAGTATCAATTGTTATGCTCTAGGTTAATGACTAACACTGATAATCAAAATAAAAATCCTCTATTTACTATCGGTGATAACTATATTTGCTTAATAATATAACAGTTGACTGTACATATGCCATAATTACTACCATGTCTGTAAATATGTAATAAGCCAAAATTGGTAAACTGCAAAGCCAAGTAAAGCACAATAGCACTCAATCTAGTCTGATACTGACCATAACTTGTATATGACCACTTTAATTACTACATAAATAAGTAAACTTATATTGACAAATAAACTAATTTGCAAATTGACCAATTAAAAATGTGATTACCTTTTTAATACTGCAGTTCAAATCCAATAAGGGAGCTTAGGTGATGGTGAATCTGCAAAACATTCCATATTTGGTGAACTCGCTGGATCAAGGTTTCACTGAAATGGTGTAGTAATTAAAAACTTTAAAATGCAACTGATTCATATTCTTGTTAACATAAAAATTCTCTTCAGATCTTTAATGAACAACACTTGACGATTAACATTTTGAAGAAAACTAACATTAAAATAAATACTTGTCAAGCTAGTTTCCAAAACAAGTTCCTAATCAAATTACCTGTACTATAAACAACAGTGGCTGTAAAATTATATTTCCATAATTAATTATCTCTAAAACAGTACATAATTTGTCCAAGAGAATCATCAGCATCTGATCTGATTCAAGCACTATTATTGTTTTCTGTTGTGACCTGTGTAAAAAGTCATCTTGTGGTCAATAAGATCACAGTGGCACTATTCCTGCAAACTTGGAAATTTTGAAACTGAAACTCAATTTCAGTTTAGAAGTATTAATATGCAGGCATGGTCATGTACTTGGTACAGTATACAGAATTACTGTGCAAATTGTTGTGGAGTTAGCATTGTAAAACACTGGGTAAAACTTAATCTACCAGTGAATAAATGGATATCTGCCACAAATATTATGTCAGCATAAGATATTAAACCTCTTTCTGTGCAATATTTCAGAGGATGTAAGGAAACACAAAGTGCATTTTGAACTTGGAGGATACCAACATGACCAAAACTAAGTAAGATACAGAATTTTTTGTGCAACCATCACGTCAGATGAAAGCACTTAAAGATTGTGGCTGACAAAGCTGAATGACATTTCAACCTGGTAAACACTTAAGAACTCAAAACATTTTCTGGATTTTATTTACTGGCAAATCACTAGTTCAGAGTTGGGTCACAGAACATTACCTCCATAAATTTCTAAATTGGGTGCAATAGCTATGAAAATCAAAATTATAGTAACTACCTCAGTTTTACCAAGTGAACTGTGTGAGTGGAGCTGAAAATATTGACACCAAGAGATATCTATTGCTACAGGCTGAATGATTATGATACTGATGTGGAAGCTGCAAAGCATCAAATGAATGTGAACGGCATTGCCTCCTATGAGGGTATATGATTACTTATAACATTACACAACCATGGATGTGCAGGAGAAAGTATTGCAGCATGAGAAATCTTCAATAAGACTGAAGACTGGAATTAATACTACCACTACAAATAGAAAACTGCTTGCCTTTAAGAGGGCCATAAAATATTTCAGTTTCAATATGTATTCTGCCAATCAATCACAATCTGAAATCTCCTGGCAACTTCAAACTGTGTGCTGGACTAGGACCTGAAAGCAGAACCCTGCCTGTTGCAGGAAATTCTCTTATTGGCTAAGTTAGCTAGGCACAGTCCATGAACCTCTCCCTCTGGTCTAGCTAACCAACAGTCTCCAAATTGTCTACACAGCTGCCCACCTTCAGCTAAGGCTGCTTCTTTCTATTCTGACAGTTTTTTGTGTATTTCCTATGGCATCAAACAAGTTACAACTCGTATTGTGACTAGAATTATATTTCACCTCATTTTGAGTTACACTGCTGGTAAATTACTTGGATAATTCAATGTAACAAAATGAAATTCAGTGTACTTCACAAATTGCTGATTGTGTTCACATGCAAATTATGTTTATGATACATTAACTGAATGGTCTGAAAGAGGCTGGAAGGGCTAAGGACATACAAAAATAAAAATGACTAGAAAAATGTCACAATAAAATTCAAACAGAATATTATTGCGATGTATATCAAACATATTAAAAACTGAAATATGTGGTATTAGCATTCCACAATAATCTCTATTATATATTTTGCTGTGAACCAGCTTTTGCCTTTCTAGGCCAACAGATGATGTTCAAAATGGAATATACAATAAATATATTTGCAGAGAATTAGTGCTGTGTATTTCAGTTTTTAGTATATCTATGTTTCTCTAAGTAACAACAAAATATTCAATTAGTGTACATCAAACAATGTTGGCTGACCAGAATATTACAGAACTAAAACAGATTTTTGTCTAGGCAAGGAATTACGAGAATTACTGATGTATCTTTATTGTTTTAATTAATTCATAGCAATTAATCATTGCCTTTTATGTAAAGTCAGTTATCATAATTGAAGTAGCCTGACCTCATGCTTTAACTGAAATATATCAGTTGTTCCAAAAGGCTTTTCCAAAAAGTGTCAAAATAAAGATATGCCAAGCTCACAATCAGGCTTTGCAGGATTACTTCAGAGGAGGCATGCTTAATGAAACCTTTTATTCTGAAACTTCCTAGCAGATTAAAACTGTGTGCCGGACTGAGACTCGAATTCGGGACCTTTGCCTTTCGCGGCAATTGCTCTACCAACTGAGCTACCCAAGCACGACTCACGCCCCATCCTCACAGCTTTACTTCTGCCAGTACCTTGTCTCCTACTTTCCAAACCTTACAGAAGCTCTCCTGTGCACCTTGCAGAACCAGCATTCCTGAAAGAAAGGCTATTGCGGGGACATGGCTTAGCCACAGCCTAGGGGATGTTTCCAGAATGAGATTTTCACTCTGCAGCAGATTGTGCGCTGATAGGAAACTTCCTGGCATTCCTTTTATTCTGCTTCAAACAAAAGGTGATTCTGAGTGTTCTGGAATGCAAGAGAGTATAACTGTGAATATAATATAAGGAATGTGAACTGTCATGACAAATACAAGACCCACAATGTGTTCACTCCAGAACTCAATTTATAATAATTGTACCTGATGAGTTAATTCAAGCCGATTAGATGGAAATGTGTCACAGGAACGAAATTTTCTCCCTT
Source organism: Schistocerca serialis cubense (assembly GCF_023864345.2). Lineage (NCBI taxonomy): Eukaryota > Metazoa > Arthropoda > Insecta > Orthoptera > Acrididae > Schistocerca > Schistocerca serialis. The sequence continues at coordinate 531,746,729 of NC_064640.1, forward strand.
TACTTTTCATTTTATACACAAATCACATCTCATATATCATTAATTATGATAGTACTGCTACTTATGCAGATGACAAAACCTTACTGTTCATGGCCAAATACACAGAAGATCTCAAAGTAAAATCCAACATAGACATAAATAATGCTATTCAAACATTTAATGAATTAAATTTGTGTAACAACATTGCTGAACCCTTTAATTTTAAAACAGAAAACTTTCACGGTGAAGATATCAACATTTGCGTAGATGAGTGCATAGCAAAAAACTGCAAACACACTAAATTTCTTGCAGTAGTAATCAATGAAAATGTAAATTGAGATAAACACATGGAATATATGAGTAGGGAACATAACTCAAACCTATATACGCTGCACAAACTCATCTACTATCTAATTCATTTGTCACTAGGTTATTGCATAAGTGTATGGTGAAACTCCTCCAAAATAAACATTAGCATTCAAATTACAAACAAGAGCAATAACTGATGATAGGTAACCTGAAGTGAAGAGAATCATGTAGGTCACTATTTAAAGCATTTGCAAAAATATTTCTATTGTAGAATGTTTTTGCAGAAATCTGACAAGAAACTTTACAGATACTAAAACTAAGTTAGATAGAATGATTATCAATTTAAAGAGTGTGAAATGTGCACTTTAAATTAATCTTGAAGAACAACATCACGAAATAAAATTACTGAAGGAAATCTCAATAAATGTTTTACAGTGAGTGGGAAGTAAGAAAGAAATAGGTTATTGATTACTGACACCAGGGTATTTTTAGATGGATCACAGTCTATTTTCAGACAGCAATACAAGTGGAAAGCAACCTTGTCCTTTTCAAAGACCACATCCTGATATCTACAGTGAGCAATAGAGATAAATCTTATAAACCTGAATAAGATAGGTTAGATATAATTTATAACCACACTAGTCCCGGTTGTGGATGTAGTAAGTGAACCATTCACACAAAAAAGAAAATGTACAGCAGGAAATGAAAATTTAAATAAGAATGAAGATCCAGTGAATGTGTGAGTGCAAAGGAATAATGGATGCAATATGAAGGCTAGGGTGTAATTAACTGTGTCGTCACCCTGACTTTATGTGATTTTCTAAATATCCAGATACTGGAGCACAGTAAGCAAGAGTGGGTGGAGTTAACACTTTAGAGCTGATACCCTCAAAAAACGATAGCCCACCCAAAAGCCAGATAACCATGATTTTATATGTGCATGTTCTCAATGTTTAAATTTCAATTCTTTCCATGTTCTTTTGGTTCCTGTTTTGTGAGTGTAATTTGGGTATTGATGACTACATGGTGTGAGCATGCAGGAAAGGTGTGATATTTCTTTCTTTTCATGGGTACTAACAGCAGAAAGCTTATGTAAAATCAGGTCAGCTCTATCAAGATAGTGAAATGTGGTTTGATAGAAGATGAAATCGTATGTGAGCTATCTCATGGTTTTCAAAGAAAGTGATACTGATTTTTTAGAAAGAACATGCCTGAAAATAATGCAGCATACATCAACTGTCTGTGGAGATCTTGCAGAAAGCAGATATCTTGAACCACTACTAAATACATCTGGGCACTCCAGACTATCAACCAAAAACTGTCTCCTTTTAAAGATTGAGACAGAAATAGGAAAGAGGCAGAAACAGAAACAATGTGTAGTGTGCTCTCTGAGAGACAAGAAACTAGCCAGAAAAGGTGGTGCAGAGACACAATCTACCTGTTTACTGAATGTACGGTAGGGAGGCTTGGAACACTTTTCAGACTTTTGCCTATATCCACTCTTGTAATAAAATTGTAACAAATTCTCTTATTCCAGTTTGAAACAATAGCATTTACTTTATGTGTGCTGCAGTCTTTTTCTGAAATTACAAAAATTGTTGAGAAAAAGTAAGGTTTTTATAAACGTGAAAAACAATTCAAAGGTGCAAATATTGGATTCAAATAAAATGGGTTACAGTAGAGAAAATCTTGTCAATAATATATCAAAAACATATGTTACATTACCATTCTATTATGCACCAATAATCAGCAAGTTAAGAATGACAGTTAAAAACATTTTTAAATATAAGCTATTTCCATTTTCACATAAACTCAGCCCATTGGAAAATATCATGTGTTTCACTAGAGAAGACCTTCTTCTATTTCAGGATACAAGATTGTGTACAACTTATGAAGTATGGCTTAACTGTCCACATGTTATGTAACTAGTTTTAAAAAATATACAGAATTTTACTTATCATAACTCTCTGTGAGTGAAGAACTAACAATGTCCTCAAAATAGCTTTAAAATGTTGTACAGAACTTAAATATGAAGAACTCATAGTATTTACAAGTGGTGCACAAAACAAAACCTCATGTCTCAGAACAACAAAAACAGTAAAAAAATGCTGGAAATTGTTTATGTTGATTTCTAATGTACTATCCTTAAAGTGATTCTAAAATCAGTTGCTATATTGTAACATTGGCCAGAAAACACCATGTGTTCCCAGGTACACCATTCTCAATGTACAAACTCTCCCACAGCACTTTGAAAATGATCATGTTTTAAAAAGTATTATACAAAACATAAAATTGTGTCCCAAAAGATGCAAAAAGAGGTTACTGTCATAGAATCAACTTTGTACTCCATCATTAACTTAAGTTCTGTAAAGTAAATGAGTTGATTTCTGCGAATGTAAGGGCAGGTACTTTCGACCAATTTATCTAGTTTAATAAAATAAATTTATCAGTAGATTCCTTTATGAATACTTACATTAATACAAAAACAATGTATTTAAATTAAAAAGTGTAGCTTTTCAATTATGTTTTTAATACGATATTAGAAACCTTCCCAGAACTGTGCAAGTTTGAAATATGATGAAATCAACTATGACTTTTGGTACTGGTTCATTTGCTATGGCTCAGGACCTGTAGTGTTATGAACTTGTACCACTATCATATCCAGGGACTGATAGAGGATAAAAATGTCAGAGTATGAAAGAAGGAACAGTCATGAAATGGAGCATATGTAATTTGGTGATAACATCCTTACCACACCCAAATAAGTCTGAAAATAAATTAGTGGATGCATAAAGTTAAAAGTAGTACATTGATGCTACTAGAATTTGAGGAATCAATGAGGAGAACCAATAACAGTAGTAAAAATGTTTCTACAACAGCAGTCCAGGTTAAAACCCAGGCCTGCTGTTGCTTGTCATGACAACAAATGGCATGAAATTATTACTAGTTTGGCTTTAACAGCATTGGAGATTAACACCAGTTGGCAACAGAGGCATTGTGAGGTACAGTGTTCATCATTTCAGAATGGCATTAGAAAAAAGCAGTCATCTACAATGTTATGTTGTGGTCTGATGTACTAAATTACTCAAGCACATCATGATATGGACAGCAAACTTCAAAGCTTCCACTTTCAGACACTAGGGCACTTTGTGTAGCATTACTGTACCACAGAAGGTGAGCATTTACACTCACAACTTACCAGAAAACAGCACTGAGAAGAGGTGCAGTGTGCTAACTTTATTCAAACATCCACAGTCTAATAAGAAAACTAAGAACACAATTTTCATTCATAAATCATATATTCACAGTATTTGCTACTATAACAATGATGGCAAGAGTGTAGTGTTCACCACTATAAGCTAATAATTACTTGATACTTGACATCTTTCACTTGCCGCCATGGTGCTGCCACATCAGCTGCTGGCTACTGCTCAGTTATAGGTAATGCACAAACACATCAAGTCACTTCACAAATGCTGTTAATATGTAACACAGAGCAATGTTGGAAGAGGCCACCACTAGTTATGTTGGAAATGTGAGATTATCTGTCAACAGCAGGGGACCAAAGACTGAACTGTGGCAGGAGGTGCATTATGAGGCCCTGAATTTAAATTTGTGTCATAAGCTAACCACAATCTCATGATGTGTAATGTATCCAAGAAAGTGGTAGCCAGCAATCTCTAGTAGAACTAAAATCATTATTACTTTGTTCATATCTATTGAAGCTAACCCGCATGAGCAAACTCACAACAGAAAAAGTTCGTTTTGAGTGCAAAAAGCGAATTGTAATTTCTCGCTATCCCTGATTAGCCGAAATTATCCTATCACTGGCTACATGAGCTTCCATGTTACCAGACAATGAGCAATCCTAGGCACTTGGCTGCAGATTATAGCTGACAGACAGAGATTGCAGATGAAAAAAGAATGGTATGTAGAAAAGAGAGAGCAAATAAAAAAAGTCAATATGATGATGAAAATTACTGGCAAGGAATTACAAATAAAAAAAAACCGTTTAAACAAGTTAACTGAATAAAAATGATAATCATACTGTTTAGATTAGAATTAGATGTAAAAAAATCTCCATATTTAATGAGATTCATCCAGCAGGTTACTACACTAACCACCACACTATAATGCAAGACTGAGTGATGGTGTTATAGTTATCAATGTCATCACCCAGTGACAATGACAAATTGCTTTCCTCAAAAACTTGGTTTCACACAATGTTGTGAGGATCATATCTAAAGTAAGCTGAGCACTGTGACTGTGAGAACTGCATATCTGATGTTCAAATGTGTGTTGACTGGAAGTATCCAGACATGTTTACTTATTTCTGTTTATAAAAAGTGTGTATTTCATTAGCATCATTACGTGTGTGTGTGTGTGTGTGTGTGTGTGTGTGTGTGTGTGTGTGTGTGTGTGTGTGTGTGTGTGTGTGTGCGTGTGTCAGAGAGTGTCTGTGTTATTTTTGGTGCAGTTATCATGAACGATGAAATATATAATAAAAGTGCCAGACCAATGATTCAGGATAGAAAGACATCAGAAAGACTGCCAGACAAGGAACTGGAAGTGAAGTTGACCAACTGTTGTGGTAGTTTGGCAACAGTGAGTGGTCTGGGTGTGACATGGAGTGCTTTGGTTAGAGGAAACCAGCCCCAACATGTTAAGTGCCTACTATCAAGTACTTTTAATCAGACTATAGTTCGTGGAAGCACATTCAGTAGTTAGTCACAGGTGTACTGGGATCTGTAATCTAACTGAGACAGCAACTACAGATGTTACCAATTACAGCCTGTACTGACATTGTCGCGCAACTGGTAGTACAATGACATACAGTAACCATCACGGTGCTAATATTGGTCTGCAAGAAAAAAGAAAACACTGGCACCACAGCCACAAACTGACCTGGTGCTGATGACTGCTTTGACTGTTATTGGTAATTATGGGTCTACCAGGAACAACAACTGCATGTGTGGCTGTAACATCACTGCCAACTATTCATTTTGCTTGCATGTTCTGGTAGGTAGATACAGCATCTACGTACAAGGAAACCAATATGATTGCCTGAGTGAACTAAGAAACTAGTCATCCAGGTTGTGGAAGCACCTATTTCAGACAAGGTCACAATGTGTTCCCCCAAAATGGTCACTGAACCACCACAACCACCACCACCCCTCAAAAAGTTCAGCCTCTGCCAACAGAAAGTGTAGCTATTCTTTGGATTTTGCTGCCATTTGATTTATATTATGAATACTTGTTTCTGTTCTGTATTGTTACTTTACCATTATAGAAGTGTATCGCCAAAGTGAAGTTAAATTTGGAAGCTAATGTCATCAACTGTGCACAACCCACAATTACCTAAAATTAAACCTGAAACTATTTATTGTTGTACATAGAAATTAAGAAGACTCATGGGCTAGAATACCCCTCAAACATGGGTATTAAAAAGAAGTGTAGAATTATTTGTGAATTATTGATGGACAATAAATATATACATATTAATTCTTTAAATCCAGTTAAATATAAATTGAATATGCTTATAACATGGTTCCTGTTTTTAGCAACTGAACTGATCAACTTCTGAAAAGCAGATTTAGGGCTATGTTAGCTAAGCAAATATGGGACAGCAAGGCAATAAAGCTTTTAAAATTACAGGCTACATTCCACAGACTACTCTCTCTCTAAATCATCAACAGCAGGCATTGTATGGGTAAATTATGATTCATTTCTTGAGAAATATGCAGTAGGATAGTTGACTTGAGAAGCACAGTGTGGCAAATTAAATGCTGAATTTTTGGAGTAGAAGCAATTCATCTAGTAATGGCGCATGTATATGTTATTTTATGTTTGTATGATTGCAGATGAAACACAGTTTCTGAAATTATCATGTAAGGACCAGTATTAAGAAACGGAAATAGTATTTCACTACATTATCTGCTCCTATTGTGGCTCCAGAAACACCAGTAAATTGGTAGGTATACAGTGAACTTTATTTTGGTCTTTTGATGAGAAAGATCTTTTTGACATCTGGAAGGGTTGAGGGAGGGGGGAGGGAGGGAGGAGGGGAAGGTGTTGACAGGAAAAGGGAAGATTTTAGCATCTTCAATTATTGTCAATTTTTTTAAGTGTTGGTGACAATGTTGTCATAATTTACCTTGCCCTCAATATATGGCTCTTTAATTTTATGCACCTCATGAGAACATAGTACTTGAAATATTTTACTTATTTAACGAATTTTAATGGGTCAGTACATATACTATATCTCCATTTTTGTCATTACACTGTTTAATGTGGGACATATATACATAATGTTTATCACTAAACACTAGAAATGAACAGTATACAATATTGACAGCATCACAGCATAGAAAGTTATACTGCTCATGAGCAGATGCAAACAGATTCCAGGGAAAAACAAATCTTTACAATGTAAGGAAGAAATTAGGAATTTTACAAAGATTGCTTTCATTTTATGTTGGAATTTCTCCATAGACAGATAATACAAGGAATATGTACAAAACAGAGACTGGGGCTGCATGTGTTATAGCATTCATGTTTCAGGCACATATTACAGGCACTCCAGACACTCTTATTTGGGAATTAAGTTTTATTAATACCTTCATCTCTAATGATCTTGATGTCAAAGGAACATTAAATACCACCACACAACTTGCATGAATAAGCTCCAATGTTAAACTGTATTGCACCACTGGCAGTAGTCAGATACTTCACCTACTATATTACACATGCAGGTGAAAGGCAGCTCTCCATGTATGAAGAAAATTCAAGGGAACAAGAAGGAATTAGACAAGCTCATGTCATGGTGGAAATTTTCTGAGGGAACCAACAAGTAGTCAGATACCAGTATGTTGCTACATGTTGATGTATTTTATGTGTGCAAGTGATTTAATCATCATGATTATATATTAGAGTTTCAATAAGTGATGGGCCTATATTTAAGGCTCCTTGTGATGCTAGCTGCTTTGTCTCTGGCTATAATGTAAACATTTAGTTCACTAGTTATGGTATTTGTTTCACACATAAATCAGTTTGTAGCAATACCAGGTCTTCGTTAAGTACGGCCATTTATCATTTTCACCACAGTAACACCTGTGATAAGTAACACAGTACATGTCACTGTGCGAGTATAGTTACATGGTACATGTGACCTTACTATCATAATGCAGATTCCACATTGCCGCTTATATTTAATTGCTCCCTCACTCCCAAACTAAATATGGTCACTTAACCCCAATACACTGAATGCTCTTTGAATGTGGGTACCACCTTATAGCCCACATCTCACTGTAAGGGAGGTAATGAGCAAAAGAGTATACTAGGTGCTTAAAAATAAATCTACTGTTATCACTACAAGGTATGTTGATCCAATGTCTTTATCAAATCAGTTTTGTTGCTCTTTTCCAGTACCTACCTAAATTTTATTCATGATACTGAGAGTATTGTTTTACCCACATTTTCGAAACTGTTTTAAAATATCTTTGATATCTCCTAATATCAAACGTCTACATATACTGCAACAGTATTTACTACAATACATTAATCACACTTCAAAAGCAACGAGAAGGCTACACAGAAATCAATACTAACATCAGATCAAAATACTTTCTCATGCCCCAGTGCCTAATGTACACATATCAAGGAACTTACACATCAAGGGAAATTGTAAAATTAGGAGAAGAGGGATACAGAGAAGAAATTACAATTGTGCTGAAGAAAGAGAGAGAAGTAAAATATATTCTGAAGGAACACAGTAAAATATGTTGGGAAAAGGCTTTTTATAATGTATAGACTCCTGTTGTCTCTTATCATTATTAAGTTGTTCTTTCATTTCTGACTATGGATGTTCTTCATTCCATCTGCTAAGGTTCAATAATATGCCTTGATACCCAAAATTTTGTTCTGGTACCATACTGCTTTTCGCTCTACTTTTGGTTTTGTGCCTGTTACTTGATATTAACATCACAATTTGCAAACTGCTTATAAATCTGCGCACTTCTTTGTTCATATTGTGAACATTATGTAAAAGAAATAACCCCAACTGAAGGACCTCTACAGGAACTGTTAAGAAATTTTATTGGCAGCCATGATGTTTTCATTCTTTCACAGATGGAGACTCAATTCAACTTCTTTCGAAAGTTAAAAACAGCGATAATATGTTGAGCACATTACGTCATTTCTCATATAGGCAAGACTTATATGATATAATGATACCAGTTCTTTAACATATTACAGAATTATGTACCTAGTACCAGTAGCATAGTTCTTTAAAAAAATCGAAAAATTTGATCTTGGCATTTACAGTTTCCTGTATCAGTAAACTTTACTATTGTTCCTAATGAAGTTATACCGATGCGAAACAAAAAGCTGTGTAAACTGTACAGATTACCAATCCCATGAATTATGGTTCTAAGTATAGGCGTAATAACAAAATGTCGCTTAAAAATTTATAACGAACACACATACCAATAGCTTTGAAACTGAGCAGGAACATATTTCACTTCTAGTAACTGACTTAGATCAAATAATTTCTACGTTATTAATTTACACCTTTCATTGTTGATTACATCTCTCAGTGAACAATATTTCGTAATTTCTTGTTGAGTTCATTCTGTATCAGTTCTTCAGCGGAGAGAATCCTGAAATTATTCTTCGAAGGTATTTGTAGCAGGCTTTGTATGATTCAGTATTACTACTACTTAAGCAAAAAAAAAAAGGCATCCTTTAATCTCGTATGAATAGAAAAATACTTACGAGTTACTCAGATACAGTAAATCATAGTAATCAATTATAGTGATAAAAATTCCTTATAAAGGTACTAATGATTACCTTTCTCATGGGAATACAAGTCTGATTAGATGCCCATTATTCTCAGGCTTGAGTAACAATGGCAACAGCATGCAGAAATCGCGCCAAAATGATCCTTTTCCAAAGAACTTATGTTTTACCGTCGTGTTCAACTCGTTGGTAGTGGCAGTGGTATCACAACAGTCTCCTTGGGCTGTGCCAGTGGCAAAGATTGACTTTACTTACAGTCAATCGGGGTAACTTCGTACCTTTTCCTTAAATTTTTTGAAAATACTGGACAAACAATGAATTACACATCGTAACAGACAATATGAAATTTTACGTTTATATTTACTGAGCACCTGCCAAAGTGAAAACGTATAGTTCTACTGACTGTATCCTATTCCAGTAAAACTTCAATTCTAACGGTGTTAAAAAGTGACACTGTCATTCAGGATAACTTTATATCTGTCTTAAAAAACAAAGATTTTTTTGTTTTTAAAGCTCTGAGACAATTTAGATGGTAACAGAAGGAAGTCAACTGGCCTGAGGTTAGCTTCAGTTTCCCGCATAGGGCATTGAAACCAGCAGGCGCAAAACGGCTCAGGGCCAAGTATTGAAACTTATCGAATCTTAAGCGTAAATTACACAGCGCTTTAAATCGAGATAATTACTTAATAGAAGACACACAGTCATTGCCATAAAGCGAACAAACGTAGGTGAGAAGGAAAAACTATTTTCAAATGAAACTTACGAAACTCAAAAGATGCTAGACGTCCAGATACGGGTTACGCAGATTTTACATTCGGAAAGCTGTAACTACAAAATTAAAACGCTACAAACCAAATCCGGTGTCCATAGAACGCCCCTTTTTCAGTGTTGTGTGAAAAAAGGTACTATATTAAAGAGCCAGTTAGGATGTACCAGCAACAAAATATTGCAGAAAATAAGAGATGCGCTCCGTCGGCCTCTAAATTCGGAAGTAAATAACTCAATAAACATTCATCCTCGTAGTATCCCACTTGCAGCACCTAGAGAACATTCCTTCTTTAGTTCAGTAACAAAATATGAAGTCATATTAATGGTCCGGTTATGAGAACTGGGTAGATGAATATGACAGAAAACTGGGTAGCTGAATATGGCCAATAGTGCGTGCTTTTCGTCCCCGGCTGCTATGCTAACTTTGGAGGTCAGCAACTCAATAAGTGTTCGCTGAGGCAATATCCCACTTGCATCATCCAGAGAACACTCGTTCTCCAGTTCAATAACAAAACAAGAACTCAGGTTAACGGTCCAGTTACAAGATATTGGCTACTGAGTAGTGGAGATAATACACACTTGTCACCCTGCGTGATAACTTTTGAGATCAATAACACAATAAATATACGCCTTGTCAATATGTAATTAGTAACGTCCAGAGAGCTCCTGTTCTGTTCAATATTGAAATATGAATGCAAATTAATTGTCCAAGTATGAGGTACTTGCAACTAAATATGACAGAAAATACGAGATGTGATCTCCCTGCCTCTAATTTGTACGTGCTCAAAAGGTTGATCATCATAGAGTGAGGCAGTGGGTATATATGGTATATATATTACTGTGGAATGATGAATTTAAACGAAAGGGGGGAAAGATGCCCTGAGCAGAACTAATGAATTAGTATTTAGCATTTAAATCTGCAACAACTTGAATAAACATTTCACTTGCTCAACAGATAATGCAAAAACGTTTTTAACTTTGTGCAATGGATGATGACAGAAAAGCATATACAGGGTGAACATTAATATAAACAAAAAAATGCAGGAGTAGCAGGACAAAGAGACAGTCACCCAACTTTGCATTGGTGCCAAATTTATTCAAGTTGGAGGATCCAAGATGGCGGCGATAGATGTGGCAATGTCACAATGACCTCATGGTGGGAAGTTCAAATTTTGGAGGGGAAATAGGTCAATTTGGTCACTTCCACTAACCTACCCCCTCCCCTTCCTATCCACACCCACTCCCAAAGAAAATTGTGGGAAGTTCAAATTTTGGTGGGAAAAATGGTCATTTGAGCTACCTGCACTAACCTAAGAAAATGATGGGAAAAAAGGTCACTTGGGCTACCTCCACTAACCTAAGTCATCCTACCACCACATCTTCCTTGGAATTGGAGGGAAGAGGACTCAGCCTTTGCTGGGCTGCTGGATAGGATAGACGTAAGTCTTTATTTTGCATGCAGTCTTTATTTTAAAAATGTGAGTTGTCATAGGTTACCTGATATGTTCTACATCCTGGAGGACCTCCTCACTATGGATCAATTGGAATGAAAGTAAATCTAATATAATGTAATAGGCAGTTGATCCATCCAGCGTGTTCACCAGGAGGTCCAGAGTCCAAGTCACTAAGTACACAGTACTGCCACCAGAAGATGCTGTCATTCTATGGTGGTCTGGGAAAAATGGCAGGAAAAGGACTTAGCCTGTGTCCAGCTGCTGGAGAGAGGAAGGGATGTACTTCATTTATTTTCAGTGGGAAGTTGGAACAATTTATTTAGGGATGGATTTCAAGGTAGTTAATTACGCTGATACAAAAACACTCGCCCTGACGTGTTTGGGGTCACAGTAAATAGCCTACAGACCTGGAAACTACTCGTAACTCACCGAATTAATGTATTACATTGATGTACAGACACGAAGAGAACTCGTAAATTGTCAAAATAATGCATGTATAATGCTCTGCAAACACGCTTACTAATTGTAAACTGTTGAAATAATGCATTGCACAGACTGCAGAACTGCAAACTACACGTAATTTAGCGAAAAATGCGGGACACTGGTGTACAGACATGCAAACAACACGTAAATTGTCAAAAAAAAATGCATGTAAAATGCTCTGCAGACACGCTCACTAATATTGAACTGTAGAAATAATGCACTGCACAGCCTACAGACCTTTTCACAAAATAATGCAGTACACTGATGTACAGATGCGTTCACTACACGTAAAACTGTCAAAAAGTAATGCATGTCTAGCACTTACTAAGCATAAACAGCCGAAAATAATGCAGTGCACAAACAATCATTGCACGTAAAAAAGCTTTCGAGCTATCATTATTGAAATTAGACCGCAAAATTTCAATGAACTGTTCCCTACAGCGTTCCCAATCTGGCCACACCGGGGTGGAGCGCTCATGTTGGTCCAATTCGTTGCACATGCAACACCCCTCTGGCAGCATGTAAGTGTTTACATAGGCTCCTTTGCTGCCGTGAGATGTTTCCCTAGGAACTCATCTGTGCAAGGGCAGCTAAAAGGGTGTCAGTATTATCCTGACTTCTCATGTCTATGTAAATAACAGTCAAGTCCCCCTATGGACGCGCTACAGAAGTCTTTTACAATGCTTCCCATAATAACACAGGTGCATCTTTCCTAGCCATTCTAATGGGACAGCCCGTCCCACATGCGAGACACCTCTGGCTGCGCATGTGTTTACCTAGCCACTGTGTGCAGGCTCACCTTTGCAGGCGCAGATAAAAGGTTGTCAGTGTTATACTGGCATCAAATGTCTGTGGAAATAAGAGCCAAGTCTCCCTCTCCGAAATTGTGAAGTGTTGCAGAAATAGTTAACAGTCACTTTTATTGTTGCAGGAGCTTTCGTGATGTCTCAGCTTGTCTGCATGGAACTTCTTGTCCTAACAGGACTTGTTCACAAAAATACCCCAGAATAACACCGAATGCATTCTTCCTGATGGTCCTGACAAGGCATCCTGTACATCACATTTTACCCTTCCAGGAAATCGCGACAGCATGTTTTAAACAAACATCTCTGTAACGATAAACATTCACACCGCTATATAGAGGCTCCTATGATTCAGCACAAAGGATATCTTCTGAAGGAATGGAGCGTTTTGATTAGCTCCTACTGCATTTACTTTCCAAATTGCTCATGCTACCAGTATGGATGTACTGTCCACCTTTGTTTCTGCAGACGAAACTTTCAGTGGCAAAACTGGTTTGTACAGATCGCCATATTGCACTAACAGTTGAACTCTGTAAAAAGGGTCTATAGATCGTCAAGTACAGAAAGACACTTTCTCAGTTACACTGCTCTGCCGCTGACGACAGCATCTTGAGTATTTCAGCATGAAACCGATCTCCAACCTGGCTATATATCACCACATACCGTTTCGATGTAGTAAACACACCAGACTCTGGGATTACAAGAATATATGTATAGTCAAATGGTTTACCAGAATATCATACAATTTTCGAGATACTTCTCGAAATCAAGCACATCGCAATATTGCTTGTACAGTATAATTCCGAAGGTATAGACCGTGAATTATTTCTCTAGAAACCTGAAACTTAAGTGAGGTGCGAGCCGGAGTGGCCAAGCGCTTCTAGATGCTACAGTGTGGAACCGCCCGACCGCTGATGTCCTTAGGTTAGTTAGGTTTAAGTAGTTCTAAGTTCTAGGGGACTGATGACCTCATAAGTTAAGTCCCATAGTGCTCAGAGCCATTTGAACCATTAAGCGAGGTGGCACCTGACGTAAACCACTGAGTAACTAGAAACTTATATCGACTACGAAGACCTTTGTGTGAAAACTTGAAAAAAATTATAAGAAGCTGTTATTTTTACTTGCGAATAGCGATGTCGGTGATACATCAGATTCCAAATCATCCGTATAATTTCCAAAGTCAACTAAGGTGTTTCTCATGTCTAGAAAACCATCTATCTTTCACCTGCTAGATACAAACAACATGCACCACAATCGATGTTTTCTCAACCAAATAAAGATGGGAAATGTGCAGTAGCCATCAGCCAGACAATACACGTGGGAGGGAATAATGCTTCAGTGCAAACACATGTCCATACTGAAACTCCTCAAATTTCCACGGGGAACACACACGATCACAGATGCTGTCCAACTCATACTGAGTATTAGTTCGCTATTCAGCCACCTAGAGGATGACATGGTTAGGTCAGCTACATTCCTGTACCCCAAAAGGACAGCTCCTGCTGTTAGCTTGAAACGTGAATTATTCCACACCACTTGCAATCGCTGCCAAGCGCCATGCACTCCAGACAGAATCATCCTAGGAAACCTGACACATATATACTTGATCACTACACTTACAATTATATATTACAATTGCGGTCTCAATTGGATGACCTTCGACTGTGAGTGAAGTATCAGAAATACCCCCGCCGATGGCTGTGGCTCTAGAAATAGAAATATCTGTACCGTTGTTATGGCTTGTCATACTTTTCGAAGTAAAAAAAAATCTTCCATTCCCTTTGCTGTCGCAGTAATCTACGTCAAATCCATACCTCCATTATGATTGGACTTAGTAATTTTATATTCACATGTCAACACACACACACACACATCATGAGGTTGTGGTTAGCTTAGGACACGAGTTTAAATTTAGGATTTCATAATGCATCTCCTGCCGCAGTTCAGTCATTGATCACTTAAAATCAGCTGTTGACAGGTAATCTCACATTTCCAATATACCTAGTGGTGGCCACTTCCAACATTAATCTGTGTTACATATTAACAGCATTTGTGAAATGACTTGCTGTGTTTGTGTGTTACCTATAACTGAGAGGCAGCCAGCAGCTGATTTGGCAACACCATAGTGCCAAGTGAAAGATGGAAATGTCATGTGGCTACGGCCTCCCGTCAGGTAGACTGGTCGCAAGGTGCAAGCCTTTCGAGTTGACACCACTTCGATGACTTGCGTGTCGATGAGGATGAAATGATGATGTTACGAACAACACAACACCCACTTCCTGAGTGGAGAAAATCTCCAACCCAGAAGGGAATTGAACCCTGGCCGTTAGGCATGACAGTCTGTCGTGGTGACCACTCAGCTACCAGAGATGGACAAATGGAATATGTCAAGTATCAAGTAATTTTAAATGGACTATAGATGTCTAACTGTTAGCTTATCCTGCTGAACACTGCACCCTTGCCTTCATTGTTATAGTAGCAAATACAGTGAATATGTGATGAATGAATGAAGACTGTAAAGTTAGTTTTCTTATTTGACTGTGGATGTTTGAACAAAGTTAGCACACTGCAAATCTTCTTGGTGCTGTTTTCTGGTAGTTGTGAGTGTGAATCCTCATTTTCTGTGCTGTAGCAGGGCTACACAAAGTCCCTTAGGGTCTGAAGTTTGCTGTCCATATCGTGATGTGCTTGAGTAATTTAGTATGTCAAAACACAACATAACATTGTAGATGACTGCTTTTTGCTAATTTTATTCTGAAATGCTTACCACTGTACCTCACAGTGCCTCTGTTACCGACTGGTGTTAATTTCCAATGCTGTGAAAGCAAAGTTAGTATTAATTTCATGTCGTTTGTTGTCATGACATGTAACAGTAGGCCTGGGTTTAAACCTGGACTCTCGTTGTAAAAACACTTTTACTACTGTTATTGGTCGTTCTCATTGATTTCTCATGTTCTTTTAGCTTTCGTGACACATGCATAGACACAGACATGCAGAAAACTGAGGAAGTGCACTGTAGAGTATGTGGGTGTAGGTGACTGGATGCAATCGAGTACAGTGCCATACACGCCGATCGACCAGAA
Source organism: Schistocerca serialis cubense (assembly GCF_023864345.2). Classification (NCBI taxonomy): domain Eukaryota; kingdom Metazoa; phylum Arthropoda; class Insecta; order Orthoptera; family Acrididae; genus Schistocerca; species Schistocerca serialis. The sequence continues at coordinate 531,762,404 of NC_064640.1, forward strand.
AAGTAGTGCATTTACACTAGGTGTTGGCAGCTGTACCACATTTACAAGCAATTTTAGAACACGGAACGAGATGTGATATCATGATTGCATGAATAGAAGTGACATAAAATCGGTAAACTTGCAAAAATGACGGAAAACGCGTATAAATCGAGGGAAAAGACACCGAAATGCAGGTAAACTGGGGAAGTACTTGCTTGTCTACAGGTTGGTGCAAAAGAATTCTTGTACTTGGGAACGAGTATGCAACAGCAAGAGGAAAACGATAAAATGGTTCAAATGGCTCTGAGCACTATGGGACTCAACTTCTGAGGTCATTAGTCCCTTAGAACTTAGAACTAGTTAAACCTAACTAACCTAGGGATATCACACCCATCCATGCCCGAGGCAGGATTCGAACCTGCGACCGTAGCGGTCTCGCGGTTCCAGACTGCAGCACCTAGAACTGCACAGCCATATCGGCCGGCAAGGAAAACGATAAAATGTAGATGTGGAAGCATCAGGAAACAGGGAAAGAGTAATTTTTTGCATTGAGGCAGCATTCTACTGTATGTCTATTGTAATAATGATACTCATGAGTTGACTGCTGTCTTTGATACTTTCCTGGAAGAACAGAGAACAATCAGACTCTAAATTTACTTGCATCTGCGTTAAAGGATGACAGAGATTGGATGGAATGATTGGTTGAGACACAGTACTAACAAGGTACGATTTAATGGTAGACTGATGATGCATTCTAGAGACAAAGGAAAATGTTGCTGCAGATCATTTGAGTATTGGGGCAAGGCAATTGCGGCCCCACTTTACATTGTTGCCAGATGAATTCAAGATGGCGGCGACAACGTCATCCAAGATGGTGGGGTGTAGACTTGGCAACAGTGCATGAGTTCATCCAAGATGGTGGCTGTGACATCATCCAATATGGTTGATTTTTGAGGGAAGTTTGAATTTTTGTGGGAAGAAGGTCAATTGGGCTACCTCCACTAACCTAACCCCCATCCCCACCCCCAGAAAATGGCAGGAAGTATAAATTCCAACAGGATAATGCATTACACCTCTACTAATTAAGAAACATCTCAGGAAGATAGGTCACTTGGCCTACCTAGACTAACTTAAGTCACCCAACCGCCACCTCTTCCTAGGAACTGGCATCAAGTTTGAATTTTAGATAGGTCAATTTGCGAATCTCTACTAACCTCAGTCACGCAACCGCCATGTCCTGCTAGGGATTCATGGAAAAAAGACTCGACCAGTGCTGGACATAAGTCTTTATTTTGCATGCAACAGTCTTTATTTAAACAATTTCATGCAGCACAGCCATCCAGTCTTTTCACTAAGAGATCTGGACTCCAACTGACTTAGTACACAGTGCTAACACCAGAGGGCGCTCTCATCTGTGATGTAATCCAAGATGGAGGGAAACAGTGTGTTCGTCACGAGGCCCGGACTCAAACTGACCTAGTACACAAACGCCACCATCAAAAGGCCCTGTCGTCCTAGATGGCGGCCATGATGTAAGGTGATAACAGAAGTATCATTAGACCTGTGACGTTACAGACACACTGATAGGGTTCCCACCCTAAATCCAAGATGGCGGCGGTGGGAAATTTAAAAGGTGCCATGACATACTTCCAGGGGGAAAATGCAAACTTTGTCAGATTTTCGCAAGTGCCATGCCCACCTGGACTTGGAAGGAAATAGTTAAAGTCTCCACAAAGATCCTCAACCGACTGCCAGGGAAGTTCAAATTCCAACAGGATAATGCATCACACCTCTACTAATCTAAGAAAATCGAGGGAAAATATGTCACTTGCTCGACACCCACTAACCTAAGTCATCCAACTGTCATCTTTTTCTAGGAACTGGCCCCGTGTTTGAATTTTAGTGGTAAAGAAAGGTTAATTCGAGCGTCTCTACTAAGCTAAGAAAATGCTGTGAAACGAAGGACACTTGTGCTACCTCCACTAACCTAACTCATCCAACCGCAACCTCATCCTAGGAACTGGCGTCAACTTTGAAGTTTGGCGGGTTGATAGGTCAATTGGGCTACCTCTGCTACCTTAAGAAAGAAAGGACACTTGGACTACCTCCACTAACCTAAGTCACCAGACCACCACCTCCTCCTAGGGATTTGTGGGAGAAGAACTCCGCCTGTACTGGGCTGGTGGAAAGAGGAAGGTGTGTACTTTATTTATTTTGGAACACTTTAGTTAGGGACAGAGTATATTTATTACACTAATACAAAACAAAAGCTCTGACATGCTTGGGGTCACGTCACACAGCCTACAGACATGTGAACCACTAAAAGACTCTGCAAATGTGCTTGCTAATTCTCAACTTTCGAAATCATGCATTAGTCTTTATTTAAACAACTTGAGGCACGACCGCCATCCGGTGTGCTCGCCACAAAATCCAGACCTAGTACACAGCACCACCACCACCACCAGAGTCCACTCTCATCCCTCTCATCTGTTCGATCACTTTCTCTCTATTGCCATTCCAACGGGACACCTCTGATGCCCGGATACCGACACCACAGATCATGCTGTTCCACTGCTTGTGACTTGTGTATGACGCCCATAATGACATTACAGATCGTGCTGTTTCACTGCACGTGACGTGTGTGTGTGTATTTGTGTGTGTGACTCAGACAAGCGCTGTTAGTCAATATTATGTGGTAATCAATAGCACGGCAATACTTGGATGAGATGGAAGAGACACCGCCAGTGTACTGTAATAACAAGCATCAAAGTGGAATTCTCACAGGAACCACAGTACACGCCAGTTAGTGTTCGAATGTGGATCTGTCATGCATTATATCCGGAGTGATGTTGAGATTTGGATCCACGATATGCCATGTGCAGGATACAGTTTGAAGGTGGATCCGCCATGCTTAATATACGGATTCGTGTTGGGATGCAGGTTCACAATATGCAGCACATGGGGTAGGGTTTGAAGGTGGATCCACCACGTGCAATGTATGAAGCAGTGTTGGTATGCAGATCCACAATATACCACATCCGAGTTAGCATTCAAGTGTGGATCTGCTGTGGACTATATATCTGGACCTATGTTGAGAGCTGGATCCACCACACGTCACATCTGCGATAGGGTTCGCGGGTGGACCACCACATGTTATGTTCGCACGTGTACTCTATGTTCGAAATTTGGTGCACCAACAGTGGGGACTGGGTCCTGGGAGCTGTCTGCAGGCATGCAAATACACAGGCATACAGAAAACAGAGCAAACACTCTCCAAATGTGGAGATGACTGGATACAGTAGAGTACAGTGCAATATTACGCTTCCTGATCAGTGCATTTGGGTTTGGTGTTGGTGGCTGTGCTACATTTACAAACAATTTTAGAACACAGAACGAGAGGTAATGTCATGATCGCATGGATAAACCTGACATAAAGTCGATAGAATTGCGAAAAATGACGAGGGAATAGGTATAAATTGACTGAACATACATCGAAATGCAGGGAAATTGAGGAAGTACTTTCGTATCTTCTGGTTTGCGCCGAAAAATTTTTGCATGGGAACAAGTATGTGGCAAAAAGAGGAATCCGAGAAAACGTCGACATCGAAAGGAAGGGAATCAGGGAGGCAGTCAATTTTTTTTCCATTGAGGCAGTGTTATACCATATGTCTATTGATGTACAAGCGATACATGTGAGTTGACTACTGTGTTTGATGCTTTTCAGGAGGACTTAGAACCATTTACCTCTAAACTACCTGCATCTGCGTTGAAGGACAACAGAGAGTGGACGATGTGATCGATTGAGATGGAGCTGTAATGAGGTACGATTTAATGCTTGACTGATGTATCCTTGAGAATGAGGAGATGCTGCAGGTCAATTTTTCCACTGTTCTGATCGGATGCAACAGTCGTGTGACATAGTTTGCATTCTACTTATATATAGCCACGTGTTCTGTATGTGGTTTAAAGCACTGTCTACTTGCGATTATCATCAGAGGTCATCAGAGGACTTGCATCTCATGTGTGATGAAACTTGGCACATTCCTATAAACGAGCTTTGATTTATGCTATGTACTCCATTCCCCATGTCGCATCTTGGACGTAAAATTGGGCTTCAGCGTCATAACTAAGTTAGCGATAGGTGTTTGTGAGGTGGTGCAATCCCCATATACACATTTGCCCGACAGATGTGCTGTTTACAGAGCTAATGACGGAATTACTTGTAATTTTCACTTGTCGGAATCTGCTGCTATGCGTTTATCTATTTCATTGTAGGAAGTATCCCCTGTTACTAACAATCATTCTGTATATATCTGATGCAGGCATCGTATAATTTCTGGACCATGGTCGGATGTGAACATTTGACACTACATGTCTCCAGAAAGCTATATTGTGCTCATATCACACAGAGCAAATGTTTTACGGAAGTAGTTTTTTCGTTTTCTGTTCGATAACATAGTTTATCGTGGAGAAACCGGGAAGATGAATGTATGTCATGCGCTTGAAATATATTTCTTACATTGGAATATTAATAGCGCTATATTCCATACAACTGATAGGTTGAAAAATCAGACGATCTAACATTATAACCCGTTATAAGTGCAGAACGTTGTAGCCTTAGGAGTGAATGTGTTTATGTTCTCTCTTGCCGATACCTTCCAGGTACCGATCCTAGACTCTAGAACAATACTTTAGAGTTGATAGCTTCGTTCATCTACATAGAAATGCGTCGAACTCCAGCCTTCTGGATCTCTGTCACGCATAAAAATCAGTCGTTTATTGTTCTTCTTAACCGTGAATAAATCACTATGCTCGAGGTGTTAGAAGTATGTGGAGCACTGTCTAATATACTTTGATGATTTATGTGTTCGACAATTAACACTGAATGGGCATACTGCACAGTCATCTATCCATGTTGGCAATGATACTCGCAAAGTGGAGAAGGGGTGGTTTAACTATGATACTGAAATTGGGGAAACATGTTGTCACATCACTGGCCGATGTTGAAGTTACCGTAAAACTCCTAAAATTGTTTGCGCTGTCAACTGTGATGCTTATTATTACAATACACTGGCGGTGTCTTTTCCATCCCATCCGTGTATTGGAGCGCTGTTGGTTACCACATAATTATAAGTCGTCTGTCATTTGTTTATTTCTTTCAAATAGTGTTTATACGTTACTGACTGTACAGTTAGCCTTCTGCCATCGAGTAGTGTGTCAGCAGTGCACAAGTAGCAGCATTACGGCATTTACTAGGCAGTCTTGTATTTTAATAACAGTTTAAATTTTGTGTTGAATTGTTTGTGCTCTCTGTAGATTAGTTCAGACATTCTTTGTACAACAGTATTTAGCATGGATAGGGACTGCGATTGCTGTGTTCGGATGCGCGCTGAGTTGGCATCCCTTCACTCCCAGCTTCAGACAGTGTTGGCTTCAGTCAGACAGTTTGAGGCTGTTGCCAATGGGCATCACTGTGGGGGTCCGGACGGGGGTTTGTTTGGGACGGCCAGCTCGTCCCACGCATCCCACAATCGGACTACGGCTGTGGCTGCCCGGGATACTGCTCACATTGAGGCTGACCCCTCACCTGTGGTAGAGTGGGAGGTCGTCTCGAGGTGTGGCAGGGGGCGAAAGACATTCCGGAGGGCTGAACGGAAGGCCTCTCCAGTTTGTATGACAAACCAGTTTCAGGTTCTGTGTCCGGCTGATACTGATCTTTGGCCGGACATGGCTGTTAGTCCCGTTCCAGAAGTTTCCCCTCAGTCTGCAAGATCCGGGAGGTCACAGAAGGTAGGCTTACTGGTAGTTGGGAGCTCCAACGTCAGGCGCGTAATGGGGCCCCTTAGGGATGTGGCTGCAAGGGAGGGGAATAAAACCAATGTGCACTCCCTGTGCATACCGGGGGGAGTCATTCCAGATGTGGAAAGGGTCCTTCCGGATGCCATGAAGAGAACAGGGTGCACCCATCTGTAGGTGGTCACTCATGTCGGCACCCATGATGTGTGTCGCTATGGATCAGAGGAAATCGTCTCTGGCTTCCGGCAGCTATCTGATTTGGTGCAGACTGCCAGTCTCGCTCGCAGGATGAAAGCAGAGCTCACCATCTGCAGCATCGTCGACAGGACTGACTGCGGACCTTTGGTACAGAGCCGAGTGGAGGTAGTCTGAATCAGAGGCTGAGACAGTTCTGCGACCGTGTGGGCTGCAGATTCTTCAACTTGCGTCAAAGGGTGGTGGGATTTCGGGTTCCGCTGGATAGGTCAAGACTCCACTACACACAGCAGGCGGCTACACGGGTAGCAGGGTTTGTGTGGCGTGGACTGGGCGGTTTTTTTAGGTTAGATGGCCTCGGGAAAGTACAGAAAGGGCAACAGCCTCTAAGAGTGCGGGGCAAAATCAGGACATGCGGGGACCAAGCAGCAATCGGTGTTGTAATTGTAAACTGTAGAAGCTGCATTGGTAAAGTACCGGAAATTCAAGCGCTGATAGAAAGCACCGCGGCTGAAATCGTTATAGGTTCTGAAAGCTTCCTGAAGCCAGAGATAAATTCTGCCGAAATTTTTACAAAGGCACAGACGGTGTTTAGAAAGGACAGACTGCATGCAACCGGTGGTGGCGTGTTTGTTGCTGTTAGTAGTAGTTTATTCTGTAGTGAAATAGAAGTGGATAGTTCCTGTGAATTATTATGGGTGGAGGTTATACTCAACAACCGAGCTAGGTTAATAATTGGCTCCTTTTAACGACCTCCCGACTCAACAGTATTAGTGGCAGAACAACTGAGAGAAAATCTGGAATATATTTCACATAAATTTTCTCAGCATGTTATAGTCTTAGGTGGAGATTTCAATTTACCAGATATAGACTGGGACACTCAGATGTTCAGGACGGATGATAGGGAGAGACAATCGAGTGACATTATACTGAGTGCACTATCTGAAAATTACCTCGAGCAATTGAACAGAGAACCGAGTCGTGGAGATAACATCTTAGACCTACGGATGACAAACAGACCCGAACTTTTCGACTCTGTAAGGGCAGAATAAAGGAATTAGTGATCATAAGGCCGTTGCAGCATCCCTGAATTTGGAAGAAAATAGGAATATAAAAAAGGGAGTAAAGTTTATTTGTTTAGCAAGGGTAATAGGAGGCAGATTTCAGACTACCTAACAGAGCGACACGAAAATTTCCGTTCCGACACTGACAACGTTGAGCGTTTATGGAAAAAGTCTTAGGCAATCGTAAAATGCGTTTTAGACAGGTACGTGTCGAGTTAAACTGTGAGGGACGGGAAAAACCCACCACGGTTCAACAACAAAGTTAGGAAGCTACTATGAAAGCAAATAGAGCTTCACTGCAAATTTAAAAGCAGCCGAAACCTCTCAGACAAACAGAAGCTAAACGACGTCAAAGTTAGCGTATGCATGAAGCGTTCAGTGAATTCGAAAGTAAAATTACATGTACCGACATTACAGAAAATCCTAGAAAGTTCCGGTCTTACGTTAAAGCAGTAAGTGAATCGAAACAGTATATCCAGACACTCTGCGATGATAATGGCATTGCAACAGAGGATGACACGCGTAAAGCTGAAATACTAAACACCTTTTTCCAAAGCTGTTTCACAGAGGAAGACAGCACTGCAGTTCCTTTTCTAAATCCTCCATTCCAAGGAATAGAAAAGCAACTGAAATCACTCAACAGAGGAAAGTCCACTGGACCTGATGGGATACAAATTCGATTCTACACAGAGTACGTGAAAGAACTTGCCCCCCTTCTAACAGTCGTGTACCGCAAGTCTCTAGAGGAACGGAAGGTTCCAAATGATTGGAAAAGAGCACAGGTAGTCCCAGTTTTCAAGAAGGGTAGTCGAGCAGATTCGCAAAACTATAGGCCTATAACTCTGACATTGATCTGTTGCAGAATTTTAGAACATGTTTTTTGCTCACGTATCATGTCATTTCTGGAAACCCAGAATCTACTCTGTAGGAATCAACATGGATTCCGGAAACAGCGATCATGTGAGACCCAACTTGCTTTATTTGTTCATGAAACCCAGAAAATGTTAGATACAGGCTCCGAGGTAGATGCTATTTTCCTTGAATTCTGGAAGGCGTTCGACACAGTTCCGCACTGTCGCCTGATAAACAACGTAAGAGCCTACGGAATATCAGACCAGCTACCAGCTGTGCGCCTGGATTGAAGAGTTTTTAGCAAACAGAACACAGCATGTTGTTCTCAATGGAGAGACGTCTACATACGTTAAAGTAACCTCTGGCGTGCAGCAGGGGAGTGTTATGGGACCATTGCTTTTCACAATATATATAAATGGCCTAGTAGATAGTGTAGAAGTTTCATGCGGCTTTTCACGGATGATGCTGTAGTGTACAGAGAAGTTGCAGCATTAGAAAATTGCAGCGAAATGCAGGAAGATCTGCAGCGGATAGGCACTTGGTGCAGGGAGTGGCAACTGACCCTGAACATAGACAAATGTAATGTATTGCGAATACATAGAAAGAAGGATCCTTTATTGTATGATTATATGATAGCGGAACGAACACTGGTAGCAGTTAATTCTGTAAAATATTTGGGAGTATGCGTACGGAACGATTTGAAGTGGAATGATCATATAAAATTAATTGTTGGTAAGACGGGTGCCAGGCTGATATTCATTGGGAGAGTCCTTCGAAAATGTAGTCCATCAACAAAGGAGGTGGCTTACAAAACACTCGTTCGACCTATACTTGAGTATTGACCATCAGTGTGGGATCCGTACCAGGTCGAGTTGACAGAGGAAATAGAGAAGATCCAAAGAAGAGCGGCCCGTTTCGCCACAGGGTTATTTGGTAAGCGAGATAGTATTATGGAGATTTTTAGCAAACTCAAGTGGCAGAGTCTGCAAGAGAAGCGCTATGCATCGCGGTGTAGCTTGCTGTCCAGGTTTCAAGTGGGTGCGTTTCAGGATGAGGTATCGAATATATTGCTTCCCCTAGTTATACCTCCCAAGGAGACCACGAATGTAAAATTAGAGAGATTAGGGAGGCAATGACATTGGCACGTAAAGTGCCCTCCGCCACACACCGTTGGGTGGCTTGCGGAGTATAAATGTAGATGTAGATGGAGACTGACAGCGCTTGTCTGAGTTGGGGAATGAGTTTTGTGGATGGGTTGCTAGCAGTGAAACAGTGCTCGCGCACATGGCTACAATATGAGGAATCAGTCGAAGCAAAACGTAGACTTATCAGCTATTCCATCAGTGTGAGAGACGAGCTTAAATGTATAGCTTGCGAATCACCTTCGGACTGTAGTTTGGAGACTGTGCACAATGCGAGCAAACTCTTCCGGTTTCCTTATGTTGTAACTGTCTTTTATATAAAATCAGCCGATGTGTGGCATGTTATGGTATCCGCCGTAAGAAAACGATTAACATCGTGTAACGTCTAGTTTCCTGCAAAAGGCCGTGGATCAGTCTTTCTTAATGTCAGTTTAGAACCTGGTACAGGACTCAAAGATGTGGCAGAAAAACGAAATGTTTGGTCGTGTACAAAGTGTGTTACAAAACAGTGTTGCAAACAACTAAATAGGACCAGAGGGAGCGTCTTTTGCGACTTAGTATAGTCTGTGGGATACAATCATACGTCTACAGTATAGGGGATCAAACTTTAAAGTGGCTTCTGCAGTGCCTGTATATTTAGTAGGATCGTGCCGCACTGACAGCAGTAGCAGTAGCAGTTTCAGGTGAAAGTGACGTAGGTACACTTGCTGGAGATGAACTATTCTTCGGCGTGATTGGCATGATTAAACCGCAAATCGAAAAGCATTAACTTCATTTCATAATAATTCTTCAGCTGCTTAGGTTTATTCATTTTAATTTTCATGATATACACGGTGGAGAAAATCAGTACTCAAATATTGTTAAAATAATACAGAAAGTATATATGCATGAGGTCGACATATTTCATACATGTATTACTTGCCTCTTTCCTGCGTTAAACAACACCCGTTCTCGAACAAGATATCAAAACACGCTGGGCTGACGTGACGCGTCCTCCTTACTTTTCCCACGCCAACAAAAAAGTGGTTCAAATGGCTCTGAGCCCTATGGGACTTAACATCTGAGGTCATCAGTCCCCTAGAACTTAGAACTACTTAAACCTAACTAACCTAAGGACATCACACACATCCATGCCCGAGGCGGGATTCGAACCTGCGACCGTAGCGGTCGCGCGGTTCCGGACTAAAGCGCATAGAACCGCTCGACCACTACGGCCGGCTCGCGCCTACACCACCCTGCCTATAGGAGGACTCTGGTCTTCACTTCACTGCACGGAATTTCGCGCTAGGACAGTAAGCTGCTGCAGTGGGGCACAGCGGATGAACAACCAGTCCACGCCGAAAGTTTAAAAACTGTACACTGCCTACAATCAGAATTATTTGTCCCAAATTTTCGAGCGGAGTTGATTGCTGTGACTAAAATCTTGCAGGTGTGATTTTTTCTCCTTATAATATGAAGTCAAATAGGCGATCTTCAATTTAAATGAATTTGGGAGAGCAGAAAACGTATCCCCCCCCCCCTTCTGAACTTTGAAGTGGGAAGGGTGGACGAATGCCCCATCCATTCCCAACCGCTTGATACGGCGTTGCAGCCAGGTAAATGTGCTCGTTCACTAGCGGACCATACCAGCTGCAGACATCAAATCCGTTAACGACTCGTGACACCAACGACAAAAGATACAAGACAGAAGTAAAAGCCGTTTGATGAATAAATAATAATAATAATAACAAAATAATAAATATTTCGCAAATTTAGGCGGAACGATTGAAATAAATGGCATTCTTCCCCCCCCCCCCCGCCAATCCGTTTTCCAGAGGCCTTTAAAACGTTCTAATAACCATAGAAAGAAGGCTAGTGAACAGAAGTCACAATCTTAGGTCGAAGTAAATTAATGATAATGGTGAGTGCGCCTTTCGATTTTATATTGTGTAAATCATGGTTTTGTCAAAATGGTTTTATTATGTTGCTATGCTAGATCTGAAATCAACTCCATGAAACATGTTACTTCTCAGATTTTCGGACAAATGCAGTTCAGGCCAAGCATTTCTTCAATTCGCTATTACTTATAAATTATGCTAAACCGATACATTCGGCACTGATTTTAGCAAATTATTTTCAGAATCGATTTTTACTCTGCAGCGATATTTTATGTATCATGCTATGACTCTTATTAAAATCAAAGACATCAGCTGTACAATCAAAGTTGATGTGCATTAAAAGCTGATTTGCGCCTGTTGAGGAATTGAATCGTGGTCTTTCGCTAGCTGATCCATTCTCTGAATCCACTCCACCTGTGCAACACACACTAAGTCGAACGTGAAACGAAGTTAGAGAGGTGAACATACATGATGCGCTATACGTAACGAACAGTAAAATGCAGACTAAGGGCGGTCACTTGTGACGTGAAGGATCGTAACCTATGATGTTCAACGTCATTAGCAAGTCCTTCTTAGAAACTTCAAATCATTAGGAGCTGAAACAAAACAGGATTGTCATTAACACCGAAATTACTTTTGTACGTGCTCATAGTGCTACTAAAGCATAACCCACCATCGCAGCAATAATAAATCTCCCAAGCTCCCTTTCAGTTTTGATTCTTTGTAATCTTTCTCGATCGCGTTATACAAACTTACTTACGTATTAAGATTTCCAGTAGAACGCTAAAAAGCCCATCGCTGGACAGATTTAAATATTCAGCATATATGCCACTAGTTAACCATAGTATGCTAGCAACAATTCTTGGAAAGCGACACTCAGGCTGCTATGTATTGAATTTTGCAGGCCTTTGTGACCTAGCGGTTCTAGACGCTTCAGTCCGGAACCGTGCTGCTGCTACTGTCGCAGGTTCGAATCCTGCCTCGGGCATGGATGTGTGTGATGTCCTTAGGTTAGTTACGTTTAAGTAGTCCTAATTCTAGGAGACTAAATAAATGTCGTGTGACTAGGGCCTCCCGTTAGGTAGACCTTTCGCCGTGTGCAAGTCTTTCGATTTGAAGCCACTTCGGCAACTTGCGCGGACTGATGACCTCAGATGTTAAGTCCCATAGTGCTTCGAGCCATGTGAACCATTTCCTGCATTTTGTCCTGTAAGCTATTTCTGATTTAGTGACGATCGTTATATTTGTCTACAGCGTAAGCATAATACACGGCACGTTAAATCAAGCACTAGCAAAAATCTCTGGCACGTACGCTGTCATGTGTTGGCAGCAGTGCATAAACCACAGAAATCGTATTAGTTGCTGCGCATCTGTTGGAAGAGCGTCTCGTTCTTTCTGTTTTATGTGAAGCTTCAAGAATGGTGCAGTTTGCGTTCTGTCTCACGTTATTCGCTGCGTTATGTGAGTAAAATCAAATAAAAGAAAGGATACGGATTTTTCACTATAATGGATGACTAATAGTTTCTTAAATGTTAATAACCAAACGCGTTTGCATTATTTGTGTACGGAACATAAGCTGTGAAATAAAATTACTGTATGTCATGATTCACAATGTAAATAACGGTATTATTTCAGCTGCTTATTTTTCAGGAAAAATATTTATTATATTTATCGTATGCGACTTTTAAGAACAAATTTTACCCTGAGAGTTTTCATATTCTGTTACATGTGTTAGTCTGTAGATTTGTGGATTACGCATAATATGAAAGTTGGTACTGTTCATCCACAAGTGCTTTGTGGAAAGACATAGATGTGGAAAGGGTGTATGCGGATTCGTAAGTCACCTTCTTTCCTATATGCTAAGCTGTTCCGAGAAACCAGAAATTCAGAAATAAAGATCATGCGAGATATGGGTGATACAGTGTATCTGGAATATATACTGGTGAAATATATTAGAACCCTCATTCTTACGTATCTTAGAGGTGTACGTAGAAATATAACTCCACTCGTTTAATTTTAGTTATTTTACGATCAATTTGAAGCTGTGATAGGCTTGTTTGCGATGTTGATAGCAAAACTTTTCTTTCAACTCCACATCGCAGTCTATTTTGAATTACCAGAATGTTATTTAAGACAGTAAAACCGTCATAACTGCTATTATTCCAGAATATTATGAGTGAATTGTTACCAATTATAACACAATAACGATGAGCAAGTTTTAAAACAGCTACAAAGTGGATTCAGCTGTGGCGAACCTTAACAACGCTATTAAATCTTAGTAGTGAGGAGTAGATTTTTCAGTAACAGTGCTTCTAACAAAGACAAAGTAATCTGTAGGAATTCTTACAATAATTTATGATAGTGCTCTGTAAGCACAGTTGTACATGACATTCTTTTCTATTAGCCTCCTTCTTTGATATTTCCAATAACAGTGTAACAGGCAAAACCCAGAAATGTTCATGACTGTCATTGCTTTTACACATCACAGAAATCAGAACTTGTTGGTATCACAGCCTTAGAATTTCAATTTCAGAGATGAACATCATTGTAGCAGGTATTAATATAACACCTAAAATAATCATATAACAAAAGACACCATTTCTCAGTAAGTAGATAGAATATTCCATTCACCTTTTCATTTGCATCAAGTACTCCAACCTCATTTGTTAATGACAGCATTACAATACAGTTTCCAAATGCTTCAGTAGACGTCTTTGCAAATGCCTCACAATCCTCAATACTGAGGTGATAATAAAGCATACAGGTATATTGATATGTAAAACACCACATCGTATTCAGAGATTTGGTTTACTTTATATAAAGACGTATGTCCTAAATTTTTTATCAGAATACTGTACGTAATGTGAGTCTGCTTCCAATACAAATTTCTTTACAGCCATTATTCACATACTCATTGAAGCTACAAGTGAAAAAATCCCAAAACTAGAAACATCAGATGACGATAACTCAAACAATATCATTCAACTTTTTATGTGAGTATTCTGAGTTATTAGTATCTGTAGACTGTGAGGCCACTTTCTTAGATAAATTCCGACAAAACATTCTTCCTTGGTGTGTTTCGTTTCAGGTATCCAAAGATCCCCAATGAACCTTGCGATTATGAGTTAAAAATATGTGGAATATACATGTGTGTAGGTGAAGCAAAAGAGAACTTGGAGGAATCTGAGATTGGTTCACAGTCACCAATTATAGGTAAATATTATTATAACTGTAACATGTTTTTATTTTCATTCATTAGGCCTGGTGGGTCAGAATTATGCTTAACTTAACACGTAAACTTCTGCTTCTATTGAACCAACTACAACTGTCTAATCTAATAAAGTTATCCTGTATTTCTTCATATTTAAATCGTTAATGCTCTTGACATCTACTTCGAACTATGGAGTTAACTTCTTAACACACTGGACTTAATTAAAGGAGCAACAGGCTTCAAATTTACTTCCACTCATTCATATTCACAATGTCTGTAGTGCCATCAGATATCGCAATGGATATGCAGGAAATGCTCCCCTGAAAAGGAGTGCCTAACCATATCTGTCTAATCCATTTGTCTTCCACCCATGATGTCTTCAAGTTAATGAGGATGCTACATAGTAATCTTTCTATCTTTCTCTTTCACTTTTTGACATTTTTATTCACCCCTGAGGCCTCAACAGCGTACAAAGAACATGTAGTTGAATCAATTTAAAGTTTTTTTTCTGAAGATTAATAATAAAATGTTTGCATCACATATATTGACTACTAATATGACTCTGCTCTTGGTCATCAGTTTTTACTTTTTAAGAATTTTTTTTTCTAGTGTTGAACTAATTTTCACTGTTGACATTGTTTTCTATGCCAAAACAATAACATTTATTTACGCAAGAAACTTAAGTGTCTTGCATCAGATTTTCATATTTTCTCATTTCTGATGTCGTGCACTCTCTCCTACTGCATAGGACTACATGCTAAACTGAGACTGGAGCACCAAATCCCTTTGACAGGAAGAAACAACTTTTCTAGAGTGCATCTGAAGTACATGTCTTCCATAAGACTGGACTGCTGAAATTATTTTAATTTCAAAGTTTCTTTTCTCAATGGTACTGTATTATGACAATCAATAATTTATACCATTGTCATAACAGTACTTAAATATTCTCTTCTCCCCTAATGACCAGCACCAACCCAACATAGCATGAATTTGGGGTTACCTAAAGCTAGGAAATGTCTGCTGGTCTTGTTTTACTTTTTAACCCTATTATATATAGTGTCTTGAAAGATGCTACTACCATGTAGGAAAAATTGAAACATACCAGCCAGACCACAATACCAGATAAGCACAATCTGCATTATATTATAAAATGAACAGTTTTTGAAGAATATTCTGTGAAACATGAATGGCAGAATGGGAGTCTGCTGAATTATGGGAAACATCTGGGTCAGATAAATGGGTATCAAGGTCGCATTGTTGTACTTACAATTCTTGTAGGAGGTGATCTATTGCTTCAGTGGTGTAGCCAACTGTTTGCACCTGCTGTAGATCGTAGCACTTATCTCAGTTTACAGTCAGCTTTATTGTTAAACAGTACTGGTTTGCATTTTGACGTGTGATAAATGCTGTGCACATACATGGAAAATTACACATATTTGTGATGTGATCATTTTCATGTATTAGTTTATACATGTGCAGTGGAAACAGAAAAAAATTTTATTGGAACTTGGGGTACAGCCGGCCGATGTGGCCTAGCGGTTCTAGGCACTTCAGTCTGGGATTGCGCGACCACTACGGTCGCAGGTTCGAATCCTGTTTCGGGCATGGATGTGTGTGATGTCCTTAGGTTAGTTAGGTTTAAGTAGTTGTAGGGGACCTATGACCTCAGATTTTAAGTCTCATAGTGCTCAGAGCCATTTCAACCTTTTTTTTTTTTTTTTTTTTTTTTTTTTTTTTTTTTTTTTTTTTTTTTTTTTTTTTTGAAACAGATAGTTCCACCTTAGTTGTGGCTGTCAACAAGAAGTCTTTCCTACAACTCAAGCAATAATTATTCAGCAATCTCTAATACACTTGCGCCATGATATAAATCATTCTTGTAATGTGTATCAATTATTTTACAGAGTAACTCTTTTGAGTGTTTTGTCTTCAGCTGTAAAAAATATACTTTGTTCAACACTTACTAGGAACATTTGTTTTCATAATTCTTTTAGTCGCTGTTGCCAAAACTGAAACGTGAATTTATACTGAAATTCATAGTTTTTAAAAATTTCACATACATTAGATACTAAGTTAAAAATAATACAGTACTACTTCAAACAGAATGCAGTCTGAGGAAGGAATTGTTTGAGTAAATTCCATAGATAAATAATTATCCTGAATGTGAGGGTAATCAGTAAAATCTCATAAGACAGGTAGACTCAAGTGAGATATGATTATTTGTGGCAACTGCATCTCAGGAATGAGTCCAGTTCTTCACAGCAGTTGCTGGTTACCCTTACTTCTATAAAATGAGTATAGATTTAAGGAATAGATGTAAATAATTTTATTCATACATTAAACTTTCTATCAAAATCAGTTTACCTTGTTACACACGATATAAGCATTTGATATAGCCAAGTTCTTAAGAAATGATTGCTGCTCTTGAAAATACACTAAAATTTTGTGACTTAAGTATTAATTCTATAATTTGACTTACAATTACACATGGTAATGTAATACAGAGGTCAATTTGTTGCAGACACAACTGTGAAGCAAGTATCTAATGAAAATAAGAAGTGCTTTTGTAGCAGTAAAGCAGAAGAGCTATTCGTTAAACAAGAGGTAATGAAAGTGGGAGATCTGCATTTTGTAGATTACAGGTAAATTGATAATTATTAACTACATAACACATACTTGTTTACGTTTCTTTGGTGACTGATGATTTTTGTTTTCATAGGGTACAAGAAGATTTTGAAAATGGCTACAACTATCTAATACATGACTGGAACTTACCCGTATTCACAGAAATTCCAGATGAGGTAAGCCTCTCGGTGTATACAACTATAATTGAATGATCTGCCCTTGAAACTTTCATATTAATCTCATGGAGCCATGGACATGACTCTGAAAATATTATTAGTTTTATTAATAACAAGTAAGACTAATACTGGCACTGAAGGTAGTAGGATGCAGGAAGTATGTGATAAATATACCACAGCTTGTCACTATTTAAATCTTCATCTAAAGAATAAATAATACTAGAACTGCTGGATTTTTAGAACCCCTTAGAACCACAGTTAGGACAAAAATGTCCAATCCATAGTTCATATGTTTACAGCTTGTTCCTAGCCTTTTCTGTTTTGTTGGATCAGTTTTTCTGTAACAGATAGTTGATTCAATGACCATTATTATGTTTTACCTCCAAGCATTGAATATTTTCATTTTATTGTCCAAATCAACTTAAAAATGCAATTAGTGTCGACATGTTCATAATATCGTAAAGAAATATTGTGTTCTTATAGACATGCAAACCAGTTTGCAAACAAAATTATATTTTTTACAAGTAAACAAAAACATTTAATACAGAGTCAGTATGTTAACACAATCTAACAGAAGTGTGCACTTTGATTCACATTATCTTAAGTTAAACATTAGTTTGTCTGTGTAATCTGTTCCTGTTAGATACTAACAGATCATCATTGTCTGTAGACTAGACTCTGTAATGTATACAGACATAGGGAAATGTCATAAAACATTTCTTGTAGACTGGCCTTGGTTTCTGCTACACCATGAGCTTGAGAAGAAATCTTGTGATGTTGTTTTGAGCTTTGCTACATCTCTATAGATGACCCAGCCATTGATGCCTGCTAAATAGAGAATATTGTAAAAATATCAATGGGCCATATTCTTCCAGCATATTTCACTTAGTAGTTGTGAGCAACCTGGTCAACAACATTTACTCTGTATATGGTTTCATTGTAATATGTCACTGTTAGGCTTTGGGTTCACGTCAGTTCAGATTTGTAAATCTGTATGCAAGGAACAGAACTATCACAAACATGCCTGGCTTTCCCTGGCATACTATAAGGTTCATATCACCTTTTTTTAAAAGTTGCAGTTTTGAATAGTTTCTTGTGAGCTTTCTTCATGCATTCTGGCATGCCCATTCTAATTCTGTTTATTGTACCAAGGAAGGTTGTCTGGTTGGTTTTCAGATATCACACAAGAGAAAGTGGCACAAAGAAGTTCTCACACAGAAAATTTCTTCCTTTATTTAGGTATAGGGTAGAAGTTTCTTCAGTGCAAAATTACTACAATGTTCACCATCAGGACAAGTTTAATCTTTGCCATGCCATGGGAAAGCATTTATCACATATTTGTAATCTTTATTGACATCTATCCAGTATCTCTGCCCATACGAGTTAGATTTTGAGGACATGAAAGGAGAACCCAATATCTACACTTAGGCAGAAACTACTGCTCATCAGCACAAATTACAGACAGGAAACATACATGTTTTGACAGTGTGTTATGAATAACTTCCATACATTTTACATGACAGAGTACTTATCGTTAGTTAGCCTCTCCAAATGTGTCAACACAAACCAAACCCAAGACACCTCATGATTTCCTTTAAGTGATTACAAGTCATCATAAACTTGCAAAGTTGTATTTTCCATTTTGTGACAAGAGAAGTTCTGTTCCTTTGGATTCAACAGCATCTCTATCATACAGAACGACTATCAAGCTGTTCGAGCTGTAATGACAGTTCAACATCTACCATTGCTTTATGTGCCTCTGTTCCAGTGCATTTCTGAATATATTTCAGAACACATTCATCAGTAAACAGAAATGTACAGTCTCAGAAAACATTTTGTTCCTTACCTTTTACACTACTATGTACACATGGAGATTCATCAGAATTTTTTCACTGACGTATCCAAGCTCCGTCCTGTACATTGTTTTACATCACAATGAAAATCAGTCAAAATAATGTCTATATCCTCTCCTTTGGATTCAACTTCTTTGATATTATTTATAAAAGCCAACATCTGGTGATCCATGAAAACTTGTAGCTGCCTTGACAACATAAATTTGTTGTAGTTGGCTGGATACTAAATTGTTGTACTGGATTGGGGATTATTGTACCTTGAGAATAGTGTACCTGGAACAAATGATGCTTCTTGGTCAGTGTTTCAATGTTATGACCTATTTTAGAATCTCATAAAGAAATACATATGAGAGACCACCATTTGTACTATTTTGTTTTTGGCGTGTGACTTGAGTTCGTGATGGTGGAACATTCGTATATATTTGTAGTTATGCGCACTTAAGTGCTGTACTGTTATTAAAGCTTTTTGGAAAATATTGTTGATTTTTCAGGTAAAGAATTTTATGATGAGTAAAATGCAAGTTAATTTGAGAACTAGTTATATAATATGTGGGCAGTTAAGCCATACTTTGTGAGTCATGCACCATCTTGTACCTTGAAACAAACAGAGGTCTTCTAACCTGGGACCTTAAAAATTTTCCCTCCCTTTCAGTTGGAAATTTGTGTTAGTTTTCAATAACAGTTATTTAAAATGTTTTTACTTCTAATTTGACTTTTGATTACACTTCTACTTAATTTTATTTCATTGCTGACTGTTGTTATGTTATACAGTAATAGATATAAAATTAAATACAGTACTGACAAGATTTTCTCATTTGCAACACTTTTTGCCTATTCAAAAAGCACATATGTTGTTGTGTCATGTACTTGTGAAATTATACTTGAAGTGTTTTACATTTTATGACTAGGCATTTCATTTTGCAGCATTATGAAAACCCCAGTGTAATTCACTGTATAAGCAAGAATACATGTATGGTAAGTAAGGAAACATTCTGCATATTCTGTTACATAAATTTCTTTGTCTGCTTACATACTTCACTCCTGGATGGCTGGACCCCATCCATTAATGTAGCAGTCACTTTGCAGTGTCTGACTGTTTCATGATTCCTTTGTGCTTGTTGATAATAATATGTTTTAATGCAGATAGGTATTTATTTTATTATGACTAGAATGTGTTGTCAACAGTGATTTGTAACAGGAATTATAACATGTGATTGTACTGATCAAATGAGGATATAGTTACATATTATAAACTTACTTTCTATCCAGGAATGCAAATGAGCTCTGTGGTAAACCTCAGTTTTAAGTGAATGAACATTTAAGTAGATCATAAGTCTTACTAACAATTATGGTCCACAGGATAACTGCTTAGCTTGAAAATTCTTTATCACATCACTATATGTGCTGACCAACTTATTGGTGACTTTTATGAATTTTACTTCGGGGAGAGGTTTGTTTCTTTTGTAACTGCACATAAACCTTCACATTGTTCCTAGACTATGTTAGGCAAGTTGTTTGTGGCAGTATATTGCTGATCATTGTTGTAAGTCTATACACAGAAATTTACCATAAAATGCATTAAACTTGACCAAAGATTATTGAATTTTTGGCTCATTAATTCTATTGTTTCATTCAAAATTATATGTTTATTCACTCTGTTATGGATGAATATTTCCATTTTCATTTCCTCTATGGTGTATATGCTTTCCTTTTTTTCAGTTGGCTGCAGAATTTCCAGGTTGTTAACAGTTTTCAAAGAGTGGCCTTTGTCTTTAATATGTGCTGGAATAGGTGTCCTGTTGTGCTTCTCTAATGTGTACCAGCTTAAGTGTGCTGTAATCCTAATTTCAGTATTTACAACTGTTTTTCCTGTGCATCCTGAAGATGCCAGAATTACCAAGAATTGCATTTTTGTATTTTACATTGAATACAGATCTTTACTAGTAGACTTCCTCAAAATATCAAAATGCAGTTGCTAGTTCTCTTTAGAGATCTACATTTCAAAGAGGACTATGGTGTTATTCACTTCATGCCCATGGGTGATTGTTATGCAGATGGCAGCACTTATGAAAATTATTGTCATTTCATCACCTGTTCAGCTGAACATAATGGGAATGTCATCTACATACAATTTGATATTATTTGTGATACCTTTATTCAGTTTCTTTGATTTTTCTAAATGGTTGACAAACATTTCTGCTATGTAGCCATTATTTGGGTTTCCCACAGAAAGTCAGAAGTCCTGCATGTAAATGTCATTGTTGAAAGAGAAATCGCTATGTAAGGTTACAAAACTAAGCATGTCTATAAGTACAATAACTTCTAGACAGTTCATTATTTCATTTTTCATAAAATTACTTCTGAGGTGGCACAGTCATTAGCAGACTGGACTCATAATTTGGGGAATGGTGATTAAAATCCTTGTCCAGTCATCCAGATTTAGGTTTTTCATTATTTCCCTAAGTTGCTTTAGGCAGGTACCGTTATGGCTCCTTTCAAAAGAGCATGCTCAATTTCCTCTGCATCCTTTCCCCAATCCAAGCTTCTACCATTTCTCTAATGGCCTTATTGTTGATAGAAAGTTAGACTCTTGTCTTCACTTCCTTCTGCCTAACTTCCACAGATACTAGTATACAGGGTTACTAGACTGAGACGACATATGTCATGGGACAGCGATATGGACATATGCTGGTGGCAGTAGTACCACATAAATAAGGTATAAAATGCAGCGCGTTATAAGAGCAGTTATTTGTACTCAGGTAATTCATGTAAAAAGGTTTGCAATGTAATTATGGCCACATGATGGCAATTAACAGGTTCTGAATATAGAATAGCAGTAGGAGCTAGACGCATGCAACATTCCATTTCAGAAATCATTAGAAAATTAAGTATTTTTAGATTGACAGAGTTTATGAGACAATCAAATTTCAGGCGTTACCTCTCTTCACAGTCAAAACAGTGGCCAACGGTCTTCACTTAGTGACCAAGTGCAGCAATGTTTGCCTAGAGTTTCAGTGCTAACAGACAAACAACACTGTATGAAATAACTGCATAAATCAATGTGAGATGTAAGACAAAAGTGTCCATTAGGAAAGTGCAGTGT
This sequence comes from Schistocerca serialis cubense, assembly GCF_023864345.2. Taxonomy (NCBI): domain Eukaryota; kingdom Metazoa; phylum Arthropoda; class Insecta; order Orthoptera; family Acrididae; genus Schistocerca; species Schistocerca serialis. The sequence continues at coordinate 531,784,274 of NC_064640.1, forward strand.
TATTTGGCATTAATGGGCTATGGAAGCAAATGATCAATGCAAGTACTTTCTTAACAGTACGACATTACCTGCAGCACCTCTCCTGGTTTGTTACCATTCCTGTTGGACCATAGATGACTGGAAAATCGTGGGCTGGTCAGATTTGTCCTGCTTTCAGCTGGTAAGAGCTGATGGCAGGGTTTGAGTGTGGTGCAGACCCCATGAAGCCATGCACCCAATTTATCAACAAGGCATGGTGCAAACTGGTGGTGCCTACATAATGGTGTTGCCTGTGTTTACACATTGTGGACAGGGTCCTCTGGTCCAACTGAAGTGATCATTTATTGTAAATAGCTATGTTCAACAAGTTGGACACCATTTACAGCCACTCATGGATTTCATGTTCCCGAGCAACAATGCTGGGCCACAATTGTTCGCAATTGATTTGAATAACAGTCTGGATTAATTGGTTTGAATAACAGTCTGGACTATTTGAGCAAACGATTTGGTCACTCTGAATGCCTGACATCAACCCATTGAACATTTTATAGGACACAATCAAGAGGTCATTTCATGCACAGAATCCTGCAGTGGCTACAGTTTTCCAATTATGGGTGGCTATAGAGGCAGAATGGCTCAATATTTGTGCAAGAGACTTCAAGTGGCTTGTAGATGCCACACTATGTCGAGTAGCTGCACTGCACCAGGCCAATGTATGTGCAACATGACATTGGGAGGTATCCCATGAATTTTTTCACCTCAGTGTGTATCAAGTGACAGAAATCTGACTTGAGTTAGAACATTTTATGACAGGACTAGTAAGCCTGATTATGTTATTTGTACTGTTGGTATGTTCATAGCACTTGTCTGTGGAATATGATTTTTCGTATGTATATTTATCTACTAATGTATCGTTAACTAGTTAGCTGTCTGTAAATTTTTCTGGCAATAATTAGATGTATTGTTCTTATAGATATTTTGCTGCACTGTGAGTGTAGGAGCAGCAGGATTCTTTCACAAATGCAGTGTGCTTCAGATTTGTTGAAAGAAACTTTGTTTGTTGGTCAAGTCAGATTTCCAGTATGTACCTTGTGTTTATTTCTCTGCAGAATCCAGTTGACCTCATGCTTTATTTGCCGGTAACGATTAATTACTTTCAATAGAAGAGTACTTGTGCACATTTTAAGGTGGATTAGGATCTGTGTTAAGCAGCATTTCACATTGACTTTCTTTGTTTCATAAATTATTATAGACTGCTTACATTGTCTTGGTCTCTCACATCATCTTGTGTCCTAGAGACAGTGATGCAAAAATTATGAAAGAAACTGGGGTCAGTGTTTCTGCCCAAACCCTGTCAACATCAGTGGCTTTATTCACTACTAGCTCTTTTATTTGCCCATAACACTGTTGCAACACACAATCATTCTTTGACTCCATTCCCTTCCTCTAACTTCATTTTCAGATTATGTATGACTCACAGTATATCAACTATCCTTACTCTTGCAGCAATAATATCAATAGCTTTATCACATTCCACATGTATTCTGAAAGTACCTAGGATTTCTAACACCAAACTTAGATCCTAATTCTGTTTTCAATTTGCTCAATGTCATACTGAATTTGTAGGTCTACTGGGAGCTTCCTGTTACATTCTGGAGTTTTATTTTATATTTTCTTGTTATGTAGGTTACATAGTAATAGAATCCATTACATAAGGTTATATATATATGAAGAGTTACTATTTACATTGCAATATTGTTGAATATATGACATACTCGTGATAATGCTTGTCGCATTCCCTTCAGTCATCACAGTTTTCTTCCTAGAAATTATCTAGGTCTCTTAAATTTTGATTGTTTACTAAAATGAGATACACAGTAAAAGTTGCACTGGATGATCAGCAGCTTCCAGGTGAATTAAATTCATTATCTTGTTGACTGCAGTCTCTGTGAAATCATTCAAAAGACACATCAAAGCAGCAGTTTTCATGTTCCAGACACTCATTTCCCCTTATCTACAGATAACATATCTGTAACTGCCGATGTAGTTTCACAACTGTTTAGCCTTGATTTCTACGTTCTAAGTTGAACGTCTTACAGACTGATGACGCATGTGTACTGTAAAACTAAAACATTTTAGCCATAAGTGACTGGTGCCCAATTAAATGTATATCATAATTCAACATATATTGTTTAGCCAAAAGTTATACACATTTGTTATATGTTATCAGATAAGGATTCCACTTACTCTACACATTTTTATTTGTCTGTATTTAAATGCAATTTTACATCACACATTTTTTTATATAAATGTTGTAGCTTTAATCTGATTCCAAACCATTTGAAACATTTCTTCCAAGCACATGAACATCTTGCAGCAATTAGGGCACAACTGAATGCATCCTTGATATCTTCAATCATCTTGGCATTACATAATACTCAAAGCAGCCTTGACAACTTCAAGCAGCTTTCCATCAAATACTGCAATTTGTATATCTGTGGCTGGTCTATATGCTTGTACAACAGATACAGTGGCAGGAGATATCCTAAAGCACCATAACCATTCCCCCACACAACCAACAACTATAGACTCAAGTGACAAATATCACTGGACAGATCCTAGTATCATGTGAGACATTATTTTGTCCAGTGTAGTGCAGTAAGTAGGTGTAGCTTGGACTCAACAAGTTTTTGGAAGCCTCCTGCAGCCTCTACAGTCATCCATAATCACCGAAGTGTTGCTGGTGCAGGATTTTGTGCAGCAAATGACCTCTTGATTGTTGTTGTTGTTGTGGTTGTTCTTGTTGTTGTAGTCTTCAGTCCAAAGACTGGTTTGATGCAGCTCTCCATGCTACTCTATCTTGTACAAACCTCTTCCCTCTAAGATTTATACCCTCCAAGCTTCACTCCAATACTAAATTGGTGATCCCTTGATGCCTCAGAACATGTCCTACCCTTCTTCTAGTCAAGCTGCACCACAAATCCTTCTCCCCAATTATATTCAGCATTTCCTCATTAGTTACATTAGCTATCATTTAATCTTCAGCATTCTTCTCTATCGCCACATTTCAAAAGCTTCTATTCTCTTCTTGTCTAAACTGTTTATCATACATGTTTGACTTCCATAAATAGCTATACTCCATAAAAGACTTCCTGACACTTACGTCTATACTCGATGTTAACAAAATTCTCTTCTTCTGAAATGCTTTCCTTTCCATCACCAGTCTACATTTTATATTGTCACTACTCTGACCATCATCAGCTATTTTTCTGCCAAATAGGGAAACTTATCTACTACTTTTGCTTGGCTCTGAGCACTATGGGACTTAACTTATGAGGTCATCAGCCCCTTAGAACTACTTAAACCTAACTAACCTAAGGACATCACACACATCCATGCCCGAGGCAAGATTCGAACCTGCGACCGTAGCGGTCGCGCGGTTCCAGACTGTAGTGCATAGAACCGCTCGGCCACTCCGGCCGGCTGATCTACTACTTTAAGTGTCTCATTTCCTTATCTAGCTCCCTCAGAATCACCTGATTTAATTCGACTGCATTCCAGTATCATCATTTTTCTTTTGCTGATCTTCATCTTATATCCTCTTTTCAAGACACTGTCCATTATGTTCAACTGCTCTTCCAAGTCCTTCGCTGTCTCTGACAGAATTACAGTGTCATCAGCAAACCTCGAAGTTTTTATTTCTTCTTCCTGGACCTTAATTCCTACTCCAAATTTTTCTCTTGTTTCCTTTACTGCTTGCTCAATATACAGATTGAATAATATCAAGGGGAGGCTACAACCCTGTCTCACTCTCTTATCAACCACTACTTTTCTTTCATGCCCCTCAACACTTATATCTGCCATCTGGTTTCTGTACAAATTATAAACAGCCTTTCGCTCCCTGTATTTTACCGCTGTAGCTTCAGAATTTGAAACAGAGTATTACAGTCAACATTGTGAAAAACTTTCTCTAAGTCTACAAATGATATAACCATAGGTTTGCCTTTCTTTAACCTATCTTCTAAGGTAGGTCATATGGTCAGTATTGCCTCACATGTTCCTACATTTCTACAGACTCCAAAATGATGTTCCCCATTTTTGGAATTGTAACTCATTAAACTGGTATCCTGGTAATTTTCACACCTCTCAGACCAGCTTTCTTTGGAATTGGATTTATTATATTCTTCTGAGAGCATTTCACCTGTCTCATACATCTTGCTCACCAGATGGAAGGGTTTTGTCATGGCTGGATCTCTCAAGGCTATCAGTAGCCCTAACGGAATGTTGTGTGCTCCTGGGGCCTTGTTTCAACTTAGATCTTTCAGTGCTATGTCACACTCTTAAATCAGTATCATATCTCACAATTCATTTTCATCTACTTCCTCTTTCATTTCCAAAATATTACCCTCACGTACATTGCCCTTGTATAAACCCTCTATCTACTCCTTCAACCATTTTACTTTCCCTTCTTTGCTTAGGACTGGTTTTCCATCTGAGCTGTTGATATTCATACTGGAGGTTCTCTTTTCTCCAAAGATCTTTTTAATTTTCATATAGGTGCCATCAATCTTATCCCTAGTAATATATGCTGCTACATCCTTGTATCTGTTCTCTACCCAGCCCTGCTACCCATTTTGTACTTCTTGTTGATCTCATTTATGAGACATTTGTGCTCTTTTTAACCCAATTCATTTACTGCATTTTTATATTTTCTCCTGTCATCAATTATGTCCAGTATCTCCCACATTACTGAAGGATTTTTACAAGCAATTGTCTTTTTACCTACTTGATCCTCTGCTGCCTTCACTATTTGATCTCTCTAACCTCCCCATTCTTCTGCACCTGTATTTCTTTCCCCTGTTCTTGTCAATCGTTCCTAAGGCTCTCTCTGAAACACTCTAAAACCTCTTCCTCTTTCAGTTTATCCAGGTTCCATCACCTTAAATACCTACCTTTTTGCAGTTTTTTCAGTTTTTATCTACAGTTCATAGCCAATAAATTGCGGTCAGAGTCCACATATGTCCCTGAAAATGTCTTATAGATTAAGATCTGGTTCCTAAATCTCTGTCTTACCATTATATAATCTATCTGAAACCTTCTGGTGTCTCCAGGCCTCTTCCATGTATACAACATTCTTTCATGGTTCTTAAATGAAGTGTTAGCTCTCGATTTTGGTCCATAAATGATTGTCGGGTTTATGTCTGGTTACCTGAGTGGCCAAATCATTGGTTCAAATTGTCTGAGATGTGCATTGTCATCTATAAAAATTACTTCATTTTAGGGGAACATGAAGTCTATGAATGGCTTCAAATGGTCCCCAAGTAAGTGAACATAATCATTTGAAGTCAATACCATTATGGAGCCATGACCAGCTTGCACAGTGACTTGTAGACAACTTGACTCCATGGCTTAGTTGGGTCTGCACCATACTCTAACCTTACCATTAGCTCTTACCAGCTGAAATCTGCACTCATCTGACCAGGCCAACGTGTTCCAGTCATCTGGGGTTCGCCTAATGTGATCACAAGCCCAGGAGAGCTGTTGCAGGTGATGTTATGTTGTTATCAAACCCACTCACATCAATCGTCTGTTGCCATAGCCCATTAACACCAAATTTCACTGCACTTTTCTGATTGATACATTCATTATATATGACACATTGGTTTCTGTGCTTATTTCCCACAGTGTTGCTTGTCTCTTAACACTGACAACTCTACACAAATGCATTGAAGCATGACTGTATTTGTCATGGTATACTACCCACAAGTTCATCAAGGAACTGTTGGTCCTCAATGGTGATTCGGTGTAAATCCCTCAGAGTGGTTGCTGGGTCATGTCGTCCATAAACAGTCCTTTTCCATCTATCCCTGCCATGTTCAATAGGGTTAATTTCTGGAGAACATGCTGGACACTCTAGTCAAGCGATGTCATTGTACTGAAGGAAGTAATTCACAAGATGTGCATGATGGGGGCGCAAGTTGTCATCCATGAAGATGAATGCCTCTTACGGCACTTTCCATGACCACCAGCGGCGTACATTGGCCCCACATAATGCCACCCAAAAACAGCAGGGGACCTCCATCTTTCTGCACTCACTAGACAGTGTGTCTAAGGCATTCGGCCTGACCTGGTTGCCTCTAAACATGTCTCCGATGATTGTCTGGCTGAAGGCATAGGCGACAATCACTGGTGAAGATAATGTGATGCCAGTCCTGAGCGGTCCATTCGGCATGTTGTTGGGTCCATCTTTGCCATGCTGCATGGTGTTGTGGTTGCAAAGCTGGATTTCGCCATGGAGGTCGGGGGTGAATTTGCATATCATGCATCCTATTGCACATAGTTTAAGTTGTAACACAACGACCTGTGGCTGCAAAAAAAGTATTATTCAACATGATGGTGCTGCTGTCATGGTTCCTCCGAGCCATAATCCATAGACAGTGGTAATCCACTGCAGTAGAAACCCTTGGGCAGCCTGAATAGGGCATGTCATCGACAGTTCCTGTTTCTCTGTATCTCATCCATGTCTAAACAACATCACTTTGGCTCACTCCGAGACACCTGGATTGTTGAGAGCTTTTCCTGGCACAAAGTAACAATGCAAACGTGTTCGAACTGCATTACTGACCGTCTAGACATGGTTGAACTACAGACAACACGAGCCATGTACCTCCCTTCCTGGTGGAATGACTGGAACTGATTGGCTGTCAGTCAAAGTCCTATAGACATACAAATGCTGTAAATGTAGGATTACCTTTACTTAAACTTTCTTGCATGTCGTTACTTTTCTGCAAAAGCCCAGGACTGAATTTCCCTGAGGTCAGCTTATACTAGCTGTACCATTCTTCTGTAAATAAGTTGTGTCAGTACTTTGTGACAATGATTATTTAAACTGTTGGTTTTTTAATACTCACACCTGTATAAGCCTGCCTTCTTTTTGTACTCATGCTGAAGTTCAGGATATTTCATCTACCCCATTTATCTTTAGCTGCAAGTGAAATAGTTTCTTCATGACTGGCTTTCCAAATGATATCAACCTTTCTGAGGGAATGAAATTAAAGTGAAATCAGACCTTTAGCTGCTTACAGTCATTGATAAATAGCAATGGGGACAGTTGAAAATGTGTGGCCCCGACTGGGACTTGAACCCATGATCTCCGGCTTACAAGGCAGATACTCTATCCACCTGAGCCACCAAGGATACAGAGGATAGTGCAACTGCAGATACCTAAATCTGCCACATTCCCCAAAAGACACACATTCCCAGCATAATGTCCACATACAACATTTGTAGTGTCCCTGCCCACTATACTCATTACTAAGGGCAGTCAATCTTCTGATTCCCGTAAGAGTTTGGGCAATATGAGTGCATCCACACTGAAGAAGATCATTGGCCATTAAGCCTTATCTACATGAAGATGGTATCTGTTCTTTCAGACATGTCCAAAAGAAAGTTCATAACCAATAAATTGTGGTCAGTGTCCACATCTGCCCCTACGAATGTCTTGCAATGTAAAACCTGGTTCCTAAATCTCTGTCTTAACATTATATAATCTATCTGAAACCTTCTGGTGTCTCCAGGCCTCTTCCACATATACAATCTTCTTTCATGAGACTTAAACACAGTGTTAGCTATGATTAAGTTATGCTCTGTGCAAAATTCTACCAGGTGGCTTCCTCTTTCATTCCTTATGCCCAGTCCATATTCAACCACTACTTTTCCTTCTCTTCCTTTTCCTACTGTTGAATTCCAGTCCAACATGACTATTAATTTTCATCTCCCTTAATTGTCTGAATAATGTCTTTTATCTCATCATACATTCCTTCAATCACTTCATCATCTGCAGAGCTAGTTGGCATTTTAACTTTTACTACTGTTGTAGGTGTGGGCTTCATGTCTATCTTGGTTACAATAATGCAATCACTATGATGTTGATAGTGGCTTATCCACATTTCTATTTTTTTTATTCATTATTAAACCTACTACTGGATTACCCATATTTGATTTTATATTTATAACCCTGTTTTCACATGACCAGAAGTCTTGTTCCTCCTGCTACCAAACTTCACTAATTCCCACTATATCTAACTTTAACCTATCCATTTACATTTTTAAATTTTCTAGCCTACCTGCCTGATTAAAGTATCTGACTTTCCATGCTGTGATTCACAGAACATCACTGTTGATTGTCCTGATAACAATCTCGTCCTGAGTAGTCCCGGGACGGAGATTTGAATGGGGGACAATTTTACCTCCGGAATATTTTACCCAAGAGGATGTCATCATCATTTAACCACACAGTAAAGTTACATGCCCTCAGGTAAAATTATGGCTGTAATTTCCCCTTGCTTTCAGCCATTTGCAGTAACAGCACAGCAATGCTGTTTAGGTTGATGTTGCAAGGCCAGTTCAGTCACTCATCCAGACTATCGCCTTTGCAACTACCTCACCAAGCCTTCCCGTTCATTGAAGGTAGTAGGAACTTTGCTGTTGGATGCTCACCACTAACTCTTTCATGATTTGTCTGTAAGGTTGTATCTTCAGGAGTTGTGAGATAAACTTGTAAATTCTGTTTGTTGAATGCTAGAGAAAGCTGTTTTGTAGCAGCTTCACAACTGCTAGTGCACTTGCATGTGAGGGGTGTTTGTGGCAACTTCAGCTGGTATTATCTGCATTGATGACTCCTGTATCTGAAGAATGTTTTCACCACTGCACTGCAAAAGTAACTATGCTCTTTGAAGTCATTACTGCCCAGGTTTCAGGACAAAAAGTAAATTCAGGCGATCAAATTCACAAGGAGAATTGCCTATTAGTGCGTAGTTATATATATGATGGTTTGTAACTGATCTGATCTGGTAATGCACCTTTGATGGTCTCGTAATCTATGGTCTTGAATCAGTCATCTGCTATTAATGGGTTGGAATGACATATATTAAAAGACATATACTACACTGTAGCTCATAGTAATCAATTCCTTCAAATTTATTAAAATGCAATTTTCTGTTCTGATAATTATCTTTTTTAGCAATCTATAATCTATATATTTTATTCAGACTGGAAATGTACAATAATTGATCAACAGTCTCACATGTCATTGGCGACAAATTAGATCAAAATGCACAAATATTTTACTTATATACAGTTTCCTAATCACTGACATTAATTTTTGATACCTCCAGACTATACATATTGTTGTGAACCTGCAACTGATTATGATATGATGTGTACTTTTTGGTAACTAAACCAGGACTTGCTGATACTAACTTCTGAAATACAGATCTTGACAATTTAGTTAGTAGACACTGACTGAAAGAAGGATTGTCCTGCACAACTGTTAACAGATTTGTGTCCATGAATAATAGTCACAATTTGTTGTTGTATTCTACTATTTAACAGTAAAGGTAGCAAAATATGAGGTTATATCTAAAAACACAGATGATGTGACTTACAGAACGAAAGTGCTGGCAGGTCGACACACAAATATACACACGAAATTCAAGCTTTCGCAACAAACTGTTGCCCCATCAGGAAAGAGGGAAGGAGAGGAAAAGACGAAAGGATGTGGGTTTTAAGGAAGAGGGTAAGGAGTCATTCCAATCCCGGGAGTGGAAAGAGGTTCCAAATTTATAATAGCAAAACAACAAGTCTTTTTAACATGATCTGGGTAATGAGGCTATTAACAAAATTATGGGCACTGCTTCCTCAAGTATTTCCACAGAATGCTAAAAATGATTTTTTTAATGAGCTCTAATGAAAGTAGGCAGTTTTGAAATCAGAAAAATCTGGGCTAAAAAATCAGTAATTGTGAAGTTATTTCATGAATAATAAATTTTTATGATTTCCTGCTTGAACAAGAAATTAGCTAATTTATATAACAGCGGTAAATGTGAGACCTTAGTTTCTCCTGGCATATGCAATGTTCAGATAACTTACAGGAATCCAACCATGTAACATCATCAGGATGACAGGAGCACAGCCTTCGATTTTCCAAGGAATTTTGCCCTGAAAAGGGATAGGCAAGGATGTGCTCCTGTCTAAATAGAGATGATGTCAGTTAGCTTCATTCCCATAAGCTATTTGAACAGTTGGATATGTGTCATTCCTAAAATGAGAATAAAGAAAAAATTGTATTGATATCAGGACTGTTCCAAGGGCAAGTAGTATGGTCCCATCTTGATTTGTTACAGATTCTCTTTGTTAACTCTATCTTCTCAATTTTCTTTTCACGCAGAAAAAATTGGAGCCATAACTGCCAGTTTTTCCTGGACAGTGAAGTAGGTGATCAGTTTCAAAAGCGAAATATTCTATTTCAATGCAAATATTGTGAACTTCACCTCCTGTCTTTTCTATTCATCCCGGAAACTTTGTGGTCATTGCTGCAGAGAGCATAGTTGCCTTTGTGGTTGGCGCAGAACATATAATGCGGGTTTTGTCCACTTTTTTGCAAGTTGTCCATCATTTGAGTGCTGTAGTTATGTGTCCATAGTGCTGTTTTGCTCTCAGAAGTACACCCATCCCTTTCGGAATTTTTTTTTTAAATTTCATTAGACATAGTGTTCCCAAGAGAATTTCAAGCTCCTCCCACATAGAGTCCTGCCTGCCTCAGTAAACTGTTTGTAACTTAGGTTCAGTAGGTTCTCCAGAACTTGTCACCTGATGACTATTTCACAACAACAGCCATCCACCGTTCACCACATAGCACACCTTAAGACTGAGCTTTTCTTGAAATAGAAGTTTGTACTACCCCTATGTTCCAGGCAGTTTAAGCCAAGACTCCCACTGCCTCTTAAGAGACTTCGTTCTACTGCCAAATTGTGTGGTGCTTGCCAAAATATGTTCAAATGGTTACACAAAGCTGGTAACACTCACCAGACTCCACCTCAGGAAGAACATGTTTGTCAAGGTCATACTCCACCAACAAAGACTTGAGATGGAGTCACCTAAGTTACTCAAGATGATGTGGCACATCAAATGTGTGTTATAGTATCCAAGTAATAAATGAAGAATATGGTTACTAGTATGAATTTCAACAACAGTAGTTACGTGAGCTTTTTTGGACATGGTACCAGAAGTGTCATGGATATGTTTCCCTGATGATGCTGTTGTTCTTAGACTTTCACTGAAATACTATTTGTAACTTTAGTTGCACTCTCTCATTCTTTACAGAAGACACAGCAATCTGTAGGAGTTGTTAATGATGAAAATGGAACAAAATGTACCAAGTCTGATTCGATATCTATCTGCTGCAATGGCATTATGAGATCTATCTGCTGCAATGACTTGTAAATAAATCCTGGTCTAGAGGAATGTAAAAATGCTATAATAATGACAATAGGACTAATGTTACACAAGTAGAGTCAATCACATGATACAGATGCCTTGTGGTAACAGTGTGTAAAGTAGAGTGAACTGAATCAGTCAGTTGTTGATCAAGCAAAGTTATTTAGTTAGTTAGTTACTTTCATGTTCCATGGATCATGTTGCACGATAAATCATCATGATATGGAACAAGTCATTTTACATTCATATTACAAATTAATTTGTACATCTATTTGTACTCTAAATATCACCATATTATTATTATTATTATTCCCCAAAATGAAAACAAGATATACAGATTGATTTAGCAACTCCTACCCATCACCTTTTACACAATAGAAACACATAAATTCTTCTACACAATAGAAGAAGTTGTCACGGAGACATTTTTTCAGTTTATTTTCAAAATTTACCTCGCCGTCTGTTAGACATTTTATATCACTTGGCAAGTGGTCAAAAATTTTTGTTGCAGTGTTGTGCACCCCTTTGTGTGCTAAGGACAATCGTAATGTTGAGTAATGAATGTAATTTTTTCATCTAATATTGTAATTATGTACCTCATTGTTCCTTTTGAACTATAGTGGATTATTTACAACAGACTTCACAAGGAAATAAATATACTGTGAAACATTAGTCAGAACACTCAACTCCTTAAACAGATGTCTACAAGATGGTCATGGGTGAGCATGACATATTATTTGAACAGCACGTCTTTGGGCAATGAAGACCTTCTTTCTCAAAGATGAGTTACCCCAGAACATTTTTCCATGTGACATTACTGAATGAAAATAAGCAAAATATGTCAAATTACTGATTTCTCTCCCCTCAAAATTTGCTATGACTCTAAGTGCAAATGTGGCTTAACCAAGTTGAGTTATGAGTTCTAAAATGTGTTTTTACAATTTAAATTCTCATCAGTATGTACACCTAAGAATTTTTAAGTTTCCACCTTATGTATTATTTCCTCACCATGTGTTAGATGTATCACTGGTACAGTATCCTTAGAGGGGCAGAACTCAATATGATGTGTCTTTGTGAAATTCAGGGTGAAACCATTTGCAGAAAACCAATCAATGATACTTCTGAGAACTTTGTTCAACATTTCTTCCATTTCTGTATATATACTGTGAGTGATTACAATACTGGTGTCATCTGCAAAAAGAACTAATTCTGCTTGTTGTACGTTAGACAGTAGATCATTTACATATATGAGAAACAGTAGTGGATCTAAGATTGAGCCTTGAGGAGCCCCATGCACGATTTTTTTTTTCCCCAGTCTGACTTTTCTTTTGGTTAGATATGACATGATCCATTGGTTGGCTATACCATCAGTCCCATAAAATTTCAAGTTATCTATGAGGATACTATGATTCACACAATCAAATGCCTTGTATAGGTCACAGAAAATACCTGCTGGTGCTATTTTGTTGTTTAATGCTTGTAATTTGTGGTGTGTGAACATCTAAATGGCGTTCTCAGTAGAGCAGCCCTTCTGAAACCTAGACTGTAATTTGCTGAGGATATTATTATTACAAAGGTGAGATACTATTCTTGAATACATCACCTTCTCAAAAATTTTGGAAACTGCTTTCAAAAAGGGAACATGCCTCGGATCATGGAACGGATTTAAAGGAAACCGACCAAGCAATGGAAAAGGATTACGAGATGGTTTACGACTGGGCACCTTAAACGTAAGGACTCGAACTGGGAAGTTAGAAGAAATTGTAGAAATGATGGAAAGGAGGAAATTGGACATCTTGGGACTTGCTGAGACTAGGTGGAGAGGAGTTGGTGAAAAACCACTAAGTAAAGGATGTAAACTGTACTGGATAGGGAATGAGAGGGGAAGAAATGGAGTGGCAATAGTGGTCAGAGAGGGTCTGCAGGAGGAGGTGGAAGGTATCAATGATCAAATGATAAAAGCCAGAGTACTAGTGAAAGGAAAAAGCATTGAAATCATCCAAGCATATGCCCCACAGGTGGGGTGTACAAAAAAGGAGAAGGAGGAATTTGAAGATGACATGCAAAAGCAGCTAAATGGAGGTAATCAGATTATAATAGGGGACCTCAATGCACATGTTGGCACAGACAGGAAAGGATTCGAGGAGATAATTGGATCAGAGGGCTGGGGGAACTGAAATAGAGAAGGAAAATTGTTGCTGGAATTCTGCAAGAGGAATGGGCTGGCGATCGCAAATTCCAGGTACAAGAAGAGAAGTAGCCACAAAATAACTTGGTACAGTGGAGACTGGTCCCAAACTTCAGTAGTAGACTATGTACTAGTGGATAGGCAGATGATGAGCAGCCTCACAGATGTTAAGGTCATTCCGTCTGAGGCCTTAGACAGTGACCATCGGCTGTTGGTAGCCACCCTGAGAGAGAAAAAAGATAGGAGGGCAACAAACATACAGGAGAAAAGGTTGAAGACATGGATGCTGAAAGAGGATGAACGGAGGACCCAGTACCAAACACTGATCAGGAAGAAGCTGCCAAAGGAAGATCAGAGAACAGTGGAAGAAGAATGGGGAGATTTTAAGAGGGCTCTAGTTGAGGCAGCTGAGACTGTGTGCGGAAGAACTAGCACAAAGAGGAGAATTAAGGAAACCCCATGGTGGAACCACATATGTAAAGAGGCAGTACTTCGAAAGAACAAAGCCTTCAGAGAATGGTTCCAGACCCGAACAAAGGAAGCTAGGGTAAAATATAAGGAAAGCAAGAAAGCGGCACAGACCATAGTAAGGGCGGAGAAGAAGAAGTGGATGGAAAAATGGACAAGAATGTTAGAAGAGGACAGTGAAGGGAACAAAAAAGTACTTTACACCAGGGTAAGAAATAAGAGGAACGACAGAAGCGAGTGCCTGAGGATCATAGATAATAATGGAAGAGTTGTGGAGGAAATGCATGAGCTCAAAAAGATTTGGCAGGAGTACTTTGAAGATCTGTTGAATGCCGCCAAGCGGGTAACTAACAGCGATGGAGAGCCTAAGGCAGCAGACGATTATAATAGTGGGGAAATTGATGATCTAACTTGGAATGAAGTGGAAGAAGCCATAAAGAGGATGAAAGGGGGCAAGGCACCAGGTTGGGATGAAGTAACAGTGGATATGATACGAGCAGCAGGAGAAGTAGGAACCCAGTGGCTATACAGAGTGCTGAGGGTGGTGTGGAAGGAGAACAGAATTCCTGAGGATTGGAAGAAAGGAATTATAGTCCCGATCTTCAAGAAAGGGGATAAAAGGAGATGTGAGAACTACAGAGGAATTACCCTGCTATGCCACTGTGGAAAACTCTATGAAAAGATCCTGGAGAAGAGAATAAGAAGCAGTATTGAAAGTAGACTGCAAGAGGAGCAGTATGGTTTCAGACCGGGAACATCAACAACGGACGTCATATTTGCGGTAAGGCAACTGCAGGAAAGGCACTATGAGTACGGGAAGGACTTAATCATGGCCTTTTTAGATACTGAGAAGGCGTATGACAGTATCATAGGGACAAGCTCTGGGATGTGCTGAAAGCAAAAGGGATAGATGAAGAGATAACACAAAAAGTCAGAAAAATGTATGAGGGAAGTGAGAGTTGTGTGAAAGTGGGGAGGGAACGTACTGCATGGTTCAAGCTGGAAAATGGGCTGCGACAGGGAAGTGCACTTTCACCTTTATTGTTTATTATTGTTATGGATGAAATCCTACAGCAAGTATCAGATGCGATTGGAGATCATAAAATGAAAGCAGTGCTTTTTGCCGATGACCTGATGTTATGGGGAAATTGCGAGAAGGAGGTGCAAGAGCAGTTAGATGTATGGGAGGCAACGGCAGCACAATATGGAATACATTTCTCTGCAAAGAAAAGTGAAATAATTGTCACAAAAAGGAAGAAGAATAGGCCAAATGTGGATATAACTTGTGGAGGGGTAAAACTACAAGTGGTAGAGAACTTTAAGTACCTGGGAAGCATGATTGAAAGTAAGAGGGGAAACGCAATGGAAATAAATGAAAGGTGCAGAAAAGCAGGGCAGTTCTTCAAATGCATTAGGGGGCTTATTTGGAGCAAGGCGGTGCCACAGAAATCCAAGGGAATTATATACCGAACCTTCTTTGTCCCCATATTGGCATACGGAAGTGAGACATGGGTAATGCATAAAAGCGACAAAAGTAGAATACAAGCTAGTGAAATGAAGTTCCAGAGGAGCAGGTTGAGTGTAACAAGACGAGACAGATTGCGAAATGTGTATGTGAGGGAAAGACTAAAGGAGGAACCAGTACAGGACAGGATAGAAAAATCAAGACTGCAGTGGTATGGACACATGAAGAGAATGGATGAGGGAAGAATTCCAAAGAGGATGTTTGATCTGCAACTGGAGGGGAAGAGGCCCAGGGGAAGACCAAGAGATAGATGGGTGAAGGGAGTGAAGGAATGTGGTGCGAGAAGAGGAGAGAACTGGACGAAGGTGGAAGAGGGGGAATGGTGGAAAGACAGAACACGATGGAGAGGCTTGTGTTCCCGACAGACCCAGCCAGTGACTGGAAACTGTCCAAGATGATGATGATGATTTCAGCAGTGAAACTGCTTGGTAGTTACTGACACCTCTCTTATCACCTTTCTTTGAGAGGGGTTTAACAATGGCATATTTTAGTCATTCTGGAAAAATGCCTTGAGTTAATGATGCATTATATATTTCAGACAATACCCGATTTATTATTTGGGAACAAATCTTTAGTACTCAATTGAAAACACCATTAAAACTAGAAGAGCTTTTATTCTCAAGAGAATTTATGACCCTCTTAATTCCAAATGTAGACATTGGTAGTACATTAATATGACGTATTTTTGTGGAAGTTACTTCTTCAGCAAATTGCTGTGGTCTTTCTATTGAACTGTTGGTTTCTATGCTTTCTGCTATGTTTAAGAAATTATTATTAAATACATTTGCTAACTGAGACTTGTCATTTATAGCACTCCCATTCAATTCAATAGTACTGTTATCCTCTTCTGTGGTTGGTTGTCTTGTCTCTTGCTTCACTGTATTCCATATTGCCCTAACTCTGTTGTCTGACGTACTGATATCTGACATTATGTGCACGTTTTTTGATTTTTTAATAGCCTTTCTTAGTAATTTTGAGTAGTTTTTGTAGTGTGCAACTACTGCATGGTCTCTATTTGTTCTTGCCAAAAGATACATTTCCCTTTTTCTTTCCCAAGATAATTTAATCCCTTTAGTGATCCATGGATTCTTTTTACATGGCTGTTTAATGTCCCTTCTGATTAGCTTATGCAGAAAGCTATTTTTAAATACTGATATGAATTTATCTTGGAATAGATTAAATTCTTTATTGGCATTTGTTCTTTATAAATTTCATCCAAGGTTGTTTCTTGTAAACTACTCTTAAAAACATTTGACCTGTAGTAATTAATCATTCTAACTGACTTCCACGAAGGTGTATCCACACTGTAAGGGACTATGTCATTTGCCCTGACTAACTGTGCATCATGATCTGAGAGAGCATTTGTTACTGGTTAAACAGTTATTTTGTTGCTTTATGCCTCATCAAAGAAAACCTTATCAATTGGGACCTACTGTCTTTGTCCACACGTGCTGGAAAGTTAATTACTGAGAACAAATTGTAGGATCCAAATAAGGTTTCCAGACCACTTTTCCTATTAGAATCCTTTAGGAAATCTACATTGAAGTCACCACAGACCACTAACTGCTTGGTGATGTCTGACAGATAGCACAGTATGAAATCCAGGTTCCTAATAAATAATTCAAAATTTCCCAGTGGCGATCTATATACTGTTACAATGAAAAGTGAACTGTTTTTCAGCATTCACAAGCACACACTTCTATGTGCTGATCAGTGCCAAATCTGCTTGTGTCAATGCTTTTGAACTTGTGTTCTGTCTCAATATATGTAACAACTACTCCTTCACATATATTAGTTCTGCATGAGTAATCTACTAGACTACAATCTTTTATATGTAATTTATCTAACCCTGTGGTTATGTGGTGCTCAGACAGGCACAGAATGTCTATGTTTTCCTCTAAATTTTGCAAATAGGCAAGAAGCTCTTCTACCTTATTACTCAATCCTCTAACTTTTGGTGGAATAAGCTAACCTTACTTTCCCATGTATTATTGTGCGGCTCTTCAGTTATAGTGACTTCTTTCAGAACGGGGTGCCTGAGACTTGATTCTAACTTAAGAAAGCTGCCCCTCTGACACCAGTAACCACTGGGATCTTGCATTATATCCCTGTAATTATGTGGAGGCTGTTCAAACCATGTTGCTTGATGCTGACAAAGAAGGTTGCTTCAAAACACCACTTCATTTCGTAGCGGAATTTTGCTAGGATGTGTGGAGTCATGTTCACTTGTGGTGGACACTGAGTGTACATCAAGAAGCAAAGTGCAAGCAGTCAAATTCCTGTCTGTGTCATGGAAGAGTGTACCAGTAATGGATATGTTGAGAAATGTCAGCTGGAAGACACTGAAAGACATAAATCAGTAAACAGCTTAGTATAGAATGTGCTCTATACATACACACATCAAAAAAAGTTTTGCATCACACCGTTTCCCAGAACTCCTAAAGATAGACATTGACTGTGGACATTGTATCACAGACACAGTCCCTTTGACTGTTCAGAGATGTCACTAAACCCACCCAAAGATGCAAACAACCATGCATGAGCAGCACCTATTAGACGAAGGGGGCCTGACAGCCGATCAGTTCCATTCATTCAACCAGGAAGGAGGTACACACCATGTGTTGTCTGTAGTTCAACCATGCCTAGATGGTCAATATCTCGGTTTGGACGTGTCTACAGTGTTACTTTGTTACAGCAAGGGCTCTCAACAAAGGAAGTGTCCAGGCATCTTGGAGTGAACCATACCAATGTTGTTCAGACATGGAGGAGATACAGAGAGACAGGAACTGCCAATGACATGCCTTGCTCAGGCCACCCAAGGGCTACTACTGCAGTGGATGACCCCTACCTATGGATTATGGCTCGGAGG
Source organism: Schistocerca serialis cubense (assembly GCF_023864345.2). NCBI lineage: Eukaryota > Metazoa > Arthropoda > Insecta > Orthoptera > Acrididae > Schistocerca > Schistocerca serialis. The sequence continues at coordinate 531,802,580 of NC_064640.1, forward strand.
AATCATGACAGCAACACCACCATGTTGAATAATGCTTTATGTGCAGCCACAGGACTTTGTGTTATGACACAAGCCGTGCGCATTAGGTTGCATGATGTACAACTTCACACCCAACATCCATGGCGAGGTCCATCTTTGCAACCGTGACACCATGCAGCACAGATACAGTACAGATGGACCCAACAACATGCTGAATGGACTGCTCAGGATTGGCATCATGAAGAGTGTCACATATGCCTTTAACCAGACAATTGTCAGAGACGTGTTTGGAGGCAACCCGGTCAGGCTGAATGCCTTAGACACACTGTCCAGTGAGTGCAGCCAAGTGGAGGTTCCCTGCTGTTTTGGGGTGGCATTATGTAGGGGTAATGTACGCTGCTAGTGGTCATGGAAGGTGACGTAACAGCTGTACGATTCGTGAACGCCATCCTCTGACCAATAGAGAAATCATATCGGCAGCATATTGGTGAGGCATTCGTCTTAATGGACAACAATTCGCGCCCGTATCATGCACATCTTGTGAATGACTTCCTCCAGGATAATGACATTGCTGACTAGAGATGCCAGCATGTCCTCCGGACATGAACCCTATCAAATATGCCTGGGATGGATTTAAAAGTGCTGTTTATGGACGATGAGACCCACCATCCACTCTGAGGGATCTACGCCAAATTACCGTTGAGGAGTGGGACAATCTGGACCAACACTGACATGATGAACTAGTGGATAGTATACCACGATGAATACAGGCATGGAGCAATGCAAGATGATGTGCTACTGGGTACTAGAAGTGCTGGTGTGTACAGCAATCTGGACCACCACCTCTGAAGGTCTTGCTGTATGGTGGTACAACATGCAATGTGTGGTTTTCATGAACAATAAAAAGGGCAGAAATGATGTTTATGTTGATCTCTGTTCCCATTTACTGTACAGGTTCTGGAACTCTCAGAACTGAAGTGATGCAAACCTTTTTTTTATGTGTGTGTTATAGTGATTTACTGAGTATATATGTGGACATAGAAGTATTGTGAATATTGGAGTCCACTTATTCAAACAGTATATATCTGAGTGGTGTCTGATCTGTCAGACATCTCCGACAGAACAGAAATCACTTGTGATGATGCGGCTGGTACATACATGTAACCATGAAATGTAGGGAGGGTAAGGAAAGGGAAAGAATGGGTAGAGATTGTGAGGGCTTGCCAGACAGGGCACCATAGTTATGTAGTAAGAAAAGTTGAAAATTTGTACCAGACCAGGACTCGACCCAAATTTACCACTTCTCATGAACAGTTGTCTTACCTGCTATAGCCATCAGGATGCAGTATCTGGCTGACTAAATTTCTAACTTATCACATGCTGCAATGTAGTGTCCCTCATCCATTCAGCTCTCTACTCACTGATCCCAATTCATGTAGTAGTTCCAGTGATATTTGTGCATTCACACTGAAACAAATGGCAAGGAACATTTATCCTCTTTTTCAGAAATGTGTGTCTATATATATATATATATAAAAACAAAGATGAGGTGACTTACCTATATATATATATATATATATATCTGAGTGTTGATGTGGCTGATTTATGCATGTGAACATCAGATGTTTGGGATGGGGGGAGGGAGGTGGGATATAAGGAAAGGGAAAGAATGGGTGGGAAGCCATGAGAGTTAACAGTACAGGCATTGTGGTAATGCAATGATGAAAGCTGAAAATTTGTGTAGCTTCAGGACTAGTGTAGCATTTGTCATGAGCAATTGTCTTAACCACTCACGACATGTCCAACAGAACAGACACAATTTGTGTATATACATTTATGAAAAAGAGGGTAATGGGTCCTCAATGTTTGTTCCAGTGTGTATGCACAAAATCATCAGAACTCCTGCACAAATCAGGATTTGCAAGTAGAGAGTTAAAGGGGCAAGGGATACTGCATTGTAGTGTGGGATAAGTTGGAAATTTGAGTCAGTCATGGACCATGACTGGATGACCTGAGCAGTTAAGACAACTGCTCATGACAAGTGGTAAATCTAGTTTTGAGTCCTGAGTGGACGTGTGACAGAACAGACATGACAGATATATACATTTCTGAAAAAGAAGGTAATGGCTTCTTGATATTTGTTTCTGTGTGAATGTGCAAATATCATTGGAACTCCTGTGGGAATCAGGATTTTTGAGTAGAGAATTCAATGGACAAGGGATATAGCAGTACAGTGTGTGATAAGTCGGAAATTTGAGTCCAGATGCCCAAAGCAGTTAACCATCCACTCATAAGAAGCAGTAAATTTCAGTTTGAGTCCTGGTCTGCAACAAATCTTTGACTTTATTCTTTACATTATCACCCATCCTTTCCCTTACCTTACCCTCCCTACATTGCCTGCTTACATGTATTCAAACAATGCTGTGTAGGTACTCTGGCACCACATTTCACCTTTGTCATAGCCATCAGCAAGATGTGCACTATCCTTGCATTGTTGTTTCTGTTATTTCCATTCAATGTAACATTATTTGTGAATAGGAGTATTATGAACAATGTTATTGTTGTTTTTCCTTACCATCATAAACACTAGCACACAGTAATGTATCAGAAAATATGTGCAGTGAACTATGTATGTCATACTGGTAGGAATACAAACAACTTATTTTTCTTCGATGGATAAATTCGGGTACACAGGTATGGAAAACATAACAAAGGCAGAGGAAACTTGTGATATCTTGGAAAACCTGTTTACTGGTAAGAATAAAATTAAGTGGGTTAATCTCTGGGATGCTCTGTTGGACACCATATTACAAAATTTGGAGACAGTACTCAAAATTACATAATTCATATTCAGGATGTGGCCAAAAAACTGTAGAGAAAGGGCTGGCCGCTGGTGGTCGAGTGGTTCTACGCGCTTCAGTCTGGAACCGCGCTACTGCTGTGGTCACGGGTTCAAATACTGCGTTGGGCATGGATGTGTGTGATGTCCTTAGGTTAGTTAGGTTTAAGTAGTTCTAAGTTCTAGGGGACTGATGACCTGAGATGTTAAGTCCCTATAGTGCTCAGAGCCATTTGAACCATTTTTTTGTAGAGAAAGGACAAATAATGTGATTATTGATTAATTGTACACATTAGGCTCAGAGGTTTATAAACATTTATTTTTCATATTGAATGGGTATAAAGTCCAGTGCAATGGATGAAAATTTAAAATTGGAAAACAGCAAAGAAAAGTTGTGAAATTGAACTATTGAAGAATACCTCAAGTTGGACAAAGGTGGCAGTGATGGTGCTTTATTCCCAAAACATTGTAAGAAATTAAAGCAGGGTTTGCCCAAAGACAAATAGGAAAAGAAGATGAAGAAGTATTCCCGTTGTTTGAGGTATGGTCACCTCAAGTCCAACCATCCCAAGATGCAAGAGTAATCAACCAAAGGAGGGTTCTAAAGGAGGAGACAAGACATTGTTTTGTATACTTGCTGTGTCAGATTTCAAGCAGTTCATTCTAAAATGTACCATTATTTTACTTGGCTAGTTATAGGTAACTGAAATTTGTAGGATCACCAATCACAGTATAAAATATTCATAATTTTCTGTATGTGCCATCATCAAGCAGCTCCAACTGCTCACTACACAAAGACCTGGCATCTGTTCAAAGACTGAAAATTGTGAATTTCGAAAAACTTTGCTTAGTAACTGTGCTTTAGTGGCACTGTCATCAGTGAGATGCCCATTGTCACACAGTGAAGATAGTGATTGTGTATTGCCATGGCGTACTTTACAAATAACCAGAACCTGCTTGGATTTTCATCCAGATTTCAAGACAGACTTTTGTGTAGGAAATTATTAAAAGCATCTAGCATTAAAGTACATACTAAGTTTTGAGCTTCAATAAAACATCGCTGATCTTGGAGATTTTATGGTCTTTTAAATTTGACAGGCTTTTATTGTTGATTCACAACAGTGTTTTGACGTGTGTCCTACAGTTGCCTTGTGGCGGACTTCCTTCCTCCCACACATACTGTATTTACATGAGTATAAGATGACCTAAAACATTAATGTTACACATACACACATGCATACTCAACTTTGCCATTTATTGTTGCCTGTATTTTGATAATACAAGGAGAAATGAACAAAAAGAAACTGTTTACATTTATTTTTATCTTCACTGACTTTTTTCTTAAGTTAGCCTCTAGTCTGTGGTATCACTATTTTAAATCATCATCATCATCCTAACAGTAGAGCTGTTCTTCATTGTCACAAATATTTGGCTGTTTCTTCCAAATATATTGCAATTTCTAAGGCTGTAGCTACAATGGGACATGAGAACACAGCTGGTTTCTTTTCTGACTAAATAGTGGACTTCACTTTTATACTGATGTGAGAATATTACGATTTCTGTTGCTTCCAAACATATCTGCTCGACTGTCTTTCACTGGCTTTGTAGAACTAGCACCTGACACACCCCTACTGTTCCTATCACACCCCATGATGAAGCGTCGTCAATACTGCAGCACAAAATGCTAAGTGTGCCACTAGCTCCAGTCTAGACTTTTACCATCTCCTGAAGAAATGAGTGCTATCGTTGAGTATTTGTCCCATTTTACAGTAAGTTTGATACTGAGTACAAATGGATTCAGGCAAACTGCAGCTTAAACATGGTAGATGTTCATAAAAAAGCCAAAGTACACAGTGTATATTCCCATGGTTGGCAGCACAGAAATTTGCTGCCTGTGCTATGCCCTCCCTTGTTACACTTGTGGTAGTTCAACTTCTCAGCCAAGCTGGTGTCACTGATCCCTTTCCAACCATTTTGTAGAGCTGCATCAGCAGCAGTGATACCTGGATGGCAATATCTTCTAGGGTGCATGTCATATGTAACAACAGCAATTGGTGTGTACATAAAAGATTTCCATCTCAAATCAGTACACTTCTCAAACTTTCATTTATCCCACAGTCTATTGACATCTCTCGGTACTATCTCAACAATACGTCTTTAGTCTATCCTTGAAATAAAAATTGCTTTTGGTTTAATGTGATTTTTGTTGATTATGCATTTAATTCTGGATTAATTTTCTTTCTTATTTCATTTGAATGACACCATCTTGTTCTAAACCTGTTAATGTTTCTCCTTGGTATTCTAAAATATGAAGAGTGACCGACTTTCTCATTTGCAGCCCACCTGGTAAATGATTACAGTTTCTCATAACCAAACAAAATATTGACTGAGGTTCATAATAAAGTAATGGATTTTGAGGGACAACATTTTCATCTTTGAACGTTACCTTGACTTGAAAAGCAGCATAAACATATGTATACAATACCCATAGATCTATGAAAACTTTTATTGCAGACTTGTTCACATACAACAAAAGTTTGTAAGTTGATAGAATTTAATGCTATTTCCTTCTGTGTTTCACAAAATTGTCCATTTTAAAGCAGAGCATTAGACAGTTTTAGTGGCTACTCCATAGTTTCCCAACTACTCCTTGCACTAGTGCCCTGAGTCAAATGCCATGTGATTGTTCAAGAAAGTTCAGTACTGTTTTGAGCACTTTGGTGTATCAAGGAGTTTTAAGCCTATTTGAAAACAACTGTTGTTTGCTAAGACCTACCCTTCAGAATTCTTCAAAATAAAGTTGTGCGAAACCTCAATGACTAAAGCTTCATCAGTATATGTAAGATGACCCCTATAATCATCCATTAAACAATGTTAAAATGTTGACCTCAGCAGCAGTAGTTTTATTTATGAATATAAGATGACCCCAAATTTTTCAAATGATGAATTTGGGAAAAATCCTCATCTTGTAATTGGGTAAACACACTTTGCATTCACCTTTGAAGATGCATCTCTCAACTGTTTTGCCTCTGCACAGAGGGCTGCCAACTTCTTCTTGGTTGCTGTTTACATGTTGCCTCTATGGTTTATTGTGGCACTCACCATCCAACATCTCAGTCTAATATCTGCTGCCAGTGCTTTCCACATGCTCCCACCCCATTTTTGCTATTTCACTGATAGCCACAGAGTTCCCAGATCCTCTATGGTTTGATGCACAAGCACTATATCAAACATTACTGTGGATGGAATTAATTTCTTGCACCAGATGTTACCTAGACCTGTTGCACTTGAGCACGTAGGTAAACTTACCTTCTGCAAAGTCAGTGTACATAGCACTAAGGTCACACTCTCTTCTACTCCCTGAAGCTGGTTAATGTTTATAAGTAAATAGCTTCATTAAATCTTTGCATAATATTGAGAAAGCAAAAGTGGAGAATTGAGAAATGAGTTGGGCTATCAAAGTGATAAATCTGGCATACCACATTAATGTAGAAATTTAAAGTTACATATACCTCAAAAGTTCTAAGAAAATGCCATTTAAAGTTAAAATTCAGCAAATTAGATGTCAAAGAAGTATAAATGTGATTCCATTTAGAGTTCAAATTCACAACTCTTACACAAAATCCATGAAAAAGTCACCCAAAGATTTCAGTCCCTTTCAGCCATGACTGACATGTTGGTCATCAAACTATATGGCCATCCTCAGGCAACTCTCAAAGCCGATATGGCCACTACCCTTAAACGGACATGGTCTGTCATAGCAAAATTATCGAATTTACATATAACTTCTTGCCACTATCCATATTACACACAATTTAAGACTAGAATTACACTAGTTTTCCTGCTGTGCCATTAGCTGTCTGCTGGGATCTTTGGTTTTCGTGTTATTTACATTTTAATCAGTGAGATCTTCAACTTACCCCTATTTGCTATTATTTATTATTGAACATAATGAAATGTACATCACTGCTGACAGTAGTATGTTGTCTCATAAAGCCACCACATTAATGATGTGATATTTATTTTGCATTGGAAATACATTTTTTTAAATCTCACAGTTAACATACTGGCTCATAATTCAAGATCTATTGCATTACTAAAAACTCTGTATTTTTATTTTGACACTGCTATTCAAGTGCTACCTACGGATGCTTGGTTATAGAAAATTGCTTAGGAGATTTAGAAGAACAATTTTTCTGTCAAATTACTTAAAACATTTTGTAGTTCCTTATGTCAATAAATAGTTTCACACCTTACATATTCAGTAACTTAAGTACTATTCTGTCTTCTGACTGGACATTTAGATGCCTTTTATCATATTATTTTTATCTCTCATTTGATGTAATTGCTTGTTTTCTTATTATATTTGTTTGTATGGTATGTATTTTGTGGTCTTGAAATGGTTGTTTTAAGCTCTGGGTCTTCACCATGGGGAACCTCACCACATAGGTATTCAGCAATGGCCTCAATGTTTGTCACTGCAGTAATTCTCCAGGCTACCTGCTCCCCTTCTATTAGCTGCCTTATTTTGTGGATTCTTTTTCACCAGTTTGGGAGGGTGAAGTGTAATCTTTTAGCTGGCAAACTAGTTCCACAGTAACAGTTTGCGATGGATGCTCACCTGTGTCAGGCCTCACTCATACTGCATCTCTTGTCAAATAGATGCATGTTTAGCCACACCTGTCTGTAATATCTTATAACTGTTTCGTGAGTGAAGATTTACTTTGTAAGACACAAGAATACTGATATTAGAGGCCTGATGTTTTTATAATATTCTTGTAAAATTGAAAGAGAAGTCAAGAGGTATACAGGAGAATGAGCTGAGAGCTAACTCTACAAAAAAATGATGATTAAAAACAATATTTGAAAACCTGACATATTTCATGCCTTCCACTCAGTTTCATCACTTATGTACTTCCATTCAATTTTTCCTTTATATACATCTTTTTACATTATATAATTTCACCAGTTTCCAAATTGCATTATTCATTAGAAGTTCAGATCAGATCTCCCTTTTATACTCTTTTGTTACACCCTTGTCATACAGCATCTGATAAAATTTTCTTTGACCCACAAATTATTATCCTCTTTTGTATTGTATATAATGGTTTCAAAAATCTGTCTTCACTTATATTTGCTGTGGCTGCTAGTTGCATAAAAGAACATTTGAGTGTAGCAATTTAGAGAAGTTTACGATGTACATCTGTGAAACCTGCATATGTTCTCAGTAACTTTATGTTATATGGCACTCTCTTGTTCTCACTGACTGATAAGTTACACTAAAATATTATATACTACCTGTGGCAGTTAATGGACATAAATTGTGTCAACTGACAAATTTGATTCATTCTTTGTTAACCACTTTTATCTTAGACAATCATCAATATCGTTTTGATTTATAATAAATTTTTACATCCAAATATATCACAAAATATCTAGCAGTTTGACATTTCCTTCTTTTGCTCGTTCCTTTATTCTTTCATTGTTTCAGTGAAGTCTCTTATATCATTTATCTGAATTAATTTACATGTCTTATTGTATGAAAAGGTAAGTGTCCTGTGTGGTCTCAAACTGCAGTTAACCTTTCACTGAGGATCCTTGTATTTACCACAGCGTCGGGCAGCAAGTAACTGTTATGCAATGGTAACTGTTTTCTTTATGTGCCACTTATTAAGTTAGTATTTATAATGGTGGCTTAGCTGCAGTGCATAGGATATGGTAAAAATTTGAAAAATATGTCACACATTGAATGTGACACATTTCAGCTCATACTGTTTCGCTTTTAGTGATCATTATGTTATTGGTTACACTACACAGCAACAGATTGCAGTCTGCATGGGATCACAAATTATGACTTTTTATAGATTTTTCTGTGCATACAACTTATCTGACTGTTTGTTAACTTCATTTTCACAACTTTAAGGAACTGCCATATATTAAATGGTATTCTGAAATTGAAGAGCGGAAATTACTGTTCCATAATTTTTGGTATTGCAGAGGTTGAAAATACCGCTTCCATTGTAAGCTTTTATTATTATTATTATTTTCCAATACTTATCTCATGACCAGTTTTGGGCTAATACATGTCCATCATTAGGTGTGATAATTTTGTGTTGTGATCCAGAGTGGCATGATGTAGAGTATAGGAGGCAGTGTACCACCAGTGAGCACAGAGGACACTTGATGATGGGCATGTAATAGCCCAAAACCAGTCATACTTTTAAGAATTGGGAGAAAAAAGAACTTACAACTGAAGCAGTATTCTCAGTCTCGACTGTAATGCACAATTGGGAATATTTCTCCAGCTGGTTTGTTTGTATTTCTGGCATTGTTATTTTGCAGGTTGTGTGCCATGTGAGGAAGTCTAAACTATTAAAGGACACAAAATCGTATATCATAATTCTAGTTACACTGACAGTTCTTCTCTGTTTTATTTTTGCGTACATTCTCAGAACACATAATTGATAACAATGAAGACAACATTAGAACTGTCAGAGAAAGTATACCAACAGGTGAAAATACAACTGAAATGCATAAGAAAATCCTTCAGTGAGCTTTGTTATCAGATGATGTGTTTACTGATACATACAGAGCCTACCAAAAATACTTGAAGCAGCATTATGGATTTCCAGGAATGAAACCAGATGACAACACAGCTGAAGAGACTACAGAGGAGATGTAAAATTGAATAACTCAGAACAAGAAATAAGGTCTGGGATAAAGGGTGTGACAGAGAGGAACTATAAGAAATATCACCATAAAAGTCTAGGATTAGGTAGTATTTGTAATTTGACTAATATTATCTTTTCAAATTTGTAATAAAATTTTGATGTAACTGATAAATAAAAAAAATATTTCCTATTTTTTATTTTATTTTATTTTTTCCCTGTATCTGTCACAGTTGCAATAATGGTCATTTCTCTGTGGCAATTAGCATTTTCAATTCATAGTCCAAAACAAGTCATCACAAAGAAATGCTGCTATGATGGAATTAGGGAAAAATACAAATATTTCATACCAATGTTGCTGGTCCTATGCTCTATTACAAATTAAAAACTTACACCTTCAGTAAAAAGTATTTTGCATTCTGAGATCAATGTCTAAACACAGCAAACCTGAAAATCCTAGCATACTCAAATCTAATTCAGAAAATCTGAACATGTTAACTGTGCAGCAAATTATGAAGAATTTTAAGTGATTTGACACTTCAGAGAGAGCAACATAAATAAACAGTAATGATGCTAGGGTCATCAAATAGAAGACAATAGTAGCATTTATGGGGATGTGGAGTACAGAAACAAGGATACATGAAGAGATGTTATTTAAGAAACAAAAATGAGGCAGAAGGACATAAAAGTAACCAAAATTAGAAAACATGAAATGAAAAAGAAGAAATTAAAATGGAATAAAGGAGATTTTGAATCGTGAAACTGTAGTCAAGAATTGTAACTGTACAACGGCATTACTACCTATGGAGGCAGACCAGTTTAAGAGACTGGCTTCTGCTTTACTCACATATTCAGTTCAGACAATTCTAGCAGGCAAGGATTCATAAGTTTTTGTGCTTATTGTTGTACTGGTTAGTTTGTATGAAAATTTTTATTTTCACATATTCAACCATGTTTGAAGTGTTAAAAAGATTCATCACATTGCCAAACTGGAAAAGTAATGGAATATCCATCTTTTATTTGTATTTCCTATGTCACTGGTAACATACATATAACTCATGAATTGATTATGTAGCAGCTTGTGTTCAGAACCAGTTATTTTGATACACATGCATCAGATCCTTGGAGGTACATTTTATGCATGAACAGGACAGAATACAATCTTCTTTGTTGAGTGACATGACAAATATTGGCGACATTTCAATGAATACAGTTGTATGGGCACATAGGTATATATGAAAAGAACACATACACTTCTTCCACACTATGATAACATTTGTGTTTTAAATACTTTTCACTGTATGCCTGTATAGCTTTTAGTTGGTAGTACTGGTACTTAGACCATATTTTATTGCTAAGTTTTATTGCCATAAAAATGTACTATTTTCAAGCAATCTATTTCTGTAGCAGGGCAGCATGTACCAGCAGTCTGAAAAAGATGTTGTATCACAAACAAATGCAAAAAAATTTTGTTTGAAATTTTTTCCACAAAGAAGAGTGTTTTGTATACAAACCGACAAGGAACCACCATCAAGTAAAGGCTTTCATTCGAATAATGGTTTGCATAACTGCCTGTTTCTTGTTCCTGTCACAACTCTGACTTTTTTATCCTTTCTCATAGCTTTAACACTCTGACGAGGTCTGCTTTTTAAATCCTACAAAAAATTATGTCATATCAAGCAACTGATATAAAATGTGGGCAATAAACAATTATCTTAAAATTGTGAGCTGACCATTAACATAATATGTAGGAGAGCAATGTCAGGTACAATTTATTTCTATTGACATTCTAATCACTATTCGACAACCATGATTGGTCACGGATTTCATATTATTTGATAACACTGATTTTATGTCGCCTTGTAAGCATTTTATGCCGCCTTGTAAGCACTGTAAATATTTTTATACCAGTTACAATTTTCTTTTTGCATAAACAAAACATTTTAATGCCTTCACTAAAAACTGTAAACATCATTTTACATCAGTGGAGAAGAAGCTCACATCCAGGTGATTAATCATAGTTATTGTTTCCATTGGGGACATTATTGGTTTGTGTAATGGTTTTTGTGATGAGCTCCGAATAAACATCTTCTGATGTGAAACACTGGAAAATCAAGGATGGAACATGACACTACTATGAAAAGGATAGTTGTAACTCACCATATAGCAGAGATGTTGAGTCGCATGTTGTCAGGAAGCGAGCTTTCAGCTAACAAGGCCTTTGTTGAAAATAGACAAAACACACACACACACACACACGCACACACAAATGCAACTCACACATACATGACAGTCTCTGGCTCCAGCTGCCAGAGACTGTGGTTATGTGTATGTGAGTCGCATTTGCTTGAGTGTGTGTGTGTGTGTGTGTGTGTGTGTGTGTGTGTGTGTGTGTGTTGTGTGTAACAGTCTTTTTGTTGTGCCTACCTGCGATGCAGCATTTCTGCTATATGGTGAGTAGTAACTGTCCTTTTCATAATACTGTTGTCTTCTGATATGAGTTAGTACCATATACCTCCAGAAATTCAATAATGGACCATGTGTAGCATGTCTGCTCATTTGAAACTAATGAAGTCTGATATGGAGCATAATAAGGGCATCAAAAAGATAATGACTATAGTTAGATTCTTCAAAACTTAATGAACATTTAGCATAGCATATAATTTTTCATAACATTATAAAATTCATTAATAGTGCTATTTTATTTGCCTGCCTTATAAAATATGTAAAGGAAACTAGTCAAGAGCTGCTGGTAAGTTCAGAGGACAATATGTAACTGTTTCCAGTTCCTTTCACCTTGGGCCCATGGAACATTATTAACTCTGGTATTGTATGGAATTACTTCCTCGCATCAAATTTTATGATGTAATTTCTGTATTACAATACAGACACACAAATGTAGAGTTAAACAAATGGTTATTACACTGGAGTATGTGAAGAAAGGAGGGCTTTGTTGCCCAAGGACATTATTACACATCATTTCATAATATTCTTGTGTTTTATAAATATTATTAATATGAGGATAATGTTCACGCTGGAGTAAGCCATGTGAGATACAAGTATGTGACTGAAAATATGTCAATAGTGTAGCTCTTGTTCGTAACTACATCTCTTATATTCCAGATGGCATAGCAGCTCTGTCAGATGTTTTAGCACAGAAGGTTGACATAGTCTGCCCCATTAAGCCCATGGTCAATAGGGTTCACTAATAATATTACTGATTTTATTTATATACCATGAGACTGACCTAATGGAAACTGTCAACGTTTTTTATGGGTTAAAAAGATAGTCTGCTCACTGCAAAACAGTTCCATGCAGAGCCAAGTGATGTCTTCATTGTTTTATGAGGAGAATTCATGTTCTCTTGTGAAGTTGATGGCATTATATTGTAAAGATCCTCCCTTTAATAATTATATTGGAATTATTAAAAGTTGATGACAGTGCAAGTGCACTTTGGTAGCAATGTTTGTTAACATAGTTCAAGAGAGGAAACCTCACACATATTGTTAATTATTTACTTAACTTGCAAATGTCATCAGTGTAGAGGGTCTTCATAACCACATGGTATAAATATAATTCAGTAGGCCCTGGGACTCATAAATCACAAGCTTGAAGTATAACTATCAGTTTGCATTATCTCACATTTTATTACCATGTAACATTATTCAATCCACAGTAACAAACACTGTCCAAAATCACAAAGAAAATATGCTCAGTATGGACATAAAAGATAAGAAGAGATCTATTGTCTTTCTAACCGCAGAAATCAATGCCTTCACATCATGTTCACACTCTCAGATTCAAAATGAGTCTGAAGCATCTGGCCCCATACAAGCACAGTATATACCTTTCAGATTGTTCTGGGAGCTTCCAGAAAGTTCTGTTGACCAAATTACTATGTAAGTAACTTTCATTTTAAGTTTTATAAGATTTTGAATTTACAGCTTCTGTTTACCAAATGTAAATTGTAGTTTTTTTATGAAAATAGCTGGGAATAACAGTAGTGTAAAGTTAGAGTAAATATTACTAAAGTTACGTTAAGTTGATACCTTAAACAGATATAAATTGTAAATCAGTAAAAATATGTAGGCATTTGTCTCTAACAATATCAAAATGACTTTGCAAAATAAGAATAAGTGACAATGTTCTGTTTTATAGTCTTTTACTGTAATTTATTGGAAAAAGGATTTTTGCTGTATAACATCATGGCATAAGTAACTATCAATTTACAAAAGGAAAAATAAAAACCAGGAAAAGTTTCACCCAAGTACTAGAAAACTTTATCAATCTCCAAAATCATGAATGAACTGCTTTAAAATTAAAAATAAGTATAAATTCAGCCAAAAACCAGGTAGCATCATAAAGGGGAGGGGCTGGGGTGGCTGGGGGAGAAATTCCTCCAGGGCTTGATGTTTTACAGTGCTGGTATCTTCAACATCACAGATGAGTGCTGAGTAACGGAATAAGTCACAGACACACTCAAATGGAAGATTATAAGAACAGTTAATTGCATTAAATTCAGTACCATACTAATTTCTACTAGAAAATGAGTATTCATGAACGAGATACATTTTCTTTTGATCCTATAACTAAAAGGATAGAATTACTACTACTACAAAATTTTATGATTCATAACTGATTATTTCACTGATATTCAGTCTACTCTACATATAGCATGTTCCACCATACCAGTCAGGTTTTATCCGTCATCACCTGAGACCATCAATATCTGCATAGCACGTTTATGGAACTGCAGAATACTGTGTGCCACACTGGTTTCTGTGTCATGGGTCCCCAGTAAATATCCGTGTTGATGTATGAGCACAGTTGTCAACTTTGGAGAATATTATAAACCAGCAACAGAACTCCTTGGATGACCAGCATGTCTACGTAATTTAACACACTATGCTTTTCTTTACTTGGAGAAATGCCAAAAGTTTTAAGCATGTTACTCCTGTGGTCACCATAGTTTAGGTGACTGCAGAAATAACTGATGTAATCATGACATGAATGAGAATGCTGCTATGCTCAGCAGAGCAGAATGGCCATTTCCGCTAAGGTGCCTTGCATGTAGCAAAGTAATGAGATTCAGATAAAATCATGTTGCAGTTTACCGAAACATTTCTTGAATAATTTGTGCACATTTCTTGTTATTCCCCCTTGAAATCTTATTGGCCTCTTATGCACTTAACTCATGAACAACTGATAATAAACAATATGTTCATCATCATAAAATAATGCTTTGTGTGGCAGTTAAAAGACTGTCATTTGATACTGAAGAACTGTGATACATTTGCAGAAGGGAACTGTGAAGATGCATAACAACTGCTTCATTGTGTGATTTGGTTTACGTTAATTTATTAGCGTTCTCTTTTCTCGTACCCTATCTATACTGTCTTTGTGTTTCTTTTCCGATCTGAGATACAAAAGTTACACAAGTGTTTCATGTTCACCTATCTATTATGCTTGCATCTAATTCCTAGCTTAAGACCTTTCTTTTTATATAAAACCGTCTGGAGGCTACTGATCACAAATGCTCATGGGTTTTGTAGTTAATATTACCAGCATGGCAGAAGAAAAGTTAGAGATTAATCTCCATTTACTACAGCCTTGGTGATGTGTCCTGTGCTGTGATTTACTGACAGGGTCACATGTCTCGTACTGACTGGCTGATGGAAGCAAACCAAGCAACTGCCATGTTGACTTAGTGTTTGCAAGGCTAAAATGTCATATTTGGTGGTTTTCTTGCTTACGTTTGTGTATTATGAAAATATGCAATTTCATCGAAACATTACATTAAAGATCTCTCAAAACACATAATTTTAGTACAATTTTTTGTGATAAAGTGTTAACAAACGTAACATCGACATATGAAACTGTTACTACCTTAAGCTCTGCCTACTGCAAGTGTTACTGTAAGTAGTGCAAATGCTGTGGGATCTTGTTTAGCAGTCACCAGTTAAAACTGAATCAAGCAACAGTACCACTTATAGCACTTTTCAAGTGGCACTTTTCAAATGCATCAGAGTGTACCACTGGTAGACAAGAAAATAAATTTAAAAATACACACACAAAATATTTATTGCTTACATTCTTAACAAAAGCACGTAATGAAACCATTGAGCTCAAGAACATTTATTTTTAAACATCTGTTTGTGTTGAAAATGTTGCATGACATGGCATCCACTGCTTGTCAAAAATTTAATTCTAGAATTTGTTCTGACAGTATGACTTTCACCCTGGCAGTTCATTAAATTTAGTGCCCCATCTAGGTATTAATCCGATATACAAGTTAGGCACTTTGATAATTGTAGCACCAACAGCTCTGGCCATGGCCCCGGAACAAGACCTAGACTGAATTTATATTTTGTTTTATCAAAGAAAGAATGGACAAAAAGATCAGTACAGTAATAAGGTATTACAATAAATTATCAACAAAAAATGAAGGAAATTACTAAAGTTGACTTTTAGGCTGTTACAAGGAACCTGTTAAGCAACACATTCAGTAAAGTGAAGAATTACTTAGATGATACATTGCTGTTGTCTATTAAAAAATTAACCTAAGTATGTGCATTTTAGACAGACACATTCACACTTTATACAAATCTGTTGAATCAGTATCAATACCACCTTATCCTCTCTCTGAGCTCAACGCCTCACACATTATGGAGGGATTTTGATCAGTTTTTCAGGCAGGCAAATGGGAAATTGCAGAAATAAAATGGAAGCTAAATACTGTCAACATTGTCATGATGCCAGTTGACAGTGTGCATACAGAGTGTGCTAAATGAATAAACAAAGCAGCACTAGACTTTTCATTAAGAAATAATTTATTTTCAATAAGGTACAAATGATGTATGGATGACAGGTGGAGGCTTTAATCAATGTCTGATCATCCTGATTTAATTTTTCTACAATTCCTTCAGTTGCTTCAAAGAAATGTTTGGATATATCCTACTAGAAGGCCTGCCCATTTAGGGTCATACTAACCCTGAAAGTAGTGGAATATCCACGAAAAATAATTATGTATTTTTGTGATCTTAAATTGTAACAAGATAACATGTCCAATAGTCTAATATATTACAGTAATGTAACTACGTCAAGTTACAGCAGATTTATATGGACTGTGTTCAGACAGACTCTTATGAGACGTATGTTTGTTCTACATTTCCTTGGGTAATAGTAGAGGAAAACGTATCTTTGATCCCTTGATGTACACTTTATCCTTCTGTAAATATAACTGCAATAGCTGAAACCCATAGAGAATAAACATACCATTGTAGAGCTGATGGCACAAACATGCTTTTGTTCCAAATATTTAACAGCAGTAGACAATCACTTATAAAATGTGTTGTAAATGTTCCTTCCAAAATGAGCTGGTTGTAGTTTAGTTTGGTGCACAAAAGTTAATGACAAATGTAACATCAGCATATAAAACTGGTTCCACTTTTTGACTGAAGGATGATTAGAAGTACTGCTACTACAATTACTACTACTACTACTACTACAACTATTATTACATGTATGTTATACTACAGAGGGGTGTGACTAGGCTAGGCATCAAGGGTGCCTAATGACATGAGGCTTCTGTCACCAAAAAACGAGTGGTAAATTAAAAAACGAAAGGAAAACTAGAAAATCAGAAAACAGACACATATCTAGGTATGTTAGTAAGTATCTATGCAGGCTAAATGAATTTTGGTTTATTAAGACTGTGCGAATAGCTCATAGCCAATTGACTTCCACAGTATTGGGGGGGGGGGGGGGAGGGGGGGGAGAAGTAGAGACCTGTGTGCATGAATGGAAAAAAATGACACAGATAAAGTCTTTGAGAAAGTGTTGCTAGGTATTTATTTGACATGAAACAGAAGTAATTTAATTCATTGGTTACTAGCTCTTTCCAATATACTTGCTGCATTTTCAACATATTCTGTCCCTATGGACTGTTCCTGCTGCACTTGTAGCAGTGCCAACACTAGTTTTTATACACAGTGCAAATCCTGCCACTCACATTGTTACATCCACAGGTAATGTTTAATCTTAAAATTGTACTGCTACAGATTGCACTGTGTAAACACTAAACAGCAATGAAGCTGGCCCGGTTAGCCATGCGGTCTGAAACACTGCTTTTGTGGTGGGAAGGCATGTCGGTCCCTGGCACAAATCCACCTGGTGGATTAGTCTCAAGGCTCGGTGTGTCAACCAGTCTGTGGATTGGTTTTTAAGATGATTTTCCATCTGCCTCAGCAAATGCAGACTGGTTCCCCTTATTCCGCCTCAGTTACACTATGTCGGCAATTGCTGCACAAACACTGTCTCCATATACGCGTACACCATAATTACTCTACCTTGCAAACTTTTGGGGTTACACTTGTCTGGTGTGAGATGTTCCCGGGAGGTTCACTAGGGGCAAACTGCACAATAATCCTGGATTCGGTGTGGGGTGACAGTGGGGTGAGTGGACTGCTGTAGCCTATTGTGGGGTTGTGAACAACTGAGAGCTATGGCAGGGACGAAGCCTCTCCATCGTTTCTAGGTTCCCGGTTCTATACAATATAATACAATACAAACCAGAAATGAAAATAACAATGTACTTTTGCTGAATTTAAGAGAAACAATTTCAATTAAATTCCACATGCTAATGGGAAGTATATATTAAAGTAAGTCTTGTGAGAAATTTCGGGCCTTTTATGTTCAAACCATGGACCTACTATGATTTCAGATCCTCTATAGTTCATATACTACACATTTAGGAGAGTGTGTGTAATGCAGTAGGTTTTCTGGGCATGGTAAACCCAATGTCATTGACTAGATTCATGCGCTATGTATTTCAGCTCCAATTCCTACAATCCTGACATGTCAAAATTACGACAACAATAATGGGAAAAAGTAGTGAAATGTAAATAGATTTAGCTAGTGTGTTTGTGAGCATTATATAATTTGTTATGATCATTTATCACACAAAATTTGACAGTATAATGATCAGGACCAGCAGTATTCCTACGTGCTTGTTTTAAGTTGATATAACTGACTCTGCTGGTGGTTTGTCTGATCTGATCATTGGTGTGAGTGATTGAGATGAAATGGTGAACCAGTGAATCCTACTGATATTTTGAGGCTTCTGTTGATTTTATGCCCTCTAAACTGTATGGTCAAAGTTCAAATGTTATATTAGTAATTAATTAAACAAACATGGGAAGAGGTTCTGCCTTCTTTTTTCAATTACAGTTATTTCCTCAATTCCTTCACCAAAAATGTTCCAGCGCATCTGTGCAGTTTGACATATATTTAAATATATATTATCAGAGTGACTTTAGAAACCTAACTAAACCCTTCTATTGTTACAAATGTAATTTTTAAAGTTATTTACTACAGTATACAGTTTGTAGCACATCCATTAATTTTTGCTGGGCAGTCTGGCAACTGCAAAAACATAACTGTTTAAGAAGTTTGGCGGAAATGACTGAAAATCATGTACAATAAAAATATTTAAAATTTGTCAAGCAATTAAGAAGTGGTCCCATGGATTGTCTTGAAAAGCTCAAAGCTTTGTCTCATCTGTGGAGGACATCTTAAGGATTATGATTCAGGTTTACATCTGATTTATACCACTAATCGGAAATGTATAAGGTTAATATTTGCTGCCACACAACTCGGTGCAGAGACCTGAAGTTATCGGTAGCCAGTGCATGAAGTCCTATACTGTGTAGGTAGAACAGTAAGTTTATGATTACTTACGCTGGTAGTAACGTAGAGTTAGGCGCAGTGAAATAGATGGTTCAGGAAGTAAATAACAGCCTAGTTCATGAAGTGAATGGAAAAAAAGAACAAGTTCAGGGCGCAGTAAAGTCGTCTATACAATCCAGGGAGCAATTCAAACCACAAACATAAATGAGACAAGGTCCAGACTCTACTGAATATTCAATGGCGCGTGAATAAAGGCTTCAGTGATGAGCAATAGACTCGCAGCACTTCATAGCACACTCTCATCAGGGGGTGGTGCGAAGTGATGTATTTACAGCAGCTGTAATGCCTCATGTGTGCACAAGCTGTAACCATCATATATAGCCTGAGTGTCTCTGACGTATTGCCCCTATTGATTATTTGGGCTAGGCTGGGAATCTGAATCACTGTCAGATACCAAGAAATTGGATTTCTTGATTGGCTGATGCTCATGACAGTGGTCTCCCACGCAAACCAATCTGCATCGCTGTTGCTTTTTGAAACACATCTATCTGAATCAAGTCAGTCTTTCCTGATATCTTGTCTGTTACATGTGTACGCCTACAGTGTGGAATTCCGACCAGATCACGGATCATGGACTTGAATTCTGGGTAGTCCAGAAAACTTACTGGATTTCCTATTTCTTCTATTTTAATTTACACATACCCAGCGTTCCTAAAGACAACCACTACTACTAACACTGTTACTAGTTGTCAGATGACAATAATGATGAGTACCACTATTACTACTACTACTGCCAATAGCAGTACAACTATATAATAGTGACTCACACACTTTTATTTACAAACGAACTGGGTGATTGGAGGGTTTCTTACTTGTAAAGCAAGGCTAACTCGATGATCATTCTTCTTTCCCATTTGTTCAATGACATCATCATACTACATGTCTTGGCTTTCAACTACGCTATGTGATCCAAAGTATCCGGACACCTGGCTGTTACACACTTACAAGTTCATAGCAACCTCCATCGGTAATGCTGGAATTCGATATGGTGTTGGCCCACCCTTAGCCTTGATGACAGCTTCCATTCTCACAGGCCTATGTTCAGTCAGGTGCTGGAAGGTTTCTTGGGGAATGGCAGCCCATTCTTCATGGAGTGCAGCACTGAGGAGAGGTATCGATGTCACCTGGTGAAGTCTGGCACATAGTCGGCATTCCAAAACATCCCAAAGGTATTCGATATGAGTCAGGTCAGGACTCTGTGCAGGCCAGTCCATTACAGGGATGTTATTGTCATATAACAACTCCCCACATGCCATGCATTGTGAACAGGTTCTCGATCGTGTTGAAAGATACAGTCGCCTGCCCAAATTGCTCTTACACAGTGTGATGCAAGAAGGTACTTAAAACATCAATGTAGGCCTGTGCTGTGATAGTGCCACGCAAAACAACAAGGGGTGCAAGCGACCTCCATGTAAAACATGACCACGCCATAACACTATCATCTTCGAATTTTACTGTTGGCACTACGCACGCTGGAAGATGATGCTCACTGGGCATTCGCCATAAACACACCCTGCCACTGGATCACCACATTATGTACTGATTCGTCACTCCACACAACGTTTGTACACTGTTCAATCATCCAACATTTACTCTCCTTACACCAAGCGAGGTGTCATTTGGCATTTACCGGCATGATGTGTGGCTTACGAGCAGCCGTTCAACCATGAAATCCAAGTGTTCTCAGTTGCCGCCTAGTTGTCATAGTTCTTGCAGTGGATCCTGAAGCAGTTTGGAATTCCTGTGTGATGGTCTGGATAGATGTCTGCCTATTACACATTACGACCCTCTTCAATAGTTGATGGTCTCTGTCAGTCAACAGACGAGATCAGCATGTAAGCTTTTGTGCGGTATGTGTCCCTTCACGTTTCCGCTTCACTATCACATTGGAAACAGTGGAGCTAGAGATGTTTAAGAGTGTGGAAATTTCACTTACCGGCGTATAACACAAGTGACACTTAATCACCTGACCACGTTCGAAGTTCATGAGTTCCACAGAGCACCACATATGCTCTCGCTTAGTGTCTAATGACTACTGAGGTTGCTGATATGGAGTACCTGGCAGTAGTTGGCTGTACAATGCACCTAATATGAAAAACGTATGTTTTGTGGGGTGTCCGGATACTTTTGATCACATAGCGTATTTTCAGTACTGGTTTTTCAACTGAGGACCAAGGAAGAGCTGATAAGCGATCCTGGACCATCCTGTTCCTCAGATACGTTTTTGTGTATTTAAGAAAAGAAAAAGTCCTTACAGTTGAATAACTTGTGGAAGGAATGGTATGTAGTTCTATTCAACTAGCTGACGAATTTTGCAGGTGTTCATGTAATTGAGATCGCTAACACGATCTGTGATACTGAGTGTGGGTACAAACTGCTGCAGCTATGAGACCCAAAGAAACCACTTCTTTGGGAATCCCTAGTGGAGTCTCGAGCTGGGCTTGCTGATTGGCTAAGGCTCATTATGTCATCTCCCACATGAGCCAAACCAGATCACGGCTAGTTTATGAAACACAGCTATTCTTTGAACAAAGCCATTCTTTCCTGATACCTCATGGGTTGTGGGTGTATAATAACGGATTTTAATAAGTGTTTTGTGTGTGATAAAGCGTTTTAGCTAAGCAATCTTTAAATGCACACATTAGAAAAAAGCAGGGTAAAGAGCCAAATACAGAAGGTATGGTTAAGTGCCCCCATGATGACTGCAGTTTCCTATTCAATGTACTGCGTAGTATGAGAGCACATATGCGCAGAAAGCACATGGCTGTAACGGAGAAAGGAAAGTTTGTGTTCCAGTCAGTGGATGGTAAGTAACTTCGTATAATAATTAGTTTCTGATTTGCAAGAAAAGTAAAGTTTCTTGTAAAACTATACAGTTTTGTTCTTTGTGCCTGCAGTATTCAGATAGAATGTTACACTGCAAAATTTCTTTGAGTGCACTGTTTGTGTTAATGGCCAATTCTCAGAACAATCGGCTTCAACACTGAAATTGCAAATCATCATAATCCAAGAAGGTTAATGCAAACTTTTTGTTCGGTAGAAATTGTGTAGTAACTGTATTCTAATTTTAGTACTACTCAAATATTTGCTTTCAGGAAAATGTCCAGTATCAAATTAGTACCAAGGTCAGGATTGGAACCTGGGTCTCGTGCTCACTGGTCAGATGCCCTAACCAGTACGCCACTCTGTCACAACAGCTTTGCACAACTTCGTGGACTACTCAAGCATGGCTCCCTCCCCAATCCCAAATCAAATAGGACTATATGGTTCCAGAGCCCTTTCTTAAGTCTCAAACATCTGAGATATGTGTTTTTTTTTGTTTTTTTTTTTTTTTTTTTTTGCTTTTATAGGAGGTGGAGCCCCTCCACGCCCACACCGGCATGATGGCCAACACAAAAGGTCTACTGCCATCTCTGCATAAGTGAGGTGTCGCAGGATGTGGATACTGCGATGTTTGCGTACGTCTGGTTAGGATTAACCATTAATACGCGCTCATCTGGAGATAGATTGGTCGAAATCTGACGAAGGGTAGCGGTTTGAAGGGCAGAGGAAAAAAAGTGCTGAGGCAAGGGCCAAGGGGAAAAAACCTCTGCGAAAGTTAGGTCGGGCGGCAAGAGCAGTAGCGGTTGTCTTGCTGCCTGCGATAGGTTGTGTAAGGATAGGCTTTGTTAGTAGTGGGTATCATGCATGTCGATACCTTGACGTTGTGCGTTTGTGCTGCTCGGCGGCTGGCGCTGGGTGCTGGTACAGAGTCCTCGTTCAGCGTCAGCAACCTGCAACAGTTAGGTTTGTTAACGATCTTGTGTCCGATAGGTCATATACCGGAGGCACAGTGTGAGGGAATGTTGGCAGATTGTTTGTACGTCTGTGGGCGAGCTCGTCTGTGTCCCTGCTGTGGCCTGTTGGCCAGCACTAATAGCAGCTGGTAGTTGCCAGTCAGTGTTGCTGATATGCAGGGGCTTGCCGACGTTTGTCGCTGTTTGCGTATGATAGTTAACCATAGGTGGCTATGCCCTAGCTAGCAGTGTCTTTGGCCGCTTGTGTTTCCACCTGTGGTTGTGATCTGTTTCCACCTGTGGTTGTGATCCTAGTTTCCAAGAGTGAGGATGAAAGGATTGTTGGAGTGTCTCGAGTTCCTGTATAGTCGTGTGGCGTGTTTTTTGAATACTTCCTTGATGTGTGTGTCGGTGTGTGTGCATTTAAATGATGAATGAAAATTAGTACCAAGGCTGGGACTGAAACTTGACATCTACGCCTTCGTTTCAGACAGGCTGCCCTGTTTTGTTCGATGCTGAGGTACTATTGCAATACAACAGGGGAGCCTCTGCATCCCTATTCGAGTTTATGGGTAACACCAAGTGGGGTAAGACATGAATGGGAATTTGGATTAAGGGGAGGCATGCTACAATAGTCTGTGCAGTCGTGTAAAGCCTGTGTTCAGGGGGACATAGTGGTTAGCGCATCTGCCTAGTGAGCAGGCGACACAGTTTAGAATCCTGCCCTTGGTACAAAGTCTCATTTGACGCTCCAGTTCGCATGTATATATACATATTACATTTAGTTGAGTTGCCATCTGGAATCAGCTGTAGGTTCAGACAGTGGTTTGTATTACTCCTAGAAAGGGTATTCTATAAACTTATGTGTGTGTGTAGCGTAATGTTTGTCTAGTTTAATCAGAAATTGTGCATAACTTTTGCAGCAAATTAGCTGGTGGAATAATAGTCAAGTGATATTTATAATACTGATTGGCATTGCTGGTTATGGGGAATGTAGATAATGTATCTTAGAGAGTAAGTTAACCACTTTGTATTAATGATACCATGTTTTGGGGGTGTGAGTAGTTCTAATTTATTACCAATAGGACAAATCAGGGAGGAAACTTCGAAATGACTTTACCTTACTTCTATCTGGTAGGGCTGTTGGACAGATT
Organism: Schistocerca serialis cubense; assembly: GCF_023864345.2. NCBI lineage: Eukaryota > Metazoa > Arthropoda > Insecta > Orthoptera > Acrididae > Schistocerca > Schistocerca serialis. The sequence goes on from NC_064640.1 coordinate 531,826,743, forward strand.
AGAGTAATGTTTTTCACGAAAACGGGTTACATAGTAATAAAGCTTCAGCAATAGATGTGCCTTCATCATCTGAGTAACTTCCCCATCAATCAACAGGTGCCTAAAAATCTTAGTCACGTTTTTAAGCTCTTCACCTTACAAAAAAGTTTGTGCAAATTTGGTGTTGTACAAAATGCTTTTAGGGCATTTCATTGCATCATAATTTTGTGCAAATTTGTCTTCCATGTTCTAAAATTACGTAACATATAGGCCTAACACTGATACATCCTTCTGTTCATAGAGTGCACACGATGGATATCTATATTGGTAATTCTGTAACATCACATTCCAACCCCAATGCAACATAAACACAAGCACAGTCAGTTGTAACTTTTTCTTTTTAAGTTATTTACCTTCCATCAGGACTTGCAATTGCCAAATTAATGAACGAATCCCTAGTCTGTTGAAATGAAATCACTGTATTTCGCCCTTTTTTTAACAGTTATGCAGACACACTGTTCGACAATGCAACAAGCAATGCATTGAGTTGTTATTTTGTGTTGAAATCGTTTTTGACATGCAATGTTGGATACAACCAAGTATATGCTAACTTTCTTGCTGTAATTATATGTTAACATTGTTTTATTGGTCTTTAATTTGTGATGGTAATAAATTTGTCCACATTTCAATCAGTTCATGTCCATTTTCTATATTAGCCTTCCATTGGCTGTGATTTTTAACTGAATAAGAAGTTGTTCCTTGACTTTTGTAGCATTGTACCTCCAACTCCTGTTGACCAGAGATATTTTCATGGTGACTGACAAGTCTCTGGTACCTCCTGGGTTGAAAAATTCGGCCCACTGCACCTGTTCCTACTTTTACTTAGAGTGTCCTCTATATAGAGGTTTCTGTCAACATAGTACACTCAGAAACTATTGTAATCAATATTACACAAGTACACAAACACTCTGTTGAAGAGAGTACTCCAGGTATTTCAGTCTGACGCATTCTCTGCTTCTGCATCAGATTTCCCCATTGTCAGCTGTTCATTTTGATGTGAAGTAGTCATCGGTCATCTGCTTTTTCCTTCAGCTTCCCACACCAATATCAAATTTGGTATTCTTGTTAGCTTCTGCTCTTCTTAAATGTATTCACTGCTGTTATTTTTTTCTATCCTTCACAGCCCATATTCCTTCTTCCACTTCAATTATCTTTATAATGCCCAAGTTCGTTAATGGTTTTTCCCAGAAACTCTTGCCTCAGAAATCCATCCACCTTCTTTACATGTCTCTGATTACTTATCCAGGTCTCTGCTCCATGTTGGACTGTGCACACTGGTGGACAGTTTCTCAATTTGTTTGTTATTTGGCGAAGCCCACATATGTGAAAGGAAAAAATCTGATTGTGGTGACACCAATCTGTAGCTTAGCCCAGGGTCTAGGTTAGGTTGGCAAGTGACAGTTTGGTTGTCAGTGAAACCAATGAATGTGAAAGCAATAAGGACCTGGCTATGGTGACAAAGTAATTTGTAGCTTCGCTCATTTGAGAAAACACCAGTGATTCCATGTTATAGTCACTGAGTTGTTCGAAACTTGTCACATGGTTCCTGCATGAGTGGTCATTGCCGACAACAAGCAGCGATTATTACTCTCTATACCCAATATTGACTTAATGAGTCTTTTTGTTCTTTGATTTCCTGCTATGTAACGTGGAATTAAGTATCCCAATGGCCTTGGTCCCATTACTAACTCTTTCATTGCCGGCCGCGGTGGCCAAGCAGTTCTAGGCACTTCACTCCGGAGCCACGCGGCTGCTATGGTCGCAGGTTCGAGTCCTGCCTCGGGCATGTATGTGTGTGATGACCTTGGGTTGGTTAGGTTTAAGTAGTTCTAAGTTCTAAGGGACTGATGACCTCAGCTGTTAAGTCCCATAGTGCTTACTTGTTAGAGCCATTTGAACCATTTTGAACTCTTTAATTAATTCGTAAGTTTGAGTTACGTTCTTTTTCTAATCTGGACCTCAGGTAGCAAAAATTGTTAACTTTTATGGTATTCTTCCTCCATGTTCAGTTCATCCAGATAATTAGTAGTAGATTGTTGTTTTGTAATTAATCCCCAAATCCCAGTTCTTATATTCTGTTGCTAGCTGATTAGATATATAGACCCAGTTTTCATCCTCCCACTCTTGCATCAGCAAATAGTAAATAACGCATGTATGTTCCTACTGCAATCTGTAACCTCTTTGTCTTGCAACTAACAGACCATTTACTGGGACAAATAGCTCTATATTTGGAATAGTGCTGCTGACATGGGTCAGCCTCTTAAGAGGTATTTGGTTGTTCTAAGGTTCTGTGAAAGTATATCACTAGTTCTTGTTTGGTACATATTACCTTTGCGTGTCTCTTGCATTTTAATTGAGACACCCTCTCTGCCTGCCATATGCAATGCTTTCCAGAGCTGGTTCCTTGGAATGGTATCATATGCTTTATGCAAATTTATGAAAACTAATCCAGTCCATTTTGGTCGTTTTCTACATTTTTCTAAAATATTACGATCTGAAAATATGGTAAGTACATGCTCTAACAGTGGTCAAACTATGTCATTCTCGAGTTCTAAAATTAGTTTGCTCCCTGTTTCTTATTATTTTCCTTGAAATCGTTGTTAATGTGTATGTAACACAATTTTTTCTACAATTCAAACAAATTTAGGGGTCTCCTTTCTTAATTGCGGTAGTAATATAATTGAGGTTCGTTTCTGCAGTTATTAAGTTTTCATGTGTTGAATAACTGTGTTACTAGCTTCACTACCTAATCATATTTCGCAGTCTCCAGATTGATACTACCAGGCTCAGAACATATCATACCTCATTTTTCATTCATTGTTACCCTATTTTTTCCACTTCGTGTTTCTTTGTAGATTGACATTTCGTCAGATTTATCTTTCAGCCACCGAAAGAACGCATTATGTTTTCTTTCATTGCTATCTCTCCTTCTGACCACCATTCTGCTGATTGCTTGTGGTTTACTTGTATGCCTAGTATCTCTTTTGAACACTGGCGTTTATGTTTTCATACATTTCTTCTGTACTTCCTTTAAACAATACGTTCAGTATCTTCCCCATTCTATAGCAAATAATGTTCTTATACCTTCATCTGGTAAGCCGTTGATATTGTTTTGCATCGTTCTCAGTATAGTAAATTTTTGTAGCTCTAATATTATCTTGTTATTGTTGCCTGTGGACAAAGACATTTTATTTTTAGTAAATAGTGGTCTGATCCACCATGCACTCTTCCTTAAGACCTTTCATCAGCCATCTAGAGACTACAATTGGTAATCTGCTCCCAAGTATATTTGGAAATGTCTTTCTGTTCATGAACTTACACGTAATTTTTGGATCAAATCTTTCAAAAATTTCAACCAGCTGTTCTCCATTACCATTAGAGAGGTGTCCAGAGATTATCTTTCTTCTGGACTTTTGTATCATTCATGGTTACATATACTCAAATAATTAGAACTTTCCTGGCAAATCAAGTCATTTCAAGTAGAAAAATATGTTCGTTGATGAATCTCCAACTTCAGGCTCTATTGTGCCACAATTTGTTTACCTTTCTATGGTTCAAATGGCTCTGAGCACTGTGCGACTTAACTTCTGAGGTCATCAGTCGCCTAGAACTTAGAACTAATTAAACCTAACTAACCTAAGGACATCACACACATCCATGCCCGAGGCAGGATTCGAACCGGCGACCGTAGCCGTCGCTCGGTTCCAGACTGTAGCGCCTAGAACCGCATGGCCACGCCGGCCGGCTTACCTTTCTATATCTATTTACCTCAATTCATTAACACTTTTATATGCGTCACATTCTAGCCTAATTCTCTAATAATTCAGTATTTCAGATATTTTTCCTTTGAAGTGCTCAAAGTGAAAGAGTTACCTGCACTTTGGAAATTTCTGTTTTAAACTGTAGTACAATCCCTTATTATTTTCAAGTAGTGAAGTGGTGGAAAAGTTATATCTCTTAGTTACTCTGCTGTTTTCATAGTGTTATTGATTGTCAGTAAAACAAAATATGCAGTGAATAACATTCAGAACAACAAATGACCTTATTCAACGAGTAGTTGGTTTTATGATTACAGCTGATGTTCAGTTGTTAGTTTCATATAAAAGTGCTTAAATTTGATCCAAACAAATGTACAAAATAATCTGATTATTTTCATACACCGTGCCATGACTTGTCATGCAAGCATGTTCCTTACAACTGCATAATAAAATGTCAGTAAGGTACTATCACCTGACGTGTGAGGAAATACAGGGTGGTCAAAATAGAAGTAGACTGGAAAATCCTGGGTCAGGCGAAGGGTCCAGTTCCATCCATCTGCTCTGACCACGACTTGAGCAGTGAAATGTGATGTCATTGAGGCACCATGTGTTTGAAATGGATTGTGTTTGCAGATGGCATATTGGTGTACGTAGTGGCGCACTTTAGTGCGAGATGTTTTTGTTTAAAATGGTTGTTAGGTGATGTTAGTGTGGGATTGGACTTAATGATGTGTGTTACTCGAAGTGTTTGCGGCTTGTTTTGTTATCTTGACAGTTACTTATGGTAATCTCGATGGTTATTCTCTAGAGATTTATTTCCCATTCCGAAACTTTTACTTCTTTGTGTTTTTAATGGTCTGGAACCGTTTTGTTTTCCTTTTTGTTTTTGTTTCGGTGTTTCGTTTGGTCGTTATTTTGGCTTTATGGTATGTGTGTGTGACTAGATTTGTCATCTAAATTCGGATGCCATGAGCATTTTTGTGTATGTTTAGTCTTTATTGTAATCTATTTCTTTATGTGTAATTTTGTGGAACCTTCTTTTAAAGTTTCGAAAGGGAAAGGTACCCTTTTGAGCTGCTCAAGCTAGAACACAACGGGTCGTGTATGATAAGCGGCTGGGCACAGTACTGTAGCAGAACATTTATTGGTTTTCTTAGTTTACACAGGTATACAGAAAATTCGTATTCGATTTTCCTTAAGCCTTAAAACAAATAATCCTTAAAACATGAAAATCATGCAAGCTTTTCTGAATATTGATTTAAGTTCTAAACTTCGCAAATTTTCCTTTTTTCACATCAGAACCAATAACTTTTTAAAAAAAACTTCAGAACATTCAAAACGTTTAAAGGTACATATTGAAAATTCTATATTACCAAAAATTTCTTTTTCCTTAAACATTAGAACGAACAACCATAAGAAATATTAATATCATCCACAGTATTTAGAATAACCACTGAAGCTCTAGATTGCCCAAGTTTCCTTTCCTTTAAACACTAAAACCAATAACTTTTTTAAAAATTAAAATCATCCACGGTATTCTTGAGTTTAAGTTCACAATCACTTTCACATTAGTGCATAGTAACCGGCCATAGGGATACTGACATGTGAAAAACTTAACGCCAGTTGAACCAATCCGGGAGTCAGAAAACCAGCGTTAGGATAAATACCAGAAAAACCTATAAAAATTTTATTACAGTTTGCAGAAGCATACCATGTGCCAATGCAGTCGCACACAAATCAACCTTTCGTCACTATCAGATATATCGGTACATGGCTCACTTTACCACAGTCCCAAGCTAAGAACAAACACTGCAAACGGCAAGTTATCACTATCAGTCTTAACCAACTTTACGTTCACCCGGCCCCTCGAACATGAAACGATTTGGAACAATACAGTTAAATATAGCTTTGTAATAACATAAATTAATTAACCCCCCCTTACATGCAAATTTCGGCCAGTGGAACCTGATAACTTGTATCCACAATCAAGAAGTGCCCTGAAGCTCACATCACTTCTGTAGAATACCATACACATCGTTCAACATGATTTATACAGCCCGGAAAGTCTACAACAGAAAGGCATCCGAATATTCACATGTAACATGGAAATTTGCAGAACACCGCCAGGGTACAATTTAATGACACTATAGTCAAAAATAAGCCCAACCTGATCTTCGGTGCTACATCCAATGCGATGTGTCTCAGAAGAAACAGGAAAAATGCTCCTGAGACTTGCTAACCGAAAATAGTTTAATTTACAGGATGAGCCTGCACGTGACCAGAATCGATCACAGACGGACGAATTACTGTTCCAATCAATTCGAATGACTCAGTTCAAATTCCAAACTGAATACTGACGCTCATCAAATTCAGGAGGAGCGCGAAGCACTAATTCAGATGTGATGCGCCTCCTACCATCCGCTGACTAAACAGCAACCTCTGGACCGCTGACCCATCACTCAGACAACGCAGTAGCACTTGCCACGCAACCAATACACAATTAGCATGCTCCCGCCTCTCGCTACGCGGCTTACTCCGCCCTCTGTCGTCCAGACCACCAGTTCTCCAAGGCTTGCCCGGTGCGCGCATAAAACCGCTATCCACCCTGTCATCTCTGTCACAGCACAATTTTTATTTTCATAAAGGCGCATTGATGCTAGAAATCGATACTGTCGCATGTATGTATCACATAAGTACAAACTGAAAATCATACCACGGTATCAATTTAATTGAGATGAGGGTATCGAAATTTATGTTGTTTTTTATGATTTTGCGATTTCTGTTAGTTTAGTTTCGATATTTCGTGAAGATTTTCGGTTTTGTTTGTTTTGAAATAGTATTGTTATTGTTGTGTATTTACTTTGCCCCTCTAAAACCCCCTACTTCCCATCATTGTCCTATTAGTTTCATTTTATTGCTAGAATGAAATATTTCACATCGCTCTTCGTGAATGTATTTAATGGCGTTATGGCGGCCATTCTGTTATGCTAGAAATAGAGGTGTCCACCATCTTGATGGCTTCACAGGTCAAAGCATATGGGTGAAATCGGAATTTTCGATATTGCCAAAATGTTTGACGATGACACAGAGTTTATTGCCTTTATTGGTGAATGGTGTACAATTAAAAGTATTTGCTGGAAATTTCTTCTGCTATTTGTAATCGAACTTGTGACTAAATGCCGGTCTCAGGACATTTCTAGTTTGGTCACGCTATAGTTATTAAGTGTTGCTGCCATCTCAGTTTTGGCCCATCTGTTGTACTTCTCTTTCATATTGTTTTTCTACCATAGCAAAGTAAATATACAAATACGTTTGTTGAAATAAAAATCAGAATTTGTGGTAATGTGGTTTGTTTTGTTTTTCTGAAATTAGTAGTCGAGGCAGAAACACTGACAACAATGGATGACGTTAAATATTCCTTTCCACTCTTATATGTTCTTGGTATGTGGTCTTAATACATCGTGTGTTTTTGCCAGAGTACGTCCTCAAATTTCACATGGCACACAATGTGCATCCAGACACATTTAAATACAAATACAGTTTAGTTAAATGAAAGATACAATTTCTGAATACTTGAATCGAAATGACTATTTCAGTATCCTTTGATGGACGATATTAAGCTTTATAACCTGCAGCAATAATGCATTGTGCTAACTGTTGGGGCCATTTGCTGTCCCCCAGGATGTGTCCTGACAGGACTATGTAAACAGTGAAACATATATATATGTTTAATGATATGTTTCTGCTTTTATTAATAATAGAAATGTTAGAGATAAGATAACAGAGGGTTTGTCATTTCAAACGATTTTGGATGACATGAGGGATTCTATCGAGTCTGAGGAGGTATACAGGCTGCACCTTTTACCCAGAAGGATATCCGTAATATCAAAAGAGAATTTGGAATTGATGTCCACCAGCGCCACAGCAGTATGAAATATGTGTAAGCAGTTTTATATATAGAAAAGATGAAAGACTGTGATATTCTGAACAATTTATCAAATGAAGACATAATGATGGTGTTGATGACGGATTTGCAGTGCGAATTGCTAAAAAGTTTGGTTCGAAAAAAAAAGAAATGGCTCTGAGCACTATGGGACTTAACATCGGAGGTCATCAGTCCCTAGAACTTAGAACTACTTAAACCTAACTAACCTAAGGACATCACACACATCCATGCCCGAGGTAGGATTCCAACCTGTGACCGTAGCGGTCGCGCGGTTCCACACGCGTAAGCTTACATCTCATTCAACTAGCTCAATCAGGCAATCTATTCACTTCATAAATATGGAAATTGCATCGATGTGGTCTGAAAGAGTTACAGCATGTTTTCGTTTTAGTTTTATCTGCGGCAGCAAAGTATTAAGAAGATATAAGGACAGTTTACGAAAGTGCATTTTCTCACGACTTTACCAAATATTCGATATGCGGGAAACTTTTTGTTGTTGACGTTAGGGAAATACACTATGTGAATGAAATCTTAAAAATACGTTATATTTTCATAGGTTTGAAACCAGAACTCTGTCGGAGATCTCCAATGCGAGATAATGTGAGTTAAACATGACGCACAATGCTCCACTAGCACATCAAGTACTTGCCGGGAGTTCGTACTGTTTCGACACGAGAAAGAGATTGCTGTAGTCTTATAATGAAGGTGTTATTAATTTTTCTGATCCGCCTACTTAATTCTAACACAACAAAGATGAAGCGTGTTCATCATGGCGGAAAAACGTAACTTAATAGGCCAACTTCTATTGCTTAGAAAGAAGAAAAGCTACACAAAGAACAAGGCTCCTGTATTAGAGCAGTTATATTGTAAACAGTAATACCAGGGTCATCCACAAAGTAAGTTCCGTTTCTATTTCTACCCGCGGCATCGCCACGATCGCAGTTCCGAGCATGCTGCCGCAGTTACTCTGACTCAAGGAGAAGACGAACACCCTTTTCAGATCGTTGCTGCCGACGTGTACTTTGTAGTGCTTCTTTATAATGTCAGCCGTAATTGAAAATTCCGCCGCGTGTGAAATCAGATCTGTGATTCATTTTCTAAATGCAAAGGAAGTTATACCAAAGGAAATTCATCAGCAAATCGGCGAGGTTTACGGACAAAATGCTATGAGTGATTCAATGGTTAGAAGATGGGTCAGACTGTTCAATGAAGGACGTGATCAAGTGCACGATGAAGAAAGAAGTGGGCGCCCGTCTGTGGTTACTGATGAACTGGTTCACACAATTGAAGAGAAGATTAAGCACAACAATAAGTTTACACTTGCTATGGAAGTTCCGCAAATTTCATGATCACTAATTCATGCAATTGTTACTGAAAAACGGAAATTTCGAAAACTTTGCTCACATTGGGTACCCAAAATTCTTATTTAACAGCACAAAAAACAACGGATGGGCAGTGCAATTCAGTTTTTGACACGCTACAATGAAGAAGGCGATGGTTTTCTTTCTTGGATAGGCCAGGGGATGAAATTTGGGTATCGTACGACACCTTTGAAACAAAACGGCAATCAGTGGAATAGAGTCACACTTCATCCTCAACGAAGGTTAAGCCTAAGCAAATCTTGACATCTTGAAAAGTCATGTGCACCGTTTTTTAAGACAGAAAAGGCATTTTGCTGATTGATTTCTTAGCACGAGGCCGAAGAATCGGTGCATATGGTTACAGCGAGACCATTAAGGAATTGCGCCGCGCAATACAGAACAAGCGCCGAGGATTACTGTCAAAAGGCGTTTTTTTTTTTTTACGATAATGCCCGACCTCACACGGCGAATGTGACCAAACAACTCTTACAGGAATTTCACTGGACGCGTTTGATCATCCTCCGTACAGCCCGGACCTTGCTCCTAGCGCCTTTCATCTCTTCTTACACCTAAAATCTGTCATTGGTGGTCAACACTTCAACGATTATGACGAGCTGAAAGAACATGTTACCACATAGTTGAATACACAGGCGGCAACCTTCTATGAAGAAGGCATACAAAAACTTGTGCCACGCTATGACAAGTGCCTACAAAATTTTGGAAGCTATGTAGAAAAGTAGTTTAACAGTTGCAGATTTTTGTACAATAGATATTCCTTTGAAATTAGCTTCCTATGGAATTAGCTGATGTTAAGTACTTATGACGATATAATTTTATTATGTAGGTACTTACAGATGTAAATTGCGCGCGGGAAACATATAGGTGGATCTGCCTGCTCTCCATTTTTAAGGGTGTAACGGAAAAACACTGGTATCACTCACGTCGCTATGACGGGTTCTAGAAGTGTCTCTATCACTTTCACGGTCACTGTTGTCATTTTATGAAATTGTCATCTCTTCCACTGAATTTTCCTAAAGAGCTTCATTCTGCCGTGCGTGTGGATGATGCTCTGCGTATGTTTGACGTCTTTCTTCCAGTCTTCAGCGATGATGTTCCTGACAGCTTCTCTTGTGAGTGCTTCGCCTGTAAATTTATTTTTATTCCTGAAAACGTAACTTTTAATTTGGACCGATATTAACTCTTGTAGATTGAAATGGCAGTGGTAAGGTGGTAGCCTCACGACTGTATGCCCTATTTCTTTTTCCATTTCGTCGATTTCGTATAGAGGGAACTGTAGCTTATGGAGAAATATTCTTTTCTTAAGCCCCATCATTCTAAGGTCGTCACTTACATCGATGTTATGATGCTGAAGCCAGTCAATCATTTCCTCATTTCGGTTTGCCAAGGTAGGTGTCTCGTCAACAATAGCTAAATGGTAAGGAGCATTATCTAGAATAAATGTAGATTGTTTTTCAAGATTTGTTATTGGTGAATCTTCGAATCACTTTGTTAATGAACGTGGTTCATTTCTTCATTATAATCTCCTGTTTTCTTTCATTTAAAAAGCAGGAGACTGTTTGGGACGAAACCTTATGAGGTACCTGCATGAAGAAGAATAAGTCTGTCCATCTTTCCAGAAGGCTTTGTCATTGTTCCTCTTGCTCTGTCGTCTGCCCAGCCCTGCTTGACACCTTGACCAGAACTGACCCACGCTTTGTCATGTCACATCACTTCGTCGATATTTATGCTAGGAATGTCCCTTGAAAATCGGCATCGCCATGGAATTATATCCCCCCTCTCCAACAACAGCTTATGGTTACAGAAATGTCCACAGTGAAGCCAAGGTTGTGTAAAACTGTGGACAAGAATGTATGACTGCCTTGAAAAAGTCCTGATTCTGTAAGTGTGACCAGTGACTTCCTCAACATAGGTTGTTTCTTCCTGTGGTAATAATAAACATGACGACGAATCGCATCCACTGTAAACGAAACGATAATGGTAGTCTGTTTATCCATACGACGTTTTCCAAAAAAATTTTCAAATGGCTCTGAGCACTATGGAACTTAACTTCTGAGGTCATCAGTCCCCTAGAACTTAGAACTACCTAAACCTAACTAACCTAAGGACATCACACACATCCATGCCCGAGGCAGGATTCGAACCTGCGACCGTAGCGGTCGCGCGGTTCCAGACTGTAGCGCCTAGAACCGCTCGGCCACTCCGGCCAGCCGACGTTTTACCCCAAGAGTGATATGTTTCGATGGTTCTTCAGCTTCTTTTTCTTTGTCGAGCATTTCCTTCCCAGTCTTCACAGCAGTGTTTTTGTTGATATTTAAAGCTGTAGCAGTTCTGTCGATCACTTCGGTAATGGACAGCAGCGGGCCACCATTAAATTTTTCGTTTTCAAAGGGGGCACATAACGCGCAAATCTTTTCTCTTGACTGCCCTCATATGGCCAAGAGAACGACCCCGAACTTTTCCACTTATAACTTTCGACGAACTTCCCGCTGACATCGTGCAGTACCACACTACGACTAACGGAAACAACAAACAACAGTAACAACGAATAACGGAAACAACGATTAACGGAAACAAGGAATAACCGAAACAACGAATAACGGCAACAACGAATAACAGTAACAACAAATAAAAGAATAACTCCTACAACCATAAAAACGAACTCACAGGAAGTCACAGGGTGCAACTATCATTCAAGACAGCAAGTTGGCTGCAACTGAAGCCCATTGCAAGCGAGGAATTGTTGTGGTGTGGGGTAAGGGTTTGGCAACTTCAGGGATTTGTTGCAGATCCAGGTAGCGTGTAGTAATTTTGGACATAATATAGTAACAACGCTGATAGTTAAAGACGAGTTTGGTGGTATCTCAGCAGCATTTTGCATTTCAGATAAAGAGAATATGGGTGTAATGACACAGTTTTTACTTCTGTCAAAGAGAAAGCAGGGGTAATTAAACAGACTTTTTATTTCGGATGACACAGTTTTTGTTGTGCATGGGCAATTATAATGGGCCTGACAGAAAATAGTTTACTGTGAACGTGACACATTGACTGCACCTGGAGGAACAATTTTAGAAAAGTGTGTGTTGGTCCAAATAAGCAAACCCAGGTATATAACGCCTTTTGTATTCTGCTACAAAAACTAGATGCAGAAAAGTTTGGTGCGTGCTTAGAGTTGTTTGAGAGAAAACGACAAGAGGATGAAGACACAAGAGAATTTGGAATACATTTAAAAATCATTATTCTTATCATCACAATTTAACCATTAACACAAAAATGCATCTGGAAGCTATGCATTGAGTACTGAAGTATTATTGTCTTGATGCAAGGCTAATAATAGATTGGACAAGTTGCCGCTGATACTTACGAAACAGGGAACAGATAAAATTTTCAATTGATGTAGGGTATTTCAAGACATAGTTCTCCCCACTCGAACTAAGTAAACCGCACTTTAACGCTCCTTGTCGCATTTTTTCTCTCCTTCACCACATGCCAATAACTGTCTGATGCTTCTATGCCTAAATTCTGATGCTTTGAGCCACTGGCAGTTAAATTATGTGTGGTAGTGCATAGCAGTAGTGCACAGGGAGCAGTTGGTATCTTCTTATACACCCCATCCACACTCTGCCCTTGCACTCTCACTGGGTTGTTCCACACGACAATGGATGATGCGTATGTTAGAGTCCAGTAATGACCTCCACCAAACTGTTTGAATCACCCGGTGCACTTTTTTGAGTCGAGGACAGGCTGGCTGTCTGCAACGATGAGTGGCACAGACAATAACAGATCATTGTCCTGCTCCAACATGTCAACCAGATGCGCTACAGGATCCCACATACTGGCTGCCACTTCAGATCCTGACAAGCTGGAGGCTATCGCTGCCTCTGCCACTCCCGACAGTCTTCTACTTCTACATCTACATTTACACTCTGCAAGCCACCCAACGGTGTGTGGCGGAGGGCACTTTACGTGCCACTGTCATTACCTCCCTTTCCTGTTCCAGTCGCGTATGGTTCGCGGGAAGAACGACTGTCTGAAAGCCTCCGTGCGCGCTCGAATCTCTCTAATTTTACATTCGTGATCTCCTCGGGAGGTAAAAGTAGGGGGAAGCAATATATTCGATACCTCATCCAGAAACGCACCCTCTCGAAACCTGGCGAGCAAGCTACACCGCGATGCAGACTCTTGCAGAGTCTGCCACTTGAGTCTGCCACTTGAGTTTGCTAAACATTTCCGTAACGCTATCACGGTTACCAAATAACCCTGTGACGAAACGTGCTGCTCTTCTTTGGATCTTCTCTATCTCCTCCATCAACCCGATCTGGTACGGATCAAACACTGATGAGCAATACTCAAGTATAGGTTGAACAAGTGTTTTGTAAGCCACCTCCTTTGTTGATGGACTACATTTTCTAAGGATTCTCCCAATGAATCTCAACCTGGTACCCGCCTTACCAACAATTGATTTTATATGATCATTCCTCTTCAAATCGTTCCGCACGCATACTCCCAGATATTTTACAGAAGTAACTGCTACCAGTGCTTGTTCCGCTATCATATAATCATACAATAAAGGATCCTTCTTTCTATGTATTCGCAATACATTACATTTGTCTATGTTAAGGGTCCGTTGCCACTCCCTGCACCAAGTGCCTATCCGCTGCAGATCTTCCTGCATTTCGCTACAATTTTCTAATGCTGAAACTTCTCTGTATACTACAGCATCATCGGCGAAAAGCCGCATGGAACTTCCGACACTATCTACTAGGTCATTTATATATATTGTGAAAAGCAATGGTCCCATAACACTCCCCTGTGGCACGCCAGAGGTTAGTTTAACGTCTGTAGACGTCTCTCCATTGATAACAACATGCTGTGTTCTGTTTGCTAAAAACTCTTCAATCCAGCCACACAGCTGATCTGATATTCCGTAGGCTCTTACTTTGTTTATCAGGCGACAGTGCGGAACTGTATCGAACGCCTTCCGGAAGTCAAGGAAAATAGCATCTACCTGGGAGCCTGTATCTAATATTTTCTGGGTCTCATGAACAAATAAAGCAAGTTGGGTCTCACACGATCGCTGTTTCCGGAATCCATGTTGATTCCTACAGAGTGGAGTTCTGGGTTTCCAAAAACGACATGATACTCGAACAAAAAACATGTTCTAAAATTCTACAACAGATCGACGTCAGAGATATAAGTCTATAGTTTTGCGCATCTGCTCGACGACCCTTCTTGAAGACTGATACTACCTGTGCTCTTTTCCAATCATCTGGAATCTTCCGTTCCTCTAGAGACTTGTGGTACACGGCTGTTAGAAGGGGGGCAAGTTCTTTCGCGTACTCTGTGTAGAATCGAATTGGTATCTCGTCAGGTCCAGTGGACTTTCCTCTGTTGAGTGATTCCAGTTGCTTTTCTATTCCTTGGACACTCATTTCGATGTCAGCCATTTTTTCGTTTGTGCGAGGATTTAGAGAAGGAGCTGCAGTGCGGTCTTCCTCTGTGCAACAGCTTTGGAAAAAGGTGTTTAGTATATCAGCTTTACGTGTGTCATCCTCTGTTTCAATGCCATCATCATCCCGGAGTGTCTGGATATGCTGTTTCGACCCACTTACTGATTTAACGTAAGACCAGAACGTCCTAGGATTTTCCGTCAAGTCGGTACATAGAATGTTACTTTCGAATTCACTGAACGCTTCACGCATAGCCCTCCTTACGCTAACTTTGACATCGTTTAGCTTCTGCTTGTTTGAGAGGTTTTGGCTGCGTTTAAATTTGGAGTGAAGCTCTCTTTGCTTTCGCAGTAGTTTCCTAACTTCTTTTTTGAACCACGGTGGGTTTTTCCCTTCCCTCACAGTTTTACTCGGCACGTACCTGTCTAAAACGCGTTTTACGATTGCCTTGAACTTTTTCCATAAACACTCAACACTGTCAGTGTCGGAACAGAAATTTTCGTTTTGATCTGTTAGGTAGTCTGAAATCTGCCTTCTATTACTCTTGCTAAACAGATAAACCTTCCTCCATTTTTTCATATTCCTATTAACTTCCATATTCAGGGATGCTGCAACGGCCTTATGATCACTGATTCCCTGTTCTGCACTTACAGAGTCGAAAAGTTCGGGTCTGTTTGTTATCAGTAGGTCCAAGAGGTTATCTCTATGAGTCGGTTCTCTTTTTGATTGCTCGAGGTAATTTTCGGATAGTGCACTCAGTATAATGTCACTCTATGCTCTGTCGCTACCACCCGTCCTAAACATCTGAGTGTCCCAGTCTATATCTGGTAAATTGAAATCTCCACCTAAGACTATAACATGCTGAGAAAATTTGTGTGAAATGTATTCCAAATTTTCTCTCAGTTGTTCTGCCACTAATGCTGTTGAGTCGGGAGGTCGGTACAAGGAGCCAATTATTAACCTAGATCGGTTGTTGAGTGTAACCTCCACCCATAATAATTCACAGGAACTATCCACTTCTACTTCACTACAGGATAAACTACTACTAACAGCGTCAAACACGCCGCCACCGGTTGCATGCAATCTATCCTTTCTAAACAACATCTGTGCGTTTGTAAAAATTTCGGCAGAATTTATCTCTGGCTTCAGCCAGCTTTCTGTACCTATAACGATTTCAGCTTCGGTGCTTTCTATCAGCGCTTGAAGTTCCAGTACTTTACCAATGCAGCTTCGACAGTTTACAATTACAATACCGATTGCTGCTTGGTCCCCACATGTCCTGACTTTGCCCCGCACCCTTTGAGGCTGTTGCCCTTTCTGTACTGGCCCGAGGCCATTTAACCTAAGAAACCGCCCAGTCCACGCCACACAAGCCCTGCTACCCATGTAGCTGCTTGCTGCGTGTAGTGGACTCCTGACCTATCCAGCAAAACCCGAAACCCCCCCACCCTATGGCGCAAGTCGAGGAATTTGCAGCCCACACGGTTGCAGAACCGTCTCAGCCTCTGATTCAGACCCTCCACTCGGCTCTGAACCGAAGGTCCACCGTCAGTCCTGTCGACGGTGCTGCAGATGGTGAGCTCTGCTTTAATCCCGCTAGCAAGACTGGCAGTCTTCACCAAATCAGATAGCCGCCGGAAGCCAGAGAGGATTTCATCCAATCCATAGCAACACACATCATTGGTGCCGACATGAGCGACCACCTGTAGATGGGTGCAGCCTGTTCTCTTCATGGCATCCGGAAGGACCCTTTCCACATCTGGAATGACTGCCCCCCAGTATGCATATGGAGTGCACATTGGTTTTCTTCCCCTCCCTTGCTGCCATATCCCTAAAGGGCCCCATTATGCGTCTGACATTGGAGCTCCCAACTACCAGTAAGCCCATCCTCTGCGACCGCCCGGATCTTGCAGACTGAGGGGCAACCTCTGGAACAGGACAAGCAGCCATGTCCGGCCGAAGATCAGTATCAGCCTGAGACAGTGCCTGAAACTAGTTCGTCAGACAAACTGGAGAGGCCTTCAGTTCAGCCCTCCGGAATGTCTTTCGCCTCCTGCCACACCTCGAGACAACCTCCCACTCTACCACAGGTGAGGGATCAGCCTCAATGTGGGCAGTATCCCGGGCAGCCACAGTCGTAGTCCGATCGGGGGATGCGTGGGACGAGCTGGCCATCCCCGACAAACCCCCATCCGGACCCCCACAGTGATGCCCATTGGTAACAGCCTCAAGCTGTGTGACCGAAGCCAACACTGCCTGAGGCTGGGAGCGAGGGGATGCCAACTCAGCCTGCATCCGAACACAGCAGTTGCAGTCCCTATCCATGCTAAAAACTGTTGTGCAAAGAACGTCTGGACTAATCTACAGAGAGCACAAACAAATTGACACAAAATTTAAGTGGTTATTAAAATACAAGATTGCCTAGTAAATGCGGTAATGCTGCTACTTGCGCACTGCTGACACACTGCTCGGCAGTGGAAGGAGACTACGGGATTTTACACTATTCAGGTACTAAAATGCGATGCTACAACTCTCAAATACTATTATACGCCCGAAATTTATGAATCAGACAATGCAAGCACCAAAAACACACAAAGAAATTAAGAATTACACTATGTAACAAATAAGTGAGCTAGGAGTATGCGACTTGCTGCTGGCAGCTGCTTATCCAACGGAGGCAGGGAGCACACTGGCTGTGACCAACCGACACTGGCCATTCAAAACAAAAACAAGACAGACGACTACGCGAATTTACACTATTCAGGTACTAAAACGCGATGCTACAACTCTCAAATACTATAATACGCCCGAAATTTATGAATTAGACAATGTAAGTACCAAAAACACGCAAAGAAATTAAGAATTAAACTACGTAACTTGATGTTACCTATGCAGGTCCTGACAAGTCGGAGTCCACTGAACAAATAAAAAGAAGAACTGTTACATGTGGGGCAAAGAAATGAAGTTGGACAAAAAAGAAGCGATAGCAATAGCAAAGACATGTAATTAGTACTCACTTTTGCACTTCTTCCTATCCTGCCAGGAGGTGCTGCACGATCTTGGCTACTGCGGCTGTTGACGTTTCATTATCCTTTCATTAACTAAGACTGGCGAGCTACTGCACTCGCCTTGTATGCTCTACATGCAGCGTTCCTGCAAATTTCTAGGTGGGAGTAGGGGAAATTCTTTGTTCTTACTGGCTGTCACCAATATCCAGGGAGAGTAATGGGGTAGAAGCCTGTAATTTCACTATTTCAGTCGCCTGCTGATGGCACTTTTGTGAACTATGTCAGTCGATCTGGGGTTGTTGAAGAGCACACATTCGTCTGTTAGGCATATTGACTGCCTAGTTCAAAAACGGTAGACAGTTCCATCACAAACAGCCGTCTATACGAGTTGCGAAATGTATCTTCAAGCCATCTGGCTGCTTCACCATTATTTTCTGGGATGTTTTCTTCTTACGCTCCTCCCAGGTCCGGATTTATAGGGGGTGGGGGTAAAATGGATTGTTTGCCCCGGGTGGCAAATTCAACGGAAACCAAATTAATATTATCGAAGAAACGAACCTTGTTTCACAAAACGCCACGTTGGTCTATCGATTATTCATATGATTTTGAAACGCATCCCTGTTGATTTTAGAACATTTTTGAATACATTCTAAGTTGTTTCCTGAACTAATAATAAACTGAGTTTTGAATGTGTGCATAGTGTACGTGATGTGTCTGTGAGGGGAATCACCATGGCATCTAGAAGTAAAAAAACTTTCCCACAGACAAAAGGGGACGGGTCTATACGATCTGAGCCGAATAAACCCGAACGGGTGAATGCCAGTCACTGTTTGTTTGTGTGGTTGACTCGGTGTGCGAATGATAAACATTGTTACAATTATTAGCGAAATCCATAGATTCAGTCTACCAGAGTGGAAATAAACGACGACAGGTATAACAGGCAAGAAAGATTACATATTATCGTCTCGGTGTATCCAAGCAAATGAAAGTTTGACAAAATTTTTTTGCCTGATCGCTGCATGACTAAAGGCCTCCGGTTAGCAGCTCTGCTAAATTCTGTTCTCGGAATAGCGCGGAAAACGCGTTGCACGAACGCGTAATAACGCCTAACCGGAGGACAAACTCGGGATAACTAAATCGGTGACTCTGGCAGGGTTAGTGAAGTTAACCGAAAAATAAATTTGGACAATGGCAGGAATAGCTACAGAGTTAGCGATGACAAGATTGTTTGTTAGAACGAGGAAGGAGAAGAAACGGGGGCATCGCACAAATTAAATGAAAGTAGATGACGTTTCCAAATTTATATAAAAATTTCGAACCACTTTTCGATCTCATGCTCGAGAAACTTGAGCATATGAATGAAATGTGAAACTATTTCCTGACATAAAACTTTTTGTTTGTGGTAGGCCTAATAAGCATTTGAGATTGGTACTTTGTTAATTATATTCTGTCGTGTTATTTATGTAAATGAGACTGTCTCGCTTATTTGGCGTGTGTTACAACTGTTGCAATATTAGAAAGACCTATTTCGTTTTATCTAGTACACAGTAACAAAATAGACGTAATCAAATCGAGAAACCACAGTAGTTTTGGGTACTATTCGCATTAACAGCTTTTTCAGTATTAGATAAGGACTTATTGATTTTTCACGTTGTAAAACGTCTGACGAACTTTGATGAGGTAGCAGATTCTTTCGCAGAAAGGAAAGCAGTCCGTATAAAACTGTAGCAAGATTAGAGAGAAAAAATGCTGGGAACTAACGACTGTTCGTACTGTCTTGCTTGTCTCTAGTCTGTACTGGTTTTATGTTTCCTGTATTTAATTTTATCTCACACAAAAGAGAAAGTTATTAGCTAATAGGCAATAACGAGTGCAAAATTTCTGAAGAGTTCTTATTCTCCCGGTCACAAATTATCCCATCCACTATTAATTGTGAGTTTTTTTTTTTAAAGAGGAGTTGGGTGTCAAACCAGCCCCGTGGGAGCAGAACAGGCACCACAAGGCATTTTAATTTCCACTATACTGAATATAGGTTTGATGGCTTCCATTACAAAACATACACCTTCGAATTCCACAGAGTGAAATACAGTGACGTGCGACAGAAGAATGCTGTGTAAAGAGGCGTGAAACTGCACTGTGGCACACTTTATGTCTGACATTTCCTAGAACAAGTATATGAAATTCTTCACAAAGGTGTGCCCCAGAAAATGAACATGTTTTTCAAAAATCGATTTTTTTTTAAAATTTTGTCGTCCTGCCTCAAACTCTCAAGTGGTGGAGAGGGGGGGGGGGGGGAGGGGGGCGCCACTATCATGTTTTTGCACCGGTTGAGAAATATCGTAGATCAGAATCTGGCTCCTCCACTATCTTTCCTTCCCATTTCTCATGTAGGAAGCGGAGGACTCAGTCCTCGGTTAAATGCCTACTAGTATTACAGTTATTTAAGTCTTCTCTGTTCAACACATTTCATCAACGAATCACATTGCGAACGTTTACCACCCAAAGCTTGAATTTCCGAGCAGGATAACCCTAAAAATAGCTACAGTTCCTTTTACTCCAACAGCTCAGCACAGACTGAACGATTTTTCCCAGCAGTTTTTTCTAGGAGGGTAGATAGAGGGGAGGAAAGGAAGGGGAGTGGAGAAGTGGGGGGGGGGGGGGGAAGGGGGCTAGGGGTTTCGCTGAGGAGGAAGGGGTAGGGACCCCCCAATGGGCTGGAGACTTCCCAGAGTGAGAAGGGGTAATTAATTGATCAATTTTATTAATTGGTCATTATTTTGATAGCAATTTGATGCCAAAATTACGCTTGATGAGCTATTCCCACTACATACTCGCTGAACTTAGCAATTAAAATTTTAATTGTTATCCTTGTCCGATGAATTGTACATATTGTTTAGTTTAATAGTTTTTGAATGTTTGAATAAATGAATATGTGATAACGAGAAACAATTTTTTCCATGTTTTTGTTATAAGAATTCGGGTAGTTTTGGTTTCTGTTGGATAAAATCCTTCTAAATTCAATTTGATAAAGCAAATAAGACAAAGAAAATATTCCAAATGACTATTTTTATTAATAAAGTAGGCTGGGGGAAGTTCATGTCGTCATTTTTCCTTGTGAAGTGGGGCCCAGAAGAAAAACGTTTGAGAACCACTCTCTTAGAGCAACATTACATTCGGATAGAAAAGGACGTGGCCATTTTTTAGCGTTTCTCACTTTTTATCCAACGCAGTTTTCCTGCAGACACTAATTGAAGTGCTACACCGAAGCAAATTTCTGTGAGTTTGTCCGAATCCAACACCTTTTTCAAGTTTTTGATGCTTAGCATCTTTCGCATGGGTTTTCACCAGCAGCAATTCAGCTGTGAAAACAAATTTCCACAATACCCACTGTGCATAAAAAACACCGTATTTAACGGGTCCAATCCAGTGACGGAATTCTGGATTTTGTTCCCGTTATTTTCGGTACCGTGTTTCTGTTTTCTGTGTAGCTGTTCCGTTGACATTTCGCCCCTCATGTCTTTTTCTGTTTTTTCGGAGCTGTACAGCTTTTTCTCTTGCCTGTTTCCTTATTTCCGAAGTTACGCATTTGGTAAATAGTATTTCCGTCATAGTTTTGAACTGTAACATCCCTACAGGAACTCACGACTGGTATTTGGACTGATAGTATGAACGCCCAAACGAAAGCCACGATGTGAAAGGAACTGACAATAATTTTTGTTGCATTAGGTCTTGTTGACTGTGTTATTGCAGAGCACGATTGAAATGTCTCCGCGAATTATTTGTATTCATTTCAATTGCTGTGACAAACGAGACTGGGGAATTGTCGTATGTTTAGACAGTATCCTACAACGTACTACTGCACATCGTCCAAGCTTTCAAATTATCGTATGTCCCCACAATTATGGTACAGGTTGACATCCCTGATGTACAGAGACGAAACTCTATGACGTTATGACGTTAACTCGTTGGTTACGGCGTTCAAAAATGATTTCTCTGGAAGGGGAACATTTTGGCGCAATTTCTGTATCCAGTTGCCGTTGTTGGTCACGCCTTCCGAACAATAGGCATTTAATCAGTCTTTGTATTTCTGCGAGGGAGGTAAGCGCAGGTATAGCTCAACATAATTTTTATCACTATAATTTATTATTACGAATTACGTAAGTAACTTTTTAAGTATTTTCAGTTCGTGCGAGATTAAAGGAAGCTACTTTACTTCAGCAGTACTATTATGAAACAGCATGATGCTAATGCAGATGTTTGCAAACTCATTGGGAAACTACTTCTCAGAATATTTTTTGTAATTATTCTGTAATAAGTAGACCTACTGGTAAATGGAATTCTGTGCTGTTACAGGTACAGATGAAATTAACAAGAAGTTATGAAGCATTGATCACTGAGAACTGTAATCCAAAATTAATCGCTTAGAAATTACGTAAGTAAATTACTTTTAAGTGAAATATGTTCCTGCCAAAATTCATAGCTGCATAGGTCTCTGATTTGTTAAAATTTTTCTTCGCAATTTTTCACGACCTATTCTACAACCTTATTCTTTTGGTTTTTACAGTCAAAAATATTATTTTATTTTATGGAAATCGGTAACTTTGACCTGATCTTGAGACCGAAAATCTGTAGTGTTTCACCTGCTGGCACTGTAAACTGCTAATTATGTAAAATTATTGAGTAGTTCTGCTGTAGTGCATAACCGGAATAGTGTGATCACAAGATAACGCGCAGCTTGCAATTTTTAACCAAAGGTTGAGTAGACTGAAGTTAATGTAGGAATGAAACTGTCATGGCTGCCAAAGCAGTTATCCAACAGCTCCTGTAGTGACCTTTAGTTGGACTATTTTTTTTTTAACATACTGTAATGTAATCGAGATGAAGCCTTAAGCGGACAAATTTGTGAGCGATATGCAAATTGCAATGTGAATATTAATAAAATAGTACAGAAGTGAAAACTACAGGTAGTGGTACAACAATATAAGAGGAAAAGAAGCCACTTAAAAATTTTAGCGTTCACAATGGGGTGAAACAACAGCAACTCACATGAAAGAACAACCTTTATATGTATTGACGATAAGAGTCTATGTAAAAAAAAAAAAAAAAAAAATAGTTCTTTTCCCCATGTACTTTGCGTACTGTATATTCTGTTCAGAATGTATTTCACATCAATTCTTTTATTTATCACCATAAAGGAGGATTGCTTTGCTCCCTTTTTTGGACAGTTTTTCAAACAAATGCTTGTAACGCATGGTAGTTTTGTCTACTAAATTTTGAAATTGAGGTTAGTCTATTCTAAACCAGTGTAAAAGCACAGTGCAATGGTTAAGAGTGGGAAGCTAAGTCAATGGAAGGTAGGGGTGCGGGGAATAAACAGATGAGTGGTGAGAAACAAGGACATGTTGTAATGCCAGTTCCCACCTACAGAATTCTCAGAACACAATGTCTGAGAGAAGAATCCAAATCGCACATATGGTGAAACAGGCTTCAAGGTCCCATCTATCATGTTGTAGAGCATGCTCTGCAGCAGGATATTGTGTGTTACCAGTGTACACCGTCTGCCTATGTCCATTTATTCTGACTGATAACTCCATGGTAGTCATATCATTGTAAAAGGCTGAACAGTATTCACATAACAGTTGGTACACGATGTGTGTCTTTCTTAGGTGGCTCTCCCTTTGTATACTGTATGTTTTCCCATTTACAGGGATAGTATAAGTGGTGTTAGGAAGGCGCATAGGGCAAGTCTTACATCCTTCACATGTCAGATGTTCCCTTCCGTACAGACTTGGCATCTGAGGCAAATGTATTTGTCTAGATGCAGACTCCTTACAGAAATACACCGAAAAAAAACCTAGAAATACACCTCTTGTCACTCATTATCCAGGTCTTGAGTGCATTCAGGTTGACCACAGGTTCTGGAAATCAGGGAATTTCAAACATGTCAGTGATATAAGCGAAATTTTGAAAAAAAACTGTGGAAATATCTCGTTTTTGTCTTAGTGGATGAAATGGTTGGTTTACTGAGATGCAGCTGACCATGTGTGCCGCTTCCCTAGTCCCTCATTACTATTGCTTCTGCCCTCCCTACTACTGCCCTCGGCTTGCAGTCAGTGCTGTGACCACTTGTCGTCATTAGCCTAGCAGCTGCAGACAAGAGGCAGGGAGGTGCGAGGAGTGGTTTGTTTGGATCTGATTCTCAGAGACTGCAGATGCTGTGGCCAGATACGGCAGTCATGTGTGCATGAGTCGTGTCTGAGTGATTATGTGTATGAACTCGTTTCTGATAGAGACTATGGCCAAAAATTTAGTTGTGAGAGTATGACTGTGCATGTCTGCGGATCATCAATAATATGTACAGTGAGTTCCTACATATCCTCATTATTACTGATTCTCAGAGTATTTGCATAAGTTATCTGTTGCATGGATTGATCATTGCGGTCCCATTTCACCAACATGCGTTCTGTGGCTCCTGAATAGTTGGCCACAGTAGTGGATTTCTGTGACAGGCCTAAACGGCAGGCTATTTCTACGGGTGTCTCTAACAGATCAGGCCTGCCGATCTGAAGCCCTAAGTTTCCCACTAATGTCCTTGTCCTGCTCATCAGATCTGATCTCACTGACCTACCCGCAGGCCTCGTCTGTTTGTGTGTGGCGTAATGCAGCGGATTTTCGTGGTTTGTTCGAGGACCCAGGACTGCAGTGCTCCTCAGCAGGCCTGAGGCCACGGGCAATGGATTCAGAAATTGCGACTGTCTCACCGCAAGTATGTCGCAAAGTGTGGTGTTTTATAGACATTTTATTTATTCTAGTACATTTTGGCACTTCAGAAGTGGTTTATAGCCTATATTAGAAAGTATGGGAGATAAGAAGAAGAAAGTTATGTCAGTCGCTGGCAGTTTGTACGCTATGTACTCAAGTATTTCTCAAAAGAAAAATCACATAATACCTCTAAAGTAATAGATGTAACATAGTGGTAATAACCGATAATAATAACATAGTAGAACCAGAGTTTTATTGGCAGTCACCTATATTATTGGTTTACACAACTCTTCCCCACTTATACACTTCTTTCAAAGGACCTACTTTTTTCTGAGGTTATTTCTGAGATCAGTAATGGTATTTTAAATCTGCCTTGGAAATGCATATTTTTATCACCAGATCAGCGGTCTTTATGAAACACATAGGCTGTACCATTTGGCTTTCTTTCTCCATCTAAAAACAGTTCATTAAAAAAGATGTTGATGTTAGTACTTAAAATTTTTGTGGAAATTAGGAAACACCGTCTGCTTGCAAGTTTTATTTGGATATTTCCTCATTTGGCACTATCGCTTCTTGTACCATAGCTGCAAAGATGGATTGTCAACTTCCATCTCAAAATCTGTGAGAGAAAAATGCTAAA
This sequence comes from Schistocerca serialis cubense, assembly GCF_023864345.2. Lineage (NCBI taxonomy): Eukaryota > Metazoa > Arthropoda > Insecta > Orthoptera > Acrididae > Schistocerca > Schistocerca serialis. The sequence goes on from NC_064640.1 coordinate 531,851,725, forward strand.
ATCGTCTGTAAATAGGAAATATAAGGGAATTTCACTTGGGGATACTTGTGGCAACCCTGGAATTAATCAGCTACTTTGACAAGGCTATGAATTCCTAAAATCATGCCCTGAGAGAAGGTCCATTCAGCCTGAAGTTTTGCTCACCACACCTAGAATAGTCTATTTTGACCTTTCCCCAAATATCCTGGTCAGAGCCTATGCTCCTTCTGCACCCATTTCTCTACCCTATGGCTTCTACCTCTGTAACTGTTCCCAATTTAAGACATCCCCTACGCTTCCTCTTATCACCACCTACACCACTCTTGTAACATACGCTGTCAAAGTACATATCTGCATCTCTGAAATGACACATGTAGTGTACCAGCTATTATGTAAACACTGTTCAGGCTTTTACATTGGTATGATTACCATCAAGTTATCAATCAATATGAATGGAGATAGACAGAGGGTGTACACTGGCAACACACAGTAACCTGTTGCAGAGCATCCTGTACAACATGACAATCATGACATCAGAGCCTGTTTCACCGCACATGCAAACTGGATTCTTAACCCAGACACTAGCTTTACAGGACTCCACAGGTGGAAACTGGCATTGCAACATGCCCTTGGTTCTTGCTACCCACTTGGCCTTACTTTTTCTTGTCACTAACTATTGATTTCTTCACTCCCTTTTAGTTTTCTATATCTTTTATTTTGTGACCTGTTTATTTTTCCCTGACCCTCATCTGCAGCATGTATAATGCACTTATCTTTCCACTCTTATTAACAGCTGCACATTGTTTAGTCAGTAATCTCTGTCTTGCTTATTACCCTGCCTTCCGCCTCCAAGCTCTTAGGTTTTCAAATCTCATTTAGCGCAGTCCCCAGAAATAAATATTTCCTCCTTATCCTGTCCAATAAGTCTCTCCCAAACCGATGTTCTGAGCAACTTTTACAAAATCTCTACATTTTCTAAACCTATCCAGTCCTTTTTCTTCATCCCTCTTCAACCTTTCTGCCAGAAGAGAGAGCCACTGGTTCTCAAAGCTTGCAAAGTTTGTTGACCTTTACGTGTGTCTGCTCTCCTGCTGCCACTTGGTGAGTCCATTTTTTATCTATCCACTTACATTAGACTTCTCCACATATAACATGAATATTGCCACTTGACTAGCTGGATAAAAATATTTTAGAATTGAAAGAATCCTGCTCTGAAAGTTTTCTTCCAAAGGTTAATTTTGCTATTTTTGTGAAATATATTTACTTTCAGGTCTTCTATGGAATACAGAAATGGAGAGCAGTATCTCAGAGAAGGAGTTTTGTGACATTACTACTGATTGTAATGATGGTACTGTTAAATCTGCAACAGATATTATGTGGGACGTCACCTTATTTGGTCATAAACTGTGAGCTAACTGGGAGAGAAGGATATTTGAGTCTATATTTTCATCTAGTTTCTGTGAGTAAAGTTAATCTGTATGCCAGTATTGTTAAAGTATAACAAATATGATAACTTTTTTACTGTCACAGAAACCATATTTTCGTAAATTTTTGCAGTATTTGTTTCCTCATTTATTTACACAAAGCATCATAATGTGCATTAATAATGTCATCAGGAACACTGACAACATATCATTTTGTTCCAAACTGTGTCCCAGTTATTTAATGGCAATTTAATAGAAAGGATAGATTTCTACTAACCTTATAGTGGAGATGTTCAGTCACAGACAGGTATAACAAAAAGACAACTAAACGAGTAAGTTTTTGGCCAATCAGAAATAGACAAAACACAACCATCCCCCCCCCCCCCCCCCACACACACACACACGGACACCAACCGTGAGCAACAGCTCATGATGGGAGAAGCAAATGGTGGTTGTAAGTAGGAGGCTAGGGTCAGGTTGTGGACAGTAATGTACTGCTTGTGTGAGCATACTGGGACGTAGTGGGGAGGGGGTTGACAGTGAGGTGCAGACAGATGGTTAGACAGAGGCTGAGAGTGAGCGAGGAAGTGGAAATGGAGAGAAGTTAAAAGACTGTGGGTGCGTTCGTAGAACTGAAGGCTGTGTAGTGTTGGAGTGGGAACAGGGAATGGAATAGGTGTGTGCAGGGCAGGGACTAATGAAGGTTGAGGCCAAGGGGATTATGGGAACACATGATACTGTATATTGCAGGGAGAGCTCCAGCGTGTGCAGTTCAGAAAATCTGGTGGTGTTAGGATCCAGATAGTGCAGGCTGTGAAGCAGTCATTGAAGTGAAGAGCACTGTGCTGGGCAGTATATTCATCAACCAGGTGGTACAGCTTTTTTTGGGCAAAGATTGTTAGTGACCATTCATGCAGACACAGATTGTTGGTTGTCATGTCCACAGAGCACACAGCACAGTGGTTGCAGCTTTGCTTCTAGATCACATGACGGCTTTCACAGCTAGCCCTGCCTTTCATGGGATACGTGATGTTTGTGACCAGAATGGAGTAGGTACTGGTAGGAGGGTATATTGGACAGGTCTTTCATCTAGGTCTTTTATATGGATATGAGCCATATGGATATGAACCGCTTGGGGTAGGGAGCTCTAGTGGAGTAGGGATGGATGAGGATATTCTGTTGGTTCAGTGGGCAGTGGAATACTGTTGTGGGAGGTGTGGGAAGGATAATGGTTAGCACATCTCTCATTTCATGACGCTGAAAGAGGTAGATGAAACCCTGGATTAGAATGTCATTCAGTGCTCCAGTCCTGGGTGGTTCTGAGTCATGAGGGAATGCTCCTTTGTGGATGGATGGTGGAACTTGGGAAGGTGGTGGGTGATTGGAGAGATAAGGCATGGGAAATCTGTTTCTGTACAAGATTGGGATAGTAATTTTGGTCTGTGAGGGCCTCTATGGGACAGCTGGTATATTTTGAGAGGGACTGCTTCTCACTACAGATGCAATGGCCATGAGTGCCTATGCTGTGTGGAAGGGGTTTCTGGGTATGGAATGGATGGCAGCTGTCAAAGTGGAGGTATTGCTGGTGGTTGGTAGCTTTGATATGGACAGATGTGCTGATGTAGCCATCTTTGAGGTGGATGTCAACATTGAGGAAGGTAGCTTGTTGGTTTCAGGAGGGTCAGGTGAAGCAGATGAGGGAGAAGGTGTTGAGGTTCTGGAGGAGTATGGATGGGGTATTCTCAGCCTTGATCCAGATAATGAAGATGTCATCAATGAATCAGAATGAGGTGAGGAGTTTGGAATTCTGGGTGATTAGTAAGGATTCCTCTAGATGGCCCATGAATAGGTTAGCATAGGATGGTGCCATGCACGTGCCCATTGCTGTAACATGGACTTGTTTTAAGGAGATGCCTTCAAAGATGAAGTAATTGTTGATGAGGATATAGTTGGTCATGGTGAATATGAAGAAGATTGTAGGTTTATAATCTGTTAGGCACTGAGATAGTAGCAGCAAGGTCTTGGGCATTATGGATGTTAGTGTAAAGGCAGGTGGCATCAGCAGTGTCAAGCAGTGCACTCTGTGGTAGAGAAACAGGTACTGAGGAGAATCGGTTGAAGAAATAATTAGTATCTTTTATATAGGCGGGTAAGTTGTGGGCAATAGCCTGAAGGTTGGTTGCTGTATGGCATGATCCTGTGCCAATCTACTCATGGGCCATCTAGAGGAATGCTTCCTAAACACCCAGAATATCAACACCTCTCATTTGGTTCTACATCTACATCTACATCTACATTTATACTCCGCAAGCCACCCAACGATGTGTGGCGGAGGGCATTTTATGTGCCACTGTCATTACCTCCCTTTCCTGTTCCAGTCGCGTATGGTTCGCGGGAAGAACGACTGTCTGAAAGCCTCCGTGCGCGCTCGAATCTCTCTAATTTTACATTCGTGATCTCCTCGGGAGGTAAAAGTAGGGGGAAGCAATATATTCGATACCTCATCCAGAAACGCACCCTCTCGAAACCTGGCGAGCAAGCTACACCGCGATGCAGAGCGCCTCTCTTGCAGAGTCTGCCACTTCAGTTTATTAAACATCTCCGTAACGCTATCACGGTTACCAAATAACCCTGTGACGAAACGTGCTGCTCTTCTTTGGATCTTCTCTATCTCCTCCGTCAAACCGATCTGGTACGGATCCCACACTGATGAACAATACTCAAGTATAGATCGAACGAGTGTTTTGTAAGCCACCTCCTTTGTTGATGGACTACATTTTCTAAGCACTCTCCCAGTGAATCTCAACCTGGTACCCGCCTTACCAACAATTAATTTTATATGATCATTCCTCTTCAAATCGTTCCGCACGCATACTCCCAGATATTTTCCGCTATCATATAATCATACAATAAAGGATCCTTCTTTCTATGTATTCGCAATACATTACATTTGTCTATGTTAAGGGACAGTTGCCACTCCCTGCACCAAGTGCCTATCCGCTGCAGATCTTCCTGCATTTCGCTACAATTTTCTAATGCTGTAACTTCTCTGTATACTACAGCATCATCCGCGAAAAGCCGCATGGAACTTCCGACACTATCTGCTAGGTCATTTATATATATTGTGAAAAGCAATGGTCCCATAACACTCCCCTGTGGCACGCCAGAGGTTCATTGATGACATTTCGTTACCTGGATCAAGGTGGAGGATACCATATCCACATTCATCCAGAACCTCAACTCCTTCTGCCCCATTCGTTTCATCTTATCCTCGTCAACCCAACAAGCCACCTTGTGTGATGTTGACCTCCACCTCAAAGATGATTACATCAGAACATCTGTCACTGTCAAAGCTACCAACCAGTAGTAATATGTCCACTTCGGCAGCTGGCACCCATTCCATATCAACTGGTGGCCATCACATCTGTAGTGACAAACAATCCCTCTCAAAATATACTGAAGGTCTCACTGAGACCTTCATAGACCAACCTCTCAGCCTTGTACAGAAACAGATTTCCCATGCCTTATCTTTCCAGGCACTCACCACCTCCTGAAGTCCCACCATTTGGCCAAAAATGAGCATTTCCCTTGTGACCTAGTACCACCCAGGAGGTAGAGCAACTGAAGGACATTCTAATCCATGTTTTCACCTACATCTTTTCATGTCCTGAAATGAGAAATATCCTACCCACTCTCCTTCTCACACCTCCCACATTGGTATGCCACTGCCCATTGAACCAACACAATATCATCGTCCATGCCTACTCCAGCTCGGCTCCCAACCTCTTGCCTCATGGTTGATATTCCCATAAAAGACCTAGATGCAAAACCTGTCCCACACGCCCACCCATCACCATCTACTTCTTATCAGTCAAAAGCATAAAGTATCCAACCAAAGGCAGGGCTATCTGTGAAAGCAGGTATATAGTCTACAGGCTAAGCTGTAACCACTGAGCTGCATTCTGCATTGGGCATGATAACCAACAAGCTGTCCATCTGCTTGAATTGCCACCAACAAACTACAGCCAAGAAGCAGCTGGACCTCCCAGATGCTGAGCATGCTGCCTAACACAATGTTCTTCACTTCAAAGACTGCTTCACAGTCTGCACCATCTGGAGCCTTTCTACTGACACCAACTTTTCTGAATTGGACAGGTAGGAACTCTCCTTAGAATGTGACCCACATTCCTGCAATCCTCCTGGCATCAACCTTCAATAGTCACTGTCCTTCAAACATGTATCCTATTCCCTGGTCCCACTCCAACACTAAACATCCAATTCTGTTCTTCCACCAATGCACCCACAGTCTTTTACTTCTGTCTATTTCCGTTCAATATCTCCTCCCTCTCCCACCCACGGTCTACCTTGCCATCTGTACATACCTGTCCTACCCTCTCCCCACCACGTCCCTGTACACTCAGACAAGTTGCACTTCACTGTCCCCCACCCCTACCCAACTGTCCCTCCCCCTCCTGAGCCCAGCCTTGTCCTTACCCCACTACCTAGCTGCTTCTCCCATTGTATGCTGTTGCTCACAGTCTGTTCTCAGTGGCCACAGAGAGTGGTCACGTATGTGTGCGAGTTGTGCTTGTGCGAATGTATGTGCATATTGTCTTTTTCACAAGAAAGCCTTTTAGCCAAAAGCTTAATTCTCTAACAGTCATTTTACTGTGTCTGTCTGCAACCCAACATCTCCACTATACGGTAACTAGCACTCAATCCTTTCATAATAATATCATTATTCTATCTACAATTTTCCAATTTTTTAGTTATTTAATGAAATGTCTACAGATCTAAGGGTATTAGCCTGATACCAGAGATCCTATTCATTGCTTTTGGAGTGATGTTAAAAGGAATATACAGTATATTTTACTCAACTTTTTATACAATCAGTATAAGGTTTATTTATATGATCATTATAGTGTGAAATAAGTATAGGCCTTTTTATGTAGCAGATTTGTTCTGTAACTGTATTGTTATCAGTTTTGCTGTCTGACTTAATTTAAAAATAACTCAAAGTCAATGACCATGATGAAAATTTTAGTTGTTATAAAACAGTAACTCACAGTGTTGCTCTAAAGTTAGGCGTGGTTTCGTGACATTAATTTAAAATATTGTTTTGCTACAAAAGAGAGTATTCAGTAGTAACTAATTTAAAATATTGTTTTGCTACAAAAGAGAGTATTCAGTAGTAACTAATATATGTACTCTATAGTATCCTTGTTTTATTGGAAACTGACAAATTTGCTTTCCATAGTACCTGAAAGAAACTGTTGTAAACTAACATTTCTCCTGTTTTTTGCTTTTGTTATTAAATTGTAACTTCAGCATTTGCAGATGGTGTAATTATATAATTATTGAATATATCCCAGCTCATGTACATTGTGTATGAGCCTAATAGCAGTCCCATCAGTCTCCTTTTGGTCAAGTCTTCTAGTTCTTGAAGCAATTTGACTGTTGTTACAGCACTCATCCAATATGATCAATGTAAATTGAGAGGAATATCAAATATCTTTATGACAATAAAATAGATTCAGTTTATGCGAATAATTTGGATGTAATGTAACATAAATAAAGATAGTGCCTATATAGTTCTGATTACACTGATCAGTAACTGAATTGATCACGGATGTCATGTTCAATGGATACTATTCCTGTAGCCATGGGAATTATTTAAGCATGGATTACAAGTCAGTGTTTCCATATCATGTGTTAGTTGTATGAGTGACACACAAATAGCAAATCACGAGATCTCACTGTATCTGATCATGGCCATGTAATTGATGCCAGCTGAAGAAGGCATGCTTTTGCAAAGTCTTTAAGGCACTAAGTTCTCAGCAAACTACTGTATCTGTTATTAGCTGTAAGGTCCTAAGTTTGCATAAAATATCCATGTCCCTCACTGCTTCCATAAACCGTGCAGTCTATTTCTGAACAGCTGTATAGTTCAGAACCATCTTTATATCACCCGGCACAGATGTTACAACACCACATGAGTATATATGCTTGGCACAAGGCACAAATATTGGTGTAAGTGCGTCAAACCCTGAAGCCAGGAGAACGGTAAAACTTAATTTGCATAATACACAGTACACCTTTACAAAAACATGTCTGAAATCATTTTGCAACTGGAGACTATTTACACAAGCACAGGTAATATAATTAGTATAATGCTTAGACAAGATGAAAGGGGAGGCTTGGTATGGTTGCTATCATCACTCACTTGCAGATAATGCACATATTTACTGACCATTTATGTTCACTCATTTGCTTCAGTATAGCTACATGTTGGGGAATTCACCACTCATTTTCTTCCTGAACTGTTTCAGATGGCACAAATGAAAACTCTGCCTGGCACCGGAGGTCACACAACTTATGTCAATTGAAGTGTTTCTGGGATCCTGCTAGCAGATATGTTCATACCTTGGCTCTCCAAGACCATTTGCTGTGAAGTGAAGTGATTCTCCATTAACCTCCACCGTCTTGTGGAATCCATCCAAATGGCACCTCCATCTTCACAATAAAGGATGACCCAGCACATTACTAAGACATCATCTGTCTCCAGTCGGTAATTAGAGTATTACTAAAATCATTAATGATATTACAAATAGCAGCTGTGTGGGAGAAGAGATCTGATCTTTTAATGACCTACATTGTGATAAGTATAGTACCGGTATTTGTATTACACCTCAATTTGGTAAAATTTATAGATGTCACATTACATTGCAGCAGATGTGCTGTGATAAAATATGCTGTTAGTGTAGATTGCTATAATGGTTGACACATAAGCAGATACTCAGAATATCAAATATAAAAGTTCAGAGTTCAGTCATTTTGGTATATTGCTTCTAAAAATAGATATCATAATTATTTTTCAGCCAGTGGATGAACTTCATGAAAGACACATAAGATATCAAATACTATGCAGTGAAGAGATTGTTAACCATATTGCACGATGTGATGCATATTTTTGCAGTCTAGGCACTAGGTTTTAGACTTTTATTTAATTTCTCACCTTCTGTACTAAAGCTGGTTGACCATGGAGAGAAAACATAAGATTATTAAGAGATTTATGATGTGCATACACATGGCAGCTACAATACCCCAATAGCTTTGGGCATGAAATTTTGCATAAGAAAGCTTTTCCACTTTCAATTGAAAATCTCAGGTACACCCCATTAGTATTCTTTAATTGCCTCACTCCAAATAGAAGATTAATTTAGTCATTTACATCATATATGAGTCTTTTTGAGGAATACTGTACTGTATGTGATAATAATGCAATCTGATGTATTTTGCATGGTATTCAAAAATATTCATATTTAAATATGATAGCATTTTGAAGAGTTTATGTGATATAAGTATATTTAGTTGTTTAGTAATAGATACACCTAAATATTTAACCTACATTAAGTACACCAGCAACTTGTAAAATACAATTCTTCTAGGGTATAGAGGGAGTTGGCCATATCTATTTATTGAGATTACTTTCAATTATAGCCCCACTATTGGTTAGGCCTGTGAAATTACTTGGTCTCTGAAAAGAATATTTTACTAGATCTGTAACTCTTTCATAAGCTAAAACTGGTTTTAAATAAGCTCATTTCAGAGCTAATGTGCTTATGAGCATAGTATTTGTTTCTGAACTTGTATGGAATAGTTAGGGGAGAGTGGGGTAATTGAGAACATCTGAGAGAGCACTGAAAGAAAACAAAGCCAAATAAAGTTACGAATACTTTTTATTACTGAAACTTTGTTTAAAAAAATCAAGCTTATGTTCATGAAGTCAATTTAAATAAATTTTCAACAAAAATCAAATATTAACAAAAAGACAGTACCTTAATGTCTGGGATTACCACATAGATTGTGGGATACCTATGAATGGTGTGTGTGGTAACCACAGACATAGACTAATCATCACAGATAAAGTCTCTTACATTTGTAGCATTTTAACCAACCTGCAATGGGAGAATCTTCATACATTTTGCACAAATTAGGCAATAATACTCATTCTCCATCACAGCTCCTTTACTGACCTTCTTCTTCATGTGTGGTACGACCTTTTCTTGAACCTTCATTGTAATGCCATCTTCTCCAAATACTTGAAAGTTCTTCACATCTTTTCTTACTCTAGTGGAACATAAAATCTTTTCACTGTCTTTCATCTGCTCATTACTGCTTTTCTTTCTTCTTTTTTTTCTAAAATATCTTTCATAGAAGAACTGGTTGTTATAGCTTAATGTCATTTTCTGACATTTTCTTTATGTATAGGATGTGACAGCTTGGGAACATTGGGCCTAACAATGAAGGGTTATCAGAAGCTCAAGGTGATAACTGCGATGGTTCTTAATTACTTATGTGCTGTGGGGTACTACATCCTGAAAATATGGTTCTCTTTGCTTTTGAAACAATCTGTTAAGTTGCATTTGGTGGTATCTCAACACATTTTTCCTCCAGTTTCTCTCCAGTAGCACTTCCTGTAATTCATTAAATGACAATGGTCCTTAATTTATAGTGGCACATAATATATGTCCTATCATCTCTTGTTAGTTTCAGCTTGGCTGCACTTGGTAAATGTTCCTCATTACAATTCCCAAACCCAGCAACTGTCTCTTTATTATCTAAGAACACAAAGAGAGCCTCCCCTTACATTCATGGAAATGGGCTAACCAATGCTGTGGTGTTAGAGACTGTTCCCTTTTCTCGTCGCTTAGTTCCCCTTACTAAGTCTATAACTGAGCGACTTGATCTCCAAGATGCTGAACATCCTCTTGAGCAGGAAGTTGTTTATCCATATTGTCAACATACTACCAATGCAAGTGTACAGTAAATGAATAAATGAAATACAAAATAAGAGGAAAGGACTGTTGAAAACATGTATTCACAAGCGCGCACACACACACACACACACACACACACACACACACACACACACACATAGCACTTCTGACACCAATTATATTTGTGCCAGGGATGGCTGGCTGCTGCACCATTGGTTATAATGAGATTTTCAGGATGGCTAGTTGTGTGCTGTGGTTCTCTGGTGAAGAAGGATTTGAGCAACCAAAGAAGGTGCAATGAAAATTATAGTTACTTCCTCCTTGGTGCCTGTTTACAATCACTGGCTTGGAACTGCATGTAATGATGGCAGGCAATATGATTATACAACTGCATCAGTTCCTGCTGCTGATTGCCCATCCTGCTTCTGCTGTTTTGTCAGACTTTCAGATACCCCAGTTGGGGAAAGTGTGGATGATGGCAGTTAGTGTGGGTGATGGCAGTTACTCCAAGACTGACAGATTGTATCACACTTCAGAGCCAAGAGTATAGAGGTCTTCTGCTGATACCCTGGAGTGAATAGAATCAGATGGAATCTCAGACCTCCTCTTGGTACAATGGCAAAGTATGGGTCTTCATTGTTAACGAGATGCTTACATAGCAGGCACCAGATGTGTCCCAATCGTAGTTGATATTTGTGTATCATCAGCATGGTGCTGAGCAGCACAGATCCAGCGTCACGTAACTTCCCAGCTCTTCAAATGCCATCAGGCTGTATGGGAAGACTTAAATATTGCTTCTCCCTGCTGAATTTGCTGTGGTGGTAACATTTGCCTGCAACACTAAGTAACCTGCAATAGAGGCAGTGGCAGGCAGACATAACTGACAATTGATAGGAGCTTCAGTACCTCCTGATGTATGACCTGGTTTTGTCACACAGAAGTCCATGACATGGAAAAGGTAGTGTTCCAATTAGCACGTGGGTCACTGACCAGGGCTGACTGACCCCAGTATGGCCTGATTACCATCCTGGAACTCTTCCTCTGGCACATACTTGCCTAGAGAGTTTCCAGAATTCAAAAGAATGACATACTGAAGTATACTAGATGCTTTGGTGTGACATCATGTGTGCTGGACAGCTGTAGAAATTGCTCATCAATATTTTATAGAGCTTTAGTTTTCAGTTACTTATTTAAAGTTTATTTGTGTTAATATTTGCTGTAATAGTGACTTATTAGTGGATTTTCATTAATCTCAGTCTTACTTCCTGCGTTATTGACTCGAGTGGTCTGTTATTCATGAGTGTGCTTACACCGTTCGTCTAAGCCTCATGCCTCAGTAGTGTGTTTACATTTTGCGGCATGCAGTGCAACTGTAGCAGTTATAAAGCTAAGTGTTGACAAACGTATTTGTGCACTGTTATACACTTATTAAATTTAATACTTTTCAGCAGCGTTTCATGCTGTTTGTAGCGAAATAATGATTTAATAAGCTTTCAGAAACATTCACTCGCTGTGTTTTTTGGAGTTTTCTGTGCTTTGAAGTCTTTTAGTAAATTTCGTGCTTTAGTTTTCAGCTGATGTTTCTTATTGTTTCTAGTGAAATATTTCAGTAAAATTTTCATTCAGTGTTTTAATTAACTTTGTTGAGTGTTCGAGTGGCCATTAGAAGTTTGGTTTTAGCTAACAATTTTGTGAAGTTTTGTAGGTATTGGTATCAATTGTGGTGTAGTAGTATTAGTACAAGGAGTTGCTTTCTTAGTCGACAGAGAATTTTGAGACCGCTATTGTTAGTTCTATAAACAGTTCTACTGGTGTAATTGAAATCTGGTAATGTAGACGTATAGTTTTTTTTTTTCAGTAAGTGTAAAATTATATCCATGAGTGAGAAGTGTGGGCTATGTCACAGGTTTGTGAGTAGTAGGTTACAGTGTGGGATTTGTTCAAAGTATTTTCACTGGGGGGAATGCAGTTGGGAAGCCAGTGGGCATCCTAGTGAGATCTTCTCCTGGGAATGCAGAATCTGTAGTAGAAATAAGTTGACAGAGGAGCAGGATCATAAGATCTGTGCCCTTCAGGTGCTGTTAATGATGTAGGTGGTGACCTGGTAGGAAGATAGCTACTCAAACTGGTGGTACTAATGCACATTTCGTGCAACTGTTTCAGTGTCATGATCAGCCTCATCTTAATGCGGCTGTTAGGTGCATTAACATGGGGCTCAGTAGGGTGCTGATGGCAGAGGGCATGGGTCACATCTCTGTGGTGCCAGTTGAGTCTATCAGTAGATCAGGTTTCACTTGCATGTCCTGCACCTCAAATAGGTATGGGAAGGGGAGGCTGGGAAAGCTTATAGGTGACAGTGTAGTGGGTGGTGGTGGGGTCACTCATGGAAAAATTTCACTAGTAGTTGGTGTTAGAGCTGCACCTTTTTTAGATTGAAGTCAGCTGATAGGTATACCTGCTTAAAGGAAGTCCCTCTAACCAGGGGCTCACCTTCAGAGGATGTAATGTTTCCAAATAGAGAAGGAATTAGCGTATTTAATCAAAGTATAAGACATAAAGTTAGTGAACTGTTTACAGATGTTGACTCTGTAATTATTGGTATATCAGAGCACCACTTAAATAATGTGATAATTCAGAGGCTTCCTTTACTAGGTTACAGATTAGCTGGCTATTTTTCACTGAGTTCCTTACGGGGTGGGGGAGTGGCTATGTACATGAAAAACAATATTCCTTTTGAGTTCATAGACATATCACGGCACTGCACTAAGCAGATATTTAAATGTTGTGCAGGGTCAGTTGAATTTAGTGAAACTAAACTTCTAATTGCTGTTGTTTATAGGTCCCCTAACTCTGACTTCAGAGCATTTCTGGTCAAGCTAATGAAGGTTCTTGATTCACTTTGTAGGAGGTACCAGAAATTAGTTATATGCGATGACTTCAATATAAATTTTGTATATGATGGTGCAAGAAAAAGGATGTTGGTAGATATCATAAATTCATATGATCTGATGCAGACAGTGTTTTTTCCAACTAGGGCGCAGGGGAACAGTAGCACAGCCATAGACAATATTTTTACTCATTCTTCATTACAAGATGGGCATTCTGTTAGTAAAAGGGTGAATGGCCTTTCAGAACATGATGCACAAATTTTGACACTAAAAGGCTTTACTACTCAAACAAATGTCATATTTAATTACAAACTGTGTAGGAAAGTTAATCCAACAACAATACAGAGTTTTTTAAATCTTGTCAAGGAACAAGAGTGGCAGGATGTTTATAGTGCAAATAACATAGATGATAAATATAATGCTTTCCTTAACACATTTCTGATGCTCTTTGAGAGTTGCATTCCATTAGAACATTCTAAACATGGTACTAGCAGTAATAGGCAGCCCAGATGGGATAAGTTATGAACCCACTGTGAGCACTTCTGACATGTAATCAAATCCTTGGTTGAAGAGTAATATAATTCCTCACAGTATATGAGACATTCCATCTTCGCCATCTTTGGATGTTTCATTTTCTGTAGAGTCAGTTTATTTTTCTTTTTTTTGGTTTTCCTAGATTGAAGATCTTCCACTATTACTTTCACTTTCTTCTTCTCTTCTCAAGCAAGCAGCCTGATCTGTGCTCTGTTCTCTTTAGCTTACTTAGCTTCCATGGATTTTTTGACCACTTCTTGCAGCAGATTCTTGTAGGCACATAGGGTGAGAATAGCAGTTTTACCTCTCTTTCTTGTTATTTGTTTCTTCCTTGGTGTAACTCTGGGTTTTGGTGTAACATTTTCTGGCTAGTGATATGTAATTTACATAATATATCATATAAATTTATCATTAAGTAAGCAGAAAACAGTCATTATGTTCTAAAAACTCACACAGTTTTGTTTCTCTTGATGATTGCATTCTTCTGAATAGTCCACATCTGGAGATCCAAATGGGGGCCTGTGTTATCTATGGAATACTTTACCAAAGAGAGTACCATCTTTTAACCATAAAATAGAGCGCATGCACTGAGAGAAAATTATGGCTGTAGTTTTCCCCTGCTTTCATCTGTTCACAGCCTTTTGACCATATTGGCTGGTGTTACACGGCCAGAAAAATCATCCACACTGTTGCTCCTGCAACAATTGAAAAGGCTGCTGTCCATCTTCAGGACCCACATTTTTGTCTGACCTCTCATAAAATATCCAGGCATTGAGGCTGCACCTGCGGTACTGCTGCCTGTATTGTTAAGTCACTTAACATTAACAAAACACAAGTAGGCTTGAGATATTGTTATATGAGCCATATTGTGTACCATTCTATTTATTTTACTTAAGACACCTATAATACAAGATTAGCCACATTATTCCTGCAGGTATTCAGACTTTTCCAAAAGAGATGCCTTCAGTTTGACTTTTAAAACCTGCAGTTTGTCACAATAGGCTTCAGCATGTATGGTATCCCACTGAAAATATACATAGCAGTTTTTTAAATAGTATTTACAGATGTTATCCCAGCAAAACATTCTACATACTACAAGAAATAAGCAGCTACTTGACTGTACATGCTTTTTTATTTTTTGTTTGTTTAGAAATAATATTGACAAGTCATAATATTGCTGATTATTTACTGACATAAAGTATGTTGTAAGGACCTGATACACCCACTTTCCCTGTTGAGCTAGGAAAGCTTTTCTGGATGACCTAGGCGGGATCCCTCCCTGATGCAGAATGAGTAGTTAATGCAGACATTTAACATTATTTATGAATCCTTTAACCAGAATGATTTGTAAAGCATGTACTATAAATTGCCAAATAGTAAGAAACAGCTTTTGGGTCAACATGGAGGACAAATACTTATCAAAGTACTACTACACAGCTAGAGGATTTCCAAAATTCACCTAAAAGTATACTGATGGTTATGGGGCGTAATATACCCAATCAGCTATGTTAATTAGATGGTTATCATCAGACAAGTTTCGGGCATATTACAGCATTAAATTAAAGGCTGTAGTAATAAAAGTGTCATATATTTGGCATTGGAACATTTAACATGTCCATTTTTTTCTTAACAAATTGATACTGGAACTTAGTTTTATTCTCAACAGTTAAACGACTGACAGTTAAGATGAATTGTTCTATTAAGAAAGCAATGTACTTTTCTGTTTACTAAAGCCCTGTCCTATAATGAAGCCATTTTTGTGAAGAGCCTTGGTTTGCTCAGAAGTCTTTCATAGTAAGGACTGATAAACGCTGATACCAACTGTCGAATCATTTCAGTAAATCACTCATCTTAAAGTATCATTTAAAATTCTCCTTATAATGTAGTTTTACATTTGCTGGATCCAACAACTACCCAAATCCCTTATGAAACACAAGAGGTAATCTTAGTCACACAGTTCTAAGGAAGAGATGAATTTACAAAACTCACTTATGTGGCACATACACACATGTGTGATCCCCACTTACATACAGTTTGCTGACTAAATTGCATGAAACTGGGGGGACAAACATAACATAATTGTATCTATTTGATATTTCCCTACTTCTGAGAAACATAAATATTCATTTATATTATATGCTACAACCACACAAGCTGTAATTCTTATAATTATCATCATAGGACTCAAAAACTGTCAGACGATAACAAGACAGCTTCATGTCTTGAGACGTCTTAAAATAATGTTATTTGTGTAATGAACTTCAGCTGATATGTTATAGCATGCATTGCATTATAGTATCAAATTATGTAGGACCAATATATCTGCTAATATCGTGGCTAGGTGATTTAATGCAACTTTTGCATTAGGAACAGATTCCACAAATCACACATTGCTTTTCTTATGTAAAATGGTTTCCATCAGAGGGTAACACACAATTGTTAGGTATTTTTCCTATTACACATGAAACTATTAATTGAAACATTGTCACTTTCTGATGAGAAAACTAAATAAGTACTAAATGACAGTGGGCAAAATAACATAAAAGAAATATCCACTTCAGTGCCATTGCTGAAAATAGTAACAATTACAGAAAAGTTTCTGTGTCAAAATAATTTTGATATTCTTTATTGAAATCCCTCAATACATTACTTTTTGTGCATGTAGTCTTCAAGTAAATTGTGCAACACAGAATCAAATGAAACATCTGGCATTCCTGTGGGTCATTGTCTCACATTCTTTTCAGTCTCCATCAGGCATTCAAGTATGAGGATTCACGCATGGACTATTCCTTGCTTCAGTCGCTCTGTGGAGCTCTTACTCCTGGCGAAAGTTGGCCTGATGTCCTTTCCCATTTCTTCAATAACTGCAATCAACTGGGCGTACTTGGACTACCTGGGAGGCACTGGAGGAATGACTGGGTGCTGTCTGAGAACGTTGGCTGTGCTACCCAGGGCTGTGGCAAATGCTTCTGGAGATGACATAAGATCAGCTGGAAGTGTCATTGTTGATGGCAAATGGTTTTGGCAAGTGGGGAGCTCTCAGCTCTTGTGCGGCAAATTGAGGAGCTCATTAAGTGGGAAGTAGCAGATCTGATCATGAAAAAAGAAAATGGCTGGGAGAGCAGTTTGCTGACCACATGCTCCTCCATATCCTAATCCAGTGATGCCTATATGCTGAGGATGAAACGGCAGTCGCTCGGTACTGGTGGGTCTTCCAAGAAATGTTTGGATGGAGCTTAGGAGAGTTTTTTTCTAAGAGTACCAGTCAAAGTTAGCCTTCATTTTGAGAGCTCCTGTGCAAGTGGAACACTCATAAAAAAGTAGTCTGTGGCAATATCATATCCAGGTTTTTAAGATGTAAGGTCCACTACAGCTCTAACACCTTGATTCATTTTCATAGATCATTCTCCCCCATGCATACCTGCAATTTGAAATAACAGGGAGATTCATCATCACATGGAGTCTAAGTGTTTATGCTGTGTATAACTGACCCTGAATTGGCATTTCCCATGGATAACTACCAACTGCTCATCCACTGTCAAATGACTTCTGGGATGATAGTGTGCACAGCACTGCATGCCCAAAAAGTTATAAATATTTCTCTAAATGCACAAAATTGATCTATTTGTCTCCTTTTCTTTCTAGTGGTCATATTGCCAAATCTGATGCAATAAAGAAGTTAAGGAAACCTAGTTCTGAAAAATAAAGGTAGAAATATTTTCCTTTGGTACATGTGGTCTGTTAACCATAACATAGAAAATGAATCTCTTTCAGGTTTTAGTTCTCCCATAGTTAAAACGTGTCCTGTCAAAGCAAACATTTCTGTTGCACATGTTGGTAATCACTTATGTTTGTTAGAAAGATGAGTCACATTAACTGTCTCTGATTTTTGGTTTGTGCATTTTACAGTACTGTCCACTATTTTATGTGTAATGAACAATATGGAAGTCAACATAATTGAAGACACAAACCTGAAAAAGTTGTGAGATCACTAGATTTAGGCATAATATCCTGTTTCTGACACCTGCTTGGTTGTTTCTTCATTGATTACCATATCACTCCCTTTTTGTTGGTGTTTTTAGGTCTCTCCAGCATTTGCATCTTATAAGTGACTTCTTAATTTTCCCTTCCTTCAACTACACCTCCAAAAGTGCCCCGTTCTTCCACATTGTCTTCTACTTCTTAACACACAGACTCCACATCACTATTTCCTGGTTCTGATTCTGCTTCTATTGTTGATGTTACTTCTAGACTTCCTTCTTTGCAGAAATCATATGTTTTCTGTAAGTTTAGATTATTCGACACATTTATTTTACAGCACAACATGATATAGCAACAGAACTAAGGGAAATGACTAACTGAGAGAATTATTTGATTGAACATTTTCACACACAACTATGCCTTAAAATTAAAACATTCCTTTCAGAACCATGCCAACATAACTTTCTACAATATATGTTTCTGCATTTGTGTTTTCCTGTCACACAGGATCCCAAGCAGGATACCAAAGGACCTCAATAAACACTTCAGTTTTTATCTATTATGCAGATAAATATACTTTAAAAATTCAACAATGGTAGTGTTTAGTGGATGCAGTTTAACAATGTCACATAGTCTGAAAAATATAAACTATTTCAAACAGATACAAATAAGAAAATATATATGTTGGTGTCCTGCAGTATCCTACCTAGTATGCAGAAGGCAGAAATGTACTGAACCCAACCTAAGGTTGACCAGAATATCTCCATGTCATTTGTCTACACAGTGTGCTAATGGTAAACGAAACTGTATGTAATGAAATCTGCAACTATGAACAATCTCCCATTCTTCTTGTAGTACCCACAAAATATGCACATTCTCTTTCTTACAAATGATGTACCTTCCATCCACATTTGGCGCAAAGCTCAACTTTTCTTGAACTACTGTAGCCACATCATCAGTGTTGTTTGCACCTAGACAAGCGCGTACCAAGTTATTGCCTATGTTCTGTCTGGAAAGGTCCCTGAAGTTTGATGTATGGTATGCATCACCACAATAAAATTGAGAATTGAATCAGTGACATTTGTCTTTATGGATACACATGATACACAACCATTCTCATGAAACTTTCCTTTTCTGGATAATCATCTTTTAGTGTTTAGAGAATAATGCACTATCCTCTACTTACTTCAAATGTTTTTTTTTCAGTCCTTGCAGCTGCTATGTCCTCTTCAAAACTTTCATCATTCTACAACTAAAAACAGTCCAGCATTTCCTAAAATACAGGCATTATCAGTCAAAGTGGAAAGTGTTTAACATGCCTTAACTAGTTTCCTCAATACAAGATGTCACCATTGTGTCTTGACAGCATCTTATTGGTATTTTCTATGCCTCCTGTTGTCATTTCTATCTGACAAACACAGGAACATTGTGTTGAATATTATTCATTCACTCTGTGGATGTGCAGAACTGTAAACCTTTCTCAAAACATCTGTCAGTAGGCTATAGTGACTTTGTACCTTGTTGTCGCCTGTCTTATACATGTATGCACAAAAGAAGATTGCTGTTAGGTGCTCAGTATGCCTTTGTACTGTTTTGTCCCATTGAGAGCACCACACTTTTCATGCAACAATGGTGTTCTTTTTTTGTCTCATTAAGTACAACGACAGAGACAGATCAGTGGTTGTCAGATGCTAGATGTACTAATTGGAGATGCTTTTTCATCTGCATCAAACCATTTAGAGCTAATACTGGCAATTTTCCTACAGGATGAGGAGTCTCAGTTGGTGATTAACTGTGATGGTTCAGTCACTCAAA
Source organism: Schistocerca serialis cubense (assembly GCF_023864345.2). Lineage (NCBI taxonomy): Eukaryota > Metazoa > Arthropoda > Insecta > Orthoptera > Acrididae > Schistocerca > Schistocerca serialis. The sequence goes on from NC_064640.1 coordinate 531,871,126, forward strand.
TTGTGCTTCTTTTGGCAGAACTTTACTTGGTAGTAGGTGCTGAAAGAATTTATTACAGCTATATAGATGATGCTAGGCTTTTACCTTAGTTTCACAGTGCACTATCACTTCTGAAGTGTGTGCTGTTAGTAATTATAGTATCAGACCTGCAATACAACTGGACAAAAATATATTTGTTGCACAGTTGTGCTGCATTGAAATATCTATACACTAAACATGATGTAAAGTTAACAGGAAACCATATACGCTCATGGTTTTGTGTGTTCTCTCTATCTCATTAATTGGGCAGTGAGTGTATTCCTGTAAGCAGTATTCATGCTGCAGGGCCATATGAAGTATTCAGGACATTTTAGGGTAGTATGTGTCTTTTCTGATACAGTCTAGAATTTTTAAAAGCAAGATCAGGACTGGTAATGATTATTATCTGATACATTCACTTCCTTTGTGCCTTACTTGATTTTATTGCCTGTGTTTATTATAGATAAATCAAACACCATTACATTATTTTAGGGTATTTCTCAGATGGTGGAACTACTAGGTAATAATAGCAGTCACGATCACCCATGGCAGTACTGAACAGTGAATAGTTTCCAGTAAAATTCTTGTTTCTGCATTTTACTCCATATGTTATATATACAGTTTGCTAACACAAGTTCACTAGGAGGGTCCAATGCAATGTTAATACAGTTTTAGTTGCATCATTACATGGGTAATATTAAATACACTCATTGGCTCCAAAAACCATACAATTTGTGGATCACAGGTGGCAGATGTCGGTTCATTGTACTGAGTGGAAGTTGGCTGCAGAAAGCAAGTCAACAATTTACTGTTAATTCTTGTGACCCTGTGCTAGATTACACAGATTAAGTCAATACCTAATTGTGTCCATTGCACTCCACAGTTTATGAATGCAAAGTGAAGGAAAATAATGTTCATAATTAATAATTGCACTTTAAGACACAAGTTAACTGGAAAAAGCCATTCTACAAGCAAGAACTTTGCTGGGAATTTTACCAAAGGAGTACTACAAAATTAAAATATTTTTGGTATTCATTTAAAACTTATTCTGAAGGTTGGCAGGGCCCAAATACACCCAATGGCATATTTTGAAAACACTGTCATGATTAGTCAAATTTATGGCATATTAGAGGGATTAAACTGAAGATTATAGTGATGAAAGTGTAACAGATTTTACATAGATTCTTGTAACAAATGCATTTGTTCTTAGTAGATGACTTAGTTTTAAAAGTTAACTGTGAGTAACAGTTACAATAATGGTACACATTTGTTGTCTCATTGTTTAGGCACTGGTACCAAGAATAAAACTAAGAACAGGCTATTGATTTGTATAGCTGATTGTACTACTTGGGAGTGCTTTTCTAACTGCCCATAACAATTTAGGGCCAGTAGTGTGTATTTCCACATACATTAGTGCATTTCTCAACAAGGCTGTAGCCATGGTTACCTCTTACTGTTGAGCTACTCATATTCACTCACATAAGTATGTAGAAGACAGTATCCAAAACAAGGTAGGGACTTGTAGGGATTGGCAGAACAGGGGCTGTCAAGGAAGGTTTGCTGCAGAACCAAGACCAGGACTACCAGTAGATAGACATTATGCTTGACTGTTGTTTCATTAGCAGTGTCAAGACATATGGTTGAAAGGCCTCACTGTAAATTCTGAAGCAGCCACATCTCTCTGTGGCTCTTGTTATCAGTATTGTAAGTTCACAATTGTATGGTACATAATTTGAACAAGAACTGATGCTGGGTTCAACATCTAACACAGCTCACTCTACAACTTCCTTAGGTAACTTCACCATATCAGTGATGTGTCCTAGGATACTTAGGAGTTTCAACCAGTCTGGATGGGCTGCTGTATACAGCTGGATGTAATTTTTGGATATCCTGAAACCAGATTACAGTTGATTAACTACGCACAGCCAGGAACGCGTCAGACCCCAACTGATGTTGCATAAATGCTACACTAAAATTACACAGTGGCAGGAAGTTCCACAAGAACGGTGTTGTGCACTCTGGATTTATAGATTGATTTCAATGGTTCAGTTGTTAATGTGATTTTAGTGATGTATACTATACATCAAACTTCTGGGGCCTTTCCAGATAGAGAATACTATTTAGGCAATGGCTTGTCATGTACCTGCAGACAAGTAGTCAACACTGATGATCACATTGGAGGAGTTGCTTATAACAAGCCATGATTACAAAATTTCTAAATCAATCTAAATATCTGTTTTCGTCCGGGGTGAACAGATTGTGATTCCACATCATTTTTGGCAATGCCATTTTCGATTTTGATCATATGGTACAAAATTCATTGTGTTCATTAAAACACACTATACTGTGAAGTGTTTATGAAATGATACAGTTTTCCAAATGTTTTATAACATTTTTACACATTTTACTAACGTATTATGTAAATATATTTCAGTACAAAACTTTATCATTCTATAGATTTATTTCTATCATTTATAACTAAAGCCATGTAGAACTCATAAATTTCCAATTTTAATTTACATAATGGCATGTTAAATCTTATTATCCATCAAATTAAGTCAGTATTATATTTCAGAAATACATTTAATGTCTGTAAAACAGTTTGTTATAATATAATATTCTGATGGTATCCAACATCATGCATGGTATATTACACCACAAAACTTCTCTTGGAAACATGTTAGTAATATCAAAGTCACTCCAGTCTCATGTCATTGGTCAATGCCATGTTAACATCCAAGCTGGTTCCAGTGGCAAACAAACCACTATTGCTCATGTAGTCACCAGCTGTTGGTGGTGGAATAAACTGTGATGTCCATAAGCGTACATGTACTGCTTGTTGTGCACACAGTGTTCCCAATGTATGAGGCTGTGAATTCAATTGCAGACCTTACTGGAAGTTGTAAGTGCTACAAAATGGATTCACATTTTGGAAATCTGGATTGGCATCAGCTTCTTGCAACACATGAATATTTGTGTTGGACCAGCACTTGAACCCGCATTTCCCTCTTATCACAATTTTGGCTTTCTGAGCACACCTCCACAACCATTCTAAACTTCCATATGTCATGGAATGAACAAGCCTAATGCTTGCACATTTCATGATTCCTGTAAAGAGAAAAAAAATGTTTTTACCATCATTGTAGCACATCAGGGCATACATACACTAATGATGCTTAGAATGTCTGTGTTTATACAGTGCTCATATGTTCACATTAATGCATGCATGTCCAAAGGAAAAGACATTGCTCTAATGATCACAGTTGTGGTAAATATTATGAAGTGGATTTGCATTTTGTGAATCTCAACTGACATCAACTGTTGGCTACAGATGAAAATTTGCGCCGGACCAGGACTCAAACCCATTAGTGGTAGCATTATTCACTCTGGCTATCTAAGCAAGGCTGCATGACTGATACAAATTTCTATACATCATGGAGTCCACAACCCTTATGTTTGCACATGTTGTGATTCCTGTACAGGGAAAGACAAATGTTTTTGTCATCATTTCAGCCCATCCAAGCATGGATGTTTTTATCATTGTTTTAACCCATCAAGGCACACATAGAATGTCTGTATTTATGCAGTGACTGTATCTTGAAATTACAGTGTCCTTCATACATGGATGAGTGTCTGAAGCAAGAGACACTGTTCTGACGATTACACATAAGATAAATATTATGAAATAGATTTGCATTTGGCAAATCTCAATTGTTATCAACTATTTACATCAAATCAACATTTGTGTCAGACCTAGAACTGAACCCTTATGTCCCACTTTTCCCAAGTGGTCATCTTAACACAGACATTGCAACCATCAGTAATAAATCAGTGCCTCATTGGGCTAAAATGATGATAAAAACATTTGTCTCCTCATATGTGGGAGTCAAGAAATGTCCAAGCATAAGGGTTGTGCACTCTGTGTTGTACAAAACTTTATGTCAGTGCTGTAAGCAGGCTTGGATAACTGAAATGGTTAAAGCGATCACTTTGTTTTACGAAATTGCTGGCTTAAGTCAGCTAACCATTTTGGTAGTAAAATGTGTCTCTCTACTCAAACTCCTGCCAATGCATTTTGATACAGTGCCAGTCACCTGATGGAATGTGCTATTTAGTATACAGTATATGGTTACTGTTGCCTGTTTTATTACCCTAAATGTACTGTGTACTAATTTATGATTTGGTGACTGGTGACCCAGCCATGAGTTTCTCTGTTTGGGCCAGATACAATTGTGGTGTACCTGCTTGCCAATTAATTGTGATGTCCTTCTGAATGTGCTACCTTATTCTTCATACCATCTTTCACCTCTGGGTTCATTATTATGCTGTTAAGCCACAATGTCTACACTTCATTTGTATCCATGATTTGTTAATGATAAATGAGACTCTCTATCAGGAAACCTGCAGCTGGATATGGTGACAAAGATATCAATGTAGCATGGTCTTTGGTGTGGGTCAGGGGAGAAGGAAAGAAAGAGGAGGCAAGTATACACAAACTACACTAAGCTTCACATATGCAACTCATGCGAGGCGGTGGAAGACGAGAAGGTAGGACAAATGTATGCAGTTTGACATTTTAAGAAACAGGAGGTGCTAAAGTGTATGGCATAATTACCTTACTACATCTACTTCAACTTAGTGACCATCATTGGTTCTAAATGTGAAGATTACTTGGCTGTTCTCCTTAGTTTTATAAATAAATAAAACTGCTTCCCTTTGATCAGTGAGTGAGGCCTGCTTATTTTGGGCAGAGCTGTCAAAGCTGCCAGGGGCACTGGCTCTCTAAACCCAGCTGTTAGGCTCAGAGGGAAGACATACCCTAAATTAGTGATTAGTAACTTCATATAACTGAGAAAATAGTCACAAAGACAGCTTAAGTAATGCACCTTCTTCTTGTCTTCTTGAATATTTGAATGTCGGCTTCTTCTTCTTCTTCTTTTTTTTCCCCTGAGAATACATGTTTCTAGGACAGAGTTGCTGAGCAGAGAGAGAGAGAGAGATAGTTCCCACTTTCCCATTCTGCTTGCCAGTGTTGGTCCTTCACATCATCCTCTCCACACTTCCTTTGCATTTTCATCCAGAAAGGAACTCTCTTGTAAGTTGTTTCATAGAGAGTGGAAAAGGTGAAAATCTGAGTGTGCAAGACCGGGTGAGTAAGGTGGGCACAGAAAGACTTCCCAACCCAGCCCCTGTATAGTGTTTTTTGTCAGTCTAGCAGAATGCATTGTCATGTAGTAGCATCAGTTGAAGTAGTCTTCCTTGTCATTCTTCTTGGACTGCATCTGCAAGACATCTCAGATGTTGACAATAAATGTCAGCAATGAGGGTTACACCTCAGGAAAGAACTCATAATATACTACACTGTTGCTGTTTCCCAAGATGCATAACATCATCTTTTGCGGATAGATGCAGGTCTTTGTATGGGGAGTTGTAGCTTTCTTTGGGCTCAGCCATTCCTTTCTTTTCCTTACACTGGTATAAAGACATAATTTCTCATCACCAGTAATGATATAGGATAGGAATGATCAGTGTTGTTCATGATGAGCAGGCAGTGATGTACATTTCTGTGATTTTGGCATATAGCATGCAGTACCCATACACCTACTTTCTAAACCTTTCCATCACATGCACATGTCACATAACAGTGGAATGATTGCAGTTCATCACATTTATCAGTTCTTGAGCCCAATGACATGGAGAAATGTGAATTAAAGTGTTTGAATGAGCTTCATCAAACCCTGAAGGGCTTCCTGAATGTGGAGAGCACTAATGTTAAAATAATTCTCCTTAAATTGAGGAAACCATTTTGAAACTACCTATCAGATTAAAACTATGTGCCAGACAGACTCCAGCTCAGGACTGAAAATTCATTCTGGAGGAAACCATTTTCTGGTCATGCTCTATCCAGTGACATCATCCCCACCCATCGTGCAAATGTTTCAGCGACCTCCATAGCTGCCAACCCTTTATAGAACTCAAACAGAAGAAGATGTCGGAAATTTACTGATTTCTTCACTTGCCACTCCATTTTCTATTGTCTAAAGCTCCACTCACTCTCTCCAAATGACAAAATGACAATATGGAATCTCAAACAACAACAGTGACCCACAAATAAAAAATTACAGTCAATAAATAAACCTATAGCAACCACAGTACCGACATGAAAAACAAAAACACAACTAAGTTATGCAACATCCTAATAGAAATGATACAGTTAACATGTATTTGTGAAATAGTGGAACCTTATTGAGGGAATGTAAATATAACAGTACCAGTGAATTAAGGGAAATGGGTAAGCTGTTACCACTGCTGTTTTCTAACAGAATATGAATAAGTTTATAATCATTTTACGTACCTAAAAACCATTAACAGGATTCTGTTGCTGGCGTATTGACATCATCATTGATCACTACTTACTATAAAACCAATTTACTTTTTCTTTAAGTGTTCAGCATGTTCCATGCTAGTGCAATGGCAGGTTGGTGGTTTGCAAAGTCATGGCAGTAGTACTTTTCGCTTCATTTTTCATTTCATTTCCCCTTCTTAACACATGCCATAATTTTAATGAAGATTTGTTAAACATTTTAGTGTTCACGATGGGGAGGTTGACAAAAGGCGCAGGTGCTGCTTGTTTATTGAAAGACCTGTGACAGAAATAACTATCATATTTCTAAAATCATGTCTTGAGAGTGGCAACATTGCTTATGGCTACTTCTACATAGTGCAAAATCTAAAAATTATAGTTATTGTCAGAGGATCTCATACAACAGTGGAGATCATATTTCAGCTACAGTTGCTAAAAATGCAGTTGTGGACTTTGTGAGAATAGTGGTAGATACCTGCCATAGTTTCACTGAAGCCCTCTGGGACTAGTTTAGAGATAAAGATCGAAGGTAATACTAGCAAAATATGGTCTATGTTGCATAAAGTTATGCTGGAAAATGTTTCTCAGTTAATAGTCTAAGCTCACTTCACTCATTTGTCATGGTGAATCTTTAGGACTTGACAAAAATAGAGTAATTTGTTGTCTATCGGTAAGTATCTAAATTTGAACACCAAGAAGAAGGAGTAGCTGATTTAATTGTACTTAATTTCATGAAGTTCAAGCCTTGACAGCTATCTCCTAGGTGGCTCCTTCTTGTGCAACCTTATTAGAATATGTTTCTGGGAGCTTGTTTACATATGATGTTTCTTTTTAAATAAGCAGACAAGGCCATAATGTCATTTTAACCATAGATTTCTAAAAGGGGAAAATGTTACATTGCTACTACACAATTGTCAATTTTACTATTCCAATTTTTTGTAAAGGAAGTCGTAATTTAAAGGTCATGCAGGAGGTAAACACAGTTCTTAGATCTCCAGTGGTATGTTACTTACAAAATGAGTACAAAAGTCCTGTTTTATAAGCTATAATGACAATTATCATGGTCAAAATGTTAAGTGAAAAGAAGTCATAATTTGTGTTATCCACTATTTATAAATTATTACAACTGTTATAGCTCCAAGAGTAGTATACACACAAAATGAGTAGAGGGTCTTTGCTTTAGACACTTTTATTAAAATTGGAGCAAGACCTAGCTTTGTGTTCTGCTCAAACTGCTGTTGAGCAGCGATTATGAAATCTCATTGTCATTCCGTGGTTGTCTGAAGGACAAAATGAGCATATTTTTTTCTTCCTTGAGTTTGTTGTTGGTTCTGTTGCTGCTTCTGGTTCTGTTGCTGCTGCTGAAGTGAAGTTCCCAGAGTTGGGCTCTGCAGAGTGGATTGTCATCTTTTTGCGAATTTATTTATGAAAAAATCTGCCTCTTTATCAGCGTTTTCCAGCATATGACCCAGTTGTTAATGTCAAAATCGAACTCAGAACCATCCATATGGTGATAATTTTGATAACAAAAGACATGATTAGCATTGTGGAGGACAAATGTGATAAAAGCTAGCACTATTATAACTGTGACTCATTCATAAGGACATCACAATGAATTAGCAAGTACGTACACCACAGTTGTAGGTTACTCTAACATCGAAACCCATGGGTTTGTCATACACAGTGATACATCAAGCTCTGAATAATGAATTAGTACATTCAGAGTAAAAAAACAGCCAACGATAATCATGTACTATATTGTAAATAGCACAGTTTATCAGGTGACTGGCATTATATCATAATGCATTGGGAGGAGTTTGAGTATAGACCCCTCTTACCACTGAAATGGTTAGCTGACTTAATCCAGTGAGTTTGTAAAACAGATCCTGCTTATCAGGAGTGGTTGCCTTAACAGCTTAGGCTATCTGATCCTGCTTCCAACACCAGTACAAACTTCCCTTCAATGCAGATTCCACAACCATTATGCATGGACATTGTAAGACTCTTGCAAATACAGAGACAAATGTTAATATGATTTTTTTTTTCATTTATGACACTGACACATGGATACATTATTGATAATGTTAAGTCAACTGCTCATGGTAGGCAGGAATTCTGATTCTGAATCCAGGTCTGGAACAAATTTTCATGTATCACAAACACTCAACATCAACCCAGGTTCATAAGATACAAACCCATTTCATAGTATTTGCAACATCGGTAACTGTGAGAACAGTACCTCTTCCTTTTGACACCGATACACATCTGAAGGGCATTATAATTTGAAGACGTAGAGAATCTATAAACAAAAACAGGACAATGTAATCCTAAGCATACTTTATGTTGGATGGTCTTATAGTTTTTGGTTTGTCATGCACTTAAGCATAAAATGAAATATTTACATCATAGAAGATTTGTTCCATTTGGTGGCTTTATGGGTCTTGCTAGATGGCAGGACTATGATGAGAGGAACACAAAGAGCTTCAAAGAGCCATTACACTCATTTATCTTATGTTCAATGTTAGTGGCTTTGTTCCTGAAGAAATGTTGTCTATTTCTCAGTCAACTTTTTTCTCGTGTTTCATTAGGTATCTTGTGAAGTCTTATTCATGAGTACTAAAGATACTTTTTCTGAATACATTCATTTGCTACTTGTCTGCATTGACTTCAATATGCCGTTCTTACTGTTCAACAATCATCACTTTTAGAAGATTTTAGATGGTAATTATTGCCTGAGATCAGTTCTTGTTAATGACATGGTTGTCCTCAGATACTTAACTGCATACAGAAATATTAAGGGCTGTGGTTAAATCAGTGTATGAGAATGACAGTGGTTAAATCAGTGTCTCTCCAAATGACAAAATGACTGTATGTGAATGACTGTATGAGAATGACATTAATAATTATATTTTCGACCAGGTGGTGCTGTAACTATAATTATGCTGTATTGTTGTTGGAAGTTAAAGTCAAATTGTGAAATTGATATAGATCACTTGTTGGACAGTTTGGGGGTGAAAGAAAAGACTTAAATATTAATATAATCGCTAATAAAATGGATTTTAAAATCCCCCCCACCCCGCAGTCATGAAACCATGAGAAACAGTCATTGTGCGATACATGGTTAGCAAGTAATGTACGTTTTTTCGGATGAATGTGCATAATCAAACAAATGGCACGATACTTCAGTCATTCAGAGAAATGTCATAAGCTGCATGACAAGCATGTGAATTTACAACTAAACAGTTACTCTACCAAAAGATTTGCAGAGAAACTGGTCTGATATTAATTCAAATAATACTTTTAAAGCAGTATTTGAATTGCAGATTGTATACCCCTTGAAATGAATCACGTGTCGAATGAATATTCACATATAAAAAGAACTAATAAATAACATTATTATGGACTTAGTCAACAGCTTCCAAACAGTGACTTCATATGTTTTAAATAACCATTTGTCAAGATTCCATCCCTGCAATTAGCCTAAAGAAACAAAGGGGACCAATTATCACAATCATGTGTACATGTGAAAGTGATTGCAAGAAATAAATTTAACAATTTTCTAAGATGAGTATTAATTTATCACAGATTTAGGTATTAAGTTCTTACATAGTAAAATCAGTATCATAGCAAAGAAACTACATACAAAAATAAGAATATATTAATTTTGTTGGTAACTTATCAACTATTGTGTTCAAATATTTGACAATGATAAAGCCAGGTGAGGTTGTAAACAAACAACAACCATTCGACATGGGCATACCCAGGACTATTCAGGGAAAAAGTTCAGTTTTCCTCGAAAATGAATGGATGAGGACATTTCAAAATACCAGCAGTAATATACAGCATCACCCAGCTGGATACATGAACAGTAAAGATTTTCTTAAATTTATATTTGCTAAGAAAAACATTTTCATTTGGCCAATGACAGATACAAATGTTGTTAAATTTTAACAGAAACTAATATGATATGAAGTCTTACGCGACGGAGTCCTTGCATAAAAAGTTCTTGGTTTACTTGCCGTGTCAAATTAGGATAAAATGCCAAGTTTTTGATGACTACCTCCATCATCACCGTCAGGAGAAAAACTGACTGTTGTGGACCGGTGAGGATTCCGCTTTTATAATTAGTGGATAGCTTCTCATTGGCTGGGTGACGTCACGGTGAAAATGGGGTGTACAGAGGTGGCAGCCTCTTTTCCATAGATTTCATCTCCACACTTGGGATATTATCCAAATTTAACATGGCAAGTAAACCAAGAAACTTTTATTTAAGAAAAACTGATTTTAATTCTTGCAAACTAATTAAGCTTTGATGTTCAAGATACACTAGTATACTGTACTAACCAACATACTGATTTATATGAATACATCTAAACAAATGTATAATTCAGATAAATGATGAAAAGTTTTAAATAATTATCACAACGTCAATTGATGCAATTGTCCTTGAGCTTCACACATGCCTCACTGCATATTTGGTTCCCAAATCAGTAACATCCATTTCCTATGAAATGTCTATCCCCTATCTTTTTCAATCCCTCTAAACTATTGTCTTAAATCATATCTATAGCATTCCTGTCTTTTCAAGGCAAGAAGAAAGATTTCCTGTAGGGAACAGTACTTACATAGAGCTTTTCAGAATTCAAATGTATGACTTAGTTAAACGGATTGATATCAAATATATTGTCGTGACTGTGTATCCTCCTGTCTTCAAGCAGAGTACGTACTCTTGTTTACAGTGGTGAGAGTGTCTTTCTTTGGGTTGGTTACATAGCCACAGAAATACACTGTTCCCTTTGTGGAGTAGTAGCAAAACGTTAAATTAGATGTGCAAACATCGCTGGTACAATTCCCTGGCAGTCCTAAAGGTTTTGCGCACTACGTATCACGTCTTGCAACTATGGTACCATTTGTTAACATGAGAACTGCACAGTGGCCCCATGGCTCAGATTATCATTAATCTGTTTGTCCCACTATTATTTGTTGGTTAAGTTTGCTCACAGTTCAAAGGAACACGATGGCATACAGTCTGTGGTTGTACAAACCTTGGTAAAATGTGGCAGTGTTCATACCAACCATAACAGCCACTCTGTGGTAAGGATGACACCTTTGTATTGCACATTAGTTTCAAAACAGCCATCACTGGTATCCAAAAGAGTTGATCAGTGAGATAGATCAGTAGAAAAAGGGTTTATTTTTTTGTATTTTTATGTAAAATTAGAGTTTTGAAAATGGACCTGAGAGATGGACTGATGATTGCGGAGTCTGAATGTAATACTTGGAAGTGCCTTTTAGACTACTCATAACAAGTCATTGCCAGTACCAGCGATCCTGTGCCAGGTTGGTGACTGCTGTTGAGAGTTAAATGGTTATATTGTGACACCTTGTTTGTGGAGGTGCCTTCAATCAACCCTGTCATATTTTATAATTTATGGCAAAGCCCTATTTTATTGTAAGGGTAAATGAGTGGTTAGCAGGTAGTACGGTTGATATGGTGGTGTCCACATAGTCTGACGAGCCCCTTCCATTATGACAGTTAGGGTGGTGGAGGTGGTGGGGGCACTGTTGGGGGGTTTGTAGGTAATTACGATGTCAGATCATCAGCATTACTTTTCACGACTCCAACGGTTGTGTCCTTGGTTATGACCTGTTTTTCTTTCTTTGCCAATTGCAATCCCAGAACACATTGTTGATTAATTTATCATATTCATGGTTTGCAAGTTTGTATGTTGATGATCAAATGGAGCTCACACTGGGCCATAGTGGACTGATCATTCATACAACTTTTCGGCACCGTAATAAGTGGGTGGTCATGATGCTTTGCAGAGGAGATTTCCAAAGTCACCCTCTACCTGTGCTGATTGCCTGAGAGCTGTAATATAATCCTAAGCATACTTTATGTTGGATGCTCTTATAGTTTTCAATATGTCATGCACTTAAGCATAAATGAAATATTTACATCATAGAAGATTTGTTCCATTTGGTGGCTTTATGGGCCATACAAGATGGCAGGACTGTGATGAGAGGATCACAAAGAGCTGAAAAGAGCCATTACACTCCATTCTTCTTATGTTCAATGTTAGTGGCTTTGATTCTGAAGAAATGTTGTTTATTTCTCAATCATTTATTTTCTCATGTTTCATTAGGTATCTTGTGAAGTCTTATTCATGAGTACTAAAAATACTATTTCTGAATACTTTCATTTGCTACTTCTCTGCGTTGACTTCAATATCCCGTACTTATTGTTGAACAATCATCACTTTTAGAAGATTTTAGATGGTAACTATTGGCTGAGATCAGTTCCTGTTAATAGCATGGTTATCCTCAGATACTTTACTTCACACAGAAATCTAAATGGCTGTGGTTAAATCAGTGTCTCACATTCCACTGTATGAGAATGACATTAACAATTATATTTTCGACCAGGTGGTGCTGTAACTATAATTATGCTGTATTGATGTTGGAGGTGAGAGTCAAATTGTGTAATGTTATATAGATTACTTCTGGGACTGTTTGGTGGTGAAAGAAAAGACTTAAATACTAATGAAATCACTAGTAAAATCGATTTTAAAATCCCCCCCCCGCAGTCATGTAACCATGAGAAGCAGTCATTGTTTGATACATGGTTAGCAAGTAATGCACGTTTTTTCGTATGTATGTGCATAATCAAACAATAGGCGTGATACTTCGGTCATTCAGAGAAATGTCATAAGCTGCATGACAAGCATTGAATTTTTAACTAAACAGATACTGCACCACAAGATTTGCAGAATAACCTGACTGATATTAATTCAAATAATACCTTTAAAGTAGTATTTGAAAGGCAGATTGTATACCCCTCGAAATGGATCATGTGTCGAATGAATATTCACATATAAAAAGAACTAATAAATAACATTATTGTGGAATTAGTCAACAGATTGCAAACAGTGGCTCCATAAGTTTAACTAATCATTTGTCATGATTTCAACAAGGCAATTAACCTAAAGAAACAAAGGGGACCACTTATCACATTCATGGCTACATGTAAAAGTACTCTGCCCAAACTCTTTGTCTTTAAATATGTCTGCTTGTGTCTGTATATGTGTGGATGGATATGTGTGTGTGTGCAAGTGTATATCCGTCCTTTTTCCTCCTAAGGTAAGTCTTTCCGCTCCCGGGATTGGAATGACTCCTTACCCTCTCCCTTAAAACCCACTTCCTTTCGTCTTTCTCTCTCCTTCCTTCTTTCCTGATGAGGCAACAGTTTGTTGCGAAAGCTTGAATTTTGTGTGTATGTATGTGTCTGTTTGTGTTTCTATTGACCTGCCAGCGCTTTCGTATGGTAAGTCACATCATCTTTGTTTTTGAATATATTTATCCCGCGTGGAACGTTTCCCTCTATAATATTGTAAAAGTACTTGGCAAGAGATAAATTTAACAATTTTCTAAGATGAGTATTAACTGCTCAGAGCTGTAGGTAATAAGTTATTACATAGTAATATCAGTATCATAGCAAAGAAACTACAAACAAAAGTAAGAATATATTAATTTTGTTGGGAACGTATCAACTATTGTGTCCAAATATTTGACAAGGATACAGCCAGGTGAGGTTGTTAACAAACAACATCCGTTCGACTTGGGCATACACAGGATTATTCAGAGAAAAAGTTCAGTTTTCCTTTAAAATGACTTGGTAAGCACCTTTCAAAATACCACCAGTTGAGTACAGTGTCACCCAGCTGCATACATGAACAGTAAAGACTTTTTTTAAATTCATATTTGCTAAGAAAAACATTTTCATTTGGCCAATGATGGATACAAATATTCTTAAACTTTAACAGAAACTAATATGACTATGAAGTCTTTTGTGATGGAGTCGTTGCATAAAAAGTTCTTGGTATACATGCCGTGCCAAATTTAGATAAAATCCCAAGCCTTCGATGACTACATGCATCATCTTCATCAGGAGAAAAACTGACTGTAGTGGACCGGTGACGCTTCCGCTTTTATTAGCACTGGATAGCTTCTCATTGGCTGGGTGACGGTATGGCGAAAATGAGGGATACAGAGGTGGCGGCCTCTATGTCCATAGATTTTGTTTGCGCGCATATAATTTTATCCAAATTTGACGCGGCAAGTAAAACGAGAACTTTTTATTTAAGAGAAACTGAATTTTATATTTGCAAACTGAGAAATTGAGTATGCTTTTATGTAGAAGATACACTAGTATACTGTAATTGACAACATTCAAATATAAATAAATAAATCTAAACAAATGAATATATAAGATAAAGGAAGAAAAGTTAAAATAATTATCACAAAGTCAAATGATGCAATTGTCCTTGTGCTTCACACATGCCACATTGCATATTTAGTTCCCAAATCAGTAACATCGCTGATTTTGGTTTTCCATGATTTCCCTATATCGCTTCAAGCAAATGCCGGGATGGCTCCTTTGAAAGGGCATGGCCCATTTCCTTCCCCATCCTTCCCTCACACGAGCTTGCGCTGCGTCTCTAATGACCTCGTTGTCAACGGGACGTTAAATACTAATCTCCTCCTCCTCCTCAGTAACATCCGTTTCCTATGACAAGTTTATCCCCTATCTTTCTCAATGCCTCTAAACTATTGTCTAAAATCATATCTGTAGCATTCCTGTCTTTTCAAGCCAAGAAGGCAGATTTCCTGTAGAAGTTAGTACTTATATAGAGCTTTTCCAGAATTCAAATGAATGACGTAGTGAAACTAATTGACATCAACTATATTGTCATGACTGCATATCCTCCTGTGTTCAAGCAGAGTAAGTATCGTTGGTTACAGTGGTGAGAGGGTCTTTCTTTGGGTTGGTTACATAGCCACAGAAACACACTGCCCTATGTGGAGTAGTAGCCGCATGTTAAATTAGGGGTGCAAACATTGCTGGTACAGTTCCCAGACAGTCCTAAGGTTTTTGTGCACTACTTATCACCTCTTGCACCTATGGTACCATTTGTTAACATGAGAAATGCTCAGTGGCACCATGGATCAGAATTCCCATTAATCTGTCTGTGCCACTATTATTCGATGGTTAAGTTCGCTCACAGTTCAAAGGAACACAATGGCATACAGTCTGTGGTTGTACAAACCTTGGTAAAATGTGGCAGTGTTCATACCAAATGTAATAGCAACTCTGTGGCAAGCATGACACTTTTGTATGGCACATTAGTTTCAAAACAGTCAGTCATGGATATCCAGAAGAGTTGATCAGTGGGATAGATCAGTAGAAAAGGGATTGAATATTTTGTATCTTTATGTAAAGCTAGAGTTTTCAAAGTGGACCTGAGAGATGGTCTGATGATTTCGGAGTCTGAATGTAATACTTGGAAGTGCCTTTTAGACTACTCTTAACAAGTCATTGCCACTATCGGTGATCCTGTGCCAGTTTGGTGACTGCTCTTGAGAGTAAAATGGTTATATTGTAACACCTTGTTTGTGGAGGTGCTTTCACTCAACCCTGTCATATTTTTTAATTTATGGCAAAGCCCTATTTTGTTGTAAAGGTAAAAGAGTGGTTAGCAGATAGTGTGGTTGACATGAAGGTGTCCACATAGTCTGACAGGCCACATCCATTATGACAGTTTGGGAGGCGCTGGAGGGACGGTGACAGGGGTGGGGGGTGGGGGGGGGAGCAGTTGGGTGGGTTTATAGATAATTAGATAATTATGTTGCCAGATCATCTGCATTACTATTCACGACTCCAACGGTTGCGTCCTTGGTTATGACCTGTTTTTCTTTCTTTGCTAATTGAAATCCCGGAATACATTGTTGATTAATTTGTGATATTCATGGTTTGAAAGTTTGTATGTTGGTGATCCAATGGTACTCACACTGGGCCATACTTGGCTGTTCATTCATACAACTTATCAGAAACCATAATAGGTGGGTGGTCATGGTGCTTTGCAGAGCAGATCTACCTGTGATGATTGCCTGAGAGCTCTGATCTACTCCTGAGCATACTTTATGTTGGATGCTCTTATAGATTTTGGTATGTCCTGCACTTAAGCATTAATGAAATATTTACATCATAGAAGATTTGTTCCATTTGGTGGCTTTATGGGCCATACGATATGGCGGGACTATGATGAGTGGATCACAAAAAGCTGACAAGACCCATTACACTCGATTCTTCTTATGTTCAATGTTAGTGGCATTGATTCAGAAGAAATGTTGTCTATTTCTTAATCAATTATTTTCTCATGTTTCATTAGGTATTAAAGATACTTTTTTCTGAATACTTTCATTTGCAACTTGTCTGTGTTGACTTCAATATCCCGTACTTATTGTTGAACAATCATCACTTTTAGAAGATTTTAGATGGTAACTATTGGCTGAGATCATTTCCTGTTAATAACATGCTAGTCCTCAGATACGTAACTGCATACATACATCTAAATGGCTGTGGTTGAATCAGTGTGTCACATTCCACTGTATGAGAATGACATTAATAATTATATTTACGACCAGGTGCTGCTGTAACTATAATTATGCTGTATTGATGTTGGAGGTAAGAGTCAATTTGTGTAATTGATATAGATCACTTGTGAAACAGTTTGGGGGTGAAAGAAAAAACTTAAATATTAATGAAATCACTAATAAAATGGATTTTAAAATCACCCCCCCCCCCCCCCCCCCCCGCAGTCATGTAACCATGAGAAGCAGTCATTGTGCAATACATGGGTAGCAAATAATGTACGTATTTTCGGATGTATGTGCATAATCAAACAAAAGGCGTGATACTTCAGTCATTCAGAGAAATGTCATAAGCTGCATGACAAGCATTGAATTTTTAACTAAACAGTTACTGCACCACAAGATATGCGGAGTAACCTGACTGATATTAATTCAAATAATACCTACAAAGCAGTATTTG
The DNA here is from genome assembly GCF_023864345.2 of Schistocerca serialis cubense. Lineage (NCBI taxonomy): Eukaryota > Metazoa > Arthropoda > Insecta > Orthoptera > Acrididae > Schistocerca > Schistocerca serialis. Next base: position 531,888,399 of record NC_064640.1, read on the forward strand.
AAATGCAGATTGTATACCCCTCGAAATGGGTCATGTGTCGAAAGAATATTCACATATAAAAGAACTAATAAATAACATTGTTATGGAGTTAGTCAACAGCTTCCAAACAGTGGCTCCATAAGTTTAAGTAATCATTTGTCATGTTTCAACAAGGCAATTAACCTAAAGAAACAAAGTGGACCACTTATCACATTCATGTCTACATGTTTAAGTACTTGCAAGAGATAAATATAAAAAATTTCTAAGATTAATATTAATTTATCAGTTATTTAGGTAGTAAGTTCTTACATTGTAAAAACAGTATCATTGCAATGAAACTACATACAAAACTAAGAATATATTAATTTTGTTGGTAACTTATCAACTATTGTGTTCAAATATTGGACAAGGATACAGCCAGGTGAGGTTGTAAACAAACAACATCCGTTTGACAAGGGCATACACAGGATTATTCACAGAAAAAGTTCAGTTTTCCTTGAAAATGACTGGGTGAGGACATTTCAAAATACCAGCAGTTGTATACAGCATCACCCATCTGGATACGTGAACAGTAAAGATTTTCTTAAATTCATATCTGCTAAGAAAAACATTTTCATTTCACCAAAGATGGATACAAATGTTGTTAAATTTTAACAGAAACTAATATGACTATGAAGTCTTTTGTGATGGACTCGTTGCACAAAAAGTTCTTGGTTTACTTGCTGTGTCAAATTTGAATAAAATCCCAAGCTTTTGATGACTACCTGTGTCATCTTCATCAGGAGAAAAACTGACTGTTTTGGACCGGTGACGCTTCCGCTTTTATAAGCTGGAGATAGCTTCTCATTGGCTGGGTGGCGTTATGGTGAAAATGGGGGATACAGAGGTGGCAGCCTCTATGTCCATAGATTTTGTTGCGTGCTAATAATTTTATCCAAATTTGACGTGGCAAGTAAAACAAGAACTATTTATTTAAGAGAAACTGATTTTAATATTTGCAAACTGAATAAGCTTTTATGTAGAAGATACACTAGTATACTGTAATTGACAACATTCAAATTTAAATGAATAGATCTAAACAAATGAATATATATGATAAAGGAAGAAAAGTTTGGAATAATTTTCACAAAGTCAAATGATGCAATTGTCCTTGAGCTTCACACATGCCACATTGCATATTTAGTTCCCAAATCAGCAACATCCCTGATTTAGGTTTTCTGTGATTTCCCTAAATCACTTCAGGCAAATGCCGGGATGGTTCCTTTGAAAGGGCATGCCCAATTTACTTCCCCATTCTTCCCTCACCCGACTTGCACTCCGTCTCTAATGACCTCATTGTCAACAGGACGTTAAACACTAATCTCCTATTTCTCCTCAGTAACATCCATTTCCTATGACATGTTTATCCCCTATCTTTCTCAATGTCTCTAAACTATTGTCTTAAATCATATCTGAAGCATTCCGGTCTATTCAAGCCAAGAAGACAGCGTTCCTGTAGAAGTCAGTACTTACATAGAGCTTTTCCAGAATTCAATTGAATGATGTAGTGAAACTAATTGAACTCAAATATATTGTCGTGACTGTGTGTCCTCCTGTCTTCAAGCAGAGTAAGTTTTCTTGGTTACAGTGGTGAGAGTGTCTTTCTTTGGTTTGGTTACATAGTCACAAAAACACACTGTCCCCTTTGTGGAGTAGTAGCCGCATGTTAAATTAGGGGTGCAAACATTGCTGGTACAATTCCCAGGCAGTCCTAAGGTTTTTGTGCACTACTTATCAAGTCTTGCACCTATGGTACCATTTGGTAACATGAGAACTGCTCAGTGGCACCATGGATCAGAATTCCCATTATTTTGTCTGTCCCACTATTATTCGATGCTTAAGTCAGCTCACAGTTCAAAGGAACACAATGGCACACAATCTGTGGTTGTACATACCTTGGTAAAATGTGGCAGTGTTCATACCAACCATAACAGCTACCCTGTGGCAAGCATGAGACTTTTGTACAGCACATTAGTTTCAAAACAGTCAATCACGGATAACCAAAAGAGTTGATCAGTGGGATAGATCAGTAGAAAAGGGGTTCAATTTTTTGTATCTCTATGTAAAATTAGAGTTTTCAAAATGGACCTGAGAGATGGACTGATGATTGCAGAGTCTGAATGTAATACTTGGAAGTGCCTTTTAGACTACTCTTAACAAGTCATTGCCAGTACCGGTGATCCTGTGCCAGGTTGGTGGCTGCTGTTGCGAGTTAAACGGTTATATTGTGACACTTGTTTGTGGAGGTGCTTTCAATCAACCCTGTCATATTTTTGAATTTACTGCAAAGCCCAATTTTATTGTAAGGGTATAAGGGTGGTTAGCAGATAGTATTGTTGACATGATGGTGTCGACATAGTCTGACAGGCCACATCCATTATAACAGTTTGGATGGTGGAGGACGTGGGGGGGCTGTTGGGTGGATTTGTAGGTAATTATGTTGTCAGATCATCTGCATTACTATTCACGACTCCAACGGTTGCGTCCTTGGTTATAGCCTGTTTTTCTTTCTTTGCTAATTGCAATCCCAGAATACATTGTTGATTAATTTGTGATATTCATGGTTTGCAAGTTTGTATGTTGGTGATCCAAAGGTGCTCACACTGGGCCATAGTTGGCTGTTCATTCATACAACTTTTCAGAAGCCATGATAGGTGGGTGGTCATGGTGCTTTGCAGAGCAGATCTACCTGTGATGATTGCCTGAGAGCTCTGATCTACTCCTAAGCATACTTTATGTTGGATGCTCTTATAGTTTTTGGTATGTCATGCACTTATGCATTAATGAAATATTTACATCATAGAAGATTTGTTCCATTTGGTGGCTTTATGGGCTGTACGATATGGCGGTATTATGATGAGTGGATCACAAAGAGCTGAAAAGAGCCATTACACTCCAGTCTTCTTATGTTCAATGTTAGTGTCTTTGATTCTGAGGAAATGTTGTTTATTTCTCAATCAATTATTTTCTCATGTTTCCTTAGGTATCTTGTGAAGTCTTTTTCATAAGTACTAAAGATACTTTCTTCTGAATACTTTCAAATGCTACTTGTGTGCGCTGACTTCAAAATCCCATACTTATTGTTCAACAATCATCACTTTTAGAAGATTTTAGATGGTAACTATTGGCTGAGATCAGTTCCTGTTAATAACATGGTTGTCCTCAGATACTTAACTGCATACATAATTCTAAATGGCTGTGGTTAAATCAGTGTCTCACATTCCACTGTATGAGAATGACATTAACAATTATATATTCGACCACGTGGTGCTGTATCTGTAATTATGCTGTATTGATGTTGGAGGTAAGAGTCAATTTGTGTAATTAATATAGATTACTTGTGGGACTGTTTGGTGGTGAAAGAAAAGACCTAAATACTAATGAAATCACTAATAAAATGGATTTTAAAATCCCCCCCCACAGTCATGTAACCATTAGAAGCAGTCATTGTTCGATACATGGTTAGCAAGTAATGTACGTTTTTTCGGATGTATGTGCATAATCAAACAATAGGCGTGATACTTCAGTCATTTAGAGAAATGTCATAAGCTGCATGACAAGCATTGAATTTCTAACTTAACAGTTACTGCACCACAAGATTTGCAGGGTAACCTGACTGATATTAATTCAAATAATACCTTTAAAGCAGTATTTGAAATGCAGATTGTATACCCCTCGAAATGGATCATGTGTCGAATGAATATTCACATATAAAAAGAACTAATAAATAACATTATTATGGAATTAGTCAACAGCTTCCAAACAGTGCCTCCATAAGTTTAACTAATCATTTGTCATGATTTCAACACGGCAATTAACCTAAAGAAACAAAGGGGACCACTTATCACATTCATGTCTACATGTAAAAGTACTCTGCCCAAACTCTTTGTCTTTAAATATGTCTGCTTGTGTCTGTATATGTGTGGATGGATATGTGTGTGTGTGCGAGTGTATACCCGTCCTTTTTTCCCCCTAAGGTAAGTCTTTCCGCTACCGAGATTGGAATGACTCCTTACCCTCTCCCTTAAAACCCACTTCCTTTCGTCTTTCCCTCTCCTTCCTTCTTTCCTGATGAGGCAACAGTTTGTTGCGAAAGCTTCAATTTTGTGTGTATGTATGTGTCTGTTTGTGTATCTATTGACCTGCCAGCGCTTTCATATGATAAGTCACATCATCTTTGTTTTTAAATATATTCTTCCCGCGTGGAATGTTTCCCTCTGTTATATTGTAAAAGTACTTGGCAAGAGATAAATTTAACAATTTTCTAAGATGAGTATTAACTGTTCAGAGCTGTAGGTAATATTTTATTACATAGTAATATCAGTATCATAGCAAAGAAACTATAAACAAAAGTAAGAATATATTAATTTTGTTGGGAACTTATCAACTATTGTGTTCAAATATTTGACAAGGATACAGCCAGGTGAGGTTGTTAACAAACAACATCCGTTCGACATGGGCATACACAGGATTATTCAGAGAAAAAGTTCAGTTTTCCTTTAAAATGACTTGGTAAGGACCTTTCAAAATACCACCAGTTGATTACAGTGTCACCCAGCTGCATACTTGAAAAGTAAAGATTTTTTTTAAAATTCATATTTGCTAAGAAAAACACTTTCATTTGGCCAATGATGGATACAAATATTGTTAAACTTTAACAGAAACTAATATGACTATGAAGTCTTTTGTGATGGAGTCGTTGCATAAAAAGTTCTTGGTATACTAGCCGTGTCAAATTTGGATAAAATCCCAAGCTTTCGATGACTACGTGCATCATCTTCGTCAGGAGAAAAACTGACTGTTGTGGACCATTGATGCTTCCGCTTTTATGAGCAGTGGATATCTTCTCATTGGCTGGGTGACGTTATGGTGAAAATGGGGGACACAGAGGTGGCGGCCTCTATGTCCATAGATTTTGTTTGCGCGCATATAATTTTATCCAACTTTGACGTGGCAAAGAAAACGAGAACTTTTTATTTAAGAGAAACTGATTTTAATATTTACAAACTGAGAAATTGAGTAAGCTTTTATGAAGAAGATACACTAGTATACTGTAATTGACAGCATTCAAATATAAATGAATACATCTAAACAAATGAATATATAAGATAAAGGAAGAAAAGTTTACAATAATTATCACAAGGTCAAATGATGCAATTGTCCTTGAGCTTCACACATGTCACATTGCATATTTAGTTCCCAAATCAGTAACATCGCTGATTTAAGTTTTCCATGATTTCCCTAAATCACTTCAAGCAAATGCCGGGATGGTTCCTTTGAAAGGGCATGGCCGATTTCCTTCCCCATCCTTCCCTCACCTGAGCTTGCGCTCTGTCTCTAATGACCTCGTTGTCAACGGGACATTAAATACTAATCTCCTCCTCCTCCTCAGTAACATCCATTTCCTATGACATGTTTATCCCCTATCTTTCTCAATGCCTCTAAACTATTGTCTTAAATCATATCTGTAGCATTCCTGTTTTTTCTAGCCAAGAAGGCAGCTTTCCTGTAGAAGTTAGTACTTACATAGTTCTTTTCCAGAATTCAAATGAATGACGTAGTGAAACTAATTGACATCAAATATATTGTCATGACTGCGTATCCTCCTGTCTTCAAGCAGAGCAAGTATCCTTGTTTACAGTGGTGAGAGTGTCTTTCTTTGGGTTGGTTACATAGCCACAGAAACACACTGTCCCTATGTGGAGTAGTAGCCACATGTTAAATTAGGGGTGCAAACATTGCTGGTACAGTTCCCAGGCAGTCCTAAGGTTTTTGTGCACTACTTATCACCTCTTGCACCTATGGTACCATTTGTTAACATGAGAACTGCTCAGTGGCACCATGGATCAGAATTCCCACTAATCTGTCTGTCCCACTATTATTCGATGGTTAAGTTCGCTCACAGTTCAAATGATCACAATGGCATACAGTCTGTGGTTGTACAAACCTTGGTAAAATGTGGCAGTGTTCATACCAACTGTAATAGCAACTCTGTGGCTAGCATGACACTTTTGTATGGCACATTAGTTTCAAAACAGTCAGTCATGGATGTCCAGAAGAGTTGATCAGTGGGATAGATCAGTAGAAAAGGGGTTGAATATTTTGTATCATTATGTAAAGCTAGAGTTTTCAAAGTGGACCTGAGAGATGAACTGATGATTTCGGAGTCTGAATGTAATACTTGGAGTGCCTTTTAGACTACTCTTAACAAGTCATTGCCACTATCGGTGATCCTGTGCCAGGTTGGTGACTGCTCTTGAGAGTAAAATGGTTATATTGTAACACCTTGTTTGTGGAGGTGCTTTCAATCAACCCTGTCATATTTTTTAATTTATGGCAAAGCCCTATTTTGTTGTAAAGGTGAAAGAATGGTTAGCAGATAGTTTGGTTGACATTAAGGTGTCCACATAGTCTGACAGGCCACATCCATTTTGACAGTTTGGTTGGTGGTGCTGGAGCGAAGGGGGGTTGGGGGGGCAGTTGGGTGGGTTTATAGATAATTATGTTGCCAGATCATCTGCATTACTATTCACGACTCCAACGGTTGCGCCTTTGGTTATGACCTGTTTTTCTTTCTTTGCTAATTGAAATCCCGGAATACATTGTTGATTAATTTGTGATATTCATGGTTTGAAAGTTTGTATGTTGGTGATCCAATGGTACTCACACTGGGCCGTACTTGGCTGTTCATTCATACAACTTATCAGAAGCCATAATAGGTGGGTGGTCATGGTGCTTTGCAGAGCAGATCTACCTGTGATGATTGCCTGAGAGCTCTGATCTACTCCTAAGCATACTTTATGTTGGATGCTCTTATAGATTTTGGTATGTCCTGCACTTAAGCATTAATGAAATATTTACATCATAGAAGATTTGTTCCACTTAGTGGCTTTATGGGCCATACGATATGGCGGGACTATGATGAGTGGATCACAAAAAGCTGACAAGACCCATTACACTCGATTCTTCTTATGTTCAATGTTAGTGGCATTGATTCAGAAGAAATGTTGTCTATTTCTCAATCAATTCTTTTCTCATGTTTCATTAGGTATTAAAAATACTTTTTTCTGAATACTTTCATTTGCTACTTGTCTGCGTTGACTTAAAAATCCTGTACTTATTGTTCAACAATCATCACTTTTAGAAGATTTTAGATGGTAACTATTAGCTGAGATCAGTGCCTGTTAATAACATGCTTGTCCTCAGATACGTAACTGCATACATAAATCTAAATGGCTGTGGTTGAATCAGTGTCTCACATTCCACTGTATGAGAATGACATTAACAATCATATTTTCGACCAGGTGGTGCTGTAACTATAATTATGCTGTATTGATGTTGGAGGTAAGAGTCAATTTGTGTAATTGATATAGATCACTTGTGGGACAGTTTGGGGGTGAAAGAAAAGACTTAAATATTAATGAAATCACTAATAAAATGGATTTTAAAATCCCCCCACCCCCGCAGTCATGTAACCATGAGAAGCAGTCATTGTGCGATACATGGTTAGCAAGTAATGTACGTATTTTCGGATGTATGTGCATAATCAAACAAAAGGCGTGATACTTCAGTCATTCAGAGAAATGTCATAAGCTGCATGACAAGCATTGAATTTTTAACTAAACAGTTACTGCAGCACAAGATATGCGGAGTTACCTGACTGATATTAATTCAAATAATACCTACAAAGCAGTATTTGAAATGCAGATTGTATACCCCTCGAAATGGATCATGTGTCGAATGAATATTCACATATAAAAGAACTAATAAATAACATTGTTATGGAGTTAGTCAACAGCTTCCAAACAGTGGCTCCATAAGTTTAAGTAATCATTTTTAGGGGACCACTTATCACATTCATGTCTACATGTTTAAGTACTTTCAAGAGTTAAATATAAAATTTTTCTAAGATGAATATTAATTTATCAGTGATTTAGGTAGTAAGTTCTTACATTGTAAAATCAGTATCATTGCAATGAAACTACATACAAAACTAAGAATATATTAATTTTGTTGGTAACTTATCAACTGTTGTGTTCAAATATTGGACAAGGATACAGCCAGGTGAGGTTGTAAACAAACAACATCCGTTTGACAAGGGCATACACAGGATTATTCACAGGAAAAGTTCAGTTTTCCTTGAAAATGACTGGGTGAGGACATTTCAAAATACCAGCAGTTGTATACAGCGTCACCCATCTGGATACGTGAACAGTAAAGATTTTCTTAAATTCATATCTGCTAAGAAAAACATTTTCATTTCACCAAAGATGGATACAAATGTTGTTAAATTTTAACAGAAACTAATATGACTATGAAGTCTTTGGTGATGGACTCGTTGCATAAAAAGTTCTTGGTTTACTTGCTGTGTCAAATTTGGATAAAATCCCAAGCTTTTGATGACTACCTGTGTCATCTTCATCAGGAGAAAAACTGACTGTTTTGGACCGGTGACGCTTCCGCTTTTATAAACAGGAGATAGCTTCTCATTGGCTAGGTGGCGTTATGGTGAAAATGGGGGATACAGAGGTGGCGGCCTCTATGTCCATAGATTTTGTTGCGTGCTAATAATTTTATCCAAATTTGACGTGGCAAGTAAAACAAGAACTATTTATTTAAGAGAAACTGATTTTAATATTTGCAAACTGAATAAGCTTTTATGTAGAAGATACACTAGTATACTGTAATTGACAACATTCAAATTTAAATGAATAGATCTAAACAAATGAATATATATGATAAACGAAGAAAAGTTTAGAATAATTTTCACAAAGTCAAATGATGCAATTGTCCTTGAGCTTCACACATGCCACATTGCATATTTAGTTCCCAAATCAGCAACATCCCTGATTTAGGTTTTCTGTGATTTCCCTAAATCACTTCAGGCAAATGCCGGGATGGTTCCTTTGAAAGGGCATGCCCAATTTACTTCCCCATTCTTCCCTCACCTGAGCTTGCGCTCCGTCTCTAATGACCTCATTGTCAACGGGACGTTAAACACTAATCTCCTATTCCTCCTCAGTAACATCCATTTCCTATGACATGTTTATCCCCTATCTTTCTCAATGTCTCTAAACTATTGTCTTAAATCATATCTGTAGCATTCCGGTCTATTCAAGCCAAGAAGACAGCGTTCCTGTAGAAGTCAGTACTTACATAGAGCTTTTCCAGAATTCAATTGAATGATGTAGTGAAACTAATTGAACTCAAATATATTGTCGTGACTGTGTGTCCTCCTGTCTTCAAGCAGAGTAAGTTTTCTTGGTTACAGTGGTGAGAGTGTCTTTCTTTGGTTTGGTTACATAGTCACAAAAACACACTGTCCCCTTTGTGGAGTAGTAGCCGCATGTTAAATTAGGGGTGCAAACATTGCTGGTACAATTCCCAGGCAGTCCTAAGGTTTTTGTGCACTACTTATCAAGTCTTGCACCTATGGTACCATTTGTTAACATGAGAACTGCTCAGTGGCACCATGGATCAGAATTCCCATTATTTTGTCTGTCCCACTATTATTCGATGCTTAAGTCAGCTCACAGTTCAAAGGAACACAATGGCACACAATCTGTGGTTGTACATACCTTGGTAAAATGTGGCAGTGTTCATACCAACCATAACAGCTACTCTGTGGAAAGCATGAGACTTTTGTACAGCACATTAGTTTCAAAACAGTCAATCACGGATAACCAAAAGAGTTGATCAGTGGGATAGATCAGTAGAAAAGGGGTTCACTTTTTGTATCTCTATGTAAAATTAGAGTTTTCAAAATGGACCTGAGAGATGGACTGATGATTGCAGAGTCTGAATGTAATACTTGGAATTGCCTTTTCGACTACTCTTAACAAGTCATTGCCAGTACCGGTGATCCTGTGCCAGGTTGGTGACTGCTGTTGCGAGTTAAATGGTTATATTGTGACACTTGTTTGTGGAGGTGCTTTCAATCAACCCTGTCATATTTTTGAATTTACTGCAAAGCCCAATTTTATTGTAAGGGTATAAGGGTGGTTAGCAGATAGTATTGTTGACATGATGGTGTCGACATAGTCTGACAGGCCACATCCATTATGACACTTTGTATGGTGGAGGTCGTGGGGGGGCTGTTGAGTGGATTTGTAGGTAATTATGTTGTCAGTTCATCTGCGATACTATTCATGTCCCCTTTGTGGAGTAGTAGCTAAATGTTAAATTAGGGGTGCAAACATTGCTGGTACAATTACCCGTCAGTCCTGAGGTTTTTGTGCACTACTTATCAAGTCTTGCACCTATGGTACCATTTGTTAACATGAGAACTGCTCAGTGGCACCATGGATCAGAATTCATGTTAATCTGTCTGTCCCACTATTATACGAGGGTTAAGTTTGGACACAGTTCAAAGGAACACAATGGCATCCTTGGTTATGACCTGTTTTTCTTTCTTTGCAACTTGCAATCCCAGATTAGATTGTTGATTAATTTGTCATATTCATGGTTTGCTAGTTTGTATGTTGGGATCCAATGGTACTCATACTGGGCCATACTTGGCTGTTCATTCATACAACTTTTCAGAAGCCATGATAGGTGGGTGGTCATGCTGCTTTGCAGAGCAGATCTACCTGTGATGATTGCCTGAGAGCTCTGATCTACTCCTAAGCATACTTTATGTTGGATGCTCTTATAGTTTTTGGTATGTCATGCACTTATGCATTAATGAAATATTTACATCATAGAAGATTTGTTCCATTTGGTGGCTTTATGGGCTTTACGATATGGCGGGACTATGATGAGTGGATCACAAAGAGCTGAAAAGAGCCATTACACTCCATTCTTCTTATGTTCAATGTTAGTGGCTTTGATTCTGAACAAATGTTGTTTATTTCTCAATCAATTATTTTCTCATGTTTCATTAGGTATCTTGTGAAGTCTTTTTCATAAGTACTAAAGATACTTTTTTTTGAATACTTTCATATGCTACTTGTGTGCGCTGACTTCAAAATCCCGTACTTATTGTTCAACAATCATCACTTTTAGAAGATTTTAGATGGTAACTATTGGCTGAGATCGGTTCCTGTTAATAACATGGTTGTCCTCAGATACTTAACTGCATACATAAATCTAAATGGCTGTGGTTAAATCAGTGTCTCACATTCCACTGTATGAGAATGACATTAACAATTATATTTTCGTCCAGGTGGTGCTGTAACTATAATTATGCTGTATTGATGTTGGAGGTGAGAGTCAATTTGTGTAATTAATATAGATTACTTCTGGGACTGTTTGGTGGTGAAAGAAAAGACTTAAATACTAATGAAATCACTAGTAAAATCGATTTTAAAATCCCCCCCCGCAGTCATGTAACCATGAGAAGCAGTCATTGTTTGATACATGGTTAGCAAGTAATGTACGTTTTTTCGGATGTATGTGCATAATCAAACAATAGGCGTGATACTTCAGTGATTTAGAGAAATGTCATAAGCTGCATGACAAGCATTGAATTTCTAACTTAACAGTTACTGCACCACAAGATTTGCAGAGTAACCTGACTGATATTAATTCAAATAATACCTTTAAAGCAGTATTTGAAATGCAGATTGTATACCCCTCGAAATGGATCATGTCTCGAATGAATATTCACATATAAAAAGAACTAATAAATAACATTATTATGGAATTAGTCAACAGCTTCCAAACAGTGCCTCCATAAGTTTAACTAATCATTTGTCATGATTTCAACACGGCAATTAACCTAAAGAAACAAAGGGCACCACTTATCACATTCATGTTTACATGTAAAAGTACTCTGCCCAAACTCTTTGTCTTTAAATATGTCTGCTTGTGTCTGTATATGTGTGGACGGATATGTGTGTGTGTGCCAGTGTATACCCGTCCTTTTTCCCCCTAAGGTAAGTCTTTCCGCTCCCGGGAATGGAATGACTCCTTACCCTCTCCCTTAAAACCCACTTCCTTTCGTCTTTCCCTCTCCTTCCTTCTTTCCTGATGAGGCAACAGTTTGTTGCGAAAGCTTCAATTTTGTGTGTATGTATGTGTCTGTTTGTGTATCTATTGACCTGCCAGCGCTTTCGTATAATAAGTCACATCATCTTTGTTTTTAAATATATTGTTCCTGCGTGGAATGTTTCCCTCTATTATATTGTAAAAGTACTTGGCAAGAGATGAATTTAACAATTTTCTAAGATGAGTATTAACTGTTCAGAGCTGTAGGTAATATTTTATTACATAGTAATATCAGTATCATAGCAGAGAAACTACAAACAAAAGTAAGAATATATAAATTTTGTTGGGAACTTATCAACTATTGTGTTCAAATATTTGACAAGGATACAGCCAGGTGAGGTTGTTAACAAACAACATCTGTTCGACATGGGCATACACACGATTATACAGAGAAAAAGTTCAGTTTTCCTTTAAAATGACTTGGTAAGCACCTTTCAAAATACCACCAGTTGAGTACAGTGTCACCCAGCTGCATACATGAACAGTAAAGATTTTTTTTAAATTCATATTTGCTAAGAAAAACACTTTCATTTGGCCAATGATGGATACAAATATTGTTAAACTTTAACAGAAACTAATATGACTATGAAGTCTTTTGTGATGGAGTCGTTGCATAAAAAGTTCTTGGTATACTAGCCGTGTCAAATTTGGATAAAATCCCAAGCTTTCGATGACTACGTGCATCATCTTCGTCAGGAGAAAAACTGACTGTTGTGGACCACTGATGCTTCCGCTTTTATGAGCAGTGGATAGCTTCTCATTGGCTGGGTGACGTTATGGTGAAAATGGGGGACACAGAGGTGGCGGCCTCTATGTCCATAGATTTTATTTCCGCGCTTATAATTTTATCCAAATTTGACATGGCAAGTAAAACGAGAACTTTTTATTTAAGAGAAACTGATTTTAATATTTACAAACTGAGAAATTGAGTAAGCTTTTATGTAGAAGATACACTAGTATACTGTAATTGACAACATTCAAATATAAATGAATACATCTTAACAAATGAATATATAAGATAAAGGAAGAAAAGTTTACAATAATTATCACAAGGTCAAATGATGCAATTGTCCTTGAGCTTCACACATGTCACATTGCATATTTAGTTCCCAAATCAGTAACATCGCTGATTTAAGTTTTCCATGATTTCCCTAAATCACTTCAAGCAAATGCCGGGATGGTTCCTTTGAAAGGGCATGGCCGATTTCCTTCCCCATCCTTCCCTCACCCGAGCTTGCGCTCTGTCTCTAATGACCTCGTTGTCAACGGGACATTAAATACTAATCTCCTCCTCCTCTTCAGTAACATCCATTTCCTATGACATGTTTATCCCCTATCTTTCTCAATGCCTCAAAACTATTGTCTTAAATCATATCTGTAGCATTCCTGTCTTTTCAAGCCAAGAAGGCAGCTTTCCTGTAGAAGTTAGTACTTAAATAGATCTCTTCCAGAATTCAAATGAATGACGTAGTGAAACTAATTGACATCAAATATATTGTCATGACTTCGTATCCTCCTGTCTTCAAGCAGAGTAAGTATCCTTGGTTACAGTGGTGAGAGTGTCTTTCTTTGGGTTGGTTACATAGCCACAGAAACACACTGTCCCTATGTGGAGTAGTAGCCGCATGTTAAATTAGGGGTGCAAACATTGCTGGTACAGTTCCCAGGCAGTCCTAAGGTTTTTGTGCACTACTTATCACCTCTTGCACCTATGGTACCATTTGTTAACATGAGAACTGCTCAGTGGCACCATGGATCAGAATTCCCACTAATCTGTCTGTCCCACTATTATTCGATGGTTAAGTTCGCTCACAGTTCAAATGATCACAATGGCATACAGTCTGTGGTTGTACAAACCTTGGTAAAATGTGGCAGTGTTCATACCAACTGTAATAGCAACTCTGTGGCTAGCATGACACTTTTGTATGGCACATTAGTTTCAAAACAGTCAGTCATGGATGTCCAGAAGAGTTGATCAGTGGGATAGATCAGTAGAAAAGGGGTTGAATATTTTGTATCATTATGTAAAGCTAGAGTTTTCAAAGTGGACCTGAGAGATGAACTGATGATTTCGGAGTCTGAATGTAATACTTGGAGTGCCTTTTAGACTACTCTTAACAAGTCATTGCCACTATCGGTGATCCTGTGCCAGGTTGGTGACTGCTCTTGAGAGTAAAATGGTTATATTGTAACACCTTGTTTGTGGAGGTGCTTTCAATCAACCCTGTCATATTTTTTAATTTATGGCAAAGCCCTATTTTGTTGTAAAGGTGAAAGAATGGTTAGCAGATAGTTTGGTTGACATTAAGGTGTCCACATAGTCTGACAGGCCACATCCATTTTGACAGTTTGGTTGGTGGTGCTGGAGCGAAGGGGGGTTGGGGGGGCAGTTGGGTGGGTTTATAGATAATTATGTTGCCAGATCATCTGCATTACTATTCACGACTCCAACGGTTGCGCCTTTGGTTATGACCTGTTTTTCTTTCTTTGCTAATTGCAATCCCGGAATACATTGTTGATTAATTTGTCATATTCATGGTTTGCAAGTTTCTATGTTGGTGATCCAATGGTGCTAACACAGGGCCATAGTTGGCTGTTCATTCATACAACTTTTCAGAAGCCGTAATAAGTGGGTGGTCATGGTGCTTTGCAGAGCAGATCTACCTGTGATGATTGCCTGAGAGCTCTGATGTACTTCTAAGCATACTTTATGTTGGATACTCTTATAGAATTGGTATGTCATGCACTTAAGCATAAATGAAATATTTACCTCATAGAAGATTTGTTCCATTTGGTGGCTTTATGGGCTTCACGATATGGCGGGACTATGATGAGAGGATCACAAAGAGCTGAATAGAGCCATTACACTCGATTCTTCTTATGTTTAATGTTAGTGGCTTTGATTCAGAAGAAATGTTGTCTATTTCTCAATCAATTCTTTTCTCATGTTTCATTAGGTATTAAAAATACTTTTTTCTGAATACTTTCATTTGCTACTTGTCTGCGTTGACTTAAAAATCCTGTACTTATTGTTCAACAATCATCACTTTTAGAAGATTTTAGATGGTAACTATTAGCTGAGATCAGTGCCTGTTAATAACATGCTTGTCCTCAGATACGTAACTGCATACATAAATCTAAATGGCTGTGGTTGAATCAGTGTCTCACATTCCACTGTATGAGAATGACATTAACAATCATATTTTCGACCAGGTGGTGCTGTAACTATAATTATGCTGTATTGATGTTGGAGGTAAGAGTCAATTTGTGTAATTGATATAGATCACTTGTGGGACAGTTTGGGGGTGAAAGAAAAGACTTAAATATTAATGAAATCACTAATAAAATGGATTTTAAAATCCCCCCCCGCAGTCATGTAACCATGAGAAGCAGTCATTGTGCGATACATGGTTAGCAAGTAATGTACGTATTTTCGGATGTATGTGCATAATCAAACAAAAGGCGTGATACTTCATTCATTCAGAGAAATGTCATAAGCTGCATGACAAGCATTGAATTTTTAACTAAACAGTTACTGCACCACAAGATTTGCAGAGTAACCTGACTGATATTAATTCAAATAATACCTTTAAAGCAGTATTTGAAATGCAGATAGTATACCCCTCGAAATGGATCATGTGTCGAATGAATATTCACATATAAAAGAACTAATAAATAACATTGTTATGGAGTTAGTCAACAGCTTCCAAACAGTGGCTCCATAAGTTTAAGTAATCATTTTTAGGGGACCACTTATCACATTCATGTCTACATGTTAAATTACTTGCAAGAGATAAATATAAAAATTTTCTAAGATGAATATTAATTTATCAGAGATTTAGGTAATTAGTTCTTACATAGTAAAATCAGTATTATTGCAAAGAAACTACATACAAAACTAAGAATATATTAATTTTGTTGGTAACTTATCAACTACTGTGTTCAAATATTGGACAAGGATACAGCCAGGTGAGGTTGTAAACAAACAACACCCATTTGCAAGGGCATACACAGGATTATTAACAGAAAAAGTTCAGTTTTCCTTTAAAATGACTGGGTGAGGACATTTCAAAATACCAACAGTAGTATACAGCGTCACCCATCTGATTACGTGAACAGTAAAGATTTTCTTAAATTCATATCTGCTAATAAAAACATTTTTATTTCACCAAAGATGGATACAAATGTTGTTAAATTTTAACAGAAACTAATATGACTATGAAGTCTTTTGTGATGGACTCGTTGCATAAAAAGTTCTTGGTTTACCTGCTGTATCAAATTTGGATAAAATCCCAAGCTTTCGATGACTACCTGCGCCATCTTCATCAGGAGAAGAACTGACTGTTGTGGACCAGTGAGGCTTCCCCTTTTATAAGCAGTGGATAGCTTCTCATTGGCTGGGTGACGTTATGGTGAAAATGGGGGATACAGAGGTGGCGGCCTATATGTCCATAGATTTTGTTTGCGCGCTAATAGTTTTATCCAATTTTTGACGTGGCAAGTAAAACGAGAACTTTTTATTTAAGAGAAACTGATTTAAATATTTGCAAACTGAATAAGCTTTTATGTAGAAGATACACTAGTATACTGAAATTGACAATATTAAAATTTAAATCAATACATCTAAACAAATGAATATATATGATAAAGGAAGAAAAGTTTAAAATAATTTTCACAAAGTCAAATGATGCAATTGTCCTTGAGCTTCACACATGCCACATTGCATATTTAGTTCCCAAATCAGTAACATCCCTGATTTAGGTTTTCCGTGATTTCCCTAAATCACTTCAGGCAAATGCTGGGATGGATCCTTTGAAAGGGCATGGCCAATTTACTTCCCCATTCTTCTCTAACCCGATCTTGCGCTCCGTCTCTAATGACCTCATTGTCAACGGGATGTTAAACACTAATCTCCTATTCCTCCTCAGTAACATCCATTTCCTATGACATGTTTATCCCCTATCTTTCTCAATGCCTCTAAACTATTGTCTTAAATCATATCTGCAGCATTCCAGTCTATTCAAGCCAAGAAGACAGCTTTCCTGTAGAAGTCAGTACTTACATAGAGCTTTTCCAGAATTCAAATGAATGACGCAATGAAACTAATTGACCTCAAATATATTGTCGTGACTGTGTGTCCTCCTGTCTTCAAGCAGAGTAAGTTTTCTTGGTTACAGAGGTGAGAGTGTCTTTCTTTGGGTTGGTTACATAGTCACAAAAACACACTGTCCCCTTTGTGGAGTAGTAGCCGCATGTTAAATTAGGGGTGCAAACATTGCTGGTACAATTCCCAGGCAGTCCTAAGATTTTTGTGCACTACTTATCAAGTCTTCACCTATGGTACCATTTGTTAACATGAGAACTGCTCAGTGACACCATGGATCAGAATTCACTTTAATCTGTCTGCCCCACTATTATTCGATGCTTAAGTCAGCTCACAGTTCAAAGGAACACAATGGCACACAATCTGTGGTTGTACATACCTTGGTAAAATGTGGCAGTGTTGATACCAACCATAACAGCTACTCTGTGGCAAGCATGACACTTTTGTATAGCACATTAGTTTCATAACAGTCAATCACGGATAACCAAAAGAGTTGATCAGTGGGATAGATCAGCAGAAAAAGGGTTCAATTTTTTGTATCTCTTATAGTTTTTGGTATGTCATGCACGTAAGTATAAACCAAATATTTACATCATAGAAGATTTGCTCCATTTGGTGGCTTTATGGGCTTCACGATATGGCGGGACTATGATGAGTGGATCACAAAGACGTGAAAAGAGCCATTACACTCGATTCTTCTTATGTTCAATGTTAGTGGCTTTGATTCTGAAGAAATGTTGTTTATTTCTCAATCAATTATTTTCTCATGTTTCCTTAGGTATCTTGTGAAGTCTTTTTCATAAGTACTAAAGATACTTTTTTCTGAATACTTTCATTTGCTACTTGTCTGCGTTGACTTAAAAATCCTGTACTTATTGTTCAACAATCATCACTTTTAGAAGATTTTAGATGGTAACTATTAGCTGAGATCAGTGCCTGTTAATAACATGCTTGTCCTCAGATACGTAACTGCATACATAAATCTAAATGGCTGTGGTTGAATCAGTGTCTCACATTCCACTGTATGAGAATGACATTAACAATTATATTTTCGTCCAGGTGGTGCTGTAACTATAATTATGCTGTATTGATGTTGGAGGTGAGAGTCAATTTGTGTAATTAATATAGATTACTTCTGGGACTGTTTGGTGGTGAAAGAAAAGACTTAAATACTAATGAAATCACTAGTAAAATCGATTTTAAAATCCCCCCCCGCAGTCATGTAACCATGAGAAGCAGTCATTGTTTGATACATGGTTAGCAAGTAATGTACGTTTTTTCGGATGTATGTGCATAATCAAACAATAGGCGTGATACTTCAGTGATTTAGAGAAATGTCATAAGCTGCATGACAAGCATTGAATTTCTAACTTAACAGTTACTGCACCACAAGATTTGCAGAGTAACCTGACTGATATTAATTCAAATAATACCTTTAAAGCAGTATTTGAAATGCAGATTGTATACCCCTCGAAATGGATCATGTGTCGAATGAATATTCACATATAAAAAGAACTAATAAATAACATTGTTATGGAGTTAGTCAACAGCTTCCAAACAGTGGCTCCATAAGTTTAACTAATCATTTGTCATGTTTCAACAAGGCAATTAACCTAAAGAAACAAAGGGGACCACTTATCACATTCATATCTACATGTTAAAGTACTTGCAAGAGATAAATATAAAAATTTTCTAAGATGAATATTAATTTATCAGAGATTTAGGTAATAAGTTCTTACATAGTAAAATCAGTATCATTGCAAAGAAACTACATACAAAACTAAGAATATATTAATTTTGTTGGTAACTTATCAACTATTGTGTTCAAATATTGGACTAGGATACAGCCAGGTGAGGTTGCAAACAAACAACATCCGTTTGACAAGGGCATACACAGGATTATTCACAGAAAAAGTTCAGTTTTCCTTGAAAATGACTGGGTGAGGACATTTCAAAATACCAGCAGTTGTATACAGCGTCACCCATCTGGATACATGAACAGTAAAGATTTTCTTAAATTCATATCTGCTAAGAAAAACATTTTCATTTCGCCAATGATGGTTACAAATATCGTTAATTTTTAACAGAAACTAATATGACTATGAAGTCTTTTGTGATGGACTCATTGCATAAAAAGTTCTTGGTTTACTTGCTGTGTCAAATTTGGATAAAATCCCAAGCTTCCGTTGACTACCTGTGTCATCTTCATCAGGAGAAAAACTGACTGTTGTGGAGCGGTGACGCTTCCGCTCTTTTAAGGTGGAGATAGCTTCTCATTGGTTGTGTGGCGTTATGGTGAAAATGGGGGATACAGAGGTGGCGGCCTCTATGTCCATAGATTTTGTTTGCTCTCTAATAGTTTTATTCAAATTTGAAGTGACAAGTAAAACGAGAACTTTTTATTTAAGAGAAACTGATTTTAAAATTTGCAAACTGAGAAAGTGAGTAAGCTTTTATGTAGAAGATACACTAGTATACTGTAATTGACAACATTCAAATTTAAATGAATACATCTAAAGAAATGAATATATAAGAATAAAGGAAGAAAAGTTTAAAATAATTTTCACAAAGTCAAATGATGCAATTGTCCTTGAGCTTCACACATGCCACATTGCATATTTAGTTTCCAAAGCAGTAACATCCCTGATTTAGGTTTTCCGTGATTTCCCTAAATCACTTCAGGCAAATGCCGGGATGGTTCCTTTGAAAGGGCATGGCCAATTTACTTCCCCATTCTTCCCTCACCCGAGCTTGCTGTGTCAATGGTCCATGGGTGCAAGACTTGATAAGTAGTGCACAGAAACCTTAGGACTGCCTGGGAATTGTACCAGCAATGTTTGCACCCCTAATTTAACATGTGGCTACTACTCCACAAAGGGGACAGTGTGTTTTTGTGACTATGTAACCAACCCAAAGAAAGACACTCTCACCACTGTAACCAAGAAAACTTACTCTGCTTGAAGACAGGAGGACACTCAGTCACGACAACATATTTGAGGTCAATTAGTTTCACTACATCATTCATTTGAATTCTGGAAAAGCTCTATGTAAGTACTGACTTCTACAGGAAAGCTGTCTTCTTGGCTTGAATAGACTGGAATGCTACAGATATGATTTAAGACAATAGTTTAGAGGCATTGAGAAAGATAGGGGATAAAGATGTAATAGGAAATGGATGTTACTGAGGTCTCTAATGACCTCATTGTCAACGGGACGTTAAACACTAATCTCCTATTCCTCCTCAGTAACATCCATTTCCTATGACATGTTTATCCCCTATATTTCCCAATGCCTCTAAACTATTGTCTTAAATCATATCTGTAGCATTCCAGTCTATTCAAGCCAAGAAGACAGCTTTCCTGTAGAAGTCAGTACTTACATAGAGCTTTTCCAGAATTCAAATGAATGACGTAGTGAAACTAATTGACCTCAAATATGTTGTCGTGACTGTGTGTCCTCCTGTCTTCAAGCAGAGTAAGTTTTCTTGGTTACAGTGGTGAGAGTGTCTTTCTTTGGGTTGGTTACATAGTCACAAAAACACACTGTCCCCTTTGTGGAGTAGTAGCCGCATGTTAAATTAGGGGTGCAAACATTGCTGGTACAATTCCCAGGCAGTCCTAAGATTTTTGTGCACTACTTATCAAGTCTTCACCTATGGTACCATTTGTTAACATGAGAACTGCTCAGTGACACCATGGATCAGAATTCACTTTAATCTGTCTGCCCCACTATTATTCGATGCTTAAGTCAGCTCACAGTTCAAAGGAACACAATGGCACACAATCTGTGGTTGTACATACCTTGGTAAAATGTGGCAGTGTTGATACCAACCATAACAGCTACTCTGTGGCAAGCATGACACTTTTGTATAGCACATTAGTTTCATAACAGTCAATCACGGATAACCAAAAGAGTTGATCAGTGGGATAGATCAGCAGAAAAAGGGTTCAATTTTTTGTATCTCTTATAGTTTTTGGTATGTCATGCACGTAAGTATAAACCAAATATTTACATCATAGAAGATTTGCTCCATTTGGTGGCTTTATGGGCTTCACGATATGGCGGGACTATGATGAGTGGATCACAAAGACGTGAAAAGAGCCATTACACTCGATTCTTCTTATGTTCAATGTTAGTGGCTTTGATTCTGAAGAAATGTTGTTTATTTCTCAATCAATTATTTTCTCATGTTTCCTTAGGTATCTTGTGAAGTCTTTTTCATAAGTACTAAAGATACTTTTTTCTGAATACTTTCATTTGCTACTTGTCTGCGTTGACTTAAAAATCCTGTACTTATTGTTCAACAATCATCACTTTTAGAAGATTTTAGATGGTAACTATTAGCTGAGATCAGTGCCTGTTAATAACATGCTTGTCCTCAGATACGTAACTGCATACATAAATCTAAATGGCTGTGGTTGAATCAGTGTCTCACATTCCATTCTATGAGAATGACATTAACAATTATATTTTTGACCAGGTGGTGCTGTAACTATATTTATGCTGTATTGATGTTGCAGGTAAGAGTCAATTTGTGTAATTGATATAGATCAATTGTGGGACAGTTTGGGGGTGAAAGAAAAGACTTAAATATTAATGAAATTACTAATAAAATGGATTTTAAAATCCCCCCCCACCACGCAGTCATGTAACCATGAGAAGCAGTCATTGTTCGATACATGCTTATCAAGTAATGTGCGTATTTTCGGATGTATGTGCATAATCAAACAAAAGGCGTGATACTTCAGTCATTCAGAGAAATGTCATAAGCTGCATGACAAGCATTGAATTTCTAACTTAACAGTTACTGCACCACAAGATTTGCAGAGTAACCTGACTGATATTAATTCAAATAATACCTTTAAAGCAGTATTTGAAATGCAGATTGTATACCCCTCGAAATGGATCATGTGTCGAATGAATATTCACATATAAAAAGAACTAATAAATAACATTGTTATGGAGTTAGTCAACAGCTTCCAAACAGTGGCTCCATAAGTTTAACTAATCATTTGTCATGTTTCAACAAGGCAATTAACCTAAAGAAACAAAGGGGACCACTTATCACATTCATATCTACATGTTAAAGTACTTGCAAGAGATAAATATAAAAATTTTCTAAGATGAATATTAATTTATCAGAGATTTAGGTAATAAGTTCTTACATAGTAAAATCAGTATCATTGCAAAGAAACTACATACAAAACTAAGAATATATTAATTTTGTTGGTAACTTATCAACTATTGTGTTCAAATATTGGACTAGGATACAGCCAGGTGAGGTTGCAAACAAACAACATCCGTTTGACAAGGGCATACACAGGATTATTCACAGAAAAAGTTCAGTTTTCCTTGAAAATGACTGGGTGAGGACATTTCAAAATACCAGCAGTTGTATACAGCGTCACCCATCTGGATACATGAACAGTAAAGATTTTCTTAAATTCATATCTGCTAAGAAAAACATTTTCATTTCGCCAATGATGGTTACAAATATCGTTAATTTTTAACAGAAACTAATATGACTATGAAGTCTTTTGTGATGGACTCATTGCATAAAAAGTTCTTGGTTTACTTGCTGTGTCAAATTTGGATAAAATCCCAAGCTTCCGTTGACTACCTGTGTCATCTTCATCAGGAGAAAAACTGACTGTTGTGGAGCGGTGACGCTTCCGCTCTTTTAAGGTGGAGATAGCTTCTCATTGGTTGTGTGGCGTTATGGTGAAAATGGGGGATACAGAGGTGGCGGCCTCTATGTCCATAGATTTTGTTTGCTCTCTAATAGTTTTATTCAAATTTGAAGTGACAAGTAAAACGAGAACTTTTTATTTAAGAGAAACTGATTTTAAAATTTGCAAACTGAGAAAGTGAGTAAGCTTTTATGTAGAAGATACACTAGTATACTGTAATTGACAACATTCAAATTTAAATGAATACATCTAAAGAAATGAATATATAAGAATAAAGGAAGAAAAGTTTAAAATAATTTTCACAAAGTCAAATGATGCAATTGTCCTTGAGCTTCACACATGCCACATTGCATATTTAGTTTCCAAAGCAGTAACATCCCTGATTTAGGTTTTCCGTGATTTCCCTAAATCACTTCAGGCAAATGCCGGGATGGTTCCTTTGAAAGGGCATGGCCAATTTACTTCCCCATTCTTCCCTCACCCGAGCTTGCTGTGTCAATGGTCCATAGGTGCAAGACTTGATAAGTAGTGCACAGAAACCTTAGGACTGCCTGGGAATTGTACCAGCAATGTTTGCACCCCTAATTTAACATGTGGCTACTACTCCACAAAGGGGACAGTGTGTTTTTGTGACTATGTAACCAACCCAAAGAAAGACACTCTCACCACTGTAACCAAGAAAACTTACTCTGCTTGAAGACAGGAGGACACTCAGTCACGACAACATATTTGAGGTCAATTAGTTTCACTACGTCATTCATTTGAATTCTGGAAAAGCTCTATGTAAGTACTGACTTCTACAGGAAAGCTGTCTTCTTGGCTTGAATAGACTGGAATGCTACAGATATGATTTAAGACAATAGTTTAGAGGCATTGAGAAAGATAGGGGATAAAGATGTAATAGGAAATGGATGTTACTGAGGTCTCTAATGACCTCATTGTCAACGGGACGTTAAACACTAATCTCCTATTCCTCCTCAGTAACATCCATTTCCTATGACATGTTTATCCCCTATCTTTCTCAATGCCTCTAAACTATTGTCTTAAATCATATCTGTAGCATTCCAGTCTATTCAAGCCAAGAAGACAGCTTTCCTGTAGAAGTCAGTACTTACATAGAGCTTTTCCAGAATTCAAATGAATGACGTAGTGAAACTAATTGACCTCAAATATGTTGTCGTGACTGAGTGTCCTCCTGTCTTCAAGCAGAGTAAGTTTTCTTGGTTACAGTGGTGAGAGTGTCTTTCTTTGGGTTGGTTACATAGTCACAAACACACACTGTCCCCTTTGTGGAGTAGTAGCCGCATGTTAAATTAGGGGTGCAAACATTGCTGGTACAATTCCCAGGCAGTCCTAAGATTTTTGTGCACTACTTATCAAGTCTTGCACCTATGGTACCATTTGTTAACATGAGAACTGCTCAGTGACACCATGGATCAGAATTCACTTTAATCTGTCTGCCCCACTATTATTCGATGCTTAAGTCAGCTCACAGTTCAAAGGAACACAATGGCACACAATCTGTGGTTGTACATACCTTGGTAAAATGTGGCAGTGTTGATACCAACCATAACAGCTACTCTGTGGCAAGCATGACACTTTTGTATAGCACATTAGTTTCATAACAGTCAATCACGGATAACCAAAAGAGTTGATCAGTGGGATAGATCAGCAGAAAAAGGGTTCAATTTTTTGTATCTCTTATAGTTTTTGGTATGTCATGCACGTAAGTATAAACGAAATATTTACATCATAGAAGATTTGCTCCATTTGGTGGCTTTATGGGCTACACGATATGGCGGGACTATGATGAGTGGATCACAAAGACGTGAAAAGAGCCATTACACTCGATTCTTCTTATGTTCAATGTTAGTGGCTTTGATTCTGAAGAAATGTTGTTTATTTCTCAATCAATTATTTTCTCATGTTTCCTTAGGTATCTTGTGAAGTCTTTGTCATAAGTACTAAAGATACTTTTTTCTGAATACTTTCATTTGCTACTTGTCTGCGTTGCCTTCAAAATCCCATACTTATTGTTCAACAATCATCACTTTTAGAAGATTTTAGATGGTAACTATTGGCTGAGATCAGTTCCTGTTAATAACATGTTTGTCCTCAGATACTTAACTGCATACAGAAATCTAAATGGCTGTGGTTAAATCAGTGTCTCACATTCCACTGTATGAAAATGACATTAACAATTATATTTTCGACCAGGTGGTGCTGTAACTATAATTATGCTGTACTGATGTTGGAGATAAGGGTCAATTTGTGTAATTGATATAGATCACTTTTGGGACAGTTTGGGGGTGAAATAAAAGACTTAAATATTAATGAGATCACTAATAAAATGGATTTTAAAATCCCCCCTCCCCGCAATCATGTAACCATGAGAAGCAGTCATTGTTCGATACATGGTTAGCAAGTAATGTACGTATTTTCGGATGTATGTGCATAATCGAACAAAAGGCGTGATACTTCAGTCATTCAGAGAAATGTCATAAGCTGCATGACAAGCATTGAATTTCTAACTTAACAGTTACTGCACCACAAGATTTGCAGAGTAACCTGACTCATATTAATTCAAATAATACCTTTAAAGCAGTATCTGAAATGCAGATTGTATACCCCTCGAAATGGGTCATGTGTCGAATGAGTATTCACATATAAAAAGAACTAATAAATAACATTATTATGGAGTTAGTCAACAGCTTCCCAACAGTGGCTCCATAAGTTTAACTAATCATTTGTCATGATTTCAACAAGGAAATTAACCTAAAGAAACAAAGGGGACCACTTATCACAAATGTGGCAGTATTCATACCAACCATAACAGCCACTCTGTGGCAAGCATGACACTTTTGTATGGCACATTAGTTTCAAAACATTCAGTCATGGATATCCAAAAGAGTTGATCAGTGGGATAGATCAGTAGAAAAGGGGTTGAATTTTTTGTATCTTTATGTAAAATTAGAGTTTTCAAAATGGACCTGAGAGATGGACTGATGATTGCGGAGCCTGAATGTAATACTTGGAAGTGCCTTTTAGACTACTCTTAACAAGTCATTGCCACTATCGGTGATCCTGTGCCAGGTTGGTGACTGCTCTTGAGAGTAAAATGGTTATATTGTAACACCTTGTTTGTGGAGGTGCTTACAATCAACCCTGTCATATTTTTTAATTTATGGCAAAGCCCTATTTTGTTGTAAAGGTAAAAGGGTGGTTAACAGATAGTATGGTTGACATGATGGTGTCAACATAGTCTGACGGGCCACATTCATTATGACAGTTTGGGTGGAGGTGGTGGGGCGGGGGGGCAGTTGGGTGGGTTCATAGGTAATTATGTTGTCAGATCATCTGCATTACTATTCACGACTCCAACGGTTGCGTCCTTGGTTATGGCCTGTTTTTCTTTCTTTGCTAATGGCAATCCCAGAATACATTGTTGATTAATTTGTGATATTCATGGTTTGCAAGTTTGTATGTTGGTGATCCAATGGTGCTCACACTGGGCCATAGTTGGCTGTTCATTCATACAACTTTTCAGAAGCCGTAATAAGTGGGTGGTCATTGTGCTTTGCAGAGCAGATCTACCTGTGATGATTGCCTGAGAGCTCTGATCTACTCCTAAGCATACTTTATGTTGGATGCTCTTATAGTTTTTGGTGTGTCATGCACTTAAGCATAAATGAAATATTTACGTCATAGAAGATTTGTTCCATTTGGTGGCTTTATGGGCTTTACAATATGGCGGGACTATGATGAGAGGGTCACAAAGAGCTGAAAAGAGCCATTACACTCCATTCTTCTTATGTTCAATGGTAGTGGCTTTGATTCAGAAGAAATGTTGTTTATTTCTCAATCAATTATTTTCTCATGTTTCATTAGGTATCTTGTGAAGTCTTATTCATGAGTACTAAAGATACTTTTTCTGAATACTTTCATTTGCTACTTGTCTGCATTGACTTCAAAATCCCGAACTTATTGTTCAACAATCATCACTTTTAGGAGATTTTAGACGGTAACTATTGGCTGAGATCAGTTCCTGATGATAACGTGGTTGTCCTCACATAGTTAACTGCATACAGAAATCTTACTGGCTGTGGTTAAACCAGTGTCTCACATTCCACTGTATCAGAATGACATTGACAATTATATTTTCGACCTGGTGGTGTTGTAACTACAATTACACTGTACTGATGTTGGAGGTAAGAGTCAAATTGTGTAATTGATATAGATCACTTGTGGGACAGTCTGTGAGTGAAAGGAAAGACTTAAATATTATTGAAATCACTAATAAAATGGATTTTAAAATCCCCCCCTCCCACAGTTACATAACCATGACAAACAGTCATTGGTTGATACATGGTTAGCAAGTTATGTATATATTTTGGGATGTATGTGCACAATCAAACATAAGGCATGATACTTCAGTCATTCAGAGAAATGTCATAGGCTGCATGACAAGCATGTGAATTTTTAACTAAACAGTCACTGCACAACAAGATTTGCAGAGAAATCTGTCTGATATTAATTCAAATAATACCTATAAAGCAGTATTTGATATGCAGATTGTATACCCCTAGAAACTGATCACGTGTCGAATGAACACTCACATATGAAAAGAACTAATAAATAACATTGTTAACAGCTTCCAAAGAGTGGCTTCATAAGTTTTAAATAACCATTTGTCATGATTTCACCAACACAATTAATCTAAAGAAACCAATTGGACCAATTATCACATTCATTCCAGATGTTAAACTATTTGGCAAGAGGTAAATTTAACAATTTTCTAAGATGAGTCTTAATTTATAATCGCTTTAGGTAATAAGTTCTTACATAGTAAAAACAATATCATAGCAAAGAAACTACATACAATAATAGGAATATATTAATTTTGTTGGTAACTTATCAACTATTGTGTTCAAATATTGGACAAGGATACAGCCAGTTGGGGTTGTAAACAAACAACATCCATTCGACATGGGCATACCCAGGATTATTCAGGGAAAATTTCAGTTTTCCTTGAAAATGACTGGGTGAGGACATTTCAAAATACCAGCAGTTGTATACAGCTCACCCATCTGGATACATGAACACTAAAGATTTTCTTAAATTCATATCTGCTAAGAAAAACATTTTCATGTTGCCAATAACTGATACAAATGTTGTTAAATTTTAACAGAAACTAATATGACTATGAAATCTTTTGTGATGGAGTCGTTGCATAAAATGTTCTTGGTTTACTTGCCATGTCAAATTTGGGTAAAATCCCAAGCTTTCGATCACTACCTGCATCATTCTCGTCACGAGAAAAAGTAACTGTTGTGGACCGGTGCCGTTTCCGCTTGTATAAGCAGCGGAAAGCTTCTCATTGGCATGGGGACGTTATGGTGAAAATGGGGTATACAGAGGTGGCGGCCTCTATGTCCATAGATTTTGTTTGCGCGCTTATAATTTTATCCAAATTTCACGTGGCAAGTAAACCGAGAACTTTCTATTTAAGGGGATCTGATTTTAATATTTGCAAACTGAGTAAGCTTTTATGTAGAAGATACGCTAGTATACTGTAATTGACAACATTAATATATAATTGAATACATCTAAACAAATGAATATATAAGATAAAGGAAGACAAGTTTAAAATAATTATCACAAAGTCAAACTATGCAATTGTCCTTGAGCTTCACACATGCCTCATTGCATATTTAGTTCCCAAATCAGTAACATCCATTTCCTATGACATGTTTATCCCCTATCTTTCTCAATGCCTCCAAACTATTGTCTTAAATCATATCTGTAGCATTTCTGTGTTTTCAAGGCATGAAGACAGCTTTCCCGTAAGAGTCAGTACATACATAGAGCTTTTCCAGAATTCAAATGAATGACATAGTAAAACTAATTAATATCAAATATGTTGTCATGACTGTTTATCCTCCTGTCTTGAAGCTTAGTAAGTATTCTTGGTTACAGTGGTGAGAGTGTCTTTCTTTGGGTTGGTTACATAGCCACAGAAACACGCAGTACCCTTTGTGGAGTAGTAACAAAATGTTAAATTAGGGGTGCAAACATCGCTGGTACAATTCCCAGGCAGTCCTAAGGTTTTTGTGCACTACTTATCATGTCTTGCACCTATGGTACCATTTGTTAACATGAGAAGTGCTCAGTGGCACCGTGGA
Organism: Schistocerca serialis cubense; assembly: GCF_023864345.2. Classification (NCBI taxonomy): domain Eukaryota; kingdom Metazoa; phylum Arthropoda; class Insecta; order Orthoptera; family Acrididae; genus Schistocerca; species Schistocerca serialis. The sequence goes on from NC_064640.1 coordinate 531,917,381, forward strand.
TCAGAATTCCCATTAATCTGTCTGTCCCACTATTATTCGATGGTTAAGTTTGCTCACAGTTCAAAGGAACACAATGGCATACAGTCTGTGGTTGAACAAACCTTTGTAAAATGTGGCAGTGTTCATACCAACCATAGTAGCCACTCTGTGGCAAGCATGACACTTTCGTATGTCACATTAGTTCCAAAACAGTCAATCACGGATATCCAAAAGAGTTGATCAGTGGGATGGATTAGTAGAAAAAGGGTTTAATTTTTTGAATCTTTATGTAAAATTAGGGTTTTCAAAAAGGACCTGAGAGATGGAGTGATGATTGCAGAGTTAGAATCTAATACTTGGAAGTGCCTTTTAGACTACTCTTAACAAGTCATTGCCACTACCGGTGATCCTGTGCCAGGTTGGTGACTGCTGTTGCGAATTAAATGGTTATATTGTAACACCTTGTTTGTGGAGGTGCTTTCAATCAACCCTGTCATATTTTTAATTTATCCAAGCCCTATTTTGTTGTAAGGGTAAAAGAGTGGTTAGCAGATAGTATGGTTGACATGATGGTGTCCACATAGTCTGACAGGCCACATCCAATATGACCGTTTGGGTGGTGGAGTTGATGGGGCTGCTGTTGGTGGGGTTTGTAGGTAATTATGCTGTCAGATCATCTGCATTACTATTCACGACTCCTACAGTTGCATCCTTGCTTATGACCTTTTTTTTTGTTTGCTATCTGCAATCCCAGAATACAGCGTTGATTAATTTTACGTATTCATGTCGCTGTCGGGGTTAGAAAAGTGTCAGTAAAATCAGAGAGTTTCAAGTGTTCCTGCATCCTCTCTGTATTTCTTTAGGTTTAGGTAATTTAAAGGAAGATATTAATGTCTGTGTCAATCAGTAATCTTCAAGATTATGTTTGAGGCAATTGCCTTAAACAGAGACAGCAGCTTGAGTTCATTCACAATCTTGGGTATTTTTCTAACTTGAAACAGTAGCACTGAATTAGAGAGCTTGAAATGTACTGCTTCCTTAGAAGCTACAACTTTTATCTGCTTGTCAGTGCTGTATTGCACATAGTGCTTTGCTTCCTATCAATAACTTAACTCTATAGCATTCTTGGTGCTGAGGGCATGGCACATTGTCAGTTACTCAGTGGGTGTGGCCTAGGATGCTTTACTTACAGATACTATAGCAACTCAGTTTAACAAAATTCACCTAATCCACTTTATCATGTATTCAGCATAATGATTGTTTAACTTTAAGATTCTGTTCATCCCTTTATGAAGTTTGCCATGTCGTAGATATTCTCTTGTAGTTTGAACTGACAAAATTCTCCCTATTTGTGTATTTATTTACAATTTCATGACATGAATTTCAAGAGTTGAAACAATTGACTGGGGGCATCAAATTGATTTTACTACTTTTTAATTGGTGGATAACGTTTCCTGTCATTGAGCCACAGAACATTAAAAAAACAATCATTTCCTATGCCATCCTTGGTGGCCTTAAGCTTATGTGTCTTTGGAAGAATGCTTTTCCCATGTGTTGTTTGTTTTAGCAATTTGTTTGAATATTTTCCGCTGCTGTCTCAGTACGTTGGTCATCTTTTTGAGTGTCAGTAACAGCTTTGACTCAGTGCACAAATTTCCACAGACCAGAATGATTCTGAGGCAGATGGTAATAGGTAGTACTGTGAAGATATCGTTGTTGAAGCAGGCATTTGCCTTATGCCACATGACAATGTAAAGACACTGCAAGGCACCATCCATCTCTGTCTCCATCCTTTTTTGATGTTGTCATATTTGTTGTTTTGATCCAATATTTCTCTCAATTTTCACATTCACAAGCCCAGACAATGATAATATCAGTGATGTAATCATAAAAGCAAGAAAACCTGACAGGAGGCACATTTCTCATTAATATCTGAAAAGTACTCCGTAAATAGCCTGGCTGCAGATGACACTTCTCATCATGATGCCATGGGTCTGGTTAAGGTATCCCTCCCCATACAAAACTTGCAGCAATGTAAAATTGTGTCTTAAAAAATATGCAACACCATCAAATTACCAGCGGAAAGGACAAGTTGATTTTTTGATGTGAATAGAGATGAATAATAGGAGCACACCAAAGACTAACATCAAGTGTTCTGCTCAAAAATGCAAGCATTTAATTCAGCTCATGTAATTGGTGTTATTCTCTGTATGGTGCACAGCATTACCAATATTCTGAGTGTGGGGCTGACCTGATGGTTTGCCAGTTTGTGTGTTGGTGATCCAATGGTGCTCACACTGGGCCATAGTGGGCAATTCATTCGCATGAACTTTTCAGAGGCCATAATAAATGGGTGGCCATGGTGCTTTGCAGAGGAGATTTCTAAAGTCACACTCTACCTGTGATGATTGCCAGAGAGCTCTGACATAATCCTAAGCATACTTTATGTTGGATGCACTTATATTTTTTGGTATGTCATGCACTCAAGCATAAATGAAAACTTTACATCGTAGAAGGTTTGTTCCATTATGATGGCTTTATGGGCCTTGCTAGATGGCAGGACTATGGTGAGAGGATCACAAAGAGCTGAAAAGCGCCATTACACTCATTTCTTCCTATGTTCATTTTACTGGCTTTCATTCTGAAGAAATGTTGTTTATTTCTCAATCTATTTTTTTCTCTTGTTTCATTAGGTACCTTGTGAAGTCTTATTCATGAGTACTAAAGATACTTTTTCTAAATACATTCATTTGCTACTTGTCTGCATTGACTTCACTATCCCGTACTTATTGTTCAACAATCATCACTTTTAGAAGATTTTAGAAGGTGATTATTGACTAAGATTAGTTCCTGTTAATAACAGGGTTGTCCTCAGATACTTAACTCCATAAAGAAACTTTAATGTCTGTGGTTAAATAGGTGTCTCATATTCCACTGTGACATTAATAATTATATTTTTGACCTGGTGGTGCTGTAACTGTAACATTGCTGTATTGATGTTGGAGGTAAAAGTCAAATTGTACAGTTGATGTAGATCACTTGTGGGACATTTTGGGGGTGAAAGGAAAGACTTAAATATTAATGAAATCACTAATAAAAGTGATTTATGGCCCCCCTTTCCCCCAGTCCTGTAACGATGAAAATCTTCAAATAGCAGAATGAATGGAAGTACACATTTTTATCTCAGTATCACAAATAAAATAAACATTTCCTTTTGACAGTTCAGAGTATACATCTGTGTAAGTCATACCTAGGTACAAAGTTAGTGTTAACAGAGGGCTGATTATGCAATAAAATGCCTTTTACATCCACAGTCTACTATCATGGGTAAACAAGGTGAAAATGTAACACAGGATACACAGAAGTGGTATGCTCAAAAAATCCTGCTGGTAACAAAAGAATAAATGATAGATCACCATTGGTCAACATTTTGGATTCTCCCAATTCAATTTGTATATTGAAAACTTGGATGAATTCATAATCCTTTCAACCTCTGCCCATCGATAACAACATAAGGTTGTAGTGTTTTACCATTTCCTGCCACTGCAGGCATGACGTAATCTTGATATTGATAAATTCATTATCGTTTCTGGATAATTGCAACCTCTTGTAGGTAATCCCTTTCACCTAACAGTGTCATCAGTGAGGTTTGTTTCATATAAATTGGCTGTATTTGAGTGTGGTACTCCAGCAAGTCCTTTTCCCTACACATCACAATAAGTATTGACTACGTCAGGTAACATTGCTACTCTTGTGATTTCTTAAACTTTCCTGGAAATTTTGTGACATCTTGTTGATTCAGGTGTACTGCCTGTGGTCTGCATTTATCTAACACAATATTTTGATGTTGTACCTCGGTGTCTTCATCAGTTAGTGCTACTCTTGCTTGCTTTATGTTTTGCCACCTTCTTGGGACTACCTAATTCTTGGTGCATTATATAAAAACTGTAAAAAAAGCCTTGATCTAGGGCATTGTCTTCAAATTTTCTAATGGTTTTACCTCTGCAATCTAAAAATTGCTTTACTAAAAGTTGTAACCAGTTTCATAGGGTGACTCCAATCACCAGAGATTTGAATTCAATTTACAAGAAAATTTTCTCTCTGAGACGATACATCAGTTTCTCCACCTTTGGTTTGATTTAACGACCATTCTTACAGAGTCTCTAGTGAGTAGTAGGATGTATTCCATGTTTTGAAAACTGAAGTTTTGGTTAGTGAAACAGAATTGTAAATTTGTTTTACTGGTACTTAAATTAAAACAACACAGTCTAGAGTGAGACTTACAGATAAAGTTCAATGTAAGCAAATACAGTACTTGTTCGTTTTTACAGAGAAGAAAAACATCAACTGACAGTGCATTCATAATTTCCCTTGCTAGATTAGTTCACTACCGATTTGGACAAACAAATCCTTTAATGATATGCCCATTTGTCTTTTGACATGGAAGCATAGAATTGCTTTTCAAGATCAATATCTGTTCACCGTCTTATATCCATTCACCCAATTTCGGCAGTTTGGTCTGTGTCAAGATTTTTCCATCTAAGAAACTTGACACTAGCTTCTGCACAGCAGCAGCCTTCCCCTTCTGACATTTATCTTGATATCTAATCTATATGTCCTCTAATTGTCCATTGTAGGTTACATATAAAATGGAAAGCTATTTCAGCTGTTGGTTTATAGAATTTTAAACAATACAGCCTCTTTAAATTTCCTCACCATCTGAGAGATATGTAGTATATTACTACATATTCTTCACTACATATCACATTGCACAATACATCTAGTTACAATAACAGACCTGTAAATTTGTACATTTAGTAAGCCTTCAGACCTGTATGCTAACACTTCTTCATCATGCTGTTCATATTATGTAATGTAATGTGTAGTGTAATGTAATGTAATGTGAGTAAGCCTGACTGCTTATGAAAACAGTTCCAAGCTGGTGAGGTGTTTCTCTCATTAACAACTCATTAATTTTTGTTAGTACATCATGTCACATGAATCCTGTCAAGCAGTGCTAAAATTTGATACAGATCACACATGGGAAACAGGCCGCTTTATGCAGAAATATTATAAAACAGTGCTTTTGTCTTAAAGACTAGTGTTGCAAATAAGTTATCCCAGTTTGCAAACAACAGCTCAGTTCATAGAAAAAGTTCTAGAAGATAAAAGAAATGTACAATAAAATTTGAGGGTACACACTTTCCATAAAAAATTTATGTCATGTAGAAATAATTTTCCATAGATTACAAGAAATGGTAAAACGTTTGGTGAAAAATCAAGTACAGTGTATGAAGTATTTGTTTTGTTCAGTTATGGCCAACTCCTTCCAATCTGTAGAGGCACTCCTCTGCATAAATAACTGATGTATGTACATACTCATAATAGCATTATGTAATGTGAGTTATTTGTAGCATTTTACCTCTGCAGATTTTATATAGACTAATATAATTACTGTAAGTAAATATTATAAGTACTTTTCGATGTACAGTAAATAGCTACAACAGCCAAGATATTAACTTGCATGTCATTTATTTGTTTATGGTAGCTATTGTATTAATCTATAAATGAAAATGTGTTGAACATTTTGAAGTATTCCGTATCTCGGCAATTCACTTCACTGAGACTGTGATGAATTCACAGAAAACCTAAGCATATTACTACCTGTGTGATATACACATTTATTGCCATTCTACATTTTCCTGAAATATTCTCCAGAATGTACAACTGGTTTTGGGTATATAAAATACATAGAAAGGCATAGCAAAAAGGAGACTTAGCTAAAATGAGAATTTGGATGGTATTTTTGTTCTTGAATTAATACTAGTGCATACAGCTTTGATTAAATGACATACTTGAATTAACTGGGTTGAAAATTGATGAAATTTATATTTCACTCATTTTTGAGGGAGTGTACAGTCAGTCATTATAATTAATAACTGATGGCACAGTATGAATCCCATTTACATAGCTGTCCCTTTTTGGGAATATTTGCAAATGAACGTTGCAAATACTACCCAACTTAGCATCCACATAAATGAAGCCCTAGCACCTCTCTGAAAGAATGCATAAGTAATTCCATAATTGACTGCTGTTTAATAACTGCCTTCTTTCAGAAACCCTATATATTCTGCACATCTAAAATGAACTAATGGGAAAAAATTGTAATAAAATCCATGTGATGTAGTGATTGATGATGTATTTATTGTCTTTTACTTTAAGTATACATTACATTTTACTTCCTTGTTACTCAGTATCAACAGACATGAGTGATATGTGGTAACAGGTCTGAATGGCTGTGATGATCATGTCATGTGTCTGTTATAGAAACTTGTGTTTATATTAAAGAGTAAATGAACCGTTTCATATTCTATGTATTGTATAGCTAAAAAGTTCATCACTATGAACCTTTGTGGTTTATTAGCATAAATGTCAAGTTTAACTGACCATAATTACATGGTTGAACAAAATACAATAATCAGTCTAAATTATTTGAGATAATTTATCATGTCTTGTACCTTTAAAACATTAAAAATAGTGCTTTTGAGGTGCTGTTTACATCAATTTGCAAGTAGCCTTTGTGGAAGAAAACAGATAGTTAATATCATAAACTCTAATAACATCGTTCACTAAAAGTAAAACTAAACATTGATTGTTGCACAGAGCTCTATTATAAATTTTATACTTTCGACACTGACCACCTTTCTGAGCACATAACCATGCTAATTTTTTATGTCTCAGTAACACAAGAATTCTAACACCCATGGTAAAGGCTTACTTTAACTGTAAATGAGAGTGTTTGTTGTGTAAAAGTTTATTTTGAGGGACATATGATGTTAACAAACACCAAAAAGTCCTTCACTAGGATCTTTTGCACTAGTTAAAAGAGTGTTATATCTCACCTATTAATACATGTTGGTAGAAACAGTATAAATACATCATATTTAATAGACTGCATATCAACAACATATTACCCTGGCAATTGCATATAAGAATAGTGGCAAAGAAATTCATTCACTTACTGTGATAAGCAAGAGATAAAACAGACATCCAAAAGCGTGTCATCTGTGTTCTACGCCTGTCTGATATAATGTATGGCCTGAGTATCAGAGCAAATAGCTTGAAAATCAAATCATTTTAATATAAAGAAGAAAGCAGTAAGAGTGATGAAAGCAAGTACACCAGTATTTATAATAGCTGAAAATAATGCCACAGTTTTTTTTTCTTTGTATTGTCAGTAGTATTTATTACACGTTATAATCTTCCATGAATATCAGACAAATACACAGATCATAGCTTTTATGATGTTAGAGAAAGGAGTCAATTACTGCACTGTTTAAAATTGTATGTAAAATGAGGAAGATTAGTGTTAAAAATAGGCAGTCTCATTCCATGTAACTTTATAAAAGTCAAAACTCTAATGCAGTTTGAATGTCATACGAATAAAAGTACCAGTAGTTAAATTAATGCCTATGCTCCCTTAAAGGAACTCCCAGATGCTAACTTTGTCTTTAATTCATGTGTTCTTTAACTATCCATAAGTTATGTTGAATGACTGCTTATTTAAGTACTGTAATAAAGTTCCTCAAGACTAGAATCTTGCATTTTAAGTAATTTTTTGGTTTTCATTGTTAGTGATGTACAGTAATTAAGATTTATATCCATCAATAAATGTGAAATGTAATAAACTCATGTATGAACATTTACATTACATCAGCTGTACCATTTATCTACTGATCTGATCTGCCTAATAAATAATAGCTGATTAAAAATGAAGTGAATTGTCTACTTCAGAATGACTCAGTAAATCCACATAAAATGTAACAGAAGCATACATTTCTCTGTTTGGGTGCAATTGTAGTTCTTTATATGAAGGAGGTGGCATTAGTACATATCCAGTACCTATGTATCAGCTTCAGTTCTTTAAAATGTGCTACTTATTTTCCATTAAAGCAAAATGTGGGTGAAGGAATCATAACACAAACAGGCAAGGTCAGCGTGTCCTGATGTTGCTGTGTCCCTTTAGTCTCCTACCTCTGAGTGTTATGTATGCTCTAGGATTCTGGTTTCAAAGTGTCATCAAATCATCTCTATTTTGAGCTTTCAACGACATGTAGCATGTGTTACAGTGTGCCTTCCTATGAAACTTTGTAAAATGAAAACTGCTGATTGTTCTGTAATATTTCTTGTTTGTAGTGATGAAAAACATATTATTTTCAACAATATTAAACTGCTGGGTAATGTATTTATTAACCTACCTCAAGCATTTCATGCTATGCCAAAATATCTTAGATTAGATTAGATTAATACTCGTTCCATAGATCATGAATACGACACTTCGTAATGATGTGGAACGTGTCAGGTTAATAAAAGATGTCTGTACAAGACATTAGGTTACACAAAATATTGCATGACACTAATGTTTAAGTTAGGTTTTTTTTTACCCCCTCCCTTAATTTATATCCAAAAATTCAGCCAATGAGTAGAAGGAGTTGCCATCTAGAAATTCTTTTAATTTATTTTTAAATGTTGGTTGACTATCTGTCAGGCTTTTGATGCTGTTTGGTAGGTGACCAAAGACTTTTGTGGCAGCATAATGTACCCCTTTCTATGCCAAAGTCAGATTTAAACCTGCATAGTGAAGATCATCCTTTCTCCTGGTGTTATAGCTATGGACACTGCTATTACTTTTGAACTGGGTTGGATTATTAACAACAAATTTCATAAGTGAATATATATACTGTGAGGTTACTGTGAGGATCCCTAGATCCTTAAATAGATGTCTGCAGGGTGACCGTGGGTGGGCTCCAGCAATTATTCTAATTACACGTTAAACAACAAGCATAATAAAGATGAGTATATGTAACTTAAAATGTGGGTTAGAAGCAGCAGCAAGAATCATAACTACAATGTAAACACACAACAGCAAACGAGAGTGTAGCACTGGAATTTTTGATATAGTAGGTAGACCCTGGGATAATAAAACCACTGATTTAATTTAAGGCATAAAAACGCGTTACTAATCAATAAAAGAGTAGTATATCTTTTAAAATAGGCTGGATAATATGGCAGACAAACATGATCACAAAATGTTCCACAGACTAGGCATACACCATATTTACACAGATCTAATATGCCCTTGAATGTAATGTGGACCCCAATTTTAAAACCTGAAGTCGTAAAACAAGGGTTTGTTGGCACTTCATTGGTAAGCTAAATTTATTTTACATGTATGAACCACAAAACAACAACATTTGTTAAGGGACACAGTCATTATTAAAAACGAACACCTTTCTTCGTTACCTACATGATGTGGAAACAAATATACCGTCAATTACAGGTCCTGCTCATCATTATTCACTAGTGTCTGTCTACATTACTGGTATCCTCAGAGGAGTCTACATCAGAAAAAGCTTCATTTCCTCTTTTCCCGTCATTGTTGTTTCAGTGCACATCATCTTCATTGCCATCCAGAGAATTTGAAATATGGCATTACTTGACTGGTTTTGTGGTCATTGGTGCTTCAGTGCTTTTCCACCCAATGAGCAATAATGTGGAGTGTGGAATGCTTAATTTTTCCTGTTGGAGTCAATTCATGGTTTGGTTCACAAAACGATTTTTTGTACTGCTCTTGAATGTAACTTTTATTTGTACTAATGTCCAGGGTTTGTTACACAGTAGTCATTCCTCCAGGAAGAATAAGGTCATTGGCTAGGCTGTGGATTCAATTTTTTACGTTGTCAGTGAGATAATCACGAAATGCACCAGCAAAAAACATTTATGGTAGTTAGGAAGGCTCACCAGGACAGAGTTCTCTTAATTTGTAGAGGCAGTCCAGCATTAAAATTTCAGTCACCCATTCCTTTTCTTGATTTTGAACAATGATGTCATGAGAGTACAGATTTTCATTTTTAGGGGTCTTGGCACTTGTTTTCCACATTCAGATTAAGAATGTAAGAAGTCTGCTCCCATTTTCTGTGAGTGCCAGTATTACAGTTATGCACTGTTTCTCATACGCTTACTGTTTGATGTTAACTTCTTTTGTTCCTTTCTCATCAGTCATGTCATTACGTGGAATACCAAACCAAATTTCTGTCTCATCAGCTTTTTCTGTTTGGCCCACTAAAAACTTCTCTTTCTGAATTGTTGTGTTATACTGCTGATATTCTTGATGTTTTTTTCTCACAATCCCGTTGAAGCTTTTGGCATATTGTTCTGTGGCGTCATAGAGAGAAGCTGGCCCGTTTCATAAAGCGATCAACTCATCCATGGCTAGCCCTGAACATTTGTCTCGGTGTATTAAGAAGTGCAGACATCTCTTTTGCTTTGTATCTTATGGAGTAAGTGCTCACAGATTGCTCATTCTTCATCCTTTTATACACAAATTCCAAAACTTTTATTTCAGTGTCAGAATGTCTTTCTTTCTGAGGGACAGTGTAATTCTTTCCGGTAGTGGTAATTTTAAATAATGTCGATTTCTATTTCTTCCATAAGCAATCGATATTCTCAGCTACATTAAGATCTCACCCTGTCCTATTGTTATCACATTTTTCAGCGTAAATAATTGCTTTGTGCTTGAAAGCAGCACCATATAATGTTCTTTGACTGCCATCCATTTCATGACTATTTAATGCAAATGCACTACACAGTAATAAGCCAACAGTAAAGTAACAAAGTTGAGAATTACAGCAATACATTGTGACATAAAGATTCAAATTCAATAATGTTGCTGGTGAAGGGTGGTTCCAGATTTTTACTCGAATGTATTGCGCCACTGCATGTTATGTACAACGAATCTTGAATACTGCATATGGTAGGCCTAATAGAAATTGCGCAGTAGATTCATTTAAATTCAATACTTACGATATTTATATATAATAACTTTGGCTGTAAACACAATGACATGGATACCATTGCATACACTAACAAAAATTAAATACTACTTCTAAGCAAACACTGGTCTAAACCGTGTTCATTAATTTGTTTGATACAGTAATAGCTCTGTGTGAAATAACTGCGATACCTGAGCAACGTATCTTTCTTTTTTCACACATCATTTAGTCATCACAGTGCAGTTCATGACTGTTTTGAATGATGCATTCACATAAAAGTCACATATGCATATACACAGAAGTACACAGTGTCACATCTTCATGACTTTGGTTCTTCTCAAATAAATTTTCGTGAAGTATGGAATGAATACAATGTCTCATTAAGTTTAAGCTTCTGATTATCTCAATAATATTGTTTTTACTCTCTTTGAAATATTTAAATACAGAGGCCCCCAAATGTCTTGAAAACTGACAGAGCATTACTTATGACAAATCTTCTATAATGTGCTGACTTGACAGCTTGGGATACAGTTGAACACAAAATGAACACATTTCACTACAAAAAGATTTTTGAGGTATGTAAATGTACATTTCCATATTTGGTTTTTGTAATGCTAAACTAAAATTTCTATCTCACATGTTGCATCTTAACTTATGTTATGGCACATATTCCATGTGTGTGCACTTTGTTACAGAAATGAAGATGACAGAAAAATCTGTCAAAACCGGTTGTCTAAAATGAAGAAATATTTTATGAGAGCTAGCTTGTTGAATGTTTTTAGGAACTAAATCAGATCGCTCCTTCAGTAGGGCCTACTCTTAAAACGAGAAAATTCAACCATTATTCTACAAGTCGTTTTCCATTCCCCTGTTTGGTGGCATAGTTCTTACATCTCATCATTAAAATGATCAGAATCATAATCCCAAGCATAAATTTATGTTGCGGTCTGTTAACTTCTTCTTGAAATTGTAATGCATTATTATCGGAGGTACATTCACTTCCTTTTGTGTGATGAATGTGTGACTCTTGATATGCATAAGCCTTTTAATGTTCCTGTAACTTGGCAGATTATGTATCAAGGTTCTTAGCAGTTCACTGTAGATGGAGATGATATCAGTATGTTGACTGTTGTGTCAGATACGATTTGTATTGTAGAATATGAGATACTAAGGAGGTAGAGGACGAAATCCAATGCTAGCACAAAGCCTATTCCTTTTGAGTTGCATCAAAACTGCCTCCAGATATTACATGCCCTGAAAATTAATGTGTCCATTAACAGTATCTGACGCTTCCTGTCTTAGAAACCATAGTGGTAGATTGTAAATCTGATGCATGAGATTGTTCTCACAATGTGGTGATCAGGAACTGTTTGTCATCCATTACCTCACCCCATCACATTATATAAACACTGATGAATATTTTTCGGTAACGAATATTGAAACCAGGTACTGCAGAATTGAGTGTCACTACATTACTGTGTGTCAGTTACCGCATCTGTATAGGTACGAATGTAATTAGTGAACTACAGAATAATTTACTCTTTATTTGCAGAAACATAACAACATATTATAACAATCTTGTTAATGTGGGTTATAGTGGGTAGCCCATCTGTTTGTTCATAATAATTTCCGTCGAACAGAAAGTAGGTTGATGTAAGCAAGATTTCAAATAACTTTGTTAGTGCTGGCCCAAGATTTTCTCCTATAAGGCTTATGGAGTCTAGTAGAGGCACCGTTGTGAAGAGAGATACCATGTTGAAGCTGACCATGAGGTATTCTTGGCCTAGCCGGAAGTTCTGGAGCTGCTGAATAAAATGCCCCGAATTTGGTCTGTGAAGCTGGGATTTGTCCACAAAGGGGCTGAGCATCGCTGTCAAGTATTCCGTTAATTCATATCTTGGTGCGCCAGTGTTGCTAACAATTGGAGGTAAGAGACATTTCTTGCTTGTAGATTCTAGGTAGACCATAAAGTCAATGTGGACGAAGTTTCTTAACCGTCTTCTTGTCTGGGAATGTGTACTGGAGAAGCTCGATGATCTTCCTCTTCATTTGGTTGGTGGGATAGTCTTCATTTCTCCTGTATGTGTCGTCCTCTAATAGCTCGTACAACTATTGTTTGTTAACATGACTTGGTTGCAGGACCGCACCATATCCTCTGTCTGCTGGAAGGATGACTGTCTCAGAATCTTCTTATAGCCGCTTAAGCTCTTCTCTCTCTTGCTTGAAGATTTTCGACTTCGGTGGAGCTGCCCTGATAAGTGTACAGCATCTTTCACGTCTTATTTCCTCTGCACCATCCCTCAGAAGTCAAAAGCAACCTATTCCACAGCGCTAATAGAATCTGCTGTTGGTGTATTCGTCGGTGATGGTGACCGAGCGGTTCTAGGCGCTTCAGTCTGGAACCGCGCGGCTACTACGGTCGCAGGTTGGAATACTGCCTCGGGCATGGATGTGTGTGATGTCCTTAGGTTAGTTAGGTTTCAGTAGTTCTAAGTTCTAGGGGACTGATGACCTCAGCTGTTAAGTCCCACAGTGCTCAGAGCCATTTGAACCATTTTATTCGTCGGTGTTTGTGCGAAATTTAGCCCCTTTCCTGGTACAGACAAGGTAACATCGTCACTTAATTTCTGTGTACAGTTAATGACAGTTCTCCCAGTTTCTTGCTACGGCTTAGCTGCAAGGCGTTCGTATTATGCAGTCTGTCTGCGGGTGGCTGATTGCCATGCCTTGCTGGCTTGAGACCAACTAACTTCATCTAGCCTCTCCCACGAGTCAGGGGAGAGCGTCAGCGCCAACTGCAGGTGGAGTAAGAGGAGTTCTCTTGAGGTGTACCACGTCACGGCTACAAACAGACCCATTAGAGGACGACGCATACAGCAGAACTGAAGAAAAACTTTTTAACTGAGTGAAAAGGAAGATCATCAGCTATCTCCAACATACATTCTCAGACAACAAGATGATGAAGAAACTTCGTTCGTGAACAGCAGCGTCACTTAGACTTAACAGGCTACCTAAAGTCCACAAGCAAGAAATGTCTCTTTGTGCAATTGCTAGTAACATTGGCGCACCAACATAAGAATTAGCGAAACAGCTGACAGTGATGCTCAGCCCCTTTGTCGGCAAATGCCAGCACCACATACGAAATTCGGCGCATTTCATTGAGCAGTTCCAGAATTTTGGGCTGGGTGAAGAACACTTCATGGTGAGCTTCTACATGGTAACTATATTCACAAGTGTGCCTCTAAGAGACTGCTTAAGCCTCATGGGAGAAAAGTTTGTGCCATCACTAAGAAAGCTGTTTGAGTTCTTGTTTACGTCAACCTATGTTCTGATCAACGGATATTACTACCAAAAGAACTAATGAAGTCGTGATGAGCTGCCCACTGTCACTACTGATGGCCAGTGTGTTCATGGGGACATGTGGAGAAGAAGGCGTGCTGTAGGTAGTTTACAAACCCTTCTTCTTTTTTCGAAATGTAGACGCCACATTCGTAATCTGGCCACGTGGAAGACGTCACCTACAAGACTTTCGGCAACACCTGAATTCGTTACAGCAGAACATCAGATTCATGTTGAAGACGAAAGCCATCAACTTCCATTTCTGGATGTGCTCATCAAACTGAGACCAGACGGCACGCTAGGACATAGTGTCTTCCGAAAAACGAAACTTGCAGATTTGTGCTTGCATATCTCCAGCTCTCATGCCCCTTCACAACGAAAACGTGTTGTAAGCAGAATGGTGCACAAAGCACGCTAAATCTCGGACCGTGACAGTCTAGCAGATAGACTGCAGCACTTACAAGCCGTGCTCTGTACAAATGGTTACAGAAACTGCGATGTGCAATCTGCCTGAAAACCGAAGAAGCCAAGACTACGGGTGCTACAGAGATTTTTCCTTACGTCGGGAACACATGAGCAAAGGTCGGAAGAATACTCTGAGAGCACAGCATGAAGTTAGTGTCTCGTTCACCATCCAAGGCGAAAACTCTATTAGGATCGTTCAAGGACGACCTAGGATCCCTGAAACCTGAAGCCTACCGCATCCCTTACCAGTATGCAAAAACGCATGTGTGCCTGGTATCTGACCAGTACAGGAGAGATGCAGTAAGCATAAACGTCACGCAGACATTCAGACGACGAAGTCCGTTGTGGCAGAGCATTGTATCTCCCACAGAGATACCATGAAATACGGCAAGACCAAGTTGTTACCACAATCTAACACCTTTTTCGAATGTGTTCTCAAAGAAGCTGTGGAGATGCGGCTGCATGATGGAAAAATAAATGAGTACAGCAGTTTGCTATTGAGCAAGGACCTGGACCCAGCCTTGCACATGACTAGAGCTCAGCGACAGTCTACGTTGATGTCCAGAAGATGGCAATAAGTCAATTTGCCAAACTATCCCCCGTTTTAGACGACGCCACACGGCAGAATATCGACACTGGAAAAATCTAAAATCACAGCAACAGGATTAATGCAGGAAGGACGGTATCTGATGTTCTGTACCTAAAATTTTATGGTGTCAACTAACTCCATATAATTTGATCCATATTATGGAAGATTCTGGGTGTTTCTGTGTTGTATCACCTTGTCTGTAATACCCTTACACATACCCTGCACTTAGAAAAAAGATCAATTCTTATTAAAAGACTCTCCTGTTAGCCCCTGCTTTCTAAACATTTAGGATTCTTTGAGGATTTGGGGGACGGGGAGAAATTTCTTCTTTCTATGTTGTTGATACTAATGTTTCCCCCGACATAATATGTTAGTTTACATCACTATTCTTTGGAGTTACCCATGTCATTATTAATATCAAGTACTTATGGTATAAAAGTTTCTACGATATAAGAGAGATTTTGGAGATACATTACAATTATACATATCTAGTATACTAGAATATACGCTCCAAGACAAAACAAAACAGCACACCACAAACAAATGGCCCATATGCGACGGATATCTGTAGATGTGATATACAGTCTGTGACAGAATTAGTGAGGGTAGCGACTGATGATGGTCGAAGTAGAGAGGATATAAAATGTAGACCAGCAATGGCAAGGAAAGCGTTTCTGAAGAAGAGAAATTTGTTAATATCGTGTATAGATTTAAGTGTCAGGAAGTCGTTTCTGAAAGTATTTGTGTGGAGTGTAGCCATGTATGGAAGTGAAACATGGACGATAAATAGTTTGGACAAGAAGAGAGTAGAAGCTTTCGAAATGTGGCGCTACAGAAGAATGTTGAAGATTAGGTGGGTAGATCACGTAACTAATGAGGAGGTATTGAATAGGATTGGGGAGAAGAAAAGTTTGTGGCACATTGTGACTAGAAGAAGGGATCGGTTGGTAGGACATGTCCTGAGGCATCAAGGGATCACAAATTTAGCATTGGAGGGCAGCGTGGAGGGTAAAAATCGTAGAGGGAGACCAAGAGATGAATGCACTAAGCAGATTCAGAAGGATGTAGGTTGCAGTAGGCACTGGGAGATGAAGGAGCTTGCAAAGGATAGATTAGCATGAAGAGCTGCATCAAACCAGTCTCAGGACTGAAGACCACAACAACAACAGCGACGAACCCATGCACGAGAGCAAGCTTGGAGTGTCTATGCTCTGTAAATAACAAGGTTTACCTCCCGTTCATTCACGTCATCAACGGCGCCTAGATACAACTTTCACCTGCATTCGGCAGTTTGCGACTGCGCTCCCACCCGATCACGTCAGTATGTGTATCTAGATGAACACGTATTTGGATAGGAATTTCTCAGAGATCAAGTATGAAAGGGATGTAGCCGCCGCATACCTGAGGGGACCTGTGTGTGGTTTGACAGCTGATGGCCACGTGACTTGTCAGGGGTTGCCGCTAACCTCCTATGCGCTCCAGTGGACAGGGGACAGTGTCTGCATACGTTGTTTGCATGTCTGTTGCATTATTTTGTGAGCAGGTCTGTAGGTTGTGCTATGCATTATTTGGACAGGTTACGAGTACTGTGCATGTCTACACATCAGTGTACTACATTATTTACGAGTAGTCTGCAAGTGTGTACTGAAATTATTTCGTTAATTTAGGAGTTGTTTGCGTGTCTGGAGAGCGTTATTTAGAAGTAGTTTGCTGGTCTGTGGGCAGTGTGAGATGGCTCCAAGCATGTGTGAGCATGTGTTTTGTATCAGTGTGATAAATGTACTGCATCCCTAAATCAAATGTTCGAAAATAAGTAGGGTGTATTCCTTCCTTACCCTCCCCAGCAGCCCAGCACGGTGTGAGTCACGTTCGCGTCATTTTCTCCCTACAGAGCACCATCTGGGATTAGGTCACGGTAGGGATGGCAGTACCCTCTGGCGGCAGTAATGTGTACTAGGTCAGTTGGAGCCTACATCTCGTGGTGGAGACATTGCTTGCAAAATAATAAAGAGTTATGTTTTGCATTGACAGAGTGGTTTTCCCTCCATTTCGCCCCACCATCTTGGATGATGTCATGCGCTGTGCATGTTCGTACACGTTAGGGCGACAACATGGGCTGGTAAGGGGATGTGGCGGTTGGTTGAGGATCATGGTGGAGACTTTAATTATTTTCTTCCAAGTCCATGTGGGCGTGGCATTCGCGAAAATTCATTCCAAGTCCATGGTAGCGCTCTCTGGTGGTTTCAATATGTACTAGGCCTTGTGGTCTACATCTACATCTACATGACTACTCTGCAATTCACATTTAAGTGCTTGGCAGAGGGTTCATCGAACCACAATGATACTATCTCTCTACCATTCCACTCCCGAACAGCGCGTGGGAAAAGCGAACACTTAAACCTTTCTTTTCGAGCTCTGATTTCTCTTATTTTGTTTTGGTGATCATTCCTACCTATGTAGGTTGGGCTCAACAAAATATTTTCGCATTCGGAAGAGAAAGTTGGTAACTGAAATTTCGTAAATAGATCTTGCCGCGACGAAAAACGACTTTGCTTTAATGACTTCCATCCCAACTCGCGTATCATATCTGCCACAATCTCTCCCCTATTACGTGATAATACAAAACGAGCTGCCCTTTTTTGCACCCTTTCGATGTCCTCCATCAATCCCACGTGGTAAGGATCCCACACCGCGCAGCAATACTCTAACAGAGGACGAACGAGTGTAGTGTAAGCTGTCTCTTTAGTGGACTTGTTGCATCTTCTAAGTGTCCTGCCAATGAAACACAACCTTTGGCTCGCTTTCCCCACAATATTATCTATGTGGTCTTTCCAACTGAAGTTGTTCGTAATTTTTACAACCAGGTACTTAGTTGAATTGACAGCCTTGAGAATTGTACTATTTATCGAGTAATCGAATTCCAACGGATTTCTTTTGGAACTCATGTGGATCACCTCACACTTTTCGTTATTTAGCGTCAACTGCCACCTGTCACACCATACAGTAATCTTTTCTAAATCACTTTGCAACTGACACTGGTCTTCGGATGACCTTACTAGATGGTAAATTACAGCATCATCTGTGAACAACCCAAGAGAACTGCTCAGATTGTCACCCAGGTCATTTATATAGATCAGGAACAGCAGAGGCCCCAGGAAGCTTCCCTGGGGAACACCTGATATCACTTCAGTTTTACTCGATGACTTGCCGTCTATTACTATGAACTGCGACCTTCCTGACAGGAAATCACGAATTCAGTCGCACAACTGAGACAATACCCCATAGGCCCGCAGCTTGATTAGAAGTCACTTGTGAGGAACAGTGTCAAAAGCTTTCCGGAAATACAGAAATACGGAATCTACCTGAGATCCCCTGTCGATAGCGGCCATTACTTCGTGCGAATAAAGAGCTAGCTGCGTTGCACAAGAACGATGTTTTCTGAAACCATGCTGATTATGTATCAATAGATCGTTCCCTTCGAGGTGATTCATAGTATTTGAATACAGTACATGCTCCAAAACCCTACTGAAACTGACGTCAATGATATAGGTCAACACACATTTTGCCACCATCTTCTATTACGGTACTTGCGTCATCAGCTGACGTCACGGTAGCGCCCTCTGGTGGTGGCACTGTGTACTAAGTCAGTTGGGCTCTGGACCTTATGACGAACACCCTGTTTGGTGCTATCTTGGATTACATTACAGATGAGAGTGCCTTCTGGTAGTGTCGATGTGTACTAAGTCAGTTGGAGTGAAGACCTCGTGGTGAACACACTGGTTGGCCATACTGCATGGAATTGTTCAAATAAAGACTTATGTCCAAGTCAATTTCCCACGAATCCTTAGGAGGTGGTGGCGGTCGGACGTGTGACGTTAGTACAAGTGTCTTTTCTTTTGTGCCATTTCCTTAGCTTAGTAGAGATATGCGAAATTACATTTGATTACTGCCAAAATTCAAACTTGGTGCCAGTTTGTAGGAAGAGGTGATGGTCGGGTGACTTAGGTTAGTACAAGTGACCTATCTTCCCGCCATTTTCTTATATTAACAGTGAAACCCCAAGTGAGCTTTGTTTACTGGCAAAATTCAAACTTGGTGCCAGTTCATAGGAGGAAGTGGCGATCGGGTGACAGGTTAGTGGGAGGGGGGGGGGGGGGGGGGCGTGGCACTTTCCCGCCAAATTCAAACTTCCCACCTTCGGATGGAGAGCAATGTTCTGGACAGAGAAAATATGTTTCTCCTGCTTTAATATAACATGTCTGTATGATGCTTATATCGTCTTTATCGGAGTCAGAATTACGAATCTCTACGTAGTTTAGAGGCAGATAATTAAAAACGTCTGCAGACACAAGATAGCTGATGGGCTTTTCTCCGTCTTGAGTATCTGGAAGATTACTTGTACACCAATAATTTTGTGGGTGTTCTTATTATCGCAGTATACAAACTGCAGAAGGATATTAAACACAATACAACAACGGTTCTGTAGGTTATCTTTTAATTGACGCAACACGGAAAAAAAATGGCACAGAGTAAAGCGGAGCACATTGTAAATACTGTTTGTTGGTGTCTAATTTACACATAAACACTCGTGGACAAGGCTGAATACACTATGCATTCTGTAGTTGTATATTGTAGCCTCCAACCTGGTAATGTCATGCTGCTTAGCCAAGGAAGACCTGAAAGTTTCTCGTAGACGTATGTCTGGATACTTTATAAAATCTATAATGTGTCTACCAGTATCTTTGTTCACTCCTGGACCTGTGATATGACATATAAACCGGTTATATATCCTTACTCTGCAGCTGGATCTTAACCACATTACACAGAGTATTCCAACTCTTATCATTGCCGAACATTGCTGTTTCCATAGCGATGTCCTTCTATGCAGATGTCATGGGTTGATATTAAGTAGGTCCACATCTCCACTTAGTTAAAAATTACGGCAAAGTCTTGCATTATGTCCAAAGCCAAAAGTTAATAGGTGTCTACACGTAGCTGTTGGAATATTCCAAGCATCTCTTCCAATAGAACATTCATTTTACCTTCAGCTAATTTCACATTATATGGTATAACTACAGGATTTTTATATTTCCTCGAAATAGTTTCTAATGCTTCTATGCCGATTTTTTCCCATATCCCCCTTACTGTCACACTGTCGTTCCTGTGTAGGAGAAAAGGCAGCTCCACCTTGACACCATGTCTTGCAGTGGCGAAATTGGAGAATTTACTACATAGATAATAGTAAAATGAACCACACATCTCATTCATTAACATTACAAACTGTCCTCTTTCCAATTGTTCCTGACAATCCACTTGATCACAGATTTCAACCACCATAATGTTATCGGAAAACGGTTCTGTAATAGGTGTAAGGGCATTTACATTCATCTTGCTGCCACGCGGGATATTTCGCTGTCTAGGGCGCCTTGTCATGGTACGGGCGGCTCCCCCCGTCGGAGGTTCGACTCCTCCTTCGGGCATGGATGTGTGTGTTGTCTTTAACGTAAGTTAGATTAAGTAGTGTGTTAGCTTAGGGACCATGACCTCGGCAGTTTGCTGCCATAACATCTTACCACCAAAAAAACATCGTCTTGCTAAGTAGTATAGCGTTTTCGGTGTAGTTTATGCTGCCAATGCCAGTAACCAGATTATCCAAGTTCTGCAGCTCTAACCACAAACCGAAGTATTCATCTCTTGGTCTTGTCTTCCTCCCTAATAGCTGAGGGATGTTTAGCACTTCGTAGGAATCCATGTTGACACTTTGAACTACCATGGAAGAGTGATCAGTTTCGTCTCACAGCCCTCCTTTTATACTCTAAAGATCCAAGATGACAGCACTTCTGGTCAAGTGATATCCGGTTATACACTCTGCTTAACTCCTGCCCAGTTGCACTGTATTGTGTGCAAGGTGTCTGCGGAAGGGAGAGAGACTGCCTACCATCCTTGTGTGTGGGATACAGCCAGCATATTAGCCAGAGTATACGGTACAGCACAATATTTGTACACCATACCTGGACATGGTTTCAGGAGGGGATGCAGTTTCGGGAAGGGTGGTACAGCAGAACAAATGGATGAAATAGTGTTGCGCTGTACTCAACCATGATAGCGAGATTATTCAGTGTGGGTTAGGGTGGTGGTGGCGAGGGGCAGTCTTTCTCCCTCCCACAGACACCTTGAACACAATACCATATAAAGTGGAATTAGTTGATGTTAAAATGGATGTTCTTATGGAAAAGCTGCCTGGAATATTCCTACAGCTACGTGTAGACGGCTATTAGCTTTTGGATTTGGACATAATGCAAGACTTGGCCGGAATATTTAACTAAATGGATATGTGCGACTACTTAATATCCATCTACGACTTTTGTATGGAAAGAGACCGCCGTGGACAACGATAAGATAGTTGGAATACTCTGTGTAATGCGGTTAAGCTCCAACTGTAGAGCAAAGATATATAACAAATTTATATGTCAAATCACAAGTTCAGGAGTGAACAAATATATTGGTAACCACATGATATATTTTATAAGGTATCGAGACAGGGATCTATGAGAAACTTTCAGGTCTTCCTTGACTAAGCAGCATGGCATTACCAGGTTAGAGGTTACAATATACAACTACAAGATGGATCGTGTGTTCGACCGTGTGTACGAATATTTACGTGTATTAGACACCAAAATACAGTATTTACAATGAGCTTTGCTTTACTTTGTGCCACTTGCTTCCGTGTGGCGCCCACCGCACATTACATCCATAGCGATGTTGTGGTGCAGTTCCACAACACGTCACATCCGGACTAATGTTTGAAGGTGGATCTGCTGCACATTATATCTGGAGCAATGTTGGGATGCAGATCCACAACATACCACATCCAAGCTAGCATTCGAATGTTGATTTGCCGCACATTCTATCCAGAGTGATGTTCAGAGGCAGATCCACACTTGAACGATGACTCTGCCTTACTCTGGGTCATGGGAGCCATCCATGACACATGCATAGACACAGACACACAGAAAAAGGAACAAACACACAGCAAATGTAGAATGTGTGGTTGGGAGTGATTAGATGCATTCGAGTACAGTGCAATACTATGCCGCCCGATCAGAAAAATAGTGCATTTCCGCTAGGTGTTGGCAGCTCTGCTACATTTAAAAGCAATTTTAGAATATGGGAAGAGAAAGGAAGTCATGATCCCATGTGTAGAAGTGACATAAAATTGGTAAAATTACGAAACAGACGAAAAGTACGTATAAAGTGATGGAAAATACGCCGAAATGTGGGGAAATCGAGGGAGTACTTACATGTCATCTGCTTGGCGCTGAACAATTCTCGTACATTGGAATGTGTATGTAGCAGCAAGAGGAATATGAGAAATCGATGACATGGAAGGGCCAGAATCCAGGAAAACTGTATTGTTTTTTGTCGAGGCAATGTTATACTGTATGCCTACTCAGGCAATAGTAATACACGTGATTTGACTGCTGTCTTTGATGCTTTTCTGGAAAAAACAGAATCATCTGCCTCGAAACTTACTTGCATCTGTGTTAAATGATGACAGAGAGTGGATGGAGTGACCAGTTGAGATGGAGTTGTAATGAGTTAGATAGATGCTGCATTCTAGAGAGAGAGAGATGTTGCTGCAGATCATTTGACCATTTTTTCCCGTTGTTATGACAGGATGCATCAGTCATGTGACATAGCTTGCATTCGAATTGTGTACAACCACATGTTCTGTGTGTGGCTTAGAACATTGTCTACTTGCGATCGTTAACTGCAAACCTCTCGGTCTCAGAGGACTTGCATCTCATGTGTGATGAAACATGACCGTCATGTTTCGACACATTCTTCTAAAGGAATGAAGATTTATGCGACGTACCTTACTCCCCTGCCACATCTTGGGTATAAAATCGAGTCTTCAGTTTCATAACTAGGGTGATACTAAGTTAATGACTGGTGTTTGTGAGGACTGCAATCCCCATGGATACATGTGCTTGACAGACGTCCTGTTTGCAGAGTTAGTGACAGCATGACGTGTAATTTCGCATGTCAAACACTGCTGCTAAGCGTTTGCCTCTTTCTATGCAAGGGACAGTCTCCGTTACTAACGATCATTTTATATAGGACTGGTGCGAGCATAGTATAATTTCTGAACCGTGATCGGATGTGAACAATGGGCTCTATACACCTCAAATAGGAAAGCTA
Source organism: Schistocerca serialis cubense (assembly GCF_023864345.2). Classification (NCBI taxonomy): domain Eukaryota; kingdom Metazoa; phylum Arthropoda; class Insecta; order Orthoptera; family Acrididae; genus Schistocerca; species Schistocerca serialis. Next base: position 531,940,787 of record NC_064640.1, read on the forward strand.
CACTGTGAATGTATCACAAAGCATCGATGTTTTAAGGATGTAGTTTTTCATTTTAGAGTTTGTGACTATAGTTTATCGTAGAGAAACCCGCAAGGAGAATGTATGCCATGGGCTGGAAATATATTTCTTACAATGGGATAGTAACAACAATGCATTCCATGTGACGAATAGGTTGGAAACCGCAACGATCCAACATTACCGCCTGTTTTTAAGTGGAGAACCGTGTAGCCTTGAGAGTCCATGTGCCTATGATCTCTCATACCAATATCTTTTTGGTACTGACCCTAAACACTACAACAATACTTCAGAATTGATAGCGCTTTGAACTCTGTCCATCTGGAGAATAATGCATAAGAACCACCTGTTTCTTGTTCTTAACTGTCTATTATATCATCACAACACTTCCATATCTACTGTACATGGAGGAGGGGTGCTAACCTCTTCGACAAGAGCGAATGTGGAGAAATATTGTGCTCCTGGATGGGTGTTGGACACCAGTTTTGGACTCGATCCGCTCTGTCCCTTCTCGAAACATTGAATGTAGTGGTCTACTTCTGGTCAGCTGCAGATTAAATCGGTGATAGTGTTGCAGGCAGCATTGGTCAGGGACACGGTGAGGACAACTTCCAGTCTCTAGCTTTGGTCTACGAATGCGAGAATGATCTGTGACTCTCATCTCCATAGGGAAAGTTGGGAAATCGTAATCGTAAATTACACACCATCATCGAAGTGCTAGAAATATGTAGATCACTGTCTGATATACTTTGGTGCATACATTCGAAAATTAACAATTTATGGACCTACTGCACAGTCATCTACACTATGTGATCAGAAGTATCTGGACACCTGGCTAAAAATGACTTACAAGTTCGTGGCGCCCTCAATCAGTAATACTGGAACTCAATATGGTCTTGGCCCACCCTTAGCCTTGATGAAAGCTTCCACTCTCGCAGGTACTCTCGATCAGGTACCGGAAAGTTTCTTGGGGAATGGCAGCCCATTCTTCACAGAGTGCTGCACTGAGGAGAGGTATCGATGTCGGTCAGTGAGGCCTGGCACGAAGTCGGCGTTCCAAAACATCCCAAAGGTGTTCTATAGGATTCACATCAGGACTCTGTGCAGACCAGTCCATTATAGGGATGTTACTGTCGTGTAACCACTCCACCACAGTTTGTGCATTATGAACAGGCGTTCAATCGTGATGAAAGATGCAATCGCCATCCCGAAATTGCTCTTCAACAGTGAGAAGCAAGGAGGTGCTTAGAACATCAATGTAGGCCTGTGATGTGATAGTGCCACACAAAACAACGAGGGGTGCAAGCCCCCTCCTCAGAATTTTACTGTTGGCACCACACACGCTGGCATTCGCCATACCCATACCCTGCCATCGGATCGCCACATTGTCTACCGTGATTCGTCACTCCACACAACGTTTTTCCACTGTTTAATCGTCAAATGTTTATGTTTCTTACATCAAGCAAGGCGTTGCTTAGCATTTGCTGCCGTGATGTGTGGCTTATGAGCAGCCACTCGACCATGAAATGCGAGTTTTCTCACCTCTCACCTAACTGTCATAGTACTTGCAGTGGATCCTGATGCAGTTTGGAATTCCTGTGTGATGGTATGGATAAATGTCTGCCTATTACACATTACAACCCTCTTCAACTGTCGGCGACGGTTCAATCCCACATCCGGCCATCCTGATTTAGGTTTTCTGTGATTTCCCTAAATCACTCCAGGCATTTGTCGGAGTGGTTCCTTTGAAAGGGCGGGGCTGACTTCCTTCCCGTCTTTCTCTAATCAGATGAGACTTCCCCCAAACAACCCAACCCAACTCAACTGTTAGTAGTCTCTGTCAGTCAACAGATTAGGTTGGTCTGTATGCTTTTGTGCTGTCCATGTCCCTACACGTTTCCACTTCACTGTCACATCGGAAACAATGGACCTAGGGATGTTTAGAAGTGTGAAAATTTCGCGTACAGATGTTTGACACAAACGATCCCCAATCACCTGAATACGTTCGAAGTCTGTGAGTTCCGTGGATCAGCCCATTCTGCTCTCTCACGATATCTAATGACTTCTGAGGTCGCTGATATAGAGTACCTCACAGTAGGTGGGAGCACAATGCACGTAATATGAAAAACGTATGGTTTTGGGGGTGTCTGGATACTTTAGATCACATAGTGTATCTACCTTCACAATGGTACTCACAAAGTAGAGGATGGACAGTTTTACTATGACACAGAAGTTTGGAAGCATGCTGCCATGCCACTGGTCGGCGTTGTATAAAAACTGGTAAAATTGCTAAAATTGATTGCGCTATCAACTGTGATGTTTATTATTGCAGTAAATTGGTGGTGTCTTTTCCATCCCACCCATCCACTTGTACACTGTTGATCACCACATAATGATTGACTGACATCACTTGTTTGAGATGGAGAAAGAGTCTTAATGGAGGGGCAACACCTTCCAGGGGTGGGTAGCACCATAACATTGATCATGTACATGACTGCAATATGAGGAATCAATCGAAATGGTACACCAAGCCATCAGCTATCCCGTCACTGTGAAAGATGAGTTTAAATATAAAGGTCATGAATCACCTTTGGACAGCAGTTTGGAAACGCTCCATCATGCTGAAAAACTCGGCCAGTTCCCTTATGTTGTCACTCTTTTCTTTCAATCCTCCAGTGTGTGTGTGTGTGTGTGTGTGTGTGTGTGTGTGTGTGTGTGTGTGTGTGTGTGTGTGTTGTGAGAGCTTTTGTAGTTCGTAGGTTTTCTTTGTAAACCAACATCTGAATCGTCTATTTCTTTCTCCAGTCTGTAATTTGACAAATGCAGAGAAGGTATGCTCTCGAATTCCAGTATGTATCTAATTCTTTTCCTGTAAGCTATCTCTTTTATGGCCTTAACAATTAGTTCTGCTCCATGCGGCAGTTCTTCTAGATGAGAGCATTCAATGGTTTCAGTTTTTCCTCTTGCTTCCTGGATAATATTGTTGTTATAGCAACAGCATTATTCAGGAAGTAGATGATTCATATGTGGATTTAAGCTATAATTAAAAAATTAAATGGGACATTATTAAAACTACATCTAACAAAAATAAGGAAAGGGTTGTTTGCTGTATGTAAATATACATGGAAATGATAATAAAGATTTTGTACTAGAATACTTACTTGTCCTATTCGCTACCCTATCAAAAATCGTAATGTATTTCCTATATACGTTGATCAATGTTCATGTATTTCAGGTGGTGATAGTGTGTAGTCAGGTGACCTTGAAATGTAGTTGAAAGTATAGTAACCCCTTTTCTTACCCATATGTGGGAGAGGATTGCAAGTTTCCTGAGAGGTTGAAGTGGTGGGAAGGGGAGGGGTGGGGGAACAATATGTTAAAGACCTGTCAACAGAATGAAGGATTATCTCCATGGGATCATAAACTGTCAATCAAACAGATGGATTTTCCTCAGGGCATCATTACCTGTCAGTCAAAAGAGAGACATAGGCTTGCCCCTGAATGCATACTTGCCCCTCATGTAGGCAACCCGCAATAACAAATTGTGCTTGTGCTGCCCTTGTCTACCTACTAAAGTCTGACATACGGTTCACCGATTTTGATAAAGTTTTGGAAGGATGTTCTATATTGAAGCCCGCATCTCGTGGTCGTGCGGTAGCGTTCTCGCTTCCCACGCCCGGGTTCCCGGGTTCGATTCCCGGCGGGGTCAGGGATTTTCTCTGCCTCGTGATGGCTGGGTGTTGTGTGCTGTCCTTAGGTTAGTTAGGTTTAAGTAGTTCTAAGTTCTAGGGGACTTACGACCACAGCAGTTGAGTCCCATAGTGCTCAGAGCCATTTTTTTCCTATATTGAAAATAAAGAGGCATGTTTCGGCTCTTTGCTAGAAACTCTCTACTTCTTTAAAAAATCAAGGATATAGTTAATTACAGAAAGTCTTGTTTTCATGCTGTAGTTCAGTTACCCTTAATTCTTCATGTGGGAATGCTAGGACGGCGGTCGAGTAATGCCAGCATGGTAGCTCAGCCTGTTCGGAAATTTGGAGAAAAAGATGAGTTAAATATTCAACGATCAACTATAATAGGTGCTACCCAACGTCCGTCCCGACCACCTGCAAAGGGAAGAAAGAAGGCAGAGGGGCACTGTCGAGGTGTTAGACTAAGATACTGTGGGTTCGTGTTGGATTTGTGGTCCTTGTTCTCCTTTATTCGACATTTTTATCCAGTGTGTCTGATAACATTCTAATAACAAGAGTACTTTCCTTTGCCTTTGATTGAAGTAAAACATCGGGAGGTGTAATTAATACTCAAATAAGTACGCATTTTTAAAGTTCCTTTCATTGTACATTAAAAAAAAACCATTAGTAAATTATTGTGCAAACCCCAGGTGATCATCTATTTGTGAACATATTCACAACGAGTGGGGTGAAACTTATCATAGAAACAGGCAAGACATAAACAGGTGTCTCACCATATGCAACACACGAACGAAATCTCGCCGCAATGCTCATGGGAAACATATCTGATTCAGATTGCAAAATGTACCGCCTGATTCAGAGAGGTGAAGAAAGGTATTCCTATCATTTGAATATTGTCAGATGGACCGAAGAAAATATCGGATGAAAAAAAAAGCCATGACTAAGAACACGAACGAACCAGCAGTTTGGTGGTCTGACACCTTGAATGCCGACTTCGCCTGGCTAGATGCGTAGACCGAAGGTAGCATTCCGAATGCAGTGACAGCGGCGCTCGACTGAGATACGCGACAGAGACAAGTATCGCCTGCGATAATGACACTCTTAGTTTATATTATTTCGTATGTGAGCTCGTATGCAGGGCGCGATAAGAGTCGCGCTGTAGATCATATCCGTATCTGTCGCGCATGAAACGGTCGAGACTGGTGCTCCCAAACCAGTGGTGTCGCGTGTCGCCGAGCGTAACGGCTTTTACTAGCGAACAAAACGAAAATTGATCGATTTGGTCTGTGTCAACCCCCAACTATATGACTTCAAATTACATGCATACAAAAATACCCTAAAGGACAGTATATGGAAAGATACAGGGAAGGAGTTCTATAAAAACAGTGATCATTATTTTTATATCTACCCACTTTATTTGCCATTTACTCGCATTTACATAAGTATGTATAAGCATGATATATAATTCAATAATTTTCGTAAATATCGAAATATATAGATATCTTTATATATGTTTAGTTGTAGCTAGTATTCAAATTAACTAGAAAAGTTCAGCGAATGTCAATTACGGTTATTTGTACCATTATCTTACCATGATACTCTGCCCAGTGTACTGTTTAAACTTATTTCTCGTCTCAAATCCGACATTGTTTGAAAAACCTCCGTTATATGCCAATTCAAATAGACTTGTTGACTGAGTCGGTGTTTCAATCGATAGAAGGGAGTTGGTTGACCTTTAAGACAAGCATCCCGCGGAATATTATGTAGGCAACAAGCTGTTATAATCAGGTCATCAACTGATTCTGGTAAAACTGCAGCTGTTGTATAAAACACTCTAAATAGTTGAGACGACAACCCAAAGACGTATTCTGCTACTCGAAGAGCACGGCACAAACGATATTTAAAAATTTCTTCATCCCGATCTAGTCGTGCAACTCTTCGAGGGTATGGCTTCATCATTTAATTACTCAGTGCAAATGCTTCATCACCTGGTATGAAGTGCTCCATAAAAATATCACTGTTTGGAAGGCATTTAGATACAGGGAAATTAAAGTTGTTCTTGGCAATCTTTTTCCCCATCTCGAATTTTTGAAAAATACGGCTGTCACGTTCTTTGCCATTAGAGTCCATATCTACAACAATGAATTTGTAATTGACGTACACTATTGCAAGGAGAACGATGGAAAAGTAATTTTTGTAATTGAAAAAAAAGACATCAGCTGTTTTTTGGTTCTTTTATGAGCACATGTTTGCCATCCATACATCCATACAGTTTGGTGTATTCCATTTCCGCCAGAAATCTTGTTCAACGTGCTTAAAAGTATTTTCATTTGGCGAGGGCAGAGCTATTATCATACTTTTTTTTTTCTCAGTACATTCAAAACTTTCCTAACGATCCAAGAGATGTAGCGGTCAGATATGCGATAAGCGTAGTACAAACATTTATAATGTCCCGTGATCTTCGTTGTGACTGTTTCAATGAAGTATTTGGCCCTTCGTTGAAAAAATATTTGCTTGAGATGAACCTGCCATTCCATGTCTTGCCTGTTACAGACAACATTCCTTCCTATTTTCCAGGTTTACAAGACCACATCCTTGAAGAACTTCAGTTCATGAAGATCAAGTTTCTGCCTCCCAACACCAGTCCGTCACTCCAGCCTATGGGCCAGCAGATTAATTCTAACTTTAAGAAGCTCTACACTAAGGCACTCTTCGAGTATTGCCTTGAGCTGACCGAAGCTACCAGTCTCACTCCCAGAAAGTTTTGGGAACAGCGCTTCAACATCGTTGCCTGCGTGAAGATGATCGAAAAGGCATGGGAAGGGGCTACCGAGAGATCTCTCACTTCTGCTTCGAAGAAGCTTTGGTCGGAGTGCGTCGTCGAATGTGACTCTGACGCATTTGAGTCAGTACCTGTGGAGCCTGTAGTAAACGAGATCGAGTCTTTGGCCAAGAGCATTGGATAACAATGATATTGATGAGCATGTGGAAGATCACAGTCAAGAAATGACCACCGAAGAGCTAGTGGAGTTGCAGTTGTGTTTTGTACCAGGAAGTTGTGGAGAGAGGTTCTTCAGGGGAGATGGAGGAGGTAACAGCAAAGCAGCAATCTTCTGGCACAATAAGAGAAATGCTGAAAGCATAGGCAAAGGTAGCATCATACATCGCAAAACATCACCCTAATAAGACAGTGTATACGAACGCTAGAAATTTAGCTGCCGGTAATGCTGTGTCGCATTTTCGCCAGGTGTTGAAGGGTCAGCAGAAACAAATGACTATAGATAGTTTCCTAGTAAAAAAGAATTAGTTATGGATCTTGAATAATAAAATACATAAAACTGCATGTATATTTTTTTTAATAAATGGCACAAGATAAGCATTTTAGTACTTTCTGTGTGGAACGCATTATCGCATTGTACACTAACCTGTATGGGATGAATTGTTTCGTTTAACGTGTGTTTCGCACTACGACCAAGATTCTGGAATGAATTGTGCTCACTAAACGAGGTTCCACTGTATTATGTTTTCATCATTTCTTTGGGAGTGATCACATTCGCATAGATACGAACACATACATCAGGTAAGGAGGCATACTTCACTCGCTCACCGGGCGTACAAATTACTTGCGTCGAGAAGAGATCCTTACCATACGATACACGTAATGCCACTGATGGCGTGCTTTGTCATCAAACGTTTGCGGTTCCCACTCGAAGGCCACTTTCTTTCGGCTGCTAATAGAGTAGTTGTGCAGAATCAACTGTCATTAAATATCCCTTACCTTACACCTCGCTGTTGCAAACGGACGTTACACCACGTCATACGCACATATCCTACGACGGAGGTTGAAACACGACTGGCTCGTTTGGCAATCCAATACCGTGACCACTTAACCACGACGGCGTTACTAATTTTGGCTGCTCCATGTTGCTTATCCTTGGACTCTTCACTCCTTTTATTTTGCTTTTATTTTCACAGTCCAGTACACCTACCTGTTTTCATGCTTGATCTGTGTTCAGTTTCTGACGGGCTGTCCACTGCGCCCTCTTACCACTAAAACAGAGGGGGATGCGATAGGAAGTTTCCCTTATTAGCAAGATCTTTCTTGTGGCTGCTTCGAAACCCGACTCACCTATATAGGTATACACATTTTGTCCTAAGTTTTCCGCAACATATCTCTGCTGTTAACGCATGTGGCTTTCGGCTGTAGATAGACAGAACACCGTGAGAAATATGTCCACGTTAAAAATTTAGATTCCTACCTGTTTTGTATATTCAGCATTGGTAGACACAGTAGAATATTTCCATCTTTATGAATTTAATGTGAGATATGTCTCCAGTTATAGTATTTCTACAATTATTCTTTAAGGCTGCTAATTTAAGAGAACCCTGGATTTCACATTCCCAACATCTCTCACTCAGCGGACCCTGCACGATGAGCTTTCCACTCATTGAATTTTCATTAATAAGGAGGGTTGCGAAGGGATGCGAATTTTCCCCTCAACGATCCAACTGTAATTCAGCACACATAAAATTCATGACTGTGATGTCCAATACTAGTAAGTATCTTTCGTTCAGGAGCAGAGTCTCAGTTATAAACATTGTGCCTGTGCATACGATATCGAGGTTCTGCGTTCAGATTAGGAAGCTTTTCCAGTATGTAGTTATTTGACCTTATAAATTACACCTACTATCGTGTTTGGTATTAACAAATGCATACCATATGTGCCCTGAAGACTCTGTTTAAGGACATTCTTTACGTTGAAATATGATGTGTCCATGGAGCACATTGACATTATGATTCGTAGCTACATTTTCTCGGTAGCAATGATGGTCTGCTCAGAACATCTGCACATAACCAGATTTTCCATTGCCAGTGGGGAGTGAAGTAAGAACAACCTCATCCAGTGTGTGAAAAGTATATTTTGGTAACTCATCCAACAGTTCTCACAGGAATTATGTGAGTCATCAGATGAAAGGATTGAGTCGATTTTTAGATATAATATTCCCTCAATTGGTTATTGGACACATAATATATGTATTTCTGAATATCAACTACACAGAAGAAGTGGGACAAGCTATGTTCTGGTGCATTTTGTTACTTCGGATGCCTACATCAGGGACAGGTATGCACTCAGGGGCAAACCTCTTGTTCTCCTTTGATTGATAGATCCTTAACCTATTGTTCTGCTAAAAAGATCGTTCATTTTGTGTGACATGTTCTTAACCAATCGTTCCCCCATCTCCTCACCTGCCCACACCCTGAGGAAACCTCCCCACTCGCTGCTACAGGTACACTTCCAGATCTGAGTTATTGGAACAGCCCCTCTCACACTTATCAATTTGATTGACTACTTAATTAATTTCATAAGTTAAGTAACCTCTCCCACTTGGGTAAACCCCTCCGCACCCACCCTGGCGTGATCGGTCATTTGGAGGGAATTCGATTGTAGTGTATGAAATATTGTTTAAACAATTTAGACAGTGTAAAGAATATTGTTTAGTTATTTATGGCAGTGTATGCGACATATTTTATTTATTTAGTTAAGGAATATGTCGGGAAATTGATTGCTGAGTATGGAATATTGTTTATACAGGGTGTTACAAAAAGGTACAGCCAAACTTTCAGGAAACATTCCTCACACACAAATAACAAAAAGATATTATGTGGACATGTGTCCGGAAACGCTTAATTGCCATGTTAGAGCTCATTTTAGTTTTGTCAGTATGTACTATACTTCCTCGATTCACGGTGATCAAATTGTAAATTTTCACAATCAACATGTGTGTGCTGATGAGAATCTGCACACAATTGTGCAATCGCGTCATCAACACATTTTCTGTGAACGTTTGGGCAGGCATTGTTGGTTATGTCTGGATTGGGCCCCATGTTCTTCCACCTACGCTCAATGGAGCAAGTTACCATGATTTCATACGGGATACTCTAACTGTGCTGCTAGGACATGTGCCTTTACAAGTACGACACAACATGTGGTTCATGCACGATGGAGCTCCTGCAAATTTCAGTCGAAGTGTTCGTATGCTTCTCAACAACAGATTTGGTAACCGATGGATTGGTAGATCCAGTTCCATGGCCTCCATGCTCTCCTGACCTCAACCCTCTTGACTTTCATTTATGGGGGCATTTCAAAGCTCTTGTCTACGCAACCCCGGTACCAAATGTAGAGACTCTTCGTGCTCGCATTGTGGACGGCTGTGATACAATACGCCATTCTCCAGGGCTGCATCAGGGATTCAATGCGACAGAGGACATTTTGAACATTTCCTGTAACAAAGTGTTTGAAGTCACACTGATACGTTCTGAAGCTGTGTGTTTCCATTCCCTGATTAATGTGATTTGAAGAGAAGTAATGAAATGAGCTCTAACATCGAAAGTAAGCGTTTCTGGACACATATCCACATAACATATTTTCTTTCTTTGTGTGTGGGGAATGTTTCCTGAAAGTTTGGCCGTACCTTTTTGTAACACCCTGTATAAACTACTTAGGGGATTCAAGGCAGTGTATGGAACATAGTTTATATATTTATTTAAAGAATTTTTCAGGAAATCGATCACCACCCCTGCCACACCATCCCCACCCCCCTCTTCCCCTCCCCTCTCCACCTCCCCACCTGTGGAGAGGAAGGATCTCATGAAGGGAAAATCAAGGGCATATTGTTTTTGTATATAAAAATCAGTTTGTGGCGTTTGGATTTCACTTGCCCATCATGCTCTACTGTTTGGGTAGATGCAGGTCTTGTAAGAAATAATTATATATATCGCATTTTTTCCCCGATTGCGCAAAGGATACCGTATTGAAACACACATTACACGTAATTAGACACAGTTAAAAATCTTTCGATCGCAAAGCACAAATTGACCGCTGTCCCCTGTCCACCGGACTCACAGAACGCTACCGCAAACGCCCCTAGGAGTCGGAATGCAACAGCGGCCCCCGCGAGGCGAATACGCGGCCGTCAGCTGCTGAATCATGCGCAGGTGTCAGTTCGCGTCCCAGAAGGATGAGATGGCAGCATCCCTTTGATATATGACACCTGAGAAATACCTGTCGAAATACGTGTTCACCTAGATACCGTTGCTGGCGCTATGATGCACAGCTGCGGGTTCAGCACTGAGAGAAATGTAACGGGACAGACCGTCCATTACTTATCAGTCCCTTCCTGCAATTCGTAAAGTGCTGCAGCAATATTTAACTGTCGCTTTTGTAGGAGCTTTCATGATGTCTCTGCTTGCCTGCATGGAAATTCTTGCCCTAACTGTACCTGTTTACGAAAATAGCCCAGAATAACACCGAATGCATTCTTCCTGATGGGCCTAACGAGACACCACGTGTTCCCTTTCTGGAAATCGTGACTTCCTGCTTTCAACATACTTCTCAGAAACGATGTACGTTCCCAATGCTACAATCCCTCATCATGTCTATGCACACTTGCGTAAACACTGTTAATCATAAAAAACAATTGTAGTTTTTCTTTAACATAGCTTCCGCTAAATTTTGCTTCAAGTTATTCCATTGTGCTATTACTCTCTGTGCGTTCAGTATTGTCTTCTTCTTTAAACACATTTTCCACTGTAACATGTTGCACTTCTTATGCTATTTGCTGGAATTTTGATCCTTAGCGATGAGATTTGGATCGAATGTTGTCTGAATGTTTATCCTGTGTTCAGTAGGTAACCTTAAATGATGAGTCTTCAAGTAATTCTCAGCTTCGTCAAGTTTTTCAAGAGCTCTTGCGGGATCTAGTCTATATACTCTTCAGGTCCACAGGAATACACACACTGACATGAAAACAAAACTTGCTATTTTTTCATGCCTTATAGTTATAAGAAATTACATAGAATGTTCAAAATTATTTCCATTGTGTCTGGAAGGGCCTAACAGGGAGTACTGCATATGATACATTGGATCTTAAGCTATACAATTGTTATAAATATGCTCAAAAATTAAGCTTGTGTGTGAAATCTGCTGAAGTAATTTCTGTCATTGTTAAGGCAAGGGTACACTTTACATGACACACATCACAAATGTCAATGAGTTTAAGCTTGGGAGTTGGCACTGTGATATGTTTTTGTGCTTTTTCGACATATCTTCAGGTCTATGCTTTGAAAAACCGTTTTTTGCAGCTGTATGTGGCATTGGTACCACATTCCTCTATTTTTGTGCTTCCATTTCAACAGTCTCTTCAACTGGACCTCTCCCAACTGAGGCTCAGTTTTTGTGCACAGTAGATGCTCTACCACATGCACTATAACGTAGCAGTAGTCCAGAACACCTTTCTTTTGTAGCCCACTGATGACATCTAAGACATCCATTCTGTATTTCAGCTAGGATGTAGACAGACAGAAATTGAAGATACGAAAAAATGTTCTAATTGTCCACTCCTCTGTTTTGCTTCTAATCAAATATTAACTTTTTACTTGAACTAACATATCGACAACTCCCATAATAGTGTTGTATTGAGATACAGCACATGGTCAGTCCATTTCCACGTATTTTATTTCTCTCTTTCGCACCATCATGTAAATTTATTTTCAGGTTTGAAACCAAATGTAGTTGATACTAGGTATATCCCTCTATTATCAAAACATTTATTTATGGCAATTTTACCATCCCTCCAAACCACTCAGCTGATGATTGTCTCTTCCAGTCATCTTCATAGCGGAATGTGCTAGAAACAATATTTACTTTATTAGCCATTTGTGCATAATAATACCTGTTGTTGCAAAATTTAATTATAGTAATTCATCAAGTAATAAGATCAAGGTAAAATATCTGTTCTGAAAATACATGACCCTGCAACAACTGTGTCACATAGATTCAACACTGCTTCCCTCCAACATCTCCTTCCATACTGACATCTGGCGTGAACAGAACACTGTTGTATTTCAGTCCATCTTTATTTTTCTTTCGTGCAGTCAATAGTTGTTGAATTGCTGTACTCAAACAAAGTTCTCTGAGTATGTCCAAACCCTAGACCCTTCTTAAGTATTTGGTGCTGAGCACCTTTTGCATGGCATTTCACCACAAATAGCTCTGCTGTAAAAACAGAGCCCCACATCACACACTCCGCACGAATAACATCATATTTAATAGGTCACGTATTCTAGATTTTGTTCCCGTTCTTTTTAGTACTTCTGTTTTCTGTGTAGTGGTATTGTTGAGATTTTGCCCTTAATTTTTTCCTTTTTTTCTCACATGCACAGGAAACTTTCCATTTCCTCACTTCTGGAGTCACATATTTTGTTAAACGACACTTCAATCCTACACTTCAATTCTAGTTTTGAACTGTAATACCCATACAAGAACTCACGATTAGTAATCGGACTGAAAGCGTGAACACACTAAAGAATGGCCTGACACGATGGAAAGTGACAGTAGTTATTGTTGCCTTAGGTCTGGTTGGCTCTGTTATTGCTGACTGCAGTTTAAATGTTATCTCTGGGATTTATTTATATTCATGTCATTTCGCTGTGACAAGCAATACAAGGGAATTGTCGTGTGTTTGGCCAGTATCCTACAATTTACTGTGGTACATTGTACAAGTGTTCAACTTGTCGTATGCTCCCATAAGTATCATATGAGTTGAAACAAAAAAGTCAATTTAACTTCAAATAGAACAAACGAATTACAAGTATTAGAATCTCTTGTGCAAAGAAGAGAAAATTACACAGTATAGCAAAGACACAGTACATGCCTCATGAATTTCTTTTATACCTGAAGAATTACAAGAAGATCCTCAAAAATGTCGGAAGGATTGCTAAAACAATGGCAAATGACAAATAGATTGAAAATTCCGAACACAAATCCACAGCTATATGGGTAGTTACAAAGAATCAAACAGCAAGTGAAACTAAACAATATAAAAATATAACCTTACGTTGTGAAGGAAAAATGATCTCTTGCCCGACAAAAATTGCAGAGGCTTTCAACAAATATTTTGCAAACATAAGTGAAGAGTTGGTGAGTGGAGTCGAAGAACATAATAAAACAACACTTCCATCATCCAATAGCACAAGAAATGTGTCTACATCATTGTTCCCTTCACCTTCAAACACAGAAGAAATTTTATCAGCTATAAAAACCTTGAAAACAGGGTACTCATGTGGAATTGATGGCGTACCAGATGTGATTATTAAAAAATGCTGTCTTGCCTTAGCCAATCCCTTGACACACTTGTGCAACAGCTCACTGGCATCAAGAAACTTCCCTTCATGCTTAAAAACAGCAAAACTGAAACCACTGCTCAAAAAAGGAAATCCAGAAGACGTTTCAAATTATAGGCCAATAGCCCTACTGCCTGTAATTTCAAAAGTTTTAGAAATTTTTTTTTAATAAGGGATTGGTGGCCAAACGGTTCTAGGCGCTTCAGTCCAGAATCGCGCGACTGCTATGGTCACAGGTTCGAATCCTGCCTCGGGCATGGATGTGTGTGATGTCCTTAGGAAAGCTAGGTTTAAGTAGTTCTGAGTTCTAGGGGACTGATGACCCCAGATCTTGAGTTCCATAGTGCTCAGAGCCATTGAAAAAATTTTTTTATTCCACTAAGAGTGCAACATTTGAATTTCTTTATAAAATCTATGGTAAACTGAATGTGAGTAGTTTGTGACAGACATAGTCTTGATTTAACCGCAGTTCTCGCCATCATTGACGATAGTGCCTTACTGCAGAAGCTTGACCAATTAGGAATTAGAGGTATATCCAATGAGTGGCTCAGGACATATATATGTGGCTGCGAACAGGTGGTTGAAGTGCAATATACTGACCATAACAAAATCACCTACTTCTATTCAGGATATCGAAATGTGAAATACGGCGTTTCTCAAGGATCAGTATTAAGGACCCGTTCTGTTTCCCTCTATGTCAATTATCTCATATATGACAGGTATTGCCAAACTACCCTCCAATTTGCAGATGATGCAAGCTTCCTTATTAGTGGGAAAACAGAAGAAGAACCAAAAGACACTGCTATCCAATCAACAGTATAGAACAGTGATTCAGCTATAACAAGCTAATTATAAACAAATACAAGACAGTAGCACTGAACTTCTAAACTCTAAAAGGAAGGCACCACCCAGACATACAAATAGAACTAAGGGACAGACCTCATAAAAGTGTTAACAGCACAAAATTACGAGGACTTTGGCTCCAGAACAACACTAAGTGGGAGGGAAAACTGAGCAAAACCTGCTAGATGATAAGGATCTCAAAAAGTTGTTGCAGCAACACCAGCCTGTTAAATGTATACTTCTCCTACAAGCATTCTGTAATTAAATATGGCGTAATCTTCTGGGCCAATGCACCAACAAATATTAAACTTTTCAGGAAGCAAAGGAGAATATTAAGAATTATTGAAGGGATAAACAGTAGGAAGTCATGCAGACTCATATTCAAAAAATTTTCAAATCTTCCACTTCCTTACATTTTTATCTATGGAACGTCAGTTTCCATAAAACATTATACCCATAGACAACCACATGTCTTATTAAAACTGAAGATGTACATGCATACAATATAAGACAAAAATCTGAACTTCATATGAAACAGGCGAGAAAGTCATTGTGCCAAAAAGGCATTCTACATATTGGGATAAAATTTACAATAGTCTGCATAACGACATTAAATCAGTAAGTAAACTTAGTAGTTTTAAGGCTGAACTAAAGGCATATTTCACTAATCATTGCTTTTACAGTCTGACATAGTGCCTAGAAACCAAACAACAAAAGTAAATAGAAAAACTGCTACTATTCAGTCTCACAGTATCTTATGCAAGAAAAAATGTAATTTGTATCTTTAATTGTAGAAATAAGTTATAAACATACAGTATTTCAAAAATTTGTAATTATTAACTGTATAGATCCAATTTGTCATAAAAATTTATAAAATTTATGTTTGATATTTGAAAATCCAATAGCCAAAAAATGTTTTCTGTCCAATATCCTGTGTACAATATATGTACTTAAAAAGAGATTTATATGGACAAATAAATAAATAAATAAATAAATAAATAAATAAAAATATGCAATATGAATATTGTACTTTGCATGTTGTCTCTACTGTTTGTTGTATGTATTTAAATGTTAACTCGTTGGCTACGACGTTAAACAGTAATTTCTCTGGAAGGGGATAAATTCGGCTCAATTTCTGGATGCTGTTGCCGTTATTGCCCGCACTTCAATATAATCGGCATTTAATCAGTCTTGTACTCACATGGGAAAAATAATCGCTATTCATGTCTACACTGTTTTTATCTCTATAATTTATTATTACGATTTACATAAGTACCTTTTAAATATTTTCTGTTCATGCTAGATTTAATGAAACGTACTTAGTTGAACAGTACCATTATTCAAACAGTACGATGCAAATGCAAACTTTTGCAAAGTGACTGGGAAACCACTTCTCACAATATTTTTTTTTTGTATTTATTCCCTAATAACGGCACATGCAATTTAAATTATTCCAGGCACAGAATGAAATCAACAACAAGTTACGAAGCACTGCTCACTGAGAGCTATAATCCAAAAAGAAAGGCTTAAATTTATTGCCTAGAAATTATGTAAGTAAATTACTTTCAGTGAAACACGTTACTGCAAAAATTCAAAGCTATGAATGATTTTTTTAAATTTTTCTTCTCAATTTTTCATTACCTATTCTACATACCTATTCCTTTCATCATTATGATAAAAAATTTTAGTTTAGGCCTAAGTACGGAAATTATGATAATTTTGCCCTCATATTGGTACCGTATCGAAAATCTGAGGGAATCCATCTAGTTTTTGTTCCATGTCTGTTGTAATTTCATCTAATTGCTCTGCATACTTGTACAGTACTGAAAACTGCAAATTATGTAAACTTTATATTTTTGATGCACAGTACGGTTGTTTATACTGAGCCTCTTGAGATATGCTAGAGCCATTGCAGAAATAGGAACTCAAATTTTTCAATTTATGAAAAAAGTGGTACATAGAACATAATTCCGTTTCACCTGTAAACTGAAGTATATTATAAGGCAGTGGTGCCGCTCGATTGTATGAACGGAGTATTGTGGTCAACAGGTAATGCAGCTTGTAACGTTTAAAGAAAGGTTGAGGAGAATTGGGGTAGACTGAAGACGTCTTTAGTGAAGAACTGACACTGTCATGGCTGCCATTTAAGTTTCATAATAGTTCCTACAGTGACCCCTGGTTGGACTTTTTGTTTTACATGCCATAAAGTAATCGATATTGAGCATAAAGTGTGCAAATTTGTGAGCGATTTGCAAATATAAATTTTAATAAACTAGTAGAAAAATGAATACTGCTGATAGGGGTAAAAACATAATTTCATTAATAGAAACCATTCTGAAAATTGTAGCGGTCACAATGGAAAGATACAACAACAACTGAAATGAAAGAAAAACATTTATGTGTAATGACGATCAGCGTGTACGTATAATAATAATAATTGTGTTCCTCCACATACTATGCCTGCTGTATATTTTTCCATATTATATTTCACGTCAGTTCTTTTATTCACTACCGTAGAGTGGAATCACTTTGCCCCACTTTTGAACAGTTCTTCAAACAAATTCATGTACTGTATCGTTGTTTTGTAAAATAGCTTTTGAAATTGAGGAAGGTGTATGCTAGAGCAACGTAAAAACCATCTAATAACGTAGAAAGACATGACAGATTAATTTTTGAAATTTTGTAATGTTTTACAAGTTGGAGTAAAGTAGGCCCTGTGTTGGATTTCTTTGCTCCACGTAATATAAACATTATTGTAAGACAGGATGGTAGTTTGGGGCAATGTTACTCTTTTCAAAATTTATTTTTCTACCTTATAGGACCATAGTAAACCACCATTGGTGAAGTTTTTGGTTTGAAACGGAAAAATAATAAAAAAAACAGTGTAGTGCACCTTTTTTCGTTCAAGATGTAAAAAGGTTTCAAAAGTGAACAGAATTTAGTGTTTTTTTGCTATCAAAGAAGAGGGCAGTGTTTCATTAGGTATTCAGGTGTGTCCAAATCTCAGTAACTACACCAGGAAAATATTTTCCACAAATTCATCACCATTGGCCAACTATGGCACTAAAAAAATACTGCTTTCATTCAAACGCTTTGAAAGGTTTACACCTTCAATTAAATTCTCCCATTTGTGAAAAAGTATATCTTTAGTTAAAGGTAAGTTCCAATTATGAAAAGATGGCGTCATGATATTTGTGGTTGCACCATCTTTGCTGCTAAAGCTTCCATTAACAAGATGGTAATATTCATTTTCAAACTGTATAATTACAAACGCACGAGTCTGCTTGCTGATTGGCTTTCGCTTTTCCTATGATTCTGATAGAGGCACTTCATTCTCTGTGCACTCCCACTTAATTTGTTCTCTTTGTTTCCCAATCTTCTTCCAAACTTCCATCAAGAATTTGATCTATAAGCACATAATCAGCACTGTTTAGATGTTTCTTTTCTTAGGTTGTTTACTAGTACCTGTTTCTGTTGGAGAAGCATTATGTGACATTTCAAGTAAACACCATTTCTTATGGATTCCAGGCATTATTTCACATGCCCTCTCATCCATTTACACAAAGCAACATTAATCTCTTAGCATTACTAATTTTCATCATAACAAGATTCGTCCCAATCTGAATTAGGTCTAAAACAACTTTATCAATGGTACAAAGTTGCCTCATTTTTTTTTTCACCGGTGCTTTAGATTCTACAGCCATAAATAATGTGTTGATTGTGACTCTGTGAGTATGATATGATTTAGACAATGGAATTTCTATACATAAATGCATGTTATTTTTCTTCATTTTCAGTAGTTTTCCAGTACCGAAATACCACTTTATCCATACAAAAACTATATAAATAGTTCAATAGTACAGTAGTACAGATGTGGTTAAAGGAAAATATTGATGATAGCGAGTGACAAAATAATTCCAACATATCAAATAGTAGAAACTGTTAATTGCAGGACAGAATCAAAACCATTCCCAAATGTTCATTAGAATAGGTGTTAGGCAGGACTGAATCTTTTTTTAAAAGATGGAGAGAAGCTACCCCTGCAGAGACAAAGAAGTCCTGCTGTGCACTACTCTTTCCTTATGTGTACTATTCTATTTGTTACTCTTCTTTTACCCTTGATACATAACATGCTTATTGTATTTCCTAAGATTTATATCACTTGGAGCATTTAAAGTTATGTAGTTATGTTACTACTATAGCATTAATTCTCATGTACCAGTACTGATATTTTTTTTAAATGAAGTAGCTCGTTTTAATAAATACTACTATGATGAATGTAAAAGTTTAATGCTACTGATAGGAGAAATCAAAGATATTTTACAATAATTCTGAAATTGTTGGGAAAACAATATCAGTACCACAACATAAATAATGTACTGTATTTGAGAAAAAAACTCATTTAGTATGCAAATTTAACAAATACACCTTGTATTAATATCATAAGTTTTTATTTTATGCATTTACATTGTTTTGCTTGGTACCTCTCTTAAAGTAAAGCACAGACTGTAAAAAACACTACTTATATGCAATACGTTTTCGACAGACAAGTATTACATTACTGTAATTATAATGTGTTTTAGGGATCCATTAAATGTCAACTGTGCAGCCTACATCAGTATTTCTTTGGTGGAAAATTATGTGTCATTTAATGACCTATCCTTCATACAGTGACTTACTGTGCCAATTATCAGAATTATTAAAATGGTGAATATGGTAGGGGAGATTGCAGTTAGCTGAACCTCAGGTTAACTGGACCATCACATTAATTAACAATTTAAGAGGGAAATTTATTTTTTCATACCATAAAGTTGCTTCCTTGTGTTGGAAGTTCCATCTGACTGGGAATACCATTTTAACTCATATGGTTGCTGTATGTTAGCTAAATTCACAGATGTATTTAAAAATGTGAAATTGTTTTTCACATCTATTAATTCTCCTAAATTTAAAACAGCAATAATGCACGATTCTGTTTCTTCGAGTTAAATTCTCTGTTTATTACTTTGTGATAACACCATAAAATGTAAGATGTGCATGGAGCCATTTTCACACTATTTTGAAGATTTTTGGCAAGGTAAAGGTGAGGTTACTGAGCCAATAAAATCTGGGGTTAGGTGGACTGGTTCAGTTAACATATGAGTATAATGAGCAACTTCATAGAAAATCCTGCTAATTCACCCAAAATTACCATATAAGACATTGCAGCCTTGTAGGGTTAACATAATTTTTGGATTTTATTGTTTCCACCATCCTGAAAAGCTTTAGTGTTAGCGATATTAAATCTTTCAGGTCAAACATATTTACTTACCTGGATTTTTTTGTCATCAAATGCAATGGACAGACCTCCACTAATTCAGCAATAACTGCCTATGACTCACTAGCAGGAGCCTGGCAGTTGGAAATGTGGAGAATATTGGACATCGGGCAAAATCAGCAGCCAGAAATTACAGACTCTGTGCAAGTTTGCCCATATTATAAGACTGGTACAAGGAAAACATCAAGAGGTAAAAATTAAAGATAATCAACTGTCTTTACCAGTACATCCAGTTAACCAATAATGAGATACTGCAGCAAAAGACAGAAGCTCAAAATATTTGCCAAGAAAACATACATTCAATGAAGCAAAGCCTTAGCTCGAATGGCCAGTATTGGAAGAGAGCAGCAGCAGTGCTGATGATAATGACTGTGTCCAGTACATTGATTTCTCTGATACTGACATGTGCAGAATTGGTGATGAAAATGATTACCTTTGTTACCAGTTCTGTGTCGTTCACCAGCCATGGCTGGACAGACAGAGTCAAGTTTACAATAACATTACCAGTACTGCAATAAAATTAACAAAATACTGCATTTAAAACTGCAATGTTTAAGTGGGTACTATAAAAAATAAATTTAAGAATTAGATTACAATACAAATTACAGCAATAAGTTGTTTATTTAGTAAAATGACAGAGTTGATGCTGTTTTCATTGGCACTGAGTTGCAGCTCAGGTAGACACTGTTCTATCAGTGGAGAAGTATTTTTATTTACTGTACAAACGTCACTATTTGTGCATACACTAAGTTTAAGTTCTAAATTGTTCAATTGGTAATGACTGAATATCTTTAGGTAGAGCATTAAATACTTTTATGGCCACCACTGGGAAGTTGTTCTGCATCTAGTTAATTGACAACTTGGTCTGTGTATACTGTCTTTACAGTGAGTGCTGTGTTGATGAACTTCATTTCTCTTTCTGTACATCTCGTGATATGCCTTTGTGTGAACAACAAAACTGAAAATTTATTTTCTGAAAACAGTTGGAGTTCCGATTCTGGAAAAAATTTGTTTGCAATGGTCATTTTGTTTTACTTGAGACAACGATCCTCATTGCTTTCTTTAGTAACAAAAGCTCATTCTTGCAGTCTGCAGAATGGCCGCACAGTAACAGCCCATAGCTAATGTGGCTGTGGAACATTGCATAGTACACTGCTAGTAGGTACTGTTGTGAAAGGGCATTTTTTAATTTCTTCAGCAGGTACAGAACCCACAAGAGTTTGAAATATATGTTTGATGTGGTGTTGCCAGGTTAACTTGGTGTCAAAGAGAAAGCCCAGAAGCTTAACAGCTGCTTTGGCACCCAGTGCTCCAGTATCACTTAGTCTGTATATCAGACTCTGCATCTTGTCTTCATTAATTTTCATCTTCTTCATGATGAACCAGGTCTTGGCCTAGTTGAGTAGGACATTTACTTGATGAATAGCTTGAAATACATTCCCCCCTTTTGTGGACAAAGTCGTGCCATCTGCAACCTGTTAGGTGTGTCCATTGGAGCCTATGTCATTAATAAAAATTGGGAACGATTGGGGACCCCATACTGAAACAGTGAAGAAGGAAACTTCATTGTAGTCAGAGTAGAACTGAAATCTGATATGAGTGGTCACTAACATGTTGCTCAAGTCTAAAATATATGATGATGGCTGTGAAGTGAAACTTTTGTTAATGTTGTTTCTACTACAAAATTTGAAACTGCAGGGGCAGAAGGTATCTTTTGTTGCTTGAAATCAAATAACTGCCATACTACCCAATCGAATACATGGAACTGTTGTTGCTTGAAATTAAGTAATTGTCATACTACCCAATCCAATACATGGCACTAAGGTTTGCTACGAAAACATGATTTGTTTCTAGCTTGATGTCACTAAGTTCATTGTGCACTAGCTTTGTTGTTTCCATAATTTTTATTTATTTATATAAGTATCAAGATGTATCTAGCATTGTTAGTAATGATGTCACAATAATTTTTTCACATAGGGCCCTGTAATTAATTTACTTAACTGGCCAAACATAGCGTCAAAGCTCTTCTCCAGCTCTGTAAAATTTGTGTGAAAGGATGCAAAAATGCCTGTAATTTTCGTGTATGTGGTCCTCCATATTCATGAATAAAAGTTTTTAAAAGACCCATTCTTTAAGTAAGATTACAAAGGAGGGTGTATAGGGAAAGTCTTACATCCTTTCCAAGTCAAATGTTTGCTCCCACACAACCCTGGCATTAAAGGCATACATATTTGTTCAGATGCAGACCCTTCACAGTCACAGCCCTCAACCGGACATCGTTACCCTACCATCCTAGTTCAGAAGCAGATTTCCTGGGCCATCACATCCAATCCTGGTATCACTCATCCCTCCAAAAAACAACCCAGGAGTATACCTTTTGTCCTTCAGTATCGTCCTGGTCTTGAATGTATTAATCAGCAGCTTTTACAATGCTACAACTTCCTAAAATCGTGCCCTGAAATTGGGTCCATTCTGCCTGACATTTTTCCCATCACACCTACAATAGCTTTTCATCAGCCTCCCATCCCCACCCTCCACTCCCTCTAAGCACCGAAATCTCCTGTTCAGGCCTCATGCTATTTCTGAACATGTTTTCTTACACTATGGTCCCTACCTCTGTCACCATCCCCAATGTAAGACTTGCCCCCTGCACCCTCTTACCACCACCTATACTACCTCTGCAACTGGCAAAAAATGTACTATCAAAATACTGGTATGTATCTGTGCTTCTGATATGACATATGTAGTGTACCAACTGTTATGTTAACACTGTTAAGCCTCTTACATTGGTATGACTATCACCAATGTAACAGTCAAGATAAATGAACTTAGACAGAGGGTTTATGCTGGCAACACACAATATCATGAGACAGAGCATGCTCTACATGACAGTCGTTAGCTCAGAGTGCTGCATTTGGGAACTCGCATTACAGAAGGTCCTTGATTCTGATCACCCACCTGTCCTTAATTTACATTAATTTATTTAGTCTCAGCCTCCCATCCCCACCCTCCACTCCCTCTAAGCACCTCCCTCTTGTCAGTAACTACTCGTATTTTTTCTTCACTATGTTTTAGCTTTCTACACCTTCTATTTTCTGGCCTGTTTATTTTTTCCCTCCCCACCACCCCAACCACATACAATTCTCTTAGTTGTCTGCTCTTGTTAACTCTTGCACAATGTTTTGTCCCTATTCTCTGTTTTGCTTGTTACCCTATCTTCCATCTCCAAGCACTTAGGTTTTTAATTTAGTCGAATGCAATCCCCAACTATCAGTCTTTCTTTCTTATCCTGTTTGGTAAGTCTCCCCTGACATGGAGTTAACAGTTGACTTTTCCACACAGTCTCCATTTCCTAAGCCTTGCCAAAGTTTACAAATTTCCTTAACATCTATACATGTGTGTTCTGTGCTGCTGTTTGGTGACTATATTTCCTATCTATCCTGTTACATTAAACTTTTCCGTATGTAACATGAATATTGCCACTTAACTTCTGAGTAAAAATATCTTACAATTGAAAATTTTCTGCTATGGAAGCTTTTTATTTGGTCTTTCCAAAGTTTATTTTGTAACTTTTTTAAATGAAATGTCTTTCCCTTTAGGTATTGTATGGAATACAATAGTGGAGAGTTGTACCTCAGAGAAGAAATTCTGTAACAGTACAATTTCTTGTTAAGATTGTAATGGTAAATCTACAACAAATGTTACGCGAGACGTCACCTTATTGGTCATATCCTGTAAGGTAGATGGGAAAGAAGATATTTTTGTGAAGATTATTTTTCATTAGTCACTGTGAGTAAAGCTAATTTGTATGCTGGTATTGTTAAAGTATTTTAAAGTATCATAAACTTTTTACCTGGGGTTTGTCTCATAAACCACATTTTTATTAATTTTTGTAGCTAATGTTTACTCATTTGTGTGCATAAATTGCCACAATGTACATTAGTAGTGTCATCACAACCAATAACATATCATTTTGTTCCAAATTACGTCTCAGTTACTTACTGAAATGTCTACAGACCTATGAGTATTGGCCCGACCCCGCAGATTCTACTGGTTCCTTTTGGAGTGATGTTAAGTGGAATTTACAGCATATTTTGCTCGAGATTCTTTGATATGGTCTGAAATAAGTACAAATTTCTTTACATAGTGGATTTGTTCCATAACAATGTTATAATCAGTTTTTCTGTCTGCTGTTATTCAAAAGTAACTCTTAGTCAATGATAATGATGAAAATTTACTGAGGATAAAACAGTAGCTCACAATGGTGATCTCAAGTCATTTACCCAACATAAATTGCAAATATCCTTTTGCTAGAAAATATAATATTCAGCAGTAACTAGTACACATGCCCTACCTTATTACTCAATTTTGTTAGAAAGTGACAAATTTGTTTCCGATGGCATTTGGTAGAAATTATTGTCAGCTAATATTTCCACCATTGCTTACTTTCCTTATTAAGTAGTAAAAGTTGCTATGGCAAATGTGGTAGTTATATAATGATGTCTTAGATGTATCCCATTGAACGTAGACTGAGAATGAGACTTAAGTTATTACCAGTCCCATCAATCCTTTTTCTGTCAAGACACTTAGTTCTCAATATCATGTTGAATGAATAACACTTCTGTAGCCATGGGAAATAATTAAGTGTGGATTACGAGCCATTGTTTTCATATCGTGTGTTAACTGTGTGAGTGACACAAAAATGACAAATCACAGGATCTCATTGCATCTAATCATGGCAGTGTCATTGATGCTAGCTGAGTATGCCATGCTTTCAGCAAAGTCTTTAAGGCACTAAGCTATCTACAAGCTAATTTATCAGTTATGAAATATAAGGTTCTCAATTTGCATAAAATAGCCACCTTCAAGGCCAGATGCTGCAATCAGAAATTGCAAATGTCTTCTTGCCATCAGTTGGCCCTGACTAGCAATGAACTGATGCAGTGCATCAAGTCCCTCACAGGTTCATTGAAGTGTGCAATCTATTTCTGGACACCTATACGGTTCTGAACCATATCTGTACCATTCTGCACACACAGATATTTCCATAAGTGCTTCGAAACTTTGAGCCGTGATAAAATTTAAGTAAAATACATAGTACATCTCTATAAAAAATGCATCAGAAATAATTTTCGACTGAGGACAGTTTAAGCAAGTACAGCTAACATTATTTGCATATTACTTACATAACATGAAAGGGGAGGCCTTTTCTGGTTGCCATTATTACTCACTTGCAGGTAACGCAAGGGCTTGTTGGCAGTTTATGTTCACTCATTTGCTACATGTTTTGAAATTCACCACTCATATTTCTCATCTACTGTTTCAGATGGCATGAATGAAAACTCAGCCTGGCATCAGAGGACACATTGCTTCTGTCATTTTGAGCCCTTGTGGAATCTTTCTTGCAAATATGGTCATGCTTTGGCTGCTCTATGACCATTTGACATGAATCATGCTCTCTCATAAGAAGATATGGAGCAAAGTCATTCTCCATTACCCTCACTGTCTTATGACACACACCCAAATGATACCACAATGTTCGTGGCTAAGGATGATCCAGTAGTTACCAAGAAGCCATCTGTCTCCAATTGGTAAATAGAGTAATACTAAAACCATTAGTGGTATTACAAATAGCAATAGTATGGGAAAAGAACAGAGTTTAATGTTAACCACTGATCTTGTAATGACATGCATAGTGATAAGTATACTCTTGGTATATGTATTGTCACATTACAGTGCAGCAGATGTGCTGTAATAAGATGTGATGTTAGTGTGGATTATTGTAATAGCTGACACATAAGTATATATTCAGAATATCATTTGCAGTCTGTTCTAGTGGTATGCTTCCAACGTAAAATATTGTAATAGCTGACACATAAGTATATATTCAGAATATCATTTGCAGTCTGTTCTAGTGGTATGCTTCCAACGTAAAAGTTCTGGGTACAAAATATCCCTAGTCTTTTTTTTTTTTTTTTACTCTGTGGAAATAGATCCTTCAGATTAATTTAGTTTAGTTATTTATATGCATTGTAGATCTTTTGTAGAATACTATACCGTGTATGATATAATGTGAACTGATTTGTTTTGCGTGGCATTCAAAAACATTAATATTGAAATGTAATTCCATATTGATGGGTTTATGTAATATAAGTATATTTAGTAGTTCAGTAATAGACACACATAAATATTTAATCCACACTAAGTAAGCCATTAATATATAAAACACAATTCTTCTATGGGATAGAAAGAGTTGGCCAAACTCATTTTTTGATTTTTTGTATTACTTTGTGTTATAGAGCCACTATTTGTTAGGTACTTGAAAATAGATTTTGCTAGTTTATTAATTCCCTTTTAAGCTAAAATTAGTTTATTCCATACTTAATGTTTTACTTATGACTATTACATTTGCTTCTGAAGAAGTTTCAAAACTTTCATAAGAAAATACTTCTTATCAAATACTGTGTATAAAATTCAAAGTTACTTCATCAGATGTCTACAGTATTACAGTCGATGATTTGATGTTAGCGCTTGGAGCCAAAGTGCCTGAACTGAGCTGTTGGAGAAAGGCAGAGTGTTTCCATTCTTTTGCCATTTAAAATCCATCTCAATTTTTAAAGGAGTAAACTAGGCCACTAACTTTTCATTTAGTACTAAATTCATTGTTGACATGTTTTCTGAAATACATAAGTTATTTTCTTAGTCTCCTTTCTGTAGTTGGTCCATATTATTGACTACAAACCCCGTGAGTATCTAAATGCACAGTGAAGGTGGGATTAGAATCCTGAAATCCTTTAAAGGCATTATAAATTAAAAATATAATACTTATCATACTGCAAGCCTAATTCTGGATTGAGACTACCCTCCAAAGAGCGCAAAGTCAACCCAAAATATGATAAAATAAGACATTTTTTTTTGGTCAAAGCAGGGTACTTAAGTACAGAAGCCAACCAGTAAATGATTCCCACCATATGGAGACAACATTCATTCACAGACAGGCTCAATGAAAAATATTACCAAAATATTAAATCTCTTGGATGAAGTCTTTTTTCTGCACACATATTCACACAAGCACAATTCATGGAAACATGGGGGCTGTCTCAGGGCGCTAGAGATCAACTGCCAGTTGGGTTCTAGCACCCTGAGACAATGGCTATGTGTGTGTGAGTTGTGGTTGTCTGAAAGTGTATGTGTTTTCTTCTCCAGGAGAAAGTCTTTGTACAAAAGTTTTAATATTTGGTCAGCATTATTCATTGCATGCGTCTGTGACTCCTCAATACCTCCACTACATGGTGAGCAGCAATCTGTTCTTTCCATATTCTTGTTATTTCAACATGTAGTTTTCATTGTTCAGAAAATGCTACCATAAGCCATAATAGAGGCAAAGGCAGAAAGTAATTGATTCTTTGTGTTTCGCAACCAGTGATGATGTAGATTTTTGTCAAGCTGAAGGTAACAGCTATCAGTTTCTTCATATGATGGTGAATGTTGTATTTTCACCAATGGAATTCCATTAGTGTTTAGTCCAATAAATTAAGAAATCTTAGTACATTGATAGTTTATTATCTTCTGACAATAAAATGTCATTTAAAAAAGTTTTTGCGCAACAGAAACTGTAGGAAATATGTTACTTGTATTTTGTAAGCTGCATTGCATTGTCACCTGTTATACATTTTGTAAAATTATTTTCACTATATTACATTTCTTTCACAACCATCTTCTTTGATAGAAGGTTAATTATTTCATTGGGCAGTTCACATTTCATTCTTACATGTACAAGAATTATCATGCATCACAATCACAGGAAATCTATATAAACAATTCCTTTGTAAATAATAGAGTAAACGAGATTGCTCACTGAATAGCAGCAGCATTTATTCATCAACAGGCACACACAAAAGAGAAAGGAAACTTCCTGGCTTCCTGAATGATTCCATTGTTGAGCCAGAGTACACACACACACACACACACACACACCTGTGTTCCTGTGTTCCTACATTTTGCTGACTGTAGACACAGCTGATAGAATGGAAGTACACAAGTGTGTGAGTGTGTTTTACTTGTATATTTGTACTCAAGCTTGACAAAAGAGTTATTCCAAAAGGAAGCAAGTTATCTTTCTCTTTAATATGTGCCTGTCGATAACTCAAACACTTCTGCTGTTTGGTGAGTAGCCTCCTTTACTCCTAAAGTCTTAACAAACGATTCATTCATGTGGATTTCCTGTAATGCTGACATGTTTTAAAACATGTAAGAATAGAATGTGGACTTTCCACTGAAATAATTAATCTTGTATCAAAGAAGATGGTTGCTACTGCCGACATAACAATTTTCCTGAAAGTACGTCACATACAGTGGATAAATTGGATTTTCTGTAATGCTGCTTGCCTGAATCTGGGTGCCAGGACTAGTCGATAACAACTTATTTTTACTCTAGCATTTTACTGCTCTTGACCCTTGCAAAAGCCTCTAAAACGACTGGTAATGAGACAGTGGACCTATAGGTGTCTACACAATCTGCTTATTTCAGTTTAGAAAATAATTGTAGCAATGAATAATTTACAACTGGAAGCATAATACATCTTAAAAACATATCGGAGTACAGCAGTAATACACGGTGCACAGATCTTCACAAGCCGAACTGCTATTTTGTAACATGCAATTGAGTTTTGACTCCTCATTTATTTAGTAACTGATTTAGTTTTATTCTTCATATTTTGCTGTACTTGTATAAAATATAAGTGGCTAGTAGAACATCTGCATATTTGCTTTTACAAATTAAATTTTAATTTTGTTTTATGATTGTTGATAGGAAAATTTTACGAGATAATTTTTAGATATGTAGTGGATGTTTCATTTTTTTATCTCAACTTTTGTATCAGTAACTTCTCATGGTAGTAAAGTGTAATTTATACACTTATTGTTGAGATAACTATTTCTCATGCTTCTTCTCTGGAATTGTACACTTATTCCTTGTTACCTGCTGCAACCATGGCAGGTTCAGAAACCCTCTGCTGTTCATAGTAGGGTTGCCATTTCAAAGTTATATGTTTGATGTATTCTCTGCAATTAATTCCATCAATTGAACCATAGCTATTGGTTATGGAATCATGATCTCTCACTTCCTTCATTAGCACATTTCAATTGCATTATTTATCCAAACATATTCCTTGCTTCCTCTCTTATTCTGTTTATGGTAATTCAGTAGGAAATAACTGTCAGAGAAAGTAATGAATGATAGTTCAATAAGTATTATATTATCATTCATATTATATATGTATATTATATATGTTTTACCAAAGTTGACTTTTGACGTAGTGCTGGCACAATGTAGTTGGATAAGACAGTGAAAGCTTTCAATGAAAACTATTAACACAGAGTGTCAATGGCCTAGCCACAATGGTAACACTGGTTCCCATTTGGTCACAGAAGTTAAGTGCTGCCAGGTTTGGCTAACATTTGGATGGGTGATGGTCTAGGTCTACCAAGTGCTGTTGGCAAGCATGGTGCACTCAGCCCTTATGAGGCCAATTTAGGAGCTACCTGACTGAGAAATAGCTGCCCAGTTCTTGAAAACTGACAATGGTTGGGAGATCAGCATGCCAACACATGCCCCTTGACATGTGGATCCACCTGAGGGTGACATGATGGTTAGTCAGTACAATAGGTCCTTCTGAGGCCTGCTCAGACAGAATTTAATATAAATGATTATCAGGAAACACATACTCATTCATCATTATGATGGACCATCATTGAAAGTACTTAATATAAGTATTTCTGGCACTAAACCTCATGAATCAAATTTTGGGCAACACAACTTTTACAGCTTAGAGTATTTTAAATGAAAACTGTGTGACTTCAAAGGAAGACTTAATTTATATTAATTTACAGCTTACAAACACTTAACAGACAGCTTGACATAGCTTATTAGTTGCAAAACTTATAAAAGTCATCATGAATTTTTCAGTACCATTTAGATAGCTTGGAACTTTAACAATTGGCAGTTCACTAATATCATAACACACAGGAATCCTTTGAGTTGTGTTTCTGTGATATACCCACACCGGTAATAGACGCATCAAGTACACCTAAGACTCATTTTGCTGATAAGACATTTATTTGTACTACCACAAATTATTGCAACATAGCCTTTTTATGATAATGAAAGACATGCTGCTTCACAACCTATCTACAAACTGGATATGTGAAAGTCACTATCATAATTAAGGTTCCAGATAACTACCAGTATTTATGGAAACTAGTCTTGAAAATTTATACATTTATTACTGTAGGGCAGAAAACTGCAAAATATATCCCAGTAGAGCATTTCCAGTACTACTTATATATGCATAAACATATTTGTGCAACTGCAATTTCATTTCTAAGAAGGTTTCTGCTTGTTCATGCACACAATGATTTGTAGCTGCTTGTGCCTGCAGTCTATGTTTTTTAGACTGGAAACAATAGGGGCCTCTGAATAATGTTGAACAACTTGAACAATTCAGTGAGTTTCATTAAAGGCTTTCACTGTTTTATCCAGTTACATTGTGCCAGCACTACATCAAAAGTCAACTTTGGCAAGAAGTATATAATATACAAATCATAAATGATAATACAATACTTATTGAACTATCGTTCATTACTTTCGCTGACTGAATTTCCATAAGCAGAATAAGAGAAGAAGTAAGGAATGTGTTTGGATAAATAATGCAATTGAAATATGCTGATGAAGGAAGTGAGGGATCATGATTCCATAACCAATAACTATGGTTCAATTGATGGAATTAATTGCAGAGAATACTGCAAACAGAGAACTTTGGAATGCCTATCATAAGGAGTTACTGATACGAAAGTTGAGATAAAAATATATAAAACATCCACTACATATCTGCAAATTATTTCCTAAAATTTTCCTGTCAACAACCATAAAACAAAATTAAAATTTAATTCATAAACACAAATATGTAGATACAGTATTTACAAAATTGTTTGGAAGGAAATAATTTTATAACTATCTCTATAATTGGTAAACTGTTCCATCACAAGAATCTGATTTGAAAGGAAATAATTTAATAACTATGCCTTTAGATAGTAAACTGTTCCACTATGAGAATCAGATTTCCTGGGCAACTAAGCCTTGTTCATAGTACAATGAACCAAAACACATTTACATTAATATATTTTTAAAAATTAACATTTATGTCACATTTGAAAATAAAAGTCCATTTATATAAAACTATATACATCTTATGTATGTTTAGCACAGCTACCATTAATGCAGCTGTAAATTATTTTGCAATGTCAGAGTTAGCACACAGTTACTCTGAAATGAATTCTCAACATTATTTAATGCCTTTAAAAAAGGCGAATGCTGCAACATTGTAACTGAATATTTAAGAACATAAAATAGCTAAAAGAATAATAGAGAAAAAGGTATGTTTCTAAAACACACTACATTTTATTAATTACTGTTGTCATTGTTGGGACATGGTTTGGAAAGACAGGTATGACACACAATTACCAAACAATTTTATTCATATTCCACCATTTTTTCGGAGTGCATCTAGGATATTATGTACAGACATTTTGGCTGACAACTGTTGTGTAGACCAAGCGAGGTGGCGCAGTGGTTAGCACACTGAACTCGCATTCGGGAGGACGACGGTTCAATCCCACGTCCGGCCATCATGATTTCCCTAAATCGCTCCAGGCAAATGCCGGGATGGTTCCTTTGAAAGTGCATGGCCGACTTCCTTCCCCGTCCTTCCCTAAACTGATGAGACCGATTACCTCGCAGTTTGGTCTCTTCTCTCAAAACAACCCCCAACTGTTGTGTACGGCTTTGTACACAACAGTAAGGAGAGGTGGGCTACAGAGTGGTGCTGCAACTACCATCATAGGAAAGCTAGACAGAAGCAAAAATTGTAAGTGAACAAGCTAACACAACAAACTGCAGATATACTTAACTTGTATTTCTCCAAACATATGAAGACTCAGAACAAGACAGTGCAGCAATGAATGGCGTCCAGCTATCACAACATCCACAAGGAAAAGTCTCTCTGTACTAAAGCCCAAATGATGAAGCTGGAGCTGCAACCAGGCAGCATCTGCATAACATCACACTGCAAAGTGGCTCTGAGTGCAAGTAGCACTGAGTGCTGCCAATGGCCATCCTATATTGCAGTGAAAGTGGGTGCTTGAGCTACTGAGCCACTAGAGGCGTGGCTCAGGGGCATGCTCCACTGGGTCCACTGGATCCCACACAACTGTCATGAAAACTGGCAATTCCATTGCAATGATGGCTGTTGGGAGGTATTGATACATTATACCGCATAAACCTTTCAGCCATTCTTAAGATGAGTAACTTGCAAGATTTTTAACACACTTCACACTGTAGAGTAAATGTGCATACATCATAAATAATACTGTTGGTAACAAGAGTCTCAGTCATAGACAAAACTTTATGCTTCTAAGATTTAAATTAACTAGGGAAAGAGTCAGTGAATCCACAGTGCTTCGAAATCACTCAGTTGATTGTTATGGATGACATATTTGTAATGTCATATGGTGGAGAACTGGAACAATATTTCCTTTGAAAGGATAGTGTAAAATGTGTTAAAAATCTTGCAAATGACTCATCCTGAAAATGTTTGGAATGTTTTCAGCTAGAATATGACTACATGTGTTAATAATTTCTTGGATGTACTCCCCAAAAAAAGGATGGAATATTTTATCCACCAGGAAAACTTCAAGAAACAAAGCTTTATTCATAGTTTACTGTACAGAGGATTACAAAGAACCAAGAACAATACAATTTAACATCTGTGTATACCAAACATGTCACATAATTGTAAAATTTGAATCTCAAAATTCCCCCTTTATTTTAACAGGCAGTTATAAAGTAAGGCCTGGTCCCTAAGTTTGTGGCTCTACATTTGAAGTCCAAGCCTTTCAACACATTTCTAGTGTTTCAGTCCAGGGTGAACCTTTGTAAGTATATCAGCAATCATATCTTCTGTTGGCTGATATTCCAGTATGAGCAGATGCACTAATAGATCTAGGTGCATGAAGTGATATTTTATATGCATGTGCTCCATCATTCAGTGGGAAACTAGAGATTGTTACTGGAAAAGTGCTGTGTGAGAGTTTTCCTAAACTGTGGAGAATCACTGCCCTTGCTGCTTTGGTGACTCTATGTATTCAGCTTCAGTTGATGAAAGAGCAGCGGCTATCTGCTTGTTTGAACACAATGACATTGCTGATCTAGATAAGGTGAAGTAGCAACTTGTATATGAGTTCCTATCAGCATCAGAACTTTCCCATCTGGCTGCTGTGAAACTGAAGATTCTTTTCTTATCCTCAGTATAGGTAAATTTCTTACCAATGTTTCCTTTAAGGTGTATAAGAAACCACTTATTCAGATGCTAGTGAAAAAATATAGGATTTCTGGTGTACTGGCTTATGTTACTGACTGCGTAGAATATATCAGGTTGAGCATCGATGGTAGTGTACATCAGTGCTGCAACCAGTTGGTAGACCTCATCCTCGACATAACTCCATAAAAAGAAGTCTAATGGGGTTATGTCAGGAGAGCGTGGAGGCCAAATCGTTGGCCCATCATGACCAATCCATCGCCCAGGAAAGGTCATATCGAGATAGGCACGGACATCCAAACCCCAATGAGGCAGTGCACCATCTTGCTGAAACAAGACATCAGGGTGATACTGAAGCAGCTGAGGAACAGCATACAGTTGCAACATCTTCAGATACACTGCAGATGTGATGGTAGCCTCAGCGAAGAAGAATGGCCGAATAATTCGATTGTGCAATAGTGTGCACCAAACATTCACCTTTGGACTGCCTCTGGTGCACTCCATGACCTCGCCAGGGGTTGTGAACTCCAAATACGCACATTATGGTGATTCACTACTCCACTGACAAAAAAGGTCGCTTCGTCGGAAAAGGCAATTCGTCTGAGATAACCGTCATCGTCCTCAATACATGATAGTATTTCGACCACAAAGTCATATTGATGTGTACTGTCATTGGGCAACAAGTCCTGAATGATTTGAACTTTGTATGCATGAAACAATAAACGTTTGTGTAAAATGTCATGGAGAGAGCTTTTTGACATCTGTAATTCACGTGAGGCCCTGCGCACTGATTTCGTCGGACTTTGCAGAAAAGACTGCCTTACAGCTTCCACCCTGTCTGCTGAGGTTGTTGGTCGATCAGACCTCGGAAGCTCAGCAACCGATCCTGTGTTCTTGAACTTCTCATATCAGGCTTTAATGCTCTTGACATCAGGTGGATTCTTTCCAAATGTTGTTTGGTAGTGTCTCTGCACTGTGATTGGTGATGTTTCTCATGGTGCCACAGGACACACTGTGCCTTCTCCTGATCGGTTAACATGGCTTCTTGAGCACTGCACCTCATCCACTACTTACGTACTGTGAACCTAAAACAGAAAAAAAAACTTTGATAGTTGTAAACAATTCGACAAAGTTTCATATTTGCATCTTACTTCTAGCCTGAGTTATCAATTTACGTAATCAGGGAAAGTCTTTTCGGACACCCTGTAATGTCATCTACATAAATGAGTATTCAAACTGGAAGCTTTTTACTTTTTCCATGAAGAAACATGGATCAGAATTTGTTGGCTTCAAGCTGGTCGATGTTAGTGTTGAGTTCAACTTGGAATACCAGTGTCAACCAGATTGGTACAATCCATAAGTGGCTTTTCTACTTTTATACATTTTATCATCAAATTTCAGTGTTTGGTGCATGTCACTTGCCTTGTTGACTATATGATTATCCTTCTGTGCATATTTCATTATTTGTAAGAATTTGACCAGAGAGTCCTCCTGTTCCCTTAATATTTCCATACCAGTTTCGTCATTGAGAAACTCAGTGGTGATATCCAGCTGAAAGATATACAAGTCAAATCTGACTGACAGAACCATGTATAGTCTAAATGATTCAGTTCCTGCAGCTGGAAGTATCATTTCATCAATGTCAATTACAGTAAAGTTGTTGAATCCTCTTGCCTTTTTCCTCAGCAAAGATCCATCATTTCTGTGTGTTTTTTTTTCACGAAACGCTCCTTCATCTGTTGATCTGTATGCAATGACCCAAGTGTCATTTCTCATCAGCAACCTCATTTCATCTTATGAGGGGCATTCAAAAAGTAATGCAACACTTTTTTCCAGAAAGCATGTTAGTCTTATTCAGGACTCCAGTACACCATATTCTTCTGTACTCTTGTGCCTACAAAGCCCTATTTCTCAGCATAGTCTCTGTTTAATGTGATGACTTGACATCATCTTACTGGGAGGGTGTGTATGCCTAATTCTCATGGGAGCCAATGTCTTGTTGCATCAATAACCTCCACATCATCTATATAGTTTCCCACAGAATGTATCCTTCATTGGTTGAAACAGATTCAAGTCAGCACTCTTGTGGCTACAAAGCCCTATTTTTCAGCATAGTCTCTGATCAATGTGATGACGTTATGTCACCTTACTTGGCGGATGTGTATGCCTGCATTGTACCTCTCTACTGGTTGTCATGGGAGCCAATGTCTTTGCTGCATCAATAAACTCCACATTATCTATGTACTGTTTCCCACAGAGTGTGTCCTTCATTGGGTGAAACAAGTCAGAAGGGATAGGTAAGCTCTGGCCTGTAGGGTAGATGAGGAAGAACAGTGTAATGAAGTTTCGTGAGCTCCTCCCGAGCGCACACATTTGAGTAAGTCTTTGCGTTGCCATGAATAGGCAGAAGTTGTTTTGCGGTAATTAACGTGTTGAAGTCATGTGTTCAATTTCCTGAGGGTAGCACAATGCAATACAGAGCTGATGGTTGCCCCATGATAAGTGAATAGTGTTTTATTCATCTCATAACATACAATTTCTAATCATATGATTAGTGTACAGGAGACATGTCAAAAAATGGATAACACAACTTAGGCCTAATTGATACAAAGAATTTTAACATTAATATAAACTTTTATTTTTCTTTCCTCCCTTTTCTGAAGGACAGCTACATTTACACACAAGACTATATGTAGATTTATCCTGCTCAAATGTTCAGTTCATTCTTCATGAACTCCTCAACAGTGTAGTAGCAGCGTTTGACAAGTATATCATATAGCTTTGTTTTCAGTGTCTCTAGGTTCATACTCAGAATATTCTTCCCTTTTAGCTTGTTATGAATTTTCATTGCCATATACTGAGGAGACTGCACATATAGGTTTAAGCGATCAGTGGGAAGCATAAAATTGTCTGCATTTCTCGTGTTATACATGTGATTGAAACAGTTTTTCTCGAATAACTCTAAATTGCTGTGTAGAAAGATGATAATATCATAGATGTATAAGGAGGGAACTGTTAATAACTGTTGTTTTTCAAATAGTGGGTGACATGATGTCCTTGGATGGGCAGTACACATGTTCCTTATTATTCTTTTCTGTAACTTTAGTATGCGCAATATATTGGTTGAATTTCCCCAAAAAATGATACCATACCTTACAACTGATTGAAAGTAGCTGTGGTATGCAATTTTCTTTGTATTCATGTCTGTTGCACCAGCTAATATTTGCATAGCCAATGCAAAGCTACATAATTTGTTTAACAGGTAGTCAACATGCTTATTCCAATTTAAATTTTTATCTAGGTTTAACCCTAAAAACTTCACGGAATCCACTTCTTCTGTATCCTGATTTTATGAGTTATTTTAATTTCTTGGGGCTTTGACTGTTTTGTTCTGAATTGGACCATGTGGGTTTTGGGGATGTTCAATCTTAATCCATTCAGTTGGAACCATGTTTCTAGTTTGTTCATTGTGTTTATTATGTAGAGAGGGATGTTTTCTGGCTCCTGGTTTTCAATTAATACAGATGTGTCATCTGCAAATAAATTCGATGGAGCATTTATATTTTTCGGTAAATCATTAACATAGAACAAAAACAAAATAGGTTCTAGAATCGAGCACTGAGGGACACCTTGGGTTACTGTTTTCCATTTTGAATAGTAATTTGCTGCATTTGGTGAGTCAATCACTCTTTGTTTCCTATTTGATAAGTATGAAGTAAGCCAATTTAGAACATTGTCCTTGATACCATACTTGTCAAGCTTATAGATGAGCAGTGCAAGATTTACAGAGTCAAAGGCTTTTGTGAGATCACAGAAGATTCCTGCAACTTTATTATCGTTGTCTAATGATATGCTGATCTTGTCGATAAACTTAATAATTGCGTCAATAGTACTTTTTGGTTTTCCGTAATAGTATAATATTTCTCCATAAAATTTCGAATCTGCATAGCAGCAGCGTTTTCAAAGATTTTTGATAGGACTGGAAGGAGGGAGATGGGACGATAATTCCCCATAACCTCTTTTGACCCTTTTTTGAGCAACGATTTTACTTCTGCATACTTAAGCACCTCTGGGAAGCTTCCTTGTTCAAAGGATTGGTTTATTATTTTAGATAGTGGGTATCCTATTATTTTACACACAAATTTAAGGACTTTTGCTGGTATTCCATCCCAACCTGCAGAAGTTTTGTTTTTTGGTTTTAATATAATTTTTTCTACATCTATTGTTGAAACTGTTTTGAATTTTGTGAGGCATTCAGAAATATGATTTAGTCCAAAGGGACATACATTGTTCTCATAATCTGCAACATTAACCTCTGGTTTCACTACATTAATGAAGAACTCATTGAAGCATTTTGAAATTTGAGCCAGATTGGCTATGATCTCATCTTCAAGCTTAATTGCACTAATTCCATGTCTAGAGGCTTTGATACCTAATTCGTGTTTTACAACTGACCACACTGCCTTTGATTTATTCTCATTTTTTAAGATTAATTTATTATTTATCATTTGCTTTGCTGCTTTGACAATTTTCTGAAATATACTTTTGTATCGTTTAACATATTCAATAAATTCAGTTTTTTTTATTATGTCTTAGTTCCTCGTGTAGCTGCCTTTTCTTAGCACTGGAGATTTTTATACCTTTAGTGATTCATTTTAATTTTGTCATTTTATTAAAATAAGTTTTTTTGTGGAAACATTTCACTGAAAGCACTTAGAAAATTCCTTAGAAATGCTTCAAAATTTGCTGTGCATGAAATATTTTTAACAAAGTGCCATTCTGTCTCCTTCAGCTTATCTTGGAATAGAGTCAAAGTTTCTTGGTTGAAGATCTTTTTTACGTAAGCTTTTTTACATAGGACTCCTCTCCCTGCTCTGGGTAGGTCAATGAATAATGCTGAATGATCACAAATTCCTAGATGTAGACAAAATTTATACCCATCTTCAAATACGTAATTCGTTAAAATATTGTCAATGCATGTAGTTGACTGAGCATTTTGTCTTGTAGATTCAGAAAAATTTAATTTGAAGCCATATTTTTTTATTAAGTCTGTAAACTTTGATACCTCACATGTTTCATTCAACACATTGATGTTGAAATCAGCAGCAACTACAATTTTTTTCCCCTCTTTTCTTTACTGAGGTATTCTAACAAACTCTGAAATTTACATAGGAAATGCTCAGTTGTCACCTTCCCTGGGATTCTATAATTTGATATTATAACAACATTTAAGTCCTTTAACTCAATACGGCAACCCTCAAAAATACACCCTTCACTAAAACAATTGAAGTCACATCTTACATCGTAATCTAAGTCAGAATGAATGAGTATGCATGAAACTCCTTGTGACTTATTTATCCTACAAAAGCTGGTAGCTACCTTGAAGTTTTCAGTTTTGTTTTAGATTTTTATGGCATCACTATGAAGCCAGTGTTCATTTAAACAAATTACTTGAACATTTAGAAATTCAGATAAAAAAACTTGTAGCTCATCTAACTTAGAGCTTCTGTCACATGAGTATTCAGCACTTAAACCATTTATACTACAATGCATTATATAGTTACTACTAAGATCTTCAATTTTATTTTTTAAAGACCTAATATTTAATAATGAGCCATCCTCACACAAGGGTAGGTCTGGATTCTTCTATACCAGCCCATCAGCTTGCTCACTTGGCTTGTACATTTCTTTGTCACTTTGATATTGTGTACTTACATCCATAGTTACATTCTTGATGGCACTGGATCTGGATGGTGCTGAAGTGATTTCCCTGGTGACAGCCATAAAAAATTACTGTTCCTCTCTGGAGCTTTCCTTGTTCTGGAAGACAGACATACAGCAGCTTGTTTGTCTTCCAGTATTTTTGTAGCTTGCAAAATTTGTGCTTCTTTTCTTTTTGTCCGAACCATTTCGTAATTTGAGTTTGTTTCCCAGCTTGAATGTTACTTTCTGGCCTATTGGTTTTAAACCATTTCGTGATTTGACACTGATTGATGGCTGTATTGTTCGCTGCATGAAAAGAAAGTTTTGTTACTTGCAATCGATTTCCACTTGTCCTGGGTATTTCATTGCTCCACGAAATACGAGTAAAAATTTTTTCTGTAAGTACCTCCTTTTCTAACGCATTCAAATGAAGACCGTGAACTGTATGGAGCCCTCTCTCCAATCTGTTTATGTCAATAGCATCTACATTTACGAAGTGAGTACATATTTCACTTAAACTCTTGTTTGCGGCATGAATTTCACTGTTTACACACGACCACCTCAGTAAATCGTGACGATGTAGGATATTTACAATGAGTACATTCGTGTGAGATAAATTATTGAAGCATTTTCTCAATTCTGTGCTAGCCTCGAATGAATCATTTCTATATATGTCATTTGATCCTCCCAGCAATACAACAAAGTTATCCTTGGCTATTGCCTAACACACAAATTTTTCCGTATTTTACAATGTTAGCAGTCGGAAGTTCATCAAGCAACAGTTTGTTTACTTTTTGTGGTTCGTTTCATAAATTTTCGACTTCGGCTGGTGTGTTAATTGAATCTTCAGTAGTGAATACTCCCACATGGTCGTTATACATTCTAGTTTGACAGTTTTTATGCATTAAAGTTTCACTGTTAATACACATTGAAGTTTCACTGCTGCTTTG
Source organism: Schistocerca serialis cubense (assembly GCF_023864345.2). Lineage (NCBI taxonomy): Eukaryota > Metazoa > Arthropoda > Insecta > Orthoptera > Acrididae > Schistocerca > Schistocerca serialis. The sequence goes on from NC_064640.1 coordinate 531,980,861, forward strand.
AGATTGTACTTTCTTAGTGCAGTTTTTATGCATTAAAGTTTCATTGTTTATACATATTGAAGTTTCACTGCTATTTTGGAACTGTACTTTCTAAGTGCAGTTTTCTCCCGTCATTGTTTGCCACTTGTTTGCAGAGGTCGAGTCTTCTTGCTTCTTTAGCGACTCACATTTTTCCGCATGAAGTTTCTTTATGTCCAGCTTTAAAGCACCGATTATAATTCGTAAATTGGATATTCTTTCATTTAGCTTCAAGATCTCATCCTTAGAATTTACACACATATTCTTTTTACTACCGAAATTTACTTTTTTTTGCAGGGATACACGAATTACTTTTACACCCGCCGCCATCTCGGTTAAGGACTTCAAACAGAATAATCCCTTCACAGTCATGGATTTTTGTTTTGTTTCTGGTTAGAAGTGATGAACCCACATTTGACTGCCTTTGATAAAATTTGGCAAAACTTTGTTGTGGTCAGTCTTGTAATGCACAAGCAACTACGTACAGATGACCCTTTGTTGGTCTTTATGGTGTTCTGGTAGGCAGTGAGGAACACAGTGGGGACACACCTCTGAGAACCCCAAATGGTGGATGAATGTGTCAGCACTACCAACAGAGATGTCCAGTGTTGCAGCAAGGTGTTTGATTGTGATCCGTCAATCACCTCAAATTAGAGTGCCCACATTTTCCAACACTGCAGGAGTCAGAGCTGTGTGTAGCCATCCAGTGCACAGGAAATTGGAAGTTTGCATGACTGTGTTGTGATGATGACAGACACCTCACCCGACAACTCAATTTATCCATGATGGGAAACTTTTGACCAGATATAGAATGACATGTTGGGTTTTCTCTTGAACCGCTTCTCATATGGCATTCTATCAAACAATGCTTTAGTTAAGCAACAGTTTCAGATGTAGTTAGCTGTGGTATTGACTTCAGCCCAAAATGATGGTCATAGCACTGACCTGAGCAGCATATAAAAAGCCACTTGAACCACTGAGTGGTTCTTTTGTTTTGTGACATCATTCTGAAGTGGTGTGTATGGAAGTGTTAGGCACCATTGTAGTCCTGCCATGCTGAGGTTGGAGTCATTCATTCATTGCAGTGCTACCAGTATCTGACTGAAAGGGTTTAATGTTATGGTCAGTCTGGTTTTCCAGTAGATTTCTGAATGTAACAAATTTGTCAACAATGTTTCCATTATGTCAATGGAAACAGACTTGACATTATCTGCTATGGTCATCTGTAAAGGTCACAAAAATCAGGACATCAGACAGGATTAACTCCAGAAGTTTATTTGATTTCTGTTCTTGTTAGTGAATGGAATCAATGTGATTTTTCCTTTAAGAGAATTACTGCATTAAGCTGGATCAACATCACTGAATTTCAGACCTGCAACATACACATGTTTGAGAATTATGATCGTGTCTCATGAATTCAAGTGGCATAATTCGACATGTCAGATTTACAAGTCTCTTTTCACAACATTCCATTCACTAATGACAGCCACCTTTGGACAATTTTCTTGTAAATAAAACAACTTCACCATCTCTGTTTGTGGTAACTCTGACTTAACTGTTAGTGTCTCATGTAACTGTGGGAGCTTTCTTAAATGTCATTGTGTGGTTGTTGTCCACAGCCTTTGCCACTGAAATAAGATTCTTTCTAAGTTTTGAATCATGTAAAGTGTTTTTCACCATTATGGGATTCATGTCAATGGCCGCAGTTGTAATGTATACATAACTTTAACCATAACTTGTACGGTGCTTTGCCTGCAAGCATGAATTTCTCTTACATTTCTATCATATATCTGAACATTTTTGGTACATTGCAAATGTGTGATGTGCAACCACTGTTTATGAACCAAAAAACTGTCAGAGTCACGAACCATCAGAGCAGCCTCATTTGTGGGGAAACAGCAATGAGCTTCATTGACATTATTCACAGCTTGCATACTTAATTTCTTTTAGAGAAAAGAACACATCTTCATTCATCAGTGGTACATGGCGTTAACTTAAAATCCCATGGCTGGGTCATGCACAGTGATTTGTCAAGCACTGAATAATGAATAAGTACACAGTACAGTCTGGATAATAAAACAGGCAATGATAATCTTACACTATATAGTAAATAGCACAGTATATCAGGTGACTGGCATCATATCATAATTCACTGGAGGGAGATAGAGTACATATCACTTTTACCGCCATAATGGTTAGCTGATTTAAGCCAGTGAGTTTGTAAAATAAATCCCACTTACTGAGAGTGGTTGCCTTAACCACTTTGGCTATCCAAGCCTACTTCCAGCACCAATACAAATTTTCATAGAACACAGACTTCCCAAGCTCCCTCACAGGGAGGCACAAATGTTTTATCATCATTTATCCAAGTGAGGCATGGGTACATTATTAATGGTTACAACGTCTGTATTAAGATCACTCTGATCACAGTAATTGGGAAAGCTAGGTTCGAGCCCAGATCTGGCATAAATTTTCATTTGACATAAATAATTGATATGAATTCAGGTCTGCAAAATACAAATCCATTTCACAGTATTTACCATGCCTATAATTGTCAGAACAGTGTCTCTTCCATCAGACGAGCACGCATGTTTGAAAGACATTGTAATTTGAGAATAGAGATACTGCATAAGCAGATATTCTATATGTGCTTTGGCAGGTTAAAATTATGATAAAAACATCAATGCCTTGATGGGCTGAAATGATGGTAAAATCATTTGTCTCTCTCTACAGGAATCACAAAATGTGCAGACGTAAGGACTGTTGACTTGTGATGTATGGAAATTCGATTGCTCATGCAGGCTTACTCAGAGTGCTTAAAGCTACCGCTCACGGCCTCAGGTCCTGATCTGGCACAAATTTTCATTTGTCACCAACCGCTGATATCAATCCAGATTCCCAAAATGCAGATCCATTCCATAATATTTACCACAGCTGTGATCATCAAAACAATGTTTGTTCCTTCGGACATGTGTGCATTAATGTGAAATTATGGACACTGTATAAACACATACATTCTAACCATCATTAAAGTATGCATGCCTCAATGGGTGAAGATGATGACTAAGGCATCTGAGTCTACCTGTACAGGAATCATGAAATGTGCAAACATATTTGTCGTTCAGTCCATGACAAATGGAAGTTTTGAATGGTCTTGGAGGTGTTCTCAGATAGTCGTAGTGGTTAAGATAACCACTCATGATAAGCATGAAATCCAGGTCCACATGGTGGTCCAGTACAAATACGCATGTGTTGCAAACAGTTCACATCAATCCAGAGTCAGAAAATGTGAATCCATTTCATATCACATAAAATTTCCAAGTAAGGTCTGCAATGTAGTTGACAGCTTCATGTGTTGGGACTACTGTGTGCACAGTATACAAGTGCATATATACTTATCAACATCACATATTCTATTCCACTATCAATAGTATGTGGCAACATGAATGATTGTGGCCTGATTGCCACTGGCACAAGCTTGGATACTGCTACAGCATTGGACAATGTCACGAGACTGGAGCCCCTTATTATTACTAACCAGTTTCCAAGAGAAGTTTTGTGGTATAATATACCATTCTTGACCTTCGATTATGTTGAGATTTCATATTATATGAGTTTTTGCAGATATTGAATGTGTTTTTGAAATATAATACTGGTTCTTAATTTGATGGGTAAGAAGTTTTATTGTGCTATTATGTACATGAAATTTGTGAAATAATGAGTTCTCTGTGACTTGAGGTATAGTAAATACAAAACAAATAAAAAGAAAGTAAGTTTTTCATAGACACAAAATCTATTTGTAAAGAGAAATCTATAAAATGATATAACTTTGTACTGAAATTCGTTCACATAATAGGTTACTAATATGTTTAATAAGGTTATAAGCAAAATTGAGAATGTGTATAATTTCATAAATATTTCATAGTATAATGTACTTTTATTATAGCACTGAATTTCTTACAGTATAACCAAAATAGGTACAAAAATTGCCAAAAAGTGTATGGATTGGCAACTGTCTGCTAACTCAGGATGGAAACAGAAATTTAGATTGATTTAGAAACCTTTTAATCTTGGTTTGTTTAAGCACAAAGGCGAACGTTTCTTTGGCTACTGCAACTAGATTATTAGTGTTGACTATATGTCTGCAGGTATGTAACTAGTCATTGCCTAAATAGTACTCTCCATGTGGCAAGGCCCCAGAAGTTTGATGTGTGACATACATCACAACAATCACATTAACAATTGAATCATTGGTCTACATAGAACCAAAGGACACATCATCATTCTTGTAGAACATTCTTCCATTGGGTAATTTTGGTGCAGTATTTATAAAATAATGCACCTTCTTCTTGAATTTTTGAATAGTCCATTTCTTCCTCAGGTCTGATGGTCAATATGTCTCCTATGCTGGATGCTGAGTAGTGTGTGTCCAGGGGAGATTTCTTAAATGACAACAGGAAGATCTGGAAAACTGAGGAGATACAGAGGTCACAATTAAGGAAGTTGACCATGCTGCCTGTGGGTTGGTGGAGTCATTTAGCTATTTTAACAAAGAGCAAGCAGATGACATAATGTTGCCATGTTGGATATGGTGATCAAAGAAAGAGACAGTTCTTACTCCATCCTCTCTACACTTCCTTTTGCTGGCAACTTCAGGCTATGTATACTGACATGTCTCACCAGTAGTATCCACCCATGGAATCTCTTATTAGTCCAACAATATAGGTATATATGGAATGTGAACTTCTGGAGCAGTCTTCAAGTAACTCTCAGTGAAGGAAGGAATTAATCAGTAAAGTAGTTTGCTGGAAGAATGTAGAATTTAAAACAGTGATCAAGTAGGTTTAAAAAGATTACCACAAGATAAAACTTATGACTCAAAGTAGTAAAGTACAGGTGATTCAAGTGAGTGTGTATGGCACAAGTGGGAGTTAAAAGTTTGCTTGTCTAGAGTTTTATCATTAACCAGTGAGTCTGAAACTACACTAAATAGTTAAACAAGAAACATATGCAGGTATTTAATTTCAATTGTCAAAACAGAAAATCAAATAGATAATAACTCTGTCTATTGACCTATATAAAAATTTCATTTGTGTCATATATGTTTAAATGTCTATGCAAAAGAGTTTGGTTAAACATCAGTCGATCTAACTTCTGGGGCAAGAGGGTTATTTTGTACACAATTTGTTACTAAATTAATACTAAGCAAACAAATACACACAGTTTACATATACCAAAATTCTTCTGACCAAGTGTATCTTTCTGATAGCTATGAGGAAGTTATATGCGAACTTTGAACTCCTTGGATAATATATAAACAGCATTTAACATGATATCACATTTACATAGAAACAATTTGATTGGTGGATAAGTTTGCAGTGTTTTTCCGTAAGTTTAATAAACACAAGGGATATGCATATGCATATGAGAGACTTTAGTCATTGATAATATATTCTCCTTCACTATTTACAACAGTGTCCCAATACTGGGAAAACTTTTTGATTCTGTGACTGTAGAAGTCACATGATTTTCAGGTTAAGAACTTGTTGAGTTATGTTAAAGCTCATTTTCATCCAGTAAGGAAATTCCTTGCAGGTTGTATGATAAAAAGTACAAAAGGTGAAAATATAGGGGCACAAGATCAGGTGAATAAGGTGGGTGCAGAATTACTTCACATTCCAACTCCTGTATAGTGTTTTTTGTCAGTCTAGCAGAATGCATTATTTTTTAGTAGTGTCACTCCACGCAACCTTCCTAGTTTTTGTTTTTGGATTGGGTCTGCAAGGCATCTCAGTTGTTGACAGTAAATGTCAGCAGTGACAGTTACACCTCAGGTAAGCAATTCCTAGTACACTACACTGTCACTGTACCACCAGATGCATAACATTATCTTTTGTGGATGAGGGCAGGTCTTTGTATGTGGAGTTACTGTTTTGTTTGGGCTCAGTCATTCCTGTCTTTTCCTTCTGTTAACATAAAGACATCATTTCTGATCACCAGTAACGATATAGGATAGGAATGGTTGGTGCTGTTCATGAGCCACTTGAGAATGACCGAGCAGAGGTGCACAAATGGCTCGCTCATTATTGTGTTTTAGGCTTTGAGCATGCGGTATCCATACACCGAGTTTTTGAACCTTTCCTACTGCATGCACATGTCACATGATGGGGGATGATAATAGTTCATCATATTTGCCAGTTCTTGAGCACATTGGTGTGAAAATCATTTTGAAACTTCCTGGCAGATTAAAACTGTGTGCAGGACTGAGACTCGAACTTGGGACTGAGTTCGACTCTCAGTCCGGCACACAGCTTTAATCTGCCAGAAAGAATCATATCAGTGTACTCTCCACTACAGAGCAAAAATTATTTCTGGAGAAAACATTTTCTTGCCATGCTCTGGGCAGTGGCATCACCCCACCCATGGTGCAATCATTTCTGGCTGCCTCAGCTGCTGTCACGCCTCTATAGAACCCAAACGAAGAATATGTTGAAAACGGTCTGATTTTTCCACTGGGCACTCCATTTTCTAGTGTCTGCGGAACCAATCACTATCTCTACACGGAAAAATGATAATATGTAAACTCTAGCAGCAACAGTGAACAATAAATAAAACATGACCATTGATCAATAAACCCCTAGCAACCAAAATGTCAAATTGCAAAGTAAAAATGCTAAGAACTTATGCACCAACCTAACAGAAATTATGCAATCAATATGTACTTATAAAATAGTGCAAGCATCATGAGGGGATTGAAGTATACTGGTACCAATGAATTACAGGAACTTTGTAGGCTGTTACCACTGCTGTTTTCTAACAGAATGTGAATAATAGATACTAAGTTTGCTAATGTTTTACTTACATAAAAACCATTAACACAGTTGGTCACTACTTACTATAAAACCAATTTACTTTTCGTTTAAGAGTTCATCATGTTCCATGCTTGTGAAATGGCATGTTGATGGCTTGCTAAGTCATGTCAACAATACTTATCACTTAATTTTTCATTTCTTTTTCCCTTTTGAAAACATTTTACTGAAAATAAGCTAAATGTTTTGGTACTCACAGTAGTTAGGTTGACAAAAGGCATGGTTTCTTCTTATTCATTGAAAGAGGTGTGACAGACATAAGTGGGTCACATCATGTAAATCATGTCTTGAGACTGGAAACATTACTTATGGATACTTCTTTGTAGTGCAAACTCTGAAAATTAATGCTCAAAATGCTATGTGAAAAGAAGTAATACTTTATGATACACATTATTTACAAAATATTATAATTATTATAACTCCAGTAGTATTTTACACAGAAAATAAGTAGAGAGTCTTCTGCTTCAGACACTATCATTACACTCTATGCAAGACATAGCTCGGTGTTCTGCCCAGATTGCTGTGGTTACAAAATGTCAGTGTAAATCTTTGGTTGTCTGAAGGACAAAAGGAGCATAATTTTCTTCCTTCAGCTTGTTGTGAGCTCTGCTGCTGTTGTTGACATGGAGCTCCCAGTGCCTCTCATATCTTTAGTTGTAGTCTGCATTGGATGTCTGGTGTGTTAAGGTGCCATTCCATTTATAGTATTATAAGCTCATGCCTCAGTGATTTCATAAACTTTTTTCTGCACAGTGGATTATCACTTTTTTGCAAATTTATTTATGCAAAAAGTGTGTCTTTATCAACTTCACATTTGCAGTTGTCATAAATTGTCACAAATAATTATGATTCACAGAGTGACCTTAAAATGTGTCTGCTTCATAGCATACAGGACTACAAAGTAAAGTCTACTTTGAGCAGCCAAAGACATTGCAAAATTCCCATATTCAGGCTGCAGATATTATTCTGCCTTTGGTTGACATATTTTTGTGACATGTTAACAACACAGTAAAAATAGTACAATACAAAATATATATGTTGTGAATATAGTTTACAGTCCTTATTTATACTCATTTATGAGAATATTATTTTCTGTGTTGTGATGAGAATGGTATGGTTAATTTGACCATGAAGTATTTTTCAGTCTGTTCTTCCAACCAGTGTTTTATAGTTTTTTTATTTTCCAAGAATAAGTAAATGATTTTTGTGTACAGTATCAGGAATAACAACGTGTAAAAGGAATTTTGGTGTGAATAGTTTCATGAATTAATTATGTTTCTAAATCAAAATGTAAGATGCAGTTTCCACATTTCAAATTTGAATGTTGTTTGTTTAGGATAGATTCAGTTAAAACTAAAAAATATTTCAGTGTCTCTGTCTCCTAATCCTTTGAATGTGACACAAAAGTCCAACAGGCAATTTAATTCATATGAGAACATTATTATGATTGGTATCTCTTCTCTTTTGGTTTGCTATTATAAGGGACGTGGCTGATTCTGTGTTGTTAACACACACAGACTTGGATGCACTTAATATATATTTTTTCTTGTTTCAAATTTTATGTTTTCTGGATAACTGCATATTTTCCAATGGATTGCAAGTATACAATGACGAAAATCTTTGATAATTGCTAAAATCTTGTGTAAGTGATGTTAGACATGTAGGCACTATGAAGTGCCTGCCAATGTTATCTACTAAATATTGTATCAGAAGATACAGTGTCAAGATACCCATTTTAAAACATAAATTTGGAAAACAAATCCTTGCTGCTTCTGTTGGTACCATGTCTGTAGTGCTACAGTGGATCGGGACTTAGCTGCAACATTCCTGTGTAACACAAAGTCTGTCACTAAGATGACGTGCTGTCTCTCTCTCTCTCTCTCGCTCTCTCTCTCTCTATCTCTCTCTCTCTCTCTCTCTCTCTCTCTCTCTCTCTCTCTCACACACACACACACACACACACACACACACACACACACACACAAACACACACACACACACACACACACACACACACACACGTAAATAGACATATATAGGAGTATAGGCTACTCACTGTACTTCAGGGTAACTAAAAGCCAAAAAAGGCAGATTCCCTCCACAGAAAGTAAAATAACAATTATAAGCCATAAAGGAATTACATTCTTCCAGAATTCCATTGTATGTATTAACATCTACTTCACACCATTCGCTCATTGGCACATTAGACAGATATGTATTATGCAGTTACCAAATGACCCTTTGACAACAACAGATCATCCATTTATGTACTTGGAACTGTGACCAAAGAACTTCTGAAGGAAACTGTTTGCATCCAAGTGCTACAGCTAATGAGAAAAGGTTACCTATGGAAAAAGGGATATAACAAGGGTAAATTATTCCTTTTCAGTCAATCAGTAGCATATTTACTCTGTAAGTGGGTATATTAATGGTTCTTCACATAATGTGTTTCTTTCTGTGGATTGTAGTCCATGCTGGATGCAAGCACCACAGCAGTGGGCAAGATTCACATTTCACATAGCTTTAGCCAACCACATCTCAGATGGGTATTGACAAAGTTAAAAGTGTAGTGTGGTCTTCAGTGTGGGTTAAGGGAGGTGGAAGAGGATGAGAGAAATGAGCAGGCAAGGATACACAATCTAAACCGAACCTCACGTGTGCAACTCATGAAAGGAGGTGGAAGTGGAGGGAGGTAGGATAAATGTATGAGGAAAGGAGGTGGAAGTGGAGGAAAGTTGGATTAATGTCTGCATCATCCACAAGTTGTTATATTGTGGCAGATGTAAATGAGGGGATCCAACCCCCGAACTGACTTGCAATATTGTGTAATTAGCCATAAATATTATGCAATTTTTCTGAGAATTTACCTCATTAGGAATCAGTTGCGCAGGTAATATCCAAGACTGCTTCCTGGAATGATCCAAACTTCCATATCTCACAGAGTCCACAACCCTTATGCTTCAACATTTTGGGATTCCCACACAGGGAGAGACAAATGCTTTTAATATCATTTTATCCAATCACAGCATAAATACATTATTGTTTTGACTGATCACAGTAAGCAGGATATCTAGTTTAGAATCCAGGTCGAGCATAACATTTTGTGTGTCCCAAACAGTTGATATCAATCCAGAATCACATTATGCAAATTCATTTCATAGTATTTACCACATCTGTAATTGTCAGAACAGTGTCTTTTCCTTTAGATGTGGATTCATGTCTGAAGGACATTGTAATGCAAAGTCACAGATACTGTATAAACACAAACATTCTAACCATCAGTAATGAATCCATGCCTCGACAGGCTGAAATAATGATAATAACATTTGTCTTTCCCTGTGCAGGAATTGTGAAATCTGGAGGCATAAGTTTTGTGGACTCCATGACGTATGAAAATTTGGATCGGTGATGGAGGCTTGTTCAGATACCCAGAGTGCTTAAAACACTTACTCATGGGTTCAAGTTCTGGTCCAGCACATAATTTTCATGTGTTGCAATCAGCTGATGTCAATCCAGATTCTCAAAATGAGAATCCATTTCGTAATATTTGCCACATCTGTAATCATCAGAAGAATGTCTGTTCCTTCAGACATGCATGGATTACTGTGAAGATACAGACACTATTTAAACAAAGATAGTCTAACCATCAAAAATGAATGCTTGACACGATGGGGTAAAATTGTGATAAAAATGTTTGTCTCTCAGTGTGCGGGGATCATGAAATGTGCAAATGTAAGGTTTGTGAATTCCATTGGAAGTTTGAATCTGACCTGGAGGCTTGCTCAGATAGCTGAAGTGTTTATGGTGACCATTCACAATAAATGGGAAAACCTGTTCACGTACTAGTCCAGCACAAATATTCAAATGTTGCAAACAGCTGATGTCAATCCAAATTCGCAAAGTGCAAATCCATTTCATAAGACCTATAATTTCCAGTAAGGTCTGGAATGGAATTCATGACCTCACCTGTTAGGATCACTGTGAGCACAGCAAGCAAATGTGCATACACTTATGAGCATCACAGAGCCTACTCCACCACCAATAGTGAGCAGCAGTGTGAGTGTTTGTGGCATTTTTGGTGCTGGGAAAAGCTAAGATGCTTTAATGGAATTGTGTAGTGACATGTGACAAATTGCTTTTGCTATTATTAACGAGTTTCCAAGAGACGTTTTATGGTGTATATACCATTTTTAGACACAAAATCTGGGAGTGTGGCATACTATTTGGAATTCACGCCTTCTCTCTGGAAATCTTTTAAATCTGCTATGGAGCACTTCATCCATTTCCACCACCTGGACCTGTCTATGCAGTGCATCTGCATTCTGCTGAAGTTTGCTGGATTTTTTGTGTCCTTCATAGTCAGCTCAGCTGACTTTAAAGTGCAGCATGTCCAGCAGCTACTGCGGTCTTTTAAATTTAAACGCCATAACAGCTACCTTGGTAAACTTCCTGCTGTACAGATAATATTTATTATAGTTAACACCAAACATCAAAACTAGCAACTCCTTTTTTAGAACTATAATTAACTTCATCCTTATTGAGCTTTTAAGAAGCACAACCAATTGCTTTTTCTTCACTATCTTGCTTGTGACTCAGAATGCAACTGACACTAACATCAGAGACATTACAGGACAGCATGAATGGCTTTTTAAAGTCTGGGTATGCCAGTATAGATGAGCTTGTCAATACATCTTTAATTTGTTACATGATGATTTCACACTCTGTTAACCAATCAGAGGATACTCCTTTCTTCAAAAGCCTCATCAAAGGTCTGGTCACAGTAGCAGAGGCTTTTACAAAATAATGATAATAGTTCACAGGCCCTATATTAATGGGGCAGAGAAATTATCTATCATGTTGACCCACTGAGGATCTAACTTTACTCCAGGTGAACCAATAATGTATCCCGAGCACTGAACATGTGACTTGGCAAAGAAACATTTCTCTAGCTTCATATTGAAAATAGCCTTTTGCAACCTCGCTTGTACATTTCTTAGGTACTCAGTGTGCTCCTCAGCAGTTCAGGAGAACAATATAACACCATATAAATAAACCAGCGAGGTGTGATGGGTTTCAGGCCCCAAAATAACATTACAGAAAATAAAAACTCATATAACTGAGGGAATGACGAGAGCTGGCTTTGGCCAGTCCTGTGGAGCAGTTGAAACCTGGTGGTATCTCAATTTCATGTGTAATATAGTTAAAAATTTGAAGTTCCCTAATCTCTTCAGGATTTCATTAATTCTTCACAGAGAATAAATGTTAGAGGTAGTTACATTGTTTACTGACCTCATGTCTACTCATAGGCAACAGGTCTTCTCACCATTTATTGATTTTTTTGGTAAAACCAAGATTGGGGAACAACCAGGGACTAGCAGATGGCTGAATAATCCCTGCATCAGCTTGCTCCCAGTTGGTGTCTTCCACTACAGACGGTATTTGTTAAGGAATTCTGTACAGTTTCTTGGCTATTGGTCTTGCACTTCTGGAAGGTATCTCTTAGTATACAATACCAGGGCCGTGGCATAAAATGTCAGTAGCAGGCAGATGTTACCTCTCCTCAAACAACCACAAATATTCCTCAAAATTAGGTACAACATTCTCTGCTCAGAACCAGTTAGAAGCAAAAGCTTACTTTGGCACTGCAGTTTAAAATGTGGTGTAATTCTACATAGAGTGTGATTAAAAAGAACGCTTTTATACTGATAAGGCAAATCAGGCATACACAAAGGATCAGTAATCACATAGGAAGCAGAGGCCACATAGGCCATCCAGGACTACTAAAAGGCATTACCATTATTTAGTCACATGCTACAAATGCATGACCACCACAGTAGATGCTAAAATTTTTATCCAGATGCATTGAGACATACCTGATATCAACACTTCAATGAAACGCAGACCCGCTCAAAGATACCTGCTTTATCTCGAAAACTTCCCACTGCTGCAGCAATCCTGCCTGTGATGACCAATCCAGCAGTTGGGGAAGGTTGTCTGCAGATCAGCCCTCACTTGTCTGCTGAAAGGTGTGGAGCTCCCATGTGGGGGCTCCATCATGCTGTGATCGAATGTGGTGATTTTATTTAATCGTATGGTGATTTTATACAATATACAGTTGATATAAGGCAAATGATTTTATACAATATACATATGATGTATGACAAGATTAAACTTTAAAGTCCGTGTTTTTCAACCAGTTAATTAAGCTGGGTGTGAGAGTGAACAAGTCATCGGGAATTCCAGTGTATGAACGAAGAGGACAGCGTTGGACTAAATGTTCAATTGTCTTGATTACATTCACACATTGGTGAACTGATCCAGCCCCATTTGTACCTGAAGTAGCTACAACAACCTTGTCCAGTCCTTAACCTGTTGAGGCAGCACCAAAGCTTCCTTGGTAGATCAAAGCCTTTTGGCTTCTTTGTGGGATCAAGGTGATGGGCTCTTGTTCCCAATGTTTTTGTTGACCATTCATGCTCCCAGCTTTCATTTAGATCAAAACCATCCACAATGAGTTGTCCTGCATAAACACTTGCTGGTCTTCTTGACCGCAATCGTTCCTATGGCGGATGACAGAATTCCTAGTGCAGTGGTAGGGAAGGTGATGCATAGATTTTCTTCTCCTTGTGATGAATAGGCATGTCAAATGTGGTGATGAATAGGCAAGAGAACATCATTCAGCATGTCTAGCAGAATGTTTCACAGGAATGTGAGATACATATGACCAGCACGTTGGTCTGGGAGAATGTACAGCCCAATGGAACAGTATCTTATGACGCCATCCTACACGATTAAGGATGAATTTGCATTGTATGGCATGCATACATGTATCATTTGGGTTCACATGTGCCCAGTTATGCACATCACAAATGTTCATCACATCCTAGACTGAGAACGCAATCTCATCGTCAAAGATGACACTTGCTACTTGTTGGCAGTGTATACTACACCCCTTCAAGAACACTTTCTTCTACCACAACAACTCATGTTATTCATCTGCAACCAGTATCCAGCTTAAACACATGGAATTTTGCACAGTTGGCAATGCAGGGTGGTGAATAATGTTGGCACTGCACCTTTGTATCAGGTATTTTACACAATACAGTCATGTAGCTTCTTGTCCATTGCAGTTGGCTATGCCATAAGTCAAATGTATCTCAGCCATTTCATGGTACATGAAGCTAGCCATGTTACTCCCAACACTTCCATGGTGTGAATGGTGACGGTCTCCACATGCTCCACCAGTGTCTGTATAGTAATAATAAGAATAATGAAATTTTACCGTCATTCAGCTCTCACAGCAATAGACAAAGTCAAAAGCATACATTTATTCATTAACTACTATATCTATGTAATTCAGTTTACATGAAACAGGTAAGACTAGAAGCTACATTTTAGAAAGCAGTATTTTCATCTTCAAAAAAATTGTCAGCGGTGTAAAAGTGAGTGTTTACTAGTTGCTTATACAATTTAGATTTGAAAATATTTACAGGCAATTCTTTAAAATAAACTCATAGACTATTAAACATCCTTAGACCAAGGACTAGGTAGGAGTTATTTGATTTAGATAATTTGTGATATAGGATGTCTACAAGGGTTCTCTTTCTAGAGTCATAACTGTGTGCATCACTTCTCAGTACAAAATTAGAAACATTATTTCTGACACACAATAAAACATTATAGATGAATAGGTTTACTACTCTCAGACACAACCATAAAATAAAATTGCATATGATACATACTTTGGAAGAAAGCAAACTATACTGATCTTACAAACTTACCTGGAACATGTCTTTTTAAATTTCTAATTAAATAAATAACACTTTGATATCTAACAGATATATTTGTAATACGTGGTTCACAGATAAATTTGCGGTCAATAAGTCCACATAAAAACTTAACAGTTACTAATTCATGACACTTAATAATTTCTTTGAGGCTAAAATTAAATACCTGTGTTTTACTTTCATTCAATAGGAAACTGTTCACTCTAAACTGTGACAAAGAACAAGCAAGGGTATTTTCAGTTAATGTTTCCAGTGTGCTTTGAACTCACCTTTTATTTAGAAAACGTGTCATCGGCATACAGTATTGTCTGAGAGTGTATGAGTAAAAGCAGATCATGAATCATTAATAAAAACAATAAATGTCCGAGCGCCAACCCTTATAGCACTCCAGCCGTAACACAAAACAAATTTGACTTCTTGCTGCCGGTGCACACAACTTGTTGGCTGTTCTCTACGAAAGACATAAAAATATATTTATGCTGTTGCCATCAAACCCATAATAGACTAGCCTATTCAACAAAGTATAATGCTCTATGCAGTGAAAAACTCTGTTCAGGTCACAGAATGTTGCCTAGGCATAGCCCCTAGCCTCAAACACATCTAGGACAAATTTCATTAGGGAATCCACTGCATCAGTTGTGGATTTATCTTTTCTAAATTCAAATTGTCTATCACTAATTATATTTGATTTATCCAGGTAAACACTAACTTGATCAGAAATAACTGTTTCAAAAATTTTAGACAGTACAGGGGATATAGGCCTGTAAGTAGCAGGACTCTTCTTTTCACAACTCTAGAAATTTTTAGTATATCAGGCAGGGAATTGACTATCAACTAGATATTTATTCACACAATAACTTAAAGGATTAATTACACAGTCAATAACATCTTTCAAAAAGTTACATGATAGATCATAGTAATCAACACTAGCTGAGATTTTCAAATTTTTCACTGTTTTCGGGATGGTTTTAGGACATGCTTCTAGGATAGGAAAAGTGCCCAGGGGAGACTTTTCAGAGGAGTTACCCATGATGCTAAGTGCACTTTAAGGTTTTTTTTACAGTACTATTAATCTCTTCAGTAGGCTGGATGCAAAATTTATTAATTTCTTCTGCAGTTATGGGAATATCATCCTTTTCTTTAGTGTGTGCTGTAGAGTTGATTACCATCCATGCTCTTTTACATCTGTTTTGGAATTTTTCAATGTTTTCTATGTTATGTAATTTCTTCCCTTCATTGATTGTCTGCCTATACTTACACTCAGCTCTATCACAAAATTCCTTATACAATTCAGAATTCCTTTTATTGTACGGACCAGAATATAGCATTACAGTATTTTTCAGTTGCCCCAACTCTGGAATATATGATTCCTAGGTTTTTTTTAATTACTTCTAATGTTCTCTGTGCATTTCTTCAGAGGGTTGCAGAGCAGTCTGAAGTTACATACTAAGATTAGTAAATACTACATCATGATCTGATAAAGGGAAACTAATTACATCAGAGGATATACAAGTTCTCTTAGTATTTATATTCTCTTAATATTTGTGAATTTATTATCAATACAAGCAGAGCCTGTCGTAGGTTTACAGCCAATGTAGTAAAGGTAAATAATCAAAGCACAGTTTTTTTTGTTTCTTTTCCTGCAGTACATCAAAACTTGAATTGACTCCCCACCAATGACAGTATTGTATTTTTGCTATTTTGGTAAAGCACTAGTGTACATTAAGATATCATCAAGTTTCTCAAGAAAGGTATGGGGATCACCACCAGGTGGCCTGTACACTGCTAGTACAACTACTACAACTAGCTTAAGACTCTCAATTACTAGACGTGATATTTCAAAACCATTTCAATACAAAGTGTGTTGAGATCAAACCTACCACAATTTAGTGGTGTTTTTACATATATTGCTACCCCTTATGCAAGTGATGTCCTCTGCTATAACAACTAGGTAATGTGTAATCATTCAGTACTTTGTATCCAAGAGCTTCTTCATTACACCAATGTTCAGTCAAACACAAAATGTCCAATATGTTATCATTTGAAAATTCTTTAACTACTCCACCATATCCTGAGTGTTGAGGAAGCTTACTTAAACTCTACTTTGGCATTACGTTTTTTTGCATGTTACTTACTGGATGTAAGCTCATGTTACCATGCAAAAGTTGACAATGTTGTGTCCTTGTGATATTGGAACATCTAACCTGGTCTAATCTTGAAATTTTTTGCCATCTCATTTGAAACACAATCCAGAATACTGATCTTTCTTCCTTCCTAAGCTTATCCAACACTACTCTGAGATTTGTGTCACTTAAAACATGTTTACGCAGTTTTTTGAGATGTTGGCCATGCTTGGTATGCCAATCTCTGCCATAACTACTGGTGTTAACTAAGGAAACATTCTTAAAGTGCTTACAGATGTGAACATTTACATGCGAACATTTTAGATAGATGACTTTGTACCCCCTGTTGGATGGCTCCACTTCCTTATTCACACTACCGAGGCAAATTATGTCAATGAGGCACATTGATGATAATCACATTGATGTAGGTTAACATTTCAAAAGTCTTCTTCATTGTTGTTCACACTGGCCACTACCACTACAAAGGCTTTGTCGATGAGGGCTGTGCTGTCATTCATGACATCGAATAAAGTAGCCTCTAGCTTAATGATTTCATCTATTTCAAACTTGTCCATCACAGGAGTCCTACTTTCCATTAATGTAACTGATAACCCTCACGCATAACTGTCCATGTAAATCTTGATTTTACATTTCTGCTTATGTATAAGTTTGCTATTTACTAAGTTTTGACTCTCGTGTACTTCCTTATCAGATGAGGATTCTGGTAAAATTCCTACATCATCTGTGTTTTGGAATGAATTACAGTTATTATTAATTGGTAGCACAAAATCCTGCCCATATTTATTTTTGATGAGTTTTTAAGAGCTACTCTTCAATTTCATGCTGTGCTAGACCAGTAATTATGAGCTATTAAAGTCCACATGCCTTTTTTGGTAATCTCTCTGGTTTATAAATATTGAGACATACCTGATGATCACTCTCTTCCTAGGTCTGCATGAGTATTCTTGTAGTGGTTCACCCGCTTTGCTTATTTTCTTCATCTGTTGCCCTCGGTGTCGACTTAGTGGCTGAAAAATGGGGTGTGGAAGTCAAACATGGACTACTTTAAATGATGTAGCCAACAGATACTAAGCTGCATTTCACTGTCTTTTACACTCACTTTCCACAACCTCTCAAATACAATGTTAATAACAAAAACAAATTCACTCGGATGCGTAGTAGGTCACCACTATCACATGACTGGAACACCCTCTCACAACATTTGTAGTCCTCAGTTCCTATGTGATAACTGCTCCTTGTTGTATGACTGATGTTTTTTTTTTCTTTTTTCCGCCCTGTATTTCTCAAATAGGTATTGGCTTCTGCCTACTGCTACTGTCAAGTCTCTCTTCAGGAAAGTGTTCCACATCCATGGCTATGTGCTCCATTCAGCCCAGTGCGGTTCCTCAAGGTACTACCATGCCAGATATACCAAAACTATCTAGACACGCTAGGATGTACACTTTTGTCCCTGCCGTTTTAGCTTTATGTAAACTTCTCGAAACATGTACATTAGTTTTACCAAGAACGTCATTTTGAGTGAGTGAATCAACCAAATAGATGGTTCCTTTGGACTCTTGAGTTTTCCCAGTCAACCCGGAAATTTGTATAGTACTACATGTCATGGTTGTGGGGATGGTTTCCCTTATCACTTTGATTTGTGGTGTATCAGTATTTTGAGGAATGGTGATATTACACACAGGTTGTTTTGAAACACATTGATTTTGCAGAGTGATACCTTATAGGGGTTTATTGTACTGAGTGGGTGTTTCCAGCAATGTGCAACTCATCAACTTCCTGTTAATTCTAGTGTCTGCCTGTCAGGTTACACTGGTGAAGTCATTACATGAAAGGACCATTGTAGCGCATAATTTAGTAATTCGTATTACGTCACTGTCATAGTTATAAGTCTGGACATAATTATTTTTTGGTTTCCACTTTATGCTCCCATTAGGTATAATATTATCTTTCCTTAATAACACCATTGTTTTCTTTACCTTGTACTCTGTAGTGCTTGAAACCATTTGGATATCTACTTTATTCAATGATGCTGGTGTTAAAGGAAGTATTTGTATCTTTTCTTTAACAGAACGTCTTCTCACATTCCCCTGAAGTTTTTGCATTTTACTATTACAGTCTAGGCATTCAATAGTGCCAAGTTTTTCGGACGCATTTGCACTTTTTATGCCCTTTGCTGGAATTTTCATGCTAAGTGACCAGACTTGAATTGAAAGTGTTCAGATCATGTATCTTCTATTCTGTTGATATCATTAAATAGGCAGGTTCATGTAACTAGTACTTTCATTAGGTTTGGTCAACACCTCGAGATGGATGTGGCAGCTGCTTCTTCAAGGGATCACCTTGTAGGTCCTTCAGTGATTGTGGTAACTTGTTATATAATTTTAATCCTGTTTGCTTAAAGCTACTTTGGACCTTAGATAGCCCAGTAAAGTCTACATCAAGATTGTTTTTATATCTGGTATCATGTGAATAAACATCTGTTCTGGAAGGTAAGGTATGTATTTGTTTTTTTATGGAAAGAAGACACGTTTTTATATACAGAGAAGGTAATGTTAAGAGGTTAAGTTCCTTAAAGGGCTTTCGACATGATTCTTGGCTTTTAATACCTGTAATTGCTCTAATTGCTTTCTTCTGCCACATGAACACTGTCTGAGCACCAGTTGAGTTGCCCCATAATTTTATTCCGTACTGTAAGTGACATTCAAAGAAGGCATAATAAGATAAAAGTTGTTTTCTGCTAACTAATGTTTATAGTTTCCTTAACAAAAAGACTACTCTAGACAGTCTGGTACATAACAGTTCCGTGTGCGTGTTCCATGTTAATTTCGGGTCCAGGTGGATACCTAGAAGTCTTACACAGTCAGACTCATTTAATTTTTCCTGTAGATCATGCAAGAAGAAATACATAGTTTCAGTCTTGCTACTGTTGAGTATCAGCTTGTTACTGTGGAGCCATATGGCAGACTTTTCAAGCATTACTTTTGTTTGTTTCTTCACTTCCTCCAATTTGTTATCTGAGGTAATCAGGGTTGTGTCGTCAGCATATATTATTAACTTGTGAAGCATGAAAGTAGGCAAGTCATTCATGTATAGCAGGAAGAGAAAAGGTCCAAGCACTAAGCCTTGTGGCATGCCTCTTACAACAGGTAGGGCATTTGATTGTTGGCTATTTACTATAACTACCAAAGTTCTGTTTGTCAGGTATGATCTGATTAATGCCAGTTTGTTACTTTTGACACCATAGCACTCTAGTTTATTAATTAGTATTTCATGGGGTACAGTATCAAATGCTTTACTCAGATCTAGTAGTACAGCACAAGTGATGGAATTGTTCTCAAAGCCATAAAGTACGTGTGTCACAAGAGTTTCTACTGCATTTATTGTAGACAATCCTGGCCTAAAACCAAAGAGCGAGGAGGAAAAAAGATTTTGATCAGCAAAGTAGTTGCAAAGTTGTGTTTTAATGCAGCATCCTGTTATCTTGGATAATATAGGTATGAGGGATATTGGACGGTAACTTTCAGATTTGTTTTTTTCTCCTTTTTTGTAGATTGGGATAACAATAGTAACCTTCAGGACCTCAGGAAATTTTCCAGCTGTAAAAGTACTATTGATCAGAAAGGTAAGAGGGGCAACAATAATGTCAATTATTTGTTTCAAGATGGTGTTTGAGATGCCATAGAGATCTTCACTGTATGAGCCATGTAGGTCTGTGACGACTTTGTATACAGTCTGGCAGGTCACCTGTTTCCATTTAAAGGATAAGTTATTTAGGTTGTTAATAATAAAAACAAATTCACTCGGATGCATAATAGGTCACCACTATCTCATGACTGGAGCACCCTCTCGTGACATTTGTTACCCCCAGTTCCTACGTGATTACTGATCTTTGTTGTATCCCTGATGTTAATTTTTTTTTTATCGCCCTGTATTTCTCAAGTAGGTATTGGCTTCTGCCTGCTGCTACTGTCAAGTCTCTCTTCAGGGAAGTGTTCCACATCCATGGCTATGTGCTGCATTCAGCCCTGTGTGGTTCCTCAAGGATCAACCATGCCTGATATACCAAAACTATCTAGACACGCAGGGATGTACACTTTTGTCCCTACCGTTTTAGCTTTATGTAAACTTCTCGAGACATGTACATTAGTTTTATCAAGAACATCATTTTGAGCGAGTAAATCAACCAAATAGATGGTTCTTTTGGGCTCTTGAGTTTTCCCAGTCAACCCGGAAATTTGTATAGTACTACATGTCATGGTTGTGGGGATGGTTTCCCTTATCACTTTGATTTGTGGTGTATCAGTATTTTGAGGAATGGTGATATTACACACAGGTTGTTTTGAAACACATTGATTTTGCAGAGTGATACCTTATAGGGGTTTATTGTACTGAGTGGGTGTTTCCAGCAATGTGCAACTCATCAACTTCCTGTTAATTCTAGTGTCTGCCTGTCAGGTTACACTGGTGAAGTCATTACATGAAAGGACCATTGTAGCGCATAATTTAGTAATTCGTATTACGTCACTGTCATAGTTATAAGTCTGGACATAATTATTTTTTGGTTTCCACTTTATGCTCCCATTAGGTATAGTATTATCTTTCCTTAATAACACCATTGTTTTCATTACCTTCCATTCTGTAGTGCTTGAAAGAATATGGAAATCTACTTTATTCAATGGTGCTGGTGTAAAAGGAAGTATTTGTATCTTTTCTTTAACAGAACTTCTTCTAACGTCCCACGGAAGTTTTTGCATTTTGCTATTACAGTCTAGGCATTCAATGCTGCCAAGTTGTTCAGAGGCATTTGCACATTTTATGCCCTTTGCTGGAATTTTCATGCTAAGTGACCAGACTTGAATTGAAAGTGTTCAGGTCATGTATCTTCTATTCTGTTTATATCATTAAATAGGCAGGTTCACGTAACTAGTACTTTCATTGGGTTTGGTCAACACCTCGAGATGGATGTGGCATGTAGTCTGGATCTTGAACCACTCATTTAGCCATCCCTTATTGGCTATGTTGTATAGAAGGTCAAGTGACCTTACACCATGTTACACAAAGTGCTATACCTTGGATCAGCCCAAGACTTTTATATCTCCTTGCCATGGTTAAATAAACAAATTTCAACTATTTCATGACATTCTTTTTACTATGCTTTTTAAAAGATTCACATAGAGATACGGTCAGTATTTTAAAAACTGCCTCTTGGCTTGAGAGTAATTCTTTATTGACTTGATTCATTACACAAAGCATCTCAATGTTTTGAACTTTTAATGACAGTATTAGTCAAAGATGTATTATGAAGAGTCAGTAATTGTGGAAACAAGCAGAGGTTAAGGTTATCTTTTTGAGAATGTTGGGGAACAAATAAGATTTCTATCCAATATAACAGATATCTCCATGTTGCAAATGCAGAGTAACAAGAACTGTTGCCATTTCATGGTGGTCACATATCTGTCACCATCTGAAACTATTGTATTTCTTTCAAATGACCCAGTAGACAGAACAAGCACTGTTGTAGAATGTCCAATTTGAAAACCGAAAATGATTACTGCCTCAGATGTAAATAGTGCTTGTACCATAAAAAAAAAGAAAAAAAAGAAACATATATGAGGCCTGTGGTGGCTGTGATTGTTGTTGTTGGACTAAATTGTTAGTGATTGAGAACAGAGTATAATTTGTAAGAAAAGAGGATCCAGTACTTTGATCTTTTGGGTGGTGATTTTGAAATTTAGACTTCCTAATGCACCATCTTACTGCTTTTCTGAGCGTTTTAAATGTGTGAATTCAATGTTCGTTTTACATTGCTAACCGCAGCAAAAGTTCTATAATAGCACATCTCAAAACCTACAGTTTTCGCTCAGAGGTAGAGGTGTCAGTTTGTTGCACCGATGTATATCGTCACAAATCAGGATCTGAGGAAGAACATGTGAAAACATGAGCCTCCATGGTTTAACTTTAAAATATTGCTTACTGTTTTTCTAATCATAACAAATGACTTAGAGCAATACTAGTGATTTCCTTCCTGGATGAAGAGTCCTGATTGATTATTAATAGTTTATCATTGCATCTCTCACTTTGTACTTCATTTAGATGAAGCGTAGTAAGTGCAGAAGGATATATTTCTACTACAGGGGTTGATGTAATGGTGTCCCATAGACTGACAGGACACCATCATTACCAGTGTATATGCAGTGTGTATCCTTTGCATCAGATGTGCTATGCAACTAGTTAGAAGAAAGTTACGTCTGCTTAATAGTGGAAAAGAAGCTTTTGAATGGAGACTGCAATCCATAACTATTTATCTTCTGTATTCCAAATATGTTTACCACAGTCGTGTTGCAAAATTAACTGTTAAACCACAGAGACTCATGTTTTCAAATCTAGCTGATAGATGGTCAGCTGCATTTCACAGTCTTTTATGTTCACTTTTCACACCCTCCCATATACACATTTAATATGGCCAGTGCACTGTTGTTTAACTTTCCATAAGCCTCATCAATAGTTAGAAGGTGAACATCCACATACTTCTACAATAATTTACTATTGAACATCTACGAGCAATCAAAACCTAACCACAACATTCACAGTTCTTGAAGAATACAATGGTATGTATGGAGTAGACACTGTCACTGTTTTTACACATGGCCTAATTATTTAACACTTATTCTACAATTAAGTTGAAGCATTGTTATTGTTCTAACCAAACAGGTTTTTCGGCTGAAACTCAGTCGTGTCTCTGACTGTCTCATGACCAAAAACTGGGCTCCTATATATCATCACAATAATAAGTACTGAAACTTCAGATTGTTTGAAGTTTAATTTACAGAAATTACTAATAGAACTTAATTTACAGGAAATACTATTAACACTTATCTCATTAAGCTAACTGAATACATCAAAAAATTCATTACTCTTGAAAGTTTCTTCTTTTACGAGCATTAGGCTGAATTATTTGTTTAAACGATGAAATTAACAAATATCATTATGCAAACAATACTTTTGATTAAATTGTGAATTACTTTGGAATTTATTATTGGCTGGCTTGGCAAACATGTTTTCGAATAGAACCAAATAAATACTTTAAAAATGCAGTTAGTTGTTCCTCCAAATGCTTATAACTAGTACAGAATTTATATTTGTTTATACATCAACAGTAGAATTTAAGTTACAAAACAATTACTCATTTCACCCCATAACTATAGATACTAACTAAGAATAGTTAAAATAAATTAGAAAATGAATTACATACATAAAAACAAGCACATGTTATTGGCTTCTGCCTGCTGCCACTGTCAAGTCTCTCTCCAGGAAAGTGTCCCACATCCATGGATATGTGCTGCATACAGTCCAGTGTGGTTCCTCAATGTGCTACCATGACTGATATACCAAAATTATCTAGACAGGCTGGGATGTACACTTTTGTCCCTACTGTTTTAGCTTGACGTAAACTTCTCGAGACATGTACATTAGTTTTATCGAGAATGTCATTTTGAGTGAGTGAATCAACCGAATAGATGTCTCCTTTTGGCTCTTGAGTTTTGATAGTCAACCAGAAAATTAGTATAGTGCCACCTTTCATGGTTGCAGGGATGCTTGTCCTTAACACTTTGATTTGTGGTGTATCAGTATTTTGAGGACCGGTCCCCTTCCCCAAATTTCCTCATGTCTGTGAGGTGCTGTCACCACAAAAATGATGGATTCCTCAACAGAATGAGACAGAAAGCTTCCAGTAATCAGTCACACTATGTAACTTGTACAGGAAATCATATCCTAGTTTGAAGACAGAATCAGGCCTTTTTTCTTATAATCTCCCATTCAAATGATATTATGTCTGTACAAACTGCTACTATGGGTTTTGCTATTTTGACTCCGAAGACACAAATATGTAAATGGGATCATTCATTGGCTGCTTGCTGCCAGAGGAAAGAAAACTTAAACATATAGGTGTGCCCATATCCACAAAAATCCAGTCCGGTTTTCCTTCCATCTCTCCCTTCACAATCACACTTGTCACCTTCTCTAAACCTTGGGAATTGAAAGGCATTTACTCTTTTTATTTGTGGCAAGGCTGGGTGGCTATGCCTTCTATTGCCATTACTGTGATGGAAGTGACCATTCCCTCTGTAAATGGGAGAACCATGGTTGCCATGAGCTTGTCTATTTTGGGACCATGGGTGATGCATTCCTAAATGCCAAAACTCTGGCAGTTATGACAGTGAGATGAAAATCATTTGTTGGCTTATGAATGGCTCACTTACATACTTTGTTAAGTGAGTCACTGGTAAACTCTGGGGATACCAATTTTACTGCACAGAGGAGGCAACAAATTGCCCTGCTTTTTCACACAACATGGCAAAATGGATTTCCTCATGCAGCAACATTGAGGAAGCCACTTTTATGTGACAACTTAGTTGTGTATTTATACCATGGATAAAAGTATCAATAGAGTGTTCTTCTGCTTCCACTAGGAGTAGTTGATTTTGGGTCAGAATCCGCCCCATGGTATAGGTTCCACAGGAAACTGCCCTTATTAAATTGGCAAACTGTTCAGTATCTTCCCCTGATGGTGGAAAGTTGCTCATGGAAACTACCTTGTGCCTGGATGTCAAATTTGTCATCTTTATTTAATATATTAACTGGCTCAGTACAGGTGTGCACATTTCTGGACAATTTTAGCCTTGTCACAACAAGTAGAAAACTCTCTGGTCATGAGTAAATGCAGTCCACATCACAAATATTATGCAAAAATATAACAACAGTCTCTGTGGCTCTTCCTGAGAATCAAGAAATAAAATTAACTGCTTTGAAGCTGTTTGGAATAACTGACTTGCTTTGCTTCTTGCTAGTCCACTAAAATATCTGCAATTCATTAGTGCAGGAATGACTGAGAACATATGAAAACAAGAGCCTTCATGGTTTAACTGTTAATTATTGTTTATTGCTTTTCTAACTGCAGCTCAAAATTTAGAGCTTCTACTGGTGATTTCCTTCCTGGATGAGATTCTTAATCATGATTAACTGTCATGGTTGTGCCACACACATTGTGCTTTATTTCCAAGATCCATAGTTTGTAGTAAATACTGAAAGGATATATTGCAACTACAGTTATTGATTTGATGATGTCACATTGTCTGACAGAGCACTCATTATGAAAGTGTCTGCAATGTGTAACCATAGTACCAAATGTGCTATAGAACTAATCAGATATAGGTTACATCTCTATGGTTGTGGGTGGAGATGGCAATTCAGTTCTACATAGGTCCTGCATGTCAAATATTTTTATGCTAGCTTTGTTCTGAATTTAACAATGAAAGTTCATGTTTCCACATGTTTTCTCTCATTAGTTGGGCACATTTTAAGATATACTTAGGCTGATGCAACTTCTTGCTAATAACATCAGTCAAGATTTGCTGCGGCATCATATTCATTGACAGGAACAAAGCAATGGTGAAACAGTTTGAGTTAACTTGATACATGTGTGATATTACACACACTGGGTGTTTTGAAACAGTGTGTATCCTTTGTATCAGATGTGCTATGCCACTAGTTTGAAGAAAGTTACATCTGCTTGATAGTGGAAAGCAAGGTTTTGAATGGAAGCTGCAATCCATAACTGTATATCTTCTGTATTCCAAATATGTTTTCCATAGTTGTGTCGAAAAATTAACTGTTAAACCACAAAGACTTATGTTTTCAGATGTTCTCTCTCATTAGATGGGCACAGAGTGTGCTTCTATAAACTCCTGTGGAGCAATATAAGGTATTCAGGACTTTTGAGTGATATATGTCTTTCCTTGTCCATTCCAGAATTTCATAAAGCAAGCTTTGAGTGTGGTAATGAATATTTTCTGACAGATTTGTTTCTTTCCTGTCTTACTTCACCTTACTACCCTGTACTTAAAGACATAAGACACATCTACATTATTTTAGTGTATGCCTTGGCTGATGCAAATACTTGTTAATAATACCAGTCATGATAACTCATGGCCTTACTGTACAAAGACTAGTTCTCTGTAAACATTATATGTCTTCATTTTACTCCATAGGTAATAGATGCAGTTTCGTAACCCTGTTCACTTCAGACATCTGTCTTCTTGTTTGTTGGTAACCATAAATGATGACATTTCATGTAGTTCTCAGTTCAGATTTTGAACTCTTCTAGATAGCTTTGGAGTATATTCTGGATCTTCAACTTTACATTCTCCCATCCCAAACAAGCTGTGTAATGTCAGGAATGAAATGATGTTATGGCATGTTTTACAAAGTTTAGTGCCTGGAATAAATATAAGACATCAAACTTTCTTTGCCATGGTTATGAAAACAACTTTCAAATAGTTGTAGAGATCCTTTTTTTTTACCATGCAACTTGAAAGACTGTCTGGAAGTACACTCTCTATACTTTCACAAGTATGTCTTATCTTCAGTAATTTGGTATCACCTTGATACAGACTTGACATGCATATTAAATTGATTTTCCTACTACTACTACAACATCTCTTCTCATTCACCTCTGCTGAGGTGTACAGGATGTGTAACTGATTGCAGAAATGAACTGGTTGGCATAAACTTTTTCTGAGTCAATCATACAAAGAGGTATTATGAAAAATCTGTGAGGGAGAAACAAGAAAGAGGTAATAACTACGTTAAGAGAATTCCAACAACTATCTTAGTGACCAAACAAAATTTTTATCTGACATAGAAAAAACCTGTGTCTAGCATGGTCAGAGAAGAACAACTATAGAACTGTTGCCAATTCACAGTAATCACAGTCTGTTACCAGCTAAATCTAGAGTTTCAGTTTCCAATGAATTATCAGACGGAAAAGCCACTAACATCAAAAGCACAAAAAAGTTTCCTTCCTCAGAGATAAAAAATTCACATACCACAAAAGAAAGGTCACACATGATCTGTGTTGACTGTAAGTGTTACTGTTACACTAGGTTTGTTATTGTTGTGTTAAGTATTGTTAATGAGAGACAACTTCTGAAAACTGTGCCTTTACGTTCTAACTGTTAATTACTGTTTATTGCATCTCTAACTGCACCTAAGAATTTAGGGAGACTACTGGGAAATTTATTCCTGGATCAAGAATCTCATTTGATGATTATCGGTGAAGAAATTGTCAATCACCTTGTGTTTAATTTGGCAGAACTATGGTTGGCACAAAGTATTGAGAGAATATATTGCAGCTGCAGTTGTTGATATAAAGGTGCTGCATTGGGCAATCTCATTTTATCAAAATGTGTGCTAAGTAACCAATTAACAGAACTTGTCACAGGTATATTACATGCAGCATGGTTGAAAATGATGGTTTGGGGTGGAGACTGCAGTCCAAATCTCTATATCTGTTTACCCCAGTCACTTCGCAAAATTAACAGTTAAGCCATTAAGTGTCATGTTTTCATGTGTACTTCTGTAAGCAGCACCCATACTAGGGACCCATATAAAGTATTCAGCATCTTTTGAGTAGTCTGTGCATTTCAGAATTTCTAAAATCAAGCTTCAAGTGTGGTAAAGATTACTTCAAGACGAAGTCATTTCCTGCCTGTCATATTTATCCTATTACCTTGTATGTAATGATGTAAATCAGACTCATATATATTATTTTGAGATATTTCTTGGCTGATGGAACTATTAGTTAATAAAATCTGTCTTGAAAACCCATGGCATTATACTACAAAGACTAGTCTCCAGTACATAATACTTCATCTTCAGCATACTCCATACACAATATATGCAGGTTCATAACCATGTTCACTGGTAGGATTCTGTGCAATGATGAAACAGGTTTGATATCACCATTATATGTGTGATATTAAATGTAATGTTTGTTTAGAATATCCATACATACTGCAGACATACTGCAGACTGAGAACTGGTACGTGTTGTACTTAGTGGGAGTTGGAAGCAGAGTGCAAGTCACCAATGTTCAGTTAGTTGTTGTGACCTCCCAATGGGTCACAGGGATGAAGTCATCACCTGACTGTGTTCATTGTCGCACACAGAGGAGCCAGTACAAAGTACCAGTGTATCTTGTCACAAATCGAATACTGACAGAGAACATGTGAAAACATGAGCTTTCATGGTTTAACTGTTAATTATTGTTTATTGCTTTTCTAACTGCACCCCAAAATTTATAGCTACTACTGGTGATTTCCTTCCTGAGTGAGAGTCTTGATGATGATTGACTGTCATGGTTGTGTCATGCACATTGTGCTTTATTTCCAAGAATCACAGTTGGTAATAAGTCTGAAAGGATATATTGAAACTACAGTTACTGATATAATGATGCCACATTGTCTGATAGGGCACTCATTATCAAAGTGTGTGCAATGTGTAACCATAGTACCAAATGTGCTATAGAACTAGTCAGAAGTAAGATATGTCTGTATTGTTGTGGGTGGAGATGGCGATCCAGATCTACATAACTGCTGCATTTCAAATAAGTTTAAACTGGCTGTGTTGTGAATTTGACAGTTAAACTGTGAAAGTTCATGTTTTCACATGTTCTCTCTCATTAGTTGGGCACAGCATGTATTTTTAAGCAGTACTCATGATAATGGGTTTTTCAAGGTATTCTGGAGTGTTTCATTACTATACCATATTTCACAGTTTGTAAGATGCTGCAGACTAGAAGATGCGTCTTAATTTTAAGCAGTTTTTAAAAAAACAGCATTTTTATTATCAGATTGCAAAGAAATGTTCTTATCTTGTAACACTGAGCTGACCTTTGAAATCCAGGGCATTTTCATCTGAACTTTCTTCTTCACCTTCTTCTCCTTCTTCACCTTCTTCTGTTTCTTCTTCTCTTCGTCATCACTACTGTTACCCTCTTCATGTATAAGATGGTTTTTATTGCCATCAAGAGCACTTCTTCAAAGATTTAACAATAATGTCTTCTCTCACTCTAGATTATGACTGTTTTATCCACTGATATACTTGTTTGATTTTGTGTTATTTTAAAATTCTCTTCTGCATTAATACATGTTGTATTTCATCCATGATCAATTTGTTCGATTCCCATCTGATATGCACTTTCATGGCCTAGTTATCGAAAAATCAATAGGTTGCAATTGTGAAGTTACAGCAAGCTGGAGTTACAGCAAGCTCTGTATTTCCCTGTCTCAATTTCTCTTTCACAGAATTTTTCAAGCACTACTACATGGATCTAGAACAAGAAGATAACTCTTCTTCAGAATAGCTTCTTTCCTTCTCTCTGACATTCTGTTAATCCATAATTTCGTACCTACCCCATCTATCCAACCCTTTTGATGTATGTAAA
Organism: Schistocerca serialis cubense; assembly: GCF_023864345.2. Taxonomy (NCBI): domain Eukaryota; kingdom Metazoa; phylum Arthropoda; class Insecta; order Orthoptera; family Acrididae; genus Schistocerca; species Schistocerca serialis. Next base: position 532,010,964 of record NC_064640.1, read on the forward strand.
AAATCTACCTGGTAGTATTTCAATAGATTTTGTCATTGTTTTGCACTTGAAAATGATCATAGGATTAAGTTTAGTACCATCACCACAACATGAAAGGACAACAGTGTAGTGCATTTCCATGTCCACATGTTTTTATAAGAACAGTTATAGCATCTGTCATGGCAACAGTTCAGTAACTTGGCATATCAAATTTCAGAGGAGTTTCATCCATATTCGCTATTCAGCTTAATCCCACACTGGTTTTCTTTTGATGTTGAATAACAAAGTAACGGAAAGAGAATATTTTCTCTTCATACTCTTGTGGTATTTTCTGAGATATTTTGATTTTGGTCTGCATTCTAGATCCATGATGCTTCATAAACCTGTAGCATAAGCAACTCCACTCTAAAGTCTATGAAGTTCCACTGTAGCTCTAACTGATGAGCATGTATTTCAGTCATTTGTGAATTAATTCGAGTACCATGCTGATGGAGTCCTTGAATCCATTTCAATATGTCATCTTCTAGTTTTGACCATTTTGCATTCAGTCCTCTACTTGCAAATTTATCCCTCTACATTTTTTTTACTTCTTTACTAGCCTGTCAGTCTTGCATGGTTTCTTCTTTTGGTGGAGGGTCAAAATGCTGCTCGCCTACTCTGTTTCTATAGTCTTCTGCATATGCTATTACTTTCAATATATAGCCCATACCACATAAATACCTTTCATTATTTTCTATTAAATTTAGCTGCTAACAAAACTATTGTTGCATTACCAATAACATAAATCACTTTTGATTCAAGTTCACTGGCACAGTAGACAGCAATGACAAATCATAGGCTAGACAATGGTCTGGGTTTGTGATGGCGGGGTGGGAGGAAGAAAGTGTTAGCAAGCTTGTGAATCCTCACAACTCATGTTTATTCCATCGGTGCACTGCTGCTGCCAGTTGAATCCAATATTGCCAAATATAGGTAGGTTTTCTGTGGCATGGAATATATGGCCATTTTTAAAGCTGGTGGAAATATTAAATCAAAGACTGGACATTTTTATATTTATTTTGAGTATAAGACACATTTGAATTTTAGAGCCAATTTTTTGAAGAAAAAAGTGCTTCTTAGAGCTCATAAAATACAATATGTCATTCCTGGGCCATACCACAATTTCTAAAAGCAAGCTTCAGGTGTGGTAATTAAGATTTCCTGATGTATCCATTTCCTTCATGTCATACTTTATCTTATTACCAAGTATGTAATGATGTAAATCAAATATATATCCATTATTTCAAGATATTCTTAGGCTGATGCAACTTATTGCTTCTAATGTCAGTCAAGATTACACATGGCATTACTACATAAAATTAGTCTCCAAGACATATTCAGTATATCCCATACATAATATAGGTAATTTCATTACCATGTGCACAGGATTCAATGCAATGGTGAAACACCAGTATTTGCAACATAACCTAGGTCTAAAAGCACACATTTTCCCTTTTCGTTCCACTGTCTACCCAATTGTTTCAAACCGTAAATGGCCTTAGTTAATTTATAGACTTTATCTTCACTTCCTTTTAAAACAAAACCATCTGGGTGCTTCATGAGAATTGTTTCCTCCAAGTCCCCATAGAGAAAAGCAGTCTTATCAAAATGATAGAACTTAATATCAAGATTTACAGCTAAACTAGAGCTGTGAGAGTACTATCTCTCACGACAGGTGAGAAAGTCTCACAATAATCAATACCAAATTTTTGTGTAAACCCTTTAGCAACAAATCTAGCATGGTGGAGTACAGTACCATCCACGTTCCTTTCCAGTTTAAATGGAAATGAGCATTTGGCTTCATTGTCTGGGAGGCCCCTTACGGGACAGGTCTGGCAGCCTTGGTGCAGGTCTTATTACATTCAGAGCCACATTGGGCGACCTGCACGTTGGATGGGATGAAATGATGAGTAGGACAACACAAAACCCAGTCCCTGAGTGGAGAAAATCCCCGACCCTGCCAGGAATCGAACCTGGGCCCCTTTGGATGGCAGTCTGTGATGCTGACCATTCTGCTATTGGGGCAGACTTGAGATTAAATACTCACTTGTTACCAACAACACTTTTATCACTGTTTGGTGGATCCACAAGTTCCCAAACACCATTGTTCTAGAAACACTTAATTTCCTCTTTCGTGGCCTTTATCCAGTCTTCTTTGTCACTCCTCGACATGGAATCCACCAAGTTCACAGGATATTCTCCCAAACTAGAAAAATCACTTACCAAATAGGTGACATAGTCTGGGTACTCCTTGTGTTTGGGTACACGGGCTGCCCTTCTGGCTGGTTGGTGCTCTTCATCCTCTTCTGAAGCATCAGTGTCCATCAGCTGCATCTCAGTCTCTTTTGTGTCTGCCGCAGACTGAGCATCTGAGATGCAGTGTGGGTCTTGATCTCTGTCACTTCCAGCACTGCTGACTTCTTCTTCTTCCTCTGTCTCTCCCCATTCAGTATACTATTTATTTGACCAGAACAGACAGTAATCATCATTATTAACAGCTGGTGTCCTGGTATTGTCGGTCATGCACTCATTCTCCAGAAAAACAACACTCCTGCCTTTCACTATTTTCTTGAATTCTGTAGATCAATTTGTCTGTAACTTTTGGTCGTTTCATCATAACCTACAAAAACAAGTTCTTTAGCTTTGCCATCCCACTTTCTTCTCTTTTGATCTGGTATATGGAGAAGAGCTTGGCAACCAAACACCTTTGAATGGTTCAAGTGAGATACTTTTCCAGTCCATAATTCCTATGGAGTCTTACCATTAAGTGCTCTGTGTGGAACACGGTTCTTTATGTAAACAGCTGTATTGCATGCCTCTGCCTGATACTGCTTAGGCAGACCAGATTCAAATAGCATGCACAATGCCATCTCACAAATTGAGGAGGAGGAGGATATTAGTGTTTAAAGTCCAATCGACAACGAGGTCATTAGAGACGGAGCGCAAGCTCGGGTGAGGGAAGGATGGGGAAGGAAATTGGCCGTGCCCTTTCAAAGGCACCATCCCGGCATTTGCCTGAAGTGATTTTAGGGAAATCACGGAAAACCTAAATCAGGATGGCTGGAGACGGGATTGAACCGTTGTCCTGCCGAATGCGAGTCCAGTGTGCTAACCACTGTGCCACCTCGCTCGGTTCACAAATTGATCTGTTGGTCCTCTCCACAACCCCATTCGGTTCTGGACTGTAGGGCACACTAATCTGATGCTCTATTCCATTCTCTCTAAGGAGTAAATCAAAATTTGAGTTCACAAATTCACTGATATTGTCAGATCTAATTGATTTTATCTTTGCACCAATTCTATTTTCTACCCAAATTTTAAACTCACAGAAAATTTCGAATGTTGGATGTTTACTCTTGAGAAAGTGACAGAATGTCCTTCTAGGAATAATTATCCACTAGTACATACATGTACTTAGCCATACCATGTGACATTTGCTCCATGGGGCCACATAAATCCATATGCACAAGGCCGAGCAACTCAGATGCACGTTGCCATCCAGTCTTAAGAAATGGGAATTTCAACATCTTACCAAGTACACATGATTTGCACTTGTCAAGAGTTTCAGAGTCACCTCACTCCAACTTTATGCCACCACTCTGTAAACATAGCTTAAGTCCAGTGTCAACTCTAAAATGACCAAGTCTACGGTACCATAAGTCTTCCAGATTACTAAAATTTTTACAGACAGAGCATGCTCATCTGACAACACAGGTTCAACATTTTTTAGTTTATAAATGCCATTTGACTCTGATCCACAACAAAGTATCTCACCACCTTTGAGCATTTTACATACATCTTTGTCAAGAACAACATTTATGCCTTTCCTGACTAAAGCAGAAGCTGACAAAAATTAGTCGCTAAGCCAGGGACAAGAATAACATTCTTTAATGAGGATATATCTGGTGCATTGACAATAACATAACCTTTCCCTTCACTCACTAATTCAACATTATCAGCACACTTTACAATTTTTTGTTTGTTATTTCCTGTTTCAAAATATTTAAGCCTATTCCTTTCTTGATGTCATGTGTGATGATGCTCTGGAATCAATTATCCACTCATTCTGGTTGAAATCTGACATACCAAGTGCACAAAACAATAACTTTTCTGTTCCCTTTCATTCTTTCTTTGACAATTCGTGCTTCTGAGGACATTTGTACTTGAAGTGACCATACTTCCAGCAACTGAAACATTTCACTTTCTTCTTTTCTTGTTGTCTTTTGAGAAGCCCTGTTGTGATTTCTTATAATACTTTGTAAATAAGGAACTATAACTGTCATCTTTGTCCAACTTGAGGTATTCTTCCACACTACCATTCAGCTACTTTGCTTTGATACTTTCTAGTGTGAAATTTTCGACCGTTGTACTGGACTCTATACCAATCCGGTATGGTAAACAAAATTTTGGTAACCCTCTAAGCATAATCAGTGCAATTAGCCCATCATCCACTGGTTTCCTCATGCTGTGCAGTTTGTTTGCTACATCCAAAATGTGAGTAACGTAATTTTGAATATTTCCTTTGCATTTTGATAATGTAGTATTCAGCAGAACAACCCAGAGTTTCATCCACCTGGATTTACACTTACCAGCAAGCAGGTTTTCCAAAGTGTAATAAGCTTCCTTTGCTTTTATTGTGTTTTCCACATGTGCATACAGAGATTTATACACATGCAAAAGAATAAGTGTCAAAGCATCTATATCCTCTGCATTTGTAGCAGTACTTGCACCTACGGTATAATTCATAATTTCTCACGCATTAGAATGAGTTTCATTCTGAACTTACACGTGCTATAATTATACTTGTTTCTCAGTTCGTCTACCACAGGAGTAGTGGTTTTTGTCAAACTTACATTTGAAACCATTTCCATACACTTGAATTAAAAGCACTAGAATATGTGACTCATTTGTTCTGAACAACGAGAGTTCAAATGCTGATAAAGTTGACAAAACACAAATCAAAACAAGTATCACACACAATGCGGCACGTAACCTAACACATTTCTTCAGCTATTTATCTTCCTACCCACAAAACAAATCCGGTTCACTGCACAGATTTACCATTCTCAGCACACAACCTGTAAGCGGAGCAAGGTTAGGCATTGAAAAATATAAGTAACAGATTGTTCATAATATTAATATTTTGATAACAACACATTATATGTAGCACACTTAAGAGAGTAAACATCAAGAGCAAATACAGTCAACTTGTCATACTTGATGTATATAAACAAATGACCCAAGGAGTCAAATTACCAACATAACATAACAATTTTGGATGCTGATAAATCTCTTCTAGTATGTGACAGACCTGTAGGGGGAGCTGGGTGTTTCAGAGTAGGCAATGAAGTTGACCTGGCTTCATTTCGTATTAATTGTTCTTGTAGTGCCACATCAAAAATTGGGTGTTGGTTATCAGAGTTCATCTGTAGGCTGGCTATGCACTCTTAAATTACTTTGCACACGTTGTTTTCTTAAATCATTTAGATACATCCCATGATTTGTAAAGAGAAATCTTTTAAGGTTGTGAAGTCTTAGAAATGAAGCATTTGTGTAGAGTTTAGCGACTGTTTCAAGTTCCCAGTTAGTTTGCTCTATCATTATGTTTGTCCAGGAGTAAGGTAATGTCTGGGTGGGTTGCCGACTAACATAATGTTTGTATCAGCTAAGAGTTTTAGCACCTCATTTGTTGAGTTTATCACTTGTACTTCATGAGGATGGTTAATATCATTAGTTCCTCATATTATCATTAGCCGGCCATTTTTCTAGGTAGACACAAAAGAAAAGATAACAGCTTTGTCATTAAAAGTGGGTGTAAAACTGTTAAGGACCCACTTCAGATTGCCAACATATTTAATGAACATTTCACAAATATAGCCATAAATTTAATTAAGACTAAATGCAATTCCAATAGCAAGGTAAAAATCCCCCTGAATGACATGACAATGTTCCTTTATCCAGTATCTGATTCAGAGGTACTAAATGCTATAAATAAGTTAAAAAATAAAATGTCATGTGGGTGTGATGGGATTCCTGACAAAGTCATTAAGCAAAGTGCAAGAAACATAGCCTCGCATCTCACTGAAATTATAAATGAATCTTTTAAGACAGGGGTGTTCCCATCAAAACTTAAAATGTCTACTATAAAGCCACTTTACAAGAATGGTGATAAATATGATGTTAGTAACGTTAGGCCTTTATCAATGTTGTCAGGTTTCTCAAAAATAATAGAAAGGATAATGTATCAGAGACTATACAAATTTCTTATTAAGAATAGAATATTGGTTAATGCGCAAAATGGTTTCCGTAAAAATAAATCAACTGAAACAGCTATCTTCAATTTTTTGCAACTTGTTCTAAATTCCATAAACAGAAAGGAATTAAATTGTGGATTGTTTTTAGACCTATCAAAGGCCTTTGATGTCATTGACCATAAGTTACTGCTTAGGAAGTTATATGCCTATGGGATACGTGGAGTTGCCCACAAATGGTTTGAATCATATCTGTGAGACAGGTATCAGAAGGTGGAGATAAGCCAGGCAGATAGGACATATTCATCAAGATTCGAGAGAGTTTTGTATGGAGTACCTCAGGGATCTGTATTAGGGCCATTACTGTTTTTAATATTTATCAATGACCTACCAAGTCATCTACCTGAAGCAGAGGCAGTACTGTTTGCTGATGATACAAGTTTGTTTGTTAAAGCAAATAGTGAAGCTGACTTACAGGAAAAAGTCACATTAGCAACAGACGAAGCAGACAGATGGTTTAATGAAAACAGACTCATTGTGAATGCCAAAAAAACAACGTGGATCAACTTCAGACATATTACAAATAAAATAAAAACTAACTTTACAGTAGAACTGGGTAAGTGTAAGATTGAACAAGCATCATACACTAAATTCTTGGGAGTATGGTTTGATGAACACTTAAGATGGGAAAAGCATGTAATATCATTGAACAAAAAATTAAGTCAAACATGTTACATACTTAGAATGCTTAAAAGCTCATGTAATATTAAAACAGTGTTATGTGTTTATTTCTCATTCATGCACAGTTTATTAAGATATGGCGTACAGTTTTGGGGGAACATCAGTCTAACAAAACACTCATTTAGACTACAAAAGAAGGCAGTCAGAATAATAAAAGGTATAGGATGTAGAGACTCTTGTAGGCAAGCTTTCAAAGAATTAAAAATCATGACACTACCATCTTTATACATATATGAACGCATATGTTTCTTAAAAGAACACGAGGAATTTTCTACATTAAACAAGGAATAGGAACGATTTCCACAGAGAAATTCATAAAACAGCTATGTATCACAAAAGTGTACTATACCAACCCAAAATCCTCTACAGTGCTCTCCCCAAAAAACTAAAAATAATACCAAAACTGTACATATTTAAAAGAGAATTAAAAAACATGTTATTAAGCAATAGTTTTTACAGTATTGAAGAGTTTGTGAATCGTTGACAATAAAAGCGCAGTTAATATTTCCCTGACATACTAAATATGTGTAATTGCTCACATTTAAATACTTGCTGTTTCTATGAAAGTGTGAATCTGTTAATGTAAGAATGTAAATAATCTTTGATGTGAGAATCACTAACTTTTTTTTTTTTTTTGTACATTGTTATCCTACTTGTGTATTTTTATGTTAATGTTCTAAAAGTTCTATTAAAATTGTAATGTCTAAGTGACATGTAAATTCAATTACAAATTTTCATGTATATGTATTTTAAATTGTAATGTTTATTGACAAGTCCTATATCATTTCGATGATGTACTACAAGGACGCTAATAAATTGAATTGAATTGAATTGAATGTGTACAGGGATAAGTAGTTACTGATATCATAATATGAACTCTATTTAGTTACCTGTTCCTTACTTGAAATATTTACTAGTAGATATAGCTTCAACATAAATGAAGCCTTGGTATATCTCTGAAAAAATGTATGAGTAATTCCATAACTGATTGGTGTTTAATAGCTGGCTTCTTTCAAAAACCCAATATTTTTGCTCATCTAAAATTAATTAATAGGAAAAAATTGTAAGAAAATCCATTAATATATTGTTTAATGATTTCCTTATTAACTTTTATTTTAAGTATTACATTACATTCTATTTACTTGTTCCTTAGTTTGAACAGATACAAAGAGATGTAGCAACAAAATTGAATGGTTGTGATGTCCTGTGTCTTTTAGAAATATTTATATTTGCATCATGGAACAAAAGAGCCATTTAACATTCTATATATTCTGTATGTAAAAAGTTGATCAGTAGTGGTTTGGTAGCCTAATTTTTAAGTTTAATTGACCATAATTAAATGGTTGAAACAAATTGAATAATCAGTCTAAATTATTCGACATCATTTGTCTGGTTCCTTTAAAAAAAATTAAAAATAATGATTTTGAAGTGTGGTTTACATCAGTGTAGGAGTAGCCATTGTGGAAGAAGATAGTTAAAATCATAAACCCTAAGAAAACTGGTAACTAAAAGTGAAATTAAACATACACTGTTGCACACAGCTCTGTTGTATGTGTTATCCTATTTACACTGACCAAATTTCTGAACACGTAACCATGCTCATTTTTTGCATCCCATTATCACAAAAATTCTAACATCCACAGTAGAAGCCTATGTTAATTATAAATGAAAGTGGTTACTCTTTATTTTGAGCATCATATGTTGTTAATGAACACCAAGAAGTTCATTACCAGGATCTCCCACACTAGCTGAGAGACTGTTGCATATCATGTGTTAATACTTATTGGTAGAAACATTATAAACACATCAAATTTAATAGACTGCTCATGAACAACATATTACCATGGCAACCGCATTTGTGAATAATGGCTCAGAAATACATATGCTTACATTGATGAGCAAGGGATGTAACTGTTACAGACATGCAAAAACATTTCATCCATGTTCTAGTCCTGTCAGATATAATGCATGCTCTGAATGTCAGGACAAAACACTGACACTCACACCATTTTTAATATGCAGAAGAAAGCAATAAGATTGATCAAAGCAAGTACATCAGTGTTTATGATAGCTTTAAATCATTTCACTAATTTTTCTTAACATTGTAAAGAGTATTTATTCCACGTCTTAATCTTTTGTGAATATTGGACATAGATTGTAGTTTGTATGATGTGAGAGAAGGGAAGCAATTACTGTGCTGTGTGAAACTATATGCAAAATGAAGAAAGTTAGTGGTAAAAAATACACAGTCTCATTCCACATAACTTTATACCAGTCAAAATGCTAATAAATGTTCTCTTAAAAGAACTCCCAGGTGCTAAGTCTGATTGGATGCTTAAGTACTGTAACAAAGTTCTTGAAGGCAAGACAATAATATTTTAAATGATTGTTGTTCTTGGTTAGTCATGTATAGTAATTAAGATTTGTATTCATCAATAACTATGAAGTGTAATTTCATATATTAACATTTACTTATATCTGTTGTACAAATTACGTATTGATTTGATCTATCCATTAAATATAACTTAATTACAATGAATTTAATTATCTCCTTTAGAATGACTCAGAGAACCCACTTAAAATGGAACAGAAGCATACATTACTCAATCACCATGCTATTTTCATTCTTTATATGAAGGGGGTGGCACTACCACACATCAATTACTTGCTTATCACCTTCAGTTCACATAAATGTGCCACTTATTTTCCATTATAGTAGCATGTGGGTCAAACTGTAAATTACAGGTGTTACTCATCATTAATCACTAATGCCTTGATTACTGGTATCCTCAGAGGAGTATACATCATAAACAGTTTCATTTCCTCTTACCTCATCTTTTTCAGCGTCATTTCAGAGCACATCATCTTCACTGCCATTCTGTCATCCATAATGTTTAAAATACAATATTTCTTTAATGGTTTTATGGTCACTGGTGCTGTGATGTTTATCCAGGCAGCCAAAACCAAATGTACAATAATGTGGGATGTGGCATGCTTAATTTTTCCTGTTTGAGACATTTCACAGTTTGCTTCATAGAGCCATTGTTGGTAATGTTCTTGATAATAACCTTTGAAAGGTTTATTTATACTAATATCGAGGGGTTGATACACAGAAGTCAGTCCTCCATTAATAGTAACGAGGACACTGGCTAGGCTGTGGATCTTCTTTTTTACGTTGTCAATGAGATGACCATAAAATACAGCAAGAGAAAACATTGATGGTAGTCTGGATAGCCTGCCAGGAGAGAGTTATCATACATTTTAGAGAAAGCCAACCATTAAATTTTCAGTCAATCATGTCTTCTCTTGATTTTGAACAGTGAAATCATTGGGGTACAGCTTTTCATTTTTAGGGGTCTTGGAGCTTTCCTTCCACTTGAAGACTAAGACTGGGACAAGTTTGCACCCAGTTCCTGTTGTTATCAGTATTACAGTTAAGTACTGTTTCTCAAACCCTGTCATTTTGATAGTAACTTCTTTTGTTTCTTTCTAGTCAGTCGCATAATTACGTGGCATACCAAACAAACTGCCACCTCATCAGCATTGCTTATATGTCTCATTGAAAACTTCCTCATCCAAAGTGTGATGATATACTGCTGAAATTCTTGAAGCGTTTTGTCGAACTCCTGTGGAAGCTTTCGGCATACAGCTCTGTTGCATTGTAGAAATAAGCCTGCCCCTTTCATAGTGCTGTCAAGTCATTTACAGCTAGCCTTAAACTGTTGCTTTGGTATGTTAAGAACTGCAAACACATCTTTTGATTTGAACCTTATGGTGTCACTAGTCACAGTTGCACCTCTTTCATTTTGTACCTTATGATGTCATTAGTCACAGGCTGCTCATTCTTTGTCCTTTCATGGACAGATTCCAAAATCTTTACTTCAGCATCAGGATGTATTCCTTTGCAAGGGCCAGAGAATTTCTTTCTGGTAGTGGTAGTCGCATATAAATGACACTAGTCTCAGCTGCAATGCAGCCTCATCCTGCCTTCCTTACCATATTTTTCACCATAAAGAATTACTTTATGTTTGAAGGCAGCATCATACAACGTTGTGCTCTGATAGCCATCCATTTCCTGACTACCTAATGCAAACACACTACACAGTAATTAACCAACAGTTATGTAACAAAGTTGAAAATTACAACAATGCATTGTGACTTAAGGAACAATATGTAAATTTCAATGATGTTGCTGCTGAATGACAGACTGAGGTTCGTGCTTAAATGTAATGTGCCATTGAATCTTACGCACATCACAATTTTGGATACTGCATATGATAAAATGAAGTGTGCATTAGATTCATGTAAATTCAGCACTTATGATGATTTACTAAAGCACTAAGCACAATGGCCTAGCTACCATCGTACATATCGACAAACATGAAATGCTAATGCTAAGTGAACACTGCTCTAAAACTGTGTTCATTAATTTATTTAATAGATTAACAGTTGTGTGTGAAATAACCGTGATGCCTAAAACATATCTCTCTTTTCTTCACATATCATTTAGTCTTCATAGTGCATTTCATGACTGTTTTAATTGATGTGGTCAAAGAAAAGTCACAATCCATATAATGCATATACAGTTAAATATTCAATCTCCCATCAGCATGTCTTTTGCTCTTCTCAAATACATTTTCATTAAATACTTACTTGCTATTGTGTGATAACTGTGTGATTCTTGATCACTGTAAGTCTTTTGATGTGACTGTAACTTGGCAGATTGTGTATCAGGATCACCTGTAGCTGGAAATGATGGGAGTAAGTTGACTATAGTGACACATATGATGAGAGGGTGGTACAGTGACATCAAAATTGCCACCAGAGATAACATGTCCTCAAAAATAATGTATCATTAACAGTGTCTGAAGATCCCTGTTTTAGAACCAATAATGGGAGATTTTGTCCCACAATTTGGTTATCAGGAACTGTTTGCCATCATATTTTCTCATCATAATAGATAAACACCCATGAGAATTTCTTCAACAACCAATATTCAATCCAGATGCTCCTAAATTGAGTGTTCATACACTAATGTGTGTCAGTAACAACATCTGTGTGGGTACGAATGTAAGAAGTGAACTGCAGAATAATTTACACTTTATTTGCAGAACCATAACTGTATAATAATATCATTAATGTGATTTGTGCTATGTTTGTGCACCATAGTGCTAGATATAATAATGTGTTAATTATAATCAGTAAAATGAAAAGTAAGGAAGTAGCATATTGGATTCAGCATAAATGAGTGTGTGCATTCTCCAAATACGCTTTTAGCTCAGTGAAAAACCCTTATTGTTTCTCATGTTCGTGGCTTATCAGCAATAGTCCTCATGCACTACTTATTGTTTGCTTACAAACCATAAACATTTCCCCAAAGTATTTTAATACCATATTACAGTCCAATGCTATTAAATTCATTCATATTATTTACTGCATTACTGGCCTTGGGTAATTCATTTTATACATTTGCAGCAAGATTTTGAATAGCTCTTGGATATTCATCTGAGTGACATCACCTAAGAGCCACAATATTTTGGCAAGCTGTCTTCTTGCCATCTTCAGGCATTCCTGACAACTGCGTGATGTTGACTGGGTGTCACCTTTATGTTGCCACTCCTCACCCTCTTGCCAGCACCATGGGATGCGGACCTAGTGAGGTGGTGGGGGAAATGGGGTATTCGGCATCAATCCAGATCCTTCTTTAGCACCACAGCTGGAGCTATATGGGAAAACATATCTGGTAAAGTTTTTAGAGTAAATATGTGACTTTTGCTGCATTACATCAGGAAGTAGTATACAAGAGATGCTAAACATACTAACCGAAAAGCTGTTATAGTATGTTCAAAAGGTAACACTGTCAGTTGTTCTATGGTGTTAGAATTAATACACCAAGTGTTTCTGAACTTTCATGCTCATTTTCTTTTGCATTTTAAAACAGAATACTGGAGAATCAAAAGTCTCACATAATCGAACAATGTGATTGTGCTGAAAAGCAATGCTTTCAAATTTTTATGTGAAAACTGTTAAAGCTTTTCAAATAAAACAAACATTATTAACATTCCTCATCTTTATACTTCATGTCTAGATATTTATTTTTTAACATAGTCACCCTGGCAACAAACACATTTCTCCCAAATACAGACCAGTTTTTGTTGATACTTTAACTGTAGAAAGACTGACTTTGTTGACAGAACCATAACCTTACCTCCACTTGCAATATCTCATCAGAGTGATGTCCTTGAAGTTGTTCTTTAAGTTTTAGAAATAGCTGAAAGTCATATGCAGCCAAGTTGGGACTGTATGCAGGATGATCAATGACAGTGAACACAAGGTGTTGGATTGTTGGAAATGTTTCAGCGCTTGTGTGTTCTGCCTTCGTCATGTGGAAGGAGAGGGTGCTCCATGTGTGGACAAACTCTTTAAATTTGATACTTGATTACAGGATGATCTCTCTATGCACCAACATAGATATACACTGCACATGCTATAATTCAGAGCCCTCTGGCAGCATAGGGCTGCTAATATACACATACAAAAAATAAAGATTTAGAGTGTTAATGATGTTTGTCTCATTTACAAACTTTAAGAATTTTCACATAAACAATTCAGATGTATTAATTTTCAGAATGCTCTCTTACAGTATTTGTGAAACATTCAGGAAGAAATGATGTGAGTTTTTGTTAAGTGTAGTCACCACACAAGCAAAGCAGTTTGGGATCTATATTTCTTTCATTATTCAATTGAGGGCTTTCAAAATAGGATTAATTTATAGCAAATAACAATTTTTTGATGATATGGTGTAGTCTATTGTATTTTCTTGTAAACTCTAAGAGGTAGGAAATATCTCACTATCTTTTTTTTTTTTTATTAATGACACATTTAAAGAATCAGTATTCATCAGATGCTTTATCTTTGTTGACATAATATTGAATGTTATAATATCTAGTGAGATTAGCACACTCAGAATGCTAAACAATTTGAGTGAAAATAGATGAAAAAGGTGGATTAAACGCGGTCATATGGCCCTTTTATACCCCCCACCCTCCCCCATGCCTCAATTGCTGTACCAGCAGAACAGCAGAGGGGACACTTGGAAAATATTTTGCATAATTTTCTTGGTCATGTTATAGTTTTAGGTGGAGATTCTAATTTACCAGATATAGACTGGGAGACTTAAGTGATAATGAGTAGCAGGGAGAAAGAATCATTGAAAATTGTTCTAAGTGCCTTACCCAAAAATTAATTTGAGCAGGAAATCAGAGAAGTGAGTCATGAAGATAACATCATGGACTTGCTAATGATGAACAGTTCAGAATATTTTGACTCACTTATTGTAGAACACGGAATGAAAGGTCATAAGGCCATTATAACATTACTGAACATGGATGTAAATAGGAATACAAAGAAAGGCGGGAAAATCTTATTGTTTAGGAAGAGTGACAAGAGACAGATTTCAGATTACATGGCAGGTAAATTCAAGAGCATTAGGCAACTCACTTTAGACAAGTATACTGAGCAGAATTGTGAGGGATGGAAAAGACCCACCATGGTCTGACAACCTTATTAAGAAGTTGCTACAAAAGCAAAGAGAGCTTTGCTACAAATTGAAATGCAGCCAAAGGTTCACAGACGAACAAAACATTAACAAAGCCAAATTTAGCATAAGGGGGACTATGCATGAAGCATTCAATGAATATGAACGTAAAACTCTATCTACCAAGCTGACAGAAAATCCTAAGAATTTCTGGTCTTATGTTAACATCTATTAGGCGCACTACGTATGTAGTGTTGTGGACATGTTGGGAATGTGGATCTCACAGGGAGTGTGCAAGGGATAAGTCCCTGCAGACGCACTATCCTCTGTGCCCGCGGTGGCTCAGATGGATAGAGCGTCTGCCATGTAAGCAGGAGATCCCGGGTTCGAGTCCCGGTCGGGGCACACATTTTCAACATGTCCCCAATGAAGTGTATCAACGCCTGCTTGCAGCTAGGGTGTCCATTTAGTTATCATTTCATTTCTAGCAAAGCTGCATAGTCATTGACGGTAACTGTTCTTTCGGGAACAGATACTACTGTCATATATAGTTATGTTAAGTCAATAAATGGATCAAAGTCATCTGTGAAAACACCCTGTGACTGTGAGGACAATGAAAGAGAAAACAACACAGAAAAGGTTGAAATACTAAATGTCTTTTTCCAAAACTGTTTCTCAGAGGAAGATCATAGTCTAGTACTACTTCGGATCATTGTGAAAATGACACACTGACAGATATTAAAATAAGTGACCAATGGATAGATAAGTGACTGAAATCTTTCAGCAGAGATAAGACCACTGGACTTGATGGGATACCAGTTTGATTCTAGACAGGGTATGATATGTGAAACAACCTTCCCCTATGCTAGCAGTAGAGTACTGTTGGTCTCTAAAGGAGCAAAGCACCCCTAATAGTTGGAAAAAAGTACAGGTTGTTCGTATCTACAAGAAGGGTTGTTAAAAAGATGCAAAAGGCTATAGGCCCATGGGTACACTTTGCTCTGTTGTAGAATTTTAGAACATGTTTAATGCTCATGTATTATGACATTCCTGGAGACTGAAGATCTCCTCTGTGGGAACCAACATACGTTCTGAAAACAATGATTGTGTGAAACCCAGTTCACTCTGATTGCCCACGAACCCAAAAGGTGTACATACAGGCATCCTGGTGGAATCTGTGCTCCTGGACTTCCAGAAGGCATTTGATGCGATTCCACATGGGCACCTAATGAACACAAAATGAGTGTATGGAATATAAGACAAACTGTGTGATTGGACTGAACTGTTTCTAGCAAAGTGACACTGGTACACAAAGTAACCCTGTGGAGTGTAGATGTTGATGTAGAGTATTGAGTAGAGATCAATCTTAAGACATAAATGTAACTTTTGATGTACAACCAATACTTTTCATAGTAGATAGTATAAAAGACCTATTGCATAATATCAGAAGTTCATGTTTTTTTTTTGCCTATGATGGCATTGTATACAGTGAAGTAGCGTTGCTAGAAAACCGTAGTAAAATGCATGAAAACTCACTAAGGATCAATGGTTGGTGCAGGTAATGGCAATTAATCCGTGTAATGTGTTGTGACAACATGGACAGAGAGAAATTTCCTTGTATAATTACAAAATTGCTCGTTAAAATATTTAGGGGTATGTGTACTGTGTGATTTGAAGCAGAACAACCACAGAAAATTAATTGTGAGTAAGGCAGTAACCAGACTGAGATTCATTGGAAGACTCCTCATGAAATGTAGTCCACTGACAAAAATTGCAGCTTACTTAACACTCATTCAGGCAATTCTTGAACAAATAGTATCAGATCTGTACCAGGTAGGACCGATACAGGAAATAGAGGACATCCATAGAAGGGTAGCACATTTTATCACAGGTTCAGTTAGTAAGCAAAGAAGCACCATGGAGATACTCAACCAACTCCAGTGGCAGATGCAGCAAGAAAGGCCTTCTGCATCGCGTCATAGTTTACTGTTAGAGTCGGGAGAGTGTACGAAGTGTACATCGTGGAAGAGTCAACTGACATATTGCTTGCTCCTATGTATATGTCACAAAAAGACTTTCAAGGTAAAATTAGAGATATTTGAGCCCACACTAAGGCATACCTGCAATCATTCTTCCGACAAACCATATAGAACAGAAACAGAAGAGGAGGGAAGTAACACTGGTACACAAAATAACCCTGTGGAGTGTAGATGTTGATGTAGAGTATCAGCTGCTTCCTACTTCTCCTTCAGGGAATGTAAGTTGTGCTCCTTCCTGAAAGTAAATACACAGAAATATTTATAGATAAATAAAGCAGTGCCAAAATACTGCTAATGCCCAATGTTTAAAAGTAGGGTCGAAACAATACTTACCCTAAAACAAACGTATTATTAATTTTTCTATTGTTACAGAGTAAAAATAAAATGTGACTGTAACCACCTTTCAGGTGTTTATTAATATAAATTTTATTTATGTACTGCCACCATTAAAGAATTCTGCCAAATTTAGCAAGTGCTGTGTGTAAACCTTACAAGGTTAGCTTGGTGGTAGGACAGTGTTAAGCCACACTAGGGGTATTATCAGCATCTGATGAATTTCCTGGTGCATAAACAGGATCTGCATCACTGCCATCAAAAAACTGATTGCTGTCAGTATCATTCTTGCCACCGTGCATCTCTTTGCTCTTCCACTATCTTCCACCTACCCTCTCAGTTGAAGTAAATAAGTACTTGCAAACCACATAGAAGAAAAAAAGAATTCAGTGATCTGGAATAAAATGTGAACTGCAGAACATCTAAAATTTTTAACCAACATACTTCCCTCCATTACCAAACTGACCTGAGGATTCCTTGATGCCTAAAGCTGTGGCCAATAAATCAGTCCCATATTTCTAGTGAAGTTGTGCCATTACTTTCTTTTCTCAGGAACTTGGTTCAGTACTACCTCATTAGTTATTCAATCTACCCACACAATTTTCAGCACATTTCTGTACAATTACATAGCAGAAACTATTATCTTACATATATAAACTCTCAGTTTATGTAAACAACTATTTTATATGTATAAATGAACACTACATCCAGTATTGATTTAAGTGTCAGGAAGTCATTTCTGAAAGTAATCGTATGGAGTGTAGCCATGTATGGAAGTGAAATATGGATGATAAGTAGTTTGGACAAGAAGAGAATAGAAGCTTTCGAAATGTGGTGCTACAGAAGAATGCTGAAGATTAGATGGGTAGATCACACAACTAATGAGGAAGTATTGAATAGGATTGGGGAGAAGAGAAGTTTGTGGCACAACTTGACCAGAAGAAGGGATCGGTTGGTAGGACATGTTCTGAGGCATCAAGGGATCACCAATTTAGTATTGGAGGGCAGCGTGGAGGGTAAAAATCGTAGAGGGAGACCAAGAGATGAATACACTAAGCAGATTCAGAAGGATGTAGGTTGCAGTAGGTACTGGGAGATGAAAAAGCTTGCACAGGATAGAGCAGCATGGAGAGCTGCATCAAACCAGTCTCAGGGCTGAAGACCACAACAAGTTCGGTGGCAGGAGGAACAAGACTTCTGGTCAGGTGACTACAGGGTTATAAACACAAAATCAAATAGGGGTAATGCAGGAGTAGGTTTAATAATGAATAGGAAAATAGGAATGCGGGTAAGCTACTACAAGCAGCATAGTGAACGCATTATTGTGGCCAAGATAGATAAGAAGCCCACGCCTACTACAGTAGTACAAGTTTACATGCCAACTAGCTCTGCAGATGACAAAGAAATTGAAGAAATGTATGATGAAATAAAAGAAATTATTCAGATTGTGAAGGGAGACGAAAATTTAATAGTCATGGGTGACTGGAATTCGAGTGTAGGAAATGGGAGAGAAGGAAACATAGTAGGTGAATATGGATTGGGGGACAGAAATGAAAGAGGAAGCCGCCTGGTCGAATTTTGCACAGAGCACAACATAATCATAACTAACACTTGGTTTAAGAATCATGAAAGAAGGTTGTATACATGGAAGAACCCTGGAGATACTAAAAGGTATCAGATAGATTATATAATGGTAAGACAGAGATTTAGGAACCAGGTTTTAAATTGTAAGACATTTCCAGGGGCAGATGTGGACTCTGACCACAATCTATTGGTTATGACCTGTAGATTAAAACTGAAGAAACTGCAAAAAGGTGGGAATTTAAGGAGATGGGACCTGGATAAACTAAAAGAACCAGAGGTTGTACAGAGATTCAGGGAGAGCATAAGGGAGCAATTGACAGGAATGGGGGAAATAAATACAGTAGAAGAAGAATGGGAAGCTTTGAGGGATGAAGTAGTGAAGGCAGCAGAGGATCAAGTAGGTAAAAAGACGAGGGCTAGTAGAAATCCTTGGGTAACAGAAGAAATATTGAATTTAATTGATGAAAGGAGAAAATATAAAAATGCAGTAAATGAAGCAGGCAAAAAGGAATACAAACATCTCAAAAATGAGATCGACAGGAAGTGCAAAATGGCTAAGCAGGGATGGCTGGAGGACAAATGTAAGGATGTAGAGGTTTGTCTCAGTAGGGGTTAGATAGATACTGCCTACAGGAAAATTAAAGAGACCTTTGGAGAGAAGAGAACCACTTGTATGAATATCAGGAGCTCAGATGGCAACCCAGTTCTAAGCAAAGAAGGGAAGGCAGAAAGGTGGAAGGAGTATATAGAGGGTCTATACAAGGGCGATGTACTTGAGGACAATATTATGGAAATGGAAGAGGATGTAGATGAATATGAAATGGGAGATATGATACTGCGTGAAGAGTTTGACAGAGCACTGAAAGACCTGAGTCGAAACAAGGCCCCCAGAGTAGACAATATTCCATTGGAACTACTGACGGCCGTGGGAGAGTCAGTCCTGACAAAACTCTACCATCTGGTGAGCAAGATGTATGAAACAGGCGAAATACCCTCAGACTTCAAGAGGAATATAATAATTCCAATCCCAAAGAAAGCAGGTGTTGACAGATGTGAAAATTACCGAACTAACAGCTTAATAAGTCACAGCTGCAAAATACTAACACGAATTCTTTACAGACGAATGGAAAAACTAGTAGAAGCCAACCTCGGGGAAGATCAGTTTGGATTCCGTAGAAACACTGGAACACGTGAGGCAATACTGACCTTACGACTTATCTTAGAAGAAAGATTAAGGAAAGGCAAACCTACATTTCTAGCATTTGTAGACTTAGAGAAAGCTTTTGACAATGCTGACTGGAATACTCTCTTTCAAATTCTAAAGGTGGCAGGGGTAAAATACAGGGAGCGAAAGGCTATTTACAATTTGTACAGAAACCAGATGGCAGTTATAAGAGTCAAGGGACATGAAACGGAAGCAGTGGTTGGGAAGGGAGTAAGACAGGGTTGTAGCCTCTCCCCGATGTTGTTCAATCTGTATATTGAGCAAGCAGTAAAGGAAACAAAAGAAATATTTGGAGTAGGTATTAAAATTCATGGAGAAGAAATAAAAACGTTGAGGTTCGCCGATGACATTGTAATTCTGTCAGAGACAGCAAAGGACTTGGAAGAGCAGTTGAATGGAATGAACAGTGTCTTGAAAGGAGGATATAAGATGAACATCAACAAAAGCAAAACAAGGATAATGGAATGTAGTCTAATTAAGTCGGGTGATGCTGAGGGAATTAGATTAGGAAATGAGGCACTTAAAGTAGTAAAGGAGTTTTGCTATTTGGGGAGCAAAATAACTGATGATGGTCGAAGTAGAGAGGATATAAAATGTAGGCTGGCAATGGCAAGGAAAGCGTTTCTGCAGAAGAGAAATTTGTTAACATCCAGTATTGATTTAAGTGTCAGGAAGTCATTTCTGAAAGTATTCGTAAGGAGTGTAGCCATGTATGGAAGTGAAACATGGACAATAAATAGTTTGGACAAGAAGAGAATAGAAGCTTTCGAAATGTGGTGCTACAGAAGAATGCTGAAGATTAGATGGGTAGATCACATAACTAATGAGGAAGTATTGAATAGGATTGGGGAGAAGAGAAGTTTGTGGCACAACTTGACCAGAAGAAGGGATCGGTTGGTAGGACATGTTCTGAGGCATCAAGGGATCTCCAATTTAGTATTGGAGGGCAGCGTGGAGGGTAAAAATCGTAGAGGGAGACCAAGAGATGAATACACTAAGCAGATTCAGAAGGATGTAGGTTGCAGTAGGTACTGGGAGATGAAAAAGCTTGCACAGGATAGAGTAGCATGGAGAGCTGCATCAAACCAGTCTCAGGGCTGAAGACCACAACAACAACAACAACCAAGACTGTGTATGCATTTGGTTGTGGTGAAGGACTGATCTGTAGCAGAGCTCAAGGTATAGGTTAGGCTGGAAGGTGACAATTTGGTAGAGTAAATTAAATTGGTCCATACCTCTACAGAAATTATAGCACAGGAGGGGTCAATGGAAGTGGTGGGGCTCTGGTTGCATGGAATTGTGACCCAGTAGATGAAGTGCCATTCATCAGCTTAAGTCTACTCACAAGATGAACTTCTAAGCTACAGCTAGCAAGTGATCATATTAACAGGTTATTCTAGTAAGACTAAGAATTCTTTAATCTTTGACTACAGTGACAAGTAAGAAAATCAGCATATGAAAAACTGGCACAGCTGCTGCTAATGGAAGAAGCACACAGGTTATCAGAAGGTGACTGCAAACTGAGGTTGGCACTCCTTTGGAATGAAGTGGTAGACATGCTTAGCACTGAGAACTGGAACTGAGTTTCTGTGGAGGTGTCAAGATCTAACAAATTTATATGTAGCGTAGCATGTTCTATATGTTTAAGCAGTATTTAATGCACTTCTTGTTCTAAAAACTAAAATGGCAGATAAATTCAAAATACCAGTACTGGGTGATACGCAATTCCCCAATGAGTGTTTCATTACATGTACACATACTGTGTATAACCTATAAAATATGCAAGAGCACATTGCGCTATGTGACTTTTAACCACATATGGAACTTCTAATTTATGTCAGGATAAACAGCTGAGAACATGTCAGGAATTGTCATACTACCTCCAGTATATCACGGCCTTTTTCGTTTTCTTTTTTTTTTTTTTTTTTTACAGTGACTGAAATTTAACTAATTCCCATACTTGACCCATTTTTTCATGTTTACTGTTGCCAATACAAATTTGTAGACAAATTATTGAAAGAGGAAAATGTAGTTTTTCAATGGAAAGTGCTACAAATATGTGATTATATTTATTTTAATAAGGAGTTGCAAGAAATAAGTATCCATAAACTGTGTGAAAACAAAGAAGGTACTATGTGAGAGTCTGCCAGAACAGGAAAAGTTTCAGGATGGAGCAGTGGTTTTCTTATGGCTGGTTCGAAATAAATCACTTTGCTGACAGCATATTTACAGAACGCAATCAGCTGTAAGTACATAATCTCCTTATAACCGAAGACTGTACAATCAAAGGAAGAATAGCGATGTGCTGCCACCCAGTTCTACCCATTTGTAATCATTACTCTTATACATAAATATCAGGTCATAAAAAACTAAACTGAAGATCTCAATAGTCAGTTATGTGTAAACAACAAGACTATATTACAAATTAATGAACTCTGACTAAATGAACATCAGGAGTGTATAAATATAGATTGTGAGTGTTGTTACTCTTTAAAGTCTTACCTGCTGCCTCTTGAACTAATATTAAGAGAAATTTTGTAGTTTCCATTAATATGGATTTCTTTGCTCTTGCTAGCTGAAATCTGGAAGTTCAACTTACTGCAATGTAATGAAAAGTACTTCTTCTTAAATATAATTATATTGTTCTATTTTTTGGTATTGGAGTAAATTGAGAACACTTCATACACGATTGGTGCTCATACACATGATATGACTTTGCATTAATTCTGCTTGTCAGTAATGAATGACAGGTCCTTATCAGTCTGACAGCTAACCAAGTGTCAATTGTCCTCCATGATGTCTGCACCATTAGCACAATGTGCACTTTTACTCAGTGGCACACCCCATTCTTCCTAGCTAGGATGTTGTAACATGGAATAACTACCAAGCTGTAGTACAAGTGCTGTAACACGCAGAAAAATTGGCATTATTGTTCCATCTAGATCACACACAACTTCTGTTCACAGGCATAAAGAGCAACCAAATTTCCAGACAGTTTGTAACTCTAAAGTACTAGACTAACTGAAATAAATTTAACTGTTGCAATCATTATTCATTGGTTGGGAAACACATCACTTTGTTGCTGTTGTGCTCTTCAGCCCAAATATCAGTTTGATACAATTCTCCATGCTACTCCATCTTGAGCAAGCTTTTTCATCTCTGAATAACTACTGCAACCTACATCCTTCAGAATCTCCTTACTGTAGTCATGTCTTAGACTCCCTCTACAATTTTTACCCCTCCAGTATTAAATTGATGATTCCTTGATATCTCAGAATGTGACCCACCAATCGATCCCTTCTTCTAGTCAGGTTCTGCCACAAATTTCTATGCTCCCCAATTCCATGCAGTACCTCCTTATTAGTTACATGAGCTACCCGTCTAGTCTTCAGCATTCTTATGTAAAAACAACATTTCAAAAGCTTCTAAACTCCTCTTGTCTGAACTGTTTATTGTCCATGAGTCACTTCCATACATTGGTACACTCCATACAAATACTTTCAAAAAAGACTTCCTGAGACTCAGTGTAAACAAATTTGTCTTCTTCAGGAACAGTTTTTGTTCCATTGCCAGTGTACATTTTATATCCTCTCTACTTTGGCCATCATCAGTTATTTTACTGACAAAATAACAAAACTCATCTACAGCTTTGAGTGTCTCCTATCATAATCTAATTCCCTAAGAATTACCTAATTTGCCAGCCGGGGTGGCCGAGTGGTTCTAGGCGCTACAGTCTGGACCTGCACGTGACCGTTACGGTCACAGGTTCGAATCCTGCCTTGGGCATGGATGTGTGTGATGTTCTTAGGTTAGTTAGGTTTAAGTAGTTCTAAGACTGAGGGGACTGATGACCTCCAAAGTTAAGTCCCATAGTGCTCAGAGCCATTTGATTACCTAATGTAATTTGATTACATTCCATTATCCTCATTTTACTTTTGTTGATGTTCACCTTATATCCTCATTTCAAGAGACTGTCCATTCCGTTCAACTGCTCTTCCAAGTCCTTTGCTGTCTCTCACATAATTACAATGCCATTGGCAAACCTCAATGTTTTTTATATCTTCTCCTTGAGCTTCAATTCCTACTCCAAATTTTTTTTTTTCATTTCCTTTATTGCTTTCTCAGTGTTCAGATTGAATAATTTTGTGGAAAGGCTACAACACTGTCTCGCTCCCTTCTCCACCACTGCATCCTTTTCTTGCCCTTTGACTGTTACATCTGCTGTCTAGTTTCTGTATAAGTTGTAAATAGCCTTTTGCTCCCTGTATTTTACTCCTGCTTTCTTCAAAGAGAGTATTTCAGTCAATATTGTCAAAAGCTTTCTCTATGTGTCCAAGTGCTATAAACGTAGGTTTGCATTTCTTTAACTTATCTTCCAAGAGAAGTCATAGGATCAGTATTGACTCATGTGTTTCTACATTTCTATAGAATTCCAACTGGCCTTCCTCAGGGTCAGCTTCTAAGAGTTTCTCCAGTCTTCTGAAAAGAATTAGTGTTAGTATTTTGCAACCATGACTTATTAAACTGATAGTTCAATAATATTCACAAGTGTCCACACCTGCTTTCTTTGAAATTGGAATTATTTTATTCTTCTTGAAGTTTGAGGGTATTTCAACTGTCTCAAACATCTTGCTCACCAGGTGGAAGAGTGTTGCCATGGCTGGCTCTCCAAAGGCTATCAGTAGTTCTAACAGAACATTGTATACTCCAGGTGCCTTGTTGCAACTTAAAAAAGAAAAAGAAAAAAAAAAAGTATTGGACCTCCCATCTCATCTTCATCTACATCCCCTTATATTTCTACAATGTTGCCCTAAAGTATGTCTCCCTTATATAGTCACTCCATATACTTCTTTCACCTTTCAACTTCCCTTCTTTGCTTAAGACTGGGTTTCCATCTGAGCTTTTGACATTCATACACCTGCTTCTCTTACCTCTGAAAGCCTCTTTAATTTTCCTATAGGGAGTATCTATCCTTCCCCTCGTGATATATGCTTCTAAATCCTAACATTTGACCTGTAGCCATTCTTGTTTACCCATTTTGCACTTCCTATCAATCTTATTCCTTTTTGCCTTCTTCATTTACTGCGTTTTTATATTTTTTTCCTTTCATTAATTATATTCAATTTTGCTTGCATTACCCAAAGGTTTCTACTAGACTTCATCTGTATACCTATTTGATCCTCTGCTGGCTTCATTACTTCATCTCCCAAAGCTACCCATTCCTCTTCTACTGCCTTCCTTTTCTCTGTTCTTGTCAATTGTTCCTTAATGCTCCCTCTGAGACCATCAACATCTCCTGGTTCTTTCAGTTCCTACAGGTCCCATCTCTTTAATTTCCTAACTTTATGCAGTTTATTCAGTTTTGAGATGCAGTTCATAACTAATAAATTGTGGTCAGAGTCAACATCTGTCCCTGCAAATGTCTTACAATTTAAAATCTTGTTCCAAAATCTCTGTCTTATCATTATATGATAAATCTTAAACTTTACAGTGTGTCCAAGTCTCTTCCATCTATACAAATTTCTTTCATGATTCTTACACCAAGTATTAGTGTTGATTAAATCACACTCTGTGCAAAATTCTACCAGGCAGTTTCCTCTTTCATTCCTTTCCCCCAGTCCATATTTACCAAAGATTTTTCCTTCTATTTCTTTTCCTACTATCAAATTCCATTCCCACATGACTATTAAATTTTCATTTCACTGAATTACCCGAGTAATTTATCTTATCTCACCATATATTTCTTCACTCTCTTGATCATATGTGTAGCTAGTTGGCATATAAACTTGTACTACTGTGGTCGGTTTGGGCTTTGTGTCCATCTTATGTACAATAATGCGTTCACTATGCTGTTCACAGTAGCTTACCTGCATTCATATTTTTGTATTCATTATTGAACCTACTCGTGCATTACCTCTATTTCATTTTGAATTAATAATCCTGTGTTCACCTGACCTGAAGTCCTGTTCCTCCTGCCAGTGAACTTGACTCATTCCTACTACATTTAACGTTAACTTACCCATTTCCCTATTTAAAATTTCTAGCCTACCTACCCAAGCGAGGGATCTGACATTTCACGCTGAGATCTATAGAACGCCAGTTTTGTTTCTCCTGATAGTGACATCCTCCTGACTAGTCCCCACCCAGAGATCTGAAGTGGGGACTGTTTTACCTAATTACTGGAATATTTTACGCAAGAGGGTGCCATCATCATTTAACCATGCAGTTCAGCTGCATCCCCGTGGGAAAAGTTTTGGCTGTAGTTCCACCTTGCTTTCAGCTATTTGCAGTACCAGCACAGCAAGACTGTTTTCGTTGATGTTATAAGGCCAGATCAGTCAATCATTCAGACTGTTGGCCCTCCAACTACTGACAAGGTTGCTGTCCTTCTTTAGGAACCACACATTCACCTGACCTCTCAACATATACCCTTCCATCGTGTACAGCTATCTGTATCGATGAGGCATGCAAACACACTGACCATATTAAACAATTTAACTGTGTCTGTGCACTGTACACCAGACAGTAATAGTGAAGTATTTGAAAAGTGAGACAAATTATCTTTCTTCTTCTGAAACGATCTAGACCCAAGATATATCATCTTGGAGACATAAATGTTGATCAAAGAATCAAGGCACCCATGTAATTTAATGTTCTTAATATGATAAGACTGTGTGACTTGTATTACTTTGATGATTATTCAAACCATGTGACCTACCAAATAATGGCAACAGCTATGCAATATTCTGTGTGGGCATGACCACTAACAAGTTGCCTGTCTGCTAGAATGGTCACAGCCAACACATAGCCAAGAAACAGCTGGACGAAAGATTTGTTGAGCATGCTGCCCAACATGATGTTCTGGACTTCAACAACTGCTTAACTGCCTGGGCTTTCTGGATTCTTTCGACCAACACCAGCTTTTCTGGATTGCCCGGAAGGAACTCTCCTTGCAACATGTCCTTCAGTCTCTTAAATTCCATTGGCCTCAACCTGCACTACTCCATGTCTTTAACTTGCCTCTATCCCCTTCTCTGCTTCCACTCCAGCCCAACAAACCCTTCTATCCCAATGGTGCACCTGCACTGTCTGTTCCCCTCTTCCACTGTCTCTACCCTCGGGCAAATTTCCCCTCCCCCGAAAAAATAACCACCTAATGCTGAAAATTGTGGCTCACAATCCTATCTCCACAACATTCCTGTATCCTCCCACAAGCAGCACTAGTACTTTCCCCCAACCCGACACTGGGATTTCCACTCCCCACACGATGTCTGTCTGTTGCAAGTGTGTGTATATATATATATATATATATATATATATATATATATATGTGTGTGTGTGTGTGTGTGTGTGTGTGTGTGTGTGTGTGTGTGTGTGTGTAAGGAACCGATTAATTTGAATGATTAGTTCCACCTACTCAGTCTGTGTAAAATTACACAGACTCATTAGGAGGAATATGTCATTCAGATTAGTCAGTTCCTTACACACACACACACACACACACACACACACACACACACACACACACACACACACACAGAGACTCACACACTCACACACACGCACTCACACACACACACACACACACACACACACACACACACACACACTCATACACATAATCACACGAGACATACATCGTGTGGATAGTGGGAATGACAGCAGTGTAGAGTTAGGGAACTTACTATTGCTGCCTGTGGAAGGATGCAGGAATATTGTGGATATAGGATAGTGAGCCACAATTTGCAGCATTAGGTGGTTATTTTTTTGGGGGGATGGGGGGGGGGGGGGGAGGGGAAGGTTGAAAAAGTTTTGAGAAAGTAGAAAAGGGGAATAGGCAGTGCATGTGCATGTGAGAATGAAGGACATGTTGAAAGGTGAGTTCTCTCTGTGCAATGCAGAGAATCCAGTGTGCGTGGAAAGAATCCAGAAGGCCCAGGCAGTTACGCAGTCGTCAAAGTCCAGAACATCATGTTGGGCAGCACACTCAGCAACTCTTTCATCGAGCTGTCTCTTGGCCATGTGTTCTCAATTGAAACATTCTTTGATAGGATTGGTATGACATTTGAACACCAGGAGACTGCTAGCTGCTATTTCCTCTTTTTAGTTTCCAAATTTACTGATCAACCTTAAACATTAATCTTCACATTTCACATGAGGGATTTCTGAATGTTTATACAAACAGTTTTCGTCAGTTCTACATCAGTGCTTTCGGTGCACATAATTTGATATTCTACCAAAATAGGTGTGCAACTGTAGGCTTTTTGTTAACATATGTTGCACGATACAGTTTCTGGATTCTGCTGCCTCACAACTGCAATACTGCAGTTCCTGTATTATGAACTATGGTATGCAGAATTGGGAAGTTCATAATACATTATGCTTATTCATTTCTTGTGTGTTGTAACTTTATTTAAAACACATTTCAGTTATATGCTCTTCAGATATCTTGGCGGGATGTTGCTTCATGTGCATCCATTCATAAATTTTTGTTTGCCTGTTAGTAACAGTACTGTGGTCATGTATCTTATTGTACATATTTGATTTATTTGGATGGTATATAGAAAATAAAAAGTAAATGTAAAAATAAATATACCGTTTTGTACTTTTCTGGAAATAATATCCTGATGTGAGGTCCTTCCTACATAATATTACATTTAATTAATCCAAAGTTTTTGTAGCTCTTTGTCTGAGGTACATATTTCAAACTATTTGTGATGTACAAAACCTCCATCATATAGATATGGCATGTGTGTGATAGCCCTCCTTCACAGCACTAGTGTTCTGTTAATGTGTATACTAATCCAAAAAATACTATTATTAGTAAATTAGTAGACATACTTTATTGATTTGGATGGAAAACAGAAAACAAAAAGTGATAGAGAATATAAATATCTTGTCAAAAGAATGGGATTATATTTGACCCAAGAGAATGGTAATCCATACACAAAATAAAAAAAAAAAGAAAACTGGTGACAAACACCAAACAAAATCAAGACTGTTTGTCTCTCAAAGATTATTTTAAACCAGAGTCTTGTATAAATGAAGTGAATGGTTTCCTGTACTTGAAACTAAATAAATTCAGTTATTGCTTTTTAACTCAGTGCTTCAGCGAACTCATACCACTTGTATGTAGTATACTTAATAACTTCATTGTAAGGTGCGCATATTATCACTGTGTGAAGGTATTTAGCTCCCATTCATGGTTTTGGCTGCTCACGTTGCCTTAATGATAGACTTCTAAACGTCAGAACAGCTATTCCTACAGGCACATCTGGTATATAGCGAAGAGAAGTCTTTACAGAACTGACTTATACCTCATGTGAATTGTTCACGTCATGCAATAAAAATGAACACTTAAATGTCAATGAACATATTGCATAGTAAGGCATTCAGTATTGCAGTTTTGGGTATCCTATTTTCCAACTCGACTGTACATTGCTACAAAATTCTGTTTGTACGTCTCTCACCCTTAGTTGTGTGGGTTGTCACATTTACTATTTAGCGCCCCATTAGGTAGCTTTACTTCATTATTAGTAACTCTATAGCTGTCTGTTCAGTTAAAAATTAAAGACATTATGAAAAGTTATTGACATAGTTATACTGCTTATATTCCTTGATAACACTATACTTTTGAAGCCCCGTTCTCTGAAATTGATTAGAATTGTAATCTAGTAGTACAGTGGCAGAAATACCACTGTTGTTTTAAACTAGAGATTATTCACATTTATTAGTTTTGAAACATATAATAATGGTCATTAGCTTCTTCTATTAATTATTCTTATAGTTTGGATAGACCACATCAGCGACAACAGTGGCTGAACTCTAAACAGTGGCTATTTACTTACACAGCAGAGGTGCCTCTGATATTTTCAAACACAATATGTATACAAAACACCTTCTGAAGGAAAATAAAACTGATGGTCATATGTAGTTCTCAAAGTGAGCCACCAATAGAAATGGAAAATGCTTATCTAAGGAGTAGAGATAGAAAATGGAGTTATTCCACTTTCAACCTCACCTGCACAGTAGAAGCATATGGCTTCTACTCCCTCTCCTCATACCCAAGAGTAGTGAGTCTACAGTTCCAGACACAAAATGGTGCATTTAAAAGAGTGTTTAGGAAATTACTGTTGATCATTTTTGCATTGTAGATATCTCTAGTACTGTCCTCTCCCATAGACACTGTATCTTCTACAGAAGATACAGGATGTAACAGTTTTTGTATAGTTTCTTATGAGTGGTTTGTCAAAGGTCGGTCTAGGCATAATGTACAGAGGAGGCAAGGACCAAGGAAAACTCACAATGGTGCATCCATATCCCTGTACCAAGAGGAATTTCAAACATTTGTTAAAACTAAAGATTTATTACACTTTTATAATTTTTTACATGCAAGCACAAGAATTTAAAACAAAAAATAAAAAGGTAGAAAAATATAAAATTAAAATATTTCACAATAATCATTATATCCAGTCAGTCAAATTCAAAAACACAAAATTAAAAATCATTCACAAGAACCATTTATTTACACGACAATAAATCCTTGTAAATTTTCTAATTTCTTTTATGCTCCTGTAAAATTACCCTTTTCTTTTTAAATCATAAGCTAATCCTCTAAACAAAGCCCATGAGTAATCCATAAGTATTAAATAACAATCTTTGAAGAGTAAATAAATATTCAATACTTATAATACAATCAAATGCCATGACAGTGGCTCAGACAACTACAAAATCGAATACTGCCCCCAAGTAAGGTATTTTCCTATGATCAAACCTCAGTCAACATAATCTATTGGCCTTAGTCCGCTGTGAGCCTAGTATTGCTGCTAAGGCTCCCCAGTCAGTGCCAACTGACATCAGATTACTTCAAAGTCAAACATTAGTCACTGCAAGTTACAAGATAATGAAAATGACAGCATTGACAAAGATTACCTCATTTTGAATTCACTCCTCATACTAATCACATTACGCTGTTGATAATCAGGTAACCTTTTCACTGCTACAGGCATGTACACTGTACACAGTTCATGCTGGGTGTGGCTTTGTGGTCAGCCTATAATACTGCCTTGAGCTGGGAGACTTGTTCCAGCCGCTACCCATGGACTGGTCCTGTTGCATGACCCACTCCCTTGTGTTGAATATTTCTGGAGTGCTCAGCATGACATCTTCATCTGCCACTCTGGGTTTCACCACTTTTGATACATGATAGATACGGTTCCTCCAACAACTAAAGTTTTTCTTTTTAAAGGTCTTGTAGAAATGAAATACTGCACAGACAAAAATATAGGTATGTCAACACTGTTTCACGAATAAAAACCGCAACTTTATTTAGTTTTTAGAAGGATTTTAGTAGCATATGACGAAAGTAATGAGTCGCTTGAGATTCACCTCAGTAACTTAGTGATCTTTCATAGTTACTCTTCCATAATACATGTTGTCCTCTATATATTCGTCACTGTATTAACTCAAGGAAAGTATGAATCTTTCTCTGATATTTTGTTAATCTATTGGCAGTAACTGCAACTGCAGTGATAACAAGTGGCAGCTCGTGGGTACACATTCTGTGTGTTCACAAATTTTTTGATTCAGAAAGATTTGAGAGTGGGAAATTAATAGCATGTTTATGCTTGTCAACAAGTTTATACAATTACAGTCATTGCCAATAATAACAACAGTAATAATAATAATAAAATGCTTAGTTTATCTGACAAAAGAAAGAATCGTTTTTGTGAAATTTTATTGTCATTACATAATTAAGTACAGTTTAGGGCAATAAGGAAATAATGTGCAAGCTTTCGCAACTCTCCATTTTGTGCTTATTTGTAAGTGGGAGGTTTCATGCTTTTCCATTTTTTTGGATAAATATACAAATCTCTAAATGATGTATCAGTTCACGAAATTACCTCCGGGCTGAAAATCAGATAATTTTACGCAGCACCCACACAACAAGTTGTGATAACTGTACGCAGCCTTGTTAAATGTTCACTTTTATTCACTCCCATTTGATTTCGTCACTCTCTCAATCAAAGGCTCTGTTCTCGGAGTCCCTAGTTGCTTTGTGGCTAACTTTTCTGCTCCCAGAATGAGATTTTCACTCTGCAGCAGAATGTGCACTGACATGAAACTTCGTGGCAGACTAAAGCTGTGTGCTGGAGTGAGACTCGAACTCGGGACCATTGTCTTTCACGGGAAAGCTCTCTACTGACTGAGCGACCTAAGCACGACTCACGGCTCGCCCTCACACCTTTACTTTTCTGTTAGCATTTAAAATAGGTTCAACACAGTTCATGTTTACACTGTGCATGAAAGCTGATTCTCGCACAGTAAACCATCAACTCCAAACACAAAGCGCCGTTTGTGGAAATCTTTAAACTCAAGTACTAATGTCTACCAACATGGTCACTTGACTAGAATACAAATGAGGCTATGAGATCCATAAAGACCTAAAGCACACTGGTGTGAATATCAGTGAATATCAGAGAAACCACTGGTACAGCTTTTCGTGAATTTTCATATATACAGTGTGGGCCCACAGCGGAGATAAACCTGATTCATCATAAGATCAACAGATTTCAGAAATATGAATAAATGCTACAACCATACTATTTATGGTGATGTGCTTGAAGCCCTCATGATTCTCACAGAGGAAAATAGCCATCACACCCCCCTCAGATTTAGTCTAAAAGGGCCCAGTGGACAGCCAGTAAAAAACTGAACACAGATCAGGCATGAAAACAGTAAGAAGGTGTACTGAACTGTGAAAAAAAAAGCAAAATAAAAACAGTGAATGTTCCAACCTCAGGAAGTAGAGCATCGGCTACAGGCCAAGAGAGTAATGGGACAAAGTTCATTTCAGTCCATTTTGTTAGTGCAGGTTCCCTACATAATGGGCAAGTATGCACTCAGGGGCAAACCTATTGTTCGCCTTTAACTGGCAGGTACTTAAACTATTGTTTTCCTTTGATTGATGGGTACTTGACCTATTGCTCTCCTTTGATTGACAGGTACTTATCCTATTATTCTCCTTTGATTGACAGCTCCTAAACTTATTGCTCTGCCAAAAGGTACATTCCTTTTGATTAATAGGCACTTAACCTATTGTTCCCCTGGTCCAGTCCCCCCCCCCTCAACTCCAACCCACCCCCTCCCTCTAGCTGCAACAGGTGCACTTACAGGTCTGAGTTATTGGAGAACCCCTCCCACTCTTATCGATTTAATTGACTAGTTAATTAAATTGATCAATTATTAAACCTCTCCCCCTCTGGTAAGCGCACCTTCCTCACAGAAATTGGCAGAAAAAAAGACTCAGCTGATCATTCATTTTGAGGGAAATTGATTGCTGCATATGGAATATTGTTTAAAAAATTTAAACAATGTGTCGAATATTGTTTACTTAAAAAGTTTTAATGGATTGAAGGCAGCGTATGGCATATATATGGAAACTAGTGTAGAGGAAGGATCTCATAACAGGAAATTCAAGGGTGTACTGTTTACTTATTTAAAAAAAATCAGTTTGTGAGGTTGGATTTCTCTTGCTCATCATTCTCTGCTGTTTGGAAACATGTAGGTCTTGTAAGAAGTGATTGCATGGGGCAAACATGTTGCATAACCTAATGTTCAGCACTGTACTCTGGATGTCTTAACCTAGTACTGTAGAACAAGAGCAAACAGGTGCTTTTTCATTCATTACTTTAATGTTCGGCTCTT
The DNA here is from genome assembly GCF_023864345.2 of Schistocerca serialis cubense. Taxonomy (NCBI): domain Eukaryota; kingdom Metazoa; phylum Arthropoda; class Insecta; order Orthoptera; family Acrididae; genus Schistocerca; species Schistocerca serialis. Next base: position 532,044,399 of record NC_064640.1, read on the forward strand.
TGTCAGCACTTAACGTATTGTTCTGTTAAGTGGTTTTCCATATCACCCCAATTTCCTTAAACTATTGTACCACGTTTGATACCAAATTAAGCAATTAGTTATGTCCTCCTACCATTTTCTGGTAGACTTTCCGAATTTCACATGCTTGCGAACGACATTTCTGTTGCATTCTTCTTTGTCAGCCACCCCCTTAAACTATTGTGCTGCATTTAACATAAAAATTATGGAAATTCACCTGTTGTTCTGCACTTAACCTGCTATTCTGATCCATGTCACCCAGTCAAGCACACCCTCCCCTTAACTGTTGTACAGCTAGCATCACGTTGCTATAAAAAATTATGCAAATTAATTAAATCAATATTCTTCACATGTATGGGGTAGTTTTTCTAAATTCACAGCATCCTATTGGTTGGTGAAATCGATGGAATATAGTTTAAACAAAAGATCGCTAGCAAAAAACACATCCCACCACCAGACACCGTCGCCGGAGTCCAGCTGCACCAGCAGTGCTCGCAAAGTATGGATGCGGTCATCAGCTGTCAGTTCGAGTCCCACAAGGATGAGGCAGCGGCATCTCTTTCGTACTTGACACCTGAGAAACTCCTGTCGAAATACGTGTTCACCTAGTTACCATTGCTGCCATGATGATTCGTAGCTGCAGTGTGGGCTCTGCACAGAGAGAGATGTTCCAATGTTTCCCAGAATAGCACAGGATACATTGTTCCTAGCGATCCTAACGGGACAGCCTGTTCATCACTGAATTTACCTGCCAAACTGCTGCTGCTGCCAGTATGGGAGCACCGTCCGCCATTGTTTTCTGCAGACGAGACTTCCAGCGGTAAAACTATTTTGTACAGACCGCTACATTGCACTGACAGTTAAATCCTGCAAAAGTTGTCTACAGTTCATCAAATAAATATGAGACTCACAAGAATATTGGGAACCAGGAACATATTTACCAGTGTAACTAGAATTAAATATTAAGATCGCTGCTGTAGTCTGACACCGATCGATGTACAGGTAATGTCTCCTCTTGACAGCTGTGGTTCTGGAACAAATCTCCATATCTATAGCGCACATAATTTTCCATGTAAAAATCTCTCTCATACCCTTGCAGTTATCGACGCGCTGAATCTATACATCCCTCACGGTAGGACACACATTCATTTTCTCTGGTCATGCCACAATATAAGCCACAGTAACATTACACTGCAATATATAAACTTTTCACACAAACAGAACAGTCATCTTTTACATCTCTACAGCGTCCCAAAAAATTATGCCTACACTCACACCAGTTATATGTCTCGATTCTCCTCAGTCCTTGGAAATTACCTGACAAAGTCTTCGAAACAGAACAGTCATCTTTTACATCTCTACAGCGTCCAAAAAAATTATGCCTACACTCACACCAGTTATATGTCTCGATTCTCCTCAGTCCTTGGAAATTACCTGACAAAGTCTTCGAATCAGCGCTTCTGGAAGGTGCTACATCCTGCCGAGATTCTCTCAAACAAGTGCTATGAACGACAGGCGTCCAGCACTATGTGATAATGAATACCGCACCCGCAGACGTCATGCTCAGAAAGACATGACAAATGCATGTTGGTGTACTGTAATCAACATCACTATCGATAAAACAACAAGGAAAATGTTGAGGGGTGCCCATGAGTGGACGTATCGTTACAGCCATATTGCCCATCCTATTTGTGCACTATGGCAGGTCCAATTGAACACTTGAATTGCTGTATAGGGGAGCTGTTTACAAAATGCATCTGTCACCACTTACTTTTGCATACTCCTCAGTGCATTGAAATCAGAATTCACCATGTCCAATCTATCCTTCTATTACGACCAGACATACGTTTTTTGTTTTTGTTTTTTGTTTTTACGTGAATAGCAGTTTAATTACTTCCCATATGTCGGAATATAAGCCACGATACCTTTACATTCAAGCAGCAGCATGTGCACCAACAATTAATCGTTGCAAAGTGGCCCACAGATCGTCCAATACAGAAAGACTCTTACTGAACGACACTGCTCCGCTACTAATGACAGGTGTTGAATATTAGAGTGTGAAACCGATCTCCAACCCAGAAATATATCGCTGTGTACTGTGTTGATGTAGTAAAAATACAAATTCTATCCTGCGCCATACACATCCGCAGACTCTGGGATTAGAAGAACATATGTAATTTTGCATGGTTTTCTAGAATATTATAGCATTTTCTCATTACTTCTCAATATCAAGCATGCAGCAGCATCCTAACAATCCCTCGCACAACATTATTCCAAAAACATAGACTGGAAACTATTTCTCTACAAAACCGAAACCTTAGCAAGGTGGAGCATGCTGTAAACCACTGAGTAACTAGAGACGTATCTCATCTGTGAAGACCTTTACGTGAGAATTCGAAAAAATGGAAGAAACTGATATATCCACTCACGAAAACTGATGTTCGTGATGTAACAGATTACAAATCATATTTATAATTTTAAAAGTCAACTAAGGTGTTTCTCATGTCTAGAAAACCAGCAAACATGTCTTCCACCTCTCTTTCACCTGCTAGATGCACACACCACAATCGATGTTCCCTCAACTAAATAAAGGCGCGAAATGTGCAGGAGCAGTCAACAGAATAATTTACAAGGGAGGGAATAACGGTGCAGCACAAACACATGTCCATGTGGAATCTTCTGAAATTTCCACACGATCACGAAAGCTATCCAACACATACTAAATATTAGTTCACTATTGGTCCATCTAGAGGACAATGCCTAGAGTTCAACACGGTAAAGTCAGCAACATTTCAACACTGCAACAGGCCTCTCCATTTGGATGGCTCTTACTGTTAATGGGAAACGTGAATCATTCCCACCACAGGTCACCGGTCGCCGCATGCCAAGCACAAACAGACATAATCATCATAGGAAAAAAAGAACGGTCTTATATATATTTTATTCTCGTACTTACAACTGAATGTTACGATTGCGGTCTCAGTTGAATGACATTCGGCAATGAGTGTAGTATCGAAAATACACCCTGTTGACGGCTGTGACTCTGGAAATAGTAATATCGGTACCGTTCTTATGACTTGACATACTCTTCTCTTTGCTATCACAGTACTCCATGTCAAATCCATACCATCCTTACAACTGGGCATAGTCATTTCCTTTGCACATGTTGATAATACTTCATCAGTAACTGATTGCAGGCGATACAAAATAATACTGGCCTAAAATCAATGATGGGTGGACATGTCTCAAAAGCTTTTCTTGCTAGTGCTACCACAGTGTCTTGGGAAGAGAGGCATGATTGTCTTACAGACCGCTGTATGTTAAATAAAACACAATCATATTACCATCACAAGCTATACCGGCTTTATAAATCCACATATGACATTACCTACAAATGACGTGGTTTTTCCAGACAAATACCAAGACACTCAGTATAAAAAGTGATTGCCAGAGTGTATATTATCAGATCTGCAGTGTGGTTATGTGTCACAGATGGTGCACCCTTGTAATAAAATTACCGAATTTTGAAAGTGATCGGCTGAGTGTGGTATGAACCAGCTATCTGCAACTCCTTCACACCGCCTCCACTACATATTTCTGCAGTATTTGTAACGTATTCTATCTCGATGCCACATCATAGGTTCTGCGATATATCCACTGAGTTATAGACGATGATTGATTGAGAAGGATCGCAAACAGTAGTAGATGGTGTGATGATTGAGGTCGTAAGAAATGTACACTAGCTTTTCAGATCTCTAGTGCTACGCTTTCAGTAGAAATGATAACTATGATTTGGAATCAAGTCTTTCTATTCAACAACATACCTGCGTTGGATACTATGGAGAAGTCCTTTAATGATTACAGCCACTAGTGAATCATATTTCTGGCACTCTCATATCTAGAAACGAGCCACCTTCATCGAACGTATCTGATACAGTTAAATTCCAACATGGTTTTAGGTAGCCCCTATGAATTTTGCAACTACCCCTCAGTCTCTATGCTACCGACCCTGCAGCTTTCGCCATGTGATTATTCCAATATAAGTCGCAACTGAGTACAAGTTAGAGAAAGATATATCTACCACCTTCTACAACGCGTGTAGAAACAGGCCAAGCTGAGTTACTGCGACAGAACTGTGTTTTGACCATTCGACGGAAATGAAGCCGGCTCCTGCAACACGAGGTAGTATAAAAGACAGTATGGGAACTGGGGGAAAGACATGGATTTTGCTACTGCATTGAGGTGCTTCAGCAAACTGCAAACAAATACTACATACGTGCTGGCACTGAGCACATGTAACGATCCAATTAATTTTACAGCTATCGATCCACTGCACAGACCAGTTTTATGTTTTATGTTTCATGACCTGTACTGTTGGAGGATGACCGTATCCCACAGACTATGCTGGAAGTCGCTAGAGACACTCCCTGTGACCTTGCGTCGCTGTTTGGAACATTGTTTTTTTCTGCTGTAACATGATTTCTACACTGCCATACATTTTGTTTTACTACCATGACTTTGAGGTCTGTGACAGATTCTAAACTGACATTAACACGTTCTGATCCACTGCCTGTTGCAGAAAACTAGAAGTCATGTTGCTACTGCGGCTAAAATAACACACCTGACACAGGATGATTTTAAGTAAAAGAGAGTTACAATATAAGGAAACTGGAAGAGTTTCTCGGCATTTGGAGACTTTCCCAACTGCTGTCCGAAAGTGACTGGCAACCTCTACATTGAAACTCATCTGTCACAGTGAGGGAATAGCTGATAGTTCTGCATTCCGTTTCAACTGATTCCTCTCATTGTAGTCATGTACATGATCGCCATTTCAGTGCTATCCATCTCAAGAAGGTGTTGTCCCTCCACCAAAACTCTTTCTCTAATACAAACAAGCGATGTCAGTCAATCATTATGTGGTAACCAACGGTGTCTGCAACACATGCACATACACAGATATACAGAAAACAGAGCAGTCGCTCTGCAAATGTGGAATATGCGGGGTGGAGGCGACTGGATACAATCAAGTACAGTGCTATACTATACCTTCCAATCAGTGCATTTGCGCTAGGTGTTGACAGCTGTACTACATTTACAAGCAATTTTAGAACATGGAATAAGAGGTTATGTCATGATTGCATGGGTAGAACTGACATAAAAAATCGATAGAATTGCGGAAAATAACGTATATATTGATGGAATATAGGCCTACACAGAAATGCAGGGAAATTGAGGAAGTACTTGAATGTCTTCTGTTTGGAGCAGAACAATTTGTACAAGGGAACAAGCATGTGACAGCAAGAGGTATCCGATAAAACATCGAAATAGAAGCCGAGGGAAACATGGAAACGGTCACTTTTTTTCCATTGAGCCAGTATTCTATTGCATGTCTATTGAGGAAACAGTGATATGCGTGAATTGACTATTGTATTTGGCGCTTTTCAGGAAGACAGAGAACCATCTGATTCTAAACTTACTTGCTTCTGCATTAAAGGATGACATAGAGTGGATGGATTGGTCAGTTGAGATGGAGTTGTAACGAGGTACGATTTTCCGTCAGGATACGTCTGATGTGTGACATAGCCTGCATTGTATACAACTGGTTGTTCTGTGTGGGTCTTAGAACAGTGTCTATTTGCGATCGTTAACAGTAAACCTCTCGGTCATCAGAGGACTTCCATTTCACATGTGATGAAATGTGACACATTCCTCTAAATGAACGATAATTTATGCGATGTACTCCATTCTCCTGTCGCATCTTACGCGTAAAATCGATACTTCAGTTTCATTACTAAGTTAGCGATAGGTGTATGTGAGACACTACCATCCCCTGTGTATACATCTGCTTGACAGATGTGCTCTTTACATAGTTAGAGGTGGCATGACTTGTAATTTCACATGTCGGATGCCGCTGGTATGCGTTTATCTGCTTCCTTGTAACAGGTAGTCTCCGTTGCTAACGAGCATTTTATATAGGACTGATGTGGGCATAGTATAATTGCTGAACTGTGATCAGATGTGGACAGTGGATGCTATACATTTCTGGAAAGCTATATTGGACATGTATCACACTGAGACACTGTTTTAAGGAAGTATTGTGCTCGTTTTACGGTTCGATACCATAGTTTATCGTAGAGAAACCTGCAAGAAGGATGTATGTCATACGCTGGAAATATATTCCACAGGACTGATAGGCCGCAAACTCAAGCAACCGAACATTATAGCCTGTTTTAAGTGCGTGTGTTTATGTTCTCTCTTACCAGTACTTTCAAGGCACTGATCCTAGACTCTAGAACAATACTTTACAGTTGATGGCGTAGTTGATTTACGTAAAATGCTTCGAACTCCATCCATCTGGAGCTCCATCACGCATAAAAATCTCCCGTTTCTTGTTCTTCTTAATCGTCTACTATTACATCACAACACTTTCAAATCTGTTACTATACACCGATGAGGGGTGCTAACCCCCTCGACATTGGTGCATCTGGAGAAATCTTATGTACCTGGATGGGCAAGGACTCGGCAACCTCCATTCATTCACGAGACATGGAATGTAGCAGTCTACTTCTGGTCTGTTGCAAATTAAATCAAATGGTTCAAATGGCTGTGAGCACTATGGGACTTAACTTCTGAGGTCATCAGTCCCCTAGAACATAGAACTACTTAAACCTAACTAACCTAAGGACGTCACATACATCCATGCCCGAGGCAGGATTCGAACCTGCGACTGTAGAGGTCGCGCGGTTCCAGACTCTAGCGCCTAGAACCGCTCGGCCACACAGGCCGGCAAATTAAATCAGTAATGGTGCTGCAGAGTGGGTTGGTCAATGACAGTGTAAGGGGGTCTTTCAGTCTCTAATTTTACCCTACGACTGCGAGAATACTCTGTGACCCCATCAGCACAGAGACAGATTGTAAATTAAGCACTATGCTCGAGGCGTTAGAAATACGTAAAGCGCTGCGTGGTACACTTTGATGATGTATACGTTCGACAATTAACAGTCATTGGACATACTGCACAGTCATCAATCTACATTTGCAATGATACTCGCAAAGTAGAGAGGGGGCGGTTTAGCTATGATACTGAAATTGGGAAATATGCTGTTGCAGCATTGCTCAGTGTTGAAATTACAGTAAAACTGCTAAAATTGTTTCCACTATCAACTGTGATGCTTATTATTAAAGTACATCAGTGGTGTCTTTACCACCCCATCCGTCCACTGATATGCTGTTGTTTACCACATAATGATTGACTGACATTGCTTCTTTGAGTTGGAGAAAGTGTTTTTGTGGAGGGATTACAACTTCTGGGGATGGATAGCAATCACGTACATTACTGCAATGTGAAGAATCAGTCGAAACGAAATGCAGAGCCATCAGCTATTCCGTCACTGTGACTGATGAGTTTCAATGTAGAAGTCGTCAGTCACTATCGGACAGCAGTTTGGAAACTCTCCACAACGATGACAAACTCTTCCAGTTTCCTTATGTTGTAACCGTCTTTTATTTAAAATCATCCTGTGTGTGTGTGTGTGGCGCATTATTTTAGCCACAGTAACAACATGATTTACACCATGCAACATCTAGTTTTCTGCTAGAGGCAATGGATCAGAACTTGTTAATGTCAGTTTAGAACCTGACGCAGACCTCTAAGCCGTGGCGGAAAAACAAAATGCATGGCAGTGTACACAGCATGTTACGGTAGAAGAAAACAATGTTTCAAACTACGACACAGGGTCACAGAAAGTGTCTCTTGCGGCTTACAGTATAGTCTGTTGGATGCGGTCATCCTGCTACAATACAGGTGATGAAACTTTAAACTGGTCTGTGCAGTGGATCAATACCTGTATTTTCAATAGGATCGTCATAAGTGCTCGATGCAAGCATGCATACGGCATTTGTTTTCGATCTATGGGAGGAGAGAGATGCGGTCAAATTCTTATCGAGTTCTCTATCGGATGAAGTTAGTGGAGCTTTTATAGTTCGTAATTTTTCTCTGGTGGATGGAACAGAATAACAATGATAGAATGTTGGGTGATTGGTGTGAATGGGCCCTGAGGGACATGGATCTCTGATGTAGTACCTGCATGTTGTTTAGAGAAGCACCGCAATGCAGTAGCAAAATCCACGTCCTTTCCCCAGTTCCCGTTCAGTATTTAATACTATCTCGTGTTGCAGCAGCATGCTTCGTTTCTGTTCAATGGTAAAACCACAGTTTTGTCACAGTAACTCAACTTGGCCTACAGGTTGTAAAAGGTGGTAGATATACCTTTCTCCAACTTGTACTCAGTTCCGACTTACATTGGAACAATCACATGCCCACAGCTACAGGGTCTGTAGCATAGAATCTGAGGGGTAGTTTCAAGATGCATAGGGGCTACCTAAAACCATGTTGGAATTTTACTGTAGCAGATATGTTCGAGAAAGGTGGCTCGTTTCGAGATATGAGAGTGCCAGAAATATGATTCACTAGTGGCTGTAATCATTAAAGGACTTCTCCATAGGATCCAATGCAGGTATGTGGTTGAATAGAAAGACTTGATTCCAAATCATAGACATCATTTCTACCGAATGCATAGCACTAGAGATATGAATAGCTAGTATACATGGCGCAGGATAGAAATTGTATGTTTACTACATTATCACAGTACGTGGTGATACATTGCTGGGTTGGAGATTGGTTTCACACTCCAATATTCAAGCACCTGTCCTCAGTCGCAGAGCAGAGTAATTCAGTAAGAGTCATTCCCTATTTGATGATCCGTGGGCCACTTTGCAACATTTAATTGGTGGTGCACAATCTGCTGTTTGAATGTAAAGGTATCGTGGCTTATGTTCTGACATACATTTGTGGGAAGTAATCAAACTACTATTCACATAAAAACAAAAAACAAAATATGTATGTCTATTCGTAATGAGAGGATAGATTGGACATTGTTAATTGTGATTTCAATGCACTCAGGAGTATATGCTAAAGTAAGCGGTGACAGATGCAATTCGGAAACAGCTGCACAATACAGCAATGCAAGTGTTCTATTCGACCTGCTATAGTATACAAACAGGATGGACAATATGGCTGTAACAGTACGTCCCCTCATGGACACCCCTAAGTGTACCCTCGCATTTTCCTTGTTGTTTTATCGATAGTGATGTTGGGGCCGGAGTGGCCGGGCGGTTAAAGGCGCTACAGTCTGGAACCGCACGACCGCTACGGTCGCAGGTTCGAATCCTGCCTCGGGCATGGATGTGTGTGATGTCCGTAGGTTAGTTAGGTTTAAGTAGTTCTAAGTTCTAGGGGACTTATGACCACAGCAGTTGAGTCCCATAGCGCTCAGAGCCATTTGACCCATTTTTGATAGTGATGTTGATTACAGTACACCAACATGCAAATTGTGGTGTCTTTCCGAGCATTACATCCACAGATGCGGTATTCATTATCACATAGTGCAGGACGCCTGTTGTTTATAGCACTTGTTTGAGAGAATCTTGGCATGATGCAGCACCTTCCAGAAGACTTTGTCAGATAATTTCCTAGGACAGAGGAGAATCGAGACGTATAGCCAGTGTGAGTGTAGGCGTATCATAATTTTTTCGGGCACTGTAAAGATGTAAAAGATGGCTGCACTGTTTGTGTAAAAAGTTTATATTTTGCAGTGTAATGTTGCTGTGGCTTATATTGTGGCATGACCAGAGAAAATGAATGTGTGTCCTATCGTGACAAATGTATAGATTCAACGCATTGATTACCGCAAGGGTATGAGAGAGATTTTTATGTGGAAAATTATGTGCATTATAGATACTGAGATTTGTTCCAGAACCACAGCTGTCAAGAGGAGACATTACCTGTACATCGATCAGTGTCAGACTGTAGCAGTAATCTTAATATTTAATTGTAGTTACACTGGTAAATAGTTCCTGGTTCCCAGTTTTCTTGTAAGTCGCATATTTATTTGATGAACTGTAGACAACTTTTGCAGGATTTAACTGTCGGTGCAATGTAGCGATCTCCACAAAATAATTTTAATACTGGAAGTCTCGTCTACAGAAAAAATGGCGGACAGTGATCCCTCACTGGTAGCAGCAGCAGTTTCGCAGGTAAATTCAGTGATGAACAGGCTGCCCCGTTAGGATCACTAGGAACAAAGAATCCTCTGCTATTCTGGGAAACATTGGAACATCTCTCTCTGTGCAGAGCCCACACTGCAGCTACACATCATTGTGCTAGCAATGGTAACTAGTTGAACACGTATTTCGACAGGAGTTTCACAGGTGTCAAGTATGAAAGAGATGCCGCTGCCTCATCCTTGTGGGACCCGAACCAACACCATTGCATTGCTTGGCAGCTGACGACTGCATCCACACTTCGCAGGCACTGCTGGTGCACCCAGACTCCGGCATCAGTGTTGGGTGGTTAGATGCGTTTTTTCCTTGCGATCTTTTGTGTAAACTATATTCCATCGATTTCACCAACCAATAGGATGCTGAAAATTAAGAAAAACTATCCCATACATGTGAAGAATATCGATTTAATTAATTTGCATAATTTTTTTATAGCAATGTGGTGCTAGCTGTACAACAGTTAAGGGGAGGGTGTGCTTGAGTGGGTGACATGGAGCAGAATAGGAGGTTAAGTGCAGAACAATTCATTACTTTGCATAACTTTTTATGTTAAATGCAGTGCAATAGTTTAAGGGGCTGGCTGACAATGTAGAATGCCCCAGAAATGTCGTTCACAAGCATGTGAAATTTGAAAAGTGTACCAGAAAATGGTGGGAGGACATAACTAATTGCTTAACTTGGTATAAAACGAGGTACAATATTTTAAGGAAATGGGGGTGACATGGAAAACCACTTAACAGAACAATACGTTAAGTGCTGACAAAGGGCCAAAGATGTAAAAAAATGAATGAAAAAGCACCAGTTTGCTTTTGTTCTACAGTAATAGGTTAAGACATCCAGAGTACAGTGCTGAACATTAGGTTACCGGTATGCTATATGCTTGCCCTGTGTAATTACTTCTTACAAGACCTACATGTTTCTAAACAGCAGAGAATGATGAGCAAGTGAAATCCGACCCCAAAAACTGAATTTTTTATAAATAAAAAATATACCCTTGACTTTCCTGTTATGAGCTCCTTCCTCTCCACTAATTTCCATGTATTTCATACACTGCCTTGAATCCATTAAAATTGTTTAAATAAACAATATTTGACACATTTTCTAAATAGTTTAAACAATCTTCGATACAGAACAATCCAATTCCCCCTAAATGACCAATCATTTGAATTTTTTTTCGTGCCTGTTTCCAGGAGGGAGGGTGGGAGTGGGGTTTACCAGAGGGGGAAAGATTAAATAATTGATCCGTTTAATTAAGTAGTCAATAAAAGTGATAAGAGTGAGATGGGTTCTCCAATAACTCAGACCTGAATGTGTACATGTAGCAGCAAGAGGGAGGGGGTGGGTTTGCGTTTCATGGGGGAACAATAGGTTAAGTGCCTGTCAATAAAAAGGTAGGATCCTTTTAGCAGAATAATAGTTTAAGGACCTGCCAGTCAAAGGAGAACAATAGGTTAAGTACCTGTCAATCAAAGGAAAACAATGCATTAAGTACCTGTCAATGAAAGGAAAACTATAGGTTAAGTACCTGTCAATCTAAGTTGAACAATAGGTCTGCCCCTGAGTGCATACATGCTTTTGGTGTAGGCAATGTGCACTAACAAAATTGACTGAAATGAACTTTGTCCCACTACTACTGGAGTGCCACAGCGTCGGGGTTAAGTGGCAATGGAGTCGGACTACATAGCGGATGGGTTTGTGTTCAAAGCTACATTGTGCATTACTTCTTCACAAAATTGTGAACTGTCTTCCTGGTAATTGATGTATGTGTTCGTTGTATTCAGATTTATGTCTGTGTCATGATATAACGTCCGTTTGCAACAGTGAGGTGTAAGGAAGAGACCTATACTGAAAGCTGATTCTATGCAACTGCTCTATCAGCAGTGGAAAGGAAGGGCTTCCGAATGGGAACCGGGAACATTCGATGACAAGACAAAAAGTCAACTGAATACTCCACCAGAAAACATGTCTGGTGTGTTACGCACGGCATTAGTGACAGTATGTGTGTCACATGACAGAAATCTCTTATCGACACACCTAGTTTGTACACCTGGTTGGTGAGTGGCATATGCTGCCTTGCCCAATTTAGGAGTTTGTATGAATGTGAATGTGATCACTCCCAAAGAAATGATGAAACATAATAGTTTGTGACATAAGCTGCAAAACATGAATGCAACAGCTTCACAATGATGAAGTTTTCCCTGTATTCTGTCAAAACATGTGTTTCTAACGTTTTTGAAGTTGCATTCCGTTTTGGAAGTTCTGACTCCTGAATTCCTTTTTGTAACATTGTTCACAGCCGTTTACTTGTTGTTTTCATTTCTGTGAGGTGTCTATGTGGTATCTCGCTTGCTCTCACTATTCACCACATTTACTTTCCAAGTAATGTATTCTTACCATGTGACTCATATTCTATAATCAACGTATAGTATGACAATTACCAAGACTACAGAAAGAGAACACACATTTCAGTGACAGGACTGATAGTTGATATTTTTATGAAAAAAATAATTTTAAAAAATTGGCATAAAAGAGTATCGAACACTTCTCATTTGCTTGACACTCCTACACTGTGACCACTTAACCACAACACCGTGGCTCCATTTGTGTGCTCGACATTGTACTTGTTAAGCTTGGACCGTTCACTGTTTCAATTTTGTTATTTTTTCACAGTTCAGTACACCTGCTTCTTGTTTTCATGCTTGATCTCTATTCAGTTTTTGACTGGACCCTGTGCTAACTTCAAAAACTTTGCGTCACCTTTTTTTTTTTTTGTATTTGCTACTACATATCAGCAGACTCGTCAGCTACGATGCTAAAATTCACTTCGTTCAAAATATCTGCCACCTCCTCTGTGTCAAACTTACCAATCACATTTTTTACAATAATTATGTAGCTTTAGTTCGACCTAAGTTAAATGACTTAGCAATTTCAGGGTCACTATAATTGGTCTCGCAGAGGGCATCTAGTTTAGATTCAAGTCTTAGACTAGAGTAACATTACATCTACATCTACATAGATATTCTGCAAGTCGCCGTACGGTGGATGGTGGAGGGTACTCTGTACTACTACTAGTTATTTCATGTCCGGTTCCACTCACAAGTAGAGCAAGGGAAAAAGGGCTATCTACATGCCTCCATATGAGCCCTAATTTCTCGTTTCTTATCTTCATGGTCCTTAAATGCAATGTATGTTGGTGGCAGTAGAGTCGTTCAGCAGTCAGCTTCAAATGCCGGCTCTCTAAATTTTCTCAAAATTTTTTCTTGGAAAGAATGTCGCCTTCCCTCCAGGGATTCCCATTTGGGTTCCCAAGCATTTCTGTTACCAATTATATGTTGTTCGAATTAACTGGTAATGAATCGAGCAGCCCATCTCTGAACTGCTTCCTTCAATTGGACCTGGTACATATCCCAAACACTCAAGCAGTACTCAAGAACAGGTCGCACCAGTATCCTATATGTGGTCCCCTTAACAGGTGAACCACTCTCTCCTAAATTGTTCCCAATAAACTGAAGTCGACCATTCGCCTTCCCTACTACAGTTCTCACACGCTCATTCCATCTCCTATTGCTTTGCAACGTTATGCCAAAATATTTAAACGACTTCAGTTCGTCGAACAGGACACTATTAATACTGTATTCGAACATCACAGGTTATATCTTCCTACTCGTCTGCATTAACTTATATTTTTCCACATCGAGGGCTAGCTGCCATTCACCACACCATCCGGAAATTTTGTCTAAGTCGTCTTGTATCTTACTACAATCACACAACTTCGACACCTTACTGTACACCATGCCATCATCAGCAAACAACCGCTGCCTATTCTGTTCCCCAAATCATTTATGTATGTATAACATTTCTCTGGGGCGCTATTGACGATACCCTTCATTCTATGAACATCAGCCATCGAGGACAACATACTATGTTCTATAATTTAAGAAGTATCCGTGCCACTCACATATCTCTGAACTTATTCCATATGCTCGTAACTTCGTTAACAGCCTGCAATGGGGCACCATATCAAACGCCTTCCGTAAATCTAGGAATATAGCTTCTGCCTGTTGCCCCTCACCTATAGTTCACAGTATATCATGTGAGAAAAGGGCAAGCTGAGTTTCGTACGAGTGATGCTTTCCAAAATCATGCTAATTCGTGCTCATAAACTTCTTAGTCTCAAGAAAGTGTATTATATTGCAACGGACAATGTCTTCAAGGATTCTGCAGCAAACAGAAGTCAGAGGTATTGGTCTGTAATTTTGTGGGTCCGTTCTTTTACCCTTCTTATATACTGCAGTCACCAACGCTTTTTTCCAGTCGCTTTGGACTTTGTGTTGGCCGACAGATTCACGATAAATCCAAGCTAGGTAAGGGGCTAATACGGAAGAGTACTCTTTATAAAATCAAACTGGGATTTCATCTGGACCTGGTGCTTTATTTGCTTTCGAATCTTTCAGTTGTTCCTCTATGCCAGGGATGCTTATTACTATGTCGTCCATACGGTTGTCTGTCCGATGGTCAGATGGCGCTATGTTTGTGCGATTCTCTTGTGTGAACGATTTCTTGAACGTGAAATTTAAAACTTCGGCTTTCGTTTTGCTATCTGCAGCTGCCACACGAGACCGGTCAACAAGGGACTGAATGGAAGCCTTATACCCGGTTGCCAATTTTACATAAGATCAGAGTTTTTTCGGGTTCCCTGCCAGATATTTTGCTAAGGTGTGACGCTGGTAGTTGTTGTATGTTTCGCGCATAGATCTTTTCTCAGATGCACGAACCTGTACTAACTCTCGCTTGTCGTCATTTGTATTTTCCCTTTTGAACCGAGAGTGCAACAGCCTCCACTTCCTCAGCATCCTCCGAATTTCGTTATTAAACCGTGGTGGGTCTTTTCTATGCTTTATCCATTTACCAGGACATAACTATATACACCACTGTTTACAGTCTGCTTAAACTTCGCCCATAATCCCTCTACATCCATCGTACTGGAACTAAGTTATGCCAATTCACCATGCGAGTGAGATGCTAATAACGGCTTATCTGCTCTACTAGCAGAAACACTCTCCTAGCCTGATTGACTTATTTATTAACTTTCGTAATCATAGTTGCTATAATGACATCATGATCGCTAATCCCTGCTTCTGTACTGACATTTGGCGTAAACAGGACACTGCCATATTTCAGCCACTCTCTCTTTTTCTTTCCTGCAGTCAATAGTTGTTGTATTGCTGTACCGAAACAAGGTTCTCTGAATTTGTCCAAACCCAAGACCCTTCTTAAGTATTTAGTGTTCAGCACCTTTTGCATGGCATTTCACCGCCAATAGTTCTGCTATAAAAAGAGAGCCCCACAACACACACAGCGCATGAATAACATCGTATTATCGGATCAGAGCCAACAACGGAATTCTGTTCTTTTCCCTACTTCTGTTTTTTGTGTAGCGGTATTGTTGAGCTTTTGTCCTTTTTTTCTGGATATGCACAGCTTTTTCTCTTGCCCGTTTCCTCACTTATGGAATCACGCATTTTGTTAAATAATAGTTCAGTCCTAATTTCCTACTGTAATACCCGTACAGGAGCTCACGATTAGTAATTGGACTGAAAGTGTGAATACACTAGCGAAAAGCCCGACACAACAGCAAGTGACAATAGTTATTTCTGCCTTAGATCTGATTGACTCTGTTATTGCAGGGCACGGTTTATATATTATCTCTGGGAATTATTTATATTCATGTCATTTCCCTGTGACAAGCAAGACAACGGAATTGTGTGTTTGGCTGGTATCTTTCAATGTAGTATTATACATCGTACAAGCGTTCAATTAATCGTATGTTCGCAAAATTATCGTATGAGTTGGCAACCTGACTGACAGAGACAAAATGCTACAGCCAACGAGTTAAAATGTTAACTCGTTGGCTGCGACGTTAAACAATAATTTCTCTGGAAGGGGATCAATCTGGCGCTATTTGTGGATGCTGTTGCCGCTATTGCTCGCGCTTTAGTGCAATCGGCATTTAATTAGTCTTGTACTTACACGAGAAAAATAATCGCTGGTATATGTCTACACAATTTTTATCACTATAATTTATTATTACGATTGACGTAAGTAATTCGTAAGTATTTTCTGTTCATGCAGTATAATATGAAACTTATTTAGTTAAGCAGTACTATTAATGAAACACCACAATGCTAATGCAAAGTTTTGTAAAGCCACTTGGAAACAAGTTTTCAGAATTTATTTATTTATTTATCTATTTTTTTTGTAACTATCCCCAAATAACGGTACATGCAATCTAAATATTTCCAGGTAAAGACTGAAATCAACAAGTTACGAAGCATTGGTCACTTAGAGTTGTAATCCAAAAAGAAAGGCCTAAATTTATCGCAGAGAAATTATGTAAGTACATTACTTTCAGTGACACATGTTACTGCAAAAATTCAAAGCTATGAATGATTTTTTTAAAATTTTTCTTCGCAATTTCTCATAACCTATTCTACAACCTAATTCCTGTCATTATTATCGCTAAAAATTTTAGTTGAGGTCTAAGGCATGGAAATTATGCTAACTTTACCCCTGTATTGGTATCGAAAAATCCGAGCGAATCCATCTGCTCTTTGTTCCACATTTGTTGTAATTTCATTGAATTGTACTGCATACTTGTGCAGTACTGAAAATTCAAGTTATGTAAAGTTAACGTTTTTGATGCACAGTATGGTTGTTTATACTGAGCCTCTCAAGATGTCAGAGCCATTGCAGAAATAGAAACTCCAGTTTTTCGATTTATCAAAAAAGTAATACAGAAAATATAATTCCGTTACACCTGTAAATTAAAGTACATCATAAGGCAATGGTTCTGCTTGAGTACATAAACGTTTAAAGAAATGTTGAGAAAAACAAGGGTAGTCTGAAGACTTCTTTAGCGAAGGAAATGACACTGTCATGGCTGCCATTTAAGTTTATAGGAGTTCCTTTAGTGACCCTTCATTGGACTATTTCTTTTACGTACCATAAAGTAATCGATATGGTTCACAAAGTGTACAAATTTGTGAGGAATTTACAAATATAAATGTTTATAAACGGATAGAGAAACGAATACTGCTGGTAGGGGTAAAAACAAAATTTCATGAATAGAAGCCATTTTGAAAATTGTAGCGGTCACAATGGAAAGAATCAACAACAACTGAAATGAAAGAAAAACATTTATGTGTAATGACGATCAGCATCTACACATAATAATAATAATTCTTTTCCTCCACCTACTCTGCCTGCTGTATATTCTTTCCAGAAAATATTTCGCTTCAGTTCTTTTATTCACTACCGTAAAGTGGAATCACTTTGCTCCACTTTTGAACGGTTCTTCAAACAAGTTCATATAATATATAGTAGTTTTGTAAAATAGCCTTTGAAACTGAGGAAAGTTTATTCTAGAGCAACGTAAAAACCATCTAGTAACATAGAAAGACATCCAAATAGAAAGACATTCAAGATTAGCTTTTGAAATTTTATAACGTTTTAAAAGTTGGAGTAAAGTAGTCCCTGCGTTGGGTTTCTTTGCTCTGCATATTATAAACATTATTGTACGATTGTATAATAGCTTGGGGCAATATATATTATACCTTCAATTAAATTCTCCTATATGTGAAAAAGTATATCTTTATTTACAGGTAATTTCTAATTATGAAAAGATGGCGTCATGATATTTATGGTTGCACCATCTTTGCTAAAACTTCCTATAACACGACGATAATATTCATTTTCATACTGTATACCTACAAACACACGAGTCTGCTTGCTGATTGGTGTTAGTTTTTTCTATGGTTTTGATAGAGGCACTTCATTCTCTATTCACTTCCATTTGATTTCTTCTGTGTGTTTCCCAGTCTTCTTCCGAACTTCCACCAAGAATTTGTTCTCTTAGTAGGTCATCCCTCGCTATAATAATCAAACACTGTTTAGATTTTTCTCTTCTTCGGTTGTTTACTAGTACCTGGCACTGCTTTAGAAACATTTTGTGACATTTCCAGCAAGTACCATTTCTCATGGATTTCAGGCATTCTTTCACATGCTCTATCTTCTATTTACACGAAGTGACATAATCTCCTAGCATTACTCATTTTCAGCATAACACAATCCATCCCAAAATGAATTAGGTCTAAAACAAAGTAATGAAAACACTGGGGAGCCACTTTGATCCACTTTCTCAGTGGTACAAAGTTGCCTCATTTTATCAGAAAATAAACTTCACCGATGCTTTCGATTCTATAGCCATAAATGATGTGTTGATTACGACTCTGTATGATTAGACAATAACGAATTTCTACACATAAATGCATGTTATTTGTCTTCAGTTTCAGTAGTTTTCCATTAGCAAAATAACACTTTATCCTGACAAAAATTATCTAAGAAGTACAGTAGTAAAGATGTCGTTAATGGAAAATATCCATGATAGCGAGTGACAAAATAATTCCATTATATGGGATAATGGAAACTGTTAACTGCAGGACAGAACATAAAACATTCGGAAATGTTTATTAGAATACGTGCTAGGCAGGACTGAATCTTTTTTCAAAAGGTGGAGAGAAGCAACTCCTGCAGAGACAAAGAAGCCTTGCTGTACACTTGTCTTTCCTTCTGTGTACTATTCTATTCGTTACTCTTCTTTTACCCTTGATGCATAACATGCTTATTGTATTTCCTCAGTTTTATATCACTTGGAGCATGGAAAGTTATGTAGTTACGTTATTAGTACAGCATTGATTCTCAAGTACCAGTACTGGTACTTCTTTAGCTGAAGTACCTCATTCTAATAAATACTACTATGATGAATGTTAAAGTTTAATCTTACTGCTAGGAGAAATCAAAGATATTTTACAATGATTCTGAACTTGTTGGAAAAACAGTATCAGTACTGCAATATAATTAATTTACTGGATTTGAGAAAAAACTCATTTATTATACAAATTAAACAAATACTTAGTATTAATATCAGGAGTTTTTATTTTATGCATTTACATTGTTTTGCTTGTTACCTCTCTTAAAGTGAAACATAGACTGTAAAAAACCCTATTTACATCCAATAAGTTTTCGACATACAAGTGTTAAATTATTGTAATTATAATGTCTATGAGGGATCCATTAGGCAACGACCTTGCCGCAGTAGATACACCGGTTCCCGTGCGATCAGCAAAGTTAAGCGCTGTCGGGCGTGGTCGCACTTGGATGGGTGACCATCCAGGTCGCCATGCGCTGTTGCCATTTTTGGGGGGCACTCAGCCTAGTGATGCCCATTGAGGAGCTACTCGACTGAACAGTAGCGGCTTCGGTCAAGAATACCGTCTTACGACCGGGAAAGTGGTGTGCTGGCCCTACACCCCTGCTCCACTGGTGATGACACGGCGGGCAGATGATCCCCGTAGGCCACTTGTGGCCTGAAGACAGAGTGCTTTTATGAGGGATCCATTAAATGTCAACTGTGTAGCCTACATCAGGATTTCTTTGGTGGAAACTTACGTGTCATTTAATGACCTATCCTTTGTATAGTGACTTATAGTGCCACTTATCAGAACTATTAAAATGCGGAAAATGGTAGGGGAGATTGCGGTTACCTGAACCTCAGGTTAACTGGACCATCACAATAATTAACAATTTAAGAGGGAAATTTATTTTTTCGTACCATAAAGTCATTTCCTTAGGCTGGAAGTACCGTCTGACTGGGAATACCATTTGAACTTAGAGATGCATACAAAAATGCGAAATTGTTTCTTACCATCTAATAGTTCTCCTAAAATTTTAATCAGCAATAATACACAATTCTGTTTCTCAGCAAAATTAACTGTTTATTGCTTTTTGATACACCATGAAATGTAAGCTGTGCATGGGGCCATTTTCACACTATTTTGGAGATTTTTGGTAAGATAAAGGTGAGGTTAACTGGGCCAATAAAATGTTGGGTTAGATGGATTGGTTCATTTAACACCATGAATATAGTGAGTAACTTCATAGACAAACCTGCTAGTGCACCCTGGATTACCGTATAAGACATTGCAGTCTTGTAGGGTTAGTATAACCTTTGGCTTTTATTGTTGGAAACATCTTGAAAAGCTTTAGTGTTATCAATATTAAACCTTTCAATTCATACATATTTATTTACCTGGATTTGTTTTCATCAAATACATTGGACAGACCTCCACCAATTCAACAATAAACAGCTGATGACTCACTGGCAAAGAGTGGGAGATGGAAATGTGGAGAATATTGCAAATAGGCAAAATCAGCAGCCAGAAATTACAGATTCTGCACAGGTTTGTCCATATGCTAAGACTGGTGCAAGGAAACCATCAAGAGGTAAAACTAAAAGAAAATCAACTGTCCTTACCAATACGTCCAGTTAAACAGTAGTGAGATAATGCAGAAAAAGGTAGAAGGACAAAACAGTTGCTGAGAAAACATATATTCAACGAAGTAAAGCCTTAGGTCAAATGCCAAATACCGGAAGAGAGCATTACCAAATCTCAGGATACTGATTATGTCCAGTACATTGATTCCTCTGATACCGACAAGTCCAGAAGTGGTGATGTAATGATTACCTTTATTACCAGGTCTGTGTCATTCACCAGCCCTGGCTGGAGAGACAGCGTCAAGTTTACAATAATATTATTACAGTAAACTAACAAAATACTACAATTAAAACAATGATATTTATGTGAGTACCATAAAAAATAAATTTAAGAATTAGATTTCAAAATAACATACAATAATAAGGTGTTCATGTAGTAAAATGCCAGAGTTGCTGTTGTTTTCATTGGCACTGAGTTGCAGCTCAGTCAGACACTGTTCTGTTGCTGGAAAAGTATTCTTCTGTACTGTAAAAAAGTTGCTCTTTTAGCATACACTAAGCTTTAGTCCCCCCCCCCCCCTCCCCGCCAAACCCCCATGAACCATGGATCTTGTCATTGGTGGGGAGGCTTGTGTGCCTCAACGACATCGATAGCCCTACCGTAGGTGCAACCACAACGGAGGGGTATCTGTTGAGAGGCCAGACAAACGTGTGGTTCCTGAAGAGGGGCAGCAGCCTTTTAAGTAGTTGCAGGGGCAACAGTTGGGATGATTGACTGATCTGGCCTTGTAACACTAACCAAAACGGCCTTGCTGTTGTGGTACTGCGAACGGCTGAAAGCAAGGGGAAACTACAGCCATAATTTTTCCCGAGGGCGTGCAGCTTTACTTTATGACTAAATGATGATGACGTCCTCTTGGGTAAAATATTCCGGAGGTAAAATAGTCCCCCATTCGGATCTCTGGGTGGGGACTACTCAGGAGGACATCATTATCAGGAGAAAGAAAACTGGTGTTCTGCGGATCGGAGCGTGGAATATCAGATCCCTTAATCGGGTGGGTAGGTTAGAATATTTAAAAAGGGAAATAGATAGGTTAAAGTTAGATATAGTGGGAATTAGTGAAGTTTGGTGGCAGGAGGAACAAGACTTTTGGTCAGGTGAATACAGGGTTATAAATACAAAATCAAAAAGTGGTAATGCAGGAGTAGGTTTAATAATGAATAAAAAAATAGGAATGGGGGTAAGCTACTAAAAACAGCATAGTGAATGTATTATTGTGGCCAAGATAGACACGAATCCCACGCCTACTACAGTAGTACAAGTTTATATGCCAACTAGCTCTGCAGATGATGAAGAACTTGATGACATGTATGATGAGATAAAAGAAATTATTCAGGCAGTGAAGGGAGATGAAAATTAATAGTCATGGGGACTGGAATTCGACAGTAGGGAAAGGAAGAGAAGGAAACATAGTAGGTGAATATGGTTTGGCGCTAAGAAATGAAAGAGGAAGCCGCCTGGTAGAATTTTGCACAGAGCATAACTTATTCATAGCCAACACTCGGTTCAAGAATCATGAAAGGAGGTTGTATACATGGAAGAACCCTGGAGATACTAGAAGGCTTCAGATAGATTATAATGGTAAGACAGAGATTTAGGAACCAGGTTCTAAACTGTAAGACATTTCCAGGGGCAGATGTGGACTCTGACCACAATCTATTGGTTATGAACTGTAGATTAAAACGGAAGAAACTGCAAAAAGGTGGGAATTTAAGGAGATGGGACCTGGATAAACTGAAAGAACCAGAGGTTGAACAGAGTTTCACGGAGCGCATAAGGGAACAATTGACTGGAATGGGGGAAAGAAATACAGTAGAAGAAGAATGGGTAGCTTTGAGGAATGAAATAGTGAAGGCAGCAGAGGATCAAGTAGGTAAAAAGACGAGGGCTAATAGAAATCCTTGGGTAACAGAAGAGATACTGAATTTAATTGATGAAAGGACAAAATACAAAAATGAAGCATGTGAAGCAAGCAAAAAGGAATACAAACGTCTCAACAATGAGATCAACAGGAAGTGCAAAATGGCTAAGCAGGGATGGCTAGAGGACAAATGTAAGGATGTAGAGGCTTATCTCACGAGGGGTAAGATAAGATACTGCCTACAGGAAAATTAAAGGGATCTTTGGAGAAAAGAGAACCACTTGTATGAATATCAAGAGCTCAGATGGAAACCCAGTTCCAAGCAAAGAAGGGAAAGCAGAAAGGTGGAAGGAATATATAGAGGGTCTATACAGGGGCGATTTACTTGAGGACAATATTATGGAAATGAAAGATGATGTAGATGAAGATGAAATGGTTGATATGATACTGCGTGAAGAGTTTGACAGAGCACTGAAAGACCTAAGTCGAAACAAGGCCCTGGGAGTAGACAGCATTCCATTAGAACTACTGACAGCCTTGGGAGAGCCAGTCCTGACAAAACTCTACCATCTGGTGAGCAAGATGTATGAGACAGGCGAAATTCTCTCAGACTTCAAAAAGAATATAATAATTCCAATCCCAAAGAAAGCAGGTGTTGACAGATATGAAAATTACCGAACTATCAGTTTAATAAGTCACAGCTGCAAAATACTAATGGGAATTCTTTACAGACGAATGGAAAAACTGGTAGAAGCCGACCTTGGGGAGGATCAGTTTGGATTTTGTAGAAATGTTGGAACACGTGAGGCAATACTGACCTTACGACTTATCTTAGAAGAAAGATTAAGGAAAGGCAAACCTATGTTCCTGGCATTTGTAGACTTAGAGAAAGCTTTTGACAATGTTGACTGGAATACTCTGTTTCAAATTCAGAAGGTGGCAGGGGTAAAATACGGGGAGCAAAAGGCTATTTACAATTTGTACAGAAAGCAGATGGTAGTTATAAGAGTCGAGGGACATGAAAGGGAAGCAGTGGTTGGGAAGGGAGTGAGACAGGGTTGTAGCCTCTCCCCAATGTTATTCAATCTGTATATTGAGCAAGCTGCAAAGGAAACAAAAGAAAAGTTCAGAGTAGGTATTAAAATTCATGGAGAAGAAATAAAAACTTTGAGGTTTGCCAATGACGTTGTAATTCTGTCAGAGACAGCAAAGAACTTGGAAGAGCAGTTTAACAGAATGGACAGTGTCTTGAATGGAGGGTATAAGATGAACATCAACAAAAGCAAAACGAGGATAATGGAATGTAGTCAAATTAAGTCGGGTGATGCTGAGGGAATTAGATTAGGAAATGAGACACTTAAAGTAGTAAAGGAGTTTTGCTATTTGGGGAGCAAAATAACGGATGACGGTCGAAGTAGAGGGGATATAAAATGTAGACTGGCAATGGCAAGGAAAGCGTTTCTGAAGAAGAGAAATTTGTTAACATCAACTATAGATTTAAGTGGCATGAAGTCGTTTGTGAAAGTATTTGTATGGAGTGTAGACATGTATGGCAGTGAAACGTGGACGATAAATAGTTTAGACGAGAAGAGAATAGAAGCTTTCAAATTGTGGTGCTACAGAAGAATGCTGAAGATTAGATGAGTAGATCACATAACTAATGAGGAGGTACTGAATAGAATTGGGGAGAAGAGGAGCTTGTGGCACAACTTGACTAGAAGAAGGGATCGGTTGGTAGCACATGTTCTGAGGCGTCAAGGGATCACCAATTTAGTACTGGAGGGCAGCGTGGAGGGTAAATATAATAGAGGGAGACCAAGAGATGAATACACTAAGCAGATTCAGAAGGATGTGGGCTGCAGTAGGTACTGGGAGATGAAAAAGCTTGCACAGGATAGAGTAACATGGGGAGCTGCATCAAATCAATCTCAGGACTGAAGACCACAACAAGAAGCTTTAGTTCTAAATTATTCAATTGGTAATGACTGAATATCCTTAGGTAGAGCATTAAAAACTTGTATTGCCACCACTGGGAAACTGTTCTGCATGTAGTTAATTTGCATCTTGGTCTGTTTATACTGTCTTTACAGTGAGTACTGTGTTGATGAACTTTATTTCTCTTTCTATATATCTCATGATTTGTCTTCGTGTGAACTAAGAAACTTAAAATTTATTATCTGAAAACAGAGTGCCTATTCTGGAAAAAATTCGTTTTACTTGAGTCAATGATCCTCATTGTTTTCTTTAGTAATAACGCTCATTCTTGCAGTCGGCAGAATGGCTCCACAGTAACAGCCCATAGCTGAAGTGGACGTGGAACATTGCATAGTACACTGTTAGTAGGTACTGCTGTGAAAATGCCCTTTTTAGTTTCGTCAAAAGTTGTAGAACCCACAAGAGTTTGAAACGTAAATGTTCGATGTGCTGTTGCCAGATTAACTTGGTATCAAAGAAAAAACCCAGAAGCCTAACAGCTGCTGTGTCACCCAGTGCTCCAGTATCACTTAGTGTGCATATCAGCCTCAGCATTTTGTCTTCATTAATTTTCTTCTTGTTCATGATGAACCAGGCCTTGTCCTAATTGAGAAGGATATCTACTTGATGAACAGCTTGAAATATGTTCCCCCCTTTTGAGGATGAAGTCATGTCATCTGCAAACTGCAAGGTGTGTCCATTGGAGCCTATGTTGTTAATGACAATTGGTAACAACTTGGGTGCTGTTATGAAACAGTGAAGAGGGGGACTTCATTGTAGTCAAACTAGAGCAGAAAACTGACATGAGAGGTCACTAATATGTTGCTCAAGTCTTTAAAATGTATGATGATGGCTATGAAGTAAAATATTTTGTTAGTGTTATTTCTACTACAAAACATGAAACTCAAGGAGAAGAAGAAACCTTTTATTGCTTGAAATTAAATAATTGCCATACTACCTAATCCAATACATGGCACTAACATTTACTACGAAAATATGATTTGTTTCTGGATTGATGTCACTAACTTCATTATGCACAAGTTTTGTTATTTCCATAATTTTTTTAGATTTATGTACATATAAAGGTATATTTAGAATTGTTAGTAATGTTATCACAATAACTTTTTTATTTAGGTCCCTGTAATTAATTTACTTAGCCGACAAAATGTATTGTCAAAGATATTTTCCAGTTCTGTAAAGCTTATGTTTTCCTCCATATTCATGAATAAAAGTTACATAACAACTAGAACCAAGATGCAACTACCTTCACAAAAAACCTTAAGTATAGCTTATCACTGTAAATTATCTCCAAATGTACAAAATGATGATGATGATGATTATTATTAAATCACTTACAACCAGAAAATTCATTGACATGTTGCAAGCTACATGAATGTTTTTTGGGCCTTCAAAAACTATTCTCAGGGCCAGGAGCTTGCTTGCTCTTTCATCTTTCTCACCATCTCCTTTGCAGACAAAGGCCAAGCTTTCGCTTTATATAATATAAACAGTACCTCAGTACTGTCAGTAGTGCAGTATACACAGTTATTTGCAACTTGTTTGATAAGTAAGAAATAAGTAAAGTTTGGAGTATAAAATAACTACCGATACATCTGAAGTCCATTTCATTTGTACCTGAAACACAAAAGTTGCAACAGATACACTTCCAGTCTCTATGTTGCACAGATTGCATCTATTTCATGTCTGTTGAGCACTATTAGTTTAAAATTAACCAAACATTGTAAAATTGTGGACTACTTCCTAACAACATAAATAATCTCTTTTCCTCGCTTCCATTAGCACACACACTTGACCAAACATACTCTCCATATTGCTGTGATATTTTCAGTTTGCATTCATGGTATTGCTCACATCTGTTTCTGGTGATATGTGTGTGTGTGTTTGCTACATTAAATTGTGTAGTAACAAAATAAATGGAAATCTACTATATATTTCAGTCATACCACTGCAAATGAAACAGATTATGAAATAAATTTGAAACGCCAGTATTAACAAAAAGCTATAGGAAAACCAATTCCCTGCAGTACTTCATACTGTTGTGGAACCAGAAACTCCAATTAGTTGTTACAGCACACTTCATCTTAGTCTACTGATGAGAAAGATCTTTATGACACCCTGGATTGGGAGGGGGTATATTAACTGAAAATGGTAATTCTGTATCTTTGATTCATTTTCAGCTTTTTAATTTGTGCGATAATGTGGTCATGGTATGTCTTGTACTGAATACTTACAAAATTTAAATTTTACACAATGTTGTTTTTGAAGGAATTTTATGTGAATATATCTTCTTTCTTACACAATGACCTTGTGAGAGCATACATATGAAACATTTTACTAATTTCATGTAGTGAAGTGGCAATACTGAAGAAAACTTTATTCTCTTGTTGACAGCAAAGCAAGGATATTCTTATTTGTGTCTGACAGTACGAGTTAAATAGAATAAAAAAGTTTACCATATGTCAACGAAAATAATCAGTTTTTTAACGTATAATGTAACTGGATCGATAAAAATCTAATCACCAAGTGGCAGCAAGAGAATACCTACATAACAAGGTTAAGGAAATCTGTAAGCTTTCAGAGCCAGTTGCTCCTCCGTCTGGCAGAAGGGTGTAAGGGTGATGAAGAGGGATGAAGGAAAAGGACTGGAAAGGTTTAGGAAATTTGGAGCATATGGAAAAGTTGCCCAGAACCAAAGTTCATTGGTGATGTATGGAGTGGGATGAGAAGGAAAGACTGGTTGTTAGGGACTGCACCAGGTGATATTTGAAAACCTAAGAGCTTGGAACTGGAAGATGGGATAATAGGCAACAGAGAGATTAAGTGCAAAGCTAAGTGAGTTATTTGAGGTAGTAAGGTGAGGCAGAAAAAAATAGTAGGTCAGAAAATAAGAATATAGAGATGTAAAAGGGAGTGAAGAAAGGAATAGTTATTGGCACTAAATGCTGAGACCAAATAAATAAGCATAAATTAAGTTCAAGTGGGTGCTAAGAATCGATGACATGTCACAATGTCAGTTCCAACCTATGAAATTCCGAGAAGCTAGTGTCTGTGGGGAACAATTCAGATGGCATGTGTGGTGAAACACACTCCTATATCATGACTGTTATGATGTAGTATCATTCTAGTCCTGAATGTATTAATCAGCTACTTCGACAAGGCTACAACTTCCTAAAATCATACCCTGAAATTGGGTCAATTCTGCCTGATATTTTTCCCATCACACCTGCAATAGCTTTTCATCAGCCTCCCATCCACACGCTCCACTCCCTCCAATCACTGCAGTCTTCTGGTCACACTTCATGATATTTCTGAACCTGTGTCCCTATGCTATGGCCCCTACCTCTGTCACCATCCCCAATGTAAGATTTGCCCCTTGCACCCTCTTACTACCACCTATACTACTTCTGCAACTGGTAAAAAATATACTATCAAAGGATATATCTGTGTTTCTGATATGACGCAAGTAGTGTATCAACTGTTATGTTAACACTGTTCAACCTCTTACAGTGGTATGACTATCACCAATTTAACAGGCAAGATAAATGAATATAGACAGAGGGTTTACACCGATACATGATACTGAGCATGCTCCACATGACAGTTGTGACCTCAGAGCCTCTTTTACCACACATTCCATTTATATTATTCTCCCAGACACTAGCTTCTCAGAGCTGTGCAGGTGGGGACTCGCATTACAGCATGACCTTGATTCTTGCCGCCCACCTGGTCTTAATTGACATTACTTTCTTTAGTCTCAGCATTTCTTGTCAGTAACTACTTGCATTTTTTCTTCACTCCCTTTTTGTTTTCTACAGCTTTTATTTTCTGACCTGTTCATTTTTTCCCTCTCTGCCATATCTACCACGTACAATTATCTTAGCTTTCTGCTCTTATTAACCCCTGCACAATATTTTGTCCATGTTCTCTGTTTTGCTTATTACCCTATCTTCCATCTCCAAGCTCTTAGGTTTCTAATTTAGTCCAATGCAATCCCCAACAATCAGTCTTTCTTTCTCATCCCATTTGGTAAGTCTCCCCTGACATGGAGTTCTGGGTGACTTTTCGAC
Source organism: Schistocerca serialis cubense (assembly GCF_023864345.2). Lineage (NCBI taxonomy): Eukaryota > Metazoa > Arthropoda > Insecta > Orthoptera > Acrididae > Schistocerca > Schistocerca serialis. Next base: position 532,072,853 of record NC_064640.1, read on the forward strand.
ACAATCCCCATTTTCTAAGCCTTGTCAAAGTTTGCAAATTTCCTTGAGATTTGTATATGTGTTTTCTCCTACTGCTGTTAAGTGACTATATTTCTTATCTATCCACTTACATTAAACTTTTCTATATGTAATGTGAATATTACCCCTTAACTCCAAAGCAAAAATATCTTACAATTGAAAGTTTTCTGCTGTGAAAATTTTCTATTTGTTGTCTCAAAGGTTACTTTTGTAATTTTTCATGAAATGTCTTTCCATATAGGTCTTGTATGGAATACAATAATGGAGAGTGATGCCTCAGAGAAGAAAGATGGTAATGTTACGTGAGACATCACTGTATTTGGTCATAGCCTGTGAGGCAATTCGGAAAGAAGGAAGGATTGTATAGATTATTTTTAACCAGCCACTGTGAGTAAAGGTGATTTGTATGCCAGTATTGTTAAAGGATTAAAAAGTGTCATAAACTTTTTATCTAGGGTTTGTCTCAAAAACAACATTTTCATTAATTTTTGTAGCTCATGTTTACTCTGTGTGCATAAATTACCACAATGTGCATTAGTAGTGTCATCACAAGCAAAGACATATCATTTTGTCCCAAATTATGTCTCAGTTACTGAATGAAACTACAGACCTGAGAGTATTTGTCCGACCCCGCAGATTCTACTGATTCCTTTTGGAATGCTGTTAAGAGGAATTTACGCCATATTTTGCTCAGTTTTCTTTGATATGGTGTGAAATAAGTATAGCTTTCTTTACATAGCAGGATTATTCCATAACAATGTTGTAATCAGTTTTGCTGTATGCATTAATTCAAAAATAACTCTTAGTCAATGATAATAATGAAAATTTTAGTGGGGTAAAACAGTAGCTCACAATGATGCTGTGAAGTCATTTTCCAGTGATAACTGCAAATATTCTTTTGCTAGAAAAGAGAATATTCAGCAGTAACTAGTACACGTGCTCTGCCTTTCACCTTAATTTTATTAGAAAGTGACAAATTTGTTTTCTGTGGCATCTGGTTGAAATTATTGTCAGCTAATATTTCCACCATTGTTTACTTTTCTTCTTAAGCAGTGAAAGTTGGTATTGCAGATTTGGTAATTATGTATCTCATTTAACATACATTGTGAATGAGACTAAGTTATTCCAGTCTCATCAGTCTTCTTTCTGTCAAGACACTTAGTTCTCAAAGCATTTTTATAGTTGTTAAAACACTCATTCAGATTTGATCAGTGTGTCTAATGAATGGAATATCAAATACCTTTATGATAATAGAACAAAATATTTAGTTTGTGGGTGCTATTTAGACGTAATGTAATGAAGAGAGTGTTTCTGTTGTTCTGATTACACTGACCAGCAACTGTATTAGTGATAGATATCATGTTGAATGAATAACACTTCTGTAGCCTTGGGAAATAATTAAGTGTGGACTATAAGTAAGTTTTTTCATATCGTGTGTTAATTGTGTATGTGATACAAAAATGGCAAATCACAGGATCTCATTGCCTCTAATCATGGCTATGTCATTGATGCTAGCTGAGTATGGCATGCTTTCAGCAATGTCTTTAAGGCACTAAGCTCTCTACAGGCTACTGTATCAGTTGTGTGATGTAATGTTCTCAGTTTGCGTAAAATAGCCACCTTCAAGGCCACATGCTATGATCAGAAAATCACAGTGTCTGGCTACCATCAGTTGGCTCTGATTTTAGCAATGAACTGATGTAATGCAACATATTTCTGAACACCTATACAGTTCAGAGCCATATCTGTACCATTCAGCACACACAGATATTTGCATTAGTGCTTCAAGACTTGAAGCCTGAAGGATGATAAAACTTAAGTAAAATACATATTACATCTCTATAAAAAATGCATCAGAAATCATTTGGAACTGAAGACAGTTTAAGCACGTACAGGTATCATAATTGCATAATGCTTACATAAGATGAGAGGGGAGTCCTGGTATGGTGGTCATTGTTATTCACTTGCAGATAATGTAAGGACTTGCTGGCAGTTTATGGTCACTCATTTGCTACATGTTTTGAAATTCACCACTCATTTTTCTCCTGAACTGTTTCAGATGGCATGGATGGAAACTCAACCTGGCACCACAGGGCACATTGCTTGTGCCATTTTGAACCCCTGTGTATTCTTGCTTGTAAATATGTTCATGCCTCGGCTGCTCCATGACCATTTGACATGGGTTGTGCTCTCTCATAAGAAGATATGGAGCAAATTCATTCTCCATTAACCTAACTGTCTTGTGACAGCCATCCAAATGACACCACCATGTTCACAGCAAAGGATGATCCAGCAGTTACCAAGAAGCCATCTGTTCCAATTGGTAAATAGAGTATTACTAAAACCATTAGCGGTATTACAAATACCAATAGTATGGGAGAAGAACAGAGAGTAATGTTAACCACTAATCTTGTAATGAGCTGCATAGTGATAAGTATACTCCTGGTATATGTATTGTCACATTACAATGCAGCAGATGTGCTGTAATCACATAAACTGTTAGTGCAGATTACTGTTATAGCTGATATGTAAGTATATATTGAGAATATCATTTGCAGTCTGTTGTAGTGGAACGCTCCCAACATAAAAGTTCTGACTAAAGTCACTTTGGTATATTGTCTCTAAAAGGGGATTTCCACATTATGGCTCAATCAATGGATGGACTTCTTGAAACATAGATAGGATATAGGATACTGTGCAGTGAAGACATTGTTAATCATATTGCACTATGTGATGTATGTTTCTGCAGACTACGCTGTAGGTTTTATTCCTTTATTTAATTTGTCACCACCTTTACTAAAGCTGTTTGGACACAGAGAAAAAAGAGAAAAGTATCAAGAGATTTATGACGTGCCTACATATGCTGACTACAGTGTGCCAAAGGTTTTGGGCATTAATTGCTGTATGAGGAGTTTGTTGCAAGAAAGCTTTTCCACTTTGATTGGAAATCTCAGTTACATCATATATATAGTCATTCTTTAACTCAGTGCAAATAGACCCTTCAGATTGACTCAGTCTAGTCATTGACATGCTATATAGACCTTTTGTAGAACACTATACCATACAAGGGGCATTTGAGAAGTCCGTACAAAGTCCAATAGATGGCACCTCGGCACGTATCAAGGTCATGTTTAGTTAGTAGCAGCTTTGGAAAGAATGTACACCAAGTTTAAGCTATATTGGTGTATTGCTTTGTGTTTGACATTCGTGTGAATCAAGGACGTTGAGTGATTGTCAAAAAATGGATGAAAAAGAATTTCGTGTGGTGATTAAACATTACTTTATGAAAGGCAAAACGCCTCAGGAGACTAAAATGAAGCTTGATGAACATTACAGTGACTCTGCACCCTCGATTAGAACTGTTTATAAGGGGTTTGAAAATTTTTGAAGTGGCCATATGGGTACAAGTGATGCTGAACGTTCTGGACACCCTGTGGAGGTTACGACTCCAGAAATCCTTGATAAAATCCATGATATGATGATGGATGACAGAAGAGTTAAGGTGCATGAGATTGCTAGTGCTATGGGCATCTCAAATGAATGGGTACATAATTTTTTGCATAAACATTTGGACATGAGAATGCTATCCACAAGATGAGTTCCGCCATTGCTCACACTTGACCAAAAATGGAATCGTGTGAAGTGTTGCAAGGATGGTTTGCAGCTTTTCAGGAAGAATCTGCAGGACTTTAAGCATTGTTTCGTCACTGTGGATGAAACGTGTATACATTACTATACTCCTGAGGCCAAACAACAAGGGAGAATCTGCACCAAAAAAGGTGAAGACCATTCCTTCAGCCGGAAAGGTGTTGGCGACTGACTTTTTTTTGGGATTCACAAACGATAATCATCATCGATTGTCTGGAAAAGGGTAAAACTATTACAGGTGCATATTGTTCATCATTATTGGACCGTTTGAAAACCGAGCTGCAAGAAAAACGCCGGTGATTGGACCGAAAAAAATGTCCTTTTCCATCATGACAATGCAGCAGCACACACCTCAGCAGTTGTGGTCGCAAAATTAATGGAAATAGGATTCCAACTTGTTTCACATCGCCACCCCCGTATCCTCCAGACAAATGTGATTCCATATTGATGAGTTTATGTAATATAAGTATATTTAATAGTTCAGTAATAGGCACACATAAATACTTAATCCACAATAAGTAAGCCAGCAATATGTAAAACACTGTTATTCTACGGGACAGAAAGAGTTCGCCAAACTCATTTTTTATGTTACTTTCGGTTATAGCTCCATTATTTGTTAGGTACTTGAAAAAAGGATTTTACTAGGTTATTAACTACTTTCTGAGCTAAAATTAGTTCATTTCAGATTTAATGTTGTACTTATGACCATTATATTTGTGTCTGAAATAGTTTCAAAACTTTCATAAAAAAATACTTCTTCCCAAAATCTGTGGCGAAAATTTAAAGTTCCTTCATCAGATGCCTACAGTATTACAGTCGATGATGAGATTTTAGCAATGGGAGCCAAAGTGCCTGAACTGAGCTGTTGGAGCAAGGGCAGAATGTTTCCATTCTTTTACCATTTAAAATCCATCTCAATTTTTTTAAAGGAATAAACTTCAGTACTAACTTTTGGTTTAGTACTAAATTCATTGTTGGCATGTTTTCTGAAATTCGTAAATCATTTTCTTAGTCTCCATTCCTTAGTAGGTCCATATTATTGACTAAAAACCTCATGAGTATCTGGTTGCACAGTGAAAGTGGGATTAGAATCCTGAGATTCCTTAAACCCATTATATGTTAAATGTATACTACATACCATGTGTTACCCTAATTCTGGATTGAGACTATCCTCCAGAGAGCACAAAGTCAACCCAAAATATGATACAATAAGACATTTTGTTAGTCAAATCAAGGTACTGAAGCACAGAATCCAACCCATATATGATACCCTCCATATGGAGAAGACGTTCAGCCACAGACAGGCTCAATGAAAAAGACTGCCAAAATATTAAATCTCTTGGTTGAAGCCCTTTCTCTGCACACACATTCACACAAGCACAGTTCACAGAAACATGGCCACTGTCTCAGGGCGCCATAGGCCAACTGCCAGTTGGGCTTTAGCACCCTGAGACAACTGCCATATATCTGTGAGTTATGCTTGTGTGAAAGTGCAGGAAAAGGACTTTGTACAAACCTTTTAATATTTTGTTAGCATTGTTCATTGTGCCTGTCTCTGACTCACTGCCTCCACTATACGGTGAGTAGCGATTTCTTCCTTCCATATTCTTGTTATTCTGCCATGCAGTTTTCATCATTAAGAAGATGATACCACAAGACAGAATAAAGGCAAAGGCGGAAAGTAATTGATACTTTGTGTTTTACGGCCAGTGATGATATAGGTTCTTCTCAAGCTGAAGGTAGCAGCTATCAGTTTCTTCATAAGGTGGTGAATGTGGCATTTTCACCAATGGAATGTCATTCTTCTTTGATATAATGTTAATTATTTCATTCGACTGTTCACATTTCCTTTATACATCTATGAGTATTATCATCACAATCACAGGAAATCCATATAAACAATTCACTTGTAAACAATGGAGTAAAGGAGACCACTAACAAACACACACACCCACCCACCCACCCACCCACACACACACACACACACACACACACACACACAGACACACACACACACACACACACACACACACACACACACACACACACGTACACACCTGTGTCCCTACATTTTCTTGGCTGCAGACACAGCTGGCAGAATGAAACCACACCAGTGTGTGAGGGTTTTGTATGTATATTTGTACTCAAGCTTGACAAAAGAGTTATTCCAAAAGGAAGCAAGTTATATTTCTCTTTAATATGTGACTGTCGATGACTCAACACTTATGCTGTTTTGTGAGTGGTCTCCTTTACTCCTAAAGCATGAACAAAGGATTCATTCATGTGGATTTCCTGTAATTCTGACATGTTTTAAAACATGTAAGACTAGGATTGGGACTCTTCACTGCAATAATTAATCTTATATCAAAGAAAATGGTTGCTATTGCCAACATAAGAGTTTTTTCTGAAAGTATGCCACATACAGTGAATAAATTGGATTTTCTGTAATGTTGCTTGCTTGATTCTGCATGCCAGTACTAGTCAAAACAACAACTTAATGATACTCTAATATTTTATTGCTCCTGACCTTTGCAAAAGCCGGTAAAATCACTGGTAATGAGACAGTAGATGTATAGATGTCTACATGACTGGCTTCTGTTAGTCTAGAAAGTAACTGTAGCAATGAATGTTTTATGACTGGAAGCAGAATATATCTTAAAAACATATCAGAATACAGCATTAATATATGGTGTGTAGATCTTCGTAAGCCTAAGTGATATTTTGTGATACGCAATTGAGTTTTGACTCCTCATTGATTTTATAACTGATTCAGTTATCTTCTTTATATTTGCTTTTACAAATTAAATTTTAATTTTGTTTTATGGTTGTTGACAGGAAAATTTTATGACATGATTTGCAGATGTGTAGTGGATGTTTCATATTTTTTATCTCAACTTTTGTATCAGTAACTCCTTATGGCAGTAATATGTAATTTATACACTTATTGATGTGATAACTGTTTCTCATGCTTCTTCTCAGGAACTATACACTTATACCTTGTTACCTGCTGCAACCATGGCAGGTACAGAAACCCTCTACTGTTCATAGTAAAGTAGGGATTTCAAAGTTCCCTGGTTGCAGTATTCTCTGCAATTAATTCCATCAATTGAACAATAGCTATTGGTTATGGAATCATGATCTCTCACTTCCTTCATCAGCATATTTCAATTGCATTATTTACCCAAACACATTCCTTACTTCTTCTCTTGTTCTGTTGGTTGTGATTCAGTGGGAGATAGATGTCAGAGAAAGTAATGAACGATAGTTCAATAAGTGTTATATTATCATTCATGACCTGTGTATTATATACTTCTTGCCAAAGTTGACTTTTGATGTAAAATGGCACAATGTTGTTGGATAAGAGAGTGAAAGCTTTTAATGAAAACTTTTAACACAGAGTGTCAATGGCTTTGCCACAGTGATGACACTGGTTCCTATCTGATTGCAGCAGTTGAAAGTTCTGCCATGTTTGGCTAATTTTTGGATGGGTGACAGTCTGGGTCTACCGAGTGCTGTTTGCAAGCATGGTGCACTGAGCCCTTGTGAGGCCAATTGAGGAGCTATCTGACAGAAATAGCAGTTCAGGTCATAAAAACTGACATCAGTTGTGAGATCAGTTTGCCAACACATGCCCCTCAACATATGGATCCACCTGAGGATGACATGATGGTCAGTCAGTACAATTTGTCCTTCTGAGGCCTGTTGGGACAATGTTTAATACAAATTATTATCAGGAAACAGATACTCTTTCACTATTATGATGGAGGATCATTGAAAGTAATTAATTTATGCTTTCTTGCCACTAAACCCCATGGGCCACATTTTTGGCAACACAACTTGTATAACTTAGTATATTGTAATCAACTGTGTGACTTCAAAGGAAGACTTAATTTAGATTAATTTACATCTTACAAACACTGAATAGACAACTTCACATAGCTTATTAGTTAGAAAAGTTTTCAGTACCATTTAGACAGCTAGGAACTGTTAACAGTCGGCAGTTAACTAAAATCATAACGCACAGGAATACTTTGGGCAAAGTTTCTGTGTTATTCCCACACAGGTATAGACATGTTAATTACACCTAAGATTCATTTTGCTGACAGACATTTGTTTGTACTACGACAAATAATTGTAACATCCTTTTTATCATAATGGAAAACATACTGCTTCACATCCTATCCTCAAACTGGGTATATGAAAGTCACTTAACCAGTAAAGGTTACAGATAACTACCAGTATTTATGGAAAATACTACTAGTATTTATGGAAATTAATCTTAAAAATTTATACATTTATTTCTGTAGGGCAGCAAACTGCAAAATATATCCCAGAAGAACATTTCCAGTATTAATTATATATTCATAAACATTACTGTTTCTGCTTTTGCATACACACTATGATTTGTAGCTGCTCGTGCATGCACCCTATAATTTTTAAACTGGAAACCATATGGCCCTCTGAATAGTGTTGAACTACTTTAACAGTTCGGGAAACATGTGTAAATGTTGTAGTAACAGTATTTACAAAAATCATTTGGAAAGAAATAATTTTGTAACCCTCCCAATAATTGGTAAACTGCTCCACCATGAGAATCTGATTTGGAAGGAAATATTTTTACAACTATGCCTATTCATGGTAAAGTGTTTCACCTTGAGAATCAGATTTTCTGGGCAACTAAACCTTGTTCATAGTATAATGATCCAAAACAAATACCTTTAAATGAGGCAAATGCTCCAACATTGTAACTGGATATTTCAGAACATAATTTAACATACCCGCAATAATAATAAACAAAAATAAATGTTTGTAAAACACACTACATTTTATATGCTACTGTTGTTATTGTTAGGACATGGTTTGAAAAGAAAAGCATGACACATAATTACCAAACAATTTTATTCATATTCCATCATTTTTCTGGAGTGCATCTAGGATTTTATGTACAGATATTTTGGCTGACAACTGTTGTGTATACCTTTATTTACAACAGTAAGGAGAGGTGGACTATAGAGTGGTGCAGCAACCATCATCATAGGAAAGCTGGACAGAAGCAGAAATTATTAGTGAACAAGCTAACACAACCAACAGAAGATTTACATAACTTGTATTTCTCAAAACATATGAAGACCCAGAAGAAGACAGTGCAGCAATGAATGGAGTCCAGCTGCAACATCTGCACTGCATCCCATTGCAAAGTGCATTAGAGTACAAGTAGCTCTGAGTGCTGCCAATGGACATCCTATATTGCAGTGGCAGAGGGTGCTTGAGTTACTGCACCACTAGAGGCATGGCTCAGGGGCATGCTCCATTGGGTCCACCAGATCCCACACAACTGCCATCAGCGTTTCATGAAAACTTGCAATTCCATGGCTGTGATGACTGTTGGGAGGTATCAATAAGTTATACCACAAAAACCTTTCAGCCATTCTTAAGATGAGTCACTTGCAAGATTTTTAACATACTTCACGCTGTAGAGTAAATGTACATGCATAAAAAAGTAATACTGTTGGTAACAAGAGTCTCAGTCATAAACAAAACTTCACACCTCGAAGATTTAAATAAACTAAGCAGAGAGTCTGTGGATCCATTGTGCTTAGAAAGAACTTGGTTGATTGTTATGGATGGCATATTTATAATGTCATGTGGCAAAGAACTGGAACAATATTTCCTTTGAGAGAACAGTGTAAAATGTGTTAAAAATCTTGTAAATGACTCACCCTGAGAATGGTTGGAAGGTTTTTAGCCATAATATCAGTATGTGTGTTAATAATATATGGGATGCACTCCCAAAAAAGATGGAATATTTGAGCCACCAGGAAAGCTTCAAGAAACACAGTTTTATTCATAGTTTACTGTACAGAGGATAACACAGAACCAAGAACAATGCACATTGACATCTGTGAATACCAAGGATGTCACATGATGATAAAATTTGAATCTCAAAATGCCCTCTTTATTTTAACAGACAGTTATATATTAAAACTTGAGGCTTAAGTTTCTGGCTGTAGGATTGAAGTACAAGCCCTTCAACACATTTCTAAAGTTTCAGTGTAGGATGAGCCTTTGTTAGTATATCTGCCACCATATCTTCTGTTGGCTGATATTCCAGTTTGAGCAGATATTCTAGTTAAATTTGGTGCATGAAGTGATATTTTATATGCATGTGCTTCATCATTCAGTGGAAAATTAGTGATTGTCACTAGAAATGGGGCTGTATGAGAGAATTACTAAACTGAGGAGAATCACTGCCTTTGCTGCTTTGGTGAGGCTCATGTACTCAGCTTCAGATGATGAAACATTGTTTCTTTGAACACTATTAGAATGCTGATCCAAATGAGGTGAAGTAGCAACTTACATATGAGTTCCCATCAGCATCAGAACTTCCCCAACTGGCATCTGTGAAACCGAAGATTCTTTTCTTATCCTCAGCAAAGGTAGGGTTCTTGCCTATGGTTTCTTTAAGGTGTATAAGAACTCACTTATCCAGTTGCTTGTGAACAAAATTAGGGCTTCTGCTGTACTGGCTTAGGTTACTGACTGCATATATCAGGTTGAGATTCACAAGTCAAATCTGACTGACAGAACATTGTGTGTAGACTAAATAATTCAATTCCTGCAACTGGAAATTACATTTCATCAAAGCCAACAATCCTCTTGCTTTTTCCCTCAGCAAAGATCCATCAGTTCTGTATTTATTCCACAAAAAACTCAGTCATTTGTTGGTCTGTCTGCAGTGAACACGGTGTCATTTCTCTCTAGTGACCACATTTCATCTTATGAGGGACATTTAAAAAGTAATGCAACATTTTTTTTGAAAGCATATTAATTTTATTCAGTATTCCAGTACACCATTTTCTTCTGCACGCTTGTGGTTACAAAGCCCTATTTTTCAGCATAGTATCTGTTCAGTATGACAGCCTTACACACCTTACTGCAAGGGCCTGTGTGCCTGCATTATACCACTCTACTGGTTGTCATGGGAGCCAACGTCTTGCAGCATCAATAACCTCCACATCACCCATGTACTGCTTCCCACAGAGTCTATCCTTCATTGGGTGAAACATATGCAAGTCAGAAGGGATGAGTTCTGGGCTGTAGGGTAGATAAGGATGAACAGTGTAACGAAGTTTCCTCAGCTCCTCTCGGGTGCACAGACAGGACTGAGTCTTTGCGTTGTCATGAAGAGGGAGAAGTTATTTTGAATTTTTGTGGCAATTAACATGCTGAAGACATCTCTTGAATTTCCTGGGGATAACACAATGCAATACTGAGCTGATGGTTGCCCCATGAGGAAGGACTTCAAAGAGAATAATCCCTTCAGAGTCATGGATTGCTGTTTTGTTTCTGGTTAGAAGTGATGAACCCATGCTTTATTGCCTTTGATATTGTTTGACAAAAAATTGTTGTAATCAGTCTTGTAATGCACAAGCAACTACGTACAGATGATCCTTTGTTGGTCTTTATGGTGTTCTGGTAGGTGGTGAGGAACACAGTGGGGACACACCTCTGAGAACCCCAAATGGTGGATGAATGTGTCAGCACTACCAACAGAGATGTCGTGTTGCAGCAAGGTGTTTTATTGTGATCCATCAGTCATCTCAAATGAGGGTGTCCGCATTTTCTAACACTGCTGGAGTCACAGCTGTGTGTAGACATCCAGTACGCAGGATATCGGAAGGTTTGCGAGACTGTGTTGCAAAGATGACAGACACCTTACCCAACAACTCACAATGCTTTTGTTCACTGCCAGGCCATCATAGGCATTCTGCTAGCCCCTATGAATATACCTGATGCTTTAGCCAAGAAACTCAGTGACAGCTCTCTACTTGGATTGCACTTCCATTACAGACACCATTTTGAAGGCTATGTATAGTGCCTCCATCTATTGAATCTTCATAAAACCATAGGAGATGAAGTGGGTATATTCCAAAATGTATTACAACGCATTCTGCATTTATCCAGCCAAAATTGGGAAAAAAAAATGTGTTGTGTTACTTTTTGAACACCAGTTGTATCTAACCTCAAACTACTCTTGATGAAATGGACAACTTAATGCATCATTGACACTGACCTCTGTTGTATTTCCATTGAAGTTAATATCGTGATGTAAAACACCTGATGAGTCTATATCTGGCAATAACTGTAGTGCAGATATGACATTTGAAGAATTAATGTGTTTATCACATGATAAGTCATCATCAGGGATGAATTTTAGGCCTATAGTAATTGTAAGGCCATCATATTCAAATTTGTGGAACAGTTCATCATCTGATGGTCTCTGATTCAATTTTTGTATCACCATTGAAATATCCTCCAACTGAATTCATGTTGATGCCTTCTACTGGGCTATGATTTGGTTCATTTTAATGGAGATCCACATATTATGGTTCCTTGGCACCCACACATAATAGGTTTTTGTACAGACAGTATTGCCTGCAAATATGTCTTATTTGCCTTTATGATCAAACTTTGCTTTGTTCAGCAATTTATCCATGATGACAAACTTTTGACCAGACGTAGAATGATACATTGGGTTTTCTCTTCAACCGCTTCTCATATGGCATTCTATCAGACAACCCTTTAGTTAAGCAACAGTTTCAGATGTAGTTAACTGTGGTACTGACTTCAGCCCAAAATGATGGTCGTAGTACTGACTTGAGCAGATATAAAAAGCCACTTCAACTGCTGAATGGTTCTTTTGTTTGGTGACAATTCTGAAATGGTGTGTATGAAACTGTTAGGCACCACTATATTCTTGCTGTGCTGAGATTAAAGTCCTTCATTCATTGCAGTGCTACCAGTATCTGACTGAAAGGGGTTAGTTTTATGATCAGTCTGATTTTCCACTGGATTTTTGAATTTAACAAATTTGTAAACAAATTTACATCATGTATAAGGAAATAGATTTGACATCATCTGCTGTGGTCATCTATAAAGGTCTCAAAATTGTTTGAGATATTTCTCTCATTGGTCCATGGATATCAGAGGGGATTAACTCCAGAAGTTTATTTGATTTCTGTTCTTGTTAGTGAATGGAATCAATGTGATTTTTCCTTTAAGGTACTTACTGCATCAATTTGGATCAACATCACTGAATTTCAGACCTACAACATACACATATTTGAGCATTTTCATCATGTCTCATGAGTTTAAGTGGCCTAATCCAGCATTTTAGATTTGCAAGTCTCTTTTATAACATTCCACTCACTAATGACAGTCACCTTTCAACACTTTTCCTGTAAATAAAACAAATCACTTTATCTGTTTGCAGTAACTCGGACTTTACTGTTAGTGGCTGATATAACTGTGGGAGCTTTCTCAGATGCCACTGTGTGGTTGTTGTCCACAACCTTTGCCATTGAAATAAGATTGTTTCTGAGTTTTGAAACATATTAAGTATTTTTAAGCATTATGGGATTCATGTCAATGGCTGCAGTTGCAATGTAAACATAACCTTTAACCATAACTTGTATGGTGCTCTTGTCTGCAAGCATTAAATTCTCTTGCATTTCTGTCATGTTTGCTGTATTATGTAGTTTCTTTCCTTCATTGATTGTCTGCCTATATTTACTCTCAGCTTTATCATCATACAATTCCTATACAATTCAGAATTACTTTTTTGTACAGATCAGAATACAGCAAACTTTTTTTTAGGTACTACTAATAGTCATTGTGCATTTCTTGAGGGGGTTGCTGCTTTCAAACATGTTTAAAAATGTGGAGAAAAACTCACTCAAAACAATATTAGAGAAACAATGTTGAAGCCTACTGAAAAGGGAGTCCCATTTGTAACAACTGAGGACATGTTTAGACCTACCCATGTTATCTTTGCTAATCAGTCTATTAGTCACAGTTTTAGATTTTGGTTTGGAACAGTCTGAAGTTACATTCTAATACTGGCAAATACTGCATCATAATCTGATAAAGGGAAACTAATTACTTCAAAGGACATACAAGTTCTCTTAATATTTGCAAATATATTATCAAGACAGGCAGAGACTCTCATGGATTTATAGTCAGCATAGTAGAGGTAAATTGTCAAAGCAAGTTTTTTAGTTCAGTCGCAGTTGTTTTGTCCTGTAATACATCAAAACATGAACTGACATCCCCACCAATAACAGTATTGTACTTTTCCCATTTTGGTATAGCACCGATGTGCATTAAGAAACCATCAAGCTTCTCAAGATAGGCATGGGGATCACCACCAGGTGGCATGTACACTGCTATTACAGCTACTACAAGTAGCTTAAGTCTCTCAAATACTAGACCTGGTATTTCAAAATGCATTTCAACACTAAGTGTGTTGAGATCTAACATACCACAATTTGGTGCAAGAGATGTTTTTATATATATTGCTACCCCCATGTAAGAGATGTCCATTATTATAGCAACTAAGTAATGTGTAGTCATTCAGTACTTTGTATCCAAGCTCTTCTTCATTACGCCAATGTTCACGTAAACATAAAAGGTCCAACATGTTTTCATTTGAAGATTCATTAACTATTCCACCATATCCTGTATGTTTAGGAAGCCTACTTCAAACTCTGCTTTTGGCATTACTTTTTTGTGTGTTACTTAGTTGATGGAGCTAATGTTAGCATGTAAAAATTTTGTAAATTTCTGGTAAGATCTTATAGGATCAAACTGCTTAGGTCATCGGTCCCTGAGCTTACACACTACTTAAACTAACCTATGCTATTGACAACACACACACACCCATGCCCAAGGGAGGACTCAAACCTCTGACCACCAGGGTGGGGGGGAGTTGACTAGATTATGTCCTCTTATGGTATTTGAATATCTAATCTGGTCTAATGCTACAAGTTTTTGTCATCACATTTGAAACATAACCCAAACAGAGTGCTGATCTTTCTTCCTTCCTAAGCTTATCCAACACTACTCTGAGAATGGTGTCACTTAAAACATGTTTACCTAGTTTGCCGAGATACTGGCCATACTTGGCATGCTGTTCTCTGCTGTAACTACTGGTGTTAACTAGGGAAACATTCTTAAGGTGCTTACAGATCACTTTGTACTCCCTGCTGGTTTGCTCTACTTCCTTATTCACACAAGACCATGTCAATGAGGCACAATGATGACAATCACATTGATGTGGCTTAATATTTCAAAAGTCTTCTTCATTGTCATTTGCACTGGCAGCTACCACTATGAAGGCTTTGTCCATGAGGGCTGTGGTGTCTTCCTCAGTATACGTTGAAACATCTCATAAAGCAGCCCATGGCTTCATGATTCCTTCTATTTCAGACTTATCCATCACAGAAGGCCTACTTTCCATTAACATAACTGATAATCCTCACACATAACTGTCTGTGTAAATCTTGATTTTATGTTTCTTCTTATATATAAATTTGCTATTTACTAAGTTTTGAGTCTCTTGTACTGCCTTGTCAGATAAGCATTCCGATGCAATTTCTATATCATCTGTATTTTGCAATGAATTATGTTTATTATTAAAAGGTAGAACAAAATCCTGCCAATATTTATTGTTGATGAGTTCATAAGAACTCCTCTTCAATTTCACAGCTTTTCATACTGTGCGAGACCTGTAATTGTGAACCATTAAAGTCCGAACTCATTTTTTGGCAATCCTTCTGGTTTAGAAATATAGACAAAATACCTGATGATCACTCTCTTTCTTGAGTCTTCTGTTTTCATCACTCAGCATTTTTAAGTCCTTGTGTAGCTCAGCAGTAACTGATAATAAAAAATTATTATGTTTATCAGATACTGTGTCAAGTTTTACAATGTTACCTATCACATCAGGAGATCATAGACAAATTCACTTTTCACTTGCAGCAGGTAGGTCATTTTCAGTTACATTTGCACAAGCAAAGTGATTCCAGTGATTGCACAAATCACAGAAGTTACCATTTCTTATATTTCTGTTACATTTTACACAAATAATATTACAGATAAGCCTATTTATTATGGGGGTTGAATCACTACCTACTACTTTGACTGGTGCCATCTGAATATGTGCAATAACACACTGCCAGTGTTTTGGTCAGAGTGACAGGGTGGCCCCCTTGGTTTCAAAGCATAGTACAGCTGGGATCTTAATGATTTCCCTGACCTAAAATACACATGCCTTATTTCATCATAATACGTTCGATTCCAAATATAAGCCTGAGCAATTTGATGCTCTTTTCCTAACATTCAAATGTTGATAATAAAAACAAATTCACTCGGATGCCTAATAGGTCACCGCTATTTCATGACTGTAGCACCCTCACTTAACATTTTTGATCTCCAGGTCCTACGGGGATTACTGATCCTTGTTGTATGGCCAGTGTCCCATGTCAGTTCATAATTTTTTTTTTTTTTTATCACCCTGTTCTTCTCAAGCAGTTAT
This sequence comes from Schistocerca serialis cubense, assembly GCF_023864345.2. Classification (NCBI taxonomy): domain Eukaryota; kingdom Metazoa; phylum Arthropoda; class Insecta; order Orthoptera; family Acrididae; genus Schistocerca; species Schistocerca serialis. The sequence goes on from NC_064640.1 coordinate 532,088,895, forward strand.
TGGCTTCTGCCTGCTCCTGCTCTCAAGTCTCTCTTCAGGGAAGTGTTCCACATCCATGGTTATGTGCTGCATACAGTATGGTTCCTCATGGTGCTACTATGTCTGATATACTAAAATTGTCTAGACATGGTTTTTGCATTATGTAAACTTCTGTAGACACATACATTCGTTTTATTAAGAATGTCATTTTCAGTAAGTGAGTCAACCAAATAGATGGTTCCTTTGGGCTCTTCAGTTTTGACAGTCAACCAGAAAACTCATACAATGCCACCTTTTAGGGTTGCAGGGATGTTTGCCCTTAACACTGAGATTTGTGGTGTATCAATATTTTGACAAACGGTGCCCTTCCCCAGATTTCCTTATGTCTGGGAGGTGCTGTCACCACCAAAATGGTGGATTGCTCAACAGAATGCGACATTAAGCTACCAGTAGTAATCAATCACGTCATGGAACCAGTACAGGAAATCAGGATAGTATGAAGACAAAATCAGACCTTTTTTTCTTATAACCTCCAACTGGAATTGTATTATGTATGTGCAAACTGCTACTGTGGGTTTTGCTATTTTGACACCCAGGACACAAATATGTAAATGGGGTAGTTTCAGTGGCTGCTTGTTGCCAGAGGGAAGAAAACTTAAACTTATATACACTCCTGGAAATGGAAAAAAGAACACATTGACTCCGGTGTGTCAGACCCACCATACTTGCTTCGGACACTGCGAGAGGGCTGTAGAAGCAATGATCACACGCACGGCACAGCAGACACACCAGGAACCGCGGTGTTGGCCGTCGAATGGCGCTAGCTGCGCAGCATTTGTGCACCGCCGCCGTCAGTGTCAGCCAGTTTGCCGTGGCATACGGAGCTCCATCGCAGTCTTTAACACTGGTAGCATGCCGCGACAGCGTGGACGTGAACCATATGTGCAGTTGACGGACTTTGAGCGAGGGCGTATAGTGGGCATGCGGGAGGCCGGGTGGATGTACCGCTGAATTGCTCAACGCGTGGGGCGTGAGGTCTCCACAATACATCGATGTTGTCGCCAGTGGTCGGCGGAAGGTGCACGTGCCAGTCAACCTGGGACCGGACTGCAGCGATGCACGGATGCACGCCAAGACCGTAGGATCCTACGCAGTGCCGTAGGGGACCGCACCGCCACTTCCCAGCAAATTAGGGACACTGTTGCTCCTGGGGTATCGGCGAGGACCATTCGCAACCGTCTCCATGAAGCTGGGCTATGGTCCCGCACACCGTTAGGCCATCTTCCGCTCACGCCCCAACATCATGCAGCCCGCCTCCAGTGGTGTCGCGACAGGCGTGTATGGAGGGACGAATGGAGACGATGAGAGTCGCTTCTGCCTTGGTGCCAATGATGGTCGTATGCATGTTTGGCGCCGTGCAGGTGAGCGCCACAATCAGGACTGCATACGACCGAGGCACACAGGGCCAACACCCGGCATCATGGTGTGGGGAGCGATCTCCTAAACTGGCCGTACACCACTGGTGATCGTCGAGGGGACACTGAATAGTGCACGGTACATCCAAACCGTCATCGAACCCATCGTTCTACCATTCCTAGACCGGCAAGGGAACTTGCTGTTCCAACAGGACAATGCACGTCCGCATTTATCCCGTGCCACCCAACGTGCTCTAGAAGGTGTAAGTCAACTACCCTGGCCAGCAAGATCTCTGGATCTGTCCCCCATTGAGCATGTTTGGGACTGGATGAAGCGTCGTCTCACGCGGTCTGCACGTCCAGCACGAATGCTGGTCCAACTGAGGCGTTAGGTGGAAATGGCATGGCAAGCCGTTCCACAGGACTACATCCAGCATCTCTACGATCGTCTCCATGGGAGAATAGCAGCCTGCATTGCTGCGAAAGGTGGATATACACTGTACTAGTGCCGACATTGTGCATGCTCTGTTGCCTGTGTCTATGTGCCTGTGGTTCTGTCAGTGTGATCATGTGATGTATCTGACCCCAGGAATGTGTCAATAAAGTTTCCCCTTCCTGGGACAATGAATTCACGGTGTTCTTATTTCAATTTCCAGGAGTGTATGTGCCCATATCCACCAAAATCCAGCCCAGTTTCCCTTACATCTCTCTCTTCACAATCACAATTGTCAGCTCCTCTAAACCTCGGTAAGTGAAGGGCATTTACTGTTTTTACTGGGGCAAGGTCGAGTGGCTATACCTTCTTTTGCCATTTCTGTGATGGAAGTGACCATTCCCTACGTAATTGGGAGAACCATGGTTGCCATGAGTTTGTTTATTTTGGGGTCATGAGTGAAGCTTTTGTAGATGCCAAAACTCTGGCAATTATGACAGTAAGATAACAAGTGTTTGTTGGCTTATGAGTGGCTCACTTACATCCTTTGTAAACTGAGTCACTGGTAAACTTTGGGGGGTGGGGGGGGGGATACCTCATTCTACAGCACAGAGGAGGCAACAAATTGCCCTGCTACTTCACACGACATGCCAAGTGGGTTTGCTCATGGAGCAACATTGGGAAGCCTCTTTCACCTGACAACTTTGTTGTGTATTTATACCATCAATAAAAATATCAATTGAATGTTCTTCTGCTTCCTCTAGGAGCACTTGATTTTGGGTCGGAATCCTCCGCAACGTGAAGGTTTCACAGGAGACAGCCCTGATTCAATTGGCAAACTGTTCAGTATCTTCCTCTGACCTTTGCCTGAAGGTAGAAAGTTGCTTATGGAAACAACTGATGCCATTATTATTTAATACTACTCTGATAGGTCCTGTGCTTGGATCTCAAATTTGTCATCTTTATTTAATATCTTAACTGGCTAAACATAGGTGTGCACATTTTTGGACAATTTTTGCTTTCCACAAAAAGCAGAAAACTCTCTGGCCATGAGAAAATGCAATCTACATCACACATTTGTGCAAAAATGTATCAACACTCTCTGTGGATTTTCCTGAGAATGAAGAAACAAAATTAACGACTTGGAAACTGTTTGCAGTAACTGACTAGCTTTGCTTCTTGATGCTGTACTACGAGATCTGAAATTCATTCCTGCAGGAAGCTCAGCTAATCATAGCCACTCATCTCATTGCCGTGTGTCTTGCTCCCTCTGCTTTTGGCCAGAAACTCTACTTACATCTATCTCAGTTATACTAAAATTACAGAAGAGATAACCCACCTGCATCTCATGGCTTGGGTCTAATATTGGGATTTTTAAGGCCTATTCAGTCATCAAGAGCAGTTTGAACACTAACATTAACCCTTGGCATAGCTGCCCATCATCACACTGGCTAATCTGCTCCTCTAACTCCATATTTTTAGTTATTAATCTGTAAACTTTGGAAACTGAGCCTTCTTTTATTTAAGCTAAATTGCATATTTTGACTGTTTGAAATTTAAGAGGTAATTGGATGGTCATGACAGCATGGTGGGCAAACTTACTCAAAAGGTACACATGCCAGTTTGAGAAAGTTGTCAACCATATGTTTGCTGAAACATGCACTATTTATCATTCCCATAATCTTATTCAGAACTCTCATCAAAATAGTGTCATAAATATGAAGAGATTAAATGAAGTTCACATTGATTTGATAGAAGGCAACTATTTCCTCTTTAATCACAAGCAGTGAGTCTAATCACATTCGCCTTGCATCCTCATTCATGCACTTAACTCTTTTGATTCAAATTCTCCATTGTTGGTAAATTCCTTACAGTCATCCATAGCTTAAAAACACCACGTGCCTGTCTGAAAAATATAAGTTCCACACCTTAATGCCTTTTATCCCTGAACATGTACCATGCACACACTCACAATCGTCTCATTAAGAACTGTCAGGTCGGGCTGACTCACATATGCATCAATGCAAATGACGGTCACCATGCAGCACCCTTATAATACAAAGAGATTTCCCATCAGAAACACTAACTCACTACATGAAAGATGTATAAGAGTAGGTTTGACCTGTTTGGATGGGACTGATATTAGTAACCTTAAATCCATCATTAAATGTTTCCAAAATCTATAAGAAATAAAGATTTTTCTGAAATATAATAAAAGTTCCCCACATTTAACGATAAGAATAAAAACAAAACAAAAAAAAAATTGCCAGAAATGTAATGAAAAGACCCCAGAAATATAAATCTAATCATAGGTTGCAATGGCTCCCTCATTTTTCACATTATTCATCTTGAATTTCAATATCTTAAAACAGTACACAAACTGAACCCATCCATACTTACCAATTTGTAATCCTTACAGAGTTTGTTTATAGAAGACACAGATTGCTTATGAAAAGGTATGATTTCTTACAGTCATATTTAGTTTCAGTCCATTTCCTAATCTCTTGGAATATTCATTTCAAAGCAGCAAGAAAATAGTACATTAACACATATAGCAAAACTCAGAAACAGACAACAGTTGAATTAGCAAAGCTATCAAAAGGTTCACATTAATCTTGAAGTATTTTCAATCATTTACAAAGCACTTTAATCTGTTACTTTCTAAGCAGCCTTCCTTGCTGTAACAGTTTTTCTGAGAACTCAGTACAGCTTGGAGGAACTACAGGAAAGAAAAACTAAGGACTTCATACATTCATTAGCACATCTTTTCACTGAAAACTTCATGCATGGGGAGACACTATCGATTGGCATGATGCTCTTCAACAAACAACCACTCCACTATTTGTGATTTGCCAGTTAGTCTCCCTCACCTGTGACTTGGTATGGCACCACACTGGGTAATTGCAGCAGTGAAGCAGCACACTGCTCCAATTTCCTGTTGAAGGTCATTGGCCATGCACCACTTTGAAGTGGCCACTCAGTGGCCTGAAGTCTCCCTCTTCCACTGTTATCCTCTGGGGATGCTCAAAGCTCTGAACACTGTCATAGACAATTAACCCACTCTCCTTGTCTGTTTCTGCTGCCGCTGTTGTGTGCTTCACCATCTCCCCTTTGTCTCACACCATGTAACAAAAGCAATATGCTAGGCATCATCATCATTTTTGTCCAGCCTTACATGTTATACATTGCTGTTGTCAGTTTTACAACTTGGATGCTTACTAACACTGTCACAGACTAACCAGATTTTATTTGCAGATCATGATAATGTTGTACTAACTAAACAGATAGGCATAGTTTTGAAAACAGTCACTAATTATATGTTAATTAGTTTAATCACCAAAACATTACTAAACTATGAAAGGACTTACCACAGTCCAAAATCTGTGAGAGATAACCACTCAGAGAAAAGAAGTTGATGTGAGACTATTAAACTCTTTGGAATAAAACTTTGTAATGACATCATTTACACAGCACTGAGTGCTCAACTATTGAAATGTTAAAAATTCATAATCCTTTCCACTTCCATTCATCCGTGATACAGGCACGGGGTTTTATAAACTACACAAGCATGTATAATGGAGCCATTTTGTGCAGCTGCAAATATCACTGAAACTATTGATGAAGGGTAAATTTGTTATTCATTTTTGAAACTTACATCCTCTCGTAGTTAACACTTTACACCTAGCAGTGCCATCAATGAAATTTGTTTCATCAAAATGAGTATAGTACTCCAGCTAGTTCCTTTACATCTCAATATAATAAGTAATAATTATGCCAGGCAACATTGCTACTGTTTCTTGCTGTATCTTTTGCCATTATCTTGAGGCTACCTCATTCTTATGGCATTATAAAAACTGTTAACAAAATCTCATTTTGTGGGATTTATCTTTATATTTTGTATTGATTTTATTTGGGCAATCCTAAAATACCATTACTTAAAGTTGTAATTGAGTTTATAGGATTACCCCAATCACCAAGGTTTTGGGTTCAATTTACAAAAAATTTGCTGATAGAACGATTAGTCCACATTTGATTTGATACAAACAGTGTTCTTCCTGAGTCTGTAGGGGACACTAGAATGCATTCCATGTTTTTAGCATTTTTTCTTACACTGACTGCATTCAAATTGATTACAGCTTCTTTACGCTTTTCTGAATCATAATTTGAGCGACCTCCGCTAACTGCCCTTTATTTCTTTTACGTGATAAAAGTAATGCCCATAACAAACACGATCTACTAATTTACTACATAGAAAGACATGTAATAAATATTTGATAATTTATTATTCCTCTATGAACAAATACATAATTACTTGCAAATTGTGTAGTGCCTACAAAATCTGACAATCACTGCCTCTTCATCCCACGAATTTGAGGTACATATCCCTATATTTTCAGCTGGCCAAACTACAAGTTAGGTTATAGTATACTTGAACCTGAGCTTTAGGTTAGTGAAATGGAATTGCAAATGTGTTACCCGTCTGCTTACGGATAGAGTCCAGTGTAAGCAAATTCAGCACTGGTTGTTTGCCACAGGATAAACAAAACATAAACTGAAACTGTATTGGAAATTTTTCCTGCTAGATTAGTTTACTACTAACATAGAGAAATTAATTTTTGAATAATATTCTCATATGGCTTCTTAAATGGGAGCATAGAACGTTGACCCCATTGTTTCTGTTTACAAAATTTCACAGTACTTCCCTGATATGATAGCACATTGTAAGAAACATGATAACAGCTTCTTCACAGAAGTCGCATTCCACTGCTGTAACAAATTCATTTACTTCATTTCTTTTGCTAGTTTTTATATTTATTTCAAATGACCATGATTAATGATTGCCTAATGTAGGCCAGATACAATTAAGACTCACATTACTTTTACATATAAACTGCAAAGTTATTTCACTTCTTGATTATATAGACCTTTGAACCATACAGCCCCCTTTGTTGTTGTTAAGTATGTTACTTCTTATCCTCCCCCACATATTCATTGCACAAAACATTTGGTAACAGTAACAGATCAGTAAAGTTATACACTTAGTATGCCCTCAGATATATACATTAAAATTTACTGATCATTTTGTACATCTAGCCTTCTTGCTTGTTTGGTTATGAGATCATTTTTAAGACTGTGAAGCGTTTCTCATATCAACAACTCTCTCATTTTTGTAAGTACAGCATGTCACATGAATGTTGTGATGCAGTGATAAACATTGGGTTTAGGTCTGTCACAGTTCTAGAAATGTGCTTGATACAGATACACATGGAAGATGCGCCACTTAGTGTAGAGATATTATGGAACGTTAACTTACCATTATTTTGTAGGAAGAATGATATATGATTTCCTTTCAAATCAAACAGAAAGAGTATTAGTCCATACTGAGATGACTCAAAGCTGGTTTGAACACCGATAGGTTTGCTACAACATATTAGACATGTTAACGTGTTGTGTTTTTGGTATTTCCATGCTTTTGTCCAGCTTTATATGTTGTAGATTTCTGTTGTCAGTTGTAAGACTTGGATGCTTAGTAATATTGTCAGAGACTAACCTCATTATATTTGCAGAACATGATAATGTTGTGCTAACTAAAGAGATGCGTATAGTTTTGAAAACAATCACTAATTATATGTTAATTATTTTAGTCACTAAAAAATTACTAAACTATGAACAGACTTAACCACAGTTCAAAATCTGTGAGACATAACCATCCAGAGAATAGAATTTGATGTGAAAATACAACTTTGTAATAATGTCATTTACACAGCACTGAGTGCAGCACTACTGAAATGTTAAAAATTCACAATAATTTCCACTTCCATCCATCCGTGACACAGGCACTTGGTTTTATAAATTACACAGGCGTGTATAATGGAGCCATTTTGTGCAACTGCAAATATCACTGAAACTGATGATGAAGGGTAAATTCATTATTCTTTCTTGAAACTTACTTCCTCTCATAGTTAACACCTTTCACCTACCAGTGTCATCAATAAAATTTGTTTCATCAAAATGAGTGTAGTACTCCAGCTAGTTCCTTTACATCTCAATATAATAAGTAATAATTATGTCAGGTGACATAGCTACCGTTGCTTGCTGTATCTTTTGCCATTAACTTGAGGCTACCTCATACTTATAGCATTATAAAAACTGTTAACAAAATCTCATTTTGTGGGATTTATCTTTATATTTTGTATTGATTTTATTTGGGCAATCCTAAAATACCATTACTTAAAGTTGTTATACACTTAGTATGCCATCAGATATATACATTAAAATTTACTGATCATTTTGTACATCTAACCTTCTTGCTTGTTTGGTTATGAGAGCATTTTTAAGACTGTGAAGCGTTTCTCATCTCAACAACGTCACATGAATATTGTCATGCAGCACTAAACATTAGGTTTAGGTCTGTCACAGTTCTAGAAATATTCTTGATACAAACACACGCGGGAGATGCGCCACTTAGTGTAGAGGTATTATGGAATGTGAAATTGCCACTATTTTGGAGGATCAATGATATATGATTTCCTTTTAAATCAAACGGAACCATTATTAGTCCATTGTGACATGACTGGAAGCTGGTTTAAATGCCAATAGGCTTGCTACAACATATTAGACATGCTAATATGTTGTGCTTTTGGTACTTCCGTGTTTTTGTCCAGCCTTATATGTTGTAGATTGCTGTTAACACTTTTAAGACTTAGATGCTGGATAACATGTCAGAGACTAACCTCATTTTATTTGCAGATCATGAGAATGTTGTGCTAACTAAAGAGATGCGTATAGTTTTGAAAACGGTTGCTAATTATATGGCAATTATTTAAGTCACTGAAACATTACTAAACTATGAAAGGATTTACCACAGTTCAAAATCTGTGAGAGATAATTACCCAGAGAACAGAAGTTGATGTTACACAATTAAACTATTTGGAGTAAAACTATGTAATGATGTCATTTAGACAGCACTTAGTGCACTACTATTGAAATGTTAAAAATTCATAATCCATTCCACTTCCATCCATCCATGATACAGGGACTGAGCTTTAAAAATTACAGAAAGATGTATTATGGTGCTATTTCTTGCAGCTGCAAATATGACTGACACTGATGATGATGGAAAATTCGTTATTCTTTACATAGATTCCAAGTACATATCCCTACATTTTCAGCCGGCCAAACTACAAGTTAAGTTAAAGTATAATTGAAAACTTGGCTTTAGGTTAGTGACAAGGAATTGCGAATGTGTTATAAGTCTCCTTAAATTAAAGCAATGTGATCTAGATCAATACTTACAGATAAAAGTTCAGTATAAGCAAATTCAGCATTGGTTATTTGCCACAGGATAAACATAAACTATGTTCATAATTACCTTTCTAGATTAGTTTACTACTAACCTAGAGAAACTAATTTTGATTAATGTTCTCATATGCCTTCTTACATGGTAGCATAGAACTGTTGACCCCATTGTTTCAGTTCACCCAGTTTCACAATACTTCTCTGTCATGGTAGCACCTTGTAAGAAACATGACAACAGCTTCTACACAGAAGTCGTGTTCCACTGCTGTAACACATTCATGTACTCCATTTATTTTGCTGATTTTTACCTCTATTTCAAATTCGCGTGATGAATGAGTGCCTAAAGTAGGCCAGATACAATTAAGATTCACATTCCTTTTACATATAAACTGCAAAGTTACTCACTTCTTCACTATATAGACTTTTCAACCATACTGCCCCTTTGTTGTGCCAGAGTATCTAGTGATGTTCAGTATGTTATTTCTTATTCTTCACTACATATTACATTCCACAAAACATTTGGTAACATTAACAGATCAGTAAAGTTATACATTTAGTGTGCTGTCAGACCTATATGTTAATATTTCTTGATCATGTTGTCCATCTCCCCTTCTTACTTCTTTGGTTATGAGAGCTGTTCTAAGATATTGAAGTGTTTCTCATATTAACAACTCTCTCATTTTTGCGAGTACATCATGTTTCATGAATGTTGTCATTCAGTGCTATACGTTGGGTTTAGGCCTGTCACAGTTCTAGAAATGTGCTTGATACAGACACACACATGGGAGATTCGCCACTTAGTGCAGAGATATTATGGAATGTGAACTTGCCACTATTTTGCAGGAAGGATGATGTATTATTTCCTTTGAAACCAAACAGAACCAGTATTAGTCCATTATGATATGACTGGAAGCTGGTTTGAATGCCAACAGTTTTGCTACAACATATTAGACATGCTAATGTGTTGTGTTCTTGGTATTTCCATGTTTTTTCGAGCCTTATATGTTGTAGATTGCTGCTGTCAGTTTTACTACTTGGATGCTTAGTAACATTGTCAAAGACTAACCTCATTTTATTTATGGACCATGAGAATGTTGTGCTAATTAAAGAAATGAGTATAGTTTTGAAAAAGTCACTAATTATATGTTAATTATTTTAGTCCCTAAAACATTACTAAACTATGAAAGGATTTACAACAGTTCAAAATCTGCGAGAGATAATTACTCGGAGAAAAGAAGTTGGTGTGACACTGTTAAACTCTTTGGAATACATCTTTGTAATGAAGTCATTTAGACAGCACTTAGTGCACAACTATTGAAATGTTAAAAATTCATAACCCTTTCCACTTCCATCCATCTGTGATAAAGGCACTGTAGTTAGTTCCTTTTCCAGCTCAATACAATAAGCAATAATTATGCCAGGTGACATTGCTAGTGTTGCTTGCTGTACGTTTTGCCGTATTATTGAGGATACCTCATTCTTATGACATTATAAAAACTGTAAACTGAATTTATAAATGTGTAGAGTGCAGCAAACAGTCGTCCTTTTTGGATTTTATTATGCAAATCCAGATTTCAGTTAGGAGCTAGCCATTCTCAATGCACTATTTTTTTATGTCAATGCATGTAAGGTACTTTTTTTTTCTTCTTTTTTTTTGTGGGGGGCCGTCAGTAACAGTTCTTTCAATATTTAAAGAACAGTGACTGATGCCCAAACAACAGGGAGTTACATGCATTGAGAATAAAATATAGAGAATTGAGAATGGCTAGCTACTAAGCAAAATCTGGATTGGCATAATAAAATCTAAAAAGGATGACTAATTGCTGCACTCTATAATTTATAAGCCACATACAGTCGCTGAGTGCAACCACTTTCCAAATGGAAGGTAACTTGATGTTCACAGTACCTCATTTTGCAGGGCTTTAATTTATATTTTGAAGTGATTTTATCTTGGCAATCCAAAAATTCACTTACTATAGTTGTAATTGAGTTTATAGGATAACCCCAATCAGCAGAGTTTTGGATTCAGTTTAAAAAATGTTTTCTTATAGAGCCCTTTGTCCACTTTTGATTTCATGCAAGCAATATTCTTCCAGAGCCTGTAGTGAATACTAGAATGCAGTCCAATTTTTTTAACAGTTTTCTTACACTAATGGCATTTATATTGATCACAGCTTCTTTGCGCTTTTCAGTCATGATTTTAGTGACCTGCCCTTTCCTTCGTTGACAAGATAGAAGGAATGCCCATAACAAACACTACCTACTAATCTACTGCATATAAATACATATAATAAATACACGATTATTTATTATTCTTCTAAGGACAAAGTCACAACTATTTCCAAATAGTGTGGTTCCTAGAGAAACTGACAATCACTGTTTCTATTTGCCCCACAAATTCCAAGAACATATTCCTACGTTTTCAGTTGCCCATACCACAAGTTAGAGTAAACTGTACTTCAAAACTGAGCTTCTGGTTAGGGAAATGGAATTGCAACTTTCTTTAAAAAAATTGTTCAGATGTCTGTGAGCACTATGGGACTTAACTTCTGAGGTCATCCGACCCCTAGAACTTAATACTACTTAAACCTAACTAACCTAAGGACATCACACACATCCATGCCCGAGGCAGGATTCGAACCGTCGACCATAGAGGTCGCACGGTTCCGAACTGTAGTGTCTAGAACCGCTCAACCACCCTGCCGGTGTTCAAATGTGTTTTACTCCTGCTTCAATTACAACAACATGATCAAGATTGATACTTGCAGATAGAGTTCAGCGTAAGCAAATTCAGTGTTGGTTGTTTGCCACACAATACACAAAACATAAACTGAAACTGTATTCATAATTTCTCTGCTGAAATGTTAAAAAATTCTTTACCTTCAATGCATGTTTTAATAAACATTTGGGGCATAATGGAAACAATGTGATACTTTCCTCATTTTTATTCCATGATGCTGTACTGTATTGTGTCTTGGGATGACATCCAGTTCAACTTAAATGTGTCCAAGCCCAGAAGCATGTAATACAGTTTATGGATTGTTTAGACTGAATAGTGTGCAACATAAGCCTGCTCAAAAGATTGGGTGTATTGATTACTACTTTCAGTGCTTTTTTTCATAAAAGTAAATGTCAGAAATAATTTATTCCAGTTTCCAACCAACAGCTCAGTTCATAGAATAAGTACTACAAAATAACAGAAATCTACTAGAAGTTGATTACCGGAAATAATAAAAAGTTTGGTGGATAATCACGACCAGTGTAAGAGATCCTTACGTTTTTTAGTTTTGGCCAACTCTTTCTAATCCACAGGGGCATTTATCATCATTAATAAGTATCATATATATACATAGTGATAATAACAACATGTAATGAAGTTATATGTATCATTTCACCTCTGAAGGCCTTATGTGGTCCAATCCAATTACTGTAAGTAAATATTGTAAGTAACTGTCATTGGAAGGGAAATAGCTGTAACAACCAAGGAATAATTTACACTTCATTTACATATTCATGACAGCCATTGTATTAATTTGTAAATGAAAATGTGTTGAACTTTTTGAAGTGTCCATGTCTCTTCCATTCACTTCTCTGTGACTGCAACAATTTTACAGAAAATCTAAGCATATAACTACCTCTGTGATATACACATGTACTACCATACTACACTCTGCTGAAATATTCTCCAGACAGCACACCCGATGTTGGATCTAGAAAATATATAGAAAGGCATAGCTAAAATGAGAGAGCATTTGGAGGGTATTTTTGATATTGAATGAATAAAAGTGCATATATCTTTATTTAAATGAAATACTTGGACTAACTGGATTGAAAATATATGAAATTTGTAGCTGATTCATGTCTTGATAGAATGTACCAGTATTTTGGTATAGGTAATTAGTGAGATCACAATATGAACCTTATTTAGTTACCTGTCTCTTTTTGGAATTATTTACTACCAGATATAGCATAAATGAAACCTTAGTACATCCCTGAAAACATATATGAGTAATACCATCGGTGAATGCTGTATAATAACTGGCTTTCTCCAACAACCAATATATTTTGCATATCTAAAATTAATCAATGAAAAAAAAACTGTAAGAAAATCCATGTGATATATTGTTTAATAGTATATTTATCAATTTTTGTTTTTAAGTATTGCATTATATTTTATTTAATTGTCAATGAAAGTCAACAGATGTGAGAGAGATGTGGCATCAGAACTAAATGGCTGTGATTGTCATATCGTGTGTCTATTTTTTTAAAAAAATGTATTTCCATCATGAAACAAATGAGCCATTTAACATTCTATGTATTCTATAGCTAAAAAGTTGATCATTATGAACATTTGTGGTTTGTTAAAATAAATTGTAATTACATCAGTTTAGAAGCAGCCTTTGGGGAAGGCAGTAGATAGTTAAAATCATAAACTTGAAGAACAGTGTTCTCTAAAAGTGAAAATAAATGTAGACTGTAGCATGCAGTGCAGTACAAGTTTTATACTTTTTACGTCGACTACCTTTCTGAGTGCATAACCGTGCTAATTTCTTGTATTGCAATAATTACTTGAATAAAAGTAGTTAAACTACTGCCACTGTTTTGTTAAAACAACTTCCAAATTCTAACTTTATGTGTTTTCTTTATGTTTTTCTGGATGTTTAAGTAATGCATTAAAGTTCTTCAAGACTAGATTATAATATTCTAAGTTATTATTTTGTTGTTCTTTGTTAGTAATGTACAGTATTTAAGATTTAGGTGTGTCAATAACCATGAAATGTAATTTCTTGTATTAACATTTATTTATATCAGTTTACAAATAATGTATTGATTTTATCTATGTAATAAATAATATTTTAACTAAAATTAATTAAGTTGTTTCCTTCAGAATGTCTTAGAGAATACACTTAAAATGTAATAGAAACTTAAATTCCTCAATTAGCGTGCTGTTTGTGTTCTTTACATGTAGGAGGTGGCCTTAGTACATACCAAGTACTTGCTTATCGCCTTCAGTTCATGTAAATGTGCCTTTTGTTTTCCATAACAGTAACATCTAGGTGAAGGAATCATAACATGAGTGGCCAAGTTCTGCATATCTTGATGTGGTGGACTTTCTTTAGTCCCCTAGCTGTCAATATTATGTATGGCCCAGGGGTTTCAAAGTGTCATTGAGTCATGTTTGTTTACAGCTTACAACAGCAATGTGGCATCTGTGATGAAAAATATATGATTTCCAACAATATTTAACTGCTGAATAATATATTTATTGATTTACAACAGACATTTTATGCTATGGTGAAATATCTTAAACCACAAGCTTAATGTAGATAAGTATATGTAACTTAAAATGCTAGTTTAACGACAGCTGTGAAATTATAAAGACAATCTCACTACACAAGAGCAGTCAAAAATGTAACACTAATTTTAGATACAGTAGGTAGACACTAGAATAATCAGTTCATAGATATAATTCTGGGTATAAAATCACGTTATTAATCACCAAAGAGAAGTGTAAAGCTCTTCAAATGCACTGCACAATATGGCAGACAAACATAATCACATAATATTCTGTGGACTAGTCATATACCATTTTTACATGAAGCTAATCCACCATTAAATGTAATGTATATTCCAATTTTAAAAATTAAAATCATAAAAAAGAGTCTGTTTACACTTCACTGGCAGACTAAATTTAAATTTATTTTACACAATGGTGGATGAATACTTGAACGACCAAAATAGGAAGAATTGTTAAGTGACACATTCCCTATTAAAAAAGAACACCTAACTCAATTACCTACAAGACATGCCAGCAAACATACTAAAAATTCCAGATGTTACTCATCGTTATTCATTAATGTCTTCATTTCTGGTAGCCTCAGAAGAGTCTACATCAGAAACAGATTCATTTCCTCTTACTGCATCATTGTCGGTCTCATTCTAGAGCACATCATCTTCACTGGCATCCAGTTTGTTCAAAATACAGCATTTCGTGAATGTTTTTATCGTCACTGGAACTTTCATGCTTTTCTGGAAGCAGCCAAAACCCAATGAGCAATAATATGGGATGCAGAAAGCTTAATTTTTTCTGTCATAGTCAGTTCACTATTTGCTTCACAAAGCCATTTGTCATAGTGTTCTTGAATATAGCCTTCAAATGGTTTATTTATACTAATGTCCTGGGGTTGTAACACAGCAGTCATTTGTCTAGGAAGGTTACTGGCTAGCTGTGGATCTTCATTTTTACATTGACAGTGAGATGACTGTAAAATGCAGCAAAACAAAACATTGATGGTAGTCTGGAAAGCCCAACAGGAGAAAGTTCTCATACTTTTGGGACCCAGTCGAGCATTGAAGGTTCAGTCACCTATACCTTTTCTTGATTTTGAACAATGACATCATCATGGTACAGCTTTTCATTTTTAGAGGTCTTGGAGCTTGTGTTCCACTTGCAGATTAAGAGTGTGAGAAGTTTGCGCCCAGTTGCTGTGTTTGTCAGCATTACTGATGTGCACTGTTTTTCAGATCCTAATGTTTTGGTAGTAACTTTTTTGTCCCTTTCTCATCAATCACATAGTTTGGTGCCATATCAAACCAAATTGCTACCTCATCAGTGTTGCCTATTCGGCTCATCGAAAACTTATTCTCTTTCCAAAGTGTGATGATATAGTGCTGAAATTCTTGAATTTTTTTCTCAAAATCCTGTGGAAGCTTATGCCATACTGTTGTATAGCACTCTACAGTTAAGCCTGCCCATTCCATAATGCTATCAACCCATCTATAGCTGTTCTTAAAATCTTGCCTTGGTATATTCAGAACTGCAGAGACCTCTTTTGCTTTGTGCCTTATGGTCTCACTAATCACAGTTTGCACTTCTTTTGATTTATATCTTGTGGTGTCACTAATCACAGGTTGCTCATTTTTCATCCTTTCATTGACAAATTCCAAGCTTTTGCTTCAGTGTCAGGATGTCTTCCTTTGTGAGGGCCACTGAATTTCTTTGTAGTAATGGTAGTTGCAAATAAGTAAACAGTACTCTCAGCTACACTGAAATCCCATCATGCCTTCCTGTTACAATATATTTCAGCATGAAGAATTACTTTACTCTTGAAAGCAGCATTATATGGTGTTCTGCTCTGACTGCCACCCATTTTGTGATAACCTAATGCAGACACACTACACAGTAATAGGTTAATGATAATGCAACAAAGTTGAGAATTACAACAATGCATTGTGCTATAAGAAACAATACGTAAATTTCAACGATGTTGCTGCTGAATGATGGATTGAGGTTTTCACTCAATTGTAATGTGCCATTAAATCTTATGCACATTCCAATACTGCATATTGTTAGAAAGTGTATATTAGATTTGTGTAAATTCTGTGCTTATGATAATTTACTGAAGTTATTATAGCATTGGCAGTAAGCACAGTGACCTGGATCCACTGCATACATCTCAAAACATGAAATGCTAGTTCTAAGTGAACACTGGTCTACAATCATTCTCATTAATTTGCCTAGTACATAAATAGTTCTGTGTGAAATAAGTGTGATATTTGAGCCATATATGTCTCATTTCTTCACATATCATTTAGTCTTCATAGTGCAGTTCATGACTGTTTTGAATTATGTGTTCAAAGAAAAGTCACAATCCATAAAATATATGTATAGTGAAGTATACACTCACTCATCGGCATGTCTTAGGCTCTTCTCAAATACTGGAATGAATATATTGTTTCATCGTATTTAAGATTCTAATTATCTCCATATTATTATTTTTGCTCTCTTGCTTCACATTTCTTTGAAATATTTGAATTCAGAGGTCCCCATCCGTCTTGAAAACTGTCAGAATGTCACTTCTACCACTTTGACACGAGCTATATACTGATTATAGTACATCAACTTTCAATTTCCTTGCTTGGTGCCACAATTCATGTAACTTATAATTAAATGACATTAGTTCCAACCATTTTCTTTGGCTAATTATTTTCATGTTGGACTCTGTTAACTTCTTATTAAAATTTTAGTGTATTATTATCGGAAGTACATTTACTTATTATGTGATGAGTGTATGACTCTTGATCAGGGCAAGCCTTTTGGTGTGACTGAACTCGGCAGACCGTGTATCAAAGTTCTCTGTAGATGGCAATGATCAGAGTATATTGACTATAGTGTCACATAATTTCTATTGTAGAATATGACATGAGAGGTAGGTAGAGAATGAAATCCAGTGCTAGCACAAAACCTACTCCTTTTGAACAGTGCCACTAAAGATAATGCGTCCACAAAGCTAATTTATCACTAACAGTGTCTGATGTTTTCTGTCTAAGAAATTATAATGGGAGATTGTAAATCTCATGCATGGCATTGTCCAACAATCTTGTGATTAGGAGCTATTTGTCATAACCATCACTCATCATAATACATAAACACTGATGAGAATTTCTTCAGCAACCAATATTCAAACCAGATACTGCTGAATGGAGTGCCACTACACTAATTTGTGTCAGTAACCACATCTAGATAGGTATGAATGTAAGGAGTGAACTGCAGAATAATTTAGTTTTGCTTTACAAAATCATGACAATATATTGTAATAATATTATTCATCGGATTTGTACTATGTTTGTGCACCATAGTACTGGCCGTAATAACGTGTTAACTACAAACAGTAAAATGAAATGTGAGTAAGTAGAAGCAGCTGTATTGGATTCAATACAGTACTGAGTTCTCTAAATGAGCTTTTTGGTCAGTGTAAAACGCTTATTGTTTCTCATGTTCATGGTTTCTCAGTAACAGTCCTCACACAATACTTATTGTGTGTTTATAAATGGACAAATAAATCATAAACACTTTCCCAAATTATTTTAATATTGTATCACAGTCCCGTTATTAAATTCGTTTCATAAGGTTTAGTCCACTGCTGGCCTTGCCCAAGCGATTTTCTACTTCTGCAAAAAGATTTTGAGTAGTTGTCAGGTATTAATCTTGCTGACATTGTCTAAGACGCGCAATATTTTGGCAAGCCAACTTCTTCCCATCTTCAGGCGTTCCTGATAGATGGGTGATATCTGCTTGGTGTCACCTCTATAAGCCCTCTCCTCAACCTCCTGCTGGCACCTCCTGGTGTGGAAGTGGAGGAAGCAGGGCCTTCATTAGCGCCATGGGTGGGGCTAGATTTGGATCTCTGCTGGCATGCTGTCAAAACTTTTTTGTCCTCTTCAGTTATCATGATGGGAGTGGGCATCAACGTAGACTGCCACTGTGCCCTGGTCATGCTCAAGGCTGGGTCCGAGACCTTTGCTTAATTGAAATCTGCTGTACTAATTTATTAGTCGGTTAATCGGTCATTTAGTTGTATCTCTACAGTATGTTTGGGAATACAATTCCAAAAGATTGCAACAACTTGGTGTCGTCACAATTAACGGTACATTCATGGGAGATACAGTACTCTCCCATAGCAAATTTTGTCAGCTGAATGCTGTCTTTGAGGAATTTGTGCTCAGTGCATCTCTCCTGTACTGTCTGGATAGTCTGGCCTACATACAGTTTCCCATACTGGCAAGGTATGTGGTAGGACCCCCCCCCCCCCCAGTTTCTGGAGTTGTGGGTCATCTTTGACTGATCCTAATAAAGTTTTCGTCTTGGTTGGTGGACAGAACAACAGGCATTTGCTGTTGTGTTTCTGGAGTATTCTTCCAATTTTTGCTGATGTGTTCCCGACATATGTGATAACGGCCATCACAATCACTTTATCTTTGACTTTGACAGGCTGGGGTCTTCGCTCCTTTGATGTTAAGGCACATTGTATCTTATGTCGACGCCAACTGTGGGTGGAGCGAGAGGAATTCTTGTGTTGTATATCATGTCACATTTACAAACAGAAGTCGTACACCCTATTAGAGGATGATGCATACAGGAGAACTGAAGACTTTGCTAGTAACTGGGTGAAGAGGAAGACCCTTGAGCTTCTCCAACACATATTCCCAGACAATTATACAGTGAAGAAACTTCATCCATGACCAGCTGTGCCAAACAGACTTATGCACTACCTAAAGTCGACAAATAACAAATATTTCTTCATCCAGGTGTTAACAACATCGGCATACCTACATATGAATTAGCGAAATACCTGAGAACAATGCTCAACCCCTTTGTGGGAAAATGCCTACACCAACTACAAAATTTGGCATATTTCATTCAGCAGCTGTAGAACTTTCAACTAGACTAAGAAGACCTCAAGGTGAGCTTAGAGGGGATATCTCTCTTCACAAGGGTGCATCTAAGAGACTCCCTAAGTATTATAGAAGAAAAATTTGCGGCAAAGCTAACAAAGTTGTTTGAATTCACCCTTACAACAAACTACTTCCTGAATGAGATTTTCACTCTGCAGCGGAGTGTGGGCTGATATGAAACTTCGTAGCACATTTAAACCGTGTGCCACACCAAGACTCGAACTCGGTACCTTTGCCTTTCGCAGGCAAGTGCTCTACCATCTGAGCTACCCAGAAAAGCTTCTGCAGTTTCATGACGTGTGTGCTAATGTCCTCATTGGCGTCATCTTAACACGAAAAAATACTTCTATCAACATGTTTAGATGTTGTGTACTGCTTCATTCGAATCGTGCATGTAATTTAACCTCAATTTCACTTGCGTGGGTGCACATTTACATGAGCTCGGCAACGGATTTTCCTAACGCACTTGCTAGTAAACTTACTGCTTTCGCATTGTCTTCCAACCACTGCTGATATGCCGCCTTTTGCTCCGTGGTTTCATTGTGTGGCAATTCAGGGCATTTGTACGTACCGTTTACCACGTCTTCAAGTGCAGATGCTCGCAACAGCATCGACACGTGCCGCTTCCTTTCCGCCCAGTCTTCAGGTGCTTCGAGTTTTTCCACTTGTATTTTTTGCCATTTTCGTCGAACACACAAATAACTGACATATTAACTTTATTTTAGTCATGAGCGAAAGCAGTTATTTCGTGGTTGTAGGCATGTGGTCTGGGCCCAAAACCTGCCAAGATTATTTGTTGAAAACAGACTGCGAATAGCATAAGCCCTGTTTCACACTGGGACACTGGCGATGGTCACCAGTGATGGTCACTGGTGACTGTGGTGAACACTCTCGGATCACTGGTGTCTGACACCGCAGGTATTGCCAACTGATTAATTAGTGAAGTGGACTCATACAGGAGTAGCAACTAAATTTCGCTAGCCTTTTATGGACCAAAAGATAAGGTACTAAATTTGAAAAAAGAACATACAACTTACCAATGTTGTTTTTCTTATCCATGCTCTTCTCATTGAAATCAGGCTCAAACTTGGTTATAATATCTTGCCACACATTAGTTTTCATCATTTTATTGCTATAGTCAGCACTTTTCACATCCCAAATAGGACAGCTTTTCTGCTTCACTTACAAAATCTTCCGTGTTAATCAAACCTAAACTCATGGCTACAGTCTGTACAGTATAGGGTACAAGAATATTTTGCATCACTGTCTCAGAAATGACTTCCTGTCTGTTGGCAAATCTGCAGCACTGTGTCTGTGATCAGTGTTCCAGTGTGAAAACTCCAATTCAAATTAATGTGTGTCTGGTGGTGACTGCTGTACAGTGATGTTGTCTGTCACATGTGGTGAGGGTGAGTCACTGCTGGGTCACAGTGGCTCCGTGAGGCAGCATAGTGTCCTGGTGTGAACGCTCCAGTTCAAAAGAAGGTACCTCTGTCGGTGACCGGCGCTGGTGACTGTTACCAGTGTCCCAGTGTGAAACGGGCCTAAGATTTACAAAACCATGGTTCCTCACAGATAACCGTTACACACAAAAACACACACACAGACGTTCAGTTTTGTGACAAAGACGAACACCCACCGTTGTACTGTCCAAAGATTTGATAGTACGAACATAACAAAGACATGAAAAATTCGCATCACAGATATTACACTACATTTTATTGACAGTTTCCACTCTGATGGTCTGAATCTATCGATTTCCCTAATAATTACCACAACATTTACCATTCGTACATCCAGTCAATCAGATAAACAAACAGCAACTGGCATTCACACATTCAGGTTTATTCGGTACAGCTCGTGTTACGCTGTCCTCTTTTGTCTGTGGGAAAGCTATGTCTTTCTAAATACGACAGGGATGCCCCAGGCAGAAGCATCGTGTACACTATGCACATATTTAAAAATTACTTATGATTCATTCAGATGTTAACTTCGAATGTGCTCAAATATGTTTAAAACCAATACAGATGCATTTTAAAATAATATGAATAATCGATAGATCACTGTGCTTTGGATGCTAGGCGCTTTACGAAACAAGGTTTTTTTTCTACTAGAATATGAGTTTGATGCCCTCTGAAATTGCAGCCCAGGGCAGACACTCCGGTTTGCCTGGCCCCCTCCTCCATGCCCTTAGACCCAGGCCTGCATAGCAGGACACCTCTGGTTTTCATTCGTGGTGCCCTTACAGAACACAGTGCTATGTCAACGACATTCTACAACACATTTTGATGCTATTCATGGCAAGCCATCCTAGGCTTATATTTTCAGAAGACAAAGATTACCTGCATATGTAAAGAGTTTCTACTGTCTGTCTTTGTGCTTGACAAATCCTACCTTGGCCACCAAGGTCACCAGATCTCTCCCCAACTGAGAATGGTTGTAGCATTATGGGCAGGGCCCTCCAACCATCTCAGGATTTTGAAGATCTAACACACCAAGTGATCAGAATTTGGCACAAAATTACACTTAAATCAATACAGTGACTTGAATACCCTTAGCTGCATACAGCTGTTGATATACATTAACTGGGACAGTTGAAAATGTGTGCCCCAATTGGGACTCGAACCCAGGATCTCCTGCTAACATGGCAGACACTCTATCCATCTGAGCCACTGAGGGCACAGAAGATAGTGCTACTGCAGGGATTTATCTCTGGCATGCATCCCGTGAGACCCACATTCCCAACTTATTGTCTCGCACTATATTCGTAGTGCCCCTGCCCATTACACTAATTACTTGTGGCTTTACTGATTCCTATAAAAGTTCTGGCAATGCTTGTGCATCCACACAGAAGATGGTCAAATGGCCAGTGAACCTTAACTATACATATGAAGATGGTATCTGTTCTTTCGGACATGTCCAAAAAAACAGATACCATCGGTGACTGTGCAGCTCATTAGAATGAAATTATAATTAAATCAATAGAATGAAATGAATAATCTTATCTGCATACAGGCATTCATATACGTCAATGGGGGACAGTTGAAAATGTATGACATGACCGGGACTCGATCCTGGGACCACCTTCTTACATGGCAGACTCTCTATCCATCTGAGCCACCAAGGGCACAGAGGATAGTGCGACTGCAGGCACTTACCTCTGGCATGCCTCCTGCGAGACCCACATGTCTGAAAGAACAGATACCATCTTCATATACATGTAGTTAAGGCTCACTGTCCATTTGACCATCTTCTGTGCAGCTGCACAAGCATTGCCCAAACTCTTACGGGAAGCGGTAAGGCTGCGAGTAATGAGTGTAATGGGCAGGGGCACTACGAATATAGTACGGGACAATAAGTTGGGAATGTGGGTCTCACAGGAGACATACCAGAGATAAGTCCCTGCAGTCGCATTATCCTCTATGTTCTCAGTGGCTCAGATGAATAATAATAATTAAAAAAGATGGATAGAGTGTCTGCTATGTAAGCAGGAGATCCCGGGTTCGAGTCCCAGCCGGGGCACACATTTTCAGCTGTCTACGCTGACATATATCAACATCTGTATGCAGCTAAGGGTATTCATGTCATTGTATTGATTTAATTGTAATTTCATTCTAATGAACTGCACGGTCAGCTATGGTATCTGTTCTTTTGGACATGACCAAAAGAACAGATACCATCTTCATACATATTGAATTTGGTACAATATACCTCTGGAGGACATCCAACAACTCTACTAATCATCGTGAAGCCAAGTAACTGTTTCCATAAGGGCCAGAGGTGGACCAACATGTTATGGACTTGCTCAGTTTTTGAAGCTCTTTCTCTTGAGCAAGCCAATTTTTCTGAAACTGTAATCATTTGTTTGTACATGTACATCACGTCCATGGATTTCCACCCCATTGGGATAATTAATTTATGGCGAGTCTTTTTTTTTTTTTAGTGTCTTTCTATAAATTCCCTGCAAGCTATACATAGTATTATACTATACTACAAAATATATTTATGAATTTTGGTATCTTTAAAATGACTAGAGTGAATATTGTTAGGATAATTTCACAATATTCATTAAATTAAAAATTAAATGTTACAGTTTTAACCAACAACTGAACACATCTTTTTCAAAATTTTCTCAGCAAAGTACTTGTTTGTGCAAGTAAATCATTCCCCTGTTTGAGACAAATACTGCATTTCGTATAGTAAAGACAAAGACTCATACTGCTGTTTCTATGATGATTGACCTATGGTCTTGGGTAATTGCATTAAAGATAGCTGTTGCAATATAGAGATATTACTTCCGTTGCCATGGTGAATCTAATAGAATGACATGACAATCAAATGAGGGTGAGCGAGAACTGAAATAATCTTGCACAGGTTCACAAGCTGCCCAGTGTATGGAACTCTCCACCTAAGATCGTGCAGGCACTGAGATTTTCTCATTTCATTGTAACATGGATCTGCCACATGTATTTAATCTTTTGGAAGACCATCACACTCAAGCTCTGTGTATAACAACATGCTGCTTCCTTTATGCATTGTAACAGCCACTGGAGAAGCCACAGTAGAGAAAATTTCTGGTTCCAATACTGGAAGAAACAATCATTGGGCAGTCACACCGTCTGAAACCAGCAGCTCCCTTTGGGATGCACAAGCTACCAGTGCAAATCTCATTAGGAGAGGAGAGGAACGGGGATTTTCGGACCTTAATATGGTACCCTACCTGCCTAACCAGTCACGTCATTTCAGTTAAAATTCTTTATAGGTGGCTTTTAATTTGCTAGTGGGAAGGGATGTGAGACTTTGCTAGCTTCATCCCCATGTGAAGTGCTTTTTTTCATATAAATCTGTTCTGTGGCTAATTATACGTTATCTCCTTTCAAGGTCTGTACAGTCTAGAACCAGTATCCAAATGAGGCAAAATTGTGATGAGCACTGAGGCAATCATCCCACCAATGCACCAGATTGAAGACACCCATTTGCCAAAATGCTTTGTCCGGTTGCATATAGAAGTCTGTAACTGCCTGCTGCACATCCTTCCCCAACAGAACTATCAACCCTTCAAGGACTCTTTTAAGGGGTTATAGGGTGACTGCTCAAGTGTCTCCCACTTCAGTTGGCGTAACTTCTGCATTACAAACATTTGCAGTATGGGGATGTGTGTTATCATGAGGCAGCAGCACCTCCTGTTGCAATTTTCCGTAATGTTTCACCTTAATTGCATGCTGTAATTGCTACAGTGTTGCACAGTGCCAGTCCCCAGTAATGGAGATGCCAAGTTGTCTGTGATGGATGAAGCTGATCTCCCAGACTGACTGGCGTCTTGTGAAAAATTGCGACCAGCATAGAACATGGCACACCATGCCACACAATTGGTTTTTGACCAACATGCTGCTGCATGCACATTTTTCATTCTCTAATTGATGTTTAACAGTGTTTTTCCTTCAGCAGTCCAAAACAGAATGAAAACATATTGGTCTCATTTGTATGCAGTTGGAATTAATGTCACCATAGTTTATGGTCCTGTTGAAAACTGTTATATACCCACATCAGAGTCACGCTATGTTGCATACATCCTGCAGGAACAACCTCAAACCCAAACTTTTTTATTCCTATTATATATTGCTGGTCTATGTCAGAGTTTAAGTTTGAATTTACTGTTTCAAAAGCCACATTATTATTAATATATGTACACGTATACTGTTGAGCACACTTTATTTTGGGAACAGGTTCTGCAATGATTCTCTAGATTTGTCACAAAAGATCTCAACACAGCAACTTGAGGTACTCTATGTTTGATACTAGTAATTTTTGGATCTGAAAGACCCACTGTTATGTAGATCAAGGAACACTCCTGTAACATACTACTCGTTCTCTATGGCACTTATTGTTTCATCTGTTAATTGTGCTGTGCCTACTTAAGTTGACATGTTTCTCATAAGGCCATTCTGATTTTCAGATATTAGATTGTGTTGGCTCAGAAATGTCATTAAGCCAGTATAAATAACTTTCTCAATTATCTTAGGAAAAGCAGCCAAGTTTGATGTAGTTCAGTAGTTTTTAGTTTTAGATTTATCATCTTTCTGGAGAATGGTAGTTATTTGTGCTATCTTTAGATTGTCTGGGAACTACCTGATTCAATTTCATTATTTACTGCTTTGGCCATCGTTTCAGATATGTTTTATATGCATTTTTTAATGTGTGGGTAGAGAATCCATGATAGCTTGTCCATTTTATATCTGTTAGTGACCATGCTATGTCTTTTATTTCCTTGCTGTTAGTTGGGACAAAGTATATGCTTCGTTTGAAAGGAATGTCCTTGTATGTATGCTGACGATTGTTGATATGTTTACTGATGGACTTTACAATGTAAGAAAAGCACTCATTAAGAACATTTGTGATTTGATATTGACATTTGATAATACTCTGTCTATAGTCACTAGTTGATTTGTCCTTATAACCCCCAAAGCTAAAAGCTGTTTATATCTTTCTAAACAGCTAAGCCAGTGTCAGTAGAGTTTCTTAACATTGTGACTGGATATTTGGTTTTAGTTTACAACAGCAGAATTTTGCACTAATGATGATAGTTCTTAAATTCTACCTACTATTATTGCTATTCCTTAGCATTACAAATTGGAAAAGTCTAAATGTTTCTCTCGCTGTTCACTTCAGGGCTTATGCAGCTTCTTCAAACTTTTTTTCCAGTCATTCACTGGCAAGGTCAGTTCTGGTCCTGAGACATCAAAGCAAAAATAAAAATCTGATGAAAATTCCCTTCAATAAAGTCATCATGAGTGGTTCTTCTTGTCTTAAATTGTTTCTTTTTGCTGCTGATGTGAACATTTAAAGCTTATACCTGTACAGCATGATGGTCAAGAATGGCAAGCTGCAGAACTAATGCACTGAAGTAAAGTGAGACATGTTAGTTATAATGTTGTCAACTCATGATTTGATGCTATTGACCTCTCTAGTGAGTTCATTTATCAGGTAAGTTAAGTTAAATTTAGCTAGTATTTGCATTAGTTTTTCTGAGCTAGGGTCATTAGACAGTCAGACAATATTTAAATCTCCAGTTGGTAAGATGTTAGCCAACAGCCTTGCTGCAGTGGTAAAACCGGTTCCTGTCAGATCACCAAAGTTAAGTGCTATCAGGCTTGGTTTGTACTTGGATGGATCACCATCCAGGACTGCAAAATGCTGTTTGTAAGCAAGATGCACTCAGCTCTCATAAGGCCAATTGAGGGGCTACTTGGCTGAGAAGTAGTGGCACCAGTCACAAATATGGACAACAGTCAGGAGAGCCTTGTGCAGACCACATACCCCTCTGTATCCACATCCAATGATGCCTAAGGGGTGAGGGTGACATGGCGGCCAGTCAATACTGTTGGACCTTCAAGACCTGTTGGGACAGTGTTTTTAGTATGTTGTTAACTCATCCATTTTTAT
Source organism: Schistocerca serialis cubense (assembly GCF_023864345.2). Classification (NCBI taxonomy): domain Eukaryota; kingdom Metazoa; phylum Arthropoda; class Insecta; order Orthoptera; family Acrididae; genus Schistocerca; species Schistocerca serialis. Next base: position 532,115,700 of record NC_064640.1, read on the forward strand.
TGTAATGTATACTGTCTATGCCAACAAACCGGTAATTAAGAACTTCAAAGGGTATATTTATGCTACCACCTAGAGGTCATCATAAGCCTACAATAATTGAGTTCTCTTCCCCCACTTGTAGTTATTTGCTGCTAGTTCTATTATGTGCTCTGTACTGAAAGTACTTACATTGGTTACATTATAGTTATTACATCTTGGTGCAAAGACAGCTAACCCACCACCACAGTTCTCTTTTCTGCTGAGGGCAGAGGAAAAGTTCCTTTAGAGTGGCTGATGTACGCTGATTAGGTCATCTGTATACCACTGTTCACTTATAACTGAAACATCACTTTTATCAATCACTGCAATGATATCCAACTTATTGTACTTATTGCTAAGACTCTGAAACTGTCATTGAATTAATTTGAATCTAAGTTTGGAATGCTGAACACTGGTTGAAGGTGGCACTCTTCCACATTGCTTGTTTTTAAGACTACAAAAATTCTACCACATTATATTAATTATGATTTCTCCTGCTGAACCACACAGGATGATTTAGTGCTACTAAGCTGTCCAGCAGCCTTTACAAGTTTCCCTTGCTGTCACCAGTGGCTGTTTGTGTGGCAGATCCTACCTGGGTGGGTTGTGCAACTCCATGGCAATGGACTTATTACACCATTTTGTGCAAAATTTTGTCTACCATCCTCAATAACTGATTTTCTGACAACCTTTTTTACCTCTTTTCTTTATGTACATACCATGAATTGTGTGCATGTCCCTTTTTAGATTCCTGTATTTACCAGAGACACATTGTGAAATTTAGTATGTATTATTTTTAAGCCTATAATTTGTTTCATGCACTTCCTAGTTCACAATAGATTGTTCCATTATATCATGTCTCTGTGGAATATTAACAACAATTATGTTACTGCCAATTAATATATTAATTGTCACTTTCATGTGTCTGATTGCACAATTTACTGGATTTTTAGCTACATAATTTACACCTCCCATGATAATGAAGCAATTATTTGATGAGAAAGATTCACTATCTTGTGTACACAGCTTCACAGCAGCAGAAAGGACAGCTCCATGTTGAATGTAAGCCACAAGTATAAAGTCATCTTGGATACTTATGTTGTCTTGCATTGATCTGTGAGAATTACTGTCTCCATATATTAGAATGTGGCCCTTCTTGTATTTCTGGTTCTCCTCACTTCTTCTACTATTTTCTTGGGATGGTTTCTTGCATACAGCTTCACAGATTTCACTCTCATTACCATGGACATTTTCTTTACATTCACTCATTATGTCAGCACATTATGTTAGGACTTGGTGTTTTTTGAACTTATCAGTGGCACCTTTTTTTTTCTTTCAAAAAGTCTGAATGGTTGCATTTAGTTTGTGCAGATTTAAACAGTCCATCTTCGACTATTTGACCAAGAATCTGATACCTGTTTGGAATAATAACAGCCAGAAAGCTTTCTTGGTTTTTGATTTAGGCCTACAGACATTCAGCAGGCAGCATTGATCAGTTTCATTTAATGGTTCATAAAAGTTGGAGTAACAAAAATGTACTGGTCCAAGTTGGAATTTAACATGCTAAAAAAAATTATGATGATATGGAATTTCAGTATTAATTGTCTCATAAGTTAATTAGTTTTATGAAAATTGGAATGTGTTATTGCAAAGTTGGAATGCCAGTCTTTCTAATTGTGTACATATCATTATATAAATACACAGACTGGCTCACTAGAAATTTCACATGGTGAACTGTATTATTATTTTTAATTATTTATATCTTTTGATTAATGGATTTTACAGTGAAATTAAATGGAGCATTAGAATTGGCACATTGAAAATATTAGCCTGAGTAATGAATTCAAGTGTGCTAAAGCATGATTAACATTTTGAATTATTTCAAGAATGTACAGAATTTGAAAAATAAGTAAAAAATGGTCATTATCAGGAGCCGAAGTTAAAACAAGTGGAATAGTTCCAGTTTGAAAGTAGCATTTTACATAAACTGATATTCAAAACTTCATGCGATAAATATTTCAAAATAACATTCCCTGGCCATAACATGACATAACAATAAATGCAAATTTTGAATAAGACAAGGTACATAATATTTCTGATTTCCTGGAATATTACTTTACATTTCAGTAGCTTGAACACTCTTTTCTTGTAGACAAAAAGTTATTAGAATTATAATGCAGAAATGTATCAGTAATCATAATATTCATACACTTCTCATTCATGTTTCTCCTCTCAGTTGTCTATACACTTTCAAAAGTGTTTCTGCCCACAGCCTTCACAGTTCCAATGTGTGCCCATTTCCAGGCACTCCTGATGGAGTCCATGGCTACACTCATGCTCAGCACATAATAACAAAAAGGAATATACAAAACAACTGATATTAACAAAACAGTACATCTGCATCATTCATTTCTGAAACAACATTTCTCCACTCAGTCACATTTACCAGTAAATATAAAAGGGATTCTGTAGGGGATAATCTAGTGAGGAGAAATATGAACTTGCTTTTTGTTTATCTACCGCTGAGTGCAAATATTTTAATGTCCTGTTCGATAACATGAGGCCAATACAAGAGACTGCTGTTAGTGTAATAAACAGCAATAATTTAGAAAAAAAAGCAGTAAATCGCTTTTAATAGCGTTTAATGAATTTAGAATCTCTATATTATATACTACCAAAAAAGTTTTAAATTTCCGCCCAGTGCCAGGAACCCTTAGTAACAAAAGAAATTAATATTGTTTATGACTCACAATTTTCGACACAGGACATTGTGTTTGAAGAAAAAAGATGTTAATTTTATGGCACATCTGTTGCATCCTAAAGCTACACAAATGTTAGAAATTCAATAAGAGATGTGGGCATAAAAAATTCTTATATTTGTGTATGGAGATTTATCAACTTAACTAGTCACCAGCTGTTGTGGAGGATCTAGTTGGTAGTTAATTATAAAAGTCATGATACTCTGTTGGTATGTATGGGTACAATTTCTTGATGTCAACTAATTATTTCGCATATACTTCCACATAGTTCTGAGAGTAAGCAGGAGAACATGGCAACAATGGACTGTTGTTTGTAGAAAGCAACAGATTAAAATAATGAGGAAACAGTCCATCAGTGAAATTCTTTCCTAAGACATGATCCTCTTCACACTGAAATTCTATAAATTTACTGATATAGACTGTTAATTTCTCATCTTTCTTTACTCTGCTTCCCATAGATTCCTCTGAAAGTACTGATTTATTGAAGTATTTTGGCCACCAAGTAGGAAAATCAAAAATGTCTGCTGTTCATACCATTTTAAAAGTCAATTTGTTAGTCTTGATAGAAGCTACTATTAATTCTACACATCATCCCGATAACTAAAATCATCGCTGTATGGCACAAAAGACTGGACACATACGAGAAAATATTTCTGTACATTTTGAAATCTTCCAGCAGTAACGAGGTTTGAGAAAAATCTGATAACAGTGATCTTTTTTTCTGGTCTGGGTACCCATCAGAAAATATATGTAGGTACTTAATAGAACTTGGTAATGCATTAGTAATGTAATCTAAGATAAAAGAGCAAATTTCATTTAGATCTTCCTTAGTCTGCCTCATGATATATCAAAATTTAGCAGTCTTGTCCCTCATGTTGATGTGGGTATTAAAGACATTAATGGTGAGCTGCCTGCAGTAGAATGCTTCCTGTGCTGGTATCTCTGACAGCTGCAGATTCTCCATATAATCTGCACATCTTACAGACATTACACAGGGTTTCCATTTTGCTTGTTAACTTCCTGTTTTCCTCTTATGGACTATATACTCTGCTGGTGCTAACATTTTTCACATACATTCAGTGATTGACTTTTCAACTGTTCTGATAACTCCCCACAAGTGCAGTAGTACCAGTTGTGGCTTCCTAACCACAAAGTTGGAAACCCATTTTTCAGGCTCATTTCCACGAACATGTCATGTATTATATTGATATTAAGCATCTCACTGAAATATTGTAAATCTCTTGATGTATTATTTACCTTTTTTGTTGGATATGGGTGTATGTGGTCCTCAACTAATGTGCATATGTGCCCTGGTGTTGCATTTTCTGACCTATTTTTATATCTCATGTCCTTTGGAGAATTTCTAAAGTAAACAAGTTGTAATATGGTGGACATGAATTTTTGTCATGCCATGGATATTTTGAAATGCCCTGGTATTTACTTGACATCTTCAGGAAGTTGATGATATATAATATGTAAATCTGTGGCAGCACTTGTGAATATATATATCTTGTTTGTCTTTCATTTGTTTGCTGTAAAAGTTTGTGAATATCTCTTCGAGATCCCTCTCTGACACAACTCCATAACAATCCCTTATACACCTATAAGGAAATAGTAATGATACAGTTTTTGCCATACCGAAGCATTGTTTTCAGCAGTTAATATTCCCCGCAATGAACTGATAGTAAAACTTCACCATGCTCACTTGCACACATCTCTGATTATCTTCTTTGAGATGACCATAGAAGAATAGTTGATGTAAACCATTTACTTTTGCTTTATTTATGTATTTTCATTTGTACGTGATATTTTTTACTCCCTTTTTGCATTTTTTCACTTTGAACAAAACAGTTTCCTCATTATCAGATGGCATGCCATGTTCCCCATTAATAAACATCAGATGATGCTATGTCCAGGGACCGAAGGGGCCAGTGGCCTCTACTGACAAGTCTTTCTGGGCACACACTGGTGATGTGGGCCATACTTCATTTTGATGTGTGGGCAGCTGCTCCATCTTGTTGGTTACTGCATATAGTATCTCTGCATCTGTTAATTGTGTCCAGAAACAGTCAAAAGATGTCTAGATATTTGGCACTGTTTAATGTGTAATGGAAAAATATGTATCCAGTAATGTACATGCCAGACAACGCAACCTGTATAGAGAAATTCTTCACACAGAAAATGTGGATTGTCCTGTGATCAAAATCTGAAATTCTGGGAGTCTACTCAGCCTGAGAAATGCAACCAGGCCTCATCCAACATGAAATAAAGCAAGGGGTCCCAGAAGTCAGTAGCAATTGATGTTAACAACCAGTTACAATAATGAACTCTTGTTCCCTGATCCTCAGATTTCAACTATTTCACCACACTCACACAATAGGCTTTTGATTTTGTATCTTTCAGTACAGAATGAAGTGATGTATAAGATACATTGACCTGATGTAATAATCTCCTTACTGACATGTGGGGAGTTCTCGTAATGACCATGCAAATTCTGTCTATAATTTCAGGGGTCATTACTGTGAACTGCCTATTGCTCTGCACATTCTGAACAGATCCTACAGCCCTCCATTTCTTGTACAGATCTTGAATAGTTCTTGTTGTGGGAAATTTTCTACCAGGATACTTTGCTTGAAACACTTTTTGAGACTTCTTGATGGAGTCTGCCTTTATCTAACACTCCATAATATCAATTCACTGTTCTAATGGAAACTGGCCTTTTTCTGTGACAACTTAACCTTACAAGCTCATCACAACTGATGCATGAACACACAGCTGCACTCAATTATCCAATAAAATGCAGTGTAGCAAACTTTCAAGACAGTGTTACCACTTCCCAAGCAATTTGACTCGACATGATTAACTGGTACGTGAGACGTATTGGTTTTCTGTGAGACAGCCTGTACGACTGGCATCCTTTAGGAAGAACCCAGCAATTGGTACTGACAAGCAAGTCCATAAGGACATCATGAATTACAAGCCCTGGTTGTAAATACAAATAATGTATTCAGAAAACTTTATTACATGTTGCTATAAAGCACATCTTTATTCTTCGTGTCTACATATTTATATCTCAGCATAGTCACCATGCAATGAATACATTCCTCCCAGAGATGAGGTTTTGTTGATACCATCATTGTAGAAAGACTGACTTTGAAAATCAGATGTGGCCAAAGTGGAGTCTGTGTGGACGATGATTGATGGCAGTGACCCAAAGGTGTTGGTCTGTTGGAAATGTTGCACTGCTCGTATGTGGCCTGCCATTGTCATGTGGAAGAAGAAGGAGCTCCATGTGTGTAGAAACTCTTTGTATTTGAAACTTGATTACAGCATGTTCTCTCTATGAACTGACATAGTTATGTATAATACACACTGCCACATTACACACCATAAGTTGGAGCCCTGTAGCAGAGGCGGGCTGCAAATAAGTAGACAAGGGAAATAAAGATTCAGAGTGTTAATGATGTTGGTTTTATTTAGAAACCTGTAAGAATTTTCATATAAACAATTCAGGGACATTAATTTTCAACATTTTTTCATTAATTCTAAGCTGTAGGAAATACCTCTCTGCCTTTTTTTCTTAATGAAACATTTAAAGAATCAGTATTAAATTGATGCTTGACCTTAGTTGACATAATACTGACTATGATAATATCTAATGAGATTAGCACACTGAGAATGCGAAATAATATGGGTGAAGATAAGTGTTAAAGGTGGATCAAACATGCTTATATGACGCTTTTATAGACACCATGCCTCAGCAACAGTTTCAGCAGAACAGCAGAGAGGACGCTTGGAAAATATTTTGTATAATTTCCATGGTCATGTTATAAATTTTAGTGATTATGATGAGTAGTAGAGACAGAGAATCACACAAAATTTTTCTAAGTGCCTTGTCCAAAAATTAATTTGAGCAGTAAATCAGAGAAATGACTCATGGGGTTGATATTATAGACCTGCTGGTGACAAACAGTCCAGAACGTTTCAACTCATTTAGTGTAGAACACGGTATCAGTGATCATAAGGCCATTACAGCATGAAAGGCTGGAAGATCTTTCTGTGTAGGAAGAGCGACAAGAGACAAATTTCAGATTACCTGGCAAATCACCATTAAAATTTCATTCCCAACATTGACATCAGTGAGCATCAGTGGACAAAATTTGAGAACATCATGTATTATACTTTATACAAGCTTGTACCAAGCAGAGTTGTGAGGGATGGAAAAGACACACCATGGTTTGACAACTTTGTTAAGACGTTGTCAGAAAAGCAAAGAGAACTTCGCTACAGATTTAAATGAAGCCAAAGATGCACAGACAAAAAAACATTAACAAAGCCAAAATTAGCATAAGGGGGACTGTGCATAAAGCATCAACAAATATGAAAGCAAACCACTGTCCAACAAGTTAGCAGAAAATCCTAAGAAGTTCTGGTCTTACTTTAAATCAGTAAATGAATCAAAATCATCTGTGCACACACTCTACGACCATAACTGTATTGAAACAGAAATCAGCACAGAAAAGCTCAAAATATTGAATGTCTTTGTCCAAAACTGTTTCTCAGAGGAAGATCACTCTCTAGTTCTTAATTGAAACCATTGCAAAAATGACAGATATCAAGATAAGTGATAGAAAAGCAACTGAAATCATTCAGCAGAGAAATTTTTCTGGACCTGACAGGACACCAATTCGATTTTCGATACAGTATGATGTATGAAACAACTTTCTTTTCACCTGTCTTGCAATTGGCGTGTTTCATCCAAATCTCGTCATCGGTTACTATCCGATCCAGAAATGAATTACCATGTTTGTGATAGGCCTCCAGAAATGGCAACGTTGCCCTCATTTGCTGTCCTTCATGGTGATTTTGAGCACCCATCATGCACAAAATTTATGGCTAGCTTTTGAGTGACAGTTTCAAACAACAAAGTCCGCAAACCTTGAGGAAAAAAAGCAAAAGCTCCGTTATTGTGAAGTGACAATTTTCATGAACCGTTTCATCAACTGTAGTGACAAGATCGTCAGTCACAATGCTCGGGCGTCTGCTCTTCTCTTCATCATGAATGTTGGTTCGTCCAATTTTAAACCTAATGCACCATTTCTGGATGGAACATTCACTCATTATGTTGTTTCTATACACTTCACCCAGTTAACGATAAATTTCTATAGGTCTTAGGTGTTTTGCCAACAAAAACCGTATCACAGACTGCACCTCACAATTGGGGGTATTTTCGATTGCAGCACACATTTCAAATTCGAATATCAAAAAAACCAGACATGCAGAGACGTTCCCTTTCTCACGGATGGATGCTGACTGAGCTGCCGAACACGCACATACTACAGTATACGAGATCGGCGAGCTCTTTGTGGCATCAGACGGAAACGTTCTGTACTTTCTGAACAGCCTGTGTATCTAGGAGTATGTGTATGAAATGATTTGAAATGCATCAACAACAGAAAATTAATCATAAGTGCGGCAGATACAAGGCTGAGATTCATTGGAAGAATCCTCATGAAATTTAGTCCATCAGCAAAGAAAGCAGCTTACACAACACTTATTCAAACAATACTTGAACCAACAGTATGATATCTGTGCCAGGTAGGACTGGTAGAGAAGATATAGTACATCCAAAGAAGGGTAGCACATTTTCTTACAAGTTCATTTAGTAAGCACGGTTGCACCTTGGAGATGCTCAGCAAACTATAGTGGCAGATGCTGGAAGAAAGGTATTCAGCATCATGACACAGTTTACTATTAGAGTTGGGAGAATGTGTGAAGTGTACATTCTGGAGGAGCCAGCTGAAATATTTCTTCCTCCTATTATCTCACAAAAGGACTGTCAAGGTTAAATTAGAGAAATTTGAGCCCACGCAAAGGCAAACCTGTAATCGTTCTTCCCATGAATCACGTGCAAGTGGAACAGAAAGAGGGAGAAGTGACACTGATACACAAAGTTGCCTTGCTGAGTATAGATGTAGATGTATATTGTCACGTATTTCCCACTTCTCCTTCAGTGAATGTAAGTTGTGCTCCTTCCCAAAAATAAATACACAAAAACATTTATAGGGAAATAAAGTAGGCTAAAAACAGTGCTAATGCCCCATGTTCAACATGAGGGTAAAAACTGCTAACCCTTAAACAGACTTATTATTCGTTTTCCTTTTGTTACAAAGTAAAACTAACCAGTGAATGTAACCAGCTTTCAGGTGCTTGTCAATACAGATTTAATTTTTAAACTGCCACCATTAAAAACTCTGCAATGTGTAGCTAGAGCTATCTGTAATTCTTATAAAGTTAGCTGATGGTAGAACAGTGCTAAGCCACACTTGGGGTATTATCAACATCCAATGAATTTCGTTGTGCATAAACAGGATCTGCATCACTGTCAACAAAAAATTAATTTTTGTCAGTGTCATTCTTGCCAAATTTACATGTCTTTGCTCTTCCACTTTCCTCCGCCTACCTTTTCAGCAGAAGTACAAACCACATAGAGGAAGAAAAGAATTCAGTAAATTGGAAAAAAACTGTAAATGGTAGAATTTCCAGATGATGTTATTGTTGTCACTAGTGCCATCTTCTTCAATCCAAAGACCAAATGGATCAACTGTCCACTCTGGTGTACCCTGTGGAAGCCTCTACATATCTTTTTAACTTCTGCAACCTATATCCATTCTAACCTACTTACAGTAGTCAAACCTTGGTGTACTTGTACAGTTTTTATCCAATACATTTCCCTCCATTACCATACTGACCTGATGATTCCTTGATGCCTAAAGCTGCGTGCTATAAATCAGTCCCATCTTTTGGTAAAGTTGTGCTGTTACTTTCTTTTCTCACCAACTATCTTCAGTAGCACCTCATTAGTTAACTGATCTATCCATATAATCTTCAGCACTTATCTCTAAAATTACATTTCAAAAGCTACTTCCTTACACATATGAACTGCCAATGTGTGAACACAACTATTTTATCTGTATAACTGGACACTACCATAACAAGATTGCATATGCATTTCGTTATGGTGAATGACTGATCTGTAGCATAGACCAAGGTTCAGGTTAGGCTGGTAGTTGATAATTTGGTAGAGTGAAATAATGTGGCCTACATCTGCACAGATATTATGGTATAGTAGTGGGTGATGGAAGTCATGAGGGTTTGGTTGTGTGGAATCACTGCTCAGTAGATGAAGTGCATATCAACAGCTGAAGCCTATTCACAAACAGAACTTCTAAGCTACAGCTAGAGAATGTTCATATTAACAGGTTATCCTAGTATTACTAATAAGTCTTTTGCCTTTCACTAGAGTGACAAGTAATAAAATCAGCATATGAAAATACTGGCACAGCAGCTGGTAGTGGATGAAGCACACAAGTCAGCAGGTGACTGCAAACTGAGGTGGCCACCCTTTGGAATAAATGGGTAGACATGCCCAGCAGTGAGAACATGAACTGAGTTCCTGTTGCAGGTGCCGAAGTATTTTGCTCAAGATCTAACAAATTTATATATAGTAAAACATATTCTATATGTTCATACTGTATTTAATGCACTTTTTGGTATAAAAACTAAAATGGCAGAAAAATTGAGATACATAATTCCCCAATGAATGTTTCACTGCATGTACAGATACTGTAGATATACTATAAAAATGCAAGGGGTCATGGCACTACGTGATTTTTAACTTCATATAATAAGAACTTCTAATTTATATTAGGATAAATAGCTGAGAATATCACTTTGGGGAAGTAGCAAGACCTCAGTATATCACTGTTTGCTTACATCTTATGCAGTGACTGAGATGCAAGTATTGCACATACTTGGTTCATTTTTTTATTGCTGATAAAAATCCATAGACAAATTCTTGAAAGAGGAAAATGTAACTTTTCAAAGGAAGTATTACAAATATCTGATTGTAGTTGTTTTAATAAGAAGTTACAAGAAATAAGCACCCATAAACTGTGTGATTGTGAGTGCTGTTACTCTGTAATTTTACAGAGGATGAAGAGGTGGAACCTGTCACCTGTCATTCAAATTAGTCAATTCCTCATGCACACACACACACACACACACACACACACACACACACACACACACACACTCATACACATACTTGGATGCGATAGGCATGGGATGGGGAGTGCAAATGATAGCAATCTAGGGTTGGGGTAAGTTACTAGTGCTGCCCATGGGAGCATCCAGGAATTTTGAGGAAATAGGATAGTGAGTAACAAGTTGCACCATTAGGTGATTATTTTTTGGGAGGGAGGGGAAGGCTGGGGGAGGGCAGAGAAAGTAGAAAATGGAAACAGACAATACATGTGCACCTGTGGAACGGAAGGGTGTGTTGGGACTGGAAAGGGAGCAGAGAAGGTGTAGAGGCAAGTGAAAGACACAGAGTAGTGCAGGTTGAGGCCAATGGAATTTAGAGAATGAAAGAAATGTTGCAAGGACAGTTCTCTCTGTCCATTCCAGAAAAGCTGGTGTGGGTGGAAAGAATCCAGAAGGTCCAGGCAGTTAAGAAGTTGTCAAAGTCCAGAACATCATCCTGGGTAGTATGCTCTTTTGTCCAGCTGCCTCTTGGACATGTTTTCTCGATTAAAATGTCCTTTGATAGTAATGGTATGACATTTTAATACCAGATGATTGTTACCTGCCTCTTTCTCTTTGCATTTTCTAAATTCACTGTTGAACTGTAAACATTACTCTTCCCATTTCACAAGAGGTATTTCTAAATGTTTATACAAACAATTTTGTTGGTTCTGTATGATTATTTTAGCTGCCCATAATTTGATATTCTACCAGAATAGTTGTGCAACTATTTTCTTGCCATTAGCAGATTTTGTAGGATACAATTTCCAGATTCAGTTGCCTCACAACTGCAATGCTGCAGTTCCTGTATTATGGACTATGCTACGCAGAACTGGAAGGTACATAATATGTGATGCTTATTCATTTCCTGTGTGGTGTAACTTTATTTAAAACAAATTTCAATTATATGTTCTTTAGATATCTTGGCAGTCTGTTGCACCATGTGCACCCATTCATAAAATTTTGTTTTTCTGAATTAATGATATTATCATCATGTATCTTATTAGACACATTTGGCTGATTTGGATGGTAGACAGAATGTAAAAGGTTACAGTGAATATAAATATCTTGCCAAAAGGATGGAATTATATTTGACCCAATAATTATAATGCTGGTGCATGCAGAAAATAAAAGTACAAAACTGGTAAAAAAAAAAACACCATACAAAATGAAGACAGTTTGTTTCAGAAAAATTATTTTAAACCAGAGTGTTACATATATGCAGGGAATTGTTTTCCTGTACTTGAAACTGGATAAATTCACTTATTGATTTTGGACTCAGTGCCTCAGTGAACTCATACCACTAGTATGTAGCAAACTTATTAAATTCATTGTAATGTGTGCTTATTATGATTGTGTGTATATATTTAGTTCCCATTCATGGTTTTAAGTTGTTCACTTTGGCTTAATGATAAACTTCTAAATGCCTTAACAGTTATTTCTACAGGCACAGCTGGTATATAAGGGAGAGAAGTCTTTACAGAACTGACTTATACCTTATGTGAATTGATCACATCATGAAATAAAAACAAACACTTAAATGTCAATGAACATATTGTACAGTAAGGCATTTCAGTATTGTAGTTTTGGTTGTCCTATTTTCCAACTGAGCAGGAAGTTTCTTACAAAAAATCTTTTTTACCTCTCTCACCCTTAGTTGTGTGGGTAGTCATAAAATATTTAGTGCTTCACCAGAAAGCCTTACTTCATCATTAGGAACTCTACAGTTGTCTGTTCAGTGAAAAGTTAAGGACACTGTGAAAAGTTATTGACACAGTTATACTGCTGGTACTCCTTTGTAACACCGAACTTTTGAAGCTTTGTTCTCTGAAACTGGTTGGAATTGTAATCTAATAGTTCAATGATGGACATAACAGTGTTGTTTAAATGAGAGATTACTTCACATTTATTAGTGCTGAAACATAGAAGGATGATGATTAGCTTCTTCTATTAGTTATTTTTATAGTTTGGATAAACCACATCAGACACTACAGTGGATGGACTCTAAGCTATAGCTGTTTATTCCCTTAGCAAACGTGCCTCTGATGTTTGCAAAGGAAATATCTACACAAAACTCTATTTGAAGGAAAAGAAAACAGATGGTCATAGATAGTTCTCAGAGTAAGCCACTGAAAGAAAAGAAAAATAATTATCTAAGAAGTAGAGTTATAGAAAATGGCGTTATTGCACTTTGCTATGTTTCACCAGACTCAGCTGTACAGTAAAGGCATATGCATTATGCTCCCTCTCCCCCCAAGAAAAGAGAGTCCACAGTTGTCAGTTAGAAAATGGTGCATTTAAATGAGTGTTTACGTAATTACTGGTGATCACTTTTCAGTGCAGACGTCTCTAGTACAGTCCACTCCTGTGTGCACTGTATCTTCTACAGGTGATAAAGGATCTATCAGTAATCATACAGTTTAATTTGAGTGGGTTTTCAAAGGTATGTCTAGGCTTCTTGTAGAGGGGAGACAGGGACCACGGAGAACATACGATGTTGCACCCATAACCCCTGTAAAAGTGGGCAGCTAAGTGAGGACTAGGTTGCAAAAGGCAGAATAGCACTTTCAAACATTTGTTAAAACTAAACATTTATTAAGTTTTTACATGCAAGCATAAGAATTTAAAACAAAAAATAAAAAAGATAAAACATGAAATGAAAAACATTATATCCTATCAGTCCACTTTAAAAACTAAAAAATCATTCATGAGAAACATTCATTTACACTATAAAATAAAATACTCTTGCACAATTTCTGAAGAGTAAATAAATGTTCTATACTTATCATACAATCAAATGCAATGACAGTGGCCCATACTACTACAAAATCCAACACTCTCACCAAATAAGGTACATTCCTATTATCAAATCTCGGTCAACGTAATCTATTGGCCCTAGTCCGCTGTGAGCCTAGTATTGTTGCTAAGGCTCCCCAGTCAGTGCCAGCTGACATCAGATTACTTCAAAGCCAAACATGTACTAGATCTCCAATGCCCAATCAATGCCTCATAAGACTGACATATCTTTCCAGAATCTGAAAAGAACAATAATTAACTCTCAGAAAGCAAAGAACCTTACCACTGATAGTCACTGCAAGTCCCTAGTTACAAGATAATTACAGTGACAGCATTAACAAAGATTACCTCACTCTTGAATTCATTCATCATACTGTAGAGGTCAAGGGGTTATTTTTAGGAAATATGGTGCACAATTGTGATTTAGTGTGTTTCAGTGCGCTATGCGCCAGCCTCGTGGCAGACGGCAGATGAAGGCTGGCCGGCGCGTTATGCAGGTGACACAGTTTTGCAACGAGCATCGATATGTGTGTACGTGCTCGGCAGCCATCAACAGTCAAAATGCAGCATTAGCAGAATTACACAGGTGCGGGCCGGTGCGGTTGCGTTAGCCAAGTTATCGAGAACATTCTAATAAACACAGCGCTATGTAACCAGCGGATTCAGCAGCGGTCTGCACTATTGAAGGGCATCAGAGGTGGGCGTCGGCATCGGTTCGACTGATTGGTTGTTCAGTCGCTGTTACGTCGTTGTCATCAGTGACGCTGTCCCTGAAGACTGGCTGGCGGAGGGCGTTGCCCACTGCTGCACCTGCGACTCCCGGCATCGTCACTAGCCGCAGCGTCTGCAGGAGGCGAGCTAGGCCAGACCTCGTGCTGCTAACCTCCTACTGCCTGCGCAGCTGCTGACCGAGCACGGCATCGCATTCCCCGGGCTGTGCGCATCAACACATCTCCACCACGACACGAGCGGTGGGGCTGAGCTACCGGAAAATGTGTTGGAAGAACCAACAATAAAGAGGAGGATTGCTAAAAGCAACCACCTTCTACCCACCCACACCCTACAACCCCAACCGCGTCACCTGCTCTGGTCATCCTATTACAATACTAATCATATGACGGTGTTGATGATCGGTTGAAACTTTGACTGCTAGAGGTGTGTACACTGGAGTTCATGCTGGGCACAGCTTTGTGGTCAGCCAATAACGTTACCTTGAGCCAGGAGACCTTGTTGCAGCAGCTACCTACCCATGGACTGGTTCTGCTGCATGGTCCACTCCCTTCTGTTGAATATTTCTGAATTGCTTGGCATGACAGCTTCATCTACCACTTTGGGTTTTCAAACTTTCGGTACATAATAGATACAATTCCTCTGACAATCAAAGATTTTCGTTATAAAGGTCATATACAAATGAGTTACTGCATAGACAAACATATATGTATGTCAATAATGTTTCACGAATAAGAATTACAACTTTGTTTAGTATTTGGAAGGATTTTAGTAGCCTATGACGAAAGCGACATGTCGGATTCACCTCAGTAACTCAATGTCCTTTCATAGTTACCTACCACAATGCATTTTGTCACTGTATTAACTCAGGGAAAGGACAAATCTTTCTCTGATATTACTCAAATACATTGGCGGTAACTAGCAACTGCATTAATAATTTTTCACTCCAAGTTGGTAGACTCCATCTCATGAGATGTCTTCCATAATTTCATGTAT
This sequence comes from Schistocerca serialis cubense, assembly GCF_023864345.2. NCBI lineage: Eukaryota > Metazoa > Arthropoda > Insecta > Orthoptera > Acrididae > Schistocerca > Schistocerca serialis. The sequence continues at coordinate 532,131,083 of NC_064640.1, forward strand.
GATTTGTTTCATATACGATAGCAAAATGAACTCACTGTCACAGGGGGGCAGACTGTGTGCTTATTGTACATACTCTGTGGTAACAGTGTGACTGTTTTTTGAACCTACAATTACACGCATCTGATGTTGTCACACGATAAATCCTATGTCAGCTAGTTTGTGACAAAAACAATTTTTACGTTTTCTTTTCTTTTTTTTTTTTAGCTGTAAGCTCTATAAAATATACATTCATGAAGCAAATTATTAGTTCATTATTTCCAAGACATTACAAATACTTATAAATGTAAAATTAAGTGTATATATTGCTTAACATAAAAATATTTCAATATGCATTGGTTACACACAGTATGATTACGGTCCCATCTGACCTAACAGTACTACGAAATATATATATATATATATATATATATATATATATATATATATATATATAAAAACAAAGATGATGTGACTTACCAAATGAAAGTGCTGGCAGGTCGACAGACACACAAACAAACACAAACATACACACAAAATTCAAGCTTTCGCAACAAACTGTTGCCTCATCAGGAAAGAGGGAAGGAGAGGGAAAGACGAAAGGATGTGGGTTTTAAGGGAGAGGGTAAGGAGTCATTCCAATCCCAGGAGCGGAAAGACTTACCTTAGGGCGAAAAAAGGACGGGTATACACTCGCACACACACACATATCCATCCACACATATACAGACACAAGCAGACATATTTAAAGTCTTTAAATATGTCTGCTTGTGTCTGTATATGTGTGGATGGATATGTGTGTGTGTGCGAGTGTATACCCGTCCTTTTTTCGCCCTAAGGTAAGTCTTTCCGCTCCCGGGATTGGAATGACTCCTTACCCTCTCCCTTAAAACCCACATCCTTTCGTCTTTCCCTCTCCTTCCCTCTTTCCTGATGAGGCAACAGTTTGTTGCGAAAGCTTGAATTTTGTGTGTATGTTTGTGTTTGTTTGTGTGTCTGTCGACCTGCCAGCACTTTCATTTGGTAAGTCACATCATCTTTGTTTTTAGATATATATTTCCTACGTGGAATGTTTCCCTCTATTATAACTATATATATATATATATATATATATATATATATATATATATATATATATACTAAGTGATCAACTTAAGTTAACTTCACTAGTGTTTTACTAACCACAGTCAGATCCAGTTTCTTATGCCATACTCACATATAGAGTAGGGACACTCATTGCAGTATGTTTCTTACAAATAAGATTGCAAGAAAGATGGCAGAAATGCTGTATGTATATGTTTTTCCTGTTACAGCAGTAGTGACATTCTTGTTATTATCTTGATTCACTTGCTCCTTTTGATGTGGATATCTACAAAACCTCGTATTTTCTCCTTCAGGTTATGGTGTGCACTAATAATTCATGTATGGTTACTCACACTCATATGCTTCTGTAAGCACCATATTCAGATCTGTAAGAAATCTTCTCATTGGTATTAAGTCATTTGTATTTACACTGTGTGTTACTTAAGCCTTTGTTGCTCTGTTAAAAAACAGTTTAACAGGCCATCAATTGCTTGGTTTTGAAACAGAGTATTCAGATTAGAGATAACATCTACATCACCCTTTGTAGGGATGTAGAGGTAATCAGTTCACATTTATTCACTTCATCATTCTCAGTGACTATGCTCATGTTGTTAAGGGTGGCAGGTACCATTAGTAAATTCATATTCTGTTTCTTGTTTGGAACATATGAGCAATGAAGGCAGTTTTTACGTGGTTTCCCTCCTAATCATAAAATATTAATATTTACCATCCTACCCTTTACTGACAGCAGTTCTGGTGGAATTTATCTCCCATTCTGTGAGTCGATGATCGGTGTTAGCGACTGCTTCACATACAGAATAGTGGTCCATCATCAGATTTCTGCATGTCTTGTCAGTGTGTCGAATTAGTGGTAACAATACATTCTCTGTGTCAGTGGGTACTTAATGTGGACCAGCAGGCTGTTTGCCTTCATAGACTTCCATATTTAAGTGGTAAAAATTCTTCTATCACAGGTAACACATAGTTTTATACCGTATTTTGCCGACTTATTTGGAATACAATTTTAGATAGAATAATGAACAATGAGAACAACGGGCTATGTGTACACACCTAATATATTACCAGACACATTAATTTCGCACAGATGGTAAAATAAAAATAATGATCTTGGGTATTGGCTGTGGCCTATCCCTAGTAACCATCCCAGAAAATATAGGGTGGTGGCAGAGAACGTTTGGTTGTGCAATCCTGTACTTGTTCTGGTGTGCTACTTGATTTGTGATGTGTTTCTGAAAATAAATCAAAGTTATATTGAATGAATTATTGAATATTTTTAGATAGAACTTGGCAGTATTGGAAAGAACAAGCATAAGTAGAATAACATCACTAGATGTCAAATTAGAATAATTACATATCAAATTAGGAAAGAATTAAGTATGTACTGATTAGTAACATGAATTTTGTATGTAAAGTATGCCACTCTGTCATCAGAGAGTGGTAGATCAATTCCAAATGAAATACCTAGAAGTAAAAACTCCTACATTGAGCATATATTAAGTTGTCAAATGGTAAAGCATATAATCAGCTAATCTGATTACCTATTGCATTCACATTGCAAGTGGGCAACTGGAGATACTGATGCTAGGAGTTTACTAACAGTCATGTTGTAGGTGCATGTCCAAGGCATTAAGCATTCTGACAGCACCTTTACATTATATACATTTACTAATGTGGCTTGGCATAAATAAACCATCACAATTTCAAAAGAATAGAGATTTCTTCCACTCATTCATCATATTGTGTACATCTTACCAACAAGGTGAACCTACAGGGCTAAGGAACAAGTGAAGGTACACATTAACAGAAGACAACCAAACATTGCTTAAGCGGTACACTATGTTAATAAGAAAGTATCACAATACTGCTTAATACTAGTTTTGTTTATATCAGGTAAATGTGTTTTGGTGAATTGGAAAGAAAGTTGTTGCTATGTCTGTTATATTAGGTGGCTGCAGGCTGTCTTATCAGAAACTTAATATTTACTTCATTAATCAAGTACTTTTCAAAGAATTTAGTAACCTAAGTATGTAATTACACAGGACAGTTTACAACACACTACTTACCATCCATCTAAAGGAGGAATCAAATCCTTGTACTAAGATAATTAGTGGAAGGAGTTACTTATGAGGTATATTTTAAATTTCTTTTGAATTGGATGAGATAACCAGTTACTTGCAGTAAGTTACATGGTAGCTTCTCAACTATCTTCAAACCATAATACATAACTTTGTTAAATCCTAGATAAGCATGTAAAGTTTACACAAAAGTTATATTTCTGTCTTGTATTGATAGTGCAGATCACGGTTCACCTTGGACTGATTTTTCGCAACTACACTACACCTTGACTAAAATAACTATGTGATGATGGCAGTAGCTAGAAGTAAGCCAACTGCAGTTCTTTCTTGACACATATGTGCCCGCTATAATGACTGATTTTTTTTTAGCCACCACACAGCTTTCTCACATGCAGCAGGAAGCACAGGAAGGGGAGAGCCAACTGTTGCCCTATCCACCACACCCACTGATGTAGTTCCCACTGCTGCTGATAACGACAACATTAAAAATAATTTGAATGTATGTTTTGCTCTATTTGCATTGCCTATGGAGCTCTTGCTCATTCTAAGTATGCGTAATGTTGTATATAACGAATATCCCTGCACCACCCTAGCCGTTTGTCAACCAAGAAGTTATTTTAATCAAAATTTTATCACTAATTCTGCCATAGGCTCACGAAAGCATTCAACAATAGCCACAAAAGTTTTCTATTATATCCCACTAGTATAATCTGACAGGTGCCAAAAAATTTTTAAACTTTAATACCTATCCATTATATATATGGGTCACTGTGGCTGATAAAGGTTTCCAGAAATTAGTGCTGTCAGCCATCTTTTGTATTTTTTTCAACCTTTATTTATCATGACCAGTTTTGAATCACCATCAACAGATGATACATATTTATTGCGTGTTTGCAACATTACCAGAGTTGTGCAGCTATGGCCAGGCATGAACTGTATGTACTTATACCATATTCAGCGTGTACATGTTTTGTTCTCTTGCCATAGCTACATGAGCCACAACAATGCTGCAAATATGCAATAAATATGTACCATCTGATGATGAACTGCTTGTCAGTTCCAAACTGGTCATGGTAAACAGAAACTGGAGAATAAAACCAAAGGTGGCTGGCTGCTGTAAGACTTTACACAAATTTAAAACTGAATGAAATTGATTCTTCTGGCAACTTCTGCTCTGAAGATGGATATATAACAAAAACCTTGTGGTATAAAAGACTACAATGATTTCTTGTGCTATAGAAGTAGATGTAAACATTCCTTAACAGTAATGTGAGCAGTGACAGACCAATATGCTCATTATTATTACTTTTCAGCCAATAAGCTAGCTGGTAATCTGTAAATAGACAGTATTTAGCCATAATCACAAAAAAGACACAGAGTGTGAAACCTAGGCAATCTACACCATTTTGATAGAAACAGACCAATGATCCTTGGAACATCCCATTATTTTTTGTTAATCAAAACACACACAAACTAGATCCAAAGAAAAAATAAGTCTATATAAAGTGATCTACTGCTTTATTGTAAAGGTAGATTGGCATAAAGTCATAACTCCATTCATCTGTTTTGACCAGTAATGCCATCAATGTGGTGTACATAATTTCAAGCACATACAGTACGGTGACCATGATGTCACTCATTACACCTGCCACCAAACATAAATAACATGTGAGTATTTTAACTCCAGCAATAGAATGAAACCAACAGAACAGCCAAATGAAGGGGAAAAACTAATTAAATGGTAGTAAGAATAATGACAGCACTGCAAAAGATATATTCACTCAGAAATATAAACTTAACACAAAAAGATTACAAAAACAAAAACTATACATCTCAAATGAAGTCTGTAATACCAGTAACCCAAACGCAAATCAAAAACTCAACACCACTATTTTCACTTCACCTACATAGCTCCAACAAAGCCCTCGATATGAGGAACCAACATACAACTCTAAAACATGGTGGTGCAAATTTCACTTCACCCACACAGCTCGAGCAAAGCCCTTCATATCATACTTTCACTTACTCTTTCTAAAGCAGTGCCCACAGTACAACAAACCAAACCATGTTCACATGACTATCAGAAATGTATTCTAATCAACTATGGTACCTCAATACCCATTATACCCACCAATAACAATCCAACAAAATTACCAAACACTAACAAGGAAATAACGATAATTCATGAATCTTGAATCGTCACCAATTTCAAGGTACATGGACAACTTCACTCATTGCAACAAGAAATGAGCTACTCATAAATATCTGTATCTTCTTCACAACTGAAGAAAACAGAAAACTAATATTAAATCTCCGACCACAAGAAACACATGGCACTAATATTTCCAAACATAAAAATGAATCCATCAGCCACAATATGCAAATTCAATGTAACTCACCAGAAAGCCAGCACAAATTCTTATAATTGCAGCCAGAAAGACTCAATTTACGTCAAACAACTCACTATCAAATATCCAGCACAAGAGATCACCACCAAATACTACAACACAACATCTACAAACACAAAGGCCCAAAAACATCAAGGCTCACTATGACATCACACACCCCATCACAGTTACATCACATGTCAAAGCAGATTGGTGGAGCATCAGCCACTGAACTTGGGCGAATAACCTCACAATTGCCTCAGGCAGCAAATAGTGATTAGATAATGGCTACCAGTTGGCAGAGAAAGTAGAACTAAATTATCTAGAATGAAGCTTAATTACTGTTGGAACATTTGTTCTGAGTTTGCGTCTTCATGGAACAACCCAAAAAGGTCAATACTGCCTGCTTTGCACTTAGAAACCTTTCTCACAGTACTGGCCCACAAACAGGACTGACAGCATGCTTTTATTCTAGTTGTCCTACAGAATTTTCTTTTTAAGCAGCCCAGCTAGTTCTAAAAATTTTCCATTCTAACACTGAAATTCTGGTACTTTCATCCTAAACCGATTACTCACTAATGGTACTCATGATTACTAATAAAGAGTGAATTTACTAGACATTGATTTGATTTACGAATTTTCTGAGTGTCAGCCAAGACATTCATATTGAGGAGGGTTACCAGGTTAGTTACACCAATAATCACACCCATTTAGCAATAGTTCATTTATTAACCTTAACACATACAAGGATCACAAAGAACTGAACTGAACAAGGGGGAACAGCCAAAGATAATGCTTGGAGTCCAAAGATGAATGCATATCGATGTTGGTGTCAATTGCATCGGCGCCACATAGTCCCCCCCCCCCCCCCCACAGTACATAGTACTCTTGAGAGGCCAGGGGGGGGGGGTGACTATGGCGTCGGCAGGAGTGGTCCGCGGTCAGCTCGACAGCATCGTCAGGGAGCTGTGTGGGTAGATGTCATGAAGGAAGGTTCAGCCACTGAACCTGGAAGTCGTTGAAGCAAGCTGGGTGTCGTACTGGGGGTGCTGGTCGTGTGGTGACAGGTAGGCTGGCGGTTTGGGATGGAACGGAGTGGCAATGCTGAAGTCTCCGGTGGTCGTGGCAAACACACGATGCATGTACAGCTTGACGTCGGGTGGGAGGGTAACACATTTCACCAGGTGCAAGCAATGCCAGAGGTTGTGTCATGAGTACTGGATGAAGAGAAACACATGACGAACAGTGTATAATCGCGCAGTGTTATTGAGATGTCGTGAATTATGGTGTGGGGGACAGGCACAAACACCTCAAGCGAGGGCACACTCAAGATGAGAAGGCGTGAGAAACCTGGACAGGGTGAAGCAGGCGACGTTGGAGAGGTCAAAGGGACCGACGAAGGGCCCGGCGGCGAGAGCATGATCAATGGTAAGCTCAACGTGCGGAGCATGTGGTCACTCGATGGAGTGTGTGAGACCAGAGTAGAGGGCAAGGTCGGAGGAGAGCTCAACAATTGGAGCTTGAAGTCACTCGATCAAGTGTGTAAGTCCAACGTGGAGTGAGTGGTTGGAGCGTCGTGAGCCACGACAGTGAGTGGCGTGGTCGTGGCCTGGAGGGGGGTAGAAGAAGGCTTGACATGAGCAGGCTTAAGTCTGTTGAGAGAGACTGTAACAGCTGAATCTTTCATTTGGATGTCATAGGTGTTGGCTGAGCGCCGGAGAACTTGGTTGTTGTTGTTGTGGTCTTCAGTCCTGAGACTGGTTTGATGCAGCTCTCCATGCTACTCTATCCTGTGCAAGCTTTTTCATCTCCCAGTACCTACTGCAACCTACATCCTTCTGAATCTGCTTAGTGTATCCATCTCGTGGTCTCCCTCTACGATTTTTACCCTCCACGCTGCCCTCCAATACTAAATTGGTGATCCCTTGATGCCTCAGAACATGCCCTACCAACCGATCCCTTCTTCTGGTCAAGTTGTGCCACAAACTTCTCTTCTCCCCAATCCTATTCAATACTTCCTCATTAGTTACATGATCTACCCATCTAATCTTCAGCATTCTTCTGTAGCACCACATTTCGAAAGCTTCTATTCTCTTCTTGTCTAAACTATTTATCGTCCATGTTTCACTTCCATACATGGCTACACTCCATACGAATACTTTCAGAAATGACTTCCTGACACTTTAATCAATACTGGATGTTAACAAATTTCTCTTCTTCAGAAACGCTTTCCTTGCCATTGCCAGTCTACATTTTATATCCTCTCCACTTCGACCATCATCAGTTATTTTGCTCCCCAAATAGCAAAACTCCTTTACTACTTTAAGTGCCTCATTTCCTAATCTAATTCCCTCAGCATCACCCGACTTAATTAGACTACATTCCATTATCCTTGTTTTGCTTTTGTTGATGTTCATCTTATATCCTCCTTTCAAGACACTGTCCATTCCATTCAACTGCTCTTCCAAGTCCTTTGCTGTCTCTGACAGAATTACAATGTCATCGGCGAACCTCAAAGTTTTTATCTCTTCTCCATGAATTTTAATACCTACTCCGAATTTTTCTTTTGTTTCCTTTACTGCTTGCTCAATATACAGATTGAACAACATCGGGGAGAGGCTACAACCCTGTCTTACTCCCTTCCCAACCACTGCTTCCCTTTCATGTCCCTCGACTCTTATAACTGCCATCTGGTTTCTGTACAAATTGTAAATAGCCTTTCGCTCCCTGTATTTTACCCCTGCCACCTTTAGAATTTGAAAGAGAGTATTCCAGTCAACATTGTCAAAAGCTTTCTCTAAGTCTACAAATGCTAGAAACATAGGTTTGCCTTTCCTTAATCTTTCTTCTAAGATAAGTCGTAAGGTCAGTATTGCCTCACGTGTTCCAGTGTTTCTACGGAATCCAAACTGATCTTCCCCGAGGTTGGCTTCTACTAGTTTTTCCATTCGTCTGTAAAGAATTCGTGTTAGTATTTTGCAGCTGTGACTTATTAAGCTGATAGTTCGGTAATTTTCACATCTGTCAACACCTGCTTTCTTTGGGATTGGAATTATTATATTCTTCTTGAAGTCTGAGGGTATTTCGCCTGTTTCATACATCTTGCTCACCAGATGGTAGAGTTTTGTCAGGACTGGCTGTCCCACGGCCGTCAGTAGTTCCAATGGAATATTGTCTACTCCGGGGGCCTTGTTTCGACTCAGGTCTTTCAGTGCTCTGTCAAACTCTTCACGCAGTATCGTATCTCCCATTTCATCTTCATCTACATCCTCTTCCATTTCCATAATATTGTCCTCAAGTACATCGCCCTTGTATAGACCCTCTATATACTCCTTCCACCTTTCTGCTTTCCCTTCTTTGCTTAGCACTGGGTTTCCATCTGAGCTCTTGATATTCATACAAGTCGTTCTCTTATCTCCAAAGGTCTCTTTAATTTTCCTGTAGGCGGTATCTATCTTACCCCTAGTGAGATAGGCCTCTACATCCTTACATTTGTCCTCTAGCCATCCCTGCTTAGCCATTTTGCACTTCCTGTCGATCTCATTTTTGAGACGTTTGTATTCCTTTTTGCCTGTTTCACTTACTGCATTTTTATATTTTCTCCTTTCATCAATTAAATTCAATATTTCTTCTGTTACCCAAGGATTTCTACTAGCCCTCGTCTTTTTACCTACTTGATCCTCTGCTGCCTTCACTACTTCATCCCTCAAAGCTACCCATTCTTCTTCTACTGTATTTATTTCCCCCATTCCTGTCAATTGCTCCCTTATGCTCTCCCTGAATCTCTGTACAACCTCTGGTTCTTTTAGTTTATCCAGGTCCCATCTCCTTAAATTCCCACCTTTTTGCAGTTTCTTCAGTTTTAATCTACAGGTCATAACCAATAGATTGTGGTCAGAGTCCACATCTGCCCCTGGAAATGTCTTACAATTTAAAACCTGGTTCCTAAATCTCTGTCTTACCATTATATAATCTATCTGATACCTTTTAGAATCTCCAGGGTTCTTCCATGTATACAACCTTCTTTCATGATTCTTAAACCAAGTGTTAGTTATGATTATGTTGTGCTCTGTGCAAAATTCGACCAGGCGGCTTCCTCTTTCATTTCTGTCCCCCAATCCATATTCACCTACTATGTTTCCTTCTCTCCCTTTTCCTACACTCGAATTCCAGTCACCCATGACTATTAAATTTTCGTCTCCCTTCACAATCTGAATAATTTCTTTTATTTCATCATACATTTCTTCAATTTCTTCGTCATCTGCAGAGCTAGTTGGCATATAAACTTGTACTACTGTAGTAGGTGTGGGCTTCGTATCTATCTTGGCCACAATAATGCGTTCACTATGCTGTTTGTAGTAGCTTACCCGCATTCCTATTTTCCTATTCATTATTAAACCTACTCCTGCATTCCCCCTATTTGATTTTGTGTTTATAACCCTGTAGTCACCTGACCAGAAGTCTTGTTCCTCCTGCCACCGAACTTCACTAATTCCCACTATATCTAACTTCAACCTATCCATTTCCCTTTTTAAATTTTCTAACCTACCTGCCCGATTAAGGGATCTGACATTCCACGCTCCGATCCGTAGAACACCAGTTTTCTTTCTCCTGATAACGACATCCTCTTGAGTAGTCCCCGCCCGGAGATCCGAATGGGGGACTATTTTACCTCCGGAATATTTTACCCAAGAGGACGCCATCATCATGTAATCATACAGTAAAGCTGCATGCCCTCGGGAAAAATTACGGCTGTAGTTTCCCCTTGCTTTCAGCCGTTCGCAGTACCAGCACAGCAAGGCCGTTTTGGTTATTGTTACAAGGCCAGATCAGTCAATCATCCAGACTGTTGCCCTTGCAACTACTGAAAAGGCTGCTGCCCCTCTTCAGGAACCACACGTTTGTCTGGCCTCTCAACAGATACCCCTCCGTTGTGGTTGCACCTACGGTACGGCTATCTGTATCGCTGAGGCACACAAGCCTCCCCACCAACGGCAAGGTCCATGGTTCATGGGGGGGGGAGAACTTGGTATGGGCCGGTATATGGAGGTTGTAGGAGAGCACGGACAGTGTCATCTCGGAGCATGACCTACTCGCAATTGTCCAGAGATTTCTGGATGTGAATCTTAGGGCGGAAATGGCTGGTGGGTGGAGGGATATGGAGGTTGATGAAGTGGCGTCTGACATGGTCTATGAAGGAAGGTACGTCAGACTGAGGGAGAGAAGCGGAAGGGCTCACAAGTTCGCCAGGGAGAACAATGTTCTTGGTGTATATGAACTCAGCTATTGTCCCTTTGAGGTCTTCCTTATAGATGGCACAAATGCCGAGTAGCACAAGGGGAAGGGCCTCCATCCATGGAGAGTCGTGGCATCGAAGAGCCACCTTGAAAGTGCGGTGCCAGCGCTAGACTATCCTCTTACTTTGCAGGTAATATGCTGTGGTACAGAGGCCACAAATGTTACAAATCCTGTTGAACAGGGCCGACTCAAATTGCCTGCCCTGGTAAGTCTTGATGATAGGTGGACATCCTAAACGCAATACCCATGACTCGACGAAAGCTCGGGCAACAGTGGGGAGAGAGACAGTCTCTAGCCAGCGAGTTGTTCGGTCGATAGACGAGAGAACATAACGAAAGCCGTTACAGAGGGAGAGAGGGTCGACAATGTCAATGTGAATATGCTGGAAACGCCCAGGAGGGATCTAAAAGGCGCCGAGGGAGGGGGTGGGCGAAGTGTGCTTGTGTACTTTGCAGCGTTGGCATGCGCCCATTGCTGGCAGTCCTTGTTGACATTTCCCACAAAAATGGTTCAAATGGCTCTGAGCACTATGGGACTTAACATCTGTGGTCATCAGTCCACTAGAACTGAGAACTACTTAAACCAAACTAACTTAAGGACATCACACACATCCATGCCCGAGGGAGGAGTCAAACCTGCGACCGTAGAGGTCACTCGGTTCCAGACTGAAGCGCCTAGAACTGCACGGCCATTTCTGCACACAAAGCACTCCGCTATGAGGGGGGTGGACGCACGAACACTGGGGTGCGCTAAATTATGCAATACGTTGAAGACATCTCGACGGAGCGTGGTTGGGATGAGGGGGCATAACGTGCCCGTACTGTCGTCGCACCAGATCTCACCAGAAATGACAGGGAAGGTGGTGCAAACGAAGTGTGGTGAAGAAATAGAGTCTGAAATCAGGTTTTGTGTTACCTCGTCAACAGGTTGGAGGTTAGGCAGTTCAGAGAGGTCTAACACTGAATGGACGGCGTTGGCTCGTGAAAGGAAATCAGCAACTATATGGTTAGCACCCTTTATGTGTCTGACATTGGTGGTGACCTGAGATATGAAGTCCATGTATCTGAAGCGGCGAGGAGGTGGGTCAGGTGGCGGGTTTGTAATGGCCGCAGCCAGGGGTTTGCGGTCCATTAAAACATAGAAAGGGCGTCCCTCAACGTCGGTCTTAAAATGCTTAATCGCTTCATAGACCACAAGCAACTCCATGTCAAACGCGGAATATTTCCATTGTGCATTGGTGAGCTTGCGCGAGAAGAACTGCAGAGGCGAAGTTTTGCCGTCGATTGTCTGGCTAAGTACAGCGCCGATGGAAGTATCGCTCATGTCTGTGGTGATGAAAAGCTGCGCATTGGGATAAGGATGCGCGATGGTGCAGGCCTCGGCAAGAAGATTTTTGAGGGCAGTGAAAGAATCAGTCATAGCAGGGGTCCATGGAACAGGCCGAGATCCAGAGGTGCTGGTGCCTCCCAAGGCATGCGTCAGTGGAGCCTGAATCTCTGCAGCCCGAGGTAGATATCGACGATAATAATTAACCATCCCCAGAAAGCGCTGGAGCTCTTTGAATGACGAAGGTCTGGGTAGGTTTAGTATTGTTTGTACTTTCTCAGGGGGCGGTGAAATGCCGTCGGCAGAGACCCGAAAACCAAGAAAAGTGACACCAGGTTGATGTAGCTGCAATTTGTCCTGGTTTGTCTCGATGCCTGCTGCTGCGAGAGTGTTCATAACAGTTTGCACATGTCGAATGTTGTGCTCGAAGAAGGAGCTGAACACAAGAATGTCATCAAGATATGCAAAGCAGAATTTTAGGTTGAATAGCACTTCGTTGATGAAGCGTTGCCAGGTCTGGGTTGCGTTTTTCAGACTGAAGGGCATGAATCGAAACTGAAATAACCCGATTGGGGTGGTGATTGCTGTCTTCTCGATGTCTTCAGGTGCCATGGGGATCTGGTGATAGGCCCATTTGCAATCAATGACAGAGAACGTGGTCGCACCTGCGAGGGAACTGGTAAGGTCAGCAATGTTGGGTATGAGGTAGGTGTCCATAATTGTTTGTGTGTTTAGTCGACGGTAGTCTCCACACATTCGCCAGGACACGGCTTTCTTGGGTGTCATATGTATGGGTGTACTGTAGACCAGCTACTGGCACAGGGTTCAATGATGCTGGAGCTTAGTAGTTCAGAAATTTGATTTTTAAGGTCGGAGAGAGTCAACGTGGTTTACTGGAGATCGGGGGACGTGGTATGAGGCGAAGCTTGTGAACCGTGCCGTTGGTGACGACGGAAATGTTGCCAGTGGCACGGGAGGCGGTTTGTTTACAATGTGTAGTCGGTGGGGCAGGCGAGGCGTGTTCGTGGTGTTCGGAGCCACTCGGCGGATCCGAGGGGAGCCGAGGCGGTGAAATGTACCACGAGTCAGTGCGACAATATGGCCGCCGGCCCGAAGCAGTGGCACCACGGTAGGGTGAGCTCGGTAGAGCTCGTGAGCCTTTAGTGAGTCCATTGTCCGAGGGCGCGGCCTGTGGCAGCACATTCGCACAGGAGCCGAAGTTGCATAGTTTGAGGTGCTGTCCGCGAGGGGTGGGGTAGCAGCTGTCAGTTCCGGAGCACGTGACGCTCGTCACGCATGCTCACTTGTGTCCAGCGAAGTGTCCAACGTTGCTGTGTTAGGAGGGTGTGGCGCTGTGTAGCTGTCAGTACACGTTATGGCAGTCTTGATAGCACAGTTGCAAGGGGTAGCGGAGGCTCGATTGCTGGGATTGCATCGCAGAGCTGGAGCTGTATTTCGTGGAGCCGGAGGGAGAGCTTGAAGTTTTCCTTGTGTAGGCGAGCGACGTGTTCAAACTCGACAAGGCACTTGTGCCTGGTTTCTTGTAACGTCGTCGACAGAGACGAGTGTGTACGGATGAGACGAGCCCGGACCGATGTGTCATGGGGGGGGGGGGGGGGGGCAGGGGTGAGGGGAGGGTTGCTCGACGGAGCACAGGGGAAGTGAGTCTTGGACGGATGATGAAACACAGTGTTTCACACTAGGTCTAGTGAAAGTTTGTGATGTCGCAAGAAGTCAATGTCTAGTACAGTTTCGTCAATTTCGCACACTAAAAAAGTCCACTCGAGTTTGCAGTTTTCAGAGACAGAGAGACGATGTGGGAAGTTGAACCCGAGCATTGTAGTTTAGTTGAATTCACGGCTTGCAGTGAAGTATGATGAGGGCGGATGTTCGACGACGCTAAGTACTTAGGCAGCAGTGAAACATTGGCGCCTGTGTCCACTAGGAAAAGGTATCCCGACGAAATGTCTTTAACGTAAAGTCGTCGGCAATTATCCGGTCGTTCCAGGACAGAATGGAGAAGGGGGGGATGCCTGTCATGTTGTGCGCAGGAGGCGGCAGCTCGACCTATCGGCGATTGGCGTTTGGGAAGTAGCAGGGTGGTCTGCAGTTCCATGCCGCCTCACCAAACCGTGTGTGGAAGTAACAGTACGGGCAGTGTTGTTGCATTTCCTGTGGAAGGTTCCTCGCCAGTGGCAGTGGCCGAGGTTCGGTGGCTGCAGCAGGTTCGGTTGGAGGAGGGGGCGTGACCATGGGCAGAGCCGGTGACGTCCCAGCTGCTTGTTTACTGCTTCCCAGAGCGAGCGGAAGGGTCAGCACAGTACGGCTCCGGCTGCGTCCAGACGCAGGGCGATGAGCCTGAACCTGAGACTTGTGAGGTAGGCAGTGACTGGCGAAATAGAGCAGTGATGCATCGTGTAGCTTGTCAGCAATTGTCATTCTTTGCTCGACAGGTTCAGGAGACCTTCAAGCCAGAGCAAAGCGGATGTGAGGAGATAGTTTATCTGACCAGATGGCAAGGAGAGCTGCGTCAGAGAGTAGATCGTCGCTGACCAGGGCACGTAGCCATCTCCAGAGCTGGGAAGGTTTGTCGTTGTCTAGTTGCTGGACATGGAGCACTTGAATGTTTGCTCCTCAGTTAAGTGTGGAAGCCGACGTAGAACTATAGTTTTGTCTAGAATTTACTGGGTTGATGAGTCCGGGGCGTTGACCAGATCAGCAATCAAGTCCTCCTGGTCGTGCTGGTGGGTGATGAGGCACAGAAACCTGGTTGACACGTCGAGTTTGTAATGGTCGAACACTTCGTCCACAATTTTGAACCAGGTTCTTGCTCTGTCGGGATTAAACGGCGGCAGAGTTGGTAAGCGTTGTAGAATGTTCAGAAGAACAGGATGAGTTGAGTTCGTCGGGGCACTGCCTGAATCGAGCTGTTGTTGCTGTAGTATTTGAGGAGAGTGTGTCTCCAGGGGATGTGGCAATGACGGCTGTTCAGGTGGCAATGTGAAGGTGACACGTTGTGGTTGAGCGTGATCCGTAGCAACGCAAAAGGCCGACGTGGGTGAGACACCATAATGTGACGATTGCGATTGCGGAAGCTCAACACGTTGCGGCTGTGTTCGGATTGACGCATTGCAGAAGACCAACGTGGATGAGGCACCGAGATGTGCTGAGAACAGTAGCGGAAGCTCGACTGGAGCAGGTGCGGGGGCAACAGGTGAGAAAAAGTTCAGAGTGTGAGAATGCGTGTTAGTCCGTGGAAAGCTCGACGTGTGATCAGAGCCAGGGCCACCTGTGTTGCAGGGAGGCGGCGGAGGTGCTAGCTGTCCAGAAGCACAGTGTGGTAAATGATGTCTAATGTGGGATGGAATGTGTGAATGTTCACTGTTCATAGTCACTCCACTCAAAATGGTGTGCGGATAAGTTGAATGTCGTGGCACAAAACACTGAGACGTAGCAGTGGGATGGAGGTGGAGGTCAGGCACAGATAACAGGTTATTGTTCCTGTTGCAGGTCGAGGTATAGAATTAGGAAGGCATGTACCAAAGCTGAACTGAGACAGGTGCGGGCGTGGTCTGATGCTGAGGAGGTAGACCTGTGAACGAAGCAGTTCCGGCCGCGTGGCAGGTATCTGCATGGTACTGCACGGATTGCAGCTTGGCAAATCGCTGTCCTGGCGGTAGTAGGTTGTCCGACGAAGCATTTGCAGAAATTGGCATTGGTCCTGCACTGCATGGAGATCCGTAAGAGGTAACTGCACAGGGAGGGCACATGGGGTGGGAACAAAGGCGTTTGATAGCCAGAGTCATGCGCACTCCTAACCTCACTTATTGTTGCAGGCTCGAAAACGTCTGGCGGAATCATCGAGTGAGAGGCATCATGTTGCAGTCCTGGCGGGTGTACATTGCCTGCGACATGATGCATGTCAACCACAAAATCCGACGTTAGGCGCTGAGACGAAGTCATTGTTTGAATACTGTGTCGATGTAATACACGCGAAAATAACCGACGCGGAGGTCGCGGACACAGTAAAACTGCGAAAACGAAAGACGTTACAACTCGGGGTCACCAGGGCTACCTTGTTGGTTGCACCAATAATCACACCCATTACAAATAGTTCATTTATTAACCTTAACACATACAAGGATCACAAAAAACTGAACTGAATATGGCGAAACAGCCAAAGATAATGCCTAGAGTCCAAAGATGAATACATGTCGATGTTGGTGTCGATTTCATCAGCGCCACAATATAAATCCTCACCTGCTATTGTTTTGCAAATCCAAATTTCCCACAGTATCTCCAGTTTTGCTGCATGTCTCCTTTCGTGTTTTTAGCTAGTTCCATCGTTATATGCTTCAGTGACTAAAAACAAAGTCCAACAACTGCATTACTTAACAACTCAACATGTTGAGAGTTAACTTTGAAGAAGCCTTCCAACAATCATTACAACAGCACTACGTTGCATACAACACAGCTGTGTATCCTTTCATGTGCACACAGCTATGAAACTAAATCTGCAGTTTATAACGTTCACCGGTACAACACTACACCTGCAGCTAGAGTACATAATCACAGTATTAAATAAATACTATACATTTATATTCTGTGGGAAAATACGATAGTCTAACCACAATCATTTGAACCAATCAACTTACACTATTGGCCATTAAAATTGCTACACCAAGAAGAAATGCAGATGATAAGAGGGTATTCATTAGACAAATATATTATACTAGAACTGACATGTGATTACATTTTCACGCAATTTGGGTGCATAGATCCTGAGAAATCAGTACCCAGAACAACCACCTCTGGCCGTAATAATGGCCTTGAGACGCCTGGGCATTGAGTCAAACAGAGCTTGGATGGCATGTACAGGTACAGCTTCCCATGCAGCTTCAACACAATACCACAGTTCATCAAGAGTGGTGACTGGCGTATTGTGACAAGCCAGTTGTTCAGCCACCATTGAGCAGACGTTTTCAATTGGTGAGAGACCTGGAGAATGTGAAGGCCAGGGCAGCAGTCGAACATTTTCTGTATCCAGAAATGCCCATAGAGGACCTGCAACATGTGCTCGTGCATTATCCTGCTGAAATGTAGGGTTTTGCAGGGATCGAATGAAGGGTAGAGCCACGGGTCGTAACACATCTGAAATGTAACGTCGACTGTTCAGAGTGCCGTCAATGCGAACAAGAGGTGTCAAGATGTGTAACCAATGGCACCCCATACCATCACACCAGGTGATACGCCAGTATGGCGATGACGAATACACGCTTCCAATGTGCGTTCACCGCGATGTCGAAAAACATGGATGCGACCATCATGATGCTGTAAACAGACCCTGGATTCATCTGAAAAAATGACGTCTTGCCATTCGTGCACCCATGTTGAGTACACCATCGCAGCTGCTCCTCTCTGTGATGCAGCGTCAAGGGTAACCGCAGCCATGGTCTCCAAGCTGATAGTCCACACTGCTGCAAACGTCGTCGAACTGTTCGTGCAGATGGTTGTTGTTTGGAAACATCCCCATCTGTTGACTCAGGGATCAAGATGTGGCTGCACGATCCGTTACAGCGATGTGGATAAGATGCCTGTCATCTCGACTGCTAGTGATGTGAGGCCGTTGGGATCCAGCATGGCATTCCATATTACCATCATGAACCCACCAATTCCATATTCTCCTAACAGTCATTGGATCTCGACCAACGCGAGGAGCAATGTCGCGATATGATAAACCGCAATCGCACAAGCTACAATCCGTCCTTTATCAAAATCGGAAACGTGATGGTACGCATTTCTCCTCTTTACACGAGGCATCACAACAACGTTTCGCCAGGCAACGCCGTGTCAGCTGCTGTTTGTGTATGAGAAATCGGTTGGACACTTTCCTCATGTCAGCACGTTGTAGGTGTCGCCACTGGCACCAACCTTGTGTGAATGCTCTGGATAGCTAACCCTTTGCGTATCACAACATCTTCGTCCTGTCGGTTAATAAATTTCGCGTCTGTAGCACGTTAACTTCGTGGTGTAGCAATTTTAATGGCCATAGTGTATTTGCCTCCCTGAATATGAATGTATATTACGTTTCCTATTTTCTATCCACCAAATGTGCTTACGATTGTTAAAAAAAATGGTTCAAATGGCTCTGAGCACTATGGGACTTAACATCTATGGTCATCAGTCCCCTAGAACTTAGAACTACTTAAACCTAACTAACCTAAGGACAGCACACAACACCCAGTCATCACGAGGCAGAGGAAATCCCTGACCCTGCGGGGAATCGAACCCGGGAACCCGGGCGTGGGAAGCGAGAACGCTACCGCACGACCACGAGCTGCGGACTACGATTGTTCATCTCTTGAAATCAGAGTAGCACAAAGCCTGTGGCTGAGTTACTATGACAATTAACCTCTTCAGGGATTCTGGCACATATGTAGCCATTAATCTTATGCTGAATATATTGAAGAAAATGCATTCCTTAATGGGCAGTGGACGGCCGGTGAGGCCGAGCGGCTCTAGGCGCTCTAGTTTTGGCACCTCGTGACTGCCACTGTCGCAGGTTCGAATCCTCCCTCGGGCATGGATGAGTGTGATGTCCTTAGGTTAGTTAGGTCAAGTAGGTCTAAGTTCTAAGGGACTGATGACCTTAGATGTTAAGTCCCATAGTGCTTAGAGCCATTTGAGCCCAATGGGCATTGGTTACATTTGTGGCCATTGTGTTCCCATAAGTTGGCTACCCTGTCCCTAGTTCATTATCTTTAACTGTTATGAAGAGAGATGTTTTTATATCTGTGGATAGTCAGCGGCTGCCTGTTGTTTAGTACATGCATTTGAAATCATAATTTACGTTTTTTTTTGCAGGAGAATTTTTCGTCTACAATTTTTTATTGTGTGCTTTGAACATTTATTTTACAGTTTCTCTTCCAACATTATTAAAAATGAATCGAAGCAAAACATTAAGCCCAGAGGAAATTTTACTCATTTTAGATTCTGTTGATGATGCCAATTGTTCTGATTTGGACGTAATTACGTGTGATAAAGACAGTGATATTATTGATGACGATTCTGATGATGATAGTGTTGTTGGTGATGACACTGTTGCTAGTGGTGATTCAGCTGTTGATAGGGCAATTCACTCAATAACAGTCCAGACCAATAGTGCAACTGCAAGTACAAGTTTCGAATTCTCCAACATCTTCACGTAATATATGGTATACAAAGAAGGACATTGACTTCGTTGGTGACATTCCTGCATTCTGTGGCGTTTACAAAAGCAATAGTTATCTTTTAGTAGAGAAGACGCCATATTTTTACTACTACAACATGTACACTCCTAAAGCACTGGACTTGATAGTTAGAGAGACAACACGGAATGCTTTTTCAAATGGCGAATGCAATTTCTCTGTCTCAGTAAGTGAAGTTCATTGCTTCTTAGCGATTAATTTGATCATAACATATATGAAGTACCCAAAACGGACGTATGAACTGGTCAGGTAACCCAGTTTTGAGAATGGATCTTATTGCTGACATTATGTCACTTAAGAGATTTGAGAAAATACACTACTGGCCATTAAAATTGCTACACCAAGAAGTAATGCAGATGATAAACGGGTATTCATTGGACAAATATATTATACTAGAACTGACATGTGATTACATTTTCACGCAATTTGGGTGCATAGATCCTGAGA
Source organism: Schistocerca serialis cubense (assembly GCF_023864345.2). Lineage (NCBI taxonomy): Eukaryota > Metazoa > Arthropoda > Insecta > Orthoptera > Acrididae > Schistocerca > Schistocerca serialis. The sequence goes on from NC_064640.1 coordinate 532,150,943, forward strand.
AATCCGTAATAACGGCCTTGAGGCGCCTGGGCATTGAATCAAACAGAGCTTGGATGGCGTGTACAGGTACAGCTGACCATGCAGCTTCAACACAGTACCACAGTTCATCAAGAGTGGTGACTGGTGTATTGTTACGAGCCAGTTGCTCAGCCACCATTGAATAGACGTTTTCAATTGGTGAGAGATCTGGAGAATGTGCTGTCCACGGCAGCAGTCGAACATTTTCTGTATCCAGAAATGCCCATATAGGCCCTGCAACATGTGTTCGTGCATTATCCTGCCGAAATGTAGGGTCTTGCAGGGATCGAATGAAGGGTAGAGCCACGGGTCGTAACACATCTGAAATGTAACGTCGACTGTTCAGAGTGCCGTCAATGCGAACAAGAGGTGACCGAGATGTGTAACCAATGGCACCCCATACCATCACACTGGGTGATACTCCAGTATGGCGATGACGAATACACGCTTCCAATGTGCGTTCACCGCGATGTCACCAAACACGGATGCCACCATCATGATGCTGTAAACAAAACCTGGATTCATCCGAAAAAATGATGTTTTGCCATTCGTGCACCCAGGTTTGTCGTTGAGTACACCATCACAGGCGCTCCTGTCTATGATGCAGCGTCAAGGGTAACCGCAGCCATGGTCTCCGAGCTGATAGTCCATGCTGCTGCAAACGTTGTCGAACTGTTCGAGCAGATGGTTGTTGTCTTGCAAACGTCCCCATCTGTTGACTCAGGGATCGAGATGTGGCTGCACGATCCGTTACAGCGATGTGGATAAGGTGCCTGTCATCTCCATTGCTAGTGATACGATGCCGTTGGGATCCAGCACGGGATTCCGTATTACCCTCCTGAACCCACCGATTCCAAATTCTGCTAATAGTCATTGGATCTCGACCAACGCGAGCAGCAATGTCGTGATACGATAAAACGCAATCGAGACAAGCTATAATCCGACCTTTATCAAAGTCGGAAACGTGATGGTACGCATTTCTCCTCTTTACACGAGGCCTCACAACAACGTTTCGCCAGGCAACGCCGTGTCAGCTGCTGTTTGTGTATGAGAAATCGGTTGGAAACTTTCCTCATGTCAGCACGTTGTATGTGTCGCCACTGGCCCCAACCTTGTGTGAATGCTCTGGAAAGCTAATCCTTTGTATATCACAGCATCTTCGTCCTGTCAGTAAATTTCGCGTCCGTAGCACTTCATCTTCGTCTTGTAGCAGTTTTAATGGCCAGTAGTCTAGAAACGTATTTACGTTTTGTGGAGAATGACGAAATCCTGGCCGGCCGCGGTGGTCTAGCGGTTCAGGCGCTCAGTCCGGAACCGCGCGACTGCTACGGTCGCAGGTTCGAATCCTGCCTTGGTCATGGATGTGTGTGATGTCCTTAGGTTAGTTAGGTTTAAGTAGTTCTAAGTTCTAGGGGACTGATGAGCACAGATGTTAAGTCCCATAGTGCTCAGAGCCATTTGAACCATTTTTGAACGAAATCCCGGGAATTAACGCTGACATGTTTGTGAAGGTGAAACCCATATTGGACACACTGAAAGAGACATATTCGGGGAATGTAACTCCTACTGAATATCAGTCTATCAGTGCAATGATTATCCTCTTCAAGGGTAGAAGCAGGGCAAAACAGTATATAAAGTCTAAGCCCTAAAAGTGGGGATTGAAATCATGGGTATGCTCTAGCTCAGATGGATGCGCGACATTTTTTGAGATGTACCAAGAGAAAAGGCGGGAGCGGAATTACACACTGAGCTTCAGTCCTATTCGGGACACTGTCGTAAGATTGTGTCAGGGGCTAGAAGGAAAAAATTACAACATCATTCTTGACCATTTATTCGCAGCAATCCCATTGCTTTCATATCTCAAGCAAAAGAAAATTCATGTATTGGGAAACATAAGGTCGAACAGACTGTAGGGTGCAGAGAGTAAATTGACCAACAGCAAAGCTCTAATGGAATCAGGTCGATGTTCAATGTCTATTGCTACTTCTAATGACAATATTACAGTTTTGCGATGGGTGGAGAGAAACATTGTCCACATGATATCTACCTTTTTTGGAGGGACACCAACTGAGACTGTGATGGGACGTGAAGAACCATGCTCGCATAGATATCGAGAGGCCAGATACTGTAGCATGCTACAACAAATTCATGGGCTGAGTAGACATGACTGACCAGATGGTTGCACACTACCCTCACACAATGAAGAGCAAGAAGTTTTATTTGAGAATATTTTTCCACTTTTATAATGTTGCACTAGTAAATGCATGGATTCTTTACAAAAGAGGCACTGAGAGAAATATTTCTTTGGTGGAATACAAGGCCTCAGTTGCTACAACAATTACGTAGCTTGGAAGCCTGCAAAGGAAGCGTGGCAGACCATCTAACACCACTGACCATGCTCACTGGAAGAAAAGGCAACTTACTGGGTGTACTGCATATATAAGACTGGATGGAATAGCCCATTACGCTGAAAAAAAAAAAAAGGAATGTGAGAAATAAAAACTGCAAAAGAAGAACAAGATACATCTGCAAAAGTGCAAGGTTCCTGTTTGCCCACAATGTACGGAGTTCTTCCACAATACATGATGTGAACAATTCCTTCTTACTTGAATTTCGCTATTATTTATCACATTTTTTAGTTTCTTTATGTTTTCACCATGTTTGCTCTCATGTAACCTGCTATGCACCATGTACACAAATGTGGCCATTTCCTATTTTCATTGTTGTACAGTAAATTGAAGCATTTGTTGAAGAAATATATTTGCAATGACTTCCTTACATCTCAAATATAGTGTTAAAAATAATTGCCAAAATTGAAATTATTAAAAAAATTCATCCCTGAAAAGGATTTATGCAGCATCTACCACGTCAACAAAAACAATAACATAAAACAAACACAGATATTTCTGCCTCATCTAAAATATCGTCTTCAAAGTCAATATTCACAACGCCTTCCAACTACGTCACTTCCCATGTTTCGCTGTCACTGAAGTCTCGTCTCGGCTGTGCAACCACCAGAGCCACCTATTGAGAGAATCCTCACTGAACTGGCAAGACTCTACGCCAAGCTGGCAGCTGACAGCCGAAGGAGCGTACGGCGCATTGACGAGCGGCAGCCACGCAAATTCGAATGGTGTTGGTTCCATAGACACTTCAGGCGAAATGCTAGATGATGTTGCAAACTGTGTGGGTTCCCAGATATCAACAACGGATGTATATAGACGTGCATATCCGTTGTATAACCAGTAAGATTGTAGTTGTAATGACAATGCCACAGCTTCTGCTAAATTTGAATCTTCACGATTATTCGTGTTTGAAAAGATATCTGGTATGGAATTTTGCTCAACACAGGTTTGGATATAAGTGGTGTTTTACGGAATGTGAAGGACATGCCTCAGAGTCATATGAAATTAAATCTGCAAGATGTTTTCTCACCTTCATGATGATTGTTAATGGCCTGCATGTTTGGCCCCATATTGGGGGCCGATTTTCTTAAATTTTTCCATTACCTATGGACCTCTATAATCATCTTCTTGTACAATCTCCGGCTTTAGGCATGCTGTCTCCTACGCTGGACGCCAGAAGCCATTCTGCCAGATCAGAAGGCATGAAGATTAATGCGTCTTCCATGTCTCCCTCGTCGCGACAGCTTCTGCCCATTCCATACACACCTCACTGCGAAATGCACATGGGTGCTTCACACAAGAAGATTGTGTTACGTCTTCTGCATTATTATGGAGACCGCTTTTCACTTCAACAGCAGCGCGATTCACTACAGCAGGAGGTTGCTCATCTCAATGAACTTTTCCGCAAAAAAGAAGGATCTGTAAGAGGCCTAACTGACAGCAGTGATATACTCAGTCATCAGATCGCCGATATGGGGAAGGCTCTGTATGATGCTCAGGCAGAATTACGAGCTTTAACGATGGCGCCCATTCAAATGTTCAAATGTGTGTGAAATCTTATGGGACTTAACTGCTAATGTCATCAGTCCCTAAGCTTACACACTACTTAACCTAAATTATCCTAAGGACAAACACCCACACCCATACCCGAGGGAGGACTCGAACCTCCGCTGGGACCAGCCGCACAGTCCATGACTGCAGCGCCTTACACCGCTCGGCTAATACCACGCGGCTGGCGCCCATTGATGCTGCCCAAGCGGCCAACGACAATACGCAGCCATTGCTTCAAAAATTTCATGTGATTCTAGATACAGAACTGGCACTGATCCAGTGACAACATTTCGCTGTCCACCAAAGTCACACGACTCCGGAATAGCCTGTCACTTTCTACCCTCACTGACTACCCCTAGAGAAGCCACGGGCGGTTAAAGCCGCTTTTGAAGCAATGCTAACAGAAGGAATAGTGTCTCACTCTAACAGCGCGTGGGCTGCCCGCTTACAGATGATCCTCAAAAAGAATAAGTCTTGGCATTTGTGCAGTGACTATTGGGGACTGAACTGTCACACTACGCCAGACAGGTATCCAATATTCAACATGTTGGATTTCACAAGCACTTTAGAAAGTGCTCTATATTCAGCATCATAGACTGCGCTAAGGCTTTTGCACAAATTCCAATGGCAGAGACATACAAGCATTGTGCATTTTGGTCTTCATACGCCGCTCAGGCGTGGCAGCGTTTTATGGGCGAAATTTACAGGGTTTAAGCCACTTTTTTGCTATGTGGACGATGTGTTGGTTTCTTCTGATAATATGAGTGACTATACTTCCCATTTGAGGGCTATTTCCTCTCGTCTTGACGAATATGGCGTCAAAATTAACAAGGAAAAGTGTGTATTCGCTAAGGACAAAGTACAATGCTTGGGTTACCTTGTATCAAAGGATGATATCTCTCCTTCTCTTCGGAGGGTCTCACATATTTTGCAGATGCCCCTTCCCATCACATTCACAGTTATGCAGGTTCGTAGGTATGGTCAATTATTACCAGCGACATCTACTGAAGTTTGCAGACATTATAGAACCTATCAGTGACCTGCTAAAGGGCATACACACTTCAGGTGTTAGAGAAGTCCCCTGGAAGGGTCAAGCTGAGAGGTTTTCAAATCAGTGAAATTGTCTTTAGTGAAGACTCTCTTATTGGGCCACCCTGTTTCTGGTGCACAGATGGCTCTTTTTGTTGATGCCAGCCAGATGGCTGTGGGGGGGGGGGGGCAGTACTCCAGCAATTAGTATTAGGAGCATGGCAGCCACTGTCTTTCTTCTCTAAAGGCATGTCTACACAACAACAAAAACTGGAGTGTATTTGACAGAGAGTTCCTTGCTATACACCAACGAACCAAAACATTATGAACACCTGTTTAGTGACATGTTGTTCCCTTTCCAAACACAGCACAACAGAGATTCTGTTTGACACGGATTCTATAAGTCCTTGACATTATTCCAGAGGTATGTGGCACAAGATGTCTACGCATAGGTCAAGCAATTCCCGCAAATTACAGGATGGTGGCTTATGGGCACACGGCTGGGGTCCGATATGTGTTCCAGTGGGTACATATCAGTCACATTTCTTTTCCATGACGTCAGTATGAGTTCACTGTAGCGCCCCTCAAACCATGTAGCAGTATTCTGACCTTGGTAGATGGACAGTTATCCTGATGGAAGATATCATCACCAAAGGGGGAGACTTCCAGCATGAAGCGCTGCTGGTGGTCCGCAATAATGTTCTGTCATGATGCTTTTGATTACCACCACAGATCCAATGGAAGCACAACTCAATGTAACCCATAGCATACTTCTACCCTCGCCTGCCTGAATCTGTAGTGCAGTACATGTTCTTTGCAATGTGTAAGGACTGAACGAGAGACCTGGTGTAATAAGAAATGCGATTCATTTGACAGGCGACACGTTTCTATTGATCCACAGTGCAAACTCAGTGACGCTATGCCCATCACAATCATAACTGACGATGTCGTTGGGCCAACACAGGAACACATAGGGGTCGTGTGATTTGAAGCTCCATCTTCAAACTGGCCTTTGAACAGTGTGCTCTGAAACAGTTGTACCTGCACCAGCATTGTACTCTGTCCTCAGGTCTGTCACAGATCAGTGCCTAACCTGGATTACACAGTGAGGGATCCTCCTACCTCTACGTTTTGTAATGAGATGTTGTTGCCCAATACCAGATGGCCTACTCGTTATTTCACAATCCTTCAACCACTTTCCATAGGTGATCACGACAGTAGTACACCAACAGGCGACGAGCTTCGCTGTTTCGGAGATTCTCATTTCCAGCTGCAGCGCCATAAAAATGAGCCATTTTCAAAACCGCTTATGCCAGTAGATTTTCACTTTAGCAGTCAATATCTTCGCTATACTGACTGCCCATTCGTGCCTCTTCTGCTCACATTCTTTCCTTACTGCGTCACATGCATGCGACATCACAAGAAGGCATTCAGTCTCGTGGTCGACAGTGGCCATAACGTTTTGGCTTATCAGTGCACATCTTTCTATCAAACATTTTCGACTGTGCCTGGAAGGTGTGGAATTCGAAATTTACACACACGACATACACTTAGCTTCACTTTTTTAGTGGATGTGTGAATTGAACTCTTAATGTCAAATCCGTCATGTGGAATTTTTTGTCCATACTATACTGATGTCAACTACATCTCTGGGTTTAACAACATCGTCGAAGATTGCTTATCAAGCAACTGTGTATCTTTGATGTGTATCGATTGGACAGCTATTGCAAGAGACCAAGGTTCTGATGCAATTTTACGACAGTGTCAGCTCGATTCTGCATCCATTTGTCTGAATCTTGGACATGCGACAGTGCAGGGTTCCCAATCTAATCTATGGTGTGACAGTTCTCAGAATGTTTTGCGCTCGTTTATTCCATTATGTTCGCAGTGCACCATCTTTGATGTTTTACATAAGTTGTCACATATTGGCGTCAACACTTCTACTAAATTTGTGGCCTCCAAATTGGTGTGGCCGGGAATGTGGAAAGATTACCAGCGCTAGCCATCTAATTGCATACCACTGCAGAAAAACAAAATTGCTCACCAGACGACCCCTCCCACGGACGCATTCCCCACCCCTACAGGTCATTTTGCCCACATTCATGTTGAAATTGCAGCACTCCTTATTGCTTAGGGGGTTTCGTTATGTTGTCTCTTCAATTGATAGGTTTACGAGTTGGCCAGAGGAGTGCCCTGTGTCTGAGATTTTGGCATGCACTGTTGCTTCAGCTCTGATCTCCACATGATTTGTTCTGTTCGATATTCCTACACCAGTTACAGCTGATAGAGGCCGTTATTTTGATTCCCAATTATTTAATGAATTGTTATGTATGACACGTTGCAACCACCTGAAAACTACGAACTACCATCGCTGTAGCAATGAGATGGTAGAATGTATGCACCATACCCTGACGGCTGCCTTGGCATGCAATGGTACAGTGTGGACAGTTGCCCTGCATATGGTTTTGGTGGTACTCCATAATATGTTAAAGGAGGATATTGGGTGTTCTTTAGAGTAATTTGTCTATGGGGAAGCACGGAAGGTGGCCAGTGAACTTTTAGCTTCATGCCATTTGAGTGACTGTGGAACGGGCGAGTACAGCCAATTTCTGTTTCAGCTGCAACTTGTAATGCACTCACTACAGCATCCTCTTCCATTGCAGCACGGTTCTAGACCATTTTTTAACCAAAGAACTCCTCACTTGCCATAAGGTATCGATCAGGGACGACACTCTCACGCCCCCATTGGCTAATGTTTATTTAGAACTATTCACTGTGATTTCCCATATCATCAAGACGTTCATAGTTGATAAAAATGGAAAATATGTCACAGTCTCATCTGACCATACAGCCTCTTATATATTCGAATATTTTTGGCCTGGAAACGTTCTGAATGGCCGCTACATGTTTCGCAAGTGGTGTGAGCCCCACTGCTGATGCCTTAAAACCGAGGAATTTCGTTCTGGGCTGGCAAAGATCACACATCGTTCTGTGGACTACGACACATGCGTCCATTAGGTGCTCAAAATCTTGCCATAAATACTTTTTATGCTTGTTTTGCGATTGCAAAAAGACTAGAATGTCGTCCATAGGACAGAATAAGCTATGAGTCCACAGAGCACCTGGTGAATGAAGCACTGCCACGTATGAGCAGTGTTTTTCAATCTGTGTGGCATGTAACAACATTCAAATAACCTAATAGTTGTGGTCATTGCCGTCTTGGCTATGTCAGATATTGCCAAGGGAATTTTGGAGTACGTGAACGTGCAGTCGATAACGGAAATATTGCTGCACCCACCACTGAATTGTTTGCATCCATAGCATGTGGTACAGGATACTGATCCAGAATCATACTTGAATTTAATACCCAGCAGTCACCATACAGCCTCCATGTGCTTCCACATTTCTGCACCTTGTGCAATGGCGAAGACCATTGGCTCTCTGAAGGCCTTCTCATCCCCTCATCGACCTGCCTGTCTACATCATTTTTGCCGCTGTAAACTTTTCAGATGTGAAGCCGCCACCAGGTATCCTGGCGTGGTGTGTGTGAAATGGTTTATGTTTTTCCAAACTGTCATCTCAGCCTCTGACACAGAACAAATGACTGAATCCATTGAGAATGTGATAACACGCTTCATCATGAGTAGTCATTGCAAATGTTGCCTTTTCTAGTAGTCCCATTTTGACGTCCACAATGAGGTTGAAATAATGCAAAAATCTGCTGCCAGGATGAGCATGGTGATGTTCACAGCCAAAAGGTCCATGCCAAGTGTTCTTGTAAACCGAGATCTAACACCATATTCCTTCTTCCATTCACTGTAACTAATGAATTATTGGTGGGCATTTAACGGAGAGGTACCACCATGCTCTCTGGTCAAAACAAGTTTCTTTGGAACAAACTGGAATCAGACGCCATGTCAAACGAAAAATCATTCACTCATAGTCTACTCATCACGAACAGTTGTTTGGAATCATCTGAGGCACTTGTAAATCTTAATCTCAGATGTTGACCTTCAAGTTTGCGGTTACTCTTTGTTTGATTGTGACAGCAGAAACACAAGCTAAAATTCTTGCATAATGTTGGCACATGTGCACTAACTCCCTGTCAGAAACAAGCTTGCTGCCCACATGTCGTTTCCTGTGTGCTAAACATATTCAAACGTCCAGTAGCCTCCTCTGGTACTGTAGCCACTGAACATAGGGACACAAACCAATTTGAACAGTTGGGTGTGAATGAAGAATGGCTATTTGATGTTTCCTCCGTAGACATATTTGTGCGATACACGCCCGGATGTGCACTGCTTAAAATATCGTTTGTGAACGACGCCTGTAGATCCAGTAGCCACTTTAGAGGGGGCATGGAAGGGCGACTGAGAGTTCTTATGTGACAACCTGCAATGCCCTTTAGAGGCAGTCGAATGAGTTTATGTACTGACATGGTGTCAAACATTTCCATGTCTTGTCTTTGAACCTCTGATGGAACCAGCACCAGTGAGTCTTATACTTCCATAGACTTTCATCACACTGTCGGCTGTCTTACTGTTGCCAAAAGCTTGATTTTCTGTCTGATGCACACGGCTTATTTTGCAGGGCTGCCACTTGTGCCACCAGAACCTGAATGCTTTCTGCTAGCTTCTCAGTAGCGGAATCTTGTGCTTCCCCCTGCATGATTGCACCAGAGCATATGCGTGTACTCATTTCTGAAATACTCAGTTGGGGGCACTAGCCAAAATAATGCAGTCCTTAACACTGCTAACTTTTGGTTCTAAGTATGTCGCCATAGCTTCAGTTTTCCTGTCAACACTTGAAGGGGGCATAATTGTCAACTGCCAAAATTATCCTCATATTTTCTGATAGCTTCTCACGCTGAAGCATGCACGAGAACTATTCTACTAGCAAATTCAGTGCTCGTAGTGGACAAAGTTCATGCAAAAGTTGACAGGGTGACATGTTATCCGAGCGTTTATCGTAATTAACCTCTGTAAACTGTTTTTGGGTGTTGGGGCAAAATGTTTAATTAAGTAGCTCTTAAGCGTCATGTAACTGCATTTCAGTTTATAACACAAGTGTGCCACATAAACGATAGGAAAAACACAGTTACCGACTGCCTGTCAGGGAAGACTGTGACATGGAATAACATTGCCCATACATAACCACATGACCCAGAGATACGTACTGTGCAGGACTGGGACGACCCACTTTGAATCTGAAGTAAGTGAAGGCACCGTCAGCTACTTAAACCTTGTGGTGCAATGTTTCACACAGCATGACAGATTTTCGTACCCATGCTTTTCAGCATTGTGTTTTGCTGTATTTCACGGTCTGTTATACCAAGGAGTGTGGCTGCAGCCCATAATTAAGAAAGACTTTTGCAAATGGGCATAGCAGTGTGATCGCTGCCAGAGATGCAAAATGAACAGGCAAATGTCAGGACCGACAGGATCCATCGCCACTTCTAAAACACAGTTTTGCCACATTCATGTGAATTTGGTTGAACCACTACCATACCGAAATGGCCACTGATATTTGGTTACCATCATGTACTGTTTGATGATGTGGACATTCCTATCAACATCATCACTGCCAAAGCCATATTGAAGACACTACTCAACGGCTGGACTGCAAAATTCGGCGCATCCCAAACAATAACAACCAACAGCGTTTAACAATTTGAAACAACATCATTCGAAGAGCCACTTCGCCTGCGCAGTTGCATCCACATGAACGCACCAAGCTACCATGTATCCAGCAATGGAATGGTGGAAAGATTCTACTGTATCTTGCAGCTGGCACTGATGTGCAATAAGTTAACATGGACAGAGGCTCAACTGATTGTATTGTTTTGGCAGCAGTCAGCCTTCAAGGAAGGTGTGGAACATTCAACAGCACAGTTGGTTTATCGTGAAGCATTATGTCTGCTAGACGAATTGATCTTGGACAAGTCAATATGTATACCTTCCACCCTGTCGATTTCTAAGTTTGAAAAACGTTTCCTTGTGACCTTGGGCCTCCTTCGAGCAACTGCTCCCAGTCTTTACGGGGACAATTCCATTTTCGGCTGCAGGAGCCAGTTCAACTTGTCTTATGTGTTACTTGATGATGACACTGATCGCTCAAATTATTGCCTCTTATACGGGACATTTCAGAGTGATGCAACAGAGCCCACATTCCTTCAACATTCGATGAGATGTATGTGAGGAGATTGTGTCAATCAAACAGCTGAAACTGGCTCATTTGGATATGGAAAAAGGGGGCATTGCAGCTGCTGCCCATACACCTCAGGACCATGTGCTTCCGGAAGTCTGCAAACTACCGATGCTCAATGCTGGCTACAGAGGCTCCAACATAGGGTATGGGACTCAGCAGAGAGGCATGCAAAAATTTCTCACTATAAGAATGCCAGTGGACACATGATCGAACGCCATTTTCCCGACATTCCAGAGCTCCTGCATTTCTTTTTTCGTTTTACTTTTTTTAAGTGTGCTCTCACCATCATTAGTACTTCACTTAGAACTTTGGTAGTGAATACATGGCTATTTGATCATGTAAATTGGGAAAGAGATGGTATTTCTTTCATTTGTTCTGCCGATATTTGGGAAAGATTTCTTATTTATGGGATGGTCTTTTATTACATCTTGTCTTACTAAACTCCATGTGTTTTGTTAGTTTTGCCAGTGGTGCAGGCACAGATGCAGGATTTTGGTCTGTATGTATTAATAAATAGCTAGCAGATCCAGTTCATTGTACTTGTCCAATGTGAAGAAATGATATTAAAAAATTTATAAATGAAATGACAATTAAATAGACACCCTAGCTGCAGACAGGCGTTGATGTACAACACCTGTCTGCAGCTATGGTGTCCATTTAATTATCATTTCATTTCTAGCAAAGCTGCATGGTCATCAACAGTAACTGTTCTTTCGGGAACAGATACTACCGTCATATATAAAAGATTTATACCTTGTGAAGCAAGAATATATCATCAATCACTTTTTCTTGTCTAGAGTTATCCAAAATATTGAAATAATTGTGTCAACAAATTATTCTTAAAGATTATTTCACTCTTTGGTATAAATTTACTGTATTAGGATTATAGTTAAGCCTTCACATTTCTTCACAATTTTGATGTGTATCTTTGATTCTATAAAATTGCCTTTCTAAATTTTTTTATTGTGCTGTAATGACATGATAATTACATATAAAGTTTTCATCAAATAATTAAAAAAAAACCGAAGTTGTTCTTAAATTCTGATGAAATATTTGAGAAACAACATGAGGTAATAAAGTATCTCTTTCTCTGTTTCTTTCTTGCACTATTTCTAAGGAACTATGAACTATTCCATTTCAATTCTCTATCTTTTAATAGTTAATTTTGTTAATGTTTTCCGAGTGAATATTTGACCTCAATATACCTCTTTAGTTTTATATTCTCCATGTTTATGAACTGATTGTACGACTTCTTCATAAACACAGCATTGGAAATTTTCTGCAAAAGTAATTTTGGATCTCACAACTAAAGAATATAGAGCAGGCACAATGATAAATTTTGTTGATTTTTTTATATATTTCAGTAGGTATTGAAATGTTCGTATTTTTTACTATATTTTTCTTTAACATAGTCCTTAGTTGTATTCCTAGGACATTCATATCCTAAAAGATCAGCACCTTGATTTGCATTAAAACATGGAATATTCTTTACATTAATAATCATAAACACTTGCATATTAGTTTTTGTTATCTTGTTGTTAGCAAGGTCAATGATTCACTCCACTTAATAAAAATAAATTTTCATTGGACTTTTTTACTTTTGTCAATAAAAATGTTATTTATAGATCATATATTCATTAATAAATACAGTCGATTTTTCATTCCCTTTAATACCTCCAATCTGGAGCAATTTAGATTAATCGCATAATATTTTAAGTCTATACAAATATATTAAAAGATATACAGCAAAAACCAGAAAATTTTACATTTCCCTAATAAAAATATTTTCTGTATCTAATGGAACCTATTCGGTTCAAACTGTGAAAATATTGTGAAACCAGGAGTCAACTGATAGTTTGATTTCTCAGAAACATACAAAAGATGGTTATATGACAATGTGTAGAGAATGTATAAATGAATATCATATAACAATATACAATAGCAAATGAATTTCTTGTTTGTGTGTGTGTGTGTGTGTGTGTGTGTGTGTGTGTGTGTGTGTGTATGTAAAAAATGTTTATATTTATCATTATAAAAATCACTTACAAATGATTCTGAGTGAAGAACATTCAAAGATATTACTGTCATTGAAAAATGATGAACAACAGATTGAGACCAATAACATACAAAAAATTTGTTGATTCTCAAGAGGTTAAAGAAATAGAATGTTTTTATTTAAATCCATCTTGTAAAGACAAACATGCAAGCAGATGTAAGAAAACTACTCGAAAATATATCAAAAGTAAGAAATGTGGCAAAGACTTTTTCAAAATCCCAAATAATTTTTTTTATATTAAAGAAGAGAGTGAAATGGAGCAATTCATAATTCCCCAACTTACTGATTGTTGTAGAGGAAATAGTTTAACTGGATGTATTAAATTAAATAAAGCTGGTTTCATTATATTCATTAACAGACATTGGGGTGGAAACCTTTGGAAACAATTGTCCTATTCTAAAATTGGAAATCATGAAAAAATTTTCATAATAATGAAAATAAACCACTGGAAGAAATATTTCCTTTTTCTAATGATGCACTTGAGAAATTAAGGAACAGGAGAATAATTAGAAACTATCGCAATGAAAAAGCATTTGCAAATAGGCTAAAAACTATAACACACTTGACTCAGATTTCTTCTAGAACGCCTCTAAGCCAAAAATTATGAAAATTCTGAAATATTATCTAAAAATATTTCATCACTTGGAATCTAATTTTAAATTTTTTTGTGAGTGCAGAATGCAGATGAGCGAAAATATTTCAGAATTTATATTTCAAACAAGAAACTACAGAATCACTAGAAAGAGAGAGAGAGAGAGAGAGAGAGAGAGAGAGAGACAGGCAGACAGACAGACATAGAGTTACTTATAATTAAAAATTTAAGAATGTTGAGCAAAATGTTTTACCATCAATTTCTAATTGTCAACCTCATGGTTCTGGCTTGTAATGAAATAGAATTATCAGCTTGCAATTGGGAATGAATAGATATGTTCCAGTGAAGGGTTCAACTTATGTTGACTTACCAGAAACAATAAAAAATAAGAAAGCTTGTATTAATGTAAACGATAATGAACAAAAATATTTTCTGTAGGCTATAAAATCTGCAGTATATCCTGTAAATAAAAATATGTATAGAATCCTATAATATAGAAATGTTGCTTTTGATATTGATCAGAAATGCTAAGATTTTAAATATTCTGTGGTTGTTGATAATATTGAAATAATTGAAAATAGAATTAATGTGGCTATTAATGTTTATTAATTTGATGGAAAATATCAAATGTATCGATTAGGCATACCAAAATATAAAAGGGAGAATCATGGAAACCTCCTTTACTTTAAGAATGAAAGTAATTCACAGTATTGTTATATAAAACATTTATCTAGGCTTGTTTAAAGTGAAATTAAAAAGTATGAAGAAGTAAAATTTTTTCATAATATGTGTTTACTCCACTTCATGAGTAAATAAAAATTTGGTAGCCACCCACCAAGCTACCTAGTTAACAAACTATTAAAAGTTGAATTGTCACATAATGGTGAATACATAAGTTTTAAAAATTAGCAGCAAACATAGAAACTTGGATTCGTTATTTATGCTGATTTTTGAAGTGTGCTGTTGAAGATGGATACTTCACTACCTATCGAAAGAAATTCATATACAATGAAATATCAAAAACGCGAGCCAAGTGGTTTCTGATATTATTCTGAATATATAAATCAACACTATAAAGTTCCAGTTGTTTATTGTGGGCCATACTGTCATAAAAAACTTATCAAATGGATGAAAGGAGGGGCTGAAGAAATTGGAAACATTTATTGTGAAATGGAAGAAATGAGACCATAACACATGAAGAACAACCAAGCCAAGATCAAATATTTGGTCGTTATGTACACTTCATTATTCACAAATAAACTAAGAAGTTCGTCATGATTATTTGAGTGGAAAATATATAAATCTAATATGTAATCTTTGTAATGTACGATTAAAATACACAAATTTTGACCCTGTTTAGCTATATAATGTATCTGGATATGATTCACATTTGTTTGTAAAAGAATTTGGTTACGATAGAAAGCATATAGATTTAATACCAAATAATGAAGATAGATATGTTATTTTTAGCAAGAAGACAGAAGATTTAAAGAGGATGTTCACAGAAACTATTAGATTTGTGGCTTCAAGTCTAAACAAACCTTCATCAAATTTGAAAAAGAATCAAATGAAAAAATATTAAAAAGCTTTTTCAAGACACTCTAGTAAATCTAGTAATCAAGAAAGGTGTCTATCCCTATGATTACAGGAGTAGTGGGAAGAAATCTGAAGAAACATAGCTTCCATCAAGGTATGAAGTGAAGAAGATTACAAACATTTAATTTGGGAAAATTTAATATAAACAATCTTGTTGAATATCGTGATTTTTATTTTAAAACTGATGTTTCGTTATTGGCTGATGTATTTGAAATCTTTAGAAAAACTTGTATAAAAGCTAAGACTTAGATCCATCTTGGTATTTTACTGCACCCAGTTTATCTCTTAATGGAATGCTAAAAATGAGTGGACAACCACTTGAATTATTACATGGTTATGATTTGTTTATACAATTGAAAAAGGAATGAGAGAGGGTACATTCCAGTGTTTCAGAAGATATGTGAAAGAAAATAATGAGTACATGAAAGATTATGATGTAAAAAAAATATCAAATTATTTAGCATATTTAGATGCAAATAATTTATATGGTTTCCTATGAGCCAATATTTACCATATAGTGGTTTTGTATGGGATGATACAAATTCATTTTTTATTCTATATAAATAAGAGAGATTTCTAACACATCATCCCTTGGATGCATATTTGAATAGAACATAAAAAATTATGTGATTTACACAAAGATTTGAGACTTGATCCTGAAAATAAAATTGTGCCTGGAACGAAAGAAAGCAAGTTACTGACTACTCTGGAAACACAATCAATATTATGTAGTTTGCTATAGAAATATTGAACAGTATCTGTCTCTAGGAATGAAGCTAACAGAAATACAGAGATTTGAACACAGAAATGAGAACCAAGGCAAAAAATGATTTTGAAAAAGAGTTCTACAAACTGATGAATAAATCAATATTTGGGAAAACGATCCAAAATAGAAAAACAGAGTAGATATAAAATTAGTTTCATATGGAGGAAAATGTGATATACTTGTAGCACAGCCACTCTTTAGGGGAGGACATTATTTAATGAAAATCTTGTTCCTGCCCATATGAATGAAACCCTAATTCTGTTTAATAAGCCAGTTTATGTTGGAATGAATGCACTTGATTTATGTAAAGAGCCGATTCATGATTTTCAGAGTAGAGTTATGCAACCAAAATACAGTGAGAAAATTGAGTTTTGTAATCAATATACAGACAGTTACATATACAATATACAGAATGAACATTTCTACGATGGCATGAAATCGGTGATTGATAAATTTGATACTAGTGGCTATCAATTAGATAATATATACAATATTACACAAGTAAACAAGAAAATTTTAGGACAATAGAAAGATGAAAGTAACTGAAAAACAATGGAAGAATTTTGTGGTATGAGAGCAAAAATGAATGCTTATAAAGTTTGGTGACAACACAGAGGGAACATTGGAACGTGTCAGGAAATGTAATGTTAAAAATAAAATAAGCTTAGAAGACTATAAAGACTGTTTGTTTAAACAAAAGGAACAGAACAGAACTGTAAATTTAACAAGAAGCATTAAGCATGACATTTATTCAGTTGAGGTAAATAGAAAGGCACTGAGTCCACATGATGATAAAAGATTAATTTTCGAAAATAGAATAAATACACTACTATATGGATGCTATGCTCTATTATCAACAATATAAAAATACAATATTAATAAAAATTTTACCTATATAAATGGAGGTTCTACTCAAGAAGCTTGATTATGTTATTAGTACTAATTTGTATTAAAAAATTTGTGAGTTACAAGTAGATATTTTATATGAAATTACTGATTGTGGATATTTCAACACTAGACAAGGAGACAAAACACGTTTGGAATCAAATAAGGAATTTAAAATTATTTTACCAGCGTTGCGAAAGAAGCGGCGACACTTTCTCTGCAATCCACTCATCATTTTCCACGACAATGAGCGGGCGCACACAATGCAAGCTGTGGCTGCCCTGTTCGGTCGAGGGGACTGGGACGTACTGTACCATCCACCATACTCCCCGGGCATGTTTCCTTGTGACATTGATTTGATTCTGAAGATGAAGGAACCACTTCGTGGCATTTGCTTCAGAACTGTTCCAGAGATTCGATAGGCGGTAGACCGTTCCATTCGCACCAACAGAACAGGCTCTGCTAACGGTATGCTACGCCTTCCGCATTGCTGGCAACGAGTTGTGCACAATGCTGGTGACTAGTCTGAAGGACAGTAACAGCTGCAAACATGTAACTCTTTTGTATGGGCTATGAATAAATAGTTGCCACTATTTAAGTTCCAACCCTAGTATTTTGCTGTGTATGAAATTTAGCTAACATATTGCATGTTTATTTAGACTTGTGTGGACGTATCTATCTGGCACCAGACTCAAGAAAATTCATCTGATGTGGCATACTCATTTGCAATCAGGACCGCCAGTGATAAAGCCAGAAAGAAATATACACAACATTCCTCATATTTCATAAACGGTTTGAAATATCGAAATGAGATTTTGGGAAATGATAGCACTCAAAGAAGAGAATATTTTGCCATCTGGTTATTATGTGAAACTTCATTATCTACAGAGTTATTCCACTAACTGCAGAGTTTTTAGATAAATGAAGGTAATTTTTAAGAGACATCAATAACTGGTGAAATGAGAAATCCTGTGGGTTTCGGAACAATGTAAGTGAAGACATTACATATTTGTTTTTGTGCCAAGGATGTGCTTTTTCATAAGGTATTGACCTAAATTTACTTCAGTTCCTCACTTAATAAAATTAATGAACCTCTGTTTCAGAATGCTCTCGCAGTTGCATCTGCACAACATGTTAGTGACTGACATTGTCTAAACTCCGCTGTCTGTTGGAAAAAGAAGCAAATTTTAACATGGCTACAAGAGGAATGTAGATTTTACTCAGAATTCTACATGCATGACGTTTCTCTGTATTTTATAAGTGGTTAACATGACAGACGAAAATAAATCGCTATTTTTGTTGTATTTTCAGTAGAGTTCTTTTTAGATGCTAGCCAAAGCCGTGGTGACAGTAGATATTTTTGAATGGTCACCATGCAAGTATGGGTGTGGAGGGGCTCCGCTTAATACTTACAAAAACTGTGAGTGTGGGTTTCTGTTTGGAATGGCACTTTCCCTCCTGCGCTTGGCATTTCCCCTACAATGCTTGCCCATAAAACCACTACCGCCCACTCTCCCGATTCGTGCCCATCCAACTGCGTATCTACTGACGACGTTGTTCTACATGAGATATACCATATTTCAGCAGTAATATCCAAAAATTACTTTTGTCCTCAAGTTTTGAACTCCAGTGTAGTTGATGCAAAATTAGCTATCATGAAATTAGTGGCAAACTGTCTATTCTATCTTGCTCAAGGAAACCTGTGAAAATTATTGTGAATGTCTGGTCGTAATGAAGTTTCAAGTTGTATTTTACATCTTGAGTCTGATAAAGTGTTGTTTCTTAAAAGTCTGCATATAATTGTAGGGTTCTTCCAAAATTGTGTCTGCAAGAGATCCCAGATCACCATGAGCACATATAAACTTCTCCTCAAAGCCTTGTGTACACACATTAAAACGTAAGTTATACTTGACTTTGCAATTTTTGCACAGCTACACTGTAGAACAGAATCCCACGAAACTTGCTACTACTGGTCCTTTTATGTTATCTCTTACAAATACACACATCAAAAAAAGTTTTGCATCACCCCCAGTTCCCAGAACTCCTGAAGATAGACGTTGACTGTGGATATTGTATCACAGACACAGTCCCTTTAACTATTTAGAGATGTCACTAAACCCGCCCAACATGTAAACAACCATGCATGAGCAGCGCCAGTTAGATGGAGGGGGTCCGACAGCCGGTCTGTTCCAGTCATACCACCAGGAGGGAGATACACGGCTCATGTTGTCTTTAGTTCAACTGTGCCTAGACGGTCAATAAAGCAGTTCGATCGCTTCCACATTGTTATTTTGTGCCAGGAAGGGATTCTACTAGGGAAGTGTCCAGGCGTCTCGGAGTGAACGAAAGCGATGATGTTCGGACATGGAGGAGATACAGAGAGACAGGAACTGACGATGACATGCCTCACTCAGGCCGTGCAAGGGCTAGTACTGCAGTGGATGACCGCTATCTACGGATTATGGCTCGGAGGTGCCCTGACAACAGCGCCACCTTGTTGAGTAATGCTTTTCGTGTAGCTACAGGGAGGCGTGTTATGACTCAAACTCTGCGCAATAGACTGCATGATGTACAGCTTCGCTTCCGATATCCATGACGAGGTCCATCTTTGCAACTACGACACCATGCAGCGCGGTACAGCTGGGCACAACAAATGCCTCAGAGTACTATGGGACTTAACATCTGTGGTCATCAGTCCCCTAGAACTTAGAACTACTTAAACCTAACTAACCTAAGGACATCACACACATCCATGCCTGAGGCAGGATTCGAACCTGCGACTGTAGCAGTCGCGTGGTTCCGGACTGAGCGCCTAGAACAATGGGCACAACAACATGCTGAATGAACCGCTCAGGATTGGCATCACGTTCTCTTCACCGATGAGTGTCACATATGCTTTCAACCAGACAATCGCCGGAGACATGTTTGGAGGCAACCCAGTCAGGTTGAACGCTTTAGACACACTGTTCAGAGAGTGCAGCAAGGTGGAGGTTCCCTGCTCTGTTGCGGTGGCTTTATGTGGGGCCGACGTATGCCTCTGGTGGTCATGGGAGGCGCCGTAACGGCTGTACGATACGTGAATGCTATCCTATGACCCATAGTGCAACCATATCGGCAGCATATTGGCGAGGCATTCGTCTTCATGGATGACATTTCGCGCCCCCATCGCGCACATTTTGTGAATGCCTTCCTTCAGGATAACGACATCGCTCGACTAGAATAGCCAGCATGTTCTCCAGACATGAACCTAATCGAACATGTGTAAGTAGGCTGTTTAGGTTTTTATGTTGGTAACGTCACGTAACTCTCTGTATGAAAATCACTGAGTGTGCTGTGTGCAGTCTGTGGCTGGTCTGCATTGCTGGAATTTGCTATTGTAGTGTTGGGCAGTTGGCTGTTAACAGCTCGTAGGGTTGTGCAGTTGGAGGTGAGCCACCAGCAGTGGTGGATGTCGGGAGAGAAATGGCGGAGTTTTGAGAGCTGATGATCTGGACGTGTGTGCATCAGA
Source organism: Schistocerca serialis cubense (assembly GCF_023864345.2). Taxonomy (NCBI): domain Eukaryota; kingdom Metazoa; phylum Arthropoda; class Insecta; order Orthoptera; family Acrididae; genus Schistocerca; species Schistocerca serialis. The sequence goes on from NC_064640.1 coordinate 532,171,556, forward strand.
GAGAGTAAATTTGTAAGACTGGATGTCATGAACTGACATATATATTATGACTTTTGAACACTATGAAGGTAAATACATTGTTTGTTCTCTATCAAAATCTCTCATTTGCTAACTATGCCTATCAGTAGTTAGTGCCTTCAGTAGTTAGAATCCTTTATTTAACTGGCAGTATTGGCGCTCGCTGTATTGCAGTAGTTCGAGTAACGAAGATTTTTGTGTGGTAAGTGACTCATGAAAGGTATAGGTTGTAGGGGTTCTTCTAGAGGGGTAGTGGCCGTTATTAAACTTGAATAAATTATGTGAATGTGACAGTGACGGCTAACTACCACCTACTACTGAACCAAAAGCGATATTGTAAATAACTTGTATTTATTGTAAATTATCCCATGATAGAAATTAGATCATATTGAACAAATCATGAATGAAAACAAATTATACACTGTTCTTAGATATACTACACTGGTAAGATTGGCTCTCAGCTCTTAATGTTAAGTTGATCCGAAGTTAAATTTAATTACGCCCCTGGATAAGCAAATGGTAAATGCGATCTGACTGTGTTCCTATAATCTCAATGTTAAGTTGATGCAAAGTTAGATTTAATTATGCCCCTGGATAAGCAAATGGTAAATGCTATCTGACTGCGTTCATATGATCTCTTTTGTGTCTGAAATAATACGCACTTTGGATACCACCGCCAAGAAACAAACCAAACAACATGCAAAAAGACAAATAACCAATAACAAATCGTAAGCAAAAGTGCACGGATGCTCAGTGGATGACAAGAACACAATCCAACAACTATTTCTGAACTTTACTGCCAATGCTGCAGTTTGTACAATACCATCTAGCTGCTTGCTGGCTCCGTCGATACTGCTGGGGCGACGACTGCAGCTGCGAAGTCGCTGAATTAAGATAAGTCTCTCAAATATCTTGAGCACAATAAACTACTCAGAACTTACTAATACAACAAGCCCTATATTTCCTCTTAATGGTATACAGCCCTTTCAAGACTGGCTCAACAACCTTTAAGGTGCAGCCCAGTGTGTCTTGTACTAACGTGCAATATCAGTATGATAGCTCTGTGCACTGGGTGACTACGTTCAATGGTGACTGTCAGCCTATCAGGCGGAATCAACTGCAATTATACTAGTAGTCAATGCAATGCCTATCGTGGACGCTGATGTCCTACTGTGGGTGCAGACTCTACATCACACACATCACAGTCTTCAGAATCTCAGTCCCTATCTCAGAGCTACCGATCTTTGCGACTGTCCGCTTTCACAGCACAAGACGCTCTCCCTCCTGTCGCTCTCTGCACGATGCTCTTGCGACAATCTTGCCGCCAAACTAATCAGCCAATCCCGACGCTGCAGAGGCCTCCCACATCTCCCTCGCGGAGTGATACAATTTCTCCACCTATCCAAAAATTTCTCTGTTCAAACAGCGGGCGTTGACGCTCAGCGTTTCACACACTTTCTTATGAACTGCCCAATCAGAGCTCTGCCCATTTGCCACTAAAACAGCGTGCGACCAGGCGGCGCCAGCGCGTACGTTGGACGCTATCTGTCTGCTCGACATTTCCCCTCTCTCTCTCACCTGGCACCCGGCAGCGTTCCTTTTGATGCTTGCAGGTCAGCGGCCGCATCCCCTTGGAGCCCGGCCCCTGCACAATGCTCTTCCAGCGCTCGCCGGCCTTCGCCTCCCTAGCTGTGCCAGACCACTCCTCGCCTCCACTGGCAAATTTACTTTGCTTACACCTACAGCATGCGACTAAATATTGTCATTACTAAAGCCCGTATTATTTCAGACACGTGTGTAATCATCACTTATCTCTCTTTCTAATGCACCTAATAAGACTAATTAACCATTATATGGGTTTATTTACTTCAAATATGCAGAATAATGTGCGAAATGAATGTCACAAATGAAAGCCACCTTTCAAAGTTATTGTTAGTCATGGCCATTCTTTTGTAGGGATTATTGAAAGTCAGATTGCGTTGCGCTAAAAATATTGTGTGTCAGTTTAGTGTTGATCACAATAAGTAAAGAGAGGAATGTCTGAGTACGTTCACTTTTGCTCAGCTGTTTGAAAATCAAATAATGTAAGGTGTTTACCAGTACAGTAATTCACTAATTTTTCTAAGGGGACGTTTCATATGTCGATCCTTAGCCAAGGATACCTCACTGAAATCTTCTGATCTGTAGTTTGTGTAATTAGTGTAGCTATTGTTTATTGCTAGCGCGTAATTGTAGAGAGAATCTTCTTTGTAGCTGCATTTTTTCATTGTTTTACAATAAAACAGATGTGGCATGCACGTACATTTGAAAAATGATTCAAATTGCTCTGAGCACTATGCGACTTAACTTCTGAGGTCATCAGTCACCTATAACTTAGAACTAATTAAACCTAACTAACCTAAGGACATCACACACATCCATGCCCGAGGCAGGATTCGAACCTGCGACCGTAGCGGTCGCTCGGCTCCAGACTGTCGCGACTAGAACCGCACGGCCACTCAGCCCGGCCACATAGATTTGCACCAAGTATTTCGCAGCTGTGCTTGCAATTAATTAGATATTATTTTCAGTGCTATGTTAATGTGGTTTCTTTTTTTGCTCTTCAAATTGTGCTTTTGGTGTTATCGTGTGAAATATTGTGACAATAATGGCGTGTGAAAAACGTAGTACTAGGCTCCAAAGTAAACTGAGAAATGACAGTGAAGACGAGAGTAGTGTGTTAGCGCCACCGTGTAATGAATTAACTAATGTTCAACATTGTAATTTGGTAATTGTGCATAGGGAAATGGAGCAGGTGGAAAATAATTGTGTAGACAGTGAAACAATTAGTGAACAGGGAAGCATTATCGATCGATCGGTCGGCAACAGCTCGTCTCAGGATTCCGAAATGACAGGACACAATCTTGCAAATACTGTAGATTCAGGTTTTGCGTCCTCACAGTTTTCTCAAATAAGTCAAGACACATTTTCTGCTTTTCGAAATGCGAATATTGCCGGTTCAAATGTACTGCCAAATAGCATTGCGGAACATGTTTCAGACACCAGTGCATTGTTATTACAATTAATGCAACAAATGTGACAAAAGCTTCAAAAGTTAGACGCAATGGAACAAAATCTTCGAAAGTTGGACACAACAATGGAACAAAATCAGAGACAAACACAGCAACCGCTTCAAAAGTTAGACTCAATGGAACAAACGGTTGAACAAACACGTGCGGGTTTAACTGCTGAGTTACTTAAAATCGAATCGAAGTGCCAAAAAGTCTGTAATGACGTAAAAACACAGATTTGTGAGCATTTTCAACCTATTTCTTCGCATCATGAAAATGCATTGCAGAATCACGAAACAGCCATAAAAGAACTGCAAACTATTTTTCATGAAAATCACGACACCCTGCAAGCTAAAATTGACTCAGTTGCATCTACCGATTCGGTTACTCAACTTGCAAAAACCCAGGAAAACTTAAAGGACACAGTAGATACTCTGAAAATTGGTTGAGAAAGACACATGGAGGAAATTAGTTCGTTATCAGAGAAAGTAGTCGAACTTTCGGATCAGCTAAATAATTTATCTACGAAGGTAGATGATACTCTGAACGACAAAAGACCAGAAGTCTTTAATGACACAGAAGAGTATGAACAAATTAGAAAATTCAAACAAAATCAAAATCAAATCAATACACAGTACAAAAGAGAAAACCGGTAAGTACAAGATCAGTTGGCACAAGTAATACAAGAATTACATATTTCAGAGGAGACTCGAGCTCCAACACGGGAAGAGGGACTCAGAAATACGGAAAATCCACAAAATAATAACACAGGGGATTTCGGAAATTACGAAAGAAATTAGCAAGGTGCACCGAATTTTGAGATGGAACCGCCGAAAAGAAGTAACAATGACCGATATGCGAATCGCCGACATGATGATTTTGACTATAAGCTGTTCATTACTACACATTATAGAATTCTGACAACGACATTCATCCACAAGCATGGCTTCATCAATTCTCTCATTGTTTTCCTACCAACTGGTCATTAGAGCACAGATTAGAATTTATGTGTGGTTATTTAGAGAATGAACCAGCTGTAAGAATGCGATCGGTCATTCACGATTGTCACAGTGAAGGAGAATTTTACCATGCCTTCCTCTCAGCATATTGGTCTCAAGCTACACAAGACCGAGTAAAACATAGCATCATAATGATGAAACATTTCAAACAATCTGAATTTTCAAGTCTTGTGAAATGTTTTGAAGACATGTTGCATAAGAATCAGTACCTGTCCAACCCATACAGGCCCCCAGAACTCATCTGCATTTGCTTAATCAAATTGCCTGAACATTTACGACATATTATTTTGGCAGGACGTTGCAAAGACGACATTGAAGCTTTTCAGGGACTCTTACAAGAATTGGAAATCGACACTGACAATCGCGGGACGCAAAAACAGGAACACAACAATTACGGATCACATCCGTCACAATTCCGCGATGAAAGAAGTAATAACTGGACATGACAAGGCTATTCTTACAACGCAAATGGTGACCAAAACATACACCACCCGTATGACAACCGTTGGCAGAGTAGTAATAATTACACGGAAAGATCACCTCTCCCCAGCAATGAATATCACAGAAATTATGGAATCTACCGACATGATGACAGATGATATAATCGTAACGACAGACCTGAATTTCATGAGAACTGGCGGGATTCAAACAGGGCAGGGCCCTCTCGACAAGGTGAATTTGTAGAAGTTAGGTCTCCTAATCCTAATAACGACACGTGCCAACAAAGAGACAGACAATGACTCGCACCACAGGCAGCCACGTGCGCCAGCTGGCTCAGCGAAAAATAACATAGACGCTAACCTTGAGAAAAATTTTAGCATTCCTTACTGACATATACAACATGATAATTACTTAGAAGTTGAAACTCTACGCACTAAAAAGGGTAAAGGATTGCACCACATTTAATATGTGAAACCGTTTATTGAGAGATAATCTGCTTTTTAACTCAGTCTTTGCTATAAATTTATTCACTTTACATTACTAGTACGCTTTGTCACACTTAGAAACTGTTAACATGCAACTATGTTTTAAAGTTAACTATCCAGTCTAGAACTTAGGGAACATATTTAGACAGTAATTACGAATGCATTGTTGTAGTGAACAGACGACACAGTGTTATTGTGTGTGTACATTCTTGCTTGTTAGTTTCACGATTACGTAATGACTATAAGGCTCACATACATAGAACATATACTGGTACTGCTAACGAGATTTTAATGCAACTTTTTGGTTTACTTGAAAATACATTCTGGATTTAATGTACTTTCTGTGAGATTAAAGATGACTTAGCATTTGGTTTCTTTGACAGCTACACAATTATATCAGGACGCTACTAATGTGTGACACAATTTACATTCTTAGTTTTGCGGTGTATGTGTTTTATATGTGCACAGTTTTCATGTATTATTCTGGAAAGTAAAACATGTTTTAGTAGTAACTTTTGTGGTGTAGCTACAATGAGACAGCCTTTTCCGTAGCACAACAATATGTTACATTATAGTACTTTCTTGATCACGGTAAGGTACATAATAGCTATGATATCTATATGCATAACATTTCACTTTTGTTTATTGCGAGGTAAGTACATTGACTTCTAAAGAACTTTGTTTACGGACGACGATAATTACGACACTTGGCACATTTTTTACCCTTAAGTAATAACAAAAATTATCTTACAACAAGACGCACAGTTTAGCGCTACAGTACACGTATTTTAGTGGTTAATTTTGTACTTAAAACATTTATTTTTAAAGATTTTTGAATTACAATGATACAAAGTTTTTCCGTGATACATTTCATTCCATTGCTGTAATCTGCAACACCTGAGGGTATAATTACATTAATCATCAGGGGGTACACGCCTACTTTGTGTGCTAAGCGTGTAGCGAGCGCTAGGAGCCCTAGCTAATATGTTATTTGCTTATACAACTTTACACATCGGTACCATATTTCTCTAATACAGAGTTACACAGCAATCTGATTATTTAACTGAGAGAGACAAAATTTATTTTACCACATCAGTGACAGATGTTTACGTAATTACACAGTTGGATAACTTCACACTTATGAAACTGTATTTTGTCTGTACTTAGTCAACTGTTCATATTTTTTCGGAACCATTGTGATACTATGACAGCTTTGAATGATGTATTTGGTATGGGATCATGATTTTTACAGTACGTTTGAGGTAGATGACACAACTGAAATGAGCAGAGAATATTTTTAGGTTTTGAAATTATTGCAGAAACCTACAACGTTTTTGAGATTTGACAGAGGTGTTATGATATTATTATTACGACGATGATGTGTATTATGCCATTGAGGTATGTTTATGATCAATCAGCTGTTGCTATACGAGGAATTTGATTATGCTACATATTTATAATGATGAAATATTGAAGCAGTGTCGACGAATATGTATATGTGTAATAAGGTAAGGAATAATGAGTAGTGGTTAGGGACTCTGATTTGTGAAAAAGGATGTTGGAAACCAAGAATCATACTTTAAGAGTTATAAAACGTGTGTACATGCGTGAATGTATCACAACACTGCTATTCATGAGATTTCGTTTCTACACATTTCTACTGTAATTTTTCGATCTGTGAAATTATTTTATATGAGACTGTCACTGTAGCAGAAACTGCTGTCGTAAATTTTTGGGTAAGAAAGCTAAGTGACCTTGATGTAATGCGTTGTGGCGCCCAGCTGTGCCAGCTGCCAGGAGAAAAAGCCATTAAGTGGAGAAAAAAGAGGCCATTAACCTCGCTATTGCCATTCCTTTGTAGAAATCATCGCAAATATGACACGCTATTTCTTGGAAACATATGATTATATTGTGAAGCACGTACTTTGTGGTACTTACTGAAATGCTTACGAATTGATGGGAAATATTCTTACATCTGCACAACTGATTATGACAGGTGTCTTTCTACGAGAGATGAGAGAATTTCTACTGACTTATGAAATGCCATATGGCTAGTGAATGACGTTTCACGCATTGCTTTGTATATATATTTGCCTATTTTGTTTAATATCTAGTTTCTAACTGCATTACAGCATTGGTTAAAATAAAATTTAATAGATGTACTAATGTAAATATTTTCTGTCTACAGATCCATTAAACAATAATTTTATGATCTACTTTCTTTTTTTAAAAAAAAGGGAAGACTAATAGACACTTTCCTTCACAGGAACTGCATAAATATTTTTTTACCAATTTGGTAACTTGTCTGCTAGAGTAAGTTATCGTGATGCATCACTCTAGTGTTAAGATGTGACAGGTATTAGACATGGCCATCTTTACTGTAATATTTTTTCTGCTTGAGCTTTGTCATGTTTAGGTATAAGTTATAGCATCTGCTGCTGTTGTTTGCCAGGCATAGTGCTACTGAATTTCACTTTGTATTACTCTGTTAAGCCTGTTTTACTACTGATTTATTTTTCTTGTTGCAGCACATTGCCTCATATTAGTTGCAATGTTGCATTTGCTTTGCTAATTTAGATATACTGCAGCCTGCTTCGCCAATTTGCAATTTTTTTGTCATTGCTGTTGTGTTAATTTGTTATGTGCTGCTGCATTGCCTCGTTCCTTGGTATATATATCTGAGCTCAGTAGATTTAAGTTCACTTAAGAGGGGGTAGACTATATAAGAAATTAACTACGAAGATTAGGGAAAGAATGCATTGAGAAGTTATATGAAAAAGATTCTGGCAAAAATGAGTATTCTTCAATGAGAAATATTTATTTTGAAAGAGGATACGAACAAAACAGTAATTATTTAGGGACAGCAGGGTTAGATAGGTTTTTTTGCAGGAAAGATCTATGGAATGAAGTTTTGGGTTGGACTGCAGTACCAAATGTTACACTGAAAACGAACCCTGTCTTTTCCTTTTGTGTTATTCCGCTATGTGTTTGTGTACCCTTGTGTATTTGTGTTTTTCCTGTCTTTATGTGTTTAGCTAATAAGATTTATGTTGTAGAATTTTTCGAATACTATGTTATTTACTTTGTAAAGATGTTTAGACATTATTAATTCTGTTCTGTTTCAATGCTCATGCTTGAAATTAATGTTTCGAAAACTATTCTCATTATTTTATTTATTTACTTCTGTCATAATTCCTGTAACACTGATGTATCTGTTTATTTCTATCCTTTTGTAAAGCCGGTACTACTACAGATGTTATCTGTATTGTTATGTTCTTTAATGATGTATTTTGTACCTTTGTAATTGTATTCTCATGTTATAAAACTGTAATTGACACCAGGTCATCAAATTAAGTAACTTTTAAGCATTCATTTCACTGCACATAGTTCTGTTGGTCATAGTATGTGCACAATATCTGAGAAGTTGGGACTGTTAGTGTTTGCATGTGTGTTAATAATTCAGCAAGGGACTGTTAACAGCATTGCTGGTTCTAAGGACAATTCCAAAAACTTTGTGAGTGCACAAGTGGTGGTTTATGGACTTGCTTCTTCGATGGTGATTGTGCATCTGCACAGTCGCAACAGATGGCTGCTGGTCGTCTTTACAAGGACTACAGTGGGTCTGCATCTTTGATGGCCCACCAATACCATTATTTCTACAAGGGCTGCGGTGGGTCTGCACCTCTGGTGGCCCACCAACACCGTAATCTCTAACAGGACTACAGTGGTCTGCTCTGTGATGACGAACCTACCAAAATTCTTCAAAACTTCGACTGACTCTGCTGTGGGTTTGCTCTGTTGTGACCCATTACCTGTCTGCATGTCAAGAGTCAGCACTGTCTTTCCGTTGGAAGGACAACACTACTTCTTCAAGACTGCATGGAAATCCACTACTTCCGTGTGCATTTTCTTTTACTGCTCAGACTTTGAGAAAAAAAAAAACACTGCAATTTTACTGTGATGAATGATCAGGACTGTCTTTACGGACTGTGAGAAAATTTTAGCTTTTGACCAACATTGTATCAATAAGTGCGTGCATTTGATTTCTTTGTTATTGTAATTATGAAAAATTTCTTCAAATCTGTATTGGCAACTGCCCAAAACAATTCGTAAAATTTTTTGTGGGGAGTGTGGGGGCTATGTAAGTAGGCTGTTTAGGTTTTTATGTTGGTAACGTCACGTAGCGCTCTATAGGAAAATCACTGACTGTGCTGTGTGCAGTCTGTGGCTGGTCTGCATTGTTGGAATTTGCTATTGTAGTGTTGGGCAGTTGGCTGTTAACAGCGTGTAGCGTTGCGCAGTTGGAGGTGAGCCGCCAGCAGTGGTGAATGTGGGGAGAGAGATGGCAGCGTTTTGAGAGTGGATGATCTGGACGTGTGTCCATCAGAGAGAGTAGATTTGTAAGACTGGATGTCATGAACTGATATATATATTATGACTTTTGAACACTATGAAGGTAAATACATTGTTTGTTCTCTATCGAAATCTCTCATTTGCTAACTATGCCTATCAGTAGTTAGTGCCTTCAGTAGTTAGAATCCTTTATTTAACCGGCAGTATTGGCGCTCGCTGTATTGCAGTAGTTAGAGTAACAAAGATTTTTGTGAGGTAAGTGATTCATGAAAGGTATAGGTTATTGTTAGTCACTGCCATTCTTTTGTAGGGATTTCCGCTAAAAATATTGTGTGTCAGTTTAGTGTTGATCAGAATAAGTAAAGAGAGAAGTGTCTGAGTACGTTCACTTTTGCTCAGCTGTTTGAAAATCAAATAACGTAAGGGGTTTACCAGCACAGTAATTCATTAATTTTTCTAAGGGGACGTTTCACATTCCTGGGGTTGATTGAAAAGGGCTGTTTATGGACGACGTGACCCACCAACCACTCCGAGGGATCTACGCCACATTGCCGTTGAGGAGTGGGACAATCTGGACCAACAGTGCCTTGATGAACTTGTGCCACGAGGAATACAGGCACGCATCAATACAAGAGAACATGCTACTGGTTATTAGAGGTACTGGTGTGTGCAGCAATCTGGACCACCACTTCTGACGGTCGCTGTATGGTGGTACAACATGCAACGTGTGGTCTTCATGAGCAATAAAAAGGGCGGAAATGATGTTTATGTTGATCTCTAGTCCAGTTTTCTGTACAGGTTCCGGAACTCTTGGAATCGGGGTGATGCAGAAGTTTTTTGATGTGTGTATATAGCTCCCTTCATTAATATGCCCAAGTGTTTCCTTACGCTGCCACAGCGTGAAAGCTATTTACTGTAAGTCTGAACCCAGTGTCACTCTGCACCAGCCTCTAAGTAATCAGCGACAACTTGAAATCATCGCTAACGACGACAGTATCGGCTTAGCACAGATTTAGTTACGTGCTAATAGAATAGTTATTCTGAACTTTATATCCAATTGTGGACACTTGTACTGCGATTTCAAACAATCATTCTGCAATGAACAGATGCTATATGTTAAAAGTGTTCGCGACAGCATCAAATACATGTCATCTGTGTGGACACTAATTGTTACCAAACTTAAGCATTAACCATGCTCAAGTTTTCATAAATAACTAATAATCTGTGTGTGTGGAGTAGTATCCGCTCGACCTCCTCCTGAAGTAATTTGGTGGCCACAATACACCGCACTATGGATATTAATTTAATGCAATTTATTACTCTTGCTACCTCAGATACAAAAGCTTATATCTAAATGACTATATGTTTTGATCTATAATTAATAGTGAATTGGATGAAGCTATTTTTCCTAGTGTTAATTCATACTTCTTCTTATTCTAAGTGTTTCTCCAGTTACATAATTCACTTCTTTATCCGTCTTCTTCCACCTACTTTCGTCTCTCATAATCAAACTGCGTGATTTCTTAGTTACTCTTACTTTAGTTATTTAATATTTCCACGTTCTGTGCTTCGTCTGCCGTGGTGTGGTGGACACAGCCGCTGACTGGCGATGTGCAGGTCACTGGTTTATTTTTCACCACCTGCAGTTACTTGCTAAATGTTATTTGATATTTCTGCAAGTTTCTAGGACTTACTGCTTAATTAAATATTGTAGATACCTATAAAATTCTACGCATATGTATGCAGGAGGTCTCTCTACTTAGGCAGGCAGTTCAGCCCCGTCTGGACTTCCTTGTGTGTTCAATAAACGTGCTTTCCATGTGAAGCATTAGTTTTAGTTGATAACCTGTCCTTTTAACTGGTATTTGATTCCGGATTCTACATGGAGACACCTTTTATCTCCGTCATCAACTTCATCTGGTTCCAATAATGCTATACAAAAGCCATCACCTTCAAGAGCAAGAACCAAAGTAGAAAAAGTAAATTCCTTCTACAGTTCACATTGTCAAGTTACCTATGGCCTGGAAAGCTTCGGCGAGACAAATGTACATCACGTATCCGGAAGTGATTTTGTGGGATGCTGGCCAGGAAGCGACTAAATGGCTAAAGAGGCCCGACTGCGTCCTTAAAGACAAAAAGTGGAATGAAATCCACTACCTTGCAAACCTGTACTTATACTGCGACACTGTAGGACAACACTAGTTTGAGAGCAATAAAAACTCAGGGGCAGCGTTAAATTTTAGTCGGAGATTAAGAAAACATTTGGCAGCAATCAGATGCAGGTCAACGCATTAGAAGGTCTATTGTTGAACAGAGCCCAACGCCATGGGGAGACGATTCAATCGTACACATAGAATGCTTAGGCACTATATCACACAGTGATATGGATGCCTACAAAATTTCATTCCTAATGAAGGTCTGCTATGAGGACGTTTATGAAGTGCTTCTTTTGCAGCATGTCACCACAACAAAGGACTTCGTCAAGTGGTGCAGCATACTGAGGCAATGGACCATAAAGAGAGTGCAGAAAGGCATTTCACGGCGTGTCATTCCATGGTGGTCGTTGAGGGCCATTAAAATCTTGAATAGTGGTTATGTAAGATAGTAAGAGAACATATTCGGAGGTTTATGAAGTCTGTCAATGCCAAAACTAGATGGCCAGAAGTAACAGTGTTCTGTGTCAAATGCAGCCACGAAAACGTTGAAATACTAATTGAAGAAGATGTTCGGTGAACATTACCATCGCTCTCCTATAGGCAGAACAACATTCAAAAACGCAGTCAGTAACCCTGAGCGTATACCGCAACCACAACCAAGGTACTCGAGGATAAAGGTACAGCTGACTCCCTCGTCAATTCCAGCACAGCGCAGAAAAACGTAAATTAGGAAAACAAAAGACAACACACTGGTATGATTCCATTTTGGGCGTCCTCAGCATGTCACTCTGTATTGTAAAGACAGAAGAACAGTGTCAGACGACTATTACGTCGCAGGAAGGCAAACAACAGGGCAGTTCTACGCACGCCATGCACCTGCAGATGGCTACAACCAACGTTTGGGGTGAAGCCCATCGAAGTACCCTGGTCGAGATTGCTTTCTAACGTGCCATAGTCATTCACCATTCCCATACAGTGGTTCATGCTATCCTTACAACCGTTTAAACGAGGAGAGCTAAACTAGGCCACCGTGTATATGAGTGCCAACCATGTCGTGCCAAACGGCTCTCGAACCGGTTGTGTGGTCTGTGTGTGGACTAAGGCTCTCGGTCTGCCTCGATTTTGCTCAGACCTTCACGGAAGTACTTGGTACTATGCGACATTTCATTTACCACTGCGGTGTGACATTTTTCGGTCAGTACAATTCTCTTCAGTTAGCAGTAACGTGGTGTTAGTGCTGTTTACCCTTCGTTATTCGTTCAAGGTGCGAAGGAAGATCAAAGGAACAGTGGCTCCATTCATTGTTACAAGTCTTTAAAACTGATTGTGGATGACAGAAGGGAGGTACGAGTCTTCTCAATACCTATTATGCAATCGCAGTCCACGGGTACTGCAAATTTGCTATGAAATGACATTATAGTGTCAAGCAGAAAGAATCTGAAAATTATGCTGAGAATCAAAGAGAAAAAATTACAACGGTCGCTAGTGGGATTCATTGTTCTGTACATCAATAAGCACTTTCTGCTAAATTTGCAGGAATGAAGCGCGTGAAGAAATTAGTGATATCAATAGTAAAATATCACAAGTCACACGTATTATTCCACTGTCAGCTGCAACAGTTTTCTATGAAATTGGACGAAGAGTATGGAGACTCTGTAGTAAGTGAAGGAGCATGCCTGGCACGTTTTTCCAATTTAAAGCCCACTATTGTTGAATTTATGAAGGAAAACGTAGTACAGGAACAAAAATTAGAACATCCAGAAAGAACTGCAAACCTTGCGTTTTAAGAGGACTTGACCGCACACTGCCCACAGTAAGACAAAGAAAAGTGAGAAACAACTAATTTTTAATTTGATGGGGATGCATTTTAAAAAGAAAACTGCATTGTGGAAGTGACCAAACCTGCCAAAAACCACCGTCCATTTCCCTGAGATCATTGGTGTCAAACAAAACGTGAAGTTTGATGAATTCATCGTGGTCTTGAGAGAATTACAAGGACAGTTTTCTAAACATTTTGAGGACACTGCCAATCTTACATATATTTTCGAGCTGTTTTCGAGAGCGTTTCCTTTTCAGCTATAAGCACCCCTGCACATGGTTAGATGTAACTGATTTATCTGTAGTGGAATTCCCATTTTAAAGAAAAATTCTTTTAGGTTAAATTTTTCCAGGATGTCTCGAATGTTTTCCTCAGGAAGTCTCCATAACTAGGCCACAAAAGTGCTGCAGTGTATCTGTCAACACATGTGTATGACAGACCTTTTTTCTTTATGAAACTAAATAAATCACGACGAGCTGGCAACGTGACTGCAAAAATCTGTGGAATTGTCTGCATTTTTTCACATGTCGACAGTTTGCACCAGGTAACAGTTACATTACGTCTTCAGCACACCAAAAAAAATTGAAAAATACTGAAAATTTGTTTGATTTGTGACCTACGTTGTTGATATGTGTGAAACATAAAACAGCACCACATGCAGTGCGACTGCATTGCTATTTAAATGCACTGCGTTTGCAGTTTCCCCCTCATACTCAGCCAGTGTGCCGTGGTGATGGGGAAAGTGTGTTAGCTAGGCTGAGTGCTATGACGCTCGTGCCAGGCTACAGATCGTGAGCTGAGTTCTCGGCTGTCCCTGGTCTATATAGCTTAGGCCCCTGCGGACTATAATCCCCACCATGGACGACAGATGCCAAAAGTCAGGAAAATGATGTCGAAGTCATTATCAACGACTAACCTTTCCATACACTAATGAGTTCTGGGTGTCGTTCTGTGAAATAGAATGATTATCACTGTCAGATGAAGAAGACTACGTTTGAAGATCCAAAGGTTGTTCCCTAACAGTACGTGCGTCGAGCCAGAAAAACCAGTGCAAGAAAGTCAGCCCAATGCCATCGACGGAAGGTTACACTACGTTGCCATTACCGACTATCAGCTGCGGTAATCTATTGTACAACCGTCAGTAGTTCCCAGCTAGACTGAAAAAAACATCAGTGTGTATTGGTCATTCTGCGCTAATTTTCGAGTGCGTTCAAGTCCAGAGTGGAATCTTCGTCTTTCCACCAGTTGCTGTTTCATGATTCTGTCGAAATTTCAAGTGCACTAGAATGTTACTGCGATCATATTTATAATCTCATCTGTGTTTTGACGAAAGAAACCGATCAATGTGACAGCAAGGAGACTTACATATCACTCAAAACTCGTCACTGGTAACGTTTCTTTGAAAGAAAAAAAAAAGGTGGTGGTAAGTCTGATGTAAATACATAGCTACTTACTTTAAAATTTGGGCGAAATCCTATACCACAGTGCATTTTAATAACGAATGATGTTGACTGAATATGGGTAACAGATTTTATTTCTTTATCTCAGTAATCTAAGAAATGGAATCAAATAACAGCACATAGCATGCCATCCTTTCTTTCTCATTGCTATAGAGTATGCGGGATTGTACTTTTTCACCACAAACATCTTTCAGTTTGTCGAAAATATTGGTAATCTGTTTATAACTTGATGGGCAGCTGATTGGATTTTGCAGATTTAAATGTTTCAATATTTCTCAGATCATTGAGTTACAGAAATGAAATTCTTTGACCATTGTCATTCCACATCATTCATCATTAAAAACACACTATGTTATAGGATTCCATTAAAACTTCAACAGAAGTAGTGAATTATTTTCGCCAATTTTTTTGTTTTCTTTATCTTTCTTCAGACAGACGTTATCAGTGACGAGTTTTGAGTGATACGTAAGTTCCCTTGTTCCAATGTTGAAATCTGCTTCTTTCACGAAAGCACAGCAGAGTTTGTAAATATTTATGTTACTGACTTTCTAATGCGATTGAAATTGCGATAGAATCATAAAACAGCAATTGGTGAAGAAAAACAAGTCAATAGTTTATGAAAATGCCCACTCTCGGTATAAAAATAAACAGAAATTTCTTTCAGAATGAGATTTCCACTCTGCAGCAGAGTACGCACTGATATGAAACTTCCTGGAAGATTAGAACTGTGTGCTAGACCGAGACTCGAACTCGGGACCTTTGCCTTTCGCGGGCAAGTGCTCTACAATCTGAGCTATCCAAGGTCCCGAGTTCGAGTCTAGGTCCGGCACACAGTTTTAATCCGCCATGAAGTTTCATATCAGCGCATACTCCGCTGCAGAGTGAAAACCTCATTCTGGAAACATCCTCCAGGCTGTGGCTAAGCTATGTCTCCGCAATATACTTTACTCCACGAGTGCTAGCTCTGCAAGGTTCGCAAAAGAGCTTCTGTGAAGTTTGGAAGGTAGGAGACGAGGTACTGGCAGAACTGAAGCTATGAAGAGAAGTCGCGAGTCGTTGTTGGATAGGCTCAGATGGTAGAGAGATTGCTACCGAAAGGCAAAGGTCTTGAGTTCGAGTATCGCTCTGGCACACAGTTTTAATCTGCCGGGAAGTTTCAGAAATTTATTTACGTATATTGTTCCAAACTCGCAGCTATTCCCGTTTCCCTATCTATCGCTGTCTCTTTCATTGAAAACATCCGTAGTCAGTTCAATATCGCCATAAATATGGTAGTTTCGCATACTGATCATAGGGCGAAATACTCTCATTTTTGTACGCTATCATGAGCCAAAATATTGTTTCGTTCTGAATTTTTCGCTGGTCCGCGAGTTCGGGACGAAGAACTTTATATACGATCCATTTTCTCGAGATTGGTAATAGGTAGCAATATCCTTGGAAGTTTAAAGAAAAATTCAATATATTAGCTACATTTCATAAGCGGTAACATATGACCTAACATGGACCAAACACAAATTCATAGTGTCCTGTATTTTTCACTGCAAACTCTTAGAAATTCTTGCAATAATTTACTAATCCAAAAATATCACAATAAACATGATCATGAACGAAACGATAGGCAGCTATTCACGAAACTGGCGAATGAAGCTATAAGATATGTGAGAATCATTTTTTTATCAAATAATTTCTGCATAATCGATTGAGAAAGATTGCAGTCCGGTCGGCTTGCGCGACTTGCATTTCACATTTAAGAAGTCAGCTAGCTTCCACTCCAGATCATAAGCCATGTCACTGGTTTATCATGCGAGGTAGCCTGCACCCCTAGCAGCTATACTCTGTTCTGTAACAATAAACTTGATGTAAATGAACACAAACGCGATGATTGGTCAGCAGCCGTAGCTCTCGTACACTTGTGTTGTTCCGCTCTTGGAAGTAGGTCCAACTTATGTACTAGATATCTTACTACAATGTCACTGTAAATGAAACTTTAAGACATTCTGGTATATTAACACCGATCAACTTTTTCTTAATCATACTTTAGCTATGTATTTTTTATTTTAAAAATCGTGTACAGTCACAGTCTCTGTAAACGCTACTTGTGCGCTGACTGTCTCGCTGCTCATATGTACCGCGAAAATGGGTAACAATGTTTCCTGCTTCGTATTGAAACACACACGCGCAACACCATTAATGACTAGAAACAAGTTATTCTTAATGTTTTTCACAACATTACAGAGTAAAATCAGCTTTGAAGTTTTTCGAGGAACAGTATGTAATAAATATCAGTAACTATACATAAATTACATTTGTGGCGTAATCGGTAGCGTCGTGGAATTGTTAATCGAGGGAGCTGATGGTTCAAAATGGTTCAAATGGCTCTGAGCACTATGGGACTTAATGTCTGAGGTCATCAGTCCCCTAGAACTTAGAACTGCTTAATCCTAACTAACCTAAGAACATCACACACATCCATGCACGAGGCAGGATTCGAACCTGCGACCGTAGCGGTCGTGCGGTTCCACACTGAAGCGCCTAGAACCGCTCGGGTACTGCGTCGGCGAGGGAGGGTGATGAACGGCAGTTCGTAACCCATTGTGATTTACAGTTTGTTTTTGTTCGGTTTGAATATCTAAACCACATAAATATGAAATTTATCAAATAACTCATTCTTAACTATCATTTTTTCAAGAAAAATAGTGGATTGAGATTCTACTGCTGATCGCATCGTTATCTACGTAGCAGCACTGAAATGTATCGCATTCCTCAGAGTCCGATATGGAAGAAGTTCAGAGGCTACCAGCAACTGACTGTTATGCCTTCAGTGGCTTGGATATTCAACTTCATGGTGAAATCACAGCAGTGCACTTTTACGCTGCATATTGCTCATGTAGAAAAATTAACCTTCTTAAGGGGCTCCGGAACGCCCTATACTTGCAATGTTAAAATAACGCTTATAAATTACATCTTTCCTCACAAAGTATTTGAGGTAGGAAGTTGAACTTCTTACGGATTATTTATTGGAATATGGGCTACAACTTAACACAAGGATTTTACAAAATTTTAGTTGAGTTATTAAAGATGATTTTTTTTCAATTGTAATGAAAATTCACAACTTTTTTTTGCAATTTTTTATTTGTATATTCAAAAATATACAGTTTTTTGGAAAAACGCTGTGTTAAATTATGCAGAAGGTACTGTGTAACATTTACTGAAAGTTTGAAACAAATATGTTTGGAAGATCCTTAGAAAACATGTAATTAGTATGAGAAAATAAAAGTTTTGGGAATCGAGCGACAAAGATTGGATTAACTTTTTAGTGCATTCCCGGTCCATAGGATGGATTATCTTCATCCTCTGCAAACTCCTCCTCCAGCTTCCTCTTGTTCCTCCTCCTGTTTACTCTTGCTTGTATTTCTAGACTCTTTACAGCCCTGTCTGCAGCCCGAAGGCGTTCCTTGTCTAAAGCAAGCATTGCTCATACCATGTTAGAACCTATCTTCAGTCCCATATTCCTAAATACCTAGCACCTTACAATGTTGCCATCATTGAAAGTCGCAACAGCATCATACACACCAAAGTGAAGTGTTTCTATTCCAACAAATACAGTCTTGGGGATTCTCGACCATATAACACTATTTACACTTTCATTGGGGTTTTGAGTTTTTCCGTGAATACACTTTTTCAACAGTTCAGGTGCTGCTAAGTCTCTGAAAATAGGTTTTATCACCTCCATTATTGCATGAGGCAGACTAAAATGTACCTGATGAACACGGACGTTAATAATAACACCATTTGACAGCAGTTTAACAGCGCCACAGTGGGTCACGCCCATGTAGAACACATTTTAAAAAAATTTAAAAATAGTTGTAGTCTTCGGAATTGAATAAATTATATATCTATTAAAAGGTAATAGTCTGTAGATTCAGAAAACGCAAAAAAGTAAAAATTGAACTTTTCATGATTTTGAGCCTTTCCGGAGCCCCTTAAAGTCAGGAATTTTCATCAGTCTCGTTTTTAATTGCATTACTGTGTTAGCTAAGATCAAGAGCATGTTATGTTTTCCAGCAGATCACTTAAGAAGCGTATCGCCTGAGTTTTACTATTATTTCCTTATGTTCAAAAATTAAAAGACATTCAAGGCTATATTGTTCTCTGCCTGTCTCTCTTTGTGTCTTTACTACAACTGTTCACATCACCGCAAGTTTGTTGGACCTGGTAGCTGGCCAGCGCTGTCCAAGTCAATGTGCCGGTAAAGCTGTTGCGCCGTATTAAGCCTAGTTCACACGACGACATTGGGTTGCGCCACTCGTTGCGTGGAATGATTTGCACGCAGATGGTTTCGTATTTGACTATAGACCCGGCGAAACCAGTGTACACTTCAGTTTCGACGTTTTGTGGGTTCCTGAGTTGTGTCTGAAATGAAAGTTTTGGCAGCTGCACGTCTCACGGGATGGAGTTAAAGGTTGTTGCGTGGAATCGCTGCACGAGGAAAAAATAAGAAACTTGTTTTGATTCGTGACTGGATGAAGAAAAGTCGTCAACTCAGTTGCTCAGCATCCTTGCTGAAATAATTTGTAATGGAAGACCCAAGATGTTCCTTTAATTATCATAGAATGTCACCAGAACTATTAACGTTTTTCTAAATAGAGTTAATTATGCAATAACGAATATATTGTAATGCATGAAGCACTATCTCCAGAACTGAAATTACATATCACATTGCATGCATTGCAATCGAGAACACTTGGCATGCTACAAGATGCAGTTTTAGTTGGTGATGACGCTTTTTCATTAACACCAATGATTATTAACAGTAATAATTATTAACATTAACAGCAGTAATTATTCAAGCAGATCGCATTAAGAAGAGAATGATTAGTAAACTACTCTCTTGAAGATAGATCTGTACAGTGGCAGTATTTCAAAATTCAAACATATATGAATGGGGAGCACTGCTGCGACGTTGTAAATAGATGAATAAAGAATGTAGCTTCTTGATTTGTGTAGCCTTCCCTCCTGTCAACAATATTCCTTTAAAAAAAAAAAAAAGTCGGCAAACTCGAACGATGGGAAACTTATAGTAAAGAGCATTTCTACAGGTAGAATTACATTTTCTTGTATTTTTTTAAATTCAGTTGTGTCTGTGCTCCTAATTCAATAAATTTTGCCCTGCAACTCAGGTATTGTCAAACTATCTATGTTCTGATCGCACATGAAGGTCTCAGGAGCAGCAATATATTGCTTATTTTTGTAATTAGCATCACTAACATCCCACAAACACCTATGCAAAACTTAGACATCCAAAAAGCCAACATTATTTTCCGCTCCTCACTTCACATTTCAGTTTGTCTACACTCTACGAACACACATAACCTAAAAACTCATGCAACTAATGTCATCAAAGTTGGAACACGCCGAAACTGTTTAGTTTCACCGACGAGTTGCGCTAACGAGCGGCGCGCATGCGCAGTGGCCGGTTGCGCAGTTGCCTGGAACCTAGTGTCGTCGTGTAAACTAGGCTTTATCGCTGAGTCGATGTACGCGTAACGCACAGCATGAAACGTATCCTTATTATCGTGCTTCACTGTACTCGAGACAGGTTGGGTTCTGCTCCACGTGAAACGAAATCCAATCAGGGTCCAGCAGACGGGGAAGAATACATAGTGCAATGTTTACATGAGGTTTATTGTTGTGATGAACGGGGTATAGCTAACAGTCATGCGTGCCACCTAGCAAACTGGCAGAGAACCTTACTCCGTGTGAGATGGGTTTTACGCCATGGTGTAGCAGCTGACTGGCAATGTGTCGGTCACAGGTTTGGGTCACAAACTGGGCACTTATTTCTCATTTAACATTTGTGACATCTTAAAGGTTCTGGAACTTATTTATTTACTGAAAACTGGAGTTTAATAGAACTTCTGATGTGTGTATAAACAGGGATGCTCTAGATGAGTATAGCCGTGTTTTTACTTTCGTGTGTACTTAATGGTTCAAATGGCTCTGAGCACTATGGGACTTAACTTCTGAGGTCATCAGTCCCCTAGAACTTAGAACTACTTAAACCTAACTAACCTAAGGACATCACACAACAACCAGTCATCATGAGGCAGAGGAAATCCCTGACCCTGCCGGGAATCGAACCCGGGAACCTGGGCGCGGGAAGCGAGAACGCTACCGCACGACCGTGACAGTATTCACCCAGCAATAGAACTTCGTTGTTGTATTTACGTAAAATGTATTATAATTGCTGTGAACTGTGAATTGTCAGTTGGCACAATGAACACAAAACACCTTCGAATATTAATGAACACACTACTGACAAATCTGAGATCAAAATAATTTGTTTATTTAGAAAGTGCATTTTTACATATGTATTGTGTTGTTGATTCAGATAGTCGCAAAGCAATATTAACTGGATGCGATTCTGGGCTGTGGTCACGCCATAAAAGACAATCAGAGTTGCTTTAGCTCAGCAAGATTGTAAAAATAGGTTTCACCTTCTGAAGAGCCAAAATTATTGACTATCTGGCTGTTGCATGAAATCGTCAGGTATCAGACTTCGGTAAAAAAAAAAAAAAGTCCATTATAAAGAGACTTGAAACTTATGTTCTTAGGTTTTCTTTTACTCTCCCTTTCATTTTTATAGCTACAGCGTTCCCAAAAACAACTTCTCATTTTCAGCCGTCTTCAGAGGCTACCCCAGCATTTCCAGACACCTGTGGTAGTTTTCCCCTTGTAGTCCGTCCGGAAAGCCATAAAAGAACTAACACCGAACTCATAACAACGATTATTGTCAGATTGTAGCAAATCTTCGCGAGGGGGTCCTGTGATGCATCATTTTCTGCTGGATTCATTGTGCTGTGCGCATGCTGACAGACAAAACGGATGATAACCAAACGTGTTCCGCAGCAAGCTCTAGAATCTGAAAAAGGAGAACAAATTTACCTATTAAATACATCAGGTATTTGCATAACATTTATAACTATGGAATGTTGTGATAAATTTGTTTTAAATTTACATACCGATGCTGGATTGTTGTTCTGAAATAAAGTAAGAAAGTGAAATGGGCTAGTATAATGAACTAGTTGACACAAAGGCGGACTTGTTAATAATATTGTAGCTTGAATCAAAAAATTCTACAAGTGTAATAACAATTATAAATGTTGCGTCAAGATAAGTGCAGTATAAAAAACTTTTTCTGAAATGTTTTTCCGTATAATGTACAAGCAGTTGGATAATGCGATATTTTAAGACAGATCGCGAAGTAAAATTTTTTCACGGCACTGCAACCTTTATAACTGCTCCTTGGCACCAACAGCGTAAGTACAACAACTGCTGTAGAAAACAGTGATCAGATGGCAATACAGAGAAATGTCTTTACGAACAGCATTAGGTCCGAAGTCAACTGAAAAGATTTAAAATAAATGCATTCAAGGCCCATACTGTGCAGCAGTTGTCGGAATTTGCGCATGTCCCTTCTGCGATCAAGTTTTTAAAACGTATGAGAAACAAGCGTTACAGACTGCAATAATTTAATCAGAAAACTTAATTAATAAGTTCGAATAGGACAAAGGCGAAAATCTACAAGAAAGGCTCAAAACAACTTAGTGGGAATACTTCATAACTTCATGAACTAGGAAGAACGGAAATTCAATTAGGAATGGAAAACAGAGCAATTATTACGAATCTCAATCGAAGGAACAGCACCATCACAGCATGTTCGGAAGATTTTAAGAACAATGCTTTGCCTTTTCTTGTATCTTGATACAGTTTTTTGAAAAATGTTTCTGAGATCTGAATATCAGATACCTATTGAAGCTATGCACTAAAATGTCTGTTATGCTGTGATAAAACTTGTTGTTGAAGGTTACCATACTGCTGTCTGGGAAATATAACAACTTTTATAAATAATATTGACAATGACATTTTGATTCGTTAAGCAACTTGAATACCGACAGGAAAAAGAAAAAAAAAAGCTCTTTAAAAAATTTACAAGCTATTTTCGTTTCATAAAAATATTAGAAAACTGGTAACTAATGAAACATGCAACTGAAAGCTGTTGTTGTTGTTGTTGTGGTCTTCAGTCCTGAGACTGGTTTGATGCAGCTCTCCATGCTACTCTATCCTGTGCAAGCTTTTTCATCTCCCAGTACCTACTGCAACCTACATCCTTCTGAATCTGCTTAGTGTATTCATCTCTTGGTCTCCCTCTACGATTTTTACCCTCCACACTGCCCTCCAATACTAAACTGGTGATCCCTTGATGCCTCAGAACATGTCCTACCAACCGATCCCTTCTTCTGGTCAAGTTGTGCCACAAACTTCTCTTCTCCCCAATCCTATTCAATACTTCCTCATTAGTTATGTGATCTACCCATCTAATCTTCAGCATTCTTCTGTAGCACCACATTTCGAAAGCTTCTATTCTCTTCTTGTCCAAACTATTTATTGTCCATGTTTCACTTCCATACATGGCTACACTCCATACGAATACTTTCAGAAATGACTTCCTGACACTTAAATCAATATTGGATGTTAACAAATTTCTCTTCTTCAGAAACGCTTTCCTTGCCATTGCCAGCCTACATTTTATATCCTCTCTACTTCGACCATCATCAGTTATTTTGCTCCCCAAATAGCAAAACTCCTTTACTACTTTAAGTGCATCATTTCCTAATCTAATTCCCTCAGCATCACCCGACTTAATTAGACTACATTCCATTATCCTTGTTTTGCTTTTGTTGATGTTCATCTTATATCCTCCTTTCAAGACACTGTCCATTCCATTCAAATGCTCTTCCAAGTCCTTTGCTGTCTCTGACAGAATTACAATGTCATCGGCGAACCGCAAAGATTTTATTTCTTCTCCATGAATTTTAATACCTATTCCGAATTTTTCTTTTGTTTCCTTTACTGCTTGCTCAATATACAGATTGAACAACATCGGGGAGAGGCTACAACCCTGTCTTACTCCCTTTCCAACCACTGCTTCCCTTTCATGTCCCTCGACTCTTATAACTGCCATCTGGTTTCTGTACAAATTGTAAATAGCCTTTCGCTCCCTGTATTTTACCCCTGCCACCTTTAGAATTTGAAAGAGAGTATTCCAGTCAACATTGTCAAAAGCTTTCTCTAAGTCTACAAATGCTAGAAACGTAAGTTTGCCTTTCCTTAATCTTTCTTCTAAGATAAGTCGTAAGGTCAGTATTGCCTCACGTGTTCCAGTGTTTCTACCGAATCCAAACTGATCTTCCCCGAGGTTGGCTTCTACTAGTTTTTCCATTCGTCTGTAAAGAATTCGTGTTAGTATTTTGCAGCTATGACTTATTAAGCTGATAGTTCGGTAATTTTCACATCTGTCAACACCTGCTTTCTTTGGGATTGGAATTATTATATTCTTCTTGAAGTCTGAGGGTATTTCGCCTGTCTCATACATTTTGCTCACCAGATGGTAGAGTTTTGTCAGGACTGGCTCTCCCACGGCCGTCAGTAGTTCCAATGGAATACTGTCTACTCCGGGGGCCTTGTTTCGACTCAGGTCTTTCATTGCTCTGTCAAACTCTTCACGCAGTATCATATCTCCCATTTCATCTTCATCTACATCCTCTTCCATTTCCATAATATTGTCCTCAAGTACATCGCCCTTGTATAGACCCTCTATATACTCCTTCCACCTTTCTGCTTTCCCTTCTTTGCTTAGAACTGGGTTTCCATCTGAGCTCTTGATATTCATACAAGTTGTTCTCTTATCTCCAAAGGTCTCTTTAATTTTCCTGTAGGCGGTATCTATCTTACCCCTAGTGAGATAGGCCTCTACATCCTTACATTTGTCCTCTAGCCATCCCTGCTTAGCCATTTTGCACTTCCTGTCGATCTCATTTTTGAGACGTTTTGAATTCCTTTTTGCCTGTTTCACTTACTGCATTTTTATATTTTCTCCTTTCATCAATTAAATTCAATATTTCTTCTGTTACCCAAGGATTTCTACTAGCCCTCGTCTTTTTACCTACTTGATCCTCTGCTGCCTTCACTACTTCATCCCTCAAAGCTACCCATTCTTCTTCTACTGTATTTATTTCCCCCATTCCTGCCAATTGCTCCCTTATGCTCTCCCTGAATCTCTGTACAACCTCTGGGTCTTTTAGTTTATCCAGGTCCCATCTCCTTAAATTCCCACCTTTTTGCAGTTTCTTCAGTTTTAGTCTACAGGTCATAACCAATAGATTGTGGTCAGAGTCCACATCTGCCCCTGGAAATGTCTTACAATTTAAAACCTGGTTCCTAAATCTCTGTCTTACCAGTATATAATCTATCTGATACCTTTTAGTATCTCCAGGGTATCTTCCATGTATACAGCCTTCTTTTATGATTCTTAAACCAAGTGTTAGTTATGATTATGTTGTGCTCTGTGCAAAATTCTACCAGGCGGCTTCCTCTTTCATTTCTGTCCCCCAATCCATATTCACCTACTATGTTTCCTTCTCTCCCTTTTCCTACACTCGAATTCCAGTCACCCATGACTATTAAATTTTCGTCTCCCTTCACAATCTGAATAATTTCTTTTATTTCATCATACATTTCTTCAATTTCTTCGTCATCTGCAGAGCTAGTTGGCATATAAACTTGTACTACTGTAGTAGGTGTGGGCTTCGTATCTATCTTGGCCACAATAATGCGTTCACTATGCTGTTTGTAGTAGCTTACCCGCATTCCTATTTTCCTATTCATTATTAAACCTACTCCTGCATTAACCCTATTTGATTTTGTGTTTATAACCCTGTAGTCACCTGACCAGAAGTCTTGTTCCTGAAAGCTATCTCACTAAAAGTACTATTATTATTATTATTGTTATTATTATAGTAATAGTAATAACCTACTAGTTTGCCACAACTATTCTTCCAAATTATACGAAAATTCTGTCGCATACGTTGCTGAATAGAACCACTTATGAAGACGCCTTGTTAGGGAACGACTCAATCACAGAAAAGGGGTTGGTTCTAAAACGGTAAACACGAATTTTTGCGGGAAATGGCGTAACAAACTGAGCCGTCAGAGTACGTCTCACAATCCAATTAAAGACTTAACTTACCCAACACTTCCTTCTACACTTGTGAACTGCACAAATGTCACAAATTCGAGTCACAGTCCGTAGCACCGTATTAATATGTCACGATTATTCTTCCATTGTATGCCACAGCGTACACTGTATCCCCCCCCCCCCCCCCCCCCCCTAGAAGTTCTGTTATACAGGTTAGACTGTCAGGCATTTGTTTCTTTCACCTGTCATAAACATCTGATGAATATCTCATGGAATGACATTTAGTACTGTCAGACAGTTCAGTGGCATCCTTAGTATAAACGTTTATTTATGGTGAGTGCACTGTTTTTAGATCTCAGCTTTTCTACTGAAACAAGTTATGGTGGACCTCCGTAGCTGAGCCGTCAGTCTATTACCAACATAGATAGGATCATACGTAACATCTTCACACATATTCGATTAGCTCTATAAATTTTTGATTAATAACACTCAGTACGTTGCATTCGATAGCCAACATCGAACAGGAATAAAAGGAACATCGAGTGTGTCCTAAGGATGTGTAATAGAACCACTTACGTTGTCAGTGTACACAAATGATTTATCGAATTCGTTTAGTAACGCTATTGGTGTGTCCGCCCACCACGCTGATGTCAAAAGAGAGTATGGTCATTGCACCTTTTTAAGGGAATGTCGAAACACTTAGCCAAACTTTCTCTTATTTGGTGAATGTCAGCTCTCTATAAATGCAAGATAATGCATACAACAAATAGAAGGAACCCGCTAGTATCCAATCACAGAATTGTGCAAACGTCAAGAGTATTTCACAGCGTTTAAATATTTCGGCGTAACGGCAAGAAGCAGTGTGAAAGAGGACGAACGCGTGAAAGCAGTATTATGAAAAGCGAATGAATGGCTTAGATTTGATAAGCGGATTCTGGAAAAGTGTAGTGTATATCTAAAAGAAATCGCATACAGCAGAACCGGTGTTGATGGAGAACTGTGCGATGATGTGGCGCCGCCATCCAATAACTCGCGTAGTGGTAATGAGAAGAGGGCAAGAGAGATTAGGGAACACACAGAGGAATAATCGGTCATTTTTGGTCAAATGTTTGAGCGAATTCAAGATTCTCTAGAAACTACACAAAGGATATTTGTCCGAATTTTTGTTGCCAAACGATGAGTAGGATGTGGACGAAAGAGGTATCAAATTCAGCAGAATGAGGTCTAGTTTCGCAGACAGAGATTTAATTTCTTGAAAGAAATAAGAGTAATTATAAAAATCCCCCCCCCCTCCCATTGAACCATGGATCTTCCCGTTGGTGGGGAGTCTTACATGACTCAGTGATACAGATAACCGTACCGTAGATGCAACCCCAACGAAGGGGTATCTATTGAGAGACCAGACAAACGTGTAGTTCCTGAAGAGGGGCAGCAGCCTTTTCAGTAGTTGCAGGAGCAACAGTCTGGATGATTGACTGATCTGGCCTTGTAACACCAACCAAAACGGACTTGCTGTGCTGGTACTGCGGACGACTGAAAGCAAGGAGAAACTAAAGCAGTAATTCTTCCCAAGGGCATGCAGCTTTACTATATGGTTAAATGATGATGGCGTCCTCTCGGGTAAAATATTCTGAAGCTAAAATAGTCCCCAATTCGGATATCCGGGCGAGGACTACTCAAGAGGACGTCGTTATCAGGAGAAAGAAAACTGGCGTTCTACGGATCAGAGAGTGGAATGTCAGATCCCTTAATCGGGCAGGTAGGTTAGAAAATTTAAAAATGGAAAAGGATAGGTTAAAGTTAGATATAGTGGGAATTAGTGAAGTTTGATGGCAGGAGGAACAAGACTTTTGGTCAGTTGAGTACAGGTTATAAATACAAAATCAAATAGGGATAATGCAGGAGTAGGTTTAATAATGAATAAAAAAAATAAGCTACTACAAACAGCATAATGAACACATTATTTTGGCCAAGGTAGACACCAAGCCCACGCCTACTACAGTAGTACAAGTTTATATGCCAACTAGCTCTGCAGATGACGAAGAAATTGATGAAATGTATGATGAGATAAAAGAAATTATTCAGATAGGGAAGGGAGACGAAAATTTTATAGTGATGGGTGACTGGAATTCGATAGTAGGAAAAGGGAGAGAAGGAAACGTAGTAGGTGAATATGGATCGGGGGTAAGAAATGAAACAGGAAGCCGCCTGGTAGAATTTTGCGCAGAGCATAACTTAAACATAGCTAACCCTTGGTTCAGGATCATGAAAGAAGGTTGTAAACCTGGAAGAAGCCTTGAGATACTAGAAGGTATCAGACAGATTATATAATGGTAAGACAGAGATTTAGGAACCAGGTTTTAAATTGTAAGACATTTCCAGGGGCAGATGTGGACTCTGACCACAATCTATTGGTTATGAATTGTAGATTAAAACTGAAGAAACTGCCAGAAGGTGGGAATTTAAGGAGATGGGACCTGGATAAACTGCCTAAACCAGAGGTTGTACAGAGTTTCAGGGAGGGCGTAAGGGACCAATTGACAGGAATGGGGGAAAGAAATACAGTAGAAGAAGAAGGGTAGCTTTAAGGGATGAGGTAGTGAAGGAAGCAGAGGATCAAGTAGGTAAAGGACGAGGGCTAGTAGAAATCCTTGGGTAACAGATGAAATATTGAATTCAATTGATGAAAGGAGAAAACACAAAAATGCAGTAAATGAAGCAGGCAAAAAGGAATGCAAACGTCTCAAAAATGAGATCGACAGGAAGTGCAGAATGGTTAAGCAGGGATAGCTAGAGGACAAATGTAAGGATGTAGAGGCTTATCTTGCTAGGGGTAAGACAGATACTGCCTACAGGAAAATTAAAAAGACCTTTGGAGAAAAGAGAACCACTTGTATGAATGAATGTTGGGCTCCATGTGTTTCCCAAGTTGTGCAGCGACCGTAAACCATAAAATTACCAGACAAGCAGCAACCAGTCGAGTGTAGACAACATTTTTGCGACTGGTTGCTGCTTATTTGGTAATTTTACTTGAATGAATATCAAGAGCTCAGATGGAAACACAGTTCTAAGCAAAGAAGGGAAAACAGAAAGGTGGAAGGAGTATATAGAGGGTCTATACAAGGGCGATGTACTGGAGGACAATACTATGGAAATGGAAGAGGATGTAGATGAAGATGAAATGGAAAATATAATACTGCGTGAAGAGTTTGACAGAGCATTGAAAGACCTGAGTTGAAACAAGGCCCCGGGAGTAGACAACATTCCATTAGAACCACTGACAGCCTTGGGAGAGCCAGTCCTGACAAAACTCTACCATCTGGTGAGTAAGTTGTATGAGACAGGCGAAATACCCTCAGACTTCAAGAAGTATATAATAATTCCAATCCCAAAGAAAGCAGGTGTTGACAGATGTAAAAATTACCGAACTGTCAATTTAATAAGCCACGGCTGCAAAATACTAACACGAATTCTTTACAGACGAATGGAAAAACTGGTAGAAGCCCACCTTGGGGAAGATCAGTTTGGATTCCGTAGAAATGTTCGAACACGTGAGGCAATACTGACCCTACGACTTATCTGAGGAGATAGATTAAGGAAAGGCAAACCTACATTTCTAGCGTTTGTAGACTTAGAGAAAGCTTTTGACAATGTTGACTGCAATACTCTCTTTCAAATTCTGAAGGTGGCAGGGGTAAAATACAGGGAGCGAAAGGCTATTTACAATTTGTACAGAAACTGGATCATAGTTATAAGAGACGAGGGGCATGAAAGGGAAGCAGTGGTTGGGAAAGGAGTGAGACAGGGTTGTAGCCTCTCCCGGATGTTATTCAATCTGTATATCGAGCAAGCAGTAAGGAAACAAAAAAAAAAAACAAAAAAAATAGGAGTAGGTATTAAAATCCATGGAGCAGAAATAAAAAAATTGAGGTTCGCCGATGGCATTGTAATTATGTCGGAGACTGAAAATGACTTGGAAGAGCAGTTGAACCGAATGGACAGTGTCTTGAAAGGAGGATATATGATGAACATCAACAAAAGCAAAACGAGGATAATGGAATGTAGTCGAATTAAGTCGGGTGATGCGGAGGGAATTAGATTAGGAAATGAGACACTTAAAGTAGTAAAGGAGTTTTGCTATTTGGGGAGCAAAATAACTGATGATGGTAGAAGTAGAGAAGATATAAAATGTAGACTGGCAATGGCAAGGAAAGCGTTTCTGAAGATGAGAAATTTGTTAACATCGAGTATAGATTTAAGTGTCAGGAAGTCGTTTCTGAATGTATGTGTGTGGAGTGTAGCCATGTATGGAAGTGAAACATGGACGATGAATAGTTTGGACAAGAAGAGAATAGAAGCTTTCGAAATGTGGTGTTACAGAAGAATGCTCAAGATTAGGTGGGTAGATCACATAACTAATGAGGAAGTACTGAGTAGAATTGGAGAGGAGAGGATTTTGTGGCATAACTTCACTAGAAGAAGGGATCGGTTGGTAGGACATGTTCTGAGGTATCAAGGGATCACCAATTTAGTACTGGATGGCCGAGTGGAGGGTAAAAATCGTAGAGGGAGGCCAAGAGATGAATACACTAAGCAGGTTCAGAAGGCTGTAGGTTGCAGTAAGTACTAAGAGATGAAGAAGCTTGCACAAGATAGAGTAGCATGGAGAGCTGTATCAAACCAGTCTCAGGACTGAAGACCACAACAACAACAACAACAAGAAAAAATTAATTTGTGTTTTAAGGGAAAACGCTTGTCTCAATTTTCATACCAAACTACGAATGGTAAATGGTCAAATGGAGTACCCAATTAACCACCATAATACCTAAAAACATTTTATTGCTTCAAAATTATCAGGGCAATAAAGAAAAATTTAACTACTGATTTGAGGGAAAACTGCACGATGGATTTTTGTCCCAAATTTTACAGTCCAAACAAAGAGTGGAAAATGGACAAATGCGGTTTCGAACTGACCAGCGTAAACTGAAACATTTCACTAACTGCTGCTTCTAGCTATGAAAATGAAGTTTCCAAAAATTTTTCTCTTGAAGACCTAGTTATTTTGAAAATATTGTTTTTTATGATCTCTGAACAAAGATTGAAAATACTCGTAAAAAGAAATAGAAAAAAAGATCATGTACAGCAAATGAAGTGTCAATGGAGAATTTAACTTAGACTTAGAGTTTTGAAGCGTACCAGAGGATACTTGCGTTGTGGATTATGTAGACCATGCACTCGGCTGTTATGTGGTCTCGACATATTTCTGTCATCTATGCCCGAAGGTCACACCGATATTCAAGAAGGACACTAGGAGTAATCCACTAAATTACATGTCCTTATCATTAACGTCGATATGCAGCAGGATTCTGGAATATATATTGCGTTCGAATCCTGAAGAGGACCGTCTGTTGACACACAGTCAGCAGGTATCTAGAAAACATCATTCTTGTGAAACACAACTATCTCTTTACTCACATGAAGTGTTGAACCGCTACCAAGGAGGGATTTCAAATTGATTCCCTACTTTTTAACTTTCAGAACGATTTTGACACCGTTCCCCACTAGCAGCTTGTAATCAGTATGACTACGAAGTCTTTCACGACTGAGTCCTAGCATAAAAAGTTCTCGGTTTACCTGCCGTGTCAAATTTGGATAAAATCCCAAGCTTTCGATGACTACCTCCGTTATCTAATAACTTGGTTATGTATTTTGCCAACCGATATCTAGGAGACCCAATAGCACTAACAATAGGTTTCAACAGGACCTCATCCTTATGGACCTTGGGTAGACCATATAACCTGGGTGGCCTTGGTGCTCTTGATCGTAGATTCTTGACTAGTTCTTATGGGAGGCCAGAGTTCTTCAGTAGCTCCTCTGGTAGATAGTAGCTGGTAGATACCACCTACCGGATTCTTAAACGGGATCCCACAGCAGCAGAGGGAGACTTCTTACATTCCTCGCAGTTCTCCGCCTGTTGCGATGGATGGCGCTGCAAGCAACGCTGGATAAAGTGCGCAAACAAAATCTATGGACATAGAGGCCGCCACCTCTGTACGCGCCGTTTTCACTGTGACGTCATTCAGCCAATGAGAAGCCGTCCACTGCTTAAAAAAGCGGAAGCCTCACCGGATTTTATCCAAACTTGACGCGGCAGGTAAACTGAGAACTTTTTATGCAGCTTGTAATCAAATTGCGAGCTTATGGAATACAGCCTCAGTTAAGAGAATGGATTCGTGATTTCCTGTCACAGACGTCACAGTTCATAGTAACTGACGGAAAGTCGTCGAATAAAACAGATGTGATATCTGGCGTTCCGCGTAGTGTTATAGGCTGTCTGCTATTCCTTACATATGTAAACGATTTAGAAGATAATCTGAACAGCCGTCTTAGGTTGTTTGCGGATGATGCTGTCGTTTATCATCTAGTAAAGTCATCAGAAGATCAACACCAATGGTAAAGCGATTTAGAGAAGATATCTATATTGTGTTAATATTGGCAATAGACCATAAATAATAAAAAGCATGGGGTCATCTACATGAGTGCTAATGGGAATCCGCTAAGATTCGGCTGCATAATAACTCAATTAAATCTAAATGCCGTAAATTCAACTAAATATCTAGTAATTACAGTTACGAACAACTTATATGGGAACGAACACCCTACAATGTCGTGAGGAAGGGGAAACAAAGGCTGCGATTTATTGGTAGAGCACTTAGAAGATGTGACACATACAGTGAAGAGACTACCTACACTACTCTCGTACATCTTCTTGGAGTACTGCTGTGCGGTGTGGGGTCCTTACTAGATAGGCTTAATGGAGCACACTTAGAAAGTTGTAAGAAGAAGAGCACGTTTTATGTTATCGAGAAATAGGGGAGAGAGTTTCACTGCCATGATACAGGATTTGGGGTGGACATCATGGAAACAACGACGTTTCTCGTTGCGGCGTATATTCTCACGAAATTTCATTCAATAACTTTCTCCTCCGAATACAAAAATATTTTGTTGCCGTCTACCTACATAGGGAGAAAGGATCATCATTAGACCACGGATTTTTAGGTCGTAAAAAAGTGTGTTTTAGGCACCTAAAATAGGATCTTTCAGTAGTTCATTTAGGCTGTATAAAACTTGAAATAGGCTCTAATAAAAATGATACAGAGAAAATAAAAATAAATTAAAATACACAGTGTTCACAGTATGAACATCTTTTTAGTCATTAAAACAAGGAGAATGAATATTTACACCGTTACAGAGCACAGCAATCTACAACATTAATGTTGAACATAACTCCAAATTTTTTGAGTTCCTGCGAGATAAATATCTCCGTATAAAACATATGGCAATGGTTTAATTAATAAATTCGTTGTTTCACACATTCTGACCATCGTTGGCTTCACAATAAATAACCAAAATCTTTTCTAGGTTTTCTAGTGAAAAACTGTGGCGCTTGACAGTTAGAATCAATTTATACGCTGAAAAAGAACGTTCTACATCAACAGATGTGACAGGGGCGTACTTCATTTTCGGCACATGTTGGACAGGAATGCTGCAGTCAGGAGTGCTGGATTTTCCACTAAGTATGTCGGCAGCTGCACACAACTCCTTCAGGCCAGTGTTCTGCAAAACCGTTTGCATTTTTGCCCGTACTTTTTCCCCTACTTCACCTGGCGCTTCATTAATTTTCATTTTGACTTCTTCAAGCAAAGAAATATTGTCGTAGATAGGTCTCCCTGAGCCTTCCAATTGTGAAATTATTCTTGCCATAAATGTATAGTGGGCCCTAATGTAAAATAAGTCCCGTTTTAAAGAAGAATCTTTGAGTAACGCCATTGCTCCTCCGGTATATTTTCAACCGCTTTCTGGACAGTTGAGAGATGCGTACTATAGTATTCTGCTGCTATCAGCCACGTGCCCCAGCAGGTGACAGCAGGCTCTGGCGGCATGTGGACATCTGGAAGCTGTTCTTTGAATGCCTGTATTCTTGATGGTGCTTTAACAAAAATTTTCTTCACCATAGATATTACTTTATTTACTTTAGGAAATTGTAGCCTTACTTGCTCTGCTATGCGGTTGATCCCATGCACTACACAAGTTACGTGCAGCATCAATGATTAGAATACTTTTAATAGTTGAAACGCTTCTATCATATATGCAGCAGCATCAGTGACGGCCAGAAGCACCTTATTCTCATCCACTCCGTTTGGGTATAGCACCTTAAGCCCATTGTTCACAAACTCTGCTATTGTTTGTTGGTTAGTTTTTGCAAGCTGTTTTGAGTAATCAAATGAGCCCTGGATGGAGCATCTGGATCTAGCTTCCCAATAATCAGGTTTGCAATGTAACGGCCAAGACTGTCTGTAGTTCATCCACAGAAATCCATATACAAGATTATCCAACATCTTCTCGGATTCTGTGCAACGCAGCATTGTAAGCTGAATCCACATAATTCTTACGTAAAGTTGCAGGAATGGACTGATGGCAGTACTTCTCAAGAAAACCTCTGAAAATAGGGTTTTCTAGTTTCCGAAAGGGGATGTTTGCTGCCAAAAATGCATGACGCAAAGCACTGCAGAACTTGTTTTTTTCGGAGGATTCGCCAGAGTTATTGGTTAAAAGAATTTGCTTCAATTTTGACTTTCGTTCAACATTAGCTTTATGTGCGATTCCACCTCCCTTCTGAGTTAAGTGAGATTTCTTAACACTCGAAACCTAATACGAGAGAAAAGGGAAATGCAATTTAGAATCGCATATAAAGAGTATTTCGTATTACTAAAGGATAGCGATAAAAAAGAATCCTAAGTGACAGGAAAATAAGAAGTCTCAGAAAAACATCAACTAACCTCCTAGTTGCATGCTTGGCAGAAAATAATTTTCCCATTTGTTGTATAATGCGGAAAATCTTGCAGCCACTGCCTTATATAAGTAGACTTTGAACTAGCTCTTTTCGGCATGGCGTAGTATTCTCACACAGAAATTAGAATTTATTTTGCACTTAGAATGTCAGTAACACTTAACACGTCGGTCGCTACACAATGTACATTATACTGATTTGTTTTCGCTGGGAAAAAGTGAAAGATGACTTGCTTTTTTTTTTCTTTTACTGCGTTGCATAAAAGCGGGAGGGGAAGTACCGTCCTCGTTGCTGGACATATGGCACCTGACAGGTGGCCGCCTCTTCTGAACAAGCGAATGGAATCTACCGGTGCTTCAGATGAAAACATCTCACTACTGGCAAATTATTTTTGGAACCGGAAAATTCACGTATAATACCTTTCACGAAACAGAGTAGTTTGATAGGACTGCCTCTAGGTAGCAGCGAGAAAATGCGCGAAGGGCAGTAATTTAGCTATAGAGGGCGTCTACGATTAACATTGTGATTTTTTAATCCGTGCTCAGCTTAAGGCCTATGAAACCGTTTCTTTGCAAAAATACACAGCTGGCCAGAATCGTACGAACGAAATATTTTCAAATATAACATTTAGTACTGTCACGTTCGATTCTAATGTGTAACTCAAATCTTTGACCGGTACCCATTCGCTCACCGAAGTGCGTACTTGGATGGATGACCATTCAACCGTGCCGAGTGCTGTTGGTAGTAAGGCAAGCAAAGGAATTGTAAACAGTCTCTAACGACCTTCGCCTTCGACGAGAAGTAAAGCCCTAAGTTTACTTCCTTCTAATCTTTGAAAACACAAGAACTCTATGTCAGATTAACGAAATAGGTACTTTTTACGATTTTGGTGCCGAAATAGGAAAAATTAGGAGTCAACGTCGAAATACGCAATTTTAGGTCCTATAGAACTAACGGTATTCAGTTTAGTTAGTCACGAAACGCTTAACTACCAACTTATAAGCAAATTGGAGCTTAGGAAAGAAATAGGTTTTAACCTAAAGATTCGTGATCTATTTTTTACATATGAATAATAAAACACCTATAAAGAGTATTTGGTATTAACAGGGATAGCGATATACAAAAATAAAAAAAGATCAAAGTGTTAGGCAAATACGAAGCATGAGCGCATATCAACTAGCCTCCTTGCTGCACGCTGGGCAGAAAATATTTTTTCCATCTGTCGTATAGTGTGGAAAAACTTGGAGCCACTGTCTTATATGATGAAATAGACACTTTTTAGCATATTAAAGCCGAAATAGGCACTAACGTCGAAATAGGCTTCTTTAGGTCCCATAGAATTAACGCTATTAAGTGTAAATAGGCATGAAACGCATAAGTACAAATTTTTATGCAAATAGGAACTCAGGAACAAAATAGGTTTTTACCTAAAATCCGCGGTCTAATCATCATAATGAAATAAGGGAAATCAGAGGCCACACAGAAATAAATAGGCGTTCGCTTTTTCCACGCTCTGTTAGAGAGTGGAAAATAGAGAATTATTATGAAGGTGGTTCAATGAACCCTCCTCCAGACACTTAAGTGTGATTTGCAGAGTATCCATATAGACGCAGACGTAGTATCCATATATACACAGATGTAGATCTAGAGTAAGGTGTACAAAATTTTGAACAATGATTAGCCTCAAAAGTATTTCAATAGAGAATCCTTCAATGTAGTGGAAGTAGTATTGTGTCTCTTACAAATGCTGTTGACAGCAGTTGTCTTGCTCACTCAATTTTTGAAATTAAAAAAAAAATAATAGAAAAATTGAATTAAATTGTAACCCTAAATCAGAGAGCAGTTTCACCTGAAATGCGGTTCCCACTTAGTGCTCTTTGTACATCATTGACGTACCAGCATTCCAGCTGCGGCGGTACTTCGTTTCTAATTTTAAATATTTAAGTACTTTATTTTGCATAACAATGTCAATACCATTTCTACTCCATTGTTAGAGCTGAAATTTTCAAGCAACCAGGGAAAATATTTGCAGGGTTGATATTGTTCACAATACTCAAGGCTACGGTGTGGCTACAGCGTATTTTTCCGATCTGTAGCAGTAGATGTAAAAAACCTTCGATAGTTTTAGATCCTGGAAAATGTTCCACTAGAAAACCATAAAAATACAAGAGAAAGGGAGATCTGTGGCGAAGGAATTAGTTTATATATTACCACTGCTGACTACAACACTGTTCGTGTTCACTAACTTTTACCAATAGAAAAAGATTGTGTTGTTGTTGTGGTCTTCAGTCCAGAGACTGGTAGGATGCAGGTCTCCATGCTACTCTATCCTGTACAAGCTTCTTCATCTACAAGTAACTACTGCAACCTACATCTCTTGGTCTCCGTCTACGACTTTTACCCTCCACGCCGTCCTCCAAAACTAAATTGGTGACCCCTTCATGCCTCAGAACATGTCCTACCACTGCTGACGACAACATTGTTCGTGTTCACTAACTTTTACCAATAGAAAAATATTGTGTTGTTGTTGTGGTCTTCAGTCCTGAGACTGGTTTGATGCAGGCCTCCATGCTACACTATCCTCTGCAAGCTTCTTCATCTCCAAGTAACTACTGCAACCTACATCTCTTGGTCTCCGTGTACGACTTTTACCCTCCATGCTGTACTCCAAAACTAAATTGGTGATCCCTTGATGCCTCAGAACATGTCCTACCAACTGATCCCTTCTTCTAGCCAAGTTGTGCCAGAAATTCCTCTTCTCCTCAATTCTACTCAGTACCTCCTCATTAGTTATATGATCTACCCACCTAATCTTGAGCATTCTTCTGTAGCACCACATTTCGAAAGCTTCTATTCTCTTCTTGTCTAAACTATCGTCCATGTTCCACTTGCATACATGGCTACACTCCATACAAATACTTTCAGAGAAGACTTCCTGGCACTTAAATCTATACTCGATGTTAACAAATTTCTCTTCTTCAGAAACGCTTTTCTTGCCATCGCCAGTCAACATTTTATATCCTCTCTACTTTGGCAATCAACAGTTATTTTACTTCCCAAATAGCAAAACACATCTACTACTTTACGGTCTCATTTCCTAATCTAAATCCGTCTGCATCACCTGATTTAATTCGACCATATTCCATTATCTTAGTTTTGCTTTTGTTGATGACCATCTTATATCCCTTTTTCCAGACACTGTCCTTTCCGTCCAACTGCTCTTCCAGGTGTTTCGCTATCTCCGACAAAATTACAATGTCATCGGCAAACTTCTCCATGGATTTTAATTCCTACTCCAAATTTGTCTTTTGTTGCCTTTACTGCTTGCTCAATATACAGTTTGAATAACATTGGGGATAGGCTACAACCCTCTCTCACTCCCTTCCCAACCACTGCTTCCCTTTCATACCCCTCGTCTCTTATAACTGTCATCTGGTTTCTGTATAAATTGTAAACAGCCTTTCGCTCCCTGTGTTTTACCCCTGTCACCTCCAGAGTCTTTCGCTCCCTGTGTTTTACCCCTGTCACCTCCAGAATTTGTAAGCGAGTATTCCAGACAACACTGTCAAAAGCTTTCTCTAAGTCTACAAATGCTAGAAACATAGGTTTGTCTTTACTGAATATATATTCTAAGATAATTCGTAGGGTCAGTATTGCCTCACGTGTTAGTACGTTTCTACAGAATCCAAACTGATCTTCCCCGATGTCGGCTTCTACCACTTTTTCCATTAGTCTGTAAAGAATTCGTGTTAGTATTTTGCAGCCGTGACTTATTAAACTGACAGTTCAGTAATTTTCACACCTGTCCACACCTACTTTCTTTGGGATTGAAATTATTATGTTCTTCTTTAAGTCTGTGGGTATTTCAGCTGTCTCATACATCTTGTTCACTAGATGGTAAAGTTTTGTCAGCTCTGACTTTCCCAAGGCTATAAGTACAGGGTTATTACAAATGATTGAAGCGATTTCATAAATTCACTGTAGCTCCATTGATTGACATATGGTCACGACACGCTACAGATACGTAGAAAAACTCATACAGTTTTTTTCGGCTGAAGCCGCACTTCAGGTTTCTGTCGCCAGAGCGCTCGAGAGCGCAGTGAGACAAAATGGCGACAGGAGCCGAGAAAGCGTATGTCGTGCTTGAAATGCACTCACATCAGTCAGTCATAACAGTGCAACGACACTTCAGGACGAAGTTCAACAAAGATCCACCAACTACCAACTCCATTCGGTGATGGTATGCGCAGTTTAAAGCTTCTGGATGCCTCTGTAAGGGGAAATCAACGGGTCGGCCTGCAGTGAGCGAAGAAACGGTTGAACGCGTGCGGGCAAGTTTCACGCGTAGCCCGCTGAAGTCGACGAATAAAGCAAGCAGGGAGCTAAACGTACCACAGCCGACGGTTTGGAAAATCTTACGGAAAAGGCTAAAGCAGAAGCCTTACCGTTTACAATTGCTACAAGCCCTGACACCCGATGACAAAGTCAAACGCTTTGAATTTTCGGCGCGGTTGCAACAGCTCATGGAAGAGGATGCGTTCAGTGCGAAACTTGTTTTCAGTGATGAAGCAACATTTTTTTCTTAATGGTGAAGTGAACAGACACAATGTACGAATCTGGGCGGTAGAGAATCCTCACGCATTCGTGCAGCAAATTCGCAATTCACCAAAAGTTAACGTGTTTTGTGCAATCTCACGGTTTAAAGTTTACGGCCACTTTTTCTTCTGCGAAAAAAACGTTACAGGACACGTGTATCTGGACATGTTGGAAAATTTGACTCATACCACACCTGGAGAACGACAGCGCCGACTTCATCTTTAAACAGGATGGTGCTCCACCGCACTTCCATCATGATGTTCGGCATTTCTTAAACAGGAGATTGGAAAACCGATGGATCGGTCGTGGTGGAGATCATGATCAGCAATTCATGTCATGGCCTCCACGCTCTCCCGACCTTACCCCATGCGATTTCTTTCTTTGGGGTTATGTGAAAGATTCAGTGTTTAAACCTCCTCTACCAAGAAACGTGCCAGAACTGCGAGCTCGCATCAACGATGCTTTCGAACTCACTGATGGGGACATGCTGCGCCGAGTGTGGGAGGAACTTGATTATCGGCTTGATGTCTGCCGAATCACTAAAGGGGCACATATCGAACATTTGTGAATGCCTAAGAAAACTTTTTGATTTTTTGTATGTGGGTGCAAAGCATTGTGAAAATATCTCAAATAATAAAGTTATTGTAGAGCTGTGAAATCGCTTCAATCATTTGTAATAACCCTGTAGTTCTAATGGAATGTTGTCTACTCACGGATCCTTGTTTCAACTTAGGTCTTTCACTGCTCTGTGAAAATTTTCACGCAGTATTATATCTCCCATTTCATCTTCATTTACGTCCTCTTCCATTTCCATAATACTGCCCTCAAGTACATCGCCCATGTATAGACCCTTTATGTAGTCCTTCCACCTTTCTGCTTTCCCTTCTTTGCTCAGAACTGGTTTTCCATCTAAACTCTTGATATTCACACAAGTGGTTCTCTTCCTCCAAAAGTCTCTTAATTTTCCTGTAGGCAGTATCTATCTTACCCCTAGTGAGATAAGTCCCTACATTCTTACATTTGTCCTCTAGCCATCCCTGCTGAGCCATTTTGCACTTCCTGTCGATCTCATTTTTAAGACGTTTGTACTCCTTTTTGTCTGGTTCATTTAGTTCATTTTTATATTTTATCCTTTCATCAATAAAATGCAATATCTCTTCTGTTACCCAAGTATTTCTACAAGCCCTCGCCTTTTTACCTTTTCGATCCTCTGATACATTCACTATTTCATCTTTCAGAGCTACCCATTCTCCTTCTACTGTATTTCTTTCCCCCGTTCTTGTCAATCATTCCCTAATGCTCTCTCTGAAACTCTCTACATCCTCTGGTTTAGTCCGTTTATCCAGGTCCCATTTCCTTAAATTCCTACCTTTTTGGAAGTTTTTTCAGTGTTAATCTACAGTTCATAACCAATGTGGTCAATGTCCAAATCTGGCCTGGAAATGTCTTGCAATTTAAAACCTGGTTCCTAAATCTCTGTCTTAGCACTATATAATATATCTGAAACCTTCCACCAGTGCCTCCAGTCCGCTTCCACGTATACAGCCTTCTTTCATGATTCTTAAACCAAGCGTTAGGTTATTCTCTGTAAAAAATTCTACCAGGCGGCTTCTTCTTTAATTCCTTACACCCA
Organism: Schistocerca serialis cubense; assembly: GCF_023864345.2. Taxonomy (NCBI): domain Eukaryota; kingdom Metazoa; phylum Arthropoda; class Insecta; order Orthoptera; family Acrididae; genus Schistocerca; species Schistocerca serialis. The sequence goes on from NC_064640.1 coordinate 532,212,475, forward strand.
TTCCATATTCACCAACTCCTTTCCCTCCTCTTCCTTTTCCGACTATCGAATTCCAGTCACCCATGACTATAAAATTTTCGTCTCCCTTCCCTATCTGAATAATTTCTTTTATCTTATCATACATTTCTTCAATCCCTTCGTCATCTGCGGAGCTAGTTGGCATATAGACCTGTACTACAGTGGTAGGCGTGGGCTTCGTGTATATCTTGGCTACAATAATGCGTTCACTATGCTGTTCGCAGTAGCATACCCGCGCTCCAATTTTTTATTCATTATTAAACCTACTCCTGCATTACCTCTATTTGATTTTTTATTTATAATCTTGTATTCACCTGACCAGAAGTCTTGTTCCTCCTGCCATCGAACTTCACTAATTCCCACTATATCTAACTTTGATCTATCCTTTTCCCTTTTTAAATTTTCTGACCTACCTGCCCTTCTACGTTATCTGACATTCCACGCTACGATCCGTAGAATGAGGGTTTTCTTTCTCCTGATAACTACGTCCTCCTGTGTAGTCTCCGCCCAGAGATCTGAATGGGAACTATTTTATGTGCGGAATATTTTACCCAAGAGGACGCCATCATGATTTAACCATACAGTAAAGCTGCATGCCCTCGGGAAAAATTATGGCTTTAGTTTCCCTTGCTTTCAGCCGTTCGCAGTAACAGCACAGGAAGGCCGTTTTGGTCGATGTTGCAAGGCCAGATCAGTCAATCATCCTAACTGTTGCCCCTACAACTACTGAAAAGGCTGCTGCTTCAGGAACCACAAGTTTGTCTGGACTCTCAACAGGTACCTCTCCTATCTGTATCGCTGAGGCACGCAAGCCTCCCCACCAACGGCAAGGTCCATAAAATTGAACAAAATTGGAAGCATCGATCATATAGAATTTAGAGTCAGTAGTTTAATTTCATTCAGTGGCTCCTTACGTCACAAACGTTGAACATTGCACGTGCTATGATTAATGATTTGCATTGCACTGGTAACTTTATAGGCAAAACATTTTACCACTTCACTGTACATAGCGGTAGATCTCAACTGGTAAAATACATCACGTCTTGACTGTCTGTAACAATTGTATCTCAAGGCCATTCAACAGCGGACTACACAGTTTACATAACCCCCAAGACAAAAATCCTCTAGTATTTTTAAAATTCTAAGTTCCTCTCATTTTCTGTGTGTGATTTCAAGATTCATTCATTGTGTGGCAAACGTTTCTCTAATCAATTTTGTTTTATGCTTCTAAACAAAATATTTCACAGAACATTTGACGGTTTTTCTTTAAGTTCTTTTCCACTCGGTCAATATGCGAATGGCATACAACATAAAATCACTAAAGTAGTATAGCAGCAGGAGTTCTGGGACAGAGTAGGTCGCCAATAACGTCATCGGGTTTCCCAACCCCTCCACATCTATGACAAAGGCAAATCTCCCTGTGTAATACGGAGTTGGTGGGAAATTAGGGTTTTGGTGGGGCCTTTCCCCCAGTGGTATGACATCACTATGGAAGTAGGCTTGTTTTCCTCAGCATAAACAGGCTTAAAATAAAAAATCCAAGATGGTGCATTGTAATGCTGGCTGACCTGAAATACTTTGACAGGTTCTATGAGGACAGGATCCAACATGGCAATACAATATGGCTGAATTGGAGTACTGGAACATACTCTGTGACATCAGAATCCAAAATGACGATTCATTATGGCTGACCTAGAATACTGCCACTGGCCACATGATATCAGAATCCAAGACCTAGAATACTAGGATTATGATGTCAGATTACCACCTGAGACAAAGGATGTTTCTTCCCTCTGCTATTCCAGGCCTGCCCCTTAGACAAAGATTAGCAATCTGCTGAACTACTTGAAATGCATATGAAGATCGGATCTGTTCTTTCGGACATGTCCAAAAGAACGGATACCATTGGTGATCTTGCAGCTCTCGATGAATGAAATTACTATGAAATCCAGACCTTTAGCTGCTTACAAGTGTTGATAAATACCAACGGAGACAGTTGGAAATGTGTGCCTGGCTGGAACTCGAACCCGGGATCTCCTGTTTATATGACAGACACTCTATCCGTCTGAGACACCAAGGACACAGAGGATAGTGCCAGTGCAGCACACTCCGTGTGAGACCCACATTCCCAACGTACTGTCAACACACTACATTTGTAGTGCCCCTGTCCACTATACACATTATTCGCAGCAGTCTATCTACCAGTTACTATAAGAGTTCGAGCAATGCCAATGCTTCCATTCAGGGCATACATTTTCAACTCACCCTGTTGATATTTATCAATGCCTGTAGGCAGCTAAAGGTCTGGATTTCGCTGTAATTTCATGCTTAACATGTTTCCCAAAGTTACTATTCACTCAGAGGCATATGATTTCTTACTAAATTTCTGCATACTTTTTCCCCTTACTGTAAATTTTGATCTTTCCACTTTATATCTTGAACACCACACCTGGAGTAAAAGGCCATCATTCAGAGGTGTATGATTACTTATATAATTCTTGCATACTGCTTCTCCTGAGTCCAATTCCTTCGACTCGACCCCATGATGTGGCGCCACAATCCACCAGTGGCAGCTCCATGCATAATGTTATTTCAGTTCCTTTAGTCAAGGAGGGGGACAGAGGTTCTGATCTGCTATCAGTAGTATGATGTTTGTGATTGTCCTACAGCTGCAGCCCATTGTTCTTAGTTTAAGTCCACATGTGCTGTGTCTAAAACTGTTACTGAAAATATGGCAGTGAAAACTGCATCTTTATTTAAACCAACACAGATGAGATTCCTCATTTTCGGTGGAAAAGTTCTTGATTGCCAGATCCTTTGAGAAGTCTACAGTAGCATGCTAAAATAATATGTGACCTGCACATATGTCCTGCTTTCAAATAAAAAAAATTAGGTGCTGCACATTCGTCCTCCTGGCTGTGGAGATTTGTGCAGTGGCTCAAAGATGGACAAAAAAATAAGCTTCATGTATTATGCCTGTAAAATTCACCACAAAAAAATTATATGGAATGGATGGTGGCTGTTTCACCAGTATTAACATAGGCAGCCACCACAGTGGCATTTTTATGAACATAGCAGTGAGATATTTCAGGATGAAAAACCTCAACTGTGGTCACAGACTGCAGCGCTAACTAACAGCAATTGCCAGTTACACAGCAGAGACCTGTCTACTGACTGAATTTCAAACATGTCCAGTGACAGACAACAGAACCCTTCCCACTTGCAACCATTTCCAGCTATATGGCACTCTCCACTCACCATTCACACAGGGCCTTGGCACCCACAAGCTACCTTAATCTGGTGGAAGGCGTGTGAATGCTATTCCTTCAGACTGCAGGCAGAAGTCTAATGGCAAATCATGTGGCTATATCATGTATCAGTAGCACAGTAGAGGCCTGCTCAATGTGGGGGCAGAAACTAATGGCAACATGCACCAAGGACAAAAGCACAGTATAATCAAGTGCTAGTGCATCCCACTGCAGCCAGCTGGCTGCTGATAGCTCAAGAAGCGTAACCATCTGCACATCCAGCCTGCTTTCCTCACAGGTCTCCCAGCGCACAGCTGTGTTATTGTGTCTTACTTTCGACACATAACACGAGACATCTCTAGGGGATTTGTAAATAGACACAGCCAACATATGTAATGCATAGCAATGATTTTTCATGTCAATTTTACGATGACACAACGAATATTGTACCGAACTCAATTAAATGTCCACCGAAAGAAACGTAAAAACGTACTATAGGTGTCGTCTAATGTTTTTAGAACGATTATTGTACCGACAACACTGAATTTTGCGTTGCAAATAACGAATGTAGTACGAAGACAATGAAACTACTACCTACAAAAGTTTAATGTCACTCTCCAATTGTAGTCTTCAGCTTTTAAGATGAATGTTGAAGAAACAACACTGACCTTTGCGTTGAAAATAACGAATAAAATACCTAAATCCATGTAATTGGTACCCAACTTTAAGGACCGCATGCTGTTTGCTAGGAATTCTTCAATTGAATCATAAATCCAAAACGATATTCCGATTTTGCTCATGTGGTGACATCTCAAAATTGTATTTAACACCAACCAGAAGACATGAACACTAAATTAATATTCCAATACATGTCAACAACATAAGTGAAGAATAGTATAAAGGTATGTCCACCATAGATTGACTTTTACCATAGTGATCCATATTGCAGGATACAAGTTTCACAGATTCAGGACACTGAATGCTGTAAGTTACTTGATAGAGAACACCTAATGTACAGAGGCACTGAATATTCTTCAATTTCTTCATTTGTAAGTGCAATAGGAGAAGAGATGACTAGCATTGATATAAGAGGTACTCTGAATTTCATTGTTTGAAGGCTTTCAGGGTGTACATAGGCACCTTTCTAAGGTTTGAGGCGTAGCAGAAGAAGCATGAATGTCTTTGACACCACACACATCACTTCTCATTAAACACCACAAACTGCACACCTCATACTACACCACACCATAACACACACCACACACAAATACCATAACACACCACAAACCACACCACACATGATACTCACACACACACACACACACACACACACACACACACACACACACACACACACACACACACACACATCATACACCCAACACACCTAATACAGCGCACAAAACACCCACCCCACGCACTACAAGACTGCATGATTCTGTGGTCTGAGACAGTGCGAGATTTATGATGACAGTTCCTTCTGTACCACTAACACCTTGTAAGTATGTGTGGTTCACATATTCCTACTTTAATTCCACTCTGTTCAGTATACACAATTCCAGTCATATATGATTGTGATTCCTCATATCACATGGTTTAAGGCATACATCAGATGGTTATTTACATAGCACCATCCATCTACCAGAAGAGCTGATGCCATCTTACATATTAATGTATATGTAAGAGTCCTTAAACTATGAATATACACTTTCTTGATACTAAAATAATAAGAAAGTAAGTGCAGGTCGCAGACGAACAAAAATGCGAGACAGGCTACATTTTAATTCTTTGGGATTTTGCCTATTGTATGCCATGGTTTGGTCCATGGTAACAGGCAGCCCATGATTATAGTCCCTTCCATAGACATTTCGAAGATCTGTCCTAAATTTTGTCACATGTACTGAATGAATGGCATGGAAGGTACATATGGAGTGCATTTCATGAGAAAGACTTTTTTTATAGATGCTGTATGTCAGAACAGCGATGTATCAATTACAGCAATGGATGCACCTAACATTAAACTCTATGAATCTATAACAGTTGTTAGTCCTAAAGCATCAAGTGTACTGCCATCTGAACAGCACATAATTGTGAAAGCCATAAATGTGCTAAGTCTCTTTGCTGAAGCAACAACTGAACTATAAAGTCTCTTTGATATTGCACATTTAAGAACTACTAAGACTCTCTCTCCAACAGCTGAATTGTTAAGTCTCATTGTATGTGTGTATGATGTGGTTAAAGATATTAAAACTTGTAAACAAACATTGTCTATTAATATATATTATGATACAATGGTTATGCAGGGTGTTCCATTTATCTGATGCCTATGGGGAGCAGTAGATGTCGGGCAGCGAGGGCTCCATTGCCAGCAGTAAGATGCTGTGTCGCCCATCTACTGCTGTGGTATGACATGATTACATTAAAAATATAAGCAAATAAATTTTGTACTCACGCATCTCATGCAAGGAGATGCTGGAACTGTCAGCCATTATTTTCCATGTATTTATGAATATCTACTCAAGGAATTATTAATCATACAATCTAATACTCTTTGAGATATTGAATTAATTGATTCACAGATATTATCCTTGAGTTCCTTTATCGACTGAAGACTTGTTGTGCACACTTTGTCATTCAGTGCACCCCACAACTAAAAACAGCATGGAGTTAAATCAGGACTGCTAGTGGGGCAGATATTGTTACAAATCATTCTGTCATCGAACACGTCATGAATTGTGTGAAAAGAAACATTGGCTGTGTGAACGCTTGTGAACCCTGTTGAAAAATGCAAAGATTCGTTCTTTTTCACTCAGTTCTTTAAAAAACAGCCTCAAAATGTTTTTCACAAATCTTTCACTTGTAACTGTGCGATTACAAAATTGGGCCTGTTACTCCATCGCCACTAACTGTGCACCACACCAATATTTTCTCATCATGAATGGGTTCCTCATGAAGCACTACACGTCTACCTGCACTCCAATTTCGACGGTTTTGGGAATTACAAAAATATATTTGTGTAAATGGAACCAAGCCTCGTCTGGAAACAGAATAATGTAAGGATCTGTTTCACCATCATGCACTTATTTTAAAACCCATTCGCAAAACTTAACCCAGTGTGCCGGATCACCAGGCCCAGGTTCTTCTGCTACTGATACTTTATAGAGCCTTAGCCTAAGCAGCTTAGCATCTCTTTGTACAGAGGTGCATGATATTTGTGTTTTCTGCAAAATACGTTTAAGAGACATTTTAGAGGAATATTCCAGGTGGTATGCAAATGCCATCGACCTGAACTTCTGTGAGCACTGTACGTCATTGTTAACGCTTCTTGTCTTGAATACTTCCTATTTCACGAAATTTATTCACTAATTTGTGAACTGCATCATGACTCAGAACTCCAACACCTGGAAACTACTGTTCAAACAATCTCTGTATGCACATATGATCGTAAATAAACTTTCATTATCGAATTGAATAATTCGCTCTTGGCATTGTTGTGCTCGATTGACACTGGCTGGCAAGGTGCATATCTTATTATATTGATTTTTTGTTTATTTAATTATTTAATATAAATAATTTTGATGTTTTTTGCCTTAGTATACTTTATAGAGTTGATTTCTTAAAGTATAGTATATTGGTAATGCAAATGTTTTATGAAATATTATTTTAAATTTTTTAAAGTAGTTTTTATTTATTGTACGTTTTGTAACAGGGTTTCTCAAAATTTTAGTATTTGTATCACTTGTCTCGATTTGGGTTGATTTATAAATTAATTTATAGTTAATGTATCATAATTATTATTAAATTATGTACAGAAATGAGATGTTAATCTTTTCCTAACATATATAGCTTCTTAAGAAAAAATTTAATTTTTTAAAGTTAGTTTAATTTTTTAAGTATATATTCTAACTTATTTACTCTTTAAGGGATAAGCTTTTAAGTTATTAACCTATAATTTGGCTTTTAAAATACAATAGTAAGCTTTAAACTAGCTATCCTTAACACTGCATTTTAGTTTATTATTTTATATTTTGATTTTATAGCTATTTTAGGGTTTTTATTAAGATTATTTATTTGATTTGTTAATCTTTGTAATAATGATAGAATTAGTAGATTTATTTGTATGAAAGTTTTACCTTGTAAATTTATTATAAGGAACTAGGTAAAATTGATTTCTGCCTGTTTAACAAAAACATGTCCTCTTGAAAATATTTTGAGGTCTGGCCTGCCTACTGAGCGAATTTTTAAAGAGCCTCGGTATTTTGACTGTGCAAAGGTAGCATAATCATTTATCTCTTACTCAGTGGCTGGAATGAATGACTTCAGGAGAAATCAACTGTCTCTTAATAAATTTTTTAACTTAACTTTTGACTCAAAAGGCTTAAATTCTTCTTTAGGTCAAGAACAACCTATAGAGCTTAACATTTTACTTTTATATTGTTTTTTTGTTTGTCTTTCTATATTTAATGATAATGTTTTGTTGGGATGACATGCAGAATAGATAAACTCTTCATTATTATATCACTGATTTATCTTGGTTATTTTGATCCATAATTTATGATCATAAGATTAAGTTATCTTAGGGATAACAGCATAATTATTTTTGAGAGCTAATATCGACAAAGCAGATTGTGACCTTGATGTTGGATTAAGAAAAATTTTGGGTGCAGGAGCGCAGTGATTAGACCTGTTTGACCTTTAAATTCTTGCATGATCTGAGTTTAGACTGGCGTGAGCCAGGTCGATTTCTATCCTAAGACTATTAACCCATTATGTACGAAAGGACCATATGGTTAAAATATTTTTATTACATTGATTAATGTTAATTAATTTACTATATCGACAGATTAATGTGTTGAATTTAGTATTCATTTATGTACATTTTATTCTACAAAAAGTATTGATACTATATGATTTATTTATGTTTATTTTAAATTTTCTTTTGTTAGTTATTAGTGTTGCTTTTTTAACATTGTTGGAGCGAAATGTTTTAGGTTATATTCAGATTCGTAAGGGCCCAAATAAAGTAGGATTTGTAGGGATTCCACAGTCTTTTAGAGATGCTATTAGGAGTAGCCTGTTCCTATTATATCTAATTATTTACTTTATTATTTTTCTCCTGTATTGAATTTAATAATTTCTTTGGTTGTTTGAGTAATTTTTCCCTACTTAAGTTATATATGTTCTTCCTCTTATGGTTTTTTGTTTTTTTTATGCTGCACTAGATTAGGTGTTTATACTGTTATAATTGCTGGTTAATCTTCTAATTCAAATTATTCTTTGTTAGGCTCTCTTCGTTCTGTTGCTCAAACAATTTCCTATAAAGTTTGATTGGCTTTGATTTTATTATCTTTAATTGTTTTGATTGATTGTTTTAACATGTTTGATTTTGTAAGCTATCAGCTTTATTTTGATTTATTAATATTTCTTTCCCTTTAGTTTTAGCTTGTTTTGCTTCTTGTTTGTCTGAAACTAATTGGACCCCTTTTGATTTTGCTGAAGATGAATCTCAATTAGTTTTAGACTCTAATATTGAATATGGTGCAGGTGGTTTTACTTTAATTTTTTGCTGAATATACTAAAACTGTTTTTATGAGAATATTGTTAGCTATGATTTTTTTAGGTGTTGATTTTTATTCTTTTACATTTTTTTATTAAGCTTACAAATTACATCTTTTGGGTTTATTTGAGTTCGAGTTAATTTACCACAAATTCGTTATGGTAAGTAGATATACTTGGCTTGAAAGGACTGCTTACCTTTATCTTTGACTTTTTTATTTTCTTTGTTGATTTAAAGATTTTATTTATTTCATTCAATTAATCAAATTTTTTGAGAGAAGTTAATAGAAGAATTAAACTTCTTTTCAAAACATATGCTTTTCCTAAGCTAATTAACTTATTTATTTTATTCCTTAATAGGCTTATGTCATGCGTTTGCAACATGGACATTAATTAAGAAGTATGTGAAGTTGATAATTGTTAAAATCTGTCCTGTTATAATATATGGTTCTTCAACTGTCGTTTACCAGTTCATTTTAATAAACATACGACAACTACTATAATTCAGAATAAGTTCTGATTAATAGGGTAATATTGAATACCTCCGAATGGTGTTTTGTTATAGAATGGTAAAATTATTGGGATTCTAATTGATACAAATAAAGTAATAACACCTCCTAATTTATTAGGAATTGATTGTGGAATTGTATATCCAAATAGGAAGTATCATTCTGGCTGTATGTGAACTGGAGTTACTAATGGATTGACAGGTACAGAATTATCTGGGTCTCCTAGAAGGTAAGGAGTAATTAGGGATAATATAATTAATAATGATGTTATTAATACAAGGGTGACAGAATCCTTGAAATTGAGTGTGGGTGGAATGGAATTTTTCGATATCTCCATTTAATCGTAAAGGGTTATTAGACCCTGTTTGATGAAGAAAGAATGAGTGGATTGCTGCCATAGCTGCAATTATAAACGCTAAAATCACATGAAATGTAAAGAATCGATTAAATTTTGCGGTGTCAACAGCGAACCCTCCTCATACTCATTGAACTAAATCTGTTCCTAAATATGGAATTGCTGATAATAAATTAGTAATTACTGTAACACCTCAGAATGATATTTGACCTCGAGGTAAAACATATCCTATAAATGCAGTTGGTATAACTGATATATAAGATCCATAGTAGATTCCTCGTCCTACATGTAAGTAAATGCAAATGAAAAATGTAGATGCTCCAGTTACATATAAAGTTCGAATGATTCAACCATTATTTACGTCCCGGCAGATGTGTACCACACTACTAAATGCTATTTCAATATTTGACGTACTGCGTATAGCTAAAAATAGTCCAGTTATTATTAAACACAGTCGTAGTAGGGACCCAAAATTTCATCAAAATAAGATGTTTGTTGGTGCAGGAAAGTTAACTAAGGAGTTGTTAATAATTTTAATTAAAAGATGTCTTAATCATAAGGGTTTATTCATTAGTAAGTTACCTTATTTTACGACTAGGCCCCTGGTTAATATTACTGATTTTAACTACTGCTAATAGTGCTAAAAATAAATAAATTATCATCATAATTGTACTAATAAATGTTGGTCTATTATATAATTTTTCTAAAGATATTGTTATTTCTTGTAAGTCTATTGAGTTATTAATATTTATAGTTTCGGTATTTTTGAAGAAGTTTATAAATATTGTTATGTCTAAAATAATTAGTGTTGATATAATAAGACTCATTGTTAAAGTGATAATTTAGTAACTGATTTAGGTTGAAATATTTCGTTTGATGCAATTTGTCTAATATAAGTAAATAGAACTAATACACCACCAATAAACTTTAAGAATAAAATGTATGATAGCCAATAACTTTCCATTATTGTTCCTGTTATTGGTCCAACCAGGGATGTTTGGAGGATAATGAGTATTATTGATATCGGGTGTCTTAATTTAATAAAAATAATATTTATTACATTTGATAGTCATATAATTATTATTTTAATCAGTTCAGGGGTTACTCTATTTAAAATATCGGTTTTTGGGACCAACAAAGGAAGCTTTTTCACCTCTGAAGTTTTAAGAGTGGGAGTTAGACTTATTTCCGGTTTACAAGACCAGTGGTTTTTTTTAAACTATTAAAACTAATGTTTATATTCTCTATTTTTACTTCTTTATTGGTATATTTTGCTGGTGTTTGTGTTTTTTATTCTAAACATAAGCATTTATTAATGATTATTCTGAGATTGGAATATATTGTTCTTTCTTTATTTATATTAATTGTTGTTTTTCTTATTGAATTTGATCGATTATTTTTTCCTGTTGTTTTTTTAGTTTTTTCTTTTTGTGAAGGGGCTTTAGGTCTTTCTAATTTGGTTTCAATAATCCATTCTCATGGTAATGATTTTTTAATTGTTTTGGTTTATCTTTCTGCTAAAGTATTTATATACAACTGTGTTTTTATCCCTCTTTGTTCATTAAATAATTGTTGATGGTTGGTTCACTCTTTACTGTTCCTCTCAAGTTTTGTTTTTATGATTTGTGTATATTCATACGTTGATTTTAATATAATTCGATATTATTATGGTATTGATTATTTTTCTTTTAGTTTAATTTTGTTGAGTTTTTGAATTTGTTCTTTAATGATTACTGCTAGAGGTTCAATTTATTTAAGTTCATATCATTCTAATTTTTTTGTTTTTATGGTTTTGATTTTAATAATTATACTTTATTGTTCATTTGCTAGATTAAGTCTTCTTTCTTTTTATATATATTTTTTTGAGGCTAGATGGGTTCCTTCTTTGCTTTTGATTTTAGGTTGAGGTTATCAACCTGAGTGGCTGCAGACTGGTGTTATTTAATTTTTTATACTTTGGTTGCTAGATTGCCTTTCTTGTTAGTTTCCCTTTAATTGTTGATTTTGGTTCTTATTATTATTTTATATTTTATGTTTTTTTAATTTTGGCCTTCTTAATTAATATGCCAATATTTTTGGTTCATTTAGGACATACTAAGACCCATGTAGAGCCTCCTATTTCTGGTAGAATAATTCTTGCTGGTGTTTTATTAAAGCTATGTGGTTATGGTATTTTTCCTGTAATAAGGGTTATTTCTTATTTGGGGTTGAAGTTGAATTATTTCTGGTTGTCTTTGGGTTTATCTGGTGAAGTTGTGGTTATGTTTATTTGTTTTCATTAGGTTGATTTAAAGTCCTTAATTGCTTATTCTTCTGTCACTCATATAAGAATGGTTATTGGTGGATTAATAACTATGAATTCATGGGGTTGTATGGGTTCACTTTCTTTAATAGTTGGTTGTGGTTTATGTTCCTCTGGACTGTTTGGCTTATCTAATATTTTTTATGAGCGTTTAGGTAGATGAAGATTATTAATTAACAAGGGTATGATTAATTTGATATCTAGAATGGCTTTGTGGTGATTCCTCTTTAGATCATCAAATATGGCTGCTCCTCCATCATTGAATTTGTTAGGTGAGCTTAGACTAATAAGTAGAATTGTGTCTTGATCTACTTTTAGATTTTTGCTTTGATTTTTTTATATTTTTTAGAGCTGTTGAAACTTTATATATATATGTATATGTATGTATTTCTTCTTTGGTAATTTACTATAGAGAGGATTATATGTCAGTTGAAAAGTTATAAATCTTTTTATTATTATTGTTTTAATGTTTATTCTTTCAATAGGGTTTTTAATTATTAGTCCTAAATTTATTAGAATTTTATTAGGATGGGATGGTTTAGGTTTGGTTTCTTATTGTTTAATTATTTATTACTAAAATGTAAAATCTTATAGTGCTGGTATGTTAATGGCTCTTTCTAATCAGATTGGTGATGTCACTATTTTAATGTCTATTGCTTGAATATTACATTTTGGTTGTTGAAAGTATAGTTATTATTAAGATTTTATTTCTAGTTCTTTTCAAATAAAGCTTACTACTATATTAATTGTTTTGGCAACTATAAATAAGAGAGCTCAGATTCCTATTTCTTGTTGACTTCCGGCTGCTATAGCTGCTCCTACTCCTGTTTCTGCTTTAGTTCATTCTTCTACTCTTGTTACTGTGGTAGTTTACTTACTGATTTGTTTTAGACCAATAGTAGATACTTGTCATTGTGGTTGAATTTTACTTTTAATTGGTTGTATAACTATGTTTATAGCTGGATTGGGTGCTAATTTTGAATTAGATTTAAAGAAAATTATTGTTATTTCTGCTTTAAGACAACTTGGTTTAATAATGAGAATTTCGTCTATAGGTTATTCAAAGCTTGGTTTTTTCCATTTATTGGTTCATGTTTTATTTAAGGCATTGTTATTTATGTGTGCAGTTTCAATAATTCATAATTTAAAGGATTCTCAGGATATTAGTTTTATGGATTCAGTTGTTAATTATATACCTTTAACTTCTGTTTGTTTTATGTTTCTAGTTTATCTTTGTGTGGTATACCTTTTTTAACTGGGTTTTATTCAAAGAACTTATGTCTTGAAATAGTTTGTTTGAGATGGATTAATTGTTTATTTTTTCCTTTATTTTTTCTACTGTTTTAACAACTTCCTATTTTTTTCGTTTATTTCATTATTTAATATCTGGAGACAATAATTTTTATTCAAGATTTTCTTTTGATGATAAGGGTTATTATATTTCATTTGGTATAATTGGTTTTTTATTTGTTGCTGTTTTTAGTAGTAGTCTTTTTATCTTGATTGATTTTCCCTATTCCTTTTGTGATTCCTTTGCCTTATTATTTAAAGTTTTTGGTGATTACAGTCATTGTTTTGGGTGCTTCTTTGGGTTATCTTATTTCTAAGTCTTATTTTGCTCTTAATTTATTTTATTGAAGTGTACTTTCTTTTGTAGATTTGCTGGTTCTATTTGATTTATACCTTTCCTTTCAACTAAGTTTGTTAGATAAATTCCTTTGAAGTTAGGTTGTGATTCATCAGAATCATTTGATTATGTTTGGGGTGAGTTGTTTGGTGGTCAGGTTTTATACAGATTATTTATTTATGTAATTGGTTATATTCAAGGTTGATATGATTCGAATTTTAAGATCTATCTTTCAGCTTTTAATTTTTGGATATTTATTTTAGTTATGTTATTTTTCTTATACCTAAATATCTTATGATTAGAGCGTGACACACACGACGTGAAGGAGGAATTTTTACATTTAAGTGTTTATAAATATGAATACATTATTTTTACAGTGAAAATGTAATATTTTATTTAAACTATATAAATTACAGAAAAGTGAATGGAGTTTAACCGCTAATATAAAAAGTTTGCAGCTTTCATATTGGCTTTACATTTCCTTAATTCGAACTTTATAGTTCAGTTATATTATTAACAGTAATATGCCTCTTTTTGGCTTCAATTAATAAGTGTATATTATTTATCAATCTATCAGGTCAAAACTGACTGCAGTATTTCGCTTCTTATTGTATTTAAGGTTAACTGATTATATGAGTACTTTTTGAATGCAACCCAAATGTTATAGTCACTAAACTATTTATTCTGCTCATTGTAAGGCTCTTTGATTTCATTTGTGGTATAGTCCCCCTAATAGGACTAGGATGAAAAATATTGTTAATACTGTTCAGATTATAACATGTGATGTTTTAAATATAATTACAATTGGTAGAATTAGTGCAATTTCTATATCAAAGATTAGGAAAATTACTGCGATTAAGGAGAATCGAAGGGAGAATGGTATTCACGCTGATCTTTTTGGATCAAACCCACATTCAAATGGTGGTCTTTTTTCCCAGTCATTAATTAATTATTTAATAGTGTTGTTGTAAGGATTATAATAATTATTGGGATAATAAATCTAATACAAACTCTTATAGATAGAACTAAGCTAAAAGCTTCAAGCTAAAACCCAAAAAAAAAGAAAAAAAAAGAGGGTGGGCATAGTACGGTCCCATGGAACCCATTCGACAGACATGCTCGTCTTCCGTGGCTCTCCTGCAACACCCCAGGCAGGCGGTCATCAGATAAATGAACACCTTGTACATTGTTAATATACATTTTGTATATTGTGAACTATGGAAAGCAAATCATCAGTTATATGTAAAAACCTTACACATGGGGCATCAATAAGCTTATCATTTGTAGTTGTAATAGGAAGTTCCACTTACACCACTAGATTACATTCATGTAATAATACAGCTATACCACGTTTCAAGACTGTATTGTAAATAATAATAATTACAAGGACTCTTAAAGAGGCAATTCAGAGGTCATGTTCTACTGTCGGTTCCGTTCTAAAAATTCTAGGCGACAAAGTTTAAATGCAGTCGAGTTAAAACTGTTTCAGTAACTAAAGCACAATTAACTTTATTTACGCAAAAATTAAGAAGATTGTAAATTATTAAACGACACAGGTATATATATGCAGTTGCATAGAGACACTTTGCACCGAGCAACCAACCTGTTCACGTCAGTCAAACGCCTGCTTGTGTTGTGCCTCGGATGATGTCAGAGTACGACAGACTTGAATGCGTTTTCGGTAAAAGTAGGAAGTGAACTCGCGAGGACTCACACCATCCTAGATCGCTCACATCTCATGAAAGGAACTGTTCGTGTGCCGCCCATAATGTCAACAAAATCGCATGGCAAGTGAAGAGAACATTTTCCACTTTTGAGGCGAGTTATTAACTTCTCATGATTAGAAGTCAAGGCGATAGACTATTTTACTTGGAACTGCCCCAAGAGGTCGCCTCTGACCCGTTAATAGTGCGGTTTCCTATAGGTAAGTTAGATAGAATATTAGTAGTTATATTTTGTATTATAGAATACTAATACTTAAATTTAGAACGTTTACAGAATATATCAATCAGTTAAAATTCAAAGCTTTTATTTATAGTTACCCTCCCCAATCCTGCTGAGTAAACTTTTCTTTCAGTGAGTACGAAGCTAACTGGAAGTTATGGTCAGCATGTTCTGCATCGCTTTCTAGCTGACTGCGAAAGTAGTTTCCAGGCTATTGTAAATTATGAAGGTAATAGTAAAGCATGCACAGACAGTTAAAGTGTCTTTTCATAATGACATAAAGGAGTAACGACCATTGGGATTATTTACTCGCTGCCTCACAATATCTTGACTTTTTTTCAGTCTGCAAGGAGAACATTTTTGCAGGTCATAGGTTATTTTAGTATGCAACTGTAGATTCTCAAATGATCTGACAATCAAGAACTTTCCCACAATGGGAACAGGAGACTCCACTGTGTTTGTTAAAATAAGAATGCAATTTTTACTATTTTATTCTCAGCATTTGTTTTAAATAGAGCACATGTGGACTTAAATTTAGGACAATGAGACGTCGTTCCAACGCTATCACAAACAGTGTACTACTGGAGGGAGATCAGAACTTCTATCTCCCACCTCATCTAAGGCATTTGAATCAAAAGTATGCATGAGCCATGTCTGTGCCTTGAGCTGTCACTGGTGAAAGATGGCATCACTCCAGGGTCAATTAGAGAAATTGGAGCAACGGGAAGCAGAATGCAGGAATTCTACAAGCAACTATACTCCTCTGGGCGAATAGTAGCTTAGGGAAACACGTTAAGTAGTTTGTATCATAAGTCTAAAAACT
Organism: Schistocerca serialis cubense; assembly: GCF_023864345.2. Lineage (NCBI taxonomy): Eukaryota > Metazoa > Arthropoda > Insecta > Orthoptera > Acrididae > Schistocerca > Schistocerca serialis. The sequence goes on from NC_064640.1 coordinate 532,228,857, forward strand.
ATCAAACATTATAAAAACTACTGATTTATGTTAAGAAAAGTTATTAAAAAATCCAGAAGTATGTGTATCATGTCTGAAATCAGCAACTCTGATAATAAAATTAAAACAATTTGGAATATCATTAAAAGAGAAACAGGTCAACCAAGAGCACAGGAAGACAGTATTACCATCAAATTGAATGAAAACTTTATGAACAAAAAGTCAGAAGATGAAAATATTTTTAATAATCATTGTCTAAATGTTGTGGATATAGTAGGATCCAGGTGTTCATTAGAAGATGCTAGGCTGTTAATGGAAGAGGCCTTACCTATGCTATTGGATACAATTGAAATGTCACCCACTTCTCCCTCTGAAATTAGGAAAATAATAAACTTGCTTAAAAGCAAAAACTCACATGGAATTGATGGCATTTCCAGCAAAATACTAAAAGCTTGTTCTCAACAGATAAGTAAGATTCTCAGCCACCTGTGTAATAGCTCTGTGGAACAGGGCATTTTCCCTGATATACTGAAATATGTTATTGTTATGTCTTTGCATAAAAAGGGGGATAGATCTGATGTCAACAATTACCGTCCAATCTCCCTTCTAACAGCTTTATCCAAAATTTTTGAGAAAGTAATGTATTCAAGAGTAGCTTCACATATCTGTAAAAATGAAGTACTAACAAAATGTCAGTTTGGTTTCCAGAAAGGTTTTTCAACAGAAAATGCCATATATGCTTTCACCAATCAAATTTTGAATGATCTGAATAACCGAACACTACCCATTGGGATTTTTTGTGATCTCTCAAAGGCTTTTTATTGCGTAAATCATGAAATTCTGCTAGACAAGCTCAAATATTGTGTCATGAGAGGGACAGTGCACAAATGGTTCAATTCGTACTTAACTGAACGAGTGCAGAAAGTTGAAATAAGCAGTTCTCATAATATGCAAAGATCAGCACATCCCTCACACTGGGGAACTATCAAGAATGGGGTTCCACAAAGGTCAGTCTTGGTTGTTGTTCTTAATATATATTAATGACTTACCATTCTATATTCATGAAGAGGCAAATTTAGTTCTCTTTGCTGATGATACAAGTATAGTAATCACACCTGACAAACAAGAATTGACTGATGAAATTGTCAATACTGTCTTTCAGAAAATTCCTAAGTGGTTCCTCGTAAACAGATTCTCACTGAATTTTGATAAGACACATTACATACAGTTCCGTACAGCGAATGGTATGACGCCCTTAGTAAATATAGACCTTAATCAGAAGCATATAGCTAAGGTAGAATATTCCAAATTTTTAGGTGTGTCCATTGATGAGAGATTAAATTGGAAGAAACGCATTGATGATCTGCTGAAATGTTTAAGTTCAGGTACTTATGCAATAAGGATCATTGCAAATTTTGGTGATGAACATCTTAGTAAATTAGCTTACTACGCCTATTTTCACTCACTGCTTTCATATGGCATCATATTTTGGGGTAGTTCATCACTGAGGAATAATGCATTTATTGCACAAAAGCGTGTAATCAGAAAAATAGCTGGAGTCCACCCAAGATCATCCTGTAGACATTTATTTAAGGATCTAGGGATATTCACAGTAGCTTCTCAGTATATATACTCTCTTATGAAATTTGTTATTAACAACCAAACCCAATTCAAAAGTAATAGCAGTGTGCATAACTACTATACTAGGAGAAAGGATGATCTTCAGTATTCAAGATTAAATCTAACATTGGCACAGAAAGGGGTGAATTATACTGCCACTAAAGTCTTTGGTCACTTACCAAATAGTATCAAAAGTCTGACAGATAACCAACAAGTATTTATGAAGAAATTAAAAGAATTTCTGAATGACAAGTCCTTCTACTCCATAGAGGAATTTTTAGATATAAATTAAGAAAAAAAGAAAAAACAAACAAAAAAACAATAAGAAAATAAAAAAAACAAAAAAATAAAAAGTTGTTATATTAACTTAAGTATGTTGTTAAATTAACTTCATTATGTCATGTATTGGAAAATTTGACTCGTTCCACATCATTACGAAATATCGTATTCATGATCCATAGAACTAGTAGTAATCTAATATAATCTAGGCCTAGGGCAGCAGATGGAAGAAACATCTTTCGTCACAGCTGGTAATCTGATGTCATAGACCCTATATTAGAGAACTTGGATTGTGACATCATAGATCCATATATCACGTCAGCAATCTTGGATTGTCATCTTGGATTCTGTCGTCCTAGAGCCCATTACAGAATTCCAGGTCAACCATCTTGTATTGCCATCGTCGATTCTGACGTCATAGAGCTTGTCACAGTATTCCAGATCAGCCAACATGACAATGCACCACCTTCGATTTTTAATTTGCCACCAGTTTATACTTAGGACAACATCACCACTTCCACAGTGACTATAAAATAAATAAAACAGACTCAAATCTAAATCTCAATATTAGAATAATTTGCCAGCCATGTCAATACGTCGTACAGAGGTGACTGTCTACTAAACATAGAAAGTTTACACAGTTAGTTAAATCAGATATATTCAACGAATAAGCCTAGAGTTAAATAGTTCTACTTACTTTCATAAATATAAATTCTTTACAGAATCGAGTGCCTAGTAAGATTGCAACTCGCAGTGTTCTTATATAACATCAAATATGGCGGTGTGCCAGTCAATGAAATATACGTGCTTCCTGCACCACTTGTCCAAGACCTCTCCTTCTTAAAGAAACATAAGAGTATCGTAATTGTGTTTTTGTTTTATCAGCGACACAGCGCTGCAGTTCTGTGCCATAGGCTTTATTTATTTGTCACAGATTAATTATTTAATTAAGATTTCGCGTTTCCGAGGAAACTCACGCACGGCATGCAAATGTGCCTTTATATGACGTCATAGGAGTAGGGGAAATCCACCGCCAAAATTTTAATTTTTCGCCCCTTTTTGAACTTCCCACCATTTTTTTAGAGGTATGGATGGAGAAGGGGTGGGGAAATCCGATGACGATATCTATAATGTTATCGGTGACATAGTCTCTCCCCGATCTCCCACTGCTATACTGCTCACTAATAATAGTCTAATAACCCATCACTTCACCGAAATGGAGACAAACTCAGTGAGTGGCGGCGAAGTTCCACATACACTATGTGATTAAAAGTATCTGGGCACCCCCAAAAACATACGTTTTTCATATTAGGCGCCGTGTGGTGCCACCTACTACCAGGTACTCCATATTAGCGACTTCAGTAGTCATTAGACATTGTAAGAGAGCAGAAAGGGGCGCTCCGCGGAATTCACGGTCTTCGAACATGGTCAGGTGATTGGGTGCCTCTTGTGGCATATCTCTGTATGCGAGATTTCGACACTCCTAAACATCCCGAGGTCCACTGTTTTGTATGTGATAGTGATGTGGAAACGTGAATCTCAAGTTGGTAAGCCTTCTTCCATTAATTCTAATTCCCTTACCTTCCCAGCTCAGCTTTGACATAGCCATTTCCAATGCAGCAGAGAACAGTTTTGGGGAGATGGGATCGCCTTGCTTGACACCCCTCATGATGCGGAATTCTTGAGTTGATTCGCCGATGTTAACATAACACAGGAATTCCAAACTGTATCAGGATCCACTGCAAGTACTATGACAGTTAGGCGAGAGGTGAGAAAACTTGGATTTAATGGTCGAGCGGCTGCTCATAAGCCACACATTATGCCGGTAATTGCCAAACAACGCCTCGCTTTGTGTAAGGAGCGTAAACATTGGACGATTGAGCAATGGAAAATTGTTGTGTGGAGTGAGAAATCACGGTATACAATGTGACGATCCGATGGCAGGGTATGGGTATGGCGAATGCCCGGTGAACGTCATATGCCCGCGTGTGTAGTGCTAACAGTAAAATTCGGAGGCGGTGGTGTTCTGATGTGGTCGTGTTTTTCATTGAGGGGGCTTGCACCCCTTGTTGTTTTGCGTGTCTCTATCAGAGCACAGACCCACATTGATGTTGCAAGCACCTTCTTGCTTCAGACTGTTGAAAAGCAATTTGGGGATGGCGATTGGATCTTTCAACACGATCGAGCAGCTGTTCATAATGCACGGCCTGTGCCGGAGTGGCTACACAACAATAACATCCCTTTAATGGACTGGCCTGGACAGAGTCCGGACCTGAATCCTATAGAACAACTCTGGGATGTTTTGGAACGCCTTCTTCGTGCCAGGCCTCACCGACCGACACCGATACCTCTCCTCAGTGGAGCACTTCGTGAAGAATGGGCTGCCATTCCCCAATAAACCTTCCAGCACCTAATTGAACGTATGCCAGCGAGAGTTGAAGCTGTCATCAAGGCTAAGGGTGGGCCAACACCATACTGAATTGCAGCATTACCGATGGAGAGCGCCACGAACTTGTAAGTCATTTTCAGCCAGGTGTCCGGATACTTTTCATCACATAGTGTATTTCCACTTTCGGCTGCTGCGACGTCAGGTGTCGCATCAAACATATCACATTGTGATAGCCGTTTGACCTCTGTTGTTGCTGTGTGTGTTTGAGGTTTACGGGCGCTAAAAAGCGTGGTTATCAGCGCCCATCTGTTGTCGCTGATTTGATCTGTCGTTCGTTATAGTTGAAACTTTCGCTCTCTACTTTGTTTTCGTCCATGGACTTGAGTCATTCGTAGTCTTCACGCGCTATGATGCTTGCAGCAGTGTCCAGTCTAGTTTATGTTAGGCAATGACACGAAACTTGGTACAAAGTTCTCACCAGTTTAGTTAGTTTAACGAGCATGACAGAAAAAAAAGTAGAATGAGTGGCCAGCGCCCTTTGCGTCTCTGAGTAGCAACTATGTGGGTGTGCTCACAAGAGCCGCCCTCTTTATTTCCGCCTACACAGCATGATTCCACAAGAGCTCTGGAACTGAACGCGTGCACATACCCAGTAGGTGTAAGTAGTTAACAAAAAGACAACATGTTAAGTGTCCCATCTGTTTTTCGAAGGAATTTCCGTATCAATGAAGTTGAATGTCGTGGTAGGTGGTGTTATACTACCGTTTCTGGATTTATTTTCAGCCTGTGACCACGATGTATTTCAATAAAACATCCTATTAGTATATATGTACTGCTCATATTGAACAATAAAATGTGATAGAGTGTGCAGGTTGACCATTATTTAAGTATCCATATGACGTACTGTAAATTAATTTTTCTTTTGTTGGCAACTGATTATCGAAGACGAAGTTAAAAAATGCTATGATGTACCCATATGTTAAATAAAATACGAGTACTTGTTATCGGTCCATGATAAAGAACTGCGTCAAATACGCCTCGCAAATTTCGATGCATGTTGCTTTCATATGCGTTTAATTACAGGATGTACGGAAATGGACAAGCCGTGTTTCACGCAAACCATGCCTTATTCTAGTCGGAGGTTGGGCGATATTAATTTTTACTCGACTACATAAGAACCTATCCTCTCTGACTGAATCCCTGTAGAGGGTCGAGTCATCAGTCAACATTACAGAGGTAATTCGGGAGGCGGTTTTTATCTTTAGAGAAGATTATCTTCAGAATGTTCGAACTTAAGACGCGTTCTATATTTCTGATGTAGAATGGCAGCGCATCTGTCGTAGAGCAATTACTGTAAATTTGTTATTAAAAGTTGTCAGTTGTCAGGCGATACTACATGCATTTATGCCATCGAAGATGCTCACCCAGTACAAGCTAAACGAAACGCGGAATATGAATCTACATAAATGCTGGTACTTGACAAGGCATTACAATAGTTACACAGAAACACATTTTTCCCTGCGTATAATTTATAAAATGTAGCGCTGCCCACAATATCTACACTATTGAGCTAAACTATTTTCAACGACTGCCCCCCTCCCCCCCCCCCCCCCGGCGAATGCTGACTGGTGGTGTTAGGGTCCCCTGACACTTTTTACAAGCGGAGATGAGACGAATGAAGTATCATTGTTGCGACGACACTGACCGGAAATGGTAAAACCACTGCTATAAGCGACATTGAGAAGAGGCGGTTTTTATGCCTAGGCACGTGGCAATTAGCATCTTGGAAAGGAAGGAGCTGTTCATGTCCCACTGTTGTGAGGATCTACGGAAGGTGGTTGAAGGACAGTGGAACCTCGAGCACGAGGCAAGTCATTGTACATCCACGACTCATCACGCAACATGGAGTTTGGAGGCTTCCCCGCCCTTTAAAGCAGATCTGACGACAGAGTACAATGCTGGTGCAGGCACAGGTCTTCCCTTGAACATCAGTCAGTGCACATTGTTGAACACGGAGCTTTTCAGCAGCGGCAAGCCACACAACTTTTGCATAACATTTAAGAGAAATGGACCACAAACCAACTGCGTGAGAGAAAGACACGAAAATAGTTAAAATAAATAATGAAAGACACTTGCTGACCTTACAAGAAAATTATCATATATACAAAACAAAGGAAAAAAAGGAGCTACTACTTGACAAAGTGGATGTAACTAAACACATTGCTTACACTAACTGCTTATACATTGTTGTCAATGGAGAGACGTCTACAGACGTTAAAGTAACCTCTGGCGTGCCACAGGGGAGTGTTATGGGACCATTGCTTTTCACAATATATACAAATGACCTAGTAGATAGTGCTGGAAGTCCCATGCGGCTTTTCGCGGATGATGCTGTAGTATACAGAGAAGTTGCAGCATTAGAAAATTGTAGCGAAATGCAGGAAGATCTGCAGCGGATAGGCACTTGGTGCAGGGAGTGGCAACTGACCCTTAACATAGACAAATGTAATGTATTGCGAATACATAGAAAGAAGGATCCTTTATTGTATGAGTTAATGATAGCAGAACAAACACTGGTAGCAGTAACTTCTGTAAAATATCTGGGAGTATGCGTGCCGAACGATTTGAAGTGGAATGATCATACAAAATTAATTGTTGGTAAGGCAGGTACCAGGTTGACATTCATTGGGAGAGTCCTTAAAAAATGTAGTCCATCAACAAAGGAGGTGGCTTACAAAACACTCGTTCGACCTATACTTGAGTATTGTTCATCAGTGTGGGATCCGTACCAGATCGGGTTGACGGAGGAGATAGAGAAGATCCAAAGAAGAGCGGCGCGTTTCGTCACAGGGTTATTTGGTAACCGTGATAGCGTTACGGAGATGTTTAACAAACTCAATTGGCAGACTCTGCAAGAGAGGCGCTCTGCATCGCGGTGTAGCTTGCTCGCCAGGTTTCGAGAGGGTGCGTTTCTGGATGAGGTATCGAATATATTGCTCCCCCCTACTTATACCTCCCGAGGAGATCACAAATGTAAAATTAGAGGGATTCGAGCGCGCACGGAGGCTTTCAGACAGTCGTTCTTCCTGCGAACCACACGCGACTGGAACAGGAAAGGGAGGTAATGACAGTGGCACATAAAGTGCCCTCCGCCACACACCGTTGGGTGGCTTGCGGAGAATAAATATAGATGTAGATGTAGATGTAGGAATGGTCAGTGTTCGCCGGCCGAAGTGGCCGAGCGGTTCTAGGCACTTCACTCTGGAACCGCGCGACCGCTACGGTCGCAGGTTCGAATCCTGCCCCGGATATGGCTGTGTGTGATGTCCTTAGGCTAGTTAGGTTTAAGTAGTTCTAAGTTCTAGGGGACTGATGACCTCAGATGTTAAGTCCCATAGTGCTCAGAGCCATTTGAACCATTTTGGTCAGTGTTCAGGGACGTGACAGGAACGACCATTTGAAGCAGAAGACAGCTTGTGTAAAATAGATTATTATTTATTTTCTGTATTATTCACTGTATGAAGAAGTTTACATATGGATTCATATACAACAAGCAGTAAACATAACAACCTGCGTTCTACAAACTATCAATTGAAAATTACGTATTTTTAACATATTCATCTCTAAACATGAACGTCAAAATCACATTACACGTGTTGCATGATTCATAATAAGTGTTAGAATCTCCCAGTGTAAATTTCATTGCTTTCGTGCACCCTTGGAAGATCATCTTGCATTGTTTGTCTGAGTGCTTCTAGACGTTCCCTAATGTGGGCAGCTACGTCGCACTACTTCACTTACAACACACGACAGACAACTGCGCATTAAGCAGGCTAGTTTAATGCCAGAAAGATATCCTGAGCAAAGGGGCTGAGAGCAGTGAGGTAGACTGGACTACAACAAAACGTCAAAGAGGTTGGGTGAGTAAGACACATCCATGCACACCAGTAGCCCAGAAACAAATCTACAGTAAATGATTTCTATCTTGAAAACTATTCAGACTAGGGCATATGAGGAGCAACCAATCAAAACGTATATTGTCCACCTGTGGACAAAATTGAGTTTCATGTAGTTTCGAGTGGTATTTTATGTACTCTGCATGATACACCAATCAGATGCGTCTATCTGTATATTGTAAAACCGGAAAAGTATCTTGAAAACGAGCGGTTAAGAAAATCAAATGGCTATAAGCGCTATGGGACTTAACATCGGAGGCCAGCAGTCCCCTAGAGTTACAACTAATTAAACCTTAACTAACCTAAAGACATCCTGCTGACCGAGGCAGGATTCGAACCTGCAACCGTAGCAGCAGCGCGGTTCCAGACTGAAGCACATAGAACCGCTCGGCCACAGCGGCCGGCTAAAACGAATGTATATTGTCTACATGACTGAATGAATCAGAACGTATAATGTGCACCATTTTCGTTTCAGTTTGCTTTTGTTTCATCTGCTTTGGCAGTACTGTCGATGTTAACTTTTGTCAATGCTTGCGGCTCTTCAAAGCTTTGTTGCCTTCTGGTATTGTTTGACATCGTTTTAGCAAAATCGTTACTGTTAGCATTGCACAGCAGCAGTATTCTGTTGTGTTTTGTGTCCAACGGATTTAGAAGAGGAAACTGTGACTATGGGGAAGGAGCGTAAAGATCGTGAAACAAGAAAAAGAATGAAGAAAGCAGGTAAATCTGTTTATACCTTCTTATTACAAAAATAGAATTTGTTTCCATAACATTCATCGTAAATAATGCCACAAGAAATAGCACTTTCTTATTCTCTTTGTCCTAGATATCGTGATAAAGATCCTTATTTAATGAATTTTGATCCTCTCTGCCAACATAGAGAAGGTCGTTTTAATTGCTGCTCTACCCCAGTAAAACTTCTACGTAGAACCAAAAGCAATGTGTTTTCTACACGGAATGAAAAACACGATGATGAAAAAATATCGTATCATCTGGACGTAAGCAGTCCAAAACGTCGGCGCATCTGCGGAGAAAGTGCCAAAGTAAAAACCAACATCTGTCATATCAAGTAATTTGAGGATTTAATACAGATTCGCACTATTTTTCATTTCTTCTTAGTGAAGTATATGCTTCTACCGATACTAAACAGGAGATGATCCTACAGACTCTGAAACACTTGCAGTTAATGTTCCAACGTGCAGATCTAAACAAAGAACATCATTATTTCACAAAGTTAAGTAGGTAACTATCGCATGCTAACATGGGTTTTTGTAAACTACACGTGATATAAGAGGGTGAGACAATTCCAGTACGTGCTGCATTTTTCAGAAACTCTTTGTTATTGGACAAACAAGATTAAATACCATTGCGAAAGGAATTGCATCTGGGAGAGGACTAACAGATAAAAGAGGCTGTGATCATAAGATCGCAAAGTATGAAACTAAAAGAAAGTATGTGGTAGAATTCTTATCAAAATTAAAAGCCTCTGTAAGTCATTACAATAGGAACAAAAGCCAAAGACTGTATCTGTCGTGTGAATTAAATATACACAATATTTTAAAATTATACAAGTCAGCAGCAACTGATCTCAAAGTTAAAAGAATATTCTTCATCAGAATTTTCAACTTCAAATTCAATTTGGGTTTTGCGTCCCCTGCTGATGATGGACGCAGTTAATATCTTAGTATGCGGCATGAAATTCAAAGTGCTGTAGATACAAATCACAAAAAGTTAATGACTGAACTTCATGCTCATAGGCTGAAATCTCGAGCTTTTCATAAATTAATGAAGCAGTCGACACATCGAAGTAATACCTTTGCATTTTACTTGCAGTAAGTCCAGCCTCTGCCAAAACTGATTATTGAAGAGGCATATTATGCCCTACAAATTGCATTTTCTAGCTTATGTGTAACAAATATAGAAACCACACACCCTGTTTTCTATGTATGGAATGAAGCTCAAGCTGGAAGTGGGCCACAAGAAATTGTATCAGCCATCACAGATTTTCTTTCTAAAACATCCTTTGACCAGACTACAATATCTCTCAGACTCTTTGGTGATGGGTGTGGTGGCCAGAATAAAAATCGACATCTGATTCATGCTATTGCATTCTGGCTACTGATAAGTTCTCCATTTTTATATAAGTGATATGTATTTATATTTTCCAGATCGAAGACATTCTTTTCTACCTGCAGACAGGGTCTTTGGACGAGTTGAGAGAATAATGCGTCAAATTCCAGTTATTTTGAATACAGAGAAGTATGTACAGATCTACAACGAAGTTGGGGAAACATGGGTAACTGGAAAAGACTGGGAGCTTAAGAACTTTGATGAACTCTCAAAGGAATGGAAAAAGATGGATGGTATCAGTGGAGTAAAAATAATAATTTTGAAAAGTCAAAACTGAACCATGTCGGTAATCAGGATATAAAATTTAAAACAGAAATTCATTATTACTTCGATGGCCCTTCTAAATTATTCACAACATTGGCAAAACGTGGACATAAGATGTTCTCTGCTACTGAAAGACCTATACTAGCTTTGTCAGGTATGATAAAGTTAAAGAAAAGGGATGATGTGAAGAAAGTGCTCACTTTAAGGTTCGGCACAAAACTGAAAGATGAAGAACAACTAAATTTTTTTCCCAGACTGCAGCAAATACACTTCAGAAGATAACGAATGTGATTCTTTACAAGAAGAACTAGCAACGTACAAAATTTTATCAAACTGCCTGTAACAAATTATTCTATTGAACAGTTTTTTATGTAATTTAAGGCTTTGTAGTGATATTTCAAGTAAATATTAATATTACATTGTTATAAGTTCTGTAATTAATGTTAAGCAATTGAAAATTACTGTAAGTTAATAATTATTTTCAGGTATTAAGGTTCGTAAATTAATGAAGATTTAATAGTGAAAACCCATCAAAATATGTAATATCCTAGGTGACTGATCAAAATGTGTATTTTCCAAAACATAAATTGATTTTAGAGCCAACCTAATCAAATTTCGTTCTGTTCCAAAGTGGGATCAAATTCAGTATCTCAACTCGGAATTAACTGTGAAAACAGCATTGTGTTTCATAGAATAGTTTAGGATATATCAGTTTTTCGCTTTTCCTGATTATTTGCTGCTCACATGCCCATGTGAAGTTTCTACTTCAAATGAGCGTTCGTGCCATGTCCCTTAAGACTGAACATTCCTGCTGGGACACTCTGTGTAGCAGACAAATATCCCAATAGATAATCACAAATCTCATTACTCTCCTAAGTAGGGGCTATAAAAAAATATGGACACACACACAAACCAACTTATATCAACACACATAATTTGAGAAAAAAAAAAGTGAAAATAAAATCTGAGAAAGCTAGCAACACTGCCAAAAACAGATGACGCCCACGACAAAGAAACGGCAACTGACATGTTACAAAACCACGGTGACTATACAAAGAAAGGAGGCTTTCAACCACTTTGCCATATGAGGAATAGATACATGGTTTTCAGATAGGGTTCAAATGGTTCAAATGACTCTGAGCACTATGGGACTTAACTTCTGAGTTCATCAGTCCCCTTTTTCAGATAAAGAATTAGACATTTTACCATAAGCAGTTTTCAATTTTATTATAAAAAAGTTCCTTGGGCTCTTTTTAAATCTATAACAAAATGTGTGACAGTGACGAAAACCGAGTAATTAAAACAGTAAGGAATATAGAAGTTACATGCGGCATGCAAAAGGGGTTTTTATTGTAAACTACTGCAGCTTTTATTTAGCTGCCACGAAAAATTTTCACCACAAGAAATATGGATTCAGTAATGTGACGACACAGAAAGTATTTAGGGCGATCTTTAGGGCATGCATGGTCTTTGTTCTTGTTCTATGGTCTTCGGTCTTTTGCTGGACAGTGTTGATTGTGCTTTTGCCGAGAGGGCTGTGTGGCTAAGCAGTTGAATGGGGGCATATACTAAAACTTTTCGTTGGATTTGGAATGATTTTGTATGCGCGAGTTAAGTACTTCGACTTTTCACTGGACTTAGATAATTTGAGTGTGTTTTTGGTGATTGATTCAGCATGGTTTTACAAACTTAAGTGTTGTCTGTGGGACTTGAGGCAGCTGTGAACTGTAATTATTAGCTGTAGCTGATATTTATACTCGCATATAATGGAAGTATTTCATTTTTGCAGCGGTTAGTAAAAATAATGAACTTTAGCGTTGAACGGCTACTATTTAAGAAGGGTGTATGGCAGGGCTGCTCACACCTGTCTTGGTCAATGGATACATTCAGTCGGCAATAGCTTACGTTAAGGAGAAACTAGCAGCCATAGGAGGAATTATAATTCATGGTAATAAACAGACGTGCTGAGATTTGCTGAAGATCTCTCAGGTTAAGTGAAGATGCAGAAAAATCAGAAGCGATGCTAGCACAGTTGGAAACCAGCCTCAACTCTTCCAATGATACGAAAATTAATAAAAATTTAAAAAAATCTTATTGCTGAACAGACAAAAGATCGTTTCGCAATGCTCACTTAACAGTGAGGACACACACAAGGGTGGAGGACACAGAGCGACAAAGGACATGCACTAAAACTTGTATCAAATGATAAAACCCACCCTCACGAATAAAACGTAAAACTAAAGCTACTGTTGAGGCATTGTCGCCCAACACCGAAGGTAGGGTGCTAGGAAAGTTAAAAGTCCGCCGCAGAGCGGCTAATAAAAGTGGGCAGACGTAGGGAGTAAAGCTACATCAAACGGAAGATCGAGGAAGGACACTGCAAGCCGAATCCACGGGGCAAAAGCTACTTTCGATAAAAGATGAAACCTTTGCACTTCTACCAGCGTAGAAAAACATCTAAGAAAAGGCCTCATAAAGACATTTGTTTCGAGTGTGCCTGCCATATGGAAGTGAAACACGGACACTCGGAGGAGTTAAAAACACAAAACAAGTCTTCGAGATGTGGTGCTATTACAGAAAGCTCAAGATTTCCTGGATAGACATGATATCAGTTTTCGTCATTATCATTAATCCGACGGTGTTTACCTAGTCATTTCACTTATTTATACGTATTATTTGCTGCCTTATCTACTTACTAAAAAGGGTATGAGGATCAGTTCTGTATTAAATGCATGGGCCTTAAAGCGACGCTGTATGACCGACCCCTATGCTATCTTAATGAATGAGGGCAACAAATTAGGTCGTGCACTACCCACGCCGATATTGACTAATAAAAGCACCGGTGCGCTCGTAGGTACTGGCTAGACCAGTAATGGTGGTGCTGCATGAGTCGAGAAGGCCGAAATTGTGAGCAATTGTTTAAATGTGAAAACAATTTTCCATCATTCAGAGAAACTCTCGCAAATTAACCATTTCACTCCTGCTATTTAGCCTTCGGATGTATACAAAAGTTTCTCGCACGCTTTATACACTAAAAAAACTAAACTCCTCCCAAACAGGTCATGAAGGCCCAACGGTACGAACCGGTCACCGTGTCATCCTCAGCCTACAGGGGTCACTGGATGCGGATATGGAGGGGCAAGTGGTCAGCACACTGCTCCCCCGGCCGAATGTCAGTTTCCGAGACCGGATCCGCTACTTCTTAATCAAGTAGCTCCTCAGTTTGCCTCACAAGAGCTGAATGCACCCCGCTTGCCAACAGCGCTCGGCAGACCGGATGGTCACCCATCCAGTGCTAGCCCAGCCCGACAGCGCTTAACTTCGGTGATCGGACGGGAACCAATGTTACCACTGCGGCAAGGCCATTGGCGCTTTATACACTACTGGCCATTAACATTGCTACACCAAGAAGAAATGCAGATGATAAACTGGCATTTATTGGACAAATATATTATACTAGAACTGACATGTGATTACATTTTCACGCAAGTTGGGTGCATAGATCCCGAGAAATCAGTACCCATAACAACCACCTATGGCCATAACAATGGCCCTGTTACTCATGGGCATTGAGACAAACAGAGCTCGGATGGCGAGTACAGGTACAGCTGCCCATGCAGCTTCAACACGATACCACAGTTCATCAAGAGTAGTGACTGGCGTATTGTTACGAGCCAGTTGCTCGGCCACCATTGGCCAGACGTTTTCAGTTGGTGAGGGTGAAAGGGTACAGTATCACCCGACATTGAAAATAGGTACAACATACTTCATTATTTTTGTCAGAACAACACATTTTTTTTGTAAAACTAACTCAGTTTCAATTAATACAGCGAAGCCGGATACCAGTGTGGGAAAGAATGACAATTTATTTATTTAATTGATCACATGTGCACTCCCACAAAATAAATCCCTACATCCAGTTTGGTGAGATCTGTGAAATGAATGAATGTATGGTCGTCTGATAACCGCAGATAGTGAATGTGAATATATGATCATCTTTGAGACGATCCTTTGGCCACCTTTGGTGGGACCAAAGAGATGAAATTTACCTGACCTTTGAGCGCCTGAAATGTGGCTGACCAATACGGTAGCAAGGTGCTCCCCCACTTCGACAGAGGTGCGAGAGGACCTGAAGAACGGCCATGTTTCAGCACTCTGCCGCTGGATCTTGTGCTGTTAAGACCTGTCTTAGTTGTGCTCCGTAAAGACAAAAGAGTGGAGACATGGTATGCATGTGGAATATTTAAGAGTAGTTTGAAATAATAATTTCTCTATTTCAGGAACTTTTGTGGGGAGAATTAAATGTCAGGCAGGTAATATTAATGGGATCGTAGTAATCTTCGGAAGTGACCAACGGTCACAATGAAACCACTGTAGCAATAAGTTGAAATAATTCCGTGTGCTTAAGTTAAGCTGAATTACTAGCGTGTGTACAATAAGTTGAAATATTTAAGAAATAGCGTGTGTACCATAAGTTGAAATATTTAAGAAATGGTGTGTGCAGGACTTGAAAGTAGAGACGAGTACTTCCACGTGGTGAGTACTGTGTGAGTCTCAATCTGTGTATGAGACAAAGGATAAAGTGAAGTACTCGTCCATGGTATCAATTGAGGACTCGCGTGTGTGATGAATATGTTCTTAATATTACTTTGCATGATACGATTCTGTGTGACGCTAGATTCAAACTCTGACAGAGAAGCAAGGTGAGTCGGCCGTCTATCCAGCAACGCCACTTGGCTTGCATTGCACAGGAAGACGTCCATATATCTCCAGAGTTCACAGTAGGAAAGTAGAATTACGAAGTGGGGCAGTGTCATGTGAAACTGGGATAAATATTAATTGAAGTGGGAAAGCTGAAAGTGATAATGTTGTGACTATTCCCTGTCTTGTATTTCATGTTGCAGTGTGGTGTATGTCATGTAATTTAAGCATGTGTGGTTTGCATGGGAGAGTAGCAAGGTAGTTTCAGAAGTAGTGGGTATGCATGTTCCTTTTGTACCGCTCGGTCTGGAGGAAAGTTTCGTGATGATGGTTGTGAGAGTCGAAGTGTGAGATATAGCAAGAGATCCACCATCCTATCCAGAAAGTGCACTGTAGCGTTAAATAATTACGAGACCATAAGGTAGAGAATCATCAATGTTAAGCAATGCCCACTGGGCGGAATTTCTCATGTGTTATTGTTGTAGGTTATAGAATTTGTGGGTTTAGGTTATAGAATTTATCGGAATAAATAAGATAGTGAAAAGAAAAAGATTGGTGGCCTTTTCCTTCGAATTGTATGTTGTCATGATATCCTGAATTTATAATGTGTGTCTATGGAAATAAGGGCCAAGTCTCCCTCTCCGAAATTGTGAAGTGTTGCAGAAATAGTTAAGAGTCACTTTTATTGTTGCAGGAGCTTTCGTGATGTCTCAGCTTGTCTGCATGGAACTTCTTGTCCTAACAGGACTTGTTCACAAAAATACCCCAGAATAACACCGAATGCATTCTTCCTGATGGTCCTGACAAGGCACCCTGTCCATCAAATTTTACCCTTCTAGGAAATCGCAACAGCATGTTTTAAACAAACATCTCTGTAACGATAAACATTCACACCACTATTTAGAGGCTCCTATGATTCAGCACAAAGGATATCTTCTGAAGGAATGGAGCGTTTTGATTAGCTCCTACTGCATTTACTTTCCAAATTACTCATGCTGCCAGTATGGATGTACTGTCCACCTTTGTTTCTGCAGACGAAACTTTCAGTGGCAAAACTGGTTTGTACAGATCGCCATATTGCACTAACAGTTGAACTCTGTAAAAAGGGTCTATAGATCGTCAAGTACAGAAAGACACTTTCTCAATTACACTGCTCTGCCGCTGACGACAGCATCTTGAGTATTTCAGCATGAAACCGATCTCCAACCTGGCTATATATCACCACATACCGTTTCGATGTAGTAAACACACCATACTCTGGGATTGCAAGAATATATGTATAGTCAAATGGTTTACCAGAATGTCATACAATTTTCGAGATACTTCTCGAAATCAAGCACATCGCAATATTGCTTGTACAGTATAATTCCGAAGGTATAGACTGTGAATTATTTCTCTAGAAACCTGAAACTTAAGTGAGGTGCGAGCCGGAGTGGCCAAGCGCTTCTAGATGCTACAGTCTGGAACCGCCCGACCGCTGCAGTCGCAGGTTCGAATCCTGCCTCTGGCATGGATGTGTGTGATGTCCTTAGGTTAGTTAGGTTTAAGTAGTTCTAAGTTCTAGGGGACTGATGACCTCATAAGTTAAGTCCCATAGTGCTCAGAGCCATTTGAACCATTAAGCGAGGTGACACCTGACGTAAACCACTGAGTAACTAGAAACTTATATCGACTACGAAGACCTTTGTGTGAAAACTTGAAAAAAATTATAAGAAGCTGTTATTTTTACTTGCGAATAGCGATGTCGGTGATACATCAGATTCCAAATCATCCGTATAATTTCCAAAGTCAACTAAGGTGTTTTTCATGTCTAGAAAACCATCTATCTTTCACCTGCTAGTTACAAACAACATGCACCACAATCGATGTTTTCTCAACCAAATAAAGATGGGAAATGTGCAGTAGCCATCAGCCAGACCATACACGTGGGAGGGAATAATGCTTCAGTGCAAACACATGTCCATACTGAAACTCCTCAAATTTCCACGGGGAACACACGCGATCACAGATGCTGTCCAACTCATACTGAGTATTAGTTTGCTATTCAGCCACCTAGAGGATGACATGGTTAGGTCAGCTACATTCCTGTACCCCAAAAGGACAGCTCCTGCTGTTAGCTTGAAACGTGAAATATTCCACACCACTTGCAATCGCTGCCAAGCGCCATGCACTCCAGACAGAATCATCCTAGGAAACCTGACACATATATATTTGATCACTACACTTACAATTATATATTGCAATTGCGGTCTCAATTGGATGACCTTCGACTGTGAGTGAAGTATCGGAAATACCCCCGCCGATAGCTGTGGCTCTAGAAATAGAAATATCTGTACCATTCTTATGACTCGACATACTTTTCGAAGTAAAAAAAAAATCTTCCATTCCCTTTGCTGTCGCAGTAATCTACGTCAAATCCATACCTCCATTATGATTGGACTTAGTAATTTTATATTCACATGTCAACACACACATACACAGACACACACACACACACACACACACACACACACACACACATATCATGAGGTGGTGGTTAGCTTAGGACACGAGTTTAAATTTAGGATTTCATAATGCATCTCCTGCCGCAGTTCAGTCATTGATCACTTAAAATCAGCTGTTGACAGGTAATCTCACATTTCCAATATACCTAGTGGTGGCCACTTCCAACATTAATCTGTGTTACATATTAACAGCATTTGTGAAATGACTTGCTGTGTTTGTGTGTTACCTATAACTGAGAGGCAGCCAGCAGCTGATTTGGCAACACCATAGTGCCAAGTGAAAGATGGAAATGTCATGTGGCTACGGCCTCCCGTCAGGTAGACTGGTCGCATGGTGCAAGTCTTTCGAGTTGACACCACTTCGGTGACTTGCGTGTCGATGAGGATGAAATGATGATGTTATGAACAACACAACACCCACTTCCTGAGTGGAGAAAATCTCCAACCCAGAAGGGAATTGAACCCTGGCCGTTAGGCATGACAGTCCGTCGTGGTGACCACTCAGCTACCAGAGACGGAAAAATGGAATATGTGAAGTATCAAGTAATTTTAAATGGTCTATAGATGTCTAACTGTTAGCTTATCCTGCTGAATACTGCACCCTTGCCTTCATTGTTATAGTAGCAAATACAGTGAATATGTGATGAATGAATGAAGACTGTAAAGTTAGTTTTCTTATTTGACTGGGGATGTTTGAACAAAGTTAGCACACTGCAAATCTTCTTGGTGCTGTTTTTTAGTAGTTGTGAGTGTGAATGCTCATTTTCTGTGCTGTAGCAGGGCTACACAAAGTCCCTTAGGGTCTGAAGTTTGCTGTCCATATCGTGATGTGCTTGAATAATTTAGTATGTCAATACACAACATAACATTGTAGATGACTGCTTTTTGCTAATTTTATTCTGAAATGCTTACCACTGTACCTCACAGTGCCTCTGTTACCGACTGATGTTAATTTCCAATGCTGTGAAAGCAAAGTTAGTATTAATTTCATGTCGTTTGTTGTCATGACATGTAGGCCTGGGTTTAAACCTGGACTCTCGTTGTAAAAACACTTTTACTACTGTTATTGGTCGTTCTCATTGATTTCTCATGTTCTTGTAGCTTTCGTGACACATGCATAGACACAGACATGCAGAAAACTGAGGAAGTGCACTGTAGAGTATGTGGGTGTAGGTGACTGGATGCAATCGAGTACAGTGCCATACACGCCGATCGACCAGAAAAATAGTGCATTTACACTAGGTGTTGGCCGCTGTACCACATTTACAAGCAATTTTAGAACACGGAACGAGATGTGATATCATGATTGCATGGATAGAAGTGACATAAAATCGGTAAACTTGCAAAAATGACGGAAAACGCGTATAAATCGAGGGAAAAGACGCCGAAATGCAGGTAAATTGGGGAAGTACTTGCTTGTCTACAGGTTGGTGCAAAAGAATTCTTGTACTTGGGAACGAGTATGCAACAGCAAGAGGAAAACGATAAAATGGTTCAAATGGCTCTGAGCACTATGGGACTCAACTTCTGAGGTCATTAGTCCCTTAGAACCTAGAACTAGTTAAACCTAACTAACCTAAGGACATCACACACATCCATGCCCGAGACAGGATTCGAACCTGCGACCGTAGCGGTCTCGCGGTTCCAGACTGCAGCACCTAGAACTGCACAGCCACATCGGCCGGCAAGGAAAACGATAAAATGTAGACGTGAAAGCATCAGGAAACAGGGAAAGAGTAATTTTTTCCATTGAGGCAGCATTCTACTGTATGTCAATTGTAATAATGATACACATGAGTTGACTGCTGTCTTTGATACTTTTCTGGAAGAACACAGAACAATCAGACTCTAAATTTACTTACATCTGCGTTAAAGGATGACAGAGATTGGATGGAATGATTGGTTGAGACACAGTACTAACAAGGTACGATTTAATGGTAGACTGATGATGCATTCCAGAGACAAAGGAAAATGTTGCTGCAGATCATTTGAGTATTGGGGCAAGGCAATTGCGGCCCCACTTTACATTGTTGCCAGATGAATTCAAGATGGCGGCGACAACGTCATCCAAGATGGTGGGGTGTAGACTTGGCAACAGTGCATGAGTTCATCCAAGATGGTGGCTGTGGCATCATCCAATATGGTTGATTTTTGAGGGAAGTTTGAATTTTTGTGGGAAGAAGGTGAATTGGGCTACCTCCACTAACCTAACCCCCCTCCCCACCCCCACAAAATGGCAGGAAGTATAAATTCCAACAGGATAATGCATTACACCTCTACTAATCTAAGAAAAATCTCAGGAAGATGGGTCACTTGGCCTACCTACACTAACATAAGTCACCCAACCGCCACCTCTTCCTAGGAACTGGCATCAAGTTTGAATTTTAGATAGGTCAATTTGCGAGTCTCTACTAACCTCAATCACCCAACAGCCATGTCCTCCTAGGGATTCATGGAAAAAGGACTCAACCAGTGCTGGACATAAGTATTTATTTTGCATGCAACTGTCTTTATTTAAACAATTTCATGCAGCACAGCCATCCAGTCTGTTCACTAAGAGATCTGAACTCCAACTGACTTAGTACACAGTGCTAACACCAGAGGCCAGAGGGCGCTCTCATCTGTGATGTAATCCGAGAAGGAGGGGAACAGTGTGTTTGCCACGAGGCCCGGACTCAAACTGACCTAGTACACAAACGCCACCATCAAAAGGCGCTGTCGTCCAAGATGGCGGCCATGATGTAAGGTGATAACAGAAGTATCATTAGACCTGTGACGTTACAGACACACTGATAGGGTTCCCACCCTAAATCCAAGATGGCGGCGGTGGGAAATTAAAAAAGTGCAATGACATACTTCCAGGGGGAAAATTCAAACTTTGTCAGATTTTCGCAAGTGCCACGCCCACCTGGACTTGGAAGGAAATAGTTAAAGTCTCCACAAAGATCCTCAACCGACTGCCAGGGAAGTTCAAATTCCAACAGGATAATGCATCACACCTCTACTAATCTAAGAAAATCGAGGGAAAATATGTCACTTGCTCGACACCCACTAACCTAAGTCATCCAACTGTCATCTTTTTCTAGGAACTGGCCCAGTGTTTGAATTTTGGTGGTAAAGAAAGGTTAATTCGAGCGTCTCTACTAAGCTAAGAAAATGCCGTGAAAGGAAGGACACTTGTACTACCTCCACTAACCTAACTCATCTGACCGCAACCTCATCCTAGGAACTGGCGCCAACTTTGAAGTTTGGCGGGTTGATAGGTCAATTGGGGTACCTCTGCTACCTTAAGAAAGAAAGGACACTTGGACTACCCCCACTAACCTAAGTCACCAGACCACCACCTCCTCCTAGGGATTTGTGGGAGAAGAACTCAGCCTGCACTGGGCTGGTGGAAAGAGGAAGGTGTGTATTTTATTTATTTTGGAACACTTTAGTTAGGGATAGAGTATATTTATTACACTAATACAAAACAAAAGCTCTGACATGCTTGGGGTCACGTCACACAGCCTACAGACATGTGAACCACTAAAAGACTCTGCAAACGTGCTTGCTAATTCTCAACTTTCGAAATCATGCATTAGTCCTTATTTAGACAACTTGAGGCACGACCACCATCCGGTGTGCTCGCCACAAAATCCAGAGCCCAACTGACCTAGTACACAGCACCACCACCACCAGAGTCCACTCTCATCCCTCTCATCTGTTCGATCACTTTCTCTCTATTGCCATTCCAACAGGACACCTGTGATGCCCGGATACCGACACCACAGATCATGGTGTTCCCCTGCTTGTGACTTGTGTATGAAGCCCATAATGACATTACAGATCGTGCTGTTTCACTGCACATGACGTGTGTGTGTGTATGTGTGTGTGTGACTCAGACAAGCGCTGTTAGTCAATATTATGTGGTTATCAATAGCACGGCATTACTTGGATGAGATGGAAGAGACACCGCCAGTGTACTGTAATAACAAGCATCAAAGTGGAATTCTCACAGGAACCACAGTACACGCCAGTTAGTGTTCGAATGTGGATCTGTCATGCATTATATCCAGAGTGATGTTGAGATTTGGATCCACGATATGCCATGTGCAGGATACAGTTTGAAGGTGGATCCGCCATGCTTAATATACGGATTCGTGTTGGGATGCAGGTTCACAATATGCAGCACATGGGGTAGGGTTTGAAGGTGGATCCACCACATGCAATGTACGAAGCAGTGTTGGGATGCAGATCCACAATATACCACATCCGAGTTAGCATTCAAGTGTGGATCTGCTGTGGACTATATATCTGGACCTATACTGAGAGCTGGATCCACCACACGTCACATCTGCCATAGGGTTCGTGGGTGGACCACCACATGTTATGTTCGCACGTGTACTCTATGTTCGAAATTTGGTGCATCAACAGTGGGGACTGGGTCCTGGGAGCTGTCTGCAGGCATGCAAATACACAGGCATACAGAAAACAGAGCAAACACTCTCCAAATGTGGAGATGACTGGATACAGTAGAGTACAGTGCAATATTACGCTTCCTGATCGGTGCATTTGGGCTCGGTGTTGGTGGCTGTGCTACATTTACAAGCAATTTTAGAACACAGAATGAGAGGTTATGTCATGATTGCATGGATAGATCTGACATAAAATCGATATAACTGCGAAAAATGACGAGGGAATAGGTATAAATTGACCAAACAGTAAATATTATGTGGTAACCAACAGTGCATCAATACATGGATGGGATGGAAGAGGCACCGCCAGTGTACTGTAATAATAAGCATCAATGTGTAATTATCCCAGGACCCACAGTACACGCAAGTTAGCATTCGAATGCGGATCCGTTGTGCGTTATATCTGGAGTGATGTTGGGATGCGGATCCACGATATGTTGTACACATGATAGGGTTTGAACGTGGATTCGCCATATGCAATGTACGAAACGGTGTTGGGATGCAGATCCACAATCTACCACATCTGAGTTAACATTCAAGTGTAGATCTGCCATTAATTATATATCCGGACCTATGTTCGGAGGTGGATCCACCACATGTCACATCTGTGATAGGGTTCGCAGGTGGACCAACCACGTGTTACTTTCGGACATGCATGTTCGAAATTTGGTCCACCAGCAGAGGGGACTGGGTTCTGGGAGCCGTCTGCAGGCATGCATATACACAGACATACAGGGAACAGAGCAAACGCTCTCCAAATGAGGAGATGACTGGATACAGTAGAGTACAGTGCTATATTACGCTTCCCTATCAGTGCATTTGGGCTAGGTGTTGGCAGCTGTACAACATTTACAAACAATTTTAGAACACAGAACGAGAGGTAATGTCATGATCGCATGGATAGATCTGACATAAAGTCGATAGAATTGCGAAAAATGATGAGGGAATAGGTATAAATTGACCGAACATACATCGAAATGCAGGGAAATTGAGGAAGTACTTTCGTATCTTCTGGTTAGAGCCGAAAAATTTGTGCATGGGAACAAGTATGTGGCAAAAAGAGGAATCCGAGTAAACGTCGACATCGAAAGGAAGGGAATCAGGGAGGCAGTCAATTTTTTTCCATCGAGGCAGCGTTATACCATATGTCTATTGATGTACGAGCGATACATGTGAGTTGACTACTGTGTTTGATGCTTTACAGGAGGACTTAGAACCATTTACCTCTAAACTACCTGCATCTGCGTTGAAGGACAACAGAGAGTGGACGATGTGATCGATTGAGATGGAGCTGCAATGAGGTACGATTTAATGCTTGACTGATGTATCCTTGAGAATGAGGAGATGCTGCAGGTCAATTTTTCCACTGTTCTGATCGGATGCATCAGTCGTGTGACATAGTTTGCATTCTACTTATATATAGCCACGTGTTCTGTATGTGGTTTAAAGCACTGTCTACTTGCGATTATCATCAGAGGTCATCAGAGGACTTGCATTTCATGTGTGATGAAACTTGGCACATTCCTATAAACGAGCTTTGATTTATGCTATGTACTCCATTCCCCATGTCGCATCTTGGATGTAAAATTGGGCTTCAGCGTCATAACTAAGTTAGCGATAGGTGCTTGTGAGGCGGTGCAATCCCCATGTACACATTTGCCTGACAGATGTGCTGTTTACAGAGCTAATGACGAAATTACTTGTAATTTTCACATGTCGGAATCTGCTGCTATGCGTTTACCCATTTCATTGTAGGAAGTATCCCCTGCTACTAACAATCATTCTGTATATATCTGATGCAGGCATCGTATAATTTCTGGACCATGGTCGGATGTGAACATTGGACACTACATGTCTCCGGAAAGCTATATTGTGCTCATATCACACAGAGCAAATGTTTTACGGAAGTAGTTTTTTCGTTTTCTGTTCGATAACATAGTTTATCGTGGAGAAACCGGGAAGATGGATGTATGTCATGCACTTGAAATATATTTCTTACATTGGAATATTAATAGCGCTATATTCCATACAACTGATAGGTTGAAAAATCAGACGATCTAACATTATAACCCGTTATAAGTGCAGAATGTTGTAGCCTTAGGAGTGAATGTGTTTATGTTCTCTGGTACCGATACCTTCCAGGTATCGATCCTAGACTCTAGAACAATACTTTAGAGTTGATAGCTTCGTTCATCTACATAGAAATGCGTCGAACTCCAGCCTTCTGGATCTCCGTCACGCATAAAAATCAGTCGTTTATTGTTCTTCTTAACCGTCTGCTATTACATCACAACACTTGGAAATCTGTTACTATACATCGATAAGGAGTTCTAAGCTCCTCGACATTGGCGCACCTCGACATATCTCATGCACTTGGATGGGTGAGGACTCGGAAAGCTCCATTCATTCACGAGACGTGGAGTATAGCGGCCTTCTTTGGGAAGGTTGCAGATTAATTCGGTAACGGTGCAGCATGGCGGGTTGGTCAATGACATTGTGAGGAGGGTCTCTCACTCTCTAATTTTACCCAAGACAGCAGGAATGCTCTGTGTCTCCCATACGCATAGAGACAGATCGTAAATAAATCACTATGCTCGAGGTGTTAGAAGTATGTGGAGCACTGTCTAATATACTTTGATGATTTATGTGTTCGACAATTAACACTGAATGGGCATACTGCACAGTCATCTATCCATGTTGGCAATGATACTCGCAAAGTGGAGAAGGGGTGGTTTAACTATGATACTGACATTGGGGAAACATGTTGTCACATCATCGGCCGATGTTGAAGTTACCGTAAAACTCCTAAAATTGTTTGCGCTATCAACTGTGATGCTTATTATTACAAAACACTGGCGGTGTCTTTTCCATCCCATCCATGTATTGGTGCGCTGTTGGTTACCACATAATTATAAGTAGTCTGTCATTTGTTTATTTCCTTCAAATAGTGTTTATACATTACTGACTGTACAGTTAGCCTTCTGCCATCGAGCAGTGTGTCAGCATTGCACAAGTAGCAGCATTACGGCATTTACTAGGCAGTCTTGTATTTTAATAACAGTTTAAATTTTGTGTCGAATTGTTTGTGCTATCTGTAGATTAGTTCAGACATTCTTTGTACAACAGTATTTAGCATGGATAGGGACTGCAACTGCTGTGTTCGGATGCGGGCTGAGTTGGCATCCCTTTGCTCCCAGCTTCAGACAGTGTTGGCTTCAGTAACACAGTTTGAGGCTGTTTCCAATGGGCATCACTGTGGGGGTCCGGACGGGGGTTTGTTGGGGACGGCCAGCTCGTCCCACGCATCCCACGATCGGACTACGGCTGTGGCTGCCCGGGATACTGCTCACATTGAGGCTGACCCCTCACCTGTGGTAGAGTGGGAGGTCGTCTCGAGGTGTGGCAGGGGGCGAAAGACATTCCGGAGGGCTGAACGGAAGGCCTCTCCAGTTTGTATGACAAACCAGTTTCAGGTTCTGTGTCCGGCTGATACTGATCTTCGGCCAGACATGGCTGTTTGTCCTGTTCCAGAAGTTGCCCCTCAGTCTGCAAGATCCAGGAGGTCGCAGAAGGTAGGCTTACTGGTAGTTGGGAGCTCCAACGTCAGGCGCATAATGGGGCCCCTTAGGGATATGGCTGCAAGGGAGGGGAATAAAACCAATGTGCACTCCCTGTGCATACCGGGGGGAGTCATTCCAGATGTGGAAAGGGTCCTTCCGGATGCCATGAAGAGAACAGGGTGCACCCATCTGTAGGTGGTCACTCATGTCGGCACCCATGATGTGTGTCGCTATGGATCAGAGGAAATCGTCTCTGGCTTCCGGCGGCTATCTGATTTGGTGCAGACTGCCAGTCTCGCTAGCAGGATGAAAGCAGAGCTCACCATCTGCAGCATCGTCGAAAGGACTGACTGCGGACCTTTGGTACAGAGCCGACTGGAGGGTCTGAATCAGAGGCTGAGACGGTTCTGCGACCGTGTGGGCTGCAGATTCCTTGACTTGCGTCATAGGGTGGTGGGATTTCGGGTTCCGCTGGATAGGTCAGGAGTCCACTACACACAGCAGGCGGCTACACGGGTAGCAGGGTTTGTGTGGCGTGGACTGGGCGGTTTTTTAGGTTAGATGGCCTCGGGCAAGTACAGAAAGGGCAACAGCCTCAAAGAGTGCGGGGCAAAGTCAGGACATGCGGGGACCAAGCAGCAATCGGTATTGTAATTGTAAACTGTAGAAGCTGCATTGGTAAAGTACCGGAAATTCAAGCGCTGATAGAAAGCACCGAGGCTGAAATCGTTATAGGTTCTGAAAGCTTCCTGAAGCCAGAGATAAATTCTGCCGAAATTTTTACAAAGACACAGATGGTGTTTAGAAAGGACAGACTGCATGCAACCGGTGGTGGCGTGTTTGTCGCTGTTAGTAGTAGTTTATCCAGTAGTGAAATAGAAGTGGATAGTTCCTGTGAATTATTATGGGTGGAGGTTATACTCAACAACCGACCTAGGTTAATAATTGGCTCCTTTTAACGACCTCCCGACTCAGCATTATTAGTGGCAGAACAACTGAGAGAAAGTCTGGAATATATTTCACATAAATTTTCTCAGCATGTTATAGTCTTAGGTGGAGATTTCAATTTACCAGATGTAGACTGGGACACTCAGATGTTTAGGATGGGTGATAGGGAGAGACAATCGAGGGCCATTATACTGAGTGCACTATCTGAAAATTACCTCGAGCAATTAAACAGAGATCCGAGTCGTGGAGATAACATCTTGGACCTACGGCGAGATAATCGAGTGACATTATACTGAGTGCACTATCTGAAAATTACCTCGAGCAATTAAACAGATAACCGTGTCGTGGAGATAACATCTTGGACCTACAGAAGGCCGTTGCAGCATCCCTGAATTTGGAAGAAAATAGGAATATAAAAAAAGGGAGTAAAGTTTATCTGTTTAGCAAGGGTAATAGGAGGCAGGTTTCAGACTACCTAACAGAGCGACACGAAAATTTCTGTTCCGACACTGACAACGTTGAGTGTTTATGGAAAAAGTCTAAGGCAATCGTAAAATGCGTTTTAGACAGGTACGTGTCGAGTAAAACTGTGAGGGATGGGAAAAACCCACCACGGTTCAACAACAAAGTTAGGAAGCTACTACGAAAGCAAAGAGAGCTTCACTGCAAATTTAAAAGCAGCCGAAACCTCTCAGACAAACAGAAGCTAAACGATATCAAAGTTAACGTATGCATGAAGCGTTCAGTGAATTCGAAAGTAAAACTACATGTACCGACTTTACAGAAAATCCTAGAAAGTTCTGGTCTTACGTTAAAGCAGTAAGTGAATCGAAACAGTATATCCAGACACTCTGCGATGATAATGGCATTGCAACATAGGATGACACGCGTAAAGCTGAAATACTAAACACCTTTTTCCAAAGCTGTTTCACAGAGGAAGAACGCACTGCAGTTCCTTCTCTAAATCCTCTATTCCAAGGAATAGAAAAGCAACTGAAATCCCTCAACAGAGGAAAGTCCACTGGACCTGATGGGATACAAATTCGATTCTACACAGAGTACGTGAAAGAACTTGCCCCCCTTCTAACAGTCGTGTACCGCAAGTCTCTAGAGGAACAGAAGGTTCCAAATGATTGGAAAAGAGCACAGGTAGTCCCAGTTTTAAGGAAGGGTAGTCGAGCAGATGCGCAAAACTATAGCCCTATATCTCTGACATTGATCTGTTGTAGAATTTTAGAACATGTTTTTTGCTCGCGTATCATGTCATTTCTGGAAACCCAGAATCTACTCTGTAGGAATCAACATGGATTCCAGAAACAGCGATCGTGTGAGACCCAACTCGCTTTATTTGTTCATGAGACCCAGAAAATATTAGATACAGGCTCCGAGGTATATGCCATTTTCCTTGAATTCCGGAAGGCGTTCGATACAATTCCGCACTGTCGCCTGATAAACAAAGTAAGAGCCTATGGAATATCAGACCAGCTGTGCGCCTGGATTGAAGAGTTTTTAGCAAACAGAACACAGCATGTTGTTCTCAATGGAGAGACGTCTACATACTTTAAAGTAACCTCTGGCGTGCCACAGGGGAGTGTTATGGGACCATTGCTTTTCACAATATATATAAATGACCTAGTAGATAGTGTCGAAGTTTCATACGGCTTTTCACGGATGATGCTGTAGTGTACAGAGAAGTTGCAGCATTAGAAAATTGCAGCGAAATGCAGGAAGATCTGCAGCGGATAGGTACTTGGTGCAGGGAGTGGCAACTGACCCTTAACATAGACAAATTTAATGTATTGCGAATACATAGAAAGAAGGATCCTTTATTGTATGATTATATGATAGCGGAACGAACGCTGGTAGCAGTTAATTCCGTAAAATATTTGGGAGTATGCGTAGGGAACGATTTGAAGTGGAATGATCATATAAAATTAATTGTTGGTAAGACGGGTGCCAGGCTGATATTCATTGGGAGAGTCCTTCGAAAATGTAGTCCATCAACAAAGGAGGTGGCTTACAAAACACTCGTTCGACCTATACTTGAGTATTGACCATCAGTGTGGGATCCGTACCAGGTCGGGTTGACAGAGGAAATAGAGAAGATCCAAAGAAGAGCGGCCCGTTTCGCCACAGGGTTATTTGGTAAGCGAGATAGTATTACGGAGATTTTTACCAAACTCAAGTGGCAGACTCTGCTAGAGAAGCGCTATGCATCGCGGTATAGCTTGCTGTCCAGGTTTCAAGTGGGTGCGTTTCAGGATGAGGTATCGAATATATTGCTTCCCCTACTTATACCTCCCAAGGAGACCACGAACGTAAAATTAGAGAGATTAGGGAGGTAATGACATTGGCACGTAAAGTGCCCTCCGCCACACACCGTTGGGTGGCTTATGGAGTATAAATGTAGATGTAGATGTAGACTGACAGCGCTTGTCTGAGTTGGGGAATGAGTTTTGTGGATGGGTTGCTAGTAGTGAAACAGTGCTCGCGCACATGGCTGCAATATGAGGAATCAGTCGAAGCAAAACGTAGACTTATCAGCTACTCCATCAGTGTGAGAGACGAGCCGAAATGTATAGCTTGTGAATCACCTTCGGACTGTAGTTTGGAGACTGTGCACAATGCGAGCAAACTCTTCCGGTTTCCTTATGTTGTAACTGTCTTTTATATCAAATCAGCCGATGTGTGGCATGTTATGGTATCCGCCGTAAGAAAACGATTAACATCGTGTAACGTCTAGTTTCCTGCAAAAGGCCGTGGATCAGTCATTCTTAATGTCAGTTTAGAACCTGGCACAGGACTCAAAGATGTGGCAGAAAAACGAAATGTTTGGTCTTGTACAAAGTGTGTTACAAAACAGTGTTGCAAACAACTAAATAGGACCAGAGGGAGCGTCTTTTGCGACTTAGTATAGTCTGCGGGATACAATCATACGTCTACAGTATAGGGGATCAAACTTTAAGGTGGCTTCTGCAGTGCCTATATATTTAGTAGGATCGTGCCGCACTGGCAGCAGTAGCAGTAGCAGTTTCAGGTGAAAGTGACGTAGGTACACTCGCTGGAGCTGAACTATTCTTCGGCGTGATTGGCATGATTAAACCGCAAATCGAAAAGCATTAACTTCATTTCATAATAATTCTTCAGCTGCTTAGGTTTATTCATTTTAATTTTCATGTTATACACGGTGGAGAAAATCAGTACTCAAATATTGTTAAAATAATGCATGAGGTCGACATATTTCATACCTGTATTACTTGCCTCTTTCCTGCGTTAAACAACACCCGTTCTCGAACAAGATATCAAAACACGCTGGGCTAACGTGACGCGTCCTCCTTACTTTTCCCACGCCAACAAAAAAATGGTTCAAATGGCTCTGAGCCCTATGGGACTTAACATCTGAGGTCATCAGTCCCCTAGAACTTAGAACTACTTAAACCTAACTAACCTAAGGACATCACGCACATCCATGCCCGAGGCGGGATTCGAACCTGCGACCGTAGCGGTCGCGCGGTTCCGGACTGAAGCGCATACAACCGCTCGACCACTACGGCCGGCTCGCGCCAACAACACCCAGCCTATAGGAGGACTCTGGTCTTCACTTCACTGCACGGAATTTCGCGCTAGGACAGTAAGCTGCTGCAGTGGGGCACAGCGGATGAACAACCAGTCCACGCCGAAAGTTTAAAAACTGTACACTGCCTACAATCAGAATTATTTGTCCCAAATTTTCGAGCGGAGTCGATTGCTGTGACTAAAATCTTGCAGGTGTGATTTTTTCTCCTTATAATATGAAGTCAAATAGGCGATCTTCAATTTAAATGAATTTGGGAGAGCAGAAAACGTATCCGCCCCCGCCCTCCCCCCTTCTGAACTTTGAAGTGGGAAGGGTGGACGAATGCCCCATCCATTCCCAACCGCTTGATACGGCGTTGCAGCCAGGTAAATGTGCTCGTTCACTAGCGGACCATACCAGCTGCAGACATCAAATCCGTTAACGACTCGTGACACCAACGACAAAAGATACAAGACAGAAATAAAAGCCGTTTGATGAATAAATAATAATAATAATAACAAAATAATAAATATTTCGCAAATTTAGGCGGAACGATTGAAATAAATGGCATTCTTCCCCCTCCCCCCCCCCCAATCCGTTTTCCAGAGGCCTTTAAAACGTTCTAATAACCATAGAAAGAAGGCTAGTGAACAGAAGTCACGATCTTAGGTCGAAGTAAATTAATGATAATGGTGAGTGCGCCTTTCGATTTTATATTGTGTAAATCATGGTTTTGTCAAAATGGTTTTATTATGTTGCTATGCTAGATCTGAAATCAACTCCATGAAACATGTTACTTCTCAGATTTTCGGACAAATGCAATTCAGGCCAAGCATTTCTTCGATTCGCTATTACTTATAAATTACGCTAAACCGATACATTCGGCACGGATTTTAGCAAATTATTTTCAGAATCGATTTTTACTCTGCAGCGATATTTTATGTATCATGCTATGACTCTTATTAAAATCAAAGACATCTGTTGTACAATAACAGTTGATGTGCATTAAAAGTTGATTTGCGCCTGTTGAGGAATTGAATCGTGGTCTTTCGCTAGCTGATCCATTCTCTGGACCCACTCCACCTGTGCAACACACACACTAAGTCGAACGTGAAACGAAGTTAGAGAGGTGAACATACATGATGCGCTATACGTAACGTACAGTAAAATGCAGACTAAGGGCGGTCACTTGTGACGTGAAGGATTGTAACCTATGATGTTCAACGTCATTAGCAAGTCCTTCTTAGAAACTTCAAATCATTAGGAGCTGAAACAAAACAGGATTGTCATTAACACCGAAATTACTTTTGTACGTGCTCATAGTGCTACTAAAGCATAACACACCATCGCAGCAATAATAAATCTCCCAAGCTCCCTTTCAGTTTTGATTCTTTATAATCTTTCTCGATCGCGTTATACAAACTTATTTACGTATTAAGATTTCCAGTAGAACACTAAAAAGCCCATCGCTGGACAGACTTAAATATTCAGCATATATGCCACTAGTTAACCATAGTACGCTAGCAACAATTCTTGGAAAGCGACACTCAGGCTGCTATGTATTGAATTTTGCAGGCCTTTGTGACCTAGCGGTTCTAGGCGCTTCAGTCCGGAACCGTGCTGCTGCTACTGTCGCAGGTTCGAATCCTGCCTCGGGCATGGATGTGTGTGATGTCCTTAGGTTAGTTACGTTTAAGTAGTCCTAATTCTAGGAGACTAAATAAATGTCGTGTGACTAGGGCCTCCCGTTAGGTAGAGCGTTCGCCGTGTGCAAGTCTTTCGATTTGAAGCCACTTCGGCAACTTGCGCGGACTGATGACCTCAGATGTTAAGTCCCATAGTGCTTCGAGCCATGTGAACCATTTCCTGCATTTTGTCCTGTAAGCTATTTCTGATTTAGTGACGATCGTTATATTTGTCTACAGCGTAAGCATAATACACGGCACGTGAAATCAAGCACTAGCAAAAATCTCTGGCACATACGCTGTCGTGTGTTGGCAGCAGTGCATAAACCACAGAAATCGTATTAGTTGCTGCGCATCTGTTGGAAGAGCGTCTCGTTCTTTCTGTTTTGTGTGAAGCTTCAAGAATGGCACAGTTTGCGTTCTGTCTCACGTTATTCGCTGCGTTATGTGAGTAAAATCAAATAAAAGAAAGGATACGGATTTTTCACTATAATGGATGACTAATAGTTTCTTAAATGTTAATAACCAAACGCGTTTGCATTATTCGTGTACGTAACATTTAAGCTGTGAAATAAAATTACTGTATGTCATGATTCACAATGTAAATAACGGTATTGTTTCAGCTGCTTATTTTTCAGGAAAAATATTTATTATATTTATCGTATGCGACTTTTAAGAACAAATTTTACCCTGAGAGTTTTCATATGCTGTTACATCTGTTAGTCTGTAGATTTGTGGATTACGCATAATATGAAAGTTGGTACTGTTCATCCACAAGTGCTTTGTGGAAAGCGTGCATGCGGATTCGTAAGTCACCTTCTTTCCTATATGCTAAGCTGTTCCGAGAAACCAGAAATTCAGAAATAAAGATCATGCGAGACATGGGTGATACAGTGTATCTGGAATACATACTGGTGAAATATATTAGAACCCTCATTCTTACGTATCTTAGAGGTGTATGTAGAAATATAACTCCACTCGTTTAATTTTAGTTATTTTACGATCAATTTGAAGCTGTGATAGGCTTGTTTGCGATGTTGATAGCAAAACTTTTCTTTCAACTCCACATCGCAGTCTATTTTGAATTACCAGAATGTTATTTAAGACAGTAAAACCGTCATAACTGCCATTATTCCAGAATGTTATGAGTGAATTGTTACCAATTATAACACAATAACGGTGAGCAAGTTTTAAAACAGCTACAAAGTGCATTCAGCTGTGGCGAACCTTAACAGCGCTATTAAATTTTAGTAGCGAGGATTAGATTTTTCAGTAACAGTGCTTCTAACAAAGACAAAGTAATCTGTAGGAATTCTTACAATAATTTATGATAGTGCTCTGTAAGCACAGTTGTACATGACATTCTTTTCTATTAACCTCCTTCTTTGATATTTCCAATAACAGTGTAACAGGCAAAACCCAGAAATGTTCATGACTGTCATTGCTTTTACACATCACAGAAATCAGAACTTGTTGGTATCACAGCCTTAGAATTTCAATTTCAGAGATGAACATGGTTATGACATGGTTGAATATAACACCTAAAATGATCATATAACAAAAGACACCATTTCTCAGGAAGTAGATAGAATATTCCATTCACCTTTTCATTTGCATCAAGTACTCCAACCTCATTTGTTAATGACAGCATTACAATACAGTTTCCAAATGCTTCAGTAGACGTCTTTGCAAATGCCTCACAATCCTCAATACTGAGGTGATAATAAAGCATACTGGTATATTGGTATGTAAAACACCACATTGTATTCAGAGATTTGGTTTACTTTATATAAAGACGTATGTCCTAAATTTTTTATCAGAATACTGTACGTAATGTGAGTCTGCTTCCAATACAAATTTCTTTACAGCCATTATTCACACACTCATTGAAGCTACAAGTGAAGAAATCCCAAAACTAGAAACATCAGATGACGATAACTCAAACAATATCATTCAACTTTTTATGTGAGTATTTTGAGTTATTAGTATCTGTAGACTGTGAGGCCACTTTCTTAGATAAATTCCGACAAAACATTCTTCCTTGGTGTGTTTCGTTTCAGGTATCCAAAGATCCCCAATGAACCTTGCGATTCTGAGTTAAAAATATGTGGAATATACATGTGTTTCTACCAACACTGAAAGACCTAAGTCGAAACAAGGCCCTGGGAGTAGACAGCATTCCATTAGAACTACTGACAGCCTTGGGAGAGCCAGTCCTGACAAAACTCTACCATCTGGTGAGCAAGATGTATGAGACAGGCGAAATTCCCTCAGACTTCAAAAAGAATATAATAATTCCAATCCCAAAGAAAGCAGGTGTTGACAGATATGAAAATTACCGAACTATCAGTTTAATAAGTCACAGCTGCAAAATACTAACGGGAATTCTTTACAGACGAATGGAAAAACTGGTAGAAGCCGACCTTGGGGAGGATCAGTTTGGATTTCGTAGAAATGTTGGAACACGTGAGGTAATACTGACCTTACGACTTATCTTAGAAGAAAGATTAAGGAAAGGCAAACCTACGTTTCTGGCATTTTTAGACTTAGAGAAAGCTTTTGACAATGTTGACTTGAATACTCTCTTTCAAATTCTGAAGGTGGCAGGGGTAAAATACGGGGAGCAAAAGGCTATTTACAATTTGTACAGAAAGCAGATGGTAGTTATAAGAGTCGAGGGACATCAAAGGGAAGCAGTGGTTGGGAAGGGAGTGAGACAGGGTTGTAGCCTCTCCCCAATGTTATTCAATCTGTATATTGACCAAGCATCAAAGGAAACAAAAGAAAAGTTCAGAGTAGGTATTAAAATTCATGGAGAAGAAATAAAAACTTTGAGGTTTGCCAATGACGTTGTAATTCTGTCAGAGACAGCAAAGAACTTGGAAGAGCAGTTGAATGGAATGGATAATGTCTTGAAAGGAGGATATAGGATAAACAGGAACCAAAGCAAAATGAGGATAATGGAATGTATTCGAATTGAGTCAGGTGATGCTGACGGAATTAGATTAGGAAATGAGACACTTAAAGTAGTAAAGGAGTTTTGCTATTTGGGGGCAAAATAATGGATGACGGTCGAAGTAGAGAGGATATAAAATGTGGACTGGCAATGGCAAGAAAAGCGTTTCTGAAGAAGAGAAATTTGTTAACATTGACTATAGATTTAAGTGGCAGGAAGTCGTTTGTGAAAGTATTTGTATGGAGTGTAGACATGTATGGCAGTGAAACGTGGACGATAAATAGTTTAGACGAGAAGAGAATAGAAGCTTTCGAATTGTGGTGGTACAGAAGAATGCTGAAGATTAGATGAGTAGATCACATAACTAATGAGGAGGTACTGAATAGAATTGGGGAGAAGAGGAGCTTGTGGCACAACTTGACTAGAAGAAGGGATGGGTTGGTAGCACATGTTCTGAGGCGTCAAGGGATCACCAATTTAGTACTGGAGGGCATCGTGGGGGGTAAAAATCATAGAGGGAGACCAAGAGATTAATACACTAAGCAGATTGAGAAGGATGTGGGCTGCAGTAGGTACTGGGAGATGAAAAAGCTTGCACAGGATAGAGTAACATGGGGAGCTGCATCAAATCAGTCTCAGGACTGAAGACCACAACAAGAAGCTTTAGTCCTAAATTGTTCAATTGGTAATGACTGAATATCCTTAGGTAGAGCATTAAAAACTTTTATTGCCACCACTGGGAAACTGTTCTGCATGTAGTTAATTTGCATCTTGGTCTTTTTATACTGTCTTTACGGTGAGTGCTGTGTTGATGAACTTTATTTCTCTTTCTGTATATCTCATGATTTGTCTTTGTGTGAACTAAGAAATTTAAAATTTATTATCTGAAAACAGAGTGCCT
Organism: Schistocerca serialis cubense; assembly: GCF_023864345.2. Taxonomy (NCBI): domain Eukaryota; kingdom Metazoa; phylum Arthropoda; class Insecta; order Orthoptera; family Acrididae; genus Schistocerca; species Schistocerca serialis. The sequence goes on from NC_064640.1 coordinate 532,264,742, forward strand.
ATTCTAGAAAAAATTCGTTTTACTTGAGTCAATGATCCTCATTTTTTTCTTTAGTAATAACGCTCATTCTTGCAGTCGGCAGAATGGCTCCACAGTAACAGCCCATAGCTGAAGTGGCCATGGAACATTGCATAGTACACTGTTAGTAGGTACTGCTGTGAAAATGCACTTTTTAGTTTCGTCAAAAGTTAAAGAACCCACAAGAGTTTGAAACGTAAATGTTCCATGTGCTGTTGCCAGATTAACTTGGTATCAAAGAAAAAACCCAGAAGCCTAACAGCTGCTGTGTCACCCAGTGCTCCAGTATCACTTAGTGTGCATATCAGCCTCAGCATTTTGTCTTCATTAATTTTCATCTTGTTCATGATGAACCAGGCCTTGTCCTTATTGAGAAGGACATCTACTTGATGAACAGCTTGAAATATGTTCCCCCCTTTTGAGGATGAAGTCATGTCATCTGCAAACTGCAAGGTGTGTCCATTGGAGCCTATGTTGTTAATGACAATTGGGAACAACTTGGGTGCTGTTATGAAACAGTGAAGAGGGGGACTTCATTGTAGTCAAACTAGAGCAGAAAACTGAGATGAGAGGTCACTAATATGATGCTCAAGTCTTTGAAATGTATGATGATGGCTATGAAGTAAAATATTTTGTTAGTGTTATTTCTACTACAAAACTTGAAACTTAAGGAAAAGAAGAAACCTTCTATTGCTTGAAATTAAATATTTGCCATACTACCTAATCCAATACATGGCACTAACGTTTACTACGAAAATATGATTTGTTTCTGGATTGATGTCACTAAGTTCATTGTGCACAAGTTTTGTTATTTCCATAATTTTTTTAGATTTATGTACATATAAAGGTATATTTAGAATTGTTAGTAATGTTATCACAATAACTTTTTTATTTAGGTCCCTGTAATTAATTTGCTTAGCCAACAAAATGTATTGTCAAAGATATTTTCTAGTTCTGTAAAGCTTATGTTTTCCTCCATATTCATGAATAAAAGTTACATAACAACTAGAACCAAGATGCAACTACCTTTACTAAAAGCCTTAAGTATAGCTTATCACTGTAAATTATCTCCAAATGTACAAAATGATGATGATGATTATTAATATTAAATCACTTACAACCAGAAAATTCATTGACATGTTGCAACCTACATGAATGTTCTTTGGGCCTTCAAAAAATATTCTCAGGGCCTGGAGCTTGCTTGCTCTTTCATCTTTCTCACCATCTCCTTCGCAGACAAAGGCCAAGCTTTCGCTTTATATAATATAAACAGTACCTCAGTACTGTCAGTAGTGCAGTATACACAGTTATTTGCAACTTGTTTGATAAGTAACAAATAAGTAAAGTTTGGCGTATCAAATAACTACCGATACATCTGAAGTCCATTTCATGTGTACCTGAAACACAAAAGTTGCAACAGATACACTTCCAGTCTCTATGTTGCACAGATTGCATCTATTTCATGTCTGTTGAGCACTATTAGTTTAAAATTAACCAAACATTGTAAAATTGTGGACTACTTCCTAACAACATAAATAATCTCTTTTCCTCGCTTCCATTAGCACACACACTTGACCAAACATACTCTCCATATTGCTGTGATATTTTTAGTTTGCATTCATGGTATTGCTCACATCTGTTTCTGGTGATATGTGTGTGTGTGTTTGCTACATTAAATTGTGTAGTAACAAAATAAATGGAAATCTACTATATATTTCAGTCATACCACTGCAAATGAGACAGATTATGAAATAAATTTGAAACGCCAGTATTAACAAAAAGCTATAGGAAAACCAATTCCCTGCAGTACTTCATACTGTTGTGGAACCAGAAACTCCAATTAGTTGTTACAGCACACTTCATCTTCGTCTACTGATGAGAAAGATCTTTATGACACCCTGGATTGGGAGGGGGTATATTAACTGAAAATGGTAATTCTATATCTTTGATTCATTTTCAGCTTTTTAATTTGTGTGATAATGTGGTCATGGTATGTCTTGTACTGAATACTTACAAAATTTAAATTTTACACAATGTTGTTTTTGAAGGAATTTTATGTGAATATATCTTCTTTCTTGCACAATGACCTTGTGAGAGCATACATATGAAACATTTTACTAATTTCATGTAGTGAAGTGGCAATACTGAAGAAAACTTTATTCTCTTGTTGACAGCAAAGCAAGGATATTCTTATTTGTGTCTGACAGTACGAGTTAAATAGAATAAAAAAGTTTACCATATGTCAACGAAAATAATCAGTTTTTTAACGTATAATGTAACTGGATCGATAAAAATCTAATCACCAAGTGGCAGCAAGAGAATACCTACATAACAAGGTGAAGGAAATCTGTAAGCTTTCAGAGCCAGTTGCTCCTCCGTCTGGCAGAAGGGTGTAAGGGTGATGAAGAGGGATGAAGGAAAAGGACTGGAAAGGTTTAGGAAATTTGGAGCATATGGAAAAGTTGCCCAGAACCAAAGTTCATTGGTGATGTATGGAGTGGGATGAGAAGAAAAGACTGGTTGTTAGGGACTGCACCAGGTGATATTTGAAAACCTAAGAGCTTGGAGCTGGAAGATGGGATAATAGGCAACAGAGAGATTAAGTACAAAGCTAAGTGAATTATTTGAGGTAAAGGTAAGGGGAGGCAGAAAAAAATAGTAGGTCAGAAAATAAAAATATAGAGATGTAAAAGGGAGTGAAGAAAGGAATAGTTATTGGCACTAAATGCTGAGACCAAATAAATAAGCATAAATTAAGTTCAAGTGGGTGCTAAGAATCGATGACATGTCACAATGTCAGTTCCAACCTATGAAATTCCGAGAAGCTAGTGTCTGTGGGGAACAATTCAGATGGCATGTGTGGTGAAACACACTCCCATATCATGACTGTTATGATGTAGTATCATTCTAGTCCTGAATGTATTAATCAGCTACTTCGACAAGGCTACAACTTCCTAAAATCTTACCCTGAAATTGGGTCAATTCTGCCTGATATTTTTCCCATCACACCTGCAATAGCTTTTCATCAGCCTCCCATCCACGCGCTCCACTCCCTCCAATCACTGCAGTCTTCTGGTCACACTTCATGATATTTCTGAACCTGTGTCCCTATGCTATGGCCCCTACCTCTGTCACCATCCCCAATGTAAGATTTGCCCCTTGCACCCTCTTACTACCACCCATACTACCTCTGCAACTGGTAAAAAATATACTATCAAAGGATATATCTGTGTTTCTGATATGACACAAGTAGTGTATCAACTGTTATGTTAACACTGTTCGACCTCTTACAGTGGTATGACTATCACCAATTTAACAGGCAAGATAAATGAACATAGACAGAGGGTTTACACCAATACATGATACTGAGCATGCTCTACATGACAGTTATGACCTCGGAGCCTCTTGTACCACACATTCCATTTACATTATTCTCCCAGACACTAGCTTCTCAGAGCTCTGCAGGTGGGGACTCGCATTACAGAATGACCTTGATTCTTGCCGCCCACCTGGTCTTAATTTACATTACTTTCTTTAGTCTCAGAATTTCTTGTCAGTAACTACTTGCATTTTTTCTTCACTCCCTTTTTGTTTTCTACAGCTTTTATTTTCTGACCTGTTCATTTTTTCCCTCTCTGCCATATCTACCACATACAACTCTCTTAGCTTTCTGCTCTTATTAACCCCTGCACAATATTTTGTCCATGTTCTCTGTTTTGCTTATTACCCTGTCTTCCATCTCCAAGCTCTTAGGTTTCTAATTTAGTCCAATGCAATCCCCAACAATCAGTCTTTCTTTCTCATCCCATTTGGTAAGTCTCCCCTGACATGGAGTTCTGGGTGACTTTTCGACACAATCCCCATTTTCTAAGCCTTGCCAAAGTTTGCAAATTTCCTTGAGATTTGTATATGTGTGTTCTCCTACTGCTGTTAAGTGACTATATTTCTTATCTATCCACTTACATTAAACTTTTCTATATGTAATGTGAATATTACCACTTAACTCCAAAGCAAAAATATCTTACAATTGAAAGTTTTCTGCTGTGAAAATTTTCTATTTGTTCTCTCAAAGGTTGCTTTTGTAATTTTTCATGAAGTGTCTTTCCATATAGGTCTTGTATGGAATACAATAATGGAGAGTGGTGCCTCAGAGAAGAAAGATGGTAATGTTACGTGAGACGTCACCGTATTTGGTCATAGCCTGTGAGGCAATTCGGAAAGAAGGAAGGATTGTATAGATTATTTTTAACCAGCCACTGTGAATAAAGGTGATTTGTATGCCAGTATTGTTAAAGGATTAAAAAGTATCATAAACTTTTTATCTAGGGTTTGTCTCAAAAACCACATTTTCATTAATTTTTGTAGCTCATGTTTACTCTGTGTGCATAAATTACCACAATGTGCATTAGTAGTGTCATCACAAGCAAAGACATATCATTTTGTTCCAAATTATGTCTCAGTTACTGAATAAAACTACAGACCTAAGAGTATTTGTCCGACCCCGCAGATTCTACTGATTCCTTTTGGAATGCTGTTAAGAGGAATTTACGCCATATTTTGCTCAGTTTTCTTTGATATGGTGTGAAATAAGTATAGCTTTTTTTACATAGCAGGATTATTCCATAACAATGTTGTAATCAGTTTTGCTGTATGCATTAATTCAAAAATAACTCTTAGTCAATAATAATAATGAAAATTTCAGTGGGGTAAAACAGTAGCTCACAATGATGCTGTGAAGTCATTTTCCAGTGATAACTGCAAATATTCTTTTGCTAGAAAAGAGAATATTCAGCAGTAACTAGTACACATGCTCTGCCTTTCACCTTAATTTTATTAGAAAGTGACAAATTTGTTTTCTGTGGCATCTGGTTGAAATTATTGTCAGCTATTATTTCCACCATTGTTTACTTTTCTTATTAAGCAGTGAAAGTTGGTATTGCAGATTTGGTAATTATGTATCTCCTTTAACATACATTGTGAATGAGACTAAGTTATTCCAGTCTCATCAGTCTTCTTTCTGTCAAGACACTTAGTTTTCAAAGCATTTTTATAGTTGTTAAAACACTCATTCAGATTTGATCAGTGTGTCTAATGAATGGAATGTCAAATACCTTTATGATAATAGAACAAAAGATTTGGTTTGTGGGTGCTATTTAGATGTAATGTAATGAAGAGAGTGTTTCTGTTGTTCTGATTACACTGACCAGCAACTGTATTAGTGATAGATATCATGTTGAATGAATAACACTTCTGTAGCCTTGGGAAATAATTAAGTGTGGGCTATAAGTAAGTTTTTTCATATCGTGTGTTAATTGTGTATGTGATACAAAAATGGCAAATCACAGGATCTCATTGCCTCTAATCATGGCTATGTCATTGATGCTAGCTGAGTATGGCATGCTTTCAGCAATGTCTTTAAGGCACTAAGCTCTCTAAAGGCTACTGTATCAGTTGTGTGATGTAATGTTCTCAGTTTGCGTAAAATAGCCACCTTCAAGGCGACATGCTATGATCAGAAAATCACAGTGTCTGGCTACCATCAGTTGGCTCTGATTTTAGCAATGAACTGATGTAATGCAACATATTTCTGAACACCTATACAGTTCAGAGCCATATCTGTACCATTCAGCACACACAGATATTTGCATTAGTGCTTCAAGACTTGAAGCCTGAAGGATGATAAAACTTAAGTAAAATACATATTACATCTCTATAAAAAATGCATCAGAAATCATTTGGAACTGAAGACAGTTTAAGCACGTACAGGTATCATAATTGCATAATGCTTACATAAGATGAGAGGGGAGTCCTGGTATGGTGGTCATTGTTATTCACTTGCAGATAATGTAAGGACTTGCTGGCAGTTTATGGTCACTCATTTGCTACATGTTTTGAAATTCACCACTCATTTTTCTCCTGAACTGTTTCAGATGGCATGGATGGAAACTCAACCTGGCACCACAGGGCACATTGCTTGTGCCATTTTGAACCCCTGTGTATTCTTGCTTGTAAATATGTTCATGCCTCGGCTGCTCCATGACCATTTGACATGGGATGTGCTCTCTCATAAGAAGATATGGAGCAAATTCATTCTCCATTAACCTAACTGTCTTGTGACAGCCATCCAAATGACATCACCATGTTCACAGCAAAGGATGATCCAGCAGTTACCAAGAAGCCATCTGTTCCAATTGGTAAATAGAGTATTACTAAAACCATTAGCGGTGTTACAAATACCAATAGTGTGGGAGAAGAACAGAGAGTAATGTTAATCACTAATCTTGTAATGAGCTGCATAGTGATAAGTATACTCCTGGTATATGTATTGTCACATTACAATGCAGCAGATGTGCTGTAATCACATAAACTGTTAGTGCAGATTACTGTTATAGCTGATATGTAAGTATATATTCAGAATATCATTTGCAGTCTGTTGTAGTGGAACGCTCCCAACATAAAAGTTCTGACTAAATTCACTTTGGTATATTGTCTCTAAAAGGGGATTTCCACATTATGGCTCAATCAATGGATGGACTTCTTGAAACATAGATAGGATATAGGATACTGTGCAGTGAATAAATTGTTAATCATATTGCACTATGTGATGTATGTTTCTGCAGACTACGCTGTAGGTTTTATTCCTTTATTTAATTTGTCACCACCTTTACTAAAGCTGTTTGGACACAGAGAAAAAAGAGAAAAGTATCAAGAGATTTATGATGTGCCTACATATGCTGACTACAGTGTGCCAAAGGTTTTGGGCATTAATTGCTGTATGAGGAGTTTGCTGCAAGAAAGCTTTTCCACTTTGATTGGAAATCTCAGTTACATCATATATATAGTCATTCTTTAACTCAGTGCAAGTAGACCCTTCAGATTGACTCAGTCTAGTCATTGACATGCTATATAGACCTTTTGTAGAACACTATACCATACAAGGGGCATTTGAAAAGTCCGTACAAAGTCCAATAGATGGCACCACCGGCACGTATCAAGGTCATGTTTAGTTAGTAGCAGCTTTGGAAAGAATGTACACCAAGTTTATGCTATATTGGTCTATTTCTTTGTGTTTGACATTCGTGTGAATCAAGGAAGTTGAGTGATTGTCAAAAAATGGATGAAAAAAAATTTCGTGTGGTGATTAAACATTACTTTATGAAAGGCAAAACGCCTCAGGAGACTAAAATGAAGCTTGATGAACATTACAGTGACTCTGCACCTTCGATTAGAACTGTTTATAAGGAGTTTGAAAATTTTTGGAGTGGCCATATGGGCACAAGTGATGCTGAACGTTGTGGACGCCCTGTGGAGGTTACGACTCCAGAAATCCTTCATAAAATCCATGAGATGATAATGGATGACAGAAGAGTTAAGGTGCATGGGATTGCTAGTGCTATGGGCATCTCAAATGAATGGGTACATAATATTTTGCATAAACATTGGGACATGAGAATGCTATCCACAAGATGAGTTCCGCCATTGCTCACACTTGACCAAAAATGGAATCGTGTGAAGTGTTGCAAGGATGGTTTGCAGCTTTTCAGGAAAAATCTGCAGGACTTTAAGCATAGTTTCGTCACTGTGGATGAAACATGTATACATTACTATACTCCTGAGGCCAAACAACAATCTAAACAATGGGTTACCAAGGTAGAATCTGCACCAAAAAGGGTGAAGACCATTCCTTCAGCCGGAAAGGTGTTGGCGACTGTCTTTTGGGATTCACAAACGATAATCATCATCGATTGTCTGGAAAAGGGTAAAACTATTTCAGGTGCATATTGTTCATCATTATTGGACCGTTTAAAAACTGAGCTGCAAGAACAACGCCGGTGATTGGACCGAAAAAAATGTCCTTTTCCATCACGACAATGCAGCAGCACACACCTCAGCAGTTGTGGTCGCAAAATTAATGGAAATAGGATTCCAACTTGTTTCACATCCCCACCCCCGTATTCTCCAGACTTGGCTCCCTTGGACCACTATGTGTTCCCCAATTTGAAGAAATGGCAAGTGGGACAAAGATTTCATTCAGACAAGGAGGTGATTGCAGCAACTAATAGCTATTTTGCAGACTAGGACAATTAATTTTATTCGGAAGGGATCAACAAATTAGAACAGTGTTGGACAAGTGTATAAGTCTAAAAGGAGACTATGTCAAAAAATAGAAAATGTTTACCCTAAACACGTAACTAGTTTTTATTTTGGACATACTTTTCAAATGCCCCTTGTATACAAAATAATAATGTGATCAAATTATTATTCTTATTATTATTATTATTATTATTATTTTTATTTTATTTTATTTTTTTTTTTTTTTTTGCAAGGCATTCAAAAATATTGATACAGAAATGTGATTCCATATTGATGAGTTTATGTAATATAAGTATATTCAATAGTTCAGTAATAGGCACACATAAATACTTAATCCACACTAAGTAAGCCAGCAATATGTAAAACACTGTTATTCTACGGGACAGAAAGAGTTCGCCAAACTCATTTTTTATGTTACTTTCAGATTTAATGTTTTACTTATGACCATTGTATTTGTGTCTGAAATAGTTTCAAAACTTTCATAAGAAAATATTTCTTCCCAAAATCTGTGACGAAAATTTAAAGTTCCTTCATCAGATGCCTACGGTATTACAGTTGATGATGAGATGTTAGCAATGGGAGCCAAAGTGCCTGAACTGAGCTGTTGGAGGAGCAAGGGCAGAATGTTTCCATTCTTTTACCATTTAAAATCCATCTCAATTTTTTTTAAAGGAATAAACTTCAGTACTAACTTTTGGTTTAGTACTAAATTCATTGTTGGCATGTTTTCTGAAATTCGTAAATCATTTTCTTAGTCTCCATTCCTTAGTAGGTCCATATTATTGCCTAAAAACCTCATGAGTATCTGGTTGCACAGTGAAAGTGGGATTAGAATCCTGAGATTCTTTAAACCCATTATATGTTAAATGTATACTACATACCATGTGTTACCCTAATTCTGGATTGAGACTATCCTCCAGAGAGCACAAAGTCAACCCAAAATATGATACAATAAGACATTTTGTTAGTCAAATCAAGGTACTGAAGCACAGAATCCAACCAATATATGATACCCTCCATATGGAGAAGACGTTCAGCCACAGACAGGCTCAATGAAAAAGACTGCCAAAATATTAAATCTCTTGGTTGAAGCCCTTTCTCTGCACACACATTCACACAAGCACAGTTCACAGAAACATGGCCACTGTCTCAGGGCGCCATAGGCCAACTGCCAGTTGGGCTTTAGCACCCTGAGACAACGGCCATATATCTGTGAGTTGTGCTTGTGTGAAAGTGCAGGAAAAGGACTTTTTACAGACCTTTTAATATTTTGTTAGCATTGTTCATTGTGCCTGTCTCTGACTCACTGCCTCCACAATACAGTGAGTAGCGATTTCTTCCTTCCATATTCTTGTTATTCTGCCATGCAGTTTTCATCATTAAGAAGATGGTACCACAAGACAGAATAAAGGCAAAGGCGGAAAGTAATTGATACTTTGTGTTTTACGGCCAGTGATGATATAGTTTCTTCTCAAGCTGAAGGTAGCAGCTATGAGTTTCTTCATAAGGTGGTGAATGTGGCATTTTCACCAATGGAATGTCATTCTTCTTTGATATAATGTTAATTATTTCATTTGACTGTTCACATTTCCTTTTTACATCTACAAGTATTATCATCACAATCACAGGAAATCCATATAAACAATTCCCTTGTAAATAATGGAGTAAAGGAGAGCACTCACAAACACACACACACACACACACACACACACACACACACACACACACACACACGTACACACCTGTGTCCCTACATTTTCTTGGCTGCAGACACAGCTGGCAGAATGAAACCACACCAGTGTGTGAGGGTTTTGTATGTATATTTGTACTCAAGCTTGACAAAAGAGTTATTCCAAAAGGAAGCAAGTTATATTTCTCTTTAATATGTGACTGTCGATGACTCAACACTTATGCTGTTTTGTGAGTGGTCTCCTTTACTCCTAAAGCATGAACACAGGATTCATTCATGTGGGTTTCCTGTAATTCTGACATGTTTTAAAACATGTAAGACTAGGACTGGGACTCTTCACTGCTATAATTAATCTTATATCAAAGAAGATGGTTGCTATTGATAACATAAGAGTTTTTTCTGAAAGTATGCCACATACAGTCAATAAATTGGATTTTCTGTAATGTTGCTTGCTTGATTCTGCATGCCAGTACTAGTCAAAACAACAACTTAATTATACTCTAATATTTTATTGCTCCTGACCTTTGCAGAAGCCGGTCAAATCACTAGTAATGAGACAGTAGACGTATAGATGTCTACATGACTGGCTTCTGTTAGTCTAGAAAGTAATTGTAGCAATGAATGTTTTATGACTGGAAGCAGAATATATCTTAAAAACATATCAGAATACAGCATTAATATATGGTGTGTAGATCTTCGTAAGCCTAAGTGATATTTTGTGATACGCAATTGAGTTTTGACTCCTCATTGATTTTATAACTGATTCAGTTATCTTCTTTATATTTGCTTTTACAAATTAAATTTTAATTTTGTTTTATGGTTGTTGAGAGGAAAATTTTATGACATGATTTGCAGATGTGTAGTGGATGTTTCATATTTTTTATCTCAACTTTTGTATCAGTAACTCCTTATGGTAGTAATATGTAATTTATACACTTATTGATGTGATAACTGTTTCTCATGCTTCTTCTCAGGAACTATACACTTATACCTTGTTACCTGCTGCAACCATGGCAGGTATAGAAACCCTCTACTGTTCATAGTAAGGTAGGGATTTCAAAGTTCCCTGTTTGCAGTATTCTCTGCAATTAATTCCATCAATTGAACAATAGCTATTGGTTATGCAATCATGATCTCTCACTTCCTTCATCAGCATATTTCAATTGCATTATTTATTCAAACACATTCCTTACTTCTTCTCTTGTTCTGTTGGTCATGATTCAGTGGGAGATAGATATCAGAGAAAGTAATGGACGATAGTTCAATAAGTGTTATATTATCATTCATAACCTGTGTATTATATACTTCTTGCCAAAGTTGACTTTTGATGTAATGCTGGCACAATGTTGTTGGATAAGAGAGTGAAAGCTTTTAATGAAAACTTTTAACACAGAGTGTCAATGGCTTTGCCACAGTGATGACACTGGTTCCTATCTGATTGCAGCAGTTGAAAGTTCTGCCATGTTTGGCTAATTTTTGGATGGGTGACAGTCTGGGTCTACCAAGTGCTGTTTGCAAGCATGGTGCACTGAGCCCTCGTGAGGCCAATTGAGGAGCTATCTGACAGAAATAGCAGTTCAGGTCATGAAAACTGACATCAGTTGGGAGATCAGTTTGCCAACACATGCCCCTCGACATATGGATCCAACTGAGGATGACATGATGGTCAGTCAGTACAATTTGTCCTTCCGAGGCCTGTTGGGACAATGTTTAATACAAATGATTATCAGGAAACAGATACTCTTTCACTATTATGATGTAGGATCATTGAAAGTAATTAATTTATGCTTTCTTGCCACTAAACCCCATGGGCCACATTCTTGGCAACACAACTTGTATAACTTAGTATATTGTAAACAACTGTGTGACTTCAAAGGAAGACTTAATTTAGATTAATTTACGTCTTACAAACACTGAACAGACAACTTCACATAGCTTATTAGTTGGAAAATATTTCAGTACCATTTAGACAGCTTGGAACTGTTAACAGTCAGCAGTTAACTAAAATCATAACACACAGGAATACTTTGGGCAAAGTTTCTGTGTTATTCCCACACAGGTATAGACATGTTAATTACACCTAAGATTCATTTTGCTGACAGACATTTGTTTGTACTACGATAAATAATTGTAACATCCTTTTTATGATAATGGAAAACATACTGCTTCACATCCTATCCTCAAACTGGGTATATGAAAGTCACTAAACCAGTAAAGGTTACAGATAACTACCAGTATTTATGGAAAATACTACTAGTATTTATGGAAATTAATCTTAAAAATTTATACATTTATTTCTGTAGGGCAGCTAACTGCAAAATATATCCCAGAAGAACATTTCCAGTATTAATTATATATTCATAAACATATCTGTTTCTGCTTGTGCATACACACTATGATTTGTAGCTGCTCGTGCATGCACCCTATGATTTTTAAACTGGAAACCATATGGGCCTCTGAATAGTGTTGAACTACTTAAACAGTTCAGGAAACATGTGTAAATGTTGTAGTTACAGTATTTACAAAAATCATTTGGAAAGAAATAATTTTATAACCATCCCAATAATTGGTAAACTGCTCCACCATGAGAATCTGATTTGGAAGGAAATATTTTTACAACTATGCCTATTCATGGTAAAGTGTTTCACCTTGAGAGTAGATTTTCTGGGCAACTAAACCTTGTTCATAGTATAATGATCCAAAACAAATACCTTTAAATGAGGCAAATTCTCCAACATTGTAACTGGATATTTCAGAACATAATTTAACATACCCGCAATAATAATAAACAAAAATACATGTTTGTAAAACACACTACATTTTATATTCTACTGTTGTTATTGTTGGGACATGGTTTGAAAAGAAAGGAATGACACATAATTACCAAACAATTTTATTCATATTCCATCATTTTTCTGGAGTGCATCTAGGATTTTATGTACAGATATTTTGGCTGACAACTGTTGTGTATACCTTTAATTACAACAGTAAGGAGAGGTGGGCTATAGAGTGCTGCAGCAACCATCATCATAGGAAAGCTGGACAGAAGCAGAAATTATTAGTGAACAAGCTAACACAACCAACAGAAGATTTACATAACTTGTATTTCTCAAAACATATGAAGATCCAGAAGAAGACAGTGCAGCAATGAATGGAGTCCAGCTGCAACATCTGCATTGCATCCCATTGCAAAGTGCATTAGAGTACAAGTAGCTCTGAGTGCTGCCAATGGACATCCTATATTGCAGTGGCAGAGGGTGCTTGAGTTACTGAGCCACTAGAGGCATGGCTCAGGGGCATGCTCCATTGGGTCCACCAGATCCCACACAACTGCCATCAGTGTTTCATGAAAACTTGCAATTCCATGGCTATGATGACTGTTGGGAGGTATCAATAAGTTGTATCACAAAAACCTTTCAGCCATTCTTAAGATGAGTCACTTGCAAGATTTTTAACATACTTCACGCTGTAGAGTAAATGTACATGCACAAAAAATAATACTGTTGGTAACAAGAGTCTCAGTCATAAACAAAATTTCATACCTCAAAGATTTAAATAAACTAAGCAGAGAGTCTGTGAATTCATGGTGCTTAGAAAGAACTTGGTTGATTGTTATGGATGGCATATTTATAATGTCATGTGGCAAAGAACTGGAACAATATTTCCCTTGAGAGGACAGTGTAAAATGTGTTAAAAATCTTGTACATGGCTCACCCTGAGAATGGTTGGAAGGTTTTTAGCCATAATATCAGTAGATGTGTTAATAATATATGGGATGCACTCCCAAAATAGATGGAATATTTGAGCCACCAGGAAAGCTTCAAGAAACACAGTTTTATTCATAGTTTACTGTACAGAGGATAACACAGAACCAAGAACAATGCACATTGACATCTGTGGATACCAAGGATGTCACATGATGATAAAATTTGAATCTCAAAATGCCCTTTTTATTTTAACAGACAGTTATATATTAAAACTTGAGGCTTAAGTTTCTGGCTGTAGGACTGAAGTCCAAGCCCTTCAACACATTTCTAATGTTTCAGTGTAGGATGAGCCTTTGTTAGTATATCTGCCACCATATTTTCTGTTGGCTGATATTCCAGTTTGAGCAGATATTCTAGTTAAATTTGGTGCATGAAGTGATATTTTATATGCATGTGCTTCATCATTCAGTGGATAACTAGTGATTGTCACTAGAAATGGGGCTGTATGAGAGAATTCCTAAACTGAGGAGAATAACTGCCTTTGCTGCTTTGGTGAGGCTCATGTACTCAACTTCAGATGATGAAACATTGCTTCTTTGAACACTATTAGAATGCTGATCCAAATGAGGTGAAGTAGCAACTTACATATGAGTTCCCATCAGCATCAGAACTTCCCCAACTGGCATCTGTGAAACCGAAGATTCTTTTCTTATCCTCAGCAAAGGTAGGGTTCTTGCCTATGGTTTCTTTAAGGTGTATAAGAACTCACTTATCCAGTTGCTTGTGAACAAAATTAGGGCTTCTGCTGTACTGGCTTAGGTTACTGACTGCATATATCAGGTTGAGATTCACAAGTCAAATCTGACTGACAGAACATTGTGTGTAGACTAAATAATTCAATTCCTGCAACTGGAAATTACATTTCATCAAAGCCAACAATCCTCTTGCTTTTTCCCTCAGCAAAGATCCATCAGTTCTGTATTTATTCCACAAAAAACTCAGTCATTTGTTGGTCTGTCTGCAGTGAACACGGTGTCATTTCTCTCTAGTGACCACATTTCATCTTATGAGGGACATTTAAAAAGTAATGCAACATTTTTTTGGAAAGCATATTAATTTTATTCAGTATTCCAGTACACCATATTCTTCTGCACGCTTGTGGTTACAAAGCCCTATTTTTCAGCATAGTATCTGTTCAGTATGACAGCCTTACACACCTTACTGCAAGGGCCTGTGTGCCTGCATTATACCACTCTACTGGTTGTCATGGGAGCCAACGTCTTGCAGCATCAATAACCTCCACATCACCCATGTACTGCTTCCCACAGAGTCTATCCTTCATTGGGTGAAACATATGCAAGTCATAAGGGATGACTTCTGGGCTGTAGGGTAGATAAGGATGAACAGTGTAATGAAGCTTCATCAGCTCCTCTCGGGTGCACAGACAGGACTGAGTCTTTGTGTTGTCATGAAGAGGGAGAAGTTATTTTGAATTTTTGTGGCAATTAACATGCTGAAGACATTTCTTGAAGTTCTGGGGGTAACACAATGCAATACTGAGCTGATGGTGGCCCCATGAGGAAGGACTTCAAAGAGAATAATCCCTTCAGAGTCATGGATTGCTGTTTTGTTTCTGGTTAGAAGTGATGAACCCATGCTTTATTGCCTTTGATATTGTTTGACAAAAAATTGTTGTAATCGGCCTTGAAATGCACAAGCAACTACGTACAGATGATCCTTTGTTGGTCTTTATGGTGTTCTGGTAGGTGGTGAGGAACACAGTGGGGACACACCTCTGAGAACCCCAAATGGTGGATGAATGTGTCAGCACTACCCTCAGAGATGTCGTGTTGCAGCAAGGTGTTTTATTGTGATCCATCAGTCATCTCAAATGAGGCTGTCCGCATTTTCTAACACTGCTGGAGTCACAGCTGTGTGTAGACATCCAGTACGCAGGATATCGGAAGGTTTGCGAGACTGTGTTGCAAAGATGACAAACACCTTACCCAACAACTCACAATGTTTTTGTTCACTGCCAGGCCATCATAGGCATTCTGCTAGCCCCTATGAATATACCTGATGCTTTAGCCAAGAAACTCAGTGACAGCTCTCTACTTGGATTGCACTTCCATTACAGACACCATTTTGAAGGTTATGTATAGTGCCTCCATCTATTGAATCTTCATAAAACCATAGGAGATGAAGTGGGTGTATTCCAAAATGTATTACAACGCATTCTGCATCTATCCAGCCAAAATTGGGAAGAAAAAAAAGTGTTGTCTTACTTTTTGAACACCAGTTGTATCTAACCTCAAACCACTCTTGATGAAATGGACAACTTAATGCGTCATTGACACTGACCTCTGTTGTATTTGCATTGAAGTTAATATCGTGATGTAAAACATCTGATGAGTCTATATCTGGCAATAACTGTAGTGCAGATATGAGATTTGAAGAATTAATGAGTTTATCACATGATAAGTCATCATCAGGGATAAATTTTAGGCCTATAGTAATTGTAAGGTCATCATATTCAAATTTGTGGAACAGTTCATCATCTGATGGTCTCTGATTCAATTTTTGTATCACCATTGAAATATCCTCCAACTGAATTCATGTTGATGCCTTCTACTGGGCTATGATTTGGTTCATTTTAATGGAGATTCACATATTATGGTTCCTTGGCACCCACACATAATAGGTTTTTGTACAGTCAGTATTGCCTGCAGATATGTCTTCTTTGCCTTTATGATCAAACTTTGCTTTGTTCAGCAATTTATCCATGATGACAAACTTTTGACCAGACGTAGAATGATACATTGGGTTTTTTCTTCAACCGCTTCTCATATGGCATTCTATCAGACAACCCTTTAGTTAAGCAACAGTTTCAGATGTAGTTAACTGTGGTACTGACTTCAGCCCAAAATGATGGTCGTAGTACTGACTTGAGCAGATATAAAAAGCCACTTCAACCGCTGAATGGTTCTTTTGTTTGGTGACAATTCTGAAATGGTGTGTATGAAACTGTTAGGCACCACTATATTCTTGCTGTGCTGAGATTAGAGTCCTTCATTCATTGCAGTGCTACCAGTATCTGACTGAAAGGGGTTAGTTTTATGATCAGTCTGATTTTCCACTAAATTTTGAATTTAACAAATTTGTAAACAACATTTACATTATGTCTAAGGAAATAGATTTGACATCATCTGCTGTGGTCATCTATAAAGGTCTCAAAATTGTTTGAGATATTTCTCTCATTGGTCCGTGGATATCAGAGGGGATTAACTTCAGAAGTTTATTTGATTTCTGTTCTTGTTAGTGAATGGAATCAATGTGATTTTTCCTTTAAGGTACTTACTGCATCAATTTGGATCAACATCACTGAATTTCAGACCTATAACATACACATGTTTGAGCATTTTCATCATGTCTCATGAGTTTAAGTGGCCTAATCCAGCATTTTAGATTTGCAAGTCTCTTTTATAACATTCGACTCACTAATGACAGTCACCTTTCAACACTTTTCCTGTAAATAAAACAAATCACTTTATCTGTTTGCAGTAACTCGGACTTTACTGTTAGTGGCTGATATAACTGTGGGAGCTTTCTCAGATGCCACTGTGTGGTTGTTGTCCACAACCTTTGCCATTGAAATAAGATTGTTTCTGAGTTTTGAAACATATAAAGTATTTTTAAGCATTATGGGATTCATGTCAATGGCTGCAGTTGCAATGTATACATAACCTTTAACCATAACTTGTATGGTGCTCTTGTCTGCAAGCATTAAATTCTCTTGCATTTCTGTCATGTTTGCTGTATTATGTAGTTTCTTTCCTTCATTGATTGTCTGCCTATATTTACTCTCAGCTTTACCATCATACAATTCCTATACAATTCAGAATTACTTTTTTGTACAGATCAGAATACAGCAAACTTTTTTTTAGGTACTACTAATAGCGATTGCGCATTTCTTGAGGGGGTTGCTGCTTTCAAACATGTTTAAAAATGTGGAGAAAAACTCACTGAAAACAATTTCAGAGAAACAATGTTGAAGCCTACTGAAAAGGGAGTCCCATTTGTAACAACTGAGGACATGTTTAGATCTACCCATGTTATCTTTGCTAATCAGTCTATTAGTCACAGTTTTAGATTTTGGTTTGGAACAGTCTGAAGTTACATACTAAGACTGGCAAATACTGCATCATAATCTGATAAAGGGAAACTAATTACTTCAAAGGACATACAAGTTCTCTTAATATTTGCAAATATATTATCAAGACAGGCAGAGACTCTCATGGGTTTATAGTCAGCATAGTAGAGGTAAATTGTCAAAGCAAGTTTTTTAGTTCAGTCGCAGTTGTTTTGTCCTGTAATACATCAAAACATGAACTGACATCCCCACCAATGACAGTATTGTACTTTTCCCATTTTGGTATAGCACCGATGTGCATTAAGAAACCATCAAGCTTCTCAAGATAGGCATGGGGATCACCACCAGGTGGCCTGTACACTGCTATTACAGCTACTACAAGTAGCTTAAGTCTCTCAAATACTAGACCTGGTATTTCAAAATACATTTCAACACTAAGTGTGTTGAGATCTAACATACCACAATTTGGTGCAAGAGATGTTTTTACATATATTGCTACCCCCATGCAAGAGATGTCCATTATTATAGCAACTAAGTAATGTGTAGTCATTCAGTACTTTGTATCCAAGCTCTTCTTCATTACGCCAATGTTCATGTAAACATAAAAGGTCCAACATGTTTTCATTTGAAGATTCATTAACTATTCCACCATATCCTGAATGTTTAGGAAGCCTACTTCAAACTCTGCTTTTGGCATTACTTTTTTGCGTGTTACTTAGTTGATGGAGCTAATGTTACCATGTAAAAATTTTGTAAATTTCTGGTAAGATCTTATAGGATCAAACTGCTTAGGTCATCGGTCCCTGAGCTTACACACTACTTAAACTAACCTATGCTATGGACAACACACACACACCCATGCCCAAGGGAGGACTCAAACCTCTGACCACCAGGGTGGGGGGGGGAGTTGACTAGATTATGTCCTCTTATGGTATTTGAATATCTAATCTGGTCTAATGCTACAAGTTTTTATCATCACATTTGAAACATAACCCAAACAGAGTGCTGATCTTTCTTCCTTCCTAAGCTTATCCAACACTACTCTGAGAATGGTGTCACTTAAAACATGTTTACCTAGTTTGCCGAGATACTGGCCATACTTGGTATGCCGTTCTCTGCTGTAACTACTGGTGTTAACTAGGGAAACATTCTTAAAGTGCTTACAGATCACTTTGTACTCCCTGCTGGTTTGCTCTACTTCCTTATTCACACAAGACCATGTCAATGAGGCACAATGATGACAATCACATTGATGTGGCTTAATATTTCAAAAGTCTTCTTCATTGTCATTTGCACTGGCAGCTACCACTATGAAGGCTTTGTCCATGAGGGCTGTGGTGTCTTCCTCAGTATACGTTGAAACATCTCATAAAGCAGCCCATGGCTTCATGATTCCTTCTATTTCAGACTTATCCATCACAGAAGGCCTACTTTCCATTAACATAACTGATAATCCTCACACATAACTGTCTGTGTAAATCTTGATTTTATGATTCTTCTTATATATAAATTTGCTATTTACTAAGTTTTGAGTCTCTTGTACTGCCTTGTCAGATGAGCATTCTGATGCAATTTCTATATCATCTGTATTTTGCAATGAATTATGTTTATTATTAAAAGTTAGAACAAAATCCTGCCAATATTTATTGTTGATGAGTTCATAAGAACTCCTCTTCAATTTCACAGCTTTTCATACTGTGCGAGACCTGTAATTGTGAGCCATTAAAGTCCAAACTCATTTTTTGGCAATCCTTCTGGTTTAGAAATATAGACACATACCTGATGATCACTCTCTTTTTTGAGTCTTCTGTTTTCATCACTCAGTATTTTTAAGTCCTTGTGTAGCTCAGCAGTAACTGATAATAAAAAATTGTTATGTTCATCAGATACTGTGTCAAGTTTTACAATGTTACCTATCACATCAGGAGATCATAGACAAATCCACTTTTCACTTGCAGCAGGTAGGTCATTTTCAGTTACATTTGCACAAGCAAAGTGATTCCAGTGATTGCACAAATCACAGAAGTTACCATTTCTTATATTTCTGTTACATTTTACACAAATAATATTACAGATAAGCCTCTTTATTATGGAGGTTGAATCACTACCTACTACTTTGACTGGTGCCATCTGAATATGTGCAATAACACACTGCCAGTGTTTTGGTCAGAGTGACAGGGTGGCCCCCTTGGTTTCAAAGCATAGTACAGCTGGGATCTTAATGATTTCCCTGACCTAAAATACACATGCCTTATTTCATCATAATACGTTCGATTCCAAATATAAGCCTGAGCAATTTGATGCTCTTTTCCTAACATTCAAATGTTGATAATAAAAACAAATTCACTCGGATGCCTAATAGGTCACCGCTATTTCATGACTGTAGCACCCTCACTTAACATTTTTGATCTCCAGGTCCTACGGGGATTACTGATCCTTGTTGTATGGCCAGTGTCCCATGTCAGTTCATAATTTTTTTTTATCACCCTGTACTTCTCAAGCAGTTATTGGCTTCTGCCTGCTCCTGCTCTCAAGTCTCTCTTCAGGGAAGTGTTCCACATCCATGGTTATGTGCTGCATACAGTATGGTTCCTCATGGTGCTACTATGTCTGATATACTAAAATTGTCTAGACATGGTTTTTGCATTATGTAAACTTCTGTAGAATGTCATTTTCAGTAAGTGAGTCAACCAAATAGATGGTTCCTTTGGGCTCTTCAGTTTTGACAGTCAACCAGAAAACTCATACAATGCCACCTTTTAGGGTTGCAGGGATGCTTGCCCTTAACACTGAGATTTGTGGTGTATCAATATTTTGACAAACGGTGCCCTTCCCCAGATTTCATTATGTCTGGGAGGTGCTGTCACCACCAAAATGGTGGATTGCTCAACAGAATGAGACATTAAGCTACCAGTAGTAATCAATCACGTCATGGAACCAGTACAGGAAATCAGGATAGTACGAAGACAAAATCCGGCCTTTTTTCCTTATAACCTCCAACTTGAATTGTATTATGTATGTGCAAACTGCTACTGTGGGTTTTGCTATTTTGACACCCAGGACACAAATATGTAAATGGGGTAGTTTCAGTGGCTGCTTGTTGCCAGAGGGAAGAAAACTTAAACTTATATGTGTGCCCATATCCACCAAAATCCAGCCCAGTTTCCCTTACATCTCTCTCTTCACAATCACAATTGTCAGCTCCTCTAAACCTCGGTAAGTGAAGGGTATTTACTGTTTTTACTGGGGCAAGGTCGAGTGGCTATACCTTCTTTTGCCATTTCTGTGATGGAAGCGACCATTCCCTCTGTAATTGGGAGAACCATGGTTGCCATGAGTTTGTTTATTTTGGGATCATGAGTGATGCTTTTGTAGATGCCAAAACTCTGGCAATTATGACAGTAAGATAACAAGGGTTTGTTGGCTTATGAGTGGCTCACTTACATCCTTTGTAAACTGAGTCACTGGTAAACTTTTTTTTTGGGGGGGGGGGGGGGATACCTCATTCTACAGCACAGAGGAGGCAACAAATTGCACTGCTACTTCACACGACATGCCAAGTGGGTTTCCTCATGGAGCAACATTGGGGAAGCCACTTTCACCTGACAACTTCGTTGTGTATTTATACCATCAATAAAAATATCAATTGAATGTTCTTCTGCTTCCTCTAGGAGCACTTGATTTTGGGTCGGAATCCTCTGCAACGTGTAGGTTTCACAGGAGACAGCCCTGATTCAATTGGCAAACTGTTCAGTATCTTCCCCTGACCTTTGCCTGAAGGTAGAAAGTTGCTTATGGAAACAACTGATGCCATTATTATTTAATACTTCTCTGATAGGTCCTGTGCTTGGATCTCAAATTTGTCATCTTTATTTAATATCTTAACTGGCTAAACATAGGTGTGCACATTATTGGACAATTTTTGCTTTACCACAAAAAGCAGAAAACTCTCTGGCCATGAGCAAATGCAATCTACATCACAGATATTGTGCAAAAATGTATCAACACTCTCTGTGGATTTTCCTGAGAATGAAGAAACAAAATTAACGGCTTGGAAACTGTTTGCTGTAACTGACTAGCTTTGCTTCTTGCTGCTGTACTACGAGATCTGAAATTCATTCCTGCAGGAAGCTCAGCTAATCATAGCCACTCATCTCATTGCCGTATGTCTTGCTCCCTCTGCTTTTGGCCAGAAACTCTACTTACATCCATCTCAGTTATACTAAAATTACAGAAGAGATAACCCACCTGCATCTCATGGCTTGGGTCTAATATTGGGATTTTTAAGGCCTATTCAGTCACCAAGAGCAGTTTGAACACTAACATTTACCCTTGGCATAGCTGCCCATCATCACACTGTGTGGGGTGGCGATTAAGTTGTAAAAATTATCTAATTGCTGTATAAATGTTTGCATGTTGAATCAGTTTCTGGCTTTTAGAATGTTGTTAATGCTGTCTTTCGCCGTTCTCAACATTGGCTCTCTATTTACTTTTTAGCACCCAGAAAGTGATTTAACAAAACGTGAAACCAGTACTTAGAGATCCTAGTGCCCACTTCATCTGAGAATACCATTATAGCTGCAGCTTATAGCTCTGAGGAATTAGGAGATTGTCCGGGATTTCTAATCAAAAACGGTTTTCCAAAATAGTTGAGTATATTCTGAAATTCACTGATAAAAAACACA
This sequence comes from Schistocerca serialis cubense, assembly GCF_023864345.2. Lineage (NCBI taxonomy): Eukaryota > Metazoa > Arthropoda > Insecta > Orthoptera > Acrididae > Schistocerca > Schistocerca serialis. Next base: position 532,287,086 of record NC_064640.1, read on the forward strand.
AGTATCCCTACAACCTAACTAACAGAGCAGTTCAGAGTCTAATGCGCTGATGCAACTATAAATGTCTGAATTAAATGTTAAAAAGAATGCTCGCCATAATTTGATGAGATTATTTCATCAAACGCCACGCTAAATATTTGGTAGAATGTCTGTCCCGCGACGGCACATGAAAATACGACAATACGCAAACTGAAGCTAGTTAATGAAAATCATCCCAGAATTAGCACTTCACTTGAAATGATTTCATGGTTCCACGTATCTCTAGTAACTTAATATGGCACCCGAGGCTGTTTGTAGCAGTGATACCGATGCAACGCGACTCCCGACACAGATGGCGTGTCATTCAGCGTCTGGAGAGAACTGGGGCCTTGCTTCCTCGCGCAGCGTTCTTATATATAAAGCGGCGGTGCGGATGGCTAAGGGAACGCCTGATCAAATCGGCTCTCCCGACTAGCCGCTGGGCTAGTAATGCACCACTTCAAGTTACATAATAATTTATAGCTTCTTTTGCTGATGGCCGATGAAGCTCTTAATTTAAACGTGCATTCATCACGCAAGTAAGTATTGATAATAAAATTTTGATGTGGCTAAGTTAAATATTTTGGGCAAGAGAATTAATTAAATTACACTGCACGCAGTAGATGAGCTCTGAACTGGCCCTTTTGAGATCCGCTATCGCTATAATTTTATAGGTATTCAAAAGAAACTTTTCACATCTTCATAGTCATAGCGGACCTCCAATCTATTTAAATCTAAACATCCTAGCCTTATTTATTAACCTACTTAATCTATCTTGCTTCCTTCAGTTTTGAGACGAAAACCAGAAAATCATGAATTTCCACTAAAGTCTTAATTTGTGAATTCCAAAGTGATGTTTTAATTAAATCATTATGAAAGATAAATCTAAATATAAATTTTGAAGTCTGTAGCTCTTTTCTGTTGCGCAAATGATTTTTTTAGAAAAACGTCCAAATTTCGAAGATGGCTGAAGTTATCGAACTGATATTTAACACACATTAATTTAGTATTATTCCTGACATGCTAGAAAAGTTTTAGGTCATTTGCTTGATTTTTAAGGTATTGCGCAACATTTATGACGTCAGAGCTAGTTAGAGCAGACTGGCTGGCACACAATGGAAACTGATGTGAATTTACTACAGCGTGAGTAGGCTGCTTCCCTACAACTGGCTAATCTGCTCCTCTAGCTCCATATTTTTAGTTATTAATATGTAAACTTTGGAAACTGAGCCTTCTTTTATTTAAGCTAACTTGCATATTTTGACTGTTTGAAATTTAAGAGGTAATTGGATGGTCATGACAGCATGGTGGGCAAACTTACTCAAAAGGTACACATGCCAGTTTGAGAAAGTTGTCAACCGTATGTTTGCTGAAACATGCACTATTTATTATTCCCATAATCTTAATCAGAACTCTCATCAAAATAGTGTCATTAATATGAAGAGATTAAATGAAGTTCACATTGATTTGATAGAAGGCAACTATTTCCTCTTTAATCACAAGCAGTGAGTCTAATCACATTCACCTTGCATCCTCATTTATGTACTTAACTCTTTTGATTCAAATTCTCCATTGTTGGTAAATTCCTTACAGTCATCCATAGCTTAAAAACACCACGTGCCTGTCTGAAAAATATAAGTTCCACTCCTTAATGCCTTTTATCCCTGAACATGTACCGTGCACACACTCACAATCGTCTCATTAAGAACTGTCAGGTTGGGCTGACTCACATACGCATCAATGCAAATGACGGTCACCATGCAGCACCCTTATAATACAAAGAGATTTCCCATCAGAAACACTAACTCACTACGTGAAAGATGTATAAGAGTAGGTTTGACCTGTTTGGATGGGACTGATATTAGTAACCGTAAATCCATCATTAAATGTTTCCAAAATCCATAACAAATAAAGATTTTTCTGAAATATAATAAAAGTTCCCCACATTTAACGATAAGAGTAAAAACAAAACAAAAAAAGAATTGCCAGAAATGTAATGAAAAGACCCCAGAAATATAAATCTAATCATAGGTTGCAATGGCTCCCTCATTTTTCACATTATTCATCTTGAATTTCAATATCTTAAAACAGTACACAAACTGAACCCATCCATACTTACCAATTTGTAATCCTTACAGAGTTTTTTTATAGAAGACACAGATTGCTTATGAAAAGGTATGATATCTTACAGTCATATTTAGTTTCAGTCCATTTCCTAATCTCTTGGAATATTCATTTCAAAGCAGCAAGAAAATAGTATATTAAACACATATATCAAAATTCAGAAACAGACAACAGTTGAATTAGCAAAGCTATCAAAAGGTTCACATTAATCTTGAAGTATTTTCAATCATGTACAAAGTACTTTAATCTGTTGCTTTCTAAGCAGCCTTCCTTGCTGTAACAGTTTTTCTGAGAACTCAGTACTGCTTGGAGGAACTACAAGAAAGAAAAACTAAGGACTTCATACATTCATTAGCACATCTTTTCACTGAAAACTTCATGCATGGGGAGACACTATGGATTGGCATGACGCTCTTCAACAAACAACCACTTCACTATTTGTGATTTGCCAGTTAGTCTCCCTCACCTGTGACTTGGTATGACACCACACTGGGTAATTGCAGCAGTGAAGCAGCACACTGCTCCAATTTCCTGTTGAAGGTCATTGGCCGTGCACCACTTTGAAGCGGCCACTCAGTGGCCTGAAGTCTCCCTCTTCCACTGTTATCCTCTGGGGATGCCCAAAGCCCTGAATACTGTCATAGACAATTAACCCACTCTCCTTGTCTGTTTCTGCTGCCACTGTTGTGTGCTTCACCATCTCCCCTTTGTCTCACACCATCTAACAAAAGCAATATGCTAGGCATCATCATCATTTTTGTCCAGCCTTACATGTTGTAGATTGCTGTTGTCAGTTTTACAACTTGAATGCTTAGTAACACTATCACAGACTAACCAGATTTTATTTCCAGATCATAATAATGTTGTACTAACTAAACAGATAGGCATAGTTTTGAAAACAGTCACTAATTATATGTTAACTAGTTTAATCACTAAAACATTACTAAACTATGAAAGGACTTACCACAATCCAAAATCTGTGAGAGATAACCACTCAGAGAAAAGAAGTTGATGTGAGACTATTAAACTCTTTGGAATAAAACTTTGTAATGACATCATTTACACAGCACTGAGTGCTCAACTATTGAAATGTTAAAAATTCATAATCCTTTCCACTTCCATTCATCCGTGATACAGGCACGTGGTTCTATAAACTACACAAGCATGTATGACGGAGCCATTTTCTGCAGCTGCAAATATCACTGAAACTATTGATGAAGGGTAAAATTGTTATTCATTTTTGAAACTTACATCCACTCGTAGTTAACACCTTACACCTAGCAGTGCCATCAATGAAATTTGTTTCATCAAAATGAGTATAGTACTCCAGCTAGTTCCCTTACATCTCAATATAATAAGTAATAATTATGCCAGGTAACATCGCTACTGTTGCTTGCTGTATCTTTTGCCATTATCTTGAGGTTACCTCATTCTTATGGCATTATAAAAACTGTTAACAAAATCTCATTTTGTGGGATTTATCTTTATATTTTGTATTGATTTTATTTGGGCAATCCTAAAATACCATTACTTAAAGTTGTAATTGAGTTTATAGGATTACCCCAATCACCAAGGTTTTGGGTTCAATTTAGAAAAAGTTTGCTGATAGAACGGTTAGTCCACATTCGATTTGATACAAACAGTGTTCTTCCTGAGTCTGTAGGGAACGCTAGAATGCATTCCATGTTTTTAGCATTTTTTCTTACACTGACACCATTCAAACTGATTACAGCTTCTTTACGCTTTTCTGAATCATAACTTGAGCGACCTCCCCTAACTGCCCTTTATTTCTTTTACGTGATAAAAGTAATGCCCATAACAAACACGATCTACTAATTTACTACATATAAATACATGTAATAAATATTTGATAATTTATTATTCCTCTATGAACAAATACATAATTACTGGCAAATTGTGTAGTGCCTACAAAATCTGACAATTACTGCCTCTTCATCCCACGACTTCGAGGTACATATCCCTATATTTTCAGCTGGCCAAACTACAAGTTAGGTTATAGTATACTTGAACCTGAGCTTTAGGTTAGTGAAATGGAATTGCAAATGTGTTACCCGTCTGCTTACGGGTAAGCAAATTCAGCACTGGTTGTTTGCCACGGGACAAACAAAACATAAACTGAAACTGTATTGATAATTTTTCCTGCTAGATTAGTTTACTACTAACATAGAGAAATTAATTTTTGAATAATATTCTCATATGGCTTCTTAAATGGGAGCATAGAACGTTGACCCCATTGTTTCTGTTTACTAAATTTCAAGGTACTTCCCTGATATGATAGCACATTGTAAGAAACATGATACCAGCTTCTTCACAGAAGTCGCATTCCACTGCTGTAACAAATTCATTTACTTCATTTCTTTTGCTAATTTTTATATTTATTTCAAATGACCATGATTAATGATTGCGTAATATAGGCCAGATACAATTAAGACTCACATTACTTTTACATATAAACTGCAAAGTTATTTCACTTCTTGATTATATAGACCTTTGAACCATACAGCCCCCTTTGTTGTTGTTAAATATGTTACTTCTTATCCTCCCCCACATATTCATTGCACAAAACATTTGGTAACAGTAACAGATCAGTAAAGTTATACACTTAGTATGCCATCAGATATATACATTAAAATTTACTGATCATTTTGTACATCTCCCCTTCTTGCTTGTTTGGTTATGAGAGCATTTTTAAGACTGTGAAGCGTTTCTCATATCAACAACTGTGTCATTTTTGTAAGTACAGCATGTCACATGAATGTTGTCATGCAGTGCTAAACATTGGATTTAGGCCTGTCACAGTTCTAGAAATGTGCTTGATACAGATACACATGGGAGATGCGCCACTTAGTGTAGAGATATTATGGAACGTGAACTTACCAATATTTTGCAGGAAGAATGATATATGATTTCCTTTCAAATCAAACAGAAAGAGTATTAGTCCATACTGAGATGACTCAAAGCGGGTTTGAACACTGATAGGTTTGCTACAACATATTAGACATGCTAACGTGTTGTGTTTTTGGTATTTCCATGCTTTTGTCCAGCTTTATATGTTGTAGATTTCTGTTGTCAGTTGTAAGACTTGGATGCTTAGTAATATTGTCAGAGACTAACCTCATTTTATTTGCAGATCATGATAATGTTGTGCTAACTAAAGAGATGCGTATAGTCTTGAAAACAATCACTAATTATATGTTAATTATTTTAGTCACTATAAAATTACTAAACTACGAACGGACTTAACCACAGTTCAAAATCTGTGAGAGATAACCATCCAGAGAAAAGAATTTGATGTGAAAATATTAAAATCTTTGCAATACAACTTTGTAATAATGTCATTTACACAGCACTGAGTGCAGCACTACTGAAATGTTAAAAATTCACAATAATTTCCACTTCCATCCATCTGTGACACAGGCGCTTGGTTTTATAAATTACACAGGCGTGCATAATGGAGACATTTTGTGCAACTGCAAATATCACTGAAACTGCTGATGAAGGGTAAATTCGTTATTCTTTCTTGAAACTTACTTCCTCTCATAGTTAACACGTTTCACCTACCAGTGTCATCAATGAAATTAGTTTCTTCAAAATGAGTGTAGTACTCCAGCTAGTTCCTTTACATCTCAATATAATAAGTAATAATTATGTCAGGTGGCATTGCTACTGTTGCTTGCTGTATCTTTTGCCATTATCTTGAGGCTACCTCATACTTATAGCATTATAAAAACTGTTAACAAAATCCCATTTTTGTGGAATGTATCATTATATTTTGCATTGATTTTATTTGGGCAATCCTAAAATACCATTGCTTAAAGTTATAATTGAGTCTATAGGATTACCCCAATCACGAGGATTTTGGGTTCAATTTAAAGAAAGTTTGCTGATAGATCAGTCAGTCCACATTTGATTTGAAACAACCAGTGTTCTTCCTGAGTCTGTAGGGAATGCTAGCATGCATTCCACGTTCTTAGCATTTTTTCTTACACGAACACCATTCAAATTGATTACAGCTTCTTTACGGTTCGTGAATCATGATTTCAGCGACCTCCGCTAACTGCCCTTTACTTATTTTACATGATAAAAGGAATGCCCCTAACAAACACTACCTACTAATTTACTACATATAAATACATGTAATAAAGATAATTTATTATTCCTCTATGAACAAATACATAATTACAGGCAAATTGTGTAGTGCCTACAAAATCTGGCAATCACTTCTTTTCATCCCACGAATTCGAAGTACATTCCCTACATTTTCAGCTGCCCAAACTACAATTTAGGTTATAGTATACTCGAACCTGGGCTTTAGGTTAGTGAAATGGAACTGAAATGTGTTACACATCTGCTTAAATTAAAACAATGTGATCTAGATTGATACTTACTGATAGAGTCCATTGTAACCAAATTCAGCACTGGTTGTTTGCCACAGGATAAACAAAACATAAACTGAAACTGTATTGATAATTTTTCCTGCTAGATTAATTTGCTACTAACCTAGAGAAATTAGTTTTTGAATAATATTCTCATATGACTTCTTACATGGGAGCACTGAATGTTGACACCATTGTTTCTGTTTGCACAGTTTCACAGTACTTCGCTGATATGATAGCACCTTGTAAGAAACATGATAACAGCTTCTTCACAGAAGTCGTATTCTACTGCTGTAACAAATTCACCACTATTTTGTAGGAAGAATGATATATGATTTCCTTTTAAATCAAACATAAAGAGTATTAGTCCATTCTGAGATGATTCTGAGCTGGATGGAATGCTGATAGGTTTGCTACAACATACTAGACATGCATAGTTTTTATCTTTATTTCAAATGGACGTGATTAATGATTGCCTAATGTAGGCCAAGTACAATTAAGACTCACATCATTTTTACGTATAAACTGCAAAGTTACTTTAGTTATTGATTATATAGACCTTTGGACCATACAGCCCCTTTGTTGTTCCTGAGCATCTGGTGATGTTAAATATGTTACTTCTTATCCTTCCCTACATATTACATTGCATAAAACACTTGGTAACAGTAACAGATCAGTAAAGTAATACATTTAGTGTGCCCTCAGACCTATACATTAATATTCCTTGATTATGTTGTACATCTCCCCTTCTTGCTTGTTTGGTTATGAGAGCATTTTTAAGACAGTGAAGTGTTTCTCATATCAACAACTCTCTCATTTTTGTAAGTACATCATGTCACATGAATTTTGTAAAGCAGTGCTAAATGTTGGTTTTATGTCTGTCACAGTTCTAGAAATATGTTTGATACAGATGCACATGCTAGATGTACCACTTAGTGTAGAGATATTGTGAAAATGAACTTGCTACTATTTTGCAGGAAGAATGATTTATCATTTCCTTTTAAATCAAACAGAAAGAGTATTAGTCCATTCTCAGATGACTTTAAGCTGGTTTTATTGCCAATAGGTTTGCTACAACATACTAGACATGCTAATGTGTCATGTTTTTGGTATTTCCATGCTTTTGTCCAGCCTTATATGTTGTAGATTCCTGTTGTCAGTTTTAAGACTTAGAAGCTTAGTAACACTGTCAGAGACTAACCTCATTTTATTTACAGATCATGAGAATGTTGTGCTAACTAAAGAGATGCGTATAGTTTTGAAAACAATCACTAATTATATGTTAATTATTTTAGTCACAAAAAAATTACTAAACTATGAGCGGACTTAACCACTTTTCAAAAACTGTGAGAGATAACCATCCAGAGAAAAGATTGTGACAATATTAAACGCTTTGCTATACAACTTTGTAATGACGTCATTTACACAGCACTGAGTGCACTTAAAAATTCACAATAATTTCCACTTCCATCCATCCGTGACACAGGCACTGGTTGTTATAAATTACACAGGCATGTATAATGGAGCCATTTTGTGCAGCTGCAAATATCACTGAAACTGCTGATGAAGGGTAAATTCATTATTCTTTCTTGAAACTTACTTCCTCTCATAGTTAAAACCTTTCACCTACCAGTGTCATCAATGAAATTTGTTTCATCAAAATGAGTATAGTACTCCAGCTAGTTCCTTTTACATCTCAATATAGTAAGTAATAATTATGTCAGGTGATATTGCTACTGTTGCTTGCTGTATCTTTTGCCATTATCTTGTGGCTACCTCATTCTTATGGCATTATAAAAACTATTAACAAAATCTCATTTTTGTGGGATGTATCTTTATATTTTGTATCTATTTTATTTGGGAAATCCTAAAATACCATTGCTTAAAGTTATAATTGAGTTTATAGGATTACCACAATCACGAGGATTTTGGGTTCAATTTTAAAAAAATGTTGCTGATAGAACAGTTAGTCCACATTTGATTTGATACAACCAGTGTTCTTTCTGAGTCTGTAGGGAATGCTAGCATGCATTCCATGTTTATAGCACTTTTTCTTACACTAACACCATTCAAATTGATTACAGCTTCTTTATGCTTTTGTGAATCATGATTTGAGCGACCTCTGCTAACTGCCCATTACTTCTTTTACATGATAAAAGGAATGCCCATAACAAACACGATCTACTAATTTACTACATATAAATACATGTAATAAATATTTGATAATTTATTATTCCTCTATGAACAAATACATAATTACTGGCAAATTGTGTAGTGCCTACAAAATCTGGCAATCACTGCCTTTTCATCCCACGAATTCGAAGTGCATATCCCTACATTTTCGGCTGCTAAAACTACAATTTAGGTTATAGTATACTTGACCCTGGGCCTCAGATTAGTGGAATGGAATTGCAAATGTGTTACACATCTGTTTAAATCAAAACAATGTGATCTAGATTGATACTTACTGATAGAGTCCATTGTAACCAAATTCAGCACTGGTTGTTTGCCACAGGATAAACAAAACATAAACTGAAACTGTGTTGATAATTTTTCCTGCTAAATTAGTTTACTACTAACCTAGAGAAATTAATTTTTGAATAACATTCTCATATGGCTTCTTACATGGGAGTGTAGAATGTTGACCCCATTGTTTCTGTTTACACAGTTTCACAGTACTTCCCTGATATGATAGCACATTGTAAGAAACATGATAACAGCTTCTTCACAGAAGTCGCATTCCGCTGCTGTAACAAATTCATTTACTTCATTTCTTTTGCCAGTTCTTATCTTTATTTCAGATGAACATGATTAATGATTGCCTAATGTAGGCGAGATAAAATTTAGACTCACATTATTTTTACACATAAAATGCAAAGTTACTTCACTTATTGATTATATAGACCTTTGAACCATGCAGCGCCTGTGTTGTTCCTGAGCATCTGGTGATGTTAAATATGTTACTTCTTATCCTTCCCTACATAATACATTGTACAAAACATTCGGTAACAATAACAGATCTGTAAAGGTGTACAATTGGTGTGCCTTCAGCCCTATGCATTAATATTTCTTGATCATGTTGTACATATCTCCTTTTTGATTGTTTGGTTATGAGAGCAGTTCTAAGATAGTGATGAGTTTGTCATATTAACAACTCTCTCATTTTTGTAAGAACATTATGTCACATGAAGGTTCTCATGCAGTGCTAAACATTGGGTTTAGGTCTGTCACAGTTATAGAAATGTGCTTGATACAGACACAAATGGGTGATGCACCACTTAGTGCAGAAATACTATGGGTTGTGACCTTTCCATTATTTTGGAGGAAAAATGATATATGATTTCCTTTTAAACCAAACAAAATCAGTATTAGTCCATTCCGAGATGACTTGTAGCTGGTTTGAATGCCACAATGTATTACCATGCTAATTAGTTGTGTGTTTGGTATTTCCATGTTTTTGGCAAGCCTTATATGTTGTAGATTGCTGTTGTCTGTCTTACGACTCGGATGCTTAGCAGCATTGTCAGAGACTACCCTCAGTTTATTTGCAGATAATGATAATGTTGTGCTAACTAAAGAGATGCGTATAGTTTTGAAAACATTCACTAATTATATGTTAGGTATTTTACTCACTGAAACATTACTAAACTGTGAAAGGACTTACTACAGTTCAAATTCTGTATGAGATAATTACCCAGAGAAAAGAAGTTGATGTTACACTATTAAACTCTTTTGAATAAAACTTTGTTATGATGTCATTTAGGCAGCACTTAGTGCACAACTATTGAAATGTTAAAAATTCATAACCCTTTCCACTTCCATCCATCTGTGATACAGGCACTGGGTTTTATAAATTACACAAGGATGTATTATGGTGCCATTTATTGCAGCTGCAAATATGACTGAAACTGATGATGACTTAAAAGTCATTATTCTTTCTTGAAACTTACATCCTCTTGTAGTTAAAACCCTTCACCAACCAGTGTCATTAGTGAGTTTTGTTTCATCAAAATGGACTATATTTGAGTATAGCACTGTAGTTAGTTCCTTTTCCAGCTCAATACAATAAGCAATAATTATGCCAGGTGACATTGTTAGTGTTGCTTGCTGTACGTTTTGCGGTATTATTGAGGCTACCTCATTCTTACGACATTATTAAAACTGTATTGTGAATTTATAAACTGTAGAGTGCAGCAAACAGTCGTCCTTTTTTGATTTTATTATGCAAATCCAGATTTCAGTTACGAGCTAGCCATTCTCAATGCACTATTTTTTTTATGTCAATGCATGTAAGTTACCTTTTTTTTCTTATTTTTTTTTTTGTGGGGGGCCATCAGTAACAGTTCTTTCAATATTTAAAGAACAGTGACTGATGCCCAAACAACAGGGAGTTAAACGCATTGAGAATAAAATATAGAGAATTGAGAATGGCTAGCTACTAAGCAAAATCTGGATTTGCATAATAAAATTTTTATGTTCTGATATTTGCAGCCGTCAGAATACAGAATGACTTGAACGAGATTTTCCTTAATTGTAATGGATAGAATGTCCACGATGGATGAGGCAAAACATGATGCAACCAAATCACATTGCGTTTCATTGAACCAGTAACATACTGCATCACGACTTTATAAATTATACATTGTAAAGTTATGAACAGCCAACTTTGTTTTATAATAAACTGCACTTGCACTTAAAAATGGAGCTACCTTCAAGGCCTTTATGTCCATGGTGTACACTGTGCAGAGCTTCTGCTGCGCTCCTTCCTTGTCAGCATCTATTTGTATTCTTGCTTGCTCTTTCTGTTCTGTGTATTGTTTCCACACGCCTTCACTCAAGTTACCAAGCCTGTAACTACAACACAAGTTAAACTGGCCTTTCTTGGAGGAAAATAAGCTAATATTACCATCTTCTAAAATCAAGTTAAAGGTAACCCGACTTAATGGTGAAACCTTCTCTGCATGACATTTTTCCACATAGAGTCCATACAGCTGTTGCTTGGATTATAGAATTGGCCCAAGGTATGACTTCGAGAAGTTTTTCCTGCAGTAATGCGATGGAAGTTTCAGAAGAGTGTCCAGAATTCTTTCGTGACGGTTCTCTCATCTTTTTTCTTCATCTGTTTGATTCGAGGTGGTGACGATTCTGTTTCAGGACTCATTCCATGTGTGGAATTACCTAGTCAATATCGGACAGTCCATTCGTTAATCCCAAGAGTATTGAGAAACATCTTTCTGCATAATTTATGTTTCCTCAGCTCATTTTTCAAATGATAAATGAGCGTCCCTCTTCTACAGGATTTGCCAGTGTTGTTCCCTGGATGTTTGTTGGAATTACATCCACAAGGTTGATAACGTAAACCTTCCTGTGATCCCATGACATTATTTCCCAAAATGTGTTAAATACTGCCCGCCTATCATCAACAGAAAACTGATGACACTTCGTTTGAACGGATTTCTGGCACATCTTCGAAGTACATGTTGGACCTAATTTTCGTGCCTCTCCTGGAGTATCGTGAGAGATTTTACCAATTCGACTTCTTTTGTATCCAATATACGCCTGTCCACGCATTCTCAGAATTTTATTGGCATTTTTCGTCCAATCTTCAGGATGTAGTTTAGACTTCCTTTTCCTGTCACTGCTTACATCACATTAAAATTCTTGGCCTTCACTGTCAGCATCATTATTGCTCCCATGATCTTCCGATAATTTATCCAGAGCGTTTGGCAAACAATGAGCACCATTGCATAGCAATGAGTGTGAAGTACTGTCGTCTCTAGTGACTGTGGTTTAATTTTGAGCATAGTTGGATACAGCCACTGAAGTTTCTAGATGGAAAAATATGTATAAATTAATTTAAGCAGACAAAGATCAAGCTCAAATTCAAGTAGTTATGAGAACAACGGCATGAGTAATACTATTAACAATAATCCCAAGGAAATTTACGTGCGTCATTAGATGTTGCAGCAACAGTAACTGAGAACCCCATATACAAAATTAATTTTTCTTTGGTTACGACTTTTCTCACCTGTTGTTTGTTCTGCATTTATGGGAGATTCTACAAGAAAGTGGACAGTCTAGCAATCTTTGGCAGAAATGAATGAAGCACAGAATGAGTGAAGTGGAGGAGTTCTCATTTATATCACAATAAGACACTTGCGGTGCTACTAACATTCAAAGGTGAATAATAAAACAATTTTCTTACCACTGTCAGTCACTCTCAGAAACGATTCACCGCTTTCATTAGCCAATTTCAGCTGAGAAACAATTTCTTCTTCAGTAAAAAGATCGTCATCTTTATCGCCGTCCATTATCACGAATGAAGCTACAAGCATGGAACCACGGTCGAGCACTGTGAAATGCGTAATAAAGTAGTAACAATGTGCTGTGGCTGTGCGCACTTTTGTATTTACGTGGTATTGTTTACAGTATCCATAGATTGTAGATACACGGTATTTAAATTCTCTATACTTTGGCGGTATTGCCATCTATTTATTTGCTGTGTGACATATGCGGTATTGTTTTAGATAATTTTTTCATGTTAAATACGTAGAAATTTGGCATTATGGCGTTAAGAGCAGATGTGTGTACAGTCAATGACATCATCTCACTGAAAAACGAAAAATCGGCAATTTCTCTGTTACATGGTATTGTTTCTTCATCGACGGTCTTACAGGGGAGCATAGAACTGTTGACACCATTGTTTCTGTTCACGCAGTTTAACAATGCTTCTCTGTCATGATAGCACCTTGTAAGAAACATGATAACAGGTTCTACACAGAAGTCGCATTCCACTGCTGTAACACATTCATTTACTCCATTTCTATTGCTGGTTTTTATCTCTATTTCAAATTCACATTGTTAATGAGTGCCTAATGTAGGCTAGATAAATTAAGATTCAAATTACTTTTACATATTAACTGGAAAGTCACTTCACTTCTTGATTATGTAGACTTTTGAACCATACAGCCCCTTTGTTGTTTCTGAGCATCTGGTGAAGTTAAATATGTTATTTCTTATTCTTCACTAAATATTACAATGCACAAAACATTCGGTAACAGTAAGATATCAGTAAAGTTATACATTTAGTGTGCCTTCAGACCTATACATTAATATTTCTTGATCGTGTTGTACATCTCCCCTTCATGCTTGTTTGGTTATGAGAGCAGTTCTAACATGGTGAAGTGTTTCTCATGTTAACAACTCTCTCGTGTTTGTAAGTACATCACGTCACATGAATATTGTCATGCAGCACTAAACATTAGGTTTAGGTCTGTCACAGTTCTAGAAATATTCTTGATACAAACACACGCGGGAGATGCACCACTTAGTGTAGAGGTATTACGGAATGTGAAATTGCCACTATTTTGGAGGATCAATGATATATGATTTCCTTTTAAATCAAACGGAACCATTATTAGTCCATTGTGACATGACTGGAAGCAGGTTTAAACGCCAATAGGCTTGCTACAACATATTAGACAGGCTAATATGTTGTGCTTTTGGTACTTCCGTGTTTTTGTCCAGCCTTATATGTTGGAGATTGCTGTTATCACTTTTAAGACTTAGATGCTGGGTAACATTGTCAGAGACTAACCTCATTTTATTTGCAGATCATGAGAATGTTGCGCTAACTAAAGAGATGCGTATAGTTTTGAAAACGGTGGCTAATTATACGGCAATTATTTAAGTCACTGAAACATTACTAAACTATGAAAGGACTTACCACAGTTCAAAATCTGTGAGAGATAATTACCCAGAGAACAGAAGTTGATGTTACACTATTAAACTCTTTGGAGTAAAACCATGTAATGATGTCATTTAGACAGCACTTAGTGCACTACTATTGAAATGTTAAAAATTCATAATCCATTCCACTTCCATCCATCCATGATACAGGGACTGAGCTTTAAAAATTACAGAATGATGTATTATGGTGCTATTTCTTGCAGCTGCAAATATGACTGACACTGATGATGATGGAAAATTCGTTATTCTTTACATAGATTCCAAGTACATATCCCTACATTTTCAGCCGGCCAAACTACAAGTTAAGTTAAAGTATAATTGAAAACTTGGCTTTAGGTTAGTGACAAGGAATTGCGAATGTGTTATAAGTCTCCTTAAATTAAAGCAATGTGATCTAGATCAATACTTACAGATAAAAGTTCAGTATAAGCAAATTCAGCATTGGTTATTTGCCACAGGATAAACATAAACTATGTTCATAATTACCTTTCTAGATTAGTTTACTACTAACCTAGAGAAACTAATTTTGATTAATGTTCTCATATGCCTTCTTACATGGTAGCATAGAACTGTTGACCCCATTGTTTCAGTTCACCCAGTTTCACAATACTTCTCTGTCATGGTAGCACCTTGTAAGAAACATGACAACAGCTTCTATACAGAAGTCGTGTTCCACTGCTGTAACACATTCATTTACTCCATTTATTTTGCTGATTTTTACCTCTATTTCAAATTCACGTGATTAATGAGTGCCTAAAGTAGGCCAGATACAATTAAGATTCACATTCCTTTTACATATAAACTGCAAAGTTACTCACTTCTTCACTATATAGACTTTTCAACCATACTGCCCCTTTGTTGTGCCAGAGTATCTAGTGATGTTCAGTATGTTATTTCTTATTCTTCACTACATATTACATTGCACAAAACATTTGGTAACATTAACAGATCAGTAAAGTTATACATTTAGTGTGCTGTCAGACCTATACGTTCATATTTCTTGATCATGTTGTCCATCTCCCCTTCTTACTTGTTTGGTTATGAGAGCTGTTCTAAGATATTGAAGTGTTTCTCATATTAACAACTCTCTCATTTTTGCGAGTACATCATGTTTCATGAATGTTGTCATTTAGTGCTATACGTTGGGTTTCGGCCTGTCACAGTTCTAGAAATGTGCTTGATACAGACACACATGGGAGATTCGCCACTTAGTGCAGAGATATTATGGAATGTGAACTTGCCACTATTTTGCAGGAAGGATGATGTATTATTTCCTTTGAAACCAAACAGAACCAGTATTAGTCCATTATGATATGACTGGAAGCTGGTTTGAATGCCAATAGTTTTGCTACAACATATTAGACATGCTAATGTGTTGTGTTCTTGGTATTTCCATGTTTTTTCGAGCCTTATATGTTGTAGATTGCTGTTGTCAGTTTTACTACTTGGATGCTTAGTAGCATTGTCAAAGACTAACCTCATTTTATTTATGGACCATGAGAATGTTGTGCTAATTAAAGAAATGAGTATAGTTTTGAAAAAGTCACTAATTATATGTTAATTATTTTAGTCCCTAAAACATTACTAAACTATGAAAGGATTTACAACAGTTCAAAATCTGTGAGAGATAATTACTCGGAGAAAAGAAGTTGGTGTGACACTATTAAACTCTTTGGAATACATCTTTGTAATGAAGTCATTTAGACAGCACTTAGTGCACAACTATTGAAATGTTAAAAATTCATAACCCTTTCCACTTCCATCCATCTGTGATACAGGCACTGGGTTTTATAAATTACACAAGGATGTATTATGGTGCCATTTATTGCAGCTGCAAATATGACTGAAAGTGATGATGACTTAAAAGTCATTATTCTTTCTTGAAACTTACATCCTCTCGTAGTTAAAACCCTTCACCAACCAGTGTCATTAGTGAGTTTTGTTTCATCAAAATGGACTATATTTGAGTATAGCACTGTAGTTAGTTCCTTTTGCAGCTCAATACAATAAGCAATAATTATGCCAGGTGACATTGTTAGTGTTACTTGCTGTACGTTTTGCTGTATTATTGAGGCTACCTCATTCTTATGACATTATAAAAACTGTAAACTGAATTTATAAACTGTAGAGTGCAGCAAACAGTTGTCCTTTTTTGATTTTATTGTGCAAATCCAGATTTCAGTTAGGAGCTAGCCATTCTCAATGCACTATTTTTTTCATGTCAATGCATGTAAGGTACTTTTTTTTCTTATTTTTTTTTGTTGGGGGCCCGTCAGTAACAGTTCTTTCAATATTTAAAGAACAGTGACTGATGCCCAAACAACAGGGAGTTACACGCATTGAGAATAAAATATAGAGAATTGAGAATGGCTAGCTACTAAGCAAAATCTGGATTTGCATAATAAAAGCTAAAAAGGATGACTAATTGCTGCACTCTATAATTTATAAGCCACATACAGTCGCTGAGTGCATCCACTTTCCAAATGGAAGGTATCTTGATGTTCACAGTACTTCATTTTGCAGGGCTTTACTTTATATTTTGTAGTGATTTTATCTTTGCAATCCAAAAATTCACTTAATATAATTGTAATTGAGTTTACAGGGTAACCCCAATCACCAGAGTTTTGGATTCAGTTTAAAAAATGTTTTCTTATAGAGCCCTTTGTCCGCTTTTGATTTCATGCAAGCAATATTCTTCCAGAGCCTGTAGTGAATACTAGAATGCAGTCCAATTTTTTTAACAGTTTTCTTACACTAATGCCATTTATATTGATCACAGCTTCTTTACGCTTTTCAGTCATGATTTTAGTGACCTCCACTAACTGCCTTTACTTCGTTGACATGATAGAAGGAATGCCCATAACAAACACTACCTACTAATCTACTGCATATAAATACATATAATAAATACACGATCATTGATTATTCCTCTAAGGACAAAGTCACAACTATTTCCAAATAGTGAGGTTCCTAGAAAAACTGACAATCACTGTTTCTATTTGCCCCACAAATTCCAAGAACATATTCCTATGTCTTTCGTTGCCCATACCACAAGTTAGAGTAAACTGTACTTCAAAACTGAGCTTCTGGTTAGGGAAATGGAATTGCAAATTTCTTTAAAAAAATGGTTCAGATGGCTCTGAACACTACGGGACTTAACTTCTGAGGTCATCCGACCCCTAGAACTTAATACTACTTAAACCTAACTAACCTAAGGACATCACACACATCCATGCCCGAGGCAGGATTCAAACCGTCGACCATAGAGGTAGCACGGATCCGAACTGTCGTGTCTAGAACCGCTCAACCACCCTGCCGGCGTTCAAATGTGTTTTACTCCTGCTTCAATTACAACAACATGATCAAGATTGATACTTGCAGATAGAGTTCAGCGTAAGCAAATTCAGTGTTGGTTGTTTGCCACACAATACACAAAACATAAACTGAAACTGTATTCATAATTTCTCTGCTGAAATGTTAAAAAATTCTTTACCTTCAATGTATGTTTTAATAAACATTTGGGGCATAATGGAAACAATGTGATACTTTCCTCATTTTTATTCCATGATGCTGTACTGTATTGTGTCTTGGGATGACATCCAGTTCAACTTAAATGTGTCCAAGCCCAGAAGCATGTAATACAGTTTATGGATTGTTTAGACTGAATAGTGTGCAACATAAGCCTGCTCAAAAGATTGGGTGTATTGATTACTACTTTCAGTGCTTTTTTTTCATAAAAGTAAATGTCAGAAATAATTTATTCCAGTTTCCAACCAAGAGCTCAGTTCATAGAATAAGTACTACAAAATAACAGAAATCTACTAGAAGTTGATTACCGGAAATAATAAAAAGTTTGCTGGATAATCACGACCAGTGTAAGAGATCCTTACGTTTTTTAGTTTTGGCCAACTCTTTCTAATCCACAGGGGCATTTATCATCATAAATAAGTATTATATATATACATAGTGATAATAACAACATATAATGAAGTTATATGTATCATTTCACCTCTGAAGGCCTTATGTGGACCAATCCAATTACTGTAAGTAAATATTGTAAGTAACTGTCGTTGGAAGAGAAATAGCTGTAACAACCAAGGAATAATTTACACTTCATTTACATGTTCATGGCAGCCATTGTATTAATTTGTAAATGAAAATGTGTTGAACTTTTTGAAGTGTCCATGTCTCTTCCATTCACTTCTCTGTGACTGTAACAAATTTACAGAAAATCTAAGCATATAACTACCTCTGTGATATACACATGTACCACCATACTACACTCTGCTGAAACATTCTCCAGACAGCACACCCAATGTTGGATCTAGAAAATATATAGAAAGGCATAGCTAAAATGAGAGAGCTTTTGGAGGGTATTTTTGATATTGAATGAATAAAAGTGCATATATCTTTGTTTAAATGAAATTCTTGGACTAACTGGATTGAAAATATATGAAATTTGTAGCTGATTCATGTCTTGATAGAATGTACCAGTATGTTGGTATAGGTAATTAGTGAGATCACAATATGAACCTTATTTAGTTACCTGTCTCTTTTTGGAAATATTTACTACCAGATATAGCATAAATGAAACCTTAGTACATCCCTGAAAACATATATGAGTAATTCCATCGGTGAATGCTGTATAATAACTGGCTTTCTCCAACAACCAATATATTTTGCATATCTAAAATTAATCAATGGAAAAAAACTGTAAGAAAAGCCATGTGATATATTGTTTAATAGTATATTTATCAATTTTTGTTTTTAAGTATTGCATTATATTTTATTTAATTGTCAATGGAAGTCAACAGATGTGAGAGAGATGTGGCATCAGAACTAAATGGCTGTGATTGTCGTATCGTGTGTCTATTTTTTTTTAAAAATGTATTTCCATCATGAAACAAATGAGCCATTTAACATTCTATGTATTCTATAGCTAAAAAGTTGATCATTATGAACATTTGTGGTTTGTTAGAATAAATTGTAATTACATCAGTTTAGAAGCAGCCTTTGTGGAAGGCAGTAGATAGTTAAAATCATAAACTTGAAGAACAGTGTTCTCTAAAAGTGAAAATAAATGTAGACTGTAGCATGCAGTGCAGTACAAGTTTTATACTTTTTACGTCGACCACCTTTCTGAGTGCATAACCGTGCTAATTTCTTGTATTGCAATAATTACTCGAATAAAAGTAGTTAAACTACTGCCACTGTTTTGTTAAAACAACTTCCAAATTCTAACTTTATGTGTTTTCTTTATGTTTTTCTGGATGTTTAAGTACTGCATTAAAGTTCTTCAAGACTAGATTATAATATTCTAAGTTATTTTTTGTTGTTCTTTGTTACTAATGTACAGTATTTAAGATTTATGTGTGTCAATAACTATGAAATGTAATTTCTTGTATTAACATTTATTTATATCAGTTTACAAATAATGTATTGATTTTATCTATGTAATAAATAATATTTTAACTAAAATTAATTAAGTTGTTTCCTTCAGAATGTCTTAGAGAATCCACTTAAAATGTAATAGAAACTTAAATTTCTCAGTTAGCGTGCTGTTTGTGTTCTTTACATGTAGGAGGTGGCCTTAGTACATACCAAGTACTTGCTTATCGCCTTCAGTTCATGTAAATGTACCATTTGTTTTCCATTACAGTAACATCTAGGTGAAGGAATCATAACATGAGTGGCCAAGTTCAGCATATCTTGATGTGCTGTCAATATTATGTATGGCCCAGGGGTTTCAAAGTGTCATTGAGTCAGGTTTGTTTACAGTATTCAACAGCAATGTGGCATCTGTGATGAAAAATATATGATTTCCAACAATATTTAACTGCTGAATAATATATTTATTGATTTACAACAGACATTTTATGCTATGGTGAAATATGTTAAACCACAAGCTTAATGTAGATAAGTATATGTAACTTAAAATGCTAGTTTAAAGACAGCTGTGAAATTATAAAGACAATCTCACCACACAAGAGCAGTCAAAAATGTAACACTAATTTTAGATACAGTAGGTAGACACTAGAATAATCAGTTCTTAGATATAATTCTGGGTATAAAATCACGTTATTAATCACCAAAGAGAAGTGTAAGGCATTCAAATACACTGCACAATATGGCAGACAAACATAATCACATAATATTCTGTGGACTAGTCATATACCATTTTTACATGAAGCTAATCCACCATTAAATGTAATGTATATTCCAATTTTAAAAATTAAAATCATAAAAAAAGAGTCTGTTTGCACTTCACTGGCAGACTAAATTTAAATTTATTTTACACAATGGTGGATCAATACATGAATGACCAAAATAGGAAGAATTGTTAAGTGACACAGTCCCTATTAAAAAAGAACACCTAACTCAATTACCTACAAGACATGCAAGCAAACATACCAAAAATTCCAGATGTTACTCATCGTTATTCATTAATGTCTTCATTACTGGTAGCCTCAGAAGAGTCTACATCAGAAACAGATTCATTTACTCTTACTGCATCATTGTCGGTCTCATTCTAGAGCACATCATCTTCACTGCCATCCAGTGTGTTCAAAATACAGCATTTTGTGAAAGATTTTATCGTCACTGGAACTTTCATGCTTTTCTGGAAGCAGCCAAAACCCAATGAGCAATAATATGGGATGCAGAAAGCTTAATTTTTTCTGTCATAGTCAGTTCACTATTTGCTTCACAAAGCCATTTGTCATAGTGTTCTTGAATATAGCCTTCAAATGGTTTATTTATACTAATGTCCTGGGGTTGTAACACAGTAGTCATTTGTCTAGGAAGGTTACTGGCTAGGCTGTGGATCTTCATTTTTACATTGACAGTGAGATGACTGTGAAATGCAGCAAAACAAAACATTGATGGTAGTCTGGAAAGCCCAGCAGGAGAGAGTTCTCATACTTTTGGGACCCAGTCAAGCATTGAAGGTTCAGTCACCTATACCTTTTCTTGATTTTGAACAATGACATCATCATGGTACAGCTTTTCATTTTTAGAGGTCTTGGAGCTTGTGTTCCACTTGCAGATTAAGAGGGTGAGAAGTTTGCGCCCAGTTGCTGTGTTTGTCAGCATTACTGATGTGCACTGTTTTTCAGATCCTAATGTTTTGGTAGTAACTTTTTTGTCCCTTTCTCATCAATCACGTAGTTAGGTGCCATATCAAACCAAATTGCTACCTCATCAGTGTTGCCTATTCGGCTCATCGAAAAGTTATTCTCTTTCCAAAGTGTGATGATATAGTGCCGAAATTCTTGAATTTTTTTCTCAAAATCCTGTGGAATCTTATGCCATACTGTTGTATAGCACTCTACAGTTAAGCCTGCCCATTTCATAATGCTATCAACCCATCTACAGCTATTCTTAAAATCTTGCCTTGGTATATTCAGAACTGCAGAGACCTCTTTTGCTTTGTGCCTTATGGTCTCACTAATCACAGTTTGTACCTCTTTTGATTTATATCTTGTGGTGTCACTAATCACAGGTTGCTCATTTTTCATCCTTTCATTGACAAATTCCAAGCTTTTGCTTCAGTGTCAGGATGTCTTCCTTTGTGAGGGCCAGTGAATTTCTTTGTAGTAATGGTAGTTGCAAATAAGTAAACAGTACTCTCAGCTACACTGAAATCCCATCATGCCTTCCTGTTACAATATATTTCAGCATGAAGAATTACTTTACTCTTGAAAGCAGCATTATATGGTGTTCTGCTCTGACTGCCACCCATTTTGTGATTACCTAATGCAGACACACTACACAGTAATAGGATAACGATAATGTAACAAAGTTGAGAATTACAACAATGCATTGTGATATAAGAAACAATACGTAAATTTCAACGATGTTGCTGCTGAATGATGGATTGAGGTTTTCACTCAATTGTAATGTGCCATTAAATCTTATGCACATTCCAATACTGCATATTGTTAGAAAGTGTATATTAGATTTGTGTAAATTCTGTGCTTATGATAATTTACTGAAGTTATTATAGCATTGGCAGTAAGCACAGTGACCTGGATCCACTGCATACATCTCAAAACATGAAATGCTAGTTCTAAGTGAACACTGGTCTACAATCATTCTCATTAATTTGCCTAGTACATAAATAGTTCTGTGTGAAATAAGTGTGATATTTGAGCCATATATGTCTCATTTCTTCACATATCATTTAGTCTTCATAGTGCAGTTCATGACTGTTTTGAATTATGTGTTCAAAGAAAAGTCACAATCCATAAAATATATGTATAGTGAAGTATACACTCACTCATCGGCATGTCTTAGGCTCTTCTCAAATACTGGAATGAATATATTGTTTCATCGTATTTAAGATTCTAATTATCTCCATATTATTATTTTTGCTCTCTTGCTTCACATTTCTTTGAAATATTTGAATTCAGAGGTCCCCATCCGTCTTGAAAACTGTCAGAATGTCACTTCTACCACTTTGACACGAGCTATATACTGATTATAGTACATCAACTTTCAATTTCCTTGCTTGGTGCCACAATTCATGTAACTTATAATTAAATGACATTAGTTCCAACCATTTTCTTTGGCTAATTATTTTCATGTTGGACTCTGTTAACTTCTTATTAAAATTTTAGTGTATTATTATCGGAAGTACATTTACTTATTATGTGATGAGTGTATGACTCTTGATCAGGGCAAGCCTTTTGGTGTGACTGAACTCGGCAGACCGTGTATCAAAGTTCTCTGTAGATGGCAATGATCAGAGTATATTGACTATAGTGTCACATAATTTCTATTGTAGAATATGACATGAGAGGTAGGTAGAGAATGAAATCCAGTGCTAGCACAAAACCTACTCCTTTTGAACAGTGCCACTAAAGATAATGCGTCCACAAAGCTAATTTATCACTAACAGTGTCTGATGTTTTCTGTCTAAGAAATTATAATGGGAGATTGTAAATCTCATGCATGGCATTGTCCAACAATCTTGTGATTAGGAGCTATTTGTCATAACCATCACTCATCATAATACATAAACACTGATGAGAATTTCTTCAGCAACCAATATTCAAACCAGATACTGCTGAATGGAGTGCCACTACACTAATTTGTGTCAGTAACCACATCTAGATAGGTATGAATGTAAGGAGTGAACTGCAGAATAATTTAGTTTTGCTTTACAAAATCATGACAATATATTGTAATAATATTATTCATCGGATTTGTACTATGTTTGTGCACCATAGTACTGGCCGTAATAACGTGTTAACTACAAACAGTAAAATGAAATGTGAGTAAGTAGAAGCAGCTGTATTGGATTCAATACAGTACTGAGTTCTCTAAATGAGCTTTTTGGTCAGTGTAAAACGCTTATTGTTTCTCATGTTCATGGTTTCTCAGCAACAGTCCTCACACAATACTTATTGTGTGTTTATAAATGGACAAATAAATCATAAACACTTTCCCAAATTATTTTAATATTGTATCACAGTCCCGTTATTAAATTCGTTTCATACGGTTTAGTCCACTGCTGGCCTTGCCCAAGCGATTTTCTACTTCTGCAAAAAGATTTTGAGTAGTTGTCAGGTATTAATATTGCTGACATTGTCTAAGAGGCGCAATATTTTGGCAAGCCAACTTCTTCCCATCTTCAGGCGTTCCTGATAGATGGGTGATATCTGCTAGGTGTCACCTCTATAAGCCCTCTCCCCAATCTCCTGCTGGCACCTACTGGTGTGGAAGTGGAGGAAGCAGGGCCTTCATTAGCGCCATGGGTGGGGCTAGATTTGGATCTCTGCTGGCATGCTGTCAAAACTTTTTTGTCCTCTTCAGTTATCATGATGGGAGTGGGCATCAACGTAGACTGCCACTGTGGCCTGCTCATGCTCAAGGCTGAGTCCCAGGACTTTGCTTCATTGAAATCTGCTGTACTAATTTATTAGTCAGTTAATCGGTCATTTAGTTGTATCTCTACAGTATGTTTGGGAATACAATTCCAAAAGATTGCAACAACTTGGTGTCGTCACAATTAACGGTACGTTCATGGGAGATACAGTACTCTCCCATAGTGAATTTTGTCAGCTGAATGCTGTCTTTGAGGAATTTGTGCTCAGTGCATCTCTCCTGTACTGTCTGGATAGTCTGGCCTACATACAGTTTCCCATACTGGCAAGGTATGTGGTAGAACCCCCCCCCCCAGTTTCTGGAGTTCTGGGTCATCTTTGACTGATCCTAATAAAGTTTTCGTCTTGGTTGGTGGACAGAACAGGCATTTGCTGTTGTGTTTCTGGAGTATTCTTCCAATTTTTGCTGATGTGTTCCCAACATATGTGATAACTGCCATCACAATCACTTTATCTTTGACTTTGACAGGCTGGGGTCTTCGCTCCTTTGATGTTAAGGCACATTGTATCTTATGTCGACGCCAACTGTGGGTGGAGCGTGAGGAATTCTTGTGTTGTATATCATGTCACGTTTACAAACAGAAGTCGTACACCCTATTAGAGGATGACGCATACAGGAGAACTGAAGACTTTGCTAGTAACTGGGTGAAGAGGAAGACCCTTGAGCTTCTCCAACACATATTCCCAGACAATTATACAGTGAAGAAACTTCATCCATGACCAGCTGTGCCAAACAGACTTATGCACTACCTAAAGTCGACAAATAACAAATATTTCTTCGTCCAGGTGTTAACAACATCGGCATACCTACACATGAATTAGCGAAATACCTGAGAACAATGCTCAACCCCTTTGTGGGAAAATGCCTACACCACATACAAAATTTGGCATATTTCATTCAGCAGCTGCAGAACTTTCAACTAGACTAAGAAGACCTCAAGGTGAGCTTAGAGGGGGAATCTCTCTTCACAAGGGTGCATCTAAGAGACTCCCTAAGTATTATAGAAGAAAAATTTGCGGCAAAGCTAACAAAGTTGTTTGAATTCACCCTTACAACAACCTACTTCCTGAATGAGATTTTCACTCTGCAGCGGAGTGTGGGCTGATATGAAACTTCACGGCACATTTAAACCGTGTGCCAGACCAAGACTCGAACTCGGTACCTTTGCCTTTCACAGGCAAGTGGTCTACCATCTGAGCTACCCAGAAAAGCTTCTGCAGTTTTGTGACGTGTGTGATAATGTCCTCATTGGCGTCATGTTGAACACGAAAAAATACTTCTATCAACATGTTTAGACATTGTGTACTGCTTCATTCGAATCGTGCATGTAATTTATCCTCAATTTCACTTGCATGGGTGCACATTTACATGAGCTCGGCAACAGATTTTCCTAACGCACTTGCTAGTAAACTTACTGCTTTCGCATTGTCTTCCAATCACTGCTGATATGCCGCCTTTTGGCTCCGTGGTTTCATTGTGTGGCAATTCAGGGCATTTGTATGTACCGTTTACCATGTCTTCAAGTGCAGATGCTCGCAACAGCATCGACACGTGCCGCTTCCAGTCCACCCAGTCTTCAGGTGCTTCGAGTTTTCCACTTGTATTTTTTGCCATTTTCGTCGAACACACAAATAACTGACAAATTCACTTTATTTTAGTCATGAGCAAAAGCAGTTACTTCATGGTTGTAGGCATGTGGTCTGGGCCCAAAACCTGCCAAGATTATTTGTTGAAAACGGGCTGCGAATAGCATAAGCCCGGTTTCACACTGGGACACTGGCGATGGTCACCAGTGATGGTCACCGGTGACTGTGGTGAACACTCTCGGATCACTGGTGTCTGACACCGCAGGTATTGCCAACTGATTAATTAGTGAAGTTGACTCATACAGGAGTAGCAACTAAATTTCGCTAGCCTATTATGGACCAAAAGATAAGGTACTAAATTTGAAAAAAGAACATACAACTTACCAATGTTGTTTTTCTTATCCATGCTCTTCTCATTGAAATCAGGCTCAAACTTGGTTATAATATCTTGCCACACATTAGTTTTCATCATTTTATTGCTATAGTCAGCACTTTTCACATCCCAAATAGGACAGCTTTTCTGCTTCACTTACAAAATCTTCCGTGTTAATCAAACCTAAACTCATGGCTACAGTCTGTACAGTATAGGGTACAAGAATATTTTGCATCACTGTCTCAGAAATGACTGCCTGTCTGTTGGCAAATCTGCAGCACTGTGTCTGTGATCAGTGTTCCAGTGTGAAAACTCCAATTCAAATTAATGCGTGTCTGGTGGTGACTGCTGTACAGTGATGTTGTCTGTCACATGTGGTGAGGTTGAGTCACTGCTGGGTCACAGTGGCTCCATGAGGCAGCATAGTGTCCTGGTGTGAACGCTCCAGTTCAAAAGAAGGTACCTCTGTCAGTGACCGGCGCTGGTGACTGTTACCAGTGTCCCAGTGTGAAACGGGCCTAAGATTTACAAAACCATGGTTCCTCACAGATAACCGTTACACACACACTCACAGACGTTCAGTTTTGTGACAAAGACGAACACCCACCGTTGTACTGTCCAAAGATTCGATAGTACGAACATAACAAAGACATTAAAAATTCACATCACACAGATATTACACTACATTTTATTGACAGTTTCCACTCTGATGGTCTGAATCTATGGATTTCCCTAATAATTACAACAACATTTACCATTCGTACATCCAGTCAATCAGATAAACAAACAGCAACTGGCATTCACACGTTCAGGATTATTCGGTACAGCTCGTGTTACGCTGTCCTCTTTTGTCTGTGGGAAAGCTATGTCTTTCTAAATATGACAGGGATGCCCCAGGCAGAAGCATCATGTACACTATGAACATATTTAAAAATTACTTATGATTCATTCAGATGTTAACTTCGAATGTGCTCAAATATGTTTAAAACCAATACAGATGCATTTTAAAATAATATGAATAATCGATAGATCACTGTGCTTTGGATGCTAGGCGCTTTACGAAACAAGGTTTTTTTTCTACTAGAATATGAGTTTGATGCCCTCTGAAATTGCAGCCCAGGGCAGACACTCCGGTTTGCCTGGCCCCTCCTTCATGCCCTTAAACCCAGGCCTGCATAGCAGGACACCTCTGGTTTTCATTCATGGTGCCCTTACAGAACACAGTGCTATGTCAACGATATTCTACAACACATTTTGATGCTATTCATGGCAAGCCATCCTAGGCTTATATTTTCAGAAGACAAAGATTACCTGCATATGTAAAGAGTTTCTACTGTCTGTCTTTGTGCTTGACAAATCCTACCTTGGCCACCAAGGTCACCAGATCTCTCCCCAACTGAGAATGGTTGTAGCATTATGGGCAGGGCCCTCCAACCATCTCAGGATTTTGAAGATCTAACACACCAAGTGATCAGAATTTGGCACGAAATTACAATTAAATCAATACAATGAAATGAATACCCTTAGCTGCATACAGCTGTTGATATACATCAACTGGGACAGTTAAAATGTGTGAAATGTGTGCCCCAATCGGGACTCGAACCCGGGATCTCCTGCTAACATGGCAGACACTCTATCCATCTGAGCCACTGAGGGCACAGAAGATAGTGCTACTGCAGGGATTTATCTCTGGCATGCATCCCGTGAGACCCACATTCTCAACTTATTGTCTCGTGCTATATTCGTAGCGCCCCTGCCCATTACACTCATTACTTGTGGCTTTACTGATTCCCATAAAAGTTCTGACAATGCTTGTGCATCCACACAGAAGATGGTCAAATGGCCAGTGAACCTTAACTATACATATGAAGATGGTATCTGTTCTTTCGGACATGTCCAAAAAAACAGATACCATCGGTGACTGTGCAGCTCATTAGAATGAAATTGCAATTAAATCAATACAATGAAATGAATAATCTTAGCTGCATACAGGCGTTCATATACGTCAATGGGGGACAGTTGAAAATGTATGACACGACCGGGACTCGATCCTGGGACCACCTTCTTACATGGCAGACTCTCTATCCATCTGAGCCACCAAGGACACAGAGGATAGTGTGACTGCAGGCACTTACCTCTGGCTTGCCTCCTGCGAGACCCACATGTCTGAAAGAACAGATACCATCTTCATATATATTTAGTTAAGGCTCACTGTCCATTTGACCATCTTCTGTGCAGATGCACAAGCATTGCCCGAACTCTTAAGGGAAGTGGTAAGGCTGCGAGTAATGAGTGTAATAGGCAGGGGCACTACGAATATAGTACGGGACAATAAGTTGGGAATGTGGGTCTCACAGGAGACATACCAGAGATAAGTCACTGCAGTAGCATTATCCTCTATGTCCTCAGTGGCTCAGATGAATAATAATAATTAAAAAAGATGGATAGAGTGTCTGCTATGTAAGCAGGAGATCCCGGGTTCGAGTCCCAGACGGGGCACACATTTTCAGCTGTCTACGCTGACGTATATCAACATCTGTATACAGCTAAGGGTATTCATGTCATTGTATTGATTTAATTGTAATTTCATTCTAATGAACTGCACGGTCAGCTATGGTATCTGTTCTTTTGGACATGACCGAAAGAACAGATACCATCTTCATACATATTGAATTTGGTACGATATACCTCTGGAAGACATCCAACAACTCTACTAATCAACGTGAAGCCAAGTAACTGTTTCCATAAGGGCCAGAGGTGGACCAACATGTTATGGACTTGCTCAATTTTTGAAGCTCTTTCTCTTGAGCAAGCCAATTTTTCTGAAACTGTAATCATTTGTTTGTACATGTACATCACGTCCACAGATTTCCACCCCATTGGGATAATTAATTTATGGCGAGTCTTTTTTTTAGTGTCTTTCTATAAATTCCCTACAATCTATACATAGTATTATACTATACTACAAAATATATTTATGAATTTTGGTATCTTTAAAATGACTAGAGTGAATATTGTTAGGATAATTTCACAATATTCATTAAATTAAAAATTAAATGTTACAGTTTTAACCAACAACTGAACACATCTTTTTCAAAATTTTTTCAGCAAAGTACTTGTCTGTGCAAGTAAATCATTCCCCTGTTTGAGACAAATACTGCATTTCTTACAGTAAAGACAAAGACTCATACTGCTGTTTCTATGATGATTGACCTATGGTCTTGGGTAATTGCATTGAAGATAGCTGTTGCAATATAGAGATATTACTTCCGTTGCCATGGTGAATCTAATAGAATGACATGACAATGAAATGAGGGTGAGCTAGAACTGAAATATTCTTGTACAGGTTCACAAGCTGCCCAGTGTATGGAACTCTCCACCTAAGATTGTGCAGGCACTGAGATTTTCTCATTTCACTGTAACATGGATCTGCCACATGTATTTAATCTTTTGGAAGACCATCACACTCAAGCTCTGTGTATAACAACATGCTGCTTCCTATAATGCATTGTAACAGCCACTGGAGAAGCCACAGTAGAGAAAATTTCTGGTTCCAATACTGGAAGAAACAATCATTGGGCAGTCACACCGTCTGAAACCAGCAGCTCCCTTTGGGATGCATAAGCTACCAGTGCAAATCTGATTAGGAGAGGAGAGGAACGGGGATTTTCGGACCTTAATATGGTACCCTACCTGCCTAACCAGTCACGTCATTTCAGTTAAAATTCTTTGTAGGTGGCTTTTAATTTGCTAGTGGGAAGGGATGTGAGACTTTGCTAGCTTCATCCCGGTGTGAAGTGCTTTTTTTCATATAAATCTGTTCTGTGGCTAATTATATGTTATCTCCTTTCAAGGTCTGTACAGTCTAGAACCAGTATCCAAATGAGGCAAAATTGTGATGAGCACTGAGGCAATCATCCCACCAATGCACCAGATTGAAGACACCCATTTGCCAAAATGCTTTGTCCGGTTGCATATAGAAGTCTGTAACTGCCTGCTGCACATCCTTCCCCAACAGAACTATCAACTCTTCAAGGACTCTTTTAAGGGGTTATAGGGTGACTGCTCAAGTGTCTCCCACTTCAGTTGGTGTAACTTCTGCATTACGACATTTGCAATATGGGGATGTGTGTTATCATGAGGCAGCAGCACCTCCTGTTGCAATTTTCCGTAATGTGTCACCTTAATTGCATGCTGTAATTTCTACAGTGTTGCACAGTGCCAGTCCCCAGTAATGGAGATGCCAAGTTGTCTGTGATGGATGAAGCTGATCTCCCAGACTGACTGGCGTCTTGTGAAAAATTGCGACCAGCATAGAACATGGCACACCATGCCACACAATTGGTTTTTGACCAACATGCTGCTGCATGCACATTTTTCATTCTCTAATTGATGTTTACCAGTGTTTTTCCTTCAGCAGTCCAAAACAGAATGAAAACATATTGGTCTCATTTGTATGCAGTTGGAATTAATGTCACCATAGTTTATGCTCCTGTTGAAAACTGTTATATACCCACATCAGAGTCACATACATCCTGCAGGAACAACCTCAAACCCAAACTTTTTTATTCCTATTATATATTGCTGGTCTATGTCACAGTTTAAGTTTGAATTTACTGTTTCAAATGCAACATTATTATTAATATATGTACACGTATAATGTTGAGCACACTTTATTTTGGGAACAGGTTCTGCAATGATTCTCTAGATTTGTCACAAAAGATCTCAACACAGCAACTTGAGGTACTCTATGTTTGATACTAGTAATTTTTGGATCTGAAAGACCCACTGTTATGTAGATCAAGGAACACTCCTGTAACATACTACTCGTTCTCTATGGCACTTATTGTTTCATCTGTTAATTGTGCTGTGCCTAATTAAGTTGACATGTTTCTCATAAGGCCATTCTGATTTTCAGATATTAGATTGTGTTGGCTCAGAAATGTCATTAAGCCAGTATAAATAACTTTCTCAATTATCTTAGGAAAAGCAGCCAAGTTTGATATAGTTCAATAGTTTTCAGTTTTAGATTTATCATGTTTCTGGAAAATTGTAGTTATTTGTGCTATCTTTAGATCGTCTGGAAACTAACTGATTCAGTTTCATTATTTACTGCTTTGGCCATCGTTGCAATTTGAACTATCAGCTTAATAAGTCACAGCTGCAAAATACTAACACGAATTCTTTACAGACGAATGGAAAAACTAGTAGAAGCCAACCTCGGGGAAGATCAGTTTGGATTCCGTAGAAACACTGGAACACGTGAGGCAATACTGACCTTACGACTTATCTTAGAAGAAAGATTAAGGAAAGGCAAACCTACATTTCTAGCATTTGTAGACTTAGGGAAAGCTTTTGACAATGTTGACTGGAATACTCTCTTTCAAATTCTAAAGGTGGCAGGGGTAAAATACAGGGAGCGAAAGGCTATTTACAATTTGTACAGAAACCAGATGGCAGTTATAAGAGTCGAGGGACATGAAAGCGAAGCAGTGGTTGGGAAGGGAGTAAGACAGGGTTGTAGCCTCTCCCCGATGTTGTTCAATCTGTATATTGAGCAAGCAGTAAAGGAAACAAAAGAAAAATTAGGAGTAGGTATTAAAATTCATGGAGAAGAAATAAAAACTTTGAGGTTCGCCGATGACATTGTAATTCTGTCAGAGACAGCAAAGGACTTGGAAGAGCAGTTGAATGGAATGGACAGTGTCTTGAAAGGAGGATATAAGATGAACATCAACAAAAGCAAAACGAGGATAATGGAATGTAGTCTAATTAAGTCGGGTGATGCTGAGGGAATTAGATTAGGAAGTGAGACACTTAAAGTAGTAAAGGAGTTTTGCTATTTGGGGAGCAAAATAACTGATGATGGTCGAAGTAGAGAGGATATAAAATGTAGGCTGGCTATGGCAAGGAAAGCGTTTCTGAAGAAGAGAAATTTGTTAACATCCAGTATTGATTTAAGTCTCAGGAAGTCATTTCTGAAAGTATTCGTATGGAGTGTAGCCATGTATGGAAGTGAAACATGGACGATAAATAGTTTGGACAAGAAGAGAATAGAAGCTTTCGAAATGTGGTGCTACAGGAGAATGCTGAAGATTAGGTGGGTAGATCACATAACTAATGAGGAAGTATTGAATAGGATTGGGGAGAAGAGAAGTTTGTGGCACAACTTGACCAGAAGAAGGGATCGGTTGGTAGGACATGTTCTGAGGCATCAAGGGATCACCAATTTAGTATTGGAGGGCAGCGTGGAGGGTAAAAATCGTAGAGGGAGACCAAGAGATGAATACACTAAGCAGATTCAGAAGGATGTAGGTTGCAGTAGGTACTGGGAGATGAAAAAGCTTGCACAGGATAGAGTAGCATGGAGAGCTGCATCAAACCAGTCTCAGGACTGAAGACCACAACAACAACATTGGCCATCGTTTCAGATATGTTTTACATGCATTTTTTAATGTGTGGGTAGAGAATCCATGATAGCTTGTCCATTTTATATCTGTTAGTGACCATGCTATGTCTTTTATTTCCTTGCTGTTAGTTGGGACAAAGTATATGCTTCGTTTGAATGGAATGTCCTTGTATGTATGCTGAAGATTGTTGATATGTTTACTGATGGACTTTACAATGTAAGAAAAGCACTCATTAAGAACATTTGTGACTTGATATTGACATTTGATAATACTCTGTCTATAGTCACTAGTTGATTTGTCCTTATAACCCCCAAAGATAAAAGCTGTTTATATCTTTCTAAACAGCTAAGTCAGTGTCAGTAGGGTTTCTTAACATTGTGACTGGATATTTGGCTTTTGTTTACAACAGCAGAATTTTGCACTAATGATGATAGTTCTTAAATTCTACCTATTATTATTGCTATTCCTTAGCATTACAAATTGGAAAAGTCTAAATGTTTCTCTCGCTGTTCCCTTCAGGGCTTATGCAGCTTCTTTAAACTTTTTTCCAGTCATTCACTGGCAAGGTCAGTTCTGGACCTGAGACATCAAAGCAAAAATAAAAATCTGATGAAAATTCCCTTCAATAAAGTCATCATGAGTGGTTCTTCTTGTCTTCAATTGTTTCATTTTGCTGCTGATGTGAACATTTAAAGCTTATACCTGTACAGCATGATGGTCGAGAATGGCAAGCTGCAGAACTAATGCACTGAAGTAAAGTGAGACATATTAGTTATAATGTTGTCAACTCATGATTTGATGCTATTGACCTCTCTAGTGAGTTCATTTATCAGGTAAGTTAAGTTAAATTTAGCTAGTATTTGCATTAGTTTTTCTGAGCTAGGGTCATTAGACAGTCAGTCAATATTTAAATCTCCAGTTGGTAAGATGTTAGCCAACAGCCTTGCTGCAGTGGTAAAACCGGTTCCTGTCAGATCACCAAAGTTAAGTGCTATCAGGCTTGGTTTGTACTTGGATGGATCACCATCCAGGACTGCAAAATGCTGTTTGTAAGCAAGATGCACTCAGCTCTCATAAGGCCAATTGAGGGGCTACTTGGCTGAGAAGTAGTGGCACCAGTCACAAATACGGACAACAATCAGGAGAGCCTTGTGCAGACCACATACCCCTCTGTATCCACATCCAATGATGCCTAAGGGGTGACGATGACATTGCAGCCAGTCAATACTGTTGGACCGTCAAGACCTGTTGGGACAGTGTTTTTAGTATGTTGTTAACTCATCCATTTTTATTGTAATGTATGCTGTCTATGCCAACAAACAGGTAATTAAGAACTTCAAAGGGTATATTTATGCTACCACCTAGAGGTCGTCTTAAGCCTACAATAATTGAGTTCTCTTCCCCCACTTATAGTTATTTGCTGCTAGTTCTATTATGTGCTCTGTACTGAAAGTACTTACATTGGTTACATTATAGTTATTACATCTTGGTGCAAAGACAGCTAACCCACCACCACAGTTCTCTTTTCTGCTGAGGGCAGAGGAAAAGTTCCTTTAGAGTGGCTGATGTACACTGATTAGGTCATCTGTATACCACTGTTCACTTATAACTGAAACATCACTTTTATCAATCACTGCAATGATATCCAACTTATTGTACTTATTGCTAAGACTCTGAAACTGTCATTGAATTAATTTTAATCTAAGTTTGGAATGCTGAACACTGGTTGAAGGTGGCACTCTTCCACATTGCTTGTTTTTAAGACTACAAAAATTCTACCACATTATATTAATTATGATTTCTCCTGCTGAACCACACAGGATGATTTAGTGCTACTAAGCTGTCCAGCAGCCTTTACAAGTTTCCCTTGCTGCCACCAGTGGCTGTTTGTGTGGCGGATCCTACCTGGGTGGGTTGTGCAACTCCATGGCAATGGACTTATTACACCATTTTGTGCAAAATTTTGTCTAACATCCTCAATAACTGATTTTCTGACAACCTTTTTTACCTCTTTTCTTTATGTACATACCATGAATTGTGTGCATGTCCCTTTTTAGATTCCTGATATTTACCAGAGACACATTGTGAAATTTAGCATGTATTATTTTTAAGCCTATAATTTGTTTCATGCATTTCCTAGTTCACAATAGATTGTTCCATTATATCATGTATCTGTGGAATATTAACAACAATTATGTTACTGCCAATTAATATATTAATTGTCACTTTCATGTGTCTGATTGCACAATTTACTGGATTTTTAGCTA
The DNA here is from genome assembly GCF_023864345.2 of Schistocerca serialis cubense. Classification (NCBI taxonomy): domain Eukaryota; kingdom Metazoa; phylum Arthropoda; class Insecta; order Orthoptera; family Acrididae; genus Schistocerca; species Schistocerca serialis. Next base: position 532,321,898 of record NC_064640.1, read on the forward strand.
CATAATTTACACCTCCCATGATAATGAAGCAATTATTTGATGAGAAAGATTCACTATCTTGTGTACACAGCTTCACAGCAGCACAAAAGGACGGCTCCACGTTGAATGTAAGCCACAAGTATAAAGTCATCTTGGATACTTATGTTGTCTTGCATTGATCTGTGAGCATTACTGTCTCCATATATTAGAATGTGGCCCTTCTTGTATTTCTGGTTCTCCTCACTTCTTCTACTATTTTCTCGGGATGGTTTCTTGCATACAGCTTCACAGATTTCACTCTCATTACCATGGACATTTTCTTTACATTCACTCATTATGTCAGCACATTATGTTAGGATTTGGTGTTTTTTGATCTTATCAGTGGCACCTTTTTTTTTTCTTTCAAAAAATTGTGAATGGTTGCTTTTAGTTTGTGCAGATTTAAACAGTCCATCTTCAACTATTTGACCAAGAATCTGATACCTGTTTGGAATAATAACAGCCAGAAAGCTTTCTTGGTTTTTGATTTAGGCCTACAGACATTCAGCAGGCAGCATTGATCAGTTTCATTTAATGGTTCATAAAAGTTGGAGTAACAAAAATGTACTGGTCCAAGTTGGAATTTAACATGCCCAGTGGTGTAATATGCTATGAAAAATTATGATGATATGGAATTTCAGTATTAATTGTCTCATAAGTTAATTAGTTTTATGAAAATTGGAACGTGTTATTGCAAAGTTGGAATGCCAGTCTTTCTAATTGTGTACATATCATTATATAAATACACAGACTGGCTCACTAGAAATTTCACATGGTGAACTGTATTATTATTTTTAATTATTTATATCTTTTGATTAATGGATTTTACAGTGAAATTAAATGGAGCATTAGAATTGGCACATTGAAAATATTAGCCTGAGTAATGAATTTAAGTGTGCTAAAGCATGATTAACATTTTGAATTATTTCAAGAATGTACAGAATTTGAAAAATAAGTAAAAAATGGTCATTATCAGGAGCCGAAGTTAAAACAAGTGGAATAGTTCCAGTTTGAAAGTAGCATTTTACATAAACTGATATTCAAAACTTCATGCGATAAATATTTCAAAATAACATTCCCTGGCCATAACATGACATAACAATAAACGCAAATTTTCAATAAAACAAGGTACATAATATTCCTGATTTCCTGGAATATTACTTTACATTTCAGTAGCTTGAACACTCTTTTCTTGTAGACAAAAAGTTATTACAATTATAATGCAGAAATGTATCAGTAATCATAATATTCATACACTTCTCATTCATGTTTCTCCTCTCAGTTGTCTATACACTTTCAAAAGTGTTTCTGCCCACAGCCTTCAAAGTTCCAATGTGTGCCCATTTCCAGGCACTCCAGACGGTGTCCATGGCTACACTCATGCTCAGCACATAGTTACAAAAACGAATATACAAAACAACTGATATTAACAAAACAGTACATCTGAATCATTTATTTCTGAAACAACATTTCTCCACTCAGTCACATTTACCAGTAAATATAAAAGGAATTCTGTAGGGGATAATATAGTGAGGAGAAATATGAATTTGCTTTTCGTTTATTTACCGCTGAGTGCAAATATTTTAATGTCCTGTTCGATAACATGAGGCCAATACAAGAGACTGCTGTTAGTGCAATAAACAGTAATAATTTAGAAAAAAAGCAGTAAATCGCTTTTAATAGCCTTTAATGAATTTAGAATCTCTATATTATACTACCAAAAAAGTTTTAAATTTCCACCCAGTGCCAGGAACCCTTAGTAACAAAAGAAATTAATATTGTTTATGACTCACAATTTTCGACACAGGACATTGTGTGTGAAGAAAAAAGATGTTGATTTTATGGCACATCTGTTGCGTCCTAAAGCTACACAAATGTTAGAAATTCAATAAGAGATGTGGGCATAAAAAATTCTTATATTTGTGTATGGAGATTTATCAACTTAACTAGTCACCAGCTGTTGTGGTGGATCTAGTTGGTAGTTGATTATAAAAGTCATGATACTCTGTTGGTATGTATGGGTGCATTTTCTTGATGTCAACTAATTAATTCCCATATACTTCCACATAGTTCTGAGAGTAAGCAGGAGAACATGGCAACAATGGACTGTTGTTTGTAGAAAGCAACAGATTAAAATAATGAGGAAAAAGTCCATCAGTGAAATTCTTTCCTATGACATGATCCTCTTCACACTGAAATTCTATAAATTTACTGATATAGACTGTTACTTTCTCATCTTTCTTTACTCTGCTTCCCATAGATTCCTCTGAAAGTACTGATTTATTGAAGTATTTTGGCCAGCAAGTAGGAAAATCAAAAATGTCTGCTGTTCATACCATTCTAAAAGTCAATTTGTTAGTCTTGATAGAAGCTACTATTAATTCTACACATCATCTCGATAACTAAAATCATCGCTGTACGGCACAAAAGACTGGACACATACGAGAAAATATTTCTGTACATTTTGAAATCTTCCAGCAGTAACGAGGTTTGAGAAAAATCTGATAACAGTGATCTTTTTTTCTGGTCTGGGTACCCATCAGAAAATATATGTAGGTACTTAATAGAACTTGGTAATGCATTAGTAATGTAATCTAAGATAAAAGAGCAAATTTCATTTAGATCTTCCTTAGTCTGCCTCATGATATATCAAAATTTAGCAGTCTTGTCCCTCATGTTGATGTGGGTATTAAAGACATTAATGGTGAGCTGCCTGCAGTAGAATGCTTCCTGTGCTGGTATCTCTGACAGCTGCAGATTCTCCATATAATCTGCACATCTTACAGACATTACACAGGGTTTCCATTTTGCTTGTTAACTTCCTGTTTTCCTCTTATGGACTATATACTCTGCTGGTGCTAACATTTTTCACATACATTCAGTGATTGACTTTTCAACTGTTCTGATAACTCCCCACAAGTGCAGTAGTACCAGTTGTGGCTTCCTAACCACAAAGTTGGAAACCCATTTTTCAGGCTCATTTCCACGAACATGTCATGTATTATATTGATATTAAGCATCTCACTGAAATATTGTAAATCTCTTGATGTATTATTTACCTTTTTTGTTGGATATGGGTGTATGTGGTCCTCAACTAATGTGCATATGTGCCCTGGTGGTGCATTTTCTGACCTATTTTTATATCTCATGTCCTTTGGAGAATTTCTAAAGTAAACAAGTTGTAATATGGTGGACATGAATTTTTGTCATGCCATGGATATTTTGAAATGCCCTGGTATTTACTTGACATCTTCAGGAAGTTGATGATACATAATATGTAAATCTGTGGCAGCACTTGTGAATATATATATCTTGTTCATCTTTCATTTGTTTGCTGTAAAAGTTTGTGAATATCTCTTCGAGATCCCTCTCTGACACAACTCCATAACAATCCCTTATACACCTATAAGGAAATAGTAATGATATAGTTTTTGCCATACCGAAGCATTGTTTTCAGCAGTTAATATTCCCCACAATGAACTGATAGTAAAACTTCACCATACTCACTTGCACACATCTCTGATTATCTTCTTTGAGATGACCATAGAAGAATAGTTGATGTAAACCATTTACTTTTGCTTTATTTATGTATTTTTATTTGTACTTGATATTTTTTACTCTCTTTTTGCATTTTTTCACTTTGAACAAAACAGTTTCCTCATTATCAGATGGCATGCCATGTTCCCCATAAATAAACATCAGATGATGCTATGTCCAGGGACCGAAGGGGCCAGTGGCCTCTACTGACAAGTCTTTCTGGGCACACACTGGTGATGTGGGCCATACTTCATTTTGACGTGTGGGCAGCTGCTCCATCTTGTTGGTTACTGCATATAGCATCTCTGCATCTGTTGATTGTGTGCAGAAACAGTCAAAAGATGTCTAGATATTTGGCACTGTTTAATGTGTAATGGAAAAATATGTATCGAGTAATGTACATGCCAGACAACGCAACCTGTATAGAGAAATTCTTCACACAGAAAATGTGGACGATGATTGATGGCAGTGACCCAAAGGTGTTGGTCTGTTGGAAATGTTGCACTGCTCGTATGTGGCCTGCCATTGTCATGTGGAAGAAGAAGGATCTCCATGTGTGTAGAAACTCTTTGCATTTGAAACTTGATTACAGCATGTTCGCTCTATGAACTGACATAGTTAGGTATAATACACACTGCCACATTACACACCATAAGTTGGAGCCCTGTAGCAGAGGCGGGCTGCAAATAAGTAGACAACGAAAATAAAGATTCAGAGTGTTAATGATGTTTGTTTTATTTAAAAACCTGTAAGAATTTTCATATAAACAATTCAGGGACATTAATTTTCAACATTTTTTCATTAATTCTAAGCTGTAGGAAATACCTCTCTGCCTTTTTTTCTTAATGAAACATTTAAAACATTTAAAGAATCTGTATTAAATTGATGCTTGACCTTTGTTGACATAATACTGACTATGATAATATCTAATGAGATTAGCACACTGAGAATGCAAAATAGTTTGGGTGAAGATAAGTGTTAAAGGTGGATCAAACATGCTTATATGACGCTTTTATAGACACCATGCCTCAGCAACAGTTTCAGCAGAACAGCAGAGAGGATGCTTGGAAAATATTTTGTATAATTTCCATGGTCATGTTATAAATTTTAGTGATTATGATGAGTAGTAGAGACAGAGAATCACACAAAATTTTTCTAAGTGCCTTGTCCAAAAATTAATTTGAGCAGTAAATCAGAGAAATGACTCATGGGGATGATATTATAGACCTGCTGGTGACAAACAGTCCAGAACGTTTCAACTCATTTAGTGTAGAACATGGTATCAGTGATCATAAGGCCATTACAGCATGAAAGGCTGGAAGATCTTTCTGTGTAGGAAGAGCGACAAGAGACAAATTTCAGATTACCTGGCAAATCACCATTAAAATTTCATTCCCAACATTGACATCAGTGAGCATCAGTGGACAAAATTTGAGAACATCATGTATTATACTTTATACAAGCATGTACCAAGCAGAGTTGTGAGGGATGGAAAAGACACACCATGGTTTGACAACTTTGTTAAGAGGTTGTCAGAAAAGCAAAGAGAACTTCGCTACAGATTTAAATGAAGCCAAAGATGCACAGACAAAAAAACATTAACAAAGCCAAAATTAGCATAAGGGGGACTGTGCATGAAGCATCAACAAATATGAAGGTAAACCACTGTCCAACAAGTTAGTAGAAAATCCTAAGAAGTTCTGGTCTTACTTTAAAGCAGTAAATGAATCAAAACCATCTGTGCACACACTCTACGACCATAACTGTATTGAAACAGAAATCAGCACAGAAAAGCTCAAAATATTGAATGTCTTTGTCCAAAACTGTTTCTCAGAGGAAGATCACTCTCTAGTTCTTAATTGAAACCATTGCAACAATGACAGATATCAAAATAAGTGATAGAAAAGCAACTGAAATCATTCAGCAGAGAAATTTTTCTGGACCTGACAGGACACCAATTCGATTTTCGATACAGTATGACGGATGAAACAACTTTCTTTGCACCTGTCTTGCAATTGGCGTGTTTCATCCAAATCTCGTCATCGGTTACTATCCGATCCAGAAATGAATTACCATGTTTGTGATACGCCTCCAGAAATGTCAACGTTGCCCTCATTTGCTGTCCTTCATGGTGATTTTGAGCACCCATCATGCACAAAATTTATGGCTAGCTTTTGAGTGACAGTTTCAAACAACAAAGTCCGCAAACCTTGAGGAAAAGAAAGCAAAAGCTCCGTTATTGTGAAGTGACAATTTTCATGAACCGTTTCATCAACTGTAGTGACAAGATCGTCAGTCACAATGCTCGGGCGTCTGCTCTTCTCTTCATCATGAATGTTGGTTCGTCCAATTTTAAACCTAATGCACCATTTCTGGATGGAACATTCACTCATTATGTTGTTTCTATACACTTCACCCAGTTCACAATAAATTTCTATAGGTTTTAGGTGTTTTGCCAACAAAAACCGTATCACAGACTGCACCTCACAATTGGGGGTATTTTCGATTGCAGCACACATTTCAAATTCGAATATCAAAAAAACCACACATGCAGAGACGTTCCCTTTCTCACGGATGGATGCTGACTGAGGTGCCGAACACGCACATACTACAGTATACGAGATCGGCGAGCACTTTGTGGCATCAGACGGAAACGTTCCGTACTTTCTGAACAGCCTGTGTATCTAGGAGTATGTGTATGAAATGATTTGAAATGCATCAACAACAGAAAATTAATCATAAGTGCGGCAGATACAAGTCTGAGATTCATTGGAAGAATCCTCATGAAATTTAGTCCATCAGCAAAGAAAGCATCTTACACAACACTTATTCAAACAATACTTGAACCAACAGTATGATATCTGTGCCAGGTAGGACTGGTAGAGAAGATAGAGTACATCCAAAGAAGGGTAGCTCATTCTCTTACAGGTTCAGTTAGTAAGCACGGTTGCACCTTGGAGATGCTCAGCAAACTATAGTGGCAGATGCTGGAAGAAAGGTATTCAGCATCACGACACAGTTTACTGTTAGAGTTGGGAGAATGTGTGAAGTGTACATTCTGGAGGAGCCAGCTGAAATATTTCTTCCTCCTATTATCTCACAAAAAGACTGTCAAGGTTAAATTAGAGAAATTTGAGCCCACGCAAAGGCAAACCTGTAATCGTTCTTCCCATGAATCACGTGCAAGTGGAACAGAAAAAGGGAGAAGTGACACTGATACACAAAGTTGCCTTGCTGAGTATAGATGTAGATGTATATTGTCACGTATTTCCCACTTCTCCTTTAGTGAATGTAAATTGTGCTCCTTCCTAAAAATAAATACACAAAAACATTTATAGGGAAATAAAGTAGGCTAAAAACAGTGCTAATGCCCCATGTTCAACATGAGGGTAAAAAACTGCTAACCCTTAAACAGACTTATTATTCGTTTTCCTTTTGTTACAAAGTAAAACTAACCAGTGACTGCAACCACCTTTCAGGTGCTTGTCGATACAGATTTAATTTTTAAACTGCCACCATTAAAAACTCTGCAATGTGTAGCTAGAGCTATCTGTAATTCTTATAAAGTTAGCTGATGGTAGAACAGTGCTAAGCCACACTTGGGGTATTATCAACATCCAATGAATTTCGTTGTGCATAAACAGGATCTGCATCACTGTCAACAAAAAATTAATTTTTGTCAGTATCATTCTTGCCAAATTTACATGTCTTTGCTCTTCCACTTTCCTCCGCCTACCTTTTCAGCAGAAGTACAAACCACATAGAGGAAGAAAAGAATTCAGTAAACTGGAAAAAACTGTAAATGGTAGAATTTTCATATGATGTTATTGTTGTCGTTAGTGCCATCTTCTTCAATCCAAAGACCAAATGGATCAACTGTCCACTCTGGTGTACCCTGTGGAAGCCTCTACATATCTTTTTAACTTCTGCAACCTATATCCATTCTAACCTACTTACAGTAGTCAAACCTTGGTGTACTTGTACAGTTTTTATCCAATACATTTCCCTCCATTACCATACTGACTTGATGATTCCTTGATGCCTAAAGCTGCGTGCTATAAATCAGTCCCATATTTTGGTAAAGTTGTGCTATTACTTTCTTTTCTCACCAACTATCTTCAGTAGCACCTCATTAGTTAACTGATCTACCCATATAATCTTCAGCACTTATCTCTAAAATTACATTTCAAAAGCTACTTCCTTACACATATGAACTGCCAATGTGTGAACACAACTATTTTATCTGTATAACTGGACACTACCATAACAAGATTGCATATGCATTTCGTTATGGTGAATGACTGATCTGTAGCATAGCCCAAGGTTCAGGTTAGGCTGGTAGGTGATAATTTGGTAGAGTGAAATAACGTGGCCTACATCTGCACAGATATTATGGTATAGTAGTGGGTGATGGAAGTCATGAGGGTTTGGTTGTGTGGAATCACTGCCCAGTAGATGAAGTGCATATCAACAGCTGAAGCCTATTCACAAACAGAACTTCTAAGCTACAGCTAGAGAATGTTCATATTAACAGGTTATCCTAGTATTACTAATAAGTCTTTTGCCTTTCACTAGAGTGACAAGTAATAAAATCAGCATATGAAAATACTGGCACAGCAGCTGGTAGTGGATGAAGCACACAAGTCAGCAGGTGACTGCAAACTGAGGTGGCCACCCTTTGGAATAAATGGGTAGACATGCCCAGCAGTGAGAACATGAACTGAGTTCCTGTTGCAGGTGCCGAAGTATTTTGCTCAAGATCTAACAAATTTATATATAGTAAAACATATTCTATATATTCATACTGTATTTAATGCACTTTTTGGTATAAAAACTAAAATGGCAGGAAAATTGAGATACATAATTCCCCAATGAATGTTTCACTGCATGTACAGATACTGTAGATATACTATAAAAATGCAAGGGGTCATGGCACTACGTGATTTTTAACTTCATATAATAAGAACTTCTAATTTATATTAGGATAAATAGCTGAGAATATCACTCTGGGGAAGTAGCAAGACCTCAGTATATCACTGTTTGCTTACATCTTATGCAGTGACTGAGATGCAAGTATTGCACATACTTGGTTCATTTTTTTATTGCTGATAAAAATCCATAGACAAATTCTTGAAAGAGGAAAATGTAACTTTTCAAAGGAAGTATTACAAATATCTGATTGTAGTTGTTTTAATAAGAAGTTACAAGAAATAAGCACCCATAAACTGTGTGATTGTGAGTGCTGTTACTCTGTAATTTTACAGAGGATGAATAGGTGGAACCTGTCATTCAAATTAGTCAATTCCTCATGCACACACACACACACACACACACACACACACACACACACTCATACACATACTTGGATGCGATAGGCATGGGATGGGGAGTGCAAATGATAGCAATCTAGGGTTGTGGGAAGTTACTAGAGCTGCCTATGGGAGCATCCAGGAATTTTGAGGAAATAGGATAGTGAGTAACAAGTTGCACCATTAGGTGATTATTTTTTGGGAGGGAGGGGAAGGCTGGGGGAGGGCAGAGAAAGTAGAAAATCGAAACAGACAGTACATGTGCACCTGTGGAACAGAAGGGTGTGTTGGGACTGGAAAGGGAGCATAGAAGGTGTAGAGGCAAGTGAAAGACACAGAGTAGTGCAGGTTGAGGCCAATGGAATTTAGAGAATGAAAGAAATGTTGCAAGGAGAGTTCTCTCTGTCCAGTCCAGAAAAGCTGGTGTGGGTGGAAAGAATCCAGAAGGTCCAGGCAGTTAAGAAGTTGTCAAAGTCCAGAACATCATCCTGGGTAGTATGCTCAACAGCTCTTTTGTCCAGCTGCCTCTTGGCCATGTTTTCTCGATTAAAACGTCCTTTGATAGTAATGGTATGACATTTTAATACCAGATGATTGTTACCTGCCACTTTCTCTTTGCATTTTCTAAATTCACTGTTGAACTGTAAACATTATTCTTCCCATTTCACAAGAGGTATTTCTAAATGTTTATACAAACAATTTTGTTGGTTCTGTATGATTATTTTAGCTGCCCATAATTTTATATTCTACCAGAATAGTTGTGCAACTATTTTCTTGCCATTAGCAGATTTTGTAGGATACAATTTCTGGATTCTGTTGCCTCACAACTGCAATGCTGCAGTTCCTGTATTATGGACTATGCTACGCAGAACTGGAAAGTACATAATATGTGATGCTTATTCATTTCCTGTGTGGTGTAACTTTATTTAAAACAAATTTCAATTATATGTTCTTTAGATATCTTGGCAGTCTGTTGCACCATGTGCACCCATTCATAAAATTTTGTTTTTCTGAATTAATGATATTATCATCATGTATGTTATTAGACACATTTGGCTGATTTGGATGGTAGACAGAAAGTAAAAGGTTACAGTGAATATAAATATCTTGCCAAAAGGATGGAATTATATTTGACCCAATAGTTATAATGCTGGTGCATGGAGAAAATAAAAGTACAAAACTGGTAAAAAAAACACCATACAAAATGAAGACAGTTTGTTTCAGAAAAAATTATTTTAAACCAGAGTGTTACATATATGCGAGGAATTGTTTTCCTGTACCTGAAATTGGATAAATTCACTTATTGATTTTGGACTTGGTGCCTCGTGAACTCATACCACTAGTATGTAGCAAACTTATTAAATTCATTGTAATGTGTGCTTATTATGATTGTGTATATATATTTAGTTCCCATTCATGGTTTTAAGTTGTTCACTTTGGCTTAATGATAAACTTCTAAATGCATTAACAGTTATTTCTACAGGCACAACTGGTATATAAGGGAGAGAAGTCTTTACAGAACTGACTTATACCTTATGTGAATTGATCACATCATGAAATAAAAACAAACACTTAAATGTCAATGAACATATTGTACAGTAAGGCATTTCAGTATTGCAGTTTTGGTTGTCCTATTTTCCAACTGAGCAGGAAGTTTCTTACAAAAATCCTTTTTATCTCTCTCACCCTTAGTTGTGTGGGTAGTCATAAAATATTTAGTGCTTCACCAGAAAGCCTTACTTCATCATTAGGAACTCTACAGTTGTCTGTTCAGTGAAAAGTGAAGGACACTGTGAAAAGTTATTGACACAGTTATACTGCTGGTATTCCTTCATAACACTGAACTTTTGAAGCTTTGTTCTCTGAAACTGGTGGGAATTGTAATCTAATAGTTCAATGATGGACATAACAGTGTTGTTTAAATGAAAGATTACTTCACATTTATTAGTGCTGAAACATATAAGGATGATGATTAGCTTCTTCTATTAGTTATTTTTATAGTTTGGATAAACCACATCAGACACTACAGTGGATGAACTCTAAGCTGTGGCTGTTCATTCCCTTAGCAAACATGCCTCTGATGTTTGCAAAGGAAATATCTACACAAAACTCTATTTGAAGGAAAAGAAAACAGATGGTCATAGATAGTTCTCAGAGTAAGCCATTGAAAGAAAAGAAAAATAATTATCTAAGAAGTAGAGTTATAGGAAATGGCGTTATTGCACTTTTCTATGTTTCACCAGACTCAGCTGTACAGTAAAGGCATATGCACTCTGCTCCCTCTCCCCCCAAGAAAAGAGAGTCCACAGTTGTCAGTTAGAAAATGGTGCATTTAAATGAGTGTTTACGTAATTACTGGTGATCACTTTTCAGTGCAGACGTCTCTAGTACAGTCATCTCCTGTGTGCACTGTATCTTCTACAGGTGATAAAGGATCTATCAGTAATCATACACTTTAATTTGAGTGGGTTTTCAAAGGTATGTCTAGGCATCTTGTAGAGGGGAGACAGGGACCACGGAGAACTTACGATGTTGCACCCATAACCCCTGTAAAAGTGGGCAGCTAAGTGCGGACTAGGTTGCAAAAGGCAGAATAGCACTTTCAAACATTTGTTAAAACTAAACATTTATTAAGTTTTTACATGCAAGCATAAGAATTTAAAACAAAAAATAAAAAAGATAAAACATGAAATGAAAAACATTATATCCTATCAGTCCACTTTAAAAACTAAAAAATCATTCATGAGAAACATTCATTTACACTATAAAATAAAATACTCTTGCACAATTTCTGAAGAGTAAATAAATGTTCTATACTTATCATACAATCAAATGCAATGACAGTGGCCCATACTACTACAAAATCCAGCACTCTACCCAAATAAGATACATTCCTACTATTAAATCTCGGTCAACGTAATCTATTGGTCCTAGTCCGCTGTGAGCCTAGTATTGTTGCTAAGGCTCCCCAGTCAGTGCCAGCTGACATCGGATTACTTCAAAGCCAAACATGTACTAGATCTCCAATGCCCAATCAATGCCTCATAAGACTGACATATCTTTCCAGAATCTGAAAAGAACAATAATTAACTCTCAGAAAGCAAAGAACCTTACCACTGATAGTCACTGCAAGTCCCAAATTACAAGATAATTACAGTGACAGCATTAACAAAGATTACCTCACTCTTGAATTCATTCATCATACTGTAGAGGACAAGGGGTTATTTTTAGGAAATATGGTGCAAAATTGTGATTTAGTGTGTTTCAGTGTGCTATGCGCCAGCCTTGTGGCAGACAGCAGATGAAGGCTGGCCGGCGCGTTATGCAGGTGGCACAGTTTTGCAATGAGCATCGGTATGTGTGTACGTGCTCGGCAGCCATCAACAGTCAGAATGCAGCATTAGCAGAATTACACAGGCGCGGGCCGGTGCGGTTGCGTTAGCCAAGTTATCAGGACATTCTAATAAACACAGCGCCATGTAACCAGCGGATTCAGCAGCGGTCTGCACTATTGAAGGGCATCAGAGGTGGGCGTCGGCATCGGTTTGACTGATTGGTTGTTCAGTCGCTGTTACGTCGTTGTCATCAGTGACGCTGTCCCCGACGACTGGCTGGCGGAGGGCGTTGCCCACTGCTGCATCGGCGACTCCCGGCATCGTCACTAACCACAGCGTCTGCAGGAGGCGAGCTAGGCCAGATCTCATGCTGCTAACCTCCTACTGCCTGCGCAGCTGCTGACCGAGCACGGCGTCGCATTCCCCGGGCTGTGCGCATCAACACATCTCCACCACGACACGAGCGGTGGGGCTGAGCCACCGGAAAATGTATTGGAAGAACCAACAATAAAGAGGAGGATTGCTAAAAGCAACCACCTTCTACCCACCCACGCCCTACAACCCCAACCGCGTCACCTGCTCTGGTCATCCTATTACAATACTAATCATATGACGGTGTTGATGATCGGTTGAAACTTTGACTGCTATAGGTGTGTACACTGAAGTTCATGCTGGGCACAGCTTTGTGGTCAGCCAATAACGTTACCTTGAGACAGGAGACCTTGTTGCAGCAGCTACCTACCCATGGACTGGTTCTGCTGCATGGTCCACTCCCTTCTGTTGAATATTTCTGAATTACTTGGCATGACAGCTTCATCTACCACTTTGGGTTTTGAAACTTTCGGTACATAATAGTTACAATTCCTCTGACAATCAAAGATTTTCCTTATAAAGGTCATATACAAATGAGTTACTGCATAGACAAACATATATGTATGTCAATAATGTTTCACGAATAAGAATTACAGCTTTGTTTAGTATTTGGAAGGATTTTAGTAGCCTATGACGAAAGCGACATGTCGGATTCACCTCAGTAACTCAATGTCCTTTCATAGTTACCTACCACAATGCATTTTGTCACTGTATTAACTCAGGGAAAGGACAAATCTTTCTCTGATATTACTCAAATACATTGGCGGTAACTAGCAATTGCATTAATAATTTTTCACTCCAAGTTGGTAGACTCCATCTCATGAGATGTCTTCGATAATTTCATGTATGATTTGTTTCATATACGACAGCAAAATGAACTCTCTGTCACAGGGGGGCAGACTGTGTGCTTATTGTACATACTCTGTGGTAACAGTGTGACTGTTTTTTGAACCTACAATTACACGCGTCTTATGTTGTCACACGATAAATCTTATGTCAGATAGTTTGTGACAAAAACAATTTTTACGTTTTCTTTTTCTTTTTTTTTTAGCTGTAAGCTCTATAAAATATACATTCATGAAGCAAATTATTAGTTCATTATTTCCAAGACATTATAAATACTTATAAATGTAAAATTAAGTGTATATATTGCTTAACATAAAAATATTTCAATATGCATTGGTTACACACACTATGATTACAGTCCCATCTGACCTAACAGTACTACAAAATATATATATATATATATATATACTAAGTGATCAACTTAAGTTAACTTCACTAGTGTTTTACTAACCACAGTCAGATCCAGTTTCTTATGCCATACTCACATATAGAGTAGGGACACTCATTGCTGTATGTTTCTTACAAATAAGATTGCAAGAAAGATGGCGGCAATGCTGTATGTATATGTTTTTCCTGTTACAGCAGTAGTGACATTCTTGTTATTATCTTGACTCACTTGCTCCTTTTGATGTGGATATCTACAAAACCTCATATTTTCTCCTTCAGGTTATGGTGTGCACTAGTAATTCACGTATGGTTACTCACACTCATATGCTTCTGTAAGCACCATATTCAGATCTGTAAGAAATCTTCTCATTGGTATTAAGTCATCTGTATTTACACTGCGTGTTACTTGAGCCTTTGTTGCTCTGTTAAAAAACAGTTTAACAGGCCATCAATTGCTTGGTTTTGAAACAGAGTATTCAGATTAGAGATAACATCTACATCACCTTCTGTGGGGATGTAGAGGTAATCAGTTCACATTTATTCACTTCATCATTCTCAGTGACTATGCTCATGTTGTTAAGGGTGGCAGGTACCATTAGTAAATTCATTTTCTGTTTCTTGTTTGGAACATATGAGCAATGAAGGCAGTTTTTACGTGGTTTCCCTCCTAATGATAAAATATTAATATTTACCATCCTACCCTTTACTGACAGCAGTTCTGGTGGAATTTATCTCCCATTCTGTGAGTCGATGATCAGTGTTAGCGACTGCTTTACGTACAGAATAGTGGTCCATCATCAGATTTCTGCATGTGTTGTCAGTGTGTCGAATTAGTGGTAACAATACATTCTCTGTGTCAGTGGGTACTTAATGTGGACCAGCAGGCTGTTTGCCTTCATAGACGTCCATATTTAAGTGGTAAAAATTCTTCTATCACAGGTAACACATAGTTTTATACCGTATTTTGCCGACTTATTTGGAATACAATTTTAGATAGAATAATGAACAATGAGAACAACAGGCTATGTGTACACACCTAATATATTACCAGACACATTAATTTCGCGCAGATGGTAAAATAAAAATAATGATCTTGGGTATTGGCTGTGGCCTATCACTAGTAACCATCCCAGAAAATATAGGGTGGTGGCAGAGAACGTTTGGTTGTGCAATCCTGTACTTGTTCTGGTTTGCTACTTGATTTGTGATGTGTTTCTGAAAATAAATCAAAGTTATATTGAATGAATTATTGAATATTTTTAGATAGAACTTGGCAGTATTGGAAAGAACAAGCATAAGTAGAATAACATCACTAGATGTCAAATTAGAATAACTACATGTCAAATTAGGAAAGAATTAAGTATGTACTGATTAGTAACATGAATTTTGTATGTAAAGTATGCCACTCTGTCATCAGAGAGTGGTAGATCAATTTCAAATGAAATACCTAGAAGTAAAAACTCCTACATTGAGCATATATTAAGTTGTCAAATGGTAAAGCATATAATCAGCTAATCTGATTACCTATTGCATTCACATTATATACATTTACTAATGTGGCTTGGCATAAATAAACCATCACAATTTCAAAAGAATAGAGATTTGTTCCACTCATTCATCATATTGTGTACATCCTACCAAGAAGGTGAATCTACAGGGCTAAGGAACAAGTGAAGGTACACATTAACAAAAGACAACCAAACATTGCTTAAGCGGTACACTATGTTAATAAGAAAGTATCACAATACTGCTTAATACTAGTTTTGTTTATACCAGGCAAATGTGTTTTGGTGAATTGGAAAGAAAGTTGTTGCTATGTCTGTTATATTAGGTGGCTGCAGGCTGTCTTATCAGAAACTTAATATTTACTTCATTAATCAAGTACTTTTCAAAGAAATTAGTAACCTAAGTATGTAATTACATAGGACAGTTTACAACACACTACTTACCATCCATCTAAAGGAGGAATCAAATCCTTGTACTAAGATAATTAGTGGAAGGAGTTACTAATGAGGTATATTTTAAATTTCTTTTGAATTGGATGAGATAACCAGTTACTTGCAGTATGTTACATGGGAGCTTCTCAACTATCTTCAAACCATAATACATAACTTTGTTAAATCCTAGATAAGCATGCAAAGTTTACACAAAAGTTATATTTCAGTCTTGTATTGATAGTGCAGATCACGGTTCACCTTGGACTGATTTTTCGCAACTACACTACACCTTGACTAAAATAACTCTGTGATGATGGCAGTGGCTAGAAGTAAGCCAACTGCAGTTCTTTCTTGACACATATGTGCCCGCTATAATGACTGATTTTTTTAGCCACCACACAGCTTTCTCACATGCAGCAGGAAGCACAGGAAGGGGAGAGCCAACTGTTGCCCTATCCACCACCCCCACTGATGTAGTTCCCACTGCTGCTGATAACGACAACATTAAAAATAATTTGAATGTATGTTTTGCTCTATTTGCATTGCCTATGGAGCTCTTGCTCATTCTAAGTATGTGTAATGTTGTATATAACGAAAATCCCTGCGCCACCCTAGCCGTTTGTCAACCAAGAAGTTATTTTAATCAAAATTATATCACTAAGTCTGCCATAGGCTCACGAAAGCATTCAACAGTAGTCACAAAAGTTTTCTATTATTTCCCACTAGTGCGACGCATTGGTGATCTTGCGCGAGAAGAACTGCAGAGGCGAAGTTTTGCCGTCGATTGTCTGGATAAGGACAGCGCCGATGGAAGTATCGCTCATGTCTGTGGTGATGAAAATCTGCGCAATGGGATAAGGATGCGCGATGGTGCAGGCCTCGGCAAGAAGATTTTTGAGGGCAGTGAAAGAGTCAGTCATAGCAGGGGTCCATGGAACAGGCCGAGATCCAGAGGTGCTGGTGCCTCCCAAGGCATGCATCAGTGGAGCCTGAATCTCCGCAGCCCGAGGTAGATGTCGGCGATAATAATTAACCATCCCCAGAAAGCGCTGGAGCTCTTTGAATGACGAAGGTCTGGGTAGGTTTAGTATTGTTTGTACTTTCTCAGGAGGCGGTGAAATGCCGTCGGCAGAGACCCGAAAACCAAGAAAAGTGACACCAGGTTGATGTAGCAGCAATTTGTCCTGGTTTGTCTCGATGCCTGCTGCTGCGAGAGTGTTCATAACAGTTTGCACATGTCGAATGTTGTGCTCGAAGAAGGAGCTGAACACAAGAATGTCATCAAGATATGCAAAGCAGAATTTTAGGTTGAATAGCACTTCGTTGATGAAGCGTTGCCAGGTCTGGGTTGCGTTTTTCAGACTGAAGGGCATGAATCGAAACTGAAATAACCCGATTGAGGTGGTGATTGCTGTCTTCTCGATGTCTTCAGGTGCCATGGGGATCTGGTGGTAGGCCCATTTGCAATCAATGACAGAGAACATGGTCGCACCTGCGAGGGAACTGGTAAAGTCAGCAATGTTGGGTATGGGGTAGGTGTCCATAATTGTTTGTGTATTTAGTCGACGGTAGTCTCCACACATGCGCCAGGACCCGGCTTTCCTGGGTGTCATATGTATGGGTGTAGACCAGCAACTGGCAGAGGGTTCAATGATGCCGGAGCTTAGTATTTCAGAAATTAGATTTTTAAGGTCGGAGAGAGTCAACGTGGTTTACTGGAGATCGGGGGACCTGGCATGAGGAGAAGTTTGTGAACCGTGCCGCTGGTGACGACGGAAATGTTGTCAGCGTCACGGGAGGCGGTTTGTTTACAATGTGTAGTCGGTGGGGCAGGCGAGGCGTGGTCGTGGTGTTCGGAGCCACTCGGCGGATCCGATGGGAGCCGTGGCGGTGAAATGTACCACGAGTCAGCGCGACAAGATGGCCGCCGGCCCGAAGGAGTGGCACCACGGTAGGGTGAGCTCGATAGAGCTCGTGAACCGTTAGTGAGTCCATTGTCCGAGGGCGCGGCCTGTGGCAGCACAGTCGCACAGGAGCCGAAGTTGCATAGTTTGAGGTGCTGTCCGCGAGGGGTGGGGTAGGAGCTGTCAGTTCCGGAGCACGTGACGCTCGTCACGCATGCTCACTTGTGTCCAGCCAAGTGTCAAACGTTGCTGTGTTAGGAGGGTGTGGCGCTGTGTAGCTGTCAGTACACGTTATGGCAGTCTTGATAGCACAATTGCAAGGGGTAGCGGAGGCTCGATTGCTGGGATTGCATCGGAGAGCTGGACCTGTGTTTTGTGGAGCCGCAGGGAGAGCTTGAAGTTTTCGTTGTGTAGGCGAGCGACGTGTTCAAGCTCAACAAGGCACTTGTGCCTGATTTCTTGTAACGTCGTCGACAGAGACGAGTGTGTACAGATGAGATGAGCCCGGACCGATGTGTCATGGGGGGAGGGGGAGGGGTGGGGGGAGGGTTGCTCGACGGAGCACAGGGGAAGTGAGTCTTGGACGGATGATGAAACACAGTGTTTCACACTAGGTCCAGTGAAAGTTTGTGGTGTCGCAAGAAGTCAATGTCTAGTACAGGTTCGTCAATTTTGCACACTAAAAAAGTCCACTCGAGTTTGCAGTTTTCAGAGACAGAGAGACGATGTGGGAATTTGAACCCGAGCATTGTAGTTTAGTTGAATTCACAGCTTGCAGTGAAGTATGATGAGGGCGGATGTTCGACGACGCTAAGGACTTAGGCAGCAGCGAAACATTGGCGCCTGTGTCCACTAGGAAAAGGTATCCCGACGAAATGTCTTTAACGTAAAGTTGTCGGCAATTATCCGGTCGTTCCCGGACAGACTGGAGAAGGGGGGGATGCCTGTCATGTTGTGCGCAGGAGGCGGCAGCTCGACCTATCTGCGATTGGCGTTTGGGAAGTAGCAGGGTGGTCTACAGTTTCATGCCGCCTCACCAAACCATGTGTGGAAGTAACAGTACGGGTAGTGTGGTTGCATTTCCTGTGGAAGGTTCGTTGCCAGTGGCAGTGGCCGAGGTTCGGTGGCTGCAGCAGGTTCGGTTGGAGGAGGGGGCGTGACCATTGGCAGAGCCGGTGACGTCCCAGCTGCTTGTTTACTGCTTCCCAGAGCGAGCGGAAGGGTCAGCACAGTACGGCCCCGGCTGCGTCCGGACGCAGGGCGATGAGCCTGAACCTGAGACTTGTGAGGTAGGCAGTGGCTGGCGAAATAGAGCAGTGACGCATCGTGTAGCTTGTCAGCAATTGTCATTCTTTGCTCAACAGGTTCAGGAGACCTTCACGCCAGAGCAAAGCGGATGTGAGGAGATAGTTTATCTGACCAGATGGCAAGGAGAGCTGCGTCAGAGAGTAGATCGTCGCTGACCAGGGCACGTAGCCATCTCCAGAGCTGGGAAGGTTTGTCGTTGTCTAGTTGCTGAACATGGAGCACTTGATAGTTTGCTCCTCAGTTAAGTGTGGAAGCCGACGTAGAACTATCGTTTTGTCTAGAATTTACTGGGTAGATGAGTCCAGGGCGTCGACCAGGTCAGCAATCAAGTCCTCCTGGTCGTGCTGGTGGGTGATGAGGCACAGAAACCTGGTTCACTCGTCGAGTTTGTAATGGTCGAACACTTCGTCCACAATTTTGAACCAGGTTGTTGCTCTGTCGAGATTAAACGGCGGCAGCGTTGGTAAGCGTTGTAGAATGTTCAGAAGAACAGGATGAGTTGAGTTCGTCGGGGCACTGCCTGAATCGAGCTGTTGTTGCTGTAGTATTCGAGGAGAGTGTGTCTCCAGGGGATGTGGTAATGACGGCTGTTCAGGTGGCAATGTGAAGGTGACACGTTGTGGTTGAGTGTGATCCGTAGCAACGCAGAAGGCCGACGCGGGTGAGACACCATAATGTGACGATTGCGATTGCAGAAGCTCAACATGTTGCGGGTGTGTTCGGATTGACGCGTTGCAGAAGACCAACGTGGATGAGGCACCGAGATGTGCCGAGAACAGTAGCGGAAGCTCGACTGGAGCAGGTGTGGGGGCGACAGGTGAGAAAAATTTCAGAGTATGAGAATGTGTGTTAGTCCGTGGAAAGCTCGACGTGTGATCAGAGCCAGGGCCACCTGTGTTGCAGGGAGGCTGCGGAGGTGCGGGCTGTCCAGAAGCACAGTGTGGGAAATGTGGGACGGAATGTGTGAATGTTCACTGTTCATAATCACTCCACTCAAAATAGTGTGCGGATAAGGTGAATGTCATGGCACACAACACTGAGACGTAGCAGTGGGTATAGAATTACGAAGGCATGTGCCAAAGCTGAACTGAGACAGGTGTGGGCGTGGTCTGATGCTGAGGAGGTAGACCTGTGAACGAAGCAGTTCCGGCCACGTGGCAGGTATCTGCATGGTACTGCACGGATTGCAGAATGGCAAATCGTTGTCCTGGCGGTAGTAGGTTGTCTGACGAAGCATTTGCAGAAATCGGCATTGGTCCTGCACTGCATGGAGATCCGTAATAGGTAACTGCACAGGGAGGGCACATGGGGTGGGAACAAAGGCGTTTGATAGCCGGAGTCATGCACACTCTTAACCTCACTTATTGTTGCAGGCTCGAAAACGTCTGGCGGAATCATCGAGTGAGAGGCATCATGTTGCAGTCCTGGTGGGTGTACATCGCCTGCGACATGATGCATGTCAATCACAAAATCCGACGTTAGGTGCTGAGACGAAGTCATTGTTCGAATACTGTGTCAATGTAATACACGCGAAAATAACCAACGCAGAGGTCGCGGACACAGTAAAACTGCGAAAACGAAAGACGTTACAACTCGGGGTCACCAGGGTTACCTTGTTGGTTGCACCAATAATCACACCCATTTACAAATAGTTCATTTATTAACCTTAACACATACAAGGATCACAAAAAACTGAACTGAATATGGCGAAACAGCCGAAGATAATGCCTAGAGTCCAAAGATGAATACATGTCGATGTTGGTGTCGATTTCATCGGCGCCACAATATAAATCCTAACCTGCTATTGTTTTGCAAATCCAAATTTCCCACAGTATCTCCAGTTTTGCTGCATGTCTCTTCGTGTTTTTAGCTAGTTCCATCATTATATGCTTCAGTGACTAAAAATAAAGTCCAACAACTACATTACTTAACAACTCAACATGTTGAGAATTAACTTTGAAGAAGCCTTCCAACAATCGTTACAACAGCACTACGTTGCATACAACACAGCTGTGTATCCTTTCATGTGCACACAGCTATGAAACTAAATCTGCAGTTTATAACGTTCACTGGTACAACACTACACCTGCAGCTAGAGTACATAATCACAGTATTAAATAAATCCTATACATTTATATTCTGTGGGAAAATACGATATTCTAACCACAATCATTTGAACCAGTCAACTTACACTATTGGCCATTAAAATTGCTACACCAAGAAGAAATGCAGATGATAAGAGGGTATTCATTAGACAAATATATTATACTAGAACTGACGTGTGATTACATTTTCACGCAATTTGGGTGCATAGATCCTGAGAAATCAGTACCCAGAACAACCACCTCTGGCCGTAATGATGGCCTTGAGACGCCTGGGCATTGAGTCAAACAGAGCTTGGATGGCATGTACAGGTACAGCTTCCCATGCAGCTTCAACACAATACGACAGTTCATCAAGAGTGGTGACTGGGGTATTGTGACAAGCCAGTTGTTCAGCCACCATTGAGCAGACGTTTTCAATTGGTGAGAGACCTGGAGAATGTGAAGGCCAGGGCAGCAGTCGAACATTTTCTGTATCCAGAAATGCCCATAGAGGACCTGCAACATGCGGTCGTGCATTATCCTGCTGAAATGTAGGGTTTCGCAGGGATCGAATGAAGGGTAGAGCCACGGGTCGTAACACATCTAAAATGTAACGTCGACTGTTCAGAGTGCCGTCAATGTGAACAAGAGGTGTCAAGATGTGTAACCAATGGCACCCCATACCATCACGCCAGGTGATACGCCAGTATGGCGATGACGAATACACGCTTCCAATGTGCGTTCACCGCGATGTCGAAAGACACGGATGCGACCATCATGATGCTGTAAACAGACCCTGGATTCATCTGAAAAAATGACGTCTTGACATTCGTGCACCCAGGTTGAGTACACCATCGCAGCTGCTCCTCTCTGTGATGCAGCGTCAAGGGTAACCGCAGCCATGGTCTCCGAGCTGATAGTCCACACTGCTGCAAACGTCGTCGAACTGTTCGTGCAGATGGTTGTTGTTTGCAAACATCCCCATCTGTTGACTCAGGGATCGAGATGTGGCTGCACGATCCGTTACAGTGATGTGGATAAGATGCCTGTCATCTCGACTGCTAGTGATGTGAGGCCGTTGGGATCCAGCATGGCATTCCATATTACCGTCATGAACCCACCAATTCCATATTCTCCTAACAGTCATTGGATCTCAACCAACGCGAGGAGCAATGTCGCGATATGATAAACCGCAATCGCACAAGCTACAATCCGACCTTTATCAAAATCGGAAACGTGATGGTACGCATTTCTCCTCTTTACACGAGGCATCACAACAACGTTTCGCCAGGCAACGCCGTGTCAGCTGCTGTTTGTGTATGAGAAATCGGTTGGACACTTTCCTCATGTCAGCACGTTGTAGTTGTCGCCACTGGCACCAACCTTGTGTGAATGCTCTGGATGGCTAATCCTTTGCGTATCACAACATCTTCGTCCTGTCGGTTAATAAATTTCGCGTCTGTAGCACGTTAACTTCGTGGTGTAGCAATTTTAATGGCCATAGTGTAATTGCCTCCCTGAATATGAATGTATATTACGTTTCCTATTTTCTCTCCAACAAATGAGCTTACGATTGTCAAAAAAAATGGTTCAAATGGCTCTGAGCACTATGGGACTTAACATCTATGGTCATCAGTCCCCTAGAACTTAGAACTACTTAAACCTAACTAACCTAAGGACAGCACATAACACCCAGTCATCACGAGGCGGAGAAAATCCCTGACCTCGCCGGGAATCGAACCCGGGAACCCGGGCGTGGGAAGCGAGAACGCTACCGCACGACCACCAGCTGCGGACTACGATTGTTCATCTCTTGAAAATCAGAGTAGCACAAAGCCTATGGCTGAGTTACTATGACAATTAACCTCCTCAGGGATTCTGGCACATATGTAGCCATTTACCTTATGCTGAATATATTGAAGAAAATGCATTCCTTAATGGGCAGTGGACGGCCAGTGAGGCCGAGTGGCTCTAGGCGCTCTAATTTTGGCACCTCGTAACCGCCACTGTCGCAGGTTCGAATCCTGCCTCGGGCATGGATGTGTGTGATGTCCTTAGGTTAGTTAGGTCAAGTAGGTCTAAGTTCTAAGGGACTGATGACCATAGATGTTAAGTCCCATAGTGCTCAGAGCCATTTGAGCCCAATGGGCATTGGTTACATTTGTGGCCATTGTGTTCCCATAAGTTGGCTACCCTGTCCCTAGTTCATTATCTTTAACTGTTATGAAGAGAGATGTTTTTATATCTGTGGATAGTCAGCGGCTGCCTGTTGTTTAGTACATGCATTTGAAATCATAATTTACGTTTTTTTTGCAGGAGAATTTTTCGTCTACAATTTTTTATTGTGTGCTTTGAACATTTATTATTATGATGTTACTGTTGAAACAGTGATATCTGGAAACTATTTGTGTAAATCGACTGTTTACAAATGTACACATTTGTGGACACAGTGCATAGGTAACATAACCTGAAATACCATGTAACCACCAGAGTCTCAATTATAAAATACCATTTTTGTCATTTTGTTACTTTCATTTATTTTACAGTTTCTCTTCCAACATTATTAAAAATGAATCGAAGGAAAACATTAAGCCCAGGGGAAATATTACTC
The DNA here is from genome assembly GCF_023864345.2 of Schistocerca serialis cubense. Taxonomy (NCBI): domain Eukaryota; kingdom Metazoa; phylum Arthropoda; class Insecta; order Orthoptera; family Acrididae; genus Schistocerca; species Schistocerca serialis. The sequence goes on from NC_064640.1 coordinate 532,345,546, forward strand.
ATTTTAGATTCTGTTGATGATGCCAATTGTTCTGATTTGGACGTAATTACGTGTGATAAAGACAGTGATATTATTGATGATGATTCTGATGATGATAGTGTTGTTGGTGATGACACTGTTACTAGTGGTGATTCAGCTGTTGATAGGGCAATTCACTCAATAACAGTCCAGACCAATAGTGCAACTGCAAGTACAAGTTTCGAATTCTCCAACATCTTCACGTAATATATGGTATACAAACAAGGACATTGACTTCGTTGGTGACATTCCTGCATTCTGTGGCGTTTACAAAAGCAATAGTGATCTTTTAGTAGAGAAGACGCCATATTTTTACTACTACAACATGTACACTCCTAAAGCACTAGACTTGATAGTTAGAGAGACAACACAGAATGCTTTTTCAAATGGCGAATGCAATTTCTCTGTCTCAGTAAGTGAAGTTCATTGCTTCTTAGCGATTAATTTGATCATGACATATATAAAGTACCCAAAACGGACGTATGAACTGGTCAGGTAACCCAGTTTTGAGAATGGATCTTATTGCTGACATTATGTCACTTAAGAGATTTGAGAAAATACACTACTGGCCATTAAAATTGCTACACCAAGAAGAAATGCAGATGATAAACGGGTCTTCATTGGACAAATATATTATACTAGAACTGACATTTGATTACATTTTCACGCAATTTGGGTGCATAGATCCTGAGAAATCAGTACCCAGAACAACCACCTCGGGCCGTAGTAACGGCCTTGAGGCGCCTGGGCATTGAATCAAACAGAGCTAGGATGGCGTGTACAGGTACAGCTGCCCATGCAGATTCAACACAATACCACAGTTCATCAAGAGTGGTGACTGGTGTATTGTTACGAGCCAGTTGCTCAGCCACCATTGAATAGACGTTTTCAATTGGTGAGAGATCTGGAGAAAGTGCTGGCCACGGCAGCAGTCGAACATTTTCTGTATCCAGAAATGCCCATAGAGGACCTGCAACATGTGTTCGTGCATTATCCTGCTGAAATGTAGGGTTTTGCAGGGATCGAATGAAGGGTAGAGCCACGGGTCGTAACACATGTGAAATGTAACGTCGACTGTTCAGAGTGCCGTCAATGCAAACAAGAGGTGACCGAGATGTGTAACCAATGGCACCCCATACCATCACACCGGGTGATACCCCAGTATGGCGATGACGAATACACGCTTCCAATGTGCGTTCACCGCGATGTCACCAAACACGGATGCGACCATCATGATGCTGTAAACAAAACCTGGATTCATCCGAAAAAATGATGTTTTGCCATTCGTGCACCCAGGTTTGTCGTTGAGTACACCATCACAGGCGCCAACCTTGTGTGAATGCTCTGGAAAGCTAATCCTTTGTATATCACAGCATCTTCGTCCTGTCAGTTAAATTTCGGGTCCGTAGCACTTCATCTTCGTCTTGTAGCAGTTTTAATGGCCAGTAGTCTAAAAACGTATTTACGTTTTGTGGACAATGACGAAATCCCGGCCGCCCGCGGTGGTCTAGCGGTTCAGGCGCTCAGTCCGGAACCGCGCGACTGCTACGGTCGCAGGTTCGAATCCTGCCTTGGCCATGGATGTGTGTGATGTCCTTAGGTTAGTTAGGTTTAAGTAGTTCTAAGTTCTAGGGGACTGATGACCACAGATGTTAAGTCCCATAGTGCTCAGAGTCATTTGAACCATTTTTGAACGAAATCCCGCGAAATAACTCTGACATGTTTGTGAAGGTGAAACCCATATTGGACACACTGAAAGAGACATTTTCGGGGAATGTAACTCCTACTGAATATCAGTCTATAAGTGAAATGATTATCCTCTTCAAGGGTAGAAGCAGGGCAAAACAGTATATAAAGTCTAAGCCCTAAAAGTGGGGATTGAAATCATGGGTACGCTCTAGCTCAGATGGATGCGCGACATTTTTTGAAATGTACCAAGAGAAAAGGCGGGAGCGGAATTACCCACTGAGTTTCAGTCCTATTGGGGACACTGTCATAAGATTGTGCCAGGGGCTAGAAGGAAAAAATCGCAAGATCATTCTTGACCATTTATTTGCAGCAATCGCATTGCTTTCATATCTCAAGCAAAAGAAAATTCATGTATTGGGAACCATAAGGTCGAACAGACTGTACGGTGCAGAGAGTAAATTGACCAACAGCAAAGCTCTAATGGAATCAGGTCGAGGTTCAATGTCTATTGCTACTTCTAATGACAATATTACAGTTTTGTGATGGGTGGAGAGAAACATTGTCCACATGATATCTACCTTTTCTGGAGGGACACCAACTGATACTGTGATGGGACATGAAGAACCATGCTCGCATAGATATCGAGAGGCCAGATGCTGTAGCATGCCACAACAAATTCATGGGCTGAGTAGACATGACTGACCAAATGGTTGCACACTACCCTCACACAATGAAGAGCAAGAAGTTTTATTTGAGAATATTTTTCCACTTTTATAATGTTGCACTAGTAAATGCATGGATTCTTTACAAAAGAGGCACTGAGAGAAATATTTCTTTGGTGGAATACAAGGCCTCAGTTGCTACAACAATTACATAGCTTGGAAGCCTGCAAAGGAAGTCTGGCAGACCATCTAACACCATTGACCATGCTCACTGGAAGAAAAGGCAACGCACTGGGTGTACTGCATATATAAGACTGGATGGAATAGGCCATTACCCTGAAAAAAAAAAAAGGAATGTGAGAAATAAAAACTGCAAAAGAAGAACAAGATACATCTGCAAAAGTGCAAGGTTCCTGTTTGCCCACAATGTACGGAGTTTTTCCACAATACATGATGTGAACAATTCCTTCTTACTTGAATTTCGCTATTATTTATCACATTTTTTAGTTTCTTTATGTTTTCACCATGTTTGCTCTCATGTAACCTGCTATGCACCATGTACACAAATGTGGCAATTTCCTATTTTCATTGTTGTACAGTAAATTGAAGCATTTGTTGAAGAAATATATTTGCAATGACTTCCTTACATCTCAAATATAGTGTTAAAAATAATTGTCAAAATTGAAATTATTAAAAAAATTCATCTCTGAAAAGGATTTATGCAGCATCTACCACGTCAACAAAAACAATAACATAAAACAAACACAGATATTTCTGCCTCATCTAAAATATCGTCTTCAAAGTCAATATTCACAACGCCTTCAACTACGTCACTTCCCATGTTTCGCTGTCACTGAAGTCTCGTCTCGGCTGTGCAGCCACCAGAGCCACCTATTGAGAGAATCCTCACTGAACTGGCAAGACTCTACGCCAAGCTGGCAGCTGACAGCCGAAGGAGCGTACGGCGCATTGACGAGCGGCAGCCACGCAAATTCGAATGGTGTTGATTCCATAGACACTTCAGGCGAAATGCTAGATGATGTTGCAAACTGTGTGGGTTCCCAGATATCAACAACGGATGTGTATAGACGTGCATATCCGTTGTATAACCAGTAAGATTGTAGTTGTAATGACAATGCCACAGCTTCTGCTAAATGTGAATCTTCACGATTATTTGTGTTTGAAAAGATATCTGGTATGGAATTTTGGTCAACACAGGTTTGGATATAAGTGGTGTTTTACGGGATGTGCCTCAGAGTCATATGAAATTAAATCTGCAAAATGTTTTCTCACCTTCATGATGATTGTTAATGGCCTGCATGTTTGGCCCCATATTGGGGGCCGATTTTCTTAAACTTTTCCGTTACCTATGGATCTCTATAATCATCTTCTTGTGCAATCTCCGGCTTTAGGCATGCTGTCTCCTACGCTGGACGCAAGAAGCCATTCTGCCAGATCAGAAGGCATGAAGATTAATGCGTCTTCCATGTCTCCCTCGTCGCGACAGCTTCTGCCCATTCCATACACACCTCACTGCGAAATGCACATGGGTGCTTCACACAAGAAGATTGTGTTACGTCTTCTGCATAATATGGAGACCGCTTTTCACTTCAACAGCAGCGCGATTCACTACAGCAGGAGGTTGCTCATCGCAATGAACTTTTCCGCTTCGATAAAACAACGTGACACATTCAGCCTGGGACCCTAGAAATTCACGATTGGCTTCTCGATACAATTCATGTGAACTCTGATCAGGTCCACACCGCTTATTTTGACGCTGAAATGTGTTCAAATGTCTGTGAATTCTTAAGGGACCAAACTACTGAGGTCATCGGTCCCTAAACTTACACACTACTTAAATTAACTTATGCTAAGAACAACACACACACACACACCCATGCCCGAGGGAGGACTCGAACCTCCGGCGGCAGGGGTCGTGCAACACGTTACATGGAACCTCTAACCGCGCGGCCACTCCGCGCGGCATTGTGATGCTGACGAGTACGTGTTTTACGTGAAATTCATGGATCTTTCACGCTGAAAGATTAGTGTCGCGACATGGTTCTCACATCCCGTTCAGACATCGCGATAATTCCCCTAGTATAGTGTCACTCACAGATGCTGAAATCGAATACACCAATGTTCGAGTGTTCAGCCTCCCGCCGGAAGTTGATGACAATTTTCTAAAGGGCATATTGACTCCTTATGGTAACGTGAAAAACATCCGTCGTGAACGCTGGTCTACTCAACGCAGATTACAGTGCTATAGTGGAATTCTTTCCTTGGAAGTGCATGTCAAACGCAATATATAATCACATTTACAAGTGTGTGGTTACCGCATCAGTACCATGTATACTGGTCAAGAGGGAACCTGTTTCCTATGTAATGAAAGTGGACACGTTCGTTCTAATTGTCCGCGGAGGGTTTTTGTATTAAAGCCGTCATTAGTGCAGCTTCACAAATTGACGGTTGCTGATCTTGTTCCTTCGCCTCCCGCCGTCGGACCTACTTCTCCTTCGGATTATAATGTATAAACAGTCAGTTCTGATAATCGTGTCAATGAATTTCCGCCTTTACCTCCGCGACAGGTTCTGAATCCTACTGGCCCCAGGATAGAACTTATAACGGCGACAAACAAGCGACATCGCACTCAGGAAGGTGATGGTGAGGATTTGGCTGTACCTTCTGCGCCAACCTCCTCCGCATCGATTGTGTCCCCTGCTACTCTCGATGCTACTATACCTCCCGTCCGTGGTACGGTGAGTGGCGAAGAAGTTATCTCCAGCATCCCTCCTGCTCGCGAAGTGGCTCCTTCTGAGCTGTCTGTGTGTGAAGAGGGAGCGGAGTGCCCCGTTCGTCTTTGTGTCCTCCGTTACAGCCTAAGACGATGCAGTGTCCTCCTGTTCCTTCGTCTTCCTGTATTTGCCGCCTACAGCAGCTCCCGAGGAGAAGAAAATTAGCGACCAAGTATCACCTGTTGTATTGGTAATTCCACAGAATGCTTCCGCCTTAGTGACTGGCATTGCATTACATGACCCTAGGTCTGGGTAGGTGGGGGGGGGGGGGGGGGGAGGCCTGCGTGAACTTTATGCTGCTTCGGATCAAGCCCTCTGCGAATTGCAGATGTTAGGCCTGTAAGGCAAAATTGTTAACCGTGAAGAGAATGGAAATGGAAGGTTTGAAAATCCGATCGAAGTCGCGATCATTGGTGATGGAAGAACTGACTTCCTTATATCATTTGCTTCGGCATCAGACCCGTCGCCGACGCACTTGTATTCATTCTCCCACGACAAAAGATGGATGTATCGTAATGGCGCAAGCTGATATAGTGCGTATCTTACACCAGTACTATGTAGAAATCTACGATATCGAGGAGTCCAGTAAAACCTTTTACGACCCACTTGTCAGCATCTTGTATACGACAATTACATCTGAACATAATGAAACGCTCTTAGCTGCCTTTCAGCCTGAGGAAGTTTACAAAATTATTGTGGGATCGCCTTATCAAAAGTCCCTGGGTCTAGATGGACTTCCAAAGGAATTTTACGTGCGCCTTTGGCCGTTGTTGGGTGCTACCTTTACCTCCCTTCTGAATGAGGTGTTACAGGGTAGAGTAGTGCCGCCCTCGTTCAAAGTGGGAAAAATTGTTGTAATCCCGATACGCACTGGACCGGCTGCCCCTGATCACTTTCGCCCACTAACTTTGTTAAACTTTGATTATGAGACTGTGGCGAGGGCAGTTAATAGTAGGACGTCGGCTTTGATGGATACGATTGTTACAAAACATCAAAGCTGCGTACCTGGTCGTACCATTCTTACCCCTATATTAAAGTTTCGTGACATGGTTTCGGTTGCTGCTGTAACGTCCGTCCCTTGTGCTCTTGCTTTTTTAGACTTCAGTAAGGCATTTGATCGTGTTAATCACGACTTTCTGATTCCGATTCTGGAGGCAGTTGGTTTCACTATTGACACGCAGCGAGTGCTCTCAAATCTGTTTACGGGTATTTCGGCTTCGGTGGTTGTTAATGGCCAACTAACGCCCCTAATAAGTATCCGTAGGGGAGTGTCTCAAGGAAGCCCGCTGACGGTGACTGTTTGTGTTTTTCCTGGAGCCCCTACTCCGCATGCTAGCATCCCAGCTGACAGGTTGGACGCTTTCCGGCGGGACTATAGCTGTTCGTGCATACGCGGATGACGTGATTGTTCTACTTCGCAATTCTGCTGAGATACCTCGACTGAAGGCTGTCATCGATAGTTTTTGTCGGAGTTCAGGTGCAAAACTTAAGCTTCTTCCTTTGCGAGGTTTTGATGACGCGGTTGTTCCATGGGCTACTGCGGTGGATCTGTATACGTCTCTCGGTATCATCATTGATCGTTGTCCACTCAAAATGGTGGCGCTCAACTTGAAGTCTGTTACGGAAAAAATTCAGGGAGCTGTATTAGAGCATGAAAGGCGTTCTCTTACTCTGCTCCAGAAAGTCCGAATACTGGATACATATGTCTTATGCAAAGCTTATTACGCGGCCTAAGTTTATCCGCTTCCCGCGACGATAGCGAAGAAACTACAATTTTCTGGTCGTTTCTTATGGAAAAGACATATATTTCGCTTACGGTATGAGGTGATCACAAAGCCTCGCTCCTTTGGGGGGCTGGACCTGACTGATATATACAGGAAGTCGCAGATGCTATATGTGCGTCGTACTATTTTGACGATGACTCAAGAAACTCACACATTCACGTCTCATTTATTTTTCTTTGTCTGTCCCGCTAGTCTTGAACCCCATATTGATATTGGTCGCATAAATTATAAGTTAAAACACATTCGTGACTTCTATCTTGCGATGAGCTATTTATGGGCTGAAATCATATGGAGACCATTAAATTCCTACATACTCGTGGGGAAACAGTCCATTGCCCGAACTTCGTTGAAAGAGACTCGCCGCAAAGAACCTGAACGAAAGTTTGGTTTAATATCAGTCTTCCGATTTTGCCGATGTGAGTAGCGTCCTCGTGGTACAAGGTCGTAAATAACTTGATTCCAACGAACGAGCGACTTTTCCGTATTGGGCTTAGTGAGACGGATTTATGTAGTCGTTGTACGTCTCCCGATACGATACGACATCGTTTTACTTGTGGAGGTCATAAGGCCAACTGGTGGTTGGATCAGGACACAATTGGCCTTCCTTACTCGGTCTTCTGAGACTGCCTGCACTACGGACATCATAGTGCGCCCAGATTCTTCTTTCTTTCCACAGTCAAAAACCCATACCGTTATGTGGTTGCTGGGACATTTCGTTCATTATTTTGTAGAAGGCGAGGGGGACGATCACATGAACGTCATGCAGTACATGATCACGGCCTATTGGACATGCTTGCGAATGCCTCGATACCAAGACCTCTTCGCCAACATGGTGAATCTTGTTTTTCATCGGTAAGGTGTTGGTTAATTTAATTCATTTTGATGATAAGTGTTTTTCTTTGTTATGTATGTTTCCCACCTGATTTGCTTCGGTTTGTTCTCTCCTTGTTTCCCTGTTCGTTTTGTTTTGTGTTTTGACTCAGCATCGCTCTATTGTCAAATGTGTATCGATGAAGTATAGATACACGGGCGCGTCTACAATCCTTAGCTTTTCCTAGTTTACTTGGAATTTTTCTTAGTTTGCTATTTGGAATGTAATTTTGTTCCGTTTTCCTACTCCTTTTAGATTCAATTATGAACTATAAAAAACACAAAATAAAAAATAAAAAAATTAAAATTTACTAAACAACTATATCAAAATAGTTATTGATACATATCTTATGAGCTTGGTGGTGGTTTGTTGGCTACGTTCTCGTTTTTTTTTCTTTTATTTATTGTTCTATTCTCGTAATAAATTTTTTCTCCCTTTTCCAGCCTCTATTACATGATGATATGACTATGGTCTACTGAAGTGTCATGATAGTACCAAGTCTTTCTGATAATAAATAAAAAAGAAAAAAAATGGCTCAGTCGGATAGAGCGTCTGCCATGTAAGCAGCAGATCCCAGGTTCGAGTCCTGGTCGGGGCACACATTTTCATCTGTCCCTGTTGATATTAATCAACGCCTGTAAGCAGCTAATGGTCTGAATTTCGTTGTAATTTCATAATAATTTTTGTGTTGTTCGTGGCGGAACAGGCTTGGAGTGGCTGAACAAAGCTGTCAGTGGCCTGCGATCTGAGATGAGATAGAAGGTCGACTATACAAATAGTGGAGAAATTTAGTGACTCCATAAACAATGGCGAGCGCCTCTGTTTCCAGCTGCCTGCGATTACACTGCGCCTTGTTTAAAGTTTTGGAAGAAAAGGCTACAAGCCTGTCAGAGCTACCAATCCTGTGGAATAGTTTCGATCCAAGCCCATAGGATGACGCATCAAGTGCTAAAACTACTGGCTTGTCTTGGTCAAAGTGGACCATACAACGATCACTGAGAAGATCATCCTTAAGTTGATGGAATGCGTCCTGTAAATCTTTGGACCGTAAGAAGCGAACACGTCTCCAGCGTAGGTGGTTCAACAGGGCAGCAGTTTGTACTGTATGAGGAATAAATTTGAAATAATACGTCGGTTAGCTCATTACTGCCTTTAACTCCTTAAAATGACGAGGCCCCGTCAAACCCCTGAGTGACGACAAGTGCGATTGCGCTGGATGGATGCCCTGTGAATTAATGATATGAAGAAATGAGTATTTCGCTTTATTACACTTGGTTCCCATTTCCGAAAGATCTTGGGACAAACAATCAAAACTGGATAAATATTCCTCTGGTGTGCCAAAAGAAACTACAGTGTCATCTAAATGATTTACACACGAAGGGACCTTCGCTGTTAACTGATTCAGAAATCACTGTAAAACTGCGAGAGTTAATGCACTGCCGATTGGGAGGAGCTGGAACAGATGTAGACTCAAGTGCGTGATAAGTACAAAGAACCGTTTGGAATGTCATTCAAGGGTAACTGCGAGTATGTCCCCGGGAAATTTATTTTGGAAAACAAGCATTCCTGTCACAATCTGTCGATCAGTTCATCAGGTGAAGAAGGGGAAAAGAGTCCATCTCTGTTTTGAGGGTTGATAGTGGTTTCAAAGTCTGCTCATAGCTGCAACCCACCCGATGGCTTTTTGATAACTGTCGGGAGAGATGCCCACTGACTGGCTGAGATCTGTTCAGCAACACCACTGTCTTGCCATAGTTTCAATTCTTGAGCGACCTGATCACGAATGCGTTAGGGGACTGCACTATGAAACGGTGGTTGTGCATTATCTTTTAAAGTTACGTGTGCTTCAAAATCTTCAGCGTTCCCCAGGCCTTCTCGAAATAAATTTCTGTATTGTCACATCACTCATTAATACAGTTGTGAGGAACAGTAGCATTGACTGGCAACACATTGTCCTGAATGTCCAGGTAAAACAAGTCAAGTGAGGCCAGATCAAAAAAGTTCGGACTGTTCCGAGAACACGGTACATAAAAAAGTAAAGTTCTAGTAACATTAAGAAATGTTGCTGCCAGTCTGCACACTCCCGACACTGGGATATTGTGTCCATTGTATGCTGGCAGAATGGCAGTAGGCTGCTGTAGCCATGAGCTGCCTAACAATTCATAAGTATTTCTGTTCAGCAAAGTCACGCAAGCACCTTTGTCTAATTGTAGTCTCACAGAATGCTCTGCCACACGTAGATGTACATACAGTTTATTTCTCTGAAAGCAGATCACTTGTGAACGATTCTGTTTACTTTAAGGGTAAAACACTGATTGGGCCTCCTTCACCGGCTCAACTGATACATTTACTTCTTTTGAAGAACACTGAAGTAGAGTCTCACTGTCGCCTGCCACGGCTGTTTTGAAATCACGCTTGAATATGGCCCCGTTTGCCACAGGAAAAGCATTTTGCCTCTCTGCGTGGGCACTGCTAACGGTCGTGCACTTCGGGAACGACTTCCAGATATTAGACTGCAAAGTTGCAAGGTGTCGGGGCGAGCAGTGTATTTAACACTAAATTCCTCTAGAATCTTCATATGGAAATGATGCTTTAAGCCCCCCCCCCTTTCCTAAATCCGACTTTTGTTATTGCACATGGATCAAGAAGAAAAATAATAAACATAACACATGAAACATTTACAATACGTCAACTTGGATACTCAAATAAATGCTGTGAAGGTGAAGTTGTTCATAAACTAGATTGTGACATTTATGACCAAGTGGTATGTGGAGCCGATTCCTTGCAACTCAAATCTTATCAGAAACACCCAGCCAACCCAACATTAATTGCTGCTACTGTAGTGAGAACTCAGACAATGAACACCCAAGACAGAACCACATTAGAAAAGACGGGAACAGGCGCGCTATGCAGAGCTCTGATTGTCACATATCTAAATTCCCTAATCTGCCGGTGCTGCGGACATACATTACCAAGCTGTCTTCTTAACTGCAAGGACACGATCTGGCATACCGGAGGCGATGGCTGGTTGCTTCGACGCCCCGTTGTGGTGATGATAATGTCGCGAGTATAGCCCAAAACAAATTATCCTGGTCTGGTTGCTCCAGACTAAAGACTTCTAGCAACACAAATGCGCCTCTGAGGGAGACGAAGAAGGCTCGCTACACAATCACTGATGGTATAGTGATTGATTTTAACAAGCGAAGACACACAGTAACTCCGGTACTGTCAACTTTAGCCAAAACTGCTCAAGACGGGCAACGTAGGCCGCTTGTACGTAGAATGCTCAATTGCCAACTGTACTCGGAAAGTTACGTTGAAGTCGGAACTTCAGCAATTTCATCAAACAGTTACCATTAAATGAAACTATATTAGACAACCAACGGAAGGCAGGCTGTCCAGAGCAGCGAGAGCTCAGTCTTGTAACCTACTCTGACCGAAAAACGAGAGCCGACTCTCTCAAGAGCACCTGTACAAGCCGAACACAGAACATTCCCACCCCCACGACAGTGGCTACGGTTAAAACGTGCCAATCAGCAACTCGAAAACCGGTGGAAAATTCCACTCTACTGCCGAAGCACTACTATTCCACCAATGGAGATACTTGGCGCCGATTTCTGCGCCCCTGAGCAAGCCAATCACAGTTATAATTTTGCATAAAACGCGGGAATTTGCCTGCCAAGACTGCCTGGGAACACAAATCATTCCCACGCCTCGCTGGAAGTCCGTCAGAAAGTGTTTTCACTGTGTTTCTGTGAAGCAACGGAATCTCTAGCCCAGCCACTCCGTCAGGCCCCTGTGGGCGTGTCACCGCCGCTCTTACGACAATGTGGCGTCTGGAAAGCATGCACTCGACTCCCTCACACCCGTCGGCTTAACCCTTTCAAGATCGGCAGAACCCGCCTGTCACCGGACCACCCGGGTGATGAGAGACGCTGCGTGGGAAGTCCACATGTGAAGCAGTAGCAACTTTTCACCACATGCAATTAGAGAGGAAAATATTCATATCTTCTGAGTTCTCAATACTAGCCTTGTAATGACAATACTCGGCCATACTTCCCCAAACCGAATTACTCAGAGTTAGATATAAATAAGAGAGGGGGCAAGTCACTGTGTGCATCTAAAGGCATGCCACCTCTCAAAGTGGCAGGCGCACGGCGTGACTGATTGTTTTTTAACAATGGGCTTTGCCTGCAGCTTGACCTCTGAGTAGAGAACTGAGTGCATTGTGTACTTTGAACTACAGAAATGGTCAGAGCCTCTAAATTTACCTCTGCAGAATCTAAAACGTTCTGAGGTTCAGTAACAGAAAGGGCAGTTTCTAACTTAGGATATGGTAGCTTCAAAATTGGAGTGTGCATGCGTGCATCTCATACATTCTGAGTAATCACGCCACGGAGTATGACGCCACTTGTGTGACGTCACATGGACACTTAAATATGCAGAGTCTGTCAACACCTCTCAGTTCTGCGAGCCATTGTTTAAATGTCTGTTCCGATTGCTTCCTAAGCCAAAAGAACTTGTATTTGGCAGCTGCTACATGCACCTGAGCGCCAAGGTGCTCATATAACTTCGAACAAATAACACTCAAAGTCCTCCGGCCAAGAGTCCGTAGACATTTTGACACACAACATAAAACACCAACATTAGTAAGGAAATAATCTTTGTGCTTCGCAACTGCTATGTCGTAGGCGGAGAACTGCGCTACAAGTTGAGTGGGTATTCAGCCCAGTCCCCTCACTGGCCGTATGTTATCGGAATTTGGGTGTGCCGTTAGTATGTTGAGTTGTAACTGCCATTGAAAGTACTTGCGTCAGTTGAATAACTCTCTGCCCAAGTTGCTGAATTTGTTGCCTCTGCAACTGAACCACATCATTTACAGAAAGTTCTTGTCGTGGCACAGACATAACAATTCCTTGACGCTAATACACACAAAATACACTTAACGTCGCCCTTGATGAAGGAAAACACATCACCGTAGGTTCACGAGACTCGTCACCACCGTTGGGTCGCCGCTTGAAGTTAGGAACGAACATTGGTAAAACAGTAACTAATGATGACACAATCTCAACTAAAGTGGGTTTTATTCTTCGAGACACACAACTTGCAAAAGATTGCAGATCACGTGTGTATCATACATCAACACGCTGTACAGAGGATGTGGTGTCTGAGGCACAAATATTGGCGCTAACATGCAGAGCTCTTCTGCATGGAATAGACGGAATGTACTGATTCCACAGACGCTTGTTAGCAACTCCGTGACACAGGCGGTAGGCTTCGTCGTAATCCGACTCGCGGCTGAACACACATTGGCCGCTTGGCGCTGTGGACGGAAGTGAATACTCACGGGCAGCAGCGGCTCACTGAACTTTACTGAAGGTGTGCCGGAGACTGTGTCATTGTTTGTCGGTCTAGCAGGCAGCGACTTTCCTCCTGGAAGTCGAACTGGTGGCCACTGTGGGACAGTGGGACGTTTACTTAAATATCCCGATGACTTCACAGAAACTTTTAACTTCGTATATTTATTAAAGTATGCATATTTGCTGTCGTCTCCCTCTTATGCCTGCTGTTTACGTTAAAGCTCCACAGTCACTGTCACAAATTCTTCCGAACACTGTTTTTCCCTCGTTTATCCATAAATCAGTGTAATATTACTAAAATTGGAATTGCAGAGGCTTCGTACATGTTGGTGTAGATAGTGAATTATAACTGTTAGGATACAGTGAGTTTGTGTCGTAATGGAACTGGATATTTTCCATGCTAATCATCCCGCTTAGAGGCTGGCGTAATGTACAAGTTGCCTCTGTTATGATATTCCCACATCGCAAATCGCTTGTTACCAAATGATACGGAACTGTGTAGGCATACAGGTCTAAATGTCTTAACAATAGTACTCTGCAGCGTATTTTTTTTAAATCATGTTGAAGGTTGTCTACTTCGACAAACGGTAGTATTACGCAGACTGCTAATACTATGTCCTTTGGTCAGGGCAGTTTAGAAAACTAGTAAGGTGTCTGCCAAATCGTAAATCGTGTTTTAGTCTATGTAATCGACTCTCAAATTAAATAATTAAAACTATAGGCAGACAGAACTCACATCTTCTTGGGTACAAGTTAGCAAGGCTTCCACCACTATATCTGTTTTCGTATAGAACTAAAATTTCCACAACTTTAGCAACGAATAGCTATTAAATGTAGTACATTGCAGAACACTGTCCAGCAGTTTACACTACAATAAAAGCATGTGGAATGGGAAACAATGTAGAAAAATAGTTTTTCTGCGAAAAATGCCTAGCGCCACCATAGTGTTATAAATAGTAGGTTCACATAATGTTCTTTAGTCAGGGAGACATGTATCAGGCCACTTTATAAGAATGTTAAGACAAGTAATTGTGTGTGGTTTTTTGTACGTATAGTGTTACTGTCAGCACCAAAAAAACCTCCTTAGAGAGGAAATTTGGTCGTGCATATTCATCAAAGCAAATGGTGTCCTTTTAATGCGAGACGTTACTCTAAATCCTGAACAAAAATTTCTGAGAATGTGGTACCAAGAGAAACTCATGCAGCAACTGGACTATCATTAAATTTATTTTCGCAAAAGTCACTCATATCATCCGTATTCTGTTTTGAGCAACGTCATGGTACTTAAAGAGTGAGAGAGGATTCACCTTACCCTGTGTTTACGGATGTCACAAGTTTCTTTTTCGACGAAGAAGACGAAGAAAAATATTTGTGTGTGTGTGTTTTTATAATATACTGAAAAACGGATTTACAAACTTTGTTTAACGAGTTTTCTAACGGTGCACAATCAGGGGTGAGTGGAAGTGTCAAAAGTTCACATTCCACTGCTGAAGGACATTCCTCTACCAGCAATAGAGGGTGAACTTCTTAGAGTGTAACTACTCGTGCTGGAGAAACGTCGGAAAAATAGTTAAACAAATCGTTTCCGAAGATGCAGAGACAAAAGCCAAAAGGTAATACATAATCTCCATCAATGTGCAACTTTATGTTTGTGTGCCAACGCCGTGACGGAAACTAAATAAATCAGCAGAGCATAAAGAAGGCAAGGGATTCTTCAATTGTTACTCACTAAGGAGCTCACCAGGTAAAACACTCAGTCCTGTGGACAGTACACTGTGAGATAACTATAGATAGCCGCTGTGGGGAATGCTCTGATCTGTTGTACACCAGCTGTTGAAAGTTACTTAGTATGGGCTGTGGAAGTCAGATGACAATGAGTACATTTGAATAGTATGCTTCTAGCTGTCTATTGAGTTCTTAACGTCACTGATTCAGCGCACATCTCTGTATATGAGAGTAAGCGTGTCAGACTGGCATGCGGGGAACCCGGATCTACATCTACATTTATACTCCGCAAGCCACCCAACGGTGTGTGGCGGAGGGCACTTTACGTGCCACTGTCATTACCTCCCTTTTCTGTTCCAGTCGCGTATGGTTCGCGGGAAGAACGACTGTCTGAAAGCCTCCGTGCGCGCTCGAATCTCTCTAAGTTTACATTCGTGATCTCCTCGGGAGGTATAAGTAGGGGGAAGCAATATATTCGATACCTCATCCAGAAACTCACCCTCTCGAAACCTGGCGAGCAAGCTACACCGCGATGCAGAGCGCCTCTCCTGCAGTTATTCCATTCTCGGTAATGCCATGCTTATTTCTTTGTTAGAAGGACTGGAGCAAGATGCACTCTGCCTCGTGATGCCAACTGAGGTGGTATGAGGGTGGGAAGTAGCTTCTCGACGGTGTGGGAAGCTGACAACGCCTATGCAGACGCCACACGCTTCAAGCCACATCCGACAGACGCCACTGACTGAGGATTATACGACTATTTCCTTTACTTTACGTCTATGGTCACAAAATTTTTTGTCAACGCATTACCGGTTTCGGTCTATAATGACCATTTTCAGATCTGCAGCAAAATACGGGAAACATAAATACATTAGCAGTTTCTCTACAGCTTAAAACAGCAAATAGACCATAATGGAAAGTGCTACTGCCATACATATGCACTTGTGTGCTTTAAGTATTAAGAGGCATACCAACAAAACTGCTTAACTGGAAGAGTGACTTCGTGCCCAGTGCCTACTCTGCTTTGCTTGAAAATGTTTTACTTTAATCACTGATTTTTTTTTCTTTATTGTAATTTCATTCCCCTGCCCCATATGGGCAGCGAAGAGCTGGCAACGGCACATTCCACTGCTCTTCACCCAATTGGTTTTATAAAAGTGCAGAAGGGTGAATGTATAAAAAGGGGGGATAAAAAGGGGGACATAAAAAACACAGTAAATGGAGATGATGGGAGTTAAAATATACACTAAGATGGGGATATGCACTGGGGGACAGTTAAAAAGTCGACATAAAGTTAAAAGAACACAGCTGGAAAATCAAAGAGCACTTAAAAAAAAACACTGGAGGCAATCACAAGTTAAAAGTTGGCCACAGGATAAAAATCACACAGAGCATGACACTTAAAAAACCATTGGAAACGTCAGAGCATTCATGAAGAATAAAAAAAACCGCTTGTAGGGACCTGCCGAGGGACTGGAAGCTGGAGAGGAGGGAAAAAGAGGGGAGGAAGTTGCGGTGGAGGGCTGGGAGGGGGGGAGAAAGAGGAAAAAAATAGGGCAGGAGGCGCACCAAGAGGCAGGAGACCGGCAGGGCAGGAAATGAAGATGGAACACAAGGCAGGAGGGAGTGTAGAGACACTGAAGGGGAGCGTGGGAGAGAGAGGGGATGTAGGAGGGGGAACGCCGCTCAGGAGAAGGGAGGAGGAGGAGAGGGAGCCCTGAAGAGGAGGCAGGAGGAAGGTGGGGTTAGAGTTGGTAGGAGGGGTAGATGTCAGGCCGAATTTCATCATCTGGGAGGGGTAGGTGCTGGAAGCTGCATTGGGAAAGGAGGTGGAGGGTGTGGAGATGGAGAGAGGGGGGGGACACAATGGTAAAGGCGCCGCAATGGGCTGGGGGTGGAGAGGAAGGGGAACACCAGGGGGCGGGAGGGGATCGAGTCATTGGGCAATATACAGGGTGCGGATGTGTTCAAGGAAAAGGAGAAGGTGGGGGAAGAGGATGATGTCGAAGAGGATGCACGTGGGGGGACAGAAGGCGGATAGGGAAGCTGAGGTGGAGTGCAAACACAGGCATAACAAAGGCTGCGACAGATCAAGGATTTGTAGGTGTGAAAGATGGTGGAAGGATGCGGTCCCCATGTTTGGCCAGACAGGAGTTTCAGGAGGTGGAGTCTGTTGTGGGCTTTGTGTTGGATTGTAAGAAGATGGGGAGTGCAGGTGAGGGGGCGGTTGAGGGTGAGGCCTAGGTATTTGAGGGTAGGAGTGAGGTGGATAGGACAGCCATAAATGGTTAGGAAGAAATCATGGAACCAGAAGGAGGGGATGCTGCGGCCTATGATGATCGCTTGGGTTTTGCATGGTTTGAGATGAAGGAACCACTTGTTGCACCAAGTGTTGAACTGGTCAAAGTGGGTTTGGCGGGTATGCTGGGACCATTGAACGGCAGGATAAAGGACTAGGAAGGCGGTGTCATCAGAAAATTGGAGAAGATGAATAGGTGGGGGAGGTTTGGGCGTATCAGTAGTGTACAGGAGATAGAGGAGATGGGAAAGGATAGAGCCTTGGGGTACGCCAGCAGAGGGATAGACGATATGGGAGTTGGAAAGTGACATAGGAGGGATGATGGGAGAGGAAGAAAGCAACGAGGTGGACGAAATTGATAGGGAGAGCATAGGTCTGTCCGACATGGTTGCAGGCGTTCTGGAGGTCAAGGGAAACAAAGATAGCGGAGTGACAGGAGTTACGTTGGAGGGAAAGAAGATTGATAAGGTTAAGGAGCTGGACGTCAGCTGAGAAGGAAGGTTGGAAGCAACACTGGGTAAGGGGGAGGAGTTGGTGCTGGTTAAAGTGGCGGTGAATACGGTGGGAGAGGATAGTCTCGAAGACCTTACTGAGCATGGAGGCGAGGCAGATGGGACAATACGAAGAGGTATCAGAGGGGGATTTGTTGGATTTAGGGAACAGTAGAAAACGAGAAGTCTTCAACAGGTCCGGGTAAAAGCCAGTGGAGAGGAGGACATTGTACAGAGTAGCAAGGACAGCCAGGAATGACGGGGGGTCTCCTTGAGGTGGCAGTAGGTGACGCCATCATGACCAGGGGTGGTGTTGCGTTTGGAGCAGAGGATGAGTGTGATGTCATGTGTGGTGATGAGGGTGTTGATGTTGGGGGGAGGGGGGTAACTGATCCAAGCACTGGAAGCTCGGGATGAGTGGTGGGACAGAGGTATCAGTGCAGTCAAGGATGGTGGGGAAGAGGGAGTAATCAAAATGGGGATTGTCAGGAATGGAAAAGACCTCTGATATGTGGGGTGCAAAATGGTTAGCCTTACTGAGATTTTCAGGCAAGCGGCGATCGTTGTGGAGGATAGGGTAATGCAGTGTGGGATGGCTACCAGTAAGGTGATGCAGCACCAGTACTTGGAGGGGTTGACAGGGAGGGTGCTGTTGAGGTGTGTGCATGTCTAGCACGAGTCCTGGCGTTTCTTTGCTGTAAGAAGGTTCTGGCTGTGTCGCAGTAATTGCCCCGGTGGCGGGGGAGTGTATCCCAGTCATAGGTGTGAAGGAACGAGTGGTAGAGCCTGCAGGATTCACGAAGAAGGACGGCTTGCGGAGGAAGCATAGGGTAGTGAGGGTTGATGAGTATGGTAGGGACATAGGCCTTCACAGCATCAGTGATGGTCTTCTGAAGGAAGGAAGAGGCATGGGTGACATCAGTGGGATGGTGAAAGGTGAGCGTGTGGCTTTTGACCTGTGAGGTAATGGATTCCTGGTAGGCATCCCAGTCAGTGCAGCAGCAGTCTTGGATGGACTTTGGAAGACAGCTGGGTGGGGGGCTGCAGGGGGGCCATGGGCAGAGGGGACAGTGAGAAGGACAGGGAGGTGGTCAGTACCAATGGGATCGAGGACGTCCATGGTGATACAACAAACGAGGTGGGGGGAAGCAAGGTTAATGTCAGGGGATGTTGAGGTCAGTGGCCACCACATAGGTGGTGACGGTGCAGTCAACATGGGAAATGAAGTCTTAGGGGAGAGGAGCTGCGGGATGACTATAGATTGTGGCACAGGTGATGATGAGGGAGGGAAAAAAGACGCTGAGGAGAAGGTGTTCAGTTGGGTTATTGAGGAGGGGTTGTGGCCGGACAGGAAGATGCTTGAGGTGGCCAACAGCGACCACACCTCGGGCGAGGGGAAGGGCATTGTCGATGCACTGAAGGAGATAGGGAGAGGTGCGGCAACATGGTGAGGTTGGAGGAAAGTTTCATTAAGGATCAAGGTGCTGGGATAGGTAATGCATGAAGAGGTATTTGTAGGCAGGGAGGGAGCTATTGTTGAGGTAGCAGAGATGATACTGGTGATGAGCCAGGAGATGGGAGTGGGAAAGGAAGTGGGGCGAGGAGAGACAGGCTTAAATGAGGGTGTGTAGGTGGGTGAAGGTAAAGTGAACCTATTTGTGGGAGAAGGTGGCATAGGTATTTAAATGGAAAATAGAGCGGGTGGCGAGGGAAATCTGCTGGAGTGTTTGGGGGTGCTGGAAGGAGTAGATGTCCTGCAGGACAATGGTTAGGAACTGGATGATGTCTTCTGCTGTAGGGGGAGGGCAGAGGGAATTGCTGGGGTGGATGGGCAGGTCGATGGGGCGAACGGGGACAGTGAGATCAAGGTTGGTGGGAGGGGGCTTTGCTTTGCATTTGGAGGAGTAGTTGGGGTGGGGTTTGTTGCAGGAAGGGGGAGAGGCGAGGTTAGGACACTGTTCAAGAAAGTGGAAGGCTTTACAATTGGGGAAGGTGAGGAGTCCTTGCCGTTTTGGGTGAGGTGGTCATTGTACAGGAGACAGCACTGGCAGCAGTAGGATGGAGGAGGGGAATGGGACAGGTCAGTGGGGTGGTGGTGGTTGAAAATCAGCTTTCCCTGTGTGAGGAGGTGATTGATCTAGGAGGCGGACTCAGTAAAGATATGCATAAGGAAGGTAGGGACAGAGGAGTTGTAAATTAGGTGGGCTGAGCGGATTTCCAGGGCGGGATGGGTGTTCAGTTCCAGCAACACCTCCACTTCTGTGACCACAGGGGTGAGTTTTGTGGTCATGGCAGTGAGGGCTGGTGGACGATAACAGGGTTGAGGCTGGTGAGGAGAGGAGGAAGTAAGGAAAGGGGTCAGGGACGCATGGGGAAAAAAGGTGATGCAGGGAAGGTGCTGGACGAGATCAGTATGGAAGAAGGGGAGGAGGACTTGATGAGAAGAGAGTCTCTGCGAGGGATAAGTTGGGTAATGGGTGCACTGGGAATGTATTTCCAGATTTCAATGGTGAGGGTGCGGGCATCTAGGAATTTTGGATCAGGGTTGGCAAGGACGAAGGTATACAGGGTGGGGGCAGGGGAGGCGGGAGGAGGGGTGGTATCCATGGCAGGATCAGAGGGAAGTGAGGTGGGTGGTGGTCTTTTGGAGGAGGGTGTGGAGGTGAGGTCGCCACTTGGCCACTTGGGAGGTTTTTTGGCGGGTGTGGTCTCGGTGGAAGGATGAGATACTGGATGGATGGAGAGATGGTGGGATGCAGGCCCTTCTTGTGAGGTAGAGGCACTGGTTAAGGGGGTGGGGCGTTCTGTGGTGGCGCGTTATGGGGCCCCTTAGGGATATGGCTGCCAAGAAGGGAAAGAAAACCAATGTGCCCACCGTTTGCATACTGGGTGGAGTCATTCCAGACGTGGGATGGGCCCTTCCGGATGAAAGGAAGAGCATAGGGTGCAGCCAACCACAGGTGGTGGCTCACGTCAGTATGAGTAATGTGTGTCGCCTTGGACTGGAAGAGATTCTCTCTAGTTTCAAGAGGCTAACAGAAGTGATAAAAGCTGCCAGTCTTGCTTTCAAGATCAAAGCAGAGTTCACCATTTGCAACATATTAGATGGGACCGACTGCAGACCTTTGGTACAGAGCCGAGTGGAAGGTTTGAATCAGAAGCTCAGACAGTTTTGCGACCATGTAGGCAGCAGATTCCTTGACTTGCACCATAGGGTGGTGGGGATTCGGATTCCGCTGAATAGGTCAGGACTCAACTACACGCAGTAGGCGGTTACACAGGTACCAGGGGCTACGTGCCATGGACTGGGCGCTTTTTAGGTTAGAATATCTCGGGGAAATACAAAAAGGGCTTCAGTCATAAAGGGCGAAGGCCGAACATAGGAAGAACAAAGATACGGGATCCATCGGTATAACATTTGAAAATTATCGTAACTGTGTTGGGAAAGTACCAGAGCTCGAAGTGCTAATAGAAAGCACAGATGCTCAAATCGTTACAAGCACTGAAAGCTGGCTAAAACCGAAGATAAATTCAGCTGAAATTTTTGCGAAGAACCTAACGGTGCTCTGAAAGGACAGGCTACACACAGGAGGTGGTGGCATTTTTGTTGCTGTTAGAAGTAGTTTACCTTGTAGCAAAATTGAAACAGATAGTTCCTGTGATTTGGTATGGGCAGAGGTCATCCGTGGCAACCAGAATAAAATAATAATTGGATTCTTTTACCGACCTCCCAACTCAGATGATGTAATTGTTGAAAGGTTCATACGGAACTTGAGGTTAATTTAAAAACGTACCCGACTCATACAATTATAGATGGTGGTTACTTTATTTACCTTCAATATACTGGCAAAAATACATGTTTAAATCTGGAGGTACGCATAAAACATCATTCGAAATTATGCTAAATGCACTCCCTGAAAATTATATCGAGCAGTTAGTCCATGAGCTCACACAAACAGTAAATGGTTGTGAAAACACACTTGACCTCTCAGTAACAAATAATTGTGGGGTAATAATGAGCGTAAAATATAATACAGGGATTAGTGAACAAAGGGTTGTTGTAGCGAGATTGTATATTGTGACCTCACATTCTCCAAAAATAAATGAAAAATATACCTATTGAAAAATCAGATAAAAATTCATTTGACGCCTTCCTGAGAAACAATCTCCACTCCTTCCAAATTAACAATGTAAGTGTAGTCCAGATGTGGCTTGAATTCAAAGAAATACTATCGACAGCAATTGAGAGATTTATAGCAAATAAATTAACTAATGGTGGAACTGCTCCTCCTTGGTACACAAAACGGGTCAGAACTCTATTGCAGAAACAAGAAAAAAAGGATGCCAAGTTTAAATGCACGCAAAATCTCCAATATTGGGGATCTTTTACAGAAGCTCGTAATTTAGCGCAGACATCAGTGCGAGATGCTGGTGTAGCGGCACCACCGTTTAGGATAGGGAAAGTTAGTTTTGCGCGATATTCGGAGCATGAGTTACGGCCAGGTGCAGGCCAGATTGCAGTGGGTTATGCATACCAGCAGTTGAGAAGGCAAATAGAGGCCACAGGGGCATAGAACTGCCGGAGAAGGCACACACAGCAGTTTGCATGGCGCAAGTCACAGGCAGAAGGGGCCACTGGGAAACTTAGCGTGTTATGTGTACTTGACGCGAAGCGGCGCGCTTTGCAAAACAAAGGCCCACAGACGAGTATAAATGGGTGCCGTTTTCTAACTAGATTCATTGAAGTGTGACAGATTTCCTGGATGGCAGGGCGTGTCGCACTACCGGCTACACTCAGAGAAGATGGGGCACCAGCATTCCAGTCCATAGGGGGTCACTTGTTCGACCCTCGACCGCGGGCAGTCGTCTCGGCTCCCGACACATGCCGGAGACTTCCCGAGGCGAGGGCCACAGATTCGGATGCCAGATCACGGGCGCTCGTTTGACGCCACTTTCTCAGCTACACCAGTGAGGAAGAAGCAGCAGCGGGGCCGGCGTACGGCTCCTGGCGGAGCAACACTGAGTCAACGGGGAAGAAGACTGCTGAGCCAGCTGCAGGCGCAGCCCTGACGGTGCGTTCCTACAAGGCTGACACACAGCAGCGCGTTGCATTGTGTCGCTGGGCCGGTGGCCTCAGCATTGCGATACCCCGTGACGCGGACCGAGGTTAACGGGGCACTATAGCTAAAGAACAATAAATCATTTGGAAAGTTCTCGCCAAGTTTTAATACATCCACGACATTTAGTGTCAGAACAGCGGACGTCATCTGTCCAGTACGACGTTCGAGCTCACCGCCTGCAGTACAGTCGCAAGATGTGGTGAGTGCTGACAAAATTGTTCTTTTTGAGTGTTGGACTTTTTTTTTTTTTTTGTCTTTTGAATATGACTCCTGGCAAGCCACATTGTAGATATTTTGCTTGGGCATTTTATTTTGTTGTCAGAGTAAGTGTTAGTGTATTTGAGACAGTAAGATTTATTATTTTGTTTTCGTGGCATTTAATTACTTTTGTATTGGTTTATGATGATACTGAGTATGATGATACGCTGCTGCAGGAAGTCAGGTTGTTCTTGTATGTAAACGTTTAGTTTCAGAACTGACTGGGAACGAAAGCAACACAATGGCAGAGTCAAGGACGCAAGGTGTGTCGGAACCAGAAGTGGTGCGGATTTTGTTGGGAAAAGTAGCACAATTGACAGCAGATAATACGCAGTGAGAAATGAATTAACATCTAGAAGTGAGCAGGAAACCGCATCTGATCAGTCGTTGTTTGCCTAGGATGCAGGAGATTGATCCAGAAACCACGAGTCTGATTATTTCGTTTTCTGGCAAGGCATCTGAGGACGTGCGTTCGTTTGTGGAGGACTTGGAAATTTCAGCTGTGATGAATGGTTGGTCTGATGAGCAGTTGTTACATACAGCCAAGATTAGATTAACGGGTGAAGCGAAAACATACGTAAGACGTTCTGAGGCTTTAAGGAAGGCAGGACAGTTTAAGCAGTTGAAGAAGGGGCTTCTACAAAGGTACAAGAAACAGATTAGGGCTAGGTACTTTAGAGAGAGGTTAAATGCAATGTCAAAGAGACAGGGGGAGACGATAGAGAAATTTGTGGAAAGGATAAGGCAAATTAATGAATGTACTTAAGAGTTGGGTCAGAGCGATGAAGCGAATAGTGTTCTGTTGCAGGAGGCCGAGCAAAGAGCACTTGATGTATTTTTGAGAGGGTTACCGGCGCATATGTCACGGAAAGTGCGTGAAGGAAATCCGAAAGATCTGTATTCGGCCATTCAGCTGGCAATTCAACTTGAGGAAATAGACGTGGCAACAGGGGCACGCGAGAGGCATACAGTGTTTACGGCGGGTGTGAACGACAGAGGGGGCCCAAGACCCACCTAAGGGAGCTCCCATTTAATTTCAATGTTACGAATACGTATGCAGAGATGGAATGTTCAGTGGTAGGATCCATAGGAACTAAAAAGTTTAAGAGTTTGTTGGACACAGGGGCGCAAATATAAGGGGCTACTAAGAATATAACGGGACGAAGGAAGTTAGACCCACCACGTTATAGGTTGCGTCGAGTGGAGGATAAGGAGGTCACACCTTTGGGGTCGGTGACAGTTGACTTTCGAATAGAACAAGTCCGATTTAACGCATGCATGGAGGTAGGACCATGGGTAAGCGAGAGCTACGACACGATCATAGGAGTAGATTTCTTGCATCAACATCATGCCAAAATTGACCTTGGACAACGAGCTGTGGAACTTGGCGGAATGTTATTTCAGCTAGGGGAAACTGTTGTCAATGCAGAGCTGTCGCGAGGGGCGTTCAACGTAATGAACAAACCAATTGAACCGCGTACATTAGCATTAAGGCTTAAACCGCATGACTGTCTGTCTAGTGGCACAGGGAAGTCACTTTGGGTAAGTGTGGAGTCGAATCTACCTGGGTACAGTATGTGTTATTGAACCATTGGAGGATGAAGAAGTTTTGGATTCACTGGGTTGTTTTGTGAAACGTAGTGTTGTATGCGTACAGGAGGGGAACGACGGGCGAGTAGTTCCCGTGAACGTTGATAATTTTAGTGCTGTAGACGCGAATTTGAGGAAAGGAGTTTTAGTAGCAAATTTGGATGTGCCAGATGACGAAGACTGGTGTTCGAGAGGTAGGTGAAGCGATCAACCACTAACTGCCGACAGAACTGCATTGCGTGACAAAATTAAGCATTTGAAAGGAGACGAAAGAGAGTATATTGAAGAATTATTGTGAAAATTTAAGGATTTGTTTTTTTCCACAAGGGCCATTACCAGCAACTCCATTAGTTCAACATAGGATACCAACATGGAATGAAGCACCTGTTTACCGTAAACCATACAGAATACCGAGGTATTTGCAGCCGATTGTGGAGGATTTCATTGATCAGCAGCTTGCGGACGGTATTCTACAGCATAGTAATAGTTGCTGGGGAGCGGGCATTGTCGTTGTGCCTAAAAAGCCTGCGGATGAAACTAAGAAATACAGGTTCTGTTGTGACTACCGATACCTCAATAATAAGACAGTATCGGACGCATACCCCATTCCAAACATATCGGAGACTTTGGATCTCTTAGGAAAGTGGCAGTACTTCTCTACGATGGATTTGACAAGTGGTTATCATCAGTCAGAGGTGGCTCCAGAGGATCGTCCAAAAACTACTTTCTCTACACCTGGAAGCCATTACCAGTACATTAGAACTCCACTCGGTTTGAAAAACGCTCCAGCATCGTTTCAGAGGTTGCTAGACAGTGTCTTGAGAGGTTTGAAATCACGGCAGTGTCTGGTCTATTTGGATGACATTATAGTGTTTTCACGTAGTATGGAGCAACATAGATAGTGGTTAAGGGGAGACTTTATGAGGTCAAGAGCAGCTCATTTGACGTTGATCCTGGAGAAGTGTCATTTTGCATTAGAAGAAGTAAAATATTTGGGTCATATTATCAGTAAGGACGAAGTGCGAACAGATCCGAGGTTGGTACAGACTGTAAGGGATTTTCGGGAACCGAAAACAGTTAAGGAAGTGCAGTCATTCATCGGAATTTGCAATTTCTATCGAAATTTCGTGAAGGGTTTGCAGATCTAGCACAGCCGTTGACGCGATTGTTACAGAAGGGTGTGAAATTTGAGTGGACAGAAGAGTGTCAGAAAGCGTTTGACAGACTGAAAGAAGTGTTAACATCAACTACGGATCTTGTGTTTCCCGATTTTGAAATGGAGTTTATACTAGCATGCGATACATCGAATCAAGCTGTGTTCTTAGTCAGGAAATTGATGGGGAAGAACATCTTGTAGCCTATGCGTCTAGGCAGAGACAGTTGAATGCAGCAGAGAAGAGTTACTCAATAACAGAGAGGGAGATGCTTAGCGTAATCTATGGAATCACATATTTTAAATATTATTTATATTGGAGAAGATTTCGGGTAGTGACAGATCATGCTGCGTTGATGTGGTTTTTGGGGATGAAGGATCCGTCCACTAGACTCGCTCGATGGGCTGTGAGGCTTAGTGAATTCGACTGCGAGGTGGTGCACAAGCCTGGGAAGAAGCACGGTAATGTGGATGCACTAAGTAGGAAGGTGGCAAAAGTAGAAGTCATAGGTTATGACCTAGCAGTATGGCAAGAATTACAGGACGCGGACAACGGTTATAAATTGTATCGGACACATCCACAGGTTAATATGTACGACGGTCTTCTGTGCAGGGAAACGAAGTTAGGGCCAAGGGTAGAAGTACCAGCGAAGTTGAGGGATGAGGTTTTAAAGGAAGCACATGATCACGTCTTATCTGGTCATGGGGGATGCAGAGCGACGAATAGGAGAGTGGCGGAGAGGTATTGGTGGAGAGGTAGGAAAGGAGATGTGGATCAGTATGTCAAGAAGTGTATACCATGTGCGCAGAGAGCAAATTTGAGTCGGAAAAACATACAGTGGCAACGATTACCGAAGGCAACATGTCCATTCTCTTTGCTGGGGATTGATGACTTAGGACCTTTTAGGCGAACACCATTGGGGAACAGATTCGTTCTGACAATAATAGACCATTTTTCGAGGAATGTGGAGATGGTGGCTATGCCAAATCAACAGGCAGCAATGGTCGGGCAAGCGTTGGTAAATAACTGGATTTTGAAGTTTGATGTACCAGAGACAATAATTACTGACCAAGGGACCAACTTCATGTCGGATTTCACGAAGGAACTGCGTAAATTGTTGAACGTGAGGAAGTTGAGGACGAGTGTGCAAGGACAGCCCCTATTATATCAGAATCCAAGATGGCTATGCAAGATGGAGACCTGGTATGTGAGGACAACTGCTATGGTGCCAGAATCCAAAAAGGTGATCCAAGGTGTACAATAGCCCATACATATACAATCTGCAAGGAAATTTAAAAAAATCACAGACCTATATTTATCCTTTGGTAAGAACTTGGATAGTTGCTTAAAAGCCATAAGTTTCAGGTGCTATGTTTATAAAATTCGTCACTAAAATTTTAATGTGTGGAAGGAGCGACAGAAATTAAACCAACAAGTTTTGTCAACAGGCAACCACCAGTTGCATCCAGAAGATGTGAAGTTATTTGCACCATGCATGTACAACCCAAATTTCGGAGCTACACACCTAAAATCAAAGTGACTAGTGGGATCATGACCATCAAAACCATCGCAGATACAGGTCCTGAAAAAGAATGTTGCAGTCACTGGATTAATCGTTACAACATTTCAGATTTAAAAAACTGTGCCATCATCGGTGGGAGAGCCCAACGCCAACTAGCTGATGGATACAGGTTCGGTAGCTGAGAGCTCCACAGGCAGGCTAGAGGGAGATGACGCAAGAATACACTGTCCGCGCTGCACAAGCATGCAGCATGTGGTCGTGAGGCATCGGAGTCCACGGGTACAGCCAACGCGCCGCTACGCAGCAGCCTCTGACGGCCTGGCTCTGAGCAGCAGCAGAGGCAAGTAGTGAATGAGCCTGGTGAGACACACCACCCTTTCCTGTGAGTTACCAGGGCTCGTTGTTTTACCTGAGAACATGCCACTCGATTTTACAACGATAGATGGAAGTATTACTCTGTAACTAACTTAAATTTTTACCATAGGTATGATTTGGTGTGAACTAATTTGTCATTTTTCACTGCATCCAATACAGGGTAGATTCTACATTATATAGACTGGAAAAGCCCAGATGTAGGCGAATCAAATTTTTGTATAGCTCCCATACGATTCCACTTTAGCAACTGCGATTTTTAACACGTTTTTATTAGTTCGCTTCCTTGTCTGGTTGTCTGACCGGTACAAATTTTAGAATTGATTTTAAACTTCGTGCTGAGCTGGAGACTTGAAACTTTCAGAGTAGCTCAGAACTGGATTCGTGTTCCAGTCGTGAGTGTTTTATGGTAAGAAATATTGCTGGTAAGCCTCCATGTGAGCTCGATTCTCTCTAATTTTTTACCTTCACAGTCTTCTCACGAGATGTTCATAGGAGGAAGTAATACGTTGGTTGGCTCAGATAAGAGAAACTGAAATAAACCTGAGATTTACCACATTTCTGTGATGTAATCTCATCAGAATGTATGGAAAATTCCAATCACACACAAACTTAGAAAACGGTAAATAATTATTTAAATAGAAATCACTTTAATTTAACGTATTTTCAAATTGGATTACAGAAAGAATGGCTATTGCCGCATACAAATCCCTAACCCCACACATGTATTATTAAAAATTTGTGATTGTGAAGTTTTAACAGCTATGAGAATATTTATAAAATTTAAAAAGGAAATATCACACAACAACAAATATCAGCTGCTATGAAATGTTTAGTACTTAAGGGAAATATTCATGCATCAATTATCTGTTGCGTACACCCAGCGTTTTTTCGTTCAAATTTTATGAGTATTAGCGTAGCTACTAAAAATTCATGGGCACAAATTTTCGATACTATCTGTATAGAGTTAGGAATCTGCATGGGGTATGAGAAGTTGGTTAATTCTTGTTAGTGCATTTTGAAAAGTGTTAAGCTAAAAACCTTTTTATTCAAGTAATTTCTTCCATCATTCCAATAGAATGCGTGGTAAATCTTAAAATCTGGGAATGGATATCAGTGAAACATGTTTCCTGGAAAGCGACATAGATCGCAGAACAGCTTTAAACTCGGCAAAAACACTTGAAAGAATTAGATTTTTAAATGATTTTGTAAGCGATCCCTTGTATAAATTCTATGAGTAACTAAGTTGCAGACGAAGGTGCTTACAAGAAGGGGGCTGTATCATATGTGACAAGGAGCAGTGGAGTTTACAAAAACACTTCATTTCATCGTTTGATAGATGGGAAACGCAATTTGTAGCGAGACACTGTGACAAAAGGAAGACACAGAACCAATTCAGAGGTGTCAAACATTCTTTTCACAAAATGACATGCGGAAAGATTAGAGAATTGACATGTACGACAGACTGCAGAATGACTTACTGCCATGAACATACTTTTCGTTTAAAAGTACCATGAACACAACACAAATCAGTTCTTGTACAGAACGACATGCACATTTTCCCATTGCTTCACTCGTGAGCGGAATACGTCCGCAGCTCGTGGTCGTGCCGTAGCGTTCTCGCTTCCCACGCCCGGGTTCGATTCCCGGCGGGGTCAGGGATTTTCTCTGCCTCGTGAGGACTGGGTGTTGTGTGATGTCCTTAGGTTAGTTAGCTTTAAGTAGTTCTAAGTTCTAGGGGACTGCTGACCATAGATGTTAAGTCCGATAGTGCTCAGAGCCAAGCCAAATGACTCGTGAGCAGAATAGGACTGAAAACAATGAATTTCCGAATAAAATCAATAAATTTTGTGCATAAATCAGAAAATTTTGCTTGAAACTTGCTCCTCTACCACTCAACACGTACATCAAAGAACCAAATGATGTTACTCACTTAGTTTTAAACTTTGCGAACGGCAACTGTCTACAATCATTTTACATAAGATTTACGTCTAAGGGATTTTGCTTTACCATGTGTTTATAAAGAACATAAGAATTCAAATTTTTTACAAGATTTCTAAATAAATTCTGATGAATGTGGGTATGGTTTCCTCAACAAGGGCATCGTGTGGGATGTATTTCCCTGCTCAAGGCTGCAGTCGGTTATGATATGGGAGTTTAGGAGATGAGTGGTGAAACAACTGTGTGTGTGCACTTTGAGAAATTCTGAAAGTCTGCTAGGTTGTGAGACGTCGAAACGTGTTCTCATGTAGTTATACATTGAAATATTTTTGACAACCATCAAAATCAGAGTTATTTAAGGTTATGGGGGAAGCAGGGTTAGAACAATAATACAATATGCCTAGCATGATGTCGAAAGGCAAAGTCTCATTCCATACAGACAAAAACTATTGATGGAGACGTCACCCCTTAGCAGCTAACTGTCATCATATGCTACTATTCTAGACATGAAGGTGGTTATAGTATATGTGAGCTGAATGAAATCTTCAACCAGGAAACCTTATATGAGGCTGAAAATACTGAGGAGTTAGTTACAATTTTTCATCTAACATGGGACATTTAGTTAATTTTTCCTGTAACATAGGGCGACTTGTTACAGTTTCAATGTAACTGGGGTATTTTGTTAAAATTTTTCTGGAATATGACCTATCTTGAAACAATTTTACTGTAACGTGGCAAGGTATGGCATAATATGTGAGATTTAGCACGTCTGTGAATGTGCATCCTGATAGCACAGACAATTATGTGTGAACCGATCAACATGCTGGTCTATATCTCCCTCCTTCAGTTTTCGTAATCACAAGCACTACCGACTAGTCATAAAACACAGGTTGACTAACCCTTAGTCACGCTCTCCCAAAAGGTCAGCCTTCTACCACCTCCCCACTGCTCCACCCCCAAGACATACTGCGTGATTTATCCATACATGCTTTAATTTTTGAGCACATACATTCTACACACATGATGTCTCTTCTAATAACAAACTGCTTATTCCAACAACCGCTGAAATTGCTCAAATGGGCAAACCTGACTTACATTGCAACAACTGAAAATGAATTAACTGGGAAGACTCTCTCTCTCTCTCTCTCTCTCTCTCTCTCTCTCTCTCTCTGGCATTCCAGTGGTTGAATTGTCAAGTTTCATCTCAACTATAATATGCTAAGTCTCCTTGACACTGCAACTACATGAACCGTAAACTCCCTCTCTTTCTAGATGCTGTCTTATGGTTTTACACTGTTATTCAGTAGATATCTGAGGTGTTGAATGAAAACCCAAGAAAGTAGGTCTGGGGAAGGCTACTGACTGTCTGTGCTGAGTCAAGTATTATGCATCAAACTGTTTCCATTCAGTACTTGTAACCTGTACAGAGAAGCAATATGTCCATATTCGTCTCTGAATTAATTACATTGTGCAGTTCAGTGCATGAACTACACCATTTCTCGGTCGCTTGTGACATGCTTGTAAGCAGTTTGGGCTGAAACTTAGTTGTTCATTAGAAGTTATGAGAGGAATTGCTTAAAAATCATTCAGAATACAATGCTGTTATCTACTACTTGCAGACTTTAAACATGGTCTGCAATCTGTATTACTCATTGACAGCCACTCTCGAACTTCTTAAAGTTACTTTGCCTTCTGTTGAAATGATGAAAATAAAAAAAAGAAAACACAACTGGTGAAGAGGAACTGGATAGGAATTTTGCAAACAAATCATAGCATATACCTCTGCGCTTGATGGAAGAATGTAACTCAAAATCGACGCTGAATTGATGCAATGGTTACAAACAAATTTCGTTCACACCAAAGCCTGCCTACTGCCATAATATGCGATAGTTAAAGGATAATACTACCATCTATCGTTGCAAAATCGAATAGCGTGCTCCTGGCTAGATCAACAGGCATTGGTAACTGACGGGAAAGGGTAACACCCTTCACTGAGCTGCTTCACTGGTTACTGCTGCTGCTGCTGCTGCTGCCGCCGACTGCCAAGTTGGCAGAGGGTGAGCAATCCTATGGCTGCTAACTCAGGTGGCTGGTGACATGAGGGCTGCAGCAGCGGACACCTGTACCTCCCAACTACATGATGCATACCTCTGCTATGTGGACAACATGCTCTGGTATCATCTCCCACTAGGCTACCAGTGGGACACTTTTGTATAGGTTCTGCATCCATCAACTAGTTGGCATTTGGCCCTCACACTGATGATGGTAAAGTTTTTTCATCTTGAAATGCAGGACACAATGAGGATGTTGACTGCTACTCTTGTAAACTGTCATTTTTTTTCAAGATCTATCATTGTGATGTTCCTTATGGACATGATTGAACTAGTCATTTCATACAAACATGTTTAGTTCTTGAATGTGGTTGACAAAGTTAGCTGTATGGCATGAGACCTCTTTCTTCAATTGCTGTCATTCCCTCCACACATTAAAATGTTGGTAGTGAATTTTAAAAACACAGCATCCGAACCTTTTCTTTCTTGAGTCACTGTCCAAGTTCTTATGATAGAATGAATATGCATCTGTGATCTTTTTTTTTACTTTTGCTGTTGAATGTATTTGGGGGCCATTGTACAGCTCATATTGTTTTTAACATAGAGAAATTTTTTTGGAGAAACCCAATTAGGTTTTCTGAATTTTCCGCTTCTAGTGGATTCTCATATTCTAAGCTTGGGACTCAGTTCCTGTGGACTATGACTACGCTAAGGTGGCAAGTTGGACCATGACCCGTAAGAGTTTTGTGACTGTGTAGGGGGCTTCCCTGGGCCGGCCGAAGTGGCCGTGCGGTTAAAGGCGCTGCAGTCTGGAACCGCAAGACCGCTATGGTCGCAGGTTCGAATACTGCCTCGGGCATGGATGTTTGTGATGTCCTTAGGTTAGTTAGGTTTAACTAGTTCTAAGTTCTAGGGGACTAATGACCTCAGCAGTTGCGTCCCATAGTGCTCAGAGCCATTTGAACCATTTTTTGGGCTTCCCTGGGCACGATTTCATCAACTAAAGACATAACCATAGCTCTCCTACATATACCATAAATGCTTAAACGACAGTTTTAACCTTAAGGCAAATGTGCTCTAATGATTCTAAATTTAACATGGCAAATGTTTAAACAACTGCTGTTGCAGCAGTGAGGGGAAACTGTACTAGATCTAAACTTAGGAAAAGTGGATTTTTGAGTTTCCTACCATTATACACGTCAGACAATTGGGCTTCTGGCACAAGTGACCTGGCAACCATGCAGAGTGTCCCAGTACCTGGAGTTGTGCCATCTAGAATTCTGTACTTGGATCGAGGGACCTGGCAACAAAGCACACAGTCCTCATATCACCAGGCATGCCATTTTGCGTTCTGTGATTAGAAAAAGTGACCAGGCAACCATACACAATATCCTGATAACCCCTGATCCACGCTCTTGGGTTGTCATCTTCGATTGCGATGCCATAGAGGTGGTCCTCAGGTCTGCCATCTTGGATTTTATACTTTAGACAGTTAGGCTATGTCTGCCATCTTCGATTTTCGTCATTCCTGCCACTTACACTTAGCACAACTGGGCTATTTTGAATGTACCAATAGTTGTTTGAATTGCCTGTCATTTTCACGTTGGGCAATTGGCTTATGGCATCATATAATTGGAGGGCGAGGAAATCTGGCAACAATGCATGATATCATCGATGATGCCGTAGGGGTGTGCATGGGGCATCTTGTAATCTGTCCTTGAAGTGAACCAACACTACTACTAACATCGCATCAATTTCAGCATTATGCTTTTATGCATAGGTTGTGTGTAGATGGGGGATGGGGGTTGGGAAGGAGAGCTGTTCTGAAGAAGGTAACATCGTTTTCGGTATGATTTATTACAGTTACATGTTGCCTAATGACACATCTTTGGTAAAATCCTTTGGCATATCCCAGGACGAATGATAATATTGTTGAGAGTTTCATGTGTTCACCATGCCTTGTGGTTAGAGACAAGGAGTTATGGAGTCGAAGCAAGCAGGTTTGTGTCCTACAGTACCCCAATATGTTACTTACATATAAGAGCACATTGCCTCAGGAATGAGTTTGTTCGATTATGTGACTTTAGTATATTTAAAAAAGGAAAGATGAAATTGCTGTGAGTGAAATGACCAGCAGTGCTATTTATATTCTTTCTTCTCACGATTATTTGCCTGTTTCTTCCAAATATACCACTACTTCCGTGGGTGTGGCTAGGCAGAACCTAAGACGACAGCTTAAATTGCTGTGAATGAAATGAGCAGCAACGACATTTATGTTATTGCTTATGAGAAATATCTGTTTGCTTACTGCCTAATATATCCTCATTTGCAAGGATGCCAATGACATTTACATTCCTTCTTGTCATAAATACTTGACTGTTTATTTCCTAATATGTCATGATTTGAAGGGATGTTCGTAGGCAGGAACCTGAGAGGATATCCTTAATTACTGAGAGTGAAACAAGATGAAATGAAACCAATATTCTCGCTTGTCGTCAAAAGTTGGCTGTTTACTTGCAATTAATATATCGATATTTCTGGGGTGTGGTTAGGTAGGAACCTAATAGCACAATTTAAATATCATTTATATTCTTCCTTACCATGTACGAGGTCTGTTCAAAAAATTCCAAAACGTTCGCAATCTCGCGCCAAATATGTGTTGGAGCGGAATGCGGTTGGCATCCCTGCACATTCCTATGTCTAAAATTGTTTGAAGTTTCATTCTTGTATGTCTATTAATTATTGTTCTCGGTTGTATTGAATGGAACTTTGAGTCGCACAGTTTGCGAATTTCGAGATGGCAGAGTTAGAGGAGCAACGTGACTGCATTGAATTTTGCGTGAAACTCAACAAAACCTTTACAGAGACACACCAAATGATGCGGGAAACCTACGGTGATGAGCGCTTAAGCCATACTCTGTGTTGCGAATGGCTCCCACACTTTAAAAGTGCCTGGACAGAAATTAAAGATGACCCTCGTTCAGGACGCCCTTCCACGTGTACCAATGACACTCTTGTCAGGAACGTGAACGAAACTGTGCATGCCAATCGAAGACTGACTGTCTGAAAGGTTGCAGAAGAATGCAATATTTTAGTGGGATCGTGTCATGAAATCATGACAGAGCATCTTATAATGCATTATGTTGCCGCCAAGTTGGTCCCACTGCTCATGAGTCAAGACCAGAAAGACCTTCACCTCAAAATCAGTGAAGAGCTTTTGGATAACGAAAATGAGAAGGAGATTTTCCTTAAGAGACTCATAACTGGTGATGAGATGTAGGTCTATGGTCCTGATGTTGAGACCAAGGTTCAGTCTCCACAATGGGCCGGGACAGGTTCTCCAAGACCAAAAAAGCTCGTCAGGTCAAATCAAAAGGCAAAGCCACGATAATAGTTTTCTTTGACTTTGAAGGATCAGTTCATCATAAACTCGTGTTCTCAGGGACAAACTGTTAGTCGATGGTACTATCGGGACGTGTTGCGACGCCTGCGAGAAAATGTGAGAGTGGCCTCAAATTTGCTCAGACAGTTCATGGCTCTTGTATCACGATAACGAACCGGACATTCACCCTTGTTGGTGCGGACTATTGCACAATAACCGAAATCGCAGTGCTGCCATATCCAGGGCCTGTCCCTGCAAACTTTTTCTGATTTTCGTTCACTGTAGGGACGAACATTTGCAACGATAGACGATATAAAAGAAAATTCGCAGATGTGCTCCTCGAGAGGTGTACCAAGACTGCTTCCGGAAGTGGGAACGGCGTTGGAAGCGGTGTATGAATTGTGGAGGAGAATTCTTCAAAGGAGTTCATGCACAATAAGTAAAAGGTAAGCACAGAAAAGTTTTGTGGACACACTTCCTGAATTTTTTGAACAGACGTCATACGAAGGGTGGCTATAGAATAATGGGAGTTACACTGTCACGGAGTAAATACACATGTGCCAAAGATGAACGAGGAATATCCGTGAGGCTTGAAATCTTCTCTGTCGAATGTAACATCCCTGGTGTCTGTAGATAAATCAGTGTGATCGTAGCCTTCATTTGTGTAAGAGCTGTCATTTTGTTTTGCCAGAAACATGGTAAATGTAATAATAGAGCAATGAATTGCCTGGAAGTTTCACATGAAATTTGGAAACCTCCCAATGAAACTTATCTTTCACTAAAACGAATGTATGGCAAGGACTATTTATCATGTACGGGAGTTTTTGAGTGGTTCAAGCGTTTCCAAGATGGCCGAGAAGATGTTGACGATGAGTCACTCCTGGGACGCCCTTCAATACCAAAAATGGATGGAAATATCTAAATATTAGGTAATCTAATTTGATCTGACAGCTGCTTGAATATTCAATCGATTGCGGAAACTGTAGGAGTTGACAACGAATGTGTTGGCAAATTTTACATAACCAATTTCAGATGAAAAAATGTGTGCCAAACTCGTGCCAAAAACTCTCACGAAAAAAAAAAAGAAGATTGTGAAAACGTTTATACTGACACACTGAATACCATTGAAAATAATCCTAATTTCTTAGACAGTGATGACATGTGACAAATCTCAGTTTTTCACTTATGAACCAGAAACTAAGGGCCAATCGATACATCGGAAGGGCCCAATGTCCCAGCTCGAACGAGCAAATGAAGATTCAAAGTTATAAAGACTGGGTTTTTATTTATTTATTTATTTATTTTTTCGACACTGTCCATCACAGCACCATCACATGACACCCGCACATCAAGTCAGTATAAGTAATGTAATCTCAAGTCGCATGGCTATCCTCATCTGTTTTTTGGTGGGACTTTCATTGGAATCAAATGGTTTTCAGCTTGCAGAGATAGCGTGTGCAATGCAGAAGGAAGACAGAAGCGTGAAACAACGCAAAAAAGTGTGTGGGTCTGAATAATGCCATTACATTTTGCAGAAGGGATATTTCATACACTCTACAAGCAGCTGGAGGCAGAGGAATCTGCATTCTATATGTTACGTCAATTTGTTTCCAGAATACTAACAGGAGCGTAGTATTATGAGCTGTCATCACATCCCATTAAAATTTGATCTGTTTTAGGTTAAGTTTAGTTGACAGTCCAGTGCAAATTTTTGTATAATAGTCGTATCTCCCTCAATACCTTCACCTTAAATGTGTATAGGTTTCCATTCCATCATGTATTTGAATTTTAACAGGTGAAGTGCCTCATTTGTACTAGAATTAGCCAGTGCAGCCATATAAATTTTGACCACTTACGCGTCCAAAACAGTTTCACACACAGTCCAGAGAACTCATAAACAATAAATAAGCTTGCCACTAACACATACTTCAACAAAGAACTTTAAAACATTACTTCTTGTATACCTAAAAGAATGATTTTGCCACTTTTGCAGTGCCTGAAGGTTCCCTTCCATTTATTTAGAAAACATTACAAATGCCTGACAACGTGCAAATATTTAAGGCTCACCGGCCATTTGACCATCTTCTGTGTGGATGCACACATTGCCCGAAGTCTTACGGGAATTGGTAAAGCCGCGAGTAATGAGTGTAATAGGCAGGGGCACAAGTATATAGTGTGGGACAATAAGTTGGGAATGTGGGTCTCATAGGAGGAGTCCCAGAGGTAAGTCCCTGCAGTCGCACTATCCTCTGTGTCCTCAGTGGGTCAGATGGATAGAGTGTCTGCCATGTAAGGAAGAGATCCCGGGTTCGAGTACTGGTCGGGGCACACGTTTTCAACTGTCCCGTCGACATATATCAACGCCTGTATGCAGCTAAGGTATTCATTTCATTGTATTGATTTAATTGTAAATTCAACATACAAATAATACCACTTACTAATCAGATTCTACCCACAGTACTTTTCCAGATCATGTTGCAGCCATATTGCTATCCATTACATTGTAAAATATTAAATATGGTACCAGAGTGAGATAAAATGCACTTTAAAAATGTAGGAGAGGGTAAGTAATTTAGCACACTCATGTTTTAAAATTCAGACTGCTGCCCATTCCTTCAATTAGTCTTTCATCATTTATTATATGTTTTCACAAAATAAGTAACGAAAATAAATAATTAAAACGAATAATGAACAACATACAACTGACATCGACCACGAAAACCACGTTGAAACGAAATTTGGAGATCTGAGCATAGTCTTCTATTGCGAGGAAATGAACTTGGGGGTCATGTGATCAACAACTGTTTGATCACATCAACCATCAAAGCTTTCTTCCTGAGAAATCTTGACAGTGCTGTCACATGATGTGGTGGGACAGGATGACCAGTGTGGATGCCCCCATGTGAAATGCACTGCAGAATGTTTTGATCGGATGTGATGCGATGTGACGTGATGGACAATGTGAATCAGCTTTAATGATTTCTGCACCAAGACAACACACCAGCTCATACCAAATTACTTGGTAAAAGGTTACTAGTAAAGTGCAGTATCCCAGTGTTAGACCACCCACCTTATTCGCCTGACCTAGCATCATTTGAATTCTTTGTATTCCCCAAAGTAAAATCTGCTCTAAGAGGAGCAAGATTTCAGTTCGTTTAAGCAGTGGAAGAAAAAGCAGCATGCGCGACTGCTACGGTCGCAGGTTCGAATCCTGCCTCAGGCATGGATGTGTGTGATGTCCTTAGGTTAGTTAGGTTTAAGTAGTTCTACATTTTTGGGGGCTGATGACCACAGCTGTTAAGTCCCATAGTGCTCAGAGCCATTTGAATTTTTTTGAAAAAGCAGCATGTATAATTAAGGAGCTCATGGAGGAAAACTGCCAGGATTATTTCATCTATGGAAAATTCGCATGGAGCTTTGTAGGGACAGAGGAGGGGAGTATATTGAGGGTGACAGTAACTAAATATGTTTGTTTTTGAAGGAAAGTGTTTTACAGTGATCCTCTTGTTATTTTATAGCCACACCTCGTATATTCAGATGCTTTCTCTGAGAATATATTGAGATTTTCGGGGGCTCATGCAAAGATGAGAGAAGCTGATGTCACTCCTGGCTTACTGGAACAACTGCTATCAAGATTGTGGTCACAGTGGGTGCCACATGATTCTGGCATCACTTACAAGTAAACTGAGAGTGTCACTTACTTCTCCTGTCATCGTATATATAGGTCCACCATCATCTATTGCCATCTTGGATTCTTACATTATTGGGACTGTCATTGTATGCCCAAGTCCGCCATATTGAATAGCCATCTCGTATTACATGATAGAGGCCATCTTGGAGTATAGAATTTACGTCATTTTACAGTTAGCACAACTGATTATTTTGAAATTTCTCGCCATTTTTTAAAATTTCCTGTGATTTAATTCGTAGGGAGACCGGCGTGTGATGTCATACAAATGAGGTGAGGGGAAATCTGACAACAATGTATAAGATGATAGGGCTGTGCGAGAAATCTGACACCAGCGCAGAGTGGCCTTGGACAGGCACAGAACTATTACTTGTGTCTACAAAATAAAAGTAATAAACAGAATTATTCTGATTGTGCCCATGTTGAAAAAAAAGTTATGTACACTGCAGCAACATTATAGTGGTGACTCATGGCAATAATCCGAAGATAATGATTAATTATTTATCGTTCACCTACTGAAAGATAAAAACACATGTTCTTCAAATAAAATGATTTTAAATACTTTGCAAAAGTAATTTTCTTAGATGTGAGCTAAGATCCAGAAAAAATCACACTAATAAAGGCTTCCACGTGTGTTTGTTCACAATCGAACTTCAGGCGGATTTTCAGTTTTTAACTGTTTCTGCAGAATAATGACGATAAAAACAATCTAGCTTCATACAATCAGAAGAGGGCTATGTGTATTGTCACATGATGACAGCAAGCTAATATGAGTGGTTTTCATAACATTACACATAAATTTAAAGCTTATATGAATTTGTGGTGCATGTTTTTTTCAGACACCTCCAAAATAACAGACAGCACATGGCTACTGCAACTGTTATAAGCATTATGTAAATTGAAGTTGGCGGGGGAGAAAAAACAGGAAAGGGAAGGACTTAACGATATCAGCTGCATCACGACTTTATGTGGAATCAGCATCAGTGAGTGACCATGTATGCCAGACCAGGACTCAAACGAGGGATTTCCTATAACTATGCAATTGTGTTAACCACCATGCCACCCTGACAAAGTGTTTATTGCAAATGCATGTACTATCTCGGCATGCTTCCTGGCTGACCCACCTATCCACAGTACCTGTGCATGTCCTCCATGCTCACTAATTTTAGATTGTCACTGGAGACTGAGTGTAAATGTGCATCCACAATGAAGGCAGTGGATTCATTGCCTATTGAGGTGAATCAATTATATAAACACATCGTGTTTGTTCTTTTGGACACAATGCATTCACATAATTGATTCACATTAATGGGCAGTGACTGCACAGCTTTCAGTGCAGATGCACATTTACATTCAGCCTCCTAAATGGTCTACTGCAGCTAAGTTGTACTAGGTCTGAGTGTGGGTCAGCCTGGGAGTGTGCCAAGATATTCCGCACATTCACAGTATACTTTGTGTCTGGATCATGCAGTGGTTAACATAACTGCCTAGTAGGGAGTAGATCCCAGGTTCGTGTCCTGGTTTGGCACACAATTTCACTCATATGTGCTGATTCTCCATAAAGCCCCAACGCAGCTGAAATCATTAGTTCCTTCCCTTTCCTTTTCCTTCTCACCCCTTCACCTTCAATTTACGTAATTTAAAGTCTATTGCCAACTGTCAACACCATGTAATAGAAGGTTGAGATCGTAGACCGCTGTGTGAATGTTGTATGGAGTAACAATGCCTATTATCTCCAGCTGAGAAGTGTTTCGCAGGACAGAGAAGCAGCATATTGTATGATACAGGATAACACTAAAAACGTAACGGCCTTTGGTAATGAAACAACAAACAACACTGTCAATCAGTGATAATAAGCTAATAGCGAATCTTGCATTTCAAGAATACATGCATTTACTAACTAAAATTTTTCATTAAATGGGAAGTATACACTGATCAGCCAGAACATTATGACCACCGGCTTGTTGTCGGTATAAACCCATCCAGGTGATAGTGGCATCACCTGGCGCGGAATTACAGCTAGTCAGACACATGCACAGTTAATGTAGTATCAGTGAGCGTGCTGTCCGTGTCTAGAATGGAGAAGGCACACAGTCTATCTGAGTTTGACCGACGGCAGCACGAGTGTTTCAGAAACCTACTGGGTGTTCAAGGTGCGCTGCAGTGAGCGTCTTCAGCATGTGGTCAGACCAAGGTGAATCCACATCCAGGCGTTGCGGGGTTGGGCGGCCACCACTCATTACAGATGTCCGACATTGTAGGCTGGGCAGACTGGTAAAACAGGACAGGTGGTGAACTGTGGTGGAACTAACATCCGACTTTAATGCTGGGTAGAGTACAAGTGTGTATGAGTACACAGTGCAACAAACACTCCTAACGATGGGCCTCCCAGCTGACAATCTATGCAAGTGCCAATGATAATACCACAGCATCGGCACCTACAAACGAAATGGGGATGCCACCATCTGCACTGGACGTTGGAATAGTGGCAGAATATTGCATGGCCTGATGAATCCCAATACCTTCTCCATAACGATGGGGGAGAGCGCGAAATCGTCGTCTTCCAGTTGAAGACACCTGTACGACGGGACAGAGACAAGCTAACAGCGGCTCCATTGTGCTCTGGGGATCATTTATGTGGGCATCCATGGGTCCTGTGCAGCTCATGTAAGGCATCATGATGGCCAAGCAGTATTGTACACTCTTTACAAACCACATACACCCCTTCATGACGATCTTGTTTCCCGATGGCAGTAGCATTTTTCAACAAGATAATGGGCCATATCACAAGGCGAGGAGTGTGCTGGACTGGTTTGAGGAACACAGTAGTGAATTCCAATTGATGTGTGACCCCCCCAACTCGCAATATCTGAACACAAGCGAACACAACTGGGATGTGAATGACCGTGGTACTAGAGCTCATTGCTCCACTCCCCAGAATTTGCGGGAGTTGGGTGACTTGAGTGTGCAGATGTTGTGCCAACTCCCTCCAGCAACTTCAAATGGTTCAAATGGCTCGGAGTACTATGGGACTTAACATCTGAGGTCATCAGTCCCATAGAACTTAGAGCTACTGAAACCTAACGAACCTAAGGGCATCACACACATCCATGCCCAAGGCAGGATTCGAACCTGCGATCGTAGCGGTCGCGCGGTTCCAGACTGAAGTGCCTAGAACCGCTCTGCCACTGCGGCCGGGCCGCAACTTACCAAGGCCTCATTGCTTCCATGCCATCATGCCAATTTCTCTGGCAGTTTATTGCCACTGATTGATTTCAATGCCTATTATCTAATTACCAAAAGACTTTGTGTTACTGTATTAACCGGTATCGTACAATATGCTGCTTCTGTATCTTGCAAAATACCTTTCAACTGATGTTAACTGACATAGTTGCACAGTACAAAATTCATAGAGTACACCACGATCTTAATCCATAATTTCATGGAGCTACCATTTGAGAATAAACTTTGAATTTATATCCAATGTTGTGAAAAGCCATCGTATTTGCGTGGTGTTGTTGTGTCACAACACACATGCTCCTACCATAGCTGCATTAAGCTTATCGTCATTATTGTGCAGAAACACTTGCGAATCGAAATATTTTCCAGAGGTCGATTGTAATTGAACACTCGCAGAAGCAGTTGTTAGAGGGAATTTTTTCTGGCTCTTAGATCACATATAGAGAAATAGTGTTTGTGAAGTATGAGAAATTATGTTTAATGGAAGAACGTATTGTGGTTCCATGTATCTGGAAATGACTAATAAATAATAAATAAAACGATTTATTATCATACAGCAACACTAAAATATTGCTGCTGTGAACATGACTTTTTGCAATGTGGGCAGATTCAGTACAATTGTATTTATTACTTTTATTACATTCAAAAATGGCCTGAAATCGTAAATAATCCATTGTGCTAAGCGTGATGTCAGAATCCAAGCTGGCCATCAAAGATGGCAGACCTGGCCATACAAGGACAAGTGAACTTAGTAACACTCACAGTTTACTTGGACTGGCTTCAGCAGGAATGGGGTACCTGAAAAAAACTT
Organism: Schistocerca serialis cubense; assembly: GCF_023864345.2. Lineage (NCBI taxonomy): Eukaryota > Metazoa > Arthropoda > Insecta > Orthoptera > Acrididae > Schistocerca > Schistocerca serialis. The sequence continues at coordinate 532,388,366 of NC_064640.1, forward strand.
GTGGGACCACTTCCTAGCAGAACTGAGGCCATTATTAAGGATAAATGTTCAGTTTGATGCTACTATAATGTTGAATCCTAGCGATTATTAATGTCTCGTCTGTTCTGCTTATTTTACCATCTAATACTTACAGAACTCCGCTAAAGGACCATTGAAGGAAATGCAGAAAGAACATGTAAAAGTATATTTTGATTGTTCCTATCCTCATGAAACCAAATATAGTCAAATTATTTAGTAGATGCCAGTAGTAGTGCTGTGCAGGTCCTAGGAACTGTCTGCATTGTTGCGAGATTTCCCCCCACCCTATGATGTCAAGCATTGTTGCCAGATTTCCCCTCAGCCCCCATCTATGATGTCACTGACCATTTTTCCTATGGATAAAATAGCGAGAATTAGTAATTCAACTCAGTAAAATCTAGCCCTGTTAAATAAGACAGGCTAGCATGCTAATAATTGGTGTTTGAGACACAACAATACGAGTACACCAGGAGACTATTAGTAAGTTAAAGACACTGGAATAGGTCATTTTTAACAGAAAATTGAAACTAAGGTACATATATATTTTTCTTTACATTTATGAATTATGGCAATGCTTGAACCTTTTTGATTTTGAATTCTTTTTGTGACTCAACAAAAGTTCTAACACTTGATACAAACATAGACATGATCTCTTATGTATTCCTGTACAATCTGGGAAATTCTTCCAAATGTACATCACAATACAATAGTAAAATATTCCAGATAGAGGTATATCATTCTATGATACATCATCTCTACACCAGAGTTCATCAGTCAAAGTGGCTAGCATGTGGTGGCATCCCACATTGTCAACAACCTGTGATCAGATATTTTAAATCAATGAGTCAAGTGGAAGCAGTGCAGGCGAGAGTGACACACTGCATAGAGGTACATCAGGACAGGATCGGCAGCCTATTATTTTGCTCAAACATTGCTTGATGTGTAAGTAGATCAGAAATCTTATGCCTCCTGTATAAATTGCCAGCTACACGAGACAGAGGATCTCTTTTGGAGTACAGAATTACATCCTGTGCAATGACAGCTTGTGCTGAGCCCATATGACTATGAGAAATACAACCTCACTACATTTTTTTCTGCTCGGAACCTTGACAAAAAATGGTTCAAATTGCTCTTAGCACTGTGGGACTTAACTTCTGAGGTCATCAGTCTCCTAGAACTTAGAACTACTTAAACCTAACTAACCTAAGGACATCACACACACCCATGCCCAAGGCAGGATTCGAAATTGCGACTGTAGCAGTCGCGCAGTTCCAGACTGTAGTGTCTAGAACCGCTCGGCCACCCTGACCGGCGGAACCTTGACAGATGGATAAAGCTATCATAACACTGTACACAGATCTGGGACTCGTCTGAAAATACAGCTTGATATCAGTTCTGTGTCGATTGTTGTCATTGGGAGCACAGCCATCAGTGCACCACTCTCTGCTGCCACTTCAAATAAAGTTGCAATGATGGTCACATGCTGACAGTACATGGTGCACCAGACATCAATGCATGGTCAGTCAGGATACTTCTGTTGCTACAAATTAGCCTATTCCCTGACTCAATGTATGTGACATGGCTGCATCCAGCAAAGCCGTCAAATAATATATCTGTCTCCTCAGGCACTATATATGTGCTGCTATTGAAGTCCAACAAAGCATAGAGTAAGGCCCTCCAGAACCCGTATGTTCCATGTTCCTACTTCAGCTGTTGTATACACTATATTGCAAGCAGCATTACAGTGGAATCATTAGGTCACAACTGCTGGAACTCGCATTTCATATCCTTGATACTGGCACTGAGATGGAGCTGACATCCGATCTGGTCCCAGACATCTTCTATTGGGGACAGACCTGGGGATGTTGTTGGCCACAGGAGTATCTCAGTGTCACACAGGAAGTTCAATGAGACACATTCCCTGTGTGGAAGAGCATTGTCCTTGTGAAATATAGCACCATGATACTGTCACATGAAAGGCAACACATAAGAATGCAGGATATCTGTGATGTATCTTGCGCCATCAGAGTTCCTTCAGTCATTACCTGCCATGATCTGAACTCATATCTGATGACTCCATGTACTGTGAAACCAGGAGTAATACTACCGTGCCTCTCCCAAATATTATAAGAATGGGACTTCTCTCAAGGTTACCACAAAACTTTGCAAAGATGGTCATTCATGGAAGTGCAGTACCATGATTCATCATAGAATACAATGCAATGGCGTTCATCGACAGCCCATGCTTCCTTGTCATGACTCCACTCCAAATGCTGCCATCTGTGTTGTGGTGTTAATAGCAGCTTGCATAATATGCTGACCTTCCCTTGTGGTAGTTAGATGTGGTCAGCCAGAACCTTGGCGAAGAGTGGGTCGACACGTGCCCTCATGTTCCCATAACGTCTAATATAGGGGCACTGGTTCATCGAAGTGCTCCACGGGAGTTGATACTTCACGATTCTATCAGTCAGCGAAATGGAGACTCACAATATGGCCCCATCCAAACTCTCTCATGTGAAGATACCGCTGTCTCACATGAGTATACACTGTCTCTCTGTCCTTCACAATGATCACTCAACACCAGAAGCTATTTACTCCCCTTATTTACTTTACTAGCCATGATAACAAGAATAAACACGAACAACATTAAAACATTATTTTATTTTTATATTTTCTGGTGGCCATCAACGTTCTACACCATGACACAGCCAATTTTTATGTTCATGATGACGAAATTTTAATGGCCAGCAGTAGATGTAAAACTAGCAAACACTTCTACTAAAGTGTTTTCTGGGGATAATGATGTCATGAACGCCCTCCCAAATTCCCTCACCCTCACCCAAAATCCCCACTGCCCTCAAAATACAATCCTGTTGCTGGGCTTGTTCCTAGTACAGACGGCCCTGTTATTAGAGTAGCCTGAAGATTTATTTGGAATACATATATTATTTGCAGTAAACTCAGGGAATGGGTTCCATATGTATCTTTATACCCCAGTATTATGCATACTGAATGTTATCCTTGTTGAGGCTCTCTAGGAATTAACAATAGCTGCATTTTGCTTGGTCGTTAATATGCCTGTGGAATTGCAGTTGCGATACAGTGAAAGCACGGATAAGCTCACTCCACTATGTTAGATGAGCCAAAAGCTAAACTTAGACAGCATTTCCGTCAGTTCATGACAGAGAGTGTATAATCATAACTCAGAAGCCACTTCAAAATTTACTTTCACTTAAAATAATTCACAGAAATTTATTGTGTAGTGTCACTCTCTCAGTTATTTACCAGTGGCCTAGAAACCAATTAGAAAATGAAACAATTTAGAGATTTTTAGCATCAGTAGTTTTGTTGCACCGTGCTTCCACCTTGCGAAGTGGACCGCTCTTGTGGCTGATTTAGCAAAATGACATCACAAGGAGGGTGCTTATCTCACCTCCATTGAAAGGTGCACAGGCGTAATGACATATATGTAGCATGCTGACCTTCCAGAAGTCACAACCTAGGACTTCTTGAAGGACACGTTGTGAAAGAATTACAGTACCACCAGTTAGCTGCTGATGTGATGAGAAAATTGGAGCAATGATGTCGTGGTTGCTCACTGGTGGAGCATTACATCTTGACTTGGATGGCGAAACTGGAATTTCAGAAATGGTAACAGACGATGCTTGCATACGCATTGGCAAATGTAGACATTCAGAATTAGTCATTGCCAGCCACTAGTCACGAAGGGAGATTCACAGTAGTTTTTGGAGCAATATCAGTCAGCAAGCTACCATCACTAAACACAGTCATCACTAGCCACAAGCCACATCCTATTTTAAGTCAAAATGCTGCTCACTTCGTACGTTTCCAGCAGAAGATCACCTGTTGGGTGACTATCATTTGCTGCCAGTTGCTTTCACCATGCACTTGAATTCAAGCTTGGGACAACTAGCTGCCCAAGCCGTCAGTGCCCGAGTGAGTGAACACTGTTTCTGTTGATCGATTTGTGTGGGCACACGCTGTCACTGTTTGTCATTGCTCTTTGCTAGCACATACCACAGCCATCATCCATGTTTTGGCCCATGGTTTCATCCTGCTTCATCCAGTATATTTGGTGTTGAGCAACAGGGACCAGAGCAGCTGCTGTGAGCGCTGTGAAATGTCCTATGAGTGCCATTCAAATAATAATAATAATAATTATTATTATTATTATAACAATAATCACTATCTGTGGTTAAGGAAACTTTTTATTGTAATTTTTTTTCGAACGTATACTTCATTAATTTTATGTTATATTAATGACAACTATTATATAATAGCTTATCGCAAGCCCTTTTACGCACATTTGCGGCTTGATGAAGAGGATCTTCGCAATTGCCTTTTGGTTATACGATGTCGCTGTTAGTATGAACATATACCACGAAATCATAGTCGTTCACAGTAAATGCGTCCATAGTTGTAAATAACGTAATAACTTTGAAGTTACGAGAATAGTCTGTACATTCAAATTCTTGAACGGCGCTGCTAAAGAAGCGGGAAAGGTAAGTAGCCCGAGTGTTGCTTTAATAATTTCGTCAACTATTTTCCATTGAAGACGATTTAATTAAATTATGATGCTATCTTTCTTAGCAATTTTTAAGTACTGATATTAAATTGTCGGTAACTACAAGACCGAAATCCGGTGCGAACTATTTCTAAACTTGTTATTTCTGGTAACCATAATTATGTTTTTTCATCGAATTTATGTATAAAGTTTTATATACGGGTATTTTAACAACTCTGTTAAGTTTTCTTGGTAGTTAATGTTACTTCACGATGTATTAACAGCATTGGAAGATAATTTGAGTTATTACACGTGTCCGTTACGGAAGACGCACTTCTGTTTTTTAGGTGCATTACGACGAAATGAATAATCGTAAGGAGCGGGCAAAAGCTGCCAAACGTAGAATGTATTACCGTTACACGTGGATCCTAAAAACAACGCAACAGGACAGCAGGTCTGTAGTCCCCTAGTTTTACATTATCAGTTTGGCTCCTTGCATGATAAATATTCAACTTCTCACCTTTTTCTCATCAACAGGCAGCAGGAAGTGAGAGAAAACATGGAGAATCGTGAAATACAACCTGTGCACACAGTAGTTGCCGGTAATCAGAAGGTAATAATAGGGTTGGCAGAACCTCTTACTACTCAAAGTGGCCGTACTGAGGCAGGGAATTCAGCGCAGAATCCGCGGGACGTTATTACTGATATACAGTTGCAGAGCACTGAGTCCCCAGGATCTGCACAGTCCGCAGATTGTAGTCAGCCCAAGGAAGACATACAGCCAAGCAGCTGTCAAAAGTCATTGAATGTAGAGGGAACCCACAGGTAACTTCATTCATTTATTGCCTCAAGTATTTGCCCTTGTACATAAAATTGTAGGAGCAAACTGTTCTATGCAACTGAAGTTTAAATGTCAGTAATGTAACGTTCTGCTTCACATTCCAAAGTGTACAGAAGAATGCCGGTCATCCATTCAGTAAAGGGACAGAGAATGAAGAGCAGACTCAAAATGATAGAGATGTCTGAATTTCTTTCCCCTCATACAAGTAAGTGATAAAAAGACTTTTGTATTAGGTACAGTACGTTTAATGCATATATACAAGTTACTGTCTCTCGGGAACTGAATTTCTGGTGTTTTGCTTGAATTTTATCTGTGTTTATTGGTGAACTTACATATGTAATGAGCCCCAGTAAGGTTCGCTAATTTTTTAACCACTCCTGGGTTTTCCCAAAACTTTTCTTTACCAGTGCCTAAATCAGGAGTGTTTGTTTCACTTTTTTATTTTAAATCATGAAACCTAAAACCTTGCAGTCAATATTAAATTTAAACAATATAAAGATAAATAAACCTATCAGATTTATTCTGTGAACATTAAGAACTAAACTTCAACTCTCATGATTCTGCTGAAATATAAAATCTGTACTATTGGCACAGGGTTTTGTATTTTACTGAAGATATCCTGAAAATAACTGAAATAACATATGCAACAGCATCCCCAGCTCTAGGAGTCAGGTGCTTTTTTTTCAATGAAATGGTTTAAAATACAGTGTCATGCTGTTTTTTAACAGGGTTGAACTGAAACTTTTTTATGGGTACTAAAAAGACATCATTCGTCTTCCAAAATATCAAAAATACTCCGTACTCTCTGCTGTAGGCCACCCCCAACAGACTATCCTATGGCTGTCCTTCATTTGTGCTCGCTATTTTGAGACATGTGGTGTGAAAGGAAATTTTCCTTTCTTCTCCAGCACACTTTTCATATTTGTTCAGGACCAACAGCATTTTCATTTTCTTTCACATCAGTATTCCAAATTCCCTTCTCTTTACTTCTGTATACTTTTTTTATTAGGTGATTTTTGCCCTCCTACATGCACACCAATGGGTTCAACTTAGGGAGTGAATCTGGTTTGATGACTCTGTTTCTGAAACATCAGATTGCAAACTAAATATTTTGGGTTGTAGTCATGTTTTCCTGAAAATTCGTCTCTGTTATGTAATGTTTTTTCAGCATTCACAAGCCTTTTTTCTGTGTGATAAAGTCAGATTATAGTAGAGCCTTCATGTTCAGCTGTATATCCGCAACAGCCTGGTACGTCAGCTGCTCACCACTCAAAAGAAAGGTCGATCATATGACCTCCAATCATAAAATACCTAATGAAGCACTGCACTCATATGTCCACAGGAAGCATCATGTTGATCACAATTAGCATACCCTTATGTGTGTTCACTAGTTTAGATAATTTCAGCGTCCTTTGAGTAATCTATTACTGAACTTATTTTGGGAGGTACTTCATTGTATGAATATTGAAATAGTTATCATTATGATAGTGGCGTGAATGTGAGCATTCTTTCCGAGCAATAATGCAAAGAGTTTGTGGGAAGCTATTTATCACGTCCTTTCCCATATGTAACTCCCAGCTAGTAAAACCAATTTGTTTGAATTACTATTTCATATGGAGTACTAAGCTAGGTAAAATTTTCATTTTCCACCTACATAAAGCTACCATAGAAGAAAGAGTAACATTAAATGAAAAAGGATGTTCTAATGTCAATCAGAGGTTGAGCCCTAGGTTTTTGAATTGTTAGTCCAGAACATTATCCGCTGTGAATCATCATTGAATAGAATACAGCATCAACTACTTCAAAAAGTGAGCTAGGTAATGGGTCACCCATGCTTATGGATGTAACACCTGTTCAATTTATACTGAAGTTTTAATTTGAAAATTTAAAAAAAAAAAGACAGATAGAGCTGAATATGTGCAATATACAGCAAAGGTTTGATGATGTAAGATGTGTTGATTTGCCACGAAACAAAGGAATAGGAAGTGCTACAGACATGACAGAACATTCACTTCTCATGAAATTATCTCAAATAAGAGATTGTGCAGTTTCACTTTAAAATAAATATTGTATCTTATTAAAAATCAGTATACCTGCATATGTGCATATTATCTGGTGGCAGGATAAAGCGCTAATGTACAAATGTCTTAAGCCAAAATACCTGTCCATTCAAACATTTTACGTAATAGAAGATGAATAGTAAAAATTTTGAAATTTGACACTAATTTATTTAGATGTTCCGTTGCATTGACAGTGTTTTCTTTGTAAATAAATTACTTGATACGTTTCTGCAACACTGGGGAAGAATTTATCCGAAGCACCGTTATTAGGAATGAACAAGCATTTATGAGGACTGTAGGAGAAATCCCTAAAAACTCAAAATCAGATGGCTGGATGAGAAGTACACATATGGCCTTCCAAAAAAAGAATCCAACAGCTTTATGTTGTTTACTTGAAATTATATGTTTCCCTTGAGCTGTATTCCATTAGCAGTAGATGCTAAAGAACTTAAGTATACTTATACCAGTTCTTCTTATTATTATGTTAGTTTCAGATGACATGCGAAAGAAATAACTGCCTGTTCCCCTCTGCACAAATAAGAATTTCTTTAATTTCCCCATTGTAGCCATTTACATGGAATTTGGTTAAGCATTCTACCATATACATGTGAGATGGATATTAAAACTCTTAGGCACACAGTACCTTTATGTTCTTTCCACGTGAGTTTCTCACAGTTCCTGTGACAAATTAAACCCTAATGGACTGCACAGCTCTCATTTGTACACTATGTGACCAAAAGTATCCGGACACCTGGGTGAAAATGACTTACAAGTTTGTGGCGCCTCCATCGGTAACGGTAATGCTGGAATTCAGTATGGTGTTGACCCACCCTTGGCCTTGATGCCAGCTTCCATTCTCGCAGGCATACGTTCAATCGGGTGCTGGAAAGTTTCTTGGGGAATCGCAGCCCATTCTTCACGAAGTGCTGCACCGAGGAGAGGTATCGAAGTCGGTCGGTGAGGCCTGGCACGAAATCGGCGTTCCAAAACATCCCAAAGGTGTTCTATGGGATCCAAGTCAGGACTCTGTGCAGGCCAGTCCATTACAGGAATGTTATTGTTGTCTAACCACTCCGCCACAGGCGGTGCATTATGAATAGGTGCTCGGTCGTGTTGAAAGATTCAATCGCCAACCCTGAATTGCTCTTCAACAGTGGGAAGCAAGAACGTGCTTAAGACGTCAATGTGGGCCTGTGCTGTGATAGTGCCACGCAAAACAACAAGGGATGCAAGCCCCCTCCATGAAAAACCCGATCACACCATAACACCACCACCTCCGAATTTTACTGTTGGTACTACACACGCTGGCAGATGACGTTCACTGGGCATATGCCATACCCACATCCAGCCATTGGATCGCCACATTGTGTACCATGATTTGTCACTCCACACGACATTTTTCCAGTGTTCAGTCGTCCGATGTTTACGTTTCTTACACCAAGCGAGAAGTCATTTAACATTTTTCTGGCGTTATTTGTGGCTTATGAGCGGCTGCTCGATCATGAAATCCAAGTTTTCTCACCACCCTCCTAACTGTCATAGTACTTGAAGTGGATCCTCATGCAGTTTGGAATTCCTGTTTGATGGTCTGGACAGATGTCTGCCTATTACATCTTACAACCCTCTTCAACTGTCAGCAGTCTCTGTCAGTCAACAAATGAGGTCCGCCTGTACGCTTTTGTGCAGTATGTGTCCCTTCACGTTTCCATTTCAGTATCATATCGGAAACAGTGGACCTAGGGATGTTTAGGAGTGTGGAAATCTCGTGTACTGACGTATAACACAAGTGATACACAGTCACCCGACAACACTCGAAGTCCGTGAGTTATGCAAAGCACCCCATTCGGCTCTCTCACTTTGGCTAATGACTACTTAGGTCGCTTACATGGAGTACCCAGCGATAGGTGGCAGTACAATGCACCTAATATGAAAAACGTATGTTTTTAGGGGTGCCTGGATACTTTTGATCACATAGTATATGTTGTCTATATCCTGTCATTGATCCTATTTAGTCGTCTGTCTTCATGCTTAGGAACACAAAGGAAGGAAAATATTGGGATTTGTTATAGAACAGCAGTATAACTGAAATTTATCATTTCTTTTAGCTGTTACAGTACTGAAGGAAGATATATAAATCATAGGTTTGAAGTAAATTCAGAAAATGTGTAACCAGTTTGAGAAGGAAGAAAATTATGTTTATTTGCCACCTGGTTCATACAGATTGCTTAATGAAGTCATAAGTTACGATATAATGAATTTTTCTGTTTCAGATTCGTGAAGCTTTTGGATTCACAGTTCCTATGGACTTGTTCAACAAAATAAATATTTGGAAAAAGATACATTCAGTATTCTGCTACAGGGCTTGACGATATCCATGAAACACAATGTTATTAAATATAAAATGTTATATTAAAATAGTTTCCTCCTTTTTAAAACAGTCATCATAAGCTGAGAAATAGTAGTAGTTTAATTACTCCTAATTCAATTCTACATAGGCAAATACCTTACATTTCCAGAACCTTTCCCCATAAGCTGCATAATATAGTTAACACCATAACTAGCTGCTTGTGGTACATTCATCATAACCATATTTGGTGTTCAGCTACATGAAGGAAGGTTTTTAGTATTTTGTTCTATACAGTTGAAACAGAGATGCAAAAAACCAAACATTTCTCTGATTACATATATGTGTTTGAAGTTGCATGCCTTAGTTTGTATTTTGTGTGTACTTTGAAAAACCCTTTGAAGAGATAACACATTCATTAGCAAAATGCGGACATTACAATTAAGAAATCATAAGAGTACACACCACTGTGGGAAGTGTTCTGAGGATGTTTCAGTATTATTTCATTTCTTCCACTGGACAACAAAGTAAACTGTAATAAAACAAATCAAACAATGATATGCACAGTTTGTAGAAATTTGCATTTTATCAACTTTTGGATTTAAAAACCTGAGGTTTTCTCCTACATTGCTTACCCTTATGGAAGAATATTGACTGTATAATTTTCACAACAGTACACATTTTTTAGAAACATAGTACAGGTTTTTCTTTTGTTTATTGAATTGTCATAGAATCTTGTCTTAAGCATATTTTCATTGACATTAAATGTCATAACAGAGTGAATGTATTGTGATGGGTGTATTAATGATAATATTAGTCCAGTTTGGTCCTAATTTTGTATTAATATGGAAAAATATGTTTAAGTTTGTATATATTGCACCTGTTACTCAACCTGCTTCTGTGCACCATCATTTGAAAACTCCTGGTTGATTAACTGTTCTGTCAGCCACTTGGTGGGATTGTCTTTGAGTTTCAACTAACATGTTAGCTGAATCCAGTGTTTTATAGCATCTTTGATGAGTGAAAAATTATGTATTTGTTATTTAATCTGGTCATAGTTTCATACTAATTATAACATGAGGCAGGTCTCGGATGCTTGAGTAGAGTCAGCTACCTACCGTATAACCACATTACCAGCTATATTTTTTATTTATTCTTGTCATAGTTTCGGACTAATTTATAACATGAGGCAGGTCTGGGAGACTTGAGTAGAGTCAGCTACCCTATAACCAGACTATCAGCTATACTTCAGTGTAAATTATTGTTCTCATCTTTCGATCCACAAATGTTCTTGACTTGAAATATATTTTCAGTTTGTTGAAGGTACATCACCAGTTAGTCTCTTGTTCTAATTTTTTGTGATTGGGTTTTGGTTAAAGCTTTGCTCAAGATCTATTTTCATACAACTCCAGGAGTAAGCCTTCATGGGGACCTACAATTCTATTTTTTAATTGATGTTTGCTAACATTTACAATAATGTATAGACGAAAATTCTACAATACCTGCCTTAGAATTCGTACTTGTTGGGCAGTTTTATCAGCTGATACAATGTTAAGTTTGTAGAATCCACAACAGATGGCTGAGTTCTAAGCAAATGAGGTGTGCTCAAAAATTCAGGAACTTTGCTCACCAAATCTTTCTACACTTACCTGTTACTTATTGTGCATGGTCCATTTCAAATTACTCTCCACCACAATTTATACACTGCTCCCAATGCTATTTCCAGTTCTGGAAGCAGTCTTGCTATGCCTCTTGCTTTATCGCAAAAAGCATCCTTTGCAAGTTTTCTCTTACCTTGTGTATCATTGCAAATCTTCGTCCTTTCAAAATTTCAACTTTATAAATAAAAAAAGGCTGAAGGGCCAGGTCTGAAGAGTACAGAGCATGAGGCAGCACATCATTTATGCGAATGATTAGTTTTTTTACTCTCTGTCACAAGTACAACTGCCAACAGAGTACTTAAGTGTTGTTTGTATGTATTAGTTTTACCAGGCTTGGTAGGCTATGTAAGGTAGGTGAGCAGCATCAGATGTTGACTGATAGCTGGGAAGGGCTTGGAGATATAGGGTAGTCATGTGAGACAATATTATCAGTATGTTACAGAATTTGAAATGTGTCACTTTGCCAGTCTTCATTTGGCAGGCTGGTTGAATCATGATTTAACAAAATTTGTGGTTGTTTTGGATGTGATAGTGGCCTGATGTTGACTGCCTGGGAATGTGAGGGCAGACATACACTTCTTGAAGGTTCTGGTGGACTTCATCTGACCACCACAAGGGAGGATACTGTATGGTGTAGCAAACACATCGTAACCACTTCACATCTGCTCTTGCCACTGGAGAAGAAATTATGGAATCCCTGCAAAGTTCTCTGTCATCCAGCCAAACTGGCTAGAGACTAGAAACAGCTAGACTAAAGAATTATCATTCTATGTGGGTACTGTCATTAACACCACATCACCAAGATTTGTCTTTGGAATGGTGCTGTGACCAGGAAACATGGACTGCAGATGAGTGGCACTGATTTGTACACAGCAAAGAATTGTGGTTCTGCACTACCTTGTACGTCAATTGTAGTTGAGTGTAGGAGTGACCTAAGATCCATTTTTCTGATGAGATGTGGAGTTACAGTGGTATTGCTGTTGTTGTCATGGTGTGATGAAGCAGATGGTATATGCAAAATAAGCGAAATTTTTATAATTGCTATCCTTCCTCATGTTGCAACTTTAATGCCCACCACTGTATATTCATGATTCTTGTTGAATATATGTAATTATATCTGTTAAATACTTAATTGCAGGTACCAACAATGTTAAGGAAAAAGTGTCCATTAGCTACAGTACAATGAGTGACTTTACAAGGTATGTGGCTATGATGTGACTCATGGTATTTACCATCTATGTGACATTTATGTGGGATGGCCATATTCAGTTACACACAGGCACATTCAATCACACACAGCTCATTGCCTCCAGATGTGTGATACACCTCCATGTATATAGCATGTAAGGGGAATAAGGGTTTAAGATACTGGACATTCATGAGTAGGTGGAATTAAGCCCTGTCCAACCATTCCGACTTATATTTCCTGTTATTTTAAATTGCATTTGGTGGGTACTGGGATGTTTTCCTTGAAAAGGTCATTGCAATATCCAGCCCCGTACATTGCCAACTAGAACTTGTGTTCTCTCTGTGTTTTAACCGTATGGTAACTCAGAAAATTCTCCCTCCATCCATATATTTGAAAGCACTGGACTCTGTTTGATTCAAACTCTATGTGCTGGCTGCAAGGTCCATGTTGCCATCAGTCATCTGGAATACAACAGTGAATAAACTGGTCACAGTACTATTAAAGACACGCCACTGCCATAGAGGGCAACATTAGTTGCTTCATGTGTGGATACACGTATATCAAAATGCAATATAGGAGATGGAGCATCCTCGCAGGCACAGTATAAGTTAGGTGGTAGCCATGTAATCATAAAACGCATTGTTATGTGGGATAAATGTTACCATTCCTGTATCTATCATTATGCTGCAAAAAGCAAACAAAACAGGCCTTCATCTGCAGATCATATGTAATATTTATTTGCCTTCACTCCCTGCCTTGAGACTTGAATGCACATGATTCCATCATTGTATGACCACATGATAGTGACACAATGAACTCTTAACAGGAAACAGTATTTGAGTAGTCTCCAGAATCACTTAATCATGCTCCTTCTTCACCTGGAATACCTTATAGGATGATTTAATTTTGAAAGAAAGTTTCAATAACAAGTATACACAACATTTAGGTGGCTGTGCTGTTCATAAGAACAATGCAGTGTTCCTTCAGGCATGTCTACATGCCCAAAGGAACATTGCATTGTATTTCAGAACAACAAAGGTGGTACAATGTCATGATCATTAACTGGCACCATTGAAGTGACTTTCAATTCAGATGTCTCCAAGGGATGGGGATATACATAATGGATGTACAACTGCTGGTTGTAGACACATGTTTGATACCATATGGAAGTTTTAGGTGTTCCCATGATGTGTGCTCAGATAGGCTAATGATAAGGTAAGTGCCAGCAATAAACGGGAAATCTGGGCTTGACTCCCAGCCTGGCACAAATTTTCATTGTTGTCATTTCATTGTACATGATAGTTGTCTCTATTTGCAGTTGTGAATGTATTTTACATATAATGCATAAATAGTTAGATATTCAGCCAATTGAAAACGTTAAGAGCTTGAAACACCTAGGATGTACCATTAGCAGTGTTACAGTGCTAAATGTGATAAATGAGATACACAAATTTCAGGGTCTTAAGAACTCTAGGAAACAAAAAACAGAAACAAAGCAAAATACTTTTCACAAAATACTACAGAGACAATTCTACAGGCTAGATATGTTCAAATGTTACCAAAAATGGTTATAGATTACATACAAACATTAGAAATTCTATCTTTTAATAGTAGTTTGCAAAAGAGAATGTGAAATGTCCCCTCACGGAATATCTGTTCGCTAAACTGTTGATGATATCTCCAAGAAAAATAGAATGCAATGCACCAAATTGTTGTGGCTTCCTAACTTGTGGTAAAGTTTCATTGAGGAAGAAAGTTTTGTTGCACAGATGCATGTAATAAGGAATGGTGCCCAGATTACAGCCATTTGCAGGAACCTTTTCAAACAGCCGGATATTGTGTCAGCAATCTCATGGTACACCTACTCCCTCATGTAGTATGTTGTCCACAATCGAAGTTCCAGCACAAAAAGAAAAGGTATTGATTGGTACTTGTCCATATAAACATTTGACTACCCCACCTGTGATCTAAAGAATTTAATAGGTAATGAAATTTACTTCAAACACAAACTAAAAACATTTCTGCTCCTTTTCTCCATTGCACAATTTCTAAATGGACAAAAATACAGTGTGTGTGTGTGTGTGTGTGTGTGTGTGTGTGTGTGTGTGTGTGTGTTTGTCTGGGTGGGATGAATTGGAGAGAGAGAGAGAGAGAGAGAGAGAGAGGCTGAAGTTGGTTAATTATAAATAACTTCGTGCAAAAAGAGTACTGTATGAAAACTATGTAAAATATCGCCATGCTGGTACATTTTGTTGTATTTCTGACTGAGAAAGTATATTATAATTGTAAGTGTCTCATTCCAAATCATACGAGAGGTTGCAATTATGACCCACTGAACATACAAATATCTAAATTAAACTAAGAACCATACAGTTCATGGAAGAGATGCTAGCAGATAAGCTAGAATAGGTGAAAAAGCTTTTACTTCAGAGGTAACCAAATAGAATGAAATTGGAAATAAGTCAACCCAAGAGAAAATGAAGTTAGTTAAAAATACTTTCATTTTTCCTCTGCTAACATAGTGTCCAGTGTTAGTGAACAGGGTTAGTGAATATATTATGCTGAGATGTTTAAGACAATTCGCTAGGAATTGGAGTTTCAGATCAGAAAAACATATTACATGATATCATACTGGTTCATTCCCTCTTCTGTAGATTTTATAAAAAAGTTTGATTTTAATATATCATTTGCTTGACAAATATAAGGCTGACAACAAGTTGTAAAACACATTTAACACTCATAACCTCAAGTATTTTCAGAGATGATACAAATTAATCTGTAATATTCATTTTCAGCACATCTTATAGAAGTTCAAAGTGTAACAGTCTGTTTTTTACCATCACAAAATAGGGGAGAGAGTTTCATGAACATGATGCAGGGTGTGGAATGGACACCATTAAAACAAAGACTTTTTTGCTGCGGCAGAATCTTCTCCCGAAATTTAGATCATTAACTCTCTCCTCTGAATGTGAAAATATTTTGTTGTGCTGACCTATATGGGGAGAAATGATCGTCTCAACAAAATAAGTGAAATCAGAGCTCGCACTGAAAAATAGAGGTATTCGTATTTTCTACATGCTGTTCCAGATTGGAATAACAGATAATTGTTGTGAAGGTGATTGGATGAACCCTCTGCCAGTCACTTAAGTGTGATATGATGAGGATCAATGTAGATGTAGATGTAGATCTCGAATCAAGTCAAAATTTATAAGTGCCAAATACTTGAGTAGACACTGAATGTGTTCCGGTGTTGCTGTGAATTTTTGTGCTGCCAAAAGCCATCCCTGGAATTTGGCTCTTCAGAGTATGAAGTGACAAAGATATGGAAATTGTGTACTAATTATGTGCTCATTTTTGTATAAATGAATGTCAGTATATATTTCTGTTTAAAATATTTATATGATGTTTCTTTTCATGTGTTATATTCATATTTCTCAAAGTTACCATCACATACTCACTTAATTACAGCTTCCTTCTTAGAGTGATTGCACTGAATCAGAAATAAATAAGTAAAGTATGAAGTATCCACAGCTTTTCTATATGGAAGTCATCACTGAAGGCATAGGCCATGAGATCAAGAAACTACTTTATCACAAACAAGAATAGCAGCAGTTTCTCAAAATTTCAGACACCTAGCAAATTTGAAGTGCTAGCTGGTCCGACCTTAAAAATTTTGAGTGCTTCCAACTATTTAACGACTTTCATATGAAGCTGTCGGAATCTCGGAAGCTATGGATTGACTAAAAATATGTCTGGGTTATATTTTCTCAGTTAGGATAGACTATGAGTCTTAAAAGTGATTTAATTCATGAAATATGTTGTGGGTTAATAAATCAGAAAAGTTTCTGAAACTACTTTGTGCATCCATGTTATGAGTATAGGCACTGGTAAATTGGGAAAAAAATTCAAATAAAAACTTATTGAATAATCGAAGTACCAGTATATCATTTCATGCATTATAAACAGCTCAACAATAGTATCATGGCAAATTTTGAAATCTGCCAAGCAGAGAGGCAAAATCTACAATGGAAAATATAGCAGGTCACAAATCTCACAAGTTAATAAGCTTTACATAAATCAAAATACTTTACTGTGAAGTTGGGATGTCAAGTCTTTCTAATGGTTGGTGCTAGTTTGATCTGAGCAGCAGATTGGCTCACTAGAAAATAAGTAGTATGTGTTGCACTAAGAAGTTCAGTTACCTATATATTTAATTAACAATGCTTTTATGAAAATTAATTACACTTTGACAAATCATCTCATTACAAATAAAAGAGATAAATATATGTATGCATATATAACATGTACACTCTGTAGATAACTAGATTGAAACGGAATAGCGGAAAAAAAGAAAAAATCTTATTAGCAGAGGTGCCACATACAATGTTTTATTGCCTCCATCCCCTCCCCCACCCCCACCCCCTCCAAACTGAGTTATACAGACAGACAGATATCGAGAAATAGTTGACCGTATAATGTAACTGCATAATGAACATAAAAAATCATTATTATTTGTAGTGCTGCAATAAGAGCAGATGAGAGATAAAAACACCCTATGTTTTCTCACCCCTTCTCCCTGCCCCCTTCACAAACTGAATTATACAGACAGACAGATGTTGACAATTAGCTGACTGTATAATTCAGTGTCAGATGACTGGGTTTTAAACACATTTTCATAACCGTATTAAGTAACAAATGTTTAAATAGCCAGACAATTAGAGCAGCACACATATGTATGCTGTCAGAATTTTCACTGGAGATTGTCATTATATAGGAAATATACAAATGTATAGTTTAATAGATAAATGTATAAATGCACATTTTGAAAATGTATTTCTGCAACAATTTTTTACATTAATGTCCGTAGTTTAACTTGTTCCCAGCACTTATATATACCTAAAATACATAAAACATCCTAAGTTGGTAAAGGAATACAACTTATTTTTAAACCTGAAAGAAAGTGTGTCATTCCATGTTATGGATGAAATAGGGATTCCGATTCTATAAAAAAATTCTCAAAAAGTCATGAATAAATTCCTTAATAGGGGATGGAGGCTGTCTTCAACCCTACAATTCTTTTGAAATAAAAATTACTAAAATTCTCAAAATACTCAATATTTCTAAAATTATGACTGTATTTTTTATCCCTGTCAGAATATCACTTATTCAGCTCATATACTGACAATAATTAATCATCAGTACATCGCTACTTAGTACAATATTACTCAGAATCATTAGTACCAAAGATATAAATAGCAAACATTAATGGAAAATAAAATATGCAGCAGTACTGATATCTTTTGATGAAACTGGAACTTTACAACATCAAACTGAATTTATTTTTACTTCGAACTGAACAAAATGCATGTAAATTTCTTTTATGGTGTTCATTGCTGACTGCATTCATAACATTCTACATCATTAAGCTGACAAATATTTGACTCACACAGGGAAGAGTCCCAAAAGAAAGCAAGATTTACTGAATTATATCAATTATCTCATAAATGCAATAAATCCAGCAACATCATTATGCTCAAGATTTACAAACCAAGGAAAACTTTTAAAAGCCATTTTTTGCATAATGGTGGAGCCTACATATGAACATGAAGTGCTGAAAGTGGTAAAAGAAAGCTTAAAACCTAAAATTTCAGCAGGAGTAAGTTAGATGCGTCATAACAATCACAGTTCCACAGATTGCAAGGCCCTTGGCATACATAGCCTACTTTTCATTTTGCATAGGACAGTTCCCAGAAATGGTGGAAATCTCAAAAGTGAAGCCATTTAGAAATGCTGAAAAGTATAAGGCAGAAAACTATTAGCCAATATCACGTCTTCCAGTATTTTCCAAAATATGTAAAAAATTGGTGAAGCACATTATAAACAAATATTTAAATTACAGTTAAGTTACTAAACAGAAATCAGCATGCTTTCTTGGGTGGTAAAAATAAGGAAACAGCAGTAATGTGCTACACTGAACGGGTTATCAAAAATCAATACAAAGACCGTAGAATAGTAGGAATAAGATTAGATGTCTCCAAAACCTTTGATACTGACAATCACGGCTCTCTATAAACTGTAAGCATTAGGTATAAATGGGACAGAGAAAACTGGTTTGAAACGTACCGGAAAAACAAATCGCAGATTGTACGACTGATATTTTAGGGAATTCAGCATCTACTTGTAATACACATGACTATGATAATACCCAAAGCTTTATTCTATTTATTCACTACACCTACCCATCCAATGCACACAAGAGAAAATGCAACACCATAGAAGTTACAAAAGAAAATAAGAACAATAGTCATATCATCCAGTATAAAGATAAATCTAGTTTTTATATCACAGCTATTCACATACTAATGGTTGCATCCTCTTCATATCAGTTCTCCATTTTAGTCCCCTACAATGTCATCTTACTCCAGCCACAAAACAAGCTAGTATTAGATATAAAAGAAATGGAAACAGGAGCACAATTCAATATTGTAGGTTGCATAAATTTTCTTGTCTATATAACTGACACAGACCTCAGATGATGCAGCAAATACCATACTATTTACAGATGATAATAGTGTGGTAGTAAATGCACCAAAGAAACTCCTACGAACAACAACTGATGAAGTCCTAAAGGATGTCTACTCATGGTTCAATGCAAACCGTTTGACATTAAATGCAAATGAAACAAATTGCACCCAATTTGGAAAGTCAAAATGTAAATGTTGATCTGGAGTTGGGTGACAAAGCCACAGACAGAGTGACATTTACAAAATTGTTGGGGATTCATGTTGATGAGAAGTTAAATTTTAATGGCGAGGTAGTGGAACTTGCACAGAAACTCAATTCAGTCTGTTTGGTTCTCAGAATTATTGCAAATTTTTGTTCCTCAGAGGGTGCCAGGATAGCATATTTCAGCTATTTTCACCTTTATGCAACATACAGAATAAATTTTGGTGTTCCACCTCTTTCTACATAAACATTTTTTTTCTTTTTTTTCCCAGTAGAGTACCATTTGAATAATAACATGCTGTCATCCACAGACACGCTGCAAACCAATATTCAAAAAGCTTAAAATACTAATATTACCTGGATTATATCTACATGAATGTGTTTTATAGTTCAGGGCCTAGCTATCAGATTTTCGGGCAAATCCTGACTTCCGTAACTACAGTACCCAAGATAGCACAGCACATCATACTCAGTGAACAAAAAGAACAAGCACAAGAAGATATGTGAGCCATACTGATACAAAACTGTACAACCAGACAGCCAGTCACAACAGAAAGCTGGAAGATGAAAATAAATTTAAAGCAAAATTTTAAAATTTTCTACTAGATCAGTGTTTTTTATTAGTAAATGACTATGTAGGCCAATAAATATTTTCTGATAATGTTTGTATTAAGGCAAAACTGAAATTACTCTCTTTCACCTGTGAACTTCTTATTATCTTTCCATATCTAATGGAGAGCTATTGTCTATGTAAAATCTTTAACAAAGTACTGTAGTATATAAAAGGGGTTCCTCTTATGGATGACAAAAGTAAAGCCCTAAAGAAAACAGACTATGCATTTATAATACCATAAGCATACATGTGTATAAAGTTGTATTAGTATGTACTTTGTGTACTTGTATTTTTTTGATTGTACCTTTCAAGTACATATTTGGCTTTTCCTTTCCCTTGGGATGATTTCCCATGTACATTTGGACAACATCTGTATAATATTTATTGTCTAGGGGAGGACAAATAAAAAATAAATGGAGTGACTCAGGAAAGGAAGAAGAAGATCGCCCAGCTGCAGAGGCACTACTTGCCATGTAGTGTTTTCACTAAGATTCCAAAACATTCTAAGTTTTCATCACTTCACTATTACACTGACCCCTGCTCCTCTATCTACTTTTGCAACACCTGGTGAAATACACTATATGATCAAAAGTTACCGGACACCTGACTAAAATTACTCTTGCGGGCACACGTTCAATCAGGTACTGGAAGGTTTCTTGGGGAATGGCAGACCATTATTCATGGAGTGCTGTACTGAGGAGAGGTATCGATGTCAGTCAGTGAGGCCTGGCATGAAGTAGGCATTCCAAAACATCCCAAATGTGTTCTGTAGGATCCAAGTGAGGACTCTGTGCAGGCTTGTCCATTACACGAATGTTATTGTTGTGTAACCCCTCCCCCACAGGCTGTACATTATGAACTGGTGCTCAATTGTGTTGAAAGGTGCAGTCGCCATTTCTGAATTGCTCTTCAACAGTGGGAAGCAAAAAGGTGCTTAAAACATCAATGTAGGTCTGTGGTGTGATAGCGCCAGGCAAAACAACCAGAGGTGCAATGCCCTTCCATGAAATGATGACTACACCATAACACCACCGCCTCCAGATTTTACTGTTGACACTACACACACTGGCAGATGATGTTCACTTGCCATTCACTGTTCCCACACACTGACATTGACGGGCCACATTGTGTACTGTATTTCGTCACTCCACACAACATTTTTCCACTCTTTAATCCTCTAATGTTTACGCTCCTTACACCAAGCAAGGTTTCGTTATCATTTACTGGAATGATGTATGGCTTATGAGCAGAGGCTCGACCATGAAATCCAAGTTATCTCACCTCCCACCCAACTGTCATAGTACATTCAGTGGATTCTGATGCAGTTTGGAATTCCTGTGTGATGGTCCCTCTTGAACTGGTGGTGGTCTCGGTCAGTCAGCAGATGTGGTCGGCCTGTATGCTTTTGTGCTGTACATGTCCCTTCACATTTCCTCTTCACTGTCATATTGGAAACAGTGACCCTAGGGAGGTTTAGGAGTGTGGAAATCTCATGTATAGAAGTATGACACAAGTGACACCCAACCACCTGACCACATTCGGAACCCATAAGTTCCGTGGAGTGCCCCATTTCGCTCCCACACAATGTCTAATGAATACTGAGGTTGCTGAGATGGAGTTCCTGGCAGTAAGTGGCAATACAATGCACCTAATATGATAAATGTATGTTTTTTGGGATGTCCGGATACTTTTGATTACATAGTGTATGTTCTCTGTATCCCGTCACTGATCCTATTTAGCAGTCTGTCTTCCTGCTTAGGAATACAAATGAAGGTAAATATGGGAATTTTTTATAGAAAAAAAGTATAACCGAAATTTATCATACCTTTCAGCAGTTACAATACTGAAGGAAGATATATGAACAATAGGTTCGAAGTAAAGTCAGAAAATGTGTAACCAGTTTGAGAAGGAAGAAAATTATATTTATTTTCCACCTGATTCATAAAAATTTCATTATGAAGTCATCAGTTATGATACACTGAATTTTTCTGTTTCAGTTTTGTGAAGTTTTTGGATTCATAGTACCAACTATGAAAGTATTTGAGCACTTGCCCCTGTATATTTAATAAGAGACTCTAGTGGTATGGTCTTGTTCAAAAAAATAAAAATGAGGAAAAAGATACATTCAGTAATCTGCTACGAGGCTTGACAATATCCATAAAATACACTGTTATTAAATATAAAATGTGATATTAAGATAGATGCCTGCTTTTTAATACAGTCATCATAAACTGAGAAAAGGCAAATATCCTACTTTTCCAGAACTTATCCCCATAAACTGCATAATATAGTTAACACCATAACTAGCTGCTTGTGCTCCTTTCATCATAGCCATATTTGTTGTACAGCTACATGAAGGAAGTTTATTAGTATTTTGTTCTATACAGTTGAAGCAGAGATGCAAAAAAACAAACATTTCACTGATTACATTTATGTGTCTGAAGTTGCATGTCTTAGTTTGTATTTTGTGTGTACTGTGAAAAATCCTTTGAAGAGGTAATACATTCAATAGCAAACTGAGGACATTTTAATTAACAAATCATAAGAGTATACACTGTTATTGGAAGTATTCTGATGATGTTTCCGTATTATTTCATTTCTTTCACTGGACAACAAAGTAAACTGCAATAAAATGAATCAAACAATGATATGCAGAGTTTATAGAAATTTGCATTTTATCAACTTTTGGATTTAAAAATTTGAGGTTTTCTCCTTACATTACTTACCCTTATGGAAGAATATTGACTGTGTAATTTTCACAACAGTACACATTTTTTAAAAAGTAGTACAGGTTTTTCTTTTGTTTTTTGAATTATCATAGAATCTCCTTTTAAGTATATTTTCATTGACATTAAATGTCATAACAGAGTGAATGTATTATGATGGGTGTATTAATGATAATATTAGTCCAGTTTGGTCCTAATTTTGTATTAATATGGAAAAGTGTGTTTAAGTTTGTATATATTGCACCTGTTACTCTACCTGCTTCGGTGTTCCATCATTTGAAAACTCCTTATTGATCAACTGTTCTGACAGAAACTTGGTGGGATTGTCTTTGAGTTTCAACTAACATGTTAGCTGAATCCAGTGTTTTATAGCGCCTTTGAAGAGTGAAAAATTATGTATTTTTTATTTATTCTGGTCTTAGTTTCAGACTAATTTATAACATGAGACAGGTCTGGGAGACATGAGTAGAGTCAGCTACCCTATAACCAGACTATCAGCTGTACTTCAGTGTAAATTATTGTTCTTGTCTTATGATCCACAAATGTACTTGATCTGAAATATATTTTCAGTTTGTTAAAGGTATATCACCAGTTTATCTCTTGTTGTAACTTTTTATGACTGGGTATTGTTTAAAGCTTTGCTCAAGATTTATTTTCATACAAGCTTTCTTAAAGCTTCATGGGGACCTACAATACTATTTTATAATTGATGTTTTTGCAAGAATCACAGTAATGAATAGGCGAAAATTCTACAAAACCTGCCTTAGAATTTGCACTTGTTGGACAGTTTTATCAGTTGAGACAATGTTAGGTTTGTAGATTCCACAACAGATGGTTGAGTTCTAAATTATTGAGGTCTGCTCAAAAATTCCAGAACTTTGCTCACAAAATTTTTCTACACTTACCTTTCACTTATTGTGCGTGGTCTATTTCAAATTACTCTCCACCACAATTTATACACTGCTCCCAATGCTGTTTCCAGTTCTGGAAGCAGTCTTGCTACAGCTCTTGCTTTATCACCCAGTGCATCGTTTGCAAGTTATCTTTTGTCTTTTCTATCATTGCAAATCTTTGTCCTTTCAAGAATTTCAACTTTAGAAATAAAAAAAGTCCATAGGGGGCGTGTCTGAATAGTACGGAGGGTGCGGCAGCACATCATTTATGCAAAAGATTGGTTTTTTAACTCTCTGTGATGTACTCTTTCTACGGGGTCAATCAATAAACTATTCTCCCCACCAATATTAATAACAAGTGACAAACAGTTAGTTATCCTTAACAGTAATGATAAGGGAAAGAATTATTCGCCCCAATGCTTCACTTTAGATTTTGCGTTTATTGTCGCGCCCTTCAGTGTAAACCACAGAACCAGCAAGTGTAACAATGAGAGAATATTTGCACTCATAATATTTGCTATATAACTTAAGAATTACTTAATAAACAATAGGAATCTAAAATTAGTCCTTTCAACAAACGTTTTTAAGACCATAAACAGTAAAGATCAACCATTAATAAAGTCTCATAAACTTGAGCGAGGTTCACCTTTTCAGTTTCTGAAGTCAGCAGATGACATGGGTTACAATCAGATGTACATTAAATGTCACACCATTAAGGATGATCACTCATTAAGAATTATAACCACAAATTAAAGAAGATTCATTTAAATCAATTAACATCTATAGCAAATAATTGTACACATCTCAGCAAATTTATTTATCAAAACCAATCTTTCAGTTCTATAACAATGTTGGTTACTGTCACAGACAGCTATATTTTACCAAACAGCAATTTCTCCAAACCTAGAACTATCTTAATAGTGTACAATACTTTGGTTATCCAGAACTACTCTAATTCACCTTTCTTGGGCATAACGGGGGAGTAGATAATTAGACTCTTATTTCATTCTCCTGGAACATTGAGCGGCGATAGACACTCAGGCAACTCTTACCCCACTGTAGCTCGGGAAAGAGGATGGCTCCACCAGGAGGAGGAAACATTTACCCAAATTGGAAAGGGAACTCATCTAACACAGGCCACTAGGTTGGATGAAGACCAGTTGGCGATTTTTAATCATCCTCCCAGCGGGCAAGCTAGCAGCACACTCGCGGAGGCTCCGCAACGCTCTCTAGGAAAGCGCGTAAACTCCAAACAGGAGTAAACCAAGGAAAAAACAGGAACTGTGGCAAACAACACAGTTCAAGGTACCACAGCCAACAGAGTACTTTAGTGTTGTTTGTGTGTATTTTTGTTACCAAACTTGGTAAGCTATGTAAGGGAGGTGAGCAGCATCAGATTTTGAGTGATAACTGGGAAGGTATTGGAGGTGTAGGGCACTCATGTGAGACAATATTATCAGTATATTACAGAATTTTAAAGGTGTCACTTTGCCAGTCCTCATTTCGCAGGCTGGTTGATTTGTGATTTAACCAAATTTGTGGTTATTTTGGATGTGATAGTGGCCTGATGTTGACTGCATGAGAGTGTGATACACATCTAGAGGGTTGTGGTGGACCACATCTGACCACCAAAAGGAAGGATCACAGTATGGTGTAGCAAACATATTGTAACCACTGCACATCTGCTCTTGCACGTGAGAAGAAATTATGGAATCCCTGCAATGTTTTCTGTCATCCAACAACACTGGCTAGAGATTAGCAATAGCCAGACTAGAGGATTATCATTCCATGTATGTGCTGTCATTAACACCACATCACCAACATTTGTGTTTGGAATGGTGCTGTGACCAAGCAACATAGACTGCGGATGAATGGCACTGCTTTATACTCAGCAAAGAATTGTGGTTCTGCATTATCTTGTATGACAATTGTAGTTGAGTATAGGAGCAACCTACGGTGGGGTCCCATTTTTCTGATGTTATGTGGAGTTACAGTTACTGTTGTTGTCATTTTGTGGAGAAGCAGCAGTTATGCGTTCAGGTCACAGCTGGTAGTGACTATTATCTCTCATGTGACAGCCAGGAAAATGCTTGAGAACACACGGACCATATGTCTATAAGCTGTCTTCATGGTGTTGAGCTAATCCTGTACTAGCAGGATTCCCATATCTCTCCCCAATAGTATAAGTGTTGAACTATATCAGAAATCTACCACATTGCAGTGCCAGTATCAGAGATATCAAGAAATAGCTACAACAGTTGTGGGGCAGCTGGCCTCAGGAGAGGATACAGTGGCTTTGTGGTGAATCAGTGCATGCATCCAGCCCAGAGAGGGTGCAATGTCATGCTAATATATGGCCTCATACCACCACAATCTTTATAAATTTGACTCCATTTTGCAGTCACTGAAATAACACCATGTAACTTATAAGTTATTCAAGTTTTATTCTTTTTCCCCCTCTGCTTATGAGCACTTCACTTTTTTGTCAGCTAAAGTGTATCTCATACTTTATTCAGAATAAATTCTGTTCATTTTTATTATTAGTATCCCTTAATTTTTGAGTGTGAGACAGAATTTCTTGGAGGACCTACATTCCTTTAAAATGTATCGATTTATGGGCATATCAAGGAATGTATGTGACTGCCTGTTTTATGTTTCCAATCCTGCAGGATGCATTGTGAGTGATACACATACACACACTCATGAGGTTAGATGGCCACACATCTGTGACATCTGTGAGTTAGGGGCTGTGACTGTTCTTGAAATATTAGTATACACATCTCAGTTGCCACAGGAACAGAGATAAGTTTCTGGGTGTCCACCAGCCATTCATCTGCAGTGAACAATTTACCAACCTCATATTTTTATTTGCTTACACCCTGAAAATGTTCCCATTATCATTGTGTTACCACATACGTAGATAGAGTTTGTGAGAGTATGCTGACATATTATTCAATTTCCCTCAGTATGCACTTCCAGTTGAGGTCTGCAGGACATATCTTTCAAAAGGTTATCCCAAGATCATGTGTTGTCACTGCTATCCCAATCTTTCTTGATGCATATGACATTTGACTGTTGCCTTGGCCAACACATTCTTGAAGTCCATAACCCACTGAAAAAGTCACATCATTTATTGCAGAGAGGCTGGTCTGTCACAAATTGCCAGCCACTACAACTGAGGGATTCTAGTACAGAGTAGAAGCAGCATGAAATGTCAAAATCATATGTGATATCCAAACTCTACTCAACTCAATTCTCGGTCTGCTTAGAGCCATTGTTACTGCTATAGGTGGCAGCTGTGTATACGACATTTTGTATCCTGTATACTCCTATATCACCCAAACATTGATACATGTATTCTTCTTGCTATTCTGTATATGCAAAATAAGTGAAATTTCATTATTTGCTATCCTTCCTCGTCTTGCAACTTTAATGCCCAGTAATGTATATTCATGATTCTTGTTGAATATTTGTAATTATGTCTTTTAAATATTCAATTACAGGTAGCAACAATGTTAAGGAAACAGTGACCATTAGCTTTGGTACAATGACTGACTTTACGAAGTATGTGACTATAAATGATGGTATTTACCATCTATATGACATTTAGATGGGGTGGCCATATTCAGTTATACACAGGTAAATTCAATCACACACACCTCATTACCTCCAGATGCATGATACACTTCTGTGGAGACAACATGTAAGGTGAGTATGGGTTTACGATACTGGACATTCATGAGAAAGTGAAATTAAACCCTGTCCAGCAATTCAGACTTATATTTCCTGTTATTTTAAATTGTATTTGCTGGATCCTGGGATGGTTTCCTTGAAAAGATCATTGCAATATCCAGCCCCATACATTGCCAACTAGAACTTGTGTTGTCTCTGTATTTTAACACGATGGTAACTCAGGCTCCATCCATATATTTGAAAGCACTGGACTCTGTTTGAGTAAAACACTATGTGCTGGATGCAATGTCCATGTTGCCATCACTCATCTGGAATACAATAGTGAATAAACTGGTGACAATACTTTTAAAGACACAACACTGCCATAGAGGGCAACATTAATTGCTTCATGTGTGGGTTCAAGAATATCAAAATGCACTATAGGAGATGGAGCCTTCTCATAGGCACAGTATAAGTTAGGTGGTAGCCATGTAATCATAAAACGCATTGTTATGTGGGATAAATGGTACCATTCCTGTATCTATCATTATGCTGCAAAAAGCAAACAAAACAGGCCTTCATCTGCATATTATATGTAATATTTATTTGCCTTCACTCCCTGCCTTGAGACCTGAATGCACATAATTCCATCATTGTATGACCACATGATATTGACACAATGAACTCTTAACAGGAAACAGTATTTGAGTAGTCTCCAGAATCACTTAATCATGCTCCTTCTTCACCTGGAATGCCTTATAGGATTATTTAATTTTGAGAGAAAGTTCTAGTAACAAGTATATACAACATTTAGGTGCCTGTGCTGTTCATAAGTACAATTCAGTGTTCCTTCAGGCATGTCTGCATGTCCAAAGGAATATTGCATTGTATTTCTCAACAACACAGGTGGTGCAATGCCATAATCATTGACCGGCACCAGTGAAGTGACTTTCAATTCAGATGTCTCCAAGGTACGGGAATATACATAATGGATGTACACGTGCAGGTGGTAGACACATGGTTGATACCATATGGAAGTTTGAGTGTGGCCATGAGGTGTGCTCAGATAGCCTAATGATAAGGATACTGCCTGCGTAAAATGGGAAATCTGGGCTTGACTACCAGCCCAATACTAATTTTCATTGTTGTCATTCCATTGTACAGGATATGTTTGTCTGTATTTGCAGTTGTGAATGTATTTTATGTATCATGAAAATATAGTTAGATATTCAGCCAATTGAAAAAGTTAAAAGCTTAAAACACCTAGGATGTACCATTAGCAGTGTTACAGTGGTAAATGTGATAAATGAGATACACAAATTTCAGGGTCTTAAGAACTCTTGGAAACTAAAAACAGAAAGAAAGTAACATGCATTTCACAAAATACTACAGAGACAATTCTACATGCTAGATATGTTCAAATGTTAACAAAAATGGTTATAGATTACATACAAACATTAGAAATTCTATCTTTTAATAGCAGTTTGCAACAGAGAATATGAAATGTCCCCTCACAGAATACCTGTTTGCCAAACTGTTGATGATCTCTCCAAGAAAAATAGAATACAATGCACCAAATTTTTGTGGCTTCCTAACCTGTGGTAAAGTTTCATTGAGGAAGAAAGTTTTGTTGCACAGATACATGTAATAAGGAATGGTGTCCAGTCCACAGCCATTTGCAAAAACCTTTTCTTACAGCTGCATACTCAGTCATCAATCTCATGGTACACCTACTCCCTCATCTAGTACGTTGTCCAAAATCTTAGTTCCAGTACAGAAAAAAGGTATTGACAGGTATTTGTCCATATAAACATTTGACTACCTCACCTGTGATTTAAAGAATTTAATAGGTAATGAAATTTACTTCAAACACAAACTAAAAACATATCTGCTCCTTTTCTCCATTGCACAATTTCTAAATGGACAAAAATACAGTGTGTGTTTGTGTGTGTCTGTGTGTGTGTGTGTGTGTGTGTGTGTGTGTGTGTGTGTGTGTGTGTGTGTGTGTGTGAGTGTGTGTGTGTATGGGTGACATGAATTTTAGAGACAGAGACTAAACTTGGTTAATTAAAAATGACTATGTGCAAAAGGAGTACTTTAGGAAAACTATACAAAAGATCACCATGCTGGTACATTTTGGTTTATTTCTGATTGAGAAAGTATATTATAATTGTAAATGTCTCATTCCAAATCATTCGAGAGGTTGCAATTATGACTCACTGAACAGACAAATATCTAATTTAAGCTTAGAACCGGACAGTATGTGGAAGAGATGGTAGCAGATAAGCTAGAATAGGTGAAAAGTTTTACTTCAGAGGTAAGCAAATAGAATGAAATTGTAAATAAGTCAAGACAGAAGAAAAAGAAGTTAGTTAAAAAGTACTTTCATTTTTCCTCTGGTAAAATAATGTCCAGGTCTAGTGAATGTATCATGTTGAGATGTTTAAGACAGTTCACTTAGAGTTGGAGTTTCAGTTCAGAAAAACACATTACATGATATCATACTGGTACATTTTTTCTTCTGTGGATTTTATCAAAAAGTTTGATTTACATATCATTTACTTCACAAGTATAAGAATGACAACAAGTTGTAAAACACATTTAACACTCGTAACGATAAGTATTTACAGGGAGGATACACATTACACTGTAATATTCATTTTCAGCACATCTCATAGAAGTTCAAAGTGTAGCAGTCTGTTTTTTACTATCACAAAATAGGGGAAAGAGTGTCATGAACTTGATACAGGGTTTGGGATGGACACCATTAAAACAGACTTTTTTTGTGTCAGAATCTTCTCAAGAATTTTCAATCATTAACTTTCTCCTCTGAGTCCAAAAATATTTTGTTGACACTGACATAGGGAGAAATGATCATCATAACAAAATAAGTGCAAACAGAACCCGCACTGAATGACAGAGGTTTTCATTTTTTCTGCATGCTGTTCCAGATTGGAATAATAGATAATTGTTGTGAAGGTGGTTGGATGAACCCTCTGCCAGGCACTTAAGAGTGGTTTTCAGAGTATCCATGTAGATGTAGATCTCTAATCAAGTACAAATTTATAAGTACCAAATTCTTGGACAGACACTGAATGTTTTCAGGTGTTGCTATCAATTTTTGTTCTGCTGGAAGCCATCCCAGGAACTTGGCTCTTCAGAGTATGAAGTGACAAAGATATGGAAATTGTGTACTAATTATGTGCTCATTTTTGTATAATTGAATGTCAATATATATTTCTGTTTAAAATATTTATGTGATGTTTCTTTTCACATGTTATTTTCACATTTTTCAAAGCTACCATCAAATACTTACTTGATTACAGCTTCCATCTCAGAGTGATTACACTGAATCAGAAATAAATAAGTAAGGTAGGAAGTAATCTGCAGCTTTTCTACACTCCTGGAAATGGAAAAAAGAACACATTGACACCGGTGTGTCAGACCCACCATACTTGCTCCGGACACTGCGAGAGGGCTGTACAAGCAATGATCACACGCACGGCACAGCGGACACACGCCGTCATATGGCGCTAGCTGCGCAGCATTTGTGCACCGCCGCCGTCAGTGTCAGCCAGTTTGCCGTGGCATACGGAGCTCCATCGCAGTCTTTACCTCTGGTAGCATGCCGCGACAGCGTGGACGTGAACCGTATGTGCAGTTGACGGACTTTGAGCGAGGGCGTATAGTGGGCATGCGGGAGGCTGGGTGGACGTACCGCCGAATTGCTCAACACGTGGGGCGTGAGGTCTCCACAGTACATCGATGTTGTCGCCAGTGGTCGGCGGAAGGCGCACGTGCCCGTCGACCTGGGACCGGACCGCAGCGACGCACGGATGCACGCCAAGACCGTAGGATCCTACGCAGTGCCGTAGGGGACCGCACCGCCACCTCCCAGCAAATTAGGGACACTGTTGCTCCTGGGGTATCGGCGAGGACCATTCGCAACCGTCTCCATGAAGCTGGGCTACGGTCCCGCACACCGTTAGGCCGTCTTCCGCTCACGCCCCAACATCGTGCAGCCCGCCTCCAGTGGTGTCGCGACAGGCGTGAATGGAGGGATGAATGGAGACGTGTCGTCTTCAGCGATGAGAGTCGCTTCTGCCTTGGTGCCAATGATGGTCGTATGCGTGTTTGGCGCCGTGCAGGTGAGCATCACAATCAGGACTGCATACGACCGAGGCACACAGGGCCAACATCTGGCATCATGGTGTGGGGAGCGATCTCCTACACTGGCCGTACACCACTGGTGATCGTCGAGGGGACACTGAATAGTGAACGGTACATCCAAACCGTCATCGAACCCATCGTTCTACCATTCCTAGACTGGCAAGGGAACTTGCTGTTCCAACAGGACAATGCACGTCTGCATGTATCCCGTGCCACCCAACGTGCTCTAGAAGGTGTAAGTCAACTACCCTGGCCAGCAAGATCTCCGGATCTGTCCCCCATTGAGCATGTTTGGGACTGGATGAGGCGTCGTCTCACGCGGTCTGCACGTCCAGCACGAACGCTGGTCCAACTGAGGCGCCAGGTGGAAATGGCATGGCAAGCCATTCCACAGGACTACATCCAGCATCTCTACGATCGTCTCCATTTGAGAATAGCAACCTGCATTGCTGCGAAAGGTGGATATACACTGTACTAGTGCCGACATTGTGCATGCTCTGTTGCCTGTGTCTATGTGCCTGTGGTTCTGTCAGTGTGATCATGTGATGTATCTGACCCCAGGAATGTGTCAATAAAGTTTCCCCTTCCTGGGACAATGAATTCACGGTGTTCTTATTTCAATTTCCAGGAGTGTATATGCATGTCATCACTGAAGGCATAGGCCATGAACTCAAGAAACAACTTTAACAGAAACAAGAATAGCTTCAGTTTTTCAAAATTTCAGATAGCTAGCAAATTTAAAGTGCTGGCTGGTCCAACCTTAAAAATTTTTAATAGCTTCCAACTATTTAATGACTTTCATATGAAGATGTTGCAATCTCAGAAACTATGAATTGACTAAAAAAATGTCTGGGTTACATTTTCTGACTTAGGATAGACTATGAGTCTTAAAAGTAATTTAATTCATGAAATATGTTGTGGGTTAATAAATCAGGAAAGTTTCAGAAACCGCTTTATGCATCCATGTTATGAGTGTAAGCATTACATTAAAAATGTGGTAAATTGGGAAAAATTTTTATTTGTGCATTATAATCAGCTCAACAATAGTATTATATCAATGATTGAAATCGGCCAAGCAGAGAGGCAAAATCTACAATACAAAATATAGCTGGTCACAAATCTCACAATTTAATAAGCTTTAGATAAATCAAAATACTTTACTGGAAAGTTGGGTTGTCAAGTCTTTCTAATGGTATGTTTTGCACTACATACAATGTTCTATTGATACCTTCCCTCTCACCCCCCCCTCCCCCCCAAACTGAGTTATACAGTAAGACAGATAGTGAGAAATAGTTGAGTGTATAATGTAACTGTTCAAAAATGGTATACTGAATATAAAAAAATCATTATTATTTGTAGTGGTCCAATAAGAATAGATGAGAGATAAAAACCTCCTACGTTTTCTCACCCCTTCTCTCTGCCCCCTCCCCAGACTGACTTATACAGACAGACAGATGTTGACAATTACCTGACTGGATAATTCAATGGCACATGACTGGTTTTTAAAGTCCTTTTCATAACAGTATTAAATAACAAATGTTTAAATAACCTGACAATTAGAGCGTCTGTGCTGTACACACTGGTACTTCTAATGTCCAGTAGCACATACTCTTGCATTGATGCATGCCTGTATTCATCGTGGCATGCTATCCAGAAGATCATCAAGGCACTGTTGATCCTGATTGTCGCACTCCTCAATGGTCATTCAGCATAGAGCCATCAGATTGGTTGGTGGATGATGTCATCCATAAACAGCTTTTTTCAATCTATCCGAGGCATGTTCAATGGGGTTCATGTTTGGAGAACATGCTGGACACACTAATCGAGCAATATCATTATCATGAAGGATGCCCTTCACAAGATATGCATGATGGGGGCTTGAATTGTCATCCATGAAGACGAATGCCTCGCCAATGTGCTGCCAATATGGTTGCATCATCGGTCAGAGGCTGGCATTCATGTATTCTACAGCCAGGCGTTAAGTCTGACTGGGTTTCCACCAAACAGGTCTCCAATGATTGTCTGGTTGAAGGTACGTTCAGCACTCATCGGTGAAGAAAATGTGATGCCAGTCCTGAGTTGTCCTTTTGGCATGTTGTTGGACCCATCTGTACCGCACTGCATGGTGTTGTGTTTGCAAAGATGGACCCCACCATGGATGTCAGGACTGAAGTTGTGCATCATGCAGCCAATTGCGAACAGTTTGAGTTGTAACACGACATCCTGTGCCTGCACGAAAAGCTTTATTCAACATGGTAGCGTTGCTGTCAAGATTTCTCTGAGCCATAATCCATAGGTAGTGGTCATCCAATACAATAGTAGCCCTTGGATGGCCTGTGCAAGGCATGTCATCAGTAATTCCTGTCACTCTGTATCTTCTCCATGTCTAAACAACTTTGATTTGGTTCACTCTGAGAAGCCTGGTCACTTCCCTTCTTGAGAGCCCTTTCTGGCACAAAGTAACAATGCAGAGACAATCGAACCGCAGTATTGACTGTCAAGGCATGGTTGAACTACAAACAACACAGAATTATTTATGAATTGAAGATAATGGATGAAGATTAATTTTTTCTCTTACAGGTTGGATAGCAGGTAGGATATAATGAGATGGCTAAAATCAAAACGTCCAGTGATCCATAAAGCAAAATTTATGAATAATGACAGCTTTTAACACAGTCTGAAAACAAATCAAAAGCTATATAAGGTACTATGAAGACTCACACAGAGAAGAGATCCAAAAAAAAAGCAAGATTTACTGAATTATATCAATTATTTCATAAATGCAATAAATCCAGCAACATAACTATGCTCAAGATTTACAAACCAAGGAAAACTTAAAAAAAGCCGTTTTTTGCTTAATAGTGGAGCCCACATATGAACATAAAGTGCTGAAAGTGATAAAAGAAAGCTTAAAACCTAAAATTTCCGCAGGAGTAAATTAGATGCTGGTATCTGTCATAACAATTACAGTTCCACAGATAGCAAGGCCCTTGGCATGCATAGCCAACTTTTCATTTTGCAAAGGAGAGTTCCCAGAAATGGTGGTAATCTCAAAAGTGCAGCCATTTAGAAATGCTGAAAAGTATAAGGTAGAAAACTATTAGCCAATATCACTTCTTCCAGTATTTTCCAAAATATGAGAGAAATTGGTGGAGCACATGGTAAACAAATATTTAAATGACTGTAAGTTACTAAAGAGGAATCAGAATGCCTTCTTCGCTGGTAAAAATAAGGAAACAGCAGTAATGTGCTACACAGAACACATAATCAAAAATCTATATAAAGAACATTGCATAGTAGGAATACATCTCTCCAAAACAATTGATACTGGCAATCACCGCTCTCTTTTAGAAAAACTGTAAGCATTAGGTATTCATGGGACAGAGATAAACTGGTTTGAAACATACCTGCAAAACAAATCACTATTTGTATGACTAATATTTTAGGGGAATTCAGCATATATTTGTAATACACATGACTATGATAATATCCAATGCTTTTTTCTATTTATTAACTACACATTATCATCCAATACATATAAAAGAAAACTCAACACCACAGGAGTTACAAAGGAAAATAAGAACAATAGTCATATAACCTAGTAGAAAGATAAAGCTAGTTTTCATATCACAGCTCTTCACATACTAATGGTTGCATTCTCTCCATATCAGTTCTCCATTTTAGTCCCCCACAATGTCAGCTTACTCCAGCCACAAAACAAGTATAGTATTAGATATAAAAGAAATGGATACAGGAGTACGCAATTCAATATAGTAGGTTGCATAAAGTTTCTTCTGTATATAACTGACACACACCTCAGTTGATGCAGCAAATGCCATACTATTTAACTTTAAATGCAAATGAAAGAAGTTGGATGAAATTTGAAAAAAACAAGTCAAAATGTAGATGTTGACCTAGTGTTGTGTGACAAAGCCATAGACAGAGTGACATCTACAAAACTGTTGGGGATTCGTGTTGATGAAAAGTTAAATTTTAATGATGATGTAATTGAACTTGCACAGAAACTCAATTCAGTCTGTTTGACTCTTAGAATTATTGCAAATTTTTGAACCTCAGAGGGTGCCATAATGGCATATGTCAGTTGTTTTCAGCTTGATGTAACATACAGAATATTTTTTGGTGTTCCACCTCTTTCTGCATAAAACAATTTTTTATTTCTTTTCAACAGAGGACTATCTGAATAATAACATGCAGTCATCCACAGACATGCTGCAAACCAATATTCAAAAAGCTTAAAATACTAATAATACCTGGATAATATATACAAGAATGTGTCTTATAGTTCAGGGCCTAGCTATCAGATTTTCAGACAAATCCTGACTTCCATATCTACAGTACCCAAAATAGCACATCACATCATACTCAGTGAGTGAAAAGAACAAGCACAGAAAGGCATGTGAGCCTTACTGATACAAAACTTTACAACCAGACAGCCAGTCAACAACAAAAAGCTGGAAGACAAAAATAAATTTAAAGCAGAATTTAAAAAAAATTATTCTAGAACAGTGTTCGTAAATGGTAAATGGCCAAAAAACATTTTCTGATAATGTTTGAATTAAGACAAAACTGAAATTACTCTCTTTCACCTGTGAACTTTTTATTATGTTTCCATATCTTATGGAGAGCTATTGTCTATGTAAAATCTTTAATGAAGTACTATAGTATATAAAAGGAGTTGCTCTTATGGAGGACAAAAGTAAAGCCCTAAAGAAAACAGACTATGAATTTATAATACCATAAGCATACATGTGTATAAAGTTGTATTAGTATGTACTTTGTGTACTTGCATTATTTTTATTGTACCTTTTAAGTACATATTTGGCTTTTCCTTTCCCTTGAGATGATTTCCCATGTACATTTGGACAACATCTGTATCATATTTATTGTCTAGGGGAGGATAAATAAAAAATAAATGGAGTGACTCAGGAAAGGAAGAAGAAGATCGCCCAGCTGCAGAGGCACTACTTGCCATGTAGTGTTTTCACTAAGATTCCATAACATTCTAAGTTTTCATCATTTCACTATTACACTGACCCCTGCTCCTCTATCTACTTTTGCAACACCTGGTGAAATACACTATGTGATCAAAAGTTACCGGACACCTGACTAAAATGACTCTCACGGGCATACGTTCAATCAGGTAGTGGAAGGTTCCTGGGGAATGGCAGCCATTTCTTCATTGAGTGCTACACTGAGGAGAGGTATCAATGTCAGTCGGTGAGGCCTGGTATTAAGTCGGCATTCCAAAACATCCCAAAGGTCTTCTATAGGATCAAAGTTAGTACTCTGTGCTGGACAGTGCATTACAGGAATGCTATTGTCGTGTAACCACTCCACCACAGGCCGTGCATTATGAATAGGTGCTTGATCATGTTGAAAGTTGAAGTCACCATCTCTGAATTGCTCTTTAACAGTGGGAAGCAAGAAGGTTCTTACAAATTCAATGTAGGTCTGTGCTGTGGTAGTGCCACACAAAACAACCAGGCGTGCAAGCACCGTCCATGAAAAACACGACCACACCATAACACCACCACCTCCAAACTTTACTGTTGGCACTACACACACTGGAAGATGATGTTCACTGCACATTCGCTGTACCCACACAATGCCATCAGCTCGCCACATTGTGTACTGTGATTCGGCACTCCAAACAACATTTTTCCACTGTTCAGTCATCCAATGTTTACACTCCTTACTCCAAGCAAAGTGTCCTTTGACATTTACCGGCATGATGTGTGGCTTGTGAGCAGCTAATGGACCGTGAAATCCAAGTTATCTCACCTCCCACCTATCTGTCATAGCACTTGCAGTGGATGGTGATGCAGTATGGAATTCCTGTGTAATGGTCTGGATAGGTGTCTGCCTATTACACATTACGTCCCTCTTCAACTGTCAATGGTCTCTGTCAGTCAACAGACGAGGTCGGCTTCTACACTTTTGTGATATATGTGTCCCTTCATGTTTCCACTTAACTATCACATTGGAAACAGTGGAATTAGCAACGTTTAGGAGTGTGGAAATGTCATGTACAGACGTATGCCGCAAGTGATGCCCAATCACCTGACCACATTCTAAAACCTTAATTTCCATGGAGCACCCCATTCTGCTCTCTCACGATGTCTAATGAAATCTACATCTACATTTATACTCTGCAAGGCACCCAATGGTGTGTGGCGGAGGGCACTTTACGTGCCACTGTCATTACCTCCCTTTCCTGTTCCAGTTGCGTATGGTTCACGGGAAGAACGACTGCCGGAAAGCCTCCTTGCGCTCTCGAATCTCTCTAATTTTACATTTGTGATCTCCTCGGGAGGTATAGGCTGGCGGAAACAATATATTTGATACCTCATCCAGAAACGCACCCTCTCGAAACCTGGAAAGCAAGCTACACCCCGATGCAGAGCGCCTCTCTTGCAGAGTCTGCCACTTGAGTTTGCTAAACATCTCTGTAGCGCTATACTGCTTACAAAATAACCCTGTGATGAAACACACCCCTCTTCTTTGGATTTTCTCTATCTCCTCTGTCAACCCGACCTGGTATGGATCCCACACTGATGAGCAATGCTCAAGTATAGGTTGAACGAGTGTTTTGTAAGCCACCTCCTTTGTTGATGGACTACATTTTCTAAGGACTCTTCCAATGAATCTCAACCTGGCACCCGCCTTACCAACAATTAATTTTATATGATCATTCGACTTCAAATCGTTCTGCACACATACTCCCAGATATTTTACAGAAGTAACTGCTACCAGTGTTTGTTCCGCTATCATATAATAATACAATAAAGGATCCTTCTTTCTATGTATTCGTACTGAGGCTGCTGATATGGAGTTCCTGGCAGTAGGTGGCAGCACAATGCACCTAATATGAAAAACTCGCTTTTGGGGGTGTCTGGATGCTTTTCATCACATACTGTATTATGCTTATATTGAAAATGTATGAAAGTAAAGCACTTCAACCAACACAATCTTTGAGCATAGCACATCTCACAGACACAATTCTATTAAAAGCAGTATAGAAACTGACAAATGTCTTAGACATATTTACATTACACTCTACTTTTTGCAAACAGTCTACCTCATATTTCACTTAAAAAGAGTGGGAATAGTAGTCATTGGTAACCTAACAGGCTTCTGTGTTTTGGCAATCTTTGGCTTTTCAACATGCACCCTTTTCATCATAACACTGTTAACATTAGACCTTAGTGATAGCTTTTTTTATGTAACTTGTTGTTAATTACACAAGCCTTACATACTCTTCAACCTGACTGTCTGTCACAACCTCACCAACTTTGTTCCCAATCTCATTAAATACTTTGAGACATCGATTTTCAGTCCCATTTTAAGTTCATTTGCTTGCAAATCATTTACATCACTGTTAACTACTACAGTGGTAACTTATTTTTCAAACTGAGTCATTCACACTAACATCTACTTTATCAACTACAGCCATCATTAACTGCACACATTCTGTTTCAACATCTTCATTTTCATCAAAGTTTACATTAACAGCTTTCTGAACTACTGCTATTACCTGAATATCAGCATTACTTAACACTGATCAGCCAGAACATTATGACCACTGATGTACTATTGATATAAACCCATTCAGGTGATAACAGTGTCACCTGGTGAGGATTGACTGCTTGTCAGACACATGTATGGTGCATGTAGTATCAGTGAGTGAGTTTTCTGTGTATAGAATGGGGAACACACATAATCTATCTGAATTTACTCGGTCGGGTATTCCAGGAGTATTGCAGTGAGTGTCTTCAATATGTGGTGAAATCAAGGTGAAACAACACGAAGATGTCATGGGGTTGGGCAGCCACCCCTCATTACAGATGTCAGACGTCATAGGCTGGGCAGACTGGTAAAACAGGGCAAGTGGTGAACTGTGGCAGAACGAACACCAGATTTTAATTCTGGGCAAGGTACAAAGATGTCTTAAAGCACAGTACACCGAACACTCCTAATGATGGGCCTCCACATACCCATGCAACACCACGACATCAGCAACTATGGATGAAATGGGCACATGACAATCACTACTGAACATTTGTGCAGTGGCAGAGCATTGTGTGATCCGATGAATTCCAACACCTTTGTCATCTTGCTGATGGTAGGGCACAAATCCGTTGCCTTCCTAAGGAACAGCTCCTTGAAATCTGTATTTCGGGATGGAGACAAGTTGGTGGTTGTTCCATTATGCTCTGGGGAACATTCATGTGGGTGTCCATGGGTCCCATGCAGATTATGCAAGGCTCCATGATGGCCATGGAGTATCATACACTGGTTGCAGGCCATGTACTCTCCTTCGTGTCGATGACGTTTCCTGAGGGCATTTGCATTTTTCAACAAGACAGGTCTCCATGTGACTAGGCCAGGAGTGTGATGGAGTGGTCCACGGAACACTGTTCCGAGCTCCAATTGATCTGCTGGCCCTCCAGATTGCCAGATCTGAACCCAGTTGAACACATCTGGCATGTGACTGAACATGGCATCAGAGCTCGTTGCCCAACTCCCCGTAATTTACAGAAATTAGGTGGCTTTTGTGTGCAGACATGGTGCCAACTCCCTCCAACAACTTACCAAAGCCTCATTGATTCCATATCATGACATCTGACTCCTGTTCTCTATGCCAAAAGTGGACATACCGAATATCTGGTAGGTGGTCATAATGTTCTGGCTGATCATTGTACTTCCTTCGTATTGGAACAGTTTGTTTTACTTTTAGTAATTCATCCTCAAAAGAATTAACAGTAGCATCTTCTATTCCCTTACTATGCAGTTTTTTAAGCTCATCTTCACTAACCCACAGATGCTAATTTCCAAGTACATAATAATGATTGCAAATGTTCCCCAGTTGCTCAGCTTTCTTCTGTATGCAGTTTTCAGCAAATTTAGTTTATTACCTATGTTCTGCATACCCATATGTTACTCAGGTTACTATTAGTCAGGTCCATTTTTAAATTTAAATTATTAAATTTGTCAATGTTTTTCTTCAAGCTATCTTTTCTGATCAGTGTTGTATCACTAATTTCCGTAATAATTCAGTGTTTTCATCTATGGAATGTTCTTGTATTTTACACATAAGCGTACTGTCTTCTACCCCTTTCTCACTCGTTTTGTCAATATTAATTGAACACTCAATAATATAAGCAGTTTTCCCTCTTCTTGTCAGAATATCAGTCACTGCTGGTATCAGTAACTGTCTGCTTGACAATTCATTTGAATTTCCACTTCAGGCTGATCTGTCTACTGCTGGGTTCTGCATTGATTGACTCCTGTCTCACTGAAGATGGCATTTGTCATCCCCATCCTCTCATTGGTTGAAGTATGGTTAATCTACTATTGTAGCACCCACTTACTACTCATTGGTGCTGTGTCGTATTTAACTTTGCCTCTTGTAATTAATGTCATGTGAGCTGTTGTAGCTGTTGTCAACTCACATTAGTCATTCAAAACTCTATGTATTCACTGTTTATTGTCACCAGGGCCCACTGTTCACAGTTTTCTAAGACCCATCTAACCCTTGTGTCACTGTCTTCAAGTTCTACCATATGTCCTTGTCTTTAAACTGATGAGTTTGTTTCACAATACCAGAGTAGGAGGATGTCCTCATGCTGTGGCATCATAAGTGACACTGGCCTCCTGTAATGTCCATTAAGCCCTTGGAGTATCACAGATCAAGGTCTTGTAGAATATCTCTAAATGTATTTCAAGGGATTATGCAAATGATGTACACTACACAGATCTGTAAGTAGTGTAGCTTTTTCCTACAGTTATGACCATAACAAACATTGTGACAACCAGATTACATTCCACATCATTCATTTCTATGCAAGTATGTATCTCCACCTCTCCTCTTCACTATTCAGATATATGCCTTTAACAACACGATCAATATATGAGGTCACAATCCTCTAATACTCAATATTAGCAGAACACAGTGGGTGTAGCTTATGTTGAGTTTCTGAGGCAGTCACTCAGATCATTAAATATCAGATGCATAAAACATGATAACAGTCTGAATTAAACATCCGTAAATTTAGAAGAATTAACATAGCGACTGCCTGATAAAAATACATCAGATAATCCACTCATACATGCTGTTCATGTGTACACAGTCAAAATATTTTCATAGAGATGTTGAATATGAATTTTGGGAACAATGAACAGTTATATAGGTGTCAATATTGTAGTAGTGAGCCGCAGCTTTTCTACACAGAAGTCAGCACTGTTGAGCTAGGCTGCAAATTCATGAATTGGCTTAAGACAATCCAGACTAAATGTATTTTCTCAATATCTCCCATAGGTGCTGTGCAAGTGCTGTCTGGTGCCACACTGAAAATTTGGGGTGGGGTCAGGGTGTTTAAAGACTGGTGTATGAATGTACTGTGATCTCAGAAACTATATGACCTTTTGAAAAATGGCTGCATTATATTTTGATACTTAGGATGGACTATAAGTATTAACAGTAAACTGGTTTTTCAAGTAGGCTGTAGGTTAACAATTTAGAAAAGTTTATGAAACTATTTTATGCATCTACATTCAGTATACCCCATTTATGAATACAAGCACCATATTGTAAATTAAGCAAAAATCTTAATTAAAAGCTTAATGAATTAGTGAAGTATCAGTATGTCATTTTGTTCATAAAAGACAGTCCAGAAAGAGTATAATGGCAATGGTTGGAGTATCTAAGAAGGATATAAGCGAAATCAACAGTGAGAAATGTAGCTAACTTTAATGATAATTATCTCCTTATTTAATAAGTTTAAGACAAAAAACTTTGCTGTAAAGCTGCAATATCAGTCTTTCTAATGGGTG
This sequence comes from Schistocerca serialis cubense, assembly GCF_023864345.2. Lineage (NCBI taxonomy): Eukaryota > Metazoa > Arthropoda > Insecta > Orthoptera > Acrididae > Schistocerca > Schistocerca serialis. The sequence continues at coordinate 532,430,658 of NC_064640.1, forward strand.
GTGTCAGTATGATCTGAGCTGCCAATTAGCTCACTAAATACTTACTCTTACACATTCCATTAAGAATTTCAATTACCCATATTTTTAACTAACAAGGATTTTATGAGAATTAATTACACTGTGAGAATAAATGCAGTACAAATAAGACTCTTAAGAATAAATCCAAGCAAAACTCATTCTATTTATGTATATATTACATGTACACACTGCAGGTAACTTTATAAAAAAAGAATAATGAATATAAGAAGAAAAATTAATTATTGGTACAGGTGCATTAAGAGGAGAAGGGAATTCTTTTTTTTTTTTTTTTTCTTCAGGTGGTAGTTCTTTCCTTGTCAAAATAGGAGTGGAAGTGATAATGGTGTGCTCATAATATTTCTAAACACCAAAGTTCTTCATACCACAACAATTCAAATTGAGTAACAGTTATGTTTGACAGTACTCCATACACACTATTACAAGTTTTAATTCAGAGTGTGATGTAAATGAATCACCATTTCATCTGAATAAAGCATAGGACAAACTGTGATGCTGCATTTATTTCTTAAAAATTTAATCTTTTTCTGGAAGTAATGTCTCATATGCACACGCAATGAGTATTTATCCTACAACCTTTTAAAACTAGATCACAGAGACAGAATAATTTTTCTCAGTGTCTCCTTGCCAGCCTTGAAGTTGGGTTGTGTGCAACAAATACTTTGAAGTTTTGGCAAAGTTAAATTATCCTTGTATTGTTGATAATGTAGCAGATATTGCTGCCAGCACACATTGTGCATGGAATTTCTCATACTGACAACTCTGACTAGATGAAATAACCCTGACCCACCTCCAAATAGTATACTGCTCACAATATTACCTTCATATGCCAGTGAGAAAGACCACTATTCTGAGATACATAAGGTGTGAAACTCACTATATGCCACATTTTATGTCAGTGAAGTCTAGGCCTGTACTGTGATAACAGAGTGGAATAGGATTTAGGTGACAATGTGACCTCTACTTTAGTTGATGATGTGCCATGCAAAACTTTTAAAATTTTATTTTATGTCTGAACTCCACTGTGTTTTGGAGCGAGTGGCACATCCTTCTTATTACAGTGATGAGCTACACACAGCTATCTTCATCACTATTTTAATTTTTTCCACAGAAATTCTCTTTTCATTATAATTTTTATAACTCATGAAATCCATGATTACATTGCTTTGTGTGTGTGTGTGTGTGTGTGTGTGTGTGTGTGTGTGTGTGTGTGTGTGTGTGTGTGTGTGTGTGTGAGTGAGTGAGTGAGTTTTAGGGAACTTTTAAATATTACCTGAAATTGAAGTTGTTTTATCTGAAACTTTTATCCACACTCACGTCATAGAAGTTTCGGACAGACACTGAAGATCTTGCTGTTATGCATCCAGAACATATTATCCTCACCATTATCACTTGTACTGTGATGTGGCTGTACCAATTAATATGGCCAAATCAGTCCCTCAGTGTATGATTTGATTTATCAAGTAGTACAGTTATTATTATACTAATATACATCAGTAAATAAACTTATGATATGTTCCAAAATATGATAAGATCAGATAACTGTTGTAGGAATGTTCTTGTAGAGTGTAAACACTCTACGATTATAGGAGGCCCCTCACCAAAAAGCAAGTGCACTAAGTTGTTAATAGGCACTCATAAAAGACATGCTATCTATTGGAGTTATCCCTTGACAAGCTAGAGTAAAACACACACACACACACACTCCCTCTCTCTGACACACACACCATTGCCATGGGATGAATGATATTTTGCAGCTGGTGGAATGGATGTGGTGGGGTAATGTAGGGCGTGTTGGGCAGAGGGAGAATGAGGTGAGAGGCAGGGAGAGGCACTGGGTGAAGGTGGCTTGTGGCTTGGAGTGAGGCAAGCTGGATTGCTGGCTATGAATGTGGGAGGTAGGGTTGGCAAGTATATGAGTTGGCACAATTGTAACAGATGGGGAGTGGCACATGGTGAAGGCAAAGTTGGGAAGTGAATTGGGATGGAGTGACAGGATGGAGGAAGGGAAAACTGTTGGGTACATGCTGGAGGAACTATGGTGTACGGGATGGGCAGTTGGGAAGGCGGTGGACATTATGGAATGAGCAGGACAATATTTAAATAAAGGCTATTTATTGGCAAAAACATGTTAAAAAGGGATGTGAGGGTGAACCAGAGCGTAGAGTTTGGCGAAACAGTGTTCGCGAACCTAACAAAAGTTGGCGTCTGCCAATCAGGGCAGTCCGAGCAGCATGCCGGCTGTGAAAACTAAGTCCCCATCACCGCAGCACTGGGAGAAGTGGGAGATTTTCACTTCTACAGGGCGCACGTCCAAGAGAGCGGGAAGACAAGAGAGCGGGCCCAGCCATGGCCGGCTGGGTATAATGGTTGTATATAGTTTAGTGGCTATTTGCCATTCATTTAAGTGTGCCAACAGGCAAACATAAGAAATTTGCCCATGTTTTAACAGGTCATCAATTGGTGATAGGAGGTGATCATTTGATTAATTAGACAGAGCAAGAAAATCAATTGACAAGGGTATCACAAATGAGCTTCCAGGTATAAAAAGCATAGGTAAATGAGCACGAATATTATGTGAGTAAGCCATAGTGGCATGAAAGGTTATTAGTGCCATTTCCTTACTTTTCAATTTCGTGGGTAGCTGGCTGCAGGGCCGAATCTCATGCTACGTCAGAAAGGCACATGGCAGGTAACTTCCAAGGCTAGCGCAGCATCAGGTCAGCACATGGTATCTGAGAAGCGAAGCCAAGGTGGCTACGACTGTCAAATGCCGCATGCAGTGCTCATGAACGTGGCACAGAAGGCAAGAGTCAGGTTTAAGAGTGAGCGAGAGATGAAGCTTACCGATGCTGGTCACTGCGCTCTCTGTATTTTACACTCTCTCCACATTTTCTTGGGCTCCTGCTCCTGATGAGCGTATTTATGTGCTTCAAAGTGAGAAGTGACATATATTACTGTCACAAAAGGTGTATACTGTTACTGAGTAGAGGGGAATAGATGTGCTTAATCGACATGGTGTATTCAACGATGACCAACAACACAGAAGTGGGGTTACGTGTGACATCGCACTGGATGCATTGTTACAGGGGGTTCTGTTCAGAACTACATTAACATACATAAATATAGAAATGAGGCACACAAGTATCATATTAAATTGTTGCATATACCATATCAATAAGTAAACAAAGTTAACTGCCAATTTGGGCAAACCATCCAAGTGCAATAACATTCACATTGGGAGAGGAAGTTTCCCATGCACCGATATATTTGCTAAACACCATAAAGTGAGAATGACAAACAAAAGTGACACCAGTTTTGTGCAGGTGGGGTGTAGATTGTGTCATTGGATGTCAACACTGTTGCTAATGAGAGGAGAAAAACTAAACTCAATGAGAAGCTAGAAACTTCCATAGCGGAAACAGAAAGTGTAAGGAACTGAATTAGAAAAGATTAAATTGAGCATAATTTCTGAAGGCTTTATTCTTCATGAAGATATAGTGCATGGCACATTGTTGACACCACGGTATCGCCTATTTAAATGTGTATACAACAATTCTGCGATTCCAAGATAGCTGCTATGTACTTCTTCCTAATACTCAACATCTTTGGCATAAAAAGACTTCATTGCGTGACCAAGTTCGCCGTCTCTATAACTCCATGGTGCTTGCCTCATTGGGCCCAGATAGTTGCTTAAAACTCCCATCTATCCTTGGGTGTATCGCAGTGTCCTGAGACACGTTATACAGTTAAAAGCTTCTACTTCAGTAGTCGGTATTCCTTTGGAAAATACAATGGAAAAACAGTTTCAAAGATGGCTCAAGTTTTGAAAGGAGATTTCAGTTTATGATCAGTTTAGCTGCGGACTAGACGTGGTTCGTGTCTGATGTTGCCTGGTCAGCTGTCGTCAGAGAGCACGGAACACTGTTCTCATGAACTCTTCTTCGACATGAAAGATTAGTTAGTGTTAGTACACATGGGCTGAATAGTTTTGTGTTATGATATGCCCAGATAATAAAGTCCCAAAGGTGTTGTTCTGTTGAAAGTTGACAGATGAAAGTGGGTAGGATGGACTATGCTGCGAAATTGAAAAGTGAAGAAATGGCACACACAGCTAGTGTTTCCACCTGATTGCAAGTTGCGTTATGTAAGGTACGTGCCCCTGCGGGTGTGGTTCTCTTGTTCATACAATGGACTAGGTATATGGTCAAAGCTGGCTCGTTTTGTGGGCATGATTCACTCTGTTTACATTACCTATCAAGGGAGTAGGCATGTGGTATGTCCCTCCAGATAAAAATTCAAACACAAATGAAATAAAACATGGTTAGATCTTAAATTACCCTTCCAAAATAATTTCGTACCTAAGACATCATTGTTACTAAACACTTAATTAATTGGCAGTACTCGGGAACTTATTCTAGCATACTTGAAATCCCACAAAAATTATTATCCTCATCATTCTAGTTATGCAGTGATACATGGAAAAACAAGGTCGATATAAATACTAAATTACTGGTGCTGGCAGACTCTAGCTAAAACTCTCTAAACATTTGATAATAGCATAAATAAGAGATGGACAAAATGAACAATAATGCATTGACATAAGTAATTGGACACAAGTAATTAGACATAAGTAATTGGTAACTCATCATAGTGATACAAGCAGTGGCAACAAACAACAAAAGTAAAAGATCAAAATATTATTTCCTTCAATCAAAACTTCCTTATCCTCCAGTTACATTTCATAGCAAAATGAATGTAAGTATCCCCTGGTAATCTTTTATGCTCTCGTTTATATTTTCATGCCAACTGATCGTCTTTGGTACTTCCACCTACATGAAAACTGTCGTTAAGTCATGGTGATGTTATGTGTAATGCTGTGGAATAGTGTAATGTCACATTAATACTTCCTTTAACAAGATTCTGATGAAAAGTGGTTTTATGTCTCCTTCAATGAACAGACCAATACTTATTAAACATTTTGTATGATATTTCCTGTGCTGATTTGTACTCCTTGTCTAATAATTGCAAATATTGTTGCTTATCAGTCTCCCAATTAATCGTCCAAGGGTATGATTGTTGTTCCTTTTGTTGATTCTATCACCTACCTGTTTTCATATATTCATTATAGACAACTCGACGAAGCTAGTTGCATTTCTAAAATGTAGATATGACTTACCTGTTGCTGCTTTTGTTTTTAATAAAATTAGAGTCCAATTGTCATGAGTAAAGTGTATAGGAAGAAAAGTAAGTTCTTTAGTATTGAAAATGTGCGTAAAGTTAATCAAAGGGTTCATTATATAATGGTTAAGAATTCTGTGTTGAGATTCAGTGCAGCTTGGGGTGCTGTAAGGGGCAACAGGTGCCGCACTCGTGAGATTGTAAGTTGCTGACATTTGCACCCACATGTGTCAGTGTTACTGCACTACACTGCAGGTGGAACTAAGCCTTACAAAAGGTGGGTTAAGTGATTGTTTTATAATACTAATGGTGGTTACTAGTGTAATGTGTTCTTAATATCTTAGATAAAGGCGTAGGTAGCTTCTCACGCAACTCTTTACAGGTCATAAAACTTTTATCTCTCCCTTCTTTACAACTCCCGATTAATACATACATAAAGCATTCCCAATCTTGCTGTCATGACAGATTAAACCTTAATTTCAATAGTAGTAATGTTTAAAGAAAGTAAAAATGATCCATTAATTAGTGTAGATATGTCCGTTACTTCCTGCTATCGTCAGATACTGTACTGCGGTCCCACACCTTCAAAATGCAGAGGGCGCAGCTGTCGTTTCTTTAAGCCTGCAGCTGGAGACAACGCAGATGGCCAGGCCTGGTCCAGGCAGGGGGTGGCAAGGGTGGTGTAGAACTGAATAGGCCTTTGTATGTGGGTGGCGGCTTAGCCTTCTTGCTAGCCATGTGGAGAGTCAAGTTCTCTTGGCGGTTACAACACTTTTTCCAAAGTTAGCTTTTATTGCTCACAACAGTTACTCATGGAAGATATTCTTTTATGAGGAACTCAAATGACTTCAATTGTTAGAGCTCATGAAACTATCAGGTTCCAATTATTTTACTTAAACTCTCTGTTCTTCTAAAATTTAGGCAACTGGCAGGTTTTATGCTTCTAAATAAACTGTATTTTGCGATAGCATACCAAACCCAACTCCTTGGCTAATGCGTTTCCCACACAGCTGTCATTTACAGAATAAATACTACGGCAAGGGCTGGCTTTCTTGACACCATATAGATCTGTTTATTAACTGTGGTGGTAATACAACATAGCCTGAGATCGATCTGAAATTCCAACGTTTACTAATCCTGATGGTTTCGACAATGCGTACATGGAAAAAGTTCTCTCTCTCATGATTTTGTTCCTTACTGAAAACTCAAATAGACAACACAAATAGATTACCATCTTTAGATAAGACTAGTATAATGTGTTGGGCAATATTAAGTTGATGAATTTATTTCGCCATGTGGGATTAGCCGAGCGGTCCAAGGCGCTGCAGTCATGGACTGTGCGGCTGGTCCCAGTGGAAGTTCGAGTCCTCCCTCGGGCATGGATGTGTGTGTTTGTCATGAGGATAATTAGGTTAAGTAGTGTGTAAGCTTAGGGACTGATGACCTTAGCAGTTAAGTCCCATAAGATTTCACACACATTTGAACATTTTTTTGAATTTATTTCTATAACTATCACTTTAGGTTTTCTGGTTAAACTGCAATGTACAAACGTACAAAGGTGTAACGTGGAGCTGAATTAGCGTAACGTGGCGGGTGTGGCGAAGGGTTGTGGCATCGCAGGGAGAGGTGCAGGTGCTGTCCACACTAAAGACAGAGGTGGCTCTTTTGACGGTCAGGAGGGAGGGAAGGGAAGGGGGCTGAGTTGCCAGCTCGCAGGGAGGAGGGGAACTCCCCGCATGTGAACAGCTATGGACGACAGCGGCAGTATCTACATGACTCCTTCCATGGCATTTACTATACAGAAATACGTGGTACCAAAAAAAAAAACTTACCTTGTTGTCTGTTCAACATCGAATTATAAAAACAACAAAATAGCACTTGAGGAAGATTCCTTTCACTTTAGAGTAACATATTTGTTGTTTAACTTGGGTGTACCTATTCTTGTTATTATCGTTGTGTGATCACTTAGCAAAACATACATGTAATAGGGCGTATTTCAAATGACAGGTAGATGGCCGCATGTAGTCACTGATCTACTGGCAGTTACGAAGGCGTCTTACTATCATGATTTTACGGTAAAGCTCTAGCAGCTGTGTTTGTGCACTATTCACTAAATCAACAGGTGAAGTGTGAATCCTTTTGACATATACAAGATTAACTCATTCTTAATTCAGCGTATTCTATTGGCAAGGACAACTTTCCCCTTAGTTCCATAATTAAAGACCATTTGTGTTTTTAATTCTCGACTCCTACGATAACATTACTGGAGACGTTAAATGACACAAGACAAAATGATTACAAAGCTTCAATCACTCCCATTAACATGTGACATCATAAATTACCAGTAACCAATGGTTGCCAATTCTTATGTCTGCTTATAACTAACATACACACTTTAAATAAATGTATAGTAATGACAGTGTTCTCCGTCAATTAATCCTCTTGCTACATGCAGGACTTTTCCATCTGTTTACATACCATTTCAGACCCACTTTCTGGAACGTAAATCACAGGGGTTTGACCCTAGAGCACATCTATGTTGTGGTCTAGGCAGTTGTATTACCTTCTTCCTTGCTTTCTTTGGTAGAACTACTGGCATAATAGGCCTGGTTTCACTGTTAGGTGGGGATGGCTCGGGTCCTTTATACAGCTTCAGTCTGTCAAAATGAATGATCACTGTGCATTATGCTAACTGAATTTCAGAATTTACTGGTGAAGTAAGCCGGATGATATGGTACGGTATGGTCCTTCATAAATAGGTGTAAACTACTTGGTTCTTCCCTTTTTTACTACTGGATTGCTCAACATAACTAGGTCTCCTACTTTGTACTCAGGCATATTTGCTTTTTGATTACTTCTCTTCAACTGTTGGGTAGTGGCTTGGGCATTGCTCCCTCTTACTTTTTTCCAAATGGCTTTTAGATGTCATGCTAGAGCTTTCACATCTTTGGATTTAATTCCAGGGGGCAATTTGCCAATTTCAAAAGGCGAATTCATAGGGCGGCCATATATTGCTTCATAAGGTGAGTACCGTTTAGCTTCATGGACATGGCTGGTACATGCTGACATAACATATTGAACATACCTGTCCCAGTCAGAGTGATGTTTATTGACATAGTAAGACAGCATGCACATAACGGTGTGGTGGACTCGCTCCAGGTGACCGTTCGCTTTTGGGTGGAACGGTGTCGTCCACCACTTTTTAATTCACAACAACCGACAAACTTCTGTAAACAATGCAGACATGAAATTCATACCTTGGTCTGTGAGTACAGCTTCAGGACTTCCGTATGGTAACACCAAATGGGTGCCAAAAGACCGCGCTACTGTTTTAGTGGACTTATCCAGTATAGAAATGAGAATCAAGAACCTAGAAAAATGATCTATAAGGGACAAAATATACAGATTATTTTGGGGGCTCACAGGGAAAGGACCAACAATATCTGCTGCTACTACAGCCCAGGGATAAGTGGCTTCTGGTACCTGCTGTAAAGGCACTTTCGTTCGAGGTGGCAATGACCTCTTAATGCAAGGTAGACAATTTTGAATATACTTTTGCACGTCTTTCCGTCTTCCTGCCCAGAATTAATGGGTGGCTATTCGGCAATTTGTGGCATGAAGGCCATTATGATATGCTTGCAGGCTATTGTGAGATTGTGCGACAATCTTGGAATGTAATTCTTTAGGGACCACTGCCTGTTTACCCAAGGGGGTCTTTCAATACAAATTTCCATCTTCAACGAAAAATTCAGGCAAAGCCACATATTTCTAACATTTGACATCTCTTTGCTGTGCTTCCCTTAATTCTTCAATAGAAACATCATTAGCTATGATCACTCTGACTTTTCTTTCGGCTTAATGTGTCCGTGTTTTGATGTAACTTGTGTTTTACCTCATACTCAAATTCGCTCAATTTCAAAGCCCGACAAGTTAGCCTGCTACTAGGGTCTTTTAAGCTCAATATCCACTGTAATGCATCGTGATCAGTGATGACTGTAAATTTTCTCCCGTACAAACAACATCGGAAATAAGTTACACCAAACATGAGTGCGAGAAGTTCCTTCTCAGTTGTGCTGTAATTTGACTTAGCTTTATTAAGCTGTTGAGATGCATAACCAATTGGTCGTTCTTTGCCCTCTATCTCTTGTGATAGAATGGCTCCTACTGCATAATCTGAGGCATCTACTGACAGTATGAATGGTTTTTCAAAATCCGGGTATGCTAGTACAGGAGATCTAGTTAAAACATGTTGAATTTGTTGCATAGCTTCATCACATTCTTTGGTCCAAATGAAACTAACTCCTTTTTTTCAATAATTTAATCAGGGGCTTAGCAATGATAGCATAATTATTCACAAAACATCTATAGTAGTTTGCAAGGCCTAGAAATGACTGTAGTTCCTTGAAATTTGTCGGTGTTGAAAATTCCCTTACTGCTGTGGTCAAATAGGGATCCGATTTCATACCTTCTCCACTTATTATATGACCTAAATATTGTACTTGTGACTGGGCAAATGCACACTTTTCTAATTTTACGCTCAAATAAGCTCCTTTTAATCTTTGCAAAACATCCCTCAGACTTTCTGCATGTTCTTTTATCGTTTAAAGAAAATAATAATGTCATCTAAATACACCAAGCATGTTGTAGGTTTCAACCCACGCAGCAGCAAATCTGCAAATCTTTGAAAAGTAGCGGGGGCGTTTCTCAAACCAAATGGCATTCTTACAACTTCATACAATCCTGTAGGTACAACAAAAGCAGTTTTATGGCGGTCCTGGGGTGCAACAGGGATCTGACGGTACCCAGAACACAAATCAAGGGCAGTAAAATACTTACAGTTGCGCAATCGGTCTAATGTCTCATCAATGCGCAGTAACAGGTACGTGTCTGGTGTGGTTACCCAATTTACTGACCGCATATTGACACATAGGTGATAGGCTTTCTCCCCATTTACTGATTTCTTTGGTATAACGACCACAAGAGACACCCACACACTTGAGGAGGGTTGTATGATTCCTGCAGCTAATTGCTGCTGAATCATATCTTCAACTACAGACTGCAAATGGTATTGTATACTGTAAGGTTTTTGTGGAATTGGCAGAGCTTCTACAGTTGGAATTTTGTGCTGAACCAAATTCGTAGCCAGTAGAAACTGCCTCTCTTCAAACAACCACGAAAATTTCTCTAATACTGGCTGCAACATCCTTTTCTCTTCCCTGTTTAAATGACCTAACTTCTCTGCTAACTGACTCCTTAACGTCGACGCGACATTGCGCACTTCTCTAACAGAACATTTCTTTCTTCTCCTACCTTTTTTTACTTCACTGCTTCTCAGCTCCTCCTATTTCCTCAAACATTTCCTCTCCATTGGCAACAATAGTACCCTTTGGTATTACAACACCTTTTACACCAAAAATATCTATACTTACTGGTATCACAAAACCCTTCTGTTTCCTTTCTGGTCAGCAGATACTTCTCTATATATGTAGTGACTGGTGATATAAAACATCATTCTGGGTGAGCAGGTCAACCAAAATGTCTGTCTTAGGCTATTTTTTTATTTTTGACATCTATCCAGAGAATTTTTCCACTTCTGCCTTTTATCTTTGGAGGGTCAGTGGTTTTTATCGCCCACATCTGCCGTTTTATGGGAGACTGTGAATGGTGCCTTTCACAGCTCCCTTGCATCTGACAGGGGTGCCCACTGCCAAATTGGTGAATTGCTTCACCGAACTGCACAGTTCGCATTTGATAATCCACTATCCCCTGATAATGGTGCAGGAAGTCATTTCCTAGTATGATGTCAAATTCACCCTTCTTTAGCCTTACTACTTCCATCCTCTGACTATATTTACCCTCATCTATTTGCAGATTCACTACACACAAACCCGTAGGGACAATTAATTCCTCTCCAGGGCCACTGATATGGAATCGGGGTGGCTGTAACACCCTTTGATCATTTTTCTCCACAAGAGCACCAGTATCAACTAAAATTCTAACTATTTTGTTCCCGAGTATGGGAACTAGGCTAACGTGTTCCACCTCTTTACATTTTCTAGTCTTCAGCAGGTGTATTATTTTTGTCGGGGGCGCGGGTGGGTGGCGGAACCTTCCCCCCACGCGCTTCCCTGATTCGACCCCACATTGCGGAGGTGGCCGCAAATCTGATTAGAAAATAGTGGCTTTGTGGGACAAACATAATTAGCAAGGCCTACTCTCTGGCAAATAGTGGAATATGGCGCCCAACATCACACTGTCGTATGTTTGGGTCTCCCACAATGCTGGCAAAATACTTCCCTTGCTGGAACCGGTACTGGGTCCAGCGGGCGCAGTGTGGCAGCACAAAAGCATAATTCCTCTTTGTGTACAATGGCTAAATGAACAGCTTCAAATAGAGAAGTGGGGGACGCTGCTTTGAGTTCTCCTCTGATGCGGGGGCCATATCGCGAACAAATGCATCAATTGCACACGCTTCCGCCTCTGAGTGCAAAATTCTATTTTCACTGGCATTTTCTCCTAGCTTGTAGGTATGACAAGTATGGCTCATAGGCGATCTGCAAAGGCTTCAAAATCCTCATTAGGCTTTTGTCTAATGGTTGATAATTGATCTCTGTAATATCCAGTACCTCTGATATCGGAATAACGCGTAGTCAATCCGTGGGCCAATACTTCAAAATCGTGCGTGTCATGTAATTCGTCCACCATTTCTATAAACATTCGTGATTCCCCTGTCAACTTCTGTCTGGCTACATCGACCAATAGATCATCCGGCCAGGCATATGTGCGACCCACATCACGAATATTTTGTAGGAACATAGCCACATTTTCGTGGGACTTCCCAGAGAAGGTGAGGATGAAATCAGCCGCAGGAAAATTGCTTACAATTGCAATGTTAGCAGAAATTGTGGCATTTGCATTAGTGACAGAACTGGTGTTAGTTGCCACTGTTTGAGCATTTGTTACAGGGGTGGAGCTAGCCACAAGTAGGGAAGTTCACACACTAGCTTCCAGCATCTGTTTCAACACGCGGTTTTGTTCACGTAGCTCCTGGTTTTGTGCGAATAATTGGTGCATTTGTGCATTTATGGCCTCAAGCAGGTCTTGCGAGGCAGCTGCCTTTGTGGGAGTATCCCGTTCCATCGCTCATGTTCCCATCGGCACGTTTACAAATTTAAGGAATGCTAGTGACAAAAAATTATTGTTACAGAAAGGGATGGCCACAAAGTTTCCTAGTCCAGTGGTGGATGATCGACGAAGTTAATGTTGAAAAAATTGCAGTGATTTACATAGTAATGGAGTCAGTGCAACAGATTGGTGGCGGAAGTGGCAGCAGCGTGATGGAGTGGCAGCGGCGGATGGTGTGCCGGCAGGCAGCGGCAATGACCAGACCCTCGGGCGACGGCAAATGTGTTGGTGGCGGACAGTGCTGGTTTGATGGTTCACGATGGTGGCAGGACCCTGGCGCGTCGGCAACAGTGGTGGGCAATAGTGGGCGGTGCAGCGGCGTGCTGGTGATGGCTGTCGTGGCGACAGATGACGGCAGCCTGGCCGGTCATGCAGCACAGGACCTTCGCACTCAGGCAACGGCTAGTGCGGTGGTGTCTGGCTGACGTGGCTGACTAGCGTGGGCTGCCTCACTGCAGTGCGCGCCCTGTGTGTGTTTACTGGTGCAGCCATGCCTGCATGGAGCAAACGTAGCAGTCGGTTGGCACATTCCATGCACAAAGTGCAAGGCGTCTTGCCAGAAATAATTTAGTGTAGCAACAAAGTCACTACGGGAACGCATCCACTCTTCTGACACCAGCTGTACAGGATGGGTGGTTGGGAAGGCGGTGGGCATTATGGAATGAGCAGGACAAAATTTTGATAAAGGGCATTTATTGGCGAAAACATGTTCAAAAGGGGTCACATAGCCAGGCCTAGGAAGGCGAGTGTGAACCAGAGCGTAGAGTTTGGCGAAACATAGATCGCGAAGCTAACAAAAGTTGGCGTGTGCCAATCGGGCCAGTCGGAGCGGCATGCTGGCTGTGAAAACTAAGTCCCCACTGCCTCAGCACCAGGAGATGTGGGAGATGTTCACTGTTACAGGGCACACGCCGAGGAGAGTGGGAAGACAAGAGAGTGGGCCCTACGACGGGTGGCTGGGTATATTCGATGCACCATGCTGCTTCCTCTGCCCTGATTGGTCAGGACCGAGAAACCTGCAGGGGCATCAATGGAACTTTCCAGAGTTTTGCCTGCTAAGTGACACCTGGGGTGGAATTACCTCACAAGCACATGAGGGAGGCACGTGATCAAGGTGCCCTTCCTCGGTGTTGGCTTCCTGTTACTACACTGTGGGACGAAAGAATTTACAGGCAGCTAACACTGCCGGCTGTGGCTTGGTCGTAATGGAAAAATGAAGTTCCCGTCTGAAAGCTCATATAATAAAGTAAAATCCCCTACTGTCTGGCTCATCCTTTACAGTGGGTTACCTGAGATTGAGGCAAAGATAATTATGGATGCAGAGGATGTGTAGTAATGGTAATGCCCATGCACACATTTCAGAGAAACTGGTGATGGAGGGAATGATCCAAATATCTTGGGTTGTGAAGCAGCCATTGAAATTGAGCATGTTGTGCTCAGCTGCATGTTGTGCCACTGGGTGGCCAGCTTTGTTCTTGATAACAATTTGATGATGGTCATTCATCCTGGTGGACAGTGGTTGGTAATCATATTAGTATAAAGGCTGTTCAGTTTTTGCAGCAGAGTTGTTATATCATATGGCTGCTATCAAAGGTATTTCTGATGGGGTAGGACAATCCTATGGCAGGGCTTGAACAGGAGATACTGAGTGGTTGGATTTGGTGGATATTGCACCTTCGTCTGTCATTAGGATGTGATTGCTATGGCAAGAGGATAAGGTGGAATTGGCATAGGGAGGGACTAGGATGTTGTGAAGGTTGGATGGGTGAAGGAACACCACCTTAAGAGATCTGGAAGAATCTTGAGTAGGACATATCTAATTTCAGGGCAGGATGAGAGATAATCAAAGCCCTGATGCAGGATATGGTTCAGTTGTTCCAGTTGAATGTAATATTGCATGTTCATGGGGTGCCCATTTGTAGCTGATTCTTGAGGATGGTGGCAGTGCCCTCCTTATCACCCAATATCCATCACCAGATGTTTGATTATCTTTCATACTGGCCTGAAATGAGGGACATGCTACCCAAGATACTGGAGTGGTGTTCCATCACCTTCCCAACCTACACAATATCGTAGTCCATCCCTATGCCATTCCCACTCCCAACCCCTTGCCAAAGGGATTATATCATTGTGGCAGACTGAGGTGCAAGACCTGTGAAAGGAGCCATGTAATATACCAACTCCATTGCAAGCACTGCAGAGCCTTTCATTTTGGTATGACTACCAGACAACTGTCCACCAGGATTAATGGCCACTGGAAAACTGTTGTCAGGAACAAAGTTGACCACCTGGTGGCACAACATACAGCTGAGCACAATATGCTCAAGTCCAGTGCCTGCTTGACAAACTGAGTCATCTGGATTCTTCCCTCCACTACCAGCTTCTCTGAATTGCACAGATGAGAGTTATCCTTACGACACATCCTCCACTCCAATAATCATCCTGGTGCAATTTTAGGTAACCCGTGGTCCCCACACCCTCCACCCAACAGCTTCCACTTTCTCCATCATGTCCCCCCTTTCCCAATTCATGTCCCCATGATACCTCTAGTGTGTGCTGCTTCCCACTGGCCATTACATCCCTCCCTCCTGCATTCGTAACCAGAAAACCAGCTGCCTCTCTCCCAGCTGCTGGCCGCCCACAACCAGATCCTCTCCCTGCCTCTGACCTCCCTCTCCCTTTAGCCACCTCCCCCCGCACTTGATATTACCTCGCCCCAACATCCCACAACCAGTCCACCTGCCTCAAATAGCAATGACCCTGTCAATCTAGCTATCATCGTGTAGAGACATAGACTTGTGTATGGGTGTTAGTGAAGGTTTGTGTGTTTGTAGAAGATTAGATAATATATTTATACAAGTTTTATGAGGTTCACCTGCATGTGTATTACTTACATGTCTTTTTGGCCTGATGCAATGATACACAGTGCGTTTATGGTAGATGCTCATAATTACTTGGCTGTTACATTTGTAATATAATAAAGATTAGTAAATGATATGTTAAAAAATAAATGTGTTATGTGGATTGACCATTAAGATAGTTAACAATTAATATTTACAACTTCAAGAGAGATCCATTAAAACAGGTAAGCCACCATGTTTGAGAAATAGGATCCTAACAATAAGCAAGGGGAACAGTCCTGCACAACATGTGACTGTGATGTCAGTACTTGTTCTTTCCATCCAAGTGACATTTGCACAAAGGATGGGCATAGAGCAAGAGTTTGTAAGTTCACTTACCTGTCTGAATGTGTGCCTGGTAAATTTTCTTTGTCTTCATTTTCCATAGGTCCACTTATTGATTGTTAGAAGCTTTTTGTAAATATTAAATAATATAACATTAAGGTTAGTTAAGATTAGATACATATCTGATCATAGTTCTTTTTATGATGATCAGCTTTTGTATAGTAAAATTCATAGTTGTAAGAATAAATGTCAGTAAACCACTGTTATGAGAAAACTTATACTTAATTATCCTTCTACACTGAAAAGGACATGCAAAATTTACCCTTATGTAGCTCTGGATTGTGGTTAGTGGTCTCTTTCGTACAATTGCCTACATATACCAATAACTGTTTGCCACTTCCGTGCTGATGTGTAACTGAAACTAAGGTTCAGTCAGAGCAATATAATGTGGCTTCTTTCATAATTTGTATGTGCATACCATTATTAAACGTTACTGTGTGTACCCTATTCTTGATAGAGTGCTAGGCCTGTGTGGCAATTTTTTCTAGTAATTGTTTAATAACAGTGTCCGGCTAGAAACCTCATCTGTGCTCTTCACATATGTTAAGTGGATCTTAAGACTCAAATGATAAACTGATGTCTGTGCTCTCTGGTATCTTCATGTAAACACATGAAGAAACATTAAAAACAGACTAAAAGCCAATGCGGTATCTTGCTTCCTCAGTACCACCATATCTACCTCAAGATCCTGGAATCTGAGTCACTTTGTATTGCCTCCAACTACAGAGACCTGAAAAATCTCAGCTTGATGCCATTGCCATCTGACACCATACATAGCCAGTTTGGCAGAGATGGATGGTGTAAAATTCCATAGTACCTGCAATGGGACTATGAGATTCAAAGTAAGTATGTTGTGACCCATGTTGGTTTACATCAAATAAACAAGTGTCAGATGTGGAGTCCAGACATCTATGCCTGGCTGCATACCTTAAATAAGAACTAAGGTGCTTTAGAGTATGAAAGACATATTTTTCTCTCAGGAGATCTAGCAGGCCACATCTCAGGTTTCAAGTGCCAGATTAGTTTTCTGTGCTCATTGGTGTGATTATATAAACACATGAAGAAGTACTAAAGGCAGTCATAAAGGGCTCCAAGATTCTCTTTTCCTTATGAAAACCATCATAGCTACCTCCTCAGTCTGAGATTTGAATCATTTTCCTTCCAACCACAGAGACCTAAGAAACCTCAGCTTGACTCTCATCACCATTTCACCCCCATACATAGTCACTCATGTGCCAGAGATGGATGACCTAAAATCCCATGTCACCTGCAGTCTGATTGTGAGATTTAAGTAAGCACATCATGATCAACATCGAGTCACAACATATAAACTAGTGTCAGAAGTTAGGGATGAATCAGCTTGAACTCTCAAGGCAGATGAGGTACAATGAACAGGCTGAGCATTGCTTTTTATTATTCAATGGGAACAAATCAAGAAGAAGGAGAAAAGAGGATGAAACTGGCAGACTGTCTGCTGTCCCATGTTGCAGAATTATTAGACAGCTGCTAGCGGCCCACTGCAGTACACAGCGGAAACATGGTCACAGCAGTACGTCCACTTAGGTCATGGGAGACAACACCTGATGAAGTGGCATGAATGTGCTGACAATACCATATTCCAACGTTATGCATTCATGCACCATCAATGCAGAGCCATCTGTTGGACCAATGAATGTGGTGAGTGAATCACAACATAGCATTGTAGTGGGGTCTACAGCTCTGAGAAAGGACGAAAAATACCCTAATCTGAAACTAGAGGATAGTAAGCCCGTGCCATGCAGATAGTCTTATCTGACATGTTTAAGCTAATTCACAAAGTGTCTGATGGGAACAAAGATGAAATCAGAGAATTTGTAAACAATTGAGACATAATATTTGAACTAATACCAAGCCATAGTTGTAGAGTGTAATTAAAATTTGTTAAAAGTAGGATTACAGGAGTAGCAGAAATTAAGCTGCTCACATAGGATTTGACCATGAGTTGGACAAATGGGAAGGGAATGTTATTGGAAAACTATGAGTCAAAACATACTGTGAATTATCATGTGTGTCTTTTATTCTCTAACAGACAGAGTACTGTCAAAATTATGGCTGAATGGGCAAGTTGCATTGATACATTGCAGCACCAATTCCAAGAAGCTACTCAGGGAGTAATGAGGGAAGCAGACATTCCAGGAAGAGAAGATCTAATTGGGAAGCAGGTCCAATCAGTATTCATACAGGAAATCAAAGATGAAACTATTAAAACAGTTGAGAGAACAAGAGGCAAGAATTTAACATCAGTCCAATCAAAGCATCTAGCATTAACAGAAGAAGCCTTTAATGCCTCTTGTAAGAAAAGTTCAGTGAATACAGCCACTTGGAAGGTTATTTTTTAAGTTAAGAGGGGAGACCAGCACACAAGGAATTTCACTGCCAGGAGATATGTCAGGAAAATAGGCACAGTGAAGTCAAGTTGTAGGGGAGCAGAGAAACAGATACCCAATCCTCTGTCACAGCTGAGAATGATAGAGGAAACAGTATATAGAGGTCACCACAGGGAAACTGGAAGAATGTGACCTACTGTATAACAGCAGTTCAATCTTCAAGGACATTCAGAACTGTGTGACAAAGCAATAACCATGACAAATTACGTTTGTGAAGAACCAGGATACTTAGCCTGATGGTGTAATGCCAATGCTAGGCCAGCAAGTAGAATACTCTGAAAACAGATAATGAAAGAATGGCATGAATATGCCATCAGTCTGTTCCAGTAAACTGCACTCAGTAGACTGCTAGGGCAAGAATGACTTCACAAACATAAAATATATGTAGGGGCATTTGGAAACTACGGGTTTCATAGTAGATAGTGTAGCTCAAGTTAGTTTAATGAAGGAATCAGCACTGAAGGATATTATGGGCAGTAACGCTGCAGAAAGAATAAAATTTAAAGGCAGCATGAAAGAAGTAATGGAGACACATTGACATGCAGTGTTAACATTGATAAAAGATAATGCTGATGATGGTCATAATGATAATAATGATGATGATGATGATGATGATGATGATGCATGTGTGTTGTGTGTGTCTGTGTGTGTGTGTGTGTGTGTGTGCCACATAACTTCTATATAGCACAGGTTAAGTTAGATGTCTCATATGAAGGAATCTTAGGTAGAGGGTTCTACAAGAGTTTTAAAAATCAAAAAGGTGCTATCTATGGCTCAAGGGCAGACCACTGCAATTACAGACAGATCAGGAGCTGAACTATTGGATCTTGCAGACCAGAATAGAGCTGTGAGGAGAGTAGCATTTTCCCAAGCAATGCACATTGGACAGTCGAGATAGATGGACTGTGAGGTCAAATGCAAGAGCAAAAGCATCAGTATAAATCAAGGTAGAATCAGGAGCAGTACTGAGTGGGAGGAGGGATCTCTGGAGCACAGAACTGGAAGTAATGAGAATCACAGGATGCTGTATCTTTGGGTGATGAGGAACAAAGCAGGGCAGCTGACAGGAGGGAAAGAATGCTGGTGTGATCTTGTGGCAATAGGACCATGAGAGGAAAAGAATTCAAGGATTAAGGTGCTGACCACAGACAACAATGGAGAGGTACTAGTCGCAAATGGGTGTGTATTTGCCTGCAGCATTGGTGACTGAGCAGAGAAACACTTGTGTCATGAGTATTTTGAATATCATAGAAGAAAATCTTCTGTTGGGACGCCACAATGTGAAGGTAGGTACAGTACCTGAGGTGGAAGAATTTAAATGACAACAACATTAGTACTGTATATCTGCTACACCATGCTGACAAGATTTCAGATAGCTTAGGAAATGTCAAATACTTCACCACTTTAGATTGTGAAAGATACTGTTGAATGAGGAGATAGAGAAAAAGGAACCTTTTCTACTCCAGAAAGACATTATGAATAAAACATATTACCAATTGTAATAGCAGATAATGGAGTCATTTTTCAGAGACTGATGAGCACAATTCTACCAGACTTCAAGGACACAGAATGTTCATATATTTAGATAATGTAGTTGTGTTGGGGTCTATGTTAGAAGAACAGAAAGCCAGAGAAAGAAAAATATTGAGGAGGTTCTGATTGCATAACCAAAAATGGTAGGTTGACAAGTGTGAGTTGCTACAGAAGGAAGTGACTTACTTAGGGCACATAATTATAACAGAAGGAACTCTCAGAAGATGAGTGAAACAGAAAATATTTCAGGCCTCTACTCTGAAACCGTCAAAGAGCCTTTACTGACAGCTTGTCGAAGACTCCAGTCAAATAGTGAAAACATTACACGATGAATTACTGAAGCAGGGAGCAAACTATGAGTGGTCAACATAACAGGAAGCAGCTTTTCAAGAATTAAAAGAAAGAATAACTAGCCCTACATCTTACAGCATCCCTTTTTTACAATGCTGTTCATAATCACAACAGATGCCGGCAAGGAAGTGATCAATGCCTAACTGACTCAGGGAGAATTAGGACAGGATTGTGTGCAGTTGGCTGTGGTACAGTTGAGTGTGAACTCTTAGCCATAGTGTGGGCAGTGAAGCACTACTGACCTTACATGTACATAAGGGAATTTATGATATGTACTAATCACAAATCCTTGAAATGGTTAGCACATATAATTGATCCATCATTGAGACTAATGAAGTTTTGAAGTGAACTGACACAATACAGTTTTGAGATTAGATACAAGAAATCACAAAACACAGTAGCAGGTGGATTTTTATACATGCTATAAGACTTGGCTGCAGCCAATAGGAGTGTGGAAGAGGTCAACAAGGAACAAAAGACAGCTGCAATCAATGGTTAGTAAAGGGGAGAAATTAGATATTTTTTAGCTATATCGTGAAACACTGGCAGATGACATCAAGGACCAGACACAAATACAATCATCTTAAAAGATTTATGTTATGGAGAAATATGAAAAAAGACATAGAAGAGTATATTCAGAGTTGTGAGAGTTCTCAGAAAGATAATATGAGGCAGAATAAGATCAAGATGCACTTAATACTGAGTAAAATACCTAACAAGGTATTCATTCATTGAGACATCAATGTGGTTGGCCCACTTAAGACAACAGGAAAGAGAATAGATACATCATAATGTTTCAGGATCTCTTCACAAAATTCATTGTAGCAGAGCACATAGCACAACACGATGCACACGCAATAGCATGAGTCTTAGTATAGAAGATTGTGTGCAATTGTGGAATACCATCAGTATTACTGAGTAAGCAAGGGACAAACTTCCTAAGTGACATTCTAAAGAGAGAATGTCATTTACTGAAGACCAAGAAAATTCAATTTTATACATACCACCCACACAGGAATGGAGCACTCAAATGAATGCATTGAAAGCTAACAGAATATCTGCATATCATATGGGAACAAACCAGAAAAACTGGGATGAATGGGTGCATTTTGCCAATTTTATCTATAACTTCACACCACATTCATCATCTGGATTCACCCCATCACACCCATTTTTTATAAGGGTATGCAAGAGTCGCAGGAGCTACAGTGGGCTGTAATTGGAAACCACACATTCCCATCTATGAATTAGCAATCACCGCCATCTTCATAGCCATAGGACTAATACTGAGATATATCAAACACAGCATACAGTACAGAAAGTTGCAAGAAGAGAAGATTTATGATCATGTGCTTGTGTATTGTGATGCAGTTCATTGCAAAATCTCACAGTACTACTATGATGATTACATAACATAACTTAACAAGGGATGCACCACATGCATCAGATGCCAAGGTTATTTTAATCAGGAATGTAAGGAAAAGACTAAGGGAAACTATGATCACATGCAAAATTGAGGCAAGAGACAGATTTTCATTACTGATGAATGTTTGAAATAAGGATGACAAAGAAATATTAAGCCCCTGGTGAGAGACTCTTCTGGTTGTGAGGATCTGAGGACCAAATGTAGTGCTCCAATTTATGAATAATTAGTTAATAATGGTACATGCAAAACAGATTAAAGGAACTCTTTTAATTTAGTACATGGAAGGCTGTGATAAGATCAAGTTGGTGAGTTCCAATATATAAGGAGGAAGAACAGGCTAAATTCTACCTTCAACCAATTAAAGAGGGTCTTATGTACTGGAATACCTAGAATATAGATGACAGTGTCATTGAGATAGTCCTTGGAGGGCAAGCTGATCCCCAATCAGTTTGCCGCTATTAGCCTAACCCTGACAGCAGTAGCAAACAGGAGAGATATGGCAGCATATGTATGACATAGAAAATAATTTATGATAACAGAAAAATGTTTCATAGACCAAGAGATCTAAATCAAGAACATACATTTCTGTCAATGTGGGAAAATCACCACTACTCTCATTAACACAAAAGTAATTCTTACAAGGGAACCTCCCCATCGCACCCCCTCAGATTTAGTTACAAGTTGGCACAGTGGATAGGCCTTGAAAAACTGAACACAGATCAATCGAGAAAAGGGAAGAAGTTGTGTGGAACTATGAAAAAAATAAGCAAAATATACAAACTGAGTAGTCCATGCGAAAGGTAGGCAATGTAAAGGAGAATCTGAGCTTACGAGCGCCGTGGTCCCGTGGTTAGTGTAAGCAGCTGCAGAATGAGAGGTCTTTGGTTCAAGTCTTCTCTCGAGTGAAAATTTTAATTTTTTATTTTCAGACAATTATCAAAAGTTCAGGCACTCACACATAATCAACTTCACTCTCCAAAATTCCAGGACATGTTCAGATTTGCTTGGACATAAGCAGGATTTGACGGTCTACACACAGAAACATTTGAAAACGTAAAAAACATATGTTTTGACAGAGCACAGGGAAAACTGAGCGACTGTGAAACTGTTGCATTCATTTATTGCAGTTTATGTGACAAACTCTTATGTTTTCATCACTTTTTTGGGAGTGATTATCACATCCACAAGAAAACCTAAATCGGGCAAGGTAGAAGAATCTTTTTACCCATTCGCCAAGTGTGCAAGTTAGGTGTTTTCCTGTGGAGGAATCGGTTGACCTATGACCTTGCGATCAAATGTTTTTGGTTCCCATTGGAGAGGCACGTCCTTTCATCTACTAATCACACGGTTTTGCGGTGCGGTCGCAAAACACAGACACTAAACTTATTACAGTGAGCAGAGACGTCAATGAGTGAACGAACAGATCGTAACTTTGCGAAAATAAAGAAAGTAAAATATTCACTCAAGGGAAGACTCGAACCAAGGACCTCTGATTCCGCAGCTGCTCACGCTAACCACGGGACCACAGCGCTCCTCAGCTCACATTCTCCTTGATGTTGCCTATGTTGCGCATGGACTACTCAGTTTGTATATTTTGCTTATTTTTTCATAGTTCCACACAACTTCTTCCTATTTTCTCAATTGATCTGTGTTCAGTTTTTCAAGGCCTATCCACTGTGTCAACTTATAACTAAATCTGAGGGGGGTGCGATGGGGAGGTTCCCTTGTTAGATATATCAAACACAGCAACCTGTGCAAGAAGCTCCGAGATGAGAAGTGTTATGATCATGTGCGCATTAATTGTGATCTGGCTCTTAGGAAAATCTTGCAAGAAGTGTACCCCCTAAGTGAATTTCTCCCTTTCCCCAGTGTTTCACCACCAGAGACATAGAACTTCAGATGAAAAAAAGGGAAAAGATGTGATTACCTATTTGTGTCTCAGCAATGTGTTAATAGATAAACCTGTAGACTACATTTATATTTTTGAGTGAAATTGAGAGAAACATTCTGCTGGGATGGGAAGCGTAATGACCAAGTCATTAAGGTTTCCAGAAAAATACTAGTAACAAGCCTTGTGCCTTAGAGTGAGATTAAGATTGCCAATGACTTTCGCAAGTTAGTTATGTGTTCATATGTGTTAAGAAATTGTCAGACCACGAAACCAGCCGTGACTGACCATAGTATAAAATCTGGCCACACTATGGCTTACAACTACACAAAGATATGTAGGCAATCTTCCTCCTATTGTGACTGCATGGTTGAAGCAGTCTGTATATTAGGGCCTAAGTTGGTCTAATTAATAAAAATAGCAGTGTTGAATTCAGCCTGTTTTGGAACCCTGCCTTGAGCCTAGAAAAAGAAAAACATTTCTACACAGTGAGATCCACTCCCAGCAGTGATAGAATGGACAATGGATACCAGTTCTTGGAGCTGGGCACTGTTACCCCTCCACTGCCACCATCCAACACAGCAGCTGCATACATAGCAATAGAATAAGAGTGATAGAGTTGGTAATGGCCAACATTTGTAGGGTGCTGACAGGAGGCAGATGAAAATGAGTCTGTTTGCTAAAATATTGTGGATTCATTAAGGCATGACCTACCCAGACCAGAGAATTTCACAGTATTGCCAGTAACCTGTGGCATATTTGATAACAGAGTAGAATCCTGGTTCAGGCACAAGTTCAAATGGTTCAAATGGCTCTGAGCACTATGGGACTTAACATCTATGGTCATCAGTCCCCTAGAACTTAGAACTACTTAAACTGAACTAACCTAAGGGCATCACACAACACCCAGTCATCACGAGGCATAGAAAATCCCTGACCCCGCCGGGAATCGAACCCGGGCGCGGGAAGTCAGGCACAAGTGTTTCATGGTACAAGGTTCTGCACACATTTTTTCCCGTTATGCATATTACCGAATTAACGTAACAACACCATCAATTGCAGTTGCAGTGGGTATTAGATAATTGAGATTGGAGTTTGGATCAATGGAAACAACCTGCCTGATTAGATGAATAACATTTTCCGTTGCACCAGCTTGATAACTGCGTCCAGAATAGACCATCATCCAGATGAGTGGCTGCTCAAAACATGCACCATCCCACGATTGCAGACTGACTGGACCAGTAATATGCTGTTTGGAACATTAACTTGTGATTCCATGGGACCTGTGATAATAACTGGAAGCACCATGAGAACTGTGGGATATGTGAACACTACTGTGGACCACTGGCATCCTTCTTGCTTGATGTCTTTCCTGATGGCTGTGATATACTATTGCAAGGTAACTGGCCATGTTACAAGACCAGTAGAGTTTGATGATCATGATACTGAACTCACATTTAATTTTTGGCCATGACATTTGCCTGATCTGAAACCAATGAAAGACATCATCAATCCTATCATGTGCCAGCTCTGCATCCATGAATGATTGGCCTGTAATTCATGGAAACTGCATGATGAGTGCATAGACTTCTGGTTTTACCTACCTTCAGAAACCTACCAAGGGCTTGTCAAATCCATGTTACACAGAACTGCTGCTGAATAGCATTCTAAAGATGGACATGTTAATAAGCCAAAGGGCATAATGTTTTTGCTCGTCAGAGTATATCAGAATGGCTGGATGGATATTATAGCCGCTATCTTCCCAAATATAAGACCAGTCTGTTTAAAACCTGATTCAGTTTATGTCTATTGTACAGGTATGTGTTTTTCTTATTTTCTTGCAAGAAAGTTACATTAATTTCTGAGCACTAGTCACTGCACACACTATACACACATCATTTCATCCTTTAAAAATCTGTTGCAACATATTGTGGGTTTTTCAGCACTAATAACTGCACACACACACACGCACACACACACACACACACACACACACACACACACACACACACACACTACTGACTGGCAACAGATGTTGATAATGTTTGATTTGCATTTTGTATACTACAAGTTTTCATTTAAAACTAAAAAAACTAAACTCCTCCCATACAGGCCATGAATGCCCAAAGGTATCGACTGGCTGCTGTGTCATCCTCAGCCCACAGGTGTCACTGTGTCACTGGATGCGGATGTGGAGGGGCATGTGGTAAGCACACTGCTCTCCTGGCCGTATGTCAGTTTCTGAGACCGGAGCCAATAGGCCTCAATCAAGTAGCTCCTCAGTTTGCCTCACAGGGGCTGAGTGCACCTCGCTTGCCTACAGCACTCGGCAGACCGGATGGTCACCCATCCAAGTGCTAGCCCAGACTGCACTTAACTTCGGTGATCTGACTGGAAACGGTGTTACCACTATGGCAAGGCCGTTGGCTAACAAGTTTCCATTTAGTTGCCTGAACGATTGAGTCACCACCCCTCCATAATGAGTGAAACGTTGAGATCAGAAAGAGGATAAGATGTTTGTCTAAGATATTGCAGAGTTTTGATGTAAAGTTAAAAAAAAAAAAAAAAAAAAAAAAAGGAAAAGGCTTACACTGCAAATCTGTATTTTGAAATGATGTACAAGTTGTATAGTGATGTTGCACTGTAATATTGCAAGAGTAACATATCACGAAACACTGGCTGATCTAGCCCACCACCGATGTGGTTAGAGGATTGTATTTTGTCACTAAATTAATTCCCAATATATGCGGTAATGTTCATGTGAAGTGGGGAAGTGAGGAATATGCCAGTTGCAGGAGTGCTGCACATGTTTGAAGGATACTCAGTGTTAAAAGTTTTCATAGCAAACACTGCAGAGTGTCACATGTCCAACAAGTCTTTTCGGTATTCTATGCATCAGTTGCAATTACTGTAATAGCAATGACCATACTCGCATTTTCCTGAGGGCAGTTTATGAGACTTACAGAAAATCTCGCATGTACACTGGTGTCCAAAATGAAAGCACCAAACTTAAATTTTGCAAGTCTGCATTTATTTTGCCACAAAACAGTATAAACAGGTGAAAGTAAAGAAGAAACAATGTAAAGAATAAAGAATGTAATCAAATGCAACATGCATAACGGTAGGCAAAAATGTTCTCAATTTTTTTTCAACTTAATGGATTTGCGCACACATTCTGACAACTGTTTAATTTGCTCAGTATGGGGTGTGATCACCTCTGGCACCAATACATGCTGGACGATGACAGGACATACTGTGAATGCTGTCATCAATCTCACATTGAGGCAATAACGCTCTTTTTTTCTGCACAGCTGCTCAGAAGTCTTGGAGAGTGGCTGGTGGATGCTGACGTGATGCAACCCATCTTCCTAGTGCAAGCCAAATATGTACTATGGGATTCAAATTTGGAGAGCGAACAGACCATGCCATGAGTGCAATACCTTCCATTTCCACAAAAATACATCAACCATCTGTGCTCTATGAGGTCCATGAATAAGAAGTCAAGGCCCACAGCACCTCACAAAAATGGCACATAGGGTCCCAAGATCTCCTCACAGTACTTGACGGCAGTTAAATCTTCCTTATTGATACGTTCAATTTCATGAAGAGGTGTTTGAGTGATTATCATAATCATTGCCTTCCTTGATATCGATCACTTTCCACAATGTTTCAGTCCCAAAATCATGTTCTATGTGTCCTCCAGATGTGAATCCATCAAGTATCACTGTCCAGGCCAAACTGGGAGTCATCTGTGAAAAGAACTTGGCCCACCATTCAATTGTCCAGGTGGTACGCTGATGGCTCCATTCTAGATGTTCCCTTCTGTGAAGACACGCCAGAGGTAAACAGACAGCGGGTCTCCAACAATAAAGACCACTCTGTTGAAGCTTTCTGTGCACTACTTGCCTCAATACAACACGTCCTGGGTATGATACAAGGTCAGAAGCCAGTTGCACGGCTGTACTAAGGCAGTACTGGCGAGCCCTTACAGCCAAATAACAGTCCACTCTCTCTGACATCACACGTAATCACCTCTTTCCTGGTCTCCAGGATAAAGTTTCAATCTCTATAAACTGTTGCCTCATCCAGGAAACAACAGAACGATTCACATTAAGCCATCAGTCCACATCAGTTACCACTCTTTCCTATGGCCCTCCATAACAGAGCACCTGTAGACGTCTTCTCTGTGCCATACTGAACCGTATGTGACTGTGTACGCATCGACTGTCGATGTGACACTACACTGCAAACACTACCGCACTTGATAAGTGCCCTGCTGTCATTACTAGCATGGTTGTCTGTTGATCGGAATGCCATTTTCTGTGTAGAACACGATTGTAACAACATGCGTTGACAGTTTGTATGATCATGCTATAAATTAGACACAGGAGGGGAAATAGCAGTTTGTTGCTTTAATTTTAGACACCAGTGTACTAATCATTTTAGGATGGGGAAGTAGGAGTTTGTTGCCAGTCAACTAATAATATTGTAATGATTATTTTCTTCAGAGATAGTAGTCAGGTGCCATCATTCAATACGGTAGTGCTACCTGGCAGAAAATGAGAGCACCCACGATAGTTTTAAAAGCTTGATGGTTGAGGGAGAAGGGGGAGTATGATTCTGATTGGCCCAGAGAAAGGAGGGTGGTGGGGTGGGATGTGCTTGATCCTTAAACTATTAACAATGGTTATCTGCAAAGGAATCCACAGATTCCCTCTGGTGAGCATGTATGTTCCTGCGAGTTACGACTGGTTTGCATAGGTGCACCGCAGAGGAATGGTAGAGGGGAGGGGAAGGGGTACTTGGCCTAAGTGGTGTGTCATCTGCCTGCTACTAGATTGTAGATGAGCAAATTTCTCAATCACACATGGGGAGATGGTCTGGTGTAGAATCAGGAAGACGTGTGGACCTCTCCCATTTGCGGCCTAGTGGCCATGATTGACTGAGGAGTTCCATACGCAACCAGCATCTCACTTATCTCATTTGACATCACAATCCTGGGGAGAGTTTCCCATTATCTAAGTGTGTATTTGTATCAGTCTTTGATATTTCTGCCAACAGCAGGGATCTGTTTGCTGTTATTACTGCAAGCAGGAGATCCCTCATTCATAGTTGATGTAGCAGCATTGTCAGGCACCACACTGGAGAGGATTTTACCACAGTTTTTCGGCAACTGGAGGGTAGTGTGTGTGTGATCATACTCCAAGCATTGGTGTTTATGATTACACAACCACACATGTGAGTCTGGGGGGCGGTTGACCATGATGGTGACATGGTTTTTGGTGGGTTGTTTTCAGTTAAGTATTGACTATCTCTGGAGCCGTAGTTTGTATCACAGTGCAACAAATTCAGTATCTTTGGAACGAGCAATCAAAATTTTATTATGACATCAGGCTATCTATTAATGTGTTGGAGTTTAGCAATTGTGGTGCAGTATTTCTTACACATAAAATACCTTTGGTTAGAAATCGATAGTGCTTATAGAATTTACTACGACATTATTTCTAACACTATGACTTCTCTCTGCCTCTCTCTCTCTCTCTCTCTCTCTCTCTCACACACACACACACACACACACACATACACACACACGCACATACACACACACACACACACACACACACACACACACACACGCTAGTAATGGAATGGTGGCTTAGCAATGATACATAAATCAGGACAATGTGGCATGGTTATCGTCTGAGACCATCATGACATTGATACGATGTTGATGAGATGTCATGGCACACATGATGCAATGTTGGGTTAGGGATGGGTGCTTCAGTAATAAAGACAACTAATTTGGGCATATAGTGCATTGCAATTCCTTAGAGGATCATGATATCAACAGAACATCAGGAACAGTGAGATGGGTCTTGCGTAACTGGACGAAATGCGTAAAATTGTAGAGAACCTGGAATGGGTGAAAAATATGTAAAACTGGGGAAAAATGGAAAATATGGAAAAGTACGCAAAAATGAGAGTACTTACAAAGCTGTGTTTGTGTGGTCTCTGCTGATGCCTCAAATGACATTATATTAAATTGCTATTAACAAACGGAA
Source organism: Schistocerca serialis cubense (assembly GCF_023864345.2). Taxonomy (NCBI): domain Eukaryota; kingdom Metazoa; phylum Arthropoda; class Insecta; order Orthoptera; family Acrididae; genus Schistocerca; species Schistocerca serialis. The sequence goes on from NC_064640.1 coordinate 532,459,991, forward strand.
CTTAAGAGAGGTGATATATTGTTACTTGTTTTAAACAAATAGACACATCCTTCCACATCTCCCTGTGCTGTCCATCTCCAGAGTGACCCCACCCACTCAAGTCTCAGTTACAAAAGATTAAGATGGTGATGGGGAGTGGAGGGGGAAGGGGGATGCTAGAGTCACTCGGTCCAGGGGAGGTGGGGAGAGAGGGAGGGGGAAGAAAGGGTTGCTGCAATGTTATTGTGTTCCAGTTGGTTCAGAGATGATTACCAACATTTTTATATCATGTGAGGCAATTGCCAAAGTGATTTGCTGGTAGTTTACCATGGGTGAGGGAGTAGGTGAAACTGAGGAGCCAAGTGTGTACTGATTAATATATCAAAACAATTTGGAGAACATTTTTAATACTTCATTTAACTCACAGAGTATTAAGGTGAGTCAAATTCTGCATATTTTTAAAACTAGTTACATAGCATGTGGACAGTTTAACTATACATTATCGGTCATGCACCATCTTGTACTTTCAAATGGAAGATGGTCTTCTACCATGAAAGACATGTCAACTATTTTCCGTGTCTAGAATATGGGATTTTCTGTTAGTTACCAATAGCTTCTATTTTCAAAATGTTTTTACTTTTAAATGGTTTCTGATAAAACTTTTTAATCTAGTTTCACTTACTGATCGTTGGAGTGTAGTACAGTAATAATGTAACACAAAGACTATTAATACAGTATTGACAATATTTTCTCGACTGCAACACTTTTAAATTTGAATAGAATATTTGTTCCTAGGTACATAACCATATTGTATCTTGGACAGGTTTTCACATTTAGAAATCCTTAGTTGTCCAGAGAAATTTAAACTTCAAAAAAATACTGCAGCACATGTAATGTTAATTTTATAACTGTAAAATGGAATAAGAAAATATATCAAACTTCTATTACATGACTTGATAGAGGCACAGTTCTAAGAAGTGTACAACACTCTCCCCAACTGTGTGTTATGCACAGTAAACTGTAACAAATGCAGGAAACTCACTGTCCTGTAAGTGAATGCAAAATTTTGGAAATTCTGCAGGTGGAATGGGCAACTATAACTTTTCAATTTCTTTTAGATTTGCCTGTTGAACGTTTGATTGTGTTTCTGCTGGGAAACCTATTCGCCAACAGCAGCTCCGTCACTGCCACAGTTCTGCAGTGCGCAAGCAGCAGCACGTCTATCATTTTGATACTTGCGTACTGGTACTTGTCATAATGCCCTCTCTTTATGTTTTGATACATAGCAAAACTGCCCATTTATGACGAAAACAAGGGATTAGAGAAAGTTGTAGTGCGCTGGCAAAAATACAGATAGGCACATTCTTTTCATTCACTGTATATTCATATTTCATGGGTTGTATAGCTAATTAGGATACCTAACACAGTGGGTCTTCTTTGGTGTCACCATTTTCCAACTTCGATATCTTGGAGGACCCAAGCAGCGCATTTCTGGGCATTTCCCCTCAAGAAAAGTTCAGTTCGCACTCACCACAGCATACTTAGCATTGTCGATGTGCTTCGATGCACTCTGTGTGTCCTGTCACACTTCCTCAAAATGGTTCAAATGGCTCTGAGCACTATGGGACTTAACGTCTGAGATCATCAGTCCCCTAGAACTTAGAACTACTTAAACCTAACTAACCTAAGGACATCACATACATTCATGCCCGAGGCAGGATTCGAACCTGCGACCATAGCGGTAGCTCGGCTCCAGACTGTAGCGCCTAGAACCGCTCAGCCACTCCGGCCGACCCTTAATTTTATAGTTTCTTCTCTTCCATCTATGGATTTTTCCTCTCAAATATTTTGCTTTAGTGTTAAGTGTAAAAATTATCCTACTGCTAGTATTAGCCAAAAATATTTTTCGACACCTGCATATTCACTTTAAAATTTGTAGCATATTCCTAAGAGATAGCATGCATCCTGTTACGGTGATATGAAAGTAAGTCATACCACACCATCACATTACCTTCATTATACAAGTAATTTGGGGTACATTTGAAAAACGGGCGCGCGTTTGGTACCGTAATGCCATTTTCACTTGGTAATGATGAAGTTACTGCTTCCAATTTATAATTTGCTTTTGCTTGGTTTCTGAAAGATCTTCACTTAATAAAACTTCGTATATATAAAGTAATTATTACTTACCAAGTAGGTATTTTCGATTCGTTTGTGGAAATGTGTTAACTACAGTGGTGCACTTAACGCCTGCCATATTCACAGGTATGGGTACCACTTACTGTATTAGATTTAAACTTCAACAGAATGCAGGAAAATAAACACATACCGGTACTGTTCACTTTTTTTTGGATTAAGGAAATTATTAAATTCATATAAATGAATCTTGAGTATCTGGGAATTGTGACACCAAGTAAGTAACATCCTATCTATCTTTAAAAGATAAGGAAAACAGTGTTCTTGCTAGTGTTCTTTTGAATATACGGTTTTCTACTCACAATGCACGGCGAAAATCTTTTTTGCTATGAACTTACGACCTTACTTGGTAAAAGGGTTAATTCGATAGCAAACACTTGACTCTAAGAGATTATTAGGCATTGATAAGGTCTGTATGATTATCAGCATTGAACTGGAACATTAAAATTGAGATTATAAACTGGTAATAGCAACTGTGTAAACTTCTTACTTTTAGTTCTCGTAATTATAGCCTACTTATTTTGAGACGATCTGAATGTAGGTAAGTATGGATAATGTCTATATTTTTTGTCACTCTCTTGAACTGATTCATAACTACCACTCAGACATACAATGGAAGTCGGCTTTTGTTATAATTTCATATTGTTTCAGTTTCAGTTTGCTAGCTGTCAATGAATTTGCAGAGGACAGCAACGTGTTTTTCGGATATCTAGCCATCGTTACTATAGTCAATCGGGGTAACTTTGTACCACTTTTTCCATTTTTTGAAAATACTGTATAAAAAAATAAATTACACATCAGAACAGATATTGTAACATTTTGCATCTATAGTCATTGAGTGCTTTGGAAAATAGAAATTTATATAATTATGCCCTATTACAGCGAAATTTCAATTTTAATACTGGTACAAAATTACACTGTCATTCAGGTTAACTTTAGACCAGTCTTTAAAAAAATCAGTATTTTCCTATATCTAATGCTCTTTGTAAAGGAAAACAGGTGTTAATAAGACATAAAAACAAGCAGTGTTAATTCACTATAGAGTGTTTATTTTGAAATTTCAATATACTGGGTGATCAGAAAGTCAGTATAAATTTGAAAACTGAATAAATCACGGAATAATGTAATAGAGAGGTACAAATTGACACACATGCTTCGAATGACATGGCGATTTTGTTAGAACTAAAAAAATACAAAAGTTCAAAAATGTCTGACAGATGGCGCTTCATCTGATCAGAATAGCAATAATTAGCATATCAAAGTAAGACACAGCAAAGATGATGTTCTGTACAGGAAATGCTCAATATGTCGACCATCATTCCTCAACAATAGCTGTAGTCGAGGAATAATGTTGTGAACAGCACTGTAAAGCATGTCCGGAGTTATGGTGAGGCATTGGCGTCGGATGTTGTCTTTCAGCATCCCTAGAGATGTTGGTCAATCACGATACACTTGCGATTTCAGGTAACCCCAAAGCCAATAACCTCACGGGCTGAGGTCTGGGGACCTGGGAGGCCAAGCATGACGAAAATGGCGGCTGAGCGCACCATCATCACCAAACGACGCACGCAAGAGATTTTTCACGCGTCTGGCCATATGGGGTGGAGTGTCATACTGCATAAACATCATATGTCCCAGCAGGTGTTTATCAGCCAGGCTGGGGATAATACGATTCTGTAACATATCGGCCTACCTCTCACCCATCACGGTAGCAGTTACAAAACCAGAATCACGCATTTCCTCGAAGAAAAAAGGTCCGATAATGGTAGTTGTGGTAAATCCAACCCATACCATAACTTTCTCGTCATGCAATCGAGTTTCCACGACAGTTCTAGGATTTTCAGTAGCCCAAATTCTGCAGCTGTGGGCATTGACAGACCCTCGGGGCATGTAATGAGCTTCGTTGGTCCACAACACGTTACTCAACCAATTGTCATCTTCCGCCATCTTTTGAAACGCCCACACTGCAAATGCTCTCCGCTTCACTAAATCGCCAGGTAACAGATCATGATGCCAATGGATTTCATATGGATAGCATCGGAGGGTATTCTTCAGCGCCAACCAAACAGTAGTATATGGAATGCCGGTGCGAGGTGCGACTGCACGAGTGCTGACTTCCCCATGCATAGACGAACCCGCTACAGTTTCCATTTCTTCCTGAACTGTCTCAGCAGCATTACGCCTTGTGCTCGGTCGGCCACTACAGGGTGTATCGTCAAAACAACCCATGGCTTCGAACTTCAAAATCAGTCTCGAAACAGCTGCATTTGTCAACAGACCTTTACCCATTCGAATCCCCTTCCTATGGTGATAGGATCGTAACGCTGAACTAGCACATTCCCCATTCTGATAATACAGCTTCACTAAAAGCGCCTTTTCAGGTAACATCAACATGCTGCAACTGCTGGTGCATCTGATTCTCTCTCTCATTACAGCGCCTTTTATACACGATTGTCATGCACAGTCACTGATGTTTTCATCTGTCGGACATTTTATGAACTTTGTTTTTTTTTTTTGTTCTAATAAAACATGTGTCATGTGTCATTTTTTACTTCTCTATCTCCATTATTCCGTGGTTTATTAAGTTCTCAAATTTATACTGACTTTTTGATCACCCGGTTTTTGTATCCACCTGGTATTGACAGTTCTCAAATTAAGTGAAAATAAATGTAGAAAAAACATATTTGTCACAGTGAATGGCTTGTAATATATATTACAAATAATAGTGTACACGTTTTCTTCAAAAACAGAACACAACACATTCACTAATACTATACAGGAAACAGATTTCCTCAAATATCTTCATCCGATGAGCACAGGAGGTCTTGGCTGATATGAACCATGCCCCTTTTTATTAATACGTTTAATGTAGAATTCACCAATCTCCTTTAATATACTGTCTTTTCTATACGAAATTGAATCCCCTCTCTCAGGCCACACCCATGTCCTTTCTGTATCAAACTGCATCCTCTCTCTCAGGCCACACCCAATATTTTCCTTTTTTAACCATGCAACTTATTCTGAATGTCGCACAATGGCCCCGCACCTCTACTGCAGTGACTTTTCCAGGATAGCATTCGCTTTCATATGCTGCAATGACATAATCATTTACATGAAAGTCACCTCTCAGATGTAGAAGGTTGATTGACCATATCAATTAGTGATTCTTCTTCTACAACCATGTTCCCCTCAGCGATAACAATAGGACTGTTTACAAGTTCCATGTGATCAGTCATACTTCTGTTCACATCTAATTCAGCTAAGGTAGAACTTTCGGAAGCATCTGTGGGCAGATTACTTCGATTTAAAGTTCTGAGTGTTGCAGCACGAGGTCTTACACCTCCTCTTGTTTTTGGTCCTGATCTTGGTCGTGATGTACCACACTGCACAAACTCTAGCTCACCCCCCGATTCATTTTCTTCTCCCTCTATCTGTGATTGTCCCCTGTGTCCATTGTTTCTACTTAGCTCCCTATTCTCACAAAATGCCCTAACATTGTCTGTAGACACACTCTTCTCCGGTTCTACAAGCAACTTGTACTTTTTGACACACTTTACATTCAGATCTTATTGTCTCCAAATATTTTTTAAATTCAGTTCCCACACTTCCCATCACAGAAGACTCATTTCTTGCATAATCAGGGAGATACTGTAAGACTCTATCACAGTTTACAGGACACAGTCCACATTTCTCAAATCCTTACACTAAATTTGAAGATGCTGTCTCTTCACCTAACTGCAAAGTCTTCGCCAGTAGGACACTAAATTTACCCTTTGAAAGACATTGGTTCCTCTTTCCTCCTGGAGTCTTCCTCCATTGAGAAAGAACATCTCTCCAGTTTTTCTTCAGAGAAGAAAAATAAGCCACATCTAGTGGCTGCAGAAGATGTGTAGCATTCGGTGGCAGGTAAATGAACTTAATATTAATTTGTTCACAAAGCTCCAAAGTTGTAATTGAGATGTGAGAGGAGAGGTTATCTCCAATAATTACTCTCCTTCCTTCTTTTTTTAAGGCAAATGGGAGGTAGTGAGTTTGAAACCAGTCATCAAATACTCCTTGATCCATCCATCCACTGTCTGATGAATTCATTCATGTTCCAGGAGGTGCATTGTAAATCCAGTCAGTCCATTTTTGCTTACCTTTAAAAACAAGATATGGAGGAAGGAATTCTCCTGCTGCATTCCCACAGAACATGACAGTGAAACATGATTTTGATGTATTCTCAGTTTTCTCAGGATGTGGACACGTTCGACGAAACAAAAGCTTTCCTTTTGTCGGTATGTCATGAAACCCTGTTTCGCCAAAATTTTAAATATTTTCAGCAGGAACACCTTCTATCTTGTCTTTGTATTTCAGAAAGAAAGTACTGATTATGTCCTCATTTACGGCAGCACGCTTCCTTGAAATATTTACTGTAAATTTGTAAGAATGTTCAGAACTATGCCTCTCTAAAAAAGACCTTTCCCCATTCCCATCCAGGCATATTATCTGCAAAGCAGCTTACTTTTCTGTTACAGGTGTCAATATATGACTTAACTATGCACCTCAAGTCAAAGATTGATATTGGAACACCCATGTCACTGACAGTGATACAATGATGTACAAAAGATCTTTCTTCAGTCTTGGTAAACACAGTGGATCTTCCAACTTTACAGCTGTGCTTGTTTTTTAATTTGTTCACGATGGTTTGTCTTGGAATGTTATATTTCCTTGCAGCTTCCCTCGGGCCAATTCTTCCAGTAGTAATTTCTTCTAATATTTTCTGCAGGGTGACACTCGAGTAACAGGTTTTTGTGCCATATTTCCTGGTACCTGGTTTTGAAGGTTTCTGCCGTCCCCATGGCCTGTAGAAGAAAAATATAGTACGCTTATTTAACTTCATGACTGAGTGGATGCTTAGGATGAATATTTTAGTTTATTATTGAGCCTACAGTAATTTTTTAATATTTTACAAACGAGTGACGTAAGAACTTGTTTAATAGTCTACCACAAGTTTCTTTAATTATTGTGATACGAATTTCCGATTTTTTATTCACATAAATGCTAGTATTGGTATGTTCAAGCAGCAAAGTCACGTAATTCGTGATATACCAAGTCATTTTCTCAGTTTTAATGTTATAATATCTAGATTTATTAGTCTACTTTCAATTTGGTAAACATTATACCACAGTCCTGGTAACTTTGTACCAGTACAATGTTACCCTAAACTGGGCTAGAATCTGCAACTAGCTATATAAAAGTTACTATCTCGATAAAGTAAAGAATAATTTCAATTCCAATTGCATCATTGTGAACTCAAAGAATTATTTAACTGTTTGGAAATGAAACATTACAGAGAAGCACATTATTTGTACTTACAATCACAAACTGAAAACACTGTTGTCAAAAGTTCTCTTCGCAGCCAAGACATTCAAAGAATAACAAGAAGCCAAAGAGCTTATAGGAAAGTGGATAGACAGTTGAAATACGAACTAGAAATCTCGGAGGTAAAAACAGCGCTAATTTTGGTGTATAAGAACGCCAGTAGATGGCACACCAAACATTTGAAACGAAAGTAGGAAGTGGTACAAAGATACCCTGACTGGTAAGAAGTTGCCCTGATCGACCGTAACGATTTTCGTCTACAGTACCTTACTGGTAATAACTTTCGAAACGAATGTTGATTCTTACTCTTTAATTTTTATTAATTAACTTGTCCATCCGTAGACAATAGCTATAGTATATATTTTGTCCAAATGTACATGCGAATTTTATGTAAATTCATAAAATGGAAATGGAACAGATGTCAGTAGATACCAGTAATAGCTTCCAATATACGGTACATATACCAGACCGGTACATGCTTCTGTTCTCGTAAATTCGTAGCCCATTGCATAAACCTGTTCTTTGTACTGGTAAGCAGCAAATGGTTTTTTAGATCATGAAAAAAGTTCTTAAACTGCGGTTTAATTTTTTCTTCTAAAATTTCTCTGTTGTCTGTGTACTGTAATGCTAAATACCGCTAAGGCTCACATGATTCTGTTTGTGCGTTCTTTTTGCTCGTTGCGAAGGAGTTGTTACAGTTGTTGTAGTCGACATTTGTCTGATAACTCTGATATTATGTTGTGGTAATTAAAACGCATTTGTTTATATTTGGTGAGTGTAAGGCAGTACTTTTACCTTTCTGAATGGATGCATGCAGATTATCCACGGAGGTCTATGCTTTGTTATGATATGCGGATAACCCTCTTTTGTAATGGAAAAACAGGTTTTAAACGGCAAGTGGTGGAGCCCCAAACTGTTAATCCATGCCGGTACATTCCAAGAGGCTGTAAATAGCAAAAGTGTGCTATTCTAACACCTTCTGTACAGCAGATGTTTGAGATTCCAGTAGTTCTTAGAGCAAAAATGGCTGCACAACTTTCATTACATAGGTTTTATAACTTAAGTTTTCGCTAAGATATATATCCCAACAGTTTTGTGTATTCCAACAGTTTTGTATATCCCACTCTTTACAACATCGCACTTCTTTACCCAGCTCCTGGATTATATTTTCATTTTGGCGTTTTTTTCTAAATTTCATGTACGTGGTACTTTGTTTATTTAGTATTCATTTAATTTGAACATGTTAACAGTCAATCTGGACTGGATGTGCTGCTACAAGAAGACTTTGTAGGCCTAAGTACTTTTGTATAAATATTTCTTTGCAGTATTTTTGTCATACTGGTATCATCCATGAATAAAATGACTTATATTTTCATATTGGCGTTTTTTTCTAAATTTCATGTACGTGGTACTTTGTTTATTCAGCATTCATTTAATTTGAACATGTTAACAGTCAGTCTGGACTGGATGTGCTGCTACAAGAGGACTTCGTAGGCCTAAGTACTTTTGTATAAATATTTCTTTGCAGTATTTTTGTCACACTGGTATCATCCATGAATAAAATGACTTTGAGCGAGTCTAGGTTGTTTATGCCATTTATATAAGTGAGAAACATTATGGGATGTCGAATGTTGCCTTGTGTTGTACAGCTATTTCGGTTTTCTGTCAATCTGATAATAAACTGAATTAAGTTACATTGCTGGGTTGACTTGAACTCTACCTTCTGTGTTCCTTTTTCTAGTTATGATTCGAGCCACATTTCACATGTACATTTAAAACCAAGTGCTTCGAACATTTTTAACTCGGTCTTTAACAGTGGTGTATCAAATACCTTAGCGAGATCTAATTCGACACCACATTCACTCTTACCGTTTTCTAGCTTTCTCACTACTTGTTCAGGAGGGCACATTACTGTTCTTGCTCTGCGTTTACCTTCTTGAAAGCCAGTTTGATTACTGTTAACTCACTCATGGTCATTGTTGATTTGGTGCTTCATCAATCCCTCTAATGTTTTCGAGAATGCCAAGAGGAATAATATGGGTCAGTACTTTCTACTTGTCATAGATTTTGAATGTTGGCTTCATTTATGAGAAGTTACCTTTTTGGAGAATATTTCTTTGCTGAACGATAAATAGACATTATGTGACAATGGCCTTACACTCTGTGAAACTATGAATGCCACGTGAACTACATTTCCTAACATTTTACGTTTCAAATTTCGTTTCAGTGGCATTGAATGACTTTCGATGATGGATATTGCAGTTTGATATTAAAATCTGCAGTTAATATTTCAGATTTCGTATATTTTGCATTACAAAGGATGCTGTATAAGACACTTCTTTATTACTAGAATTTGTTATTATTTTAGGTTGACATATGTAAGGAAATATGATGTTGTTGCTTAAAGAGATTCAAGAACTTGTCTTTCAACCAACTTCCCATCGCATTTATATTGAAGACAATAACAGCTGCTCTATAAGTAAATAGAATATTCAGCAGTGTTTCAAACTCATTAATGAATATCTCTACACACCCATGAAAGTTGTATAAATTACCATGAGTGTGACTTTCTCTTATTGTTCGTAAAATTACGCAGCTGCTACGTCAGAGTGGTGTTCCATACTCAAGAATTCTGCTTCACACATTCAGTTGCATCCTTTACCTGGTTTGGTAAGGATAGATAGCAATTTCTTGCATCTGTTCTACAATATAAACTTGCTAGTAGTATGGATGTCTGCTGAGACTTCACAATTCAAAATCCTTGTACTAGTGCACCAAACTAAACATGCTGTCAATATGGGCATCATTCATTGGAACTTCCACTGTAAATGGTTTACTTATCACCACAAAATTTGTAAAAGACTAGAATGGGAACTGTTTATAGTTATATTTACGTTTTACAGCGTAATGTTCCATTCTTTGCCCTTGTGGGAGACCAAAAGTCCATGAAAAGCACAGGACTTTGCAATTCGATGGATGTTGACTGAACCCCTATGTACAGTTGTGGCTGCTTTCGATGTTTGAAGAGCAACATTATCTGATTTCGATGTAATATATCCTTCTTGTGGTGGTGTTTCAACTGCCTTGGATGGAATATCTTTTGCTGCAACTGTTGTTGGTGCTGCTGTATTTGTTGTCATCATGTCTGTTGACACACTTTCTGCTGGTACTGTCCCCATTCTTCATACTGCTGTTGCAACTGATGTAAATTCTGCTGTTATTTCCACTTCTGCTGCTATTAGTACTGTTGTAGATGTTTCGATACTGGTGCTGATATCCTTTCTGGCGCTATGACTTTATTGGTATAGAAGCTGCCAACTCATTCATAGCAGGTGTTGATAATGTTTTCACACTGTTGGATCTATTGCTGTTTTTTTGGGTCATCTCTCATTAAAGATTTTGGATCTGCAGATAGTAAATGGTCTTTTTCATACTTATGTCGCTGGTCCATCTGGTAATAGAGGAGTATAATTGACTGCTTCGTCTTTTTACAGAAGATCAAAGATCATTCTGTTACGTACAGCTTAGGCAGATATTACTGATGGGACAAATTTGCTTGAGAGGTTGATCTTTCTTTCAGCAGCAGCAGCAATAAAGATGGGACAAGGATGGTCATCAGCAGAATGGCCGCCACATCGTGGGTCAAGCGATACTTCTCCTGGACTATGGTCTAGATTTAGGTCAGTTGCAAGCAGGAATGGAGCTTTCATTGCATTTTTTTTTTTTTGGTGAGTGATGGTTCTAATTCCAAATTTCTTTCCAGGAGAGGTGTATCAATCCTACGGTCCATATGCATCGATGTTTTCCACAGAATTCAGTTCATAGGTTGGAGTCTGTTCGACAGAGGAGGGCCAACGGCTATTACTTTCAAGGAAGCACAGCGTCAAATGCTGGAGAAAATTGAGAAAGAGTCAATGGCAGTTAATCCAGCCTCTGAGACAAGTAATGAAGATGATGTACAGGGAAAGATTGAGGAACCATGACTGATGGATGGGGATTACAGTGCAACTACATTACAATCACAGGTAATATTCTGTCTTTGTATTCAGCAGTTCGACTATATGAAGACATTACCTGCTATTATGTGTTTTCTGAGTCCATAAGTTAGTGTTGTAACTTCTTTCATTATAATAAAAGTTGAAGAACTAGAAATAATGACCAGGAGGAGAGTGCTCGTATAACACATTGTCACAAATTTGATATAAGATATCATTTTATATATAGTGGGTATCAATGTGTATGAAGTTGTGCCGTACTAGAGAGAAAATTTTTGCGAACTACAGAAATGCTCTGCGTATGTCAGTGCTATGGAGAATGCATACCTATTATTCTTCGTCTCCTGTTAATAAAGACAAACAAGTCCATCATTGGTTCTTTATTTTCTAGCCATGGCTGCTATCTTGTACTGATATGACCAAACTTCCAACACCTCTGGTGCTTGAAAGCTTTTTAATAAATATGTGATAGCCAATGAAAGTTTTACAATGTGTGTCTGCAGTTTGACCTACTGCGCTCAAAATTTACACCTACTGCTTTTCCACACATTTCATATGTTTTTAATTTGTTGTAACACCTCAAACTGATTATTCCTGCAAGTAGGAAACTGACTATGTTTTACCCTTTTTACTTCTCTCTGCTCACTGCCGGTATTGTAAATGCAGGACTGGTTTAAGAACATTTTTCCACAAAAGCAATTTATGATTTGGCGTCCTCCAATTTCCCTTTTACACTTTCACCTGTGTCAGTTTTTGTGACTAATTGTAATACACCTTGTATAAAAATGTTACACATGGGCGCCTCTATCTGCATGGCATCCCAAGTGGCAGCTTGTGTTGCTAGGGTCTTAAATCAGTTGTGTGTATGGACTGAACACAGCAGTCATTAACTGAGTCAGCTAGATGATAAGCTGCTCAAGAACATGAGTTAAGCACTATCTCACTTTTATCAATAGCTTTCTTTAGCTTAAACTGACGATAAAAATATTACATTATTTAGTACTCTTGATTAGCCATTTTCCAAGGAACTATTTTCTACATAAACTATTTGTTCCTGTAAAATAACACAGAAAAATTTATATCATTGTATAGCCACATACTTTGCAGAAACAAGAATTCTTATCAGGTACTTAATTCACACATATTTATTCTTTGATGATATTAACGAGCACTGTAAAATGAAATGGACATTATAAGACATCTGACAAAAGAAATTTTCATGTAGATTTGGCCTCCTTGTGTAGCATTCAAATTCTGGCTCTATCAACAGGTGTGGATACTAACAATATTATTCTCACAACCTAAATCCATAAATTTTGTTAATGAATGTACACAAAATAAAAATGTTTATGATTGAAAAGTCAATAGAAAAGTATCATCAGTACTTATCACCCCTTACTTCATAGTATACTGTAATAGTTTATGTAGGTTTGATGTCTGCACATTCCTGTTTATGATATGATAAGTGTCAATAGAGATTTGAAATAGAAAGCCTATGTAGATGAATAGCCACCACACATAAGTGTGAAAGCTGCTGTTTTCCTGTTAGTTATATCATCTTCATTTATATTTTAACATTTATGACAGGTTACAATTATGTGATTGTGCCTCATGATTGACAGTGTTGCAGTTTGTTTCTTGTTTCACAACAGTCTACTTAAGCACAGATAGACAAAATTACACACATTGTAGTCAGTTCTTAATTGACAAGAGAACTAAGTGCAACCAAACAAATATTTTGTGCTTGTATTTTTTATAATGCCTTATTCAAGAGAATAATGTGTGATGAGTAGGTTTTTCATTCTTGAAGTCATGAAAATCAGAGTTTGTTTAAATCTTGAAGTATTTTATCTTTCATCTTACAACTGCTTTTATCATTCATTGTGCGTTGCGTTAACACCATTTACTGTACTTTGTAATTTCTCTTTTTTAATTTCTTCTTTTTTATAGTCTAGTTTTTCTATTTTACCATTACAGTTTCCTCTACTGCCTTTGTATCTGCTATTGTGTCATCAGTTCTTATCCTTGTACAAATTTCTGTCTTCTAGTTGATTGACTGATTGATTTTTATTTGGTCCCATTTGTTAACACTATGCATAGAGCCTTTACTTGTAATATAGGACAGGTCAAGTAAACCTAATGTGTTAAAAATATTCAGTCTATATATTAAAATACAAAACATGAAGTTCACAAATATGATAGTAATGTTGTATTCATTTTTTTCTCGATTTGTACTTATGTCTGAAAGTTATTTATATACTCTATAACACAAATTTCTATAGAGAAGACATACAAAAACATATGATGCATACAATATATTCAGATGTACAAGATATACACACTGATATCCATATTCCTCATTAATTACACATAAACTTCTCTATTTAAGAAAATTATTTTTCCATTAAATAATTCTCAATGAATTAGTTTTTTTCTTTTTTTTTATTCATGTTGGTTCTAACTGCCCTTTTAGCAATCCACGTATACTTTTTGTATTATTTCTGCTACAGTCACTGCAAACAGTAATTCCGTATTTTAAGTGTAATTCAACAAGAACACAATACACTTTACATAGAAGTTGTTTGCTGGTATAATGTATGAGTGTATTGTGACAAATATTACAGATCTTACTTTACAGCAGACTTCATCTACATGTTGTCTCTACAGGAGCTTAATCTATAGTTTAATTCTAATAAACTATATAGAGGTACATCTTCCACTCGTGTTTCATCTGATGAATATAGCCTTGTGATCTTCCTTTTCTCTCTTCATGATCACCATGAAAATTGGCTTTGTAGGTTTATAATTACATCATTTTGTATAAGCTATTGCACTATGTTATCTGCTGAAATAATTGCACTTCTTTCCAATGTTCCCAGATATTTGTTCTTTCTCATTCATTTCAATATTTTTTGTTATAGAAAAGAGGAACAAAAGTGGCCTAAGTATATATTCTTTAGGCACGGCATGGCCCTGATTTCAGATCTGTATCCAGAATTTGTAATCTCATACTGCTTTCTATTTGTAACACATGATTTTATCCATTGCACTGCATGTCCACATATGTGATAGCTACCAAGATTTTCAATTAGTGGTGTATAGGTGATTGTGTTGAAAGATTTAAGAATATCCAGAAATACAGAAAACGCTGAGTTTTTTGTCTGCTTCATCTAAAACTATTCTGTTAGGCTAGAGATAGCTGTTTCTGTAGATTTACCTTTTTGGTAACCATGTTATAACACAATTAAAATACTACGTTTTTTTTAGGAAAGTAATCAATTTTTAAGCATAAGCATCTCTAGCATTTTTGAGAAATAAGATATTAGGGCCACTGGTCTGCGAATAAGCAGGAGTGAAAGTGGTTCAGACATTTCCTCACTCATGTGCTTTATTAGAAAACTTGATTGTTCACTATCTCCTGAAGAATTCTTATATTTTAATTTTTGAATCATTTTTGTGAGATCTTGTGTGGTTATTGATTCCACAGACATTGACTAACGTGAGTACCTCAGTGTTCTAGGCTGCTTCAGTCCTTGATGATTTCTTTCACACTTCAAATTTTGCACAGTATCTATGAAATTTCTGTTAGGTATATTAGCAATTTTTGTTCCATATTTAACTATAGTGTTCACAGTTTTCATTGACTTAGTAATATTATGTTATTTGAAATCTTTTTGCTGTAAATTTCACAATTTATTATGTCTCTTGGCGTTTTATGTTTTGAATTTGTTTTTTATATATTTCTTGAACTGGCCTTTGCTTCTCATATTAACTGTCTATACTTCTTTTGACACTGTTTAGATGGCTTCATGATCGCTGTTTGTCTGAAATGCTTTAGTCTGATCTACTATTTCTTTTCTGTTCTATTGACTATGGTGACCCAGCTTTCTCTGGCAGGAATTTACTGAAGACTGAATGAAAATGGAGCGTTAGTGTGTTAAGAAATAAATGATATATCTCCTCTGCACATTGTTCTTGCATTTTTTCGGGCCAACCTTCGTTCCTCAGTCATATTTTTAAAGTCTTCATGTTTTTTAGACTTATAATCCTGGCTTCTCTCATTTTTCTTCATTTCGATCTCGCACTTTTGAAGATGTAACAGAGAAGACTTGTTAATGATAACCACACAGTTCTTTTTAATACTATGCTAAAAAGGATGTGATGTGATAGAGAATAGACTGATGATGTACACAAGAAATATGAAATGATTTACACTGATAATAAATATTGCTATGGCATTCCCTTTAAAAAGAGTAAAATAAATGAAAGCTGAACACATGTCTAACACAAGGGATTAAAAAATTAGTGATTACTCTTACAAACCTAAGTAGACATGCCAAAATGAATGCAACAATAATGCGTACTACAGAAAATACAGAAGGGTTTGTAGGAAAGTTTTACAGGCAACAAAGAGGCTAAGTAGTAAGTCATGTATGAACAGGGCAAGCAGTACATAAAAATCAATTTACAATGTTATCAAGAGTAGCACAGGATAATGTAAAAGTAAAATCCATAACTTCATAATAAAACATCAAGGTAATGTGATAGAAGATGCTCAACACATTGCCAATATATGCCTCTATGACGAGTGTTCATCAGAGACAAGGGTATAGTGAGGAATGCCCCAGGGAAGTGTTATAGGACTGCTGTGGTTTTGTATATACATAAATGATTTGGTGGGCAGGGTGGGCAGCACTCTGGGGTTGTTTGCTGATGATTCCATGGTGTATAGTAAGGTGTCGAAGTTGAGTGACTGTAGGAAGATGCTAGATGACTTAGATAAAATTTCCAATTGATGTGATGAATGGCAGCTAGCCCTAAATCTGGAAAAATGTAAGTTAATGTGGATTAGTAGGAAGAATGAACCTGTAATCTACAGATACAGTATTACTAGTGTCCAGGTGGACACAGTCAAGTTGTTTAAACATCTGGGCATAACACTGCAAAGCAATATGAGGTGGAACGAGCATGTGAAACCTGCGGTAGGGAAGGCAAATGGTAGACTTCGGTTTATTGGAAAAATGTTCGGAAAGAGTCATTCGCCTGTAAAGGAGGCTTCATATAGGACGCTGGTGAGACCTGTTCATGAGTACTGCTTCAGTGATTGGGATCTGTACAAGGTGAGATTGAAGGAACACATTGAAGCAATTCAGAGTTGGGCTGCTAGATTTGTTACCAGTAGGTTCAAACAAAATGTAAGCCTTACAAAGATATTTTGGGAATTCAAATGGGAGTCCCTGGAGAGAAGGTAGCGTTTATTTCAGGAAACACTATAAAGAAAATTTAAAGGATCACGAAGATAAGATATGAGAAATGATGGCTCATACGCGACATATGGACAGCTGTTCTTCCCTCACTCTATTTGTGAGTGGAACAGGAGCAGAAATGGCTAGTAGTGGTACAAGGTACCCTCTGCCATGCACCTTATGGTGGCTTACAGAGTATCTATGTAGATTTAGATGTAGAATAGACATTATGTGAACATTGCACCGTACCTAACAATAAAAATACCAACTTTTGAAAAGAAGGTATTTCTGCTCGCAGAAACAGAACCTGAGGTGAGAATACCTAATGACCATTGAAAAATAAAATGTCTAGTGACATTGACAAAATTCAAGACAAGGTAATCGATCATAGTTACAACAGTATAGATTCTCAGCTAATTGGCATTATTTATACTTCTTTCAGCAGGATAGTCATTCCATGAAATCTAAAGTTACCAGTAATAAGGCCACCCTACAAAAAGGATATACAGCTCATATAGATAATTATAGATCAGTTTCACCGCCAACAAGATTTTGTAAAGTAACTGAAAAATAATGTATGAAAGACTGGCTGACTTTGTGAATAAAAATAAAGTATTGACTAATGCTCAAAATGGGTTAAAGAAGAACAAAACAACAGAAACAGCAGTCTTTTAGTTCATGAACATGTTCCTAAATATGAGGGTTGGAACTTAAATTGTGGCAACTATTTATTCACAACCGATACAAAACGATTACACGTTTGCAACTGTTATTGTCCTTCACTGAGGAGGACTTCTAGTTTTTTGTTGCCTGGATAGTGAATGTTTCACAGCAGTCCTTTAATTTTATTTTGCTTTGGATAATCCCTGAGCTGTTAAAATCAGCTGCAGTTAGAGACTGGTATATGACCATATACTATTTTTTTACCTTGTACAACTTCTCTTCTGGTGCCTGTGGGAAAACAAAATCTTTTGCTAAGGATAGGGAACTGTTTGTAAGGCCTACTCTCTGCTAAGTCTTCGTTTCTTTCTTTTCTATTTGTTCAATATTTCGCAATGAAGTTGCTAATTGATGCTTTTTTTACATTTTAATATATATATATATGATGTGACTTACCAAACGAAAGTGCTGGCAGGATGATAGACACACAAACAAACACAAACATACACACAAAATTTGAATTTTGTGTGCATGTTTGTGTGTGTTTGTTTGTATGTCTATCGTCCTGCCAGCACTTTCGTTTGGTAAGTCAGATCATCTTTGTTTTTAGATATATTTTTCCCACGTGAAATGTTTCCCTCTATTATATGTGTGATGTTTTAGTTATTACATTTATTGCTTCACCAGTTTGTTCTGATGAAGCACACCAATATGGGAAATATATGCCAGAAGATGTAGTATAGTTTTACACTTGCATAAGTGTTAAATGAAATAAATGATACTGTATTTATGGAGACTTTTTCCACACTGATAGTTATTACCTGCAATACCAAAAGCAATTTTCAGTTGTGTAATTAAAATTATATGTAATGTGTGTGAACAGATAATTAATGGCCTTAGCCTACTGGAGATCCAAAGTATGTAATTCTGCTAAGAAGAAAACATGTCCAGACTGTTTAGGAATTGTATAATTATTTAGAGGTATGAATATATCTAAAACACAATTTAATAGCCAGATTGATTTGATATTTTGCATGCTTTGCGAATTATAATGGTGAAATTACCTGTATTTTAAAGAACACATTTTTTAAAATTTTGAAACTAGTTATATCTTACGAAAACTAGAGCACAGTAACTACTGTATGTCAGATCTAGCACTGAAATTCTTCTCAGTATCTAACATGGTAGACTGTCAGTGAATTTGTGATGAATGAGAATTGATGGATACATGTTTATTACATGTCTCAGAAAGGTGGTGAATGCAAAGCAGTATCTATTAATCATTCTAATATTTGTAGTACAGTAATTTTATGGCTATTGTTCTCTAATATACATGTGTTCATTGTGTGTTTCAGTAATGATCTCCATGACCTTTCCACCTGAAGACTCAGTATTATCTATTAACTGGAACTGTTAAAGCATAAATGAATTGTCAAAGTAAAAGAAAAAATATGTTTAAATGTTAGTCACATTATAAAATAATCATAAATAAATAAATAAATTTCCTAACTAAGAAATATAGGTATCTCTTGTCAGTAAATAAAAGCTTTGCTAACAAAATAATAGTTCCTTTCTCAAAAAGTTTGTTTCTGGCAGATGTTTGGTACTTTCTTTGAGACATGGCATCACTAATGTAATGGTCATATATATATATATATATATATATATATATATATATATATATATATATATATATATATATACACACACTCAAATTCAGAATATTGACCAAAAAATTAGACAAAGTATTATCTATCAGACAGAGCAATTGAGCTAAAAGCCAAATAAAAACTAGTACACAATTCCCATGGCAGGCTTATAGGACTATTACCGCATCAGTACATCAATAAAAACACTTGTGGAATCAAATAAGATATTGCACAATGAATGAATGTAGATTTTTAATTTACTTTGTTCTTGTGAATGGATGGATATACTTTTAACATACAGTACAGGGTGGTTATAATTAAACTTTTTCTGCTGAAGAGGGCCCTCATGAGAAATGGACAATTGTAGGATAGCAAAATTTTCTGGAAACATTTGTAAGGATATCCAGAAGATAAATAACAAATAAACCATTAAAAGAAATAAATTTCAATTTCCATATGAAAGGATAACATTTGTTAACTGTGTACAATGTTTACTTTCTTGGTTACATTACATTCCTCAATGCATGATGACCATCTGCACCCACGACAGCCCAGAACCACACTAGAGATAATGGTGGACTGTGGAATGTTCAGCTATTGTGACCCAGCTCATGCACTACTTGGAGGTTGCACAGTGCCTCCAGCATTCTCAGCCATGGTAATGGTAATTTCTTCAACGATTTGTTGCACAATTGGCCATCAACCTCTCCCAGGAGCAAGTTGCAAATCGCCAGTTAATTCATACTTCTGAATCATGTTCTTCAACCCTGGTACAGAAAGAGAACCTCTCTGTACTCCTTTAATGCCGTGATGGTCATGAAAGACATGAGCACTGTTGCTATTGGTTTGATAAAACAGTTTTATGAGCAAAGCTTTGCTCACCTTGTCCAGAC
Source organism: Schistocerca serialis cubense (assembly GCF_023864345.2). NCBI lineage: Eukaryota > Metazoa > Arthropoda > Insecta > Orthoptera > Acrididae > Schistocerca > Schistocerca serialis. The sequence continues at coordinate 532,479,973 of NC_064640.1, forward strand.
CCACAATGACCATCTTCAGCTGTAAGGCACACTGATGCTTCTTTTTCAACCGTATATCAGTGTACAAGTACAGACACGTATTGGCTTGTTGTGACACTAACAATGCAAATTCTATTACGCACTGTCTGAACAACATTCTCGTGAGTTTGATACCCATATGGTAAATAGTTTTCCATCTACAGTGGCTCAAGTTGTGAAACTTTAACTATAGCCACCCTGTATAATCTACAGAGCCAGGATTGGTGCTACCATACAGGTGAACTAGGGAATCACCTAGACCACCAAAATTTGGGGGAACCATAGCTTATGGCTGAAGTAAAGTAACTTTGTGTTTGATAAATTGCAATATTACGGGACAGTGTTGCCAGCATGCAGCAATCCACAGTTAACAAACCTCTGCACATACCTTAAAAACAATCAACACTGCAAGTGAAAGGGTCATGAGAAAGAAAAGATATCAGCAGGTGGCTAGACATCCCCACTGAGCTCACTAAGTTATTTAATTGAAGTGTAGTCAGAAATACAGAAAATTTAACAAACTGGATTTAGTGTCCATTTACATTTTTAATGGTTTTTCCTCCTGACCAACATAAAATGAGGTCATTAACTCAAGGCAACACAGCATTACTTGACAATGATGCATGATGCATATCAGTCACTAGTGACCTAATAGCATCTGATATGCTTGTACTAGCTCACAGCAAAAACAGTGGACGAACATTCATTTCACCACTTGGTGCCCACCCTTCCCAAACAAAGAGTACACTGCTTAATAAAATAACAGTGTGTTGATTGACCCTGCAATGTTTCTATTTCTCATAAAAAAAACTGAATTATGTACAGGCCAGGCAATAATTTTTTTATGTGATTGTTGTTCAGTTATGCATATGCGTATGCAGCCATTTTGAATTTAAAAGAGTGGATTTTTGTGATGTTTGTTTAACTGTTAATTCCTAAATAAATTCTAGAATATTTTTCATAGTACATCAAGGTGGCACAGCGCAATTATGTTCCCAGTCTCCTCTCAAATATTAAGATATAGACAAGACTTACAGACTACTTGTATTATTATATTCCTGTCAGGAAAGAGAGAACTCCACACTGAAATGCAGTGCAACATTATTAAAAAATTGTCTCTGTTCAAGAAGATTAATTCAATTTGCTGAACAATCATGGGCAATGGTGGCCCAGGTACAATACTTCTTACAAGTTAGTTGTGGGCATGTGGAACAGGAATAATGTCCAGGGGTTAGAGAATGGGTTAGATAATGATATTTGTGATCTTATGGCATTGTGCCTGGTAACCCCACCAGGGGAGGTATGACCACTGCATTGCAAGTCTTTTCAGTTGATGCCACATTGGACAACTTTTGTGTTGATGATGATGAGAATGACACAACATCCAGTCCCTAAGAGGAGAAAATCTCTGGGAATCAAACTCCAGCCTCCTGCATGGGAGTCAGATGTGTTGACCACTTAGCTAAGGGGGTGGACATCATATTTGTAATCATGCAGTTTCAGATCTAATGACTGTACCCTGGGTTAATTACTGAGTAGCATTACATGGAGTAAGAACATTGTCCCCTGAGGACAGATTGTGAATTTCAGGTGAAAGTTCTGCATTTTGACATATGCAGGAAATATGAAGTCCTCAGCTCTAAGCAATGGTAAGGAACATTTCAGTTGTTCTGACAGACTGCACAGTAGAGTTTCAGTAAATACTCATAAAAAATATATTACATGTCTATCAAACCTGTTTTTTTATCAAGATGTGGCGTTTTCATTTTTTTAAAATTGTAATTTCTTCCCACAATTCTATTCTAAACATTTTGTCAGTGAGTACCTATCACAGTTTACTAGCAAGCCAATTGCACTTAACATCATTTTCTATTGATTTACCACTGTTTGCTTCCTGGGCAAGTTAAGAAAACATACTGTGAAACCTCTTCATAATATATACTTAGAAGGTCCTTTTATGGTTGACACTTTTTGACGATAAACAACCTTGTAGGTACATATTTTGCATGTCATAACATTTCAACTGCCAGAAATTTCTGAATATGTGTTGCTTGTCTTCCACAAGGAATGCCAAAATATTTTCACAAAAGGACATTGCCATGCCCCTGTGTGTTCTGCATGTCTTCCCTTCATTCCCCTTTCTCTTAATTTGTTACTGTATATCTCCATGTTTTTCCTTCTTCCAATCTCATTGTAGGCCCTGCTAATCATTTGCATCAACTTCATCTGCTTTCAAAAAGTCAGGACATGGAAGCAAGCATTTTTATGATGTTCCTCTAAATCAATAGAAATTCAGAGTTATCAGCTTAACATCCCCATATCTCAGACTAATTTCATGCACAAAAGTTAAATTCATTCATTGATAGATAGTTAGATGTATGTACTCAGCAACACCTTCATACATACACCAAATATAAATATACACCCAACAGAGGGCTTATAGTATATATAATTGCAGTGATGATGTGCATAAGCAGGTAAACACATAATTGACTTTTGTTCATATGGATTTCAGTGTATGGATCCAGCTGTAGATAACGCTTTATAAGACAGCACTGTAAGCACCTTACTACAGTGTACTGAGGTGCTTAACATGCCTGCTATCACACTGCCATGAAAATGCACGTAAGCTATGATAAGCAATGTGACTCAACATTGCTTACTTGCTTAGTGAAATATGCAATCCTTTTTATGTGAATTTACATTCAGGAAAGTTACAGGCGCTTTATTGGAGTCATATTTATTCACATCATCCTCATACAACTGATTCCTGGAAAGTATTTTCTTGGCACGACAACTGCATACTTTATGACTACAGGCAGTGATGTCTGTCGCAGTTACCACTGTTTACATGTACACATCCTGCCAAAGTCACCACTAGCTAGAATCTGAATTCTGAGATAATGCTGCTATTCCTTGGATTATCATGAAACTTTCAGCTAATCAGACTAAAGCTCCTCACTTATTATTTGTTTTGTGTTATAACTCAGAGTCTCCCATCCTGTGTTGCTTACCACTGTTAAGAGCTAAGGTCTTCATATATGTGTAACTGTTGTCACTACCTCAGGTCACTGCTAACAGCGGACGTAATAATAATTTTCTTAAAATTTTATTTTCATAGTTGCATGCATGTGAGATACGAATTTGATTTTGGATGTGCTGAACCTACTGAACAAACTTACTGAATGTGTCAAGTAAGATTCACAAATGCAGCTCCTTTCTTGCTATCTGAGTAACAGAAGACATAATTATGGTGGTGAAAATGCTGTCAATATCAAATTATACTATCTATTTGTTTCTGCCTCTTCCTCTTGTTAGCCCTATAAGTCTTATGATATGAACGGCAATATATTATTTTTCACTGATGTGGGTACTTTCAAAGTGTATATTTTGTGATATGATATTATGTTGTTGTGGACTTCACTCTGAAGACTGGTTTGATGCAGCTCTCCATGCTACTCTATCCTGTGAAAGCTTCTTCATCTCTGGATAACTTCTGCAATTTAAATCCTTCTAGCACCACATTTCAAAAGCTTCTATTTTCTTCTTATCTAAACTGTTCACCATCCATGTTTCACTTCCATACATGGCTACACTCCATTCAAATACTTTCAGAAAAGACTTCCTAACACTTAAATCTTTATTTGATGTTAACAAATTTCTCTTTTTCAGATACACTTTTCTTGCCATTGCCAGTCTATATTTTATATCTTTTCTACTTTGGCCATCATCTGTTATTCTACTGCCCAAACAGCAAAGCTCACCTACCACTTCAGCTGCCTCATTTCCTAATCTGATTCCCTCAGCTTCACCCAATTTAATTCAACTACATGCCATTATTCTTGTTTTGCTTTTGTTGATGTTCATCTTACAGCAGCCTTTGAAGATACTACCCATTCCATTCAACTGCTCTTCCAAGACTTTTGCTGTCTCTGACAGAAACTGGTATTATATGACCTATTAAATATGATACTGTATGACCTTTTACATGTTTTTGTGAATCACACAGAAAAAAAGAGAAGGGTACATGTATATGGCTAAATCTGTGAACCCAGACTCCATCTTTTTTAATTAAAAGTCTAGTTTCTGTTTGTATGGTCTTAGCTTTGCATCTAGTACTGCAGTCAGTTTCTACTAATATACTTCAGATGTGTGCTGTAGCCTTCAGGTTACAGTGCATGTATTTAAACAGTTTCTGCTATAGCACAACTACATGCCTTAGTAAACAGGCAAGAGGAGGGTTGGATACTAGTTTATGGTATAGATAGTCATTATGCAGATATATTCAGGTGAAAATGAATAGAACACATATTGTAAACAACATTGCACAAATGAAATTTTGACCTGTGAAGATAAGGTAATGCATTGGTAGCAAATATTCTCTTCTTAATAAAATCGTTTGTGGTTACAAAGTATCAAAGTATGTTGCAAGTATCAATTAGATAAGCACTAATTTTCCTGATGTAGTGTTTCATGGAGTTTGAGGTGAGCAAAAATAAAAATAAAAAAATCAATAAAACACATAGTACTTGTGTAATAAAGAAGTTATTAGTTAATGAAGTCATAGCAAACATATGAGTCATTCATACAAACTCTCACTCCACTGGTGTACATGGTAAAATTGAAATGAGTGAGTAAACCTTCTTAATGTTGTAAATGTGGTTCATTGCGTGTCTCTTTCATCAGAAATGGAGGTTTTATTGAACACCAGTTCATACAAATAAATCTCATAAAATAATAGATCCTGATTTTTCTGAATTAAATTGAAACAAAGACCTCTAGAGGTTAGCAATTAAAGTACTCTGGAGATTTACTGAAAAACTCAAATGTTAGTGCTGGAGAACACTGTCACTTGGTCAGAAATAACTTGGAGTAACTGGGAATAACAGATTCCAAATCAATGTCCAGAAATTAGCCAAGCATTGCAAGGTTATCTTAAACAAGTCCCTAATAGAGCACGTAGCAGGTATCAGTGAGCTAAGTGAGGTTTTAATGGTCCATGGCAGACCTTAAATATGCCATTTTTGTTTATGTAGATGACTTCGTGATGATGGATGTATCACTCTTTGCTGCACCTAGCGACCATGCCAGACTTATGTGTAAGCATATCGTCTATTCATTGTAACATAATGTGGGATTGCAAAACTACTGTCACTATTTCACTGTGCCTTGAGTTACATTAAAATGAATGGGATAACATGCTGTATGGTGGCCTGAAGTTGGGTAGTCTGTATTCTTCATGAATCTGGTGTTCTGCTTTAGTCACTTGTCTGCAGATTGAAATTTCACAGTCTCATTCACAACCTTATCAATTACCACATGGGTGAGCAATTTGTTGTGGTCTGACTTAATAGCATGCCTCCAAGAAATGTGTTTCAGAACAGGGGATTGGTTCAATACTTTAATGGTTGTTGTTTGTACAGAGCACACTGAGTGGAGAGAATGTCTGAATAAAATATGCCTAACCAATTTCCAAGGAATGTTGTAAACACTTAGTACTTGCATGCCATATTCATTAGACAATGCGTGACACCTGTGCTGTGGTGTGACAGACAGACATCACATGTGCCCTTTCTGCCAGTATAAGTTTTCTGTTTACATCTGAACATCTTTTGAAACCTAGTGTGCATTCTAGTCATAAAGTTTATGTTTATTCTGTAATTACACATATACACACACCAACTGAATTTTTTCATAAAGAGTTTTCTCATCTTTTCAGGTTTTACACTGTTTGTATTAATTACCAATTATTTCAAACATGAATATCAATCCATAGAAAATACAAGGTAAAACAGAAACAGCCACATAGGAGGACTTTATCATATTGCACTCTCAGACATTGGCTTTATTAAGAGCAAACACGCACTCACAAAGAAATAGAGAGAATCACTGCAGTCTTCTAGCACTGCTGCCTGCCTGGAGTCAGTAGTTATATTGGCTCGTATGTGTGTGTGTGTGTGTGTGTGTGTGTGTGTGTGTGTGTGTGTGTGTGTGTGTGGGTGTGTGATAGAGAGAGAGAGAGAGAGAGAGAGAGAGAGAGAGAGAGAGAGAGAGGGAGAGAAGGGATGTGGGTTAGGAATTACTATGTTGGTATGAGATATAAAGGTATGTCAAGGGTATGCGCCTAACTTGACAGCTATGCAAGGAGGCCAGTGACTGGGTTGCTTCCACAACAAGAAACACTGAGGAAATAGTAGAAGGGAAAAGTGAAGATTCTAAAGTAGGATATAGACGAAAGGAAATTAAAGCACTAGTGAGCTGTGATGTAGTAGATAACCAGGAAGAGATGAGGGAAATGTCACACTAACTGACAGTAGCAGAGTGAATTAGGATGCAAACAGAAATAATAAAAGCATGTAGGGGAGAGGGAAAGCAGAGATTAATTGCAGGAGTGGGCTGCACCAAAGGACACATTGCTGAATGATTTTCCAACTGTGTGGTAAAAGTGCATTTTGGAAGGGAAGATAGCGATGGCACAGATTATGTAGAATTGCCAGAGAGAAACATACTATTTAGAAAAGGGTAGTCTGTAGAAGTAGAAGTAGAAGTTTACTGCCTCATAGCATACAATTTCAAGCCATTGAATTAAATGTACAGGAGACTCGTCAAAACACAAAAGCTGGTTTACAATATAATGTACAATACTGAATAATTACTTAATTAAGCAATTAATAATTTTTCTTCAAAAAATTAACTTTCTTGACTACCATATAATCATGCCCACTCTACTATGTGGAACTGTTCAGTGGAACTGATAGATAAAGTTGTTCCTTTCACATCTTGTCATGTCTCTGGTGGGGTAGGAAAAGTAGATAATGATAAGATGTATGGGCTAGGTCAACACCTAAATCTTCCCCAGATACAAGATAATTTTAGCCAGGAGACTTGTAGCACAAATGACCTATGGATGAACAAATACATATATAGCAAAGTGATACAATTAGTTAGCATTTTGTGCTATACTGATTATTTTCTACAGAGCATGCTTTTATGAAATTAAACCAATGTACACTCAGTCTGTTTACAAGATTTTACAGATGAGATATTTTAATATGTTGGGTGCTGGGTCATAAGCAATTCTTTATTTAAAATCTCATCCTGTTTGCAATTTTTTCCAACATCTTTACTGTAACACATTCCTGAATTAAGATGTCTCTTAAACTCAGAACCTGGACAATATTAATATTCTTGTCATAATCAATTTAAAGACTATTCCCCACTCAGTTCATGATGTTCCCTGGTTTTCTCCAACGTATAAGTTTCAGAATGCAGTAGAAATCTTTACTGTTGGCTGTAGTATTCATTTAACCCCCCTCCCCTCTGCCACCACCCTTATGGCTGGTATTTCTTTGAGGAGTGTTATTCCAGCAGGTTAAGTGTGAGTCAATGTGTAGTTATGATATAGGAGAGATATGGTGGTGGAATTTAACCACTGTCAGCTAGTTGTAAGTCATGTCTGGATAGGTCATTCCATGTGATTATTGTCTATAAAAGCCGAGGATTACTGTTGTAAGGATTAAATATGATTTTTGCAATTTTTACTGTATAATTACAGCTGTAGGACACTTTTTACCATTTTATAACAGAATTTAGTATTTTAGGAAAACGTTTATGGTATGCACTAAACCCCTGATTTTGGTCAGTCTGCTACACTACCGGCCATTAAAATTGCTACACCACGAAAATGATGTGCTACAGATGCGAAATTTAATCCACAGGAAGAAGATGCTGTGATATGCAAATGATTACCTTTTCAGAGCATTCACACAAGGTTGGCGCCATTGGCGACACCTACAATGTGCTGACATGAGGAAAGTTTCCAACCGATTTCTCATACACAAACAGCAGTTGACTGGCATTACCTGGTGAAACGTTGTTGTGATGCCTCGTGTAAGGAGGAGAAATGTGTACCATCACATTTCCAACTTTGATAAATGTCGGATTGTAGCCTATTGCAATTGCGGTTTATCGTATCGGAACATTGCTGCTCGTGTTGGTCGAGATCCAGTGACTGTTAGCAGAATATGGAATCGGAGGACCTTGTATCACTAGCAGTCAAGATGACAGGCATCTTATTCACATGGCTGTAACGGATCGTACAGCCACGTCTCGATCTCTGAGTCAGCAAATGGGGACGTTTGCAAGACAACAACCATCGCACGAACAGTTTGACAACGTTTGCAGCAGCATGGACTATCGGCTCAGAGACCATGGCTGCAGTTACCCTTGACGCTGCATCAGAGACAGGAGTGCCTGCAATGGTGTACTCAATGACGAACCTGGGTGCACGAATGGCAATACGTCATTTTTTCGGATGAATCCGGGTTCTGTTTACAGTATTATGATGGTCGCATCCATGTTTGGCGACATCGTGGTGAACACACATTGGAAGTGTGTATTCGCCAACGCCATACTGGCATATCACCCGGCGTGGTGGTATGGGGTACCATTTGTTACATGTCACGGTCACCTCTTGTTCGCATTGACAGCACTTTGAACAGTGGCCATTACATTTCAGATATGTTACGACCCGTGGCTCTACCCTTAATTTGATCCCTGTGAAACCCTACGTTTCAGCAGGATAATGAACGACGGCATGTTGCAGGTCCTGTATGGTCCTTTTTGGATAAAGAAAATGTTCGACTGCTGCCCTGGCCAGCACATTCTTCAGATCTCTCACCAATTCAAATGACTGGTCAATGGTGGCTGAGCAACTGGCTCATCACAATATGCCAGTCACTACTCTTGATGAACTGTGGTTTCATGTTGAAGCTGCATGGGCAGCTGTACCTATACACACCATCCAAGCTCTGTTTGACTCAATGCCCAGGCGTATCAAGGCCATGTTTGCAGCCAGAGGTGGTTGTTCTGGGTACTGATTTCTCAGGATCTGTGCACCCAAACTGCATGAAAATGTAATCACATGTCAGTTCTAGTATAATGTATTTGTCCAATGAATACCCGTTTATCATCAACATTTCTTCTTGGTGTAGCAATTTTAATTGCCAGTAGTGTAAATTAATTACAGTTCCAGAAGCCCATTACCAAGATACTCCTTTCACCAGCTACTTAAATCCCAGTAGTCAACTACAAATGCACACCACTTCCATTTAAAAATATCCACAACTGTTTCTAAAATTACTAATTAAAAAGTCTGCTGAAGATTCATAGTTTTGCTAGATACTCACATGCTAATAACATGATTAAGAATATCTCCTACACCTGACATCGGTAAAATGTAGTACATGAAACATTATGTCCCATAATCTGGTATGCTCACAAAAAAACCAATGCAGTATTTAATGAAAACTGTAAAAGGTTAAAATGGGAATTTCAGCATTCATTTCAATAATTGGCATCATTTCTGAATCACTGCATTTCTTAAAATTATTTGTGTGCCACTGCTGCCTGAAGCAACATGTCAACAAATAGCTGGATTCTATGTGGTATTATGTTTCAGTGATGGGTGAGGTAGGTATGAGCGAGGGCCTGCCAACACCATGCAGTGGAACTGTTGACTATGATAATGAAGCAGATCACTCCAAAAGAATGTGACTAAACTGATGGTTTAGAATAACCTGATTCAAGTGAGGTCCATTATAAATGGCTCATCCCTATAAACTGCACTGTTGATCATTCAGGTCATATAGAAATTTATGAGCTGACAGCCATTCCTGGGGAGAGGTTTTCAAAAGAGACTATCTGAAATTCAGTCACTGCTGCCTGACAGTGTTTGGGAGAGAGGAAGAAATGTTAGAGATGCAACATTACTGTAGAAAATAAATGTCTCAGGTTTCCTAAACATATAAATGTTCTACAAAAAAGAGTGAAGAAGACCAAGTGACCCTTCCTCTTTCCTCAAAACTTTTCGAGAAAATACCTTTCAACAGAATATTGAACCCACTTTCTGACAATAGCCTTTTAACAATTGCTTAATTTGGCTTCTCTACAGGATTCTCTATGGAGATAGCAAAATTATTTCTCACAAACTCAATTCTGTTTGAAATACACAAGAGAAACTACTGTCAGCATTTTCTGGGCTCTTTTCAAAGCCAGCAAAAGTGTAAATCATATTCATCTAATAGGGAATAAAAATGTATTAAGTGTTGAAAACTTACACTTGGCTAGGATGGAGTCACAACCAAACAGCAGCAAGCAATGATTAAGATTAAATTTTGAGAGAGGAATCATTAGAATAGATATCCCACAAGATCTTGTGCTTGGTTCACATCTGTTCCCAATGCACATAAAAGATTTTCTTGTAAAGTGGGAGGACTTTTCGAAAATTGTTGCTTACAGAAACTGTATTTCTGAAACACACCTGTGCAAGACACATCCAGTAGAATGATGGAACAGGATTACAGTTAGTTCACACCAAACAGTTTAAGCTTTCGTAAGATTATGCCCACTGCTGTGAAGTCCCTGGCCAATAGAGCAGTCATCGGAGATGTCAGATGAAAGGGAATGCCCATTGTCATGGAAAGTTAAACAGAAAACTGTCAAATGCTTATCAAAAGGACATACTAAACAGGGAAGACCGTGTGGCAGACAGAGAAAGCCAGTACACCAGTCTACCCTGAGTGTGGTTGGGGGGAAACTCAGGGTCAATGGTTCCACTGTGAACGCAGCACGTGATGGTGGAGTGCCTCAGAATAAAAAAAAAGCATGGTGAATCGTTATATTCATCAAATTTAGAGCTGTGCTGTTGAAAGATCATTCACAAGATTCAAATATACGAAAATGATTGTGACAAATGAGAAGAATTCATTAGCGCTAAGCCAATCAATATAACATCATTGCTGTAGAAGTTGCACCTGTTATTCAAATGAATATTCCTGGAAAACAATAAAGCATTTGGGTGTAACATTGCAGAGTGATATGAAGTGGGACAAGCATGTAATGGCAGTTGTGGGGAAGGCAGATAGTCGTCTTCGATTCATTGGTAGAATTTTGGGAAGATGTGGTTCATCTGTAAAGGAGACCGCTTATAAAACACTGATACGACCTATTCTTGAGTACTGCTTGAGCGTTTGGGATCCATATCAGGTCGGATTGAGGGGGGACATAGAAGCAATTCGGAGGTGGGCTGCTAGATTTGTTACTGGCTGGTTTGATCATCATGCGAGTGTTACAGAAATGCTTCAGGAACTCGGGTGGGAGTCTCTGGAGGGAAGAAGGCATTCTTGTCGTGAATTGCTACTGAGGAAATTGAGAGAACCAGCATTTGAGGCTGACTGCAGTACAATTTTACTGCCGCCAACTTATATTTCGCTGAAAGACCACAAAGATAAGATAAGAGAGATTAGGGCTCGTACAGAGGCATATAGGCAGTCATTTTTCCCTCGTTCTGTTTGGGAGTGGAACAGGGAGAGAAGATGCTACTTGTGGTACGAGGTACCCTCTGCCACACACAGTATAGTGGATTGCAGAGTATGTATGTAGATGTAGATTTAGTGTGCTGAGATGTCTACTGAAACAGTACATCAGATGACAGCAGAAGGTGTCGGCTAATGCCACCGAATGTCTCATATTTGCAGAAATTCCGCAACTAAAGTTATAACCGAATTGATTACTTTTGATTATGCTACTTGAGTCAGAACTGAGAATTCTGTACAAATACATACTTTATGAATCAGTGTGATGTGCCACCTGGATAGTTTTATGTTTGATTCAGTGATACTTTGGCGCTTAATAAAAATACAAGCCATTTGAATTGAGTGCCTCTACTATAATGATACCTTCTTAAAGTGCACATAATGAGGCTTCTAATTACTATGTCTGTTTGTTGTATTGGATGTATTTCAACACATTACTGTAAATATACTGATTAGTGTATGTTTGCATGTATTACAATATAGTAAATTATTCACGCTCTATTTAACAGATATTGTCTTGCATGACATCAAAGGGACACACAAACAGACGTGCTCCTCTCAGTTGTAACTTTGCTGAAAAATTATTTAATTTTGAATGGTGCATGATTTTTATTAAACTGGCTATCAGAGTGTAGAAGGGCAAGGGGTGGGGGGTGGGGGAAAGATACGTAAGCTCTACTATACTTTTCCACTTTTATCTTCTCTATCTGTGAAAAGACAACTTTCACCCAGCCCATTACAGTAGGCCATTTCATCCGAAGAACATCATGAAGCAATTTCTACTGACCAGATATCTATTGCTAACATTATTTATGTAGCAACAGAGCTGGTATTTCACACAGCTGTCACCTATACAGTTCATTAATGTTCAGAAATTGAGATATTAGTGCTGCTTTGCTATGGTATTGTGGAATCTGCTAGGCCAGTGAGAGGGTCCTGAAATAAATGTGCTATGTGACTGAAAGCTTAATATTTTTGTCAGCTTAGGTTGGAATAAAACGTACAGGTGGGGAAAGCAGGCAAAGAGGGTGGAGGTAGTTGTTAGTCATTGTGGCAATAGACAGCTTTACTCTTTACATCTAAGTTGAAAGAAGTGAGAGCAAAGCATCGGATTTAGCTGTCTGGATGACAGAACATGACATCAAAAAACCTTGATATCAATGACATAATCTGTGACTTTACTTTGCCAAAAGGAAGGAAATTCAAAGCAAAATTAAAACAAAAATATAACTGCTGAAAAGGTACACTTTCTCAGCTTTATTTTCATAAACAGTTTATGCATGACTATTAATCTATGAGGACAAAATAAAATATCACACCAAAATAAATGTACAGTAGCTGCCAAAATCTGTAAAATTTATATTTTGTTTTACTTTCAGTTTCTTTAGACAGTTTATACAATTTGTAGTATATTTAGTATAATTGTACATTTAATTTGTTGTGAGCAATATATTTCCTCCATGTAGTTCATTTAAGTAATATACTTCAATAGTGCTTCATTTGCATTACATCTACTTTTGTCAGATCTGCACAGAAATCATTGTAGAGAGGTAATTAAATTGGCGGAGGGGCTTCAGCTTTGGTACTACTTCCAAGAATCAGGACCATCTCAGTGTGGCCCTGGCAGACAGGGGGAGAGGGAGCTAGCAAGTAAATAAGGGTGAAACTCACACATTAAAAGTCTTATGAGTTCGTTCGTCAGTTTGGAAAAAAACCTGTGTTATTTGGCAGAATACAGATACAAATGGTTGATTTTAGCAGCCAGTCAAACACATGAGTGAAATACTTAAACTTTTCAAACATTGGAAACTTCCTGTTGGAATAACAACAATATAAAGAAAACAGTTTGTTGCTCAACATAAAGATGACATATTGAGTTGTAAACAGGCACAACAAAAAGACACTTACACAATAGCCTTCAGCCAATGCCCCCTACAGAAAAGGAAACACATACACATTTATTCCACAAGCAAGCACAGATCTCTCTCTCTCTCTCTCAAACACACACACACACACACACACACACACACACACACACACACACACACACATGACCACCATCTCTGTCAACTAGAATCAGAATGCAATTGTCATGTAGAACTGTATACATGACAGTTGTATTTCAGTCCGAGCTGCCAGAGGTGGCGGTCATGTGTGTGCAACAGTGAGGTGTGCTTGCTTGTGTGAATGAATATGGGTGTGTTTCCTTTTCTGAAGAAGGCTTTGGTGAAAGTCAATGTGTAAGTGTCTTTTCATTGTGCCTGTCAGCAACTCAATGTGATACCTTTACCGTGAATAGCAATCTATCTATTCCTCATGTTGTTGATACTTAACTTTTGCTTTGAACAGCTTCAATGATAGAATTTGTCAGTACGTTATGACACTTAAACTTTTATGAGGGGAACTCAGAACTTTTAAGTTTTTCAGTAGTTTTGAGCAATTAAATTTGGCAGGCAGTAGAAAGTTGGACTACTATGAGTGCCACATGGGACTTAGATTTTCTTCATGTTAGCCACGACTTAATGTAAAGAACCTGTGTGAACCATTGGAACATTTTGCAAATCTAATATGCAATTTTCATCTACATTTATTACATTTCAGTTTGTAGGGCCACCACTTGCAGTGTGATTTGATTTATTTCAATAAACCTGACGTCATTTAGAAATTTATATTTTTGAATTGGTGTACTACTTTAATTTATTGGATTTTTTACTATGCAGTCATTTATAATGATTCCAGTCACACAAATTTGCAACTTCATCATACATTGATGTTAGCTGACAGTATCACTTAAATATTGACAAATTTCAGCTGTTCTTTCTGCAGGGCGTGAATGTAAGCAGTGTGTGACTCAGCCTTAAGGGGCTCCGGAACGTCCTATACTTGCAATGTTAAAATAACGCTTATAAATTACATCTTTCCTCACAAAGTATTTGGGGTAGGAAGTTGAACTTTTTACAGATTATTTATTGGAATATGGGCTACAACTTAACACAGGGATTTTATAAAATTTTAGTTCAGTTATTAAAGATGATTTTTTTTCAATTGTAATGAAAATTCACAATATTTTTTTGCAATTTTTTATTTATATATTCAAAAACATACAGTTTTTTGGAAAAAGGCTGTGTTAAATTATGCAGAAGGTACTGTGTAACATTTACTGAAAGTTTGAAACAAATATGTTTGAAAGATCCTTAGAAAACATGTAATTAGTTGTTGTTGTTGTTGTGGTCTTCAGTCCTGAGACTGGTTTGATGCAGCTCTCCATGCTACTCTATCCTGTGCAAGCTTTTTCATCTCCCAGTACCTACTGCAACCTACATCCTTCTGAATCTGCTTAGTGTATTCATCTCTCGGTCTCCCTCTACGATTTTTACCCTCCACGCTGCCCTCCAATACTAAATTTGTGATCCCTTGATGCCTCAGAACATGCCCTACCAACCGATCCCTTCTTCTGGTCAAGTTGTGCCACAAACTTCTCTTCTCCCCAATCCTATTCAATACTTCCTCATTAGTTATGTGATCTACCCATCTAATCTTCAGCATTCTTCTGTAGCACCACATTTCGAAAGCTTCTATTCTCTTCTTGTCCAAACTATTTATTGTCCATGTTTCACTTCCATACATGGCTACACTCCATACGAATACTTTCAGAAATGACTTCCTGACACTTAAATCAATACCGGATGTTAACAAATTTCCCTTCTTCAGAAACGCTTTCCTTGCCATTGCCAGCCTACATTTTATATCCTCTCTACTTCGACCATCATCAGTTATTTTGCTCCCCAAATAGCAAAACTCCTTTACTACTTTAAGTGCCTCATTTCCTAATCTAATTCCCTCAGCATCACCCGACTTAATTAGACTACATTCCATTATCCTTGTTTTGCTTTTGTTGATGTTCATCTTACATCCTACTTTCAAGACACTGTCCATTCCATTCAACTGCTCTTCCAAGTCCTTTGCTGTCTCTGACAGAATTACAATGTCATCGGCGAACCTCAAAGTTTTTATTTCTTCTCCATGAATTTTAATACCTACCCCGAATTTTTCTTTTGTTTCCTTTACTGCTTGCTCAATATACAGATTGAACAACATCGGGGAGAGGCTACAACCCTGTCTTACTCCCTTCCCAACCACTGCTTCCCTTTCATGTCCCTCGACTCTTATAACTGCCATCTGGTTTCTGTACAAATTGTAAATAGCCTTTCGCTCCCTGTATTTTACCCCTACCACCTTCAGAATTTGAAAGCGAGTATTCCAGTCAACATTGTCAAAAGCTTTCTCTAAGTCTACAAATGCTAGAAATGTAGGTTTGCCTTTCCTTAATCTTTCTTCTAAGATAAGTCGTAAGGTCAGTATTGCCTCACGTGTTCCAGTGTTTCTACGGAATCCAAACTGATCTTCCCCGAGGTTGGCTTCTACTAGTTTTTCCATTCGTCTGTAAAGAATTCGTGTTAGTATTTTGCAGCTGTGACTTATTAAGCTGATAGTTCGGTAATTTTCACATCTGTCAACACCTGCTTTTTTTGGGATTGGAATTATTATATTCTTCTTGAAGTCTGAGGGTATTTCGCCTGTTTCATACATCTTGCTCACCAGATGGTAGAGTTTTGTCAGGACTGGCTCTCCCACGGCCGTCAGTAGTTCCAATGGAATATTGTCTACTCCGGGGGCCTTGTTACGACTCAGGTCTTTCAGTGCTTTGTCGAACTCTTCACGCAGTATCGTATCTCCCATTTCATCTTCATCTACATCCTCTTCCATTTCCATAATATTGTCCTCAAGTACATCCCCCTTGTATAGACACTCTATATACTCCTTCCACCTTTCTGCTTTCCCTTCTTTGCTTAGAACTGGGTTTCCATCTGAGCTCTTGATACTCATACAAGTCGTTCTCTTATCTCCAAAGGTCTCTTTAATTTTCCTGTAGGCGGTATCTATCTTACCCCTAGTGAGATAGGCCTCTACATCCTTACATTTGTCCTCTAGCCATCCTTGCTTAGCCATTTTGCACTTCCTGTCGATCTCATTTTTGAGACGTTTGTATTCCTTTTTGCCTGTTTCACTTACTGCATTTTTATATTTTCTCCTTTCATCAATTAAATTCAATATTTCTTCTGTTACCCAAGGATTTCTACTAGCCCTCGTCTTTTTACCTACTTGATCCTCTGCTGCCTTCACTATTTCATCCCTAAAAGCTACCCATTCTTCCTCTACTGTATTTATTTCCCCCATTCCTGTCAATTGCTCCCTTATGCTCTCCCTGAATCTCTGTACAACCTCTGGTTCTTTTAGTTTATCCAGGTCCCATCTCCTTAAATTCCCACCTTTTTGCAGTTTCTTCAGTTTTAATCTACAGGTCATAACCAATAGATTGTGGTCAGAGTCCACATCTGCCCCTGGAAACGTCTTACAATTTAAAACCTGGTTCCTAAATCTCTGTCTTACCATTATATAATCTATCTGATACCTTTTAGTATCTCCAGGGTTCTTCCATGTATACAACCTTCTTTCATGATTCTTAAACCAAGTGTTAGTTATGATTATGTTGTGCTCTGTGCAAAATTCTACCAGGCGGCTTCCTCTTTCATTTCTGTCCCCCAATCCATATTCACCTACTATGTTTCCTTCTCTCCCTTTTCCTACACTCGAATTCCAGTCACCCATGACTATTAAATTTTCGTCTCCCTTCACAATCTGAATAATTTCTTTTATTTCATCATACATTTCTTCAATTTCTTCGTCATCTGCAGAGCTAGTTGGCATATAAACTTGTACTACTGTAGTAGGTGTGGGCTTCGTATCTATCTTGGCCACAATAATGCGTTCACTATGCTGTTTGTAGTAGCTTACCCGCATTCCTATTTTCCTATTCATTATTAAACCTACTCCTGCATTACCCCTATTTGATTTTGTGTTTATAACCCTGTAGTCACCTGACCAGAAGTCTTGTTCCTCCTGCCACCGAACTTCACTAATTCCCACTATATCTAACTTCAACCTATCCATTTCCCTTTTTAAATTTTCTAACCTACCTGCCCGATTAAGGGATCTGACATTCCACACTCCGATCCGTAGAACGCCAGTTTTCTTTCTCCTGATAACGACATCCTCTTGAGTAGTCCCCGCCCGGAGATCCGAATGGGGGACTATTTAACCTCCGGAATATTTTACCCAAGAGGACGCCATCATCATGTAATCATACAGTAAAGCTGCATGCCCTCGGGAAAAATTACGGCTGTAGTTTCCCCTTGCTTTCAGCCGTTCGCAGTACCAGCACAGCAAGGCCATTTTGGTTATTGTTACAAGGCCAGATCAGTCAATCATCCAGACTGTTGCCGTTGCAACTACTGAAAAGGCTGCTGCCCCTCTTCAGGAACCACACATTTGTCTGGCCTCTCAACAGATACCCCTCCGTTGTGGTTGCACCTACGGTACGGCTATCTGTATCGCTGAGGCACGCAAGCCTCCCCACCAACGGCAAGGTCCATGGTTCATGGGGGGGGGGGGGGATGTAATTAGTATGAGAAAATAAAAGTCTTGGGAATCGAGCGACAAAGATTGGATTAACTTTTTAGTTCATTCAAGGTCCATAGGATGGATTATCTTCATCCTCTGCAAACTCCTCCTCCAGCTTCCTCTTGTTCCTCCTCCTGTTTACTCTTGCTTGTATTTCTAGACTCTTTACAGCCCTGTCTGCAGCCCGAAGGCGTTCCTTGTCTAAAGCAAGCATCGCTCATTGTTGTGTTCTTAGATTTTGCTACCATTTTCTTCAGTTGCAGTTACTGCAACACTGTTCCAAAAGGTGGTCATGTATGAACACTTATCACATTTCAGTTGTATTTCACTAGCAGGTCCTACGTGCTTTATTATGGAGAGTTCCAGACCAACTTCACTACAATGAATACATCTTACACAGTTTGAAAAAATTCCTTTGAGAACCGACATATCAAATATTTCATTCACATCCGATTCGCTCATAAAACATTCATAGTTTTCACTCATTGAACCAAGCTTCTTCTGTGAAGTTTTTCTTTCCCACTTTGACTGCTATGGGCAGGTGTACTTGAGAGGTTAGGTTCACTCACTTGGTTATCGTCTTTATTGTTTACAGTAATAACACATACCTTTGGCTTTCCAACATTTCTCCTTTTCTTAAAAGCCTTCAGAGGATTTCTAATAACTTTACTTTTACTCATTATTATACTTCAACAAAACAGAGACTCAAGAATCAGAATTAATTACGAATATTTACGAGATAATGACAGAGTAAATAAACATGAAACAATCGACAATCACACCAGCGATATATATTGAACCATCACAGGTTAGCCACAACACATACTTTATCTCACATCACTAAAATGTACCTGATGAACACGGATGTTAATAATAACACCATTTGACAGCAGTTTAACAGCGCCACAGTGGGTCACGCCCATGTAGAACACATTTCAAAAAAAATTTAAAAATAGTTGTAGTCTTCGGAATGGAATAAATTATATATCTATTAAAAGGTATTAGTCTGCAGATTCAGAAAACGCAAAAAAGTAAAAACTGAACTTTTCATGATTTTGAGCCTTTCCGGAGCCCCTTAATTATAATTACTTATTTATTTACTTATTCAACAAATAAGGGGACAATGATTGTACCTTAATCTTTGAAAGGTTCAATTTAAGATGAACTGTGATATTCGCAAACTATAGCAGAATAAAATAATTTTAGATAGATGATGCATCTGTGTCTTTTGTATTTTGGTGTTAAAGTCTATAATAAGTTGCTAGTAGATTTGCGTAAAACTGCAGATTGCTGGATGTGTAAGAACAGAACAAAATGGTACCATATTGAATGCTCCTTCTTTAATTTATCAGAGTATTTATTGTCAGGGGTTTATATTTCTCTTTATTTTAATATTTGTATTAAACTTAGTTTGACTTTGTCAGTGTAAAGCTCATGAGTCTAAGAGGAGAAGATGACACTATGTGTGAATGAATGTGAAGCTAGCAATGTGTATGTCTTTGCCACTTTCAGACCTGTGGTACTTTGTGCTGGATTACTGGTGCATCCACAGACATGGCAGTGTGTAACATCAGCGTGAGCATGTAGATGGCGGCGTGTGACATCACAAGCAGCTGGTAGGGCATGCAGGAGTGTCTTCCCGCATGGCCCACAAGAAGAGCAGTGCCATGTGGCACTGTGTGGGAAGTGCCCATGGCAATGTGTGGCTGCAGATCTAGTGTGCAGATGTCAGCTCAGGGAACACTGACACATAAGCAAACTATGGTTAACTGCTATGAAGGATAAGAAATGAAGCATTGGCATTCATAATGTTCATAATACTGAATTCATATACAAATAAACAAGGTCTTGTTAACCATGGGGAAAAAAACTAAACAAAATATTCATGAAAATGCACTGTTCATAATACACAGTTCTCTTTTTTTGTTGACAAACCTGGCATGGAAGTGCTGACACAGCAGTTGATCTGGTCCTGGCATTCATGGCAGCAGAGACTGCAGAGAATTTAATGCGTGTGAACATGGTGTCATCAGGGCACAAACGTGGCTTCTGGAGCTGTGGTAGACATACCCAGTGTCCAGAGCTCGACAGGGATGCAACATGGTAACTGCTATAGGAGTCAATCTGGTCTCAGCACCAAATGTGGCAAAAGTGCAGAGATGTGACGCCAATTCCAGGGTTTGCAATGAGTGGACAGTGGGGGAGATGGGTAGCAGTGTCTGGAGCTCGACTGGAGATTTGTTGTCAGTTGGTGAGGTGGTATATCAGAGACATAGTCCCTATGGAAGGCTGCAGGCAGTGTGTGCGCGGGCTACTGTCTGCAACGAGAAATCATTATGATGCAGCATGGGCATTTGAAGCTGGCATCTGTGACATAGTCCGCTCGCTGCTGTGGTGGGGCTAGCTGGTACACCTGTCTGGGGTGCTATCCAGGTGGTTATCTTGGAGGGGTGGGGGTAGGCTGAGATGCACGTGGTTGTTCAGTGACAACTGGTTGTGTGCGTATGTCACCGGCATCTGCTGGAGCAGGCCCTGTCTGGCTGGTTGCATATGGAATGATGTCTGTTACCAAGTACTCAATCTCTAAAGTCTTCCCTTGATAGCTTATGAAATGGTGTGGTCCCAAGTAGGGCAGCTGAATTGGTGGCTGTACCACATCTGTGCACAGTACCAAATGTGTGCAGTGCAGAAGGTTTCTGTCATCAAATGCATTTTCAGCACAGTGCCACATTGGTGTGTGCAGTTCGAGGCCACTCATGTGAGGGTACAGGTGTTCTGCTAGTACTTAGGCTGATGCATCATGTGGTGGTGGTATTTCTCCATGTATTTTCTGGGAATAGCAAGTGATTGACCATGGACGAGGTCTTAAGTTGAGACACAGATCCCTTTCTTTGGTGTCACTTGCAGGCCGAGGAGTACAAGTGGTAGTGCTTCCATCCAGGTAGTGTCACGACACGTCAGGGATGCCTTCAGCACCCAGTGAAGCTGCTCAACCATGCCATTAGATGATGGGTGGTAGCTTGTCATGCAGTTTAGCTGCATGTCACACAGTTGGGTGACATGGCTGAACAGCACACAGGCAAACTGGCAGCTGCGGTCCACAGTTATGTGGCTGGGACAGCCAAGGCACACCATCCACGTGTCAACGAAGGTAGTAGCAACTGTCTCGGTGGTGATGTCCACTATGGGCATTGCCTCTGGCCAGCAAGTGAAGTATTCCACCATTGTAAGGAGGTAGCAGTGGCCTTGAAATGGAGAAAGGGGGCCTATGATGTCCATGAAGACATATGTGAAGTGGTGGGTTCAGGGAAGGCGCCGATGGGCTCATGTTTGTCTTGAAAATTTGGTGCTCTGGCATGCCATGCTGGTGTGTGCCCACTGACAACAGTCCTTCCAGAGTCTGGGCGAAATAAAACGTGCTGCCACAAGTGGCACCATGATGTTTGCACTGGTATGTGATAACCCACCTTCTGATGTGATTATGGGATAAATTGATAAATCTGACACAGTGTCTACAAAATACCTCATGCCTGCACCCCATTCTTGTACAAACATACATTTAATACGGCACAGCATCCTGGTCTGCCTAGGTCTGGTCGCAGCTGGGGTTTGGGTGCAAGCAAGAGGTGTAGCACTTGGTCACATTGCTGCTGAAATGGGCGTGACACCAGCAAACACTGCTTGGAGTCTGCTATGGTGTCAGTAAGGTACTGTTAGAGCAACTGTTTCTGCCATGCTGCCTGCGCGAGCCATGCTGCTCATAGCCTGGTCTGCTGCCGCTGCAATTCCTGCTTCCCTCTTGCTGTGACCACATCAACTGGTCGACCTGTGTGCCTAGTGCTGCCATCTGACTGGACAAGTTCTGCATGAGGTGCTGAAGGCTATTGTCCATTGCCAGAGCTGGGGGACACATGTGTCACCATGGAGTGGAAGTGGCTGGTGGGGGTAAGGGCTCGCAGGCAGCTGCAGATGCTATGCTTGGCGACATTGCTAGCATGTTATGCATCCGGTCTGCCAGGTCTGCTACAGCATCTAGCGCATGTCGGTCTGCGAGGCTATCACTGCTCACACCTGGGTGGGTAGGCTGCACAGCCAGATAGTGTGCAGCAACAAATCTGGAACCATATCAGACTGTACAATGCTTCTTGCAGGAACTGTGAAGGCCTCTGGTCAACACATTCTTGTTGGCGCAACAGTTACTGTATTTTCTGCTCCTTGGTCAATGAAACCAAGCATATTAACTCATCCTTAAGCCACCTGTAGGAGGACTGCATTGGCAGGGTGGTTATTATGTCCCATACTTCAGCCATGTAATTCTCATCCCTTTGGTTCACCACATATCCAAATTTGGCGAGATCGCATATGATATTGTTACACATAAAAACTGTCTCCACTTGGCTAAACCACATGAATGGGTCACAGGGCCAAAAGGGGGATCACCACTGAAGCAAGCAATGTGTGGTGTTTTTCAGTTTTCAAACCTGTCCTACTGTGAGCTGGCTTGCAGCCACACCCATGCACTGAGTCAAAGCCACAGGCAAGGGTAACAGTAATTAAATACACATGGTTACCCACAAGATGTTTATTCATCTCACTATACATACACCAAAAAGTTATAATAATTACATACAAACGTCTGTGGGGGCATTCGCATGACTGCGATGAACATCTCTAATAATTTTGTGGAGATAGAGAAATTCTTTGATATTTTAAAATAATTTGGAAAACTTCTTCTCTAGCCTCTGTATATGAGTTATTTTTTTCAGCTGAATATGTATTATTTGACTTAAATTTATTTTAATTGTCTAACTGTGTGACTGCAATGCTTGCAGGGACTATACGGTTCTATAAAATGTCAGCAACATCCAGCATGGCTATCAGCCCCAGATTCAGCAGTTTTTATTTTATTTATTTACTCGTGTCCAAAACATAACATACAGATGTAGTGTTCTGGCGGTGGAAAGATTTACTGCTGGAATATTTTCCAATGTTGCCCAGGGTACGCCTGATCGTTTGGTTTATTCATCAGTTACATGCCCACAATTAGTAGCCAGAACATTATGACCACCTGACCAATAGCCAGTATGACGACCTTTGACATGGATAACAGGGGCGACTCATTGTGGCATGCAAGCAATAAGTAGGCCACTACATGGAGTTAGCACAACATCTGAACACACAAGTCACCTAACTCCTGTAAATTCTGGGGAGGTTGTTTATGAGCCCTGACACCATGTTCAATCATATCCCAGATGTGTTCAATTTTGTTCAGATTTGGTGATTTCTGGGGCCAGCACATCAATTGGAAATTGCCAATGTGTTCCTCAAGCCACTCCATTTCACTCCCAGCTTTGTGAGACGGCGCATTATCTTGTTGCAAAATGCCACTGCCATTGGGAAACATGATCGTCGGGAAGGGGTGTGCATGTCTGCAACCAGTGTACAATACTCGTTGACTGTCTTGGTGCCTTGCGTGAGCTCCACTGAACCGATGGATGCCCACATGAATGTTGCCCTGTGCATAATGAGCCACTGCCAGCTTGTCTCCATCCCACAGTACTGGTGTCAAGGAGCATTAAGGTCTGATGTTAGTTTTGCCACAGTTCACCACCTGTTCTGTTTTACCACTCTGCCCAGCATGCTATGTCTGACATCTGTAACGAGTGGTGGCTGCCCAACTCCACAATGTCAGGACATAGTTTCACCTTGGTTTCTGCATATGTTGAAGGCATTAACCGCAGCATTCCTTCAACACCCAGGAAATCATGTAGTTTCTGAAGTGCTTGTGCCAAGCCTCCATGTCATCACAATCTGCCCTCTGTCAAACTCAGATAGATAGTGCACCTTCCCCATTCTACACGCAGACAGTATGTTCACTGATACTGAAAGCACCATGCGTGTGTCTGACTGGCAGTCATTCCTCATCATGAGACATTACTATAGCCTGGACGGCTTTACATTGATAGTAGGTCAGTGATCACCTGGAAATAATAAAGAGATGTAAGATATAGTGATCATGGTGGTCTTGAGAAAGATCACTCTCTATCGTGTGATCCATTTAAGAACATAGTGTCCTATTAGAGCTACATACTTATACCAAAAGGAGCTGTATCTCTGCTATTATGCAGTCACATTACCTTTAGAAAACTTCGTGGCAGCTCATTCAACAGTATGTGAAGAACATCTCTAAGGAATTTGAGGTACATCTGCCATGATAGTCTGGTTGGCACTTGATGTGACCTGGCGACCTGCTCAAAAGATTACCCCAGTGTATAGCTTTGCAATGAAACTGTATTGGCAATTGTTTGAACTGAGTGCGTCTGGTCGGCATTTATTTGGATATCTATTGGGGCTGTCAAGTGAAAACGAGACCAATGGGAAAAAAGCATGTAAACTGTTACTTATTTCAAAAGCAGTCACTATAAGTGCTAATACATTTATCTCTCTGTAAGACAAGATGGTCAGTGCCTTCACGGAAAACTCTTTTACAGTTGCTTATGCAACCACAATTGTATGCAGATGTGCACCTCTTTATCCAAAGCAAATTGATGGCCATGAGTGTTTTTTCTTCAGGGCTCCAAAAATATGGAAATTGCATGGCGAGAGATCGCGACCATATTGAGGAAGTGGAAGGTCTTCCCAGTGGAACTCCTGTAGTGTAGCCAAAACAACCTTGGCAACATGTGGGCGTGCATTATGTTGCAACAAAACGCCGTGCATTATCTTGCGACAGAATGATCCCGTCAATCAACATTCCTTGACTTTTGAACTGAAGTGTTGCTCAATTTTTGGAACGTGTCCATACATCACTGTGCATTAATTGTGCCAGCGTGTTCCAGAAAGTCAATGAGCAGCAGGCCCTTGAAGTTAAAGAAAAAGGTCATCATGACCTTCCCAGAGCTGACGTGCATGGGTTTGGTAAATCCGTATGCTTCCATTGTTGGCTCTGATGTTTGGTCTCTAGCTCAAAATGAAGACACCTTGTTTCATCTCCCATGAAAGTACCAGATAGGAAAGGATTTTCGTTATTGTGATACCGTTCCAAGACTAGCAGTGATATTAATGCTCAGTTCAACATCTTTGGCCTGGAATCTCATTCACTGGAGTAGAATCGTCTTCAGCGATGTGCCCCACTTCGAATAGAGCTACCATGGCCACTGAACATGTCTCTGGAAATGCTCCAGACAATGGTGGCATACCAAACTTTCTGTTGTCCGCTATACATCTCCACAACAAAGAATGATGATCTGGGGTGCCATTTCGTTTTGTAGAAGGCATCTTTGGCTGTCACCGTGGGACCCTTACAATACAAGTTCCTTTACATATATATACATTACGAGAGAGACTGAGGCTCCGCTCGCTTCAAAGATATATTTTGGCTGAAACACCCGGCAGAGACCACAGTCGATTTCGTGAAGCTCATATTTGGTGTGTTTTACGTTAGAAGCACTTTATAGCTTACGTCCTATAAATAAATGCGGTTCCAGTACACTAGCACATTGAGGACCTCTCGAGAGATTACAGTTTATTAACATTAAATGTTAGACAATCAGTTATCTGTGTATAAAGGTTTCAGGAGGCTTATGGCACAGGGCAAAGGTCTAAGTTGCACGAAATCACTGTGGTGTAATGCGTTATGAGTTTTGGGAAAAAGCAGGCATCTCCCCAAAGTAACGTTATCCAAGATGGCGGTGATGACGTCATTCAAGTTGGCTGCCATGATGTCATCCTACATGGCGGCGATGACATCATTCAAGATGGTGAATTTTGGCAGGTAGGTGGTCAGTTGGGTTACCTCCACTAACCTAAGTAACCCAACTGCCACTTCCTCCTACGAACTGGCGCCAGGTTCTAATTACAAGAGGATAATGCACTACACCTTAGAAAATCACTGGAAGATAACTCACTTGGAATACCTCCACTAACCTACATCACCTGACAGCCACTTCCTCCTAAGAACTAGTGCCAAGTTTGAATTTTGGCTGTAAACAAAAATCACTTGGGGTTTCGCTGTTAAAGTAAGAAAATGGCGCGAACGAAACCACACTGATACTAACCTCAGTCACCAGACGACCACCTCATCTGCCTAAGGATTCATCCGAAAAAAGGACTTGTCTTTATTAGTTAACCAATTTCATACAGGTGTGTTCGCCACTGGGTCCAGAGCCCGACTGACTTAGTACACATCGCCACCAGCAGGGGATGCTCTCATGACGTCAGGTGATGACGCAAATACTGTAATCGAAGATGGCGGCAGCCAGTGTGTCCAGCACGAGATCCAGAGCCCAGCTAACTTCGTTCATTTTGTCGACGCCAGAGGGCGCTGTCATGACGTCAGTTGATGATGCAAATACCGCTATTCAGTATGGCCACATACATTTTGTTCCCCATGTGGCCTGGAGCTGGTACCGAGCACGATTCCATTACGTAATCCAAGATCGTCTGCTTTCTCTCTTGGGCATTTATAACGGGCTAACTTCGCGTGTGCGGCCCTCGAGCGCGCTACCGGTGACATCACAACCTCCAACCTGCATGTTCATACTCACGCTAGAGATAGTCTTTTGTAAATATCCTAACGAATGTAACACCCACATTGCGCATCTAACATATGAATTGCCGAAGTACTTAATTCGATTTCAATTTTAATGGTATTCAGTAACTGAATGTACCATTTCAATAATCAATATTCAAATGAGAAGTTCCACATTTTCCCACTAGGGGCGTAGTGTTCCTTCATGATGAAGCACCCCCTATCCCTAGAATGTTTCTCTCCTATTGGCTACTGCATTAGTCACATGATTCGAGATCATAGAACCAAACCACAACCAAACTCACCCTCACTCTGCTCCTATACTTGGTCCAGTACGTCTGTCCTCGTCACGAAACTTTATCATTCAATATGATGTGAACAGGATCTGCCAGAAGTGTCAACATTGGCAGTGACAGCAGCAAATGCTGCCGCATAGACAAAGTTCGATTGCCTGGTAAGTACAATTTCAGTGTTCCGATATCTGCATCCTTTAACTCAGTGTATGCATGTTACATCTGTTTTGGACCGCACTCTATACAGAATGCTTCATTCTTTAACAGATTTTGTGTGTGTGTGTGTGTGTGTGTGTGTGTGTGTGTCTATGTTATATCTGTTTTGGACCACATTCTATACAGAAAGCTGTCTCATTTAACAGATTCTGTGTATGTGTGTCTATATGTTCAGTGTCTCTATGTTATACCTGTTTTTGGCCTGCATACTGCTGCACCCTTTAAGTGATTTCGTGTGTGTATGTGTGTGCTAGAGAGATTTTCTTCCATACTCGTTATTATACTCAGTCTTTGCCATCTTTCTAGATTACATCCCGCAAATGCTGGCTGAGCTAGATCAGCAGCTGGAGTTCAAAAGAGCCCAAGCACAGTACGAATGTAAGTACATTTGTAATAAAAATGTAGTTCTTAGATAAAATAATTTCTTCTAATATATGTAGCCTTTTTCGAAGGGACTAGATTGAATTTTCTTAGACATATTCTGTTCTTTCCTTTCTAGATGATGATGATTCCATGCATAGAGAGTGGTGCACCTAGGACGGCGAGCAAGGTGGGGGTGAAATACCCGACTGGGTGCATGAAATGGCGGCTGCTGCAGAACAACGACGCCAAGAAGCAGAAAGCTGTCAAATTATGAACCTCAATGAGTTGCTCAAGCCATGGAGACAGAGTGGAGAGGGTGAATGGTTTTGAACTTTATCATTACAGCAAATAATTACCATTATTTAGTCTTATTATTATTATTATTATTTATTTCTCCTCTAAATCTAGATCATTAAACTTATTTTTTTTCTTACTTATGTTACAGGTATATCACATGGTGTGTGCCAGATACCTAGAGCGGGGCCGGCTGCGGTGGTCTCGCGGTTCTAGGCGCTCAGTCCAGAGCTGCGCGACTGCTACGGTCGCAGGTTCGAATCCTGCCTTGGGAACGGATGTGTGTGATGTCCTTAGGTTAGTTAGGTTTAAGTAGTTCTAAGTTCTAGGGGACTGATGACCACTGATGTTAAGTCCCATAGTGCTCAGAGCCACCTAGAGCGGTGGTTGCGGGGGTAGGAATCGGGGGCACCCAACCACAGAGACATGCGGTGCCTAGTGTAGCCCCCATCAGTGCTGTGCGACAGGCAGCAGCTGTAGCGCCTCCCCCCGCACCACCCCAAGCCCTCTGGCGCCCATGGACAACGCAGTCAGCAGGAGAAGAACAGCAGGTGCAACGGTCTCCCACCCCACCAACTGGTAGTGGGAGCATTGCATCCTGGGGGCCATCACCGCAGCCCGGGAGCTCCAGCTGGCAATCACCACCTCTACCTCCTCCTCAGCCAGCTCACCCCTGCTGCCAATGCAAGGTGCATGTGCCCATCTGCATACCCCTCCCTGCAGATGACGTGCCATCACCGGCCCCATCTTTGACTGGGTGGACACCTAGCTGTAGTACTAATAGTAATAGTGATTATCCTGTGGCTAGCGGTAGTGCTCTCACCCATCCTATTGATTGTGAGGTGGATCAGAACGATGGCGTAATGACTCCCCTAGAAAACTTAGCAGTTGCTAGGGCTTTCGAGGGGTGCATCTCTTTCACTAGGATTGAGAATCCCAGAGGGAGGTACCCCACGACTGTGTCAGGTTTTTAGAGACATGGCTCCCTGTCTTGGAGACCGAGTTCCTCAAAGTCCTAGAGGATCCAAGATTTAACGCCATTAAGTGCAGTACAGTATTATGCTGTGAAATGAATCACCCTCCTAAGCATCAAGGTGACGCAGAGGCAACGACTCTGCACTATATATGGGGTAATAATGGCGTCATTTCTCAGAGTACATCTACCAGTTTTCTCCTCAGATTGCGAAAACATTCTGTTGGCACCCACCTACATGGGGAGAAATGATCATCACGATAAAATAAGAGAAATCAGGACTCACACAGAAAAATTTAAGAGCTCGTTTTTCCCGCGTGCCATTCGAAAGTGGAATGGTAGAGAGACAGTTTGAAGTTGGTTCATTGAATCCCCTGCCAGGCATTTTATTGTGAATAGCAGAGTAATCACGTAGATGTAGATTGCTGAGTTGTATCGAGAATCCACCTTGAGCGCTATTATGGCCTGATTTTCCGAGATTGAAGTACGCAGATCAGCTAAAGCAGTCAGCTGCATACCACACCTCGACATCCATATACATGTCAATGTTCCAGTAAATGGAGGATCAAGTTAAATTAAACTCCCTAAGGATATTAAGAACAAGCAGGCATGCATTAATGTCGAAAATAGGCATGATAATGCTTGTTTTGCGTGTTCAATCCTGGCTTGCTGGAGAAAGTACCATTACAGAGATCATCCTGGGTGTCCAAGCAGTTACGAAGTCCCTAATATTAAGACATATTATAACTCTGACGCTATAGATTTCCCTGTAAAGATCTAGTACATACGTAAGTTTGAGACTCAGAATACCGGAATATTGGTTCACGTTTGTTGCCTGGAGAAAAATAACGACAAGTCAGATGAGCAAGACTAGCACACCATAGCGATTTCTCAAAACCTGTTGGTGAGCGAGAGCTGAATGTAAACTTACTGTTCTTCTCTGAAGGTGATAATTATCACTATGTCTGTATCAAAGACATGTCCCACCTCCTTTATTCCCAGTGAGGTAACAACTTGTATAAAAAAACATTTTTGTTTAAGTTGTCTGAATTATTTTTCATCTGAAGAGTTATTAGCAATATATCTATTAGATAGTGCTTCCTAGGACCCAGTATGTGTGATTATGCCCACTGAGGAAAAAAAGTTCATTAAATTTCAAAATGCTCACCACCAGCAGCGATGTCCTTTTGTAGTGTATGCCGACTTTGAATGTCTGCTGGCTCCTATTACTCATTGTGAAGGGAACCACTTAGCCTCACATGCAAACTTGACACAAAAACATGCACCTTATGTGTCAGCATTCCAAGTTGTTTGTGGATATGATTCTAAACTTAACCACTACAAAGCTTATGTTGGGGATGATCCTGCAGTGCGGCTTCTCAGTAAGCTTGAAAAACTTTCATGGGAAGTTGATAAGCTCAACAGCACAAACATTCCCATGACCAAATCAAAGGAAGATGATGAACTGTATGAAAAGACGGTTAAATGTCGTATTTGTGGGCTAGCCTTAGATAGAAAAGCGGAAATGCCTCATAATGAACACTGTCATCTTACGGGTAAGTTCCGTGGTGCACCTCACAACGTGTGCAATTTAGTGCGCCAGTTACCTAGACACATACCCGTCTTTTTTCGTAATGGGTATGCTCATTTTCTAGTTGAGCACTTGGCTAATTTCGGTTTAAACAAAGATCAGGTTAGTGTCCTTCCTGAAAATGTTGAGAAGTACATTTCTTCCTGGAAACAAATAACGCCAAAAATTACACTCTGCTTCCTTGACTCTTTACGCTTTATGCAAACTTCACTCCATAAAATGGTTGAAACTTTCCCTCGGAATGATATGCATAGCACTCGATCTGCATTTCCCAATGAGGAAAAGTTCCAACTTGTGACTAGGAAAGTAGGTTTCCCATACGAGTATGTTGATAGTATGGCAGAACTCAATGAAATCAGGCTTCCCGGAATCTCTACATTTACCAGTACTCTCACAGGCGATGCCATAATCACAACAGATTATGAGCATGTTGTTAATGTCTGGCAGTACTTCAACATACCCAATTTGGGAGAATATGCAAGACTATATATGGACACTGACGTGTGCTTGCTTGCAGATGTTTTCGAAACATTCCGGAGCATATGTGTGACCACATACTTTCTGGACCCCGCCTTTTATTACACAGCACTTTGGTTGTCCTGGGACGCTATGCTCAAAAAAACGGGGCAAAGCACAGAACTTTTGACTGATGGTGCAATACTTCTATTTTTTGAGTGAGGGATCCGTGTGGGATTTTGTCAGTCTGTTCACAGACAAGGCAAATAACCGATGGATGGGGGTAGATACATATTGCATGTATTGGCACACTAACATAATTTTAAAATAAAATCTGTATTTTATAAGTAAAACAACGGATTTTTTTTTAAATTCAGTATATTTAAGTAACTAAGCCGATTTTATAATGTTAACTAAATACCAATTTTTTGCAATAACACAACTAAATACAATAAACAACTGATTTTTAACTTCATTATTTCATTTACAACGTGATTGTAAAATAATAACATGTATTAGTTAACAAAAGTAAGTTATTTTATAAAAAATTACACTGTGAACATAAGTAAATAATTAAAATGTGTTAGTTAAGAAAAGTAATTTATATTAAAAGTTTGAGTTTTTATTTTTTCTATCTTTCTTAAAATGTTCAGAAATGTATATAGGCGTGAAGTTAACATTTTTATAACTTTTTTAATTTATTCATTCATTTAAACAGATGCAAATATTAATAATTAAGAATTTTCAGTAAGTAATCTACATTGTGCGTCATATATAAGATTTTTTTTACTATACATAATTATATAAGCAAGTGTATCATTTGAAATTTTAACATTAAAAGTTGCACAAAGGTTCGTAGTTGTTTTTTGTCTAGTTATATCATTCTTTTTAAGTGTCATATTATTTACATAACTTGGACAATTAGTTATAAAAGTAAATGGATTAATATCAATATCTGATGAGTAAGGTAATTCTTTTAAAATTCAGAAATGCATCATATGCTTTTAGAAAATTATTTCGTGTATTATTATTCAACATTTTTTGAGGAAAAACATCATTTTACTATTTTGAAGTATATATTCTGTAGTTTAATAATCAAATAAAAATATGGCATAACAAATTCTGTAGAGTTATAGTAATTTGTTATATCTGGTTGTAAATTGTTTTTACCAGATAATCCAGCATTTCTTCTGTTTGAAGTTCATAAAAAGAAATAAGAATTTTTGGACTTTTTAAAATATTTTCACGTTGTTCAAGTTTGTAATTTGGTTCATATTTAACAACGAGTACACGTATTTCCACAGATTCTATAACTATTTTACCTTCTTTAGGAAGTGTATCTTTTGTTTCAACACCAGCATTATTTTTATCAAACCAACATAGAAATGCATCTCCAGGATATATACTACATGCAAAAACTACAGTTAAGTTTCCTTCAAACATAATTTCTTTATAATCATTATAAAATCCAACAAGCATTGACAATGGATGAAGTACTTCGTTTTATACTATTTATTTTACCTGTATTAACAATATGTCCTTCTAAACTTATTTTGTCAGTAACAGATGAAGTTAGATGTTGTAAAACTGTTGAAGAAATAAAAGGATGTTCGACTCTAGATCATAAATTATTTCTTTTTCATTGTTATAAAGTCAAACAACTTAGTTACATAGTAATCAATTAATTTTTTACTTGATTTTCCTTCAGAATTTGGATAACTTGTACCATCATTTCCAATAGTACTCAAATTCATGTGTAATTGTGCATGATTTGAATGAAACCAACCATCACCAATACTTATTTCAATTTCTGTATCTTTCTTAGGAACATTTAAATATTTTTAGTTTTTTCATTAACAGGAAATGAACAAAACTGATAACTTTCATTATCATTCATGATTGTTTTAGGAATTAGTTATTTCTTCAGGGAAGAATTTATTAAGATATTTCTAAAATAACTGTTACAGTAACACCATGGAAGTAAATTAAATTATCATACTTCTAAGTCCTGAATTGTATTGAAAATAGGAACATTTACAGGATAATTTGGTTCATAAATTACTGGTCCACCAAACTCTGCATGATGTTTAAATAAAGCAATAATATTTCTTTCTTTATGAAAATGATCATTATGTTTTACATACATTCCATCAGCAAAATTAATATTTGTATTGAATAATTCAAAAGGAATTATGTTAGGAACGTCTTTAGCTACAGCTTTTTTTATTAGCATGAACAATCTGATTATTAAAACCAAGTAAACTTCCAATACTATCTGCTATATCCATATACATTCACTTTTAATAACAATTGTGTTTAAAATTTCATTTGCTTTAATGGATATATTGATTTTTCAAATATATATTTTTTTAAATTTTTATAATTATATTGACCTACTGGAATTTCTATTGTTTCTCAATCACAATAATAGTTTATTATTTTTTGTTGTAATGTTTTTTATAAAAAAAGTTTAATAAATCCAACTAATGAAACATTAGTATAATTATCACATACTGTAACAGTTAGTCGTTTTCTAAGTGTAGACGTTTATCACTAACTTGACATAACCAAATCATTTACTTCTAAAATTATTAATAAATGAAAAATTATTAATATATTAAGAACTTATTGATCATTGAAAAAATTTGCTCATAATTGAAAAAATTAATAATGACTAAAAAAATTATTAATTAATGAAAAATATTAATAAGTGAAAACATTAACAACAAATGAAAAATTATTAATAAATGAGGTAAATATTATTAATACAAAAATTATAAATATATGATCAGAACAGATCTGGAACCTAAGGTAATAATTTCAGAAATTAAGTTAAAAAAACAAACATGGTTAACTTCTTCCAAATTTTATAAGATTTGCAATAATTTACCAAGTGGTTGTGGTAAAACAACATTCATAATTGATAATTGCATTTTAGCTAATGGCTGGTTGAACTGGAATAAAATGAAACATTTGTATGTTAATTCAATAAGTTTACAACAGCAAAAATATTCAGAATTTCTAAAACAATATAAAAAATTTAAGGGAAAGCTAATAAACAAATTGTAAGCTTTATTGAAAATAATGAATAAACTATTCCATTAGTTGAATTTAAAAATAATTCAGTTGTTGTATTTGGTGACTTAATTCTAGAGAATCAAGATATTGTTTGAAACTAGTTTACTAGAGGTAGACACAAAGGTGTAGATTGCTTTTATTAGTTCAAAGTTATTCAAGAATACCAGAAGAACTTGTGAAGGACAATCTAAAGTTTTTAAATATTTTAGACAAGATGATACAAATTTAAATCATATTTACCATGAGTTCCTTGGTGAAGATTGAAAATTAGATATTTATCTAAAATATCTGTTTTAGCTTGTTTTAATTTTTTACTAAAGTCTCTTCTGTCTTAATAGTATAGTTTTGTGTTTTTTGTCCAAATTCTTGAAATTTTTCATTTATTTCATTTGTTTGTATTTTATGTACACAATATAAATTAAAATTTATTACTAAACCATTATGTACTTTCAAATAGTCTTCAACAACTAAAAAAATTTTGTTTTTATTACACAAAAGAATCTATTATTATCAAGTATATCTACACTATCTTCAAAATATATAGTTTTCAGTCTGTTTTCAAGTGCTTTTACAACTAACTAAACTTTAATTGTATTACTATTTCTTCATTTCAGTTTTACAAAAATATTTGTAGAAAATGGAAATATTTTTTGATGGTTTCTCTTCTTTAGTTAGGAAAACATAATAAATATTATAATATGGTTTTTCCAAAGAATGTCACATACTTCAGGTGAATAATTTCTAACTATATTTGTATCATTTTCTCTTACTTCAGGTGTATAATTTCTAACAAAATTTATATGTTTTTCACTTATCTCAGGTGTATAATTTTTAACAATATTTGTATGATTTTCACTTACCTCAGGTGTATTATTTCTAACAATAATTGTATGATTTTCACTTTCTTCAGGTGTATTATTTCTAAAAATAATTAACTGATTTAGATTAATAAATCTAATTAAATCAGCTATATGTACATTTGAATATCCTTGTCAATTATTTACTTTTTCAAAATACACGAAGAGTAGCAACTTTAAATTGTTCTAGTTCATTCGCAATGCATGTCTCCATTTTGCTCTGAACAATGGGCTGTTACACCCACATTGCACAGCACGTCTATAAGGCTTGTTGCTTTAAAACACTGTTTCAACAAGAGTTCTGAATGGCACGTGTAGGTTTGCATCCTGCGGTGGCGTCGATCACACGCGCATACTGCTGCAGCCTGGCGTACTGCCTTGAGTGCAGTCTTTCAGACCCTTACCTGTAGGTGAGGTGAAAGCGTGTCTATTAATGGCACAGGTAGTTAACTCATCATGTGAAAGCACGCAAAGGCTGTGGTAGGTGGCTCAGACAGTTCCAGTGGAATGCACTTACAGATGGATCAGGGACAGTATCGCTGATAAACTTACTTGCTAAGGACGTGAGTGACAAGGAAAAAAATAGAATACAAACATTGTTATGGAACAAAAAATTAAAGTAATTTTACATTCTCGTAAGCATATACAATAGCATTTTTTTGATAAATGTTCTTGAGTTGATGGGTATATGGACAGCCATAGAATTCCAGGTCTTGAATAGAAGCAAATTTACATATTCGTGGCATCCAAGAGATTTTGTCCTTTCCCTTCAGGTATACGATGGTGTCCATGTCATCGAATAATTTAAGTGCAGTCACCATGCCTTTATAGAACATGCCAGGATCGTCTCAATGAATTCCATGGTAGAAATGTGTTAACCACTTTGTGCTCTTCTTTCTCTTAGCGCACATCACTTGCTTGAAGGATCTTGGTGATGAAATATTTGCAGCCAATGTCTCTATTATTTCAGAATTCTCTGTGTACACTACAACGCGGAATCTTTAAATACAAACTGCCTATGCTCACTGTCATAGAATCTTTGAGCTTCGAGAATGATGTTCACTCGGTGACACTTCATCGTCAAATGATCTGTGTCCAGAGCAGTACCTATTCATTTATACAGGTCGCTGCACAACACCTGTGAGCGGACAGTAGTTGATTACACACTCGTGAGGAACTAAAGCATATGTGGCAGTGTGTTCTGGGAAATTTTTCGATGATTCTAATTCAGTTCGCACATCTATAGGTCCAGACATAAGTATCTCATTCTCTTTAGAGTAGTCTATTACAACGACTGGTGAAAGCTCTTTGAACTTGTGTGGACCGAGTAGACACCTCCCCCCCTACCTCTCCTTCAGCAATTTTATAGTAATAAGGGCGAAAACTTGCACACATCTCATACGCTAGGCTGTATATATTTTGATTCCCCTGCAGATGTAGATTGTCATATGGGTAGAATTCTGAATTGAGGTAGACTTTGGCATTAGTTAACTTGCAGTTATCGAAGACGGTGTAATCATTTGCTATATTACCTCTTCTATCAGTCTGAAACACAAGTATGATGAATCTGGGTGTCTCTAGATGGCTGGAGGTTTTAATAGCCCATGTTTGTCTGCTCGCTCTCGGTAACACTGGGTATTCAAAAATCTCCCATGAGCTAAATGTCCGTGACAGAAATGTACCTGACTTAAGGACTTTTAAAAGTTTCAAACGCTCCTCGTCAGATACACTAATTTGAGGTATTTTCCATATTAGCTTGCTGATTGTGATCATATTCTCCTCTTGAGCTCCTTGAATGTATTAGTTATTGACAGTCGCACATCGCACCAGAATGAGTTCTTGTTTAGCATTCATAATAATCTGTCTCATGTCCTCAAAGTATCCCATAAGCATTTTTAGAGGTATGCGTGCAGTAAATCACTTGTACTCTTGAACTGCTGTATCCTCTGGCTCGTCTATGAACCATCCAACATTTTCTAAACTATGCAAATCCACTGGTGATGCCGAGACGTATGTTTTAAGGGTAGATGTTATGCCAACATTGTGTGTACGGTCGACCTCAGACCCATTTAGTTCATAGTGTATCTATGTTAAAGAGTTACGTGTCGGCTTGGATCTCACTGCATCGTTGCCATCGGTTTTCTTGAATGATCCCTCTAAATACTGTACATGAAACTCTTGCACGGAAGCGTGAGTGCATCTTGGTGCTGGATGACAATCCTGATTTCATCATTCTTGTTAGAGGTGGTTGAAGCTTAAAGTTTATGAGAGAAGTATTCCTGGTGTATAATTCTCTCAACATTCTCTACTGGACTGGTTATATTGAGAGAAGTATTCCTGGTTTATAATTCTCTCATAATACTCTACTGGAGTGGTTATATTGAGTGATGATGTCCCTGCGAGCCTACAAACCAACCGGTTTAAGAAATTCATAATTCGCAGGTGTTATCACTTTGCTGTTTGGTAGCGAAGTGGTGTGCTATGGATTACGTGCACTTGTTTTATACTGTATGCCCATCCTGTCTTAGATGTAATCGTACAATGATTTCCTCACCACGAAAGTCAACAAGCTGATTATTCTGGTCAACAATATGCAGCTCCAAATAGTCCAATGTCTTAGCTGTTACTGGAAGGTATATTGCATTGGCAGGGGTCTCAACAATCTTATACCCTGTTGCAACTGAGGGGAAGAATCCGTAAATAGTCTGAATCAGACTATCAATGAGGTAGGAGTTCGTTGCAGTATTACACTCGACATGGGTTGTGCTCACTGTGAGTATGTCCACTGACTGATTCGACTTGTAAATTTACTTTGAACCTTCTTCAAAATCTGTCCTTTTGTGAATCCCAGTAGGCGCCCTTTCTGGTTAAAGTCAATTGTTGCATTTACAGTCATTATTTCAGATTTAAGTGTATTGATGTTTTCATGTACTTCAATACCCTTTCGAGACAGTTTTAAGATTTTGGTTAAATTGTCGATATCGTACCCATACGGTTCTATTTCCACAATATCTTTTTCACCATTTATATCCAGATGCAGTTTATTGTAAGTGTTGGTGATATTCAGGATGCTGTTGTACGTCTCCAGTCCAATCAATGCAATACTCAATTTACCAGCCCTCAAATCAATTGGCGGAAAGTAATTTGCACGCAATACAGATGATCGTCCTTTTAACATCAAAGTGTATGACATTCCATCTGAACCTCAACTGATGGGTGAATGTTTAACCTCCCCCTTATATAGATGCTTCTTCTTCTTCTTTGTGAATGTCAAGAGAAACATGGTGCATAGATGTCTACAGCGGTGTGTATTAAAGTACTGATAGCGTTGATAATTGTAGAACACACATCTTCTATGAGTGAAGTATCGTTGTAATTTTCTGTCGGTTGCATGTCACCAAATGAGTCGAAATAGTAGATGCTATCTGCGTCTTTCATAACATATGCCACCCAGTGGGTGTGGGGCTTCCAGCAACATCTAAATTCACAATACCGCAATCACCAGTTTTCCACATAGTCGTAGGAGATGTATCATGCATAAACACACCACGGAATCTTGATATATTGAATTTATCTCCAACAAACTTAAGAAGGTCTCTATTTGTGAGCCGTCGATCTGTTAGGACCGCTACTGGGCTTTTTTTAACTTTATTAATAGAGCAAGGCCTCTCCTGTACGGTTTTAAGTATAGTCCTATTCCGATGGCTGCGGCTTCATGTGGCTATGTCTTCTCGCCTCTTCTAACTGTGCTTGGGAGTTTTGCGTGTTATTGACCGTTCAAGCAATAGCTGCAGCAGCACCGGCGAGGGAACCTATCGCCGAGAGGGCGAAGAAGGCCGGGATGAGGAATGGAATAAATCAGCTAGATGTCATGGGTATTCGTGGAACACAAGGTGCTTTAACCGATATTCTTCTTCTTCCCGCATCTTTCTGTTTGATAACGTTTTTAGCTGCATACATCGCTGGCAGGATACGGTTCTTCAAACAACTCTTTTTGCTCCTGTTCTTCTTCTTGTTTACTGTGCAACGTGCAGCATTCAGAGCTCGCTTGAAATTTATCACCCCTAAAGCCAACTTGATTTTTCCACACATGGTTTTATCAACTGCAAATGATGCAATGCGTTGACCTATAACAGTATCTTTTCTTCTCCGTATGACCTTAGTCTTATCGGGTTAAAATCCTATCCGAAATGTGATAGGTCTTTATTTGCTGTGTATGCAATGTCGTGTTCCATACACGCTTCGTTGAACAGATTGTCTCCCTTGTCAACTCGAGCCAAGCGTTTCTAAAGTTTTGTCCCAGGCCCACAGTAGTTATACCAAGGGATGTGTAATTCCAAAGGTAGTTTGTCTAGAATACCACCAACTCCTATAAAGCGTCTTCTAGCATGCATGTTACGGTACTGTGGTAGTTGCGGACAATGCATGCCCATTATATAGCAAATCGCCAGCATCAATCCAACTCTTTTGTGTAGCAGGAAAACCAAGCCATTTGACCTTTGCTTTATTTCCTCGACTCTTATGACTCGCTCTATGAGAAAAAGATCCGATTCTGAGCGTTTCAACATCTCCTCAGTGTAGAAGGAGCCTGCAATTTCTTCACCTTTACTGTCCTTCAATATATAAGTTCTGGGATTCGTTGGGTGTACCTTTGAAACTGTAAATATCTCAGTTGACCAGTTCAGTAGGTATGATTTCTCAAATACCGTCTTGTCTTTTGACATACCCACCAAATCACCTACATTAAATTTCTGTTTGCGTGGATTCAACATTTTAATGCGATAGTACACGTATCCATCACTCCATTATCACGATCATCGATTGGTCTCATTTTTACTGTGCTATGTTTGGTTCCAGTTTCCAGGAGGATATCTGTCCATTTGTATGAGCCGCAATAGTTAAAATGCATCCACATACGACCTTTTATTGTTCTGTTCAGACTCTCCACTATACTCGCCTTCAGGTGAGTGAATGTCGAGTAGTGATGTATTCCGTACCGCTGCATCCCTGTATTGAAATACCTATTGTAGAACTCTCCACCATGATCGGTTTGGAGATTCTCTGGGCATCGATTTGTTCCTGTTTGTAGCAAACGCTCAACAACATCAGCGACATTTCGACCGGTTTTGGTTTTGACAGGTAATGCCCAGGCAAATTTGTAGTATGTATCAATAACTATTATAGTGTATTTGAATCCATTATTCTCATGTGAATATTCCCTCATGTCTACAAGATCATCTAGCCACGAGTGATCCAGCCCTTTAATCATAACATGCCTGCCAGAGTATGTTTTGCTCGCTGGCTTGTGCAGTTCTCGAACTACTGTCTCCATACTTATTCGATGTCCATACTTATTCGATGATACCTCTCTCTCTCTAAGCTCTGAGATTACTACTCAGTACTCACTAGAGATGGGAAAACTGAAACACGTAACTGTTTCGAAACAAATGAAACAGTACAATGTAATGTTTCGATAGGCTGTTTCGAAAAAGTGAAACAGTTCGTGTTTTGTAATCTAATAAACCTACACATTTTATCATCTTGAATGTCTACTGTATAGGTATGTCCATATAAACACAAATGAGGTGCGAGAGCGCTAATCATATCGCAGAAAGTATGAAACTATCACTTAGGTGTCTTGGCAGTTTCGTATTTCATGCAGCAAATGCGTTGCTTTCGTGTCGTGTGACTTTCATAATTTTCAATTGGCTGAGGACAGCCATAGCTGAAGACAGAAGAACCACCACGAACGGAACTGGAGGTGGGAGCGAACTGCAGAAGCAATGGATATGGTACTGGGATTCCCACATTCCGCTAGTATGGGAATATACCCATCCTGCTAATTCCCATCCACACAAAGGGAATCATTGTGGATAATAGGCACAGTGACTATAGACTCACAAATAATGCCAAATAATTCGAATAAATAACAAAATATAACAGAAAAATTTTTGTCTTTCAAGGTGTTTCGAACCGTTACTATAAATTCACCATGCTTCCCAGCCCTTCCCGTTCACCATTGCACTATCAGTGATATGTCAAACAGATTGCTTGCAATTAAACCGACATTAAATTTATGTATATGTATAATAACTGTCACTCTACGCCTTTTTTTTATTCAAAATGTTCTAGGCTTACTTGCGTTTCTTAATATGATTACTGTACTTGAACAGAGAAACGTATGTTATAAAAAAAGTGTAATTTAACTGAATGATTTTCACATATTTATTATTTTGAACGTGAGTAGTATGCGTTGTTTTATTGTTTGGTTAATGTTTATAAAGCAAATGTTACGCCATTTCGGAATAGGACAGTCATCTAGAAACGAAGCTTAATTTTCGGATATCTTAAGCTTCATACTATTGCTTGTCAAAACGATTTCGACACTCTTGAAAGTGTTTCACGAAGTGGTATGTTGTGTTTCAGTACCTGTGCCGAGCCCGAATCTCGTCCGACACAGAGCGGAATCAAACATCGCTGTTTCGATACAATCAGTCCGTTCCAAGCACAGGTGGACTGAAACAGCCTTATTTTGAAACAACGATACAGTTTCTGTGTCTGACTCGAGATCGAATCTGGTCCGGATATCCGAGAGAGGGGCGGAATGAAACACCACTGTTTCGAAACAGTGAACCACAGCCGTTCCGAAACACTGGAACAGTTCCACGTATCGATACACTGTATCGAAACATAGAAACAGTGGCCAAGTCTAGTACTCACTATTGTGTTTGTATTTGTATGCGTGTCCTGCGTCAGCGTGTCCTTGTACTGTATATTCGAAATGATTTCGTTCGAAGATAGTGTTGTGGACGAGCGAAAGGCTGAAGTATTTGTAAGTACCATATTTAGTTTGAATTTTCTGCACTTAATGTTTTTTTTTAAGCGTTGAAATTCATTGCTTTCAGTGATAATGCTGTCGGCGAACGAAAGGAAGAGTGAAATAGTTAGTACTATTTCTCAAGTGGGTGTATTCTCTGCTTGCATTTTGAAGCTATTAATCCAGACTGCTCACTTGCCAGTTGTTATTGGCAACTTGGTAATGTTGGCTACTTAAGATTATAGAATTACGGGGATCAAATAAAACATGAATGATAGGGTATTGGTAGGGTAAAAATGAAATAAGCAGGATTGGGTAAAAATAGCCGTTATTAGAGTAAATTATAGAAGGAAATAAGGTGAAGGTACAGCCACCTTGTTTACTTGATTAGAAATCCTCATTTAAAAATCTTGCTGTGGATTCCAGTAATTCAAATTGTGTGATAGTAAGCAGGAGATTTAATAACTGTATGAAACAGCGTGCGCAAATCGTAATATAAAACAGCGGTATACCTATTTTGACAGATTTTCATTTCTCAGTACTGGAAAATTACCATTTAATACATGTTTCTGTACGAATTTGGTTTTTATGTTTCTTGTTAGCAACATAAACTTTTAATGATCCTTTAAAAGAAGGCTTTTTTTGTAGGCCATTTTTTCCTTATGTTTCACATATGTGAAACATTGTGGCGGCAGCACCGTCCAACGCACGAAGGGCTGAACTACGGCACTGCCGACACAAGTAGGGGCAGCTGTACCGTTATGCGGAATTTCGGCAACGGTGCGTCGCACACCGGACCGCACGGGAACAAAGGTGCCACCAGTGCGAGCTAGTCGACGCGACGCGACGCACGTCTCCCCAGTTCTTCCGCCGCGGACCACGTGCGTCGAGTCAACGTGACTCCGCCGTAAATGCGTACGCGCGGTCGTAAACGCAGTCGCCGTTAAATTGTCTTTCGCTTCTTCGCGGACGTTACGGCGCCTCCGGTCGCGCCAAGAGCAGAACATTCTGTGACGCTGCCTTTTGTCTCGCTCGGTCCACGCGGTCGCGCCACGGCTCGTCACTGGAGTGTACACCCTCCGGGATCGGTGACCGAGCCGTGCCGCCAGTGCAACGCGCCTATGTAGACGGACATTAGCGAAGTATATTATTTGTCATTTATTGTAACGGCAGGAAAAATAAATGTGTCCTGTCCAGAAACCGCTTTAGTCATTTATTGCCACAAAGCCTCTCC
Organism: Schistocerca serialis cubense; assembly: GCF_023864345.2. NCBI lineage: Eukaryota > Metazoa > Arthropoda > Insecta > Orthoptera > Acrididae > Schistocerca > Schistocerca serialis. The sequence goes on from NC_064640.1 coordinate 532,522,590, forward strand.
CATGAGCATAGTGCGTGGGCGAGGCGATGAATGCCGGTTCACTGCACATGAGCGACTGTAAGCGGGGATACAACACGTTCCCGCTTCAACATGTATATGTGTAAAAAGTTTCAGAATCAGCTAAAACCTACTAACATTGTGTACTGGAATTGTAAAACACATTTGTACACTAAACTGTGAGTTGTTTTTTCCATTGTTTGGAAAGGTGGAGGAAAAGTGGAGTAAACAGAAGGCAATCATATCTTGAGCAGCTGACTGCGTCCTAAGTTTAGATTAATCACAAATGGTGTTTGCTTTTTTTAAAACATTATTAATAACTAGTTTGTTTACTCTCTGTATTACAATTTGGAAATCATTAGACTATCAGTAGTGTTGAATGCCTAGAAATTACATTACACTGCAACCCTTAAGAGAAAGAGACAGAGTATGCTGTGGTAGTTTAAAATTAATGCCAGGTGTAAATAAAAGCTGTTACTCAAATGTAATTTAAACATACCACTGTGTAACCTCCCCAGCAGAAAATATTTTTCAAATGGAATTGGAGCCAAGCGTAACCTTCCCAAAAAATATTCTAAATAATAATGGTGCCAAGCGTAGCCACGCCACAAAAAATAATAATTAAATGAATTTTTCTCAATATCGTAACCTCTGAACAAAATTGGCTCCCATTTACTGGCTGTGTGCAGAAATGCATTCACACTTAATATTCCCACAAAATTCTATTCTCATTTAATGTCAAATTCGAAACAGAAAAATTCCTAACCACCAAAATAATAAAAAAAAAATTTTGTAACCTGATGAATTTATAAGGACAACGGCGCTGACCTTCGGCCCTGTATTCTAAATAAAAAATAAAAAATTCTTACCTCAATAAAACTACAATTATATCTGCTCTTAATTAGTTATTTTTCGACACAGCTTCGTGCAATGCTGGCATATATTTTTTTTTTAGTTTTGGATGCAATGATAATGCATTGGAAAAATTCTTTAATTTGAAATGAATGCTTTTCTTTAAAAGAGTTACTTTATATTATAAAAATTATTATTGGGGCATTTTTTGAACAAATTAAATTACAATTAACATACATTATTAAATATGCGCAAGGCTGCTTCTTTACCTTCTACAACAATACTCATCCTCCAGAGTCCTGACCAGAGTAGCGAGCAGAGCACACAGCTGACGCATGCCGACTCCCTCCGACTCACGCAGACTACTCCAGACTACCACTGACTCGCTACTAAAGCCGACCGACTACTACTGTCGACTCGCGCAGTCAAGCACAGACTAGCGACAAGCAAAAACTAACGATAAACTACTCTCTGATCAGAGATTCTGTCATGCCTCGCCCATCACCGGCAAAGCATACGTCTTACATAACCCTCCACTGGGGGGCAAAAATTTGGCAGCGATGGTGAGTCAATTGGACTTACCATGACCCACAAATTTTTCTTAATTAACTAACTTTACAATTACAGAATATGTACATTTATATAGGTGCAGTACATGAAATAAAATATAGTGCACATGCACTGTAGTTTAGTTTTTTCGTCGTAGGAACAGTAATGTCACGTAAAGCTTGAAATTTTTCCGGGTCAGGCGTAATGCCCTCTGCTGAAATTACATGCCCAAGAAATTTTATAGATGTTTTACCAAAGTGCGATTTACTAAGATTAACTGTGAGTCGTTGTGCACGAAAAGTTTGCAACAGTCGTTCAAGAATCAGGTTGTGTTCAGACCAGTTAGCATCTGCAATAAGAATGTCGTCTACGTACGTTGTGATTCTGTCTTTAAGTTCTGTCGGAAGTATAGTATTCAAACCGCGAATAAAAGCTGCTGAAGAAATAGTTAAACCGAACGGTAATTTACAAAATTGATAACAGTCACCAGAACAGAGAAATGCTGTGTACTTTCTGCAGTTCAGATGGAGCTGAATTTGACAAAATCCCGATTTCAAATCTAATGTGGAATAAATAGCAGTACCATGAAATTTCTGTAGAAGTTCTTCTAGTGTCTGTGGGCGATCTGTTTCATTAATAATAATGTCATTGATGTGACGCGAATCAAGTACGAGGCGAAGTGAACCATCCTTTTTCTTAACAATATGGAGCGGGTTTATGTACGGACTAACTGCCGGTTCAATAATTCCTTGGTCAAGCATAGCTTGCAATTCTTTCTTAACTTGTTCTCTGTGAATATACGGAATGGGATAATGTTTGGCTTTAAATGTGTCGTGCTGTTTAACTTGAAATTCATACATAAAACCGGACATAGTACCAGGAACGTTGTCAAAAACTGGAGCTTGCTGTAAAAGAATTTTGTGTAGTTGCGTGCGTTCGTCGTCTGTATTTGCACTGCTCTGTTTAACTTTTTCAGAAATCGTCTGTATAACGTCATACTCTGCTTCGTCTGGAGTGTTATAGTTGTGTACGTACGTATCTGTGAACAATGTGGAATTACAGTCTATGTTACATGATGCGGAAATGACCTCTGTACGATTAATTGTTTGTTCTTCTGCAGATAAAGAGTGCTGAAATTCTAAAGCTAGTTGCACATTTTCATCCTTCAACATTAAATAGGAATTTTGAAAGTCGAATTAATATCATTGCACAAACCTCCCTGGCCAGATTATCATGTGGAAACATGATGGGGACCACATCCACCTCATACACGACTGTATCTACTCATCAAGACGATGCCGCTGTAGGTTTCGAACTGACGGATTTATTGCCAGTCGAATTAAGAAAACAACAAGACGCACTAGAGCAATTGCAGCCATGTCAGACATCGACTGGCTCAATGTTCTTTTATATCTCTACTTGCAAAAACGGCCAAGTAGGGGACAAGTTTGGCTTAGAGGAACCGATAAGCGATTGCCTGGTGACCTTGAAATTATACAATCGAGCAGTTTCGTCGAGCAATCCCTCACAGTATTGGAGGGGCAAGACACTGGAAATGTTAATCAATGTGGAAGCGAACTCACCAGTGATGCCGCATGTAAATGGCCTCATAGCAAGCGCCAGCCAATCGTTACAGGGAAAGGGTGCAATGCTGAAAAAACAGCGAAAACGGTACTATCCCTTTTATTAAGTTATAATTGTATCCCTCTGGAAAATATAGTCAATGTAATACCATCTGCTCATCCATATGTTATTAATTTGATTGACCCTAAAATCAAACGATTTTTCGATATGGGCTTAGAATTGTATAAAAAAACAATGAATGAATTGGATTTACATGGTATAGAAAATTTATTGTGTTCTGGTTCTGAAGATAATATTTTTTATTCTCATTCAACAAATGTTTGGGAATATTATTATACATCTACATCTACATTTATACTCCGCAAGCCACCCAACGGTGTGTGGCGGAGGGCACTTTACGTGCCACTGTCATCACCTCCCTTTCCTGTTCCAGTCGCGTATGGTTCGCGGGAAGAACGACTGTCTGAAAGCCTCTGTGTGCGCTCTAATCTCCCTAATTTACCATTCGTGATCTCCTCGGGAGGTATAAGTAGGGGGAAGCAATATATTCGATACCTCATCCAGAAACGCACCCTCTCGAAACCTGGCGAGCAAGCTACACCGCGATGCAGAGCGCCTCTCTTGCAGAGTCTGCCACTTGAGTTCGTTAAACATCTCCGTAATGCTATCACGGTTACCAAATAACCCTGTGACGAAACGCACCGCTCTTCTTTGAATCTTCTCTATCTCCTCCGTCAACCCGATCTGGTACGGATCCCACACTGATGAGCAATACTCAAGTATAGGTCGAACGAGTGATTTGTAAGCCACCTCCTTTGTTGATAGACTACATTTTCTAAGGACTCTCCCAATGGATCTCAACCTGGTACCCGACTTACCAACAATTAATTTTATATGATCATTCCACTTCAAATCGTTCCGCACGCATACTCCCAGATATTTTACAGAAGTAACTGCTACCAGTGTTTGTTCCACTATCATATAATCATACAATAAAGGATCCTTCTTTCTATGTATTCGCAATACATTACATTTGTCTATGTTAAGGGTCAGTTGCCACTTCCTGCACCAAGTGCCTATCCGCTGCAGATCTTCCTGCATTTCGCTACAATTTTCTAATGCTGCAACTTCTCTGTATACTACAGCATCATCCGCGAAAAGCCGCATGGGACTTCCGACACTATCTACTAGGTCATTTATATATATTGTGAAAAGCAATGGTCCCATAACACTCCCCTGTGGCACGCCAGAGGTTACTTTAACGTCTGTAGACGTCTCTCCATTCATAACAATATGCTGTGTTCTGTTTGCTAAAAACTCTTCAATCCAGCCACACAGCTGGTCTGATATTCCATAGGCTCTTACTTTGTTTATCAGGCGACAGTGCGGAACTGTATCGAACGCCTTCCGGAAGTCAAGAAAAATAGCATCTACCTGGGAGCCAGCATCTAATATTTTCTGGGTCTCATGAACAAATAAAGCGAGTTGGGTCCCACACGATCGCTGTTTCCGGAATCTATGTTGATTCCTACATAGTAGATTCAGGGTTTCCAAAAACGACATGATACTCGAGCAAAAAACATGTTCTAAATATCTACAACATATCGACATCAGAGATATAGGTCTATAGTTTTGTGCATCTGCTCGACGACCCTTCTTGAAGACTGGGTCTACCTGGGCTGTTAGAAGGGGGGTAAGTTCTTTCGCGTACTCTGTGTAGAATCGAATTGGTATCCCGTCATGTCCAGTGGACTTTCCTCTGTTAAGTGATTCCACTTGCTTTTCTATTCCTTGGACACTTATTTCGATGTCAGCCATTTTTTCGTTTGTGCGAGGATTTAGAGAAGGAACTGCAGTGCTGTCTTCCTCTGGGAAAAAGGTGTTTAGTATTTCAGCTTTACGCGTGTCATCCTCTGTTTCAATGCCATCATCATCCCAGAGTGTCTGGATATGCTGTTTCGAGCCACTTACTGATTTAACGTAAGACCAAAACTTCCTAGTATTTTCTGTCAAGTCGGTACATAGAATTTTACTTTCGAATTCACTGAACGCTTCACGCATAGCGCTCCTTACGCTAACTTTGACATCGTTTAGCTTCTGTTTGTCTGAGAGGTTTTGGCTGCGTTTAAACTTAGAGTGAAGCTCTCTTTGCTTTCGAAGTAGTTTCCTAACTTTGTTGTTGTACCACGGTGGGTTTTTCCCGTCCCTCACAGTTTTACTCGGCACGTACCTGTCTAAAACGCATTTTACGTTTGCCTTGAACTTTTTCCAGAAACACTCAACATTGTCAGTGTCGGAACAGATATTTTCGTTTTGATCTGTTAGGTAGTCTGAAATCTGCCTACTATTACTCTTGCTAAACAGTTAAACCATCCTCCCTTTTTTTTTTATTCCTACTGACTTCCATATTCAGGGATGCTGCAACGGCCTTATGATCACTGATTCCCTGTTCTGTACATACAGAGTCGAAAAGTTCGGGTCTGTTTGTTATCAGTAGGTCCAAGATGTTATCTCCACGAGTCGGTTGTCTGATTAATTGCTCGAGGTAATTTTCGGATAGTGCACTCAGTATAATGTCACTCGATGCTCTGTCCCTACCACCCGTCCTAAACTTCTGAGTGTCCCAGTCTATATCTGGTAAATTGAAATCTCCACCTAAGACTATAACATGCTGAGAAAATTTATGTGAAATGTATTCCAAATTTTCTCTCAGTTGTTCTGCCACTAATGCTGCTAAGTCGGGAGGTCGGTAAAAGGAGCCAATTATTAACCTAGCTCGGTTGTTGAGTGTAACCTCCACCCATAATAATTCACAGGAACTATCCACTTCTATTTCACTACAGGATAAACTACTACCAACAGCGACGAACACTCCACCACCGGTTGCATGCAATCTATCCTTTCTAAACACCGTCTGTACCTTTGTAAAAATTTCGGCAGCATTTATCTCTGGCTTCAACCAGCTTTCTGTACCTATAACGATTTCGGCTTCAGTGCTTTCTATCAGCGCTTGAAGTTCCGGTACTTTACCAACGCAACTTCGACAGTTTACAATTACAATACCGATTGCTGCTTGGTCCCCGCATGTCCTGACTTTGCCCTGCACCCGTTGAGGCTGTTGCCCTTTCTGTACTTGCCCAAGGCCATCTAACCTAAAAAACCGCCCAGCCCACGCCACACAACCCCTGCTACCCATGTAGCCACTTGTTGCGTGTAGTGGACTCCTGACCTATCCAGCGGAACCCGAAACCCCACCACCCTATGGCGCAAGTCGAGGAATCTGCAGCCCACACAGTCGCAGAACCGTCTCAGCCTCTGATTCAGACCCTCCACTCGGCTCTGTAGCAAAGGTCCGCAGTCAGTCCTGTCGACGATGCTGCAGATGGTGAGCTCTGCTTTCATCCCGCTAGCGAGACTGGCAGTCTTCACCAAATCAGATAGCCGCCGGAAGCCAGAGAGGATTTCCTCGGATCCATAGCGACACACATCATTGGTGCTGACATGAGTGACCACCTGCAGATGGGTGCACCCTGTACCCTTCATGGCATCCGGAAGGACCCTTTCCACATCTGGAATGACTCCCCCCGGTATACTCTACAAGATTCCCTTTTTTGGCTAAATAAAATTTTATTATTTCAATGTGAAGATGATACTGACAAGGATACGAAATTTTTAACAAATCTCTGATCTTGGATTAACAAGAAAGGATTGTATCAATGGCAAGAATTTGAAGGTAAAAATATATATGTAGCAAATAAAAAGTTAAACACATTATGTATTGTTGGTCCACCAAATAGTGGCAAAAATTGGTTTTTTGATTGTATAATTTCACTTGGTTTAAATGTTGGCCACATTGGACGTTGTAATAATAAAACAAATCAGTTTGCATTGCAAGATGCTGTTAATAGATGTGTCATTGTTGGTAATGAAATTTCTTTAGAGGAGGGTGCAATTGAGGATTTCAAAAAAGTGTGTGAAGGAATTGCATGTAACATTAGAGTGAAGTACAAAGGAGACGCTATATTAAGACGTACTCCATTACTGTTAATTTCAAATTCACAACCAGTTATTTGTTCTCACCAAGATTTTAAGGATATTCGTGTACGTACAATTAGGTGGAGAAAGTTTGATGAATTAAAAAATGCTTGTAAAAAGCCATATCCTTTGGCTTTCTTTCAGTTACTTCAAATGTATGATATTGATTATAAAATAAAAGACAAAAATTTGTACAATGTATATTTTATTGTCAATTATTACAACAAATAAAAATAAAGTATAATTGTTACATTTCAAATTACAATTGTTTAATTTCATATTGACCCTTATAAACAGATGATTCCTCATTCCTTTTTACATTAGACATATAAATCATATCTGATACTTGAACATTTGATACAATTGCTCTAGGGTAATGTGTCTCTAGACCATCTGCATACACTGAACATTCTGCAATAACTTCAAATAACATTTGAGTATCAGTATATTTTGTAACATCACTATTTAAACTGCTTGTACGTAAAGCATATGTAGGATTAATGCCTACATGAAGGCTCGGTTGAACATTTGTATCATGAAGTCTAATATTATACCCGGCAGAAGCAATATCAGCTTTTTCTATTAAATTATTATATCCAGATGCTTCTGCATTTGTGACTGGAGTAACAGCTCCTACTAATTGTTCTTCCATTCTTGCTGGTTCAAAAGGGGTTAAAGAAAAACTATCACATGATATAAAAGGATTACAGTGCTTATCAGCATTAATATTATACCTTTGAATTACATTTTGAGCAGTACTTGTAATAGGAAAAATATCAACATTGGCTACTTTTAGAATTTTGAGAAAAGCTAATGTTGGTGTGTAAGTATAGTCAACAGTAACACTTCCTGTTCGTGCATCTGCATCTACTTCAGAAACGCAAGACTGTACACATTTCCAAGCCCAATTATGTAAACCCTTATCTTTTGAGCTAGAAACACACACGTAATAATATTTCAAATTAATGGGTTGTCCAAATTGATGTGCAGGTACTTTAGTAAGAAACTCTGCTTCATCATTTCTATAACCATACCATGACTTCCAAATGGAATCAAACTTTCGTTTATGATCTATGGCAGTTGTTCCCATAGGTGCATTTGCTGTAAATGCTGTAGGTTTTACATTAATACCCGGTATTTTCAAATTAATCTCTTCACTTGTAATCATATTCTTATTTTGATTTAATGTTGCAAGTTCTGTATCACTTGAATTAGTGGGAAAAGCAATTCTAGGATTTCGAGCAATTACTTTTACAGAACAATGAACAATTCTATTACCATCAGGTAATAAATCGAATTCAGAAGATGTCATATACAAAAATGGCCTATCAATGGGAATTTCTGCCAAAGGAGTAACCATGCATACTACCTTTTCATGTTCAGTCACTTTATATGCTAAACCATATGTGAAAAATCTATGTACTTCGCGATATCTTGTAATATTACCAGTATCTAATATAGAAGGAGCAGGTAACGGATCAACACGAGTATTAGGAGAATCACCCAGTACGTTAGCAGATGGTGCTGCAGTACCTGTTAACGTTTTTTTTTCTTAGATCCACCAGAATGACCTGCTGCAGCCTGACGTTTACCTGAATCTACCTGCATTGGCGAACTCATACCTTTGTCACTATCAGAATATGGTACTAAACGTTGTGGTTCAGAATGTTGTTGTGTTTCTTCTGGTCCTTGTTCGTCTTCGTCTTCTTCGCTGTTTGATACCTCGTGGTCGACGTGATGTTCGTCTACAGAACTTGTTCCAGTGGCTGAACCAGATGTTGATGGACGGTCGTGATCTATAGGCAAACCACGGCGAACACGAGACATTAGCCGTTGTTCATAGGCACAGCGTTTCTGGCCTTCATGCATGAACTCCCAATTAGACCGTTCCCACGGTGGAATATCATAATTCTGAAGGCAAGAAACGCTAAAATCAAACAATGAAAACCAAAGATATATGATACACAACAAAATTATATTTACATACCTGTTTTTTCGGCATTTGGTTGTTTCGGATACAAAGTTTTTCCAATACGTTGTTCAACAGCTGTCTTCAATTTCAGGCCGTATTTTCCCACAAATGAATGCCAATTTCGTGTATTACTCCAGCCAATTGCGAAATCAATTATAGCTTTTGCATCCAACTGTTGAACTCGTTGTCTAAACTCTTCTTCTGTAAATGGTCGTTCTCTTGCTTCCTTTAGCAGATTATCGTATCCTACGTCGAGCTCTTTAGCAATGGCATCTGCTCCACTGCGCGGTGCGTCTATATTTATAGGATTTCCCAGTCCTACGTAATCACTACCAGGTAAAGTATATCCTTTGTTCTGTACACGTTCAACTACTTTTTTAATGCCGTAAGCAACACCTGCGGCGGCAGCAGTTGTCGCACCAGCCGCTATCGCTATCTGCCCTGAACTTGTAACACCAGCTGTGCTAATTGCGGCCCCGTCCGTGACACTTTCAGATAACAAGGGCACTGTTTCGCTAGCGGTTTCTATATCTGAACTCTGGTGACCTCGACCACGATTTCGTGGTCTATTCGGGCGGCGCCGTCGCACGCCGATATTACTTTCTTCTGGCCTTGATTCTGGCACCCGTTCAAATTCAACTGTTTCGCCACTCGTATCCAAATCGTCGAAATTTGGATTATCTCCATACTGTATACGAGTAGCAGCATCCTCTCTTTGCACTGTTTGAATATCATTACTGCTACGTGAACGATTAACATTTGTTAATGGAATTCTTTCCGCCATTTCAATGTCTTCCTCAGGTCCCGGATATAAAACACCTCCATCGTATTGTATAGAGCCATGGTTGCCCGTGCTTAAATACTGATTTACCCAAGACATTTTGCTGACTAAACTAAATAAATCATTACCACCTTTTATATACATTACGTTATCAAACCGCACGTGTCGGGCAACATTTTGCTGGCGTGGGTGCTTGCCAAGATAATTGTCCTAAAAGGACAAATTATCTCAGCGGGACTGGGACCGCCGCCATCGCGACCTTGGGACCCCGGGGGCCCCTTTTTTTTATCAGTTGCTGACCCTCATGAATCGAAAGTCGTTTCATGATTCGAGGGTCAGTAACTCGAATTTTAGTACATAAGGGGGGTGATTTGGAGCACAGCACATCATGTCCTCTGAACTGATAACGTCGACATCTACGAGCAGCAGCAACAAGTGTGTGTGTGTGTAACCTTTTTTCAAGATGTATACTGTAATCTTCGACTGTCAAGGCTTCAAGACATGTGCAAATGAATTTGTTCCTAAGGACTTAGCATTCCAAATGCTGTGTGATGATGGAACAGTGTTTGCCTCTGGAAGTTACATTCTTCAATGTACAACACCGTATTAAAAACTTGATATCGAATCAGTAAAATGGTTGGCAGAGAACCATCACCACTACAACATTAATCCAGTTGGAGTCTCGCTGGATAGTGCATTAAACTCCATCAAATCAGTGGTACCTACAAGCACTGTACTTGTTAAAGGTACTGAAAAAGTGAAATGGGTAAGAGAGTTCTTACCTGACTGCCTAATAACTAATGTGAAGGAGAAAGGCTGCCCTTCACTACATGCTCTACGTTAGCTGAATGGTATTGGCAGGTACCAACCAGTAACTGTGAAATTGAATACAAATCTGCTGGTGAAGTGGTACAAAGAGTACTACTTAAATTTTGTAATTTCAAACAAGCAATAATGACCTGGTGACATTAATAGCTGCTCTTGGCAGTCATATACTAAACAAAACACACTGTCTAAAATTTAATAGCAAGTTAAAATGTCTCATTTGTAGGCAAAGCAAGTGGTTGACAGCAGTTCACTGGCAGAGTACTACAGAAATGCAATCAGTCATCAAAGGAGACAGTATACAAAACATTTGTGCTACCCATCCTAGAATATTGTTCAGGTGTGTTGGACCCATACTGAACAAGATTAACAGGTGATATTGAACAGATAAAAGGAAGACCAGCATGGATGGTAGCATTTCAGGTTTGTTCATCTCATGGGAGAATGCAATGAAGAAGCCAAAAGAGCTGAACACACAGAAACTTGGAGATAGACACACATTATCCTATGAAAACCTATGCATACAGCTTATAGAACCCATTTGAGGTGTTGAATCAAGAAATATATCTTTTGTGTATTACTCCCACAGGGAATGTAAAGACAAGATTATGCTAATTACATCATACACAGAAACATTTAAGCAATCATTCTTCCCACAGTCCATACATACGAGAAATGGAACAAAGCCCTAATAAATCAAATAATAGGAGGTAAAATTTGCCATATGCTTCACAGTGCTTTTCAGAGTACATATGTAGTATAGCTGTAGATGTGCAGAACAGAATAAATGCATAGATAAACTAATCAAGAAGACTAGTTCAGCATGTTTTTCCCTTTGAAGCATGTCTCATTGTGTTGTTCTGAATACAAGAGTATTAGCATGTTTTCACTTATTGTTGTCTCAGGAAATTCTCATGCAAAAGAAAATTAATAGGAGGCTTCATTAGAACTGTTACACATAAATCGGATTTGAGAATTGAAAAGTTTTGTTAGCTACATGGCAAGAAGTTGTGAGTATTATAAAGCTGTATGACTGGCAGTAATCTACTCTGAATAATGTTTTACAATTGCAAATATATCAGTTATACATAACCATTTTCTTGGAAAAATATCAATATCACCCTTTTATAGGGGATACATACAGCTAAGTGTATTCACTGAGGATGCAGCAGCTTTTTTCTCAAAAGTACAACTTTCTTTCTAGTTTATTTGACTAAATTTTAATGGCATAAGCATTAATAACATTAAATAATGCAATACTAGTTAGTTAGTAACATGCTCCATGTATCATTTGTATGATTCTTGTATCAAAATGCTGTGAAATGAGTCAGTGTATGCGATATATACACACTATTAGGGTCAATATATTATTTTATAATCCTACTCATACAACTACACTCAAAACTAGGGTTTTTTATTTTCCTCCTTTCTTCAAAAATACTGCCAGAGTTTACATAAAAATTTGTCCATGGAATAGAAAGAGTTGTCCAAAATAAATAATTTTAGATAGGATTTAAAGCTTCCATCAGACATTTTGTGTTATTGGACAGATGATCAAAAGTGTTTGTTGCTGCATATTGAACTCCTTTCTGAGACATTGACAGCTTTATTAATGGATAATGAAGGTCATTTTTTCCTCTAGTGTTGAAGTTTTGAACATCACTGTTTATCTCAAATTGTGATCGATTAGTTATTGTGAGGTGACAAAACTCATGGAGAAGTGATATGCACTTATAAAGATGGCAGTACTATCATGTATACAAGATATAAAAGTGCAGTACTTTGGTGTAGCTGTCATTTTTACTCAGGTGACTCATGTCAGAGATTTCCAATGTGATTATGACTGCATGATGGGAATTGACAGACGTTGGTAGTTGGAACTAGACACTTTGGACATTCCATTTTGGAAATTATTAGGGAATTCAGTATTCCAAGATCCACGATGACAAGAGTGTTTTAAGTATACCAAATTTCAGGTATTACGCCTCACCGAGGACAACGCACTGGCCAACAGACTTCACTTAATGACAGAGCAGTGACATGAGCATAGAGTTGTCTGTGTCATCAGACAACTGACACAGCTTGAAGTAACTGCAGCAATCAATGTGGGAAACCATTAGGACAGTGCAGCAAAATTTGGTATTAATGGTCTATGGCAGCAGAGTGCCTTTGTTAACACATGACATCACCTGCAGCACCTTTCCTGGGCTCATGACCATATTGGTTGGACCATAGACAACTGGACAGCTGTGGACTGGTCAGATGGGTCTCAATTTCAGATGGTAAGACCTGATGGTAGAGTTCAATGACCCCATGAAGCCAAGGAGCCAAGTTGAACAAGGCATTGTGCAAGCTGATGTTGGTTCCATAATGGTATGGTCTGTGATTACATGGAATGAACTGAGTTCTCTGGTTCAACTGGACTGTTCATTGACCGGAAATGCTTATTTTCAGCTACTTGGAGACCATTTGTAGCTATTCATGTACTTGATATTCCCAAACATTTTTATGGATAACACTGCACCAAGTCACCAGGTGACAACTGTTTGTGATTAAGTTGAAGAACATTCCAGACAGATTAAGTGAATGATGTGGCTATCTGGACCACCCAACATGAATCTCATTGAACATTTGTGGGACAGAACTGAGAGGTCAGTTCATGCACAAAATCCTACACTGGCAACAGTTTCACAGTTATGGATGGCTATAGAGGCAGTATGGCTCAATATTTCTGAAGGAGACTTTGAATGACTTTTTTTAGTCCATGTCATCTGTCATACAACATTTATGATGGGACTGAGAATTTATGGCATTGAGGACACATCATGTTATCTTAGATGAAGACTCATCAACAGAAGTAGAGGTAACTTCAGGCATGCCCCAAGGAAGTGTACTGGAGTTCTTGTGGTTTATATTGCATGTTAATTAACCAGCTGACAATGTGAACAGTACCATCAGATTTATTACATATGATACAGTTATACATAAGGAAGTACTAGCTGGAAAAAAAAATGCAGTAGTATCCAGTCATATCTTGATAACTCAGAGTTTTGCCTGAATTGAAAATTTGATTTAAATGTGTGTAAATTCAAAAATTTTCACTTCACAAAATGTAGAAAAGTAGTATTCTATGGCTACAATATATTAGCAGGTCACAATTGGAATCAGTTGACTCATACTGTTGAAAAATTCCTTGTGCAATTAACGTTAGAATATTGCTCACGTTTGTGAGACCCATGCCAGATAAGAGTATAAGGGGATACTGAGTATATATGAAGGAGGATGGCACAAATGATGTATTTCTGTTTGACTCATCAGAGACTACAGTGGAAATATTAAAAGGTGGAACTGACAGGCACCTGAAGGTAAATACCAATTATTCCATGAAAACATACTTACGAAGTTTCAAGAACCTGTATTGAAATATTATTTATACTCTCATGCATCAGGTCCATAGGGACTGTGCAGACAAGATTAAACTAAATACAGCATGCGCAGAGGAATTTTTCCTGTGCTTCTTACATAACTGGAACAGAAAGATGAGCAAATGAGTGGTATGGAAAGTCTCCTAAAATGACATAGTCTGGTAAAATTACATGCCTCATATTTCTTGATACTGTCATAAGAGTCATCACTTTTTGGAACAAGATCATGTTATTGTGTTGGCAACATTATTACATCAAAATGGTAAAGTCGTTTGCTTAGACAGTTATGTGGAAAAGTACCAGTGGTTACAAGAGAGAGAACAGCAATATTTTTATTGTAGGGTGGGCAGAAACAAAAGAATTTCAGAGACAGGTTGAAAATGACATTTACATTGATAAAACAGGAAGACAGAATGCAAATTTTAATATACACAATTCATACCACCAACTCTAATTAAAACTAGAGATGTTCAGAAATTGACAGAAAAATTAGAACTATCTAGTTGTAATTCAGCCAATGCACAAAAAAGCTGTTGTATCAGAATACCTGAGGACTGAGGAGTAAGCTTAATGAATTGCTTATTTGTGTTGAAGAATTAGGGTTGACCAAACCAATTTATATAATCTGCCTCTCTGAAAATCATGTGACCACTTAAATGCTACAGAATTTAATTTAACCTCTTATTTCTATGGAGAAAATACAGAGAAAGAAGGAGCTGCCACATTTGTCAGAAACTGTTTTAACTTAAAAAATACTGATATTAATAAATTTTCTTCAAAGCAGCACTTAAAGAAGCTTGTGCAACGGGAGAAGTATTTCATAATAAGCCCTTTATAATATAGTACATGCAAAACACATTCAGGGAACTTGAACCTCTTCATAAACATCTGCAAGTTCTATTGTCCCAAGTTACAGTACAAAACAAGGAAATAGCTGTTGCTGGTGATTATAAAGTGGATTTCTTGAAAAGCTCCGAGAACAGACAATTATTGCAATCAGTAACACTGTTATTCTATGTAATCTATACTGTGAACTTTGCAACTAAATGTTCTGAGACTTCTATTGATAATCTCTTCGTAGCCAACTCTGGGGAGAAAACTATTATCACAAAACCAATAATAAATGGGCTGTTTGATCACAACATGCAGCATCTTGTGATAAATCTTCAAACTTGTCAGGATATAAAATCTGTTAAATCTGAATACAGGAGGGAAATAAATCAGTCAAAAATTGAGAATTTTAGGAGATTGCTCAAAGACATGAACTGGATAGATGTTTACAATATTTTGCACTCAAATGGAGAATACAAAGAATTCATTAATAAAGTTATTTTCTTATTTGCATTTTTTTTTCTCCTAGAGGTATCTCAAATCAAACAGAAGTCTAAAAATAAACCCTGGATTACAGAGAGTACACAAGGTATAAAGGTATCACGTGGAATAAAATGGAAACTAAATCTACTATACATGAACAGTGGTGATATTAGCATTGTAATACATTACAAAGAATATTGCAAAATGTTGAAGCAAGTAATCCAGAGATCTAAGCAACTTTATTATGAGAAAAATATAATTACATCAGGATACAAAATAACAACTAGATGGGATATAGTGAAGACAAAGACAGGTGGGGCCAGAAAGGAAGAAGATATCCTAGCTAGTTCCAAAAATAAATGAGACATTGGTGATAAGAACAAGTAGTATTGCAAACCTCTTAAAAAGGTACTTTTTTTTACTGTCAGTTTGGCTTTATCAGGTTCAGTAAACAGTGCAATGGAATATCTGAGACCCGTCTCTACAAATAATTTCAGTACAATTGAAATGACACTCCCTTCCCCCAAAGAAGTAGCATCCATCGTAAAATCCTTAAAATCAAAATATTGTAGTGGCTTTGATAATGTATCAATGAAGTTGATCCAAGAGTGTTCACAGGAGTCGAGTTCTATCTTACGTTATTCGTGTAATCAATCTCTTACCAGCGGAACATTGCCTGACGCTAAAATATGCTGAATTTAAGCCTCTCTACAACAAGGGGAATAAAGAGATTTCATGAGACTGTTGACCAATTTCATGTTTGTTGGCTTTTTCATAAATGACTGAAAAGGTTTTGCTGAAGCATCATTGTATCAGACTGCAAATAATATATTGCCCAAGCCTCAGTTTGGGTTCCTTATGGATTCTGATATAGAGAAGGCTACTTACACATACAGTGAGACAGTAATTAATGCATTATGTAACAAATTAGGGTCAAATGGAATTTTCTGTGGATTGTCAAAAGCCTCTGACTGTGTGAATCACAGTATTCTCTAAAGTAAATCAGAATATTATGTTGTCACTGGCAGTGCTGCAAAATGGTTTGCACCTTACCTAACTAAAAGGAAATGAAGGGTGTCATTGTGAAATAACTGTGGAGTAACCAATTAGTCTTCATCTGATTAGGAATTGATTGCATGTGGCATTCCTCTAGGTTCCATCTTGTGTCTGTTGTTTTTTCCTGTGTATTTTAATGACTTCTCATTTGTTGCATTGTCAGATGCTAAGATTATTTTGTTTCCAGATGATATGAACATTACAATAAATGGCAAGTCAAGTATACATTTCGAAAGGTCTGCTAATCAATGTTAATAAATTGTTTAATGCTAATTCACCATTACTAAATTTTTAAATGAACCACTATAAGCAGTTCATAACCTGTAACAGATTTTCTTCCAGCATGCACACAACATATGCAGACATGCATATAGAACGGGTCACAAGCGTTAACTTTCTGGGTTTACAACTCAATAAGAAATTCAGCTGGGAAGGGAATATCATAGGAATGCTGAAGCATGTGAACAAGACTGTATTTGCCATGTGAATGATTTCAAATGTAGGAGATATAAATATAAAAAACTTGCATAATTTGCATACTTTCATTGCATTGTGTCATGTGGATCATATTATGGAGTAACTTGTCAAACCCAGCCAATGATTAGCCGGCCAGGGTGGCCGAGCGGTTCTAGGCGCTGCAGTCTGGAACCGCGTGACCGCTACGGTCGCAGGATCGAATCCTGCCTCGCACGTGGATGTGTGTGATGTCCTTAGGTTAGTTAGGTTTAAGTAGTTCTACGTTCTAGGGGACTGATGACCTCAGAAGTTAAGTCCCATAGTGCTGAGAGCCATTTGAACCATTTTAGAACCAGCCAATGATTCTAGAGTGCAAAATCTGGCAATAAGACTCATTTGTGGTGTACATTCAACAACATCATGTAGAAACCAGTTCAAGGAACTGAATACTGTACCCACTGCTTGTCAGCATATTTATTCCTTAATGTAATTTGTTGCAAATAATATGTATTTATTTCCTGCCAATTGCTCAGTACATAATATCAATACTTGAAATAAGAAAAATCTACATGAAGACCTAAAATCACTTACCTTGGGCCAAAAAGGGATCCAATATTCAGGAAGACATATTTTCACCAAATGCCAGTGAGCATTAAAAACTTGGTTTCAGACATAGGACAGTTTAAGCAGAGTATGAAAGACTTTTTGGTATGATCCTCCTTCTACTCCATACATGAATATATTAATAGGGACTGTTAGACCAGTTTAAGTAGAAATGTCCGAAAGATATCACCTTTGACAGCACTTGATCTCAACAGTCAAGATCAGGTATTTTGCATGTAATAAATATATTAAAAATGCATAACTATATTTCATTTGGTTAGTGAGTTATTTCTGTAAATATTAGCAGTTCCAGTTTACTGTAATCTATTCACATACCTTGACAGTCTCCTGACAAATTATCTGGAAACTGAGTATGATATTCAAATGTTCTATGTCTTTTATGTCATACTTTGTGACATGTTCCACTTCCACAAGTATTGTCTGACGTTTGGATCTATGGAATGAAAACTAAATCTAATCTAATCCATTTTAATCTATGTGAAGAATCTTTAAAAGTCAGGTTTTAGAAGATGTGACAATGTTTTGTCTGTGGCATACAATGCCTGGATCATTTGTTTTATAATGTTTTTAACACAGAAGGTGAGTAAACACATCCTTGGAAAATCTTTTAAGCATTTTTGGGGTATGTAGGCCCAGGTGTTTATGAGTGGTGTAGTAGTACATGGAATGCTGTAACTGTGGGGAAAACAACATATCATGAATGGTCGTAAAATGATATAGGTCCCAGTAAATACTTCCAATGAAGTTAGAAATTGAGCTATTACAGCTCATTAAAGGCACTGAATCCAGACTGTTTGGACTAACACTGAATGATGTGAGGAAACGGAAATTTGAGTTAGCTAAGACAGATGAAATTGGGAATAATGATTATGATGTTCCTTATCTATATTTTCATGATTTATTTAGTCACTCTAATCCAAAAGGGACATGGTCTAGGTGTGTTGAGTTCTCAGTGTGGGCTCACAGTAAATGTGCTTGAGTTTCACAAAGGGAAAAGCAGTTTACTCTTAGGAATTTGCAAATAACAGTGAACAGCTATAGAAGATATAAGGGAATGTCATTTTGCCTAGTGACTCTCATGACATTACATTGTGGAACCCCTCTGATAATACAGTGTAACAATATGTTGTATAATATAGTGTTCTTTCATGAACACTGTCTAGTTAAAAAATTTTAACCTCATCTTACAAAAATAAATCTTATAATTCAAAAATGTACCTACAATAGACTTTCCCCCTTATGGATGTCATTTGATGATACCTTCCCCTACCATGTTAAGTACTAACTGCCAGGCACTTTATAGTGATTTATATAGTATGCATGTAGATCTTGATACATAGGTGTTAAAACAAATTTGAGTAGATAAAAAAAGGAAGAATATTGTGTTTTGAAGAAGGCAGTGTTCCTCAAATATTAAGATATTTGAGTAATCAGTCATTCATCAGTGGAACATTTGTGCTTGGATGAAATATATTGAAAGTAAGCTACTGTATAAGAAGAGGGATGAAGATATACTATCAAATATCTAGTCTCTTTCACTTTTGTGAACATTCTCAAAAATTTGAGAACAGTTAATATACAAGTAAATTGTTAGCCACTTGACTGCAAATAACATATTGTTGAAGTGTGAGTTTAGATTTCTGAGTGGTTCTGACACTGAGAAGGTGATTTACACGCAGACTGGTAATTTATTTAATGGGTTAGACAATATATACATGCTGGTGGTACAGTCTGCAATCAGTCAGAGACATTTGACTGCATAAATCACATCATTTTAACTTTATTAGAATATCTACATCAGTATAATAGTATAATAAAGAAGTTATCAAAATGCTTTAAAAGTTTCCCAGTAGGAAAGATTCTCACATTTAGCTATCAGCTTTCATTAAAATTGGAATCAGTCACATGTGGTGACCTAGTGCCATTATGGTATAAACATTGAGATAAACAGCTAATCAAATATAATTTTACAAAGAGCTGTTAATAGGGTGTCCCATTTATCTTGACCACCCTAAATAAATGTTTGTCCAGATGCAAATTGCAAAATTTTTCAAGTGAATGTCCTTTAGCTGCTAGGGGGACATCAATCAGCATGATTGACTTTGTTGCATCTTTGTTTTTTACAAAGACATGAAGAGCGATATGACTTTTTTAAATGGCACCCTGTATTTTTTATTCGTTAATTCATTTCCTCCTCTAAAGACCTATTCAAAAATGTATCACAGTGTACCATTCACTGAAGCACAATGTTACTAATTACATAACGCAACACTGACTTTGAGCTCGGGATCACAAACTCGTCCACTTGCTGGAGTTGTCAGAAAACCTAGTAAAAACATAACACAAAATTGACTTTGATTCTCCTGTACCATTGCCCAGGAGTAGAAAATTCAAAGGTGCTCGAAATGGTGATCCTGGACACCAATACACTGGTGCACTTGTTGAATGAAAGAATTATTTACTAATTCCAGTGCTGCCTACTGATGAGAATTACAAGCAAGTAAGATATGTTTGTTCCTCCATGTCCTTTGGAGCTGTTGGAATATCGGGATAGACAACATCTTTATTGCATCCCCCCCCCCCCCAAAAAAAAAAATAGTCCAGAGGATTTAAATCGGGTGACCTAGCAGGCCAAGTAACTGTTCCTCCTTGACCAATCCATCTGGCAGGATACCTTCAGTTCAGAACATGAAGTGCACGCAAGGCATTATGTGCTGGACATCCATCGTGTTGATACCACATAAACATTCTGGTTCTTAGAGGCACTTCATACAGAAGAGGAGGAAGAACTCATCAGAGGAAGTAGGCATATGCTGTACCGTTTAGACTACCATTGATGAAATAAGGGCCAATAATTGTAGTACCAAGTATCCCACACCAGATGTTAACTCTCCATTGACACTGATGTTCCACCTGTCTAAGCCATTGTGTGTTGTCGCAGGACCAATAATGCATGTTCCTTGTATTTACCTGTCCTTTCTTTGAGAAGGAACATTCAGTGGAAAATAGAACATTGGAGAAGATGTTCGGGTTGGTGAGGATTTGCTACTGTGCCCATTGACAGAACTGTACACAATTCTGGAAATAATTCCCATGCAATTTTTGATGTAGGTGTACATGGTAAGGATGGAACTAGTCATGTGTAAGACTACGATCTATACTGGTTTTAGAAATGCCAATCTCATGTTCAAACTGCTGTGTGCTCACATAAGGATTCATAGCAACAGAAGCAACTTCGGAAGCTTCATCTGCGTGAGTGCTACGACAATTGCATTGTCATAGATTGAAACTTCCCACTTCGTGAAGCATTGAAACAAGATGAGAAAACTTCTGTTGGGAAGGTGGGTTTTTGTCAGGATATCGCTCTGTACAGTTGTGTTGCCTGCATAGCATTTCGCCTACCTTCAACAACAACACAATAAAAGAAACATTATATCGACACAGTTTGTAGGAAGGACAACATTTACTGTATGCCAACTCTACACAACAGTATTTAAAAGGACTAAACTACTGTACTAAATGTACCCGTATATAACAAAACAGTATTGCTAACTTATATTCCCCATAGATGAGTAGCATTTCCACCTTCTCTACATTGGTGTACATTCTACTCACACAACTCTTCAACTGACCATGGTTGATGGAATGATGGGTTTGCATTCTACTTATGTTTACGTTTGTCCTCTGTCAATGTCAGCACGTGGATGTGTTCCATTACCCCAAGTACCTGCACCAACCTCAGTGTTGTGTTATGTAATTAATAACATTGTGTTTCAGTGAAAGGTATACTGTGATACATTTTTGAATAGGTCTTTAGGAGAGGAAATGAATTACTGAATAAAAAATACAGGGTGCCATTTAGAAAAGTCATACTGCTGTTCATATATTTGTAAAAAACAAAGCTACAACGAAGGCAATCTTGCTGATTGATGTCCCCCTGATGGCTAAAGAACATTTGCTTGAAACTTTTTGTAACTTGCATCTAGACAAACAGTTATTTAGGGTGGTCAAGATAAATGGGACACCCTATATATATATATATATCACCCTAATATGTATAATATAATTCACTATATATATATATATATATATATATATATATATATATATATATATATATATATATATATATATATATATAATATATATATATATATAATTTTGTGAATTATATTATACACATTAGGGTGAACTTTAATAAAACCATCAAACTGTAGGGACAGATTCCTGACTGGCTGGAAATGGAGGAGAAAAGGTCCTTTGAACATGTGTAGGGAAATGATCTGTCACCACAATGGATGGCACTGATGAATGAAAGTTCCCCTAACTACATGCTGTGTTTCTTGTGTGTTGCAGCCTGTGTGATTGATACAGCATAATGTGAGCAGCAGAATGGTTTGGTTTTCATGTCTAGAATGAGTGAAGATGGTGTCTGTGTGTGGCCAAGCAGATGGAAAAAGTTGGGAGGCAGCTCAGCTATACCAAAAGAAGTACCCTCACAGACACCCACTACATCATACAACATTTCCAGCCCTTTTTCAACATTTGTGTGATCATGGGCCTTTTCAGACAGATGAATTTTGTATGATGTTGTTGGTGTCTGTGAGGGTACTTGTTTTGGTACAGTCTTGCTGCTCTTGACTGTTTCCTTCTGCTTGGTCATACACAAACACCATCTCGTCTTGTTCCTGACATGAATACTGGATCATTCCGCTGCTTACAGTATAGTGCACTGAACACAAAGCCACAACACACAAGGAACACACAGCACATGGTCAGAGGAACTCTTTCATTTGTCAGTGACATCTACCATGGCAATGATGCATTTCCAAACACATGTTCACATGACCTGACCTTTTTCCTCCATATCCAGACAGGAAACCTTCCCTGCAGTTTACTGGTTTTATTAATGTTGACACTGTGTGTGTGTTAATGTGTGTGTATTATTGCTTTTTAAGTATCATTTAAATGAAAAGATAATGAGTGACAGTGTTGGTTTTTTCCCCACCCTTGAAGGGCATCACACTTTGACTTTGTGGAAGGAACATAAACGTAGAATTGTTTTTTTATTACACGTTATCATATTTTTCACATCAGTTTCTCCACCACAAATCATATACATGATATGGATATGCACACACAACAAGAAAACACCTTTAGATAAACATTATGTAATATTGTTTTCTGGCATGTTCCTCATACTCAATGACGTTGTCATTGTGAATCTATGGAACAAACAGTGTATCAAATCTAATAAGTAACTAGTTTCATTGGTAAACATCTAAAATAACTTTACGAACTTCAAACATTTCAGTACCATTCTCATAAAAGTGTCTACAAATGGAGTGTCTGAGTGTGTAATGAAAACAGAGTGATGTTAGCCTTTTAATCTACATTCACAAATATTTAAATAATTTCTGTATCTAAAACATCATAGTCTACTATGGAACACCAACTAACGATATTGTGAAACTAAATACAAAGACAGCCTTTTGGACCATAAAATAACAAACCATTTGATGAAGTTCTCTTCATTACACAGTTTCAAATGAAGAGTTATTAGATATGCAATTCAGTAACTTACCTTTAATTATGTGCAGCATGGCAGCCTTCATAATGACTCTGTAAATAATCAGGAAGGATAGGAATATAGCAATCAGTCTCAGTCCCACTGGTTTTTCTATTTCTCTTGCATATCCAGATTTCAGCTATAAATAGCCATCTTCAGTGCTTCTGAGTAAGTTATAATCCAACACATTCCTAGCAGTATATGTCAGCATATGGCTTTATTGGTGTACAGGAAGGAGGAAACTGATGTTGCTGAACCTCACTTTCCTTCTGCCTGTACACCAGTAGCCATATGGTTCCATCTACTGCTGAGAATTTGTTGGATTCTAACTCACTCAAATGCACTGAAAATGGCTATTTAGAGATGAAAACTAGATAATCAAGAGTAGTAAAAAACTAATGGGATTGTGACAGATTGCTGTATCCCTATCCTTACTTATAATAATATACAGTCACTGTGCACAATAGTTCCATTTGGAGTCAAAGTTGATGAAGCCTCAGTAAATTATTTCTATAAGCATGAGCACAAAATTGTTGCCATGCCAGATATTTAACACAGCAACTGCCTTTGAAAATGATTATCTCTCACAAGAAAATTATTGTGGGGCATGGAATTCCTGATCTCATAACTACATCATTCTTCTGAGATTTCAGGACAAAATTAAGATTGTGAGATGTTGACCCTTGTGCAGTGATATGCAGCTTCAGTTTTGCAAAGAAAATGTGTGCTTGAACATTCTGCTATAACTGCGTGCTCCAGTGGCAGTGGAATGCTCTGGGTGCTCAACTGCTATTGTTTGATGTATTATTCTTAGCTACAGTATGAAAGCTGTACTGTAAATATGCACTAGCAGTTGCTAGGCAAATTGCTTTAAATTTACAAATTAGTACTACATGAAACTCATAATATATAGATATACTGACACATAAATGTGTTCGGGGCATCAGTTATACCTAAGGTTTTATGTGATGGCTTTAGTTGTTCAGGTCAATTGATGGCACAATATAAGTTCACCTAGCAGCTTTCAGTGTGTCCATAAATTATGAGCTCCCCACAGTATTTATCATCTGTGGAGAATCATTTAGCACAATTACAGTAATACAGTGAAGTAGATAAACAGATTACTAATGTCCTGTTGAAGGATACAAATGCGGTAAGATACTGTATACTGATAGCATATATGCTGTGTGTATTTAAAGCCAATCTTAGTGATAGAGTGGAGGTTGTCATGTGATCAAACACAATTACAATGGCAGAAAAAAATACAAACCCAAAAAATAATTAAAGTTGAGTAATGAAATTTTGAGAATACATTTGTCTGCGTAACTTATTTAAGTGATTAACATTGCACGCTCACAGGTTAATGTAAGCATGGGATGAGCCATTACAAATGTGAAATGCTCGTGCATTAATAACTAGTGTAACTACCCGAATGTTGAATGCAAGCTTGTAAACACGGATGCATTGTGTTGTAAAAGTGCTAGATGTCAGTTTGTGGAATGGAGTTCCAGCCTGTTCCACTTGGTCAGTCAATAAAGGGACAGTTAATGCTGTTTGTGGATGACGCTGATGTTGTCCAATGGTGTCCTACGTGTGCTTGATCTGATGATCAAGCATGCCAAGGCAACACATTGACACTCTGTATAGCATGTTGGGTTAGAACAGTGGTATGTGGGTGAGCATTATCCTGTTGGAAAATTCCCCCTACAATGCTGCTCATGAATGGCAGTATAACAGGTTGAATCATCAGACTGATGTACAGATTTGTAGTCAGGAAGCATGGGATAATCACGAGACTGCTCCTGTTGTCATACAAAATCACACTCCGGACCATAACTCCAGAAGTAGGTCCAGTGTGTCTAGTGCAGTCAGGTTGCTTGCAGGCCCTCAGCTGGCCTCCCTATAACAAACATATGGCCATCACTGGCACTGATGAAAAACCAGCTTTCATCAGGAAACACAACAGGCCCTCCAATGAGCTCTCTCTTGATATGACAGAAGTCGCAAATGAAGTTGGTTTGGAGTCAATGGAATGCACACTACAGGGCACTGGCTCAGTCCTGTAACCAATTTGTAACAGATTGTTGTGTCACTGTGGTGCCAACTGCTGCTCAAATTGCTGTTCGACATAATGTCAAGTGGCCATACACTATGTAATCAAAAACATATGTTATTCATTTTAGGTGTATTGTTCTGCCACCTACTACCAGGTACTCCATATCAGCGAGCTGACAGCATAGGGGAGCTATGTAGGAATTTTACAGAGGAGGATCAGATAGTGATAGTCGGTGGAACAGGGAATGGTCTTGATAGGGAAAGGAAATATGATGCAGGTGGTGACCTGGTGAAGATAGCTACTGAAACTGGTGGCACTAATGTGCATTTCATGCAACTGTTTTAGCATCATGATCGGCCTCATCTTATTGTGGCTGTAAGGCACATTAACATGGGGCTGGAGAGGGTGGTGATGGCAGAGGGCATGGGTCACATTTCAGTGGTGACAGTTGGGTCTATCATTAGATTGGATTACACTAGGCATGGCCTGCACCTCAATAGGTATGGGAGGAGGAGGCTGGCAAAGCTTGTAGGTGAGTGTAATGGGTGGTGGTGGGATCACTCATGGAAATATTCCTGTAGTAGTTGGTGTTAGAGCTGCACCTTTTTTAGACTGAAGTCAGCTGATAGGTGTAACTGCTTAAAAAAAGTCCCACTAACTAAGGGCTCACCTTCAGAGGACGTCATGTTTCCAAGTAGAGAAGGAATTAGCATATTTCATCGAAATATAAGAGGTACTAGAGATAAAGTTAGTAAACTGCTTATAGATGTGGACTCTGAAATTATTGGTATAATGGAGCACCACTGAACCATGCTGCGGCTTGCGTTGTTGCTGTTTGTAGGTTTCTGCCCTCTGTTGCAGGCCAGACCATTTCATTTAGTTGGCATGGTTGCAGTTGTTTGACCTTTTCACGCATTGACTGGTGCCACTCGGTTTCGCAAGTGTTTCCTGTCCGCTAGTGCAGTAGCGGC
Source organism: Schistocerca serialis cubense (assembly GCF_023864345.2). NCBI lineage: Eukaryota > Metazoa > Arthropoda > Insecta > Orthoptera > Acrididae > Schistocerca > Schistocerca serialis. The sequence goes on from NC_064640.1 coordinate 532,548,656, forward strand.
AGTTATCGATATGTAGTAACTGTTGCCCTATTTTTGGGGTGACGTCGTAGTTTGTCCGGGTCATGTGACTGTGCAATTCATTTGGGGACTCAGGAGGAGCCAGGTCCGCTCAGTGCGGAATCACGTCGGGACCACTGGCGGCATGCATGGACTGCCGGATGGAAGGGCTGTGGTCACAAGAGTGCACGACCTCATCGTACACAAGATCCTGCAGGCTTTAAGATGAGTGCACTTCAATTCAAGTAGAGAAACCTCCATCACTGTGGCATCTCACAATTCTCCAGTGACTTGGGTTCATGTTGCTGCTCACAGTGCCGCCAAGGCAAACAGCAGCGAGTGAAGTGCTTCGGGAAAGCCGATCTGATTAGCTTTCCTTGACTTCTTATTGCTATTTACTGCATTCAGCTTGTTACAATTGTTAAGTTCAACCAGCGGTATTTTTCCTGCCTGGTGGCCGCTAATGCCCCAGTTACCTGCCCTGGGGGGTTACTGTATATAATGGCGGAGTATGTGTATGTTTCCTCGCCTTGCCGCTGCTGTACAGTAAGGCGCGTAGTTTTGACAGCTTTCTTGATTGTAGGCCATTTGTGATTCTTCTACTCTGGTTGAAGTGATTCCTTTCTCATTCCAGGCGCTCTAAGCACAGTATTCTGGGGGCATTGTGCAGTCTGCCAGTTCCGGCTTTGACGTGTCGTTCCATTCTTGCATTTGGTTTATTGGACGTCAGGTAGCTTCAGCAAGATTGTCATTAGTCTTTCGTTAGACTGCCAGTTATCTGAGTTACCACCTTGTGAAGTGAATGCAACTACTGGCTGCCTATCTCACTGCTCACAAAAGTGTTTGTTGCCGGACCTTCTCAGAGGTCGATTCCTGGAGCACCGTCTTTGACCCTTGTGTTTTATTATTGTATTATTTATTACCATACATTGTAATGCCTACATCAAAGGTTATGTATGTCTAATTAAGAGTTCCAGTTGCCTTCTACAATAATCTAGCAGTGTAAGGGTTGTGTTACAAGCTTACCGTCATCTTATTTTACCCATTTGGTGGTCAGTTGCTTGTTTCTTTAAATTAACCTTTTCTTGTATTTGCTGTTTTACAGCAGGTTTCTAAATTTTTAATATAATTGCCATTCCTGGTGTGTAAGGCCTTTAGCCGTGATTGTGGTCATTTGCTTTGAATTCAATATTTTTATTTTAGCAGTAAGCCATAAAACCTTATTTACTGTAATTCCTGGCACCCAATGCCTTCTGCTTCGTTTGTGGCCACTTTCAGTACCTGTAAGTTGTAATTGCAGCAAGTTCTTCAACATTCTTAATTTATTGCCATTCTTGGCGTGTAAGGCCTTCAGCCGTGATCACAGTGGTGATCATGGTGATCTGCTAAACTGTAACGCACTGAAAACACTATTATCTACACAGTACTTTATTCCTTCATAAATAATGTGTTGGGTTGCCAAAGGGCAGGTGTTGCCTCTGCATGGTTTGGTCAGAGGGAGTGTCTTGGTTGGGGATTTCTTGTGTCCCTTGTCTTTGGCCTTGGTTAAGGAGCTGCCGGTCGATTTGATTTTGGAATGTGATTTTATCGGTAAAACTGGTCTCGTCTTGGATTATTTGGGGTACACCTTTTTCTTTAAGTTCGCGTCTGGTCAGAAATTTGGGTTCTGTGAGTATACTAAAAGTAAGGTGCATTGAGATGCAGGAATGCTGGCTGTTGATGCAAAGGTTAGCAAGTTTGATCTCACTCATCTTTCTTTGCAGCAGGCCTCTGAACTAGGGGGTTTGTTGGAGAGGTCCCCAGAGCTTCTCTGTGATAGACTGGGGGTTACTCATGTTCTTGACTACCATATTCATCTGTCTGACCATATTCCCATCAGGCAGTCCCCATATCGTCTCTCACCACCTGAGATGAAGATACTAAGGGGAAAGGTCTCCAAAATGCTTGAGCAGGGAGTTATTAGGCCTTCTACATCCGCTTATGCCTCCCCTATATTCCTCTTCCCTAAGGATCAGGGGCGGGACTTTCCGCCTGTTGTTCACTACCGTCACCTAAATAACAAGGTTGTCCTCGAATCGGATCCTTTACCTGATCTTCATAACTCTTTTACTTGGTTTGCGGGGCTAATTAGTTTACTGTACTCAACCGGATTCAAGCCTATTATCAGATTCCCTTAGCCGAAGAATGTAAACACGTTAAAGCATTTTGTACTGATTGCAATATGTTTGAGTTTAATAGGGTCCCCTTTGGTTTGGCTACTGGTGCAGCCATCCTTACTAGGTTTGCTGAATAATATTCTTGTAGACTTTAAATAAGTCTGTGTTTACATTTACCAGGACGATTTGGTAATTTATAGTCATTAGTTTCACGAGCATTTAGAACATATCCATCAAGTTCTTGTTAGGTTGCAGGGGGCTGGTTTGACTGTTGACATTAGCCAGGCAGCAGGTATCCCTCTTAGGTCACCTAGTATCAGGTGAGAGTATTCCCATGGATCAGGAGCGGACTAAGGCCTTGAGACCACTTCCGCCGTCCACTCTTCAGTGCGGCTCTCCGTGAATAATGGGCGGCCATTCCCCAGGTAACCTTCCAGCACCTGGCTGAACGTATGCCTGTGAGAGTAGAAGCTGTCTCATCAATGTTAAGGGTGGCCCAACACCATATTGAATTCCAGCATTGCCGATGGAAGGCACCACGAACTTGTAAGTCATTTTCAGCAAGATGTCTGGATACTTTTGATCACATAGTGTACAGTCTCATGAGTACCACTGCCAATGACCATTTGCAGTATCTGCATTCTTGGCAAGCCTATCTGCAGTATGGTATTGCAGAAGGAACATCCACCTTCTTTTAGCCCTATTACATAACCTTGTTCAAGCTCAGTGAGGTGCTGATAATGTCATCTTTGTAATCTTAAGGGCATTCTTGACTAACATCACCACACCACATCTAGTCTCAAAGGAACTAATGCTCACAACTGTTACAGTGTGTATTTAAAGCATACCTGATTTCCATCCTTATAGTGGTGTTACTAGTGCCACTCATAAGTGACTGGCACAAAATGTGAACAGACATCATCTTTCAGATGTCGAAACATGCCTACTTTTGTTTATGTCACAAAACTCCTTCTTAGTGTAATAATTTTTTTTTCTGTCAGAGTATTTAAAGAATGGTTACTTACAAGATGATATTTGACATAAATCTTATCATATGTAACTTTCCATTTGGTGAAGCCGGTCTCATCAGCAATGGGAATTAGTTGGTAGTTGCAGAGGAGTAAATATAACACACTTTTTGTGTGTATAGTCACTGTTACATGTAGCAAATGGTACAAAAATAGATTGAAAAACACATATAATGTGTAAATATTTTGTGGAAGTTGGATTGTGATAGAAATCTACACTGTGCCTGCATTTATTTTCTGCAAATTTCATTAAGATGCACAGTAAATGATTTGGAGAGAATAATAGAGAGTATTCATCTTCTTTTGTGGACTATCTTAGCAGGACCACAATATACTCAACATTATAGGGTGTTTTATGGTATGACAGATGTGAACAGTACTGAGTAATGGGATCATGGCTTTCTTACTTGTTAGAACAAATACAACTCATTAGCTCTAACAGTGGAAAAAATGACACAGGTAATTAAAGAAGTGGTAGACATCGTATAGCTGGTTGTACACTTGCGTACTGGACAAAACAAACAACGAGAATCTGGTGTTCACTAATGATGGAGATTATGTGACATTTAGAATAGAAACTAATGAATCTTAGGTAAGGAAATTAAAAAATGAAGTCAAAGAACTGTATACCAAACCAGGCCTCAAACATAAACATACAGGTTTTTGAGACACTTTTTTCTCTTGAATCAGTTTTCCACTGACTATTGTTCATTGTTTCTAAACTACTCGGTGATTGTCCTACAGTACTGTGGAACTTATATTCTGGTCCATAAACCAGTTTTAATTGCTCACAGTTATCAACACAGAATATGTTTCATGAGGAAAAAATATTTAAGCCTCAGTCTCAACCAGCTTTAAAGTTCAGGTGTAGCAAGAATAAATATGGTGAATAAATAACTGACATCTTGAGACCAGATTTAGTGATCACAGACACTCAAAAACAGGAAAGCCATCTCCTAGTAATATAGGACAAAGGTGACTTAGAAAATTCTATCCTGACTGCCTTAGGTCTAACTTATATCCATTACATTGAAACAAGATCTAAAATGAACTAACATTTAACAAGCAAGAATGAACATAAAACACAAAATTCCATTTTCTACACAGAAAAACAATTGTGCAATAAATTGTCTAGCCATATAAAATTATTAATAAAATGAACTTATTTCAAAAGTCCATTAAAATATCTATTTAGCAGTACATTCCATATAGTGAATGATTACTTAGATAATATGAAGTGTACCTGAAGTAATTAAACACCTATGTCATATCAAAAAACAGTTTTGCACTGTAAGTTATTTTATCCTGGAAAATCTTACATCAAAGCTCTACAGTGTATAAGAGAATCATATTATCCTCTTACTGATCTCAAGATCTCACTCATTATGGAGAGATGTTAACTCAATTCCTCATGCAAACAAATGGAAAGTTGTAGTATACAAAATGTAAACCAAATATTATCAAAATCTGTTGCCAGCCATTATTGTGTGTTTATGGTATGTGCAGTTATTAGTGCTGAAAAACACATGAATTGCATTGCAGCAGCTTTTTAGAGGATGAAATGAACTGGTGTTCTGAAATGAATGTACAGGACAGCACTAGCTTCTTAAATTGTGAAATAACTTCCTTCCAAGAATATACAAATACAGAATGAGAACTGTACAATAGGCATAAAACGAATCAGGATTTAAACAGACTGGCCTGTATTTGGGAGGACAGAGGCTGTATTATTCTTCTAGCCATTCTGACATACACTGATGAGCTGAAACATTATAAACTTTGGCTTAATGGCATGTGGGTCCACTTTTGTAATGCAATTACGCAGTGCTTCAGCATAACATGGATTTAACAAGCTCTTGATATGTTTCTGGAGGTATGTAAGCCCAGACATCTCAGCACACATCACAAAAGTCCCGCAAATTACAGGCAGCGAACTGTGGGCACAGAGCTGGCACCTGATAGCATCCAGCATGTGTTTCACTGGGCTCAGATCAACCAAATTTTGTCGCCAAAAATTCAACAACGGTTCAGTGTCATGCTATTGAATCATTCTGGCCCTGTACCATGGTCAGTTACGTTGCAGGAGAGCGTCACAATCATCGGGTAAGAGATCAAGCAAGAAGGATGCTAGTGGACCATAGTAGTGTTCCCATATCACACAAATCTTATGTCACCTTCCATTATTACCACAGGCCCATGGAATTCTAGGTTAATGTCCCCTCACAGTACCATACTGGCCCCACCAGCATGCAACCATGGCATGGTGCATGTTTTGAACTGCCACTCATCTGGATGACAGTGTACCTGGACATGATCATCAATCTGGTGTAACAAGAAAAGATATTCATTCAACCAGGCAACATGTTTCCATTGATCCAAAGTCCAGTTTCAATGATGTCATGCTCACTGCAACTGTATTTGATGATGTCATTGGGTTAACATGGTAATATTGTGGCATTATCATATGGAAAAGAATGTGTGCAGAACCATGTGCCATGGAACACTTGTTCAAGCACCAGCATTATATTCTGTCATCAAATCTGTCACAGATCACTGTCTAGCCTGTGGAATTCTCCGGATGTCTGGTTGGATTATGTCATAATTACCTCACAATATTTTAGCAAACAGACTCATTCCCGTCTTCGGGTGGTTGCTGATGACTGCTGATCTGTTCCTGTCAGCATCCTATATATGTTGGCCATTATCTGCTCCATCACTCCATCTTTTTTGCTATCCATGCAACTGCCATAGTCATTGGTGATAGTGGTGGGGGTAATGGCATCGAGATCAAATCTCCGATCACCATCATATATGCCATCACTGTTGGGCTTGGACCTCACTGTGCAGAAATGCCTTTCTTTTTCTAGGCTCAGTGCAGATTGACTCAGTTGCACACTGCTATCTTTATTATATAGACCATCTTGGGATCTAATTTCAAAGGCTTTTCAATCATGCAGTCCTAGGGAGACGTCTGTCCTCAAATCTTTGGCATTAAGTTACAATTCTTTATTATATGAGTTACAACTTACATATGGGTATGTACATTTACATACATAAATACATAGGTTTCTATTTCACTTAAAAATATAAATATACATATATAGCTTTTTCTGTTAATGCATCCGTGAAACACAGATATTTACAATATGTAATCACACTTTTTCCATGCTTCATGCTCAGTCCTCAGAATCTGGTGACAAAGAACTGGGATAAATGAGAAATTCACTTAGGAGGTGCAGTCCTTGTGAGATTTTTCCATGAGCCATATCACAGTTCACATGCGTGTGATTGTATCTCTTCTGGCCTTGCAGCTTTGTGCACAGGTTGCAGTGTATGGTATATCTGACAGTTAATCCTATTCTTATGAGGATGGTGGTGGTTATCTTACATTGATGGAAAGGCATGTTTTCAATTCAGATCTCTTCACATCTGCTGCTCATTTTGGCACCATTTAATTATTTTCTGTGTCATACATATACTGTCATATCCCTCCTGTTTGCTATTGCTGCCAGGGTTAGTCTAAATGAGGCGATGTGACCAGGGGCCATCCTGTCTCTGGGGAATGACTACGCTGTCACTCTCACCTGTATTCTTGGTATTTCAATAAATAAGACCCTCTTTAATTGGTTTAAGGAAGAATTTAGCCTGTTCATTCTCCTTATATTCTGGACTCATCAACTTGATTTTATGACAGCCTTCCACGTCCAAAATTAAAAGAACTCCTTCAATCTGTTTGCCAGAACCATTATAAACTCCTTACTCATCAATTTGTGCACTACATTTGGTCCTCAGATCCTTACAACATGAACAGTCCCTTTCCACAGGCTTATTATAATCTTTGACCATCCTCATCTCACACTTTTTTCATGTAATAATATCCCATCTCCTGCCTTAAATTCCTAATGGTTCTGAAAACAATCAAGTTATCCTTTAGTCTTTTCTTTACTTTCCTTATTAAAAATCCTTGTCATCTGATGCATCACCTCTTTAACTTCTGTTGTGGAGTTATCATGGTAGTTTTGTAAGATTTTCCCATGAGCTGCATCACATTTCATATGCACATGATCATACCTCTTCTCTTCTTGCAACTTTCTGCGGTGGATGCTGCATTTGATATATCCAAGAATCACTCCTATGATTACGAAGGTTGTGCTGACTGCTAACGCATAGATGGAAATGCATGTTTTCCAAATAGATCTGACTGTAGCATACTGTGAATACTGCAAAGTCCCATAAAAATGTAATGGGGTGAATCCCAAACATGGAATGAATGTTTCTGGAGCTATATACAAAAGTGCCAAAATACTCCTGTTTATTACAGTTTACTGTTTTTCTTCCCATATCTGACATAGGCACTCTGTTAGCATTCGATGCATTCTTTCAAGTGCTCCATTCGTCTGCAGATGGTATGCATAAAATTGAATTTTCTCAGTCTTCAGTAAATGACAAACTGTCCTTAGAATGCCACTTAGAAACTTTGTTCTAGCTCACCCAGTGCTGCTGATGGTATTCTGTAATTGCAAATTATTTTCTGTACTGAGACTCGCACTGTTGTGAGTGCAACTTGTTGTGCTATAGGCTCTGCTGCACTGAATTTCATGAGGATGACCTTAAACATTACAATACATCAATTCCCTTTCTCAACCACATTGACATCACAATGACCAAATACCTCGTTAGGTATTTTGGTCAGTATTTGGTTCATATTGCCCTTATTTTGGGTAGTATTACTTTTCTGACAACTCTTGCAATTCTGAATGTTCTGTGCTATGTCTTTCTTCATATCACTCTATAATGTAAACCTTTTAAGATGGTCATATGTGTGCCTGATCCCTTACTGTACCTATAGGCGATTCATGAACTTGCAACAAAATAGCTCAGTTCTCCTTTTCACTAATCATTGGTTGTAATTGTCTTTTTGTTCCTTCTCAGCCTCTTCCACACCACTAATGGCTGTAACTGCATCTTCTGGTATGCATAACAATCCACCTGGTACTCTTTTCTTGTGATCCCTTTTTGCATATAATATCAAAATTGTATTGTGCCAGTTTTATTCTTAACTTCATTAATCCTGACGATGGATCACTTATGTGCACCAACCATTTCAAGAGTTTGTGGTCAGGGCATATGATAAATTTTCTTCTGTACATATAAGTTCAGTAGTGCTTCACTGCCCCTGTCATCTGTTGTGATTATGAACTGCTTTGTAAAATCAGGATACTATAAGATAGTGGCTAATGATTTTTTTCCTTTAACTCTTGGAAAGCTGCTTCATGCTATGTTGCTAACCACTCATAGTTTACTCCCTTCTTAAGTAATTTATGTGATGGTTTCACTGGAGCTCTTGATAAATTTTCAGTAAAATGATAGTATCCATTAAAAGCTCTTCAATGGCTTCACTGTACAGTTCCTCAAATCTTCTTTTATTGCACTCATCTTGCAAGAGTTTGGCTATAATCCTTCTGTCATAATTATGAGCCCTAAATTAGTCGCTTCCTTCCATAGCAACTAACATTTATCAACTTGCCAATTTTGGTTGTGCAGTCAGATCTGCTCAGATGCCTCTCCTTGTCTGGCTTTTCCTCATCTAACACAGATCTGAGCACAGCATCGTCATATAAATATATGAACATTTTGTATCCTGTAAGTCCTGTTGATGCTGTGTTCATCAGTCTCTGAAAAATGACACCACTATCTATTATTCCAGTTGGTAATCTCTTTCACTTATAATGTCTTTTTGTAGTAGAGAAGGCTATTTTCCCTCTATATCCTCATCCAGCAGTATCCTTGCACAATCTAAAGTGGCGAAGTATTTGACTTTTCCTAAGCTATCTGGGATCTTGGTCATATGGATCTGCAGAAATACAGTGCTAATACAGTAGTCATTCAACTTCTCCCATGACAGATACTACGCTGTCTTCACTTTGAGGCATTCTAAAGCAAAGTATTCTTCTGTGGTATTCAAAATACTTATGACACAAGTGCCTCTCTGCTCACTCACCAAAGCTACAGGTAAATAGGTGCCTGTTTCAGTTGCTACTTTTCCATTACTACCTGTAGTCTGCACCTTAATCCTTAATATCTTTTCCTCTCATGGCCCTAGTCATATGAAGTCCGCTGCCCAACTTTGTTCCTCATTTCCCTTAGATGCAGTTCACTATTACTTCTTATTTCTTTTGGTTCCACATTCCAGAGGTGCTTCTGCTCTCTGAGATCTATTTCTGCTTCTACCTCAATACACAATGATACTTTTGTTGTAGAATTTGCCCTCACAACCCATCTATCTCAACTGCCCAATCTCCATTTCATTGCCGATCACACTCTTCATTGCTGATTCCTTTATTATGCCAACCTGAGCATCACTGTTGACTATGGTACCTGTGGTATACACATGACCTTTTCTGGATCTTACGTCTATAAAATCATTCTTGCCCTTGCAGTCTATTGAGCCTAATTCAATGGCATAGGTTGACTGCATATTCATTCCATTCTTTAATTACCTGATTTCTGAGTCCTCATACTTGCATGTCTAGCATTGACATTATACTGTTGGCCTAAGTGTCCTGATTCTTCACAAATATATCACAGGTGTTGCCTTATGTCATGGCCCTGAATGTCCTTGAAGATTTCATCAATGGCACACACTTGGTTCCATGCTTCCAATTTTTCTATGATGACTTCTCCATATTGTTTCCTCCAGCTTCTACGCAATGGCAAAAGACTGGGTACCTGTTTCTCTGCTCTCCTACAGTTTGGCTGTACAGTGTCTATTTTCCTGCCATGTCTCCCTGCAGTGCAGCCCCTTGCCTGGTGGCCTCCTCTCTTAAATTTAAAATAGTAATCTCTCAAGGGGGGTTAGAATGGAAAAAAATTTCTTTTCACATTTTTGGATTTTTATCTCATTATAAAATTTGCGATACATAATAAACTCACATGGGAAGTTTCTTTTTTTAAATATAACCTACACCGGGTAAAAATGTTAAAATTTTTATGTTAATTTTTTATATAGATGGCTCTGGATAGCTGTGTTTTAAAGGTTAAATTACGTGTTTGTATTGGTATCACTGTCAAAAACAGTATCGTATTGTTTCATAGTAAAAACATGCATTGTATGTCGAAGTGCTGACATCTCTCTGAAGAAAAGTGATGAATGGATTGATAAATCTCTCAAAAAGTAAAGTATGACGCCAAAACGAAGTGTTTTTAAGAAGTGGGTTTCATGGTAATAGATTGTAGAATAAAGGGACACATTATGTTCAACATGTAGCGTGTGAAGTTGCAGACAATGAAATACAGGCAAACTTGTCAGTATCTAGAGAAACACCCATTGGTATTTCGAAGATTAAAATAAAACGTTGTGATACACAGTTTTCTCAAAACAAAACTGATGTAAACTGTAGGTTAGGCTACATTCTGATACATTTACACATCCAGAGAAGGGTGTTACGTGAATGTGTGTGTTGTAAAATACGTGGAAGGCCAGTTACTTTACATGAAGACAGTGAGGTATCAAATGGACGAGCCAGGAAACTTATCACTGATTGTGCCATTTCTAAATATACTCATTCATTTTCGAATTCTAATTAGTGTAAAGACAATTATTTTGAGGTAATTGTTGGGTGGTTTTATGGACTGAGACCTATTAGCAAAGGATGCACTGCAGCAGAAACAATGTGTGTTGTGATGAATGTACAACACCCACTTTGTGTAATCGACAAGTACGCAGGATTTATTGGAGCTGCTGTGGAATCTATTGCATGTAAGTCAACGAAGGGTGCTGCAAACGAAGCTGTTGAAATAAATGATGGTATGACTGACATACCAGTAGCTTTTGATGGCAGTTGGCAGAAGCGCAGCTACAGTTCCACGAATTCTCTTGCCACAGTGACCAGTGTGGATACTGGAAACGTAATAGATTTCCAGATTTTAACCAAACATTGTTATAAGTGTAAATCAGGGAATGAATAAGGGCATATCTGTTACAGAAATTATGAAGGAACAAGTGGTGGTATGGAGGCATCTGCAGCTACTGAAATTTTTAGTCAATCTGTGAATGAAAGGGGTAGCAGCCTTGTGGTGAGAAGATTATCACAAAACTAGAATGTGTTGGTCATGTCCAGAAGAGGATGGGCACCAGGTTGAGGAAGCTGAAACAAAGTTTGAGAGGCAAGAAACTTTCTGATGGTAAAACCTATAAGAGGCAAGCTGACAGACAAAATGATCGATGAACTACAGCAGTATTATGGGATGGTCTTTAGAAATAATACTGAGGATTTGTTTAAAATGAAGCAGGCAGTATGGGCTACCTTCTTCCACAGACTGTCAACTGATGAAAAACCAGTATGCCACCTTTGCCCTCTTGGACCTGATTCATGGTGCAATTACCCCAAGCCCTGTACTCAAACAGTTCATACAGCCATAAACATTCCATCCCAGCAGCAGTCATGGATAATGCAAAACCTATTTACAGAGACCTGCCAAATCCTGAATTACTGAAGAAGTGTCTGCATGGTCAGACTCAAAATCCCAATGAGTTATTCAATAATCTTACATGGACTCACTTGCCAAGAAATGTTTTTGGAGGAATGAAGACACTAAAGGGGAGGGTCAATGATGCTGTTATTGCTTTTAATGACGGCAACATTGGTAGGGTGAAAGTGCCACAGCATATGGAAATTAATCCTGGGGCAAACTGCATCTGAGAACTTGAATCGATGGACAAGGTTCGCGTTGATAAAGCAGAGTATGCAGCACAGTTCACCACTAAGGAGTCCAGAAAGAAGAAAAAACTGGAAAAAAGATCAATAGGATGAAATACAGTATGATGTAGGGTGCTTCTGACTGACTAAAAATAAAAAATTAAGCATATATTAAGTGAGTTACAGTGTTTTGAAACTTTACAATCCATTCCTGAAAATTTACATTTACTGTTCCATTTTCCCCTAAATCTCAGAAACCACTTTGAGTAGAGTATTCAGATTTTCAGGGAGTAATAACATACATATCCTGAGTCTACTGAACTAAAAGAAGAACATAATGATATGTATTTTTAAAATTATTTAAAATAATGCACAAAAAAGTACACAAAATTTTAACTATGTAATTAAAAAATTGTATTTCCGAAAGCAGTGTCTGAAATGCAATTATTGTAGTTCAGTAGACTCAGAACATACAGTGTAATGTCCTGTAAAAGTTTCATGTCAGTGGCTGCAGTGGTTCCTGAAATACAGGGAAGCCAAGTCACTAAATTTGGCATTGTGGCTGCATTCACCAAATTTTCTCTTACAAGAGGCTTTTGAGGCTTCTGTTAACACTAGATCCATTGCTTTGGCTAACGTTAAATTCTCCTCACTTGCTCTCACAACTGTTTTAATTCCTTTCATCTTCAATTCCCCTATGAATACTGATTGCACCAGCTTCCTAATTTCAGCTTGGCTGCCTGAAGTATCTAATTCTCTCATTACTGCCTGGACAGCAACTTGGAATTGGTACTGCGATGTGTCAACATCACTTGACCATTCAGCCGCACTTTCGACCATACTTTGTCTACTAGAAAATAAGAGACACACATGATAATGCACAGTTTGTTTTGACTCATAGTTCTCCAGTAGCATCCACTTCATATTTGTTCAAGTTCTGGGCAAACCCCATATGAGTGGCTTACTTCGTGCTGGTCCCATGATCCTAGTTCCAACAAATTTTAATTACACTCTATGACTGTGGTTCGGTATTCATTCAAATACTAAGTCTCAGTCATCTACAGATTCTCTATTTCTTGTTCCCACCTAATTCTCTAGGAATTAGCTTAAATTCATCAGATAAGGCTATTTGTGGGATCTGGGCCTCGCTATTTTCTAGTTTCATATTAGGGGATTTTTTGTCTTTTCTCGGAACCCTAGACCTCATTCGCATGCTATGTTGTGATTGACTAACCACATTTTTGGGTCAGGCAGATACCTCTGGATTGGTGTCTCGTCAAAGTTTAATGTTAGAATATGGTGTTGTGAGCACACACATCACTGTCTCAGATGTTGCTTTCCATGCTCTCAATGGGCATACTTCTTTGAACATGTCTTCTACTCTTTACAGCAGTGGGTTGCTAATGGCTGTCTATTATTCTGCAACACTTGACAGCAGACAAGCTCCCAACTTGTTCTTCTTTTTGGTTTATTCCTGCAGTACAATGAAAATGTCTGCCCTTTCTTTTTGCCTGATCTATGCCAAGAGCTCAAGCCAATTCATCCCTAACCTCTTACACCATTTTATATGTTGTAACCCGACATGGGTCACAACATACTGACTTAGACTCTCATAATCAGGCTGTAGGTGATGTGGGATTTTAGGTCATCTGTCTCTTGCATGTGAGTGACTATGTGTGGGGCTGAGTGGGGACAGGGTTCAAGCTGAGGTTATTTAAGTCTCTGTGCTTGGAGAGAAAATGAGTCATATGTCAGGCTGAGATGTAGATATGGTAATGTTAATAAGGAAAAGGGGCTCTGAGAGGCCATTTTGGCTGCTTTTAGTACTTCTTCATGTGCTTATGTAAACCTCTACGCCTGTATCTTCACCAACATCCGTACTCTGCAAACCTCTGTGAAGTGCATGGCAGAGATTACATCCCAGTTTACCAGTTATTATGATTTCTTCCCGTTCCATTCACATATGGAGGGTGGGAAGAATGATTGTTTGAATGCCTCTGTGAGTGCTGTAAACATTCTACTCTTATCCTCACGATCCCTATGATAGTAAAATGAAGAGCACAGGCACTGATCGGTCACTTGAATCCTAGGCTGTAACATGCTGGATATCCTCAGGAAAAAATTTTATCCTTCTTACTCAAAAGCACCTTAGTTAAAGTGCTCAGCCAGGAATAGATGACTGAACCCATCTGACACCTGTTATGTGTTGTATGCATAAATATTTCACAATATTGATTAGGATGAGTTTCACTTGGAATTAATGTTAGGAATCTTATTTGTAATGCTGTATTTCACAGTGTAGTTAATTTTATAAAAGCCTTTTTAAAAAAAGGATAATTGAATTTCTCAATGCTACATGTAAGAGCAGCTCAGATCATACTGACACCATCCTCTAGAAAAGTATTTTGATGTATTTGAAACTTGTGAGATAATTAACGTATGAGCTAGTTAACATGAAAGTTTGTGACCGGCGACATTTTTCACTGTAGATTTTGCCTGTGTGATTCTTAGATTCTCTTCTTAAGCTCATTTTTATGCACAAGATGAAATAGTGGTACTTCAGTTATTGATTAAGATTTTAATAAACATTTTTGCATAACTTATGATATGGTGCTTGTATTTGTACTGGAGGTATACCCACTGTGGATGCATAAAATGGTTTCCTAAACTTTTCTAAATCATTAACCTACAATGTGCTTCATAAACTAAATTACTGTTGATACCTATAGTCCATCCCCCAGTAACAAAAGCCAATTATGCATTTTTCAAATGGTTATATAGTTTCTGAGATCATGATACATTCATAAGCCAATCTTTAAATAATTTGATACAATCCAAAATGTTCAGTCTGGGCCTACCTAGCACTTGTGCAGCACCTATGTAGGATCTTGAGAAACTGCATCTAGTGTGGATTGTCTTAAGCTGGTTCTTTAGTCTGTGACTTATTGCTACGTCACTGACTTCTGTACAGAAAATATGTGACTCACTATTACCATGTTGACATGTAAACAACCACTTACCATTTTTGAAGTTCATTTTTAACATTTCTATAAAAAATCTTCTGACTATGTATGCATGACCATCATGTATGAGGCATGTCTAAAAAGAATCCGACCTTTGGTCAGAAAAAATATTTCGAATATCTGACAGGGTTGACACCCTAATCCACTTCGAGGTATGCCCCATGAGCTTGTGCGCACTCTTAGCCCACCGATCCTCTCACTGCCGGAAACACCACTGGATGTCTTCTTTTGCAATGGTATTGAGCTCTGCCGTCATGTTCCGCATTATCTTTTCTCTACTCTCAAACAGGATCCTTGAAGTGACATCTTCAATTTTGGGAACAACCAGAAGTCCCAAGGAGCTATGTCTGGAGAGTAGGGAGGTTGGCAAATGGCTCTAATTCCATGTTTGGCCAAGAAAGTTTGGATCAAGTGGGATGAACGTGTGGGGGCGTTAGTGTTATGCAGTTGCCAGTTTTTTGCCGTCCACATGTCTGGTCTTTTGCGCTGAATTGCGTCATGGAGAACATATTGATGGTACTCCTTTGTCAGTGTATGTCCTTCCAGTGCATATTCGTGATGCACAATTCCACGAACATCAAAGAAGACAGTCAGCATCACCTTGATTTTGCTTCACACCTGCCACACTTTCTTCAGCCTTGGAGACTCAGGATGCTTCCATTGCGACGTCTGTCTTTTTGTTTCTGGATCGTAGCCATACACCCACAACTCATCTCCAGTTATAACGGTGTTCAGAAACCCAGGATCAGTGTTGGTGGTGTCCAGAAAGTTCTGCGCAACATCAAAACGGAAGTTTTTTGTTCTGGCGACAATAACTTGGGCACGAATTTCACAGCCACTCCGTGCATGTTCAAATCATCACGCAAAATTTCATGTGCAGAATCTTTACTTACTCCAACCTCTTGGGCAATCTCTCGCATGGTCAAACGATGATCTGCGAGCACCAAATTTTGCACCCTCTCAACAACAGCTGTACTCTGAGCAGTGTGGGGCCTGCCAGAACGCTGGTCACTCTCTGCTGATGTGCGGCCATTTTTGAATCAGTTGAATTACTCCTTACATTGTGTTACACCCATCGCATCTTCTCCAAGCACCTGCTGAATCTTACAAATTGTTTCGCTTTCAGAATCATGAATCTTTTGACAAAATTTGATGCAGTACCTTTGCTCAACAAGTTCAGACATCTTGAGAGAATCAGTGATCCAACGAACACACTGTGTAGCATCTGACTCAGTGACTGACAGGCAGTGACTGACGTGGTGGAAGGTGGGGAAAAAATTCATGCATGCGCATAAGGGTCTCTTCCTTTACTGTGTACAGTGGCATGGCGCTATTGTTTCTATTTTGCACGGAAAAATCACAGGGTGGATACTTTTTAGACAGACCTCGTATGCATGGAATATCTGATATACATTTATCAGGCAGTGACTACATTAATTCTTTTGAATTAATGAATGTTTTTTATTCATAATGTTACCATGTTTTATGTAATTGATGTTTAATCATCTCAATGACTATCTCAAAAACTCAAGTGTGTGCACTGTTTACGTAACCTATGGCCTCTGTGTTCTGTTAATATTGTGTCCAAAATTAACAGAGACTTCATATAGTGATCGTGTTGTTAATGCCACATGTATCAATAGTGAAGAGGAGAGGCAAAGGTACATACTTGCGTAAAATATGTGAAGTGAAGCTTGGTTTGGTTGTCAAAATGTTTGTGATGGTAACAAATGTGGGAAAAGCAACATTATTTGCAGATCAGTGTAGTCTACATCATTTTCAAGATTCCTTGAAATAAATTTACATATATTCAACAAGACCTTTATCATTGAGACTCTGAGGCTTTAATGGAATGCAGGTAGACACTGTCCCATATGGTGCCACTGTGTGAGGACATCCACTTGTTTTGATATGATGAAATGAACACATCAGTGATGTGTGTCAACATTTTTTAACTTGAAGACTATGATAGAGAAGTTAGAGTGGGCTTAGAAAAGTGTAAATGGGAGTCATGGTATGAATAAACAACCAGTGCACATAACATTGAGTGACCAAATATTTGTTGACAGTACACATGACATTAGTAACAAGTACAATGCACTGATAAATAGTAAGTGGACGGTGACATAATGGTTTCACTGGTCTTCAACCAATGACAGGACAAGGATGACACATGGGGTTAGTAATTATGTTGTTTCTGATACAAAGCAAGTAAGTACTGCTGACATTTAGGTTCTTGGGGCAGTTCCGAAAGTTGTTGATCTAAATATTGATACAAGTAATGATGCTGAAACAATGTGTGCAGTTGATAAGTGACGTTCTAACCAAAGCAGCTGAAAGTCTGAATGACTGTCAGTTTAAGAAAGATTGTAGAATTATAGTAGTTAACAGTGATGTAAATGATTTGTAAGCAACTAAACTTAAAGTGGAACTAAAAATTAGGGTGTCAGAGTGTCACATGTGATTGTGGATAAAGTTGGATAGGTTGTAACTGATTGTCAGGTTGAAGATGTATGTAAAGTTTGTGTAATTAACAATTATGTAGTCAAAATATCCACGGGTGTGCTGCCGGTTTATAGTGTCCAGTTGGACACTATAGACCGGCAGCACACCCGTGGATATTTTGACTATCAAATACACCGGGAGAAACTCAAGAATCTCAACAATTATGTACATGAAAAACAATCAGTTCCATTTAGTGTAAACAATGTTGTGATGAAAAGGGAGCATACTGAAAAGGCAAAGGTTACCAAAATATGGAAGCCTAGTGTTAGATTACCAATGACTGTTATGCCCAACTTTTTAAGTGAACTGTGAGGTAGGCAGTCTGGAAACAATTGTGTTTAATGTAATTACACCATAAACATTTGTCAGTTTCCATACTATGTTTAAGGGAACGGCATTTGTGAGATGTGGTAGGGTCAAAGATTTTGTTGGTTTAAGATCAATATCCTCAGTTGTTTTGTATAATAAGAGTAATATTTCAAAAAATGATGCAAAACTAGATGGAAGAGCAGGGGGTCAATGTACCATTAACAATTAACTGATGAACATGTAGTTTTTTAAACCTTAGTGAACACACTACACGGCGAGTAGTGATTCTCCAGCTGGGTGATCTTATTCTAGCTTTCTTGAATTATTCTTTTTATTTTTTTATTTATTCATCTATATACAATAAATATTGTATGCATATTGTCCAAATACACACATAAATTTATGGGAAACCATTTCAAGGAAGTGGAGCATATAATATGTCCTTAAAAAGTGCAATTTAAATAATTCAAGGTCATACAATACCTAGTAACTCAACGTCATCCACACATATGCTTGTTGTACGATAAATATGTAGTCTGTTTTCCATAGGTCTTTACTTTTATTGTTCATAACAAAAACTCCCCATATACACTACAGTATTTCAGTATACTAGATTTTATGTAGACAATAGCTCTACATTAGATATGCAAATATTATATGTATAGGGGTGAAATACAGTATTTTCAGTTTTGCCTTAATATAAATATTATCAGAAAATGTTTATTGGCTCATATAGTCATTTACCAAATAAAAAGACTGTTGAAGTAGAAATTTTCTAAATTCTGCTTCAAATTTGTTTTCATCTTTTAACTTTCTCATGTTGACTGGCAGCCTGATTGTAACGTTTTGTAATCAGATGGCTCACATGCCTTTTTGTGTTTGTTCTTTTTGTTCACTGAGTGTGGTGAGCTGTGCTGTTTTGGGTACTGTAGTTACGGAAGTCAGCATTTGTCTGAAAATTTGGAAGGTGGGCCCTGACTTATTAAACACATTTGAATATAGACACTGAAGATGTTACTAATATTTTAAGACAATTGAATATGTGTTTGTAGTGTGTCTATGATAAAGAGAAGAAGAAGATGTCTTAAGCAGCAAGAGGTGAAACCCCAAAATATTATTCCGTATGTTGTAACAGACTGAAAATAGCCAAAATACACAATTCTGGCACCCTCTGAGGTACAAAATGTTGCAATAATTCTAGGAGAAAAACAAGATGAATTCAGTTTCTGCACATGTTTCATGACATGTTCATTAAAATTTAGTTTTTCAACAACACAAATCCCCAGCAGTTTCGTAGATGTCACATATCTATGGCTTTGTCACCCAACACCAGATCAAGATTTATGTTTTGACTTTTTTCCCAAGCTACATTTAACTTCTTTTGTTTGCATTTAATGTCAGCCTGTTTGTACTGAACGAAGAGTGGCCATTCTTTAGCACTTGATCAGCTTTTGTTTGTATGAGTTGCCTTCTTGCATTTATTATTGCATTGGTATCATCTGCAAATAGTAAGGCACTGCCTGCACCATCTGAGATGTGAGTGTCACTTATATAGACAAGAAACTACATGGGACCTAAAATACTGTCTTATGGTACTCCTACTTCCATTTCTTTTGCATCTAATACTAGACTTGTTTTGTAGTTGGACACTGTGGAGTACTGAAATGGGCAACTGACACCAAGTGCAAGCATTAGTTCGTGAATAGCTGTGATGTAAAAGCTAGATTTATCCTTGTACTGGTCAATAGGACTTATAGGTTCTTTGGTAATAACTATGGTGTTGAATTTTCTGTAGTGTAAGCTGGGTGAGAATTCTATCTATAGTGAGTAAATACAATAAAGTGTTGACTACTAAAATAGTCATGTGTATTACAAGTGGATGCTGAACTTCCTTAAAGTGACAACCTCGTACTGAACAATATGGAACATTCTCATTAATTGGACACACAACACATTGAGTGAGTGTCACTTATATGGCTGTGAAGGCAGAATGCCTCGAGCTGCCATCTTCCAGAAACACTAAGCTGCAGGCAACTACTCCACATATATTTCCACTGTTCTGACCAGTCAGGCCGCAATTTTGATTAATAAGAGTGGATACCATTTTTCAACTGTATGGAACTGCATCTGATATGGAACAGCTTACAATGCTTATATCACAGTTGGAGTTAAATGTAGTCAAAAAATGAGACAATGTTTTACAGCAAATATCGTATGCCATGTTTAAAGAGGCTGTCCTCTAATGATTTCTGCTATTACCAGAACCAAGGTTACAAAAGTTACTGAAAGTAAAGCATGTGCAGTGATACCCCATCCCACATACTTCACTCATTATGTGCAGTGGCAGCTATTGCCATGATATCAGAACACTCTTTAAAAATTTTCTGGCACAGATAGTTGCCACAAAACATGAGGGTCACTCTCAGTACTTTTACAGATCTCTCCCTTGACAATTTGATACGCAGTGATGATCACGTACATTGACAACACGGCATGTGCCATTGTGGATGAGGTTATTGCAGGAGGCTGTGGACCATACATTGTGACCACATCTACAACAGGGAGGCACAATGCACAGATGGCAGCAGTACACACACAAGGCCCACAGGCAGAGCCATCTACAGGGCAATCAGTGAACAAACTAGTCACACTAAATGCTAGGCTGAGAAAGCTTGCCAGCGATGATGGGATTCAAGTCAAGAACAACCAGTGATGCAGAAAGTGGTGTTGGTGTCACAGGCATTTTGCTGGCACAGTGTACAAGCCTCTTCACATACCCAAATAAGAGTGATAGGTGACAGTAGGCACATGCACTGATGAAGAATTTTCACAATGACTAAAAGACATAAAGAATGTAATGGTATCAGCTTTTATGGACTCCACTCCATTATTTATCAAATACAGAAAGATTGCCATTGATGGTCTTGATGTTGGATCCAATGGCAAGGTTTTAATATCTCTCGATACAACATTGCTCCAGGGGATGACTTCCCCTCCCATTCAGGGAGATTATCACATTTGCATTTTGATATTGTAGGTCCTCTTCCTCTTTCAGATGGTTTTTGCTCTCTAGTTGCAAAAGTAGATAGATTCACTAGGTGGTCTGAGGCTGTCCCAGTACTGAATCTTTCAACAGTGCTTGTTGCCCACTCCTTGATTTCTACTTGGTTCTCCAAGTTTGGTAGTCCTCAAATTATCATTACTGACATGGGTAGGCAGTTTGAATGCTAACTATCTGAGGAGCTCTTAAGATTATGTGGAGCAAACACACAAGAATTGGGAGCTACCATCCCACCAGCAATGGGATGTTAGAGTGTATGCACTGTACGCTGAAAGCTGCTTTGGCCTGTCATGCAGAGTCGTGGATGACAATACTACCATCAGTACTTCTAGGCCTCCACACAGTACTTAAAGAACACTTCGGATGTTGCTCTGTCCAATTAGACTATGGAGAGCAACTGAAAACACCAGGCACAGTTTTCTCACATTCCTCCCATTACAGTCTATCAGTTCAGACATATGCCATATTTTTACATGCATTGCAAACTTACATGAAACTCCAGAAACATACCAACCTGTCGAAACATGGAGTCAAACAAATTTTGTTCCAGGAAGACTTGTCCAAATACGAGTTTGTGTGCATAAAAGATGACACTGCTAGACCTCCTCTTTCCCCTCCATTTATGGGAAAGGTCGCTGACAGTGCTGACCAAACATTTGTAGTTGAAAAAAAAAAATGTCAAATATCAAACAGTGTCAGGTGCCTGACTTAAGCTTTCACACTCTGAACACATTCAGATGAACCACACAATGAAAGAGTCCAGTTGCTAGATTCCCCTCATGACATGTTGGACAAGGATAGAGACATTCATCTCTCTGACCAGACCAGAGAGCCAAATGTGTTTATGCATTCTGGCAGACAAGTACTCTGTTGCCACCCCATGGTCTGGGTGGCACACCAACTTTCCAAGTTCTATCCAGCTGAGGAAACAACAGGCAATATGAATAAAAATATGCTGCAAACATGAATAGCTGAGCTGCAGCTCTCCCAGAAGGGGGAGAGGTGGGGGGGGGGGGGGGGGGGGGGGGGGTGTTGATGCTGCAGGCTAAAATGACAGACAATTGATATAGTGTGTGCAAGCATTGATTCATGAATAGTTGTGATATAAAAGCTTTATTTGTCTTTGTATTGGACAATGTGACTTGTGTTGTTTAGTAGCTTTATTCATTCATAGATCTCTTTTTACAAGGATATATAGGAAATGTTAAAGTATTTACAAGTTTAGACCAATTTAAAACAAGTTAATTTATATACACATACATTTACGGACTTCTAGTTAGAGACAATCATTAGATTCACTCCTGGTATATAATACTTTTTTTACAAATAAATTATTAAATAATGTAATACCACACTCTTCACTGATATCTCCCTATCAGTCTCTGTACACACTATACACACATAGTTTCATAACACTTCACTCACTACACACACAAACACGCACACACTGGTAATCTCTGGGCCATTTTGTGTACCATAACTTCCCATTTGCTATCCTGAGAAACTGAGTCATCATCCCTCTGTAATGAGAGAGATGTTTACCACAGAAAGAGGGAAGAGGTGTTAGTAATCTACAATGCATAGCTTGGGAGCAAGTTTTTCTAGAAAAAGAGGGAAGAGGTGTTAGTAATCTACAATGCATAGCTTGGGAGCAAGTTTTCTAGAAAAGGAAACAGACATAGTGTGAAGGTGTTATGTGGAATGTTGGATGTTCTATAATCATTATTATTATTTATTTGTGTAACATTTTTCTTACCAAACGCCTACTCTATTTTATCTAAGTAGTCCTTCAACATATAAAATGTATTGCATTACAAGTGCTTTTTAGCCGCCTTTTTAAGTAAGTGTATTTTTGTAATTTATTTTATTCCTTTTGGTAATTTATTGTACAGTTTTATTCCTTGGTAGAAAATGTTGTTTTGAGTTTTATGTTTATTTTTTCTTGGAAAATGTAAGTTGAGTCTAGCTCTTATTCCATGGTCATGGACAGCACTGTTTGTGTAGTAATTACCAATGTTATTTTTGATGTGTACAACTGACTGGTAAACATATTCACACAGAGCACTTAAAATCCCCAATGTCTTGAACAGATCTTTACAGTGAGCTCAACTACCATTTTTGG
Organism: Schistocerca serialis cubense; assembly: GCF_023864345.2. Taxonomy (NCBI): domain Eukaryota; kingdom Metazoa; phylum Arthropoda; class Insecta; order Orthoptera; family Acrididae; genus Schistocerca; species Schistocerca serialis. Next base: position 532,571,556 of record NC_064640.1, read on the forward strand.
TTATGGTTCTTATGGCTCTTTTCTGGAGTTTGAAAATTGTGTTCATATTTTGTGCATTTGTTCCCAAAAAAAAAGAATGCCACAGCTAGAAATTGAGTGTACATATGAATAGTATGTGACTACAAGACACTGCATGTTACATACTAATGATAGGATTCCAAGGGCATAACATGTTGATGACATTCTGTTTGCAAAAACTTTTGCGTGTTCATACCACTTCAACTGAGAATCAATATTCGTTCCTAGAAACTTTGCATTTGTTACAGTCTATAGAGGTGCCATCTACATTTAATTTAACTTTTTCATTTTCCCTCTTCAAAATGAAATTCATGGCGTTAGTCTTCTTCATGTTCAATGTCACTTCATTGCTTATTGACCAGTCGTAAACTTCCTTGAGAGATTCATTTGCTTTCTGTGCAAGGAGTTTTCTTGTTTCCTCGGTGACTATAATATAGCAGTCAGAATTTTTTCACCATGAGTAACACTACTAGGAAAGTCATTGATGTATATCAGGAATAGTATTGGTCCTAATACGTTACTTTGCGGAACCCCCATATTAATGTATTTCGGTTCTGATAAGTGTTTTACTAAATGTTTGGATCTATTTTAAGTATGTGTTATCTCTACTCTTTGTACCCTATCTGCTAGGTATGATCTAAACCAGTCATTAGCATAATTCGTAATGCTTCTAATTTATTTAATAGAATCTTATGGCCAACTGCATCAAAGGCCTTAGAAAGATCCAAAAAATGACTGTGACACACTCATCTTTGTCAAGAGCATCAAGTACAACCTTTGTGAATTCTACCATGGCTGACTACATAGTTTTGCTATTTCGGAAACCATACTGTGATTCGCTTAAAAGATGGTATTTATTCAGGTAATTTGTAAATCTCTCTTTCATAATTGCTTCTATTATTTTTGAGAATGGTGATAGCAGGGAAATGGGCTGGTAATTTTTTACATCTTCTGCATTGCATTTCTTAAGCAAAGGTAAAACTCTTGCCTATTTCAACTGATCTGGAAATGTCCTTGATGTGAAGGATTCATTTATTATATTTGTTAAGGGGCCTTGTATAATTTCTATGCATTGTTTCAGTATACACACTGGTACTTCATCTAAGCCTACCGACTTTTTATTTTTTAATTTTTGAACAGTGTTATTGACTTCAATCGCTGTCTTTGGAAGTAACATCGTTGTATTTAGTGCAACATTATTTACAGATGCTATATTTGTTTTGGGGAATTTTTGCTGTAACATCTCTGCAATACTTGAAAAATGCTCATTTACATAGTTTGCTAAGTGTTGTGGATCATTAGCCCCCCCCCCCCCCCTTAGCAGTATGTTATTCTGCATTTTTTTGCCTCTCTCCCCACTTCCTTTTTTATAACATCCCAGACTGCTTTGCTTTTGTTCTCTGCATTATATATTATTTTGTCATTAAATGACTCTTTTGTAGCAATCAGCACCTTCCTATAGATCTTTTTGTATCTATGAAATTTAAGAATTCTGGATAATTGTGACTTTTTTTCATGGAACTGAGGTATTTAAGTGTTTGGGAGGACTTCTTAATACCTGCTGTTATCTATCTGTTTTTGTGAGATGTTGATACAGACATGCATACTTTTGGAAATGACTTTTCAAAGTTCAATTTAAATAATATGAAGAATTTCATATTCACAATGGTTTCCTTACACACCTCATCCCAGCTTTGTTTTGCTAGTTCCTTTGAAAATTCTTTTATTTTGATTTCTGTTAGATGTTGTTTCTAGGCTTGTGGTTTAGGAAATGATTTGATGCCTGATTTTACTGTTGTTAATTGACAGAGATGGTCTGCTAGTCTGAGATCTTTTAAAGCTACATCATATTTTTCCCTGGCCACATGATCAGTTCCTGATGCACTCATTGTAGTAACCCTTGTTACAATATTGACCAATACGGACATCTCAAACCTTTGAAGGATATTTATGAGGGTGCTGATGGATTCATTTATGATATTAGTGTTGATGTTAATGACCCCACACAGAATTATGTTGCCCTTTGTATTTGACACTTTAGCTAGGACTTCTGTCAATTTATTGAAAAAAGTGTCCACACTACCACTGGGAGATCTATACACACACAAAATGATTAATTTTTTGGTGATATCAAGCCCTCTTAATTGAGTAGCTGACATTTCAAAGTGTTTGTCTTCACTTGCTGTACTGGGGTCATGTCTCAATTTGAACTGTGTTACTTTTGTGATATAAATGCATGATCCTCCAGCCCTGAAGCAGTTCTGGAGCAAGAGTTTGCACTTTCAGACGATGATAACACTACATGTTGTATTTCTGTCTTTCTACACCAGTGCTCTTTAACACAAACTACTGTACAGTTCAAAGAGTGGAGCTCAACTTCTAATAGTTGTATTTTTTTTTTTTTATTGATTGCATGTCTTGATGGAGGATTGTTAAGTCTGCAAAATGTCCCAAGTTACTCTTTCCGTTTTTTTGTTTTTCTTTGTGACATTGGTATGTGTGATATTTGGAGTGTTAAAATCTGTCTTGAGAGTGATTGTTTCAGTATTTTTTAAAAGTGCTGGCAATATTCTTTAGGCAGGGGACCTGTTGTCTGGATTTATCATATGGTGTTGAGTTTTATACTGTATGTGTTATGAAAATGTGTTTAAATATGAGTCAGATGCCATTGAATCATCCAGTCAGCTACTTCTCAGTATGTGTCTCTGTCTGCAAAACTCAGTTTGCGAGGTGAGGAAGAGGGTGTGGGAGCAATGTGATAAAACATAGCATGTTGTAATCTCTCACCTGCTCTTATTGCACCTCTACAAACAATAATTTTGGTTTGTATATTCATTGTTTTTTATGCAGTTACCTTCATTGTGTACACTAATATATCCATAAATGTTTAAAAATGTAAACTAGGATGAGTTTCACTTTGGTTTATTTATGAGTTTTATATCTAATATGCTGATTCTTCACAATCTAATTAATTTTGCTAAAAGCATTGTTTATTAAAAAATATGGGTAATTCAACTTCTTAATGGAACACATTAGTTTTTTCTAATGAGCCAATCAGTTGCTCAGATCATAGTGGCACCAACCGTTGGAAAGACTTGAGACTCCAACTTTCCCATAAGGTATTTTGATTTATATGAGACTTATTAATTTATGAGATAATTAACATTAAAGTTCGTGCACAGCTATATTTCCCATTGTAGATTTTGCCTCTCCTTGTCAGATTTCAGCCTTTGCCATTATGCTTTTATTGAGCTGATTTTAATGCACAAGATGACATGTTAGTAAATCACTAATTGATTAAGCTTCTAATTAAGATATCTGCATAATTTTCAGTATAGTGCTTATACTCATGATTGGGGTATTCCCAACAAGAATGCATAAAATTGTTTAATAAACTTTTCTAATTTATTAACCCACAACAAGTTTCGTGAAGCATTTTTTCAAATGATTACATACCTTTTGAGATTGCCACATGTTCATGTGCCAGTCATTAAATAATTCGAAGCTACTCAAAATTTTCAGTCAAGGAACAGCTAGCACATGTACAATACTTATGTGAACTCTTGAGAGACCGCAGCTATTCTTCTTTGTGTGAAAGTCAGTTCTTGAGTTCACAGCTTACACTTTCAGTGATTACTTCCATACAGAAAACTTCCATACAGATAAGTGCAGATCACTCCCTACTTTACTTATTTAGTTTTGATTCAGTGTAAACACTCTAAGAAGGAAGCTGTAGTCAAGTCATTATGTGATGGTAGATTTTAAAATTGTGAATATAGCATGTGAAAGGAAACATTACATAAATATGGTATCAATAAAAATATATACTAACATTTATTTATCCAAAAAAGCCACACGATTGATATACAGTATTCATATCTTTGCCAGTTCATGGTCTCAAGAACCAGGTTCCACAGATGGCTTCTGGCAGAACAAAAAATGGCAGCAATACCTAAAAAAATCAAAGAGTACTTAAGAATTTGGTGTTAAAAATTTTTACTCGATTCGAGATGTGCTGAAAGTGAATATTACACAGTAATGTATGACATTCCTGAAAACAGTTTTGGTTACCAGTGTTAAAAGTGTGTTAAAACTTGTTTTCATCCTTGTATTTGTGAAGCAAATGATACATAAATCAAACTTTTTGATAAAAACAAAAAATGTACTAGTACAGTCACTTAATGTGTTTTTCTGATCTGAAAGTGAATGTCTGAATTACCCAAGCATGGTTTGTCTGCAAATACCAGACACTATTTTAGCAGAGGAAAAAGTGAAAGTACTTTTCTTAACCAATTTGTTTTCCTCATGTGTTAACTTATTTCCAGTTTCATTCTATATGTCTACCTTCGAAGTAAAAGTCTTTTCACCTATTCCAATTTATCTACCACCATCTCTTCCACGTACTGACCAGTCTTTAGTTTAATTTAGATATTTGCCTGTTCAGTGGGTCTTAATTGTCACCTCTCATACAGTTCTGAATGAGTCAGTTACAGTTATAATATACATTCTCGATGAAAAATGTGGCAGCATACTGATCTTTTATATAGTTTTCATACACTACTCTTTTTGATCACCGTAATTTATAATTAAACAGGTTCAGTCTCTCTTTCACTCTCTTAAATACACCCCCCCCCCCCCTATGAACCATGGACCTCACCGTTGGTGGGGAGGCTTGTGTGCTTCAGCGATACAGACAGCCGTACCGTAGGAGCAACCACAATGGGGGGGGGGGGGGGGCGGTATCTGATGACAGGCCAGACAAACGTGTGGTTCCTGAAGAGGGGCAGCAGCCTTTTCAGTAGTTTTAGGGGCAACAGTCTGGATGATCGACTTATCTGGCCTTGTAACACTAACCGAAACAGCCTTGCTGTGCTGGTACTGCAAACAGCTGACAGCAAGGGGAAACTACAGCCGTAATTTTTCCCAAGGGCATGCAGTTTTACTGTATGGTTAAATGGTGATGGCATCCTCTCGGGTAAAATATTCCGGAGTTAAAATAGTCCCCCATTCAGATCTCCGGAAGGGGACTACTCAACGGGACGTCTTTATCAGGAGAAAGAAAACTGTCATTTTATGGATCGGAGCGTGGAATGTCAGATCCCTTAATCGGGCAGGTAGGTTAGAAAATTTAAAAAGGGAAATGGATTGGTTAAAGTTAGATATAGTGGGAATTAGTGAAGTTCAGTGGCAGGAGGAACAAGACTTTTGGTCAGGTGAATACAGGGTTATAAATACAAAATCAAGTAGGGGTAATGCAGGAGTAAGTTTAATAATGAATAAAAAAATAGGAGTGCAGGTAAGCTACTACAAACAGCATAGTGAACGCATTATTGTGGCCAAGATAGACACGAAGCCCACGCCTACTACAGTAGTACAAGTTTATATGCCAACTAGCTCTGCAGATGATGAAGAAATTGATGAAATGGATGATGAGATAAAAGAAATTATTCAGGTAATGAAGGGAGATGAAAATTTAATAGTCATGGTTGACTGGAATTCGAGAGTAGGAAAAGGGAGAGAAGGAAACATAGTAGGTGAATATGGATTGGGGATAAGAAATGAAAGAGGAAGCCGTCTGGTAGAATTTTGCAGAGCATAACTTAATCATAGCTAACACTTGGTTCAAGAATCATGAAACAAGGTTGTATACGTGGAAGAATCCTGGAGATACTAGAAGATATCAGATAGATTATATAATGGTAAGACAGAGATTTAGAAACCAGGTTTTAAATTGCAAAACATTTCCAGAGGCAGATATGGACTCTGACCACAATCTATTGGTTATGAACTGTAGATTAAAACTGAAGAAACTGGAAAAAGGTGGGAATTTAAGGAGATGGGACCTGGATAAACTGACTAAACCAGAGGTTGTACAGAGTTTCAGGGAGAGCATAAGGGAACAATTCTCACGAATGGCGGAAAGAAATACAGTAGAAGAAGAATGGGTAGCTCTGAGGGATGAAGTAGCGAAGGGAGCAGAGGATTAAGTAGGTAAAAAGACAAGGGCTAGTAGAAATCCTTGGGTAACAGAAGAAATATTGAATTTAATTGATGAAAGGAGAAACTATAAAAAATGCAGTAAATGAAGTGCAGCAAGGGCAAAATGGCTAAGCAGGGATGGCTAGAGGACAAATGTAAGGCTGTAGAGGCTTATCTCACTAGGGGTAAGATAGATACTGCCTACAGGAAAATTAAAGAGACCTTTGGAGAAAAGGGAACCACTTGTATGAATATCAAGAGCTCAGATGGAAACCCAGTTCTAAGCAAAGAACGGAAAGCAGAAAGTTTGGAGTATATAGAGGGTCTATACAGGGGCGATGTACTTGAGGACAATATTATGGAAATGGACGAGGATGTAGCTGAGGATGAAATGGGAGATATGATACTGCGTGAAGAATTTGACAGAGCACTGAAAGACCTGAGTTGAAACAAGGCCCCGGGAGTAAACAATATTCCATTAGAACTACTGACAGCCTTGGGAGAGCCAGTCCTGACCAAACTCTATCATCTGGTGACCAAGATGTATGAGACAGGTGAAATACCCTCAGACTTCAAGAAGAATATAATAATTCCAATCCCAAAGAAAGCAGGTGTTGACAGATGTGAAAATTACCAAACTATCAGTTTAATAAGTCACAGCTGCAAAATACTAACGTGAATTATTTATAGACGAATGGAAAATTTAGTAGAAGCCAAATTCGGGGAAGATCAGTTTGGATTCCGTAAAAATATTGGAACACGTGAGGCAATACTGACTCTACGACTTATCTTAGAAGAAAGATTAAGGAAAGGCAATGCTACATTTCTAGCATTTGTAGACTTAAAGAAAGCTTTTGACAATGTTGACTGGAATACTCTCTTTCTAATTCTAAAGGTGGCAGGGGTAAAATACAAGGAGCGAAAGGCTATTTACAATCTGTACAGAAACCAGATGGCGGTTGTAAGAGTTGAGGGGCATGAAAGGGAAACAGTGGTTGGGAAGGGAGTGAGACAGTGTTGTAGCCTCTCCCCGATGTTATTCAATCTGTATATTGAGCAAGCAGTAAAGGAAACAAAAGAAAAATTCGGAGTAGGTATTAAAATCCTTGGAGAAGAAATAAAAACCTTGAGGTTCACTGATGACATTGTAATTCCGTCACAGACAGCAAAGAACTTGGAAGAGCAGTTGAAAGGAATGGACAGTGTCTTGAAAGGAGGATATAAGTGAACATCAACAAAAGCAAAATGAGGATAATGGAATGTAATCGAATTAAGTCGGGTGATGCTGAGGGATTTAGATTAGGAAATGAGACACTTAAAGTAGTAAAAGAGTTTTCCTATTTGGGGAGCAAAATAACTGATGATGGTTGAAGTAGAGAGGATATAAAATGTAGACTGGCAATGGCAAGGAAAGTATTTCTGAAGAAGAGAAATTTGTTAACATCGATTATAGATTTAAGTGTCAGAAAGTCGTTTCTGAAAGAATTTGTATGGAGTGTAGCCATGTATGGAAGTGAAACATGGTCGATAAACAGTTTGGACAAGAAGAGAATAGAAGCTTTCAAAATGTGGTGCTACAGAAGAATGCTGAAGATTAGATGGGTAGATCACATAATTAAAGAGGCGGTACTGAATAGAATTATGGAGAAGAGGAGTTTGTGGCACAACTTGACAAGAAGAAGGGACCGGTTGGTAGGACATGTTCTGAGGCATCAAGGGATCACAAATTTAGCATTTTAGGGCAAAGTGGAGGGTAAAAATCGTAGAGGGAGACCCAGAGATTAATACACAAAGCAGATTCAGAAGGATGTAGGTTGCAGGAGGTACTGGGAGACAAAGAAGCTTGCACAGGATAGAGTAGCATGGAGAGCTGCATCAAACCAGTCTCAGGGCTGAAGACAACAACAACAACAACAACAACAACAACAACAGAGTACACACACACACACACACACACACACACACACACACACACACACACACACACACACACACACACAATTATTGTCTATTTAGAAATTCTGCAATGGATTGAATGGGGCTGATATGATTTTTTGTTTGTGTTTGCCTGTTACATTCTTTATACCACAGGGGAGGTTGTCAAATGTTTTTATGGTTGAACACGTCAGTACCTCTTGTACTAGAAATGTGATAGTGGACAGCAAATTTCGCAAGGGAGTAGATGTACCGTGAGACTGCTGACATAACATACAACAGCTTAAAAAGCTTTCTACAAATGGCTGTAGAGTAGACACCACTTACCACATTACCCTTATTACATACATTTGTACAACAAAAATTTCTGCTATAATGACAAATTACCACAGGTTTTGGAGTCATAAAAGTTAAGTGTATCATGTTCTTTTTTTCTCTGAAGGTATCATCAAGGTATTTCATAGTCTCTCTGCCATGAACTAGTATTAAAAAATAGAATATCAAAAGTTTGAAACGTTTGTATGTATTCTATAACCATTTTTGTTAACATAAGAACATATCTTGCCTGTAGTACTGTCTCTGTAGTATTTTGTAAAATATTTATTGGTTTGCTTCTGTTTCTTTTGTTTCCAAGAGTTTTTAAGACCATGAAATTAGTGTATCTCACATTTTGCACTCAGATACTGCTAATATTGCATCCTAGGTGTTTCAAGCTAATAACGTTTTCATTTGGCTGAGTGTTTAGCTGTATATTTTTTACACATTAAATGTATTCACAGCTGTGAATAGGGACAACCATCACCTGTATAATGGAATGACCGAAAATGAATATTTGAGCTGCACTGGGACTCAAGCCCAGATTTCCCATTTCTTGCAGGCTGTCACCTTACTAGTAGGCTATCTGAGCATGCCTCACAGCCACACCCAAATTTCTGTAAGTTGTCAGTCATGTGTCTACAATGACACTCATACATCCATTATGTGCATTCCCAGATAGGAGAGACATGCCCAAAGGAACACTGCATCATACTTAAGAACAACACAGGCACTGCAGTATCTTATATACTTGTCACTGGCACTTTCTTTTAAAATTCTGTCATTATATAAAACACTCCACCTGAAGCAGGAGTATGACAGAGAGATTTTGGAGGCTATTCAAATACTATTTGCTATTAAGAGTTCATTGTATCGCTGTCTTGCACTCATGGAATGATGGAATTATACATATTCAAGTGTCAAGAAAGGAAATGAAGGCAAATGAATAGTACATATGATCTGCTGGTGAAGACATTTTTTTTTTAGCACAATGACAGAAACAGGAATGGTATCATTTATCCTGTAAAAGTATGCTGGTTGTGGTTACATGGCCACCACCTAAGCTATACTATGCTGGTGAGATGGCTCCATTTCATTATACTTGTACCCACACACATAGCACCTAATATTGCCCTCTATGGTAATAGTGTCTGTTCAATGGTAATACAACTAGTCGATCAACTGATACAGCCTAAAAGACTGATGGCAACATTGATTCTGCAGCCAGCACAAAATTTTTTTGTTGAAATAGAGTTACGTGCTTTCAAATATATGGATAAAGGGAACAATGTTCAGAGCTAACATTCTGCTAATGATTATAGAGGAAACACAAGTTTTAATTGGCAATGTGTGGTGCTGGAAATTGGCAATGGCTTCTTCAAAGAAACCATCTCAATATTCGCCAAATGTGATTTAAAATAACAATGAATTTAAATCTGAATGGTTGGATGGAATATAATTCCACTTACTCTTGCATGTCCAGTATCTTAAACCTTTTCTCACCTTACATGCTATATCCATGAATGTGTATCATGCATCTCGAAGCATGAGGTGTGTGACTGAATGTGCCTGTGTGGGACTGAATGAGGCTATCCCATGTCATTCAGATGGTAAATACCATGACTCACATCACAGACACATACCTTGTAAAGTCACTACTTGTACCAAAGTTAATGGACACTGTTTTCATAATATTGTAGCTCTCTTTGACTGAGTGTTTAACAGGTGTAGTTGCAAATATTAAAGAAGATGATCATTATACACTGTTAGGCACTGAAACCGCTGCAACAGGAAGAATAGCAAATACTGAAATTTCACTTATTTAGCATATACTGAACAGCAAGAAGAATACATTATTTAATTTTTAGGTCATATAGGAGTATACGCGACATAAAATTTGCTGTACAAGCTGCCACCTATAGCAACAACAATGGCTCTAATCAGACTGAAAATTGAGTTTAACTGAGTTTGGATGTCGGATACAGGTTTGGCATTTCATGCTGCTTGTACTCTATACTACAGTTCATCAGTGGCATGTGGTGGCATGTCAGCCTCTCTGAAATAAATAGTGATATATTTTCAATGGGTGAGATATGTGGAGAATGTGCTGGCCAGGGCAACAGTCAGATGCCATATGTATCAAAATAGGTCAGGATAGCAATGGCAACACACAATTTTGCAATAACTTGTTGAAAAATATGTCCAGCAGACCTTGAAAACAGGGCACAACCATGGCCTTAAGGTGCCAGAAACATAAAGCATTCTGTTCAAATTACTGGTTACACGAACTAGAGGTGATCGTGTCATGTACCCAATGACACAACAGACTATCACACCAGGTACTGGTTTTATATGATGGTGACAAATGCAATCTGGGAATGCTCATTCTCCCCAGAGACTCTGTACATGGGTGCAACCACCGTAATGTCTTACTCACACCACGGAATCATGACTAGTGGTGTCTTGTTAGTATACATTCTGGGTATTCACATATTTTTAGATTTAGATAAATATGGGAGTGTGAAATTAATAGTATATGCTGTATAACAGTTATGCTTATCAACATATTTATATAACTACAGCCATTGCCAAGAATAATAATAATAACAGTAATAATAATAATTATTATTATTACCAAGCAACAAACTTAGGAACCAACACAACTGGATACAGATCACAAGCATACACAACATTCATTACCAGATACCCAGAATTAAAATTTTTAACAGAACAACGACTAGCTGATCAGATCCGTTTAGTAATAAAAAATAACAGGATACCCCAGTCAGAATTAGAAAACATCAAACAACAAGTACAACAAATACTGGAACAAAATAATGTACAGTCAGAAGAAGAAGAAAATACAGTAATAGACTCAAACATTCCAGAGCAAACAAACCAAGAACAACACGCATCAATTAAACAATCAGAGGAAAACGAATCTTAAGACAGCCACCAGAACAACAACAAATAGAACACGAAGTGACACACATGTTAGATATAGAAGAAAAATTTCTGCTGACATATATAGAATACAAAGATACAAATACAGACATTAGACCATTCTTGCATAGACCACCAAATAACCCACAAGTCGAAACAACAATAACAACTATCAACACAATCATACACAACAAAATAAATGAAAATACAACTACTGGTTTATATAGGAGCACTCACTACACAAAATATACACACTCGGCAGAGATCACAACCAACCAATACACAGAAGAAACCCACAAACCAGCATGGCAACACAGGCTACAGATCAGAATAGAAAAACTCCGAAAAGACATCGGACAGCTAACACAATTTATAAGAAATGAAACGTCGGACAAAAAACAAAAAAGGTTAGGTAAAATCTCACAACAACAAGCGATAGAGCAATTAGATCAAAAGAAGCAAAAATTACAAGCATTGGCCAAATGACTTAGAAGATACAAAAAAAAGTGAAAATAGAAGGAAACAAAACCAAACATTCAACACAAACCAAAATAGATTTTACGAGACAATAGATCACACACACATTAAAGCAGACAATCCACCAAACATAACAGACATGGAACACTTCTGGAGCAACATATGGTCAAACCCGGTACAACATAACAGACATGCATGGTGGATACAAGCAGAAACAGACACAAACAAGATGATACCACAAATGCCTGAAGTGGTAATTTTGCAACATGAAGTCACCCGAGCAATTAATTCTACGCACAATTGGAAAGCCCCTGGAACAGATAAAATAGCAAATTTCTGGCTAAAGAAGTTCACCTCAACACATTCACATCTAACCAAATTATTTAACAGTTACATTGCAGACCCATACACATTCCTTGGTACACTTACACGTGGAATAACCTATCTGAAACCTAAAGATCACGCAGACACAGCAAACCCAGCAAAACATCGTCCCATAACATGCCTACCAACAATATACAAAATATTAACTTCACTCATTACACAGAAATTAATGACACATACAACACGGAACAAAATTATAAATGAAGAACAAAAAGGCTGTTGTAAAGTAGCATGAGGATGTAAAGAGCAACTGGTAATAGATGCAGAAGTGACATATCAAGCTAAAACTAAACAAAGGTTGCTACACTACACATACATTGATTACCGAAAAGCTTTTGATAGTGTACCCCATTCATGTTTACTACAAATATTGTAAATATACAAAGTAGATCCTAAATTGATACAGTTCCTAAACATAGTAATGAAAAATTGGAAAATTACACTTAATATCCAAACAAATTCAACTAATATCACATCACAGCCGATACAGATTAAGCGTGCAATATACCAAGGGGGCTCATTAAGTCCTTTCTGGTTCTGCCTTGCTCTGAACCCACTAGCCAACATGCTAAACAATACAAAATTATGGATACAATATTACTGGAACATACCAACACAAAATCACACATTTGCTATACATGGATGATCTAAAACTACTGGCAGCAACAAATCAACAACTCAACCAATTACTCAAGATAACAGAAGTCCAAGAAGATTACATATTGGGTAACCACAGCGACTGCATAGATGCGATGGAAAAAACAGATGCCTCTAAATATCTAGGATACAGACAAAAAATAGGAATAGATAATACAAATATTAAAGAAGAACTAAAAGAAAAATATAGACAAAGACTAACAATAATACTGAAAACAGAACTGACAGCAAGAAACAAGACAAAAGCTATAAATACTTATGCTATACCAATATTGACCTTCTCATTTGGAATAGTGAACTGGAGTAACACAGACCTAGAAGCACTCAATACACTTACACGACCACAATGCCACAAATATAGAATACATCACATACATTCAGTAACAGAAAGAATCACATTAAGCAGAAAGGAAGGAGGAAGGGGATTTATTGACATAAAAAACCTACATTATGGACAGGTAGACAATTTAAGAAAATTCTTTCTAGAACGAGCAGAAACTAGCAAAATACACAAAGCAATCACTCATATAAATACATCGGCTACACCTCCACAATTTCATAACCACTTCTACAACCCTTTAGATCACATAACAAAACAGATATGAAGAAAGTAAATTGGGAAAAGAAAACACTACATGGCAAGCACCCGTATCATCTAACACAGCCACACATCGATCAAGATGCATCCAACACATGGCTAACAAAAGGCAATATAAACAGTGAGATGGAAGGATTCATGATTGCAATACAGGATCAAACAATAAACACCAGATATTACAGCAAGCATATTATTAAAGATCCCAATATCACAATAGATAAATGCAGACTTTGCAAACAACAAATAGAAACAGTAGATCACGTAACAAGTAGATGTACAGTACTAGCAAATACAGAATACACCAGAAGACATGACAATGTAGCAAAAATAATACATCAACAACTTGCCATACAATATAAACTAATAAAACAACATATTCCCACATACAAGTATGCACCACAAAATGTACTGGAGAATGATGAATACAAATTATACTGGAACACAACCATTATAACAGATAAAACAACACCACATAACAAACCTGACATCATACTCACCAATAAAAAGAAGAAATCAACACAACTAATCGAAATATCTATACCCAATACAACAAATATACAGAAGAAAACAGGAGAAAAAATTGAAAAATACATCCAACTGGCTGAGGAAGTCAAGGACGTGTGGCACAGGATATAGTTGACATTATACCAATAATACTATCAACTACAGGAGACATACCACACAATATCCACCAGTACATCAACGCAAAACAGGTACATCCAAACTTATATATACAACTACAGATATCTTTAATTGTTGATACATGTTCAATTACCCGAAAGTTCCTAAATGCAATGTAACATATACCGCACAGTTCAAAGGAAGTCACGCTTGATCAAGGTCTGCGTCACTTTCCATTTATAACCAGAACTAAGGTCTGAGAAAGGAAAGAAGATAATAATAACACAGTAATGGACTCAAACATCCCAGAGCAAACAAATAAAGAACAACACACATCAATTAAACAATCAGAGGAAAACAAAATCTTAAGGCAGCCACCAGAAGCTGAAATAGAACATGAAGTGACACACATGTTAGGTATAGAAGAAAAATTTCTGCTGATATATATAGAATACAAAGATACAAATACAGACATTAGACCATTCTTGCATAGACCACCAAATAACCCACAAGTCAAAACAACAATAACAACTATCAACACAATCATACACAACAAAATAAATGAAAATACAACTATGGAAGAGTTACAACAACTGGTTTATATAGAAGCACTCACTACACTAAATATACACACTAGGCAGAGATCAGAACCAACCAACACACAGACGAAACCCACAAAACCAGCATGGCAACACAGGCTACAGATCAGAATAGAAAAACTCCGAAAAGACATCGGACAGCTAACACAATTTACAAAAAATGAAATATCAGACAAAAAACAAAAAAGGTTAGGTAAAATCTCACAACAACAAGTGATAGAGCAATTAGATGAAAAGAAGCAGAAATTCCAAGCATTGGCCTTATGACTTAGAAGATACAAAAAAAGTGAAAATAGAAGGAAACAAAACCAAACATTCAACACAAACCAAAATAGATTTTACCAGACAATAGATCACACACACATTAAAATAGACAATCCACCAAACATAACAGACATGGAACACTTCTGGAGCAACATATGGTCAAACCCGGTACAACATAACAGACATGCATGGTGGATATAAGCAGAAACAGACACAAACAAGATGATACCACAAATGCCTGAAGTGGTAATTTTGCAACATGAAGTCACCCGAGCAATTAATTCTACGCACAATTGGAAAGCCCCTGGAACAGATAAAATAGCAAATTTCTGGCTAAAGAAGTTCACCTCAATACATTCACATCTAACCAAATTATTTAACAGTTACATTGCAGACCCATACACATTCCCTGGTACATTTACACATGGAATAACCTATCTGAAACCTAAAGATCACGCAGACACAGCAAACCCAGCAAAACATCGTCCCATAACATGCCTACCAACAATATACAAAATATTAACTTCACTCATTACACAGAAATTAATGACACATACAACACAGAACAAAATTATAAATGAAGAACAAAAAGGCTGTTGCAAAGTAGCATGAGGATGTAAAGAGCAACTGGTAATAGATGCAGAAGTGACATATCAAGCTAAAACTAAACAAAGGTTGCTACACTACACATACATTGATTACCAAAAAGGTTTTGATAGTGTACCCCATTCATGGTTACTACAAATATTGTAAATATACAAAGTAGATCCTAAATTGATACAGTTCCTAAACATAGTAATGAAAAATTGGAAAATTACACTTAATATCCAAACAAATTCAACTAATATCGCATCACAGCCAATACAGATTAAGCGTGGAATATACCAAGGGGACTCATTAAGTCTTTTCTGGTTCTGCCTTGCTCTGAACCCACTAGCCAACATGCTAAACAATACAAAATTATGGATACAATATTACTGGAACATACCAACACAAAATCACACATTTGCTATACATGGATGATCTAAAACTACTGGCAGCAACAAATCAACAACTCAACCAATTACTAAAGATAACAGAAGTCCAAGAAGATTACATATTGGATAACCACAGCGACTGCATAGAAGCGATGGAAAAAACAGATGCCTATAAAAATCTAGGATACAGACAAAAAATAGGAATAGATAATACAAATATTAAAGAAGAACTAAAAGAAAAATATAGACAAAGACTAACAAAAATACTGAAAACAGAACTGACAGCAAGAAACAAGACAAAAGCTATAAATACTTATGCTATACCAATATTGACCTTCTCATTTGGAGTAGTGAAATGGAGTAACACAGACCTAGAAGCACTCAATACACTTACACGACCACAATGCCACAAATATAGAATACATCACATACATTCAGCAACAGAAAGATTCACATTAAGCAGAAAGGAAGGAGGAAGGGGATTTATTGACATAAAAAACCTACATTATGGACAGGTAGACAATTTAAGAAAATTCTTTCTAGAACGAGCAGAAACTAGCAAAATACACAAAGCAATCACTCATATAAATACATCGGCTACACCTCCACAATTTCATAACCACTTCTACAACCCTTTAGATCACATAACAAAACAGATATGAAGAAAGTAAATTGGAAAAAGAAAACACTACATGGCAAGTACCCGTATCATCTAACACAGCCACACATCGATCAAGATGCATCCAACACATGGCTAACAAAAGGCAATATAAACAGTGAGATGGAAGGATTCATGATTGCAATACGGGATCAAACAATAAACACCAGATATTACAGCAAGCATATTATTAAAGATCCCAATATCACAATAGATAAATGCAGACTTTGCAAACAACAAATAGAAACAGTAGATCACATAACAAGCAGATGCACAGTACTAGCAAATACAGAATACACCGGAAGACATGACAATGTAGCAAAAATAATACATCAACAACTTGCCATACAACATAAACTAATAAAACAACATATTCCCACATACAAGTATGCACCACAAAATGTACTGGAGAAAGACGAATACAAATTATACTGGAACACAACCATTATAACAGATAAAACAACATCACATAACAAACCTAACATCATACTCACCAATAAAAAGAAGAAATTAACCCAACTAATCGAAATATCAATACCCAATACAACAAATATGCAGAAGATAACAGGAGAAAAAATTGAAAAATTCATCCAACTGGCTGAGGAAGTCAAGGACATGTGGCATCAGGATAACATTGACATTATACCAATAATACTATCAACTACAGGAGTCATACCACACAATATCCACCAGTACATCAACGCAATACAGGTACATCCAAATGTATATATACAACTACAGAAATCTGTAATTACTGATACATGTTCAATTACCCGAAAGTCCCTAAATGCAATGTAACATATACCGTACAGTTAAAAAGATGTCACGCTTGATCAAGGTCCACATCACTTTCCATTTTTAACCAGACATAACGTCTGAGAAAGGAAAGAAATAATAATAATGATAATATGCATTACCTATCTGAAAAAAGAAAGAGTTATTTTTGTGGAATTTTGTTGTTTTGTACATAATTAAGTACAGTTTAGGACAAAAACAAAATAATGTTAAACCTTTCACTTCTCTCTGTCTCACTTTTTTTTTAACTGGGAGTTTACATGCTTTTTCTTTTTTTCTGAAAAATATAAGAAATTCCCTAAGACATCCATTAGTTAATGAATAACTTCCGGTCTGAAAATCAAACATTCTTACATTGCACCCACACAACTCACACTTATTATACACATCTTTGTTAAATGCTCGCTGGTTGCCACATTTTTTTTTTTTTTTTTTTTTTTTATTTCAACACTTAAAACATATTCAACAGAGTTCGTGTTGACACCACACATGAAAGCCGATTCCTACACAGTAAATGACCAACTCCAACTACAAACTGCCATTTGTGGAAATGATTAAATTCAAGTAATACTGTCTACCACCATGGTTACTGACTAGAATACAAATGAGTTACTGAGAACCATAATGGCCAAAAGCACACCAACTTCGTTCCCACATTGGAGTGAAAATCAGAGAAACCAGTGGGACAGCGTTTCATGAATGTTTATACATAAAACAAGGACATACAGCACAGATAAGCCTGACTCATCATAAATCAACAGGTGTGAGCGTCAGAAGCATGAACAAATGCTACAGTCTCTTAATCAACTATCATGTGCTTTATAGTTCTCAGTGCCTCAAATGGATTACTATATGATAAAATCCAAAACGTAATACACTGTATCTCATCCAGACTCCCATTAAACAGCTTTGTGTATAACGTAACTATTACATTGCTGATGTCTGATCTAATTTTATTACATAATGAGTGAATTGACAAATCTGAGGAGCGTGCCACCACCTAGTGGGATTTATACCAAGTGAACTGGGGTTAAAGTCTGTTGCAATGTGCTAGCACCTGATGGCATTGATGTAAACTTGTAAGTGAGTGGTAAGGGCTAGATGTGCAGGCTGTGAATCCTGCACATTGTTTATCAGATCTGTACATATTTGGCCCGTAAGGCAATTATGTCATGCCAGCTGCACATGTGCAAAAGTTCCTTGAAATATGCACAACTGAATGTGTGCTCGTGAACCTGATGCCAAGTTTCATAGAATAGCCATGTAGCATAGCATGATACATTTAGTGGCTTGTATTTCAGGTTACCGCATCTACATAGTTTAACAGCATTCAAAGAAAAATAGCCAATAAATTCACAAGGTCTCAAAAGTTCAGATGTTCACATGCTCTTGTGCTCTTACTAAACAGTTGCCACTGATAGCAGAAACATCACATAATGAAAAACCACAGTCTCAATAAGCCATGACCCTTCTGCTGTCGAATTCTGATGTGCTAGTAGGTGTTTCTCTGTGTTACATGAGGCATAGCATGATCTTTCTGTTTAGAAAAAGTGACAAAAAGCAGATTTCAGAGTACCTGTTGGCTCAACACAAAAGTTTTGTCTCAAGTACAGATAGTGTTGAGGATCAGTGGACAAAGTTCAAAACCGTCATACATAATGCGTTAGATGAGTATGTGCCAAGCAAGATTGTAAGAGATGGAAAAGAGCCACCGTGGTACAACAACCAAGTTAGGAAACTGCTGTGGAAGCAAAGGGAACTTCACAGCAAACATAAACATAGCCAAAGCCTTGCAGACAAACAAAAATTACGCGAAGCGAAATGTAGTGTGAGGAGGGCTATGCGAGAGGAGTTCAATGAATTCGAAAGTAAAGTTCTATGTACTGACTTGGCAGAAAATCCTAAGAAATTTTGGTCTCATGTCAAAGCAGTAGGTGGATCAAAACAAAATGTCCAGACACTCTGTGACCAAAATGGTACTGAAACAGAGGATGACAGACTAAAGGCCGAAATACTAAATGTCTTTTTCCAAAGTTGTTTCACAGAGGAAGATTGCACTGTAGTTCCTTCTCTAGATTGTCGCACAGATGACAAAATGGTAGATATCAAAATAGACGACAGAGGGATAGAGAAACAATTAAAATCGCTCAAAACAGGAAAGGCCTCTGGACCTGATGGGATACCAGTTCAATTTTACACAGAGTACGCGAAGGAACTTGCCCCCCTTCTTGCAGCGGTGTACCGTAGGTCTCTACAAGAGCATAGCGTTCCAAAGGATTGGAAAGGGGCACAGGTCATCCCGTTTTCAAGAAGGGACGACGAGCAGATGTGCAGAACTATAGACCTATATCTCTAACGTCGATCAGTTGTAGAATTTTGGAACACGTATTGTGTTAGAGTATAATGACTTTTCTGGAGACTAGAAATCTACTCTGTAGGAATCAGCATGGGTTTCGAAAAAGACGGTCATGTGAAACCCAGCTTGCGCTATTCGTCCACGAGACTCAGAGGGCCATAGACATGGGTTCACAGGTAGATGCCGTGTTTCTTGACTTCCGCAAGGCGTTCGATACAGTTCCCCACATTCGTTTAATGAACAAAGTAAGAGCATATGGACTATCAGACCAATTGTGTGATTGGATTGAGGAGTTCCTAGATAACAGGACGCAGCATGTCATTCTCAATGGAGAGAAGTCTTCCGAAGTAAGAGTGATTTCAGGTGTGCCGCAGGGGAGTGTCATAGGACCGTTGCTATTCACAATATACATAAATGACCTTGTGGATGACATCGGAAGTTCACTGAGGCTTTTTGCAGATGATGCTGTGGTGTATCGAGAAGTTGTAACAATGGAAAATTGTACTGAGATGCAGGAGGATCTGCAGCGAATTGACGCATGGTGCAGGAAATGGCAATTGAATCTCAATGTAGACCAGTGTAATGTGCTGCGAATACACAGAAAGATAGATCCTTTATCATTTAGCTACAAAATAGCAGGTCAGCAACTGGAAGCAGTTAATACCATAAATTATCTGGGAGTACGCATTAGGAGTGATTTAAAATGGAATGGTCATATAATGTTGATCGTCGGTAAAGCAGATGCCAGACTGAGATTCATTGGAAGAATCCTAAGGAAATGCAATCCGAAAACAAAGGAAGTAGGTTACAGTATGCTTGTTCGCCCACTGCTTTAATACTGCTCAGCAGTGTGGGATCCGTACCAAATAGGGTTGATAGAAGATATAGAGAAGATCCAATGGAGAGCAGCGCGCTTCATTACAGGATCGTTTAGTAATCGCGAAAGCGTTACGGAGATGATAGATAAACTCCAGTGGAAGACTCTGCAGGAGAGACGCTCAGTAGCTCGGTATGGGCTTTTGTCAAAGTTTCGAGAACATACCTCCACCGAAGAGTCAAGCAGTATATTGCTCCCTCCTACGTATATCTCGCGAAGAGACCATGAGGTTAAAATCAGAGAGATTAGAGCCCACACAGAGGCATACCGACAATCCTTCTTTCCACGAACAATACGAGACTGGAATAGAAGGGAGAACCGATAGAGGTACTCAAGGTACTCTCCGCCACACACCGTCAGGTGGCTTGCGGAGTATGGATGTAGATGTAGATGTAGATCTTCTCATTAAAAAACAACATTCACTTGTCATATCTGAAAGAGGAAAAAGTTGTGTAATTCTACTTTATAAAAAGATGTAGATGGCATTACGCCTACCTACTCGTGGTTGTCTCAAAACGGTTATCATTTGCGTATCCCAGCATGTAGTACACTTCATGCTAATTCAACATTTTCTACATGCAGTCTTTGTGGTGTTGCAGTTTTAAATGCCTCTTAATTGTAAATAAAACTACTTTACCACTTCTAAAAATACCGCAAACAGAATTGCAGGAAGTATTAAAGGGAAGTGAATACTGAGTGACATTGAGTAAAATGTCATCATACTTTCACAAATGCTATGTGCGTATATGGTAACATAATGATAATGGGAACAATATCAGGTTGGAAACAATGTAAAAAAATGTCAAGTCAGGAAACTGCTCACTGCAAATGAATGGTTCACCGACACCCAGACACTCATCTCTACTATTGTGGCTCCTGATGTGTGTATACTATAACTGTAAGAACAGTGACAGATGTGCGACCATCTGATCTCATAACTGTCTGTACATCACTCACACTGCATCTTGCAGGATATGGAACATAAAACTGGCAGTCACAGGTATTCCTTGATGTGATCATAAATCACTACATTTAGAAGGAATGTAAATCTTCAAGAAATTCATTCTCACACTTGAATGAAGGGGTATTAGTGAACAGAATGTATTATTGATGAAATATGGGATTTGCACTCAATGATAAGAAAGTTAAACACCCAGAAGCAGAAAGGAAACCAAAATGAAACTTGAAAGAATGAGGAGGTACGTGGCGTTATTTCAATGACTGCAAAATGGAGTCAAATTTACAAAGATCATGGCGGTATAAGCCCACATATCAGTACAACCTTGCACCCTCTTTGGCCTGGATATATGCACTGATTCAGGTTGGAAGGGTATCACAAAGCCATTGTAACCTCTTCTGAGGCAAGCTGGTGCACAATTGTTGTAACTGTTTCTTGGTATTCCTGATAGTGGTACAGCAATTTGGTAGATGTCTGACCTACTCTCACACATGTTTTACTGGGTACAGATCTTGGGATCCCGCTGGTCACGGGAGTACTTAAACATCCCACAGACAGTTTATAAAGACATGGGCCATATCTGGACAAGCACTGTCCTGCTGAAAATGGTATTGTAATACTATCACATGAAAGGTAACACGTGAGGGTGCAGGCAGTCTGTGATGTACTGCTGTGCCATCAAACTTCCCTTAGTCACTGACAGCTATGATCTGAACATATATCCGAGGGCTCCCCACACCATGACAACAGGAGTAATACTGCTCGACCGCTACATAGCACTGGAAGAATGGGACCCCTCCCTAGGTTGCTGCCACACTCACCGATTATTGCCATCCCAGGTATTGCAGAACTGCAATTCGTTGCTGAACACAATACAATGCCATTAATCAGCAGTCCATGGTTTCCTGGCCACAGCTCCATTGCAAACACAGGTGTTTGTGTTGTGGTGTTAATGGCAGCATACACATGGGACAATAATCCCCTAGTCTTGTTATTGGTAGATTCGGACCAATACTGTGGGATGACACATAACACTGTAGGGAATCTGTAACTTGTTCTCAGGTGGAAAGAGCGGATGTGAAATAGTTATGATGTGTTTGGTGCACCATACAGCGATCCTCCCTTGTGGTGGTCAGATGTGATCAGCCAGAATCTTGGAGATGCATATGTTTACCCTTAAATTCCCATGCAGTTAACATCAGGCCATGAAATAACCACAAACCTGATTAAATCATTATTCAACCAGGTGGCCAAATGGACATGGGCAAAGAGATACCTATCAAACTATGTAGGGTACTTACAATGCTGTCTCGCATGAGTATGCTGTATGTCTGTGTCCTTCACAATTATTACTAAACATCTGATACTGTTCATTCCCCTTACAGACCCTAAGAAGCCTGATGATAACAATATACACAAACAACAGTACTACACTCTGGGGGCTGTTGTACCTGTCACAGGGAGTAAAAAAACTAATCATTTGCATATGATGTGTATGTGTACAAAGTTCCATTGACATCCATCATTGGGTTGCTGAGTGCTTCAGCGTTTTTGTCAGACAGTGTATCTGGTTTAGAATACACTCAGAACTCAACCCTCTGCCATGGATTCTACAAACCATACATTGTATAGCTAATGAAATGGGACCACCAGTACAAATTTTGAGATAGGTCTTGGAGAGTTTTTCCCCCACTCATTATTGTGATTTGTGACAAATATCAATTATTAAATAGTATTGTACGTCTCCATGAAGCTTTAAGAAAAGCAACTGAAACTGCATGAAAATAACTCTTGAGCCAAGCTTTAAACAATACCCAGGAGATTAATTGGTAATGTATCTTCAACCAGCCTGAAGTATGTTTCAAGTCAATTACATTTGTGAATTGTAAGGCAGGAGTAATAATATATACTGAAGTATAGCTGGTAGTGATATTTGTAGGACAGCTGAATAACTGCTCAACTCTTTCAAACCTACCGCAAGTTACAATTACTTTGAAACTATAAGCAAAATGAATAACAAATACATAAATTTTCACTCTTGTAAAATAATAAAAAGCACTGGATTCAGTTAACAGTTCAGCTGAAACTCAAAGATAGTACCTGCAATTGGCTGTCAGAACAGTTATGAGTAAGGAGTTTTCCAATCAGAGAGCACAGAAGGAAGTTGTGTAACAGGGACAGTATATCCAAACAATAAAAGTTAAACAAACTTTTCTATATTAATACAAAATTATCACCTAACTCAGCTAATATTATTATAGATAAACCCGTTGCAATACATTTAGTCTGTTATGAAGGTTAATATCAATGAACATAGCCTTAAAAGGCGTTTCTGTCGTAATTTAATAAATAAAAGAAAATCCTCTGCTAGTAGAGACCTTATCTTTTGCTAGTTTTTTTTAAAATGTGCACTGCTATGAAAATTATAGATTCAATATTTTTCTATAATGGTAACTATAGTGAGGAGAGAACCTCGAATTTTTAAATTCGAAATGTGATAAAATGCAAATTTCTACTAAGCTCTGCATATCATTGTTTGATTCATTTTAGGACAGTTTACTTTGTTGTCCAAAGAAAGAATAGAAATAATACTAAAACATCATCAGAGTACTTCCAACTGCAGTGTGTAGCCTTATAACCTCTTAATTGTTATGTCCTCACTTTGCTAATGCATGTGTTACTTCTCCAAAAGATTTTCACATTACTATTATTGCATGTTATGTGAGTGATCTTACATTATTTAAAATTTAGGTACCAACTAATGGAGTGTGAAGAAGTTTGTAGTGTCATTATAATGAGATCATATGAAGAAATTGACTATGAAAATACATTAAATGAAATGATGCATTCAATTTTGATCTAGTTTTTGCAACAGCTCGAGGTTAATTCTTTCATGATATCATTCATTGTCAAATGAAACATGATTATCATCTGGAATATGAATTTTATGCTGGGGGAAAAATATCCATCTACATCATCAGCACAACAATAGGCTAGTGGCAGTTAAATAATAAACTTACACTACAGAAGTTATAGTTAAACATTAAAAAAGTATGTGCTATAGATAAAAAATTAACAATTTGAATGAAAATAAAATAGTCTTCATCCCATATGTTTATTTGAACACTGCAGTACTTTGTTAAGGATGGTTCTATTGGAGACAGTACACTCTTGCCTTCAGCCAATCTTTGACATCATGTTTTTTCCCAGTCAGTTATAAAAAATTTATAGCACCAGCCCCAGTTAGAAGCCGTACTTTTTGATTTTTAGTTTGGCGCTAATGCATCTGGTCACCGAGCTTTATGATAAAATGAAAACCATGTGGAAAATGCTCAGATATCACATAGTCTTCATACCAGAACTGTTAAAAATTATTTCATGTTTTTACTAGTGTTATAAACAAAATTATTCTGGGTGTGGTAACCATGGAATCCAAATAAAAGTTCCTCATTCTCAGAATAAAATTTAAATAAACAAACTATAGTTCACACTTGAGCCCCAGAGTTTCTCAGGCACAAACAACAGAAACAAACTGATGCATGCAATTTCAAACATATAAATGCAATAGAAGTAATTTTTTTGTTTTTCTCATCTCTGCTTCAATTGTATAAAGCAAAATATTAAAAACCTACGTTCATGTAGCTACACACTGAAGACACCTAAGCCGCAAGCAGCACAAGCAGCTGTTTATGACTTTAAGTGTATGGTGCAGCTTATGGGAATAAAGTAGAATATCTGCCTGTCTAGAAATGAATCAAGGGTAATGAAACTATTATTATTTATCTGTTTATGATGACTGTATTAAAAAGCAAGAAACTAACTTAAAATCAAATTTTCTATTTAATAACATCGTGTTTTTTGGACATTGTAAGTCTTGTGGCACAGTACTGAATGTATATTTTACCTCATACTTATATCATTGAGCAAATTCATATCGCTATGGTCTCTCCTTACATATATGGGCTTAAGTGCTTGGATAGTTTCATAACAGGCAATGTGAACCCAAATGCTTCACAAAACTGAAACAGAAATAACTAATATAAAATAACTCATGACTTCATTAAGCAGTTTGCAGAACAAGGTGGGAAATAAACATAATTTTCTTCTTTCTCAAACTAGTCATACATTTTCTGAATTTACTTCACACTTACATATCATCCTTCAGTAGCATATCATCTAAAAGGAATTATTAAGTTTAACTACACTTTTCTTCCAAAAAAAAAATTCTCATATTTTCCTTCTCTGGTATTGCTAAGCATGAAGACTGACTACCAAATTCGATCAATGGCAGGATATAGACAAGATACAAATGAGAGCTGTGCAATGCGTTTAGGGTTTGATTTGTCATAGGAACTGCAAGAAACTCAAGTGGAAAGCACATTAAGGCATTGTGTGGCACATGAAGAGTTTTAATATCCATCTCCTGTGAATTGTGGAACAATGCTTATTTGCATTCCATGTAAAAGTCACATAATGACATCTATGCAGAGGGGGACAGGCAGTTATTCTCTCTGCATGCCATCTGTGACTGGGATGGGAAGAAGAACTAATGATATGGCTACACTGTATGTCCTTTATCATACACTGCTCATGGAGTACATATCTACTTAAAGATACAATTTAAAGTAAACAACATACAGCTGTTCAGTTTTCATCCAGCCATCTGAGTTTGGGTTTTTAGTGATTTACCATACAGTTTGCTTAAATGCTTGTTCATTCCTAATAACATCATCTTGTTCTAATTCCTCCCCATTGTTGTAGAAACGGGCCAAGTCATCAATTTACAAAGAAGACACTGGCAATGCGATGGTACACCCAGACAGATTAGTATAAAATTTCAAATTTTTTAATAATAATCCTTCTATTAAATGACATATTTGAACTGACAGATATTGCAGCTTAGGACATTTGCATATTACCACTTCATCTTATCACCAGATAATATGCACACATACTGGCATACTAGTTCTTGATATGATATAATATTTTAATAGAAACTACACACATTTTTTATTTGGAGAATTCTATGAAAAGTGAATATTTTGTTATGCCAGTAACGTTTCCTGTTCCTATATTTGCTAGCAAATCAAAGATCTGGCATTGTCAGACCTTTTCTATATATTGTTCGTATTCAGATCTGTCTCTTTTTTCAATTTTCACATTGACACTTAAATATAAACAGTACAGGTGTTACATCAAACAATGGATAATCCAGGATGGAATGTAACAACACCAGAGAAGGAAAGTTGCTACTCACCATATAGCGGAGACGCTGAGTTGTGATAGGCGCAACAAAAAGATTCACACAATTATAGCTTTCGGCCATTAAGGCCTCTGTCGGCATTAGGCGCACACACACACACACACACACACACACACACACACACTCACGCAAATGCAACTTGCACACACGTCTGCAATCTCAGAGAAATAAAACCACACTGACGTTACATCCATAGTCATGGAATGGCCCCTTGCCTAGATCACTTTTTGAAGGAGTGATGCTGTATTCTATTCACCGATGGTGCACAGATTTTGAAGTTGTAGGCTAGCAATTCAAAGATTTAGGGTTGAAACCATGATTGGCATTAAATCTTTCTTTTGCATTTCATGTTACTCTTTCCTCTGCAGTAGCTTTATGCAGATGGAAAATGAAAATTTTACCTAGATTAGTGTTCCACATTAAATTGTAAGTAATGCATACTGTTTGTATGAGCTGGGTTTTGAATAAACAAAAGGAAGTGGCAAACAGCTTTCCACAAACTCGTTGCATCATGGCTATGAAAAAATGGTCATATTCACCCCAGTCATTACTCTGATAACTACTTAAATTTACTTGCAATGAAGTAACTCCCAAAAATTAATAAAGTAATAGATAATTCAAAGGATGCTGAAATGACTGCAGGTTATGAACATATATAAAAGTAAGTTAATTGTGATCAACCCGATGCTTTCTCTGGAGATAAGCATGCTTCACTAGCCTTTTTGTAATTGGAGATGGTAAGATCTTCCTTTCTTTTGAGTGGTGAGCCAGATGACGTATCAAGTTATTGTAGACATACAACTGAACATGAATCCTTAACAATAATCTGACTTTTAGCACACAGAAAAAAGGCTTGCCATTGTTGAAAAAACATTAAATGCCACAATAGAACTGTCAGGAAAATATGATTCATGATTACAATCCAAAATATTTACTTTTCAGTCTGATGTTTAAGAAAAAGACCTATCAGTCCAGATAAACTGCGTACAATGCCTATACATCACCTAATAACAAAAGTATACATAGCTAAATATAACAGAATTTAGATTATAGATGTAAACAAACATGAAAATGCTGTTGTTCTGAAAAAATATGAAAAATGTGGTGGAGGAGAAAGGAACATATCCTTTGACCCCACAGAGCTCAAAAATAGTGGGCACAAATCAAGGGTGCCCGTGCTACAGTTTGTAGTGGGCAGCCTAGACTAAGGTGTATGGAGTATTTTAATATTTTAGAAGACGAATTACACCTTCAGATATCTATAAAAAAAGTTTCAGTTTCGACTCTGTTAAAAACCAGCATAATACCTAACATGAAATCATGTTTTGAGAGAAAAAGCACCTGATCACACTGCATTTTTCCTTTCCTTGACAAATGGGGGTGCCCCCGGCACCAATGATAACAGAAGAATTCTATAAATACCTGGGGAGAAATATTACAAGATTAAATGGAAGAACTCTTAGGATATTGTTGCATATGTCATTTCAGTTATTCTTAGAATACTGTCAATAAAATACCAAACCCGGGGTCAATAGTGCATATTTTATATTTCAGTACAGGTTCATTTGAGGCAAAACACCAGAAATTTATTACTAAGAGCCATTAACTTGTATATATACATTAGCAGTACCTAGTGGAAAAGTCTCTTTATCATTTACTTGTACAAGAGGCAAATAATCCTGACATCTCTGTCATTTTGACTCTGCTCTTCATTCTCTGTACCCTGTGTTGAATGGATGAAAGACATTCTTCTGTACACTTTGAAATGTGAAGCAGAGTGTTACCGCGATATTACTGATATTTAAATTTCAGTTGCACAGAATGGTTTGATTCTAAACTTTTCTCTAAAGAGCAAATACTTGCGGCAGTAAATGAATGAAGTTACCTGTGGGTCCTCTTTGTGAGGTCTACACTCAAAGACTTTTGATGGCTGCTGCTTGGCCTGACTAGTAGCCAAGGGCTGTGCAGATCCTGGGGACTCACTGTTTTGCAACTGTAGACCCATAATCATGAGCCCCAACTTCTGCACTGAATCTTCTGTTTCAATAGCATGCAAGGGCTGCGCTGGAGACTTGGTGTTCTGCAACTGTAGGCCTTTCATCAGATGCTGTAGCTCCAGCACAGAGTTGTTTGTCTCATTAAAACTTGAGGGCTGTATAGAACCTTGGTATCTGGTGTCCTGCAACTGCAGCTCCATAAGCAGATCGTTTATATTCTGGATCGAATTAACTGCCTCAGTACGGCAGGGCTGTGTTGGATACTCTGTGTTCAGCAATTGTAGTCCCGTTATCAATTGCTGCAGCTGCTGCACTGAGCACTGTATTTGACTAATATGCACGCGTTTTACAGATTCTGAGGAGTTGATGTCCTGCAATTTCAGTTCGTGAATCAGCTGATGTAGATCCAGCACCGTGTCCTTTATTCTTACTGTCGAATCTTTGATCTCTTTTTGCGTAACAAGAGGCTCTGATAGCCCGTTTATTGACTTCTGATTCACAGCAGCTACTGTGTGTACAGGCTGTATTCCACGATTCTCCATCATGTGTTCTCCCACTTCCTGCTGCCTGTTGATGAGAAAAAGGTGAGAAGTTGAATATTTATCACGTAAGGAGCCCGAGAGATAATCTAAAACTAGGGGACAACAGACCTGCTGTTTTGTTGCATTCGCTTTAAGGTCCGCGTATAATTATAGAAGATTTTACGTCTGGCAGCCCTTTTCCGCTCTTTACGATTATTCATTTTCAAGGAAAACATCTGAAAAACAAAAGTGCCTCTGCAGTAACGGGCAAGTGTAAAAACTACCATTCAGTTCATTTAATCCCATGGTGGAGTAAAATTAACTACCAGGAAAACTTAAGAGACTTATCAAAATATAACAACTTTATACTAGAATTGAAAAGTCAAATTTTTCTAATTGGCAAATTTAGAAATAGATCACACAGTGTTTAGGTCTTGTAGTGACTGATAATTAAACAGCGATACTTAAAAAGCCAAGAAAAGTAGCAGCCTAATTAAAAAAGATTGTTTTCAACGTAAAATTATTGATTTAATTACTAGAATTAAATTCATGCTACTTACCTTTCCCGCTTCTTTTGCAACGTTATTCAATGAATTGAACGTACAGACTATTCTAGTATTGTCAAAGATATTATGTTATTTGCCACTATGGCCGCTTTTATCGTAAACAACAATAGTTGCGTCGTAAATTTTCATGTTAATAGTGACATTATATAACCAAAAGGCAGTTGCAAAGATCCCCTGCATTAAGCCTAAAATGTGCATAAAAAGGGTTGTAATATGATACCATATTTATTTTTATTATTATTGATGTAAAGAGACTAGACATACAAGGTCCGTCAACCCCCCCCCCCCCCCCCCCGGCCAACCAGGACGAAATCTGTGTATCCCATCTGTCAACATTTACAGTAAATCTCATGTGCAAGTGTGACAATGTTATCTGAATGTTTGTGTAGCAAGGGGTGGTACGTGGGTAAAAGCATGGTATTTAGACGATAGGCTGTGGGGAAACAACCTAAAAACCACATCCAACTGGCCAGCTTACCACTTCTCAACGTTAATCCAAGAAGCAGATTCGATCCAGGTCAGACTCGTCCTCCCCCAATGTCCTGGAAATTAAATAAACTGTAGCAGTTGTGTTGAGTGACTGCTATGATTAGTGGTAAGTCTAGCTGTGGTAGGTAATTCACCATCCCAGGTGTGGCTGCATTCACGTGGTGGCAGGTGGCAGGCAGTGATATGTTGGGGGACAGTGCTGGTTGTAAAAAATCCCTCTCTTTCGTCATAAGCCATAGCAGCAAAGATGGTACTGAGTTGGCAGCCAATGCCCTTTGTGACATAGTGTTGCCTCGGTCAGTAAAGTGTGATGGTGTCAGTACTGGTCCAGCAAATAGACAGCATGTGGTGTCTTTCCTCAGGTGATGGGGACATCTGGCATTGTGGTGCCATCACCACGCCATCTGTAGCACTGCTTCATGAACAGATTAGAGTAGCCTGCATTGGACAGTGGACATGGAAGCTAGTCTCCCCCTCCCTCTCCCCTCCCTTGTTCAGTATGAAGTATACTGGGTGAAGCAGGATAGCGGGATCAAATTGTGGGCCCCATCGCAAATGATGGCTGTTTAATGTGCCTGCACAGAGCAATGAAAAACTGTGACAGCCTGTGCCCAGACTGTTCGATCAACATTGTGAGTGTTTGCCTGCTCGGGCACTAAAGATAGTTGTCCCATGCTTCAGCTCTGGTCCACAATGAAAGCAACTGGCAGCAGATGATAGTCACCAAGCAGGAGGCTAGATTCAGACTTAGCAGAGGCAGTGGCCTGTGGCTAGTGATGGCAGTGTTCAGTGTTGGAGCTTGCTGACTGACATTGGCCCAAAGATTGATGTGAATCTCCCTTCGTGATTAGAGGCAGGCAATGACTAAGAATGAGTATGTAAATTTTGCAGTATATATGTGAGCCCGGTCTGCTAATGTTTCTGACATCGCACCAGATTCACATTCCAAGCAGAGGTGCAAGGCTCCACCAGTGGGCAACAATGACATCGTTGCTCCAGGTTTTTTTGTCACATCAGTAAATCGGCAGTACTGGTAGCACTGTAATGGTGTTGCTACAACTCTTCTAGAAGGCCTGTGCGTCCGCAGTGTGTGGTTTAGTGTCTAGCAATACTGCCTCTGGATCATGGGGTCTTGGATTCAATTTTTGGCAGGCTTGGGGATTTTCTTTGCCTGGGGGCAGGGTGTTTGTGTTCTCCTCATTGTTTCATCATCATCATCATCATCATCATCATCATCATCATCATTCGTGACAGAGGCTAGACTGGACTGTCTAAAAATTATCCTGTGCAAAAATTAGGACTGTACGGGTGCTGATGACTGCGCAGTTCAGCTCCCTGCAAACCGAACATCATCATAAGAAGTTCTGGCAGTTACTTCTGGAGCATCAGAAGCGAAACGGCATCATAAGAAGAGTGTCATACGATACCTCCATATATAGGACACAGAGAATGGATTCTGTGTATACCTATATCCCCCAGTGTCTTGCACACTGAATGTGCTCTAAAAGCATTTTCTCTGTTCTCAGACTGTAATGGACATCGTTATCCTTGTTGAGGCTTTCTAGGAATGATGTGGAGAAGGAGATTTGCGTTCACATATGGAACTGACGGGTTCTGGAGGGCCATACTTTGTGTCATGTAGGACTTCAATAGCCCCACATGAGTAGCGCCTGGGAAGGCAGATACATTATTTTGTCAGCTGTGCACAGCTATGTCACATACCTTCAGTCAGGAAATATGTTTGTTTGTAGAAATAAAAGTATCCAGACTGACGTAGTATCAATACTAGGAATAAGAACAATCTACATACAGACCTAAAATCACTTACCTTGGTTCCAAAAGGGCTCAAATATTCAGGAACACAGATTTTCAATAAATTGCCAGAAACCATTAAAAACTTGGTTTCAGATAAAACACGGTGTAAACAGAGTTTGAAAGACTTTATGGTAGGCAACTTCTTCTACTCTGTAAATGAATAAAGAGACTGTTAAGTCAGTTTATGTAAAAATGTCTGTTCAAAATGGTTCAAATGGCTCTGAGCACTATGGGACTTATCATCTGTGGTCATCAGTCCCCTAGAACTTAGAACAACTTAAACCTAACTAACCTAAGGACATCACACACATCCATGCCCGAGGCAGGATTCGAACCTGCGACCATAGCGGTCACGCGGTTCCAGACTGAAGCGCCTAGAACCGCACGGCCACACCGGCCGGTAAATGTCTGTTAGACTTCACTTTTGACAGCACTTGGTCACAACAGTTAAGGTTAGGTATTTTGAGTATGATAAATTTATTAATAGTGCATAACAATGTTTTATTCTGACAGGATGTTAATTCTGTAAATATTAGCTGTTCCAGTTTAGCGCATTGTATTCACCTATTTCGACAATTTCCTGACAAATAATCAGGGTAGTAAGTATTATATTAAAATGTTTTATGTTTTTACGCCGGTCGGTGTGGCCGTGCGGTTCTGGCGCTTCATTCTGGAACCGCGTGACCGCTAAGGTCACAGCTTCGAATCCTGCCTCGGGCATGGATGTGTGTGATGTCCTTAGGTTAGTTAGGTTTAAGTAGTTCTAAGTTCTAGGGGGCTGATGACCACAGATGTTAAGTCCCATAGTGCTCAGAGCCATTTGAACGACATGACCTTAGCACTGTAGTTCTGTCTGAAAAAAGTCGCACTTGTCGAGACGGCACTTGAGTCCTGCATCTGACAACATTCGAAGAAGACCACGCAAATTGGTAAAGTGTTCCTCTGGCGTATGAGCTGAGACGACAACATCATTTGGGTAGTTCGAACAGAACGGCACTTGAGCAGTCTGCTGTTCCAAGTAACGTTGAAAAATGGGGCTTGCGGCGGCACTGCCGAAGGGCAAATGCAAATACTTGAACAATCCTAAGCGTATAGTAATAACAAACACTTTCTGTGATTCCTCATCTAGTGGCGTTTGCAAATAAGCGCCAAGGTTGTCCATAAGATCCTCTGGGCGAGGCAACGGATAAGTATCAATTATTGTCTATGGACTGACTTTAGTTTTGAAGTCAACGCAAATTCGATTGCGACCGCAAGTCTTGGGCATCAAAACCAATGGACTTGCCCATTGACTAGCTGTTAGCCTCGTAAAGCAATGGGAACGGGTCCAGCCCGGAAAAACTTATATACTTATATGGATTTGGTGTCTGTTCTTTCGGACATGTCCTGCAGCCGTCTAGAACGAGATTAGAATTATATTAATACCGTCAGCTGAGCACAGGCGTTGATATAGATCGACGGGGACATGTGAAAATGAGTGCCCCGACCGGTACTCGAACCCGGGATCTCCTGCTTACAGGGCAGACGCTCTATCCATCTGAGTCACCGAGGGCACAGATGATAGTGCGACTGCAGGGACTATATCGCGTACGCCTCCCGCGAGACTCACATTCTCACCTTGTATGTCCACACACTACATTCGTAGTGTCCCACCCCAACACACTCATTACACACACTACATTCGTAGTGTCCCACCCCAACACACTCATTACTCGTGGAAGACATTCTTCTTCCAAGTCCCGTAAGAGTTCGGGGAATATGTGTGCATCGGCACAGAAGAAGAAGGTCATGACCGGTATCGCCAGAACTATATACTTAGATGGATATGGTGTCTGTTCTTTCGGACATGTCTATATCTATATCCATACAAGGTAAGAATGTCTCTTGATTGCAACACAGTAAATTTCACTGTCCTAGTGTGAGATTTGTAAGTGGCGGGCAAATTACACTGTCCAAGTACTGGGATTTCCTGTCCGTCGTTCGCAGCGAGGCGCGTGCTAGATTTTGACAGCCGTGGTGAGCCTAACTGTTCAAACATGGCACGATTAAGCAGAGTTACAGAAGCACCTGTGTCCAATTGAAAGTCAACACGACGACCAGCAATTTGTAGTCTTACAAATAGTCTGTTTGAATGGCGTCGCACTGCAGTGGGGCGAGACGAGGGCACTACCTTACTTGACTTACTGTTAGAACCTGTAGTCGGTTTTGAAAACACTGCATTCACAGAATGTGCGTGAGACCTGTTGTTGTGAGAGCGGACAGAATTGGCGTTCTTTTGTCGTTCCAAGCAAACTGCCTGGACTTGGCCTTTCTTTCCACATGAGTAACATGTCGCTTTGTGCGATGGGCAATCTTTCCGCTTATGGCGAGTAAAACAGTTGGGGTAAAATTACACGAGATTTACAGGCCTGCTTACTTTACCATCCTGTCTGTGCGTCTGTGCGCTCGCTTGTTGTGGCGGCTGAGTGGGGCGGACGCGGGCAAGAGGCGACTCGACCCGACAAATCGGGACCTGATCTCTGAAGGAGTGAAATCAATCACTATATCGTGGACTTAATGCCTGTTGCCATCTCAACATACCGAGAGATGATTTATTTTTGCTAATATGTGACGTTAAGCACTTAAATTTTTTCCACACTTCTTGATTATGATGCTGACACTAAAATAATAAACAGTGTAAAAAGCAGCAAAGCTACAGAAAAACGGAGAAAAGCCGCCCATACTGTCGCTGTAAGTAAAAAACTAAATTTACGTCCATATCGACAGATGAACAATAGTCATGGCGATGCATTAAAGTGTGTTCCATCTTCTTGTCATAGAGCCAGCACCCAGCATTATTTTAGAAATAGTGAAATAACTGCCAGAAACCATCTGAAGATGAACCTATAAACGTTCGAAAACCGGTTCATTGAATAAAACATAATTATTCAGATAACTGACTGGTTGCAGTTTTATGTAACTTATTTACATTCAATTAACAGTCACGGATTCTAAAATATCTGTAATGAATAAGCTTAATCCATAGAAAAACACCGAGCGAGGTGGCGCAGTGGTTCGACACTGGACTCGCATTCGGGGGGACGACGGTTCAATCCCGCGTCCGGCCGTCCTGATATAGGTTTTCCCTGATTTCCCTAAATCTCTCCAGGCAAATGTCGGGACGATTCCTTTCAAAGGGCTAGGCCGACTTCCTTCCCCGTCCTTCCCCAATCCGATTAGACTGCTGACCTCGCTGTCAACCGATGATCTCGCTGTCTGGTCTCCCTCCCCAAACAACCCAACCCCTATAGAAAAACTTCTGTGCATGTCCATATGTTTTTTGGGTTCCAGGATAAGAGTAGCTGAGCCTTGCACAGAGTTTGAACGCAGCGCTAATTTGCACCATTATCCCCAGAACCGATATGGCTCCCTGGTTCTGAGTCGACTTGATGGATTGAAGGTGCGGCTTCCTGTGCTTGTACCATAGGGCTGAGTGCTGTGTGTGGGGTACCCACAAGAGGTTTTTAGATTAAACGACTCTCCAACCAATCCACGTAACTACGGCTGTAGGAGACCTAGAAGTATTAGAGTGAGATCCAAAGGAATATGGCCCCCAGGTTAGAATATTAAAACCCTACTTAACTGGCGAAGCATTCGCAACAATGTGCTAGCGTTTGAAGTGCTCTTGAAAAGCAGTGAAGCTCACATAATACTAAATACAGAGAGTTAAACCCTGAAGTTGTTAGCAGTGTGTATGTGGGGAAAATTTAAGTGTATGTCGAAAGGATGTGGGATAATGGGAAATGGAGGTCGTGTATTTGTTGCTGTGGGGCAAGTCACTTAAATCCACCAAGATAGAAATTGGAAATTGAAGTTGCATGCGAGATTGTTTTGGCAAGATTCAGGGGTGGGCACAAAATTGTATCTGGATCCTTCTACCGACCAGACTCTACTCCAGATGTAACCGAAAACTTTACAGAAGACCTCTTTTCACTTGTACCTAAGTACCCAGTCATACTGTAGTCATCGGAGGAGTCTTTAATAAACCATGAATTGGGAAAATTACAGTATTGTTTGTGGCGGGTGAGACAAGACATTCCGTGAAACATTACTAAATGCCTTTGAAAGGTGGGTACCCGTTGGACACACCATCTTTCACCCCCTGTTAATTAATAGTCCAAGCAGAGGCATTGCAGCCATCCCAGCTACATAGTGAGCCATCAGGATGAGTAACTGTAAGAATGACAGGGGAATGACAAAGTTTGTTTGCCACTAGCGATAATAGTTGGTTATCTTTGACGTTGTGGAGCGATGTTACTCGGCGGCTGCAACTGAGTATCGGTAGACTGCTGTAGACTGTTGGTCGGCTGTGATCAGCAACTGGCATATCCAGTCAGTGTTGCTGATGTGCACGGGCTTGCCGATGTTGTCGCTTGTGAGTGTATGTCAGCTCGCCATAGGTGGTTATGCCCCAGCTAGCAGTGTCTTTGGGCGCTTATGATTCTAACTATGCTTCGACCTCTTGATTTCGCAGAGCATGGACGAAAGGATTGTTCGAGTGTCTCTAGTTCCTGTATAGTCGTGTGGCGAGGTTTTTGCATACTTACTTGAGAGTTTCATGGCGGTATTTATTGTGAAGATCCGCCGTGCGGGTGAGTTGTGGAACGTAGCTAATAACGCATAGCACTTTGTTCTGTATGATCTTCAGGCAACGCAGGTGTGTAGGAGCTGCATGGCCACAGACGGGAGCTGTGTACGTCATCAGAGGTCTAATCATCATCATGTATATGGACCTCGACACCCCCTATTTAGTGTACTTTCTCTGTTGAGCATTGGCAGAGTTAATTGAGCCTCACGTGCGTTCTATTGGCAACGTATTCTATGTGGTTCCCCCTTTCTGGTCCAGCCAGACACCGAGGTATCTCACTTTCTCTCGGAAACGTATTATGTGTACCTGTTGTCTACAGTGTTGATGTTCGCACAGTAGCTTCGGTCTGCATGTGAACAAAATTGCTTCGCACTTCTCGACGTTTACTTTAATACGCAATCGTTCTAACAAAGGTCTCTGTAATCGTGAATTTAAGTCCGATTCTTTCCAGTCTTGCGCAAAGACAGCTGTGTCATCCGCGTAGAGGGCTAATGTCATGTTTTGTGTTGCTGGAAAACCATTAATGTAGAGGTTGAACAAGATGGACCCCAGAATGCTTCCCTGGAATACTCCAGCTTGGATACTGAGTTATGTCGATTGTTTGCAACAGCGTATCTGTAACAGTTGGGTTCATCATTGATTAGTGTCCGATAGATTGTATACCGGATTCACAGTGCAGGATGGTTTTGGCGGTTTGTTTGTGCGTTACTGTACGAGCTTGTCGGATTCCCTGCTGTAGACTGTTGGTCGGCTGTGATCAGCAACTGGCATATCCAGTCAGTGTTGCTGATGTGCACGGGCTTGCCGATGTTGTCGCTTGTGAGTGTATGTCAGCTCGCCATAGGTGGTTATGCCCCAGCTAGCAGTGTCTTTGGGCGCTTATGATTCTAACTATGCTTCGACCTCTTGATTTCGCAGAGCATGGACGAAAGGATTGTTCGAGTGTCTCTAGTTCCTGTATAGTCGTGTGGCGAGGTTTTTGCATACTTACTTGAGAGTTTCATGGCGGTATTTATTGTGAAGATCCGCCGTGCGGGTGAGTTGTGGAACGTAGCTAATAACGCATAGCACTTTGTTCTGTATGATCTTCAGGCAACGCAGGTGTGTAGGAGCTGCATGGCCACAGACGGGAGCTGTGTACGTCATCAGAGGTCTAATCATCATCATGTATATGGACCTCGACACCCCCTATTTAGTGTACTTTCTCTGTTGAGCATTGGCAGAGTTAATTGAGCCTCACGTGCGTTCTATTGGCAACGTATTCTATGTGGTTCCCCCTTTCTGGTCCAGCCAGACACCGAGGTATCTCACTTTCTCTCGGAAACGTATTATGTGTACCTGTTGTCTACAGTGTTGATGTTCGCACAGTAGCTTCGGTCTGCATGTGAACAAAATTGCTTCGCACTTCTCGACGTTTACTTTAATACGCAATCGTTCTAACAAAGGTCTCTGTAATCGTGAATTTAAGTCCGATTCTTTCCAGTCTTGCGCAAAGACAGCTGTGTCATCCGCGTAGAGGGCTAATGTCATGTTTTGTGTTGCTGGAAAACCATTAATGTAGAGGTTGAACAAGATGGACCCCAGAATGCTTCCCTGGAATACTCCAGCTTGGATACTGAGTTATGTCGATTGTTTGCAACAGCGTATCTGTAACAGTTGGGTTCATCATTGATTAGTGTCCGATAGATTGTATACCGGATTCACAGTGCAGGATGGTTTTGGCGGTTTGTTTGTGCGTTACTGTACGAGCTTGTCGGATTCCCTGCTGTAGACTGTTGGTCGGCTGTGATCAGCAACTGGCATATCCAGTCAGTGTTGCTGATGTGCACGGGCTTGCCGATGTTGTCGCTTGTGAGTGTATGTCAGCTCGCCATAGGTGGTTATGCCCCAGCTAGCAGTGTCTTTGGGCGCTTATGATTCTAACTATGCTTCGACCTCTTGATTTCGCAGAGCATGGACGAAAGGATTGTTCGAGTGTCTCTAGTTCCTGTATAGTCGTGTGGCGAGGTTTTTGCATACTTACTTGAGAGTTTCATGGCGGTATTTATTGTGAAGATCCGCCGTGCGGGTGAGTTGTGGAACGTAGCTAATAACGCATAGCACTTTGTTCTGTATGATCTTCAGGCAACGCAGGTGTGTAGGAGCTGCATGGCCACAGACGGGAGCTGTGTACGTCATCAGAGGTCTAATCATCATCATGTATATGGACCTCGACACCCCCTATTTAGTGTACTTTCTCTGTTGAGCATTGGCAGAGTTAATTGAGCCTCACGTGCGTTCTATTGGCAACGTATTCTATGTGGTTCCCCCTTTCTGGTCCAGCCAGACACCGAGGTATCTCACTTTCTCTCGGAAACGTATTATGTGTACCTGTTGTCTACAGTGTTGATGTTCGCACAGTAGCTTCGGTCTGCATGTGAACAAAATTGCTTCGCACTTCTCGACGTTTACTTTAATACGCAATCGTTCTAACAAAGGTCTCTGTAATCGTGAATTTAAGTCCGATTCTTTCCAGTCTTGCGCAAAGACAGCTGTGTCATCCGCGTAGAGGGCTAATGTCATGTTTTGTGTTGCTGGAAAACCATTAATGTAGAGGTTGAACAAGATGGACCCCAGAATGCTTCCCTGGAATACTCCAGCTTGGATACTGAGTTATGTCGATTGTTTGCAACAGCGTATCTGTAACAGTTGGGTTCATCATTGATTAGTGTCCGATAGATTGTATACCGGATTCACAGTGCAGGATGGTTTTGGCGGTTTGTTTGTGCGTTACTGTACGAGCTTGTCGGATTCCCTGCTGTAGACTGTTGGTCGGCTGTGATCAGCAACTGGCATATCCAGTCAGTGTTGCTGATGTGCACGGGCTTGCCGATGTTGTCGCTTGTGAGTGTATGTCAGCTCGCCATAGGTGGTTATG
This sequence comes from Schistocerca serialis cubense, assembly GCF_023864345.2. Classification (NCBI taxonomy): domain Eukaryota; kingdom Metazoa; phylum Arthropoda; class Insecta; order Orthoptera; family Acrididae; genus Schistocerca; species Schistocerca serialis. Next base: position 532,611,162 of record NC_064640.1, read on the forward strand.
CCCCAGCTAGCAGTGTCTTTGGGCGCTTATGATTCTAACTATGCTTCGACCTCTTGATTTCGCAGAGCATGGACGAAAGGATTGTTCGAGTGTCTCTAGTTCCTGTATAGTCGTGTGGCGAGGTTTTTGCATACTTACTTGAGAGTTTCATGGCGGTATTTATTGTGAAGATCCGCCGTGCGGGTGAGTTGTGGAACGTAGCTAATAACGCATAGCACTTTGTTCTGTATGATCTTCAGGCAACGCAGGTGTGTAGGAGCTGCATGGCCACAGACGGGAGCTGTGTACGTCATCAGAGGTCTAATCATCATCATGTATATGGACCTCGACACCCCCTATTTAGTGTACTTTCTCTGTTGAGCATTGGCAGAGTTAATTGAGCCTCACGTGCGTTCTATTGGCAACGTATTCTATGTGGTTCCCCCTTTCTGGTCCAGCCAGACACCGAGGTATCTCACTTTCTCTCGGAAACGTATTATGTGTACCTGTTGTCTACAGTGTTGATGTTCGCACAGTAGCTTCGGTCTGCATGTGAACAAAATTGCTTCGCACTTCTCGACGTTTACTTTAATACGCAATCGTTCTAACAAAGGTCTCTGTAATCGTGAATTTAAGTCCGATTCTTTCCAGTCTTGCGCAAAGACAGCTGTGTCATCCGCGTAGAGGGCTAATGTCATGTTTTGTGTTGCTGGAAAACCATTAATGTAGAGGTTGAACAAGATGGACCCCAGAATGCTTCCCTGGAATACTCCAGCTTGGATACTGAGTTATGTCGATTGTTTGCAACAGCGTATCTGTAACAGTTGGGTTCATCATTGATTAGTGTCCGATAGATTGTATACCGGATTCACAGTGCAGGATGGTTTTGGCGGTTTGTTTGTGCGTTACTGTACGAGCTTGTCGGATTCCCTGCTGTAGACTGTTGGTCGGCTGTGATCAGCAACTGGCATATCCAGTCAGTGTTGCTGATGTGCACGGGCTTGCCGATGTTGTCGCTTGTGAGTGTATGTCAGCTCGCCATAGGTGGTTATGCCCCAGCTAGCAGTGTCTTTGGGCGCTTATGATTCTAACTATGCTTCGACCTCTTGATTTCGCAGAGCATGGACGAAAGGATTGTTCGAGTGTCTCTAGTTCCTGTATAGTCGTGTGGCGAGGTTTTTGCATACTTACTTGAGAGTTTCATGGCGGTATTTATTGTGAAGATCCGCCGTGCGGGTGAGTTGTGGAACGTAGCTAATAACGCATAGCACTTTGTTCTGTATGATCTTCAGGCAACGCAGGTGTGTAGGAGCTGCATGGCCACAGACGGGAGCTGTGTACGTCATCAGAGGTCTAATCATCATCATGTATATGGACCTCGACACCCCCTATTTAGTGTACTTTCTCTGTTGAGCATTGGCAGAGTTAATTGAGCCTCACGTGCGTTCTATTGGCAACGTATTCTATGTGGTTCCCCCTTTCTGGTCCAGCCAGACACCGAGGTATCTCACTTTCTCTCGGAAACGTATTATGTGTACCTGTTGTCTACAGTGTTGATGTTCGCACAGTAGCTTCGGTCTGCATGTGAACAAAATTGCTTCGCACTTCTCGACGTTTACTTTAATACGCAATCGTTCTAACAAAGGTCTCTGTAATCGTGAATTTAAGTCCGATTCTTTCCAGTCTTGCGCAAAGACAGCTGTGTCATCCGCGTAGAGGGCTAATGTCATGTTTTGTGTTGCTGGAAAACCATTAATGTAGAGGTTGAACAAGATGGACCCCAGAATGCTTCCCTGGAATACTCCAGCTTGGATACTGAGTTATGTCGATTGTTTGCAACAGCGTATCTGTAACAGTTGGGTTCATCATTGATTAGTGTCCGATAGATTGTATACCGGATTCACAGTGCAGGATGGTTTTGGCGGTTTGTTTGTGCGTTACTGTACGAGCTTGTCGGATTCCCTGCTGTAGACTGTTGGTCGGCTGTGATCAGCAACTGGCATATCCAGTCAGTGTTGCTGATGTGCACGGGCTTGCCGATGTTGTCGCTTGTGAGTGTATGTCAGCTCGCCATAGGTGGTTATGCCCCAGCTAGCAGTGTCTTTGGGCGCTTATGATTCTAACTATGCTTCGACCTCTTGATTTCGCAGAGCATGGACGAAAGGATTGTTCGAGTGTCTCTAGTTCCTGTATAGTCGTGTGGCGAGGTTTTTGCATACTTACTTGAGAGTTTCATGGCGGTATTTATTGTGAAGATCCGCCGTGCGGGTGAGTTGTGGAACGTAGCTAATAACGCATAGCACTTTGTTCTGTATGATCTTCAGGCAACGCAGGTGTGTAGGAGCTGCATGGCCACAGACGGGAGCTGTGTACGTCATCAGAGGTCTAATCATCATCATGTATATGGACCTCGACACCCCCTATTTAGTGTACTTTCTCTGTTGAGCATTGGCAGAGTTAATTGAGCCTCACGTGCGTTCTATTGGCAACGTATTCTATGTGGTTCCCCCTTTCTGGTCCAGCCAGACACCGAGGTATCTCACTTTCTCTCGGAAACGTATTATGTGTACCTGTTGTCTACAGTGTTGATGTTCGCACAGTAGCTTCGGTCTGCATGTGAACAAAATTGCTTCGCACTTCTCGACGTTTACTTTAATACGCAATCGTTCTAACAAAGGTCTCTGTAATCGTGAATTTAAGTCCGATTCTTTCCAGTCTTGCGCAAAGACAGCTGTGTCATCCGCGTAGAGGGCTAATGTCATGTTTTGTGTTGCTGGAAAACCATTAATGTAGAGGTTGAACAAGATGGACCCCAGAATGCTTCCCTGGAATACTCCAGCTTGGATACTGAGTTATGTCGATTGTTTGTCCTGCAAATCAGTGTTGAAATATCTGTTCGTGAGACATGAGTGTATGAGACGTACGAGTCCATCGGGAAAACCAGCATCGCTTAGTCTGCGTATAAGGCCGTTGTGCTAGAGACGTTCGAAAGCTTTTTCGATGTCCAGGAACACGGCCCCTGTGGCTTTTTTCGTGTTGTAGCCGCGTGTTGTAAGTTCGACTACGTGGAGGAGTTGTGTTGTTGAATGGTTATTCTTAAAGCCGATTTGCCCTAGTCTTAGGGTGTCATTGGCGATGAAGTGCCTAATAAATCACTTTAGTGTTACCTTCTCAACAATCTTGCTGAACAAGCACAGCAGACTGATGGGTCGGTAATTTTGTCGGAGGGAGTGGTCTTTTCCTAGCTTCCTCAACATAAGGACCTTGACTGACTTCCAAAAGCCAGGAAATCTTGGTTTTTAAGGTGGCATTCGTTATGTGTGCAAGGTATTCTGTGGCTCAATCCGTAGACTCTTGGAGAACATGGTTTTTAATGCCATCGCGATCAGAGGCTTTCCTAGCATTGGTATGCTTAATAGCCCCAGTAATTTGATTTGTACTAGTACGTCTGATTTCGTCGTGCTTGGGCTGGGCTACAAGTTGTGTAACTTCCAGGTCCGTTTCAAATGTGAATACTGGCTCTGAAGGAGCCAAATTCTGCATGAAGCAATCTGTAAGTGTTGCGGCCATAAGCTGCGTTCTCCTTCGCGGGCTATGTAGGGTCGTCTAGTCCTTCGAGAGTAGGAATGTAATGTTTCTTTCTGGTGAAGTATATGGCTAGCTTCCACACGCCAGGACGTGTGATATTTGCGCTACGAGTTTCTGCCCCCGTTGCTCGTTTCTAAATGTTTGTATTTTCTCCTGTATTAGTCCCTGGTGTCTGTTAATGTGCATTTTATAGAACGGGAGCCTGGTACGCTGCGAGTATCTCCTGAGGCGGTTTCTCATTGTGAAGAGCCCAGGGTTTCCTGGGGCAGGCCATCGATTGTTGTGTTGTATGTGGAATGGCGTCAGACATAGCGTCTTGGATAGCAGTAGTGAGAGCCTATACGCCTCATCAATTTGTTGCGTGTTGTTAATTTCATTATCGTCCGGAATACGACTATTAAGCGTTTCCTTGAACAGAGTCCAATTCGCGCGTTTGTAGTTCAGTATTCTACGTGGTTGTGCGTCGTGCAGTGTTTCTTCCGTGTGCAGTATTACAGGCATATGGTCTGAGTCCGGATCGTTTTCAACCGTAAGGTTGAGTGTGCATGTGATGCCCTTGATGAGGGCTATGTCTAACACATCTGGCCTGAGTCTGGCCTGTGCTGGCACGTACGTGGGGATGTCTGGCCCAAGTGTAATGTAGTTTCAGCCTAGTACACGTTTGTATAGTTTCTTGCCGTTGGAGTTACGTATTCGTGAATTCCATTCGAGATGTTTTGCGTTTAAATCTCCAGCGGCGATTAACAGCTGTGCTATGTTGAGAACTGTACTGATATCGCGTGTTACTATGTTTTTAGGTGGACCAAACAGCGAGATCATCGGTCCCATTGGATTAGGAAACGATTGGGAAGGAAGTCAACCGAGCCCTTTCAAAGGAACAATCCCGGCATCTACCTGAAGCAATTTAGGGAAATTACGGAAAATCTAAATCAGGATGGCCGGACGCGGGTTTGAACCGTCGTCGCCGCGCCTGATTAGCCGAGCGGTCTCAGGCGCTGCAGTCATGGACTGTGCGGCTGGTCCCGGCGGAGGTTCGAGTTCTCCCTCAGGCATGGGTGTGTGTGTTTGTCCTTAGGATAATTTAGGTTAGGTAGTGTGTAAGCTTAGGGACTGATGACCTTAGCCGTTAAGTCCCATAAGATTTCACACACATTTGAACAGTTTTTGAACCGTCGTCGTCCCGAATGTGAGTCCAGTGTGCTAACCACTACACCAGACTAGTGTGGAGAGAAGCATGAAACCGGTCTTCGGACGAATGATGACGACAACGACAACAACAACAACGTGAAAGAGGTATTAACTTCCTGATTAACATCGTTGTACAGTGGGATTTTTAAATTAGTTATGCTTTTAAAGTTGCGTTCGCTACACAAATTTGCTGGTTATCGTAGTCTCTATTGAAGATGACATATTTGTGCTATCCATGTCCGTCTGAAATTCTAAAATTAAAATCTTTAGTGTAATTGATTCAGTGATTACTAGTAGGTGTTGTGCACAAGAACGAAGTTTTAAGAAGACATCCAGTTAACGCACAGGATTCAAAATAACTGATGGTTAACCACTCGCTATTTTTTTTTAGATAAATTGCTTTGATTGCCAAAATTTATGGATGTTTCTTGGACCTAATGATTTGAAATTAAATACTCCTGTAATTAAATCAGAATATCTAGTGAGTTAGGGAAGCCTGAAAATAATCACATAATCACTACTGTTAAGCACTTGTTTCTCTGAAAGAACCTATAATCTCTTTCCCATTTGGTAGAGATGCATTATCTTCGGTTGGGAACTGCAAAGACATGTCTTAAGCAAGTCTGTGAAAGTCTGATCTTAGTCAGCCAATCGCATTGCTTGGCGTAGAGAATCAGTTAGCAAGGCCCGCATGGCTTGTGGACAAAAGAACACATTCTACTTTCCGGCCTACTGTTTCATGGTCTTGCTGACCTGTTTAGTATAAACGCATTGTCTTTTGGTAAAGCAATTGAACACAAAGGAAGGACATCTTATGGATTATGGTGAGATGGTTGTTCGCTGACGCTGCCTTTGCGTTTTTATATATATGTAGCAATGAAAAAGGTTCCGTTCGAAGTCCGCACAGTCCAGAATCGGTATTCAAATAAGAAAAAATCGCTATGAGCATTGAGGCAACCATCCCACCGATGCATCCTTCTGAAGGTACCCGTTTGCCAAAACACTTGTCCTGCTGCGTGGAGAAGTCCGTAACTGCCTGCTGCACATCCTCGTCTCACAGGAATTGTTGACATTTCAAGGTCTGTTTTAAGGGACCGATAGGGTGATAATCGAATGGGGAGAGGCCAGGACTGCAGGGCGGGTGATCGATTGTCTCCCACTTGAGTTGGCGTAACTTCTGCGTTACGAGATTTGTGATATTGGGACGTGCGTGATTGTGAAGCAGTAGCACTCCTCGGTGCACCATTCCACAACTGTGATTTTCGACAGGCATGCTGTTCCACAAACATTCTTCTTCTCGACGGATGTTTTGACGCACTATCCTTGATTTAGCTCTTAAGATTTATCTCTCGCAGACATTGCTTGAAAACAAAAACCGTTGTACGCATTGTATTTGTAATTCCAAGAGATAATGCATCAAACATATATACAGCAACGTTTACTTAATTTTGAGAAGCGCTCAGTGTCCAGCGGCGAAAAGATATTGCGTAATATCCAAGGTCCATAATTTGAAATGATTCAGCATGGAGATAATAGTTCTTCCGTCTCATTTATTGTTTTATTCATCCTTTCACATAACATTTAACACGTGTTTCCAAAATGCCACAAGTAATTATGAAAGCATAAAAATTGGAGTTCGCTGCAAATTCCAAAGAGTTCCTCTAGATATTAACTCAAGTTAAGTTGAGAACAGATGACGCAATTCGCGCCAATCAAGCATAATGTAAGTCAAGTATTATATTCCAGAACATACCATAAGTCAAAATAACATTAAGATAAGCCGGCCGGAATGGCCGAGCGGTTCTAGGCGCTACAGTCTGAAACCGCGCGATCGCTACGGTCGCAGGTTCGAATCCTGCCTCGGGCATGGATGTGTGTGATGTCCTTAGGTTACTTAGGTTTAAGTAGTTCTAAGTTCTAGGGGACTGATGACCTCAGCAGTTAAGTCCTATTGTGCTCAGAGCCATTTGAACCATTAAGATAACTTCCGTTTTTAGATTGTTCATCAGATACGTATTTGCGTGAAGAATTTTAGTAATAATATCTGACAACAAAAGTAACAAAATTTGAAAATGTAAAAATCAGGGTTCCCTGTTACGTTGCAATATCGATTACGTATCGATAATAAAAATAAATAAAAATCTCAACAGAAGTGTATACTTTATTGGCATTTAAACCAGAATGATAAAAATAGTAAAATGAATGTTGATTTATTTTTAGAGCATTTTCTGTTAATTATTTGCAAACTAATTTCCATGATAATTAGAAAACTCTGTAAACGTGCACAGATATAAAGTATATAATTTACGTACGAAAACCAATTCGAGATGGTAGCGTACAGTTCGCTAATTGAGCAGAAGTTCCAATAAGACTGGATTCATTGCAATGTCTATCGTTGTGTGCCCTTCGGCATCCAAGAACAGAAAAATAGCACACTGGTCCCGTTTTGACGCATTTGGTAATAATGTCGCCATAATTGACGTTTCTACATTTACCGCCCGCAAGTCGGAAAGACACGGATATCACACTAATCCATTTCCTACGTGTCTGTGCTTACATACCTGCAACGGAGTCACGCTACGTTGCAAATACGCTGCAACAACGATCTAAAACAGAAACTTTTTGATCGCCCCTTGTACGTTGCGTGGAACATACGATTTATTTACGCGAGATACTTCGCAGTTGCGTTTCATGTGGTCATTGCTAGCCCTTTATTCGAGTTGACGTTTCTGTTAGAACGCGTGGGAATCAGTATATAATTTCTATCGCGATATGCTTTGCAATTCTGTCTCATCTAAACGATGCTAGTTCTCTATTCGAGTTCACGTTTTTGTTAGGCCACTTGGGAATCACTATCTGATTTCTGTTCAGTCATCAGGGTCTGCAAGTTACTTATCGTTTTTCCAGTCATAAAATAATACTATGTGCGTTAATGTGGATACAGGATTACATGTCGCTGTCTTTTGTATACGTATGATCATGTAAAGTCACGTGGTCAGCTGAAAGGCATTTGTATGTAAGACATGAGATTCTGTATTCGGTTTGTGCACAGTATGTATTTACGGATTCCGTATTCATATAGTGTGGGATACTTAGAAGGTTCCTTTTCCCTCATGTGATCTATGTTCGAATCCTTGGATGTGTTTACTTACTAACTCCGTTAACGAACAAGCTACATCCGTTTTCATTATACTTAAGAATGAGAGGGTTCAAATGGTTCAAATGGCTCTGAGCACTATGGGACTTAACATCTGTGGTCATTAGTCCCCTAGAACTTAGAACTACTGAAACCTAACTAACCTAAGGACATCACACACATCCATGCCCGAGGCTGGATTCGAACCTGCGACCGTAGCAGTCGCGCGGTTCCGGACTGAGCGCCTAGAACCGCTAGACCACCGAATGAGAGGGAATAAATTGCCTACAACAGTGGTGGTAAAATAAAATTGTCAGCTAGCAAGGAAAGTATGCGTTGCAGTGGAGCTGTAAGACACGTGGTTGCAGTGATAAGTGTTACGTCCTCGCTAATGGACGCAACTCGAGCCGGTGCGCTTAAGACAGTTTCCTCCTGGCGCCACGAGTGGCCCTCTGAAGTTAGCCGCCAACCACAAGCGCGACCCAATCAGCAAACTGCGCTGCGCCGCAAATGAGATGGACTTCTGCGTTGTGATAAACGGTGGCCACAGGCAGCAACGGGCTTCAAGTTCGGCGCTGGCGTACCAGACTTAGTATGGCGTAAGAATTTCGGTATTTTGCTATTGAACGATCTCACTTCAGTTTATTGGGCGTTGTAGGATGCAGTGTACAATACCATTTGCAGTGCACGACTCACACGTATGAGGAGTGGTCCATCAACACAGGTAGAGAGTAGCTATTTGAGCTCTGTTGTAAAAATTATGGTTTCAGTTTATCTTGGTTTAGCTTCAGTTTTTTTTAAAGTTAAATGCCCTTAGTTATATGTTGCGCTATGAGAAAGTTCCTATTCACTACAGCGTATGAAGTTAATCAGATCGTGTTTTTGTTCACTAATGGCTAAATTTCATATGAAAGGAAACGTTTCAGAGCATTAAAACTTGGTGCATAGTACATTATAAACTCACAATTTAAAATCTAAAGTAGTGACAGGCTTTCAAAGTATATAAGAAAGAATTTTTTTTAATTTTATCTACAACAGCCTTTTTATTTCCTCAAGTATCAAGTAACAGCACCATATTTCTCTCAATATATAGTTAAAATATTCCATAAGAAATATTTATAAAATGTATTTCCCTAGATAGCTAGTGTACATTACAAATGGCAACCTCAAAATATAGGTAACCTCTTACCCCTGGCACTGCACTGTGAAACTCTCTTATCCATATAGGTGTGTCATTTTGCTAATAAGTAAAGGTCAATACTGTGGGTTAAAGTAATGCAGACTGCCGCTAGAGATGACAAGGAAGCCACTTTCCAACTGTTTACAGGGTGTCCATAATTAAAATTCCAGTTTCAAAACGCTGTTGAATGATCCTTACGTTGCCATCCATGGAGAGTGAAATGAGAAGTCAGGACAGCAGTAGATTTGTTCTGTTAATTTCATTATTCCAGCCCTCGGCCACAGTACATCACGAACAGTTTGGTGGAGGCGTTCAGTTGCCTCTCTTGCGAAACAATAGACGTCTGGCATTGCTGACAGCGGAAAGAGCGGGGCCGAGAAAGGCATCACTTGAATGCCACGGTCATCGACGTTTCCAGTTGCGATTGTGGTGACAGTGTGGTGGAGCAGCTGACGATGGCTGTCAACTTCCTCCAGTGAGTCAGTGGCTCCTTCATTTCTCAGGGCAGGTGACCCTGCCTTGTGATCGTGCAGCGCACCCCAGACTGCATTCCGAAATGTCGCTCCAGGTGTCACAGGCTGTGTGAATGAGAGAAGAATTGATATGGTACACGAATGACTGACTACTTACACACTTCAGACTACGTTATTTTACGGTTTACGGCACATACTCCAAACACTTCTATGATGGCAAGTCAGGAAACGCTTCTGTCCCTCTAGCGTATTGCAGTGCCAGCTGTTGCTGTACGGCGCTCAGCTGGCTCTGCTTCGTAACGCCAGTTGGCTGTGTTTTGCTTTGCAGCACTTAACACTATCACCCACCTCCGGCTGGCTCTGTTGCGACTCACTTCCACTCTGGCATATTTTTTGACCGAATACGGTGGACATGCTACAACGCCTTAGAAAGAGAAGCACTGCTCAGAATGACGTCAAATTTCATCAGCATACTATTCACGCAGGGGATACGTCGTGGAACAAAAAAGTTAATGAAAATTTTGCTAATAGATGTGGTGTAAGCGTCTTAACGTAAATGGGATCGACTACAAATGACACATGAATCACAATGTGCAGCTATTGTTCTGCACGCTACACATCCTGTACTGTTCAATGTATGTGACTGCACAATTTCGAGGTATTGCCACACTGGATGTGAAAAATTGATTTTTATCTGTCCTGAGTCCAAAAACACCATAAAAAGCAAAATACATCGCTTTTTAATAGTCCTGGGGCCAAAAACCGCATAAAAAGCAAAATGATATTGGTTTTGTCGTGTCGTGAGACCAGCACAAGATATGTTCCATATGCTGTCCACCGTTGTCTGCCATTAGTTGAAGTTGAGAAACAGCATGCTCCATAACAGATCTGAGTGTCTCTGAGATCACGTTCAGAATGCGGTGCGCAATGCATGCCTTCAGTCCAACTACGTTCGTAACTGGAGCACTGAACACATCTTTCAGACAACTGCGCAGACTGAAGTCACAGAAACGAAGATCAGATGATCTGACAGTCAGGCTTGAAGTAAACGACGCTAATAATCCTAGAATTTCCGAAATGGCTCTGCAGCAGCCACTTCACTGGCTGTGTAATGTGTGTAGAGCCATCGTGCATAAAAATGAACCTACCCACAGATCCACGCTGTTAAATAGATGGAATGACGCTGATGCGCGAAAGACTCTTACAGCTTTTACCAGTTGCAGTACAGGTAACAGGACCCACAGGACTCATCTCCTCGAAAAATACGACCCTAAGATAGACGATGCTGTCAGCCTACACCACACAGTTGGTTGGGTAGGACTGTTAGGGAGAAGAGACCAAACAGCGAAGTCATCGGTCTCATCGAATTAGGGAAGGACGGGGAAGGAAGTCGGCCGTGCCCTTTCAGAGCAACCATCCCGGCATTCGCCTGGAACGATTTAGGGAAATCACAGAAAACCTAAATCAGGATGGCCGGACGCGGGATTGAACCGTCGTCCTTCCGAATGCTACACCACACAGTCACCTTTGCAGGATAAAGTAGCACCAGCTGATGTGCATGTGGATTTTCTGTTGCTCATATTTTTCAATTATGTGTACTGACATGTCCTTGGAGATGGAAATGGGCTTCGCCTGTCCACAGAATGTTCCACGGTCATTTATTGTCCACTTCCATACGAGTAAGAAATTTCAGAGCGGACATCTGTCTTGCTAGCAGAACAGCAGGAAGCAACTCCTGAAAATGGGTGCCGGCTGCTGTGACCGAGCGGTTCTAGGCGCTTCTGTCCGGAAACACGCGGCTGCTACGGTCGCAGGTTCGAATCCTGTCTCGGGCATGGGTATGTGTGATGTTCTTAGGTTAATTAGGTTTCAAAAAAATGGTTCAAATGGCTCTGAGCACTATGGGACTTAACTTCTGAGGTCATCAGTCCCCTACAACTTAGAACTACTTAAATCTAAATAACCTAAGGACATCACACACACTCATGCCCGAGGCAGGATTCGAACTTGCGACCGTAGCGGTCGCGCGGTTCCAGATTGCAGTGCCTAGAACCACTCGGCCTTAGTTAGGATTACGTAGGTTTAAGTAGTTCTAAGTCTAAGGAACTTATGACCTCAGATGTTAAGTCCCATAGTGCTTAGAGCCACTTGAACCATTTGAAAATGGGTGATTTTGTATGGATGGCAATGCAGAATGTTTCGTAGGATTTTATCCACCGTGCTCGCAGGCATGTTCAACGTTCGGGTAATTACTCGCGCACAACACGCTCGACCTATCCTGCAAAGCTATAGTCACATCTTCGACAGACGTCGGATCAACTGCTTTCCTGCTTCTGTCATACTGCACTTCAAAAGAGCCTGTCTTTTCGAATTTTGTAATCATTGTCTTCAAACCCTTAGCTGAGATTGGACAATGCCTTTTTTCATATGCTTGAGTATCCGGCACTTCTGCAGGGCTACTAGCGCCTGGTCATTGTCCTCGTAAAACATCTTCACCAACCGCGAATGATCATTCATGGAGACAGTCATATTGGGCGTCTCTGACGTAGTCGCGTGCTGCGCGTCTATTGGTGCGCATATTGTGACGCCTGCAGTGCCATCTATTGGTCAAATTTTCGTTAAAATTATTTTTTGTTTAAGGTGTTTCCCCCTGTGTCAATAATAAACTGTTAAAATTTAACGTCATCCTGAGCAGTGTTTCTCCTTCTACAGCGTTTTAAACTGCAACTTTAACTATAGACACCCTGTACAAACGGATGGTGTAAATGTAGCTATTTAGATGTGTCAGTGCGCCCTTAATGTTTAATTACAGTGGGGATTATTTCGTCCATTATGCCACGAAAAATTTGATGACAGACTAGTTGGAACCAAATATTAATCACGGAGCGATCGGAAAACCGCACCGGCCGATTTTCTGCACTCTAATTATTCTCCGCAACTCACCTCGTAACCTATCACCTGCCTAGTCCACAGGCCGCTAAGACAGCGGTTTATGTGAATACGTTTTTGTAAGGATGTACATACATCCACACTTCTGTTACGTACCTTGGAATTTCAGAAGGTAGGTATTATTCTTTGACCCACAAAGAACACAAACAATTTATTAAATCCTCTAATGAAACTGATGTAATCTATGGGCCCCCGAACATGTCTAGCACACTTTAACAGATCACGTCGCATAGTAACTGTACAATAATAGTGATAGTCAGTCGCACTGGAGATCAGCTGCATCACGTTCATTGATGCATATCGTTTGAGCTGCCGCCAATCAACAACGGCAACTAGTGGCAGTTCTTGCTTGCTTGAGAAATCAAATAGATGAGTAGATGCCTAACCGTTGGTATAAGTAGACCTACATGGGACACTTCCAGCTGACAGCGACAGAAACTCCAAACTCCGGGTCGCCGAGACATACCAAATTCAACTTCGTGGCTGTATGTCATCTCATGCTACAATACTGCAGGATGTCCATTGCGAAATATTTTACTAGTACTGTTGAATATATTGACATTCGCAAATAGATTACCGTAAATACTGTCGTCTTGCAACGTCATTAACTAAACTTCTACCAGCTGCTAGTAGGTCTCTGTTTATAACAAAAAGTAAAGCCTTCCTCAACCTGAATGCTGATGTGAATACCCCAGAACTTAACCCAGTGCTGTTAGATCTGGTATGCGCTTACCTATCTTTGCCCGATGCGTGGGATTAATTGAATTTTCATATGGGATCTGCAAGTTAATGAGGACTCCGAAACACAGAACAGCTTGAAATTTTTCGCATTAACAAATCATTGTCAGACGCGAAAGAAGCGATAAATGGCAGAAAAAAATTCTGGGTTGTCTGTAGATTAAACCGCAGACTTTTCATGCTGGTTGACTGACACTCGACCACTATGCCAAAGTTTAAGGGCCTTAGTTCTCTCACTTAAGCTCTGCCTTATATGATACGTTCCCACATTTTTTTTTTTTTTTTTTACACATTGTAACTTACATTTGTATCACTCTCCTTTCCAGACATGACTCCTTCGGATTGTATGAGAAAAGAAATTAACCAATAAAAAACAATAAATCTCTGGTAGGTAAGCTTGTAATGATAAAGATGTCAAACTAAAGCATCAAAATGGGAACGAAAAACATTTTAAAAAGTTGTTCTTCAGCTCGTTCTTGTCTTCTTGAAGGCACGCCATGCAATGATACTCATTGGAGATAGGAACTTAAGTGTCCTACTTGATGAAAATGACACGAAACTGAATGAGAACAAATAAAAAATTGTACTTCTATATATATTTTACGTAAAATGAAGCCTAAGCATCTCTAAAAGTGTTTTCTGTAATAAATGTCACATTTCCTATGTAAAATGTGATGTTATATCATCAAGTAATACCGCAGATCATACGTTACAGGAGACTTTGTTCCCATATAGCAACGGGAAAAATGTCCCATACGCCAAGCGCAAAAGTTTCCTGTTCCGTCGGTAGAAAACGTGTTACATCCGGAAAAAGGACTCCTATTTGAATGATAATTTCTTCTTAACCCACTTCCAAGTATTTTGGTCTGTGCAGGTGTGGTGTAGACTATGGTCTCCTCTACTGATAAAAGACCACACAGGTAGCATGTACCATATTTTGTAACATCAAATTCGTACAACGGATGTCATTAAAATCAAGATATACATTTTTCTGTTTCTAGCCTGTTTGAAAAAGGAGAGTAATGTTCTTCTCAAGGATAATGGTGGTCACCCTGTTAACTATCATTTATAATGTTGAGAGTGGTCCAGCGGCCTTCTAAATTTACCATGTCATCTTGGAAGCTTTTGTTTCGATGCTGAGTGAGATAGAGATTATGGGCAAAGCCACAATACTGCTCACAGTTATTTGCCATTTTGAGTGCTTCTAGCAACAGACCACGTTCTATAATCTTCCTGGGTGCATTACATCTTCCTGTCTCGTGGCATCTGAGTATATGTCCTGCATTGTCGACGATGATCATTTTGGTGGTCCATATGCAATGGTGTGGGGAGGCGTAATGTTGAACAGGCGTACTGATCACAACAAGTCTTTAAACATGGTTTACTCACCACCAGTCAACGTTATTGTGACACATGTGTGTCTTTTCAGGGGGTGGACATCTCAACTGTGAAAGAGTCAACAACATGGACACAGCTTATTCCGAAGGAAATGTATTCAAACTAATGTATTTTTTCGATGAAAGCTTATAGAAAAAATATATAAAAATATCAGTTCCTTGTCATAAAGCATCATGCGTTGGAACTATATGGGATATTAACACCCACTCTCTGTGTTCATTTCACAAGAGCGCTTAACTCACAAACAAACTCAATGGTTTTGGACACAATCAAAGCGCATTCTGACAAATAAATATGAAAATAATTCTATGATTTAAGAGGGAGTTCTTTACTGGTTCTGAACACTTTGTTGTTTTTGCTTTGTATGACAAATATTACGCTATTTATTATATTGAATTTTTTATGTTTCAGTATGATAAACAGGCTAATTACTTCATAAGGGTCTATATTACACACATGGTCGTTAATTTGCCAAAAAATGCATACTGTGTCATTTCGATTGTACGTACAGAGGCAGCTGTAAATGTCAAAACTTGGTTTTCTGGAGGGAATACCTCAAATATTTACTCAAATTGTTACAATCTACTTTGTCGACAGATGATATTGCAGAAAGTTTTGAAGATAATGATTAAACTGGTATGTTCCCACTTTGTGAAAGTATAAGACGACAAAAGATTTGTGGGACATGGGACAATGGACATTATTAGTGTGTGTGTATGTGTGTGATCGCATCAGTTTACACAGTTCAGGGGAAAATATCTTTCAACATATTCAAAGGAGTATACATAAATTTTTGGCCTAGAAAAATTCTAACTCTCCACATATGACGCCGTTCTTACGCAATTCAAGTGAAGCTTGGGTAATTTTTCGGAACTACCACAGTATTCAAAAATATCTTTGAAAGTGGTGCCATTTTCACGAATTCAAAAAAAGCTTACGCAATTGTGATTGGCTGCCCAGTTTTAATGCACATTCAAATACTATGTTGTGGTTCCCTGCTTCGTTTTAATGCCACTAAAATAATTATTGCATAATGATGACGTCAATGATAAGGATATGACATTTATAAGGATATTACATCATCAATAGGAGGAATCTGATGCTACTTTCTGAGTTCTGTTTAAACAATGTGACGATACTGATAGTAGAAGTAATGGAAATGCCTGACCTCTGACTCCCAATTAACAGATACATTTAGCCTTCGTTGCTAATTTCCTGCTGTCTCGACCACAGTCAGCATGGGACTCTCATCTGGCTGGGGTTTCTGATAGCTAAATGGAAAGTTAGGAAGCAACATGGGAATTCAGCAGATCAGAAGTTCGACAGGTCCGACAGAACACTTGAACACACTATTCCACGAAAACAAATGGTAAAGCGAGGTAATCCCTTACTAGCTAATTACGATTTATTCATATACACATGCCTGTGAACTATTCTTGCAGGACTATAAGAAATGAGCAAGTAATTCCAACTTGTACGAGCGTTTTGATAATGCCTGAAGCCCCTAATAAGAGAGATAGCGCACTGAGGGATTCGACGAAATAATTAATAGGCACAAGAACTGAGGAAGTTGAAGCTCAGGGAGGGGCAGTAGAAAGTACTATTATGAAAGCACGGCTAGCTTCATTGCGGAGACTGACTGAGATAAAAACCGTTGCATTTCTATTTCATAAAGGAGGCTGCATTAAGGTAAATTCGAAACAGAACTAACCTAAACTATGAGGTCCATTGTTGCTACTAAGAGTAGTATGCATGCACAAGCACACCTATAAATTGTGGCAGCACCTTCCCTATTGAAGATCACAAACCGACTCCAACTAGGAACTGTGAATGACAGGACGAAAGGGACTGCCATCAGTTTTGTTAGTGCAGCCACTGCACCTCAGTATGTGTCTGCCTGCAGAAGGAAGCACCTATGATCAACCTAAACTGGGTGAAAGTTAAGATTTGTTTGAGCCTGTAAACCCAGCTGCGACAGTGCAGAATGTGAGGAGTTCCTGGAGTGGTGGCAATTTTACAATAGAGCAGGACAAATCAGTGTCCCTGTACTACAAGGAAGCTGTGGCAAGAAATTCAAAGTAACAGTTCGACCAGCCTTTGTGTCTGTTCACCATCTTGTGAATTATTAGGAATAATCAAATTAATGCTCAGAAAATTGCTCTACCCCCATGAGAGTAGTAAGTGCATACACTGAGCACAGTAGGCATGTTTTTATTGCACACCTTTTTTGACAAATCAATGAAATTAATTTTACTTTAAGATGAATTAATTCAATTATTTTTCTTTTAGTTTTTGATTAATTATGTTTCTCAGTGTTTTCGGGTGTTACACAGATATATTTTTCAGGTCCTACACAGATATATTTTTATCCCTTTCTCAGGCAGATGCAGATAATTTATTAATTAATATATTAACTTATTCTTTCGATAATTTTCACTTTCCTAGAATGTGTGTGGCAAGCTATTCAAAAATCTAATCGAAACATGCAATTCCTTTTGGACTGTTGATAACAAAGTCACAAAAATTTTTTGTTACCATTTTTGTTATTCTCACTTTTATCATTATGATAATTTTTATTTCCAGCTATTTCTTCACCATGAATAACTGCTAATCTACGGATTACATTTCTAACATCACTCATCCAGATACATTCAGTTGGTTTTTCTGTATATTTTTATGTTAAGAGTTCAACTTCTTCTGCATGCAAAAAATCTGAACTCAAAGTATTTGTACTAATCTTGTAAAATTTTCTTCAGACTCTTCTTTTATCACATTTCATATTTTTTTACGTTTACTTCACCTTACTTTATTTGAATTATTATTAGAATATAAAGGTACTGAATTGAATAGTATATCTGCATAATTTGATAAATTAACATTAAATTTTTATCTATATCATCCATAGCACTCTGTCTTTTAGTTAACAGATTCATTAATCCACCCGTACCTTCATTTTCCACTGATAGTTAATTTATCTCCATAAGAGTCTGCTGATAAGTTACCAATATATGTAATCATACCAAAGGTTTCAATCCAAAAACTTGTTCTTCACTATGAGTAATATATTTTAACATTCTGCCACTTATATTTTTTAACATCATCCACATTCTCTCTATTCTCATCATTAAATTTTTCTCCTTTTTTTCTCTTCTTTGTACTGAGTCATTGCAGCATCGTTTGTGACTCACTTAATGTGTTGTCACACTGTTGAATTTCACATTGTTTTAATTTTTTCACTTTAAATTTATTTACTGCAGCTGTTATTCATGATTCACTTAATATGAAGTCATACATAGCAGGGTTACCTTGAGACCATTCATAATTTTGACTTTGCTGTCCTGGTAATTCTCTGCAATGTGGAACCATTTGTTTTTCAGCTTGTATATTTTCATCAGTTGATTTAAGAACATTATAAGCTAATCCTTCACGTCCTTGTGTTACTTTCTCAGTTGCATCAGTACCATGATGATCTTCTTTTTCATATTTTCCATATTCAGTTCTTGGTTGTTTCTTTCATTTTTTAAATTCCCCTTTTAATTCTTCAGTTCCTTTTCTATTTCGTTTAGCTCTTTTAACAACCTCTGCGTCAAATTTCGAAAACATTTACTAACTATAAGAAACATTAATGAAATTAAATTATACTTTTAACACTTATGATGAAAGGTAATGCATTCAGCTCTTAGATGTATCAAGAAACTATCAACCACATGTATCTGGCACCCATTTAGTTTCCTCACTAGGCCACAAACGATTGGTATAATTTTGACCAATGTTTTCTAATTTTTCATATTCTGTTATATAATCAAGAGCTAAATTCATTTATGTGTTCAAGTAAAATACCGTCATCATGGTCTAATAAATGTGCAATGTCATCTATTAAAGGGCTTGTTTAAAATGGATAAAAAACATTAGGTTAGGATATATTTTATATGACATCAGTATTATCCTTCATTGTGTGTTCTAGTTGTATCTACTGTAAGAAATACAAATGGATCTTTCCAACATTTACTACACATTTCCTTCCATTATCGAACTTCAAATCTCCACCAACAATTTCATGGTAAATATGATTTAAATTTTTTTCATCCTGCCTAAAATTAAAAAAAAATTTAGATTATCTCTGACTAATTGTTTGGATATTTTAGAATATGTCTGAGATAAATAAAAACAATGTACACCTTTATGTCTACATGTAGTAAAATATTCGCTAACTACACTTCAATTTTCAAGAATTAAATCATCAAATACTACAAGATAATTACCTTGGAATTGATCTAGTGCTACAGTTTTATGATTATTCTCAGTAAACTTGGTAATTTCTCATTATTTTTATCTTCAACTCTTTTTGTAAATTCTTTAAGTTTCTGCTTATCTACACTTTTTGAATAAACGTAAAAGTGATTTATTTTATTCCACTTTAACAATTCTGTAGTTAGAATATAACTGTCAATAATTAATGTTGTTTGCCACCATCCACTTGCTCCTATTATTGCTCACCAAATAGAATTTGTAAAAAAGTTACCATGTCTATTTTTTGATTTCTTCTCTGGAATTCTAATTTTAGTATCACAGTCAGATTTAATTTAGTTAAATAAATTTTTATTATTATTAAATTAGTCACTTATTCAATTGAGTGATAAGTCACCTGTTCTCAAAAAATTATTGACTGTACCTATATAAGAAAGTTATGGCAGTGTTGCACTAGTCGGTTTTTATACACCTTTTGTAACTTCATATATTACATCCAAAAATATTAAATTGTTCTGTGATGGAGAAAAAACACCAAATATTCACACTGAAGCAGAAAAAAATTTGAACAGGATTATTATTGAGAGTGATGAGAAACTATATATGGATTGTTGGGGCCACATGTAGTAAGCGTTGCTTCACGCAGTGGAGAATGACAAAACACAGGCATGACCAAGGCGTTGCAAAGTAGGCAGGCACAGATAGCCTTGGTGGCAGTAGCAGTCTACCAACAGGCTGACGTAAGGATGCACACAGACCGAGCGAAGCCTGGAGAGTGCTGAGTAAGGGGAAGTGAGGCCAGCGTGCTAAGTTACGCTGCAATATACTGTGGGAGTAATAACAAAAAGCTGCCACCGAGGGTAAGAAACATCCTCCCGCCAGATATAAATAGTGGAGCACAGGTAGCAACAGACAGAAGCCGTTAGGAAGCAGTTCGGATCTGAGGACGCACGTGGTCCATGTCCGAATGTTCAATCTCCATAAGTGATGGTTCTGGAAGTCTGTTCCAGCTCGCAGGAGTCATCTGTTCACCGCCAGATGTTAACTTCAGCTCTGGAGATCGGCCCGAGTTCAGTCGGCACCATGGCTGACTAACTACAGCAAGAACTTCCAGCAGGACTGGCCGCAGCGCGGTCTTGTTCACAGATGCTGCCGGGGACTGACACCCGGACCTCACGGCAACCTGGTCCCACTGCGCGTGGTCCGTCCATGACGGGACCTCGCGGACATCATGACTGACGGCCTCCCAACCGCCTGTGCAGCACGCGTCAGCAGCTGACCTCACGGCGATGCTGCTCCGTGGGCATGCCTGTACTGTGGCGCCGAGTTCATCTCAACCACAGGGCATCTTGGCTTCAGCGGAGCACTGGTGGCCTGAGGCTTCCGAGGTCGATCAGCGGTGCACATTTCACGCATTGTTGGAGAATCTACACAGCAGAAGCCAGGGAGAGGAAAAAGAGAGTGAAGAGGGGTTGGTTGAATGCAGATGGGAAGTTGCTGAAAACAAATTTTGGAACAGCGGATAGAGACGATATTCAGGGTTTGAACAATTCTTTAACAGTTATTTGGGACAGGGAGGAAAGCATAGGGAAGTTAGTGGATATACACACAAGAAAGATATGGGGATTAGGTACAGAGTTGTTGAATGTGACATGTGTGGTGTGTGGGATGGCTACAGGGTTATGAGCATATATAGAACAAACACAGAAATTATTGAATACGGATCTGGAACAGGTACAAACACAATTGGATATAGTGGAAAGGAAGCTGGAAATGGCTAAATTGCTGTGGAACTGGTTAACAGCATTGGTGACGCACGAGTGAGGATGGATGAATTGCAAGAGGCAATACATCACACATTGCACCGGCAGTTGAGTGTGATGTTGATGTCACCAGAAAAATTCAGACGAAGTCTGAAGCAGGCAGAGGAAGAGTTTCCAGAAGGGGTAGAGTACGTAGTGCCGACAATTGAAGCAAGTGTGTCACTTTTTTATCATATGTCTAGGATTACAGTAACAATGGATCTAGTTAAGATGTATATAGAGATTAGATTTCCAGTAACTAGTGAGGGGAGACAGTATCACTGTTACACAGTGCATCCTTATCCGGTCAGATGGGAGTGCATGGGGAAGGCCGTACAGTTCAGGACACAGGAGGTTTTATTAATTTCTAAGGAGGAGGATACTCATGCCACTATGTCGAGTTTAGAGTTGAGTAGATGTCTAATGGAGTCAGTTTCCATTTGCCCATCACTGGTTGTTTTCACGGGCAAGGGGTCGTGTGAGATCCAGTTATTTAGGGCAGAAGCAGAAGCTTCGGAGTGTCAGAAAATAATAGTGAAGCCTACGCCACATTTTCAGCAAGTTGGAAGGCATTGGTTGTATTCAGTATTCGCTACGGAGAGGATATCAGCCAAGTGTTATGACAATGGGAATTGGACAGCAACCACGGAGATGGAATTATGGGACAGTGGTTTGCTAATCAACGGGACAAATTGTGAAATAGCAGGGGATTGTTTCAGCTTACCAGTGACAGTCACCAAGGTTACAGATACTCATCTGATGTTGTACTGGCCAGATGCGTCATTCAGCATCACTCCAGGAGAAAATTTGATATATATTAACAACACCTTGGATGCTACCTTATTGCAAACAATAGATAAACTAGTAGATTCGGAGAAAGGTCATATTTCAATGTAGCAATTATTAAGGCATGTGGAGGAGTACGATACCAGGCGGAAACGTAGCATAGTAACCATTGGTTTTTCAACCAGTAGTATTGCCGTGTTGATTGTATTTATCAGTGTGGTATATGTCTTATTAAAACAGAGAATTCAGCATGTTAATGCAAGACCGCTCCATGAGATTCCTGTAGAATGGATTACCAGTAGGGCATGAGTCAGGGCAACCTGGATGTATACAGGGAAGAAGTAGAATATAGGATAGAACTAGAGTTATCGTACAGGGTAAATTCGGGGACAAATTTAATTTTTAGGAGGAGGCAGTGTTGCGGCCACTTGTAGTAAGTGTTGCTTCACACAGTGGAGAATGGCAAAACAGAGGCCCGCTGGCGACTGAGGCTTTTCGAAGTAGGCAGGCACAAATAGCCTTGCTGACAGCAGCAGTCTACCAACAGGCTGACGTAAGGACGCTCAGAGACCGAGCACTGAGCGAAGCCTGGAGAGTGCTGATTAAGGGGCAGTGAGGCCAGCAAGCTACCACCGAGGGTAAAAAATGTCCTCCTGCCGGATATAAATAGTGGAGCGCAGGCAGCAACAGACAGAAGCCATTACGAAGCAGTTCGGATCTGAGGACGGATGTGGTCCATGTCCGAATGTTCAGTCTTCATAGATGACGAATCCGGAATTCTGTTCCAGCTCACAGGAGTCATCCATTCACCGCCAGATGTCAACTTCAGCTCTGGAGGTTGGCCCGAGTTCGGTCGGCACCATCGCTGACTAACTACAGCGAGAACTTCCAGCAGGACCCCGCATCGTGGTCTTGGTCACAGGTGCCGCTGGGTACTGATGCCTGGACTTCACGGCAACATGGCACATGGTCTGTCCGTGACGGGACCTCGTAGATGTCGCAACTGAGGGCTTCCCAGCTGCCGGTGCAGGAGGTGTCGGCAGCTGACCTCACGACTCCATGGTCGTGCTCGTACTGGGGTGCTGAGTTCATCTCAACCACATGGCATCCTGGCTTCAGCGGAGCACTGGTGGCCTTAGGCTCCCGAGTGCGATCAGTGGTGCACATTGTGCGCATTTGTCAGAGAATCTGCATAGCAGCAGCCAGGCGGAGGGATTTGCAGAGCTGGGCAGGGACAACGAGGGAGAAATTGTAAAGAAAGTCCAATAAATAATTGTAAAACTCCACGGTGTCTCAGTCTTTGGCGCAGCCAATGTGTCTGCTGGTAACAAGTGGTGCAGAAGCTGTAACAGGATATAAAAGATGGTATTGGAACTTTGCTTGTACTTGGTGGTCAAACTGTTGAAACTAGTAAGAAACTATTGTAATAATGTTCCTAAAATAATTCCACTTGAGTTCATTAATGTTAATTTTAATTTAGCTCATGGAATGTTTGCACTCTGAACATTTTCATTGAGGCCAAAACCAATGTTGTAGAATGCATTGCTAAATTCTTTTTCCACCCTTAAAACTTTGCAGCAAAACTTAAAACTGTGTGAATTGCATATACAGAAAGTATGGTTCACACTGGCAGCAGTACAGTGATTTGACTCCCCTGCAGAACTTCAGCCAAATTTTGTATTTTGTCACACATACTGTCTGAATTCTGAAAGTTACCTCTCAGCTAATAGGTTCTCTACATTCCCTAAGTTATTCTCATTATTCTTTTTCTTATTGTGCTAAATGGATATGCCCCAAGCATTGAGGTTAGTTTTCAGATTTTTGCTTTTCATCACACTGAGGTCTATTTCTTCGTAAGCTATTTGCCTAAATACTGAGTACTTGTGTTTAAAGAATCTGGTGTAAGTTCAGGTGCTGTCATTTTCACCTACATTTTCTGTAGAAGTTGCTGTCATACGTGAAACCCAATCAGCAAGTGTTCGGTTTTGTAATATATGTCTTCCAACTTGGCAGAAAACCAAGGATACTTATTTAACGTCCGCACCTACAAACACTTAAATTCTTCTGCACTCTTGCGTGACCTTTATATGTATTGCAGTTACATGACCTTGACTTAAAATCTATCATTTTCAAACCAGCACTTCTTTTTTATTGTTTGCTATAATATGATGTTATCCAATGCCACTGTGCTTCCTGTTGTTGTATGTTCCATAATATAAATCTGACATTAATTCATTAATTTCACTAACAAAAGTGCTGATGATAGTATGTGAGGGGAAATTATGTGGGACGATGTTAAATAAAATCTATAATACAAGTGTAAATTTCCTATCCTGTCATATATTTTAAGTACTTAGTTTTATTTTATCACAATGCCAAATTCTATACAATTGTAAGATGATCACTGGATGAATAAATACAACATTGCAACCATATGATCAGTTTTCAGTATTAAAAAAATAATTTCATGTGGATATATCCACCATGCAGACAAAATTGGAAGCAACGGAAATGCAGACTTACCTATCATCATCACCAAGGGACAACACACTGATATTAACAAAGGTTCCACTGTACCTCAGGACACCTTGATTGCTATCCAGCAACAGCCTGGAGTATGGAGGGAAAAGGAGTTGCTGTTGGAAGTGAGAGCATATTGTCTAATAATGTAAAGCTCTACTAATTTATTTTCCAATGAAAAAAATTCCAGTGCTGCACCTGTACTAGAATCATAATGCATTCCCTTAACTTGAGACATGTATGTGTAAACTTCGTAGTGTCTGAATTTTCAAACCTGTAACTTTCCACAGCATTGTCACGTACCTCAACAAATTGGTATTTTTCACGTCTTAACAGGATCATTGACTGTAGCAAATCAGGGATGTTTAAGTTGAAAATGCTTTCCTTCTGTGTTGTTTACAAGGATGATCCATTAATGTATCACATTCTCTCAGAATGAAACAAATAACCCTTCCTCTACCTCCTCCCTCCTCCCCACCCCGCCAACCTATTTTATCTAAATTAATTTAGTTCAGTTCTCATAGAAGCTACCACCCCATTTAACACTGATCCAAATAAAAATATTATCCTCTATTACAGTTTTTTATGCAAAACAAGATCAGAGAGCCATTACATTACTCACTATTACTCATTTGCATCCACAAGGGCTCTTTCTCACAACAATGTAATACCACATGTCTATATTTATGTAGTTTTATAATGTACTCTAAGTTTTGTTTGTGTTGTCAGAGGATTCATAATATAATAGTTCATTTCAATATAAATAAGTTACCATGAGAATAGCGAGCTGAAGTTTCAGTGTTGACAGATTCTCCATGAAAAGTAGCAAGGTGGACTGCTCTTTCTTGTCACCTACATATAACTAAACTGAATTATTGAAAAACTGTGTGCATGTGTTTCTTTCTTGTATATATTCCCTCAGGAGATCACTTGTTAGATGATGTTTTGTTTCCTCTCACCTCACACTTTCACATCCCTCGTGAACTTGCCTCTTTTTGTTCCAATTGTCCTGTCTCAGGCAAAATCATTCACTCTGCAGCTGAGTGTGAGCTGCTTTTCAAACATTAATGGAAGACTGAAGTATCCTTACTGGTGAGGGCACTGCTCTAGATAATCAGGTACCTGCATTCAACTCCTGGCCAGTTCACAACTGTGATCTTCCATTAATGTTTCAAATAAAAATCTAACAATGGAAAGTCAATAATACTATGAAAAGGAGATACTGATACTCTTTGTAAAGATACGTTCTGGTACATAAAAGCTTTTAGCCAGTGACCTTTTCAGAAAGGAGAAATGCACACACATTCACATAAGGTAGAACACCTCATACACACAAGTATGCCATACTGCAACAGAAATGTGTTGAGCAGAAACAATGGTTCAGAGCAGGGTGGGGAAGGTGGAGGAACAGTGGGATATCAGTGAGGATTCAGGAATCGGCCCTTCTGGTGGGGCATGCAGGAACTAGAGAGGGCACAGGATAGGGCTGACAGATGCAGCATCAGGAGGCTGTGGGGCAGGGAGAAGATGGGGAACAGAAAGAAGAGAAGCAGAGAAGAAAAAAAGACCAATGGATCAATGACTGAGAACAGCATATAGTGTGGGTGAGGGGAGATGAATTGTGAGATGACAGGTCAGAAGCGGCTGGAAACAGTTAGGTGGAAGATGTGGGGCCAGCAGGTTAGCTTAAGTTGAGGATGGGATGATTTTGGAAGAGGAGAATTTGTTGTAAGGTTGACTCCCATTTGTGCAGTTTAGAAAAGCTGGTGGTGAAGGGGATGATGTAGATGGCCTGGGTTGTAAATCACCTATTGAAATCAAACATGTTATGTAAGCCTCATATTGTGCCACAAGGTGGTACACTTTGTTCTTGGCCACAGTTTTGTGGTGGCCACTCATCCTCACTGACAGCTGGTTGATAGTCATACCAATATAAAAATCTGAGCAATTACTGCAGCAGAGCTGGTATATAACACAGCTGCTTTCAAAGGAGGCCTGGTCTCTTTGATGGGGTAGGATAAGCCTGTGACAGGACTGGAAATAGAAAGTGTTGGCCGAGTGGATTGGGCAGGTCATGCACATCGGTCTTCCACAGGTGAGGGGTTGTTATTGGGAGTGGCATAGGGATGCTCTTGGATACACAATGTATCTTGGGAAAACTATTTACTTCCCCATGGTAAGGACTCACCTGCTTTACAAATGTGTGTGTATGATGACTGTGGTATGAATAAAAGATTATTTCATAACAGTATGCTGTAAGGATATCGACCAGCCAGAAGTTGACACCAGATGGCAATAAAAGCTCCACAGGTTCCAAATGGAATTTTATGGAAAATCAATACTCACAGGAAAACCCTTTACCTACCTCATAAATGCAAGGTACCCCTCTCATGCAAAGAATCTTTTAGCTTTGTTCCCTAACAGTTTAATAGTAATTAAAAATCTAGTTCATTATAACAGTTTAGAGTTCCCAAGACTTGTGTGAACATACCAGCTGAAGGCACATGAAGATGGAAATTATTCTAAAAGTTTTCACATATCGCCATGAGACTTTCACATATTATAAACTGTTTGCTGCATGAGGTCCAATATTTTAATTTTGAAATGGCTAAATTTCAACTCACCACACAGAGGAGATACTGAGTTGCACAGGCACAACAAACAGACTGCTATACATCTGAGCACTTTTGGCAAAAAGGCTTTGTTCATGATCAGACACAGTGCTCATTTGTGAGAGACCTGTGATTGCATTAAGATGTGTCTGTGGGTGTGTGTATTTTTTAGGTCAGAAGAAGGTGCTTTGGCCAAAAACTCACATGTATAGCAGTATTTTTGATATGCCTATCTGGGACTCAACAGCTCATCTATGCGGTATCATCAATCTATCCTTTTCTTAATATAACTGGTATTCCATCCTGAATTATCCAGTGTTCAATTTTAATTTTGAGAGTCCTTTTGCACTGCAGTGCATTTTTGATTAAGCAGAAAGAATACTTGTGATGAAATCATCTTGGGTGTTCAGTGTAGAATTACAGATTAAGAACTACGTACAGGATATACATCATGAGATGGCACTGACAGTTGTCAACACTAGTTCACAACTCAGGCAGCCACGGGTACTGAGAAGGATATAGGCAGCACTTTATAAAACAGTCGGATTTTTGTGATGGGTGAGAGCTGGGACCATGTAGTGTGTACTTTTACTGAGAAGCAATACAGCACCATTTGCAAGGTGTATATAACTACGTAACATTGCTAGGATGACCATTTCATTAACAATTACTTATCAAGTCATGAGCTTTTAGTGGTACCCCTTTATATTTCCAATGAGTAATTTTAATTGTGTAAAATTGGCAAGGTAATCAATAAGAAACAAATTCTGCAAGGATATACTTTTATTGACTCAGTAAAATTCTTATAATTATCACAGACATCTGAATAAAGCAAATGTGGGAATAAGTTGTAAGTGACCTACTGTCAGATATGTGTTGTTCAAAATAGTCAGTCAACTGGCTTTCAATGCTTACTAAATGAAATATTAAACTCTGAAGACTTCAAGAATACAAAAACGTTTTTCCCACTGCATCCAAAATTTAAATCTTTCTCAAAAGCTTTGAAAAAATAAGACAATTTGGTATGATTATTGTTTCAGGGGGCCAAACACAGATAATAGCATGGCTGCAACATATTACAACACTCATGGCTAAAATACTGAAAAACAGTATTTGCTTAGCTTAATGTATCAGGTAAACTCAAAAAGTAAAAAAAAAAAGAATCTACTGAGTACATTGAAGTATGCCCTACATTGGGTGTCAAAATGTAGTAAATTAGGATAGGGATATGACATCACATGGGCATTATGTAAATCAAATCAAATTCCTGAACACCATAAATTTAGTAAATTGGGAATAGGATCTGCAAATACCATTGATTAAAACATGAGATGTTAGTTATTACATTAACATTCATTCATATGCACTGAAACACATATGCTACAAGCTATCAGCTCTCACAGGGCTCAGAGTAGATACATACTTTTTGTTCCATACATATACATATACAGTGAGAACCTCACAGATGTGGACTACTGCAGAGAAAAAACACATAGATGATTTCTTATGGACTGTCACAACAGCCTCAATAAATCTGAAGGAGAATATTATTCCACATGCTGTATTTAAAATTGCATTGAGGAATAGTGCAACTCCTGTAAATGTACTTCAGTTTAACAGTATCACCTCTTCAGTGGAAAGAAAATAACCAGCAACAGCAATGTTAATAATTTAATAGTGCAAAGCTATTTCCTGGGTGGTTACACCAACTTGGAAAAAAATTTCCTGAGAATTTCAGGTGCAAGGAGGATGATTGCATCAATACACTGCTGACAAAGTAATGGTAAGAGGAGAAGATGGGGTAGGGGAGGCAGTGGCAGAATGCTACAATAATGTCTTTTCCTATCTCTCAACTGCACTATATACCAGCCACAAGCAGTAGTTTAACTAAGTTTTAAACATCACTAATTTATATGGGATACTATTCATATAAGTAACACACTTTCAGATATTAGGTAACTGGAAATTTGCAATTTATAAAATTCAATTTCAATGCTACATTAAAATGGAGAACTCCTTGGGATTTTATAACATTCCTGAAATTTCCGGAGTTTTTCCTGGTAAAATCTACGTAGGTACTCCACAAGCCACCATAGGATCCACGGCAGAGGGTACCCTGCACCAATACTTGTCATTTCCTTTCCTGTTCCACACTTACTTCTTAGCAGTTTAATTAAAACATTTAAAATGTGGAAACAAATATAATTATTGGAAGACTCTGAGGCAGCATATCTCCAGAGAGCACCCACAGCAGTTGAACAAAATCGTACTTCATGTTACAAATAATGAACCTTCATGTTCCTATCAGTGCTAAATATGTGACAAGAGTTTTACTTGGAAAAGAAATTTAGAACTCCACCAACTGAGGTGTACAAGCTTGTGAAGACATTAATACGGGTTAGAGATGTTGCTATATTTGAAGAATCACTGCAAACAGCACTCCAGAAGCTCTATAGTGATACACATACATCCAAATTCAGTTATTATTTGAAGACCTACTATGAAAAAAATGCTAACTGTTGGGCATAATGAAGCAGCAGAAGAGGTTGAAGTGTATTATATACACATCTGAAGCAGAGTCAAAAATGTGTTGGATTGATTGTTTCCAAGCCCCACCATCAATGAAGTGTGAAATCTGAAGATCTGAAGTTCTCTAGTGAATGTCAATTTTTGAAGTGGAAAGAGAAATTGAACATACTGCACAATCCTGATTCATCAAACACCACGGCATTGTAAGTTAGTTGATGATTGCTCAACCTGTAAGTATGTTTGCCATCATTCAAGTCAGGTTCTCTCCAAAGTTGAAGATATGAGACACCTCAAAAAGGCAGGCAGTAAAATTGATGGAAAGTGCCCTGCAGAGATGAAAGTCCTCTATAAGGAAAAAAAGTGCCTTGTTAATTTTGTGTCCACTCATGCTGGATATGATCTAGACCTAAGTCATTTGAATGTGACACCACAAGAGCATAGTTGCAGACATTGCTGTTTGAATCCTGTTTCCCATTGTTCATGGCAAAATTTAATCAACAGTGCAGGATTCCAATTCAGAGAGAGTATATCTCGCAACATTGCAGGACTTGCATAACACTAGAGCTTCTTATAATTTGGCTTCAAAGTCAGTCAGACATCAACACGATGCCATCAGAGTAGAAGCTTGGGTACAAGAAGTTCAGGAAAGTGATAATGCGTGTGTATTATTTTATAAGCCTCAAGAAATAATCACTAACCAGCATGCAAAATTGAGAAGTGAGGATTTCATGTTGGTAATAATGAACACTGCACAAGATGAATTATTGGCAAAATATGGAAATGATTATATTTGTGTTGATGGGACTGGTGGTCTAAATGCCTATGATTTTGAACTTACCACAATACTAGTACTGGATGATAAGAGACAAGAATATCCATGCGCTTTCCTCATTTCTAACAGAGATGACAGTGATGTATTAAATATATTTTTCAACTATATAAAGTCTCAGGTTGGACAGATTTGCCCCAATGTATTTATGTCAGATCTGGCAGAATCCTACAGTATCACTTGGAATGGAGCAATTGGGTCTTCTACAAAGAGACTTGAATGGCACCTGGCATGTGAATAGAGCATGGACGAACAACATTAACAGTAAAGTTCTACATAAGGACCAGAGAACTGAGGTGTACAAGCTTGTGAAGACATTAATACAGGTAAGAGATGTTGCTATATTTGAAGAATCACTGCAAAAAGCACTCCAGAAGCTCTATAGTGATACAGATACATCCAAATTCAGTTATTATTTGAGGACCTACTTTGAAAAATATGTTAACTGTTGGGCATATTGTCACATGCAAGCTGGACTCAATACAAACATGCACCTGGAGAGTATGCACAAGGCTTTAAAATATGTACATGCTAATGCAAAGCAAGTGAAAAGACTGGACAAAGGTATATCTGCACTGATGTCATTTGTAACCACAAAGCTGTTTGATGGGCTTACTGTTATCATGAGAGGAAAGGTAACTATTACAATAAAATACATTTGTGCTAGGCACAAGTCTGTTTTAATGGATGACTTCATTACTAAGGTAGACAGTGGTTGGGAAGTACCTTCTTCAAAATCAAACGATATCTTCCTTGTGAAGGACAATGACATTCACTGCAAGTGTAAATTAGTATGCAGTAAATGCGAAGTGCACATTCATCAGTATTCTTGCACATGCATTGATTATAATATTAAATTAAATGTATGTAAGTACATTCATATTGTTTGCCAAACAGAAAAGAAGAGCAGAGGTGAGATTCCATGGCAAAATCATGTACTGTCAGATGCACTTGTTGTTGATGCTGAAGATTTGTCTGCGACTGATGAGAGGGAAGCAAGTTGGGCACAAGTAAGCACAAATACTAGCTGCAACAACCCAGAAGCATTGTCAGATGAAAAGAAGAAGACTGTCTCAATGTTTCCAGAAGTCATTGCTGGCATGTCAACTGCTAAAGTTAAGCTAGCCAAAAATTGGCGATGACGTTGAAGGTAAATGTAGGTGCTGTTAGAACCCATCATCAGCCCTTTCATCAGCACAGAAAGGAGTTGCAAGAGGAAACTTGTGCCACAGAGGAGGCTGTTTTCGACAAAGAAGAGGAAATCACTACACCACATACCTATGACTGTTCCTGATGAAGAAAAAAGCCATAGATATTGAAAACACTTCTTGGTGAAGGTTTGTACCACTAATTAGCAACCATTTCATGGCAATATTTTACAAAAGGCGTTCAAAAAGTTTAGCGCAGATGTGTCTAATTTTTTTATTTTTTGCAGGAGGAGAATGAAATTTTTTTTTAACATACTTGGAACATTTAGCTATACAGTGAGCCTATTCAATGTAGCCTTCATCAGCTGTGACGTATCTGACCCAATGTTCTTTCCATGATGTAAATGCACTTTTGTAAAATTCTGGGGATTGAATTTTACACCAATGCTTGACACAAGAAATAAGGTCTTTCTCACTATCAAATGTTTTACCGTGCAGGTGGGTCTTCAGATGACCAAAGAAGTAAAAATAAGACAGAGCCAAGTCCGGATTGTAGGGAGGATGAGGAACAATTTTCCAACCCATTTTCCTGACTTTCTCCTGCGTCATATGGGCTTTATGGGGTTTGGCATTGTCATGGTGTAGTCTGATGAGCTGACCCTGAAGCTGTGGTCTGTTGGTCTTGGTGGCATGTTGCAGCTTGTCAAATGACCAACAGTAACCATCCTGGTTAATGGTGGAGCCAGGTTCCAAAAAGTCAATGAAAATGACACCACACTGATCCCAGAAGAAGGAGGCCATCACATTCCGGTCTGCTGTTCGTGAAAGTCTTGGTTTCTTCTTCTGAGGGGAATACAGATGATGCCACTCCATGGATAGGGTTTTGCTCTCAGGTCCAGACAAAAACAAGCATGTTTCATCCTGGGTAATGACACCGTCAAAACACTGTTTCCACTCTTCAGTAAAGGTCTTCATGAGACCTTGCACACATTCTTCCTCACAGTTTTCATTTCTCTTGTCAGTAATCTAGGCACCCAACATGCACAGATTTTTCTGTACCCTAGTGACTGTAGCAGTGATACTGCACTACCCAATGACAAATGATTCATTTCAGCAAGCAATCGTGTCATCACACGTATGTCATTTTTGATAATTTGATCAATGTTCTGCTTATTCACATCACTCACTGCCGTTGATGGTCTACCGGATCATGGATTGTCCAGTAGAGAGAAATCATCTTCTTTAAATCTCTGCAACCACCACTGGATACTGCTGCAACCCACTGTGTCCTCCCTATATACAGGGTGCAACTTCCTGTTAATCAATGTGGCAGAGTCATCGCTGGTCTTGAAGAGGCACTCTATCACCAACCATTGTCGCAACCTGAAATCTACTTCACGGTCCATTATGGCTCAACTGTAAATAAAAGAAAATACTTCTATATAACAACTCATAGCTGAAAGTTCCAAGTAAGTTCATAAAAAATTTCATTCTCCTCCCGCACAAAATAAAAAAATTATAGACAACTGTGCAAAACTTTTTGAACGCCCTTTGTAATACCTGAAATGCTCATGTGCCTCCATTCTGGTGCAGTAAGATCTACACCAGTATATATGTACATTGTCTTCCAAGTAGCCATTAACATTCTCTTAAAGTTTGATTTATAATTTATTTTTAGTGCTCAACAATGATGCTGATGGCACCATTTCGATGTCTGACTGACTTTGAAGCCAAATTATAAGAAGCTACAATGTTGTGCAGGTCTTTCAATGTTGTGAGATGTACACCATCTGAATTTGAGTCCTGCACTGTTGCTCGAATTTTGTCAAGAACAATAGGAAAGGGGATTCCCACAGCAATGTCTGCAGCTATGCTCTCACATTCTTGTGGTGTCGGATTCAAATGACTTAAGTCTAGATCATGTCCAACATAAGTTGACACAAAATTAACAAGGTATCTCTGCAGGGCACTTTCCATCAATTTTGTTACTGCCTACCATTTTTAAGTGTCTCTTCCCTTCATCTTTGGAGACAAACTGAGCTGAATGATGTTAAACATACTTACAGGGTGAGTAATCATCAACAAACTTAATGCCACAGTGTTTCATGAATCTGGATTGTGTAGTGTGTTCAATTTCTTCTTTCCACTCCAAAAATTCACCTTCACTAGAGAACGCCAGATCTCCAGATTTCACACGTATTTGATGAGCGGCTTGGAAATGTTCACTCCAACACTTTTTTGACCCAGCTTCAAATGTGCACATCATACACATCAACCTCCTCTGCTGCTTCATTATGCCATGACTGTCTTGTGGTGTTGGTGGTGTTTTAAACTTCTTTTCAGAGTAAAACTCTTGTCTCATATGTAGCACTGATAGGAACATGAAGGTTCATTATTTGTAACATGAGATACAATTTCGTTCAACTGGTGTGGGTGCACTCTGGAAATATGCCACCTCAGATTCCTCCAATAACTGTATTCGTTTCAGCAAGTTTCACACTTAAAAGCACTCATTTTAAATGTTTTAATTACACAAACTGCTAAGAAGTACTGCTAGTGTAAGGAACCGTAGTAAAACACATGGACTACAAAAAAGCAGGGAACAAGTATATTCTCACTCTAAAAAAAGTGATGAACATATAGATGCACTACAGAGATCATATTGATGTGCTACACGGGATGATGACGGAAGATCATATCGATGTGGTACATGAGACGACGATCAAAGATCATATCGATATGCTACACGGCATGGACAAAGACTTTACACACGCACTTGGTTGGTGTGGAGGGGGTAAATGGGCAGGACCTGGGCAATTTCCAGGGTAGTCGCTAACATTTCCTCTCAAAATGAACTTAATGTAAACAGTTGTAATGTCATGCTCATCCCACACAGTTTGGTGTTATGAAGTATTTCATGGTCTTCTTCCTAAAGCCTTTGGCACGTTTTGATGTTGATCTGTTCTTATCAGTCAAAATTACAAAAATTTAATGAAAGTCTAAAACAATGAAAAATTCCCAGGTTGTTAGAAAAATCCTGCGTTTTTCCCAGTTTTCTCCCAGATAAAAAATTCCTGGGTTTTTCCTGGATCTTCTGGTTTTCCTGGAGCATATACACCCTGTATTTGTATGTTGTCAGGCACTTTTTACATCAAAAAATACAATACAACCTTCAGACACTGCAAGTTGTTTGTTTAATACGTATTTGTGCCAGACCTCTTTATTGTTAAGCAGCCCTCTGAATTATGCGTGAAACAGTCTTGCAAGCATCAGTCGTAAATGTTTATGTGGTTTTACCAGTTAGCCCCAGTACAAATAAGGCACTTGAACTACTAAAAGCCAAATACAACATGTAAAGAAAACCTACATATCTCAAAGGGGAAGGTATTGAGGGAGATATGGCTAATACTCAAAACTATGCACTGGAGTAGCATCTAAAGTTAACCTTAAACAAAATTTTAATTGGATATAAAATATAAAATGCAGATTCCTCTTCCTCAAGCTCCTTGTATAATGTGTGAAATTCCCCCTTCTCTACCGTGTAATAAGATTTAGTGAAACACACACACTTTGTGTGTTTTGTTTTGCATTTATGTCTCTCTTCTCTAATATAAAAGCTATTCCTGCAAACTGCAAACAATTTGATCCCAATAAATGTCATTTTTGTGCAAATATGGACTCCAGCATCCACACATATCATCTACTGCATTGTTTATAGGCACTTTGTGTGTAAAAACAGTTGAAAATAATCTTGTTAAGATTGCAGCCCCACGAAAAGAACAGTTGAGGACTTGAACTGACATTATGTGCCATGACATGATGGTGTCATGATGTACAGTGTGATTGGCCTTCAATGTTAAAATTATTATGAATGTCATCTTCAGTATAAGACATAAAGTAGTTTACTAACCAATTTATACTAAGGAATACAGAATCTTCCAAAAAATTTGTTAACAACAAGAGAATATTTTTATTACATTTTGAAAAATGTGAAGTTATTTTTAGTTTTTAACATTGAGTTACCATTACTATAACTTCATTAAATCCCATCACCAGTGCACCAGGTGTATTTTCTTCTTTGCAAATATACAGCATATTATGCTGAGTTATAAATCCTATAACACAATCCTGCTGAGGTGGACAAGTTTGTTTGTCAAGTTTGTGTGGTAAACCACTTCTTTCTGATAGCTGATAGACTAATGATCTGACAGTGGGATGTTTCTTTGCTGACTAAAACTTTTGCTCTACTTTGAATTCTGGTATGCTACCAGCTGATCTTTTTTTCTGCAGGGAATACATTTTTAAATTTCCCATCTGATTTGTCAACTCTGTAGTCTGAATTATTCTTAGCTTTACAAATGTATCTTCCCAATATTCCTTTGGATACGTTAGACTCCTTATAGGCATTTCAGAAGATCAAATGGCTGAAACTACCATGTACACTGATTTTATATCCAACTGCTATCTATCAGTCTTTCTAATGTAAGTTCAAACCATCCGAAAAAGGAAGAAAAAAGAGAAATACGTAGTTTGAAATATATTTGCATCAAAAAATAAAGAGGCAGAAGTGGACAAGAAGGCACATAGCTGAGGACACAAAAGCCATAACCACTTATACTGTGTTGATAAATGTAATACATATTGTAAATAAGATTTCATTAGTTTTGAGTTATGAAAAGAAGTAGAGTAGGCCATATCGGAAAAACAGTGCATTCAGTATTCCCAAAAACCAAACTTTTTTATTCTTGTTATTATGACATGCCTTATCATTTTAGTTTCACATTATTATAATATTCCATATCCAATTTGATGTACGGCAGTGGTATTTAGATTGTAAGTAACCACCATAATTTACTGTTGCCCTTAAAGATATAAAAGAAAGTTCCATTTCCGTAAGTAGGCTGTATGGGGTACAGTTACCATAGTTACAAAAGATATTCTGTATGGACCTGAATTAAAATTTAGAACTTTCTAAATATTCCAGGTAAAATATTTTGTTTAAATTTGAATATACTGCATTTTTGTATCAAACAAAATTGTTTCTCTTACGTAAATTGAAAGTGGAGGTGGGAGAAAGGAGAGAAAAGGGAAAGAACTATTGATGTCAGCTGCATTGGGACTGTACACCAAACCAAACCAGCGGTGATGAGTGAAAATGTGTGCTAGACTGGGATTCGAACCTAGGATTTCCTACTTACTAGGCAATTGCGTTAATCACTGTGCCACTCGGACACAGTGTTTATTGCAGCTGCATAGTCTATCTCAGTGATGCTAGATTGGAATATGGGTTGGCCAAGTGGTGTACCAAAACAGTCCAGACAATTGCGATAACCATTATGTCCAGGTGGCACAGTAGGTAACACAGCTGCCAAGTAAGCAAGAGATTCCAGGTTCAAATCCCAGTCCAACACACATTTTCATTCATTGCCATTGATTTGGCATACAGTCCTGATGGAGCTGACATCAACAGTTCTGTCCCTTTCCTTTGCTTTCTCCCCCTCCACCTTCAGTTTACAAAATATGTGTCACAGCTGCGGGTTCCTCATGGTGTCTGTTCTTTTCAGCATGGTTGAAAGAGAAGACAGCATGCACTGATATAAATTTCGTTTCTGGTGAAGTTAACAATGTTTTTGGAATGCAATGAAAACTATTTATTTAGTGGTTAATAAATAAATTCTGCACAATTTATGCAAAATTGTAAGTTTACCTTTAAATTCTATATCTCGTTTCTTATGCAATGAAATTTATATGGTGACCAAGTTGTAATTTTACATTTTCACACTGTAACTTACAAAAACACTTTTGTGGAAAACAAGAAAATTTGGAAAATGTATAGCTCTAAAATGCTTCCACACACAATGTACTTGCATAAATGTCTTAAATCACATACTTTGTGACTGATACCAGAAAAAATCCTACTAATGAGAAAGTGGTACAGTAGGGTTCAGTTGACCAAAACCCTTCCTCTTGGCTTCTTACAACACTAACATAACACAATTTTCACTGTGATTATGTATGTCTTTCTTTATAAAATCAGTTTTATATGTGTTTGCTACGAAATGCAATTAATATTTTTGTCACATGTTCTACTTGCTGTAAGCTGTTCAATACACTTACATATGCATTCTGGTTGAAATACTTTCCAGCATACTGTTTTGACAATGTTGAGTAAATTTTGGTGAGTTATACACCTTCTGATAACAAAGATCTTATTTATGATCACTGTCCCATAATGTACAAAATTCAAGAAGATCTAAAATTAACAAAATGGGCTACATTTGCATTTCTTTTCTTCTAACAGCTGACCAAATATATTTTCATATTTCACAAACAACCCAAAGAAAGTTTATCTAATAATATTCAGCAGTTTTCCCACTAAAGTTTGGTCATAGTAATTAATGCTAGTCTGGCGTATGGAAAATTATCTGCAGATGTCTCCATCATTGGGTTTTTTCAGAATATTTTGCAAGTTTACCTACTGTCTGTATTGATGACAACCTATAATTCTTTTATGTTCTGCTTTCAACCTATGATCTTCTTAATTCTGTATTTATTCAAAACGACAATGTTTTTTTATTACTTCATAACTTTCACAGCATTATTTCTTTGATTTTGTTATTTTCACTCCCATTTTTAACCTGTTGCAAATGCTACGTGTATATGCACGTATACATTATGCATGAAGTCTAGGCTGTTTAGAAATCATTGCATAACATTTGTCTTTGCTTATGTTGACAAGTTTCTGGAGCTCTGGTACTGTTAGTGCAGAAAATTATATTACCATATTTGGATCTTACAGAACTGTTTACTGTTATTTCATATACAACTTCATGTAAGACACATACTAGTTTATAGTGGTAATATCTGAACTGTATAGTTTGCAGACAGATTAAAACCAGTACCCTGAATAGTGTATAATACTGCCAGCTAGTAGAACCAGAGAAGTTTGCAATACATCAAGGTATGCTTAGGTGTACACCTCATGTCACAATATTTGTGCATGTAATTTTATGTTACAGAGAGAAGGTGGTAATCTTGAGTTATCTGAAAATCAGTCAGGGACATTGCAAGTACCTCCACAGAAACAAGGACTTGAGTATCAAATTGAGATTTTTATATATATATATATATATATATATATATATATATATATATATATATATATATATATATATATATATATATATATATATATATATATATAATATATAAAAAAAACCTCCTCCCGAACAGGCCATGAAGGCCCAATGGTACTGAATGGCCGCCGTGTCATCCTCAGCCAACAGGCGTCACTGGATGAGGATATGGAGGGGCATGTGCTCAGCACACTGTTCTCCCAGTTGTATGTCAGTTTCTGAGACTGGAACTGCTATTTCTCAATCAAGTAGCTCCTCAGTTTTCCTCACAATGTCTGAGTGCACCCCGCTTGCCAACAGCACTCGGCAGACCGGATGGTCACCCATCCAAGTGCAGCCCAACAGCACTTAACTTCCGTGATCTGACAGGAACCGGTGTTGCACTGCAGCAAGTCTGTTGGTAATTGAGATATTAGTATTTTTCCAAATTGCATTAAATTTATTGCCTGAATCACTCTGAAGGGAACAGTTCAGTGTATATTCTGTAGACTGGTTCTGCACACGTAGCACGTAATTGATATAAGTAAGTGTCAACAGAATACAATTATATGTAATATTGATTTATGAATCTGATGGTAGTGGGTATACATATTGTAAAGAATTAATTGGACGCAACAGAAAATTTCTCATGCCATAATAATAATGTATGGTCATTTCAATAAGGGTATGTCAGTCATAGTCATTAAAAATTACTGCAATTACTTCTATAGGTGCAACTGTATTGTACAAGACCTGACCATTAAACCAGAGGTATGAGCCAACTTAAGGAACAACATTATGATTTTAAAAACCTTTCTAAATGATTCCCATTAACTTGATTATGATAGCCCAGCCTTAAAAATGAAAGGTAAATTATGGATTGTGAAAGAAATTTCAGCAATTAATGTGACACAACTTTGCTGTTGAAAATTATTTAACAAAATTGAGTTAGTGACTTAATAAATGTTTATTTTTTCCAGTTTTGATAATACATGTATTTGTGTTCTGGCTACTTTGATATATGCTGAGACATGAAAAAATTTCTGTTAACATATACTATGCACCATTTGTGTACAATTTTATATTGTAATGTGTAACTAATTTCTTTCTTCTTTTACTGCGAAATCTACAGTCCATTTATTCATCTCTGATGTAAAATGTGTCCACAGTGGGCTAAGCATTCAGATTGCTTTCTAAATGTCTTCAGTCAAGTTGCTCATGTCTTAAATTTTAAAATAATGTGAGATGCAGAGTTAACTCTGCTAAAAATCAGGCCATTGTTACACATTTAACAGGAGAATGCCACTGATGACCTATTCTAAAGTACTGTATTACTTATTACAGTACAAAAATAAGTCTGCTGAGTATCAATTTTCACATGTCTTCCAATTTAATGTCCTATTTATATGATTCAGTTGGTGAGCTTCAGTACATTCCAGATAAAATACTTTTTCTACCAGTACATACATATCGATAAGACAAAGCCACAATTACCTACTAGGGAAGGCTATTTTGAGAGATCAATAGATGATAGTCTTCCCCCTAAGATCTTGTATGCTAAAAGGTTACACCCATTATTTTCTTTAGTGTCCTCACCACTGACTGTCAGTAACCTTATTCATTATTGCACATAAATGAATCTGCTGCAAGCATATATACTAGAAAATAAATGGTTTCAAATTGAGACTTGCAGGACACCCTATGTTTTAAGTACATACTTCAATTACAGTTTACTTCTACAATTCCTGATTTTAACAATGTGTCATCTAATTCTTACTCATTTACTAAATATGATGTAAGCAACACTGTAGACTATCTATAAATGACTGATGAAGAGTCACTGAAGTTAATCATTCATCAGCAAGTGATTGATATTTTTGTGAAATAAATAAGTAGATTTTACTGTTGTTATCATAGAT
Source organism: Schistocerca serialis cubense (assembly GCF_023864345.2). Classification (NCBI taxonomy): domain Eukaryota; kingdom Metazoa; phylum Arthropoda; class Insecta; order Orthoptera; family Acrididae; genus Schistocerca; species Schistocerca serialis. The sequence continues at coordinate 532,651,299 of NC_064640.1, forward strand.
ATCACAATGCAGAAAATCAATACGTTAATACTAAGGACTGGATAGCTTCAAATGTATGATAAATATTTTTAAGAAATGGTCAGCAAATGATTGCTATTTTTGTGAAATAAATATGTAGATTTTGCTGTTATTACCACAGATATCGCAATGCAGAAAATTAATACATTAATACTAAGGACTAGATAGCTTCAAATTTGTGATAAATATTTTAAAAAATCATCAAGCTTGTGAATGTAATATGTCACCAACTGTTTTCCAAATATGTATATTGTTGTATTTTTTAGAACAGTACTGGGTCATTAACAGTAACATAGTTACTCATGGCAATAAATGTTTATTCATACAATGGAAATTTCAGGTAGGAATATCATTGTAAATACTTATCCATTAAGAGATATTCTATGATATCCTAAAGTAACATAATTTTTCATTTATAATGATATCATATTTGATAACTTTGGTCATTATCAAATAATATATCTTTCAAAAAATGTACAGATAGCCAGAAGGCATTCATGATATGAAGTTTTAAACATGGCTACGTGGTCAGCGACCATTTACAAATTAAAATTAAAGCCATTACAGCCTTCGATTGTAAAAATTAAGTCTTTTGATCTGGTTTAAGCACTTCGATGAGTGACTTCATCAAAAATTAAACATTAAAACTGCTATGTCACATATAAAATAAATACCAAGCAATAAAACTTTACTTACAATTTTTTTTAAAAAAAAGAATACATTGAAGGCAAGCAACTATGGGCTGCTCACACATGTCAAGCCACAGGTAGCAACAGACTGAATGTTTAATTTCTGATAAAGGCACTCATAGAAGTGCTGAAATTGATTAAAATTTAAAACCTGATGTGACTTAAGCTCTTACATAATTTTAGCTGATTATACATATGTACAATGAAAATAAATGAAACTCTTATATAATTTCTCAACAAATAAACCAAACCTACAAATGATATCATACTAAAGGACTCACTTGATAATACTTGTGAAAGGACTGTCTCATTTCAGCAAAACATTTTCGAAACTGCTTGTAAATTTTTCCAGTTAATTGCAATATTTTTACTACTGAGCTAAAGACAGAGTTACAGATCTCATTTGTGCACAAAATGTAACATTCTGAAATTTGGCTCATTATTTGTTGAGAGTATGTGTATGTTGCTCCAACTGGTAAACATAATTTTGTATTTCTGTTGGTACTTGCACAAACAAAAAAAACCCACGTAACTTGGAAGACAATTAAGGAACTTGGATTCACATTTTCAATTACTTTGCTGTACATTATATAGATTCAGTAGTCATGATCTCCTAATTATTACATAACATATCAGAGAAATGAAGTACAGAAAAGGATCAGTAAGCTCAAAATTAATTTTGGTTCTACATACCATAGATCAAGTGTCATGTAAGGATGTGAAAAAACTCATTTTCATTTACAGTAATTGTAATAAACATGTCAATGTCGTACACAATAGAAAACTCTTAGGCTATCTATGCCATGCACTGTTAAATAATATAAAACAGAGTATGTAGAACATATTGATGTTATTAACAATACATTCTTAAAAATTCACCAATGGGATAGAAAGAGTTTCCAACAAATGAACTGCTCATATATCTCCACTCTGTTCCTTACTAATACCTAAACTTTTTATTGTTGTAGCCAACTTAATGATTCTGTGTAATAGAAAGTTTTTATGTTGACTATTTTTCTTCATTGTAATTATTCTGTGAACTGAACTTTTGACTGGGGAAGGGTGACTGATTTTATCAAGGAAGAAACTTACAATAATGAGTAGAAGCTGTTAGTTCATCCATTTGTTTGACAATGAATTTACAGAATATAGCTGAATTCACATGAGAACTAATTCGTGCAAGATACCTTAGCAATTGGAAAACTATAGGTTATGTTAGAGATGTTCCCCAAAATATGTTAATGTATGGCATTATGGAATGATATAAGGGAAAGTATTAAACATTTGTTTTAGTTTTAGGTCTTTTACATGTCATTATTGCTTTTGTGAATAAAAAATAGTTCAGAAACATCAATATTTATGTGGAATACTCCTCCAATATAAGTTTATCATGAGCGTGTAATTCCAAGAACCCAACATTTCTATCTGTACTTATTCATGGTGTACACTTGTAAGGACATCTCTTATAGATTCAGAAGTGAATAAGTGAGTATTTTTTACTTTTATGGCAATGAAATGGTCACAAAACATTTACACTGATAAGCCAAAACATTATGGCTACCTGCTTAATAGCTTGTTTGTCCATCTTTGGAATGAAATACATCACTGATTCTGTGTATCAGGGATCCTACAGTTTGTTAGTAGGTTTGTGGAAGCATGTGGCATTAGATGTCTACACAAAGGTCATGTAATTTGCATAAATAACAGGCTGCTGATTTGTGTACGCTGTGATGACACCTGATAGTGACCCAGATGTGTTCCATAGCATTTACATCAGGTGAATTTGTTTATCGAGACATCAACATGTGTTCACTATAATGCTCCTCAAACCACTGTAGCATGATTCTAGCTCTGAGACAAGAACAATTATACTGATGAAACATGACATCACCGTCAGAGAGGACATCAAACATGAAAGGATGCAGGTAGTTTGCAGCTGTCAGCTTGTCTTCAATTACTACCACAGGTCCCATGCAAGCACTGGAGAATGTGTCCCATAGCATAATACTGCTCACACCAACCTGCGTCCATGGCTTTCAGCTGAAATTCGCCACTATGGTGGCATTTGTGGAGACAACCAGTGAACTAGTGTAGCAAAAATGTGATGCACCCAAAAAGCCTACACACTTGTATTGAACAATGATTGAATCCTGATGGCCCTGTGACCACTGCAATTGTAATCAATGTAGTTGAGTCAAGATGTGAACTCATAGGTGTGACCTGCTGCAGAGCTCCACATTCCACAATGTACGCTGAATGTTGTGCTCTGAAACAGTTGTGCATGCAATTGTTCTCTTTCAGCTGAGATGCCACACATCACCATCTATCCTACTTTACAGAGCAGCCAAGCTTCCGAACTCCACATTCTGTGAGTAGTCATGGGTGTCCTACCATTTAGCAACTCATGGTAGTTTCATTGATGTGCTACCTCTTTTCGTAGATGGTCACGTAGCAGATGAGTATTTGACCAGTTTCAAGATACTCATTCTGAGGCTCTGTGTAGTAATAATTCGCCCTTTTACAGTGTTTCTTATCTCAATGGATTTACAAATTTGCAGCCTATATCTTCACCATGGTAATCGCCCATTTGAGTCTGTTCCTTCATTTGTGTCTTCATTACTGCATTAATTTTCTTCAACATGATTGGCAGTGGTCACAATGTTTGGGCTTATCAGTGCATTTAGCTCATGGACATTTTGTTAGCAAACAATGGAAAATCTAATATGGAATAATGACAATATTATGAAAAGGACAGACTGGTAGTCACCATGTAGCAGAGATGTTGAGTTGCAGACACACACAACAATAAGACTGCTAAATAAATAGGCTTTAGGCTAAAACGCCTTCTTCTGAATTAGGCAACATATACAGACACATTCACACTAATGCAACTCACAAACACACAACCTCTGTTTCCAGCTGCTGAGACCAGAGATGGTGGTCATGTGTGTCTAATTCAGAAGAAAGCCTTTAGCCAAAAGCTTACTTGTTTAGCAGTATTTTTGTTGTGCCTGTCTGCAAGTTAAATCTCCACTATGCAGTAAGTAGCAATCTGTCCTTTTCATGGTATTGACATTTTGTTAATTATTATTTCTGAAATGATACTTGTTTTAGAATCTGTCTTGATATTTGTGTCATCTGTAAATAAAATAAACTTAATATATGGCATGATGTCATTAAAACACACAGAAACAATATCATTGAAGGAACCATGCAGAGCAAAACAGGGTGTCCCAAGAGTAATCGTTAATATTTAGGGATGTGATAGGAATGTTGATATGCTCTATTCTGAATAGTTTCTGAGATAGAACATACTTAATGAAGATTTATTTTTTAACTAGTGGTGTACATATACATGTCTTACCCACCCAACCACTTTGACATTTTATTCTGCCCTAATCAACCTCATTTTTTTCAACCTGTTTGCTTGGAATGTCTTTCTGCCATTAATCTAGCCCACAGAACATAGAGTTTTCCATGGTGCATTATGAATGAAGTAGTATGAGGGAATGAGTGCATCAACGAGAAGCATCAGTTAACTGTGATTTACACATGCTGACCAAAATGCCAAACAGACAAAGTAATGAAGAACATGCAGGTATGGTGTATATCTATGGCTTCTGCAATGGTAGCACTCATGCTTCTGTCAAACAATGCCATTGGCACCTTTAACATGTCAAATTCCTGATTGTAGATTGTTTACAAGAGTTTTCCACACATTGTGTGAAACAGGTATTCTTTCAAGTTCCCAACCTGTACAAAAATAGCAACATATTGTTGAAATGGTGAAGTGTAGTCCTACTACCAGCACACAGCGCTTTTTGCATGAGTAAATGTTTCACAAATAGGTATGGGGTGAACACTGAATGTGGAGAATTTGTATTAGTTTTGTATATAGTGTGTCCACAATCTCCACATTCGTAACAATGCTACAGGACTTGAATTCTGTCACTGGTTAAATGCCGGTAACCATATGCTTCCATTAATATTATTCACTGACGAGGCCATCTTTAGACATAACAAAATCCCCAACACATGTAATATTCATCAACGCTCCCAGGACAATCCACATGCTACTCTGTAAACCCATTTCCAAGTTCATTTTTTTATCAACGTTTGGTGCAGCATGATCAGTAACGTATTTGTAGGTGAAAGAGGACAGAATTACTTGCACTTTTTTCTTTGAAAGTTCGTTTATTGAACACCCTGAGCACTGCAATGTACATGCAGCATCACAGAGCTCTTTCACATTTTACCAAACATGTGAGGGAACATCTCAACTGCAATTACTCTGATTGCTAGACTGGTCATAGTAGTACAATTAACTGACCACCAAGATCACACAACCTCATGCAATAAGATTTTTGTTGACAGGTTGGATGAAGTCTGAGGTGTGTGAACACATGAGATGAACTGCTTGGTCACATCATGGACCCCGCTGTCCTCATTATAGAACCAGGAGAGGCACTCAGACAAGCAACACAACATCTTCTCCCAAGAGCGCACAAATGCTTTGAAGGTGACAGTGGGATATTTGAACATTTATTGTGAACTGTACAACAACCGTAACAACAAGTGTACAATAATGCTTACATATGCATGTGTTAAATATACTTTTGTAAAATGCATGTTGCAATGTTTACTAGCTCTTGTACATATGAACTTTTGCAAATCTGACAATGTATTGAGTAATAAACTAAATAAATAATAATGAAAATTAATTGTGCTCTGTCTAGGAATCTGTTTGGAATAGGACTTACGTCTATATCACATTTTGGGCTTGAGACGATCATTTTTTTGTATCCCTGAATACTGAGCATTCTTCGTGTGACATCATGTATAGTTAATAACTTACCAGTCAGGGGAGGAATATATCATTAATTTTCATTAAATAATCTGTCTCCATTTATTTGGCTGTATATGAACTGTGTTAAAAATGTGATTTCAATGTGTTAAAATAGGATGGTTGAGACTAAAGACTCAACGAAAGTCAGGAACAATGACTTCAGATGAATTCCATAATCCATAGTGAATCCTGTTGAACTTTCCCCTGAATATGTTTTAAAAAACCCAGTTAGATAGCAAAAAGTGTGGCAATTTGTAGCTGATTACCATTTGTCAGATGAGTACAGCAGAAATGTTAACATTCCATTATCATATGTCAGTCTTAATCATGATACTTTAGAGACTGGAAGACACTCTGTAAGGAAAGTGTAGCTATGAAATACTTCCAGATGAAAATTTGAATGGGAGACAATCTTCAGCAAATAACATATGCACTACAGGTACAAGCAGACACAAGTGGAACACACAACCAAGCACCATACACCAGAAAGAATTTCAGTCGAGTTCTTCTGAGATGGAAGAAACTTTCCCCTGGCTGTGTGTGTGTGTGTGTGTGTGTGTGTGTGTGTGTGTGTGTGTGTGTGTGTGTGTGTGTGTGTATGTGTCTGTGTGTGTGTGTGTGTGTTGACCACTTATCGATTTGTGCTACGAAAATGTATTAATTTAGTGTATCCCACAATAAACAATAATTTTTTTTACAGAAGTAACTATATGAAAGGCTATTAAAAAACGTATAGTATGGGCACATAATAAAAGACTTTCCTTTATACACTTTGTAAAATAAAACTGATGTCTGCATTGCAGTTCTTGTTATCAGTGAGATTAAAAGTTATGGTTATGGACAATATTTGTTTCCTATTGCGGTGTATGGGATGACATATGTGTTCATAATGTTAAATTGCATTTTATATTAAATCCGCAAAACCATGCTTTTATTAGATTATATATAGTTTATGTTTGATTAATATTTTAATTTTAACTCTTCAGAATAGTATTATGTGTATGGACATGGATGATGGGGTACGGTGAGGCATTTAATACGACTTTCCAGGCACAGAATATCATCCTTCATCAGATACAAGTTTCTGAAAAAGTCTGTAAGGCTCATGGGTCTCCTGTATCACTGATGTCTGTTGTCTACAGGACTATCTCAAGAGAGTGAATCTGACTCTGGCCACTCAAACCAGCTAGAACAATTAGTTGATAAATAACATTTGTAATAGTTTAAAGAAATTTGCTTATAACACTTATGAAAGTGGAAATGTGATGCTGTTTATTCCACCATGTCACTTCATGACATTAATAACAGAATTCAAGTCCCACCCTCTGTCATTTATATTTGCTTATTTTCTTTGACACCAGAGATGAAAATGACACTCCTACTAGATGTAAACTATTTGAAACATTCATCCTGTCCATTTAAAATTGTGTTTAAATATAACCCATGAGTGTTAAGAAGTCATCATAGCAAAGGCACATGTTCCATATTCCTGCACTGTCAACATCTGATGCTATGTTCTGTCCCTAAAGCTACATTTCATGTAGCCATATGGCCGACTGTGTACACTGCAGTATTTAAGTCACAATACCATTTTCAATTTAGGTATGTTCACATGAAAATTCATAGCACTTAGAGGTTTCTCTGAATTGAATGTGAGAGCCTCATTGTCTTTCTTATGTGGGGTGAAAATAATCCTGTAGCTGCTACAATGAAATATGGGGAAACACCACAGTTTTTCTACAAAAACTGACTGTGTGTGTGTGTGTGTGTGTGTGTGTGTGTGTGTGTGTGTGTGTGGACATCTTAAGAACAAATAAACAAGTAACAGAAATTGTGATTCTTATATGATCACATTTTTATGGTAATAGGAAAGACACCATCATCAAATCTGATGAAATTTACCATGGAAAATAACACAGAATACCAATGAAGTGATTTTTCAAATGAAAACATGGTTTAGGATGAGAGAACGGGTACCAATTTTTTGGAAGGAATATTAAGCCAGAGAGCTCATGTTCCAGATATTGCAACAGACAGACTCCTGACTAAAGATAAACAGAACATTTCTATTATATCTAAATCAAATAGACACGTGACAATGCAAGTAGCTAACCATTAAGACAAAAAGGGTGGGAACTCTTTGGTTTCATTGATATACTTACTTCGAAGTACTTTGCATTTTCTATCTGAAATCCCCATCCGTGTCGTCCATGCTTGTTACTTTGAGATTCCAACACCAGGTCAAACGTAACTGTGCCAAACGCAACTGTGCATTCACACTAAAGATAGAGGATATTGCCTAATGAGCTGAATCAGTTACACGAATTCGTGTGTCTGTTCTTTCCAACATGCATGGTATCAATAATAGATTCTGAGAATGGGTTACTTTATTTATACAAAAAGAGTGACAGTAATAATTCAATTTCTATGAGTCAAAAAGACTAGCGGTGAAAAAAGAAATTTAAAGAAGTAGTTACACTACAATGGTTGAAAGTTCTGCTACTGCTTACCGATTTTGACTTGTTTTGCGAAAACTAACCTCTTTAATAAAGCAAACACATTGTGTAATATTCTGAACCAAGTTTAAGAACTTAAATCAAAGCACTAGTTCATAATTCTGCCACTCCCTCCCCCCTCTGCCATAATTTTTGTTATTACTTGAATGTGGAAATAAACAGTGACCAAGCAGATTTTCTTCTTCTGGAAGGCTAAAAAGTATTGAAATGTGCCCTGTTTTGGCTTAGCATAACAACAGATAGGCCACCTCTGTAAGCAACCATACATCAACATTTTTTTCTCAGCATTGAGGGAACCCTCCATGAGACCCATCCTTAATAATCCAGCATATCAAAAACTGCATTTCCGATTTCCATCCATCCTCAGTGTCCCACTATGTAGAGCCTCCCATTTTAACCCATAAATGCATGTCTATAAGTCCACATGTTATGTTATGCACAGACTACACCACTGCCAAATGGAGCCAATGCTCTCCCACCTATGCCAGCCAACACAGCTTCTGCTGATGCTACATTACCATTGAAATGACACTCCCAGGTCTAGAAGAATCATCCTCCACAAATATTCATTCAGCTCTGGAGCTTCACGCCCATTGGCAAAGTTTTATGACCACTTTTTGGTTGTATCTTGGCTCGAGGTCACAAACAGCACTTGAATGCCTGCATCTGTATAATGTGGCAAGGTAGTGACTTTCCAGAAGGGTTATTTTATTCATACAAAAGGGTACACACAGAAAATTGAATTCCTAGGGGGGAAAACTCCACAACGGTTTTGTTATTTCTAAGCTCCATAAAAAAAGCAAACATACTATACATTATTGGGTGCAAGACTAAAAATGTAAATTGGGAAGTTGAAATAAACAGTGCTTCAGCACACTATTTCTTCTACAAAGCTAAAAAGTATTTCTGAAATGTGCTGTGATTTAACTTGACTATGTCTGACAGACCCCCCACAATATGCACCATATACAACAGTATTTCTCAGTGAGTAACAAAGCTAACTGCATTTCCAGTTTCCCTGCTTTCCTGCTATATGGACCCTCCCATTTATATCCACAAATATCTGTCTATGTGCACTCATGTGACATTATGAACAGGCTCTGTATGGTCTGCTTCACAACCACCTTATAATTCTTTACCCAAATTTGACTCATAGTACCCACACAGTGAAGATCATAAGTAACAATAAATCCACCAAGGTTACCATTCAGAATGTAAAGCTAGCTTACTTGCTCCTGATGGAAAATGATGTTGGCTACTCCTCCTACTGTCATCTAACACATATGTGGCTGTCTGCTGTGACCTTACCAACCAACACCACTGCCTGATAAGAGTCGAACCCCTCCCAACAATGCAACTCTGGATGAAGTCTTAGATTATACATCACCAGAGAAAGAACACTCCACTGTGTTTGACTCGTGTACTTATTTTAAAATACTTTTCATTTTCTGCCTGATCACCTTATATTTAGGTGCTTCATGTGTATGTTTTTTATGTGTGAAATGCATCTCATCAATAATATAATAAAATGTTTTTTTTCCTTACTGCAGTTCTTATTTAATTGTGGATTATTGTTCCTACAAGTAGTGATACTGAAGAACACAATGAAAGATGATCCAAACATTAAAAGAATGGTTACCTCACCAGCTGCTGTGGATGCCATCTCATCAGAATAGTTCTTGCATGCAACAAAGTAAGAATACCATTCCAATGTCCAGTCAAATTTCAGAGAAGTGCCAAGTAATTCACATGATGGCACCTCACAATCAGTTCAATAACAAGCTGCATTGTGTCTTCCATGCCATGTGGAAACAATGTGTATTTGATTATTTAATTGTGTTGAGCTTATGCTTTAAGAGGATTTGTGTGTAATCATGTATGTTGATACCAAAGAAAGCACACTGACATTTAAAGACGATTACAGACAAAAAGATGTTGTACAGAAAGCCACTTCCAAAAATTATTTGAATAAAAGTTTGAGATGTGTTGCTCTGAGTGTCAAGTATAAGGTAAAGTCTCTAGTCAGAACACTTTAAAGAATAAGATAAGTCTCAAAGTAGGATAACACAGAAGAAGAAGCCTACAAATTTATGGGAGTGCATATGAAAACTGTAGAGGTATATTCCTGGAATGGCAACTTAGTAGGTCAACAACTGAGGGTCCTCACATCTGACCAAAAGGATAGATGGGATAAATGGAGCTCCTCAACAAACCATGGTAACTGGAATTAAAATGAAGGAAATCAAAGATTCCAAAATTACAACACTCAGAAACACAGCCTCTGCTTTACTGGATTTTGAGGTCTATAGCATTACTGAATTTTCTGAGTACTAGGATATTAATCTGTATACAATACTTTTTGATTCAAGTTGTGTAGCAAATTGTTATAAAATAAAGTCAGTTAACCTTCATAGAACAGCTAAGAACTTCCTTTAAATACTTCTCAGTTTTGGGAATAATCACTGACATACTTTGCACAACACTGTAAAAAAAATAGTTGAAACTGGTATACTAGCTGCTAGTTTCGATTCGGTTGTTTGGGGGGAAGAGACCAGAATGCGAGGTCATCGGTCTCATCAGATTAGGGAAGGACGGGGAAGGAAGTCGGCCATGCCCTTTCAAAGGAACACATCCCGGCATTTGCCACGAGTGATTTAGGGAAATCACGGAAAACCTAAATCAGGATGGCCGGACGTGGGATTGAACCGTCGTCCTCCCAAACGCGAGTCCAGTGCGCAAGCCACTGCGCCACCTCGCTCAGTGCTGCTAGTTTCCAGCTAACAAAATGTTGTTGACAGATTTATTGCTGCAGCTTCTCCAGCAGAAATCTAAAATCTCACTCTGACCTCCTGAAATTTGCAAACAATATCTCACCATCCTTTTCCATTTCTTGTACCTCTCTTATTTAGATACTGTTTTATGTATAGTCCACTTATATTTCCTTTTCTGTTGCCTTTTCAATGAGAGTGCAATATCCTGAGCAAGGAAGCAGATGCATATGAGACTGCCTGCACAACGAGGCAATGTGTGGACATGAGAAAACACATACATAAACAGAGCACAGTTTCCTGAGCAGAGAATGAGATTCATAGCAGACTACTTGCACAATTAGGTAATGTGTGGGCATGAGAACACTCATGCATATTTATATTCTTTCTGCTAATTTTTGTGTCTGTGCTCTTCTCCCTGTGCATCAGTGTTTGCACAAGAGGAAAGAGACATCATGTGAACATACCCCAAGGACAAAGTGCTTGCTCAGTTCTGTAACGCGACAGACAACTGCGTACAACAAATTTTACAAAGTGAAGTTCTCTAGGCAAAAAAAATGCATTTTATATTTTGGCCATATATCCACTCTCTAGTTTCCAAAGCTGCAATTTTAGAGGCTACTATCAAGCCAGTGTGGATTCATCAGTTATTTTTAGCAGTTAAAAGTGCTGTGGTTGCAAGTAACTCCCCAAAAAGACTCGTCATTGGTTATAGCAGATCAAATATGTTATTTGTTGTTATGTAATGATGCAGGAATGGCCCTACAAAGAGGACAAAGCTTAATGAGAGTAGCTACAGAAGATGTTGCTAGAGGGGAGCAGCTACCACTAGCAGAACTAGTCACATCACTACAACATGATTTTAGCACTCTCACATGACATCCCTGAAGAGCTCCTGCATTACCCAGGATCCACATGTCTTTCAAGTGATGCAACGTTCAATATTATGTTAGGAAAATGCATCTCCCCAGTCAGTTATCCAAACAGTGACTGTATTCATGCCCCACCAACTGCCTAGTAGTAATATGCCTACACACCATATCAAACAGTTCCTTACATATGGTCTGCTTATCATATGGCCTTAAGCCCTGAGTGATCACTGCATCATGAAAAACTGAATCTCATGCCTGTGTCAAAAACGTCACAGCACATGACACTCTGCTTTTCAAAGCTTTCCTACATCACACCACAAGTACATTCAGGACACCTGCAGTGCTTGAAGGTCTTACATCTACTCAGGATCAGACCTTAGTGTCCTGCCTGCAAAAGCTCAAAGACCACTATTTATTTGCATCTTGGCTCACAGGCACAAACAACTCTCATATACCTACTTTAGGCCAAAGCTGTAAATTTTGTTACTACTTGAAGGTGGAAATAAACAGTGCTCCTGTGGTTTGTTTCTTCTACAAGCTAAAATGTATTTCTGAAATGTGCCCTGTTTTAACTAGACATGGTAAAGATGCATTGCCTGTGTAAACATTACATTTGTCAATACTTTTCTGTCAGCAGTGAGCCAACCTTCCTCGAGACCCACCCTTCCTGACACAGTACATCAAAAACTACATTTCCAACGCGTATCCATCCTCAATGTCCATCCACCATGCAGACCTACCCATTTTAATCCACAAAGGCATGTTCTAATTCACTAAATAATGATATGCACAGACTCCATGAGGCATCCTTTACAAACAAATTATAAGGGTCTGTACCTGGTTTTGGTCTGTAGCGCCTGTGGCTATGAGGATCTTAATAAATAATAAACCAACCAAGGATTCAACTGAGCACATACAGCTTACCCATTTGCTCCACATGGAAAATACTGTGTGCCACACTACTAACTGTCACCATACACATATTTTCCAATGTGCTGTGGCTGACCAACCTACTGCATTGTCAAACAGAGCCAACATTCTTTCCCCAAGTCAGTAAATGCAGCCTCTACTGATCAATCATCACCACTGAAATGACACACTCAGGCCAGTATGCAACAGGCCTGTAAGAATCTTAGTGCTTAAGTATCCATTTGGCACTGGATCACTCCTGCTAGCAGCAAAGTTCAATGACAGCTCTTTGAGTGCTTCTTGTCTCATGACCACAAACAGCTCTCGAATACCTATTTTTGGATAAGGCATTAAGGTAGTGATTTCTAAGACAGGGTTACTTTATCCATACAAAAGGGTATACATTTGAAATTAAAATCCTAGTCATGCAAACAAGAAATAAATTACACTACTGCAGTTAATCATTCTGCAACTGCTTCGTTATTTCTAACCTCTTTAATCAAGTAAACATATTATTTGGTGCAAGATTAAAAATGAAAATTGAAGCACTGGTTCATAATTCTACCCACCTCCTCTCCCCCCATGATTTGCGTTCCTCTTACAATATTGAAATAAACAGTGTACCAGCACACTATTTCTTCTACAAAACTAAAAATCATTTCTCAAATGTGCCCTGATTCAACCTGAGATTATATATGTCAAACCACTATGGTATACAATATATATATGACACTATTTTTCAGTGAATAATGGTGGTACCAATTTTTCTTAATCTAGCATATGAAAAACTGTATTTCCAATTTCCACATTGTCCTGCCACATGTGCCCTCCCACCTTTTATTCACAAATATCTCTCTATGTACACTGATGAGACATTATGCACACACTCCATACAGTCAGCTTCACAACCACCTTGTACAGGTATGTACCGGTTTTTGAGCATAGTACCCACACAATGAAGATATTAACCTACAGCGAACCCACCAAGGTTTCCTTCAAGAACATAAGCCCACGATGGAAAATGCTGTGGGTCACTCCGCTACTATCAGTCAGCACCTATGTGGCAGTGTGCTGTGGCTGACAGTCCAACACCATTGCCAGACAATGCTGACTCTCTTCTACCTACATCAGTGGAAATGGTTTAGATGATGCTAGGTCATCAGAGAAAAAACACTCAAAGGACACACAGTCTGTTCCAACAACACTACTTCCAATATATGTCAGTCCTGAATGAATCACCCGACACAAATATCAGTTTGTCAACAATGACCTACTCTATGGGGGCAGAGAGAGAGAGAGGGTGGAGGGGGGGGGGGGTGAGGGTAGGTGATGTAACACAAATACTCAGCCATTCAAAAAACTATGTCTTTCTTAGGAGTGATAGATTTACTTTTGAGTACTTTCTGCTTCCTGCCTCATTAATCTGTACATACTGGCTAAACATGTATGTGACGTATGTTATCATTAATATAATACATTGTTTTTCCTTACTGCACTATGTCTTCTGTGCCATGTGGAAACCATGTGTTTTTCATTGTGTAGTGTACTGAGCTTAGGCTATAAGGCAATTTGTATGTAATTGTCTGTTGCCTCGAAAGAAAGAACAATGCAATTTATACATGATTACAGAAAATAAAAGTTTGAGGAGGGATACCCTGAGCATCAAGTATTGGTTGCAGACTCCAATCATAGCACTTTAAAGAATGAGATAAGTCTCCCAGTAGGATAACACAGAAGAAGAAGTGTACAAAGTCATGGCAAGTGCATGTGAAAACTGTGGATGTATTTTCCTGGTACAGCAAATTAATATCACAGCAACTGAGAATCCTGACAACTGAACAAAAGAAAAGATGGGATAGGTAGAGCACCTCAACAAACGATACTACTAACAATTGAATTTAAGGACACTGATGATGCAAAAACTACAAAATTAAGAAACACAGTCTCCGTTGTAGTGGATTGTGAGGCCTATGTCATGACCAAATTTTTGAGGACTAGGGTGTTAATCAGTTTACAGTCTTTTTTATTTAAGTTGTGTAACAAATTATTATGAAATAAAACTTGAAAGGCATACTAAAAAGTCAATGAATCTTCACAGAGAGATTCAGATCCTCCTTTAAATATTTGTGAGTTTTAGTAATAATCAACAAGCTATGTATGTAATATTGAAATAAATGCTTCAAAATGCTTCACTAGTTGCTGGTTGCCAGGTAACAAAATGTTACTGCCAGCCTTACTGCTGCTGCTTCTTGAGCAGAATATCTAATATTTCACTTTGACCTCCTTCTGAAATTTGGCATGTCACCATCACATTTTGTTTTTCTTACCTCTCTTATTTAGATAATGTTCTACACATAGTCACCTTGTGATTTCTTTTCTTTTGTCTTTTCAATGAAATAAACACAGCACAGTCCCCTGAGGAAAGAATGGGATGCACACGAGACAATGAAGCCAGGTGAGGACATGAGAAAGGACATGCTACACATGTCCTCCGTCCTGATGTATGGGTGTGTACTTCTGTTCCTGGGTGTCTGTGATAGCACATAAGGAAATAGGTATTGAGTAGACATGCCACAAGGCCAATGTGCTTTGATACTTGTGTAAACTGAGAAACATTTGCATTCAACTAGTTTTACAAAGTAAAGTTACTGGAAACAATCATCTTCCGTATTCCAGCATTATATCCAGCCTCTAGTTTCTGAAGCTGCAGTGTATGAACCTACCCTTAAGCAAGTGTGGATTCATCAGTTACGTTTAGAGGTTAAGAGTGTTGCGGATGCAAGTAAGTCATGAAATACACTCACAGTTGCTTATAGCTGATCAAATATGATCAAATATGTAATCTGTTGTTATGTAATGATCAAACAAACTGCACTAGGTATCATGAGTGTAGTTAGAAGAGATGCTGCTAGAGGTAGCAGATACCACTAACGGAACTAGTCACATCACTACAACACAATTCCAGAATTCACACATGCCAACTCCAACAACCTCCCGCACTACTCAGCAGACATAGGCCAGTCAAGCAAAGCAACATTTGCTGTGACATTATGAAGATGCACCAAAAATAAATTATCCAGACAGAGATAATATTTATTGATGACCAACTGCTCCATAGTAATGTGTCTACACACCACAACAAACAGTCCCTCACCATATGGCCTGGCTCCGGAAGTGAACACTGTGTCACGAAAGGTGGATCTCATGCCTGTGTCTGAAAAATGGCTGCCCATCACACGCCTAACAGACACACTGCTGTACACAGCTTTAATACACCATACCACCTGTAAATTCAGGACAACTGTGAGGCTCAAAACAATTCAGTCTATGCAGGATTGGACTTTAGCATCCCACATGCAAAGTTCAAGGATGATTCTTTGGTTACATCTTGCCTCATGGCCACAAACAACTCTCGAATACTTACTTTTAGACAGTGCAGTAAGTTATAGAGTTTTGAGATTTTTAATAAAGAAAAGGTGTACACATTTATAATTCAGTTCTTAGAAATAGGGGGGGAGGGGGGGATGGATTACACTACTGTGGTTAAGAATTCTGCAATGAAAAAATTATTTCTGTTTGTTTCGCCTAAACCAAGTTCTTTAATATAGCAAACATATTGTGTATGATCTTGTGCAAAGTCTAAAAATGTAAACATAAGAACTCATTCATAATTCTGCCGCCTAACTGACCTGTGGCATAATTTTTTTTTATTACTTGAATGTGGAAATAAACAGTGACCAAGCAGATTTTCATCTTCTGGAAGGCTAAATAGTATTGAAATGTGCCCTGTTTCGGCTTAGCATAACAACAGATAGGCCACCTCTGTAAGCAACCATACATCAACATTTTTTTCTCAGCATTGAGGGAACCCTCCATGAGACCCATCCTTAATAATCCAGTATATCAAAAACTGCATTTCCGATTCCCATCCATCCTCAGTGTCCCACTATGTAGAGCCTCCCATTTTAACCCATAAATGCATGTCTATAAGTCCACATGTTATGTTATGCACAGACTACACCAGTGCCAAATGGAGCCAATGCTCTCCCACCTATGCCAGCCAACACAGCTTCTGCTGATGCTACATTACCATTGAAATGACACTCCCAGGTCTAGAAGAATCATCCTCCACAAATATTCATTCAGCCCTGGAGCTCCACTCCCACTGGCAAAGTTTGATGAGCACTTTTTGGTTGTATCTTGGTTCGAGGTCACAAACAGCACCTGAATGCCTGCATCTGGATAATGTGGCAAGGTAGTGACTTTTCAGAAGGGCTATTTTATTCATACAAAAGGGTACACACAGAAAATTGAATTCCTAGGGGGGAAAACCTCCACAAAAGTTTTGTTATTTCTAAGCTCCATAAAAAAGCAAACATACTATACATTATTGGGTGCAAAATTAAAAATGTAAATTGGAAAGTTGAAATAAACAGTGCTTCAGCACACTATTTCTTCTACAAAGCTAAAAAGTATTTCTGAAATGTGCTGTGATTTAACTTGACTATGTCTGACAGACCCCCCACAATATGCACCATATACAACAGTATTTCTCAGTGAGTAACGAAGCTAACTGCATTTCCGGTTTCCCTGCTTTCCTGCAATATGGACCCTCCCATTTATATCCACAAATATCTGTCTATGTGCACTCATGTGACATTATGAACAGGCTCTGTATGGTCTGCTTCACAACCACCTTATAATTCTTTACCCAAATTTGACTCATAGTACCCACACAGTGAAGATCGTAAGTAACAATAAATCCACCAAGGTTACCATTCAGAATGTAAAGCTAGCCTACTTGCTCCTGATGGAAAATGATGTTGGCTACTCCTCCTACTGTCATCTAACACATATGTGGCTGTCTGCTGTGACCTTACCAACCAACACCACTGCCTGATAAGAGTCGAACCCCTCCCAACAATGCAACTCTGGATGAAGTCTTAGATTATACATCACCAGAGAAAGAACACTCCACTGTGTTTGACTCGTGTACTTATTTTAAAATACTTTTCATTTTCTGCCTGATCACCTTATATTTAGGTGCTTCATGTGTATGTTTTTTATGTGTGAAATGCATCTCATCAATAATATAATAAAATGTTTTTTTTCCTTACTGCAGTTCTTATTTAATTGTGGATTATTGTTCCTACAAGTAGTGATACTGAAGAACACAATGAAAGATGATCCAAACATTAAAAGAATGGTTACCTCACCAGCTGCTGTGGATGCCATCTCATCAGAATAGTTCTTGCATGCAACAAAGTAAGAATACCATTCCAATGTCCAGTCAAATTTCAGAGAAGTGCCAAGTAATTCACATGATGGCACCTCACAATCAGTTCAATAACAAGCTGCATTGTGTCTTCCATGCCATGTGGAAACAATGTGTATTTGATTATTTAATTGTGTTGAGCTTATGCTTTAAGAGGATTTGTGTGTAATCATGTATGTTGATACCAAAGAAAGCACACTGACATTTAAAGACGATTACAGACAAAAAGATGTTGTACAGAAAGCCACTTCCAAAAATTATTTGAATAAAAGTTTGAGATGTGTTGCTCTGAGTGTCAAGTATAAGGTAAAGTCTCTAGTCAGAACACTTTAAAGAATAAGATAAGTCTCAAAGTAGGATAACACAGAAGAAGAAGCCTACAAATTTATGGGAGTGCATATGAAAACTGTAGAGGTATATTCCTGGAATGGCAACTTAGTAGGTCAACAACTGAGGGTCCTCACATCTGACCAAAAGGATAGATGGGATAAATGGAGCTCCTCAACAAACCATGGTAACTGGAATTAAAATGAAGGAAATCAAAGATTCCAAAATTACAACACTCAGAAACACAGCCTCTGCTTTACTGGATTTTGAGGTCTATAGCATTACTGAATTTTCTGAGTACTAGGATATTAATCTGTATACAATACTTTTTGATTCAAGTTGTGTAGCAAATTGTTATAAAATAAAGTCAGTTAACCTTCATAGAACAGCTAAGAACTTCCTTTAAATACTTCTCAGTTTTGGGAATAATCACTGACATACTTTGCACAACACTGTAAAAAAAATAGTTGAAACTGGTATACTAGCTGCTAGTTTCGGTTCGGTTGTTTGGGGGGAAGAGACCAGAATGCAAGGTCATCGGTCTCATCAGATTAGGGAAGGACGGGGAAGGAAGTCGGCCATGCCCTTTCAAAGGAACACATCCCGGCATTTGCCACGAGTGATTTAGGGAAATCACGGAAAACCTAAATCAGGATGGCCGGACGTGGGATTGAACCGTCGTCCTCCCAAACGCGAGTCCAGTGCGCAAGCCACTGCGCCACCTCGCTCAGTGCTGCTAGTTTCCAGCTAACAAAATGTTGTTGACAGATTTATTGCTGCAGCTTCTCCAGCAGAAATCTAAAATCTCACTCTGACCTCCTGAAATTTGCAAACAATATCTCACCATCCTTTTCCATTTCTTGTACCTCTCTTATTTAGATACTGTTTTATGTATAGTCCACTTATATTTCCTTTTCTGTTGCCTTTTCAATGAGAGTGCAATATCCTGAGCAAGGAAGCAGATGCATATGAGACTGCCTGCACAACGAGGCAATGTGTGGACATGAGAAAACACATACATAAACAGAGCACAGTTTCCTGAGCAGAGAATGAGATTCATAGCAGACTACTTGCACAATTAGGTAATGTGTGGGCATGAGAACACTCATGCATATTTATATTCTTTCTGCTAATTTTTGTGTCTGTGCTCTTCTCCCTGTGCATCAGTGTTTGCACAAGAGGAAAGAGACATCATGTGAACATACCCCAAGGACAAAGTGCTTGCTCAGTTCTGTAACGCGACAGACAACTGCGTACAACAAATTTTACAAAGTGAAGTTCTCTAGGCAAAAAAAATGCATTTTATATTTTGGCCATATATCCACTCTCTAGTTTCCAAAGCTGCAATTTTAGAGGCTACTATCAAGCCAGTGTGGATTCATCAGTTATTTTTAGCAGTTAAAAGTGCTGTGGTTGCAAGTAACTCCCCAAAAAGACTCGTCATTGGTTATAGCAGATCAAATATGTTATTTGTTGTTATGTAATGATGCAGGAATGGCCCTACAAAGAGGACAAAGCTTAATGAGAGTAGCTACAGAAGATGTTGCTAGAGGGGAGCAGCTACCACTAGCAGAACTAGTCACATCACTACAACATGATTTTAGCACTCTCACATGACATCCCTGAAGAGCTCCTGCATTACCCAGGATCCACATGTCTTTCAAGTGATGCAACGTTCAATATTATGTTAGGAAAATGCATCTCCCCAGTCAGTTATCCAAACAGTGACTGTATTCATGCCCCACCAACTGCCTAGTAGTAATATGCCTACACACCATATCAAACAGTTCCTTACATATGGTCTGCTTATCATATGGCCTTAAGCCCTGAGTGATCACTGCATCATGAAAAACTGAATCTCATGCCTGTGTCAAAAACGTCACAGCACATGACACTCTGCTTTTCAAAGCTTTCCTACATCACACCACAAGTACATTCAGGACACCTGCAGTGCTTGAAGGTCTTACATCTACTCAGGATCAGACCTTAGTGTCCTGCCTGCAAAAGCTCAAAGACCACTATTTATTTGCATCTTGGCTCACAGGCACAAACAACTCTCATATACCTACTTTAGGCCAAAGCTGTAAATTTTGTTACTACTTGAAGGTGGAAATAAACAGTGCTCCTGTGGTTTGTTTCTTCTACAAGCTAAAATGTATTTCTGAAATGTGCCCTGTTTTAACTAGACATGGTAAAGATGCATTGCCTGTGTAAACATTACATTTGTCAATACTTTTCTGTCAGCAGTGAGCCAACCTTCCTCGAGACCCACCCTTCCTGACACAGTACATCAAAAACTACATTTCCAACGCGTATCCATCCTCAATGTCCATCCACCATGCAGACCTACCCATTTTAATCCACAAAGGCATGTTCTAATTCACTAAATAATGATATGCACAGACTCCATGAGGCATCCTTTACAAACAAATTATAAGGGTCTGTACCTGGTTTTGGATTGTAGCTCCTGTGGCAATGAGGATCTTAATAAATAATAAACCAACGAAGGATTCAACTGAGCACATAAAGCTTACCCATTTGCTCCACATGGAAAATACTGTGTGCCACACTACTAACTGTCACCATACACATATTTTCCAATGTGCTGTGGCTGACCAACCTACTGCATTGTCAAACAGAGCCAACATTCTTTCCCCAAGTCAGTAAATGCAGCCTCTACTGATCAATCATCACCACTGAAATGACACACTCAGGCCAGTATGCAACAGGCCTGTAAGAATCTTAGTGCTTAAGTATCCATTTGGCACTGGATCACTCCTGCTAGCAGCAAAGTTCAATGACAGCTCTTTGAGTGCATCTTGGCTCATGACCACAAACAGCTCTCGAATAACTGTTTTTGGATAAGGCATTAAGGTAGTGATTTCTAAGACAGGGTTACTTTATCCATACAAAAGGGTATACATTTGAAATTAAATTCCTAGTCATGCAAACAAGAAATAAATTACACTACTGCAGTTAATCATTCTGCAACTGCTTCGTTATTTCTAACCTCTTTAATCAAGTAAACATATTATTTAGTGCAAGATTAAAAATGAAAATTGAAGCACTGGTTCATAATTCTACCCACCTCCTCTCCCCCCATGATTTGCGTTCCTCTTACAATATTGAAATAAACAGTGTACCAGCACACTATTTCTTCCACAAAACTAAAAATCATTTCTCAAATGTGCCCTGATCCAACCTGAGATTATATATGTCAAACCACTATGGTATACAATATATATATGACACTACTTTTCAGTGAATAATGGTGGTACCAAATTTTCTTAATCTAGCATATGAAAAACTGTATTTTCAATTTCCACGTTGTCCTGCCACATGTGCCCTCCCACCTTTTATCCACAAATATCTCTCTATGTACACTGATGAGACATTATGCACACACTCCATACAGTCAGCTTCACAACCACCTTTTACAGGTATGTACCGGTTTTTGAGCATAGTACCCACACAATGAAGATATTAACCTACAGCGAACCCACCAAGGTTTCCTTCAAGAACATAAGCCCACGATGGAAAATGCTGTGGGTCACTCCGCTACTATCAGTCAGCACCTATGTGGCAGTGTGCTGTGGCTGACAGTCCAACACCATTGCCAGACAATGCCGACTCTCTTCTACCTACATCAGTGGAAATGGTTTAGATGATGCTAGGTCATCAGAGAAAAAACACTCAAAGGACACACAGTCTGTTCCACCAACACTACTTCCAATATATGTCCTGAATGAATCACCCGACACAAATATCAGTTTGTCAACAATGACCTACTCTATGGGGGCAGAGAGAGAGAGGGGGGAGGGGGTGGGGTGAGGGTACGTGATGTAACACAAATACTCAGCCATTCAAAAAACTATGTCTTTCTTAGGAGTGATAGATTTACTTTTGAGTACTTTCTGCTTCCTGCCTCATTAATCTGTACATACTGGCTAAACATGTATGTGACGTATGTTATCATTAATATAATACATTGTTTTTCCTTACTGCACTATGTCTTCTGTGCCATGTGGAAACCATGTGTTTTTCATTGTGTAGTGTACTGAGCTTAGGCTATAAGGCAATTTGTATGTAATTGTCTGTTGCCTCGAAAGAAAGAACAATGCAATTTATACATGATTACAGAAAATAAAAGTTTGAGGAGGGATACCCTGAGCATCAAGTATTGGTTGCAGACTCCAATCATAGCACTTTAAAGAATGAGATAAGTCTCCCAGTAGGATAACACAGAAGAAGAAGTGTACAAAGTCATGGCAAGTGCATGTGAAAACTGTGGATGTATTTTCCTGGTACAGCAAATTAATATCACAACAACTGAGAATCCTGACAACTGAACAAAAGAAAAGATGGGATAGGTAGAGCACCTCAACAAACGATACTACTAACAATTGAATTTAAGGACACTGATGATGCAAAAACTACAAAATTAAGAAACACAGTCTCCGTTGTAGTGGATTGTGAGGCCTATGTCATGACCAAATTTTTGAGGACTAGGGTGTTAATCAGTTTACAGTCTTTTTCATTTAAGTTGTGTAACAAATTATTATGAAATAAAACTTGAAAGGCATACTAAAAAGTCAATGCATCTTCACAGAGAGATTCAGATCCTCCTTTAAATATTTGTGAGTTTTAGTAATAATCAACAAGCTATGTATGTAATATTGAAATAAATGCTTCAAAATGCTTCACTAGTTGCTGGTTGCCAGGTAACAAAATGTTACTGCCAGCCTTACTGCTGCTGCTTCTTGAGCAGAATATCTAATATTTCACTTTGACCTCCTTCTGAAATTTGGCATGTCACCATCACATTTTGTTTTTCTTACCTCTCTTATTTAGATAATGTTCTACACATAGTCACCTTGTGATTTCTTTTCTTTTGTCTTTTCAATGAAATAAACACAGCACAGTCCCCTGAGGAAAGAATGGGATGCACACGAGACAATGAAGCCAGGTGAGGACATGAGAAAGGACATGCTACACATGTCCTCCGTCCTGATGTATGGGTGTGTACTTCTGTTCCTGGGTGTCTGTGATAGCACATAAGGAAATAGGTATTGAGTAGACATGCCACAAGGCCAATGTGCTTTGATACTTGTGTAAACTGAGAAACATTTGCATTCAACTAGTTTTACAAAGTAAAGTTACTGGAAACAATCATCTTCCGTATTCTAGCATTATATCCAGCCTCTAGTTTCTGAAGCTGCAGTGTATGAACCTACCCTTAAGCAAGTGTGGATTCATCAGTTACGTTTAGAGGTTAAGAGTGTTGCGGATGCAAGTAAGTCATGAAATACACTCACAGTTGCTTATAGCTGATCAAATATGTAATCTGTTGTTATGTAATGATCAAACAAACTGCACTAGGTATCATGAGTGTAGTTCGAAGAGATGCTGCTAGAGGGAGCAGCTTCCACTAACGGAACTAGTCACATCACTACAACACAATTCCAGAATTCACACATGCCAACTCCAACAACCTCCCGCACTACTCAGCAAACATAGGCCTGTCAAGCAAAGCAACATTTGCTGTGACATTATGAAGATGCACCAAAAATAAATTATCCGGACAGCGATAATGTTTATTGATGACCAACTGCTCCATAGTAATGTGTCTACACACCACAACAAACAGTCCCTCACCATATGGCCTGGCTCCGGAAGTGAACACTGAGTCACGAAAGGTGGATCTCATGCCTGTGTCTGAAAAATGGCTGCCCATCACACGCCTAACAGACACAATGCTGTACACAGCTTTAATACACCATACCACCTGTAAATTCAGGACAACTGTGAGGCTCAAAACAATTCAGTCTATGCAGGATTGGACTTTAGCATCCCACATGCAAAGTTCAAGGATGATTCTTTGGTTGCATCTTGCCTCATGGCCACAAACAACTCTCGAATACTTACTTTTAGACAGTGCTTACAATGGTTCGTAGACGTTGTTATCGTCGTCGCCGGCGATTGCTTGTCTACAAAACACTTGTAAATGTGGACGGCACTCTTGGTGCTTCGACATCTTCTGCTAAGGGGAAAAAGAACGAAGTAAGGGGAGTAGGTAAAACTGCTCAATTTGTTCTTTTAAATGGGCCTAAACGTTGTTATCGTTGTCGCCGACGATTGCTTGTTTACAAAACACTTGTAAATGTGGACGGCACTCTTGGTGCTTCGACATCTTCCGCCAAGGGGAAAAAGAACGAAGTAAGGGGAGTAGGTAAAACTGCTCAATTTGTTCTTATAAATGGACCAACTTTGTTTTGTGGCACGAGGTTAAACTTTTCTATTATGAAAAGTAGTACTTCTTCCAGTTTGGGTAACGGATGGATAACAGTTGCTTTCGTTGCTTGTAATAGTGCTGGGAGACCTGGGTTGGAATCCTTTGAAACTCGGGAAATTTTGGCTTACCGTACTATACCTGTATCCGAGATTATAATTTCTGGTGAGGGTTCCTACCTTATGCCACATGGGAGTTTATCTCTGACTTGTCGTAGACGTGTAAAGATAAATTCTGATTGTAATATTCACTTATGGGTGAAGGCAAGTGGTTCATCCTCTTTGGAAGATTGTCGCTTTGTGGGTGACTGTACTCTATATAACCATTGAAAGCAGTCCTCAAAAAAGTTTTGCGATTTTTAATAAAGAAAAGGTGTACACATTTATAATTCAGTTCTTAGAAATAGGGCGGGGGGGGGGGGGGGGGGGGGGGGGGTGTATTACACTACTGTGGTTGAGAATTCTGCAATGAAAAAATTATTTCTGTTTGTTTCGCCTAAACCAAGTTCTTTAATATAGCAAACACATTGTGTATGATCTTGTGCAAAGTCTAAAAATGTAAACATAAGAACTCATTCATAATTCTGCCGCCTAACTGACCTGTGGCATAATTTTTTTTTATTACTTGAATGTGGAAATAAACAGTGCTCCAGCACATTATTTCTTCTTTGAAGCTAAAAAGCGTTTCTGAAATGCGTCATGATTTAACTTGAGATTGTAACTGCAGACCCCCACATTATATAGTATGTATGATGTTATTTTTCAGTAAGTAATGGTACTAGCCTTCTCAAGACCAGCTCTTCTCAATCTAGTTAATCAAAAACTGCATTTCCAATTTTCATACTGTCTTGCCACATGGACCCTTCAATTTCTATCCTCATCAATGTGTCTATATGCACTCATGTGACATTATGCATAAAATCCATATAGACTGATTCACAACTACCTTATACAGGCTGTACCCAGTTCTGTGCCACAGTCAATACACAATGAAAATCTTAAATAACAATAAGTTCAACAAGGTTTCCACACTAGTGAATGTAGCTTTAGATGCTGCTGGGTCACCAGCAAAAGAACACTCCCAGAATATTTACTCTGTTTCTCCAACACTACATGCAGTATGCATCAGGACTGGAATATCTGTTTGTCCTAAAAGATCCACTCTACAGAGGGCTGAGGCGAAGGGGCAAACAGCCCAATGTTCAAATATATACGTCTTTATTTTCGCTAATATACTTACACTGGAGTGCTTTTGTTTCTTGCCTTCTCATTGTGTGCTTACTTGTTTAACATGCATGCTCTTTGTGTGTGACATGCATGTTATCAATAATATACAAGGTGTACAACTTTGCTTCCACCATTTGCCAATAGGTGGCATGAACAGTAAGTAGTGGTCAAAAGAAACAGATCGCAGATGTCAGGCAGTCAGCTTGGAACTCGGTCAACATAACCTCATTCAAACATTAGTCAATTTCTATCTGCATCATAAAGTTGTTCTTGATTGAAAATGTCAGTTTATGAGCCTAATTCTTGTCATTTGTGGGACATGTTATTGTTTTGCTTCAATATGAAGAAAACAGCGGCTGAATCTCAGCGAATTCTCTCAAGTACATATGGTTAGGGCGCTATTAGTGAAAGAATGTGCCGTGAGTGGTTTCAACACTTTAAGAATGGCAATTTTAACGTCTTAGGCCGGCATAGTGGTGGAAGAGAGAATGTTGTCAAAGATGTATAATTGGAGACATTGCTGAGTGAAGACTCATGTCAAACTCAAGAAGAATTGGCATGATTAGTGGGAGTGACGCAGCAAGCCATTTCAAAATGCCACAAGGATACGGGCATGATTCAGAAAGAAGGAACTTGGGGCCTGTGTGAGCTGAAACCAAGAGATGTTGAATGGCATTTATGTGTTCCTGAACAGTTGCTTCAGAGGCAAAAACGGAAGGGATTTCTGCATCGCATTCTGACTGGGGTTGAAAAATGGGTTGATTATGATAACCCTAACCGCAAGAAATCATGGAAGTATCCCGGCCGTACTTCCACATTGTCAGCCAAACTGAATATTCATGGCTCCAAGATCATGCTCCACAATTGGTGGGACCAGCTCAGCATCATGTACTACGAGGTGTTAAAACCAAGTGAAACAATCATAGGTGCTTGTTATCTTATGCAGTTAATGTCTCTGAGCAGAGAATTAAAAGAAAAAATGGCCGCAGTACAGTGAGAGGCACGATAAAGTGATTTTGCAGCACGACAATGCTTGACCCCATGTTGCAAAAGAGGTCAAAACGTACTTGAAAATGTTAAAATGGGAAGTCCTACCCCACCTGCCGTATTCTCTAGAATTTTGCAAAACCTGTGATTCGGTGACTCAAGCATTGACGAAATTTTCCAGTGATCATGTATTGCATAATGGAAATGATGCTCCAAGTGTCCTCCTTACCCAGAAATGGATCAAAACAGTTGAGGAGAATGGTTCAACACTGGTCATATCAAAATCAAGGAGACTGAGGTCATCAGAAATGAGTGAATCCATGGAACGTGTAAGTCAGTCTGTTTGTTATGATCATAACCTCTGTATCTATAAGAGTGCAAGTCCCTTAAAATTCCATAGATCATGACTGTGTTGAATTCTGCAAAAATAACTTTAACTACAGCCTTATAAAATCCAATTGGTGCAAGAATTAAAGCTTCAGCATGCCAGACATAGGCTGCAGTTGGTTAATGGTGTGACAAAGTTCCAAACACTTTACATCAGCTTGTTTTCCAATGAAGCTCACCTACACATGAGCTGTCACATCAGTAAGCAAAATTTCCACTGTCAGTATGCAAAATTGCCACTCCTGGAATGCAACAAATCCTAAACAGAGGCATGAGAAATCCTTTCATTTGCCAAAAGTTGCTTTACGGTTGTGATGTTGGCTTCAGGAAAAACTGTCCCGTAGTTTTGCAAGGGCAAAGGCAGCCATGCAGTTACAATAAATTTGGAACATTATGTGGTGTATCAAATGACTTCCTGTTGCCTGAATTCTAAACCATTCCTGGTTATACGCAAAAAACATCGTTTCGGCAAGATGGAGCTGCAGCACACATGTTCATGTGTCTATACAGCGAGTTCTTGAAATTTTCCCTGGCAAATTGACTTCCAGGAGAGGTGAGATAAACTGGCCCCCATGAAGTCCAGATCTGACCCATAAGGATTACTTCTTATGGGGATGTGTCAAATCTAAAGTGTATGTGAACAATCCCACGTGTCTGCAACAACTGAAAAAACTATCCATAGCAAACTGGCAAACATCACAGTGTCTACATGCTGAGCCATCATGCAAAATTTTGTTCATCATTAAAATGAAAGCTGTAGGCATGCTGCATTGCATTTAAATGACACTAAAACTGTATATTTCAACAATAAATACACATTCTGATGATAGACTTGAAACTCTATTTTATTTTCATACCTTCTTTTGAAAACTCCTGTAGTTTTTATAAAATAAAATGAAAATCATATATTGAAAAGTCAGTGAACCTTCACAATAGGACTAAGAATATCTTTTAAACATTTCTCAGTTTTAGAAATAAGCATGAGAAACCCCTCCGCTCCCCAAACGTTACTGTATGTTCTGCGGTGTAGGCTGAAGGGTTAATTTGTCTGTACTTTTTTGAGGATGAGGAGTGAATTAATTGAGTATGTGACAATGTTACATAATTTTTTGTTGCCTAACTTGCAAAACTTCCCTGGTTATAGCCAGTGAACATGGTTTCAGCAAGGTGGAGCCACAGAATACATGTCTAATGCATCTACACTGAGAGTTCATGAAATTCTTCCTTGCGAATTTACCTCCACGAGGAGTGACATAAATTAGCTCCTATGTAGTCCATATCTGACCCCCATACATTTCTTTTTATGGTAAGATGTCAAATGTAAAGTAAATGTCAACATCTGGCCTTCTCTGGAGCAACTGAAATGAAGTATCCACAGTGAAGTAGCAAGATACGAGTGTCTACAAGCTGAACTGTCATGCAAAATTTTACTCATCATTTAAATGAGTGCTGTAGGCAGGTTGATTATATTTAAATGACATTATTTTTAAGAAGTAAATTACTACACTGTGTATTTCAACAATTAATAAGGATTTTGTCAATGGACTAAAAATTCTATTTTATTTTGATCAATGAAATATAAATTTTCTTTTGAGAACCCATGTGCTATTCATAAAATCAAAATGCTGATGAAATATTGAACAGTCAATTAGTACTCACAGAGCAATTACGAAAATCCTTTAAATATTTCCCAGTATTACACATAAACACTGAAACACATTGTATGGAATTGTGAAATAGATAGTACTAGTACCCAGTTGCCAGGTAACAAAATCTTATTTTTATCTCACTGTGACCCTCTGATGTTAACAAACAACACATCACATTCACTATTATTTCTTGTACCGTTCTTATTGGATACCATTCTATGCATAGTAACTTTGTGTTTTCTTTTCTGTTGCCTTTTCAATAAAATAAACACAACATAATTTCCTGAACAAAGAAGGGGATACATAGCTGAAAACTTGCAAAGTGAGGCGTAGGTCATACATGGGAATGTGCATCTATATGAGTATCATTCCTGCAAATTCTTGTGTGTGTGATGTTGATCCTGTGCATCAGTGTTTGCGCAAGAGGAAAGAGACATTGTGTGGCTGTACCTCAAGGACAATGTGCTTTGCTAGTTCTGTAACATGACAGACATTTGTGTACAAAAGTAGTAGAAAGTGAACTTCTAGGCAAATAATGACATTTTGCATTTTGGCAACATTTCCAGCCACTAATTTACAAAATTACCATTTTGTACGCTACCCCCAAGCAAGTGTGGATTCATTAGTTACCTAGAGTGCTGTTGTTGCAAGTAACTCTCCAAATAAAGACTCGCCATTGGATACAGCATATCAAATATGTAATTTGATGTTATGTAACAACAATAGCATGCCATGTATGACTTACTACTCAACAGTAAAGTGCCCACGCTTAAAACCAGTACCTCATCATGTTTCCTGCTCATTGTATGGCCTCCTTATTATGTGGCCTCAAGTCCTGAGTAAACACTGCATCATGAAAATTCAATGTCATGCCTGTGTCACAAATGTGACAGCACATCTCACACAGCTTTCCTACATCACACCACCTGCTCATTCAGGACACAGACAATGCTCCAAACTATCTAATATGCACAGAATCAGATGTTAGCATCCTACCTACAAATTTCAGAGACCATTATTTGGTTGAGTCTAGTCTCACAGCTGAAAATAGCTCTCGAATACATACTCTTGGGCTATATAGGAAGGTAAAGAGTTTCGAAAATAGGTAACTTTAAATAAAGAAAAGGAGTAGATAAAAAAATTACAGTACTGTGTCCGAGAGTTACAATACAGTTACAAGCCCATGGCTGAGATTTCTACCTATTTCACGTTGAACAAGTTCTTTAATAAAGCAAAAGTGCTGTGTATTATTTGGTGTCAAGTTTAAAAATATAAAAGGAATAACTGGTTCATAAATCTGCCACCCTTCTGCAAACCTCCTCAGGAAATTTTATGGTTATGACATGAATGTGGAAGTAATCAATGCCACAGTAAGTTTCTTCTTCCACAAACAAAAAACCCATTTCTGTAATGCCCTCTGTTTCAACTCGCCTTGATAACAGATGAACCACCTCTGATAAACAATACATATGTCAATATTCCTCTGTTAGTAATGAGGCTACCTTCCTAACACAGCATATCAGAAACTGTGTATATAAATATGTTCATCCTCAAAGTCCAACCATACAGACTCTCCTATTTTCATTCACAAAGGCCTGTCTACGTGCACTCATGTGATGTTATGAACACATTCCATCAGGCACCCTTTAGAGACACTTTATCTGGGTCAGTACCTGGTTTGGACCATAGTATCCACATAGTGAGGATTCTTAATTAAAGGTAAAACCACCAAAGTTTCCACTGGGATTGTAAAGCTGACCTACATCCTACTGATGGAAAATTCTGTGTGATAGTACACCTACTGTCACTCAGTGCCATGAGGCAGTGTGCTCTGGCTGAACAACCTACATCCCAGCCACATGGGCCAACCCTTCCTAAATATGCCAGTGGACACAGCTTCAGAGTATTCTACGTCGCCAGACAAAGAACACTGCCAGACAAGTAAAACTGTTCCTCCAACACTACACTCAATACGCATTAGGCCCGAATCGTCCGGTACAAATATCAGTTTGACTTGAATGATCCACTCTATGTGGAAGGAAGGGATGGGGCTGGGAGATGACACAAATAGTCAGTCAGTTGAATAAATATGTCTTTGTCATAGCTGATATAATTACTTTGGAGCACTTTCCATTTCTTGTCTCATCATTGCATACCTATTTGCTTAACATGTATTCCATTTGTGTGTGACATGCATGTTATCAATGATGTAATAAAGTGTTTTTTGTTCTCACAGATACTTAATGGTCTATCACTGTTCCTAGAAGTAGTGAAACTGATGACACCATGGCAGATGACTCAAACCTTAAAAGTGAAGTTATCTCACCAGCTCCTGTGGATGCCACCTCATCAGAATAGTTCTGACATGCATCAAAGTATAATATTGTCGTTAAACCATCCATGTTAAATTTTGGGCAACTGCTGAGTGATACATGTATATACAGCTCACAGTCAGTTCAACAAATCGCTGTGTTTTGTTATTCGTGCCACGTGTATACCATGTGTATTTGGTTGGGTGGTGTGTTGAGGTTACATTTAAGGTGAAATGTGTGTAATTGTGTCAATTCACACCAAAGAAAGAAATCTGAAATTTATAAACAATTTCAGAGAAGGAGTTCTAGTATATAATGTGGCTTCTAAAGATTAATTGGGCTGACATGTGATAGTCTGAACATCAAATACTTGATAAAGTCTCTGATCATAACATTTTCAGGAATACGATAAGTCTCAAGGGAGGTAAACACAAAAGAAGAAACCTACAAATTTATAATAAATTCATTTGAAAACTGTGGATGTACATTCATGGCATAGTGACTCACTAGCATGACAACTGAAGATCCTGACATCTTTATTATGATGGAGCCCCTCAACGAAGTTTGGTACTACGAAATGAAATGAAGGACACTGATGATGCAAAAGCAACAAAAATGGAAGAAACAGCCTCCTTTTTAGTGGATTCTGGGATCTGTTGCATCACAGAACTTGTCGAGTACTAGGGCATTAATCTGTATACACTCTCATGTGGTTCAAGTTGTGTAAACTATATGGTCTTTAAAAATAGCTTTATGTTCAAAGAGCTATATGCACATGTGCAACAAATCTGAGGAGACTGGGACTAAGTTTATCAATTGCTTGGTCTTTAGTCAATATGCAGAACTTCTTTGGTGTAGAAAGCACTTTCCATGTGCAAGAATTTTACAAAAATGCCGATTTGGTGATTGTAGGATGAAAGAAATTTTTCAGTTATTGTTTGCTTCATACTGTAAATGGATTTCCTTATCTGGAACTGGATAAATACATTTGAGGAGACAAGTTTAACACTAGTCATATCAAAACTCATATGACCAATGTCATCAAGAATGGGTGAATCCGTTGAGAGTGTAAATCACTGTGCATTTGACATTAATAACCTCTCCAATCATAAGAGAACATAGTTTATCGTTGCACTGAATTCTCATATAACAACTAAAACTGCACAGTTCTGAATGCAATTGGTGCAAGAATTAAAGCCTCTGCACAACATACAAAGGCTACAGTAGATAATGATATGACCGAGTGTCCATTTTCTCATGAGGTTCATTTTCTCCTAAACATTGGCATCAATATGTGGAATTGGCGCCATTGGACTGGAATGAGTCCTAAACAGAAGCATGACAAACCCCTTCGTTCCCCAAAAGTTACTGTATGTTCTGCGATGTAGGCTCAAGGGTTAATTTGTCTGTACTTTATTGAGGACAAGGAGTGAATTCAGATAGTATGTGAAAATATTGAGTGACTTTTGTGGCCTCAATTGCAAAACTTCCCTGGTTATAGCCAGTAAACATGGTTTCAGCAAGATGAAGCAACAGAATACATGTCTACTGCATTTACAATAAAATAAACACAGTATAATTTCCTGAACAAAGATGGGGATACTTAGCTGAAAGCTTGTACAGTGAGGCAATGTGCACACATGAGAACGTGCATCTATATGAGTATTCTTTCTGCAAATTTTTCTGTGTGTGATCTTGTTGCTGTGCATCAGTGTTTGCGCAAGAGGAAAGAGACATTGTGTGGACATACCTCAAAGACAATGTGCTTTGCCATTTCTGTAACTTGACAAACATTTGCATACAACAAGTTTTACAAGGTAAAGTTGTAGGCAAATAATGGCCATTTGCATTTTGGAAACAGCCTCTAGTTTATAATATTGCATTGTTGTAGGCTACCCCAAGCAAGTTCGGATTCATCAGTTACCTTGAGTGCTTAAGAGTGCTGTTGTTGCAAGTAACTCTCCCAATAAAGACTCAACATTGCATACAGCAAATCAAAAATGTTAACTCGATGTTATGTACCAACAAAGTCATGTCATGTTTGACCTACCACTGACTAGTAGAGTGCCTACACACCACTAAAAACAGTTCGTCATCATATGGCCTGCCCATTATATGGCCTCCTCACTGTCTAGACTTGACCCCTGAGCAAATACTGCATCATGAAAATGTGAATCTCATGCCTGTGTCACAAATGTGGCAGCATGTGACACACAGATTTCCTACACCACACTACTTGTATGTTGCAAACACATTAAGTTCTTAAAAGTTTTTCATCTGCATGGGATCAAACATTAGTATCCTATCTGCAAATATCAGAGAACATTCCTTGACTGCATTTTGACTTATGGCCGTAAACAACTCCTATATACCTACTTTAGGATAATATAGTAAATTGTCTGGTTTAGAGAAAGGCCAATATTAGACATAGAAATTAAGTAGACACTTATGATTCAGTTCATAGATTAAAAAAAAAAAATATATTAATTACAATACTGTTGGTGACAATTCTGCAGCGACATAGTTACTTCTATTAGTTTCTTTAACAAAATAATCGTATTCTATATTATTTGGGACCAAGTTGAAAAATTTAATAGAAAAACTTTTAAGTAAATCTTCCAGTCCTTCATCTCAGTCATAGATTCAGTTTTTACCTGAACACAATAATAATCAGTGCCCCCACATGTATTTTTGAAGTATCAAGTCACACCTTTCCTAGCACAGCATGCTAAAAATTGTATATCTGATATTTGTCAATCCACAAAGCCCAACCATACAGACCCTCCTATTTTAATCCAGAAAGTCCTGCCTTCATGCACTCATGTGATGTTATGAAAACACTCCATCATGCACCCTTTACAGACACTTTATTTGGGAACATACCTGGTTTTGAACTGTAGGACTCACACAATAAGGTTCTTAATTAATGATACACACAAGAAAGGTTCCACAGATAACGTAAAGTTGGCCTGCCTGCTACTAATGGTAAATGCTGTTTGCCATTCGATCTACTGTCACTATACACACAAGAAAGGTTCCACAGATAACGTAAAGTTGGCCTGCCTGCTACTAATGGTAAATGCTGTTTGCCATTGGATCTACTGTCACTATACACACAAGAAAGGTTCCACAGATAACGTAAAGTTGGCCTGGCTGCTACTAATGGTAAATGCTGTTTGCCATTCGATCTACTGTCACTCAATGCCTATGTGGCAGTGTGCTGTGGCTGAAAAACCTACACCACTGCCAGATTGACCCAACCCTCTTATTTTTATGCTAGCAGATGCAGCATTAGATAATTCTAAAATTGGCGACCCTGACAAGACATTTTTCAGCAGCAGTAAGACAATGTCCCTTAATATTCACTTTTCCTAATTGATAATAAACTCACAAAGGGTTATGTTGTGACAGTGCCACGACATTTAACAGTGCCGCCATGACAGTACGCGCAAGTGGCGATAGAGGCGCTCCGCAACGCGGCTGAGCGCGGGAGCGCCACCTAGCTACAAACGGCGCCGGCCGTATGTCATGGCACGGCAAAGAAGTGGAGGAGCTGCAACCAGAGATATTTGCGACTTTGTCATAATTAGTCGTTGATGTTTACGTTGTGTCAGCTGGAAAAGTAAACGCATTGTGAATGTGCTATTTAAACCACTAAATTTGTTTACTTTTAGTTCACTATCTCTGTTGAAAGTCAGCTGCAGCAGTTTGAAGACGTGTTGTTTATTATATAAAACATGCAGTTTGTGCCTGGTTATCAAAACCTTGACAACAACATGTTTGGTGAAATATCTCCTCCTCCACACCATACTAGTCTTCCATCATCAACATGGCTGCATGTGCCCCCAATGCATATGCCATGGGGGACACCACTATCTGATCAGCCCAGCATTGTCAGGTTCACTGCAGAATCAGCAGCAGCGGCAGCAGCAGAAGCAGTAGCATCTTCAACGTTAGCAGGGATTCAAAATGAAATAAGAGATACTGAGTTGTTATCATGTAACCAGCTATTGTTTCTAAGTGAGTGTGTTTGAATATCCACGCAATTATTGGTGATTAAAGGTTATAACAGGTTACACAGAGAATGTAAATCCAATGTACTTGCTCCAGAGGGAAAATGCTGTATGTCACTCCATTTACTGTCACCCAGCGCATATGTGGCAAAGTACTGTGTCTCACCAACCCACACCACTGCCAGATGGTGACAGCCCAATGCTATTTGTGCTACCTGATGCAGCTTTGGATGATGAAACATCGCTAGAGAAAGAACACTTCCACACACAACACTCACTCTGCTTCTCCAATGATCTTTTTGCCCGGTAAGATGCAGTATATGGAGGGGGGGGGGGGGCTGTAAGGTCACACAACTAGACAGCCACTTAGCCACTTGAACTATTTTATACTTACTTTTAAATACATCCTGTTTCATGCCTCAACAAATGTTCTTACTTGCTTATGGTATATAGCTTTTGTGTGTGACATGAAACTTATCAGTAATATAATAAATTATTTCTTCTGACAAGGGAACCTCCCCATCGCACCCCCCTCAGATTTAGTTATAAGTTGGCACAGTGGATATGCCTTGAAAAACTGAACACAGATCAATAGAGAAAACAGGAAGAAGTTGTGTGGAACTATAAAAAAAATAAGCAAAATATACAAACTGAGTAGTCCACGCGATCATAGGCAACATCAAAGATAATCTTAAATCAGGAGCACCATGGTCCCGTCGTTAGCGTGAGCAGCTACGGAACGAGAGGTCCTTGGTTCAAGTCTTTATTTTCACAAAGTTATGATCTGTCCATTCATTCATTGACGTCTCTGTTCACTGTAATAAGTTTAGTGTCTGTGTTTTTGGAACCGCACCGCAAAACCGTGCGATTAGTAGATGAATGGACGTGCCTCTCCAATGGGAACCAAAAACATTTGATCGCAAGATGATAGGTCAACCGATTCCCCCACTGGAAAACACGTCTGATATATTCTATACAACACTGGTGACGGCATGTGCGTCACATGACAGAAATATGTTGTCGACCCACCTAACTTGTACACTTGGCGAATGGGTAAAAAGAATCTTCTACCTTGCCCGATTTAGGTTTTCTTGTGGATGTGATAATCACTACCAAAAAAGTGATGAAAACATAAGAGTTTGTCACATAAACTGCAAAAAATGAATCCAAAAGTCTCACAGTCGCACACTTTTCCCTGAGCTGTGTCAAAACATATGTTTTTAACGTTTTCAAACTTTTCTGTGTGTAGACCATCAAATCCTGCATATGTCCCAGCAAATCTGAACATGTCCTGGAATTTTGGAGAGCGAAGTTGATTATGTGTGAGTGCCTGAACTTTGGTAATTGTCTGAAAATAAAAAATTAAAATTTTTGCTCAAAGGAAGACTTGAACCAAGGACCTCTCATTCCGCAGCTGCTCACACTAACCACGGGACCACGGCGCTTATGAACTCGTGTCTATGCTTGAAAATACTTATCTTGTGCATGGACTACTCAGTTTGTATATTTTGCTATTTTTTCATAGTTCCACACAACTTCTTCCTGTTTTCTCGATAGATCTGTGTTCAGTTTTTCAAGGTCTATCCACCATGGCAACTTATAACTAAATCTGAGGGGGGTTGCGATGGGGAGGTTCCTTTGTGAGTGCAGTCATTATTTAATGGCAGACAACTATTCTAAAATTGGCGACCCCGACAAACACAATGGCTGATGATACAAACATTAAAATGAGGTTACCTTGCCACCCACAATGTATGCCATCTCATCACAATAGTTCTTGCATGCTTGAAAGCATTATACTACTTTTGAACCACCCATGGGAAATTTTGGGCAAGAGATAAATAATTTGCATGATGTGCAGTTCACAATGGGTGGTCTAATATGAAGCCCAATTTTGTCTTCCATGCCATATGGAAACCATATATGTTTCATTGTGATGTGTGCTGATGTTATGCTTACAGGTTATTTGTGTGGAATCATGTTTGATGACAACGAAGAAAGCACACTGAAATTTGTAGATAACTCCAGACAAGGCATTGTCATGTAGAATGCTACATCTAAATAAAAGTTTCAGATATGATGCCAAAAGTATCAAGTATATCAACAATGTCTCTGATCATATCATATTAAGTTATAAGATAAGTCACAAAGCAGGAAAACACCGAAGACTACATGTACAAATTTGAGAGAGGTGCATAATATAACTGTAGATGTATATTCCTTATACACCTGACTGTCAAAAAATGCAACATACAATGTGACATTAGGAAAATGAAACCAACACCCCTCCCCCATTCTCAACCTGCACATTCACTGCCCTTTCAGTTTTCCAAATACTGATCATGTTCATTCTTGATCCTACACACCACTACAAACTGCTCCTCATCATATGGCCGGCTCATCATATGGCCTGAAGTCCTGAGTGAAAACTTCATCATGAAAAAATGAATCTCATTTCTCTATCAAAAATGTGACAGCAACAGACACTCTGACAAACAGCTTTCCTATATCACATCACTTGCATCTTCAGGACATGTGCAAAGCTTGAAGGTATTTCATCTACACATGATCAAATGTAAGTGTGCAAAGCTGAACGCCAAATCTGTGGTTGGGTCTTGGCTCATGGCCATCTACTTTAGGACACTGCAATAATTATTGACTTCTTAGAAACAGCAATTTTAACCACAAAAGTCGAGTACACATTTGTAATTCAGTTCATAGATAAACAGAAAATGAATTACAGCTCAGTGGTTGAGAGTTCTACTATGACATATTTGTTTCTATCTGTTACTTCAAAACCAGGCTCTTTATGAAATCAAAAGTATTGTGTAATACTTTGTGCCAAGATTAGAAATATAAATAGAAGAACTCATTCACAAATCTGCCACACCCTACTCTCTGGCATAAATCTTGTTAGCACCTGAACAAGGAAATAAACCGTACTCCAGAAATGTATTTGTCTCACTAATTTAAAAACTACCTCTGTAAACAATTAGTATCTTGATTTCTTTCTGTCTGCAGTAATGCTACACTCCTCAATATCCACCATTCCTAACATAGCATAACAAAAACTGTAGTTCCTATCTCTGTCCATACTCAGAATCCCACAGTACGGGCCACCTACTTTAACCCAAAAAGGTCTTTCTGTGTGCACTCATGTATTGTTATACACAGATACCATCCAGCGCACTTAAAAACCCTTATATGGGCCCATACATGGTTTTGGATTATGGTTCCCACACAATAAGGATCTTACTTAGTGAAAAGCAGTAGAAGGTTTACACAGAGAATGTAAATCCAGCATACCTGCTTATGACGGAAAACGCTGTATGCCACTCCACCTACCGTCACCCAGTGCTTATGTGGCAAAGTCCTGGGTCTGATGAACCTACACCAGTGCCAGATGGAGCCAACCCTCTTCTATTTACCCTAGCAGATGCAGATTTTGATGATGCTACATCACTAGAGGAAGAAAACTTCAAGGACACAAGGACACTCACTCTGTATCTCCAACACTACACCCAGTACACATTGAGCCTGAAAGAATTCTCTGGCACCATGACCTTTTTGAGCTGGGAGATCCACTCTAAAGTGAGTGGATGTGGATGAGCTGTGAGGCAACGCAAACTGTCGGCCATCTGAACTGTTATGTGTTTGTTTGACAGATATACTTACTTTGGAATAATTCCTGATTCATGCCTCCAAATTTCAGATCTGAAGCCCAGAGCATGAAGTACATCTATAAAATCACTGACGATAACATCTTTGAAGAATAACATAAATCTCAAAAAAGGCAACCACAGAAGAAAAAACCTAAAAATTTATGAAAGACGCACAGGTATACGTATATTCCTTATATCACAGGCTGTCAAAGAAAGCAACATAAAATGTGATGTTAGGAAAATAAATCAATTTTCATAAGAGTGATTGTATTCATGCTTGAACAACAGCTCACTAGTAAAGTGCCTACACACCACTACAAGCAGTTCCTCGTCATATGGCATGATAGTTATATGGCCTCAAAGTCATGAGTGAACAATGTATCACAAAAAAGTGTAGCTCATCTGTGTCACAAATATCACAACAATTGACACACTTGACTGATATCTTTCCTCCATCACTCCACTCATACATTCAGGTCATGTGCAATGCTTGATAGTAATTCCTCTACACAGGATCTAATATCAGCATGTTAAAAGCAAATTTCAAGGACCATTCTGTTGTTGTGTCATGGCTCATGTCTATAGAGGAACACTCATGAGCCTACTTCAGGAGAATGCAGTAAATTATTGAGTGCTGAGAAAGCAGTTTAAAACATAGAAATGGAGTACAAATTTATAATTCATTTGACAGATAAGGAAATAAATGAATTACACTTCGGTGGCTGAGAGTTCTGCAACAACTTATTTATTTCTTCCTGTTTCACCAAAACTAAGCTCTTTAAGATACCTAACGTATTGTATAATACATTGTGTCAAGTTTAAAAATGTAAATATAAGAACTTATTCATGACTCCACCTCATCCTAATCTCTGCTGTAAATTTACTTTTACCTAAACAAGGAAATAAGCAGTGCCCAAAAACGTAT
The DNA here is from genome assembly GCF_023864345.2 of Schistocerca serialis cubense. NCBI lineage: Eukaryota > Metazoa > Arthropoda > Insecta > Orthoptera > Acrididae > Schistocerca > Schistocerca serialis. The sequence goes on from NC_064640.1 coordinate 532,690,969, forward strand.
TTCTAAATCATGAAACGATATAACTAAACGTTGATCACATAAGGAACATCTCTATCAGAAACATGTCTCAGTATCTTCCTGCCTGTATTAAGGCTATATTAGTCAAGGCCCACTGTTCCTAACCTAGCATACCAAAAGCTTTATTACCAGTACCTGAAATCCTCGAAGTCCCACAACATGGACACTTTATATTAAACCACAAAGGCCTGAATATGTGCAATCATGTGATGTTATCCACAAACACCACCTGCCGCACTGTACAAAAACCTTATATGAGTCGATACATGGTTTTGGACTGTAGTACGCACAAAAACAATGTTCAAATGCAATTCCGCATTTGGGCCTTGGCTCATGACCATGAACATCTCTCGTACACCTCTTTTAGAATAATGCAGTAAATTACTAAGTTTTGAGAAAGAGAAACTTCAAAAACATAAATGGAGAACACATTTATGATTCAGTTCAGAGATAGAGAAGAAATGACTACACCACTGTACTTGAGAGTTCTGCAACAACTTATTTATTGAAACTTCCTGGCAGATTGAAACTGTGTGCCGGACCGAGACTCGAACTTGGGACCTTTGCCTCTCGCGGGCAAGTACTCTACCAACTGAGCTACCCAAGAAAGACTCACGCCCCGTCCTCAAAGCCTTACTTCTGCCAATACCTCATCTCCTACCTTCCAAATTTTACAAAAGCTCTCCTACGAACCTTGCAGAACTAGCACTCCTGAAAGAACGGATATTGCGGAGACATGGCTTAGCCACAGCCTGGAGGATGTTTCCAGAATGAGATTTTCACTCTACAGTGGAGTGTGCGCTGATATGAAACTTCCTGGCAGATTAAAACTGGGTGAGAGACCGACACTCGAACTTAGGACCTTTGCCTTTCGTGGGCAAGTGCTCTACCAACTGAGCTACCCAAGCACGACTCTGTCATTGTGAGAGAGGATCGATGGATTACGTTAAGGTCACTTTCTGAAACACGGAACATTTCATGGGGGGCCACCCACATGGTGGTGGCAGAAAAATTACACGACACTCGTTTGTGCGCGAGGGGGTCCAAGACTGTTGATTCCCAAAGAAAAGGACATTTGTGTGCATGTCTGCATGCAGTAAGAGGTGATTTTTGAGGAAGATCCAGAGTTTCTTTGAAATGTAATCACTGTTGATTAAACTTGGCTACATCATTTTGATCCTGAGAGCATACAGCAAGGGTCCATGTGGAAATATCAGTCACCACCAACCCCCAAAAAAGCAACAGTGGTTGCTTCTACTGTAGGCGTTATGGACATTTCATTCTTTGATACCGATGGAATGGTTTATCAGCATGTTGTACCTGCACACACATCAGTAACTAGACAATACAACAGGGATGACCTGAAACCCTTCCAAGTCCACACCAGGTGCAAAAGACCGCATTTCGTTGAAGCAGGCTGGATGCTGCACCACGATAATACTCGGTCGCATATTGTCTATGTTGTTGCAGAATATCATGCAAAAATAAACGTGAAGTGAACCCCTCACCCTAACTATGGCCCGGATTTGGCACCATGTGACTTTTTTCTATTCCCTAACACGAAGAAAGAACATTTTGGTATGTATTATCAATCACCAGAAGCAGTAGTGAAGGCTGGTTTCCAGCCTGTATTTGAAGACTGGCAGAAATGCAGGGACAAGTGCATTGCATTCATGGGAGACAACTTTGAGAAGGACCATGAAAATTAAGAGGGTGAGTAAAGGAATGTTGTAAAAAAAAATCATTGTTTATTGAACAGCCACTGCATTTGTAAAACACAATCTATTTTAACTAGACATATTAGCTTAAGGACCAACTCTCAATAATACCCTGCATGTAGTAAGACTATGCTCCTCAACACCCACAGTTCCTATCATGGCATACCAACACTGCATTTCTAGTACCTGTCCATCCTCAGAGTCAGGCAATGTGGACACCCTATTTTAAACCACCATAAAGTATATTTATAAGGCCTCTGATCATAACAGCTTCATAATATATGTTGGAAAGCAGGCGCACACAGAAGAAGAAACCCACAAATTCAAGAAAGGTGCATTTAATACTGTATATGTATATTACTTACATGACTGCTTGTCTAATGATGTAACATGCAATGAGTTGTTACAAAAATTCAACACACCTGCCGAACCCTCCCAGTCACTTTTCCAAACAGCAAGCTTATTCATGCTGGTCCTACCACTCACTAGTCAAGTGCTTAAAAACCACTTCTAACAGTTCCTCATCATATGGCCTGGCCACTGTATGGCCTTAAATCCTGAGTGAACACTGCATCATGAAAAACTGATTCTCATTCCTGTGTCACAAATGAACAATAACTGAATACCCCACACACAGCTATAGTAGATCATACTGCTTGTATGTCTAGGACATGCGCTAAACCCAAGCTATCAAATAAACCTAAAATATTGTGTAATACTTTGTGCTAAGTTTAAAAATGTAAATAGAAGAACTTGTTCATAATTCTGCCTCAACCTAATTTCTGTTGTAAAGTAATTTTTTCCTGATCACAGAAATAAACACTGCTCAAAAATGTATTTCTAAAATATGAAGCAGTATAACTAAACATTGATAACTATCAAACCACCCCTATCAGCAACATGTGTGTCAATATCCTGCCACCTGTAGTAAGACTACATTGCTCGAGGTCCGCTGTTCCTAACCCAGCATACCAAAAGCTTTATTAACAGTACCTGACCAACCTCAAAGTCCCACAAGATGGACACATTATATTAAACCACAAAGGCCTGCCTATATGCACTCATGTCATGTTATGAAGAGACCCCACATAGCACACTTTACAGAAACCTTACATGGGTCGATACATAGATTTGGACTGTAGTACCCATAAAAGCTATGTTCAAAGGCAATTCCACATTTGGCCTTTGGCTCATGGCGATGAAAATCTCTTGTACACTTCTTTTAGAATAATGCAGTAAATTACTTAATTTGGAGAAAGAGAAATTTCAAACACAGAAATGGAGAACACATTTAATATTCGGTTCACAGATAGAGAAAAGATGAACTACAACACTGTGCTTGAGAGTTCTGCAGCGACTTATTTATTTCTATGTGCTTCAGAAAAAAACAGCTCTTTAAGAAAGCTAAACTATTGTGTAATACTTTGTGCTAAGTTTAAAAATGTTAATAGCAGATATCATTCATAATTCTGCCACACCTTAATCTCTGTCATAAATTTTGTGTTTCTCTGAACAAGGAAATAATAGGTGACCAGAAATATACGCGGGCTGTTCAATGAAGAATGATCATGATTTTTTTACAGTCATAATTTCTCTCGCTGATATTTAATCTTATGGTATTCAGTTAGCTTAACATGCAAAAAACATGTTGTTGTAGTTTCACTGTTGGGACTCCTGGTTCCCGCCTGTGAGAGGCAGGCATGGTCAAATGTGCAGTATCACCTACCACTGCAATGGAGGTAACACGCAATGAACGATATGCGGTTCTGAAATTATGCTTTTGGCTTAACAAATCTTCAACTGAGGCCTATACAACGGAACAGGATGCAAATGGAGAGTCTGCTCTTCCCTACAGTACAGCTCGAAGGTGGTTTAAAATGTTTGAAGAGGGGACACAATCAATTTCAAAGGAAGGTGGGGCTGGTGCTCCAGTAACGGTTTCTACGGTAGAAAACATCAACACTGCTGCTGCCATTGTGGGAGATGATAGACGAATTACATTAAGATCACTTTTGGAAATACTGAACAATTTATTGGGGCCACCCTCATGGTGGTGGCAGAAAAATAACACATGACAAGTGTATGTCCTGGTGTGTTCCAAGACTGTCGATTCCCAAACAAACGTACATTTGCGTGCACGTCTGCATGCAGTTAATGTTGATTGTAAAGGAAGATCCTTAGCTTCTATCAAATGTAATCAGTGCTGATGAAACTTGGCTTCATGATTTTGATCCTGAGAGCAAACAGCAACACTCAATGTGGAAATCTCTGTCATCACCATTCCCAACAACAGCAAAAGTGGTTGCCTCTGCTGGAAGAGTTATGGTGGTCTCATTCTTTGATATTGATGGAATGGTTCATTAGCATGTTGTCCATCTGACACATCAGTAACTGGACAATACCACAGGGATGTCCTGAAAACACTGCAAGTCCATATAAATCACAAAAGACCACATTTCCTTGAAGCAGGCTGGATGCTGCACCACGAAAATGCCCGGCAGCATATTGCCAATGTTGTTGCTGAATACCTTGCAAAATCAATGTGAAGTGCACACTCGCCCTCCCTATAGCCCAGATTTAGCCACATGTGACTTTTTTCTATTCCCTCACATGAACAACTGCATTCTTGACATTAATTACCAATCACCAGATGCAGTGGTGAAGGCTGCAGATGACATTTTGAAGCACCTTCCAAAAAATTATTTCCAGCCTGTATTTGAAGACTGGCAGAAATGCAGGGGCAGGCGCACTGCATTAATGGGAGACTACTTTGAGAAGGACCATCAAAATTCAGAGCGTGTGTAAAGGTATGTTGTAAAAACCGCCTCTATCAGCAACATGTGTCTCAATATCTTCCCACCTGTAGTAAAACTACATTGCTCAAGGTCCACTGTTCCTAACCCAGCATACCAAAAGCTTTATTAACAGTACCTGACCATCCTCAAAGTCCCACAACATGGAAACATTATATTGAATCACAAAGGCCTGCCTATGTGCACTCATGTGATGTAACGCAGAGATGCCACATAGCACACTTCACAAAAACCTTACATGTGTCCATACATGGTTTTGGAATGTAGTACCCACAAAAGCTATGTCGAAAAGCAATCCCACATTTGATGCCTTTGCTCATGGGCATGAAAATCTTCATACACTTCATTTAGAATAATGCAGTAAATTACTGAGTTTTGAAAAAGAGAAGTTTCAAACACAGCAATGGAGAATACATTTATGATTCAGTTCACAGTAATACTTTGGCTGTGTTTAAAAATGTAAATAAAAGAACTCATTCATAACTCTGCCACACAGAAGTCTCTGACATTATTTTTGTTATTACCAGAGTAATTAAATAAACACTGGAGAGAAAAGTATTTGTGGAACATGCATTGCTTTGCCTAGACTATGTAAATAAAGAACTAGCTCTGTACCAACATGTATTTCAATATTATTCTGCCAGCAGAAATGCTAATGCTCCTCAAGACCCAGTCATCCTAACACAACATATCCAATGCAATATTTCCAATATCTGCCCATCCTCAAGGTGACATAACATAGACCTGTGTTTAGAACCAAAATCTTTGCTCTATGTGCACTCATGTGATGTTATGCATAGACACCAACAGGAACACTTTAGACACACCTTACGAGGGACCATAAAGAGTTTTGGAGCATATTACCCACACAATGAGAATCTTAATAAATGATAAACACAAGAATATTCACGCAGAAGATGTAAGGCCGGAGTATCTGCTCCAGACAGGATATGCTGTATTCCACTCCACCTACTGCCTCCCAGTGCTTGTGTGGCTATGTGCTGTGTCTGTCCAAAAGACACCACTTCCAGATGGAGTCTAACCCATCTTATTCAAGTTAGCAGGTGCAGCTTTAGATGATATTACATCAATAGTGAAAGAACATTTCTAGGACACTCACTCTGTAACCCCGACACCACACCCTGCACACATCAGGCCTGAAAGATACCTGTTGCACAAAGATATTTTTGTCCTTGAAAATACAGATAATGTGAGTTGGAGGTGAAGGAGGTCAATTATCCACATGGTGATTATATTCATTGTGATCCAACCAGTAAGTAGTAAATTGCTCTCACACTGATACAAACAGTTTCCCCTCAAATGGTCTGCTAATTTAATGGCCTTCACTCCTGAGCGAAAACACCACCTCAAAAAAGTGTATTTCAATCCTGTATCACACATGTGATAGGAATTGAACCATCTGACACACAGCTTCCCTCAATCACATCACTTGTATGTTCACATGTGCCATGCTTGAAAGCATTTGTTCTACACAGTATCTTATGTCAGTACCACAAGAGCAACGTTCAAAGGCCATTCTGTGTTTTGGCCTTGGTTTCGTGGCCATGAACATCTCTCATACACCTCTTTTAGGCTAATGCAGTAAATTACTGATTCCTGAGACAGAGCAATTTCAAGCACAGAAATGGAGAACACATTTATAATTCACTTCACATATAGAGAAAGAATGAACTACAACTCTCTGCTTGAGAGTTCAGCAACGACTTCTTTATATCTATGTGTTTCACCAAAATCTAGATCTTTAAGAAAGCTAAAGTATTGTGTAATACTTTGCTGAGTTTAAAAATGTAAATAGAAGAACTCACTCATAATTCTGTTGCACCCCAATCTATCCCATAAATTTTGTTTCTCCTTGAACAAGGAAATAAAAGGTGCCCAGAAATATATTTCTAAAACAAGAACTGTTTTAACTAGACATATGGCTGAAGGACCACCTCTCTAAGTAATATGTACTTACACACCACTACAAACAGTTCCTCATCATATGACCTGCCCATTATATGGCCTTAAATACTGAGTGAACACGCCATCATGAAAAAGTGAATCTCATTCCTGTGTCACAAATGAACAACAATTGAAATACCCCACACAGCTTTCCTACATCATATCTCTTGTACATTCAGGACCTGTGCAATGCCTGAAAGTATTCATCGACACATTATCAAATCTCAGCATCCCAAATGCTGTGGTTGTTTCTTGCCTCATGGCCGTAAACAACTCTTGTATACCTACTTCAGTACAGTGTTGTAAATTATTGAGTTCTGAGAATGGGCAATTTTAAACACAGAAATGGAGTACACATTTGTAATTCACGTCACAGATAATGAAAAAATAATTCCACTACTCCAGCTGAGAGTTCTATGATGACTTGGAGAACTTGGTTTTGGCAAACCAGATAGAAATAACTAAGTCTCAAGGAAGGCTAAAATATTGTGTAATACTTTGTGCTAATTTAAAAAAGTAAATAACAGAACTCATTCGCAACTCTGCCACACAGAAATCTCTGCCATAAATTTTGTTATTACCTGAACAAGGAAATAAACACTGGCCAGAAATGTATTTCTGAAACATGAACAGACGTGATAACTAAAGAACCACCTCTGTAACCAATATGTATTTTGATATTAGTCTAGCAGCAGAAAGGCTATGCCCACCAATACCCACCCATCCTAACAGAATACATCCAAAGTGATATTTCCAACATCTGCCCATCCTCAAGGTGCCACAGCATGGACCCCCTGTTTTGAACCAAAAAGTTCGCTCTATGTGCACTCATTTGATGTTATGCACAGACACCATCAGAAACACTTTACTAACACCTTAGATGGGCACACAGATCGTTGTGGACCATAATACACACGGAATGTTGATTTTAATTAATGATAAACACGAGAAGGTTTACACAGAGGATGTAAAGTCGGAGTATATGCTCCAGACAGAATATGCTGTAAGTCACTCCACCTAGTGCCTTCCAATGCCTATGTGGCTATGAGCTGTGTCTGACCAAAAGACACCACTGCCAGATGGAGTCAACCCATCTTATTTACGCTAGCAGGTGCAGCTTTAGATGATGCTACATCACCAGAGAAAGAACACTTCCAGGACATCAATCTGTGTCACCAACACCACATCCAGTACACATCAGGCCTGAAACAGTACTATAAGGTCCACTCTATGGGGTTTGAGGTTACAGGCTCAATTATCTAAACAGTGATCATATTCATTGTTGTCCAATCAGTCACTAGTAAATTGCCCATACACTGCTACAAAAATTTCCTACTCATTTGGCCTACTAATTTAATCGCTTTAAGTCCTGAGTGAACACTGCATCGTGGAAAAGCAAATCTCAGCCCTGTATCACAAACGTGATAACAAATGACACACATGACACAAAGCTTACCTCAATCACACCACTTACACATTCTGGACATGTGCAATCCTTGGAAGCATTTTATCTACACAGGATCTAAAATTGGTACCCGAAATGCAAAGTTCAAAGGCCATTCCATGTTTGAGCCTTGCTTCATGGCCATAAACAACTGCTGTACCCCTACTTTAGGACAGTGCAGTAAATTACTGAGTTCTGAGAGAGAGTAATTTCAAACACAGGAATGGAGAACATATTTATAATTATGTTCACAGATAAAGTAAAAATGAACTACACTGCTGTGGTTGAGTTATGTCATGACTTATTGAATTCTATATGTTTCACCAAAATCAATCTCTCTAAGAAAGCTAAAATATTGTGTAATATTCTGAGCAAAGTTTAAAAATGTAAATAGATTAACTCATTCATAATTGGGCCACACCATAATCTCTGTTGTAAATTTTGTTTCTCCTGAACAAGGAAATGAACAATGCCAAGACATGTATCTATAAAACATGAACTGTTTTAACTAGAAACGATAACCTAAGGCCTGCCTCTGTAAACAATATGTATCTCAATATCTTCCTGCCTATAGTGAGACTATGTTCCTCAAGAGCCACTGTTTATAACACAGCAACCAAAGGCTTTATTTCCAGTATCTGTTAATCCTCAGAGTCCCACAATATGGAGATACTATTTCAAACGACAAAGGGCTGTCTATGTGCACTCATATGATGTTGTGCACAGACACCATCAGGCATACTTTACAAACACGTTATATGAGCCAGTACCTGATTTTTGAATGTAATACCCATGCAATGAGGAATGGTATAAGTGATAAACACAATGCCAATGTGCTGTGTCTAGCCAACCTACAGCACTGCCAGATGGAGCCAACCCACCCCTATTTATGCTGTTGAATACAGCTTTAGATGATACTACATCACCAGAGAAAGAACACATCCAGGAAACACACACACCCATTAGGTTGTGTGCACTGTAATGCTCTGACACAATGATATTTTTGTCCTGGAACATTCACTCTACAGTGGGTGAAGGTGAAGGCACGTGAGGCAACACAAATAGTCACCTAATTCCACTATTATATCTTTGAGAGGTAGATATACATACTTTGGAATACTTTCTGTTTCATGTCTAATCACTATGTTCTTATTTGCTTAACATATAAGCTCTTTTTGTGTGACAAGCACATTATCATTTCCATAATAAAGTATTTCTTCTTTCTGTAGTTCTTATTTAATGGTGGACCACTATTCTAAAAGTGGTGGTTGTGATGAACACAAAGGCCACTGACATAAACATGAAACTGAGATAACCCCACACCTGTTGTGTATGCCAACCCATTAGAATAGTTCTCACATGCACGAAGGCATAATACTACTGTTAAACCATCCACATGAAATAACTTACAACTGATGAGTAATATGCATGATGTGCAGCTCTTGGTCAATTCAATAACAAGCCTCATCATCTTCAGCACTGCGTGGACACCAAGTTTTACCATTGTGTAGCATGCTGATGTTATGCTTTAAGGTGTTGTGTGTGTGATTTTGTCTGTTGACATCAAAGACAGCTCACACAAGTTTATAGATGATTATAGACACAAGGCTGTCATACAGAATGCTGCTCTAAATAATAGTTACACATGTGTTGCCCAGAGCATCAAGTATATCTATAAAGTCTCTCATCATGACACTTTAAAAAAATATGTTAAATCTCAAAAAAGGAAAACACAGAAGAAGAAACCTGCAAATTTATGAAAGGTGCATATTAAAACTGTATATGTATATTCCTTATAAACCTACCTATCAAACAATGCAACATACAATACGATGTTAGGAAAATTCAAATCGCCCACCTCCCCTCCCAGTCACTTTTTCAAACATTGATGTTATTCATGTTTGTCCAACTGTTCACTACTAAAGCACCTACATACCACTTCAAACAGTTCCACATCACACGGACTGGCCGTAAGTCCTGAGAGAACACTGCTTCACAAAAAAGTGAATCTCATTCCTGTGTCACAAATGGACAACAACTGAAATACATCACACACAGGTTTCCTACGCCATACCACTTGTATGTTCAGACACTTGCAATGCCAGTAAGTATTTATGGTATATAGGATCGAATGTCAGCATCCCAAATGCAAAGTTCAAAGATCATTCTGTTAGTGTGCCATAGCTCATGGCCATAAACAACTCTGGTATACCTACTTTAGGACAATGCAGTAAATTATTGAGTTCTGTGAATGGGCAATTTTAAACACAGAAATGGAACACATTTGTAATTCAGTTCTCAGATAGTGAAAACATGAATTGCATTACTTTGGTTGAGAGTTCTGCAACAACTTCTTTAGTTCTATCTGCTTTGCCAAATCCAAGCTCTTTATGAAAGCAAATATATGGTGTAATACTTTAGACAAGTTTAAAAATGTAAATAGAAAAACTCATGCATATTTCTGCCACACTGATATATCTGCCATAAATTTTGTTATAAGCTGACCAAGGAAATAAACAATGGCCAGAAATGTATTTCTGAAACATTAAATATTTTAACTAGACATGATAACTTAAGCACCACCTCAGTAAACATTTTTCTGCCAGCAGTAAGGCTACACTCCTCAAGACCAACCCATCTAACACATCATATCAAAACCTATATTTCCAATATCAGCCCACCCTCAGGACCCAATAATATGAATTCCCTATTTTGAGCTGAAAAGGCTGGTCTATGTGCACTAATTTAATGTTAGGCACAGACACGATCAGGAACATTTTGCAAACACCTAATAAGAGCCCATACATGGTTTTGCAACAAAGTACCCACACAATGTGGATCTTAATTAACGATGAACACAAGAAGGTCGTGTAGAGAATGTAAAGCTGGCATATCTGCTACTGAAAGAAAATGCTGTATTCCGTGCCAGCTATTGTCTCCCAATGCCTGTGTGGCAATGTGCTGTGAGTGACAAACCTTCACCACTGCCAGATGGATCAACCCATCTTATTTACATTATCAGGTGCAGCTTTAGATGATGCTACAGCAACAGAGAAAGAACACTGCCAGGACACTCACTCTGTTTCTCCAACGCAACACCCAGGATACATAAGGCCTGTGGCACAACAATTTTTTTTTCCTGGAACATTCATTGAAGAGGGGTTGGTAGTGAAGGGGCTGTGAGGTGACACATATAGTCCGCCATTTGAACTATGATGTCTTTGTTTGAGTGATATACTGACATTGGGAAAGTTCCTGTATCATGACTCATCAATATCTTCTTATTTGCTTGGCATATATGCTTCTTGGTGTGATATGCTTGGTATCAATAATAAAATAAAATATTTGCTTTTACTGCAGTTTTTATTGAATGCTGGATCATTATTCTAAAAGTTGTGATCCTAATGAACATAATGGCAAATGACACAAACATTAAAAGTGAGTTTACCCCACCATCTGTCAGGTATGCTGCCTCATCGGAATAGTTCTTTCATGCATTAAAACATAGTACTACCGTTTCACCTTACACGTGAAATTTCGGGTAAGTGATTATTAATTTGCATGATATGCACCTCATGATCAATTAAATAACTAGTTGCTGTGAGTATTCTACATCTACATCTACCCTTCCTGTTCCAGTCGCGTATGGTTCGCGGGAAGAACGACTGTCTGAAAGCCTCCGTGCGTGCTCTAATCTCTCTAATTTTACATTCATGATCTCCTCGGGAGGTATAAGTAGGGGGAAGCAATATATTCGATACCTCATCCAGAAACGCATCCTCTCGAAACCTGACAAACAAGATACACCACGATGCAGAGCGCCTCTCTTGCAGAGTCTGCCACTTGAGTTTGTTAAACATCTCCGTAACGCTAATACGGTTACCAAATAACCCTGTGACGAAACGTGCTGCTCTTCTTTGGATCCTCTCTATCTCCTCCATTAACCCGATCTGGTACGGACCCCACACTGATGAGCAATACTCAAGTATAGGTCGAACGAGTGTTTTGTAAGCCACCTCCTTTGTTGATGGACTACACTTTCTAAGGACTCTCCCAATGAATCTCAACCTGGTACCCGCCTTACCAACAATTAACTGAATATGATCATTCCACTTCAAATCGTTCCGCACGCATACTCCCAGATATTTTACAGAAGTAACTGCTACCAGTGTTTGTTCCGCTATCATATAATCATACAATAAAGGATCCTTCTTTCTATGTATTCGCAATACATTACATTTGTCTATGTTAAGGATAAGTTGCCATTCCCTGCACCAAGTGCCTATCCGCTGCAGATCTTCCTGCATTTCGCTACAATTTTCTAATGCTGCAACTTCTCTATATACTACAGCATCATCCGCGAAAAGCTGCATGGGACTTCTGACACTATCTACTAGGTCATTTATATATATTGTGAAAAGCAATGGTCCCATAACACTCCCCTGTGGCACGCCAGAGGTTACTTTAACGTCTGTAGACGTCTCTCCATTGATAACAACATGCTGTGTTCTGTTTGCTAAAAACTCTTCAATCCAGCCACATAGCTGGTCTGATATTCTGTAGGCTCTTACTTTGTTTATCAGGTGACAGTGCGGAACTGTATCAAACGCCTTCTGGAAGTCAAGAAAAATAGCATCTACCTGGGAGCCTGTATCTAATATTTTCTGGGTCTCATGAACAAATAAAGCGAGTTGGGTCTCACATGATCGCTGTCTCCGGAATCCATGTTGATTCCTACATAGTAGATTCTGGGTTTTCAAAATGACATGATACTCCAGCAAAAAACATGTTCTAAAATTCTACAACAGATTGACGTCAGAGATATAGGTCTTGCGCATCTGCTCGACGACCCTTCTTGAAGACTGGGACTACCTGTGCTCTTTTCCAATCATTTGGAACCTTCCGTTCCTCTAGAGACTTGTGGTACACGGCTGTTAGAAGGGGGGCAAGTTCTTTCGCGTACTCTGTGTAGAGTCAAATTGGTATCCTGTCAGGTCCAGTGGACTTTCCTCTGTTGAGTGATTCCAGTTGCTTTTCTATTCCTTGGAGTATAATTAACATTATGCAATAGATGATCACGGCAAAATTTCCTCCATGCCACAATCATCTAATCAAGCTTTATGTAAAATCCTCATACACAGAACCATTTATGACTCTTTGAGCAATGTGCTGATGTTATGTTTTGAGGTGACTTGTGTATGATTGTGGCTGCTTATTCTGAAGAAAGCACACTGATATCTATAGATGATTGCAGACAAGGGGTTGTCATATAGAATACTTACTTCTTCTAAATAAAAGTTACAGATGTTATGTACAGAGCATCAAGTATATCTATAAAGTCTCTGACTGTAACAGTTTAAAACATAAGATACATCTCAAAGCAGAGGAACGTCGATGAAGAAACCTACCAGTTTATGAAAAGTGCGTAGGGAAACTGTACATGTATATTCTGATGTGGTGACTAAGTAGCTCAATAATTGAGGAGCCTGACATCTGAGGGAAAGGAAAGATGTGATTTGTATAGCTCCTCAACAAACTATTGTGCTAGAAACTGAAATTAAGGACACTAATGGTGCAAAAACTAAGGAATAGGTAAACACACTCTCCATTCTAGTGGGATCTGGGGTCTATGGTGTTACAGAACTTGTTGAGTACTAGGATGTTAATGTATATAAGATCTCTTTTGATTGGTGTTATATAAACTACTGGGTGTTTCAAAAGAAAATTTATATTTGATGAGCCATATGCACATGTGCAACTGACTAGAGAAGAGTGAGGGATACACTGATCACTTGTTTGGCTTTCAAGAATTCTATCAATATCAAGCACGTTTTTGGAGCAGAAAGTGGATTCTGTGTATGAGGATTTTACATAAAGCTTGATTAGATGATTGTGGCATGGAGGAAATTTTGCTGTGATCGTCTATTGCGTAATGTTAATTATACTCCAAGTGTTCCACTTATCTTGAAATGGATCAAAACATTTGAGGTGACAAGTTCAGCATTGGTCATATTGAAATTCAAGTGACCAAGTTTATCAAGAATGGGTACATCCGTTGGGAGTGTAAATCATCCTGTTCATGACAATCCTGACGTCTCTATTCATAAAAGAACAGTTTCTTTAAATGTGCATGGATCGTCACTACACTGAAAAAAAAAATAAATAAATAAATAAAAATAAAAATAAAAATAAATAAAAAAATAAAAAAAATTAAAACTGCAGTTACATAACCCAGTTGGTACAAGAATTAAAGCCTCTGCATACCAGATATCAACTGCAGTTTGTTAATGAATGGCAGAAGTTGCTGTATGGACTGCAATGTCGATTCAAGAACTAAATGGTCTGTACTTTTTAGAGGACAAGGGTGATCGTGCACTTACAGTGAATTTGGACATTATGAGATTATGTTAACTGACTTTTTGGTCCTTGAATTGCAAACTTTTACAGATTATAAGCAAGGAACAAGGTTGCAGCAAGATGGAGCCACAGAACATGTGTCCAAGGATTCTAAGATGCGAGTTCATGAAATTTTTCTCGACAATTTGACCCCAGGAAGGGTGACATAAATTGGCCCCCACTTTGTCCATATTTCAGCCCATGAGTTCATCTTATGGGAATATGTCAAATGTAAACTGATTGTTAACAACTTAACTGCTTTGGACAACCAGTACAAAATATCTGTAGCAAAGTGGCAACCATCCCAGTGCCTACACGCTGAGCCATAATGTGAAATTTTATTCACTGCTTAAATGAGTGATGCAGGCATGCTACATTGCATTTATGTGACATTATTGTTATGAAGTTAACTGGTAAACTGTATATTTCAACAATAAATAAAGAGTTTGTTGGTACTCTACAAACTCTATTTCATTTTGTCAAATTAGGCATAAATATTCTTTTGAGAACTGCTAAACTTTTTATAAAACAAAATGAAAATTATGACTAAGAATTTCCTTTAAATATTACTCACGTTCATGAATAATCTCTGACATGCCTTGTATGGAACTGTGAAACAAATAGTTCTTATTGCTGCAGTTTCTCGAGCTGAATATCTAAAATTTTATTGACACCCCTTCTGCAAACAACACATCACCTGCCTTATTTGGATACTATTTATTTATTTTTTGCATAGTAACATTATGATTTCTTTTCTGTTCCTGTTTCAGTAAAGTAAACACAGCACATTTTCCTGAGCAAGAAAGAGGATGCGTAACTGATTGCTTCCACAATGAGGCAATGTGTGGACATGAGAATGCACATGCATATGTGTATTCCTTCAGCTAACTTTTGTGTCTGTGCTCAGGTCTCTGTATATCAGTGTTTGCACAAGAGGAAAGAGACATTGCATTGACATACCTCAATGACAATTTGCTTTGCCAATTGTATAGCCCGATAGACATTTGCATAGAACAAGTTCTACAAAGTGAAGTTCTAGGCAACAAATGGCTTTTTGTATTTTGGTGACATATCCAGACTCCAGCCTCCAAGGCTTTGGTGTCAGAGGCTATCCTCAAGTAAGTGTGGATTTGTCAGTTACCGTCAGAGGTAAAGAGTGCTGTGGTTGCTAGTAATTCTCCAAGTAAAGACTTGACATTGCTTATAGCAGATCAAATATGTAGTTTGTTGTTATGTAATAACACAGGCATGGACCCACAAAGAGGACAAGACATAATGAGTGTAGCTACAGAAGATGCTTCTGGAGGCTAGTAGCACCCACTAGCGGAACTAGTAACATCACTAAAACATGGTATCAGCACTCTCCCATGAGAATTGTGACAAGCCACTGCATTACCCAGAACCACCTACCTATCAACTGATGCTATGGTCAAAATGATATTAGGAAAATGCCACCTCCCCCCCCTCATCCAGTCAATTGTCCAGTGTTCATGTACATTTATAATTCAGTTTACAGATTTAAAAAAAGGATGAATTATACTACTGTGGTTATGATTTCTGCAACAACTTACTTATTTCTATCTGTTCCGTCAAAACCAAGCTCTTTAGGAAAACAAGCATATTCTGCATTATTTTGTGAGAAGTTTAAGGCTATAAATAGAAAAACTTGTTCATAATTCTGCAATCCCCTGTCTTTTCCATATATGTTCATGGTACTTGAATGTGGTAATAAATAGTGACCCAGATGTGTAAATCTGAAATATGCCATTTATGAGGACATGATAACAGGTGGATGACCCCTGTAAACATTACATATGTTGATAATTTTCTGTCAACAGTGAGGCTACACTCCTTGAGAGCCACCCTTCCTAACTCAGGATATCAAAAACTGGTTTTACAGTATCTGTCTATCCTCAGAGTCCCACCATATGGACCCTCCTATTTCAAACCACAAAGGCCTTCCTACATGCACTCGTGATGTTATGCACGTACACCATCACACCCTTTGCAAACACCTTATATGGGACCATAGTACCCACACATTGAGGATCTTAACAAATTGCAATCCAACCAAGGATTCCACTGAGCACATAAAGCTGGCCCAGCTGCTTCAGATGGACAATGCCATGGGCCACCTTGCTTACTGTCACCCAACACCTGTGTTGCAACGTGCTACGGCTGACCAGTTTATACAACTGCCAAATGGAGCCAATGTTCCCCTCATCATGACAGCCAATGCAGATTTTATTGATAATGTGTCGCCACTGAAATGACACACTGCCATGGGCCACCTTGCTTACTGTCACCCAACACCTGTGTTGCAATGTGCTACGGCTGACCAGCTTATACAACTGCCAAATGGAGCCAATGTTCCCCCATCATGACAGCCAATGCAGATTTTATTGATCATGTGTCACGACTGAAATGACACACACAGGCCAGTATACAACATTCCCGGAAGAATCATCCTGCATCAGTATCCATTCGCTCTGGAGCTCCCCTCCTACCACTCCTACTAGCAAAATTTGATGACGTTTCTTTGGTTGCATCATGGCTTACGATCTCAAACAGCTCTTTTAGGATAGAACAGCAAGGTAGTGATTTCTGAGAAAGGATTATTTTATTTACACAAAAGTGTATACATTTAAGATTCAATTCCTAGTGACACAAAAAGAAAATAAATCACACTACTACAGTTCAAGGTTCTGCAACTGCTTTTTTATTTCTATCCTCTTTAATAAAGTAAACATATTATACACTATTTAGCACAAGATTGAAAATGTAAATTCTTCCCCCCCTCCCCAATAATCTGTGTTATTGCTAGAATACTGAAATAAATAGTGATCTATCACACAATTTCTTCTACAAGGCAGAAAAGTATTCCTCGAATGTGCTGTCATGCAAACTGAGATTATAACTAACAGACCTGCATACTATACAATATGCATGACATTATTTTTCAGTGAGTAATGGTGGTACCCTCCTCAAGATCCACCTATCTTAATCTAGCATATGAAAAACTGCACTTGCAATTTCCATCCAGTCCAGCTTCGTGGACCCTCCTGTTCTTATCCACAAATATATCTCCATGTGCACTGATGTGACATGATGTACAAACTGCAGAAGGTCAACTTCACAACCACCTTATACAGGTCCACACCTGGTTTTGGACCATAGTTCCCACACAATGAAGATTTTCACTAACAATTAACCCACCAAAATTTTCACTGAGAACATAAAGCCTATCTACCTGCCCCTGATGGGAAATGCTGTGGGCCACTCCACATACTGTCACCCAACACCTATGTGGCAGTGTGCTGTTGGTGACCAACCACCACCACTGCCAGATCGAGTCAATCCTCTACTATCTAAGCCACTGGACACAGATCTGGATGATGCTAGGTCACTACACTCTCACTCTGTTTCTCCAACACCACACCTAACATGCATCAGGCCTGAATGAATCAGCTGACACTTATATCAATTTGTCCAGTACAATCCACTCAAATGGGGGAGGGTGAAGTGATATAAATAGCCAGTAATTTAAAAAATTATGTCTTTCTTATATGAATTATATACTTAGTTTTGAGTACTCCTTGTTTTCTGCCTTGTCCATGTGTACTTATTTCCTTCACATGCGTACTCTCTGTGTGTGAGATGTGTTTTATCAAAAATACAATAAATTGTTTTTTCTTACCACATTGAATCTTCCCTTCCATGTGGAAACAATGTGTATTTTGAAACACTCCGCTGCAGAGTGAAAATCTCATTCTGGAATGTGTATTTTGTTGTGTAGTGTGCTGAGATAATGTTTTAAGGCAATTTGTGGCTGTTGTTTCCACAAGAAATGCATTAAAATTTATAGATGACTGCAGACAAACAAATGTCCATCTAAAGATTAAGTGGATAAAAGTTTGAGATGGGATGCACTGAGCATCAAGTATTGGATAAAGTCTCTGATCATATCACATTAAAGGATAAGACAAGTCTCAAAATAGGATAAACAGAAGATGAAACCTATAAATACATGGAAAGTGCATATAAATTGTGTGGATGTATTTTTCCAGTACGGCAACTTAATAGCACAACAACTGAGGATCCTATCACCTGAACAAAAGAACAATGGTACTAGGAATTGAAATGAAGGACACTGATGATGTAAAAACTCCAAAACTGGAAAACACAGTCTCCAATATAGTGGATTCTGGGTCTATGGCATTAGCGTATTTTTTCAGGGGTAATATGTTAATCAATATACAGTCTTTTTTAATTTAAGTTGTGTAACAAATTCTTGAAATGAAATTCAAATGATGCATTGAAAAATCAATTAGCTTCACTGAATGAGTAAGAACCTCATTTAAACATTTCTCAGTTTTCAGGAATAATTACCAACATGCTTTGTACGGCATGGTGAAATAAATAGTTGAAACTGGTGGCCTAATCACTGGTTGCCAACTAAAAAATGTTATTGAGAGTATTATTGCTGCAGTTTCTTGAGCAGAAACTCTAAAATCTCACTCTGACATCTGTCTGAAATTTGCAAACAACATGTCATCATCACTTTTTATTTCTCATACCTTTCTTATTTTGATACTGTTTTACCTATAGTTACCTTGTTATTTCTCTTCTGTTCCCTTTTTAATGTACTAACCACAACACAATCTGATAATCAAAGAATTGGATGAATACATGAGACCTTTCACAATTAGGCAATTTGAGGACACGAGAACGGGCATGCATACATGTGTCCTTTGTGCTAATTTTTGGGTGTGTGCTTTTGTTCCAGGGTGTCAGTCATAATTCATTAGGAATGAGGTGTGTAGACATACAGCAAGGCCAATCTGCTTCTGTGCTTTGGTATGCTGACAAACTTCTGCATACACCAAGTTTTACAAATTAAAGTCACTGGCAAAAAAAGCACCTTCCATATTTTGGCATTACATCCAGCCTCTAGTTAATGGGGCTGCAGTGTAGGAGCCCAATCTCAAGCAAGTGTGGATCCATCAGATACCTTTAATGGTTAAGGGTGCTGTGGTTCCAATAAACTCATCAAATACAGATACACAACTGAACAAATACGTAATTTGTTTCTGTGTAATAACAAATGCATGGCCCAACAAACTGCACAAGGCACCATGAGTGTAGTTGCAGGACACGTTGCTAGAGGTACCAAGCACCTTCCACTAGCAGAACAAGTCACATCACAACACGATTTCAGCACTCACACACGACAACTCCGAAAACCTCCTGTGCTAATGAGCAGCCACTTGTCTGTCAAGCAATGCAACATTCAATGTGATGTTAGGAAAATGCACCCATCCAGTCAATTATCCAAAGAGTGATCACATTTATACATGACCAGCTGCTCCATAGTAAAGTATTTGCACATTGCAACAAACGGTTCCTCAACATATTGTCTGACATCCTGAGTGAACACTGCATTGTAAAAAGTGGATCTCATGCCTGTGTCCGAAATGTGGCTGCCCATGACACACCTGACAGACACTGCTTTTCAAAGCGTTCCTACATCACACCACTTGTATATTCTTCAGGGCACCTGAAATTATTGAAACTATTTAATCTTAGCAGGATCATACTTTAATGTCCAACCTGCAAAGTTCAAGAACTGTTCTTTGGTTGCATCTTGGCTCATGGCGGCAAGCAACTCTCAAATACTTGCTTTTGGAGTTTTGAGAAAGGGTAATTTTAAATAATGGAAAGGAGTACACACTTATGATTCAATTCCTAAATATACCGAAAAAATGGATTACACTATTGTGGTTGGAAGTTCTTCAATGACAAAGTTATTTCTATCTGTTTCACCAAACCTATGCTCATTAATAAAGCGAACTTACTGTGTACTGTTTTGTGAAAATTTTAAAAATGTTGATAGAAGAACTGGTTCTAAATTGTGCCACACCCTCTATCTTCTGCTGTAAGTTTTGTTATTACCTGAATGTAGAAACATACAGTACTCCAGCAGACATTCCTTTCACAAAGCTACAAATTGTTTCTTGAAAGTGCCCTTTTTAACTTGACATGATAACAAGTGGACCACCTATGTAGACAATGTATGTGTTGATATTTATCCATAAGTAATGAGGCTACCTTCCTTGAGGTGACCCTTTCTAACACAACATTTCAAAACTGTATTTCCAATACCTGTTCATCCTCAGTGTCCCACCATATGGAACCCCCTATTTTAATCCATAAAGGCTTTGCTACATGCACTCATGTGACGTAATGCACAGACTTCTTTGAACACCACTTACAAACACCTTGTTTGGGTGCATGCCTCATTCTGGGTTATAATACCCACACAATGATAACCTTAATTAAAAATAAACTGACCAAGGTTTCCACTTATAAAGAAAGCCTACTTGTCACTGATGGAAAATGCTGTGGGCCAGTACACCTACAATCACTCAGTGCCCATGAGGCAGTAAGTTGCCAACCTACACTGCTGTCAGATGGAACTAATCCTCACCTACCTACACCAGTAGACGTAGCTTTAGGTGATGCTGCGTCACCGAAGAAAGAACACCCTCAGCACACTCACTTTATTTCTCCAACACTACACACAATACGTGTCAGGCCTGGAAGTTTGTCCTGAAATATCCACTTTTAGGGGGGGAGGGGGTGGGAAGTACTGTGAGGCATATAGACAGTCAGGCAAACAAATACGTCTCTGTTATGACTCATGTACCTGGTTTTGAGTACATTCCGTTTCCTGCTTTATTGCTGTGTGATTATTTGCTTAACATGTATCCTTTTTGCGTGTGACATGCATGTTTTCTTATCACAGTTCCTATTTAAAGGTGGCTCAGCATTCCTACAAGTGGTCACCCCAATGAACAGAAAAGCAGATGACACCAACATTAAAACTGGGGTTACATTACCAGCTCCTGTAGATGTAACCTTGTCAGAACAGTTTTTGCATGCATCAAAGGATAATACTAACGTTCCACAATCCATGTTGTATTTCAGGCATGTGCTTAGTAATTGTGTCTTATGTGCCACGTGGAAATCATATGTGCATACTGAAATTTATAGATCATTGCTGATAAGGAGCTGTCATACAGACTGACCCCTTCCAAAGATTAAAGTTTGAGATCTGATGCCCTTAAGTCTCACAGTACAAAAACACACAAGAAGAAGTGCTAAAGTTTATGAAAAGTGCATATGAAAACTATGGGTGGATATCCTTAGTATGGCCACTCAGTAGCACAACAACTGAGGATCCTGACATCCGAGCAAGCAAAAAGATGGGGTAGGTAGAGTTCTTCAGGAAGCTATGATTAGGAATTGAAATAATAGACACTGATACTACAAAAACTAAAAAATTGGGAAACACAGCCTCCATTCTAATGGATTCTGGGGTCTATGGCATTATA
Source organism: Schistocerca serialis cubense (assembly GCF_023864345.2). NCBI lineage: Eukaryota > Metazoa > Arthropoda > Insecta > Orthoptera > Acrididae > Schistocerca > Schistocerca serialis. The sequence goes on from NC_064640.1 coordinate 532,712,717, forward strand.
AGCTCTGTCAGGGACTAGAATGTTAATCTACACACAATCACTTTTGATGGAAATTGTGTAAACTACAGTATATCTCAAAAGAAAGTTTATATTTGAAGAGCTACATATGAAAGCAGTGCAGTCATTGCGGTGTATACATGCTGAGCCATTATGGAAAATTCTGTTCATCATGTAAACGATTGCATTTAAATGATATTATTTATAAGAAGTAAATTGCTAATCTGCATATTTCAACAATAAATAATGACTCTGATGACAGACTTCACACACTATTTTATTTTGACATGTCAAACATAAATTTTCTGTTGAAACACACTGTACTTTTTATGAAGTAAAATGCGAATGATTTATTGCAAAGTCAATTAAACATCACAGGAGGATGAAGAATGCTTGGTATGGAATTGTGAAATAAATGGTTCCAACTGGTGTACTTGATGCCAGTCACCAGCCAACAAAATTTTATTACCAGCCTTATTGCTGCTGTTTCTCAAGCAGAAAATCTAAATTCTCATTGTGAGCTCCTAAAATTTGGAAATGACAGGTACCATCACTTTTTATTTCTCATACCTCTCTTAATTAGCTACGGTTTTCCTCATAGTCTCCTTGTGTTTTCATGTTTATTGCTTTATCTACATCTACATCTATACTCCGCGAGCCACCTTATGGTGTGTGGCGGAGGGTACTTATTGTGTCACTATCTGATCCCCCCTTCCCTGTTCCATTCACGAATTGTGCGTGGAAAGAACGACTGCTTGTAAGTCTCCGTATTTGCTCTAATTTCTCGGATCTTTTCGTTGTGATCATTACGCGAGATATATGTGGGCGGTAGTAATATGTTGCCCATCTCTTCCCGGAATGTGCTCTCTCGTAATTTCGATAATAAACCTCTCCGTATTGCGTAATGCCTTTCTTGAAGTGTCCGCCACTGGAGCTTGTTCAGCATCTCCGTAACGCTCTCGCGCTGACTAAATGTCCCCATGACGAATCGCGCTGCTTTTCGCTGGATCATGTCTATCTCTTCTATTAATCCAACCTGGTAAGGGTCCCATACTGATGAGCAATACTCAAGAATCGGACGAACAAGCGTTTTGTAAGCTACTTCTTTCGTCGATGAGTCACATTTTCTTAGAATTCTTCCTATGAATCTCAACCTGGCACCTGCTTTTCCCACTATTTGTTTTATGTGATCATTCCACTTCAGATCGCTCCGGATAGTAACTCCTAAGTATTTTACGGTCGTTACCGCTTCCAATGATTTACCACCTATGGCATAATCGTACTGGAATGGATTTCTGCCGCTATGTATGCGCATTATATTACATTTATCTACGTTTAGGGAAAGCTGCCAGCTGTCGCACCATGCATTAATCCTCTGCAGGTCCTCCTGGAGTACGTATGAGTCTTCTGATGTTGCTACTTTCTTGTAGACAACCATGTCATCTGCAAATAGCCTCACGGAGCTACCGATGTTGTCAACTAAGTCATTTATGTATATTGTAAACAATAAAGGTCCTATCACGCTTCCCTGCGGTACTCCCGAAATTACCTCTACATCTGCAGATTTTGAACCGTTAAGAATGACATGTTGTGTTCTTTCTTCTAGGAAATCCTGAATCCAATCACAAACCTGGTCCAATATTCCGTAAGCTCGTATTTTTTTCACTAAACGTAAGTGCGGAACCGTATCAGATGCCTTCCTGAAGTCCAGGAATACGGCATCAATCTGCTCGCCAGTGTCTACGGCACTGTGAATTTCTTGGGCAAATAGGGCGAGCTGAGTTTCACATGATCTCTGTTTGCGGAATCCATGTTGGTTATGATGAAGGAGATTTGTATTATCTAAGAACGTCATAATACGAGAACACAAAACATGTTCCATTATTCTACAACAGATTGACGTAAGCGAAATAGGCCTATAATTATTCGCATCTGATTTATGACCCTTCTTGAAAATGGGAACGACCTGCGCTTTCTTCCAGTCGCTAGGTACTTTACGTTCTTCCAGCGATCTACGATAAATTGCTGATAGAAAGGGGGCAAGTTCTTTAGCATAATCACTGTAGAATCTTAAGGGTATCTCGTCTGGTCCGGATGCTTTTCCGCTACTAAGTGATAGCAGTTGTTTTTCAATTCCGATATCGTTTATTTCAATATTTTCCATTTTGGCGTCCGTGCGACGGCTGAAGTCAGGGACCGTGTTACGATTTTCCGCAGTGAAACAGTTTCGGAACACTGAATTCAGTATTTCTGCCTTTCTTCGGTCGTCCTCTGTTTCGGTTCCATCGTGGTCAACGAGTGACTGAATAGGGGATTTAGATCCGCTTACCGATTTTACATATGACCAAAACTTTTTAGGGTTCTTGTTTAGATTGTTTGCCAATGTTTTATGTTCGAATTCGTTGAATGCTCCTCTCATTGCTCTCTTTACGCTCTTTTTCGCTTCGTTCAGCTTTTCCTTATCAGCTATGATTCGACTACTCTTAAACCTATGATGAAGCTTTCTTTGTTTCCGTAGTACCTTTCGTACATGATTGTTATACCACGGTGGATCTTTCCCCTCGCTTTGGACCTTAGTCGGTACGAACTTATCTAAGGCGTACTGGACGATGTTTCTGAATTTTTTCCATTTTTGTTCCACATCCTCTTCCTCAGAAATGAACGTTTGATGGTGGTCACTCAGATATTCTGCGATTTGTGCCCTATCACTCTTGTTAAGCAAATATATTTTCCTTCCTTTCTTGGCATTTCTTATTACACTTGTAGTCATTGATGCAACCACTGACTTATGATCACTGATACCCTCTTCTACATTCACGGAGTCGAAAAGTTCTGGTCTATTTGTTGCTATGAGGTCTAAAACGTTAGCTTCACGAGTTGGTTCTCTAACTATCTGCTCGAAGTAATTCTCGGACAAGGCAGTCAGGATAATGTCACAAGAGTCTCTGTCCCTGGCTCCAGTTCTGATTGTGTGACTATCCCATTCTATACCTGGTAGATTGAAGTCTCCCCCTATTACAATAGTATGATCACGAAACTTCTTCACGACGTTCTGCAGGTTCTCTCTGAGGCGCTCAACTACTACGGTTGCTGATGCAGGTGGTCTATAGAAGCATCCGACTATCATATCTGACCCACCTTTGATACTTAACTTAACCCAGATTATTTCACATTCGCATTCGCTAATAACTTCACTGGATATTATTGAATTCTTTACTGCTATAAATACTCCTCCACCATTGGCGTTTATCCTATCCTTGCGGTATATATTCCATTCTGTGTCTAGGATTTCGTTACTGTTCACTTCCGGTTTTAACCAACTTTCTGTTCCTAATACTATATGCGCACTATTTCCTTCAATAAGAGATACTAATTCAGGAACCTTGCCCTGGATACTCCTGCAGTTTACCAATATTATGTTAACTTTTCCTGTTTTTGGTCTCTGAGGACGGACATTCTTTATCAACGATGATAATGTCCTCTCTGGTAAGCCGTCAGGTATTTTATCGTTTCGCCCAAGGGGGGGTCCCTCTAACCTAAAAAACCCTCGTGTGCATGCCACACGTACTCTGCTACCCTAGTAGCTGCTTCCGGTGTGTAGTGCACGCCTGACCTGTCTAGGGGGGCCCTACAGTTCTCCACCCAATAACGGAGGTCGATGAATTTGCAACCATTATAGTCGCAGAGTCGTCTGAGCCTCTGGTTTAGACCCTCCACACGGCTCCAAACCAGAGGACCGCGATCGACTCTGGGCACTATGCTGCAGATATTAAGCTCAGCTTACACTCCGCGTGCGATGCTGGTTATCTTCACCAAATCAGCCAGCCGCCGGAAGGAACCAAGGATGGCCTCAGAACCCAAGCGGCAGGCGTCATTCGTTCCGACATGTGCTACTATCTGCAGCCGGTCACACCCAGTGCGTTCAATAGCTGCCGGAAGGGCCTCCTCCACATTACGGACGAGACCCCCCGGCAAGCACACCGAGTGCACACTGGCATTCTTCCCCGACCTACCCGCTATTTTCCTGAGGGGCTCCATAACCCGCCTAACGTTGGAGCTCCCTATAACTAATAGGCCCGCCCTCTGTGACTGTCGGGACCTTGCCGGAGAATCGGCCACTGGCCCAACAGGCGAGGCACCCTGTGGTGGCTCGGAAACGATGTCATCACCACTAGGAAGCACCCCGTACCTGTTGGAAAGGGGTAAGGCAGCTGCCACGCGGCCAGATCCCACCTTCGCCTTTCGGCCAGGCACGCGCGAGCCCACCACTGTCCGCCATTCACCCTGGAGTGATGGCTGACCGGTAAGATGCTCACTGCCGGAAGACGCAGCGACATCAGGGGTTCCATGTGATTCCAAGGCCACCGAAGTAGGCATAGGTCTCACCACAGTTGCCCCAACGCCACTACGAGCCGACGCCTGCGCCTCGAGCTCGATGAGCCTAACAGACAAAGCCTCCACCTGCCCCCGAAGAGTGGCCAATTCTCCTTGCGTCCGCTCACAACAACCACAGCCCCTACACATGACTATGTTTACCCTACTCTATACGGTGACAAATTCCCAAGATAATCTTCTGATGAGCTACTCTGATAATCAAGAAACACTCACTGAAATACGAGACGCGAAAACTACGCTAGGTTTTCCCAGAAAAACTATTTAAAAGCTAAGCGCAGCAAATAAGTACAAAAACGCTTTATACAAACAGTACTCGCTGCTGCTGGTGCTGTCGCTCTGGCTGTCACAAGACAACTGCTGATTCAAGTGACTAGTGGCTAACGGCCGCGAAACAAACAAAAGACGGTTTTAGGGCGCTTTCTGTTCTAAACGATCAAGAAAACTACGTAAAGTTTCCATGAAATAAACACAGTACAATCTCCAGCGTAAGGCATAGGAGACTGCTTGCACAATGAGGCAATGTGTGGAAATGACAAAAGACATGCATACATGTATTTTCCAAAATAATTTTGTCTCAGTGTTTTTGCTTCTCTGCATCAGTGATTGTGCACTAGGAAATTACGTGGACATACCTCACAGACAATGTGCTTCATCAGTTCCGTAACCTAACAGACATTTTGAAACAACAAGTTATACAAAGTTTAAATTATTGGCAAAATTGAATTCTGTATTTTGCAAAAATAAAAATGGTTTTAAAATAGCTGCGGACATAGTATGAACCCTGGTTTGGTGCAACTAAACCTGTTGTACAAAGGTTGTCAGAATTGTGTACAATCTCCTACTGCTGAAGGAGATACTTTTGTGCTGACTACCAGTGGACAAGACCTGGGCCAAGAGCTTCCAGATCAATTGGAGCAGCTCCTTGCTATAATAAGACACACTTACCTCACAGCAACAGTTACCTCTCACATTAAAAAGCAACTCCTGCAGTTGACTGAGCTTCATGCAGTGAAATAGAATTTACCTGCATGTATTCTGTCACACCAAAGTACAGTCATCCAGCTGCTACCTAACTTTTAATAACTCACTATTCTGAAATCTCTATGAATTGCAGCATGTTGTAATTTTAAAACTTTCCATGATTCTGGAAAGTTGGACTGTACCCTGATAATATTTATTGTAGAATAATTAACATGATCTTGGACAGATATGAAATTGATGCATTGCAAAATTTGAAAGAAAACATTTCAAGTCATTTGATGCAAGAGCTTTATGGATGCAAATATTGATGGCTTTTATAACATTGTGCAGCTTCATATCATCTTCAGAAAATGTATACTTTGTATGAATTGACAATACTAAACGTATTTTATTGGCATGATGATATTAGAATGACTGCCAATCCCACTATTAGCCTGAAAGATGAATAAGGGATTGTTAGATTTGTCAGAGACGTGGTTAGACAGAATGTGGTGAAATACAATGACAGTAACAACCCTCTAGCTGTAACAAGCGCACTCATTTTGCCGTGGCTTGCAGTCAAGAATCTTCAACATTTACGCCACATTTCAGGGAATCATTAGAAGGCTTTCAGTCACATCTATGATATTCTGTATTTTGGTGGCATATTCAGCATCAGCTTCGCAAAACTATGGTGTAGGAGGTTACCCTCAACCAAGTGTGGATTCATCAGTTATCTTTAGTGGTTAAGAGTACTATGGTTGCAGTTAATTCCTCAAATACAGACTCACAGCAGCTTGTAGCAGATCAGATTTCTTTAAACGAAGTGAGAAACATTTGTGCAGAGGCATAAAGACATTAAGAACAGATAATGGTTTAGAGTTTTGCAATAAAGAGGTTAACAATTTGACTAACCAGCATGGCATTTTGTACCAGAAAACATGCCACACAGTCCACAACAGAACATAGTCACTGAAATGGAAAATAGAACTGTTGTCAAGTTAGCCAGGACTTGTATGAATGCAAGTGCACTTCCAGAAAAAATGTTGAACAGAAGTTGTGAATTATGCAGTATTCACACTAAAGTGAGCTGGGACAAGTAAAGAAATGGGAGTTATGTCATGCAAACTGTGGCTATGGAGAAAACCTAACTTAAATATCCTCAGAACTTTTGAAGACAAAATTTATGTCCATTTTCCTAAAGAGAAGTGGCAAAAATGGGATGCAAAGGCTGAAGAGGGGTATTTTGTTGGTTATGGCCAAAATGCAAAAGGTTATCATGTGTGGTTTCCACACTGATGACAAGTAAAACTCCACAATGATGTAACTTCTACAGTAAGACTCTTTACAGAAAACTGCAGCACACATGGAATATCAACAACCGAGGGTAGTGGACTTCATTATAATTGAAAATAAACTAGCTTCTGTAGAACACAACCTTTAAAATACTCCTATGGTGCAGGATTCTACAGAAGTGTGTGAAGAGAGAGACAATGATGCACATTCTGATGATATCAGTGAACATGAGGCAGCAGCAGATGAAGCTGTTCAATCTGACAGGAAATATCAGTTAGTAGATTGCAGATCATTAAGATTGCCAGCAAGATATGAGAATCATTTATCCACAATTTGATATTGTTGAACCAGAAAAATGTGACAAAGCAGTTATGTATGATGAGGCAGAAAAATGGAAATATGCAATGAATGGTGAAATTAGTTCCTTGGAAGTTAACTAAACCTGGACATTTGTGGATCTACCTGCCCATAACCAAGTCAGTGATAACCAATGGATGTATATAAACAAGTTTTCTAACAGTGATGATGCCCCACATTTCATAGATAGACTTATGACTAAAAGTTTCAAGCAAGTTGCAGGTATAGGACTTATAGTACAGTAACTAGATTTGACTCAATTTTTGTAGTGTTATCCATTGCAGCACCAAGAAACATGTCTCTTGAACCATTTAATGGCCAAACTGCTTTCCTTTATGGAAATTTTGCAGAATATGAACTAACCAAAAGAATTTGAAGATGGGACAAATCATGTGTAAACTAAACCGAAGCTTTTCTGGCCTGAACCAAGCTTCCAGGAGTTGGAACCAACATTTCACAGCAGCTTTTTGCAACTTTGGGCTTCAGCCAGTGAATGCAGATAAATGTTTATTCACCAATCAGGTCACAAATAATCCATTTATCTTGGCAGTGCACTTTGACATTGGGCTGGTAGCAGCTAAAATTCCTACTGCCATCAACTTTTTGCTGAGTGAAATAGAAGGAGTATTTGACATCATATCCAGCAGACTGGGTACCTACCTGGGCCTGCCACCAGAACAATCAGAAGATGGTTCTATTTTTATGCTTCAAGAGACTTATGCCAGGAAGATTCTATACCACTTCAGGGTGGAGGATGCTAACGCTGTAACAGTACCTGCTTCTGTAAAGTTAGGAAGGTAGAAGACGAGGTACTGGCAGAAGTAAAGCCGTGAGGACAGGGCGTGAGTCGTGCTTGGGTAGCTCAGTTGGTAGAGCACTTGCCCGTGAAAGGCAAAGGTCCCGAGTTCGAGTCTCGGTCCACCACACAGTTTTAATCTGCCAGGAGGTTGCATATCAGCACACACTCCGCTGTAGAGTGAAAATTTTGTTCTAGATATAATAGGTCTTTGTTATGACTGAATACTTAGTTTGGTATATATTCCATGTGCTGCTTGATGACAGTGTACTTATTTGCTTAAGCAGACTTGTACATGAAGAACTGCCACAAAATCGATTTTTTAATTTTTGTCTTAAAAAATTCTCTGTAGTTTTCTGAATGAGAAAGAGTTTACTTCCAGGAAATGGAACACAGAAAGTACCAAAATTAAAGGAATTTAAAAGCAGCTACACACAGCATGACGTCCCCATGGCCCACAGTTAGCTTTTTTTAAAATAAAGTTTTGCTCTCATTTGTTTTGTTTTTATGATTTTTTAGTTCCTTAAGTTGGATAACCTGCAAAAGCTTTATGGTTGCCTACCTTTTGCTTATACAGATGGTTTAAACATTGTTTGCTGTTGTTTTGGTGCGAATATTTTGTTTACAATGAAGTAATTGCGTGCATGAGTTTCTTATTCCCTTGAAAGCAAATGGAAGAATTAAGAAGTTCGGTGTTAAACAACATAAATTAACTCTGCTAATACTGAAATACAACATGATGCAACACTTGAATCAGGTTCAGCTATCCCAAGTGCTCTGAAGCTAAAACTGGAATATATGGACAATGGGCTTGACAGTATTAATGCTGATAATATAGAGATACCAACTGCTGATTCAGGTTGTTTTACTGTTGAACTCTCTGCTCTATTTGAACTAATAAATAAAGCTTTGCAGTATAAGGAATGTGACAATAGTGGTGTGAACATAGCTGAGGAGATACATGCTAGCAGAGGTTGTGCATCAAAATTAAGAATTGTTAGTAATTTTTGTGATTTAAGCAAATGTGAGTATGCTGGTGGCATAACTAAACAGAGAGTATATAACACAATCATTAAACTTGCTTATGCTATGTCAGGTATAGGCAAACAGTACAGACATGCACAAACTTTCTGTGCTGGTATGGACTTACCTCCCTCTACAAGGTTTCACAGATACAATAAAGTTATTCTACAGACTTTACAAGAAGTAGCAAATGATAATATGAAAAATGCTGTTCAGGAAAGTGTAGACTTGAAAGACAGCAATACATGTATGTCTGCAGCCCTGGCTGCATCCTGGCAACAAAGAGGCCCTAGCTCACTAAATGGGGTAGTGACAGCTACCTCCTTGGACAATGGTGCTCGTTAATGTGGAATGTATTACCAAGTACCATCATGGCTGTACTAGTGGAAATGAAAAATCATAAAGGTCTGATTAATTTTAGTGGTTATAGTGGAGGGATGGAATCTGAAGGTGTTGTGAAAATATTTCACAGGTCAGTAGGGATATATGGTGTGATGTATGCATCTTACCTAGGAGATGGAGGCTCACAAGGGTACCAGAAAGTTTGTGAATCCTTTCCTTGTGCTGACACAAAAATTGAAAAAATAAAATGTCTTGGACATGTCCAGAAAAGGTTAGTTACAAGACCGAGGAACTTGAAGAGGAATTTGAAGGGAAATAAATAAGCTGATGGTAACTGCATTAGTGGATGTGGTCAGCTTACAGACAAAGAAATAGACAGGTTGCATTATTATTATGGACAAGTCATCAGACAAAATAAAAATAACTTGAGGGAATGAAAAAGTCAGTATGGGCTACCTTCGTTCATAAATTCTCCTCAGATGACAACCCATGTGGCTACCAGTGGGCTGTTACGCCAGGTGATACCTACCACCATAAAAATTCTTTGTCATTTGCTATAATGGAAATTATAACACCCATATATAGTGATCTTAGTGACAAGATTATTAGAGAAATGTTTACACAGTAGGAGTCAAAATCCAAATGAAAGTTTCAACAACTGAATATGGGAACAGATACAAGGAAACTGTTATGTCAAGGCTTCATGGTATGGAACTGATGGATTGCCTGGTGGACTTAATATGCATAGAGCTCTAATAGCAACTGACAGAACGACACTCTTCAAAGCAGAAAAATTAGCATTGGAAGCCACCAAAAAAGCAAGAACAAGAGGAAGAAGTATGAAAAAGAGAAGGGAGGAAGAAAAACACAGGAAACAAGATAAATATGGACCTGGGATGCATTAGTCAATGCACGTTCAATAGAAAAAGCAAGTTTTTACTTTAACTTGAATTTCCCGAGAGTTAAATTATTTCATGTTCTGGTGCACTTTTTATTAAAAATAGAGAGCTGAAATTTTGTATACTGCCTTATAACATGCTTAACTAAAAAGCATACTACTCTAGTGACCTAACTTTGAAAATAAAATGCTTTTTTGAAGAAAAACCCTAAATTCATTTCTAAAAGTTTCTATAATCAAACTTAAAATTTTTTTGTACCACTATTTATGACAGTACCATCTTTTCAGTGGCCTGCTGTAAAGGTAACAGTGTAAAGAACTTACAGGAAAAAATAAATCCTCTACTTTTTTATATTTTGAGTAATGTGTACCTATAATATATTAAATAATCAGCATGACATAGCAACTTCATAAAAAGAAAGAGGTATATGAAAGAGTGGTGTTCTTCTTCAGTACCAGCAGACATAATTTAATGCACTCAAACACAACAATAATTACTCTCTTTAATTTAAGAAAGGTTTTCCATTATGTCACTCACATGCTACTCTTATATAAATTAAAGGATTATGCAACTTGAAAAATCCCATCAATGATTCCATTCACATTTATGAAACAGGAAACAGAAAACTGTTCTACAGTTTAAAAAAATAGAGAATAAATTCTAGTTTATTTGGGGTAGTGTAAAGCGGGAGATGCTGTCGGACAATGTAGAGTCACAGGTAAGGTGTGCATCAGTGGTTCCACAGCCAAAGGTTCACACGACATGTTACTGCTCCTTCCTGGAGGGCGCACACACTGTGCAGGCAAGCACACAAATGCCAACTACCCACTACCGAAGACAAATCCACCAGAGTGCAGAAAGCTTTGGTGACATACGCATCATGAGCTGGCTGTGATAAATTTAAGGCCAAAATAGCTCACCAGTGCATCATGCTCTACAAAAACAAGTGTGACAGCTCCACTCAACTTCTGAAACAGGTGCACGTGGGGGGCAGGGGGGGGGGGGCTGATATAGATCAATATTAGATATTGGTGCATGGTATTGTGAGTCATACTGCTGAGCATCAGGACTTGTTTCGGTGCTCCTGTGAATTGTGAAATGGATAAAATGAAGGAGCAACAAATTTGCATCAAGTTCTGTTTCAAGTGGCAGGGCACTTCCGCTGAAACATGTCACCAGAGACATTTAGTGACAGTGCACTGAGACAAGCAAGAACATTTGAGTGTTTCAAGTACTTGAATGAAGGGCAAGAATCTGTGGAATATGAGAAAAATTCTGGCCAACCGTCAACATTGATAACCCTGAAAACTATCATGAAAGTGTGCAATATGATTCATGAAGACCGAGGGCAGACAATTCACGATATTTGTGATAGGCTGAAAGCTGTCATACAGTACATATCAACAAATTCTAGGCAAGAACTGAACATGAAACAAATTACACGAAAGTTTGTCCCTCACCTTCTCTGCATCAACCATTGAAACATCAGGATTCAGACATGTACTGAGCTGCAACGAAGAGTTCAAGACTGTCCAGAACTCTTACGTAGAGTCATATCAAGTGATGAATCATGGGTCTATGGTTATGAGGCATGAAACAAATCAGCAATCATCACAATGGAAAACACCATTTTCTCCAAGGATGAAGAAAGCTTAACAAATCCGCAGCAACATGAAGTCAATGTTGATAATTTTTTTGACATTCAGGAAATAGTCAATAAGGAGTTTGTTCTACCTGGTCAGAATGTCAATTGGCAGTTTTACAAACAAGGTTTTGAGGTGAATGAGGGAAAATATTTGATGCCGACAGCCAGAGCCATGAGGGAAAAAAATGACTGATTGATGCACCATGACAATGCATGCATGCACACCTTGCTTGTTATGAAGGAATTCCTGGCAAAAAACCACGTGGCAATGGTCCCCCACGTTCCCTACTCACCATACCTAGCCTCATGTGACTTCTATCTGTTCCTGATGATGAAAATTACGTTCCAATGATGGCGTTTTGATTCGACTGAAGAAATTCAAATGGAATTGCAACGGGTGCTGAACACTCTCCACCCTGTGGACTTACAGGAGAGCTCCCAAAAATGGAAACAATGCTGGGATCATTGCATACATGTTTCAGGTGACTACTTTGAGAATGTCGAAGGACATTCAGGTGTAAGAATAGTTTTCTGATTTTTAAAATGACATTCTCTGATATTTTGGGTAGCACCTTATACATAACATTAGTTATATCATCAGACTAATATAAGCCTAATAACTGGAATGTGAAATGTTTATCCACATAGTGAGAAGGATATAGTCCATATACAATACTCTCTAGCACCATTATTATCAGAAAAAGCCATGAGTAGCATATCTATTCAGTAGACTTCAGTGTTGCAAATTATGAATTCACATTAATCTTGCTAAGGAGAGAAAGCGAAATAAAAATATGGAAGTAGTGGATGTTATCATTGAAGCAAATCCAAATTACAATACCTGTAAGATTGGTTACAAAGACATTGCTTCAATCATTATGCTAGGAATGTCAGCTGCATCTTACATGCTATGAGGAAAATAGAATAGACATATGAGAAATCATTGGCATCATCATACAAACTATGAATGTCATCATTTGAATTATGAGCAGAAATTAAGGAACAAGAAGTGAGTGAATATTAGCACAGACACATTCTTGAATTACGGTATATGTAATGTGGGTTACGAAGCTATAGCTAAATGAGCCAAGTAAAATGAGTGCCAGTTGTATATTATATAAATGCTATCAAATCAATATTCAGTCTGTAAAGGTTACAGTTTGCAAACAAACAAAAAGTACAATAAATGCGTAACGATGAATTTGACATACACTGATTGAAGAACCACATTTTATCATATACGAACCTCTAATTATACACCTGTTATGTCCATATACAGACTTTGCTATTAATCAAATGCCAAAATGAAGCACAAGGTATATGGAGGAGGGGATTTTTTAAAAAAAGAAAAAAAAGACTCTTTAGACAAATATGGGTGCACAGTTGTAACATACGTTACAAACCATGTTGTTTTTATTTAAGTTTTTTGTATCTGTTACCATTTCCACACTGCTGATTTAGAAGTATTAAATTCAATGTTTTTTTCAAGAAGATGTTTCACCGAAGCTTATCAAAACTGAATTGTATCCCTTGCGCTGATTTACTTGTAAGTACTGGACGGTAACATATAACATATGTCAAATTCATGGCTATGCCATTTGATGATTTTTAGATATGTTGTACAAGCTATACATTTTACATAAAATAAAGAAAAGGCAACCACTTACTTATAGAGGATTGATATGTGGCACACAGAAACACATAACAGAAAATAGGTACCATTAACTGTTGAGCTCTTGCTCTTTTTCTAATGAGAGTACACACATTGACACGCACAATTACACTGACTGTGTGGTTGTGTGTGTGAGTGTGTGTACTCTTACCAAAAAAAAAGCAAGAGCTCGAAAGCTAGTGTTAACTTTTTCTCTTACCTATTTCTGTGTGCCATGCACCAATTCTCTATAGGTAACTGACTGTATTTCCCTTATTTTGTGTATTTTTCCTTCCAGGAATTTATATTTCTGTTATACATTTTTCTTCTCTGTGGTTGGTTTGTTTGGTAGGTGCTTCATAATGACTTCACAGCTGAAACTCGCCAATAGCAGCAAGTAGATGGAAAATTTTACAGCCTACAATGGACAATTCTTTCTTTTGAAATGTGATGTGACTGTGGACCTATCTACAAACAAGATTGACAAAATTCCACATTTCTTCATTTCTTTGAAAATTTTAAGGTGGTGACACAACAGAGACTGTTATTGAATGTCTGGGCATATGAAATAGATTCACACATATGTGAGTGGCTAGAATGCTTTTTAAGTTATGCTGCCCTGGACTGTGAGTGTACATCAGTGACATAGGCATCAACAGGCATTTCCCAGGGAAGTGCGACAGGATCTTTTTTGTTCTCTCTACACTTAAATAACCTGACACATAAGGTAAGCAACAATCTGCAGGTCTTTGCTGATATTACTGTAATGTATGCAAAAAATTCATCATTGACTGACTGTAGGAAGAAACTGGATGACTTGAACATAATCTCTATTTACTAGCTTCTTCCAGATGAGTATGAAAAACAATCCTGTAATGCTTGACTACAGTATTAATGGCTAGAAACTTGACACAGTCATCCTGATAAATTTGTAGGCAGTGGTCAACTTTGGTTTATTAATGCAATTCCACTAAAAGCAGATGCTAATAATCCAACTGCGATTCAGAAAGAAGTGTGAAGTTTATAAGTGTAATATTAGAAAAAGAAAGAGACTTCATTAAAACAGACTTCAATACTGAAAGTTGTGAATAATGCCACTACTAAAACCATCTGCCAAATAACAACTGTAGTAAATATGGAAGCAATTTTTGAAAGCAATCACAAAACATAAATTTGGGTAACTCTTTCTTTCCCACAGGTGAACTTTGATTTATGAATTAGCATCTAACTTACTGATAAAGTTTGTATATATCCATATAAAAAAGATGTAAGTTACTTAACTAAAATATTCTGCAATTTGCACTTCCAACAAAAATGAAGAGCAGTTGTCATAAACATGAGATCTGCAAATTAAAATTTAAAGTATTCTTTGAGGTACACTCTGTTTATCTCTTACGTCTTGTTTGACTTCAGTGATGTATCCTTATGATAACTTTCTTGATATCATTCACCTTTGTACTCTGTGACCAAGCAGCTTCAGCTCAAATGGTCTGATCAACACTGAAAAAAGAAATAAAAGACTACAAACTAGTGCCTAGACTCTAAATATATAAATCATGTAGTGTAACATGTTCACTTATTTCTTCTACAAATGTATACTCAATGTATGGTGGAAGAAGACCTTGTACTGACTGTATCATAATGTGACTATCTGCTGTCTATTCCAGGCAGCACGCGACAAGGACATATCTCATCTTGTATGTTGTTCGTATTCCACTGGCAGAGACTGTATATGATAATCTGAATATATGGTTTAATGCGCATCACTACAATAACCCACGCTGAAGACACATATGTAGTAATGTAAAATGACTCCAGTGATATTTTGAAAATTGAGATGTTCTTATAACCAACCAATTCATCAGATGCACTGGCCTGTTATATTTTGGCTACTTCAGTTGCAACTGCAAAACTAAAGTACTAGAGATGTACAATGACATTGATTAATGGAACTACCTGACGGGAGGCCCTAGCCACACGACATTTCCATTTCCAATGGAACTACAGGGAAATTTCATTTTATTTCTGTAAAATTGCAACAAAGAACCTGTTTCATCACAGTTTCAATGACTACAAGTTGGCAAAAGTTAGAAATCTTCAAGTTGATTGCAATTACTGCCAAAGTTTGCTACCTAACAGTACCATAATTCTGTAACAACAGTTTTAATTTGATTTCAGATCCACTGCTGTAAATAAGAGCCACATTTGAAAATGAACATTTCTATAATGAGCTTTCATGAACGTTTTTTTTTACTTTTGTGTGCTGCTTTGAGCATAGTAGATGGTCAGCACAAAGAACTGAGCTTTAGTAGTAGTAGTAGTAGTAGTAGTAGCTTTATTCATCCACAGATCTCTTTTTACAAGATAATTCAACTCAGCTAGATTCCACAGACAAGCTTCCTATGGGGCTGAATCATCATCATTTCCAGGAATTTCTCAGAAGTTTGGATGCTTAGTATGGTGATATTATATATTTACAGAAGTAGGGTGGCTCATTCAAGATCAGACAGATTGTATAACATAATTAATGAAATCGAAAGCAAAATCTGTTCCAGAACTTGATCGTGCCAAATGGGTGGCAGATTTACAACTTTTGGTAGAATTGACTACTCATGTAAGTGACTGAAATAGGTGCCTTCAAGGTAGAAACCTACTTATCAGTACAATGTTCCAAACAATAATTGCATTCCAAATGAAACTGAAACTGCAACACTTTGGCCAACCATGATCCTATAGACAGGACGATTTACGCAGCTATATTTTTTGATTTGGTGTGAGAATTGGAATATCAGTTTTGTGATTTTTGAAAAAAAATATCAGAGTGTTTGTATTTATACATGTTTTACAAACAATATAGATATGTTGCCAGAAGATTTTCAGACAGAATACCTAGAGTCACAATCTGACATTCAATTAAAGGAAAATTTGACTATGTGTCTTTGTTGGTCTTTTATAAATCATATCTGCCCAGAGACAAGTAGGGCCCACCCCTTGTTGCACAGTCATATGCTACATATGTCATCTTTGTTTGGAAGCAAGCACATCTGTGAACAACTACTCTCAGGAGTTAAGCACACAAAGAGTAAAAACAGAACCAAAATCTCAGATGAATGCCTTGAGAACACCCTGTGAATTTCAGTCACTTTGATTTAATGTGATATTTATATATTAGTTTCCCAAATTCTATGTCTCATGTCACATTAATTTTATGATTTTTTACTACTTGCATATCTACTTTTAATGAAATCACATATATAAATTGTCAAACTAATCCCATCTTGCTTCTTTAGAATAAATAAGCTTAAACTAATTAATTCTAAATCACTTATATGTGTGAACTGTATAATACAGCTGACTGCCCCCCTCCCCCCATTTTTGTTCCTCAGAAGTTACTGTTAGTGTTAAGTATATCATGTGCAGTCCAAAAATACGTGTCTTATTCCAATGTGGCCCAGGAAAGCTGAAAGGCTGGACACCACTGGGCTAAAGGCTCTGTTGTTTGGAGAGACTGTAGAGCCATCATTATACCAAACTGCTTATCAAGTCAACACAAATTACTAGAAAAGATTGCAGTAGCTAAGAAATATCCCAGAAGCACTGAGGATGGCAGAGGTTGTGTAGGCTCAGACAGCGGGTACAGTTTTCGTCCAAGAAATGTGAAACATTTCAGGAGTAAAGTGGGTGGTGAATTTTGATAATGAAAGTACAGATTTTTTTATATTTAGGTAAAAGCAAAGAAATGAGTAACAACTAATAGCCAGAATGTTCTCACATCATTTTAAAGTAAGTAATTATGGCTCTAATACCATAATCTTACTTTATCCCATGTAAGTTTTCTGCACACTATCACCTCAACTGTTCCCAGTTATAAAAGGATATCTGATGTATTCATACAACTGAGGCACTGAGGATGATATGAGCCCAAAGCACAGGCACAAAGTTTGTGAAAATCGAAGTTGTAGACAAACTTCCAGTCTCGTAGGTTTTAACTACATTCACATTTCATATGAAAAAATGATCTACCCTATTTATGTCATGAAATACTAATTTATATTTAGGATTATATTAATATTAGTGTTAATTCACAAAATTCACTAGCCATTGACATGCTGTCTTTTGACAGTTGTAAGCTTTGTAATTAATGTGTAGCTAAAATCAGTACATAATGAAAAGAAACTAAATGCACCAAACATACAATTATGAGCTGTTCAAACACTTCATAGTCCTAATTATTATAATTTTCATTAAGCACATTCTGTGGCTTGCGGTCCAGATAAAACCACTGATAAGTTTCTGATTATGAAATACTACTACTACATTAATGACATACCCAACCTACGATAGAAACTGAACAGTGTAGAGCAACAAAACTAACAAGGGGAGGCCGCCAATTGTGAAATTCAGATTCGATTCATACTGCGCATAATAACAGCACATGGCAAGAGGTGTAATGTGGCAAAGCACCAAGATGCACTTCTCAGCCGTTGTCGAGAAAATCGACAGTTAAAAGAAACCGTTGCGGTGAAATGCTCTCTACGATTAATAATTTTCTACAGCATCGTGGCGCAGCGGTAAGCGCTTGGGTTCGTAATTCGAAGGTCGCTGGTTCGAATCTCGCGCCATGCAATTTTTTTATTATTAGTTTTTTGTAATTCAAATATATATATATATATATATATATATATATATATATATATATATATATATATATATATATATATATATATATATATATATATGTAAAATTATTAATGAATTGCTTATGCATGTTGGTAAAGGCGGATCGCTCTCCAATTGTACCGCCTCCATTTTTCCGTTTGTTTAACAAGGTGTACCAAAGCCCTCCCGTCCGCACTGATTTTCGACGATGTTATAAGTTGCGCTAGGGACCGCATCTACCTTCTTTCGAAGTTAGCAGGCAACTACACTGTTATGCGGTGGCTCATTTCGACCCATTCAACATCTGTCCTTCAAGTGTAACGAGCGAGTAACGGAGTTTATATTTCATACCTGCCACAGCAAGTTTGTGTTCGTGGGGTCTCTATTCTAATTCGAACGTTTGACTTACGCTATACGTATTCATTTCGGAATATCGTTTCTACGTCTTCCGTCAACTATACGTGGTTAACATTATGAAGACAATTAATAGCATTTGTGAAATACAACTTTGTTTGCGGAAAACATAATGATGTTCGAAGTCGCCAGTTTTTCCACGACAAACGACTTTCAACAACTTATTATATGCATAATTGTTGCAACTGATTGCCGGGAATTATATATATATTTGAATTACAAAAAACAAATACTAAAAAAAAAAAAAAGGGTAGCATGGTGCGAGAATCGATCCGGCGACCTTCGGATTACGAATCCGACCGCTTACCGCTGCACCACGACGGTGTAGAAAATTTGTAATCGTAGAGAGTATTTCACCGCAACGGTTTCTTCTAACTGTCAATTTTCTCGACAACGGCTGAGAAGTGCATCTTTGTGCTTTGCCACATTATACCTCTGGCCATGAGCTTTCATTATGCGCAGTATGAATCGAATCTGAATTTCACAATTGGCGGCCTCCCCTTGTAAGCTTTGTGCTTTGGGCCATTGTGGAAATAAATGTCCAAGAAATTGGTGAGGCAGTTTTTCATAAGTGTTAACATATAGGGTGGGTCTACAGATATGAATAAAGCTGGTTCATCATAAGAACAATAGCTGTCACAATCATGCAAACATACTAAAATCTTAGTATCGATTATGATGTACTTTAGGACCTTGTGGTCCTCACTGCCTCAATTCATTTAACATTTAAATCCACATATATGTATTACACAAGTTATCTTTTTCATTTCCATGAGTCCAGCATTTCGACACCTAATGAATTATTTGCACCTTGAGGCATGCAGATCGCATATCAACTCATACGGAATGGCAGCTTCTGCACTATTGTTAGGGAGATAATAGCTATACACAAAAACATAGCTATACACAAATTACTGGTTTACACAACATAATTGGTGAGGGACACATCTGTTCTGTACTAGGATCAGAGGCAACAGATTGCAACCCAAGCACCTGCAATTGCTGATCATTGTAGCTAAGCCGGAAAGTTGCTCATTTACAGAAAAAAATAGTACCCTGTAGTTAACAGTTGATATAGTAGCCTGTAGGGAGCTCATTGCCTTAATGATTTCCAAAAAGTGTGTCTAAAGCATCTGATATCACTTGGTTCCATTTGTGATGTAAATGACATGGGATATACACAACGATATTTATGCCATATGCTGTAGTGGCTATACTGAAAAAGAAATTTATACCAGATTTTGTTCTGCAACTTCCCAATATTACAATAGAATAACAAAAGCATGCTGCAAGAATGATATTAGTTGACAACAATTTCTGCCAGATGCTATAGAACACAAACTCCGGACTACTTTATCAAACCCTAGAATAATCAGAATGTATGTGTTAGTTATTATTGATTCTTTCTCTTCCATGAGAATAAAATATTACTTTAATGTCAGCTAGTAACGTCTTGTTGTGAAGCAAAATTGTGAACTACTGAGTCATAATCACATTTTCATAACCACACATTAAAAGTTGTCTGTAACTTGAAAGCAAGTAGAAAAGCTGCTAATAAGTTGGTTGCTAAGCAAAAATAACTTACTCGACACTAAAATTATCATACAAAGGAACTTTACTCACCACAATTTCATTAAGAGCTGAGAAAAATGTAGTACACATTCACCTAAAAAGCCTTGTAGACGTAATTTGTGGGATCTCTAGGGCCTGACTAATACCCTCTAATCCATAAACTTTTCATTAAACCTGTATGATGCTGTTTAGGATGAAATGACAGTTGTCTTCCTTACTTCATGGATCTCTGTTGTGGTGCTGTGCATGCACATGAGAAAACTGAAATGTAAAATGTAAACATCAGACTACACAAGTTATTTTTATATACTGCAGTTATTATAAAAATAACAGATACGCACATTGGATGTGTTAAACAGAAGCTCCAAAACTTTCTTCTTTGGGATGACACCTTATGATCGGATGTGGTGACATATGTGATTTCTTTGTAGGCTTGCCACCACTATCATCACAAGCAGTAGCATTCTCATAGAAATTATTCACAGGTGTTAAATTCTGCTTTCCATTACTGTTCGCCATACCAGATCTTAAAAGAAGAATATTTCATGCAATAACAACAAAAGTAACATTTGGTCGTACAAATACAAATGTAAAATATTTTTACCCAACTACTTAAGTGACAGACTTCATGAATTTAGTGGTTCTTTTCAGTTCAAACCATTGCAGGCACAAAGGAAATCATCCTGACTTGGAGATTAACAACAGAATAATATTGTTTTGCAGTATTACTACTATATTTCATTAACTGAGTAAAATAATGTGTGATTTATGTACCCAAGAGGTCACTACACAGGAGACTAACTATACAAACAAAAAGCCTAAGACTACACTAATGTGTAAAATTTAACTGTAATCAAACTAGATAGCTGTAGCTCTATGTTAACAATATAACACATACACTGCAAATGCTTGGCTCGCGTTACAAGGTACGAACCACATTGGGATGAACCTCTCCAAAAATTTTTTAACAAAAAACCATTTCATGTAACTGAACATTTTCAGACATATTAAAAAGTCTACACTGACCTTAAGCCTTCATAATTATCCTATGTTTTATTTTATTTTTAAGTAAGATGACTGTCACAAGAGACAAACGCGTTAAATGTTTTCTACAAAGTTTGATAGATATGGTGGAAATTGGAGGGTACCTCAAGAAAGAGATGGAAGATGACATCTTAAAGGTAGTGAGTACCTTGAGAGAATGTTTCAGTGTAATGAAATTGAATGTGAGCACAGAAAATGCTAAAAATAAAGACAATGCAATCTCAGAAAGTCAGGTTAGCAACACCGAGGCAGAGGGAGTGGACCACAGCATTGTGGGGCAAGTGGCGTCATCTGTTAGCCCAATTCAAAAATCCGAGAATGTGAAGAACTGGCAAGCAACAATAATACAAAATCCTTTAAAGTAGGCATCCCTTTTCACAGCTTACGAGTTGGCGAATAAAGCTGAATTCTGGCCAGCAGGAATCACCATCATATGCTTTCGTTTTCCCCATTTTTTTCGAGAAATCAGAGGGGTGTCTCTTCCATAAGACACAAGAATGCCGCCCAAGAAATGTAAAGAAGTAGGTGGTGATTATAATTGGTTTGTGGGGTGCTAAACTGCGCGGTCATCAGTGCCTATACAAAGTCACAATTTTTACAAAGTCTAATCAAGCCACTGTCATGAATGATGATGGAGGAATGATGAGGACAACACAAACACCTTGTCCCCACGCAGAGAAAATCTGCAACCTGGCAGGAAATCGAACCCCGGACCCTGTGTTCCAGAGGCAGTGAAGCTAGCCACTAGACCACAAGCTAAGGATGCAAAGAAGTAGGGGCAGTAAAAACCTTAAACATCTTCCTGTGGTATACAGAAGGTCTAAAAAGTGCAATGAACACAGCTCCAAAAGTCTTTCTACAGGGGTATGACATAGCAGTCATAACAGAAACATTTTTAACCAGAATCTGGCAACAATCAGAATTTTACTTCGCTCATCTGCATGCAAAACAAGGCAACAGAGGAAAACTCAGTGAAGTAACAACTGTCCTCATAAAACCAGAATTAATGCCGATAACTGAAACTATCAAACAGAAACATACACTCCTGACAGAAATGAAACCCATTTCAATAATATCAGCAAACTTCCAACTGAGCAAAACATCCACTGACATAATAGATTAAATAGGCCAGCTTATCACCACTAATTATTGCTGGAGACTTTAACAGCCGACTGGATAAACAAAACTAGAAATCGAAAGTAATAGTGGAAAAGTTGCAGGAAGAAGGCTTTATCCAATTAAACAATCCCAACATACCTGCATATATTTGCCCCAGTGGCAAAAGTACAATAGGCATTGCATTCATAAGGGGACCAATCAGGGGTATTGTATCACCCCTCTGGACTGCAGACCACACCCCACTTCTGAAACATATCCCTCTGGAAATAAATACCTAAGGAGCCTAGCAAAAAGCACAAGAAAAAGCAGAAGAAGCACTTTCAAGAGCAACAGATGTCGGGAAAGTGGAAGCAAAATCCAATGACGCAAAACAAATTGAAGTGCTAATAGACAATTTGCGATTATAGGCAGCAACAGAAGCAATAGGAGAACTCCTAAGGCAAGCTGCCAATCCCAGATACAAAAGAAGAGTGGAAAACTGGTTTGACACAGAGTGTTACAGTCTAAGGAAAGTTATACTAGAAAGCCTACATCAACTAAAACTGTGCACAGATAACTCTATTCTCCTCAGGACCTATGCCGAAAAATGAAATATCTATAAGAAAACTCTAAAGGAAAAGAAGAGAACATTCTGAACAAGAGAAGGAAAGAAACTAGTGGAGGAAGGCTCAGAAGACCCATATATTGTATTACACCCCAGAAAACAAGATGAAACACATTACATCAACATGAACATATGTGAGATACACTTCGACAACATACTGAACAAGGACAGACTAAGGGGTAGACTGGAGGATAGAGAGGATACAATGCTACAAACAACAGAGGAATGGATACCATTGACCACAGAAGAGATCAAAGATGCCATTAACGGCATGAAGAACAAAAAAGCTGCAGGTCCTGACAGATTTTATAGCGAATATTTAAAAGACACTGCCCAAATACCAACGCCAATGCAGACAACATTCTACAAGTGCATAGGAAAGGCCTCCATTCCAAAACAGTGGAGGCAGTCAATAGTAAAAGTGTTTTACAAAGGAAAAGGAGACCTCAAGGACCCTAGCAAATACAGAGGCATATCCCTAGAAAACTTACCTTTAAAACCATTCACAAAAATAATAACCAAAAGAATAAAGCATACAATCAATGAACACCCTCCTGAAAGCAACATGGGTTTCAGGAAGGGGAGATCAACTGTGACTGCAATTGAGGTCCTGCTAAAAAGCCTATGGGAAGCCCTTGAAGAAAGAGAAAAGTTCTGTGTAGTATTCATAGATTTCACAAGAACCTCTGACTTTATAAATGGAAAATTAATGACCAAAAACTAGAGGAGACCCTAGCAGAAAACAACATATGGACATGAATCATAAACACAATACTGTGACGGAACAAAATAAGGATATCAGACAACCTCTCCCTATCATACCTGATACTCCAATCAAGTGGAGTACTACAGCAAGACCCAGTGAGTCCTCTGTTATTTATTCTTGCAGCAGAAGAAATTGCAAGAATGTCCCATAGGGAGGATGTAATCTCATATACATATGCAGATGATATTGTAATAGGCACAAAGTACAATGCAAAATTACAAGAAGCCATAAACTTAATGGAAGATTGATGTATCGAACAGTGCTTTGAAATAAATGTGGCGAAAACAGAAATTATGGTACTCAGAAATGGAGGAAGAGTACCTGCATCAGCTGAGATCTTCATATGGGAGAGAAAACTGAAGATTGTATGGGATTTAAAGAACGTAGGAGTCATAACACAAACAAACTGCAAAATGATTCACAAAGCATGTCAAACAGAAAGCAATGCAAAGCAATAATGGCAATCCATGAAATACAATACATCAGATCCCTTAGCCTAGAGACAGCAATGCCTCTATTCACAACCAAAATTTTCCCAATACTGATGTACAGCATAGAAATTACTGGACCACATCTTGCAGTGAAAAACCTAACAACACTAGAAAGAGTGAAGATGACCTATATAAAGGAAGCAATAGGAGAGTAAAAAACAACACAATCCAGACTTGTATACTAGCTGGCAAGGGAACCCTCCTCATTGAAGATCTATGGACAAACCTGATCCTACTCAACTGTAGCACTTTGGAAAGTCTACTTAAAACTTTGAAGGAAAAAAGGGAAGGTATATCTCCAGAATTTTACAACACAGGTGGCATGATTGATCAAACATGGACAAAGGAAAGCTTTGAAATGAGACACGTGATCACCAGAATGGCAGTCCATGGTTTTCACCACCTTCTTTGCAGCAACACGTCATATCATGAACCAAACAAAATGTGCGAGTGTAAACTGTGCCATCAAATTTGCAAACATTATCATCTAGAGCTGTGTACCAAAATGACAAAGTCAATAAGTGACTATGCAAATCACAATATGTAAAATTTCTAATTTCTTTTTTTCTATCATTGTACTTACATTTTTATGGCTACAATAAACTTATTATTATTCTTGTCATCAATCCTACACCATGCCCAACTCGACAAAAAATTATTTCTCATCAACATACCAATATGAAATCTGCAGTACCACTCCAGTTAAGTTTCTGAGATCAAAATGAAATCAATTCATCTAGTGAAGTAGTGTTTATTATTCCTTTAATTAATTATAGCCCTTCACAATCACTTTACTTCAGAAAAATAAAATATTATGATTGATTAAAACATATGAACAATACTACATGACTATTTATTTTGTCATTATGAAGTTTAATCTAACATTTACATATTACAGAGAGCTGACAATTCTACACTAATAGAGTGTAACTTGGGGCATTGTACTACTGGTGATAAGTTAGATACATTCCATATTATATTTCACATATAAGAATAGAACTAGTCTTCTTCTCTGAAGAGGATGCAGAGGGAGCAAAAAGAACAGAAAACTCCTGACATGGCAAAAATTTATTGAGGATGAACATTTTAATAAATTTCAACATCTGAATAAATTCTGTGACTGGGATAGAGACAATGAAAGCAATACCCCAGTTTACCAGTCATAGTTACAGTAAATGACAGAATTCTGTTTAAGATTTTTATGATGCTAGTGGCACTTGGATTTACATTATGGATCTTGCCCAGTAACTCCTTGTATTGACATTAAAGGTCTCCATCTTACCCATTCTAAAAACAGTCTTGCTTCTGTTGTAGAAACTTCTTGAGCTTCATCTAATTAGTAATTGGAAACAGTTTTAATACTGAATATTTATCAAATGTAAATACTATAGACCACATTTCACTGTAAGTGAGGTAGTAACCAAGGCAGCAGAGGTAACAACTGAGGTAGTGCAACTGCTTAAAATCATATTTACTGATATCAGTAAAAAATATGTGATTCCACTTCCTTTATGTTAGTAAGTTAGTTATTTAGTTGGCCACTAACTCACAATTTCTTCATATTTTCCATTATTTTGCTTCCTGTTTTGTTTACAATATAGTTTCATGGTGGTTTAATGTTTTTTTGATTTCACCTAATATGTAACTTCCACTTTCGTCATTGTAGTTTTTGTTACCGCCCTGTCAAATCTGTGTAAATATGATAAGGCTCAAGTAAAATAAACAGTGAAAGAACATAGGACAGGGTACACAAGGAAAGGGATTATTGTTATATTACAAAATTACTCTTACTGACCTTGTACATAGAATATTTTTCTTTTATTCCAGCTGCTTCTGAAATATTTAATGTCTTCCATTCTAGAGAAGCAATATCTTTTCTCCAGTTTTTCTCCCTGATTATATATTTGAATATTGTAATTTTTCAAACCTCTTCACAAACAAATGGACACAGAAAATTTTACATCATGTAAGCTACAAGAAAACGGTCTGATGGAAGGACTGCCATAGGAACAGCTATAAATTTTTTTTCGTGGCCATGACAGTTCCCTTCATTCATTGGTGAAGATGTGCATCTATCTCTACCCTTGTCATCCATGTTCAGAAGTTATGATACATGCTACTTGTTGAACAAAATTTACTTTTCACACATGCAAGGAAAATTACTGCCTTAAATTGCAAAATTGTGGGTGAAAAAGTTTTGTGTACTTTCAGTTTATGATAATCAAAACATTTGCATTATGTTATTTTGGAATAACCTCCCTCTGTATGAGTTGTGGTATACTGAGACACCACTAGCAAAAAGAAGACATGTGCCTAATTTGCAGTTTTCAGTATGTTTTGGAATAATTCTTCATTAATTTACAATAGCTGGGGAATGAAAATCTGACGAAGCAGTGCAGATTACCAAGCTTAAAATGAAGACAAAACAAAAATATTCTATATAATTGAATAAGTTTTGAATTTAATAATAATTTAAAAAATATCTTGTATGAAAGGCACCACATTATTAAAAGGAATATTGTGATTCACTGACAGAAGTTTTAACAAATAGCTTTGCAATTTAACAAAAACATATTTCACTTAAAATAATTTACATACATGATCTTCTACTGAGGAACTCAAACATTTCTCTGAATTACAAGCTCCCATGAGTAGTGTTTCTCAGTTGCTTGTAGCTCCATTCTGCACCTGCAACAATATGGACCTGCATTTACTTATTCCAGAAAGAAGAGCAAAATGCATGCTGAGAACCTCTTTCATGATAATTTTGTAAAAGTCTAAATAAGTATCATACTGTTTCTGCAGTACTACAGTGTAACATAAGAAGATTCTTTAAATCTCACAGAAAATACTTAAACAGTTAATAAAGTAAACCACAATAATCAGTCACGGTGTTAACAATTCTCTTGAAGTAAATGAGGGACTATCATTCTTGTCGAAATTCATGATTGAGTAAATGCATGTACAGCAGTTTTGAAAGTGTGATCAGCAACGGAAACTATGTTTAGAGAGTGCTCCCAAAGTTATCCGTTTGCAAAAAAGTTATTTTGTTAATACATAGTCCGGCCACAATAATGTGACCACCTGCCAAATGACTGAATAACCACCTTTTGCAGCTCAGACCACTGCAGGAAGAGAGTTTGTTCTCACTGTGTGAAAACACTTTACAATTTTTTTAAAATGGATTCACTCTGCGATGACTGATGTTTATAATGTGATGATTTTTATCCACCTGACGTCTTGTGTAAGATTCAGCATAAAATGGGCAAGGTTTACAACAAAAAAATGTTAAAGGGCTGAAGATGACAGCAACAACTGTTGAAACCAGTCATCTTAAATAAAGAACTTTTATGCATTCTTGACTTTTGAATGATGTTTAACAACCAACGTAAAATATGTGACATTTTCATGATTATCTACCTTCAAAAATAATCTACTGTAGTTATATGAAGACTATAGAGCAGGCTGTTCCAACTGAGCTCCAGGGAGCCAGAGCACTTTGGAGCGCTCACTGCGGCAGCTCAGAGCCCACGTGGAGGGGGAAAGCAAACTCACTGCCTCCTGGCCGCAAGCAGCCGCAACTGACGCAATAATCCGTGTTCAATGACAGCTATGATTAGCCGCGGGAGCCCTATACCTCTATTGGAGGATACCTTTCTATTCATTGAGAGGGATAGTCATCCACAGTGTCTTGTATGTCATAAAGTAATTAATTCTGCGAAGAGGTACAATATACAACGACATTATACACGTCTTCACGCAGCGCACTACGATCAGGTAGAAGGCGTTGCACGCAGAGAACTGGTGGCCAGGCTTAAGAACGACATACCAGGAGACATTAAGTTTAAAAACGGTTCCATAATACGGAGGATATCAAAACATGCAACATAGTTCGTGATCTATAATGCGTTTATAATTTTCAGGTGAATGAGAGCGGAGAAATCACTACTGAGTCTGCAATTCGAGCAAGTTACAGGGTGGCTCACATCATTGCGATGAGTGGCAAGCCATTTTCGGTGGGACCACTCATAAAATCGTGCATGGTAGCCATTGCAGAATGTTTGTTTCCAAGGTAGGTGCAGGCAATTGAAGGGGTTTGCCTGTCGAAGCAAACAATATCTCGTCGAATCCTGGGCATGGCAGCGGATTTAGAGACACAGCTCAGGAAAAAGGCGGAGAGCTTTGTTGTATTTTCGCTAGTGCTTGACGAAAGCACTGACATATCGGACTGTGCTCAGCTTGCAGTTTTTGTGCATGGTGTCAACATGGAGCTGCAAGTAACTGAAGAACTATTGGATGTGGTACCACTCGATTACACCGCAACAGGACGTGACATTTTTGAAGCTGTTTGTGAATCAGTGGACAATATGAATTTGCCGTGGGATAAGCTCCATTCTGTAACGACAGATGGTGCACCACAAATGATCAGGTGTCACCAAGGTTATGCTTCTCGTTTGAAAAATAAACTCAGGGACGATTTCGGGAAAGACATTTTGACTCTTCATTGTTTTATTCACCAAGAGGCACTGTGCGCTGAAACAGTAGAGCTAGGTGTCATAATGAAAGATGTCATGCAGTATGTGACTTTTGTGCGGCGTCATGGTATGAATCATCGCCAACTCAAAGGATTCCTGAAAGATATGGAAGCGGAGTATGGGGATATACCTTACCACAGTACAGTTCGTTGGCTGAGTCGGGGAAAAGTTCTTGATGTTTTCTTTGCCATTCATGAGGAAACAAAATGAAAGGGGAAGAAATCTGTTGTCTGAAAGATATAAAATGGATATCAGAGCTGGCGTTCCTAGCTGACATAACTATGCATCTGAATAATTTAAATCTGTCATTGCAGGGCAAAGGGCAGCTAATCGTTGACATGCATGACCAGATCAAAGCGTTCATGCAAAAGTTATGTTTATTTGAGAGGCATATGAATAATGGACATTTAACGTTCTTCAATCGTCTTGCTTCCTTAAAACTACCTGAAGGTACTACTTTCGGCGATTACCAAGCAAAGTTTGAAACACGATTCCGAGACCTCACTAGTTTGGAAATGGAACTTAAGGTGTTCAGCACTCCTTTTCCAGTTTGCCCCAATGACTTGTCATCATCACTTCAATTGGAGATTATTGATTAGCAAAATTCAACTTTGTTGAAAGACAGGTGCTACAACACGTTGGATTTGTCATGATGGTATCGTTCATTACAGCAAAAAACATTTCCCAAGCTTCACAACAATGCTGCTCAGATCATGGGCATGTTTAGATCTATGTATTGCTGTGAGCAGCTTTTCTCAGCAATGAAAAGAGTAAAAAGTAAGGAACGATTGTTTCTTCAGGATGCAACAATGAAGGCCATCCTCCGCATTAACACTGCAAACACTTTGATGCCTGATATTTCCGATCTTGTAATGAAAAGAAAAGTCAAACTACAGAGGCCCAATAAATTTAGTATGCAATTTCTTGTAAAACAGTTGTTTCTTATTTATTTTCTGAACATCATATTTCCTGGTGTAGCATGTCACCACGTCTTAGCAGCTAAGAGTATGAGGTTGTCGATCTTAGTAAGACGCAGCTGGCACATCAAAACGCTTGCCTTGCCGCCTGCCTCAGCCTGCCGTGCCACCTGCTGGCGTGCCGGCCCACTTGAATGGTCACAGCGAGTGACACGGCTCCCTGGAGCAGGGAGCGCTCCGCAGCTCACAACGGAGCCGACGAGTTGAAACAGCCTGCTATAGAGTATATTACACTAAAACCCCATCCAAACAGGCATTGGAAGTCCCAATGGTATGGATGTACCATTCTCAGATATTGGATGCAGATATGGACGAAGGTAATGAGAAGTAGTAGAAATGTGAACAGCAAGAAACTTAACATCAGGATTGATGGTCACTAAGTCAAAGAAGTTAAGGAATTCTGCTACCTAGGCAGTAAAATAACCAATGACGGCCGGAGCAAGGAGGACATCAAAAGCAGACTCGCTATGGCAAAAAAGGCATTTCTGGCCAAGAGAAGTCTACTAATATCAAATACCGGCCTTAATTTGAGGAAGAAATTTCTGAGGATGTACGTCTGGAGTACAGCATTGTATGGTAGTGAAACATGGACTGTGGGGATCCGGAACAGAAGAGAATCGAAGCATTTGAGATGTGGTGCTATAGACGAATGTTGAAAATTAGGTGGACTGATAAGGTAAGGAATGAGGAGGTTCTACGCAGAATCGGAGAGGAAAGGAATATGTGGAAAACACTGATAAGGAGAAGGGACAGGATGATAGGACATCTGCTAAGACATGAGGGAATGACTTCCATGGTACTAGAGGGAGCTGTAGAGGGCAAAAACTGTAGAGGAAGACAGAGATTGGAATACGTCAAGCAAATAATTGAGGACGTATGTTGCAAGTGCTACTCTGAGATGAAGAGGTTAGCACAGGAAAGGAATTCATGGCGGGCCGTATCAAACCAGTCAGTAGGCTGATGACCAAAAAAAAAAAAAAAAAAAAAAATGGACAGCCACTGCTATTCCAGTTGCTGTTTGTTTTTGTTACCTGGAGTTGTTACTGCTCAGTCAAGTAGCTCCTCAATTGGCATCACAAGACTGAGTGCACCCTGGTAAGTCAACAGCACATTATGGCCTGGATGGTCACCCATCCAAGTGCTTATCACAGCCAATCTGCTTAACTTTGGAGATCTAATGGGCACTGGTATATCACCATGGTATGACCATTGACCCTATAGAATATGTTATAGGAGTAAAAGAATGTAAGACTCAATAACGTCTCAGTTAATAATCAATCAAAACTCTGCAAGAATGAGGAGCTCACCAGAGGGGGTTACAAGGTGATAGTTGGCATTATGAAAGCCAGACTCAAGTAATGTCTCAAAATCATCAGTCTTTCAATTACGTAGAATTTGGAAGCAGTCACTACATACAGTGATGTTAGCCAGTATGTTGAAGTAGGGGGTGTACAGATCGCCTAGCCATTCAAGGCGGCTATCATAAATGTTTATTTGCAGTTCAAAATTCTTTACCAGTTAAATTTTCATCCCTAGTGTCTAACTACATTGAGATGACAAAAGTCAAGGAATACCTCCTGATATTGTGTCAGACCTCCTTTTGCCCGCCGTAGCACAGCAACTCAACGTGCCATGTACTCAACAAGTCTTTGGAAGTCCCCTGCAGGATTTGTGAGCCGTGCTACCCTTGTAGCCATCAATAACTGCAAAAGTGTGAAGTGCTTTGAGAATTTCAGAGTTAATTCTAGAAACAATTGTCTTTCCTCTGTCTTGAAAAAAAAAAAAAATGGTTCAAATGGCTTTAAGCACTATGGGACTTAACATCTGAGGTCATCAGTACCCTAGACTTAGAACTACTTAAACCTAACTAACCTAAGGACATCACACACATCCATGCCTGAGGCACAGAGAGCGGCTGGCTCCTCTTTCTCAAACACCCAATATTTTAAGTATAGATGTGGAACAGTGGCACCACGCCACTGGTTCCTGTGTGCAGGTGGGAAGTTGGCTACGAGAAGTCTCTTAAGTGTGGCGGTCAATTGACACTGACAAGTGTTTGCTGCTCGCACCATAGAAGCTGTATAGAAAGTGCAAAGAGTAATTACGTGTTATTCCTTGGTGGTTGAATAATTGTAATTATTACAGACAAAGGAAACATGATTTGACTAGAGACTCTTACTTAATCTTTGGTGTAGATCTGCTAGAAGCAATACCTGTCTTTGATAATGTAATTATACTTAATAGAGTCTAATGGTTAATGACTTAGTTGACATGTAAGAGTCTGAATGCTTATGTGAAACTTGCGATAGAGAGAGAGAGTCATTTAAATTCCTCTAATCATCATTAGTTCTTCGGAGAAGAAAGTTGTGGAAATTGACGCAGCCAACTACGAAGAGAAGAGGGTCGGCTAAACATTTCAAGTAAGTCAACTGACGTGGGAGTGGTGTGAAGTTAGCAATCCAGCCTCACACCGCTTCTCTTGTAGCCAAAACCATTAGAATGTGGTGACCATGACAGGACATGAAGAAAGAGGAATTTTGAAATGAAATCAAGATAATAAGATATTGTTAGTTGCCATAGCAACCAATAGTAACAAGACAGGGAAATTTTTTTGCAGAGTTGGATTCTGCCTAAACAGTAAAAAGACTGAAAATTAGTAAATACCATACAAGAGAAGACGTAAGGAAGATCAACATATTAGACCAAGATGAGATATGATGAGATCTGTTCATCGACGAAGATTCAGTGTAGAGAGTAAGCAGCCCTCACACACATTGCAGGGTTGTGGACATGGAAACTAGCCAACAACTGATGATACCAGCTACAGCTGCCAATCACTGGTGAGGATTCTACATCCGCTCACTGACACCGATGCTGAAATCAACCTTCGATGCTGCTGGTGCCCGTGCTGTTCACCAGTGCTGATTACGCATCTGCTCATTAATGCAACTAGAACTCTATGCCAGGTGAGTGCAAAGCAATAATTGGTTAAGTGTAAAGTTAAAGAAACTGTTGAATAATTGAACTCTGTTAGGATATCTATTATACTTAGTGTAGGTTTATTTTTAATGCTCACAAGGTCGAAAACTTGTTAAGTAATTGATCAAGAACAGCAACTGGCTTCAGAACCAACCATGGCTATTAAAGTGAGTAGGGAAATGCTGGATTGGTCTGAAATAGTGAATTTAATTAAAGCCCAGCGGGCAGATTCAGCAGCTGCAAATGCTCAAATGGATTTTAAGTGAAAAATTAGATGCGCAAAGTAAAGTTTTAAGTTCTAAGTTTGATGCCTTAAATAAAAAAGTGGAGAGTTTTCAGTTATATTTAAAGAATGGGTTAGGTAATTCCTTAACTATCCAGATGAATCAAATGTTTACTGACCTTAGCCAAAAGCAGGAAGAGCAATTTCAGAAGTTGGCTCAGAAGTTAGAATTTGATATTGAAGACAAATGTAATTATGTAGAAGCTGAACTTGGTCAAAAGTTAGGGTCCTTTGAAAAGTGTATTCAATGTTACATTTGATGCTGTAAAGCAGAGGTTGCATACCTTAAAAGAAAATGTGGAAAAACAGGATAAATTAACACATTTAGTCCAATCACAGGGTGCATGTGTTAGTACCCGAGTAGATAATGTGGAATGTGATGTTAAGGAGAAACTAGTCAGTTCATACTTAATAAATATAAGTAATCTGGAGGAACAGGCAGAGGAAATAATCAACCAAAAAGTTGCCGCGAGGGTAACCTCCGACAACGTTTCTCAAAATTTTGCTTCAGAACTAAGAAAGGCATAGTTAGTTTATGGAAAGAATTCAAAATCATCCAGGATAAGGTAGACAGAAAGGTGACTTCTCCTAACATGGTATTGATCAGTGAGGTAATGACCAACCTTCAATTGGAAGGGGGGGGGGGGAATTCTGGACTATGCAGGCAATTTCCAAAGTTTAAGCCAGACGGGGAAGCACATCCTACTCACTTTCTGAAATGGTTTAACCATGCCTTACTGATGAACTGGGAAGATTAAAAAAAGATTGAGTTTGTGGTAGGGTACCTTTTAGGAGAAGTCTCTGAGTGGGGTACAGTCAACATCGAGAAACTTTCATCTTAGGCAGATTTCCAGAAGAAGTTTAAGGAGAAGTATTGGTCAACTAGCACCCATGAAAAATTAATATCTGGTTTGTGGGACCCGAAGTACTGAACAGTGCATGGGGCACAATGAGAAAGTATTTCAACTGGCTTTTAAGATGTGCGAAGTACTTAGATAAGCCCATGAAAGAAGAAGGGTTAGTTCGAATTTTAATAAGTCATTTATCCATATACGCCAGGAAAGATATATCGTGTAGTAGGTGGAAAACCGTAGAAGGCCTGTTGTCTTTTGTGGACACACTCGATGCCTTGAAGAAGGACCATAACGAGATCATACACCAAAATGAAAATCAGACTTATAAAAGGAATAGTAATAATAATTTTAGAGAACACAAGGCTAATTTTGCTAGAGTACACCAATAGGAGGTAATAGGAGCAATGGTAATGATAATTACCAAAAGAAGCATCCACCTTTGATTATAGGATCAGTGACGTCGCAAGAAATTGTACCAAGCAGTAGTAGAGTACAAAGTGGTAGTGTAGTACCCTATTTCAGTAACCAATCAGTGAATACCAATAATGAGGAAAAAGTAGTGCGATCTGGATCCAGGGCCAGGGGCCAGGTTGTAGAAATACATTAGAAGGCCTAGTTTCTAATAAATATGTTATTTCACACATAAAATACCAACCAAAGAATGGTTGCTACTGGAAGAACAGAGCTTAACTACCATTAATCCTCAACCAATAATAGTAGGAAAAGTGGAGGATTTGGAAGTTAACATATTTATAGATCCCAGGAGTGAAGTGTCAATTATTTCTAGTGCTTTCTTTAGCACATTACAAACTAAACATGACTTACTGCTATTACCTGTAACGGGGGTGTACATAATCAGTATTACTGGAACAAAGAGCTAAGTTGGAAAACACAAGACCCAGGTGAAATGCAATATTGGGAATAACCCATTTCATCAGACACTGTTAGTAGTAGAAAATATCGATAGGGATGTGCTGTTTGGCCTAGATTGTCTATGACAATTTAATATCATATTGAATTTTGGGGAGAATCTTCTTTATTTTGGTAAAGGTGACTACAAATATTGTGTACCATTTGCAATGGACAGCTATACTGGTAAACAAGCAACTGAGAAGCAATGTTTACAATTAACAGCAGCAGCACAATTTTCGACAGAGTTTGAAATGGTAAGTTATGTGTCACATCAAGCTGACATACAGAGCACAGTAAATGTATCGCCAATATTAAGCAGTGAACAAAAACTAGATTTATATAAAATTCTAATGGAATATGAAGAAGTATTTTCCGATCATCCCGGTAGTGTTAGCAACTATATCTGTAAATTTAAAATCAAAGACAGTACTCCATTTTTCTGTAAGCCATGTCCAATACCAGTAAGTATGAAAAAAGCAGTTAAGGAAGAAATTGACAGGATGATTGGCAATAACATAATAGAACGTAGCTGTAGCATCATGAATAACCCCTTGGTAGTAGTAAAAAAGGCTACAAGAGGTGTGCGTTTAGTGATAGATGAGTGTACTTTGAATAAGCATATAGAGATGGATCGAGACTGACCAATTAACATCAATGAATTATTGTCCAAATTTGAGAAAGCAAAGTATTTTAGCACAATGGACCTGACTGCTGGATATTGGCAAATTAGTTTACATCCTGAAACAAAGAAATACACAGTGTTTCCTTTTGATGGGAAATCATATCATTTTTATGTGTTACCATTCGGATTAAGTATATAAGTATCTGTGTTTATATGTGCACTGGAAAAGGCATTAGGAAGAGAATTGTTAAAGGATTTAATAATATATGTAGATGATACACTCATAATCCCATCTACTTGGGAAAAGCATTGCCTGACCTTGAATAAAACCCTGCAAAGGTTTAAAGAAAAAGGTATTACAGTAAAATTGTCAAAATCACACTTTCCAAGACAAGGGCTTACGTTTTTTAGGGCATACTGTAGGAGTGCAGGGAATTAAACCAGATTCAGAATGTATAAAGTCTATTAAGGAGTGTCCACCCCCTAGAAACATATGACAATTGAAGCGATTTATTGGTATGACTGAATACTATACATGATAAGTACGAAGTCAGGAGCTGAACAACCCAAGACTTTTACGGTTATTAAGGAATGGAATACCGTGGATTTGGGATCAAGAGACCAATGATGTGTTTGAAAATGTAAAAAGAACACTAGTAAAATCACCCATATTACAACATCTGGTTAGGGATCAGCCATTTAAAATTTCAACAGATGCATCCAACTATGGTATAGCAGCAGAACGTTTCAACGAGAGTGAGGTCTGAAAAGTACAAATCACATATCTATAGCTTTTGCTAGCCAGAGTCTTATAAACATGAATTAAACTATGCAGGCACAGAAAAGGAACTATTATCAATAGTATGGAGTACCCAAAATTTCCAAACACTACCATGGTGGTCAGAAATCCGTGTATATATGGATCACCGAGCTTTATCTGTTTTAACGAGTAGTTGGTTATTACATAGTAGATTAATGAGATGGATGTTGTTCCTACAGGTATATGACATTAAAATACAGTATGTAAAAGGTTCTGAAAATATTGTACCTGACACTTTGTCTAGGTTGCCTGTAGACATGAAAGAGTTAAAATGTACAGAAGGACCTGGCGTAAGTTTTGCAATTAATTTCATGACATTTGAATATCCACACAACAGGGTACAAGAAATGGCTCAAAGAATAACCAACAACATACATCATAATCAATACTTTACAGAAATATTTGCTATGTGTATTAGGAAGTCTTTACCTCCTAATGAAGTAGAGAAATGGAAGGTTACAAAGAATAATTTGTTTTGGAGAGGCAGTATAACATCGCAGCTTTGGTGTTTATGTATCTCAAAATTGATAGAGGACGAGATTGCATGGTATGTCCATACTGGATATGGACACTTCGAAATAAAGAAATTTATCGCTCATATGAATAAATTCTATTATTTTAAGAAATTAGGTCATAAGGTAGCATTTTTAATTAGGACTTGTGAAATTTGTCAGAGGATAAAAGAGAGTAATATTCATGTTAAATACAAAATGTATCTAATCATTCCTCAGGCATTACATGATCTTACAGCAGCGGATTTCTTTGGACCAATTCCGAAAGGGAAGGGAGGTGTATCATACATGTTTGTCTTCAGAGTGTTGGTCAAAGTATGTTAAGTTGTATCCTATTAAGAAAGTAAATATACCAACCGTCATTCACTGTATGTAACAATACTTTCTCGAGGTATGCAGACCAAAATGATTTCTTACCGACAACGGCCCACAGTTTGTTCGTAATGAATTTAAAGAATTTTTAGTGTGGAAAGATGTTCGGCAAGTATTAATCTCCAACTATAATCCATCTTCCAATCTGTGTGAAAGGGTTATGAAAGAAATTGGGAAGTTATGCTGCATCTACTGCCATGAAAAACATAGGTTATGGGCAACGAAAGTTAAGGTCTTTGAACTTATTTTAAATGAATTACCACATTTATCAACTCAATTAACACCTTTGGAAGTAATAGGCAAATCCTTTGTGGAAGAACCCCTAATTAAATATATTACTTGACTGGAACAACCTACTGTTGATTATGAACTTATTTTCCTACGCTGAATTGCCCCAACTTCTTACACTATCCCCCTACTTCTTACACTATCCTATTATCCACTGCTTACAGTTAACAGAGAAACATACCAATGTGGAATTATGATAACGTCACCCAAAACTGCTCCTGGTATGTGACTGAATCATCCTTGGTTGTTTGAGGATTGTGCCGGCAAACATTTTGAAGAAGTCATCTTCAGTGGTTAGAAAGTAGAAAGTTGTGCCTACTAGGAAATTTTATGGCATCGTCCTCAGTTATTTCAGGGGTGCCCCCGGCTGTCTTCATGACTCGTCCTGTGTCATCTCAACTTATTTGACTTACTAAGCAGATAGACTAAATTTGCCTAGCCAGCCAGTCTCTCCCACCATTCACGTATAGTCAGGTCTCATTTTTGCCTAGCCAGCCAGTCTCTCCCGCCATCTATGTATAATTAGATCTTATTTTTGCCTAATCTATTCTATGAAAGTAACCTCTTCTCCAGTTTCTCTATGCAAACCTGGGTGTTGGGGTCATAAGAAACTGCAAAGGATTATAGATTAACAGAAGATATGATATGTGAATAATTAATTAGTTGTGATAATATGATACATAATTTTATACTTAATACAGAATTTTTTTTTTTTTTTTTTTTTTTTACATTTTATGAGGTGTAATGTAGATGGGAGGGGTTGCATAGATTTTGACAGGGGTGGGTAGTGTTGGTACAGGCATAACTAACACTAAACACACACACCACAACTTTCAAACAAGTATGACTGATTCTTCACCATTTGCCATTCCATAGGCGTTGTTAAGATTTTCTTCAGGGGCCTCAAGGGTGAAGGTGAGAATGTCCATTCTGTAGGAGATGATTTAACACCATACCTCCTCCGGCTTCTCACTCAAGTACCAGCGAGGTAGGGATCCTGGGGAAGCGAGGTGGGAATGGTTTCCTGTCTTTGGGGCTATCTTCTATCACTTCTTTGATCTTAGCAACCATTTCTACTTTTCCTTTCTTACTTCTCATTTGAGTACCTATCTATCTTTCCCTCTTTCCATATTCAACCACTTCTATCACTGAAGTCCTTCTTAGTTTCAGTGATTTCCAATAACCTACAATTTATTTCATATAAGCAGGCCGAAGAATCAGGATACACAGACACATTTACACATACACACAATGGAACACAAAGATACAAACAATAAAAGGACAGATTTAAATGATGTAAGACAGGCCAAGGGTAG
The DNA here is from genome assembly GCF_023864345.2 of Schistocerca serialis cubense. Classification (NCBI taxonomy): domain Eukaryota; kingdom Metazoa; phylum Arthropoda; class Insecta; order Orthoptera; family Acrididae; genus Schistocerca; species Schistocerca serialis. Next base: position 532,751,217 of record NC_064640.1, read on the forward strand.
TAGGTGGAAAGCTATGTGTACATTTGAAAGACATGCACACATTGTTGTTTATGGTGATGGTTCTACATCGTATTGTATACATCTACTATGATAAGTCTATACCAGATACAGATAAGAAACAGGCCCAAAAGACATACACACATTGGTGTTTACGGTGACAGTTCTAAATTGCATGTGGTTCTACATTGCATATCTGTATGTAGAGAAATATATTTGGATATGTAAAGACTGTGATTATTTTGTATCATATACATACACAGATATATAAGGAAAGTAAACTACACATCAACTACACCTGAGAATGAAGCATGAGTAAATTAAGGAGAGCATAAGCTGGAGAGGAATAGATTGTGATAATTAGTAAGGATGGTCAAGGTGACAGATATTTTGGTGACTTGTAGGATAGGGGGACTCTTATAACCTAAGTAAGCATATTATAGATTCAATAATGTATGTAGGCATGAAGTATATTCTGAAAACGTAGAAGTGATAAGTAAAGGAGGACTTTAGGGTATGAAATGAAGTATTCAGGAGCGAGTGTGAAAAGTGAACTAGATTTTCAACTTTACCAGAGGATATTTAATGATAATGTACATAAAGATGTATATTAGGGCAACGAACCACGAAGCCTGCTCAGGAAGGATAAGGGGCTGCACCCAGTATTTATTGAATACAAAAGGCAGATAGGCAGACCAAAGGAAGGCTGACCTATACTGTGTGGACAGGGGCATGAAGAAGGGGGTTGACCTGTACCATAGTAGAATAGGAATTTAAAGAGGTGTACCTACCAAGGAGGGGCTCTCAGAGGGTCAACCCATGTGTAAGGTATAGGTATGGACCCTAAAGGTAAAAAGGTCAGTATTGTAACAGAATTCACAAAATTTGATAGAGAGTATTCTGGTAAGTTTGGATCCTATAGCCAACTACCATAATTAGGTTTTAGGTGTGGAAAAAAAAAAAAACACCACTTTTATTTTGCCCAAAGTTCCTCCAGGCTACAGACAAATATAGGTAATGATACCAGTATGTACTGAGAAAAAATAGAACACAATTTTAGAAAAAAGGATGAAATATTCAAGTGTCCATGATACCTGGAGTTTACGACTGGAGTTAAGGTCAGAGTCCTCATAATTCAAAAGTAAGAGCAATACGGAATGAAAGAAATATGCATATAAATATACGTAGAAAATGAATACTTTTAAAATGTAGATTGTTGTGATGTATGATATTAAGATACATATTGATTATGTACAAATAATCGTGTGTTCAGGCTGAGGGGAGTGATATGTAGCGCTTTGAGAATTTCAGAACAAATTCTAGAAACATTTCTCTTTCCTCTGTCTCAAACATATTTTAAGTATGAGTGTGGAATAGTGGAAAAGTATCTACTGTGCCACTGGTTTCTGTGTGCAGGTGGCAAGTTGGCTATGAGAAGACTCTATACGCGGTGGTCGATCGACACCGACAAGTATTTGCCGCTCGCACCATATAAGCTGCATGGAAAGTACAAGGAGTAATTACGTATTATTCCTTGGTGGTGGAATAATTGTAATTGTTATAGACAGAGGAAACATGATCTGACTATAGACTCTTACTTAATCCTTGGTGTAGACTTGCTAGAAGCAAGACCTGTCTTTGATATCCTAATTATTCATAACGTTGAACGATGCAGATGGCTTGCAAGAATCTGAATGCTTATGTGAAACTTGTGATGTTGTTCTTTGTGGAAATGAAAATATACCAGAACTGAACTCAAAGTATTATGTGAGTACCAAGTTACTTCAAGAGAGAGAGAGAGAGAGAGAGAGAGAGAGACGTTAGACGTTTAAGTTCCTCTAATCAGCATTAGCTCTTCAGAGAAGGAAGTTGTGGAAACTGATGCAGCTGACCACACAGAGAAGAGGGTCTGCTAAACATTTCAAGTAAGTCAACTGATGTGAGAGTGGTGTGAAGATAGGAATCCAGTCTTGCACCGCTTCTCTTGTCGCCAAAACCATTAGAAGTGTTGCCAGTGCAGGATTTTGTGCACAAACTGATCTCTCAATTATGTCCACACTCAAATTATCCAGAATACTCTTCAAACCAATCACAAACAGTTGTGGCCAGAAGATATGGTGCATTTTCACCCAATTCTATGGCCCAACTGATATGGTCACGAACCCAGGGCAGGTGCTGCAGGCAATGTCATGCTGTTAGTGCAGGCACTCACATTGGTTTTTTGCTACCATAGCCCATTAACCCCAAATTATGCTGCACTGCCCTAACAGAAATGTTGCACATACACATTGATTTCTGTGGCAATTTCTCTGAACACTGCAGATCTTGGAATACTTAACTCACTAATTATTTCTGAAATGAACTGTCCCATGTGTCTCGCTCCAACTGTTATTCCACTTTCAAATTCCGGTAATTCCAATCGCACAGCCATAATCATGTCAGAAACCTTTCCACATGAATCAACTGAGTACAAATAAGAGCTTTGCAATGCACTGCCCTTTTATACCTTGAGCATGTGATACTACAGCCATCTGCATATGTGCATCTCTCTATGGTTCAAATGGCTCTCAGCACTATGGGACTCAACTTCTTAAGTCATTAGTCCCCTAGAACTTAGAACTAGTTAAACCTAACTAACATAAGGACATCACACACATCCATGCCCGAGGCAGGATCGAACCTGCGACCGTAGTGGTCTCGCGGTTCCAGACTGCAGCGCCTAGAACTGCACGGCCACTTCGGCCTGCCATATCTCTATCCCATGACTTTTGTCACCTCAGTGTATAACTCATTGCCTACGTGCCAAGTAGGGTCACCACTTCAGTAGACATTTATTTCCACAGAAAGATCTGACTGACAAGCCGGTGCACACCATTTCTCAACAGCCAATGAGGGTGTGGGAGATAAGTCATGTGTTGGCTGCAGGACACTACACGAGCATTGGTCCTAGAAAGAATGGTTTCTCTGTCTCCAACATCCAAATAGATATGACATAACCTACCTCTCTCTCGCCTAATTGTCCAGACTTTGTACTGACAATGGAGTTACATCCTTCCACGACCACTCTGCCTCGATAATGTTGCATTCCAACTTGGGCATTCCCAATTGCATTCAGATTACCAAAAACAAGTAAATGGATTTTTAATGACTCCTTTAGTTAAGAATGACTCCCTTCAGATGACCATGTCCTCATTTATCCTGGCCAGGACTCACTGGGCCATTGCAGGGGCTCTGCACAAAATGGGCCATCAGGGTAAAGGTTTTGCCCAGCTGTGTGGAACATGCAGCATCAGACAAGCACAGACAACCTCCAGATGCTATGAATGTAGAAGTGTTTGGAAAATTGCAATAACACAGATTAAGGGATATGTCTACCTGGTTAAATTGAGAATATTCACATACAGTTGGTGTGAGGACGTTCTGCATGCAAGAACAACTCTGACCTGGCCAACTGCACTACCACCAGTAATAGGCACACTGTGTATGTAGCCATGCCCAGAGCTGCTGCTGCGTTAGTTGCTCAATTGCATTCTCTTTCATAGTGTAAGTGATGTGAACTATCTTTATAACCTAAACCAATTGTGTGGCAAATAAATATTCCGAATTATATTGCCACAAACCACAAAAGTATGATAGAGAATGTTATATCAACACAAAGTGTGCGGCCTGGTCATCACTTTCAGATATTATTTTGGGCTCTGCAATATGGAATGATGTACAATAAAATTCTTTTAAGTGCTTTGTTCCAGTCTGAACATAACTCCAGGCAGTATATTTGGTATATGTATGGTATATTCCCAGTGTATACTACTGACAAAGTCATCTCAGGTTTTCCATCCGGGTAACTACATCGAAATTCCATGATCTTCTGATGAGTATCACTCTCAGCATCTTCTACCAAAGTGTTAAGATTAAGCAGGTGTCCCATACATGGAATTCCCATGTAATCTCAACACTTTACCAGAAGACGATGAGAGTGACACTCATCGAAATGTCAAGGAATTTTAGTGCAGCCACTTGGATGGAAACCTGAGGCAATTTCATTAGTAGTAGTATAAAGATGACTATAGAGGTCATGGGGTAAGGTGGTCTCTTTGTTTTATTTTCTTGGAGAGTGCTGCAGTCTAGTCTTGAACATTTAAAACTACTGAAAGACATTTCTTTCGCTTCATCAGCAAGTTTCATGGAATATGGAAACTGTTGCGCACACTAATATCCAATGAAATATTTTGCAGTTTCCTTACGTCTGATGTTCTGCAGTTTCCATATGTCTGATGTAAGGTAGGTAATAAATTCATCTGCATGTACTAAAATAATAAATATTGTGTCATTTGTGACAAAGCTCGTAAAATAATATATTTTAGCCTCCAAAACCATGTGTTTTTTTAAATTCTTAGGTTATGTAATTTCATAGTCAGAAAATATTTAGCATAATGGTGTCCATTTGGGCTTAGTGGCCAATCACTTGACAAGGCAAAGTGGCAGGATAATGTACTTACCTTGTTTCCAAGGCAACAGAATTGATATCAAGACAGCAGTACTTCTCAAAATAAGTACACTATGGCATTAGGGTATTAATAACTTGGTGAAAAGCTATGTTCTTTTATATGTGAAGGTGTCATAAAATTATTTAATAAAATCACTACAACAATCATGGGAGTCCCAAATTATGCAACAAGCATTGGATGATATGAGATCAGAAAAGATGGCATTTGTAACAGCAACCAAACTACTCAGTGTTCCAAGAAAGACACTTAAAATACAAGCTCTTAAAAAGAACTTCTTATGTATGTTCAACAAAGAGGAAGACGGGCCGACTTGTGTGGACATGTGGTTCTAGGCGCTTCAGTCTGGAACCGCGTGACTGCTATGGTCACAGGTTTGAATCCTGCCTTGGGCATGGATGTGTGTGATGTCCTTAGGTTAGTTAAGTTTAATTAGTTCTAAGTTCTAGATGACTGATGGCCTCAGAAGTTAAGTCGTATAGTGCTCAGAGCCATCTGAACCATTTGTGAGGAAGAGGGAGAACCCCTTAATCATATTTTTGGCACAGAATGAAGATATCTATATCTAAATCTACATAACATTCCACAAGCCACCATAAGGGGCGTGACAGTGGGTACCCTGTACCAGTACTAGTCATTTCCCTTCCTGTTCATTCACAAACAGAGCAAAGGAAACCTACTGCCTGGTACGCCTCCGTATGAGCTCTAATTTCTCGTATCTTATCTACATGATCCTTATTCACAATGTATGTTGGCAGCAGAAGAATTGTTTGGCAGTCAGCTTCAGATGTGTGTTCTTTAAATTTTCTCAATAGCATTTCCTGAAAGGAACACAGCGTTCCCTCCAGGGATTCCCAATTAAGTTCCTGAAGTATCTCCTCTGAATTTCTTCAATGTCTTCCTTCAATCCAACCTGGTATGGATCCAAAACATTCAAGCAACACTCAAGAACAGGTTGCACCAGTGTCCTTTATGCGGTCTCCTTTACAGGTGAACCACGTTCACCCTTTCCTAAAATTCTCCCAATAAACCAAAGCCGACCATTTGCCTTCTCTACCACATTTTTCACATACTCGTTCCACCTTATATTACTTTGCAAAATTATGCCCAGGCATTTTAATGTCTTGACTGTGTCAAGCAGGACACTAGTAATATTGTGTATGAACATTACAGGTTTGTTCTTCCTACTCATCTGGATTAACTTACACTTTTACAAATTTAGGACTAGCTGCCATTCATCACATCAACTGGAAATTTTGTCTAAATTGTCTTTTATCTTACTACTTTCATTCAACTTCAGCACCTTACCATACACGAAAGCATCATCAGCAAACAACCACAGATTGCTACCCAACCCGTCCACTAAATCATTTACATATATGGAGAACAACAGCGGTCCTGTCACACTGTGTTCTATCACTTATGAAGTCTTTGAGCCACTCAAATATCTGTGAACTTATTTCATATGCTCATACTTTCATTAACAGCCTGCAGTGGGGCACCATGTCAAATGCTTTCCAAAAATCTAACAATATGGAATCTGTCTGTTGCCCTCCATCCATAGTTCTCACTATATCATGTGAGAAATGGATAATCTGTGTTTCACAAGAGCAATGCTTCCTAAAACCACGCTGATTCATGGACGTAAGCCTCTTAGCCTCAAGAAAGTTTATTATATTCGATCTGAAAATGTGTTCAAGGATGCTGTAGCAAACAGAAGTTAGGAGTATTAGTCTGTAATTTTGTGGATCCATTCTTTTATCTTTCTTATATACTGGAGACACCTGCTCTTTTTTACAGTCACTTGGGACTTTGTGCTGGGTGAGAGATTCATGATAAATGCAAGCTAGGTAAGGGGCATATGCTGTAGAGTACTCTTTGTAAAATAGTACTGGGATTCCATCCAGACAAGGTGATTTATCTGTTTTCAAATCTTTAAGTTGATTTTCTACACCAGATATGCTTAGTTGTGTGTTGTCCAAATGGTTAAATTGTGGTATGTTTCAACGGTTCTCTTGTGTGAATGATTTCTTGAGCGTGAAATTTAACACTTCTGATTTCGTTTTGCTATCTTCAACAGCCAAATCAGACTGGTCAACAAGGGACTGAATGGTAGTCGTAGACCCACTTAGTGATTTTACATATGACCAGAATTTTCTCAGGTTCCCTGTCAAGCCTTTTGCTAAGGTGTGACAGTAGTTTTTGTATGCTTCACACATAGATATTTTCACAGACACACCAGTGTCTACTAACCTTCACATGTCATCATTTGTGCATCCCCTTTTGAACCCAGAGTGCAACAGCCTCAGCTTAGTCAGTAATTTGTTAATTTTGTTATTAAACCAAGGTGGGTCATTTCCATCCCTTATCCCCATACTTGGCATGTAACTCTCCAGACCATGATTTACAATCTGATGGTATTATGACATATTAGTAATAGATTTAGGCCATTTGGGATATCAGCTTCCTTAACAGAATAGCCAACCACATTCATTCAACAAAGACAAAAGCAAGTTGTAGAGAAGATTTCAGTGACACAGTTTGGGAAGGCACATCCAAAACCAGATCCCACTTCAGTGGCCAGATCACAGGGCTCTAATGAAGCTAGAACGCAAAGCCTTTTGAGAAAGAAGTGCAGCAAAATGCTTTCACTCCGCTCATAGAAGCTCATTTCTCTTTCGCAAAGAACTCTGAGTAGATGAAAATGCCATATAAAAACAGAAATGTAAATACAAAAACATTGCCAGGAAGTGAAAATGCCAAACAGTTTTCAGTAAAAAACAAATTTCATGTCCTTTCCATGAGAGAAGAGGTGGATTTAGGCCTAACATCGGTAAGGGAACATGAACTTTTGAACAAAGCTTGTCATCAGAATAGTGATACAGGCTGAGGTACAGCATTAAGGCAAACAGTGATGGTGAGAAAATGAGCATGTCATCCTTTGCATGTAGTAATGGGACGAATGAGAAAGACAATATCAACAAAAACTTACAACAGTGCAAATATGAAAGTAGTGTATCATTTTTAACAGACAGTCGCGGCAAAAACATGATGAGACTTATCAAAGAAAACAAAAAATACGATGCAACAGGTATTGTGAAGCAATGAAAAACATTATTGGTGTCAACTTACATGATAAAATGTTGGAAAAAAAAGACTGTGTCATGTGTAGGGGAAAGTAGAAGAAACATGCCCAGTGGGTAAACATGCGCATCGCTGTTTCTCTGATTTGAAAGCTTTGTTGAACTTTGTAACCAGTGCTACACCTAGCAGCAGGTTAGCGAACTACTTTCGTCTGGTCGCTGGGCTGCCATTACAGTCTCACGTTCAGTGAGTCTGCAAATGGTGAAACGTGAGGTTGTGATCTAATTAGCAGTCCTCGAGATTTAAGACGGTGAGTCTCTATTTATTATGTGATCTAATTTGCAGTCCTCAAGATTTAAGACGGTGAGTCTCTATTTATTACGTTGACCAAATTTACTCGTGATATAGTTGAAGCCTGTATGTCACAGGTATGTTTTGACATGAGTCCTGTTTGGTTGTAATTAGTTTTAAGAAAATTGCGGCCAAAATTTATTTCCAAGACACTATGGGGTAAAGGTGCACATTTCTCCCTTATGTAGTTAAATTCCAGCAGACTTCCAACAGTTCATTTTTTTTTCTTTTTTTTTTCTTTCTTTTTTTGTGTGCTCAGATACTGAGAAAGTACATCAGGAAAACAGAGCAGTACAGCAATACGAAAATACCTCGCAAAGCCCATTAATGAGTTAACACAGCCAAGTTTGAGGCATAAGTCTATTATTCCAGAAAGTGTTGAGCAAGAAATGGTTCATTTCTCCCTTATGTAGTTAAATTCCAGCAGACTTCCAACAGTTCATTTTTTTTTCTTTTTTTTTTCTTTCTTTTTTTGTGTGCTCAGATACTGAGAAAGTACATCAGGAAAACAGAGCAGTACAGCAATAATGTAGACACGCTTAAACAAGCAATGCATGCAGCAAAAGAAACAGATGGCAGGAAAATCAGAGAAGTTGGTAGGAACTTCAAAATACCACAATCAACAATACGAAAATACCTCGCAAAGCCCATTAATGAGTTAACACAGCCAAGTTTGAGGCATAAGACTATTATTCCAGAAAGTGTTGAGCAAGAAATGGTTCATTTTATCATCCTTCTTTGCAACTTGTTCTATGGCTTAATACCTAAAGGCTTGTGGAAACTGGCATATGACTACATTGAGAAGAATGGTATTAAACACAATTTCAATAAAGAGAGTGACTTTGCCGGCAAAGATTCGATGTACAGTTTATTAAGCGCCACCTGACCATTAGATTACAGCAGCTGGAAAATACTAGTGTGAATAGAATCAATGCTTTCAGCAAGGAAGAAGTTACTCGATTTTTTGACAATCTGCTGACTTTAATGGGAAAAACTGAATATTGATCCCACAAGAATGTGCAACCAAGATGAAACTGGCATAACCATTGTACAAAAAAAGTGTTCTAAAGTGTTTGCTACCAAAGGTTCAAAGAGGGTAAGCACTGCAACTTCCGCTGAGAGGAGCAGGACCATCACTGGTGCGTTTTGTATGAGTGCTGGAGGTCATTTCATACCTCCTATGATGATTTATCCAAGAAAATGAATGAGTGCAAATCTTCAGAAAAATAGACCAGATGGGGCCATTTACTGTTGTTCCAACAATGGGTGGACCAACACAGTACTATTCATCGAGTGGCTTCTTCATTTTAAAAAACATACATGCCCAATAGCTGATGAACCAGTGCTCCTCATACTGGACAACCACAACAGTCACATTTCCATTGAATCTTACAAGATTTGTAAAGAAAACCACATCCACATGGTCTCTCAGCCACCGCACGCGTACCACCGCCTACAACTCTTGGACCTAACCTATTATTTGAGGCCAGGGCCCAGGTTGTAGAAATACATTAGGAGGCCTAGATTGTAATAAGTATGTTAATTTCACCCATAAAATACCAACCAAAGAATGGTTGCTACTGGAAGAACCGAGCTTAACTACCATTAACCCTCAACCAATAATAATGGGAAAAATGGAAGATTTTGAAGTTAACATATTTATAGATCCCGACAGTGAAGTGTCAATTATTTCTAGCGCTTTGTTTAGCACGTTACGAACTAAACATCACTTACCGCTATTACCAGGAACGGGGGTGTACATAGTCGGTATGCAAAGAGCTAAGTTGGAAAACACGAGACCCAGGTGAACTGCAATATTGTGAATATCCCATTTCCTCAGACACTGTTAGTAGTAGAAAATATCAATAGGGATGTGTTGTTTGGCCTAGATTGTCTATCACAATGTAATATCATATTGAATTTTGGGGAGAATCTTCTTTATTTTGGTAAAGGTGACTACAAATATTGTGTACCATTTGCAATGGACAGCTATATTGGTAAACAAACAACTGAGAAGCAATGTTTATGATTAACAGCGACAGCACAATTGTCGACAGAGGTTGAAAAGGTAAGTTATGTGTCACATCAAGATGACATACAAAGCAAAGTAAATGAATCGCCAGTATTAAGCAGTGAACAAAAACTAGATTTACATAAAATTCTAATGGAATATGAAGAAGTATTATCCGATCATCCCAGTAGTGTTAGCAATTATATATGTAAATTTAAAATCAAAGATAGTACTCCATTTTTCTGTAAGCCATATCCAATACCGGTAAGTCTGAAAGAAGTAATTAAGGAAGAAATTGGCAAGATGATTGCCAATAACAAATAGAACGTAGCTGTAGCATCATGAATAACCCTTGGTACTAGTAAAATTGGCTACAGGAGGTGTGCATTTGGTGCTAGATGCACGTACTTTGAATAAGCATATGGAGACGGATCGAGACCAACCAATTAACATCAATGAATTATTGTCCAAATTTGATACACCAAAGTATTTTAGCACAATGGATCTGACTACTGGATATTGGCAAATTAGTTTACATCCAGAATCAAAGAAATATACAGCATTTCTGTTGCTCTTTCTAGGGAATATGACCTTTTCATGATACAAACAGGGCACCAGAGAATTACTGAGTATGAAGTTGCTGAACTTGTGAAGAATGCTTTTCTTTAAGTTGCTACATTTTCAAATGCCTTATCTGGCTTCCGTGCAGCTTGTGTTCACCCATAGAACCCCGCCAAGTTTTCTGAACTCGATTTTGCCCCAGCTCGAACACTAGACAAGCTAAGAGTTGAAGCAGCCACAGATTGTGACAGTCCTTCAACATCCGCAGCACATAAGACCCCATCGACTGCCACAAGTCCATCTGTGGGGCTATTTGATGACCCTACTTCCGCAACATCCACAGGAGGTTTTACTGAAAGCCATAAGAAGTTTATGACTTATCTACCAGCTTTTGACCTTAAGAAGATATCTGATGGGCCTAAGCCTACTGAGGTTAAAACAAGAAAGTCCAGAGAAAAGCAGCACTCTGAAATACTAACTAGCACATTAATGAAAATAAAGCTTGAGTTGGACACAGAAAAGAAAAAGGAAAAAGAAGAGGTGAAACAGCAAAAAATTGCCAAATGAAACATAAAATTTGCTAGAAAGCTTAATCTCGGCAATAGGCCTAAGCCTAATACGAAAAAAAGTATGGATAAGGAGAGATTTCAAAACAAGAAAAAGGATAACCAGACTTTTGGCAAGAAACACTTACAAAAGAAGAATCAGACGATTCAGTGTTGACGAAGTTCCACTGTGTAATGACGATGAGTCCGATGATATTGACATGGAGCTGTTTGACCCTGGCGCACTTTATGGAGCCAACGACCAGATTTGCGGGCTTTGTGGAGTTCATGGTAAAGACAGGGAACTGTGGTACAGATATATTTTGTGTGGAAGATGGTACCATGCAGCTTGTACCACAAATAATTCTGCTAAAGATTTTACATATGGTACGTGCTGTGAAGGACTTATCTAACTTGTTAAATCTGTAGGCCCCTAACATCAAAGAAAACTCTGAATTTTATTTGAAAACCAATAGTCCTAAACTATGTTAAATTTTGTAAAATTTTATTAAAACTTATGTTTAACCTAGTGTAATATGTGCCTTATCAATGTAATCTTTGGAACAAACCTTGTATTGTTTCTTTTCCTCTCCCAGTATTACTGTGTATCAATTCTTCTAACATGCGCACAATTACCCCACTCAATGCGCACATTTCCCCGACATTCGGGAAACCATGCGCTTAGGTAGTGTCTTGGAATTTTGTTTTTGGTGCGTTTATTTTTAAATATTTTGGGTTATCTTAATTTTTTATAGATACTAGAATAGTTGCTCTAAGTTTTGATGGTAAAATAAATTTTATTTAACGAAGTAAATTTTTTTAAAAAAAAGTTCCACTTAGGTGCACACGTTTCCCCTCCTTCCCCTATAGCGGGTGCAAATGATATTGGAAAAAACGAAGCAAATAACTGCCTAATGGAACTAAAAAAGTTCGTGGAACACAATAAACAATGAAATGCAGTAGTTGTAACCTTACCATACAGGTATGATCTAATGTATCATTTGTGTTTCAACAAAGTAATTCGAAAAACTAACATTAAAATAAAAATAATGTGTTCTTTGTTCGGAAAATATAGCTTGCTTGATATAGGCAAATTGGACAGATGTCAGCATACCAAACATGGAAAGCATCTAAATTACAAAGGAAAAAGCTCTGTATGTAAAATGATAAATGAAATCATTGTGAACAGAGAGAGAGAGAGTAACATGAGAGAAAAGGATTCCAAGTTGCGTGAAAGATCTCTCTCGTCTGTTCAATATGAGTCTTCCATAAATCAAGCAATACCATCAACCAGTGTGCTAGAAAAAGCCACTCCTATCAAACATCATGCTAATGCAGGCGTGAGCAAAAATCAAACTTTGTCTTTATTCCACCAAAATATATGTAGTCTCAAGAATAAAATAGACCAGTTACTAATAAATTTAAAAGACAAGTGTGTAAGTGAGTCTGATATACTGTGGTTCTCAGAACATCATGTTATGAGTGGCATGTGGATGCTACAAATTGAGAACTTTAGTATAGCTGATCTATTATGAGAAAAGGTGGAGTTGCAATATTTGTAAAAAACAATGTAGCGTACAAATCTCTAGATTTAAGCAAATAGTGTGATGAACACCATTTTGAGGTGTGTGGCATCGAGTTAACAGCAGACAGTGAAGTAGTTATTGTATTGGCTATTTACAGGGCACTTGCTGGAAATCTGAATGTATTTCTGAGACAAATAGAACCACTTCTGTTCCACCTATGTAGGGAAACTATATCAACCATTGTTATGGATGATTTGTATGTGGACTTCTTAACAGAAAATAGAAACAGAACTGACTTTGAACACCTCATGTAGTGTTACAACATAATACCAGTGGTGGACACTCCAGCTAGAGTAACAGCCATTTCTAGCACTTTAATAGATAATGTATTTGTAGATAAGGATATTTACAATAATTTAACTGTGAAAAATATTATAAATGGCCTCTCTGATCCTGAAGGGCAATTCCTCACTCTAAACCCCATAAACGTACAAAGGAAAGAAAATTTCATTTTGATAAACTTTAGGATTATGAACAAACACACCACTGAAAACTTTAATCAGCAATTACAGCTAGTGGACTGGTCTCCTGTGAATGCTGCGACTGATGTTAACTCAAAATTTAATATATTTATCAATGAATTTACAAGTCTTTCAGAAAAAACCTTTACAAACAAAGTCAGTGACAGAAAACATGTTAAAATCTGGAAACAAGCCTTGGATTACTAAAGGCATCAAAATTTCTTGTAAAACAAGAAGAGAACTATATACAGCAACCAAGAGATCAAATGATCCCAGTAGGAGTATGCGGTATAAACTCTACAATAAAGTTCTGAATAAGACCATACAAGCAGCAAAGAAAATGTGCTTGAAGACAGAAACTGATTACTTGAGCAATAAAGTAAAAACTATGTGGAGTTTTGTTAAAGAAGGAAACAAGGAAAAATGCGATTTGTAGTGAAAATATCCAAATAAAAAGTGATGGCCATGTTGATAGCAAACCAAAAATAGTTGCAGACACATTAAACAAACATTTTAACAGTAACAGAGAAATAGGTTTACAAGGCACCATGAACCAAGCCATCAATCTTTTGAAAGCCAGAGTACCTAGCTCAGTATAACACACGAAGGCAACAAGTCACTGTTCAAGAAACTGAAAGATTTATTAAATCCCTGAAAAGTAAAAACTCTTCTGGGATTGACAACATCTCTAACAAATTATTATTGATAATTTAGTAGATAAACTTGAGGTAACAGCAAATAAGGCGTTAAGTAAAACAGCGAACTGGTTTAACATTAATGACCTTTCTTTAAATGACACTAAAACAAAATACATTCAGTTCCAAACAACATTTTTGATGCACCACTTAAGCAAGGAGTAGTTCCTGAGGGGTTTAAGTATGCAGTTGTAAAACAGCTGTATCAAATGGAAATAAGACAGATGCTGCTAACTATCAGCCAATACCACTACTGACAAGTTTTTCAAAGGTTTTATAGAAACTAATGCATACCAGGACAGTAAAACATCCCAGGGATCAAAATATCTTCAGTGAGATTCAGTTTGGATATCAGAAAGGTTTGTCAACAGAAGATGCAATATTCGCAATTGCTGGCAAAGTCTTGGAATCTATCAACAAAAAACTGAAGGTGGTTAGGATTTTTGTGACCTAAGAAAAGTATTTAACTGTCAGTCACCAGACTCTTTAACAAAAAGGTGCACATCTTGGGTGTAAGTTGTTCATCAGGGAATTGGCTTGACTCGTACCTGTAAAACAGGAAACAGAAAGTTGTAGTGGATAGTCAAAATGGAGTACCATTATCTTAGAATGGAGTACTATCACATATGGAGTGCCCCAATGCTCAGTTCTGGGCCCCCTACTTTTTATTACCTTTATAAACGATCTGTCTCTGTGTATGGAATATTGTAGATTCATCATTTTTGCTGATGAAACACACTACTTTCTGATAATTTAGTAGATAAACTTGAGGTAACAGCAAATAAGATGTTAAGTGAAACAGCGAACTGGTTTAACATTAACGACCTTTCTTTAAATGACACTAAAACAAACTACATTCAGTTCCAAACAACATTCAAAAATGAAGAAATAGTAGTAAAAATAGGTGAGCGGGTGATAACCAGGGTGGATATCTCAAAATACGTAGGCTTACATGTTGACAGCAAACTGAGCTGGTCAAACCACACAATGGATCTATGCAGAAGATTGAGCTCAGCTACTTACGCATTATGTATTGTTTCTTCTTACTGGAGTATGGAAATCACTGAGGCAGCCTGTTATGGTTAATTCATGCCATTATGGCATACAGAATGGTCATTCCATGTCAAATCAGCACACTTTAAATAAATATTTGACCTCACCATCTTAGATTTTGCTGAAAGTTGTTTTGCTGAAACTAAGAAAAATACCAGATTGCAATTTTTTACCTCAAACCATTTCTGAAATATGGTCCTGCAAACTTTTCAAAAACTGGACAAATATGTTTGAATGGACTTTTTTCAAATTGCCCTAGGAGCTGCTCTAATTGAGCTAGAGAGCTTCTAAGTAATAACCTATTTCAAAATACTGATCAAGATTTTGATTTAATTTTTTTACAAAAAGGGCATAATTGAAAATTTTCAAAATATTTCATACTGTTGTAAATTACATGGCAAAATATAAATGTGGGATGATGACGTGTTCATTGTTAAAAAAAATTATTCTGGACTCTTTTTTTCACTAACAGCCGTAGTATCACCAAACTGACATTTAACAAACAGGAATTTCATTAAAATATACTGAAAGGTAAGTCAAAATGTACTAGAAATATCAAAATATCACTTTCTTGAAACAAAACTAAACAACATTTTCTACAATTCGTTGCTTATTTTTTTAGTTTCTTACAGTTTAAACTAATAATCTATTAGCTGGCAAAACGAAATGTTGAGTGTGGGACCTATAGCTAAAATTTAAATAAGGTGTGAAAAACTTGTAAGTAGACTATTGATGTAATACATGTAATGCACATTTCATTAGCACAGACTCTAGTCACTGTATGAAGGCTGAGCATGCTTGTGTTCCTGTCTATGAGTGCAGCAGGCTGCGAACAAGCTGAAACAAGCACAGTGCTTGATGTCTGTACAATCATTCAGAGAATGGAGCCATTGTTGAGAGGATATGAGACTTATCTTCTAAGGCTGTGTGTGCCTACTGCATTATTGTGCACTGTGGTTTTAGTGCAAATCAATTGTTACCTCTGTGTTGACGAGTTTGTATCTAGTATATTTAATAGTTCATTTACAAGTAAGTCTATAAATTGAAGGAGAGTTTATAAGTGGTTTTTGTATCAATATGGAACCAAGTAAGAAGTGCAGTGCTGTAAAAGTGCAGTGTTGTAATCCACTGAAAAAGTCAAATCCTTTTATTAGAGACAGAAAAAAACTGAGAAATGTCACAGCATGGATGCTCAAATTATTTCCACAAATACCTAGTGGTGGCAGGATTTGTGATAAATGTAGGACAGATGTAACCACATTGAAAAATACACCAGAGCCAATCAGGGCTAAAAGTGTTCAAGATTCTTTTGGATCAGAGATAATCATCCCAGACCAAGACCCTGACTTCACTGCAACTTCAGTGGTTGTTCAAAGACTTAACACATCACTTCAAGAACTAGATGAGTCCCCAATTGATAAGAAAAAAGTAACATCTAGACATTACTCAAAATCAAAAGTGAAAAAAAGCTCCTCATCAGTGCTGCTGAAACTTCTTCATCAGATACTGATACTGATGAATCCGTTCTCCAAAATCTCAAAACAAACTTTAATAATTCAATAAGTAGAGCAAAAAACTAATGATTCTTACAAGTTTGCCTGAAAAGTGGAGTGTAAGGAAAATAATGAGGGAATTTAATGCTTCTAATTACATTATTCGGCAGTCCAAAAAAATTTTGAAAGAGAAAGTATTCATGGAAGGTCCAAACCCAATACCAGGGAAGTATTTACGAACAGAAACTGTCAAAACATTCGTTTTATAAAAATATTGAAGTTAGCTGGGCAAGCCAGCTATTAAAGATTGTGTGACAATTACACAAACAAGTGGATGTAAAACAAAATATAATAAAAAAAACTTACTTTGTGTAACCTTAAAGAAGCTTACCAACATTTTAAAGACAAGTTTCCTAACATAAAAATAAGTTTCTCTAAATTTGATAAGTTGAGACTGAAACATTGTGTATTTGCTGGCTGGATTGGCACACACACTGTCTGTGTGTGCACAACTCACCAAAACATAAAATTAATGATACAAACTAAGTACAGTAACAACCAGCAGCTTAAACAATTATAAGCAATGCATTGCAAAAATGGTTTGCAACCCATCATCAGTTGATTATAAGATGGGAAAGTGTGAATACTGCCCTGGAGAAACTTTCATATGTAAAATTTTACAAGACTCTTTTGACGAAAACTTAATTGAAAGAGTTCAGTTCCAACAGTGGATGTCAGTTGACCACTGTAAGCTGGAAATTGTTCAGAAAACTTCTGAAGAATTCATAGATTTATTTTGTAGTAAGATGTTGATTCTGATTCAGCATGACTTCATTGCCAAGCAACAACGAACATTCCTTAACTCCACAAGAGAAAACCTTACGGAATCTGAATTTGTTGTCATATGTGATTTTTAGGAAAATTATAGTATAGTTCTGTGGGATGAAGCTCAGAGTTACCACTGGACAAGACAACAGATTACTATCCATCCTTTTGTTATATATTACAAACAAGAAGGCAAAATTGAGCATAAGAGCTCTGTCATTGTTTCCAATTGCCTGGAACACAATACAGTTGCGGTTTACACCTTTCAGAAGAAACAAATAAATTTCAAAAGCTTCCAAACAAGATATACTATTATTCTGATGGCTCTGCTTCTCAGTAGAATAATAAGAAAAACTTCCTGAACCTTTGCCTTCATGAGGAAGACCTCAACATAAAAGCTGAGTGGCACTTTTCAGCCACAGGACATGGGAAAGGGCCTTGTGATGGAATAGGGGGTTCAGTTAGCAGACTGGCAGCTTGTGCAAGTTTGCAAAGGCCTTACCAAAATTGGATCCAAACCGCATGAGATCTATTTGAATGGGCAGTAGATAATATCACAAATGTTGATTTTGTGCATTCCACTCAAGAAGACTATGCTGCTTCAGAAATATTATTAAAAAGCCAGTTTGAAGAGGCATTGACAATGAAAGGAACACAGCAATTTTACACTTTCATTCCCAACAGTACATCAAAATTAATAGTCAAATACTTTTCAGGTGATATGTAGAATTGGGACAGGAAAGTAACTACATCACCGGAGAAACTGAAGTTACAAGATGTATCAGGCTATGTCACCACTGTATATGGCAGAAACTGGTTCAAAATATGGTTCAAATGGCTCTGAGCACTATGGGACTTAACTGCTGTGGAAACTGGTGGCTTGGGTACATTTTAGAAAGAAACAAAGAACTTGATGAAGTGAAAATAACTTTTCTTCATCCATGTGGACCAGCTAAGTCATTCTCCTATCCTGCACATGCAGATGTCCTGTAGGCACCAGTTGTGGATGTTCTTACAAAAGTAAATCCATTTACTCTGACAGTGAGAACATACAATATTAATGAAAGTGATGTAAGCCAAACCCAGTTGGCTTTATTAAAACATAATCTGTGAATCTCCAAGACAATTTATTGGGAAACTGCTTTCAACTCAGATCTTAATTTTGTCTCAGGTTAGTGTTAGTGTATATTTTATAGAAAGTTGATTCAAAATTACTATTAGTACCTTTTGTGTTAAATTTAGCTATGTATAGATACCTGTTACTCAAAAACAAGCATAAGGTATTCATTTTTTTTAATGGTTTCATTCCAAACATTATGGACCAAAACTATTACGTAAATACTTGTACTTTTTCATACTGTATTTCAGTTTGTACTTAAATACTGAAAAATGTTTGTTTTATCAGTTAATATACAGTTAGTTAAGTTGTATGAAATTAAAATAAGCAATCAGTTATAAAATATGCTGTTTAGATTTGTTTTAATAAGGCAATGTTTTGATATTTCTAATACATTTTTTACTTACCTTTCAGTATATTTTAATGAAATTCCCATTTGTTAAAGGCCATCTTGGTCAAACAATGGCTGTTAGTGAAAAAAAAAAGAGTCCGGAATAATTTTTTTTAACAATGAACCTATCATCATCCCACGTTTATATTTTGCCACGTGATTTACAACAGTATGAAGTAGTTATGAAAATATTTTGAAAATTTTCAATTATGTACTTTTTGTAAAAAAAATTAAATCAAAATATTAATTAGTATTTTGAAAAAGATTATCAATAATAAGCTATGTTTTGTTGTATATCCCTGGAAAGAGTATGCAAAATGCTGAAGAAATGGTACCTTTCCCAGATCTATAGCTCAATTAGAGCAGCTCCAAGGGCAATTTAAATAAAGTCCATCCACACATTTTTGGCTGGTTTTTGAAAAGATTACATAGCCATATTTCAGGAATGGTTTCAGATAAAAAAATAGAAATTTGGAATTTTTCTTAGTCTCAGCACTACTATACTAAATTTTAGCAAAATCTAAAAAGGTGAGGTAAAACAGGTGTGTTGATTTGACATGGAATGACCCAGAATTATATTTTGGGGTAATCAGATACTCGCTAAAAAAGTACTGTGAGCACAAAAAAGAGCCATAAGGATCATGTGTCGAGTCCATCCTAGAGTCAGATACAGGAATCTTTCTAAGAAACTTGGAATCCTTACATCCACTGCAGTATATATATATATATATATTCATGTGCTTCATAAGAAATAAAAGTCCATTTTTAAACTGAATGGTGAGTATCATAGTCATGATGTGAGAAGGAAATATGATATCCACCATCAGCCGATAAATATAAGTATGGTACAGAAAGAAGTCCATTTCACTGGGTGTAAGATTTTTAATGCACTTCCTTCAAGAATTAAGTGTTTGGTAGAAGATGAATTCTTAACTATAAGGCAGTTCCTATTACAAGGATCATTATATGTGATAGGACAGTTCCTGAACTAGTGTTTAGCATTCTTGTATTGTTAAATGTATATATATACCCAAATCTACATTTGAAATCCTGATTATTCTTTATTGTAAACACATATTTTGCAATATTTATTTTCTGTAACACTATTATTTTGTAATATTTATTTACCTCTCAAAATTGGTTTTCTGTAGTAGAACCTAAGTTACTGTTTACTGTAATATGAACTCATTTTGATTTGTTTTTATGAGCTACCATACAGTTCTGACACGTTCCATATCCTGTCATATTGTCACAACAAGGATCACAGGAACAATAAGTAAATAAATGAAATAAATTGAATCTACAATGCTAAAGAATCTGGTCTAATAACAATTCTACCACGAAAGTTAAATGTTTTTAGAATAAGGGCAGATGATGAGAATAGAGTTGTGCATAAAGGAAAAGTAAGTAGCAATGATAATAATGTAGGTGCATTCCTCACTGATATAATGGAGATAGTTGTGCAGACATTATATTTTTGCCAAAATTGAAATAAGGCCAACAAGAACAAAGAAAGAAAGGGCAAGGCAAGTATTGTTCAACAAATTTGAGCACTTTTTAACCTACAAATCAGTATCATTTTCATTTCAAAATCTTTTTATATTCATTGTGACCCAAAATCTTTATCTGAGTCTTATTTCTCCTTTTCTCTCTCTCTGGTCACTTTGCCCTACCAACTGGGTAAAGTAGCAATTTTCCAGACTTTCAATCTCAGTTTTCTGCTACAAAGAGAAAATTTGAATAATAACACAATTTCTCATAGTTACAAAATCTATGCAGTTTACACTGGTATATTTCATATGCTTATATGTGACATGAGGGGAAAGAAAAATATTTCCCTTAGGGTGGCCACTTTACACAGCTTTCTTGTATGTCTTGTCTCCCAGGCATCAACCAGTCTGTAGTAGGATTTGGTAAACTATCCATATGTAAATAACACTTTGATAACAACTGAAATAACAACTGAAATGTGTATAACAGAAAATTCTTCTCTCTCAGAAAAGCTGTGTTTCAAAACCACATTTAGAGGTGGTACATTTTATAATACATCAGATGCAGTCAAATGGAAATGAAACAGATGGAAAAAGTGAATTGTTTACTATTTCAAATGTAATTGCCATAGTTGTTAATACATATATCCCACTATGAGACAAGAGAGTCATTACTATCATGGAAAAATATTTGTAGCTGCCTATGGAAACATGATTGTACCAAGGCATACACCTCTTTGTCCAAAGTAGATCAGTGTGCATGAACGTCTTTCTTCAGGGCTCCAAAAATATGGAAATTGCATGGGGAGAGATTATAAGTGTATGGATAATGTGTCAAGCCTTGCAGAGAGAGTTCTGCAGTGTAGTCGAAACAAACTTGGTAACATGTGGGTGGGCAATATCCTGCAACAGAATGATATCATCTGTCAACATTCCTGTGCATTTGTACTTGATGGTGCATTTTAAATTTTGCAAAGTGTCCACTTGCCACTGTGTGTTAATTGTGGTGCCATGTTACAGAAAGCAAACAAACAGCGGGCTCTTGCAGTCAGAGAAAAGAGTCATGATGACTTTACCAGAGGTGGTGAACCTATTATTTCGACTAAGCTGCAGAAATTTCTCTGGGAAGCACTTACACATCCTCCATATTTGTGGAGACCAGAAGAATGAAATTCATGGCCATCAATTTGCTTCGGATGAAAAGGTGCACACCTCAGTACAATCATGTTTCCGTAGGTAACTGCAAACAGTCTTCAACAAAGGCATCATGTCTCAAAGTGGGACAAATGTGTTAATAATTTTGGTTATTACTTTTGAAATAATGAACAATTTATGTAGTTTTTTGTCTGTCTTGTTTTCATTAGATTGACACTTATAGATTTATCTCATTTACACATTTGTAGAGAATTACCCACTGTAAGCAAGAGATAAGCATGTCAGGAAGTTATTCAGGTTTGCCAAAACTGCTTCATGCACAGGAAGATGCCTGCGGAAGGAAGGAAAAAGAATATGTTAGGATGGATTACTGTAGACCTTACAGGCAAATCACATTTTACCCAAGGCAGTAGGGACAAGAAGTGACCCTTTGGCCCCAGCTCAAGGAATGTCATCTAGTGAAGGCATTGATTTGATGCAAAGCTGATGGATCATGGCATCATAGACGATATAACCTGTAACTGCTAGAAGGTAGGTAGCCACCTTTTAGCTTCCTAGGTCCATGTTGCAACCAGAGGTGAAAAATAAATCCAAGGTGCAATGTCTCAAAAGGCTAATGACCCCTCTCTGAAACCAAGCATGGGATTTAAAGAAGAAATAGACTGGGTGATGAGGAAGTGGGCATCTGTCTTCATACCTCACACTCTGTATTGCTGTGTGATTTGCCTAAACCATACACTGAATATGTATAGAATTTATTGTTATTGATTCTAAGCCTTCCTTCATGTCAACATACAGTATCATCATAAAAAAGGTGGCAAAAAATGAGATTTGCACAAATAAACTGGAATTTTAAAAAAATATGTGGGAACCTTAGGTGAATTTCAATACCTTTAGTTCACTGCAGTTGGACTTGTATTTTTATGTGAAGGTATTCTTGTGAATCAGTCTACATGTTTTTGACTATGGTTAATAATCATATGAGACAGCGAAGGGTTCTATCATCATTTTGTACTTCCATTCTACATCTTGAGACTAAATGTAGAATGACTTCTGTAACTGATGTACTGATTTAATCTATGTATTGAAAAAGTTTGTGTCTACATCTTGGTGAAGTGTAGTCATATTTTTTGATATGTTTACTTGGGTGCAAGTACCGTTACAAGTTGTTGCAGAGGAAATGTTCAGATTTATCTCTATTACTGGGAAATGTTACCAAACACAAATAAAAATACAAAATGGAATATGTCACAAGTAACCAGGTATTCAGCCTAGTGAGTCTTCTAAAAGACATGATATTTCAGCAAGCTGACTTCTTGCCATCTTCATGCATTTCTGTTTACTGAGTGATATCTGCTGGGTGCTGCCTTTATATCCTCTCTCCCCACATCCTCCTACTGCCTGCATCCAGCACCTCTCAGCACTGACCTGATGCAGTGTTGGGGAAGCATGGCATCAGGTGTCGACCCAGGGCCTTCAGTAGTGCCGCAGCTGGTGCTGAATGCAGATCTCTGCTGGTGTCGTAACAATGCTTCTGCATCCTCTTCAGGTGCCATGACAGGAGTAGACTGCCGCTGTGCTCTGGTCATGCCCAAGGCTGGGTCCCAGTCATTGCTTAATTGAAAGTCACTGTCCTTATTTATTAGTCCATCATGCAGTCAGTTCTCTACAGCTCCTTTGATAATTCAGTCCAGAAGGTGTTGGATTGTGCAACAACTTTGAGTTGTCATAAAGCATGGCATGTCTATGTGAAAAGCAGTGCTCTGTTACAGTAGACTTTGTTGGTTGAATGTTGTCTGTGTGGAATTTATGCTCAGTGCATCTGTCCTGTACTGTCCAGATAGTCTGGCCTACATATATTTTCTGGAGTTCTAGGTCATTCTTGACACATCTTAATAAGGTTTCCATCTTGGCTGGTGGGTGAAACATGCACTTTATGTTGTGTTTTCAGAGTATTCTTCCAATTTTTGCAATTGTGTTTGTGATGTATGGAATACTGTCATGGGCTGAGATTTTGTGTGCTCTGTGCCCTAGTGTGCTTAGGTCACCTTCTCATTGTGAAGTTGCATGACAGCTGGCAGCATGCAAGTACAAATCTGTATGTTTCAGTTTACGGTAGATGTTGTGTTCTAGCATGCTACATCGTCTTCATTTCATGAGTGCATCTTGAAATAGGAGTTGATGATTTCATCTATCTCCATCATGAGTTTGATCTTCTGGTGCTGCAGAAGATCCTGTAGGTGACATCTTCCATGTTCCCATGTCACCAGATTACAAATATGTTATCTATATACCAAAAAAAGCATGAAGACTTGTAGATTGCTGTATTGTAGCCAAGAGATTCCATGGCACTATACTAAACTGAGATGCTGTAGGCTCTACAATTCACCCCATTATGAATTTCTTTTACTTTTTGAATGTTACACTTCCAGTGTTAGTCATGTGTTGCTGTTTATTGTAAAACAAAACATTCTGAAGAAATAGCCATTCATCAATTTAATCTGTCATCAGAGGTTATGGATTTGTTAATCTTAATGTGTGAGTCATCTTCTAGCATATAGGCAATTTATGTAAAGGTATTTAAGAGCAACTACTTCAGAAACCGGTCATCTCTCTGCAGTCATTTAAACTTGGAAAGCACCTATTGGTAAAATAGACAAAAATTCAGTGGGTTTTCCTCACCATGAAGATAAAATTGACTTGGAAATCAGCGTGAAGTAACCAATGTCCCACTCTGATTTCAAAGTTGTTGGACATTATGAGGAGACTCATTGATGCTGTCCCATTAAGATAATGAGATAGAGAGAGCTTAACAAGACAGAATCCAACAGCCACCATAGGGAGTCAAATGAAAAGGTTTAGAACTTAATGAAAGAAACAAATGAACAGCTCAGTGTCATACAGAAAGGGCTGATGTATCTTACTGACAGATTACTTTACATTTGAAAAGTGACGAATTATGTATAATCTAGCTCTCAGATTCCTTTACAGCATTCTCCAACACACATTTCACTTGTAGTTGCCAGCTTTTGTAAAAAATATCGTTTAGTGCTTCCACAAGTGCTTCCTTTAAAAAATTACTTATAACTGATAATGAAGTCCAGGTGCACATAATAAAAATGAGTTATGTCAATATGATATTTAGTCTCTTCGACCTTGTAACACTTTACACCAGGTGTTAGTCATTTCACTAAGTGTTTTGTTCTGTTATTGAACACCAAGTCACGTGTTGCTAAGTATCAATTGTTATGCTCTAGGTTAATGACTAACACTGATAATCAAAATAAAAATCCTCTATTTACTATCGGTGATAACTATATTTGCTTAATAATATAACAGTTGACTGTACATATGCCATAATTACTACCATGTCTGTAAATATGTAATAAGCCAAAATTGGTAAACTGCAAAGCCAAGTAAAGCACAATAGCACTCAATCTAGTCTGATACTGACCATAACTTGTATATGACCACTTTAATTACTACATAAATAAGTAAACTTATATTGACAAATAAACTAATTTGCAAATTGACCAATTAAAAATGTGATTACCTTTTTAATACTGCAGTTCAAATCCAATAAGGGAGCTTAGGTGATGGTGAATCTGCAAAACATTCCATATTTGGTGAACTCGCTGGATCAAGGTTTCACTGAAATGGTGTAGTAATTAAAAACTTTAAAATGCAACTGATTCATATTCTTGTTAACATAAAAATTCTCTTTAGATCTTTAATGAACAACACTTGATGATTAACATTTTGAAGAAAACTAACATTAAAATAAATACTTGTCAAGCTAGTTTCCAAAACAAGTTCCTAATCAAATTACCTGTACTATAAACAACAGTGGCTGTAAAATTATATTTCCATAATTAATTATCTCTAAAACAGTACATAATTTGTCCAAGAGAATCATCAGCATCTGATCTGATTCAAGCACTATTATTGTTTTCTGTTGTGACCTGTGTAAAAAGTCATCTTGTGGTCAATAAGATCACAGTGGCACTATTCCTGCAAACTTGGAAATTTTGAAACTGAAACTCAATTTCAGTTTAGAAGTATTAATATGCAGGCATGGTCATGTACTTGGTACAGTATACAGAATTACTGTGCAAATTGTTGTGGAGTTAGCATTGTAAAACACTGGGTAAAACTTAATCTACCAGTGAATAAATGGATATCTGCCACAAATATTATGTCAGCATAAGATATTAAACCTCTTTCTGTGCAATATTTCAGAGGATGTAAGGAAACACAAAGTGCATTTTGAACTTGGAGGATACCAACATGACCAAAACTAAGTAAGATACAGAATTTTTTGTGCAACCATCACGTCAGATGAAAGCACTTAAAGATTGTGGCTGACAAAGCTGAATGACATTTCAACCTGGTAAACACTTAAGAACTCAAAACATTTTCTGGATTTTATTTACTGGCAAATCACTAGTTCAGAGTTGGGTCACAGAACATTACCTCCATAAATTTCTAAATTGGGTGCAATAGCTATGAAAATCAAAATTATAGTAACTACCTCAGTTTTACCAAGTGAACTGTGTGAGTGGAGCTGAAAATATTGACACCAAGAGATATCTATTGCTACAGGCTGAATGATTATGATACTGATGTGGAAGCTGCAAAGCATCAAATGAATGTGAACGGCATTGCCTCCTATGAGGGTATATGATTACTTATAACATTACACAACCATGGATGTGCAGGAGAAAGTATTGCAGCATGAGAAATCTTCAATAAGACTGAAGACTGGAATTAATACTACCACTACAAATAGAAAACTGCTTGCCTTTAAGAGGGCCATAAAATATTTCAGTTTCAATATGTATTCTGCCAATCAATCACAATCTGAAATCTCCTGGCAACTTAAAACTGTGTGCTGGACTAGGACCTGAAAGCAGAACCCTGCCTGTTGCAGGAAATTCTCTTATTGGCTAAGTTAGCTAGGCACAGTCCATGAACCTCTCCCTCTGGTCTAGCTAACCAACAGTCTCCAAATTGTCTACACAGCTGCCCACCTTCAGCTAAGGCTGCTTCTTTCTTTTCTGACAGTTTTTTGTGTATTTCCTATGGCATCAAACAAGTTACAACTCGTATTGTGACTAGAATTATATTTCACCTCATTTTGAGTTACACTGCTGGTAAATTACTTGGATAATTCAATGTAACAAAATGAAATTCAGTGTACTTCACAAATTGCTGATTGTGTTCACATGCAAATTATGTTTATGATACATTAACTGAATGGTCTGAAAGAGGCTGGAAGGGCTAAGGACATACAAAAATAAAAATGACTAGAAAAATGTCACAATAAAATTCAAACAGAATATTATTGCGATGTATATCAAACATATTAAAAACTGAAATATGTGGTATTAGCATTCCACAATAATCTCTATTATATATTTTGCTGTGAACCAGCTTTTGCCTTTCTAGGCCAACAGATGATGTTCAAAATGGAATATACAATAAATATATTTGCAGAGAATTAGTGCTGTGTACTTCAGTTTTTAGTATATCTATGTTTCTCTAAGTAACAACAAAATATTCAATTAGTGTACATCAAACAATGTTGGCTGACCAGAATATTACAGAACTAAAACAGATTTTTGTCTAGGCAAGGAATTACGAGAATTACTGATGTATCTTTATTGTTTTAATTAATTCATAGCAATTAATCATTGCCTTTTATGTAAAGTCAGTTATCATAATTGAAGTAGCCTGACCTCATGCTTTAACTGAAATATATCAGTTGTTCCAAAAGGCTTTTCCAAAAAGTGTCAAAATAAAGATAAGCCAAGCTCACAATCAGGCTTTGCAGGATTACTTCAGAGGAGGCATGCTTAATGAAACCTTTTATTCTGAAACTTCCTAGCAGATTAAAACTGTGTGCCGGACTGAGACTCGAATTCGGGACCTTTGCCTTTCGCGGCAATTGCTCTACCAACTGAGCTACCCAAGCACGACTCACGCCCCATCCTCACAGCTTTACTTCTGCCAGTACCTTGTCTCCTACTTTCCAAACCTTACAGAAGCTCTCCTGTGCACCTTGCAGAACCAGCATTCCTGAAAGAAAGGCTATTGCGGGGACATGGCTTAGCCACAGCCTAGGGGATGTTTCCAGAATGAGATTTTCACTCTGCAGCAGATAGGAAACTTCCTGGCATTCCTTTTATTCTGCTTCAAACAAAAGGTGATTCTGAGTGTTCTGGAATGCAAGAGAGTATAACTGTGAATATAATATAAGGAATGTGAACTGTCATGACAAATACAAGACCCACAATGTGTTCACTCCAGAACTCAATTTATAATAATTGTACCTGATGAGTTAATTCAAGCCGATTAGATGGAAATGTGTCACAGGAACGAAATTTTCTCCCTTTACTTTTCATTTTATACACAAATCACATCTCATATATCATTAATTATGATAGTACTGCTACTTATGCAGATGACAAAACCTTACTGTTCATGGCCAAATACACAGAAGATCTCAAAGTAAAATCCAACATAGACATAAATAATGCTATTCAAACATTTAATGAATTAAATTTGTGTAACAACATTGCTGAACCCTTTAATTTTAAAACAGAAAACTTTCACGGTGAAGATATCAACATTTGCGTAGATGAGTGCATAGCAAAAAACTGCAAACACACTAAATTTCTTGCAGTAGTAATCAATGAAAATGTAAATTGAGATAAACACATGGAATATATGAGTAGGGAACATAACTCAAACCTATATACGCTGCACAAACTCATCTACTATCTAATTCATTTGTCACTAGGTTATTGCATAAGTGTATGGTGAAACTCCTCCAAAATAAACATTTGCATTCAAATTACAAACAAGAGCAATAACTGATGATAGGTAACCTGAAGTGAAGAGAATCATGTAGGTCACTATTTAAAGCATTTGCAAAAATATTTCTATTGTAGAATGTTTTTGCAGAAATCTGACAAGAAACTTTACAGATACTAAAACTAAGTTAGATAGAATGATTATCAATTTAAAGAGTGTGAAATGTGCACTTTAAATTAATCTTGAAGAACAACATCACGAAATAAAATTACTGAAGGAAATCTCAATAAATGTTTTACAGTGAGTGGGAAGTAAGAAAGAAATAGGTTATTGATTACTGACACCAGGGTATTTTTAGATGGATCACAGTCTATTTTCAGACAGCAATACAAGTGGAAAGCAACCTTGTCCTTTTCAAAGACCACATCCTGATATCTACAGTGAGCAATAGAGATAAATCTTATAAACCTGAATAAGATTGGTTAGATATAATTTATAACCACACTAGTCCCGGTTGTGGATGTAGTAAGTGAACCATTCACACAAAAAAGAAAATGTACAGCAGGAAATGAAAATTTAAATAAGAATGAAGATCCAGTGAATGTGTGAGTGCAAAGGAATAATGGATGCAATATGAAGGCTAGGGTGTAATTAACTGTGTCGTCACCCTCACTTTATGTGATTTTCTAAATATCCAGATACTGGAGCACAGTAAGCAAGAGTGGGTGGAGTTAACACTTTAGAGCTGATACCCTCAAAAAACGATAGCCCACCCAAAAGCCAGATACCCATGATTTTATATGTGCATGTTCTCAATGTTTAAATTTCAATTCTTTCCATGTTCTTTTGGTTCCTGTTTTGTGAGTGTAATTTGGGTATTGATGACTACATGGTGTGAGCATGCAGGAAAGGTGTGATATTTCTTTCTTTTCATGGGTACTAACAGCAGAAAGCTTATGTAAAATCAGGTCAGCTCTATCAAGATAGTGAAATGTGGTTTGATAGAAGATGAAATCGTATGTGAGCTATCTCATGGTTTTCAAAGAAAGTGATACTGATTTTTTAGAAAGAACATGCCTGAAAATAATGCAGCATACATCAACTGTCTGTGGAGATCTTGCAGAAAGCAGATATCTTGAACCACTACTAAATACATCTGGGCACTCCAGACTATCAACCAAAAACTGTCTCCTTTTAAAGATTGAGACAGAAATAGGAAAGAGGCAGAAACAGAAACAATGTGTAGTGTGCTCTCTGAGAGACAAGAAACTAGCCAGAAAAGGTGGTGCAGAGACACAATCTACCTGTTTACTGAATGTACGGTAGGGAGGCTTGGAACACTTTTCAGACTTTTGCCTATATCCACTCTTGTAATAAAATTGTAACAAATTCTCTTATTCCAGTTTGAAACAATAGCATTTACTTTATGTGTGCTGCAGTCTTTTTCTGAAATTACAAAAATTGTTGAGAAAAAGTAAGGTTTTTATAAACGTGAAAAACAATTCAAAGGTGCAAATATTGGATTCAAATAAAATGGGTTACAGTAGAGAAAATCTTGTCAATAATATATCAAAAACATATGTTACATTACCATTCTATTATGCACCAATAATCAGCAAGTTAAGAATGACAGTTAAAAACATTTTTAAATATAAGCTATTTCCATTTTCACATAAACTCAGCCCATTGGAAAATATCATGTGTTTCACTAGAGAAGACCTTCTTCTATTTCAGGATACAAGATTGTGTACAACTTATGAAGTATGGCTTAACTGTCCACATGTTATGTAACTAGTTTTAAAAAATATACAGAATTTTACTTATCATAACTCTCTGTGAGTGAAGAACTAACAATGTCCTCAAAATAGCTTTAAAATGTTGTACAGAACTTAAATATGAAGAACTCATAGTATTTACAAGTGGTGCACAAAACAAAACCTCATGTCTCAGAACAACAAAAACAGTAAAAAAATGCTGGAAATTGTTTATGTTGATTTCTAATGTACTATCCTTAAAGTGATTCTAAAATCAGTCGCTATATTGTAACATTGGCCAGAAAACACCATGTGTTCCCAGGTACACCATTCTCAATGTACAAACTCTCCCACAGCACTTTGAAAATGATCATGTTTTAAAAAGTATTATACAAAACATAAAATTGTGTCCCAAAAGATGCAAAAAGAGGTTACTGTCATAGAATCAACTTTGTACTCCATCATTAACTTAAGTTCTGTAAAGTAAATGAGTTGATTTCTAGGAATGTAATGGCAGGTACTTTCGACCAATTTATCTAGTTTAATAAAATAAATTTATCAGTAGATTCCTTTATGAATACTTACATTAATACAAAAACAATGTATTTAAATTAAAAAGTGGAGCTTTTCAATTATGTTTTTAATACGATATTAGAAACCTTCCCAGAACTGTGCAAGTTTGAAATATGATGAAATCAACTATGACTTTTGGTACTGGTTCATTTGCTATGGCTCAGGACCTGTAGTGTTATGAACTTGTACCACTATCATATCCAGGGACTGATAGAGGATAAAAATGTCAGAGTATGAAAGAAGGAACAGTCATGAAATGGAGCATATGTAATTTGGTGATAACATCCTTACCACACCCAAATAAGTCTGAAAATAAATTAGTGGATGCATAAAGTTAAAAGTAGTACATTGATGCTACTAGAATTTGAGGAATCAATGAGGAGAACCAATAACAGTAGTAAAAATGTTTCTACAACAGCAGTCCAGGTTAAAACCCAGGCCTGCTGTTGCTTGTCATGACAACAAATGGCATGAAATTATTACTAGTTTGGCTTTAACAGCACTGGAGATTAACACCAGTTGGCAACAGAGGCACTGTGAGGTACAGTGTTCATCATTTCAGAATGGCATTAGAAAAAAGCAGTCATCTACAATGTTATGTTGTGGTTTGATGTACTAAATTACTCAAGCACATCATGATATGGACAGCAAACTTCAAAGCTTCCACTTTCAGACACTAGGGCACTTTGTGTAGCATTACTGTACCACAGAAGGTGAGCATTTACACTCACAACTTACCAGAAAACAGCACTGAGAAGAGGTGCAGTGTGCTAACTTTATTCAAACATCCACAGTCTAATAAGAAAACTAAGAACACAATTTTCATTCATAAATCATATATTCACAGTATTTGCTACTATAACAATGATGGCAAGAGTGTAGTGTTCACCACTATAAGCTAATAATTACTTGATACTTGACATCTTTCACTTGCCGCCATGGTGCTGCCACATCAGCTGCTGGCTACTGCTCAGTTATAGGTAATGCACAAACACATCAAGTCACTTCACAAATGCTGTTAATATGTAACACAGAGCAATGTTGGAAGAGGCCACCACTAGTTATGTTGGAAATGTGAGATTATCTGTCAACAGCAGGGGACCAAAGACTGAACTGTGGCAGGAGGTGCATTATGAGGCCCTGAATTTAAATTTGTGTCATAAGCTAACCACAATCTCATGATATGTAATGTATCCAAGAAAGTGGTAGCCAGCAATCTCTAGTAGAACTAAAATCATTATTACTTTGTTCATATCTATTGAAGCTAACCCGCATGAGCAAACTCACAACAGAAAAAGTTCGTTTTGAGTGCAAAAAGCGAATTGTAATTTCTCGCTATCCCTGATTAGCCGAAATTATCCTATCACTGGCTACATGAGCTTCCATGTTACCAGACAATGAGCAATCCTAGGCACTTGGCTGCAGATTATAGCTGACAGACAGAGATTGCAGATGAAAAAAGAATGGTATGTAGAAAAGAGAGAGCAAATAAAAAAAGTCAATATGATGATGAAAATTACTGGCAAGGAATTAGAAATAAAAAAAACCGTTTAAACAAGTTAACTGAATAAAAATGATAATCATACTGTTTAGATTAGAATTAGATGTAAAAAAATCTCCATATTTAATGAGATTCATTCAGCAGGTTACTACACTAACCACCACACTATAATGCAAGACTGAGTGATGGTGTTATAGTTATCAATGTCATCACCCAGTGACAATGACAAATTGCTTTCCTCAAAAACTTGGTTTCACACAATGTTGTGAGGATCATATCTAAAGTAAGCTGAGCACTGTGACTGTGAGAACTGCATATCTGATGTCCAAATGTGTGTTGACTGGAAGTATCCAGACATGTTTACTTATTTCTGTTTATAAAAAGTGTGTATTTCATTAGCATCATTACGTGTGTGTGTGTGTGTGTGTGTGTGTGTGTGTGTGTGTGTGTGTGTGCGTGTGTCAGAGAGAGTCTGTGTTATTTTTGGTGCAGTTATCATGAACAATGAAATATATAATAAAAGTGCCAGACCAATGATTCAGGATAGAAAGACATCAGAAAGACTGCCAGACAAGGAACTGGAAGTGAAGTTGACCAACTGTTGTGGTAGTTTGGCAACAGTGAGTGGTCTGGGTGTGACATGGAGTGCTTTGGTTAGAGGAAACCAGCCCCAACATCTTAAGTGCCTACTATCAAGTACTTTTAATCAGACTATAGTTCGTGGAAGCACATTCAGTAGTTAGTCACAGGTGTACTGGGACCTGTAATCTAACTGAGACAGCAACTACAGATGTTACCAATTACAGCCTGTACTGACATTGTCGCGCAACTGGTAGTACAATGACATACAGTAACCATCACGGTGCTAATATTGGTCTGCAAGAAAAAAGAAAACACTGGCACCACAGCCACAAACTGACCTGGTGCTGATGACTGCTTTGACTGTTATTGGTAATTATGGGTCTACCAGGAACAACAACTGCATGTGTGGCTGTAACATCACTGCCAACTATTCATTTTGCTTGCATGTTCTGGTAGGTAGATACAGCATCTACGTACAAGGAAACCAATATGATTGCCTGAGTGAACTAAGAAACTAGTCATCCAGGTTGTGGAAGCACCTATTTCAGACAAGGTCACAATGTGTTCCCCCAAAATGGTCACTGAACCACCACAACCACCACCACCCCTCAAAAAGTTCAGCCTCTGCCAACAGAAAGTGTAGCTATTCTTTGGATTTTGCTGCCATTTGATTTATATTATGAATACTTGTTTCTGTTCTGTATTGTTACTTTACCATTATAGAAGTGTATCGCCAAAGTGAAGTTAAATTTGGAAGCTAATGTCATCAACTGTGCACAACCCACAATTACCTAAAATTAAACCTGAAACTATTTATTGTTGTACATAGAAATTAAGAAGACTCATGGGCTAGAATACCCCTCAAACATGGGTATTAAAAAGAAGTGTAGAATTATTTGTGAATTATTGATGGACAATAAATATATACATATTAATTCTTTAAATCCAGTTAAATATAAATTGAATATGCTTATAACATGGTTCCTGTTTTTAGCAACTGAACTGATCAACTTCTGAAAAGCAGATTTAGGGCTATGTTAGCTAAGCAAATATGGGACAGCAAGGCAATAAAGCTTTTAAAATTACAGGCTACATTCCACAGACTACTCTCTCTCTAAATCATCAACAGCAGGCATTGTATGGGTAAATTATGATTCATTTCTTGAGAAATATGCAGTAGGATAGTTGACTTGAGAAGCACAGTGTGGCAAATTAAATGTTGAATTTTTGGAGTAGAAGCAATTCATCTAGTAATGGCGCATGTATATGTTATTTTATGTTTGTATGATTGCAGATGAAACACAGTTTCTGAAATTATCATGTAAGGACCAGTATTAAGAAACGGAAATAGTATTTCACTACATTATCTGCTCCTATTGTGGCTCCAGAAACACCAGTAAATTGGTAGGTATACAGTGAACTTTATTTTGGTCTTTTGATGAGAAAGATCTTTTTGACATCTGGAAGGGTTGAGGGAGGGGGGAGGGAGGGAGGAGGGGAAGGTGTTGACAGGAAAAGGGAAGATTTTAGCATCTTCAATTATTGTCAATTTTTTTAAGTGTTGGTGACAATGTTGTCATAATTTACCTTGCCCTCAATATATGGCTCTTTAATTTTATGCACCTCATGAGAACATAGTACTTGAAATATTTTACTTATTTAATGAATTTTAATGGGTCAGTACATATACTATATCTCCATTTTTGTCATTACACTGTTTAATGTGGGACATATATACATAATGTTTATCACTAAACACTAGAAATGAACAGTATACAATATTGACAGCATCACAGCATAGAAAGTTATACTGCTCATGAGCAGATGCAAACAGATTCCAGGGAAAAACAAATCTTTACAATGTAAGGAAGAAATTAGGAATTTTACAAAGATTGCTTTCATTTTATGTTGGAATTTCTCCATAGACAGATAATACAAGGAATATGTACAAAACAGAGACTGGGGCTGCATGTGTTATAGCATTCATGTTTCAGGCACATATTACAGGCACTCCAGACACTCTTATTTGGGAATTAAGTTTTATAAATACCTTCATCTCTAATGATCTTGATGTCAAAGGAACATTAAATACCACCACACAACTTGCATGAATAAGCTCCAATGTTAAACTGTATTGCACCACTGGCAGTAGTCAGATACTTCACCTACTATATTACACATGCAGGTGAAAGGCAGCTCTCCATGTATGAAGAAAATTCAGGGGAACAAGAAGGAATTAGACAAGCTCATGTCATGGTGGAAATTTTCTGAGGGAACCAACAAGTAGTCAGATACCAGTATGTTGCTACATGTTGATGTATTTTATGTGTGCAAGTGATTTAATCATCATGATTATATATTAGAGTTTCAATAAGTGATGGGCCTATATTTAAGGCTCCTTGTGATGCTAGCTGCTTTGTCTCTGGCTATAATGTAAACATTTAGTTCACTAGTTATGGTATTTGTTGCACACATAAATCAGTTTGTAGCAATACCAGGTCTTCGTTAAGTACGGCCATTTATCATTTTCACCACAGTAACACCTGTGATAAGTAACACAGTACATGTCACTGTGCGAGTATAGTTACATGGTACATGTGACCTTACTATCATAATGCAGATTCCAAATTGCCGCTTATATTTAATTGCTCCCTCACTCCCAAACTAAATATGGTCACTTAACCCCAATACACTGAATGCTCTTTGAATGTGGGTACCACCTTATAGCCCACATCTCACTGTAAGGGAGGTAATGAGCAAAAGAGTATACTAGGTGCTTAAAAATAAATCTACTGTTATCACTACAAGGTATGTTGATCCAATGTCTTTATCAAATCAGTTTTGTTGCTCTTTTCCAGTACCTACCTAAATTTTATTCATGATACTGACAGTATTGTTTTACCCACATTTTCGAAACTGTTTTAAAATATCTTTGATATATCCTAATATCAAACGTCTACATATACTGCAACAGTATTTACTACAATACATTAATCACACTTCAAAAGCAACGAGAAGGCTACACAGAAATCAATACTAACATCAGATCAAAATACTTTCTCATGCCCCAGTGCCTAATGTACACATATCAAGGAACTTACACATCAAGGGAAAATGTAAAATTAGGAGAAGAGGGATACAGAGAAGAAATTACAATTGTGCTGAAGAAAGAGAGAGAAGTAAAATATATTCTGAAGGAACACAGTAAAATATGTTGGGAAAAGGCTTTTTATAATGTATAGACTCCTGTTGTCTCTTATCATTATTAAGTTGTTCTTTCATTTCTGACTATGGATGTTCTTCATTCCATCTGCTAAGGTTCAATAATATGCCTTGATACCCAAAATTTTGTTCTGGTACCATACTGCTTTTCGCTCTACTTTTGGTTTTGTGCCTGTTACTTGATATTAACATCACCATTTGCAAACTGCTTATAAATCTGCGCACTTCTTTGTTCATATTGTGAAAATTATGTAAAAGAAATAACCCCAACTGAAGGACCTCTACAGGAACTGTTAAGAAATTTTATTGGCAGCCATGATGTTTTCATTCTTTCACAGATGGAGACTCAATTCAACTTCTTTCGAAAGTTAAAAACAGCGATAATATGTTGAGCACATTACGTCATTTCTCATATAGGCAAGACTTATATGATATAATGATACCAGTTCTTTAACATATTACAGAATTATGTACCTAGTACCAGTAGCATAGTTCTTTAAAAAAATCGAAAAATTTGATCTTGGCATTTACAGTTTCCTGTATCAGTAAACTTTACTATTGTTCCTAATGAAGTTATACCGATGCGAAACAAAAAGCTGTGTAAACTGTACAGATTACCAATCCCATGAATTATGGTTCTAAGTATAGGCGTAATAACAAAATGTCGCTTAAAAATTTATAACGAACACACATACCAATAGCTTTGAAACTGAGCAGGAACATATTTCACTTCTAGTAACTGACTTAGATCAAATAATTTCTACGTTATTAATTTACACCTTTCATTGTTGATTACATCTCTCAGTGAACAATATTTCGTAATTTCTTGTTGAGTTCATTCTGTATCAGTTCTTCAGCGGAGAGAATCCTGAAATTATTCTTCAAAGGTATTTGTAGCAGGCTTTGTATGATTCAGTATTACTACTACTTAAGCAAAAAAAAAAAGGCATCCTTTAATCTCGTATGAATAGAAAAATACTTACGAGTTACTCAGATACAGTAAATCATAGTAATCAATTATAGTGATAAAAATTCCTTATAAAGGTACTAATGATTACCTTTCTCATGGGAATACAAGTCTGATTAGATGCCCATTATTCTCAGGCTTGAGTAACAATGGCAACAGCATGCAGAAATCGCGCCAAAATGATCCTTTTCCAAAGAACTTATGTTTTACCGTCGTGTTCAACTCGTTGGTAGTGGCAGTGGTATCACAACAGTCTCCTTGGGCTGTGCCAGTGGCAAAGATTGACTTTACTTACAGTCAATCGGGGTAACTTCGTACCTTTTCCTTCAATTTTTTGAAAATACTGGACAAACAATGAATTACACATCGTAACAGACAATATGAAATTTTACGTTTATATTTACTGAGCACCTGCCAAAGTGAAAACGTATAGTTCTACTGACTGTATCCTATTCCAGTAAAACTTCAATTCTAACGGTGTTAAAAAGTGACACTGTCATTCAGGATAACTTTATATCTGTCTTAAAAAACAAAGATTTTTTTGTTTTTAAAGTTCTGAGACAATTTAGATGGTAACAGAAGGAAGTCAACTGGCCTGAAGTTAGCTTCAGTTTCCCGCATAGGGCATTGAAACCAGCAGGCGCAAAACGGCTCAGGGCCAAGTATTGAAACTTATCGAATCTTAAGCGTAAATTACACAGCGCTTTAAATCGAGATAATTACTTAATAGAAGACACACAGTCATTGCCATAAAGCGAACAAACGTAGGTGAGAAGGAAAAACTATTTTCAAATGAAACTTACGAAACTCAAAAGATGCTAGACGTCCAGATACGGGTTACGCAGATTTTACATTCGGAAAGCTGTAACTACAAAATTAAAACGCTACAAACCAAATCCGGTGTCCATAGAACGCCCCTTTTTCAGTGTTGTGTGAAAAAAGGTACTATATTAAAGAGCCAGTTAGGATGTACCAGCAACAAAATATTGCAGAAAATAAGAGATGCGCTCCGTCGGCCTCTAAATTCGGAAGTAAATAACTCAATAAACATTCATCCTCGTAGTATCCCACTTGCAGCACCTAGAGAACATTCCTTCTTTAGTTCAGTAACAAAATATGAAGTCATATTAATGGTCCGGTTATGAGAACTGGGTAGATGAATATGACAGAAAACTGGGTAGCTGAATATGGCCAATAGTGCGTGCTTTTCGTCCCCGGCTGCTATGCTAACTTTGGAGGTCAGCAACTCAATAAGTGTTCGCTGAGGCAATATCCCACTTGCATCATCCAGAGAACACTCGTTCTCCAGTTCAATAACAAAACAAGAACTCAGGTTAACGGTCCAGTTACAAGATATTGGCAACTGAGTAGTGGAGATAATACACACTTGTCACCCTGCGTGATAACTTTTGAGATCAATAACACAATAAATATACGCCTTGTCAATATGTAATTAGTAACGTCCAGAGAGCTCCTGTTCTGTTCAACATTGAAATATGAATGCAAATTAATTGTCCAAGTATGAGGTACTTGCAACTAAATATGACAGAAAATACGAGATGTGATCTCCCTGCCTCTAATTTGTACGTGCTCAAAAGGTTGATCATCATAGAGTGAGGCAGTGGGTATATATGGTATATATATTACTGTGGAATGATGAATTTAAACGAAAGGGGGGAAAGATGCCCTGAGCAGAACTAATGAATTAGTATTTAGCATTGAAATCTGCAACAACTTGAATAAACATTTCACTTGCTCAACAGATAATGCAAAAACGTTTTTAACTTTGTGCAATGGATGATGACAGAAAAGCATATACAGGGTGAACATTAATATAACCAAAAAACTGCAGGAGTAGCAGGACAAAGAGACAGTCACCCAACTTTGCATTGGTGCCAAATTTATTCAAGTTGGAGGATCCAAGATGGCGGCGATAGATGTGGCAATGTCACAATGACCTCATGGTGGGAAGTTCAAATTTTGGAGGGGAAATAGGTCAATTTGGTCACTTCCACTAACCTACCCCCTCCCCTTCCTATCCACACCCACTCCCAAAGAAAATTGTGGGAAGTTCAAATTTTGGTGGGAAAAATGGTCATTTGAGCTACCTGCACTAACCTAAGAAAATGATGGGAAAAAAGGTCACTTGGGCTACCTCCACTAACCTAAGTCATCCTACCACCACATCTTCCTTGGAATTGGAGGGAAGAGGACTCAGCCTTTGCTGGGCTGCTGGATAGGATAGACGTAAGTCTTTATTTTGCATGCAGTCTTTATTTTAAAAATGTGAGTTGTCATAGGTTACCTGATATGTTCTACATCCTGGAGGACCTCCTCACTATGGATCAATTGGAATGAAAGTAAATCTAATATAATGTAATAGGCAGTTGATCCATCCAGCATGTTCACCAGGAGGTCCAGAGTCCAAGTCACTAAGTACACAGTACTGCCACCAGAAGATGCTGTCATTCTATGGTGGCCTGGGAAAAATGGCAGGAAAAGGACTTAGCCTGTGTCCAGCTGCTGGAGAGAGGAAGGGATGTACTTCATTTATTTTCAGTGAGAAGTTGGAACAATTTATTTAGGGATGGATTTCAAGGTAGTTAATTACGCTGATACAAAAACACTCGCCCTGACGTGTTTGGGGTCACAGTAAATAGCCTACAGACCTGGAAACTACTCGTAACTCACCGAATTAATGTATTACATTGATGTACAGACACGAAGAGAACTCGTAAATTGTCAAAATAATGCATGTATAATGCTCTGCAAACACGCTTACTAATTGTAAACTGTTGAAATAATGCATTGCACAGACTGCAGAACTGCAAACTACACGTAATTTAGCGAAAAATGCGGGACACTGGTGTACAGACATGCAAACAACACGTAAATTGTCAAAAAAAAATGCATGTAAAATGCTCTGCAGACACGCTCACTAATATTGAACTGTAGAAATAATGCATTGCACAGCCTACAGACCTTTTCACAAAATAATGCAGTACACTGATGTACAGATGCGTTCACTACACGTAAAACTGTCAAAAAGTAATGCATGTCTAGCACTTACTAAGCATAAACAGCCGAAAATAATGCAGTGCACAAACAATCATTGCACGTAAAAAAGCTTTCGAGCTATCATTATTGAAATTAGACCGCAAAATTTCAATGAACTGTTCCCTACAGCGTTCCCAATCTGGCCACACCGGGGTGGAGCGCTCATGTTGGTCCAATTCGTTGCACATGCAACACCCCTCTGGCAGCATGTAAGTGTTTACATAGGCTCCTTTGCTGCCGTGAGATGTTTCCCTAGGAACTCATCTGTGCAAGGGCAGCTAAAAGGGTGTCAGTATTATCCTGACTTCTCATGTCAATGTAAATAACAGTCAAGTCCCCCTATGGACGCGCTACAGAAGTCTTTTACAATGCTTCCCATAATAACACAGGTGCATCTTTCCTAGCCATTCTAATGGGACAGCCCGTCCCACATGCGAGACACCTCTGGCTGCGCATGTGTTTACCTAGCCACTGTGTGCAGGCTCACCTTTGCAGGCGCAGATAAAAGGTTGTCAGTGTTATACTGGCATCAAATGTCTGTGGAAATAAGAGCCAAGTCTCCCTCTCCGAAATTGTGAAGTGTTGCAGAAATAGTTAACAGTCACTTTTATTGTTGCAGGAGCTTTCGTGATGTCTCAGCTTGTCTGCATGGAACTTCTTGTCCTAACAGGACTTGTTCACAAAAATACCCCAGAATAACACCGAATGCATTCTTCCTGATGGTCCTGACAAGGCATCCTGTCCATCACATTTTACCCTTCCAGGAAATCGCGACAGCATGTTTTAAACAAACATCTCTGTAACGATAAACATTCACACCGCTATATAGAGGCTCCTATGATTCAGCACAAAGGAATGGAGCGTTTTGATTAGCTCCTACTGCATTTACTTTCCAAATTACTCATGCTACCAGTATGGATGTACTGTCCACCTTTGTTTCTGCAGACGAAACTTTCAGTGGCAAAACTGGTTTGTACAGATCGCCATATTGCACTAACAGTTGAACTCTGTAAAAAGGGTCTATAGATCGTCAAGTACAGAAAGACACTTTCTCAGTTACACTGCTCTGCCGCTGACGACAGCATCTTGAGTATTTCAGCATGAAACCGATCTCCAACCTGGCTATATATCACCACATACCGTTTCGATGTAGTAAACACACCAGACTCTGGGATTACAAGAATATATGTATAGTCAAATGGTTTACCAGAATATCATACAATTTTCGAGATACTTCTCGAAATCAAGCACATCGCAATATTGCTTGTACAGTATAATTCCGAAGGTATAGACTGTGAATTATTTCTCTAGAAACCTGAAACTTAAGTGAGGTGCGAGCCGGAGTGGCCAAGCGCTTCTAGATGCTACAGTCTGGAACCGCCCGACCGCTGATGTCCTTAGGTTAGTTAGGTTTAAGTAGTTCTAAGTTCTAGGGGACTGATGACCTCATAAGTTAAGTCCCATAGTGCTCAGAGCCATTTGAACCATTAAGCGAGGTGGCACCTGACGTAAACCACTGAGTAACTAGAAACTTATATCGACTACGAAGACCTTTGTGTGAAAACTTGAAAAAAATTATAAGAAGCTGTTATTTTTACTTGCGAATAGCGATGTCGGTGATACATCAGATTCCAAATCATCCGTATAATTTCCAAAGTCAACTAAGGTGTTTCTCATGTCTAGAAAACCATCTATCTTTCACCTGCTAGATACAAACAACATGCACCACAATCGATGTTTTCTCAACCAGATAAAGATGGGAAATGTGCAGTAGCCATCAGCCAGACAATACACATGGGAGGGAATAATGCTTCAGTGCAAACACATGTCCATACTGAAACTCCTCAAATTTCCACGGGGAACACACACGATCACAGATGCTGTCCAACTCATACTGAGTATTAGTTCGCTATTCAGCCACCTAGAGGATGACATGGTTAGGTCAGCTACATTCCTGTACCCCAAAAGGACAGCTCCTGCTGTTAGCTTGAAACGTGAATTATTCCACACCACTTGCAATCGCTGCCAAGCGCCATGCACTCCAGACAGAATCATCCTAGGAAACCTGACACATATATACTTGATCACTACACTTACAATTATATATTACAATTGCGGTCTCAATTGGATGACCTTCGACTGTGAGTGAAGTATCAGAAATACCCCCGCCGATGGCTGTGGCTCTAGAAATAGAAATATCTGTACCGTTGTTATGGCTTGTCATACTTTTCGAAGTAAAAAAAAATCTTCCATTCCCTTTGCTGTCGCAGTAATCTACGTCAAATCCATACCTCCATTATGATTGGACTTAGTAATTTTATATTCACATGTCAACACACACACACACACATCATGAGGTTGTGGTTAGCTTAGGACACGAGTTTAAATTTAGGATTTCATAATGCATCTCCTGCCGCAGTTCAGTCATTGATCACTTAAAATCAGCTGTTGACAGGTAATCTCACATTTCCAATATACCTAGTGGTGGCCACTTCCAACATTAATCTGTGTTACATATTAACAGCATTTGTGAAATGACTCGCTGTGTTTGTGTGTTACCTATAACTGAGAGGCAGCCAGCAGCTGATTTGGCAACACCATAGTGCCAAGTGAAAGATGGAAATGTCATGTGGCTACGGCCTCCCGTCAGGTAGACTGGTCGCAAGGTGCAAGCCTTTCGAGTTGACACCACTTCGGTGACTTGCGTGTCGATGAGGATGAAATGATGATGTTACGAACAACACAACACCCACTTCCTGAGTGGAGAAAATCTCCAACCCAGAAGGGAATTGAACCCTGGCCGTTAGGCATGACAGTCTGTCGTGGTGACCACTCAGCTACCAGAGACGGACAAATGGAATATGTCAAGTATCAAGTAATTTTAAATGGACTATAGATGTCTAACTGTTAGCTTATCCTGCTGAACACTGCACCCTTGCCTTCATTGTTATAGTAGCAAATACAGTGAATATGTGATGAATGAATGAAGACTGTAAAGTTAGTTTTCTTATTTGACTGTGGATGTTTGAACAAAGTTAGCACACTGCAAATCTTCTTGGTGCTGTTTTCTGGTAGTTGTGAGTGTGAATCCTCATTTTCTGTGCTGTAGCAGGGCTACACAAAGTCCCTTAGGGTCTGAAGTTTGCTGTCCATATCGTGATGTGCTTGAGTAATTTAGTATGTCAAAACACAACATAACATTGTAGATGACTGCTTTTTGCTAATTTTATTCTGAAATGCTTACCACTGTACCTCACAGTGCCTCTGTTACCGACTGGTGTTAATTTCCAATGCTGTGAAAGCAAAGTTAGTATTAATTTCATGTCGTTTGTTGTCATGACATGTAACAGTAGGCCTGGGTTTAAACCTGGACTCTCGTTGTAAAAACACTTTTACTACTGTTATTGGTCGTTCTCATTGATTTCTCATGTTCTTTTAGCTTTCGTGACACATGCATAGACACAGACATGCAGAAAACTGAGGAAGTGCACTGTAGAGTATGTGGGTGTAGGTGACTGGATGCAATCGAGTACAGTGCCATACACGCCGATCGACCAGAAAAGTAGTGCATTTACACTAGGTGTTGGCAGCTGTACCACATTTACAAGCAATTTTAGAACACGGAACGAGATGTGATATCATGATTGCATGAATAGAAGTGACATAAAATCGGTAAACTTGCAAAAATGACGGAAAACGCGTATAAATCGAGGGAAAAGACACCGAAATGCAGGTAAACTGGGGAAGCACTTGCTTGTCTACAGGTTGGTGCAAAAGAATTCTTGTACTTGGGAACGAGTATGCAACAGCAAGAGGAAAACGATAAAATGGTTCAAATGGCTCTGAGCACTATGGGACTCAACTTCTGAGGTCATTAGTCCCTTAGAACTTAGAACTAGTTAAACCTAACTAACCTAGGGATATCACACCCATCCATGCCCGAGGCAGGATTCGAACCTGCGACCGTAGCGGTCTCGCGGTTCCAGACTGCAGCACCTAGAACTGCACAGCCACATCGGCCGGCAAGGAAAACGATAAAATGTAGATGTGGAAGCATCAGGAAACAGGGAAAGAGTAATTTTTTGCATTGAGGCAGCATTCTACTGTATGTCTATTGTAATAATGATACTCATGAGTTGACTGGAAGAACAGAGAACAATCAGACTCTAAATTTACTTGCATCTGCGTTAAAGGATGACAGAGATTGGATGGAATGATTGGTTGAGACACAGTACTAACAAGGTACGATTTAATGGTAGACTGATGATGCATTCTAGAGACAAAGGAAAATGTTGCTGCAGATCATTTGAGTATTGGGGCAAGGCAATTGCGGCCCCACTTTACATTGTTGCCAGATGAATTCAAGATGGCGGCGACAACGTCATCCAAGATGGTGGGGTGTAGACTTGGCAACAGTGCATGAGTTCATCCAAGATGGTGGCTGTGACATCATCCAATATGGTTGATTTTTGAGGGAAGTTTGAATTTTTGTGGGAAGAAGGTCAATTGGGCTACCTCCACTAACCTAACCCCCATCCCCACCCCCAGAAAATGGCAGGAAGTATAAATTCCAACAGGATAATGCATTACACCTCTACTAATCTAAGAAACATCTCAGGAAGATAGGTCACTTGGCCTACCTAGACTAACTTAAGTCACCCAACCGCCACCTCTTCCTAGGAACTGGCATCAAGTTTGAATTTTAGATAGGTCAATTTGCGAATCTCTACTAACCTCAGTCACCCAACCGCCATGTCCTGCTAGGGATTCATGGAAAAAAGACTCGACCAGTGCTGGACATAAGTCTTTATTTTGCATGCAACAGTCTTTATTTAAACAATTTCATGCAGCACAGCCATCCAGTCTTTTCACTAAGAGATCTGGACTCCAACTGACTTAGTACACAGTGCTAACACCAGAGGGCGCTCTC
Source organism: Schistocerca serialis cubense (assembly GCF_023864345.2). Taxonomy (NCBI): domain Eukaryota; kingdom Metazoa; phylum Arthropoda; class Insecta; order Orthoptera; family Acrididae; genus Schistocerca; species Schistocerca serialis. Next base: position 532,795,939 of record NC_064640.1, read on the forward strand.
ATCTGTGATGTAATCCAAGATGGAGGGAAACAGTGTGTTCGTCACGAGGCCCGGACTCAAACTGACCTAGTACACAAACGCCACCATCAAAAGGCCCTGTCGTCCAAGATGGCGGCCATGATGTAAGGTGATAACAGAAGTATCATTAGACCTGTGACGTTACAGACACACTGATAGGGTTCCCACCCTAAATCCAAGATGGCGGCGGTGGGAAATTTAAAAGGTGCCATGACATACTTCCAGGGGGAAAATGCAAACTTTGTCAGATTTTCGCAAGTGCCATGCCCACCTGGACTTGGAAGGAAATAGTTAAAGTCTCCACAAAGATCCTCAACCGACTGCCAGGGAAGTTCAAATTCCAACAGGATAATGCATCACACCTCTACTAATCTAAGAAAATCGAGGGAAAATATGTCACTTGCTCGACACCCACTAACCTAAGTCATCCAACTGTCATCTTTTTCTAGGAACTGGCCCCGTGTTTGAATTTTAGTGGTAAAGAAAGGTTAATTCGAGCGTCTCTACTAAGCTAAGAAAATGCTGTGAAACGAAGGACACTTGTGCTACCTCCACTAACCTAACTCATCCAACCGCAACCTCATCCTAGGAACTGGCGTCAACTTTGAAGTTTGGCGGGTTGATAGGTCAATTGGGCTACCTCTGCTACCTTAAGAAAGAAAGGACACTTGGACTACCTCCACTAACCTAAGTCACCAGACCACCACCTCCTCCTAGGGATTTGTGGGAGAAGAACTCCGCCTGTACTGGGCTGGTTGAAAGAGGAAGGTGTGTACTTTATTTATTTTGGAACACTTTAGTTAGGGACAGAGTATATTTATTACACTAATACAAAACAAAAGCTCTGACATGCTTGGGGTCACGTCACACAGCCTACAGACATGTGAACCACTAAAAGACTCTGCAAACGTGCTTGCTAATTCTCAACTTTCGAAATCATGCATTAGTCTTTATTTAAACAACTTGAGGCACGACCGCCATCCGGTGTGCTCGCCACAAAATCCAGAGCCCAACTGACCTAGTACACAGCACCACCACCACCACCAGAGTCCACTCTCATCCCTCTCATCTGCTCGATCACTTTCTCTCTATTGCCATTCCAACGGGACACCTCTGATGCCCGGATACCGACACCACAGATCATGCTGTTCCACTGCTTGTGACTTGTGTATGACGCCCATAATGACATTACAGATCGTGCTGTTTCACTGCACGTGACGTGTGTGTGTGTGTATTTGTGTGTGTGACTCAGACAAGCGCTGTTAGTCAATATTATGTGGTAATCAATAGCACGGCAATACTTGGATGAGATGGAAGAGACACCGCCAGTGTACTGTAATAACAAGCATCAAAGTGGAATTCTCACAGGAACCACAGTACACGCCAGTTAGTGTTCGAATGTGGATCTGTCATGCATTATATCCGGAGTGATGTTGAGATTTGGATCCACGATATGCCATGTGCAGGATACAGTTTGAAGGTGGATCCGCCATGCTTAATATACGGATTCGTGTTGGGATGCAGGTTCACAATATGCAGCACATGGGGTAGGGTTTGAAGGTGGATCCACCACGTGCAATGTATGAAGCAGTGTTGGGATGCAGATCCACAATATACCACATCCGAGTTAGCATTCAAGTGTGGATCTGCTGTGGACTATATATCTGGACCTATGTTGAGAGCTGGATCCACCACACGTCACATCTGCGATAGGGTTCGCGGGTGGACCACCACATGTTATGTTCGCACGTGTACTCTATGTTCGAAATTTGGTGCACCAACAGTGGGGACTGGGTCCTGGGAGCTGTCTGCAGGCATGCAAATACACAGGCATACAGAAAACAGAGCAAACACTCTCCAAATGTGGAGATGACTGGATACAGTAGAGTACAGTGCAATATTACGCTTCCTGATCAGTGCATTTGGGTTTGGTGTTGGTGGCTGTGCTACATTTACAAACAATTTTAGAACACAGAACGAGAGGTAATGTCATGATCGCATGGATAAACCTGACATAAAGTCGATAGAATTGCGAAAAATGACGAGGGAATAGGTATAAATTGACTGAACATACATCGAAATGCAGGGAAATTGAGGAAGTACTTTCGTATCTTCTGGTTTGCGCCGAAAAATTTGTGCATGGGAACAAGTATGTGGCAAAAAGAGGAATCCGAGAAAACGTCGACATCGAAAGGAAGGGAATCAGGGAGGCAGTCAATTTTTTTTCCATTGAGGCAGTGTTATACCATATGTCTATTGATGTACAAGCGATACATGTGAGTTGACTACTGTGTTTGATGCTTTTCAGGAGGACTTAGAAACATTTACCTCTAAACTACCTGCATCTGCGTTGAAGGACAACAGAGAGTGGACGATGTGATCGATTGAGATGGAGCTGTAATGAGGTACGATTTAATGCTTGACTGATGTATCCTTGAGAATGAGGAGATGCTGCAGGTCAATTTTTCCACTGTTCTGATCGGATGCAACAGTCGTGTGACATAGTTTGCATTCTACTTATATATAGCCACGTGTTCTGTATGTGGTTTAAAGCACTGTCTACTTGCGATTATCATCAGAGGTCATCAGAGGACTTGCATCTCATGTGTGATGAAACTTGGCACATTCCTATAAACGAGCTTTGATTTATGCTATGTACTCCATTCCCCATGTCGCATCTTGGACGTAAAATTGGGCTTCAGCGTCATAACTAAGTTAGCGATAGGTGTTTGTGAGGTGGTGCAATCCCCATATACACATTTGCCTGACAGATGTGCTGTTTACAGAGCTAATGACGGAATTACTTGTAATTTTCACTTGTCGGAATCTGCTGCTATGCGTTTATCTATTTCATTGTAGGAAGTATCCCCTGTTACTAACAATCATTCTGTATATATCTGATGCAGGCATCGTATAATTTCTGGACCATGGTCGGATGTGAACATTTGACACTACATGTCTCCGGAAAGCTATATTGTGCTCATATCACACAGAGCAAATGTTTTACGGAAGTAGTTTTTTCGTTTTCTGTTCGATAACATAGTTTATCGTGGAGAAACCGGGAAGATGGATGTATGTCATGCGCTTGAAATATATTTCTTACATTGGAATATTAATAGCGCTATATTCCATACAACTGATAGGTTGAAAAATCAGACGATCTAACATTATAGCCCGTTATAAGTGCAGAACGTTGTAGCCTTAGGAGTGAATGTGTTTATGTTCTCTCTTGCCGATACCTTCCAGGTACCGATCCTAGACTCTAGAACAATACTTTAGAGTTGATAGCTTCGTTCATCTACATAGAAATGCGTCGAACTCCAGCCTTCTGGATCTCTGTCACGCATAAAAATCAGTCGTTTATTGTTCTTCTTAACCGTGAATAAATCACTATGCTCGAGGTGTTAGAAGTATGTGGAGCACTGTCTAATATACTTTGATGATTTATGTGTTCGACAATTAACACTGAATGGGCATACTGCACAGTCATCTATCCATGTTGGCAATGATACTCGCAAAGTGGAGAAGGGGTGGTTTAACTATGATACTGAAATTGGGGAAACATGTTGTCACATCACTGGCCGATGTTGAAGTTACCGTAAAACTCCTAAAATTGTTTGCGCTGTCAACTGTGATGCTTATTATTACAATACACTGGCGGTGTCTTTTCCATCCCATCCGTGTATTGGAGCGCTGTTGGTTACCACATAATTATAAGTCGTCTGTCATTTGTTTATTTCTTTCAAATAGTGTTTATACGTTACTGACTGTACAGTTAGCCTTCTGCCATCGAGTAGTGTGTCAGCAGTGCACAAGTAGCAGCATTACGGCATTTACTAGGCAGTCTTGTATTTTAATAACAGTTTAAATTTTGTGTCGAATTGTTTGTGCTCTCTGTAGATTAGTTCAGACATTCTTTGTACAACAGTATTTAGCATGGATAGGGACTGCGATTGCTGTGTTCGGATGCGCGCTGAGTTGGCATCCCTTCACTCCCAGCTTCAGACAGTGTTGGCTTCAGTCAGACAGTTTGAGGCTGTTGCCAATGGGCATCACTGTGGGGGTCCGGACGGGGGTTTGTTTGGGACGGCCAGCTCGTCCCACGCATCCCACAATCGGACTACGGCTGTGGCTGCCCGGGATACTGCTCACATTGAGGCTGACCCCTCACCTGTGGTAGAGTGGGAGGTCGTCTCGAGGTGTGGCAGGGGGCGAAAGACATTCCGGAGGGCTGAACGGAAGGCCTCTCCAGTTTGTATGACAAACCAGTTTCAGGTTCTGTGTCCGGCTGATACTGATCTTTGGCCGGACATGGCTGTTAGTCCCGTTCCAGAAGTTTCCCCTCAGTCTGCAAGATCCGGGAGGTCCCAGAAGGTAGGCTTACTGGTAGTTGGGAGCTCCAACGTCAGGCGCGTAATGGGGCCCCTTAGGGATGTGGCTGCAAGGGAGGGGAATAAAACCAATGTGCACTCCCTGTGCATACCGGGGGGAGTCATTCCAGAGGTGGAAAGGGTCCTTCCGGATGCCATGAAGAGAACAGGGTGCACCCATCTGCAGGTGGTCACTCATGTCGGCACCCATGATGTGTGTCTCTATGGATCAGAGGAAATCGTCTCTGGCTTCCGGCAGCTATCTGATTTGGTGCAGACTGCCAGTCTCGCTAGCAGGATGAAAGCAGAGCTCACCATCTGCAGCATCGTCGACAGGACTGACTGCGGACCTTTGGTACAGAGCCGAGTGGAGGTAGTCTGAATCAGAGGCTGAGACAGTTCTGCGACCGTGTGGGCTGCAGATTCTTCGACTTGCGTCAAAGGGTGGTGGGATTTCGGGTTCCGCTGGATAGGTCAAGACTCCACTACACACAGCAGGCGGCTACACGGGTAGCAGGGTTTGTGTGGCGTGGACTGGGCGGTTTTTTTAGGTTAGATGGCCTCGGGCAAGTACAGAAAGGGCAACAGCCTCTAAGAGTGCGGGGCAAAATCAGGACATGCGGGGACCAAGCAGCAATCGGTGTTGTAATTGTAAACTGTAGAAGCTGCATTGGTAAAGTACCGGAAATTCAAGCGCTGATAGAAAGCACCGCGGCTGAAATCGTTATAGGTTCTGAAAGCTTCCTGAAGCCAGAGATAAATTCTGCCGAAATTTTTACAAAGGCACAGACGGTGTTTAGAAAGGACAGACTGCATGCAACCGGTGGTGGCGTGTTTGTTGCTGTTAGTAGTAGTTTATTCTGTAGTGAAATAGAAGTGGATAGTTCCTGTGAATTATTATGGGTGGAGGTTATACTCAACAACCGAGCTAGGTTAATAATTGGCTCCTTTTAACGACCTCCCGACTCAACAGTATTAGTGGCAGAACAACTGAGAGAAAATCTGGAATATATTTCACATAAATTTTCTCAGCATGTTATAGTCTTAGGTGGAGATTTCAATTTACCAGATATAGACTGGGACACTCAGATGTTCAGGACGGATGATAGGGAGAGACAATCGAGTGACATTATACTGAGTGCACTATCTGAAAATTACCTCGAGCAATTGAACAGAGAACCGAGTCGTGGAGATAACATCTTAGACCTACGGATGACAAACAGACCCGAACTTTTCGACTCTGTAAGGGCAGAATAAAGGAATTAGTGATCATAAGGCCGTTGCAGCATCCCTGAATTTGGAAGAAAATAGGAATATAAAAAAGGGAGTAAAGTTTATTTGTTTAGCAAGGGTAATAGGAGGCAGATTTCAGACTACCTAACAGAGCGACACGAAAATTTCCGTTCCGACACTGACAACGTTGAGCGTTTATGGAAAAAGTCTTAGGCAATCGTAAAATGCGTTTTAGACAGGTACGTGTCGAGTTAAACTGTGAGGGACGGGAAAAACCCACCACGGTTCAACAACAAAGTTAGGAAGCTACTATGAAAGCAAATAGAGCTTCACTGCAAATTTAAAAGCAGCCGAAACCTCTCAGACAAACAGAAGCTAAACGACGTCAAAGTTAGCGTATGCATGAAGCGTTCAGTGAATTCGAAAGTAAAATTACATGTACCGACATTACAGAAAATCCTAGAAAGTTCCGGTCTTACGTTAAAGCAGTAAGTGAATCGAAACAGTATATCCAGACACTCTGCGATGATAATGGCATTGCAACAGAGGATGACACGCGTAAAGCTGAAATACTAAACACCTTTTTCCAAAGCTGTTTCACAGAGGAAGACAGCACTGCAGTTCCTTTTCTAAATCCTCCATTCCAAGGAATAGAAAAGCAACTGAAATCACTCAACAGAGGAAAGTCCACTGGACCTGATGGGATACAAATTCGATTCTACACAGAGTACGTGAAAGAACTTGCCCCCCTTCTAACAGTCGTGTACCGCAAGTCTCTAGAGGAACGGAAGGTTCCAAATGATTGGAAAAGAGCACAGGTAGTCCCAGTTTTCAAGAAGGGTAGTCGAGCAGATTCGCAAAACTATAGGCCTATAACTCTGACATTGATCTGTTGCAGAATTTTAGAACATGTTTTTTGCTCACGTATCATGTCATTTCTGGAAACCCAGAATCTACTCTGTAGGAATCAACATGGATTCCGGAAACAGCGATCATGTGAGACCCAACTTGCTTTATTTGTTCATGAAACCCAGAAAATGTTAGATACAGGCTCCGAGGTAGATGCCATTTTCCTTGAATTCTGGAAGGCGTTCGACACAGTTCCGCACTGTCGCCTGATAAACAACGTAAGAGCCTACGGAATATCAGACCAGCTGTGCGCCTGGATTGAAGAGTTTTTAGCAAACAGAACACAGCATGTTGTTCTCAATGGAGAGACGTCTACATACGTTAAAGTAACCTCTGGCGTGCAGCAGGGGAGTGTTATGGGACCATTGCTTTTCACAATATATATAAATGGCCTAGTAGATAGTGTAGAAGTTTCATGCGGCTTTTCACGGATGATGCTGTAGTGTACAGAGAAGTTGCAGCATTAGAAAATTGCAGCGAAATGCAGGAAGATCTGCAGCGGATAGGCACTTGGTGCAGGGAGTGGCAACTGACCCTGAACATAGACAAATGTAATGTATTGCGAATACATAGAAAGAAGGATCCTTTATTGTATGATTATATGATAGCGGAACGAACACTGGTAGCAGTTAATTCTGTAAAATATTTGGGAGTATGCGTACGGAACGATCTGAAGTGGAATGATCATATAAAATTAATTGTTGGTAAGACGGGTGCCAGGCTGATATTCATTGGGAGAGTCCTTCGAAAATGTAGTCCATCAACAAAGGAGGTGGCTTACAAAACACTCGTTCGACCTATACTTGAGTATTGACCATCAGTGTGGGATCCGTACCAGGTCGGGTTGACAGAGGAAATAGAGAAGATCCAAAGAAGAGCGGCCCGTTTCGCCACAGGGTTATTTGGTAAGCGAGATAGTATTATGGAGATTTTTAGCAAACTCAAGTGGCAGAGTCTGCAAGAGAAGCGCTATGCATCGCGGTGTAGCTTGCTGTCCAGGTTTCAAGTGGGTGCGTTTCAGGATGAGGTATCGAATATATTGCTTCCCCTAGTTATACCTCCCAAGGAGACCACGAATGTAAAATTAGAGAGATTAGGGAGGCAATGACATTGGCACGTAAAGTGCCCTCCGCCACACACCGTTGGGTGGCTTGCGGAGTATAAATGTAGATGTAGATGGAGACTGACAGCGCTTGTCTGAGTTGGGGAATGAGTTTTGTGGATGGGTTGCTAGCAGTGAAACAGTGCTCGCGCACATGGCTACAATATGAGGAATCAGTCGAAGCAAAACGTAGACTTATCAGCTATTCCATCAGTGTGAGAGACGAGCTTAAATGTATAGCTTGCGAATCACCTTCGGACTGTAGTTTGGAGACTGTGCACAATGCGAGCAAACTCTTCCGGTTTCCTTATGTTGTAACTGTCTTTTATATAAAATCAGCCGATGTGTGGCATGTTATGGTATCCGCCGTAAGAAAACGATTAACATCGTGTAATGTCTAGTTTCCTGCAAAAGGCCGTGGATCAGTCTTTCTTAATGTCAGTTTAGAACCTGGCACAGGACTCAAAGATGTGGCAGAAAAACGAAATGTTTGGTCGTGTACAAAGTGTGTTACAAAACAGTGTTGCAAACAACTAAATAGGACCAGAGGGAGCGTCTTTTGCGACTTAGTATAGTCTGTGGGATACAATCATACGTCTACAGTATAGGGGATCAAACTTTAAAGTGGCTTCTGCAGTGCCTGTATATTTAGTAGGATCGTGCCGCACTGACAGCAGTAGCAGTAGCAGTTTCAGGTGAAAGTGACGTAGGTACACTTGCTGGAGATGAACTATTCTTCGGCGTGATTGGCATGATTAAACCGCAAATCGAAAAGCATTAACTTCATTTCATAATAATTCTTCAGCTGCTTAGGTTTATTCATTTTAATTTTCATGATATACACGGTGGAGAAAATCAGTACTCAAATATTGTTAAAATAATACAGAAAGTATATATGCATGAGGTCGACATATTTCATACATGTATTACTTGCCTCTTTCCTGCGTTAAACAACACCCGTTCTCGAACAAGATATCAAAACACGCTGGGCTGACGTGACGCGTCCTCCTTACTTTTCCCACGCCAACAAAAAAGTGGTTCAAATGGCTCTGAGCCCTATGGGACTTAACATCTGAGGTCATCAGTCCCCTAGAACTTAGAACTACTTAAACCTAACTAACCTAAGGACATCATGCACATCCATGCCCGAGGCGGGATTCGAACCTGCGACCGTAGCGGTCGCGCGGTTCCGGACTGAAGCGCATAGAACCGCTCGACCACTACGGCCGGCTCGCGCCAACACCACCCTGCCTATAGGAGGACTCTGGTCTTCACTTCACTGCACGGAATTTCGCGCTAGGACAGTAAGCTGCTGCAGTGGGGCACAGCGGATGAACAACCAGTCCACGCCGAAAGTTTAAAAACTGTACACTGCCTACAATCAGAATTATTTGTCCCAAATTTTCGAGCGGAGTTGATTGCTGTGACTAAAATCTTGCAGGTGTGATTTTTTCTCCTTATAATATGAAGTCAAATAGGCGATCTTCAATTTAAATGAATTTGGGAGAGCAGAAAACGTATCCCCCCCCCCCCTTCTGAACTTTGAAGTGGGAAGGGTGGACGAATGCCCCATCCATTCCCAACCGCTTGATACGGCGTTGCAGCAGGTAAATGTGCTCGTTCACTAGCGGACCATACCAGCTGCAGACATCAAATCCGTTAACGACTCGTGACACCAACGACAAAAGATACAAGACAGAAGTAAAAGCCGTTTGATGAATAAATAATAATAATAATAACAAAATAATAAATATTTCGCAAATTTAGGCGGAACGATTGAAATAAATGGCATTCTTCCCCCCCCCCCACCCCCCCACCCCCCCCGCCAATCCGTTTTCCAGAGGCCTTTAAAACGTTCTAATAACCATAGAAAGAAGGCTAGTGAACAGAAGTCACAATCTTAGGTCGAAGTAAATTAATGATAATGGTGAGTGCGCCTTTCGATTTTATATTGTGTAAATCATGGTTTTGTCAAAATGGTTTTATTATGTTGCTATGCTAGATCTGAAATCAACTCCATGAAACATGTTACTTCTCAGATTTTCGGACAAATGCAGTTCAGGCCAAGCATTTCTTCAATTCGCTATTACTTATAAATTATGCTAAACCGATACATTCGGCACTGATTTTAGCAAATTATTTTCAGAATCGATTTTTACTCTGCAGCGATATTTTATGTATCATGCTATGACTCTTATTAAAATCAAAGACATCAGCTGTACAATCAAAGTTGATGTGCATTAAAAGCTGATTTGCGCCTGTTGAGGAATTGAATCGTGGTCTTTCGCTAGCTGATCCATTCTCTGAATCCACTCCACCTGTGCAACACACACTAAGTCGAACGTGAAACGAAGTTAGAGAGGTGAACATACATGATGCGCTATACGTAACGAACAGTAAAATGCAGACTAAGGGCGGTCACTTGTGACGTGAAGGATCGTAACCTATGATGTTCAACGTCATTAGCAAGTCCTTCTTAGAAACTTCAAATCATTAGGAGCTGAAACAAAACAGGATTGTCATTAACACCGAAATTACTTTTGTACGTGCTCATAGTGCTACTAAAGCATAACCCACCATCGCAGCAATAATAAATCTCCCAAGCTCCCTTTCAGTTTTGATTCTTTGTAATCTTTCTCGATCGCGTTATACAAACTTACTTACGTATTAAGATTTCCAGTAGAACGCTAAAAAGCCCATCGCTGGACAGATTTAAATATTCAGCATATATGCCACTAGTTAACCATAGTATGCTAGCAACAATTCTTGGAAAGCGACCCTCAGGCTGCTATGTATTGAATTTTGCAGGCCTTTGTGACCTAGCGGTTCTAGACGCTTCAGTCCGGAACCGTGCTGCTGCTACTGTCGCAGGTTCGAATCCTGCCTCGGGCATGGATGTGTGTGATGTCCTTAGGTTAGTTACGTTTAAGTAGTCCTAATTCTAGGAGACTAAATAAATGTCGTGTGACTAGGGCCTCCCGTTAGGTAGACCTTTCGCCGTGTGCAAGTCTTTCGATTTGAAGCCAGTTCGGCAACTTGCGCGGACTGATGACCTCAGATGTTAAGTCCCATAGTGCTTCGAGCCATGTGAACCATTTCCTGCATTTTGTCCTGTAAGCTATTTCTGATTTAGTGACGATCGTTATATTTGTCTACAGCGTAAGCATAATACACGGCACGTTAAATCAAGCACTAGCAAAAATCTCTGGCACGTACGCTGTCATGTGTTGGCAGCAGTGCATAAACCACAGAAATCGTATTAGTTGCTGCGCATCTGTTGGAAGAGCGTCTCGTTCTTTCTGTTTTATGTGAAGCTTCAAGAATGGCGCAGTTTGCGTTCTGTCTCACGTTATTCGCTGCGTTATGTGAGTAAAATCAAATAAAAGAAAGGATACGGATTTTTCACTATAATGGATGACTAATAGTTTCTTAAATGTTAATAACCAAACGCGTTTGCATTATTTGTGTACGGAACATAAGCTGTGAAATAAAATTACTGTATGTCATGATTCACAATGTAAATAACGGTATTGTTTCAGCTGCTTATTTTTCAGGAAAAATATTTATTATATTTATCGTATGCGACTTTTAAGAACAAATTTTACCCTGAGAGTTTTCATATTCTGTTACATGTGTTAGTCTGTAGATTTGTGGATTACGCATAATATGAAAGTTGGTACTGTTCATCCACAAGTGCTTTGTGGAAAGACGTAGATGTGGAAAGGGTGTATGCGGATTCGTAAGTCACCTTCTTTCCTATATGCTAAGCTGTTCCGAGAAACCAGAAATTCAGAAATAAAGATCATGCGAGATATGGGTGATACAGTGTATCTGGAATATATACTGGTGAAATATATTAGAACCCTCATTCTTACGTATCTTAGAGGTGTACGTAGAAATATAACACCACTCGTTTAATTTTAGTTATTTTACGATCAATTTGAAGCTGTGATAGGCTTGTTTGCGATGTTGATAGCAAAACTTTTCTTTCAACTCCACATCGCAGTCTATTTTGAATTACCAGAATGTTATTTAAGACAGTAAAACCGTCATAACTGCCATTATTCCAGAATATTATGAGTGAATTGTTACCAATTATAACACAATAACGGTGAGCAAGTTTTAAAACAGCTACAAAGTGGATTCAGCTGTGGCGAACCTTAACAACGCTATTAAATCTTAGTAGTGAGGAGTAGATTTTTCAGTAACAGTGCTTCTAACAAAGACAAAGTAATCTGTAGGAATTCTTACAATAATTTATGATAGTGCTCTGTAAGCACAGTTGTACATGACATTCTTTTCTATTAGCCTCCTTCTTTGATATTTCCAATAACAGTGTAACAGGCAAAACCCAGAAATGTTCATGACTGTCATTGCTTTTACACATCACAGAAATCAGAACTTGTTGGTATCACAGCCTTAGAATTTCAATTTCAGAGATGAACATCATTGTAGCAGGTATTAATATAACACCTAAAATAATCATATAACAAAAGACACCATTTCTCAGGAAGTAGATAGAATATTCCATTCACCTTTTCATTTGCATCAAGTACTCCAACCTCATTTGTTAATGACAGCATTACAATACAGTTTCCAAATGCTTCAGTAGACGTCTTTGCAAATGCCTCACAATCCTCAATACTGAGGTGATAATAAAGCATACAGGTATATTGATATGTAAAACACCACATCGTATTCAGAGATTTGGTTTACTTTATATAAAGACGTATGTCCTAAATTTTTTATCAGAATACTGTACGTAATGTGAGTCTGCTTCCAATACAAATTTCTTTACAGCCATTATTCACATACTCATTGAAGCTACAAGTGAAAAAATCCCAAAACTAGAAACATCAGATGACGATAACTCAAACAATATCATTCAACTTTTTATGTGAGTATTCTGAGTTATTAGTATCTGTAGACTGTGAGGCCACTTTCTTAGATAAATTCCGACAAAACATTCTTCCTTGGTGTGTTTCGTTTCAGGTATCCAAAGATCCCCAATGAACCTTGCGATTATGAGTTAAAAATATGTGGAATATACATGTGTGTAGGTGAAGCAAAAGAGAACTTGGAGGAATCTGAGATTGGTTCACAGTCACCAATTATAGGTAAATATTATTATAACTGTAACATGTTTTTATTTTCATTCATTAGGCCTGGTGGGTCAGAATTATGCTTAACTTAACACGTAAACTTCTGCTTCTATTGAACCAACTACAACTGTCTAATCTAATAAAGTTATCCTGTATTTCTTCATATTTAAATCGTTAATGCTCTTGACATCTACTTCGAACTATGGAGTTAACTTCTTAACACACTGGACTTAATTAAAGGAGCAACAGGCTTCAAATTTACTTCCACTCATTCATATTCACAATGTCTGTAGTGCCATCAGATATCGCAATGGATATGCAGGAAATGCTCCCCTGAAAAGGAGTGCCTAACCATATCTGTCTAATCCATTTGTCTTCCACCCATGATGTCTTCAAGTTAATGAGGATGCTACATAGTAATCTTTCTATCTTTCTCTTTCACTTTTTGACATTTTTATTCACCCCTGAGGCCTCAACAGCGTACAAAGAACATGTAGTTGAATCAATTTAAAGTTTTTTTTCTGAAGATTAATAATAAAATGTTTGCATCACATATATTGACTACTAATATGACTCTGCTCTTGGTCATCAGTTTTTACTTTTTAAGAATTTTTTTTTCTAGTGTTGAACTAATTTTCACTGTTGACATTGTTTTCTATGCCAAAACAATAACATTTATTTACGCAAGAAACTTAAGTGTCTTGCATCAGATTTTCATATTTTCTCATTTCTGATGTCGTGCACTCTCTCCTACTGCATAGGACTACATGCTAAACTGAGACTGGAGCACCAAATCCCTTTGACAGGAAGAAACAACTTTTCTAGAGTGCATCTGAAGTACATGTCTTCCATAAGACTGGACTGCTGAAATTATTTTAATTTCAAAGTTTCTTTTCTCAATGGTTCTGTATTATGACAATCAATAATTTATACCATTGTCATAACAGTACTTAAATATTCTCTTCTCCCCTAATGACCAGCACCAACCCAACATAGCATGAATTTGGGGTTACCTAAAGCTAGGAAATGTCTGCTGGTCTTGTTTTACTTTTTAACCCTATTATATATAGTGTCTTGAAAGATGCTACTACCATGTAGGAAAAATTGAAACATACCAGCCAGACCACAATACCAGATAAGCACAATCTGCATTATATTATAAAATGAACAGTTTTTGAAGAATATTCTGTGAAACATGAATGGCAGAATGGGAGTCTCCTGAATGATGGGAAACATCTGGGTCAGATAAATGGGTATCAAGGTCGCATTGTTGTACTTACAATTCTTGTAGGAGGTGATCTATTGCTTCAGTGGTGTAGCCAACTGTTTGCACCTGCTGTAGATCGTAGCACCTATCTCAGTTTACAGTCAGCTTTATTGTTAAACAGTACTGGTTTGCATTTTGACATGTGATAAATGCTGTGCACATACATGGAAAATTACACATATTTGTGATGTGATCATTTTCATGTATTAGTTTATACATGTGCAGTGGAAACAGAAAAAAATTTTATTGGAACTTGGGGTACAGCCGGCCGATGTGGCCTAGCGGTTCTAGGCACTTCAGTCTGGGATTGCGCGACCACTACGGTCGCAGGTTCGAATCCTGTTTCGGGCATGGATGTGTGTGATTTCCTTAGGTTAGTTAGGTTTAAGTAGTTGTAGGGGACCTATGACCTCAGATTTTAAGTCTCATAGTGCTCAGAGCCATTTCAACAATTTTTTTTTTTTTTTTTTTTTTTTTTTTTTTTGGAACAGATAGTTCCTCCTTAGTTGTGGCTGTCAACAAGAAGTCTTTCCTACAACTCAAGCAATAATTATTCAGCAATCTCTAATACACTTGCGCCATGATATAAATCATTCTTGTAATGTGTATCAATTATTTTACAGAGTAACTCTTTTGAGTGTTTTGTCTTCAGCTGTAAAAAATATACTTTGTTCAACACTTACTAGGAACATTTGTTTTCATAATTCTTTTAGTCGCTGTTGCCAAAACTGAAATGTGAATTTATACTGAAATTCATAGTTTTTAAAAATTTCACATACATTAGATACTAAGTTAAAAATAATACAGTACTACTTCAAACAGAATGCAGTCTGAGGAAGGAATTGTTTGAGTAAATTCCATAGATAAATAATTACCCTGAATGTGAGGGTAATCAGTAAAATCTCATAAGACAGGTAGACTCAAGTGAGATATGATTATTTGTGGCAACTGCATCTCAGGAATGAGTCCAGTTCTTCACAGCAGTTGCTGGTTACCCTTACTTCTATAAAATGAGTATAGATTTAAGGAATAGATGTAAATAATTTTATTCATACATTAAACTTTCTATCAAAATCAGTTTACCTTGTTACACACGATATAAGCATTTGATATAGCCAAGTTCTTAAGAAATGATTGCTGCTCTTGAAAATAGACTAAAATTTTGTGACTTAAGTATTAATTCTATAATTTGACTTACAATTACACATGGTAATGTAATACAGAGGTCAATTTGTTGCAGACACAACTGTGAAGCAAGTATCTAATGAAAATAAGAAGTGCTTTTGTAGCAGTAAAGCAGAAGAACTATTCGTTAAACAAGAGGTAATGAAAGTGGGAGATCTGCATTTTGTAGATTACAGGTAAATTGATAATTATTAACTACATAACACATACTTGTTTACGTTTCTTTGGTGACTGATGATTTTTGTTTTCATAGGGTACAAGAAGATTTTGAAAATGGCTACAACTATCTAATACATGACTGGAACTTAACCGTATTCACAGAAATTCCAGATGAGGTAAGCCTCTCGGTGTATACAACTATAATTGAATGATCTGCCCTTGAAACTTTCATATTAATCTCATGGAGCCATGGACATGACTCTGAAAATATTATTAGTTTTATTAATAACAAGTAAGACTAATACTGGCACTGAAGGTAGTAGGATGCAGGAAGTATGTGATAAATATACCACAGCTTGTCACTATTTAAATCTTCATCTAAAGAATAAATAATACTAGAACTGCTGGATTTTTAGAACCCCTTAGAACCACAGTTAGGACAAAAATGTCCAATCCATAGTTCATATGTTTACAGCTTGTACCTAGCCTTTTCTGTTTTGTTGGATCAGTTTTTCTGTAACAGATAGTTGATTCAATGACCATTATTATGTTTTACCTCCAAGCATTGAATATTTTCATTTTATTGTCCAAATCAACTTAAAAATGCAATTAGTGTCGACATGTTCATAATATCGTAAAGAAATATTGTGTTCTTATAGACATGCAAACCAGTTTGCAAACAAAATTATATTTTTTACAAGTAAACAAAAACATTTAATACAGAGTCAGTATGTTAACACAATCTAACAGAAGTGTGCACTTTGATACACATTATCTTAAGTTAAACATTAGTTTGTCTGTGTAATCTGTTCCTGTTAGATACTAACAGATCATCATTGTCTGTAGACTAGACTCTGTAATGTATACAGACATAGGGAAATGTCATAAAACATTTCTTGTAGACTGGCCTTGGTTTCTGCTACACCATGAGCTTGAGAAGAAATCTTGTGATGTTGTTTTGAGCTTTGCTACATCTCTATAGATGACCCAGCCATTGATGCCTGCTAAATAGAGAATATTGTAAAAATATCAATGGGCCATATTCTTCCAGCATATTTCACTTAGTAGTTGTGAGCAACCTGGTCAACAACATTTACTCTGTATATGGTTTCATTGTAATATGTCACTGTTAGGCTTTGGGTTCACGTCAGTTCAGATTTGTAAATCTGTATGCAAGGAACAGAACTATCACAAACATGCCTGGCTTTCCCTGGCATACTATAAGGTTCATATCACCTTTTTTTAAAAGTTGCAGTTTTGAATAGTTTCTTGTGAGCTTTCTTCATGCATTCTGGCATGCCCATTCTAATTCTGTTTATTGTACCAAGGAAGGTTGTCTGGTTGGTTTTCAGATATCACACAAGAGAAAGTGGCACAAAGAAGTTCTCACACAGAAAATTTCTTCCTTTATTTAGGTATAGGGTAGAAGTTTCTTCAGTGCAAAATTACTACAATGTTCACCATCAGGACAAGTTTAATCTTTGCCATGCCATGGGAAAGCATTTATCACATATTTGTAATCTTTATTGACATCTATCCAGTATCTCTGCCCATACGAGTTAGATTTTGAGGACATGAAAGGAGAACCCAATATCTACACTTAGGCAGAAACTACTGCTCATCAGCACAAATTACAGACAGGAAACATACATGTTTTGACAGTGTGTTATGAATAACTTCCATACATTTTACATGACAGAGTACTTATCGTTAGTTAGCCTCTCCAAATGTGTCAACACAAACCAAACCCAAGACACCTCATGATTTCCTTTAAGTGATTACAAGTCATCATAAACTTGCAAAGTTGTATTTTCCATTTTGTGACAAGAGAAGTTCTGTTCCTTTGGATTCAACAGCATCTCTATCATACAGAACGACTATCAAGCTGTTCGAGCTGTAATGACAGTTCAACATCTCCCATTGCTTTATGTGCCTCTGTTCCAGTGCATTTCTGAATATATTTCAGAACACATTCATCAGTAAACAGAAATGTACAGTCTCAGAAAACATTTTGTTCCTTACCTTTTACACTACTATGTACACATGGAGATTCATCAGAATTTTTTCACTGACGTATCCAAGCTCCGTCCTGTACATTGTTTTACATCACAATGAAAATCAGTCAAAATAATGTCTATATCCTCTCCTTTGGATTCAACTTCTTTGATATTATTTATAAAAGCCAACATCTGGTGATCCATGAAAACTTGTAGCTGCCTTGACAACATAAATTTGTTGTAGTTGGCTGGATACTAAATTGTTGTACTGGATTGGGGATTATTGTACCTTGAGAATAGTGTACCTGGAACAAATGATGCTTCTTGGTCAGTGTTTCAATGTTATGACCTATTTTAGAATCTCATAAAGAAATACATATGAGAGACCACCATTTGTACTATTTTGTTTTTGGCGTGTGACTTGAGTTAGTGATGGTGGAACATTCGTAAATATTTGTAGTTATGCGCACTTAAGTGCTGTACTGTTATTAAAGCTTTTTGGAAAATATTGTTAATTTTTCAGGTAAAGAATTTTATGATGAGTAAAATGCAAGTTAATTTGAGAACTAGTTATATAATATGAGGGCAGTTAAGCCATTCTTTGTGAGTCATGCACCATCTTCTACCTTGAAACAAACAGAGGTCTTCTAACCTGGGACCTTAAAAATTTTCCCTCCCTTTCAGTTGGAAATTTGTGTTAGTTTTCAATAACAGTTATTTAAAATGTTTTTACTTCTAATTTGACTTTTGATTACACTTCTACTTAATTTTATTTCATTGCTGACTGTTGTTATGTTATACAGTAATAGATATAAAATTAAATACAGTACTGACAAGATTTTCTCATTTGCAACACTTTTTGCCTATTCAAAAAGCACATATGTTGTTGTGTCATGTACTTGTGAAATTATACTTGAAGTGTTTTACATTTTATGACTAGGCGTTTCATTTTGCAGCATTATGAAAACCCCAGTGTAATTCACTGTATAAGCAAGAATACATGTATGGTAAGTAAGGAAACATTCTGCATACTCTGTTACATAAATTTCTTTGTCTGCTTACATACTTCACTCCTGGATGGCTGGACCCCATCCATTAATGTAGCTGTCACTTTGCAGTGTCTGACTGTTTCATGATTCCTTTGTGCTTGTTGATAATAATATGTTTTAATGCAGATAGGTATTTATTTTATTATGACTAGAATGTGTTGTCAACAGTGATTTGTAACAGGAATTATAACATGTGATTGTACTGATCAAATGAGGATATAGTTACATATTATAAACTTACTTTCTATCCAGGAATGCAAATGAGCTCTGTGGTAAACCTCAGTTTTAAGTGAATGAACATTTAAGTAGATCATAAGTCTTACTAACAATTACGGTCCACAGGATAACTGCTTAGCTTGAAAATTCTTTATCACATCACTATATGTGCTGACCAACTTATTGGTGACTTTTATGAATTTTACTTCGGGGAGAGGTTTGTTTCTTTTGTAACTGCACATAAACCTTCACATTGTTCCTAGACTATGTTAGGCAAGTTGTTTGTGGCAGTATATTGCTGATCATTGTTGTAAGTCTATACACAGAAATTTACCATAAAATGCATTAAACTTGACCAAAGATTATTGAATTTTTGGCTCATTAATTCTATTGTTTCATTCAAAATTATATGTTTATTCACTCTGTTATGGATGAATATTTCCATTTTCATTTCCTCTATGGTGTATATGCTTTCCTTTTTTTCAGTTGGCTGCAGAATTTCCAGGTTGTTAACAGTTTTCAAAGAGTGGCCTTTGTCTTTAATATGTGCTGGAATAGGTGTCCTGTTGTGCTTCTCTAATGTGTACCAGCTTAAGTGTGCTGTAATCCTAATTTCAGTATTTACAACTGTTTTTCCTGTGCATCCTGAAGATGCCAGAATTACCTAGAATTGCATTTTTGTATTTTACATTGAATACAGATCTTTACTAGTAGACTTCCTCAAAATATCAAAATGCAGTTGCTAGTTCTCTTTAGAGATCTACATTTCAAAGAGGACTATGGTGTTATTCACTTCATGCCCATGGGTGATTGTTATGCAGATGGCAGCACTTATGAAAATTATTGTCATTTCATCACCTGTTCAGCTGAACATAATGGGAATGTCATCTACATACAATTTGATATTATTTGTGATACCTTTATTCAGTTTCTTTAATTTTTCTAAATGGTTGACAAACATTTCTGCTATGTAGCCATTATTTGGGTTTCCCACAGAAAGTCAGAAGTCCTGCATGTAAATGTCATTGTTGAAAGAGAAATCGCTATGTAAGGTTACAAAACTAAGCATGTCTATAAGTACAATAACTTCTAGACAGTTCATTATTTCATTTTTCATAAAATTACTTCTGAGGTGGCACAGTCATTAGCGGACTGGACTCATAATTTGGGGAATGGTGATTAAAATCCTTGTCCAGTCATCCAGATTTAGGTTTTTCATTATTTCCCTAAGTTGCTTTAGGCAGGTACCGTTATGGCTCCTTTCAAAAGAGCATGCTCAATTTCCTCTGCATCCTTTCCCCAATCCAAGCTTCTACCATTTCTCTAATGGCCTTATTGTTGATAGAAAGTTAGACTCTTGTCTTCACTTCCTTCTGCCTAACTTCCACAGATACTAGTATACAGGGTTACTAGACTGAGACGACATATGTCATGGGACAGCGATATGGACATATGCTGGTGGCAGTAGTACCACATAAATAAGGTATAAAATGCAGCGCGTTATAAGAGCAGTTATTTGTACTCAGGTAATTCATGTAAAAAGGTTTCCAATGTAATTATGGCCACATGATGGCAATTAACAGGTTCTGAATATAGAATAGCAGTAGGAGCTAGACGCATGCAACATTCCATTTCAGAAATCATTAGAAAATTAAGTATTTTTAGATTGACAGAGTTTATGAGACAATCAAATTTCAGGCGTTACCTCTCTTCACAGTCAAAACAGTGGCCAACGGTCTTCACTTAGTGACCAAGTGCAGCAATGTTTGCCTAGAGTTTCAGTGCTAACAGACAAACAACACTGTATGAAATAACTGCATAAATCAATGTGAGATGTAAGACAAATGTGTCCATTAGGAAAGTGCAGTGTTATTTGGCATTAATGGGCTATGGAAGCAAATGATCAATGCAAGTACTTTCTTAACAGTACGACATTACCTGCAGCACCTCTCCTGGTTTGTTACCATTCCTGTTGGACCATAGATGACTGGAAAATTGTGGGCTGGTCAGATTTGTCCTGCTTTCAGCTGGTAAGAGCTGATGGCAGGGTTTGAGTGTGGTGCAGACCCCATGAAGCCATGCACCCAATTTATCAACAAGGCATGGTGCAAACTGGTGGTGGCTACATAATGGTGTTGCCTGTGTTTACACATTGTGGACAGGGTCCTCTGGTCCAACTGAAGTGATCATTTATTGTAAATAGCTATGTTCAACAAGTTGGACACCATTTACAGCCACTCATGGATTTCATGTTCCCGAGCAACAATGCTGGGCCACAATTGTTCGCAATTGATTTGAATAACAGTCTGGATTAATTGGTTTGAATAACAGTCTGGACTATTTGAGCAAACGATTTGGTCACTCTGAATGCCTGACATCAACCCATTGAACATTTTATAGGACACAATCAAGAGGTCATTTCATGCACAGAATCCTGCAGTGGCTACAGTTTTCCAATTATGGGTGGCTATAGAGGCAGAATGGCTCAATATTTGTGCAAGAGACTTCAAGTGGCTTGTAGATGCCACACTATGTCGAGTAGCTGCACTGCACCAGGCCAATGTATGTGCAACATGACATTGGGAGGTATCCCATGAATTTTTTCACCTCAGTGTGTATCAAGTGACAGAAATCTGACTTGAGTTAGAACATTTTATGACAGGACTAGTAAGCCTGATTATGTTATTTGTACTGTTGGTATGTTCATAGCACTTGTCTGTGGAATATGATTTTTCGTATGTATATTTATCTACTAATGTATCGTTAACTAGTTAGCTGTCTGTAAATTTTTCTGGCAATAATTAGATGTATTGTTCTTATAAATATTTTGCTGCACTGTGAGTGTAGGAGCAGCAGGATTCTTTCACAAATGCAGTGTGCTTCAGATTTGTTGAAAGAAACTTTGTTTGTTGGTCAAGTCAGATTTCCAGTATGTACCTTGTGTTTATTTCTCTGCAGAATCCAGTTGACCTCATGCTTTATTTGCCGGTAACGATTAATTACATTCAATAGAAGAGTACTTGTGCACATTTTAAGGTGGATTAGGATCTGTGTTAAGCAGCATTTCACATTAACTTTCTTTGTTTCATAAATTATTATAGACTGCTTACATTGTCTTGGTCTCTCACATCATCTTGTGTCCTAGAAACAGTGATGCAAAAATTATGAAAGAAACTGGGGTCAGTGTTTCTGCCCAAACCCTGTCAAAATCAGTGGCTTTATTCACTACTAGCTCTTTTATTTGCCCATAACACTGTTGCAACACACAATCATTCTTTGACTCCATTCCCTTCCTCTAACTTCATTTTCAGATTATGTATGACTCACAGTATATCAACTATCCTTACTCTTGCAGCAATAATATCAATAGCTTTATCACATTCCACATGTATTCTGAAAGTACCTAGGATTTCTAACACCAAACTTAGATCCTAATTCTGTTTTCAATTTGCTCAATGTCATACTGAATTTGTAGGTCTACTGGGAGCTTCCTGTTACATTCTGGAGTTTTATTTTATGTTTTCTTGTTATGTAGGTTACATAGTAATAGAATCCATTACATAAGGTTATATATATATGAAGAGTTACTATTTACATTGCAATATTGTTGAATATATGACATACTCGTGATAATGCTTGTCGCATTCCCTTCAGTCATCACAGTTTTCTTCCTAGAAATTATCTAGGTCTCTTAAATTTTGATTGTTTACTAAAATGAGATACACAGTAAAAGTTGCACTGGATGATCAGCAGCTTCCAGGTGAATTAAATTCATTATCTTGTTGACTGCAGTCTCTGTGAAATCATTCAAAAGACACATCAAAGCAGCAGTTTTCATGTTCCAGACACTCATTTCCCCTTATCTACAGATAACATATCTGTAACTGCCGATGTAGTTTCACAACTGTTTAGCCTTGATTTCTACGTTCTAAGTTGAACGTCTTACAGACTGATGACGCATGTGTACTGTAAAACTAAAACATTTTAGCCATAAGTGACTGGTGCCCAATTAAATGTATATCATAATTCAACATATATTGTTTAGCCAAAAGTTATACACATTTGTTATATGTTATCAGATAAGGATTCCACTTACTCTACACATTTTTATTTGTCTGTATTTAAATGCAATTTTACATCACACATTTTTTTATATAAATGTTGTAGCTTTAATCTGATTCCAAACCATTTGAAACATTTCTTCCAAGCACATGAACATCTTGCAGCAATTAGGGCACAACTGAATGCATCCTTGATATCTTCAATCATCTTGGCATTACATAATACTCAAAGCAGCCTTGACAACTTCAAGCAGCTTTCCATCAAATACTGCAATTTGTATATCTGTGGCTGGTCTATATGCTTGTACAACAGATACAGTGGCAGGAGATATCCTAAACCACCATAACCATTCCCCCACACAACCAACAACTATAGACTCAAGTGACAAATATCACTGGACAGATCCTAGTATCATGTGAGACATTATTTTGTCCAGTGTAGTGCAGTAAGTAGGTGTAGCTTGGACTCAACAAGTTTTTGGAAGCCTCCTGCAGCCTCTACAGTCATCCATAATCACCGAAGTGTTGCTGGTGCAGGATTTTGTGCAGCAAATGACCTCTTGATTGCTGTTGTTGTTGTGGTTGTTCTTGTTGTTGTAGTCTTCAGTCCAAAGACTGGTTTGATGCAGCTCTCCATGCTACTCTATCTTGTACAAACCTCTTCCCTCTAAGATTTATACCCTCCAAGCTTCACTCCAATACTAAATTGGTGATCCCTTGATGCCTCAGAACATGTCCTACCCTTCTTCTAGTCAAGCTGCACCACAAATCCTTCTCCCCAATTATATTCAGCATTTCCTCATTAGTTACATTAGCTATCATTTAATCTTCAGCATTCTTCTCTATCGCCACATTTCAAAAGCTTCTATTCTCTTCTTGTCTAAACTGTTTATCATACATGTTTGACTTCCATAAATAGCTATACTCCATAAAAGACTTCCTGACACTTACGTCTATACTCGATGTTAACAAAATTCTCTTCTTCTGAAATGCTTTCCTTTCCATCACCAGTCTACATTTTATATTGTCAGTACTCTGACCATCATCAGCTATTTTTCTGCCAAATAGGGAAACTTATCTACTACTTTTGCTTGGCTCTGAGCACTATGGGACTTAACTTATGAGGTCATCAGCCCCTTAGAACTACTTAAACCTAACTAACCTAAGGACATCACACACATCCATGCCCGAGGCAAGATTCGAACCTGCGACCGTAGCGGTCGCGCGGTTCCAGACTGTAGTGCATAGAACCGCTCGGCCACTCCGGCCGGCTGATCTACTACTTTAAGTGTCTCATTTCCTTATCTAGCTCCCTCAGAATCACCTGATTTAATTCGACTGCATTCCAGTATCATCATTTTTCTTTTGCTGATCTTCATCTTATATCCTCTTTTCAAGACACTGTCCATTATGTTCAACTGCTCTTCCAAGTCCTTTGCTGTCTCTGACAGAATTACAGTGTCATCAGCAAACCTCGAAGTTTTTATTTCTTCTTCCTGGACTTTAATTCCTACTCCAAATTTTTCTCTTGTTTCCTTTACTGCTTGCTCAATATACAGATTGAATAATATCAAGGGTAGGCTACAACCCTGTCTCACTCTCTTATCAACCACTACTTTTCTTTCATGCCCCTCAACACTTATATCTGCCATCTGGTTTCTGTACAAATTATAAACAGCCTTTCGCTCCCTGTATTTTACCGCTGTAGCTTCAGAATTTGAAACAGAGTATTACAGTCAACATTGTGAAAAACTTTCTCTAAGTCTACAAATGATATAACCATAGGTTTGCCTTTCTTTAACCTATCTTCTAAGGTAGGTCATATGGTCAGTATTGCCTCACATGTTCCTACATTTCTACAGACTCCAAAATGATGTTCCCCATTTTTGGAATTGTAACTCATTAAACTGGTATCCTGGTAATTTTCACACCTCTCAGACCAGCTTTCTTTGGAATTGGATTTATTATATTCTTCTGAGAGCATTTCACCTGTCTCATACATCTTGCTCACCAGATGGAAGGGTTTTGTCATGGCTGGATCTCTCAAGGCTATCAGTAGCCCTAACGGAATGTTGTGTGCTCCTGGGGCCTTGTTTCAACTTAGATCTTTCAGTGCTATGTCACACTCTTAAATCAGTATCATATCTCACAATTCATTTTCATCTACTTCCTCTTTCATTTCCAAAATATTACCCTCACGTACATTGCCCTTGTATAAACCCTCTATCTACTCCTTCAACCATTTTACTTTCCCTTCTTTGCTTAGGACTGGTTTTCCATCTGAGCTGTTGATATTCATACTGGAGGTTCTCTTTTCTCCAAAGATCTTTTTAATTTTCATATAGGTGCCATCAATCTTATCCCTAGTAATATATGCTGCTACATCCTTGTATCTGTTCTCTACCCAGCCCTGCTACCCATTTTGTACTTCTTGTTGATCTCATTTATGAGACATTTGTGCTCTTTTTAACCCAATTCATTTACTGCATTTTTATATTTTCTCCTGTCATCAATTATGTCCAGTATCTCCCACATTACTGAAGGATTTTTACAAGCAATTGTCTTTTTACCTACTTGATCCTCTGCTGCCTTCACTATTTGATCTCTCTAACCTCCCCATTCTTCTGCACCTGTATTTCTTTCCCCTGTTCTTGTCAATCGTTCCTAAGGCTCTCTCTGAAACACTCTAAAACCTCTTCCTCTTTCAGTTTATCCAGGTTCCATCACCTTAAATACCTACCTTTTTGCAGTTTTTTCAGTTTTTATCTACAGTTCATAGCCAATAAATTGCGGTCAGAGTCCACATATGTCCCTGAAAATGTCTTATAGATTAAGATCTGGTTCCTAAATCTCTGTCTTACCATTATATAATCTATCTGAAACCTTCTGGTGTCTCCAGGCCTCTTCCATGTATACAACATTCTTTCATGGTTCTTAAATGAAGTGTTAGCTCTCGATTTTGGTCCATAAATGATTGTCGGGTTTATGTCTGGTTACCTGAGTGGCCAAATCATTGGTTCAAATTGTCTGAGATGTGCATTGTCATCTATAAAAATTACTTCATTTTAGGGGAACATGAAGTCTATGAATGGCTTCAAATGGTCCCCAAGTAAGTGAACATAATCATTTGAAGTCAATACCATTATGGAGCCATGACCAGCTTGCACAGTGACTTGTAGACAACTTGACTCCATGGCTTAGTTGGGTCTGCACCATACTCTAACCTTACCATTAGCTCTTACCAGCTGAAATCTGCACTCATCTGACCAGGCCAACGTGTTCCAGTCATCTGGGGTTCGCCTAATGTGATCACAAGCCCAGGAGAGCTGTTGCAGGTGATGTTATGTTGTTATCAAACCCACTCACATCAATCGTCTGTTGCCATAGCCCATTAACACCAAATTTCACTGCACTTTTCTGATTGATACATTCATTATATATGACACATTGGTTTCTGTGCTTATTTCCCACAGTGTTGCTTGTCTCTTAACACTGACAACTCTACACAAATGCATTGAAGCATGATTGTATTTGTCATGGTATACTACCCACAAGTTCATCAAGGAACTGTTGGTCCTCAATGGTGATTCGGTGTAAATCCCTCAGAGTGGTTGCTGGGTCATGTCGTCCATAAACAGTCCTTTTCCATCTATCCCTGCCATGTTCAATAGGGTTAATTTCTGGAGAACATGCTGGACACTCTAGTCAAGCGATGTCATTGTACTGAAGGAAGTAATTCACAAGATGTGCATGATGGGGGCGCAAATTGTCATCCATGAAGATGAATGCCTCTTACGGCACTTTCCATGACCACCAGCGGCGTACATTGGCCCCACATAATGCCACCCAAAAACAGCAGGGGACCTCCATCTTTCTGCACTCACTAGACAGTGTGTCTAAGGCATTCAGCCTGACCTGGTTGCCTCTAAACATGTCTCCGATGATTGTCTGGCTGAAGGCATAGGCGACAATCACTGGTGAAGATAATGTGATGCCAGTCCTGAGCGGTCCATTCGGCATGTTGTTGGGTCCATCTTTGCCATGCTGCATGGTGTTGTGGTTGCAAAGCTGGATTTCGCCATGGAGGTCGGGGGTGAATTTGCATATCATGCATCCTATTGCACATAGTTTAAGTTGTAACACAACGACCTGTGGCTGCAAAAAAAGTATTATTCAACATGATGGTGCTGCTGTCATGGTTCCTCCGAGCCATAATCCATAGACAGTGGTAATCCACTGCAGTAGAAACCCTTGGGCAGCCTGAATAGGGCATGTCATCGACAGTTCCTGTTTCTCTGTATCTCATCCATGTCTAAACAACATCACTTTGGCTCACTCCGAGACACCTGGATTGTTGAGAGCTTTTCCTGGCACAAAGTAACAATGCAAACGTGTTCGAACTGCATTACTGACCGTCTAGACATGGTTGAACTACAGACAACACGAGCCATGTACCTCCCTTCCTGGTGGAATGACTGGAACTGATTGGCTGTCAGTCAAAGTCCTATAGACATACAAATGCTGTAAATGTAGGATTACCTTTACTTAAACTTTCTTGCATGTCGTTACTTTTCTGCAAAAGCCCAGGACTGAATTTCCCTGAGGTCAGCTTATACTAGCTGTACCATTCTTCTGTAAATAAGTTGTGTCAGTACTTTGTGACAATGATTATTTAAACTGTTGGTTTTTTAATACTCACACCTGTATAAGCCTGCCTTCTTTTTGTACTCATGCTGAAGTTCAGGATATTTCATCTACCCCATTTATCTTTAGCTGCAAGTGAAATAGTTTCTTCATGACTGGCTTTCCAAATGATATCAACCTTTCTGAGGGAATGAAATTAAAGTGAAATCAGACCTTTAGCTGCTTACAGTCATTGATAAATAGCAATGGGGACAGTTGAAAATGTGTGGCCCCGACTGGGACTTGAACCCATGATCTCCGGCTTACAAGGCAGATACTCTATCCACCTGAGCCACCAAGGATACAGAGGATAGTGCAACTGCAGATACCTAAATCTGCCACATTCCCCAAAAGACACACATTCCCAGCATAATGTCCACATACAACATTTGTAGTGTCCCTGCCCACTATACTCATTACTAAGGGCAGTCAATCTTCTGATTCCCGTAAGAGTTTGGGCAATATGAGTGCATCCACACTGAAGAAGATCATTGGCCATTAAGCCTTATCTACATGAAGATGGTATCTGTTCTTTCAGACATGTCCAAAAGAAAGTTCATAACCAATAAATTGTGGTCAGTGTCCACATCTGCCCCTACGAATGTCTTGCAATGTAAAACCTGGTTCCTAAATCTCTGTCTTAACATTATATAATCTATCTGAAACCTTCTGGTGTCTCCAGGCCTCTTCCACATATACAATCTTCTTTCATGAGACTTAAACACAGTGTTAGCTATGATTAAGTTATGCTCT
Source organism: Schistocerca serialis cubense (assembly GCF_023864345.2). NCBI lineage: Eukaryota > Metazoa > Arthropoda > Insecta > Orthoptera > Acrididae > Schistocerca > Schistocerca serialis. Next base: position 532,824,043 of record NC_064640.1, read on the forward strand.
GTGCAAAATTATACCAGGTGGCTTCCTCTTTCATTCCTTATGCCCAGTCCATATTCAACCACTACTTTTCCTTCTCTTCCTTTTCCTACTGTTGAATTCCAGTCCAACATGACTATTAATTTTCATCTCCCTTAATTGTCTGAATAATGTCTTTTATCTCATCATACATTCCTTCAATCACTTCATCATCTGCAGAGCTAGTTGGCATTTTAACTTTTACTACTGTTGTAGGTGTGGGCTTCATGTCTATCTTGGTTACAATAATGCAATCACTATGATGTTGATAGTGGCTTATCCACATTTCTATTTTTTTTATTCATTATTAAACCTACTACTGGATTACCCATATTTGATTTTATATTTATAACCCTGTTTTCACATGACCAGAAGTCTTGTTCCTCCTACTACCAAACTTCACTAATTCCCACTATATCTAACTTTAACCTATCCATTTACATTTTTAAATTTTCTAGCCTACCTGCCTGATTAAAGTATCTGACTTTCCATGCTGTGATTCACAGAACATCACTGTTGATTGTCCTGATAACAATCTCGTCCTGAGTAGTCCCGGGACGGAGATTTGAATGGGGGACAATTTTACCTCCGGAATATTTTACCCAAGAGGATGTCATCATCATTTAACCACACAGTAAAGTTACATGCCCTCAGGTAAAATTATGGCTGTAATTTCCCCTTGCTTTCAGCCATTTGCAGTAACAGCACAGCAATGCTGTTTAGGTTGATGTTGCAAGGCCAGTTCAGTCACTCATCCAGACTATCGCCTTTGCAACTACCTCACCAAGCCTTCCCGTTCATTGAAGGTAGTAGGAACTTTGCTGTTGGATGCTCACCACTAACTCTTTCATGATTAGTCTGTAAGGTTGTATCTTCGGGAGTTGTGAGATAAACTTGTAAATTCTGTTTGTTGAATGCTAGAGAAAGCTGTTTTGTAGCAGCTTCACAACTGCAAGTGCACTTGCATGTGAGGGGTGTTTGTGGCAACTTCAGCTGGTATTATCTGCATTGATGACTCCTGTATCTGAAGAATGTTTTCACCACTGCACTGCAAAAGTAACTATGCTCTTTGAAGTCATTACTGCCCAGGTTTCAGGACAAAAAGTAAATTCAGGCGATCAAATTCACAAGGAGAATTGCCTATTAGTGCGTAGTTATATATATGATGGTTTGTAACTGATTTGATCTGGTAATGCACCTTTGATGGTCTCGTAATCTATGGTCTTGAATCAGTCATCTGCTATTAATGGGTTGGAATGACATATATTAAAAGACATATACTACACTGTAGCTCATAGTAATCAATTCCTTCAAATTTATTAAAATGCAATTTTCTGTTCTGATAATTATCTTTTTTAGCAATCTATAATCTATATATTTTATTCAGACTGGAAATGTACAATAATTAATCAACAGTCTCACATGTCATTGGCGACAAATTAGATCAAAATGCACAAATATTTTACTTATATACAGTTTCCTAATCACTGACATTAATTTTTGATACCTCCAGACTATACATATTGTTGTGAACCTGCAACTGATTATGATATGATGTGTACTTTTTGGTAACTAAACCAGGACTTGCTGATACTAACTTCTGAAATACAGATCTTGACAATTTAGTTAGTAGACACTGACTGAAAGAAGGATTGTCCTGCACAACTGTTAACAGATTTGTGTCCATGAATAATAGTCACAATTTGTTGTTGTATTCTACTATTTAACAGTAAAGGTAGCAAAATATGAGGTTATATCTAAAAACACAGATGATGTGACTTACAGAACGAAAGTGCTGGCAGGTCGACACACAAATATACACACGAAATTCAAGCTTTCGCAACAAACTGTTGCCCCATCAGGAAAGAGGGAAGGAGAGGGAAAGACGAAAGGATGTGGGTTTTAAGGAAGAGGGTAAGGAGTCATTCCAATCCCGGGAGTGGAAAGAGGTTCCAAATTTATAATAGCAAAACAACAAGTCTTTTTAACATGATCTGGGTAATGAGGCTATTAACAAAATTATGGGCACTGCTTCCTCAAGTATTTCCACAGAATGCTAAAAATGATTTTTTTAATGAGCTCTAATGAAAGTAGGCAGTTTTGAAATCAGAAAAATCTGGGCTAAAAAATCAGTAATTGTGAAGTTATTTCATGAATAATAAATTTTTATGATTTCCTGCTTGAACAAGAAATTAGCTAATTTATATAACAGCGGTAAATGTGAGACCTTAGTTTCTCCTGGCATATGCAATGTTCAGATAACTTACAGGAATCCAACCATGTAACATCATCAGGATGACAGGAGCACAGCCTTCGATTTTCCAAGGAATTTTGCCCTGAAAAGGGATAGGCAAGGATGTGCTCCTGTCTAAATAGAGATGATGTCAGTTAGCTTCATTCCCATAAGCTATTTGAACAGTTGGATATGTGTCATTCCTAAAATGAGAATAAAGAAAAAATTGTATTGATATCAGGACTGTTCCAAGGGCAAGTAGTATGGTCCCATCTTGATTTGTTACAGATTCTCTTTGTTAACTCTATCTTCTCAATTTTCTTTTCACGCAGAAAAAATTGGAGCCATAACTGCCAGTTTTTCCTGGACAGTGAAGTAGGTGATCAGTTTCAAAAGCGAAATATTCTATTTCAATGCAAATATTGTGAACTTCACCTCCTGTCTTTTCTATTCATCCCGGAAACTTTGTGGTCATTGCTGCAGAGAGCATAGTTGCCTTTGTGGTTGGCGCAGAACATATAATGCGGGTTTTGTCCACTTTTTTGCAAGTTGTCCATCATTTGAGTGCTGTAGTTATGTGTCCATAGTGCTGTTTTGCTCTCAGAAGTACACCCATCCCTTTTGGAATTTTTTTTTAAAATTTCATTAGACATAGTGTTCCCAAGAGAATTTCAAGCTCCTCCCACATAGAGTCCTGCCTGCCTCAGTAAACTGTTTGTAACTTAGGTTCAGTAGGTTCTCCAGAACTTGTCACCTGATGACTATTTCACAACAACAGCCATCCACCGTTCACCACATAGCACACCTTAAGACTGAGCTTTTCTTGAAATAGAAGTTTGTACTACCCCTATGTTCCAGGCAGTTTAAGCCAAGATTCCCACTGCCTCTTAAGAGACTTCGTTCTACTGCCAAATTGTGTGGTGCTTGCCAAAATATGTTCAAATGGTTACACAAAGCTGGTAACACTCACCAGACTCCACCTCAGGAAGAACATGTTTGTCAAGGTCATACTCCACCAACAAAGACTTGAGATGGAGTCACCTAAGTTACTCAAGATGACGTGGCACATCAAATGTGTGTTATAGTATCCAAGTAATAAATGAAGAATATGGTTACTAGTATGAATTTCAACAACAGTAGTTACGTGAGCTTTTTTGGACATGGTACCAGAAGTGTCATGGATATGTTTCCCTGATGATGCTGTTGTTCTTAGACTTTCACTGAAATACTATTTGTAACTTTAGTTGCACTCTCTCATTCTTTACAGAAGACACAGCAATCTGTAGGAGTTGTTAATGATGAAAATGGAACAAAATGTACCAAGTCTGATTCGATATCTATCTGCTGCAATGGCATTATGAGATCTATCTGCTGCAATGACTTGTAAATAAATCCTGGTCTAGAGGAATGTAAAAATGCTATAATAATGACAATAGGACTAATGTTACACAAGTAGAGTCAATCACATGATACAGATGCCTTGTGGTAACAGTGTGTAAAGTAGAGTGAACTGAATCAGTCAGTTGTTGATCAAGCAAAGTTATTTAGTTAGTTAGTTACTTTCATGTTCCATGGATCATGTTGCACGATAAATCATCATGATATGGAACAAGTCATTTTACATTCATATTACAAATTAATTTGTACATCTATTTGTACTCTAAATTTCACCATATTATTATTATTATTATTCCCCAAAATGAAAACAAGATATACAGATTGATTTAGCAACTCCTACCCATCACCTTTTACACAATAGAAACACATAAATTCTTCTACACAATAGAAGAAGTTGTCACGGAGAGATTTTTTCAGTTTATTTTCAAAATTTACCTCGCCGTCTGTTAGACATTTTATATCACTTGGCAAGTGGTCAAAAATTTTTGTTGCAGTGTTGTGCACCCCTTTGTGTGCTAAGGACAATCGTAATGTTGAGTAATGAATGTAATTTTTTCATCTAATATTGTAATTATGTACCTCATTGTTCCTTTTGAACTATAGTGGATTATTTACAACAGACTTCACAAGGAAATAAATATACTGTGAAACATTAGTCAGAACACTCAACTCCTTAAACAGATGTCTACAAGATGGTCATGGGTGAGCATGACATATTATTTGAACAGCACGTCTTTGGGCAATGAAGACCTTCTTTCTCAAAGATGAGTTACCCCAGAACATTTTTCCATGTGACATTACTGAATGAAAATAAGCAAAATATGTCAAATTACTGATTTCTCTCCCCTCAAAATTTGCTATGACTCTAAGTGCAAATGTGGCTTAACCAAGTTGAGTTATGAGTTCTAAAATGTGTTTTTACAATTTAAATTCTCATCAGTATGTACACCTAAGAATTTTTAAGTTTCCACCTTATGTATTATTTCCTCACCATGTGTTAGATGTATCACTGGTACAGTATCCTTAGAGGGGCAGAACTCAATATGATGTGTCTTTGTGAAATTCAGGGTGAGACCATTTGCAGAAAACCAATCAATGATACTTCTGAGAACTTTGTTCAACATTTCTTCCATTTCTGTATATATACTGTGAGTGATTACAATACTGGTGTCATCTGCAAAAAGAACTAATTCTGCTTGTTGTACGTTAGACAGTAGATCATTTACATATATGAGAAACAGTAGTGGATCTAAGATTGAGCATTGAGGAGCCCCATGCACGATTTTTTTTTTCCCCAGTCTGACTTTTCTTTTGGTTAGATATGACATGATCCATTGGTTGGCTATACCATCAGTCCCATAAAATTTCAAGTTATCTATGAGGATACTATGATTCACACAATCAAATGCCTTGTATAGGTCACAGAAAATACCTGCTGGTGCTATTTTGTTGTTTAATGCTTGTAATTTGTGGTGTGTGAACATCTAAATGGCGTTCTCAGTAGAGCAGCCCTTCTGAAACCTAGACTGTAATTTGCTGAGGATATTATTATTACAAAGGTGAGATACTATTCTTGAATACATCACCTTCTCAAAAATTTTGGAAACTGCTTTCAAAAAGGGAACATGCCTCGGATCACGGAACGGATTTAAAGGAAACCGACCAAGCAATGGAAAAGGATTACGAGATGGTTTACGACTGGGCACCTTAAACGTAAGGACTCTAACTGGGAAGTTAGAAGAAATTGTAGAAATGATGGAAAGGAGGAAATTGGACATCTTGGGACTTGCTGAGACTAGGTGGAGAGGAGTTGGTGAAAAACCACTAAGTAAAGGATGTAAACTGTACTGGATAGGGAATGAGAGGGGAAGAAATGGAGTGGCAATAGTGGTCAGAGAGGGTCTGCAGGAGGAGGTGGAAGGTATCAATGATCAAATGATAAAAGCCAGAGTACTAGTGAAAGGAAAAAGCATTGAAATCATCCAAGCATATGCCCCACAGGTGGGGTGTACAAAAAAGGAGAAGGAGGAATTTGAAGATGACATGCAAAAGCAGCTAAATGGAGGTAATCAGATTATAATAGGGGACCTCAATGCACATGTTGGCACAGACAGGAAAGGATTCGAGGAGATAATGGGATCAGAGGGCTGGGGGAACCGAAATAGAGAAGGAAAATTGTTGCTGGAATTCTGCAAGAGGAATGGGCTGGCGATCGCAAATTCCAGGTACAAGAAGAGAAGTAGCCACAAAATAACTTGGTACAGTGGAGACTGGTCCCAAACTTCAGTAGTAGACTATGTACTAGTGGATAGGCAGATGATGAGCAGCCTCACAGATGTTAAGGTCATTCCGTCTGAGGCCTTAGACAGTGACCATCGGCTGTTGGTAGCCACCCTGAGAGAGAAAAAAGATAGGAGGGCAACAAACATACAGGAGAAAAGGTTGAAGACATGGATGCTGAAAGAGGATGAACGGAGGACCCAGTACCAGACACTGATCAGGAAGAAGCTGCCAAAGGAAGATCAGAGAACAGTGGAAGAAGAATGGGGAGATTTTAAGAGGGCTCTAGTTGAGGCAGCTGAGACTGTGTGCGGAAGAACTAGCACAAAGAGGAGAATTAAGGAAACCCCATGGTGGAACCACATATGTAAAGAGGCAGTACTTCGAAAGAACAAAGCCTTCAGAGAATGGTTCCAGACCCGAACAAAGGAAGCTAGGGTAAAATATAAGGAAAGCAAGAAAGCGGCACAGACCATAGTAAGGGCGGAGAAGAAGAAGTGGATGGAAAAATGGACAAGAATGTTAGAAGAGGACAGTGAAGGGAACAAAAAAGTACTTTACACCATGGTAAGAAATAAGAGGAACGACAGAAGCGAGTGCCTGAGGATCATAGATAATAATGGAAGAGTTGTGGAGGAAATGCATGAGCTCAAAAAGATTTGGCAGGAGTACTTTGAAGATCTGTTGAATGCCGCCAAGCGGGTAACTAACAGCGATGGAGAGCCTAAGGCAGCAGACGATTATAATAGTGGGGAAATTGATGATCTAACTTGGAATGAAGTGGAAGAAGCCATAAAGTGGATGAAAGGGGGCAAGGCACCAGGTTGGGATGAAGTAACAGTGGATATGATACGAGCAGCAGGAGAAGTAGGAACCCAGTGGCTATACAGAGTGCTGAGGGTGGTGTGGAAGGAGAACAGAATTCCTGAGGATTGGAAGAAAGGAATTATAGTCCCGATCTTCAAGAAAGGGGATAAAAGGAGATGTGAGAACTACAGAGGAATTACCCTGCTATGCCACTGTGGAAAACTCTATGAAAAGATCCTGGAGAAGAGAATAAGAAGCAGTATTGAAAGTAGACTGCAAGAGGAGCAGTATGGTTTCAGACCGGGAACATCAACAACGGACGTCATATTTGCGGTAAGGCAACTGCAGGAAAGGCACTATGAGTACGGGAAGGACTTAATCATGGCCTTTTTAGATACTGAGAAGGCGTATGACAGTATCATAGGGACAAGCTCTGGGATGTGCTGAAAGCAAAAGGGATAGATGAAGAGATAACACAAAAAGTCAGAAAAATGTATGAGGGAAGTGAGAGTTGTGTGAAAGTGGGGAGGGAACGTACTGCATGGTTCAAGCTGGAAAATGGGCTGCGACAGGGAAGTGCACTTTCACCTTTATTGTTTATTATTGTTATGGATGAAATCCTACAGCAAGTATCAGATGCGATTGGAGATCATAAAATGAAAGCAGTGCTTTTTGCCGATGACCTGATGTTATGGGGAAATTGCGAGAAGGAGGTGCAAGAGCAGTTAGATGTATGGGAGGCAACGGCAGCACAATATGGAATACATTTCTCTGCAAAGAAAAGTGAAATAATTGTCACAACAAGGAAGAAGAATAGGCCAAATGTGGATATAACTTGTGGAGGGGTAAAACTACAAGTGGTAGAGAACTTCAAGTACCTGGGAAGCATGATTGAAAGTAAGAGGGGAAACGCAATGGAAATAAATGAAAGGTGCAGAAAAGCAGGGCAGTTCTTCAAATGCATTAGGGGGCTTATTTGGAGCAAGGCGGTGCCACAGAAATCCAAGGGAATTATATACCGAACCTACTTTGTCCCCATATTGGCATACGGAAGTGAGACATGGGTAATGCATAAAAGCGACAAAAGTAGAATACAAGCTAGTGAAATGAAGTTCCAGAGGAGCAGGTTGAGTGTAACAAGACGAGACAGATTGCGAAATGTGTATGTGAGGGAAAGACTAAAGGAGGAACCAGTACAGGACAGGATAGAAAAATCAAGACTGCAGTGGTATGGACACATGAAGAGAATGGATGAGGGAAGAATTCCAAAGAGGATGTTTGATCTGCAACTGGAGGGGAAGAGGCCCAGGGGAAGACCAAGAGATAGATGGGTGAAGGGAGTGAAGGAATGTGGTGCGAGAAGAGGAGAGAACTGGACGAAGGTGGAAGAGGGGGAATGGTGGAAAGACAGAACACGATGGAGAGGCTTGTGTTCCCGACAGACCCAGCCAGTGACTGGAAACTGTCCAAGATGATGATGATGATTTCAGCAGTGAAACTGCTTGGTAGTTACTGACACCTCTCTTATCACCTTTCTTTGAGAGGGGTTTAACAATGGCATATTTTAGTCATTCTGGAAAAATGCCTTGAGTTAATGATGCATTATATATTTCAGACAATACCCGATTTATTATATGGGAACAAATCTTTAGTACTCAATTGAAAACACCATTAAAACTAGAAGAGCTTTTATTCTCAAGAGAATTTATGACCCTCTTAATTCCAAATGTAGACATTGGTAGTACATTAATATGACGTATTTTTGTGGAAGTTACTTCTTCAGCAAATTGCTGTGGTCTTTCTATTTAACTGTTGGTTTCTATGCTTTCTGCTATGTTTAAGAAATTATTATTAAATACATTTGCTAACTGAGACTTGTCATTTATAGCACTCCCATTCAATTCAATAGTACTGTTATCCTCTTCTGTGGTTGGTTGTCTTGTCTCTTGCTTCACTGTATTCCATATTGCCCTAACTCTGTTGTCTGACGTACTGATATCTGACATTATGTGCACGTTTTTTGATTTTTTAATAGCCTTTCTTAGTAATTTTGAGTAGTTTTTGTAGTGTGCAACTACTGCATGGTCTCTATTTGTTCTTGCCAAAAGATACATTTCCCTTTTTCTTTCCCAAGATAATTTAATCCCTTTAGTGATCCATGGATTCTTTTTACATGGCTGTTTAATGTCCCTTCTGATTAGCTAATGCAGAAAGCTATTTTTAAATACTGATATGAATTTATCTTGGAATAGATTAAATTCTTTATTGGCATTTGTTCTTTATAAATTTCATCCAAGGTTGTTTCTTGTAAACTACTCTTAAAAACATTTGACCTGTAGTAATTAATCATTCTAACTGACTTCCACGAAGGTGTATCCACACTGTAAGGGACTATGTCATTTGCCCTGACTAACTGTGCATCATGATCTGAGAGAGCATTTGTTACTGGTTAAACAGTTATTTTGTTGCTTTATGCCTCATCAAAGAAAACCTTATGAATTGGGACCTACTGTCTTTGTCCACACGTGCTGGAAAGTTAATTACTGAGAACAAATTGTAGGATCCAAATAAGGTTTCTAGACCACTTTTCCTATTAGAATCCTTTAGGAAATCTACATTGAAGTCACCACAGACCACTAACTGCTTGGTGATGTCTGACAGATAGCACAGTATGAAATCCAGGTTCCTAATAAATAATTCAAAATTTCCCAGTGGCGATCTATATACTGTTACAATGAAAAGTGAACTGTTTTTCAGCATTCACAAGCACACACTTCTATGTGCTGATCAGTGCCAAATCTGCTTGTGTCAATGCTTTTGAACTTGTGTTCTGTCTCAATATATGTAACAACTACTCCTTCACATATATTAGTTCTGCATGAGTAATCTACTAGACTACAATCTTTTATATGTAATTTATCTAACCCTGTGGTTATGTGGTGCTCAGACAGGCACAGAATGTCTATCTTTTCCTCTAAATTTTGCAAATAGGCAAGAAGCTCTTCTACCTTATTACTCAATCCTCTAACTTTTGGTGGAATAAGCTAACCTTACTTTCCCATGTATTATTGTGCGGCTCTTCAGTTATAGTGACTTCTTTCAGAACGGGGTGCCTGAGACTTGATTCTAACTTAAGAAAGCTGCCCCTCTGACACCAGTAACCACTGGGATCTTGCATTATATCCCTGTAATTATGTGGAGGCTGTTCAAACCATGTTGCTTGATGCTGACAAAGAAGGTTGCTTCAAAACACCACTTCATTTCGTAGCGGAATTTTGCTAGGATGTGTGGAGTCATGTTCACTTGTGGTGGACACTGAGTGCACATCAAGAAGCAAAGTGCAAGCAGTCAAATTCCTGTCTGTGTCATGGAAGAGTGTACCAGTAATGGATATGTTGAGAAATGTCAGCTGGAAGACACTGAAAGACATAAATCAGTAAACAGCTTAGTATAGAATGTGCTCTATACATACACACATCAAAAAAAGTTTTGCATCACACCGTTTCCCAGAACTCCTAAAGATAGACATTGACTGTGGACATTGTATCACAGACACAGTCCCTTTGACTGTTCAGAGATGTCACTAAACCCACCCAAAGATGCAAACAACCATGCATGAGCAGCACCTATTAGACGAAGGGGGCCTGACAGCCGATCAGTTCCATTCATTCAACCAGGAAGGAGGTACACACCATGTGTTGTCTGTAGTTCAACCATGCCTAGATGGTCAATATCTCGGTTTGGACGTGTCTACAGTGTTACTTTGTTACAGCAAGGGCTCTCAACAAAGGAAGTGTCCAGGCATCTTGGAGTGAACCATACCAATGTTGTTCAGACATGGAGGAGATACAGAGAGACAGGAACTGCCAATGACATGCCTTGCTCAGGCCACCCAAGGGCTACTACTGCAGTGGATGACCCCTACCTATGGATTATGGCTCGGAGGAATCATGACAGCAACACCACCATGTTGAATAATGCTTTATGTGCAGCCACAGGACTTTGTGTTATGACACAAACCGTGCGCATTAGGTTGCATGATGTACAACTTCACACCCAACATCCATGGCGAGGTCCATCTTTGCAACCGTGACACCATGCAGCACAGATACAGTACAGATGGACCCAACAACATGCTGAATGGACTGCTCAGGATTGGCATCATGAAGAGTGTCACATATGCCTTTAACCAGACAATTGTCAGAGACGTGTTTGGAGGCAACCCGGTCAGGCTGAATGCCTTAGACACACTGTCCAGTGAGTGCAGCCAAGTGGAGGTTCCCTGCTGTTTTGGGGTGGCATTATGTAGGGGTAATGTACGCTGCTAGTGGTCATGGAAGGTGACGTAACAGCTGTACGATTCGTGAACGCCATCCTCTGACCAATAGAGAAATCATATCGGCAGCATATTGGTGAGGCATTCGTCTTAATGGACAACAATTCGCGCCCGTATCATGCACATCTTGTGAATGACTTCCTCCAGGATAATGACATTGCTGACTAGAGATGCCAGCATGTCCTCCGGACATGAACCCTATCAAATATGCCTGGGATGGATTTAAAAGTGCTGTTTATGGACGATGAGACCCACCATCCACTCTGAGGGATCTACGCCAAATTACCGTTGAGGAGTGGGACAATCTGGACCAACACTGACATGATGAACTAGTGGATAGTATACCACGATGAATACAGGCATGGAGCAATGCAAGATGATGTGCTACTGGGTACTAGAAGTGCTGGTGTGTACAGCAATCTGGACCACCACCTCTGAAGGTCTTGCTGTATAGTGGTACAACATGCAATGTGTGGTTTTCATGAACAATAAAAAGGGCAGAAATGATGTTTATGTTGATCTCTGTTCCCATTTACTGTACAGGTTCTGGAACTCTCAGAACTGAAGTGATGCAAACCTTTTTTTTATGTGTGTGTTATAGTGATTTACTGAGTATATATGTGGACATAGAAGTATTGTGAATATTGGAGTCCACTTATTCAAACAGTATATATCTGAGTGGTGTCTGATCTGTCAGACATCTCCGACAGAACAGAAATCACTTGTGATGATGCGGCTGGTACATACATGTAACCATGAAATGTAGGGAGGGTAAGGAAAGGGAAAGAATGGGTAGAGATTGTGAGGGCTTGCCAGACAGGGCACCATAGTTATGTAGTAAGAAAAGTTGAAAATTTGTACCAGACCAGGACTCGACCCAAATTTACCACTTCTCATGAACAGTTGTCTTACCTGCTATAGCCATCAGGATGCAGTATCTGGCTGACTAAATTTCTAACTTATCACATGCTGCAATGTAGTGTCCCTCATCCATTCAGCTCTCTACTCACTGATCCCAATTCATGTAGTAGTTCCAGTGATATTTGTGCATTCACACTGAAACAAATGGCAAGGAACATTTATCCTCTTTTTCAGAAATGTGTGTCTATATATATATATAAAACAGTACAGGCATTGTGGTAATGCAATGATGAAAGCTGAAAATTTGTGTAGCTTCAGGACTAGTGTAGCATTTGTCATGAGAAATTGTCTTAACCACTCACGACATGTCCAACAGAACAGACACAATTTGTGTATATACATTTATGAAAAAGAGGGTAATGGGTCCTCAATGTTTGTTCCAGTGTGTATGCACAAAATCATCAGAACTCCTGCACAAATCAGGATTTGCAAGTAGAGAGTTAAAGGGGCAAGGGATACTGCATTGTAGTGTGGGATAAGTTGGAAATTTGAGTCAGTCATGGACCATGACTGGATGACCTGAGCAGTTAAGACAACTGCTCATGACAAGTGGTAAATCTAGTTTTGAGTCCTGAGTGGACGTGTGACAGAACAGACATGACAGATATATACATTTCTGAAAAAGAAGGTAATGGCTTCTTGATATTTGTTTCTGTGTGAATGTGCAAATATCATTGGAACTCCTGTGGGAATCAGGATTTTTGAGTAGAGAATTCAATGGACAAGGGATATAGCAGTACAGTGTGTGATAAGTCGGAAATTTGAGTCCAGATGCCCAAAGCAGTTAACCATCCACTCATAAGAAGCAGTAAATTTCAGTTTGAGTCCTGGTCTGCAACAAATCTTTGACTTTATTCTTTACATTATCACCCATCCTTTCCCTTACCTTACCCTCCCTACATTGCCTGCTTACATGTATTCAAACAATGCTGTGTAGGTACTCTGGCACCACATTTCACCTTTGTCATAGCCATCAGCAAGATGTGCACTATCCTTGCATTGTTGTTTCTGTTATTTCCATTCAATGTAACATTATTTGTGAATAGGAGTATTATGAACAATGTTATTGTTGTTTTTCCTTACCATCATAAACACTAGCACACAGTAATGTATCAGAAAATATGTGCAGTGAACTATGTATGTCATACTGGTAGGAATACAAACAACTTATTTTTCTTCGATGGATAAATTCGGGTACACAGGTATGGAAAACATAACAAAGGCAGAGGAAACTTGTGATATCTTGGAAAACCTGTTTACTGGTAAGAATAAAATTAAGTGGGTTAATCTCTGGGATGCTCTGTTGGACACCATATTACAAAATTTGGAGACAGTACTCAAAATTACATAATTCATACTCAGGATGTGGCCAAAAAACTGTAGAGAAAGGGCTGGCCGCTGGTGGTCGAGTGGTTCTACGTGCTTCAGTCTGGAACCGCGCTACTGCTGTGGTCACGGGTTCAAATACTGCGTTGGGCATGGATGTGTGTGATGTCCTTAGGTTAGTTAGGTTTAAGTAGTTCTAAGTTCTAGGGGACTGATGACCTGAGATGTTAAGTCCCTATAGTGCTCAGAGCCATTTGAACCATTTTTTTGTAGAGAAAGGACAAATAATGTGATTATTGATTAATTGTACACATTAGGCTCAGAGGTTTATAAACATTTATTTTTCATATTGAATGGGTATAAAGTCCAGTGCAATGGATGAAAATTTCAAATTGGAAAACAGCAAAGAAAAGTTGTGAAATTGAACTATTGAAGAATACCTCAAGTTGGACAAAGGTGGCAGTGATGGTGCTTTATTCCCAAAACATTGTAAGAAATTAAAGCAGGGTTTGCCCAAAGACAAATAGGAAAAGAAGATGAAGAAGTATTCCCGTTGTTTGAGGTATGGTCACCTCAAGTCCAACCATCCCAAGATGCAAGAGTAATCAACCAAAGGAGGGTTCTAAAGGAGGAGACAAGACATTGTTTTGTATACTTGCTGTGTCAGATTTCAAGCAGTTCATTCTAAAATGTACCATTATTTTACTTGGCTAGTTATAGGTAACTGAAATTTGTAGGATCACCAATCACAGTATAAAATATTCATAATTTTCTGTATGTGCCATCATCAAGCAGCTCCAACTGCTCACTACACAAAGACCTGGCATCTGTTCAAAGACTGAAAATTGTGAATTTCGAAAAACTTTGCTTAGTAACTGTGCTTTAGTGGCACTGTCATCAGTGAGATGCCCATTGTCACACAGTGAAGATAGTGATTGTGTATTGCCATGGCGTACTTTACAAATAACCAGAACCTGCTTGGATTTTCATCCAGATTTCAAGACAGACTTTTGTGTAGGAAATTATTAAAAGCATCTAGCATTAAAGTACATACTAAGCTTTGAGCTTCAATAAAACATCGCTGATCTTGGAGATTTTATGGTCTTTTAAATTTGACAGGCTTTTATTGTTGATTCACAACAGTGTTTTGACGTGTGTCCTACAGTTGCCTTGTGGCGGACTTCCTTCCTCCCACACATACTGTATTTACATGAGTATAGGATGACCTAAAACATTAATGTTACACATACACACATGCATACTCAACTTTGCCATTTATTGTTGCCTGTATTTTGATAATACAAGGAGAAATGAACAAAAAGAAACTGTTTACATTTATTTTTATCTTCACTGACTTTTTTCTTAAGTTAGCCTCTAGTCTGTGGTATCACTATTTTAAATCATCATCATCATCCTAACAGTAGAACTGTTCTTCATTGTCACAAATATTTGGCTGTTTCTTCCAAATATATTGCAATTTCTAAGGCTGTAGCTACAATGGGACATGAGAACACAGCTGGTTTTTTTTCTGACTAAATAGTGGACTTCACTTTTATACTGATGTGAGAATATTATGATATCTGTTGCTTCCAAACATATCTGCTCGACTGTCTTTCACTGGCTTTGTAGAACTAGCACCTGACACACCCCTACTGTTCCTATCACACCCCATGATGAAGTGTCGTCAATACTGCAGCACAAAATGCTAAGTGTGCCACTAGCTCCAGTCTAGACTTTTACCATCTCCTGAAGAAATGAGTGCTATCGTTGAGTATTTGTCCCATTTTACGGTAAGTTTGATTCTGAGTACAAATGGATTCAGGCAAACTGCAGCTTAAACATGGTAGATGTTCATAAAAAAGCCAAAGTACACAGTGTATATTCCCATGGTTGGCAGCACAGAAATTTGCTGCCTGTGCTATGCCCTCCCTTGTTACACTTGTGGTAGTTCAACTTCTCAGCCAAGCTGGTGTCACTGATCCCTTTCCAACCATTTTGTAGAGCTGCATCAGCAGCAGTGATACCTGGATGGCAATATCTTCTAGGGTGCATGTCATATGTAACAACAGCAATTGGTGTGTACATAAAAGATTTCCATCTCAAATCAGTACACTTCTCAAACTTTCATTTATCCCACAGTCTATTGACATCTCTCGGTACTATCTCAACAATACGTCTTTAGTCTATCCTTGAAATAAAAATTGCTTTTGGTTTAATGTGATTTTTGTTGATTATGCATTTAATTCTGGATTAATTTTCTTTCTGATTTCATTTGAATGACACCATCTTGTTCTAAACCTGTTAATGTTTCTCCTTGGTATTCTAAAATATGAAGAGTGACCGACTTTCTCATTTGCAGCCCACCTGGTAAATGATTACAGTTTCTCATAACCAAACAAAATATTGACTGAGGTTCATAATAAAGTAATGGATTTTGAGGGACAACATTTTCATCTTTGAACGTTACCTTGACTTGAAAAGCAGCATAAACATATGTATACAATACCCATAGATCTATGAAAACTTTTATTGCAGACTTGTTCACATACAACAAAAGTTTGTAAGTTGATAGAATTTAATGCTATTTCCTTCTGTGTTTCACAAAATTGTCCATTTTAAAGCAGAGCATTAGACAGTTTTAGTGGCTACTCCATAGTTTCCCAACTACTCCTTGCACTAGTGCCCTGAGTCAAATGCCATGTGATTGTTCAAGAAAGTTCAGTACTGTTTTGAGCACTTTGGTGTATCAAGGAGTTTTAAGCCTATTTGAAAACAACTGTTGTTTGCTAAGACCTACCCTTCAGAATTCTTCAAAATAAAGTTGTGCGAAACCTCAATGACTAAAGCTTCATCAGTATATGTAAGATGACCCCTATAATCATCCATTAAACAATGTTAAAATGTTGACCTCAGCAGCAGTAGTTTTATTTATGAATATAAGATGACCCCATATTTTTCAAATGATGAATTTGGGAAAAATCCTCATCTTGTAATTGGGTAAACACACTTTGCATTCACCTTTGAAGATGCATCTCTCAACTGTTTTGCCTCTGCACAGAGGGCTGCCAACTTCTTCTTGGTTGCTGTTTACATGTTGCCTCTATGGTTTATTGTGGCACTCACCATCCAACATCTCAGTCTAATATCTGCTGCCAGTGCTTTCCACATGCTCCCACCCCATTTTTGGTATTTCACTGATAGCCACAGAGTTCCCAGATCCTCTATGGTTTCATGCACAAGCACTATATCAAACATTACTGTGGATGGAATTAATTTCTTGCACCAGATGTTACCTAGACCTGTTGCACTTGAGCACGTAGGTAAACTTACCTTCTGCAAAGTCAGTGTACATAGCACTAAGGTCACACTCTCTTCTACTCCCTGAAGCTGGTTAATGTTTATAAGTAAATAGCTTCATTAAATCTTTGCATAATATTGAGAAAGCAAAAGTGGAGAATTGAGAAATGAGTTGGGCTATCAAAGTGATAAATCTGGCATACCACATTAATGTAGAAATTTAAAGTTACATATACCTCAAAAGTTCTAAGAAAATGCCATTTAAAGTTAAAATTCAGCAAATTAGATGTCAAAGAAGTATAAATGCGATTCCATTTAGAGTTCAAATTCACAACTCTTACACAAAATCCATGAAAAAGTCACCCAAAGATTTCAGTCCCTTTCAGCCATGACTGACATGTTGGTCATCAAACTATATGGCCATCCTCAGGCAACTCTCAAAGCCGATATGGCCACTGCCCTTAAACGGACATGGTCTGTCATAGCAAAATTATCGAATTTACATATAACTTCTTGCCACTATCCATATTACACACAATTTAAGACTAGAATTACACTAGTTTTCCTGCTGTGCCATTAGCTGTCTGCTGGGATCTTTGGTTTTCGTGTTATTTACATTTTAATCAGTGAGATCTTCAACTTACCCCTATTTGCTATTATTTATTATTGAACATAATGAAATGTACATCACTGCTGACAGTAGTATGTTGTCTCATAAAGCCACCACATTAATGATGTGATATTTATTTTGCATTGGAAATACATTTTTTTAAATCTCACAGTTAACATACTGGCTCATAATTCAAGATCTATTGCATTACTAAAAACTCTGTATTTTTATTTTGACACTGCTATTCAAGTGCTACCTACGGATGCTTGGTTATAGAAAATTGCTTAGGAGATTTAGAAGAACAATTTTTCTGTCAAATTACTTAAAACATTTTGTAGTTCCTTATGTCAATAAATAGTTTCACACCTTACATATTCAGTAACTTAAGTACTATTCTGTCTTCTGACTGGACATTTAGATGCCTTTTATCATATTATTTTTATCTCTCATTTGATGTAATTGCTTGTTTTCTTATTATATTTGTTTGTATGGTATGTATTTTGTGGTCTTGAAATGGTTGTTTTAAGCTCTGGGTCTTCACCATGGGGAACCTCACCACATAGGTATTCAGCAATGGCCTCAATGTTTGTCACTGCAGTAATTCTCCAGGCTACCTGCTCCCCTTCTATTAGCTGCCTTATTTTGTGGATTCTTTTTCACCAGTTTGGGAGGGTGAAGTGTAATCTTTTAGCTGGCAAACTAGTTCCACAGTAACAGTTTGCGATGGATGCTCACCTGTGTCAGGCCTCACTCATACTGCATCTCTTGTCAAATAGATGCATGTTTAGCCACACCTGTCTGTAATATCTTATAACTGTTTCGTGAGTGAAGATTTACTTTGTAAGACACAAGAATACTGATATTAGAGGCCTGATGTTTTTATAATATTCTTGTAAAATTGAAAGAGAAGTCAAGAGGTATACAGGAGAATGAGCTGAGAGCTAACTCTACAAAAAAATGATGATTAAAAACAATATTTGAAAACCTGACATATTTCATGCCTTCCACTCAGTTTCATCACTTATGTACTTCCATTCAATTTTTCCTTTATATACATCTTTTTACATTATATAATTTCACCAGTTTCCAAATTGCATTATTCATTAGAAGTTCAGATCAGATCTCCCTTTTATACTCTTTTGTTACACCCTTGTCATACAGCATCTGATAAAATTTTCTTTGACCCACAAATTATTATCCTCTTTTGTATTGTATATAATGGTTTCAAAAATCTGTCTTCACTTATATTTGCTGTGGCTGCTAGTTGCATAAAAGAACATTTGAGTGTAGCAATTTAGAGAAGTTTACGATGTACATCTGTGAAACCTGCATATGTTCTCAGTAACTTTATGTTATATGGCACTCTCTTGTTCTCACTGACTGATAAGTTACACTAAAATATTATATACTACCTGTGGCAGTTAATGGACATAAATTGTGTCAACTGACCAATTTGATTCATTCTTTGTTAACCACTTTTATCTTAGACAATCATCAATATCGTTTTGATTTATAATAAATTTTTACATCCAAATATATCACAAAATATCTAGCAGTTTGACATTTCCTTCTTTTGCTCGTTCCTTTATTCTTTCATTGTTTCAGTGAAGTCTCTTATATCATTTATCTGAATTAATTTACATGTCTTATTGTATGAAAAGGTAAGTGTCCTGTGTGGTCTCAAACTGCAGTTAACCTTTCACTGAGGATCCTTGTATTTACCACAGCGTCGGGCAGCAAGTAACTGTTATGCAATGGTAACTGTTTTCTTTATGTGCCACTTATTAAGTTAGTATTTATAATGGTGGCTTAGCTGCAGTGCATAGGATATGGTAAAAATTTGAAAAATATGTCACACATTGAATGTGACACATTTCAGCTCATACTGTTTCGCTTTTAGTGATCATTATGTTATTGGTTACACTACACAGCAACAGATTGCAGTCTGCATGGGATCACAAATTATGACTTTTTATAGATTTTTCTTTGCATACAACTTATCTGACTGTTTGTTAACTTCATTTTCACAACTTTAAGGAACTGCCATATATTAAATGGTATTCTGAAATAGAAGAGCGGAAATTACTGTTCCATAATTTTTGGTATTGCAGAGGTTGAAAATACCGCTTCCATTGTAAGCTTTTATTATTATTATTATTTTCCAATACTTATCTCATGACCAGTTTTGGGCTAATACATGTCCATCATTAGGTGTGATAATTTTGTGTTGTGATCCAGAGTGCCATGATGTAGAGTATAGGAGGCAGTGTACCACCAGTGAGCACAGAGGACACTTGATGATGGGCATGTAATAGCCCAAAACCAGTCATACTTTTAAGAATTGGGAGAAAAAAGAACTTACAACTGAAGCAGTATTCTCAGTCTCGACTGTAATGCACAATTGGGAATATTTCTCCAGCTGGTTTGTTTGTATTTCTGGCATTGTTATTTTGCAGGTTGTGTGCCATGTGAGGAAGTCTAAACTATTAAAGGACACAAAATCGTATATCATAATTCTAGTTACACTGACAGTTCTTCTCTGTTTTATTTTTGCTTACATTCTCAGAACACATAATTGATAACAATGAAGACAACATTAGAACTGTCAGAGAAAGTATACCAACAGGTGAAAATACAACTGAAATGCATAAGAAAATCCTTCAGTGAGCTTTGTTATCAGATGATGTGTTTACTGATACATACAGAGCCTACCAAAAATACTTGAAGCAGCATTATGGATTTCCAGGAATGAAACCAGATGACAACACAGCTGAAGAGACTACAGAGGAGATGTAAAATTGAATAACTCAGAACAAGAAATAAGGTCTGGGATAAAGGGTGTGACAGAGAGGAACTATAAGAAATATCACCATAAAAGTCTAGGATTAGGTAGTATTTGTAATTTGACTAATATTATCTTTTCAAATTTGTAATAAAATTTTGATGTAACTGATAAATAAAAAAAATATTTCCTATTTTTTATTTTATTTTATTTTTTCCCTGTATCTGTCACAGTTGCAATAATGGTCATTTCTCTGTGGCAATTAGCATTTTCAATTCATAGTCCAAAACAAGTCACCACAAAGAAATGACTATTATTGCTGCTATGATGGAATTAGGGAAAAATACAAATATTTCATACCAATGTTGCTGGTCCTATGCTCTATTACAAATTAAAAACTTACACCTTCAGTAAAAAGTATTTTGCATTCTGAGATCAATGTCTAAACACAGCAAACCTGAAAATCCTAGCATACTCAAATCTAATTCAGAAAATCTGAACATGTTAACTGTGCAGCAAATTATGAAGAATTTTAAGTGATTTGACACTTCAGAGAGAGCAACATAAATAAACAGTAATGATGCTAGGGTCATCAAATAGAAGACAATAGTAGCATTTATGGGGATGTGGAGTACAGAAACAAGGATACATGAAGAGATGTTATTTAAGAAACAAAAATGAGGCAGAAGGACATAAAAGTAACCAAAATTAGAAAACATGAAATGAAAAAGAAGAAATTAAAATGGAATAAAGGAGATTTTGAATCGTGAAACTGTAGTCAAGAATTGTAACTGTACAACGGCATTACTACCTATGGAGGCAGACCAGTTTAAGAGACTGGCTTCTGCTTTACTCACATATTCAGTTCAGACAATTCTAGCAGGCAAGGATTCATAAGTTTTTGTGCTTATTCTTGTACTGGTTAGTTTGTATGAAAATTTTTATTTTCACATATTCAACCATGTTTGAAGTGTTAAAAAGATTCATCACATTGCCAAACTGGAAAAGTAATGGAATATCCATCTTTTATTTGTATTTCCTATGTCACTGGTAACATACATATAACTCATGAATTGATTATGTAGCAGCTTGTGTTCAGAACCAGTTATTTTGATACACATGCATCAGATCCTTGGAGGTACATTTTATGCATGAACAGGACAGAATACAATCTTCTTTGTTGAGTGACATGACAAATATTGGCGACATTTCAATGAATACAGTTGTATGGGCACATAGGTATATATGAAAAGAACACATACACTTCTTCCACACTATGATAACATTTGTGTTTTAAATACTTTTCACTGTATGCCTGTATAGCTTTTAGTTGGTAGTACTGGTACTTAGACCATATTTTATTGCTAAGTTTTATTGCCATAAAAATGTACTATTTTCAAGCAATCTATTTCTGTAGCAGGGCAGCATGTACCAGCAGTCTGAAAAAGACGTTGTATCACAAACAAATGCAAAAAAATTTTGTTTGAAATTTTTTCCACAAAGAAGAGTGTTTTGTATACAAACCGACAAGGAACCACCATCAAGTAAAGGCTTTCATTCGAATAATGGTTTGCATAACTGCCTGTTTCTTGTTCCTGTCACAACTCTGACTTTTTTATCCTTTCTCATAGCTTTAATACTCTGACGAGGTCTGCTTTTTAAATCCTACAAAAAATTATGTCATATCAAGCAACTGATATAAAATGTGGGCAATAAACAATTATCTTAAAATTGTGAGCTGACCATTAACATAATATGTAGGAGAGCAATGTCAGGTACAATTTATTTCTATTGACATTCTAATCACTATTCGACAACCATGATTGGTCACGGATTTCATATTATTTGATAACACTGATTTTATGTCGCCTTGTAAGCATTTTATGCCGCCTTGTAAGCACTGTAAATATTTTTATACCAGTTACAATTTTCTTTTTGCATAAACAAAACATTTTAATGCCTTCACTAAAAACTGTAAACATCATTTTACATCAGTGGAGAAGAAGCTCACATCCAGGTGATTAATCATAGTTATTGTTTCCATTGGGGGCATTATTGGTTTGTGTAATGGTTTTTGTGATGAGCTCCGAATAAACATCTTCTGATGTGAAACACTGGAAAATCAAGGATGGAACATGACACTACTATGAAAAGGATAGTTGTAACTCACCATATAGCAGAGATGTTGAGTCGCATGTTGTCAGGAAGCGAGCTTTCAGCTAACAAGGCCTTTGTTGAAAATAGACAAAACACACACACACACACACACGCACACACAAATGCAACTCACACATACATGACAGTCTCTGGCTCCAGCTGCCAGAGACTGTGGTTATGTGTGTGTGAGTCGCATTTGCTTGAGTGTGTGTGTGTGTGTGTGTGTGTGTGTGTGTGTTGTGTGTAACAGTCTTTTTGTTGTGCCTACCTGCGATGCAGCATTTCTGCTATATGGTGAGTAGTAACTGTCCTTTTCATAATACTGTTGTCTTCTGATATGAGTTAGTACCATATACCTCCAGAAATTCAATAATGGACCATGTGTAGCATGTCTGCTCATTTGAAACTAATGAAGTCTGATATGGAGCATAATAAGGGCATCAAAAAGATAATGACTATAGTTAGATTCTTCAAAACTTAATGAACATTTAGCATAGCATATAATTTTTCATAACATTATAAAATTCATTAATAGTGCTATTTTATTTGCCTGCCTTATAAAATATGTAAAGGAAACTAGTCAAGAGCTGCTGGTAAGTTCAGAGGACAATATGTAACTGTTTCCAGTTCCTTTCACCTTGGGCCCATGGAACATTATTAACTCTGGTATTGTATGGAATTACTTCCTCGCATCAAATTTTATGATGTAATTTCTGTATTACAATACAGACACACAAATGTAGAGTTAAACAAATGGTTATTACACTGGAGTATGTGAAGAAAGGAGGGCTTTGTTGCCCAAGGACATTATTACACATCATTTCATAATATTCTTGTGTTTTATAAATATTATTAATATGAGGATAATGTTCACGCTGGAGTAAGCCATGTGAGATACAAGTATGTGACTGAAAATATGTCAATAGTGTAGCTCTTGTTCGTAACTACATCTCTTATATTCCAGATGGCATAGCAGCTCTGTCAGATGTTTTAGCACAGAAGGTTGACATAGTCTGCCCCATTAAGCCCATGGTCAATAGGGTTCACTAATAATATTACTGATTTTATTTATATACCATGAGACTGACCTAATGGAAACTGTCAACGTTTTTTATGGGTTAAAAAGATAGTCTGCTCACTGCAAAACAGTTCCATGCAGAGCCAAGTGATGTCTTCATTGTTTTACGAGGAGAATTCATGTTCTCTTGTGAAGTTGATGGCATTATATTGTAAAGATCCTCCCTTTATTAATTATATTGGAATTATTAAAAGTTGATGACAGTGCAAGTGCACTTTGGTAGCAATGTTTGTTAACATAGTTCAAGAGAGGAAACCTCACACATATTGTTAATTATTTACTTAACTTGCAAATGGCATCAGTGTACAGGGTCTTCATAACCACATGGTATAAATATAATTCAGTAGGCCCTGGGACTCATAAATCACAAGCTTGAAGTATAACTATCAGTTTGCATTATCTCACATTTTATTACCATGTAACATTATTCAATCCACAGTAACAAACACTGTCCAAAATCACAAAGAAAATATGCTCAGTATGGACATAAAAGATAAGAAGAGATCTATTGTCTTTCTAACCGCAGAAATCAATGCCTTCACATCATGTTCACACTCTCAGATTCAAAATGAGTCTGAAGCATCTGGCCCCATACAAGCACAGTATATACCTTTCAGATTGTTCTGGGAGCTTCCAGAAAGTTCTGTTGACCAAATTACTATGTAAGTAACTTTCATTTTAAGTTTTATAAGATTTTGAATTTACAGCTTCTGTTTACCAAATGTAAATTGTAGTTTTTTTATGAAAATAGCTGGGAATAACAGTAGTGTAAAGTTAGAGTAAATATTACTAAAGTTACGTTAAGTTGATACCTTAAACAGATATAAATTGTAAATCAGTAAAAATATGTAGGCATTTGTCTCTAACAATATCAAAATGACTTTGCAAAATAAGAATAAGTGACAATGTTCTGTTTTATAGTCTTTTACTGTAATTTATTGGAAAAAGGATTTTTGCTGTATAACATCATGGCATAAGTAACTATCAATTTACAAAAGGAAAAATAAAAACCAGGAAAAGTTTCACCCAAGTACTAGAAAACTTTATCAATCTCCAAAATCATGAATGAACTGCTTTAAAATTAAAAATAAGTATAAATACAGCCAAAAACCAGGTAGCATCATAAAGGGGAGGGGCTGGGGTGGCTGGGGGAGAAATTCCTCCAGGGCTTGATGTTTTACAGTGCTGGTATCTTCAACATCACAGATGAGTGCTGAGTAACGGAATAAGTCACAGACACACTCAAAAGGAAGATTATAAGAACAGTAAATTGCATTAAATTCAGTACCATACTAATTTCTACTAGAAAATGAGTATTCATGAACGAGATACATTTTCTTTTGATCCTATAACTAAAAGGATAGAATTACTACTACTACAAAATTTTATGATTCATAACTGATTATTTCACTGATATTCAGTCTACTCTACATATAGCATGTTCCACCATACCAGTCAGGTTTTATCCGTCATCACCTGAGACCATCAATATCTGCATAGCACATTTATGGAACTGCAGAATACTGTGTGCCACACTGGTTTCTGTGTCATGGGTCCCCAGTAAATATCCGTGTTGATGTATGAGCACAGTTGTCAACTTTGGAGAATATTATAAACCAGCAACAGAACTCCTTGGATGACCAGCATGCCTACGTAATTTAACACACTATGCTTTTCTTTACTTGGAGAAATGCCAAAAGCTTTAAGCATGTTACTCCTGTGGTCACCATAGTTTAGGTGACTGCAGAAATAACTGATGTAATCATGACATGAATGAGAATGCTGCTATGCTCAGCAGAGCAGAATGGCCATTTCTGCTAAGGTGCCTTGCATGTAGCAAAGTAATGAGATTCAGATAAAATCATGTTGCAGTTTACCGAAACATTTCTTGAATAATTTGTGCACATTTCCTGTTATTCCCCCTTGAAATCTTATTGGCCTCTTATGCACTTAACTCATGAACAACTGATAATAAACAATATGTTCATCATCATAAAATAATGCTTTGTGTGGCAGTTAAAAGACTGTCATTTGATACTGAAGAACTGTGATACATTTGCAGAAGGGAACTGTGAAGATGCATAACAACTGCTTCATTGTGTGATTTGGTTTACGTTAATTTATTAGCGTTCTCTTTTCTCGTACTCTATCTATACTGTCTTTGTGTTTCTTTTCCGATCTGAGATACAAAAGTTACACAAGTGTTTCATGTTCACCTATCTATTATGCTTGCATCTAATTCCTAGCTCAAGACCTTTCTTTTTATATAAAACCGTCTGGAGGCTACTGATCACAAATGCTCATGGGTTTTGTAGTTAATATTACCAGCATGGCAGAAGAAAAGTTAGAGATTAATCTCCATTTACTACAGCCTTGGTGATGTGTCCTGTGCTGTGATTTACTGACAGGGTCACATGTCTCGTACTGACTGGCTGATGGAAGCAAACCAAGCAACTGCCATGTTGACTTAGTGTTTGCAAGGCTAAAATGTCATATTTGGTGGTTTTCTTGCTTACGTTTGTGTATTATGAAAATATGCAATTTCATCGAAACATTACATTAAAGATCTCTCAAAACACATAATTTTAGTACAATTTTTTGTGATAAAGTGTTAACAAACGTAACATCGACATATGAAACTGTTACTACCTTAAGCTCTGCCTACTGCAAGTGTTACTGTAAGTAGTGCAAATGCTGTGGGATCTTGTTTAGCAGTCACCAGTTAAAACTGAATCAAGCAACAGTACCACTTATAGCACTTTTCAAGTGGCACTTTTCAAATGCATCAGAGTGTACCACTGGTAGACAAGAAAATAAATTTAAAAATACACACACAAAATATTTATTGCTTACATTCTTAACAAAAGCACGTAATGAAACCATTGAGCTCAAGAACATTTATTTTTAAACATCTGTTTGTGTTGAAAATGTTGCATGACATGGCATCCACTGCTTGTCAAAAATTTAATTCTAGAATTTGTTCTGACAGTATGACTTTCACCCTGGCAGTTCATTAAATTTAGTGCCCCATCTAGGTATTAATCCGATATACAAGTTAGGCACTTTGATAATTGTAGCACCAACAGCTCTGGCCATGGCCCCGGAACAAGACCTAGACTGAATTTATATTTTGTTTTATCAAAGAAAGAATGGACAAAAAGATCAGTACAGTAATAAGGTATTACAATAAATTATCAACAAAAAATGAACGAAATTACTAAAGTTGACTTTTAGGCTGTTACAAGGAACCTGTTAAGCAACACATTCAGTAAAGTGAAGAATTACTTAGATGATACATTGCTGTTGTCTATTAAAAAATTAACCTAAGTATGTGCATTTTAGACAGACACATTCACACTTTATACAAATCTGTTGAATCAGTATCAATACCACCTTATCCTCTCTCTGAGCTCAACGCCTCACACATTATGGAGGGATTTTGATCAGTTTTTCAGGCAGGCAAATGGGAAATTGCAGAAATAAAATGGAAGCTAAATACTGTCAACATTGTCATGATGCCAGTTGACAGTGTGCATACAGAGTGTGCTAAATGAATAAACAGAGCAGCACTAGACTTTTCATTTAGAAATAATTTATTTTCAATAAGGTACAAATGATGTATGGATGACAGGTGGAGGCTTTAATCAATGTCTGATCATCCTGATTTAATTTTTCTACAATTCCTTCAGTTGCTTCAAAGAAATGTTTGGATATATCCTACTAGAAGGCCTGCCCATTTAGGGTCATACTAACCCTGAAAGTAGTGGAATATCCACGAAAAAGAATTATGTATTTTTGTGATCTTAAATTGTAACAAGATAACATGTCCAATAGTCTAATATATTACAGTAATGTAACTACGTCAAGTTACAGCAGATTTATATGGACTGTGTTCAGACAGACTCTTATGAGACGTATGTTTGTTCTACATTTCCTTGGGTAATAGTAGAGGAAAACGTATCTTTGATCCCTTGATGTACACTTTATCCTTCTGTAAATATAACTGCAATAGCTGAAACCCATAGAGAATAAACATACCATTGTAGAGCTGATGGCACAAACATGCTTTTGTTCCAAATATTTAACAGCAGTAGACAATCACTTATAAAATGTGTTGTAAATGTTCCTTCCAAAATGAGCTGGTTGTAGTTTAGTTTGGTGCACAAAAGTTAATGACAAATGTAACATCAGCATATAAAACTGGTTCCACTTTTTGACTGAAGGATGATTAGAAGTACTGCTACTACAATTACTACTACTACTACTACAACAACTATTACTACATGTATGTTATACTACAGAGGGGTGTGACTAGGCTAGGCATCAAGGGTGCCTAATGACATGAGGCTTCTGTCACCAAAAAACGAGTGGTAAATTAAAAAACGAAAGGAAAACTAGAAAATCAGAAAACAGATACATATCTAGGTATGTTAGTAAGTATCTATGCAGGCTAAATGAATTTTGGTTTATTAAGACTGTGCCAATAGCTCATAGCCAATTGACTTCCACAGTATTGGTGGGGGGGGGGAGGGGGGGGGGGGAGAAGTAGAGACCTGTGTGCATGAGTGGAAAAAAATGACACAGATAAAGTCTTTGAGAAAGTGTTGCTAGGTATTTATTTGACATGAAACAGAAGTAATTTAATTCATTGGTTACTAGCTCTTTCCAATATACTTGCTGCATTTTCAACATATTCTGTCCCTATGGACTGTTCCTGCTGCACTTGTAGCAGTGCCAACACTAGTTTTTATACACAGTGCAAATCCTGCCACTCACATTGTTACATCCACAGGTAATGTTTAATCTTAAAATTGTACTGCTACAGATTGCACTGTGTAAACACTAAACAGCAATGAAGCTGGCCCGGTTAGCCATGCGGTCTGAAACACTGCTTTTGTGGTGGGAAGGCATGTCGGTCCCTGGCACAAATCCACCTGGTGGATTAGTCTCAAGGCTCGGTGTGTCAACCAGTCTGTGGATTGGTTTTTAAGATGATTTTCCATCTGCCTCAGCAAATGCAGACTGGTTCCCCTTATTCCGCCTCAGTTACACTATGTCGGCAATTGCTGCACAAACACTGTCTCCATATACGCGTACACCATAATTACTCTACCTTGCAAACTTTTGGGGTTACACTTGTCTGGTGTGAGATGTTCCCGGGAGGTTCACTAGGGGCAAACTGCACAATAATCCTGGATTCGGTGTGGGGTGACAGTGGGGTGAGTGGACTGCTGTAGCCTATTGTGGGGTTGTGAACAACTGAGAGCTATGGCAGGGACGAAGCCTCTCCATCGTTTCTAGGTTCCCGGTTCTATACAATATAATACAATACAAACCAGAAATGAAAATAACAATGTACTTTTGCTGAATTTAAGAGAAACAATTTCAATTAAATTCCACATGCTAATGGGAAGTATATATTAAAGTAAGTCTTGTTCAAACCATGGACCTACTATGATTTCAGATCCTCTATAGTTCATATACTACACATTTAGGAGAGTGTGTGTAATGCAGTAGGTTTTCTGGGCATGGTAAACCCAATGTCATTGACTAGATTCATGCGCTATGTATTTCAGCTCCAATTCCTACAATCCTGACATGTCAAAATTACGACAACAATAATGGGAAAAAGTAGTGAAATGTAAATAGATTTAGCTAGTGTGTTTGTGAGCATTATATAATTTGTTATGATCATTTATCACACAAAATTTGACAGTATAATGATCAGGACCAGCAGTATTCCTACGTGCTTGTTTTAAGTTGATATAACTGACTCTGCTGGTGGTTTGTCTGATCTGATCATTGGTGTGAGTGATTGAGATGAAATGGTGAACCAGTGAATCCTACTGATATTTTGAGGCTTCTGTTGATTTTATGCCCTCTAAACTGTATGGTCAAAGTTCAAATGTTATATTAGTAATTAATTAAACAAACATGGGAAGAGGTTCTGCCTTCTTTTTTCAATTACAGTTATTTCCTCAATTCCTTCACCAAAAATGTTCCAGCGCATCTGTGCAGTTTGACATATATTTAAATATATATTATCAGAGTGACTTTAGAAACCTAACTAAACCCTTCTATTGTTACAAATGTAATTTTTAAAGTTATTTACTACAGTATACAGTTTGTAGCACATCCATTAATTTTTGCTGGGCAGTCTGGCAACTGCAAAAACATAACTGTTTAAGAAGTTTGGCGGAAATGACTGAAAATCATGTACAATAAAAATATTTAAAATTTGTCAAGCAATTAAGAAGTGGTCCCATGGATTGTCTTGAAAAGCTCAAAGCTTTGTCTCATCTGTGGAGGACATCTTAAGGATTATGATTCAGGTTTACATCTGATTTATACCACTAATCGGAAATGTATAAGGTTAATATTTGCTGCCACACAACTCGGTGCAGAGACCTGAAGTTATCGGTAGCCAGTGCATGAAGTCCTATACTGTGTAGGTAGAACAGTAAGTTTATGATTACTTACGCTGGTAGTAACGTAGAGTTAGGCGCAGTGAAATAGATGGTTCAGGAAGTAAATAACAGCCTAGTTCATGAAGTGAATGGATAAAAAGAACAAGTTCAGGGCGCAGTAAAGTCGTCTATACAATCCAGGGAGCAATTCAAACCACAAACATAAATGAGACAAGGTCCAGACTCTACTGAATATTCAATGGCGCGTGAATAAAGGCTTCAGTGATGAGCAATAGACTCGCAGCACTTCATAGCACACTCTCATCAGGGGGTGGTGCGAAGTGATGTATTTACAGCAGCTGTAATGCCTCATGTGTGCACAAGCTGTAACCATCATATATAGCCTGAGTGTCTCTGACGTATTGCCCCTATTGATTATTTGGGCTAGGCTGGGAATCTGAATCACTGTCAGATACCAAGAAATTGGATTTCTTGATTGGCTGATGCTCATGACAGTGGTCTCCCACGCAAACCAATCTGCATCGCTGTTGCTTTTTGAAACACATCTATCTGAATCAAGTCAGTCTTTCCTGATATCTTGTCTGTTACATGTGTACGCCTACAGTGTGGAATTCCGACCAGATCACGGATCATGGACTTGAATTCTGGGTAGTCCAGAAAACTTACTGGATTTCCTATTTCTTCTATTTTAATTTACACATACCCAGCGTTCCTAAAGACAACCACTACTACTAACACTGTTACTAGTTGTCAGATGACAATAATGATGACTACCACTATTACTACTACTACTGCCAATAGCAGTACAACTATATAATAGTGACTCACACACTTTTATTTACAAACGAACTGGGTGATTGGAGGGTTTCTTACTTGTAAAGCAAGGCTAACTCGATGATCATTCTTCTTTCCCATTTGTTCAATGACATCATCATACTACATGTCTTGGCTTTCAACTACGCTATGTGATCCAAAGTATCCGGACACCTGGCTGTTACACACTTACAAGTTCATAGCAACCTCCATCGGTAATGCTGGAATTCGATATGGTGTTGGCCCACCCTTAGCCTTGATGACAGCTTCCATTCTCACAGGCCTATGTTCAGTCAGGTGCTGGAAGGTTTCTTGGGGAATGGCAGCCCATTCTTCATGGAGTGCTGCACTGAGGAGAGGTATCGATGTCACCTGGTGAAGTCTGGCACATAGTCGGCATTCCAAAACATCCCAAAGGTATTCGATATGAGTCAGGTCAGGACTCTGTGCAGGCCAGTCCATTACAGGGATGTTATTGTCATATAACAACTCCCCACATGCCATGCATTGTGAACAGGTTCTCGATCGTGTTGAAAGATACAGTCGCCTGCCCAAATTGCTCTTACACAGTGTGATGCAAGAAGGTACTTAAAACATCAATGTAGGCCTGTGCTGTGATAGTGCCACGCAAAACAACAAGGGGTGCAAGCCACCTCCATGTAAAACATGACCACGCCATAACACTATCATCTTCGAATTTTACTGTTGGCACTACGCACGCTGGCAGATGATGCTCACTGGGCATTCGCCATAAACACACCCTGCCACTGGATCACCACATTATGTACTGATTCGTCACTCCACACAACGTTTGTACACTGTTCAATCATCCAACATTTACTCTCCTTACACCAAGCGAGGTGTCATTTGGCATTTACCGGCATGATGTGTGACTTACGAGCAGCCGTTCAACCATGAAATCCAAGTGTTCTCAGTTGCCGCCTAGTTGTCATAGTACTTGCAGTGGATCCTGAAGCAGTTTGGAATTCCTGTGTGATGGTCTGGATAGATGTCTGCCTATTACACATTACGACCCTCTTCAATAGTTGATGGTCTCTGTCAGTCAACAGACGAGATCAGTATGCAAGCTTTTGTGCGGTATGTGTCCCTTCACGTTTCCGCTTCACTATCACATTGGAAACAGTGGAGCTAGAGATGTTTAAGAGTGTGGAAATTTCACTTACCGGCGTATAACACAAGTGACACTTAATCACCTGACCACGTTCGAAGTTCATGAGTTCCACAGAGCACCACATATGCTCTCGCTTAGTGTCTAATGACTACTGAGGTTGCTGATATGGAGTACCTGGCAGTAGTAGGCTGTACAATGCACCTAATATGAAAAACGTATGTTTTGTGGGGTGTCCGGATACTTTTGATCACATAGCGTATTCTCAGTACAGGTTTTTCAACTGAGGACCAAGGAAGAGCTGATAAGCGATCCTGGGCCATCCTGTTCCTCAGATACGTTTTTGTGTATTTAAGAAAAGAAAAAGTCCTTACAGTTGAATAACTTGTGGAAGGAATGGTATGTAGTTCTATTCAACTAGCTGACGAATTTTGCAGGTGTTCATATAATTGAGATCGCTAACACAATCTGTGATACTGAGTGTGGGTACAAACTGCTGCAGCTATGAGACCCAAAGAAACCACTTCTTTGGGAATCCCTAGTGGAGTCTCGAGCTGGGCTTGCTGATTGGCTAAGGCTCATTATGTCATCTCCCACATGAGCCAAACCAGATCACGGCTAGTTTATGAAACACAGCTATTCTTTGAACAAAGCCATTCTTTCCTGATACCTCATGGGTTGTGGGTGTATAATAACGGATTTTAATAAGTGTTTTGTGTGTGATAAAGCGTTTTAGCTAAGCAATCTTTAAATGCACACATTAGAAAAAAGCAGGGTAAAGAGCCAAATACAGAAGGTATGGTTAAGTGCCCCCATGATGACTGCAGTTTCCTATTCAATGTACTGCGTAGTATGAGAGCACATATGCGCAGAAAGCACATGGCTGTAACGGAGAAAGGAAAGTTTGTGTTCCAGTCAGTGGATGGTAAGTAACTTCGTATAATAATTAGTTTCTGATTTTCAAGAAAAGTAAAGTTTCTTGTAAAACTATACAGTTTTGTTCTTTGTGCCTGCAGTATTCAGATAGAATGTTACACTGCAAAATTTCTTTGAGTGCACTGTTTGTGTTAATGGCCAATTCTCAGAACAATCGGCTTCAACACTGAAATTGCAAATCATCATAATCCAAGAAGGTTAATGCAAACTTTTTGTTCGGTAGAAATTGTGTAGTAACTGTATTCTAATTTTAGTACTACTCAAATATTTGCTTTCAGGAAAATGTTCAGTATCAAATTAGTACCAAGGTCAGG
The DNA here is from genome assembly GCF_023864345.2 of Schistocerca serialis cubense. Taxonomy (NCBI): domain Eukaryota; kingdom Metazoa; phylum Arthropoda; class Insecta; order Orthoptera; family Acrididae; genus Schistocerca; species Schistocerca serialis. The sequence goes on from NC_064640.1 coordinate 532,856,903, forward strand.
ATTGGAACCTGGGTCTCGTGCTCACTGGTCAGATGCCCTAACCAGTACGCCACTCTGTCACAACAGCTTTGCACAACTTCGTGGACTACTCAAGCATGGCTCCCTCCCCAATCCCAAATCAAATAGGACTATATGGTTCCAGAGCCCTTTCTTAAGTCTCAAACATCTGAGATATGTGTTTTTTTTTGTTTTTTTTTTTTTTTTTTTTGCTTTTATAAGAGGTGGAGCCCCTCCACGCCCACACCGGCATGATGGCCAACACAAAAGGTCTACTGCCATCTCTGCATAAGTGAGGTGTCGCAGGATGTGGATACTGCGATGTTTGCGTACGTCTGGTTAGGATTAACCATTAATACGCGCTCATCTGGAGATAGATTGGTCGAAATCTGACGAAGGGTAGCGGTTTGAAGGGCAGAGGAAAAAAAGTGCTGAGGCAAGGGCCAAGGGGAAAAAACCTCTGCGAAAGTTAGGTCGGGCGGCAAGAGCAGTAGCGGTTGTCTTGCTGCCTGCGATAGGTTGTGTAAGGATAGGCTTTGTTAGTAGTGGGTATCATGCATGTCGATACCTTGACGTTGTGCGTTTGTGCTGCTCGGCGGCTGGCGCTGGGTGCTGGTACAGAGTCCTCGTTCAGCGTCAGCAACCTGCAACAGTTAGGTTTGTTATCGATCTTGTGTCCGATAGGTCATATACCGGAGGCACAGTGTGAGGGAATGTTGGCAGATTGTTTGTACGTCTGTGGGCGAGCTCGTCTGTGTCCCTGCTGTGGCCTGTTGGCCAGCACTAATAGCAGCTGGTAGTTGCCAGTCAGTGTTGCTGATATGCAGGGGCTTGCCGACGTTTGTCGCTGTTTGCGTATGATAGTTAACCATAGGTGGCTATGCCCTAGCTAGCAGTGTCTTTGGCCGCTTGTGTTTCCACCTGTGGTTGTAATCTGTTTCCACCTGTGGTTGTGATCGTAGTTTCCAAGAGTGAGGATGAAAGGATTCTTGGAGTGTCTCGAGTTCCTGTATAGTCGTGTGGCGTGTTTTTTGAATACTTCCTTGATGTGTGTGTCGGTGTGTGTGCATTTAAATGATGAATGAAAATTAGTACCAAGGCTGGGACTGAAACTTGACATCTACGCCTTCGTTTCAGACAGGCTGCCCTGTTTTGTTCGATGCTGAGGTACTATTGCAATACAACAGGGGAGCCTCTGCATCCCTATTCGAGTTTATGGGTAACACCAAGTGGGGTAAGACATGAATGGGAATTTGGATTAAGGGGAGGCATGCTACAATAGTCTGTGCAGTCGTGTAAAGCCTGTGTTCAGGGGGACATAGTGGTTAGCGCATCTGCCTAGTGAGCAGGCGACACAGTTTAGAATCCTGCCCTTGGTACAAAGTCTCATTTGACGCTCCAGTTCGCATGTATATATACATATTACATTTAGTTGAGTTGCCATCTGGAATCAGCTGTAGGTTCAGACAGTGGTTTGTATTACTCCTAGAAAGGGTATTCTATAAACTTATGTGTGTGTGTAGCGTAATGTTTGTCTAGTTTAATCAGAAATTGTGCATAACTTTTGCAGCAAATTAGCTGGTGGAATAATAGTCAAGTGATATTTATAATACTGATTGGCATTGCTGGTTATGGGGAATGTAGATAATGTATCTTAGAGAGTAAGTTAACCACTTTGTATTAATGATACCATGTTTTGGGGGTGTGAGTAGTTCTAATTTATTACCAATAGGACAAATCAGGGAGGAAACTTCGAAATGACTTTACCTTACTTCTATCTGGTAGGGCTGTTGGACAGATTAGAGTAATGTTTTTCACGAAAACGGGTTACATAGTAATAAAGCTTCAGCAATAGATGTGCCTTCATCATCTGAGTAACTTCCCCATCAATCAACAGGTGCCTAAAAATCTTAGTCACGTTTTTAAGCTCTTCACCTTACAAAAAAGTTTGTGCAAATTTGGTGTTGTACAAAATGCTTTTAGGGCATTTCATTGCATCATAATTTTGTGCAAATTTGTCTTCCATGTTCTAAAATTACGTAACATATAGGCCTAACACTGATACATTCTTCTGTTCATAGAGTGCACACGATGGATATCTATATTGGTAATTCTGTAACATCACATTCCAACCCCAATGCAACATAAACACAAGCACAGTCAGTTGTAACTTTTTCTTTTTAAGTTATTTACCTTCCATCAGGACTTGCAATTGCCAAATTAATGAACGAATCCCTAGTCTGTTGAAATGAAATCACTGTATTTCGCCCTTTTTTTAACAGTTATGCAGACACACTGTTTGACAATGCAACAAGCAATGCATTGAGTTGTTATTTTGTGTTGAAATCGTTTTTGACATGCAATGTTGGATACAACCAAGTATATGCTAACTTTCTTGCTGTAATTATGTGTTAACATTGTTTTATTGGTCTTTAATTTGTGATGGTAATAAATTTGTCCACATTTCAATCAGTTCATGTCCATTTTCTATATTAGCCTTCCATTGGCTGTGATTTTTAACTGAATAAGAAGTTGTTCCTTGACTTTTGTAGCATTGTACCTCCAACTCCTGTTGACCAGAGATATTTTCATGGTGACTGACAAGTCTCTGGTACCTCCTGGGTTGAAAAATTCGGCCCACTGCACCTGTTCCTACTTTTACTTAGAGTGTCCTCTATATAGAGGTTTCTGTCAACATAGTACACTCAGAAACTATTGTAATCAATATTACACAAGTACACAAACACTCTGTTGAAGAGAGTACTCCAGGTATTTCAGTCTGACGCATTCTCTGCTTCTGCATCAGATTTCCCCATTGTCATCTGTTCATTTTGATGTGAAGTAGTCATCGGTCATCTGCTTTTTCCTTCAGCTTCCCACACCAATATCAAATTTGGTATTCTTGTTAGCTTCTGCTCTTCTTAAATGTATTCACTGCTGTTATTTTTTTCTATCCTTCACAGCCCATATTCCTTCTTCCACTTCAATTATCTTTATAATGCCCAAGTTCGTTAATGGTTTTTCCCAGAAACTCTTGCCTCAGAAATCCATCCAGCTTCTTTACATGTCTCTGATTACTTATCCAGGTCTCTGCTCCATGTTGGACTGTGCACACTGGTGGACAGTTTCTCAATTTGTTTGTTATTTGGCGAAGCCCACATATGTGAAAGGAAAAAATCTGATTGTGGTGACACCAATCTGTAGCTTAGCCCAGGGTCTAGGTTAGGTTGGCAAGTGACAGTTTGGTTGTCAGTGAAACCAATGAATGTGAAAGCAATAAGGACCTGGCTATGGTGACAAAGTAATTTGTAGCTTCGCTCATTTGAGAAAACACCAGTGATTCCATGTTATAGTCACTGAGTTGTTCGAAACTTGTCACATGGTTCCTGCATGAGTGGTCATTGCCGACAACAAGCAGCGATTATTACTCTCTATACCCAATATTGACTTAATGAGTCTTTTTGTTCTTTGATTTCCTGCTATGTAACGTGGAATTAAGTATCCCAATGGCCTTGGTCCCATTACTAACTCTTTAATTGCCGGCCGCGGTGGCCAAGCAGTTCTAGGCACTTCACTCCGGAGCCACGCGGCTGCTATGGTCGCAGGTTCGAGTCCTGCCTCGGGCATGTATGTGTGTGATGACCTTGGGTTGGTTAGGTTTAAGTAGTTCTAAGTTCTATGGGACTGATGACCTCAGCTGTTAAGTCCCATAGTGCTTACTTGTTAGAGCCATTTGAACCATTTTGAACTCTTTAATTAATTCGTAAGTTTGAGTTACCTTCTTTTTCTAATCTGGACCTCAGGTAGCAAAAATTGTTAACTTTTATGGTATTCTTCCTCCATGTTCAGTTCATCCAGATAATTAGTAGTAGATTGTTGTTTTGTAATTAATCCCCAAATCCCAGTTCTTATATTCTGTTGCTAGCTGATTAGATATATAGACCCAGTTTTCATCCTCCCACTCTTGCATCAGCAAATAGTAAATAACGCATGTATGTTCCTACTGCAATCTGTAACCTCTTTGTCTTGCAACTAACAGACCATTTACTGGGACAAATAGCTCTATATTTGGAATAGTGCTGCTGACATGGGTCAGCCTCTTAAGAGGTATTTGGTTGTTCTAAGGTTCTGTGAAAGTATATCACTAGTTCTTGTTTGGTACATATTACCTTTGCGTGTCTCTTGCATTTTAATTGAGACACCCTCTCTGCCTGCCATATGCAATGCTTTCCAGAGCTGGTTCCTTGGAATGGTATCATATGCTTTATGCAAATTTATGAAAACTAATCCAGTCCATTTTGGTCGTTTTCTACATTTTTCTAAAATATTACGATCTGAAAATATGGTAAGTACATGCTCTAACAGTGGTCAAACTATGTCATTCTCGAGTTCTAAAATTAGTTTGCTCCCTGTTTCTTATTATTTTCCTTGAAATCGTTGTTAATGTGTATGTAACACAATTTTTTCTACAATTCAAACAAATTTAGGGGTCTCCTTTCTTAATTGCGGTAGTAATATAATTGAGGTTCGTTTCTGCAGTTATTAAGTTTTCATGTGTTGAATAACTGTGTTACTAGCTTCACTACCTAATCATATTTCGCAGTCTCCAGATTGATACTACCAGGCTCAGAACATATCATACCTCATTTTTCATTCATTGTTACCCTATTTTTTCCACTTCGTGTTTCTTTGTAGATTGACATTTCGTCAGATTTATCTTTCAGCCACTGAAAGAACGCATTATGTTTTCTTTCATTGCTATCTCTCCTTCTGACCACCATTCTGCTGATTGCTTGTGGTTTACTTGTATGCCTAGTATCTCTTTTGAACACTGGCGTTTATGTTTTCATACATTTCTTCTGTACTTCCTTTAAACAATACGTTCAGTATCTTCCCCATTCTATAGCAAATAATGTTCTTATACCTTCATCTGGTAAGCCGTTGATATTGTTTTGCATCGTTCTCAGTATAGTAAATTTTTGTAGCTCTAATATTATCTTGTTATTGTTGCCTGTGGACAAAGACATTTTATTTTTAGTAAATAGTGGTCTGATCCACCATGCACTCTTCCTTAAGACCTTTCATCAGCCATCTAGAGACTACAATTGGTAATCTGCTCCCAAGTATATTTGGAAATGTCTTTCTGTTCATGAACTTACACGTAATTTTTGGATCAAATCTTTCAAAAATTTCAACCAGCTGTTCTCCACTACCATTAGAGAGGTGTCCAGAGATTATCTTTCTTCTGGACTTTTGTATCATTCATGGTTACATATACTCAAATAATTAGAACTTTCCTGGCAAATCAAGTCATTTCAAGTAGAAAAATATGTTCGTTGATGAATCTCCAACTTCAGGCTCTATTGTGCCACAATTTGTTTACCTTTCTATGGTTCAAATGGCTCTGAGCACTGTGCGACTTAACTTCTGAGGTCATCAGTCGCCTAGAACTTAGAACTAATTAAACCTAACTAACCTAAGGACATCACACACATCCATGCCCGAGGCAGGATTCGAACCGGCGACCGTAGCCGTCGCTCGGTTCCAGACTGTAGCGCCTAGAACCGCATGGCCACGCCGGCCGGCTTACCTTTCTATATCTATTTACCTCAATTCATTAACACTTTTATATGCGTCACATTCTAGCCTAATTCTCTAATAATTCAGTATTTCAGATATTTTTCCTTTGAAGTGCTCAAAGTGAAAGAGTTACCTGCACTTTGGAAATTTCTGTTTTAAACTGTAGTACAATCCCTTATTATTTTCAAGTAGTGAAGTGGTGGAAAAGTTATATCTCTTAGTTACTCTGCTGTTTTCATAGTGTTATTGATTGTCAGTAAAACAAAATATGCAGTGAATAACATTCAGAACAACAAATGACCTTATTCAACGAGTAGTTGGTTTTATGATTACAGCTGATGTTCAGTTGTTAGTTTCATATAAAAGTGCTTAAATTTGATCCAAACAAATGTACAAAATAATCTGATTATTTTCATACACCGTGCCATGACTTGTCATGCAAGCATGTTCCTTACAACTGCATAATAAAATGTCAGTAAGGTACTATCACCTGACGTGTGAGGAAATACATGGTGGTCAAAATAGAAGTAGACTGGAAAATCCTGGGTCAGGCGAAGGGTCCAGTTCCATCCATCTGCTCTGACCACGACTTGAGCAGTGAAATGTGATGTCATTGAGGCACCATGTGTTTGAAATGGATTGTGTTTGCAGATGGCATATTGGTGTACGTAGTGGCGCACTTTAGTGCGAGATGTTTTTGTTTAAAATGGTTGTTAGGTGATGTTAGTGTGGGATTGGACTTAATGATGTGTGTTACTCGAAGTTTTTGCGGCTTGTTTTGTTATCTTGACAGTTACTTATGGTAATCTCGATGGTTATTCTCTAGAGATTTATTTCCCATTCCGAAACTTTTACTTCTTTGTGTTTTTAATGGTCTGGAACCGTTTTGTTTTCCTTTTTGTTTTTGTTTCGGTGTTTCGTTTGGTCGTTATTTTGGCTTTATGGTATGTGTGTGTGACTAGATTTGTCATCTAAATTCGGATGCCATGAGCATTTTTGTGTATGTTTAGTCTTTATTGTAATCTATTTCTATATGTGTAATTTTGTGGAACCTTCTTTTAAAGTTTCGAAAGGGAAAGGTACCCTTTTGAGCTGCTCAAGCTAGAACACAACGGGTCGTGTATGATAAGCGGCTGGGCACAGTACTGTAGCAGAACATTTATTGGTTTTCTTAGTTTACACAGGTATACAGAAAATTCGTATTCGATTTTCCTTAAGCCTTAAAACAAATAATCCTTAAAACATGAAAATCATGCAAGCTTTTCTGAATATTGATTTAAGTTCTAAACTTCGCAAATTTTCCTTTTTTCACATCAGAACCAATAACTTTTTAAAAAAAACTTCAGAACATTCAAAACGTTTAAAGTACATATTGAAAATTCTATATTACCAAAAATTTCTTTTTCCTTAAACATTAGAACGAACAACCATAAGAAATATTAATATCATCCACAGTATTTAGAATAACCACTGAAGCTCTAGATTGCCCAAGTTTCCTTTCCTTTAAACACTAAAACCAATAACTTTTTTAAAAATTAAAATCATCCACGGTATTCTTGAGTTTAAGTTCACAATCACTTTCACATTAGTGCATAGTAACCGGCCATAGGGATACTGACATGTGAAAAACTTAACGCCAGTTGAACCAATCCGGGAGTCAGAAAACCAGCGTTAGGATAAATACCAGAAAAACCTATAAAAAATTTTATTACAGTTTGCAGAAGCATACCATGTGCCAATGCAGTCGCACACAAATCAACCTTTCGTCACTATCAGATATATCGGTACATGGCTCACTTTACCACAGTCCCAAGCTAAGAACAAACACTGCAAACGGCAAGTTATCACTATCAGTCTTAACCAACTTTACGTTCACCCGGCCCCTCGAGCATGAAACGATTTGGAACAATACAGTTAAATATAGCTTTGTAATAACATAAATTAATTAAGCCCCCCTTACATGCAAATTTCGTCCAGTGGAACCTGATAACTTGTATCCACAATCAAGAAGTGCCCTGAAGCTCACATCACTTCTGTAGAATACCATACACATCGTTCAACATGATTTATACAGCCCGGAAAGTCTACAACAGAAAGGCATCCGAATATTCACATGTAACATGGAAATTTGCAGAACACCGCCAGGGTACAATTTAATGACACTATAGTCAAAAATAAGCCCAACCTGATCTTCGGTGCTACATCCAATGCGATGTGTCTCAGAAGAAACAGGAAAAATGCTCCTGAGACTTGCTAACCGAAAATAGTTTAATTTACAGGATGAGCCTGCAGGTGACCAGAATCGATCACAGACGGACGAATTACTGTTCCAATCAATTCGAATGACTCAGTTCAAATTCCAAACTGAATACTGACGCTCATCAAATTCAGGAGGAGCGCGAAGCACTAATTCAGATGTGATGCGCCTCCTACCATCCGCTGACTAAACAGCAACCTCCGGACCGCTGACCCATCACTCAGACAACGCAGTAGCACTTGCCACGCAACCAATACACAATTAGCATGCTCCCGCCTCTCGCTACGCGGCTTACTCCGCCCTCTGTCGTCCAGACCACCAGTTCTCCAAGGCTTGCCCGGTGCGCGCATAAAACCGCTATCCACCCTGTCATCTCTGTCACAGCTCAATTTTTATTTTCATAAAGGCGCATTGATGCTAGAAATCGATACTGTCGCATGTATGTATCACATAAGTACAAACTGAAAATCATACCACGGTATCAATTTAATTGAGATGAGGGTATCGAAATTTATGTTGTTTTTTATGATTTTGCGATTTCTGTTAGTTTAGTTTCGATATTTCGTGAAGATTTTCGGTTTTGTTTGTTTTGAAATAGTATTGTTATTGTTGTGTATTTACTTTGCCCTCTAAAACCCCCTACTTCCCATCATTGTCCTATTAGTTTCATTTTATTGCTAGAATGAAATATTTCACATCGCTCTTCGTGAATGTATTTAATGACGTTATGGCGGCCATTCTGTTATGCTAGAAATAGAGGTGTCCACCATCTTGATGGCTTCACAGGTCAAAGCATATGGGTGAAATCGGAATTTTCGATATTGCCAAAATGTTTGACGATGACACAGAATTTATTGCCTTTATTGGTGAATGGTGTACAATTAAAAGTATTTGCTGGAAATTTCTTCTGCTATTTGTAATCGAACTTGTGACTAAATGCCGGTCTCAGGACATTTCTAGTTTGGTCACGCTATAGTTATTAAGTGTTGCTGCCATCTCAGTTTTGGCCCATCTGTTGTACTTCTCTTTCATATTGTTTTTCTACCATAGCAAAGTAAATATACAAATACGTTTGTTGAAATAAAAATCAGAATTTGTGGTAATGTGGTTTGTTTTGTTTTTCTGAAATTAGTAGTCGAGGCAGAAACACTGACAACAATGGATGACGTTAAATATTCCTTTCCACTCTTATATGTTCTTGGTATGTGGTCTTAATACATCGTGTGTTTTTGCCAGAGTACGTCCTCAAATTTCACATGGCACACAATGTGCATCCAGACACATTTAAATACAAATACAGTTTAGTTAAATGAAAGATACAATTTCTGAATACTTGAATCGAAATGACTATTTCAGTATCCTTTGATGGACGATATTAAGCTTTATAACCTGCAGCAATAATGCATTGTGCTAACTGTTGGGGCCATTTGCTGTCCCCCAGGATGTGTCCTGACAGGACTATGTAAACAGTGAAACATATATATATATGTTTAATGATATGTTTCTGCTTTTATTAATAATAGAAATGTTAGAGATAAGATAACAGAGGGTTTGTCATTTCAAACGATTTTGGATGACATGAGGGATTCTATCGAGTCTGAGGAGGTATACAGGCTGCACCTTTTACCCAGAAGGATATCCGTAATATCAAAAGAGAATTTGGAATTGATGTCCACCAGCGCCACAGCAGTATGAAATATGTGTAAGCAGTTTTATATATAGAAAAGATGAAAGACTGTGATATTCTGAACAATTTATCAAATGAAGACATAATGATGGTGTTGATGACGGATTTGCAGTGCGAATTGCTAAAAAATTTGGTTCCAAAAAAAAAGAAATGGCTCTGAGCACTATGGGACTTAACATCGGAGGTCATCAGTCCCTAGAACTTAGAACTACTTAAACCTAACTAACCTAAGGACATCACACACATCCATGCCCGAGGTAGGATTCCAACCTGTGACCGTAGCGGTCGCGCGGTTCCACACGCGTAATCTTACATCTCATTCAACTAGCTCAAACAGGCAATCTATTCACTTCATAAATATGGAAATTGCATCGATGTGGTCTGAAAGAGTTACAGCATGTTTTCGTTTTAGTTTTATCTGCGGCAGCAAAGTATTAAGAAGATATAAGGACAGTTTACGAAAGTGCATTTTCTCACGACTTTACCAAATATTCGATATGCGGGAAACTTTTTGTTGTTGACGTTAGGGAAAGACACTATGTGAATGAAATCTTAAAAATACGTTATATTTTCATAGGTTTGAAACCAGAACTCTGTCGGAGATCTCCAATGCGAGATAATGTGAGTTAAACATGACGCACAATGCTCCACTAGCACATCAAGTACTTGCCGGGAGTTCGTACTGTTTCGACACGAGAAAGAGATTGCTGTAGTCTTATAATGAAGGTGTTATTAATTTTTCTGATCCGCCTACTTAATTCTAACACAACAAAGATGAAGCGTGTTCATCATGGTGGAAAAACGTAACTTAATAGGCCAACTTCTATTGCTTAGAAAGAAGAAAAGCTACACAAAGAACAAGGCTCCTGTATTAGAGCAGTTATATTGTAAACAGTAATACCAGGGTCATCCACAAAGTAAGTTCCGTTTCTATTTCTACCCGCGGCATCGCCACGATCGCAGTTCCGAGCATGCTGCCGCAGTTACTCTGACTCAAGGAGAAGAACACCCTTTTCAGATCGTTGCTGCCGACGTGTACTTTGTAGTGCTTCTTTATAATGTCAGCCGTAATTGAAAATTCCGCCGCGTGTGAAATCAGATCTGTGATTCATTTTCTAAATGCAAAGGAAGTTATACCAAAGGAAATTCATCAGCAAATCGGCGAGGTTTACGGACAAAATGCTATGAGTGATTCAATGGTTAGAAGATGGGTCAGACTGTTCAATGAAGGACGTGATCAAGTGCACGATGAAGAAAGAAGTGGGCGCCCGTCTGTGGTTACTGATGAACTGGTTCACACAATTGAAGAGAAGATTAAGCACAACAATAAGTTTACACTTGCTATGGAAGTTCCGCAAATTTCATGATCACTAATTCATGCAATTGTTACTGAAAAACGGAAATTTCGAAAACTTTGCTCACATTGGGTACCGAAAATTCTTATTTAACAGCACAAAAAACAACGGATGGGCAGTGCAATTCAGTTTTTGACACGCTACAATGAAGAAGGCGATGGTTTTCTTTCTTGGATAGGCCGGGGGATGAAATTTGGGTATCGTACGACACCTTTGAAACAAAACGGCAATCAGTGGAATAGAGTCACACTTCATCCTCAACGAAGGTTAAGCCTAAGCAAATCTTGACATCTTGAAAAGTCATGTGCACCGTTTTTTAAGACAGAAAAGGCATTTTGCTGATTGATTTCTTAGCACGAGGCCGAAGAATCGGTGCATATGGTTACAGCGAGACCATTAAGGAATTGCGCCGCGCAATACAGAACAAGCGCCGAGGATTACTGTCAAAAGGCGTTTTTTTTTTTTACGATAATGCCCGACCTCACACGGCGAATGTGACCAAACAACTCTTACAGGAATTTCACTGGACGCGTTTGATCATCCTCCGTACAGCCCGGACCTTGCTCCTAGCGCCTTTCATCTCTTCTTACACCTAAAATCTGTCATTGGTGGTCAACACTTCAACGATTATGACGAGCTGAAAGAACATGTTACCACATAGTTGAATACACAGGCGGCAACCTTCTATGAAGAAGGCATACAAAAACTTGTGCCACGCTATGACAAGTGCCTACAAAATTTTGGAAGCTATGTAGAAAAGTAGTTTAACAGTTGCAGATTTTTGTACAATAGATATTCCTTTGAAATTAGCTTCCTATGGAATTAGCTGATGTTAAGTACTTATGACGATATAATTTTATTATGTAGGTACTTACAGATGTAAATTGCGCGCGGGAAACATATAGGTGGATCTGCCTGCTCTCCATTTTTAAGGGTGTAACGGAAAAACACTGGTATCACTCACGTCGCTATGACGGGTTCTAGAAGTGTCTCTATCACTTTCACGGTCACTGTTGTCATTTTATGAAATTGTCATCTCTTCCACTGAATTTTTCTAAAGAGCTTCATTCTGCCGTGCGTGTGGATGATGCTCTGCGTATGTTTGACGTCTTTCTTCCAGTCTTCAGCGATGATGTTCCTGACAGCTTCTCTTGTGAGTGCTTCGCCTGTAAATTTATTTTTATTCCTGAAAACGTAACTTTTAATTTGGACCGATATTAACTCTTGTAGATTGAAATGGCAGTGGTAAGGTGGTAGCCTCACGACTGTATGCCCATATTTCTTTTTCCATTTCGTCGATTTCGTATAGAGGGAACTGTAGCTTATGGAGAAATATTCTTTTCTTAAGCCCCATCATTCTAAGGTCGTCACTTACATCGATGTTATGATGCTGAAGCCAGTCAATCATTTCCTCATTTCGGTTTGCCAAGGTAGGTGTCTCGTCAACAATAGCTAAATGGTAAGGAGCATTATCTAGAATAAATGTAGATTGTTTTTCAAGATTTGTTATTGGTGAATCTTCGAATCACTTTGTTAATGAACGTGGTTCATTTCTTCATTATAATCTCCTGTTTTCTTTCATTTAAAAAGCAGGAGACTGTTTGGGACGAAACCTTATGAGGTACCTGCATGAAGAAGAATAAGTCTGTCCATCTTTCCAGAAGGCTTTGTCATTGTTCCTCTTGCTCTGTCGTCTGCCCAGCCCTGCTTGACACCTTGACCAGAACTGACCCACGCTTTGTCATGTCACATCACTTCGTCGATATTTATGCTAGGAATGTCCCTTGAAAATCGGCATCGCCATGGAATTATATCCCCCCTCTCCAACAACAGCTTATGGTTACAGAAATGTCCACAGTGAAGCCAAGGTTGTGTAAAACTGTGGACAAGAATGTATGACTGCCTTGAAAAAGTCCTGATTCTGTAAGTGTGACCAGTGACTTCCTCAACATAGGTTGTTTCTTCCTGTGGTAATAATAAACATGACGACGAATCGCATCCACTGTAAACGAAACGATAATGGTAGTCTGTTTATCCATACGACGTTTTCCAAAAAAATTTTCAAATGGCTCTGAGCACTATGGAACTTAACTTCTGAGGTCATCAGTCCCCTAGAACTTAGAACTACCTAAACCTAACTAACCTAAGGACATCACACACATCCATGCCCGAGGCAGGATTCGAACCTGCGACCGTAGCGGTCGCGCGGTTCCAGACTGTAGCGCCTAGAACCGCTCGGCCACTCCGGCCAGCCGACGTTTTACCCCAAGAGTGATATGTTTCGATGGTTCTTCAGCTTCTTTTTCTTTGTCGAGCATTTCCTTCCCAGTCTTCACAGCAGTGTTTTTGTTGATATTTAAAGCTGTAGCAGTTCTGTCGATCACTTCGGTAATGGACAGCAGCGGGCCACCATTAAATTTTTCGTTTTCAAAGGGGGCACATAACGCGCAAATCTTTTCTCTTGACTGCCCTCATATGGCCAAGAGAACGACCCCGAACTTTTCCACTTATAACTTTCGACGAACTTCCCGCTGACATCGTGCAGTACCACACTACGACTAACGGAAACAACAAACAACAGTAACAACGAATAACGGAAACAACGATTAACGGAAACAAGGAATAACCGAAACAACGAATAACGGCAACAACGAATAACAGTAACAACAAATAAAAGAATAACTCCTACAACCATAAAAACGAACTCACAGGAAGTCACAGGGTGCAACTATCATTCAAGACAGCAAGTTGGCTGCAACTGAAGCCCATTGCAAGCGAGGAATTGTTGTGGTGTGGGGTAAGGGTTTGGCAACTTCAGGGATTTGTTGCAGATCCAGGTAGCGTGTAGTAATTTTGGACATAATATAGTAACAACGCTGATAGTTAAAGACGAGTTTGGTGGTATCTCAGCAGCATTTTGCATTTCAGATAAAGAGAATATGGGTGTAATGACACAGTTTTTACTTCTGTCAAAGAGAAAGCAGGGGTAATTAAACAGACTTTTTATTTCGGATGACACAGTTTTTGTTGTGCATGGGCAATTATAATGGGCCTGACAGAAAATAGTTTACTGTGAACGTGACACATTGACTGCACCTGGAGGAACAATTTTAGAAAAGTGTGTGTTGGTCCAAATAAGCAAACCCAGGTATATAACGCCTTTTGTATTCTGCTACAAAAACTAGATGCAGAAAAGTTTGGTGCGTGCTTAGAGTTGTTTGAGAGAAAACGACAAGAGGATGAAGACACAAGAGAATTTGGAATACATTTAAAAATCATTATTCTTATCATCACAATTTAACCATTAACACAAAAATGCATCTGGAAGCTATGCATTGAGTACTGAAGTATTATTGTCTTGATGCAAGGCTAATAATAGATTGGACAAGTTGCCGCTGATACTTACGAAACAGGGAACAGATAAAATTTTCAATTGATGTAGGGTATTTCAAGACATAGTTCTCCCCACTCGAACTAAGTAAACCGCACTTTAACGCTCCTTGTCGCATTTTTTCTCTCCTTCACCACATGCCAGTAACTGTCTGATGCTTCTATGCCTAAATTCTGATGCTTTGAGCCACTGGCAGTTAAATTATGTGTGGTAGTGCATAGCAGTAGTGCACAGGGAGCAGTTGGTATCTTCTTATACACCCCATCCACACTCTGCCCTTGCAGTCTCACTGAGTTGTTCCACACGACAATGGATGATGCGTATGTTAGAGTCCAGTAATGACCTCCACCAAACTGTTTGAATCACCCGGTGCACTTTTTTGAGTCGAGGACAGGCTGGCTGTCTGCAACGATGAGTGGCACAGACAATAACAGATCATTGTCCTGCTCCAACATGTCAACCAGATGCGCTACAGGATCCCACATACTGGCTGCCACTTCAGATCCTGACAAGCTGGAGGCTATTGCTGCCTCTGCCACTCCCGACAGTCTTCTACTTCTACATCTACATTTACACTCTGCAAGCCACCCAACGGTGTGTGGCGGAGGGCACTTTACGTGCCACTGTCATTACCTCCCTTTCCTGTTCCAGTCGCGTATGGTTCGCGGGAAGAACGACTGTCTGAAAGCCTCCGTGCGCGCTCGAATCTCTCTAATTTTACATTCGTGATCTCCTCGGGAGGTAAAAGTAGGGGGAAGCAATATATTCGATACCTCATCCAGAAACGCACCCTCTCGAAACCTGGCGAGCAAGCTACACCGCGATGCAGACTCTTGCAGAGTCTGCCACTTGAGTTTGCTAAACATCTCCGTAACGCTATCACGGTTACCAAATAACCCTGTGACGAAACGCGCCGCTCTTCTTTGGATCTTCTCTATCTCCTCCATCAACCCGATCTGGTACGGATCAAACACTGATGAGCAATACTCAAGTATAGGTTGAACAAGTGTTTTGTAAGCCACCTCCTTTGTTGATGGACTACATTTTCTAAGGATTCTCCCAATGAATCTCAACCTGGTACCCGCCTTACCAACAATTGATTTTATATGATCATTCCTCTTCAAATCGTTCCGCACGCATACTCCCAGATATTTTACAGAAGTAACTGCTACCAGTGCTTGTTCCGCTATCATATAATCATACAATAAAGGATCCTTCTTTCTATGTATTCGCAATACATTACATTTGTCTATGTTAAGGGTCAGTTGCCACTCCCTGCACCAAGTGCCTATCCGCTGCAGATCTTCCTGCATTTCGCTACAATTTTCTAATGCTGAAACTTCTCTGTATACTACAGCATCATCGGCGAAAAGCCGCATGGAACTTCCGACACTATCTACTAGGTCATTTATATATATTGTGAAAAGCAATGGTCCCATAACACTCCCCTGTGGCACGCCAGAGGTTAGTTTAACGTCTGTAGACGTCTCTCCATTGATAACAACATGCTGTGTTCTGTTTGCTAAAAACTCTTCAATCCAGCCACACAGCTGGTCTGATATTCCGTAGGCTCTTACTTTGTTTATCAGGCGACAGTGCGGAACTGTATCGAACGCCTTCCGGAAGTCAAGGAAAATAGCATCTACCTGGGAGCCTGTATCTAATATTTTCTGGGTCTCATGAACAAATAAAGCAAGTTGGGTCTCACACGATCGCTGTTTCCGGAATCCATGTTGATTCCTACAGAGTGGAGTTCTGGGTTTCCAAAAACGACATGATACTCGAACAAAAAACATGTTCTAAAATTCTACAACAGATCGACGTCAGAGATATAAGTCTATAGTTTTGCGCATCTGCTCGACGACCCTTCTTGAAGACTGATACTACCTGTGCTCTTTTCCAATCATCTGGAATCTTCCGTTCCTCTAGAGACTTGTGGTACACGGCTGTTAGAAGGGGGGCAAGTTCTTTCGCGTACTCTGTGTAGAATCGAATTGGTATCTCGTCAGGTCCAGTGGACTTTCCTCTGTTGAGTGATTCCAGTTGCTTTTCTATTCCTTGGACACTCATTTCGATGTCAGCCATTTTTTCGTTTGTGCGAGGATTTAGAGAAGGAGCTGCAGTGCGGTCTTCCTCTGTGGAACAGCTTTGGAAAAAGGTGTTTAGTATATCAGCTTTACGTGTGTCATCCTCTGTTTCAATGCCATCATCATCCCGGAGTGTCTGGATATGCTGTTTCGACCCAATTACTGATTTAACGTAAGACCAGAACGTCCTAGGATTTTCCGTCAAGTCGGTACATAGAATGTTACTTTCGAATTCACTGAACGCTTCACGCATAGCCCTCCTTACGCTAACTTTGACATCGTTTAGCTTCTGCTTGTTTGAGAGGTTTTGGCTGCGTTTAAATTTGGAGTGAAGCTCTCT
This sequence comes from Schistocerca serialis cubense, assembly GCF_023864345.2. Classification (NCBI taxonomy): domain Eukaryota; kingdom Metazoa; phylum Arthropoda; class Insecta; order Orthoptera; family Acrididae; genus Schistocerca; species Schistocerca serialis. The sequence goes on from NC_064640.1 coordinate 532,873,597, forward strand.
TTGCTTTCGCAGTAGTTTCCTAACTTCTTTTTTGAACCACGGTGGGTTTTTCCCTTCCCTCACAGTTTTACTCGGCACGTACCTGTCTAAAACGCGTTTTACGATTGCCTTGAACTTTTTCCATAAACACTCAACACTGTCAGTGTCGGAACAGAAATTTTCGTTTTGATCTGTTAGGTAGTCTGAAATCTGCCTTCTATTACTCTTGCTAAACAGATAAACCTTCCTCCATTTTTTCATATTCCTATTAACTTCCATATTCAGGGATGCTGCAACGGCCTTATGATCACTGATTCCCTGTTCTGCACTTACAGAGTCGAAAAGTTCGGGTCTGTTTGTTATCAGTAGGTCCAAGAGGTTATCTCTATGAGTCGGTTCTCTTTTTGATTGCTCGAGGTAATTTTCGGATAGTGCACTCAGTATAATGTCACTCTATGCTCTGTCGCTACCACCCGTCCTAAACATCTGAGTGTCCCAGTCTATATCTGGTAAATTGAAATCTCCACCTAAGACTATAACATGCTGAGAAAATTTGTGTGAAATGTATTCCAAATTTTCTCTCAGTTGTTCTGCCACTAATGCTGTTGAGTCGGGAGGTCGGTACAAGGAGCCAATTATTAACCTAGATCGGTTGTTGAGTGTAACCTCCACCCATAATAATTCACAGGAACTATCCACTTCTACTTCACTACAGGATAAACTACTACTAACAGCGTCAAACACGCCGCCACCGGTTGCATGCAATCTATCCTTTCTAAACACCATCTGTGCGTTTGTAAAAATTTCGGCAGAATTTATCTCTGGCTTCAGCCAGCTTTCTGTACCTATAACGATTTCAGCTTCGGTGCTTTCTATCAGCGCTTGAAGTTCCAGTACTTTACCAATGCAGCTTCGACAGTTTACAATTACAATACCGATTGCTGCTTGGTCCCCACATGTCCTGACTTTGCCCCGCACCCTTTGAGGCTGTTGCCCTTTCTGTACTGGCCCGAGGCCATTTAACCTAAGAAACCGCCCAGTCCACGCCACACAACCCCTGCTACCCATGTAGCTGCTTGCTGCGTGTAGTGGACTCCTGACCTATCCAGCAAAACCCGAAACCCCCCCACCCTATGGCGCAAGTCGAGGAATTTGCAGCCCACACGGTTGCAGAACCGTCTCAGCCTCTGATTCAGACCCTCCACTCGGCTCTGAACCGAAGGTCCACAGTCAGCCCTGTCGACGATGCTGCAGATGGTGAGCTCTGCTTTAATCCCGCTAGCGAGACTGGCAGTCTTCACCAAATCAGATAGCCGCCGGAAGCCAGAGAGGATTTCATCCAATCCATAGCAACACACATCATTGGTGCCGACATGAGCGACCACCTGTAGATGGGTGCAGCCTGTTCTCTTCATGGCATCCGGAAGGACCCTTTCCACATCTGGAATGACTGCCCCCCAGTATGCATATGGAGTGCACATTGGTTTTCTTCCCCTCCCTTGCTGCCATATCCCTAAAGGGCCCCATTATGCGCCTGACATTGGAGCTCCCAACTACCAGTAAGCCCATCCTCTGCGACCGCCCGGATCTTGCAGACTGAGGGGCAACCTCTGGAACAGGACAAGCAGCCATGTCCGGCCGAAGATCAGTATCAGCCTGAGACAGTGCCTGAAACTAGTTCGTCAGACAAACTGGAGAGGCCTTCAGTTCAGCCCTCCGGAATGTCTTTCGCCTCCTGCCACACCTCGAGACAACCTCCCACTCTACCACAGGTGAGGGATCAGCCTCAATGTGGGCAGTATCCCGGGCAGCCACAGTCGTAGTCCGATCGGGGGATGCGTGGGACGAGCTGGCCATCCCCGACAAACCCCCATCCGGACCCCCACAGTGATGCCCATTGGTAACAGCCTCAAGCTGTGTGACCGAAGCCAACACTGCCTGAGGCTGGGAGCGAGGGGATGCCAACTCAGCCTGCATCCGAACACAGCAGTTGCAGTCCCTATCCATGCTAAAAACTGTTGTGCAAAGAACGTCTGGACTAATCTACAGAGAGCAGAAACAAATTGACACAAAATTTAAGTGGTTATTAAAATACAAGATTGCCTAGTAAATGCGGTAATGCTGCTACTTGCGCACTGCTGACACACTGCTCGGCAGTGGAAGGAGACTACGGGATTTTACACTATTCAGGTACTAAAATGCGATGCTACAACTCTCAAATACTATTATACGCCCGAAATTTATGAATCAGACAATGCAAGCACCAAAAACACACAAAGAAATTAAAAATTACACTATGTAACAAATAAGTGAGCTAGGAGTATGCGACTTGCTGCTGGCAGCTGCTTATCCAACGGAGGCAGGGAGCACACTGGCTGTGACCAACCGACACTGGCCGTTCAAAACAAAAACAAGACAGACGACTACGCGAATTTACACTATTCAGGTACTAAAACGCGATGCTACAACTCTCAAATACTATAATACGCCCGAAATTTATGAATTAGACAATGTAAGTACCAAAAACACGCAAAGAAATTAAGAATTAAACTACGTAACTTGATGTTACCTATGCAGGTCCTGACAAGTCGGAGTCCACTGAACAAATAAAAAGAAGAACTGTTACATGTGGGGCAAAGAAATGAAGTTGGACAAAAAAGAAGCGATAGCAATAGCAAAGACATGTAATTAGTACTCACTTTTGCACTTCTTCCTATCCTGCCAGGAAGTGCTGCACGATCTTGGCTACTGCGACTGTTGACGTTTCATTATCCTTTCATTAACTAAGACTGGCGAGCTACTGCACTCGCCTTGTATGCTCTACATGCAGCGTTCCTGCAAATTTCTAGGTGGGAGTAGGGGAAATTCTTTGTTCTTACTGGCTGTCACCAATATCCAGGGAGAGTAATGGGGTAGAAGCCTGTAATTTCACTATTTCAATCGCCTGCTGATGGCACTTTTGTGAACTATGTCAGTCGATCTGGGGTTGTTGAAGAGCACACATTCGTTTGTTAGGCATATTGACTGCCTAGTTCAAAAACGGTAGACAGTTCCATCACAAACAGCCGTCTATACGAGTTGCGAAATGTATCTTCAAGCCATCTGGCTGCTTCACCATTATTTTCTGGGATGTTTTCTTCTTACGCTCCTCCCAGGTCCGGATTTATAGGGGGGTGGGGGTAAAATGGATTGTTTGCCCCGGGTGGCAAATTCAACAGAAACCAAATTAATATTATCGAAGAAACGAACCTTGTTTCACAAAACGCCACGTTGGTCTATCGATTATTCATATGATTTTGAAACGCATCCCTGTTGATTTTAGAACATTTTTGAATACATTCTAAGTTGTTTCCTGAACTAATAATAAACTGAGTTTTGAATGTGTGCATAGTGTACGTGATGTGTCTGTGAGGGGAATCACCATGGCATCTAGAAGTAAAAAAACTTTCCCACAGACAAAAGGGGACGGGTCTATACGATCTGAGCCGAATAAACCCGAACGGGTGAATGCCAGTCACTGTTTGTTTGTGTGGTTGACTCGGTGTGCGAATGATAAACATTGTTACAATTATTAGCGAAATCCATAGATTCAGTCTACCAGAGTGGAAATAAACGACGACAGGTATAACAGGCAAGAAAGATTACATATTATCGTCTCGGTGTATCCAAGCAAATGAAAGTTTGACAAAATTTTTTTGCCTGATCGCTGCACGACTAAAGGCCTCCGGTTAGCAGCTCTGCTAAATTCTGTTCTCGGAATAGCGCGGAAAACGCGTTGCACGAACGCGTAATAACGCCTAACCGGAGGACAAACTCGGGATAACTAAATCGGTGACTCTGGCAGGGTTAGTGAAGTTAACCGAAAAATAAATTTGGACAATGGCAGGAATAGCTACAGAGTTAGCGATGACAAGATTGTTTGTTAGAACGAGGAAGGAGAAGAAACGGGGGCATCGCACAAATTAAATGGAAGTAGATGACGTTTCCAAATTTATATAAAAATTTCGAACCACTTTTCGATCTCATGCTCGAGAAACTTGAGCATATGAATGAAATGTGAAACTATTTCCTGACATAAAACTTTTTGCATAAAGACTTCGTAGTCATAAAACTTTTTGTTTGTGGTAGGCCTAATAAGCATTTGAGATTGGTACTTTGTTAATTATATTCTGTCGTGTTATTTATGTAAATGAGACTGTCTCGCTTATTTGGCGTGTGTTACAACTGTTGCAATATTAGAAAGACCTATTTCGTTTTATCTAGTACACAGTAACAAAATAGACGTAATCAAATCGAGAAACCACAGTAGTTTTGGGTACTATTCGCATTAACAGCTTTTTCAGTATTAGATAAGGACTTATTGATTTTTCACGTTGTAAAACGTCTGACGAACTTTGATGAGGTAGCAGATTCTTTCGCAGAAAGGAAAGCAGTCCGTATAAAACTGTAGCAAGATTAGAGAGAAAAAATGCTGGGAACTAACGACTGTTCGTACTGTCTTGCTTGTCTCTAGTCTGTACTGGTTTTATGTTTCCTGTATTTAATTTTATCTCACACAAAAGAGAAAGTTATTAGCTAATAGGCAATAACGAGTGCAAAATTTCTGAAGAGTTCTTATTCTCCCGGTCACAAATTATCCCATCCACTATTAATTGTGAGTTTTTTTTTTAAAGAGGAGTTGGGTGTCAAACCAGCCCCGTGGGAGCAGAACAGGCACCACAAGGCATTTTAATTTCCACTATACTGAATATAGGTTTGATGGCTTCCATTACAAAACATACACCTTCGAATTCCACAGAGTGAAATACAGTGACGTGCGACAGAAGAATGCTGTGTAAAGAGGCGTGAAACTGCACTGTGGCACACTTTATGTCTGACATTTCCTAGAACAAGTATATGAAATTCTTCACAAAGGTGTGCCCCAGAAAATGAACATGTTTTTCAAAAATCGATTTTTTTTTTAAATTTTGTCGTCCTGCCTCAAACTCTCAAGTGGTGGAGAGGGGGGGGGGGGAGGGGGGCGCCACTATCATGTTTTTGCACCAGTTGAGAAATATCGTAGATCAGAATCTGGCTCCTCCACTATCTTTCCTTCCCATTTCTCATGTAGGAAGCGGAGGACTCAGTCCTCGGTTAAATGCCTACTAGTATTACAGTTATTTAAGTCTTCTCTGTTCAACACATTTCATCAACGAATCACATTGCGAACGTTTACCACCCAAAGCTTGAATTTCCGAGCAGGATAACCCTAGAAATAGCTACAGTTCCTTTTACTCCAACAGCTCAGCACAGACTGAACGATTTTTCCCAGCAGTTTTTTCTAGGAGGGTAGATAGAGGGGAGGAAAGGAAGGGGAGTGGAGAAGTGGGGGGGGGGGGAAGGGGGCTAGGGGTTTCGCTGAGGAGGAAGGGGTAGGGACCCCCCAATGGGCTGGAGACTTCCCAGAGTGAGAGGGGGTAATTAATTGATCAATTTTATTAATTGGTCATTATTTTGATAGCAATTTGATGCCAAAATTACGCTTGATGAGCTATTCCCACTACATACTCGCTGAACTTAGCAATTAAAATTTTAATTGTTATCCTTGTCTGATGAATTGTACATATTGTTTAGTTTAATAGTTTTTGAATGTTTGAATAAATGAATATGTGATAACGAGAAACAATTTTTTCCATGTTTTTGTTATAAGAATTCGGGTAGTTTTGGTTTCTGTTGGATAAAATCCTTCTAAATTCAATTTGATAAAGCAAATAAGACAAAGAAAATATTCCAAATGACTATTTTTATTAATAAAGTAGGCTGGGGGAGGTTCATGTCGTCATTTTTCCTTGTGAAGTGGGGCCCAGAAGAAAAACGTTTGAGAACCACTCTCTTAGAGCAACATTACATTCGGATAGAAAAGGACGTGGCCATTTTTTAGCGTTTCTCACTTTTTATCCAACGCAGTTTTCCTGCAGACACTAATTGAAGTGCTACACCGAAGCAAATTTCTGTGAGTTTGTCCGAATCCAACACCTTTTTCAAGTTTTTGATGCTTAGCATCTTTCGCATGGGTTTTCACCAGCAGCAATTCAGCTGTGAAAACAAATTTCCACAATACCCACTGTGCATAAAAAACACCGTATTTAACGGGTCCAATCCAGTGACGGAATTCTGGATTTTGTTCCCGTTATTTTCGGTACCGTGTTTCTGTTTTCTGTGTAGCTGTTCCGTTGACATTTCGCCCCTCATGTCTTTTTCTGTTTTTTCGGAGCTGTACAGCTTTTTCTCTTGCCTGTTTCCTTATTTCCGAAGTTACGCATTTGGTAAATAGTATTTCCGTCATAGTTTTGAACTGTAACATCCCTACAGGAACTCACGACTGGTAATTGGACTAATAGTATGAACGCCCAAACGAAAGCCACGATGCGAAAGGAACTGACAATAATTTTTGTTGCATTAGGTCTTGTTGACTGTGTTATTGCAGAGCACGATTGAAATGTCTCCGCGAATTATTTGTATTCATTTCAATTGCTGTGACAAACGAGACTGGGGAATTGTCGTATGTTTAGACAGTATCCTACAACGTACTACTGCACATCGTACAAGCTTTCAAATTATCGTATGTCCCCACAATTATGGTACAGGTTGACATCCCTGATGTACAGAGACGAAACTCTATGACGTTATGACGTTAACTCGTTGGTTACGGCGTTCAAAAATAATTTCTCTGGAAGGGGAACATTTTGGCGCAATTTCTGTATCCAGTTGCCGTTGTTGGTCACGCCTTCCGAACAATAGGCATTTAATCAGTCTTTGTATTTCTGCGAGGGAGGTAAGCGCAGGTATAGCTCAACATAATTTTTATCACTATAATTTATTATTACGAATTACGTAAGTAACTTTTTAAGTATTTTCAGTTCGTGCGAGATTAAAGGAAGCTACTTTACTTCAGCAGTACTATTATGAAACAGCATGATGCTAATGCAGATGTTTGCAAACTCATTGGGAAACTACTTCTCAGAATATTTTTTGTAATTATTCTGTAATAAGTAGACCTACTGGTAAATGGAATTCTGTGCTGTTACAGGTACAGATGAAATTAACAAGAAGTTATGAAGCATTGATCACTGAGAACTGTAATCCAAAATTAATCGCTTAGAAATTACGTAAGTAAATTACTTTTAAGTGAACTATGTTCCTGCCAAAATTCATACCTGCATAGGTCTCTGATTTGTTAAAATTTTTCTTCGCAATTTTTCACGACCTATTCTACAACCTTATTCTTTTGGTTTTTACAGTCAAAAATATTATTTTATTTTATGGAAATCGGTAACTTTGACCTGATCTTGAGACCGAAAATCTGTAGTGTTTCACCTGCTGGCACTGTAAACTGCTAATTATGTAAAATTATTGAGTAGTTCTGCTGTAGTGCATAACCGGAATAGTGTGATCACAAGGTAACGCGCAGCTTGTAATTTTTAACCAAAGGTTGAGTAGACTGAAGTTAATGTAGGAATGAAACTGTCATGGCTGCCAAAGCAGTTATCCAACAGCTCCTGTAGTGACCTTTAGTTGGACTATTTTTTTTTTTAACATACTGTAATGTAATCGAGATGAAGCCTTAAGCGGACAAATTTGTGAGCGATATGCAAATTGCAATGTGAATATTAATAAAATAGTACAGAAGTAAAAACTACAGGTAGTGGTACAACAATATAAGAGGAAAAGAAGCCACTTAAAAATTTTAGCGTTCACAATGGGGTGAAACAACAGCAACTCACATGAAAGAAAAACCTTTATATGTATTGACGATAAGAGTCTATGTAAAAAAAAAAAAAAAAAAAAAAATAGTTCTTTTCCCCATGTACTTTGCGTACTGTATATTCTGTTCAGAATGTATTTCACATCAATTCTTTTATTTATCACCATAAAGGAGGATTGCTTTGCTCCCTTTTTTGGACAGTTTTTCAAACAAATGCTTGTAACGCATGGTAGTTTTGTCTACTAAATTTTGAAATTGAGGTTAGTCTATTCTAAACCAGTGTAAAAGCACAGTGCAATGGTTAAGAGTGGGAAGCTAAGTCAATGGAAGGTAGGGGTGCGGGGAATAAACAGATGAGTGGTGAGAAACAAGGACATGTTGTAATGCCAGTTCCCACCTACAGAATTCTCAGAACACAATGTCTGAGAGAAGAATCCAAATCGCACATGTGGTGAAACAGGCTTCAAGGTCCCATCTATCATGTTGTAGAGCATGCTCTGCAGCAGGATATTGTGTGTTACCAGTGTACACCGTCTGCCTATGTCCATTTATTCTGACTGATAACTCCATGGTAGTCATATCATTGTAAAAGGCTGAACAGTATTCACATAACAGTTGGTACACGATGTGTGTCTTTCTTAGGTGTCTCTCCCTTTGTATACTGTATGTTTTCCCATTTACAGGGATAGTATAAGTGGTGTTAGGAAGGCGCATAGGGCAAGTCTTACATCCTTCACATGTCAGATGTTCCCTTCCGTACAGACTTGGCATCTGAGGCAAATGTATTTGTCTAGATGCAGACTCCTTACAGAAATACACCGAAAAAAAAAACCTAGAAATACACCTCTTGTCACTCATTATCCAGGTCTTGAGTGCATTCAGGTTGACCACAGGTTCTGGAAATCAGGGAATTTCAAACATGTCAGTGATATAAGCGAAATTTTGAAAAAAAACTGTGGAAATATCTCGTTTTTGTCTTAGTGGATGAAATGGTTGGTTTACTGAGATGCAGCTGACCATGTGTGCCGCTTCCCTAGTCCCTCATTACTATTGCTTCTGCCCTCCCTACTACTGCCCTCGGCTTGCAGTCAGTGCTGTGACCACTTGTCGTCATTAGCCTAGCAGCTGCAGACAAGAGGCAGGGAGGTGCGAGGAGTGGTTTGTTTGGATCTGATTCTCAGAGACTGCAGATGCTGTGGCCAGAGACGGCAGTCATGTGTGCATGAGTCGTGTCTGAGTGATTATGTGTATGAACTCGTTTCTGATAGAGACTATGGCCAAAAATTTAGTTGTGAGAGTATGACTGTGCATGTCTGCGGATCATCAATAATATGTACAGTGAGTTCCTACATATCCTCATTATTACTGATTCTCAGAGTATTTGCATAAGTTATCTGTTGCATGGATTGATCATTGCGGTCCCATTTCACCAACATGCGTTCTGTGGCTCCTGAATAGTTGGCCACAGTAGTGGATTTCTGTGACAGGCCTAAACGGCAGGCTATTTCTACGGGTGTCTCTAACAGATCAGGCCTGCCGATCTGAAGCCCTAAGTTTCCCACTAATGTCCTTGTCCTGCTCATCAGATCTGATCTCACTGACCTACCCGCAGGCCTCGTCTGTTTGTGTGTGGCGTAATGCAGCGGATTTTCGTGGTTTGTTCGAGGACCCAGGACTGCAGTGCTCCTCAGCAGGCCTGAGGCCACGGGCAATGGATTCAGAAATTGCGACTGTCTCACCGCAAGTATGTCGCAAAGTGTGGTGTTTTATAGACATTTTATTTATTCTAGTACATTTTGGCACTTCAGAAGTGGTTTATAGCCTATATTAGAAAGTATGGGAGATAAGAAGAAGAAAGTTATGTCAGTCGCTGGCAGTTTGTACGCTATGTACTCAAGTATTTCTCAAAAGAAAAATCACATAATACCTCTAAAGTAATAGATGTAACATAGTGGTAATAACCGATAATAATAACATAGTAGAACCAGAGTTTTATTGGCAGTCACCTATATTATTGGTTTACACAACTCTTCCCCACTTATACACTTCTTTCAAAGGACCTACTTTTTTCTGAGGTTATTTCTGAGATCAGTAATGGTATTTTAAATCTGCCTTGGAAATGCATATTTTTATCACCAGATCAGCGGTCTTTATGAAACACATAGGCTGTACCATTTGGCTTTCTTTCTCCATCTAAAAACAGTTCATTAAAAAAGATGTTGATGTTAGTACTTAAAATTTTTGTGGAAATTAGGAAACACCGTCTGCTTGCAAGTTTTATTTGGATATTTCCTCATTTGGCACTATCGCTTCTTGTACCATAGCTGCAAAGATGGATTGTCAACTTCCATCTCAAAATCTGTGAGAGAAAAATGCTAAAATCGTCTGTAAATAGGAAATATAAGGGAATTTCACTTGGGGATACTTGTGGCAACCCTGGAATTAATCAGCTACTTTGACAAGGCTATGAATTCCTAAAATCATGCCCTGAGAGAAGGTCCATTCAGCCTGAAGTTTTGCTCACCACACCTAGAATAGTCTATTTTGACCTTTCCCCAAATATCCTGGTCAGAGCCTATGCTCCTTCTGCACCCATTTCTCTACCCTATGGCTTCTACCTCTGTAACTGTTCCCAATTTAAGACATCCCCTACGCTTCCTCTTATCACCACCTACACCACTCTTGTAACATACGCTGTCAAAGTACATATCTGCATCTCTGAAATGACACATGTAGTGTACCAGCTATTATGTAAACACTGTTCAGGCTTTTACATTGGTATGATTACCATCAAGTTATCAATCAATATGAATGGAGATAGACAGAGGGTGTACACTGGCAACACACAGTAACCTGTTGCAGAGCATCCTGTACAACATGACAATCATGACATCAGAGCCTGTTTCACCGCACATGCAAACTGGATTCTTAACCCAGATACTAGCTTTACAGGACTCCACAGGTGGAAACTGGCATTGCAACATGCCCTTGGTTCTTGCTACCCACTTGGCCTTACTTTTTCTTGTCACTAACTATTGATTTCTTCACTCCCTTTTAGTTTTCTATATCTTTTATTTTGTGACCTGTTTATTTTTCCCTGACCCTCATCTGCAGCATGTATAATGCACTTATCTTTCCACTCTTATTAACAGCTGCACATTGTTTAGTCAGTAATCTCTGTCTTGCTTATTACCCTGCCTTCCACCTCCAAGCTCTTAGGTTTTCAAATCTCATTTAGCGCAGTCCCCAGAAATAAATATTTCCTCCTTATCCTGTCCAATAAGTCTCTCCCAAACCGATGTTCTGAGCAACTTTTACAAAATCTCTACATTTTCTAAACCTATCCAGTCCTTTTTCTTCATCCCTCTTCAACCTTTCTGCCAGAAGAGAGAGCCACTGGTTCTCAAAGCTTGCAAAGTTTGTTGACCTTTACGTGTGTCTGCTCTCCTGCTGCCACTTGGTGAGTCCATTTTTTATCTATCCACTTACATTAGACTTCTCCACATATAACATGAATATTGCCACTTGACTAGCTGGATAAAAATATTTTAGAATTGAAAGAATCCTGCTCTGAAAGTTTTCTTCCAAAGGTTAATTTTGCTATTTTTGTGAAATATATTTACTTTCAGGTCTTCTATGGAATACAGAAATGGAGAGCAGTATCTCAGAGAAGGAGTTTTGTGACATTACTACTGATTGTAATGATGGTACTGTTAAATCTGCAACAGATATTATGTGGGACGTCACCTTATTTGGTCATAAACTGTGAGCTAACTGGGAGAGAAGGATATTTGAGTCTATATTTTCATCTAGTTTCTGTGAGTAAAGTTAATCTGTATGCCAGTATTGTTAAAGTATAACAAATATGATAACTTTTTTACTGTCACAGAAACCATATTTTCGTAAATTTTTGCAGTATTTGTTTCCTCATTTATTTACACAAAGCATCATAATGTGCATTAATAATGTCATCAGGAACACTGACAACATATCATTTTGTTCCAAACTGTGTCCCAGTTATTTAATGGCAATTTAATAGAAAGGATAGATTTCTACTAACCTTATAGTGGAGATGTTCAGTCACAGACAGGTATAACAAAAAGACAACTAAACGAGTAAGTTTTTGGCCAATCAGAAATAGACAAAACACAACCATCCCCCCCCCCCCCCACACACACACACACGGACACCAACCGTGAGCAACAGCTCATGATGGGAGAAGCAAATGGTGGTTGTAAGTAGGAGGCTAGGGTCAGGTTGTGGACAGTAATGTACTGCTTGTGTGAGCATACTGGGACGTAGTGGTGAGGGGGTTGACAGTGAGGTGCAGACAGATGGTTAGACAGAGGCTGAGAGTGAGCGAGGAAGTGGAAATGGAGAGAAGTTAAAAGACTGTGGGTGCGTTCGTAGAACTGAAGGCTGTGTAGTGTTGGAGTGGGAACAGGGAATGGAATAGGTGTGTGCAGGGCAGGGACTAATGAAGGTTGAGGCCAAGGGGATTATGGGAACACATGATACTGTATATTGCAGGGAGAGCTCCAGCGTGTGCAGTTCAGAAAATCTGGTGGTGTTAGGATCCAGATAGTGCAGGCTGTGAAGCAGTCATTGAAGTGAAGAGCACTGTGCTGGGCAGTATATTCATCAACCAGGTGGTACAGCTTTTTTTGGGCAAAGATTGTTAGTGACCATTCATGCAGACACAGATTGTTGGTTGTCATGTCCACAGAGCACACAGCACAGTGGTTGCAGCTTTGCTTCTAGATCACATGACGGCTTTCACAGCTAGCCCTGCCTTTCATGGGATACGTGATGTTTGTGACCAGAATGGAGTAGGTACTGGTAGGAGGGTATATTGGACAGGTCTTTCATCTAGGTCTTTTATATGGATATGAGCCATATGGATATGAACCGCTTGGGGTAGGGAGCTCTAGTGGAGTAGGGATGGATGAGGATATTCTGTTGGTTCAGTGGGCAGTGGAATACTGTTGTGGGAGGTGTGGGAAGGATAATGGTTAGCACATCTCTCATTTCATGACGCTGAAAGAGGTAGATGAAACCCTGGATTAGAATGTCATTCAGTGCTCCAGTCCTGGGTGGTTCTGAGTCATGAGGGAATGCTCCTTTGTGGATGGATGGTGGAACTTGGGAAGGTGGTGGGTGATTGGAGAGATAAGGCATGGGAAATCTGTTTCTGTACAAGATTGGGATAGTAATTTTGGTCTGTGAGGGCCTCTATGGGACAGCTGGTATATTTTGAGAGGGACTGCTTCTCACTACAGATGCAATGGCCATGAGTGCCTATGCTGTGTGGAAGGGGTTTCTGGGTATGGAATGGATGGCAGCTGTCAAAGTGGAGGTATTGCTGGTGGTTGGTAGCTTTGATATGGACAGATGTGCTGATGTAGCCATCTTTGAGGTGGATGTCAACATTGAGGAAGGTAGCTTGTTGGTTTGAGGAGGGTCAGGTGAAGCAGATGAGGGAGAAGGTGTTGAGGTTCTGGAGGAGTATGGATGGGGTATTCTCAGCCTTGATCCAGATAATGAAGATGTCATCAATGAATCAGAATGAGGTGAGGAGTTTGGAATTCTGGGTGATTAGTAAGGATTCCTCTAGATGGCCCATGAATAGGTTAGCATAGGATGGTGCCATGCACGTGCCCATTGCTGTAACATGGACTTGTTTTAAGGAGATGCCTTCAAAGATGAAGTAATTGTTGATGAGGATATAGTTGGTCATGGTGAATATGAAGAAGATTGTATGTTTATAATCTGTTAGGCACTGAGATAGTAGCAGCAAGGTCTTGGGCATTATGGATGTTAGTGTAAAGGCAGGTGGCATCAGCAGTGTCAAGCAGTGCACTCTGTGGTAGAGAAACAGGTACTGAGGAGAATCGGTTGAAGAAATAATTAGTATCTTTTATATAGGCGGGTAAGTTGTGGGCAATAGCCTGAAGGTTGGTTGCTGTATGGCATGATCCTGTGCCAATCTACTCATGGGCCATCTAGAGGAATGCTTCCTAAACACCCAGAATATCAACACCTCTCATTTGGTTCTACATCTACATCTACATCTACATTTATACTCCGCAAGCCACCCAACGATGTGTGGCGGAGGGCATTTTATGTGCCACTGTCATTACCTCCCTTTCCTGTTCCAGTCGCGTATGGTTCGCGGGAAGAACGACTGTCTGAAAGCCTCCGTGCGCGCTCTGATCACTCTTATATTACATTCGTGATCTCCTCGGGATGTATAAGTAGGGGGAAGCAATATATTCGATACCTCATCCAGAAACGCACCCTCTCGAAACCTGGCGAGCAAGTTACACCGCGATGCAGAGCGCCTCTCTTGCAGAGTCTGCCACTTCAGTTTATTAAACATCTCCGTAACGCTATCACGGTTACCAAATAACCCTGTGACGAAACGTGCTGCTCTTCTTTGGATCTTCTCTATCTCCTCCGTCAAACCGATCTGGTACGGATCCCACACTGATGAACAATACTCAAGTATAGATCGAACGAGTGTTTTGTAAGCCACCTCCTTTGTTGATGGACTACATTTTCTAAGCACTCTCCCAGTGAATCTCAACCTGGTACCCGCCTTACCAACAATTAATTTTATATGATCATTCCTCTTCAAATCGTTCCGCACGCATACTCCCAGATATTTTCCGCTATCATATAATCATACAATAAAGGATCCTTCTTTCTATGTATTCGCAATACATTACATTTGTCTATGTTAAGGGACAGTTGCCACTCCCTGCACCAAGTGCCTATCCGCTGCAGATCTTCCTGCATTTCGCTACAATTTTCTAATGCTGTAACTTCTCTGTATACTACAGCATCATCCGCGAAAAGCCGCATGGAACTTCCGACACTATCTGCTAGGTCATTTATATATATTGTGAAAAGCAATGGTCCCATAACACTCCCCTGTGGCACGCCAGAGGTTCATTGATGACATTTCGTTACCTGGATCAAGGTGGAGGATACCATATCCACATTCATCCAGAACCTCAACTCCTTCTGCCCCATTCGTTTCATCTTATCCTCGTCAACCCAACAAGCCACCTTGTGTGATGTTGACCTCCACCTCAAAGATGATTACATCAGAACATCTGTCACTGTCAAAGCTACCAACCAGTAGTAATATGTCCACTTCGGCAGCTGGCACCCATTCCATATCAACTGGTGGCCATCACATCTGTAGTGACAAACAATCCCTCTCAAAATATACTGAAGGTCTCACTGAGACCTTCATAGACCAACCTCTCAGCCTTGTACAGAAACAGATTTCCCATGCCTTATCTTTCCAGGCACTCACCACCTCCTGAAGTCCCACCATTTGGCCAAAAATGAGCATTTCCCTTGTGACCTAGTACCACCCAGGAGGTAGAGCAACTGAAGGACATTCTAATCCATGTTTTCACCTACATCTTTTCATGTCCTGAAATGAGAAATATCCTACCCACTCTCCTTCTCACACCTCCCACATTGGTATGCCACTGCCCATTGAACCAACACAATATCATCGTCCTTGCCTACTCCAGCTCGGCTCCCAACCTCTTGCCTCATGGTTGATATTCCCATAAAAGACCTAGATGCAAAACCTGTCCCACACGCCCACCCATCACCATCTACTTCTTATCAGTCAAAAGCATAAAGTATCCAACCAAAGGCAGGGCTATCTGTGAAAGCAGGTATATAGTCTACAGGCTAAGCTGTAACCACTGAGCTGCATTCTGCATTGGGCATGATAACCAACAAGCTGTCCATCTGCTTGAATTGCCACCAACAAACTACAGCCAAGAAGCAGCTGGACCTCCCAGATGCTGAGCATGCTGCCTAACACAATGTTCTTCACTTCAAAGACTGCTTCACAGTCTGCACCATCTGGAGCCTTTCTACTGACACCAACTTTTCTGAATTGGACAGGTAGGAACTCTCCTTAGAATGTGACCCACATTCCTGCAATCCTCCTGGCATCAACCTTCAATAGTCACTGTCCTTCAAACATGTATCCTATTCCCTGGTCCCACTCCAGCACTAAACATCCAAGTCTGTTCTTCCACCAATGCACCCACAGTCTTTTACTTCTGTCTATTTCCGTTCAATATCTCCCCCCTCTCCCACCCACGGTCTACCTTGCCATCTGTACATACCTGTCCTACTCTCTCCCCACCATGTCCCTGTACACTCAGACAAGTTGCACTTCACTGTCCCCCACCCCTACCCAACTGTCCCTCCCCCTCCTGAGCCCAGCCTTGTCCTTACCCCACTACCTAGCTGCTTCTCCCATTGTATGCTGTTGCTCACAGTCTGTTCTCAGTGGCCACAGAGAGTGGTCACGTATGTGTGCGAGTTGTGCTTGTGCGAATGTATGTGCATATTGTCTTTTTCACAAGAAAGCCTTTTAGCCAAAAGCTTAATTCTCTAACAGTCATTTTACTGTGTCTGTCTGCAACCCAACATCTCCACTATACGGTAACTAGCACTCAATCCTTTCATAATAATATCATTATTCTATCTACAATTTTCCAATTTTTTAGTTATTTAATGAAATGTCTACAGATCTAAGGGTATTAGCCTGATACCAGAGATCCTATTCATTGCTTTTGGAGTGATGTTAAAAGGAATATACAGTATATTTTACTCAACTTTTTATACAATCAGTATAAGGTTTATTTATATGATCATTATAGTGTGAAATAAGTATAGGCCTTTTTATGTAGCAGATTTGTTCTGTAACTGTATTGTTATCAGTTTTGCTGTCTGACTTAATTTAAAAATAACTCAAAGTCAATGACCATGATGAAAATTTTAGTTGTTATAAAACAGTAACTCACAGTGTTGCTCTAAAGTTAGGCGTGGTTTCGTGACATTAATTTAAAATATTGTTTTGCTACAAAAGAGAGTATTCAGTAGTAACTAATTTAAAATATTGTTTTGCTACAAAAGAGAGTATTCAGTAGTAACTAATATATGTACTCTATAGTATCCTTGTTTTATTGGAAACTGACAAATTTGCTTTCCATAGTACCTGAAAGAAACTGTTGTAAACTAACATTTCTCCTGTTTTTTGCTTTTGTTATTAAATTGTAACTTCAGCATTTGCAGATGGTGTAATTATATAATTATTGAATATATCCCAGCTCATGTACATTGTGTATGAGCCTAATAGCAGTCCCATCAGTCTCCTTTTGGTCAAGTCTTCTAGTTCTTGAAGCAATTTGACTGTTGTTACAGCACTCATCCAATATGATCAATGTAAATTGAGAGGAATATCAAATATCTTTATGACAATAAAATAGATTCAGTTTATGCGAATAATTTGGATGTAATGTAACATAAATAAAGATAGTGCCTATATAGTTCTGATTACACTGATCAGTAACTGAATTAATCACGGATGTCATGTTCAATGGATACTATTCCTGTAGCCATGGGAATTATTTAAGCATGGATTACAAGTCAGTGTTTCCATATCATGTGTTAGTTGTATGAGTGACACACAAATAGCAAATCACGAGATCTCACTGTATCTGATCATGGCCATGTAATTGATGCCAGCTGAAGAAGGCATGCTTTTGCAAAGTCTTTAAGGCACTAAGTTCTCAGCAAACTACTGTATCTGTTATTAGCTGTAAGGTCCTAAGTTTGCATAAAATATCCATGTCCCTCACTGCTTCCATAAACCGTGCAGTCTATTTCTGAACAGCTGTATAGTTCAGAACCATCTTTATATCACCCGGCACAGATGTTACAACACCACATGAGTATATATGCTTGGCACAAGGCACAAATATTGGTGTAAGTGCGTCAAACCCTGAAGCCAGGAGAACGGTAAAACTTAATTTGCATAATACACAGTACACCTTTACAAAAACATGTCTGAAATCATTTTGCAACTGGAGACTATTTACACAAGCACAGGTAATATAATTAGTATAATGCTTAGACAAGATGAAAGGGGAGGCTTGGTATGGTTGCTATCATCACTCACTTGCAGATAATGCACATATTTACTGACCATTTATGTTCACTCATTTGCTTCAGTATAGCTACATGTTGGGGAATTCACCACTCATTTTCTTCCTGAACTGTTTCAGATGGCACAAATGAAAACTCTGCCTGGCACCGGAGGTCACACAACTTATGTCAATTGAAGTGTTTCTGGGATCCTGCTAGCAGATATGTTCATACCTTGGCTCTCCAAGACCATTTGCTGTGAAGTGAAGTGATTCTCCATTAACCTCCACCGTCTTGTGGAATCCATCCAAATGGCACCTCCATCTTCACAATAAAGGATGACCCAGCACATTACTAAGACATCATCTGTCTCCAGTCGGTAATTAGAGTATTACTAAAATCATTAATGATATTACAAATAGCAGCTGTGTGGGAGAAGAGATCTGATCTTTTAATGACCTACATTGTGATAAGTATAGTACCGGTATTTGTATTACACCTCAATTTGGTAAAATTTATAGATGTCACATTACATTGCAGCAGATGTGCTGTGATAAAATATGCTGTTAGTGTAGATTGCTATAATGGTTGACACATAAGCAGATACTCAGAATATCAAATATAAAAGTTCAGAGTTCAGTCATTTTGGTATATTGCTTCTAAAAATAGATATCATAATTATTTTTCAGCCAGTGGATGAACTTCATGAAAGACACATAAGATATCAAATACTATGCAGTGAAGAGATTGTTAACCATATTGCACGATGTGATGCATATTTTTGCAGTCTAGGCACTAGGTTTTAGACTTTTATTTAATTTCTCACCTTCTGTACTAAAGCTGGTTGACCATGGAGAGAAAACATAAGATTATTAAGAGATTTATGATGTGCATACACATGGCAGCTACAATACCCCAATAGCTTTGGGCATGAAATTTTGCATAAGAAAGCTTTTCCACTTTCAATTGAAAATCTCAGGTACACCCCATTAGTATTCTTTAATTGCCTCACTCCAAATAGAAGATTAATTTAGTCATTTACATCATATATGAGTCTTTTTGAGGAATACTGTACTGTATGTGATAATAATGCAATCTGATGTATTTTGCATGGTATTCAAAAATATTCATATTTAAATATGATAGCATTTTGAACAGTTTATGTGATATAAGTATGTTTAGTTGTTTAGTAATAGATACACCTAAATATTTAACCTACATTAAGTACACCAGCAACTTGTAAAATACAATTCTTCTAGGGTATAGAGGGAGTTGGCCATATCTATTTATTGAGATTACTTTCAATTATAGCCCCACTATTGGTTAGGCCTGTGAAATTACTTGGTCTCTGAAAAGAATATTTTACTAGATCTGTAACTCTTTCATAAGCTAAAACTGGTTTTAAATAAGCTCATTTCAGAGCTAATGTGCTTATGAGCATAGTATTTGTTTCTGAACTTGTATGGAATAGTTAGGGGAGAGTGGGGTAATTGAGAACATCTGAGAGAGCACTGAAAGAAAACAAAGCCAAATAAAGTTACGAATACTTTTTATTACTGAAACTTTGCTTAAATAAATCAAGCTTATGTTCATGAAGTCAATTTAAATAAATTTTCAACAAAAATCAAATATTAACAAAAAGACAGTACCTTAATGTCTGGGATTACCACATAGATTGTGGGATACCTATGAATGGTGTGTGTGGTAACCACAGACATAGACTAATCATCACAGATAAAGTCTCTTACATTTGTAGCATTTTAACCAACCTGCAATGGGAGAATCTTCATACATTTTGCACAAATTAGGCAATAATACTCATTCTCCATCACAGCTCCTTTACTGACCTTCTTCTTCATGTGTGGTACGACCTTTTCTTGAACCTTCATTGTAATGCCATCTTCTCCAAATACTTGAAAGTTCTTCACATCTTTTCTTACTCTAGTGGAACATAAAATCTTTTCACTGTCTTTCATCTGCTCATTACTGCTTTTCTTTCTTCTTTTTTTTCTAAAATATCTTTCATAGAAGAACTGGTTGTTATAGCTGAATGTCATTTTCTGACATTTTCTTTATGTATAGGATGTGACAGCTTGGGAACATTGGGCCTAACAATGAAGGGTTATCAGAAGCTCAAGGTGATAACTGCGATGGTTCTTAATTACTTATGTGCTGTGGGGTACTACATCCTGAAAATATGGTTCTCTTTGCTTTTGAAACAATCTGTTAAGTTGCATGTGGTGGTATCTCAACACATTTTTCCTCCAGTTTCTCTCCAGTAGCACTTCCTGTAATTCATTAAATGACAATGGTCCTTAATTTATAGTGGCACATAATATATGTCCTATCATCTCTTGTTAGTTTCAGCTTGGCTGTACTTGGTAAATGTTCCTCATTACAATTCCCAAACCCAGCAACTGTCTCTTTATTATCTAAGAACACAAAGAGAGCCTCCCCTTACATTCATGGAAATGGGCTAACCAATGCTGTGGTGTTAGAGACTGTTCCCTTTTCTCGTCGCTTAGTTCCCCTTACTAAGTCTATAACTGAGCGACTTGATCTCCAAGATGCTGAACATCCTCTTGAGCAGGAAGTTGTTTATCCATATTGTCAACATACTACCAATGCAAGTGTACAGTAAATGAATAAATGAAATACAAAATAAGAGGAAAGGACTGTTGAAAACATGTATTCACAAGCGCACACACACACACACACACACACACACACACACACACACACACACACACACACACACACACATAGCACTTCTGACACCAATTATATTTGTGCCAGGGATGGCTGGCTGCTGCACCATTGGTTATAATGAGATTTTCAGGATGGCTAGTTGTGTGCTGTGGTTCTCTGGTGAAGAAGGATTTGAGCAACCAAAGAAGGTGCAATGAAAATTATAGTTACTTCCTCCTTGGTGCCTGTTTACAATCACTGGCTTGGAACTGCATGTAATGATGGCAGGCAATATGATTATACAACTGCATCAGTTCCTGCTGCTGATTGCCCATCCTGCTTCTGCTGTTTTGTCAGACTTTCAGATACCCCAGTTGGAGAAAGTGTGGATGATGGCAGTTAGTGTGGGTGATGGCAGTTACTCCAAGACTGACAGATTGTATCACACTTCAGAGCCAAGAGTATAGAGGTCTTCTGCTGATACCCTGGAGTGAATAGAATCAGATGGAATCTCAGACCTCCTCTTGGTACAATGGCAAAGTATGGGTCTTCATTGTTAACGAGATGCTTACATAGCAGGCACCAGATGTGTCCCAATCGTAGTTGATATTTGTGTATCATCAGCATGGTGCTGAGCAGCACAGATCCAGCGTCACATAACTTCCCAGCTCTTCAAATGCCATCAGGCTGTATGGGAAGACTTAAATATTGCTTCTCCCTGCTGAATTTGCTGTGGTGGTAACATTTGCCTGCAACACTAAGTAACCTGCAATAGAGGCAGTGGCAGGCAGACATAACTGACAATTGATAGGAGCTTCAGTACCTCCTGATGTATGACCTGGTTTTGTCACACAGAAGTCCATGACATGGAAAAGTAAGTGTTCCAATTAGCACGTGGGTCACTGACCAGGGCTGACTGACCCCAGTATGGCCTGATTACCATCCTGGAACTCTTCCTCTGGCACATACTTGCCTAGAGAGTTTCCAGAATTCAAAAGAATGACATACTGAAGTATACTAGATGCTTTGGTGTGACATCATGTGTGCTGGACAGCTGTAGAAATTGCTCATCAATATTTTATAGAGCTTTAGTTTTCAGTTACTTATTTAAAGTTTATTTGTGTTAATATTTGCTGTAATAGTGACTTATTAGTGGATTTTCATTAATCTCAGTCTTACTTCCTGCGTTATTGACTCGAGTGGTCTGTTATTCATGACTGTGCTTACACCGTTCGTCTAAGCCTCATGCCTCAGTAGTGTGTTTACATTTTGCGGCATGCAGTGCAACTGTAGCAGTTATAAAGCTAAGTGTTGACAAACGTATTTGTGCACTGTTATACACTTATTAAATTTAATACTTTTCAGCAGCGTTTCATGCTGTTTGTAGCGAAATAATGATTTAATAAGCTTTCAGAAACATTCACTCGCTGTGTTTTTTGGAGTTTTCTGTGCTTTGAAGTCTTTTAGTAAATTTCGTGCTTTAGTTTTCAGCTGATGTTTCTTATTGTTTCTAGTGAAATATTTCAGTAAAATTTTCATTCAGTGTTTTAATTAACTTTGTTGAGTGTTCGAGTGGCCATTAGAAGTTTGGTTTTAGCTAACAATTTTGTGAAGTTTTCTAGGTATTGATATCAATTGTGGTGTAGTAGTATTAGTACAAGGAGTTGCTTTCTTAGTCGACAGAGAATTTTGAGACCGCTATTGTTAGTTCTATAAACAGTTCTACTGGTGTAATTGAAATCTGGTAATGTAGACGTATAGTTTTTTTTTTCAGTAAGTGTAAAATTATATCCATGAGTGAGAAGTGTGGGCTATGTCACAGGTTTGTGAGTAGTAGGTTACAGTGTGGGATTTGTTCAAAGTATTTTCACTGGGGGGAATGCAGTTGGGAAGCCAGTGGGCATCCTAGTGAGATCTTCTCCTGGGAATGCAGAATCTGTAGTAGAAATAAGTTGACAGAGGAGCAGGATCATAAGATCTGTGCCCTTCAGGTGCTGTTAATGATGTAGGTGGTGACCTGGTAGGAAGATAGCTACTCAAACTGGTGGTACTAATGCACATTTCATGCAACTGTTTCAGTGTCATGATCAGCCTCATCTTAATGCGGCTGTTAGGTGCATTAACATGGGGCTCAGTAGGGTGCTGATGGCAGAGGGCATGGGTCACATCTCTGTGGTGCCAGTTGAGTCTATCAGTAGATCAGGTTTCACTTGCATGTCCTGCACCTCAAATAGGTATGGGAAGGGGAGGCTGGGAAAGCTTATAGGTGACAGTGTAGTGGGTGGTGGTGGGGTCACTCATGGAAAAATTTCACTAGTAGTTGGTGTTAGAGCTGCACCTTTTGTAGATTGAAGTCAGCTGACAGGTATACCTGCTTAAAGGAAGTCCCTCTAACCAGGGGCTCACCTTCAGAGGATGTAATGTTTCCAAATAGAGAAGGAATTAGCGTATTTAATCAAAGTATAAGACATAAAGTTAGTGAACTGTTTATAGATGTTGACTCTGTAATTATTGGTATATCAGAGCACCACTTAAATAATGTGATAATTCAGAGGCTTCCTTTACTAGGTTACAGATTAGCTGGCTATTTTTCACTGAGTTCCTTACGGGGTGGGGGAGTGGCTATGTACATGAAAAACAATATTCCTTTTGAGTTCATAGACATATCACGGCACTGCACTAAGCAGATATTTAAATGTTGTGCAGGGTCAGTTGAATTTAGTGAAACTAAACTTCTAATTGCTGTTGTTTATAGGTCCCCTAACTCTGACTTCAGAGCATTTCTGGTCAAGCTAATGAAGGTTCTTGATTCACTTTGTAGGAGGTACCAGAAATTAGTTATATGCGATGACTTCAATATAAATTTTGTATATGATGGTGCAAGAAAAAGGATGTTGGTAGATATCATAAATTCATATGATCTGATGCAGACAGTGTTTTTTCCAACTAGGGTGCAGGGGAACAGTAGCACAGCCATAGACAATATTTTTACTCATTCTTCATTACAAGATGGGCATTCTGTTAGTAAAAGGGTGAATGGCCTTTCAGAACATGATGCACAAATTTTGACACTAAAAGGCTTTACTACTCAAACAAATGTCATATTTAATTACAAACTGTGTAGGAAAGTTAATCCAACAACAATACAGAGTTTTTTAAATCTTGTCAAGGAACAAGAGTGGCAGGATGTTTATAGTGCAAATAACATAGATGATAAATATAATGCTTTCCTTAACACATTTCTGATGCTCTTTGAGAGTTGCATTCCATTAGAACATTCTAAACATGGTACTAGCAGTAATAGGCAGCCCAGATGGGATAAGCTATGAACCCACTGTGAGCACTTCTGACATGTAATCAAATCCTTGGTTGAAGAGTAATATAATTCCTCACAGTATATGAGACATTCCATCTTCGCCATCTTTGGATGTTTCATTTTCTGTAGAGTCAGTTTATTTTTCTTTTTTTTGGTTTTCCTAGATTGAAGATCTTCCACTATTACTTTCACTTTCTTCTTCTCTTCTCAAGCAAGCAGCCTGATCTGTGCTCTGTTCTCTTTAGCTTACTTAGCTTCCATGGATTTTTTGACCACTTCTTGCAGCAGATTCTTGTAGGCACATAGGGTGAGAATAGCAGTTTTACCTCTCTTTCTTGTTATTTGTTTCTTCCTTGGTGTAACTCTGGGTTTTGGTGTAACATTTTCTGGCTAGTGATATGTAATTTACATAATATATCATATAAATTTAGCATTAAGTAAGCAGAAAACAGTCATTATGTTCTAAAAACTCACACAGTTTTGTTTCTCTTGATGATTGCATTCTTCTGAATAGTCCACATCTGGAGATCCAAATGGGGGCCTGTGTTATCTATGGAATACTTTACCAAAGAGAGTACCATCTTTTAACCATAAAATAGAGCGCATGCACTGAGAGAAAATTATGGCTGTAGTTTTCCCCTGCTTTCATCTGTTCACAGCCTTTTGACCATATTGGCTGGTGTTACACGGCCAGAAAAATCATCCACACTGTTGCTCCTGCAACAATTGAAAAGGCTGCTGTCCATCTTCAGGACCCACATTTTTGTCTGACCTCTCATAAAATATCCAGGCATTGAGGCTGCACCTGCGGTACTGCTGCCTGTATTGTTAAGTCACTTAACATTAACAAAACACAAGTAGGCTTGAGATATTGTTATATGAGCCATATTGTGTACCATTCTATTTATTTTACTTAAGACACCTATAATACAAGATTAGCCACATTATTCCTGCAGGTATTCAGACTTTTCCAAAAGAGATGCCTTCAGTTTGACTTTTAAAACCTGCAGTTTGTCACAATAGGCTTCAGCGTGTATGGTATCCCACTGAAAATATACATAGCAGTTTTTTAAATAGTATTTACAGATGTTATCCCAGCAAAACATTCTACATACTACAAGAAATAAGCAGCTACTTGACTGTACTTGCTTTTTTATTTTTTGTTTGTTTAGAAATAATATTGACAAGTCATAATATTGCTGATTATTTACTGACATAAAGTATGTTGTAAGGACCTGATACACCCACTTTCCCTGTTGAGCTAGGAAAGCTTTTCTGGATGACCTAGGCGGGATCCCTCCCTGATGCAGAATGAGTAGTTAATGCAGACATTTAACATTATTTATGAATCCTTTAACCAGAATGATTTGTAAAGCATGTACTATAAATTGCCAAATAGTAAGAAACAGCTTTTGGGTCAACATGGAGGACAAATACTTATCAAAGTACTACTACACAGCTAGAGGATTTCCAAAATTCACCTAAAAGTATACTGATGGTTATGGGGCGTAATATACCCAATCAGCTATGTTAATTAGATGGTTATCATCAGACAAGTTTCGGGCATATTACAGCATTAAATTAAAGGCTGTAGTAATAAAAGTGTCATATATTTGGCATTGGAACATTTAACATGTCCATTTTTTTCTTAACAAATTGATACTGGAACTTAGTTTTATTCTCAACAGTTAAATGACTGACAGTTAAGATGAATTGTTCTATTAAGAAAGCAATGTACTTTTCTGTTTACTAAAGCCCTGTCCTATAATGAAGCCATTTTTGTGAAGAGCCTTGGTTTGCTCAGAAGTCTTTCATAGTAAGGACTGATAAACGCTGATACCAACTGTCGAATCATTTCAGTAAATCACTCATCTTAAAGTATCATTTAAAATTCTCCTTATAATGTAGTTTTACATTTGCTGGATCCAACAACTACCCAAATCCCTTATGAAACACAAGAGGTAATCTTAGTCACACAGTTCTAAGGAAGAGATGAATTTACAAAACTCACTTATGTGGCACATACACACATGTGTGATCCCCACTTACATACAGTTTGCTGACTAAATTGCATGAAACTGGGGGGACAAACATAACATAATTGTATCTATTTGATATTTCCCTACTTCTGAGAAACATAAATATTCATTTATATTATATGCTACAACCACACAAGCTGTAATTCTTATAATTATCATCATAGGACTCAAAAACTGTCAGACGATAACAAGACAGCTTCATGTCTTGAGACGTCTTAAAATAATGTTATTTGTGTAATGAACTTCAGCTGATATGTTATAGCATGCATTGCATTATAGTATCAAATTATGTAGGACCAATATATCTGCTAACATCGTGGCTAGGTGATTTAATGCAACTTTTGCATTAGGAACAGATTCCACAAATCACACATTGCTTTTCTTATGTAAAATGGTTTCCATCAGAGGGTAACACACAATTGTTAGGTATTTTTCCTATTACACATGAAACTATTAATTGAAACATTGTCACTTTCTGATGAGAAAACTAAATAAGTATTAAATGACAGTGGGCAAAATAACATAAAAGAAATATCCACTTCAGTGCCATTGCTGAAAATAGTAACAATTACAGAAAAGTTTCTGTGTCAAAATAATTTTGATATTCTTTATTGAAATCCCTCAATACATTACTTTTTGTGCATGTAGTCTTCAAGTAAATTGTGCAACACAGAATCAAATGAAACATCTGGCATTCCTGTGGGTCATTGTCTCACACTCTTTTCAGTCTCCATCAGGCATTCAAGTATGAGGATTCACGCATGGACTATTCCTTGCTTCAGTCGCTCTGTGGAGCTCTTACTCCTGGCGAAAGTTGGCCTGATGTCCTTTCCCATTTCTTCAATAACTGCAATCAACTGGGCGTACTTGGACTACCTGGGAGGCACTGGAGGAATGACTGGGTGCTGTCTGAGAACGTTGGCTGTGCTACCCAGGGCTGTGGCAAATGCTTCTGGAGATGACATAAGATCAGCTGGAAGCGTCATTGTTGATGGCAAATGGTTTTGGCAGGTGGGGAGCTCTCAGCTCTTGTGCGGCAAATTGAGGAGCTCATTAAGTGGGAAGTAGCAGATCTGATCATGAAAAAAGAAAATGGCTGGGAGAGCAGTTTGCTGACCACATGCTCCTCCATATCCTAATCCAGTGATGCCTATATGCTGAGGATGAAACGGCAGTCGCTCGGTACTGGTGGGTCTTCCAAGAAATGTTTGGATGGAGCTTAGGAGAGTTTTTTTCTAAGAGTACCAGTCAAAGTTAGCCTTCATTTTGAGAGCTCCTGTGCAAGTGGAACACTCATAAAAAAGTAGTCTGTGGCAATATCATATCCAGGTTTTTAAGATGTAAGGTCCACTACAGCTCTAACACCTTGATTCATTTTCATAGATCATTCTCCTCCATGCATACCTGCAATTTGAAATAACAGGGAGATTCATCATCACATGGAGTCTAAGTGTTTATGCTGTGTATAACTGACCCTGAATTGGCATTTCCCATGGATAACTACCAACTGCTCATCCACTGTCAAATGACTTCTGGGATGATAGTGTGCACAGCACTGCATGCCCAAAAAGTTATAAATATTTCTCTAAATGCACAAAATTGATCTATTTGTCTCCTTTTCTTTCTAGTGGTCATATTGCCAAATCTGATGCAATAAAGAAGTTAAGGAAACCTAGTTCTGAAAAATAAAGGTAGAAATATTTTCCTTTGGTACATGTGGTCTGTTAACCATAACATAGAAAATGAATCTCTTTCAGGTTTTAGTTCTCCCATAGTTAAAACGTGTCCTGTCAAAGCAAACATTTCTGTTGCACATGTTGGTAATCACTTATGTTTGTTAGAAAGATGAGTCACATTAACTGTCTCTGATTTTTGGTTTGTGCATTTTACAGTACTGTCCACTATTTTGTGTGTAATGAACAATATGGAAGTCAACATAATTGAAGACACAAACCTGAAAAAGTTGTGAGATCACTAGATTTAGGCATAATATCCTGTTTCTGACACCTGCTTGGTTGTTTCTTCATTGATTACCATATCACTCCCTTTTTGTTGGTGTATTTAGGTCTCTCCAGCATTTGCATCTTATAAGTGACTTCTTAATTTTCCCTTCCTTCAACTACACCTCCAAAAGTGCCCCGTTCTTCCACATTGTCTTCTACTTCTTAACACACAGACTCCACATCACTATTTCCTGGTTCTGATTCTGCTTCTATTGTTGATGT
The DNA here is from genome assembly GCF_023864345.2 of Schistocerca serialis cubense. Classification (NCBI taxonomy): domain Eukaryota; kingdom Metazoa; phylum Arthropoda; class Insecta; order Orthoptera; family Acrididae; genus Schistocerca; species Schistocerca serialis. The sequence goes on from NC_064640.1 coordinate 532,901,557, forward strand.
TACTTCTAGACTTCCTTCTTTGCAGAAATCATATGTTTTCTGTAAGTTTAGATTATTCGACACATTTATTTTACAGCACAACATGATATAGCAACAGAACTAAGGGAAATGACTAACTGAGAGAATTATTTGATTGAACATTTTCACACACAACTATGCCTTAAAATTAAAACATTCCTTTCAGAACCATGCCAACATAACTTTCTACAATATATGTTTATGCATTTGTGTTTTCCTGTCACACAGGATCCCAAGCAGGATACCAAAGGACCTCAATAAACACTTCAGTTATTATCTATTATACAGATAAATATACTTTAAAAATTCAACAATGGTAGTGTTTAGTGGATGCAGTTTAACCATGTCACATAGTCTGAAAAATATAAACTATTTCAAACAGATACAAATAAGAAAATATATATGTTGGTGTCCTGCAGTATCCTACCTAGTATGCAGAAGGCAGAAATGTACTGAACCCAACCTAAGGTTGACCAGAATATCTCCATGTCATTTGTCTACACAGTGTGCTAATGGTAAACGAAACTGTATGTAATGAAATCTGCAACTATGAACAATCTCCCATTCTTCTTGTAGTACCCACAAAAAATGCACATTCTCTTTCTTACAAATGATGTACCTTCCATCCACATTTGGCGCAAAGCTCAACTTTTCTTGAACTACTGTAGCCACATCATCAGTGTTGTTTGCACCTAGACAAGCGCGTACCAAGTTATTGCCTTTGTTCTGTCTGGAAAGGTCCCTGAAGTTTGATGTATGGTATGCATCACCACAATAAAATTGAGAATTGAATCAGTGACATTTGTCTTTATGGATACACATGATACACAACCATTCTCATGAAACTTTCCTTTTCTGGATAATCATCTTTTAGTGTTTAGAGAATAATGCACTATCCTCTACTTACTTCAAATGTTTTTTTTTCAGTCCTTGCAGCTGCTATGTCCTCTTCAAAACTTTCATCATTCTACAACTAAAAACAGTCCAGCATTTCCTAAAATACAGGCATTATCAGTCAAAGTGGAAAGTGTTTAACATGCCTTAACTAGTTTCCTCAATACAAGATGTCACCATTGTGTCTTGACAGCATCTTAATGGTATTTTCTATGCCTCCTGTTGTCATTTCTATCTGACAAACACAGGAACATTGTGTTGAATATTATTCATTCACTCTGTGGATCTGCAGAACTGTAAACCTTTCTCAAAACATCTGTCAGTAGGCTATAGTGACTTTGTACCTTGTTGTCGCCTGTCTTATACATGTATGCACAAAAGAAGATTGCTGTTAGGTGCTCAGTATGCCTTTGTACTGTTTTGTCCCATTGAGAGCACCACACTTTTCATGCAACAATGGTGTTCTTTTTTTGTCTCATTAAGTACAACGACAGAGACAGATCAGTGGTTGTCAGATGCTAGATGTACTAATTGGAGATGCTTTTTCATCTGCATCAAACCATTTAGAGCTAACACTGGCAATTTTCCTACAGGATGAGGAGTCTCAGTTGGTGATTAACTGTGATGGTTCAGTCACTCAAATTGTGCTTCTTTTGGCAGAACTTTACTTGGTAGTAGGTGCTGAAAGAATTTATTACAACTATATAGATGATGCTAGGCTTTTACCTTAGTTTCACAGTGCACTATCACTTCTGAAGTGTGTGCTGTTAGTAATTATAGTATCAGACCTGCAATACAACTGGACAAAAGTATATTTGTTGCACAGTTGTGCTGCATTGAAATATCTATACACTAAACATGATGTAAAGTTAACAGGAAACCATATACGCTCATGGTTTTGTGTGTTCTCTCTATCTCATTAATTGGGCAGTGAGTGTATTCCTGTAAGCAGTATTCATGCTGCAGGGCCATATGAAGTATTCAGGACATTTTAGGGTAGTATGTGTCTTTTCTGATACAGTCTAGAATTTTTAAAAGCAAGATCAGGACTGGTAATGATTATTATCTGATACATTCACTTCCTTTGTGCCTTACTTGATTTTATTGCCTGTGTTTATTATAGATAAATCAAACACCATTACATTATTTTAGGGTATTTCTCAGATGGTGGAACTACTAGGTAATAATAGCAGTCACGATCACCCATGGCAGTACTGAACAGTGAATAGTTTGCAGTAAAATTCTTGTTTCTGCATTTTACTCCATATGTTATATATACAGTTTGCTAACACAAGTTCACTAGGAGGGTCCAATGCAATGTTAATACAGTTTTAGTTGCATCATTACATGGGTAATATTAAATACACTCATTGGCTCCAAAAACCATACAATTTGTGGATCACAGGTGGCAGATGTCGGTTCATTGTACTGAGTGGAAGTTGGCTGCAGAAAGCAAGTCAACAATTTACTGTTAATTCTTGTGACCCTGTGCTAGATTACACAGATTAAGTCAATACCTAATTGTGTCCATTGCACTCCACAGTTTATGAATGCAAAGTGAAGGAAAATAATGTTCATAATTAATAATTGCACTTTAAGACACAAGTTAACTGGAAAAAGCCATTCTACAAGCAAGAACTTTGCTGGGAATTTTACCAAAGGAGTACTACAAAATTAAAATATTTTTGGTATTCATTTAAAACTTATTCTGAAGGTTGGCAGGGCCCAAATACACCCAATGGCATATTTTGAAAACACTGTCATGATTAGTCAAATTTATGGCATATTAGAGGGATTAAACTGAAGATTATAGTGATGAAAGTGTAACAGATTTTACATAGATTCTTGTAACAAATGCATTTGTTCTTAGTAGATGACTTAGTTTTAAAAGTTAACTGTGAGTAACAGTTACAATAATGGTACACATTTGTTGTCTCATTGTTTAGGCACTGGTACCAAGAATAAAACTAAGAACAGGCTATTGATTTGTATAGCTGATTGTACTACTTGGGAGTGCTTTTCTAACTGCCCATAACAATTTAGGGCCAGTAGTGTGTATTTCCACATACATTAGTGCATTTCTCAACAAGGCTGTAGCCATGGTTACCTCTTACTGTTGAGCTACTCATATTCACTCACATAAGTATGTAGAAGACAGTATCCAAAACAAGGTAGGGACTTGTAGGGATTGGCAGAACAGGGGCTGTCAAGGAAGGTTTGGTGCAGAACCAAGACCAGGACTACCAGTAGATAGACATTATGCTTGACTGTTGTTTCATTAGCAGTGTCAAGACATATGGTTGAAAGGCCTCACTGTAAATTCTGAAGCAGCCACATCTCTCTGTGGCTCTTGTTATCAGTATTGTAAGTTCACAATTGTATGGTACATAATTTGAACAAGAACTGATGCTGGGTTCAACATCTAACACAGCTCACTCTACAACTTCCTTAGGTAACTTCACCATATCAGTGATGTGTCCTAGGATACTTAGGAGTTTCAACCAGTCTGGATGGGCTGCTGTATACAGCTGGATGTAATTTTTGGATATCCTGAAACCAGATTACAGTTGATTAACTACGCACAGCCAGGAACGCGTCAGACCCCAACTGATGTTGCATAAATGCTACACTAAAATTACCCAGTGGCAGGAAGTTCCACAAGAACAGTGTTGTGCACTCTGGATTTATAGATTGATTTCAATGGTTCAGTTGTTAATGTGATTTTAGTGATGTATACTATACATCAAACTTCTGGGGCCTTTCCAGATAGAGAATACTATTTAGGCAATGGCTTGTCATGTACCTGCAGACAAGTAGTCAACACTGATGATCACATTGGAGGAGTTGCTTATAACAAGCCATGATTACAAAATTTCTAAATCAATCTAAATATCTGTTTTCGTCCGGGGTGAACAGATTGTGATTCCACATCATTTTTGGCAATGCCATTTTCGATTTTGATCATATGGTACAAAATTCATTGTGTTCATTAAAACACACTATACTGTGAAGTGTTTATGAAATGATACAGTTTTCCAAATGTTTTATAACATTTTTACACATTTTACTAACGTATTATGTAAATATATTTCAGTACAAAACTTTATCATTCTATAGATTTATTTCTATCATTTATAACTACAGCCATGTAGAACTCATAAATTTCCAATTTTAATTTACATAATGGCATGTTAAATCTTATTATCCATCAAATTAAGTCAGTATTATATTTCAGAAATACATTTAATGTCTGTAAAACAGTTTGTTATAATATAATATTCTGATGGTACCCAACATCATGCATGGTATATTACACCACAAAACTTCTCTTGGAAACATGTTAGTAATATCAAAGTCACTACAGTCTCATGTCATTGGTCAATGCCATGTTAACATCCAAGCTGGTTCCAGTGGCAAACAAACCACTATTGCTCATGTAGTCACCAGCTGTTGGTGGTGGAATAAACTGTGATGTCCATAAGCGTACATGTACTGCTTGTTGTGCACACAGTGTTCCCAATGTATGAGGCTGTGAATTCAATTGCAGACCTTACTGGAAGTTGTAAGTGCTACAAAATGGATTCACATTTTGGAAATCTGGATTGGCATCAGCTTCTTGCAACACATGAATATTTGTGTTGGACCAGCACTTGAACCCGCATTTCCCTCTTATCACAATTTTGGCTTTCTGAGCACACCTCCACAACCATTCTAAACTTCCATATGTCATGGAATGAACAAGCCTAATGCTTGCACATTTCATGATTCCTGTAAAGAGAAAAAAAATGTTTTTACCATCATTGTAGCACATCAGGGCATACATACACTAATGATGCTTAGAATGTCTGTGTTTATACAGTGCTCATATGTTCACATTAATGCATGCATGTCCAAAGGAAAAGACATTGCTCTAATGATCACAGTTGTGGTAAATATTATGAAGTGGATTTGCATTTTGTGAATCTCAACTGACATCAACTGTTGGCTACAGATGAAAATTTGCGCCGGACCAGGACTCAAACCCATTAGTGGTAGCATTATTCACTCTGGCTATCTAAGCAAGGCTGCATGACTGATACAAATTTCTATACATCATGGAGTCCACAACCCTTATGTTTGCACATGTTGTGATTCCTGTACAGGGAAAGACAAATGTTTTTGTCATCATTTCAGCCCATCCAAGCATGGATGTTTTTATCATTGTTTTAACCCATCAAGGCACACATAGAATGTCTGTATTTATGCAGTGACTATATCTTGAAATTACAGTGTCCTTCATACATGGATGAGTGTCTGAAGCAAGAGACACTGTTCTGACGATTACACATAAGATAAATATTATGAAATAGATTTGCATTTGGCAAATCTCAATTGTTATCAACTATTTACATCAAATCAACATTTGTGTCAGACCTAGAACTGAACCCTTATGTCCCACTTTTCCCAAGTGGTCACCTTAACACAGACATTGCAACCATCAGTAATAAATCAGTGCCTCATTGGGCTAAAATGATGATAAAAACATTTGTCTCCTCATATGTGGGAGTCAAGAAATGTCCAAGCATAAGGGTTGTGCACTCTGTGTTGTACAAAACTTTATGTCAGTGCTGTAAGCAGGCTTGGATAACTGAAATGGTTAAAGCGATCACTTTGTTTTACGAAATTGCTGGCTTAAGTCAGCTAACCATTTTGGTAGTAAAATGTGTCTCTCTACTCAAACTCCTGCCAATGCATTTTGATACAGTGCCAGTCACCTGATGGAATGTGCTATTTAGTATACAGTATATGGTTACTGTTGCCTGTTTTATTACCCTAAATGTACTGTGTACTAATTTATGATTTGGTGACTGGTGACCCAGCCATGAGTTTCTATGTTTGGGCCAGATACAATTGTGGTGTACCTGCTTGCCAATTAATTGTGATGTCCTTCTGAATGTGCCACCTTATTCTTCATACCATCTTTCACCTCTGGGTTCATTATTATGCTGTTAAGCCACAATGTCTACACTTCATTTGTATCCATGATTTGTTAATGATAAATGAGACTCTCTATCAGGAAACCTGCAGCTGGATATGGTGACAAAGATATCAATGTAGCATGGTCTTTGGTGTGGGTCAGGGGAGAAGGAAAGAAAGAGGAGGCAAGTATACACAAACTACACTAAGCTTCACATATGCAACTCATGCGAGGCGGTGGAAGAGGAGAAGGTAGGACAAATGTATGCAGTTTGACATTTTAAGAAACAGGAGGTGCTAAAGTGTATGGCATAATTACCTTACTACATCTACTTCAACTTAGTGACCATCATTGGTTCTAAATGTGAAGATTACTTGGCTGTTCTCCTTAGTTTTATAAATAAATAAAACTGCTTCCCTTTGATCAGTGGGTGAGGGCTGCTTATTTTGGGCAGAGCTGTCAAAGCTGCCAGGGGCACTGGCTCTCTAAACCCAGCTGTTAGGCTCAGAGGGAAGACATACCCTAAATTAGTGATTAGTAACTTCATATAACTGAGAAAATAGTCACAAAGACAGCTTAAGTAATGCACCTTCTTCTTGTCTTCTTGAATATTTGAATGTCGGCTTCTTCTTCTTCTTCTTTTTTTTCCCCTGAGAATACATGTTTCTAGGACAGAGTTGCTGAGCAGAGAGAGAGAGAGATAGTTCCCACTTTCCCATTCTGCTTGCCAGTGTTGGTCCTTCACATCATCCTCTCCACACTTCCTTTGCATTTTCATCCAGAAAGGAACTCTCTTGTAAGTTGTTTCATAGAGAGTGGAAAAGGTGAAAATCTGAGGGTGCAAGACCGGGTGAGTAAGGTGGGCACAGAAAGACTTCCCAACCCAGCCCCTGTATAGTGTTTTTTGTCAGTCTAGCAGAATGCATTGTCATGTAGTAGCATCAGTTGAAGTAGTCTTCCTTGTCATTCTTCTTGGACTGCATCTGCAAGACATCTCAGATGTTGACAATAAATGTCAGCAATGAGGGTTACACCTCAGGAAAGAACTCATAATATACTACACTGTTGCTGTTTCCCAAGATGCATAACATCATCTTTTGCGGATAGATGCAGGTCTTTGTATGGGGAGTTGTAGCTTTCTTTGGGCTCAGCCATTCCTTTCTTTTCCTTACACTGGTATAAAGACATAATTTCTCATCACCAGTAATGATATAGGATAGGAATGATCAGTGTTGTTCATGATGAGCAGGCAGTGATGTACATTTCTGTGATTTTGGCATATAGCATGCAGTACCCATACACCTACTTTCTAAACCTTTCCATCACATGCACATGTCACATAACAGTGGAATGATTGCAGTTCATCACATTTATCAGTTCTTGAGCCCAATGACATGGAGAAATGTGAATTAAAGTGTTTGAATGAGCTTCATCAAACCCTGAAGGGCTTCCTGAATGTGGAGAGCACTAATGTTAAAATAATTCTCCTTAAATTGAGGAAACCATTTTGAAACTACCTATCAGATTAAAACTATGTGCCAGACAGACTCCAGCTCAGGACTGAAAATTCATTCTGGAGGAAACCATTTTCTGGTCATGCTCTATCCAGTGACATCATCCCCACCCATCGTGCAAATGTTTCAGCGACCTCCATAGCTGCCAACCCTTTATAGAACTCAAACAGAAGAAGATGTCGGAAATTTACTGATTTCTTCACTTGCCACTCCATTTTCTATTGTCTACAGCTCCACTCACTCTCTCCAAATGACAAAATGACAATATGAAATCTCAAACAACAACAGTGACCCACAAATAAAAAATTACAGTCAATAAATAAACCTATAGCAACCACAGTACCGACATGAAAAACAAAAACACAACTAAGTTATGCAACATCCTAATAGAAATGATACAGTTAACATGTATTTGTGAAATAGTGGAACCTTATTGAGGGAATGTAAATATAACAGTGCCAGTGAATTAAGGGAAATGGGTAAGCTGTTACCACTGCTGTTTTCTAACAGAATATGAATAAGTTTATAATCATTTTACGTACCTAAAAACCATTAACAGGATTCTGTTGCTGGCGTATTGACATCATCATTGATCACTACTTACTATAAAACCAATTTACTTTTTCTTTAAGTGTTCAGCATGTTCCATGCTAGTGCAATGGCAGGTTGGTGGTTTGCAAAGTCATGGCAGTAGTACTTTTCGCTTCATTTTTCATTTCATTTCCCCTTCTTAACACATGCCATAATTTTAATGAAGATTTGTTAAACATTTTAGTGTTCACGATGGGGAGGTTGACAAAAGGCGCAGGTGCTGCTTGTTTATTGAAAGACCTGTGACAGAAATAACTATCATATTTCTAAAATCATGTCTTGAGAGTGGCAACATTGCTTATGGCTACTTCTACATAGTGCAAAATCTAAAAATTATAGTTATTGTCAGAGGATCTCATACAACAGTGGAGATCATATTTCAGCTACAGTTGCTAAAAATGCAGTTGTGGACTTTGTGAGAATAGTGGTAGATACCTGCCATAGTTTCACTGAAGCCCTCTGGGACTAGTTTAGAGATAAAGATCGAAGGTAATACTAGCAAAATATGGTCTATGTTGCATAAAGTTATGCTGGAAAATGTTTCTCAGTTAATAGTCTAAGCTCACTTCACTCATTTGTCATGGTGAATCTTTAGGACTTGACAAAAATAGAGTAATTTGTTGTCTATCGGTAAGTATCTAAATTTGAACACCAAGAAGAAGGAGTAGCTGATTTAATTGTACTTAATTTCATGAAGTTCAAGCCTTGACAGCTATCTCCTAGGTGGCTCCTTCTTGTGCAACCTTATTAGAATATGTTTCTGGGAGCTTGTTTACATATGATGTTTCTTTTTAAATAAGCAGACAAGGCCATAATGTCATTTTAACCATAGATTTCTAAAAGGGGAAAATGTTACATTGCTACTACACAATTGTCAATTTTACTATTCCAATTTTTTGTAAAGGAAGTCGTAATTTAAAGGTCATGCAGGAGGTAAACACAGTTCTTAGATCTCCAGTGGTATGTTACTTACAAAATGAGTACAAAAGTCCTGTTTTATAAGCTATAATGACAATTATCATGGTCAAAATGTTAAGTGAAAAGAAGTCATAATTTGTGTTATCCACTATTTATAAATTATTACAACTGTTATAGCTCCAAGAGTAGTATACACACAAAATGAGTAGAGGGTCTTTGCTTTAGACACTTTTATTAAAATTGAAGCAAGACCTAGCTTTGTGTTCTGCTCAAACTGCTGTTGAGCAGCGATTATGAAATCTCATTGTCATTCCGTGGTTGTCTGAAGGACAAAATGAGCATATTTTTCTTCCTTGAGTTTGTTGTTGGTTCTGTTGCTGCTTCTGGTTCTGTTGCTGCTGCTGAAGTGAAGTTCCCAGAGTCTCATATATCTTCAGTTGTAGGCTACGTAGGATGCCTGGTGTATTCAGACACCATTCCATTTGGGCTCTGCAGAGTGGATTGTCATCTTTTTGCGAATTTATTTATGAAAAAATCTGCCTCTTTATCAGCGTTTTCCAGCATATGACCCAGTTGTTAATGTCAAAATCGAACTCAGAACCATCCATATGGTGATAATTTTGATAACAAAAGACATGATTAGCATTGTGGAGGACAAATGTGATAAAAGCTAGCACTATTATAACTGTGACTCATTCATAAGGACATCACAATGAATTAGCAAGTACGTACACCACAGTTGTAGGTTACTCTAACATCGAAACCCATGGGTTTGTCATACACAGTGATACATCAAGCTCTGAATAATGAATTAGTACATTCAGAGTAAAAAAACAGCCAACGATAATCATGTACTATATTGTAAATAGCACAGTTTATCAGGTGACTGGCATTATATCATAATGCATTGGGAGGAGTTTGAGTATAGACCCCTCTTACGACTGAAATGGTTAGCTGACTTAATCCAGTGAGTTTGTAAAACAGATCCTGCTTATCAGGAGTGGTTGCCTTAACAGCTTAGGCTATCTGATCCTGCTTCCAACACCAGTACAAACTTCCCTTCAATGCAGATTCCACAACCATTATGCATGGACATTGTAAGACTCTTGCAAATACAGAGACAAATGTTAATATGATTTTTTTTTTCATTTATGACACTGACACATGGATACATTATTGATAATGTTAAGTCAACTGCTCATGGTAGGCAGGAATTCTGATTCTGAATCCAGGTCTGGAACAAATTTTCATGTATCACAAACACTCAACATCAACCCAGGTTCATAAGATACAAACCCATTTCATAGTATTTGCAACACCGGTAACTGTGAGAACAGTACCTCTTCCTTTTGACACCGATACACATCTGAAGGGCATTATAATTTGAAGACGTTGAGAATCTATAAACAAAAACAGGACAATGTAATCCTAAGCATACTTTATGTTGGATGGTCTTATAGTTTTTGGTTTGTCATGCACTTAAGCATAAAATGAAATATTTACATCATAGAAGATTTGTTCCATTTGGTGGCTTTATGGGTCTTGCTAGATGGCAGGACTATGATGAGAGGAACACAAAGAGCTTCAAAGAGCCATTACACTCATTTATCTTATGTTCAATGTTAGTGGCTTTGTTCCTGAAGAAATGTTGTCTATTTCTCAGTCAACTTTTTTCTCGTGTTTCATTAGGTATCTTGTGAAGTCTTATTCATGAGTACTAAAGATACTTTTTCTGAATACATTCATTTGCTACTTGTCTGCATTGACTTCAATATGCCGTTCTTACTGTTCAACAATCATCACTTTTAGAAGATTTTAGATGGTAATTATTGCCTGAGATCAGTTCTTGTTAATGACATGGTTGTCCTCAGATACTTAACTGCATACAGAAATATTAAGGGCTGTGGTTAAATCAGTGTATGAGAATGACAGTGGTTAAATCAGTGTCTCTCCAAATGACAAAATGACTGTATGTGAATGACTGTATGAGAATGACATTAATAATTATATTTTCGACCAGGTGGTGCTGTAACTATAATTATGCTGTATTGTTGTTGGAGGTTAAAGTCAAATTGTGAAATTGATATAGATCACTTGTTGGACAGTTTGGGGGTGAAAGAAAAGACTTAAATATTAATATAATCGCTAATAAAATGGATTTTAAAATCCCCCCCACCCCGCAGTCATGTAACCATGAGAAACAGTCATTGTGCGATACATGGTTAGCAAGTAATGTACGTTTTTTCGGATGAATGTGCATAATCAAACAAATGGCACGATACTTCAGTCATTCAGAGAAATGTCATAAGCTGCATGACAAGCATGTGAATTTACAACTAAACAGTTACTCTACCAAAAGATTTGCAGAGAAACTGGTCTGATATTAATTCAAATAATACTTTTAAAGCAGTATTTGAATTGCAGACTGTATACCCCTTGAAATGAATCACGTGTCGAATGAATATTCACATATAAAAAGAACTAATAAATAACATTATTATGGACTTAGTCAACAGCTTCCAAACAGTGACTTCATATGTTTTAAATAACCATTTGTCAAGATTCCATCCCTGCAATTAGCCTAAAGAAACAAAGGGGACCAATTATCACATTCATGTGTACATGTGAAAGTGATTGCAAGAAATAAATTTAACAATTTTCTAAGATGAGTATTAATTTATCACAGATTTAGGTATTAAGTTCTTACATAGTAAAATCAGTATCATAGCAAAGAAACTACATACAAAAATAAGAATATATTAATTTTGTTGGTAACTTATCAACTATTGTGTTCAAATATTTGACAATGATAAAGCCAGGTGAGGTTGTAAACAAACAACAACCATTCGACATGGGCATACCCAGGACTATTCAGGGAAAAAGTTCAGTTTTCCTCGAAAATGATGGATGAGGACATTTCAAAATACCAGCAGTAATATACAGCATCACCCAGCTGGATACATGAACAGTAAAGATTTTCTTAAATTTATATTTGCTAAGAAAAACATTTTCATTTGGCCAATGACAGATACAAATGTTGTTAAATTTTAACAGAAACTAATATGATATGAAGTCTTACGCGACGGAGTCCTTGCATAAAAAGTTCTTGGTTTACTTGCCGTGTCAAATTAGGATAAAATGCTAAGTTTTTGATGACTACCTCCATCATCACCGTCAGGAGAAAAACTGACTGTTGTGGACCGGTGAGGATTCCGCTTTTATAAGTAGTGGATAGCTTCTCATTGGCTGGGTGACGTCACGGTGAAAATGGGGTGTACAGAGGTGGCAGCCTCTTTTCCATAGATTTCATCTCCACACTTGGGATATTATCCAAATTTAACATGGCAAGTAAACCAAGGAACTTTTATTTAAGAAAAACTGATTTTAATTCTTGCAAACTAATTAAGCTTTGATGTTCAAGATACACTAGTATACTGTACTAACCAACATACTGATTTATATGAATACATCTCAACAAATGTATAATTCAGATAAATGATGAAAAGTTTTAAATAATTATCACAACGTCAATTGATGCAATTGTCCTTGAGCTTCACACATGCCCTACTGCATATTTGGTTCCCAAATCAGTAACATCCATTTCCTATGAAATGTCTATCCCCTATCTTTTTCAATCCCTCTAAACTATTGTCTTAAATCATATCTATAGCATTCCTGTCTTTTCAAGGCAAGAAGAAAGATTTCCTGTAGGGAACAGTACTTACATAGAGCTTTTCAGAATTCAAATGTATGACTTAGTTAAACGGATTGATATCAAATATATTGTCGTGACTGTGTATCCTCCTGTCTTCAAGCAGAGTACGTACTCTTGTTTACAGTGGTGAGAGTGTCTTTCTTTGGGTTGGTTACATAGCCACAGAAATACACTGTTCCCTTTGTGGAGCAGTAGCAAAACGTTAAATTAGATGTGCAAACATCGCTGGTACAATTCCCTGGCAGTCCTAAAGATTTTGCGCACTACGTATCACGTCTTGCAACTATGGTACCATTTGTTAACATGAGAACTGCACAGTGGCCCCATGGCTCAGATTATCATTAATCTGTTTGTCCCACTATTATTTGTTGGTTAAGTTTGCTCACAGTTCAAAGGAACACGATGGCATACAGTCTGTGGTTGTACAAACCTTGGTAAAATGTGGCAGTGTTCATACCAACCATAACAGCCACTCTGTGGTAAGGATGACACCTTTGTATTGCACATTAGTTTCAAAACAGCCATCACTGGTATCCAAAAGAGTTGATCAGTGAGATAGATCAGTAGAAAAAGGGTTTATTTTTTTGTATTTTTATGTAAAATTAGAGTTTTGAAAATGGACCTGAGAGATGGACTGATGATTGCGGAGTCTGAATGTAATACTTGGAAGTGCCTTTTAGACTACTCATAACAAGTCATTGCCAGTACCAGCGATCCTGTGCCAGGTTGGTGACTGCTGTTGAGAGTTAAATGGTTATATTGTGACACCTTGTTTGTGGAGGTGCCTTCAATCAACCCTGTCATATTTTATAATTTATGGCAAAGCCCTATTTTATTGTAAGGGTAAATGAGTGGTTAGCAGGTAGTACGGTTGATATGATGGTGTCCACATAGTCTGACGAGCCCCTTCCATTATGACAGTTAGGGTGGTGGAGGTGGTGGGGGCACTGTTGGGGGGTTTGTAGGTAATTACGATGTCAGATCATCAGCATTACTTTTCACGACTCCAACGGTTGTGTCCTTGGTTATGACCTGTTTTTCTCTCTTTGCCAATTGCAATCCCAGAACACATTGTTGATTAATTTATCATATTCATGGTTTGCAAGTTTGTATGTTGATGATCAAATGGAGCTCACACTGGGCCATAGTGGACTGATCATTCATACAACTTTTCGGACCCCGTAATAAGTGGGTGGTCATGATGCTTTGCAGAGGAGATTTCCAAAGTCACCCTCTACCTGTGCTGATTGCCTGAGAGCTGTAATATAATCCTAAGCATACTTTATGTTGGATGCTCTTATAGTTTTCAATATGTCATGCACTTAAGCATAAATGAAATATTTACATCATTGAAGATTTGTTCCATTTGGTGGCTTTATGGGCCATACAAGATGGCAGGACTGTGATGAGAGGATCACAAAGAGCTGAAAAGAGCCATTACACTCCATTCTTCTTATGTTCAATGTTAGTGGCTTTGATTCTGAAGAAATGTTGTTTATTTCTCAATCATTTATTTTCTCATGTTTCATTAGGTATCTTGTGAAGTCTTATTCATGAGTACTAAAGATACTATTTCTGAATACTTTCATTTGCTACTTCTCTGCGTTGACTTCAATATCCCGTACTTATTGTTGAACAATCATCACTTTTAGAAGATTTTAGATGGTAACTATTGGCTGAGATCAGTTCCTGTTAATAGCATGGTTGTCCTCAGATACTTTACTTCACACAGAAATCTAAATGGCTGTGGTTAAATCAGTGTCTCACATTCCACTGTATGAGAATGACATTAACAATTATATTTTCGACCAGGTGGTGCTGTAACTATAATTATGCTGTATTGATGTTGGAGGTGAGAGTCAAATTGTGTAATGTTATATAGATCAATTGTGGGACAGTTTGGGGGTGAAAAAAAAGACTTAAATACTAATGAAATCACTAATAAAATGGATTTTAAAATCCCCCCCCCCCAACACCCCCACAGCCATGTAACCATGAGAAGCAGTCATTGTTCGATACATGGTTAGCAAGTAATGCACGTTTTTTCGTATGTATGTGCATAATCAAACAATAGGCGTGATACTTCGGTCATTCAGAGAAATGTCATAAGCTGCATGACAAGCATTGAATTTTTAACTAAACAGATACTGCACCACAAGATTTGCAGAATAACCTGACTGATATTAATTCAAATAATACCTTTAAAGCAGTATTTGAAACGCAGATTGTATACCCCTCGAAATGGATCATGTGTCGAATGAATATTCACATATAAAAAGAACTAATAAATAACATTATTGTGGAATTAGTCAACAGATTGCAAACAGTGGCTCCATAAGTTTAACTAATCATTTGTCATGATTTCAACAAGGCAATTAACCTAAAGAAACAAAGGGGACCACTTATCACATTCATGGCTACATGTAAAAGTACTCTGCCCAAACTCTTTGTCTTTAAATATGTCTGCTTGTGTCTGTATATGTGTGGATGGATATGTGTGTGTGTGCAAGTGTATATCCGTCCTTTTTCCTCCTAAGGTAAGTCTTTCCGCTCCCGGGATTGGAATGACTCCTTACCCTCTCCCTTAAAACCCACTTCCTTTCGTCTTTCTCTCTCCTTCCTTCTTTCCTGATGAGGCAACAGTTTGTTGCGAAAGCTTGAATTTTGTGTGTATGTATGTGTCTGTTTGTGTTTCTATTGACCTGCCAGCACTTTCGTATGGTAAGTCACATCATCTTTGTTTTTGAATATATTTATCCCGCGTGGAACGTTTCCCTCTATAATATTGTAAAAGTACTTGGCAAGAGATAAATTTAACAATTTTCTAAGATGAGTATTAACTGATCAGAGCTGTAGGTAATAAGTTATTACATAGTAATATCAGTATCATAGCAAAGAAACTACAAACAAAAGTAAGAATATATTAATTTTGTTGGGAACGTATCAACTATTGTGTTCAAATATTTGACAAGGATACAGCCAGGTGAGGTTGTTAACAAACAACATCCGTTCGACTTGGGCATACACAGGATTATTCAGAGAAAAAGTTCAGTTTTCCTTTAAAATGACTTGGTAAGCACCTTTCAAAATACCACCAGTTGAGTACAGTGTCACCCAGCTGCATACATGAACAGTAAAGACTTTTTTTAAATTCATATTTGCTAAGAAAAACATTTTCATTTGCCAATGATGGATACAAATATTCTTAAACTTTAACAGAAACTAATATGACTATGAAGTCTTTTGTGATGGAGTCGTTGCATAAAAAGTTCTTGGTATACATGCCGTGCCAAATTTGGATAAAATCCCAAGCCTTCGATGACTACATGCATCATCTTCATCAGGAGAAAAACTGACTGTAGTGGACCGGTGACGCTTCCGCTTTTATTAGCACTGGATAGCTTCTCATTGGCTGGGTGACAGTATGGCAAAAATGAGGGATACAGAGGTGGCGGCCTCTATGTCCATAGATTTTGTTTGCGCGCATATAATTTTATCCAAATTTGACGCGGCAAGTAAAACGAGAACTTTTTATTTAAGAGAAACTGAATTTTATATTTGCAAACTGAGAAATTGAGTATGCTTTTATGTAGAAGATACACTAGTATACTGTAATTGACAACATTCAAATATAAATGAATAAATCTAAACAAATGAATATATAAGATAAAGGAAGAAAAATTAAAATAAATATCACAAAGTCAAATGATGCAATTGTCCTTGTGCTTCACACATGCCACATTGCATATTTAGTTTCCAAATCAGTAACATCGCTGATTTTGGTTTTCCATGATTTCCCTAAATCGCTTCAAGCAAATGCCGGGATGGCTCCTTTGAAAGGGCATGGCCCATTTCCTTCCCCATCCTTCCCTCACCCGAGCTTGCGCTCCGTCTCTAATGACCTCGTTGTCAACGGCACGTTAAATACTAATCTCCTCCTCCTCCTCAGTAACATCCGTTTCCTATGACAAGTTTATCCCCTATCTTTCTCAATGCCTCTAAACTATTGTCTAAAATCATATCTGTAGCATTCCTGTCTTTTCAAGCCAAGAAGGCAGCTTTCCTGTAGAAGTTAGTACTTACATAGAGCTTTTCCAGAATTCAAATGAATGACGTAGTGAAACTAATTGACATCAACTATATTGTCATGACTGCATATCCTCCTGTGTTCAAGCAGAGTAAGTATCGTTGGTTACAGTGGTGAGAGGGTCTTTCTTTGGGTTGGTTACATAGCCACAGAAACACACTGTCCCTATGTGGAGTAGTAGCCGCATGTTAAATTAGGGGTGCAAACATTGCTGGTACAGTTCCCAGACAGTTCTAAGGTTTTTGTGCACTACTTATCACCTCTTGCACCTATGGTACCATTTGTTAACATGAGAAATGCTCAGTGGCACCATGGATCAGAATTCCCATTAATCTGTCTGTGCCACTATTATTCGATGGTTAAGTTCGCTCACAGTTCAAAGGAACACAATGGCATACAGTCTGTGGTTGTACAAACCTTGGTAAAATGTGGCAGTGTTCATACCAAATGTAATAGCAACTCTGTGGCAAGCATGACACTTTTGTATGGCACATTAGTTTCAAAACAGTCAGTCATGGATATCCAGAAGAGTTGATCAGTGGGATAGATCAGTAGAAAAGGGATTGAATATTTTGTATCTTTATGTAAAGCTAGAGTTTTCAAAGTGGACCTGAGAGATGGTCTGATGATTTCGGAGTCTGAATGTAATACTTGGAAGTGCCTTTTAGACTACTCTTAACAAGTCATTGCCACTATCGGTGATCCTGTGCCAGTTTGGTGACTGCTCTTGAGAGTAAAATGGTTATATTGTAACACCTTGTTTGTGGAGGTGCTTTCACTCAACCCTGTCATATTTTTTAATTTATGGCAAAGCCCTATTTTGTTGTAAAGGTAAAAGAGTGGTTAGCAGATAGTGTGGTTGACATGAAGGTGTCCACATAGTCTAACAGGCCACATCCATTATGACAGTTTGGGAGGTGCTGGAGGGACGGTGACGGGGGGGTGGGGGGGGGGGGGGGAGCAGTTGGGTGGGTTTATAGATAATTAGATAATTATGTTGCCAGATCATCTGCATTACTATTCACGACTCCAACGGTTGCGTCCTTGGTTATGACCTGTTTTTCTTTCTTTGCTAATTGAAATCCCGGAATACATTGTTGATTAATTTGTGATATTCATGGTTTGAAGGTTTGTATGTTGGTGATCCAATGGTACTCACACTGGGCCATACTTGGCTGTTCATTCATACAACTTATCAGAAGCCATAGTAGATGGGTGGTCATGGTGCTTTGCAGAGCAGATCTACCTGTGATGATTGCCTGAGAGCTCTGATCTACTCCTGAGCATACTTTATGTTGGATGCTCTTATAGATTTTGGTATGTCCTGCACTTAAGCATTAATGAAATATTTACATCATAGAAGATTTGTTCCATTTGGTGGCTTTATGGGCCATACGATATGGCGGGACTATGATGAGTGGATCACAAAAAGCTGACAAGACCCATTACACTCGATTCTTCTTATGTTCAATGTTAGTGGCATTGATTCAGAAGAAATGTTGTCTATTTCTCAATCAATTATTTTCTCATGTTTCATTAGGTATTAAAGATACTTTTTTCTGAATACTTTCATTTGCAACTTGTCTGTGTTGACTTCAATATCCCGTACTTATTGTTGAACAATCATCACTTTTAGAAGATTTTAGATGGTAACTATTGGCTGAGATCATTTCCTGTTATTAACATGCTAGTCCTCAGATACGTAACTGCATACATACATCTAAATGGCTGTGGTTGAATCAGTGTGTCACATTCCACTGTATGAGAATGACATTAATAATTATATTTACGACCAGGTGGTGCTGTAACTATAATTATGCTGTATTGATGTTGGAGGTAAGAGTCAATTTGTGTAATTGATATAGATCACTTGTGGAACAGTTTGGGGGTGAAAGAAAAGACTTAAATATTAATGAAATCACTAATAAAATGGATTTTAAAATCACCCCCCCCCCCCCCCCCCCCCCGCAGTCATGTAACCATGAGAAGCAGTCATTGTGCAATATATGGGTAGCAAATAATGTACGTATTTTCGGATGTATGTGCATAATCAAACAAAAGGCGTGATACTTCAGTCATTCAGAGAAATGTCATAAGCTGCATGACAAGCATTGAATTTTTAACTAAACAGTTACTGCAGCACAAGATATGTGGAGTAACCTGACTGATATTAATTCAAATAATACCTACAAAGCAGTATTTGAAATGCAGATTGTATACCCCTCGAAATGGGTCATGTGTCGAATGAATATTCACATATAAAAGAACTAATAAGTAACATTGTTATGGAGTTAGTCAACAGCTTCCAAACAGTGGCTCCATAAGTTTAAGTAATCATTTGTCATGTTTCAACAAGGCAATTAACCTAAAGAAACAAAGGGGACCATTTATCACATTCATGTCTACATGTTTAAGTACTTGCAAGAGATAAATATAAAAAATTTCTAAGATGAATATTAATTTATCAGTTATTTAGGTAGTAAGTTCTTACATTGTAAAAACAGTATCATTGCAATGAAACTACATACAAAACTAAGAATATATTAATTTTGTTGGTAACTTATCAACTATTGTGTTCAAATATTGGACAAGGATACAGCCAGGTGAGGTTGTAAACAAACAACATCCGTTTGACAAGGGCATACACAGGATTATTCACAGAAAAAGTTCAGTTTTCCTTGAAAATGACTGGGTGAGGACATTTCAAAATACCAGCAGTTGTATACAGCATCACCCATCTGGATACGTGAACAGTAAAGATTTTCTTAAATTCATATCTGCTAAGAAAAACATTTTCATTTCACCAAAGATGGATACAAATGTTGTTAAATTTTAACAGAAACTAATATGACTATGAAGTCTTTTGTGATGGACTCGTTGCACAAAAAGTTCTTGGTTTACTTGCTGTGTCAAATTTGGATAAAATCCCAAGCTTTTGATGACTACCTGTGTCATCTTCATCAGGAGAAAAACTGACTGTTTTGGACCGGTGACGTTTCCGCTTTTATAAGCTGGAGATAGCTTCTCATTGGCTGGGTGGCGTTATGGTGAAAATGGGGGATACAGAGGTGGCGGCCTCTATGTCCATAGATTTTGTTGCGTGCTAATAATTTTATCCAAATTTGACGTGGCAAGTAAAACAAGAACTATTTATTTAAGAGAAACTGATTTTAATATTTGCAAACTGAATAAGCTTTTATGTAGAAGATACACTAGTATACTGTAATTGACAACATTCAAATTTAAATGAATAGATCTAAACAAATGAATATATATGATAAACGAAGAAAAGTTTAGAATAATTTTCACAAAGTCAAATGATGCAATTGTCCTTGAGCTTCACACATGCCACATTGCATATTTAGTTCCCAAATCAGCAACATCCCTGATTTAGGTTTTCTGTGATTTCCCTAAATCACTTCAGGCAAATGCCGGGATGGTTCCTTTGAAAGGGCATGCCCAATTTACTTCCCCATTCTTCCCTCACCCGACTTGCGCTCCGTCTCTAATGACCTCATTGTCAACAGGACGTTAAACACTAGTCTCCTATTTCTCCTCAGTAACATCCATTTCCTATGACATGTTTATCCCCTATCTTTCTCAATGTCTCTAAACTATTGTCTTAAATCATATCTGTAGCATTCCGGTCTATTCAAGCCAAGAAGACAGCGTTCCTGTAGAAGTCAGTACTTACATAGAGCTTTTCCAGAATTCAATTGAATGATGTAGTGAAACTAATTGAACTCAAATATATTGTCGTGACTGTGTGTCCTCCTGTCTTCAAGCAGAGTAAGTTTTCTTGGTTACAGTGGTGAGAGTGTCTTTCTTTGGTTTGGTTACATAGTCACAAAAACACACTGTCCCCTTTGTGGAGTAGTAGCCGCATGTTAAATTAGGGGTGCAAACATTGCTGGTACAATTCCCAGGCAGTCCTAAGGTTTTTGTGCACTACTTATCAAGTCTTGCACCTATAGTACCATTTGTTAACATGAGAACTGCTCAGTGGCACCATGGATCAGAATTCCCATTAATTTGTCTGTCCCACTATTATTCGATGCTTAAGTCAGCTCACAGTTCAAAGGAACACAATGGCACACAATCTGTGGTTGTACATACCTTGGTAAAATGTGGCAGTGTTCATACCAACCATAACAGCTACCCTGTGGCAAGCATGAGACTTTTGTACAGCACATTAGTTTCAAAACAGTCAATCACGGATAACCAAAAGAGTTGATCAGTGGGATAGATCAGTAGAAAAGGGGTTCAATTTTTTGTATCTCTATGTAAAATTAGAGTTTTCAAAATGGACCTGAGAGATGGACTGATGATTGCAGAGTCTGAATGTAATACTTGGAAGTGCCTTTTAGACTACTCTTAACAAGTCATTGCCAGTACCGGTGATCCTGTGCCAGGTTGGTGACTGCTGTTGCGAGTTAAACGGTTATATTGTGACACTTGTTTGTGGAGGTGCTTTCAATCAACCCTGTCATATTTTTGAATTTACTGCAAAGCCCAATTTTATTGTAAGGGTATAAGGGTGGTTAGCAGATAGTATTGTTGACATGATGGTGTCGACATAGTCTGACAGGCCACATCCATTATGACAGTTTGGATGGTGGAGGTCGTGGGGGGGCTGTTGGGTGGATTTGTAGGTAATTATGTTGTCAGATCATCTGCATTACTATTCACGACTCCATCGGTTGCGTCCTTGGTTATAGCCTGTTTTTCTTTCTTTGCTAATTGCAATCCCAGAATACATTGTTGATTAATTTGTGATATTCATGGTTTGAAAGTTTGTATGTTGGTGATCCAAAGGTGCTCACACTGGGCCATAGTTGGCTGTTCATTCATACAACTTTTCAGAAGCCATGATAGGTGGGTGGTCATGCTGCTTTGCAGAGCAGATCTACCTGTGATGATTGCCTGAGAGCTCTGATCTACTCCTAAGCATACTTTATGTTGGATGCTCTTATAGTTTTTGGTATGTCATGCACTTATGCATTAATGAAATATTTACATCATAGAAGATTTGTTCCATTTGGTGGCTTTATGGGCTGTACGATATGGCGGTATTATGATGAGTGGATCACAAAGAGCTGAAAAGAGCCATTACACTCCAGTCTTCTTATGTTCAATGTTAGTGGCTTTGATTCTGAACAAATGTTGTTTATTTCTCAATCAATTATTTTCTCATGTTTCCTTAGGTATCTTGTGAAGTCTTTTTCATAAGTACTAAAGATACTTTTTTTTGAATACTTTCATATGCTACTTGTGTGTGCTGACTTCAAAATCCCGTACTTATTGTTCAACAATCATCACTTTTAGAAGATTTTAGATGGTAACTATTGGCTGAGATCGGTTCCTGTTAATAACATGGTTGTCCTCAGATACTTAACTGCATACATAAATCTAAATGGCTGTGGTTAAATCAGTGTCTCACATTCCACTGTATGAGAATGACATTAACAATTATATTTTCGTCCAGGTGGTGCTGTAACTATAATTATGCTGTATTGATGTTGGAGGTAAGAGTCAATTTGTGTAATTAATATAGATTACTTGTGGGACTGTTTGGTGGTGAAAGAAAAGACTTAAATACTAATGAAATCACTAGTAAAATCGATTTTAAAATCCCCCCCCGCAGTCATGTAACCATGAGAAGCAGTCATTGTTTGATACATGGTTAGCAAGTAATGTACGTTTTTTCGGATGTATGTGCATAATCAAACAATAGGCGTGATACTTCAGTCATTTAGAGAAATGTCATAAGCTGCATGACAAGCATTGAATTTCTAACTTAACAGTTACCGCACCACAAGATTTGCAGAGTAACCTGACTGATATTAATTCAAATAATACCTTTAAAGCAGTATTTGAAATGCAGATTGTATACCCCTCGAAATGGGTCATGTCTCGAATGAATATTCACATATAAAAAGAACTAATAAATAACATTATTATGGAATTAGTCAACAGCTTCCAAACAGTGCCTCCATAAGTTTAACTAATCATTTGTCATGATTTCAACACGGCAATTAACCTAAAGAAACAAAGGGCACCACTTATCACTATCATGTTTACATGTAAAAGTACTCTGCCCAAACTCTTTGTCTTTAAATATGTCTGCTTGTGTCTGTATATGTGTGGATGGATATATGTGTGTGTGTGCGAGTGTATACCCGTCCTTTTTTCCCCCTAAGGTAAGTCTTTCCGCTACCGAGATTGGAATGACTCCTTACCCTCTCCCTTAAAACCCACTTCCTTTCGTCTTTCCCTCTCCTTCCTTCTTTCCTGATGAGGCACCAGTTTGTTGCGAAAGCTTCAATTTTGTGTGTATGTATGTGTCTGTTTGTGTATCTATTGACCTGCCAGCGCTTTCGTATGATAAGTCACATCATCTTTGTTTTTAAATATATTGTTCCTGCGTGGAATGTTTCCCTCTATTATATTGTAAAAGTACTTGGCAAGAGATAAATTTAACAATTTTCTAAGATGAGTATTAACTGTTCAGAGCTGTAGGTAATATTTTATTAAATAGTAATATCAGTATCATAGCAGAGAAACTACAAACAAAAGTTAGAATATATTAATTTTGTTGGGAACTTATCAACTATTGTGTTCAAATATTTGACAAGGATACAGCCAGGTGAGGTTGTTAACAAACAACATCTGTTCGACATGGGCATACACACGATTATACAGAGAAAAAGTTCAGTTTTCCTTTAAAATGACTTGGTAAGCACCTTTCAAAATACCACCAGTTGAGTACAGTGTCACCCAGCTGCATACATGAACAGTAAAGATTTTTTTTAAATTCATATTTGCTAAGAAAAACACTTTCATTTGGCCAATGATGGATACAAATATTGTTAAACTTTAACAGAAACTAATATGACTATGAAGTATTTTGTGATGGAGTCGTTGCATAAAAAGTTCTTGGTATACTAGCCGTGTCAAATTTGGATAAAATCCCAAGCTTTCGATGACTACGTGCATCATCTTCGTCAGGAGAAAAACTGACTGTTGTGGACCATTGATGCTTCCGCTTTTATGAG
This sequence comes from Schistocerca serialis cubense, assembly GCF_023864345.2. Classification (NCBI taxonomy): domain Eukaryota; kingdom Metazoa; phylum Arthropoda; class Insecta; order Orthoptera; family Acrididae; genus Schistocerca; species Schistocerca serialis. Next base: position 532,925,306 of record NC_064640.1, read on the forward strand.
CAGTGGATAGCTTCTCATTGGCTGGGTGACGTTATGGTGAAAATGGGGGACACAGAGGTGGCGGCCTCTATGTCCATAGATTTTATTTCCGCGCTTATAATTTTATCCAAATTTGACGTGGCAAGTAAAACGAGAACTTTTTATTTAAGAGAAACTGATTTTAATATTTACAAACTGAGAAATTGAGTAAGCTTTTATGTAGAAGATACACTAGTATACTGTAATTGACAACATTCAAATATAAATGAATACATCTTAACAAATGAATATATAAGATAAAGGAAGAAAAGTTTACAATAATTATCACAAGGTCAAATGATGCAATTGTCCTTGAGCTTCACACATGTCACATTGCATATTTAGTTCCCAAATCAGTAACATCGCTGATTTAAGTTTTCCATGATTTCCCTAAATCACTTCAAGCAAATGCCGGGATGGTTCCTTTGAAAGGGCATGGCCGATTTCCTTCCCCATCCTTCCCTCACCCGAGCTTGCGCTCTGTCTCTAATGACCTCGTTGTCAACGGGACATTAAATACTAATCTCCTCCTCCTCCTCAGTAACATCCATTTCCTATGACATGTTTATCCCCTATCTTTCTCAATGCCTCTAAACTATTGTCTTAAATCATATCTGTAGCATTCCTGTCTTTTCAAGCCAAGAAGGCAGCTTTCCTGTAGAAGTTAGTACTGACATAGATCTTTTCCAGAATTCAAATGAATGACGTAGTGAAACTAATTGACATCAAATATATTGTCATGACTTCGTATCCTCCTGTCTTCAAGCAGAGTAAGTATCCTTGGTTACAGTGGTGAGAGTGTCTTTCTTTGGGTTGGTTACATAGCCACAGAAACACACTGTCCCTATGTGGAGTAGTAGCGGCATGTTAAATTAGGGGTGCAAACATTGCTGGTACAGTTCCCAGGCAGTCCTAAGGTTTTTGTGCACTACTTATCACCTCTTGCACCTATGGTACCATTTGTTAACATGAGAACTGCTCAGTGGCACCATGGATCAGAATTCCCACTAATCTGTCTGTGCCACTATTATTCGATGGTTAAGTTCGCTCACAGTTCAAATGATCACAATGGCATACAGTCTGTGGTTGTACAAACCTTGGTAAAATGTGGCAGTGTTCATACCAACTGTAATAGCAACTCTGTGGCAAGCATGACACTTTTGTATGGCACATTAGTTTCAAAACAGTCAGTCATGGATGTCCAGAAGAGTTGATCAGTGGGATAGATCAGTAGAAAAGGGGTTGAATATTTTGTATCATTATGAAAAGCTAGAGTTTTCTAAGTGGACCTGAGAGATGAACTGATGATTTCGGAGTCTGAATGTAATACTTGGAGTGCCTTTTAGACTACTCTTAACAAGTCATTGCCACTATCGGTGATCCTGTGCCAGGTTGGTGACTGCTCTTGAGAGTAAAATGGTTATATTGTAACACCTTGTTTGTGGAGGTGCTTTCAATCAACCCTGTCATATTTTTTAATTTATGGCAAAGCCCTATTTTGTTGTAAAGGTGAAAGAATGGTTAGCAGATAGTGTGGTTGACATTAAGGTGTCCACATAGTCTGACAGGCCACATCCATTTTGACAGTTTGGTTGGTGGTGCTGGAGCGAAGGGGGTTGGGGGGGAAGTTGGGTAGGTTTATAGGTAATTATGTTGTCAAATCATCTGCATTACTATTCACGACTCCAACGGTTGCATTCTTGGTTATAGCCTGTTTTTCTTTCTTTGCTAATTGCAATCCCGGAATACATTGTTGATTAATTTGTCATATTCATGGTTTGCAAGTTTCTATGTTGGTGATCCAATGGTGCTAACACAGGGCCATAGTTGGCTGTTCATTCATACAACTTTTCAGAAGCCGTAATAAGTGGGTGGTCATGGTGCTTTGCAGAGCAGATCTACCTGTGATGATTGCCTGAGAGCTCTGATCTACTTCTAAGCATACTTTATGTTGGATACTCTTATAGTTTTTGGTATGTCATGCACTTAAGCATAAATGAAATATTTACCTCATAGAAGATTTGTTCCATTTGGTGGCTTTATGGGCTTCACGATATGGCAGGACTATGATGAGAGGATCACAAAGAGCTGAATAGAGCCATTACACTCGATTCTTCTTATGTTTAATGTTAGTCGCTTTGATTCAGAAGAAATGTTGTCTATTTCTCAATCAATTCTTTTCTCATGTTTCATTAGGTATTAAAAATACTTTTTTCTGAATACTTTCATTTGCTACTTGTCTGCGTTGACTTAAAAATCCTGTACTTATTGTTCAACAATCATCACTTTTAGAAGATTTTAGATGGTAACTATTAGCTGAGATCAGTGCCTGTTAATAACATGCTTGTCCTCAGATACGTAACTGCATACATAAATCTAAATGGCTGTGGTTGAATCAGTGTCTCACATTCCACTGTATGAGAATGACATTAACAATCATATTTTCGACCAGGTGGTGCTGTAACTATAATTATGCTGTATTGATGTTGGAGGTAAGAGTCAATTTGTGTAATTGATATAGATCACTTGTGGGACAGTTTGGGGGTGAAAGAAAAGACTTAAATATTAATGAAATCACTAATAAAATGGATTTTAAAATCCCCCCCCGCAGTCATGTAACCATGAGAAGCAGTCATTGTGCGATACATGGTTAGCAAGTAATGTACGTATTTTCGGATGTATGTGCATAATCAAACAAAAGGCGTGATACTTCATTCATTCAGAGAAATGTCATAAGCTGCATGACAAGCATTGAATTTTTAACTAAACAGTTACTGCACCACAAGATTTGCGGAGCAACCTGACTGATATTAATTCAAATAATACCTCTAAAGCAGTATTTGAAATGCAGATAGTATACCCCTCGAAATGGATCATGTGTCGAATGAATATTCACATGTAAAAAGAACTAATAAATAACATTGTTATGGAGTTAGTCAACAGCTTCCAAACAGTGGCTCCATAAGTTTAACTAATCATTTGTCATGTTTCAACAAGGCAATTAACCTAAAGAAACAAAGGGGACCACTTATCATATTCATGTCTACATGTTAAATTACTTGCAAGAGATAAATATAAAAATTTTCTAAGATGAATATTAATTTATCAGAGATTTAGGTAATTAGTTCTTACATAGTAAAATCAGTATTATTGCAAAGAAACTACATACAAAACTAAGAATATATTAATTTTGTTGGTAACTTATCAACTACTGTGTTCAAATATTGGACAAGGATACAGCCAGGTGAGGTTGTAAACAAACAACACCCATTTGCAAGGGCATACACAGGATTATTAACAGAAAAAGTTCAGTTTTCCTTTAAAATGACTGGGTGAGGACATTTCAAAATACCAACAGTAGTATACAGCGTCACCCATCTGATTACGTGAACGGTAAAGATTTTCTTAAATTCATATCTGCTAATAAAAACATTTTTATTTCACCAATGATGGATACAAATGTTGTTAAATTTTAACAGAAACTAATATGACTATGAAGTCTTTTGTGATGGACTCGTTGCACAAAAAGTTCTTGGTTTACCTGCTGTATCAAATTTGGATAAAATCCCAAGCTTTCGATGACTACCTGCGCCATCTTCATCAGGAGAAGAACTGACTGTTGTGGACCAGTGAGGCTTCCCCTTTTATAAGCAGTGGATAGCTTCTCATTGGCTGGGTGACGTTATGGTGAAAATGGGGGATACAGAGGTGGCGGCCTATATGTCCATAGATTTTGTTTGCGCGCTAATAATTTTATCCAATTTTTGACGTGGCAAGTAAAACGAGAACTTTTTATTTAAGAGAAACTGATTTAAATATTTGCAAACTGAATAAGCTTTTATGTAGAAGATACACTAGTATACTGTAATTGACAATATTAAAATTTAAATCAATACATCTAAACAAATGAATATATATGATAAAGGAAGAAAAGTTTAAAATAATTTTCACAAAGTCAAATGATGCAATTGTCCTTGAGCTTCACACATGCCACATTGCATATTTAGTTCCCAAATCAGTAACATCCCTGATTTAGGTTTTCCGTGATTTCCCTAAATCACTTCAGGCAAATGCTGGGATGGATCCTTTGAAAGGGCATGGCCAATTTACTTCCCCATTCTTCTCTAACCCGATCTTGCGCTCCGTCTCTAATGACCTCATTGTCAACGGGATGTTAAACACTAATCTCCTATTCCTCCTCAGTAACATCCATTTCCTATGACATGTTTATCCCCTATCTTCCTCAATGCCTCTAAACTATTGTCTTAAATCATATCTGCAGCATTCCGGTCTATTCAAGCCAAGAAGACAGCTTTCCTGTAGAAGTCAGTACTTACATAGAGCTTTTCCAGAATTCAAATGAATGACGTAATGAAACTAATTGACCTCAAATATATTGTCGTGACTGTGTGTCCTCCTGTCTTCAAGCAGAGTAAGTTTTCTTGGTTACAGAGGTGAGAGTGTCTTTCTTTGGGTTGGCTACATAGTCACAAAAACACACTGTCCCCTTTGTGGAGTAGTAGCTGCATGTTAAATTAGGGGTGCAAACATTGCTGGTACAATTCCCAGGCAGTCCTAAGATTTTTGTGCACTACTTATCAAGTCTTGCACCTATGGTACCATTTGTTAACATGAGAACTGCTCAGTGGCACCATGGATCAGAATTCCCGTTAATCTGTCTGTCCCACTATTATTCGAGGGTTAAGTTTGGACACAGTTCAAAGGAACACAATGGCATCCTTGGTTATGTCCTGTTTTTCTTTCTTTGCAACTTGCAATCCCAGATTAAATTGTTGATTAATTTGTGATATTCATGGTTTGCAAATTTGTATGTTGGTGATCCAATGGTACTCACACTGGGCCATACTTGGCTGTTCATTCATACAACTTTTCAGAAGCCATAATAGGAGGGTGGTCATGGTGCTTTGCAGAGCAGATCTACCTGTGATGATTGCCTGAGAGCTCTGATCTACTCCTAAGCATACTTTAGGTTGGATGCTCTTATAGTTTTTGGTATGTAATGCACTTAAGGATAAATGAAATATTTACATCATAGAAGATTTGTTCCATTTGGTGGCTTTATGGGCTTTACGATATGGCGGGACTACGATGAGTGGATCACAAAGAGCTGAAAAGAGCCATTACACTCCATTCTTCTTATGTTCAATGTTAGTGGCTTTGATTATGAAGAAATGTTGTTTATTTCTCAATCAATTATTTTCTCATGTTTCCTTAGGTATTTTGTGAAGTCTTTTTCATAAGTACAAAAGATACTTTTTTCTGAATACTTTCATTTGCTACTTGTCTGCGTTGACTTAAAAATCCTGTACTTATTGTTCAACAATCATCACTTTTAGAAGATTTTAGATGGTAACTATTAGCTGAGATCAGTGCCTGTTAATAACATGCTTGTCCTCAGATATGTAACTGCATACATAAATCTAAATGGCTGTGGTTGAATCAGTGTCTCACATTCCATTCTATGAGAATGACATTAACAATTATATTTTCGACCAGGTGGTGCTGTAACTATATTTATGCTGTATTGATGTTGCAGGTAAGAGTCAATTTGTGTAATTGATATAGATCAATTGTGGGACACTTTGGGGGTGAAAGAAAAGACTTAAATATTAATGAAATCACTAATAAAATGGATTTTAAAATCCCCCCCCCCCCCCCCTTTCCCCGCAGTCATGTAGCCATGACAAGCAGTCATTGTTCGATACATGCTTAGCAAGTAATGTACGTATTTTCGGATGTATGTGCATAATCAAACAAAAGGCATGATACTTCAGTCATTCAGAAAAATGTCATAAGCTGCATGACAAGCATTGAATTTCTAACTTAACAGTTACTGCACCACAAGATTTGCAGAGTAACCTGACTGATATTAATTCAAATAATACCTTTAAAGCAGTATTTGAAATGCAGATTGTATACCCCTCGAAATGGATCATGTGTCGAATGAATATTCACATATAAAAAGAACTAATAAATAACATTATTATGGAGTTAGTCAACAGCTTCCAAACAGTGGCCCCATAAGTATAACTAATTATTTGTCATGATTTCAACAAGGAAATTAACCTAAAGAAACAAAGGGAACCACTTATCACATTCATGTCTACATGTAAAAGTACTTGGCAAGAGATAAATTTAACAATTTTCTAAGATGAGTATTCACTGATCAGAGCTGTAGGTAATAAGTTATTACATAGTAATATCAGTATCATAGCAAAGAAACTACAAACAAAAAGAAGAATATATTAATTTTGTTGGGTACTTATCAACTATTGTGTTCAAATATTTGACAAGGATACAGCCAGGTGAAGTTGTTAACAAAAAACATCCATTTGACATGGGCATACACAGGATTATTCAGAGAAAAATTTCAGTTTTCCTTTAAAATGACTGGGTAAGCACCTTTCAAAATACCACCAGTTGTGTATAATGTCACCCAGCTGCATACATGAACAGTAAAGATTTTTTTAAAATTCATATTTGCTAAGAAAAACATTTTCATTTGGCCAATGATGGATACAAATATTGTTAAACTTTAACAGAAACTAATATGACTATGAAGTCTTTTGTGATGGAGTCGTTGCATAAAAAGTTCTTGGTATACTTGATGTGACAAATTTGGATAAAATCCCAAGCTTTCGATGACTACCTGCGTCATCTTCATCAGGAGAAGAACTGACTGTTGTGGACCAGTGAGGCTTCCCCTTTTATAAGCAGTGGATACCTTCTCATTGGCTGGGTGACGATATGGTGAAAATGAGGGACACAGAGGTGGCGGCCTCTATGTCCATAGAATTTGTTTGCGCTCTTATAATTTTATCCAAATTTGATGTGGCAAGTAAAACGAGAACTTTTTATTTAAGAGAAACTGATTTTAATATTTGCAAACTGAGAAATTGAGTAAGCTTTTATGTAGAAGATACACTAGTATACTGTAATTGCCAACATACAAATATTAATGAATTCATCTAAACAAATGAATATATAAGATAAAGGAAGAAAAGTTTAAAATTATTTTCACCAAGTCAATCGATGCAATTGTCCTTGAGCTTCACACATGCCACATTGCATATTTAGTTCCCAAATCAGCAACATCCCTTATTTAGGTTTTCCGTGATTTCCCTAAATCACTTCAGGCAAATGCCGGGATGGTTCCTTTGAAAGGGCATGGCCAATTTACTTCCCCATTCTTCCCTCACCCGATCTTGCGCTCCGCCTCTAATGACCTCATTGTCAACGGGACGTTAAACACTAATCTCCTATTCCTCCTCAGTAACATCCATTTCCTATGACATGTTTATCCCCTATCTCTCTCAATGCCTCTAAACTATTGTCTTAAATCATATCTGTAGCATTCCGGTCTATTCAAGCCAAGAAGACAGCTTTCCTGTAGAAGTCAGTACTTACATAGAGCTTTTCCAGAATTCAAATGAATGACATAGTGAAACTAATTGACCTCAAATATATTATCGTGACTGTGTGTCCTCCTGTCTTCAAGCAGAGTAAGTTTTCTTGGTTACAGTGGTGAGAGTGTCTTTCTTTGGTTTGGTTACATAGTCACAAAAACACACTGTCCCCTTTATGGAGTAGTAGCCACATGTTAAATTAGGGGTGCAAACATTGCTGGTACAATTACCAGGCAGTCCTAAGGTTTTTGTGCACAACTTATCAAGTCTTGCACCTATGGTACCATTTGTTAACATGAGAACTGCTCAATGGCACCATGGATCAGAATTCCCATTCATTTGTCTGTCCCACTATTATTCGATGCTTAAGTCAGCTCACAGTTCAAAGGAATACAATGGCACACAATCTGTGGGTTTACATACCTTGGTAAAATGTGGTAGTGTTCATACCAACCATAACAGCTACTCTGTGGCAAGCATGACACTTTTGTATGGCACATTAGTTTCAAAACAGTCAATCGCGGATAACCGAAAGAGTTGATCAGTGGGATGGATCAGTAGAAAAAGGGTTCAATTTTTTGTATCTCTATGTAAAATTAGAGTTTTCAAAATGGACCTGAGAGATGGACTGATGATTGCAGAGTCTGAATGTAATACTTGGAAGTGCCTTTTAGACTACTCTTAACACGTCATTGCCAGTACCGGTGATCCTGTGCCAGGTTGGTGACTGCGGTTGCGAGTTAAATGGTTATATTGTGACACTTGTTTGTGGAGGTGCTTTCAATCAACCCTGTCATATTTTTGAATTTACTGCAAAGCCCAATTTAATTGTAAGGATAAAAGGGTGGTTAGCAGATAGTATGGTTGACATGATGGTGTCGACATAGTCTGACAGGCCACATCCATTATGACAGTTTGGGTGGTGGAGGTCATGGGGGGGCTGTTGGGTGGGTTCGTAGGTAATTATGTTGTCAGTTCATCTGCATTACTATTCATGTCCCCTTTGTGGAGTAGTAGCTAAATGTTAAATTAGGGGTGCAAACATTGCTGGTACAATTACCAGGCAGTCCTAAGGTTTTTGTGCACTACTTATCAAGTCTTGCACCTATGGTACCATTTGTTAACATGAGAACTGCTCAGTGGCACCATGGCTCAGAATTCCCGTTAATCTGTCTGTCCCACTATTATTCGAGGGTTAAGTTTGGACACAGTTCAGAGGAACACAATGGCATCCTTGGTTATGACCTGTTTTTCTTTCTTTGCAACTTGCAATCCCAGATTAGATTGTTGATTAATTTGTGATATTCATGGTTTGCAAGTTTGTATGTTGGTGATCCAATGGTACTCACACTGGGCCATACTTGGCTGTTCATTCATACAACTTTTCAGAAGCCATAATTGGTGGGTGGTCATGGTGCTTTGCAGAGCAGATCTACCTGTGATGATTGCCTGAGAGCTCTGATCTACTCCTAAGCATACTTTAGATTGGATGCTCTTATAGATTTTGGTATGTAATGCACTTAAGGATAAATGAAATATTTACATCATAGAAGATTTGTTCCATTTGGTGGCTTTATGGGCTTTACGATATGGCGGGACTATGATGAGTGGATCACAAAGAGCTGAAAAGAGCCATTACACTCCATTCTTCTTATGTTCAATGTTAGTGGCTTTGATTCTGAACAAATGTTGTTTATTTCTCAATCAATTATTTTCTCATGTTTCCTTAGGTATCTTGTGAAGTCTTTTTCATAAGTACTAAAGATACTTTTTTCTGAATACTTTCATTTGCTACTTGTCTGCGTTGCCTTCAAAATACCATACTTATTGTTCAACAATCATCACTTTTAGAAGATTTTAGATGGTAACTATTGGCTGAGATCAGTTTCTGTTAATAACATGGTTGTCCTCAGATATTTAACTGCATACAGAAATCTAAATGGCTGCGGTTGAATCAGTGTCTCACATTCCACTGTATGAGAATGACATTAACAATCATATTTTCGACCAGGTGGTGCTGTAACTATAATTATGCTGTATTGATGTTGGAGGTAAGAGTCAATTAGTGTAATTGATATAGATCAATTGTGGGACACTTTGGGGGTGAAAGAAAAGACTTAAATATTAATGAAATCACTAATAAAATGGATTTAAAAATTACCCCCCCCCCCCTTCCATGCAGTCATGTAACCATGAGAAGCAGTCATTGTTCGATACATGGTTAGCAAGTAATGTACGTATTTTCGGATGTATGTGCATAATCAAACAAAAGGCATGAAACTTCAGTCATTCAGAGAAATGTCATAAGCTGCATGACAAGCATTGAATTTCTAACTTAACAGTTACTGCACCACAGGAGTTGCAGAGTAACCTGACTGATATTAATTCAAATAATACCTTTAAAGCAGTATTTGAAATGCAGATTGTATACCCCATGAAATGGATCATGTGTCAAATGAATATTCACATATAAAACGAACTAATAAATAACATTATTATGGAGTTAGTCAACAGCTTCCAAACAGTGGCTCCATAGGTTTAACTAATCATTTGTCATGATTTCAATGGGGAAATTAACCTAAAGAAACAAAGGGGACCACTTATCACATTCATGTCTACATGTAAAAGTACTCTGCCCAAACTCTTTGTCTTTAAATATGTCTGCTTGTGTCTGTATATGTGTGGACGGATATGTGTGTGTGTGCCAGTGTATACCCGTCCTTTTTCCCCCTAAGGTAAGTCTTTCCGCTCCCGGGAATGGAATGACTCCTTACCCTCTCCCTTAAAACCCACTTCCTTTCGTCTTTCTCTCTCCTTCCTTTTTTCCTGATGAGGCAACAGTTTGTTGTGAAAGCTTGAGTTTTGTGTGTATGTATGTGTCTGTTTGTGTTTCTATCGACCTGCCAGCGCTTTTGTATTCTAAGTCACATCATCTTTGTTTTTAAATATATTTTTCCCGCGTGGAATGTTTCCCTCTATTATATTGTAAAAGTACTTGGCAAGACATAAATTTAACAATTTTCTAAGATGAGTATTAACTGATCAGAGCTGTAGGTAATGAGTTATTACATAGTAATATCAGTATCATAGCAAAGAAACTACAAACAAAAGTAAGAATATATTAATTTTGTTGGGAACTTATCAACTATTGTGTTCAAATATTTGACAAGGATACAGCCAGGTGAGGTTGTTAACAAGCAATATCCGTTCAACATGGGCATACACAGGATTATTCAGAGAAAAAGTTCAGTTTTCCTTTAAAATGACTTGGTAAGCACCTTTCAAAATACCACCAGTTGAGTACAGTGTCACCCAGCTGCAGACATGAACAGTAAGGATTTTTTTAAAATTCATATTTGCTAAGAAAAACATTTTCATTTGACCAATGATGGATACAAATATTGTTAAACTTTAACAGAAACTAATATGACTATGAAGTCTTTTGTGATGGAGTCGTTGCATAAAAAGTTCTTGGTATACTTGCTGTGTCAAATTTGGATAAAATCCCAAGCTTTCGATGACTACCTGCTTCATCGTTGTCAGGAGAAAAACTGACTGTTGTGGACCGGTAACGCTTCCGCTTTTATAAGCAGTGGATAGCTTCTCATTGGCCGGGTGACGTTATGGTGAAAATAGGGTATACAGAGGTGGCGGCCTCTATGACCATAGATTTTGTTTGCGTGCTTATAATTTTATCCAAATTTGACGTGGCAAGTAAAATGAGAACTTTTTATTTAAGAGAAACTGATTTTAATATTTGCAAACTGAGAAATTGAGTAAGCTTTTATGTAGAAGATACACTAGTATACTGTAAATGACAACATTCAAATTTAAATGAATACATCTAAACAAATGAATATATAAGAATAAAGGAAGAACAGCTTAAAATAATTTTCACAAAGTCAATCGATGCAATTGTCCTTGAGCTTCACACATGCCACATTGCATGTTTAGTTCCCAAATCAGAAACATCGCTGTTTTAGGTTTTCCGTGATTTCCCTAAATCGCTTCAAGCAAATGCCAGGATGGTTCCTTTGAAAGGGCATGGCCGATTTCTTTCCCCATCTTTCCCTCACCCGAGCTTGCGCTCCGTCTCTAATGACCTCGTTGTCAATGGGACATTAAATACTAATCTCCTCCTCCTCCTCAGTAACATCCATTTCCTATGGCATGTTTATCCCCTATCTTTCTCAATGCCTCTAAACTATTGTCTTAAATCATATCTGTAGCATTCCGGTCTTTTCAAGCCAAGAAGGCAGCTTTCCTGTAGAAGTTAGTACTTACATAGAGCTTTTCCAGACTTCAAATGAATGACATATTGAAACTAATTGACATCAAATATATTGTCATGACTGCGTATCCTCCTGTGTTCAAGCAGAGTAAGTATCCTTAGTAACAGTGGGGAGAGTGTCTTTCTTTGTATTGGTTACATAGCCACAGAAACACACTGTCCCTATGTGGAGTAGTAGCCGCATGTTAAATTAGGGGTGCAAATATTGCTGGTACAGTTCCCAGGCAGTCCTAAGGTTTTTGTGCACTACTTATCACCTCTTGCACCTATGGTACCATTTGTTAACATGAGAACTGCTCAGTGGCACCATGGATCAGAATTCCCATTAATCTGTCTGTCCCACAATTATTCGATGGTTAAGTTTGGATACAGTTCAAAGGAACACAGTGGCATACAGTCTGTGTTTGTACAAACCTTGGTAAAATGCGGCAGTGTAAATACCAACTATAATAGTCACTCTGTGGCAAGCATGACACTTTTGTATGGAACATTAGTTTCAAAACAGTCAGTCATGGATATCCAAAAGAGTTGATCAGTGGAATGGATCAGTAGAAAAGGGGTTGAATTTTTTGTATCTTTATGTAAAGCTAGAGTTTTCAAAATGGACCTGAGACATGGACTGATGATTGCGAGGTCTGAATGTAATACTTGGAAGTGCCTTTTTGACTACTCTTAACAAGTCATTGCTACTATCGGTGATCCTGTGCCAGTTTGGAGACTGCTCTTGAGAGCAAAATGGTTATATTGTAACACCTTGTTTGTGGAGGAGCTTTCAATCAACCCTGTCATATTTTTTAATTTATGGCAAAGCCCTATTTTGGTGGTTACCAGATAGTATGGTTGACATGAAGGTGTCCTCATAGTCTGACAGGCCACATCCATTATGACAGTTTGGGTGGTGGCGGTGGGCCGGGGGGGGGGGGGGGGGTGGAAGTAGGAATGTTTGTAGGTAATTATTTGTCAGATCATCTGCATTACTATTCACAACTCCAACGGTTGCGTCCTATGGCCTGTTTTTCTTTCTTTGCTAATGGCAATCCCAGAATACATTGTTGATTAATTTGTCATATTCATGGTTTGCAAGTTTGTATGTTGGTGATCCAATGGTGCTAACACTGGGCCATAGTTGGCTGTTCATTCATACAACTTTTCAGAAGCCGTACTAAGTGGGTGGTCATGGTGCCTTGCAGAGTAGATCTACCTGTGATGATTGCCTGAGAGCTCTGATCTACTCCTAAGCATACTTTATGTTGGATGCTCTTATAGTTTTTGGTATGCCATGCACTTAAGGATAAATGAAATATTTACATCATAGAAGATTTGTTCCATTTGGTGGCTTTATGGGCTTTACAATATGGCGGGACTATGATGAGTGGATCACAAAGAGCTGAAAAAGCCATTACACTCCATTCTTCTTATGTTCAATGTTAGTGGCTTTGATTATGAAGAAATGTTGTTTATTTCTCAATCAATTATTTTCTCATGTTTCCTTAGGTATCTTGTGAAGTCTTTTTCATAAGTACTAAAGATACTTTTTTCTGAATACTTTCATTTGCTACTTGTCTGCGTTGACTTAAAAATCCTGTACTTATTGTTCAACAATCATCACTTTTAGAAGATTTTAGATGGTAACTATTAGCTGAGATCAGTGCCTGTTAATAACATGCTTGTCCTCAGATACGTAACTGCATACATAAATCTAAATGGCTGTGGTTGAATCAGTGTCTCACATTCCATTCTATGAGAATGACATTAACAATTATATTTTCGACCAGGTGGTGCTGTAACTATATTTATGCTGTATTGATGTTGCAGGTAAGAGTCAATTTGTGTAATTGATATAGATCAATTGGGGGACAGTTTGGGGGTGAAAGAAAAGACTTAAATATTAATGAAATTACTAATAAAATGGATTTTAAAATCCCCCCCCCACCACGCAGTCATGTAACCATGATAAGCAGTCATTGTTCGATACATGCTTAGCAAGTAATGTGCGTATTTTCGGATGTATGTGCATAATCAAACAAAAGGCGTGATACTTCAGTCATTTAGAGAAATGTCATAAGCTGCATGACAAGCATTGAATTTCTAACTTAACAGTTACTGCACCACAAGATTTGCAGAGTAACCTGACTGATATTAATTCAAATAATACCTTTAAAGCAGTATTTGAAATGCAGATTGTATACCCCATGAAATGGATCATGTGTCGAATGAATATTCACATATAAAAAGAACTAATAAATAACATTGTTATGGAGTTAGTCAACAGCTTCCAAACAGTGGCTCCATAAGTTTAACTAATCATTTGTCATGTTTCAACAAGGCAATAAACCTAAAGAAACAAAGGGGACCACTTATCACATTCATATCTACAAGTTAAAGTACTTGCAAGAGATAAATATAAAAATTTTCTAAGATGAATATTAATTTATCAGAGATTTAGGTAATAAGTTCTTACATAGTAAAATCAGTATCATTGCAAAGAAACTACATACAAAACTAAGAATATATTAATTTTGTTGGTAACTTATCAACTATTGTGTTCAAATATTGGACTAGGATACAGCCAGGTGAGGTTGCAAACAAACAACATCCATTTGACAAGGGCATACACAGGATTATTCACAGAAAAAGTTCAGTTTTCCTTGAAAATGACTGGGTGAGGACATTTCAAAATACCAGCAGTTGTATACAGCGTCACCCATCTGGATACATGAACAGTAAAGATTTTCTTAAATTCATATCTGCTAAGAAAAACATTTTCATTTAGCCAATGATGGTTACAAATATCGTTAATTTTTAACAGAAACTAATATGACTATGAAGTCTTTTGTGATGGACTCATTGCATAAAAAGTTCTTGGTTTACTTGCTGTGTCAAATTTGGATAAAATCCCAAGCTTCCGTTGACTACCTGTGTCATCTTCATCAGGAGAAAAACTGACTGTTGTGGAGCGGTGACGCTTCCGCTCTTTTAAGGTGGAGATAGCTTCTCATTGGTTGTGTGGCGTTATGGTGAAAATGGGGGATACAGAGGTGGCGGCATCTATGTCCATAGATTTTGTTTGCTCTCTAATAGTTTTATTCAAATTTGAAGTGACAAGTAAAACGAGAACTTTTTATTTAAGAGAAACTGATTTTAAAATTTGCAAACTGAGAAAGTGAGTAAGCTTTTATGTAGAAGATACACTAGTATACTGTAATTGACAACATTCAAATTTAAATGAATACATCTAAAGAAATGAATATATAAGAATAAAGGAAGAAAAGTTTAAAATAATTTTCACAAAGTCAAATGATGCAATTGTCCTTGAGCTTCACACATGCCACATTGCATATTTAGTTTCCAAAGCAGTAACATCCCTGATTTAGGTTTTCCGTGATTTCCCTAAATCACTTCAGGCAAATGCCGGGATGGTTCCTTTGAAAGGGCATGGCCAATTTACTTCCCCATTCTTCCCTCACCCGAGCTTGCTGTGTCAATGGTCCATAGGTGCAAGACTTGATAAGTAGTGCACAGAAACCTTAGGACTGCCTGGGAATTGTACCAGCAATGTTTGCACCCCTAATTTAACATGCGGCTACTACTCCACAAAGGGGACAGTGTGTGTTTGTGACTATGTAACCAACCCAAAGAAAGACACTCTCACCACTGTAACCAAGAAAACTTACTCTGCTTGAAGACAGGAGGACACTCAGTCACGACAACATATTTGAGGTCAATTAGTTTCACTACGTCATTCATTTGAATTCTGGAAAAGCTCTATGTAAGTACTGACTTCTACAGGAAAGCAGTCTTCTTGGCTTGAATAGACTGGAATGCTACAGATATGATTTAAGACAATAGTTTAGAGGCATTGAGAAAGATAGGGGATAAAGATGTAATAGGAAATGGATGTTACTGAGGTCTCTAATGACCTCATTGTCAACGGGACGTTAAACACTAATCTCCTATTCCTCCTCAGTAACATCCATTTCCTATGACATGTTTATCCCCTATCTTTCTCAATGCCTCTAAACTATTGTCTTAAATCATATCTGTAGCATTCCAGTCTATTCAAGCCAAGAAGACAGCTTTCCTGTAGAAGTCAGTACTTACATAGAGCTTTTCCAGAATTCAAATGAATGACGTAGTGAAACTAATTGACCTCAAATATGTTGTCGTGACTGAGTGTCCTCCTGTCTTCAAGCAGAGTAAGTTTTCTTGGTTACAGTGGTGAGAGTGTCTTTCTTTGGGTTGGTTACATAGTCACAAACACACACTGTCCCCTTTGTGGAGTAGTAGCCGCATGTTAAATTAGGGGTGCAAACATTGCTGGTACAATTCCCAGGCAGTCCTAAGATTTTTGTGCACTACTTATCAAGTCTTGCACCTATGGTACCATTTGTTAACATGAGAACTGCTCAGTGACACCATGGATCAGAATTCACTTTAATCTGTCTGCCCCACTATTATTCGATGCTTAAGTCAGCTCACAGTTCAAAGGAACACAATGGCACACAATCTGTGGTTGTACATACCTTGGTAAAATGTGGCAGTGTTGATACCAACCATAACAGCTACTCTGTGGCAAGCATGACACTTTTGTATAGCACATTAGTTTCATAACAGTCAATCACGGATAACCAAAAGAGTTGATCAGTGGGATAGATCAGCAGAAAAAGGGTTCAATTTTTTGTATCTCTTATAGTTTTTGGTATGTCATGCACGTAAGTATAAACGAAATATTTACATCATAGAAGATTTGCTCCATTTGGTGGCTTTATGGGCTTCACGATATGGCGGGACTATGATGAGTGGATCACAAAGACGTGAAAAGAGCCATTACACTCGATTCTTCTTATGTTCAATGTTAGTGGCTTTGATTCTGAAGAAATGTTGTTTATTTCTCAATCAATTATTTTCTCATGTTTCCTTAGGTATCTTGTGAAGTCTTTTTCATAAGTACTAAAGATACTTTTTTCTGAATACTTTCATTTGCTACTTGTCTGCGTTGCCTTCAAAATCCCATACTTATTGTTCAACAATCATCACTTTTAGAAGATTTTAGATGGTAACTATTGGCTGAGATCAGTTCCTGTTAATAACATGTTTGTCCTCAGATACGTAACTGCATACATAAATCTAAATGGCTGTGGTTGAATCAGTGTCTCACATTCCATTCTATGAGAATGACATTAACAATTATATTTTCGACGAGGTGGTGCTGTAACTATAATTATGCTGTACTGATGTTGGAGATAAGGGTCAATTTGTGTAATTGATATAGATCACTTTTGGGACAGTTTGGGGGTGAAATAAAAGACTTAAATATTAATGAGATCACTAATAAAATGGATTTTAAAATCCCCCCCCCACCACGCAGTCATGTAACCATGATAAGCAGTCATTGTTCGATACATGCTTAGCAAGTAATGTGCGTATTTTCGGATGTATGTGCATAATCGAACAAAAGGCGTGATACTTCAGTCATTCAGAGAAATGTCATAAGCTGCATGACAAGCATTAAATTTCTAACTTAACAGTTACTGCACCACAAGATTTGCAGAGTAACCTGACTGATATTAATTCAAATAATACCTTTAAAGCAGTATTTGAAATGCAGATTGTATACCCCTCGAAATGGGTCATGTGTCGAATGAATATTCACATATAAAAAGAACTAATAATTAACATTATTATGGAGTTAGTCAACAGCTTCCAAACAGTGGCTCCATAAGTTTAACTAATCATTTGTCATGATTTCAACAAGGAAATTAACCTAAAGAAACAAAGGGGACCACTTATCACAAATGTGGCAGTATTCATACCAACCATAACAGCCACTCTGTGGCAAGCATGACACTTTTGTATGGCACATTAGTTTCAAAACATTCAGTCATGGATATCCAAAAGAGTTGATCAGTGGGATAGATCAGTAGAAAAGGGGTTGAATTTTTTGTATCTTTATGTAAAATTAGAGTTTTCAAAATGGACCTGAGAGATGGACTGATGATTGCGGAGCCTGAATGTAATACTTGGAAGTGCCTTTTAGACTACTCTTAACAAGTCATTGCCACTATCGGTGATCCTGTGCCAGGTTGGTGACTGCTCTTGAGAGTAAAATGGTTATATTGTAACACCTTGTTTGTGGAGGTACTTACAATCAACCCTGTCATATTTTTTAATTTATGGCAAAGCCCTATTTTGTTGTAAAGGTAAAAGGGTGGTTAGCAGATAGTATGGTTGACATGATGGTGTCAACATAGTCTGACGGGCCACATTCATTATGACAGTTTGGGTGGAGGTGGTGGGGCGGGGGGGCAGTTGGGTGGGTTCATAGGTAATTATGTTGTCAGATCATCTGCATTACTATTCACGACTCCAACGGTTGCGTCCTTGGTTATGGCCTGTTTTTCTTTCTTTGCTAATTGCAATCCCAGAATACATTGTTGATTAATTTGTGATATTCATGATTTGCAAGTTTGTATGTTGGTGATCCAATGGTGCTCACACTGGGCCATAGTTGGCTGTTCATTCATACAACTTTTCAGAAGCTGTAATAAGTGGGTGGTCATTGTGCTTTGCAGAGCAGATCTACCTGTGATGATTGCCTGAGAGCTCTGATCTACTCCTAAGCATACTTTATGTTGGATGCTCTTATAGTTTTTGGTGTGTCATGCACTTAAGCATAAATGAAATATTTACGTCATAGAAGATTTGTTCCATTTGGTGGCTTTATGGGCTTTACAATATGGCGGGACTATGATGAGAGGGTCACAAACAGCTGAAAAGAGCCATTACACTCCATTCTTCTTATGTTCAATGGTAGTGGCTTTGATTCAGAAGAAATGTTGTTTATTTCTCAATCAATTATTTTCTCATGTTTCATTAGGTATCTTGTGAAGTCTTATTCATGAGTACTAAAGATACTTTTTCTGAATACTTTCATTTGCTACTTGTCTGCATTGACTTCAAAATCCCGAACTTATTGTTCAACAATCATCACTTTTAGGAGATTTTAGACGGTAACTATTGGCTGAGATCAGTTCCTGATGATAACGTGGTTGTCCTCACATAGTTAACTGCATACAGAAATCTTACTGGCTGTGGTTAAACCAGTGTCTCACATTCCACTGTATCAGAATGACATTGACAATTATATTTTCGACCTGGTGGTGTTGTAACTACAATTACACTGTACTGATGTTGGAGGTAAGAGTCAAATTGTGTAATTGATATAGATCACTTGTGGGACAGTTTGTGAGTGAAAGGAAAGACTTAAATATTATTGAAATCACTAATAAAATGGATTTTAAAATCCCCCCCTCCCACAGTTACATAACCATGACAAACAGTCATTGGTTGATACATGGTTAGCAAGTTATGTATATATTTTGGGATGTATGTGCACAATCAAACATAAGGCATGATACTTCAGTCATTCAGAGAAATGTCATAGGCTGCATGACAAGCATGTGAATTTTTAACTAAACAGTCACTGCACAACAAGATTTGCAGAGAAATCTGTCTGATATTAATTCAAATAATACCTATAAAGCAGTATTTGATATGCAGATTGTATACCCCTAGAAACTGATCACGTGTCGAATGAACACTCACATATGAAAAGAACTAATAAATAACATTGTTAACAGCTTCCAAAGAGTGGCTTCATAAGTTTTAAATAACCATTTGTCATGATTTCACCAACACAATTAATCTAAAGAAACCAATTGGACCAATTATCACATTCATTCCAGATGTTAAACTATTTGGCAAGAGGTAAATTTAACAATTTTCTAAGATGAGTATTAATTTATAATCGCTTTAGGTAATAAGTTCTTACATAGTAAAAACAATATCATAGCAAAGAAACTACATACAATAATAGGAATATATTAATTTTGTTGGTAACTTATCAACTATTGTGTTCAAATATTGGACAAGGATACAGCCAGTTGGGGTTGTAAACAAACAACATCCATTCGACATGGGCATACCCAGGATTATTCAGGGAAAATTTCAGTTTTCCTTGAAAATGACTGGGTGAGGACATTTCAAAATACCAGCAGTTGTATACAGCTCACCCATCTGGATACATGAACACTAAAGATTTTCTTAAATTCATATCTGCTAAGAAAAACATTTTCATGTTGCCAATAACTGATACAAATGTTGTTAAATTTTAACAGAAACTAATATGACTATGAAGTCTTTTGTGATGGAGTCGTTGCATAAAATGTTCTTGGTTTACTTGCCATGTCAAATTTGGGTAAAATCCCAAGCTTTCGATCACTACCTGCATCATTCTCGTCACGAGAAAAAGTAACTGTTGTGGACTGGTGCCGTTTCCGCTTGTATAAGCAGCGGAAAGCTTCTCATTGGCATGGGGACGTTATGGTGAAAATGGGGTATACAGAGGTGGCGGCCTCTATGTCCATAGATTTTGTTTGCGCGCTTATAATTTTATCCAAATTTCACGTGGCAAGTAAACCGAGAACTTTCTATTTAAGGGGATCTGATTTTAATATTTGCAAACTGAGTAAGCTTTTATGTAGAAGATACGCTAGTATACTGTAATTGACAACATTAATATATAATTGAATACATCTAAACAAATGAATATATAAGATAAAGGAAGACAAGTTTAAAATAATTATCACAAAGTCAAACTATGCAATTGTCCTTGAGCTTCACACATGCCTCATTGCATATTTAGTTCCCAAATCAGTAACATCCATTTCCTATGACATGTTTATCCCCTATCTTTCTCAATGCCTCCAAACTATTGTCTTAAATCATACCTGTAGCATTTCTGTGTTTTCAAGGCATGAAGACAGCTTTCCCGTAAGAGTCAGTACATACATAGAGCTTTTCCAGAATTCAAATGAATGACATAGTAAAACTAATTAATATCAAATATATTGTCATGACTGTTTATCCTCCTGTCTTGAAGCTTAGTAAGTATTCTTGGTTACAGTGGTGAGAGTGTCTTTCTTTGGGTTGGTTACATAGCCACAGAAACACGCAGTACCCTTTGTGGAGTAGTAACAAAATGTTAAATTAGGGGTGCAAACATCGCTGGTACAATTCCCAGGCAGTCCTAAGGTTTTTGTGCACTACTTATCATGTCTTGCACCTATGGTACCATTTGTTAACATGAGAAGTGCTCAGTGGCACCGTGGATCAGAATTCCCATTAATCTGTCTGTCCCACTATTATTCGATGGTTAAGTTTGCTCACAGTTCAAAGGAACACAATGGCATACAGTCTGTGGTTGAACAAACCTTTGTAAAATGTGGCAGTGTTCATACCAACCATAATAGCCACTCTGTGGCAAGCATGACACTTTCGTATGTCACATTAGTTCCAAAACAGTCAATCACGGATATCCAAAAGAGTTGATCAGTGGGATGGATTAGCAGAAAAAGGGTTTAATTTTTTGAATCTTTATGTAAAATTAGGGTTTTCAAAAAGGACCTGAGAGATGGAGTGATGATTGCAGAGTTAGAATCTAATACTTGGAAGTGCCTTTTAGACTACTCTTAACAAGTCATTGCCACTACCGGTGATCCTGTGCCAGGTTGGTGACTGCTGTTGCGAGTTAAATGGTTATATTGTAACACCTTGTTTGTGGAGGTGCTTTCAATCAACCCTGTCATATTTTTAATTTATGGCCAAGCCCTATTTTGTTGTAAGGGTAAAAGAGTGGTTAGCAGATAGTATTGTTGACATGATGGTGTCCACATAGTCTGACGGGCCACATCCAATATGACCGTTTGGGTGGTGGAGTTGATGGGGCTGCTGTTGGTGGGGTTTGTAGGTAATTATGCTGTCAGATCATCTGCATTACTATTCACGACTCCTACAGTTGCATCCTTGCTTATGACCTTTTTTTGTTTGCTATCTGCAATCCCAGAATACAGCGTTGATTAATTTTACGTATTCATGTCGCTGTCGGGGTTAGAAAAGTGTCAGTAAAATCAGAGAGTTTCAAGTGTTCCTGCATCCTCTCTGTATTTCTTTAGGTTTAGGTAATTTAAAGGAAGATATTAATGTCTGTGTCAATCAGTAATCTTCAAGATTATGTTTGAGGCAATTGCCTTAAACAGAGACAGCAGCTTGAGTTCATTCACAATCTTGGGTATTTTTCTAACTTGAAACAGTAGCACTGAATTAGAGAGCTTGAAATGTACTGCTTCCTTAGAAGCTATAACTTTTATCTGCTTGTCAGTGCTGTATTGCACATAGTGCTTTGCTTCCTATCAATAACTTAACTCTATAGCATTCTTGGTGCTGAGGGCATGGCACATTGTCAGTTACTCAGTGGGTGTGGCCTAGGATGCTTTACTTACAGATACTATAGCAACTCAGTTTAACAAAATTCACCTAATCCACTTTATCATGTATTCAGCATAATGATTGTTTAACTTTAAGATTCTGTTCATCCCTTTATGAAGTTTGCCATGTCCTAGATATTCTCTTGTAGTTTGAACTGACAAAATTCTCCCTATTTGTGTATTTATTTACAATTTCATGACATGAATTTCAAGAGTTGAAACAATTGACTGGAGGCATCAAATTGATTTTACTACTTTTTAATTGGTGGATAACGTTTCCTGTCATTGAGCCACAGAACATTAAAAAAACAATCATTTCCTATGCCATCCTTGGTGGCCTTAAGCTTATGTGTTTTTGGAAGAATGCTTTTCCCATGTGTTGTTTGTTTTAGCAATTTGTTTGAATATTTTCCGCTGCTGTCTCAGTACGTTGGTCATCTTTTTGAGTGTCAGTAACAGCTTTGACTCAGTGCACAAATTTCCACAGACCAGAATGATTCTGAGGCAGATGTTAATAGGTAGTACTGTGAAGATATCGTTGTTGAAGCAGGCATTTGCCTTATGCCACATGACAATGTAAAGACACTGCAAGGCACCATCCATCTCTGTCTCCATCCTTTTTTGATGTTGTCATATTTGTTGTTTTGATCCAATATTTCTCTCAATTTTCACATTCACAAGCCCAGACAATGATAATATCAGTGATGTAATCATAAAAGCAAGAAAACCTGACAGGAGGCACATTTCTCATTAATATCTGAAAAGTACTCCGTAAATAGCCTGGCTGCAGATGACACTTCTCATCATGATGCCATGGGTCTGGTTAAGGTATCCCTCCCCATACAAAACTTGCAGCAATGTAAAATTGTGTCTTAAAAAATATGCAACACCATCAAATTACCAGCGGAAAGGACAAGTTGATTTTTTGATGTGAATAGAGATGAATAATAGGAGCACACCAAAGACTAACATCAAGTGTTCTGCTCAAAAATGCAAGCATTTAATTCAGCTCATGTAATTGGTGTTATTCTCTGTATGGTGCACAGCATTACCAATATTCTGAGTGTGGGGCTGACCTGATGGTTTGCCAGTTTGTGTGTTGGTGATCCAATGGTGCTCACACTGGGCCATAGTGGGCAATTCATTCGCATGAACTTTTCAGAGACCATAATAAATGGGTGGCCATGGTGCTTTGCAGAGGAGATTTCTAAAGTCACACTCTACCTGTGATGATTGCCAGAGAGCTCTGACATAATCCTAAGCATACTTTATGTTGGATGCACTTATATTTTTTGGTATGTCATGCACTCAAGCATAAATGAAAACTTTACATCGTAGAAGGTTTGTTCCATTATGATGGCTTTATGGGCCTTGCTAGATGGCAGGACTATGGTGAGAGGATCACAAAGAGCTGAAAAGCGCCATTACACTCATTTCTTCCTATATTCATTTTACTGGCTTTCATTCTGAAGAAATGTTGTTTATTTCTCAATCTATTTTTTTCTCTTGTTTCATTAGGTACCTTGTGAAGTCTTATTCATGAGTACTAAAGATACTTTTTCTAAATACATTCATTTGCTACTTGTCTGCATTGACTTCACTATCGCGTACTTATTGTTCAACAATCATCACTTTTAGAAGATTTTAGAAGGTGATTATTGACTAAGATTAGTTCCTGTTAATAACAGGGTTGTCCTCAGATACTTAACTCCATAAAGAAACTTTAATGTCTGTGGTTAAATAGGTGTCTCATATTCCACTGTGACATTAATAATTATATTTTTGACCTGGTGGTGCTGTAACTGTAACATTGCTGTATTGATGTTGGAGGTAAAAGTCAAATTGTACAGTTGATGTAGATCACTTGTGGGACATTTTGGGGGTGAAAGGAAAGACTTAAATATTAATGAAATCACTAATAAAAGTGATTTATGGCCCCCCTTTCCCCCAGTCCTGTAACGATGAAAATCTTCAAATAGCAGAATGAATGGA
Organism: Schistocerca serialis cubense; assembly: GCF_023864345.2. Classification (NCBI taxonomy): domain Eukaryota; kingdom Metazoa; phylum Arthropoda; class Insecta; order Orthoptera; family Acrididae; genus Schistocerca; species Schistocerca serialis. The sequence continues at coordinate 532,949,359 of NC_064640.1, forward strand.
AGTACACATTTTTATCTCAGTATCACAAATAAAAGTATACATCTGTGTAAGTCATACCTAGGTACAAAGTTAGTGTTAACAGAGGGCTGATTATGCAATAAAATGCCTTTTACATCCACAGTCTACTATCATGGGTAAACAAGGTGAAAATGTAACACAGGATACACAGAAGTGGTATGCTCAAAAAATCCTGCTGGTAACAAAAGAATAAATGATAGATCACCATTGGTCAACATTTTGGATTCTCCCAATTCAATTCGTATATTGAAAACTTGGATGAATTCATAATCCTTTCAACCTCTGCCCATCGATAACAACATAAGGTTGTAGTGTTTTACCATTTCCTGCCACTGCAGGCATGACGTAATCTTGATATTGATAAATTCATTATTGTTTCTGGATACTTGCAACCTCTTGTAGGTAATCCCTTTCACCTAACAGTGTCATCAGTGAGGTTTGTTTCATATAAATTGGCTGTATTTGAGTGTGGTACTCCAGCAAGTCCTTTTCCCAACTCATCACAATAAGTATTGACTACGTCAGGTAACATTGCTACTCTTGTGATTTCTTAAACTTTCCTGGAAATTTTGTGACATCTTGTTGATTCAGGTGTACTGCCTGTGGTCTGCATTTATCTAACACAATATTTTGATGTTGTACCTCGGTGTCTTCATCAGTTAGTGCTACTCTTGCTTGCTTTATGTTTTGCCACCTTCTTGGGACTACCTAATTCTTGGTGCATTATATAAAAACTGTAAAAAAAGCCTTGATCTTGGGCATTGTCTTCAAATTTTCTAATGGTTTTACCTCTGCAATCCAAAAATTGCTTTACTAAAAGTTGTAACCAGTTTCATAGGGTGACTCCAATCACCAGAGATTTGAATTCAATTTACAAGAAAATTTTCTCTCTGAGACGATACATCAGTTTCTCCACCTTTGGTTTGATTTAACGACCATTCTTACAGAGTCTCTAGTGAGTAGTAGGATGTATTCCATGTTTTGAAAACTGAAGTTTTGGTTAGTGAAACAGAATTGTAAATTTGTTTTACTGGTACTTAAATTAAAACAACACAGTCTAGAGTGAGACTTACAGATAAAGTTCAATGTAAGCAAATACAGTACTTGTTCGTTTTTACAGAGAAGAAAAACATCAACTGACAGTGCATTCATAATTTCCCTTGCTAGATTAGTTCACTACCGATTTGGACAAACAAATCCTTTAATGATATGCCCATTTGTCTTTTGACATGGAAGCATAGAATTGTTTTTCAAGATCAATATCTGTTCACCGTCTTATATCCATTCACCCAATTTCGGCAGTTTGGTCTGTGTCAAGATTTTTCCATCTAAGAAACTTGACACTAGCTTCTGCACAGCAGCAGCCTTCCCCTTCTGACATTTATCTTGATATCTAATCTATATGTCCTCTAATTGTCCATTGTAGGTTACATATAAAATGGAAAGCTATTTCAGCTGTTGGTTTATAGAATTTTAAACAATACAGCCTCTTTAAATTTCCTCACCATCTGAGAGATATGTAGTATATTACTACATATTCTTCACTACATATCACATTGCACAATACATCTAGTTACAATAACAGACCTGTAAATTTGTACATTTAGTAAGCCTTCAGACCTGTATGCTAACACTTCTTCATCATGCTGTTCATATTATGTAATGTAATGTGTAATGTAATGTAATGTAATGTGAGTAAGCCTGACTGCTTATGAAAACAGTTCCAAGCTGGTGAGGTGTTTCTCTCATTAACAACTCATTAATTTTTGTTAGTACATCATGTCACATGAATCCTGTCAAGCAGTGCTAAAATTTGATACAGATCACACATGGGAAACAGGCCGCTTTATGCAGAAATATTATAAAACAGTGCTTTTGTCTTAAAGACTAGTGTTGCAAATAAGTTATCCCAGTTTGCAAACAACAACTCAGTTCATAGAAAAAGTTCTAGAAGATAAAAGAAATGTACAATAAAATTTGAGGGTACACACTTTCCATAAAAAATTTATGTCATGTAGAAATAATTTTCCATAGATTACAAGAAATGGTAAAACGTTTGGTGAAAAATCAAGTACAGTGTATGAAGTATTTGTTTTGTTCAGTTATGGCCAACTCCTTCCAATCTGTAGAGGCACTCCTCTGCATAAATAACTGATGTATGTACATACTCATAATAGCATTATGTAATGTGAGTTATTTGTAGCATTTTACCTCTGCAGATTTTATATAGACTAATATAATTACTGTAAGTAAATATTATAAGTACTTTTCGATGTACAGTAAATAGCTACAACAGCCAAGATATTAACTTGCATGTCATTTATTTGTTTATGGTAGCTATTGTATTAATCTATAAATGAAAATGTGTTGAACATTTTGAAGTATTCCGTATCTCGGCAATTCACTTCACTGAGACTGTGATGAATTCACAGAAAACCTAAGCATATTACTACCTGTGTGATATACACATTTATTGCCATTCTACATTTTCCTGAAATATTCTCCAGAATGTACAACTGGTTTTGGGTATATAAAATACATAGAAAGGCATAGCAAAAAGGAGACTTAGCTAAAATGAGAATTTGGATGGTATTTTTGTTCTTGAATTAATACTAGTGCATACAGCTTTGATTAAATGACATACTTGAATTAACTGGGTTGAAAATTGATGAAATTTATATTTCACTCATTTTTGAGGGAGTGTACAGTCAGTCATTATAATTAATAACTGATGGCACAGTATGAATCCCATTTACATAGCTGTCCCTTTTTGGGAATATTTGCAAATGAACGTTGCAAATACTACCCAACTTAGCATCCACATAAATGAAGCCCTAGCACCTCTCTGAAAGAATGCATAAGTAATTCCATAATTGACTGCTGTTTAATAACTGCCTTCTTTCAGAAACCCTATATATTCTGCACATCTAAAATGAACTAATGGGAAAAAATTGTAATAAAATCCGTGTGATGTAGTGATTGATGATGTATTTATTGTCTTTTACTTTAAGTATACATTACATTTTACTTCCTTGTTACTCAGTATCAACAGACATGAGTGATATGTGGTAACAGGTCTGAATGGCTGTGATGATCATGTCATGTGTCTGTTATAGAAACTTGTGTTTATATTAAAGAGTAAATGAACCGTTTCATATTCTATGTATTGTATAGCTAAAAAGTTCATCACTATGAACCTTTGTGGTTTATTAGCATAAATGTCAAGTTTAACTGACCATAATTACATGGTTGAACAAAATACAATAATCAGTCTAAATTATTTGAGATAATTTATCATGTCTTGTACCTTTAAAACATTAAAAATAGTGCTTTTGAGGTGCTGTTTACATCAATTTGCAAGTAGCCTTTGTGGAAGAAAACAGATAGTTAATATCATAAACTCTAATAACATCGTTCACTAAAAGTAAAACTAAACATTGATTGTTGCACAGAGCTCTATTATAAATTTTATACTTTCGACACTGACCACCTTTCTGAGCACATAACCATGCTAATTTTTTATGTCTCAGTAACACAAGAATTCTAACACCCATGGTAAAGGCTTACTTTAACTGTAAATGAGAGTGTTTGTTGTGTAAAAGTTTATTTTGAGGGACATATGATGTTAATAAACACCAAAAAGTCCTTCACTAGGATCTTTTGCACTAGTTAAAAGAGTGTTATATCTCACCTATTAATACATGTTGGTAGAAACAGTATAAATACATCATATTTAATAGACTGCATATCAACAACATATTACCCTGGCAATTGCATATAAGAATAGTGGCAAAGAAATTCATTCACTTACTGTGATAAGCAAGAGATATAACAGACATCCAAAAGCGTGTCATCTGTGTTCTACGCCTGTCTGATATAATGTATGGCCTGAGTATCAGAGCAAATAGCTTGAAAATCAAATCATTTTAATATAAAGAAGAAAGCAGTAAGAGTGATGAAAGCAAGTACACCAGTATTTATAATAGCTGAAAATAACGCCACAGTTTTTTTTTCTTTGTATTGTCAGTAGTATTTATTACACGTTATAATCTTCCATGAATATCAGACAAATACACAGATCATAGCTTTTATGATGTTAGAGAAAGGAGTCAATTACTGCACTGATTAAAATTGTATGTAAAATGAGGAAGATTAGTGTTAAAAATAGGCAGTCTCATTCCATGTAACTTTATAAAAGTCAAAACTCTAATGTAGTTTGAATGTCATACGAATAAAAGTACCAGTAGTTAAATTAATGCCTATGCTCCCTTAAAGGAACTCCCAGATGCTAACTTTGTCTTTAATTCATGTGTTCTTTAACTATCCATAAGTTATGTTGAATAACTGCTTATTTAAGTACTGTAATAAAGTTCCTCAAGACTAGAATCTTGCATTTTAAGTAATTTTTTGGTTTTCATTGTTAGTGATGTACAGTAATTAAGATTTATATCCATCAATAAATGTGAAATGTAATAAACTCATGTATGAACATTTACATTACATCAGCTGTACCATTTATCTACTGATCTGATCTGTCTAATAAATAATAGCTGATTAAAAATGAAGTGAATTGTCTACTTCAGAATGACTCAGTAAATCCACATAAAATGTAACAGAAGCATACATTTCTCTGTTTGGGTGCAATTGTAGTTCTTTATATGAAGGAGGTGGCATTAGTACATATCCAGTACCTATGTATCAGCTTCAGTTCTTTAAAATGTGCTACTTATTTTCCATTAAAGCAAAATGTGGGTGAAGGAATCATAACACAAACAGGCAAGGTCAGCGTGTCCTGATGTCGCTGTGTCCCTTTAGTCTCCTACCTCTGAGTGTTATGTATGCTCTAGGATTCTGGTTTCAAAGTGTCATCAAATCATCTCTATTTTGAGCTTTCAACGACATGTAGCATGTGTTACAGTGTGCCTTCCTATGAAACTTTGTAAAATGAAAACTGCTGATTGTTCTGTAATATTTCTTGTTTGTAGTGATGAAAAACATATTATTTTCAACAATATTAAACTGCTGGGTAATGTATTTATTAACCTACCTCAAGCATTTCATGCTATGCCAAAATATCTTAGATTAGATTAGATTAATACTCGTTCCATAGATCATGAATACGACACTTCGTAATGATGTGGAACATGTCAGGTTAATAAAAGATGTCTGTACAAGACATTAGGTTACACAAAATATTGCATGACACTAATGTTTAAGTTAGGTTTTTTTTTACCCCCTCCCTTAATTTATATCCAAAAATACAGCCAATGAGTAGAAGGAGTTGCCATCTAGAAATTCTTTTAATTTATTTTTAAATGTTGGTTGACTATCTGTCAGGCTTTTGATGCTGTTTGGTAGGTGACCAAAGACTTTTGTGGCAGCATAATGTACCCCTTTCTGTGCCAAAGTCAGATTTAACCCTGCATAGTGAAGATCATCCTTTCTCCTGGTGTTATAGCTATGGACATTGCTATTACTTTTGAACTGGGTTGGATTATTAACAACAAATTTCATAAGTGAATATATATACTGTGAGGTACTGTGAGGATCCCTAGATCCTTAAATAGATGTCTGCAGGGTGACCGTGGGTGGGCTCCAGCAATTATTCTAATTACACGTTAAACAACAAGCATAATAAAGATGAGTATATGTAACTTAAAATGTGGGTTAGAAGCAGCAGCAAGAATCATAACTACAATGTAAACACACAACAGCAAACGAGAGTGTAGCACTGGAACTTTTGATATAGTAGGTAGACCCTGGGATAATAAAACCACTGATTTAATTTAAGGCATAAAAACGCGTTACTAATCAATAAAAGAGTAGTATATCTTTTAAAATAGGCTGGATAATATGGCAGACAAACATGATCACAAAATGTTCCACAGACTAGGCATACACCATATTTACACAGATCTAATATGCCCTTGAATGTAATGTGGACCCCAATTTTAAAACCTGAAGTCGTAAAACAAGGGTTTGTTGGCACTTCATTGGTAAGCTAAATTTATTTTACATGTATGAACCACAAAACAACAACATTTGTTAAGGGACACAGTCATTGTTAAAAACGAACACCTTTCTTCGTTACCTACATGATGTGGAAACAAATATACCGTAAATTACAGGTCCTGCTCATCATTATTCACTAGTGTCTGTCTACATTACTGGTATCCTCAGAGGAGTCTACATCAGAAAAAGCTTCATTTCCTCTTTTCCCGTCATTGTTGTTTCAGTGCACATCATCTTCATTGCCATCCAGAGAATTTGAAATATGGCATTACTTGACTGGTTTTGTGGTCATTGGTGCTTCAGTGCTTTTCCACCCAATGAGCAATAATGTGGAGTGTGGAATGCTTAATTTTTCCTGTTGGAGTCAATTCATGGTTTGGTTCACAAAACGATTTTTTGTACTGCTCTTGAATGTAACTTTTATTTGTACTAATGTCCAGGGTTTGTTACACAGTAGTCATTCCTCCAGGAAGAATAAGGTCATTGGCTAGGCTGTGGATTCAATTTTTTACGTTGTCAGTGAGATAATCACGAAATGCACCAGCAAAAAACATTTATGGTAGTTAGGAAGGCTCACCAGGACAGAGTTCTCTTAATTTGTAGAGGCAGTCCAGCATTAAAATTTCAGTCACCCATTCCTTTTCTTGATTTTGAACAATGATGTCATGAGAGTACAGATTTTCATTTTTAGGGGTCTTGGCACTTGTTTTCCACATTCAGATTAAGAATGTAAGAAGTCTGCTCCCATTTTCTGTGAGTGCCAGTATTACAGTTATGCACTGTTTCTCATACGCTTACTGTTTGATGTTAACTTCTTTTGTTCCTTTCTCATCAGTCATGTCATTACGTGGAATACCAAACCAAATTTCTGTCTCATCAGCTTTTTCTGTTTGGCCCACTAAAAACTTCTCTTTCTGAATTGTTGTGTTATACTGCTGATATTCTTGATGTTTTTTTCTCACAATCCCGTTGAAGCTTTTGGCATATTGTTCTGTGGCGTCATAGAGAGAAGCTGGCCCGTTTCATAAAGCGATCAACTCATCCATGGCTAGCCCTGAACATTTGTCTCGGTGTATTAAGAAGTGCAGACATCTCTTTTGCTTTGTATCTTATGGAGTAAGTGCTCACAGATTGCTCATTCTTCATCCTTTTATACACAAATTCCAAAACTTTTATTTCAGTGTCAGAATGTCTTTCTTTCTGAGGGACAGTGTAATTCTTTCCGGTAGTGGTAATTTTAAATAATGTCGATTTCTATTTCTTCCATAAGCAATCGATATTCTCAGCTACATTAAGATCTCACCCTGTCCTATTGTTATCACATTTTTCAGCGTAAATAATTGCTTTGTGCTTGAAAGCAGCACCATATAATGTTCTTTGACTGCCATCCATTTCATGACTATTTAATGCAAATGCACTACACAGTAATAAGCCAACAGTAAAGTAACAAAGTTGAGAATTACAGCAATACATTGTGACATAAAGATTCAAATTCAATAATGTTGCTGGTGAAGGGTGGTTCCAGATTTTTACTCGAATGTATTGCGCCACTGCATGTTATGTACAACGAATCTTGAATACTGCATATGGTAGGCCTAATAGAAATTGCGCAGTAGATTCATTTAAATTCAATACTTACGATATTTATATATAATAACTTTGGCTGTAAACACAATGACATGGATACCATTGCATACACTAACAAAAATTAAATACTACTTCTAAGCAAACACTGGTCTAAACCGTGTTCATTAATTTGTTTGATACAGTAATAGCTCTGTGTGAAATAACTGCGATACCTGAGCAACGTATCTTTCTTTTTTCACACATCATTTAGTCATCACAGTGCAGTTCATGACTGTTTTGAATGATGCATTCACATAAAAGTCACATATGCATATACACAGAAGTACACAGTCTCACATCTTCATGACTTTGGTTCTTCTCAAATTAATTTTCGTGAAGTATGGAATGAATACAATGTCTCATTAAGTTTAAGCTTCTGATTATCTCAATCATATTGTTTTTACTCTCTTTGAAATATTTAAATACAGAGGCCCCCAAATGTCTTGAAAACTGACAGAGCATTACTTATGACAAATCTTCTATAATGTGCTGACTTGACAGCTTGGGATACAGTTGAACATAAAATGAACACATTTCACTACAAAAAGATTTTTGAGGTATGTAAATGTACATTTCCATTTCTGGTTTTTGTAATGCTAAACTAAAATTTCTATCTCACATGTTGCATCTTAACTTATGTTATGGCACATATTCCATGTGTGTGCACTTTGTTACAGAAATGAAGATGACAGAAAAATCTGTCAAAACCGGTTGTCTAAAATGAAGAAATATTTTATGAGAGCTAGCTTGTTGAATGTTTTTAGGAACTAAATCAGATCGCTCCTTCAGTAGGGCCTACTCTTAAAACGAGAAAATTCAACCATTATTCTACAAGTCGTTTTCCATTCCCCTGTTTGGTGGCATAGTTCTTACATCTCATCATTAAAATGATCAGAATCATAATCCCAAGCATAAATTTATGTTGCGGTCTGTTAACTTCTTCTTGAAATTGTAATGCATTATTATCGGAGGTACATTCACTTCCTTTTGTGTGATGAATGTGTGACTCTTGATATGCATAAGCCTTTTAATGTTCCTGTAACTTGGCAGATTATGTATCAAGGTTCTTAGCAGTTCACTGTAGATGGAGATGATAACAGTATGTTGACTGTTGTGTCAGATACGATTTGTATTGTAGAATATGAGATACTAAGGAGGTAGAGGACGAAATCCAATGCTAGCACAAAGCCTATTCCTTTTGAGTTGCATCAAAACTGCCTCCAGATATTACATGCCCTGAAAATTAATGTGTCCATTAACAGTATCTGACGCTTCCTGTCTTAGAAACCATAGTGGTAGATTGTAAATCTGATGCATGAGATTGTTCTCACAATGTGGTGATCAGGAACTGTTTGTCATCCATTACCTCACCCCATCACATTATATAAACACTGATGAATATTTTTCGGTAACGAATATTGAAACCAGGTACTGCAGAATTGAGTGTCACTACATTACTGTGTGTCAGTTACCGCATCTGTATAGGTACGAATGTAATTAGTGAACTACAGAATAATTTACTCTTTATTTGCAGAAACATAACAACATATTATAACAATCTTGTTAATGTGGGTTATAGTGGGTAGCCCATCTGTTTGTTCATAATAATTTCCGTCGAACAGAAAGTAGGTTGATGTAAGCAAGATTTCAAATAACTTTGTTAGTGCTGGCCCAAGATTTTCTCCTATAAGGCTTATGGAGTCTAGTAGAGGCACCGTTGTGAAGAGAGATACCATGTTGAAGCTGACCATGAGGTATTCTTGGCCTAGCCGGAAGTTCTGGAGCTGCTGAATAAAATGCCCCGAATTTGGTGTGTGAAGCTGGCATTTGTCCACAAAGGGGCTGAGCATCGCTGTCAAGTATTCCGTTAATTCATATCTTGGTGCGCCAGTGTTGCTAACAATTGGAGGTAAGAGACATTTCTTGCTTGTAGATTCTAGGTAGACCATAAAGTCAATGTGGACGAAGTTTCTTAACCGTCTTCTTGTCTGGGAATGTGTACTGGAGAAGCTCGATGATCTTCCTCTTCATTTGGTTGGTGGGATAGTCTTCATTTCTCCTGTATGTGTCGTCCTCTAATAGCTCGTACAACTATTGTTTGTTAACATGACTTGGTTGCAGGACCGCACCATATCCTCTGTCTGCTGGAAGGATGACTGTCTCAGAATCTTCTTATAGCCGCTTAAGCTCTTCTCTCTCTTGCTTGAAGATTTTCGACTTCGGTGGAGCTGCCCTGATAAGTGTACAGCATCTTTCACGTCTTATTTCCTCTGCACCATCCCTCAGAAGTCAAAAGCAACCTATTCCACAGCGCTAATAGATTCTGCTGTTGGTGTATTCGTCGGTGATGGTGACCGAGCGGTTCTAGGCGCTTCAGTCTGGAACCGCGCGGCTACTACGGTCGCAGGTTGGAATACTGCCTCGGGCATGGATGTGTGTGATGTCCTTAGGTTAGTTAGGTTTCAGTAGTTCTAAGTTCTAGGGGACTGATGACCTCAGCTGTTAAGTCCCACAGTGCTCAGAGCCATTTGAACCATTTTATTCGTCGGTGTTTGTGCGAAATTTAGCCCCTTTCCTGGTACAGACAAGGTAACATCGTCACTTAATTTCTGTGTACAGTTAATGACAGTTCTTCCAGTTTCTTGCTACGGCTTAGCTGCAAGGCGTTCGTATTATGCAGTCTGTCTGCGGGTGGCTGATTGCCATGCCTTGCTGGCTTGAGACCAACTAACTTCATCTAGCCTCTCCCACGAGTCAGGGGAGAGCGTCAGCGCCAACTGCAGGTGGAGTAAGAGGAGTTCTCTTGAGGTGTACCACGTCACGGCTACAAACAGACCCATTAGAGGACGACGCATACAGCAGAACTGAAGAAAAACTTTTTAACTGAGTGAAAAGGAAGATCATCAGCTATCTCCAACATACATTCTCAGACAACAAGATGATGAAGAAACTTCGTTCGTGACAGCAGCGTCACTTAGACTTAACAGGCTACCTAAAGTCCACAAGCAAGAAATGTCTCTTTGTGCAATTGCTAGTAACATTGGCGCACCAACATAAGAATTAGCGAAACAGCTGACAGTGATGCTCAGCCCCTTTGTCGGCAAATGCCAGCACCACATACGAAATTCGGCGCATTTCATTGAGCAGTTCCAGAATTTTGGGCTGGGTGAAGAACACTTCATGGTGAGCTTCTACATGGTATCTATATTCACAAGTGTGCCTCTAAGAGACTGCTTAAGCCTCATGGGAGAAAAGTTTGTGCCATCACTAAGAAAGCTGTTTGAGTTCTTGTTTACGTCAACCTATGTTCTGATCAACGGATATTACTACCAAAAGAACTAATGAAGTCGTGATGAGCTGCCCACTGTCACTACTGATGGCCAGTGTGTTCATGGGGACATGTGGAGAAGAAGGCGTGCTGTAGGTAGTTTACAAACCCTTCTTCTTTTTTCGAAATGTAGACGCCACATTCGTAATCTGGCCACGTGGAAGACGTCACCTACAAGACTTTCTGCAACACCTGAATTCGTTACAGCAGAACATCAGATTCATGTTGGAGACGAAAGCCATCAACTTCCATTTCTGGATGTGCTCATCAAACTGAGACCAGACGGCACGCTAGGACATAGTGTCTTCCGAAAAACGAAACTTGCAGATTTGTGCTTGCATATCTCCAGCTCTCATGCCCCTTCACAACGAAAACGTGTTGTAAGCAGAATGGTGCACAAAGCACGCTAAATCTCGGACCGTGACAGTCTAGCAGATAGACTGCAGCACTTACAAGCCGTGCTCTGTACAAATGGTTACAGAAACTGCGATGTGCAATCTGCCTGAAAACCGAAGAAGCCAAGACTACGGGTGCTACAGAGATTTTTCCTTACGTCGGGAACACATGAGCAAAGGTCGGAAGAATACTCTGAGAGCACAGCATGAAGTTAGTGTCTCGTTCACCATCCAAGGCGAAAACTCTATTAGGATCGTTCAAGGACGACCTAGGATCCCTGAAACCTGAAGCCTACCGCATCCCTTACCAGTATGCAAAAACGCATGTGTGCCTGGTATCTGACCAGTACAGGAGAGATGCAGTAAGCATAAACGTCACGCAGACATTCAGACGACGAAGTCCGTTGTGGCAGAGCATTGTATCTCCCACAGAGATACCATGAAATACGGCAAGACCAAGTTGTTACCACAATCTAACACCTTTTTCGAATGTGTTCTCAAAGAAGCTGTGGAGATGCGGCTGCATGATGGAAAAATAAATGAGTACAGCAGTTTGCTATTGAGCAAGGACCTGGACCCAGCCTTGCACATGACTAGAGCTCAGCGACAGTCTACGTTGATGTCCAGAAGATGGCAATAAGTCAATTTGCCAAACTATCCCCCGTTTTAGACGACGCCACACGGCAGAATATCGACACTGGAAAAATCTAAAATCACAGCAACAGGATTAATGCAGGAAGGACGGTATCTGATGTTCTGTACCTAAAATTTTATGGTGTCAACTAACTCCATATAATTTGATCCATATTATGGAAGATTCTGGGTGTTTCTGTGTTGTATCACCTTGTCTGTAATACCCTTACACATACCCTGCACTTAGAAAAAAGATCAATTCTTATTAAAAGACTCTCCTGTTAGCCCCTGCTTTCTAAACATTTAGGATTCTTTGAGGATTTGGGGGACGGGGAGAAATTTCTTCTTTCTATGTTGTTGATACTAATGTTTCCCCCGACATAATATGTTAGTTTACATCACTATTCTTTGGAGTTACCCATGTCATTATTAATATCAAGTACTTATGGTATAAAAGTTTCTACGATATAAGAGAGATTTTGGAGATACATTACAATTATACATATCTAGTATACTAGAATATACGCTCCAAGACAAAACAAAACAGCACACCACAAACAAATGGCCCATATGCGACGGATATCTGTAGATGTGATATACAGTCTGTGACAGAATTAGTGAGGGTAGCGACTGATGATGGTCGAAGTAGAGAGGATATAAAATGTAGACCAGCAATGGCAAGGAAAGCGTTTCTGAAGAAGAGAAATTTGTTAACATCGTGTATAGATTTAAGTGTCAGGAAGTCGTTTCTGAAAGTATTTGTGTGGAGTCTAGCCATGTATGGAAGTGAAACATGGACGATAAATAGTTTGGACAAGAAGAGAGTAGAAGCTTTCGAAATGTGGCGCTACAGAAGAATGTTGAAGATTAGGTGGGTAGATCACGTAACTAATGAGGAGGTATTGAATAGGATTGGGGAGAAGAAAAGTTTGTGGCACATTGTGACTAGAAGAAGGGATCGGTTGGTAGGACATGTCCTGAGGCATCAAGGGATCACAAATTTAGCATTGGAGGGCAGCGTGGAGGGTAAAAATCGTAGAGGGAGACCAAGAGATGAATACACTAAGCAGATTCAGAAGGATGTAGGTTGCAGTAGGCACTGGGAGATGAAGGAGCTTGCAAAGGATAGATTAGCATGAAGAGCTGCATCAAACCAGTCTCAGGACTGAAGACCACAACAACAACAGCGACGAACCCATGCACGAGAGCAAGCTTGGAGTGTCTATGCTCTGTAAATAACAAGGTTTACCTCCCATTCATTCACGTCATCAACGGCGCCTAGATACAACTTTCACCTGCATTCGGCAGTTTGCGACTGCGCTCCCACCCGATCACGTCAGTATGTGTATCTAGATGAACACGTATTTGGATAGGAATTTCTCAGAGATCAAGTATGAAAGGGATGTAGCCGCCGCATACCTGAGGGGACCTGTGTGTGGTTTGACAGCTGATGGCCACGTGACTTGTCAGGGGTTGCCGCTAACCTCCTATGCGCTCCAGTGGACAGGGGACAGTGTCTGCATACGTTGTTTGCATGTCTGTTGCATTATTTTGTGAGCAGGTCTGTAGGTTGTGCTATGCATTATTTGGACAGGTTACGAGTACTGTGCATGTCTACACATCAGTGTACTACATTATTTACGAGTAGTCTGCAAGTGTGTACTGAAATTATTTCGTTAATTTAGGAGTTGTTTGCGTGTCTGGAGAGCGTTATTTAGAAGTAGTTTGCTGGTCTGTGGGCAGTGTGAGATGGCTCCAAGCATGTGTGAGCATGTGTTTTGTATCAGTGTGATAAATGTACTGCATCCCTAAATCAAATGTTCGAAAATAAGTAGGGTGTATTCCTTCCTTACCCTCCCCAGCAGCCCAGCACGGTGTGAGTCACGTTCGCGCCATTTTCTCCCTACAGAGCACCATCTGGGATTAGGTCACGGTAGGGATGACAGTACCCTCTGGCGGCAGTAATGTGTACTAGGTCAGTTGGAGCCTACATCTCGTGGTGGAGACATTGCTTGCAAAATAATAAAGAGTTATGTTTTGCATTGACAGAGTGGTTTTCCCTCCATTTCGCCCCACCATCTTGGATGATGTCATGCGCTGTGCATGTTCGTACACGTTAGGGCGACAACATGGGCTGGTAAGGGGATGTGGCGGTTGGTTGAGGATCATGGTGGATACTTTAATTATTTTCTTCCAAGTCCATGTGGGCGTGGCATTCGCGAAAATTCATTCCAAGTCCATGGTAGCGCTCTCTGGTGGTTTCAATATGTACTAGGCCTTGTGGTCTACATCTACATCTACATGACTACTCTGCAATTCACATTTAAGTGCTTGGCAGAGGGTTCATCGAACCACAATGATACTATCTCTCTACCATTCCACTCCCGAACAGCGCGTGGGAAAAGCGAACACTTAAACCTTTCTTTTCGAGCTCTGATTTCTCTTATTTTGTTTTGATGATCATTCCTACCTATGTAGGTTGGGCTCAACAAAATATTTTCGCATTCGGAAGAGAAAGTTGGTAACTGAAATTTCGTAAATAGATCTTGCCGCGACGAAAAACGACTTTGCTTTAATGACTTCCATCCCAACTCGCGTATCATATCTGCCACACTCTCTCCCCTATTACGTGATAATACAAAACGAGCTGCCCTTTTTTGCACCCTTTCGATGTCCTCCATCAATCCCACGTGGTAAGGATCCCACACCGCGCAGCAATACTCTAACAGAGGACGAACGAGTGTAGTGTAAGCTGTCTCTTTAGTGGACTTGTTGCATCTTCTAAGTGTCCTGCCAATGAAACACAACCTTTGGCTCGCTTTCCCCACAATATTATCTATGTGGTCTTTCCAACTGAAGTTGTTCGTAATTTTTACAACCAGGTACTTAGTTGAATTGAAAGCCTTGAGAATTGTACTATTTATCGAGTAATCGAATTCCAACGGATTTCTTTTGGAACTCATGTGGATCACCTCACACTTTTCGTTATTTAGCGTCAACTGCCACCTGTCACACCATACAGTAATCTTTTCTAAATCACTTTGCAACTGACACTGGTCTTCGGATGACCTTACTAGATGGTAAATTACAGCATCATCTGTGAACAACCCAAGAGAACTGCTCAGATTGTCACCCAGGTCATTTATATAGATCAGGAACAGCAGAGGCCCCAGGAAGCTTCCCTGGGGAACACCTGATATCACTTCAGTTTTACTCGATGACTTGCCGTCTATTACTATGAACTGCGACCTTCCTGACAGGAAATCACGAATTCAGTCGCACAACTGAGACAATACCCCATAGGCCCGCAGCTTGATTAGAAGTCACTTGTGAGGAACGGTGTCAAAAGCTTTCCGGAAATACAGAAATACGGAATCTACCTGAGATCCCCTGTCGATAGCGGCCATTACTTCGTGCGAATAAAGAGCTAGCTGCGTTGCACAAGAACGATGTTTTCTGAAACCATGCTGATTATGTATCAATAGATCGTTCCCTTCGAGGTGATTCATAATATTTGAATACAGTACATGCTCCAAAACCCTACTGAAACTGACGTCAATGATATAGGTCAACACACATTTTGCCACCATCTTCTATTACGGTACTTGCGTCATCAGCTGACGTCACGGTAGCGCCCTCTGGTGGTGGCACTGTGTACTAAGTCAGTTGGGCTCTGGACCTTATGACGAACACCCTGTTTGGTGCTATCTTGGATTACATTACAGATGAGAGTGCCTTCTGGTGGTGTCGATGTGTACTAAGTCAGTTGGAGTGAAGACCTCGTGGTGAACACACTGGTTGGCCATACTGCATGGAATTGTTCAAATAAAGACTTATGTCCAAGTCAATTTCCCACGAATCCTTAGGAGGTGGTGGCGGTCGGACGTGTGACGTTAGTACAAGTGTCTTTTCTTTTGTGCCATTTCCTTAGCTTAGTAGAGATATGCGAAATTACATTTGATTACTGCCAAAATTCAAACTTGGTGCCAGTTTGTAGGAACAGGTGATGGTCGGGTGACTTAGGTTAGTACAAGTGACCTATCTTCCCGCCATTTTCTTATATTAACAGTGAAACCCCAAGTGAGCTTTGTTTACTGGCAAAATTCAAACTTGGTGCCAGTTCATAGGAGGAAGTGGCGATCGGGTGACAGGTTAGTGGGAGGGGGGGGGGGGGGGGCGTGGCACTTTCCCACCAAATTCAAACTTCCCACCTTCGGATGGAGAGCAATGTTCTGGACAGAGAAAATATGTTTCTCCTGCTTTAATATAACATGTCTGTATGATGCTTATATCGTCTTTATCGGAGTCAGAATTACGAATCTCTACGTAGTTTAGAGGCAGATAATTAAAAACGTCTGCAGACACAAGATAGCTGATGGGCTTTTCTCCGTCTTGAGTATCTGGAAGATTACTTGTACACCAATAATTTTGTGGGTGTTCTTATTATCGCAGTATACAAACTGCAGAAGGATATTAAACACAATACAACAACGGTTCTGTAGGTTATCTTTTAATTGACGCAACACGGAAAAAAAATGGCACAGAGTAAAGCGGAGCACATTGTAAATACTGTTTGTTGGTGTCTAATTTACACATAAACACTCGTGGACAAGGCTGAATACACTATGCATTCTGTAGTTGTATATTGTAGCCTCCAACCTGGTAATGTCATGCTGCTTAGCCAAGGAAGACCTGAAAGTTTCTCGTAGACGTATGTCTGGATACTTTATAAAATCTATAATGTGTCTACCAGTATCTTTGTTCACTCCTGGACCTGTGATATGACATATAAACCGGTTATATATCCTTACTCTACAGCTGGAGCTTAACCACATTACACAGAGTATTCCAACTCTTATCATTGCCGAACATTGCTGTTTCCATAGCGATGTCCTTCTATGCAGATGTCATGGGTTGATATTAAGTAGGTCCACATCTCCACTTAGTTAAAAATTACGGCAAAGTCTTGCATTATGTCCAAAGCCAAAAGTTAATAGGTGTCTACACGTAGCTGTTGGAATATTCCAAGCATCTCTTCCAATAGAACATTCATTTTACCTTCAGCTAATTTCACATTATATGGTATAACTACAGGATTTTTATATTTCCTCGAAATAGTTTCTAATGCTTCTATGCCGATTTTTTCCCATATCCCCCTTACTGTCACACTGTCATTCCTGTGTAGGGGAAAAGGCAGCTCCACCTTGACACCATGTCTTGCAGTGGCGAAATTGGAGAATTTACTACATAGATAATAGTAAAATGAACCACACATCTCATTCATTAACATTACAAACTGTCCTCTTTCCAATTGTTCCTGACAATCCACTTGATCACAGATTTCAACCACCATAATGTTATCGGAAAACGGTTCTGTAATAGGTGTAAGGGCATTTACATTCATCTTGCTGCCACGCGGGATATTTCGCTGTCTAGGGCGCCTTGTCATGGTACGGGCGGCTCCCCCCGTCGGAGGTTCGACTCCTCCTTCGGGCATGGATGTGTGTGTTGTCTTTAACGTAAGTTAGATTAAGTAGTCTGTTAGCTTAGGGACCATGACCTCGGCAGTTTGCTGCCATAACATCTTACCACCAAAAAAACATCGTCTTGCTAAGTAGTATAGCGTTTTCGGTGTAGTTTATGCTGCCAATGCCAGTAACCAGATTATCCAAGTTCTGCAGCTCTAACCACAAACCGAAGTATTCATCTCTTGGTCTTGTCTTCCTCCCTAATAGCTGAGGGATGTTTAGCACTTCGTAGGAATCCATGTTGACACTTTGAATTACCATGGAAGAGTGATCAGTTTCGTCTCACAGCCCTCCTTTTATACTCTAAAGATCCAAGATGACAGCACTTCTGGTCAAGTGATATCCGGTTATACACTCTGCTTAACTCCTGCCCAGTTGCACTGTATTGTGTGCAAGGTGTCTGCGGAAGGGAGAGAGACTGCCTACCATCCTTGTGTGTGGGATACAGCCAGCATATTAGCCAGAGTATACGGTACAGCACAATATTTGTACACCATACCTGGACATGGTTTCAGGAGGGGATGCAGTTTCGGGAAGGGTGGTACAGCAGAACAAATGGATGAAATAGTGTTGCGCTGTACTCAACCATGATAGCGAGATTATGCAGTGTGGGTTAGGGTGGTGGTGGCGAGGGGCAGTCTCTCTCCCTCCCACAGACACCTTGAACACAATGCCATATAAAGTGGAATTAGTTGATGTTAAAATGGATGTTCTGATGGAAAAGCTGCCTGGAATATTCCTACAGCTACGTGTAGACGGCTATTACCTTTTGGATTTGGACATAATGCAAGACTTGGCCGGAATATTTAACTAAATGGATATGTGCGACTACTTAATATCCATCTACGACTTTTGTATGGAAAGAGACCGCCGTGGACAACGATAAGATAGTTGGAATACTCTGTGTAATGCGGTTAAGCTCCAACCGTAGAGCAAAGATATATAACAAATTTATATGTCAAATCACAAGTTCAGGAGTGAACAAATATATTGGTAACCACATGATATATTTTATAAGGTATCGAGACAGGGATCTATGAGAAACTTTCAGGTCTTCCTTGACTAAGCAGCATGGCATTACCAGGTTAGAGGTTACAATATACAACTACAAGATGGATCGTGTGTTCGACCGTGTGTACGAATATTTACGTGTATTAGACACCAAAATACAGTATTTACAATGAGCTTTGCTTTACTTTGTGCCACTTGCTTCCGTGTGGCGCCCACCGCACATTACATCCATAGCGATGTTGTGGTGCAGTTCCACAACACGTCACATCCGGACTAATGTTTGAAGGTGGATCTGCTGCACATTATATCTGGAGCAATGTTGGGATGCAGATCCACAACATACCACATCCAAGCTAGCATTCGAATGTTGATTTGCCGCACATTCTATCCAGAGTGATGTTCAGAGGCAGATCCACACTTGAACGATGACTCTGCCTTACTCTGGGTCATGGGAGCCATCCATGACACATGCATAGACACAGACACACAGAAAAAGGAACAAACACACAGCAAATGTAGAATGTGTGGTTGGGAGTGATTAGATGCATTCGAGTACAGTGCAATACTATGCCGCCCGATCAGAAAAATAGTGCATTTCAGCTAGGTGTTGGCAGCTCTGCTACATTTAAAAGCAATTTTATAATATGGGAAGAGAAAGGAAGTCATGATCCCATGTGTAGAAGTGACATAAAATTGGTAAAATTACGAAACAGACGAAAAGTACGTATAAAGTGATGGAAAATACGCCGAAATGTGGGGAAATCGAGGGAGTACTTACATGTCATCTGCTTGGCGCTGAACAATTCTCGTACATTGGAATGTGTATGTAGCAGCAAGAGGAATATGAGAAATCGATGACATGGAAGGGCCAGAATCCAGGAAAACTGTATTGTTTTTTGTCGAGGCAATGTTATACTGTATGCCTACTCAGGCAATAGTAATACACGTGATTTGACTGCTGTCTTTGATGCTTTTCTGGAAAAAACAGAATCATCTGCCTCGAAACTTACTTGCATCTGTGTTAAATGATGACAGACAGTGGATGGAGTGACCAGTTGAGATGGAGTTGTAATGAGTTAGATAGATGCTGCATTCTAGAGAGAGAGAGATGTTGCTGCAGATCATTTGACCATTTTTTCCCGTTGTTATGACAGGATGCATCAGTCATGTGACATAGCTTGCATTCGAATTGTGTACAACCACATGTTCTGTGTGTGGCTTAGAACATTGTCTACTTGCGATCGTTAACTGCAAACCTCTCGGTCTCAGAGGACTTGCATCTCATGTGTGATGAAACATGACCGTCATGTTTCGACACAATCTTCTAAAGGAATGAAGATTTATGCGACGTACCTTACTCCCCTGCCACATCTTGGGTATAAAATCGAGTCTTCAGTTTCATAACTAGGGTGATACTAAGTTAATGACTGGTGTTTGTGAGGACTGCAATCCCCATGGATACATGTGCTTGACAGACGTCCTGTTTGCAGAGTTAGTGACAGCATGACGTGTAATTTCGCATGTCAAACACTGCTGCTAAGCGTTTGCCTCTTTCTATGCAAGGGACAGTCTCCGTTACTAACGATCATTTTATATAGGACTGGTGCGAGCATAGTATAATTTCTGAACCGTGATCGGATGTGAACAATGGGCTCTATACACCTCAAATAGGAAAGCTACACTGTGAATGTATCACAAAGCATCGATGTTTTAAGGATGTAGTTTTTCATTTTAGAGTTTGTGACTATAGTTTATCGTAGAGAAACCCGCAAGGAGAATGTATGCCATGGGCTGGAAATATATTTCTTACATTGGGATAGTAACAACATTGCATTCCATGTGAAGAATAGGTTGGAAACCGCAACGATCCAACATTACCGCCTGTTTTTAAGTGGAGAACCGTGTAGCCTTGAGAGTCCATGTGCCTATGATCTCTCATACCAATATCTTTTTGGTACTGACCCTAAACACTACAACAATACTTCAGAATTGATAGCGCTTTGAACTCTGTCCATCTGGAGAATAATGCATAAGAACCACCTGTTTCTTGTTCTTAACTGTCTATTATATCATCACAACACTTCCATATCTACTGTACATGGAGGAGGGGTGCTAACCTCTTCGACAAGAGCGAATGTGGAGAAATATTGTGCTCCTGGATGGGTGTTGGACACCAGTTTTGGACTCGATCCGCTCTGTCCCTTCACGAAACATTGAATGTAGTGGTCTACTTCTGGTCAGCTGCAGATTAAATCGGTGATAGTGTTGCAGGCAGCATTGGTCAGGGACACGGTGAGGACAACTTCCAGTCTCTAGCTTTGGTCTACGAATGCGAGAATGATCTGTGACTCTCATCTCCATAGGGAAAGTTGGGAAATCGTAATCGTAAATTACACACCATCATCGAAGTGCTAGAAATATGTAGATCACTGTCTGATATACTTTGGTGCATACATTCGAAAATTAACAATGAATGGACCTACTGCACAGTCATCTACACTATGTGATCAAAAGTATCTGGACACCTGGCTAAAAATGACTTACAAGTTCGTGGCGCCCTCAATCAGTAATACTGGAACTCAATATGGTCTTGGCCCACCCTTAGCCTTGATGAAAGCTTCCACTCTCGCAGGTACTCTCGATCAGGTACCGGAAAGTTTCTTGGGGAATGGCAGCCCATTCTTCACAGAGTGCTGCACTGAGGAGAGGTATCGATGTCGGTCAGTGAGGCCTGGCACGAAGTCGGCGTTCCAAAACATCCCAAAGGTGTTCTATAGGATTCACATCAGGACTCTGTGCAGACCAGTCCATTATAGGGATGTTACTGTCGTGTAACCACTCCACCACAGTTTGTGCATTATGAACAGGTGTTCAATCGTGATGAAAGATGCAATCGCCATCCCGAAATTGCTCTTCAACAGTGAGAAGCAAGGAGGTGCTTAGAACATCAATGTAGGCCTGTGATGTGATAGTGCCACACAAAACAACGAGGGGTGCAAGCCCCCTCCTCAGAATTTTACTGTTGGCACCACACACGCTGGCATTCGCCATACCCATACCCTGCCATCGGATCGCCACATTGTCTACCGTGATTCGTCACTCCACACAACGTTTTTCCACTGTTCAATCGTCAAATGTTTATGTTTCTTACATCAAGCAAGGCGTTGCTTAGCATTTGCTGCCGTGATGTGTGGCTTATGAGCAGCCACTCGACCATGAAATGCGAGTTTTCTCACCTCTCACCTAACTGTCATAGTACTTGCAGTGGATCCGGATGCAGTTTGGAATTCCTGTGTGATGGTATGGATAAATGTCTGCCTATTACACATTACAACCCTCTTCAACTGTCGGCGACGGTTCAATCCCACATCCGGCCATCCTGATTTAGGTTTTCTGTGATTTCCCTAAATCACTCCAGGCATTTGTCGGGGTGGTTCCTTTGAAAGGGCGGGGCTGACTTCCTTCCCGTCTTTCTCTAATCAGATGAGACTTCCCCCAAACAACCCAACCCAACTCAACTGTTAGTAGTCTCTGTCAGTCAACAGATTAGGTTGGTCTGTATGCTTTTGTGCTGTCCATGTCCCTACACGTTTCCACTTCACTGTCACATCGGAAACAATGGACCTAGGGATGTTTAGAAGTGTGAAAATTTCGCGTACAGATGTTTGACACAAACGATCCCCAATCACCTGAATACGTTCGAAGTCTGTGAGTTCCGTGGATCAGCCCATTCTGCTCTCTCACGATATCTAATGACTTCTGAGGTCGCTGATATAGAGTACCTCACAGTAGGTGGGAGCACAATGCACGTAATATGAAAAACGTATGGTTTTGGGGGTGTCTGGATACTTTAGATCACATAGTGTATCTACCTTCACAATGGTACTCACAAAGTAGAGGATGGACAGTTTTACTATGACACAGAAGTTTGGAAGCATGCTGCCATGCCACTGGTCGGCGTTGTATAAAAACTGGTAAAATTGCTAAAATTGATTGCGCTATCAACTGTGATGTTTATTATTGCAGTAAATTGGTGATGTCTTTTCCATCCCACCCATCCACTTGTACACTGTTGATCACCACATAATGATTGACTGACATCACTTGTTTGAGATGGAGAAAGAGTCTTAATGGAGGGGCAACACCTTCCAGGGGTGGGTAGCACCATAACATTGATCATGTACATGACTGCAATATGAGGAATCAATCGAAATGGTACACCAAGCCATCAGCTATCCCGTCACTGTGAAAGATGAGTTTAAATATAAAGGACCATTAGTAAATTATTGTGCAAACCCCAGGTGATCATCTATTTGTGAACATATTCACAACGAGTGGGGTGAAACTTATCATAGAAACAGGCAAGACATAAACAGGTGTCTCACCATATGCAACACACGAACGAAATCTCGCCGCAATGCTCATGGGAAACATATCTGATTCAGATTGCAAAATGTACCGCCTGATTCAGAGAGGTGAAGAAAGGTATTCCTATCATTTGAATATTGTCAGATGGACCGAAGAAAATATCGGATGAAAAAAAAAGCCATGACTAAGAACACGAACGAACCAGCAGTTTGGTGGTCTGACACCTTGAATGCCGACTTCGCCTGGCTAGATGCGTAGACCGAAGGTAGCATTCCGAATGCAGTGACAGCGGCGCTCGACTGAGATACGCGACAGAGACAAGTATCGCCTGCGATAATGACACTCTTAGTTTATATTATTTCGTATGTGAGCTCGTATGCAGGGCGCGATAAGAGTCGCGCTGTAGATCATATCCGTATCTGTCGCGCACGAAACGGTCGAGACTGGTGCTCCCAAACCAGTGGTGTCGCGTGTCGCCGAGCGTAACGGCTTTTACTAGCGAACAAAACGAAAATTGATCGATTTGGTCTGTGTCAACCCCCAACTATATGACTTCAAATTACATGCATACAAAAATACCCTAAAGGACAGTATATGGAAAGATACAGGGAAGGAGTTCTATAAAAACAGTGATCATTATTTTTATATCTACCCACTTTATTTGCCGTTTACTCGCATTTACATAAGTATGTATAAGCATGATATATAATTCAATAATTTTCGTAAATATCGAAATATATAGATATCTTTATATATGTTTAGTTGTAGCTAGTATTCAAATTAACTAGAAAAGTTCAGCGAATGTCAATTACGGTTATTTGTACCATTATCTTACCATGATACTCTGCCCAGTGTACTGTTTAAACTTATTTCTCGTCTCAAATCCGACATTGTTTGAAAAACCTCCGTTATATGCCAATTCAAATAGACTTGTTGACTGAGTCGGTGTTTCAATCGATAGAAGGGAGTTGGTTGACCTTTAAGACAAGCATCCCGCGGAATATTATGTAGGCAACAAGCTGTTATAATCAGGTCATCAACTGATTCTGGTAAAACTGCAGCTGTTGTATAAAACACTCTAAATAGTTGAGACGACAACCCAAAGACGTATTCTGCTACTCGAAGAGCACGGCACAAACGATATTTAAAAATTTCTTCATCCCGATCTAGTCGTGCAACTCTTCGAGGGTATGGCTTCATCATTTAATTACTCAGTGCAAATGCTTCATCACCTGGTATGAAGTGCTCCATAAAAATATCACTGTTTGGAAGGCATTTAGATACAGGGAAATTAAAGTTGTTCTTGGCAATCTTTTTCCCCATCTCGAATTTTTGAAAAATACGGCTGTCACGTTCTTTGCCATTAGAGTCCATATCTACAACAATGAATTTGTAATTGACGTACACTATTGCAAGGAGAACGATGGAAAAGTAATTTTTGTAATTGAAAAAAAAGACATCAGCTGTTTTTTGGTTCTTTTATGAGCACATGTTTGCCATCCCTACATCCATACAGTTTGGTGTATTCCATTTCCGCCAGAAATCTTGTTCAACGTGCTTAAAAGTATTTTCATTTGGCGAGGGCAGAGCTATTATCATACTTTTTTTTTTCTCAGTACATTCAAAACTTTCCTAACGATCCAAGAGATGTAGCGGTCAGATATGCGATAAGCGTAGTACAAACATTTATAATGTCCCGTGATCTTCGTTGTGACTGTTTCAATGAAGTATTTGGCCCTTCGTTGAAAAAATATTTGCTTGAGATGAACCTGCCATTCCATGTCTTGCCTGTTACAGACAACATTCCTTCCTATTTTCCAGGTTTACAAGACCACATCCTTGAAGAACTTCAGTTCATGAAGATCAAGTTTCTGCCTCCCAACACCAGTCCGTCACTCCAGCCTATGGGCCAGCAGATTAATTCTAACTTTAAGAAGCTCTACACTAAGGCACTCTTCGAGTATTGCCTTGAGCTGACCGAAGCTACCAGTCTCACTCCCAGAAAGTTTTGGGAACAGCGCTTCAACATCGTTGCCTGCGTGAAGATGATCGAAAAGGCATGGGAAGGGGCTACCGAGAGAACTCTCACTTCTGCTTCGAAGAAGCTTTGGTCGGAGTGCGTCGTCGAATGTGACTCTGACGCATTTGAGTCAGTACCTGTGGAGCCTGTAGTAAACGAGATCGAGTCTTTGGCCAAGAGCACTGGATAACAATGATATTGATGAGCATGTGGAAGATCACAGTCAAGAAATGACCACCGAAGAGCTAGTGGAGTTGCAGTTGTGTTTTGTACCAGGAAGTTGTGGGGAGAGGTTCTTCAGGGGAGATGGAGGAGGTAACAGCAAAGCAGCAATCTTCTGGCACAATAAGAGAAATGCTGAAAGCATAGGCAAAGGTAGCATCATACATCGCAAAACATCACCCTAATAAGACAGTGTATACGAACGCTAGAAATTTAGCTGCCGGTAATGCTGTGTCGCATTTTCGCCAGGTGTTGAAGGGTCAGCAGAAACAAATGACTATAGATAGTTTCCTAGTAAAAAAGAATTAGTTATGGATCTTGAATAATAAAATACATAAAACTGCATGTATATTTTTTTTAATAAATGGCATAAGATAAGCATTTTAGTACTTTCTGTGTGGAACACATTATCGCATTGT
Organism: Schistocerca serialis cubense; assembly: GCF_023864345.2. Lineage (NCBI taxonomy): Eukaryota > Metazoa > Arthropoda > Insecta > Orthoptera > Acrididae > Schistocerca > Schistocerca serialis. Next base: position 532,974,939 of record NC_064640.1, read on the forward strand.
ACACTAACCTGTATGGGATGAATTGTTTCGTTTAACGAGTGTTTCGCACTACGACCAAGATTCTGGAATGAATTGTGCTCACTAAACGAGGTTCCACTGTATTATGTTTTCATCATTTCTTTGGGAGTGATCACATTCGCATAGATACGAACACATACATCAGGTAAGGAGGCATACTTCACTCGCTCACCGGGCGTACAAATTACTTGCGTCGAGAAGAGATCCTTACCATACGATACACGTAATGCCACTGATGGCGTGCTTTGTCATCAAACGTTTGCGGTTCCGACTCGAAGGCCACTTTCTTTCGGCTGCTAATAGAGTAGTTGTGCAGAATCAACTGTCATTAAATATCCCTTACCTTACACCTCGCTGTTGCAAACGGACGTTACACCACGTCATACGCACATATCCTACGACGGAGGTTGAAACACGACTGGCTCGTTTGGCAATCCAATACCGTGACCACTTAACCACGACGGCGTTACTAATTTTGGCTGCTCCATGTTGCTTATCCTTGGACTCTTCACTCCTTTTATTTTGCTTTTATTTTCACAGTCCAGTACACCTACCTGTTTTCATGCTTGATCTGTGTTCAGTTTCTGACGGGCTGTCCACTGCGCCCTCTTACCACTAAAACAGAGGGGGATGCGATAGGAAGTTTCCTTTATTAGCAAGATCTTTCTTGTGGCTGCTTCGAAACCCGACTCACCTATATAGGTATACACATTTTGTCCTAAGTTTTCCGCAACATATCTCTGCTGTTAACGCATGTGGCTTTCGGCTGTAGATAGACAGAACACCGTGAGAAATATGTCCACGTTAAAAATTTAGATTCCTACCTGTTTTGTATATTCAGCATTGGTAGACACAGCAGAATATTTCCATCTTTATGAATTTAATGTGAGATATGTCTCCAGTTATAGTATTTCTACAATTATTCTTTAAGGCTGCTAATTTAAGAGAACCCTGGATTTCACATTCCCAACATCTCTCACTCAGCGGACCCTGCACGATGAGCTTTCCACTCATTGAATTTTCATTAATAAGGAGGGTTGCGAAGGGATGCGAATTTTCCCCTCAAAGATCCAACTGTAATTCAGCACACATAAAATTCATGACTGTGATGTCCAATACTAGTAAGTATCTTTCGTTCAGGAGCAGAGTCTCAGTTATAAACATTGTGCCTGTGCATACGATATCGAGGTTCTGCGTTCAGATTAGGAAGCTTTTCCAGTATGTAGTTATTTGACCTTATAAATTACACCTACTATCGTGTTTGGTATTAACAAATGCATACCATATGTGCCCTGAAGACTCTGTTTAAGGACATTCTTTACGTTGAAATATGATGTGTCCATGGAGCACATTGACATTATGATTCGTAGCTACATTTTCTCGGTAGCAATGATGGTCTGCTCAGAACATCTGCACATAACCAGATTTTCCATTGCCAGTGGGGAGTGAAGTAAGAACAACCTCATCCAGTGTGTGAAAAGTATATTTTGGTAACTCATCCAACAGTTCTCACAGGAATTATGTGAGTCATCAGATGAAAGGATTGAGTCGATTTTTAGATATAATATTCCCTCAATTGGTTATTGGACACATAATATATGTATTTCTGAATATCAACTACACAGAAGAAGTGGGACAAGCTATGTTCTGGTGCATTTTGTTACTTCGGATGCCTACATCAGGGACAGGTATGCACTCAGGGGCAAACCTCTTGTTCTCCTTTGATTGATAGATCCTTAACCCATTGTTCTGCTAAAAAGATCGTTCATTTTGTGTGACATGTTCTTAACCAATCGTTCCCCCATCTCCTCACCTGCCCACACCCTGAGGAAACCTCCCCACTCGCTGCTACAGGTACACTTCCAGATCTGAGTTATTGGAACAGCCCCTCTCACACTTATCAATTTGATTGACTACTTAATTAATTTCATAAATTAAGTAACCTCTCCCACTTGGGTAAACCCCTCCGCACCCACCCTGGCGTGATCGGTCATTTGGAGGGAATTCGATTGTAGTGTATGAAATATTGTTTAAACAATTTAGACAGTGTAAAGAATATTGTTTAGTTATTTATGGCAGTGTATGCGACATATTTTATTTATTTAGTTAAGGAATATGTCGGGAAATTGATTGCTGAGTATGGAAAATTGTTTATACAGGGTGTTACAAAAAGGTACGGCCAAACTTTCAGGAAACATTCCTCACACACAAATAACAAAAAGATGTTATGTGGACATGTGTCCGGAAACGCTTAATTGCCATGTTAGAGCTCATTTTAGTTTTGTCAGTATGTACTATACTTCCTCGATTCACGGTGATCAAATTGTAAATTTTCACAATCAACATGTGTGTGCTGATGAGAATCTGCACACAATTGTGCAATCACGTCATCAACACATTTTCTGTGAACGTTTGGGCAGGCATTGTTGGTTATGTCTGGATTGGGCCCCATGTTCTTCCACCTACGCTCAATGGAGCAAGTTACCATGATTTCATACGGGATACTCTAACTGTGCTGCTAGGACATGTGCCTTTACAAGTACGACACAACATGTGGTTCATGCACGATGGAGCTCCTGCAAATTTCAGTCGAAGTGTTCGTATGCTTCTCAACAACAGATTTGGTAACCGATGGATTGGTAGATCCAGTTCCATGGCCTCCATGCTCTCCTGACCTCAACCCTCTTGACTTTCATTTATGGGGGCATTTCAAAGCTCTTGTCTACGCAACCCCGGTACCAAATGTAGAGACTCTTCGTGCTCGAATTGTGGACGGCTGTGATACAATACGCCATTCTCCAGGGCTGCATCAGGGATTCAATGCGACAGAGGACATTTTGAACATTTCCTGTAACAAAGTGTTTGAAGTCACACTGATACGTTCTGAAGCTGTGTGTTTCCATTCCCTGATTAATGTGATTTGAAGAGAAGTAATGAAATGAGCTCTAACATGGAAAGTAAGCGTTTCTGGACACATATCCACATAACATATTTTCTTTCTTTGTGTGTGGGGAATGTTTCCTGAAAGTTTGGCCGTACCTTTTTGTAACACCCTGTATAAACTACTTAGGGGATTCAAGGCAGTGTATGGAACATAGTTTATATATTTATTTAAAGAATTTTTCAGGAAATCGATCACCACCCCTGCCACACCATCCCCACCCCCCTCTTCCCCTCCCCTCACCACCTCCCCACCTGTGGAGAGGAAGGATCTCATGAAGGGAAAATCAAGGGCATATTGTTTTTGTATATAAAAATCAGTTTGTGGCGTTTGGATTTCACTTGCCCATCATGCTCTACTGTTTGGGTAGATGCAGGTCTTGTAAGAAATAATTATATATATCGCATTTTTTCCCCGATTGCGCAAAGGATACCGTATTGAAACACACATTACACGTAATTAGACACAGTTAAAAATCCCTTCGATCGCAAAGCACAAATTGACCGCTGTCCCCTGTCCACCGGACTCACAGAACGCTACCGCAAACGCCCCTAGGAGTCGGAATGCAACAGCGGCCCCCGCGAGGCGAATACGCGGCCGTCAGCTGCTGAATCATGCGCAGGTGTCAGTTCGCGTCCCAGAAGGATGAGATGGCAGCATCCCTTTGATATATGACACCTGAGAAATACCTGTCGAAATACGTGTTCACCTAGATACCGTTGCTGGCGCTATGATGCACAGCTGCGGGTTCAGCACTGAGAGAAATGTAACGGGACAGACCGTCCATTACTTATCAGTCCCTTCCTGCAATTCGTAAAGTGCTGCAGCATTATTTAACTGTCGCTTTTGTAGGAGCTTTCATGATGTCTCTGCTTGCCTGCATGGAAATTCTTGCCCTAACTGTACCTGTTTACGAAAATAGCCCAGAATAACACCGAATGCATTCTTCCTGATGGGCCTAACGAGACACCACGTGTTCCCTTTCTGGAAATCGTGACTTCCTGCTTTCAACATACTTCTCAGAAACGATGTACGTTCCCAATGCTACAATCCCTCATCATGTCTGTGCACACTTGCGTAAACACTGTTAATCATAAAAAACAATTGTAGTTTTTCTTTAACATAGCTTCCGCTAAATTTTGCTTCAAGTTATTCCATTGTGCTATTACTCTCTGTGCGTTCAGTATTGTCTTCTTCTTTAAACACATTTTCCACTGTAACATGTTGCACTTCTTATGCTATTTGCTGGAATTTTGATCCTTAGCGATGAGATTTGGATCGAATGTTGTCTGAATGTTTATCCTGTGTTCAGTAGGTAACCTTAAATGATGAGTCTTCAAGTAATTCTCAGCTTCGTCAAGTTTTTCAAGAGCTCTTGCGGGATCTAGTCTATATACTCTTCAGGTCCACGGGAATACACACACTGACATGAAAACAAAACTTGCTCTTTTTTCATGCCTTATAGTCATAAGAAATTACATAGAATGTTCAAAATTATTTTCATTGTGTCTGGAAGGGCCTAACAGGGAGTACTGCATATGATACATTGGATCTTAAGCTATACAATTGTTATAAATATGCTCAAAAATTAAGCTTGTGTGTGAAATCTGCTGAAGTAATTTCTGTCATTGTGAAGGCAAGGGTACACTTTACATGACACACATCACAAATGTCAATGAGTTTAAGCTTGGGAGTTGGCACTGTGATATGTTTTTGTGCTTTTTCGACATATCTTCAGGTCTATGCTTTGAAAAACCGTTTTTTGCAGCTGTATGTGGCATTGGTACCACATTCCTCTATTTTTGTGCTTCCATTTCAACAGTCTCTTCAACTGGACGTCTCCCAACTGAGGCTCAGTTTTTGTGCACAGTAGATGCTCTACCACATGCACTATAACGTAGCAGTAGTCCAGAACACCTTTCTTTTGTAGCCCACTGATGACATCTAAGACATCCATTCTGTATTTCAGCTAGGATGTAGACAGACAGAAATTGAAGATACGAAAAAATGTTCTAATTGTCCACTCCTCTGTTTTGCTTCTAATCAAATATTAACTTTTTACTTGAACTAACATATCGACAACTCCCATAATAGTGTTGTATTGAGATACAGCACATGGTCAGTCCATTTCCACGTATTTTATTTCTCTCTTTCGCACCATCATGTAAATTTATTTTCAGGTTTGAAACCAAATGTAGTTGATACTAGGTATATCCCTCTATTATCAAAACATTTATTTATGGCAATTTTACCATCCCTCCAAACCACTCAGCTGATGATTGTCTCTTCCAGTCATCTTCATAGCGGAATGTGCTAGAAACAATATTTACTTTATTAGCCATTTGTGCATAATAATACCTGTTGTTGCAAAATTTAATTATAGTAATTCATCAAGTAATAAGATCAAGGTAAAATATCTGTTCTGAAAATACATGACCCTGCAACAACTGTGTCACATAGATTCAACACTGCTTCCCTCCAACATCTCCTTCCATACTGACATCTGGCGTGAACAGAACACTGTTGTATTTCAGTCCATCTTTATTTTTCTTTCGTGCAGTCAATAGTTGTTGAATTGCTGTACTCAAACAAAGTTCTCTGAGTATGTCCAAACCCTAGACCCTTCTTAAGTATTTGGTGCTGAGCACCTTTTGCATGGCATTTCACCACAAATAGCTCTGCTGTAAAAACAGAGCCCCACATCACACACTCCGCACGAATAACATCATATTTAATAGGTCACGTATTCTAGATTTTGTTCCCGTTCTTTTTAGTACTTCTGTTTTCTGTGTAGTGGTATTGTTGAGATTTTGCCCTTAATTTTTTCCTTTTTTTCTCACATGCACAGGAAACTTTCCATTTCCTCACTTCTGGAGTCACATATTTTGTTAAACGACACTTCAATCCTACACTTCAATTCTAGTTTTGAACTGTAATACCCATACAAGAACTCACGATTAGTAATCGGACTGAAAGCGTGAACACACTAAAGAATGGCCTGACACGATGGAAAGTGACAGTAGTTATTGTTGCCTTAGGTCTGGTTGGCTCTGTTATTGCTGACTGCAGTTTAAATGTTATCTCTGGGATTTATTTATATTCATGTCATTTCGCTGTGACAAGCAATACAAGGGAATTGTCGTGTGTTTGGCCAGTATCCTACAATTTACTGTGGTACATTGTACAAGCGTTCAACTTCTCGTATGCTCCCATAAGTATCATATGAGTTGAAACAAAAAAGTCAATTTAACTTCAAATAGAACAAACGAATTACAAGTATTAGAATCTCTTGTGCAAAGAAGAGAAAATTACACAGTATAGCAAAGACACAGTACATGCCTCATGAATTTCTTTTATACCTAAAGAATTACAAGAAGATCCTCAAAAATGTCGGAAGGATTGCTAAAACAATGGCAAATGACAAATAGATTGAAAATTCCGAACACAAATCCACAGCTATATGGGTAGTTACAAAGAATCAAACAGCAAGTGAAACTAAACAATATAAAAATATAACCTTACGTTGTGAAGGAAAAATGATCTCTTGCCCGACAAAAATTGCAGAGGCTTTCAACAAATATTTTGCAAACATAAGTGAAGAGTTGGTGAGTGGAGTCGAAGAACATAATAAAACAGCACTTCCATCATCCAATAGCACAAGAAATGTGTCTACAGCATTGTTCCCTTCACCTTCAAACACAGAAGAAATTTTATCAGCTATAAAAACCTTGAAAACAGGGTACTCATGTGGAATTGATGGCGTACCAGATGTGATTATTAAAAAATGCTGTCTTGCCTTAGCCAGTCCCTTGACACACTTGTGCAACAGCTCACTGGCATCAAGAAACTTCCCTTCATGCTTAAAAACAGCAAAACTGAAACCACTGCTCAAAAAAGGAAATCCAGAAGACGTTTCAAATTATAGGCCAATAGCCCTACTGCCTGTAATTTCAAAAGTTTTAGAATTTTTTTAAATAGGAGATTGGTGGCCAAACGGTTCTAGGCGCTTCAGTCCAGAATCGCGCGACTGCTATGGTCACAGGTTCGAATCCTGCCTCGGGCATGGATGTGTGTGATGTCCTTAGGAAAGCTAGGTTTAAGTAGTTCTGAGTTCTAGGGGACTGATGACCCCAGATCTTGAGTTCCATAGTGCTCAGAGCCATTGAAAAAATTTTTTTATTCCACTAAGAGTGCAACATTTGAATTTCTTTATAAAATCTATGGTAAACTGAATGTGAGTAGTTTGTGACAGACATAGTCTTGATTTATCCGCAGTTCTCGCCATCATTGACGATAGTGCCTTACTGCAGAAGCTTGACCAATTAGGAATTAGAGGTATATCCAATGAGTGGCTCAGGACATATATATGTGGCTGCGAACAGGTGGTTGAAGTGCAATATACTGACCATAACAAAATCACCTACTTCTATTCAGGATATCGAAATGTGAAATACGGCGTTTCTCAAGGATCAGTATTAAGGACCCGTTCTGTTTCCCTCTATGTCAATTATCTCATATATGACAGGTATTGCCAAACTACCCTCCAATTTGCAGATGATGCAAGCTTCCTTATTAGTGGGAAAACAGAAGAAGAACCAAAAGACACTGCTATCCAATCAACAGTATAGAACAGTGATTCAGCTATAACAAGCTAATTATAAACAAATACAAGACAGTAGCACTGAACTTCTAAACTCTAAAAGGAAGGCACCACCCAGACATACAAATAGAACTAAGGGACAGACCTCATAAAAGTGTTAACAGCACAAAATTACGAGGACTTTGGCTCCAGAACAACACTAAGTGGGAGGGAAAACTGAGCAAAACCTGCTAGATGATAAGGATCTCAAAAAGTTGTTGCAGCAACACCAGCCTGTTAAATGTATACTTCTCCTACAAGCATTCTGTAATTAAATATGGCGTAATCTTCTGGGCCAATGCACCAACAAATATTAAACTTTTCAGGAAGCAAAGGAGAATATTAAGAATTATTGAAGGGATAAACAGTAGGAAGTCATGCAGACTCATATTCAAAAAATTTTCAAATCTTCCACTTCCTTACATTTTTATCTATGGAACGTCAGTTTCCATAAAACATTATACCCATAGACAACCACATGTCTTATTAAAACTGAAGATGTACATGCATACAATATAAGACAAAAATCTGAACTTCATATGAAACAGGCGAGAAAGTCATTGTGCCAAAAAGGCATTCTACATATTGGGATAAAATTTACAATAGTCTGCATAACGACATTAAATCAGTAAGTAAACTTAGTAGTTTTAAGGCTGAACTAAAGGCATATTTCACTAATCATTGCTTTTACAGTCTGACATAGTGCCTAGAAACCAAACAACAAAAGTAAATAGAAAAACTGCTACTATTCAGTCTCACAGTATCTAATGCAAGAAAAAATGTAATTTGTATCTTTAATTGTAGAAATAAGTTATAAATATACAGTATTTCAAAAATTTGTAATTATTAACTGTATAGATCCAATTTGTCATAAAAATTTATAAAATTTATGTTTGATATTTGAAAATCCAATAGCCAAAAAATGTTTTCTGTCCAATATCCTGTGTACAATATATGTACTTAAAAAGAGATTTATATGGACAAATAAATAAATAAATAAATAAATAAATAAATAAAAATATGCAATATGAATATTGTACTTTGCATGTTGTCTCTACTGTTTGTTGTATGTATTTAAATGTTAACTCGTTGGCTACGACGTTAAACAGTAATTTCTCTGGAAGGGGATAAATTCGGCGCAATTTCTGGATGCTGTTGCCGTTATTGCCCGCGCTTCAATATAATCGGCATTTAATCAGTCTTGTACTCACATGGGAAAAATAATCGCTATTCATGTCTACACTGTTTTTATCTCTATAATTTATTATTACGATTTACATAAGTACCTTTTAAATATTTTCTGTTCATGCTAGATTTAATGAAACGTACTTAGTTGAACAGTACCATTATTCAAACAGTACGATGCAAATGCAAACTTTTGCAAAGTGACTGGGAAACCACTTCTCACAATATTTTTTTTTTTGTATTTATTCCCTAATAACGGGACATGCAATTTAAATTATTCCAGGCACAGAATGAAATCAATAACAAGTTACGAAGCACTGCTCACTGAGAGCTATAATCCAAAAAGAAAGGCTTAAATTTATTGCTTAGAAATTATGTAAGTAAATTACTTTCAGTGAAACACGTTACTGCAAAAATTCAAAGCTATGAATGATTTTTTTAAATTTTTCATCTCAATTTTTCATTACCTATTCTACATCCCTATTCCTTTCATCATTATGATAAAAAATTTTAGTTTAGGCCTAAGTACGGAAATTATGATAATTTTGCCCTCATATTGGTACCGTATCGAAAATCTGAGGGAATCCATCTAGTTTTTGTTCCATGTCTGTTGTAATTTCATCTAATTGCTCTGCATACTTGTACAGTACTGAAAACTGCAAATTATGTAAACTTTATATTTTTGATGCACAGTACGGTTGTTTATACTGAGCCTCTTGAGATATGCTAGAGCCATTGCAGAAATAGGAACTCAAATTTTTCAATTTATGAAAAAAGTGGTACATAGAACATAATTCCGTTTCACCTGTAAACTGAAGTATATTATAAGGCAGTGGTGCCGCTCGATTGTATGAACGGAGTATTGTGGTCAACAGGTAATGCAGCTTGTAACGTTTAAAGAAAGGTTGAGGAGAATTGGGGTAGACTGAAGACGTCTTTAGTGAAGAACTGACACTGTCATGGCTGCCATTTAAGTTTCATAATAGTTCCTACAGTGACCCCTGGTTGGACTTTTTGTTTTACATGCCATAAAGTAATCGATATTGAGCATAAAGTGTGCAAATTTGTGAGCGATTTGCAAATATAAATTTTAATAAACTAGTAGAAAAATGAATACTGCTGATAGGGGTAAAAACATAATTTCATTAATAGAAACCATTCTGAAAATTGTAGCGGTCACAATGGAAAGATACAACAACAACTGAAATGAAAGAAAAACATTTATGTGTAATGACGATCAGCGTGTACGTATAATAATAATAATTCTGTTCCTCCACATACTATGCCTGCTGTATATTTTTCCATATTATATTTCACGTCAGTTCTTTTATTCACTACCGTAAAGTGGAATCACTTTGCCCCACTTTTGAACAGTTCTTCAAACAAATTCATGTACTGTATCGTTGTTTTGTAAAATAGCTTTTGAAATTGAGGAAGGTGTATGCTAGAGCAACGTAAAAACCATCTAATAACGTAGAAAGACATGACAGATTAATTTTTGAAATTTTGTAATGTTTTACAAGTTGGAGTAAAGTAGGCCCTGTGTTGGATTTCTTTGCTCCACGTAATATAAACATTATTGTAAGACAGGATGGTAGTTTGGGGCAATGTTACTCTTTTCAAAATTTATTTTTCTACCTTATAGGACCATAGTAAACCACCATTGGTGAAGTTTTTGGTTTGAAACGGAAAAATAATAAAAAAAGCAGTGTAGTGCACCTTTTTTTGTTCAAGATGTAAAAAGGTTTCAAAAGTGAACAGAATTTAGTGTTTTTTTGCTATCAAAGAAGAGGCCAGTGTTTCATTAGGTATTTAGGTGTGTCCAAATCTCAGTAACTACACCAGGAAAATATTTTCCATAAATTCATCACCATTGGCCAACTATGGCACTGAAAAAATACTGCTTTCATTCAAACGCTTTGAAAGGTTTACACCTTCAATTAAATTCTCCCATTTGTGAAAAAGTATATCTTTAGTTAAAGGTAAGTTCCAATTATGAAAAGATGGCGTCATGATATTTGTGGTTGCACCATCTTTGCTGCTAAAGCTTCCATTAACAAGATGGTAATATTCATTTTCAAACTGTATAATTACAAACGCACCAGTCTGCTTGCTGATTGGCTTTCGCTTTTCCTATGATTCTGATAGAGGCACTTCATTCTCTGTGCACTCCCACTTAATTTGTTCTCTTTGTTTCCCAATCTTCTTCCAAACTTCCATCAAGAATTTGATCTATAAGCACATAATCAGCACTGTTTAGATGTTTCTTTTATTAGGTTGTTTACTAGTACCTGTTTCTGTTGGAGAAGCATTATGTGACATTTCAAGTAAACACCATTTCTTATGGATTCCAGGCATTATTTCACATGCCCTCTCATCCATTTACACAAAGCAACATTAATCTCTTAGCATTACTAATTTTCATCATAACAAGATTCGTCCCAATCTGAATTAGGTCTAAAACAACTTTATCAATGGTACAAAGTTGCCTCATTTTTTTTTTTCACCGGTGCTTTAGATTCTACAGCCATAAATAATGTGTTGATTGTGACTCTGTGAGTATGATATGATTTAGACAATGGAATTTCTATACATAAATGCATGTTATTTTTCTTCATTTTCAGTAGTTTTCCAGTACCGAAATACCACTTTATCCATACAAAAACTATATAAATAGTTCAATAGTACAGTAGTACAGATGTGGTTAAAGGAAAATATTGATGATAGCGAGTGACAAAATAATTCCAACATATCAAATAGTAGAAACTGTTAATTGCAGGACAGAATCAAAACCATTCCCAAATGTTCATTAGAATAGGTGTTAGGCAGGACTGAATCTTTTTTTAAAAGATGGAGAGAAGCTACCCCTGCAGAGACAAAGAAGTCCTACTGTGCACTACTCTTTCCTTATGTGTACTATTCTATTTGTTACTCTTCTTTTACGCTTGATACATAACATGCTTATTGTATTTCCTAAGATTTATATCACTTGGAGCATTTAAAGTTATGTAGTTATGTTACTACTATAGCATTAATTCTCATGTACCAGTACTGATATTTTTTTTAAATGAAGTAGCTCGTTTTAATAAATACTACTATGATGAATGTAAAAGTTTAATCCTACTGATAGGAGAAATCAAAGATATTTTACAATAATTCTGAAATTGTTGGGAAAACAATATCAGTACCACAACATAAATAATGTACTGTATTTGAGAAAAAAACTCATTTAGTATGCAAATTTAACAAATACACCTTGTATTAATATCAGAAGTTTTTATTTTATGCATTTACATTGTTTTGCTTGGTACCTCTCTTAAAGTAAAGCACAGACTGTAAAAAACACTACTTATATGCAATACGTTTTCGACAGACAAGTATTACATTACTGTAATTATAATGTGTTTTAGGGATCCATTAAATGTCAACTGTGCAGCCTACATCAGTATTTCTTTGGTGGAAAATTATGTGTCATTTAATGACCTATCCTTCATACAGTGACTTACTGTGCCAATTATCAGAATTATTAAAATGGTGAATATGGTAGGGGAGATTGCAGTTAGCTGAACCTCAGGTTAACTGGACCATCACATTAATTAACAATTTAAGAGGGAAATTTATTTTTTCATATCATAAAGTTGCTTCCTTGTGTTGGAAGTTCCATCTGACTGGGAATACCATTTTAACTCATATGGTTGCTGTATGTTAGCTAAATTCACAGATGTATTTAAAAATGTGAAATTGTTTTTCACATCTATTAATTCTCCTAAATTTAAAACAGCAATAATGCACAATTCTGTTTCTTCGAGTTAAATTCTCTGTTTATTACTTTGTGATAACACCATAAAATGTAAGATGTGCATGGAGCCATTTTCACACTATTTTGAAGATTTTTGGCAAGGTAAAGGTGAGGTTACTGAGCCAATAAAATCTGGGGTTAGGTGGACTGGTTCAGTTAACATATGAGTATAATGAGCAACTTCATAGAAAATCCTGCTAATTCACCCAAAATTACCATATAAGACATTGCAGCCTTGTAGGGTTAACATAATTTTTGGATTTTATTGTTTCCACCATCCTGAAAAGCTTTAGTGTTAGCGATATTAAATCTTTCAGGTCAAACATATTTACTTACCTGGATTTTTTTGTCATCAAATGCAATGGACAGACCTCCACTAATTCAGCAATAACTGCCTATGACTCACTAGCAGGAGCCTGGCAGTTGGAAATGTGGAGAATATTGGACATCGGGCAAAATCAGCAGCCAGAAATTACAGACTCTGTGCAAGTTTGCCCATATTATAAGACTGGTACAAGGAAAACATCAAGAGGTAAAAATTAAAGATAATCAACTGTCTTTACCAGTACATCCAGTTAACCAATAATGAGATACTACAGCAAAAGACAGAAGCTCAAAATATTTGCCAAGAAAACATACATTCAATGAAGCAAAGCCTTAGCTCGAATGGCCAGTATTGGAAGAGAGCAGCAGCAGTGCTGATGATAATGACTGTGTCCAGTACATTGATTTCTCTGATACTGACATGTGCAGAATTGGTGATGAAAATGATTACCTTTGTTACCAGTTCTGTGTCGTTCACCAGCCATGGCTGGACAGACAGAGTCAAGTTTACAATAACATTACCAGTACTGCAATAAAATTAACAAAATACTGCATTTAAAACTGCAATGTTTAAGTGGGTACTATAAAAAATAAATTTAAGAATTAGATTACAATACAAATTACAGCAATAAGTTGTTTATTTAGTAAAATGACAGAGTTGATGCTGTTTTCATTGGCACTGAGTTGCAGCTCGGGTAGACACTGTTCTATCAGTGGAGAAGTATTTTTATTTACTGTACAAACGTCACTATTTGTGCATACACTAAGTTTAAGTTCTAAATTGTTCAATTGGTAATGACTGAATATCTTTAGGTAGAGCATTAAATACTTTTATGGCCACCACTGGGAAGTTGTTCTGCATCTAGTTAATTGACAACTTGGTCTGTGTATACTGTCTTTACAGTGAGTGCTGTGTTGATGAACTTCATTTCTCTTTCTGTACATCTCGTGATATGCCTTTGTGTGAACAACAAAACTGATAATTTATTTTCTGAAAACAGTTGGAGTTCCGATTCTGGAAAAAATTTGTTTGCAATGGTCATTTTGTTTTACTTGAGACAACGATCCTCATTGCTTTCTTTAGTAACAAAAGCTCATTCTTGCAGTCTGCAGAATGGCCGCACAGTAACAGCCCATAGCTAATGTGGCTGTGGAACATTGCATAGTACACTGCTAGTAGGTACTGTTGTGAAAGGGCACTTTTTAATTTCTTCAGCAGGTACAGAACCCACAAGAGTTTGAAATATATGTTTGATGTGGTGTTGCCAGGTTAACTTGGTGTCAAAGAGAAAGCCCAGAAGCTTAACAGCTGCTTTGGCACCCAGTGCTCCAGTATCACTTAGTCTGTATATCAGACTCTGCATCTTGTCTTCATTAATTTTCATCTTCTTCATGATGAACCAGGTCTTGGCCTAGTTGAGTAGGACATTTACTTGATGAATAGCTTGAAATACATTCCCCCCTTTTGTGGACAAAGTCGTGCCATCTGCAACCTGTTAGGTGTGTCCATTGGAGCCTATGTCATTAATAAAAATTGGGAACGATTGGGGACCCCATACTGAAACAGTGAAGAAGGAAACTTCATTGTAGTCAGAGTAGAACAGAAATCTGATATGAGTGGTCACTAACATGTTGCTCAAGTCTAAAATATATGATGATGGCTGTGAAGTGAAACTTTTGTTAATGTTGTTTCTACTACAAAATTTGAAACTGCAGGGGCAGAAGGTATCTTTTGTTGCTTGAAATCAAATAACTGCCATACTACCCAATCGAATACACGGAACTGTTGTTGCTTGAAATTAAGTAATTGTCATACTACCCAATCCAATACATGGCACTAAGGTTTGCTACGAAAACATGATTTGTTTCTAGCTTGATGTCACTAAGTTCATTGTGCACTAGCTTTGTTGTTTCCATAATTTTTATTTATTTATATAAGTATCAAGATGTATCTAGCATTGTTAGTAATGATGTCACAATAATTTTTTCACATAGGGCCCTGTAATTAATTTACTTAACTGGCCAAACATAGCGTCAAAGCTCTTCTCCAGCTCTGTAAAATTTGTGTGAAAGGATGCAAAAATGCCTGTAATTTTCGTGTATGTGGTCCTCCATATTCATGAATAAAAGTTTTTAAAAGACCCATTCTTTAAGTAAGATTACAAAGGAGGGTGTATAGGGAAAGTCTTACATCCTTTCCAAGTCAAATGTTTGCTCCCACACAACCCTGGCATTAAAGGCATACATATTTGTTCAGATGCAGACCCTTCACAGTCACAGCCCTCAACCGGACATCGTTACCCTACCATCCTAGTTCAGAAGCAGATTTCCTGGGCCATCACATCCAATCCTGGTATCACTCATCCCTCCAAAAAACAACCCAGGAGTATACCTTTTGTCCTTCAGTATCGTCCTGGTCTTGAATGTATTAATCAGCAGCTTTTACAATGCTACAACTTCCTAAAATCGTGCCCTGAAATTGGGTCCATTCTGCCTGACATTTTTCCCATCACACCTACAATAGCTTTTCATCAGCCTCCCATCCCCACCCTCCACTCCCTCTAAGCACCGAAATCTCCTGTTCAGGCCTCATGCTATTTCTGAACATGTTTTCTTACACTATGGTCCCTACCTCTGTCACCATCCCCAATGTAAGACTTGCCCCCTGCACCCTCTTACCACCACCTATACTACCTCTGCAACTGGCAAAAAATGTACTATCAAAATACTGGTATGTATCTGTGCTTCTGATATGACATATGTAGTGTACCAACTGTTATGTTAACACTGTTAAGCCTCTTACATTGGTATGACTATCACCAATGTAACAGTCAAGATAAATGAACTTAGACAGAGGGTTTATGCTGGCAACACACAATATCATGAGACAGAGCATGCTCTACATGACAGTCGTTAGCTCAGAGTGCTGCATTTGGGAACTCGCATTACAGAAGGTCCTTGATTCTGACCACCCACCTGTCCTTAATTTACATTAATTTATTTAGTCTCAGCCTCCCATCCCCACCCTCCACTCCCTCTAAGCACCTCCCTCTTGTCAGTAACTACTCGTATTTTTTCTTCACTATGTTTTAGCTTTCTACACCTTCTATTTTCTGGCCTGTTTATTTTTTCCCTCCCCACCACCCCAACCACATACAATTCTCTTAGTTGTCTGCTCTTGTTAACTCTTGCACAATGTTTTGTCCATATTCTCTGTTTTGCTTGTTACCCTATCTTCCATCTCCAAGCACTTAGGTTTTTAATTTAGTCGAATGCAATCCCCAACTATCAGTCTTTCTTTCTTATCCTGTTTGGTAAGTCTCCCCTGACATGGAGTTAACAGTTGACTTTTCCACACAATCTCCATTTCCTAAGCCTTGCCAAAGTTTACAAATTTCCTTAACATCTATACATGTGTGTTCTGTGCTGCTGTTTGGTGACTATATTTCCTATCTATCCTGTTACATTAAACTTTTCCGTATGTAACATGAATATTGCCACTTAACTTCTGAGTAAAAATATCTTACAATTGAAAATTTTCTGCTATGGAAGCTTTTTATTTGGTCTTTCCAAAGTTTATTTTGTAACTTTTTTAAATGAAATGTCTTTCCCTTTAGGTATTGTATGGAATACAATAGTGGAGAGTTGTACCTCAGAGAAGAAATTCTGTAACAGTACAATTTCTTGTTAAGATTGTAATGGTAAATCTACAACAAATGTTACGCGAGACGTCACCTTATTGGTCATATCCTGTAAGGTAGATGGGAAAGAAGATATTTTTGTGAAGATTATTTTTCATTAGTCACTGTGAGTAAAGCTAATTTGTATGCTGGTATTGTTAAAGTATTTTAAAGTATCATAAACTTTTTACCTGGGGTTTGTCTCATAAACCACATTTTTATTAATTTTTGTAGCTAATGTTTACTCATTTGTGTGCATAAATTGCCACAATGTACATTAGTAGTGTCATCACAACCAATAACATATCATTTTGTTCCAAATTACGTCTCAGTTACTTACTGAAATGTCTACAGACCTATGAGTATTGGCCCGACCCCGCAGATTCTACTGGTTCCTTTTGGAGTGATGTTAAGTGGAATTTACAGCATATTTTGCTCGAGATTCTTTGATATGGTCTGAAATAAGTACAAATTTCTTTACATAGTGGATTTGTTCCATAACAATGTTATAATCAGTTTTTCTGTCTGCTGTTATTCAAAAGTAACTCTTAGTCAATGATAATGATGAAAATTTACTGAGGATAAAACAGTAGCTCACAATGGTGATCTCAAGTCATTTACCCAACATAAATTGCAAATATCCTTTTGCTAGAAAATATAATATTCAGCAGTAACTAGTACACATGCCCTACCTTATTACTCAATTTTGTTAGAAAGTGACAAATTTGTTTCCGATGGCATTTGGTAGAAATTATTGTCAGCTAATATTTCCACCATTGCTTACTTTCCTTATTAAGTAGGAAAAGTTGCTATGGCAAATGTGGTAGTTATATAATGATGTCTTAGATGTATCCCATTGAACGTAGACTGAGAATGAGACTTAAGTTATTACCAGTCCCATCAATCCTTTTTCTGTCAAGACACTTAGTTCTCAATATCATGTTGAATGAATAACACTTCTGTAGCCATGGGAAATAATTAAGTGTGGATTACGAGCCATTGTTTTCATATCGTGTGTTAACTGTGTGAGTGACACAAAAATGACAAATCACAGGATCTCATTGCATCTAATCATGGCAGTGTCATTGATGCTAGCTGAGTATGCCATGCTTTCAGCAAAGTCTTTAAGGCACTAAGCTATCTACAAGCTAATTTATCAGTTATGAAATATAAGGTTCTCAATTTGCATAAAATAGCCACCTTCAAGGCCAGATGCTGCAATCAGAAATTGCAAATGTCTTCTTGCCATCAGTTGGCCCTGACTAGCAATGAACTGATGCAGTGCATCAAGTCCCTCACAGATTCATTGAAGTGTGCAATCTATTTCTGGACACCTATACGGTTCTGAACCATATCTGTACCATTCTGCACACACAGATATTTCCATAAGTGCTTCGAAACTTTGAGCCGTGATAAAATTTAAGTAAAATACATAGTACATCTCTATAAAAAATGCATCAGAAATAATTTTCGACTGAGGACAGTTTAAGCAAGTACAGCTAACATTATTTGCATATTACTTACATAACATGAAAGGGGAGGCCTTTTCTGGTTGCCATTATTACTCACTTGCAGGTAACGCAAGGGCTTGTTGGCAGTTTATGTTCACTCATTTGCTACATGTTTTGAAATTCACCACTCATATTTCTCATCTACTGTTTCAGATGGCATGAATGAAAACTCAGCCTGGCATCAGAGGACACATTGCTTCTGTCATTTTGAGCCCTTGTGGAATCTTTCTTGCAAATATGGTCATGCTTTGGCTGCTCTATGACCATTTGACATGAATCATGCTCTCTCATAAGAAGATATGGAGCAAAGTCATTCTCCATTACCCTCACTGTCTTATGACACACACCCAAATGATACCACAATGTTCGTGGCTAAGGACGATCCAGTAGTTACCAAGAAGCCATCTGTCTCCAATTGGTAAATAGAGTAATACTAAAACCATTAGTGGTATTACAAATAGCAATAGTATGGGAAAAGAACAGAGTTTAATGTTAACCACTGATCTTGTAATGACATGCATAGTGATAAGTATACTCTTGGTATATGTATTGTCACATTACAGTGCAGCAGATGTGCTGTAATAAGATGTGATGTTAGTGTGGATTATTGTAATAGCTGACACATAAGTATATATTCAGAATATCATTTGCAGTCTGTTCTAGTGGTATGCTTCCAACGTAAAATATTGTAATAGCTGACACATAAGTATATATTCAGAATATCATTTGCAGTCTGTTCTAGTGGTATGCTTCCAACGTAAAAGTTCTGGGTACAAAATATCCCTAGCCTTTTTTTTTTTTTTTTACTCTGTGGAAATAGATCCTTCAGATTAATTTAGTTTAGTTATTTATATGCATTGTAGATCTTTTGTAGAATACTATACCGTGTATGATATAATGTGAACTGATTTGTTTTGCGTGGCATTCAAAAACATTAATATTGAAATGTAATTCCATATTGATGGGTTTATGTAATATAAGTATATTTAGTAGTTCAGTAATAGACACACATAAATATTTAATCCACACTAAGTAAGCCACTAATATATAAAACACAATTCTTCTATGGGATAGAAAGAGTTGGCCAAACTCATTTTTTGATTTTTTGTATTACTTTGTGTTATAGAGCCACTATTTGTTAGGTACTTGAAAAAAGATTTTGCTAGTTTATTAATTCCCTTTTAAGCTAAAATTAGTTTATTCCATACTTAATGTTTTACTTATGACTATTACATTTGCTTCTGAAGAAGTTTCAAAACTTTCATAAGAAAATACTTCTTATCAAATACTGTGTATAAAATTCAAAGTTACTTCATCAGATGTCTACAGTATTACAGTCGATGATTTGATGTTAGCGCTTGGAGCCAAAGTGCCTGAACTGAGCTGTTGGAGAAAGGCAGAGTGTTTCCATTCTTTTGCCATTTAAAATCCATCTCAATTTTTAAAGGAGTAAAGTAGGCCACTAACTTTTCATTTAGTACTAAATTCATTGTTGACATGTTTTCTGAAATACATAAGTTATTTTCTTAGTCTCCTTTCTGTAGTTGGTCCATATTATTGACTACAAACCCCATGAGTATCTAAATGCACAGTGAAGGTGGGATTAGAATCCTGAAATCCTTTAAAGGCATTATAAATTAAAAATATAATACTTATCATACTGCAAGCCTAATTCTGGATTGAGACTACCCTCCAAAGAGCGCAAAGTCAACCCAAAATATGATAAAATAAGACATTTTTTTTTGGTCAAAGCAAGGTACTTAAGTACAGAAGCCAACCAGTAAATGATTCCCACCATATGGAGACAACATTCATTCACAGACAGGCTCAATGAAAAATATTACCAAAATATTAAATCTCTTGGATGAAGTCTTTTTTCTGCACACATATTCACACAAGCACAATTCATGGAAACATGGTGGCTGTCTCAGGGCGCTAGAGATCAACTGCCAGTTGGGTTCTAGCACCCTGAGACAATGGCTATGTGTGTGTGAGCTGTGGTTGTCTGAAAGTGTATGTGTTTTCTTCTCCAGGAGAAGGTCTTTGTACAAAAGTTTTAATATTTGGTCAGCATTATTCATTGCATGCGTCTGTGACTCCTCAATACCTCCACTACATGGTGAGCAGCAATCTGTTCTTTCCATATTCTTGTTATTTCAACATGTAGTTTTCATTGTTCAGAAAATGCTACCATAAGCCATAATAGAGGCAAAGGCAGAAAGTAATTGATTCTTTGTGTTTCGCAACCAGTGATGATGTAGATTTTTGTCAAGCTGAAGGTAACAGCTATCAGTTTCTTCATATGATGGTGAATGTTGTATTTTCACCAATGGAATTCCATTAGTGTTTAGTCCAATAAATTAAGAAATCTTAGTACATTGATAGTTTATTATCTTCTGACAATAAAATGTCATTTAAAAAAGTTTTTGCGCAACAGAAACTGTAGGAAATATGTTACTTGTATTTTGTAAGCTGCATTGCATTGTCACCTGTTATACATTTTGTAAAATTATTTTCACTATATTACATTTCTTTCACAACCATCTTCTTTGATAGAAGGTTAATTATTTCATTGGGCAGTTCACATTTCATTCTTACATGTACAAGAATTATCATGCATCACAATCACAGGAAATCTATATAAACAATTCCTTTGTAAATAATAGAGTAAACGAGATTGCTCACTGAATAGCAGCAGCATTTATTCATCAACAGGCACACACAAAAGAGAAAGGAAACTTCCTGGCTTCCTGAATGATTCCATTGTTGAGCCAGAGTACACACACACACACACACACACACCTGTGTTCCTACATTTTGCTGACTGTAGACACAGCTGATAGAATGGAAGTACGCAAGTGTGTGAGTGTGTTTTACTTGTATATTTGTACTCAAGCTTGACAAAAGAGTTATTCCAAAAGGAAGCAAGTTATCTTTCTCTTTAATATGTGCCTGCCGATAACTCGAACACTTCTGCTGTTTGGTGAGTAGCCTCCTTTACTCCTAAAGTCTTAACAAACGATTCATTCATGTGGATTTCCTGTAATGCTGACATGTTTTAAAACATGTAAGAATAGAATGTGGACTTTCCACTGAAATAATTAATCTTGTATCAAAGAAGATGGTTGCTACTGCCGACATAACAATTTTCCTGAAAGTACGTCACATACAGTGGATAAATTGGATTTTCTGTAATGCTGCTTGCCTGAATCTGGGTGCCAGGACTAGTCGATAACAACTTATTTTTACTCTAGCATTTTACTGCTCTTGACCCTTGCAAAAGCCTCTAAAACGACTGGTAATGAGACAGTGGACCTATAGGTGTCTACACAATCTGCTTATTTCAGTTTAGAAAATAATTGTAGCAATGAATAATTTACAACTGGAAGCATAATACATCTTAAAAACATATCGGAGTACAGCAGTAATACACGGTGCACAGATCTTCACAAGCCGAACTGCTATTTTGTAACATGCAATTGAGTTTTGACTCCTCATTTATTTAGTAACTGATTTAGTTTTATTCTTCATATTTTGCTGTACTTGTATAAAATATAAGTGGCTAGTAGAACATCTGCATATTTGCTTTTACAAATTAAATTTTAATTTTGTTTTATGATTGTTGATAGGAAAATTTTACGAGATAATTTTTAGATATGTAGTGGATGTTTCATTTTTTTATCTCAACTTTTGTATCAGTAACTTCTCATGGTAGTAAAGTGTAATTTATACACTTATTGTTGAGATAACTATTTCTCATGCTTCTTCTCTGGAATTGTACACTTATTCCTTGTTACCTGCTGCAACCATGGCAGGTTCAGAAACCCTCTGCTGTTCATAGTAGGGTTGCCATTTCAAAGTTATCTGTTTGATGTATTCTCTGCAATTAATTCCATCAATTGAACCATAGCTATTGGTTATGGAATCATGATCTCTCACTTCCTTCATTAGCACATTTCAATTGCATTATTTATCCAAACATATTCCTTGCTTCCTCTCTTATTCTGTTTATGGTAATTCAGTAGGAAATAACTGTCAGAGAAAGTAATGAATGATAGTTCAATAAGTATTATATTATCATTCATATTATATATGTATATTATATATGTTTTACCAAAGTTGACTTTTGACGTAGTGCTGGCACAATGTAGTTGGATAAGACAGTGAAAGCTTTCAATGAAAACTATTAACACAGAGTGTCAATGGCCTAGCCACAATGGTAACACTGGTTCCCATTTGGTCACAGAAGTTAAGTGCTGCCAGGTTTGGCTAACATTTGGATGGGTGATGGTCTAGGTCTACCAAGTGCTGTTGGCAAGCATGGTGCACTCAGCCCTTATGAGGCCAATTTAGGAGCTACCTGACTGAGAAATAGCTGCCCAGTTCTTGAAAACTGACAATGGTTGGGAGATCAGCATGCCAACACATGCCCCTTGACATGTGGATCCACCTGAGGGTGACATGATGGTTAGTCAGTACAATAGGTCCTTCTGAGGCCTGCTCAGACAGAATTTAATATAAATGATTATCAGGAAACACATACTCATTCATCATTATGATGGACCATCATTGAAAGTACTTAATATAAGTATTTCTGGCACTAAACCTCATGAATCAAATTTTGGGCAACACAATTTTACAGCTTAGAGTATTTTAAATGAAAACTGTGTGACTTCAAAGGAAGACTTAATTTATATTAATTTACAGCTTACAAACACTTAACAGACAGCTTGACATAGCTTATTAGTTGCAAAACTTATAAAAGTCATCATGAATTTTTCAGTACCATTTAGATAGCTTGGAACTTTAACAATTGGCAGTTCACTAATATCATAACACACAGGAATCCTTTGAGTTGTGTTTCTGTGATATACCCACACCGGTAATAGACGCATCAAGTACACCTAAGAGTCATTTTGCTGATAAGACATTTATTTGTACTACCACAAATAATTGCAACATAGCCTTTTTATGATAATGAAAGACATGCTGCTTCACAACCTATCTACAAACTGGATATGTGAAAGTCACTATCATAATTAAGGTTCCAGATAACTACCAGTATTTATGGAAACTAGTCTTGAAAATTTATACATTTATTACTGTAGGGCAGAAAACTGCAAAATATATCCCAGTAGAGCATTTCCAGTACTACTTATATATGCATAAACATATTTGTGCAACTGCAATTTCATTTCTAACAAGGTTTCTGCTTGTTCATGCACACAATGATTTGTAGCTGCTTGTGCATGCAGCCTATGTTTTTTAGACTGGAAACAATAGGGGCCTCTGAATAATGTTGAACAACTTGAACAATTCAGTGAGTTTCATTAAAGGCTTTCACTGTTTTATCCAGTTACATTGTGCCAGCACTACATCAAAAGTCAACTTTGGCAAGAAGTATATAATATACAAATCATAAATGATAATACAATACTTATTGAACTATCGTTCATTACTTTCGCTGACTGAATTTCCATAAGCAGAATAAGAGAAGAAGTAAGGAATGTGTTTGGATAAATAATGCAATTGAAATATGCTGATGAAGGAAGTGAGGGATCATGATTCCATAACCAATAACTATGGTTCAATTGATGGAATTAATTGCAGAGAATACTGCAAACAGAGAACTTTGGAATGCCTATCATAAGGAGTTACTGATACGAAAGTTGAGATAAAAATATATAAAACATCCACTACATATCTGCAAATTATTTCCTAAAATTTTCCTGTCAACAACCATAAAACAAAATTAAAATTTAATTCATAAACACAAATATGTAGATACAGTATTTACAAAATTGTTTGGAAGGAAATAATTTTATAACTATCTCTATAATTGGTAAACTGTTCCATCACAAGAATCTGATTTGAAAGGAAATAATTTAATAACTATGCCTTTAGATAGTAAACTGTTCCACTATGAGAATCAGATTTCCTGGGCAACTAAGCCTTGTTCATAGTACAATGAACCAAAACACATTTACATTAATATATTTTTTAAAATTAACATTTATGTCACATTTGAAAATAAAAGTCCATTTATATAAAACTATATAAATCTTATGTATGTTTAGCACAGCTACCATTAATGCAGCTGTAAATTATTTTGCAATGTCAGAGTTAGCACACAGTTACTCTGAAATGAATTCTCAACATTATTTAATGCCTTTAAAAAAGGCGAATGCTGCAACATTGTAACTGAATATTTAAGAACATAAAATAGCTAAAAGAATAATAGAGAAAAAGGTATGTTTCTAAAACACACTACATTTTATTAATTACTGTTGTCATTGTTGGGACATGGTTTGGAAAGACAGGTATGACACACAATTACCAAACAATTTTATTCATATTCCACCATTTTTTCGGAGTGCATCTAGGATATTATGTACAGACATTTTGGCTGACAACTGTTGTGTAGACCAAGCGAGGTGGCGCAGTGGTTAGCACACTGGACTCGCATTCGGGAGGACGACGGTTCAATCCCACGTCCGGCCATCATGATTTCCCTAAATCGCTCCAGGCAAATGCCGGGATGGTTCCTTTGAAAGTGCATGGCCGACTTCCTTCCCCGTCCTTCCCTAAACTGATGAGACCGATTACCTCGCAGTTTGGTCTCTTCTCTCAAAACAACCCCCAACTGTTGTGTACGGCTTTGTACACAACAGTAAGGAGAGGTGGGCTACAGAGTGGTGCTGCAACTACCATCATAGGAAAGCTAGACAGAAGCAAAAATTGTAAGTGAACAAGCTAACACAACAAACTGCAGATATACTTAACTTGTATTTCTCCAAACATATGAAGACTCAGAACAAGACAGTGCAGCAATGAATGGCGTCCAGCTATCACAACATCCACAAGGAAAAGTCTCTCTGTACTAAAGCCCAAATGATGAAGCTGGAGCTGCAACCAGGCAGCATCTGCATAACATCACACTGCAAAGTGGCTCTGAGTGCAAGTAGCACTGAGTGCTGCCAATGGCCATCCTATATTGCAGTGAAAGTGGGTGCTTGAGCTACTGAGCCACTAGAGGCGTGGCTCAGGGGCATGCTCCACTGGGTCCACTGGATCCCACACAACTGTCATGAAAACTGGCAATTCCATTGCAATGATGGCTGTTGGGAGGTATTGATACATTATACCGCATAAACCTTTCAGCCATTCTTAAGATGAGTAACTTGCAAGATTTTTAACACACTTCACACTGTAGAGTAAATGTGCATACATCATAAATAATACTGTTGGTAACAAGAGTCTCAGTCATAGACAAAACTTTATGCTTCTAAGATTTAAATTAACTAGGGAAAGAGTCAGTGAATCCACAGTGCTTCGAAATCACTCAGTTGATTGTTATGGATGGATGACATATTTGTAATGTCATATGGTGGAGAACTGGAACAATATTTCCTTTGAAAGGATAGTGTAAAATGTGTTAAAAATCTTGCAAATGACTCATCCTGAAAATGTTTGGAATGTTTTCAGCTAGAATATGACTACATGTGTTAATAATTTCTTGGATGTACTCCCCAAAAAAAGGATGGAATATTTTATCCACCAGGAAAACTTCAAGAAACAAAGCTTTATTCATAGTTTACTGTACAGAGGATTACAAAGAACCAAGAACAATACAATTTAACATCTGTGTATACCAAACATGTCACATAATTGTAAAATTTGAATCTCAAAATTCCCCCTTTATTTTAACAGGCAGTTATAAAGTAAGGCCTGGTCCCTAAGTTTGTGGCTCTACATTTGAAGTCCAAGCCTTTCAACACATTTCTAGTGTTCCAGTCCAGGGTGAACCTTTGTAAGTATATCAGCAATCATATCTTCTGTTGGCTGATATTCCAGTATGAGCAGATGCACTAATAGATCTAGGTGCATGAAGTGATATTTTATATGCATGTGCTCCATCATTCAGTGGGAAACTAGAGATTGTTACTGGAAAAGTGCTGTGTGAGAGTTTTCCTAAACTGTGGAGAATCACTGCCCTTGCTGCTTTGGTGACTCTATGTATTCAGCTTCAGTTGATGAAAGAGCAGCGGCTATCTGCTTGTTTGAACACAATGACATTGCTGATCTAGATAAGGTGAAGTAGCAACTTGTATATGAGTTCCTATCAGCATCAGAACTTTCCCATCTGGCTGCTGTGAAACTGAAGATTCTTTTCTTATCCTCAGTATAGGTAAATACTGAAGCAGCTGAGGAACAGCATACAGTTGCAACATCTTCAGATACACTGCAGATGTGATGGTAGCCTCAGCGAAGAAGAATGGCCGAATAATTCGATTGTGCAATAGTGTGCACCAAACATTCACCTTTGGACTGCCTCTGGTGCACTCCATGACCTCGCCAGGGGTTGTGAACTCCAAATACGCACATTATGGTGATTCACTACTCCACTGACAAAAAAGGTCGCTTCGTCGGAAAAGGCAATTCGTCTGAGATAACCGTCATCGTCCTCAATACATGATAGTATTTCGACCACAAAGTCATATTGATGTGTACTGTCATTGGGCAACAAGTCCTGAATGATTTGAACTTTGTATGCATGAAACAATAAACGTTTGTGTAAAATGTCATGGAGAGAGCTTTTTGACATCTGTAATTCACGTGAGGCCCTGCGCACTGATTTCGTCGGACTTTGCAGAAAAGACTGCCTTACAGCTTCCACCCTGTCTGCTGATGTTCTTGGTCGATCAGACCTCAGAAGCTCAGCAACCGATCCTGTGTTCTTGAACTTCTCATATCAGGCTTTAATGCTCTTGACATCAGGTGGATTCTTTCCAAATGTTGTTTGGTAGTGTCTCTGCACTGTGGTTGGTGATGTTTCTCATGGTGCCAAAGGACACACTGTGCCTTCTCCTGATCGGTTAACATGGCTTCTTGAGCACTGCACCTCATCCACTACTTACGTACTGTGAACCTAAAACAGAAAAAAAAAACTTTGATAGTTGTAAACAATTCAACAAAGTTTCATATTTGCATCTTACTTCTAGCCTGAGTTATCAATTTATATAATCAGGGAAAGTCTTTTCGGACACCCTGTAATGTCATCTACATAAATGAGTATTCAAACTGGAAGCTTTTTACTTTTTCCATGAAGAAACATGGATCAGAATTTGTTGGCTTCAAGCTGGTCGATGTTAGTGTTGAGTTCAACTTGGAATACCAGTGTCAACCAGATTGGTACAATCCATAAGTGGCTTTTCTACTTTTATACATTTTATCATCAAATTTCAGTGTTTGGTGCATGTCACTTGC
The DNA here is from genome assembly GCF_023864345.2 of Schistocerca serialis cubense. Classification (NCBI taxonomy): domain Eukaryota; kingdom Metazoa; phylum Arthropoda; class Insecta; order Orthoptera; family Acrididae; genus Schistocerca; species Schistocerca serialis. The sequence continues at coordinate 533,002,303 of NC_064640.1, forward strand.
CTTGTTGACTATATGATTATCCTTCTGTGCATATTTCATTATTTGTAAGAATTTGACCAGAGAGTCCTCCTGTTCCCTTAATATTTCCATACCAGTTTCGTCATTGAGAAACTCAGTGGTGATATCCAGCTGAAAGATATACAAATCAAATCTGACTGACAGAACCATGTATAGTCTAAATGATTCAGTTCCTGCAGCTGGAAGTATCATTTCATCAATGTCAATTACAGTAAAGTCGTTGAATCCTCTTGCCTTTTTCCTCAGCAAAGATCCATCATTTCTGTGTTTTTTTTTTTCACGAAACGCTCCTTCATCTGTTGATCTGTATGCAATGACCCAAGTGTCATTTCTCATCAGCAACCTCATTTCATCTTATGAGGGGCATTCAAAAAGTAATGCAACACTTTTTTCCAGAAAGCATGTTAGTTTTATTCAGGACTCCAGTACACCATATTCTTATGTACTCTTATGCCTACAAAGCCCTATTTCTCAGCATAGTCTCTGTTTAATGTGATGGCTTGACATCATCTTACTGGGAGGGTGTGTATGCCTAATTCTCATGGGAGCCAATGTCTTGTTGCATCAATAACCTCCACATCATCTATATAGTTTCCCACAGAATGTATCCTTCATTGGTTGAAACAGATTCAAGTCAGCACTCTTGTGGCTACAAAGCCCTATTTTTCAGCATAGTCTCTGATCAATGTGATGACGTTATGTCACCTTACTTGGAGGATGTGTATGCCTGCTTTGTACCTCTCTACTGGTTGTCATGGGAGCCAATGTCTTTGCTGCATCAATAAACTCCACATTATCTATGTACTGTATCCCACAGAGTGTGTCCTTCATTGGGTGAAACAAGTCAGAAGGGATAGGTAAGCTCTGGCCTGTAGGGTAGATGAGGAAGAACAGTGTAATGAAGTTTCGTGAGCTCCTCCCGAGCGCACACATTTGAGTAAGTCTTTGCATTGCCATGAATAGGCAGAAGTTGTTTTGCGGTAATTAACGTGTTGAAGTCATGTGTTCAATTTCCTGAGGGTAGCACAATGCAATACAGAGCTGATGGTTGCCCCATGATAAGTGAATAGTGTTTTATTCGTCTCATAACATACAATTTCTAATCATATGATTAGTGTACAGGAGACATGTCAAAAAATGGATAACACAACTTAGGCCTAATTGATACAAAGAATTTTAACATTAATATAAACTTTTATTTTTCTTTCCTCCCTTTTGTGAAGGACAGCTACATTTACACACAAGACTATATGTAGATTTATCCTGCTCAAATGTTCAGTTCATTCTTCATGAACTCCTCAACAGTGTAGTAGCAGCGTTTGACAAGTATATCATATAGCTTTGTTTTCAGTGTCTCTAGGTTCATACTCAGAATATTCTTCCCTTTTAGCTTGTTATGAATTTTCATTGCCATATACTGAGGAGACTGCACATATAGGTTTAAGCGATCAGTGGGAAGCATAAAACTGTCTGCATTTCTCGTGTTATACGTGTGATTGAAACAGTTTTTCTCGAATAACTCTAAATTGCTGTGTAGAAAGATGATAATATCATAGATGTATAAGGAGGGAACTGTTAATAACTGTTGTTTTTCAAATAGTGCGTGACATGATGTCCTTGGATGGGCAGTACACATGTTCCTTATTATTCTTTTCTGTAACTTTAGTATGCGCAATATATTGGTTGAATTTCCCCAAAAAATGATACCATACCTTACAACTGATTGAAAGTAGCTGTGGTATGCAATTTTCTTTGTAGTCATGTCTGTTGCACCAGCTAATATTTGCATAGCCAATGCAAAGCTACATAATTTGTTTAACAGGTAGTCAACATGCTTATTCCAATTTAAATTTTTATCTAGGTTTAACCCTAAAAGTTTCACAGAATCCACTTCTTCTGTATCCTGATTTTATGAGTTATTTTAATTTCTTGGGGCTTTGACTGTTTTGTTCTGAATTGGACCATGTGGATTTTGGGGATGTTCAATCTTAATCCATTCAGTTGGAACCATGTTTCTAGTTTGTTCATTGTGTTTATTATGTAGAGAGGGATGTTTTCTGGCTCCTGGTTTTCAATTAATACAGATGTGTCATCTGCAAATAAATTCGATGGAGCATTTATATTTTTCGGTAAATCATTAACATAGAACAAAAACAAAATAGGTTCTAGAATCGAGCACTGAGGGACACCTTGGGTTACTGTTTTCCATTTTGAATAGTAATTTGCTGCATTTGGTGAGTCAATCACTCTTTGTTTCCTATTTGATAAGTATGAAGTAAGCCAATTTAGAACATTGTCCTTGATACCATACTTGTCAAGCTTATAGATGAGCAGTGCAAGATTTACAGAGTCAAAGGCTTTTGTGAGATCACAAAAGATTCCTGCAACTTTATTATCGTTGTCTAATGATGTGCTGATCATGTCGATAAACTTAATAATTGCGTCAATAGTACTTTTGCCACACTGGAAACCAAATTGGTTTTCCGTAATAGTATAATATTTCTCCATAAAATTTCGAATCTGCATAGCAGCAGCGTTTTCAAAGATTTTTGATAGGACTGGAAGGAGGGAGATGGGACGATAATTCCCCATATCCTCTTTTGACCCTTTTTTGAGCAACGATTTTACTTCTGCATACTTAAGCACCTCTGGGAAGCTTCCTTCTTCAAAGGATTGGTTTATTATTTTAGATAGTGTGTATCCTATTATTTTACACACAAATTTAAGGACTTTTGCTGGTATTCCATCCCAACCTGCAGAAGTTTTGTTTTTTGGTTTTAATATAATTTTTTCTACATCTATTGTTGAAACTGTTTTGAATTTTGTGAGGCATTCAGAATTATGATTTAGTCCAAAGGAACGTACATTGTTCTCATAATCTGCAACATTAACCTCTGGTTTCACTACATTAATGAAGAACTCATTGAAGCATTTTGAAATTTGAGCCAGATTGACTATGATCTCATCTTCAAGCTCAATTGTACTAATTCCATGTCTAGAGGCTTTGATACCTAATTCGTGTTTTACAACTGACCACACTGCCTTTGAGTTATTCTCATTTTTTAAGATTAATTTATTATTTATCATTTGCTTTGCTGCTTTGACAATTTTCTTAAATATACTTTTGTATCGTTTAACATATTCAATAAATTCAGTTTTTTTTATTATGTCTTAGTTCCTCGTGTAGCTGCCTTTTCTTAGCACTGGAGATTTTTATACCTTTAGTGATTCATTTTAATTTTGTCATTTTATTAAAATAAGTTTTTTTGTGGAAACATTTCACTGAAAGCACTTAGAAAATCCCTTAGAAATGCTTCAAAATTTGCTGTGCATGAAATATTTTTAACAAAGTGCCATTGTGTCTCCTTCAGCTTATCATGGAATAGAGTCAAAGTTTCTTGGTTGAAGATCTTTTTTACGTAAGCTTATTTACATAGGACTCCTCTCCCTGCTCTGGGTAGCTCAATGAATAATGCTGAATGATCACAAATTCCTAGATGTAGACAAAATTTATACCCATCTTCAAATACGTAATTCGTTAAAATATTGTCAATGCATGTAGTTGACTGAGCATTTTGTCTTGTAGATTCAGAAAAATTTAATTTGAAGCCATATTTTTTTATTAAGTCTGTAAACTTTGATACCTCACATGTTTCATTCAACACATTGATGTTGAAATCAGCAGCAACTACAATTTTTTTTTCCTCTTTTCTTTACTGAGGTATTCTAACAAACTCTGAAATTTACATAGGAAATGCTCAGTTGTCACCTACCCTGGGATTCTATAATTTGATATTATAACAATATTTAAGTCCTTTAACTCAATACGGCAACCCTCAAAAATACACCCTTCACTAAAACAATTGAAGTCACATCTTACATCGTAATCTAAGTCAGAATGAATGAGTATGCATGAACCTCCTCGTGACTTATTTATCCTACAAAAGCTGGTAGCTACCTTGAAGTTTTCAGTTTTGTTTTAGATTTTTATGGCATCACTATGAAGCCAGTGTTCATTTAAACAAATTACTTTAACATTTAGAAATTCAGATAAAAAAACTTGTAGCTCATCTAACTTAGAGCTTCTGTCACATGAGTATTCAGCACTTAAACCATTTATACTACAATGCATTATATAGTTACTACTAAGATCTTCAATTTTATTTTTTAAAGACCTAATATTTAATAATGAGCCATCTTCACAAAAGGGTAGGTCTGGATTCTTCTATACCAGCCCATCAGCTTGCTCACTTGGCTTGTACATTTCTTTGTCACTTTGATATTGTGTACTTACATCCATAGTTACATTCTTGATGGCACTGGATCTGGATGGTGCTGAAGTGATTTCCCTGGTGACAGCCATAAAAAATTACTGTTCCTCTCTGGAGCTTTCCTTGTTCTGGAAGACAGACGTACAGCAGCTTGTTTGTCTTCCAGTATTTTTGTAGCTTGCAAAATTTGTGCTTCTTTTCTTTTTGTCCGAACCATTTCGTAATTTGAGTTTGTTTCCCAGCTTGAATGTTACTTTCTGGCCTATTGGTTTTAAACCATTTCGTGATTTGACACTGATTGATGGCTGTATTGTTCGCTGCATGAAAAGAAAGTTTTGTTACTTGCGATCGATTTCCACTTGTCCTGGGTATTTCATTGCTCCACGAAATACGAGTAAAAAATTTTTCTGTAAGTACCTCCTTTTCTAACGCATTCAAATGAAGACCGTGAACTGTGTGGAGCCCACTCTCCAATCTGTTTATGTCAATAGCATCTACATTTACGAAGTGAGTACATATTTCACTTAAACTCTTGTTTGCGGCATGAATTTCACTGTTTACACACGACCACCTCAGTAAATCGTGACGATGTAGGATATTTACAATGAGTACATTCGTGTGAGATAAATTATTGAAGCATTTTCTCAATTCTGTGCTAGCTTCGAATGAATCATTTCTATATATGTCATTTGATCCTCCCAGCAATACAACAAAGTTATCCTTGGCTATCGCCTAACACACAAATTTTTCCGTATTTTACAATGTTAGCAGTCGGAAGTTCATCAAGCAACAGTTTGTTTACTTTTTGTGGTTCGTTTCATAACTTTTCGACTTCGGCTGGTGTGTTAATTGAATCTTCAGTAGTGAATACTCCCACATGGTCGTTATACATTCTAGTTTGACAGTTTTTATGCATTAAAAATTCACTGTTAATACACATTGAAGTTTCACTGCTGCTTTGAGATTGTACTTTCTTAGTACAGTTTTTATGCATTAAAGTTTCATTGTTTATACATATTGAAGTTTCACTGCTATTTTGGAACTGTACTTTCTGAGTGCAGTTTTCTCCCGTCATTGTTTGCCACTTGTTTGCAGAGGTCGAGTCTTCTTGCTTCTTTAGCGACTCACATTTTTCCGCATGAAGTTTCTTTATGTCCAGCTTTAAAGCACCGATTATAATTCGTAAATTGGATATTCTTTCGTTTAGCTTCAAGATCTCATCCTTAGAATTTACACACATATTCTTTTTACTACCGAAATTTACTTTTTTTTTTGCAGGTATACACGAATTACTTTTACACCCGCCGCCATCTCGGTTAAGGACTTCAAACAGAATAATCCCTTCACCGTCATGGATTTTTGTTTTGTTTCTGGTTAGAAGTGATGAACCCACATTTGATTGCCTTTGATAAAATTTGGCAAAACTTTGTTGTGGTCAGTCTTGTAATGCACAAGCAACTACGTACAGATGACCCTTTGTTGGTCTTTATGGTGTTCTGGTAGGCAGTGAGGAACACAGTGGGGACACACCTCTGAGAACCCCAAATGGTGGATGAATGTGTCAGCACTACCAACAGAGATGTCCAGTGTTGCAGCAAGGTGTTTGATTGTGATCCATCAATCACCTCAAATTAGAGTGTCCACATTTTCCAACACTGCAGGAGTCAGAGCTGTGTGTAGCCATCCAGTACGCAGGAAATTGGAAGTTTGCGTGACTGTGTTGCGATGATGACAGACACCTCACCCGACAACTCAATTTATCCATGATGGGAAACTTTTGACCAGATATAGAATGACATGTTGGGTTTTCTCTTCAACCGCTTCTCATATGGCATTCTATCAAACAATGCTTTAGTTAAGCAACAGTTTCAGATGTAGTTAGCTGTGGTATTGACTTCAGCCCAAAATGATGGTCATAGCACTGACCTGAGCAGCATATAAAAAGCCACTTGAACCACTGAGTGGTTCTTTTGTTTTGTGACATCATTCTGAAGTGGTGTGTATGGAAGTGTTAGGCACCATTGTAGTCCTGCCATGCTGAGGTTGGAGTCATTCATTCATTGCAGTGCTACCAGTATCTGACTGAAAGGGTTTAATGTTATGGTCAGTCTGGTTTTCCAGTAGATTTCTGAATGTAACAAATTTGTCAACAATGTTTCCATTATGTCAATGGAAACAGACTTGACATTATCTGCTATGGTCATCTGTAAAGGTCACAAAAATCAGGACATCAGACAGGATTAACTCCAGAAGTTTATTTGATTTCTGTTCTTGTTAGTGAATGGAATCAATGTGATTTTTCCTTTAAGAGAATTACTGCATTAAGCTGGATCAACATCACTGAATTTCAGACCTGCAACATACACATGTTTGAGAATTATGATCGTGTCTCATGAATTCAAGTGGCATAATTCGACATGTCAGATTTACAAGTCTCTTTTCACAACATTCCATTCACTAATGACAGCCACCTTTGGACAATTTTCTTGTAAATAAAACAACTTCACCATCTCTGTTTGAGGTAACTCTGACTTTACTGTTAGTGTCTCATGTAACTGTGGGAGCTTTCTTAAATGTCATTGTGTGGTTGTTGTCCACAGCCTTTGCCACTGAAATAAGATTCTTTCTAAGTTTTGAATCATGTAAAGTGTTTTTCACCATTATGGGATTCATGTCAATGGCCGCAGTTGTAATGTATACATAACTTTAACCGTAACTTGTACGGTGCTGTTGCCTGCAATCATGAATTTCTCTTACATTTCTATCATATATCTGAACATTTTTGGTACATTGCAAATGTGTGATGTGCAACCACTGTTTATGAACCAAAAAACTGTCAGAGTCACGAACCATCAGAGCAGCCTCATTTGTGGGGAAACAGCAATGAGCTTCATTGACATTATTCACAGCTTGCATACTTAATTTCTTTTAGAGAAAAGAACACATCTTCATTCATCAGTGGTACATGGCGTTAACTTAAAATCCCATGGCTGGGTCATGCACAGTGATTTGTCAAGCACTGAATAATGAATAAGTACACAGTACAGTCTGGATAATAAAACAGGCAATGATAATCTTACACTATATAGTAAATAGCACAGTATATCAGGTGACTGGCATCATATCATAATTCACTGGAGGGAGATAGAGTACAAATCACTTTTACCGCCATAATGGTTAGCTGATTTAAGCCAGTGAGTTTGTAAAATAAATCCTACTTACTGAGAGTGGTTGCCTTAACCACTTTGGCTATCCAAGCCTACTTCCAGCACCAATACAAATTTTCATACAACACAGACTTCCCAAGCTCCCTCACAGGGAGGCACAAATGTTTTATCATCATTTATCCAAGTGAGGCATGGGTACATTATTAATGGTTACAACGTCTGTATTAAGATCACTCTGATCACAGTAAGTGGGAAAGCTAGGTTCGAGCCCAGATCTGGCATAAATTTTCATTTGACATAAATAATTGATATGAATTCAGGTCTGCAAAATACAAATCCATTTCACAGTATTTACCATGCCTATAATTGTCAGAACAGTGTCTCTTCCATCAGACGAGCACGCATGTTTGAAAAACATTGTAATTTGAGAATAGAGATACTGCATAAGCAGATATTCTATATGTGCTTTGGCAGGTTAAAATTGTGATAAAAACATCAATGCCTTGATGGGCTGAAATGATGATAAAATCATTTGTCTCTCTCTACAGGAATCACAAAATGTGCAGACGTAAGGACTGTTGACCCTGTGATGTATGGAAATTCGATTGCTCATGCAGGCTTACTCAGAGTGCTTAAAGCTACCGCTCACGGCCTCAGGTCCTGATCTGGCACAAATTTTCATTTGTCACCAACTGCTGATATCAATCCAGATTCCCAAAATGCAGATCCATTCCATAATATTTACCACAGCTGTGATCATCAAAACAATGTCTGTTCCTTCGGACATGTGTGCATTAATGTGAAATTATGGACACTGTATAAACACATACATTCTAACCATCATTAAAGTATGCATGCCTCAATGGGTGAAGATGATGACCAAGGCATCTGAGTCTACCTGTACAGGAATCATGAAATGTGCAAACATATTTGTCGTTCAGTCCATGACAAATGGAAGTTTTGAATGGTCTTGGAGGTGTTCTCAGATAGTCGTAGTGGTTAAGATAACCACTCATGATAAGCATGAAATCCAGGTCCACATGCTGGTCCAGTACAAATACGCATGTGTTGCAAACAGTTCACATCAATCCAGAGTCAGAAAATGTGAATCCATTTCATATCACATAAAATTTCCAAGTAAGGTCTGCAATGTAGTTGACAGCTTCATGTGTTGGGACTACTGTGTGCACAGTATACAAGTGCATATATACTTATCAACATCACGTATTCTATTCCACTATCAATAGTATGTGGCAACATGAATGATTGTGGCCTGATTGCCACTGGCACAAGCTTGGATACTGCTACAGCATTGGACAATGTCACGAGACTGGAGCCCCTTATTATTACTAACCAGTTTCCAAGAGAAGTTTTGTGGTATAATATACCATTCTTGACCTTCGATTATGTTGAGATTTCATATTATATGAGTTTTTGCAGATATTGAATGTGTTTTTGAAATATAATACTGGTTCTTAATTTGATGGGTAAGAAGTTTTATTGTGCTATTATGTACATAAAATTTGTGAAATAATGAGTTCTCTGTGACTTGAGGTATAGTAAATACAAAACAAATAAAAAGAAAGTAAGTTTTTCATAGACACAAAATCTATTTGTAAAGAGAAATCTATAAAATGATATAACTTTGTACTGAAATTCGTTCACATAATAGGTTACTAAAATGTTTAATAAGGTTATAAGCAAAATTGGGAATGTGTATAATTTCATAAATACTTCATAGTATAATGTACTTTTATTATAGCACTGAATTTCTTACAGTATAACCAAAATAGGTACAAAAATTGCCAAAACGTGTATGGATTGGCAGCTGTCTGCTAACTCAGGATGGAAACAGAAATTTAGATTGATTTAGAAACCTTTTAATCTTGGTTTGTTTAAGCACAAAGGCGAACTTTTCTTTGGCTACTGCAACTAGATTATTAGTGTTGACTATATGTCTACAGGTATGTAACTAGTCATTGCCTAAATAGTACTCTCCATGTGGCAAGGCCCCAGAAGTTTGATGTGTGACATACATCACAACAATCACATTAACAATTGAATCATTGGTCTACATAGAACCAGAGGACACATCATCATTCTTGTAGAACATTCTTCCATTGGGTAATTTTGGTGCAGTATTTATAAAATAATGTACCTTCTTCTTGAATTTTTGAATAGTCCATTTCTTCCTCAGGTCTGATGGTCAATATGTCTCCTATGCTGGATGCTGAGTAGTGTGTGTCCAGGGGAGATTTCTTAAATGACAACAGGAAGATTTGGAAAACTGAGGAGATACAGAGGTCACAATTAAGGAAGTTGACCATGCTGCCTGTGGGTTGGTGGAGTCATTTAGCTATTTTAACAAAGAGCAAGCAGATGACATAATGTTGCCATGTTGGATATGGTGATCAAAGAAAGAGACAGTTCTTACTCCATCCTCTCTACACTTCCTTTTGCTGGCAACTTCAGGCTATGTATACTGACATGTCTCACCAGTAGTATCCACCCATGGAATCTCTTATTAGTCCAACGATATAGGTGTATATGGAATGTGAACTTCTGGAGCAGTCTTCAAGTAACTCTCAGTGAAGGAAGGAATTAATCAGTAAAGTAGTTTGCTGGAAGGATGTAGAATTTAAAACAGTGATCAAGTAGGTTTAAAAAGATTACCACAAGATAAAACTTATGACTCAAAGTAGTAAAGTACAGGTGATTCAGGTGAGTGTGTATGGCACAAGTGGGAGTTAAAAGTTTGCTTGTCTAGAGTTTTATCATTAACCAGTGAGTCTGAAACTACACTAAATAGTTAAACAAGAAACATATGCAGGTATTTAATTTTAATTGTCAAAACAGAAAATCAAATAGATAATATCTCTGTCTATTGACCTATATAAAAATTTCATTTGTGTCATATATGTTTAAATGTCTATGCAAAAGAGTTTGGTTAAACATCAGTCGATCTAACTTCTGGGGCAAGAGGGTTATTTTGTACACAATTTGTTACTAAATTAGTACTAAGCAAACAAATACATACAGTTTACATATACCAAAATTCTTCTGACCAAGTGTATCTTTCTGATAGCTATGAGGAAGTTATATGCGAACTTTGAACTCCTTGGATAATATATAAACAGCATTTAACATGATATCACATTTACATAGAAACAATTTGATTGGTGGATAAGTTCGCAGTGTTTTTCCGTAAGTTTAATAAACACAAGGGATATGCATATGCATACGAGAGACTTTAGTCATTGATAATATATTCTCCTTCACTATTTACAACAGTGTCCCAATACTGGGAAAACATTTTGATTCTGTGACTGTAGAAGTCACATGATTTTCAGGTTAAGAACTTGTTGAGTTATGTTAAAGCTCATTTTCATCCAGTAAGGAAATTCCTTGCATGTTGTATGATAAAAAATACAAAAGGTGAAAATATAGGGGCACAAGATCAGGTGAATAAGGTGGGTGCAGAATTACTTCACATTCCAACTCCTGTATAGTGTTTTTTGTCAGTCTAGCAGAATGCATTATTTTTTAGTAGTGTCACTCCACGCAACCTTCCCAGTTTTTGTTTTTGGATTGGGTCTGCAAGGCATCTCAGTTGTAGACAGTAAATGTCAGCAGTGACAGTTACACCTCAGGTAAGCAATTCCTAGTACACTACACTGTCACTGTGCCACCAGATGCATAACATTATATTTTGTGGATGAGTGCAGGTCTTTGTATGTGGAGTTACTGTTTTGTTTGGGCTCAGTCATTCCTGTCTTTTCCTTCTGTTAACATAAAGACATCATTTCTGATCACCAGTAACGATATAGGATAGGAACGGTTGGTGCTGTTCATGAGCCACTTGAGAATGACCGAGCAGAGGTGCACAAATGGCTCGCTCATTATTGTGTTTTAGGCTTTGAGCATGCGGTATCCATACACCGAGTTTTTGAACCTTTCCTACTGCATGCACATGTCACATGATGGGGGATGATAATAGTTCATCATATTTGCCAGTTCTTGAGCAAATTGGTGTGAAAATCATTTTGAAACTTCCTGGCAGATTAAAACTGTGTGCAGGACTGAGACTTGAACTTGGGACTGAGTTCGACTCTCAGTCCGGCACACAGCTTTAATCTGCCAGAAAGAATCATATCAGTGTACTCTCCACTACAGAGCAAAAATTATTTTTGGAGAAAACATTTTCTTGCCATGCTCTGGGCAGTGGCATCACCCCACCGATGGTGCAATCATTTCTGGCTGCCTCAGCTGCTGTCACGCCTCTATAGAACTCAAACGAAGAATATGTTGAAAACGGTCTGATTTTTCCACTGGGCACTCCATTTTCTAGTGTCTGCAGAACCAATCACTATCTCTAGATGGAAAAATGATTATATGTAAACTCTAGCAGCAACAGTGAACAATAAATAAAACATGACCATTGATCAATAAACCCCTAGCAACCAAAATGTCAAATTGCAAAGTAAAAATGCTATGAACTTATGCACCAACCTAACAGAAATTATGCAATCAATATGTACTTATAAAATAGTGCAAGCATCATGAGGGGATTGAAGTATACTGGTACCAATGAATTACAGGAACTTTGTAGGCTGTTACCACTGCTGTTTTCTAACAGAATATGAATAATAGATACTAAGTTTGCTAATGTTTTACTTACATAAAAACCATTAACACAGTTGGTCACTACTTACTATAAAACCAATTTACTTTTCGTTTAAGAGTTCATCATGTTCCATGCTTGTAAAATGGCATGTTGATGGCTTGCTAAGTCATGTCAACACTACTTATCACTTAATTTTTCATTTCTTTTTCCCTTTTGAACTCATTTTACTGAAAATAAGCTAAATGTTTTGGTACTCACAGTAGTTAGGTTGACAAAAGGCATGGTTTCTTCTTATTCATTGAAAGAGGTGTGACAGACATAAGTGGGTCACATCATGTAAATCATGTCTTGAGACTGGAAACATTACTTATGGATACTTCTTTGTAGTGCAAACTCTGAAAATTAATGCTCAAAATGCTATGTGAAAAGAAGTAATACTTTATGATACACATTATTTACCAAATATTATAATTATTATAACTCCAGTAATATTTTACACAGAAAATAAGTAGAGAGTCTTCTGCTTCAGACACTATCATTACACTCTATGCAAGACATAGCTCAGTGTTCTGCCCAGATTGCTGTGGTTACAAAAGTTCAGTGTAAATCTTTGGTTGTCTGAAGGACAAAAGGAGCATAATTTTCTTCCTTCAGCTTGTTGTGAGCTCTGCTGCTGTTGTTGACATGGAGCTCCCAGTGCCTCTCATATCTTTAGTTGTAGTCTGCATTGGATGTCTGGTGTGTTAAGGTGCCATTCCATTTATAGTATTATAAGCTCATGCCTCAGTGATTTCATAAACTTTTTTCTGCACAGTGGATTATCACTTTTTTGCAAATTTATTTATGCAAAAAGTGTGTCTTTATCAATTTCACATTTGCAGTTGTCATAAATTGTCACAAATAATTATGATTCACAGAGTGACTTTAAAATGTGTCTGCTTCATAGCATACAGGACTACAAAGTAAAGTCTACTTTGAGCAGCCAAAGACATTGCAAAATTCCCATATTCAGGCTGCAGATATTATTCTGCCTTTGGCTGACATATTTTTGTGACATGTTAACAACACAGTAAAAATAGTACAATACAAAATATATATGTTGTGAATATAGTTTACAGTCCTTATTTATACTCATTTATGAGAATATTACTTTCTGTGTTGTGATGAGAATGGTATGGTTAATTTGACCATGAAGTATTTTTCAGTCTGTTTTTCCAACCAGTGTTTTATAGTTTTTTTATTTTCCAAGAATAAGTAAATGATTTTTGTGTACAGTATCAGGAATAACAATGTGTAAAAGGAATTTTGGTGTGAATAGTTTCATGAATTAATTATGTTTCTAAATCAAAATGTAGGATGCAGTTTCCACATTTCAAATTTGGATGTTGTTTGTTTAGGATAGATTCAGTTAAAACTAAAAAAATATTTCAGTGTCTCTGTCTCCTAATCCTTTGAATGTGACACAAAGTTCCAATAGGCAATTTAATTCATATGAGAACATTATTATGATTGGTATCTCTTCTCTTTTGGTTTTCTATTATAAGGGACGTGGCTGATTCTGTGTTGTTAACACACACAGACTTGGATGCACTTAATATATATTTTTTCTTGTTTCAAATTTTATGTTTTCTGGATAACTGCATATTTTCCAGTGGATTGCAAGTATACAATGACGAAAATCTTTGATAATTGCTAAAATCTTGTGTAAGTGATGTTAGACATGTAGGCACTATGAAGTGCCTGCCAATGTTATCTACTAAATATTGTATCAGAAGATACAGTGTCAAGATACCCATTTTAAAACATAAAATTGGAAAACAAATTCTTGCTGCTTCTGTTGGTACCATGTCTGTAGTGCTACAGTGGATCGGGACTTAGCTGCAACTTTCCTGTGTAACACAAAGTCTGTCACTAAGATGAGGTGCTGTCTCTCTTTCTATCTCTCTCTCTCTCTCTCTCTCTCTCTCTCACACACACACACACACACACACACACACACACACACACACACACACACACGTAAATAGACATATATAGGAGTATAGGCTACTCACTGTACTTCAGGGTAACTAAAAGCCAAATAAGGCAGATTCCCTCCACAGAAAGTAAAATAACAATTATAAGCCATAAAGGAATTACATTCTTCCAGAATTCCATTGTATGTATTAACAACAACTTCACACCATTCGCTCATTGGCACATTAGACAGATATGTATTATGCAGTTACCAAATGACCCTTTGACAACAACAGATCATCCATTTATGTACTTGGAACTGTGACCAAAGAACTTCTGAAGGAAACTGTTTGCATCCAAGTGCTACAGCTAATGAGAAAAGGTTACCTACGGAAAAAGGGATATAACAAGGGTAAATTATTCCTTTTCAGTCAATCAGTAGCATATTTACTCTGTAAGTGGGTATATTAATGGTTCTTCACATAATGTGTTTCTTTCTGTGGATTGTAGTCCATGCTGGATGCAAGCACCACAGCAGTGGGCAAGATTCACATTTCACATAGCTTTAGCCAACCACATCTCAGATGGGTATTGACAAAGTTAAAAGTGTAGTGTGGTCTTCAGTGTGGGTTAAGGGAGGTGGAAGAGGATGAGAAGAAATGAGCAGGCAAGGATACACAATCTAAACCGAACCTCACATGTGCAACTCATGAAAGGAGGTGGAAGTGGAAAGAGGTAGGATAAATGTATCAGGAAAGGAGGTGGAAGTGGAGGAAAGTTGGATTAATGTCTGCATCATCCACAAGTTGTTATATTGTGGCAGATGTAAATGAGGGGATCCAACCCCTGAACTGACTTGCAATATTGTGTAATTAGCCATAAATATTATGCAATTTTTCTGAGAATATACCTCATTAGGAATCAGTTGCGCAGGTAATATCCAAGACTGCTTCCTGGAATGATCCAAACTTCCATATCTCACAGAGTCCACAACCCTTATATTTCAACATTTTGGGATCCACACAGGGAGAGACAAATGCTTTTAATATCATTTTATCCAATCACAGCATAAATACATTATTGTTTTGACTGATCACAGTAAGCAGGAAATCTAGTTTAGAATCCAGGTCCAGCATAACATTTTGTGTGTCTCAAACAGTTGATATCAATCCCGAATCACATTATACAAATTCATTTCATAGTATTTACCACATCTGTAATTGTCAGAACAGTGTCTCTTCCTTTAGATGTGGATTCACATCTGAAGGACATTGTAATGCAAAGTCACAGATACTGTATAAACACAAACATTCTAACCATCAGTAATGAATCCATGCCTCGACAGGCTGAAATAATGATAATAACATTTGTCTTTCCCTGTGCAGGAATTGTGAAATCTGGAGGCATAAGTTTTGTGGACTCCATGACGTATGAAAATTTGGATCGGTGATGGAGGCTTGTTCAGATACCCAGAGTGCTTAAAACACTTACTCATGGGTTCAAGTTCTGGTCCAGCACATAATGTTCATGTGTTGCAATCAGCTGATGTCAATCCAGACTCTCAAAATGAGAATCCATTTCGTAATATTTGCCCATCTGTAATCATCAGAAGAATGTCTGTTCCTTCAGACATGCATGGATTACTGTGAAGATACAGACACTATTTAAACAAAGATAGTCTAACCATCAAAAATGAATGCTTGACACGATGGGCTAAAATTGTGATAAAAATGTTTGTCTCTCAGTGTGCGGGGATCATGAAATGTGCAAATGTAAGGTTTGTGAATTCCATTGGAAGTTTGAATCAGACCTGGAGGCTTGCTCAGATAGCTGAAGTGTTTATGGTGACCATTCACAATAAATGGGAAAACCTGTTCACGTACTAGTCCAGCACAAATATTCAAATGTTGCAAACAGCTGATGTCAATCCAAATTCGCAAAGTGCAAATCCATTTCATAAGACCTATAATTTCCAGTAAGGTCTGGAATGGAATGCATGACCTCACCTGTTAGGATCACTGTGAGCACAGCAAGCAAATGTGCATACACTTATGAGCATCACAGAGCCTACTCCACCACCAATAGTGAGCAGCAGTATGAGTGTTTGTGGCATTTTTGGTGCTGGGAAAAGCTAAGATGCTTTAATGGCATTGTGTAGTGACATGTGACAAATTGCTTTTGCTATTATTAACGAGTTTCCAAGAGACGTTTTATGGTGTATATACCATTTTTAGACACAAAATCTGGGAGTGTGGCATACTATTAGGAATTCACGCCTTCTCTCTGGAAATCTTTTAAATCTGCTATGGAGCACTTCATCCATTTCCACCACCTGGACCTGTCTATGCAGTGCATCTGCATTCTGCTGAAGTTTGCTGGATTTTTTGTGTCCTTCATAGTCAGCTCAGCTGACTTTAAAGTGCAGCATGTCCAGCAGCTACTGCGGTCTTTTAAATTTAAGCGCCATAACAGCTACCTTGGTAAACTTCCTGCTGTACAGATAATATTTATTATAGTTAACACCAAACATCAAAACTAGCAACTCCTTTTTTAGAACTATAATTAACTTCATCCTTATTGAGCTTTTAAGAAGCACAACCAATTGCATTTTCTTCGCTATCTTGCTTGTGACTCAGAATGCAACTGACACTAACATCAGAGACATTACAGGACAGCATGAATGGCTTTTTAAAGTCTGGGTATGCCAGTATAGATGAGCTTGTCAATACATCTTTAATTTGTTACATGATGATTTCACACTCTGTTAACCAATCAGAGGATACTCCTTTCTTCAAAAGCCTCATCAAAGGTCTGGTCACAGTAGCAGAGGCTTTTACAAAATGATGATAATAGTTCACAGGCCCTATATTAATGGGGCAGAGAAATTATCTATCATGTTGACCCACTGAGGATCTAACTTTACTCCAGGTGAACCAATAATGTATTCCGAGCACTGAACATGTGACTTGGCAAAGAAACATTTCTCTAGCTTCATATTGAAAATAGCCTTTTGCAACCTCACTTGTACATTTCTTAGGTACTCAGTGTGCTCCTCAGCAGTTCAGGAGAACAATATAACACCATATAAATAAACCAGCGAGGTGTGATGGGCTTCAGGCCCCAAAATAACATTACAGAAAATAAAAACTCATATAACAGAGGGAATGACGAGAGCTGGCTTTGGCCAGTCCTGTGGAGCAGTTGAAACCTGGTGGTATCTCAATTTCATGTGTAATATAGTTAAAAATTTGAAGTTCCCTAATCTCTTCAGGATTTCATTAATTCTTCACAGAGAATAAATGTTAGAGGTAGTTACATTGTTTACTGACCTCATGTCTACTCATAGGCAACAGGTCTTCTCACCATTTATTGATTTTTTTGGTAAAACCAAGATTGGGGAACAACCAGGGACTAGCAGATGGCTGAATAATCCCTGCATCAGCTTGCTCCCAGTTGGTGTCTTCCACTACAGACGGTATTTGTTAAGGAATCCTGTACAGTTTCTTGGCTATTGGTCTTGCACTTCTGGAAGGTATCTCTTAGTATACAATACCAGGGCCGTGGCATAAAATCTCAGTAGCAGGCAGATTTTACATCTCCTCAAACAACCACAAATATTCCTCAAAATTAGGTACAACATTCTCTGCTCAGAACCAGTTAGAAGCAAAAGCTTACTTTGGTACTGCAGTTTAAAATGTGGTGTAATTCTACGTAGAGTGTGATTAAAAAGAACGCTTTTATACTGATAAGGCAAATCAGGCATACACAAAGGATCAGTAATCACATAGGAAGCAGAGGTCACATAGGCCATCCAGGACTACTAAAAGGCATTACCATTATTTAGTCACATGCTACAAATGCATGACCACCACAGTAGATGCTAAAAATTTTATCCAGATGCATTGAGACATACCTGATATCAACACTTCAATGAAACGCAGACCCGCTCAAAGATACCCGCTTTATCTCGAAAACTTCCCACTGCTGCAGCAATCCTGCCTGTGATGACCAATCCAGCAGTTGGGGAAGGTCGTCTGCAGATCAGCCCTCACTTGTCTGCTGAAAGGTGTGGAGCTCCCATGTGGGGGCTCCATCATGCTGTAATCGAATGTGGTGATTTTATTTAATCGTATGGTAATTTTATACAATATACAGTTGATATAAGGCAAATGATTTTATACAATATACATATGATGTAAGACAAGATTAAACTTTAAAGTCCGTGTTTTTCAACCAGTTAATTAAGCTGGGTGTGAGAATGAACAAGTCATCGGGAATTCCAGTGTATGAACGAAGAGGACAGCGTTGGACTAAATGTTCAATTGTCTTGATTACATTCACACATTGGTGAACTGATCCAGCCCCATTTGTACCTGAAGTAGCTACAACAACCTTGTCCAGTCCTTAACCTGTGGAGGCAGCACCAAAGCTTCCTTGGTAGATCAAAGCCTTTTGGCTTCTTTGTGGGATCAAGGTGATGGGCTCTTGTTCCCAATGTTTTTGTTGACCATTCATGCTCCCAGCTTTCATTTAGATCAAAACCATCCACAATGAGTTGTCCTGCATAAACACTTGCTGGTCTTCTTGACCGCAATCGTTCCTATGGCGGATGACAGAATTCCTAGTGCAGTGGTAGGGAAGGTGATGCATAGATTTTCTTCTCCTTGTGATGAATAGGCATGTCAAATGTGGTGATGAATAGGCAAGAGAACATCATTCAGCATGTCTAGCAGAATGTTTCACAGGAATGTGAGATACATACGACCAGCACGTTGGTCTGGGAGAATGTACAGCCCAATGGAACAGTATCTTATGACGCCATCCTACACGATTAAGGATGAATTATCATTGTATGGCATGCATACATGTATCATTTGGGTTCACATGTGCCCAGTTATGCACGTCACAAATGTTCATCACATCCTAGACTGAGAATGCAGTCTCATCGGCAAAGATGACACTTGCTACTTGTTGGCAGCGTATACTACACCCCTTGAAGAACACTTTCTTCTACCACAACAACTCTTGTTATTCATCTGCAACCAGTATCCAGCTTAAACACATGGAATTTTGCACAGTTGGCAATGCAGGGTGGTGAATAATGTTGGCACTGCACCTTTGTATCAGGTATTTTACACAATACAGTCATGTAGCTTCTTGTCCATTGCAGTTGGCTATGCCATAAGTCAAATGTATCTCAGCCATTTCATGGTACATGAAGCTAGCCATGTTACTCCCAACACTGCCATGGTGTGAATGGTGACGGTCTCCACATGCTCCACCAGTGTCTGTATAGTAATAATAAGAATAATGAAATTTTACCGTCATTCAGCTCTCACAGCAATAGACAAAGTCAAAAGCATACATTTATTCATTAACTACTATATCTATGTAATTCAGTTTACATGAAACAGGTAAAACTAGAAGCTACATTTTAGAAAGCAGTATTTTCATCTTCAAAAAAATTGTCAACTGTGTAAAAGTGAGTGTTTACTAGTTGCTTATACAATTTAGATTTGAAAATATTTACAGGCAATTCTTTAAAATAAACTCATAGACTATTAAACATCCTTAGACCAAGGACTAGGTAGGAGTTATTTGATTTAGATAATTTGTGATATAGGATGTATACAAGGGTTCTCTTTCTAGAGTCATAACTGTGTGCATCACTTCTCAGTACAAAATTAGAAACATTATTTCTGACATACAATAAAACATTATAGATGAATAGGTTTACTACTCTCAGACACAACCATAAAATAAAATTGCATATGATACATACTTTGGAAGAAAGCAAACTACACTGATCTTACAAACTTACCTGGAACATGTCTTTTTAAATTTCTAATTAAATAAATAACACTTTGATATCTAACAGATATATTTGTAATACGTGGTTCACAGATAAATTTGTGGTCAATAATTCCACATAAAAACTTAACAGTTACTAATTCATGACACTTAATAATTTCTTTGAGGTTAAAATTAAATACCTGTGTTTTACTTTCATTCAATAGGAAACTGTTCACTCTAAACTGTGACAAAGAACAAGCAAGGGTATTTTCAGTTAATGTTTCCAGTGTGCTTTGATCTCAGCTTTTATTTAGAAAACTTGTGTCATCGGCATACAGTATCGTCTGAGAGTGTATGAGTAAAAGCAGATCATGAATCATTAATAAAAACAATAAATGTCCGAGCGCCAACCCATATAGCACTTCAGCCGTAACATAAAACAAATTTGACTTCTTGCTGCCGGTGCACACAACTTGTTGGCTGTTCTCTACGAAAGACATAAAAATATATTTATGCTGTTGCCATCAAACCCATAATAGACTAGATTATTCAACAAAGTATCATGCTCTATGCAGTGAAAAACTCTGTTCAGGTCACAGAATGTTGCCTAGGCATAGCCCCTAGCCTCAAACACATCTAGGACAAATTTCATTAGGGAATCCACTGCATCAGTTGTGGATTTATCTTTTCTAAATTCAAATTGTCTATCACTAATTATATTTGATTTATCCAGGTAAACACTAACTTGATCAGAAAAAACTTTCAAAAATTTTAGACAGTACAGGGTATATAGGCCTGTAAGTAGCAGGACTCTTCTTTTCACAACTCTAGAAATTTTTAGTATATCAGGCAGGGAATTGACTATCAACTAGATATTTATTCACACAATAAGTTAAAGGATTAATTACACAGTCAATAACATCTTTCAAAAAGTTACATGATAGATCATAGTAATCAACACTAGCTGAGATTTTCAAATTTTTCACTATTTTCGGGATGGTTTTAGGACATGCTTTTAGGATAGTAAAAGTGCCCAGGGGAGACTTTTCAGAGGAGTTACCCATGATGCTAAGTGCACTTTAAGGTTTTTTTTACAGTACTATTAATCTCTTCAGTAGGCTGGATGCAAAATTTATTAATTTCTTCTGCAGTTATGGGAATATCATCCTTTTCTTTAGTGTGTGCTGTAGAGTTGATTACCATCCATGCTCTTTTACATCTGTTTTGGAATTTTTCAATGTTTTCTATGTTATGTAGTTTCTTCCCTTCATTGATTGTCTGCCTATACTTACACTCAGCTTTATCACAAAATTCCTTATACAATTCAGAATTACTTTTTTTGTACGGACCAGAATATAGCATTACAGTATTTTTCAGTTGCCCCAACTCTGGAATATATGATTCCTAGGTTTTTTTTTTTTTAGTTACTTCTAATGTTCTCTGTGCATTTCTTCAGAGGGTTGCAGAGCAGTCTGAAGTTACATACTAAGATTAGTAAATACTACATCATGATCTGATAAAGGGAAACTAATTACATCAGAGGATATGCAAGTTCTCTTAGTATTTATATTCTCTTAATATTTGTGAATTTATTATCAAGACAAGCAGAGCCTGTCGTAGGTTTACAGCCAATGTAATAAAGGTAAATAATCAAAGCACAGTTTTTTTTTGTTTCTTTTCCTGCAGTACATCAAAACTTGAATTGACTCCCCACCAATGACAGTATTGTATTTTTGCTATTTTGGTAAAGCACTAGTGTACATTAAGATATCATCAAGTTTCTCAAGAAAGGTATGGGGATCACCACCAGGTGGCCTGTACACTGCTAGTACAACTACTACAACTAGCTTAAGACTCTCAATTACTAGATGTGATATTTCAAAACCATTTCAATACAAAGTGTGTTGAGATCAAACCTACCACAATTTAGTGGTGTTTTTACATATATTGCTACCCCTTATGCAAGTGATGTCCTCTGCTATAACAACTAGGTAATGTGTAATCATTCAGTACTTTGTATCCAAGAGCTTCTTCATTACACCAATGTTCAGTCAAACACAAAATGTCCAATATGTTATCATTTGAAAATTCTTTAACTACTCCACCATATCCTGAGTGTTGAGGAAGCTTACTTAAACTCTACTTTGGCATTACGTTTTTTTGCATGTTACTTACTTGATGTAAGCTCATGTTACCATGCAAAAGTTGACAATGTTGTGTCCTTGTGATATTGGAACATCTAACCTGGTCTAATCTTGAAATTTTTTGCCATCTCATTTGAAACACAATCCAGAATACTGATCTTTCTTCCTTCCTAAGCTTATCCAACACTACTCTGAGATTTGTGTCACTTAAAACGTGTTTACGTAGTTTTTTGAGATGTTGGCCATGCTTGGTATGCCAATCTCTGCCATAACTGCTGGTGTTAACTAAGGAAACATTCTTAAAGTGCTTACAGATGTGAACATTTATATGCGAACATTTTAGGTAGATGACTTTGTACCCCCTCTTGGATGGCTCCACTTCCTTATTCACACTACCGAGGCAAATTATGTCAATGAGGCACATTGATGATAATCACATTGATGTAGGTTAACATTTCAAAAGTCTTCTTCATTGTTGTTCACACTGGCCACTACCACTACAAAGGCTTTGTCGATGAGGGCTGTGCTGTCATTCATGACATCGAATAAAGTAGCCTCTAGCTTAATGATTTCATCTATTTCAAACTTGTCCATCACAGGAGGCCTACTTTCCATTAATGGAACTGATAACCCTCACACATAACTGTCCATGTAAATCTTGATTTTACATTTCTGCTTATGTATAAGTTTGCTATTTACTAAGTTTTGACTCTCGTGTACTTCCTTATCAGATGAGGATTCTAGTAAAATTCCTACATCATCTGTGTTTTGGAATGAATTACAGTTATTATTAATTGGTAGCACAAAATCCTGCCCATATTTATTTTTGATGAGTTTTTAAGAGCTACTCTTCAATTTCATGCTGTGCTAGACCAGTAATTATGAGCTATTGAAGTCCACATGCCTTTTTTGGTAATCTCTCTGGTTTATAAATATTGAGACATACCTGATGATCACTCTCTTCCTAGGTCTGCATGAGTATTCTTGTAGTGGTTCACCCGCTTTGCTTATTTTCTTCATCTGTTGCCCTCGGTGTCGACTTAGTGGCTGAAAAATGGGGTGTGGAAGTCAAACATGGACTACTTTAAATGATGTAGCCAACAGATACTAAGCTGCATTTCACTGTCTTTTACACTCACTTTCCACAACCTCTCAAATACAATGTTAATAACAAAAACAAATTCACTCGGATGCATAGTAGGTCACCACTATCACATGACTGGAACACCCTCTCACAACATTTGTAGTCCTCAGTTCCTATGTGATAACTGCTCCTTGTTGTATGACTGATGTTTTTTTTTTTTTCTTTTTTCCGCCCTGTATTTCTCAAATAGGTATTGGCTTCTGCCTACTGCTACTGTCAAGTCTCTCTTCAGGAAAGTGTTCCACATCCATGGCTATGTGCTCCATTCAGCCCAGTGTGGTTCCTCAAGGTACTACCATGCCAGATATACCAAAACTATCTAGACACGCTGGGATGTACACTTTTGTCCCTGCCGTTTTAGCTTTATGTAAACTTCTCGAAACATGTACATTAGTTTTACCAAGAACGTCATTTTGAGTGAGTGAATCAACCAAATAGATGGTTCCTTTGGGCTCTTGAGTTTTCCCAGTCAACCCAGAAATTCGTATAATACCACCTTTCATGGTTGTGGGGATGCTTGCCCTTAACACTTTGATTTGTGGTGTATCAGTATTTTGAGGAATGGTGATATTACACACAGGTTGTTTTGAAACACATTGATTTTGCAGAGTGATACCTTATAGGGGTTTATTGTACTGAGTGGGTGTTTCCAGCAATGTGCAACTCATCAACTTCCTGTTAATTCTAGTGTCTGCCTGTCAGGTTACACTGGTGAAGTCATTACATGCAAGGGACCATTGTAGCCCATAATTTAATAATTCGTATTACGTCACTGTCATAGTTATAAGTCTGGACATAATTATTTTTTGGTTTCCACTTTATGCTCCCATTAGGTATAATATTATCTTTCCTTAATAACACCATTGTTTTCTTTACCTTGTAATCTGTAGTGCTTGAAACCATTTGGATATCTACTTTATTCAATGATGCTGGTGTTAAAGGAAGTATTTGTATCTTTTCTTTAACAGAACTTCTTCTCACATTCCCCTGAAGTTTTTGCATTTTACTATTACAGTCTAGGCATTCAATAGTGCCAAGTTTTTTGGACGCATTTGCACTTTTTATGCCCTTTGCTGGAATTTTCATGCTAAGTGACCAGACTTGAATTGAAAGTGTTCAGATCATGTATCTTCTATTCTGTTGATATCATTAAATAGGCAGGTTCACGTAACTAGTACTTTCATTAGGTTTGGTCAACACCTCGAGATGGATGTGGCAGCTGCTTCTTCAAGGGATCACCTTGTAGGTCCTTCAGTGATTGTGGTAACTTGTTATATAATTTTAATCCTGTTTGCTTAAAGCTACTTTGGACCTTAGATAGCCCAGTAAAGTCTACATCAAGATTGTTTTTATATCTGGTAGCATGTGAATAGACATCTGTTCTGGAAGGTAAGGTATGTATTTGGTTTTTTAAGGAAAGAAGGCACGGTTTTATATACAGAGAAGGTAATGTTAAGAGGTTAAGTTCCTTAAAGGGCTTTCGACATGATTCTTGGCTTTTAATACCTGTAATTGCTGTAATTGCTTTCTTCTGTCACATGAACACTGTCTGAGCACCAGATGAGTTGCCCCATAATTTTATTCCGTACCGTAAGTGACATTCAAAGAAGGCAAAATAAGAAGATAAAAGTTGTTTTCTGCTAACTAATGTTTATAGTTTCCTTAACAAAAAGACTACTCTAGACAGTCTGGTACATAACAGTTCCGTGTGTGTGTTCCATGTAAATTTCGGGTCCAGGTGGATACCCAGAAGTCTTACAGAGTCAGACTCATTTAATTTTTCCTGTAGATCATGCAAGAAGAAATACATAGTTTCAGTCTTGCTACTGTTGAGTATCAGCTTGTTACTGTGGAGCCATATGGCAGACTTTTCAAGCATTACTTTTGTTTGTTTCTTCACTTCCTCCAATTTGTTATCTGAGGTAATCAGGGTTGTGTCGTCAGCATATATTATTGACTTGTGAAGCATGAAAGTAGGCAAGTCATTCATGTATAGCAGGAAGAGAAAAGGTCCAAGCACTAAGCCTTGTGGCATGCCTCTTACATTTGATTGTTGGCTATTTACTATAACTACCAAAGTTCTGTTTGTCAGGTATGATCTGATTAATGCCAGTTTGTTACTTTTGACACCATAGCACTCTAGTTTATTAATTAGTATTTCATGGGGTACAGTATCAAATGCTTTACTCAGATCTAGTAGTACAGCACAAGTGATGGAATTGTTCTCAAAGCCATCAAGTACGTGTGTCACAAGAGTTTCTACTGCATTTATTGTAGACAATCCTGGCCTAAAACCAAAGAGCAAGGAGGAAAAAAGATTTTGTTCAGCAAAGTAGTTGCAAAGTTGTGTTTTAATGCAGCATCCTGTTATCTTGGATAATATAGGTATGAGGGATATTGGACGGTAACTTTCAGATTTGTTTTTTTCTCCTTTTTTGTAGATTGGGATAACAATAGTAACCTTCAGGACCTCAGGAAATTTTCCAGCTGTAAAAGTACTATTGATCAGAAAGGTAAGAGGGGCAACAATAATGTCAATTATTTGTTTCAAGATGGTGTTTGAGATGCCATAGAGATCTTCACTGTATGAGCCATGTAGGTCTGTGACGACTTTGTATACAGTCTGGCAGGTCACCTGTTTCCATTTAAAGGATAAGTTATTTAGGTTGTTAATAATAAAAACAAATTCACTCGGATGCATAATAGGTCACCACTATCTCATGACTGGAGCACCGTCTCGTGACATTTGTTACCCCCAGTTCCTACATGATTACTGATCTTTGTTGTATCCCTGATGTTAATTTTTTTTTTTTTATCACCCTGTATTTCTCAAGTAGGTATTGGCTTCTGCCTGCTGCTACTGTCAAGTCTCTCTTCAGGGAAGTGTTCCACATCCATGGCTATGTGCTGCATTCAGCCCTGTGTGGTTCCTCAAGGTTCAACCATGCCTGATATACCAAAACTATCTAGACACGCTGGGATGTACACTTTTGTCCCTACCGTTTTAGCTTTATGTAAACTTCTCAAGACATGTACATTAGTTTTATCAAGAACATCATTTTGAGCGAGTAAATCAACCAAATAGATGGTTCTTTTGAGCTCTTGAGTTTTCCCAGTCAATCCGGAAATTTGTATAGTACTACATGTCATGGTTGTGGGGATGGTTTCCCTTATCACTTTGATTTGTGGTGTATCAGTATTTTGAGGAATGGTGATATTACACACAGGTTGTTTTGAAACACATTGATTTTGCAGAGTGATACCTTATAGGGGTTTATTGTAATGAGTGGGTGTTTCCAGCAATGTGCAACTCATCAACTTCCTGTTAATTCTAGTGTCTGCCTGTCAGGTTACACTGGTGAAGTCATTACATGAAAGGACCATTGTAGCGCATAATTTAGTAATTCGTATTACGTCACTGTCATAGTTATAAGTCTGGACATAATTATTTTTTGGTTTCCACTTTATGCTCCCATTAGGTATAATATTATCTTTCCTTAATAACACCATTGTTTTCATTACCTTCTACTCTGTAGTGCTTGAAAGAATATGGAAATCTACTTCATTCAATGGTGCTGGTGTAAAAGGAAGTATTTGTATCTTTTCTTTAACAGAACTTCTTCTAACGTCCCCCGGAAGTTTTTGCATTTTACTATTACAGTCTCGGCATTCAATGCTGCCAAGTTGTTCAGAGGCATTTGCACATTTTATGCCCTTTGCTGGAATTTTCATGCTAAGTGACCAGACTTGAATTGAAAGTGTTCAGATCATGTATCTTCTATTCTGTTGATATCATTAAATAGGCAGGTTCACGTAACTAGTACTTTCATTGGGTTTGGTCAACACCTCGAGATGGATGTGGCATGTAGTCTGGATCTTGAACCACTCATTTAGCCATCCCTTATTGGCTATGTTGTATAGAAGGTCAAGTGACCTTACACCATGTTACACAAAGTGCTATACCTTGGATCAGCCCAAGACTTTTATATCTCCTTGCCATGGTTAGATAAACAAATTTCAACTATTTCATGACATTCTTTTTACTATGCTTTTTAAAAGATTCACATAGAGATACGGTCAGTATTTTAAAAACTGCCTCTTGGCTTGAGTAATTCTTTATTGACTTGATTCATTACACAAAGCATCTCAATGTTTTGAACTTTTAATGACAGTATTAGTCAAAGATATATTATGAAGAGTCAGTAATTGTGGAAACAAGCAGAGGTTAAGGTTATCTTTTTGAGAATGTTGGGGAACAAATAAGATTTCTATCCAATATAACAGATATCTCCATGTTGCAAATGCAGAGTAACAAGAACTGTTGCCATTTCATGGTGGTCACATATCTGTCACCAGCTGAAACTATTGTATTTCTTTCAAATGACCCAGTAGACAGAACAAGCGCTGTTGTAGAATGTCCAATTTGAAAACCGAAAATGATTACTGCCTCAGATGTAAATAGTGCTTGTACCATAAAAAAAAGAAAAAAAAGAAACATATATGAGGCCTGTGGTGGCTGTGATTGTTGTTGTTGGACTAAATTGTTAGTGACTGAGAACAGAGCATAATTTGTAAGAAAAGAGGATCCAGTACTTTGACCTTTTGGGTGGTGATTTTGAAATTTAGACTTCCTAATGCACCATATTACTGCTTTTCTGAGCATTTTAAATGTGTGAATTCAATGTTCGTTTTACATTGCTAACCGCAGCAAAAGTTCTATAATAGCACATCTCAAAACCTACAGTTTTCACTCAGAGGTAGAGGTGGCAGTTTGTTGCACCGATGTATATCGTCACAAATCAGGATCTGAGGAAGAACATGTGAAAACATGAGCCTCCATGGTTTAACTTTAAAATATTGCTTATTGTTTTTCTAATCATAACAAATGACTTAGAGCAATACTAGTGATTTCCTTCCTGGATGAAGAGTCCTGATTGATTATTAATAGTTTATCATTGCATCTCTCACTTTGTACTTCATTTAGATGAACCGTAGTAAGTGCAGAAGGATATATTTCTACTACAGGGGTTGATGTAATGGTGTCCAATAGACTGACAGGACACCATCATTACCAGTGTATATGCAGTGTGTATCCTTTGCATCAGATGTGCTATGCAACTAGTTAGAAGAAAGTTACATCTGCTTAATAGTGGAAAAGAAGGTTTTGAATGGAGACTGCAATCCATAACTATTTATCTTCTGTATTCCAAATATGTTTACCACAGTTGTGTTGCAAAATTAACTGTTAAACCACAAAGACTCATGTTTTCAAATCTAGCTGATAGATGGTCAGCTGCATTTCACAGTCTTTTATGTTCACTTTTCACACCCTCCCATATACACATTTAATATGGCCAGTGCACTGTTGTTTAACTTTCCATAAGCCTCATCAATAGTTAGAAGGTGAACATCCACATACTTCTACAATAATTTACTATTGAACATCTACGAGCAATCAAAACCTAACCACAACATTCACAGTTCTTGAAGAATACAATGGTATGTATGGAGTAGACACTGTCACTGTTTTTACACATGGCCTAATTATTTAACACTTATTCCACAATTAAGTTGAAGCATTGTTATTGTTCTAACCAAACAGGTTTTTCGGCTGAAACTCAGTCGTGTCTCTGACTGTCTCATGACCAAAAACTGGGCTCCTATATATCCTCACAATAATAAGTACTGAAACTTCAGATTGTTTGAAGTTTAATTTACAGAAATTACTAATAGAACTTAATTTACAGGAAATACTATTAACACATATCTCATTAAGCTAACTGAATACATCAAAAAATTCATTGCTCTTGAAAGTTTCTTCTTTTACAAGCATTAGGCTGAATTATTTGTTTAAACGATGAAATTAACAAATATCATTATGCAAACAATACTTTTGATTAAATTGTGAATTACTTTGGAATTTATTATTGGCTGGCTCGGCAAACATGTTTTCGAATAGAACCAAATAAATACTTTAAAAATGCAGTTAGTTGTTCCTCCAAATGCTTATAACTAGTACAGAATTTATATTTGTTTATACATCAACAGTAGAATTTAAGTTACAAAACAATTACTCATTTCACCCCATAACTATAGATACTAACTAAGAATAGTTAAAATAAATTAGAAAATGAATTACATACATAAAAACAAGCACATGTTATTGGCTTCTGCCTGCTGCCACTGTCAAGTCTCTCTCCAGGAAAGTGTTCCACATCCATGGATATGTGCTGCATACAGTCCAGTGTGGTTCCTCAATGTGCTACCATGATTGATATACCAAAATTATCTAGACAGGCTGGGATGTACACTTTTGTCCCTACTGTTTTAGCTTGACGTAAACTTCTCGAGACATGTACATTAGTTTTATCAAGAATGTCATTTTGAGTAAGTGAATCAACCGAATAGATGTCTCCTTTTGGCTCTTGAGTTTTGATAGTCAACCAGAAAATTAGTATAGTGCCACCTTTCATGGTTGCAGGGATGCTTGTCCTTAACACTTTGATTTGTGGTGTATCAGTATTTTGAGGACTGGTCCCCTTCCCCAAATTTCCTCATGTCTGTGAGGTGCTGTCACCACAAAAATGATGGATTCCTCAACAGAATGAGACAGAAAGCTTCCAGTAATCAGTCACACTATGTAACTTGTGCAGAAAATCATATCCTAGTTTGAAGACAGAATCAGGCCTTTTTTCTTATAATCTCCCATTCAAATTATATTATGTCTGTACAAACTGCTACTATGGGTTTTGCTATTTTGACTCCGAAGACACAAATATGTAAATGGGATCATTCATTGGCTGCTTGCTGCCAGAGGAAAGAAAACTTAAACATATAGGTGTGCCCATGTCCACAAAAATCCAGTCCGGTTTTCCTTCCATCTCTCCCTTCACAATCACACTTGTCACCTTCTCTAAACCTTGGGAATTGAAGGGCATTTACTCTTTTTATTGGTGGCAAGGCTGGGTGGCTATGCCTTCTATTGCCATTACTGTGATGGAAGTGACCATTCCCTCTGTAAATGGGAGAACCATGGTTGCCATGAGCTTGTCTATTTTGGGACCATGGGTGATGCATTCCTAAATGCCAAAACTCTGGCAGTTATGACAGTGAGATGAAAAGCATTTGTTGGCTTATGAATGGCTCACTTACATACTTTGTTAAGTGAGTCACTGGTAAACTCTGGGGATACCAATTTTATTGCACAGAGGAGGCAACAAATTGCCCTGCTTTTTCACACAACATGGCAAAATGGATTTCCTCATGCAGCAACATTGAGGAAGCCACTTTTATGTGACAACTTAGTTGTGTATTTATACCATGGATAAAAGTATCAATAGAGTGTTCTTCTGCTTCCACTAGGAGTAGTTGATTTTGGGTCAGAATCCGCCCCAAGGTATAGGTTCCACAGGAAACTGCCCTTATTAAATTGGCAAACTGTTCAGTATCTTCCCCTGATGGTGGAAAGTTGCTCATGGAAACAACCTTATGCCTGGATGTCAAATTTGTCATCTTTATTTAATATATTAACTGGCTCAGTACAGGTGTGCACATTTCTGGACAATTTTAGCCTTGTCACAACAAGTAGAAAACTCTCTGGTCATGAGTAAATGCAGTCCACATCACAAATATTATGCAAAAATATAACAACAGTCTCTGTGGCTCTTCCTGAGAATCAAGAAATAAAATTAACTGCTTTGAAGCTGTTTGGAATAACTGACTTGCTTTGCTTCTTGCTAGTCCACTAAAATATCTGCAATTCATTAGTGCAGGAATGACTGAGAACATATGAAAACATGAGCCTTCATGGTTTAACTGTTAATTATTGTTTATTGCTTTTCTAACTGCAGCTCAAAATTTAGAGCTTCTACTGGTGATTTCCTTCCTGGATGAGATTCTTAATCATGATTAACTGTCATGGTTGTGCCACACACATTGTGCTTTATTTCCAAGAACCATAGTTTGTAGTAAATACTGAAAGGATATATTGCAACTACAGTTATTGATTTGATGATGTCACATTGTCTGACAGAGCACTCATTATGAAAGTGTCTGCAATGTGTAACCATAGTACCAAATGTGCTATAGAACTAATCAGATATAGGTTACATCTCTATGGTTGTGGGTGGAGATGGCAGTTCAGTTCTACATAGGTCCTGCATGTCAAATATTTTTATGCTAGCTTTGTTCTGAATTTAACAATGAAAGTTCATGTTTCCACATGTTTTCTCTCATTAGTTGGGCACATTTTAAGATATACTTAGGCTGATGCAACTTCTTGCTAATAACATCAGTCAAGA
The DNA here is from genome assembly GCF_023864345.2 of Schistocerca serialis cubense. Classification (NCBI taxonomy): domain Eukaryota; kingdom Metazoa; phylum Arthropoda; class Insecta; order Orthoptera; family Acrididae; genus Schistocerca; species Schistocerca serialis. The sequence continues at coordinate 533,033,720 of NC_064640.1, forward strand.
TTTGCTGCGGCATCATATTCATTGACAGGAACAAAGCAATGGTGAAACAGTTTGAGTTAACTTGATACATGTGTGATATTACACACACTGGGTGTTTTGAAACGGTGTGTATCCTTTGTATCAGATGTGCTATGCCACTAGTTTGAAGAAAGTTACATCTGCTTGATAGTGGAAAGGAAGGTTTTGAATGGAAGCTGCAATCCATAACTGTATATCTTCTGTATTCCAAATATGTTTTCCATAGTTGTGTCGAAAAATTAACTGTTAAACCACAAAGACTCATGTTTTCAGATGTTCTCTCTCATTAGATGGGCACAGAGTGTGCTTCTATAAACTCCTGTGGAGCAATATAAGGTATTCAGGACTTTTGAGTGATATATGTCTTTCCTTGTCCATTCCAGAATTTCATAAAGCAAGCTTTGAGTGTGGTAATGAATATTTTCTGACAGATTTGTTTCTTTCCTGTCTTACTTCACCTTACTACTCAGTATTTAAAGACGTAAGACACATCTACATTATTTTAGTATATGCCTTGGCTGATGCAAATACTTGTTAATAATACCAGTCATGATAACTCATGGCCTTACTGTACAAAGACTAGTTCTCTGTAAACATTATATGTCTTCATTTTACTCCATAGGTAATAGATGCAGTTTCGTAACCCTGTTCACTTCAGACATCTGTCTTCTTGTTTGTTGGTAACCATAAATGATGACATTTCATGTAGTTCTCAGTTCAGATTTTGAACTCTTCTTGATAGCTTTGGAGTATATTCTGGATCTTCAACTTTACATTCTCCCATCCCAAACAAGCTGTGTAATGTCAGGAATGAAATGATGTTACGGCATGTTTTACAAAGTTTAGTGCCTGGAATAAATAGAAGACATCAAACTTTCTTTGCCATGGTTATGAAAACAACTTTCAAATAGTTATAGAGGTTCTTTTTTTTACCATGCAACTTGAAAGACTGTCTGGAAGTACACTCTCTATACTTTCACAAGTATGTCTCATCTTCAGTAATTTGGTATCACCTTGATACAGACTTGACATGCATATTAAACTGATTTCCCTACTACTACAACATCTCTTCTCATTCACCTCTGCTGAGGTGTACAGGATGTGTAACTGATTGCAGAAATGAACTGGTTGGCATAAACTTTTTCTGAGTCAATCATACAAAGAGGTATTATGAAAAATCTGTGAGGGAGAAACAAGAAAGTGGTAATAACTACGTTAAGAGAATTCCAACAACTATCTTAGTGACCAAACAAAATTTTTATCTGACATAGAAAAAACCTGTGTCTAGCATGGTCAGAGAAGAACAACTATAGAACTGTTGCCAATTCACAGTAATCACAGTCTGTTACCAGCTAAATCTAGAGTTTCAGTTTCCAATGACTTATCAGACGGAAAAGCCACTAACATCAAAAGCACAAAAAAGTTTCCTTCCTCAGAGATAAAAAATTCACATACCACAAAAGAAAGGTCACACATGATCTGTGTTGACTGTAAGTGTTACTGTTACACTAGGTTTGTTATTGTTGTGTTAAGTATTGTTAATGAGAGACAACTTCTGAAAACTGTGCCTTTACGTTCTAACTGTTAATTACTGTTTATTGCATCTCTAACTGCACCTAAGAATTTAGGGAGACTACTGGGAAATTTATTCCTGGATCAAGAATCTCATTTGATGATTATCGGTGAAGAAATTGTCAATCACCTTGTGTTTAATTTGGCAGAACTATGGTTGGCACAAAGTATTGAGAGAATATATTGCAGCTGCAGTTGTTGATATAAAGGTGCTGCATTGGGCAATCTCATTTTATCAAAATGTGTGCTAAGTAACCAATTAACAGAACTTGTCACAGGTATATTACATGCAGCATGGTTGAAAATGATGGTTTGGGGTGGAGACTGCAGTCCAAATCTCTATATCTGTTTACCCCAGTCACTTCGCAAAATTAACAGTTAAGCCATTAAGTGTCATGTTTTCATGTGTACTTCTGTAAGCAGCACCCATACTAGGGACCCATATAAAGTATTCAGCATCTTTTGAGTAGTCTGTGCATTTCAGAATTTCTAAAATCAAGCTTCAAGTGTGGTAAAGATTACTTCAAGACGAAGTCATTTCCTGCCTGTCATATTTATCCTATTACCTTGTATCTAATGATGTAAATCAGACTCATATATATTATTTTGAGATATTTCTTGGCTGATGGAACTATTAGTTAATAAAATCTGTCTTGAAAACCCATGGCATTATACTACAAAGAGTAGTCTCCAGTACATAAAACTTCATCTTCAGCATACTCCATACACAATATATGCAGGTTCATAACCATGTTCACTGGTAGGATTCTGTGCAATGATGAAACAGGTTTGATATCACCATTATATGTGTGATATTAAATGTAATGTTTGTTTAGAATATCCATACATACTGCAGACATACTGCAGACTGAGAACTGGTAGATGTTGTACTTAGTGGGAGTTGGAAGCAGAGTGCAAGTCACCAATGTTCAGTTAGTTGTTGTGACCTCCCAATGGGTCACAGGGATGAAGTCATCACCTGACTGTGTTCATTGTCGCACACAGAGGAGCCAGTACAAAGTACCAGTGTATCTTGTCACAAATCGAATACTGACAGAGAACATGTGAAAACATGAGCTTTCATGGTTTAACTGTTAATTATTGTTTATTGCTTTTCTAACTGCACCCCAAAATTTATAGCTACTACTGGTGATTTCCTTCCTGAGTGAGAGTCTTGATGATGATTAACTGTCATGGTTGTGTCATGCACATTGTGCTTTATTTCCAAGAATCACAGTTGGTAATAAGTCCGAAAGGATATATTGAAAATACAGTTACTGATATGATGATGCCACATTGTCTGATAGGGCACTCATTATCAAAGTGTGTGCAATGTGTAACCATAGTACCAAATGTGCTATAGAACTAGTCAGAAGTAAGATATGTCTGTATTGTTGTGGGTGGAGATGGCGATCCAGATCTACATAACTGCTGCATTTCAAATAAGTTTAAACTGGCTGTGTTGTGAATTTGACAGTTAAACTGTGAAAGTTCATGTTTTCACATGTTCTCTCTCATTAGTTGGGCACAGCATGTATTTTTAAGCAGTATTCATGATAATGGGTTTTTCAAGGAATTCTGGAGTGTTTCATTACTATACCATATTTCACAGTTTGTGAGATGCTGCAGACTAGAAGATGCGTCTTAATTTTAAGCCGTTTTTAAAAAAACAGCATTTTTATTATCAGATTGCAAAGAAATGTTCTTATCTTGTAACACTGAGCTGACCTTTGAAATCCAGGGCATTTTCATCTGAACTTTCTTCTTCACCTTCTTCTCCTTCTTCACCTTCTTCTGTTTCTTCTTCTCTTCCTCATCACTACTGTTACCCTCTTCATGTATAAGATGGTTTTTATTGCCATCAAGAGCACTTCTTCAAAGATTTAACAATAATGTCTTCTCTCACTCTAGATTATGACTGTTTTATCCACTGATATACTTGTTTGATTTTGTGTTATTTTAAAATTCTCTTCTGCATTAATACATGTTGTATTTCATCCATGATCAATTTGTTCGATTCCCATCTGATATGCACTTTCATGGCCTAGTTATCGAAAAATCAATAGGTTGCAATTGTGAAGTTACAGCAAGCTGGAGTTACAGCAAGCTCTGTATTTCCCTGTCTCAATTTCTCTTTCACAGAATTTTTCAAGCACTACTACACCGATCTAGAACAAGAAGATAACTCTTCTTCAGCATAGCTTCTTTCCTTCTCTCTGACATTCTGTTAATCCATAATTTCATACCTCCCCCATCTATCCAACCCTTTTGATGTATGTAAAAAATCTGCCTGGTAGTATTTCAATAGATTTTGTCATTGTTTTGCACTTGAAAATGATCATAGGATTAAGTTTAGTATCATCACCACAACATGAAAGGACAACAGTGTAGTGCATTTCCATGTCCACATGTTTTTATAAGAACAGTTATAGCATCTGTCATGGCAACAGTTCAGTAACTTGGCATATCAAATTTCAGAGGAGTTTCATCCATATTCGCTATTCAGCTTAATCCCACACTGGTTTTCTTTTGATGTTGAATAACAAAGTAACGGAAAGAGAATATTTTCTCTTCTTATTCTTGTGGTATTTTCTGAGATATTTTGATTTTGGTCTGCATTCTAGATCCATGATGCTTCATAAACCTGTAGCATAAGCAACTCCACTCTAAAGTCTATGAAGTTCCACTGTAGCTCTAACTTATGAGCATGTATTTCAGTCATTTGTGAATTAATTCCAGTACCATGCTGATGGAGTCCTTGAATCCATTTCAATATGTCATCTTCTAGTTTTGACCATTTTGCATTCAGTCCTCTACTTGCATATTTATCCCTCTCCATTTTTTTTACTTCTTTACTAGCCTGTCAGTCTTGCATGGTTTCTTCTTTTGGTGGAGGGTCAAAATGCTGCTCGCCTACTCTGTTTCTATAGTCTTCTGCATATGCTATTACTTTCAATATATAGCACATACCACATAAATACCTTTCATTATTTTCTATTAAATTTAGCTGCTAACAAAACTATTGTTGCATTACCAATAACATAAATCACTTTTGATTCAAGTTCACTGGCACAGTAGACAGCAATGACAAATCATAGGCTAGACAATGGTCTGGGTTTGTGATGGCGGGGTGGGAGGAAGAAAGTGTTAGCAAGCTTGTGAATCCTCACAACTCATGTTTATTCCATCGGTGCACTGCTGCTGCCAGTTGAATCCAATATTGCCAAATATAGGTAGGTTTTCTGTGGCATGGAATATATGGCCATTTTTAAAGCTGGTGGGAATATTAAATCAAAGACTGGACATTTTTATATTTATTTTGAGTATAAGACACATTTGAATTTTAGAGCCAATTTTTTGAAGAAAAAAGTGCTTCTTAGAGCTCATAAAATACAATATGTCATTCCTGGGCCATACCACAATTTCTAAAAGCAAGCTTCAGGTGTGGTAATTAAGATTTCCTGATGTATCCATTTCCTTCATGTCATACTTTATCTTATTACCAAGTATGTAATGATGTAAATCAAATATATATCCATTATTTCAAGATATTCTTAGGCTGATGCAACTTATTGCTTCTAATGTCAGTCAAGATTACACATGGCATTACTACATAAAATTAGTCTCCAAGACATATTCAGTATATCCCAAACATAATATAGGCAATTTCATTACCATGTGCACAGGATTCAATGCAATGGTGAAACACCAGTATTTGCAACATAACCTAGGTCTAAAAGCATACATTTTCCCTTTTCGTTCCACTGTCTACCCAATTGTTTCAAACCGTAAATGGCCTTAGTTAATTTATAGACTTTATCTTCACTTCCTTTTAAAACAAAACCATCTGGGTGCTTCATGAGAATTGTTTCCTCCAAGTCCCCATAGAGAAAAGCAGTCTTATCAAAATGATAGATCTTAATATCAAGATTTACAGCTAAACTAGAGCTGCGAGAGTACTATCTCTCACGACAGGTGAAAAAGTCTCACAATAATCAATACCAAATTTTTGTGTAAACCCTTTAGCAACAAATCTAGCATGGTGGAGTACAGTACCATCCACGTTCCTTTCCAGTTTAAATGGAAATGAGCATTTGGCTTCATTGGCTGGGAGGCCCCTTACGGGACAGGTCCGGCAGCCTTGGTGCAGGTCTTATTACATTCAGAGCCACATTGGGCGACCTGCATGTCGGATGGGATGAAATGATGAGTAGGACAACACAAAACCCAGTCCCTGAGTGGAGAAAATCCCCGACCCTGCCAGGAATCGAACCTGGGCCCCTTTGGATGGCAGTCTGTGATGCTGACCATTCTGCTATTGGGGCAGACTTGAGTTTAAATACTCACTTGTTACCAACAATACTTTTATCACTGTTTGGTGGATCCACAAGTTCCCAAACACCATTGTTCTAGAAACACTTAATTTCCTCTTTCATGGCCTTTATCCAGTCTTCTTTGTCACTCCTCGACATGGAATCCACCAAGTTCACAGGATATTCTCCCAAACTAGAAAAATCACTTACCAAATAGGTGACATAGTCTGGGTACTCCTTGTGTTTGGGTACACGGGCTGCCCTTCTGGCTGGTTGGTGCTCTTCATCCTCTTCTGAAGCATCAGTGTCCATCAGCTGCATCTCAGTCTCTTTTGTGTCTGCCGCAGAGCATCTGAGACGCAGTGTGGGTCTTGATCTCTGTCACTTCCAGCACTGCTGACTTCTTCTTCTTCCTCTGTCTCTCCCCATTCAGTATACTATTTATTTGACCAGAACAGACAGTAATCATCATTATTAACAGCTGGTGTCCTGGTATTGTCGGTCATGCACTCATTCTCCAGAAAAACAACACTCCTGCCTTTCACTATTTTCTTGAATTCTGTAGATCAATTAGTCTGTAACTTTTGGTCATTTCATCATAACCTACAAAAACAAGTTCTTTAGCTTTGCCATCCCACTTTCTTCTCTTTTGATCTGGTATATGGAGAAGAGCTTGGCAACCAAACACCTTTGAATGGTTCAAGTGAGATACTTTTCCAGTCCATAATTCCTATGGAGTCTTACCATTAAGTGCTCTGTGTGGAACACGGTTCTTTATGTAAACAGCTGTATTGCATGCCTCTGCCTGATACTGCTTAGGCAGAGCAGATTCAAATAGCATGCACAATGCCATCTCACAAATTGAGGAGGAGGAGGAGGAGGAGGATATTAGTGTTTAAAGTCCAATCGACAACGAGGTCATTAGAGACGGAGCGCAAGCTCGGGTGAGGGAAGGATGGGGAAGGAAATTGGCCGTGCCCTTTCAAAGGAACCATCCCGGCATTTGCCTGAAGCGATTTTAGGGAAATCACGGAAAACCTAAATCAGGATGGCTGGAGACGGGATTGAACCGTCGTCCTCCCGAATGCGAGTCCAGTGTGCTAACCACTGCGCCACCTCGCTCGGTTCACAAATTGATCTGTTGGTCCTCTCCACAACCCCATTCGGTTCTGGACTGTAGGGCACACTAATCTGATGCTCTATTCCATTCTCTCTAAGGAGTAAATCAAAATTTGAGTTCACAAATTTACTGATATTGTCAGATCTAATTGATTTTATCTTTGCACCAATTCTATTTTCTACCCAAATTTTAAACTCACAGAAAATTTCGAATGTTGGATGTTTACTCTTGAGAAAGTGACAGAATGTCCTTCTAGGAATAATTATCCACTAGTACATACATGTACTTAGCCATACCATGTGACATTTGCTCCATGGGGCCACATAAATCCATATGCACAAGGCCGAGCAACTCAGATGCATGTTGCCATCCAGTCTTAAGAAATGGGAATTTCAACATCTTACCAAGTACACATGATTTGCACTTGTCAAGAGTTTCAGAGTCACAACACTCCAACTTTATGCCACCACTCTGTAAACATAGCTTAAGTCCAGTGTCAACTCTAAAATGACCAAGTCTACGGTACCATAAGTCTTCCAGATTACTAAAATTTTTACAGACAGAGCATGCTCATCTGACAACACAGGTTCAACATTTTTTAGTTTATAAATGCCATTTGACTCTGATCCACAACAAAGTATCTCACCGCCTTTGAGCATTTTACATTCATCTTTGTCAAGAACAACATTTATGCCTTTCCTGACTAAAGCAGAAGCTGACAAAAATTAGTCGCTAAGCCAGGGACAAGAATAACATTCTTTAATGAGGATATATCTGGTGCATTGACAATAACATAACCTTTCCCTTCACTCACTAATTCAACATTATCAGCACACTTTACAATTTTTTGTTTGTTATTTCCTGTTTCAAAATATTTAAGCCTATTCCTTTCTTGATGTCATGTGTGATGATGCTCTGGAATCAATTATCCACTCATTCTGGTAGAAATCTGACATACCAAGTGCACAAAACAATAACTTTTCTGTTCCCTTTCATTCTTTCTTTGACAATTCGTGCTTCTGAGGACATTTGTACTTGAAGTGACCATACTTCCAGCAACTGAAACATTTCACTTTCTTCTTTTCTTGTTGTCTTTTGAGAAGCCCTGTTGTGATTTCTTATAATACTTTGTAAATAAGGAACTATAACTGTCATCTTTGTCCACACTACCATTCAGCAACTTTGCTTTGATACTTTCTAGTGTGAAATTTTCGACCGTTGTACTGGACTCTATACCAATCCGGTATGGTAAACAAAATTTTGGTAACCCTCTAAGCATAATCAGTGCAATTAGCCCATCATCCACTGGTTTCCTCATGCTGTGCAGTTTGTTTGCTACATCCAAAATGTGAGTAACGTAATTTTGAATATTTCCTTTGCATTTTGATAATGTAGTATTCAGCAGGACAACCCAGAGTTTCATCCATCTGGATTTACACTTACCAGCAAGCAGGTTTTCCAAAGTGTAATAAGCTTCCTTTGCTTTTATTGTGTTTTCCACATGTGCATACAGAGATTTATACACATGCAAAAGAATAAGTGTCAAAGCATCTATATCCTCTGCATTTGTAGCAGTACTTGCACCTACGGTATAATTCATAATTTCTCACGCATTAGAATGAGTTTCATTCTGAACTTACACGTGTTATAATTATCCTTGTTTCTCAGTTCGTCTACCACAGGAGTAGTGATTTTTGTCAAACTTACATTTGAAGCCATTTCCATACACTTGAATTAAAAGCACTAGAATATGTGACTCATTTGTTCTGAACAACGAGAGTTCAAATGCTGATAAAGTTGACAAAACACAAATCAAAACAAGTATCACACACAATGCGGCACGTAACCTAACACATTTCTTCAGCTATTTATCTTCCTACCCACACAACAAATCCGGTTCACTGCACAGATTTACCATTCTCAGCACACAACCTGTAAGCGGAGCAAGGTTAGGCATTGAAAAATATAAGTAACAGATTGTTCATAATATTAATATTTTGATAACAACACATTATATGTAGCACACTTAAGAGAGTAAACATCAAGAGCAAATACAGTCAACTTGTCATACTTGATGTATATAAACAAATGAACCAAGGAGTCAAATTACCAACATAACATAACAATTTTGGATGCTGATAAGTCTCTTCTAGTATGTGACAGACCTGTAGGGGGAGCTGGGTGTTTCAGAGTAGGCAATGAAGTTGACCTGGCTTCATTTCGTATTAATTGTTCTTGTAGTGCCACATCAAAAATTGGGTGTTGGTTATCAGAGTTCATCGGTAGGCTGGCTATGCACTCTTAAATTACTTTGCACACGTTGTTTTCTTAAATCATTTAGATACATCCCATGATTTGTAAAGAGAAATCTTTTAAGGTTGTGAAGTCTTAGAAATGAGGCATTTGTGTAGAGTTTAGCGACTGTTTCAAGTTCCCAGTTAGTTTGCTCTATCATTATGTTTGTCCAGGAGTAAGGTAATGTCTGGGAGGGTTGCCGACTAACATAATGTTTGTATCAGCTAAGAGTTTTAGCACCTCATTTGTTGAGTTTATCACTTGTACTTCATGAGGATGGTTAATATAATTAGTTCCTCGTATTATCATTAGCCGGCCATTTTTCGTCAAATTCTGGGCTAACAGTCTCTTAGGATTTCACCGAGTGTGGCACCCGGTTTAACCCATCCTGTGGCTTTTATGTCATGTCTTCATAATTTAGCAGCAAGTTTTTGACTGTGGCTATGTGTGAGAATAAGATTATTTTGGTTTATCTTATGTGGAACTTGATAAACAAAAATGTTGATGCTTGGCTCCTCCTTCTCCCCCTCCCCCTTTTGATATTCTGACAAATGTGTGAATGTAAAGGAAGAAAGGTGATCAAATATTACATATGAATTATATTTAGATGTGCCTGTAAGAAATAAATTAAATAATTTCTCAAGATGAGTCTTATCCTGTATGAGATTTACATGATAATTTATTATAAATAAATTTCTTTTAAAAAATGAAGTATCTTTTCAAAGGAACTAACACAGTAAGATAGGTACATTAAGTTTCTTGGTAACTTATCAAATATTTTTAATAATAACTGTGCAAAATGTTACAAAATGGTTTCCCACAAGAAATTATTGCTTAAATGATTTTTGGGAGTTATGCACAGAGGGTTTCATAACTGAACCAAATTAAATACTGAAAGTTGGCAAGCACCTGATACACTGTCTGAGGAGATATTGCAAAATGCTGTCCTTACTGAGCAATTTTCTGACACATCACAGAAAAAAATTCATGTTTGACAGTGCTGGAATTGTTACATAGTTTGAGTTAGATCTTGTAACATTCTCATTTCCACTTAATGCATTGCTGTAAATTAAAAACACAATTAAACTAGGAGAAATCAAAGTGGTGATGGGATTGACCCAGTCTGTCATTATGTCAACAGAAAGTTTCCTAAATTCTTGAGCAAGGAGGCTCATGTGTACCATTTCCCCTTCATGGAAAATTGGTCATGTGAAATTAGATTCCCATTTTTGTATTAATCAGTCTGTATCTCCACTACGTGCAAGGCCGTTGCTTTAAGAAGTGTTACAAAACTGTTGTTAACTTGACTGCATTGAAGGCTGCAATGTTTGTAGTTTTTCTAGTAACCCACTCATATATACTCCTTGTTGCTGACTGTCTTGTACCTTCAGCAGCACCTTTTGCAAAGCTGAAAGAGCTCTTCATCATTTTCCCCTGGTTGCACCAGTTCTTCAGAAATGGAGGAATACGTGACTTCTTTTCCAATGAAGTGTGACATCTTCAAGGCAGTTTGCTCTATTTACATAAATTATACTTTTGCTTTTCTGAATTAATAACTCTGGTTACATATTTGTTTTCTTGATTTACCCCACAGATGATATTAAAACAGGAAGTAACATTTTGTGATCGCTTTAGCTGCACATTTATTCAGATTACCAGTTTCAGTAAAACCATGTTTCCATCTTCAGATCTTGTGCACTACACTTCAGACCATCTTGTTCATGTGTACAAAAACTTATGTCACATTATAAACAGTCATTCCAAGACCATGCATGTTATAGTGTATCAGCATGTCAAAGATAGAACAATAACTGTATTAACTGTTTTACCTTTGACATGTTGATGTACTGTGTCATGCATGTTCTTGGAATGTCTGTTTATTATGTGACACAAGTTATTGTACACATGGAGGAGATGCTATGAAGAATAGTCCATAAGATCCAAAGACAGCTACATAGTTCTGTCAAAACTGGTAATCTGAATAAATACTCTACTAAGGTGATCATGGTGTTTTGAAGTTTGTTACTTCTGTTTTCATACAAATCTAGAATGCACCCAGAGCACCCAGAGTGGAATAATGTGAAGCATTTAGCATAGTTATTATATGTAGTTTTGTTCAATGAGAGATTTCAATAAATTGAGGATACATTTTTATCGAAGTATCGTTCTTAGCCTCCAGCCATTCTGCACAGATAAAATAACCTTTGTATTGTCTTCTTCATATCCCACATCTTACAAAGATATATGAAGCAGTGGTCACAAATAATTGCTGTAGCTTAAAACACAAGTTTACTTATTACAACAAGAGATACTTTCCATAAACCTTACCCAGATGTCAGTACTTAATCTAGATGGGTTCTGGGACTCAGTGGAACAACATAATGATGCCCTCTAGAGGCTAGATGTACTGAGTGAGATGATGTTAAAAATGTGGCCCTTATTGGGTGACAACTTGTCATAACACTAAATTACAGTTAGTAGAGGTGGGAGTGTTTTATTTTGTGTTGAATACATAATGTTGGTATCACAAGTGTCCTGGTTTATCAGTGGTAAAATGAGAAACTATAGATACAGTCAGGACTGGATCAATACCCAGTCAGTCCTAGAATTTTAAAATGTAAGTTATTGCTCATCTCTGGCAATGTTTGAAAATGTAAAAAATGCTGTGCGGAATCACAGTTCCCAATGTACATTAACATACAAATCTAGAATGCACCCAGAGCACCCACAGTGGAATAATGTGAAGCATTTAGCATAGTTATTATATGTAGTTTTGTTCAATGAGAGGTTTCAATAAATTGAGGATACATTTTTATCGAAGTCTCGTTCTTAGCCTCCAGCCATTCTGCACAGATAAAATAACCTTTGCATTGTCTTCTTCATATGTAAGTCGGTGGGTAAGTCGGTTCAAATCTCAGAGGAAGAAAATGCCATCCCATCTCCTATAGGACCATCCCTGGTAAAGCATTTTGATGTTCAAACAAACCTTAAGGTTGATAACAGCCTTACTATGTTAACACATATTTTTGCTTAGCAGACTAGTTTCAAAACAAAAGTTCACTGGGAGAAATCAGTACAAAAATGGTCTTGTTCTGATATGTCATTGTGTACACAGAAAGTTTTCTAAATCAAACTAGAAGGATGACTGATAGCTGGAGATGCAGGCTGTACTACTTGGAAGTATATTTCAAACTACACATAACAATTTACCACCACCACTGGTGATCCCATGCCAAAAATGCTGATTCCAATTGCAATTTAAATTGTGATTTGTAGTGGTGTTTCCACTACACTGAGTGACTCTATGATCTACCCACCCTACAATATGTTGTGAAGTGTTTTATATTTTTGGTTTGATGTCGCCTTCAGTACTCACTAATCTGCAAAATATCCATATACCAGAATATGTATTCCTATAATCAGTTTTCATTCTGCAGAGTTGTATAACTAATTCTCTCAGTTTGTGTGTAGTAGCTGTACTTTGTGATACTTGGTAAAGTTTTGAAAGGCAAACTTCATGACTGATAATGATAATCTTTTTGAATACATACGTATTCTTCTTGTCTGCCTTGTTTTGAATACCCAATACTTATTATTTGCCAGGCACTATATTTTTAAATTTAAGGTAATTAATGACTTTGGACATATCTTGATAATAACAATGCTCATAAAACTATTGTAATTACAACAAAAAGAGTAAATGATCACAGCAGCATCTATGGGCATATACAGTCCTCAGATACTTTGTTTCAGAGATGTTCATTGATGGCTGCAGAAAACTGATGCTGACTCAATTTCCCCTGGTGACAGGCGATATTAAAGTTCTTATTTTCAACCATGTAGATTAAAGAGTGCAACTATCCATTAGTCTCCTTGGTAGAAAAATGTGACAGAGTGAAAATGACCTGTCACTTGTGATACAGTTGATGAAATGAATGACTTAATTATTAATGAACTCTATAAACAACAATACTAATTCCTTGCTTCCTCCACTGACTTCCTTATCTCCAAAATCAATATATGCGCAAAAATAAAATTACAAAATGGCATACACATTTGCAGAAATATATGTATTATGAATCATATGCAAAATACTTCAGTTTTCAAGATAAAAGTCATCAGGTGCAGAAAGAACACTTGACAAGAATAATTGAACAGTTACAGCAGATACATATTAGACAGGAAAATAATTTGCATATTCAGTTAAACAGAAGTTTTATGTGAACAGCTGTTTTTATGCCACTTGCAAATGACAATGTTACAGTGAATAATTAAACAGAAGTAGAACCAGTAAATTAGAATAACATATCTTTAGTCAACAGCTTTCAAAAAGCAGCTGCACAATTCTTAAATATGTCTTTGTCATGATTTTGACAAACCAATGAAGCTAAAGGAAGAAAGAAGATTTAGTATTACATGCACGCTTTTATGTATACATTGTTGTAACAAATAAATTTGACAATTTTTTAAAATGATTATTATTCTGTCTGAGCTTACATAGTAAATTATCATATAATAAATCCCTTAAAACTTAAAATAAGTATTTTTTCAAAGGAACTACATACAAAAAGAACACTATATTAATTTTTTTGGTAATCTGTCAAATATTGCATAATAATAAAGGGTGAACAATAAAAGAAAAAGGTTTCTCATTAGACATTATTCCTATATGAAAGTTCAAAGTTTGGCACTGAGTGTTTCTAAAACTAAAGCAAATGAAATACTGAAGGTTGGATAGGACTGGATATACTGTCTGAGGAGATGTTACAAAATTTTGCGCTTGTTGGATAACTCTCTACCTCATCACAGGGAATGAATTAACATTTCATAATGTAGAAAATATCATATAATTTGGGTTAGTTCTAGTAGCATTCTTGTTTGTGTTTAATAAATGACTGTAATTTAAAAATAGATGTCCACTGGGAGACATTTAAGCCATGATTGTACAGTTTTCTTGTATCATTACATGTTTTCTAAATTTAACAAAGAGACAAACTGGTAGTTGAATGGGCTGGGTGTACTACTTCTCAAACTGGCTCTAACATTTTAGGTCCATTAGTGGTCGTCTGATACCAAGATGAGATAACCTAATGGGTAGTTAACTGTGATGATTGTGAGACCCTCTTTCTGGTGGCACATACAGCAGACCCAGGTATACATTTCATATTTGTTTCAGAATCATGCTTCACAGTGTGGGTATAAGGAGTGATTTATACTGTAATGGCTGGTGTCATGAAGTCACCATTGAATGACAGGCCCGGACTATAATTTACGTAATAAAGTATAATATTAAACAATGGACAGTTCAGGATGGAGCAACAACAATGTGGAAAGGAGAGAATGCTATTCATCACATAGAGGAGGCATTGAGTCTGAAACAGGCACAAAGACAGCACTAGGTATATTAAGTTTATGGACTAAAATCCATCATCAGACCTACAAAACTCATACACCTTGGCTAAAGCACAACTCACACTCACATGGCCCCTGTCATCATGGCAGTAAGGCCCAGCTGTGACTGCATCTGAGGTGAGCAGCAATCTTTACAGGGGTGGGTTGTGGTGTACAGAAGAGCTGTGGTATAGGAAGGTGGTAAGGGGAGGGAGAGCAGGATAGGGGTGGGGCAAGATGCTAGTGCTGCCTGTGGGAGAATGCAGGGATGTAGTGGGGACAGGATTGCACTGCTAGGTGTAGTATCATGTATCTGTAACAGTGGTGGGGGAGGGGGGGGTACAGAAGGGGATAGATGGCATGTGTAGTACTGTAGTGGGAATGGGAAATGAAGGAGATACGGGAGGATAAGTTCCCATGTATGCAGTTCAGAAAAGATGTTGTAGGTGGAAAAAATCCAGATGGCACAGGTTGTGAAGCAGTCATTACGTTCAGACACATTGTGTTGACAACATGCTCTGCATCTTTGTGGTCCAGCTGCCTCTTGGCCACAGTTTGGCAGTGGCCATTCATGTGAACAGATACCTTGTTAACTGCCTTGCCCATGTAGAATGCACCACAGTGGTTGCAGATGAGCTGGTGGATCACATGGCTGCTTTCGCAGGTGGCCATGCCTTTGATGGGTTAGGGGATATCTGTAACAGAAGTGGAGTAGGTGGTAGTAGGAGCCTGTATGGAACTTGTCTTGCACCTATGTCTGTTGCAGGAATATGAGGCAAGGGCTTTGGAGCAGGGGTGTAGTAGAGTCTGACAAGGATATTGTGTAGGTTGGGTGGGTCATGGATATCACAGTGGGAGGGATGGGGAGGTAGCGGGGAGGACATTTACCAACTCAGGCCATAGTGAGAGATAGCCAGAACATTAACAGAAAATGTGATTCACTTTCTACTATCCTGGATGTTACCCCCCCAGGAGTGCGGAGCTCTGGGGGCAGGACGTAGGTGTCTTCGTGTAGTGGCGTTGTGGGATGCTCGCTGGTTGATAACAGTGTGTGCTAAAAGTCCATACTGTCTGTGCAGGGTGGATTAGCGCTCATATAGTCCGCCATCCAGTGGGGGAGGGGGGAGGGGGGGGGGCAGACTGGCCAACCTGCACGTGTGATTTGGTCTGGCACAGAAGATGTCGTCGTTGCAGTACCGGCGGAGAGGGCGTTGTGAATCTTGAGCATCTCGTCGGTGCTGAACGTTGCAGCTATGGCAGCCATATCCACCCCATTTGGGATAGGGACTGTGCGCAGGATGGTGATATGTGACGTGTGTGGACCCACGTGAAGTGTCACCTATGCAGAGGACGAAGATGGATCCCTCGTGGAGCTGCAAGGAAAGCTCATCGTGTGGGCACTCAGAGGCATTGATTGAAATGCAAATTTCGTCGACAGTGGATGTTGGGGTCACTAGGGGGAGTGGGGGAGAAAAGTGATTTAGTTCAGGAGAAACGCTGGAACACTCTGTGGGGGTATTGGGTGCCAACACTTGGGACGGGGTAATGTCACACGCAACATGTGTTTGAGCCTGAGGTTGTGGATTGTCACACACAGTGCCTGTGTGAAACGAGGGCAGAGTATCGTCACACGCAACCACTGAGTTGCCCACAGGTGTAGGCTCGGTGGACATACGATCATGGTGGGGCGCAGGGGAGTGGACAGTCTGTGTGAGATTGGGGTTGTCACCTGATGGAAGAACACTCGACTCGGGGGTGTGTGTTACAGATTCCTCGGTCATCCAGGCTGGTTTCATGAGTTGGAGGGAAACTGTCTGCTGGCGGCCACTGATGAGAATGTCCATAGTATTGTCCATGCAAGCCACTACTCAATGCGGGCCAGAGTAAGGTGGCTGTAATGCCGGTTTGACTGTGTCATCCCGTAACATAACGAACTCGCAAGAGTCCAGTGCCGAATGCAGGAACACCCGAGGATGGGTATGTGGTCGTGGAGGAGGCATGCGGATCATGGCTATGTGTGTCTGGACATGCTCAACTAGCATGGGGACGTCAGATAGGTCGGCGATTGCTTCATCATTGACAAACTCTGTGGGGAGAACAGGAGCTCTGCGAGTGAAGCCTGGAGGTCTGTCTTGTTAGGCGTGTGTATTCCTAGCATAACCCAGGGAATGGCTTCGCACCACTCACCACCGTGGCACATGAGTGCCACTTTAAGAGTCTTGTGCCACCGCTCAACCAGTCCATTGCTCTGGGGGTGGTAAGCCGTAGTGCGGAATCTATCCACCCCACAGAGGATGCAGAGTTTGTGAAACAGCAGAGATTCAAACTGTCTTCCCTGGTCGGTGGTGATGGATGTAGGGCAGCCATGTCGAGCTATCCAGGAGGATACAAATGTGCGTGCTGCGGAATCTGCTGTGATGTCCTGCAGGGGTATTGCTTCCACCCAACGTGTAATGCGGTCAATGACGGACAAGATATACCTGAAACTGTCAGACACGGGTAACGATCCTACGAGGTCCACATGTACATGTCGGAAGCGGCCTTTCGGGATGTTGAATTTACCTAGCCTGGGTTGTGTGTGCCTGCCGACTTTGCTGTGCTGGCACTGTAAACAAGTACGAGCCCAAGTACGACAATCCCTCTTCACACCTGGCCACACAAAGCATTCTGTAACCAGGTGCGTAGTAGCCTTAACACCAGGATGTGCCAGATTATGTAAAGTAGTGAACACTTGGCGATGCAGCGCAGAGGGAACAATAGGCCGGATGGTGCCCATGGATGTATCACACCACAGTGGCCTGGCTGAGCCTGGTAGGTTGCACGAAACGACCTGAAGGGAAGTATTTGGGTCCTGTCGGAGGTTGTGCAATTCGGTGTCACTGTCCTGTAAGTGGGCCCATTCATTGAAATTAATGGGGGTCAAAATTGCACTGATACATAATAGGTAGTCAGCCACCACATTTTCTGAACCCCGAATGTAATGGGTGTCTGTTGTGAATTGGTAAATTAAGTCCATTTGCCGAAACCTACGTGGGGTAAGGTCAGCAACGGGGTTACGGATAGCCTCTACAGGCAATGGTCTGTGAAAATTGTTATATTCCTTCCTTCGATGTCTGTGCAGAAAGATTTTACAGCTTCTTAAACTGCAAGCAATTCTTTGTGAAATGCTGACCATTTACGTTGAGCTGTAGATAGATTTTTGGAAAAAGACCGGAGTGGTTGTGTCGTGTCATTGACATGCTGTTGGAGGACTGCACCGATTGCAAAATCACTTGCATCCGCTGTAATAGAGATGCAGGCATCTGGCAAAGGGTGGGCGAGAGTGACACCACGTGCTAACACTGATTTAAGGACTTCAAGAGCTCTCACCATGTTCTCAGACCACTGTACTTGGCGACTGCCAGAGGTTTGTTTCCTGGCCAATGCATCAGTCAAAGGGGCTTCAATTGCTGCCGCCATCGGCAGGTTACGACGGTAGAAATTGACAGTTCCTAAAAATTGGCATAATTCGCGAAACGATACGGGGAGAGGTAGATCGTGAATGCAGTCAACCCGCTCCTGCGGGTGGGGCATATACCATCCGAGGACATGGTGTACCCCAGAAAAGTGACAGCGGTGCAGCGGACTTGTGACTTGTCATTATTGACCTCGACTCTGTTACGTGTCAATAAGTCCTGTATCGTGGCCAGGTGGATTTCATGTTTCCCGTTGGAGGGGGAGAAAATAAATATGTCGTCAAGGTATGCGTAGCAATATGTGCAGTTAAACAGAAGTGAGTCTATAAAACGCCGCCAAGTTTGGGCCGCGTTTTTGAGACCATAAGGCATGTAACAAAATTCGTACAGGCCAAAAGGTGTGATCACTGCTGTCTTTGGTATGTCACTCTGTTCCATTGGTAACTGTAAATATGCCTTATGGCAGTCCAAGACACTGAAGATGCGTGCTCCGCTAAGTACTCGCGCAAAGTCTTGTATGTGAGGTATAGGATAATTGTATAATACCGCCCGCGCGTTGAGGCGACGATAGTCACCACAGAGGTGCACTGTGCTGTCCATTTTGGTGACTAAATGTATGGGTGAAGACCAGTTACTGTCCGATGGGCGAACAATACCTGCCCACAGAAGTTCCCCCACTATGGCTTTAGCAAAGTGTAGTTTATGTGGTGGCAATCAGCGTGCTTTATGATGCACTGGTGGCCATCTGTCATGACAATTTTGTGTGTCGTACCATTCATGATAGCGTTCAGCTTGGCTGGCGAACTCGTTTGGAGGCTGTTGAGAATGGGAATCGGTAGCACACAAGCGTCACTAACCTGATGTGCCGAGGAAGCTGTCTGCGTCGGTGGCAACAAAGTTCCGTGAGGTGCATCTCCGGTGTCAAATGGTGGTTTTGTTGACAGGCATTGTACGAGGCATCGTGCGACGGTATAGCATGGTTCAGTGTGGCGTTGTGAGCACGGAGATTGTCAACTGCAGGGCGTTAGGGCTGGAGCTGGGCCATGGAAGTTGTGAGGCTGTCCACCAGTGAAGAGCACTCGATGGGAGCTGTGTCGAAGTTGTCGGTAAGCTGAGGGGGAGGGGGGGGGCCGAAGAGGCGACTGAACATGGAATATGAGTGGACGAGGCGTGGTGCAATAATGAGGCCGACTGAAGATCTGGAGACAGTCCGAAGTGGAAAAGGAAGTCAGTGCCTAATAATGGATCTTCGACGTCAGCCACATAGAAGGACCAAGTCAACTGTTTCCCCCTATGAGTTCAATAGATAACTTGGTCAAGCCATCGACACGAAGTGGCGACCTATTTGCTGCTTCAAGGGACAGTTTGGTTGGTGTCGTGACCTTTTCAGAAAATGTGGGAGGTATGACACTAATGTCTGCACTGGTATTGACGAGAAAATACTGGCGTGAACCTAAATCTAAGGTGTACAGACGTCCTTGTGAGGTAGGGGATCTCACAGAATGCAACATCTGTGGGTGCCCCTGCATGTATCCGTGGGCCATGGCACGTACTTATGTTCTTAATCTATTCACTGCTCTCCATGCACTACACTGCTGATGCTGCCCTTGTGTGGTTCCCTCCTTGGGGTGCAGGTTTGTACTTTGCAGAGAGTCCAACTGTAAAGATAGGCAGCCAGTCTCAGGTCAGCCTTCTAGTGGTAGTGTCCGTTGGATAAAGCTCTTCCTTGACTTGAGACAAGCTGGAGCTGCTCGGTGGTTATACATAAAGTTCCATGGATCAATTTTCTACTTTTTCCTCTCTCTTAGAATGGCTATTTTTTGTCTGGTATTTGCATGTTCACACTACTTAACAGTGATGTTGCTACTGGCTGACTACATCACTTCCAGGATTCAGAAAATCTGCTGTCATTGACTGGCAGCATCGTGTAACATGGACTATGATTGGCTAACAAAAGCACATCACATTCTTGATTTCAATGGCTTGGAATTTACTGTGCTATGATTAGTGGAATCAGTGTTTGTACTTCCATTACACGAAACTATGCAGTGTAAATGTTGCTGTGCATGAAAGATCTTTCCAAAACATGTTGATTTTTGCTGCTTTTCATTTCCTAAAGTGCCAGAAAATTCTACTCCAGTGTATAAAACCCTTACCATTCAAATTATTGATAAGTTATACATTCAAAGTGAAAGTATATTGCCACTTAATACTGAAACAATGTATTTTCACCCAGAGTATAGTGTATTTACACCAAGGAAAAGTGAATTTCTGCCTGGGAAAAAGTACATTTTTAATTAGGATGTCCAGGAAAAATTCAGAAATTTTTTCCTTGCTGTTGTATGCATTAAAGTAAATCAAGGTAAAACTTATGAATCAAACATCAAAAACTGATTACTGGAATTTCTTGAAACATTGAACTTATTCAGCACAGCAATAATGATTGAAGTAAATAATTATGTATGACTCAAAGAACACTTTGCTGATGACATAAGATCGCTGCTGTCATCTGTGTTGGATTCTTGATCATCCCATCTTCACAACTTCATTGATGGCCTTCTCCATTACCCCATCTTGCATGTGGTACACTTGCCCCAGCTGTTGTACTTTCCACCAGTAGTCTTCCCAGTCCATCACAGTAACAGAGAGGAAGTCAGAATCAGCAAGCTTATGCAGTCTTTCCTTTGACATGTAACGTATGACATGGAGTTCCTAGAAATTGTACTTGATTTTAGCTGTTGCCACTACATAGTTCTGATCACATTTGCATGACATTAAACTTGTTTTTTGTGTCCTCTGCTGTTATCAGTTTTATCCATAAAATATCCTCCTTGGCCAGTTTGTTACCCTTAGTACAGGCCGTCCCCCTACACAGAATCATTGCAGTCTTTCTCCTTGTTACTCACACATTCTGACATTATATTTAATAGGTGTTCTGTAGACTTGTCTGCTGTGTTTTTCTTTGTTATCTATTGCAATTACTGAATTTAGTGGCATTGTTGTAACTGCTGCAGTAGAATGTGGTAAATAGAAACAGCTATCAGCTTTAAAAGAAAAACAACTATAATTTTAAAAAGGAAACATGAGCATCATAATTATGTGTGGATATAGGCCTTGTACCTAACCTGAAATTTATAGTAAGTTTTGGAACCTACCTTAGGATTTTATAACATAAAAAATAAAAATTGTGGTGATTCTGTTCACTCTGCAGAGAGGGGTGGGTAAAAATAGCAGCATTAATATTATTTTCCCCATTTATTCATCGTTTGCTAAATAGGCAAATGTTATAAACTGTTTTGAATCTAGGAGAATTAGAACCAATATTTATCTGGTCCAAAAAAAGTTTTATTGTGTACAAAAACTAAAAATATTGCATGAATTGTGTCTTTTTATTTTATTTTCCAAATAAAAATTGTTATATCTCTAATTATGTTATTATAAGATTAAATTGATGAACTTGATTTGTTTGTTAACACATTAAGTCAGTGATATCATCTTTAAAAATTATGACGTCTTTGAATTTACTAATCATACTCCCAGAAGTAACAGAAAGCTGTCAAACACTATCTCCTTGATTAAAAGAATGACTTCCCACATGTTAAAATAAATGTGTTTCATTTACCTTAATGACTGCCTACTTTTTCCATATATGTTAGCTACAGCATAACCACCAACCAACCAAGCCTGATCTGGGCATTCAGAAGATGAACTGGCATTAAATTTTTTTCTGTTTCCTCATATCTTGATTAGAGGAGTTTGCAAAGACAAGTCCTCTGATAGTGTCATCAAACTGAGTGTCACTTTCTGACATTGCTTATGACTTGTGCTTAAGCTTTTTGCTCAATGTGCATTAAGTTTGCCCCCTTCTTTTCATTTGCATTTCATCATGGTGTAATGCAGAAGTATCTAAGGCCTTGGCAGACTCTCAACATTGTTTGTGGATTGGCTGAAATCAGTTTTAGTTGATGGAAGTACTTTCAGAACTGTATTACAACTGATAGGTGATATGTCACGTTTTCTTTTAAAAACCTGCCAAGTCAGGCTCTTGTTTTACATAAACAAAAAGGTTCTTCAGCAGACCTGGAAACTTATATTTTGGAACTGTAGTTCCATTTCACCACAGTCCTTCTTTCCACTCTCTTACTATTTTCTTGTTATGTGATCATAGTTGGTGGCTTAGTTATGTGAGTCAAGGTACTTAGAAGAAATGTGGTTTTAACATTATTTTCTTGAAAAGCATTATTGATTTAAATGACAAGTGTGATGCTCCTCAACTCTCTGGAATACAACCTCATAATGAAATCATTTAGATGGCACTTAAGTGCAGAATTATTGAAATATTAAAGTGAAACCTTACCTTCACTGTACATTTGAGCAACTGTGAGGCATAATAGAAATAGTAATAATTTGCTCATTTTTATTCCATGCTGTTATACTGTATTGTGTTTAGGGATTGCAATCCAGTTTACGGTAAATATGTCCAAGTTCAGAAGCATGTAGTACAGTTTATGGATAGTATAAATTGAATACTGTACAATGGAAGCTTGCTCAAAATCTTGGATGTGTTCACTATTACTTTCAGTGCTTTTTTTCATAAAAACAAGTGCTGCAAAGAAGTTATCCCAGCTTCCAACCAACAGTTCAGTTCATAGAATAAGTTCTCAAAAATAAAAGAAATCTACTAAAAATTTAAGGCCACCCATTTTCCACAGAAAATTTATCTCATTTGGAAATAATTTTTTAATACATTACCGTAAATTATAAAACATTTGTGGCTCATCAAGTACAGTGTAAGAGGTATTCATTTTGTTTAGTTGTGGGCAACTCTTTCTAATCTACTGAGGAATTTCTCATAATAAATAACTAATATATGTAACTGCTGATAATGACATCATGTAATGTGAGTTATATGTATCATTCTACCTTTGCAGTTCTTATATAAACTAATATAATCACCCTAAGTAAATATTGTAAGTACCTTTCTTTGAAAGATAAATTGCTACAACAGACAAGGAATTAAGTTACACTTCATTTACATGTTTGTGGCTGCTATTGCATTAATTTGTAAATGAGAATGTGTTGAACATTTTGAAGTAATCCATGTCTTTGCAATTCACGTCACTGAGACTGTAATGAATTTACAGAAGATCTAAGTATATTACTACCTCTGTGAGATACACATTTATTACCATACTACATTTTCCTGAAATATTCTGCAGACTGTACTGCTGGCTGTTGTACATATAAAATACATGGAAAGACCCAGCTAAAATGAGTCAGAACTTTGAGGGTATTTTTGATCTTGAATGAATACTACTGCATATATCTTTGATTAGATGAAATACTTGGACTAACATTGTTGAAAATTAAAGAAATATGTATTTTATACATGTCTTGATAATCCTAGGGGGCGGAGTAGACGTCCGCTACAATGATGTATTATCAGCAAGACGAGCGCTAAGAGAGATGCTCGAAAAGCTCAAAAATGTACATGTGATGGTAACCAGCATTCCATACAATTTTTTTAAGAAATCTCGTGTTAACGAAGATATAAAAAAAACTAACAAATTGCTTCACAAAATAACAAAGTGCTACCCAAATTCAACATTTGTCCAGCTAGATTTCAGAAAACATCATTTCATAAACAGTGGAGATCTCCTAAATAGAGCAGGACAACTGTATGTCTGTGCTCAAATTATGAAAACAATAAATAATTTCAATGATCAACACAACTGCCTGGTATCCTCACCATAGCAGTAACTGAGAAAATGGAAATTTGCAAGGAAACGTCTAAGATGAGAGAGATACCTAACATACCGATACCAGTATCTGAAGGAGTGGTAGAATATGGGGTACCAGCAGAAATGTCAGGAACATCCAGCAGAGTTGAAGAGGAAACAATTTCTTCAGATGAGAAAGCCTACAATCCTAGTGTAAACTCATGTGCACCTGAAACCTCCAAGGATGAAGCTGTCAGCACATTCGACACACTGAATGCTTCATGCTCACTTGTAACTAGGACTGCAACCACACCAACAGCCAAGAACCATTCTACTAGATCCAGAAACTCATCAGCTGCTCTGCAGACATCTCAAAGGAAGAGCCTCAGGATAAGAAGAGCTGCTGTGTGTAGTGACTATTTTTTATGGGACCTTCGCAATTTGAAGAAGAAGAAAAGGCAGAATCTTTACAGTGTCAGCAACAAGAAAGTACAAAGGTAAATAGTGCAGCAAATCCACTACATGAAACTTTAACGTTGTATACCAAAATGTACAAGGACTAAAAAGTAAATTAGCTGAAATAGAAGTTCTATTAACTGACTATCTAAAAGGCATTAACATACTATGCATAAGTGAGCACTGGGTAAAAGAAATGCAAGCGTCTAGCATAATTATTCCAAATTTTGAAATGATTAGCAAATTCTGTAGAATCAACCATAAAGGGGGTGGGACATGTATTTATGTTAGGACAGGGGTAGAATCAAAAGAAATTAAATGTAAACTAAAATGCATAGAAAAAGATTTTGAATACAGTATATGTGAGCTAACCAAATTAAAAATTACTATTGTGTGTTTGTACCGATCACCACTGGGCAACTTTGCCATTTTTATGAAAAACCTTGAGGGACTGCTGAATGAACTTAAACATAATGTAATTGTTCTTGGTGATTTTAATGTTAACTTTAAGAATGATTGTAGTAAACAACAGCAACTGTGCAATCTGTTTTTGTGTCATAATATGATGGCAACTGTAAATGAAGTTACCAGATGCGGAAATATGTCTGAAACTATAATAGATCAGGTATTTATAAACAAGGACAAGTGTGAATATAACACTGAAGTAACTGACACTGGTTTCTTGGATCACAAGGGTATCAAATTGAGTTTAAATGTCACATCTTACAAGGACCCTGTTATCAATAACAATTACAGAGAAAGGAGATTTATAAATGATGACAGCATAAGAATTTTTAATTACATTCTGGAAAATAACAACTGGGGTAGTGAATCAAGTGGTGATGTCAACAGAAAGTTTGACTCATTTCTTGAAAGCTACAAACACTGCTTCGATGTTGCCTTTCCTATAAAAAGAGTCAAAACTAAACATAAAACCAAAACATGGGTTACACTGGGGATTAGAAAGTCATCAGACACTCTCAGAAAGTTAAATAAATCAGCCCGGAAGAATGTAGTACTGAAAGCACATGTGAAATGTTATAGAAGCCTGTACAAGAAAGTAATAATTGCAGCTAAGAAGCTTGATAATGATACCTATATTGAGAAAGGTAACAACAAAATGAAGTCAACTTGGGAGGTAATAAATAAAAATATAGGTAGACACAAAAGAAAAGATAACAGCTTTGTCATTAAAAGTGGGTGTAAAACTGTTAAGGACCCACTTCAGATTGCCAACATATTTAATGAACATTTCACAAATATAGCCATAAATTTAATTAAGACTAAATGCAATTCCAATAGGAAGGTAAAAATCCCCCTGAATGACATGACAATGTTCCTTTATCCAGTATCTGATTCAGAGGTACTAAATGCTATAAATAAGTTAAAAAATAAAATGTCATGTGGGTGTGATGGGATTCCTGACAAAGTCATTAAGCAAAGTGCAAGAAACATAGCCTCGCATCTCATTGAAATTATAAATGAATCTTTTAAGACAGGGGTGTTCCCATCAAAACTTAAAATGTCTACTATAAAGCCACTTTACAAGAATGGTGATAAATATGATGTTAGTAATGTTAGGCCTTTATCAATGTTGTCAGGTTTCTCAAAAATAATAGAAAGGATAATGTATCAGAGACTATACTAATTTCTTATTAAGAATAGAATATTGGTTAATGCGCAAAATGGTTTCCGTAAAAATAAATCAACTGAAACAGCAATCTTCAATTTTTTGCAACTTGTTCTAAATTCCATAAACAGAAAGGAATTAAATTGTGGATTGTTTTTAGACCTATGAAAAGCCTTTGATGTCATTGACCATAAGTTACTGCTTAGGAAGTTATATGCCTATGGGATACGTGGAGTTGCCCACAAATGGTTTGAATCATATCTGTGAGACAGGTATCAGAAGGTGGAGATAAGCCAGGCAGATAGGACATATTCATCAAGATTCGAGAGAGTTTTGTATGGAGTACCCCAGGGATCTGTATTAGGGCCATTACTGTTTTTAATATTTATCAATGACCTACCAAGTCATCTACCTGAAGCAGAGGCAGTACTGTTTGCTGATGATACAAGTTTGTTTGTTAAAGCAAATAGTGAAGCTGACTTACAGGAAAAAGTCACATTAGCAACAGACGAAGCAGACAGATGGTTTAATGAAAACAGGCTCATTGTGAATGCCAAAAAAACAACGTGGATCAACTTCACACATATTACAAATAAAATAAAAACTAACCTTACAGTAGAACTGGGTAAGTGTAAGATTGAACAAGCATCATACACTAAATTCTTGGGAGTATGGTTTGATGAACACTTAAGATGGGAAAAGCATGTAATATCATTGAACAAAAAATTAAGTCAAACATGTTATATACTTAGAATGCTTAAAAGCTCATGTAATATTAAAACAGTGTTATGTGTTTATTTCTCATTCACGCACAGTTTATTAAGATATGGCGTACAGTTTTGGGGGAACATCAGTCTAACAAAACACTCATTTAGACTACAAAAGAAGGCAGTCAGAATAATAAAAGGTATAGGATATAGAGACTCTTGTAGGCAAGCTTTCAAAGAATTAAAAATCATGACACTACCATCTTTATACATATATGAAAGCATATGTTTCTTAAAAGAACACAAGGAATTTTCTACATTAAACAAGGAATAGGAATGATTTCCACAGAGAAATTCATAAAACAGCTATGTATCACAAAAGTGTACTATACCAACCCAAAATCCTCTACAGTGCTCTCCCCAAAGAACTAAAAATAATACCAAAACTGTACATATTTAAAAGAGAATTAAAAAACATGTTATTAAGCAATAGTTTTTACAGTATTGAAGAGTTTGTGAATCGTTGACAATAAAAGCGCAGTTAATATTTCCCTGACATACTAAATGTGTGTAATTGCTCACATTTAAATACTTGCTGTTTCTATGAAAGTGTGAATCTTTTAATGTAAGAATGTAAATAATCTTTGATGTGAGAATCACTAACTTTTTTTTTTTGTACATTGTTATCCTACTTGTGTATTTTTATGTTAATGTTCTAAAAGTTCTATTAAAATTGTAATGTCTAAGTGACATGTAAATTCAATTACAAATTTTCATGTATACGTATTTTAAATTGTAATGTTTATTGACAAGTCCTATATCATTTCGATGATGTACTACAAGGACGCTAATAAATTGAATTGAATTGAATTGAATGTGTACAGGGATAAGTAGTTACTGATATCATAATATGAACTCTATTTAGTTATCTGTTCCTTACTTGAAATATTTACTAGTAGATATAGCTTCAACATAAATGAAGCCTTGGTATATCTCTGAAAAAATGTATGAGTAATTCCATAACTGATTGGTGTTTAATAGCTGGCTTCTTTCAAAAACCCAATATTTTTGCTCATCTAAAATTAATTAATAGGAAAAAATTGTAATAAAATCCATTAATATATTGTTTAATGATTTCCTTATTAACTTTTATTTTAAGTATTACATTACATTCTATTTACTTGTTCCTTAGTTTGAACAGATACAAAGAGATGTAGCAACAAAATTGAATGGTTGTGATGTCCTGTGTCTTTTAGAAATATTTATATTTGCATCATGGAACAAAAGAGCCATTTAACATTCTATATATTCTGTACGTAAAAAGTTGATCAGTAGTGGTTTGGTAGCCTAATTTTTAAGTTTAATTGACCATAATTAAATGGTTGAAACAAATTGAATAATCAGTCTAAATTATTTGACATCATTTGTCTGGTTCCTTTAAAAAAATTAAAAATAATGATTTTGAAATGTGGTTTACATCAGTGTAGGAGTAGCCATTGTGGAAGAAGATAGTTAAAATCATAAACCCTAAGAAAACTGGTAACTAAAAGTGAAATTAAACATACATTGTTGCACACAGCTCTGTTGTATGTGTTATCCTATTTACACTGACCAAATTTCTGAACACGTAACCATGCTCATTTTTTGCATCCCATTATCACAAAAATTCTAACATCCACAGTAGAAGCCTATGTTAATTATAAATGAAAGTGGTTACTCTTTATTTTGAGCATCATATGTTGTTAATGAACACCAAGAAGTTCATTACCAGGATCTCCCACACTAGCTGAGAGACTGTTGCATATCATGTGTTAATACTTATTGGTAGAAACATTATAAACACATCAAATTTAATAGACTGCTCATGAACAACATATTACCATGGCAACCGCATTTGTGAATAATGGCTCAGAAATACATATGCTTACATTGATGAGCAAGAGATGTAACTGTTACAGACATCCAAAACATTTCATCCATGTTCTAGTCCTGTCTGATATAATGCATGCTCTGAATGTCAGGACAAAACACTGACACTCACACCATTTTTAATATGCAGAAGAAAGCAATAAGATTGATCAAAGCAAGTACATCAGTGTTTATGATAGCTTTAAATCATTTCACTAATTTTTCTTAACATTGCAAAGAGTATTTATTCCACGTCTTAATCTTTTGTGAATATTGGACATAGATTGTAGTTTGTATGATGTGAGAGAAGGGAAGCAATTACTGTGCTGTGTGAAACTATATGCAAAATGAAGAAAGTTAGTGGTAAAAAATACACAGTCTCATTCCACATAACTTTGTACCAGTCAAAATGCTAATAAATGTTCTCTTAAAAGAACTCCCAGGTGCTAAGTCTGATTGGATGCTTAAGTACTGTAACAAAGTTCTTGAAGGCAAGACAATAATATTTTAAATGATTGTTGTTCTTGGTTAGTCATGTATAGTAATTAAGATTTGTATTCATCAATAACTATGAAGTGTAATTTCATATATTAACATTTACTTATATCTGTTGTACAAATTACGTATTGATTTGATCTATCCATTAAATATAACTTAATTACAATGAATTTAATTATCTCCTTTAGAATGACTCAGAGAACCCACTTAAAATGGAACAGAAGCATACATTACTCAATTACCATGCTATTTTCGTTCTTTATATGAAGGGGGTGGCACTACCACACATCAATTACTTGCTTATCACCTTCAGTTCACATAAATGTGCCACTTATTTTCCATTATAGTGGCATGTGGGTCAAACTGTAAATTACAGGTGTTACTCATCATTAATCACTAATGTCTTGATTACTGGTATCCTCAGAGGAGTATACATCATAAACAGTTTCATTTCCTCTTACCTCATCTTTTTCAGTGTCATTTCAGAGCACATCATCTTCACTGCCATTCTGTTATCCATAATGTTTTAAATACAATATTTCTTTAATGGTTTTATGGTCACTGGTGCTGTGATGTTTATCCAGGCAGCCAAAACCAAATGTACAATAATGTGGGATGTGGCATGCTTAATTTTTCCTGTTTGAGACATTTCACAGTTTGCTTCATAGAGCCATTGTTGGTAATGTTCTTGATAATAACCTTTGAAAGGTTTATTTATACTAATATCGAGGGGTTGATACACAGAAGTCATTGCTCCATTAATAGTAACGAGGGCACTGGCTAGGCTGTGGATCTTCTTTTTTACGTTGTCAATGAGATGACCATAAAATACAGCAAGAGAAAACATTGATGGTAGTCTGGATAGCCTGCCAGGAGAGAGTTATCATACATTTTAGAGAAAGCCAACCATTAAATTTTCAGTCAATCATGTCTTCTCTTGATTTTGAACAGTGAAATCATCGGTGTACAGCTTTTCATTTTTAGGGGTCTTGGAGCTTTCCTTCCACTTGAAGATTAAGACTGGGACAAGTTTGCACCCAGTTCCTGTTGTTATCAGTATTACAGTTAAGTACTGTTTCTCAAACCCTGTCATTTTGATAGTAACTTCTTTTGTTTCTTTCTAGTCAGTCGCATAATTACGTGGCATACCAAACAAACTGCCACCTCATCAGCATTGCTTATTTGTCTCATTGAAAACTTCCTCATCCAAAGTGTGATGATATACTGCTGAAATTCTTGAAGCGTTTTGTCGAACTCCTGTGGAAGCTTTTGGCATACAGTTCTGTTGCATTGTAGAAATAAGCCTGCCCCTTTCATAGTGCTGTCAAGTGATTTACAGCTAGCCTTAAACTGTTGCTTTGGTATGTTAAGAACTGCAAACACATCTTTTGATTTGAACCTTATGGTGTCACTAGTCACAGTTGCACCTCTTTCATTTTGTACCTTATGATGTCATTAGTCACAGGCTGCTTATTCTTTGTCCTTTCATGGACAGATTCCAAAATCTTTACTTCAGCATCAGGATGTATTCCTTTGCAAGGGCCAGAGAATTTCTTTCTGGTAGTGGTAGTCGCATATAAATGACACTAGTCTCAGCTACAATGCAGCCTCATCCTGCCTTCCTTATCATATTTTTCACCATAAAGACTTACTTTATGTTTGAAGGCAGCATCATACAACGTTGTGCTCTGATAGCCATCCATTTCCTGACTACCTAATGCAAACACACTACACAGTAATTAACCAACAGTTACGTAACAAAGTTGAAAATTACAACAATGCATTGTGACTTAAGGAACAACATGTAAATTTCAATGATGTTGCTGCTGAATGACAGACTGAGGTTCGTGCTTAAATGTAATGTGCCATTGAATCTTACGCACATCACAATTTTGGATACTGCATATGATAAAATGATGTGTGCATTAGATTCGTGTAAATTCAGCACTTATGATGATTTACTGAAGCACTAAGCACAATGGCCTAGCTACCATCGTACGTATCGACAAACATGAAATGCTACTGCTAAGTGAACACTGCTCTAAAACTGTGTTCATTAATTTATTTAATAGATTAACAGTTGTGTGTGAAATAACCGTGATACCTAAAACATATCTCTCTTTTCTTCACATATCATTTAGTCTTCATAGTGCATTTCATGACTGTTTTAATTGATGTGGTCAAAGAAAAGTCACAATCCATATAATGCATATACAGTTAAATATTCAATCTCCCATCAGCATGTCTTTTGCTCTTCTCAAATACATTTTCATTAAATACTTACTTGCTATTGTGTGATAACTGTGTGATTCTTGATCACTGTAAGTCTTTTGATGTGACTGTAACTTGGCAGATTGTGTATCAGGATCACCTGTAGCTGGAAATGATGGGAGTAAGTTGACTATAGTGACACATATGATGAGAGGGTGGTACAGTGACATCAAAATTGCCACCAGAGATAACATGTCCTCAAAAATAATGTATCATTAACAGTGTCTGAAGATCCCTGTTATAGAAACAATAATGGGAGATTTTGTCCCACAATTTGGCTATCAGGAACTGTTTGCCATCATCTTTGCTCATCATAATAGATAAACACCCATGAGAATTTCTTCAGCAACCAATATTCAATCCAGATGCTCCTGAATTGAGTGTTCATACACTAATGTGTGTCAGTAACAACATCTATGTCGGTACGAATGTAAGAAGTGAATTGCAGAATAATTTACACTTTATTTGCAAAACCATAACTATATAATAATATCATTAATGTGATTTGTGCTATGTTTGTGCACCATAGTGCTAGATATAATAATGTGTTAATTATAAACAGTAAAATGAAAAGTAAGGAAGTAGCATATTGGATTCAGCATAAATGAGTGTGTGCATTCTCCAAATACACTTTTAGCTCAGTGAAAAACCCTTATTGTTTCTCATGTTCGTGGCTTATCAGCAATAGTCCTCATGCACTACTTATTGTTTGCTTACAAACCATAAACATTTCCCCAAAGTATTTTAATACCATATTACAGTCCAATGCTATTAAATTCATTCATATTATTTACTGCATTACTGGCCGTGGGTAATTCATTTTATACATTTGCAACAAGATTTTGAATAGCTCTTGGATATTCATCTGAGTGACATCACCTAAGAGCCACAATATTTTGGCAAGCTGTCTTCTTGCCATCTTCAGGCATTCCTGACAACTGCGTGATGTTGACTGGGTGTCACCTTTATGTTGCCACTCCTCACCCTCTTGCCAGCACCATGGGATGCGGACCTAGTGAGGTGGTGGGGGAAATGGGGTATTCGGCATCAATCCAGATCCTTCTTTAGCACCACAGCTGGAGCTAGATGGGAAAACATATCTGGTAAAGTTTTTAGAGTAAATATGTGACTTTTGCTGCATTACATCAGGCAGTAGTATACAAGAGATGCTAAACATACTAACCGAAAAGCTGTTATAGTATGTTCAAAAGGTAACACTGTCAGTTGTTCTATGGTGTTAGAATTAATACACCAAGTGTTTCTGAACTTTCATGCTCATTTTCTTTTGCATTTTAAAACAGAATACTGGAGAATCAAAAGTCTCACATAATCGAACAATGTGATTGTGCTGAAAAGCAATGCTTTCAATTTTTTATGTGAAAACTGTTAAAGCTTTTCAAATAAAACAAACATTATTAACATTCCTCATCTTTATACTTCATGTCTAGATATTTATTTTTTAACATAGTCACCCTGGCAACAAACACATTTCTCCCAAATACAGACCAGTTTTTGTTGATACTTTAACTGTAGAAAGACTGACTTTGTTGACAGAACCATAACCTCACCTCCACTTGCAATATCTCATCAGAGTGATGTCCTTGAAGTTGTTCTTTAAGTTTTAGAAATAGCTGAAAGTCATATGCAGCCAAGTTGGGACTGTATGCAGGATGATCAATGACAGTGAACACAAGGTGTTGGATTGTTGGAAATGTTGCAGTGCTTGTGTGTTCTGCCTTCGTCATGTGGAAGGAGAGGGTGCTCCATGTGTGGACAAACTCTTTAAATTTGATACTTGATTACAGGATGATCTCTCTATGCACCAACATAGATATACACTGCACATGCTATAATTCAGAGCCCTCTGGCAGCATAGGGTGCTAATATACACATACAAAAAATAAAGATTTAGAGTGTTAATGATGTCTGTTTCATTTACAAACTTTAAGAATTTTCACATAAACAATTCAGATGTATTAATTTTCAGAATGCTCTCTTACAGTATTTGTGAAACATTCAGGAAGAAATGATGTGAGTTTTTGTTAAGTGTAGTCACCACACAAACAAAGCAGTTTGGGATCTATATTTCTTTCATTATTCAATTGAGGGCTTTCAAAATAGGATTAATTTATAGCAAATAACAATTTTTTGATGATATGGTGTAGTCTATTGTATTTTCTTGTAAACTCTAAGAGGTAGGAAATATCTCACTATCTTTTTTTTTTTTTATTAATGACACATTTAAAGAATCAGAATTCATCAGATGCTTTATCTTTGTTGACATAATATTGAATGTTATAATATCTAGTGAGATTAGCACACTCAGAATGCTAAACAATTTGAGTGAAAATAGATGAAAAAGGTGGATTAAACGTGGTCATATGACCCTTTTATACCCCCCACCCTCCCCCATGCCACAATTGCTGTACCAGCAGAACAGCAGAGGGGACACTTGGAAAATATTTTGCATAATTTTCTTGGTCATGTTATAGTTTTAGGTGGAGATTCTAATTTACCAGATATAGACTGGGAGACTTAAGTGATAATGAGTAGCAGGGAGAAAGAATCATTGAAAATTGTTCTAAGTGCCTTACCCAAAAATTAATTTGAGCAGGAAATCAGAGAAGTGACTCATGAAGATAACATCGTAGACTTGCTAATGATGAACAGTTCAGAATATTTTGACTCACTTATTGTAGAACACGGAATGAAAGGTCATAAGGCCATTATAACATTACTGAACATGGATGTAAATAGGAATACAAAGAAAGGCGGGAAAATCTTATTGTTTAGGAAGAGTGACAAGAGACAGATTTCAGATTACATGGCAGGTAAATTCAAGAGCATTAGGCAACTCACTTTAGACAAGTATACTGAGCAGAATTGTGAGGGATGGAAAAGACCCACCATGGTCTGACAACCTTATTAAGAAGTTGCTACAAAAGCAAAGAGAGCTTTGCTACGAATTGAAATGCAGCCAAAGCTTCACAGACGAACAAAACATTAACAAAGCCAAATTTAGCATAAGGGGGACTATGCATGAAGCATTCAATGAATATGAATGTAAAACTCTATCTACCAAGCTGACAGAAAATCCTAAGAATTTCTGGTCTTATGTTAACATCTATTAGGCGCACTACGTATGTAGTGTTGTGGACATGTTGGGAATATGGATCTCACAGGGAGCGTGCAAGGGATAAGTCCCTGCAGACGCACTATCCTCTGTGCCCGCGGTGGCTCAGATGGATAGAGCGTCTGCCATGTAAGCAGGAGATCCCGGGTTCGAGTCCCGGTCGGAGCACACATTTTCAACATGTCCCCAATGAAGTGTATCAACGCCTGCTTGCAGCTAGGGTGTCCATTTAGTTATCATTTCATTTCTAGCAAAGCTGCATGGTCATTGACGGTAACTGTTCTTTCGGGAACAGATACTACTGTCATATATAGTTATGTTAAGTCAATAAATGGATCAAAGTCATCTGTGAAAACACCCTGTGACTGTGAGGACAATGAAAGAGAAAACAACACAGAAAAGGTTGAAATACTAAATGTCTTTTTCCAAAACTGTTTCTCAGAGGAAGATCATAGTCTAGTACTACTTCAGATCATTGTGAAAATGACACACTGACATATATTAAAATAAGTGACCAATGAATAGATAAGCGACTGAAATCTTTCAGCAGAGATAAGGCCACTGGACTTGATGGGATACCAGTTTGATTCTAGACAGGGTATGATATGTGAAACAACCTTCCCCTATGCTAGCAGTAGAGTACTGTTGGTCTCTAAAGGAGCAAAGCACCCCTAATGGTTGGAAAAAAGTACAGGTTGTTCGTATCTACAAGAAGGGTTGTTAAAAAGATGCAAAAGGCTATAGGCCCATACCTCTGACTTTGCTCTGTTGTAGAATTTTAGAACATGTTTAATGCTCATGTATTATGACATTCCTGGAGACTGAAAATCTCCTCTGTGGGAACCAACATACGTTCTGAAAACAATGATTGTGTGAAACCCAGTTCACTCTGATTGCCCACGAACCCAAAAGGTGTACATACAGGCATCCTGGTAGAATCTGTGCTCCTGGACTTCCAGTAGGCATTTGATGCGATTCCACATGGGCACCTAATGAACACAAAATGAGTGTATGGAATATAAGACAAACTGTGTGATTGGACTGAACTGTTTCTAGCAAAGTGACACTGGTACACAAAGTAACCCTGTGGAGTGTAGATGTTGATGTAGAGTATTGAGTAGAGATCAATCTTAAGACATAAATGTAACTTTTGATGTATAACCAATACTTTTCATAGTAGATAGTATAAAAGACCTATTGCATAATATCAGAAGTTCATGTTTTTTTTTTGCCTATGATGCCATTGTATACAGTGAAGTAGCGTTGCTAGAAAACCGTAGTAAAATGCATGAAAACTCGCTAAGGAACAATGGTTGGTGCAGGTAATGGCAATTAATCCGTGTAATGTGTTGTGACAACATGGACAGAGAGACATTTCCTTGTATAATTACAAAATTGCACGTTAAAATATTTAGGGGTATGTGTACTGTGTGATTTGAAGCAGAACAACCACAGAAAATTAATTGTGAGTAAGGCAGTAACCAGACTGAGATTCATTGGAAGACTCCTCATGAAATGTAGTCCACTGACAAAAAATGCAGCTTACTTAACACTCATTCAGGCAATACTTGAACCAATAGTATCAGATCTGTACCAGGTAGGTCCGATACAGGAAATAGAGGACATCCATAGAAGGGTAGCACATTTTATCACAGGTTCAGTTAGTAAGCAAAGAAGCACCATGGAGATACTCAACCAACTCCAGTGGCAGATGCAGCAAGAAAGGCCTTCTGCATCGCGTCATAGTTTACTGTTAGAGTCGGGAGAGTGTATGAAGTGTACATCCTGGAAGAGTCAACTGACATAGCACCATGGAGATACTCAACCAACTCCAGTGGCAGATGCAGCAAGAAAGGCCTTCTGCATCGCGTCATAGTTTACTGTTAGAGTCGGGAGAGTGTACGAAGTGTACATCCTGGAAGAGTCAACTGACATATTGCTCCTATGTATATGTCACAAAAAGACTTTCAAGGTAAAATTAGAGATATTTGAGCCCACACTAAGGCATACCTGCAATCATTCTTCTGACAAACCATATAGAACAGGAACAGAAGAGGAGGGAAGTAACACTGGTACACAAAATAACCCTGTGGAGTGTAGATGTTGATGTAGAGTATCAGCTGCTTCCTACTTCTCCTTCAGGGAATGTAAGTTGTGCTCCTTCCTGAAAGTAAATACACAGAAATATTTATAGATAAATAAAGCAGTGCCAAAATACTGCTAATGCCCAATGTTTAAAAGTAGGGTCGAAACAATACTTACCCTAAAACAAACGTATTATTAATTTTTCTATTGTTACAGAGTAAAAATAAAATGTGACTGTAACCACCTTTCAGGTGTTTATTAATATAAATTTTATTTATGTACTGCCACCATTAAAGAATTCTGCCAAATTTAGCAAGTGCTGTGTGTAAACCTTACAAGGTTAGCTTGGTGGTAGGACAGTGTTAAGCCACACTAGGAGTATTATCAGCATCTGATGAATTTCCTGGTGCATAAACAGGATCTGCATCACTGCCATCAAAAAACTGATTGCTGTCAGTATCATTCTTGCCACCGTGCATCTCTTTGCTCTTCCACTATCTTCCACCTACCCTCTCAGTTGAAGTAAGTAAGTACTTGCAAACCACATAGAAGAAAAAAAGAATTCAGTGATCTGGAATAAAATGTAAACTGCAGAACATCTAAAATTTTTAACCAACATACTTCCCTCCATTACCAAACTGACCTGAGGATTCCTTGATGCCTAAAGCTGTGTCCAATAAATCAGTCCCATATTTCTAGTGAAGTTGTGCCATTACTTTCTTTTCTCAGGAACTTGGTTCAGTACTACCCACACAACTTTCAGCACATTTCTGTACAATTACATAGCAGAAACTATTATCTTACATATATAAACTGTCAGTTTATGTAAACAACTATTTTATATGTATAAATGAACACTACATCGAGTATTGATTTAAGTGTCAGGAAGTCATTTCTGAAAGTATTTGTATGGAGTGTAGCCATGTATGGAAGTGAAACATGGATGATAAATAGTTTGGACAAGAAGAGAATAGAAGCTTTCGAAATGTGGTGCTATAGAAGAATGCTGAAGATTAGATGGGTAGATCACATAACTAATGAGGAAGTATTGAATAGGATTGGGGAGAAGAGAAGTTTGTGGCACAACTTGACCAGAAGAAGGGATCGGTTGGTAGGACATGTTCTGAGGCATCAAGGGATCACCAATTTAGTATTGGAGGGCAGCGTGGAGGGTAAAAATCGTAGAGGGAGACCAAGAGATGAATTCACTAAGCAGATTCAGAAGGATGTAGGTTGCAGTAGGTACTGGGAGATGAAAAAGCTTGCACAGGATAGAGTAGCATGGAGAGCTGCATCAAACCAGTCTCAGGGCTGAAGGCCACAACAAGTTTGGTGGCAGGAGGAACAAGACTTCTGGTCAGGTGACTACAGGGTTATAAACACAAAATCAAATAGGGGTAATGCAGGAGTAGGTTTAATAATGAATAGGAAAATAGGAAAGCGGGTAAGCTACTACAAGCAGCATAGTGAACGCATTATTGTGGCCAAGATAGATACAAAGCCCACGCCTACTACAGTAGTACAAGTTTACATGCCAACTAGCTCTGCAGATGACGAAGAAATTGAAGAAATGTATGATGAAATAAAAGAAATTATTCAGATTGTGAAGGGAGACGAAAATTTAATAGTCATGGGTGACTGGAATTCGAGTGTAGGAAATGGGAGAGAAGGAAACATAGTAGGTGAATATGGATTGGGGGACAGAAATGAAAGAGGAAGCCGCCTGGTCGAATTTTGCACAGAGCACAACATAATCATAACTAACACTTGGTTTAAGAATCATGAAAGAAGGTTGTATACATGGAAGAACCCTGGAGATACTAAAAGGTATCAGATAGATTATATAATGGTAAGACAGAGATTTAGGAACCAGGTTTTAAATTGTAAGACATTTCCAGGGGCAGATGTGGACTCTGACCACAATCTATTGGTTATGACCTGTAGATTAAAACTGAAGAAACTGCAAAAAGGTGGGAATTTAAGGAGATGGGACCTGGATAAACTAAAAGAACCAGAGGTTGTACAGAGATTCAGGGAGAGCATAAGGGAGCAATTGACAGGAATGGGGGAAATAAATACAGTAGAAGAAGAATGGGAAGCTTTGAGGGATGAAGTAGTGATGGCAGCAGAGGATCAAGTAGGTAAAAAGACGAGGGCTAGTAGAAATCCTTGGGTAACAGAAGAAATATTGAATTTAATTGATGAAAGGAGAAAATATAAAAATGCAGTAAATGAAGCAGGCAAAAAGGAATACAAACGTCTCAAAAATGAGATCGACAGGAAGTGCAAAATGGCTAAGCAAGGATGGCTGGAGGACAAATGTAAGGATGTAGAGGCTTGTCTCAGTAGGGGTAAGATAGATACTGCCTACAGGAAAATTAAAGAGACCTTTGGAGAGAAGAGAACCACTTGTATAAATATCAGGAGCTCAGATGGCAACCCAGTTCTAAGCAAAGAAGGGAAGGCAGAAAGGTGGAGGAGTATATAGAGGGTCTATACAAGGGCGATGTACTTGAGGACAATATTATGTAAATGGAAGAGGATGTAGATGAAGATGAAATGGGAGATATGATACTGCGTGGAGAGTTTGACAGAGCACTGAAAGACCTGAGTCAAAACAAGGCCCCCGGAGTAGACAATATTCCATTGGAACTACTGACGGCCGTGGGAGAGCCAGTCCTCACAAAACTCTACCATCTGGTTAGCAAGATGTATGAAACAGGCGAAATACCCTCAGACTTCAAGAGGAATATAATAATTCCAATCCCAAAGAAAGCAGGTGTTGACAGATGTGAAAATTACCGAACTATCAGCTTAATAAGTCACAGCTGCAAAATACTAACACGAATTCTTTACAGACGAATGGAAAAACTAGTAGAAGCCAACCTCGGGGAAGATCAGTTTGGATTCCGTAGAAACACTGGAACACGTGAGGCAATACTGACCTTACGACTTATCTTAGAAGAAAGATTAAGGAAAGGCAAACCTACATTTCTAGCATTTGTAGACTTAGAGAAAGCTTTTGACAATGCTGACTGGAATACTCTCTTTCAAATTCTAAAGGTGGCAGGGGTAAAATACAGGGAGCGAAAGGCTATTTACAATTTGTACAGAAACCAGATGGCAGTTATAAGAGTCGAGGGACATGAAAGGGAAGCAGTGGTTGGGAAGGGAGTAAGACAGTGTTGTAGCCTCTCCCCGATGTTGTTCAATCTGTATATTGAGCAAGCAGTAAATGAAACAAAAGAAATATTCGGAGTAGGTATTAAAATTCATGGAGAAGAAATAAAAACTTTGAGGTTCGCCGATGACATTGTAATTCTGTCAGAGACAGCAAAGGACTTGGAAGAGCAGTTGAATGGAATGGACAGTGTCTTGAAAGGAGGATATAAGATGAACATCAACAAAAGCAAAACAAGGATAATGGAATGTAGTCTAATTAAGTTGGGTGATGCTGAGGGAATTAGATTAGGAAATGAGACACTTAAAGTAGTAAAGGAGTTTTGCTATTTGGGGAGCAAAATAACTGATGATGGTCGAAGTAGAGAGGATATAAAATGTAGGCTGGCAATGGCAAGGAAAGCGTTTCTGCAGAAGAGAAATTTGTTAACATCCAGTATTGATTTAAGTGTCAGGAAGTCATTTCTGAAAGTATTCGTATGGAGTGTAGCCATGTATGGAAGTGAAACATGGACGATAAATAGTTTGGACAAGAAGAGAATAGAAGCTTTCGAAATGTGGTGCTACAGAAGAATGTTGAAGATTAGATGGGTAGATCACATAACTAATGAGGAAGTATTGAATAGGATTGGGGAGAAGAGAAGTTTGTGGCACAACTTGACCAGAAGAAGGGATCGGTTGGTAGGACATGTTCTGAGGCATCAAGGGATCACCAATTTAGTATTGGAGGGAAGCGTGGAGGGTAAAAATCGTAGAGGGAGACCAAGAGATGAATACACTAAGCAGATTCAGAAGGATGTAGGTTGCAGTAGGTACTGGGAGATGAAAAAGCTTGCACAGGATAGAGTAGCATGGAGAGCTGCATCAAACCAGTCTCAGGGCTGAAGACCACAACAACAACAACAACCAAGACTGTGTATGCATTTGGTTGTGGTGAAGGACTGATCTGTAGCATAGCTCAAGGTATAGGTTAGGCTGGAAGGTGACAATTTGGTAGAGTAAATTAAATTGGTCCATACCTCCACAGAAATTATAGCACAGGAGGAAGTGGTGGGGCTCTGGTTGCATGGAATTGTGACCCAGTAGATGAAGTGCCATTCATCAGCTTAAGTCTACTCACAAGATGAACTTCTAAGCTACAGCTAGCAAGTGATCATATTAACAGGTTATTCTAGTAAGACTAAGAATTCTTTAATCTTTGACTACAGTGACAAGTAAGAAAATCAGCATATGAAAAACTGGCACAGCTGCTGCTAATGGATGAAGCACACAGGTTATCAGAAGGTGACTGCAAACTGAGGTTGGCACCGCTTTGGAATGAAGTGGTAGACATGCTTAGCACTGAGAACTGGAACTGAGTTTCTCTGGAGGTGTCAAGATCTAACAAATTTATATGTAGCGTAGCATGTTCTATATGTTTAAGCAGTATTTAATGCACTTCTTGTTGTAAAAACTAAAATGGCAGATAAATTCAAAGTACCAGTACTGGGTGATACGCAATTCCCCAATGAGTGTTTCATTACATGTACACATACTGTGTATAAACTATAAAAAATGCAAGAGCACATTGCGCTATGTGACTTTTAACCACATATGGAACTTCTAATTTATGTCAGGATAAACAGCTGAGAACATGTCAGGAATTGTCATACTACCTCCAGTATATCACGGCCTTTTTCTTTTTTTTTTCTTTTTTTTTTTTTTTTACAGTGACTGAAATTTAACTAATGCCCATACTTGACCCATTTTTTCATGTTTACTGTTGCCAATACAAATTTGTAGACAAATTATTGAAAGAGGAAAATGTAGCTTTTCAATGGAAAGTGCTACAAATACGTGATTATATTTATTTTAATAAGGAGTTGCAAGAAATAAGTATCCATAAACTGTGTGAAAACAAAGAAGGTACTATGTGAGAGTCTGCCAGAACAGGAAAAGTTTCAGGATGGAGCAGTGGTTTTCTTATGGCTGGTTCGAAATAAATCACTTTGCTGACAGCATATTTACAGAACGCAATCAGCTGTAAGTACATAATCTCCTTATAACCGAAGACTGTACAATCAAAGGAAGAATAGCTATGTGCTGCCACCCAGTTCTACCCCTTTGTAATCATTACTCTTATACATAAATATCAGGTCATAAAAAAACTAAACTGAAGATCTCAATAGTCAGTTATGTGTAAACAACAAGACTATATTACAAATTAATGAACTCTGACTAAATGAACATCAGGAGTGTATAAATATAGATTGTGAGTGTTGTTACTCTTTAAAGTCTCTTGAACTAATATTAAGAGAAATTTTGTAGTTTCCATTAATATGGATTTCTTTGCTGTTGCTAGCTGAAATCTGGAAGTTCAACTTACTCCAATGTAATGAAAAGTACTTCTTCTTAAATATAATTATATTGTTCTACTTTTTGGTATTGGAGTAAATCGAGAACACTTCATACACGATTGGTGCTCATACACATGATATGACTTTGCATTAATTCTGCTTGTCAGTAATGAATGACAGGTCCTTATTAGTCTGACAGCTAACCAAGTGTCAATTGTCCTCCATGATGTCTGCACCATTAGCACAATGTGCACTTTTACTCAGTGGCACACCCCATTCTTCCTAGCTAGGATGTTGTAAGATGGAATAACTACCAAGCTGTAGTACAAGTGCTGTAACACGCAGAAAAATTCGCATTATTATTCCATCTAGATCACACACAACTTCTGTTCACAGGCATAAAGAGCAACCAAATTTCCAGACAGTTTGTAACTCTAAAGTAGTAGACTAACTGAAATAAATTTAACTGTTGCAATCATTATTCATTGGTTGGGCAACACATCACTTTGTTGCTGTTGTGCTCTTCAGCCCAAATATCAGTTTGATACAATTCTCCATGCTACTCCATCTTGAGCAAGCTTTTTCATCTCTGAATAACTACTGCAACCTACATCCTTCAGAATCTCCTTACTGTAGTCATGTCTTAGACTCCCTCTACAATTTTTACCCCTCCAGTATTAAATTGATGATTCCTTGATATCTCAGAATGTGACCCACCAATCGATCCCTTCTTCTAGTCAGGTTCTGCCACAAATTTCTATGCTCCCCAATTCCATGCAGTACCTCCTTATTAGTTACATGAGCTACCCGTCTAGTGTTCAGCATTCTTATGTAAAAAGAACATTTCAAAAGCTTATAAACTCTTCTTGTCTGAACTGTTTATTGTCCATGAGTCACTTCCATAAATTGGTACACTCCACACAAATACTTTCAAAAAAGACTTCCTGAGACTCAGTGCAAACAAATTTGTCTTCTTCAGCAACAGTTTTTGTTCCATTGCCAGTGTACATTTCATATCCTCTCTACTTTGGCCATCATCAGTTATTTTACTGACAAAATAACAAAACTCATCTACAGCTTTGAGTGTCTCCTATCATAATCTAATTCCCTAAGAATTACCT
Source organism: Schistocerca serialis cubense (assembly GCF_023864345.2). NCBI lineage: Eukaryota > Metazoa > Arthropoda > Insecta > Orthoptera > Acrididae > Schistocerca > Schistocerca serialis. The sequence continues at coordinate 533,076,929 of NC_064640.1, forward strand.
AATTTGCCAGCCGGGGTGGCCGAGTGGTTCTAGGCGCTACAGTCTGGACCTGCACGTGACTGTTACGGTCACAGGTTCGAATCCTGCCTTGGGCATGGATGTGTGTGATGTCCTTAGGTTAGTTAGGTTTAAGTAGTTCTAAGACTGAGGGGACTGATGACCTCCAAAGTTAAGTCCCATAGTGCTCAGAGCCATTTGATTACCTAATGTAATTTGATTACATTCCATTATCCTCATTTTACTTTTGTTGATGTTCACCTTATATCCTCATTTCAAGAGACTGTCCATTCCGTTCAACTGCTCTTCCAAGTCCTTTGCTGTCTCTGACATAATTACAATGTCATTGGCAAACCTCAATGTTTTTTATATCTTCTCCTTGAGCTTTAATTCCTACTCCAATTTTTTTTTTCATTTCCTTTATTGCTTTCTCAGTGTTCAGATTGAATAATTTTGTGGAAAGGCTACAACACTGTCTCGCTCCCTTCTCCACCACTGCATCCTTTTCTTGCCCTCTGACTGTTACATCTGCTGTCTAGTTTCTGTATAAGTTGTAAATAGCCTTTTGCTCCCTGTATTTTACTCCTGCTTTCTTCAAAGAGAGTATTTCAGTCAATATTGTCAAAAGCTTTCTCTATGTGTCCAAGTGCTATAAACGTAGGTTTGCATTTCTTTAACTTATCTTCCAAGAGAAGTCACAGGATCAGTATTGACTCATGTGTTTCTACATTTCTATAGAATTCCAACTGGCCTTCCTCAGGGTCAGCTTCTAAGAGTTTCTCCAGTCTTCTGAAAAGAATTAGTGTTAGTATTTTGCAACCATGACTTATTAAACTGATAGTTCAATAATATTCACAAGTCTCCACACCTGCTTTCTTTGAAATTGGAATTATTTTATTCTTCTTGAAGTTTGAGGGTATTTCAACTGTCTCAAACATCTTGCTCACCAGGTGGAAGAGTGTTGCCATGGCTGGCTCTCCAAAGGCTATCAGTAGTTCTAACAGAACGTTGTATACTCCAGGTGCCTTGTTGCAACTTAAAAAAGAAAATGAAAAAAAAAAGTATTGGACCTCCCATCTCATCTTCGTCTAGTTCCACCTATTCAGTCTGTGTAAAATTACACAGACTCATTAGGAGGAATATGTCATTCAGATTAGTCAGTTCCTTACACACACACACACACACACACACACACACACACACACACACACACACACAGACTCACACACTCACACACACGCGCACACACACACACACACACACACACACACACACACACACACACACACACACACACACACCTATACACATAATCACACGAGACATACATCGTGTGGATAGTGGGAATGACAGCAGTGTAGAGTTAGGGAACTTACTATTGCTGCCAGTGGAAGGATGCAGGAATATTGTGGATATAGGATAGTGAGCCACAATTTGCAGCATTAGGTGGTTATTTTTTTGGGGGGATGGGGGGGGGGGGGGGGAGGGGAAGGTTGAAAAAGTTTAGAGAAAGTAGAAAAGGGGAACAGGCAGTGCATGTGCACGTGAGAATGAAGGACATGTTGAAAGGTGAGTTCTCTCTGTGCAATCCAGAGAATCCAGTGTGCATGGAAAGAATCCAGAAGGCCCAGGCAGTTACGCAGTCGTCAAGGTCCAGAACATCATGTTGGGCAGCACACTCAGCAACTCTTTCATCGAGCTGTCTCTTGGCCAAGTTTTCTCAATTGAAACATTCTTTGATAGGATTGGTATGACATTTGAACACCAGGAGACTGCTAGCTGCTATTTCCTCTTTTTAGTTTCTAAATTTACTGATCAACCTTAAACATTAATCTTCACATTTCACATGAGGGATTTCTGAATGTTTATACAAACAGTTTTCGTCAGTTCTACATCAGTGCTTTCGGTGCACATAATTTGATATTCTACCAAAATAGGTGTGCAACTGTAGGCTTTTTGTTAACATATGTTGCACGATACAGTTTCTGGATTCTGCTGCCTCACAACTGCAATACTGCAGTTCCTGTATTATGAACTATGGTATGCAGAATTGGGAAGTTCATAATACATTATGCTTATTCATTTCTTGTGTGTTGTAACTTTATTTAAAACACATTTCAGTTATATGCTCTTCAGATATCTTGGCGGGATGTTGCTTCATGTGCATCCATTCATAAATTTTTGTTTGCCTGTTAGTAACAGTACTGTGGTCATGTATCTTATTGTACATATTTGATTTATTTGGATGGTATATAGAAAATAAAAAGTAAATGTAAAAATAAATATACCGTTTTGTACTTTTCTGGAAATAATATCCTGATGTGAGGTCCTTCCTACATAATATTACATTTAATTAATCCAAAGTTTTTGTAGCTCTTTGTCTGAGGTACATATTTCAAACTATTTGTGATGTACAAAACCTCCATCATATAGATATGGCATGTGTGTGATAGCCCTCCTTCACAGCACTAGTGTTCTGTTAATGTGTATACTAATCCAAAAAATACTATTATTAGTAAATTACTAGACATACTTTATTGATTTGGATGGAAAACAGAAAACAAAAAGTGATAGAGAATATAAATATCTTGTCAAAAGAATGGGATTATATTTGACCCAAGAGAATGGTAATCCATACACAAAATAAAAAAAAAACTGGTGACAAACACCAAACAAAATCAAGACTGTTTGTTTCTCAAAGATTATTTTAAACCAGAGTCTTGTATAAATGAAGTGAATGGTTTCCTGTACTTGAAACTAAATAAATCCAGTTATTGCTTTTTAACTCAGTGCTTCAGCGAACTCATACCACTTGTATGTAGTATACTTAATAACTTCATTGTAAGGTGTGCATATTATCACTGTGTGAAGGTATGTAGCTCCCATTCATGGTTTTAGGCTGCTCACGTTGCCTTAATGAGAGACTTCTAAATGTCACAACAGCTATTCCTACAGGCACATCTGGTATATAGCGAAGAGAAGTCTTTACAGAACTGACTTATACCTCATGTGAATTGTTCACGTCATGCAATAAAAATGAACACTTAAGTGTCAATGAACATATTGCATAGTAAGGCATTCAGTATTGCAGTTTTGGGTATCCTATTTTCCAACTCGACTGTACATTGCTACAAAATTCTTTTTGTACGTCTCTCACCCTTAGTTGTGTGGGTTGTCACATTTACTATTTAGCGCCCCATTAGGTAGCTTTACTTCATTATTAGTAACTCTATAGCTGTCTGTTCAGTTAAAAATTAAAGACATTATGAAAAGTTATTGACATAGTTATACTGCTTATATTCCTTGATAACACTATACTTTTGAAGCCCCGTTCTCTGAAATTGATTAGAATTGTAATCTAGTAGTACAGTGGCAGATATACCACTGTTGTTTTAAACTAGAGATTATTCACATTTATTAGTTTTGAAACATATAATAATGGTCATTAGCTTCTTCTATTAATTATTCTTATAGTTTGGATAGACCACATCAGCGACAACAGTGGCTGAACTCTAAACAGTGGCTATTTACTTACACAGCAGAGGTGCCTCTGATATTTTCAAACACAATATGTATACAAAACACCTTCTGAAGGAAAATAAAACTGATGGTCATATGTAGTTCTCAAAGTGAGCCACCAATAGAAATGGAAAATGCTTATCTAAGGAGTAGAGATAGAAAATGGAGTTATTCCACTTTCAACCTCACCTGCACAGTAGAAGCATATGGCTTCTACTCCCTCTCCTCATACCCAAGAGTAGTGAGTCTACAGTTCCAGACACAAAATGGTGCATTTAAAAGAGTGTTTAGGAAATTACTGTTGATCATTTTTGCATTGTAGATATCTCTAGTACTGTCCTCTCCCATAGACACTGTATCTTCTACAGAAGATACAGGATGTAACAGTTTTTGTGTACTTTCTTATGAGTGGTTTGTCAAAGGTCGGTCTAGGCGTAATGTACAGAGGAGGCAAGGACCAAGGAAAACTCACAATGGTGCATCCATATCCCTGTACCAAGAGGAATTTCAAACATTTGTTAAAACTAAAGATTTATTACACTTTTATAATTTTTTACATGCAAGCACAAGAATTTAAAACAAAAAATAAAAAGGTAGAAAAATATAAAACTAAAATATTTCACAAGAATCATTATATCCAGTCAGTCAAATTCAAAAACACAAAATTAAAAATCATTCACAAGAACCATTTATTTACACGACAATAAATCCTTGTAAATTTTCTAATTTCTTTTATGCTCCTGTAAAATTACCCTTTTCTTTTTAAATCATAAGCTAATCCTCTAAACAAAGCCCATGAGTAATCCATAAGTATTAAATAACAATCTTTGAAGAGTAAATAAATATTCAATACTTATAATACAATCAAATGCCATGACAGTGGCTCAGACAACTACAAAATCGAATACTGCCCCCAAGTAAGGTATTTTCCTATGATCAAACCTCAGTCAACATAATCTATTGGCCTTAGTCCGCTGTGAGCCTAGTATTGCTGCTAAGGCTCCCCAGTCAGTGCCAACTGACATCAGATTACTTCAAAGTCAAACATTAGTCACTGCAAGTTACAAGATAATGAAAATGACAGCATTGACAAAGATTACCTCATTTTGAATACACTCCTCATACTAATCACATTACGCTGTTGATAATCAGGTAACCTTTTCACTGCTACAGGCATGTACACTGTACACAGTTCATGCTGGGTGTGGCTTTGTGGTCAGCCTATAATACTGCCTTGAGCTGGGAGACTTGTTCCAGCCACTACCCATGGACTGGTCCTGTTGCATGACCCACTCCCTTGTGTTGAATATTTCTGGAGTGTTCAGCATGACATCTTCATCTGCCGCTCTGGGTTTCACCACTTTTGATACATGATAGATACGGTTCCTCCAACAACTAAAGTTTTTCTTTTTAAAGGTCTTGTAGAAATGAAATACTGCACAGACAAAAATATACGTATGTCAACACTGTTTCACGAATAAAAACTGCAACTTTATTTAGTTTTTAGAAGGATTTTAGTAGCATATGACGAAAGTAATGAGTCGCTTGAGATTCACCTCAGTAACTTAGTGATCTTTCATAGTTACTCTTCCATAATACATGTTGTCCTCTATATATTTGTCACTGTATTAACTCAAGGAAAGTATGAATCTTTCTCTGATATTTTGTTAATCTATTGGCAGCAACTGCAACCGCAGTGATAACAAGTGGCAGCTCGTGGGTACACATTCTGTGTGTTCACAAATTTTTTGATTCAGAAAGATTTGAGAGTGGGAAATTAATAGCATGTTTATGCTTGTCAACAAGTTTATACAACTACAGTCATTGCCAATAATAACAACAGTAATAATAATAATAAAATGCTTAGTTTATCTGACAAAAGAAAGAATCGTTTTTGTGAAATTTTGTTGTCATTACATAATTAAGTACAGTTTAGGGCAATAAGGAAATAATGTGCAAGCTTTCGCAACTCTCCATTTTGTGCTTTTTTGTAAGTGGGAGTTTTCATGCTTTTCCATTTTTTCGGATAAATATACAAACCTCTAAATGATGTATCAGTTCACGAAATTACCTCCGGGCTGAAAATCAGATAATTTTACGCAGCACCCACACAACAAGTTGTGATAACTGTACGCAGCCTTGTTAAATGTTCACTTTTATTCACGCCCATTTGATTTCGTCACTCTCTCAATCAAAGGCTCTGTTCTCGGAGGCCCTAGTTGCTTTGTGGCTAACTTTTCTGCTCCCAGAATGAGATTTTCACTCTGCAGCAGAATGTGCACTGACATGAAACTTCGTGGCAGATTAAAGCTGTGTGCTGGAGTGAGACTCGAACTCGGGACCGTTGTCTTTCACAGGAAAGCTCTCTACTGACTGAGCGACCTAAGCACGACTCACGGCTCGCCCTCACACCTTTACTTTTCTGTTAGCATTTAAAATAGGTTCAACACAGTTCATGTTTACACTGTGCATGAAAGCTGATTCTCGCACAGTAAACCATCAACTTCAAACACAAAGCGCCGTTTGTGGAAATCTTTAAACTCAAGTACTAATGTCTACCAACATGGTCACTTGACTAGAATACAAATGAGGCGATGAGATCCATAAAGACCTAAAGCACACTGGTGTGAATATCAGTGAATATCAGAGAAACCAATGGTACAGCTTTTCGTGAATTTTCATATATACAGTGTGGGCCCACAGCAGAGATAAACCTGATTCATCATAAGATCAACAGATTTCAGAAATATGAATAAATGCTACAACCCTACTATTTATGGTGATGTGCTTGAAGCCCTCATGATTCTCATAGAGGAAAATAGCCATCACACCCCCCTCAGATTTAGTCTAAAAGGGCCCAGTGGACAGCCAGTAAAAAACTGAACACAGATCAGGCATGAAAACAGCAAGAAGGTGTACTGAACTGTAAAAAAAAAGCAAAATAAAAACAGTGAATGTTCCAACCTCAGGAAGTAGAGCATCGGCTACAGGCCAAGAGAGTAATGGGACAAAGTTCATTTCAGTCCATTTTGTTAGTGCAGGTTCCTTACATAATGGGCAGGTATGCACTCAGGGGCAAACCTATTGTTCGCCTTTAACTGGCAGGTACTTAAACTATTGTTTTCCTTTGATTGATGGGTACTTGACCTATTGCTCTCCTTTGATTGACAGGTACTTATCCTATTATTCTCCTTTGATTGACAGCTCCTAAACTTATTGCTCTGCTAAAAGGTACATTCCTTTTGATTAATAGGCACTTAACCTATTGTTCCCCTGGTCCAGCCCCCCCCCCCCTCAACTCCAACACACCCCCTCCCTCTAGCTGCAACAGGTGCACTTACAGGTCTGAGTTATTGGAGAACCCCTCTCACTCTTATCGATTTAATTGACTAGTTAATTAAATTGATCAATTATTAAACTTCTCCCCCTCTGGTAAGCGCACCTTCCTCACAGAAATTGGCAGAAAAAAAGACTCAGCTGATCATTCATTTTGAGGGAAATTGATTGCTGCATATGGAATATTGTTTAAAAAATTTAAACAATGTGTCGAATATTGTTTACTTAAAAAGTTTTAATGGATTGAAAGCGGTGTATGGCATATATATGGAAACTAGTGGAGAGGAAGGATCTCATAACAGGAAATTCAAGGGTGTATTGTTTATTTATTTAAAAAAAATCAGTTTGTGAGGTTGGATTTCTCTTGCTCATCATTCTCTGCTGTTTGGAAACATGTAGGTCTTGTAAGAAGTGATTGCATGGGGCAAACATGTTGCATAACCTAACGTTCAGCACTGTACTCTGGATGTCTTAACCTAGTACTGTAGAACAAGAGCAAACAGGTGCTTTTTCATTCATTACTTTAATGTTCGGCCCTTTGTCAGCACTTAACGTATTGTTCTGTTAAGTGGTTTTCCATATCACCCCAATTTCCTTAAACTATTGTACCACGTTTGATACCAAATTAAGCAATTAGTTATGTCCTCCTACCATTTTCTGGTAGACTTTCCGAATTTCACATGCTTGCGAACGACATTTCTGTGGCATTCTTCTTTGTCAGCCACCCCCTTAAACTATTGTGCTGCTTTTAACATAAAAATTATGGAAATTCACCTGTTGTTCTGCACTTAACCTGCTATTCTGATCCATGTCACCCGGCCAAGCACACCCTCCCCTTAACTGTTGTACAGCTAGCATCACGTTGCTATAAAAAATTATGCAAATTAATTAAATCAATATTCTTCACATGTATGGGGTAGTTTTTCTAAATTCACAGCATCCTATTGGTTGGTGAAATCGATGGAATATAGTTTAAACAAAAGATCGCTAGCAAAAAACACATCCCACCACCAGACACCGTCGCCGGAGTCCAGCTGCACCAGCAATGCTCGCAAAGTATGGATGCGCTCATCAGCTGTCAGTTCGAGTCCCACAAGGATGAGGCAGCGGCATCTCTTTCGTACTTGACACCTGAGAAACTCCTGTCGAAATACGTGTTCACCTAGTTACCATTGCTGCCATGATGATTCGTACCTGCAGTGTGGGCTCTGCACAGAGAGAGATGTTCCAATGTTTCCCAGAATAGCACAGGATACATTGTTCCTAGCGATCCTAACGGGACAGCCTATTCATCACTGAATTTACCTGCCAAACTGCTGCTGCTGCCAGTATGGGAGCACCGTCCGCCATTGTTTTCTGCAGACGAGACTTCCAGCGGTAAAACTATTTTGTACAGACCGCTACATTGCACTGACAGTTAAATCCTGCAAAAGTTGTCTACAGTTCATCAAATAAATATGAGACTCACAAGAATATTGGGAACCAGGAACATATTTACCAGTGTAACTAGAATTAAATATTAAGATCGCTGCTGTAGTCTGACACCAATCGATGTACAGGTAATGTCTCCTCTTGACAGCTGTGGTTCTGGAACAAATCTCCATATCTATAGCGCACATAATTTTCCATGTAAAAATCTCTCTCATACCTTTGCAGTTATCAACGCGCTGAATCTATACATCCCTCATGGTAGGACACACATTCATTTTCTCTGGTCATGCCACAATATAAGCCACAGTAACATTACACTGCAATATATAAACTTTTCACACAAACAGAACAGTCATCTTTTACATCTCTACAGCGTCCAAAAAAATTATGCCTACACTCACACCAGTTATATGTCTCGATTCTCCTCAGTCCTTGGAAATTACCTGACAAAGTCTTCGAATCAGCGCTTCTGGAAGGTGCTACATCCTGCCGAGATTCTCTCAAACAAGTGCTATGAAAGACCGGCGTCCAGCACTATGTGATAATGAATACCGCACCCGCAGACGTCATGCTCAGAAAGACATGACAAATGCATGTTGGTGTACTGTAATCAACATCACTATCAATAAAACAACAAGGAAAATGTTGAGGGGTGCCCATGAGTGGACGTATCGCTACAGCCATATTGCCCATCCTATTTGTGCACTATGGCAGGTCCAATTGAACACTTGAATTGCTATATAGGGGAGCTGTTTGCAAAATGCATCTGTCACCACTTACTTTTGCATACTCCTCAGTGCATTGAAATCAGAATTCACCATGTCCAATCTATCCTTCTATTATGACCAGACATACGTTTTTTGTTTTTGTTTTTTGTTTTTACCTGAATAGCAGTTTAATTACTTCCCACAAACATATGTCGGAATATAAGCCACGATACCTTTACATTCAAGCAGCAGCATGTGCACCAACAATTAATCGTTGCAAAGTGGCCCACAGATCGTCCAATACAGAAAGACTCTTACTGAACGACACTGCTCCGCTACTAATGACAGGTGTTGAATATTAGAGTGTGAAACCGATCTCCAACCCAGAAATATATCGCTGTGTACCGTGTTGATGTAGTAAACATACAAATTCTATCCTGCGCCATACACATCTGCAGACTCTGGGATTAGAAGAACATATGTAATTTTGCATGGTTTTCTAGAATATTATAGCATTTTCTCATTACTTCTCAATATCAAGCATGCAGCAGCATCCTAACAATCCCTTGCACAACATTATTCCGAAAACATAGACTGGAAACTATTTCTCTACAAAACCGAAACCTTAGCAAGGTGGAGCATGCTGTAAACCACTGAGTAACTAGAGACGTATCTCATCTGTGAAGACCTTTACGTGAGAATTCGAAAAAATGGAAGAAACTGATATTTCCACTCACGAAAACCGATGTTCGTGATGTAACAGATTACTAATCATATTTATAATTTTAAAAGTCAACTAAGGTGTTTCTCATGTCTAGAAAACCAGCAAACATGTCTTCCACCTCTCTTTCACCTGCTAGATGCACACACCACAATCGATGTTCCCTCAACTAAATAAAGGCGCGAAATGTGCAGGAGCAGTCAACCGAACAATTTACAAGGGAGGGAATAACGGTGCAGCACAAACACATGTCCATGTGGAATCTTCTGAAATTTCCACACGATCACGAAAGCTATCCAACACATACTAAGTATTAGTTCGCTATTGGTCCATCTAGAGGACAACGCCTAGAGTTCAACATGGTAAAGTCAGCAACATTTCAACACTGCAACAGGCCTCTCCATTTGGATGGCTCTTACTGTTAATGGGAAACGTGAATCATTCCCACCACAGGTCACCGGTCGCCGCATGCCAAGCACAAACAGACATAATCATCATAGGAAAAAAAGAACGGTCTTATATATATTTTATTCTCGTACTTACAACTGAATGTTACGATTGCGGTCTCAGTTGAATGACATTCGGCAATGAGTGTAGTATCGAAAATACACCCTGTTGACGGCTGTGACTCTGGAAATAGTAATATCGGTACCGTTCTTATGACTTGACATACTCTTCTCTTTGCTATCACAGTACTCCATGTCAAATCCATACCATCCTTACAACTGGGCATAGTCATTTCCTTTGCACATGTTGATAATACTTCATCAGTAACTGATTGCAGGCGATACAAAATAAATAAATACCAAGACACTCAGTATAAAAAGTGATTGCCAGAGTGTATATTATCAGATCTGCAGTGTGGTTATGTGTCACAGATGGTGCACCCTTGTAATAAAATTACCGAATTTTGAAAGTGATCGGCTAAGGAGTGTGGTATGAACCAGCTATCTGCAACTCCTTCACACTGCCTCCACTACATATTTCAGCAGTATTTGTAACGTATTCTATCTCGATGCCACATCATAGGTTCTGCGATATATCCACTGAGTTATAGACGATGATTGATTGAGAAGGATCGCAAACAGTAGTAGATGGTGTGATGATTGAGGTCGTAAGAAATGTACACTAGCTTTTCAGATCTCTAGTGCTACGCTTTCAGTAGAAATGATGTCTATGATTTGGAATCAAGTCTTTCTATTCAACAACATACCTGCGTTGGATACTATGGAGAAGTCCTTTAATGATTACAGCCACTAGTGAATCATATTTCTGGCACTCTCATATCTAGAAACGAGCCACCTTCATCGAACGTATCTGATACAGTTAAATTCCAACATGGTTTTAGGTAGCCCCTATGAATTTTGCAACTACCCCTCAGTCTCTATGCTACCAACCCTGCAGCTTTCGCCATGTGATTATTCCAATATAAGTCGCAACTGAGTACAAGTTAGAGAAAGATATATCTACCACCTTCTACAACGCGTGTAGAAACAGGCCAAGCTGAGTTACTGCGACAGAACTGTGTTTTGACCATTCGACGGAAATGAAGCCGGCTCCTGCAACACGAGGTAGTATAAAAGACAGTATGGGAACTGGGGGAAAGACATGGATTTTGCTACTGCATTGAGGTGCTTCAGCAAACTGCAAACAAATACTACATACGTGCTGGCACTGAGCACATGTAACGATCCAATTAATTTTACAGCTATCGATCCACTGCACAGACCAGTTTTATGTTTTATGTTTCATGACCTGTACTGTTGGAGGATGACCGTATCCCACAGACTATGCTGGAAGTCGCTAGAGACACTCCCTGTGACCTTGCGTCGCTGTTTGGAACATTGTTTTTTTCTGCTGTAACATGATTTCTACACTGCCATACATTTTGTTTTACTACCATGACTTTGAGGTCTGTGACAGGTTCTAAACTGACATTAACACGTTCTGATCCACTGCCTGTTGCAGAAAACTAGAAGTCATGTTGCTACTGCGGCTAAAATAACACACCAGACACAGGATGATTTTAAGTAAAAGAGAGTTACAATATAAGGAAACTGGAAGAGTTTGTCGGCATTTGGAGACTTTCCCAACTGCTGTCCGAAAGTGATTGACAACCTCTACATTGAAACTCATCTGTCACAGTGAGGGAATAGCTGATAGTTCTGCATTCCGTTTCGACTGATTCCTCTCATTGTAGTCATGTACATGATCGCCATTTCAGTGCTATCCATCTCAAGAAGGTGTTGTCCCTCCACCAAAACTCTTTCTCTAATACAAACAAGCGATGTCAGTCAATCATTATGTGGTAACCAACGGTGTCTGCGACACATGCACATACACAGATATACAGAAAACAGAGCAGTCGCTCTGCAAATGTGGAATATGTGGGGTGGAGGCGACTGGATACAATCAAGTACAGTGCTATACTATACCTTCCAATCAGTGCATTTGCGCTAGGTGTTGACAGCTGTACTACATTTACAAGCAATTTTAGAACATGGAATGAGAGGTTATGTCATGATCGCATGGGTAGAACTGACATAAAAAATCGATAGAATTGCGGAAAATAACGTATATATTGATGGAATATAGGCCTACACCGAAATGCAGGGAAATTGAGGAAGTACTTGAATGTCTTCTGTTTGGAGCAGAACAATTTGTACAAGGGAACAAGCATGTGACAGCAAGAGGTATCCGATAAAACATCGAAATAGAAGCCAAGGGAAACAGGGAAACAGTCACTTTTTTTCCATTGAGCCAGTATTCTATTGCATGTCTATTGAGGAAACAGTGATACGCGTGAATTGACTATTGTATTTGGCGCTTTTCAGGAAGACAGAGAACCATCTGATTCTAAACTTACTTGCTTCTGCATTAAAGGATGACATAGAGTGGATGGATTGGTCAGTTGAGATGGAGTTGTAACGAGGTACGATTTTCCGTCAGGATACGTCTGATGTATGACATAGCCTGCATTCGAATTGTATACAACTGGTTGTTCTGTGTGGGTCTTAGAACAGTGTCTATTTGCGATCGTTAACAGTAAACCTCTCGGTCATCAGAGGACTTCCATTTCACATGTGATGAAATGTGACACATTCCTCTAAATGAACGATAATTTATGCGATGTACTCCATTCTCCTGTCGCATCTTAGGCGTAAAATCGATACTTCAGTTTCATTACTAAGTTAGCGATAGGTGTATGTGAGACACTACAATCCCCTGTGTATACATCTGCTTGACAGATGTGCTCTTTACATAGTTAGAGGTGGCATGACTTGTAATTTCACATGTCGGATGCCGCTGGCATGCGTTTATCTGCTTCCTTGTAAGAGGTAGTCTCCGTTGCTAACGAGCATTTTATATAGGACTGATGTGGGCATAGTATAATTGCTGAACTGTGATCAGATGTGGACAGTGGATGCTATACATTTCTGGAAAGCTATATTGGACATGTATCACACTGAGACACTGTTTTAAGGAAGTATTGTGCTCGTTTTACGGTTCGATACCATAGTTTATCGTAGAGAAACCTGCAAGAAGGATGTATGTCATACGCTGGAAATATATTCCACAGGACTGATAGGCCGCAAACTCAAGCAACCGAACATTATAGCCTGTTTTAAGTGCGTGTGTTTATGTTCTCTCTTACCAGTACTTTCAAGGCACTGATCCTAGACTCTAGAACAATACTTTAAGTTGATAGCGTAGTTGATTTACGTAAAATGCTTCGAACTCCATCCATCTGGAGCTCCATCACGCATAAAAATCTCCCGTTTCTTGTTCTTCTTAATCGTCTGCTATTACATCACAACACTTTCAAATCTGTTACTATACACCGATGAGGGGTGCTAACCCCCTCGACATTGGTGCATCTGGAGTAATGTTATGTACCTGGATGGGCAAGGACTCGGCAACCTCCATTCATTCACGAGACATGGAATGTAGCAGTCTACTTCAGGTCGGTTGCAAATTAAATCAAATGGTTCAAATGGCTGTGAGCACTATGGGACTTAACTTCTGAGGTCATCAGTCCCCTAGAACATAGAACTACTTAAATCTAACTAACCTAAGGACGTCACATACATCCATGCCCGAGGCAGGAATCGAACCTGCGACTGTAGAGGTCGCGCGGTTCCAGACTCTAGCGCCTAGAACCGCTCGGCCACACAGGCTGGCAAATTAAATCAGTAATGGTGCTGCAGAGTGGGTTGGTCAATGACAGTGTAAGGGGGTCTTTCAGTCTCTAATTTTACCCTACGACTGCGAGAATACTCTGTGACCCCATCAGCACAGAGACAGATTGTAAATTAAGCACTATGCTCGAGGCGTTAGAAATACGTAAAGCGTTGCGTGGTACACTTTGATGATGTATACGTTCGACAATTAACAGTCATTGGACATACTGCACAGTCATCAATCTACATTTGCAATGATACTCGCAAAGTAGAGAGGGGGCGGTTTAGCTATGATACTGAAATTGGGAAATATGCTGTTGCAGCATTGCTCAGTGTTGAAATTACAGTAAAACTGCTAAAATTGTTTCCACTATCAACTGTGATGCTTATTATTAAAGTACATCAGTGGTGTCTTTACCACCCCATCCGTCCACTGATATGCTGTTGTTTACCACATAATGATTGACTGACATTGCTTCTTTGAGTTGGAGAAAGTGTTTTTGTGGAGGGATTACAACTTCTGGGGATGGATAGCAATCACGTACATTACTGCAATGTGAAGAATCAGTCGAAACGAAATGCAGAGCCATCAGCTATTCCGTCACTGTGACTGATGAGTTTCAATGTAGAAGTCGTCAGTCACTATCGGACAGCAGTTTGGAAACTCTCCACAACGATGACAAACTCTTCCAGTTTCCTTATGTTGTAATCGTCTTTTATTTAAAATCATCCTGTGTGTGTGTGTGTGTGGCGCATTATTTTAGCCACAGTAACAACATGATTTACACCATGCAACATCTAGTTTTCTGCTAGAGGCAATGGATCAGAACTTGTTAATGTCAGTTTAGAACCTGACGCAGACCTCTAAGCCGTGGCGGAAAAACAAAATGCATGGCAGTGTACACAGCATGTTACGGTAGAAGAAAACAATGTTTCAAACTACGACACAGGGTCACAGAAAGTGTCTCTTGCGGCTTACAGTATAGTCTGTTGGATGCGGTCATCCTGCTACAATACAGGTGAAGAAACTTTAAACTGGTCTGTGCAGTGGATCAATACCTGTATTTTCAATAGGATCGTCATCAGTGCTCGATGCAAGCATGCATACGGCATTTGTTTTCGATCTATGGGAGGAGAGAGATGCGGTCAAATTCTTATCGAGTTCTCTATCGGATGAAGTTAGTGGAGCTTTTATAGTTCGTAATTTTTCTCTGGTGGATGGAACAGAATAACAATGATAGAATGTTGGGGTGATTGGTGTGAATGGGCCCTGAGGGACATGGATCTCTGATGTAGTACCTGCATGTTGTTTAGAGAAGCACCGCAATGCAGTAGCAAAATCCACGTCCTTTCCCCAGTTCCCGTTCTGTATTTAATACTATCTCGTGTTGCAGCAGCATGCTTCGTTTCTGTTCAATGGTAAAACCACAGTTTTGTCACAGTAACTCAACTTGGCCTACAGGTTGTAAAAGGTGGTAGATATACCTTTCTCCAACTTGTACTCAGTTCCGACTTACATTGGAACAATCACATGCCCACAGCTACAGGGTCTGTAGCATAGAATCTGAGGGGTAGTTTCAAGATGCATAGGGGCTACCTAAAACCATGTTGGAATTTTACTGTAGCAGATATGTTCGAGAAAGGTGGCTCGTTTCGAGATATGAGAGTGCCAGAAATATGATTCACTAGTGGCTGTAATCATTAAAGGACTTCTCCATAGGATCCAATGCAGGTATGTGGTTGAATAGAAAGACTTGATTCCAAATCATAGACATCATTTCTACCGAATGCATAGCACTAGAGATATGAATAGCTAGTGTACATGGCGCAGGATAGAAATTGTATGTTTACTACATTATCACAGTACGTGGTGATACATTGCTGGGTTGGAGATTGGTTTCACACTCCAATATTCAAGCACCTGTCCTCAGTCGCAGAGCAGAGTAATTCAGTAAGAGTCTTTCCCTATTTGATGATCCGTGGGCCACTTTGCAACATTTAATTGGTGGTGCACAATCTGCTGTTTGAATGTAAAGGTATCGTGGCTTATGTTCTGACATACATTTGTGGGAAGTAATCAAACTACTATTCACATAAAAACAAAAACCAAAATATGTATGTCTATTCGTAATGAGAGGATAGATTGGACATTGTTAATTGTGATTTCAATGCACTCAGGAGTATATGCTAAAGTAAGCGGTGACAGATGCAATTCGGAAGCAGCTGCACAATACAGCAATGCAAGTGTTCTATTCGACCTGATATAGTATACAAACAGGATGGACAATATGGCTGTAACAGTACGTCCCCTCATGGACACCCCTAAGTGTACCCTCGCATTTTCCTTGTTGTTTTATCGATAGTGATGTTGGGGCCGGAGTGGCCGGGCGGTTAAAGGCGCTACAGTCTGGAACCGAACGACCGCTACGGTCGCAGGTTCGAATCCTGCCTCAGGCATGTATGTGTGTGATGTCCGTAGGTTAGTTAGGTTTAAGTAGTTCTAAGTTCTAGGGGACTTATGACCACAGCAGTTGAGTCCCATAGCGCTCAGAGCCATTTGAACCATTTTTGATAGTGATGTTGATTACAGTACACCAACATGCAAATTGTGGTGTCTTTCCGAGCATTACATCCACAGATGCGGTATTCATTATCACATAGTGCAGGACGCCTGTCGTTTATAGCACTTGTTTGAGAGAATCTTGGCATGATGCAGCACCTTCCAGAAGCGCTGATTCGAAGACTTTGTCAGATAATTTCCTAGGACTGAGGAGAATCGAGACATATAGCCAGTGTGAGTGTAGGCGTATCATAATTTTTTCAGGCACTGTAAAGATGTAAAAGATGGCTGCACTGTTTGTGTAAAAAGTTTATATTTTGCAGTGTAAAGTTGCTGTGGCTTATATTGTGGCATGACCAGAGAAAATGAATGTGTGTCCTATCGTGACGAATGTATAGATTCAACGCATTGATTACCGCAAGGGTATGAGAGAGATTTTTATGTGGAAAATTATGTGCATTATAGATAGTGAGATTTGTTCCAGAACCACAGCTGTCAAGAGGAGACATTACCTGTACATCGATCAGTGTCAGACTGCAGCAGTAATCTTAATATTTAATTGTAGTTACACTGGTAAATAGTTCCTGGTTCCCAATTTTCTTGTAAGTCGCATATTTATTTGATGAACTGTAGACAACTTTTGCAGGATTTAACTGTCAGTGCAATGTAGCGATCTGCACAAAATAATTTTAATACTGGAAGTCTCGTCTACAGAAAAAATGGCGAACAGTGATCCCTCACTGGTAGCAGCAGCAGTTTCGCAGGTAAATTCCGTGATGAACAGGCTGCCCCGTTAGGATCACTAGGAACAAAGAATCCTCTGCTATTCTGGGAAACATTGGAACATCTCTCTCTGTGCAGAGCCGACACTGCAGCTACACATCATCGTGCTAGCAATGGTAACTAGTTGAACACGTATTTCTACAGGAGTTTCTCAGGTGTCAAGTATGAAAGAGATGCCGCTGCCTCATCCTTGTGGGACCCGAACCAACACCATTGCATTGCTTGGCAGCTGATGACTGCATCCACACTTCGCAGGCACTGCTGGTGCACCCAGACTCCGGCATCGGTGTTGGGTGGTTAGATGTGTTTTTTCCTTGCGATCTTTTGTGTAAACTATATTCCATCGATTTCACCAACCAATAGGATGCTGAAAATTAAGAAAAACTATCCCATACATGTGAAGAATATCGATTTAATTAATTTGCATAATTTTTTTATAGCAATGTGGTGCTAGCTGTACAACAGTTAAGGGGGGGGGGGGTGTGCTTGAGTGGGTGACATGGAGCAGAATAGGAGGTTAAGTGCAGAACAATTCATTACTTTGCATAACTTTTTATGTTAAATGCAGTGCAATAGTTTAAGGGGTTGGCTGACAATGAAGAATGCCCCAGAAATGTCGTTCACAAGCATGTGAAATTCGAAAAGTGTACCAGAAAATGGTGGGAGGACATAACTAATTGCTTAACTTGGTATCAAACGAGGTACAATATTTTAAGGAAATGGGGGTGACATGGAAAACCACTTAACAGAACAATACGTTAAGTGCTGACAAAGGGCCAAAGATGTAAAAAAATGAATGAAAAAGCACCAGTTTGCTTTTGTTCTACAGTAATAGGTTAAGACATCCATAGTACAGTGCTGAACATTAGGTTACCGATATGCAATATGCTTGCCCTGTGTAATTACTTCTTACAAGACCTACATGTTTCTAAACAGCAGAGAATGATGAGCAAGTGAAATCCGACCCCAAAAACTGAATTTTTTGTAAATAAAAAATATACCCTTGACTTTCCTGTTATGAGCTCCTTCCTCTCCGCTAATTTCCATGTATTTCATACACTGCCTTGAATCCATTAAAATTGTTTAAATAAACAATATTTGACACATTTTCTAAATAGTTTAAACAATCTTCGATACAGAACAATCGAATTCCCCCTAAATGACCAATCATTTGAATTTTTTTTCGTGCCTGTTTCCAGGAGGGAGGGTGGGAGTGGGGTTTACCAGAGGGGGAAAGATTAAATAATTGATCCGTTTAATTAAGTAGTCAATAAAAGTGATAAGAGTGAGATGGGTTCTCCAATAACTCAGACCTGAATGTGTACATGTAGCAGCGAGAGGGAGGGGGTGGGTTTGCGTTTCATGGGGGAACAATAGGTTAAGTGCCTGTCAATAAAAAGGTAGGATCCTTTTAGCAGAATAATAGGTTAAGGACCTGCCAGTCAAAGGAGAACAATAGGTTAAGTACCTGTCAATCAAAGGAAAACAATGCGTTAAGTACCTGTCAATGAAAGGAAAACTATAGGTTAAGTACCTGTCAATCTAAGTTGAACAATAGGTCTGCCCCTGAGTGCATACATGCTTTTGGTGTAGGCAATGTGCACTAACAAAATTGACTGAAATGAACTTTGTCCCACTACTACTGGAGTGCCACAGCGTCGGGGTTAAGTGGCAATGGAGTCGGACTACATAGTGGATGGGTTTGTGTTCAAAGCTACATTGTGCATTACTTCTTCACAAAATTGTGAACTGTCTTCCTGGTAATTGATGTATGTGTTCGTTGTATTCAGATTTATGTCTGTGTCATGATATAACGTCCGTTTGCAACAGTGAGGTGTAAGGAAGAGACCTATACTGAAAGCTGATTCTATGCAACTACTCTATCAGCAGTGGAACGGAAGGGCTTCCGAATGGGAACCAGGAACATTCGATGACAAGACAAAAAATCAACTGAATACTCCACCAGAAAACATGTCTGGTGTGTTACACACGGCATTAGTGACAGTATGTGTGTCACATGATAGAAATGTTTTATCGACACACCTAGTTTGTACACCTGGTTGGTGAGTGGCATATGCTGCCTTGCCCAGTTTAGGAGTTTGTATGAATGTGAATGTGATCACTCCCAAAGAAATGATGAAACATAATAGTTTGTGACATAAGCTGCAAAACATGAATGCAACAGCTTCACAATGATGAAGTTTTCCCTGTATTCTGTCAAAACATATGTTTCTAACGTTTTTGAAGTTGCATTCCGTTTTGGAAGTTCTGACTCCTGAATTCCTTTTTGTAACATTGTTCACAGCCGTTTACTTGTTGTTTTCATTTCTGTGAGGTGTCTATGTGGTATCTCGCTTGCTCTCACTATTCACCACATTTACTTTCCAAGTAATGTATTCTTACCATGTGACTCATATTCTATAATCAACGTATAGTATGACAATTACCAAGACTACAGAAAGAGAACACACATTTCAGTGACAGGACTGATAGTTGATATTTTTATGAAAAAAATAATTTTAAAAAATTGGCATAAAAGAGTATCGAAC
Source organism: Schistocerca serialis cubense (assembly GCF_023864345.2). Lineage (NCBI taxonomy): Eukaryota > Metazoa > Arthropoda > Insecta > Orthoptera > Acrididae > Schistocerca > Schistocerca serialis. The sequence continues at coordinate 533,096,713 of NC_064640.1, forward strand.
ACTTCTCATTTGCTTGACACTCCTACACTGTGACCACTTAACCACAACACCGTGGCTCCATTTGTGTGCTCGACGTTGTACTTGTTAAGCTTGGACCATTCATTGTTTCAATTTTGTTATTTTTTCACAGTTCAGTACACCTGCTTCTTGTTTCCATGCTTGATCTCTATTCAGTTTTTGACTGGACCCTGTGCTAACTTCAAAAACTTTGCTTCACCTTTTTTTTTTTGTATTTGCTACTACATATCAGCAGACTCGTCAGCTATGATGCTAAAATTCACTTCGTTCAAAATATCTGCCACCTCCTCTGTGTCAAACTTACCAATCACATTTTTCACAATAATTATGTAGCTTTAGTTCGACCTAAGTTAAATGACTTAGCAATTTCAGGGTCACTATAATTGGTCTCACAGAGGGAATCTAGTTTAGATTCAAGTCTTAGACTAGAGCAACATTACATCTACATCTACATAGATATTCTGCAAGCCACCGTACGGTGGATGGTGGAGGGTACTCTGTACTACTACTAGTCATTTCATGTCCGGTTCCACTCACAAGTAGAGCAAGGGAAAAAGGGCTATCTACATGCCTCCATATGAGCCCTAATTTCTCGTTTCTTATCTTCATGGTCCTTAAATGCAATGTATGTTGGTGGCAGTAGAGTCGTTCAGCAGTCAGCTTCAAATGCCGGCTCTCTAAATTTTCTCAAAATTGTTTCTTGGAAAGAATGTCGCCTTCCCCCCAGGGATTCCCATTTGGGTTCCCAAGCATTTCTGTTACCAATTATATGTTGTTCGAATCTACTGGTAATGAATCGAGCAGCCCATCTCTGAACTGCTTCCTTCAATTGGACCTGGTACATATCCCAAACACTCAAGCAGTACTCAAGAACAGGTCGCACCAGTATCCTATATGTGGTCCCCTTTACAGGTGAACCACTCTCTCCTAAATTGTTCCCAATAAACTGAAGTCGACCATTCGCCTTCCCTACTACAGTTCTCACACGCTCATTCCATCTCCTATTGCTTTCCAACGTTATGCCAAAATATTTAAACGACTTCAGTTCGTCGAACAGGACACTATTAATACTGTATTCGAACATCACAGGTTATATCTTCCTACTCGTCTGCATTAACTTATATTTTTCCACATCGAGGGCTAGCTGCCATTCACCACACCATCCGGAAATTTTGTCTAAGTCGTCTTGTATCTTACTACAATCACACAACTTCGACATCTTACTGTACACCATGCCATCATCAGCAAACAACCGCAGAATGCTGCCTATTCTGTTCCCCAAATCATTTATGTATGTATAACATTTCTCTGGGGCGCTATTGACGATACCCTTCATTCTATGAACATCAGCCATCGAGGACAACATACTATGTTCTATAATTTAAGAAGTATCCGTGCCACTCACATATCTCTGAACTTATTCCATATGCTCGTAACTTCGTTAACAGCCTGCAATGGGGCACCATATCAAACGCCTCCCGGAAATCTAGAAATATAGCTTCTGCCTGTTGCCCCTCACCTATAGTTCACAGTATATCATGTGAGAAAAGGGCAAGCTGAGTTTCGTACGAGTGATGCTTTCCAAAATCATGCTAATTCGTGCTCATAAACTTCTTAGTCTCAAGAAAGTGTATTATATTGCAACGGACAATGTCTTCAAGGATTCTGCAGCAAACAGAAGTCAGAGGTATTGGTCTGTAATTTTGTGGGTCCGTTCTTTTACCCTTCTTATATACTACAGTCACCAACGCTTTTTTCCAGCCGCTTTGGACTTTGTGTTGCCCGACAGATTCACGATAAATCCAAGCTAGGTAAGGGGCTAATACGGAAGAGTACTCTTTATAAAATCAAACTGGGATTTCATCTGGACCTGGTGCTTTATTTGCTTTCAAATCTTTCAGTTGTTCCTCTATGCCAGGGATGCTTATTACTATGTCGTCCATACGGTTGTCTGTCCGACGGTCAGATGGCGCTATGTTTGTGCGATTCTCTTGTGTGAACGATTTCTTGAACGTGAAATTTAAAACTTCGGCTTTCGTTTTGCTATCTGCAGCTGCCACACGAGACCGGTCAACAAGGGACTGAATGGAAGCCTTATACCCGGTTGCCAATTTTACATAAGATCAGAGTTTTTTCAGGTTCCCTGCCAGATATTTTTCTAAGGTGTGACGCTGGTAGTTGTTGTATGTTTCGCGCATAGATCTTTTCTCAGATGCACGAACCTGTACTAACTCTCGCTTGTCGTCATTTGTATTTTCCCTTTTGAACCGAGAGTGCAACAGCCTCCACTTCCTCAGCATCCTCCGAATTTCGTTATTAAACCGTGGTGGGTCTTTTCTATGCTTTATCCATTTACCAGGACATAACTATCTACACCACTGTTTACAGTCTGCTTAAACTTCGCCCATAATCCCTCTACATCCATCGTACTGGAACTAAGTTATGCCAATTCACCATGCGAGTGAGATGCTAATAACGGCTTATCTGCTCTACTAGCAGAAACACTCTCCTAGCCTGATTGACTTATTTATTAACTTTCGTAATCATAGTTGCTATAATGACATCATGATCGCTAATCCCTGCTTCTGTACTGACATTTGGCGTAAACAGGACACTGCCATATTTCAACCACTCTCTCTTTTTCTTTCCTGCAGTCAATAGTTGTTGTATTGCTGTACCGAAACAAGGTTCTCTGAATTTGTCCAAACCCAAGACCCTTCTTAAGTATTTAGTGTTCAGCACCTTTTGCATGGCATTTCACCGCCAATAGTTCTGCTATAAAAAGAGAGCCCCACAACACACACAGCGCATGAATAACATCGTATTATCGGATCAGAGCCAACAACGGAATTCCGTTCTTTTCCCCACTTCTGTTTTTTGTGTAGCGGTATTGTTGAGCTTTTGTCCTTTTTTTCTGGATATGCACAGCTTTTTCTCTTGCCCGTTTCCTCACTTATGGAATCACGCATTTTGTTAAACAATAGTTCAGTCCTAATTTCCTACTGTAATACCCGTACAGGAGCTCACGATTAGTAATTGGACTGAAAGTGTGAATACACTAGCGAAAAGCCCGACACAATAGCAAGTGACAATAGTTATTTCTGCCTTAGATCTGATTGACTCTGTTATTGCAGGGCACGGTTTATATATTATCTCTGGGAATTATTTATATTCATGTCATTTCCCTGTGACAAGCAAGACAACGGAATTGTGTGTTTGGCTGGTATCTTTCAATGTAGTATTATACATCGTACAAGCGTTCAATTAATCGTATGTTCGCAAAATTATCGTACGAGTTGGCAACCTGACTGACAGAGACAAAATGCTACAGCCAACGAGTTAAAATGTTAACTCGTTGGCTGCGACGTTAAACAATAATTTCTCTGGAAGGGGATCAATCTGGCGCTATTTGTGTATGCTGTTGCCGCTATTGCTCGCGCTTTAGTGCAATCGGCATTTAATTAGTCTTGTACTTACACGAGAAAAATAATCGCTGGTATATGTCTACACAATTTTTATCACTATAATTTATTATTACGATTGACGTAAGTAATTCGTAAGTATTTTCTGTTCATGCAGTATTATATGAAACTTATTTAGTTAAGCAGTACTATTAATGAAACACCACAATGCTAATGCAAAGTTTTGTAAAACCACTGGGAAACAAGTTTTCAGAATTTATTTATTTATTTATCTATTTTTTTTGTAACTATCCCCAAATAACGGTACATGCAATCTAAATATTTCCAGGTAAAGACTGAAATCAACAAGTTACGAAGCATTGGTCACTTAGAGTTGTAATCCAAAAAGAAAGGCCTAAATTTATCGCTGAGAAATTATGTAAGTACATTACTTTCAGTGACACATGTTATTGCAAAAATTCAAAGCTATGAATGATTTTTTTTAAATTTTTCTTCGCAATTTCTCATAACCTATTCTACAACCTAATTCCTGTCATTATTATCGCTAAAAATTTTAGTTTAGGTCTAAGGCATGGAAATTATGCTAACTTTACCCCTGTATTGGTATCGAAAAATCCGAGCGAATCCATCTGCTCTTTGTTCCACATTTGTTGTAATTTCATTGAATTGTACTGCATACTTGTGCAGTACTGAAAATTCAAGTTATGTAAAGTTAACGTTTTTGATGTACAGTATGGTTGTTTATACTGAGTCTCTCAAGATGTCAGAGCCATTGCAGAAATAGAAACTCCAGTTTTTCGATTTATCAAAAAAGTAATACAGAAATTATAATTCCGTTACACCTGTAAATTAAAGTACATCATAAGGCAATGGTTCTGCTTGAGTACATAAACGTTTAAAGAAATGTTGAGAAAAACAGGGGTAGTCTGAAGACTTCTTTAGCGAAGGAAATGACACTGTCATGGCTGCCATTTAAGTTTATAGGAGTTCCGTTAGTGACCCTTCATTGGACTATTTCTTTTACGTACCATAAAGTAATCGATATGGTGCACAAAGTGTACAAATTTGTGAGGAATTTACAAATATAAATGTTTATAAACGGATAGAGAAACGAATACTGCTGGTAGGAATAAAAACAAAATTTCATGAATAGAAGCCATTTTGAAAATTGTAGCAGTCACAATGGAAAGAATCAACAACAACTGAAATGAAAGAAAAACATTTATGTGTAATGACGATCAGCATCTACATGTAATAATAATAATTCTTTTCCTCCACCTACTCTGCCTGCTGTATATTCTTTCCAGAAAATATTTCGCTTCAGTTCTTTTATTCACTACTGTAAAGTGGAATCACTTTGCTCCACTTTTGAACGGTTCTTCAAACAAGTTCATATAATATATAGTAGTTTTGTAAAATAGCCTTTGAAACGGAGGAAAGTTTATTCTAGAGCAACGTAAAAACCATCTAGTAACATAGAAAGACATCCAAATAGAAAGACATCCAAGATTAGCTTTTGAAATTTTATAACGTTTTAAAAGTTGGAGTAAAGTAGTCCCTGCGTTGGGTTTCTTTGCTCTGCATATTATAAACATTATTGTACGATTGTATAATAGCTTGGGGCAATATTACGCTTTTTAAAATTCATTTTTCTACCTTATAGGACCATAGTAAACCACCATTGACGACAACCATGAATGTATATTGTTCTACAGATGAATAAATCAATCAATCAATCATTGGTGGTGTAGTTTTTCTTATGAAAGGGAAAACATAATAAAAAAGCAGTGTAGTGCAACTTTTTCATTCAATATTTAAAAATGGTAACTAATGTAAACAGAATTTAATGTTGTTTTGCTAACAAACAAAGAGGCCAGTGTTTCATTAGGTATGCTGGTATGTCAAAATGTCAGTAACTACACCCGGAAAGCAGTTTGCATAAATTCATCACCATACCGCTTTCATTTAAACATTTTGAAAGGTTTATACCTTCAATTAAATTCTCCTATATGTGAAAAAGTATATCTTTATTTACAGGTAATTTCTAATTATGAAAAGATGGCGTCATGATATTTATGGTTGCACCATCTTTGCTAAAACTTCCTATAACACGACGATAATATTCATTTTCATACTGTGTACCTACAAACACACGAGTCTGCTTGCTGATTGGTGTTAGTTTTTTCTATGGTTTTGATAGGGGCACTTCATTCTCTATTCACTTCCATTTGATTTCTTCTGTGTGTTTCCCAGTCTTCTTCCGAACTTCCACCAAGAATTTGTTCTCTTAGTAGGTCATCCCTCGCTATAATAATCAAACACTGTTTAGATTTTTCTCTTCTTCGGTTGTTTACTAGTACCAGGCACTGCTTTAGAAACATTTTGTGACATTTCCAGCAAGTACCATTTCTCATGGATTTCAGGCATTCTTTCACATGCCCTATCTTCCATTTACACGAAGTGACATAATCTCCTAGCATTACTCATATTCAGCATAACACGATCCATCCCAAAATGAATTAGGTCTAAAACAAAGTAATGAAAACACTGGGGAGCCACTTTGATCCACTTTCTCAGTGGTACAAAGTTGCCTCATTTTATCAGAAAATAAACTTCACCGATGATGTGTTGATTACGACTGTGTATGATTAGACAATAACGAATTTCTACACATAAATGCATGTTATTTGTCTTCAGTTTCAGTAGTTTTCCATTAGCAAAATAACACTTTATCCTGACAAAAATTATCTAAGAAGTACAGTAGTAAAGATGTCGTTAATGGAAAATATCCATGATAGCGAGTGACAAAATAATTCCATTATATGGGATAATGGAAACTGTTAACTGCAGGACAGAACATAAAACATTCGGAAATGTTTATTAGAATACGTGCTAGGCAGGACTGAATCTTTTTTCAAAAGGTGGAGAGAAGCAACTCCTGCAGAGACAAAGAAGCCTTGCTGTACACTTGTCTTTCCTTCTGTGTACTATTCTATTCGTTACTCTTCTTTTACCCTTGATGCATAACATGCTTATTGTATTTCCTCAGTTTTATATCACTTGGAGCATGGAAAGTTATGTAGTTACGTTATTAGTACAGCATTGATTCTCACGTACCAGTACTGGTACTTCTTTAGCTGAAGTAGCTCATTCTAATAAATACTACTATGATGAATGTTAAAGTTTAATCTTACTGCTAGGAGAAATCAAAGATATTTTACAATGATTCTGAACTTGTTGGAAAAACAGTATCAGTACTGCAATATAATTAATTTACTGGATTTGAGAAAAAACTCATTTATTATACAAATTAAACAAATACTTAGTATTAATATCAGGAGTTTTTATTTTATGCATTTACATTGTTTTGCTTGTTACCTCTCTTAAAGTGAAACATAGACTGTAAAAAACCCTATTTACATCCAATAAGTTTTCGACATACAAGTGTTAAATTATTGTAATTATAATGTCTATGAGGGATCCATTAGGCAACGACCTTGCCGCAGTAGATACACCGGTTCCCGTGCGATCAGCAAAGTTAAGCGCTGTAGGGCGTGGTCGCACTTGGATGGGTGACCATCCAGGTCGCCATGCGCTGTTGCCATTTTTGGGGGGCACTCAGCCTAGTGATGCCCATTGAGGAGCTACTCGACCGAACAGTAGCGGCTTCGGTCAAGAATACCGTCTTACGACCGGGAAAGTGGTGTGCTGGCCCTACACCCCTGCTCCACTGGTGATGACACGGCGGGCAGATGATCCCGGTAGGCCACTTGTGGCCTGAAGACAGAGTGCTTTTATGAGGGATCCATTAAATGTCAACTGTGTAGCCTACATCAGGATTTCTTTGGTGGAAACTTATGTGTCATTTAATGACCTATCCTTTGTATAGTGACTTATAGTGCCACTTATCAGAACTATTAAAATGCGGAAAATGGTAGGGGAGATTTCGGTTACCTGAACCTCAGGTTAACTGGACCATCACATTAATTAACAATTTAAGAGGGAAATTTATTTTTTCGTACCATTAAGACATTTCCTTAGGCTGGAAGTACCGTCTGACTGGGAATACCATTTGAACTTAGAGATGCATACAAAAATGCGAAATTGTTTCTTACCATCTAATAGTTCTCCTAAAATTTTAATCAGCAATAATACACAATTCTGTTTCTCAGCAAAATTAACTGTTTATTGCTTTTTGATACACCATGAAATGTAAGCTGTGCATGGAGCCATTTTCACACTATTTTGAAGATTTTTGGTAAGATAAAGGTGAGGTTAACTGGGCCAATTAAATGTTGGGTTAGATGGATTGGTTCATTTAACACCATGAATATAGTGAGTAACTTCATAGACAAACCTGCTAGTGCACCCTGGATTACCGTATAAGACATTGCAGTCTTGTAGGGTTAGTATAACCTTTGGCTTTTATTGTTGGAAACATCTTGAAAAGCTTTAGTGTTATCAATATTAAACCTTTCAATTCATACATATTTATTTACCTGGATTTGTTTTCATCAAATACATTGGACAGACCTCCACCAATTCAACAATAAACAGCTGATGACTCACTGGCAAAGAGTGGGAGATGGAAATGTGGAGAATATTGCAAATAGGCAAAATCAGCAGCCAGAAATTACAGATTCTGCACAGGTTTGTCCATATGCTAAGACTGGTGCAAGGAAACCATCAAGAGGTAAAACTAAAAGAAAATCAACTGTCCTTACCAATACGTCCAGTTAAACAGTAGTGAGATAATGCAGAAAAAGGTAGAAGGACAAAACAGTTGCTGAGAAAACATATATTCAACGAAGTAAAGCCTTAGGTCAAATGCCAAATACCGGAAGAGAGCATTACCAAATCTCAGGATACTGATTATGTCCAGTACATTGATTCCTCTGATACCGACAAGTCCAGAAGTGGTGATGTAATGATTACCTTTATTACCAGGTCTGTGTCATTCACCAGCCCTGGCTGGAGAGACAGCGTCAAGTTTACAATAATATTATTACAGTAAACTAACAAAATACTACAATTAAAACAATGATATTTATATGAGTACCATAAAAAATAAATTTAAGAATTAGATTTCAAAATAACATACGATAATAAGGTGTTCATGTAGTAAAATGCCAGAGTTGCTGTTGTTTTCATTGACACTGAGTTGCAGCTCAGTCAGACACTGTTCTGTTGCTGGAAAAGTATTCTTCTGTACTCTAAAAAAGTTGCTCTTTTAGCATACACTAAGCTTTAGTCCCCCCCCCCCCCCCCCCCGCCAAACCCCCATGAACCATGGATCTTGCCATTGGTGGGGAGGCTTGTGTGCCTCAACGACATCGATAGCCCTACCGTAGGTGCAACCACAACGGAGGGGTATCTGTTGAGAGGCCAGACAAACGTGCGGTTCCTGAAGAGGGGCAGCAGCCTTTTAAGTAGTTGCAGGGGCAACAGTTGGGATGATTGACTGATCTGGCCTTGTAACACTAACCAAAACGGCCTTGCTGTTGTGGTACTGCGAACGGCTGAAAGCAAGGGGAAACTACAGCCATAATTTTTCCCGAGGGCGTGCAGCTTTACTTTATGACTAAATGATGATGACGTCCTCTTGGGTAAAATATTCCGGAGGTAAAATAGTCCCCCATTCGGATCTCTGGGTGGGGACTACTCAGGAGGACATCATTATCAGGAGAAAGAAAACTGGTGTTCTGCGGATCGGAGCGTGGAATTTCAGATCCCTTAATCGGGTGGGTAGGTTAGAATATTTAAAAAGGGAAATAGATAGGTTAAAGTTAGATATAGTGGGAATTAGTGAAGTTTGGTGGCAGGAGGAACAAGACTTTTGGTCAGGTGAATACAGGGTTATAAATACAAAATCAGAAAGGGGTAATGCAGGAGTAGGTTTAATAATGAATTAAAAAATAGGAATGGGGGTAAGCTACTAAAAACAGCATAGTGAATGTATTATTGTGGCCAAGATAGACACGAAGCCCACGCCTACTACAGTAGTACAAGTTTATATGCCAACTAGCTCTGCAGATGATGAAGAACTTGATGACATGTATGATGAGATAAAAGAAATTATTCAGGCAGTGAAGGGAGATGAAAATTAATAGTCATGGGGACTGGAATTCGACAGTAGGGAAAGGAAGAGAAGGAAACATAGTAGGTGAATATGGTTTGGCGCTAAGAAATGAAAGAGGAAGCCGCCTGGTAGAATTTTGCACAGAGCATAACTTAATCATAGCTAACACTCGGTTGAAGAATCATGAAAGGAGGTTGTATACATGGAAGAGCCCTGGAGATACTAGAAGGCTTCAGATAGATTATAATGGTAAGACAGAGATTTAGGAACCAGGTTCTAAACTGTAAGACATTTCCAGGGGCAGATGTGGACTCTGACCACAATCTATTGGTTATGAACTGTAGATTAAAACGGAAGAAACTGCAAAAAGGTGGGAATTTAAGGAGATGGGACCTGGATAAACTGAAAGAACCAGAGGTTGTACAGAGTTTCACGGAGCGCATAAGGGAACAATTGACTGGAATGGGGGAAAGAAATACAGTAGAAGAAGAATGGGTAGCTTTGAGGAATGAAATAGTGAAGGCAGCAGAGGATCAAGTAGGTAAAAAGACGAGGGCTAATAGAAATCCTTGGGTAACAGAAGAGATACTGAATTTAATTGATGAAAGGACAAAATACAAAAATGAAGCATGTGAAGCAAGCAAAAAGGAATACAAACGTCTCAACAATGAGATCAACAGGAAGTGCAAAATGGCTAAGCAGGGATGGCTACAGGACAAATGTAAGGATGTAGAGGCTTATCTCACGAGGGGTAAGATAAGATACTGCCTACAGGAAAATTAAAGGGATCTTTGGAGAAAAGAGAACCAGTTGTATGAATATCAAGAGCTCAGATGGAAACCCAGTTCCAAGCAAAGAAGGGAAAGCAGAAAGGTGGAAGGAATATATAGAGGGTCTATACAGGGGCGATGTACTTGAGCACAATATTATGGAAATGAAAGACGATGTAGATGAAGATGAAGTGGTTGATATGATACTGCGTGAAGAGTTTGACAGAGCACTGAAAGACCTAAGTCGAAACAAGGCCCTGGGAGTAGACAGCATTCCATTAGAACTACTGACAGCCTTGGGAGAGCCAGTCCTGACAAAACTCTACCATCTGGTGAGCAAGATGTATGAGACAGGCGAAATTCCCTCAGACTTCAAAAAGAATATAATAATTCCAATCCCAAAGAAAGCTGGTGTTGACAGATATGAAAATTACCGAACTATCAGTTTAATAAGTCACAGCTGCAAAATACTAACGGGAATTCTTTACAGACGAATGGAAAAACAGGTAGAAGCCGACCTTGGGGAGGATCAGTTTGGATTTTGTAGAAATGTTGGAACACATGAGGCAATACTGACCTTACGACTTATCTTAGAAGAAAGATTAAGGAAAGGCAAACCTACGTTTCTGGCATTTGTAGACTTAGAGAAAGCTTTTGACAATGTTGACTGGAATACTCTGTTTCAAATTCTGAAGGTGGCAGGGGTAAAATACGGGGAGCAAAAGGCTATTTACAATTTGTACAGAAAGCAGATGGTAGTTATAAGAGTCGAGGGACATGAAAGGGAAGCGGTGGTTGGGAAGGGAGTGAGACAGGGTTGTAGCCTCTCCCCAATCTTATTCAATCTGTATATTGAGCAAGCAGCAAAGGAAACGAAAGAAAAGTTCAGAGTAGGTATTAAAATTCATGGAGAAGAAATAAAAACTTTGAGGTTTGCCAATGACGTTGCAATTCTGTCAGAGACAGCAAAGAACTTGGAAGAGCAGTTTAACGGAATGGACAGTGTCTTGAATGGAGGGTATAAGATGAACATCAACAAAAGCAAAACGAGGATAATGGAATGTAGTCAAATTAAGTCGGGTGATGCTGAGGGAATTAGATTAGGAAATGAGACACTTAAAGTAGTAAAGGAGTTTTGCTATCTGGGGAGCAAAATAACGGATGACGGTCGAAGTAGAGGGGATATAAAATGTAGACTGGCAATGGCAAGGAAAGCGTTTCTGAAGAAGAGAAATTTGTTAACATTGACTATAGATTTAAGTGGCAGGAAGTCGTTTGTGAAAGTATTTGTATGGAGTGTAGACATGTATGGCAGTGAAACGTGGACGATAAATAGTTTAGACGAGAAGAGAATAGAAGCTTTCGAATTGTGGTGCTACAGAAGATAGCTGAAGATTAGATGAGTAGATCACATAACTAATGAGGAGGTACTGAATAGAATTGGGGAGAAGAGGAGCTTGTGGCACAACTTGACTAGAAGAAGGGATCGGTTGGTAGCACATGTTCTGAGGCGTCAAGGGATTACCAATTTAGTACTTTAGGGCAGCGTGGAGGGTAAAAATCATAGAGGGAGACCAAGAGATGAATACACTAAGCAGATTCAGAAGGATGTGGGCTGCAGTAGGTACTGGGAGATGAAAAAGCTTGCACAGGATAGAGTAACATGGGGAGCTGCATCAAATCAATCTCAGGACTGAAGACCACAACAAGAAGCTTTAGTTCTAAATTGTTCAATTGGTAATGACTGAATATCCTTAGGTAGAGCATTAAAAACTTTTATTGCCACCACTGGGAAACTGTTCTGCATGTAGTTAATTTGCATCTTGGTCTGTTTATACTGTCTTTACAGTGCGTGCTGTGTTGATGAACTTTATTTCTCTTTCTATATATCTCATGATTTGTCTTTGTGTGAACTAAGAAACTTAAAATTTATAATCTGAAAACTGAGTGCCTATTCTGGAAAAAATTCGTTTTACTTGAGTCAATGATCCTCATTGTTTTCTTTAGTAATAACGCTCATTCTTGCAGTCGGCAGAATGACTCCACAGTAACAGCCCATAGCTGAAGTGGACGTGGAACATTGCATAGTACACTGTTAGTAGGTACTGCTGTGAAAATGCCCTTTTTAGTTTCGTCAAAAGTTGTAGAACCCACAAGAGTTTGAAACGTAAATGTTCGATGTGCTGTTTCCAGATTAACTTGGTATCAAAGAAAAAACCCAGAAGCCTAACAGCTGCTGTGTCACCCAGTGCTCCAGTATCACTTAGTGTGCATATCAGCCTCAGCATTTTGTCTTCATTAATTTTCATCTTGTTCATGATGAACCAGGCCTTGTCCTAATTCAGAAGGATATCTACTTGATGAACAGCTTGAAATATGTTCCCCCCTTTTGAGGATGAAGTCATGTCATCTGCAAACTGCAAGGTGTGTCCATTGGAGCCTATGTTGTTAATGACAATTGGGAACAACTTGGGTGCTGTTATGAAACAGTGAAGAGGGGGACTTCATTGTAGTCAAACTAGAGCAGAAAACTGACATGAGAGGTCACTAATATGTTGCTCAAGTCTTTAAAATGTATGATGATGGCTATGAAGTAAAATATTTTGTTAGTGTTATTTCTACTACAAAACATGAAACTCAAGGAGAAGAAGAAACCTTTTATTGCTTGAAATTAAATAATTGCCATACTACCTAATCCAATACATGGCACTAACGTTTACTACGAAAATATGATTTGTTTCTGGATTGATGTCACTAAGTTCATTATGCACAAGTTTTGTTATTTCCATAATTTTTTTAGATTTATGTACATATAAAGGTATATTTAGAATTGTTAGTAATGTTATCACAATAACTTTTTTATTTAGGTCCCTGTAATTAATTTACTTAGCCGACAAAATGTATTGTCAAAGATATTTTCCAGTTCTGTAAAGCTTATGTTTTCCTCCATATTCATGAATAAACGTTACATAACAACTAGAACCAAGATGCAACTACCTTCACAAAAAACCTTAAGTATAGCTTATCACTGTAAATTATCTCCAAATGTACAAAATGATGATGATGATGATTATTATTAAATCACTTACAACCAGAAAATTCATTGACATGTTGCAAGCTACATGAATGTTTTTTGGGCCTTCAAAAAATATTCTCAGGGCCAGGAGCTTGCTTGCTCTTTCATCTTTCTCACCATCTCCTTTGCAGGCAAAGGCCAAGCTTTCGCTTTATATAATATAAACAGTACCTCAGTACTGTCAGTAGTGCAGTATACACAGTTATTTGCAACTTGTTTGATAAGTAAGAAATAAGTAAAGTTTGGAGTATCAAATAACTACTGATACATCTGAAGTCCATTTCATTTGTACCTGAAACACAAAAGTTGCAACAGATACACTTCCAGTCTCTATGTTGCACAGATTGCTTCTATTTCATGTCTGTTGAGCACTATTAGTTTAAAATTAACCAAACATTGTAAAATTGTGGACTACTTCCTAACAACATAAATAATCTCTTTTCCTCGCTTCCATTAGCACACACACTTGACCAAACATACTCTCCATATTGCTGTGATATTTTCAGTTTGCATTCATGGTATTGCTCACATCTGTTTCTGGTGATATGTGTGTGTGTGTTTGCTACATTAAATTGTGTAGTAACAAAATAAATGGAAATCTACTATATATTTCAGTCATACCACTGCAAATGAAACAGATTATGAAATAAATTTGGAACGCCAGTATTAACAAAAAGCTATAGGAAAACCAATTCCCTGCAGCACTTCATACTGTTGTGGAACCAGAAACTCCAATTAGTTGTTACAGCACACTTCATCTTAGTCTACTGATGAGAAAGATCTTTATGACACCCTGGATTGGGAGGGGGTATATTAACTGAAAATGGTAATTCTGTATCTTTGATTCATTTTCAGCTTTTTAATTTGTGCGATAATGTGGTCATGGTATGTCTTGTACTGAATACTTACAAAATTTAAATTTTACACAATGTTGTTTTTGAAGGAATTTTATGTGAATGTATCTTCTTTCTTGCACAATGACCTTGTGAGAGCATACATATGAAACATTTTACTAATTTCATGTAGTGAAGTGGCAATACTGAAGAAAACTTTATTCTCTTGTTGACAGCAAAGCAAGGATATTCTTATTTGTGTCTGACAGTACGAGTTAAATAGAATAAAAAAGTTTACCATATGTCAACGAAACTAATCAGTTTTTTAACGTATAATGTAACTGGATCGATAAAAATCAAATCACCAAGTGGCAGCAAGAGAATACCTACATAACAAGGTTAAGGAAATCTGTAAGCTTTCAGAGCCAGTTGCTCCTCCGTCTGGCAGAAGGGTGTAAGGGTGATGAAGAGGGATGAAGGAAAAGGACTGGAAAGGTTTAGGAAATTTGGAGCATATGGAAAAGTTGCCCAGAACCAAAGTTCATTGGTGATGTATGGAGTGGGATGAGAAGGAAAGACTGGTTGTTAGGGACTGCACCAGGTGATATTTGAAAACCTAAGAGCTTGGAGCTGGAAGATGGGATAATAGGCAACAGAGAGATTAAGTGCAAAGCTAAGTGAGTTATTTGAGGTAAAGGTAAGGTGAGGCAGAAAAAAATAGTAGGTCAGAAAATAAGAATATAGAGATGTAAAAGGGAGTGAAGAAAGGAATAGTTATTGGCACTAAATGCTGAGACCAAATAAATAAGCATAAATTAAGTTCAAGTGGGTGCTAAGAATCGATGACATGTCACAATGTCAGTTCCAACCTATGAAATTCCGAGAAGCTAGTGTCTGTGGGGAACAATTCAGATGGCATGTGTGGTGAAACACGCTCCTATATCATGACTGTTATGATGTAGTATCATTCTAGTCCTGAATGTATTAATCAGCTACTTCGACAAGGCTACAACTTCCTAAAATCATACCCTGAAATTGGGTCAATTCTGCCTGATATTTTTCCCATCACACCTGCAATAGCTTTTCATCAGCCTCCCATCCACACGCTCCACTCCCTCCAATCACTGCAGTCTTCTGGTCACACTTCATGATATTTCTGAACCTGTGTCCCTATGCTATGGCCCCTACCTCTGTCACCATCCCCAATGTAAGATTTGCCCCTTGCACCCTCTTACTACCACCTATACTACTTCTGCAACTGGTAAAAAATATACTATCAAAGGATATATCTGTGTTTCTGATATGACGCAAGTAGTGTATCAACTGTTATGTTAACACTGTTCAACCTCTTACAGTGGTATGACTATCACCAATTTAACAGGCAAGATAAATGAACATAGACAGAGGGTTTACACCGATACATGATACTGAGCATGCTCTACATGACAGTTGTGACCTCAGAGCCTCTTTTACCACACATTCCATTTATATTATTCTCCCAGACACTAGCTTCTCAGAGCTCTGCAGGTGGGGACTCGCATTACAGCATGACCTTGATTCTTGCCGCCCACCTGGTCTTAATTTACATTACTTTCTTTAGTCTCAGCATTTCTTGTCAGTAACTACTTGCATTTTTTCTTCACTCCCTTTTTGTTTTCTACAGCTTTTATTTTCTGACCTGTTCATTTTTTCCCTCTCTGCCATATCTACCATGTACAATTATCTTAGCTTTCTGCTCTTATTAACCCCTGCACAATATTTTGTCCATGTTCTCTGTTTTGCTTATTACCCTATCTTCCATCTCCAAGCTCTTAGGTTTCTAATTTAGTCCAATGCAATCCCCAACAATCAGTCTTTCTTTCTCATCCCATTTGGTAAGTCTCCCCTGACATGGAGTTTTGGGTGACTTTTCGACACAATCCCCATTTTCTAAGCCTTGTCAAAGTTTGCAAATTTCCTTGAGATTTGTATATGTGTGTTCTCCTACTGCTGTTAAGTGACTATATTTCTTATCTATTCACTTACATTAAACTTTTCTATATGTAATGTGAATATTACCACTTAAATCCAAAGCAAAAATATCTTACAATTGAAAGTTTTCTGCTGTGAAAATTTTCTATTTGTTGTCTCAAAGGTTACTTTTGTAATTTTTCATGAAATGTCTTTCCATATAGGTCTTGTATGGAATACAATAATGGAGAGTGGTGCCTCAGAGAAGAAAGATGGTAATGTTACGTGAGACATCACCGTATTTGGTCATAGCCTGTGAGGCAATTCAGAAAGAAGGAAGGATTGTATAGATTATTTTTAACCAGCCACTGTGAGTAAAGGTGATTTGTATGCCAGTATTGTTAAAGGATTAAAAAGTATCATAAACTTTTTATCTAGGGTTTGTCTCAAAAACAACATTTTCATTAATTTTTGTAGCTCATGTTTACTCTGTGTGCATAAATTACCACAATGTGCATTAGTAGTGTCATCACAAGCAAAGACATATCATTTTGTTCCAAATTATGTCTCAGTTACTGAATGAAACTACAGACCTAAGAGTATTTGTCCGACCCCACAGATTCTACTGATTCCTTTTGGAATGCTGTTAAGAGGAATTTACGCCATATTTTGCTCAGTTTTCTTTGATGTGGTGTGAAATAAGTATAGCTTTCTTTACATAGCAGGATTATTCCATAACAATGTTGTAATCAGTTTTGCTGTATGCATTAATTCAAAAATAACTCTTAGTCAATGATAATAATGAAAATTTTAGTGGGGTAAAACAGTAGCGCACAATGATGCTGTGAAGTCATTTTCCAGTGATAACTGCAAATATTCTTTTGCTAGAAAAGAGAATATTCAGCAGTAACTAGTACACATGCTCTGCCTTTCACCTTAATTTTATTAGAAAGTGACAAATTTGTTTTCTGTGGCATCTGGTTGAAATTATTGTCAGCTAATATTTCCACCATTATTTACTTTTCTTATTAAGCAGTGAAAGTTGGTATTGCAGATTTGGTAATTATGTATCTCATTTAACATACATTGTGAATGAGACTAAGTTATTCCAGTCTCATCAGTCTTCTTTCTGTCAAGACACTTAGTTCGCAAAGCATTTTTATAGTTGTTAAAACACTCATTCAGATTTGATCAGTGTGTCTAATGAATGGAATGTCAAATACCTTTATGATAATAGAACAAAATATTTAGTTTGTGGGTGCTATTTAGACGTAATGTAATGAAGAGAGTGTTTCTGTTGTTCTGATTACACTGACCAGCAACTGTATTAGTGATAGATATCATGTTGAATGAATAACACTTCTGTAGCCTTGGGAAATAATTAAGTGTGGACTATAAGTAAGTTTTTTCATATCGTGTGTTAATTGTGTATGTGATACAAAAATGGCAAATCACAGGATCTCATTGCCTCTAATCATGGCTATGTCATTGATGCTAGCTGAGTATGGCATGCTTTCAGCAATGTCTTTAAGGCACTAAGCTCTCTACAGGCTACTGTATCAGTTGTGTGATGTAATGTTTTCAGTTTGCGTAAAATAGCCACCTTCAAGGCCACATGCTATGATCAGAAAATCCCAATGTCTGGCTACCATCAGTTGGCTCTGATTTTAGCAATGAACTGATGTAATGCAACATATTTCTGAACACCTATACAGTTCAGAGCCATATCTGTACCATTCAGCACACACAGATATTTGCATTAGTGCTTCAAGACTTGAAGCCTGAAGGTTGATAAAACTTAAGTAAAATACATATTACACCTCTATAAAAAATGCATCAGAAATCATTTGGAACTGAAGACAGTTTAAGCACGTACAGGTATCATAATTGCATAATGCTTACATAAGATGAGAGGGGAGTCCTGGTATGGTGGTCATTGTTATTCACTTGCAGATAATGTAAGGACTTGCTGGCAGTTTATGGTCACTCATTTGCTACATGTTTTGAAATTCACCACTCATTTTTCTCCTGAACTGTTTCAGATGGCATGGATGGAAACTCAACCTGGCACCACAGGGCACATTCCTTCTGCCATTTTGAACCCCTGTGTATTCTTGCTTGTAAATATGTTCATGCCTCGGCTGGTCCATGACCATTTGACATGGGTTGTGCTCTCTCATAAGAAGATATGGAGCAAATTCATTCTCCATTAACCTAACTGTCTTGTGACAGCCATCCAAATGACACCACCATGTTCACAGCAAAGGATGATCCAGCAGTTACAAAGAAGCCATCTGTTCCAATTGGTAAATAGAGTATTACTAAAACCATTAGCGGTATTACAAATACCAATAGTATGGGAGAAGAACAGAGAGTAATGTTAACCACTAATCTTGTAATGAGCTGCATAGTGATAAGTATACTCCTGGTATATGTATTGTCACATTACAATACAGCAGATGTGCTGTAATCACATAAACTGTTAGTGCAGATTACTGTTATAGCTGATATGTAAGTATATATTGAGAATATAATTTGCAGTCTGTTGTAGTGGAACGCTCCCAACATAAAAGTTCTGACTAAATTCACTTTGGTATATTGTCTCTAAAAGGGGATTTCCACATTATGGCTCAATCAATGGATGGACTTCTTGAAACATAGATAGGATATAGGATATTGTGCAGTGAGGACATTGTTAATCATATTGCACTATGTGATGTATGTTTCTGTAGACTATGCTCTAGGTTTTATTCCTTTATTTAATTTGTCACCACCTTTACTAAAGCTGTTTGGACACAGAGAAAAAAGAGAAAAGTATCAAGAGATTTATGATGTGCCTACATATGCTGACTACAGTGTGCCAAAGGTTTTGGGCATTAATTGCTGTATGAGGAGTTTGTTGCAAGAAAGCTTTTCCACTTTGATTGGAAATCTCAGTTACATCATATATATAGTCATTCTTTAACTCAGTGCAAATAGACCCTTCAGATTGACTCAGTCTAGTCATTGACAGGCTATATAGACCTTTTGTAGAACACTATACCATACAAGGGGCATTTGAAAAGTCCGTACAAAGTCCAATAGATGGCACCTCGGCACGTATCAAGGTCATGTTTAGTTAGTAGCAGCTTTGGAAAGAATGTACACCAAGTTTAAGCTATATTGGTCTATTTCTTTGTGTTTGACTTTCGTGTGAATCAAGGACGTTGAGTGATTGTCAAAAAATGGATGAAAAAGAATTTCGTGTGGTGATTAAACATTACTTTATGAAAGGCAAAACGCCTCAGGAGACTAAAATGAAGCTTGATGAACATTACAGTGACTCTGCACCTTCGATTAGAACTGTTTATAAGGGGTTTGAAAATTTTTGGAGTGGCCATATGGGTACAAGTGATGCTGAACTTTCTGGACACCCTGTGGAGGTTACGACTCCAGAAATCCTTGATAAAATCCATGATATGATGATGGATGACAGAAGAGTTAAGGTGCATGAGATTGCTAGTGCTATGGGCATCTCAAATGAATGGGTACATAATTTTTTGCATAAACATTTGGACATGAGAATGCTATCCACAAGATGAGTTCCGCCATTGCTCACACTTGACCAAAAATGGAATCGTGTGAAGTGTTGCAAGGATGGTTTGCAGCTTTCAGGAAGAATCTGCAGGACTTTAAGCATTGTTTCGTCACTGTGGATGAAACATGTATACATTACTATACTCCTGAGGCCAAACAACAAGGGAGAATCTGCACCAAAAAAGGTGAAGACCATTCCTTCAGCCGGAAAGGTGTTGGCGACTGTCTTTTGGGATTCACAAACGATAATCATCATCGATTGTCTGGAAAAGGGTAAAACTATTACAGGTGCATATTGTTCATCATTATTGGACCGTTTGAAAACTGAGCTGCATTATTGGACCGAAAAAAATGTCCTTTTCCATCATGACAATGCAGCAGCACACACCTCAGCAGTTGTGGTCGCAAAATTAATGGAAATAGGATTCCAACTTGTTTCACATCCCCACCCCCGTATTCTCCAGACAAATGTGATTCCATATTGATGAGTTTATGTAATATAAGTATATTTAATAGTTCAGTAATAGGCACACATAAATACTTAATCCACACTAAGTAAGCCAGCAATATGTAAAACACTGTTATTCTACGGGACAGAAAGAGTTCGCCAAACTCATTTTTTATGTTACTTTCGGTTATAGCTCCATTATTTGTTAGGTACTTGAAAAAAGGATTTTACTAGTTTATTAACTACTTTCTGAGCTAAAATTAGTTCATTTCAGATTTAATGTTGTACTTATGACCATTATATTTGTGTCTGAAATAGTTTCAAAACTTTCATAAGAAAATACTTCTTCCCAAAATCTGTGTCGAAAATTTAAAATTCCTTCATCAGATGCCTACAGTATTACAGTCGATGATGAGATGTTAGCAATGGGAGCCAAAGTGCCTGAACTGAGCTGTTGGAGCAAGGGCAGAATGTTTCCATTCTTTTACCATTTAAAATCCATCTCAATTTTTTTAAAGGAATAAACTTCAGTACTAACTTTTGGTTTAGTACTAAATTCATTGTTGGCATGTTTTCTGAAATTCGTAAATCATTTTCTTAGTCTCCATTCCTTAGTAGGTCCATATTATTGACTAGAAACCTCATGAGTATCTGGTTGCACAGTGAAAGTGGGATTAGAATCCTGAGATTCCTTAAACCCATTATATGTTAAATGTATACTACATACAATGTGTTACCCTAATTCTGGATTGAGACTATCCTCCAGAGAGCACAAAGTCAACCCAAAATATGATACAATAAGACATTTTGTTAGTCAAATCAAGGTACTGAAGCACAGAATCCAACCAATATATGATACCCTCCATATGGAGAAGACGTTCAGCCACAGACAGGCTCAATGAAAAAGACTGCCAAAATATTAAATCTCTTGGTTGAAGCCCTTTCTCTGCACACACATTCACACAAGCACAGTTCACAGAAACATGGCCACTGTCTCAGGGCACCATAGGCCAACTGCCAGTTGGGCTTTAGCACCCTGAGACAACGGCCATATATCTGTGAGTTGTGCTTGTGTGAAAGTGCAGGAAAAGGACTTTGTACAAACCTTTTAATATTTTGTTAGCATTGTTCATTGTGCCTGTCTCTGACTCACTGCCTCCACTATACAGTGAGTAGCGATTTCTTCCTTCCATATTCTTGTTATTCTGCCATGCAGTTTTCATCATTAAGAAGATGATACCACAAGACAGAATAAAGGCAAAGGCGGAAAGTAATTGATACTTTGTGTTTTACGGCCAGTGATGATATAGGTTCTTCTCAAGCTGAAGGTAGCAGCTATCAGTTTCTTCATAAGGTGGTGAATGTGGCGTTTTCACCAATGGAATGTCATTCTTCTTTGATATAATGTTAATTATTTCATTCGACTGTTCACATTTCCTTTTTACATCTCTGAGTATTATCATCACAATCACAGGAAATCCATATAAACAATTCCCTTGTAAATAATGGAGTAAAGGAGACCACTCACAAACACACACACCCACCCACCCACACACACACACACACACACACACACACACACACAGACACACACACACACACACACACACACACACACATACACACACACACACACGTACACACCTGTGTCCCTACATTTTCTTGGCTGCAGACACAGCTGGCAGAATGAAACCACACCAGTGTGTGAGTGTTTTGTATGTATATTTGTACTCAAGCTTGACAAAAGAGTTATTCCAAAAGGAAGCAAGTTATATTTCTCTTTAATATGTGACTGTCGATGACTCAACACTTATGCTGTTTTGTGAGTGGTCTCCTTTACTCCTAAAGCATGAACAAAGGATTCATTCATGTGGATTTCCTGTAATTCTGACATGTTTTAAAACATGTAAGACTAGGATTGGGACTCTTCATTGCAATAATTAATCTTATATCAAAGAAAATGGTTGCTATTGCCAACATAAGAGTTTTTTCTGAAAGTATGCCACATACAGTCAATAAATTGGATTTTCTGTAATGTTGCTTGCTTGATTCTGCATGCCAGTACTAGTCAAAACAACAACTTAATTATACTCTAATATTTTATTGCTCCTGACCTTTGCAAAAGCCGGTAAAATCACTGGTAATGAGACAGTAGATGTATAGATGTCTACATGACTGGCTTCTGTTAGTCTAGAAAGTAATTGTAGCAATGAATGTTTTATGACTGGAAGCAGAATATATCTTAAAAACATATCAGAATACAGCATTAATATATGGTGTGTAGATCTTCGTAAGCCTAAGTGATATTTTGTGATACGCAATTGAGTTTTGACTCCTCATTGATTTTATAACTGATTCAGTTATCTTCTTTATATTTGCTTTTACAAATTAAATTTTAATTTTGTTTTATGGTTGTTGACAGGAAAATTTTATGACATGATTTGCAGATGTGTAGTGGATGTTTCATATTTTTTATCTCAACTTTTGTATCAGTAACTCCTTATGGCAGTAATATGTAATTTATACACTTATTGATGTGATAACTGTTTCTCATGCTTCTTCTCAGGAACATTACACTTATACCTTGTTACCTGCTGCAACCATGGCAGGTACAGAAACCCTCTACTGTTCATAGTAAAGTAGGGATTTCAAAGTTCCCTGGTTGCAGTATTCTCTGCAATTAATTCCATCAATTGAACAATAGCTATTGGTTATGGAATCATGATCTCTCACTTCCTTCATCAGCATATTTCAATTGCATTATTTACCCAAACACATTCCTTACTTCTTCTCTTGTTCTGTTGGTTGTGATTCAGTGGGAGATAGATGTCAGAGAAAGTAATGAACGATAGTTCAATAAGCGTTATATTATCATTCATGACCTGTGTATTATATACTTCTTGCCAAAGTTGACTTTTGATGTAATGCTGGCACAATGTTGTTGGATAAGAGAGTGAAAGCTTTTAATGAAAACTTTTAACACAGAGTGTCAATGGCTATGCCACAGTGATGACACTGGTTCCTATCTGATTGCAGCAGTTGAAAGTTCTGCCATGTTTGGCTAATTTTTGGATGGGTGACAGTCTGGGTCTACCGAGTGCTGTTTGCAAGCATGGTGCACTGAGCCCTTGTGAGGCCAATTGAGGAGCTATCTGACAGAAATAGCAGTTCAGGTCATAAAAACTGACATCAGTTGGGAGATCAGTTTGCCAACACATGCCCCTCAACATATGGATCCACCTGAGGATGACATGATGGTCAGTCAGTACAATTTGTCCTTCCGAGGCCTGTTGGGACAATGTTTAATACAAATTATTATCAGGAAACAGATACTCTTTCACTATTATGATGGAGGATCATTGAAAGTAATTAATTTATGCTTTCTTGCCACTAAATCCCATGGGCCACATTTTTGGCAACACAACTTGGTATGTTGTTGTTGTGGTCTTCAGTCCTGAGACTGGTTTGATGCAGCTCTCCATGCTACTCTATCCTGTGCAAGCTTTTTCATCTCCCAGTACCTACTGCAACCTACATCCTTCTGAATCTGCTTAGTGTATTCATCTCTTGGTCTCCCTCTACGATTTTTACCCTCCACGCTGCCCTCCAATACTAAATTTGTGATCCCTTGATGCCTCAGAACATGTCCTACCAACCGATCCCTTCTTCTGGTCAAGTTGTGCCACAAACTTCTCTTCTCCCCAATCCTATTCAATACTTCCTCATTTGTTATGTGATCTACCCATCTAATCTTCAGCATTCTTCTGTAGCACCACATTTCGAAAGCTTCTATTCTCTTCTTGTCCAAACTATTTATCGTCCATGTTTCACTTCCATACATGGCTACACTCCATACGAATACTTTCAGAAATGACTTCCTGACACTTAAATCAATACTGGATGTTAACAAATTTCTCTTCTTCAGAAACGCTTTCCTTGCCATTGCCAGCCTACATTTTATATCCTCTCTACTTCGACCATCATCAGTTATTTTGCTCCCCAAATAGCAAAACTCCTTTACTACTTTAAGTGCCTCATTTCCTAATCTAATTCCCTCAGCATCACCCGACTTAATTAGACTACATTCCATTATCCTTGTTTTGCTTTTGTTGATGTTCATCTTATATCCTCCTTTCAAGACACTGTCCATTCCATTCAACTGCTCTTCCAAGTCCTTTGCTGTCTCTGACAGAATTACAATGTCATCGGCGAACCTCAAAGTTTTTATTTCTTCTCCATGAATTTTAATACCTACCCCGAATTTTTCTTTTGTTTCCTTTACTGCTTGCTCAATATACAGATTGAACAACATCGGGGAGAGGCTACAACCTTGTCTTACTCCCTTCCCAACCACTGCTTCCCTTTCATGTCCCTCGACTCTTATAACTGCCATCTGGTTTCTGTACAAATTGTAAATAGCCTTTCGCTCCCTGTATTTTACCCCTGCCACCTTCAGAATTTGAAAGAGAGTATTCCAGTCAACATTGTCAAAAGCTTTCTCTAAGTCTACAAATGCTAGAAACGTAGGTTTGCCTTTCCTTAATCTTTCTTCTAAGATAAGTCGTAAGGTCAGTATTGCCTCACGTGTTCCAGTGTTTCTACGGAATCCAAACTGATCTTCCCCGAGGTTGGCTTCTACTAGTTTTTCCATTCGTCTGTAAAGAATTCGTGTTAGTATTTTGCAGCTGTGACTTATTAAGCTGATAGTTCGACAACTTGTATAACTTAGTATATTGTAATCAACTGTGTGACTTCAAAGGAAGACTTAATTTAGATTAATTTACATCTTACAAACACTGAATAGACAACTTCACATTGCTTATTAGTTGGAAAATTTTTCAGTACCATTTAGACAGCTTGGAACTGTTAACATTCGGCAGTTAATTAAAATCATAACGCACAGGAATACTTTGGGCAAAGTTTCTGTGTTATTCCCACACAGGTATAGACATGTTAATTACACCTAAGATTCATTTTGCTGACAGACATTTGTTTGTACTACGACAAATAATTGTAACATCCTTTTTATCATAATGGCAAACATACTGCTTCACATCCTATCCTCAAACTGGGTATATGAAAGTCACTAAACCAGTAAAGGTTACAGATAACTACCAGTATTTATGGAAAATACTACTAGTATTTATGGAAATTAATCTTAAAAATTTATACATTTATTTCTGTAGGGCAGCAAACTGCAAAATGTATCCCAGAAGAACATTTCCAGTATTAATTATATATTCATAAACATTACTGTTTCTGCTTGTGTATACACACTATGATTTGTAGCTGCTCGTGGATGCACCCTATAATTTTTAAACTGGAAACCATATGGCCCTCTGAATAGTGTTGAACTACTTAAACAGTTCGGGAAACATGTGTAAGTGTTGTAGTTACAGTATTTACAAAAATCATTTGGAACGAAATAATTTTGTAACCATCCCAATAATTGGTAAACTGCTCCACCATGAGAATCTGATTTGGAAGGAAATATTTTTACAACTATGGCTATTCATGGTAAAGTGTTTCACCTTGAGAATCAGATTTTCTGGGCAACTAAACCTTGTTCATAGTATAATGATCCAAAACAAATACCTTTAAATGAGGCAAATGCTCCAACATTGTAACTGGATATTTCAGAACATAATTTAACATACCCGCAATAATAATAAACAAAAATACATGTTTGTAAAACACACTACATTTTATATGCTACTGTTGTTATTGTTAGGATTTGGTTTGAAAAGAAAAGCATGACACATAATTACCAAACAATTTTATTCATATTCCATCATTTTTCTGGAGTGCATCTAGGATTTTATGTACAGATATTTTGGCTGACAACTGTTGTGTATACCTTTATATACAACAGTAAGGAGAGGTGGACTATAGAGTGGTGCAGCAACCATCATCATAGGAAAGCTGGACAGAAGCAGAAATTATTAGTGAACAAGCTAACACAACCAACAGAAGATTTACATAACTTGTATTTCTCAAAACATATGAAGACCCAGAAGAAGACAGTGCAGCAATGAATGGAGTCCAGCTGCAACATCTGCATTGCATCCCATTGCAAAGTGCATTAGAGTACAAGTAGCTCTGAGTGCTGCCAATGGACATCCTATATTGCAGTGGCAGAGGGTGCTTGAGTTACTGAGCCACTAGAGGCATGGCTCAGGGGCATGCTCCATTGGGTCCACCAGATCCCACACAACTGCCATCAGCGTTTCATGAAAACTTGCAATTCCATGGCTGTGATGACTGTTGGGAGGTATCAATAAGTTATACCACAAAAACCTTTCAGCCATTCTTAAGATGAGTCACTTGCAAGATTTTTAACATACTTCACGCTGTAGAGTAAATGTACATGCATAAAAAATAATACTGTTGGTAACAAGAGTCTCAGTCATAAACAAAACTTCACACCTCGAAGATTTAAATAAACTAAGCAGAGAGTCTGTGAATCCATTGTGCTTAGAAAGAACTTGGTTGATTGTTATGGATGGCATATTTATAATGTCATGTGGCAAAGAACTGGAACAATATTTCCTTTTAGAGGACAGTGTAAAATGTGTTAAAAATCTTGTAAATGACTCACCCTGAGAATGGTTGGAAGGTTTTTAGCCATAATATCAGTACATGTGTTAATAATATATGGGATGAACTTCCAAAAAAGATGGAATATTTGAGCCACCAGGAAAGCTTCAAGAAACACAGTTTTATTCATAGTTTACTGTACAGAGGATAACACAGAACCAAGAACAATGCACATTGACATCCGTGAATACCAGGGATGTCACATGATGATAAAATTTGAATCTCAAAATGCCCTCTTTATTTTAACAGACAGTTATATATTAAAACTTGAGGCTTAAGTTTCTGGCTGTAGGATTGAAGTCCAAGCCCTTCAACACATTTCTAAAGTTTCAGTGTAGGATGAGCCTTTGTTAGTATATCTGCCACCATATCTTCTGTTGGCTGATATTCCAGTTTGAGCAGATATTCTAGTTAAATTTGGTGCATGAAGTGATATTTTATACGCATGTGCTTCATCATTCAGTGGAAAATTAGTGATTGTCACTAGAAATGGGGCTGTATGAGAGAATTCCTAAACTGAGGAGAATCACTGCCTTTGCTGCTTTGGTGAGGCTCATGTACTCAGCTTCAGATGATGAAACATTGCTTCTTTGAACACTATTAGAATGCTGATCCAAATGAGGTGAAGTAGCAACTTACATATGAGTTCCCATCAGCATCAGAACTTCCCCAACTGGCATCTGTGAAACCGAAGATTCTTTTCTTATCCTCAGCAAAGGTAGGGTTCTTGCCTATGGTTTCTTTAAGGTGTATAAGAACCCACTTATCCAGTTGCTTGTGAACAAAATTAGGGCTTCTGCTGTACTGGCTTAGGTTACTGACTGCATATATCAGGTTGAGATTCACAAGTCAAATCTGACTGACAGAACATTGTGTGTAGACTAAATAGTTCAATTCCTGCAACTGGAAATTACATTTCATCAAAGCCAACAATCCTCTTGCTTTTTCCCTCAGCAAAGATCCATCAGTTCTGTATTTATTCCACAAAAAACTCAGTCATTTGTTGGTCTGTCTGCAGTGAACACGGTGTCATTTCTCTCTAGTGACCACATTTCATCTTATGAGGGACATTTAAAAAGTAATGCAACATTTTTTTGGAAAGCATATTAATTTTATTCAGTATTCCAGTACACCATACTCTTCTGCACTCTTGTGGTTACAAAGCCCTATTTTTCAGCATAGTATCTGTTCAGTATGACAGCCATACACACCTTACTGCAAGGGCCTGTGTGCCTGCATTATACCACTCTACTGGTTGTCATGGGAGCCAACGTCTTGCAGCATCAATAACCTCCACATCACCCATGTACTGCTTCCCACAGAGTCTATCCTTC
Organism: Schistocerca serialis cubense; assembly: GCF_023864345.2. Lineage (NCBI taxonomy): Eukaryota > Metazoa > Arthropoda > Insecta > Orthoptera > Acrididae > Schistocerca > Schistocerca serialis. The sequence goes on from NC_064640.1 coordinate 533,124,816, forward strand.
ATTGGGTGAAACATACGCAAGTCAGAAGGGATGAGTTCTGGGCTATAGGGTAGATAAGGATGAACAGTGTAACGAAGTTTCATCAGCTCCTCTCGGGTGCACAGACAGGACTGAGTCTTTGCGTTGTCATGAAGAGGGAGAAGTTATTTTGAATTTTTGTGGCAATTAACATGCTGAAGACATCTCTTGAATTTCCTGGGGATAACACAATGCAATACTCAGCTGATGGTTGCCCCATGAGGAAGGACTTCAAAGAGAATAATCCCTTCAGAGTCATGGATTGCTGTTTTGTTTCTGGTTAGAAGTGATGAACCCATGCTTTATTGCCTTTGATATTGTTTGACAAAAAATTGTTGTAATCAGTCTTGTAATGCACAAGTAACTACGTACAGATGATCCTTTGTTGGTCTTTATGGTGTTCTGGTAGGTGGTGAGGAACACAGTGGGGACACACCTCTGAGAACCCCAAATGGTGGATGAATGTGTCAGCACTACCAACAGAGATGTCGTGTTGCAGCAAGGTGTTTTATTGTGATCCATCAGTCATCTCAAATGAGGGTGTCCGCATTTTCTAACACTGCTGGAGTCACAGCTGTGTGTAGACATCCAGTACGCAGGATATCGGAAGGTTTGCGAGACTGTGTTTGAAAGATGACAGACACCTTACCCAACAACTCACAATGCTTTTGTTCACTGCCAGGCCATCATAGGCATTCTGCTAGCCCCTATGAATATACCTGATGCTTTAGCCAAGAAACTCAGTGACAGCTCTCTACTTGGATTGCACTTCCATTACAGACACCATTTTGAAGGCTATGTATAGTGCCTCCATCTATTGAATCTTCATAAAACCATAGGAGATGAAGTGGGTGTATTCCAAAATGTATTACAACGCATTCTGAATTTATCCAGCCAAAATTGGGAAGAAAAAAAATGTGTTGTGTTACTTTTTGAACACCAGTTGTATCTAACCTCAAACTACTCTTGATGAAATGGACAACTTAATGCGTCATTGACACTGACCTCTGTTGTATTTCCATTGAAGTTAATATCGTGATGTAAAACATCTGATGAGTCTATATCTGGCAATAACTGTAGTGCAGATATGACATTTGAAGAATTAATGTGTTTATCACATGATAAGTCATCATCAGGGATGAATTTTAGGCCTATAGTAATTGTAAGGCCATCATATTCAAATTTGTGGAACAGTTCATCATCTGATGGTCTCTGATTCAATTTTTGTATCACCATTGAAATATCCTCCAACTGAATTCATGTTGATGCCTTCTACTGGGCTATGATTTGGTTCATTTTAATGGAGATTCACATATTATGGTTCCTTGGCACCCACACACAATAGGTTTTTGTACAGTCAGTATTGCCTGCAAATATGTCTTCTTTGCCTTTATGATCAAACTTTGCTTTGTTCAGCAATTTATCCATGATGACAAACTTTTGACCAGACGTAGAATGATACATTGGGTTTTCTCTTCAACCGCTTCTCATATGGCATTCTATCAGACAACCCTTTAGTTAAGCAACAGTTTCAGATGTAGTTAACTGTGGTACTGACTTCAGCCCAAAATGATGGTCGTAGTACTGACTTGAGCAGATATAAAAAGCCACTTCAACCGCTGAATGGTTCTTTTGTTTGGTGACAATTCTGAAATGGTGTGTATGAAACTGTTAGGCACCACTATATTCTTGCTGTGCTGAGATTAGAGTCCTTCATTCTTTGCAGTGCTACCAGTATCTGACTGAAAGGGGTTAGTTTTATGATCAGTCTGATTTTCCACTAGATTTTTGAATTTAACAAATTTGTAAACAACATTTACATTATGTCTTAGGAAATAGGTTTGACATCATCTGCTGTGGTCATCTATAAAGGTCTCAAAATTGTTTGAGATATTTCTCTCATTGGTCTGTGGATATCAGAGGGGATTAACTCCAGAAGTTTATTTGATTTCTGTTCTTGTTAGTGAATGGAATCAATGTGATTTTTCCTTTAAGGTACTTACTGCATCAATTTGGATCAACATCACTGAATTTCAGACCTACAACATACACATATTTGAGCATTTTCATCATGTCTCATGAGTTTAAGTGGCCTAATCCAGCATTTTAGATTTGCAAGTCTCTTTTATAACATTCCACTCACTAATGACAGTCACCTTTCAACACTTTTCCTGTAAATAAAACAAATCACTTTATCTGTTTGCAGTAACTCGGACTTTACTGTTAGTGGCTGATATAACTGTGGGAGCTATCTCAGATGCCACTGTGTGGTTGTTGTCCACAACCTTTGCCATTGAAATAAGATTGTTTCTGAGTTTTGAAACATATAAAGTATTTTTAAGCATTATGGGATTCATGTCAATGGCTGCAGTTGCAATGTATACATAACCTTTAACCATAACTTGTATGGTGCTCTTGTCTGCAAGCATTAAATTCTCTTGCATTTCTGTCATGTTTGCTGTATTATGTAGTTTCTTTCCTTCATTGATTGTCTGCCTATATTTTCTCTCAGCTTTATCATCATACAATTCCTATACAATTCAGAATTACTTTTTTGTACAGATCAGAATACAGCAAACTTTTTTTTAGGTACTACTAATAGTCATTGTGCATTTCTTGAGGGGGTTGCTGCTTTCAAACATGTTTAAAAATGTGGAGAAAAACTCACTCAAAACAATATTAGAGAAACAATGTTGAAGCCTACTGAAAAGGGAGTCCCATTTGTAACAACTGAGGACATGTTTAGACCTACCCATGTTATCTTTGCTAATCAGTCTATTAGTCACAGTTTTAGATTTTGGTTTGGAACAGTCTGAAGTTACATACTAATACTGGCAAATACTGCATCATAATCTGATAAAGGGAAACTAATTACTTCAAAGGACATACAAGTTCTCTTAATATTTGCAAATATATTATCAAGACAGGCAGAGACTCTCATGGATTTATAGTCAGCATAGTAGAGGTAAATTGTCAAAGCAAGTTTTTTAGTTCAGTCGCAGTTGTTTTGTCCTGTAATTCATCAAAACATGAACTGACATCCCCACCAATGACAGTATTGTACTTTTCCCATTTTGGTATAGCAACGATGTGCATTAAGAAATTATCAAGCTTCTCAAGATAGGCATGGGGATCACCACCAGGTGGCCCGTACACTGCTATTACAGCTACTACAAGTAGCTTAAGTCTCTCAAATACTAGACCTGGTATTTCAAAATGCATTTCAACACTAAGTGTGTTGAGATCTAACATACCACAATTTGGTGCAAGAGATGTTTTTATATATATTGCTACCCCCATGCAAGAGATGTCCATTATTATAGCAACTAAGTAATGTGTAGTCATTCAGTACTTTGTATCCAAGCTCTTCTTCATTACGCCAATGTTCACGTAAACATAAAAGGTCCAACATGTTTTCATTTGAAGATTCATTAACTATTCCACCATATCCTGTATGTTTAGGAAGCCTACTTCAAACTCTGCTTTTGGCATTACTTTTTTGCGTGTTACTTAGTTGATGGAGCTAATGTTAGCATGTAAAAATTTTGTAAATTTCTGGTAGGATCTTATAGGATCAAACTGCTTAGGTCATCAGTCCCTGAGCTTCACACTACTTAAACTAACTTATGCTATGGACAACACACACACACCCATGCCCAAGGGAGGACTCAAACCTCTGACCACCAGGGTGGGGGGGAGTTGACTAGATTATGTCCTCTTATGGTATTTGAATATCTAATCTGGTCTAATGCTACAAGTTTTTGTCATCACATCTGAAACATAACCCAAAAAGAGTGCTGATCTTTCTTCCTTCCTAAGCTTATCCAACACTACTCTGAGAATGGTGTCACTTAAAACATGTTTACCTAGTTTGCTGAGATACTGGCCATACTTGGTATGCCGTTCTCTGCTGTAACTACTGGTGTTAACTAGGGAAACATTCTTAAAGTGCTTACAGATCACTTTGTACTCCCTGTTGGTTTGCTCTACTTCCTTATTCACACAAGACCATGTCAATGAGGCACAATGATGACAATCACATTGATGTGGCTTAATATTTCAAAAGTCTTCTTCATTGTCATTTGCACTGGCAGCTACCACCATGAAGGCTTTGTCCATGAGGGCTGTGGTGTCTTCCTCAGTATACGTTGAAACATCTCATAAAGCAGCCCATGGCTTCATGATTCCTTCTATTTCAGACTTATCCATCACAGAAGGCCTACTTTCCATTAACATAACTGATAATCCTCACACATAACTGTCTGTGTAAATCTTGATTTTATGTTTCTTCTTATATATAAATTTGCTATTTACTAAGTTTTGAGTCTCTTGTACTGCCTTGTCAGATGAGCATTCTGATGCAATTTCTATATCATCTGTATTTTGCAGTGAATTATGTTTATTATTAAAAGGTAGAACAAAATCCTGCCAATATTTATTGTTGATGAGTTCATAAGAGCTCCCCTTCAATTTCACAGCTTTTCATACTGTGCAAGACCTGTAATTGTGAGCCATTAAAGTCCTAACTCATTTTTTGGCAGTCCTTCTGGTTTAGAAATATAGACACATACCTGATGATCACTCTCTTTCTTGAGTCTTCTGTTTTCATCACTCAGTATTTTTAAGTCCTTGTGTAGCTCAGCAGTAACTGATAATAAAAAATTATTATGTTCATCAGATACTGTGTCAAGTTTTACAATGTTACCTATCACATCAGGAGATCATAGACAAATCCACTTTTCACTTGCAGCAGGCAGGTCATTTTCAGTTACATTTGCACAAGCAAAGTGATTCCAGTGACTGCACAAATCAGAGAAGTTACCATTTCTTACATTTCTGTTACATTTTACACAAATAATATTACAGATCAGCCAATTTATTATGGGGGTTGAATCACTACCTACTACTTTGACTGGTGCCATCTGAATGTGTGCAATAACACACTGTCAGTGTTTTGGTCAGAGTGACAGGGTGGCTCCCTTGGTTTCAAAGCATAGAACAGCTGGGATCTTAATGATTTCCCTGACCTAAAATACACATGCCTTATTTCATCATAATACGTTCGATTCCAAATATAAGCCTGAACTATTTGATGCTCTTTTCCTAACATTCAGATGTTAATAATAAAAACAAATTCACTCGGATGCCTAATAGGTCACCGCTATTTCATGACTGTAGCACCCTCTCTTAACATTTTTGATCTCCAGGTCCTACGGGGATTACTGATCCTTGTTGTATGGCCAGTGTCCCACGTCAGTTCATAATTTTTTTTTTTTATCACCCTGTATTTCTCAAGCAGTTATTGGCTTCTGCCTGCTCCTGCTCTCAAGTCTCTCTTCAGGGAAGTGTTCCACATCCATGGTTATGTGCTGCATACAGTATGGTTCCTCATGGTGCTACTGTGTCTGATATACTAAAATTGTCTAGACATGGTTTTTGCATTATGTAAACTTCTCTAGACACATACATTAGTTTTATTAAGAATATCATTTTCAGTAAGTGAGTCAACCAAATAGATGGTTCCTTTGGGCTCTTCAGTTTTGACAGTCAACCAGAAAACTCATACAATGCCACCTTTTAGGGTTGCAGGGATGCTTGCCCTTAACACTGAGATTTGTGGTGTATCAATATTTTGACGAACGGTGCCCTTCCCCAGATTTCCTTATGTCTGGGAGGTGCTGTCACCACCAAAATGGTGGATTGCTCAACAGAATGCGACATTAAGCTACCAGTAGTAATCAATCACGTCATGGAACCAGCACAGGAAATCAGGATAGTATGAAGACAAAATCCGGCCTTTTTTTCTTATAACCTCCAACTGGAATTGTATTATGTATGTGCAAACTGCTACTGTGGGTTTTGCTATTTTGACACCCAGGACACAGATATGTAAATGGGGTAGTTTCAGTGGCTGCTTGTTGCCAGAGGGAAGAAAACTTAAACTTATATATGTGCCCATATCCACCAAAATCCAGCCCAGTTTCCCTTACATCTCTCTCTTCACAATCACAATTGTCAGCTCCTTTAAACCTCGGTAAGTGAAGGGCATTTACTGTTTTTACTGGGGCAAGGTCGAGTGGCTATACCTTCTTTTGCCATTTCTGTGATGGAAGTGACCATTCCCTCTGTAATTGGGAGAACCATGGTTGCCATGAGTTTGTTTATTTTGGGATCATGAGCGAAGCTTTTGTAGATGCCAAAACTCTGGCAATCATGACAGTAAGATAACAAGTGTTTGTTGGCTTATGAGTGGCTCACTTACATCCTTTGTAAACTGAGTCACTGGTAAACTCTGGGGGGGGAGGGGGGGGGATACCTCATTCTACAGCACAGAGGAGGCAACAAATTGCCCTGCTACTTCACACGACATGCCAAGTGGGTTTGCTCATGGAGCAACATTGGGAAGCCTCTTTCACCTGACAACTTTGTTGTGTATTTATACCATCAATAAAAATATCAATTGAATGTTCTTCTGCTTCCTCTAGGAGCACTTGATTTTGGGTCAGAATCCTCCGCAACGTGAAGGTTTCACAGGAGACAGCCCTGATTCAATTGGCAAACTGTTCAGTATCTTCCCCTGACCTTTGCCTGAAGGTAGAAAGTTGCTTATGGAAACAACTGATGCCATTATTATTTAATACTACTCTGATGGGTCCTGTGCTTGGATCTCAAATTTGTCATCTTTATTTAATATCTTAACTGGCTAAACATAGGTGTGCACATTTTTGGACAATTTTTGCTTTACCACAAGAAGCAGAAAACTCTCTGGCCATGAGCAAATGCAATCTACATCACACATTTGTGCAAAAATGTATCAACACTCTCTGTGGATTTTCCTGAGAATGAAGAAACAAAATTAACGGCTTGGAAACTGTTTGCAGTACCTGACTAGCTTTGCTTCTTGATGCTGTACTACGAGATCTGAAATTCATTCCTGCAGGAAGCTCAGCTAATCATAGCCACTCATCTCATTGCCGTGTGTCTTGCTCCCTCTGCTTTTGGCCAGAAACTCTACTTACATCTATCTCAGTTATACTAAAATTACAGAAGAGATAACCCACCTGCATCTCATGGCTTGGGTCTAATATTGGGATTTTTAAGGCCTATTCAGTCATCAAGAGCAGTTTGAACACTAACATTTACCCTTGGCATAGCTGCCCATCATCACACTGGCTAATCTGCTCCTCTAACTCCATATTTTTAGTTATTAAACTGTAAACTTTGGAAACTGAGCCTTCTTTTATTTAAGTTAAATTGCATATTTTGACTGTTTGAAATTTAAGAGGTAATTGGATGGTCATGACAGCATGGTGGGCAAACTTACTCAAAAGGTATACATGCCAGTTTGAGAAAGTTGTCAACCATATGTTTGCTGAAACATGCACTATTTATTATTCCCATAATCTTAATCAGAACTCTCATCAAAATAGTGTCATTAATATGAAGAGATTAAATGAAGTTCACATTGATTTGATAGAAGGCAACTATTTCCTCTTTAATCACAAGCAGTGAGTCTAATCACATTCGCCTTGCATCCTCATTCATGCACTTAACTCTTTTGATTCAAATTCTCCATTGTTGGTAAATTCCTTACAGTCATCCATAGCTTAAAAACACCACGTGCCTGTCTGAAAAATATAAGTTCCACACCTTAATGCCTTTTATCCCTGAACATGTACCATGCACACACTCACATTTGGTAACAGTAACAGATCAGTATAGTTATACACTTAGTATGCCATCAGATATATACATTAAAATTTACTGATCATTTTGTACATCTAGCCTTCTTGCTTGTTTGGTTATGAGAGCATTTTTAAGACTGTGAAGCGTTTCTCATCTCAACAACTCTCTCATTTTTGTAAGTACAGCATGTCACATGAATGTTGTGATGCAGTGATAAACATTGGGTTTAGGTCTGTCACAGTTCTAGAAATGTGCTTGATACAGATTCACATGGGAGATGCGCCACTTAGTGTAGAGATATTATGGAACGTGAACTTACCAATATTTTGCAGGAAGAATGATATATGATTTCCTTTCAAATCAAACAGAAAGAGTATTAGTCCATACTGAGATGACTCAAAGCTGGTTTGAACACCGATAGGTTTGCTACAACATATTAGACATGTTAACGTGTTGTGTTTTTGGTATTTCCATGCTTTTGTCCAGCTTTATATGTTGTAGATTTCTGTTGTCAGTTGTAAGACTTGGATGTTTAGTAATATTGTCAGAGACTAACCTCATTATATTTGCAGAACATGATAATGTGGTGCTAACTAAAGAGATGCGTATAGTTTTGATAACAACCACTAATTATATGTTAATTATTTTAGTCACTAAAAAATTATTAAACTATGAACAGACTTAACCACAGTTCAAAATCTGTGAGAGATAACCATCCAGAGAATAGAATTTGATGTGAAAATATTAAACTCTTTGCAATACAACTTTGTAATAATGTCATTTACACAGCACTGAGTGCAGCACTACTGTAATGTTAAAAATTCACAATAATTTCCACTTCCATCCATCCGTGACACAGGCACTTGGTTTTATAAATTACACAGGCGTGTATAATGGAGCCATTTTGTGCAACTGCAAATATCACTGAAACTGCTGATGAAGGGTAAATTCATTATTCTTTCTTGAAACTTACTTCCTCTCATAGTTAACACCTTTCACCTACCAGTGTCATCAATGAAATTTGTTTCATCAAAATGAGTGTAGTACTCCAGCTAGTTCCTTTACATCTCAATATAATAAGTAATAATTATGTCAGGTGACATAGCTACTGTTGCTTGCTGTATCTTTTGCCATTATCTTGAGGCTACCTCATAGTTATAGCGTTATAAAAACTGTAAACAAAATCTCATTTTGTGGGATTTATCTTTATATTTTGTATTGATTTTATTTGGGCAATCCTTAAATACCATTACTTAAAGTTGTAATTGAGTTTATAGGATTACCCCAATCACCAAGGTTTTGGGTTCAATTTACAAAAAATTTGCTGATAGAACGGTTAGTCCACATTTGATTTGATACAAACAGTGTTCTTCCTGAGTCTGTAGGAACGCTAGAATGCTTTCCATGTTTTTAGCATTTTTTCTTACACTGACACCATTCAAATTGATTACAGCTTCTTTACGCTTTTCTGATCATAATTTGAGCGACCTCCGCTAACTGCCCTTTATTTCTTTTACGTGATAAAAGTAATGCCCATAACAAACACGATCTACTAATTTACTACATATAAAGACATGTAATAAATATTTGAGAATTTATTATTCCTCTACGAACAAATACATAATTACTGGCAAATTGTGTAGTGCCTACAAAATCTGACAATCACTGCCTCTTCATCCCACGAATTTGAGGTACATATCCCTATATTTTCAGCTGGCCAAACTACAAGTTAGGTTATAGTATACTTGAACCTGAGCTTTAGGTTAGTGAAATGGAATTGCAAATGTGTTACCCGTCTGCTTACGGATAGAGTCCAGTGTAAGCAAATTCAGCACTGGTTGTTTGCCACAGGATAAACAAAACATAAACTGAAACTGTATTGGTAATTTTTCCTGCTAGATTAGTTTACTACTAACATAGAGAAATTAATTTTTGAATAATATTCTCATATGGCTTCTTAAATGGGAGCATAGAACGTTGACCCCATTGTTTCTGTTTACGAAATTTCACAGTACTTCCCTGATATGATAGCACATTGTAAGAAACATGATAACAGCTTCTTCACAGAAGTCGCATTCCACTGCTGTAACAAATTCATTTACTTCATTTCTTTTGCTAGTTTTTATATTTATTTCAAATGACCATGATTAATGATTGCCTAATATAGGCCAGATACAATTAAGACTCACATTACTTTTACATATAAACTGCAAAGTTATTTCACTTCTTGATTATATAGACCTTTGAACCATACAGCCCCCTTTGTTGTTGTTAAATATGTTACTTCTTATCCTCCCCCACATATTCATTGCACAAAACATTTGGTAACAGTAACAGATCAGTAAAGTTATACACTTAGTATGCCATCAGATATATGCATTAAAATTTCTTGCTTGTTTGGTTATGAGAGCATTTTTAAGACTGTGAAGCGTTTCTCATCTCAACAACTCTCTCATTTTTGTAAGTACAGCATGTCACATGAATGTTGTGATGCAGTGACAAACATTGGGTTTAGGTCTGTCACAGTTCTAGAAATGTGCTTGATACAGATACACATGGAAGATGCGCCCCTTAGTGTAGAGATATTATGGAACGTGAACTTACCAATATTTTGCAGGAAGAATGATATATGATTTCCTTTCAAATCAAACAGAAAGAGTATTAGTCCATACTGAGATGACTCAAAGCTGGTTTGAACACCGATAGGTTTGCTACAACATATTAGACATGTTAACGTTAATGTTTTATTTATGGACCATGAGAATGTTGTGCTAATTAAAGAAATGAGTATAGTTTTGAAAAAGTCACTAATTATATGTTAATTATTTTAGTCCCTAAAACATTACTAAACTATGAAAGGATTTACAACAGTTCAAAATCTGTAAGAGATAATTACTCGGAGAAAAGAAGTTGGTGTGACACTGTTAAACTCTTTGGAATACATCTTTGTAATGAAGTCATTTAGACAGCACTTAGTGCACAACTATTGAAATGTTAAAAATTCATAACCCTTTCCACTTCCATCCATCTGTGATAAAGGCACTGGGTTTTATAAATTACACAAGGATGTATTATGGTGCCATTTATTGCAGCTGCAAATATGACTGAAACTGATGATGACGTGAAAGTCATTATTCTTTCATGAAACTTACATCCTCTCGTAGTTAAAACCCTTCACCAACCAGTGTCATTAGTCAGTTTTGTTTCATCAAAATGGACTATATTTGAGTATAGCACTGTAGTTAGTTCCTTTTCCAGCTCAATACAATAAGCAATAATTATGCCAGGTGACATTGCTAGTGTTGCTTGCTGTACGTTTTGCCATATTATTGAGGCTACCTCATTCTTATGACATTATAAAAACTGTAAACTGAATTTATAAATGTGTAGAGTGCAGCAAACAGTCGTCCTTTTTGGATTTTATTATGCAAATCCAGATTTCAGTTAGGAGCTAGCCATTCTCAATGCACTATTTTTTTATGTCAATGCATGTAAGGTACTTTTTTTTTCTTCTTTTTTTTTGTGGGGGGCCGTCAGTAATAGTTCTTTCAATATTTAAAGAACAGTGACTGATGCCCAAACAACAGGGAGTTACATGCATTGAGAATAAAATATAGAGAATTGAGAATGGCTAGCTACTAAGCAAAATCTGGATTGGCATAATAAAATCTAAAAAGGATGACTAATTGCTGCACTCTATAATTTATAAGCCACATACAGTCGCTGAGTGCAACCACTTTCCAAATGGAAGGTAACTTGATGTTCACAGTACCTCATTTTGCAGGGCTTTACTTTATATTTTGTAGTGATTTTATCTTGGCAATCCAAAAATTCACTTAATATAGTTGTAATTGAGTTTATAGGATAACCCCAATCACCAGAGTTTTGGATTCAGTTTAAAAAATGTTTTCTTACAGAGCCCTTTGTCCGCTTTTGATTTCATGCAAGCAATATTCTTCCTGAGCCTGTAGTGAATACTAGAATGCAGTCCAATTTTTTTAACAGTTTTCTTACACTAATGGCATTTATATTGATCGCAGCTTCTTTACGCTTTTCAGTCATGATTTTAGTGACCTGCCCTTTCCTTCGTTGACATGATAGAAGGAATGCCCATAACAAACACTACCTACTAATCTACTGCATATAAATACATATAATAAATACACGATTATTTATTATTCCTCTAAGGACAAAGTCACAACTATTTCCAAATAGTGTGGTTCCTAGAGAAACTAACAATCACTGTTTCTATTTGCCCCACAAATTCCAAGAACATATTCCTACGTTTTCAGTTGCCCATACCACAAGTTAGAGTAAACTGTACTTCAAAACTGAGCTTCTGGTTAGGGAAATGGAATTGCAATTTTCTTTAAAAAAATTGTTCAAATGGCTGTGAGCACTATGGGACTTAACTTCTGAGGTCATCCGACCCCTAGAACTTAATACTACTTAAACCTAACTAACCTAAGGACATCACACACATCCATGCCCGAGGCAGGATTCGAACCGGCGACCATAGAGGTCTCACGGTTCCGAACTGTAGTGTCTAGAACCGCTTAACCACCCTGCCGGCGTTCAAATGTGTTTTACTCCTGCTTCAATTACAACAACATGATCAAGATTGATACTTGCAGATAGAGTTCAGCGTAAGCAAATTCAGTGTTGGTTGTTTGCCACACAATACACAAAACATAAACTGAAACTGTATTCATAATTTCTCTGCTGAAATGTTAAAAAATTCTTTACCTTCAATGTATGTTTTAATAAACATTTGGGGCATAATGGAAACAATGTGATACTTTCCTCATTTTTATTCCATGATGCTGTACTGTATTGTGTCTTGGGATGACATCCAGTTCAACTTAAATGTGTCCAAGCCCAGAAGCATGTAATACAGTTTATGGATTGTTTAGACTGAATAGTGTGCAACATAAGCCTGCTCAAAAGATTGGGTGTATTGATTACTACTTTCAGTGCTTTTTTTCATAAAAGTAAATGTCAGAAATAATTTATTCCAGTTTCCAACCAACAGCTCAGTTCATAGAATAAGTACTACAAAATAACAGAAATCTACTAGAAGTTGATTACCGGAAATAATAAAAAGTTTGGTGGATAATCACGACCAGTGTAAGAGATCTTTACGTTTTTTAGTTTTGGCCAACTCTTTCTAATCCACAAGGGCATTTATCATCATTAATAAGTATTATATATATACATAGTGATAATAACAACATGTAATGAAGTTATATGTATCATTTCACCTCTGAAGGCCTTATGTGGACCAATCCAATTACTGTAAGTAAATATTGTAAGTAACTGTCATTGGAAGGGAAATAGCTGTAACAACCAAGGAATAATTTACACTTCATTTACATATTCATGACAGCCATTGTATTAATTTGTAAAGGAAAATGTGTTGAACTTTTTGAAGTGTCCATGTCTCTTCCATTCACTTCTCTGTGACTGCAACAAATTTACAGAAAATCTAAGCATATAACTACCTCTGTGATATACACATGTACTACCATACTACACTCTGCTGAAACATTCTCCAGACAGCACACCCGATGTTGGATCTAGAAAATATATAGAAAGGAATAGCTAAAATGAGAGAGCATTTGGAGGGTATTTTTGATATTGAATGAATAAAAGTGCATATATCATTATTTAAATGAAATACTTGGACTAACTGGATTGAAAATATATGAAATTTGTAGCTGATTCATGTCTTGATAGAATGTACCAGTATTTTGGTATAGGTAATTAGTGAGATCACAATATGAACCTTATTTAGTTACCTGTCTCTTTTTGGAAATATTTACTACCAGATATAGCATAAATGAAACCTTAGTACATCCCTGAAAACATATATGAGTAATTCCATCGGTGAATGCTGTATAATAACTGGCTTTCTCCAACAACCAATATATTTTGCATATCTAAAATTAATCAATGGAAAAAAAACTGTAAGAAAATCTATGTGATATATTGTTTAATAGTATATTTATCAATTTTTGTTTTTAAGTATTGCATTATATTTTATTTAATTGTCAATGAAAGTCAACAGATGTGAGAGAGATGTGGCATCAGAACTAAATGGCTGTGATTGTCGTATCGTGTGTCTATTTTTTTAAAAAAATGTATTTCCATCATGAAACAAATGAGCCATTTAACATTCTATGTATTCTATAGCTAAAAAGTTGATCATTATGAACATTTGTGGTTTGTTAGAATAAATTGTAATTACATCAGTTTAGAAGCAGCCTTTGGGGAAGGCAGTAGATAGTTAAAATCATAAACTTGAAGAACAGTGTTCTCTAAAAGTGAAAATAAATGTAGACTGTAGCATGCAGCGCAGTACAAGTTTTATACTTTTTATGTCGACCACCTTTCTGAGTGCATAACCGTGCTAATTTCTTGTATTGCAATAATTACTTGAATAAAAGTAGTTAAACTACTGCCACTGTTTTGTTAAAACAACTTCCAAATTCTAGCTTTATGTGTTTTCTTTATGTTTTTCTGGATGTTTAAGTACTGCATTAAAGTTCTTCAAGACTAGATTATAATATTCTAAGTTATTATTTTGTTGTTCTTTGTTAGTAATGTACAGTGTTTAAGATTTAGGTGTGTCAATAACAATGAAATGTAATTTCTTGTATTAACATTTATTTATATCAGTTTACAAATAATGTATTGATTTTATCTATGTAATAAATAATATTTTAACTAAAATTAATTAAGTTGTTTCCTTCAGAATGTCTTAGAGAATACACTTAAAATGTAATAGAAACTTAAATTTCTCAATTAGCGTGCTGTTTGTGTTCTTTACATGTAGGAGGTGGCCTTAGTACATACCAAGTACTTGCTTATCGCCTTCAGTTCATGTAAATGTGCCATTTGTTTTCCATTACAGTAACATCTAGGTGAAGGAATCATAACATGAGTGGCCAAGTTCTGCATATCTTGATGTGGTGGACTTTCTTTAGTCCCCTAGCTGTCAATATTATGTATGGCGCAGGGGTTTCAAAGTGTCATTGAGTCATGTTTGTTTACAGCTTACAACAGCAATGTGGCATCTGTGATGAAAAATATATGATTTCCAACAATATTTAACTGCTGAATAATATATTTATTGATTTACAACAGACATTTTATGCTATGGTGAAATATCTTAAACCACAAGCTTAATGTAGATAAGTATATGTAACTTAAAATGCTAGTTTAACGACAGCTGTGAAATTATAAAGACAATCTCACCACACAAGAGCAGTCAAAAATGTAACACTAATTTTAGATACAGTAGGTAGACACTAGAATAATCAGTTCATAGATATAATTCTGGGTATAAAATCACGTTATTAATCACCAAAGAGAAGTGTAAAGCTCTTCAAATACACCGCACAATATGGCAGGCAAACATAATCACATAATATTCTGTGGACTAGTCATATACCATTTTTACATGAAGCTAATCCACCATTAAATGTAATGTATATTCCAATTTTAAACATTAAAATCATAAAAAAGAGTCTGTTTGCACTTCAATGGCAGACTAAATTTAAATTTATTTTACACAATGGTGGATGAATACTTGAACGACCAAAATAGGAAGAATTGTTAAGTGACACATTCCCTATTAAAAAAGAACACCTAACTCAATTACCTACAAGACATGCAAGCAAACATACTAAAAATTCCAGATGTTACTCATCGTTATTCATTAATGTCTTCATTACTGGTAGCCTCAGAAGAGTCTACATCAGAAACAAATTCATTTCCTCTTACTGCATCATTGTCGGTCTCATTCTAGAGCACATCATCTTCACTGCCATCCAGTCTGTTCAAAATTCAGCATTTCGTGAATGATTTTATCGTCACTGGAACTTTCATGCTTTTCTGGAAGCAGCCAAAACCCAATGAGCAATAATATGGGATGCAGAAAGCTTAATTTTTTCTGTCATAGTCAGTTCACTATTTGCTTCACAAAGCCATTTGTCATAGTGTTCTTGAATATAGCCTTCAAATGGTTTATTTATACTAATGTCCTGGGGTTGTAACACAGCAGTCATTTGTCTAGGAAGGTTACTGGCTAGGCTGTGGATCTTCATTTTTACATTGACAGTGAGATGACTGTGAAATGCAGCAAAACAAAACATTGATGGTAGTCTGGAAAGCCCAGCAGGAGAAAGTTCTCATACTTTTGGGACCCAGTCGAGCATTGAAGGTTCAGTCACCTATACCTTTTCTTGATTTTGAACAATGACATCATCATGGTACAGCTTTTCATTTTTAGAGGTCTTGGAGCTTGTGTTCCACTTGCAGATTAAGAGTGTGAGAAGTTTGCGCCCAGTTGCTGTGTTTGTCAGCATTACTGATGTGCACTGTTTTTCAGATCCTAATGTTTTGGTAGTAACTTTTTTGTCCCTTTCTCATCAATCACATAGTTAGGTGCCATATCAAACCAAATTGCTACCTCATCAGTGTTGCCTATTCGGCTCATCGAAAACTTATTCTCTTTCCAAAGTGTGATGATATAGTGCTGAAATTCTTGAATTTTTTTCTCAAAATCCTGTGGAAGCTTATGCCATACTGTTGTATAGCACTCTACAGTTAAGCCTGCCCATTCCATAATGCTATCAACCCATCTATAGCTGTTCTTAAAATCTTGCCTTGGTATATTCAGAACTGCAGAGACCTCTTTTGCTTTGTGCCTTATGGTCTCACTAATCACAGTTTGCACCTCTTTTGATTTATATCTTGTGGTGTCACTAATCACAGGTTGCTCATTTTTCACCCTTTCGTTGACAAATTCCAAGCTTTTGCTTCAGTGTCAGGATGTCTTCCTTTGTGAGGGCCAGTGAATTTCTTTGTAGTAATGGTAGTTGCAAATAAGTAAACAGTACTCTCAGCTACACTGAAATCCCATCATGCCTTCCTGTTACAATATATTTCAGCATGAAGAATTACTTTACTCTTGAAAGCAGCATTATATGGTGTTCTGCTCTGACTGCCACCCATTTTGTGATTACCTAATGCAGACACACTACACAGTAATAGGTTAATGATAATGTAACAAAGTTGAGAATTACAACAATGCATTGTGATATAAGAAACAATACGTAAATTTCAACGATGTTGCTGCTGAATGATGGATTGAGGTTTTCACTCAATTGTAATGTGCCATTAAATCTTATGCACATTCCAATTTTGAATACTGCATATGGTTAGAAAGTGTATATTAGATTTGTGTAAATTCTGTGCTTATGATAATTTACTGAAGTTATTATAGCATTGGCGGTAAGCACAGTGACCTGGATACCATTGCATACATCTCCAAACATGAAATGCTAGTTCTAAGTGAACACTGGTCTACAATGATTCTCATTAATTTGCCTAGTACATAAATAGTTCTGTGTGAAATAAGTGTGATATTTGAGCCATATATGTCTCATTTCTTCACATATCATTTAGTCTTCATAGTGCAGTTCATGACTGTTTTGAATTATGTGTTCAAAGAAAAGTCACAATCCATAAAATATATGTATAGTGAAGTATACACTCACTCATCGGCATGTCTTAGGCTCTTCTCAAATACTGGAATGAATATATTGTTTCATCGTATTTAAGATTCTAATTATCTCCATATTATTATTTTTGCTCTCTTGCTTCACATTTCTTCGAAATATTTGAATTCAGAGGTCCCCATCCGTCTTGAAAACCGTCAGAACGTCACTTCTTCCACTTTGACACGAGCTATTTACTGATTATAGTATATCAACTTTCAATTTCCTTGCTTGGTGCCACAATTCCTGTAACTTATAATTAAATGACATTAGTTCCAACCATTTTCTTTGGCTAATTATTTTCATGTTGGACTCTGTTAACTTCTTCTTAAAATTTTAGTGTATTATTATCGGAAGTACATTTACTTATTATGTGATGAGTGTATGACTCTTGATCAGGGCAAGCCTTTTGGTGTGACTGAACTCGGCAGACTGTGTATCAAAGTTCTCTGTAGATGGCAATGATCAGAGTATATTGCCTATAGTGTCACATAATCTCTATTGTAGAATATGACATGAGAGGTAGGTAGAGAATGAAATCCAGTGCTAGCACAAAACCTACTCCTCTTGAACAGTGCCACTAAAGATAATGCGTCCACAAAGCTAATTTATCACTAACAGTGTCTGATGTTTTCTGTCTAAGAAATTATAATGGGAGATTGTAAATCTCATGCATGGCATTGTCCAACAATCTTGTGATTAGGAGCTATTTGTCATAACCATCACTCATCATAATACATAAACACTGATGAGAATTTCTTCAGCAACCAATATTCAAACCAGATACTGCTGAATGGAGTGCCACTACACTAATTTGTGTCAGTAACCACATCCAGATAGGTATGAATGTAAGGAGTGAACTGCAGAATAATTTAGTTTTTCTTTACAAAATCATGGCAATATATTGTAATAATATTATTCATCTGATTTGTACTATGTTTGTGCACCATAGTACTGGACGTAATAACGTGTTAACTACAAACAGTAAAATGAAATGTGAGTAAGTAGAAGCAGCTGTATTGGAATCAGTACAGTACTGAGTTCTCTAAATGAGCTTTTTGGTCAGTGTAAAACGCTTATTGTTTCTCATGTTCATGGTTTCTCAGCAACAGTCCTCACACAATACTTATTGTGTGTTTATAAATGGACAAATAAATCATAAACACTTTCCCAAATTATTTTAATATTGTATCACAGTCCCGTTATTAAATTTGTTTCATAAGGTTTAGTCCACTGCTGGCCTTGCCCAAGCAATTTTCTACTTCTGCAAAAAGATTTTGAGTAGTTGTCAGGTATTAATCTTGCTGACATTGTCTAAGACGCGCAATATTTTGGCAAGCCAACTTCTTCCCATCTTCAGGCGTTCCTGATAGATGGGTGATATCTGCTTGGTGTCACCTCTATAATCCCTCTCCCCAACCTCCTGCTGGCACCTCCTGGTGTGGAAGTGGAGGAAGCAGGGCCGTCATTAGCGCCATGGGTGGGGCTAGATTTGGATCTCTGCTGGCATGCTGTCAAAACTTTTTTGTCCTCTTCAGTTATCATGATGGGAGTGGGCATCAACGTAGACTGCCACTGTGCCCTGGTCATGCTCAAGGCTGGGTCCCAGGCCTTTGCTTAACTGAAATCTGCTGTACTAATTTATTAGTCGGTTAATCGGTCATTTAGTTGTATCTCTACAGTATGTTTGGGAATACAATTCCAAAAGATTGCAACAACTTGGTGTCGTCACAATTAACGGTACGTTCATGGGAGATACAGTACTCTCCCATAGCGAATTTTGTCAGCTGAATGCTGTCTTTGAGGAATTTGTGCTCAGTGCATCTCTCCTGTACTGTCTGGATAGTCTGACCTACATACAGTTTCCCATACTGGCAAGGTATGTGGTAGGACCCCCCCCCCCCCCCTAGTTTCTGGAGTTGTGGGTCATCTTTGACTGATCCTAATAAAGTTTTCGTCTTGGTTGGTGGACAGAACAACAGGCATTTGCTGTTGTGTTTCTGGAGTATTCTTCCAATTTTTGCTGATGTGTTCCCGACATATGTGATAACGGCCATCACAATCACTTTATCTTTGACTTTGACAGGCTGGGGTCTTCGCTCCTTTGATGTTAAGGCACATTGTATCTTATGTCGACGCCAACTGTGGGTGGAGCGAGAGGAATTCTTGTGTTGTATATCATGTCACATCTACAAACAGAAGTCGTACACCCTATTAGAGGACGATGCATACAGGAGAACTGAAGACTTTGCTAGTAACTGGGTGAAGAGGAAGACCCTTGAGCTTCTCCAACACATATTCCCAGACAATTATACAGTGAAGAAACTTCATCCATGACCAGCTGTGCCAAACAGACTTATGCACTACCTAAAGTCGACAAATAACAAATATTTTTTCATCCAGGTGTTAACAACATTGGCATACCTACATATGAATTAGCGAAATACCTGAGAACAATGCTCAACCCCTTTGTGGGAAAATGCATACACCAACTACAAAATTTGGCATATTTCATTCAGCAGCTGTAGAACTTTCACCTAGACTAAGAAGACCTCAAGGTGAGCTTAGAGGGGATATCTCTCTTCACAAGGGTGCATCTAAGAGACTCCCTAAGTATTATAGAAGAAAAATTTGCGGCAAAGCTAACAAAGTTGTTTGAATTCACCCTTACAACAACCTACTTCCTGAATGAGATTTTCACTCTGCAGCGGAGTGTGGGCTGATATGAAACTTCGTAGCACATTTAAACCGTGTGCCACACCAAGACTCGAACTCGGTACCTTTGCCTTTCACAGGCAAGTGCTCTACCATCTGAGCTACCCAGAAAAGCTTCTGCAGTTTCATGACGTGTGTGCTAATGTCCTCATTGGCGTCATGTTGAACACGAAAAAATACTTCTATCAACATGTTTAGACGTTGTGTACTGCTTAATTCGAATCGTGCATGTAATTCAACCTCAATTTCACTTGCGTGGGTGCACATTTACATGAGCTCGGCAACGGATTTTCCTAACGCACTTGCTAGTAAACTTACTGCTTTCGCATTGTCTTCCAACCACTGCTGATATGCCGCCTTTTGCTCCGTGGTTTCATTGCGTCGCAATTCAGGGCATTTGTACGTACTGTTTACCACGTCTTCAAGTGCAGATGCTCGCAACAGCATCGACACGTGCCGCTTCCTTTCCGCCCAGTCTTCAGGTGCTTCGAGTTTTTCCACTTGTATTTTTTGCCATTTTTGTCGAACACACAAATAACTGACATATTCACTTTATTTTAGTCATGAGCGAAAGCAGTTACTTCGTGGTTGTAGGCATGTGGTCTGGGCCCAAAACCTGCCAAGATTATTTGTTGAAAACAGACTGCGAATAGCATAAGCCCTGTTTCACACTGGGACACTGGCGATGGTCACCAGTGATGGTCACTGGTGACTGTGGTGAACACTCTCGGATCACTGGTGTCTGACACCGCAGGTATTGCCAACTGATTAATTAGTGAAGTGGACTCATACAGGAGTAGCAACTAAATTTCGCTAGCCTTTTATGGACCAAAAGATAAGGTACTAAATTTGAAAAAAGAACATACAACTTACCAATGTTGTTTTTCTTATCCATGCTCTTCTCATTGAAATCAGGCTCAAACTTGGTTATAATATCTTGCCACACATTAGTTTTCATCATTTCATTGCTATAGTCATCACTTTTCACATCCCAAATAGGACAGCTTTTCTGCTTCACTTACAAAATCTTCTGTGTTAATCAAACCTAAACTCATGGCTACAGTCTGTACAGTATAGGGTACAAGAATATTTTGCATCACTGTCTCAGAAATGACTGCCTGTCTGTTGGCAAATCTGCAGCACTGTATCTGTGATCAGTGTTCCAGTGTGAAAACTCCAATTCAAATTAATGTGTGTCTGGTGGTGACTACTGTACATTGATGTTGTCTGTCACATGTGGCGAGGGTGAGTCACTGCTGGGTCACAGTGGCTCCGTGAGGCAGCATAGTGTCCTGGTGTGAACGCTCCAGTTCAAAAGAAGGTACCTCTGTTGGTGACCGGCGCTGGTGACTGTTACCAGTGTCCCAGTGTGAAACGGGCCTAAGATTTACAAAACCATGGTTCCTCACAGATAACTGTTACACACAAAAACACACACACAGACGTTCAGTTTTGTGACAAAGACGAACACCCACCGTTGTATTGTCCAAAGATTCGATAGTACGAACATAACAAAGACATGAAAAATTCGCATCACACAGATATTACACTACATTTTATTGACAGTTTCCACTCTGATGGTCTGAATCTATGGATTTCCCTAATAATTACAACAACATTTACCATTCGTACATCCAGTCAATCAGATAAACAAACAGCAACTGGCATTCACACGTTCAGGTTTATTCGGTACAGCTCGTGTTACGCTGTCCTCTTTTGTCTGTGGGAAAGCTATGTCTTTCTAAATATGACAGGGATGCCCCAGGCAGAAGCATCATGTACACTATGCACATATTTAAAAATTACTTATGATTCATTCAGATGTTAACTTCGAATGTGCTCAAATATGTTTAAAACCAATACAGATGCATTTTAAAATAATATGAATAATCGATAGATCACTGTGCTTTGGATGCTAGGCGCTTTACGAAACAAGGTTTTTTTTCTACTAGAATATGAGTTTGATGCCCTCTGAAATTGCAGCCCAGGGCAGACACTCCGGTTTGCCTGGCCCCCTCCTTCATGCCCTTAGACCCAGGCCTGCATAGCAGGACACCTCTGGTTTTCATTCATGGTGCCCTTACAGAACACAGTGCTATGTCAACGATATTCTACAACACATTTTGATGCTATTCATGGCAAGCCATCCTAGGCTTATATTTTCAGAAGACAAAGATTACCTGCATATGTAAAGAGTTTCTACTGTCTGTCTTTGTGCTTGACAAATCCTACCTTGGCCACCAAGGTCACCAGATCTCTCCCCAACTGAGAATGGTTGTAGCATTATGGGCAGGGCCCTCCAACCATCTCAGGATTTTGAAGATCTAACACACCAAGTGATCAGAATTTGGCACGAAATTACACTTAAATCAATACAGTGACATGAATACCCTTAGCTGCATACAGCTGTTGATATACATTAACTGGGACAGTTGAAAATGTGTGCCCCAATTGGGACTCGAACCCGGGATCTCCTGCTAAGATGGCAGACACTCTATCCATCTGAGCCACTGAGGGCACAGAAGATAGTGCTACTGCAGGGATTTATCTCTGGCATGCATCCCGTGAGACCCACATTCCCAACTTATTGTCTCGCACTATATTCGTAGTGCCCCTGCCCATTACACTAATTACTTGTGGCTTTACTGATTCCTATAAAAGTTCTGGCAATGCTTGTGCATCCACACAGAAGATGGTCAAATGGCCAGTGAACCTTAACTATACATATGAAGATGGTATCTGTTCTTTCGGACATGTCCAAAAAAACAGATACCATCGGTGACTGTGCAGCTCATTAGAATGAAATTATAATTAAATCAATACAATGAAATGAATAATCTTATCTGCATACAGGCATTCATATACGTCAATGGGGGACAGTTGAAAATGTATGACACGACTGGGACTCGATCCTGGTACCACCTTCTTACATGGCAGACTCTCTATCCATCTGAGCCACCAAGGACACAGAGGATAGTGCGACTGCAGGCACTTACCTCTGGCATGCCTCCTGCGAGACCCACATGTCTGAAAGAACAGATACCATCTTCATATACATGTAGTTAAGGCTCACTGTCCATTTGACCATCTTCTGTGCAGCTGCACAAGCATTGCCCAAACTCTTACGGGAAGCGGTAAGGCTGCAAGTAATGAGTGTAATGGGCAGGGGCACTACGAATATAGTACGGGACAATAAGTTGGGAATGTGGGTCTCACAGGAGACATACCAGAGATAAGTCCCTGCAGTCGCATTATCCTCTATGTCCTCAGTGGCTCAGATGAATAATAATAATTAAAAAAGATGGATAGAGTGTCTGCTA
The DNA here is from genome assembly GCF_023864345.2 of Schistocerca serialis cubense. Lineage (NCBI taxonomy): Eukaryota > Metazoa > Arthropoda > Insecta > Orthoptera > Acrididae > Schistocerca > Schistocerca serialis. The sequence goes on from NC_064640.1 coordinate 533,148,118, forward strand.
TGTAAGCAGGAGATCCCGGGTTTGAGTCCCAGCCGGGGCACACATTTTCAGCTGTCTACGCTGACGTATATCAACATCTGTATACAGCTAAGGGTATTCATGTCATTGTATTGATTTAATTGTAATTTCATTCTAATGAACTGCACGGTCAGCTATGGTATCTGTTCTTTTGGACATGACCGAAAGAACAGATACCATCTTCATACATATTGAATTTGGTACGATATACCTCTGGAAGACATCCAACAACTCTACTAATCAACGTGAAGCCAAGTAACTGTTTCCATAAGGGCCAGAGGTGGACCAACATGTTATGGACTTGCTCAATTTTTGAAGCTCTTTCTCTTGAGCAAGCAAATTTTTCTGAAACTGTAATCATTTGTTTGTACATGTACATCACGTCCACGGATTTCCACCCCATTGGGATAATTAATTTATGGCGAGCCTTTTTTTTTTTTTAGTGTCTTTCTATAAATTCCCTGCAATCTATACATAGTATTATACTTTACTACAAAATATATTTATGAATTTTGGTATCTTTAAAATGCCTAGAGTGAATATTGTTAGGATAATTTCACAATATTCATTAAATTAAAAATTAAATGTTACAGTTTTAACCAACAACTGAACACATCTTTTTCAAAATTTTCTCAGCAAAGTACTTGTTTGTGCAAGTAAATCATTCCCCTGTTTGAGACAAATACTGCATTTCTTACAGTAAAGACAAAGACTCATACTGCTGTTTCTGTGATGATTGACCTATGGTCTTGGGTAATTGCATTGAAGACAGCTGTTGCAATATAGAGATATTACTTCCATTGCCATGGTGAATCTAATAGAATGACATGACAATCAAATGAGGGTGAGTTAGAACTGAAATAATCTTGCACAGGTTCACAAGCTGCCCAGTGTATGGAACTCTCCACCTAAGATTGTGCAGGCACTGAGATTTTCTCATTTCACTGTAACATGGATCTGCCACATGTATTTAATCTTTTGGAAGACCATCACACTCAAGCTCTGTGTATAACAACATGCTGCTTCCTATAATGCATTGTAACAGCCACTGGAGAAGCCACAGTAGAGAAAATTTCTGGTTCCAATACTGGAAGAAACAATCATTGGGCAGTCACACCGTCTGAAACCAGCAGCTCCCTTTGGGATGCACAAGCTACTGGTGCAAATCTGATTAGGAGAGGAGAGGAACGGGGATTTTCGGACCTTAATATGGTACCCTACCTGCCTAACCAGTCACGTCATTTCAGTTAAAATTCTTTATAGGTGGCTTTTAATTTGCTAGTGGGAAGGGATGTGAGACTTTGCTAGCTTCATCCCCGTGTGAAGTGCTTTTTTTCATATAAATCTGTTCTGTGGCTAATTATATGTTATCTCCTTTCAAGGTCTGTACAGTCTAGAACCAGTATCCTAATGAGGCAAAATTGTGATGAGCACTGAGGCAATCATCCCACCAATGCACCAGATTGAAGACACCCATTTGCCAAAATGCTTTGTCCGGTTGCATATAGAAGTCTGTAACTGCCTGCTGCACATCCTTGCCCAACAGAACTATCAACCCTTCAAGGACTCTTTTAAGGGGTTATAGGGTGACTGCTCAAGTGTCTCCCACTTCAGTTGGCGTAACTTCTGCATTACGACATTTGCAATATGAGGATGTGTGTTATCATGAGGCAGCAGCACCTCCTGTTGCAATTTTCCATAATGTTTCACCTTAATTGCATGCTGTAATTGCTACAGTGTTGCACAGTGCCAGTCCCCAGTAATGGAGATGCCAAGTTGTCTGTGATGGATGAAGCTGATCTCCCAGACTGACTGGCGTCTTGTGAAAAATTGCGACCAGCATAGAACATGGCACACCATGCCACACAATTGGTTTTTGACCAACATGCTGCTGCATGCACATTTTTCATTCTCTAATTGATGTTTACCAGTGTTTTTCCTTCAGCAGTCCAAAACAGAATGAAAACATATTGGTCTCATTTGTATGCAGTTGGAATTAATGTCACCATAGTTTATGGTCCTGTTGAAAACTGTTATATACCCACATCAGAGTCACGCTATGTTGCATACATCCTGCAGGAACAACCTCAAACCCAAACTTTTTTATTCCTATTATATATTGCTGGTATATGTCAGAGTTTAAGTTTGAATTTACTGTTTCAAAAGCCACATTATTATTAATATATGTACATGTATAATGTTGAGCACACTTTATTTTGGGAACAGGTTCTGCAATGATTCTCTAGATTTGTCACAAAAAATCTCAACACAGCAACTTGAGGTACTCTATGTTTGATACTAGTAATTTTTGGATCTGAAAGACCCACTGTTATGCAGATCAAGGAACACTCCTGTAACATACTACTCGTTCTCTATGGCACTTATTGTTTCATCTGTTAATTGTGCTGTGCCTACTTAAGTTGACATGTTTCTCATAAGGCCATTCTGATTTTCAGATATTAGATTGTGTTGGCTCAGAAATGTCATTAAGCCAGTATAAATAACTTTCTCAATTATCTTAGGAAAAGCAGCCAAGTTTGATGTAGTTCAGTAGTTTTCAGTTTTAGATTTATCATCTTTCTGGAGAATGGTAGTTATTTGTGCTATCTTTAGATCGTCTGGGAACTACCTGATTCAATTTCATTATTTACTGCTTTGGCCATCGTTTCAGATATGTTTTATATGCATTTTTTAATGTGTGGGTAGAGAATCCATGATAGCTTGTCCATTTTATATCTGTTAGTGACCATGCTATGTCTTTTATTTCCTTGCTGTTAGTTGGGACAAAGTATATGCTTCGTTTGAAAGGAATGTCCTTGTATGTATGCTGAAGATTGTTGATATGTTTACTGATGGACTTTACAATGTAAGAAAAGCACTCATTAAGAACATTTGTGATTTGATATTGACATTTGATAATACTCTGTCTATAGTCACTAGTTGATTTGTCCTTATAACCCCCAAAGCTAAAAGCTGTTTATATCTTTCTAAACAGCTAAGCCAGTGTCAGTAGAGTTTCTTAACATTGTGACTAGATATTTGGTTTTAGTTTACAACAGCAGAATTTTGCACTAATGATGATAGTTCTTAAATTCTACCTACTATTATTGCTATTCCTTAGCATTACAAATTGGAAAAGTCTAAATGTTTCTCTCGCTGTTCACTTCAGGGCTTATGCAGCTTCCTCAAACTTTTTTTCCAGTCATTCACTGGCAAGGTCAGTTCTGGTCCTGAGACATCAAAGCAAAAATAAAAATCTGATGAAAATTCCCTTCAATAAAGTCATCATGAGTGGTTCTTCTTGTCTTAAATTGTTTCTTTTTGCTGCTGATGTGAACATTTAAAGCTTATACCTGTACAGCATGATGGTCAAGAATGGCAAGCTGCAGAACTAATGCACTGAAGTAAAGTGAGACATGTTAGTTATAATGTTGTCAACTCATGATTTGATGCTATTGACCTCTCTAGTGAGTTCATTTATCAGGTAAGTTAAGTTAAATTTAGCTAGTATTTGCATTAGTTTTTCTGAGCTAGGGTCATTAGACAGTCACTCAATATTTAAATCTCCAGTTGGTAAGATGTTAGCCAACAGCCTTGCTGCAGTGGTAAAACCGGTTCCTGTCAGATCACCAAAGTGCTATCAGGCTTGGTTTGTACTTGGATGGATCACCATCCAGGACTGCAAAATGCTGTTTGTAAGCAAGATGCACTCAGCTCTCATAAGGCCAATTGAGGGGCTACTTGGCTGAGAAGTAGTGGCACCAGTCACAAATATGGACAACAGTCAGGAGAGCCATGGGCAGACCACATACCCCTCTGTATCCACATCCAATGATGCCTAAGGGGTGAGGGTGACATGGCGGCCAGTCAATACTGTTGGACCTTCAAGACCTGTTGGGACAGTGTTTTTAGTATGTTGTTAACTCATCCATTTTTATTGTAATGTATACTGTCTATGCCAACAAACCGGTAATTAAGAACTTCAAAGGGTACATTTATGCTACCACCTAGAGGACGTCATAAGCCTACAATAATTGAGTTCTCTTCCCCCACTTGTAGTTATTTGCTGCTAGTTCTATTGTGTGCTCTGTACTGAAAGTACTTACATTGGTTACATTATAGTTATTACATCTTGGTGCAAAGACAGCTAACCCACCACCACAGTTCTCTTTTCTGCTGAGGGCAGAGGAAAAGTTCCTTTAGCGTGGCTGATGTACGCTGATTAGGTCATCTGTATACCACTGTTCACTTATAACTGAAACATCACTTTTATCAATCACTGCAGTGACATCCAACTTATTGTACTTATTGCTAAGACTCTGAAACTGTCATTGAATTAATTTGAATCTAAGTTTGGAATGCTGAACACTGGTTGAAGGTGGCACTCTTCCACATTGCTTGTTTTTAAGACTACAAAAATTCTACCACATTATATTAATTATGATTTCTCCTGCTGAACCACACAGGATGATTTAGTGCTACTAAGCTGTCCAGCAGCCTTTACAAGTTTCCCTTGCTGCCACCAGTGGCTGTTTGTGTGGCAGATCCTACCTGGGTGGGTTGTGCAACTCCATGGCAATGGACTTATTACACCATTTTGTGCAAAATTTTGTCTAACATCCTCAATAACTGATTTTCTGACAACCTTTTTTACCTCTTTTCTTTATGTACATACCATGAATTGTGTGCATGTCCCTTTTTAGATTCCTGTATTTACCAGACACACATTGTGAAATTTAGTATGTATTATTTTTAAGCCAATAATTTGTTTCATGCACTTCCTAGTTCACAATAGATTGTTCCATTATATCATGTCTCTGTGGAATATTAACAACAATTATGTTACTGCCAATTAATATATTAATTGTCACTTTCATGTGTCTGATTGCACAATTTACTGGATTTTTAGCTACATAATTTACACCTCCCATGATAATGAAGCAATTATTTGATGAGAAAGATTCACTATCTTGTGTACACAGCTTCACAGCAGCAGAAAGGACGGCTCCATGTTGAATGTAAGCCACAAGTATAAAGTCATCTTGGATACATATGTTGTCTTGCATTGATCTGTGAGAATTACTGTCTCCATATATTAGAATGTGGCCCTTCTTGTATTTCTGGTTCTCCTCACTTCTTCTACTATTTTCTTGGGATGGTTTCTTGCATACAGCTTCACAGATTTCACTCTCATTACCATGGACATTTTCTTTACATTCACTCATTATGTCAGCACATTATGTTAGGACTTGGTGTTTTTTGAACTTATCAGTGGCACCTTTTTTTTTCTTTCAAAAAAGTCTGAATGGTTGCATTTAGTTTGTGCAGATTTAAACAGTCCATCTTTGACTATTTGACCAAGAATCTGATACCTGTTTGGAATAATAACAGCCAGAAAGCTTTCTTGGTTTTTGATTTAGGCCTACAGACATTCAGCAGGCAGCATTGATCAGTTTCATTTAATGGTTCATAAAAGTTGGAGTAACAAAAATGTACTGGTCCAAGTTGGAATTTAACATGCCCAGTGGTGTAATATGCTAAGAAAAATTATGATGATATGGAATTTCAGTATTAATTGTCTCATAAGTTAATTAGTTTTATGAAAATTGGAATGTGTTATTGCAAAGTTGGAATGCCAGTCTTTCTAATTGTGTACATATCATTATATAAATACACAGACTGGCTCACTAGAAATTTCACATGGTGAACTGTATTATTATTTTTAATTATTTATATCTTTTGATTAATGGATTTTACAGTGAAATTAAATGGAGCATTAGAATTGGCACATTGAAAATATTAGCCTGAGTAATGAATTTAAGTGTGCTAAAGCATGATTAACATTTTGAATTATTTCAAGAATGTACAGAATTTGAAAAATAAGTAAAAAATGGTCATTATCAGGAGCCGAAGTTAAAACAAGTGGAATAGTTCCAGTTTGAAAGTAGCATTTTACATAAACTGATATTCAAAACTTCATGTGATAAATATTTCAAAATAACATTCCCTGGCCATAACATGACATAACAATAAACGCAAATTTTGAATAAGACAAGGTACATAATATTTCTGATTTCCTGGAATATTACTTTACATTTCAGTAGCTTGAACACTCTTTTCTTGTAGACAAAAAGTTATTATGATTATAATGCAGAAATGTATCAGTAATCATAATATTCATACACTTCTCATTCATGTTTCTCCTCTCAGTTGTCTATACACTTTCAAAAGTGTTTCTGCCCACAGCCTTCACAGTTCCAATGTGTGCCCATTTCCAGGCACTCCTGACGGTGTCCATGGCTACACTCATGCTCAGCACATAATTACAAAAAGGAATATACAAAACAACTGATATTAACAAAACAGTACATCTGCATCATTTATTTCTGAAACAACATTTCTCCACTCAGTCACATTTACCAGTAAATATAAAAGGGATTCTGTAGGGGATAATCTAGTGAGGAGAAATATGAACTTGCTTTTCGTTTATCTACCGCTGAGTGCAAATATTTTAATGTCCTGTTCGATAACATGAGGCCAATACAAGAGACTGCTGTTACTGCAATAAACAGCAATAATTTAGAAAAAAAGCAGTAAATCGCTTTTATTAGCGTTTAATGAATTTAGAATCTCTATATTATACTACCAAAAAAGTTTTAAATTTCCGCCCAGTGCCAGGAACCCTTAGTAACAAAAGAAATTAATATTGTTTATGACTCACAATTTTCGACACAGGACACTGTGTTTGAAGAAAAAAGATGTTAATTTTATGGCACATCTGTTGCATCCTAAAGCTAAACAAATGTTAGAAATTCAATAAGAGATGTGGGCATAAAAAATTCTTATATTTGTGTATGGAGATTTATCAACTTAACTAGTCACCAGCTGTTGTGGAGGATCTAGTTGGTAGTTGATTATAAAAGTCATGATACTCTGTTGGTATGTATGGGTACAATTTCTTGATGTCAACTAATTATTTCGCATATACTTCCACATAGTTCTGAGAGTAAGCAGGAGAACATGGCAACAATGGACTGTTGTTTGTAGAAAGCAACAGATTAAAATAATGAGGAAACAGTCCATCAGTGAAATTCTTTCCTAAGACATGATCCTCTTCATACTCAAATTCTATAAATTTATTGATATAGACTGTTACTTTCTCATCTTTCTTTACTCTGCTTCCCATAGATTCCTCTGAAAGTACTGATTTATTGAAGTATTTTGGCCACCAAGTAGGAAAATCAAAAATGTCTGCTGTTCATACCATTTTAAAAGTCAATTTGTTAGTCTTGATAGAAGCTACTATTAATTCTACACATCATCCCAATAACTAAAATCATCGCTGTATGGCACAAAAGACTGGACACATACGAGAAAATATTTCTGTACATTTTGAAATCTTCCAGCAGTAACGAGGTTTGAGAAAAATCTGATAACAGTGATCTTTTTTTCTGGTCTGGGTACCCATCAGAAAATATATGTAGGTACCTAATACAACTTGGTAATGCATTAGTAATGTAATCTAAGATAAAAGAGCAAATTTCATTTAGATCTTCCTTAGTCTGCCTCATGATATATCAAAATTTAGCAGTCTTGTCCCTCATGTTGATGTGGGTATTAAAGACATTAATGGTGAGCTGCCTGCAGTAGAATGCTTCCTGTGCTGGTATCTCTGACAGCTGCAGATTCTCCATATAATCTGCACATCTTACAGACATTACACAGGGTTTCCATTTTGCTTGTGAACTTCCTGTTTTCCTCTTATGGACTATATACTCTGCTGGTGCTAACATTTTTCACATACATTCAGTGATTGACTTTTCAACTGTTCTGATAACTCCCCACAAGTGCAGTAGTACCAGTTGTGGCTTCCTAACCACAAAGTTGGAAACCCATTTTTCAGGCTCATTTCCATGAACATGTCATGTATTATATTGATATTAAGCATCTCACAGAAATATTGTAAATCTCTTGATGTATTATTTACCTTTTTTGTTGGATATGGGTGTATGTGGTCCTCAACTAATGTGCATATGTGCCCTGGTGTTGCATTTTCTGACCTATTTTTATATCTCATGTCCTTTGGAGAATTTCTAAAGTAAACAAGTTGTAATATGATGGACATTAATTTTTGTCATGCCATGGATATTTTGAAACGCCCTGGTATTTACTTGACATCTTCAGGAAGTTGATGATATATAATATGTAAATCTGTGGCAGCACTTGTGAATATATATATCTTGTTTGTCTTTCATTTGTTTGCTGTAAAAGTTTATGAATATCTCTTCGAGATCCCTCTCTGACACAACTCCATAACAATCCCTTATACACCTATAAGGAAATAGTAATGATACAGTTTTTGCCATACCGAAGCATTGTTTTCAGCAGTTAATATTCCCCACAATGAACTGATAGTAAAACTTCACCATGCTCACTTGTACACATCTCTGATTATCTTCTTTGAGATGACCATAGAAGAATAGTTGATGTAAACCATTTACTTTTGCTTTATTTATGTATTTTCATTTGTACATGATATTTTTTACTCCCTTTTTGCATTTTTTCACTTTGAACAAAACAGTTTCCTCATTATCAGATGGCATGCCATGTTCCCCATAAATAAACATCAGATGATGCTATGTCCAGGGACCGAAGGGGCCAGTGGCCTCTACTGACAAGTCTTTCTGGGCACACACTGGTGATGTGGGCCATACTTCATTTTGATGTGTGGGCAGCTGCTCCATCTTGTTGGTTACTGCATATAGCATCTCTGCATCTGTTAATTGTGTCCAGAAACAGTCAAAAGATGTCTAGATATTTGGCACTGTTTAATGTGTAATGGAAAAATATGTATCCAGTAATGTACATGCCAGACAACGCAACCTGTATAGAGAAATTCTTCACACAGAAAATGTGGATTGTCCTGTGATCAAAATCTGAAATTCTGGGAGTCTACTCAGCCTGAGAAATGCAACCAGGCCTCATCCAACATGAAGTAAAGCAAGGGGTCCCAGAAGTCAGTAGCAATTGATGTTAACAACCGGTTACAATAATGAACTCTTGTTCCCTGATCCTCAGATTTCAACTATTTCACCACACTCACACAATAGGTTTTTGATTTTGTATCTTTCAGTACAGAATGAAGTGATGTATAAGATACATTGACCTGATGTAATAACCTCCTTACTGACATGTGGGGAGTTCTCGTAATGACCATGCAAATTCTGTCTATAATTTCAGGGGTCATTACTGTGAACTGCCTATTGCTCTGCACATTCTGAACAGATCCTACAGCCCTCCATTTCTTGTACAGATCTTGAATAGTTCTTGTTGTGGGAAATTTTCTACCAGGATACTTTGCTTGAAACACTTTTTGAGACTTCTTGATGGAGTCTGCCTTTATCTAACACTCCATAATATCAATTCACTGTTCTAATGGAAACTGGCCTTTTTCTGTGACAACTTAACCTTACAAGCTCATCACAACTGATGCATGAACACACAGCTGCACTCAATTATCCAATAAAATGCAGTGTAGCAAACTTTCAAGACAGTGTTACCACTTCCCAAGCAATTTGACTCGACATGATTAACTGGTACGTGAGACGTATTGGTTTTCTGTGAGACAGCCTGTACAACTGGTATCCTTTAGGAAGAACCCAGCAATTGGTACTGACAAGCAAGTCCATAAGGACATCATGAATTACAAGCCCTGGTTGTAAATACAAATAATGTATTCAGAAAACTTTATTACATGTTGCTATAAAGCACATCCTTATTCTTCGTGTCTACATATTTATATCTCAGCATAGTCACCATGCAATGAATACATTCCTCCCAGAGATGAGGTTTTGTTGATACCATCATTGTAGAAAGACTGACTTTGAAAATCAGATGTGGCCAAAGTGGAGTCTGTGTGGACGATGATTGATGGCAGTGACCCAAAGGTGTTGGTCTGTTGGAAATGTTGCACTGCTCGTATGTGGCCTGCCATTGTCATGTGGAAGAAGAAGGAGCTCCATGTGTGTAGAAACTCTTTGCATTTGAAACTTGATTACAGCATGTTCTCTCTATGAACTGACATAGTTATGTATAATACACACTGCCACATTACACACCATAAGTTGGAGCCCTGTAGCAGAGGCGGGCTGCAAATAAGTAGACAAGGGAAATAAAGATTCAGAGTGTTAATGATGTTGGTTTTATTTAGAAACCTGTAAGAATTTTCATATAAACAATTCAGGGACATTAATTTTCAACATTTTTTCATTAATTCTAAGCTGTAGGAAATACCTCTCTGCCTTTTTTTCTTAATGAAACATTTAAAACATTTAAAGAATCAGTATTAAATTGATGCTTGACCTTTGTTGACATAATACTGACTATGATAATATCTAATGAGATTAGCACACTGAGAATGCGAAATAATTTGGGTGAAGATAAGTGTTAAAGGTGGATCAAACATGCTTATATGACGCTTTTATAGACACCATGCCTCAGCAACAGTTTCAGCAGAACAGCAGAGAGGACGCTTGGAAAATATTTTGTATAATTTCCATGGTCATGTTATAAATTTTAGTGATTATGATGAGTAGTAGAGACAGAGAATTACACAAAATTTTTCTAAGTGCCTTGTCCAAAAATTAATTTGAGCAGTAAATCAGAGAAATGACTCATGGGGATGATATTATAGACCTGCTGGTGACAAACAGTCCAGAACGTTTCAACTCATTTAGTGTAGAACATGGTATCAGTGATCATAAGGCCATTACAGCATGAAAGGCTGGAAGATCTTTCTGTGTAGGAAGAGTGACAAGAGACAAATTTCAGATTACCTGGCAAATCACCATTAAAATTTCATTCCCAACATTGACATCAGTGAGCATCAGTGGACAAAATTTGAGAACATCATGTATTATACTTTATACAAGCATGTACCAAGCAGAGTTGTGAGGGATGGAAAAGACACACCATGGCTTGACAACTTTGTTAAGAGGTTGTCAGAAAAGCAAAGAGAACTTCGCTACAGATTTAAATGAAGCCAAAGATGCACAGACAAAAAAACATTAACAAAGCCAAAATTAGCATAAGGGGGACTGTGCATGAAGCATCAACAAATATGAAAGCAAACCACTGTCCAACAAGTTAGCAGAAAATCCTAAGAAGTTCTGGTCTTACTTTAAATCAGTAAATGAATCAAAACCATCTGTGCACACACTCTACGACCATAACTGTATTGAAACAGAAATCAGCACAGAAAAGCTCAAAATATTGAATGTCTTTGTCCAAAACTGTTTCTCAGAGGAAGATCACTCTCTAGTTCTTAATTGAAACCATTGCATAAATGACAGATATCAAGATAAGTGATAGAAAAGCAACTGAAATCATTCAGCAGAGAAATTTTTCTGGACCTGACAGGACACCATTTCGATTTTCGATACAGTATGATGTATGAAACAACTTTCTTTTCACCTGTCTTGCAATTGGCGTGTTTCATCCAAATCTCGTCATCGGTTACTATCCGATCCAGAAATGAATTACCATGTTTGTGATAGGCCACCAGAAATGTCAACGTTGCCCTCATTTGCTGTCCTTCATGGTGATTTTGAGCACCCATCATGCACAAAATTTATGGCTAGCTTTTGAGTGACAGTTTCAAACAACAAAGTCCGCAAACCTTGAGGAAAAGAAAGCAAAAGCTCCGTTATTGTGAAGTGACAATTTTCATGAACCGTTTCATCAACTGTAGTGACAAGATCGTCAGTCACAATGCTCGGGCGTCTGCTCTTCTCTTCATCATGAATGTTGGTTCGTCCAATTTTAAACCTAATGCACCATTTCTGGATGGAACATTCACTCATTATGTTGTTTCTATACACTTCACCCAGATAACGATAAATTTCTATAGGTTTTAGGTGTTTTGCCGACAAAAACCGTATCACAGACTGCACCTCACAATTGGGGGTATTTTCGATTGCAGCACACATTTCAAATTCGAATATCAAAAAAACCAGACATGCAGAGACGTTCCCTTTCTCACGGATGGATGCTGACTGAGCTGCCGAACACGCACATACTACAGTATACGAGATCGGCGAGCACTTTGTGGCATCAGACGGAAACGTTCCCTACTTTCTGAACAGCGTGTGTATCTAGGAGTATGTGTATGAAATGATTTGAAATGCATCAACAACAGAAAATTAATCATAAGTGCGGCAGATACAAGGCTGAGATTCATTGGAAGAATCCTCATGAAATTTAGTCCATCAGCAAAGAAAGCAGCTTACACAACACTTATTCAAACAATACTTGAACCAACAGTATGATATCTGTGCCAGGTAGGACTGGTAGAGAAGATATAGTACATCCAAAGAAGGGTAGCACATTTTCTTACAGGTTCATTTAGTAAGCACGGTTGCACCTTGGAGATGCTCAGCAAACTATAGTGGCAGATGCTGGAAGAAAGGTATTCAGCATCATGACACAGTTTACTGTTAGAGTTGGGAGAATGTGTGAAGTGTACATTCTGGAGGAGCCAGCTGAAATATTTCTTCCTCCTATTATCTCACAAAAAGACTGTCAAGGTTAAATTAGAGAAATTTGAGCCCACGCAAAGGCAAACCTGTAATCGTTCTTCCCATGAATCACGTGCAAGTGGAACAGAAAGAGGGAGAAGTGACACTGATACACAAAGTTGCCTTGCTGAGTATAGATGTAGATGTATATTGTCACGTATTTCCCACTTCTCCTTCAGTGAATGTAAATTGTGCTCCTTCCCAAAAATAAATACACAAAAACATTTATAGGGAAATAAAGTAGGCTAAAAACAGTGCTAATGCCCCATGTTCAACATGAGGGTAAAAACTGCTAACCCTTAAACAGACTTATTATTCGTTTTCCTTTTGTTACAAAGTAAAACTAACCAGTGACTGTAACCACCTTTCAGGTGCTTGTCGATACAGATTTAATTTTTAAACTGCCACCATTAAAGACTCTGCAATGTGTAGCTAGAGCTATCTGTAATTCTTATAAAGTTAGCTGATGGCAGAACAGTGCTAAGCCACACTTGGGGTATTATCAACATCCAATGAATTTTGTTGTGCATAAACAGGATCTGCATCACTGTCAACAAAAAATTAATTTTTGTCAGTATCATTCTTGCCAAATTTACATGTCTTTGCTCTTCCACTTTCCTCCACCTACCTTTTCAGCAGAAGTACAAACCACATAGAGGAAGAAAAGAATTCAGTAAATTGGAAAAAAACTGTAAATGGTAGAATTTCCAGATGATGTTATTGTTGTCATTAGTGCCATCTTCTTCAATCCAAAGACCAAATGGATCAACTGTCCACTCTGGTGTACCCTGTGGAAGCCTCTACATATCTTTTTAACTTCTGCAACCTATATCCATTCTAACCTACTTACAGTAGTCAAACCTTGGTGTACTTGTACAGTTTTTATCCAATACATTTCCCTCCATTACCATACTGACCTGATGATTCCCTGATGCCTAAAGCTGCGTGCTATAAATCAGTCCCATCTTTTGGTAAAGTTGTGCTGTTACTTTTTTTTCTCACCAACTATATTCAGTAGCACCTCATTAGTTAACTGATCTACCCATATAATCTTCAGCACTTATCTCTAAAATTACATTTCAAAAGCTACTTCCTTACACATATGAACTGCCAATGTGTGAACACAACTATTTTATCTGTGTAACTGGACACTACCATAACAAGATTGCATATGCATTTCGTTATGGTGAATGACTGATCTGTAGCATAGACCAAGGTTCAGGTTAGGCTGGTAGTTGATAATTTGGTAGAGTGAAATAATGTGGCCTACATCTGCACAGATATTATGGTATAGTAGTGGGTGATGGAAGTCATGAGGGTTTGTTTGTATGGAATCACTGCTCAGTAGATGAAGTGCATATCAACAGCTGAAGCCTATTCACAAACAGAACTTCTAAGCTACAGCTAGAGAATGTTCATGTTATCCTAGTATTACTAATAAGTCTTTTGCCTTTCACTAGAGTGACAAGTAATAAAATCAGCATATGAAAATACTGGCACAACAGCTGGTAGTGGATGAAGCACGCAAGTCAGCAGGTGACTGCAAACTGAGGTGGCCACCCTTTGGAATAAATGGGTAGACATGCCCAGCAGTGAGAACATGAACTGAGTTCCTGTTGCAGGTGCCGAAGTATTTTGCTCAAGATCTAACAAATTTATATATAGTAAAACATATTCTATATGTTCATACTGTATTTAATGCACTTTTTGGTAAAAACTAAAATGGCAGAAAAACTGAGATACATAATTCCCCAATGAATGTTTCACTGCATGTACAGATACTGTAGATATACTATAAAAATGCAAGGGGTCATGGCACTACATGATTTTTAACTTCATATAATAAGAACTTCTAATTTATATTAGGATAAATAGCTGAGAATATCACTCTGGGGAAGTAGCGAGACCTCAGTATATCACTGTTTGCTTACATCTTATGCAGTGACTGAGATGCAAGTATTGCACATACTTGGTTCATTTTTTTATTGCTGATAAAAATCCATAGACAGATTCTTGAAAGAGGAAAATGTAACTTTTGAAAGGAAAGTATTACAAATATCTGATTGTAGTTGTTTTAATAAGAAGTTACAAGAAATAAGCACCCATAAACTGTGTGACTGTGAGTGCTGTTACTCTGTAATTTTACAGAGGATGAATAGGTGGAACCTGTCATTCAAATTAGTCAATTCCTCATGCACACACACACACACACACACACACACACACACACACTCATACACATACTTGCATGCGATAGGCATGGGATGGGGAGTGCAAATGATAGCAATCTAGGGTTGGGGGAAGTTACTAGTGCTGCCCATGGGAGCATCCAGGAATTTTGAGGAAATAGGATAGTGAGTAACAAGTTGCACCATTAGGTGATTATTTTTTGGGAGGGAGGGGAAGGCTGGGGGAGGGCAGAGAAAGTAGAAAATGGAAACAGACAATACATGTGCACCTGTGGAACAGAAGGGTGTGTTGGGACTGGAAAGGGAGCAGAGAAGATGTAGAGGCAAGTGAAAGACACAGAGTAGTGCAGGTTGAGGCCAATGGAATTTAGAGAATGAAAGAAATGTTGCAAGGACAGTTCTCTCTGTCCATTCCAGAAAAGCTGGTGTGGGTGGAAAGAATCCAGAAGGTCCAGGCAGTTAAGAAGTTGTCAAAGTCCAGAACATCATCCTGGGTATTATGCTCTTTTGTCCAGCTGCCTCTTGGCCATGTTTTCTCGATTAAAATGGCCTTTGATAGTAATGGTATGACATTTTAATACCAGATGATTGTTACCTGCCTCTTTCTCTTTGCATTTTCTAAATTCACTGTTGAACTGTAAACATTATTCTTCCCATTTCACAAGAGGTATTTCTAAATGTTTATACAAACAATTTTGTTGGTTCTGTATGATTATTTTAGCTGCCCATAATTTGATATTCTACCAGAATAGTTGTGCAACTATTATCTTGCTATTAGCAGATTTTGTAGGATACAATTTCTGGATTCAGTTGCCTCACAACTGCAATGCTGCAGTTCCTGCATTATGGACTATGCTACGCAGAACTGGAAGGTACATAATATGTGATGCTTATTCATTTCCTGTGTGGTGTAACTTTATTTAAAACAAATTTCAATTATATGTTCTTTAGATATCTAGGCAGTCTGTTGCACCATGTGCACCCATTCATAAAATTTTGTTTTTCTGAATTAATGATATTATCATCATGTATGTTATTAGACACATTTGGCTGATTTGGATGGTAGACAGAATGTAAAAGGTTACAGTGAATATAAATATCTTGCCAAAAGGATGGAATTATATTTGACCCAATAATTATAATGCTGGTGCATGCAGAAAATAAAAGTACAAAACTGGTAAAAAAAAACCACCATACAAAATGAAGACAGTTTGTTTCAGAAAAATTATTTTAAACCAGAGTGTTACATATATGCAGGGAATTGTTTTCCTGTACTTGAAACTGGATAAATTCACTTATTGATTTTGGACTCAGTGCCTCAGTGAACTCATACCACTAGTATGTAGCAAACTTATTAAATTCATTGTAATGTGTGCTTATTATGATTGTGTATATATATTTTGTTCCCATTCATGGTTTTAAGTTGTTCACTTTGGCTTAATGATAAACTTCTAAATGCCTTAACAGTTATTTCTACAGGCACAGCTGGTATATAAGGGAGAGAAGTCTTTACAGAACTGACTTATACCTTATGTGAATTGATCACTTCATGAAATAAAAACAAACATTTAAATGTCAATGAACATATTGTACAGTAAGGCATTTCAGTATTGCAGTTTTGGTTGTCCTATTTTCCAACTGAGCAGGAAGTTTCTTACAAAAAATCTTTTTTACCTCTCTCACCCTTAGTTGTGTGGGTAGTCATAAAATATTTAGTGCTTCACCAGAAAGCCTTACTTCATCATTAGGAACTCTACAGTTGTCTGTTCAGTGAAAAGTTAAGGACACTGTGAAAAGTTATTGACACAGTTATACTGCTGGTATTCCTTCGTAACACCGAACTTTTGAAGCTTTGTTCTCTGAAACTGGTTGGAATTGTAATCTAATAGTTCAATGATGGACATAACAGTGTTGTTTAAATGAGAGATTACTTCACATTTATTAGTGCTGAAACATATAAGGATGATGATTAGCTTCTTCTATTAGTTATTTTTATAGTTTGGATAAACCACATCAGACACTACAGTGGATGAACTCTAAGCTATAGCTGTTTATTCCCTTAGCAAACGTGCCTCTGATGTTTGCAAAGGAAATATCTACACAAAACTCTATTTGAAGGAAAAGAAAACAGATGGTCATAGATAGTTCTCAGAGTAAGCCACTGAAAGAAAAGAAAAATAATTATCTAAGAAGTAGAGTTATAGAAAATGGCGCTATTGCACTTTGCTATGTTTCACCAGACTCAGCTGTACAGTAAAGGCATATGCATTCTGCTCCCTCTCCCCCCAAGAAAAGAGAGTCCACAGTTGTCAGTTAGAAAATGGTGCATTTAAATGAGTGTTTACGTAATTACTGGTGATCACTTTTCAGTGCAGATGTCTCTAGTACAGTCCTCTCCTGTGTGCACTGTATCTTCTACAGGTGATAAAGGATCTATCAGTAATCATAGAGTTTAATTTGAGTGTGTTTTCAAAGGTATGTCTAGGCATCTTGTAGAGGGGAGACAGGGACCACGAAGAACTTACGATGTTGCACCCATAACCCCTGTAAAAGTGGGCAGCTAAGTGAGGACTAGGTTGCAAAAGGCAGAATAGCACTTTCAAACATTTGTTAAAACTAAACATTTATTAAGTTTTTACATGCAAGCATAAGAATTTAAAACAAAAAATAAAAAAGATAAAACATGAAATGAAAAACATTATATCCTATCAGTCCACTTTAAAAACTAAAAAATCATTCATGAGAAACATTCATTTACACTATAAAATAAAATACTCTTGCACAATTTCTGAAGAGTAAATAAATGTTCTATACTTATCATACAATCAAATGCAATGACAGTGGCCTATACTACTACAAAATCCAACACTCTCCCCAAATAAGGTACATTCCTATTATCAAATCTCGGTCAACATAATCTATTGGCCCTAGTCCGCTGTGAGCCTAGTATTGTTGCTAAGGCTCCCCAGTCAGTGCCAGCTGACATCGGATTACTTCAAAGCCAAACATGTACTAGATCTCCAATGCCCAATCAATGCCTCATAAGACTGACATATCTTTCCAGAATCTGAAAAGAACAATAATTAACTCTCAGAAAGCAAAGAACCTTACCACTGATAGTCACTGCAAGTCCCAAGTTACAAGATAATTACAGTGACAGCATTAACAAAGATTACCTCACTCTTGAATTCATTCATCATACTGTAGAGGACAAGGGGTTATTTTTAGGAAATATGGTGCACAATTGTGATTTAGTGTGTTTCAGTGCGCTATGCGCCAGCCTCGTGGCAGACGGCAGATGAAGGCTGGCCGGCGCGTTATGCAGGTGACACAGTTTTGCAACGAGCATTGATATGTGTGTACGTGCTCGGCAGCCATCAACAGTCAAAATGCAGCATTAGCAGAATGACACAGGTGCGGGCTGGTGCGGTTGCGTTAGCCAAGTTATCGAGAACATTTTAATAAACACAGCGCTATGTAACCAGCGGATTCAGCAGCGGTCTGCACTATTGAAAGGCATCAGAGGTGGGCGTTGGCATCGGTTCGACTGATTGGTTGTTCAGTCGCTGTTACGTCGTTGTCATCAGTGACGCTGTCCCCGAGGACTGGCTGGCGGAGGGCGTTGCCCACTGCTGCACCTGCGACTCCCGGCATCGTCACTAGCCGCAGCGCCTGCAGGAGGCGAGCTAGGCCAGACCTCGTGCTGCTAACCTCCTACTGCCTGCGCAGCTGCTGACCGAGCACGGCATCGCATTCCCCGGGCTGTGCGCATCAACACATCTCCACCACGACACGAGCGGTGGGGCTGAGCTACCGGAAAATGTGTTGGAAGAACCAACAATAAAGAGGAGGATTGCTAAAAGCAACCACCTTCTACCCACCCACACCCTACAACCCCAACCGCGTCACCTGCTCTGGTCATCCTATTACAATACTAATCATATGACGGTGTTGATGATCGGTTGAAACTTTGACTGCTAGAGGTGTGTACACTGGAGTTCATGCTGGGCACAGCTTTGTGGTCAGCCAATAACGTTACCTTGAGCCAGGAGACCTTGTTGCAGCAGCTACCTACCCATGGACTGGTTCTGCTGCATGGTCCACTCCCTTCTGTTGAATATTTCTGAATTGCTTGGCATGACAGCTTCATCTACCACTTTGGGTTTTCAAACTTTCGGTACATAATAGATACAATTCCTCTGACAATCAAAGATTTTCGTTATAAAGGTAATATACAAATGAGTTACTGCATAGACAAACATATATGTATGTCAATAATGTTTCACGAATAAGAATTACAACTTTGTTTTGTATTTGGAAGGATTTTAGTAGCCTATGACGAAAGCGACATGTCAGATTCACCTCAGTAACTCAATGTCCTTTCATAGTTACCTACCACAATGCATTTTGTCACTGTATTAACTCAGGGAAAGGACAAATCTTTCTCTGATATTACTCAAATACATTGGCGGTAACTAGCAACTGCATTAATAATTTTTCACTCCAAGTTGGTAGACTCCATCTCATGAAATGTCTTCGATAATTTCATGTATGATTTGTTTCATATACGACAGCAAAATGAACTCACTGTCACAGGGGGGCAGACTGTGTGCTTATTGTACATACTCTGTGGTAACAGTGTGACTGTTTTTTGAACCTACAATTACACGCATCTGATGTTGTCACACGATAAATCCTATGTCAGATAGTTGGTGACAAAAACAATTTTTACGTTTTTTTTTTTTTTTTTAGCTGTAAGCTCTATAAAATATACATTCATGAAGCAAATTATTAGTTCATTATTTCCAAGACATTACAAATACTTATAAATGTAAAATTAAGTGTATATATTGCTTAACATAAAAATATTTCAATATGCATTGGTTACACACAGTATGATTACGGTCCCATCTGACCTAACAGTACTATGAAATATATATATATATATATATATATATATATATATATATATATATATATATATATATATATATATATATATACTAAGTGATCAACTTAAGTTAACTTCACTAGTGTTTTACTAACCACAGTCAGATCCAGTTTCTTATGCCATACTCACATATAGAGTAGGGACACTCATTGCAATATGTTTCTTACAAATAAGATTGCAAGAAAGATGGCAGCAATGCTGTATGTATATGTTTTTCCTGTTACAGCAGTAGTGACATTCTTGTTACTATCTTGATTCACTTGCTCCTTTTGATGTGGATATCTACAAAACCTCGTATTTTCTCCTTCAGGTTATGGTGTGCACTAATAATTCATGTATGGTTACTCACACTCATATGCTTCTGTAAGCACCATATTCAGATCTGTAAGAAATCTTCTCATTGGTATTAAGTCATTTGTATTTACACTGTGTGTTACTTGAGCCTTTGTTGCTCTGTTAAAAAACAGTTTAACAGGCCATCAATTGCTTGGTTTTGAAACAGAGTATTCAGATTAGAGATAACATCTACATCACCCTTTGTGGGGATGCAGAGGTAATCAGTTCACATTTATTCACTTCATCATTCTCAGTGACTATGCTCATGTTGTTAAGGGTGGCAGGTACCATTAGTAAATTCATTTTCTGTTTCTTGTTTGGAACATATGAGCAATGAAGGCAGTTTTTACATGGTTTCCCTCCTAATCATAAAATATTAATATTTACTGACAGCAGTTCTGGTGGAATTTATCTCCCATTCTGTGAGTCGATGATCAGTGTTAGCGACTGCTTTACGTACAGAATAGTGGTCCATCATCAGATTTCTGCATGTCTTGTCAGTGTGTCGAATTAGTGGTAACAATACATTCTCTGTGTCAGTGGGTACTTAATGTGGACCAGCAGGCTGTTTGCCTTCATAGACTTCCATATTTAAGTGGTAAAAATTCTTCTATCACAGGTAACACATAGTTTTATACCGTATTTTGCCGACTTATTTGGAATACAATTTTAGATAGAATAATGAACAATGAGAACAACGGGCTATGTGTACACACCTAATATATTACCAGACACATTAATTTCGCACAGATGGTAAAATAAAAATAATGATCTTGGGTATTGGCTGTGGCCTATCCCTAGTAACCATCCCAGAAAGTATAGGGTGGTGGCAGAGAACGTTTGGTTGTGCAATCCTGTACTTGTTCTGGTGTGCTACTTGATTTGTGATGTGTTTCTGAAAATAAATCAAAGTTATATTGAATGAATTATTGAATATTTTTAGATAGAACCTGGCAGTATTGGAAAGAACAAGCATAAGTAGAATAACGTCACTAGATGTCAAATTAGAATAATTACATGTCAAATTAGGAAAGAATTAAGTATGTACTGATTAGTAACATGAATTTTGTATGTAAAGTATGCCACTCTGTCATCAGAGAGTGGTAGATCAATTTCAAATGAAATACCTAGAAGTAAAAACTCCTACATTGAGCATATATTAAGTTGTCAAATGGTAAAGCATATAATCAGCTAATCTGATTACCTATTGCATTCACATTGCAAGTGGGCAACTGGAGATACTGATGCTAGGAGTTTACTAACAGTCATGTTGTAGGTGCATGTTCAAGGCATTAAGCATTCTGACAGCACCTTTACATTATATACATTTACTAATGAGGCTTGGCATAAATAGACCATGACAATTTCAAAAGAATAGAGATTTCTTCCACTCATTCATCATATTGTGTACATCTTACCAAGAAGGTGAATCTACAGGGCTAAGGAACAAGTGAAGGTACACATTAACAAAAGACAACTAAACATTGGTTAAGCGGTACACTATATTAGTAAGAAAGTATCACAATACTGCTTAATACTAGTTTTGTTTATACCAGGCAAATGTGTTTTGGTGAATTGGAAAGAAAGTTGTTGCTATGTCTGTTATATTAGGTGGCTGCAGGCTGTCTTATCAGAAACTTAATATTTGCTTCATTAATCAAGTACTTTTCAAAGAAATCAGTAACCTAAGTATGTAATTACACAGGACAGTTTACAACACACTACTTACCATCCATCTAAAGGAGGAATCAAATCCTTGTACTAAGATAATTAGTGGAAGGAGTTACTAATGAGGTATATTTTAAATTTCTTTTGAATTGGATGAGATAACCAGTTACTTGCAGTAAGTTACATGGTAGCTCCTCAACTATCTTCAAACCATAATACATAACTTTGTTAAATCCTAGATAAGCATGCAAAGTTTACACAAAAGTTATATTTCTGTCTTGTATTGATAGTGCAGATCACGGTTCACCTTGGACTTATTTTTCGCAACTACACTACACCTTGACTAAAATAACTATGTGATGATGGCAGTGGCTAGAAGTAAGCCAACTGCAGTTCTTTCTTGACGCATATGTGCCCGCTATAATGACTGATTTTTTTTTAGCCACCACACAGCTTTCTCACATGCAGCAGGAAGCACAGGAAGGGGAGAGCCAACTGTTGCCCTATCCACCACACCCACTGATGTAGTTCCCACTGCTGCTGATAACGACAACATTAAAAATAATTTGAATGTATGTTTTGCTCTATTTGCATTGCCTATGGAGCTCTTGCTCATTCTAAGTATGTGTAATGTTGTATATAACGAATATCCCTGCACCACCCTAGCCGTTTGTCAACCAAGAAGTTATTTTAATCAAAATTTTATCACTAATTCTGCCATAGGCTCACGAAAGCATTCAACAATAGCCACAAAAGTTTTCTATTATATCCCACTAGTATAATCTGACAGGTGCCAAAAAATTTTAAAACTTTAATACCTATCCATTATATATATGGGTCACTGTGACTGATAAAGGTTTCCAGAAATTAGTGCTGTCAGCCATCTTTTGTATTTTTTTCAACCTTTATTTATCATGACCAGTTTTGAATCACCATCAACAGATGATACATATTTATTGCGTGTTTGCAACATTACCAGAGTTGTGCAGCTATGGCCAGGCATGAACTGTATGTACTTATACCATATTCAGCGTGTACATGTTTTGTTCTCTTGCCATAGCTACATGAGCCACAACAATGCTGCAAATATGCAATAAATATGTACCATCTGATGATGAACTGCTTGTCAGTTCCAAACTGGTCATGGTAAACAGAAACTGGAGAATAAAACCAAAGGTGGCTGGCTGCTGTAAGACTTTACACAAATTTAAAACTGAATGAAATTGATTCTTCTGGCAACTTCTGCTCTGAAGATGGATATATAACAAAACCCTTGTGGTATAAAAGACTACAATGATTTTTTGTGCTATAGAAGTAGATGTAAACATTCCTTAACAGTAATGCGAGCAGTGACAGACCAATATGGTCATTATTATTACTTTTCAGCCAATAAGCTAGCTGGTAATCTGTAAATAGACAGTATTTAGCCATAATCACAAAAAAGACACAGAGTGTGAAACCTAGGCAATCTACACCATTTTGATAGAAACAGACCAATGATCCTTGGAACATCCCATTATTTTTTGTTAATCAAAACACACACAAACTAGATCCAAAGAAAAAATAAGTCTATATAAAGTGATCTACTGCTTTATTGTAAAGGTAGATTGGCATAAAGTCATAAGTCCATTCACCTGTTTTGACCAGTAATGCCATCAATGTGGTGTACATAATTTCAAGCACATACAGTACGGTGACCATGATGTCACTCATTACACCTGCCACCAAACATAAATAACATGTGAGTATTTTAACTCCAGCAATAGAATGAAACCAACAGAACAGCCAAATGAAGGGGAAAAACTAATTAAATGGTAGTAAGAATAATGACAGCACTGCAAAAGAGATATTCACTCAGAAATATAAACTTAACACAAAAAGATTACAAAAATAAAAACTGTCCATCTCAAATGAAGTCTGTAATACCAGTAACCCAAACACAAATCAAAAACTCAACACCACTATTTTCACTTCACCTACATAGCTCCAATAAAGCCCTCGATATGAGGAACCAACATACAACTCTAAAACATGGTAGTGCAAATTTCACTTCACCCACACAGCTCGAGCAAAGCCCTTCATACCATACTTTCACTTACTCTTTCTAAAGCAGTGTCCACAGTACAACAAACCAAACCATGTTCACATGACTATCAGAAATTTATTCTAATCAACTATGGTACCTCAATACCCATTATACCCGCCAATAACAATCCAACAAAATTACCAAACACTAACAAGGAAATAACGATAATTCATGAATCTTGAATTGTCACCAATTTCAAGATACATGGACAACTTCACTCATTGCAACAAGAAATGAGCTACTCATAAATATCTGTATCTTCTTCACAACTGAAGAAAACAGAAAACTAATATTAAATCTCTGACCACAAGAAACACATGGCACTAATATTTCCAAACATAAAAATGAATCCATCAGCCACAATATGCAAATTCAAAGTAACTCACCAGAAAGCCAGCACAAATTCTTATAATAGCAGCCGGAAAGACTCAATTTACGTCAAACAACTCACTATCAAATATCCAGCACAAGAGATCACCACCAAATACTACAACACAACATCTACAAACACAAAGGCTCAAAAACATCAAGGCTCACTATGACATCACACACCCCATCACAGTTACATCACATGTCAAAGCAGATTGGTGTAGCATCAGCCACTGAACTTGGGCGAATAACCTCACAATTGCCTCAGGCAGCAAATAGTGATTAGATAATGGCTACCAGTTGGCAAGAAAGTAGAACTAAATTATCTAGAATGAAGCTTAATTACTGTTGGAACATTTGTTCTGAGTTTGCGTCTTCATGGAACAACCCGAAAAGGTCAATACTGCCTGCTTTGCACTTAGAAACCTTTCTCACAGTACTGGCCCACAAACAGGACTGACAGCATGCTTTTATTCTAGTTGTCCTACAGAATTTTCTTTTTAAGCAGCCCAGCTAGTTCTAAAAATTTTCCATTCTAACACTGAAATTCTGATACTTTCATCCTAAACCGATTACTCCCTAATGGTACTCATGATTAATAATAAAGAGTGAATTTACTAGACATTGATTTGATTTACGAATTACCAGGTTAGTTACACCAATAATCACACCCATTTAGCAATAGTTCATTTATTAACCTTAACACATACAAGGATCACAAAGAACTGAACTGAACAAGGGGGAACAGCCAAAGATAATCCTTGGAGTCCAAAGATGAATGCATATCGATGTTGGTGCCGATTGCATCGGCGCCACATAGTCCCCCCCCCCCCACAGTACATAGTACTCTTGAGAGGCCGGGGGGGGGGGGGTGACTATGGCGTCGGCAGGAGTGGTCCGCGGTCAGCTCGACAGCATCGTCGGGGAGCTGTGTGGGTAGATGTCATGAAGGAAGGTTCAGCCACTGAACCCGGAAGTCGTTGAAGCAAGCTGGGCGTCGTACTGGGGGTGCTGGTCGTGTGGTGACAGGTAGGCTGGCGGTTTGGGGTGGAACGGAGTGGCGATGCTGAAGTCTCCGGTGGTCGTGGCAAACACACGATGCATGTACAGCTTGACGTCTGGTGGGAGGGGAACACATTTCACCAGGTGCAAGCAATGCCAGAGGTTGTGTCATGAGTACTGGATGAAGAGAAACACATGACGAACAGTGTATAATCGCGCAGTGTTATTGAGATGTCGTGGATTATGTTGTGGGGGACAGGCACAAACACCTCAAGCGAGGGCACACTGAAGATGAGAAGGCGTGAGAAACCTGGACAGGGTGAGGCAGGCGACGTTGGAGAGGTCAAAGGGACCGACAAAGGGCCCGGCGGCGAGAGCATGATCAATGGTAAGCTCAGCGTGGGGAGCATGTGGTCACTCGACGGAGTGTGTGAGACCAGAGTAGAGGGCAAGGTCGGAGGAGAGCTCAACAATTGGAGCTTGAAGTCACTCGATCGAGTGTGTAAGTCCAACGTGGAGTGAGTGGTTGGAGCGTCGTGAGCCACGGCAGTGAGTGGCGTGGTCGTGGCCTGGAGGGGGGGTAGAAGAAGGCTTGACATGAGCAGGCTTAAGTCTGTTGAGAGAGACTGTAACAGCTGAATCTTTCATTTGGATGTCATAGGTGTTGGCTGAGCGCCGGAGAACTTGGTATGGGCCGGTATATGGAGGTTGTAGGAGAGCACGGACAGTGTCATCTCGGAACATGACCTACTCGCAATTGTCCAGAGATTTCTGGATGTGAATCTTAGGGCGGGAATGGCTGGTGGGTGGAGGGATATGGAGGTTGATGAAGTGGCGTCTGACATGGTCTATGAAGGAAGGTACGTCAGACTGAGGGAGAGAAGCGGAAGGGCTCACAAGTTCGCCAGGGAGAACAATGTTCTGGGTGTATATGAATTCAGCTATTGTCCCTTTGAGGTCTTCCTTATAGATGGCACAAATGCCGAGTAGCACAAGGGGAAGGGCCTCCATCCATGGAGAGTTGTGGCATCGAAGAGCCACCTCGAAAGTGCGGTGCCAGCGCTACACTATCCTGTTACTTTGCAGGTAATATGCTGTGGTACAGATGCCACAAATGTTACAAATCCTGTTGAACAGGGCCGACTCAAATTGCCTGCCCTGGTAAGCCTTGATGATAGGTGGACATCCTAAACGCAATACCCTTGACTCGACGAAAGCTCGGGCAACAGTGGGGAGAGAGACAGTCTCTAGCCAGCGAGTTGTTCGGTCGATAGACGAGAGAACATAACGAAAGCCGTTACAAGGGAGAGAGGGTCGACAATGTCAATGTGAATATGCTGGAAACACCCAGGAGGGATCTAAAAGGCGCCGAGGGAGGGGGTTGGTGAAGTGTGCTTGTGTACTTTGCAGCGTTGGCATGCGCCCATTGCTGGCAGTCCTTGTTGACATTTCTCCACAAAAATGGTTCAAATGGCTCTGAGCACTATGGGACTTAACATCTGTGGTCATCAGTCCACTAGAACTGAGAACTACTTAAACCAAACTAACTTAAGGACATCACACACATCCATGCCCGAGGGAGGATTCAAACCTGCTACCGTAGAGGTCACTCGGTTCCAGACTGAAGCGCCTAGAACTGCACGGCCATTTCTGCACACAAAGCACTCCGCTATGAGGGGGGTGGACGCACGAACACTGGGGTGCGCTAAATTATGCAATACGTTGAAGACATCTCGACGGAGCGTGGTTGGGATGAGGGGGCATAACGTGCCCGTACTGTCGTCGCACCAGATCTCACCAGAAATGACAGGGAAGGTGGTGCGAACGAAGTGTGGTGAAGAAATAGAGTCTGAAATCAGGTTTTGTGTTACCTCGTCAACAGGTTGGAGGTTAGGCAGTTCAGAGAGGTCTAACACCGAATGGACGGCGTTGGCTCATGAAAGGAAATCAGCAACTATATTGTTAGCACCCTTTATGTGTCTGACATTGGTGGTGAACTGAGATATGAAGTCCATGTATCTGAAGCGGCGAGGAGGTGGATCAGGTGGCGGGTTTGTAATGGCCGCAGCCAGGGGTTTGCGGTCCATTAAAACATAGAAAGGGCGTCCCTCAACGTCGGTCTTAAAATGCTTAATCGCTTCATAGACCACAAGCAACTCCATGTCAAATGCGGAATATTTCCATTGTGCATTGGTGAGCTTGCATGAGAAGAACTGCAGAGGCGAAGTTTTGCCGTCGATTGTCTGGCTAAGGACAGCGCCAATGGAAGTATCGCTCATGTCTGTGGTGATGAAAAGCTGCGCATTGGGTTAAGGATGCGCGATGGTGCAGGCCTCGGCAAGAAGATTTTTGAGGGCAGTGAAAGAGTCAGTCATAGCAGGGGTCCATGGAACAGGCCGAGATCCAGAGGTGCTGGTGCCTCCCAAGGCATGCGTCAGTGGAGCCTGAATCTCTGCAGCCCGAGGCAGATATCGGTGATAATAATTAACCATCCCCAGAAAGCGCTGGAGCTCTTTGAATGACGAAGGTCTGGGTAGGTTTAGTATTGTTTGTACTTTCTCAGGGGGCGGTGAAATGCCGTCGGCAGAGACCCGAAAACCAAGAAAAGTGACACCAGGTTGATGTATCTGCAATTTGTCCTGGTTTGTCTCGATGCCTGCTGCTGCGAGAGTGTTCATAACAGTTTGCACATGTCGAATGTTGTGCTCGAAGAAGGAGCTGAACACAAGAATGTCATCAAGATATGCAAAGCAGAATTTTAGGTTGAATAGCACTTCGTTGATGAAGCGTTGCCAGGTCTGGGTTGCGTTTTTCAGACTGAAGGGCATGAATCGAAACTGAAATAACCCGATTGGGGTGGTGATTGCTGTCTTCTCGATGTCTTCAGGTGCCATGGGGATCTGGTGGTAGGCCCATTTGCAATCAATGACAGAGAACGTGGTCGCACCTGCGAGGGAACTGGTAAGGTCAGCAATGTTGGGTATGAGGTAGGTGTCCATAATTGTTTGTGTGTTTAGTCGACGGTAGTCTCCACACATTCGCCAGGACACGGCTTTCTTGGGTGTCATATGTATGGGTGTACTGTAGACCAGCTACTGGCACAGGGTTCAATGATGCTGGAGCTTAGTAGTTCAGAAATTTGATTTTTAAGGTCGGAGAGAGTCAACGTGGTTTACTGGAGATCGGGGGACCTGGCATGAGGTGAAGCTTGTGAACCGTGCCGTTGGTGACGACGGAAATGTTGCCAGTGGCACGGGAGGCGGTTTGTTTACAATGTGTAGTCGGTGGGGCAGGCGAGGCGTGTTCGTGGTGTTCGGAGCCACTCGGCGGATCCGAGGGGAGCCGAGGCGGTGAAATGTACCACGAGTCAGCGCGACAAGATGGCCGCCGGCCCGAAGCAGTGGCACCACGGTAGGGTGAGCTCGGTAGAACTCGTGAGCCTTTAGTGAGTCCATTGTCGGAGGGCGCGGCCTGTGGCAGCACATTCGCACAGGAGCTGAAGTTGCATAGTTTGAGGTGCTGTCCACGAGGGGTGGGATAGCAGCTGTCAGTTCCGGAGCACGTGACGCTCGTCACGCATGCTCACTTGTGTTCAGCCAAGTGGCCAACGTTGCTGTGTTAGGAGGGTGTGGCGCTGTGTAGCTGTCAGTACACGTTATGGCAGTCTTGATAGCACAGTTGCAAGGGGTAGCGGAGGCTCGATTGCTGGGATTGCATCGCAGAGCTGGAGCTGTATTTCGTGGAGCCGGAGGGAGAGCTTGAAGTTTTCCTTTTGTAGGCGAGCGACGTGTTCAAACTCGACAAGGCACTTGTGCCTGGTTTCTTGTAACGTCGTCGACAGAGACGAGTGTGTACGGATGAGATGAGCCCGGACCGATGTGTCATGGGGAGGGGGAGGGGTGAGGGAAGGGTTGCTCGACGGAGCACAGGGGAAGTGAGTCTTGGACGGATGATGAAACACAGTGTTTCACACTAGGTCTAGTGAAAGTTTGTGGTGTCGCAAGAAGTCAATGTCTAGTACAGTTTCGTCAATTTCGCACACTAAAAAAGTCCACTCGAGTTTGCAGTTTTCAGAGACAGAGAGACGATGTGGGAAGTTGAACCCGAGCATTGTAGTTTAGTTGAATTCACGGCTTGCAGTGAAGTATGATGAGGGCGGATGTTCGACGACGCTAAGGACTTAGGCAGCAGTGAAACATTGGCGCCTGTGTCCACTAGGAAAAGGTATCCCGACGAAATGTCTTTAACGTAAAGTCGTCGGCAATTATCCGGTCGTTCCAGGACAGAATGGAGAAGGGGGGGATGCCTGTCATGTTGTGCGCAGCAGGCGGCAGCTCGACCTATCGGCGATTGGCGTTTGGGAAGTAGCAGGGTGGTCTGCAGTTCCATGCCGCCTCACCAAACCGTGTGTGGAAGTAACAGTACGGGCAGTGTTGTTGCATTTCCTGTGGAAGGTTCGTCGCCAGTGGCAGTGGCCGAGGTTCGGTGGCTGCAGCAGGTTCAGTTGGAGGAGGGGGCGTGACCATGGGCAGAGCCGGTGACGTCCCAGCTGCTTGTTTACTGCTTCCCAGAGCGAGCGGAAGGGTCAGCACAGTACGCCTCCGGCTGCGTCCAGACGCAGGTCGATGAGCCTGAACCTGAGACTTGTGAGGTAGGCAGTGGCTGGCGAAATAGAGTAGTGATGCATCGTGTAGCTTGTCAGCAATTGTCATTCTTTGCTCGACAGGTTCAGGAGACCTTCAAGCCAGAGCAAAGCGGATGTGTGGAGATAGTTTGTCTGACCAGATGGCAAGGAGAGCTGCGTCAGAGAGTAGATCGTCGCTGACCAGGGCACGTAGCCATCTCCAGAGCTGGGAAGGTTTGTCGTTGTCTAGTTGCTGGACATGGAGCACTTGATAGTTTGCTCCTCAGTTAAGTGTGGAAGCCGACGTAGAACTATAGTTTTGTCTAGAATTTACTGGGTTGATGAGTCCGGGGCATTGACCAGGTCAGCAATCAAGTCCTCCTGGTCGTGCTGGTGGGTGATGAGGCACAGAAACCTGGTTGACTCGTCGAGTTTGTAATGGTCGAACACTTCGTCCACAATTTCGAACCAGGTTGTTGCTCTGTCGGGATTAAACGGCGGCAGCGTTGGTAAGCGTTGTAGAATGTTCAGAAGAACAGGATGAGTTGAGTTCTTCGGGGCACTGCCTGAATCGAGCTGTTGTTGCTGTAGTATTTGAGGAGAGTGTGTCTCCAGGGGATGTGGCAATGACGGCTGTTCAGGTGGCAGTGTGAAGGTGACACGTTGTGGTTGAGCGTGATCCGTAGCAACGCAGAAGGCCGACGTGGGTGAGACACCATAATGTGACGATTGCGATTGCGGAAGCTCAACACGTTGCGGGTGTGTTCGGATTGACGCATTGCAGAAGACCAACGTGGATGAGGCACCGAGATGTGCTGAGAACAGTAGCGGAAGCTCGACTGGAGCAGGTGCGGGGGCGACAGGTGAGAAAAAGTTCAGAGTGTGAGAATGCGTGTTAGTCCGTGGAAAGCTCGACGTGTGATTAGAGCCAGGGCCACCTGTGTTGCAGGGAGGCGGCGGAGGTGCTAGCTGTCCAGAAGCACAGTGTGGGAAATGATGTCTAACGTGGGATGGAATGTGTGAATGTTCACTGTTCATAGTCACTCCACTCAAAATGGTGTGCGGATAAGGTGAATGTCGTGGCACAAAACACTGAGACGTAGCAGTGGGATGGAGGTGGAGGTGAGGCACAGATAACAGGTTATTGTTCCTGTTGCAGGTCGAGGTATAGAATTAGGAAGGCATGTACCAAAGCTGAACTGAGACAGGTGCGGGCGTGGTCTGATGCTGAGGAGGTAGACCTGTGAACGAAGCAGTTCTGGCCGCGTGGCAGGTATCTGCATGGTACTGCACGGATTGCAGCTTGGCAAATCGCTGTCCTGGCGGTAGTATGTTGTCCGACGAAGCATTTGCAGAAATAGGCATTGGTCCTGCACTGCATGGAGATCCGTAAGAGGTAACTGCACAGGGAGGGCACATGGGGTGGGAACAAATGCGTTTGATAGGCAGAGTCATGCGCACTCCTAACCTCACTTATTGTTGCAGGCTCGAAAACGTCTGGCGGAATCATCGAGTGAGGGGCATCATGTTGCAGTCCTGGCGGGTGTACATCGCCTGCGACATGATGCATGTCAACCACAAAATCCGACGTTAGGCGCTGAGACGAAGTCATTGTTCGAATACTGTGTCGATGTAATACACGCGAAAATAACCAACGGAGAGGTCGCGGACACAGTAAAACTGCGAAAACGAAAGACGTTACAACTCGGGGTCACCAGGGTTACCTTGTTGGTTGCACCAATAATCACACCCATTTACAAATAGTTCATTTATTAACCTTAACACATACAAGGATCACAAAAAACTGAACTGAATATGGCGAAACAGCCAAAGATAATGCCTAGAGTCCAAAGATGAATACATGTCGATGTTGGTGTCGATTTCATCAGCTCCACAATATAAATCCTCACCTGCTATTGTTTTGCAAATCCAAATTTCCCACAGTATCTCCAGTTTTGCTGCATGTCTCCTTTCGTGTTTTTAGCTAGTTCCATCGTTATATGCTTCAGTGACTAAAAACAAAGTCCAACAACTGCATTACTTAACAACTCAACATGTTGAGAGTTAACTTTGAAGAAGCCTTCCAACAATCATTACAACAGCACTACGTTGCATACAACACAGCTGTGTATCCTTTCATGTGCACACAGCTATGAAACTAAATCTGCAGTTTATAACTTTCACCGGTACAACACTACACCTGCAGCTAGAGTACATAATCACAGTATTAAATAAATCCTATACATTTATATTCTGTGGGAAAATACGATATTATAACCACAATCATTTGAACCAATCAACTTACACTAATGGCCATTAAAATTGCTACACCAAGAAGAAATGCAGATGATAAGAGGGTATTCATTAGACAAATATATTATACTAGAACTGACATGTGATTACATTTTCACGCAATTTGGGTGCATAGATCCAGAGAAATCAGTACCCAGAACAACCACCTCTGGCCGTAATAATGGCCTTGAGACGTCTGGGCATTGAGTCAAACAGAGCTTGGATGGCATGTACAGGTACAGCTTCCCATGCAGCTTCAACACAATACCACAGTTCATCAAGAGTGATGACTGGCGTATTGTGACAAGCCAGTTGTTCAGCCACCATTGAGCAGACGTTTTCAATTGGTGAGAGACCTGGAGAATGTGAAGGCCAGGGCAGCAGTCGAACATTTTCTGTATCCAGAAATGCCCATAGAGGACCTGCAACATGTGCTCGTGCATTATCCTGCTGAAATGTAGGGTTTTGCAGGGATCGAATGAAGGGTAGAGCCACGGGTCGTAACACATCTGAAATGTAACGTCGACTGTTCAGAGTGCCGTCAATGCGAACAAGAGGTGTCAAGATGTGTAACCAATGGCACCCCATACCATCACGCCAGGTGATACGCCAGTATGGCGATGACGAATACACGCTTCCAATGTGCGTTCACCGCGATGTCGAAAAACATGGATGCGACCATCATGATGCTGTAAACAGACCCTGGATTCATCTGAAAAAATGACGTCTTGCCATTCGTGCACCCATGTTGAGTACACCATCGCAGCTGCTCCTCTCTGTGATGCAGCGTCAAGGGTAACCGCAGCCATGGTCTCCAAGCTGATAGTCCACACTGCTGCAAACGTCGTCGAACTGTTCGTGCAGATGGTTGTTGTTTGGAAACATCCCCATCTGTTGACTCAGGGATCAAGATGTGGCTGCACGATCCGTTACAGCGATGTGGATAAGATGCCTGTCATCTCGACTGCTAGTGATGTGAGGCCGTTGGGATCCAGCATGGCATTCCATATTACCATCATGAACCCACCAATTCCATATTCTCCTAACAGTCATTGGATCTCGACCAACGCGAGGAGCAATGTCGCGATATGATAAACCGCAATCGCACAAGCTACAATCCGTCCTTTATCAAAATCGGAAACGTGGTGGTACGCATTTCTCCTCTTTACACGAGGCATCACAACAACGTTTCGCCAGGCAACGCCGTGTCAGCTGCTGTTTGTGTATGAGAAATCGGTTGGACACTTTCCTCATGTCAGCACGTTGTAGGTGTCGCCACTGGCACCAACCTTGTGTGAATGCTCTGGATAGCTAACCCTTTGCGTATCACAACATCTTCGTCCTGTCGGTTAATAAATTTCGCGTCTGTAGCACGTTAACTTCGTGGTGTAGCAATTTTAATGGCCATAGTGTATTTGCCTCCCTGAATATGAATGTATATTACGTTTCCTATTTTCTCTCCAACAAATGTGCTTACGATTGTTAAAAAAAATGGTTCAAATGGCTCTGAGCACTATGGGACTTAACATCTATGGTCATCAGTCCCCTAGAACTTAGAACTACTTAAACCTAACTAACCTAAGGACAGCACACAACACCCAGTCATCACGAGGCAGAGGAAATCCCTGACCCTGCCGGGAATCGAACCCGGGAACCCGGGCGTGGGAAGCGAGAACGCTACCGCACGACCACGAGCTGCGGACTACGATTGTTCATCTCTTGAAATCATAGTAGCACAAAGCCTGTGGCTGAGTTACTATGACAATTAACCTCTTCAGGGATTCTGGCACATATGTAGCCATTAATCTTATGCTGAATATATTGAAGAAAATGCATTCCTTAATGGGCAGTGGACGGCCGGTGAGGCCGAGCGGCTCTAGGTGCTCTAGTTTTGGCACCTCGTGACCGCCACTGTCGCAGGTTCGAATCCTCCCTCGGGCATGGATGAGTGTGATTTTCTTAGGCTAGTTAGGTCAAGTAGGTCTAAGTTCTAAGGGACTGATGACCTTAGATGTTAAGTCCCATAGTGCTCAGAGCCATTTGAGCCCAATGGGCATTGGTTATATTTGTGGCCATTGTGTTCCCATAAGTTGGCTATCCTGTCCCTAGTTCATTATCTTTAACTGTTATGAAGAGAGATGTTTTTATATCTGTGGATAGTCAGCGGCTGCCTGTTGTTTAGTACATGCATTTGAAATCATAATTTACGTTTTTTTTGCAGGAGAATTTTTCGTCTACAATTTTTTATTGTGTGCTTTGAACATTTATTTTACAGTTTCTCTTCCAACATTATTAAAAATGAATCGAAGCAAAACATTAAGCCCAGAGGAAATTTTACTCATTTTAGATTCTGTTGATGATGCCAATTGTTCTGATTTGGACGTAATTACGTGTGATAAAGACAGTGATATTATTGATGACGATTCTGATGATGATAGTGTTGTTGGTGATGACAGTGTTGCTAGTGGTGATTCAGCTGTTGATAGGGCAATTCACTCAATAACAGTCCAGACCAATAGTGCAACTGCAAGTACAAGTTTCGAATTCTCCAACATCTTCACGTAATATATGGTATACAAAGAAGGACATTGATTTCGTTGGTGACATTCCTGCATTCTGTGGCGTTTACAAAAGCAATAGTGATCTTTTAGTAGAGAAGACGCCATATTTTTACTACTACAACATGTACACTCCTAAAGCACTGGACTTGATAGTTAGAGAGACAACACGGAATGCTTTTTCAAATGGCGAATGCAATTTCTCTGTCTCAGTAAGTGAAATTCATTGCTTCTTAGCGATTAATTTGATCATGACATATATGAAGTACCCAAAACGGACGTATGAACTGGTCAGGTAACCCAGTTTTGAGAATGGATCTTATTGCTGACATTATGTCACTTAAGAGAGTTGAGAAAATACACTACTGGCCATTAAAATTGCTACACCAAGAAGAAATGCAGATGATAAACGGATATTCATTGGACAAATATATTATACTAGAACTGACATGTGATTACATTTTCACGCAATTTGGGTGCATAGATCCTGAGAAATCAGTACCCAGAACAACCACCTCTGGCCGTAATAACGGCCTTAAGGCGCCTGGGCATTGAATCAAACAGAGCTTGGATGGCGTGTACAGGTACAGCTGCCCATGCAGCTTCAACACAGTACCACAGTTCATCAAGAGTGGTGACTGGTTTATTGTTACGAGCCAGTTGCTCAGCCACCATTGAATAGACGTTTTCAATTGGTGAGAGATCTGGAGAATGTGCTGTCCACGGCAGCAGTCGAACATTTTCTGTATCCAGAAATGCCCATAGAGGACCTGCAACATGTGTTCGTGCATTATCCTGCCGAAATGTAGGGTTTTGCAGGGATCGAATGAAGGGTAGAGCCACGGGTCGTAACACATCTGAAATGTAACGTCGACTGGTCAGAGTGCCGTCAATGTGAACAAGAGGTGACCGAGATGTGTAACCAATGGCACCCCATACCATCACACCGGGTGATACTCCAGTATGGCGATGACGAATACACGCTTCCAATGTGCGTTCACCACGATGTCACCAATCACGGATGCCACCATCATGATGCTGTAAACAAAACCTGGATTCATCCGAAAAAATGATGTTTTGCCATTCGTGCACCCAGGTTTGTCGTTGAGTACACCATCACAGGCGCTCCTGTCTATGATGCAGCGTCAAGGGTAACCGCAGCCATGGTCTCCGAGCTGATAGTCCATGCTGCTGCAAACGTTGTCGAACTGTTCGAGCAGATGGTTGTTGTCTTGCAAACGTCCCTATCTGTTGACTCAGGGATCGAGATGTTGCTGCACGATCCGTTACAGCGATGTGGATAAGGTGCCTGTCATGTCCATTGCTAGTAATACGATGCAGTTGGGATCCAGCACGGCGTTCCATATTACCCTCCTGAACCCACCGATTTCAAATTCTGCTAATAGTCATTGGATCTCGACCAACGCGAGCAGCAATGTCGTGATACGATAAAACGCAATCGAGACAAGCTATAATCGGACCTTTATCAAAGTCGGAAACGTGATGGTACGCATTTCTCCTCTTTACACGAGGCATCACAACAACGTTTCGCCAGGCAACGCCGTGTCAGCTGCTGTTTGTGTATGAGAAATCGGTTGGAAACTTTCCTCATGTCAGCACGTTGTAGGTGTCGCCACTGGCCCCAACCTTGTGTGAATGCTCTGGAAAGCTAATCCTTTGTATATCACAGCATCTTCGTCCTGTCAGTTAAATTTCGCGTCCGTAGCACTTCATCTTCGTCTTGTAGCAGTTTTAATGGCCAGTAGTCTAAAAACGTATTTACGTTTTGTGGAGAATGACGAAATCCCGGCCGGCCGCGGTGGTCTAGCGGTTCAGGCGCTCAGTCCGGAACCGCGCGACTGCTACAGTCGCAGGTTCGAATCCTGCCTTGGGCATGGATGTGTGTGATGTCCTTAGGTTAGTTAGGTTTAAGTAGTTCTAAGTTCTAGGGGACTGATGAGCACAGATGTTAAGTCCCATAGTGCTCAGAGCCATTTGAACCATTTTTGAACGAAATCCCGGGAATTAACTCTGACATGTTTGTGAAGGTGAAACCCATATTGGACACACTGAAAGAGACATATTCGGGGAATGTAACTCCTACTGAATATCAGTCTATCAGTGAAATGATTATCCTCTTCAAGGGTAGAAGCAGGGCAAAACAGTATATAAAGTCTAAGCCCTAAAAGTGGGGATTGAAATCATGGGTATGCTCTAGCTCAGATGGATGCGCGACATTTTTTGAGATGTACCAAGAGAAAAGGCGGGAGCGGAATTACACACTGAGCTTCAGTCCTATTGGGGACACTGTCGTAAGATTGTGTCAGGGGCTAGAAGGAAAAAATCACAACATCATTCTTGACCATTTATTCGCAGCAATCCCATTGCTTTCATATCTCAAGCAAAAGAAAATTCATGTATTGGGAAACATAAGGTCGAACAGACTGTAGGGTGCAGAGAGTAAATTGACCAACAGCAAAGTTCTAATGGAATCAGGTCGAGGTTCAATGTCTATTGCTACTTCTAATGACAATATTACAGTTTTGTGATGGGTGGAGAGAAACATTGTCCACATGATATCTACCTTTTTTGGAGGGACACCAACTGAGACTGTGATGGGACGTGAAGAACCATGCTCGCATAGATATCGAGAGGCCAGATGCTGTAGCATGCTACAACAAATTCATGGGCTGAGTAGACATGACTGACCAGATGGTTGCACACTACCCTCACACAATGAAGAGCAAGAAGTATTATTTGAGAATATTTTTCCACTTTTATAATGTTGCACTACTAAATGCATGGATTCTTTACAAAAGAGGCACTGAGAGAAATATTTCTTTGGTGGAATACAAGGCCTCAGTTGCTACAACAATTACATAGCTTGGAAGCCTGCAAAGGAAGCGTGGCAGACCATCTAACACCACTGACCATGCTCACTGGAAGAAAAGGCAACGCACTGGGTGTACTGCATATATAAGACTGGATGGAATAGCCCATTACGCTGAAAAAAAAAAAGGAATGTGAGAAATAAAAACTGCAAAAGAAGAACAAGATACATCTGCAAAAGTGCAAGGTTCCTGTTTGCCCACAATGTACGGAGTTCTTCCACAATACATGATGTGAACAATTCCTTCTTACTTGAATTTCGCTATTATTTATCACATTTTTTAGTTTCTTTATGTTTTCACCATGTTTGC
Source organism: Schistocerca serialis cubense (assembly GCF_023864345.2). Classification (NCBI taxonomy): domain Eukaryota; kingdom Metazoa; phylum Arthropoda; class Insecta; order Orthoptera; family Acrididae; genus Schistocerca; species Schistocerca serialis. The sequence goes on from NC_064640.1 coordinate 533,185,986, forward strand.
TCTCATGTAACCTGCTATGCACCATGCACACAAATGTGGCCATTTCCTATTTTCATTGTTGTACAGTAAATTGAAGCATTTGTTGAAGAAATATATTTGCAATGACTTCCTTACATCTCAAATATAGTGTTAAAAATAATTGCCAATATTGAAATTATTAAAAAAATTCATCCCTGAAAAGGATTTATGCAGCATCTACCACGTCAACAAAAACAATAACATAAAACAAACACAGATATTTCTGCCTCATCTAAAATATCGTCTTCAAAGTCAATATTCACAACGCCTTCAACTACGTCACTTCCCATGTTTCGCTGTCACTGAAGTCTCGTCTCGGCTGTGCAACCACCAGAGCCACCTATTGAGAGAATCCTCACTGAACTGGCAAGACTCTACGCAAAGCTGGCAGCTGACAGCCGAAGGAGCGTACGGCGCATTGACGAGCGGCAGCCACGCAAATTCGAATGGTGTTGGTTCCATAGACACTTCAGGCGAAATGCTAGATGATGTTGCAAACTGTGTGGGTTCCCAGATATCAACAACGGATGTGTATAGACGTGCATATCCGTTGTATAACCAGTAAGATTGTAGTTGTAATGACAATGCCACAGCTTCTGCTAAATTTGAATCTTCACGATTATTCGTGTTTGAAAAGATATCTGGTATGGAATTTTGGTCAACACAGGTTTGGATATAAGTGGTGTTTTAAGGAATGTGAAGGACATGCCTCAGAGTCATACGAAATTAAATCTGCAAGATGTTTTCTCATCTTCATGATGATTGTTAATGGCCTGCATGTTTGGCCCCATATTGGGGGCCGATTTTCTTAAATTTTTCCATTACCTATGGACCTCTATAATCATCTTCTTGTACAATCTCCGGCTTTAGGCATGCTGTCTCCTACGCTGGACGCCAGAAGCCATTCTGCCAGATCAGAAGGCATGAAGATTAATGCGTCTTCCATGTCTCCCTCGTCGCGACAGCTTCTGCCCATTCCATACACACCTCACTGCGAAATGCACATGGGTGCTTCACACAAGAAGATTGTGTTACGTCTTCTGCATTATTATGGAGACCGCTTTTCACTTCAACAGCAGCGCGATTCACTACAGCAGGAGGTTGCTCATCTCAATGAACTTTTCCGCAAAAAAGAAGGATCTGTAAGAGGCCTAACTGACAGCAGTGATATACTCAGTCATCAGATCGCCGATATGGGGAAGGCTCTGTATGATGCTCAGGCAGAATTACGAGCTTTAACGATGGCGCCCATTCAAATGTTCAAATGTGTGTGAAATCTTATGGGACTTAACTGCTAAGGTCATCAGTCCCTAAGCTTACACACTACTTAACCTAAATTATCCTAAGGACAAACACACACACCCATGCCCGAGGGAGGACTCGAACCTCCGCCGGGACCAGCCGCACAGTCCATGACTGCAGCGCCTTACACCGCTCGGCTAATCCCACGCGGCTGGCGCCCATTGATGCTGCCCAAGCGGCCAACGACAATACGCAGCCATTGCTTCAAAAATGTCATGTGATTCCAGATACAGAACTGGCACTGATCCAGTGGCAACATTTCGCTGTCCACCAAAGTCACACGACTCCGGAATAGCCTGTCACTTTCTACCCTCACTGACTACCCCTAGAGAAGTCACGGGCGGTTAAAGCCGCTTTTGAAGCAATGCTAACAGATGGAATAGTGTCTCACTCTAACAGCGCGTGGGCTGCCCGCTTACAGATGATCCTCAAAAAGAATAAGTCTTGGCATTTGTGCAGTGACTATTGGGGACTGAACTGTCACACTACGCCAGACAGGTATCCAATATTCAACATGTTGGATTTCACAAGCACTTTAGAAAGTGCTCTATATTCAGCATCATAGACTGCGCTAAGGCTTTTGCACAAATTCTAATGGCAGAGACATACAAGCATTGTGCATTTTGGTCTTCATACGCCGCTCAGGCGTGGCAGCGTTTTATGGACGAAATTCTACAGGGTTTAAGCCACTTTTTTGCTATGTGGACGATGTGTTGGTTTCTTCTGATAATATGAGTGACTATACTTCCCATTTGAGGGCTATTTCCTCTCGTCTTGACGAATATGGCGTCAAAATTAACAAGGAAAAGTGTGTATTCGCTAAGGACAAAGTACAATGCTTGGGTTACCTTGTATCAAAGGATGATATCTCTCCTACTCTTCGGAGGGTCTCACATATTTTGCAGATGCCCCTTCCCATCACATTCACAGTTATGCAGGTTCGTAGGTATGGTCAATTATTACCAGCGACATCTACTGAAGTTTGCAGACATTATAGAACCTATCAGTGACCTGCTAAAGGGCATACACACTTCAGGTGTTAGAAAAGTCCCCTGGAATGGTCAAGCTGAGAGGCTTTCAAATCAGTGAAATTGTCTTTAGTGAAGACTCTCTTATTGGGCCACCCTGTTTCTGGTGCACAGATGGCTCTTTTTGTTGATGCCAGCCAGACGGCTGGGGGGGGGGGGGGGGGGGAGCAGTACTCCAGCAATTAGTATTAGGAGCATGGCAGCCACTGGATTTCTTCTCTAAAGGCATGTCAACACAACAACAAAAACTGGAGTGTATTTGACAGAGAGTTCCTTGCTATACACCAACGAACCAAAACATTATGAACACCTGTTTAATGACATGTTGTTCCCTTTCCAAACACAGCACAACAGAGATTCTGTTTGACACGGATTCTATAAGCCCTTGACATTATTCCAGAGGTATGTGGCACAAGATGTCTATGCATAGGTCAAGCAATTCCCGTAAATTACAGGATGGTGGATTATGGGCACACGGCTGGGGTCCGATATGTGTTCCAGTGGGTACATATCAGTCACATTTCTTTTCCATGACGTCAGTATGAGTTCACCGTAGCGCCCCTCAAACCATGTAGCAGTATTCTGACCTTGGTAGATGGACAGTTATCCTGATGGAAGATATCATCACCAAAGGGGGAGACTTCCAGCATGAAGCGCTGCTGGTGGTCCGCAATAATGTTCTGTCATGATGCTTTCGATTACCACCACAGATCCAATGGAAGCACAACTCAATGTAACCCATAGCATAATTCTACCCTCGCCTGCCTGAATCTGTAGTGCAGTACATGTTCTTTGCAATGTGTAAGGACTGAACGAGAGACCTGGTGTAATAAGAAATGCGATTCATTTGACAGGCGACACGTTTCTATTGATCCACAGTGCAAACTCAGTGACGCTATGCCCATCACAATCATAACTGACGATGTCATTGAGTCAACACAGGAACACATAGGGGTCGTGTGATTTGAAGCTCCATCTTCAAACTGGCCTTTGAACAGTGTGCTCTGAAACAGTTGTACCTGCACCAGCATTGTACTCTGTCCTCAGGTCTGTCACAGATCAGTGCCTAACCTGGATTACACAGTGAGGGATCCTCCTACCTCTACGTTTTGTAATGAGATGTTGTTGTCCAATACCAGATGGCCTACTCGTTATTTCACAATCCTTCAACCACTTTCCATAGGTGATCACGACAGTAGTACACCAACAGGCGACGAGCTTCGCTGTTTCGGAGATTCTCATTTCCAGCTGCAGGGCCATAAAAATGAGCCATTTTCAAAACCACTTATGCCAGTAGATTTTCACTTTAGCAGTCAATATCTTCGCTATACTGACTGCCCATTCGTGCCTCTTCTGCTCACATTCTTTCCTTACTGCGTCACATGCATGCGACATCACAAGAAGGTATTCAGTCTCGTGGTCGACAGTGGCCATAACGTTTTGGCTTATCAGTGCACATCTTTCTATCAAACATTTTCGACTGTGCCTGGAAGGTGTGGAATTCGAAATTTACACACACGACATACACTTAGCTTCACTTTTTTTAGTGGATGTGTGAATTGAACTCTTAATGTCAAATCCGTCATGTGGAATTTTTTGTCCATCCTATACTGATGTCAACTACATCTCTGGGTTTAACAACATCGTCGAAGATTGCTTATCAAGCAACTGTGTATCTTTGATGTGTATCGATTGGACAGCTATTGCAAGAGACCAAGGTTCTGATGCAATTTTACGACAGTGTCAGCTCGATTCTGCATCCATTTGTCTGAATCTTGGACATGCGACAGTGCAGGGTTCCCAATCCAATCTATGGTGTGACAGTTCTCAGAATGTTTTGCGCTCGTTTATTCCATTATGTTCGCAGTGCACCATCTTTGATGTTTTACATAAGTTGTCACATATTGGCGTCAACACTTCTACTAAATTTGTGGCCTCCAAATTGGTGTGGCCGGGAATGTGGAAAGATTACCAGCGCTAGCCATCTAATTGCATACCACTGCAGAAAAACAAAATTGCTCACCAGACGACCCCTCCCACGGACGCATTCCCCACCCCTACAGGTCATTTTGCCCACATTCATGTTGAAATTGCAGCACTCCTTATTGCTTAGGGGGTTTCGTTATGTTGTCTCTTCAATTGATAGGTTTACGAGTTGGCCAGAGGAGTCCCTGTGTCTGAGATTTTGGCATGCACTGTTGCTTCAGCTCTGATCTCCACATGATTTGTTCTGTTCGATATTCCTACACCAGTTACAGCTGATAGAGGCCGTTATTTTGATTCCCAATTATTTAATGAATTGTTATGTATGACACGTTGCAACCACCTGAAAACTATGAACTACCATCCCTGTAGCAATGAGATGGTAGAATGTATGCACCATACCCTGACGGCTGCCTTGGCATGCAATGGTACAGTGTGGACAGTTGCCCTGCATATGGTTTTGGTGGTACTCCATAATATGTTAAAGGAGGATATTGGGTGTTCTTTAGAGTAATTTGTCTATGGGGAAGCACGGAAGGTGCCCAGTGAACTTTTTGCTTCATGCCATCTGAGTGACTGTGGAACGGGCGAGTACAGCCAATTTCTGTTTCAGCTGCAACTTGTAATGCACTCACTACAGCATCCTCTTCCATTGCAGCACGGTTCTAGACCATTTTTTAACCAAAGAACTCCTCACTTGCCATAAGGTATCGATCAGGGACGACACTCTCACGCCCCCATTGGCTAATGTTTATTTAGAACTATTCACTGTGATTTCCCATATCATCAAGACGTTCATAGTTGATAAAAATGGAAAATATGTCACAGTCTCAGCTGACCATACAGCCTCTTATATATTCGAATATTGTTGGCCTGGAAACGTTCTGAATGGCCGCTACATGTTTCGCAAGTGGTGTGAGCCCCACTGCTGACGCCTTAAAACCGAGGAATTTCGTTCTGAGCTGGCAAAGATCACACATCGTTCTGTGGACTACGACACATGCGTCCATTAGGTGCTCAAAATCTTGCCATAAATACTTTTTATGCTTGTTTTGCGATTGCAAAAAGACTAGAATGTCGTCCATAGGACAGAATAAGCTATGAGTCCACAGAGCACCTGGTGAATGAAGCACTGCCACGTATGAGCAGTGTTTTTCAATCTGTGTGGCATGTAACAACATTCAAATAACCTAATAGTTGTGGTCATTGCCGTCTTGGCTATGTCAGATATTGCCAAGGGAATTTTGGAGTACGTGAACGTGCAGTCGATAACGGAAATATTGCTGCACCCACCACTGAATTGTTTGCATCCATAGCATGTGGTACAGGATACTGATCCAGAATCATACTTGAATTTAATACCCAGCAGTCACCATACAGACTCCATGTGCTTCCACATTTCTGCACCTTGTGCAATGGCGAAGACCATTGGCTCTCTGAAGGCCTTCTCATCCCCTCATCGACCTGCCTGTCTACATCATTTTTGCCGCTGTAAACTTTTCAGATGTGAAGCCGCCACCAGGTATCCTGGTGTGGTGTGTGTGAAATGGTTTATGTTTTTCCAAACTGTCATCTCAGCCTCTGACACAGAACAAATGACTGAATCCATTGAGAATGTGATAACACGCTTCATAATGAGTAGTCATTGCAAATGTTGCCTTTTCTAGTAGTCCCATTTTGACGTCCACAATGAGGTTGAAATAATGCAAAAATCTGCTGCCAGGATGAGCACGGTGATGTTCACAGCCAAAAGGTCCATGCTAAGTGTTCTTGTAAACCGAGATCTAACACCATATTCCTTCTTCCATTCACTGTAACTAATGAATTATTGGTGGGCATTAAACGGAGAGGTACCACCATGCTCTCTGGTCAAAACAAGTTTCTTTGGAACAAACTGGAATCAGACTCCATGTTAAACGAAAAATCATTCACTCATAGTCTACTCATCACGAACAGTTGTTTGGAATCATCTGAGGCACTTGTAAATCTTAATCTCAGATGTTGACCTTCAAGTTTGCGGTTACTCTTTGTTTGATTGTGACAGCAGAAACACAAGCTAAAATTCTTGCATAATGTTGTCACATGTGCACTAACTCCCTGTCAGAAACAAGCTTGCTGTCCACATGTCGTGTCCTGTGTGCTAAACATATTCAAACGTCCAGTAGCCTCCTCTGGTACTGCAGCCACTGAACATAGGGACACAAACCAATTTGAATAGGTGGGTGTGAATGAAGAATGGCTATTTGATGTTTCCTCCGTAGACATATTTGTGCGATACACGCCCGGATGTGCACTGCTTAAAATATCGTTTGTGAACGACGCCTGTAGATCCAGTAGCCACTTTAGAGGGGGCATGGAAGGGCGACTGAGAGTTCTTATGTGACAACCTGCAATGCCCTTTAGAGGCAGTCGAAAGAGTTTATGTACTGACATGGTGTCAAACATTTCCATGTCTTGTCTTTGAACCTCTGATGGAACCAGCACCAGTGAGTCTTATACTTCCATAGACTTTCATCACACTGTCGGCTGTCTTACTGTTGCCAAAAGCTTGATTTTCTGTCTGATGCACACGGCTTATTTTGCAGGGCTGCCACTTGTGCCACCAGAACCTGAATGCTTTCTGCTAGCTTCTCAGTAGCGGAATCTTGTGCTTCCCCCTGCATGATTGCACCAGAGCATATGCGTGTACTCATTTCTGAAATACTCAGTTGGGGGCACTAGCCAAAATAATGTAGTCCTTAACACTGCTAACTTTTGGTTCTAAGTATGTCGCCATAGCTTCAGTTTTCCTGTCAACACTTGAAGGGGGCATAATTGTCAACTGCCAAAATTATCCTCATATTTTCTGATAGCTTCTCACGCTGAAGCATGCACGAGAACTATTCTACTAGCAAATTCAGTGCTCGTAGTGGACAAAGTTCATGCAAAAGTTGACAGGGTGACATGTTATCCGAGCGTTTATCGTAATTAACCTCTGTAAACTGTTTTTGGGTGTTGGGGCAAAATGTTTAATTAAGTAGCTCTTAAGCGTCATGTAACTGCATTTCAGTTTACAACACAAGTGTGCCACATAAACGATAGGAAAAACACAGTTACCGACTGCCTGTCAGTGAAGACTGTGACATGGAATAACATTGCCCATACATAACCACATGACCCAGAGATACGTACTGTGCAGGACTGGGACGACCCACTTTGAATCTGAAGTAAGTGAAGGCACCGTCAGCTACTTAAACCTTGTGGTGCAATGTTTCACACAGCATGACAGATTTTCGTACCCATGCTTTTCAGCATTGTGTTTTGCTGTATTTCACGGTCTGTTATACCAAGGAGTGTGGTTGCAGCCCATAATTAAGAAAGACTTTTGCAAATGGGCATAGCAGTGTGATAGCTGCCAGAGATGCAAAATGAACAGGCAAATGTCAGGACCGACAGGATCCATCGCCACTTCTAAAACACAGTTTTGCCACATTCATGTGAATTTGGTTGAACCACTACCATACCGAAATGGCCACTGATATTTGGTTACCATCATGTACCGTTTGATGATGTGGACATTCCTATCAACATCATCACTGCCAAAGCCATATTGAAGACACTACTCAACGGCTGGACTGCAAAATTCGGCGCATCCCAAACAATAACAACCAACAGCATTTAACAATTTGAAACAACATCATTCGAAGAACCACTTCGCCTGCGCAGTTGCATCCACATGACCGCACCAAGCTACCATGTATCCAGCAATGGAATGGTGGAAAGATTCTACTGTATCTTGCAGCAGGCACTGATGTGCAATAAGTTAACATGGACAGAGGATCAACTGATTGTATTGTTTTGGCAGCAGTCAGCCTTCAAGGAAGGTGTGGAACATTCAACAGCACAGTTGGTTTATCGTGAAGCATTATGTCTGCTAGACGAATTGATCTTGGACAAGTCAATATGTATACCTTCCACCCTGTCGATTTCTAAGTTTGAAAAACGTTTCCTTGTGACCTTGGGCCTCCTTCGAGCAACTGCTCCCAGTCTTTACGGGGACAATTCCATTTTCGGCTGCAGGAGCCAGTTCAACTTGTCTTATGTGTTACTTCATGATGACACTGATCGCTCAAATTATTGCCTCCTTATACGGGACATTTCAGAGTGATGCAACAGAGCCCACACTCCTTCAACATTCGATGAGATGTATGTGAGGAGATTGTGTCAATCAAACAGCTGAAACTGGCTCATTTGGATATGGAAAAAGGGGGCATTGCAGCTGCTGCCCATACACCTCAGGACCATGTGCTTCCGGAAGTCTGCAAACTACCGATGCTCAATGCTGGCTACAGAGGCTCCAACATAGGGTATGGGACTCAGCAGAGAGGCATGCAAAAATTTCTCACTATAAGAATGCAAGTGGACACATGATCGAACGCCATTTTCCCGACATTCCAGAGCTCCTGCATTTCCTTTTTCGTTTTACTTTTTTTAAGTGTGCTCTCACCATCATTAGTACTTCACTTAGAACTTTGGTATTGAATACATGGCTATTTGATCATGTAAATTGGGAAGGAGATGGTATTTCTTTCATTTGTTCTGCCGATATCTGGGAAAGATTTCTTATTTATGGGATGGTCTTTTATTACATCTTGTCTTACTAAACTCCATGTGTTTTGTTAGTTTTGCCAGTGGTGCAGGCACAGATGCAGGATTTTGGTCTGTATGTATTAATAAATAGCTAGCAGATCCAGTTCATTGTACTTGTCCAATGTGAAGAAATGATATTAAAAAATTTATAAATGAAATGACAATTAAATGGACACCCTAGCTGCGGACAGGCGTTGATGTACAACACCTGTCTGCAGCTATGGTGTCCATTTAATTATCATTTCATTTCTAGCAAAGCTGCATGGTCATCAACAGTAACTGTTCTTTCTGGAACAGATACTACCGTCATATATAAAAGATTTATACCTTGTGAAGCAAGAATATATCATTAATCACTTTTTCTTGTCTAGAGTTATCCAAAATATTGAAATAATTGTGTCAACAAATTATTCTTAAAGATTATTTCACTCTTTGGTATAAATTTACTGTATTAGGATTATAGTTAAGCCTTCACATTTCTTAACAATTTTGATGTGTATCTTTGATTCTATAGAATTGCCTTTCTAAATTTTTTTATTGTGCTGTAATGACATGATAATTATATATAAAGTTTTCATCAAATAATTTAAAAAAAACCGAAGTTGTTCTTAAATTCTGATGAAATATTTGAGAAACAACATGAGGTTATAAAGTATCTCTTTCTCTGTTTCTTTCTTGCACTATTTCTAAGGAACTATGAACTATTCCATTTAAATTCTCTATCTTTTAATAGTTAATTTTGTTTATGTTTTCTGAGTGAATATTTGACCTCAATATACCTCTTTAGTTTTATATTCTCCATGTTTATGAACTGATTGTACGACTTCTTCATAAACACAGCATTGGAAATTTTCTGCAAAAGTAATTTTGGATCTCACAACTAAAGAATATAGAGCAGGCACAATGATAAATGTTGTTGATTTTTTTATATATTTCAGTAGCTATTGAAATGTTCGTATTTTTTACTATATTTTTCTTTAACATAGTCTTTAGTTGTATTCCTAGGACATTCATATCCTAAAAGATCAGCACCTTGATTTGCATTAAAACATGGAATATTCTTTACATTAATAATCATAAACACTTGCGTATTAGTTTTTGTTATCTTGTTGTTAGCAAGGTCAATGATTCACTCCACTTAATAAAAATAAATTTTCATTGAACTTTTTTACTTTTGTCAATAAAAATGTTATTTATAGATCATATATTCATTAATAAATACAGTCGATTTTTCATTCCCTTTAATACCTCCAATCTCGAGTAATTTAGATTAATCGCATAATATTTTAAGTCTATACAAATATATTAAAAGATATACAGCAAAAACCAGAAAATTTTACATTTTCCTAATAAAAATATTTTCTGTATCTAATGGAACCTATTCGGTTCAAACTGTGAAAATATTGTGAAACCAGGAGTCAACTGATAGTTTGATTTCTCAGAAACATACAAAAGATGGTTATATGACAATGTGTAGAGAATGTATAAATGAATATCATATAACAATATACAATAGCAAATGAATTTCTTGTGTGTGTGTGTGTGTGTGTGTGTGTATGTAAAAAATGTTTATATTTATCATTATAAAAATCACTTACAAATGATTCTGAGTGAAGAACATTCAAAGATATTGCTGTCATTGAAAAATGATGAACAACAGATTGACACCAATAACATACAAAAAATTTGTTGATTCTCAAGAGGTTAAAGAAATAGAATGTTCTTATTTAAATCCATCTTGTAAAGACAAACATGCAAGCAGATGTAAGAAAACTACTCGAAAATATATGAAAAGTTAGAAATGTGCAAAGACTTTTTCAAAATCCCAAATAATTTTTTTTATATTAAAGAAAAGAGTGAAATGGAGCAATTCATAATTCCCCAACTTACTGATTGTTGTAGAGGAAATAGTTTAACTGGATGTATTAAATTAAATAAAGCTGGTTTCATTATATTCATTAACAGACATTGGGGTGGAAACCTTTGGAAACAATTATCCTATTCTAAAATTGGAAATCATGAAAAAATTTTCATAATAATGAAAATAAACCACTGGAAGAAATATTTCCTTTTTCTAATGATGCACTTGAGAAATTAAGGAACAGGAGAATAATTAGAAACTATCTCAATGAAAAAGCATTTGCAAATAGGCTAAAAACTATAACACACTTCACCCAGATTTCTTCTAGAACGCCTCTAAGCCAAAAATTATGAAAATTCTGAAATATTATCTAAAAATATTTCATCAGTTGGAATCTAATTTTAAATTTTTTGTGAGTGCAGAACGCAGATGAGCGAAAATATTTCAGAATTTATATTTCAAACAAGAAACTACAGAATCACTAGAAAGAGAGAGAGAGAGAGAGAGAGAGAGAGAGAGAGAGAGAGAGAGAGAGAGAGAGAGAGAGAGAGAGAGACAGGCAGACAGACAGACATAGAGTTACTCATAATTAAAAATTTAAGAATGTTGAGCAAAATGTTTTACCATCAATTTCTAATTGTCAACCTCATGGTTCTGGCTTGTAATGAAATAGAATTATCAGCTTGCAATTGGGAATGAATAGATATGTTCCAGTGAAGGGTTCAACTTATGTTGACTTACCAGAAACAATAAATAATAAGAAAGCTTGTATTAATGTAAATGATAATGAACAAAAATATTTTCTGTAGGCTATAAAATCTGCAGTATATCCTGTAAATAAAAATATGTATAGAATCCTATAATATAGAAATGTTGGTTTTGATATTGATCAGAAATGCTAAGATTTTAAATATTCTGTGGTTGTTGATAATATTGCAATAATTGAAAATAGAATTAATGTGGCTATTAATGTTTATTAATTTGATGGAAAATATCAAATGTATCGATTAGGCATACCAAAATATAAAAGGGAGAATCATGGAAACCTCTTTTACTTTAAGAATGAAAGTAATTCACAGTATTGTTATATAAAACATTTATCTAGGCTTGTTTAAAGTGAAATTAAAAAGTATGAAGAAGTAAAATTTATTCATAATATGTGTTTAATCCACTTCATGAGTAAATAAAAATTTGGTAGCCACCCACCAAGCTACCTAGTTAACAAACTATTAAAAGTTGAATTGTCACATAATGGTGAATACGTAAGTTTTAAAAATCAGCAGCAAACATAGAAACTTCGATTCGTTATTTATGCTGATTTTTGAAGTGTGCTGTTGAAGATGGATACTTCACTACCTATCGAAAGAAATTCATATACAATGAAATATCAAAAACGCGAGCCAAGTGGTTTCTGATATTATACTGAATATATAAATCAACACTATAAAGTTCCAGTTGTTTATTGTGGGCCATACTGTCATAAAAAACTTATGAAATGGATGAAAGGAGGGGCTGAAGAAATTGGAAACATTTATTGTGAAATGGAAGAAATGAGACCATAACACATGAAGAACAACCAAGCCAAGATCAAATATTTGGTCGTTATGTACACTTCATTATTCACAAATAAACTAAGAAGTTCGTCATGATTATTTGAGTGGAAAATATATAAATCTAATACGTAATCTTTGTAATGTACGATTAAAATACACAAATTTTGACCCTGTTTAGCTATATAATGTATCTGGATATGATTCACATTTGTTTGTAAAAGAATTTGGTTACGATAGAAAGCATATAGATTTAATACCAAATAATGAAGATAGATATGTTATTTTTAGCAAGAAGACAGAAGATTTAAAGAGGATGTTCACAGAAACTATTAGATTTGTGGCTTCAAGTCTAAACAAACCTTCATCAAATTTGAAAAAGAATCAAATGAAAAAATATTAAAAAGCTTTTTCAAGACACTCTAGTAAATCTAGTAATCAAGAAAGGTGTCTATCCCTATGATTACAGGAGCAGTGGGAAGAAGTCTGAAGAAACATAGCTTCCATCAAGGTATGAAGTGAAGAAGATTACAAACATTTAATTTGGGAAAATTTAATATAAACAATCCTGTTGAATATCGTGATTTTTATTTTAAAACTGATGTTTCGTTATTGGCTGATGTATTTGAAATCTTTAGAAAAACTTGTATAAAAGCTAAGACTTAGATCCATCTTGGTATTTTACTGCACCCAGTTTATCTCTTAATGGAATGCTAAAAATGAGTGGACAACCACTTGAATTATTACATGATTATGATTTGTTTATACAATTGAAAAAGGAATGAGAGAGGGTACATTCCAGTGTTTCAGAAGATATGTGAAAGAAAATAATGAGTACATGAAAGATGATGATGTAAAAAAAATATCAAATTATTTAGCATATTTAGATGCAAATAATTTATATGGTTTCTATGAGCCAATATTTACCATATAGTGGTTTTGTATGGGATGATACAAATTCATTTTTTATTCTATATAAATAAGAGAGATTTCTAACACATCATCCCTTGGATGCATATTTGAATAGAACATAAAAAATTATGTGATTTACACAAAGATTTGAGACTTGATCCTGAAAATAAAATTGTGCCTGGAACGAAAGAAAGCAAGTTACTGACTACTCTGGAAACACAATCAATATTATGTAGTTTGCTATAGAAATATTGAACAGTATCTGTCTCTAGGAATGAAGCTAACAGAAATACAGAGACTTGAACACAGAAACGAGAACCAAGGCAAAAAATGATTTTGAGAAAGAGTTCTACAAACTGATGAATAAATCAATATTTGGGAAAACGATCCAAAATAGAAAAACAGAGTAGATATAAAATTAGTTTATATGGAGGAAAATGTGATATACTTGTAGCACAGCCACTCTTTAGGGGAGGACATTATTTAATGAAAATCTTGTTCCTGCCCATATGAATGAAACCCAAATTCTGTTTAATAAGCCAATTTATGTTGGAATGAATGCACTTGATTTATGTAAAGAGCCGATTCATGATTTTCAGAGTAGAGTTATGCAACCAAAATACAGTGAGAAAATTGAGTTTTGTAATCAATATACAGACAGTTACATATACAATATACAGAATGAACATTTCTACGATGGAATGAAATCGGTGATTGATAAATTTGATACTAGTGGCTATCAATTAGATAATATATACAATATTACACAAGTAAACAAGAAAATTTTAGGACAATAGGAAGATGAATGTAACTGAAAAACAATGGAAGAATTTTGTGGTTTGAGAGCAAAAATGAATGCTTATAAAGTTTGGTGACAACACAGAGGGAACATTGGAACGTGTCAGGAAATGTAATGTTAAAAATAAAATAAGCTTAGAAGACTATAAAGACTGTTTGTTTAAACAAAAGGAACAGAACAGAACTGTAAATTTAACAAGAAGCATTAAGCATGACATTTATTCAGTTGAGGTAAATAAAAAGGCACTGAGTCCACATGATGATAAAAGATTAATTTTCGAAAATAGAATAAATACACTACTATATGGATGCTATGCTCTATTATCAACAATATAAAAATAAAAAAATACAATATTAATAAAAATTTTACCTATATAAATGGAGGTTCTACTCAAGAAGCTTGATGATGTTATTAGTACTAATTTGTATTAAAAAATTTGTGAGTTACGAGTAGATATTTTATATGAAATTACTGATTGTGGATATTTCAACACTAGACAAGGAGACAAAACACGTTTGGAATCAAATAAGGAATTTAAAATTATTTTACCAGCGTTGCGAAAGAAGCGGCGACACTTTCTCTGCAATCCACTCATCATTTTCCACGACAATGAGCGGGCGCACACAATGCAAGCTGTGGCTGCCCTGTTCGGTCGAGGGGACTGGGACGTACTGTACCATCCACCATACTCCCCGGGCATGTTTCCTTGTGACATTGATTTGATTCTGAAGATGAAGGAACCACTTCGTGGCATTTGCTTCAGAACTGTTCCAGAGATTCGATAGGCAGTAGACCGTTCCATTCGCACCAACAGAACAGGCTCTGCTAACGGTATGCTACGCCTTCCGCATTGCTGGCAACGAGTTGTACACAATGCTGGTGACTAGTCTGAAGGACAGTAACAGGTGCAAACATGTAACTCTTTTGTATGGGTTGTGAACAAATAGTTGCCACTATTTAAGTTCCAACCCTCGTATTTTGCTGTGTATGAAATTTAGCTAACATATTGCATGTTTATTTAGACTTGTGTGGACGTATCTATCTGGCACCAGACTCAAGAAAATTCATCTGATGTGGCACACTCATTTGCAATCAGGACCGCCAGTGATAAAGCCAGAAAGAAATATACACAACATTCCTCATATTTCATAAACGGTTTGAAATATCGAAATGAGATTTTGGGAAATTATAGCACTCAAAGAGGAGAATATTTTGCCATATGGTTATTATGTGAAACTTCATTATCTACAGAGTTATTCCACTAACTGCAGAGTTTTTAGATAAATGAAGGTAATTTTTAAGAGACATCAATAACTGGTGAAATGAGAAATCCTGTGGGTTTCGGAACAATGTAAGTGAAGACATTACATATTTGTTTTTGTGCCAAGGATGTGCTTTTTCATAAGTTATTGACCTAAATTTACTTCAGTTCCTCACTTAATAAAATTAATGAACCTCTGTTTCAGAATGCTCTCGCAGTTGCATCTGCACAACATGTTAGTGACTGACATTGTCTAAACTCCGCTGTCTGTTGGAAAAAGAAGCAAATTTTAACATGGCTACAAGAGGAATGTAGATTTTACTCAGAATTCTACATGCATGACGTTTCTCTGTATTTTATAAGTGGTTAACATGACAGACGAAAATAAATCGCTATTTTTGTTGTATTTTCAGTAGAGTTCTTTTTAGATACTAGCCAAAGCCGTGGTGACAGTAGATATTTTTGAATGGTCACCATGCAAGTATGGGTGTGGAGGGGCTCCGCTTAATACTTACAAAAACTGTGAGTGTGGGTTTCTGTTTGGAATGGCACTTTCCCTCCTGCGCTTGGCATTTCCCCTACAATGCTTGCCCATAAAACCACTACCGCCCACTCTCCCGATTCGTGCCCATCCAACTGCGTATCTACTGACGACGTTGTTCTACATGAGATATACCATATTTCAGCAGTAATATCCAAAAATTACTTTTGTCCTCAAGTTTTCAACTCCAGTGTAGTTGATGCAAAATTAGCGATCATGAAATTAGTGGCAAACTGTCTATTCTATCTTGCTCAAGGAAACCTGTGAAAATTATTGTGAATGTCTGGTCGTAATGAAGTTTCAAGTTGTATTTTACATCTTGAGTCTGATAAAGTGTTGTTTCTTAAAAGTCTGCATATAATTGTAGGGTTCTTCCAAAATTGTGTCTGCAAGAGATCCCAGATCACCATGAGCACATATAAACTTCTCCTCAAAGCCCTGTGTACACACATTAAAACGTAAGTTATACTTGACTTTGCAATTTTTGCACAGCTACACTGTAGAACAGAATCCCACGAAACTTGCTACTACTGGTCCTTTTATGTTATCTCTTATAAATACACACATCAAAAAAAGTTTTGCATCACCCCCAGTTCCCAGAACTCCTGAAGATAGACGTTGACTGTGGATATTGTATCACAGACACAGTCCCTTTAACTATTTAGAGATGTCACTAAACCCGCCCAACATGTAAACAACCATGCATGAGCAGCGCCAGTTAGATGGAGGGGGTCCGACAGCCGGTCTGTTCCAGTCATTCCACCAGGAGGGAGATACACGGCTCATGTTGTCTTTAGTTCAACTGTGCCTAGACGGTCAATAAAGCGGTTCGATCGCTTCCACATTGTTATTTTGTGCCAGGAAGGGATTCTACTAGGGAAGTGTCCAGGCGTCTCGGAGTGAACGAAAGCGATGATGTTCGGACATGGAGGAGATACAGAGAGACAGGAACTGACGATGACATGCCTCACTCAGGCCGTGCAAGGGCTAGTACTGCAGTGGATGACCGCTATCTACGGATTATGGCTCGGAGGTGCCCTGACAACAGCGCCACCTTGTTGAGTAATGCTTTTCGTGTAGCTACAGGGAGGCGTGTTATGACTCAAACTCTGCGCAATAGACTGCATGATGTGCAGCTTCGCTTCCGATATCCATGACGAGGTCCATCTTTGCAACCACGACACCATGCAGCGCGGTACAGCTGGGCACAACAAATGCCTCAGAGCACTATGGGACTTAACATCTGTGGTCATCAGTCCCCTAGAACTTAGAACTACTTAAACCTAACTAACCTAAGGACATCACACACATCCATGCCTGAGGCAGGATTCGAACCTGCGACTGTAGCAGTCGCGTGGTTCCGGACTGAGCGCCTAGAACAATGGGCACAACAACATGCTGAATGAACCGCTCAGGATTGGCATCACGTTCTCTTCACCGATGAGTGTCACATATGTTTTCAACCAGACAATCGCCGGAGACATGTTTGGAGGCAACCCAGTCAGGCTGAACGCTTTAGACACACTGTTCAGAGAGTGCAGCAAGGTGGAGGTTCCCTGCTCTGTTGCGGTGGCTTTACGTGGGGCCGACGTATGCCTCTGGTGGTCATGGGAGGTGCCGTAACGGCTGTACGATACGTGAATGCTATCCTCCGACCCATAGTGCAACCATATCGGCAGCATATTGGCGAGGCATTCGTCTTCATGGATGACATTTCGCGCCCCCATCGCGCACATTTTGTGAATGCCTTCCTTCAGGATAACGACATCGCTCGACTAGAGTAGCCAGCATGTTCTCCAGACATGAACCTAATCGAACATGTGTAAGTAGGCTGTTTAGGTTTTTATGTTGGTAACGTCACGTAACTCTCTGTATGAAAATCACTGAGTGTGCTGTGTGCAGTCTGTGGCTGGTCTGCATTGCTGGAATTTGCTATTGTAGTGTTGGGCAGTTGGCTGTTAACAGCTCGTAGGGTTGTGCAGTTGGAGGTGACCCACCAGCAGTGGTGGATGTCGGGAGAGAAATGGCGGAGTTTTGAGAGCTGATGATCTGGACGTGTGTGCATCAGAGAGAGTAAATTTGTAAGACTGGATGTCATGAACTGACATATATATTATGACTTTTGAACACTATGAAGGTAAATACATTGTTTGTTCTCTATCAAAATCTCTCATTTGCTAACTATGCCTATCAGTAGTTAGTGCCTTCAGTAGTTAGAATCCTTTATTTAACTGGCAGTATTGGCGCTCGCTGTATTGCAGTAGTTCGAGTAACGAAGATTTTTGTGTGGTAAGTGACTCATGAAAGGTATAGGTTGTAGGGGTTCTTCTAGAGGGGTAGTGGCCGTTATTAAACTTGAATAAATTATGTGAATGTGACAGTGATGGCTAACTACCACCTACTACTGAACCAAAAGCGATATTGTAAATAACTTGTATTTATTGTAAATTATCCCATGATAGAAATTAGATCATATTGAACAAATCATGAATGAAAACAAATTATACACTGTTCTTAGATATACTACACAGGTAAGATTGGCTCTCAGCTCTTAATGTTAAGTTGATCCGAAGTTAAATTTAATTACGCCCCTGGATAAGCAAATGGTAAATGCGATCTGACTGTGTTCCTATAATCTCAATGTTAAGTTGATGCAAAGTTAGATTTAATTATGCCCCTGGATAAGCAAATGGTAAATGCGATCTGACTGCGTTCATATGATCTCTTTTGTGTCTGAAATAATACGCACTTTGGATACCACCGCCAAGAAACAAACCAAACAACATGCAAAAAGACAAATAACCAATAACAAATCGTAAGCAAAAGTGCACGGATGCTCAGTGGATGACAAGAACACAATCCAACAACTATTTCTGAACTTTACTGCCAATGCTGCAGTTTGTACAATACCATCTAGCTGCTTGCTGGCTCCGTCGATACTGCTGGGGCGACGACTGCAGCTGCGAAGTCGCTGAATTAAGATAAGTCTCTCAAATATCTTGAGCACAATAAACTACTCAGAACTTACTAATACAACAAGCCCTATATTTCCTCTTAATGGTATACAACCCTTTCAAGACTGGCTCAACAACCTTTAAGGCGCAGCCCAGTGTGTCTTGTACTAACGTGCAATATCAGTATGATAGCTCTGTGCACTGGGTGACTACGTTCAATGGTGACTGTCAGCCTATAAGGCGGAATCAACTGCAATTATACTAGTAGTCAATGCAATGCCTATCGTGGACGCTGATGTCCTACTGTAGGTGCAGACTCTACATCACACACAGCACAGTCTTCAGAATCTAAGTCCCTATCTCAGAGCTACCGATCTTTGCGACTGTCCGCTTTCACGGCACAAGACGCTCTCCCTCCTGTCGCTCTCTGCACGATGCTCTTGCGACAATCTTGCCGCCAAACTAATCAGCCAATCCCGACGCTGCAGAGGCCTCCCACATCTCCCTCGCGGAGTGATACAATTTCTCCACCTATCCAAAAATTTCTCTGTTCAAACAGCGGGCGTTGACGCTCAGCGTTTCACACACTTTCTTATGAACTGCCCAATCAGAGCTCAGCCCATTTGCCACTAAAACAGCGCGCGACCAGGCGGCGCCAGCGCGTACGTTGGACGCTATCTGTCTGCTCGACATTTCCCCTCTCTCTCTCACCTGGCACCCGGCAGCGTTCCTTTTGATGCTTGCAGGTCAGGGGCCGCATCCCCTTGGAGCCCGGCCCCTGCACAATGCTCTTCCGGCGCTCGCCGGCCTTCGCCTCCCTAGCTGTGCCAGACCACTCCTCGCCTCCACTGGCAAATTTACTTTGCTTACACCTACAGCATGCGACTAAATATTGTCATTACCAAAGCCCGTATTATTTCAGACACGTGTGTAATCATCACTTATCTCTCTTTCTAATGCACCTAATAAGACTAATTAACCATTATATGGGTTTATTTACTTCAAATATGCAGAATAATGTGCGAAATGAATGTCACAAATGAAAGCCACCTTTCAAAGTTATTGTTAGTCATGGCCATTCTCTTGTAGGGATTATTGAAAGTCAGATTGCATTGCGCTAAAAATATTGTGTGTCAGTTTAGTGTTGATCACAATAAGTAAAGAGAGGAATGTCTGAGTACGTTCACTTTTGCTCAGCTGTTTGAAAATCAAATAATGTAAGGGGTTTACCAGTACAGTAATTCACTAATTTTTCTAAGGGGACGTTTCATATGTCGATCCTTAGCCAAGGATACCTCACTGAAATCTTCTGATTTTTCCTTGTAGTTTTTGTAATTAGTGTAGCTATTGTTTATTGCTAGCGCGTAATTGTAGAGAGAATCTTCTTTGTAGCTGCATTTTTTCATTGTTGTACAATAAAACAGATGTGGCATGCACGTAGATTTGAAAAATGGTTCAAATGGCTCTGAGCACTATGCGACTTAACTTCTGAGGTCATCAGTCACCTATAACTTAGAACTAATTAAACCTAACTAACCTAAGGACATCACACACATCCATGCCCGAGGCAGGATTCGAACCTGCGACCGTAGCGGTCGCTCGGCTCCAGACTGTCGCGACTAGAACCGCACGGCCACTCAGCCCGGCCACGTAGATTTGCACCAAGTATTTTGCAGCTGTGCTTGCAATTAATTAGATATTATTTTCAATGCTATGTTAATGTGGTTTCTTTTTTTGCTCTTCAAATTGTGCTTTTGGTGTTATCGTGTGAAATATTGTGACAATAATGGCGTGTGAAAAACGTAGTACTAGGCTCCAAAGTAAACTGAGAAATTACAGTGAAGACGAGAGTAGTGTGTTAGCGGCACCGTGTAATGAATTAACTAATGTTCAACATTGTAATTTGGTAATTGTGCATAGGGAAATGGAGCGGGTGGCAAATAATTGTGTAGACAGTGAAACAATTAGTGAACAGGGAAGCATTATCGATCGATCGGTCGGCAACAGCTCGTCTCAGGATTCCGAAATGACAGGACACAATCTTGCAAATACTGTAGATTCAGGTTTTGCGTCCTCACAGTTTTCTCAAATAAGTCAAGACACATTTTCTGCTTTTCGAAATGCGAATATTGCCGATTCAAATGTACTGCCAAATAGCATTGCGGAACATGTTTCAGACACCAGTGCATTGTTATTACAATTAATGCAACAAATGTGACAAAATCTTCAAAAGTTAGACGCAATGGAACAAAATCTTCGAAAGTTAGACACAACAATGGAACAAAATCAGAGACAAACACAGCAACCGCTTCAAAAGTTAGACTCAATGGAACAAACGGTTGAACAAACACGTGCGGGTTTAACTGCTGAGTTACTTAAAATCGAATCGAAGTGCCAAAAAGTCTGTAATGACATAAAAACACAGATTTGTGAGCATTTTCAACCTATTTCTTCGCGTCATGAAAATGCATTGCAGAATCACGAAACAGCCATAAAAGAACTGCAAACTATTTTTCATGAAAATCACGACACCCTGCAAGCTAAAATTGACTCAGTTGCATCTACCGATTCGGTTACTCAACTTGCAAAAACCCAGGAAAACTTAAAGGACACAGTAGATACTCTGAAAATTGGTTGAGAAAGACACATGGAGGAAATTAGTTCGTTATCAGAGAAAGTAGTCGAACTTTCGGATCAGCTAAATAATTTATCTACGAAGGCAGATGATACTCTGAACGACAAAAGACCAGAAGTCTTTAATGACACAGAAGAGTATGAACAAATTAGAAAATTCAAACAAAATCAAAATCAAATCAATACACAGTACAAAAGAGAAAACCGGGAAGTACAAGATCAGTTGGCACAAGTAATACAAGAATTACATATTTCAGAGGAGACTCAAGCTCCAACACGGGAAGAGGGACTCAGAAATACGGAAAATCCACAAAATAATAACACAGGTGATTTCGGAAATTACGAAAGAAATTAGCAAGGTGCACCGAATTTTGAGATGGAACCACCGAAAAGAAGTAACAATGACCGATATGCGAATCGCCGACATGATGATTTTGACTATAAGCTGTTCATTACTACACGTAAATTCAAAACATTTAAGAATTCTGACAACGACATTCATCCACAAGCATGGCTTCATCAATTCTCTCATTGTTTTCCTACCAACTGGTCATTAGAGCACAGATTAGAATTTATGTGTGGTTATTTAGAGAATGAACCAGCTGTAAGAATGCGATTGGTCATTCACGATTGTCACAGTGAAGGAGAATCTTACCATGCCTTCCTCTCAGCATATTGGTCTCAAGCTACACAAGACCGAGTAAAACATAGCATCATAATGATGAAACATTTCGAACAATCTGAATTTTCCAGTCTTGTGAAATGTTTTGAAGACATGTTGCATAAGAATCAGTACCTGTCCAACCCATACAGGCCCCCAGAACTCATCTGCATTTGCCTGAACATTTACGACATATTATTTTGGCAGGACGTTGCAATGACGACATTGAAGCTTTTCAGGGACTCTTACAAGAATTGGAAATCGACACTGACAATCGCGGGACGCAAAAACAGGAACACAACTTTTACGGATCACATCCGTCACAATTCCGCGATGACAGAAGTAATAACTGGACATGACAAGGCTATTCTTACAACGCAAATCGTGACCAAAACATACACCACCCGTATGACAACCGTTGGCAGAGTAGTAATAATTACACGGAAAGATCACCTCTCCCCAGCAATGAATATCACAGAGATAACCATAGGAACAGACAATATGGGAACCAAAACAATTATTATCAAGGGAGACAGAATAATTTCAGACACAGCAGTTCAGCGCACAGTTACGATTCCGGGAGAAATTCTACACCACGTGACCGACAAGAAAGAAATTATGGAATCTACCGACATGATGACAGACGATATAATCGTAACGACAGACCTGAATTTAATGAGAACTGGCGGGATTCAAACAGGGCAGGGCCCTCTCAACAAGGTGAATTTGTAGAAGTTAGGTCTCCTAATCCTAATAACGACACGTGCCAACAAAGAGACAGACAATGACTCGCACCACAGGCAGCCACGTGCGCCAGCTGGCTCAGCGAAAAATAACATAGACGCTAACCTTGAGAAAAATTTTAGCATTCCTTACTGACATATACAACATGATAATTACTTTGAAGTTGAAACTCTACGCACTAAAAAGGGTAAAGGATTGCACCACATTTAATATGTGAAACCGTTTATTGAGAGATAATCTGCTTTTTAACTCAGTCTTTGCTATAAATTTATTCACTTTACATTACTAGTACGCTTTGTCACACTTAGAAACTGTTAACATGCAACTATGTTTTAAAGTTAACTATCCAGTCTAGAACTTAGGGAACATATTTAGACAGTAATTACGAATGCATTGTTGTAGTGAACAGATGACACAGTGTTATTGTGTGTGTACATTCTTGCTTGTTAGTTTCACGATTACGTAATGACTATAAGGCTCACATACATAGAACATATACCGGTACTGCTAACGAGATTTTAATGCAACTTTTTGGTTTACTTGAAAATACATTCTGGATTTAATGTACTTTCTGTGAGATTAAAGATGACTTAGCATTTGGTTTCTTTGACAGCTACACAATTATATCACGACGCTACTAATGTGTGACACAATTTACATTCTTAGCTTTGCAGTGTATGTGTTTTATATGTGCACAGTTTTCATGTATTATTCTGGAAAGTAAAACATGTTTTAGTAGTAACTTTTGTGGTGTAGCTACAATGAAACAGCCTTTTCCGTAGCACAACAATATGTTACATTATAGTACTTTCTTGATCACGGTAAGGTACGTAATAGCTATGATATCTATATGCATAGCATTTCACTTTTGTTTATTGCGAGGTAAGTACATTGACTTCTAAAGAACTTTGTTTACGGACGACGATAATTACGACACTTGGCACATTTTTTACCCTTAAGTAATAACAAAAATTATCTTACAACAAGACGCACAGTTTAGCGCTACAGTACACGTATTTTAGTGGTTAATTTTGTACTTAAAACATTTATTTTTAAAGATTTTTGAATTACAATGATACAAAGTTTTTCCGTGATACATTTCATTCCATTGCTGTAATCTGCAACACCTGAGGGTATAATTACATTAATCATCAGGGGGTACACGCCTACTTTGTGTGCTAAGCGTGTAGCGAGCGCTAGGAGCCCTAGCTAATATTTTATTTGCTTATACAACTTTACACATCGGTACCATATTTCTCTAATACAGAGTTACACAGCAATCTGATTATTTAACTGAGAGAGACAAAATTTATTTTACCACATCAGTGACAGATGTTTACGTAATTACACAGTTGGATAACTTCACACTTATGAAACTGTATTTTGTCTGTACTTAGTCAACTGTTCATATTTTTTCGGAACCATTGTGATACTATGACAGCTTTGAATGATGTATTTGGTATGGGATCATGATTTTTACAGTACGTTTGAGGTAGATGACACAACTGAAATGAGCAGAGAATATTTTTAGGTTTTGAAATTATTGCAGAAAGCTACAACGTTTTTGAGATTTGACAGAGGTGTTATGATATTATTATTACGACGATGATGTGTATTATGCCATTGAGGTATGTTTATGATCAATCAGCTGTTGCTATACGAGGAATTTGATTATGCTACATATTTATAATGATGAAATATTGAAGCAGTGTCGACGAATATGTATATGTGTAATAAGGTAAGGAATAATGAGTAGTGGTTAGGGACTCTGATTTGTGAAAAAGGATGTTGGAAACCAAGAATCATACTTTAAGAGTTATAAAACGTGTGTACATGCGTGAATGTATCACAACACTGCTATTCATGAGATTTCGTTTCTACACATTTCTACTGTAATTTTTCGATCTGTGAAATTATTTTATATGAGACTGTCACTGTAGCAGAAACTGCTGTCGTAAATTTTTGGGTAAGAAAGCTAAGTGACCTTGATGTAATGCGTTGTGGCGCCCAGCTGTGCCAGCTGCCAGGAGAAAAAGCCATTAAGTGGAGAAAAAAGAGGCCATTAACCTCGCTATTGCCATTCCTTTGTAGAAATCATCGCAAATATGACACGCTATTTCTTGGAAACATATGATTATATTGTGAAGCACGTACTTTGTGGTACTTACTGAAATGCTTACGAATTGATGGGAAATATTCTTACATCTGCACAACTGATTATGACAAGTGTCTTTCTACGAGAGATGAGAGAATTTCTACTGACTTATGAAATGCCATATGGCTAGTGAATGACGTTTCACGCATTGCTTTGTATATATATTTGCCTATTTTGTTTAATATCTAGTTTCTAACTGCACTACAGCATTGGTTAAAATAAAATTTAATAGATGTACTAATGTAAATATTTTCCGTCTACAGATCCATTAAACAATAATTTTATGATCTACTTTCTTTTTTTAAAAAAAAGGGAAGACAAATAGACACTTCCCTTCACAGGAACTGCATAAATATTTTTTTACCAATTTGGTAACTTGTCTGCTAGAGTAAGTTATCGTGATGCATCACTCTAGTGTTAAGATGTGACAGGTATTAGACATGGCCATCTTTACTGTAATATTTTTTCTGCTTGAGCTTTGTCATGGTTAGGTATAAGTTATAGCATCTGCTGCTGCTGTTTGCCAGGCATAGTGCTACTGAATTTCACTTTGTATTACTCTGTTAAGCCTGTTTTACTACTGATTTATTTTTCTTGTTGCTGCACATTGCCTCATATTAGTTGCAATGTTGCATTTGCTTTGCTAATTTAGATATACTGCAACCTGCTTCGCCAATTTGCAATTTTTTTGTCATTGCTGTTGTGTTAATTTGTTATGTGCTGCTGCATTGCCTCGTTCCTTGGTATATATATCTGAGCTCAGTAGATTTAAGTTCACTTAAGAGGGGGTAGACTATATAAGAAATTAACTACGAAGATTAGGGAAAGATTGCATTGAGAAGTTATACGAAAAAGATTCTGGCAAAAATGAGTATTCTTCAATGAGAAATATTTATTTTGAAAGAGGATACGAACAAAACAGTAATTATTTAGGGACAGCAGGGTTAGATAGGTTTTTTTGCAGGAAAGATCTATGGAATGAAGTTTTGGGTTGGACTGCAGTACCAAATGTTACACTGAAAACGAACCCTGTCTTTTCCTTTTGTGTTATTCCGCTATGTGTTTGTGTACCCTTGTGTATTTGTGTTTTTCCTGTCTTTATGTGTCTAGCTAATAAGATTTATGTTGTAGAATTTTTCGAATACTATGTTATTTACTTTGTAAAGATGTTTAGACATTATTAATTCTGTTCTGTTTCAATGCTCATGCTTGAAATTAATGTTTCGAAAACTATTCTCATTATTTTATTTATTTACTTCTGTCATAATTCCTGTAACACTGATGTATCTGTTTATTTCTATCCTTTTGTAAAGCCGGTACTACTACAGATGTTATCTGTATTGTTATGTTCTTTAATGATGTATTTTGTACCTTTGTAATTGTATTCTCATGTTATAAAACTGTAATTGACACCAGGTCATCAAATTAAGTAACTTTTAAGCATTCATTTTACTGCACATAGTTCTGTTGGTCATAGTATGTGCACAATATCTGAGAAGTTGGGACTGTTAGTGTTTGCATGTGTGTTAATAATTCAGCAAGGGACTGTTAACAGCATTGCTGGTTCTAAGGACAATTCCAAAAACTTTGTGAGTGCACAAGTGGTGGTTTATGGACTTGCTTCTTCGATGGTGATTGTGCATCTGCACAGTCGCAACAGATGGCTGCTGGTCGTCTTTACAAGGACTACAGTGGGTCTGCATCTTTGATGGCCCACCAATACCATTATTTCTACAAGGGCTGCGGTGGGTCTGCACCTCTGGTGGCCCACCAACACCGTAATCTCTAACAGGACTACAGTGGTCTGCTCTGTGATGACCAACCTACCAAAATTCTTCAAAACTTCGACTGACTCTGCTGTGGGTTTGCTCTGTTGTGACCCATTATCTGTCTGCATGTCAAGAGTCAGCATTGTCTTTCCGTTGGAAGGACAACACTACTTCTTCAAGACTGCATGGAAATCCACTACTTCCGTGTGCATTTTCTTTTACTGCTCAGACTTTGAGAAAAAAAAAACACTGAAATTTTACTGTGATGAATGATCAGGACTGTCTTTATGGACTGTGAGAAAATTTTAGCTTTTGACCAACATTGTATCAATAAGTGCGTGCATTTGATTTCTTTGTTATTGTAATTATGAAAAATTTCTTCAAATCTGTATTGGCCACTGCCCAATACAATTCGTAAAATTTTTTGTGGGGAGTGTGGGTGCTATGTAAGTAGGCTGTTTAGGTTTTTATGTTGGTAACGTCACGTAGCGCTCTATAGGAAAATCACTGACTGTGCTGTGTGCAGTCTGTGGCTGGTCTGCATTGTTGGAATTTGCTATTGTAGTGTTGGGCAGTTGGCTGTTAACAGCGTGTAGCGTTGCGCAGTTGGAGGTGAGCCGCCAGCAGTGGTGAATGTGGGGAGAGAGATGGCAGCGTTTTGAGAGTGGATGATCTGGACGTGTGTCCATCAGAGAGAGTAGATTTGTAAGACTGGATGTCATGAACTGATATATATATTATGACTTTTGAACACTATGAAGGTAAATACATTGTTTGTTCTCTATCGAAATCTCTCATTTGCTAACTATGCCTATCAGTAGTTAGTGCCTTCAGTAGTTAGAATCCTTTATTTAACCGGCAGTATTGGCGCTCGCTGTATTGCAGTAGTTCGAGTAACAAAGATTTTTGTGAGGTAAGTGATTCATGAAAGGTATAGGTTATTGTTAGTCACTGCCGTTCTTTTGTAGGGATTATTGAATGTCAGATTGCGTTGCGCTAAAAATATTGTGTGTCAGTTTAGTGTTGATCAGAATAAGTAAAGAGAGAAGTGTCTGAGTACGTTCACTTTTGCTCAGCTGTTTGAAAATCAAATAACGTAAGGGGTTTACCAGCACAGTAATTCATTGATTTTTCTAAGGGGACGTTTCACATTCCTGGGGTTGATTGAAAAGGGCTGTTTATGGACGACGTGACCCACCAACCACTCCGAGGGATCTACGCCACATTGCCGTTGAGGAGTGGGACAATCTGGACCAACAGTGCCTTGATGAACTTGTGCCACGAGGAATACAGGCACGCATCAATACAAGAGAACATGCTACTGGTTATTAGAGGTACTGGTGTGTGCAGCAATCTTGACCACCACTACTGACGGTCGCTGTATGGTGGTACAACATGCAACGTGTGGTCTTCATGAGCAATAAAAAGGGCGGAAATGATGTTTATGTTGATCTCTAGTCCAGTTTTCTGTACAGGTTCCGGAACTCTTGGAATCGGGGTGATGCAGAAGTTTTTTGATGTGTGTATAGAGCTCCCTTCATTAATATGCCCAAGTGTTTCCTTACGCTGCCACAGCGTGAAAGCTATTTACTGTAAGTCTGAACCCAGTGTCACTCTGCACCAGCCTCTAAGTAATCAGCGACAACTTGAAATCATCGCTAACGACGACAGTATTGGCTTAGCACAGATTTAGTTACGTGCTAATAGAATAGTTATTCTGAACTTTATATCCAATTGTGGACACTTGTACTGCGATTTCAAACAATCATTCTGCAATGAACAGATGCTATATGTTAAAAGTGTTCGCGACAGCATCAAATACATGTCATCTGTGTGGACACTAATTGTTACCAAACTTAAGCATTAACCATGCTCAAGTTTTCATAAATAACTAATAATCTGTGTGCGTGGAGTAGTATCCGCTCGACCTCCTCCTGAAGTAATTTGGTTGCCACAATACACCGCACTATGGATATTAATTTAACGCAATCTATTACTCTTGCTACCTCAGATACAAAAGCTTATATCTAAATGACTATATGTTTTGATCTATAATTAATAGTGAATTGGATGAAGCTATTTTTCCTAGTGTTAATTCATACTTCTTCTTATTCTAAGTGTTTCTCCAGTTACATAATTCACTTCTTTCTCCGTCTTCTTCCACCTACTTTCGTCTCTCATAATCAAACTGCGTGATTTCTTAGTTACTCTTACTTTAGTTATTTAATATTTCGAAGTTCTGTGCTTCGTCTGCCGTGGTGTGGTGGATACAGCCACTGACTGGCGATGTGCAGGTCACTGGTTTATTTTTCACCACCTGTAGTTACTTGCTAAATGTTATTTGATATTTCTGCAAGTTTCTAGGACTTACTGCTTAATTAAATATTGTAGATAACTATAAAATTCTACGCATATGTATGCAGGAGGTCTCTCTACTTAGGCAGGCAGTTCAGCCCCGTCTGGACTTCCTTGTGTGTTCAATAAACGTGCTTTCCATGTGAAGCATTAGTTTTAGTTGATAACCTGTCCTTTTAACTGGTATTTGATTCCGGATTCTACATGGAGACACCTTTTATCTCCGTCATCAACTTCATCTGGTTCCAATAATGCTATACAAAAGCCATCACCTTCAAGAGCAAGAACCAAAGTAGAAAAAGTAAATTCCTTCTACAGTTCACATTGTCAAGGTACCTATGGCCTGGAAAGCTTCGGCGAGACAAATGTACATCACGTATCCGGAAGTGATTTTGTGGGATGCTGGCCAGGAAGCGACTAAATGGCTAAAGAGGCCCGACTGCGTCCTTAAAGACAAAAAGTGGAATGAAATCCACTACCTTGCAAACCTGTACTTATACTGCGACACTGTAGGACAACACTAGTTTGAGAGCAATAAAAACTCAGGGGCAGCGTTAAATTTTAGTCGTAGATTAAGAAAACATTTGGCAGCAATCAGATGCAGGTCAACGCATTAGAAGGTCAACTGTTGAACAGAGCCCAACGCCATGGGGAGACGATTCAATCGTACACATGGAATGCTTAGGCACTATATCACACAGTGATATGGATGCCTACAAAATTTCATTCCTAATGAAGGTCTGCTATGAGGACGTTTATGAAGTGCTTCTTTTGCAGCATGTCACCACAACAAAGGACTTCGTCAAGTGGTGCAGCATACTGAGGCAATGGACCATAAAGAGAGTGCAGAAAGGCATTTCACGGCGTGTCATTCCATGGTGGTCGTTGAGGGCCATTAAAATCTTGAATAGTGGTTATGTAAGATAGTAAGAGAACATATTCGGAGGTTTATGAAGTCTGTCAATGCCAAAACTAGATGGCCAGAAGTAACAGTGTTCTGTGTCAAATGCAGCCACGAAAACGTTGAAATACTAATTGAAGAAGATGTTCGGTGAACATTACCATCGCTCTCCTATAGGCAGAACAACATTCAAAAACGCAGTCAGTAACCCTGAGCGTATACCGCAACCACAACCAAGGTACTCGAGGATAAAGGTACAGCTGACTCCCTCGTCAATTCCAGCACAGCGCAGAAAAACGTAAATTAGGAAAACAAAAGACAACACACTGGTATGATTCCATTTTGGGCGTCCTCAGCATGTCACTCTGTATTGTAAAGACAGAAGAACAGTGTCAGACGACTATTACGTCGCAGGAAGGCAAACAACAGGGCAGTTCTACGCACGCCATGCACCTGCAGATGGCTACAACCAACGTTTGGGATGAAGCCCATCGAAGTACCCTGGTCGAGATTGCTTTCTAACGTGCCATAGTCATTCACCATTGCCATACAGTGGTTCATGCTATCCTTACAACCGTTTAAACGAGGAGAGCTAAACTAGGCCACCGTGTATATGAGTGCCAACCATGACGTGCCAAACGGCTCTCGAACCGGTTGTGTGGCCTGTGTGTGGACTAAGGCTCTCGGTCTGCCTCGATTTGGCTCAGACCTTCACGGAAGTAGTTGGTACTATACGACATTTCATTTACCACTGCGGTGTGACATTTTTCGGTCAGTACAATTCTCTTCAGTTAGCAGTAACGTGGTGTTAGTGCTGTTTACCCTTCGTTAGTCGTTCAAGGTGCGAAGGAAGATCAAAGGAACAGTGGCTCCATTCATTGTTACAAGTCTTTAAAACTGATTGTGGATGACAGAAGGGAGGTACGAGTCTTCTCAATACCTATTATGCAATCGCAGTCCACGGGTACTGCAAATTTGCTATGAAATGACATTATAGTGTCAAGCAGAAAGAATCTGAAAATTATGCTGAGAATCAAAGAGAAAAAATTACAACGGTCGCTAGTGGGATTCATTGTTCTGTACATCAATAAGCACTTTCTGCTAAATTTGCAGGAATGAAGCGCGTGAAGAAATTAGTGATATCAATAGTAAAATATCACAAGTCACACGTATTATTCCACTGTCAGCTGCAACAGTTTTCGATGAAATTGGACGAAGAGTATGGAGACTCTGTAGTAAGTGAAGGAGCATGCCTGGCACGTTTTTCCAATTTAAAGCCCACTGTTGTTGAATTTATGAAGGAAAACGTAGTACAGGAACAAAAATTAGAACATCCAGAAAGAACTGCAAACCTTGCGTTTTAAGAGGACTTGACCGCACACTGCCCACAGTAAGACAAAGAAAAGTGAGAAACAACTAATTTTTAATTTGATGGGGATGCATTTTAAAAAGAAAACTGCATTGCGGAAGTGACCAAACCTGCCAAAAACCACCGTCCATTTCCCTGAGATCATTGGTGTCAAACAAAACGTGAAGTTTGATGAATTAATCGTGGTCTTGAGAGAATTACACGGACAGTTTTCTAAACATTTTGAGGACACTGCCAATCTTACATATATTTTCGAGCTGTTTTCGAGAGCGTTTCCTTTTCAGCTATAAGCACCCCTGCACATGGTTAGATGTACCTGATTTATCTGTAGTGGAATTCCCATTTTAAAGAAAAATTCTTTTAGGTTAAATTTTTCCAGGATGTCTCGAATGTTTTCCTCAGGAAGTCTCCATAACTAGGCCACAAAAGTGCTGCAGTGTATCTGTCAACACATGTGTATGACAGATCTTTTTTCTTTATGAAACTAAATAAATCACGAGGAGCTGGCAACGTGACTGCAAAAATCTGTGGAATTGTTTGCATTTTTTCACATGTCGACAGTTTGCACCAGGTAACAGTTACATTACGTCTTCAGCACACCAAAAAAAAAATTGAAAAATACTGAAAATTTGTTTGATTTGTGACCTACGTTGTTGATATGTGTGAAACATAAAACAGCACCACATGCAGTGCGACTGCATTGCTATTTAAATGCACTGCGTTTGCAGTTTCCCCCTCATACTCAGCCAGTGTGCCGTGGTGATGGGGAAAGTGTGTTAGCTAGGCTGAGTGCTATGACGCTCGTGCCAGGCTACAGATCGTGAGCTGAGTTCTCGGCTGTCCCTGGTCTATATAGCTTAGGCCCCTGCGGACTATAATCCCCACCATGGACGACAGATGCCAAAAGTCAGGAAAATGATGTCGAAGTCATTATCAACGACTAACCTTTCCATACACTAATGAGTTCTGGGTGTCGTTCTGTGAAATAGAATGATTATCACTGTCAGCTGAAGAAGACTACGTTTGAAGATCCAAAGGTTGTTCCCTAACAGTACGTGCGTCGAGCCAGAAAAACCAGTGCAAGAAAGTCAGCCCAATGCCATCGACGGAAGGTTACACTACGTTGCCATTACCGACTATCAGCTGCGGTAATCTATTGTACAACCGTCAGTAGTTCCCAGCTAGACTGAAAAAAACATCAGTGTGTATTGGTCATTCTGCGCTAATTTTCGAGTGCGTTCAAGTCCAGAGTGGAATCTTCGTCTTTCCACCAGTTGCTGTTTCATGATTCTGTCGAAATTTCAAGTGCACTAGAATGTTACTGCGATCATATTTATAATCTCATCTGTGTTTTGACGAAAGAAACCGATCAATGTGACAGCAAGGAGACTTACATATCACTCAAAACTCGTCACTGGTAACGTTTCTTTGAAAGAAAAAAAAAAAGGTGGTGGTAAGTCTGATGTAAATACATAGCTACTTACTTTAAAATTTGGGCGAAATCCTATACCACAGTGCATTTTAATATCGAATGATGTTGACTGAATATGGGCAACAGATTTTATTTCTTTATCTCAGTAATCTAAGAAATGGAATCAAATAACAGCACATAGCATGCCATCCTTTCTTTCTCATTGCTATAGAGTATGCGGGATTGTACTTTTTCACCACAAACATCTTTCAGTTTGTCGAAAATATTGGTAATCTGTTTATAACTTGATGGGCAACTGATTGGATTTTGCAGATTTAAATGTTTCAATATTTCTCAGATCATTGAGTTACAGAAATGAAATTCTTTGACCATTGTCATTCCACATCATTCATCATTAAAAACACACTATGTTATAGGATTCCATTAAAACTTCAACAGAAGGAGTGAATTATTTTCGCCAATTTTTTTGTTTTCTTTATCTTTCTTCAGACAGACGTTATCAGTGACGAGTTTTGAGTGATACGTAAGTTCCCTTGTTCCCATGTTGAAATCTGCTTCTTTCACGAAAGCACAGCAGAGTTTGTAAATATTTATGTTACTGACTTTCTAATGCGATTGAAATTGCGATAGAATCATAAAACAGAAATTGGTGAAGAAAAACAAGTCAATAGTTTATGAAAATGCCCACTCTCGGTATAAAACTAAACAGAAATTTCTTTCAGAATGAGATTTCCACTCTGCAGCAGAGTACGCACTGATATGAAACTTCCTGGAAGATTAGAACTGTGTGCTAGACCGAGACTCGAACTCGGGACCTTTGCCTTTCGCGGGCAAGTGCTCTACAATCTGAGCTATCCAAGGTCCCGAGTTCGAGTCTCGGTCTGACACACAGTTTTAATCCGCCATGAAGTTTCATATCAGCGCATACTCCGCTGCAGAGTGAAAACCTCATTCTGGAAACATCCTCCAGGCTGTGGCTAAGCTATGTCTCCGCAATATACTTTATTCCACGAGTGCTAGCTCTGCAAGGTTCGCAAAAGAGCTTCTGTGAAGTTTGGAAGGTAGGAGACGAGGTACTGGCAAAACTGAAGCTATGAAGAGAAGTCGCGAGTCGTGGTTGAATAGGCTCAGATGGTAGAGAGATTGCTACCGAAAGGCAAAGGTCCTGAGTTCGAGTATCGCTCTGGCACACAGTTTTAATCTGCCGGGAAGTTTCAGAAATTTCTTTACGTATATTGTTCCAAACTCGCAGCTATTCCCGTTTCCCTATCTATCGCTGTCTCTTTCATTGAAAACATCCGTAGTCAGTTCAATATCGCCATAAATATGGTAGTTTCGCATACTGATCATAGGGCGAAATACTCTCATTTTTGTACGCTATCATGAGCCAAAATATTGTTTCGTTCTGAATTTTTCGCTGGTCCGCGAGTTCGGGACAAAGAACTTTACATACGATCCATTTTCTCGAGATTGGTAATAGATAGCAATATCCTTGGAAGTTTAAAGAAAAATTCAATATATTAGCTACATTTCATAAGCGGTAACATATGACCTAACATGGACCAAACACAAATTCATAGTGTCCTGTATTTTTCACTGCAAACTCTTAGAAATTCTTGCAATAATTTACTAATCCAAAAATATCACAATAAACATGACCATGAACGAAACGAAATGCAGCTATTCACGAAACTGGCGAATGAAGCTATAAGATATGTGAGAATCATTTTTTTATCAAATAATTTCTGCATAATCGATTGAGAAAGATTGCAGTCCGGTCGGCTTGCGCGACTTGCATTTCACATTTAAGAAGTCAGCTAGCTTCCACTCCAGATCATAAGCCATGTCACTGGTTTATCATGCGAGGTAGCCTGCACCCCTAGCTGCTATACTCTGTTCTGTAACAATAAACTTGATGTAAACGAACACAAACGCGATGATTGGTCAGCAGCCGTAGCTCTCGTACACTTGTGTTGTTCCGCTCTTGGAAGTAGGTCCAACTTATGTACTAGATATCTTACTACAATGTCACTGTAAATGAAACTTTAAGACATTCTGGTATATTAACACCGATCAACTTTTTCTTAATCATACTTTAGCTATGTATTTTTTATTTTAAAAATCGTGTACAGTCACAGTCTCTGTAAACGCTACTTGTGCTCTGACTGTCTCGCTGCTCATATGTACCGCGAAAATGGGTAACAATGTTTCCTGCTTCGTATTGAAACACACACGCGCAACACCATTAATGACTAGAAACAAGTTATTCTTAATGTTTTTCACAACATTACAGAGTAAAATCAGCTTTGAAGTTTTTCGAGGAACAGTATGTAATAAATATCAGTAACTATACATAAATTACATTTGTGGCGTAATCGGTAGCGTCGTGGAATTGTTAATCGAGGGAGCTGATGGTTCAAAATGGTTCAAATGGCTCTGAGCACTATGGGACTTAATGTCTGAGGTCATCAGTCCCCTAGAACTTAGAACTGCTTAATCCTAACTAACCTAAGAACATCACACACATCTATGCACGAGGCAGGATTCGAACCTGCGACCGTAGCGGTCGTGCGGTTCCACACTGAAGCGCCTAGAACCGCTCGGGTACTGCGTCGGCGAGGGAGGGTGATGAACGGCAGTTCGTAACCCATTGTGATTTACAGTTTGTTTTTGTTCGGTTTGAATATCTAAACCACATAAATATGAAATTTATCAAATAACTCATTCTTAACTATCATTTTTCAAGAAAAATAGTGGATTGAGATTCTACTGCTGATCGCATCGTTATCTACGTAGCAGCACTGAAATGTATCGCATTCCTCAGAGTCCGATATGGAAGAAGTTCAGAGGCTACCAGCAACTGACTGTTATGCCTTCAGTGGCTTGGATATTCAACTTCATGGTGAAATCACAGCAGTGCACTTTTACGCTGCATATTGCTCATGTAGAAAAATTAACCTTCTTAAGGGGCTCCGGAACACCCTATACTTGCAATGTTAAAATAACGCTTATAAATTACATCTTTCCTCACAAAGTATTTGAGGTAGGAAGTTGAACTTCTTACAGATTATTTATTGGAATATGGGCTACAACTTAACACAGGGATTTTACAAAATTTTAGTTCAGTTATTAAAGATGATTTTTTTTCAATTGTAATGAAAATTCACAACATTTTTTTTGCAACTTTTTATTTATATATTCAAAAATATACAGTTTTTTGGAAAAAGGCTATGTTAAATTATGCAGAAGGTACTGTGTAACATTTACTGAAAGTTTGAAACAAATATGTTTGGAAGATCCTTAGAAAACATGTAATTAGTATGAGAAAATAAAAGTTTTGGGAATAGAGCGACAAAGATTGGATTAACTTTTTAGTGCATTCCCGGTCCATAGGATGGATTATCTTCATCCTCTGCAAACTCCTCCTCCAGCTTCCTCTTGTTCCTCCTCCTGTTTACTCTTGCTTGTATTTCTAGACTCTTTACAGCCCTGTCTGCAGCCCGAAGGCGTTCCTTGTCTAAAGCAAGCATTGCTCGTACCATGTTAGAACCTATCTTCATTCCCATATTCCTAAATACCTTGCACCTTACAATGTTGCCATTATTGAAAGTCGCAACAGCATCATACACACCAAAGTGAAGTGTTTCTATTCCAACAAATACAGTCTTGGGGATTCTCGACCATATAACACTATTTACACTTTCATTGGGGTTTTGAGTTTTTCCGTGAATACACTTTTTCAACAGTTCAGGTGCTGCTAAGTTTCTGAAAATAGGTTTTATCACCTCCATTATTGCATGAGGCAGACTAAAATGTACCTGATGAACACGGACGTTAATAATAACACCATTTGACAGCAGTTTAACAGCGCCACAGTGGGTCACGCCCATGTAGAACACATTTTAAAAAAAATTTAAAAATAGTTGTAGTCTTCGGAATTGAATAAATTATATATCTATTAAAAGGTAATAGTCTGTAGATTCAGAAAACGCAAAAAAGTAAAAATTGAACTTTTCATGATTTTGAGCCTTTCCGGAGCCCCTTAAAGTCAGGAATTTTCATCAGTCTCGTTTTTAATTGCATTACTGTGTTAGCTAAGATCAAGAGCATGTTATGTTTTCCAGCAGATCACTTAAGAAGCGTATCGCCTGAGTTTTACTATTATTTCCTTATGTTCAAAAATTAAAAGACATTCAAGGCTATATTGTTCTCTGCCTGTCTCTCTTTGTGTCTTTACTACAACTGTTCACATCACCGCAAGTTTGTTGGACCTGGTAGCTGGCCAGCGCTGTCCAAGTCAATGTGCCGGTAAAGCTGTTGCGCCGTATTAAGCCTAGTTCACACGACGACATTGGGTTGCGCCACTCGTTGCGTGGAATGATTTGCACGCAGATGGTTTCGTATTTGACTATAGACCCGGCGAAACCAGTGTACACTTCAGTTTCGACGTTTTGTGGGTTACTGAGTTGTGTCTGAAATGAAAGTTTTGGCAGCTGCACGTCTCACGGGATGGAGTTAAAGGTTGTTGCGTGGAATCGCTGCACGAGGAAAAAATAAGAAACTTGTTCTGATTCGTGACTGGATGAAGAAAAGTCGTCAACTCAGTTGCTCAGCATCCTTGCTGAAATAATTTGTAATGGAAGACCCAAGATGTTCCTTTAATTATCATAGAATGTCACCAGAACTATTAACGTTTTTCTAAATAGAGTTAATTATGCAATAACGAATATATTGTAATGCATGAAGCACTATCGCCAGAACTGAAATTACATATCACATTGCATGCATTGCAATCGAGAACACTCGGCATACTACAAGATGCAGTTTTAGTTGGTGATGACGCTTTTTTATTAACACCAATGATTATTAACAGTAATAATTATTAACATTAACAGCAGTAATTATTCAAGCAGATCGCATTAAGAAGAGAATGATTAGTAAACTACTCTCTTGAAGATAGATCTGTACAGTGGCAGTATTTCAAAATTCAAACATATATGAATGGGGATCACTGCTGCGACGTTGTAAATAGATGAATAAAGAATGTAGCTTCTTGATTTGTGTAGCCTTCCCTCCTGTCAACAATATTCCTTTAAAAAAAAAAAAAAAGTCGGCAAATTCGAACGATGGGAAACTAATAGTAAAGAGCATTTCTAAAGGTAGAATTACATTTGCTTGTATTTTTTTAAATTCAGTTGTGTCTGTGCTCCTAATTCAATAAATTTTGCCCTGCAACTCAGGTATCGTCAAACTATCTATGTTCTGATCGTACATGAAGGTCTCAGGAGCAGCAATATATTGCTTATTTTTGTAATTAGCATCACTAACATCCCACAAACACCTATGCAAAACTTAGACATCCAAAAAGCAAACATTATTTTCCGCTCCTCACTTCACATTTCAGTTTGTCTACACTCTACGAACACACATAACCTAAAAACTCATGCAACTAATGTCATCAAAGTTGGAACACGCCGAAACTGTTTAGTTTCACCGACGAGTTGCGCTAACGAGCGGCGCGCATGCGCAGTGGCCAGTTGCGCAGTTGCCTGGAACCTAGTGTCGTCGTGTAAACTAGGCTTTATCGCTGAGTCGATGTACGCGTAACGCACAGCATGAAACGTATCCTCATTATCGTGCTTCACTGTACTCGAGACAGGTTGGGTTCTGCTCCACGTGAAACGAAATCCAATCAGGGTCCAGCAGACGCGGAAGAATACATAGTGCAATGTTTACACGAGGTTTATTGTTGTGATGAACGGGGTATAGCTAACAGTCATGCGTGCCACCTAGCAAACTGGCAGAGAACCTTACTCCGTGTGAGATGGGTTTTACGCCATGGTGTAGCAGCTGACTGGCAATGTGTCGGTCACAGGTTTGGGTCACAAACTGGGCACTTATTTCTCATTTAACATTTGTGACATCTTAAAGGTTCTGGAACTTATTTATTTACTGAAAACTGGAGTTTAATAGAACTTCTGATGTGTGTATAAACAGGGATGCTCTAGATGAGTATAGCCGTGTTTTTACTTTCGTGTGTACTTAATGGTTCAAATGGCTCTGAGCACTATGGGACTTAACTTCTGAGGTCATCAGTCCCCTAGAACTTAGAACTACTTAAACCTAACTAACCTAAGGACATCACACAACAACCAGTCATCATGAGGCAGAGGAAATCCCTGACCCTGCCGGGAATCGAACCCGGGAACCTGGGCGCGGGAAGCGAGAACGCTAGCGCACGACCGTGACAGTATTCACCCAGCAATAGAACTTCATTGTTGTATTTACGTAAAACGTATTATAATTGCTGTGAACTGTTAATTGTCAGTTGGTACAATGAACACAAAACACCTTCGAATATTAATGAACACACTACTGACAAATCTGAGATCAAAATAATTTGTTTATTTAGAAAGTGCATTTTTACATATGTATTGTGTTGTTGATTCAGATAGTCGCAAAGCAATATTAACTGGATGCGATTCTGGGCTGTGGTCACGCCATAAAAGACAATCAGAGTTGCTTTAGCTCAGCAAGATTGTAAAAATAGGTTTCACCTTCTGAAGAGCCAAAATTATTGACTATCTGGCTGTTGCATGAAATCGTCAGGTATCAGACTTCGGTAAAAAAAAAAAAAAGTCCATTATAAAGAGACTTGAAACTTATGTTCTTAGGTTTTCTTTTACTCTCCCTTTCATTTTTATAGCTACAGCGTTCCCAAAAACAACTTCTCATTTCCAGCCGTCTTCAGAGGCTACCCCAGCATTTCCAGACACCTGTGGTAGTTTTCCCCTTGTAGTCCGTCCGGAAAGCCATAAAAGAACTAACACCGAACTCATAACAACGATTACTGTCAGATTGTAGCAAATCTTCGCGAGGGAGTCCTGTGATGCATCATTTTCTGCTGGATTCATTGTGCTGTGCGCATGCTGACAGACAAAACGGATGATAACCAAACGTGTTCCGCAGCAAGCTCTAGAATCTGAAAAAGGAGAACAAATTTACCTATCAAATACATCAGGTATTTGCATAACATTTATAACTATGGAATGTTGTGATAAATTTGTTTTAAATTTACATACCGATGCTGGATTGTTGTTCTGAAATAAAGTAAGAAAGTGA
Organism: Schistocerca serialis cubense; assembly: GCF_023864345.2. Taxonomy (NCBI): domain Eukaryota; kingdom Metazoa; phylum Arthropoda; class Insecta; order Orthoptera; family Acrididae; genus Schistocerca; species Schistocerca serialis. Next base: position 533,225,966 of record NC_064640.1, read on the forward strand.
AATGGGCTAGTATAATGAGCTAGTTGACACAAAGGCGGACTTGTTAGTAATATTGTAGCTTGAATCAAAAAATTCTACAAGTGTAATAACAATTATAAATGTTGCGTCAAGATAAGTGCAGTATAAAAAACTTTATTCTGAAATATTTTTGCGTATAATGTACAAGCAGTTGGATAATGCGATATTTTAAGACAGATCGCGAAGTAAAATTTTTTCACGGCACTGCAACCTTTATAACTGCTCCTTGGCACCAACAGCGTAAGTACAACAACTGCTGTAGAAAACAGTGATCAAATGGCAATACGGAGAAATGTATTTACGAACAGCATTAGGTCCGAAGTCAACTGAAAAGATTTAAAATAAAAGCATTCAAGGCCCATACTGTGAAGCAGTTGTCGGAATTTGCGCATGTCCCTTCTGCGATCAAGTTTTTAAAACGTATGAGAAACAAGCGTTACAGACTGCAATAATTTAATCAGAAAACTTAATTAATAAGTTCGAGATGGACAACGGGGAAAATCTACAAGAAAGGCTCAAAACAACTTAGTGGGAATACTTCATTACTTCATGAACTAGGAAGAACGGAAATTCAATTAGGAATGGAAAACAGAGCAGTTATTACGAATCTCAATCGAAGGAACAGCACCATCACAGCATGTTCGGAAGATTTTAAGAACAATGCTTTGCCTTTTCTTGTATCTTGATACAGTTTTTTGAAAAGTGTTTCTGAGATATGAATATCAGAGATCTATTGAAGCTATGCACTAAAATGTATGTTATGCTGTGATAAAACTTGTTGTTGAAGGTTACCATACTGCTGTCCGGGAAATATAACAACTTTTATAAATAATATTGACAATGACATTTTGATTCGTTAAGCAACTTGAATACCAACAGGAAAATGAAAAAAAAAGCACTTTCAAAAATTTACAAGCTATTTTCGTTTCATAAAAATATTAGAAAACTGGTAACTAATGAAACATGCAACTGAAAGCTATCTCACTAAAAGTACTATTATTATTATTATTGTTATTATTATAGTAATAGTAATAACCTACTAGTTTGCCACAACTATTCTTCCAAATTATACGAAAATTCTGTCGCATACGTTGCTGAATAGAACCACTTATGAAGACGCCTTGTTAGAGAACGACTCAATCACAGAAAAGGGGTTGGTTCTGAAACGGTAAACACGAATTTTTGCGGGAAATGGCGTAACAAACTGAGCCGTCAGAGTACGTCTCACAATCCAATTAAAGACTTAACTTACCCAACACTTCCTCCTACACTTGTGAACTGCACAAATGTCTCAAATTCGAGTCACAGTCCGTAGCACCGTATTAATATGTCACGATTATTCTTCCAATGTATGCCACAGCGTACACTGTATCCCCCCCCCCCCCCCTAGAAGTTCTGTTATACAGGTTAGACTGTCAGGCATTTGTTTCTTTCACCTGTCATAAACATCTGATGAATATCTCATGGAATGACATTTAGTACTGTCAGACAGTTCAGTGGCATCCTTAGTATAAACGTTTATTTATGGTGAGTGCACTATTTTTAGATCTCAGCTTTTCTACTGAAACAAGTTATGGTGGACCTCCGTAGCTGAGCCGTCAGTCTATTACCAACATAGATAGGATCATACGTAACATCTTCACACATATTCGATTAGCTCTATAAATTTTTGATTAATAACACTCAGTACGTTGCATTCGATAGCCAACATCGAACAGGAATAAAAGGAACATCGAGTGTGTCCTAAGGATGTGTAATAGAACCACTTACGTTGTCAGTGTACACAAATGATTTATCGAATTCGTTTAGTAACGCTATTGGTGTGTCCGCCCACCACGCTGATGTCAAAAGAGAGTATTGTCATTGCACGTTTTTAAGGGAATGTCGAAACACTTAGCCAAACTTTCTCTTATTTGGTGAATGTCAGCTCTCTATAAATGCAAGATAATGCATACAACAAATAGAAGGAACCCGCTAGTATCCAATCACAGAATTGTGCAAACGTCAAGAGTATTTCACAGCGTTTAAATATTTCGGCGTAACGGCAAGAAGCAGTGTGAAAGAGGACGAACGCGTGAAAGCAGTATTATGAAAAGCGAATGAATGGCTTAGATTTGATAAGCGGATTCTGGAAAAGTGTAGTGTATATCTAAAAGAAATCGCATACAGCAGAACCGGTGTTGATGGAGAACTGTGCGATGATTGTGGCGCCGCCATCCAATAACTCGCGTAGTGGTAATGAGAAGAGGGCAAGAGAGATTAGGGAACACACAGAGGAATAATCGGTCATTTTTGGTCAAATGTTTGAGCGAATTCAAGATTCTCTAGAAACTACACAAAGGATATTTGTCCGAATTTTTGTAGCCAAACGATGAGTAGGATGTGGACGAAAGAGGTATCAAATTCAGCAGAATGAGGTCTAGTTTCGCAGACAGAGATTTAATTTCTTGAAAGAAATAAGAGTAATTATAAAAATCCCCCCCCCCCCCTCCCATTGAACCATGGATCTTCCCGTTGGTGGGGAGGCTTACGTGTCTCAGTGATACAGATAACCGTACCGTAAATGCAACCACAACGAAGGGGTATCTATTGAGAGACCAGACAAACGTGTAGTTCCTGAAGAGGGGCAGCAGCCTTTTCAGTAGTTTCAGGAGCAACAGTCTGGATGATTGACTGATCTGGCCTTGTAACACCAACCAAAACGGACTTGCTGTGCTGGTACTGCGAACGACTGAAAGCAAGGAGAAACTAAAGCCGTAATTCTTCCCAAGGGCATGCAGCTTTACTATATGGTTAAATGATGATGGCGTCCTCTCGGGTAAAATATTCTGAAGCTAAAATAGTCCCCAATTCGGATATCCGGGCGAGGACTACTCAAGAGGACGTCGTTATCAGGAGAAAGAAAACTGGCGTTCTACGGATCAGAGAGTGGAATGTCAGATCCCTTAATCGGGCAGGTAGGTTAGAAAATTTAAAAATGGAAAAGGATAGGTTAAAGTTAGATATAGTGGGAATTAGTGAAGTTTGATGGCAGGAGGAACAAAACTTTTGGTCAGGTGAGTACAGGTTATAAATACAGAATCAAATAGGGATAATGCAGGAGTAGGTTTAATAATGAATAAAAAAATAAGCTACTACAAACAGCACAATGAACACATTATTTTGGCCAAGGTAGACACCAAGCCCACGCCTACTACAGTAGTACAAGTTTATATGCCAACTAGCTCTGCAGATGACGAAGAAATTGATGAAATGTATGATGAGATAAAAGAAATTATTCAGATAGGGAAGGGAGACGAAAATTTTATAGTGATGGGTGACTGGAATTCGATAGTAGGAAAAGGGAGAGAAGGAAACGTAGTAGGTGAATATGGATCGGGGGTAAGAAATGAAACAGGAAGCCGCCTGGTAGAATTTTGCGCAGAGCATAACTTAAACATAGCTAACCCTTGGTTCAGGATCATGAAAGAAGGTTGTAAACCTGGAAGAAGCCTTGAGATACTAGAAGGTATCAGACAGATTATATAATGGTAAGACAGAGATTTAGGAACCAGGTTTTAAATTGTAAGACATTTCCAGGGGCAGATGTGGACTCTGACCACAATCTATTGGTTATGAATTGTAGATTAAAACTGAAGAAACTGCCAGAAGGTGGGAATTTAAGGAGATGGGACCTGGATAAACTGCCTAAACCAGAGGTTGTACAGAGTTTCAGGGAGGGCGTAAGGGACCAATTGACAGAAATGGGGGAAAGAAATACATTAGAAGAAGAAGGGTAGCTTTAAGGGATGAGGTAGTGAAGGAAGCAGAGGATCAAGTAGGTAAAGGACGAGGGCTAGTAGAAATCCTTGGGTAACAGATGAAATATTGAATTCAATTGATGAAAGGAGAAAACACAAAAATGCAGTAAATGAAGCAGGCAAAAAGGAATGCAAACGTCTCAAAAATGAGATCGACAGGAAGTGCAGAATGGTTAGCAGGGATAGCTAGAGGACAAATGTAAGGATGTAGAGGCTTATCTTGCTAGGGGTAAGACAGATACTGCCTACAGGAAAATTAAAAAGACCTTTGGAGAAAAGAGAACCATTTGTATGAATGAATGGTGGGCTCCATGTGTTTCCCAAGTTGTGCAGCGACCGTAAACCATAAAATTACCAGACAAGCAGCAACCAGTCGAGTGTAGACAACATTTTTGCGACTGGTTGCTGCTTATTTGGTAATTTTACTTGTATGAATATCAAGAGCTCAGATGGAAACACAGTTCTAAGCAAAGAAGGGAAAACAGAAAGGTGGAAGGAGTATATAGAGCGTCTATACAAGGGCGATGTACTGGAGGACAATACTATGGAAATGGAAGAGGATGTAGATGAAGATGAAATGGAAAATATAATACTGCGTGAAGAGTTTGACAGAGCATTTAAAGACCTGAGTCGAAACAAGGCCCCGGGAGTAGACAACATTCCATTAGAACCACTGACAGCCTTGGGAGAGCCAGTCCTGACAAAACTCTACCATCTGGTGAGTAAGTTGTATGAGACAGGCGAAATACCCTCAGACTTCAAGAAGTATATAATAATTCCAATCCCAAAGAAAGCAGGTGTTGACAGATGTAAAAATTACCGAACTGTCAATTTAATAAGCCACGGCTGCAAAATACTAACACGAATTCTTTACAGACGAATGGAAAAACTGGTAGAAGCCCACCTTGGGGAAGATCAGTTTGGATTCCGTAGAAATGTTCGAACACGTGAGGCAATACTGACCCTACGACTTATCTGAGGAGATAGATTAAGGAAAGGCAAACCTACATTTCTAGCGTTTGTAGACTTAGAGAAAGCTTTTGACAATGTTGACTGGAATACTCTCTTTCAAATTCTGAAGGTGGCAGGGGTAAAATACAGGGGGCGAAAGGCTATTTACAATTTGTACAGAAACTGGATCATAGTTATAAGAGACGAGGGGCATGAAAGGGAAGCAGTGGTTGGGAAAGGAGTGAGACAGGGATGTAGCCTCTCCCGGATGTTATTCAATCTGTATATCGAGCAAGCAGTAAGGAAACAAAAAAAAAAAAAAAAAAAAAAAAATAGGAGTAGGTATTAAAATCCATGGAGCAGAAATAAAAAAATTTGATGTTCGCCGATGGCATTGTAATTATGTCGGAGACTGAAAATGACTTGGAGGAGCAGTTGAACCGAATGGACAGTGTCTTGAAAGGAGGATATATGATGAACATCAACAAAAGAAAAACGAGGATAATGGAATGTAGTCGAATTAAGTCGGGTGATGCGGAGGGAATTAGATTAGGAAATGAGACACTTAAAGTAGTAAAGGAGTTTTGCTATTTGGGGAGCAAAATAACTGATGATGGTAGAAGTAGAGAAGATATAAAATGTAGAGTGGCAATGGCAAGGAAAGCGTTTCTGAAGATGAGAAATTTGTTAACATCGAGTATAGATTTAAGTGTCAGGAAGTCGTTTCTGAATGTATGTGTGTGGAGTGTAGCCATGTATGGAAGTGAAACATGGACGATGAATAGTTTGGACAAGAAGAGAATAGAAGCTTTCGAAATGTGGTGCTACAGAAGAATGCTCAAGATTAGGTGGGTAGATCACATAACTAATGAGGAAGTACTGAGTAGAATTGGAGAGGAGAGGATTTTGTGGCATAACTTCACTAGAAGAAGGGATCGGTTGGTAGGACATGTTCTGAGGTATCAAGGGATCACCAATTTAGTACTGGAGGGCAGGGTGGAGGGTAAAAATCGTAGAGGGAGGCCAAGAGATGAATACACTAAGCAGGTTCAGAAGGCTGTAGGTTGCAGTAAGTACTAGGAGATGAAGAAGCTTGCATTAGATAGAGTAGCATGGAGAGCTGTATCAAACCAGTCTCAGGACTGAAGACCACAACAACAACAACAAAAAGAAAAAATTAATTTGTGTTTTAAGGGAAAACGCTTGTCTGAATTTTCATACCAAACTACGAATGGTAAATGGTCAAATGGAGTACCCAATTAACCACCATAATACCTAAAAACATTTTATTGCTTCAAAATTATCAGGGCAATAAAGAAAAATTTAACTACTGATTTGAGGGAAAACTGCACGATGGATTTTTGTCCCAAATTTTAAAGTCCAAACAAAGAGTGGAAAATGGACAAATGCGGTTTCGAACTGACCAGCGTAAACTCAAACATTTCACTAACTGCTGCTTCTAGCTATAAAATGAAGTTTCCAAAAATTTTTCTCTTGAAGACCCAGTTATTTTGAAAATATTGTTTTTTATGATCTCTGAACAAAGATTGAAAATACTCGTAAAAAGAAATAGAAAAAAAGATCATGTACAGCAAATGAAGTGTCAATGGAGAATTTAACTTAGACTTAGAGTTTTGAAGCGTACCAGAGGATACTTGCGTTGTGGATTATGTAGACCATGCACTCGGCTGTTATGTGGTCTCGACATATTTCTGTCATCTATGCCCGAAGGTCACACCGATATGCAAGAAGGACACTACGAGTAATCCACTAAATTACATGTCCTTATCATTAACGTCGATATGCAGCAGGATTCTGGAATATATATTGCGTTCGAATCCTGAAGACACACAGTCAGCAGGTATCTAGAAAACATCATTCTTGTGAAACACAACTATCTCTTTACTCACATGAAGTGTTGAACCGCTACCAAGGAGGGATTTCAAATTGATTCCCTACTTTTTAACTTTCAGAACGATTTTGACACCGTTCCCCACTAGCAGCTTGTAATCAGTATGACTACGAAGTCTTTCACGACTGAGTCCTAGCATAAAAAGTTCTCGGTTTACCTGCCGTGTCAAATTTGGATAAAATCCCAAGCTTTCGATGACTACCTCCGTTATCTAATAACTTGGTTATGTATTTTGCCAACCGATATCTAGGAGACCCAATAGCACTAACAATAGGTTTCAACGGGACCTCATCCTTATTGACCTTGGGTAGACCATATAACCTGGGTGGCCTTGGTGCTCTTGATCGTAGGTTCTTGACTAGTTCTTATGGGAGGCCAGAGTTCTTCAGTAGCTCCTCTGGTAGATAGTAGCTGGTAGATACCACGTACCGGATTCTTAAACGGGATCCCACAGCAGCAGAGCAGCAGGTAGATAATTGATAAAGAAAGAGCGCAGAGGGAGACTTCTTACATTCCTCGCAGTTCTCCGCCTGTTGCGATGGATGGCGCTGCAAGCAACGCTGGATAAAGTGCGCAAACAAAATCTATGGACATAGAGGCCGCCACCTCTGTACGCGCCGTTTTCACTGTGACGTCATTCAGCCAATGAGAAGCCGTCCACTGCTTAAAAAAGTGGAAGCCTCACCGGATTTTATCCAAACTTGACGCGGCAGGTAAACTGAGAACTTTTTATGCAGCTTGTAATCAAATTGCGAGCTTATGGAATACAGCCTCAGTTAAGAGAATGGATTCGTGATTTCCTGTCACAGACGTCACAGTTCATAGTAACTGACGGAAAGTCGTCGAATAAAACAGATGTGATATCTGGCGTTCCGCGTAGTGTTATAGGCTGTCTGCTATTCCTTACATATGTAAACGATTTAGAAGATAATCTGAGCAGCCGTCTTAGGTTGTTTGCGGATGATGCTGTCGTTTATCATCTAGTAAAGTCATCAGAAGATCAACACCAATGGTAAAGCGATTTAGAGAAGATATCTATATTGTGTTAATATTGGCAATAGACCATAAATAATAAAAAGCATGGGGTCATCTACATGAGTGCTAATGGGAATCCGCTAAGATTCGGCTGCATAATAACTCAATTAAATCTAAATGCCGTAAATTCAACTAAATATCTAGTAATTACAGTTACGAACAACTTAAATGGGAACGAACACCCTACAATGTTGTGAGGAAGGGGAAACAAAGGCTGCGATTTATTGGTAGAGCACTTAGAAGATGTGACACATACAGTGAAGAGACTACCTACACTACTCTCGTACATCTTCTTGGAGTACTGCTGCACGGTGTGGGGTCCTTACTAGATAGGCTTAATGGAGCACACTGAGAAAGTTGTAAGAAGAAGAGCACGTTTTATGTTATCGAGAAATAGGGGAGAGAGTTTCACTGACATGATACAGGATTTGGGGTGGACATCATGGAAACAAAGACGTTTCTCGTTGCGGCGTATATTCTCACGAAATTTCATTCAATAACTTTCTCCTCCGAATACAAAAATATTTTGTTGCCATCTACCTACATAGGGAGAAAGGATCATCATTAGACCACGGATTTTTAGGTCGTAAAAAAGTGTGTTTTAGGCACCTAAAATAGGATCTTTCAGTAGTTCATTTAGGCTGTATAAAACTTGAAATAGGCTCTAATAAAAATGATGCAGAGAAAATAAAAATAAATTAAAATACACAGTGTTCACAGTATGAACATCTTTTTAGTCATTAAAACAAGGAGAATGAATATTTACACCGTTACAGAGCACAGCAATCTACAACATTAATGTTGAACATAACTCCAAATTTTTTGAGTTCCTGCGAGATAAATATCTCCGTATAAAAGATGTGGCAATGGTTTAATTAATAAATTCGTTGTTTCACACATTCTGACCATAGTTGGCTTCACAATAAATAACCAAAATCTTTTCTAGGTTTTCTAGTGAAAAACTGTGGCGCTTGACAGTTAGAATCTATTTATACGCTGAAAAAGAACGTTCTACATCAACAGATGTGACAGGGGCGTACTTCATTTTCGGCACATGTTGGACAGGAATGCTGCAGTCAGGAGTGCTGGATTTTCCACTAAGTATGTCGGCAGCTGCACACAACTCCTTCAGGCCAGTGTTCTGCAAAACCGTTTGCATTTTTGCCCGTACTTTTTCCCCTACTTCACCTGGCGCTTCATTAATTTTCATTTTGACTTCTTCAAGCAAAGAAATATTGTCGTAGATAGGTCTCCCTGAGCCTTCCAATTGTGAAATTATTCTTGCCATAAATGTATAGTGGGCCCTAATGTAACATAAGTCCTGTTTTAAAGAAGAATCTTTGAGTAACGCCATTGCTCCTCCGGTATATTTTCAACCGCTTTCTGGACGGTTGAGAGATGCGTACTATAGTATTCTGCTGCTATCAGCCACGTGCCCCAGCGGGTGACAGCAGGCTCTGGCGGCATGTGGACATCTGGAAGCTGTTCTTTGAATGCCTGTATTCTTGATGGTGCCTTAACAAAAATTTTCTTCACCATAGATATTACTTTATTTACTTTAGGAAATTGTAGCCTTACTTGCTCTGCTATGCGGTTGATCCCATGCACTACACAAGTTACGTGCAGCATCAATGATTAGAATACTTTTAATAGTTGAAACGCTTCTATCATATATGCAGCAGCATCAGTGACGGCCAGAAGCACCTTATTCTCATCCACTCCGTTTGGGTATAGCACCTTAAGCCCATTGTTCACAAACTCTGCTATTGTTTGTTGGTTAGTTTTTGCAAGCTGTTTTGAGTAATCAAATGAGCCCTGGATGGAGCATCTGGATCTAGCTTCCCAATAATCAGGTTTGCAATGTAACGGCCAAGACTGTCTGTAGTTCATCCACAGAAATCCATATACAAGATTATCCAACATCTTCTCGGATTCTGTGCAACGCAGCATTGTAAGCTGAATCCACATAATTCTTACGTAAAGTTGCAGGAATAGACTGATGGCAGTACTTCTCAAGAAAACCTCTGAAAATAGGGTTTTCTAGTTTCCGAAAGGGGATGTTTGCTGCCAAAAGTGCATGACGCAAAGCACTGCAGAACTTGTTTTTTTCGGAGGATTCGCCAGAGTTATTGGTTAAAAGAATTTGCTTCAATTTTGACTTTCGTTCAACATTAGCTTTATGTGCGATTCCATCTCCCTTCTGAGTTAAGTGAGATTTCTTAACACTCGAAACCTAATACGAGAGAAAAGGGAAATGCAATTTAGAATCGCATATAAAGAGTATTTCGTATTACTAAAGGATAGCGATAAAAAAGAATCCTAAGTGATAGGAAAATAAGAAGTCTCAGAAAAACATCAACTAACCTCCTAGTTGCATGCTTGGCAGAAAACAATTTTCCCATTTGTTGTATAATGCGGAAAATCTTGCAGCCACTGCCTTATATAAGTAGACTTTGAACTAGCTCTTTTCGGCATGGCCTAGTATTCTCACACAGAAACTAGAATTTATTTTGCACTTAGAATGTCAGTAACACTTAACACGTCGGTCGCTACACAATGTACATTGTACTGATTTGTTTTCGCTGGGAAAAAGTGAAAGATGACTTGCTTTTTTTTTCTTTTACTGCGTTGCATGAAAGCGGGAGGGGAAGTACCGTACTCGTTGCTGGACATATGGCACCTGACAGGTGGCCGCCTCTTCTGTACAAGCGAATGGAATCTACCGGTGCTTCAGATGAAAACATCTCACTACTGGCAAATTATTTTTGGAACCGGAAAATTCACGTATAATACCTTTCACGAAACAGAGTAGTTTGATAGGACTGCCTCTAGGTAGCAGCGAGAAAATGCGCGAAGGGCAGTAATTTAGCTATAGAGGGCGTCTACGATTAACATTGTGATTTTTTAATCCGTGCTCAGCTTAAGGCCTATGAAACCGTTTCTTTGCAAAAATACACAGCTGGCCAGAATCGTACGAACGAAATATGTTCAAATATAACATTTAGTACTGTCACATTCGATTCTAATGTGTAACTCAAATCTTTGACCGGTACCCATTCGCTCACGAAAGTGCGTACTTGGATGGATGACCATTCAACCGTGCCGAGTGCTGTTGCTAGTAAGGCAGGCAAAGGAATTGTAAACAGTCTCTAACGATCTTCGCCTTCAACGAGACGTAAAGCCCTAAGTTTACTTCCTTCTAATCTTTGAAAACACAAGAACTCTATGTCAGATTAACGAAATAGGTACTTTTTAGGATTTTGGTGCCGAAATAGGAAAAATTAGGCGTCAACGTCGAAATACGCAATTTTAGGTCCTATAGAACTAACGGTATTCAGTTTAGTTAGTCACGTAACGCTTAACTACCAACTTATAAGCAAATTGGAGCTTAGGAAAGAAATAGGTTTTAACCTAAAGATTCGTGATCTATTTTTTACATATGAATAATAAAACACCTATAAAGAGTATTTGGTATTAACAGGGATAGCGATATACAAAAATAAAGAAAGATCAAAGTGTTAGGCAAATACGAAGCATGAGCGCATATCAACTAGCCTCCTTGCTGCACGCTGGGCAGAAAATATTTTTTCCATCTGTCGTATAGTGTGGAAAAACTTGGAGCCACTGTCTTATATGATGAAATAGACACTTTTTAGGATATTAAAGCCGAAATAGGCACTAACGTCGAAATAGGCTTCTTTAGGTCATGTAGAATTAACGCTATTAAGTGTAAATAGGCATGAAACGCATAAGAACAAATTTTTATGCAAATAGGAACTCAGGAACAAAATAGGTTTTTACCTAAAATCCGCGGTCTAATCATCATAATAAAATAAGGGAAATCAGAGGCCAAACAGAAATAAATAGGCGTTCGCTTTTTCCGCGCTCTGTTAGAGAGTGGAAAATAGAGAATTATTATGAAGGTGGTTCAATGAACCCTCCTCCAGACACTTAAGTGTGATTTGCAGAGTATCCATATAGACGCAGACGTAGTATCCATATATACACAGATGTAGATCTAGAGTAAGGTGTACAAAATTTTGAACAATGATTAGCCTCAAAAGTATTTCAATAGAGAACCCTTCAATGTAGTGGAAGTAGTATTGTGTCTCTTACAAATGCTGTTGACAGCAGTTGTCTTGCTCACTCAATTTTTGAAATTAAAAAAAAAAAATAATAGAAAAATAGAATTAAATTGTAACCCTAAATCAGAGAGCAGTTTCAACTGAAATGCGGTTCCCACTTAGTGCTCTTTGTACATCATTGACGTACCAGCATTCCAGCTGCGGCGGTACTTCGTTTCTAATTTTAAATATTTAAGTACTTTATTTTGCATAACAATGTCAATACCATTTCTACTCCATTGTTAGAGCTGAAATTTTCAAGCAACCAGGGAAAATATTTGCACGGTTGATATTGTTCACAATACTCAAGGCTACGGTGTGGCTACAGTGTATTTTTCCGATCTGTAGCAGTAGATGTAAAAAACCTTCAATAGTTTTAGATCCTGGAAAATGTTCCACTAGAGAACCATAAAAATACAAGAGAAAGGGAGATCTGTGGCGAAGGAATTAGTTTATATATTACTACTGCTGACGACAACACTGATCGTGTTCACTAACTTTTACCAACAGAAAAAGATTGTGTTGTTGTTGTGGTCTTCAGTCCAGAGACTGGTTGGATGCAGGTCTCCATGCTACTCTATCCTGTACAAGCTTCTTCATCTCCAAGTAACTACTGCAACCTACATCTCTTGGTCTCCGTCTACGACTTTTACCCTCCACGCTGTCCTCCAAAACTTAATTGGTGACCCCTTGATGCCTCAGAACATGTCCTACCACTGCTGACGACAACATTGTTCGTGTTCACTAACTTTTACCAATAGAAAAACATTGTGTTGTTGTTGTGGTCTTCAGTCCTGAGACTGGTTTGATGCAGGCCTCCATGCTACACTATCCTGTGCAAGCTTCTTCATCTCCAAGTAACTACTGCAACCTACATCTCTTGGTCTCCATGTACGACTTTTACCCTCCACGCTGTACTCCAAAACTAAATTGGTGATCCCTTGATGCCTCAGAACATGTCCTACCAACTGATCCCTTCTTCTAGCCAAGTTGTGCCAGAAATTCCTCTTCTCCCCAATTCTACTCAGTACCTCCTCATTAGTTATATGATCTACCCACCTAATCTTGAGCATTCTTCTGTAGCACCACATTTCGAAAGCTTCTATTCTCTTCTTGTCTAAACTATCGTCCATGTTCCACTTGCATACATGGCTACACTCCATACAAATACTTTCAGAGAAGACTTCCTGGCACTTAAATCTATACTCGATGTTAACAAATTTCTCTTCTTCAGAAACGCTTTTCTTGCCATCGCCAGTCAACATTTTATATCCTCTCTACTTTGGCAATCAACAGTTATTTTACTTCCCAAATAGCAAAACACATCTACTACTTTACGTGTCTCATTTCCTAATCTAAATCCGTCTGCATCACCTGATTTAATTCGACTATATTCCATTATCTTAGTTTTGCTTTTGTTGATGACCATCTTATATCCCTTTTTCAAGACACTGTCCTTTCTGTCCAACTGCTCTTCCAGGTGTTTCGCTGTCTCCGACAAAATTACAATGTCATCGGCAAACTTCTCCATGGATTTTAATTCCTACTCCAAATTTGTCTTTTGTTGCCTTTACTGCTTGCTCAATATACAGTTTGAATAACATTGGGGATAGGCTACAACCCTGTCTCACTCCCTTCCCAACCACTGCTTCCCTTTCACACCCCTCGTCTCTTATAACTGTCATCTGGTTTCTGTATAAATTGTAAACAGCCTTTCGCTCCCTGTGTTTTACCCCTGTCACCTCCAGAGCCTTTCGCTCCCTGTGTTTCACCCCTGTCACCTCCAGAATTTGTAAGCGAGTATTCCAGACAACACTGTCAGAAGCTTTCTCTAAGTCTACAAATGCTAGAAACATAGGTTTGTCTTTACTGAATATATATTCTAAGATAATTCGTAGTGTCAGTATTGCCTCACGTGTTAGTACATTTCTACAGAATCCAAACTGATCTTCCCCGAGGTCGGCTTCTACCACTTTTTCCATTAGTCTGTAAAGAATTCGTGTTAGTATTTTGCAGCCGTGACTTATTAAACTGACAGTTCAGTAATTTTCACACCTGTCCACACCTGCTTTCTTTGGGATGGAAATTATTATGTTCTTCTTTAAGTCTGTGGGTATTTCAGCTGTCTCATACATCTTGTTCACTAGATGGTAAAGTTTTGTCAGCTCTGACTTTCCCAAGGCTATAAGTACAGGGCTATTACAAATGATTGAAGCGATTTCATAAATTCACTGTAGCTCCATTGATTGACATATGGTCACGACACACTACAGATACGTAGAAAAACTCATAAAGTTTTTTTCGGCTGAAGCCGCACTTCAGGTTTCTGTCGCCAGAGCGCTCGAGAGCGCAGTGAGACAAAATGGCGACAGGAGCCGAGAAAGCGTATGTCGTGCTTGAAATGCACTCACATCAGTCAGTCATAACAGTGCAACGACACTTCAGGACGAAGTTCAACAAAGATCCACCAACTACCAACTCCATTCGGTGATGGTATGCGCAGTTTAAAGCTTCTGGATGCCTCTGTAAGGGGAAATCAACGGGTCGGCCTGCAGTGAGCGAAGAAACGGTTGAACGCGTGCGGGCAAGTTTCACGCGTAGCCCGCTGAAGTCGACGAATAAAGCAAGCAGGGAGCTAAACGTACCACAGCCGACGGTTTGGAAAATCTTACGGAAAAGGCTAAAGCAGAAGCCTTACCGTTTACAATTGCTACAAGCCCTGACACCCGATGACAAAGTCAAACGCTTTGAATTTTCGGCGCGGTTGCAACAGCTCATGGAAGAGGATGCGTTCAGTGCGAAACTTGTTTTCAGTGATGAAGCAACATTTTTTTCTTAATGGTGAAGTGAACAGACACAATGTACGAATCTGGGCGGTAGAGAATCCTCACGCATTCGTGCAGCAAATTTGCAATTCACAAAAAGTTAACGTGTTTTGTGCAATCTCACGGTTTAAAGTTTACGGCCACTTTTTCTTCTGCGAAAAAAACGTTACGGGACACGTGTATCTGGACATGCTGGAAAATTTGACTCATACCACACCTGGAGAACGACAGCGCCGACTTCATCTTTAAACAGGATGGTGCTCCACCGCACTTCCATCATGATGTTCGGCATTTCTTAAACAGGAGATTGGAAAACCGATGGATCGGTCGTGGTGGAGATCATGATCAGCAATTCATGTCATGGCCTCCACGCTCTCCTGACCTAACCCCATGCGATTTCTTTCTGTGGGGTTATGTGAAAGATTCAGTGTTTAAACCTCCTCTACCAAGAAACGTGCCAGAACTGCGAGCTCGCATCAACGATGCTTTTCGAACTCACTGATGGGGACATGCTGCGCCGAGTGTGGGAGGAACTTGATTATCGGCTTGATGTCTGCCGAATCACTAAAGGGGCACATATCGAACATTTGTGAATGCCTAAGAAAACTTTTTGATTTTTTGTATGTGGGTGCAAAGCATTGTGAAAATATCTCAAATAATAAAGTTATTGTAGAGCTGTGAAATCGCTTCAATCATTTGTAATAACCCTGTAGTTCTAATGGAATGTTGTCTACTCACGGATCCTTGTTTCAACTTAGGTCTTTCACTGCTCTGTGAAAATTTTCACGCAGTATTATATCTCCCATTTCATCTTCATTTACGTCCTCTTCCATTTCCATAATACTGCCCTCAAGTACATCGCCCATGTATAGACCCTTTATGTAGTCCTTCCACCTTTCTGCTTTCCCTTCTTTGCTCAGAACTGGTTTTCCATCTAAACTCTTGATATTCACACAAGCGGTTCTCTTCCTCCAAAAGTCTCTTAATTTTCCTGTAGGCAGTATCTATCTTACCCCTAGTGAGATAAGTCCCTACATTCTTACATTTGTCCTCTAGCCATCCCTGCTGAGCCATTTTGCACTTCCTGTCGATCTCATTTTTAAAACGTTTGTACTCCTTTTTGTCTGGTTCATTTAGTTCATTTTTATATTTTATCCTTTCATCAATAAAATGCAATATCTCTTCTGTTACCCAAGTATTTCTACAAGCCCTCGCCTTTTTACCTTTTCGATCCTCTGATGCCTTCACTATTTCATCTTTCAGAGCTACCCATTCTCCTTCTACTGTATTTCTTTCCCCCGTTATTGTCAATCGTTCCCTAATGCTCTCTCTGAAACTCTCTACATCCTCTGGTTTAGTCCGTTTATCCAGGTCCCATTTCCTTAAATTCCTACCTTTTTGGAAGTTTTTTCAGTGTTAATCTACAGTTCATTACCAATGTGGTCAATGTCCAAATCTGGCCTGGAAATGTCTTGCAATTTAAAACCTGGTTCCTAAATCTTTGTCTTAGCACTATATAATATATCTGAAACCTTCCACCAGTGCCTCCAGTCCGCTTCCACGTATACAGCCTTCTTTCATGATTCTTAAACCAAGCGTTAGGTTATTTTCTGTAAAAAATTCTACCAGGCAGCTTCTTCTTTAATTCCTTACACCCATTCCATATTCACCAACTCCTTTCCCTCCTCTTCCTTTTCCGACTATCGAATTCCAGTCACCCATGACTGTAAAATTTTCGTCTCCCTTCCCTATCTGAATAATTTCTTTTATCTTATCATACATTTCTTCAATCCCTTCGTCATCTGCGGAGCTAGTTGGCATATAGACCTGTACTACAGTGGTAGGCGTCGGCTTCGTGTGTATCTTGGCTACAATAATGCGTTCACTATGCTGTTCGCAGTAGCATACCCGCGCTCCAATTTTTTATTCATTATTAAACCTACTCCTGCATTACCTCTATTTGATTTTTTATTTATAATCTTGTATTCACCTGACCAGAAGTCTTGTTCCTCCTGCCATCGAACTTCACTAATTCCCACTATATCTAACTTTGATCTATCCTTTTCCCTTTTTAAATTTTCTGACCTACCTGCCCTTCTACGTTATCTGACATTCCACGCTACGATCCGTAGAATGAGGGTTTTCTTTCTCCTGATAACTACGTCCTCCTGTGTAGTCTCCGCCCAGAGATCTGAATGGGAACTATTTTATGTGCGGAATATTTTACCCAAGAGGACGCCATCATGATTTAACCATACAGTAAAGCTGTATGCCCTCGGGAAAAATTATGGCTTTAGTTTCCCTTGCTTTCAGCCGTTCGCAGTAACAGCACAGGAAGGCCGTTTTGGTCGATGTTGCAAGGCCAGATCAGTCAATCATCCTAACTGTTGCCCCTGCAACTACTGAAAAGGCTGCTGCTTCAGGAACCACAAGTTTGTCTGGACTCTCAACAGGTACCTCTCCTTTGTGGTTGCACCTACGGTACGCCTATCTGTATCGCTGAGGCACGCAAGCCTCCCCACCAACGGCAAGGTCCATAAAATTGAACAAAATTGGAAGCATCGATCATATAGAATTTAGAGTCAGTAGTTTAATTTCATTCAGTGGCTCCTTACGTCACAAACGTTGAACATTGCACGTGCTATGGTTAATGATTTGCGTTGCACTGGTAACTTTATAGGCAAAACATTTTACCACTTCACTGTACATAGCGGTAGATCTCAACTGGTAAAATACATCACGTCTTGACTGTCTGTAACAATTGTATCTCAAGGCCATCCAACAGCGGACTACACAGTTTACATAACCCCCAAGACAAAAATCCTCTAGTATTTTTAGAATTCTAAGTTCCTCTCACTTTCTGTGTATGATTTCAAGAATCATTCATTGTGTGGCAAACGTTTCTCTAATCAATTTTGTTTTATGCTTCTAAACAAAATATTTCACAGAACATTTGACGGTTTTTCTTTAAGTTCTTTTCCACTCAGTCAATATGCGAATGGCATACAACATAAAATCACTAAAGTAGTATAGCAGCAGGAGTTCTGGGACAGAGTAGGTCGCCAATAACGTCATCGGGTTTCCCAACCCCTCCACATCTATGACAAAGGCAAATGTCCCTGTGTAATACGGAGTTGGTGGGAAATTCGGGTTTTGGTGGGGCCTTTCCCCCAGTGGTATGACATCACTATGGAAGTAGGCTTGTTGTCCTCAGCATAAACAGGCTTAAAATAAAAAATCCGAGATGGTGCATTGTAATGCTGGCTGACGTGAAATACTTTGACAGGTTCTATGAGGACAGGATCCAATATGGCAATACAATATGGCTGAATTGGAGTACTGGAACATACTCTGTGACATCAGAATCCAAAATGACGATTCATTATGGCTGACCTAGAATACTGCCACTGGCCATATGATATCAGAATCCAAGACCTAGAATACTAGGATTATGATGTCAGATTACCACCTGAGACAAAGGATGTTTCTTCCCTCTGCTATTCCAGGCCTGCCCCTTAGACAAAGATTAGCAATCTGCTGAACTACTTGAAATGCATATGAAGATCGGATCTGTTCTTTCGGACATGTCCAAAAGAACGGATACCATTGGTGATCTTGCAGCTCTCGATGAATGAAATTACTATGAAATCCAGACCTTTAGCTGCTTACAAGTGTTGATAAATATCAACGGAGACAGTTGGAAATGTGTGCCTGGCTGGAACTCGAACCCGGGATCTCCTGTTTATATGGCAGACACTCTATCCGTCTGAGACACCGAGGACACAGAGGATAGTGCCAGTGCAGCACGCTCCGTGTGAGACCCACATTCCCAACGTACTGTCAACACACTACATTTGTAGTGCCCCTGTCCACTATACACATTATTCGCAGCAGTCTATCTACCAGTTACTATAAGAGTTCGAGCAATGCCAATGCTTCCATTCAGGGCATACATTTTCAACTCACCCTGTTGATATTTATCAATGCCTGTAGGCAGCTAAAGGTCTGGATTTCGCTGTAATTTCATGCTTAACATGTTTCCCAAAGTTACTATTCACTCAGAGGCATAGGATTTCTTACTAAATTTCTGCATACTTTTTCCCCTTACTGTAAATTTTGATCTTTCCACTTTATATCTTGAACACCACACCTGGAGTAAAAGGCCATCATTCAGAGGTGTATGATTACTTATATAATTCCTGCATACTGCTTCTCCTGAGTCCAATTCCTTCGACTCGCCCCCATGATGTGGCGCCACAATCCACCAGTGGCAGCTCCATGCATAATGTTAATTCAGTTCCTTTAGTCAAGGAGGGGGACAGAGGTTCTGATCTGCTATCAGTAGTATGATGTTTGTGATTGTCCTACAGCTGCAGCCCATTGTTCTTAGTTTAAGTCCACATGTGCTGTGTCTAAAACTGTTACTGAAAATATGGCAGTGAAAACTGCATCTTTATTTAAACCAACACAGATGAGATTCCTCATTTTCGGTGGAAAAGTTCTTGATTGCCAGATCCTTTGAGAAGTCTACAGTAGCATGCTAAAATAATATGTGACCTGCACATATGTCCTGCTTTCAAATAAAAAAAATTAGGTGCTGCACATTCATCCTCCTGGCTGTGGAGACTTGTGCAGTGGCTCAAAGATGGACAAAAAAATAAGCTTCATGTATTATGCCTGTAAAATTCACCACAAAAAAATTATATGGAATGGATGGTGGCTGTTTCACCAGTATTAACATAGGCAGCCACCACAGTGGCATTTTTATGAACATAGCAGTGAGATATTTCAGGATGAAAAACCTCAACTGTGGTCACAGACTGCAGCGCTAACTAACAGCAATTGCCAGCTACACAGCAGAGACCTGTCTACTGACTGAATGTCAAAGATGTCCAGTGACAGACAACAGAACCCTTCCCACTTGCAACCATTTCCAGCTATATGGCACTCTCCACTCACCATTCACACAGGGCCTTGGCACCCACAAGCTGCCTTAATCTGGTGGAAGGCGTGTGAATGCTATTCCTTCAGACTGCAGGCAGAAGTCTAATGGCAAATCATGTGGCTATATCACGTATCAGTAGCACAGTAGAGGCCTGCTCAATGTGGGGGCAGAGACTAATGGCAACATGCACCAAGGACAAAAGCACAGTATAGTCAAGTGCTAGTGCATCCCACTGCAGCCAGCTGGCTGCTGATAGCTTAAGAAGCATAACCATCTGCACATCCAGCCTGCTTTCCTCACAGGTCTCCCAGCGCACAGCTGTGTTATTGTGTCTTACTTTCGACACATAACACGCGACATCTCTAGGGGATTTGTAAATAGACACAGCCAACATATGTAATGCATAGCAATGATTTTTCATGTCAATTTTACGATGACACAACGAATATTGTACCGAACTCAATTAAATGTCCACCGAAAGAAACGTAAAAACGTACTATAGGTGTCGTCTAATGTTTTTAGAACGATTATTGTACCGACAACACTGAATTTTGCGTTGCAAATAGCGAATGTAGTACGAAGACAATGAAACTAGTACCTACAAAAGTTTAATGTCACTCTCCAATTGTAGTCTTCAGCTTTTAAGATGAATGTTGAAGAAACAACACTGATCTTTGCGTTGAAAATGACGAATAAAATACCTAAATCCATGTAATTGGTACCCAACTTTAAGGACCGCATGCTGTTTGCTAGGAATTCTTCAATTGAATCATAAATCCAAAACGATATTCCGATTTTGCTCATGTGGTGACATCTCAAAATTGTATTTAACACTAACCAGAAGACATGAACACTAAATTAATATTCCAATACATGTCAACAACATAAGTGAAGAATAGTATAAAGGTATGTCCACCATAGATTGCCTCTTACCATAGTGATCCATATTGCAGGATACAAGTTTCACAGATTCAGGACACTGAATGCTGTAAGTTACTTGATAGAGAACACCTAATGTACAGAGGCACTGAATATTCTTCAATTTCTTCATTTGTAAGTGCAATAGGAGAAGAGATGACTATCATTGATATAAGAGGTACTCTGAATTTCATTGTTTGAAGACTTTCAGGGTGTACATAGGCACCTTTCTAAGGTTTGAGGCGTAGCAGAAGCAGCATGAAAGTCTTTGACACCACACACATTACTTCTCATTAAACACCACAAACTGCACACCTCATACTACACCACACCATAACACACACCACACACAAATACCATAACACACCACAAACCACACCACACATGATACTACACCACATCACACACAGTACACACACAACTCACCATTCACCAAACACCACAGCCCACCACAGACAGCACACCACAGGCCACATCACATACCACATGACACACCACAGGTGGGAAACCATACACACTGACACACCACTACACCCCCACCACCACAGACACAGACACACACACACACACACACACACACACACACACACACACACACACACACCAGAAACCACACATCATACACCCAACACACCTAATACAGCACACAAAACACCCACCCCACGCACTACAAGACTGCATGATTCTGTGGTCTGAGACAGTGCGAGATTTATGATGACAGTTCCTTCTGTACCACTAACACCTTGTAAGTATGTGTGGTTCACATATTCCTACTTTAATTCCACTCTGTTCAGTATACACAATTCCAGTCATATATGATTGTGATTCCTCATATCACATGGTTTAAGGCATCATCAGATGGTTATTTACATAGCACCATCCATCTACCAGAAGAGCTGATGTCATCTTACATATTAATGTATATGTAAGAGTCCTTAAACTATGAATATACACTTTCTTGATACTAAAATAATAAGAAAGTAAGTGCAGGTCGCAGACGAACAAAAATGCGAGACAGGCTACATTTTAATTCTTTGGGATTTTGCCTATTGTATGCCATGGTTTGGTACATGGTAACAGGCAGCCCATGATCATAGTCCCTTCCATAGACATTTCGAAGACCTGTCCTAAATTTTGTCACATGTACTGAATGAATGGCATGGAAGGTACATATGGAGTGCATTTCATGAGAAAGACTTTTTTTATAGATGCTGTATGTCAGAACAGCGATGTATCAATTACGGCAATGGATGCACCTAACATTAAACTCTATGAATCTATAACAGTTGTTAGTCCTAAAGCATCAAGTGTACTGCCATCTTAACAGCACATAATTGTAAAAGCCATAAATGTGCTAAGTCTCTTTGCTGAAGCAACAACTGAACTATAAAGTCTCTTTGATATTGCACATTTAAGAACTACTAAGACTCTCTCTCCAACAGCTGAATTGTTAAGTCTCATTGTATGTGTGTATGATGTGGTTAAAGATATTAAAACTTGTAAACAAACATTGTCTATTAATATATATTATGATACAATGGTTATGCAGGGTGTTCCGTTTATCTGATGCCTATGGGGAGCAGTAGATGTCGGGCAGCGAGGGCTCCATTGATAGCAGTAAGATGCTGTGTCGCCCATCTACTGCTGTGGTATGACATGATTACATTAAAAATATAAGCAAATAAATTTTGTACTCACGCATCTCATGCAAGGAGATGCTGGAACTGTCAGCCATTATTTTCCATGTATTTATGAATATCTACTCAAGGAATTATTAATCATACAATCTAATACTCTTTGAGATATTGAATTAATTGATTCACAGATATTATCCTTGAGTTCCTTTATCGTCTGAAGATTTGTTGTGGACACTTTGTCATTCAGTGCACCCCACAAATAAAAACAGCATGGAGTTAAATCAGGACTGCTAGTGGGGCAGATATTGTTACAAATCATTCTGTCATCGAACACGTCATGAATTGTGTGAAAAGAAACATTGGCTGTGTGAACGCTTGTGAATCCTGTTGAAAAATGCAAAGATTCGTTCTTTTTCACTCAGTTCTTTAAAAAACAGCCTCAAAATGTTTTTCACAAATCTTTCACTTGTAACTGTGCGATTACAAAACTGGGCCTGTTACTCCATCGCCACTAACTGTGCACCACACCAATATTTTCTCATCATGAATGGGTTCCTCATGAAGCACTACACGTCTACCTGCACTCCAATTTCGACGGTTTTGGGAATTACAAAAATATATTTGTGTAAATGGAACCAAGCCTCGTCTGGAAACAGAATAATGTAAGGATTTGTTTCACCATCATGCACTTATTTTAAAACCCATTCGCAAAACTTAACCCTGTGTGCCGGATCACCAGGCCCAGGTTCTTCTGCTACTGATATTTTATAGAGCCTTAGCCTAAGCAGCTTAGCATCTCTTTGTACAGAGGTGCATGATATTTGTGTTTTCTGCAAAATACGTTTAAGAGACATTTTAGAGGAATATTCCAGGTGGTATGCAAATGCCATCGACCCGAACTTCTATGAGCACTGTACGTCATTGTTAACGCTTCTTGTCTTGAATACTTCCTATTTCACGAAATTTATTCACTAATTTGTGAACTGCATCATGACTCAGAACTCCAACACCTGGAAACTACTGTTCAAACAATCTCTGTATGCACATATGATCGTAAATAAACTTTCATTATCGAATTGAATAATTCGCTCTTGGCATTGTTGTGCTCGATTGACACTGGCTAGCAAGGTGCATATCTTATTACATTGATTTTTTGTTTATTTAATTATTTAATATAAATAATTTTGATGATTTTTGCCTTAGTATACTTTATAGAGTTGATTTCTTAAAGTATAGTATATTGGTAATGCAAATGTTTTATGAAATACTATTTTAAATTTTTTAAAGAAGTTTTTATTTATTGTACGTTTTGTAACAGGGTTTATCAAAATTTTAGTATTTGTATCACTTGTCTCGATTTGGGTTGATTTATAAATTAATTTATAGTTAATGTATCATAATTATTATTAAATTATGTACAGAAATGAGATGTTAATCTTTTCCTAACATATATAGCTTCTTAAGAAAAAATTTAATTTTTTAAAGTTAGTTTAATTTTTTAAGTATATATTCTAACTTATTTACTCTTCAAGGGATAAGCTTTAAAGTTATTAACCTATAATTTGGCTTTTAAAATATAATAGTAAGCTTTAAACTAGCTATCCTTAAGACTGCATTTTAGTTCATTATTTTATATTTGGATTTTATAGCTATTTTAGGGTTTTTATTAAGATTATTTATTTGATTTGTTAATCTTTGTAATAATGATAGAATTAGTAGATTTATTTGTATGAAAGTTTTACCTTGTAAATTTATTATAAGGAACTAGGCAAAATTGATTTCTGCCTGTTTAACAAAAACATGTCCTCTTGAAAATATTTTGAGGTCTGGCCTGCCTACTGAGCGAATTTTTAAAGAGCCTCGGTATTTTGACTGTGCAAAGGTAGCATAATCATTTATCTCTTACTTAGTGGCTGGAATGAATGACTTCAGGAGAAATCAACTGTCTCTTAATAAATTTTTTAACTTAACTTTTGACTCAAAAGGCTTAAATTCTTCTTTAGGTCAAGAACAACCTATAGAGCTTAACATTTTACTTTTATATTGTTTTTTTGTTTGTCTTTCTATATTTAATGATAATGTTTTGTTGGGATGACATGCAGAATAGATAAACTCTTCATTATTATATCACTGATTTATCTTGGTTATTTTGATCCATAATTTATGATCATAAGATTAAGTTATCTTAGGGATAACAGCATAATTATTTTTGAGAGCTAATATCGACAAAGCAGATTGTGACCTTGATGTTGGATTAAGAAAAATTTTTGATGCAGGAGCGCAGTGATTAGACCGGTTTGACCTTTAAATTCTTGCATGATCTGAGTTTAGACTGGCGTGAGCCAGGTCGATTTCTATCCTAAGACTATTAACCCATTATGTACGAAAGGACCATATGGTTAAAATATTTTTATTATATTGATTAATGTTAATTAATTTACTATATCGACAGATTAATGTGTTGAATTTAGTATTCATTTATGTACATTTTATTCTACAAAAAGTATTGATACTATATGATTTATTTATGTTTATTTTAAATTTTCTTTTGTTAGTTATTAGTGTTGCTTTTTTAACATTGTTGGAGCGAAATGTTTTAGGTTATATTCAGATTCGTAAGGGCCCAAATAAAGTAGGATTTGTAGGGATTCCACAGTCTTTTAGAGATGCTATTAGGAGTAGCCTGTTCCTATTATATCTAATTATTTACTTTATTATTTTTCTCCTGTATTGAATTTAATAATTTCTTTGGCTGTTTGAGTAATTTTTCCCTACTTAAGTTATATATGTTCTTCCTCTTATGGTTTTTTGTTTTTTTTTATGCTGCACTAGATTAGGTGTTTATACTGTTATAATTGCTGGTTAATCTTCTAATTCAAATTATTCTTTGTTAGGCTCTCTTCGTTCTGTTGCTCAAACAATTTCCTATGAAGTTTGATTGGCTTTGATTTTATTATCTTTAATTATTTTGATTGATTGTTTTAACATGTTTGATTTTGTAAGCTATCAGCTTTATTGTTGATTTATTAATATTTCTTTCCCTTTAGCTTTAGCTTGTTTTGCTTCTTGTTTGTCTGAAACTAATTGGACCACTTTTGATTTTGCTGAAGATGAATCTCAATTAGTTTTAGACTCTAATATTGAATATGGTGCAGGTGGTTTTACTTTAATTTTTTGCTGAATATACTAAAACTGTTTTTATGAGAATATTGGTAGCTATGATTTTTTTAGGTGTTGATTTTTATTCTTTTACATTTTTTTATTAAGCTTACAAATTACATCTTTTGGGTTTATTTGAGTTCGAGTTACTTTACCACAAATTCGTTATGATAAGTAGATATACTTGGCTTGAAAGGACTGCTTACCTTTATCTTTGACTTTTTTATTTTCTTTGTTGATTTAAAGATTTTATTTATTTCATTCAATTAATCAAATTTTTTGAGAGAAGTTAATAGAAGAACTAAACTTCTTTTCAAAACGTATGCTTTTCCTAAGCTAATTAACTTATTTATTTTATTCCTTAATAGGCTTATGTCATGCATTTGCAACATGGACATTAATTAAGAAGTATGTAAAGTTGATAATTGTTAAAATCTGTCCTGTTATAATATATGGTTCTTCAACTGGTCGTTTACCAGTTCATTTTAATAAACATACGACAACTACTATAATTCAGAATAAGTTCTGATTAATAGGGTAATATTGAATACCTCTGAATTGTGTTTTGTTATAGAATGGTAAAATTATTGGGATTCTAATTGATACAAATAAAGTAATAACACCTCCTAATTTATTAGGAATTGATCGTGGAATTGTATATCCAAATAGGAAGTATCATTCTGGCTGTATGTGAACTGGAGTTACTAATGGATTGACAGGTACAGAATTATCTGGGTCTCCTAGAAGGTAAGGAGTAATTAGGGATAATATAATTAATAATGATGTTATTAATACAAGGGTGACAGAATCCTTGAAATTGAGTGTGGGTGGAATGGAATTTTTTCGATATCTCCATTTAATCGTAAAGGGTTATTAGACCCTGTTTGATGAACAAAGAATGAGTGGATTGCTGCCATAGCTGCAATTATAAACGCTAAAATCACATGAAATGTGAAGAATCGATTAAATTTTGCGTTGTCAACAGCGAACCCTCCTCATACTCATTGAACTAAATCTGTTCCTAAATATGGAATTGCTGATAATAAATTAGTAATTACTGTAACACCTCAGAATGATATTTGACCTCGAGGTAAAACATATCCTATAAATGCAGTTCGTATAACAGATATATAAGATCCATAGTAGATTCCTCGTCCTACATGTAAGTAAATGCAAATGAAAAATGTAGATGCTCCATTTACATATGAAGTTCGAATGATTCAACCATTATTTACGTCTCGGCAGATGTGTACCACACTACTAAATGCTATTTCAATATTTGACGTACTGCGTATAGCTAAAAATAGTCCAGTTATTATTAAACACAGTCGTAGTAGGGACCCAAAATTTAATCAAAATAAGATGTTTGTTGGTGCAGGAAAGTTAACTAAGGAGTTGTTAATAATTTTAATTAAAGGATGTCTTAATCATAAGGGTTTATTCATTAGTAAGTTACCTTATTTTACGACTAGGCCCCTGGTTAATATTACTGATTTTAACTACTGCTAATAGTGCTAAAAATAAATAAATTATCATCATAATTGTACTAATAAGTGTTGGTCTATTATATAATTTTTCTAAAGATATTGTTATTTCTTGATAGTCTATTGAGTTATTAATATTTATAGTTTCGGTATTTTTGAAGAAGTTTATAAATATTGTTATGTCTAAAATAATTAGTGTTGATATGATAAGACTCATTGTTAAAGTGATAATTTAGTAACTGATTTAGGTTGAAATATTTCGTTTGATGCAATTCGTCTAATATAAGTAAATAGAACTAATACACCACCAATAAACGTTAATAATAAAATGTATGATAGCCAATAACTTTCCATTATTGTTCCTGTTATTGGTCCAACCAGGGATGTTTGGAGGATAATGAGGAGTATTATTGATATCGGGTGTCTTAATTTAATAAAATTAATATTTATTACATTTGATAGTGATATAATTATTATTTTAATCAGTTCAGGGTTTTTAGGACCAACAAAGGAAGCTTTTTCACCTCTGAAGTTTTAAGAGTGGGAGTTAGACTTATTTCCGGTTTACAAGACCAGTGGTTTTTTTTTAAACTATTAAAACTAATGTTTATATTCTCTATTTTTACTTCTTTATTGGTATATTTTGCTGGTGTTTGTGTTTTTTATTCTAAACATAAGCATTTATTAATGATTATTCTGAGATTGGAATATATTGTTCTTTCTTTATTTATATTAATTGTTGTTTTTCTTATTGAATTTGATCAATTATTTTTTCCTGTTGTTTCTTTAGTTTTTTCTTTTTGTGAAGGGGCTTTAGGTCTTTCTAATTTGGTTTCAATAATCCATTCTCATGGTAATGATTTTTTAATTGTTTTGGTTTATCTTTCTGCTAAAGTATTTATATACAACTGTGTTTTTATCCCTCTTTGTTTATTAAATAATGGTTGATGGTTGGTTCACTGTTCACTGTTCCTGTCAAGTTTTGTTTTTATGATTTGTGTATATTCATATGTTGATTTTAATATAATTCGATATTATTATGGTATTGATTATTTTTCTTTTAGTTTAATTTTGTTGAGTTCTTGAATTTGTTCTTTAATGATTACTGCTAGAGGTTCAATTTATTTAAGTTCTAATCATTCTAATTTTTTTGTTTTTATGGTTTTGATTTTAATAATTATACTTCATTGTTCATTTGCTAGATTAAGTCTTCTTTCTTTTTATATATATTTTTTTGAGGCTAGATGGGTTCCTTCTTTGCTTTTGATTTTAGGTTGAGGTTATCAACCTGAGTGGCTGCAGACTGGTGTTATTTAATTTTTTATACTTTGGTTCCTAGATTGCCTTTCTTGTTAGTTTCATTTAGGGTTTATGATTTTTCTAATACGTTATGTTTCCCTTTAATTGTTGATTTTGGTTCTTATTATTATTTTATATTTTATGTTTTTTTAATTTTGGCCTTCTTAATTAAGTTGCCAATATTTTTGGTTCATTTATGACATACTAAGACCCATGTAGAGCCTCCTATTTCTGGTACAATAATTCTTGCTGGTGTTTTATTAAAGCTATGTGGTTATGGTATTTTTCCTGTAATAAGGGTTATTTCTTATTTGGGGTTGAAGTTGAATTATTTCTGGTTGTCTTTGGGTATATCTGGTGAAGTTATGGTTATGTTTATTTGTTTTCATTAGGTTGATTTAAAGTCCTTAATTGCTTATTCTTCTGTCACTCATATAAGAATGGTTATTGGTGGATTAATAACTATGAATTCATGGGGTTGTATGGGTTCACTTTCTTTAATAGTTGGTTATGGTTTATGTTCTTCTGGACTGTTTGGTTTATCTAATATTTTTTATGAGCGTTTAGGTAGATGAAGATTATTAATTAACAAGGGTATGATTAATTTGACATCTAGAATGGCTTTGTGGTGATTCCTCTTTAGATCACCAAATATGGCTGCTCCTCCATCATTGAATTTGTTAGGTGAGCTTAGACTATTAAGTAGAATTGTGTCTCGATCTACTTTTAGATTTTTGCTTTAATTTTTTATATTTTTTAGAGCTGTTGAAACTTTATATATATATATATATATATATATATATATATATATGTGTGTGTGTGTGTGTGTGTGTGTGTGTGTGTGTGTGTGTGTGTGTGTGCTGTTGAAACTTTATATATATGTATATATATATTTCTTCTTTGGTAATTTACTATAGAGAGGATTATATGTCAGTTGAAAAAATATAAATCGTTTTATTATTATTGTTTTAATATTTATTCTTTCAATAGGGTTTTAAATTATTAGTCCTAAATTGATTAGAATTTTATTAGGATGGGATGGTTTAGGTTTGGTTTCTTATTGTTTAATTATTTATTACCAAAATGTAAAATCTTATAGTGCTGGTATGTTAATGGCTCTTTCTAATCAGATTGGTGATGTCACTATTTTAATTTCTGTTGCTTGAATATTACATTTTGGTGGTTGAAAGTATATTTATTATTAAGATTTTATTTCTAGTTCTTTTCAAATAAAGCTTACTACTATATTAATTGTTTTGGCAACTATAAATAAGAGAGCTCAGATTCCTATTTCTTGTTGACTTCCGGCTGCTATAGCTGCTCCTACTCCTGTTTCTGCTTTAGTTCATTCTTCTACTCTTGTTACTGTGGTAGTTTACTTACTGATTTGTTTTAGACCAATAGTAGATACTTATAATTGTGGTTGAATTTTACTTTTAATTGGTTGTATAACTATGTTTATAGCTGGATTGGGTGCTAATTTTGAATTAGATTTAAAGAAAGTTATTGTTATTTCTTCTTTAAGACAACTTGGATTAATAATGAGAATTTCGTCTATAGGTTATCCAAAGCTTGGTTTTTTTCCATATATTGGTTCATGTTTTATTTAAGGCATTGTTATTTATGTGTGCAGTTTCAATAATTCATAATTTAAAGGATTCTCAGGATATTTGTTTTATGGATTCAGTTGTTAATTATATACCTTTAACTTCTGTTTGTTTTATGTTTCTAGTTTATCTTTGTGTGGTATACCTTTTTTAACCGGGTTTTATTCAAAGAACTTATTTCTTGAAATAGTTTGTTTGAGATGGATTAATTGTTTATTTTTTCCTTTATTTTTTCTACTGTTTTAACAACTTCCTATTTTTTTCGTTTATTTCATTATTTAATATCCGGAGACAATAATCTTTATTCAAGATTTTCTTTTGATGATAAGGGTTATTATATTTCATTTGGTATAATTGGTTTTTTATTTGTTGCTGTTTTTAGTAGTAGTCTTTTTATCTTGATTGATTTTCCCTATTCCTTTTGTGATTCCTTTGCCTTATTATTTAAAGTTTTTGGTGATTACAGTCATTGTTTTGGGTGCTTATTTGGGTTATCTTATTTCTATGTCTTATTTTGCTCTTAATTTATTTTATTGAAGTGTACTTTCTTTTGTAGATTTGCTGGTTCTATTTGATTTATACCTTTCCTTTCAACTAAGTTTGTTAGATATATTCCTTTGAAGTTAGGTTGTGATTCATCAAAATCATTTGATTATGTTTGGGGTGAGTTGTTTGGTGGTCAGGTTTTATACAGATTATTTATTTATGTAATTGGTTATATTCAAGGTTGATATGATTCGAATTTTAAGATCTATCTTTCAGCTTTTAATTTTTGGATATTTATTTTAGTTATGTTATTTTTCTTATACCTAAATATCTTATGATTAGAGCGTGACACACAAGACGTGAAGAAGGAATTTTTACATTTAAGTGTTTATAAATATGAATACATTATTTTTCAGTGAAAATGTAATATTTTATTTAAACTATATAAATTACAGAAAAGTGAATGGAGTTTAACCGCTAATATAAAAAGTTTGCAGCTTTCATATTAGCTTTACATTTCCTTAATTCGAACTTTATAGTTCAGTTATATTATTAACAGTAATATGCCTCTTTTTGGCTTCAATTAATAAGTGTATATTATTTATCAATCTATCAGGTCAAAACTGACTGCAGTATTTCGCTTCTTATTGTATTTAAGGTTAACTGATTATATGAGTACTTTTTGAATGCAACCCAAATGTTATAGTCACTAAACTATTTATTCTGCTCATTGTAAGGCTCTTTGATTTCATTTGTGGTATAGTCCCCCTAATAGGACTAGGATGAAAAATATTGTTAATACTGTTCAGATTATAACATGTGATGTTTTAAATATAATTACAATTGGTAGAATTAGTGCAATTTCTATATCAAAGATTAGGAAAATTACTGCGATTAAGGAGAATCGAAGGGAGAATGGTATTCACGCTGATCTTTTTGGATCAAACCCACATTCAAATGGTGGTCTTTTTTCCCAGTCATTAATTAATTATTTAATAGTGTTGTTGTAAGGATTATAATAATTATTGGGATAATAAATCTAATACAAACTGTTATAGATAGAACTAAGCTAAAAGCTTCAAGCTAAAACCCAAAAAAAAAGAAAAAAAAAGAGGGAGGGCATAGTACGGTCCCATGGAACCCATTCGACAGACATGCTCGTCTTCCGTGGCTCTCCTGCAACACCCCAGGCAGGCGGTCATCAGATAAATGAACACCTTGTACATTGTTAATATACATTTTGTATATTGTGAACTATGGAAAGCAAATCATCAGTTATATGTAAAAACCTTACACATGGGACATCAATAAGCTTATCATTTGTAGTTGTAATAGGAAGTTCCACTTACAGCACTAGATTATATTCATGTAATAATACAGCTATACCATGTTTCAAGACTGTATTGTAAATAATAATAATTACAAGGACTCTTAAAGAGGCAATTCAGAGGTCATGTTCTACTGTCGGTTCCGTTCTAAAAATTCTAGGCGACAAAGTTTAAATGCAGTCGAGTTACAACTGTTTCAGTAACTAAAGCACACTTAACTTTATTTATGCAAAAATTAAGAAGATTGTAAATTATTAAACGACACAGGTATATATATGCAGTTGCATAGAGACACTTTGCACCGAGCAACCAACCTGTTCACGTCAGTCAAACCCCTGCTTGTGTTGTGCCTCGGATGATGTCAGAGCACGACAGACTTGAATGCGTTTTCGGTAAAAGTAGGAAGTGAACTCGCGAGGACTCACACCATCCTAGATCGCTCACATTTCATGAAAGGAACTGTTCGTGTGCCACCCATAATGTCAACAAAATCGCATGGCAAGTGAAGAGAACATTTTCCACTTTTAAGGCGAGTTATTAACTCCTCATGATTAGAAGGCAAGGCGATAGACTATTTTACTTGGAACTGCCCCTAGAGGTCGCCTCTGACCCGTTGATAGTGCTGTTTCCTATAGGTAAGTTAGATAGAATATTAGTAGTTATATTTCGTATTATAGAATACTAATACTTAAATTTAGAACGTTTACAGAATATATCAATCAGTTAAAATTCAAAGCTTTTATTTATAGTTACCCTCCCCAATCCTGCTGAGTAAACTTTTCTTTCAGTGAGTACGAAACTAACTGGAAGTTATGGTCAGCATGTTCTGCATCGCTTTCTAGCTGACCGGGAAAGTACTTTCCAGGCAATTGTAAATTATGAAGGTAATAGTAAAGCATGCACAGACAGTTAAAGTGTCTTTTCATAATGACATAAAGAAGTAACGACCATTGGGATTATTTACTCGCTGCCTCACAATATCTTGACTTTTTTTCAGTCTGCAAGGAGAACATTTTTGCAGGTCATAGGTTATTTTAGTGTGCAACTGTAGATTCTCAAATGGTCTGACAATCAAGAACTTTCCCACAATGGGAACAGGAGACTCCACTGTGTTTGTTAAAATAAGAATGCAATTTTTACTATTCTATTCTCAGCATTTGTTTTAAATAGAGCACATGTGGACTTAAATTTAGGACAATGAGACGTCGTTCCAACGCTATCACAAACAGTGTACTACTGGAGGGAGATCAGAACTTCTATCTCCCACCTCATCTAAGGCATTTGAATCAAAAGTATGCATGAGCAATTTCTGTGCCTTGAGCTGTCACTGGTGAAAGATGGCATCACTCCAGGGTCAATTAGAGAAATTGGAGCAACGAGAAGCAGAATGCAGGAATTCTACAAGCAACTATACTCCTCTGGGCGAATAGTGGCTTAGGGAAACACGTTAAGTAGTTTGTATCATAAGTCTAAAAACTATCAAACATTATAAAAATTACTGATTTATGTTAAGAAAAGTTATTTAAAAATCCAGAAGTATGTGTATCATGTCTGAAATCAGCAACTCTGATAATAAAATTAAAACAATTTGGAATATTATTAAAAGAGAAACAGGTCAACCAAGAGCACAGGAAGACAGTATTACCATCAAATTGAATGAAAACTTTATGAACAAAAAGTCAGAAGTTGAAAATATTTTTAATAATCATTGTCTAAATGTTGTGGATATAGTAGGATCCAGGTGTTCATTAGAAGATGCTAGGCTGTTAATGGAAGAGGCCTTACCTATGCTATTCGATACAATTGAAATGTCACCCACTTCTCCCTCTGAAATTAGGAAAATAATAAACTTGCTTAAAAGCAAAAACTCACATGGAATTGATGGCATTTCCAGCAAAATACTAAAAGCTTGTTCTCAACAGATAAGTAAGATTCTCAGCCACCTGTGTAATAGCTCTGTGGAACAGGGCATTTTCCCTGATATACTGAAATATGTTATTGTTATGCCTTTGCATAAAAAGGGGGGTAGATCTGATGTCAACAATTACCGTCCAATCTCCCTTCTAACAGCTTTATCCAAAATTTTTGAGAAAGTAATGTATCCAAGAGTAGCTTCACATATCTGTAAAAATGAAGTACTAACAAAATGTCAGTTTGGTTTCCAGAAAGGTTTTTCAACAGAAAATGCCATATATGCTTTCACCAATCAAATTTTGAATGATCTGAATAACCGAACACTACCCATTGGGATTTTTTGTGATCTCTCAAAGGCTTTTTATTGCGTAAATCATGAAATTCTGCTAGACAAGCTCAAATATTGTGTCATGAGTGGGACAGTGCACAAATGGTTCAATTCGTACCTAACTGAACGAGTGCAGAAAGTTGAAATAAGCAGTTCTCATAATATGCAAAGATCAGCACATTCCTCAAACTGGGGAACTATCAAGAATGAGGTTCCACAAAGGTCAGTCTTGGGTCCTTTGTTGTTCTTAATATATATTAATGACTTACCATTCTATATTCATGAAGAGGCAAATTTAGTTCTCTTTGCTGATGATACAAGTATAGTAATCACACCTGACAAACAAGAATTGACTGATGAAATTGTCAATACTGTCTTTCAGAAAATTACTAAGTGGTTCCTCGTAAACAGACTCTCACTGAATTTTGATAAGACACATTACATACAGTTCCGTACAGCGAATGGTATGATGCCCTTAGTAAATATAGACCTTAATCAGAAGCATATAGATAAGGTAGAATATTCCAAATTTTTAGGTGTGTCCATTGATGAGAGATTAAATTGGAAGAAACGCATTGATAATCTGCTGAAATGTTTAAGTTCAGGTACTTATGCAATAAGGGTCATTGCAAATTTTGGTGATGAACATCTTAGTAAATTAGCTTACTACGCCTATTTTCACTCACTGCTTTCATATGGCATCATATTTTGGGGTAGTTCATCACTGAGGAATAATGCATTTATTGCACAAAAGCGTGTAATCAGAAAAATAGCTGGAGTCCACCCAAGATCATCCTGTAGACATTTATTTAAGGATCTAGGGATATTCACAGTAGCTTCTCAGTATATATACTCTCTTATGAAATTTGTTATTAACAACCAAACCCAATTCAAAAGTAATAGCAGTGTGCATAACTACTATACTAGGAGAAAGGATGATCTTCAGTATTCAAGATTAAATCTAACATTGGCACAGAAAGGGGTGAATTATACTGCCACTAAAGTCTTTGGTCACTTACCAAATAGTATCAAAAGTCTGACAGATAACCAACAAGTATTTATGAAGAAATTAAAAGAATTTCTGAATGACAAGTCCTTCTACTCCATAGAGGAATTTTTAGATATAAATTAAGAAAAAAAGAAAAAAACAAACAAAAAAACAATAAGAAAATAAAAAAACAAAAAAATAAAAAGTTGTTATATTAACTTAAGTATGTTGTTAAATTAACTTCATTATGTCATGTATTGGAAAATTTGACTCGTTCCACATCATTACGAAATATCGTATTCATGATCCATAGAACTAGTAGTAATCTAATATAATCTAGGCCTAGGGCAGCAGATGGAAGAAACATCTTTCGTCACAGCTGGTAATCTGATGTCATAGACCCTATATTAGAGAACTTGGATTGTGACATCATAGATCCATATATCACGTCAGCCATCTTGGATTGTCATCTTCGATTCTGTCGTCCTAGAGCCCATTACAGAATTCCAGGTCAACCATCTTGTATTGCCATCGTCGATTCTGACGTCATAGAGCTTGTCACAGTATTCCAGATCAGCCAACATGACAATGCACCACCTTCGATTTTTAATTTGCCACCAGTTTATACTTAGGACAACATCACTACTTCCGCAGTGACTATAAAATAAATAAAATAAAATAAAATATTAATTATTAATTATTCATGATGGTGATTGGTTGTAATTAATATTTGCTTATATGGAATGTGGATGTTTAATTATTCGGTATCAGACGCTTGACAATGGCTTTTTCGTAAATGTAATGTTATTCATAGTTGACCGTGAAATAAGACTCAAATAGTCGGACTTCGTATCTAAATCGTTTCCTAAGACTGCTGCGGGTAGGTGCGGACTCAAATCTAAATCTCAATACGTAGAAAGTTTACACAGTTAGTTAAATCAGATATATTCAACAAATAAGCCTACAGTTAAATAATTCTACTTACTTTCATAAATATAAATTCTTTACAGACTCGAGTGCCTAGTAAGATTGCAACTCGCAGTGTTCTTATATAACATCAAATATGGCGATGTGCCAGTCAATGAAATATACGTGCTTCCCGCACCACTTGTCCAAGACCTCTCCTTCTTAAAGAAACATAAGAGTATCGTAATTGTGTTTTTGTTGTATCAACGACACAGCGCTGCAGTTCTGTGCCATAGGCTTTATTTATTTGTCACAGATTAATTATTTAATTAAGATTTCGCGTTTCCGAGGAAACTCACGCACGGCATGCAAATGTGCCTTTATATTGCCCCCTGAATTGCGAGGCGAAAGGACACACCTGCAGGCGAGCAATTCACCTAAAGGCACAAGAAAATCTAAATTATCTACAACTATTTACATGACTTACATTATACTGTATATTTATACAAAATTTGAATGACGTGTGTGCACCGTAAAAGTTCTTATGTTGGCAAAATAGAGTGCACGCATGCGCAGAAGCGTCTGTGTGACTCCGGCACTGCCATTATATCGTAAATTTAGATCACGCGCCACAGTATTGCAGTTCATATTGTTCGTGTGCGCGCGCAATTCTTAGTCGTTGCACAAAGAGAATATTCCACCAAGATTACATATGAAGACTACATTCTATGACAGGTAACTTAGTTTTAAAATTACAATATTTGTTATAATACAATACAACTTTAGATTGTTGAATGTTCTTAGTTACATAGTATTGCAATGAAATGCTTCAAAGAAAAATGTCTTTTTGTTTCAGGTGCGTTGACCTATACACATCGTGTCGTTATTACAGATTATATTCATCTGCTGCACAATAATTTTTCACAGGTTAGTGTCGTCGTGGTAAAGTTTTTTTTGATCACAGTAACATCGCTGTATAACAACGTGATTGATACATAAGCATGTCCATTTCCTATTTCCATTATAGTCGTTGTGATGCAGTTCGTTGTGACAAAAAGCATTGTTTATTACAGATCAGACGTGACCCGTCGAGTAATTGGTCCATATGCAGTTCGTTTTCGATATTCCGTGGAAGCTTGGTTGCAGAACCTTGGACGGCACATAGCTGGCGTCGATCGTAGGACACTCCATGTAAGTGTGTCCGTCACATTTCGAGAACATTCCATTCCCTGAAGTTCCAACCAAAATTCTTCCACTCATCATGTTGTTTTCTGGACAGGCACGTTGTGACCATTTAATCCAGTTAACATCTTGAAGTTAGATACTGTAGTAATGTCTCTAGACGTTGCACAAATTACGCACTTCACATTTTCAGTTTATTTTTTTTTTTGCTAAATATTGCTCACCTAAATGTTCGTAGTTACTTATCAAAGAAATCGTTCATCGCGTTTACAAAGGTATGATGCATGATGAATGTCATTAACAGTTTCTTTCACATAGGTTTCTGCGTAGTTGCAGACTTAGTAATGTACGTTAATGTCCGTGAACAGTCGTTCACTATGCAATTTTTTTTTAAGTTTTTCACGTTTTGGCACTCGTTATGGTACAAATTTTCACATAGTAACAGTTACATTATACATCATTTTTTAAAAAAACATAAGTAATCATACATATACACGTCACATATTTTCTTAGCATAAACATAATACAGTTACACATAAACATGTTTACATCATCATTACATAGCTATAAATTATTACATTATGTCACATTTGATTACATGAATTGCAGATATTTACGTTCTCTTTAACGGTTTTGCTGGGATTTTATCGATGTTTTTTGTGATGTCATCTGAAATTAAGATAGGTTAGACACAACATTCAGTGCATCAGTAGGCAAGACCAGGCGTTTTCACTACTCAATAAATATTCAAAATAATAAGAGACGGAAAACTGTTCGATTCCTCGCGTTTTGTGCGTGTGTGTATAGTGTCTGTGTGGCCTTGGCTACTGGTAGATGCTTTTCTTGCTGAGATATGTGCGTCTAATCTATTTCTCGAAGTAAAAGATCGCTTCACAGATGACGTCTGTCGGTTCGTCAGGTGTCATACCAAGTCAGTGGCACCTACAGTCACAAATGTTCCGTGAAAAATTAATATATCATTCACTGCTACGTAATCATAAATCTTACTTTAATATTCAGTCTTCTCGGTGGTGCCGCGGCGTTGAAAGAAAAGTTCTTCTGTCTTCAACTGCGTCACTGGAACCGCTGAAATGAAAATTTCTATACTACTTATTATCTGTGTTGTAGCAAACAGAGTTTTGCGAGTTGCTTAGCAATGTTTTCATGGCTATGACTTTGACATTATTTAGCATGAAATGCTCTAAGATCTCGGTGTGTGTATAGCCCAATAATTTTGTTAATTCTAGGATGTTGTAACAGATATGCAGCAGGATGTGGTATGTTAACAATTATATAAGGTCCTTCATATAGCAGACGCCACTTAGCATTGCGTCATTTGAGTGCTACAGATTTATGATGAGTATGAAGTAGTACAAGCATTCCTACCTTGAATTTTTGTTTTCTTTTTATTATGTTTATGTGATGTTTGTTTCGTATCTGTGCGTGATGTGTCAGTGTAGTCAATACTTCTTTTATTTTCTGTTCAGGTGTGATTTCCTTATCTGACAACTTAGGTAATGGTTCTATCCATTGATCGTTCTGTTTGCAATTGAACATGATCTCGTTAGGTGTGTAATTTGTATTGTAAATATTTAAGTTATTGTGTATGTCTTCGAAAAGACTTAGGTAGGACACCCAATTAGTATGTTTTGATGATATATAGGTCCTCATGAATCGGTTTAGTTCTCGGAAAAGTCTGTCAGTCGCGTTACATTGTGGACTAAACCTTGAAATAAATATACTTTTAATGTTATTCTTCTTCAAGAAATTTCTCCATTTGTACCCAGAGCAGTATGGTGCATTATCTGACAGAATTGCTTTAGGTTTTCCCACGTGCGTCAGGTAATCACTTGAGAATCTTCGTATTATAGCATTTGCAGTGGCGGATTTTAAAGCATAAAGTTTTACATGTTTAGAAAATATATCGTAAAAAGCTAAGATATATTTGACGCCTCCAGAGCTTGCTGGATGCGGTCCACTGATGTCAGTACACAGAATTTCCAGGGGTTTACTCGGTAAAATAGAATGTAAATCTGTTTTTGTGGATAAATTCTGAGGTTTTGATTTTTGACATATGACACATGTTTTCAGTTCCCTGTAAATTTTTCTTCTCATATTGCTAAAATAACAGTATGTGCTGAGCTTTGCCAAACACTTTTTCGTCCCATAATGACCCCAAACTAAGTGTGTGTGCCAAATCAAATTACGTTCAGACTCTTTGGGAATGCATACACACCAGTTAGTAGCATTTGGATGTCGGTGATAAAATAACACATCATTGTGTAACTTGTAATACCTAGTCAAAGGATGATTGTGTTTTTCTACCAGTTATGTTATTATCTTATACCAGTGCGGATCAGATTTTTGTAATTTAGCCATGTTTCTGCACATATCAATATAATATTGGTGATACTGCTTGTCTTGCATTAAGAGAATCCTGTAGTCATTTATATTTTCTAAGTCACTGTTGGTTTCATTCATACCTTGCGGAAGTCTAGACAAAGCGTCGGCAATGGTGTTGTCCTTACCTTTTATCTACTTAATTTCTAAAGAGTAGTTCTGAAGAGTAACTGCCCATCATGATAGTCTAGGATGTACAAGTTCACAAGTTAACAAAAATGTCAGGGCCTGGTGATTGGTATAAATTACTGTATGTTTTCCAAATAAATAATAATTGAATTTCTTGAATGCCCAGACTATGGAAAGTGTTTCTAACTCAGTAGTGGAGTATGTACGCTCACATTCAGTTAGAGTACGACTTGCAAACCGAATAATTCTTATCTGTTCCTTTTCTTTATTCTTTACAACTTGAAATAAGCAACAGCCCAAGCCTGTACGTGAAGCGTCACAAGTCATACAAAAATCTAAATTGAAATCTGGATGGCTCAATATGTTTACATTCACTAAAGCATGTTTAATTGTATTAAAGTCATTCTGGCACTGTTCCGACCGGATCCAAACTTGATTCTTTCTGAGTAGATTTAGCAGATGTTTACTGTTCAAAAGTGGTTGTGGTAAAAAAGTCTGAAAAATGAACATAGCCCAAGGAATGATTTTAACTGCTTTTTAGTTTGAGGGCTAGGAAAGTTTCTGATAGCATCTAATTTACTGGGATCAGGACGTATGCCCTGTGAATTAATGATATGTCCTAAATATTTTATCTCACTGCCACGAAATTTTGATTTTCTAAGATTGGCTGTGACTCCAGCTTGTGCAAATTTCTCTAAAATTCTTTGAAGTGTGTCAACGTGTTCATTCCAAGACTGTGTAGCTATCAGTATATCATCTACATAGTGTGTGACTGTCTCAACTAAATCATCGCCAAGCACGGTATCCAGGGCTGTAATGAATACCCCGGAACTGACATTCAGTCCGAAGGGTAGAACACAAAACTGATAGGTTCACCCTCCGAACATAAATGCAGTATATTTCCGAGAATCGGGAGTGATACCTACTTGCCAAAATGAATTAGCGAGATCTATTGTGGAAAAATATTTTGCATCTAGAAATTTCTGTGATTGCTCTTCTAAATTTTCAGGTTTTCTGTGAACTGGTAAAATTATTTCATTAATTGCTTGTGCGTCTAACACTAGCCTAATGCTACCATTTGATTTTTTGACAACAAGTAGAGGACTACAGTAAGGTGAAGTCGATGGTTCAATGACCTTCCAGTCTAACATTTGTTTTAATTCTTGCCACACAGCAGGTCGTTGAGATAACGGTACGTTATATGTCTTGTGGTAGAAGAACTTGTGAGGCTTAACTTCAATCTTGTACACATACGTGTAGGTAACACCTAATCGTTTGGTAAAAACTTGTAAATATTTGGATAACACTTCCTGTAGTTTTATACGTTCATGTACACTGAGAGCTGTAGCTTCATTTATCTTATGATCAAGCAATGTTTTCAAGTCCATTAGCTCTGTGTCAGATGAGTGTGTTTGCATGTCTTGAATGTCATTGTCAAGTACTAACTGAACGTTGTATCCTGTACAGTGTTTGTCATGCTTTAGAGTTCTCCTGTCCAAATCAATAATAATTACACTGCCTTTATCATTTAAAATACATTTACCTTTGGAGAAGTCTATAATGCAGTCCTTCTCGGTCATAATATCTATTCCTAATATGCAATTTGTCACAAGGTTTTGTACGACCAGGAATGGCCATTGTACGGTTCCATTACCTATTTTAATGTTTACAAAAACTTGCTTCGTAGCCCTACATGACTTATTACCTAGAGCAGTAGTTATTTTACAGTTTTGGGCGGGAAACTCAGGCACAGGCTCCAATTCACACATCTTTCTATAGAAATTAAAAGACAAAACGCTCACAGTTGCACCTGTATCTAAGATAATAGTAGTTGGAATCCCACCTACTACACCAGTAGTAGATGCTAAAACAATTTCATTTGTGTTTGAACGACATTGTGTACTGTCTTGCAAAAGTTCATCTGATATATTGTCATTGTGGTTTTATCTTATAAATAAAACAGGTAGTTTTTGTTTCGAATTATTAGGCATATCAATATTTAGTTGTTCAATTGTGGTGTCAAATAACTGATTAACATTGAAGTCGCCCCCCAAGTATTCTTCAGCCACGACCCGGGGCATAGAAGTGACTGTTTCTAGTTTGTTGGATTAGCATTTGTATTAAGTACTGACACAGATTGAGGTTGTGTATCAGGTGTCATTTCTATTATATTCACATTCGGATATTGCCTGTTGTGATCTCCAAACTTTTGCGGTTGTTGTTGCTGTTGCGCATTATAACTTACCTGTCGGTCGTAAGGTATGCTCCAATTTTGTCCTGGTGGCTGCTGTGGTAAAGCAGTGTTTGAATGAAAGTATTGATCGCTACGAGTCCAGCCTTGATGCTGTCTTGGCTCGTAGTTATTATTATTTCTATTTCTGTTTGTGTTTTTGTTGTTACATTTGTATCCTTTGTTACCGTTGTTGTTATTACCGCGGTGCCTTTTGTATGGATTGCCGCATGGAGTGTTATTACTGTTGTTTGTATTGGAATACGCGTGTTGATTTTGATTTCCGTATTGAGACGGCATGTGAGTTTGCTGTTTTTGCTGTACCGCGTATCCAACTGTGGGAGCGCCAGAATTGAGTTGGCAAGCCTGCATGTTTTGCATACCACTAGTATAAACATTGTGGCTGCTGTTTTGCCGCGCGAAGCGCTGATCTTCTAGTAACATGTCAACCGAATCTAAAGCTGTTAAAAAATACTCTGGATCGTCATCCGGAATATGTAAGAGTTTTTCTTTAATGCTCAAAGGCAATTTGGCCTTCAACGCACGGAGTATATCACGCGTTGCGACTGGTTCCCATGTCCCATGTTCAAGTATTTTTCGAAATATCTGCGTAAGTTACCATTTTTACTGTTAAAAGTTTCAGGTTCTAAAATTTGTCTTCTGAGTCGCTCCTGGACGGATTGCGACCAGAATTTGTTCAGAAAGGCACGCTCAAACTCACTGTACGTGGTACATACGTCAGCTTGACTGTATGCCCAGACAGCTGCATCGCCTTGGATGTAACCGACAATATATGAAATCTTTTTCCGGTCACTCCAAGTGGAAATGCGTTACTAAAAGATTTAAGAAAAATCACCGGATGAATGGTTCGTTTTTCTGGGATAAAAGCCTGAAATTGCCTGTGTTTTATTAAGCTTTCTTCTTCCTTTGCATTATGCTATGGATTTGTTCCACTGTAATTACTGCAATGTTCAGCTGGCGAGTAATTACGATAATGTTGCTGTGGTTTACCATGATAATAGTTTGCGTTTGTAGTTGCACGTCGTGGTATGTGTTGTAGTCGTGGTGTGTTTTGTTCTTGTGTGTTTGTCGTGTGCGGTATGTGTGCGTCATACTCGAATGTATATTGGTTTCTGAACTGTACATTTTGACTGATATTTTCGTTACATTCAGACTGTGGTTGATCGGTGAATTGTCTCATGGGTGCAGTGGCGGATTGTACTGCGTCACTAATCAGCTGTTTGTTATTAGTGATGTATTCCGCTACGGAGTCGTGCACAATTGTTGGTAAATTTTCACGTATGCATCTATCAAAATGTTTGTCTTTGTTCTCTACCCAATCATGAAATTCTTTATTAATATTTCGAAAATGAGCTGTGGCATCAGATTGTAAGATGTCAGTCAGGTGTTGTTCAACATCGTCAAATTTATTCTGCACGTCTGTAATTCGTTTTTCAAGGTTGTCGTGTACTGAAGGATATGTTTGAATTTGTTCAGTAAGAGCTTCACACGTGACATTAAGGTTTTTTAATTGTGTCTGTAAAAATGCTACGTCATTTGTAGTCTTTTCTTGTATCGTATTAAGCTTGGAAAATTTCGT
Source organism: Schistocerca serialis cubense (assembly GCF_023864345.2). Taxonomy (NCBI): domain Eukaryota; kingdom Metazoa; phylum Arthropoda; class Insecta; order Orthoptera; family Acrididae; genus Schistocerca; species Schistocerca serialis. The sequence continues at coordinate 533,269,171 of NC_064640.1, forward strand.
ACTGAGTTCAGTCATCTGTTTGGTCAGTGTGGCGTCTATAAGTTCCACACGTTTACACAAAGTGTCACTACCTGTCTTGATTGCTATGAGATCAGATTTAATTTCGTCATTTTGTGTCTTTAACTGTTCATTTTGTGTCTTTAAGGTTGCCATGTTTTCCGCGGTCTGCATCCTTAAGGTTGCCATGTTTTCCGCGTTCTGCATCCTTAAGGTTGCCATATTTTCTGCGTTTTGTTTCATTAGCATTTGTAACATGTTGGCAATGTTTACTGTTTGCAAGGTCTCTGCCTCTGCCGCGTCATTAGACGTGACGTCATGTATTAACATGGGCTCTGACTGAGACTTTGAAATTTTTGTGGTGGACGGCCTAGTGTCAAAATTTCCGTTAACACTTGCGTCAATATTTGATGAATCGTCACTACCGGTTGCTGTCGTAAAGTCATTTTCTAACATTTGTGTCTCGTCCGAGTCGGATTGCGTCTGACTAGTATGTCTTTGCTGTTCCATCTTTGCGTATTGTTTTCTAGTTATGACCATGCCACACGTGATATATGTTTCAAGAAAATAATGTTTGACAATGGTTTTAAAATAAAATGCAGTTGAGCATGAATCGCTTGTAGCAACAATGGCTGTTTGTTAATTTAAAAATGTAAACTGAATATGGGATTATTGTTAGTGGCTGCTGTCCATGTTACAACGTATCGTACAGAAGCCTACTTTTATTCTATGTACAGTTTACCAGTAATTTTTCGTGACATTACAAACAGTGCATCACAATAGGCAAATGAATGAGCAACTAAATTCAGTTTTAAAGTAAGAATAGTAAGGTACTCATCAACCCAGCAAAAATCACTCACTAAGCTGAACAACGTCCTGTCACGGTCGCCAATATAAAATAAATAAAATAAAATAAAATATTAATTATTAATTATTCATGATGGTGATTGGTTGTAATTAATATTTGCTTATCTGGAACGTGGATGTTTAATTATTCGGTATCAGACGCTTGACAATTGCTTTTTCGTAAATGTAATGTTATTCGTAGTTGACCGTGAAATAAGACTCAAATAATCGGACTTCGTATCTAAATCGTTTCCAAAGACTGCTGCGGTAATTGCAGACTCAAATCTAAATCTCAATATTAGAATAATTTGCCAGCCATGTCAATACGTCGTACAGAGGTGACTGTCTACTAAACATAGAAAGTTTACACAGTTAGTTAAATCAGATATATTCAACGAATAAGCCTACAGTTAAATAATTCTACTTACTTTCATAAATATAAATTCTTTACAGAATCGAGTGCCTAGTAAGATTGCAACTCGCAGTGTTCTTATATAACATCAAATATGGCGGTGTGCCACTCAATGAAATATACGTGCTTCCCGCACCACTTGTCCAAGACCTCTCCTTCTTAAAGAAACATAAGAGTATCGTAATTGTGTTTTTGTTTTATCAGCGACACAGCGCTGCAGTTCTGTGCCATAGGCTTTATTTATTTGTCACAGATTAATTATTTAATTAAGATTTCGCGTTTCCGAGGAAACTCACGCACGGCATGCAAATGTGCCTTTATATGACGTCATAGGAGTAGGGGAAATCCACCGCCAAAATTTTAATTTTTCGCCCCTTTTTGAACTTCCCACCATTTTTTTAGAGGTATGGATGGAGAAGGGGTGGGGAAATCCGATGACGATATCTATAATGTTATCGGTGACATAGTCTCTCCCCGATCTCCCACTGCTATACTGCTCACTAATAATAGTCTAATAACCCATCACTTTACCGAAATGGAGACAAACTCAGTGAGTGGCGGCGAAGTTCCACATACACTATGTGATTAAAAGTATCTGGGCACCCCCAAAAACATACGTTTTTCATATTAGGCGCCGTGTGGTGCCTCCTACTACCAGGTACTCCATATTAGCGACTTCAGTAGTCATTAGACATTGTAAGAGAGCAGAATGGGGCGCTCCGCGGAATTCACGGTCTTCGAACATGGTCAGGTGATTGGGTGTCTCTTGTGGCATATATCTGTATGCGAAATTTCGACACTCCTAAACATCCCTAGGTCCACTGTTTCGTATGTGATAGTGATGTGGAAACGTGAATCTCAAGTTGGTAAGCCTTCTTCCATTAATTCTAATCCCCTTACCTTACCAGCTCAGCTTTGACATAGCCATTTCCAATGCAGCAGAGAACAGTTTTGGGGAGATGGGATCGCCTTGCTTGACACCCCTCATGATGCGGAATTCTTGAGTTGATTCGCCGATGTTAACATAACACAGGAATTCCAAACTGTATCAGGATCCACTGCAAGTACTATGACAGTTAGGCGAGAGGTGAGAAAACTTGGATTTCATGGTCGAGCGGCTGCTCATAAGCCACACATTATGCCGGTAATTGCCAAACAACGCCTCGCTTTGTGTAAGGAACGTAAACATTGGACGATTGAGCAATGGAAAAGTGTTGTGTGGAGTGAGAAATCACGGTATACAATGTGACGATCCGATGGCAGGGTATGGGTATGGCGAATGCCCGGTGAACGTCATATGCCCGCGTGTGTAGTGCTAACAGTAAAATTCGGAGGCGGTGGTGTTCTGATGTGGTCGTGTTTTTCATTGAGGGGGCTTGCACCCCTTGTTGTTTTGCGTGTCTCTATCACAGCACAGACCCACATTGATGTTGCAAGCACCTTCTTGCTTCAGACTGTTGAAAAGCAATCTGGGGATGGCGATTGGATCTTTCAACACGATCGAGCAGCTGTTCATAATGCACGGCCTGTGCCGGAGTGGCTACACAACAATAACATCCCTTTAATGGACTGGCCTGGACAGAGTCCGGACCTGAATCCTATAGAACAACTCTGGGATGTTTTGGAACGCCTTCTTCGTGCCAGGCCTCACCGACCGACACCGATACCTCTCCTCAGTGGAGCACTTCGTGAAGAATGGGCTGCCATTCCCCACGAAACCTTCCAGCACCTAATTGAACGTATGCCAGCGAGAGTTGAAGCTGTCATCAAGGCTAAGGGTGGGCCAACACCATACTGAATTGCAGCATTACCGATGGAGAGCGCCACGAACTTGTAAGTCATTTTCAGCCAGGTGTCCGGATACTTTTCATCACATAGTGTATTTCCACTTTCGGCTGCTGCGACGTCAGGTGTCGCATCAAACATATCACATTGTGATAGCCGTTTGACCTCTGTTGTTGCTGTGTGTGTTTGAGGTTTACGGGCGCTAAAAAGCGTGGTTATCAGCGCCCATCTGTTGTCGCTGATTTGATCTGTCGTTCGTTATAGTTGAAACTTTCGCTCTCTACTTTGTTTTCGTCCATGGACTTGAGTCATTCGTAGTCTTCACGCGCTATGATGCTTGCAGCAGTGTCCAGTCTAGTTTATGTTAGGCAATGACACGAAACTTGGTACAAAGTTCTCACCAGTTTAGTTAGTTTAACGAGCATGACAGAAAAAAAGTAGAATGAGTGGCCAGCGCCCTTTGCGTCTCTGAGTAGCAACTATGTGGGTGTGCTCACAAGAGCCGCCCTCTTTATTTCCGCCTACACAGCAGTGGGCCATGATTTGATTCCACAAGAGCCCTGGAACTGAACGCGTGCACATAGCCAGTAGGTGTAAGTAGTTAACAAAAAGACAACATGTTAAGTGTCCCATCTGTTTTTCGAAGGAATTTCCGTATCAATGAAGTTGAATGTCGTGGTAGGTGGTGTTATACTACCGTTTCTGGATTTATTTTCAGCCTGTGACCACGATGTATTTCAATAAAACATCCGATTAGTATATATGTACTGCTCATATTGAACAATAAAATGTGATAGAGTGTGCAGGTTGACCATTATTTGAGTATCCATATGACGTACTGTAAATTAATTTTTCTTTTGTTGGCAACTGATTATCGAAGACGAAGTTAAAAAATGCTATGATGTACCCATATGTTAAATAAAATACGAGTACTTGTTATCGGTCCATGATAAAGAACTACGTCAAATACGCCTCGCAAATTTCGATGCATGTTGCTTTCATATGCGTTTAATTACAGGATGTACGGAAATGGACAAGCCGTGTTTCACGCAAACCATGCCTTATTCTAGTTGGACGTTGGGCGATATTAATTTTTACTCGACTACATAAGAACCTATCCTCTCTGACTGAATCCCTGTAGAGGGTCGAGTCATCAGTCAACATTATAGAGGTAATTCGGGAGGCGGTTTTTATCTTTAGAGAAGATTATCTTCAGAATGTTCGAACTTAAGACGCGTTCTATATTTCTGATGTAGAGTGGCAGCGCATCTGTCGTAGAGCAATTACTGTAAATTTGTTATTAAAAGTTGTCAGTTGTCAGGCGATACTACATGCATTTATGCCATCGAAGATGCTCACCCAGTACAAGCTAAACGAAACGCGGAATATGAATCTACATAAATGCTGGTACTTGGCAAGGCATTACAATAGTTACACAGAAACACATTTTTCCCTGCGTATAATTCATAAAATGTAGCGCTGCCCACAATATCTACACTATTGAGCTAAACTATTTTCAACGACTGCCCCCCTCCCCCCCCCCCCCCCCCCAGCGAATGCTGACTGGTGGTGTTAGGGTCCCCTGACACTTTTTACAAGCGAAGATGAGACGAATGAAGTATCATTGTTGCGACGACACTGACCGGAAATGGTAAAACCACTGCTATAAGCGGCATTGAGAAGAGGCGGTTTTTATGCCTAGGCACGTGGCAATGAGCATCTTGGAAAGGAAGGAGCTGTTCATGTCCCACTGTTGTGAGGATCTACGGAAGGTGGTTGAAGGACAGTGGAACCTCGAGCACGAGGCAAGTCATTGTACGTCCACGACTCATCACGCAACATGGAGTTTGGAGGCTTCCCCGCCCTTTAAAGCAGATCTGACGACAGAGTACAATGCTGGTGCAGGCACAGGTCTTCCCTTGCACATCAGTCAGTGCACATTGTTGAACACGGAGCTTTTCAGCAGCGGCAAGCCACACAACTTTTGCATAACATTTAAGAGAAATGGACCACAAACCAACTGCGTGAGAGAAAGACACGAAAATAGTCAAAATAAATAATGAAAGACACTTGCTGACCTTACAAGAAAATTATCATATATACAAAACAAAGGAAAAAAAGGAGCTACTACTTGACAAAGTGGATGTAACTAAACACATTGCTTACACTAACTGATTATACATTGTTGTCAATGGAGAGACGTCTACAGACGTTAAAGTAACCTCTGGCGTGCCACAGGGGAGTGTTATGGGACCATTGCTTTTCACAATATATACAAATGACCTAGTAGATAGTGTTGGAAGTCCCATGCGGCTTTTCGCGGATGATGCTGTAGTATACAGAGAAGTTGCAGCATTAGAAAATTGTAGCGAAATGCAGGAAGATCGGCAGCGGATAGGCACTTGGTGCAGGGAGTGGCAACTGACCCTTAACATAGACAAATGTAATGTATTGCGAATACATAGAAAGAAGGATCCTTTATTGTATGAGTATATGATAGCGGAACAAACACTGGTAGCAGTAACTTCTGTAAAATATCTGGGAGTATGCGTGCCGAACGATTTGAAGTGGAATGATCATACAAAATTAATTGTTGGTAAGGCAGGTACCAGATTGACATTCATTGGGAGAGTCCTTAAAAAATGTAGTCCATCAACAAAGGAGGTGGCTTACAAAACACTCGTTCGACCTATACTTGAGTATTGTTCATCAGTGTGGGATCCGTACCAGATCGGGTTGACGGAGGAGATAGAGAAGATCCAAAGAAGAGCGGCGCGTTTCGTCACAGGGTTATTTGGTAACCGTGATAGCGTTACGGAGATGTTTAACAAACTCAATTGGCAGACTCTGCAAGAGAGGCGCTCTGCATCGCGGTGTAGCTTGCTCGCCAGGTTTCGAGAGGGTGCGTTTCTGGATGAGGTATCGAATATATTGCTTCCCCCTACTTATACCTCCCGAGGAGATCACAAATGTAAAATTAGAGGGATTCGAGCGCGCACGGAGGCTTTCAGACAGTCGTTCTTCCTGCGAACCATACGCGACTGGAACAGGAAAGGGAGGTAATGACAGTGCCCTCCGCCACACACCGTTGGGTGGCTTGCGGAGAATAAATATAGATGTAGATGTAGATGTAGGAATGGTCAGTGTTCGCCGGCCGAGGTGGCCGAGCGGTTCTAGGCACTTCACTCTGGAAACGCGCGACCGCTACGGTCGCAGGTTCGAATCCTGCCCCAGATATGGCTGTGTGTGATGTCCTTAGGCTAGTTAGGTTTAAGTAGTTCTAAGTTCTAGGGGACTGATGACCTCAGATGTTAAGTCCCATAGTGCTCAGAGCCATTTGAACCATTTTGGTCAGTGTTCAGGGACGTGACAGGAACGACCATTTGAAGCAGAAGACAGCTTGTGTAATATAGATTATTATTTGTTTTCTGTATTATTCACTGTATCATCAAGTTTACATATGGACTCATATACAACAAGCAGTAAACATAACAACCTGCGTTCTACAAACTATCAATTGAAAATTACGTATTTTTAACATATTCATCTCTAAACATGAACGTCAAAATCACATTACACGTGTTGCATGATTCATAATAAGTGTTAGAATCTCCCAGTGTAAATTTCAGTGCTTTCGTGCACCTTTGGAAGATCATCTTGCATTGTTTGTCTGAGTGCTTCTAGACGTTCCCTAATGCGGGCAGCTACGTCGCACTACTTCACTTACAACACACGATAGACAACTGCGCATTAAGCAGGATAGTTTAACGCCAGAAAGATATCCTGAGCAAAGGGGCTGAGAGCAGTGAGGTAGACTGGACTACAACAAAACGTCAAAGAGGTTGGGTGATTAAGACACATCCATGCGCACCAGTAGCCCAGAAACAAATCTACAGTAAATGATTTCTATCTTGAAAACTATTCAGACTAGGGCATATGAGGAGCAACCAATCAAAACGTATATTGTCCACCTGTGGACAAAATTGAGTTTCATGTAGTTTCGAGTGGTATTTTATGTACTCTGCATGATACACCAATCAGATGCGTCTGTCTGTATATTGTAACACCGGAAAAGTATCTTGAAAACGAGCGGTTAAGAAAATCAAATGGCTCTAAGCGCTATGGGACTTAACATCGGAGGCCAGCAGTCCCCTAGAGTTACAACTAATTAAACCTTAACTAACCTAAAGACATCCTGCTGACCGAGGCAGGATTCGAACCTGCAACCGTAGCAGCAGCGCGGTTCCAGACTGAAGCACATAGAACCGCTCGGCCACAGCGGCCGGCTAAAACGAATGTATATTGTCTACATGACTGAATGAATCAGAACGTATAATGTCCACCATTTTCGTTTCAGTTTGCTTTTGTTTCATCTGCTTTGGCAGTACTGTCGATGTTAACTTTTGTCAATGCTTGCGGCTGTTCAAAGCTTTGTTGCCTTCTGGTATTGTTTGACATCGTTTTAGCAAAATCGTTACTGTTAGCATTGCACAGCAGCAGTATTATGTTGTGTTTTGTGTCCAACGGATTTAGAAGAGGAAACTGTGACTATGGGGAAGGAGCGTAAAGATCGTGAAACAAGAAAAAGAATGAAGAAAGCCGGTAAATCTGTTTATACCTTCTTATTACAAAAATAGAATTTGTTTCCGTAACATTCATCGTAAATAATGCCACAAGAAATAGCACTTTCTTATTCTTTTTGTCCTAGATATCGTGATAAAGATCCTTATTTAATGAATTTTGATCCTCTCTGCCAACATAGAGAAAGTCGTTTTAATTGCTGCTCTACCCCAGTAAAAGTTCTACGTAGAACCAAAAGCAATGTGTTTTCTACACGGAATGAAAAACACGATGATGAAAAAATATCGTATCATCTGGACGTAAGCAGTCCAAAACGTCGGCGCATGTGCGGAGAAAGTGCCAAAGTAAAAACCAACATCTGTCACAGCGAAATATCAAGTAATTTGAGGATTTAATACAGATTCGCACTATTTTTCATTTCTTCTTAGTGAAGTATATGCTTCTACCGATACTAAACAGGAGATGATCCAACAGACTCTGAAACACTTGCAGTTAATGTTCCAACGTGCAGATCTAAACAAAGAACATCATTATTTCACGAAGTTAAGTAGGTAACTATCGCATGCTAACATGGGTTTTTGTAAACTACACGTGATATAAGAGGGTGAGAAAATTCCAGTACGTGCTGCATTTTTCAGAAACTCTTTGTTATTGGACAAACAAGATTAAATACCATTGCGAAAGGAATTGCATCTGGGAGAGGACTAACAGATAAAAGAGGCTGTGATCATAAGATCGCAAAGTATGAAACTAAAAGAAAGCATGTGGTAGAATTCTTATCAAAATTAAAAGCCTCTGTAAGTCATTACAATAGGAACAAGAGCCAAAGACTGTATCTGTCGTGTGAATTAAATATACACAATATTTTAAAATTATACAAGTCAGCAGCAACTGATCTCAAGGTTAAAAGATTATTCTTCACCAGAATTTTCAACTTCAAATTCAATTTGGGTTTTGCGTCCCCTGCTGATGATGGACGCAGTTAATATCTTAGTATGCGGCATGAAATTCAAAGTGCTGTAGATACAAATCACAAGAAGTTAATGACTGAACTTCATGCTCATAGGCTGAAATCTCGAGCTTTTCATAAATTAATGAAGCAGTCGACACATCGAAGTAATACCTTTGCATTTTACTTGCAGTAAGTCCAGCCTCTGCCAAAACTGATTATTGAAGAGGCATATTATGCCCGACAAATTGCATTTTCTAGCTTATGTGTAACAAATATAGAAACCACACACCCTGTTTTCTATGTATGGAATAAAGCTCAAGCTGGAAGTGGGCCACAAGAAATTGTATCAGCCATCACAGATTTTCTTTCTAAAACATCCTTTGACCAGACTACAATATCTCTCAGACTCTTTGGTGATGGGTGTGGTGGCCAGAATAAAAATCGACATCTGATTCATGCTATTGCATTCTGGCTACTGATAAGTTCTCCATTTTTATATAAGTGATGTGTATTTATATTTTCCAGATCGAAGACATTCTTTTCTACCTGCAGACAGGGTCTTTGGACGAGTTGAGAGAATAATGCGTCAAATTCCAGTTATTTTGAATACAGAGAAGTATGTACAGATCTACAACGAAGTTGGGGAAACCGGGGAAACATGGGTACCTGGAAAAGACTGGGAGCTTAAGAACTTTGATGAACTCTCAAAGGAATGGAAAAAGATGGATGGTATCAGTGGAGTAAAAATAATAATTTTGAAAAGTCAAAACTGAACCATGTCGGTGATCAGGATATAAAATTTAAAACAGAAATTCATTATTACTTCGATGGCCCTTCTAAATTATTCACAACATTGGCAAAACGTGGACATAAGACGTTCTCTGCTACTGAAAGACCTATACTAGCTTTGTCAGGTATGATAAAGTTAAAGAAAGGGGATGATGTGAAGAAAGTGCTCACTTTAAGGTTCGGCACAAAACTGAAAGATGAAGAACAACTAAATTTTTTTCCCAGACTGCAGCAACTACACTTCAGAAGATAACGAATGTGATTCTTTACAAGAAGAACCAGCAACGAACAAAATTTAACCAAACTGCCTGTAACAAATTATTCTATTGAACAGTTTTTATGTAATTTAAGGCTTTGTAGTGATATTTCAAGTAAATATTAATATTACATTGTTATAAGTTCTATAATTAATGTTAAGCAATTGAAAATTACTGTAAGTTAATAATTATTTTCAGGTATTAAGGTTCGTAAATTAATGAAGATTTAATAGTGAAAACCCATCAAAATATGTAATATCCTAGGTGACTGATCAAAATGTGTATTTTCCAAAACATAAATTGATTTTAGAGCCATCCTAATCAAATTTTGATCTGTTGCAAAGTGGGATCAATTTCAGTATCTCAACTCGGAATTAACTGTGAAAACAGCATTGTGTTTCATAGAATAGTTTAGGATATATCAGTTTTTCGCTTTTCCTGATTATTTGCTGCTCACATGCCCATGTGAAGTTTCTACTTCAAATGAGCGTTTGTGCCATGTCCCTTAAGACTGAACATTCCTGCTGGGACACTCTGTGTAGCAGACAAATATCCCAATAGATAATCACAAATCTCATTACTCTCCTAAGTAGGGGCTATAAAAAAATATGGACACACACACAAACCAACTTATATCAACACACATAATTTGAGAAAAAAAAAGTGAAAATAAAATCTGAGAAAGCTAGCAACACTGCCAAAAACAGATGACACCCAAGACAAAGAAATGGCAACTGACATGTTACAAAACCACGGTGACTATACAAAGAAAGGAGGCTTTCAACCACTTTGCCATATGAGGAATAGATACATGGTTTTCAGATAGGGTTCAAATGGTTCAAATGACTCTGAGCACTATGGGACTTAACTTCTGAGTTCATCAGTCCCCTTTTTCAGATAAAGAATTAGACATTTTACCATAAGCAGTTTTCCATTTTATTATAAAAAAGTTCCTTGGGCTCTTTTTAAATCTATAACAAAATGTGTGACAGTGACGAAAACCGAGTAATTAAAACAGTAAGAAATATAGAAGTTACATGCGGCATGCAAAAGGGGTTTTTATTGTAAACTACTGCAGCTTTTATTTAGCTGCCACGAAAAATTTTCACCACAAGAAATATGGATTCAGTAATGTGACGACACAAAAAGTATTTAGGGCGATCTTTAGGGCATGCATGGTCTTTGTTCTTGTTCTATGGTCTTCGGTCTTTTGCTGGACAGTGTTGATTGTGCTTTTGCCGAGAGGGCTGTATGGCTAAGCAGTTGAATGGGGGCATATACTAAAACTTTTCGTTGGATTTGGAATGATTTTGTATGCGCGAGTTAAGTACTTCGACTTTTCACTGGACTTAGATAATTTGAGTGTGTTTTTGGTGATTGATTCAGCATGGTTTTACAAACTTAAGTGTTGTCTGTGGGACTTGAGGCAGCTGTGAACTGTAATTATTAGCTGTAGCTGATATTTATACTCGCATATAATGGAAGTATTTCATTTTTGCAGCGGTTAGTAAAAATAATGAACTTTAGCGTTGAACGGCTACTATTTAAGAAGGGTGTATGGCAGGGCTGCTCACACCTGTCTTGGTCAATGGATACATTCAGTCGGCAATAGCTTACGTTAAGGAGAAACTAGCAGCCATAGGAGGAATTATAATTCATGGTAATAAACAGACGTGCTGAGATTTGCTGAAGATCTCTCAGGTTAAGTGAAGATGCAGAAAAATCAGAAGCGATGCTAGCACAGTTGGAAACCAGCCGCATCTCTTCCAATGATACGAAAATTAATAAAAATTTAAAAAAATCTTATTGCTGAACAGACAAAAGATCGTTTCGCAATGCTCACTTAACAGTGAGGACACACACAAGGGTGGAGGACACAGAGCGACAAAGGACATGCACTAAAACTTGTATCAAATGATAAAACCCACCCTCACGAATAAAACGTAAAACTAAAGCTACTGTTGAGGCATTGTCGCCCAACACCGAAGGTAGGGTGCTAGGAAAGTTAAAAGTCCGCCGCAGAGCGGCTAATAAAAGTGGGCAGACGTAGGGAGTAAAGCTACATCAAACGGAAGATCGAGGAAGGACACTGCAAGCCGAATCCACGGGGCAAAAGCTACTTTCGATAAAAGATGAAACCTTTGCACTTCTACCAGCATAGAAAAACATCTAAGAAAAGGCCTCATAAAGACATTTGTTTCGAGTGTGCCTGCCATATGGAAGTGAAACACGGACACTCGGAGGAGTTAAAAACACAAAACAAGTCTTCGACATGTGGTGCTATTACAGAAAGCTCAAGATTTCCTGGATAGACATGATATCAGTTTTCGTCATTATCATTAATCCGACGGTGTTTACCTAGTCATTTCACTTATTTATACGTATTATTTGCTGCCGTATCTACTTACTAAAAAGAGTATGAGGATCAGTTCTGTATTAAATGCATGGGCCTTAAAGCGACGCTGTATGACCGACCCCTATGCTATCTTAATGAATGAGGGCAACAAATTAGGTCGTGCACTACCCACACCGATATTGACTAATAAAAGCACCGGTGCGCTCGTAGGTACTGGCTAGACCAGTAATGGTGGTGCTGCATGAGTCGAGAAGGCCGAAATTGTGAGCAATTGTTTAAATGTGAAAACAATTTTCCATCATTCAGAGAAACTCTCGCAAATTAACCATTTCACTCCTGCTATTTAGCCTTCGGATGTATACAAAAGTTTCTCGCACGCTTTATACACTAAAAAAACTAAACTCCTCCGAAACAGGTCATGAAGGCCCAACGGTACGAACCGGTCACCGTGTCATCCTCAGCCTACAGGCGTCACTGGATGCGGATATGGAGGGGCAAGTGGTCAGCACACTGCTCTCCCGGCCGAATATCAGTTTCTGAGACCGGATCCGCTACTTCTTAATCAAGTAGCTCCTCAGTTTGCCTCACAAGAGCTGAATGCACGCCGCTTGCCAACAGCGCTCGGCAGACCGGATGGTCACCCATCCAGTGCTAGCCCAGCCCGACAGCGCTTAACTTCGGTGATCGGACGGGAACCGATGTTACCACTGCGGCAAGGCCATTGGCGCTTTATACACTACTGGCCATTAACATTGCTACACCAAGAAGAAATGCAGATGATAAACTGGCATTTATTGGACAAATATATTATACTAGAACTGACATGTGATTACATTTTCACGCAAGTTGGGTGCATAGATCCCGAGAAATCAGTACCCATAACAACCACCTATGGCCATAACAATGGCCCTGTTACTCATGGGCATTGAGACAAACAGAGCTTGGATGGCGAGTACAGGTACAGCTGCCCATGCAGCTTCAACACGATACCACAGTTCATCAAGAGTAGTGACTGGCGTATTGTTATGAGCCAGTTGCTCAGCCACCATTGGCCAGACGTTTTCGGTTGGTGAGGGTGAAAGGGTACAGTATCACCCGACATTGAAAATAGGTAAAACATACTTCATTATTTTTGTCAGAACAACACTTTTTTTTTGTAAAACTAACTCAGTTTCAATTAATACTGCGAAGCCGGATACAAGTGTGGGAAAGAATGAAAATTTATTTATTTAATTGATCACATGTGCACTCCCACAAAATAAATCCCTACATCCAGTTTGGTGAGATCTGTGAAATGAATGAATGTATGGCCGTCTGCTAACCGCAGATAGTGAATGTGAATATATGATCATCTTTGAGACTATCCTTTGGCCACCTTTGGTGGGACCAAAGAGATGAAATTTACCTGAGCTTTGAGCGCCTGAAATGTGGCTGACCAATACGGTAGCAAGGTGCTCCCCCACTTCGACAGAGGTGCGAGAGGACCTGAAGAACGGCCATGTTTCAGCACTCTGCCACTGGATCTTGTGCTGTTAAGACCTGTCTTAGTTGTGCTCCGTAAAGACAAAAGAGTGGAGACATGGTATGCATGTGGAATATTTAAGAGTAGTTTGAAACAATAATTTCTCTATTTCAGGAACTTTTGTGGGGAGAATTAAATGTCAGGTAGGTAATATTAATGGGATCGTAGTAATCTTCGGAAGTGACCAACGGTCACAATGAAACCACTGTAGCAATAAGTTGAAATACTTCCGTGTGCTTAAGTTAAGCTGAATTACTAGCGTGTGTACAATAAGTTGAAATATTTAAGAAGTAGCGTGTGTACCATAAGTTGAAATATTTAAGAAATGGTGTGTGCAGGACTTGAAATTAGAGACGAGTACTTCCACGTGGTGAGTACTGTGTGAGTCTCAATCTGTGTATGAGACAAAGGATAAAGTGAAGTACTCGTCCATGGTAAGAGTTGAGGACTCGCGTGTGTGATGAATATGTTCTTAATATTACTTTGCATGATACGATTCTGTGTGACGCTAGATTCAAACTCTGACAGAGAAGCAAGGTGAGTCGGCCGTCTATCCAGCAACGCCACTTGGCTTGCATTGCACAGGAAGACGTGCATATATCTCCAGAGTTCATAGTAGGAAAGTGGAATTACGAAGTGGGGCAGTGTCGTGTGAAACTGGGATAAATATTAATTGAAGTGGGAAAGCTGAAAGTGATAATGTTGTGACTATTCCCTGTCTTGTATTTCATGTTGCAGTGTGGTGTATGTCATGTAATTTAAGCATGTGTGGTTTGCATGGGAGAGTAGCAAGGTAGTTTCAGAAGTAGTGGGTATGCATGTTCCTTTTGTACCGCTCGGTCTGGAGGAAAGTTTCGTGATGATGGTTGTGAGAGTCGAAGTGTGAGATATAGCAAGAGATCCACCATCCTATCCAGAAAGTGCACTGTAGCGTTAAATAATTACGAGACCATAAGGTAGAGAATCATCAATGTTAAGCCATGCCCACTGGGCGGAATTTCTCATGTGTTATTGTTGTAGGTTATAGAATTTGTGGGTTTAGGTTATAGAATTTATCGGAATAAATAAGATAGTGAAAAGAAAAAGATTGGTGGCCTTTTCCTTCGAATTGTATGTTGTCATGATATCCAGAATTTATAATGTGTGTCTATGGAAATAAGGGCCAAGTCTCCCTCTCCGAAATTGTGAAGTGTTGCAGAAATAGTTAAGAGTCACTTTTATTGTTGCAGGAGCTTTCGTGATGTCTCAGCTTGTCTGCATGGAACTTCTTGTCCTAACAGGACTTGTTCACAAAAATACCCCAGAATAACACCGAATGCATTCTTCCTGATGGTCCTGACAAGGCATCCTGTCCATCACATTTTACCCTTCTAGGAAATCGCGACAGCATGTTTTAAACAAACATCTCTGTAACGATAAACATTCACACCACTATTTAGAGGCTCCTATGATTCAGCACAAAGGATATCTTCTGAAGGAATGGAGCGTTTTGATTAGATACTACTGCATTTACTTTCCAAATTACTCATGCTGCCAGTATGGATGTACTGTCCACCTTTGTTTCTGCAGACGAAACTTTCAGTGGCAAAACTGGTTTGTACAGATCGCCATATTCCACTAACAGTTGAACTCTGTAAAAAGGGTCTATAGATCGTCAAGTACAGAAAGACACTTTCTCAATTACACTGCTCTGCCGCTGACGACAGCATCTTGAGTATTTCAGCATGAAACCGATCTCCAACCTGGCTATATATCACTACATACCGTTTCGATGTAGTAAACACACCAGACTCTGGGATTACAAGAATATATGCATAGTCAAATGGTTTACCAGAATATCATACAATTTTCGAGATACTTCTCGAAATCAAGCACATCGCAATATCGCTTGTACAATATAATTCCGAAGGTATAGACTGCGAATTATTTCTCTAGAAACCTGAAACTTAAGCGAGGTGCGAGCCGGAGTGGCCAAGCGCTTCTAGATACTACAGTCTGGAACCGCCCGACCGTTGCAGTCGCAGGTTCGAATCCTGCCTCGGGCATGGATGTGTGTGATGTCCTTAGGTTAGTTAGGTTTAAGTAGTTGTAAGTTCTAGGGCACTGATGACCTCATAAGTTAAGTCTTCCTAGGAACTGGCATCAAGTTTGAATTTTAGATAGGTTAATTTGCGAGTCTCTACTAACCTCAGTCACCCAACCGCCATGTCCTCCTAGGGATTCATGGAAAAAGGACTCAACCAGTGCTGGACATAAGTCTTTATTTTGCATGCAACTGTCTTTATTTAAACAATTTCATGCAGCACAGCCATCTAGTCTGTTCACTAAGAGATCTGGACTCCAACTGACTTAGTACACAGTGCTAACACCAGAGGCCAGAGGGTGCTCTCATCTGTGATGTAATCCGAGATGGAGGGAAACAGTGTGTTTGCCACGAGGCCCGGACTCAAACTGACCTAGTACACAAACGCCACTATCAAAAGGCGCTGTCGTCCAAGATGGCGGCCATGATGTAAGGTGATAACAGAAGTATCATTAGACCTGTGACGTTACAGACACACTGATAGGGTTCCCACCCTAAATCCAAGATGGCGGCGGTGGGAAATTTAAAAAGTGCAATGACATACTTCCAGGGGGAAAATTCAAACTTTGTCAGATTTTCGCAAATGCCACGCCCACCTGGACTTGGAAGGAAATAGTTAAAGTCTCCACAAAGATCCTCAACCGACTGCCAGGGAAGTTCAAATTCCAACAGGATAATGCATCACACCTCTACTAATCTAAGAAAATCGAGGGAAAATATGTCACTTGCTCGACACCCACTAACCTAAGTCATTCAACTGTCATCTTTTTCTAGGAACTGGCCCAGTGTTTGAATTTTGGTGGTAAAGAAAGGTTAATTCGAGCGTCTCTACTAAGCTAAAAAAATGCCGTGAAAGGAAGGACACTTGCGCTACCTCCACTAACCTAACTCATCCAACCGCAACCTCATCCTAGGAACTGGCGCCAACTTTGAAGTTTGGCGGGTTGATAGGTCAATTGGGGTACCTCTGCTACCTTAAGAAAGAAAGGACACTTGGACTACCTCCACTAACCTAAGTCACCAGACAACCACCTCCTCCTAGGGATTTGTGGGAGAAGAATTCAGCCTGCACTGGGAAGATGAATGTATGTCATGCACTTGAAATATATTTCTTACATTGGAATATTAATAGCGCTATATTCCATACAACTGATAGGTTGAAAAATCAGACGATCTAACATTATAGCCCGTTATAAGTGCAGAATGTTGTAGCCTTAGGAGTGAATGTGTTTATGTTCTCTCTTGCCGATACCTTCCAGGTATCGATCCTAGACTCTAGAACAATACTTTAGAGTTGATAGCTTCGTTCATCTACGTAGAAATGCGTCGAACTCCAGCCTTCTGGATCTCCGTCACGCATAAAAATCAGTCGTTTATTGTTCTTCTTAACCGTCTGCTATTACATCACAACACTTGGAAATCTGTTACTATACATCGATACGGAGTTCTAAGCTCCTCGACATTGGCGCACCTCGACAAATCTCATGCACTTGGATGGGTGAGGACTCGGAAAGCTCCATTCATTCACGAGACGTGGAGTATAGCGGTCTTCTTTGGGAAGGTTGCAGATTAATTCGGTAACGGTGCAGCATGGCGGGTTGGTCAATGACATTGTGAGGAGGGTCTCTCACTCTCTAATTTTACCCCAAGACAGCAAGAATGCTCTGTGTCTCCCATACGCATAGAGACAGATCGTAAATAAATCACTATGCTCGAGGTGTTAGAAGTATGTGGAGCACTGTCTAATATACTTTGATGATTTATGTGTTCGACAATTAACACTGAATGGGCATACTGCACAGTCATCTATCCATGTTGGCAATGATACTCGCAAAGTGGAGAAGGGGTGGTTTAACTATGATACTGACATTGGGGAAACATGTTGTCACATCATCGGCCGATGTTGAAGTTACCGTAAAACTCCTAAAATTGTTTGCGCTATCAACTGTGATGCTTATTATTACAAAACACTGGCGGTGTCTTTTCCATCCCATCCATGTATTGGTGCGCTGTTGGTTACCACATAATTATAAGTCGTCTGTCATTTGTTTATTTCCTTCAAATAGTGTTTATACGTTACTGACTGTACAGTTAGCCTTCTGCCATCGAGCAGTGTGTCAGCAGTGCACAAGTAGCAGCATTACGGCATTTACTAGGCAGTCTTGTATTTTAATAACAGTTTAAATTTTGTGTCGAATTGTTTGTGCTATCTGTAGATTAGTTCAGACATTCTTTGTACAACAGTATTTAGCATGGATAGGGACTGCAACTGCTGTGTTCGGATGCGGGCTGAGTTGGCATCCCTTTGCTCCCAGCTTCAGACAGTGTTGGCTTCAGTCACACAGTTTGAGGCTGTTGCCAATGGGCATCACTGTGGGGGTCCGGACGGGGGTTTGTTGGGGACGGCCAGCTCGTCCCACGCATCCCACGATCGGACTACAGCTGTGGCTGCCCGGGATACTGCTCACATTGAGGCTGACCCCTCACCTGTGGTAGAGTGGGAGGTCGTCTCGAGGTGTGGCAGGGGGCAAAAGACATTCCGGAGGGCTGAACGGAAGGCCTCTCCAGTTTGTATGACAAACCAGTTTCAGGTTCTGTGTCCGGCTGATACTGATCTTCGGCCAGACATGGCTGTTTGTCCTGTTCCAGAAGTTGCCCCTCAGTCTGCAAGATCCAGGAGGTGGCAGAAGGTAGGCTTACTGGTAGTTGGGAGCTCCAACGTCAGGCGCATAATGGGGCCCCTTAAGGATATGGCTGCAAGGGAGGGGAATAAAACCAATGTGCACTCCCTGTGCATACCGGGGGGAGTCATTCCAGATGTGGAAAGGGTCCTTCCGGATGCCATGAAGAGAACCGGGTGCACCCATCTGTAGGTGGTCACTCATGTCGGCACCCATGATGTGTGTCGCTATAGATCAGAGGAAATCGTCTCTGGCTTCCGGCGGCTATCTGATTTGGTGCAGACTGCCAGTCTCGCTAGCAGGATGAAAGCAGAGCTCACCATCTGCAGCATCGTCGACAGGACTGACTGCGGACCTTTGGTACAGAGCCGAGTGGAGGGTCTGAATCAGAGGCTGAGACGGTTCTGCGACCGTGTGGGCTGCAGATTCCTCGACTTGCGTCATAGGGTGGTGGGATTTCGGGTTCCGCTGGATAGGTTAGGAGTCCACTACACGCAGCAGGCGGCTACACGGGTAGCAGGGTTTGTGTGGCGTGGACTGGGCGGTTTTTTAGGTTAGATGGCCTCGGGCAAGTACAGAAAGGGCAACAGCCTCAAAGAGTGCGGGGCAAAGTCAGGACATGCGGGGACCAAGCAGCAATCGGTATTGTAATTGTAAACTGTAGAAGCTGCATTGGTAAAGTACCGGAAATTCAAGCGCTGATAGAAAGCACCGAGGCTGAAATCGTTATAGGTTCTGAAAGCTTCCTGAAGCCAGAGATAAATTCTGCCGAAATTTTTACAAAGACACAGATGGTGTTTAGAAAGGACAGACTGCATGCAACTGGTGGTGCCGTGTTTGTCGCTGTTAGTAGTAGTTTATCCAGTAGTGAAATAGAAGTGGATAGTTCCTGTGATTTATTATGGGTGGAGGTTATACTCAACAACCGACCTAGGTTAATAATTGGCTCCTTTTAACGACCTCCCGACTCAGCATTATTAGTGGCAGAACAACTGAGAGAAAGTCTGGAATATATTTCACATAAATTTTCTCAGCATGTTATAGTCTTAGGTGGAGATTTCAATTTACCAGATGTAGACTGGGACACTCAGATGTTTAGGATGGGTGATAGGGAGAGACAATCGAGGGCCATTATACTGAGTGCACTATCTGAAAATTACCTCGAGCAATTAAACAGAGAACCGAGTCGTGGAGATAACATCTTGGACCTACGGCGAGATAATCGAGTGACATTATACTGAGTGCACTATTTGAAAATTACCTCGAGCAATTAAACAGAGAACCGAGTCGTGGAGATAACATCTTGGACCTACAGAAGGCCATTGCAGCATCCCTGAATTTGGAAGAAAATAGGAATATAAAAAAAGGGAGTAAAGTTTATCTGTTTAGCAAGGGTAATAGGAGGCAGATTTCAGACTACCTAACAGAGCGACACGAAAATTTCTGTTCCGACACTGACAACGTTGAGTGTTTATGGAAATAGTCTAAGGCAATCGTAAAATGCGTTTTAGACAGGTACGTGTCGAGTAAAACTGTGAGGGATGGGAAAAACCCACCACGGTTCAACAACAAAGTTAGGAAGCTACTACGAAAGCAAAGAGAGCTTCACTGCAAATTTAAAAGCAGCCGAAACCTCTCAGACAAACAGAAGCTAAACGATATCAAAGTTAACGTATGCGTGAAGCGTTCAGTGAATTCGAAAGTAAAACTACATGTACTGACTTTACAGAAAATCCTAGAAAGTTCTGGTCTTACGTTAAAGCAGTAAGTGAATCGAAACAGTATATCCAGACACTCTGCGATGATAATGGCATTGCAACATAGGATGACACGTGGAAAGCTGAAATACTAAACACATTTTTCCAAAGCTGTTTCACAGAGGAAGAACGCACTGCAGTTCCTTCTCTAAATCCTCTATTCCAAGGAATAGTAAAGCAACTGAAATCACTCAACAGAGGAAAGTCCACTGGACCTGACGGGATACAAATTCGATTCTACACAGAGTACGTGAAAGAACTTGCCCCCCTTCTAACAGTCGTGTACCGCAAGTCTCTAGAGGAACGGAAGGTTCCAAATGATTGGAAAAGAGCACAGGTAGTCCCAGTTTTAAAGAAAGGTAGTCGAGCAGATGCGCAAAACTATAGGCCTATATCTCTGACATCGATCTGTTGTAGAATTTTAGAACATGTTTTTTGCTCGTGTATCATGTCATTTCTGGAAACCCAGAATCTACTCTGTAGGAATCAACATGGATTCCAGAAACAGCGATCGTGTGAGACCCAACTCGCTTTATTTGTTCATGAGACCCAGAAAATATTAGATGCAGGCTCCGAGGTATATGCCATTTTCCTTGAATTCCGGAAGGAGTTCGATACAGTTCCGCACTGTCGCCTGATAAACAAAGTAAGAGCCTACGGAATATCAGACCAGCTGTGCGCCTGGATTGAAGAGTTTTTAGCAAACAGAACACAGCATGTTGTTCTCAATGGAGAGACGTCTACATACTTTAAAGTAACCTCTGGCGTGCCACAGGGGAGTGTTATGGGACCATTGCTTTTCACAATATATATAAATGACCTAGTAGATAGTGTCGAAGTTTCATACGGCTTTTCACGGATGATGCTGTAGTGTACAGAGAAGTTGCAGCATTAGAAAATTGCAGCGAAATGCAGGAAGATCTGCAGCGGATAGGCACTTGGTGCAGGGAGTGGCAACTGACCCTTAACATAGACAAATGTAATGTATTGCGAATACATAGAAAGAAGGATCCTTTATTGTATGATTATATGATAGCGGAACAAACACTGGTAGCAGTTAATTCCGTAAAATATTTGGGAGTATGCGTAGGGAACGATTTGAAGTGGAATGATCATATAAAATTAATTGTTGGTAAGACGGGTGCCAGGCTGATATTCATTGGGAGAGTCCTTCGAAAATGTAGTCCATCAACAAAGGAGGTGGCTTACAAAACACTCGTTCGATCTGTACTTGAGTATTGACCATCAGTGTGGGATCCGTACCAGGTCGGGTTGACAGAGGAAATAGAGAAGATCCAAAGAAGAGCGGCCCGTTTCGCCACAGGGTTATTTGGTAAGCGAGATAGTATTATGGAGATTTTTAGCAAACTCAAGTGGCAGACTCTGCAAGAGAAGCGCTATGCATCGCGGTGTAGCTTGCTGTCCAGGTTTCAAGTGGGTGCGTTTCAGGATGAGGTATCGAATATATTGCTTCCCCTACTTATACCTCCCAAGGAGACCACGAATGTAAAATTAGAGAGATTAGGGAGGTAATGACATTGGCACATAAAGTGCCCTCCGCCACACACCGTTGGGTGGCTTATGGAGTATAAATGTAGATGTAGATGTAGACTGACAGCGCTTGTCTGAGTTGGGGAATGAGTTTTGTGGATGGGTTGCTAGTAGTGAAACAGTGCTCGCGCACATGGCTGCAATATGAGGAATCAGTCGAAGCAAAACGTAGACTTATCAGCTATTCCATCAGTGTGAGAAACGAGCCGAAATGTATAGCTTGTGAATCACCTTTGGACTGTAGTTTGGAGACTGTACACAATGCGAGCAAACTCTTCCGGTTTCCTTATGTTGTAACTGTCTTTTATATAAAATCAGCCGATGTGTGGCATGTTATGGTATCCGCCGTAAGAAAACGATTAACATCGTGTAACGTCTAGTTTCCTGCAAAAGGCCGTGGATCAGTCCTTCTTAATGTCAGTTTAGAACCTGGCACAGGACTCAAAGATGTGGCAGAAAAACGAAATGTTTGGTCGTGTACAAAGTGTGTTACAAAACAGTGTTGCAAACAACTAAATAGGACCAGAGGGAGCGTCTTTTGCGGCTTAGTATAGTCTGTGGGATACAATCATACGTCTACAGTATAGGGGATCAAACTTTAAGGTGGCTTCTGCAGTGCCTATATATTTAGTAGGATCGTGCCGCACTGGCAGCAGTAGCAGTAGCAGTTTCAGGTGAAACTGACGTAGGTACACTTGCTGGAGCTGAACTATTCTTCGGCGTGATTGGCATGATTAAACCGCAAATCGAAAAGCATTAACTTCATTTCATAATAATTCTTCAGCTGCTTAGGTTTATTCATTTTAATTTTCATGTTATACACGGTGGAGAAAATCAGTACTCAAATATCCTTAAATTAATGCATGAGGTCGACATATTTCATACCTGTATTACTTGCCTCTTTCCTGCGTTAAACAACACCCGTTCTCGAACAAGATATCAAAACACGCTGGGCTGACGTGACGCGTCCTCCTTACTTTTCCCACGCCAACAAAAAAATGGTTCAAATGGCTCTGAGCCCTATGGGACTTAACATCTGAGGTCATCAGTCCCCTAGAACTTAGAACTACTTAAACCTAACTAACCTAAGGACATCACGCACATCCATGCCCGAGGTGGGATTCGAACCTGCGACCGTAGCGGTCGCGCGGTTCCGGACTGAAGCGCATACAACCACTCGACCACTACGGCCGGCTCGCGCCAACAACACCCAGCCTATAGGAGGACTCTGGTCTTCACTTCACTGCACGGAATTTCGCGCTAGGACAGTAAGCTGCTGCAGTGGGGCACAGCGGATGAACAACCAGTCCACGCCGAAAGTTTAAAAACTATACACTGCCTACAATCAGAATTATTTGTCCCAAATTTTCGAGCGGAGTCGATTGCTGTGACTAAAATCTTGCAGGTGTGATTTTTTCTCCTTATAATATGAAGTCAAATAGGCGATCTTCAATTTAAATGAATTTGGGAGAGCAGAAAACGTATCCGCCCCCCCCCCCCCCTTCTGAACTTTGAAGTGGGAAGGGTGGACGAATGCCCCATCCATTCCCAACCGCTTGATACGGCGTTGCAGCCAGGTAAATGTGCTCGTTCACTAGCGGACCATACCAGCTGCCACCGAGCTTTATGATAAAATGAAAACCATGTGGAAAATGCTCAGATATCACATAGTCTTCATACCAGAACTGTTAAAAATTATTTCATGTTTTTACTAGTGTTATAAACAAATTATTCTGGGTGTGGTAACCATGGAATCCAAATAAAAGTTCCTCATTCTCAGAATAAAATTTAAATAAACAAACTATAGTTCACACTTGAGCCCCAGAGTTTCTCAGGCACAAACAACAGAAACAAACTGATGCATGCAATTTCAAACATATAAATGCAATTGAAGTAATTTTTTTGTTTTTCTCATCTCTGCTTCAATTGTATAAAGCAAAATATTAAAAACCTACGTTCATGTAGCTACACACTGAATACACCTAAGACGAAAGCAGCACAAGCAGCTGTTTATGACTTTAAGTGTATGGTGCAGCTTATGGGAATAAAGTAGAATATCTGCCTGTCTAGAAATGAATCAAGGGTAATGAAACTATTATTATTTATCTGTTTATGATGACTGTATTAAAAAGCAAGAAACTAACTTAAAATCAAATTTTTTATTTAATAACATCGTGTTTTTTGGACATTTTAAGTCTTTTGGCACAGTACTGAATGTATATTTTACCTCATATTTATATCATTGAGCAAATTCATATCACTATGGTCTCTCCTTACATATATGGGCTTAAGTGCTTGGATAGTTTCATAACAGGCAATATGAACCCAAATGCTTCACAAAACTGAAACAGAAATAACTAATATAAAATAACTCATGACTTCATTAAGCAGTTTGCAGAACAAGGTGGGAAATAAACATAATTTTCTTCTTTCTCAAACTAGTCATACATTTTCTGAATTTACTTCACACTTACATATCATCCTTCAGCAGCATATCATCTAAAAGGAATTATTAATTTTAACTACACTTTTCTTCCAAAAAAAAATCTTATATTTTCCTTCTCTTGTATTGCTAAGCATGAAGACTGACTACCAAATTCGATCAATGGCAGGATATAGACAAGATACAAATGAGAGCTGTGCAATGCGTTTAGGGTTTGATTTGTCATAGGAACTGCAAGAAACTCAGGTGGAAAGCACATTAAGGCATTGTGTGGCACATGAAGAGTTTTAATATCCATCTCCTGTGAATTGTGGAACAATGCTTATTTGCATTCCATGTAAAAGTCACATAATGACATCTATGCAGAGGGGGACAGGCAGTTATTCTCTCTGCATGCCATCTGTGACTGGGATGGGAAGAAGAACTAATGATATGGCTACACTGTATGTCCTTTATCATACACTGCTCATGGAGTACATATCTACTTAAAGATACAATTTAAAGTAAACAACATACAGCTGTTCAATTTTCATCCAGCCATCCAAGTTTGGGTTTTTAGTGATTTACCATACAGTTTGCTTAAATGTTTGTTCATTCCTAATAACATCATCTTGTTCTAATTCCTCCCCATTGTTGTAGAAACGGGCCAAGTCATCAATTTACAAAGAAGACACTGGCAATGCGATGGTACACCCAGACAGATTAGTATAAAATTTCAAATTTTTTAATAATAATCCTTCTATTAAATGACATATTTGAACTGACAGATATTTCAGCTTAGGACATTTGCATATTACCACTTCATCTTATCACCAGATAATATGCACACATGCTGGCATACTAGTTCTTGATATGATATAATATTTTAATAGAAACTACACACATTTTTTATTTGGAGAATTCTATGAAAAGTGAATATTTTGTTATGCCAGTAACGTTTCCTGTTCCTATATTTGCTTGCAAATCAAAGATCTGGCATTGTCAGACCTTTTCTATATATTGTTTGTATTCAGATCTGTCTCTTTTTTCAATTTTCACATTGAAACTTAAATATAAACAGTACAGATGTTACATCAAACAATGGAAAATCCAGGATGGAATGTAACAACACCAGAGAAGGAAAGTTGCTACTCACCATATAGCGGAGACGCTGAGTTGTGATAGGGGCAACAAAAAGATTCACACAATTATAGCTTTCGGCCATTAAGGCCTCTGTCAGCATTAGGCACACATGCACACACACACACACACACACACAAACACTCACGCAAATGCAACTTGCACCCACGTCTGCAATCTCAGAGAAATAAAACCACACTGACGTTACATCCATAGTCATGGAATGGCCCCTTGCCTAGATCACTTTTTGAAGTAGTGATGCTGTATTCTATTCACCGATGGTGCATAGATTTTGAAGTTGTAGGCTAGCAATTCAAAGATTTTGGGTTGAAACCATGATTGGCATTAAATCTTTCTTTTGCATTTCATGTTACTCTTTCCTCTGCAGTAGCTTTATGTAGATGGAAAATGAAAATTTTACCTAGATCAGTGTTCCACATTAAATTGTAAGTAATGCATACTGTTTGTATGAGCTGGATTTTGAATAAACAAAAGGAAGTGGCAAACAGCTTTCCACAAACTCGTTGCATCATCGCTATGAAAAAATGGTCACATTCACCCCAGTCATTACTCTGATAACTACTTTAATTTACTTGCAATGAAGTAACTCCCAAAAATTAATAAAGTAATAGATAATTCAAAGGATGCTGAAATGACTGCAGGTAATGAACATATATAAAAGTAAGTTAATTGTGATCAACCCGATGCTTTCTCTGGAGATAAGCGTGCTTCGCTAGCCTTTTTGTAATTGGAGATGGTAAGATCTTCCTTTCTTTTGAGTGGTGAGCCAGGTGACGTATCAAGTTATTGTAGACATACAACTGAACATGAATTCTTAACAATAATCTGACTTTTAGCACACAGAAAAAAGGCTTGCCATTGTTGAAAAAACATTAAATGCCACAATAGAACTGTCAGGAAAATATGATTCATGATTACAATCCAAAATATTTACTTTTCAGTCTGATGTTTAAGAGAAAGACCTATCAGTCCAGATAAACTGCGTACAATGCCTATACATCACCTAATAACAAAAGTATACATAGCTAAATATAACAGAATTTAGAGTATAGATGTAAACAAACATGAAAATGCGGTTGTTCTGAAAAAATATGAAAAATGTGGTGGAGGAGAAAGGAACATATCCTTTGACCCCACAGAGCTCAAAAATAGTGGGCACAAATCAAGGGTGCCCGTGCTACAGTTTGTAGTGGGCAGCCTAGACTAGGGCGTATGGAGTATTTTAATATTTTAGAAGACGAATTACACCTTCAGATATCTATAAAAAAAAGTTTCAGTTTCGACTCTGTTAAAAACCAGCATAATACCTAACATGAAATTATGTTTTGAGAGAAAAAGCACCTGATCACACTGCATTTTTCCTTTCCCTGACAAATGGGGGTGCCCCCGGCACCAATGATAACAGAAGAATTCTATAAATACCTGGGGAGAAATATTACAAGATTAAATGGAAGAACTCTTAGGATATTGTTGCATATGTCATTTCAGTTATTCTTAGAATACTGTCAGTAAAATACCAAACCCAGGGTCAATAGTGCATATTTTATATTTCAGTACAGGTTCATTTGAGGCAAAACACCAGAAATTTTTTTACTAAGAGCCATTAACTTGTATATATACATTAGCAGTACCTAGTGGAAAAGTCTCTTTATCATTTACTTGTACAAGGGGCAAATAATCCTGACATCTCTGTCATTTTGACTCTGCTCTTCATTCTCTTAACCTGTGTTGAATGGATGAAAGACATTCTTCTGTACACTTTGAAATGTGAAGCAGAGTGTTACCGCATATTACTGATATTTAAATTTCAGTTGCACAGAATGGTTTGATTCTAAACTTTTCTCTAAAGAGCAAATACTTGCGGCAGTAAATGAATGAAGTTACCTGTGGGTCCTCTTTGTGAGGTCTACACTCAATTACTTTTGATGGCTGCTGCTTGGCCTGACTAGTAGCCGAGGGCTGTGCAGATCCTGGGGACTCACTGTTTTGCAACTGTAGACCCATAATCATGAGATTCAGCTTCTGCACTGAATCTTCTGTTTCAGTAGCATGCAAGGGCTGCGCTGGAGACTTGGTGTTCTGCAGCTGTAGGCCTTTCATCAGATGCTGTAGCTCCAGCACAGAGTTGTTTGTCTCATTAAAATTTGAGGGCTGTATAGAATCTTGGTATCTGGTGTCCTGCAACTGCAGCTCCATAAGCAGATGATTTATGTTCTGGATCGACTTATCTGCATCAGTACGGCAGGGCTGTGTTGGATGCTCTGTGTTCAGCAATTGTAGTCCCGTTATCAATTGCTGCAGCTGCTGCACTGAGCACTGTATTTGACTAACATGCACGCGTTGTGCAGATCCTGAGGAGTTGATGTCCTGTAATTTTACTTCGCTTATCAGCTGATGTAGCTCCAGCACCGAGTCCTTTATTCTTACTGTCGATTCTTTGATCTCTCCCACTTCCTGCTGCCTGTTGATGAGAAAAAGGTGAGAAGTTGAATATTTATCACGTAAGGAGCCCGAGAGATAATCTAAAACTAGGGAACAACAGACCTGCTGTTTTGTTGGATTGGCTGTAAGGTCCGCGTATAATTATAGAAGATTTTACGTCTGGCAGCCCTTTTCCGCTCTTTAAGATTATTCATTTTCAAAAAAAAACATCTGAAAAACAAAAGTGCCTCTGCAGTAACGGGCAAGTGTAAAAACTACCATTCAGTTCATTTAATCCCATGGTGGAGTAAAATTAACTACCAGGAAAACTTAAGAGACATATCAAAATATAACAACTTTATACTAGAATTGAAAAGTCAAATTTTTCTGGTTGGCAAATTTAGAAATAGATCACACAGTGTTTAGGTCTTGTAGTGACTGATAATTAAACAGCGATACTTAAAAAGCCAAGGAAAATAGCAGCCTAATTAAAAAAGATTGTTTTCAACGTAAAATTATTGATTTAATTACTAGAATTAAATTCATGCTACTTACCTTTCCCGCTTCTTTTGCAACGTTATTTAATGAACTGAACGTACAGACTTACTAGTATTGTCAAAGATATTATGTTATTTGCCACTATGGCCACTTTTATCGTAAACAACAATGGTTGCGTCGTAAATTTTCATGTTAATAGTGACATTATATAACCAAAAGGCAGTTGCAAAGATCCCCTGCATTAAGCCTAAAATGTGCATAAAAAGGGTTGTAATATGCTACCATATTTATTTTTGTTATTATTGATGTAAAGAGACTAGACATACAAGGTCCGTCAACCCCTCCCCCCCCCCCCCCCCCCGGCCCACAAGGACGAAATCTGTGTATCCCATCTGTCAACATTTACAGTAAATCTCATGTGCAAGTGTGACAATGTTATCTGAATGTTTGAATAGCAAGGGGTGGTACGTGGGTAAAAGCATGGTATTTAGACGATAGGCTGTGGGGAAACAACCTAAAAACCACATCCAACTGGCCAGCTTACCACTTCTCAACGTTAATCCAAGAAGCAGATTCGATCCAGGTCAGACTCGTCCTCCCCCAATGTCCTGGAAATTAAATAACCTGCAGCAGTTGTGTTGAGTGACTGCTATGATTAGTAGTAAGTCTAGCTGTGGTAGGTAATTCACCATCCCAGGTATGGTTGCATTCACGTGGTGGCAGGTGGCAGGCAGTGATATGTTGGGGGAACAGTGCTGGTTGTAAAAAATCCCTCTCTTTCGTCATAAGCCATAGCAGCAAAGATGGTACTGAGTTGGCAGCCAATGCCCTTTGTGACATAGTGTTGCCTCGGTCAGTAAAGTGTGCTGGTGTCAGTACTGGTCCAGCAAATAGACAGAATGTGTTGTCTTTCCTCAGGTGATGGGGACATCTGGCATTGTGGTGCCATCACCACGCCAGCTGTAGCACTGCTTCATGAACAGATTAGAGTAGCCTGCATTGGACAGTGGACATGGAAGCTAGTCTCCCCCTCCCTCTCCCCTCCCTTGTTCAATATGAAGTATACTGGGTGAAGCAGGATAGTGGGATCAAATTGTGGGCCCCATCGCAAATGATGGCTGTTTAATGTGCCTGCACAGAGCAATGAAAAACAGTGACAGCCTGTGCCCAGACTGTTCGATCAACATTGTGAGTGTTTGCCTGCTCGGGCACTAAAGATAGTTGTCCCATGCTTCAGCTCTGGTCCACAATGAAAGCAACTGGCAGCAGATGATAGTCACCAAGCAGGAGGCTAGATTCAGACTTAGCAGAGGCAGTGGCCTGTGGCTAGTGATGGCAGTGTTCAGTGTTGGAGCTTGCTGACTGACATTGGCCCAAAGATTGATGTGAATCTCCCTTCGTGATTAGCGGCAGGCAATGACTAAGAATGAGTATGAAAATTTTGCAGTATATATGTGAGCCCGGTCTGCTAATGTTTCTGAGATCGCAGCAGATTCACATTCCAAGCGGAGGTGCAAGGCTCCACCAGTGGGCAACAATAACATCGTTGCTCCAGGTTTTTTTTGTCACATCAGTAAATCGGCAGTCCTGGTGGCACTGTAATGGTGTTGCTACAACTCTTCTAGAAGGCCTGTGCGTCCGCAGTGTGTGGTCTAGTGTCTAGCAATACTGCCTCTGGATCATGGGGTCTTGGATTCAATTTTTGGCTGGGTTGGGGATTTTCTTTGCCTGTGGGCATGGTGTTTGTGTTCTCCTCATTGTTTCATCATCATCATCATCATCATCATCATTCGTGACAGAGGCTAGACTGGACTGTCTAAAAATTATCCTGTGCAAAAATTAGGACTGTACGGGTGCTGATGACTGCGCAGTTCAGCTCCCTACAAACCAAACATCATCATAAGAAGTTCTGGCAGTTACTTCTGGAGCATCTGAAGCGAAACGGCATCATAAGAAGAGTGTCATACGATACCTCCATATATAGGACACAGAGAATGGATTCTGTGTATACCTATATCCCCCAGTGTCTTGCACACTGAATGTGCTCTAAAAGCATTTTCTCTGTTCTCAGACTGTAATGGACATCGTTATCCTTGTTGAGGCTTTCTAGGAATGATGTGGAGAAGGAGATTTGCGTTCACATATGGAACTGACGGGTTCTGGAGGGCCATACTTTGTGTCATGTAGGACTTCAATAGCCCCACATGAGTAGCGCCTGGGAAGGCAGATACATTATTTTGTCAGCTGTGCAGGACCATACAGCTATGTCACATACCTTCAGTCAGGAAATATGTTTGTTTGTAGAAATAAAAGTATCCAGACTGACATAGTATCAATACTAGGAATAAGAACAATCTACATACAGACCTAAAATCACTTACCTTGGTTCCAAAAGGGGTCAAATATTCAGGAACACAGATTTTCAATAAATTGCCAGAAACCATTAAAAACTTGGTTTCAGATAAAACACGTTGTAAACAGAGTTTGAAAGACTTTATGGTAGGCAACTTCTTCTACTCTGTAAATGAATAAAGAGACTGTTAAGTCAGCTTAAGTAAAAATGTCTGTTCAAAATGGTTCAAATGGCTCTGAGCACTATGGGACTTATCATCTGTGGTCATCAGTCCCCTAGAACTTAGAACAACTTAAACCTAACTAACCTAAGGACATCACACACATCCATGCCCGAGGCAGGATTAGAACCTGCGACCATAGTGGTCACGCGTTCCAGACTGAAGCGCCTAGAACCGCACGGCCACACCGGCAGGTAAATGTCTGTTAGACTTCACTTTTGACAGCACTTGGTCACAACAGTCAAGGTTAGGTATTTTGAGTATGATAAATTTATTAATAGTGCGTAACAATGTTTTATTCTGACAGGATGTTAATTCTGTAAATATTAGCTGTTCCAGTTTAGCGCATTGTATTCACCTATTTCGACAATTTCCTGACAAATAATCAGGGTAGTAAGTATTATATTAAAATGTTTTATGTTTTTACGCCGGCCGGTGTGGCCGCGCGGTTCTGGCGCTTCAGTCTGGAACCGCGTGACCGCTAAGGTCGCAGGTTCGAATCCTGCCTCGGGCATGGATGTGTGTGATGTCCTTAGGTTAGTTAGGTTTAAGTAGTTCTAAGTTCTAGGGGACTGATGACCACAGATGTTAAGTCCCATAGTGCTCAGAGCCATTTGAACCACATGACCTTAGCACTGTAGTTCTGTCTGAAAAAAGTCGCACTTGTCGAGACGGCACTTGAGTCCTGCATCTGACAACATTCGAAGAAGACCACGCAAATTGGTAAAGTGTTCCTCTGGCGTATGAGCTGAGACGACAATATCATTTGGGTAGTTCGAACAGAACGGCACTTGAGCAGTCTGCTGTTCCAAGTAACGTTGAAAAATGGGGCTTGCGGCGGCACTGCCGAAGGGCAAATGCAAATACTTGAACAATCCTAAGCGTATAGTAATAACAAACACTTTCTGTGATTCCTCATCTAGTGGCGTTTGCAAATAAGCGCCAAGCTTGTCCATAAGATCCTCTGGGCGAGGCAACGGATAAGTATCAATTATTGTCTATGGACTGACTGTAGTTTTGAAGTCAACGCAAATTCGATTGCGACCGCAAGTCTTGGGCGTCAAAACCAATGGACTTGCCCATTGACTAGCTGTTAGCCTCGTAAAGCAATGGGAACGGGTCCAGCCCGGAAAAACTTATATACTTATATGGATTTGGTGTCTGTTCTTTCGGACATGTCCTGCAGCCGTCTAGAACGAGATTAGAATTATATTAATACCGTCAGCTGAGCACAGGCGTTGATATAGATCGACGGGGACATGTGAAAATGAGTGCCCCGACCGGTACTCGAACCCGGGATCTCCTGCTTACAGGGCAGACGCTCTATCCATCTGAGTCACCGAGGGCACAGATGATAGTGCGACTGCAGGGACTATCTCGCGTACGCCTCCCGCGAGACTCACATTCTCACCTTGTATGTCCACACACTACATTCGTAGTGTCCCACCCCAACACACTCATTACACACACTACATTCGTAGTGCCCCACCCCAACACACTCATTACTCGTGGAAGACATTCTTCTTCCAAGTCCCGTAAGAGTTCGGGGAATATGTGTGCATCGGCACAGAAGAAGAAGGTCATGACCGGTATCGCCAGAACTATATACTTAGATGGATATGGTGTCTGTTCTTTCGGACATGTCTATATCTATATCCATACAAGGTAAGAATGTCTCTTGATTGCAACACAGTAAATTTCACTGTCCTAGTGTGAGATTTGTAAGTGGCGGGCAAATTACACTGTCCAAGTACTGGGATTTCCTGTCCGTCGTTCGCAGCGAGGCGCGTGCTAGATTTTGACAGCCGTGGTGAGCCTAACTGTTCAAACATGGCACGATTAAGCAGAGTTACAGAAGCACCTGTGTCCAATTGAAAGTCAACACGACGACCAGCAATTTGTAGTTTTACAAATAGTCTGTTGGAATGGCGTCGCACTGCAGTGGGGCGAGACGAGGGCACTACCTTACTTGACTTACTGTTAGAACCTGTAGTCGGTTTTGAAAACACTGCATTCACAGAATGTGCGTGAGACCTGTTGTTGTGAGAGCGGACAGAATTGGCGTTCTTTTGTCGTTGCAAGCAAACTGCCTGGACTTGGCCTTTCTTTCCACATGAGTAACATGTCGCTTTGTGCGATGGGCAATCTTTCCGCTTATGGCGAGTAAAACAGTTGGGGTAAAATTACACGAGATTTACAGGCCTACTTACTTTACCATCCTGTCTGTGCGTCTGTGCGCTCGCTTGTTGTGGCGGCTGAGTGGGGCGGACGCGGGCAAGAGGCGACTCGACCCGACAAATCGGGACCTGATCTCTGAAGGAGTGAAATCAATCACTATATCGTGGACTTAATGCCTGTTGCCATCTCAACATACCGAGAGATGATTTATTTTTGCTAATATGTGACGTTAAGTACTTAAATTTTTTCCACACTTCTTGATTATGATCACTATATCGTGGACTTAATGCCTGTTGTCATCTCAACATACCGAGAGATGATTTATTTTTGCTAATATGTGACGTTAAGCACTTAAATTTTTTCCACACTTCTTGATTATGATGCTGACACTAAAATAATAAACAGTGTAAAAAGCAGCAAAGCTACAGAAAAACGGAGAAAAGCCGCCCATACTGTCGCTGTAAGTAAAAAACTAAATTTACGTCCATATCGACAGATGAACAATAGTCATGGCGATGCATTAAAGTGTGTTCCATCTTCTTGTCATAGAGCCAGCACCCAGCATTATTTTAGAAATAGTGAAATAACTGCCAGAAACCATCTGAAGATGAACCTAAAAACGTTCGAAAACCGGTTCATTGAATAAAACATAATTATTCAGATAACTGACTGGTTGCAGTTTTATGTAACTTATTTACATTCAATTAACAGTCACGGATTCTAAAATATCTGTAATGAATAAGCTTAATCCATAGAAAAACACCGAGCGAGGTGGCGCAGGTGTTCGACACTGGACTCGTATTCGGGAGGACGACGGTTCAATCCCGCGTCCGGCCGTCCTGATTTAGGTTTTCCCTGATTTCCCTAAATCTCTCCAGGCAAATGTCGGGACGATTCCTTTCAAAGGGCTAGGCCGACTTCCTCCGATGATCTCGCTGTCTGGTCTCCCTCCCCAAACAACCCAACCCCTATAGAAAAACTTCTGTGCATGTCCATATGTTTTTTGGGTTCCAGGATAAGAGTAGCTGAGCCTTGCACAGAGTTTGAACGCAGCGCTCAATTTGCACCATTATCCCCAGAACCGATATGGCTCCCTGGTTCTGAGTCGACTTGATGGATTGAAGGTGCGGCTTCCTGTGCTTGTACCATAGGGCTGAGTGCTGTGTGTGGGGTACCCACAAGAGGTTTTTAGATTAAACGACTCTCCAACCAATCCACGTAACTACGGCTGTAGGAGACCTAGAAGTATTAGAGTGAGATCCAAAGGAATATGGCCCCCAGGGGAGAATATTAAAACCCTACTTAACTGGCGAAGCATTCGCAACAATGTGCTAGCGTTTGAAGTGCTCTTGAAAAGCAGTGAAGCTCACATAATACTAGATACAGAGAGTTAAACCCTGAAGTTGTTAGCAGTGTGTATGTGGGGAAAATTTAAGTGTATGTCGAAAGGATGTGGGATAATGGGAAATGGAGGTCGTGTATTTGTTGCCGTGGGGCAAGTCACTTAAATCCACCAAGATAGAAATTGGAAATTGAAGTTGCATGCGAGATTGTTTTGGCAAGATTCAGGGGTGGGCACAAAATTGTATCTGGATCCTTCTACCGACCAGACTCTACTCCAGATGTAACCGAAAACTTTACAGAAGACCTCTTTTCACTTGTACCTAAGTACCCAGTCATACTGTAGTCATCGGAGGAGTCTTTAATAAACCATGAATTGGGAAAATTACAGTATTGTTTGTGGCGGGTGAGACAAGACATTCCGTGAAACATTACTAAATGCCTTTGAAAGGTGGGTACCCGTTGGACACACCATCTTTCACCCCCTGTTAATTAATAGTCCAAGCAGAGGCATTGCAGCCATCCCAGCTACATAGTGAGCCATCAGGACGAGTAACTGTAAGAATGACAGGGGAATGACAAAGTTTGTTTGCCACTAGCGATAATAGTTGGTTATCTTTGACGTTGTGGAGCGATGTTACTCGGCGGCTGCAACTGAGTATCGGTGTTGGCTTCTCGGTCAGCAACAGCGTATCTGTAACAGTTGGGTTCATCATTGATTAGTGTCCGATAGATTGTATACCGGATTCACAGTGCAGGATGGTTTTGGCGGTTTGTTTGTGCGTTACTGTACGAGCTTGTCGGTTTCCCTGCTGTAGACTGTTGGTCGGCTGTGATCAGCAACTGGCATATCCAGTCAGTGTTGCTGATGTGCACGGGCTTGCCGATGTTGTCGCTTGTGAGTGTATGTCAGCTCGCCATAGGTGGTTATGCCCCAGCTAGCAGTGTCTTTGGGCGCTTATGATTCTAACTATGATTCGACCTCTTGATTTCGCAGAGCATGGACGAAAGGATTGT
This sequence comes from Schistocerca serialis cubense, assembly GCF_023864345.2. Taxonomy (NCBI): domain Eukaryota; kingdom Metazoa; phylum Arthropoda; class Insecta; order Orthoptera; family Acrididae; genus Schistocerca; species Schistocerca serialis. The sequence goes on from NC_064640.1 coordinate 533,304,351, forward strand.
TCGAGTGTCTCTAGTTCCTGTATAGTCGTGTGGCGAGGTTTTTGCATACTTACTTGAGAGTTTCATGGCGGTATTTATTGTGAAGATCCGCCGTGCGGGTGAGTTGTGGAACGTAGCTAATCACGCATAGCACTTTGTTCTGTATGATCTTCAGGCAACGCAGGTGTGTAGGAGCTGCATGGCCACAGACGGGAGCTGTGTACGTCATCAGAGGTCTAATCACCATCATGTATATGGACCTCGACACCCCCTATTTAGTGTACTTTCTCTGTTGAGCATTGGCAGAGTTAATTGAGCCTCACGTGCGTTCTATTGGCAACGTATTCTATGTGGTTCCCCCTTTCTGGTCCAGCCAGACACCGAGGTATCTCACTTTCTCTCGGAAACGTATTATGTGTGCCTGTTGTCTACAGTGTTGATGTTCGCACAGTAGCTTCGGTCTGCATGTGAACAAAATTGCTTCGCACTTCTCGACGTTTACTTTAATACGCAACCGTTCTAACAAAGGTCTCTGTAATCGTGAATTTAAGTCCGATTGTTTCCAGTCTTGCGCAAAGACAGCTGTGTCATCCGCGTAGAGGGCTAATGTCATGTTTTGTGTTGCTGGAAAACCATTAATGTAGAGGTTGAACAAGATGGACCCCAGAATGCTTCCCTGGAATACTCCAGCTTGGATACTGAGTTATGTCGATTGTTTGTCCTGCAAATCAGTGTTGAAATATCTGTTCGTGAGACATGAGTGTATGAGACGTACGAGTCCATCGGGAAAACCAGCATCGCTTAGTCTGCGTATAAGGCCGTTGTGCTAGAGACGTTCGAAAGCTTTTTCGATGTCCAGGAACACGGCCCCTGTGGCTTTTTTCGTGTTGTAGCCGCGTGTTGTAAGTTCGACTACGTGGAGGAGTTGTGTTGTTGAGTGGTTATTCTTAAAGCCGATTTGCCCTAGTCTTAGGGTGTCATTGGCGATGAAGTGCCTAATAAATCACTTTAGTGTTACCTTCTCAACAATCTTGCTGAACAAGCACAGCAGACTGATGGGTCGGTAATTTTGTCGGAGGGAGTGGTCTTTTCCTAGCTTCCTCAACATAAGGACCTTGACTGACTTCCAAAAGCCAGGAAATCTTGGTTTTTAAGGTGGCATTCGTTATTTGTGCAAGGTATTCTGTGGCTCAATCCGTAGACTCTTGGAGAACATGGTTTTTAATGCCATCGCGATCAGAGGCTTTCCTAGCATTGGTATGCTTAATAGCCCCAGTAATTTGATTTGTACTAGTACGTCTGATTTCGTCGTGCTTGGGCTGGGCTACAAGTTGTGTAACTTCCAGGTCCGTTTCAAATGTGAATACTGGCTCTGAAGGAGCCAAATTCTGCATGAAGCAATCTGTAAGTGTTGCGGCCATTAGCTGCGTTCTCCTTCGCGGGCTATGTAGGGTCGTCTAGTCCTTCGAGAGTAGGAATGTAATGTTTCTTTCTGGTGAAGTATATGGCTAGCTTCCACACGCCAGGACGTGTGATATTTGCGCTGCGAGTTTCTGCCCCCGTTGCTCGTTTCTAAATGTTTGTATTTTCTCCTGTATTAGTCCCTGGTGTCTGTTAACGTGCATTTTATAGAACGGGAGCCTGGTACGCTGCGAGTATCTCCTGAGGCGGTTTCTCATTGTGAAGAGCCCAGGGTTTCCTGGGGCAGGCCATCGATTGTTGTGTTGTATGTGGAATGGCGTCAGACATAGCGTCTTGGATAGCAGTAATGAGAGCCTATACGCCTCATCAATTTGTTGCGTGTTGTTAATTTCATTATCGTCCAGAATACGACTATTAAGCGTTTCCTTGAACAGAGTCCAATTCGCGCGTTTGTAGTTCAGTATTCTACGTGGTTGTGCGTCGTGCAGTGTTTCTTCCGTGTGCAGTATTACAGGCATATGGTCTGAGTCCGGATCGTTTTCAACCGTAAGGTTGAGTGTGCATGTGATGCCCTTGATGAGGGCTATGTCTAACACATCTGGCCTGAGTCTGGCCTGTGCTGGCACGTACGTGGGGATGTCTGGCCCAAGTGTAATGTAGTTTCAGCCTAGTACACGTTTGTATAGTTTCTTGCCGTTGGAGTTACGTATTCGTGAATTCCATTCGAGATGTTTTGCGTTTAAATCTCCAGCGGCGATTAACCACTGTGCTATGTTGAGAACTGTACTGATATCGCGTGTTACTATGTTTTTAGGTGGACCAAACAGCGAGATCATCGGTCCCATTGGATTAGGAAACGATTGGGAAGGAAGTCAACCGAGCCCTTTCAAAGGAACAATCCCGGCATCTACCTGAAGCAATTTAGGGAAATTACGGAAAATCTAAATCAGGATGGCCGGACGCGGGTTTGAACCGTCGTCGCCGCGCCTGATTAGCCGAGCGGTCTCAGGCGCTGCAGTCATGGACTGTGCGGCTGGTCCCGGCGGAGGTTCGAGTTCTCCCTCGGGCATGGGTGTGTGTGTTTGTCCTTAGGATAATTTAGGTTAGGTAGTGTGTAAGCTTAGGGACTGATGACCTTAGCCGTTAAGTCCCATAAGATTTCACACACATTTGAACAGTTTTTGAACCGTCGTCGTCCCGAATGTGAGTCCAGTGTGCTAACCACTACACCAGACTAGAGTGGAGAGAAGCATGAAACTGGTCTTCGGACGAATGATGACGGCAACGACAACAACAACAACGTGAAAGAGGTATTAACTTCCTGATTAACATCGTTGTACAGTGGGATTTTTAAATTAGTTACGCTTTTAAAGTTGCGTTCGCTACACAAATTTGCTGGTTATCGTAGTCTCTATTGAAGATGACATATTTGTGCTATCCATGTCCGTCTGAAATTCTAAAATTAAAATCTTTAGTGTAATTGATTCAGTGATTACTAGTAGGTGTTGTACACAAGAACGAAGTTTTAAGAAGACATCCAGTTAACGCACAGGATTCAAAATAACTGATGGTTAACCACTCGCTATTTTTTTTAGATAAATTGCATTGATTGCCAAAATTTATGGATGTTTCTTGGACCTAATGATTTGAAATTAAATACTCCTGTAATTAAATCAGAATATCCAGTGAGTTAGGGAAGCCTGAAAATAATCACATAATCACTACTGTTAAGCACTTGTTTCTCTGAAAGAACCTATAATCTCTTTCCCATTTGGTAGAGATGCATTATCTTCGGTTGGGAACTGCAAAGACATGTCTTAAGCAAGTCTGTGAAAGTCTGATCTTAGTCAGCCAATCGCATTGCTTGGCGTAGAGAATCAGTTAGCAAGGCCCGCATGGCTTGTGGACAAAAGAACACATTCTACTTTCCTGCCTACTGTTTCATGGTCTTGCTGACCTGTTTAGTATAAACGCATTGTCTTTTGGTAAAGCAATTGAACACAAAGGAAGGACATCTTATGGATTATGGTGAGATGGTTGTTCGCTGACGCTGCCTTTGCGTTTTTATATATATGTAGCAATGAAAAAGGTTCCGTTCGAAGTCCGCACAGTCCAGAATCAGTATTCAAATAAGAAAAAATCGCTATGAGCATTGAGGCAATCATCCCACCGATGCATCCTTCTGAAGGTACCCGTTTGCCAAAACACTTGTCCTGCTGCGTGGAGAAGTCCGTAACTGCCTGCTGCACATCCTCGTCTCACAGGAATTGTTGACATTTCAAGGTCTGTTTTAAGGGACCGATAGGGTGATAATCGAATGGGGAGAGGCCAGGACTACAGGGCGGGTGATCGATTGTCTCCCACTTGAGTTGGCGTAACTTCTGCGTTACGAGATTTGTGATATTGGGACGTGCGTGATTGTGAAGCAGTAGCACTCCTCGGTGCACCATTCCACAACTGTGATTTTCGACAGGCATGCTGTCCCACAAACATTCTTCTTCTCGACGGATGTTTTGACGCACTATCCTTGATTTAGCTCTTAAGATTTATCTCTCGCAGACATTGCTTGAAAACAAAAACCGTTGTACGCATTGTATTTGTAATTCCAAGAGATAATGCATCAAACATATATACAGCAACGTTTACTTAATTTTGAGAAGCGCTCAGTGTCCAGCGGCGAAAAGATATTGCGTAATATCCAAGGTCCATAATTTGAAATGATTCAGCACGGAGATAATAGTTCTTCCGTCTCATTTATTGTTTTATTCATCCTTTCACATAACATTTAACACGTGTTTCCAAAATGCCACACGTAATTATGAAAGCATAAAAATTGGAGTTCGCTGCAAATTCCAAAGAGTTCCTCTAGATATTAACTCAAGTTAAGTTGAGAACAGATGACGCAATTCGCGCCAATCAAGCATAATGTAAGTCAAGTATTATATTCCAGAACATACCATAAGTCAAAATAACATTAAGATAAGCCGGCCGGAATGGCCGAGCGGTTCTAGGCGCTACAGTCTGGAACCGCGCGATCGCTACGGTCGCAGGTTCGAATCCTGCCTCGGGCATGGATGTGTGTGATGTCCTTAGGTTACTTAGCTTTAAGTAGTTCTAAGTTCTAGGGGACTGATGACCTCAGCAGTTAAGTCCTATTGTGCTCAGAGCCATTTGAACCATTAAGATAACTTCCGTTTTTAGATTGTTCATCAGATACGTATTTGCGTGAAGAATTTTAGTAATAATATCTGACAACAAAAGTAACAAAATTTGAAAATGTAAAAATCAGGGTTCCCTGTTACGTTGCAATATCGATTACGTATCGATAATAAAAATAAATAAAAATCTCAACAGAAGTGTATACTTTATTGGCATTTAAACCAGAATGATAAAAATAGTAAAATGAATGTTGATTTATTTTTAGAGCATTTTCTGTTAATTATTTGCAAACTAATTTCCATGATAATTAGAAAACTCTGTAAACGTGCACAGATATAAAGTATATAATTTACGTACGAAAACCAATTCGAGATGGTAGTGTACAGTTCGCTAATTGAGCAGAAGTTCCAATAAGACTGGATTCATTGCAATGTCTATCGTTGTGTGCCCTTCGGCATCCAAGAACAGAAAAATAGCACACTGGTCCCGTTTTGACGCATTTGGTAATAATGTCGCCATAATTGACGTTTCTACATATACCGCCCGCAAGTCGGAAAGACACGGATATCACACTAATCCATTTCCTACGTGTCTGTGCTTACATACCTGCAACGGAGTCACGCTACGTTGCAAATACGCTGCAACAACGATCTAAAACAGAAACTTTTTGATCGCCCCTTGTACGTTGCGTGGAACATACGATTTATTTACGCGAGATACTTCGCAGATGCGTTTCATGTGGTCATTGCTAGCCCTTTATTCGAGTTGACGTTTCTGTTAGAACGCGTGGGAATCAGTATATAATTTCTATCGCGATATGCTTTGCAATTCTGTCTCATCTAAACGATGCTAGTTCTCTATTCGAGTTCACGTTTTTGTTAGGCCACTTGGGAATCACTATCTGATTTCTGTTCAGTCATCAGGGTCTGCAAGTTACTTATCGTTTTTCCAGTCACAAAATAATATTATGTGCATTAATGTGGATACAGGATTACATGTCGCTGTCTTTTGTATACGTATGATCATGTAAAGTCACGTGGACAGCTGAAAGGCATTTGTATGTAAGACATGAGATTCTGTATTCGGTTTGTGCACAGTATGTATTTACGGATTCCGTATTCATATAGTGTGGGATACTTAGAAGGTTCCTTTTCCCTCATGTGATCTATGTTCGAATCCTTGGATGTGTTTACTTACTAACTCCGTTAACGAACAAGCTACATCCGTTTTCATTATACTTAAGAATGAGAGGGTTCAAATGGTTCAAATGGCTCTGAGCACTATGGGACTTAACATCTGTGGTCATTAGTCCCCTAGAACCTAGAACTACTGAAACCTAACTAACCTAAGGACATCACACACATCCATGCCCGAGGGTGGATTCGAACCTGCGACCGTAGCAGTCGCGCGGTTCCGGACTGAGCGCCTAGAACCGCTAGACCACCGAATGAGAGGGAATAAACTGCCTACAACAGTGGTGGTAAAATAAAATTGTCAGCTAGCAAGGAAAGTATGCGTTGCAGTGGAGCTGTAAGACACGTGGTTGCAGTGATAAGTGTTACGTCCTCGCTAATGGACGCAACTCGAGCCGGTGCGCTTAAGACAGTTTCCTACTGGCGCCCTCTGAAGTTAGCCGCCAACCACAAGCGCGATCCAATCAGCAAACTGCGCTGCGCCGCAAATGAGATGGACTTCTGCGTTGTGATAAACGGCGGCCACAGGCAGCAACGGGCTTCAAGTTCGGCGCTGGCGTACCAGACTTAGTATGGCGTAAGAATTTCGGTATTTTGCTATTGAACGATCTCACTTCAGTTTATTGGGCGTTGTAGGATGCAGTGTACAATACCATTTGCAGTGCACGACTCACACGTATGAGGAGTGGTCCATCAACACAGGTAGAGAGTAGCTATTTGAGCTCTGTTGTAAAAATTATGGTTTCAGTTTATCTTGGTTTAGCTTCAGTTTTTTTTAAAGTTAAATGCCCTTAGTTATATGTTGCGCTATGAGAAAGTTCCTATTCACTACAGCGTATGAAGTTAATCAGATCGTGTTTTTGTTCACTAATGGCTAAATTTCATATGAAAGGAAACGTTTCAGAGCATTAAAACTTGGTGCATAGTACATTATAAACTCACAATTTAAAATCTAAAGTAGTGACAGGCTTTCAAAGTATATAAGAAAGAATTTTATTTAATTTTATCTACAACAGCCTTTTTATTTCCTCAAGTATCAAGTAACAGCACCATATTTCTCTCAATATATAGTTAAAATATTCCATAAGAAATATTTATAAAATGTATTTCCCTAGATAGCTAGTGTACATTACAAATGGCAACCTCAAAATATAGGTAACCTCTTACCCCTGGCACTGCACTGTGAAACTCTCTTATCCATATAGGTGTGTCATTTTGCTAATAAGTAAAGGTCAATACTGTGGGTTAAAGTAATGCAGACTGCCGCTAGAGATGACAAGGAAGCCACTTTCCAACTGTTTACAGGGTGTCCATAATTAAAATTCCAGTTTCAAAACGCTGTTGAATGATCCTTACGTTGCCATCCATGGAGAGTGAAATGAGAAGTCAGGACGGCAGTAGATTTGTTCAGTTAATTTCATTATTCCAGCCCTCGGCCACAGTACATCACGAACAGTTTGGTGGAGGCGTTCAGTTGCCTCTCTTGCGAAACAATAGACGTCTGGCATTGCTGACAGCGGAAAGAGCGGGGCCGAGAAAGGCATCACTTGAATGCCACGGTCATCGACTTTTCCAGTTGCGATTGTGGTGACAGTGTGGTGGAGCAGCTGACGATGTCTGTCAACTTCCTCCAGTGAGTCAGTGGCTCCTTCATTTCTCAGGGCAGGTGACCCTGCCTTGTGATCGTGCAGCGCACCCCAGACTGCATTCCGAAATGTCGCTCCAGGTGTCACAGGCTGTGTGAATGAGAGAAGAACTGATATGGTACACGAATGACTGACTACTTATACACTTCAGACTACGTTATTTTACGGTTTACGGCACATACTCCAAACACTTCTATGATGGCAAGTCAGGAAACGCTTCTGTCCCTCTAGCGTATTGCAGTGCCAGCTGTTGCTGTACGGCGCTCAGCTGGCTCTGCTTCGTAACGCCAGTTGGCTGTGTTTTGCTTTGCAGCACTTAACACTATCACCCACCTCCGGCTGGCTCTGTTGCGACTCACTTCCACTCTGGCATATTTTTTGACCGAATACGGTGGACATGCTACAACGCCTTAGAAAGAGAAGCACTGCTCAGAATGACGTCAAATTTCATCAGCATACTATTCACGCAGGGGATACGTCGTGGAACAAAAAAGTTAATGAAAATTTTGCTAATAGATGTGGTGTAAGCGTCTTAACGTAAATGGGATCGACTACAAATGACACATGAATCACATTGTGCAGCTATTGTTCTGCACGCTACACATCCTGTACTGTTCAATGTATGTGACTGCACAATTTCGAGGTATTGCCACACTGGATGTGAAAAATTGATTTTTATCTGTCCTGAGTCCAAAAACACCATAAAAAGCAAAATACATAGCTTTTTAATAGTCCTGGGGCCAAAAACCGCATAAAAAGCAAAATGATATTGGTTTTGTCGTGTCGTGAGACCAGCACAAGATATGTTCCATATGCTGTCCACCGTTGTCTGCCATTAGTTGAAGTTGAGAAACAGCATGCTCCATAACAGATCTGAGTGTCTCTGAGATCACGTTCAGAATGCGGTGCGCAATGCATGCCTTCAGTCCAACTACATTCGTAACTGGAGCACTGAACACATCTTTCAGACAACCGCGCAGACTGAAGTCACAGAAACGAAGATCAGATGATCTGACAGTCAGGCTTGAAGTAAACGACGCTAATAATCCTAGAATTTCCGAAATGGCTCTGCAGCAGCCACTTCACTGGCTGTGTAATGTGTGTAGAGCCATCGTGCATAAAAATGAACCTACCCACAGATCCACGCTGTTAAATAGATGGAATGACGCTGATGCGCGAAAGACTCTTACAGCTTTTACCAGTTGCAGTACAGGTAACAGGACCCACAGGACTCATCTCCTCGAAAAATACGACCCTAAGATAGACGATGCTGTCAGCCTACACCACACAGTTGGTTGGGTTGGACTGTTAGGGAGAAGAGACCAAACAGCGAAGTCATCGGTCTCATCGAATTAGGGAAGGACGGGGAAGGAAGTCGGCCGTGCCCTTTCAGAGCAACCATCCCGGCATTCGCCTGGAACGATTTAGGGAAATCACAGAAAACCTAAATCAGGATGGCCGGACGCGGGATTGAACCGTCGTCCTTCCGAATGCTACACCACACAGTCACCTTTGCAGGATAAAGTAGCACCAGCTGATGTGCATGTGGATTTTCTGTTGCTCCTATTCTTCAATTATGTGTACTGACATGTCCTTGGAGATGGAAATGGGCTTCGCCTGTCCACAGAATGTTCCACGGTCATTTATTGTCCACTTCCATACAAGTAAGAAATTTCAGAGCGGACATCTGTCTTGCTAGCAGAACAGCAGGAAGCAACTCCTGAAAATGGGTGCCGGCTGCTGTGACCGAGCGGTTCTAGGCGCTTCTGTCCGGAAACACGCGGCTGCTACGGTCGCAGGTTCGAATCCTGCCTCGGGCATGGGTATGTGTGATGTTCTTAGGTTAATTAGGTTTCAAAAAAATGGTTCAAATGGCTCTGAGCACTATGGGACTTAACTTCTGAGGTCATCAGTCCCCTAGAACTTAGAACTACTTAAATCTAAATAACCTAAGGACATCACACACACTCATGCCCGAGGCAGGATTCGAACTTGCGACCGTAGCGGTCGCGCGGTTCCAGATTGCAGCGCCTAGAACCGCTCGGCCTTAGTTAGGTTTACGTAGGTTTAAGTAGTTCTAAGTCTACGGAACTTATGACCTCAGATGTTAAGTCCCATAGTGCTTAGAGCCACTTGAACCATTTGAAAATGGGTGATTTTGTATGGATGGCAATGCAGAATGTTTCGTAGGATTTTATCCACCGTGCTCGCAGGCATGTTCAACGTTCGGGTAATTCCTCGCGCACAACACGCTCGACCTATCCTGCAAAGCTATAGTCACATCTTCGACAGACGTCGGATCAACTGCTTTCCTGCTTCTGTCATACTGCACTTCAAAAGAGCCTGTCTTTTCGAATTTTGTAATCATTGTCTTCAAACCCTTAGCTGAGATTGGACAATGCCTTTTTTCATATGCTTGAGTATCCGGCACTTCTGCAGGGCTACTAGCGCCTGGTCGTTGTCCTCGTAAAACATCTTCACCAACCGCGAATGATCTTTCATGGAGACAGTCATATTGGGCGTCTCTGACGCAGTCGCGTGCTGCGCGTCTATTGGTGCGCATATTGAGACGCCTGCAGTGCCATCTATTGGTCAAATTTTCGTTAAAATTATTTTTTGTTTAAGGTGTTTCCCCCTGTGTCAATAATAAGCTGTTAAAATTTGACGTCATTCTGAGCAGTGTTTCTCCTTCTACAGCGTTTTAAACTGCAACTTTAACTATAGACACCCTGTACAAACGGATGGTGTAAATGTAGGTATTTAGATGTGTCTGTGCGCCCTTAATGTTTAATTACAGTGGGGATTATTTCGTCCATTATGCCACGAAAAATTTTATGACAGACTAGTTTGAACCAAATATTAATCACGGAGCGATCGGAAAACCGCACCGGCCGATTTTCTGCACTCTAATTATTCTCCGCAACTCACCTCGTAACCTATCACCTGCCTAGTCCACAGGCCGCTAAGACAGCGGTTTATGTGAATACGTTTTTGTAAGGATGTATATACATCCACACTTCTGTTACGTACCTTGGAATTTCAGAAGGTAGGTATTATTCTTTGACCCACAAAGAGCACAAACAATTTATTAAATCCTCTAATGAAACTGATGTAATCTATGGGCCCCCGAACATGTCTAGCACACTTTAACAGATCACGTCGCATAGTAACTGTACAATAATAGTGATAGTCAGTCGCACTGGAGATCAGCTGCATCACGTTCATTGATGCATATCGTTTGAGCTGCCGCCAATCAACAACGGCAACTAGTGGCAGTTCATGCTTGCTTGAGAAATCAAATAGATGAGTAGATGCCTAACCGTTGGTATAAGTAGACCTACATGGGACACTTCCAGCTGACAGCGACAGAAACTCCAAACTCCGGGTCGCCGAGACATACCAAATTCAACTTCGTGGCTGTATGTCATCTCATGCTACAATACTGCAGGATGTCCATTGCGAAATATTTTACTAGTACTGTTGAATATATTGACATTCGCAAATAGATTACCGTAAATACTGTCGTCTTGCAACGTCATTAACTAAACTTCTACCAGCTGCTAGTAGGTCTCTGTTTATAACAAAAAGTAAAGCCTTCCTCAACCTGAATGCTGATGTGAATACCCCATAACTTAACCCAGTGCTGTTAGATCTGGTATGCGCTTACCTATCTTTGCCCGATGCGTGGGATTAATTGAATTTTCATATGGGATCTACAAGTTAATGAGGACTCCGAAACACAGAACAGCTTGAAATTTTTCGCATTAACAAATCATTGTCAGACGCGAAAGAAGCGATAAATGGCAGAAAAAAAATTCTGGGTTGTCTGTAGATTAAACCGCAGACTTTTCATGCTGGTTGACTGACACTCGACCACTATGCCAAAGTTTAAGGGCCTTAGTTCTCTCACTTAAGCTCTGCCTTATATGATACGTTACCACATTTTTTTTTTTTTTTTTTTTTTTTTTTTTTTTTTTTTTTTTTTTTTTACACATTGTAACTTACATTTGTATCACTCTCCTTTCCAGACATGACTCCTTAGGATTGTATGAGAAAAGAAATTAACCAATAAAAAACAATAAATCGCTGGTAGGTAAGCTTGTAATGATAAAGATGTCAAACTAAAGCATCAAAATGGGAACGAAAAACATTTTAAAAAATTGTTCTTCAGCTTGTTCTTGTCTTCTTGAAGGCACGCCATGCAATGATACTCATTGGAGATAGGAACTTAAGTGTCCTACTTGATGAAAATGACACGAAACTGAATGAGAACAAATAAAAAATTGTACTTCTATATATATTTTACGTAAAATGAAGCCTAAGCATCTCTAAAAGTGTTTTCTGTAATAAATGTCACATTTCCCATGTAAAATGTGATGTTATATCATCAAGTAATACCGGAGATCATACGTTACAGGAGACTTTGTTCCCATATAGCAACGGGAAAAATGTCCCATACGCCAAGCGCAAAAGTTTCCTGTTCCGTCGGTAGAAAACGTGTTACATCCGGAAAAAGGACTCCTATTTGAATGATAATTTCTTCTTAACCCACTTCCAAGTATTTTGGTCTGTGCAGGTGTGGTGTAGACTATGGTCTCCTCTACTGATAAAAGACCACACAGGTAGCATGTACCATATTTTGCAACATCAAATACGTACAACGGATGTCATTAAAATCAAGATATACATTTTTCTGTTTCTAGCCTGTTCGAAAAAGGAGAGTAATGTTCTTCTCAAGGATAATGGTGGTCACCCTGTTAACTATCATTTATAATGTTGAGAGTGGTCCAGCGGCCTTCTAAATTTACCATGTCATCTTGGAAGCTTTTGTTTCGATGCTGAGTGAGATAGAGATTATGGGCAAAGCCACAATACTGCTCACAGTTATTTGCCATTTTGAGTGCTTCTAGCAACAGACCACGTTCTATAATCTTCCTGGGTGCATTACATCTTCCTGTCTCGTGGCATCTGAGTATATGTCCTGCATTGTCGACGATGATCATTTTGGTGGTCCATATGCAATGGTGTGGGGAGGCGTAATGTTGAACAGGCGTACTGATCACAACAAGTCTTTAAACATGGTTTACTCACCACCAGTCAACGTTATTGTGACACATGTGTGTCTTTTCAGGGGGTGGACATCTCAACTGTGAAAGAGTCAACAACATGGACACAGCTTATTCCGAAGAAAATGTATTCAAACTAATGTATTTTTTCGATGAAAGCTTATAGAAAAAATATATAAAAATATCAGTTTCTTGTCATAAAGCATCATGCGTTGGAACTATATGGGATATTAACACCCACTCTCTGTGTTCATTTCACAAGAGCGCTTAACTCACAAACAAACTCAATGGTTTTGGACACAATCAAAGCGCATTCTGACAAATAAATATGAAAATAATTCTATGATTTAAGAGGGAGTTCTTTACTGGTTCTGAATACTTTGTTGTTTTTGCTTTGTATGACAAATATTACGCTATTTATTATATTGAATTTTTTATGTTTCAGTATGATAAACAGGCTAATTACTTCATAAGGGTCTATATTACACACATGGTCGTTAATTTGCCAAAAAATGCATACTGTGTCATTTCGATTGTACGTACAGAGGCAGCTGTAAATGTCAAAACTTGGTTTTCTGGAGGGAATACCTCAAATATTTACTCAAATTGTTACAATCTACTTTGTCGACAGATGATATTGCAGAAAGTTTTGAAGATAATGATTAAACTGGTATGTTCCCACTTTGTGAAAGTATAAGACGACAAAAGATTTGTGGGACATGGGACAATGGACATTATTAGTGTGTGTGTATGTGTGTGATCGCATCAGTTTACACAGTTCAGGCGAAAATATCTTTCAACATATTCAAAGGAGTATACATAATTTTTTGGCCTAGAAAAATTCTAACTCTCCACATATGACGCCGTTTTTACGCAATTCAAGTGAAGCTTGGGTAATTTTTCGGAACTACCACAGTATTCAAAAATATCTTAGAAAGTGGTGCCATTTTCACGAATTCAAAAAAAGCTTACGCAGTTGTGATTGGCTGCCCAGTTTTAATGCACATTCAAATACTATGTTGTGGTTCCCTGCTTCATTTTAATGCCACTAAAATACTTATTGCATAATGATGACGTCAATGATAAAGATATGACATTTATAAGGATATTACATCATCAATAGGAGGAATCTGATGCTACTTTCTGTGTTCTGTTTAAACAATGTGACGATACTGATAGTAGAAGTAATGAAAATGCCTGACCTCTGACTCCCAATTAACAGATACATTTGGCCTTCGTTGCTAATTTCCTGCTGTCTCGACCACAGTCAGCATGGGACTCTCATCTGGCTGGGGTTTCTGATAGCTAAATGGAAAGTTAGGAAGCAACATGGGAATTCAGCAGATCAGAAGTTCGACAGGTCCGACAGAACACTTGAACACACTATTCCACGAAAACAAATGGTAAAGCGAGGTAATCCCTTACTAGCTAATTACGATTTATTCACATACACATGCCTGTGAACTATTCTTGCAGGACTATAAGAAATGAACAAGTAATTCCAAATTGTACGAGCGTTTTGATAATGCCTGCAGCCCCTAATAAGAGAGATAGTGCACTGAGGGATTCGACGAAATAATTAATAGGCACAAGAACTGAGGAAGTTGAAGCTCAGGGAGGGGCAGTAGAAAGTACTATTATGAAAGCACGGCTAGCTTCATTGCGGAGACTGACTGAGATAAAAACCGTTGCATTTCTATTTCATAAAGGAGGCTGCATTAAGGTAAATTCGAAACAGAACTAACCTAAACTATGAGGTCCATTGTTGCTACTAAGAGTAGTATGCATGCACAAGCACACCTATAAATTGTGGCAGCACCTTCCCTATTGAAGATCACAAACTGACTCCAACTAGGAACTGTGAATGACAGGACGTAAGGGACTGCCATCAGTTTTGTTAGTGCAGCCACTGCACCTCAGTATGTGTCTGCCTGCAGAAGGAAGCACCTATGATCAACCTAAACTGGGTGAAAGTTAAGATTTGTTTGAGCCTGTAAACCCAGCTGCGACAGTGCAGAATGTGAGGAGCTCCTGGAGTGGTGGCAATTTTACAATAGAGCAGGACAAATCAGTGTCCCTGTACTACAAGGAAGCTGTGGCAAGAAATTCGAAGTAACAGTTCGACCAGCCTTTGTGTCTGTTCACCATCTTGTGAATTATTAGGAATAATCAAATTAATGCTCAGAAAATTGCTCTACCCCCATGAGAGTAGTAAGTGCATACACTGAGCACAGTAGGCATGTTTTTATTGCACACTTTTTTTGACAAATCAATGAAATTAATTTTACTTTAAGATGAATTAATTAAATTATTTTTCTTTTAGTTTTTGATTAATTTTGTTTCTCAGTGTTTTCAGGTGTTACACAGATATATTTTTCAGGTCCTACACAGATATATTTTTATCCCTTTCTGAGGCAGATGCAGATAATTTATTAATTAATATATTAACTTATTCTTTCGATAATTTTCACTTTCCCAGAATGTGTGTGGCAAGCTATTCAAAAATCTAATCGAAACATGCAATTCCTTTTGGACTGTTGATAACAAAGTCACAAAAATTTTTTGTTACCATTTTTGTTATTCTCACTTTTATCATTATGATAATTTTTATTTCCAGCTATTTCTTCACCATGAATAACTGCTAATCTACGGATTACATCTCTAACATCACTCATCCAGATACATTCAGTTGGTTTTTCTGTATATTTTTATGTTAAGAGTTCAACTTCTTCTGCATGCAAAAAATCTGAACTCAAAGTATTTGTACTAATCTTGCAAAATTTTCTTCAGACACTTCTTTTATCACATTTCATATTTTTTTACGTTTACTTCACCTTACTTTATCTGAATTATTATCAGAATATAAAGGTACTGAATTGAATAGTATATCTGCATAATTTGATAAATTAACATTAAATTTTTATCTATATCATCCATAGCACTCTGTCTTTTAGTTAACAGATTCATTAATCCCCCCGTACCTTCATTTTCCACTGATAGTTAATTTATCTCCATAAGAGTCTGCTAATAAGTTACCAATATATGTAATCATACCAAAGGTTTCAATCCAAAAACTTGTTCTTCACTATGAGTAATATATTTTAACATTCTGCCACTTTTTTAACATCATCCACATTCTCTCTATTCTCATCATTAAATTTTTCTCCTTTTTTTCTCTTCTTTGTACTGAGTCATTGCAGCATCGTTTGTGACTCACTTAATGTGTTGTCACACTGTTGAATTTCACATTGTTTTAATTTTTTCACTTTAAATTTATTTACTGCAGCTGTTATTCATGATTCACTTAATATGAAGTCATACATAGCAGGGTTACCTTGAGACCATTCATAATTTTGACTTTGCTGTCCTGGTAATTCTCTGCAATGTGGAACCATTTGTTTTTCAGCTTGTATATTTTCATCAGTTGATTTAAGAACATTATAAGCTAATCCTTCACGTCCTTGTGTTACTTTCTCAGTTGCATCAGTACCATGATGATCTTCTTTTTCATATTTTCCATATTCAGTTCTTGGTTGTTTCTTTCATTTTTTAAATTCCCCTTTTAATTCTTCAGTTCCTTTTCTATTTCGTTTAGCTCTTTTAACATCCTCCGCGTCAAATTTCGAAAACATTTACTAACTATAAGAAACATTAATGAAATTAAATTATACTTTTAACACTTATGATGAAAGGTAATGCATTCAGCTCTTAGACGTATCAAGAAACTATCAACCACATGTATCTGGCACCCATTTAGTTTCCTCACTAGGCCACAAACGATTGGTATAATTTTGACCAATGTTTTCTAATTTTTCATATTCTGTTATATAATCTAGAGCTAAATTCATTTATGTGTTCAAGTAAAATATCGTCATCATGGTCTAATAAATGTGCAATGTCATCTATTAAAGGGCTTGTTTAAAACGGATAAAAAACATTAGGTTAGGATATATTTTATATGACATCAGTATTATCCTTCATTGTGTGTTCTAGTTGTATCTACTGTAAGAAATACAAATGGATCTTTCCAACATTTACTACACATTTCCTTTCATTATCGAACTTCAAATCTCCACCAACAATTTCATGGTAAATATGATTTAAATTTTTTTCATCCTGCCTAAAATTAAAAAAAATTTAGATTATCTCTGACTAATTGTTTGGATATTTTAGAATATGTCTGAGATAAATAAAAACAATGTACACCTTTATGTCTACATGTAGTAAAATATTCGCTAACTACACCTCAATTTTCAAGAATTAAATCATCAAATACTACAAGATAATTACCTTGGAATTGATCTAGTGCTACAGTTTTATGATTATTCTCAGTAAACTTGGTAATTTCTCATTATTTTTATCTTCAACTCTTTTTGTAAATTCTTTAAGTTTCTGCTTATCTACACTTTCTGAATAAACGTAAAAGTGATTTATTTTATTCCACTTTAACAATTCTGTAGTTAGAATATAACTGTCAATCATTAATGTTGTTTGCCACCAACCACTTGGTCCTATTATTGCTCACCAAATAGAATTTGTTAAAAAGTTACCATGTCTATTTTTTGATTTCTTCTCTGGAATTCTAATTTTAGTATCACAGTCAGATTTAATTTAGTTAAATAAATTTTTATTAATATTAAATTAGTCACCTATTCAATTGAGTGATAAGTCACCTGTTCTCAAAAAATTATTGACTGTACCTATATAAGAAAGTTATGGCAGTGTTGCACTAGTCGGTTTTTATACACCTTTTTTAACTTCATATATTACATCCAAAAATATTAAATTG
This sequence comes from Schistocerca serialis cubense, assembly GCF_023864345.2. Taxonomy (NCBI): domain Eukaryota; kingdom Metazoa; phylum Arthropoda; class Insecta; order Orthoptera; family Acrididae; genus Schistocerca; species Schistocerca serialis. Next base: position 533,321,605 of record NC_064640.1, read on the forward strand.
TTCTGTGATGGAGAAAAAACACCAAATATTCACACTGAAGCAGAAAAAAATTTGAACAGGATTATTATTGAGAGTGATGAGAAACTATATATGGATTGTTGGGGCCACATGTAGTAAGCATTGCTTCACGCAGTGGAGAATGACAAAACACAGGCATGACCAAGGCGTTGCAAAGTAGGCAGGCACAGATAGCCTTGGTGGCAGTAGCAGTCTACCAACAGGCTGACGTAAGGACGCACACAGACCGAGCGAAGCCTGGAGAGTGCTGAGTAAGGGGAAGTGAGGCCAGCATGCTAAGTTACGCTGCAATATACTGTGGGAGTAATAACAAAAAGCTGCCACCGAGGGTAAGAAACATCCTCGAGCCAGATATAAATAGTGGAGCACAGGTAGCAACAGACAGAAGCCGTTAGGAAGCAGTTCGGATCTGAGGACGCACGTGGTCCATGTCCGAATGTTCAATCTTCATAGGTGATGGTTCTGGAAGTCTGTTCCAGCTCGCAGGAGTCATCTGTTCACTGCCAGATGTTAACTTCAGCTCTGGAGATCGGCCCGAGTTCAGTCGGCACCATGGCTGACTAACTACAGCAAGAACTTCCAGCAGGACTGGCCGCAGCGCGGTCTTGTTCACAGATGCTGCCGGGGACTGACACCCAGACCTCACGGCGACCCGGTCCCACTGCGCGTGGTCCGTCCATGACGGGACCATGCGGACATCATGACTGATGGCCTCCCAGCCGCCTGTGCAGCACGCGTCAGCAGCTGACCTCACGGCGATGCTGCTCCGTGGGCGTGCCTGTACTGTGGCGCCGAGTTCATCTCAACCACAGGGCATCTTGGCTTCAGCGGAGCACTGGTGGCCTGAGGCTCCCGAGGTCGATCAGCGGTGCACATTTCACGCATTGTTGGAGAATCTACACAGCAGAAGCCAGGGAGAGGAAAAAAGAGAGTGAAGAGGGGTCGGTTGAATGCAGATGGGAAGTTGCTGAAAACAAATTTTGGAACAGCGGATAGAGACGATATTCAGGGTTTGAACAATTCTTTAACAGTTATTTGGGACAGGGAGGAAAGCATAGGAAGTTAGTGGATATACACACAAGAAAGATATGGGGATTAGGTACAGAGTTGTTGAATGTGACATGTGTGGTGTGTGGGATGGCTACAGGGTTATGAGCATATATAGAACAAACACAGAAATTATTGAATACGGATCTGGAACAGGTACAAACACAATTGGATATAGTGGAAAGGAAGCTGGAAATGGCTAAATTGCTGTGGAACTGGTTAACAGCATTGGTGACGCACGAGTGAGGATGGATGAATTGCAAGAGGCAATACATCACACATTGCACCGGTAGGTGAGTGTGATGTTGATGTCACCAGAAAAATTCAGACGGAGTCTGAAGCAGGCAGAGGAAGAGTTTCCAGAGGGGGTAGAGTACGTAGTGCCGATAATTGAAGCAAGTGTGTCACTTTTTTATCATATGTCTAGGATTACGGTAACAATGGATCTAGTTAAGATGTATATAGAGATTAGATTTCCAGTAACTAGTGAGGGGAGACAGTATCACTGTTACACAGTGCATCCTAATCCGGTCAGATGGGAGTGCATGGGGAAGGCCGCACAGTTCAGGACACAGGAGGTTTTATTAATTTCTAAGGAGGAGGATACTCATGCCACTATGTCGAGTTTAGAGTTGAGTAGATGTCTAATGGAGTCAGTTTCCATTTGTCCATCACTGGTTGTTTTCACAGGCAAGGGGTCGTGTGAGATCCAGTTATTTAGGGCAGAAGCAGAAGCTTCGGAGTGTCAGAAAATAATAGTGAAGCCTACGCCACATTTTCAGCAAGTTGGGAGGCATTGGTTGTATTCAGTATTCGCTACGGAGAGGATATCAGCCAAGTGTTATGACAATGGGAATTGGACAGCAACCACGGAGATGGAATTATGGGACAGTGGTTTGCTAATCAACGGGACAAATTGTGAAATAGTAGGGGATTGTTTCAGCTTACCAGTGACAGTCACCAAGGTTACAGATACTCATCTGATGTTGTACTGGCCAGATGCGTCATTCAGCATCACTCCAGGAGAAAATTTGATATATATTAACAACACCTTGGATGCTACCTTATTGCAAACAATAGATAAACTAGTAGATTCGGAGAAAGGTCATATTTCAATGTAGCAATTATTAAGGCATGTGGAGGAGTACGATACCAGGCGGAAATGTAGCATAGCGACCATTGGTTTTTCAACCAGTAGTATTGCCGTGTTGATTGTATTTATCAGTGTGGTATATGTCTTATTAAAACAGAGAATTCAGCATGTTAATGCAAGACCGCTCCATGAGATTCCTGTAGAATGGATTACCAGTAGGGCATGAGTCAGGGCAACCTGGATGTATACAGGGAAGAAGTAGAATATAGGATAGAACTTGAGTTATCGTACAGGATAAATTCGGGGACGAATTTAATTTTTAGGAGGAGGCAGTGTTGCGGCCACTTGTAGTAAGTGTTGCTTCACACAGTGGAGAATGGCAAAACAGAGGCACGCTGGCGACTGAGGCTTTTCGAAGTAGGCAGGCACAAATAGCCTTGCTGACAGCAGCAGTCTACCAACAGGCTGACATAAGGACGCTCAGAGACCGAGCACTGAGCGAAGCCTGGAGAGTGCTGATTAAGGGGCAGTGAGGCCAGCAAGCTACCACCGAGGGTAAAAAATGACCTCCTGCCGGATATAAATAGTGGAGCGCAGGCAGCAACAGACAGAAGCCATTACGAAGCAGTTCGGATCTGAGGACGGATGTGGTCCATGTCCGAATGTTCAGTCTTCATAGATGACGAATCCGGAATTCTGTTCCAGCTCACAGGAGTCATCCATTCGCCGCCAGATGTCAACTTCAGCTCTGGAGGTTGGCCCGAGTTCGGTCGGCACCATCGCTGACTAACTACAGCGAGAACTTCCAGCAGGACCCCGCATCGTGGTCTTGGTCACAGGTGCCGCTGGGTACTGATGCCTGGACTTCACGGCAACATGGCACATGGTCTGTCCGTGACGGGACCTCGTAGATGTCGCAACTGAGGGCTTCCCAGCCGCCGGTGCAGGAGGCGTCGGCAGCTGACCTCACGACTCCATGGTCGTGCTCGTACCGGGGTGCTGAGTTCATCTCAACCACATGGCATCCTGGCTTCAGCGGAGCACTGGTGGCCTTAGGCTCCCGAGTGCGATCAGTGGTGCACATTGTGCGCATTTGTCAGAGAATCTGCATAGCAGCAGCCAGGCGGAGGGATTTGCAGAGCTGGGCAGGGACAACGAGGGAGAAATTGTAAAGAAAGTCCAATAAATAATTGTAAAACTCCACGGTGTCTCAGTCTTTGGCGCAGCCAATGTGTCTGCTGGTAACAAGTGGTGCAGAAGCTGTAACAGGATATAAAAGATGGTATTGGAACTTTGCTTGTACTTGGTGGTCAAACTGTTGAAACTAGTAAGAAACTATTGTAATAATGTTCCTAAAATAATTCCACTTGAGTTCATTAATGTTAATTTTAATTTAGCTCATGGAATGTTTGCACTCTGAACATTTTCATTGAGGCCAAAACCAATGTTGTAGAATGCATTGCTAAATTCTTTTTCCACCCTTAAAACTTTGCAGCAAAACTTAAAACTGTGTGAATTGCATATACAGAAAGTATGGTTCACACTGGCAGCAGTACAGTGATTTGACTCCCCTGCAGAACTTCAGCCAAATTTTGTATTTTGTCACACATACTGTCTGAATTCTGAAAGTTAACTCTCAGCTAATAGGTTCTCTACATTCCCTAAGTTATTCTCATTATTCTTTTTCTTATTGTGCTAAATGGATATGCCCCAAGCATTGAGGTTAGTTTTCAGATTTTTGCTTTTCATCACACTGAGGTCTATTTCTTCGTAAGCTATTTGCCTAAATACTAGTACTTGTGTTTAAAGAATCTGGTGTAAGTTCAGGTGCTGTCATTTTCACCTACATTTTCTGTAGAAGTTGCTGTCATACGTGAAACCCAATCAGCAAGTGTTCGGTTTTGTAATATATGTCTTCCAACTTGGCAGAAAACCAAGGATACTTATTTAACGTCCGCACCTACAAACACTTAAATTCTTCTGCACTCTTGCGTGACCTTTATATGTATTGCAGTTACATGACCTTGACTTAAAATCTATATTTTTCAAACTAGCACTTCTTTTTTATTGTTTGCTATAATATGATGTTATCCAATGCCACTGTGCTTCCTGTTGTTGTATGTTCCATAATATAAATCTGACATTAATTCATTAATTTCACTAACAAAAGTGCTGATGATAGAATGTGAGGGGAAATTATGTGGGACGATGTTAAATAAAATCTATAATACAAGTGTAAATTTCCTATCCTGTCATATATTTTAAGTACTTAGTTTTATTTTATCACAATGCCAAATTCTATACAATTGTAAGATGATCACTGGATGAATAAATACAACATTGCAACCATATGATCAGTTTTCAGTATTAAAAAAATAATTTCATGTGGATATATCCACCATGCAGACAAAATTGGAAGCAACGGAAATGCAGACTTACCTATCATCATCACCAAGGGACAACACACTGATATTAACAAAGGTTCCACTGTACCTCAGGACACCTTGATTGCTATCCAGCAACAGCCTGGAGTATGGAGGGAAAAGGAGTTGCTGTTGGAAGTGAGAGCATATTGTCTAATAATGTAAAGCTCTACTAATTTATTTTCCAATGAAAAAAATTCCATTGCTGCACCTGTACTAGAATCATAATGCATTCCCTTAACTTGAGACACGTATGTGTAAACTTCGTAGTGTCTGAATTTTCAAACCTGTAACTTTCCACAGCATTGTCATGTACCTCAACAAATTGGTATTTTTCACGTCTTAACAGGATCATTGACTGTAGCAAATCAGGATGTTTAAGTTGAAAATGCTTTCCTTTTGTGTTGTTTACAAGGATGATCCATTAATGTATCACATTCTCTCAGAATGAAACAAATAACCCTTCCTCTACCTCCTCCCTCCTCCCCACCCCGCCAACCTATTTTATCTAAATTAATTTAGTTCAGTTCTCATAGAAGCTACCACCCCATTTAACACTGATCCAAATAAAAATATTATCCTCTATTACAGTTTTTTATGCAAAACAAGATCAGAGAGCCATTACATTACTCACTATTACTCATTTGCATCCACAAGGGCTCTTTCTCACAACAATGTAATACCACATGTCTATATTTATGTAGTTTTATAATGTACTCTAAGTTTTGTTTGTGTTGTCAGAGGATTCATAATATAATAGTTCATTTCAACATAAATATGTTACCATGAGAATAGCGAGTTGAAGTTTCAGTGTTGACAGATTCTCCATGAAAAGTAGCAAGGTGGACTGCTCTTTCTTGTCACCTACATATAAGTAAACTGAATTATTGAAAAACTGTGTGCATGTGTTTCTTTCTTGTATATATTCCCTCAGGAGATCACTTGTTAGATGATGTTTTGTTTCCTCTCACCTCACACTTTCACATCCCTCGTGTACTTGCCTCTTTTTGTTCCAATTGTCCTGTCTCAGGCAAAATCATTCACTCTGAGCTGAGTGTGAGCTGCTTTTCAAACATTAATGGAAGACTGAAGTATCTTTACTGGTGAGGGCACTGCTCTAGATAATCAGGTACCTGCATTCAACTCCTGGCCAGTTCACAACTGTGATCTTCCATTAATGTTTCAAATAAAAATCTAACAATGGAAAGTCAATAATACTATGAAAAGGAGATACTGATACTCTTTGTAAAGATACGTTCTGGTACATAAAAGCTTTTAGCCAGTGACCTTTTCAGAAAGGAGAAATGCACACACATTCACATAAGGTAGAACACCTCATACACACAAGTATGCCATACTGCAACAGAAATGTGTTGAGCAGAAACAATGGTTCAGAGCAGGGTGGGGAAGGGGGAGGAACAGTGGGATATCAGTGAGGATGCAGGAATCGGCCCTTCTGGTGGGGCATGCAGGAACTAGAGAGGGCACAGGATAGGGCTGACAGATGCAGCATCAGGAGGCTGTGGGGCAGGGAGAAGATGGGGAACAGAAAGAAGAGAAGCAGAGAAGGAAAAAAGACCAATGGATCAATGACTGAGAACAGCACATAGTGTGGGTGAGGGGAGATGAATTGTGAGATGACAGGTCAGAAGCGGCTGGAAACAGTTAGGTGGAAGATGTGGGGCCAGCAGGTTAGCTTAAGTTGAGGATGGGATGATTTTGGAAGAGGAGAATTTGTTGTAAGGTTGACTCCCATTTGTGCAGTTTAGAAAAGCTGGTGGTGAAGGGGATGATGCAGATGGCCTGGGTTGTAAATCACCTATTGAAACCAAACATGTTATGTAAGCCTCATATTGTGCCACAAGGTGGTACACTTTGTTCTTGGCCACAGTTTTGTGGTGGCCACTCATCCTCACTGACAGCTGGTTGATAGTCATACCAATATAAAAATCTGAGCAATTACTGCAGCAGAGCTGGTATATAACACAGCTGCTTTCAAAGGAGGCCTGGTCTCTTTGATGGGGTAAGATAAGCCTGTGACAGGACTGGAAATAGAAAGTGTTGGCCGAGTGGATTGGGCAGGTCATGCACATCGGTCTTCCACAGGTGAGGGGTTGTTATTGGGAGTGGCATAGGGATGCTCTTGGATACACAATGTATCTTGGGAAAACTATTTACTTCCCCATGGTAAGGACTCACCTGCTTTACAAATGTGTGTGTATGATGACTGTGGCATGAATAAAAGATTACTTCATAACAGTATGCTGTAAGGATATCCACCAGCCAGAAGTTGACACCAGATGGCAATAAAAGCTCCACAGGTTCCAAATGGAATTTTATGGAAAATCAATACTCACAGGAAAACCGTTTACCTACCTCATAAATGCAAGGTACCCCTCTCATGCAAAGAATCTTTTAGCTTTGTTTCCTAACAGTTTAATAGTAATTAAAAATCAAGTTCATTATAACAGTTTAGAGTTCCCAAGACTTGTGTGAACATACCAGCTGAAGGCACATGAAGATGGAAATTATTCTAAAAGTTTTCACATATCGCCATGAGACTTTCACATATTATAAACTGTTTGCTGCATGAGGTCCAATATTTTAATTTTGAAATGGCTAAATTTCAACTCACCACACATAGGAGATACTGAGTTGCACACAGGCACAACAAACAGACTGCTATACATCTGAGCACTTTTGGCAAAAAGGCTTTGTTCATGATGAGACACAGTGCTCATTTGTGAGAGAACTGTGATTGCATTAAGATGTGTCTGTGGGTGTGTGTATTTTTTAGGTCAGAAGAAGGCGCTTTGGCCAAAAACGCACATGTATAGCAGTATTTTTGATATGCCTATCTGGGACTCAACAGCTCATCCATGCGGTATCATCAATCTATCCTTTTCTTAATATAACTGGTATTCCATCCTGAATTATCCAGTGTTCAATTTTAATTTTGAGAGTCCTTTTGCACTGCAGTGCATTTTTGATTAAGCAGAAAGAATACTTGTGATGAAATCATCTTGGGTGTTCAGTGTAGAATTACAGATTAAGAACTACGTACAGGATATACATCATGAGATGGCACTGACAGTTGTCAACACTAGTTCACAACTCAGGCAGCCACGGGTACTGAGAAGGATATAGGCAGCACTTTATAAAACAGTCGGATTTTTGTGATGGGTGAGAGCTGGGACCATGTAGTGTGTACTTTTACTGAGAAGCAATACAGCACCATTTGCAAGGTGTATATAACTACGTAACATTGCTAGGATGACCATTTCATTAACAATTACTTATCAAGTCATGAGCTTTTAGTGGTACCCCTTTATATTTCCAATGAGTAATTTTAATTGTGTAAAATTGGCAAGGTAATCAATAAGAAACAAATTCTGCAAGGATATACTTTTATTGACTCAGTAAAATTCTTATAATTATCACAGACATCTGAATAAAACAGATGTGGGAATAAGTTGTAAGTGACCTACTGTCAGATATGTGTTGTTCAAAATAGTCAGTCAACTGGCTTTCAATGCTTACTAAATGAAATATTAAACTCTGAAGACTTCAAGAATACAAAAACGTTTTTCCCACTGCATCCAAAATTTAAATCTTTCTCAAAAGCTTTGAAAAAATAAGACAATTTGGTATGATTATTGTTTCAGGGGGCCAAACACAGATAATAGCATGGCTGCAACATATTACAACACTCATGGCTAAAATACTGAAAAACAGTATTTGCTTAGCTTAATGTATCAGGTAAACTCGAAAAGTAAAAAAAAAGAATCTACTGAGTACATTGAAGTATGCCCTACATTGGGTGTCAAAATGTAGTAAATTAGGATAGGGATATGACATCACATGGGCATTATGTAAATCAAATCAAATTCCTGAACACCATAAATTTAGTAAATTGGGAATAGGATCTGTAAATACCATTGATTAAAACATGAGATGTTAGTTATTACATTAACATTCATTCATATGCACTGAAACACATATGCTACAAGCTATCAGCTCTCACAGGGCTCAGAGTAGATACATACTTTTTGTTCCATACATATACATATACAGTGAGGAGACCCTCACAGATGTGGACTACTGCAGAGAAAAAACACATAGATGATTTCTTATGGACTGTCACAACAGCCTCAATAAATCTGAAGGAGAATATTATTCCACATGCTGTATTTAAAATTGCATTGAGGAATAGTGCAACTCCTGTAAATGTACTTCAGTTTAACAGTATCACCTCTTCAGTGGAAAGAAAATAACCAGCAACAGCAATGTTAATAATTTAATAGTGCAAAGCTATTTCCTGGGTGGTTACACCAACTTGGAAAAAAATTTCCTGAGAATTTCAGGTGCAAGGAGGATGATTGCATCAATACACTGCTGACAAAGTAATGGTAAGAGGAGAAGATGGGGTAGGGGAGGCAGTGGCAGAATGCTACAATAATGTCTTTTCCTATCTCTCAACTGCACTATATACCAGCCACAAGCAGTAGTTTAACTAAGTTTTAAACATCACTAATTTATATGGGATACTATTCATATAAGTAACACACTTTCAGATATTAGGTAATTTGAAATTTGCAATTTATAAAATTCAATATCAATGCTACATTAAAATGGAGAGCTCCTTGGGATTTTATAACATTCCTGAAATTTCCGGAGTTTTTCCTGGTAAAATCTACGTAGGTACTCCACAAGCCACCATAGGATCCATGGCAGAGGGTACCCTGCACCAATACTTGTCATTTCCTTTCCTGTTCCACACTTACTTCTTAGCAGTTTAATTAAAACATTTAAAATGTGGAAACAAATATAATTATTGGAAGACTCTGAGGCAGCATATTTCCAGAGAGCACCCACAGCAGTTGAACAAAATCGTACTTCATGTTACTAATAATGAACCTTCATGTTCCTATCAGTGCTAAATATGTGACAAGAGTTTTACTTGGAAAAGAAATTTAGAACTCCACCAACTGAGGTGTACAAGCTTGTGAAGACATTAATACAGGTTAGAGATGTTGCAATATTTGAAGAATCACTGCACACAGCACTCCAGAAGCTCTATAGTGATACACATACATCCAAATTCAGTTATTATTTGAAGACCTACTATGAAAAAAATGCTAACTGTTGGGCATAATGAAGCAGCAGAAGAGGTTGAAGTGTATTATATACACATCTGAAGCAGAGTCAAAAATGTGTTGGATTGATTGTTTCCAAGCCCCACCATCAATGAAGTGTGAAATCTGAAGATCTGAAGTTCTCTAGTGAATGTCAATTTTTGAAGTGGAAAGAGAAATTGAACATACTGCACAATCCTGATTCATCAAACACCACGGCATTGTAAGTTAGTTGATGATTGCTCAACCTGTAAGTATGTTTGCCATCATTCAAGTCAGGTTCTCTCCAAAGTTGAAGATATGAGACACCTCAAAATGGCAGGCAGTAAAATTGATGGAAAGTGCCCTGCAGTGATGAAAGTCCTCTATAAGGAAAAAAAGTGGCTTGTTAATTTTGTGTCCACTCTTGCTGGATATGATCTAGACCTAAGTCATTTGAATGTGACACCACAAGAGCATATTTGCAGACATTGCAGTTTGAATCCTGTTTCCCATTGTTCATGGCAAAATTTAATCAACAGTTCAGGATTCCAATTCAGAGAGAGTATATCTCGCAACATTGCAGGACTTGCATAACACTAGAGCTTCTTATAATTTGGCTTCAAAGTCAGTCAGACATCAACACGATGCCATCAGCGTAGAAGCTTGGGTACAAGAAGTTCAGGAAAGTGATAATGCGTGCGTATTATTTTGTAAGCCTCAAGAAATAATCACTAACCAGCATGCGAAATTGAGAAGTGAGGATTTCATGTTGGTAATAATGAACACTGCACAAGATGAATTATTGGCAAAATATGGAAATGATTATATTTGTGTTGATGGGACTGGTGGTCTAAATGCCTATGATTTTGAACTTACCACAATACTAGTACTGGCTGATAAGAGACAAGAATATCCATGCGCTTTCCTCATTTCTAACAGAGATGACAGTGATGTATTAAATATATTTTTCAACTATATAAAGTCTCAGGTTGGACAGATTTGCCCCAAGGTATTTATGTCAGATCTGGCAGAATCCTACAGTATCACTTGAAATGGAGGGGTCTCCTACAAAGAGACTTGAATGGCACCTGGCATGTGAATAGAACATGGACGAACAACATTAACAGTAAAGTTCTACATAAGGACCAGAGAACTGAGGTGTACAAGCTTGTGAAGACATTAATACAGGTAAGAGATGTTGCTATATTTGAAGAATCACTGCAAAAAGCACTCCAGAAGCTCTATGGTGATACAGATACAACCAAATTCAGTTATTATTTGAGGACCTACTATGAAAAATATGTTAACTGTTGGGCATATTGTCACATGCAAGCTGGACTCAATACAAACATGCACCTGGAGAGTATGCACAAGGCTTTAAAATATGTACATGCTAATGCAAAGCAAGTGAAAAGACTGGACAAAGGTATATCTGCACTGATGTCATTTGTAACCACAAAGCTGTTTGATGGGCTTACTGTTATCATGAGAGGAAAGGTAACTATTACAATAAAATACATTTGTGCTAGGCACAAATCTGTTTTAATGGATGACTTCATTACTAAGGTAGACAGTGGTTGGGAAGTACCTTCTTCAAAATCAAACGATATCTTCCTTGTGAAGGACAATGACATTCACTGCAAGTGTAAATTAGTATGCAGTAAATGCGAAGTGCACATTCATCAGTATTCTTGCACATGCATTGATTATAGTATTAAATTAAATGTATGTAAGTACATTCATATTGTTTGCCAAACAGAAAAGAAGAGCAGAGGTGAGATTCCATGGCAAAATCATGTACTGTCAGATGCACTTGTTGTTGATGCTGAAGATTTGTCTGCGACTGATGAGAGGGAAGCAAGTTGGGCACAAGTAAGCACAAATACTAGCTGCAACAACCCAGAAGCATTGTCAGATGAAAAGAAGAAGACTGTCTCAATGTTTCCGGGAGTCATTGCTGGCATGTCAACTGCTAAAGTTAAGCTAGCCAAAAATTGGCGATGACGTTGAAGGTAAATGTAGGTGCTGTTAGAACCCATCATCAGCCCTTTCATCAGCACAGAAAGGAGTTGCAAGAGGAAACTTGTGCCACAGAGGAGGTTGTTTTCGACAAAGAAGAGGAAATCACTACACCACATACCTATGACTGTTCCTGATGAAGAAAAAAGCTATAGATATTGAAAACACTTCTTGGTGAAGGTTTGTACCACTAATTAGCAACCATTTCATGGCAATATTTTACAAAAGGCGTTCAAAAAGTTTTGCGCAGATGTGTCTAATTTTTTTATTTTTTGCAGGAGGAGAATGAAATTTTTTGTGAACATACTTGGAACATTTAGCTATACAGTGAGCCTATTCAATGTAGCCTTCATCAGCTGTGACGTATCTGACCCAATGTTCTTTCCATGATGTAAATGCACTTTGGTAAAATTCTGGGGATTGAATTTTACACCAATGCTTGACACAGGAAATAAGGTCTTTCTCACTATCAAATGTTTTACCGTGCAGGTGGGTCTTCAGATGACCAAAGAGGTAAAAATAAGACAGAGCCAAGTCCGGATTGTAGGGAGGATGAGGAACAATTTTCCAACCCATTTTCCTGTCTTTCTCCTGCGTCATATGGGCTTTATGGGGTTTGGCATTGTCATGGTGTAGTCTGATGAGCTGACCCTGAAGCTGTGGTCTGTTGGTCTTGGTGGCATGTTGCAGCTTGTCTAATGACCAACAGTAACCATCCTGGTTAATGGTGGAGCCAGGTTCCAAAAAGTCAATGAAAATGACACCACACTGATCCCAGAAGAAGGAGGCCATCACATTCCGGTCTGCTGTTCGTGAAAGTCTTGGTTTCTTCTTCTGAGGGGAATACAGATGATGCCACTCCATGGATAGGGTTTTGCTCTCAGGTCCAGACAAAAACAAGCATGTTTCATCCTGGGTAATGACACCGTCAAAACACTGTTTCCACTCTTCAGTAAAGGTCTTCATGAGACCTTGCACACATTCTTCCTCACAGTTTTCATTTCTCTTGTCAGTAATCTAGGCACCCAACATGCACAGATTTTTCTGTACCCTAGTGACTGTAGCAGTGATACTGCACTACCCAATGACAAATGATTCATTTCAGCAAGCAATCGTGTCATCACACGTATGTCATTTTTGATAATTTGATCAATGTTCTGCTTATTCACATGACTCACTGCCGTTGATGGTCTACCGGATCATGGATTGTCCAGCAGAGAGAAATCATCTTCTTTAAATCTCTGCAACCACCACTGGATACTGCTGCAACCCACTGTGTCCTCCCTATATACAGGGTGCAACTTCCTGTTAATCAATGTGGCAGAGTCATCGCTGGTCTTGAAGAGGCACTCTATCACCAACCATTGTCGCAACCTGAAATCTACTTCACGGTCCATTATGGCTCAACTGTAAATAAAAGAAAATACTTCTATATAACAACTCATAGCTAAAAGTTCCAAGTATGTTCATAAAAAATTTCATTCTCCTCCTGCACAAAATAAAAAAATTATAGACAACTGTGCAAAACTTTTTGAACGCCCTTTGTAATACCTGAAATGCTCATGTGCCTCCATTCTGGTGCAGTAAGATCTACACCAGTATATATGTACATTGTCTTCCAAGTAGCCATTAACATTCTCTTAAAGTTTGATTTATAATTTATTTTTAGTGCTCAACAATGATGCTGATGGCACCATTTCGATGTCTGACTGACTTTGAAGCCAAATTATAAGAAGCTACAATGTTGTGCAGGTCTTTCAATGTTGTGAGATGTACACCATCTGAATTTGAGTCCTGCACTGTTGCTCGAATTTTGTCAAGAACAATAGGAAAGGGGATTCCCACAGCAATGTCTGCAGCTATGCTCTCACATTCTTGTGGTGTCGGATTCTAATGACTTAAGTCTAGATCATGTCCAACATAAGTTGACACAAAATTAACAAGGTATCTCTGCAGGGCACTTTCCATCAATTTTGTTACTGCCTACCATTTTTAAGTGTCTCTTCCCTTCATCTTTGGAGACAAACTGAGCTGAATGATGTTAAACATACTTACAGGATGAGTAATCATCAACAAACTTAATGCCACAGTGTTTCATGAATCTGGATTGTGTAGTGTGTTCAATTTCTTCTTTCCACTCCAAAAATTCACCTTCACTAGAGAACGCCAGATCTCCAGATTTCACACGTATTTGATGAGCGGCTTGGAAATGTTCACTCCAACACTTTTTTGACCCAGCTTCAAATGTGCACATCATACACATCAACCTCCTCTGCTGCTACATTATGCCATGACTGTCTTGTGGTGTTGGTGGTGTTTTAAACTTCTTTTCAGAGTAAAACCCTGGTCTCATATGTAGCACTGATAGGTACATGAAGGTTCATTATTTGTAACATGAGATACAATTTCGTTCAACTGCTGTGGGTGCACTCTGGAAATATGCCACCTCAGATTCCTCCAATAACTGTATTCGTTTCAGCAAGTTTCACACTTAAAAGCACTCATTTTAAATGTTTTAATTACACAAACTGCTAAGAAGTACTGCTAGTGTAAGGAACCGTAGTAAAACACATGGACTACAAAAAAGCAGGGAACAAGCATATTCTCACTCTAAAAAAAGTGATGAACATATAGATGCACTACAGAGATCATATTGATGTGCTACACGGGATGATGACGGAAGATCATATAGATGTGGTACATGAGACGACGATCAAAGATCATATTGATATGCTACACAGCATGGACAAAGACTTTACACACGCACTTGGTTGGTGTGGAGGGGGTAAATGGGCAGGACCTGGGCAATTTCCAGGGTTGTTGCTAACATTTCCTCTCAAAATGAACTTAATGTAAACAGTTGTAACGTCATGCTCATCCCACACAGTTTGGTGTTATGAAGTATTTCATGGTCTTCTTCCTAAAGCCTTTGGCACGTTTTGATGTTGATCTGTTCTTATCAGTCAAAATTACAAAAATTTAATGAAAGTCTAAAACAATGAAAAATTCCCAGGTTGTTAGAAAAATCCTGCATTTTTCCCAGTTTTCTCCCAGATAAAAAATTCCTGGGTTTTTCCTGGATCTTCTGGTTTTCCTGGAGCATATACACCCTGTATTTGTTTGTTGTCAGGCACTTTTTACATCAAAAAATACACTACAACCTTCAGACACTGCAAGTTGTTTGTTTAATACGTATTTGTGCCAGACCTCTTTATTGTTAAGCAGCCCTCTGAATTATGCGTGAAACAGTCTTGCAAGCATCAGTCGTAAATGTTCATGTGGTTTTACTAGTTAGCCCCAGTACAAATAAGGCACTTGAACTACTAAAAGGCAAATACAACATGTAAAACCGAGCGAGGTGGCGCAGTGGTTACACACTGGACTCGCATTCGGAAGGACGACGGTTCAATCCCGCGTCCGGCCCTCCTGATTTAGGTTTTCCGTGATTTCCCTAAATCACTCCAGGCAAATGCCGGGATGGTTCCTCTGAAAGGGCACGGCCGACTTCCATCCCCATCCTTCCCTAATCCGATGAGACCGATGACCACGCTGTCTGGTCTCCTTCCCCAAACCAACCAACCAACCAACCAACAACATGTAAAGAAAACCTACATATCTCAAAGGGGAAGGTATTGAGGGAGATATGACTAATACTCAAAACTATGCACTGGAGTAGCATCTAAAGTTAACCTTAAACAAAATTTTAATTGGATATAAAATATAAAATGCAGATTCCTCTTCCTCAAGCTCCTTGAATAATGTGTGAAATTCCCCCTTCTCTACCGTGTAATAAGATTTAGTGAAACACACACACTTTGTGTGTTTTGTTTTGCATTTATGTCTCTCTTCTCTAATATAAAAGCTATTCCTGCAAACTGCAAACAATTTGATCCCAATAAATGTCATTTTTGTGCAAATATGGACTCCAGCATCCACACATATCATCTACTGCATTGTCTATAGGCACTTTGTGTGTAGAAACAGTTGAAAATAATCTTGTTAAGATTGCAGCCCCACGAAAAGAACAGTTGAGGTCTTGAACTGACATTATGTGCCATGATATGATGGTGTCATGATGTACAGTGTGATTGGCCTTCAATGTTAAAATTATTATGAATGTCACCTTCAGTATAAGACATAAAGTAGTTTACTAACCAATTTATACTAAGGAATACAGAATCTTCCAAAAAATTTGTTAACAACAAGAGAATATTTTTATTACATTTTGAAAAATGTGAAGTTATTTTTATTTTTTAACATTGAGTTACCATTACTATAACTTCATTAAATCCCATCACTAGTGCACCAGGTGTATTTTCTTCTTTGCAAATATACAGCATATTATGCTGAGTTATAAATCCTATAACACAGTCCTGCTGAGGTGGACAAGTTTGTTTGTCAAGTTTGTGTGGTAAACCACTTCTTTCTGATAGCTGATAGACTAATGATCTGACAGTGGGATGTTTCTTTGCTGACTAAAACTTTTGCTCTACTTTGAATTCTGGTATGCTACCAGCTGATCTTTTTTTCTGCAGGGAATACATTTTTAAATTTCCCATCTGATTTGTCAACTCTGTAGTCTGAATTATTCTTAGCTTTACAAATGTATCTTCCCAATATTCCTTTGGATA
Source organism: Schistocerca serialis cubense (assembly GCF_023864345.2). NCBI lineage: Eukaryota > Metazoa > Arthropoda > Insecta > Orthoptera > Acrididae > Schistocerca > Schistocerca serialis. The sequence continues at coordinate 533,337,953 of NC_064640.1, forward strand.
CGTTAGACTCCTTATAGGCATTTCAGAAGATCAAATGGCTGAAACTACCATGTACACTGATTTTATATCCAACTGCTATCTATCAGTCTTTCTAATGTAAGTTCAAACCATCTGAAAAAGGAAGAAAAAAGAGAAATACGTAGTTTGAAATATATTTGCATCAAAAAATAGAGGCAGAAGTGGACAAGAAAGCACATAGCTGAGGACACAAAAGCCATAACCACTTAAACTGTGTTGATAAATGTAATACATATTGTAAATAAGATTTCATTAGTTTTGAGTTATGAAAAGAAGTAGAGTAGGCCATATCGGAAAAACAGTGCATTCAGTATTCCCAAAAACCAAACTTTTTTATTCTTGTTATTATGACATGCCTTATCATTTTAGTTTCTCATTATTATAATATTCCATATCCAATTTGATGTACTGCAGTGGTATTTAGATTGTAAGTAACCACCATAATTTACTGTTGCCCTTAAAGATATAAAAGAAAGTTCCATTTCTGTAAGTAGGCCATATGGGGTACAGTTACCATAGTTACAAAAGATATTCTGTATGGACCTGAATTAAAATTTAGAACTTTCTAAATATTCCAGGTAAAATATTTTGTTTAAATTTGAATATACTGCATTTTTGTATCAAACAAAATTGTTTCTCTTATGTAAATTGAAAGTGGAGGTGGGATAAAGGAGAGAAAAGGGAAAGAACTATTGATGTCAGCTGCATTGGGACTGTACACCAAACCAAACCAGCGGTGATGATTGAAAATGTGTGCTAGACTGGGATTCGAACCTAGAATTTCCTACTTACTAGGCAATTGTGTTAATCACTGTGCCACTCGGACACAGTGTTTATTGCAGCTGCATAGTCTATCTCAGTGATGCTAGGTTGGAATATGGGTCGGCCAAGTGGTGTACCAAAACAGTCCAGACAATTGCGGTAACCATTATGTCCAGGTGGCACAGTAGCTAACACAGCTGCCAAGTAAGCAAGAGATTCCAGGTTCAAATCCCAGTCCATCACACATTTTCATTCATTGCCATTGATTTGGCATACAGTCCCGATGGAGCTGACATCAACAGTTCTGTCCCTTTCCTTTGCTTTCTCCCCCTCCACCTTCAGTTTACAAAATATGTGTGACAGCTGCGGGTTCCTCATGGGGTCTGTTCTTTTCAGCATGGTTGAAAGAGAAGACAGCATGCACTCATACAAATTTTGTTTCTGGTGAAGTTAACAATGTTTTTGGAATGCAATGAAAACTATTTACTTAGTGGTTAATAAATAAATTTTGCACAATTTATGCAAAATTGTAAGTTTACCTTTAAATTCTATATCTCGTTTCTTATGCAATGAAATTTATATGGTGACCAAGTTGTAATTTTACATTTTCACACTGTAACTTACAAAAACGCTTTTGTGGAAAACAAGAAAATTTGGAAAATATATAGCTCTAAAATGCTTCCACACACCATGTACTTGCATAAATGTCTTAAATCACATACTTTGTGACTGATACCAGAAAAAATCCTACTGATGAGAAAGTGGTACAGTAGGGTTCAGTTGACCAAAACCCTTCCTCTTGGCTTCTTACGACACTAACATAACACAATTTTCACTGTGATTATGTATGTCTTTCTTTATAAAATCAGTTTTATATGTGTTTACTACCAAATGCTATTAATATTTTTGTCACATGTTCTACTTACTGTAAGCTGTTCAATACACTTACATATGCATTCTGGTTGAAATACTTTCCAGCATACTGTTTTGACAATGTTGAGTAAATTTTGGTGAGTTATACACCTTCTGATAACAAAGATCTTATTCATGATCACTGTCCCATAATGTACAAAATTCAAGAAGATCTAAAATTAACAAAATGGGCTACATTTGCATTTCTTTTCTTCTAACAGCTGACCAAATATATTTTCATGTCTCACAAACAACCCAAAGAAAGTTTATCTAATAATATTCAGCAGTTTTCCCACTAAAGTTTGGTCATAGTAATTAATGCTACTCTGGCGTATGGAAAATTATCTGCAGATGTCTCCATCATTGGGTTTTTTCAGAATATTTTGCAAGTTTACCTACTGTCTGTATTGATGACAACCTATAATTCTTTTATGTTCTGCTTTCAACCTATGATCTTCTTAATTCTGTATTTATTCAAAATGACAATGTTTTTTTATTACTTCATAACTTTCACAGCATTATTTCTTTGATTTTGTTGTTTTCACTCCCATTTTTAACCTGTTGCAAATGCTACGTGTATATGCACGTATGCATTATGCATGAAGTCTAGGCTGTTTAGAAATCATTGCATAACATTTGTCTTTGCTTATGTTGACAAGTTTCTGGAGCTCTGGTACTGTTAGTGCAGAAAATTATATTACCATATTTGGATCTTACAGAACTGTTTACTGTTATTTCATATACAACTCATGTAAGACACATACTAGTTTATAGTGGTAATATCTGAACTGTATAGTTTGCAGACAGATTAAAACCAGTACCCTGAATAGTGTATAATACTGCCAGCTAGTAGAACCAGAGAAGTTTGCAATACATCAAGGTATGCTTAGGTGTACACCTCATGTGACAATATTTGTGCATGTAATTTTATGTTACAGAGAGAAGGTGGTAATCTTGAGTTATCTGAAAATCAGTCAGGGACATTGCAAGTACCACCACAGAAACAAGGACTAGAGTATCAAATTGAGATTTTTTATATATATATATAAAACCTCCTCCCGAATAGGCCATGAAGGCCCAATGGTACTGAATGGCCGCCGTGTCATCCTCAGCCAACAGGCGTCACTGGATGAGGATATGGAGGCGCATGTGCTCAGCACACTGTTCTCCCAGTTGTATGTCAGTTTCTGAGACTGGAACTGCTATTTCTCAATCAAGTAGCTCCTCAGTTTTCCTCACAATGTCTGAGTGCACCCCGCTTGCCAACAGCACTCGGCAGACCGGATGGTCACCCATCCAAGTGCTACTCCAGCCCAACAGCACTTAACTTCCGTGATCTGACAGGAACCGGTGTTGCACTGCAGCAAGTCTGTTGGTAATTGAGATATTAGTATTTTTCCAAATTGCATTAAATTTATTGCCTGAATCACTCTGAAGGGAACAGTTCAGTGTATATTCTGTAGACTGGTTCTGCACACATAGCACGTAATTGATATAAGTAAGTGTCAACAGAATACAATTATATGTAATATTGATTTATGAATCTGATGGTAGTGGGTATACATATTGTAAAGAATTAATTGGACGCAACAGAAAATTTCTCATGCCATAATAATAATGTATGGTCATTTCAATAAGGGTATGTCAGTCATAGTCATTAAAAATTACTGCAATTACTTCTATAGGTGCAATTGTATTGTACAAGACCTGACCATTAAACCAGAGGTATGAGCCAACTTAAGGAACAACATTATGATTTTAAAAACCTTTCTAAATGATTCCCATTAACTTGATTATGATAGCCCAGCCTTAAAAATGAAAGGTAAATTATGGATTGTGAAAGAAATTTCAGCAATTAATGTGACACAACTTTGCTGTTGAAAATTATTTAACAAAATTAAGTTAGTGACTTAATAAATGTTTATTTTTTCCAGTTTTGATAATACATGTATTTGTGTTCTGGCTGCTTTGATATATGCTGAGACATGAAAAAATTTCTGTTAACATATACTATGCACCATTTGTGTACAATTTTATATTGTAATGTGTAACTAATTTCTTTCTTCTTTTACTGCAAAATCTACAGTCCATTTATTCATCTCTGATGTAAAATGTGTCCACAGTGGGCTAAGCATTCAGATTGCTTTCTAACTGTCTTCAGTCAAGTTGCTCATGTCTTAAATTTTAAAATAATGTGAGATGCAGAGTTAACTCTGCTAAAAATCAGGCCATTGTTACACATTTAACAGGAGAATGCCACTGATGACCTATTCTAAAGTACTGTATTACTTATTACAGTACAAAAATAAGTCTGCTGAGTATCAATTTTCACATGTCTTCCAATTTAATGTCCTATTTATATGATTCAGTTGGTGAGCTTCAGTACATTCCAGATAAAATACTTTTTCTACCAGTACATACCTATCGATAAGACAAAGCCACAATTACCTACTAGGGAAGGCTATGTTGAGAGATCAATAGATGATAGTCTTCCCCCTAAGATCTTGTATGCTAAAAGGTTACACCCATTATTTTCTTTAGTGTCCTCACCACTGACTGTTAGTAACCTGATTCATTATTGCACATAAATGAATCTGCTGCAAGCATATATACTAGAAAATAAATGGTTTCAAATTGAGACTTGCAGGACACCCTATGTTTTAAGTACATACTTCAATTACAGTTTACTTCTACAATTCCTGATTTTAACAATGTGTCATCTAATTCTCACTCATTTACTAAATATGATGTAAGCAACACTGTAGACTATCTATAAATGACTGATGAAGAGTCACTGAAGTTAATCATTCATCAGCAAGTGATTGATATTTTTGTGAAATAAATAAGTAGATTTTACTGTTGTTATCATAAATATCACAATGCAGAAAATCAATACGTTAATACTAAGGACTGGATAGCTTCAAATGTATGATAAATATTTTTAAGAAATGGTCAGCAAATGATTGCTATTTTTGTGAAATAAATATGTAGATTTTGCTGTTATTACCACAGACATCGCAATGCAGAAAATTAATACATTAATACTAAGGACTAGATAGCTTCAAATTTGTGATAAATATTTAAAAAAATCATCAAGCTTGTGAATGTAATATGTCACCAACTGTTTTCCAAATATGTATATTGTTGTATTTTTTAGAACAGTACTGGGTCATTAACAGTAACATAGTTACTCATGGCAATAAATGTTTATTCATACAATGGAAATTTCAGGTAGGAATATCATTGTAAATACTTATCCATTAAGAGATATTCTATGATATCCTAAAGTAACATAATTTTTCATTTATAATGATATCATATTTGATAACTTTGGTCATTATCAAATAATATATCTTTCAAAAAATGTACAGATAGCCAGAAGGCATTCATGATATGAAGTTTTAAACATGGCTACGTGGTCAGCGACCATTTACAAATTAAAATTAAAGCAATTACAGCCTTCGATTGTAAAAATTAAGTCTTTTGATCTGGTTTAAGCACTTCGATGAGTGACTTCATCAAAAATTAAACATTAAAACTGCTGTGTCACATATAAAATAAATACCAAGCAATAAAACTTTACTTACAATTTAAAAAAAAAAAAAAATACATTGAAGGCAAGCAACTATGGGCTGCTCACACATGTCAAGCCACAGGTAGCAACAGACTGAATGTTTAATTTCTGATAAAGGCACTCATAGAAGTGCTGAAATTGATTAAAATTTAAAACCTGATGTGACTTAAGCTCTTACATAATTTCAGCTGATTATACATATGTACAATGAAAATAAATGAAACTCTTATTTAATTTCTCAACAAATAAACCAAACCTACAAATGATATCATACTAAAGGACTCACTTGATAATACTTGTGAAAGGACTGTCTCATTTCAGCAAAACATTTTCGAAACTGCTTGTAAATTTTTCCAGTTAATTGCAATATTTTTACTACTGAGCTAAAGACAGAGTTACAGATCTCATTTGTGCACAAAATGTAACATTCTGAAATTTGGCTCATTATTTGTTGAGAGTATGTGTATGTTGCTCCAACTGGTAAACATAATTTTGTATTTCTGTTGGTACTTGCACAAACAAAAAAAAACCACGTAACTTGGAAGACAATTAAGGAACTTGGATTCACATTTCCAATTACTTTGCTGTGCATTATATAGATTCAGTAGTCATGATCTCCTAATTATTACATAGCATATCAGAGAAATGAAGTACAGAAAAGGATCAGTAAGCTCAAAATTAATTTTGGTTCTACATACCATAGATCAAGTGTCATGTAAGGATGTGAAAAAACTCATTTTCATTTACAGTAATTGTAATAAACATGTCAATGTCGTACACAATAGAAAACTCTTAGGCTATCTATGCCATGCACTGTTAAATAATATAACACAGAGTATGTAGAACATATTGATGTTATTAACAATACATTCTTAAAAATTCACCAATGGGATAGAAAGAGTTTCCAACAAATGAACTGCTCATACATCTCCACTCTGTTCCTTACTAATACCTAAACTTTTTATTGTTGTAGCCAACTTAATGATTCTGTGTAATAGAAAGTTTTTATGTTGACTATTTTTCTTCATTGTAATTATTCTGTGAACTGAACTTTTGACTGGGGAAGGGTGACTGATTTTATCAAGGAAGAAACTTACAATAATGAGAAGAAGCTGTTAGTTCATCCATTTGTTTGACAATGAATTTACAGAATATAGCTGAATTCACATGAGAACTAATTCGTGCAAGATACCTTAGCAATCGGAAAACTATAGGTTATGTTAGAGATGTTCCCCAAAATATGTTAATGTATGGCATTATGGAATGATATAAGGGAAAGTATTAAACATTTGTTTTAGTTTTAGGTCTTTTACATGTCATTATTGTTTTTGTGAATAAAAAATAGTTCAGAAACATCAATATTTATGTGGAATACTCCTCCAATATAAGTTTATCATGAGCGTGTAATTCCAAGAACCCAACATTTCTATCTGTACTTATTCATGGTGTACAGTTGTAAGGACATCTCTTATAGATTCGGAAGTGAATAAGTGAGTATTTTTTACTTTTATGGCAATGAAATGGTCACAAAACATTTACACTGATAAGCCAAAACATTATGGCTACCTGCTTAATAGCTTGTTTGTCCATCTTTGGAATGAAATACATCACTGATTCTGTGTATCAGGGATCCTACAGTTTGTTAGTAGGTTTGTGGAAGCATGTGGCATTAGATGTCTACACAAAGGTCATGTAATTTGCATAAATAACAGGCTGCTGATTTGTGTACGCTGTGATGACACCTGATAGTGACCCAGATGTGTTCCATAGCATTTACATCAGGTGAATTTGTTTATCGAGACATCAACATGTGTTCACTATAATGCTCCTCAAACCACTGTAGCATGATTCTAGCTCTGAGACAAGAACAATTATACTGATGAAACATGACATCACCGTCAGAGAGGACATCAAACATGAAAGGATGCAGGTAGTTTGCAGCTGTCAGCCTGTCTTCAATTACTACCACAGGTCCCATGCAAGCACTGGAGAATGTGTCCCATAGCATAATACTGCTCACACCAACCTGCGTCCATGGCTTTCAGCTGAAATTCGCCACTATGGTGGCATTTGTGGAGACAACCAATGAACTAGTGTAGCAAAAATGTGATGCACCCAAAAAGCCTACACACTTGTATTGAACAATGATTGAATCCTGATGGTCCTGTGACCACTGCAATTGTAATCAATGTAGTTGAGTCAAGATGTGAACTCATAGGTGTGACCTGCTGCAGAGCTCCACATTCCACAATGTACGCTGAATGTTGTGCTCTGAAACAGTTGTGCATGCAATTGTTCTCTTTCAGCTGAGATGCCACACATCACCATCTATCCTACTTTACAGAGCAGCCAAGCTTCCGAACTCCACATTCTGTGAGTAGTCATGGGTGTCCTACCATTTAGCACCTCATGGTAGTTTCATTGTTGTGCTACCTCTTTTCGTAGATGGTCACGTAGCAGATGAGTGTTTGACCAGTTTCAAGATACTCATTCTGAGGCTCTGTGTAGTAATAATTCGCCCTTTTACAGTGTTTCTTATCTCAATGGATTTACAAATTTGCAGCCTATATCTTCACCATGGTAATCACCCATTTGAGTCTGTTCCTTCATTTGTGTCTTTATTACTGCATTAATTTTCTTCAACATGATTGGCAGTGGTCACAATGTTTGGGCTTATCAGTGCATTTAGCTCATGGACATTTTGTTAGCAAACAATGTAAAATCTAATATGGAATAATGACAATATTATGAAAAGGACAGACTGGTAGTCACCATGTAGCAGAGATGTTGAGTTGCAGACACACACAACAATAAGACTGCTAAACAAATAGGCTTTAGGCTAAAACGCCTTCTTCTGAATTAGGCAACATATACAGTCACATTCACACTAATGCAACTCACAAACACACAACCTCTGTTTCCAGCTGCTGAGACCAGAGATGGTGGTCATGTGTGTCTAATTCAGAAGAAAGCCTTTAGCCAAAAGCTTACTTGTTTAGCAGTATTTTTGTTGTGCCTGTCTGCAAGTTAAATCTCCACTATGCAGTAAGTAGCAATCTGTCCTTTTCATGGTATTGACATTTTGTTAATTATTATTTCTGAAATGATACTTGTTTTAGAATCTGTCTTGATATTTGTGTCATCTGTAAATAAAATAAACTTAATATATGGCATGATGTCATTAAAACACACAGAAACAATATCATTGAAGGAACCATGCAGAGCAAAACAGGGTGTCCCAAGAGTAATCGTTAATATTTAGGGATGTGATAGGAATGTTCATATGCTCTATTCTGAATAGTTTCTGAGATAGAACATACTTAATGAAGATTTATTTTTTAACTAGTGGTGTACATATACATGTCTTACCCACCCAACCACTTTGACATTTTATTCTGCCCTAATCTACCTCATTTTTTTCAACCCACAGAACATAGAGTTTTCCATGGTGCATTATGAATGAAGTAGTATGAGGGAATGAGTGCATCAACGAGAAGCATCAGTTAACTGTGATTTACACATGCTGACCAAAATGCCACACAGACGAAGTAATGAAGAACATGCAGGTATGGTGTATATTTATGGCTTCTGCAATGGTAGCACTCATGCTTCTGTCAAACAATGCCATTGGCACCTTTAACATGTCAAATTCCTGATTGTAGATTGTTCACAAGAGTTTTCCACACATTGTGTGAAACAGGTATTCTTTCAAGTTCCCAACCTGTACAAAAATAGCAACATATTGTTGAAATGGTGAAGTGTAGTCCTACTACCAGCACACAGCGCTTTTTGCATGAGTAAATGTTTCACAAATAGGTATGGGGTGAACACTGAATGTGGAGAATTTGTATTAGTTTTGTATATAGTGTGTCCACAATCTCCACATTCGTAACAATGCTACAGGACTTGAATTTTGTCACTGGTTAAATGCCGGTAACCATATGCTTCCATTAATATTATTCACTGACGAGGCCATGTTTAGACATAACAAAATCCCCAACACATGTAATATTCATCAACGCTCCACATGCTACTCTGTAAACCCATTTCCAAGTTCATTTTTTTATCAATGTTTGGTGCAGCATGATCAGTAACATATTTGTAGGTGAAAGAGGACAGAATTACTTGCACTTTTTTCTTTGAAAGTTCGTTTATTGAACACCCTGAGCACTGCAATGTACACGCAGCATCACAGAGCTCTTTCACATTTTACCAAACATGTGAGGGAACATCTCAACTGCAATTACTCCGATTGCTAGACTGGTCATAGTAGTACAATTAACTGACCACCAAGATCACACAACCTCATGCAATAAGATTTTTGTTGACAGGTTGGATGAAGTCTGAGGTGTGTGAACACATGAGATGAACTGCTTGGTCACATCATGGACCCCGCTGTCCTCATTATAGAACCAGGAGAGGCACTCAGACAAGCAACACAACATCTTCTCCCAAGAGCGCACAAATCCTTTGAAGGTGACAGTGGGATATTTGAACATTTATTGTGAACTGTACAACAACCGTAACAACAAGTGTACAATAATGCTTACATATGCATGTGTTAAATATACTTTTGTAAAATGCATGTTGCAATGTTTACTAGCTCTTGTACATATGAACTTTTGCAAATCTGACAATGTATTGAGTAATAAACTAAATAAATAATAATGTAAATTAATTGTGCTCTGTCTAGGAATCTGTTTGGAATAGGACTTACGTCTATATCACATTTTGGGCTTGAGACGATCATTTTCTTGTATCCCTGAATACTGAGCATTCTTCCTGTGACATCATGTATAGTTAATAACTTACCAGTCAGGGGAGGAATATATCATTAATTTTCATTAAATAATCTGTCTCCATTTATTTGGCTGTATATGAACTGTGTTAAAAATGTGATTTCAATGTGTTAAAATAGGATGGTTGAGACTAAAGACTCAACGAAAGTCAGGAACAATGACTTCAGATGAATTCCATAATCCATAGTGAATCCTGTTGAACTTTCCCCTGAATATGTTTTAAAAAACCCAGTTAGATAGCAAAAAGTGTGGCAATTTGTAGCTGATTACCATTTGTCAGATGAGTACAGCAGAAATGTTAACATTCCATTATCATATGTCAGTCTTAATCATGATACTTTAGAGACTGGAAGACACTCTGTAAGGAAAGTGTAGCTATGAAATACTTCCAGATGAAAATTTGAATGGGAGACAATCTTCAGCAAATAACATATGCACTACAGGTAGAAGCAGACACAGGTGGAACACACAACCAAGCAGCATACACCAGAAAGAATTTCAGTCGAGTTCTTCTGAGATGGAAGAAACTTTCCCCTGGCTGTGTGTGTGTGTGTGTGTGTGTGTGTGTGTGTGTGTGTGTGTGTGTGTGTGTGTGTGTTGACCACTTATCGATTTGTGCTACGAAAATGTATTAATTTAGTGTATCCCACAATAAACAATAATTTTTTTTACAGAAGTAACTATATGAAAGGCTATTAAAAAACGTATAGTATGGGCACATAATAAAAGACTTTCCTTTATACACTTTGTAAAATAAAACTGATGTCTGCATTGCAGTTCTTGTTATCAGTGAGATTAAAAGTTATGGTTATGGACAATATTTGTTTCCTATTGCGGTGTATGGGATGACATATGTGTTCATAATGTTAAATTGCATTTTATATTAAATCCGCAAAACCATGCTTTTATTAGATTATATATAGTTTATGTTTGATTAATATTTTAATTTTAACTCTTCAGAATAGTATTATGTGTATGGACATGGATGATGCGGTACTGTGAGGCATTTAATACGACTTTCCAGGCACAGAATATCATCCTTCATCAGATACAAGTTTCTGAAAAAGTCTGTAAGGCTCATGGGTCTCCTGTATCACTGATGTCTGTTGTCTACAGGACTATCTCAAGAGAGTGAATCTGACTCTCGCCACTCAAACCAGCTAGAACAATTAGTTGATAAATAACATTTGTAATAGTTTAAAGAAATTTGCTTATAACACTTATTAAAGTGGAAATGTGATGCTGTTTATTCCACCATGTCACTTCATGACATTAATAACAGAATTCAAGTCCCACCCTCTGTCATTTATATTTGCTTGTTTTCTTTGACACCAGAGATGAAAATGACACTCCTACTAGATGTAAACTATTTGAAACATTCATCCTGTCCATTTAAAATTGTGTTTAAATATAACCCATGAGTGGTAAGAAGTCATCATAGCAAAGGCACATGTTCCATATTCCTGCACTGTCAACATCTGATGCTATGTTCTGTCCCTAAAGCTACATTTCATGTAGCCATATGGCCGACTGTGTACACTGCAGTATTTAAGTCACAATACCATTTTCAATTTAGGTATGTTCACATGAAAATTCATAGCACTTAGAGGTTTCTCTGAATTGAATGTGAGAGCCTCATTGTCTTTCTTATGTGGGGTGAAAATAATCCTGTAGCTGCTACAATGAAATATGGGGAAACACCACAGTTTTTCTACAAAAACTGACTGTGTGTGTGTGTGTGTGTGTGTGTGTGTGTGTGTGTGTGTGTGTGTGGACATCTTAAGAACAAATAAACAAGTAACAGAAATTGTGATTCTTATATGATCACATTTTTATGGTAATAGGAAAGACACCATCATCAAATCTGATGAAATTTACCATGGAAAATAACACAGAATACCAATGAAGTGATTTTTCAAATGAAAACATGGTTTAGGATGAGAGAACGGGTACCAATTTTTTGGAAGGAATATTAAGCCAGAAAGCTCATGTTCCAGATATTGCAACAGACAGACTCCTGACTAAAGATAAACAGAACATTTCTATTATATCTAAATCAAATAGACACGTGACAATGCAAGTAGCTAACCATTAAGACAAAAAGGGTGGGAACTCTTTGGTTTCATTGATATACTTACTTCGAAGTACTTTGTATTTTCTATCTGCAATCCCCATCCGTGTCGTCCATGCTTGTTACTTTGAGATTCCAACACCAGGTCAAACGTAACTGTGCCAAACGTAACTGTGCATTCACACTAAAGATAGAGGATATTGCCTAATGAGCTGAATCAGTTACACGAATTCGTGTGTCTGTTCTTTCCAACATGCATGGTATCAATAATAGATTCTGAGAATGGGTTACTTTATTTATACAAAAAGAGTGACAGTTATAATTCAATTACTATGAGTCAAAAAGACTAGCGGTGCAAAAAGAAATTTAAAAAAGTAGTTACACTACAATGGTTGAAAGTTCTGCTACTGCTTCCCGATTTTGACTTGTTTTGCGAAAACTAACCTCTTTAATAAAGCAAACACATTGTGTAATATTCTGAACCAAGTTTAAGAACTTAAATCAAAGCACTAGTTCATAATTCTGCCACTCCCTCCCCCCTCTGCCATAATTTTTGTTATTACTTGAATGTGGAAATAAACAGTGACCAAGCAGATTATCTTCTTCTGGAAGGCTAAAAAGTATTGAAATGTGCCCTGTTTTGGCTTAGCATAACAACAGATAGGCCACCTCTGTAAGCAAACATACATCAACATTTTTTTCTCAGCATTGAGGGAACCCTCCATGAGACCCATCCTTAATAATCCAGCATATCAAAAACTGCATCTCCGATTTCCATCCATCCTCAGTGTCCCACTATGTAGAGCCTCCCATTTTAACCCATAAATGCACGTCTATAAGTCCACATGTTATGTTATGCACAGACTACACCACTGCCAAATGGAGCCAATGCTCTCCCACCTATGCCAGCCAACACAGCTTCTGCTGATGCTACATTACCATTGAAATGACACTCCCAGGTCTAGAAGAATCATCCTCCACAAATATTCATTCAGCCCTGGAGCTCCACTCCCACTGGCAAAGTTTGATGACCACTTTTTGGTTGTATCTTGGCTTGAGGTCACAAACAGCACCTGAATGCCTGCATCTGGATAATGTGGCAAGGTAGTGACTTTCCAGAAGGGTTATTTTATTCATACAAAAGGGTACACACAGAAAATTGAATTCCTAGGGGGGGAAACCTCCACAACAGTTTTGTTATTTCTAAGCTCCATACAAAAAGCAAACATACTATACATTATTGGGTGCAAGACTAAAAATGTAAATTGGAAAGTTGAAATAAACAGTGCTTCAGCACACTATTTCTTCTACAAAGCTAAAAAGTATTTCTGAATTGTGCTGTGATTTAACTTGACTATGTCTGACAGACCCCCCACAATATGCACCATATACAACAGTATTTCTCAGTGAGTAACAAAGCTAACTGCATTTCCAGTTTCCCTGCTTTCCTGCTATATGGGCCCTCCCATTTATATCCACAAATATCTGTCTATGTGCACTCATGTGACATTATGAACAGGCTCGGTATGGTCTGCTTCACAACCACCTTATAATTCTTTACCCAAATTTGACTCATAGTACCCACACAGTGAAGATCTTAAGTAACAATAAATCCACCAAGGTTACCATTCAGAATGTAAAGCTAGCCTACTTGCTCCTGATGGAAAATGATGTTGGCTACTCCTCCTACTGTCATCTAACACATATGTGGCTGTCTGCTGTGACCTTACCAACCAACACCACTGCCTGATAAGAGTCGAACCCCTCCCAACAATGCAACTCTGGATGAAGTCTTAGATTATACATCACCAGAGAAAGAACACTCCACTGTGTTTGACTCGTGTACTTATTTTGAAATACTTTTCATTTTCTGCCTCATCACCTTATATTTAGGTGCTTCATGTGTATGTCTTTTATGTGTGAAATGCATCTCATCAATAATATAATAAAATGTTTTTTTTTCCTTACTGCAGTTCTTATTTAATTGTGGATTATTGTTCCTACAAGTAGTGATACTGAAGAACACAATGAAAGATGATCCAAACATTAAAAGAATGGTTACCTCACCAGCTGCTGTGGATGCCATCTCATCAGAATAGTTCTTGCATGCAACAAAGTAAGAATACCATTCCAATGTCCAGTCAAATTTCAGAGAAGTGCCAAGTAATTCACATGATGGCACCTCACAATCAGTTCAATAACAAGCTGCATTGTGTCTTCCATGCCATGTGGAAACAATGTGTATTTGATTATTTAATTGTGTTGAGCTTATGCTTTAAGAGGATTTGTGTGTAATCATGTATGTTGATACCAAAGAAAGCACACTGACATTTAAAGACGATTACAGACAAAAAGATGTCGTACAGAAAGCCACTTCCAATAATTATTTGAATAAAAGTTTGAGATGTGTTGCTCTGAGTGTCAAGTATAAGGTAAAGTCTCTAGTCAGAACACTTTAAAGAATAAGATAAGTCTCAAAGTAGGATAACACAGAAGAAGAAGCCTACAAATTTATGGGAGTGCATATGAAAACTGTAGAGGTATATTCCTGGAATGGCAACTTAGTAGGTCAACAACTGAGGGTCCTCACATCTGAACAAAAGGATAGATGGGATAAGTGGAGCTCCTCAACAAACCATGGTAACTGGAATTAAAATGAAGGAAATCAAAGATTCCAAAATTACAACACTCAGAAACACAGCCTCTGCTTTACTGGATTTTGAGGTCTATAGCATTACTGAATTTTCTGAGTACTAGGATATTAATCTGTATACAATACTTTTTGATTCAAGTTGTGTAGCAAATTGTTATAAAATAAAGTCAGTTAACCTTCATAGAACAGCTAAGAACTTCCTTTAAATACTTCTCAGTTTTGGGAATAATCACTGACATACTTTGCACAACACTGTAAAAAAAATAGTTGAAACTGGTATACCAACTGCTAGTTTCGGTTCGGTTGTTTGGGGGGAAGAGACCAGAATGCGAGGTCATCGGTCTCATCAGATTAGGGAAGGATGGGGAAGGAAGTCGGCCACGCCCTTTCAAAGGAACACATCCCGGCATTTGCCACGAGCGATTTAGGGAAATCACGGAAAACCTAAATCAGGATGGCCAGACGTGGGATTGAACCGTCGTCCTCCCGAACGCGAGTCCAGTGTGCTAGGCTCTGCGCCACCTCGCTCAGTGCTGCTAGTTTCCAGCTAACAAAATGTTGTTGACAGATTTATTGCTGCAGTTTCTCCAGCAGAAGTCTAAAATCTCACACTGACCTCCTGAAATTTGCAAACAATATCTCACCATCCTTTTCCATTTCTTGTACCTCTCTTATTTAGATACTGTTTTATGTATAGTCCACTTATATTTCCTTTTCTGTTGCCTTTTCAATGAGAGTGCAATATCCTGAGCAAGGAAGCAGATGCATATGAGACTGCCTGCACAATGAGGCAATGTGTGGACATGAGAAAACACATACATAAACAGAGCACAGTTTCCTTAGCAGAGAATGAGATTCATAGCAGACTACTTGCACAATTAGGTAATGTGTGGGCATGAGAACACTCATGCATATTTATATTCTTTCTGCTAATTTTTGTGTCTGTGCTCTTCTCCCTGTGCATCAGTGTTTGCACAAGAGGAAAGAGACATCATGTGAACATACCCCAAGGACAAAGTGCTTGCTCAGTTCTGTAACGCGACAGACAACTGCGTACAACAAATTTTACAAAGTGAAGTTCTCTAGGCAAAAAAAATGCATTTTATATTTTGGCCACATATCCACTCTCTAGTTTCCAAAGCTGCAATTTTAGAGGCTACTATCAAGCCAGTGTGGATTCATCAGTTATTTTTAGCGGTTAAAAGTGCTGTGGTTGCAAGTAACTCCCCAAAAAGACTCGTCATTGGTTATAGCAGATCAAATATGTTATTTGTTGTTATGTAATGATGCAGGAATGGCCCTACAAAGAGGACAAAGCATAATGAGAGTAGCTACAGAAGATGTTGCTAGAGGGGAGCAGCTACCACTAGCAGAACTAGTCACATCACTACAACATGATTTTAGCACTCTCACATGACACCCCTGAAGAGCTCCTGCATTACCCAGGATCCACATGTCTTTCAAGTGATGCAACGTTCAATATTATGTTAGGAAAATGCATCTCCCCAGTCAGTTATCCAAACAGTGACTGTATTCATGCCCCACCAACTGCCTAGTAGTAATATGCCTACACACCATATCAAACAGTTCCTTACATATGGTCTGCTTATCATATGGCCTTAAGCCCTGAGTGATCACTGCATCATGAAAAACTGAATCTCATGCCTGTGTCAAAAACGTCACAGCACATGACACTCTGCTTTTCAAAGCTTTCCTACATCACACCACAAGTACATTCAGGACACCTGCAGTGCTTGAAGGTCTTACATCTACTCAGGATCAGACCTTAGTGTCCTACCTGCAAAAGCTCAAAGACCACTATTTATTTGCATCTTGGCTCACAGGCACAAACAACTCTCATATACCTACTTTAGGCCAAAGCTGTAAATTTTGTTACTACTTGAAGGTGGAAATAAACAGTGCTCCTATGGTTTGTTTCTTCTACAAGCTAAAATGTATTTCTGAAATGTGCCCTGTTTTAACTAGACATGGTAAAGATGCATTGCCTGTGTAAACATTACATTTGTCAATACTTTTCTGTCAGCAGTGAGCCAACCTTCCTTGAGACCCACCCTTCCTGACACAGTACATCAAAAACTACATTTCCAACGCGTATCCATCCTCAATGTCCATCCACCATGCAGACCTACCCATTTTAATCCACAAAGGCATGTTCTAATTCACTAATTAATGATATGCACAGACTCCATGAGGCATCCTTTACAAACAAATTATAAGGGTCTGTACCTGGTTTTGGACTGTAGCTCCTGTGGCAATGAGGATCTTAATAAATAATAAACCAACGAAGGATTCAACTGAGCACATAAAGCTTACCCACTTGCTCCACATGGAAAATACTGTGTGCCACACTACTAACTGTCACCATACACATATTTTCCAATGTGCTGTGGCTGACCAACCTACTGCATTGTCAAACAGAGCCAACATTCTTTCCCCAAGTCAGTAAATGCAGCCTCTACTGATCAATCATCACCACTGAAATGACACACTCAGGCCAGTATGCAACAGGCCTGTAAGAATCTTACTGCTTAAGTATCCATTTGGCACTGGATCACTCCTGCTAGCAGCAAAGTTCAATGACAGCTCTTTGAGTGCATCTTGGCTCATGACCACAAACAGCTCTCGAATACCTGTTTTTGGATAAGGCATTAAGGTAGTGATTTCTAAGACAGGGTTACTTTATCCATACAAAAGGGTATACATTTGAAATTAAATTCCTAGTCATGCAAACAAGAAATAAATTACACAACTGCAGTTAATCATTCTGCAACTGCTTGGTTATTTCTAACCTCTTTAATCAAGTAAACATATTATTTAGTGCAAGATTAAAAATGAAAATTGAAGCACTGGTTCATAATTCTACCCACCTCCTCTCCCCCCATGATTTGCGTTCCTCTTACAATATTGAAATAAACAGTGTACCAGCACACTATTTCTTCCACAAAACTAAAAATCATTTCTCAAATGTGCCCTGATTCAACCTGAGATTATATATGTCAAACCACTATGGTATACAATATATATATGACACTATTTTTCAGTGAATAATGGTGGTACCAATTTTTCTTAATCTAGCATATGAAAAACTGTATTTTCAATTTCCACATTGTCCTGCCACATGTGCCCTCCCACCTTTTATTCACAAATATCTCTCTATGTACACTGATGAGACATTATGCACACACTCCATACAGTCAGCTTCACAATCACCTTGTACAGGTATGTACCGGATTTTGAGCATAGCACCCACACAATGAAGATATTAACCTACAGCGAACCCACCAAGGTTTCCTTCAAGAACATAAGCCCACGATGGAAAATGCTGTGGGTCACTCCGCTACTATCAGTCAGCACCTATGTGGCAGTGTGCTGTGGCTGACAGTCCAACGCCATTGCCAGACAATGCTGACTCTCTTCTACCTACATCAGTGGAAATGGTTTAGATGATGCTAGGTCATCAGAGAAAAAACACTCAAAGGACACAAAGTCTGTTCCACCAACACTACTTCCAATATATGTCAGTCCTGAATGAATCACCCGACACAAATATCAGTTTGTCAACAATGACCTACTCTATGGGGGCAGAGAGAGAGAGAGGGGGGAGGGGGGGGGGGTGAGGGTACGTGATGTAACACAAATACTCAGCCATTCAAAAAACTATGTCCTTCTTAGGAGTGATAGATTTACTTTTGAGTACTTTCTGCTTCCTGCCTCATTAATCTGTACATACTGGCTAAACATGTATGCTTTTGTGTGTGACGTATGTTATCATTAATATAATACATTGTTTTTCCTTACTGCACTATGTCTTCTGTGCCATGTGGAAACCATGTGTGTTTCATTGTGTAGTGTACTGAGCTTAGGCTATAAGGCAATTTGTATGTAATTGTCTGTTGACTCGAAAGAAAGAACAATGCAATTTATACATGATTACAGAAAATAAAAGTTTGAGGAGGGATACCCTGAGCATCAAGTATTGGTTGCAGACTCCAATCATAGCACTTTAAAGAATGAGATATGTCTCCCAGTAGGATAACACAGAAGAAGAAGTGTACAAAGTCATGGCAAGTGCATGTGAAAACTGTGGATGTATTTTCCTGGTACAGCAAATTAATATCACAACAACTGAGAATCCTGACAACTGAACAAAAGAAAAGATGGGATAGGTAGAGCACCTCAACAAACGATGCTACTAACAATTGAATTTAAGGACACTGATGATGCAAAAACTACAAAATTAAGAAACACAGTCTCCGTTGTAGTGGATTGTGAGGCCTATGTCATGACCAAATTTTTGAGGACTAGGGTGTTAATCAGTTTACAGTCTTTTTTATTTAAGTTGTGTAACAAATTATTATGAAATAAAACTTGAAAGGCATACTAAAAGTCAATGAATCTTCACAGATAGATTCAGATCCGCCTTTAAATATTTGTGAGTTTTAGTAATAATCAACAAGCTATGTATGTAATATTGAAATAAATGCTTCAAAATGCTTCACTAGTTGCTGGTTGCCAGGTAACAAAATGTTACTCCCAGCCTTACTGCTGCTGCTTCTTGAGCAGAATATCTAATATTTCACTTTGACCTCCTTCTGAAATTTGGCATGTCACCATCACATTTTGTTTTTCTTACCTCTCTTATTTAGATAATGTTCTACACATAGTCACCTTGTGATTTATTTTCTTTTGTCTTTTCAATGAAATAAACACAGCACAGTCCCCTGAGGAAAGAATGGGATGCACACGAGACAATGAAGCCAGGTGAGGACATGAGAAAGGACATGCTACACATGTCCTCCGTCCTGATGTATGGGTGTGTACTTCTGTTCCTGGGTGTCTGTGATAGCACATAAGGAAATAGGTATTGAGTAGACATGCCACAAGGCCAATGTGCTTTGATACTTGTGTAAACTGAGAAACATTTGCATTCAACTAGTTTTACAAAGTAAAGTTACTGGAAACAATCATCTTCCGTATTCTAGCATTATATCCAGCCTCTAGTTTCTGAAGCTGCAGTGTATGAACCTACCCTTAAGCAAGTGTGGATTCATCAGTTACGTTTAGAGGTTAAGAGTGTTGCGGATGCAAGTAAGTCATGAAATACACTCACAGTTGCTTATAGCTGATCAAATATGTAATCTGTTGTTATGTAATGATCAAACAAACTGCACTAGGCATCATGAGTGTAGTTAGAAGAGATGCTGCTAGAGGGAGCAGCTTCCACTAACGGAACTAGTCACATCACTACAACACAATTCCAGAATTCACACATGCCAACTCCAACAACCTCCCGCACTACTCAGCAGACATAGGCCAGTCAAGCAAAGCAACATTTGCTGTGACATTATGAAGATGCACCAAAAATAAATTATCCAGACAGCGATCATATTTATTGATGACCAACTGCTCCATAGTAAAGTGTCTACACACCACAACAAACAGTCCCTCACCATATGGCCTGGCTCCGGAAGTGAACACTGTGTCACGAAAGGTGGATCTCATGCCTGTGTCTGAAAAATGGCTGCCCATCACACGCCTAACAGACACACTGCTGTACACAGCTTTAATACACCATACCACCTGTAAATTCAGGACAACTGTGAGGCTCAAAACAATTCAGTCTATGCAGGATTGGACTTTAGCATCCCACATGCAAAGTTCAAGGATGATTCTTTGGTTACATCTTGCCTCATGGCCACAAACAACTCTCGAATACTTACTTTTAGACAGTGCAGTAAGTTATAGAGTTTTGAGATTTTTAATAAAGAAAAGGTGTACACATTTATAATTCAGTTCTTAGAAATAGGGGGGGGGGGGGGGGGGGGGATGGATTACACTACTGTGGTTGAGAATTCTGCAATGAAAAAATTATTTCTGTTTGTTTCGCCTAAACCAAGTTCTTTAATATAGCAAACATATTGTGTATGATCTTGTGCAAAGTCTAAAAATGTAAACATAAGAACTCATTCATAATTCTGCCGCCTAACTGACCTGTGGCATAATTTTTTTTTATTACTTGAATGTGGAAATAAACAGTGACCAAGCTGATTTTCTTCTTCTGGAAGGCTAAATAGTATTGAAATGTGCCCTGTTTTGGCTTAGCATAACAACAGATAGACCACCTCCGTAAGCAAACATACATCAACATTTTTTTCTCAGCATTGAGGGAACCCTCCATGAGACCCATCCTTAATAATCCAGCATATCAAAAACTGCATTTCCGATTTCCATCCATCCTCAGTGTCCCACTATGTAGAGCCTCCCATTTTAACCCATAAATGCATGTCTATAAGTCCACATGTTATGTTATGCACAGACTACACCACTGCCAAATGGAGCCAATGCTCTCCCACCTATGCCAGCCAACACAGCTTCTGCTGATGCTACATTACCATTGAAATGACACTCCCAGGTCTAGAAGAATCATCCTCCACAAATATTCATTCAGCCCTGGAGCTCCACTCCCACTGGCAAAGTTTGATGACCACTTTTTGGTTGTATCTTGGCTCGAGGTCACAAACAGCACCTGAATGCCTGCATCTGGATAATGTGGCAAGGTAGTGACTTTTCAGAAGGGCTATTTTATTCATACAAAAGGGTACACACAGAAAATTGAATTCCTAGGGGGGAAAACCTCCACAAAAGTTTTGTTATTTCTAAGCTCCATACAAAAAGCAAACATACTATACATTATTGGGTGCAAAATTAAAAATGTAAATTGGAAAGTTGAAATAAACAGTGCTTCAGCACACTATTTCTTCTACAAAGCTAAAAAGTATTTGTGAAATGTGCTGTGATTTAACTTGACTATGTCTGACAGACCCCCCACAATATGCACCATATACAACAGTATTTCTCAGTGAGTAACGAAGCTAACTGCATTTCCGGTTTCCCTGCTTTCCTGCAATATGGACCCTCCCATTTATATCCACAAATATCTGTCTATGTGCACTCATGTGACATTATGAACAGGCTCTGCATGGTCTGCTTCACAACCACCTTATAATTCTTTACCCAAATTTGACTCACAGTACCCATACAGTGAAGATCGTAAGTAACAATAAATCCACCAAGGTTACCATTCAGAATGTAAAGCTAGCCTACTTGCTCCTGATGGAAAATGATGTTGGCTACTCCTCCTACTGTCATCTAACACATATGTGGCTGTCTGCTGTGACCTTACCAACCAACACCACTGCCTGATAAGAGTCGAACCCCTCCCAACAATGCAACTCTGGATGAAGTCTTAGATTATACATCACCAGAGAAAGAACACTCCACTGTGTTTGACTCGTGTACTTATTTTGAAATACTTTTCATTTTCTGCCTCATCACCTTATATTTAGGTGCTTCATGTGTATGTTTTTTATGTGTGAAATGCATCTCATCAATAATATAATAAAATGTTTTTTTTTTCCTTACTGCAGTTCTTATTTAATTGTGGATTATTGTTCCTACAAGTAGTGATACTGAAGAACACAATGAAAGATGATCCAAACATTAAAAGAATGGTTACCTCACCAGCTGCTGTGGATGCCATCTCATCAGAATAGTTCTTGCATGCAACAAAGTAAGAATACCATTCCAATGTCCAGTCAAATTTCAGAGAAGTGCCAAGTAATTCACATGATGGCACCTCACAATCAGTTCAATAACAAGCTGCATTGTGTCTTCCATGCCATGTGGAAACAATGTGTATTTGATTATTTAATTGTGTTGAGCTTATGCTTTAAGAGAATTTGTGTGTAATCATGTATGTTGATACCAAAGAAAGCACACTGACATTTAAAGACGATTACAGACAAAAAGATGTCGTACAGAAAGCCACTTCCAATAATTATTTGAATAAAAGTTTGAGATGTGTTGCTCTGAGTGGCAAGTATAAGGTAAAGTCTCTAGCCAGAACACTTTAAAGAATAAGATAAGTCTCAAAGTAGGATAACACAGAAGAAGAAGCCTACAAATTTATGGGAGTGCATATGAAAACTGTAGAGGTATATTCCTGGAATGGCAACTTAGTAGGTCAACAACTGAGGGTCCTCACATCTGAACAAAAGGATAGATGGGATAAGTGGAGCTCCTCAACAAACCATGGTAACTGGAATTAAAATGAAGGAAATCAAAGATTCCAAAATTACAACACTCAGAAACAAAGCCTCTGCTTTACTGGATTTTGAGGTCTATAGCATTACTGAATTTTCTGAGTACTAGGATATTAATCTGTATACAATACTTTTTGATTCAAGTTGTGTAGCAAATTGTTATAAAATAAAGTCAGTTAACCTTCATAGAACAGCTAAGAACTTCCTTTAAATACTTCTCAGTTTTGGGAATAATCACTGACATACTTTGCACAACACTGTAAAAAAAATAGTTGAAACTGGTATACTAGCTGCTAGTTTCGGTTCGGTTGTTTGGGGGGAAGAGACCAGAATGCGAGGTCATCGGTCTCATAAGATTAGGGAAGGACGGGGAAGGAAGTCGGCCATGCCCTTTCAAAGGAACACATCCCGGCATTTGCCACGAGCGATTTAGGGAAATCACGGAAAACCTAAATCAGGATGGCCGGACGTGGGATTGAACCGTCGTCCTCCCGAACGCGAGTCCAGTTTGCTAGGCACTGCGCCACCTCGCTCAGTGCTGCTAGTTTCCAGCTAACAAAATGTTGTTGACAGATTTATTGCTGCAGCTTCTCCAGCAGAAATCCAAAATCTCACTCTGACCTCCTGAAATTTGCAAACAATATCTCACCATCCTTTTCCATTTCTTGTACCTCTCTTATTTAGATACTGTTTTATGTATAGTCCACTTATATTTCCTTTTCTGTTGCCTTTTCAATGAGAGTGCAATATCCTGAGCAAGGAAGCAGATGCATATGAGACTGCCTGCACAATGAGGCAATGTGTGGACATGAGAAAACACATACATAAACAGAGCACAGTTTCCTTAGCAGAGAATGAGATTCATAGCAGACTACTTGCACAATTAGGTAATGTGTGGGCATGAGAACACTCATGCATATTTATATTCTTTCTGCTAATTTTTGTGTCTGTGCTCTTCTCCCTGTGCATCAGTGTTTGCACAAGAGGAAAGAGACATCATGTGAACATACCCCAAGGACAAAGTGCTTGCTCAGTTCTGTAACGCGGCAGACAACTGCGTACAACAAATTTTACAAAGTGAAGTTCTCTAGGCAAAAAAAAATGCATTTTATATTTTGGCCACATATCCACTCTCTAGTTTCCAAAGCTGCAATTTTAGAGGCTACTATCAAGCCAGTGTGGATTCATCAGTTATTTTTAGCGGTTAAAAGTGCTGTGGTTGCAAGTAACTCCCCAAAAAGACTCGTCATTGGTTATAGCAGATCAAATATGTTATTTGTTGTTATGTAATGATGCAGGAATGGCCCTACAAAGAGGACAAAGTATAATGAGGGTAGCTACAGAAGATGTTGCTAGAGGGGAGCAGCTACCACTAGCAGAACTAGTCACATCACTACAACATGATTTTAGCACTCTCACATGACACCCCTGAAGAGCTCCTGCATTACCCAGGATCCACATGTCTTTCAAGTGATGCAACGTTCAATATTATGTTAGGAAAATGCATCTCCCCAGTCAGTTATCCAAACAGTGACTGTATTCATGCCCCACCAACTGCCTAGTAGTAATATGCCTACACACCATATCAAACAGTTCCTTACATATGGTCTGCTTATCATATGGCCTTAAGCCCTGAGTGATCACTGCATCATGAAAAACTGAATCTCATGCCTGTGTCAAAAATGTCACAGCACATGACACTCTGCTTTTCAAAGCTTTCCTACATCACACCACAAGTACATTCAGGACACCTGCAGTGCTTGAAGGTCTTACATCTACTCAGGATCAGACCTTAGTGTCCTACCTGCAAAAGCTCAAAGACCACTATTTATTTGCATCTTGGATCACAGGCACAAACAACTCTCATATACCTACTTTAGGCCAAAGCTGTAAATTTTGTTACTACTTGAAGGTGGAAATAAACAGTGCTCCTGTGGTTTGTTTCTTCTACAAGCTAAAATGTATTTCTGAAATGTGCCCTGTTTTAACTAGACATGGTAAAGATGCATTGCCTGTGTAAATATTACATTTGTCAATACTTTTCTGTCAGCAGTGAGCCAACCTTCCTCGAGACCCACCCTTCCTGACACAGTACATCAAAAACTACATTTCCAACGCGTATCCATCCTCAATGTCCATCCACCATGCAGACCTACCCATTTTAATCCACAAAGGCATGTTCTAATTCACTAATTAATGATATGCACAGACTCCATGAGGCATCCTTTACAAACAAATTATAAGGGTCTGTACCTGGTTTTGGACTGTAGCTCCTGTGGCAATGAGGATCTTAATAAATAATAAACCAACGAAGGATTCAACTGAGCACATAAAGCTTACCCACTTGCTCCACATGGAAAATACTGTGTGCCACACTACTAACTGTCACCATACACATATTTTCCAATGTGCTGTGGCTGACCAACCTACTGGATTGTCAAACAGAGCCAACATTCTTTCCCCAAGTCAGTAAATGCAGCCTCTACTGATCAATCATCACCACTGAAATGACACACTCAGGCCAGTATGCAACAGGCCTGTAAGAATCTTACTGCTTAAGTATCCATTTGGCACTGGATCACTCCTTCTAGCAGCAAAGTTCAATGACAGCTCTTTGAGTGTATCTTGGCTCATGACCACAAACAGCTCTCGAATACCTGTTTTTGGATAAGGCATTAAGGTAGTGATTTCTAAGACAGGGTTACTTTATCCATACAAAAGGGTATACATTTGAAATTAAATTCCTAGTCATGCAAACAAGAAATAAATTACACTACTGCAGTTAATCATTCTGCAACTGCTTGGTTATTTCTAACCTCTTTAATCAAGTAAACATATTATTTAGTGCAAGATTAAAAATGAAAATTGAAGCACTGGTTCATAATTCTACCCACCTCCTCTCCCCCCATGATTTGCGTTCCTCTTACAATATTGAAATAAACAGTGTACCAGCACACTATTTCTTCCACAAAACTAAAAATCATTTCTCAAATGTGCCCTGATTCAACCTGAGATTATATATGTCAAACCACTATGGTATACAATATATATATGACACTATTTTTCAGTGAATAATGGTGGTACCAATTTTTCTTAATCTAGCATATGAAAAACTGTATTTTCAATTTCCACATTGTCCTGCCACATGTGCCCTCCCACCTTTTATCCACAAATATCTCTCTATGTACACTGATGAGACATTATGCACACACTCCATACAGTCAGCTTCACAAGCACCTTATACAGGTATGTACCGGTTTTTGAGCATAGTACCCACACAATGAAGATATTAACCTACAGCGAACCCACCAAGGTTTCCTTCAAGAACATAAGCCCACGATGGAAAATGCTGTGGGTCACTCCGCTACTATCAGTCAGCACCTATGTGGCAGTGTGCTGTGGCTGACAGTCCAACACCATTGCCAGACAATGCCGACTCTCTTCTACCTACATCAGTGGAAATGGTTTAGATGATGCTAGGTCATCAGAGAAAAAACACTCAAAGGACACACAGTCTGTTCCACCAACACTACTTCCAATATATGTCAGTCCTGAATGAATCACCCGACACAAATATCAGTTTGTCAACAATGACCTACTCTATGGGGGCAGAGAGAGAGAGGGGGGAGGGGGGGGGGGGGGGGTGAGGGTACGTGATGTAACACAAATACTCAGCCATTCAAAAAACTATGTCTTTCTTAGGAGTGATAGATTTACTTTTGAGTACTTTCTGCTTCCTGCCTCATTAATCTGTACATACTGGCTAAACATGTATGTGACGTATGTTATCATTAATATAATACATTGTTTTTCCTTACTGCACTATGTCTTCTGTGCCATGTGGAAACCATGTGTGTTTCATTGTGTAGTGTACTGAGCTTAGGCTATAAGGCAATTTGTATGTAATTGTCTGTTGACTCGAAAGAAAGAACAATGCAATTTATACATGATTACAGAAAATAAAAGTTTGAGGAGGGATACCCTGAGCATCAAGTATTGGTTGCAGACTCCAATCATAGCACTTTAAAGAATGAGATAAGTCTCCCAGTAGGATAACACAGAAGAAGAAGTGTACAAAGTCATGGCAAGTGCATGTGAAAACTGTGGATGTATTTTCCTGGTACAGCAAATTAATATCACAACAACTGAGAATCCTGACAACTGAACAAAAGAAAAGATGGGATAGGTAGAGCACCTCAACAAACGATACTACTAACAATTGAACTTAAGGACACTGATGATGCAAAAACTACAAAATTAAGAAACACAGTCTCCGTTGTAGTGGATTGTGAGGCCTATGTCATGACCAAATTTTTGAGGACTAGGGTGTTAATCAGTTTACAGTCTTTTTTATTTAAGTTGTGTAACAAATTATTATGAAATAAAACTTGAAAGGCATACTAAAAAGTCAATGAATCTTCACAGAGAGATTCAGATCCTCCTTTAAATATTTGTGAGTTTTAGGAATATTCAACAAGCTATGTATGTAATATTGAAATAAATGCTTCAAAATGCTTCACTAGTTGCTGGTTGCCAGGTAACAAAATGTTACTCCCAGCCTTACTGCTGCTGCTTCTTGAGCAGAATATCTAATATTTCACTTTGACCTCCTTCTGAAATTTGGCATGTCACCATCACATTTTGTTTTTCTTACCTCTCTTATTTAGATAATGTTCTACACATAGTCACCTTGTGATTTATTTTCTTTTGTCTTTTCAATGAAATAAACACAGCACAGTCCCCTGAGGAAAGAATGGGATGCACACGAGACAATGAAGCCAGGTGAGGACATGAGAAAGGACATGCTACACATGTCCTCCGTCCTGATGTATGGGTGTGTACTTCTGTTCCTGGGTGTCTGTGATAGCACATAAGGAAATAGGTATTGAGTAGACATGCCACAAGGCCAATGTGCTTTGATACTTGTGTAAACTGAGAAACATTTGCATTCAACTAGTTTTACAAAGTAAAGTTACTGGAAACAATCATCTTCCGTATTCTAGCATTATATCCAGCCTCTAGTTTCTGAAGCTGCAGTGTATGAACCTACCCTTAAGCAAGTGTGGATTCATCAGTTACGTTTAGAGGTTAAGAGTGTTGCGGATGCAAGTAAGTCATGAAATACACTCACAGTTGCTTATAGCTGATCAAATATGTAATCTGTTGTTATGTAATGATCAAACAAACTGCACTAGGCATCATGAGTGTAGTTAGAAGAGATGCTGCTAGAGGGAGCAGCTTCCACTAACGGAACTAGTCACATCACTACAACACAATTCCAGAATTCACACATGCCAACTCCAACAACCTCCCGCACTACTCAGCAGACATAGGCCAGTCAAGCAAAGCAACATTTGCTGTGACATTATGAAGATGCACCAAAAATAAATTATCCAGACAGCGATAATATTTATTGATGACCAACTGCTCCACAGTAAAGTGTCTACACATCACAACAAACAGTCCCTCACCATATGGCCTGGCTCCGGAAGTGAACACTGTGTCACGAAAGGTGGATCTCATGCCTGTGTCTGAAAAATGGCTGCCCATCACACGCCTAACAGACACACTGCTGTACACAGCTTTAATACACCATACCACCTGTAAATTCAGGACAACTGTGAGGCTCAAAAAAATTCAGTCTATGCAGGATTGGACTTTAGCATCCTACATGCAAAGTTCAAGGATGATTCTTTGGTTACATCTTGCCTCATGGCCACAAACAACTCTCGAATACTTACTTTTAGACAGTGCAGTAAGTTATAGAGTTTTGAGATTTTTAATAAAGAAAAGGTGTACACATTTATAATTCAGTTCTTAGAAATAGGGGTGGGGGGGTGGGGGGGATGGATTACACTACTGTGGTTGAGAATTCTGCAATGAAAAAATTATTTCTGTTTGTTTCGCCTAAACCAAGTTCTTTAATATAGCAAACATATTGTGTATGATCTTGTGCAAAGTCTAAAAATGTAAACATAAGAACTCATTCATAATTCTGCCGCCTAACTGACCTGTGGCATAATTTTTTTTTATTACTTGAATGTGGAAATAAACAGTGACCAAGCAGATTTTCTTCTTCTGGAAGGCTAAATAGTATTGAAATGTGCCCTGTTTTGGCTTAGCATAACAACAGATAGGCCACCTCTGTAAGCAAACATACATCAACATTTTTTTCTCAGCATTGAGGGAACCCTCCATGAGACCCATCCTTAATAATCCAGCATATCAAAAACTGCATTTCCGATTTCCATCCATCCTCAGTGTCCCACTATGTAGAGCCTCCCATTTTAAACCATAAATGCATGTCTATAAGTCCACATGTTATGTTATGCACAGACTACACCACTGCCAAATGGAGCCAATGCTCTCCCACCTATGCCAGCCAACACAGCTTCTGCTGATGCTACATTACCATTGAAATGACACTCCCAGGTCTAGAAGAATCATCCTCCACAAATATTCATTCAGCCCTGGAGCTCCACTCCCACTGGCAAAGTTTGATGACCACTTTTTGGTTGTATCTTGGCTCGAGGTCACAAACAGCACCTGAATGCCTGCATCTGGATAATGTGGCAAGGTAGTGACTTTTCAGAAGGGCTATTTTATTCATACAAAAGGGTACACACAGAAAATTGAATTCCTAGGGGGGAAAACCTCCACAAAAGTTTTGTTATTTCTAAGCTCCATACAAAAAGCAAACATACTATACATTATTGGGTGCAAAATTAAAAATGTAAATTGGAAAGTTGAAATAAACAGTGCTTCAGCACACTATTTCTTCTACAAAGCTAAAAAGTATTTGTGAAATGTGCTGTGATTTAACTTGACTATGTCTGACAGACCCCCCACAATATGCACCATATACAACAGTATTTCTCAGTGAGTAACGAAGCTAACTGCATTTCCGGTTTCCCTGCTTTCCTGCAATATGGACCCTCCCATTTATATCCACAAATATCTGTCTATGTGCACTCATGTGACATTATGAACAGGCTCTGCATGGTCTGCTTCACAACCACCTTATAATTCTTTACCCAAATTTGACTCACAGTACCCACACAGTGAAGATCTTAAGTAACAATAAATCCACCAAGGTTACCATTCAGAATGTAAAGCTAGCCTACTTGCTCCTGATGGAAAATGATGTTGGCTACTCCTCCTACTGTCATCTAACACATATGTGGCTGTCTGCTGTGACCTTACCAACCAACACCACTGCCTGATAAGAGTCGAACCCCTCCCAACAATGCAACTCTGGATGAAGTCTTAGATTATACATCACCAGAGAAAGAACACTCCACTGTGTTTGACTCGCGTACTTATTTTGAAATACTTTTCATTTTCTGCCTGATCACCTTATATTTAGGTGCTTCATGTGTATGTTTTTTATGTGTGAAATGCATCTCATCAATAATATAATAAAATGTTTTTTTTTCCTTACTGCAGTTCTTATTTAATTGTGGATTATTGTTCCTACAAGTAGTGATACTGAAGAACACAATGACAGATGATCCAAACATTAAAAGAATGGTTACCTCACCAGCTGCTGTGGATGCCATCTCATCAGAATAGTTCTTGCATGCAACAAAGTAAGAATACCATTCCAATGTCCAGTCAAATTTCAGAGAAGTGCCAAGTAATTCACATGATGGCACCTCACAATCAGTTCAATAACAAGCTGCATTGTGTCTTCCATGCCATGTGGAAACAATGTGTATTTGATTATTTAATTGTGTTGAGCTTATGCTTTAAGAGAATTTGTGTGTAATCACGTATGTTGATACCAAAGAAAGCACACTGACATTTAAAGACGATTACAGACAAAAAGATGTCGTACAGAAAGCCACTTCCAATAATTATTTGAATAAAAGTTTGAGATGTGTTGCTCTGAGTGTCAAGTATAAGGTAAAGTCTCTAGTCAGAACACTTTAAAGAATAAGATAAGTCTCAAAGTAGGATAACACAGAAGAAGAAGCCTACAAATTCATGGGAGTGCATATGAAAACTGTAGAGGTATATTCCTGGAATGGCAACTTAGTAGATCAACAACTGAGGGTCCTCACATCTGAACAAAAGGATAGATGGGATAAGTGGAGCTCCTCAACAAACCATGGTAACTGGAATTAAAATGAAGGAAATCAAAGATTCCAAAATTACAACACTCAGAAACACAGCCTCTGCTTTACTGGATTTTGAGGTCTATAGCATTACTGAATTTTCTGAGTACTAGGATATTAATCTGTATACAATACTTTTTGATTCAAGTTGTGTAGCAAATTGTTATAAAATAAAGTCAGTTAACCTTCATAGAACAGCTAAGAACTTCCTTTAAATACTTCTCAGTTTTGGGAATAATCACTGACATACTTTGCACAACACTGTAAAAAAAATAGTTGAAACTGGTATACTAGCTGCTAGTTTCGATTCGGATGTTTTGGGGGGAAGAGACCAGAATGAGAGGTCATCGGTCTCATCAGATTAGGGAAGGACGGGGAAGGAAGCCGGCCATGCCCTTTCAAAGGAACACATCCCGGCATTTGCCACGAGCGATTTAGGGAAATCACGGAAAACCTAAATCAGGATGGCCGGACGTGGGATTGAACCGTCGTCCTCCCGAACACGAGTCCAGTGTGCTAGGCTCTGCGCCACCTCGCTCAGTGCTGCTAGTTTCCAGCTAACAAAATGTTGTTGACAGATTTATTGCTGCAGTTTCTCCAGCAGAAATCTAAAATCTCACTCTGACCTCCTGAAATTTGCAAACAATATCTCACCATCCTTTTCCATTTCTTGTACCTCTCTTATTTAGATACTGTTTTATTTATAGTCCACTTATATTTCCTTTTCTGTTGCCTTTTCAATGAGAGTGCAATATCCTGAGCAAGGAAGCAGATGCATATGAGACTGCCTGCACAATGAGGCAATGTGTGGACATGAGAAAACACATACATAAACAGAGCACAGTTTCCTTAGCAGAGAATGAGATTCATAGCAGACTACTTGCACAATTAGGTAATGTGTGGGCATGAGAACACTCATGCATATTTATATTCTTTCTGCTAATTTTTGTGTCTGTGCTCTTCTCCCTGTGCATCAGTGTTTGCACAAGAGGAAAGAGACATCATGTGAACATACCCCAAGGACAAAGTGCTTGCTCAGTTCTGTAACGCGACAGACAACTGCGTACAACAAATTTTACAAAGTGAAGTTCTCTAGGCAAAAAAAATGCATTTTATATTTTGGCCACATATCCACTCTCTAGTTTCCAAAGCTGCAATTTTAAAGGCTACTATCAAGCCAGTGTGGATTCGTCAGTTATTTTTAGCGGTTAAAAGTGCTGTGGTTGCAAGTAACTCCCCAAAAAGACTCGTCATTGGTTATAGCAGATCAAATATGTTATTTGTTGTTATGTAATGATGCAGGAATGGCCCTACAAAGAGGACAAAGCATAATGAGGGTAGCTACAGAAGATGTTGCTAGAGGGGAGCAGCTACCACTAGCAGAACTAGTCACATCACTACAACATGATTTTAGCACTCTCACATGATACCCCTGAAGAGCTCCTGCATTACCCAGGATCCACATGTCTTTCAAGTGATGCAACGTTCAATATTATGTTAGGAAAATGCATCTCCCCAGTCAGTTATCCAAACAGTGACTGTATTCATGCCCCACCAACTGCCTAGTAGTAATATGCCTACACACCATATCAAACAGTTCCTTACATATGGTCTGCTTATCATATGGCCTTAAGCCCTGAGTGATCACTGCATCATGAAAATCTGAATCTCATGCCTGTG
Source organism: Schistocerca serialis cubense (assembly GCF_023864345.2). Lineage (NCBI taxonomy): Eukaryota > Metazoa > Arthropoda > Insecta > Orthoptera > Acrididae > Schistocerca > Schistocerca serialis. Next base: position 533,370,662 of record NC_064640.1, read on the forward strand.
TCAAAAACGTCACAGCACATGACACTCTGCTTTTCAAAGCTTTCCTACATCACACCACAAGTACATTCAGGACACCTGCAGTGCTTGAAGGTCTTACATCTACTCCGGATCAGACCTTAGTGTCCTACCTGCAAAAGCTCAAAGACCACTATTTATTTGCATCTTGGCTCACAGGCACAAACAACTCTCATATACCTACTTTAGGCCAAAGCTGTAAATTTTGTTACTACTTGAAGGTGGAAATAAACAGTGCTCCTGTGGTTTGTTTCTTCTACAAGCTAAAATGTATTTCTGAAATGTGCCCTGTTTTAACTAGACATGGTAAAGATGCATTGCCTGTGTAAATATTACATTTGTCAATACTTTTCTGTCAGCAGTGAGCCAACCTTCCTCGAGACCCACCCTTCCTGACACAGTACATCAAAAACTACATTTCCAACGCGTATCCATCCTCAATGTCCATCCACCATGCAGACCTACCCATTTTAATCCACAAAGGCATGTTCTAATTCACTAATTAATGATATGCACAGACTCCATGAGGCATCCTTTACAAACAAATTATAAGGGTCTGTACCTGGTTTTGGACTGTAGCTCCTGTGGCAATGAGGATCTTAATAAATAATAAACCAACGAAGGATTCAACTGAGCACATAAAGCTTACCCACTTGCTCCACATGGAAAATACTGTGTGCCACACTACTAACTGTCACCATACACATATTTTCCAATGTGCTGTGGCTGACCAACCTACTGCATTGTCAAACAGAGCCAACATTCTTTCCCCAAGTCAGTAAATGCAGCCTCTACTGATCAATCATCACCACTGAAATGACACACTCAGGCCAGTATGCAACAGGCCTGTAAGAATCTTACTGCTTAAGTATCCATTTGGCACTGGATCACTCCTTCTAGCAGCAAAGTTCAATGACAGCTCTTTGAGTGCATCTTGGCTCATGACCACAAACAACTCTCGAATACCTATTTTTGGATAAGGCATTAAGGTAGTGATTTCTAAGACAGGGTTACTTTATCCATACAAAAGGGTATACATTTGAAATTAAATTCCTAGTCATGCAAACAAGAAATAAATTACACTACTACAGTTAATCATTCTGCAACTGCTTGGTTATTTCTAACCTCTTCAATCAAGTAAACATATTATTTAGTGCAAGATTAAAAATGAAAATTGAAGCACTGGTTCATAATTCTACCCACCTCCTCTCCCCCCATGATTTGCGTTCCTCTTACAATATTGAAATAAACAGTGTACCAGCACACTATTTCTTCCACAAAACTAAAAATCATTTCTCAAATGTGCCCTGATCGAACCTGAGATTATATATGTCAAAGCACTATGGTATACAATATATATATGACACTATTTTTCAGTGAATAATGGTGGTACCAATTTTTCTTAATCTAGCATATGAAAAACTGTATTTTCAATTTCCACATTGTCCTGCCACATGTGCCCTCCCACCTTTTATCCACAAATATCTCTCTATGTACACAGATGAGACATTATGCACACACTCCATACAGTCAGCTTCACAAGCACCTTATACAGGTATGTACCGGTTTTTGAGCATAGTACCCACACAATGAAAATATTAACCTACAGCGAACCCACCAAAGTTTCCTTCAAGAACATAAGCCCACGATGGAAAATGCTGTGGGTCACTCCGCTACTATCAGTCAGCACCTATGTGGCAGTGTGCTGTGGCTGACAGTCCAACACCATTGCCAGACAATGCCGACTCTCTTCTACCTACATCAGTGGAAATGGTTTAGATGATGCTAGGTCATCAGAGAAAAAACACTCAAAGGACACACAGTCTGTTCCACCAACACTACTTCCAATATATGTCAGTCCTGAATGAATCACCCGACACAAATATCAGTTTGTCAACAATGACCTACTCTATGGGGGCAGAGAGAGAGAGGGGGGAGGGGGGGGGTGAGGGTACGTGATGTAACACAAATACTCAGCCATTCAAAAAACTATGTCTTTCTTAGGAGTGATAGATTTACTTTTGAGTACTTTCTGCTTCCTGCCTCATTAATCTGTACATACTGGCTAAACATGTATGTGACGTATGTTATCATTAATATAATATATTGTTTTTCCTTACTTCACTATGTCTTCTGTGCCATGTGGAAACCATGTGTGTTTCATTGTGTAGTGTACTGAGCTTAGGCTATAAGGCAATTTGTATGTAATTGTCTGTTGACTCGAAAGAAAGAACAATGCAATTTATACATGATTACAGAAAATAAAAGTTTGAGGAAGGATACCCTGAGCATCAAGTATTGGTTGCAGACTCCAATCATAGCACTTTAAAGAATGAGATAAGTCTCCCAGTAGGATAACACAGAAGAAGAAGTGTACAAAGTCATGGCAAGTGCATGTGAAAACTGTGGATGTATTTTCCTGGTACAGCAAATTAATATCACAACAACTGAGAATCCTGACAACTGAACAAAAGAAAAGATGGGATAGGTAGAGCACCTCAACAAACGATACTACTAACAATTGAATTTAAGGACACTGATGATGCAAAAACTACAAAATTAAGAAACACAGTCTCCGTTGTAGTGGATTGTGAGGCCTATGTCATGACCAAATTTTTGAGGACTAGGGTGTTAATCAGTTTACAGTCTTTTTTATTTAAGTTGTGTAACAAATTATTATGAAATAAAACTTGAAAGGCATACTAAAAAGTCAATGAATCTTCACAGAGAGATTCAGATCCTCCTTTAAATATTTGTGAGTTTTAGGAATATTCAACAAGCTATGTATGTAATATTGAAATAAATGCTTCAAAATGCTTCACTAGTTGCTGGTTGCCAGGTAACAAAATGTTACTCCCAGCCTTACTGCTGCTGCTTCTTGAGCAGAATATCTAATATTTCACTTTGACCTCCTTCTGAAATTTGGCATGTCACCATCACATTTTGTTTTTCTTACCTCTCTTATTTAGATAATGTTCTACACATAGTCACCTTGTGATTTATTTTCTTTTGTCTTTTCAATGAAATAAACACAGCACAGTCCCCTGAGGAAAGAATGGGATGCACACGAGACAATGAAGCCAGGTGAGGACATGAGAAAGGACATGCTACACATGTCCTCCGTCCTGATGTATGGGTGTGTACTTCTGTTCCTGGGTGTCTGTGATAGCACATAAGGAAATAGGTATTGAGTAGACATGCCACAAGGCCAATGTGCTTTGATACTTGTGTAAACTGAGAAACATTTGCATTCAACTAGTTTTACAAAGTAAAGTTACTGGAAACAATCATCTTCCGTATTCTAGCATTATATCCAGCCTCTAGTTTCTGAAGCTGCAGTGTATGAACCTACCCTTAAGCAAGTGTGGATTCATCAGTTACGTTTAGAGGTTAAGAGTGTTGCGGATGCAAGTAAGTCATGAAATACACTCACAGTTGCTTATAGCTGATCAAATATGTAATCTGTTGTTATGTAATGATCAAACAAACTGCACTAGGCATCATGAGTGTAGTTAGAAGAGATGCTGCTAGAGGGAGCAGCTTCCACTAACGGAACTAGTCACATCACTACAACACAATTCCAGAATTCACACATGCCAACTCCAACAACCTCCCGCACTACTCAGCAGACATAGGCCAGTCAAGCAAAGCAACATTTGCTGTGACATTATGAAGATGCACCAAAAATAAATTATCCGGACAGCGATAATGTTTATTGATGACCAACTGCTCCATAGTAAAGTGTCTACACACCACAACAAACAGTCCCTCACCATATGGCCTGGCTCCGGAAGTGAACACTGTGTCACGAAAGGTGGATCTCATGCCTGTGTCTGAAAAATGGCTGCCCATCACACGCCTAACAGACACAATGCTGTACACAGCTTTAATACACCATACCACCTGTAAATTCAGGACAACTGTGAGGCTCAAAAAAATTCAGTCTATGCAGGATTGGACTTTAGCATCCCACATGCAAAGTTCAAGGATGATTCTTTGGTTACATCTTGCCTCATGGCCACAAACAACTCTCGAATACTTACTTTTAGACAGTGCAGTAAGTTACAGAGTTTTGAGATTTTTAATAAAGAAAAGGTGTACACATTTATAATTCAGTTCTTAGAAATAGGGGGGGGGGGGGGGGGGGATGGATTACACTACTGTGGTTGAGAATTCTGCAATGAAAAAATTATTTCTGTTTGTTTCACCTAAACCAAGTTCTTTAATATAGCAAACACATTGTGTATGATCTTGTGCAAAGTCTAAAAATGTAAACATAAGAACTCATTCATAATTCTGCCGCCTAACTGACCTGTGGCATAATTTTTTTTTATTACTTGAATGTGGAAATAAACAGTGCTCCAGCACATTATTTCTTCTTTGAAGCTAAAAAGCGTTTCTGAAATGCGTCATAATTTAACTTGAGATTGTAACTGCAGACCCCCACATTGTATAGTATGTATGATGTTATTTTTCAGTCAGTAATGGTGCCAGCCTTCTCAAGACCAGCTCTTCTCAATCTAGTTCATCAAAAACTGCATTTCCAATTTTCATACTGTCTTGCCACATGGACCCTTCAATTTCTATCCTCATCAATGTGTCTATATGCACTCATGTGACATTATGCATAAAATCCATATGGACTGATTCACAACTACCTTATACAGGCTGTACCCAGTTCTGTGCCACGGTCAATACACAATGAAGATCTTAAATAACAATAAGTTCAACAAGGTTTCCACACTAGTGAATGTAGCTTTAGATGTTGCTGGGTCACCAGCAAAAGAACACTCCCAGGATATTTACTCTGTTTCTCCAACACTACATGCAGTATGCATCAGGACTGGAATATCTGTTTGTCCTAAAAGATCCACTCTACAGAGGGCTGAGGCGAAGGGGCAAACAGCCCAATGTTCAAATATATACGTCTTTATTTTCGCTAATATACTTACACTGGAGTGCTTTTGTTTCTTGCCTTCTCATTGTGTGCTTACTTGTTTAACATGCATGCTCTTTGTGTGTGACATGCATGTTATCAATAATATACAAGGTGTACAACTTTGCTTCCACCATTTGCCAATAGGTGGCATCAACAGTAAGTAGTGGTCAAAAGAAACAGATCGCAGATGTCAGGCAGTCAGCTTGGAACTCGGTCAACATAACCTCATTCAAACATTAGTCAATTTCTATCTGCATCATAAAGTTGTTCTTGATTGAAAATGTCAGTTTATGAGCCTAATTCTTGTCATTTGTGGGACATGTTACTGTTTTGCTTCAATATGAAGAAAACAGCGGCTGAATCTCAGCGAATTCTCTCAAGTACATATGGTTAGGGCGCTATTAGTGAAAGAATGTGCCGTGAGTGGTTTCAACACTTTAAGAATGGCGATTTTAACGTCTTAGGCCGGCATAGTGGTGGAAGAGAGAATGTTGTCAAAGATGTATAATTGGAGACACTGCTGAGTGAAGACTCGTGTCAAACTCAAGAAGAATTGGCATGATTAGAGGGAGTGACGCAGCAAGCCATTTCAAAATGCCACAAGGCTACGGGCATGATTCAGAAAGAAGGAACTTGGGGCCTGTGTGAGCTGAAACCAAGAGATGTTGAATGGCATTTATGTGTTCCTGAACAGTTGCTTCAGAGGCAAAAACGGAAGGGATTTCTGCATCGCATTCTGACTGGGGTTGAAAAATGGGTTGATTATGATAACCCTAACCGCAAGAAATCATGGAAGTATCCCGGCCGTACTTCCACGTTGTCAGCCAAACTGAATATTCATGGCTCCAAGATCATGCTCCACATTTGGTGGGACCAGCTCAGCATCATGTACTACGAGGTGTTAAAACCAAGTGAAACAATCATAGGTGCTTGTTATCTTATGCAGTTAATGTCTCTGAGCAGAGAATTAAAAAAAAAAATGGCCGCAGTACAGTGAGAGGCACGATAAAGTGATTTTGCAGCACGACAATGCTTGACCCCATGTTGCAAAAGAGGTCAAAACGTACTTGAAAATGTTAAAATGGGAAGTCCTACCCCACCTGCCGTATTCTCTAGAATTTTGCAAAACCTGTGATTCGGTGACTCAAGCATTGACGAAATTTTCCAGTGATCATGTATTGCATAATGGAAATGATGCTCCAAGTGTCCTCCTTACCCAGAAATGGATCAAAACAGTTGAGGAGAATGGTTCAACACTGGTCATATCAAAATCAAGGAGACTGAGGTCATCAGAAATGAGTGAATCCATGGAACGTGTAAGTCAGTCTGTTTGTTATGATCATAACCTCTGTATCTGTAAGAGTGCAAGTCCCTTAAAAGTCCATAGATCATGACTGTGTTGAATTCTGCAAAAATAACTTTAACTACAGCCTTATAAAATCCAATTGGTGCAAGAATTAAAGCTTCAGCATGCCAGACATAGGCTGCAGTTGGTTAATGGTGTGACAAAGTTCCAAACACTTTACATCAGCTTGTTTTCCAATGAAGGTCACCTACACATGAGCTGTCACATCAGTAAGCAAAATTTCCACTGTCAGTATGCAAAATTGCCACTCCTGGAATGCAACAAATCCTAAACAGAGGCATGAGAAATCCTTTCATTTGCCAAAAGTTGCTTTACGGTTGTGATGTTGGCTTCAGGAAAAACTGTCCCGTAGTTTTGCAAGGGCAAAGGCAGCCATGCAGTTACAATAAATTTGGAACATTATGTGGTGTATCAAATGACTTCCTGTTGCCTGAATTCTAAACCATTCCTGGTTATACGCAAAAAACATCGTTTCGGCAAGATGGAGCTGCAGCACACATGTTCATGTGTCTATACAGCGAGTTCTTGAAATTTTCCCTGGCAAATTGACTTCCAGGAGAGGTGAGATAAACTGGCCCCCATGAAGTCCAGATCTGACCCATATGGATTACTTCTTATGGGGATGTGTCAAATCTAAAGCGTATGTCAACAATCCCACGTGTCTGCAACAACTGAAAAAACTATCCATAGCAAAGTGGCAAACATCACAGTGTCTACATGTTGAGCCATCATGCAAAATTTTGTTCATCATTTAAATGAAAGCTGTAGGCATGCTGCATTGCATTTAAATGACACTAAAACTGTATATTTCAACAATAAATACAGATTCTGATGATAGACTTGAAACTCTTATTTTCACACCTTCTTTTGAAAACTCCTGTAGTTTTTATAAAATAAAATGAAAATCATATATTGAAAAGTCAGTGAACCTTCACAATAGGACTAAGAATATCTTTTAAACATTTCTCAGTTTTAGAAATAAGCATGAGAAACCCCTCCGCTCCCCAAACGTTACTGTATGTTCTGCGGTGTAGGCTGAAGGGTTAATTTGTCTGTACTTTTTTGAGGATGAGGAGTGAATTAATTGAGTATGTGACAATGTTACATAATTTTTTGTTGCCTAACTTGCAAAACTTCCCTGGTTATAGCCAGTGAACATGGTTTCAGCAAGGTGGAGCCACAGAATACATGTCTAATGCATCTACACTGAGAGTTGCTGTTGTTGCAAGTAACTCTCCAAATAAAGACTCGCCATTGGATACAACATATCAAATATGTAATTTGATGTTATGTAACAACAATAGCATGCCATGTATGACTTACTACTCAACAGTAAAGTGCCCACGCTTAAAACCAGTACCTCATCATGTTTCCTGCTCATTGTATGGCCTCCTTATTATGTGGCCTCAAGTCCTGAGTAAACACTGCATCATGAAAATTCAATGTCATGCCTGTGTCACAAATGTGACAGCACATCTCACACAGCTTTCCTACATCACACCACCTGCTCATTCAGGACACAGACAATGCTCCAAACTATCTAATATGCACAGAATCAGATGTTAGCATCCTACCTACAAATTTCAGAGACCATTATTTGGTTGAGTCTAGTCTCACAGCTGAAAATAGCTCTCGAATACATACTCTTGGGCTATATAGGAAGGTAAAGAGTTTCGAAAATAGGTAACTTTAAATAAAGAAAAGGAGTAGATAAAAAAATTACAGTACTGTGTCCGAGAGTTACAATACAGTTACAATCCCATGGCTGAGATTTCTACCTATTTCACGTTGAACAAGTTCTTTAATAAAGCAAAAGTGCTGTGTATTATTTGGTGTCAAGTTTAAAAATATAAAAGGAATAACTGGTTCATAAATCTGCCACCCTTCTGCAAACCTCCTCAGGAAATTTTATGGTTATGACATGAATGTGGAAGTAATCAATGCCACAGTAAGTTTCTTCTTCCACAAACAAAAAACCCATTTCTGTAATGCCCTCTGTTTCAACTCGCCTTGATAACAGATGAACCACCTCTGATAAACAATACATATGTCAATATTCCTCTGTTAGTAATGAGGCTACCTTCCTAACACAGCATATCAGAAACTGTGTATATAAATATGTTCATCCTCAAAGTCCAGCCATACAGACTCTCCTATTTTCATTCACAAAGGCCTGTCTACGTGCACTCATGTGATGTTATGAACACACTCCATCAGGCACCCTTTAGAGACACTTTATCTGGGTCAGTACCTGGTTTGGACCATAGTATCCACATAGTGAGGATTCTTAATTAAAGGTAAAACCACCAAAGTTTCCACTGGGATCGTAAAGCTGACCTACATCCTACTGATGGAAAATTCTGTGTGATAGTACACCTACTGTCACTCAGTGCCATGAGGCAGTGTGCTCTGGCTGAACAACCTACATCCCAGCCACATGGGCCAACCCTTCCTAAATATGCCAGTGGACACAGCTTCAGAGTATTCTACGTCGCCAGACAAAGAACACTGCCAGACAAGTAAAACTGTTCCTCCAACACTACACTCAATACGCATTAGGCCCGAATCGTCCAGTACAAATATCAGTTTGACTTGAATGATCCACTCTATGTGGAAGGAAGGGATGGGGCTGGGAGATGACACAAATAGTCAGTCAGTTGAATAAATATGTCTTTGTCATAGCTGATATAATTACTTTGGAGCACTTTCCATTTCTTGTCTCATCATTGCATACCTATTTGCTTAACATGTATTCCATTTGTGTGTGACATGCATGTTATCAATGATGTAATAAAGTGTTTTTTGTTCTCACAGATACTTAATGGTCTATCACTGTTCCTAGAAGTAGTGAAACTGATGACACCATGGCAGATGACTCAAACCTTAAAAGTGAAGTTATCTCACCAGCTCCTGTGGATGCCACCTCATCAGAATAGTTCTGACATGCATCAAAGTATAATATTGTCGTTAAACCATCCATGTTAAATTTTGGGCAACTGCTGAGTGATACATGTATATACAGCTCACAGTCAGTTCAACAAATCGCTGTGTTTTGTTATTCGTGCCACGTGTATACCATGTGTATTTGGTTGGGTGGTGTGTTGAGGTTACATTTAAGGTGAAATGTGTGTAATTGTGTCAATTCACACCAAAGAAAGAAATCTGAAATTTATAAACAATTTCAGAGAAGGAGTTCTAGTATATAATGTGGCTTCTAAAGATTAATTGGGCTGACATGTGATAGTCTGAACATCAAATACTTGATAAAGTCTCTGATCATAACATTTTCAGGAATACAATAAGTCTCAAGGGAGGTAAACACAAAAGAAGAAACCTACAAATTTATAATAAATTCATTTGAAAACTGTGGATGTACATTCATGGCATAGTGACTCACTAGCATGACAACTGAAGATCCTGACATCTTTATTATGATGGAGCCCCTCAACGAAGTTTGGTACTACGAAATGAAATGAAGGACACTGATGATGCAAAAGCAACAAAAATGGAAGAAACAGCCTCCTTTTTAGTGGATTCTGGGATCTGTTGCATCACAGAACTTGTCGAGTACTAGGGCATTAATCTGTATACACTCTCATGTGGTTCAAGTTGTGTAAACTATATGGTATTTAAAAATAGCTTTATGTTCAAAGAGCTATATGCACATGTGCAACAAATCTGAGGAGACTGGGACTAGGTTTATCAATTGCTTGGTCTTTAGTCAATATGCAGAACTTCTTTGGTGTAGAAAGCACTTTCCATGTGCAAGACTTTTACAAAAATGCCGATTTGGTGATTGTAGGATGAAAGAAATTTTTCAGTTATTGTTTGCTTCATACTGTAAATGGATTTCCTTATCTGGAACTGGATAAATACATTTGAGGAGACAAGTTTAACACTAGTCATATCAAAACTCATATGACCAATGTCATCAAGAATGGGTGAATCCGTTGAGAGTGTAAATCACTGTGCATTTGACATTAATAACCTCTCCAATCATAAGAGAACATAGTTTATCGTTGCACTGAATTCTCATATAACAACTAAAACTGCACAGTTCTGAATGCAATTGGTGCAAGAATTAAAGCCTCTGCACAACATACAAAGGCTACAGTAGATAATGATATGACCGAGTGTCCATTTTCTCATGAGGTTCATTTTCTCCTAAACATTGGCATCAATATGTGGAATTGGCGCCATTGGACTGGAATGAGTCCTAAACAGAAGCATGACAAACCCCTTCGTTCCCCAAAAGTTACTGTATGTTCTGCGATGTAGGCTCAAGGGTTAATTTGTCTGTACTTTATTGAGGACAAGGAGTGAATTCAGATAGTATGTGAAAATATTGAGTGACTTTTGTGGCCTCAATTGCAAAACTTCCCTGGTTATAGCCAGTAAACATGGTTTCAGCAAGATGAAGCAACAGAATACATGTCTACTGCATTTACAATAAAATAAACACAGTATAATTTCCTGAACAAAGATGGGGATACTTAGCTGAAAGCTTGTACAGTGAGGCAATGTGCACACATGAGAACGTGCATCTATATGAGTATTCTTTCTGCAAATTTTTCTGTGTGTGATCTTGTTGCTGTGCATCAGTGTTTGCGCAAGAGGAAAGAGACATTGTGTGGACATACCTCAAAGACAATGTGCTTTGCCATTTCTGTAACTTGACAAACATTTGCATACAACAAGTTTTACAAGGTAAAGTTGTAGGCAAATAATGGCCATTTGCATTTTGGAAACAGCCTCTAGTTTATAATATTGCATTGTTGTAGGCTACCCCAAGCAAGTTCGGATTCATCAGTTACCTTGAGTGCTTAAGAGTGCTGTTGTTGCAAGTAACTCTCCCAATAAAGACTCAACATTGCATACAGCAAATCAAAAATGTTAACTCGATGTTATGTACCAACAAAGTCATGTCATGTTTGACCTACCACTGACTAGTAGAGTGTCTACACACCACTCAAAACAGTTCGTCATCATATGGCCTGCCCATTATATGGCCTCCTCACTGTCTAGACTTGACCCCTGAGCAAATACTGCATCATGAAAATGTGAATCTCATGCCTGTGTCACAAATGTGGCAGCATGTGACACACAGATTTCCTACACCACACTACTTGTATGTTGCAAACACATTAAGTTCTTAAAAGTTTTTCATCTGCATGGGATCAAACATTAGTATCCTATCTGCAAATATCAGAGAACATTCCTTGACTGCATTTTGACTTATGGCCGTAAACAACTCCTATATACCTACTTTAGGATAATATAGTAAATTGTCTGGTTTAGAGAAAGGCCAATATTAGACATAGAAATTAAGTAGACACTTATGATTCAGTTCATAGATTAAAAAAAATATATATTAATTACAATACTGTTGGTGACAATTCTGCAGCGACATAGTTACTTCTATTTGTTTCTTTAACAAAATAATCGTATTCTATATTATTTGGGACCAAGTTTAAAAATTTAATAGAAAAACTTTTAAGTAAATCTTCCAGTCCTTCATCTCAGTCATAGATTCAGTTTTTACCTGAACACAATAATAACCAGTGCCCCCACATGTATTTTTGAAGTATCAAGTCACACCTTTCCTAGCACAGCATGCTAAAAATTGTATATCTGATATTTGTCAATCCACAAAGCCCAACCATACAGACCCTCCTATTTTAATCCAGAAAGGCCTGCCTTCATGCACTCATGTGATGTTATGAAAACACTCCATCATGCACCCTTTACAGACACTTTATTTGGGAACATACCTGGTTTTGAACTGTAGGACTCACACAATAAGGTTCTTAATTAATGATACACACAAGAAAGGTTCCACAGATAACGTAAAGTTGGCCTGCCTGCTACTAATGGTAAATGCTGTTTGCCATTCGATCTACTGTCACTATACACACAAGAAAGGTTCCACAGATAACGTAAAATTGGCCTGCCTGCTACTAATGGTAAATGCTGTTTGCCATTGGATCTACTGTCACTATACACACAAGAAAGGTTCCACAGATAACGTAAAGTTGGCCTGGCTGCTACTAATGGTAAATGCTGTTTGCCATTCGATCTACTGTCACTCAATGCCTATGTGGCAGTGTGCTGTGGCTGAAAAACCTACACCACTGCCAGATTGACCCAACCCTCTTATTTTTATGCTAGCAGATGCAGCATTAGATAATTCTAAAATTGGCGACCCTGACAAGACATTTTTCAGCAGCAGTAAGACTATGTCCCTTAATATTCACTATTCCTAATTGATAATAAACTCACAAAGGGTTATGTTGTGACAGTGCCACGACATTTAACAGTGCCGCCACGACAGTACGCGCAAGTGGCGATAGAGGCGCTCCGCAACGCGGCTGAGCGCGGGAGTGCCACCTAGCTATGAACGGCGCCGGCCGTATGTCATGGCACGGCAGTCGAATAAGAGATACTGAGTTGTTATCATGTAACCAGCTATTGTTTCTAAGTGAGTGTGTTTGAATATCTACGCAATTATGGGTGATTAAAGGTTATAACAGGTTACACAGAGAATGTAAATCCAATGTACTTGCTCCAGAGGGAAAATGCTGTATGTCACTCCATTTACTGTCACCCAGCGCATATGTGGCAAAGTACTGTGTCTCACCAACCCACACCACTGCCAGATGATGACAGCCCAATCCTATTTGTGCTACCTGATGCAGCTTTGGATGATGAAACATCGCTAGAGAAAGAACACTTCCACACACAACACTCACTCTGCTTCTCCAATGATCTTTTTGCCCGGTAAGATGCAGTATATGGAGGGGGGGGGGGGGGGGGCTGTAAGGTCACACAACTAGACAGCCACTTAGCCACTTGAACTATTTTATACTTACTTTTAAATACATCCTGTTTCATGCCTCAACAAATGTTCTTACTTGCTTATGGTATATAGCTTTTGTGTGTGACATGAAACTTATCAGTAATATAATAAATTATTTCTTCTGACAAGGGAACCTCCCCATCGCACCCCCCTCAGATTTAGTTATAAGTTGGCACAGTGGATACGCCTTGAAAAACTGAACACAGATCAATAGAGAAAACAGGAAGAAGTTGTGTGGAACTATAAAAAAATAAGCAAAATATACAGACTGAGTAGTCCACGCGATCATAGGCAACATCAAAGATTATCTTAAATCAGGAGCGCCATGGTCCCGTCGTTAGCGTGAGCAGCTACGGAACGAGAGGTCCTTGGTTCAAGTCTTTATTTTCACAAAGTTATGATCTGTCCATTCATTCATTGACGTCTCTGTTCACTGTAATAAGTTTAGTGTCTGTGTTTTTGGAACCGCACCGCTAAACCGTGCGATTAGTAGATGAAAGGACGTGCCTCTCCAATGGGAACCAAAAACATTTGATCGCAAGATGATAGGTCAACCGATTCCCCCACTGGAAAACACGTCTGATATATTCTATACAACACTGGTGACGGCATGTGCGTCACATGACAGAAATATGTTGTCGACCCACCTAACTTGTACACTTGGCGAATGGGTAAAAAGAATCTTCTACCTTGCCCGATTTAGGTTTTCTTGTGGATGTGATAATCACTACCAAAAAAGTGATGAAAACATAAGAGTTTGTCACATAAACTGCAAAAAATGAATCCAAAAGTCTCACAGTCGCACACTTTTCCCTGAGCTGTGTCAAAACATATGTTTTTAACGTTTTCAAACTTTTCTGTGTGTAGACCATCAAATCCTGCATATGTCCCAGCAAATCTGAACATGTCCTGGAATTTTGGAGAGCGAAGTTGATTATGTGTGAGTGCCTGAACTTTGGTAATTGTCTGAAAATAAAAAATTAAAATTTTTGCTCAAAGGAAGACTTGAACCAAGGACCTCTCATTCCGCAGCTGCTCACGCTAACCACGGGACCACGGCGCTTATGAACTCATGTCTATGCTTGAAAATACTTATCTTGTGCATGGACTACTCAGTTTGTATATTTTGCTATTTTTTCATAGTTCCACACAACTTCTTCCTGTTTTCTCGATAGATCTGTGTTCAGTTTTTCAAGGTCTATCCACCATGGCAACTTATAACTAAATCTGAGGGGGGTTGCGATGGGGAGGTTCCTTTGTGAGTGCAGTCATTATTTAATGGCAGACAACTATTCTAAAATTGGCGACCCCGACAAACACAATGGCTGATGATACAAACATTAAAATGAGGTTACCTTGCCACCCACAATGTATGCCATCTCATCACAATAGTTCTTGCATGCTTGAAAGCATTATACTACTTTTGAACCACCCATGGGAAATTTTGGGCAAGAGATAAATAATTTGCATGATGTGCAGTTCACAATGGGTGGTCTAATATGAAGCCCACTTTTGTCTTCCATGCCATATGGAAACCATATATGTTTCATTGTGATGTGTGCTGATGTTATGCTTACAGGTTATTTGTGTGGAATCATGTTTGATGACAACGAAGAAAGCACACTGAAATTTGTAGATAACTCCAGACAAGGCATTGTCATGTAGAATGCTACATCTAAATAAAAGTTTCAGATATGATGCCAAAAGCATCAAGTATATCAACAATGTCTCTGATCATATCATATTAAGTTATAAGATAAGTCACAAAGCAGGAAAACACCGAAGACTACATGTACAAATTTGAGAGAGGTGCATAATATAACTGTAGATGTATATTCCTTATACACCTGACTGTCAAAAAATGCAACATACAATGTGACATTAGGAAAATGAAACCAACACCCCTCCCCCATTCTCAACCTGCACATTCACTGCCCTTTCAGTTTTCCAAATACTGATCATGTTCATTCTTGATCCTACACACCACTACAAACTGCTCCTCATCATATGGCCTGCTCATCATATGGCCTGAAGTCCTGAGTGAAAACTGCATCATGAAAAAATGAATCTCATTTCTCTATCAAAAATATGACAGCAACAGACACTCTGACAAACAGCTTTCCTATATCACATCACTTGTATCTTCAGGACATGTGCAAAGCTTGAAGGTATTTCATCTACACATGATCAAATGTAAGTGTGCAAAGCTGAACGCCAAATCTGTGGTTGGGTCTTGGCTCATGGCCATCTACTTTAGGACACTGCAATAATTATTGACTTCTTAGAAACAGCAATTTTAACCACAAAAGTCGAGTACACATTTGTAATTCAGTTCATAGATAAACAGAAAATGAATTACAGCTCAGTGGTTGAGAGTTCTACTATGACATATTTGTTTCTATCTGTTACTTCAAAACCAGGCTCTTTATGAAATCAAAAGTATTGTGTAATACTTTGTGCCAAGATTAGAAATATAAATAGAAGAACTCATTCACAAATCTGCCACACCCTACTCTCTGGCATAAATCTTGTTAGCACCTGAACAAGGAAATAAACCGTACTCCAGAAATGTATTTGTCTCACTAATTTAAAAACTACCTCTGTAAACAATTAGTATCTTGATTTCTTTCTGTCTGCAGTAATGCTACACTCCTCAATATCCACCATTCCTAACATAGCATAACAAAAACTGTAGTTCCTATCTCTGTCCATACTCAGAATCCCACAGTACGGGCCACCTACTTTAACCCAAAAAGGTCTTTCTGTGTGCACTCATGTATTGTTATACACAGATACCATCCAGCGCACTTAAAAACCCTTATATGGGCCCATACATGGTTTTGGATTACGGTTCCCACACAATAAGGATCTTACTTAGTGAAAAGCAGTAGAAGGTTTACACAGAGAATGTAAATCCAGCATACCTGCTTATGACGGAAAACGCTGTATGCCACTCCACCTACCGTCACCCAGTGCTTATGTGGCAAAGTCCTGGGTCTGATGAACCTACACCAGTGCCAGATGGAGCCAACCCTCTTCTATTTACCCTAGCAGATGCAGATTTTGATGATGCTACATCACTAGAGGAAGAAAACTTCAAGGACACAAGGACACTCACTCTGTATCTCCAACACTACACCCAGTACACATTGAGCCTGAAAGAATTCTCTGGCACCAAGACCTTTTTGAGCTGGGAGATCCACTCTAAAGTGAGTGGATGTGGATGAGCTGTGAGGCAACGCAAACTGTCGGCCATCTGAACTGTTATGTGTTTGTTTGACAGATATACTTACTTTGGAATAATTCCTGATTCATGCCTCCAAATTTCAGATCTGAAGCCCAGAGCATGAAGTACATCTATAAAATCACTGACGATAACATCTTTGAAGAATAACATAAATCTCAAAAAAGGCAACCACAGAAGAAAACACCTAAAAATTTATGAAAGACGCACAGGTATATGTATATTCCTTATATCACAAGCTGTCAAAGAAAGCAACATAAAATGTGATGTTAGGAAAATAAATCAATTTTCATAAGAGTGATTGTATTCATGCTAGAACAACAGCTCACTAGTAAAGTGCCTACACACCACTACAAGCAGTTCCTCGTCATATGGCATGATAGTTATATGGCCTTAAAGTCATGAGTGAACAATGTATCACAAAAAAGTGTAGCTCATCTGTGTCACAAATATCACAACAATTGACACACTTGACTGATATCTTTACTCCATCACTCCACTCATACATTCAGGTCATATGCAATGCTTGATAGTAATTCCTCTACACAGGATCTAATATCAGCATGTTAAAAGCAAATTTCAAGGACCATTCTGTTGTTGTGTCATGGCTCATGTCTATAAAGGAACACTCATGAGCCTACTTCAGGAGAATGCAGTAAATTATTGAGTGCTGTGAAAGCAGTTTAAAACATAGAAATGGAGTACAAATTTATAATTCATTTGACAGCTAAGGAAATAAATGAATTACACTTCTGTGGCTGAGAGTTCTGCAACAACTTATTTATTTCTTCCTGTTTCACCAAAACTAAGCTCTTTAAGATACCTAACGTATTGTATAATACATAGTGTCAAGTTTAAAAATGTAAATATAAGAACTTATTCATGACTCCACCTCATCCTAATCTCTGCTGTAAATTTACTTTTACCTAAACAAGGAAATAAGCAGTGCCCAAAAACGTATTTCTAAATCATGAAACGATATAACTAAACGTTGATCACATAAGGAACATCTCTATCAGAAACATGTCTCAGTATCTTCCTGCCTGTATTAAGGCTATATTAGTCAAGGCCCACTGTTCCTAACCTAGCATACCAAAAGCTTTATTACCAGTACCTGAAATCCTCGAAGTCCCACAACATGGACACTTTATATTAAACCACAAAGGCCTGAATATGTGCAATCATGTGATGTTATCCACAAACACCACCTGCCGCACTGTACAAAAACCTTATATGAGTCAATACATGGTTTTGGACTGTAGTACGCACAAAAGCAATGTTCAAATGCAATTCCGCATTTGGGCCTTGGCTCATGACCATGAACATCTCTCGTACACCTCTTTTAGAATAATGCAGTAAATTACTAAGTTTTGAGAAAGAGAAACTTCAAAAACAGAAATGGAGAACACATTTATGATTCAGTTCAGAGATAGAGAAGAAATGACTACACCACTGTACTTGAGAGTTCTGCAACAACTTATTTATTGAAACTTCCTGGCAGATTGAAACTGTGTGCCGGACCGAGACTCGAACTTGGGACCTTTGCCTCTCGCGGGCAAGTACTCTACCAACTGAGCTACCCAAGAAAGACTCACGCCCCGTCCTCAAAGCCTTACTTCTGCCAATACCTCGTCTCCTACCTTCCAAATTTTACAAAAGCTCTCCTACGAACCTTGCAGAACTAGCACTCCTGAAAGAACGGATATTGCGGAGACATGGCTTAGCCACAGCCTGGAGGATGTTTCCAGAATGAGATTTTCACTCTACAGTGGAGTGTGCACTGATATGAAACTTCCTGGCAGATTAAAACTGGGTGAGAGACCGACACTCGAACTTAGGACCTTTGCCTTTCGTGGGCAAGTGCTCTACCAACTGAGCTACCCAAGCACGACTCTGTCATTGTGAGAGACGATCGATGGATTACGTTAAGGTCACTTTCTGAAACACGGAACATTTCATAGGGGGCCACCCACATGGTGGTGGCAGAAAAATTACACGACACTCGTTTGTGCACGAGGGGGTCCAAGACTGTTTATTCCCAAAGAAAAGGACATTTGTGTGCATGTCTGCATGCAGTAAGAGGTGATTTTTGAGGAAGATCCAGAGTTTCTTTGAAATGTAATCACTGTTGATTAAACTTGGCTACATCATTTTGATCCTGAGAGGATACAGCAAGGGTCCATGTGGAAATATCAGTCACCACCAACCCCCAAAAAAGCAACAGTGGTTGCTTCTACTGTAGGCGTTATGGACTATTCATTCTTTGATACCGATGGAATGGTTTATCAGCATGTTGTACCTGCACACACATCAGTAACTAGACAATACAACAGGGATGACCTGAAACCCTTCCAAGTCCACACCAGGTGCAAAAGACCGCATTTCGTTGAAGCAGGCTGGATGCTGCACCACGATAATACTCGGTCGCATATTGTCTATGTTGTTGCAGAATATCATGCAAAAATAAACGTGAAGTGAACCCCTCACCCTAACTATAGCCCGGATTTGGCACCATGTGACTTTTTTATATTCCCTAACACGAAGAAAGAACATTTTGGTATGTATTATCAATCACCAGAAGCAGTAGTGAAGGCTGGTTTCCAGCCTGTATTTGAAGACTGGCAGAAATGCAGGGACAAGTGCTTTGCATTCATGGGAGACAACTTTGAGAAGGACCATGAAAATTAAGAGGGTGAGTAAAGGAATGTTGTAAAAAAAAAAAAATCATTGTTTATTGAACAGCCACTGCATTTGTAAAACACAATCTATTTTAACTAGACATATTAGCTTAAGGACCAACTCTCAATAATACCCTGCATGTAGTAAGACTATGCTCCTCAACACCCACAGTTCCTATCATGGCATACCAACACTGCATTTCTAGTACCAGTCCATCCTCAGTCAGGCAATGTGGACACCCATAACAGCTTCATAATATATGTTGGAAAGCAGGCGCACACAGAAGAAGAAACCCACAAATTCAAGAAAGGTGCATTTAATACTGTATATGTATATTACTTACATGACTGCTTGTCTAATGATGTAACATGCAATGAGTTGTTACAAAAATTCAACACACCTGCCGAACCCTCCCAGTCACTTTTCCAAACAGCAAGCTTATTCATGCTGGTCCTACCACTCACTAGTCAAGTGCTTAAATACCACTTCTAACAGTTCCTCATCATATGGCCTGGCCACTGTATGGCCTTAAATCCTGAGTGAACACTGCATCATGAAAAATTGATTCTCATTCCTGTGTCACAAATGAACAATAACTGAATACCCCACACACAGCTATAGTACATCATACTGCTTGTATGTCTAGGACATGCGCTAAACCCAAGCTATCAAATAAACCTAAAATATTGTGTAATACTTTGTGCTAAGTTTAAAAATGTAAATAGAAGAACTTGTTCATAATTCTGCCTCAACCTAATTTCTGTTGTAAAGTAATTTTTTCCTGATCACAGAAATAAACACTGCTCAAAAATGTATTTCTAAAATATGAAGCAGTATAACTAAACATTGATAACTATCAAACCACCCCTATCAGCAACATGTGTGTCAATATCCTGCCACCTGTAGTAAGACTACATTGCTCGAGGTCCGCTGTTCCTAACCCAGCATACCAAAAGCTTTATTAACAGTACCTGACCAACCTCAAAGTCCCACAAGATGGACACATTATATTAAACCACAAAGGCCTGCCTATATGCACTCATGTCATGTTATGAAGAGACGCCACATAGCACACTTTACAGAAACCTTACATGGGTCGATACATAGATTTGGACTGTAGTACCCACAAAAGCTATGTTCAAAGGCAATTCCACATTTGGCCTTTGGCTCATGGCGATGAAAATCTCTTGTACACTTCTTTTAGAATAATGCAGTAAATTACTTAATTTTGAGAAAGAGAAATTTCAAACACAGAAATGGAGAACACATTTAATATTCGGTTCACAGATAGAGAAAAGATGAACTACAACACTGTGCTTGAGAGTTCTGCAGCGACTTATTTATTTCTATGTGCTTCAGAAAAAAACAGCTCTTTAAGAAAGCTAAACTATTGTGTAATGCTTTGTGCTAAGTTTAAAAATGTTAATAGCAGATATCATTCATAATTCTGCCACACCTTAATCTCTGTCATAAATTTTGTGTTTCTCTGAACAAGGAAATAATAGGTGACCAGAAATATACGCGGGCTGTTCAATGAAGAATGATCATGATTTTTTTACAGTCATAATTTCTCTCGCTGATATTTAATCTTATGGTATTCAGTTAGCTTAACATGCAAAAAACATGTTGTTGTAGTTTCACTGTTGGGACTCCTGGTTCCCGCCTGTGAGAGGCAGGCATGGTCAAATGTGCAGTATCACCTACCACTGCAATGGAGGTAACACGCAATGAACGATATGCGGTTCTGAAATTAAACTTTTGGCTTAACAAATCTTCAACTGAGGCCTATACAACGGAACAGGATGCAAATGGAGAGTCTGCTCTTCCCTACAGTACAGCTCGAAGGTGGTTTAAAATGTTTGAAGAGGGGACACAATCAATTTCAAAGGAAGGTGGGGCTGGTGCTCCAGCAACGGTTTCTACGGTAGAAAACATCAACACTGCTGCTGCCATTGTGGGAGATGATAGACAAATTACATTAAGATCACTTTTGGAAATACTGAACAATTTATTGGGGCCACCCTCATGGTGGTGGCAGAAAAATAACACATGACAAGTGTATGTCCTGGTGTGTTCCAAGACTGTCGATTCCCAAACAAACGTACATTTGCGTGCACGTCTGCATGCAGTTAATGTTGATTGTAAAGGAAGATCCTTAGGTTCTATCAAATGTAATCAGTGCTGATGAAACTTGGCTTCATGATTTTGATCCTGAGAGCAAACAGCAACACTCAATGTGGAAATCTCTGTCATCACCATTCCCAACAACAGCAAAAGTGGTTGCCTCTGCTGGAAGAGTTATGGTGGTCTCATTCTTTGATATTGATGGAATGGTTCATTAGCATGTTGTCCATCTGACACATCAGTAACTGGACAATACCACAGGGATGTCCTGAAAACACTGCAAGTCCATATAAATCACAAAAGACCACATTTCCTTGAAGCAGGCTGGATGCTGCACCACGAAAATGCCCGGCAGCATATTGCCAATGTTGTTGCTGAATACCTTGCAAAATCAATGTGAAGTGCACACTCACCCTCCCTATAGCCCAGATTTAGGCACATGTGACTTTTTTCTATTCCCTAACATGAACAACTGCATTCTTGACATTAATTACCAATCACCAGATGCAGTGGTGAAGGCTGCAGATGACATTTTGAAGCACCTTCCAAAAAATTATTTCCAGCCTGTATTTGAAGACTGGCAGAAATGCAGGGGCAGGCGCACTGCATTAATGGGAGACTACTTTGAGAAGGACCATCAAAATTCAGAGCGTGTGTAAAGGTATGTTGTAAAAACCGCCTCTATCAGCAACATGTGTCCCAATATCTTCCCACCTGTAGTAAAACTACATTGCTCAAGGTCCACTGTTCCTAACCCAGCATACCAAAAGCTTTATTAACAGTACCTGACCATCCTCAAAGTCCCACAACATGGAAACATTATATTGAATCACAAAGGCCTGCCTATGTGCACTCATGTGATGTAACGCAGAGATGCCACATAGCACACTTCACAAAAACCTTACATGTGTCCATACATGGTTTTGGAATGTAGTACCCACAAAAGCTATGTCGAAAAGCAATCCCACATTTGATGCCTTTGCTCATGGGCATGAAAATCTTCATACACTTCATTTAGAATAATGCAGTAAATTACTGAGTTTTGAAAAAGAGAAGTTTCAAACACAGCAATGGAGAATACATTTATGATTCAGTTCACAGTAATACTTTGGCTATGTTTAAAAATGTAAATAAAAGAACTCATTCATAACTCTGCCACACAGAAGTCTCTGACATTATTTTTGTTATTACCAGAGTAATTAAATAAACACTGGAGAGAAAAGTATTTGTGGAACATGCATTGCTTTGCCTAGACTATGTAAATAAAGAACTAGCTCTGTACCAACATGTATTTCAATATTATTCTGCCAGCAGAAATGCTAATGCTCCTCAAGACCCAGTCATCCTAACACAACATATCCAATGCAATATTTCCAATATCTGCCCATCCTCAAGGTGACATAACATAGACCTGTGTTTAGAACCAAAATCTTTGCTCTATGTGCACTCATGTGATGTTATGCATAGACACCAACAGGAACACTTTAGACACACCTTACGAGGGCCCATAAAGAGTTTTGGAGCATATTACCCACACAATGAGAATCTTAATAAATGATAAACACAAGAATATTCACGCAGAAGATGTAAGGCCGGAGTATCTGCTCCAGACAGGATATGCTGTATTCCACTCCACCTACTGCCTCCCAGTGGTTGTGTGGCTATGTGCTGTGTCTGTCCAAAAGACACCACTTCCAGATGGAGTCTAACCCATCTTATTCAAGTTAGCAGGTGCAGCTTTAGATGATATTACATCACCAGTGAAAGAACATTTCTAGGACACTCACTCTGTAACCCCGACACCACACCCTGCACACATCAGGCCTGAAAGATACCTGTTGCACAAAGATATTTTTGTCCTTGAAAATACAGATAATGTGAGTTGGAGGTGAAGGAGGTCAATTATCCACATGGTGATTATATTCATTGTGATCCAACCAGTAAGTAGTAAATTGCTCTCACACTGATACAAACAGTTTCCCCTCAAATGGTCTGCTAATTTAATGGCCTTCACTCCTGAGCGAAAACACCACCTCAAAAAAGTGTATTTCAATCCTGTATCACAAATGTGATAGGAATTGAACCATCTGACACACAGCTTCCCTCAATCACATCACTTGTATGTTCACATGTGCCATGCTTGAAAGCATTTGTTCTACACAGTATCTTATGTCAGTACCACAAGAGCAACGTTCAAAGGCCATTCTGTGTTTTGGCCTTGGCTCGTGGCCATGAACATCTCTCATACACCTCTTTTAGGCTAATGCAGTAAATTACTGATTCCTGAGACAGAGCAATTTCAAGCACAGAAATGGAGAACACATTTATAATTCACTTCACATATAGAGAAAGAATGAACTACAACTCTCTGCTTGAGAGTTCAGCAACGACTTCTTTATATCTATGTGTTTCACCAAAATCTAGATCTTTAAGAAAGCTAAAGTATTGTGTAATACTTTGCTAAGTTTAAAAATGTAAATAGAAGAACTCACTCATAATTCTGTTGCACCCCAATCTATCCCATAAATTTTGTTTCTCCTTGAACAAGGAAATAAAAGGTGCCCAGAAATATATTTCTAAAACAAGAACTGTTTTAACTAGACATATGGCTGAAGGACCACCTCTCTAAGTAATATGTACTTACACACCACTACAAACAGTTCCTCATCATATGACCTGCCCATTATATGGCCTTAAATACTGAGTGAACACTCCATCATGAAAAAGTGAATCTCATTCCTGTGTCACAAATGAACAACAATTGAAATACCCCACACAGCTTTCCTACATCATATCTCTTGTACATTCAGGACCTGTGCGATGCCTGAAAGTATTCATCGACACATTATCAAATCTCAGCATCCCAAATGCTGTGGTTGTTTCTTGCCTCATGGCCGTAAACAACTCTTGTATACCTACTTCAGTACAGTGTTGTAAATTATTGAGTTCTGAGAATGGGCAATTTTAAACACAGAAATGGAGTACACATTTGTAATTCACGTCACAGATAATGAAAAAATAATTCCACTACTCCAGCTGAGAGTTCTATGATGACTTGGAGAACTTGGTTTTGGCAAACCAGATAGAAATAACTAAGTCTCAAGGAAGGTTAAAATATTGTGTAATACTTTGTGCTAATTTAAAAAAGTAAATAACAGAACTCATTCGCAACTCTGCCACACAGAAATCTCTGCCATAAATTTTGTTATTACCTGAACAAGGAAATAAACACTGGCCAGAAATGTATTTCTGAAACATGAACAGACGTGATAACTAAAGAACCACCTCTGTAACCAATATGTATTTTGATATTAGTCTAGCAGCAGAAAGGCTATGCCCACCAATACCCACCCATCCTAACAGAATACATCCAAAGTGATATTTCCAACATCTGCCCATCCTCAAGGTGCCACAGCATGGACCCCCTGTTTTGAACCAAAAAGTTCGCTCTATGTGCACTCATTTGATGTTATGCACAGACACCATCAGAAACACTTTACTAACACCTTAGATGGGCACACAGATCGTTGTGGACCATAATACACACGGAATGTTGATTTTAATTAATGATAAACACGAGAAGGTTTACACAGAGGATGTAAAGTCGGAGTATATGCTCCAGACAGAATATGCTGTAAGTCACTCCACCTAGTGCCTTCCAATGCCTATGTGGCTATGAGCTGTGTCTGACCAAAAGACACCACTGCCAGATGGAGTCAACCCATCTTATTTACGCTAGCAGGTGCAGCTTTAGATGATGCTACATCACCAGAGAAAGAACACTTCCAGGACATCAATCTGTGTCACCAACACCACATCCAGTACACATCAGGCCTGAAACAGTACTATAAGGTCCACTCTATGGGGTTTGAGGTTACAGGCTCAATTATCTAAACAGTGATCATATTCATTGTTGTCCAATCAGTCACTAGTAAATTGCCCATACACTGCTACAAAAATTTCCTACTCATTTGGCCTACTAATTTAATCGCTTTAAGTCCTGAGTGAACACTGCATCGTGGAAAAGCAAATCTCAGCCCTGTATCACAAACGTGATAACAAATGACACACATGACACAAAGCTTACCTCCATCACACCACTTACACATTCTGGACATGTGCAATCCTTGGAAGCATTTTATCTACACAGGATCTAAAATTGGTACCCGAAATGCAAAGTTCAAAGGCCATTCCATGTTTGAGCCTTGCTTCATGGCCATAAACAACTGCTGTACCCCTACTTTAGGACAGTGCAGTAAATTACTGAGTTCTGAGAGAGAGTAATTTCAAACACAGGAATGGAGAACATATTTATAATTATGTTCACAGATAAAGTAAAAATGAACTACACTGCTGTGGTTGAGTTATGTCATGACTTATTGAATTCTCTATGTTTCACCAAAATCAATCTCTCTAAGAAAGCTAAAATATTGTGTAATATTCTGAGCAAAGTTTAAAAATGTAAATAGATTAACTCATTCATAATTGTGCCACACCATAATCTCTGCTGTAAATTTTGTTTCTCCTGAACAAGGAAATGAACAATGCCAAGACATGTATCTATAAAACATGAACTGTTTTAACTAGAAACGATAACCTAAGGCCTGCCTCTGTAAACAATATGTACCTCAATATCTTCCTGCCTATAGTGAGACTATGTTCCTCAAGAGCCACTGTTTATAACACAGCAACCAAAGGCTTTATTTCCAGTATCTGTTAATCCTCAGAGTCCCACAATATGGAGATACTATTTCAAACGACAAAGGGCTGTCTATGTGCACTCATATGATGTTGTGCACAGACACCATCAGGCATACTTTACAAACACGTTATATGAGCCAGTACCTGATTTTTGAATGTAATACCCATGCAATGAGGAATGGTATAAGTGATAAACACAATGCCAATGTGCTGTTTCTAGTCAACCTACAGCACTGCCAGATGGAGCCAACCCACCCCTATTTATGCTGTTGAATACAGCTTTAGATGATACTACATCACCAGAGAAAGAACACATCCAGTAAACACACACACCCATTAGGTTGTGTGCACTGTAATGCCCTGACACAATGATATTTTTGTCCTGGAACATTCACTCTACAGTGGGTGAAGGTGAAGGCACGTGAGGCAACACAAATAGTCACCTAATTCCACTATTATATCTTTGAGAGGTAGATATACATACTTTGGAATACTTTCTGTTTCATGTCTAATCACTATGTTCTTATTTGCTTAACATATAAGCTCTTTTTGTGTGACAAGCATATTATCATTTCCATAATAAAGTATTTCTTCTTTCTGTAGTTCTTATTTAATGGTGGACCACTATTCTAAAAGTGGTGGTTGTGATGAACACAAAGGCCACTGACATAAACATGAAACTGAGATAACCCCACACCTGTTGTGTATGGCAACCCATTAGAATAGTTCTCACATGCACGAAGGCATAATACTACTGTTAAACCATCCACATGAAATAACTTACAACTGATGAGTAATATGCATGATGTGCAGCTCTTGGTCAATTCAATAACAAGCCTCATCATCTTCAGCGCTGCGTGGACACCAAGTTTTACCATTGTGTAGCATGCTGATGTTATGCTTTAAGGTGTTGTGTGTGTGATTTTGTCTGTTGACATCAAAGACAGCTCACACAAGTTTATAGATGATTATAGACACAAGGCTGTCATACAGAATGCTGCTCTAAATAATAGTTACACATGTGTTGCCCAGAGCATCAAGTATATCTATAAAGTCTCTCATCATGACACTTTAAAAAAATACGTTAAATCTCAAAAAAGGAAAACACAGAAGAAGAAACCTGCAAATTTATGAAAGGTGCATATTAAAACTGTATATGTATATTCCTTATAAACCTACCTATCAAACAATGCAACATACAATACGATGTTAGGAAAATTCAAATCGCCCACCTCCCCTCCCAGTCACTTTTTCAAACATTGATGTTATTCATGTTTGTCCAACTGTTCATTACTAAAGCGCCTACATACCACTTCAAACAGTTCTGCATCACACGGACTGGCCGTAAGTCCTGAGAGAACACTGCTTCACAAAAAAGTGAATCTCATTCCTGTGTCACAAATGGACAACAACTGAAATACATCACACACAGGTTTCCTACGCCATACCACTTGTATGTTCAGACACTTGCAATGCCAGTAAGTATTTATGGTATATAGGATCGAATGTCAGCATCCCAAATGCAAAGTTCAAAGATCATTCTGTTAGTGTGTCATAGCTCATGGCCATAAACAACTCTGGTATACCTACTTTAGGACAATGCAGTAAATTATTGAGTTCTGTGAATGGGCAATTTTAAACACAGAAATGGAACACATCTGTAATTCAGTTCTCAGATAGTGAAAACATGAATTGCATTACTTTGGTTGAGAGTTCTGCAACAACTTCTTTAGTTCTATCTGCTTTGCCAAATCCAAGCTCTTTATGAAAGCAAATATATGGTGTAATACTTTAGACAAGTTTAAAAATGTAAATAGAAAAACTCATGCATATTTCTGCCACACTGAAATATCTGCCATAAATTTTGTTATAAGCTGACCAAGGAAATAAACAATGGCCAGAAATGTATTTCTGAAACATTAAATATTTTAACTAGACATGATAACTTAAGCACCACCTCAGTAAACATTTTTCTGCCAGCAGTAAGGCTACACTCCTCAAGACCAACCCATCTAACACAGCATATCAAAACCTATATTTCCAATATCAGCCTACCCTCAGGACCCAATAATATGAATTCCCTATTTTGAGCTGAAAAGGCTGGTCTATGTGCACTAATTTAATGTTAGGCACAGACACCATCAGGAACATTTTGCAAACACCTAAAAAGAACCCATACATGGTTTTGCAACAAAGTACCCACACAATGTGGATCTTAATTAACGATAAACACAAGAAGGTCGTGTAGAGAATGTAAAGCTGGCATATCTGCTACTGAAAGAAAATGCTGTATTCCGTGCCAGCTATTGTCTCCCAATGCCTGTGCGGCAATGTGCTGTGAGTGACAAACCTTCACCACTGCCAGATGGATCAACCCATCTTATTTACATTATCAGGTGCAGCTTTAGATGATGCTACAGCAACAGAGAAAGAACACTTCCAGGACACTCACTCTGTTTCTCCAACGCAACACCCAGGATACATAAGGCCTGAAAGAATCCTGTGGCACAACAATTTTTTTTTCCTGGAACATCCATTGAAGAGGGGTTGGTAGTGAAGGGGCTGTGAGGTGACACATATAGTCCGCCATTTGAACTATGATGTCTTTGTTTGAGTGATATACTGACTTTGGGAAAGTTCCTGTATCATGACTCATCAATATGTTCTTATTTGCTTGGCATATATGCTTCTTGGTGTGATATGCTTGGTATCAATAATAAAATATTTGCTTTTACTGCAGTTTTTATTGAATGCTGGATCATTATTCTAAAAGTGGTGACCCTAATGAACATAATGGCAAATGACACAAACATTAAAAGTGAGTTTACCCCACCATCTGTCAGGTATGCTGCCTCATCGGAATAGTTCTTTCATGCATTAAAACATAGTACTACTGTTTCACCTTACACGTGAAATTTCGGGTAAGTGATTATTAATTTGCATGATATGCCCCTCATGATCAATTAAATAACTAGTTGCTGTGAGTATTCTACATCTATATCTACCCTTCCTGTTCCAGTCGCGTATGGTTCGCGGGAAGAACGACTGTCTGAAAGCCTCCGTGCGTGCTCTAATCTCTCTAATTTTACATTCATGATCTCCTCGGGAGGTATAAGTAGGGGGAAGCAATATATTCGATACCTCATCCAGAAACGCATCCTCTCGAAACCTGACAAACAAGATACACCACGATGCAGAGCGCCTCTCTTGCAGAGTCTGCCACTTGAGTTTGTTAAACATCTCCGTAACGCTATCACGGTTACCAAATAACCCTGTGACGAAACGTGCTGCTCTTCTTTGGATCCTCTCTATCTCCTCCATTAGCCCGATCTGGTACGGATCCCACACTGATGAGCAATACTCAAGTATAGGTCGAACGAGTGTTTTGTAAGCCACCTCCTTTGTTGATGGACTACACTTTCTAAGGACTCTCCCAATGAATCTCAACCTGGTACCCGCCTTACCAACAATTAACTGAATATGATCATTCCACTTCAAATCGTTCCGCACGCATACTCCCAGATATTTTACAGAAGTAACTGCTACCAGTGTTTGTTCCGCTATCATATAATCATACAATAAAGGATCCTTCTTTCTATGTATTCGCAATACATTACATTTGTCTATGTTAAGGATAAGTTGCCATTCCCTGCACCAAGTGCCTATCCGCTGCAGATCTTCCTGCATTTCGCTACAATTTTCTAATGCTGCAACTTCTCTATATACTACAGCATCATCCGCGAAAAGCCGCATGGGACTTCCGACACTATCTACTAGGTCATTTATATATATTGTGAAAAGCAATGGTCCCATAACACTCCCCTGTGGCACGCCAGAGGTTACTTTAACGTCTGTAGACGTCTCTCCATTGATAACAACATGCTGTGTTCTGTTTGCTAAAAACTCTTCAATCCAGCCACATAGCTGGTCTGATATTCTGTAGGCTTTTACTTTGTTTATCAGGCGACAGTGCGGAACTGTATCAAACGCCTTCTGGAAGTCAAGAAAAATAGCATCTACCTGGGAGCCTGTATCTAATATTTTCTGGGTCTCATGAACAAATAAAGCGAGTTGGGTCTCACATGATCGCTGTTTCCGGAATCCATGTTGATTCCTACATAGTAGATTCTGGGTTTTCAAAATGACGTGATACTCCAGCAAAAAACATGTTCTAAAATTCTACAACAGATCGACGTCAGAGATATAGGTCTTGCACATCTGCTCGACGACCCTTCTTGAAGACTGGGACTACCTGTGCTCTTTTCCAATCATTTGGAACCTTCCGTTCCTCTAGAGACTTGTGGTACACGGCTGTTAGAAGGGGGGCAAGTTCTTTCGCGTACTCTGTGTAGAGTCAAATTGGTATCCTGTCAGGTCCAGTGGACTTTCCTCTGTTGAGTGATTCCAGTTGCTTTTCTATTCCTTGGAGTATAATTAACATTATGCAATAGACGATCACGGCAAAATTTCCTCCATGCCACAATCATCTAATCAAGCTTTATGTAAAATCCTCATACACAGAACCATTTATGACTCTTTGGGCAATGTGCTGATGTTATGTTTTGAGGTGACTTGTGTATGATTGTGGCTGCTTATTCTGAAGAAAGCACACTGATATCTATAGATGATTGCAGACAAGGGGTTGTCATATAGAATACTTACTTCTTCTAAATAAAAGTTACAGATGTTATGTACAGAGCATCAAGTATATCTATAAAGTCTCTGACTGTAACAGTTTAAAACATAAGATACATCTCAAAGCAGAGGAACGTCGATGAAGAAACCTACCAGTTTATGAAAAGTGCGTAGGGAAACTGTACATGTATATTCTGATGTGGTGACTAAGTAGCTCAATAATTGAGGAGCCTGACATCTGAGGGAAAGGAAAGATGTGATTTGTATAGCTCCTCAACAAACTATTGTGCTAGAAACTGAAATTAAGGACACTAATGGTGCAAAAACTAAGGAATAGGTAAACACACTCTCCATTCTAGTGGGATCTGGGGTCTATGGTGTTACAGAACTTGTTGAGTACTAGGATGTTAATGTATATAAGATCTCTTTTGATTGGTGTTATATAAACTACTGGGTGTTTCAAAAGAAAATTTATATTTGATGAGCCATATGCACATGTGCAACTGACTAGAGAAGAGTGAGGGATACACTGATCACTTGTTTGGCTTTCAAGAATTCTATCAATATCAAGCACGTTTTTGGAGCAGAAAGTGGATTCTGTGTATGAGGATTTTACATAAAGCTTGATTAGATGATTGTGGCATGGAGGAAATTTTGCTGTGATCGTCTATTGCGTAATGTTAATTATACTCCAAGTGTTCCACTTATCTTGAAATGGATCAAAACATTTGAGGTGACAAGTTCAGCATTGGTCATATTGAAATTCAAGTGACCAAGTTTATCAAGAATGGGTACATCCGTTGGGAGTGTAAATCATCCTGTTCATGACAATCCTGACGTCTCTATTCATAAAAGAACAGTTTCTTTAAATGTGCATGGATCGTCACTACACTGAAAAAAATAAATAAATAAATAAATAAAAATAGAAATAAAAATAAATAAAAAAATAAAAAAAATTAAAACTGCAGTTACATAGCCCAGTTGGTACAAGAATTAAAGCCTCTGCATACCAGATATCAACTGCAGTTTGTTAATGAATGGCAGAAGTTGCTGTATGGACTGCAATGTCGATTCAAGAACTAAATGGTCTGTACTTTTTAGAGGACAAGGGTGATCGTGCACTTACAGTGAATTTGGACATTATGAGATTATGTTAACTGACTTTTTGGTCCTTGAATTGCAAACTTTTACAGATTATAAGCAAGGAACAAGGTTGCAGCAAGATGGAGCCACAGAACATGTGTCCAAGGATTCTAAGATGCGAGTTCATGAAATTTTTCTCGACAATTTGACCCCAGGAAGGGTGACATAAATTGGCCCCCACTTTGTCCACATTTCAGCCCATGAGTTCATCTTATGGGAATATGTCAAATGTAAACTGATTGTTAACAACTTAACTGCTTTGGACAACCAGTACAAAATATCTGTAGCAAAGTGGCAACCATCCCAGTGCCTACACACTGAGCCATAATGTGAAATTTTATTCACTGCTTAAATGAGTGATGCAGGCATGCTACATTGCATTTATGTGACATTATTGTTATGAAGTTAACTGGTAAACTGTATATTTCAACAATAAATAAAGAGTTTGTTGGTACTCTACAAACTCTATTTCATTTTGTCAAATTAGACATAAATATTCTTTTGAGAACTGCTAAACTTTTTATAAAACAAAATTAAAATTATGACTAAGAATTTCCTTTAAATATTACTCACGTTCATGAATAATCTCTGACATGCCTTGTATGGAACTGTGAAACAAATAGTTCTTATTGCTGCAGTTTCTCGAGCAGAATATCTAAAATTTTATTGACACCCCTTCTGCAAACAACACATCACCTGCCTTATTTGGATACTATTTATTTATTTTTTGCATTGTAACTTTATGATTTCTTTTCTGTTCCTGTTTCAGTAAAGTAAACACAGCACATTTTCCTGAGCAAGAAAGGGGATGCGTAACTGATTGCTTCCACAATGAGGCAATGTGTGGACATGAGAATGCACATGCATATGTGTATTCCTTCAGCTAACTTTTGTGTCTGTGCTCAGGTTTCTGTATATCAGTGTTTGCACAAGAGGAAAGAGACATTGCATTGACATACCTCAAGGACAATCTGCTTTGCCAATTGTATAGCCCGATAGACATTTGCATAGAACAAGTTCTACAAAGTGAAGTTCTAGGCAACAAATGGCTTTTTGTATTTTGGTGACATATCCAGACTCCAGCCTCCAAGGCTTTGGTGTCAGAGGCTATCCTCAAGTAAGTGTGGATTTGTCAGTTACTGTCAGAGGTAAAGAGTGCTGTGGTTGCTAGTAATTCTCCAAGTAAAGACTTGACATTGCTTATAGCAGATCAAATATGTAGTTTGTTGTTATGTAATAACACAGGCATGGACCCACAAAGAGGACAAGGCATAATGAGTGTAGCTACAGAAGATGCTTCTGGAGGCTAGTAGCACCCACTAGCGGAACTAGTAACATCACTAAAACATGGTATCAGCACTCTCCCATGAGAATTGTGACAAGCCACTGCATTACCCAGAACCACCTACCTATCAACTGATGCTATGGTCAAAATGATATTAGGAAAATGCCACCTCCCCCCCCCTCCTCCAGTCAATTGTCCAGTGTTCATGTACATTTATAATTCAGTTTACAGATTTAGAAAAAGGATGAATTATACTACTGTGGTTATGATTTCTGCAACAACTTATTTATTTCTATCTGTTCCGTCAAAACCAAGCTCTTTAGGAAAACAAGCATATTCTGCATTATTTTGTGAGAAGTTTAAGGCTATAAATAGAAAAACTTGTTCATAATTCTGCAATCCCCTGTCTTTTCCATATATGTTCATGTTACTTGAATGTGGTAATAAATAGTGACCCAGATGTGTAAATCTGAAATATGCCATTTATGAGGACATGATAACAGGTGGATGACCCCTGTAAACATTACATATGTTGATAATTTTCTGTCAACAGTGAGGCTACACTCCTTGAGAGCCACCCTTCCTAACTCAGGATATCAAAAACTGGTTTTACAGTATCTGTCTATCCTCAGAGTCCCACCATATGGACCCTCCTATTTCAAACCACAAAGGCCTTCCTACGTGCACTCGTGATGTTATGCACGTACACCATCACACCCTTTGCAAACACCTTATATGGGACCATGGTACACACACATTGAGGATCTTAACAAATTGCAATCCAACCAAGGATTCCACTGAGCACATAAAGCTGGCCCAGCTGCTTCAGATGGACAATGCCATGGGCCACCTTGCTTACTGTCACCCACCTGTGTTGCAACGTGCTACGGCTGACCAGTTTATACAACTGCCAAATGGAGCCAATGTTCCCCTCATCATGACAGCCAATGCAGATTTTATTGATGATGTGTCGCCACTGAAATGACACACTGCCATAGGCCACCTTGCTTACTGTCACCCAACACCTGTGTTGCAATGTGCTACGGCTGACCAGCTTATACAACTGCGAAATGGAGCCAATGTTCCCCCATCATGACAGCCAATGCAGATTTTATTGATCATGTGTCACGACTGAAATGACACACACAGGCCAGTATACAACATTCCTGGAAGAATCATCCTGCATCAGTATCCATTCGCTCTGGAGCTCCCCTCCTACCACTCCTACTAGCAAAATTTGATGACGTTTCTTTGGTTGCATCATGGCTTACGATCTCACACAGCTCTTTTAGGATAGGACAGCAAGGTAGTGATTTCTGAGAAAGGATTATTTTATTTACACAAAAGTGTATACATTTAAGATTCAATTCCTAGTGATACAAAAAGAAAATAAATCACACTACTACAGTTCAAGGTTCTGCAACTGCTTTTTTATTTCTATCCTCTTTAATAAAGTAAACATATTATACACTATTTAGCACAAGATTGAAAATGTAAATTCTTCCCCCCTCCCCAATAATCTGTGTTATTGCTAGAATACTGAAATAAATAGTGATCTATCACACAATTTCTTCTACAAGGCAGAAAAGTATTGCTCGAATGTGCTGTCATGCAAACTGAGATTATAACTAACAGACCTGCATACTATACAATATGCATGACATTATTTTCAGTGAGTAATGGTGGTACCCTCCTCAAGATCCACCTATCTTAATCTAGCATATGAAAAACTGCACTTGCAATTTCCATCCAGTCCAGCTTCGTGGACCCTCCTGTTCTTATCCACAAATATATCTCCATGTGCACTGATGTGACATGATGTACAAACTGCAGAAGGTCAACTTCACAACCACCTTATACAGGTCCACACCTGGTTTTGGACCATAGTTCCCACACAATGAAGATTTTCACTAACAATAAACCCACCAAAATTTCCACTGAGAACATAAAGCCTATCTACCTGCCCCTGATGGGAAATGCTGTGGGCCACTCCACATACTGTCACCCAACACCTATGTGGCAGTGTGCTGTTGGTGACCAACCACCACCACTGCCAGATCGAGTCAATCCTCTACTATCTAAGCCACTGGACACAGATCTGGATGATGCTAGGTCACTACACTCTCACTCTGTTTCTCCAACACCACACCTAACATGCATCAGGCCTGAATGAATCAGCTGACACTTATGTCAATTTGTCCAGTACAATCCACTCAAATGGGGGAGGGTGAAGTGATATAAATAGCCAGTAATATAAAAAATTATGTCTTTCTTATATGAATTATATACTTAGTTTTGAGTACTCCTTGTTTTCTGCCTTGTCCATGTGTACTTATTTCCTTCACATGCGTACTCTCTGTGTGTGAGATGTGTGTTATCAAAAATACAATAAATTGTTTTTTCTTACCACATTGAATCTTCCCTTCCATGTGGAAACAATGTGTATTTTGAAACACTCCGCTGCAGAGTGAAAATCTCATTCTGGAAAGTGTATTTTGTTGTGTAGTGTGCTGAGATTATGTTTTAAGGCAATTTGTGGCTGTTGTTTCCACAAGAAATGCATTAAAATTTATAGATGATTGCAGACAAACAAATGTCCATCTAAAGATTAAGTGGATAAAAGTTTGAGATGGGATGCACTGAGCATCAAGTATTGGATAAAGTCTCCGATCATATCACATTAAAGGATAAGACAAGTCTCAAAATAGGATAAACAGAAGATGAAACCTATAAATACATGGAAAGTGCATATAAATTGTGTGGATGTATTTTTCCAGTACGGCAACTTAATAGCACAACAACTGAGGATCCTATCACCTGAACAAAAGAACAATGGTACTAGGAATTGAAATGAAGGACACTGATGATGTAAAAACTCCAAAACTGGAAAACACAGTCTCCAATATAGTGGATTCTGGGTCTATGGCATTAGCGCATTTTTTCAGGGGTAATATGTTAATCAATATACAGTCTTTTTTAATTTAAGTTGTGTAACAAATTCTTGAAATGAAATTCAAATGATGCATTGAAAAATCAATTAGCTTCACTGAATGAGTAAGAACCTCATTTAAACATTTCTCAGTTTTCAGGAATAATTACCAACATGCTTTGTACGGCATGGTGAAATAAATAGTTGAAACTGGTGGCCTAATCACTGGTTGCCAACTAAAAAATGTTATTGAGAGTATTATTGCTGTAGTTTCTTGAGCAGAAACTCTAAAATCTTACTCTGACATCTGTCTGAAATTTGCAAACAACATGTCATCATCACTTTTAATTTCTCATACCTTTCTTATTTTGATACTGTTTTACCTATAGTTACCTTGTTATTTCTCTTCTGTTCCCTTTTTAATGTACTAACCACAACACAATCTGATAATCAAAGAATTGGATGAATACATGAGACCTTTCACAATTAGGCAATTTGAGGACACGAGAACGGGCATGCATACATGTGTCCTTTGTGCTAATTTTTGGGTGTGTGCTTTTGTTCCAGGGTGTCAGTCATAATTCATTAGGAATGAGGTGTGTAGACATACAGCAAGGCCAATCTGCTTCTGTGCTTTGGTATGCTGACAAACTTCTGCATACACCAAGTTTTACAAATTAAAGTCACTGGCAAAAAAAGCACCTTCCATATTTTGGCATTACATCCAGCCTCTAGTTAATGGGGCTGCAGTGTAGGAGCCCAATCTCAAGCAAGTGTGGATCCATCAGATACCTTTAATGGTTAAGGGTGCTGTGGTTCCAATAAACTCATCAAATACAGTTACACAACTGAACAAATACGTAATTTGTTTCTGTGTAATAACAAATGCATGGCCCAACAAACTGCACAAGGCACCATGAGTGTAGTTGCAGGACATGTTGCTAGAGGTACCAAGCACCTTCCACTAGCAGAACAAGTCACATCACAACACCATTTCAGCACTCACACACGACAACTCCGAAAACCTCCTGTGCTAATGAGCAGCCACTTGTCTGTCAAGCAATGCAACATTCAATGTGATGTTAGGAAAATGCACCCATCCAGTCAATTAACCAAAGAGTGATCACATTTATACATGACCAGCTGCTCCATAGTAAAGTATTTGCACATTGCAACAAACGGTTCCTCAACATATTGTCTGACATCCTGAGTGAACACTGCATTGTAAAAAGTGGATCTCCTGCCTGTGTCCGAAATGTGGCTGCCCATGACACACCTGACAGACACTGCTTTTCAAAGCATTCCTACATCACACCACTTGTACATTCTTCAGGGCACCTGAAATTATTGAAACTATTTAATCTTAGCAGGATCATACTTTAATGTCCTACCTGCAAAGTTCAAGAACTGTTCTTTGGTTGCATCTTGGCTCATGGCGGCAAGCAACTCTCAAATACTTGCTTTTGGAGTTTTGAGAAAGGGTAATTTTAAATAATGGAAAGGAGTACACACTTATGATTCAATTCCTAAATATACCGAAAAAATGGATTACACTATTGTGGTTGGAAGTTCTTCAATGACAAAGTTATTTCTATCTGTTTCACCAAACCTATGCTCATTAATAAAGCGAACTTACTGTGTAATGTTTTGTGAAAATTTTAAAAATGTTGATAGAAGAACTGGTTCTAAATTGTGCCACACCCCCTATCTTCTGCTGTAAGTTTTGTTATTACCTGAATGTAGAAACATACAGTACTCCAGCAGACATTCCTTTCACAAAGCTACAAATTGTTTCTTGAAAGTGCCCTTTTTAACTTGACATGATAACAAGTGGACCACCTATGTAGACAATGTATGTGTTGATATTTATCCATAAGTAATGAGGCTACCTTCCTTGAGGTGACCCTTTCTAACACAACATTTCAAAACTGTATTTCCAATACCTGTTCATCCTCAGTGTCCCACCATATGAGATCTGATGCCCTTAAGTCTCACAGTACAAAAACACAGAAGAAGAAGTGCTAAAGTTTATGAAAAGTGCATATGAAAACTATGGGTGGATATCCTTAGTATGGCCACTCAGTAGCACAACAACTGAGGATCCTGACATCCGAGCAAGCAAAAAGATGGGGTAGGTAGAGTTCTTCAGGAAGCTATGATTAGGAATTGAAATAATAGACACTGATACTACAAAAACTAAAAAATTGGGAAACACAGCCTCCATTCTAATGGATTCTGGGGTCTATGGCATTATAAGCTCTGTCAGGGACTAGAATGTTAATCTACACACAATCACTTTTGATGGAAATTGAGTGAACTACAGTATATCTCAAAAGAAAGTTTATATTTGAAGAGCTACATATGAAAGCAGTGCAGTCATTGCGGTGTCTACATGCTGAGCCATTATGGAAAATTCTGTTCATCATGTAAACGATTGCATTTAAATGATATTATTTATAAGAAGTAAATTGCTAATCTGCATATTTCAACAATAAATAATGACTCTGATGACAGACTTCACACACAATTTTATTTTGACATGTCAAACATAAATTTTCTGTTGAAACACACTGTACTTTTTATGAAGTAAAATGCGAATGATTTATTGCAAAGTCAATTAAACATCACAGGAGGATGAAGAATGCTTGGTATGGAATTGTGAAATAAATGGTTCCAACTGGTGTACTTGATGCCAGTCACCAGCCAACAAAATTTTATTACCAGCCTTATTGCTGCTGTTTCTCAAGCAGAAAATCTAAATTCTCATTGTGAGCTCCTGAAATTTGGAAATGACAGGTACCATCACTTTTTATTTCTCATACCTCTCTTAATTAGCTACGGTTTTCCTCATAGTCTCCTTGTGTTTTCATGTTTATTGCTTTATCCATGAAATAAACACAGTACAATCTCCAAAGTAAGGCATAGGAGACTGCTTGCACAATGAGGCAATGTGTGGAAATGACAAAAGACATGCATACATGTATTTTCCAAAATAATTTTGTCTCAGTGTTTTTGCTTCTCTGCATCAGTGATTGTGCACTAGGAAATTACGTGGACATACCTCACAGACAATGTGCTTCATCAGTTCTGTAACCTAACAGACATTTTGAAACAACAAGTTATACAAAGTTTAAATTATTGGCAAAATTGAATTCTGTATTTTGCAAAAATAAAAATGGTTTTAAAATAGCTACGGACATAGTATGAACCCTGGTTTGGTGCAACTAAACCTGTTGTACAAAGGTTGTCAGAATTGTGTACAACCTCCTACTGCTGAAGGAGATACTTTTGTGCTGACTACCAGTGGACAAGACCTGGGCCAAGAGCTTCCACATCAATTGGAGCAGCTCCTTGCTAAAATAAGACACACTTACCTCACAGCAACAGTTACCTCTCACATTAAAAAGCAACTCCTGCAGTTGACTGAGCTTCATGCGGTGAAATAGAATTTACCTGCATGTATTCTGTCACACCAAAGTACAGTCATCCAGCTGCTACCTAACTTTTAATAACTCACTATTCTGAAATCTCTATGAATTGCAGCATGTCGTAATTTTAAAACTTTCCATGATTCTGGAAAGTTGGACTGTACCCTGATAATATTTATTGTAGAATAATTAACATGATCTTGGACAGATATGAAATTGATGCATTGCAAAATTTGAAAGAAAACATTTCAAGTCATTTGATGCAAGAGCTTTATGGATGCAAATATTGATGGCTTTTATAACATTGTGCAGCTTCATATCATCTTCAGAAAATGTATACATTGTATGAATTGACAATACTAAACGTATTTTATTGGCATGATGATATTATAATGCCTGCCAATCCCACTATTAGCCTGAAAGATGAATAAGGGATTGTTAGATTTGTCAGAGACATGGTTAGACAGAATGTGGTGAAATACAATGACAGTAACAACCCTCTAGCTGTAACAAGCGCACTCATTTTGCCGTGGCTTGCAGTCAAGAATCTTCAACATTTACGCCACATTTCAGGGAATCATTAGAAGGCTTTCAGTCACATCTATGATATTCTGTATTTTGGTGGCATATTCAGCATCAGCTTCGCAAAACTATGGTGTAGGAGGTTACCCTCAACCAAGTGTGGATTTATCAGTTATCTTTAGTGGTTAAGAGTACTATGGTTGCAGTTAATTCCTCAAATACAGACTCACAGCAGCTTGTAGCAGATCAGATTTCTTTAAACGAAGTGAGAAACATTTGTGCAGAGGCATAAAGACGTTAAGAACAGATAATGGTTTAGAGTTTTGCAATAAAGAGGTTAACAATTTGACTAACCAGCATGGCATTTTGTACCAGAAAACATGCCACACAGTCCACAACAGAACATAGTCACTGAAATGGAAAATAGAACTGTTGTCGAGTTAGCCAGGACTTGTATGAATGCAAGTGCACTTCCAGAAAAAATGTTGAACAGAAGTTGTGAATTATGCAGTATTCACACTAAAGTCACCTGGGACAAGTAAAGAAATGGGAGTTATGTCATGCGAACTGTGGCTATGGAGAAAACCTAACTTAAATATCCTCAGAACTTTTGAAGACAAAATTTATGTCCATTTTCCTAAAGAGAAGTGGCAAAAATGGGATGCAAAGGCTGAAGAGGGGTATTTTGTTGGTTAGGGCCAAAATGCAAAAGGTTATCATGTGTGGTTTCCACACTGATGACAAGTAAAACTCCACAGTGATGTAACTTCTACAGTAAGACTCTTTACAGAAAACTGCAGCACACATCGAATATCAACAACCGAGGGTAGTGGACTTCATTACAATTGAAAATAAGCTAGCTTCTGTAGAACACAACCTTTAAAATACTCCTATGATGCAGGATTCTACAGAAGTGTGTGAAGAGAGAGACAATGATGCACATTCTGATGATATCAGTGAACATGAGGCAGCAGCAGATGAAGCTGTTCAATCTGACAGGAAATATCAGTTAGTAGATTGCAGATCATTAAGATTGCCAGCAAGATATGAGAATCATTTATCCACAATTTGATATTGTTGAACCAGAAAAATGTGACAAAGCAGTTATGTATGATGAGGCAGATAAATGGAAATATGCAATGAATGGTGAAATTAGTTCCTTGGAAGTTAACTAAACCTGGACATTTGTGGATCTACCTGCCCATAACCAAGTCAGTGATAACCAATGGATGTATATAAACAAGTTTTCTAACAGTGATGATGCCCCACATTTCATAGATAGACTTATGGCTAAAAGTTTCAAGCAAGTTGCAGGTATAGGACTTATAGTCCAGTAACTAGATTTGACTCAATTTTTATAGTGTTATCCATTGCAGCACCAAGAAACATGTCTCTTGAACCATTTGATGGCCAAACTGCTTTCCTTTATGGAAATTTTGCAGAATATGAACTAACCAAAAGAATTTGAAGATGGGACAAATCATGTGTAAACTAAACCGAAGCTTTTCTGGCCTGAACCAAGCTTCCAGGAGTTGGAACCTACATTTCACAGCAGCTTTTTGCAACTTTGGGCTTCAGCCAGTGAATGCAGATAAATGTTTATTCACCAATCAGGTCACAAATAATCCATTTATCTTGGCAGTGCACTTTGACATTGGGCTGGTAGCTGCTAAAATTCCTACTGCCATCAACTTTTTGCTGAGTGAAATAGAAGGAGTATTTGACATCATATCCAGCAGACTGGGTACCTACCTGAGCCTGCCACCAGAACAATCAGAAGATGGTTCTATTTTTATGCTTCAAGAGACTTATGCCAGGAAGATTCTATACCACTTCAGGGTGGAGGATGCTAACGCTGTAACAGTACCTGCTTCTGTAAAGTTAGGAAGGTAGAAGACGAGGTACTGGCAGAAGTAAAGCTGTGAGGACAGGGCGTGAGTTGTGCTTGGGTAGCTCAGTTGGTAGAGCACTTGCCCGTGAAAGGCAAAGGTCCCGAGTTCGAGTCTCGGTCCACCACACAGTTTTAATCTGCCAGGAGGTTGCATATCAGCACACACTCCGCTGTAGAGTGAAAATTTCGTTCTAGATATAATAGGTCTTTGTTATGACTGAATACTTAGTTTGGTATATATTCCATGTGCTGCTTGATGACAGTGTACTTATTTGCTTAAGCAGACTTGTACATGAAGAACTGCCACAAAATCGATTTTTTAATTTTTGTCTTAAAAAATTCTCTGTAGTTTTCTGAATGAGAAAGAGTTTACTTCCAGGAAATGGAACACAGAAAGTACCAAAATTAAAGGAATTTAAAAGCAGCTACACACAGCATGACGTCCCCATGGCCCACAGTTAGCTTTTTTAAAAATAAAGTTTTGCTCTCATTTGTTTTGTTTTTATGATTTTTTAGTCCCTTAAGTTGGATAACCTGCAAAAGCTTTATGGTTGCCTACCTTTTGCTTATACAGATGGTTTAAACATTGTTTGCTGTTGTTTTGGTGTGAATATTTTGTTTACAATGAAGTAATTGCGTGCATTAGTTTCTTATTCCCTTGAAAGCAAATGGAAGAATTAAGAAGTTCGGTGTTAAACAACATAAATTAACTCTGCTAATACTGAAATACAACATGATGCAACACTTGAATCAGGTTCAGCTATCCCAAGTGCTCTGAAGCTAAAACTGGAATATATGGACAATGGGCTTGACAGTATTAATGCTGATAATATAGAGATACCAACTGCTGATTCAGGTTGTTTTACTGTTGAACTCTCTGCTCTATTTGAACTAATAAATAAAGCTTTGCAGTATAAGGAATGTGACAATAGTGGTGTGAACATAGTTGAGGAGATACATGTTAGCAGAGGTTGTGCATCAAAATTAAGAATTGTTAGTAATTTTTGTGATTTAAGCAAATGTGAGTATGCTGGTGGCATAACTAAACAGAGAGTATATAACACAATCATTAAACTTGCTTATGCTATGTCAAGTATAGGCAAACAGTACAGACATGCACAAACTTTCTGTGCTGGTATGGACTTACCTCCCTCTACAAGGTTTCACAGATACAATAAAGTTATTCTACAGACTTTACAAGAAGTAGCAAATGATAATATGAAAAATGCTGTTCAGGAAAGTGTAGACTTGAATGACAGCAATACATGTATGTCTGCAGCCCTGGCTGCATCCTGGCAACAAAGAGGCCCTAGCTCACTAAATGGGGTAGTGACAGCTACCTCCTTGGACAATGGTGCTCGTTAATGTGGAATGTATTACCAAGTACCATCATGGCTGTACTAGTGGAAATGAAAAATCATAAAGGTTTGATTAATTTTAGTGGTTATAGTGGAGGGATGGAATCTGAAGGTGTTGTGAAAATATTTCACAGGTCAGTAGGGATATATGGTGTGATGTATGCATCTTACCTAGGAGATGGAGGCTCACAAGGGTACCAGAAAGTTTGTGAATCCTTTCCTTATGCTGACACAAAAATTGAAAAAATAAAATGTCTTGGACATGTCCAGAAAAGGTTAGGTACAAGACCGAGGAACTTGAAGAGGAATTTGAAGGGAAATAAATCAGCTGATGGTAACTGCATTAGTGGATGTGGTCAGCTTACAGACAAAGAAATAGACAGGTTGCATTATTATTATGGACAAGTCATCAGACAAAATAAAAATACCTTGAGGGAATGAAAAAGTCAGTATGGGCTACCTTCGTTCATAAATTCTCCTCAGATGACAACCCATGTGGCTACCAGTGGGCTGTTACGCCAGGTGATACCTACCACCATAAAAATTCTTTGTCATTTGCTATAATGGAAATTATAACACCCATATATAGTGATCTTAGTGACACAAGATTATTAGAGAAATGTTTACACAGTAGGAGTCAAAATCCAAATGAAAGTTTCAACAACTGAATATGGGAACAGATACAAAGAAACTCTTATGTCAAGGCTTCATGGTATGGAACTGATGGATTGCCTGGTGGACTTAATATGCATAGAGCTCTAATAGCAACTGACAGAACGAGACTCTACAAAGCAGAAAAATTAGCATTGGAAGCCACCAAAAAAGCAAGAACAAGAGGAAGAAGTATGAAAAAGAGAAGGGAGGAAGAAAAACACAGGAAACAAGATGAATATGGACCTGGGATGCATTAGTCCATGCACGTTCAATAGAAAAAGCAAGTTTTTACTTTAACTTGAATTTCCCGAGAGTTAAATTATTTCATGTTCTGGTGCACTTTCTATTAAAAATAGAGAGCTGAAATTTTGTATACTGCCTTATAACATGCTTAACTAAAAAGCATACTACTCTAGTGACCTAACTTTGAAAATAAAATGCTT
Organism: Schistocerca serialis cubense; assembly: GCF_023864345.2. Taxonomy (NCBI): domain Eukaryota; kingdom Metazoa; phylum Arthropoda; class Insecta; order Orthoptera; family Acrididae; genus Schistocerca; species Schistocerca serialis. The sequence continues at coordinate 533,414,874 of NC_064640.1, forward strand.
TTTTGAAGAAAAACCCTAAATTCATTTCTAAAAGTTTCTATAATCAAACTTAAAATTTTTCGTACCACTATTTATGACAGTACCATCTTTTCAGTGGCCTGCTGTAAAGGTAACAGTGTAAAGAACTTACAGGAAAAAATAAATCCTCTACTTTTTTTATATTTTGAGTAATGTGTACCTATAATATATTAAATAATCAGCATGACATAGCAACTTCATAAAAAGAAAGAGGTATATGAAAGAGTGGTGTTCTTCTTCAGTACCAGCAGACATAATTTAATGCACTCAAACACAACAATAATTACTCTCTTTAATTTAAGAAAGGTTTTCCATTATGTCACTCACATGCTACTCTTATATAAATTAAAGGATTATGCAACTTCCCATCAATGATTCCATTCACATTTATGAAACAGGAAACAGAAAACTATTCTACAGTTTCAAAAAATAGAGAATAAATTCTAGTTTATTTGGGGTAGTGTAAAGCGGGAGATGCTGTCGGACAATGTAGAGTCACAGGTAAGGTGTGCATCAGTGGTTCCACAGCCAAAGGTTCACACGAAATGTTACTGCTCCTTCCTGGAGGGCGCACACACTGTGCAGGCAAGCACACAAATGCCAACTACCCACTACCGAAGACAAATCCACCAGAGTGCAGAAAGCTTTGGTGACATATACATCATGAGCTGGATGTGATAAATTTAAGGCCACAATAGCTCACCAGTACATCATGCTCTACAAAAACAAGTGTGACAGCTCCACTCAACTTCTGAAGCAGGTGCACATGGGGGGCAGGGGGGGGGGGGGGGGGGTGCTGATAAAGATCAATATTAGATATTGGTGCATGGTATTGTGAGTCATACTGCTCAGCATCAGGACTTGTTTCAGTGCTCCTGTGAATTGTGAAATGGATAAAATGAAGGAGCAACAAATTTGCATCAAGTTCTGTTTCAAGTGGAAGGGCACTTCACCTGAAACATGTCACCAGAGACATTTAGTGACAGTGCACTGAGACAAACAAGAACATTTGAGTGTTTCAAGTACTTGTATGAAGGGCAAGAATCTGTGGAATATGAGAAAAATTCTGGCCAACCGTCAACATTGATAACCCTGAAAACTATCATGAAAGTGTGCAATATGATTCATGAAGACCGAGGGCAGACAATTCACGATATTTGTGATAGGCTGAAAGCTGTTATACAGTACATATCAACAAATTCTAGGCAAGAACTGAACATGAAACAAATTACACGAAAGTTTGTCCCTCACCTTCTCTGCATCAACCATTGAAACATCAGGATTCAGACATGTACTGAGCTGCAACGAAGAGTTCAAGACTGTCCAGAACTCTTACGTAGAGTCATATCAAGTGATGAATCATGGGTCTATGGTTATGGGGCATGAAACAAAGCAGCAATCATCACAATGGAAAACACCATTTTCTCCAAGGACGAAGAAAGCTTAACAAATCCGCAGCAACATGAAGTCAATGTTGATAATTTTTTTGTCATTCAGGAAATAGTCAATAAGGAGTTTGTTCTACCTGGTCAGAATGTCAATTGGCAGTTTTACAAACAAGGTTTTGAGGTGAATGAGGGAAAATATTTGATGCCGACAGCCAGAGCCATGAGGGAAAAAAATGACTGATTGATGCACCATGACAATGCATGCATGCACACCTTGCTTGTTATGAAGGAATTCCTGGCAAAAAAACCACGTGGCAATGGTCCCCCACGTTCCCTACTCACCATACCTAGCCTCATGTGACTTCTATCTGTTCCTGATGATGAAAATTACGTTCCAATGGTGGCGTTTTGATTCGACTGAAGAAATTCAAATGGAATTGCAACGGGTGCTGAACACTCTCCACCCTGTGGACTTACAGGAGAGCTCCCAAAAATGGAAACAATGCTGGGATCATTGCATACATGTTTCAGGTGACTACTTTGAGAATGTCGAAGGACATTCAGGTGTAAGAATAGTTTTCTGATTTTTAAAATGACATTCTCCGTTATTTTGGGTAGCACCTCATACATAACATTAGTTATATCATCAGACTAATATAAGCCTAATAACTGGAATGTGAAATGTTTATCCACATAGTGAGAAGGATATAGTCCATATACAATACTCTCTAGCACCATTATTATCAGAAAAAGCCATGAGTAGCATATCTATTCAGTAGACTTCAGTGTTGCAAATTATGAATTCACATTAATCTTGCTAAGGAGAGAAAGCGAAATAAAAATATGGAAGTAGTGGATGTTATCATTGAAGCAAACCCAAATTACAATACCTGTAAGATTGGTTACAAAGACATAGCTTCAATCATTATGCTAGGAATGTCAGCTGCATCTTACATGCTATGAGGAAAATAGAATAGACATATGAGAAATCATTGGCATCATCATACAAACTATGAATGTCATCATTTGAATTATGAGCAGAAATTAAGGAACAAGAAGTGAGTGAATATTAGCACAGACACATTCTTGAATTACGGTATATGTAACGCGGGTTATGAAGCTATAGCTAAATGAGCCAAGTAAAATGAGTGCCAGTTGTATATTATATAAATGCTATCAAATCAATATTCAGTCTGTAAAGGTTACAGTTTGCAAACAAACAAAAAGTGCAATAAATGCGTAACGATGAATTTGACATACACTGATTGAAGAACCACATTTTATCATATACGAACCTCTAATTATACACCTGTTATGTCCATATACAGACTTTGCTATTAATCAAATGCCAAAATGAAGCACAAGGTATATGGAGGAGGGGATTTTTTAAAAAAAGAAAAAAAAGACTCTTTAGACAAATATGGGTGCACAGTTGTAACATACATTACAAACCATGTTGTTTTTATTTAAGTTTTTTGTATCTGTTACCATTTCCACACTGCTGATTTAGAAGTATTAAATTCAATGTTTTTTTCAAGAAGATGTTTCACCGAAGCTTATCAAAACTGAATTGTATCCCTTGCACTGATTTACTTGTAAGTACTGGACGGTAACATATAACATATGTCAAATTCATGGCTATGCCATTTGATGATTTTTAGATATGTTGTACAAGCTATACATTTTACATAAAATAAAGAAAAGGCAACCACTTACTTATAGAGGATTGATATGTGGCACACAGAAACACATAACAGAAAATAGGTACCATTAACTGTTGAGCTCTTGCTCTTTTTCTAATGAGAGTACACACATTGACACGCACAATTACACTGACTGTGTGGTTGTGTGTGTGAGTGTGTGTACTCTTACCAAAAAAAAAAGCAAGAGCTCGAAAGCTAGTGTTAACTTTTTCTCTTACCTATTTCTGTGTGCCATGCACCAATTCTCTATAGGTAACTGACTGTATTTCCCTTATTTTGTGTATTTTTCCTTCCAGGAATTTATATTTCTGTTATACATTTTTCTTCTCTGTGGTTGGTTTGTTTGGTAGGTGCTTCATAATGACTTCACAGCTGAAACTCGCCAATAGCAGCAAGTAGATGGAAAATTTTACAGCCTACAATGGACAATTCTTTCTTTTGAAATGTGATGTGACTGTGGACCTATCTACAAACAAGATTGAAAAAATTCCATATTTCTTCATTTCTTTGAAAATTTTAAGGTGGTGACACAACAGAGACTGTTATTGAATGTCTGGGCATATGAAATAGATTCACACATATGTGAGTGGCTAGAATGCTTTTTAAGTTATGCTGCCCTGGACTGTGAGTGTACATCAGTGACATAGGCATCAACAGGAATTTCCCAGGGAAGTGCGACAGGATCTTTTTTCTTCTCTCTACACTTAAATAACCTGACACATAAGGTAAGCAACAATCTGCAGGTCTTTGCTGATATTACTGTAATGTATGCAAAAAATTCATCATTGACTGACTGTAGGAAGAAACTGGATGACTTGAACATAATCTCTATTTACTAGCTTCTTCCAGATGAGTATGAAAAACAATCCTGTAATGCTTGACTACAGTATTAATGGCTAGAAACTTGACACAGTCATCCTGATAAATTTGTAGGCAGTGGTCAACTTTGGTTTATTAATGCAATTCCACTAAAAGCAGATGCTAATAATCCAACTGCGATTCAGAAAGAAGTGTGAAGTTTATAAGTGTAATATTAGAAAAAGAAAGAGACTTCATTAAAACAGACTTCAATACTGAAAGTTGTGAATAATGCCACTACTAAAACCATCTGCCAAATAACAACTCTAGTAAATATGGAAGCAATTTTTGAAAGCAATCACAAAACATAAATTTGGGTAACTCTTTCTTTCCCACAGGTGAACTTTGATTTATGAATTAGCATCTAACTTACTGATAAAGTTTGTATATATCCATATAAAAAAGATGTAAGTTACTTAACTAAAATATTCTGCAATTTGCACTTCCAATCAATTTACAACAAAAATGAAGAACAGTTGTCATAAACATGAGCTTTGCAAATTAAAATTTAAAGTATTCTTTGAGGTACACTCTGTTTATCTCTTACGTCTTGTTTGACTTCAGTGATGTATCCATATGATAACTCTCTTGATATCATTCACCTTTGTACTCTGTGACCAAGCAGCTTCAGCTCAAATGGTCTGATCAACACTGAAAAAAGAAATAAAAGGCTACAAACTAGTGCCTAGACTCTAAATATATAAATCATGTAGTGTAACATGTTCACTTATTTCTTCTACAAATGTATACTCAATGTGTGGTGGAAGAAGACCTTGTACTGACTGTATCATAATGTGACTATCTGCTGTCTATTCCAGGCAGCACACGACAAGGACATATCTCATCTTGTATGTTGTTTGTATTCCACTGGCAGAGACTGTATATGATAATCTGAATATATGGTTTAATGCGCATCACTACAATAACCCACGCTGAAGGCACATATGTAGTAATGTAAAATGACTCCAGTGATATTTTGAAAATTGAGATGTTCTTATAACCAACCAATTCATCAGATGCACTGGCCTGTTATATTTTGGCTACTTCAGTTGCAACTGCAAAACTAAAGTACTAGAGATGTACAATGACATTGATTAATGGAACTACCTGACGGGAGGCCCTAGCCACACGACATTTCCATTTCCAATGGAACTACAGGGAAATTTCATTTTATTTCTGTAAAATTGCAACAAAGAACCTGTTTCATCACAGTTTCAATGACTACAAGTTGGCAAAACTTAGAAATCTTCAAGTTGATTGCAATTACTGCCAAAGTTTGCTACCTAACAGTACCATAATTCTGTAACAACAGATTTAATTTGATTTCAGATCCACTGCTGTAAATAAGAGCCACATTTGAAAATGAACATTTCTATAATGAGCTTTCATGAACGCTTTTTTTTACTTTTGTGTGCTGCTTTGAGCATAGTTGATGGTCAGCACAAAGAACTGAGCTTTAGTAGTAGTAGTAGTAGTAGTAGTAGTAGTAGTAGTAGCTTTATTCATCCACAGATCTCTTTTTACAAGATAATTCAACTCAGCTAGATTCCACAGACAAGCTTCCTATGGGGCTGAATCTTCATCATTTCCAGGAATTTCTCAGAAGTTTGGATGCTTAGTATGGTGATATTATATATTTACAGAAGTAGGGTGGCTCATTCAAGATCAGACAGATTGTATAACATAATTAATGAAATCGAAAGCAAAATCTGTTCCAGAACTTGATCGTGCCAAATGGGTGGCAGATTTACAACTTTTGGTAGAATTGACTACTCATGTAAGTGACTGAAATAGGTGCCTTCAAGGTAGAAACCTACTTATCAAAACAATGTTCCAAACAATAATTGCATTCCAAATGAAACTGAAATTGCAACACTTTGGCCAACGATGATCCTATAGACAGGACGATTTACGCAGCTATATTTTTTGATGTGGTGTGAGAATTGGAATATCAGTTTCGCGATTTTTGAAAAAAAATATCAGAGTATTTGTATTTATACATGTTTTACAAACAATATAGATATGTTGCCAGAAGATTTTCAGACGGAATACCTAGAGTCACAATCTGACATTCAATTAAAGGAAAATTTGACTATGTGTCTTTGTTGGTCTTTTATAAATCATATCTGCCCAGAGACAAGTAGGGCCCACCCCTTGTTGCACAGTCATATGCTACATATGTCATCTTTGTTTGGAAGCAAGCACATCTGTGAACAACTATTCTCAGGAGTTAAGCACACAAAGAGTAAAAACAGAACCAAAATCTCAGATGAATGCCTTGAGAACACCCTGTGAATTTCAGTCACTTTGATTTAATGTGATATTTATATATTAGTTTCCCAAATTCTATGTCTCATGTCACATTAATTTTATGATTTTTTACTACTTGCATATCTACTTTTAATGAAATCACATATATAAATTGTCAAACTAATCCCATCTTGCTTCTTTACAATAAATAAGCATAAACTAATTAATTCTAAATCACTTATATGTGTGAACTGTATAATACAGCTGACTGCCCCCCTCCCCCCATTTTTGTTCCTCAGAAGTTACTGTTAGTGTTAAGTATATCATGTGCAGCCCAAAAATACGTGTCTTATTTCAATGTGGCCCAGGAAAGCTGAAAGGCTGGACACCCCTGGGCTAAAGGCTCTGTTGTTTGGAGAGACTGTAGAGCCATCATTATACCAGACTGCTTATCAAGTCAACACAAATTACTAGAAAAGATTGCAGTAGCTAAGAAGTATCCCAGAAGCACTGAGGATGGCAGAGGTTGTGTAGGCTCAGACAGCGGGTACAGTTTTCGTCCAAGAAATGTGAAACATTTCAGGAGTAAAGTGGGTGGTGAATTTTGATAATGAAAGTACAGATTTTTTTATATTTATGTAAAAGCAAAGAAATGAGTAACAGCTAATAGCCAGAATGTTCTCACATCATTTTAAAGTAAGTAATTATGGCTCTAATACCATAATCTTACTTTATCCCATGTAAGTTTTCTGCACACTATCACCTCAACTGTTCCCAGTTATAAAAGGATATCTGATGTATTCATACAACTGAGGCACTGAGGATGATATGAGCCCAAAGCACAGGCACAAAGTTTGTGAAAATCGAAGTTGTAGACAAACTTCCAGTCTCGTAGGTTTTAACTACATTCACATTTCATATGAAAAAATGATCTACCCTATTTATGTCATGAAATACTAATTTATATTTAGGATTATATTAATATTAGTGTTAATTCACAAAATTCACTAGCCATTGACATGCTGTCTTTTGACAGTTGTAAGCTTTGTAATTAATGTGTAGCTAAAATCAGTACATAATGAAAAGAAACTAAATGCACCAAACATACAATTATGAGCTGTTCAAACACTTCATAGTCCTAATTATTATAATTTTCATTAAGCACATTCTGTGGCTTGCGGTCCAGATAAAACCACTGATACCTTTCTGATTATGAAATACTACTACTACATTAATGACATACCCAACCTACGATAGAAACTGAACAGTGTAGAGCAACAAAACTAACAAGGGGAGGCCGCCAATTGTGAAATTCAGATTCGATTCATACTGCGCATAATAACAGCACATGGCCAGAGGTGTAATGTGGCAAAGCACCAAGATGCACTTCTCAGCCGTTGTCGAGAAAATTGACAGTTAAAAGAAACCGTTGCGGTGAAATGCTCTCTACGATTAATAATTTTCTACAGCGTCGTGGCGCAGCGGTAAGCGCTTGGGTTCGTAATTCGAAGGTCACTGGTTCGAATCTCGCGCCATGCAATTTTTTTATTATTAGTTTTTTGTAATTCAAAAAAAAAAAAAGTATATATATATATATATATATATATATATATATATATATATATATATATATATATATATATATATATATATAAAAGTATATATATATATATATATATATATATATATATATATATATATATATATACTTTTTTTTGTAATATATATATATATATATATGCATGTTGGTAAAGGCGGATCGCTCTCCAATTGCACCGCCTCCATTTTTCCGTTTGCTTAACAGGGTGTACCAAAGCCCTCCCGTCCGCACTGATTTTCGACGATGTTATAAGTTGCGCTAGGGACCGCATCTACCTTCTTTCGAAGTTAGCAGGCAACTACACTGTTATGCGGTGGCTCATTTCGACCCATTCAACATCTGTCCTTCAAGTGTAACGAGCGAGTAACGGAGTTTATATTTCATACCTGCCACAGCAAGTTTGTGTTCGTGGGGTCTCTATTCTAATTCGAACGTTTGACTTACGCTGTACGTATTCATTTCGGAATATCGTTTCTACGTCTTCCGTCAACTATACGTGGTTAACATTATGAAGACAATTAATAACATTTGTGAAATACAACTTTGTTTGCGGAAAACATAATGATGTTCGAAGTCGCCAGTTTTTCCACGACAAACGACTTTCAACAACTTATTATATGCATAATTGTTGCAACTGATTGCCGGGAATTATATATATATTTGAATTACAAAAAACAAATACTAAAAAAAAAAGGTAGCATGGTGCGAGAATCGATCCGGCGACCTTCGGATTACAAATCCGATCGCTTACCGCTGCACCACGACGGTGTAGAAAATTTGTAATCGTAGAGAGTATTTCACCGCAACGGTTTCTTCTAACTGTCGATTTTCTCGACAACGGCTGAGAAGTGCATCTTTGTGCATTGCCACATTATACCTCTGGCCATGAGCTTTCATTATGCGCAGTATGAATCGAATCTGAATTTCACAATTGGCGGCCTCCCCTTGTAAGCTTTGTGCTTTGGGCCATTGTGGAAATGAATGTCCAAGAAATTGGTGAGGCAGTTTTTCATAAGTGTTCACATATAGGGTGGGTCTACAGATATGAATAAAGCTGGTTCATCATAAGAACAATAGATGTCACAATCATGCAAACATACTAAAATCTTAGTATCGATTATGATGTACTTTAGGACCTTGTGGTCCTCACTGCCTCAATTCATTTAACATTTAAATCCACATATATGTATTACACAAGTTATCTTTTTCATTTCCATGAGTCCAGCATTTCGACACCTAATGAATTATTTGCACCTTGAGGCATGCAGATCGCATATCAACTCATACGGAATGGCAGCTTCTGCACTATTGTTAGGGAGATAATAGCTATACACAAAAACATAGCTATACACAAATTACTGGTTTACACAACATAATTGGTGAGGGACACATCTGTTCTCTACTAGGATCAGAGGCAACAGATTGCAACCCAAGCACCTGCAATTGCTGATCATTGTAGCTAAGCCGGAAAGTTGCTCATTTACAGAAAAAAATAGTACCCTGTAGTTAACAGTTGATATAGTAGCCTGTAGGGAGCTCATTGCCTTAATGATTTCCAAAAAGTGTGTCTAAAGCATCTGATATCACTTGGTTCCATTTGTGATGTAAATGACATGGGATATACACAAGGATATTTATGCCATATGCTGTAGTGGCTATACTGAAAAAGAAATTTATACCAGATTTTCTTCTGCAACTTCCCAATATTACAATAGAATAACAAAAGCATGCTGCAAGAATGATATTAGTTGACAACAATTTCTGCCAGATGCTATAGAACACAAACTCCGGACTACTTTATCAAACCCTAGAATAATCAGAATGTATGTGTTAGTTATTACTGATTCTTTCTCTTCCATGAGAATAAAATATTACTTTAATGTCAGCTAGTAATGTCTTGTTGTGAAGCAAAATTGTGAACTACTGAGTCATAATCACATTTTCATAACCACACATTAAAAGTTGTCTGTAACTTGAAAGCAAGTAGAAAAGCTGCTAATAAGTTGGTTGCTAAGCAAAAATAACTTACTCGACACTAAAATTATCATACAAAGGAACTTTACTCACCACAATTTCATTAAGAGATGAGAAAAATGTAGTACACATTCACCTAAAAAGCCTTGTAGACGTAATTTGTGGGATCTCTAGGGCCTGACTAATACCCTCTAATCCATAAACTTTTCATTAAACCTGTATGATGCAGTTTAGGATGAAATGACAGTTGTCTTCCTTACTTCATGGATCTCTGTTGTGGTGCTGCGCACGCACATGAGAAAACTGAAATGTAAAATGTAAACATCAGACTACACAAGTTATTTTTATATACTGCAGTTATTATAAAAATAACAGATACGCACATTGGGTGTGTTAAACAGAAGCTCCAAAATTTTCTTCTTTGGGATGATACCTTATGGTCGGATATGGTGACATATGTGATTTCTTTGTAGGTTTGCCACCACTATCATCACAAGCAGTAGCATTCTCATAGAAATTATTCACAGGTGTTAAATTCTGCTTTCTATTACTGTTCGCCATACCAGATCTTAAAAGAAGAATATTTCATGCAATAACAACAAAAGTAACATTTGGTCGTACAAATACAAATGTAAAATATTTTTACCCAACTACTTACGTGACAGAATTCATGAATTTAGTGGTTCTTTTCAGTTCAAACCATTGCAGGCACAAAGGAAATCATCCTGACTTGGAGATTAACAACACAATAATATTGTTTTGCAGTATTACTACTATATTTCTTTAACTGAGTAAAATAATGTGTGATTTATGTACCCAAGAGGTCACTACACAGGAGACTAACTATACAAACAAAAAGCCTAAGACTACACTAATGTGTAAAATTTAACTGTAATCAAACTAGATAGCCGTAGCTCTATGTTAACAATATAACACATACACTGCAAATGCTTGGCTCACGTTACAAGGTACGAACCACATTGGGATGAACCTCTCCAAAAATTTTTTAACAAAAAACCATTTCATGTAACTGAACATTTTCAGACATATTAAAAAGTCTACACTGACCTTAAGCCTTCATAATTATCCTATGTTTTATTTTATTTTTAAGTAAGATGACTGTCACAAGAGACAAACGCGTTAAATGCTTTCTACAAAGTTTGATAGATATGGTGGAAATAGGAGGGTACCTCGAGAAAGACACGGAAGATGACATCTTAAAGGTAGTGAGTACCTTGAGAGAATGTTTCAGTGTAATGAAATTGAATGTGAGCACAGAAAATGCTAAAAATAAAGACAATGCAATCTCAGAAAGTGAGGTTAGCAACACCCAGGCAGAGGGAGTGGACCACAGCATTGTGGGGCAAGTGGCGTCATCTGTTAGCCCAATTCAAGAATCCGAGAATGTGAAGAACTGGCAAGCAACAATAATACAAAATCCTTTAAAGTAGGCATCCCTTTTCACAGCTTACGAGTTGGCGAATAAAGCTGCATTCTGGCCAGCAGGAATCACCATCATATGCTTTCGTTTTCCCCATTTTTTTCGAGAAATCAGAGGGGTGTCTCTTCCATAAGACACAAGAATGCCGCCCAAGAAATGTAAAGAAGTAGGTGGTGATTATAATTGGTTTGTGGGGTGCTAAACTGCGCGGTCATCAGTGCCTATACAAAGTCACAATTTTTACAAAGTCTAATCTAGCCACTGTCATGAATGATGATGGAGGAATGATGAGGACAACACAAACACCTTGTCCCCACGCAGAGAAAATCTGCAACCTGGCAGGAAATCGAACCCCGGACCCTGTGTTCCAGAGGCAGTGAAGCTAGCCACTAGACCACAAGCTAAGGATGCAAAGAAGTAGGGGCAGTAAAAACCTTAAACATCTTCCTGTGGTATACAGAAGGTCTAAAAAGTGCAATGAACACAGCTCCAAAAGTCTTTCTACAGGGGTATGACATAGCAGTCATAACAGAAACATTTTTAACCAGAATCTGGCAACAATCAGAATTTTACTTCGCTCATCTCCATGCAAAACAAGGCAACAGAGGAAAACTCAGTGAAGTAACAACTGTCCTCATAAAACCAGAATTAATGCCGATAACTGAAACTATCAAACAGAAACATACACTCCTGACAGAAATGAAACCCATTTCAATAATATCAGCAAACTTCCAACTGAGCAAAACATCCACTGACATAATAGATTAAATAGGCCAGCTTATCACCACTAATTATTGCTGGAGACTTTAACAGCCGACTGGATAAACAAAACTAGAAATCAAAAGTAATAGTGGAAAAGTTGCAGGAAGAAGGCTTTATCCAATTAAACAATCCCAACATACCTGCATATATTTGCCCCAGTGGCAAAAGTACAATAGGCATTGCATTCATAAGGGGACCAATCAGGGGTATTGTATCACCCCTCTGGACTGCAGACCACACCCCACTTCTGAAACATATCCCTCTGGAAATAAATACCTAAGGAGCCTAGCAAAAAGCGCAAGAAAAAGCAGAAGAAGCACTTTCAAGAGCAACAGATGTCGGGAAAGTGGAAGCAAAATCCAATGATGCAAAACAAATTGAAGTGCTAATAGACAATTTGCGATTATAGGCAGCAACAGAAGCAATAGGAGAACTCCTAAGGCAAGCTGCCAATCCCAGATACAAAAGAAGAGTGGAAAACTGGTTTGACACAGAGTGTTACAGTCTAAGGAAAGTTATACTAGAAAGCCTACATCAACTAAAACTGTGCACAGATAACTCTATTCTCCTCAGGACCTATGCCGAAAAATGAAATATCTATAAGAAAACTCTAAAGGAAAAGAAGAGAACATTCTGAACAAGAGAAGGAAAGAAACTAGTGGAGGAAGGCTCAGAAGACCCATATATTGTATTACACCCCAGAAAACAAGATGAAACACATTACATCAACATGAACATATGTGAGATACACTTCGACAACATACTGAACAAGGACAGACTAAGGGGTAGACTGGAGGATAGAGAGGATACAACGCTACAAACAACAGAGGAATGGATACCATTGACCACAGAAGAGATCAAAGATGCCATTAACGACACGAATAACAAAAAAGCTACAGGTCCTGACAGATTTTATAGCGAATATTTAAAAGACACTGCCCAAATACCAACGCCAATGCAGACAAAATTCTACAAGTGCATAGGAAAGGCCTCCATTCCAAAACAGTGGAGGCAGTCAATAGTAAAAGTGTTTTACAAAGGGAAAGGAGACCTCAAGGACCCTAGCAAATACAGAGGCATATCCCTAGAAAACTTACCTTTAAAACCATTCACAAAAATAATAACCAAAAGAATAAAGCATACAATCAATGAACACCCTCCTGAAAGCAACATGGGTTTCAGGAAGGGGAGATCAACTGTGACTGCAATTGAGGTCCTGCTAAAGAGCATATGGGAAGACCTTGAAGAAAGAGAAAAGTTCTGTGTAGTATTCATAGATTTCACAAGAACCTCTGACTTTATAAATGGAAAATTAATGACCAAAAACTAGAGGAGACCCTAGCAGAAAACAACATATGGACATGAATCATAAACACAATACTGTGACGGAACAAACTAAGGATATCAGACAACCTCTCCCTATCATACCTGATACTCCAATCAAGTGGAGTACTACAGCAAGACCCAGTGAGTCCTCTGTTATTTATTCTTGCAGCAGAAGAAATTGCAAGAATGTCCCATAGGGAGGATGTGATCTCATATACATATGCAGATGATATTGTAATAGGCACAAAGTACAATGCAAAATTACAAGAAGCCATAAACTTAATGGAAGATTGATGTATCGAACACTGCTTTGAAATAAATGTGGCGAAAACAAAAATAATGGTACTCAGAAATGGAGGAAGAGTACCTGCATCAGCTGAGATCTTCATATGGGAGAGAAAACTGAAGATTGTGTGGGATTTAAAGTACGTAGGAGTCATAACACAAACAAACTGCAAAATGATTCACAAAGCATGTCAAACAGAAAGCAATGCAAGCAATAATGGCAATCCATGAAATACAATACATCAGATCCCTTAGCCTAGAGACAGCAATGCCTCTATTCACAACCAAAATTTTCCCAATACTGATGTACAGCATAGAAATTACTGGACCACATCTTGCAGTGAAAAACCTAACAACACTAGAAAGAGTGAAGATGACCTATATAAAGGAAGCAATAGGAGAGTAAAAAACAACACAATCCAGACTTGTATACTAGCTGGCAAGGGAACCCTCCTCATTGAAGATCTATGGACAAACCTGATCCTACTCAACTGTAGCATTTTGGAAAGTCTACTTAAAACTTTGAAGGAAAAAAGGGAAGGTATATCTCCAGAATTTTACAACACAGGTGGCATGATTGATCAAACATGGACAAAGGAAAGCTTTGAAATGAGACACGTGATCACCAGAATGGCAGTCCATGGTTTTCACCACCTTCTTTGCAGCAACACGTCATATCATGAACCAAACAAAATGTGCGAGTGTAAACTGTGCCATCAAATTTGCAAACATTATCATCTAGAGCTCTGTACCAAAATGACAAAGTCAATAAGTGACTATGCAAATCACAATATGTAAAATTTCTAATTTCTTTTTTTCTATTATTGTACTTACATTTTTATGGCTACAATAAACTTATTATTATTCCTGTCATCAATCCTCCACCATGCCCAACTCGACAAAAAATTATTTCTCATCAACATACCAATATGAAATCTGCAGTACCACTCCAGTTAAGTTTCTGAGATCAAAATGAAATCAATTCATCTAGTGAAGTAGTGTTTATTATTCCTTTAATTAATTATAGCCCTTCACAATCACTTTACTTCAGAAAAATAAAATATTATGATTGATTAAAACATATGAACAATACTACATGACTATTTATTTTGTCATTATGAAGTTTAATCTAACATTTACATATTACAGAGAGCTGACAATTCTACACTAATAGAGTGTAACTTGGGGCATTGTACTACTGGTGATAAGTTAGATACATTCCATATTATATTTCACATATAAAAATAGAACTAGTCTTCTTCTCTGAAGAGGATGTAGAGGGAGCAAAAAGAACAGAAAACTCCTGACATGGCAAAAATTTATTGAGGATGAACATTTTAATAAATTTCAACATCTGAATAAATTCTGTGAATGGGATAGAGACAATGAAAGCAATACCCCAGTTTACCAGTCATAGTTACAGTAAATGACAGAATTCTGTTTAAGATTTTTATGATGCTAGTGGCACTTGGATTTACATTATGGATCTTGCCCAGTAACTCCTTGTATTGACATTAAATGTCTCCATCTTACCCGTTCTAAAAACAGTCTTGCTTCTGTTGTAGAAACTTCTTGAGCTTCATCTAATTAGTAATTGGAAACAGTTTTAATACTGAATATTTATCAAATGTAAATACTATAGACCACATTTCACTGTAAGTGAGGTAGTAACCAAGGCAGCAGAGGTAACAACTGAGGTAGTGTAACTGCTTAAAATCATATTTACTGATATCAGTAAAAAATATGTGATTCCACTTCCTATATGTTAGTAAGTTAGTTATTTAGTTGGCCACTAACTCACAATTTCTTCATATTTTCCATTATTTTGCTTCCTGTTTTGTTTACAATATAGTTTCGTGGTGGTTTAATGTTTTTTTGATTTCACCTAATATGTAACTTCCACTTTCGTCATTGTAGTTTTTGTTACCGCCCTGTCAAATCTGTGTAAATATGATAAGGCTCAAGTAAAATAAACAGTGAAAGAACATAGGGCAGGGTACACAAGGAAAGGGATTATTGTTATATTACAAAATTACTCTTACTGACCTTGTACATAGAATATTTTTCTTTTATTCCAGCTGCTTCTGAAATATTTAATGTCTTCCATTCTAGAGAAGCAATATCTTTTCTCCAGTTTTTCTCCCTGATTATATATTTGAATATTGTAATTTTTCAAACCTCTTCACAAACAAATGGACACAGAAAATTTTACATCGTGTAAGCTACAAGAAAACGGTCTGATGGAAGGACTGCCATAGGAACAGCTATAAATTTTTTTTCGTGGCCATGACAGTTCCCTTCATTCATTGGTGAAGATGTGCATCTATCTCTACCCTTGTCATCCATGTTCAGAAGTTATGATACATGCTACTTGTTGAACAAAATTTACTTTTCACACATGCAAGCAAAATTACTGCCTTAAATTGCAAAATTGTGG
Source organism: Schistocerca serialis cubense (assembly GCF_023864345.2). Lineage (NCBI taxonomy): Eukaryota > Metazoa > Arthropoda > Insecta > Orthoptera > Acrididae > Schistocerca > Schistocerca serialis. The sequence continues at coordinate 533,430,916 of NC_064640.1, forward strand.
GTGAAAAAGTTTTGTGTACCTTCAGTTTATGATAATCAAAACATTTGCATTATGTTATTTTGGAATAACCTCCCTCTGTATGAGTTGTGGTATACTGAGACACCACTAGCAAAAAGAAGACATGTGCCTAATTTGCAGTTTTCAGTATGTTTTGGAATAATTCTTCATTAATTTACAATAGCTGGGGAATGAAAATCTGACGAAGCAGTGCAGATTACCAAGCTTAAAATGAAGACAAAACAAAAATATTCTATATAATTGAATAAGTTTTGAATTTAATAATAATTTAAAAAATATCTTGTATGAAAGGCACCACATTATTAAAAGGAATATTGTGATTCACTGACAGAAGTTTTAACAAATAGCTTTGCAATTTAACAAAAACATATTTCACTTAAAGTAATTTACATACATGATCTTCTACTGAGGAACTCAAACATTTCTCTGAATTACAAGCTCCCATGAGCAGTGTTTCTCAGTTGCTTGTAGCTCCATTCTGCACCTGCAACAATATGGACCTGCATTTACTTATTCCAGAAAGAAGAGCAAAATGCATGCTGAGAACCTCTTTCACGATAATTTTGTAAAAGTCTAAATAAGTATCATACTGTTTCTGCAGTACTACAGTGTAACATAAGAAGATTCTTTAAATCTCACAGAAAATACTTAAACAGTTAATAAAGTAAACCACAATAATCAGTCACGGTGTTAACAATTCTCTTGAAATAAATGAGGGACTATCATTCTTGTCGAAATTCATGATTGAGTAAATGCATGTACAGCAGTTTTGAAAGTGTGATCAGCAACGGAAACTATGTTTAGAGAGTGCACCCAAAGTTATCCGTTTGCAAAAAAGTTATTTTGTTAATACATAGTCCGGCCACAATAATGTGACCACCTGCCAAATGACTGAATAACCACCTTTTGCAGCTCAGACCACTGCAGGAAGAGAGTTTGTTCTCACTGTGTGAAAACACTTTACAATTTTTTTAAATTGATTCACTCTGCGATGACTGATGTTTATAATGTGATGATTTTTATCCACCTGACGTCTTGTGTAAGATTCAGCATAAAATGGACAAGGTTTACAACAAAAAAATGTTAAAGGGCTGAAAATGACAGCAACTGTTGAAACCAGTCATCTTAAATAAAGAACTTTTATGCATTCTTGACTTTTGAATGATTTTTAACAACCAACATAAAATATGTGACATTTTCATGATTATCTACCTTCAAAAATAATCTACTGTAGTTATATGAAGACTATAGAGCAGGCTGTTCCAACTGAGCTCCAGGGAGCCAGAGCACTTTGGAGCGCTCACTGCGGCAGCTCGGAGCCCGCGTGGAGGGGGAAAGCAAACTCACTGCCTCCTGGCCGCATGCAGCCGCAACTGACGCAATAATCCGTGTTCAATGACAGCTATGATTAGCCGCGGGAGCCCTATACCTCTATTGGAGTATACCTTTCTATTCATTGAGAGGGATAGTCATCCACAGTGTCTTGTATGTCATAAAGTAATTAATTCTGCGAAGAGGTACAATATACAACGAAATTATACACGTCTTCACACAGCGCACTACGATCAGGTAGAAGGCGTTGCACGCAGAGAACTGGTGGCTAGGCTTAAGAATGACATACCAGGAGACGTTAAGTTTAAAAACGGTTCCATAATACGGAGGATATCAAAACATGCAACATAGTTCGTGATCTATAATGCGTTTATAATTTCAGGTGAATGAGAGCGGAGAAATCACTACTGAGTCTGCAATTCGAGCAAGTTACAGGGTGGCTCACATCATTGCGATGAGTGGCAAGCCATTTTCGGTGGGACCACTCGTAAAATCGTGCATGGTAGCCATTGCAGAATGTTTGTTTCCAAGGTAGGTGGAGGCAATTGAAGGGGTTTGCCTGTCGAAACAAACAATGTCTCGTCGAATCTTGGGCATGGCAGCGGATTTAGAGACACAGCTCAGGAAAAAGGCGGAGAGCTTTGTTGTATTTTCGCTAGTGCTTGACGAAAGCACCGACATATCGGACTGTGCTCAGCTTGCAGTTTTTGTGCGTGGTGTCGACATGGAGCTGCAAGTAACTGAAGAACTATTGGACGTGGTACCACTCGATTACACCGCAACAGGACGTGACATTTTTGAAGCTGTTTGTGAATCAGTGGACAATATGAATTTGCCGTGGGATAAGCTCCATTCTGTAACGACAGACGGTGCACCACAAATGATCAGGTGTCACCAAGGTTATGCTTCTCGTTTGAAAAATAAACTCAGGGACGATTTCGGGAAAGACATTTTGACTCTTCATTGTTTTATTCACCAAGAGGCACTGTGCGCTGAAACAGTAGAGCTAGGTGTCATAATGAAAGATGTCATGCAGTATGTGACTTTTGTGCGGCGTCACGGTATGAATCATCGCCAACTCAAAGGATTCCTGAAAGATATGGAAGCGGAGTATGGGGATATACCTTACCACAGTACAGTTCGTTGGCTGAGTCGGGGAAAAGTTCTTGATGTTTTCTTTGCCATTCATGAGGAAACAACCCTTTTTCTCAAAATGAAAGGGGAAGAAATCCGTTGTCTGAAAGATATAAAATGGATATCAGAGCTGGCGTTCCTAGCTGACATAACTATGCATCTGAATAATTTAAATCTGTCATTGCAGGGCAAAGGGCAGCTAATTGTTGACATGCATGACCAGATCAAAGCGTTCATGCAAAAGTTATGTTTATTTGAGAGGCATATGAATAATGGACATTTAACGTTCTTCAATCGTCTTGCTTCCTTAAAACTACCTGAAGGTACTACTTTCGGCGATTACCAAGCAAAGTTTGAAACACGATTCCGAGACCTCACTAGTTTGGAAATGGAACTTAAGGTGTTCAGCACTCCTTTTCCAGTTTGCCCCAATGACTTGTCATCATCACTTCAATTGAAGATTACTGATTAGCAAAATTCAACTTTGTTGAAAGACAGGTGCTTCAACACGTTGGATTTGTCATGATGGTATCGTTCATTACAGCAAAAAACATTTCCCAAGCTTCACAACAATGCTGCTCAGATCATGGGCATGTTTAGATCTATGTATTGCTGTGAGCAGCTTTTCTCAGCAATGAAAAGAGTAAAAAGTAAGGAATGATCGTTTCTTCAGGATGCAACAATGAAGGCCATCCTCCGCATTAACACTGCAAACACTTTGATGCCTGATATTTCCGATCTTGTAATGAAAAGAAAAGTCAAGCTACAGAGGCCCAATAAATTTAGTATGCAATTTCTTGTAAAACAGTTGTTTCTTATTTATTTTCTGAACATCGTATTTCCTGGTGTAGCATGTCACCACGTCTTAGCAGCTAAGAGTATGAGGTTGTCGATCTTAGTAAGATGCAGCTGGCACATCAAAACGCTTGCCTTGCCGCCTGCCTCAGCCTGCCGTGCCACCTGCTGGCGTGCCGGCCCACTTGAATGGTCACAGCGAGTGACACGGCTCCCTGGAGCAGGGAGCGCTCCGCAGCTCACAACGGAGCCGACGAGTTGAAACAGCCTGCTATAGAGTATATTACACTAAAACCCCATCCAAACAGGCATTGGAAGTCCCAATGGTATGGATGTACCATTCTCAGATATTGGATGCAGATATGGACGAAGGTAATGAGAAGTAGTAGAAATGAGAACAGCAAGAAACTTAACATCAGGATTGATGGTCACTAAGTCAAAGAAGTTAAGGAATTCTGCTACCTAGGCAGTAAAATAACCAATGATGGACGGAGCAAGGAGGACATCAAAAGCAGACTCGCTATGGCAAAAAAGGCATTTCTGGCCAAGAGAAGTCTACTAATATCAAATACCGGCCTCAATTTGAGGAAGAAATTTCTGAGGATGTACGTCTGGAGTACAGCATTGTATGGTAGTGAAACATGGACTGTGGGGATCCGGAACAGAAGAGAATCGAAGCATTTGAGATGTGGTGCTATAGACGAATGTTGAAAATTAGGTGGACTGATAAGGTAAGGAATGAGGAGGTTCTACGCAGAATCGGAGAGGAAAGGAATATGTGGAAAACACTGATAAGGAGAAGGGACAGGATGATAGGACATCTGCTAAGACATGAGGGAATGACTTCCATGGTACTAGAGGGAGCTGTAGAGGGCAAAAACTGTAGAGGAAGACAGAGATTGGAATACGTCAAGCAAATAATTGAGGACGTATGTTGCAAGTGCTACTCTGAGATGAAGAGGTTAACACAGGAAAGGAATTCATGGCGGGCCGTATCAAACCAGTCAGTAGGCTGATGACCAAAAAAAAAATGGACAGCCACTGCTATTCCAGTTGCTGTTTGTTTTTGTTACCTGGAGTTGTTACTGCTCAGTCAAGTGGCTCCTCAATTGGCATCACAAGACTGAGTGCACCCTGGTAAGTCAACAGCACATTATGGCCTGGATGGTCACCCATCCAAGTGCTTATCACAGCCAATCTGCTTAACTTTGGAGATCTAATGGGCACTGGTATATCACCATGGTATGCCCATTGACCCTGTAGAATATGTTATAGGGGTAAAAGAATGTAAGACTCAATAACGTCTCAGTTAATAATCAATCAAAACTCTGCAAGAATGAGGAGCTCACCAGAGGGGGTTACAAGGTGATAGTTGGCATTATGAAAGCCAGACTCAAGTAATGTCTCAAAATCATCAGTCTTTCAATTACGTAGAATTTGGAAGCAGTCACTACATACAGTGATGTTAGCCAATATGTTGAAGTAGGGGGTGTACAGATCGCCTAGCCATTCAAGGCGGCTATCATAAATGTTTATTTGCAGTTCAAAATTCTTTACCAGTTAAATTTTCATCCCTAGTGTCTAACTACATTGAGATGACAAAAGTCAAGGAATACCTCCTGATATTGTGTCAGACCTCCTTTTGCCCGCCGTAGCACAGCAACTCAACGTGCCATGTACTCAACAAGTCTTTGGAAGTCCCCTGCAAGATTTGTGAGCCGTGCTACCCTTGTAGCCATCAATAACTGCAAAAGTGTGAAGTGCTTTGAGAATTTCAGAGTTAATTCTAGAAACAATTGTCTTTCCTCTGTCTTGAAAAAAAAAAAAAAAAATGGTTCAAATGGCTTTAAGCACTATGGGACTTAACATCTGAGGTCATCAGTACCCTAGACTTAGAACTACTTAAACCTAACTAACCTAAGGACATCACACACATCCATGCCTGAGGCACAGAGAGCGGCTGGCTCCTCTTTCTCAAACACCCAATATTTTAAGTATAGATGTGGAACAGTGGCACCACGCCACTGGTTCCTATGTGCAGGTGGGAAGTTGGCTACGAGAAGTCTCTTAAGTGTGGCGGTCAATTGACACTGACAAGTGTTTGCTGCTCACTCCATAGAAGCTGTATAGAAAGTGCAAAGAGTAATTACGTGTTATTCCTTGGTGGTTGAATAATTGTAATTATTACAGACAAAGGAAACATGATTTGACTAGAGACTCTTACTTAATCTTTGGTGTAGATCTGCTAGAAGCAATACCTGTCTTTGATAATGTAATTATACTTAATAGAGTCTAATGGTTAATGACTTAGTTGACATGTAAGAGTCTGAATGCTTATGTGAAACTTGTGATAGAGAGAGAGAGAGTCATTTAAATTCCTATAATCATCATTAGTTCTTCGGAGAAGAAAGTTGTGGAAATTGACGCAGCCAACTACAAAGAGAAGAGGGTCGGCTAAACATTTCAAGTAAGTCAACTGACGTGGGAGTGGTGTGAAGTTAGCAATCCAGCCTCACACCGCTTCTCTTGTAGCCAAAACCATTAGAATGTGGTGACCATGACAGGACATGAAGAAAGAGGAATTTTGAAATGAAATCAAGATAATAAGATATTGTTAGTTGCCATAGCAACCAATAGTAACAAGACAGGGAAATTTTTTTGCAGAGTTGGATTCTGCCTAAACAGTAAAAATACTGAAAATTAGTAAATACCATACAAGAGAAGACGTAAGGAAGATCAGCATATTAGACCAAGATGAGATATGATGAGATCTGTTCATCGACGAAGATTCAGTGTAGAGAGTAAGCAGCCCTCACACACATTGCAGGGTTGTGGACATGGAAACTAGCCAACAACTGATGATACCAGCTCCAGCTGCCAATCACTGGTGAGGATTCTACATCCGCTCACCGACACCGATGCTGAAATCAACCTTCGACGCTGCTGGTGCCCGTGCTGTTCACCAGTGCTGATTACGCATCTGCTCACTAATGCAACTAGAACTCTATGCCAGGTGAGTGCAAAGCAATAATTGGTTAAGTGTAAAGTTAAAGAAACTGTTGAATAATTGAACTCTGTTAGGATATCTATTATACTTAGTGTAGGTTTATTTTTAATGCTCACAAGGTCGAAAACGTGTTAAGTAATTGATCAAGAACAGCAACTGGCTTCAGAACCAACCATGGCTATTAAAGTGAGTAGGGAAATGCTGGATTAGTCTGAAATAGCGAATTTAATTAAAGCCCAGCGGGCAGATTCAGCAGCTGCAAATGCTCAAATGGATTTTAAGTGAAAAATTAGATGCGCAAAGTGAAGTTTTAAGTTCTAAGTTTGATGCCTTAAATAAAAAAGTGGAGAGTTTTCAGTTATATTTAAAGAATGGGTTAGGTAATTCCTTAACTATCCAGATGAATCAAATGTTTACTGACCTTAGCCAAAAGCAGGAAGAGCAATTTCAGAAGTTGGCTCAGAAGTTAGAATTTGATATTGAAGACAAATGTAATTATGTAGAAGCTGAACTTGGTCAAAAGTTAGGGTCCTTTGAAAAGTGTATTCAATGTTACATTTGATGCTGTAAAGCAGAGGTTGCATACCTTAAAAGAAAATGTGGAAAAACAGGATAAATTAACACATTTAGTCCAATCACAGGGTGCATGTGTTAGTACCCGAGTAGATAATGTGGAATGTGATGTTAAGGAGAAACTAGTCAGTTCATACTTAATAAATATAAGTAATCTGGAGGAACAGGTAGAGGAAATAATCAACCAAAAAGTTGCCGTGAGGGTAACCTCCGACAACGTTTCTCAAAATTTTGCTTCAGAACTAAGAAAGGCATAGTTAGTTTATGGAAAGAATTCAAAATCATCCAGGATAAGGTAGACAGAAAGGTGACTTCTCCTAACATGGTATTGATCAGTGAGGTAATGACCGACCTTCAATTGGAAGGGAGGGGGGGGGGGGGGAATTCTGGACTATGCAGGCAATTTCCAAAGTATAAGCCAGACGGGGAAGCACATCCTACTCACTTTCTGAAATGGTTTAACCATGCCTTACTGATGAACTGGGAAGATTAAAAAAAGATTGAGTTTGTGGTAGGGTACCTTTTAGGAGAAGTCTCTGAGTGGGATACAGTCAACATCGAGAAACTTTCATCTTAGGCAGATTTCCAGAAGAAGTTTAAGGAGAAGTATTGGTCAACTAGCACCCATGAAAAATTAATATCTGATTTGTGGGACCCGAAGTACTGTAACAGTGCATGGGGCACAATGAGAAAGTATTTCAACTGGCTTTTAAGATGTGCGAAGTACTTAGATAAGCCCATGAAAGAAGAAGGGTTAGTTCGAATTTTAATAAGTCATTTATCCATATACGCCAGGAAAGATATATCGTGTAGTAGGTGGAAAACCGTAGAAGGCCTGTTGTCTTTTGTGGACACACTCGATGCCTTGAAGAAGGACCATAACGAGATCATACACCAAAATGAAAATCAGACTTATAAAAGGAATAGTAATAATAATTTTAGAGAACACAAGGCTAATTTTGCTAGAGTACACCAATAGGAGGTAATAGGAGCAATGGTAATGATAATTACCAAAAGAAGCATCCACCTTTGATTATAGGATCAGTGACGTCGCAAGAAATTGTACCAAGCAGTAGTAGAGTACAAAGTGGTAGTGTAGTACCCTATTTCAGTAACCAATCAGTGAATACCAATAATGAGGAAAAAGTAGTGCGATCTGGATCCAGGGCCAGGGGCCAGGTTGTAGAAATACATTAGAAGGCCTAGTTTCTAATAAATATGTTATTTCACACATAAGATAGCAACCAAAGAATGGTTGCTACTGGAAGAACAGAGCTTAACTACCATTAATCCTCAACCAATAATAGTAGGAAAAGTGGAGGATTTGGAAGTTAACATATTTATAGATCCCAGGAGTGAAGTGTCAATTATTTCTAGTGCTTTCTTTAGCACATTACAAACTAAACATGACTTACTGCTATTACCAGGAACGGGGGTGTACATAATCAGTATTACTGGAACAAAGAGCTAAGTTGGAAAACACAAGACCCAGGTGAAATGCAATATTGGGAATAACCCATTTCATCAGACACTGTTAGTAGTAGAAAATATCGATAGGGATGTGTTGTTTGGCCTAGATTATCTATGACAATTTAATATCATATTGAATTTTGGGGAGAATCTTCTTTATTTTGGTAAAGGTGACTACAAATATTGTGTACCATTTGCAATGGACAGCTATACTGGTAAACAAGCAACTGAGAAGCAATGTTTACAATTAACAGCAGCAGCACAATTTTCGACAGAGGTTGAAAAGGTAAGTTATGTGTCACATCAAGCTGACATACAGAGCACAGTAAATGTATCGCCAATATTAAGCAGTGAACAAAAACTAGATTTATATAAAATTCTAATTGAATATGAAGAAGTATTTTCCGATCATCCCAGTAGTGTTAGCAACTATATCTGTAAATTTAAAATCAAAGACAGTACTCCATTTTTCTGTAAGCCATGTCCAATACCAGTAAGGATGAAAAAAGCAGTTAAGGAAGAAATTGACAGGATGATTGGCAATAACATAATAGAACGTAGCTGTAGCATCATGAATAACCCCTTGGTAGTAGTAAAAAAGGCTACAAGAGGTGTGCGTTTAGTGCTAGATGAGTGTACTTTGAATAAGCATATAGAGGTGGATCGAGACTGACCAATTAACATCAATGAATTATTGTCCAAATTTGAGAAAGCAAAGTATTTTAGCACAATGGACCTGACTGCTGGATATTGGCAAATTAGTTTACATCCTGAAACAAAGAAATACACAGTGTTTCCTTTTGATGGGAAATCATATCATTTTTATGTGTTACCATTCGGATTAAGTATATAAGTATCTGTGTTTATATGTGCACTGGACAAGGCATTAGGAAGAGAATTGTTAAAGGATTTAATAATATTTGTAGATGATACACTCATAATCCCATCTACTTGGGAAAAGCATTGCCTGACCTTGAATAAAACCCTGCAAAGGTTTAAAGAAAAAGGTATTACAGTAAAATTGTCAAAATCACACTTTCCAAGACAAGGGCTTATGTTTTTTAGGGCATACTGTAGGAGTGCAGGGAATTAAACCAGATTCGGAATGTATAAAGTCTATTAAGGAGTGTCCACCCCCTAGAAACATATGACAATTGAAGCGATTTATTGGTATGACTGAATACTATACATGATAAGTACGAAGTCAGGAGCTGAACAACCCAAGACTTTTACGGTTATTAAGGAATGGAATACCGTGGATTTGGGATCAAGAGACCAATGATGTGTTTGAAAATGTAAAAAGAACACTAGTAAAATCACCCATATTACAACATCTGGTTAGGGATCAGCCATTTAAAATTTCAACAGATGCATCCAACTATGGTATAGCAGCAGAACGTTTCAACGAGAGTGAGGTCTGAAAAGTACAAATCACATATCTATAGCTTTTGCTAGCCAGAGTCTTATAAACATGAATTAAACTATGCAGGCACAGAAAAGGAACTATTATCAATAGTATGGAGTATCCAAAATTTCCAAACACTAGCATGGTGGTCAGAAATCCGTGTATATATGGATCACCGAGCTTTATCTGTTTTAACGAGTAGTTGGTTATTACATAGTAGATTAATGAGATGGATGTTGTTCCTACAGGAATATGACATTAAAATACAGTATGTAAAAGGTTCTGAAAATATTGTACCTGACACTTTGTCTAGGTTGCCTGTAGACATGAAAGAGTTAAAATGTACAGAAGGACCTGGCGTAAGTTTTGCAATTAATTTCATGACATTTGAATATCCACACAACAGGGTACAAGAAATGGCTCAAAGAATAACCAACAACATACATCATAATCAATACTTTACAGAAATATTTGCTATGTGTATTAGGAAGTCTTTACCTCCTAATGAAGTAGAGAAATGGAAGGTTACAGAGAATAATTTGTTTTGGAGAGGCAGTATAACATCGCAGCTTTGGTGTTTATGTATCTCAAAATTGATAGAGGACGAGATTGCATGGTATGTCCATACTGGATATGGACACTTCGAAATAAAGAAATTTATCGCTCATATGAATAAATTCTATTATTTTAAGAAATTAGGTCATAAGGTAGCATTTTTAATTAGGACTTGTGAAATTTGTCAGAGGGTAAAAGAGAGTAATATTCATGTTAAATACAAAATGTATCTAATCATTCCTCAGGCATTACATGATCTTACAGCAGCGGATTTCTTTGGACCAATTCCGAAAGGGAAGGGAGGTGTATCATGCATGTTTGTCTTCAGAGTGTTGGTCAAAGTATGTTAAGTTGTATCCTATTAAGAAAGTAAATATACCAACCGTCATTCACTGTATGTAACAATACTTTCTCGAGGTATGCAGACCAAAATGATTTCTTACCGACAACGGCCCACAGTTTGTTCGTAATGAATTTAAAGAATTTTTAGTGTGGAAAGATGTTCGGCAAGTATTAATCTCCAACTATAATCCATCTTCCAATCTGTGTGAAAGGGTTATGAAAGAAATTGGGAAGTTATGCTGCATCTACTGCCATGAAAAACATAGGTTATGGGCAACGAAAGTTAAGGACTTTGAACTTATTTTAAATGAATTACCACATTTATCAACTCAATTAACACCTTTGGAAGTAATAGGCAAATCCTTTGTGGAAGAACCCCTAATTAAATATATTACTTGACTGGAACAACCTACTGTTGATTATGAACTTATTTTCCTACGCTGAATTGCCCCAACTTCTTACACTATCCCCCTACTTCTTACAATATCCTATTATCCACTGCTTACAGTTAACAGAGAAACATACCAATGTGGAATTATGATAACGTCACCCAAAACTGCTCCTGGTATGTGACTGAATCATCCTTGGTTGTTTGAGGATTGTGCCGGCTAACATTTTGAAGAAGTCATCTTCAATGGTTAGAAAGTAGAAAGTTGTGCCTACTAGGAAATTTTATGGCATCGTCCTCAGTTATTTCAGGGGTGCCCCTGGCTGTCTTCATGACTCGTCCTGTGTCATCTCAACTTATTTGACTTACTAAGCAGATAGACTAAATTTGCCTAGCCAGCCAGTCTCTCCCACCATTCACGTATAGTCAGGTCTCATTTTTGCCTAGCCAGCCAGTCTCTCCCGCCATCTATGTATAATTAGATCTTATTTTTGCCTAAGCTATTCTATGAAAGTAACCTCTTCTCCAGTTTCTCTATGCAAACCTGGGTGTAGGGGTCATAAGAAACTGCAAAGGATTATAGATTAACAGAAGATATGATATGTGAATAATTAATTAGTTGTGATAATATGATACATAATTTTATACTTAATACAGAATTTTTTTTATTTTTTTTTTACACTTTATGATGTGTAATGTAGATGGGAGGGGTTGCATAGATTTTGACAGGGGTGGGTAGTGTTGGTACAGGCATAACTAACACTAAACACACACACACCACAACTTTCAAACAAGTATGACTGATTCTTCACCATTTGCCATTCCATAGGCGTTGTTAAGATTTTCTTCAGGGGCCTCAAGGGTGAAGGTGAGAATGTCCATTCTGTAGGAGATGATTTAACACCATACCTCCTCCGGCTTCTCACTCAAGTACCAGCGAGGTAGGGATCCTGGGGAAGCGAGGTGGGAAGGGTTTCCTGTCTTTGGGGCTATCTTCTATCACTTCTTTGATCTTAGCAACCATTTCTACTTTTCCTTTCTTACTTCTCATTTCAGTACCTATCTATCTTTCCCTCTTTCCATATTCAACCACTTCTATCACTGAAGTCCTTCTTAGTTTCAGTGATTTCCAATAACCTACAATTTATTTCATATAAGCAGGCCGAAGAATCAGGATACACAGACACATTTACACATACACACAATGGAACACAAAGATACAAACAATAAAAGGACAGATTTAAATGATGTAAGACAGGCCAAGGGTAGTAGGTGGAAAGCTATGTGTACATTTGAAAGACATGCACACATTGTTGTTTATGGTGATGGTTCTACATCGTATTGTATACATCTACTATGATAAGTCTATACCAGATATAGATAAGAAACAGGCCCAAAAGACATACACACATTGGTGTTTACAGTGACAGTTCTAAATTGCATGTGGTTCTACATTGCATATCTGTATGTAGAGAAATATATTTGGATATGTAAAGACTGTGATTATTTTGTATCATATACATACATAGATATATAAGGAAAGTAAACTACACATCAACTACACCTGAGAATGAAGCATGAGTAAATTAAGGAGAACATAAGCTGGAGAGGAATAGATTGTGATAATTAGTAAGGATGGTCAAGGTGACAGATATTTTGGTGACTTGTAGGATAGGGGGACTCTTATAACCTAAGTAAGCATATTATAGATTCAATAATGTATGTAGGCATGAAGTATATACTGAAAACGTAGAAGTGATAAGTAAAGGAGGACTTTAGGGTATGAAATGAAGTATTAAGGAGCGAGTGTGAAAAGTGAACTAGATTTTCAACTTTACCAGAGGATATTTAATGATAATGCACATAAAGATGTATATTAGGGCAATTAACCACGAGGCCTGCTCAGGAAGGATAAGGGGCTGCACCCAGTATTTATTGAATACAAAAGGCAGATAGGCAGACCAAAGGAAGGCTGACCTATACTGTGTGGACAGGGGCACCAAGAAGGGGGTTGACCTGTACCATAGTAGAATAGGAATTTAAATTGGTGTACCTACCAAGGAGGGGCTCTCAGAGGGTCAACCCATGTGTAAGGCATAGGTATGGACCCTAAAGGTAAAAAGGTCAGTATTGTAACAGAATTCACAAAATTTGATAGATAGGATTCTGGTAAGTTTGGATCCTATAGCCAACTACCATAATTAGGTTTTAGGTGTGGAAAAAAAAAACACCACTTTTATTTTGCCCAAAGTTCCTCCAGGCTACAGACAAATATAGGTAATGATACCAGTATGTACTGAGAAAAAATAGAACACAATTTTAGAATAAAGGATGAAATATTCTAGTGTCCATGATACCTGGAGTTTACGACTGGAGTTAAGGTCAGAGTCCTCATAATTCAAAAGTAAGAGCAATACGGAATGAAAGAAATATGCATATAAATATACGTAGAAAATGAATACTTTTAAAATGTAGATTGTTGTGATGTATGATATTAAGATACATATTGATTATGTACAAATAATCGTGTGTTCAGGCTGAGGGGAGTGATATGTAGCGCTTTGAGAATTTCAGAACAAATTCTAGAAACATTTCTCTTCCCTCTGTCTCAAACATATTTTAAGTATGAGTGTGGAATAGTGGAAAAGTATCTACTGTGCCACTGGTTTCTGTGTGCAGGTGGCAAGTTGCCTATGAGAAGACTCTAAACGCGGTGGTCGATCGACACCGACAAGTATTTGCCGCTCGCACCATATAAGCTGTATGGAAAGTACAAGGAGTAATTACGTATTATTCCTTGGTGGTGGAATAATTGTAATTGTTATAGACAGAGGAAACATGATCTGACTATAGACTCTTACTTAATCCTTGGTGTAGACTTGCTAGAAGCAAGACCTGTCTTTGATATCCTAATTATTCATAACGTTGAACGATGCAGATGGCTTGCAAGAATCTGAATGCTTATGTGAAACTTGTGATGTTGTTCTTTGTGGAAATGAAAATATACTAGAACTGATTTCAAAGTATTATGTGAGTACCAAGTTACTTCAAGAGAGAGAGAGAGAGAGAGAGAGAGAGAGAGACGTTAGACGTTTAAGTTCCTCTAATCAGCATTAGCTCTTCAGAGAAGGAAGTTGTGGAAATTGATGCAGCTGACCACACAGAGAAGAGGGTCTGCTAAACATTTCAAGTAAGTCAACTGACGTGAGAGTGGTGTGAAGATAGGAATCCAGTCTTGCACCGCTTCTCTTGTCGCCAAAACCATTAGAAGTGTTGCCAGTGCAGGATTTTGTGCACAAACTGATCTCTCACTTATGTCCACACTCAAATTATCCAGAATACTCTTCAAACCAATCACAAACAGTTGTGGCCAGAAGATATGGTGCATTTTCACCCAATTCTATGGCCCAACTGATATGGTCACGAGCCCAAGGCAGGTGCTGCAGGCAATGTCATGCTGTTAGTGCAGGCACTCACATTGGTTTTTTGCTACCATAGCCCTTTAACCCCAAATTATGCTGCACTGCCCTAACAGAAATGTTGCACATACACATTTATTTCTGTGGCAATTTCTCTGAACACTGCAGATCTTGGAATACTTAACTCACTAATTATTTCTGAAATGAACTGTCCCATGTGTCTCGCTCCAACTTTTATTCCACTTTCAAGTTCTGGTAATTCCAATCGCACAGCCATAATCATGTCAGAAACCTTTCCACATGAATCAACTGAGTACAAATAAGAGCTTTGCCAATGCACTGCCCTTTTATACCTTGAGCATGTGATACTACAGCCATCTGCATATGTGCATATCTCTATGGTTCAAATGGCTCTCAGCACTATGGGACTCAACTTCTTAAGTCATTAGTCCCCTAGAACTTAGAACTAGTTAAACCTAACTAACATAAGGACATCACACACATCCATGCCCGAGGCAGGATCGAACCTGCGACCGTAGTGGTCTCGCGGTTCCAGACTGCAGCGCCTAGAACTGCACGGCCACTTCGGCCTGCCATATCTCTATCCCATGACTTTTGTCACCTCAGTGTATAACTCATTGCCTACGTGCCAAGTAGGGTCACCACTTCAGTAGACATTTATTTCCACAAAAAGATCTGACTGACAAGCCGGTGCACACCATTTCTCAACAGCCAATAAGGGTGTGGGAGATAAGTCATGTGTTGGCTGCAGGACACTACACGAGCATTGGTCCTAGAAAGAATGGTTTCTCTGTCTCCAACGTCCAAATAGATATGACATAACCTACCTCTCTCTCGCCTAATTGTCCAGACTTTGTACTGACAATGGAGTTACATCCTTCCACGACCACTCTGCCTCGATAATGTTGCATTCCAACTTGGGCATTCCCAATTGCATTCAGATTACCAAAAACAAGTAAATGGATTTTTAATGACTCCTTTAGTTAAGAATGACTCCCTTCAGATGACCATGTCCTCATTTATCCTGGCCAGGACTCACTGGGCCATTGCAGGGGCTCTGCACAAAATGGGCCATCAGGGTAAAGGTTTTGCCCAGCTGTGTGGAACATGCAGCATCAGACAAGCACAGACAACCTCCAGATGCTATGAATGTAGAAGTTTTTGGAAAATTGCAATAACACAGATTAAGGGATATGTCTACCTGGTTAAAGTGAGAATATTCACATACAGTTGGTGTGAGGACGTTCTGCATGCAAGAACAACTCTGACCTGGCCAACTGCACTACCACCAGTAATAGGCACACTGTGTATGTAGCCATGCCCAGAGCTGCCGCTGCGTTAGTTGCTCAATTACATTCTCTTTCATAGTGTAAGTGATGTGAACTATCTTTATAACCTAAACCAATTGTGTGGCAAATAAATATTCCGAATTATATTGCCACAAACCACAAAAGTATGATAGAGAATGTTATATCAACACAAAGTGTGCGGCCTGGTCATCACTTTCAGATATTATTTTGGGATCTGCAATATGGAATGATGTACAATAAAATTCTTTTAAGTGCTTTGTTCCAGTCTGAACATAACTCCAGGCAGTATATTTGGTATATGTATGGTATATTCCCAGTGTATACTACTGACAAAGTCATCTCAGGTTTTCCATCCGGGTAACTACATCGAAATTCCATGATCTTCTGATGAGTATCACTCTCAGCATCTTCTACCAAAGTGTTAAGATTAAGCAGGTGTCCCATACATGGAATTCCCATGTAATCTCAACACTTTACCAGAAGACGATGAGATGGAAGCCTGAGGCAATTTCATTAGTAGTAGTATAAAGATGACTATAGAGGTCATGGGGTAAGGTGGTCTCTTTGTTTTATTTTCTTGGAGAGTGCTGCAGTCTAGTCTTGAACATTTAAAACTACTGAAAGACATTTCTTTCGCTTCATCAGCAAGTTTCATGGAATCATGGAAACTGTTGCGCACACTAATATCCAATGAAATATTTTGCAGTTTCCTTACGTCTGATGTTCTGCAGTTTCCTTATGTCTGATGTAAGGTAGGTAATAAATTCATCTGCATGTACTAAAATAATAAATATTGTGTCATTTGTGACAAAGCTCGTAAAATAATATATTTTAGCCTCCAAAACCATGTGTTTTTTTAAATTCTTAGGTTATGTAATTTCATATTCAGAAAATATTTAGCATAATGGTGTCCATTTGGGCTTAGTGGCCAATCACTTGACAAGGCAAAGTGGCAGGATAATGTACTTACCTTGTTTCCAAGGCAACAGAATTGATATCAAGACAGCAGTACTTCTCAAAATAAGTACACTATGGCATTAGTGTATTAATAACTTGGTGAAAAGCTATGTTCTTTTATATGTGAAGGTGTCATAAAATTATTTAATAAAATCACTACAACAATCATGGGAGTCCCAAATTATGCAACAAGCATTGGATGATATGAGATCAGAAAAGATGGCATTTGTAACAGCAACCAAACTACTCAGTGTTCCAAGAAAGACACTTAAAATACAAGCTCTTAAAAAGAACTTCTTATGTATGTTCAACAAAGAGGAAGAGGGGCCGACCGGTGTGGACATGTGGTTCTAGGCGCTTCAGTCTGGAACCGCGTGACTGCTATTGTCACAGGTTTGAATCCTGCCTTGGGCATGGATGTGTGTGATGTCCTTAGGTTAGTTAGGTTTAATTAGTTCTAAGTTCTAGGTGACTGATGGCCTCAGAAGTTAAGTCGTATAGTGCTCAGAGCCATCTGAACCATTTGTGAGGAAGAGGGAGAACCCCTTAATCATATTTTTGGCACAGAATGAAGATATCTATATCTAAATCTACATAACATTTCACAAGCCACCATAAGGGGCGTGACAATGGGTACCCTGTACCAGTACTAGTCATTTCCCTTCCTGTTCATTCACAAACAGAGCAAAGGAAACCTACTGCCTGGTACGCCTCCATATGAGCTCTAATTTCTCGTATCTTATCTACATGATCCTTACTCACAATGTATGTTGGCAGCAGAAGAATTGTTTGGCAGTCAGCTTCAGATGTGTGTTCTTTAAATTTTCTCAATAGCATTTCCTGAAAGGAACACAGCGTTCCCTCCAGGGATTCCCAATTAAGTTCCTGAATTATCTCCTCTGAATTTCTTCAATGTCTTCCTTCAATCCAACCTGGTATGGATCCCAAACATTCAAGCAACACTCAAGAACAGGTTGCACCAGTATCCTTTATGCGGTCTCCTTTACAGGTGAACCACGTTCACCCTTTCATAAAATTCTCCCAATAAACCAAAGCCGACCATTTGCCTTCTCTACCACATTTTTCACATACCCGTTCCACCTTATATTACTTTGCAACGTTATGCCCAGGCATTTTAATGCCTTGACTGTGTCAAGCAGGACACTAGTAATATTGTGTATGAACATTACAGGTTTGTTCTTCCTACTCATCTGGATTAACTTACACTTTTACACATTTAGGCCTAGCTGCCATTCATCACATCAACTGGAAATTTTGTCGAAATTGTCTTTTATCTTACTACTTTCATTCAACTTCAGCACCTTACCATACACCAAAGCATCATCAGCAAACAACCACAGACTGCTACCCAACCCGTCCACTAAATCATTTACATATATGGAGAACAACAGCGGTCCTGTCACACTGTGTTCTATCACTTATGAAGTCTTTGAGCCACTCAAATATCTGTGAACTTATTTCATATGCTCATACTTTCATTAACAGCCTGCAGTGGGGCACCATGTCAAATGCTTTCCAAAAATCTAACAATATGGAATCTGTCTGTTGCCCTCCATCCATAGTTCTCACTATATTATGTGAGAAATGGATAAGCTGTGTTTCACAAGAGCAATGCTTCCTAAAACCACGCTGATTCATGGACGTAAGCCTCTTAGCCTCAAGAAAGTTTATTATATTCGATCTGAGAATGTGTTCAAGGATGCTGTAGCAAACAGAAGTTAGGAGTATTAGTCTGTAATTTTGTGGATCCATTCTTTTATCTTTCTTATATACTGGAGTCACCTGCTCTTTTTTACAGTCACTTGGGACTTTGTGCTGGGTGAGACATTCATGATAAATGCAAGCTAGGTAAGGGGCATATGCTGTAGAGTACTCTTTGTAAAATAGTACTGGGATTCCATCCAGACAAGGTGATTTATCTGTTTTCAAATCTTTAAGTTGATTTTCTACACCAGATATGCTTAGTTGTGTGTTGTCCAAATGGTTAAATTGTGGTATGTTTCAACGGTTCTCTTGTGTGAATGATTTCTTGAGCGTGAAATTTAACACTTCTGATTTTGTTTTGCTATCTTCAACAGCCAAATCAGACTGGTCAACAAGGGACTGAATGGTAGTCGTAGACCCACTTAGTGATTTTACATATGACCAGAATTTTCTCAGGTTCCCTGTCAAGCCTTTTGCTACGGTGTGACAGTAGTTTTTGTATTCTTCACACATAGATATTTTCACAGACACACCAGTGTCTACTAACCTTCACATGTCATCATTTGTGCATCCCCTTTTGAACCCAGAGTGCAACAGCCTCAGCTTAGTCAGTAATTTGTTAATTTTGTTATTAAACCAAGGTGGGTCATTTCCATCCCTTATCCCCATACTTGGCATGTAACTCTCCAGACCACGATTTACAATCTGATGGTATTATGACATATTAGTAATAGATTTAGGCCATTTGGGATATCAGCTTCCTTAACAGAATAGCCAACCACATTCATTCAACAAAGACAAAAGCAAGTTGTAGAGAAGATTTCAGTGACACAGTTTGGGAAGGCACATCCAAAACCAGATCCCACTTCAGTGGCCAGATCACAGGGCTCTAATGAAGCTAGAACGCAAAGCCTTTTCAGAAAGAAGTGCAGCAAAATGCTTTCACTCCGCTCATAGAAGCTCATTTCTCTTTCGCAAAGAGCTCTGAGTAGATGAAAATGCCATATAAAAACAGAAATGTAAATACAAAAACATTGCCAGGAAGTGAAAATGCCAAACAGTTTTCAGTAAAAAACAAATTTCATGTCCTTTCCATGAGAGAAGAGGTGGATTTAGGCCTAACATCGGTAAGGGAACATGAACTTTTGAACAAACCTTGTCATCAGAATAGTGATACAGGCTGAGGTTCAGCATTAAGGCAAACAGTGATGGTGAGAAAATGAGCATGTCATCCTTTGCATGTAGTAATGGGACGAATGAGAAAGACAATATCAACAAAAACTTACAACAGTGCAAATATGAAAGTAGTGTATCATTTTTAACAGACAGTCGTGGCAAAAACATGATGAGACTTATCAAAGAAAACAAAAAATACGATGCAACAGGTATTGTGAAGCAATGAAAAACATTATTGGTGTCAACTTACATGATAAAATGTTGGAAAAAAAAGACTGTGTCATGTGTAGGGGAAAGTAGAAGAAACATGCCCAATGGGTAAACATGCGCATCGCTGTTTCTCTGATTTGAAAGCTTTGTTGAACTTTGTAACCAGTGCTACACCTAGCAGCAGGTTAGCGAACTACTTTCGTCTGGTCACTGGGCTGCCATTACAGTCTCACGTTCAGTGAGTCTGCAAATGGTGAAACGTGAGGTTGTGATCTAATTAGCAGTCCTCGAGATTTAAGACGGTGAGTCTCTATTTATTATGTGATCTAATTTGCAGTCCTCAAGATTTAAGACGGTGAGTCTCTATTTATTACGTTGACCAAATTTACTCGTGATATAGTTGAAGCCTGTATGTCACGGGTATATTTTGACATGAGTCCTGTTTGGTTGTAATTAGTTTTAAGAAAATTGTGGCCAAAATTTATTTCCAAGACACTATGGGGTAAAGGTGCACACCGACGCACACATTTCCCCCTTATGTAGTTAAATACCAGCAGACTTCCAACAGTTCATTTTTTTTTCTTTTTTTTTTTTCTTTTTTTTTTGTGTGCTCAGATACTGAGAAAGTACATCAGGAAAACAGAGCAGTATAGCTATACTGTAGACACGCTTAAACAAGCAATGCATGCAGTAAAAGAACAGATGGCAGGAAAATCAGAGAAGTTGGTAGGAACTTCAAAATACCACAATCAACAATACAAAAAAACCTCGCAAAGCCCATTAATGAGTTAACACAGCCAAGTTTGAGGCATAAGTCTATTATTCCAGAAAGTGTTGAGCAAGAAATGGTTCATTTTATCATCCTTCTTTGCAACTTGTTCTATGGCTTAATACCTAAAGGCTTGTGGAAATTGGCATATGACTACATTGAGAAGAATGGTATTAAACACAATTTCAACAAAGAGAGTGACTTTGCCGGCAAAGATTCGATGTACAGTTTATTAAGCGCCACCTGACCATTAGATTACAGCAGCTGGAAAATACTAGTGTGAATAGAATCAATGCTTTCAGCAAGGAAGAAGTTACTCGATTTTTTGACAATCTGCTGACTTTAATGGGAAAAACTGAATATTGATCCCACAAGAATGTGCAACCAACATGAAACTGGCATAACCATTGTACAAAAAAAGCGTTCTAAAGTGTTTGCTACCAAAGGTTCAAAGAGGGTAAGCACTGCAACTTCCGCTGAGAGGAGCAGGACCATCACTGGTGTGTTTTGTATGAGTGCTGGAGGTCATTTCATACCTCCTATGATGATTTATCCAAGAAAATGAATGAGTGCAAATCTTCAGAAAAATAGACCAGATGGGGCCATTTACTGTTGTTCCAACAATGGGTGGACCAACACAGTACTATTCATCGAGTGGCTTCTTCATTTTAAAGAACATACATGCCCAATAGCTGATGAACCAGTGCTCCTCATACTGGACAACCACAACAGTCACATTTCCATTGAATCTTACAAGATTTGTAAAGAAAACCACATCCACATGGTCTCTCAGCCACCGCACGCGTACCACCACCTACAACTCTTGGACCTAACCTATTATTTGAGGCCAGGGCCCAGGTTGTAGAAATACATTAGGAGGCCTAGATTGTAATAAGTATGTTAATTTCACCCATAAAATACCAATCAAAGAATGGTTGCTACTGGAAGAACCGAGCTTAACTACCATTAACCCTCAACCAATAATAATGGGAAAAATTGAAGATTTTGAAGTTAACATATTTATAGATCCCGGCAGTGAAGTGTCACTTATTTCTAGCACTTTGTTTAGCATGTTACGAACTAAACATCACTTACCGCTATTACCAGGAACGGGGGTGTACATAGTCGGTATGCAAAGAGCTAAGTTGGAAAACACGAGACCCAGGTGAACTGCAATATTGTGAATATCCCATTTCCTCAGACACTGTTAGTAGTAGAAAATATCAATAGGGATGTGTTGTTTGGCCTAGATTGTCTATCACAATTTAATATCATATTGAATTTTGGGGAGAATCTTCTTTATTTTGGTAAAGGTGACTACAAATATTGTGTACCATTTGCAACGGACAGCTATATTGGTAAACAAACAACTGAGAAGCAATGTTTATGATTAACAGCGACAGCACAATTGTCGACAGAGGTTGAAAAGGTAAGTTACGTGTCACATCAAGCTGACATACAAAGCAAAGTAAATGAATCGCCAGTATTAAGCAGTGAACAAAAACTAGATTTATATAAAATTCTAATGGAATATGAAGAAGTATTATCCGATCATCCCAGTAGTGTTAGCAATTATATATGTAAATTTAAAATCAAAGATAGTACTCCATTTTTCTGTAAGCCATATCCAATACCGGTAATCTGAAAGAAGTAATTAAGGAAGAAATTGGCAAGATGATTGCCAATAACAAATAGAACGTAGCTGTAGCATCATGAATAACCCCTTGGTACTACTAAAATTGGCTACAGGAGGTGTGCATTTGGTGCTAGATGCACGTACTTTGAATAAGCATATAGAGACGGATCGAGACCAACCAATTAACATCAATGAATTATTGTCCAAATTTGATACACCAAAGTATTTTAGCACAATGGATCTGACTACTGGATATTGGCAAATTAGTTTACATCCAGAATCAAAGAAATATACAGCATTTCTGTTGCTCTTTTCATGATACAAACAGGGCACCAGAGAATTACTGAGTATGAAGTTGCTGAACATGTGAAGAATGCTTTTCTTTAAGTTGCTACATTTTCAAATGCCTTATCTGGCTTCCGTGCAGCTTGTGTTCACCCATAGAACCCCGCCAAGTTTTCTGAACTCGATTTTGCCCCAGCTCGAACACTAGACAAGCTAAGAGTTGAAGCAGCCACAGATTGTGACAGTCCTTCAACATCCGCAGCACATAAGACCCCATCGACTGCCACAAGTCCATCTGTGGGGCTATTTGATGACCCTGCTTCCGCAACATCCACAGGAGGTTTTACTGAAAGCCATCAGAAGTTTATGACTTATCTACCAGCTTTTGACATAAAGAAGAAATCTGATGGGCCTAAGCCTACTGAGGTTAAAACAAGAAAGTCCAGAGAAAAGCAGCACTCTGAAATACTAACTAGCACATTAATGAAAATAAAGCTTGAGTTGGACACAGAAAAGAAAAAGGAAAAAGAAGAGGTGAAACAGCAAAAAATTGCCAAATAAAACATAAAATTTGCTAGAAAGCTTAATCTCGGCAATAGGCCTAAGCCTAATACGAAAAAAAGTATGGATAAGGAGAGATTTCAAAACAAGAAAAAGGATAACCAGACTTTTGGCAAGAAACACTTACAAAAGAGGAATCAGACGATTCAGTGTTGACGAAGTTCCACTGTGTAATGACGATGAGTCCGATGATATTGACATGGAGCTGTTTGACCCTGGCGCACTTTATGGAGCCAACGACCAGATTTGCGGGCTTTGTGGAGATCATGGTAAAGACAGGGAACTGTGGTACAGATATATTTTGTGTGGAAGATGGTACCATGCAGCTTGTACCACAAATAATTCTGCTAAAGATTTTACATATGGTACGTGCTGTGAAGGACTTATCTAACTTGTTAAATCTGTAGGCCCCTAACATCAAAGAAAACTCTGCATTTTATTTGAAAACCAATAGTCCTAAACTATGTTAAATTTTGTAAAATTTTATTAAAACTTATGTTTAACCTAGTGTAATATGTGCCTTATCAATGTAATCTTTGGAACAAACCTTGTATTGTTTCTCTTCCTCTCCCAGTAATACTGTGTATCAATTCTTCTAACATGCGCACAATTACCCCACTCAATGCGCACATTTCCCCGACATTCGGGAAACCATGCGCTTAGGTAGTGTCTTGGAATTTTGTTTTTGGTGCGTTTATTTTTAAATATTTTGGGTTATCTTAATTTTTTATAGATACTAGAATAGTTGCTCTAAGTTTTGATGGTAAAATAAATTTTATTTAACGAAGTAAATTTTTTTAAAAAAAAGTTCCACTTAGGTGCACACGTTTCCCCTCCTTCCCCTATAGCGGGTGCAAATGATATTGGAAAAAACGAAGCAAATAACTGCCTAATGGAACTAAAAAAGTTTGTGGAACACAATAAACAATGAAATGCAGTAGTTGTAACTTTACCATACACGTATGATCTAATGTATCATTTGTGTTTCAACAAAGTAATTCGAAAAACTAACATTAAAATAAAAATAATTTGTTCTTTGTTCGGAAAATATAGCTTGCTTGATATAGGCAAATTGGACAGATGTCAGCATACCAAACACGGAAAGCATCTAAATTACAAAGGAAAAAGCTCTGTATGTAAAATGATAAATGAAATCATTGTGAACAGAGAGAGAGAGAGTAACATGAGAGAAAAGGATTCCAAGTTGCGTGAAACATCTCTCTCGTCTGTTCAATATGAGTCTTCCATAAATCAAGCAATACCATCAACCAGTGTGCTAGAAAAAGCCACTCCTATCAAACATCATGCTAATGCAGGCGTGAGCAAAAATCAAACTTTGTCTTTATTCCACCAAAATATATGTAGTCTCAAGAATAAAATAGACCAGTTACTAATAAATTTAAAAGACAAGTGTGTAAGTGAGTCTGATATACTGTGGTTCTCAGAACATCATGTTATGAGTGGCATGTGGATGCTACAAATTGAGAACTTTAGTATAGCTGATCTATTATGAGAAAAGGTGGAGTTGCAATATTTGTAAAAAACAATGTAGCGTACAAATCTCTAGATTTAAGCAAATAGTGTGATGAACACCATTTTGAGGTGTGTGGCATCGAGTTAACAGCAGACAGTGAAGTAGTTATTGTATTGGCTATTTACAGGGCACTTGCTGGAAATCTGAATGTATTTCTGAGACAAATAGAACCACTTCTGTTCCACCTATGTAGGGAAACTATATCAACCATTGTTATGGATGATTTGTATGTGGACTTCTTAACAGAAAATAGAAACAGAACTGACTTTGAACACCTTATGTAGTGTTACAACATAATACCAGTGGTGGACACTCCAGCTAGAGTAACAGCCATTTCTAGCACTTTAATAGATAATGTATTTGTAGATAAGGATATTTACAATAATTTAACTGTGAAAAATATTATAAATGGCCTCTCTGATCCTGAAGGGCAATTCCTCACTCTAAACCACATAAACGTACAAAGGAAAGAAAATTTCATTTTGATAAACTTTAGGATTATAAACAAACACACCACTGAAAACTTTAATCAGCAATTACAGCTAGTGGACTGGTCTCCTGTGAATGCTGCGACTGATGTTAACTCAAAATTTAATATATTTATCAATGAATTTACAAGTCTTTCAGAAAAAACCTTTACAAACAAAGTCAGTGACAGAAAACATGTTAAAATCTGGAAACAAGCCTTGGATTACTAAAGGCATCAAAATTTCTTGTAAAACAAGAAGAGAACTATATACAGCAACCAAGAGATCAAATGATCCCAGTAGGAGTATGTGGTATAAACTCTACAATAAAGTTCTGAATAAGACCATACAAGCAGCAAAGAAAATGTGCTTGAAGACAGAAACTGATTACTTGAGCAATAAAGTAAAAACTATGTGGAGTTTTGTTAAAGAAGGAAACAAGGAAAAATGCGATTTGTAGTGAAAATATCCAAATAAAAAGTGATGGCCATGTTGATAGCAAACCAAAAATAGTTGCAGACACATTAAACAAACATTTTAACAGTAACAGAGAAATAGGTTTACAAGGCACCATGAACCAAGCCATCAATCTTTTGAAAGCCAGAGTACCTAGCTCAGTATAACACACGAAGGCAACAAGTCACTGTTCAAGAAACTGAAAGATTTATTAAATCCCTGAAAAGTAAAAACTCTTCTGGGATTGACAACATCTCTAACAAATTATTATTGATAATTTAGTAGATAAACTTGAGGTAACAGCAAATAAGGCGTTAAGTAAAACAGCGAACTGGTTTAACATTAATGACCTTTCTTTAAATGACACTAAAACAAAATACATTCAGTTCCAAACAACATTTTTGATGCACCACTTAAGCAAGGAGTAGTTCCTGAGGGGTTTAAGTATGCAGTTGTAAAACAGCTGTATCAAATGGAAATAAGACAGATGCTGCTAACTATCAGCCAATACCACTACTGACAAGTTTTTCAAAGGTTTTATAGAAACTAATGCATACCAGGACAGTAAAACATCCCAGGGATCAAAATATCTTCAGTGAGATTCAGTTTGGATATCAGAAAGGTTTGTCAACAGAAGATGCAATATTCGCAATTGCTGGCAAAGTCTTGGAATCTATCAACAAAAAACTGAAGGTGGTTAGGATTTTTGTGACCAAAGAAAAGTATTTAACTGTCAGTCACCAGACTCTTTAACAAAAAGGTGCACATCTTGGGTGTAAGTTGTTCATCAGGGAATTGGCTTGACTCGTACCTGTAAAACAGGAAACAGAAAGTTGTAGTGGATAGTCAAAATGGAGTACCATTATCTTAGAATGGAGTACTATCACATATGGAGTGCCCCAATGCTCAGTTCTGGGCCCCCTACTTTTTATTACCTTTATAAACGATCTGTCTCTGTGTATGGAATATTGTAGATTCATCATTTTTGCTGATGAAACACACTACTTTCTGATAATTTAGTAGATAAACTTGAGGTAACAGTAAATAAGATGTTAAGTGAAACAGCGAACTGGTTTAACATTAACGACCTTTCTTTAAATGACACTAAAACAAACTACATTCAGTTCCAAACAACATTCAAAAATGAAGAAATAGTAGTAAAAATAGGTGAGCGGGTGATAACCAGGGTGGATATCTCAAAATACGTAGGCTTACATGTTGACAGCAAACTGAGCTGGTCAAACCACACAATGGATCTATGCAGAAGATTGAGCTCAGCTACTTACGCATTACGTATTGTTTCTTCTTACTGGAGTATGGAAATCACTGAGGCAGCCTATTATGGTTAATTCATGCCATTATGGCATACAGAATGGTCATTCCATGTCAAATCAGCACACTTTAAATAAATATTTGACCTCACCATCTTAGATTTTGCTGAAAGTTGTTTTGCTGAAACTAAGAAAAATACCAGATTGCAATTTTTTACCTCAAACCATTTCTGAAATATGGTCCTGTAAACTTTTCAAAAACTGGACAAATATGTTTGAATGGACTTTTTTCAAATTGCCCTAGGAGCTGCTCTAATTGAGCTAGAGAGCTTCTAAGTAATAACCTATTTCAAAATACTGATCAAGATTTTGATTTAATTTTTTTACAAAAAGGGCATAATTGAAAATTTTCAAAATATTTCATACTGTTGTAAATTACATGGCAAAATATAAATGTGGGATGATGACGTGTTCATTGTTAAAAAAAATTATTCTGGACTCTTTTTTTCACTAACAGCCATAGTATCACCAAACCGACATTTAACAAACAGGAATTTCATTAAAATATACTGAAAGGTAAGTCAAAATGTACTAGAAATATCAAAATATCACTTTCTTGAAACAAAACTAAACAACATTTTCTACAATTCGTTGCTTATTTTTTTAGTTTCTTACAGTTTAAACTAATAATCTATTAGCTGGCAAAACGAAATGTTGAGTGTGGGACCTATAGCTAAGATTTAAATAAGGTGTGAAAAACTTGTAAGTAGACTATTGATGTAATACATGTAATGCACATTTCATTAGCACAGACTTTAGTCACTGTATGAAGGCTGAGCATGCTTGTGTTCCTGTCTATGAGTGCAGCAAGCTGTGAACAAGCTGAAACAAGCACAGTGCTTGATGTCTGTACAATCATTCAGAGAATGGAGCCATTGTTGAGAGGATATGAGACTTATCTTCTAAGGCTGTGTGTGCCTACTGCATTATTGTGCACTGTGGTTTTAGTGCAAATCAATTGTTACCTCTGTGTTGACGAGTTTGTATCTAGTATATTTAATAGTTCATTTACAAGTAAGTCTATAAATTGAAGGAGAGTTTATAAGTGGTTTTTGTATCAATATGGAACCAAGTAAGAAGTGCAGTGCTGTAAAAGTGCAGTGTTGTAATCCACTGAAAAAGTCAAATCCTTTTATTAGAGACAGAAAAAAACTGAGAAATGTCACAGCATGGATGCTCAAATTATTTCCACAAATACCTAGTGGTGGCAGGATTTGTGATAAATGTAGGACAGATGTAACCACATTGAAAAATACACCAGAGCCAATCAGGGCTAAAAGTGTTCAAGATTCTTTTGGATCAGAGATAATCATCCCAGACCAAGACCCTGACTTCACTGCAACTTCAGTGGTTGTTCAAAGACTTAACACATCACTTCAAGAACTAGATGAGTCCCCAATTGATAAGAAAAAAGTAACATCTAGACATTACTCAAAATCAAAAGTGAAAAAAAGCTCCTCATCAGTGCTGCTGAAACTTCTTCATCAGATACTGATACTGATGAATCCGTTCTCCAAAATCTCAAAACAAACTTTAATAATTCAATAAGTAGAGCAAAAAACTAATGATTCTTACAAGTTTGCCTGAAAAGTGGAGTGTAAGGAAAATAATGAGGGAATTTAATGCTCCTAATTACATTATTCGGCAGTCCAAAAAAATTTTGAAAGAGAAAGTATTCATGGAAGGTCCAAACCCAAAACCAGGGAAGTATTTACGAACAGAAACTGTCAAAACATTCGTTTTATGAAAATATTGAAATTAGCTAGGCAAGCCAGCTATTAAAGATTGTGTGACAATTACACAAACAAGTGGATGTAAAACAAAAATATAATAAAAAAAACTTACTTTGTGTAACCTTAAAGAAGCTTACCAACATTTTAAAGACAAGTTTCCTAACATAAAAATAAGTTTCTCTAAATTTGATAAGTTGAGACTGAAACATTGTGTATTTGCTGGCTGGAGTGGCACACACACTGTCTGTGTGTGCACAACTCACCAAAACATAAAATTAGTGATACAAACTAAGTACAGTAACAACCAGCAGCTTAAACAATTATAAGCAATGCATTGCAAAAATGGTTTGCAACCCATCATCAGTTGATTATAAGATAGGAAACTGTGAATATTGCCCTGGAGAAACTTTCATATGTAAAATTTTACAAGACTCTTTTGACGAAAACTTAATTGAAAGAGTTCAGTTCCAATAGTGGATGTCAGTTGACCACTGTAAGCTGGAAATTGTTCAGAAAACTTCTGAAGAATTCATAGATTTATTTTGTAGTAAGTTGTTGATTCTGATTCAGCATGACTTCATTGCCAAGCAACAACGAACATTCCTTAACTCCACAAGAGAAAACCTTACGGAATCTGAATTTGTTGTCATATGTGATTTTTAGGAAAATTATAGTATAGTTCTGCAGGATGAAGCTCAGAGTTACCACTGGACAAGACAACAGATTACTATCCATCCTTTTGTTATATATTACAAACAAGAAGGCAAAATTGAGCATAAGAGCTCTGTCATTGTTTCCAATTGCCTGGAACACAATACAGTTGCGGTTTACACTTTTCAGAGGAAACTTATCTTATGTAACAAATGAATTTCAAAAGCTTCCAAACAAGATATACTATTATTCTGACGGCTCTGCTTCTCAGTAGAATAATAAGAAAAACTTCCTGAACCTTTGCCTTCATGAGGAAGACCTCAACATAAAAGCTGAGTGGCACTTTTCAGCCACAGGACATGGGAAAGGGCCTTGTGATGGAATAGGGGGTTCAGTTAACAGACTGGCAGCTTGTGCAAGTTTGCAAAGGCCATACCAAAATCGGATCCAAACCGCATGAGATCTATTTGAATGGGCAGTAGATAATATCACAAATGTTGATTTTGTGCATTCCACTCAAGAAGACTATGCTGCTTCAGAAATATTATTAAAAAGCCAGTTTGAAGAGGCATTGACAATGAAAGGAACACAGCAATTTTACACTTTCATTCCCAACAGTACATCAAAATTAATAGTCAAATACTTTTCAGGTGATATGTAGAGTTGGGACAGGAAAGTAACTACATCACCGGAGAAACTGAAGTTACAAGATGTATCAGGCAATGTCACCACTGTATATGGCAGAAACTGGTTCAAAATATGGTTCAAATGGCTCTGAGCACTATGGAACTTAACTGCTGTGGTCAGAACTTAGAACTACTTAAACCTAACTAACCTAAGGACATCACACACATCCATGCCCGAGGCAGAATTCGAACCTGCGACACTAGTGGTCATGCGGTTACAGATTGTAGTGCCTAGAACTGCTCGGCCTCTTCAGCCAGTCAGAAACTGGTGGCTTGGGTACATTTTAGAAAGAAACAAAGAACTTGATGAAGTGAAAATAACTTTTCTTCATCCATGTGGACCAGCTAAGTCATTCTCCTATCCTGCACATTCAGATGTCCTGTAGGCACCAGTTGTGGATGTTCTTACAAAAGTAAATCCATTTACTCTGACAGTGAGAACATACAATATTAATGAAAGTGATGTAAGCCAAACCCGGTTGGCTTTATTAAAACATAATCTGTGAATCTCCAAGACAATTTATTGGGAAACTGCTTTCAACTCAGATCTTAATTTTGTCTCAGGTTAGTGTTAGTGTATATTTTATAGAAAGTTGATTCAAAATTACTATTAGTACCTTTTGTGTTAAATTTAGCTATGTATAGATACCTGTTACTCAAAAACAAGCATAAGGTATTCATTTTTTTTAATGGTTTCATTCCAAACATCATGGACCAAAACTATTACGTAAATACTTGTACTTTTTCATATTGTATTTCAGTTTGTACTTAAATACTGAAACATGTTTGTTTTATCAGTTAATATACAGTTAGTTAAGTTGTATGAAATTAAAATAAGCAATCAGTTATAAAATATGCTGTTTAGATTTGTTTTAATAAGGCAATGTTTTGATATTTCTAATACATTTTTTACTTACCTTTCAGTATATTTTAATGAAATTCCCATTTGTTAAAGGCCATCTTGGTCAAACAATGGCTGTTAGTGAAAAAAAAAAAGAGTCCGGAATAATTTTTTTTAACAATGAACCTATCATCATCGCACGTTTATATTTTGCCACGTGATTTACAACAGTATGAAGTAGTTATGAAAATATTTTGAAAATTTTCAATTATGTACTTTTTGTAAAAAAAATTAAATCAAAATATTAATTAGTATTTTGAAAAAGATTATCAATTACAAGCTATGTTTTGTTGTATATCCCTGGAAAGAGTATGCAAAATGCTGAAGAAATGGCACCTTTCCCAGATCTATAGCTCAATTAGAGCAGCTCCAAGGGCAATTTAAATAAAGTCCATCCACACATTTTTGGCTGGTTTTTGAAAAGATTACATAGCCATATTTCAGGAATGGTTTCAGATAAAAAAATATAAATTTGGAATTTTTCTTAGTCTCAGCACTACTATACTAAATTTTAGCAAAATCTAAAAAGGTGAGGTAAAACAGGTGTGTTGATTTGACATGGAATGACCCAGAATTATATTTTGGGGTAATCAGATACTCGCTAAAAAAGTGCTGTGAGCATAAAAAAGAGCCATAAGGATCATGTGTCGAGTCCATCCTAGAGTCAGATACAGGAATCTTTCTAAGAAACTTGGAATCCTTACATCCACTGCAGTATATATATATATATATATATATATATATATATATATATATATATATATATATATATATATATATATATATATATTTTCATGTGCTTCATAAGAAATAAAAGTCCATTTTTAAACTGAATGGTGAGTATCATAGTCATGATGTGAGAAGGAAATATGATATCCACCATCAGCCGATAAATATAAGTATGGTACAGAAAGAAGTCCATTTCACTGGCTGTAAGATTTTTAATGCACTTCCTTCAAGAATTAAGTGTTTGGTAGAAGATGAATTCTTAACTATAAGGCAGTTCCTATTACAAGGATCATTATATGTGATAGGACAGTTCCTGAACTAGTGTTTAGCATTCTTGTATTGTGAAATGTAAATATATACCCAAATCTACATTTGAAATCCTGATTATTCTTTATTGTAAACACATATTTTGCAATATTTATTTTCTGTAACACTATTATTTTGTAATATTTATTTACCTCTCAAAATTGGTTTTCTGTTAAGTTACTGTTTACTGTAATATGAACTCGTTTTGTTTCGTTTTTATGAGCTACCATACAGTTCTGACACGTTCCATATCCTGTGATATTGTCACAACAAGGATCACAGGAACAATAAGTAAATAAATGAAATAAATTGAATCTACAATGCTAAAGAATCTGGTCTAATAACAATTCTACCACGAAAGTTAAATGTTTTTAGAATAAGGGCAGATGATGAGAATAGAGTTGTGCATAAAGGAAAAGTAAGTAGCAATGATAATAATGTAGGTGCATTCATCACTGATATAACGGAGATAGTTGTGCAGACATTATATTTTTGCCAAAATTGAAATAAGGCCAACAATAACAAAGAAAGAAAGGGCAAGGCAAGTATTGTTCAACAAATTTGAGTACTTTTTAACCTACAAATCAGTATCATTTTCATTTCAAAATCTTTTTATATTCATTGTGACCCAAAATCTTTATCTGAGTCTTATTTCTCCTTTTCTCTCTCTCTGGTCACTTTGCCCTACCAACTGGGTAAAGTAGCAATTTTCCAGACTTTCAATCTCAGTTTTCTGCTACAAAGAGAAAATTTGAATAATAACACAATTTCTCATAGTTACAAAATCTATGCAGTTTACACTGGTATATTTCATATGCTTATATGTGACATGAGGGGAAAGAAAAATATTTCCCTTAGGGTGGCCACTTTACACAGCTTTCCTGTATGTCTTGTCTCCCAGGCATCAACCAGTCTGTAGTAGGATTTGGTAAACTCTCCATATGTAAATAACACATTTTGATAACAACTGAAATAACAACTGAAATGTGTATAACAGAAAATTCTTCTCTCTCAGCAAAGCTGTGTTTCAAAACCACATTTAGAAGTGGTACATTTTATAATACATCAGATGCAGTCAAATGGAAATGAAACAGATGGAAAAAAGTGAATTGTTTACTATTTCAAATGTAATTGCCATAGTTGTTAATACATATATCCCACTATGAGACAAGAGAGTCATTACTATCATGGAAAAATATTTGTAGCTGCCTATGGAAACATGATTGTACCAAGGCATACACCTCTTTGTCCAAAGTAGATCAGTGTGCATGAACGTCTTTCTTCAGGGCTCCAAAAATATGGAAATTGCATGGGGAGAGATTATAAGTGTATGGATAATGTGTAAAGCCTTGCAGAGAGACTTCTGCAGTGTAGTCGAAACAAACTTGGTAACATGTGGGTGGGCATTATCCTGCAACAGAATGATATCATCTGTCAACATTCCTGTGCATTTGGACTTGATGGTGCATTTTAAATTTTGCAAAGTGTCCACTTGCCACTGTGTGTTAATTGTGGTGCCATGTTACAGAAAGCAAACAAACAGCAGCCTCTTGCAGTCAGAGAAAAGAGTCATGATGACTTTACCAGAGGTGGTGAACCTATTATTTTGACTAAGCTGCAGAAATTTCTCTGGGAAGCACTTACACATCCTCCATATTTGTGGAGACCAGAAGAATGAAATTCATGGCCATCAATTTGCTTCAGATGAAAAGGTGCACGCCTCAGTACAATCATGTTTCCGTAGGTAACTGCAAACAGTCTTCAACAAAGGCATCATGTCTCAAAGTGGGACAAATGTGTTAATAATTTTGGTTATTACTTTTGAAATAATGAACTATTTATGTAGTTTTTTGTCTGTCTTGTTTTCATTAGATTGACACTTATAGATTTATCTCATTTACACATTTGTAGAGAATTACCCACTGTAAGCAAGGGATAAGCACGTCAGGAAGTTATTCAGGTTTGCCAAAACTGCTTCATGCACAGGAAGATGGCTGCGGAAGGAAGGAAAACTGTAAGCAAGGGATAAGCATGTCAGGAAGTTATTCAGGTTTGCCAAAACTGCTTCATGCACAGGAAGATGCCTGCGGAAGGAAGGAAAAAGAATATGTTAGGATGGATTACTGTAGACCTTACAGGCAAATCACATTTTACCCAAGGCAGTAGGGACAAGAAGTGACCCTTTGGCCCCAGCTCAAGGAATGTCATCTAGTGAAGGCATTGATTTGATGCAAAGCTGATGGATCATGGCATCATAGACGATATAACCTGTAACTGCTAGAAGGTAGGTAGCCAACTTTTAGCTTCCTAGGTCCATGTTGCAACCAGAGGTGAAAAATAAATCCAA
This sequence comes from Schistocerca serialis cubense, assembly GCF_023864345.2. Lineage (NCBI taxonomy): Eukaryota > Metazoa > Arthropoda > Insecta > Orthoptera > Acrididae > Schistocerca > Schistocerca serialis. The sequence continues at coordinate 533,465,145 of NC_064640.1, forward strand.
GGTGCAATGTCTCAAAAGGCTAATGACCCCTCTCTGAAACCAAGCATGGGATTTAAAGAAGAAATGGACTGGGTGATGAGGAAGTGGGCATCTGTCTTCATACCTCACACTCTGTATTGCTGTGTGATTTGCCTAAACCATACACTGAATATGTATAGAATTTATTGTTATTGATTCTAAGCCTTCCTTCATGTCAACATACAGTATCATCATAAAAAAGGTGGCAAAAAATGAGATTTGCACAAATAAACTGGAATTTTAAAAAAATATGTGGGAACCTTAGGTGAATTTCAATACCTTTAGTTCACTGCAGTTGGACTTGTATTTTTATGTGAAGGTATTCTTGTGAATCAGTCTACATGTTTTTGACTATGGTTAATAATCATATGAGACAGCGAAGGGTTCTATCATCATTTTGTACTTCCATTCTACATCTTGAGACTAAATGTAGAATGACTTCTGTAACTGATGTACTGATTTAATCTATGTATTGAAAAAGTTTGTGTCTACATCTTGGTGAAGTGTAGTCATATTTTTTGATATGTTTACTTGGGTGCAAGTACCGTTACAAGTTGTTGCAGAGGAAATGTTCAGATTTATCTCTATTACTGGGAAATGTTACCAAACACAAATAAAAATACAAAATGGAATATGTCACAAGTAACCAGGTATTCAGCCTAGTGAGTCTTCTAAAAGACATGATATTTCAGCAAGCTGACTTCTTGCCATCTTCATGCATTTCTGTTTACTGAGTGATATCTGCTGGGTGCTGCCTTTATATCCTCTCTCCCCACATCCTCCTACTGCCTGCATCCAGCACCTCTCAGCACTGACCTAATGCAGTGTTGGGGAAGCATGGCATCAGGTGTCGACCCAGGGCCTTCAGTAGTGCCGCAGCTGGTGCTGAATGCAGATCTCTGCTGGTGTCGTAACAATGCTTCTGCATCCTCTTCAGGTGCCATGACAGGAGTAGACTGCCGCTGTGCTCTGGTCATGCCCAAGGCTGGGTCCCAGTCATTGCTTAATTGAAAGTCACTGTCCTTATTTATTAGTCCATCATGCAGTCAGTTCTCTACAGCTCCTTTGATAATTCAGTCCAGAAGGTGTTGGATTGTGCAACAACTTTGAGTTGTCATAAAGCATGGCATGTCTATGTGAAAAGCAGTGCTCTGTTACAGTAGACTTTGTTGGTTGAATGTTGTCTGTGTGGAATTTATGCTCAGTGCATCTGTCCTGTACTGTCCAGATAGTCTGGCCTACATATATTTTCTGGAGTTCTAGGTCATTCTTGACACATCTTAATAAGGTTTCCATCTTGGCTGGTGGGTGAAACATGCACTTTATGTTGTGTTTTCAGAGTATTCTTCCAATTTTTGCAATTGTGTTTGTGATGTATGGAATACTGTCATGGGCTGAGATTTTGTGTGCTCTGTGCCCTAGTGTGCTTAGGTCACCTTCTCATTGTGAAGTTGCATGACAGCTGGCAGCATGCAAGTACAAATCTGTATGTTTCAGTTTACGGTAGATGTTGTGTTCTAGCATGCTACATCGTCTTCATTTCATGAGTGCATCTTGAAATAGGAGTTGATGATTTCATCTATCTCCATCATGAGTTTGATCTTCTGGTGCTGCAGAAGATCCTGTAGGTGACATCTTCCATGTTCCCATGTCACCAGATTACAAATATGTTATCTATATACCAAAAAAAGCATGAAGACTTGTAGATTGCTGTATTGTAGCCAAGAGATTCCATGGCACTATACTAAACTGAGATGCTGTAGGCTCTACAATTCACCCCATTATGAATTTCTTTTACTTTTTGAATGTTACACTTCCGGTGTTAGTCCTGTGTTGCTGTTTATTGTAAAACAAAACATTTTGAAGAAATAGCCATTCATCAATTTAATCTGTCATCAGAGGTTATGGATTTGTTAATCTAAATGTGTGAGTCATCTTCTAGCATATAGGCAATTTATGTAAAGGTATTTAAGAGCAACTACTTCAGAAACCGGTCATCTCTCTGCAGTCATTTAAACTTGGAAAGCACCTATTGGTAAAATAGACAAAAATTCAGTGAGTTTTCCTCACCATGAAGATAAAATTGACTTGGAAATCAGCGTGAAGTAACCAATGTCCCACTCTGATTTCAAAGTTGTTGGACATTATGAGGAGACTCATTGATGCTGTCCCATTAAGATAATGAGATAGAGAGAGCTTAACAAGACAGAATCCAACAGCCACCATAGGGAGTCAAATGAAAAGGTTTAGAACTTAATGAAAGAAACAAATGAACAGCTCAGTGTCATACAGAAAGGGCTGATATATCTTACTGACAGATTACTTTACATTTGAAAAGTGACGAATTATGTATAATCTAGCTCTCAGATTCCCTTACAGCATTCTCCAACACACATTTCACTTGTAGTTGCCAGCTTTTGTAAAAAATATCGTTTAGTGCTTCCACAAGTGCTTCCTTTAAAAAATTACTTATAACTGATAATGAAGTCCAGGTGCACATAATAAAAATGAGTTATGTCAATATGATATTTAGTCTCTTCGACCTTGTAACACTTTACACCAGGTGTTAGTCATTTCACTAAGTGTTTTGTTCTGTTATTGAACACCAAGTCACGTGTTGCTAAGTATCAATTGTTATGCTCTAGGTTAATGACTGACACTGATAATCAAAATAAAAATCCTCTATGTACTATCGGTGATAACTATATTTGCTTAATAATATAACAGTTGACAGTACATATGCCATAATTACTACCATGTCTGTAAATATGTAATAAGCCAAAATTGGTAAACTGCAAAGCCAAGTAAAGCACAATAGCACTCAATCTAGTCTGATACTGACCATAACTTGAATATGACCACTTTAATTACTACATAAATAAGTAAACTTATATTGACAAATAAACTAATTTGCAAATTGACCAATTAAAAATGTGATTACCTTTTTAATACTGCAGTTCAAATCCAATAAGGGAGCTTAGGTGATGGTGAATCTGCAAAACATTCCATATTTGGTGAACTCGCTGGATCAAGGTTTCACTGAAATGGTGTAGTAATTAAAAACTTTAAAATGCAACTGATTCATATTCTTGTTAACATAAAAATTCTCTTTAGATCTTTAATGAACAACACTTGACGATTAACATTTTGAAGAAAACTAACATTAAAATAAATACTTGTCAAGCTAGTTTCCAAAACAAGTTCCTAATCAAATTACCTGTACTATAAACAACAGTGGCTGTAAAATTATATTTCCATAATTAATTATCTCTAAAACAGTACATAATTTGTCCAAGAGAATCATCAGCATCTGATCTGATTCAAGCACTATTATTGTTTTCTGTTGTGACCTGTGTAAAAAGTCATCTTGTGGTCAATAAGATCACAGTGGCACTATTCCTGCAAACTTGGAAATTTTGAAACTGAAACTCAATTTCAGTTTAGAAGTATTAATATGCAGGCATGGTCATGTACTTGGTACAGTATACAGAATTACTGTGCAAATTGTTGTGGAGTTAGCATTGTAAAACACTGGGTAAAACTTAATCTACCAGTGAATAAATGGATATCTGCCACAAATATTATGTCAGCATAAGATATTAAACCTCTTTCTGTGCAATATTTCAGAGGATGTAAGGAAACACACAGTGCATTTTGAACTTGGAGGATACCAACATGACCAAAACTAAGTAAGTGAACTTTTCTGAATCACTTAGCTTTTCTTGTAGATACAGAATTTTTTGTGCAACCATCACGTCAGATGAAAGCACTTAAAGATTGTGGCTGACAAAGCTGAATGACATTTCAACCTGGTAAACACTTAAGAACTCAAAACATTTTCTGGATTTTATTTACTGGCAAATCACTAGTTCAGAGTTGGGTCACAGAACATTACCTCCATAAATTTCTAAATTGGGTGCAATAGCTATGAAAATCAAAATTATAGTAACTACCTCAGTTTTACCAAGTGAACTGTGTGAGTGGAGCTGAAAATATTGACACCAAGAGATATCTATTGCTACAGGCTGAATGATTATGATACTGATGTGGAAGCTGCAAAGCATCAAATGAATGTGAACGGCATTGCCTCCTATGAGGGTATATGATTACTTATAACATTACACAACCATGGATGTGCAGGAGAAAGTATTGCAGCATGAGAAATCTTCAATAAGACTGAAGACTGGAATTAATACTACCACTACAAATAGAAAACTGCTTGCCTTTAAGAGGGCCATAAAATATTTCAGTTTCAATATGTATTCTGCCAATCAATCACAATCTGAAATCTCCTGGCAACTTAAAACTGTGTGCTGGACTAGGACCTGAAAGCAGAACCCTGCCTGTTGCAGGAAATTCTCTTATTGGCTAAGTTAGCTAGGCACAGTCCATGAACCTCTCCCTCTGGTCTAGCTAACCAACAGTCTCCAAATTGTCTACACAGCTGCCCACCTTCAGCTAAGGCTGCTTCTTTCTTTTCTGACAGTTTTTTGTGTATTTCCTATGGCATCAAACAAGTTACAACTCGTATTGTGACTAGAATTATATTTCACCTCATTTTGAGTTACACTGCTGGTAAATTACTTGGATAATTCAATGTAACAAAATGGAATTCAGTGTACTTCACAAATTGCTGATTGTGTTCACATGCAAATTATGTTTATGATACATTAACTGAATGGTCTGAAAGAGGCTGGAAGGGCTAAGGACATACAAAAATGAAAATGACTTGAAAAATCTCACAATAAAATTCAAACAGAATATTATTGCGATGTATATCAAACATATTAAAAACTGAAATATGTGGTATTAGCATTCCACAATAATCTCTATTATATATTTTGCTGTGAACCAGCTTTTGCCTTTCTAGGCCAACAGATGATGTTCAAAATGGAATATACAATAAATATATTTGCAGAGAATTAGTGCTGTGTATTTCAGTTTTTAGTATATCTGTGTTTCTCTAAGTAACAACAAAATATTCAATTAGTGTACATCAAACAATGTTGGCTGACCAGAATATTACAGAACTAAAACAGATTTTTGTCTAGGCAAGGAATTACGAGAATTACTGATGTATCTTTATTGTTTTAATTAATTCATAGCAATTAATCATTGCCTTTTATGTAAAGTCAGTTATCATAATTGAAGTAGCCTGACCTCATGCTTTAACTGAAATATATCAGTTGTTCCAAAAGGCTTTTCCAAAAAGTGTCAAAATAAAGATATGCCAAGCTCACAATCAGGCTTTGCAGGATTACTTCAGAGGAGGCACGCTTAATGAAACCTTTTATTCTGAAACTTCCTAGCAGATTAAAACTGTGTGCCGGACTGAGACTCGAATTCGGGACCTTTGCCTTTCGCGGCAATTGCTCTACCAACTGAGCTACCCAAGCACGACTTACGCCCCATCCTCACAGCTTTACTTCTGCCAGTACCTTGTCTCCTACTTTCCAAACCTTACAGAAGCTCTCCTGTGCACCTTGCAGAACCAGCATTCCTGAAAGAAAGGCTATTGCGGGGACATGGCTTAGCCACAGCCTAGGGGATGTTTCCAGAATGAGATTTTCACTCTGCAGCAGAGTGTGCGCTGATAGGAAACTTCCTGGCATTCCTTTTATTCAGCTTCAAACAAAAGGTGATTCTGAGTGTTCTGGAATGCAAGAGAGTATAACTGTGAATATAATATAAGGAATGTGAACTGTCATGACAAATACAAGACCCACAATGTGTTCACTCAAGAACTCAATTTATAATAATTCTACCTGATGAGTTAATTCAAGCCGATTAGATGGAAATGTGTCACAGGAACGAAATTTTCTCCCTTTACTTTCCATTTTATACACAAATCACATCTCATATATCATTAATTATGATAGTACTGCTACTTATGCAGATGACAAAACCTTACTGTTCATGGCCAAATACACAGAAGATCTCAAAGTAAAATCCAACATAGACATAAATAATGCTATTCAAACATTTAATGAATTAAATTTGTGTAACAACATTGCTGAACCCTTTAATTTTAAAACAGAAAACTTTCACGGTGAAGATATCAACATTTGCGTAGATGAGTGCATAGCAAAAAACTGCAAACACACTAAATTTCTTGCAGTAGTAATCAATGAAAATGTAAATTGAGATAAACACATGGAATATATGAGTAGGGAACATAACTCAAACCTATATACGCTGCACAAACTCATCTACTATCTAATTCATTTGTCACTAGGTTATTGCATAAGTGTATGGTGAAACTCCTCCTAAATAAACATTAACATTCAAATTACAAACAAGAGCAATAACTGATGATAGGTAACCTGAAGTGAAGAGAATCATGTAGGTCACTATTTAAAGCATTTGGAAAAATATTTCTATTGTAGAATGTTTTTGCAGAAAGCTGACAAGAAACTTTACAGATACTAAAACTAAGTTAGATAGAATGATTATCAATTTAAAGAGTGTGAAATGTGCACTTTAAATTAATCTTGAAGAACAACATCACGAAATAAAATTACTGAAGGAAATCTCAATAAATGTTTTACAGTGAGTGGGAAGTAAGAAAGAAATAGGTTATTGATTACCGACACCAGGGTATTTTTAGATGGATCACAGCCTATTTTCAGACAGCAATACAAGTGGAAAGCAACCTTGTCCTTTTCAAAGACCACATCCTGATATCTACAGTGAGCAATAGAGATAAATCTTATAAACCTGAATAAGATTGGTTAGATATAATTTATAACCACATTAGTCCCGGTTGTGGATGTAGTAAGTGAACCATTCACACAAAAAAGAAAATGTACAGCAGGAAATGAAAATTTAAATAAGAATGAAGATCCAGTGAATGTGTAAGTGCAAAGGAATAATGGATGCAATATGAAGGCTAGGGTGTAGTTAACTGTGTCGTCACCCTGACTTTATGTGATTTTCTAAATATCCAGATACTGGAGCACAGTAAGCAAGAGTGGGTGGAGTTAACACTTTGGAGCTGATACCCTCAAAAAACGATAGCCCACCCAAAAGCCAGATACCCATGATTTTATATGTGCATGTTCTCAATGTTTAAATTTCAATTCTTTCCATGTTCTTTTGGTTCCTGTTTTGTGAGTGTAATTTGGATATTGATGACTACATGGTGTGAGCATGCAGGAAAGGTGTGATATTTCTTTCTTTTCATGGGTACTAACAGCAGAAAGCTTATGTAAAATCAGGTCAGCTCTATCAAGATAGTGAAATGTGGTTTGATAGAAGATGAAATCGTATGTGAGCTATCTCATGGTTTTCAAAGAAAGTGATACTGATTTTTTAGAAAGAACATGCCTGAAAATAATGCAGCATACATCAACTGTCTGTGGAGATCTTGCAGAAAGCAGATATCTTGAACCACTACTAAATACATCTGGGCACTCCAGACTATCAACCAAAAACTGTCTCCTTTTAAAGATTGAGACAGAAATAGGAAAGAGGCAGAAACAGAAACAATGTGTAGTGTGCTCTCTGAGAGACAAGAAACTAGCCAGAAAAGGTGGTGCAGAGACACAATCTACCTGTTTACTGAATGTACGGTAGGGAGGCTTGGAACACTTTTCAGACTTTTGCCTATATCCACTCTTGTAATAAAATTGTAACAAATTCTCTTATTCCAGTTTGAAACAATAGCATTTACTTTATGTGTGCTGCAGTCTTTTTCTGAAATTACAAAAATTGTTGAGAAAAAGTAAGGTTTTTATAAACGTGAAAAACAATTCAAAGGTGCAAATATTGGATTCAAATAAAATGGGTTACAGTAGAGAAAATCTTGTCAATAATATATCAAAAACATATGTTACATTACCATTCTATTATGCACCAATAATCAGCAAGTTAAGAATGACAGTTAAAAACATTTTTAAATATAAGCTATTTCCATTTTCACATAAACTCAGCCCATTGGAAAATATCATGTGTTTCACTAGAGAAGACCTTCTTCTATTTCAGGATACAAGATTGTGTACAACTTATGAAGTATAGCTTAACTGTCCACATGTTATGTAACTAGTTTTAAAAAATATACAGAATTTTACTTATCATAACTCTCTGTGAGTGAAGAACTAACAATGTCCTCAAAATAGCTTTAAAATGTTCTACAGAACTTAAATATGAAGAACTCATAGTATTTACAAGTGGTGCACAAAACAAAACATCATGTCTCAGAACAACAAAAACAGTAAAAAAATGCTGGAAATTGTTTATGTTGATTTCTAATGTACTATCCTTAAAGTGATTCTAAAATCAGTCGCTATATTGTAACATTGGCCAGAAAACACGATGTGTTCCCAGGTACACTATTCTCAATGTACAAACTCTCCCACAGCACTTTGAAAATGATCATGTTTTAAAAAAGTATTATACAAAACATAAAATTGTGTCCCAAAAGATGCAAAAAGAGGTTACTGTCATAGAATCAACTTTGTACTCCATCATTAACTTAAGTTCTGTAAAGTAAATGAGTTGATTTCTGGGAATGTAAGGGCAGGTACTTTCGACAAATTTATCTAGTTTAATAAAATAAATTTATCAGTAGATTCCTTTATGAATACTTACATTAATACAAAAACAATGTATTTAAATTAAAAAGTGTAGCTTTTCAATTATGTTTTTAATACGATATTAGAAACCTTCCCAGAACTGTGCAAGTTTGAAATATGATGAAATCAACTATGACTTTTGGTACTGGTTCATTTGCTATGGCTCAGGACCTGTAGTGTTATGAACTTGTACCACTATCATATCCAGGGACTGATAGAGGATAAAAATGTCAGAGTATGAAAGAAGGAACAGTCATGAAATGGAGCATATGTAATTTGGTGATAACATCCTTACCACACCCAAATAAGTCTGAAAATAAATTAGTGGATGCATAAAGTTAAAAGTAGTACATTGATGCTACTAGAATTTGAGGAATCAATGAGGAGAACCAATAACAGTAGTAAAAATGTTTCTACAACAGCAGTCCAGGTTAAAACCCAGGCCTGCTGTTGCTTGTCATGGCAACAAATGGAATGAAATTATTACTAGTTTGGCTTTAACAGCATTGGAGATTAACACCAGTTGGCCACAGAGGCACTGTGAGGTACAGTGTTCATCATTTCAGAACGGCATTAGAAAAAAGCAGTCATCTACAATGTTATGTTGTGGTTTGATGTACTAAATTACTCAAGCACATCATGATATGGACAGCAAACTTCAAAGCTTCCACTTTCAGACACTAGGGCACTTTGTGTAGCATTACTGTACCACAGAAGGTGAGCATTTACACTCACAACTTACCAGAAAACAGCACTGAGAAGAGGTGCAGTGTGCTAACTTTATTCAAACATCCACAGTCTAATAAGAAAACTAAGAACACAATTTTCATTCATACATCATATATTCACAGTATTTGCTACTATAACAATGATGGCAAGAGTGTAGTGTTCACCACTATAAGCTAATAATTACTTGATACTTGACATCTTTCACTTGCCGCCATGGTGCTGCCACATCAGCTGCTGGCTACTGCTCAGTTATAGGTAATGCACAAACACATCAAGTCACTTCACAAATGCTGTTAATATGTAACACAGAGCAATGTTGGAAGAGGCCACCACTAGTTATGTTGGAAATGTGAGATTATCTGTCAACAGCAGGGGACCAAAGACTGAACTGTGGCAGGAGGTGCATTATGAGGCCCTGAATTTAAATTTGTGTCATAACCTAACCACAATCTCATGATGTGTAATGTATCCAAGAAAGTGGTAGCCAGCAGTCTCTAGTAGAACTAAAATCATTATTACTTTGTTCATATCTATTGAAGCTAACCCGCATGAGCAAACTCACAACAGAAAACGTTCGCTTTGAGTGCAAAAAGCGAATTGTAATTTCTCGCTATCCCTGATTAGCCGAAATTATCCTATCACTGGCTACATGAGCTTCCATGTTACCAGACAATGAGCAATCCTAGGCACTTGGCTGCAGATTATTGCTGACAGACAGAGATTGCAGATGAAAAAAGAATGGTATGTAGAAAAGAGAGAGCAAATAAAAAAAGTCAATATGATGATGAAAATTACTGGCAAGGAATTAGAAATAAAAAAACCGTTTAAACAAGTTAACTGAATAAAAATGATAATCATACTGTTTAGATTAGAATTAGATGTAAAAAAATCTCCATATTTAATGAGATTCATCCAGCAGGTTATTACACTAACCACCACACTATAATGCAAGACTGAGTGATGGTGTTATAGTTATCAATGTCATCACCCAGTCACAATGACAAATTGCTTCCCTCAAAAACTTGGTTTCACACAATGTTGTGAGGATCATATCTAAAGTAAGCTGAGCTCTGTGACTGTGAGAACTGCATATCTGATGTTAAAATGTGTGTTGACTGGAAGTATCCAGACATGTTTACTTATTTCTGTTTATAAAAAGTGTGTATTTCATTAGCATCATTACGTGTGTGTGTGTGTGTGTGTGTGTGTGTGTGTGTGTGTGTGTGTGTGTGTGTGTGTGTGTGTGTCAGAGAGTGTCTGTGTTATTTTTGGTGCAGTTATCATGAACGATGAAATATATAATAAAAGTGCCAGACCAATGATTCAGGATAGACAGACATCAGAAAGACTGCCAGACAAGGAACTGGAAGTGAAGTTGACCAACTGTTGTGGTAGTTTGGCAACAGTGAGTGGTCTGGGTGTGACATGGAGTGCTTTGGTTAGAGGAAACCAGCCCCAACATCTTAAGTGCCTACTAACAAGTACTTTTAATCAGACTATAGTTCGTGGAAGCACATTCAGTAGTTAGTCACAGGTGTACTGGGACCTGTAATCTAACTGAGACAGCAACTACAGATGTTACCAATTACAGCCTGTACTGACATTGTCGCGCAACTGGTAGTACAATGACATACAGTAACCATCACGGTGCTAATATTGGTCTGCAAGAAAAAAGAAAACACTGGCACCACAGTCACAAACTGACCTGGTGCTGATGACTGCTTTGACTGTTATTGGTAATTATGGGTCTACCAGGAACAACAACTGCATGTGTGGCTGTAACATCACTGCCAACTATTCATTTTGCTTGCATGTTCTGGTAGGTAGATACAGCATCTACGTACAAGGAAACCAATATGGTTGCCTGAGTGAACTAAGAAACTAGTCATCCAGGTTGTGGAAGCACCTATTTCAGACAAGGTCACAATGTGTTCCCCCAAAATGGTCACTGAACCACCACAACCACCACCACCCCTCAAAAAGTTCAGCCTCTGCCAACAGAAAGTGTAGCTATTCTTTGGATTTTGCTGCCATTTGATTTATATTATGAATACTTGTTTCTGTTCTGTATTGATACTTTACCATTATAGAAGTGTATCGCCAAAGTGAAGTTAAATTGGGAAGCTAATGTCATCAACTGTGCACAACCCACAAGTACCTAAAATTAAACCTGAAACTATTTATTGTTGTACATAGAAATTAAGAAGACTCATGGGCTAGAATATCCCTCAAACATGGGTATTAAAAAGAAGTGTAGAATTATTTGTGAATTATTGATGGACAATAAATATATACATATTAATTCTTTAAATGCAGTTAAATATAAATTGAATATGCTTATAACATGGTTCCTGTTTTTAGCAACTGAACTGATCAACTTCTGAAAAGCAGATTTAGGGCTATGTTAGCTAAGCAAATATGGGACAGCAAGGCAATAAAGCTTTTAAAATTACAGGCTACATTCCACAGACTACTCTCTCTCTAAATCATCAACAGCAGGCATTGTATGGGTAAATTATGATTCATTTCTTGAGAAATATGCAGTAGGATAGTTGACTTGAGAAGCACAGTGTGGCAAATTAAATGCTGAATTTTTGGAGTAGAAGCAATTCATCTAGTAATGGCGCATGTATATGTTATTTTATGTTTGTATGATTGCAGATGAAACACAGTTTCTGAAATTATCATGTAAGGACCAGTATTAAGAAACGGAAATATTATTTCACTACATTATCTGCTCCTATTGTGGCTCCAGAAACACCAGTAAATTGGTAGGTATACAGTGAACTTCATTTTGGTCTTTTGATGAGAAAGATCTTTTTGACATCTGGAGGGGTTGAGGGAGGGGGGAGGGAGGGAGGAGGGGAAGGTGTTGACAGGAAAAGGGAAGATTTTAGCATCTTCAATTATTGTCAATTTTTTTAAGTGTTGGTGACAATGTTGTCATAATTTACCTTGCACTCAATATATGGCTCTTTAATTTTATGCACCTCATGAGAACATAGTACTTGAAATATTTTACTTTTTTAATGAATTTTAATAGGTCAGTACATATACTATATCTCCATTTTTGTCATTACACTGTTTAATGTGGGACATATATACATAATGTTTATCACTAAACACTAGAAATGAACAGTATACAATATTGACAGTATCACAGCATGGAAAGTTATACTGCTCATGAGCAGATGCAAACAGATTCCAGGGAAAAACAAATCTTTACAATGTAAGGAAGAAATTAGGAATTTTACAAAGATTGCTTTCATTTTATGTTGGAATTTCTCCATAGACAGATAATACAAGGAATATGTACAAAACAGAGACTGGGGCTGCATGTGTTATAGCATTCACGTTTCAGGCACATATTACAGGCACTCCAGACACTCTTATTTGGGAATTAAGTTTTATTAATACCTTCATCTCTAATGATCTTGATGTCAAAGGAACATTAAATACCACCACACAACTTGCATGAATAAGCTCCAATGTTAAACTGTATTGCACCACTGGCAGTAGTCAGATACTTCACCTACTATATTACGCATGCAGGTGAAAGGCAGCTCTCCATGTATGAAGAAAATTCAGGGGAACAAGAAGGAATTAGACAAGCTCATGTCATGGTGGAAATTTTCTGAGGGAACCAACAAGTAGTCAGATACCAGTATGTTGCTACATGTTGATGTATTTTATGTGTGCAAGTGATTTAATCATCATGATTATATATTAGAGTTTCAATAAGTGATGGGCCTATATTTAAGGCTCCTTGTGATGCTAGCTGCTTTGTCTCTGGCTATAATGTAAACATTTAGTTCACTAGTTATGGTATTTGTTGCACACATAAATCAGTTTGTAGCAATACCAGGTCTTCGTTAAGTACGGCCATTTATCATTTTCACCACAGTAACACCTGTGATAAGTAACACAGTACATGTCACTGTGAGAGTATAGTTACATGGTACATGTGACCTTACTATCGTAATGCAGATTCCAAATTGCCGCTTATATTTAATTGCTCCCTCACTCCCAAACTAAATATGGTCACTTAACCCCAATACACTGAATGCTCTTTGAATGTGGGTACCACCTTATAGCCCACATCTCACTGTAAGGGAGGTAATGAGCAAAAGAGTATACTAGGTGCTTAAAAATAAATCTACTGTTATCACTACAAGGTATGTTGATCCAATGTCTTTATTAAATCAGTTTTGTTCCTCTATTCCAGTACCTACCTAAATTTTATTCATGATACTGACAGTATTGTTTTACCCACATTTTCGAAACTGTTTTAAAATATCTTTGATATCTCCTAATATCAAACGTCTACATATACTGCAACAGTATTTACTACAATACATTAATCACACTTCAAAAGCAACGAGAAGGCTACACAGAAATCAATACTAACATCAAATCAAAATACTTTCTCATGCCCCAGTGCCTAATGTACACATATCAAGGAACTTACACATCAAGGGAAAATGTAAAATTAGGAGAAGAGGGATACAGAGAAGAAATTACAATTGTGCTGAAGAAAGAGAGAGAAGTAAAATATATTCTGAAGGAACACAGTAAAATATGTTGGGAAAAGGCTTTTTATAATGTATAGACTCCTGTTGTCTCTTATCATTATTAAGTTGTTCTTTCATTTCTGACTATGGCTGTTCTTCATTCCATCTACTAAGGTTCAATAATATGCCTTGATACCCAAAATTTTGTTCTGGTACCATACTGCTTTTCGCTCTACTTTTGGTTTTGTGCCTGTTACTTGTTATTAACATCACAACTTGCAAACTGCTTATAAATCTGCGCACTTCTTTGTTCATATTGTGAAAATTATGTAAAAGAAATAACCCCAACTGAAGGACCTCTACAGGAACTGTTAAGAAATTTTATTGGCAGCCATGATGTTTTCATTCTTTCACAGATGGAGACTCAATTCAACTTCTTTCGAAAGTTAAAAACAGCGATAATATGTTAAGCACATTACGTCGTTTCTCATATAGGCAAGACTTATATGATATAATGATACCAGTTCTTTAACATATTACAGAATTATGTACCTAGTACCAGTACCATAGTTCTTTAAAAAAATCGAAAAATTTGATCTTGGCATTTACAGTTTCCTGTATCAGTAAACATTACTATTGTTCCTAATGAAGTTATACCGATGCGAAACAAAAAGCTGTGTAAACTGTACAGATTACCAATCCCATGAATTATGGTTCTAAGTATAGGCGTAATAACAAAATGTCGCTTAAAAATTTATAACGAACACACATACCGATAGCTTTGAAACTGAGCAGGAACATATTTCACTTCTAGTAACTGACTTAGATCAAATAATTTCTAAGTTATTAATTTACACCTTTCATTGTTGATTACATCTCTCAGTGAACAATATTTCGTAATTTCTTGTTGAGTTCATTCTGTATCAGTTCTTCAGCGTAGAGAATCCTGAAATTATTCTTCAAAGGTATTTCTAGCAGGCTTTGTATGATTCAGTATTACTACTACTTAAGCAAAAAAAAAGGCATCCTTTAATCTCATATGAATAGAAAAATACTTACGAGTTACTCAGATACAGTAAATCATAGTAATCAATTATAGTGATAAAAATTCCTTATAAAGGTACTAATGATTACCTTTCTCATGGGAATACAAGTCTGATTAGATGCCCATTATTCTCAGGCTTGAGTAACAATGGCAACAGCATGTAGAAATCGCGCCAAAATGATCCTGTTCCAAAGAACTTATGTTTTACCGTCGTGTTCAACTCGTTCGTAGTGGCAGTTTTTTTGTGTCACAGTGTTATCACAACAGTCTCCTTGGGCTGTACCAGTGGCAAAGATTGATTTTACTTACAGTCAATCGGGGTAACTTCGTACCTTTTCCTTCAATTTTTTGAAAATACTGGACAAACAATGAATTACACATCGTAACAGACAATATGAAATTTTACGTTTATATTTACTGAGCACCTGCCAAAGTGAAAACGTATAGGTCTACTGACTGTATCCTATTCCAGTAAAACTTCAATTCTAACGGTGTTAAAAAGTGACACTGTCATTCAGGATAACTTTATATCTGTCTTAAAAAACAAAGATTTTTTTGATTTTAAAGCTCTGAGACAATTTAGATGGTAACAGAAGGAAGTCAACTGGCCTGAAGTTAGCTTCAGTTTCCCGCATAGGGCATTGAAACCAGCAGGCGCAAAACGGCTCAGGGCCAAGTATTGAAACTTATCGAATCTTAAGCGTAAATTACACAGCGCTTTAAATCGAGATAATTACTTAATAGAAGACACACAGTCATTGCCATAAAGCGAACAAACGTAGGTGAGAAGGAAAAACTATTTTCAAATGAAACTTACGAAACTCAAAAGATGCTAGACGTCCAGATACGGGTTACGCAGATTTTACCTTCGTAAAGCTGTAACTACAAAATTAAAACGCTACAAACCAAATCCGGTGTCCATAGAACGCCCCTTTTTCAGTGTTGTGTGAAAAAAGGTACTATATTAAAGAGCCAGTTAGGATGTACCAGCAACAAAATATTGCAGAAAATAAGAGATGCGCTCCGTCGGCCTCTAAATTCGGAAGTAAATAACTCAATAAACATTCATCCTCGTAGTATCCCACTTGCAGCACCTAGAGAACATTCCTTCTTTAGTTCAGTAACAAAATATGAAGTCATATTAATGGTCCGGTTATGAGAACTGGGTAGATGAATATGACAGAAAACTGGGTAGCTGAATATGGCCAATAGTGCGTGCTTTTCGTCCCCGGCTGCTATGCTAACTTTGGAGGTCAGCAACTCAATAAGTGTTCGCTGAGGCAATATCCCACTTGCATTATCCAGAGAACACTCGTTCTCCAGTTCAATAACAAAACAAGAACTCAGGTTAATGGTCCAGTTACAAGATATTGGCAACTGAGTAGTGGAGATAATACACACTTGTCACCCTGCGTGATAACTTTTGAGATCAATAACACAATAAATATACGCCTTCTCAATATGCAATTAGTAACGTCCAGAGAGCTCCTGTTCTGTTCAATATTGAAATATGAATGCAAATTAATTGTCCAAGTATGAGGTACTTGCAACTAAATATGACAGAAAATACGAGATGTGATCTCCCTGCCTCTAATTTGTACGTGCTCAAAAGGTTGATCATCATAGAGTGAGGCAGTGGGTATATATGGTATATATATTACTGTGGAATGATGAATTTAAACGAAAGGGGGGAAAGATGCCCTGAGCAGAACTAATGAATTAGTATTTAGCATTTAAATCTGCAACAACTTGAATAAACATTTCACTTGCGCAATAGATAAGGCAAAAACGTTTTTAACTTTGTGCAATGGATGATGACAGAAAAGCATATACAGGGTGAACATTAATATAACCAAAAAACTGCAGGAGTAGCAGGACAAAGAGACAGTCACCCGACTTTGCATTGGTGCCAAATTTATTCAAGATGGAGGATCCAAGATGGCGGCGATAGATGTGGCAATGTCACAATGACCTCATGGTGGGAAGTTCAAATTTTGGTGGGGAAATAGGTCAATTTGGCCACTTCCACTAACCTACCCCCTCCCCTTCCTATCCACACCCACTCCCAAAGAAAATTGTGGGAAGTTCAAATTTTGGTGGGAAAAATGGTCATTTGAGCTACCTGCACTAACCTAAGAAAATGATGGGAAAAAAAGTCACTTGGGCTACCTCCACTAACCTAAGTCATCCTACCACCACATCTTCCTTGGAATTGGAGGGAAGAGGACTCAACCTTTGCTTGGCCGCTGGATAGGATAGACGTAAGTCTTTATTTTGCATGCAGTCTTTATTTTAAAAATGTGAGTTGTCATAGGTTACCTGATATGTTCTACATCCTGGAGGACCTCCTCACTATGGATCAATTGGAATGAAAGTAAATCTAATATAATGTAATAGGCAGTTGATCCATCCAGCGTGTTCACCAGGAGGTCCAGAGTCCAAGTCACTAAGTACACAGTACTGCCACCAGAAGATGCTGTCATTCTATGGTGGTCTGGGAATAATGGCAGGAAAAGTACTTAGCCTGTGTCCAGCTGCTGGAGAGAGGAAGGGATGTACTTCATTTATTTTCAGTGGGAAGTTGGAACAATTTATTTAGGGATGGATTTCAAGGTAGTTAATTACGCTGATACAAAAACACTCGCCCTGACGTGTTTGGGGTCACAGTAAATAGCCTACAGACCTGGAAACTACTCGTAACTCACCGAATTAATGTATTACATTGATGTACAGACACGAAGAGAACTCATAAATTGTCAAAATAATGCATGTATAATGCTCTGCAAACACGCTTACTAATTGTAAACTGTTGAAATAATGCATTGCACAGACTGCAGAACTGCAAACTACACGTAATTTAGCGAAAAATGCGGGACACTGGTGTACAGACATGCAAACAACACGTAAATTGTCAAAAAAAAATGCATGTAAAATGCTCTGCAGACACGCTCACTAATAATGAACTGTAGAAATAATGCATTGCACAGCCTACAGACCTTTTCACAAAATAATGCAGTACACTGATGTATAGATGCGTTCACTACACGTAAAACTGTCAAAAAGTAATGCATGTCTAGCACTTACTAAGCATAAACAGCCGAAAATAATGCAGTGCACAAACAATCATTGCACGTAAAAAAGCTTTCGAGCTATCGTTATTGAAATTAGACCGCAAAATTTCAATGAACTGTTCCCTACAGCGTTCCCAATCTGGCCACACCGGGGTGGAGCGCTCATGTTGGTCCAATTCGTTGCACATGCAACACCCCTCTGGCAGCATGTAAGTGTTTACATAGTCTCCTTTGCTGTCGTGAGATGTTTCCCTAGGAACTCTTCTGTGCAAGGGCAGCTAAAAGGGTGTCAGTATTATGCTGACTTCTCATGTCTATGTAAATAACAGTCAAGCCCCCCTCTGGACGCGCTACAGAAGTCTTTTACAATGCTTCCCATAATAACACAGGTGCATCTTTCCTAGCCATTCTAATGGGACAGCCTGTCCCACATGCGAGACACCTCTGGCTGCGCATGTGTTTACCTAGCCACTGTGTGCAGGCTCACCTTTGCAGGCGCAGATAAAAGGTTGTCAGTGTTATACTGGCATCAAATGTCTGTGGAAATAAGAGCCAAGTCTCCCTCTCCGAAATTGTGAAGTGTTGCAGAAATAGTTAACAGTCACTTTTATTGTTGCAGGAGCTTTCGTGATGTCTCAGCTTGTCTGCATGGAACTTCTTGTCCTAACAGGACTTGTTCACAAAAATACCCCAGAATAACACCGAATGCATTCTTCCTGATGGTCCTGACAAGGCATCCTGTCCATCACATTTTACCCTTCCAGGAAATCGCGACAGCATGTTTTAAACAAACATCTCTGTAACGATAAACATTCACACCGCTATATAGAGGCTCCTATGATTCAGCACAAAGGAATGGAGCGTTTTGATTAGCTCCTACTGCATTTACTTTCCAAATTACTCATGCTACCAGTATGGATGTACTGTCCACCTTTGTTTCTGCAGACGAAACTTTCAGTGGCAAAACTGGTTTGTACAGATCGCCATATTGCACTAACAGTTGAACTCTGTAAAAAGGGTCTATAGATCGTCAAGTACAGAAAGACACTTTCTCAGTTACACTGCTCTGCCGCTGACGACAGCATCTTGAGTATTTCAGCATGAAACCGATCTCCAACCTGGCTATATATCACCACATACCGTTTCGATGTAGTAAACACACCAGACTCTGGGATTACAAGAATATATGTATAGTCAAATGGTTTACCAGAATATCATACAATTTTCGAGATACTTCTCGAAATCAAGCACATCGCAATATTGCTTGTACAGTATAATTCCGAAGGTATAGACTGTGAATTATTTCTCTAGAAACCTGAAACTTAAGTGAGGTGCGAGCCGGAGTGGCCAAGCGCTTCTAGATGCTACAGTCTGGAACCGCCCGACCGCTGATGTCCTTAGGTTAGTTAGGTTTAAGTAGTTCTAAGTTCTAGGGGACTGATGACCTCATAAGTTAAGTCCCACAGTGCTCAGAGCCATTTGAACCATTAAGCGAGGTGGCACCTGACGTAAACCACTGAGTAACTAGAAACTTATATCGACTACGAAGACCTTTGTGTGAAAACTTGAAAAAAATTATAAGAAGCTGTTATTTTTACTTGCGAATAGCGATGTCGGTGATACATCAGATTCCAAATCATCCGTATAATTTCCAAAGTCAACTAAGGTGTTTCTCATGTCTAGAAAACCATCTATCTTTCACCTGCTAGATACAAACAACATGCACCACAATCGATGTTTTCTCAACCAAATAAAGATGGGAAATGTGCAGTAGCCATCAGCCAGACAATACACGTGGGAGGGAATAATGCTTCAGTGCAAACACATGTCCATACTGAAACTCCTCAAATTTCCACGGGGAACACACACGATCACAGATGCTGTCCAACTCATACTGAGTATTAGTTCGCTATTCAGCCACCTAGAGGATGACATGGTTAGGTCAGCTACATTCCTGTACCCCAAAAGGACAGCTCCTGCTGTTAGCTTGAAACGTGAATTATTCCACACCACTTGCAATCGCTGCCAAGCGCCATGCACTCCAGACAGAATCATCCTAGGAAACCTGACACATATATACTTGATCACTACACTTACAATTATATATTACAATTGCGGTCTCAATTGGATGACCTTCGACTGTGAGTGAAGTATCAGAAATACCCCCGCCGATGGCTGTGGCTCTAGAAATAGAAATATCTGTACCGTTGTTATGGCTTGTCATACTTTTCGAAGTAAAAAAAAATCTTCCATTCCCTTTGCTGTCGCAGTAATCTACGTCAAATCCATACCTCCATTATGATTGGACTTAGTAATTTTATATTCACATGTCAACACACACACACACACACATCATGAGGTTGTGGTTAGCTTAGGACACGAGTTTAAATTTAGGATTTCATAATGCATCTCCTGCCGCAGTTCAGTCATTGATCACTTAAAATCAGCTGTTGACAGGTAATCTCACATTTCCAATATACCTAGTGGTGGCCACTTCCAACATTAATCTGTGTTACATATTAACAGCATTTGTGAAATGACTTGCTGTGTTTGTGTGTTACCTATAACTGAGAGGCAGCCAGCAGCTGATTTGGCAACACCATAGTGCCAAGTGAAAGATGGAAATGTCATGTGGCTACGGCCTCCCGTCAGGTAGACTGGTCGCAAGGTGCAAGCCTTTCGAGTTGACACCACTTCGGTGACTTGCGTGTCGATGAGGATGAAATGATGATGTTACGAACAACACAACACCCACTTCCTGAGTGGAGAAAATCTCCAACCCAGAAGGGAATTGAACCCTGGCCGTTAGGCATGACAGTCTGTCGTGGTGACCACTCAGCTACCAGAGACGGACAAATGGAATATGTCAAGTATCAAGTAATTTTAAATGGACTATAGATGTCTAACTGTTAGCTTATCCTGCTGAACACTGCACCCTTGCCTTCATTGTTATAGTAGCAAATACAGTGAATATGTGATGAATGAATGAAGACTGTAAAGTTAGTTTTCTTTTTTGACTGTGGATGTTTGAACAAAGTTAGCACACTGCAAATCTTCTTGGTGCTGTTTTCTGGTAGTTGTGAGTGTGAATGCTCATTTTCTGTGCTGTAGCAGGGCTACACAAAGTCCCTTAGGGTCTGAAGTTTGCTGTCCATATCGTGATGTGCTTGAGTAATTTAGTATGTCAAAACACAACATAAAATTGTAGATGACTGCTTTTTGCTAATTTTATTCTGAAATGCTTACCACTGTACCTCACAGTGCCTCTGTTACCGACTGGTGTTAATTTCCAATGCTGTGAAAGCAAAGTTAGTATTAATTTCATGTCGTTTGTTGTCATGACATGTAACAGTAGGCCTGGGTTTAAACCTGGACTCTCGTTGTAAAAACACTTTTACTACTGTTATTGGTCGTTCTCATTGATTTCTCATGTTCTTGTAGCTTTCGTGACACATGCATAGACACAGACATGCAGAAAACTGAGGAAGTGCACTGTAGAGTATGTGGGTGTAGGTGACTGCATGCAATCGAGTACAGTGCCATACACGCCGATCGACCAGAAAAGTAGTGCATTTACACTAGGTGTTGGCAGCTGTACCACATTTACAAGCAATTTTAGAACACGGAACGAGATGTGATATCATGATTGCATGAATAGAAGTGACATAAAATCGGTAAACTTGCAAAAATGACGGAAAACGCGTATAAATCGAGGGAAAAGACACCGAAATGCAGGTAAATTGGGGAAGCACTTGCTTGTCTACAGGTTGGTGCAAAAGAATTCTTGTACTTGGGTACGAGTATGCAACAGCAAGAGGAAAACGATAAAATGGTTCAAATGGCTCTGAGCACTATGGGACTCAACTTCTGAGGTCATTAGTCCCTTAGAACTTAGAACTAGTTAAACCTAACTAACCTAGGGATATCACACCCATCCATGCCTGAGGCAGGATTCGAACCTGCGACCGTAGCGGTCTCGCGGTTTCCTGACTGCAGCACCTAGAACTGCACGGCCACATCGGCCGGCAAGGAAAACGATAAAATGTAGATGTGGAAGCATCAGGAAACAGGGAAAGAGTAATTTTTTGCATTGAGGCAGCATTCTACTGTATGTCTATTGTAATAATGATACTCATGAGTTGACTGCTGTCTTTGATACTTTCCTGGAAGAACAGAGAACAATCAGACCCTAAATTTACTTGCATCTGCGTTAAAGGATGACAGAGATTGAATGGAATGATTGGTTGAGACACAGTACTAACAAGGTACGATTTAATGGTAGACTGATGATGCATTCTAGAGACAAAGGAAAATGTTGCTGCAGATCATTTGAGTATTGGGGCAAGGCAATTGCGGCCCCACTTTACATTGTTGCCAGATGAATTCAAGATGGCGGCGACAACGTCATCCAAGATGGTGGGGTGTAGACTTGGCAACAGTGCATGAGTTCATCCAAGATGGTGGCTGTGACATCATCCAATATGGTTGATTTTTGAGGGAAGTTTGAATTTTTGTGGGAAGAAGGTCAATTGGGCTACCTCCACTAACCTAACCACCATCCCCACCCCCAGAAAATGGCAGGAAGTATAAATTCCAACAGAATAATGCATTACACCTCTACTAATCTAAGAAACATCTCAGGAAGATAGGTCACTTGGCCTACCTAGACTAACTTAAGTCACCCAACCGCCACCTCTTCCTAGGAACTGGCATCAAGTTTGAATTTTAGATAGGTCAATTTGCGAATCTCTACTAACCTCAGTCACCCAACCGCCATGTCCTGCTAGGGATTCATGGAAAAAAGACTCGACCAGTGCTGGACATAAGTCTTTATTTTGCATGCAACAGTCTTTATTTAAACAATTTCATGCAGCACAGCCATCCAGTCTTTTCACTAAGAGATCTGGACTCCAACTGACTTAGTACACAGTGCTAACACCAGAGGGCGCTCTCATCTGTGATGTAATCCAAGATGGAGGGAAACAGTGTGTTCGTCACGAGGCCCGGACTCAAACTGACCTAGTACACAAACGCCACCATCAAAAGGCCCTGTCGTCCAAGATGGCGGCCATGATGTAAGGTGATAACAGAAGTATCATTAGACCTGTGACGTTACAGACACACTGATAGGGTTCCCACCCTAAATCCAAGATGGCGGCGGTGGGAAATTTAAAAGGTGCCATGACATACTTCCAGGGGGAAAATTCAAACTTTGTCAGATTTTCGCAAGTGCCATGCCCACCTGGACTTTGAAAGAAATAGTTAAAGTATCCACAAAGATCCTCAACCGACTGCCAGGGAAGTTCAAATTCCAACAGGATAATGCATCACACCTCTACTAATCTAAGAAAATCGAGGGAAAATATGTCACTTGCTCGACACCCACTAACCTAAGTCATCCAACTGTCATCTTTTTCTAGGAACTGGCCCCGTGTTTGAATTTTGGTGGTAAAGAAAGGTTAATTCGAGCGTCTCTACTAAGCTAAGAAAATGCTGTGAAAGGAAGGACACTTGCGCTACCTCCACTAACCTGACTCATCCAACCGCAACCTCATCCTAGGAACTGGCGCCAACTTTGAAGTTTGGCGGGTTGATAGGTCAATTGGGCTACCTCTGCTACCTTAAGAAAGAAAGAACACTTGGACTACCTCCACTAACCTAAGTCACCAGACCACCACCTCCTCCTAGGGATTTGTGGGAGAAGAACTCAGCCTGTACTGGGCTGGTGGAAAGAGGAAGGTGTGTACTTTATTTATTTTGGAACACTTTAGTTAGGGACAGAGTATATTTATTACACTAATACAAAACAAAAGCTCTGACATGCTTGGGGTCACGTCACACAGCCTAAAGACATGTGAACCACTAAAAGACTCTGCAAACGTGCTTGCTAATTCTCAACTTTCGAAATCATGCATTAGTCCTTATTTAAACAACTTGAGGCACGACCGCCATCCGGTGTGGTCACCACAAAATACAGAGCCCAACTGACCTAGTACACAGCACCACCACCACCACCAGAGTCCACTCTCATCCCTCTCATCTGTTCGATCACTTTCTCTCTATTGCCATTCCAACGGGACACCTCTGATGCCCGGATACCGACACCACAGATCATGCTGTTCCACTGCTTGTGACTTGTGTATGACGCCCATAATGACATTACAGATCGTGCTGTTTCACTGCACGTGACGTGTGTGTGTGTATGTGTGTGTGTGTGACTCAGACAAGCGCTGTTAGTCAATATTATGTGGTAATCAATAGCACGGCAATACTTGGATGAGATGGAAGAGACACCGCCAGTGTACTGTAATAACAAGCATCAAAGTGGAATTCTCACAGGAACCACAGTACACGCCAGTTAGTGTTCGAATGTGGATCTGTCATGCATTATATCCGGAGTGATGTTGAGATTTGGATCCACGATATGCCATGTGCAGGATACAGTTTGAAGGTGGATCCACCATGCTTAATATACAGATTCGTGTTGGGATGCAGGTTCACAATATGCAGCACATGGGGTAGGGTTTGAAGGTGGATCCACCACGTGCAATGTACGAAGCAGTGTTGGGATGCAGATCCACAATATACCACATCCGAGTTAGCATTCAAGTGTGGATCTGCTGTGGACTATATATCTGGACCTATGTTGAGAGCTGGATCCACCACACGTCACATCTGCGATAGGGTTCGCGGGTGGACCACCACATGTTATGTTCGCACGTGTACTCTATGTTCGAAATTTGGTGCACCAACAGTGGGGACTGGGTCCTG
Organism: Schistocerca serialis cubense; assembly: GCF_023864345.2. Lineage (NCBI taxonomy): Eukaryota > Metazoa > Arthropoda > Insecta > Orthoptera > Acrididae > Schistocerca > Schistocerca serialis. The sequence goes on from NC_064640.1 coordinate 533,489,863, forward strand.
GGAGCTGTCTGCAGGCATGCAAATACACAGGCATACAGAAAACAGAGCAAACACTCTCCAAATGTGAAGATGACTGGATACAGTAGAGTACAGTGCAATATTACGCTTCCTGATCAGTGCATTTGGGCTTGGTGTTGGTGGCTGTGCTACATTTACAAACAATTTTAGAACACAGAACGAGAGGTAATGTCATGATCGCATGGATAAACCTGACATAAAGTCGATAGAATTGCGAAAAATGACGAGGGAATAGGTATAAATTGACTGAACATACATCGAAATGCAGGGAAATTGAGGAAGTACTTTCGTATCTTCTGGTTTGCGCCGAAAAATTTGTGCATGGGAACAAGTATGTGGCAAAAAGAGGAATCCGAGAAAACGTCGACATCGAAAGGAAGGGAATCAGGGAGGCAGTCAATTTTTTTTCCATTGAGGCAGTGTTATACCATATGTCTATTGATGTACAAGCGATACATGTGAGTTGACTACTGTGTTTGATGCTTTTCAGGAGGACTTAGAACCATTTACCTCTAAACTACCTGCATCTGCGTTGAAGGACAACAGAGAGTGGACGATGTGATCGATTGAGATGGAGCTGTAATGAGGTACGATTTAATGCTTGACTGATGTATCCTTGAGAATGAGGAGATGCTGCAGGTCAGTTTTTCCACTGTTCTGATCGGATGCATCAGTCGTGTGACATAGTTTGCATTCTACTTATATATAGCCTCGTGTTCTGTATGTGGTTTAAAGCACTGTCTACTTGCGATTATCATCAGAGGTCATCAGAGGACTTGCATCTCATGTGTGATGAAACTTGGCACATTCCTATAAACGAGCTTTGATTTATGCTATGTACTCCATTCCCCATGTCGCATCTTGGATGTAAAATTGGGCTTCAGCGTCATAACTAAGTTAGCGATAGGTGCTTGTGAGGTGGTGCAATCCCCATATACACATTTGCCTGACAGATGTGCTGTTTACAGAGCTAATGACGGAATTACTTGTAATTTTCACATGTCGGAATCTGCTGCAATGCGTTTATCTATTTCATTGTAGGAAGTATCCCCTGCTACTAACAATCATTCTGTATATATCTGATGCAGGCATCGTATAATTTCTGGACCATGGTCGGATGTGAACATTTGACACTACATGTCTCCGGAAAGCTATATTGTGCTCATATCACACAGAGCAAATGTTTTACGGAAGTAGTTTTTTCGTTTTCTGTTCGATAACATAGTTTATCGTGGAGAAACCGGGAAGATGGATGTATGTCATGCGCTTGAAATATATTTCTTACATTGGAATATTAATAGCGCTATATTCCATACAACTGATAGGTTGAAAAATCAGACGATCTAAAATTATAGCCCGTTATAAGTGCAGAACGTTGTAGCCTTAGGAGTGAATGTGTTTATGTTCTCTCTTGCCGATACCTTCCAGGTACCGATCCTAGACTCTAGAACAATACTTTAGAGTTGATAGCTTCGTTCATCTACGTAGAAATGCGTCGAACTCCAGCCTTCTGGATCTCTGTCACGTATAAAAATCAGTCGTTTATTGTTCTTCTTAACCGTCTGCTATTACATCACAACACATGGAAATCTTTTACTATACATCGATAAGGAGTTCTAAGCTCCTCGACATTGGCGCTCCTCGACAAATCTCATGCACTTGGATGGGTGAGGACTCGGAAAGCTCCATTCATTCACGAGACGTGGAGTGTAGCGGTCTTCTTTGGGAAGGTTGCAGATTAATTCGGTAACGGTGCCGCATGGCGGGTTGCTCAATGACATTGTGAGGAGGGTCTCTCACTCTCTAATTTTACCCCAAGACGGCAAGAATGCTCTGTGTCTCCCATACGCATAGAGACAGACCGTGAATAAATCACTATGCTCGAGGTGTTAGAAGTATGTGGAGCACTGTCTAATATACTTTGATGATTTATGTGTTCGACAATTAACACTGAATGGGCATACTGCACAGTCATCTATCCATGTTGGCAATGACACTCGCAAAGTGGAGAAGGGGTGGTTTAACTATGATACTGAAATTGGGGAAACATGTTGTCACATCACTGGCCGATGTTGAAGTTACCGTAAAACTCCTAAAATTGTTTGCGCTGTGAACTGTGATGCTTATTATTACAATACACTGGCGGTGTCTTTTCCATCGCATCCGTGTATTGGTGCGCTGTTGGTTACCACATAATTATAAGTCGTCTGTCATTTGTTTATTTCTTTCAAATAGTGTTTATACGTTACTGACTGTACAGTTAGCCTTCTGCCATCGAGTAGTGTGTCAGCAGTGCACAAGTAGCAGCATTACGGCATTTACTAGGCAGTCTTGTATTTTAATAACAGTTTAAATTTTGTGTCGAATTGTTTGTGCTCTCTGTAGATTAGTTCAGACATTCTTTGTACAACAGTATTTAGCATGGATAGGGACTGCGATTGCTGTGTTCGGATGCGTGCTGAGTTGGCATCCCTTCACTCCCAGTTTCAGACAGTGTTGGCTTCAGTCACACAGTTTGAGGCTGTTGCCAATGGGCATCACTGTGGGGGTCCGGACGGGGGTTTGTTGGGGACGGCCAGCTCGTCCCACGCATCCCACGATCGGACTACGGCTGTGGCTGCCCGGGATACTGCTCACATTGAGGCTGACCCCTCACCTGTGGTAGAGTGGGAGGTCGTCTCGAGGTGTGGCAGGGGGCGAAAGACATTCCGGAGGGCTGAACGGAAGGCCTCTCCAGTTTGTATGACAAACCAGTTTCAGGTTCTGTGTCCGGCTAATACTGATCTTTGGCCGGACATGGCTGTTAGTCCCGTTCCAGAAGTTTCCCCTCAGTCTGTAAGATCCGGGAGGTCACAGAAGGTAGGCTTACTGGTAGTTGGGAGCTCCAACGTCAGGCGCGTAATGGCGCCCCTTAGGGATGTGGCTGCAAGGGAGGGGAATAAAACCAATGTGCACTCCCTGTGCATACCGGGGGGAGTCATTCCAGATGTGGAAAGGGTCCTTCCGGATGCCATGAAGAGAACAGGGTGCACCCATCTGCAGGTGGTCACTCATGTCGGCACCCATGATGTGTGTCGCTATGGATCAGAGGAAATCGTCTCTGGCTTCCGGCAGCTATCTGATTTGGTACAGACTGCCAGTCTCGCTAGCAGGATGAAAGCAGAGCTCACCATCTGCAGCATCGTCGACAGGACTGACTGCGGACCTTTGGTACAGAGCCGAGTGGAGGTAGTCTGAATCAGAGGCTGAGACGGTTCTGCAACCGTGTGGGCTGCAGATTCTTCGACTTGCGTCTTAGGGTGGTGGGATTTCGGGTTCCGCTGGATAGGTCAGGACTCCACTACACACAGCAGGCGGCTACACGGGTAGCAGGGTTTGTGTGGCGTGGACTGGGCGGTTTTTTAGGTTAGATGGCCTCGGGCAAGTACAGAAAGGGCAACAGCCTCTAAGAGTGCGGGGCAAAATCAGGACATGCGGGGACCAAGCAGCAATCGGTGTTGTAATTGTAAACTGTAGAAGCTGCATTGGTAAAGTACCGGAAATTCAAGCGCTGATAGAAAGCACCGAGGCTGAAATCGTTATAGGTTCTGAAAGCTTCCTGAAGCCAGAGATAAATTCTGCCGAAATTTTTACAAAGGCACAGACGGTGTTTAGAAAGGACAGACTGCATGCAACCGGTGGTGGCGTGTTTGTTGCTGTTAGTAGTAGTTTATTCTGTAGTGAAATAGAAGTGAATAGTTCCTGTGAATTATTATGGGTGGAGGTTATACTCAACAACCGAGCTAGGTTAATAATTGGCTCCTTTTAACGACCTCCCGACTCAGCAGTATTAGTGGCAGAGCAACTGAGAGAAAATCTGGAATATATTTCACATAAATTTTCTCAGCATGTTATAGTCTTAGGTGGAGATTTCAATTTACCAGATGTAGACTGGGACACTCAGATGTTTAGGATGGGTGATAGGGAGAGACAATCGAGGGCCATTATACTGAGTGCACTATCTGAAAATTACCTCGAGGAATTAAACAGAGAACCGAGTCGTGGAGATAACATCTTGGACCTACGGATGACAAACAGACCCGAACTTTTCGACTCTGTAAGTGCAGAACAGGGAATCAGTGATCATAAGGCCGTTGCGGCATCCCTGAATTTGGAAGAAAATAGGAATATAAAAAAAGGGAGTAAAGTATATTTGTTTAGCAAGGGTAATAGGAGGCAGATTTCAGACTACCTAACAGAGCGACACGAAAATTTCCGTTCCGACACTCCCAACGTTGAGTGTTTATGGAAAAAGTCTTAGGCAATCGTAAAATGCGTTTTAGACAGGTACGTGTCGAGTTAAACTGTGAGGGACGGGAAAAACCCACCACGGTTCAACAACAAAGTTAGGAAGCTACTATGAAAGCAAATAGAGCTTCACTGCAAATTTAAAAGCAGCCGAAACCTCTCAGACAAACAGAAGCTAAACGACGTCAAAGTTAGCGTATGCATGAAGCGTTCAGTGAATTCGAAAGTAAAATTACATGTACCGACTTTACAGAAAATCCTAGAAAGTTCTGGTCTTACGTTAAAGCAGTAAGTGAATCGAAACAGTACATCCAGACACTCTGCGATGATAATGGCATTGCAACAGAGGATGACACGCGTAAAGCTGAAATACTAAACACCTTTTTCCAAAGCTGTTTCACAGAGGAAGACAGCACTGCAGTTCCTTTTCTAAATCCTCCATTCCAAGGAATAGAAAAGCAACTGAAATCACTCAACAGAGGAAAGTCCACTGGACCTGACGGGAAACAAATTCGATTCTACACAGAGTACGTGAAAGAACTTGCCCCCCTTCTAACAGTCGTGTACCGCAAGTCTCTAGAGGAACGGAAGGTTCCAAATGATTGGAAAAGAGCACAGGTAGTCCCAGTTTTCAAGAAGGGTAGTCGAGCAGATGCGCAAAACTATAGGCCTATAACTCTGACATTGATCTGTTGCAGAATTTTAGAACATGTTTTTTGCTCACGTATCATGTCATTTCTCGAAACCCAGAATCTACTCTGTAGGAATCAACATGGATTCCGGAAACAGCGATCATGTGAGACCCAACTTGCTTTATTTGTTCATGAGACCCAGAAAATGTTAGATACAGGCTCCGAGGTAGATGCCATTTTCCTTGAATTCTGGAAGGCGTTCGATACAGTTCCGCACTGTCGCCTGATAAACAACGTAAGAGCCTACGGAATATCAGACCATCTGTGCGCCTGGATTGAAGAGTTTTTAGCAAACAGAACACAGCATGTTGTTCTCAATGGAGAGACGTCTACATACGTTAAAGTAATCTCTGGCGTGCCGCAGGGGAGTGTTATGGGACCATTGCTTTTCACAATATATGTAAATGGCCTAGTAGATAGTGTAGAAGTTTCATGCGGCTTTTCACGGATGATGCTGTAGTGTACAGAGAAGTTGCAGCATTAGAAAATTGCAGCGAAATGCAGGAAGATCTGCAGCGGATAGGCACTTGGTGCAGGGAGTGGCAACTGACCCTGAACATAGACAAATGTAATGTATTGCGAATACATAGAAAGAAGGATCCTTTATTGTATGATTATATGATAGCGGAACGAACACTGGCAGCAGTTAATTCTCTAAAATATTTGGGAGTATGCGTACGGAACGATTTGAAGTGGAATGATCATATAAAATTAATTGTTGGTAAGACGGGTGCCAGGCTGATATTCATTGGGAGAGTCCTTAGAAAATGTAGTCCATCAACAAAGGAGGTGGCTTACAAAACACTCGTTCGACCTATACTTGAGTATTGACCATCAGTGTGGGATCCGTACCAGGTCGGGTTGACAGAGGAAATAGAGAAGATCCAAAGAAGAGCGGCCCGTTTCGCCACAGGGTTATTTGGTAAGCGAGATAGTATTATGGAGATTTTTAGCAAACTCAAGTGGCAGACTCTGCAAGAGAAGCGCTATGCATCGCGGTGTAGCTTGCTGTCCAGGTTTCAAGTGGGTGCGTTTCAGGATGAGGTATCGAATATATTGCTTCCCCTAGTTATACCTCCCAAGGAGACCACGAATATAAAATTAGAGAGATTAGGGAGGCAATGACATTGGCACGTAAAGTGCCCTCCGCCACACACCGTTGGGTGGCTTGCGGAGTATAAATGTAGATGTAGTTGGAGACTGACAGCGCTTGTCTGAGTTGGGGAATGAGTTTTGTGGATGGGTTGCTAGCAGTGAAACAGTGTTCGCGCACATGGCTGCAATATGAGGAATCAGTCGAAGCAAAACGTAGACTTATCAGCTATTCCATCAGTGTGAGAGACGAGCTTAAATGTATAGCTTGCGAATCACCTTCGGACTGTAGTTTGGAGACTGTGCACAATGCGAGCAAACTCTTCCGGTTTCCTTATGTTGTAACTGTCTTTCATATAAAATCAGCCGATGTGTGGCATGTTATGGTATCCGCCGTAAGAAAACGATTAACATCGTGTAACGTCTAGTTTCCTGCAAAAGGCCGTGGATCAGTCTTTCTTAATGTCAGTTTAGAACCTGGCACAGGACTCAAAGATGTGGCAGAAAAACGAAATGTTTGGTCGTGTACAAAGTGTGTTACAAAACAGTGTTGCAAACAACTAAATTGGACCAGAGGGAGCGTCTTTTGCGACTTAGTATAGTCTGTGGGATACAATCATACGTCTACAGTATAGGGGATCAAACTTTAAAGTGGCTTCTGCAGTGCATGTATATTTAGTAGGATCGTACCGCACTGGCAGCAGTAGCAGTAGCAGTTTCAGGTGAAAGTGACGTAGGTACACTTGCTGGAGATGAACTATTCTTCGGCGTGATTGGCATGATTAAACCGCAAATCGAAAAGCATTAACTTCATTACATAATAATTCTTCAGCTGCTTAGGTTTATTCATTTTAATTTTCATGATATACACGGTGGAGAAAATCAGTACTCAAATATAGTTAAAATAATACAGAAAGTATATATGCATGAGGTCGACATATTTCATACATGTATTACTTGCCTCTTTCCTGCGTTAAACAACACCCGTTCTCGAACAAGATATCAAAACACGCTGGGCTGACGTGACGCGTCCTCCTTACTTTTCCCACGCCAACAAAAAAATGGTTCAAATGGCTCTGAGCCCTATGGGACTTAACATCTGAGGTCATCAGTCCCCTAGAACTTAGAACTACTTAAACCTAACTAACCTAAGGACGTCACTCACATCCATGCCCGAGGCGGGATTCGAACCTGCGACCGTAGCGGTCGCGCGGTTCCGGACTGAAGCGCATAGAACCGCTCGACCACTACGGCCGGCTCGCGCCAACACCACGCAGCCTATAGGAGGACTCTGGTCTTCACTTCACTGCACGGAATTTCGCGCTAGGACAGTAAGCTGCTGCAGTGGGGCACCGCGGATGAACAACCAGTCCACGCCGAAAGTTTAAAAACTGTACACTGCCTACAATCAGAATTATTTGTCCCAAATTTTCGAGCGGAGTTGATTGCTGTGACTAAAATCTTGCAGGTGTGATTTTTTCTCCTTATAATATGAAGTCAAATAGGCGATCTTCAATTTAAATGAATTTGGGAGAGCAGAAAACGTATCCCCCCGCCCCCCCTTCTGAACTTTGAAGTGGGAAGGGTGGACGAATGCCCCATCCATTCCCAACCGCTTGATACGGCGTTGCAGCCAGGTAAATGTGCTCGTTCACTAGCGGACCATACCAGCTGCAGACATCAAATCCGTTAACGACTCGTGACACCAACGACAAAAGATACAAGACAGAAGTAAAAGCCGTTTGATGAATAAATAATAATAATAATAACAAAATAATAAATATTTCGCAAATTTAGGCGGAACGATTGAAATAAATGGCATTCTTCCCCCCCACGCCAATCCGTTTTCCAGAGGCCTTCAAAACGTTCGAATAACCATAGAAAGAAGGCTAGTGAACAGAAGTCACAATCTTAGGTCGAAGTAAATTAATGATAATGGTGAGTGCGCCTTTCGATTTTATATTGTGTAAATCATGGTTTTGTCAAAATGGTTTTATTATGTTGCTATGCTAGATCTGAAATCAACTCCATGAAACATGTTACTTCTCAGATTTTCGGACAAATGCAATTCAGGCCAAGCATTTCTTCAATTCGCTATTACTTATAAATTATGCTAAACCGATACATTCGGCACTGATTTTAGAAAATTATTTTCAGAATCGATATTTACTCTGCAGTGATATTTTATGTATCATGCTATGACTCTTATTAAAATCAAAGACATCAGCTGTACAATCAAAGTTGATGTGCATTAAAAGCTGATTTGCGCCTGTTGAGGAATTGAATCGTGGTCTTTCGCTAGCTGATCCATTCTCTGAATCCACTCCACCTGTGCAACACACACTAAGTCGAACGTGAAACGAAGTTAGAGAGGTGAACATACATGATGCGCTATACGTAACGAACAGTAAAATGCAGACTAAGGGCGGTCACTTGTGACGTGAAGGATCGTAACCTATGATGTTCAACGTCATTAGCAAGTCCTTCTTAGAAACTTCAAATCATTAGGAGCTGAAACAAAACAGGATTGTCATTAACACCGAAATTACTTTTGTACGTGCTCATAGTGCTACTAAAGCATAACCCACAATCACAGCAATAATAAATCTCCCAAGCTCCCTTTCAGTTTTGATTCTTTGTAATCTTTCTCGATCGCGTTATACAAACTTATTTACGTATTAAGATTTCCAGTAGAACGCTAAAAAGCCCATCGCTGGACAGACTTAAATATTCAGCATATATGCCACTAGTTAACCATAGTACGCTAGCAACAATTCTTGGAAAGCGACACTCAGGCTGCTATGTATTGAATTTTGCAGGCCTTTGTGACCTAACAGTTCTAGGCGCTTCAGTCCGGAACCGTGCTGCTGCTACTGTCGCAGGTTCGAATCCTGCCTCGGGCATGGATGTGTGTGATGTCCTTAGGTTAGTTACGTTTAAGTAGTCCTAATTCTAGGAGACTAAATAAATGTCGTGTGACTAGGGCCTCCCGTTAGGTAGACCTTTCGCCGTGTGCAAGTCTTTCGATTTGAAGCCACTTCGGCAACTTGCGCGGACTGATGACCTCAGATGTTAAGTCCCATAGTGCTTCGAGCCATGTGAACCATTTCCTGCATTTTGTCCTGTAAGCTATTTCTGATTTAGTGACGATCGTTATATTTGTCTACAGCGTAAGCATAATACACGGCACGTGAAATCAAGCACTAGCAAAAATCTCTGGCACGTACGCTGTCATGTGTTGGCAGCAGTGCATAAACCACAGAAATCGTATTAGTTGCTGCGCATCTGTTGGAAGAGCGTCTCGTTCTTTCTGTTTTGTGTGAAGCTTCAAGAATGGCGCAGTTTGCGTTCTGTCTCACGTTATTCGCTGCGTTATGTGAGTAAAATCAAATAAAAGAAAGGATACGGATTTTTCACTATAATGGATGACTAATAGTTTCTTAAATGTTAATAACCAAACGCGTTTGCATTATTTGTGTACGGAACATAAGCTGTGAAATAAAATTACTGTATGTCATGATTCACAATGTAAATAACGGTATTGTTTCAGCTGCTTATTTTTCAGGAAAAATATTTATTATATTTATCGTATGCGACTTTTAAGAACAAATTTTACCCTGAGAGTTTTCATATTCTGTTACATCTGTTAGTCTGTAGATTTGTGGATTACGCATAATATGAAAGTTGGTACTGTTCATCCACAAGTGCTTTGTGGAAAGACATAGATATGGAAAGGGTGTATGCAGATTCGTAAGTCACCTTCTTTCCTATATGCTAAGCTGTTCCGAGAAACCAGAAATTCAGAAATAAAGATCATGCGAGACATGGGTGATACAGTGTATCTGGAATATATACTGGTGAAATATATTAGAACCCTCATTCTTACGTATCTTAGAGGTGTACGTAGAAATATAACTCCACTCGTTTAATTTTAGTTATTTTACGATCAATTTGAAGCTGTGATAGGCTTGTTTGCGATGTTGATAGCAAAACTTTTCTTTCAACTCCACATCGCAGTCTATTTTGAATTACCAGAATGTTATTTAAGACAGTAAAACCGTCATAACTGCCATTATTCCAGAATATTATGGGTGAATTGTTACCAATTATAACACAATAACGGTGAGCAAGTTTTAAAACAGCTACAAAGTGGATTCAGCTGTGGCGAACCTTAACAGCGCTATTAAATCTTAGTAGCGAGGAGTAGATTTTTCAGTAACAGTGCTTCTAACAAAGACAAAGTAATCTGTAGGAATTCTTACAATAATTTATGATAGTGCTCTGTAAGCACAGTTGTACATGACATTCTTTTCTATTAGCCTCCTTCTTTAATATTTCCAATAACAGTGTAACAGGCAAAACCCAGAAATGTTCATGACTGTCATTGCTTTTACACATCACAGAAATCAGAACTTGTTGGTATCACAGCCTTAGAATTTCAATTTCAGAGATGAACATGGTTGTAGCAGGTATTAATATAACACCTAAAATAATCATATAACAAAAGACACCATTTCTCAGGAAGTAGATAGAATATTCCATTCACCTTTTAATTTGCATCAAGTACTCCAACCTCATTTGTTAATGACAGCATTACAATACAGTTTCCAAATGCTTCAGTAGACGTCTTTGCAAATGCCTCACAATCCTCAATACTGAGGTGATAATAAAGCATACTGGTATATTGATATGTAAAACACCACATTGTATTCAGAGATTTGGTTTACTTTATATAAAGACGTATGTCCTAAATTTTTTATCAGAATACTGTACGTAATGTGAGTCTGCTTCCAATACAAATTTCTTTACAGCCATTATTCACATACTCATTGAAGCTACAAGTGAAGAAATCCCAAAACTAGAAACATCAGATGACGATAACTCAAACAATATCATTCAACTTTTTATGTGAGTATTCTGAGTTATTAGTATCTGTAGACTGTGAGGCCACTTTCTTAGATAAATTCCGACAAAACATTCTTCCTTGGTGTGTTTCGTTTCAGGTATCCAAAGATCCCCAATGAACCTTGCGATTCTGAGTTAAAAATATGTGGAATATACATGTGTGTAGGTGAAGCAAAAGAGAACTTGGAGGAATCTGAGATTGGTTCACAGTCACCAATTATAGGTAAATATTATTATAACTGTAACATGTTTTTATTTTCATTCATTAGGCCTGGTGGGTCAGAATTATGCTTAACTTAACACGTAAACTTCTGCTTCTATTGAACCAACTACAACTGTCTAATCTAATAAAGTTATCCTGTATTTCTTCATATTTAAATCGTTAATGCTCTTGACATCTACTTCAAACTATGGAGTTAACTTCTTAACACACTGGACTTAATTAAAGGAGCAACAGGCTTCAAATTTACTTCCACTCATTCATATTCACAATGTTTGTAGTGCCATCAGATATCGCAATGGATATGCAGGAAATGCTCCCTTGAAAAGGAGTGCCTAACCATATCTGTCTAATCCATTTGTCTTCCACCCATGATGTCTTCAAGTTAATGAGGATGCTACATAGTAATCTTTCTATCTTTCTCTTTCACTTTTTGACATTTTTATTCACCCCTGAGGCCTCAACAGCGTACAAAGAACATGTAGTTGAATCAATTTAAAGTTTTTTTTCTGAAGATTAATAATAAAATGTTTGCATCACATATATTGACTACTAATATGACTCTGCTCTTGGTCATCAGTTTTTACTTTTTAAGAATTTTTTTTTCTAGTGTTGAACTAATTTTCACTGTTGACATTGTTTTCTATGCCAAAACAATAACATTTATTTACGCAAGAAACTTAAGTGTCTTGCATCAGATTTTCATATTTTCTCATTTCTGATGTCGTGCACTCTCTCCTACTGCATAGGACTACATGCTAAACTGAGACTGGAGCACCAAATCCCTTTGACAGGAAGAAACAACTTTTCTAGAGTGCATCTGAAGTACATGTCTTCCATAAGACTGGACTGCTGAAATTATTTTAATTTCAAAGTTTCTTTTCTCAATGGTACTGTATTATGACAATCAATAATTTATACCATTGTCATAACAGTACTTAAATATTCTCTTCTCCCCTAATGACCAGCACCAACCCAACATAGCATGAATTTGGGGTTACCTAAAGCTAGGAAATGTCTGCTGGTCTTGTTTTACTTTTTAACCCTATTACAGGATTTTCTGGTTGTTAAATATAGTGTCTTGAAAGATGCTACTACCATGTAGGAAAAATTGAAACATACCAGCCAGACCACAATACCAGATAAGCACAATCTGCATTATATTATAAAATGAACAGTTTTTGAAGAATATTCTGTGAAACATGAATGGCAGAATGGGAGTCTGCTGAATTATGGGAAACATCTGGGTCAGATAAATGGGTATCAAGGTCGCATTGTTGTACTTACAATTCTTGTAGGAGGTGATCTATTGCTTCAGTGGTGTAGCCAACTGTTTGCACCTGCTGTAGATCGTAGCACTTATCTCAGTTTACAGTCAGCTTTATTGTTAAACAGTACTGGTTTGCATTTTGACATGTGATAAATGCTGTGCACATACATGGAAAATTACACATATTTGTGATGTGATCATTTTCATGTATTAGTTTATACATGTGCAGTGGAAACAGAAAAAAATTTTATAGGAACTTGGGGTACAGCCGGCCGATGTGGCCTAGCGGTTCTAGGCACTTCAGTCTGGAATCGCGCGACCACTACGGTCGCAGGTTCGAATCCTGTTTCGGGCATGGATGTGTGTGATGTCCTTAGGTTAGTTAGGTTTAAGTAGTTATAGGGGACCTATGACCTCAGATTTTAAGTCTCATAGTGCTCAGAGCCATTTGAACCTTTTTTTTTTTTTTTTTTTTTTTTTTTTTTTTTTTTTTTTTTTTTTTTTTTTTTTGAAACAGATAGTTCCACCTTAGTTGTGGCTGTCAACAAGAAGTCTTTCCTACAACTCAAGCAATAATTATTCAGCAATCTCTAATACACTTGCGCCATGATATAAATCATTCTTGTAATGTGTATCAATTATTTTACAGAGTAACTCTTTTGAGTGTTTTGTCTTCAGCTGTAAAAAATATACTTTGTTCAACACTTACTAGGAACATTTGTTTTCATAATTCTTTTAGTCGCTGTTGCCAAAACTGAAATGTGAATTTATACTGAAATTTATAGTTTTTAAAAATTTCGCATACATTAGATACTAAGTTAAAAATAATACAGTACTACTTCAAACAGAATGCAGTCTGAGGAAGGAATTGTTTGAGTAAATTCCATTGATAAAAAATTATCCTGAATGTGAGGGTAATCAGTAAAATCTCATAAGACAGGTAGACTCAAGTGAGATATGATTATTTGTGGCAACTGCATCTCAGGAATGAGTCCAGTCCTTCACAGCAGTTGCTGGTTACCCTTACTTCTATAAAATGAGTATAGATTTAAGGAATAGATGTAAATAATTTTATTCATACATTAAACTTTCTATCAAAATCAGTTTACCTTGTTACACACGATATAAGCATTTGATATAGCCAAGTTCTTAAGAAATGATTGCTACTCTTGAAAATACACTAAAATTTTGTGACTTAAGTATTAATTCTATAATTTGACTTACAATTACACATGGTAATGTAATACAGAGGTCAATTTGTTGCAGACACAACTGTGAAGCAAGTATCTAATGAAGATAAGAAGTGCTTTTGTAGCAGTAAAGCAGAAGAGCTATTCGTTAAACAAGAGGTAATGAAAGTGGGAGATCTGCATTTTGTAGATTACAGGTAAATTGATAATTATTAACTACATAACACATACTTGTTTACGTTTCTTTGGTGACTGATGATTTTTGTTTTCATAGGGTACAAGAAGATTTTGAAAATGGCTACAACTATCTAATACATGACTGGAACTTAACCGTATTCACAGAAATTCCAGATGAGGTAAGCCTCTCGGTGTATATAACTATAATTGAATGATCTGCCCTTGAAACTTTCATATTAATCTCATGGAGCCATGGACATGACTCTGAAAATATTATTAGTTTTATTAATAACAAGTAAGACTAATACTGGCACTGAAGGTAGTAGGATGCAGGAAGTATGTGATAAATATACCACAGCTTGTCACTATTTAAATCATCTAAAGAATAAATAATACTAGAACTGCTGGATTTTTAGAACCCCTTAGAACCACAGTTAGGACAAAAATGTCCAATCCATAGTTCATATGTTTACAGCTTGTTCCTAGCCTTTTCTGTTTTGTTGGATCAGTTTTTCTGTAACAGATAGTTGATTCAATGACCATTATTATGTTTTACCTCCAAGCACTGAATATTTTCATTTTATTGTCCAAATCAACTTAAAAATGCAATTAGTGTCGACATGTTCATAATATTGTAAAGAAATATTGTGTTCTTATAGACATGCAAACCAGTTTGCAAACAAAATTATATTTTTTTTCAAGTAAACAAAAACATTTAATACAGAGTCAGTATGTTAACACAATCTAACAGAAGTGTGCACTTTGATACACATTATCTTAAGTTAAACATTAGTTTGTCTGTGTAATCTGTTCCTGTTAGATACTAACAGATCATCATTGTCTGTAGACTAGACTCTGTAATGTATACAGACATAGGGAAATGTCATAAAACATTTCTTGTAGACTGGCCTTGGTTTCTGCTACACCATGAGCTTGAGAAGAAATCTTGTGATGTTGTTTTGAGCTTTGCTACATCTCTATAGATGACCCAGCCATTGATGCCTGCTAAATAGAGAATATTGTAAAAATATCAATGGGCCATATTCTTCCAGCATATTTCACTTAGTAGTTGTGAGCAACCTGGTCAACAACATTTACTCTGTATATGGTTTCATTGTGATATGTCACTGTTAGGCTTTGGGTTCACGTCAGTTCAGATTTGTAAATCTGTATGCAAGGAACAGAACTATCACAAACATGCCTGGCTTTCCCTGGCATACTATAAGATTCATATCACCTTTTTTTAAAAGTTGCGGTTTTGAATAGTTTCTTGTGAGCTTTCTTCATGCATTCTGGCATGCCCATTCTAATTCTGTTTATTGTACCAAGGAAGGTTGTCTGGTTGGTTTTCAAATATCACACAAGAGAAAGTGGCACAAAGAAGTTCTCACACAGAAAATTTCTTCCTTTATTTAGGTATAGGGTAGAAGTTTCTTCAGTGCAAAATTACTACAATGTTCACCATCAGGACAAGTTTAATCTTTGCCATGCCATGGGAAAGCATTTATCACATATTTGTAATCTTTATTGACATCTATCCAGTATCTCTGCCCATACGAGTTAGATTTTGAGGACATGAAAGGAGAACCCAATATCTACACTTAGGCAGAAACTACTGCTCATCAGCACAAATTACAGACAGGAAACATACATGTTTTGACAGTGTGTTATGAATAACTTCCATACATTTCACATGACAGAGTACTTATCATTAGTTAGCCTCTCCAAATGTGTCAACACAAACCAAACCCAAGACACCTCATGATTTCCTTTAAGTGATTACAAGTCATCATAAACTTGCAAAGTTGTATTTTCCATTTTGTGACAAGAGAAGTTCTGTTCCTTTGGATTCAACAGCATCTCTATCATACAGAACGACTATCAAGCTGTTCGAGCTGTAATGACAGTTCAACATCTCCCATTGCTTTATGTGCCTCTGTTCCAGTGCATTTCTGAATATATTTCAGAACACATTCATCAGTCTCAGAAAACATTTTGTTCCTTACCTTTTACACTACTATGTACACATGGAGTTTCATCAAAATTTTTTCACTGACGTATCCAAGCTCCGTCCTGTACATTGTTTTACATCACAATGAAAATCAGTCAAAATAATGTCTATATCCTCTCCTTTCGATTCAACTTCTTTGATATTATTTATAAAAGCCAACATCTGGTGACCCATGAAAACTTGTAGCTGCCTTGACAACATAAATTTGTTGTAGTTGGCTGGATACTAAATTGTTGTACTGGATTGGGGATTATTGTACCTTGAGAATAGTGTACCTGGAACAAATGATGCTACTTGGTCAGTGTTTCAATGTTATGACCTATTTTAGAATCTCATAAAGAAATACATATGAGAGACCACCATTTGTACTATTTTGTTTTTGGCGTGTGACTTGAGTTAGTGATGGTGGAACATTCGTAAATATTTGTAGTTATGCGCACCTAACTGCTGTACTGTTATTAAAGCTTTTTGGAAAATATTGTTAATTTTTCAGGTAAAGAATTTTATGATGAGTAAAATGCAAGTTAAATTGAGACTTTTAATGTGGGCAGTTAAGCCGTACTTTGTGAGTCATGCACCATCTTGTACATTGAAACAAACAGAGGTCTTCTAACCTGGGACCTTAAAAATTTTCCCTCCCTTTCAGTTGGAAATTTGTGTTAGTTTTCAATAACAGTTATTTAAAAATGTTTTTACTTCTAATTTGACTTTTGATTACACTTATACTTAATTTTATTTCATTGCTGACTGTTGTTATATTATACAGTAATAGATATAAAATTAAATACAGTACTGACAAGATTTTCTCATTTGCAACACTTTTTGCCTATTCAAAAAGCACATATGTTGTTTTGTCATGTACTTGTGAAATTATACTTGAAGTGTTTTACATTTTATGACTAGGCATTTCATTTTGCAGCATTATGAAAACCCCAGTGTAATTCACTGTATAAGCAAGAATACATGTATGGTAAGTAAGGAAACATTCTGCATATTCTGTTACATAAATTTCTTTGTCTGCTTACATACTTCACTCCTGGATGGCTGGACCCCATCCATTAATGTAGCAGTCACTTTGCAGTGTCTGACTGTTTCATGATTCCTTTGTGCTTGTTGATAATAATATGATTTAATGCAGATAGGTATTTATTTTATTATGACTAGAATGTGTTGTCAACAGTGATTTGTAACAGGAATTATAACATGTGATTGTACTGATCAAATGAGGATATAGTTACATATTATAAACTTACTTTCTATCCAGGAATGCAAATGAGCTCTGTGGTAAACCTCAGTTTTAAGTGAATGAACATTTAAGTAGATCATAAGTCTTACTAACAATTATGGTCCACAGGATAACTGCTTAGCTTGAAAATTCTTTATCACATCACTATATGTGCTGACCAACTTATTGGTGACTTTTATGAATTTTACTTCGGGGAGAGGTTTGTTTCTTTTGTAACTGCACATAAACCTTCACATTGTTCCTAGACTATGTTAGGCAAGTTGTTTGTGGCAGTATATTGCTGATCATTGTTGTAAGTCTATACACAGAAATTTACCATAAAATGCATTAAACTTGACCAAAGATTATTGAATTTTTGGCTCATTAATTCTATTGTTTCATTCAAAATTATATGTTTATTCACTCTGTTATGGATAAATATTTCCATTTTCATTTCCTCTATGGTGTATATGCTTTCCTTTTTTTCAGTTGGCTGCAGAATTTCCAGGTTGTTAACAGTTTTCAAAAAGTGGCCTTTGTCTTTAATATGTGCTGGAATAGGTGTCCTGTTGTGCTTCTCTAATGTGTACCAGCTTAAGTGTGCTGTAATCCTAATTTCAGTATTTCCAACTGTTTTTCCTGTGCATCCTGAAGATGCCAGAATTACCTAGAATTGCATTTTTGTATTTTACATTGAATACAGATCTTTACTAGTAGACTTCCTCAAAATATCAAAATGCAGTTGCTAGTTCTCTTTAGAGATCTACATTTCAAAGAGGACTATGGTGTTATTCACTTCATGCCCATGGGTGATTGTTATGCAGATGGCAGCACTTATGAAAATTATTGTCATTTCATCACCTGTTCAGCTGAAAATAATGGGAATGTCATCTACATACAATTTGATATTATTTGTGATACCTTTATTCAGTTTCTTTAATTTTTCTAAATGGTTGACAAACATTTCTGCTATGTAGCCATTATTTGGGTTTCCCACAGAACGTCAGAAGTCCTGCATGTAAATGTCGTTGTTGAAAGAGAAATTGCTATGTAAGGTTACAAAACTAAGCATGTCTATAAGTACAATAACTTCTAGACAGTTCATTATTTCATTTTTCATAAAATTACTTCTGAGGTGGCACAGTCATTAGCAGACTGGACTCATAATTTGGGGAATGGTGATTAAAATCCTTGTCCAGTCATCCAGATTTAGGTTTTTCATTATTTCCCTAAGTTGCTTTAGGCAGGTACCGTTATGGCTCCTTTCTAAGGAGCATGCTCCATTTCCTCTGCATCCTTTCCCCAATCCAAGCTTCTACCATTTCTCTAATGGCCTTATTGTTGATAGAAAGTTAGACTCTTGTCTTCACGTCCTTCTGCCTAACTTCCACAAATACTAGTATACAGGGTTACTAGACTGAGACGACATATGTCATGGGACAGCGATATGCACATATGCTGGTGGCAGTAGTACCACATAAATAAGGTATAAAATGCAGCGCATTATAAGAGCAGTTATTTGTACTCAGGTAATTCATGTAAAAAGGTTTCCAATGTAATTATGGCCACATGATGGCAATTAACAGGTTCTGAATATAGAATAGCAGTAGGAGCTAGACACATGCAACATTCCATTTCAGAAATCATTAGAAAATTCTGTATTTTTAGATTGACAGAGTTTATGAGACAATCAAATTTCAGGCGTTACCTCTCTTCACAGTCAAAACAGTGGCCAACCGTCTTCACTTAGTGACCAAGTGCAGAAATGTTTGCCTAGAGTTTCAGTGCTAACAGACAAACAACACTGTATGAAATAACTGCATAAATCAATGTGAGATGTAAGACAAATGTGTCCATTAGGAAAGTGCAGTGTTATTTGGCATTATTGGGCTATGGAAGCAAATGATCAACGCAAGTACTTTCTTAACAGTACGACATTACCTGCAGCACCTCTCCTGGTTTGTTACCATTCCTGTTGGAGCATAGATGACTGGAAAATCGTGGGCTGGTCAGATTTGTCCTGCTTTCAGCTGGTAAGAGCTGATGGCAGGGTTTGAGTGTGGTGCAGACCCCATGAAGCCATGCACCCAATTTATCAACAAGGCATTGTGCAAACTGGTGGTGGCTACATAATGGTGTTGCCTGTGTTTACACATTGTGGACAGGGTCCTCTGGTCCAACTGAACTGATCATTTATTGTAAATAGCTATGTTCAACAAGTTGGACACCATTTACAGCCACTCATGGATTTCATGTTCCCAAGCAACAATGCTAGGCCACAATTGTTCACAATTGATTTGAATAACAGTCTGGATTAATTGGTTTGAATAACAGTCTGGACTATTTGAGCAAACGATTTGGTCACCCTGAATGCCTGACATCAACCGATTGAACATTTTATAGGACACAATCAAGAGGTCATTTCATGCACAGAATCCTGCAGTGGCTACAGTTTTCCAATTATGGGTGGCTATAGAGGCAGAATGGCTCAATATTTGTGCAAGAGACTTCAAGTGGCTTGTAGATGCCACACTATGTCGAGTAGCTGCACTGCACCAGGCCAATGTATGTGCAACATGATATTGGGAGGTATCCCATGAATTTTTTCACCTCAGTGTGTATCAAGTGACAGAAATCTGACTTGAGTTAGAACATTTTATGACAGGACTAGTAAGCCTGACTATGTTATTTGTACTGTTGGTGTGTTCATAGCACTTGTCTGTGGAATATGATTTTTCGTATGTATATTTATCTACTAATGTATCATTAACTAGTTAGCTGTCTGTAAATTTTTCTGGCAATAATTAGATGTATTGTTCTTATAAATATTTTGCTGCACTGTGAGTGTAGGAGCAGCAGGATTCTTCCACAAATGCAGTGTGCTTCAGATTTGTTGAAAGAAACTTTGTTTGTTGGTCAAGTCAGATTTCCAGTATGTATCTTGTGTTTATTTCTCTGCAGAATCCAGTTGACCTCATGCTTTATTTGCCGGTAACGATTAATTACTTTCAATAGAAGAGTACTTGTGCACATTTTAAGGTGGATTAGGATCTAGGTTAAGCAGCATTTCACATTGACTTTCTTTGTTTCATAAATTATTATAGACTGCTTACATTGTCTTGGTCTCTCACATCATTTTGTGTCCTAGAAACAGTGATGCAAAAATTATGAAAGAAACTGGGGTCAGTGTTTCTGCCCAAACCCTGTCAAAATCAGTGGCTTTATTCACTACTAGCTCTTTTATTTGCCCATAACACTGTTGCAACACACAATCATTCTTTGACTCCATTCCCTTCCTCTAACTTCATTTTCAGATTATGTATGACTCACAGTATATCAACTATCCTTACTCTTGCAGCAATAATATCAATAGCTTTATCACATTCCACATGTATTCTGAAGGTACCTAGGATTTCTAACACCAAACTTGTATCCTAATTCTGTTTTCAATTTGCTCAATGTCATACTGAATTTGTAGGTCTACTGGGAGCTTCCTGTTACATTCTGGAGTTTTATTTTATATTTTCTTGTTATGTAGGTCACATAGTAATAGAATCCATTACATAGGGTTATATATATATGAAGAGTTACTATTTACATTGCAATATTGTTGAATATATGACATACTCATGATAATGCTTGTCGCATTCCCTTCAGTCATCACAGTTTTCATCCTAGAAATTATCTAGGTCTCTTAAATTTTGATTGTTTACTAAAATGAGATACACAGTAAAAGTTGCACTGGATGATCAGCAGCTTCCAGGTGAATTAAATTCATTATCTTGTTGACTGCAGTCTCTGTGAAATCATTCAAAAGACACATCAAAGCAGCAGTTTTCATGTTCCAGACACTCATTTCCCCTTATCTACAGATAACATATCTGTAACTGCCGATGTAGTTTCACAACTGTTTAGCCTTGATTTCTACGTTCTAAGTTGAACGTCTTACAGACTGATGACGCATGTGTACTGTAAAACTAAAACATTTTAGCCATAAGTGACTGGTGCCCAATTAAATGTATATCATAATTCAACATATATTGTTTAGCCAAAAGTTATACACATTTGTTATATGTTATCAGATAATGATTCCACTTACTCTACACATTTTTATTTGTCTGTATTTAAATGCAATTTTACATCACACATTTTTTTATATAAATGTTGTAGCTTTAATCTGATTCCAAACCATTTGAAACATTTCTTCCAAGCACATGAACATCTTGCAGCAATTAGGGCACAACTGAATGCATCCTTGATATCTTCAATCATCTTGGCATTACATAATACTCAAAGCAGCCTTGACAACTTCAAGCAGCTTTCCATCAAATACTGCAATTTGTATATCTGTGGCTGGTCTATGTGCTTGTACAACAGATACAGTGGCAGGAGATATCCTAAAGCACCATAACCATTCCCCCACACAACCAACAACTATAGACTCAAGTGACAAATATCACTGAACAGATCCTAGTATCATGTGAGACATTATTTTGTCCAGTGTAGTGCAGTAAGTAGGTGTAGCTTGGACTCAACAAGTTTTTGGAAGCCTCCTGCAGCCGCTACAGTCATCCATAATCACCGAAGTGTTGCTGGTGCAGGATTTTGTGCAGCAAATGACCTCTTGATTGTTGTTGTTGTTGTGGTTGTTCTTGTTGTTGTAGTCTTCAGTCCAAAGACTGGTTTGATGCAGCTCTCCATGCTACTCTATCTTGTACAAACCTCTTCCCTCTAAGATTTATACCCTCCAAGCTTCACTCCAATACTAAATTGGTGATCCCTTGATGCCTCAGAACATGTCCTACCCTTCTTCTAGTCAAGCTGCGCCACAAATCCTTCTCCCCAATTATATTCAGCATTTCCTCATTAGTTACATTAGCTACCATTTAATCTTCAGCATTCTTCTATAACGCCACATTTCAAAAGCTTCTATTCTCTTCTTGTCTAAACTGTTTATCATACATGTTTGACTTCCATAAATAGCTATACTCCATAAAAGTCTTCCTGACACTTACGTCTATACTCGATGTTAACAAAATTCTCTTCTTCTGAAATGCTTTCCTTTCCATCACCAGTCTACATTTTATATTGTCACTACTCTGACCATCATCAGCTATTTTTCTGCCCAAATAGCGAAACTTATCTACTACTTTTGCTTGGCTCTGAGCACTATGGGACTTAACTTATGAGGTCATCAGCCCCTTAGAACTACTTAAACCTAACTAACCTAAGGACATCACACACGTCCATGCCCGAGGCAAGATTCGAACCTGAGACCGTAGCGGTTGCGCGGTTCCAGACTGTAGTGCATAGAACCGCTCGGCCACTCCGGCCGGCTGATCTACTACTTTAAGTGTCTCATTTCCTTATCTAGCTCCCTCAGAATCACCTGATTTAATTCGACTGCATTCCAGTATCATCATTTTTCTTTTGCTGATCTTCATCTTATATCCTCTTTTCAAGACACTGTCCATTATGTTCAACTGCTCTTCCAAGTCCTTTGCTGTCTCTGACAGAATTACAGTGTCATCAGCAAACCTCGAAGTTTTTACTTCTTCTTCCTGGACTTTAATTCCTACTCCAAATTTTTCTCTTGTTTCCTTTACTGCTTGCTCAATATACAGATTGAATAATATCAAGGGTAGGCTACAACCCTGTCTCACTCTCTTATCAACCACTACTTTTCTTTCATGCCCCTCAACACTTATATCTGCCATCTGGTTTCTGTACAAATTGTAAACAGCCTTTCGCTCCCTGTATTTTACCGCTGTAGCTTCAGAATTTGAAACAGAGTATTACAGTCAACATTGTGAAAAACTTTCTCTAAGTCTACAAATGATATAACCATAGGTTTGTCTTTCTTTAACCTATCTTCTAAGGTAGGTCATATGGTCAGTACTGCCTCACATGTTCCTACATTTCTACAGACTCCAAAATGATGTTCCCCATTTTAGGAATTGTAACTCATTAAACTGGTATCCTGGTAATTTTCACACCTCTCAGACCAGCTTTCTTTGGAATTGGATTTATTATATTCTTCTGAGAGCATTTCATCTGTCTCATACATCTTGCTCACCAGATGGAAGAGTTTTGTCATGGCTGGATCTCTCAAGGCTATCAGTAGCCCTAACGGAATGTTGTGTGCTCCTGGGGCCTTGTTTGAACTTAGATCTTTCAGTGCTATGTCACACTCTTAATTCAGTATCATATCTCACAATTCATTTTCATCTACTTCCTCTTTCATTTCCATAATATTACCCTCACGTACATTGCCCTTGTATAAACCCTCTATCTACTCCTTCAACCATTTTACTTTCCCTTCTTTGCTTAGGACTGGTTTTCCATCTGAGCTGTTGATATTCATACTGGAGGTCCTCTTTTCTCCAAAGATCTTTTTAATTTTCATGTAGGTGCCATCAATCTTATCCCTAGTAATATATGCTGCTACATCCTTGTATCTGTTCTCTAGCCAGCCCTGCTACCCATTTTGTACTTCTTGTCGATCTCATTTATGAGACATTTGTCCTCTTTTTAACCCAATTCATTTACTGCATTTTTATATTTTCTCCTGTCATCAATTATGTCCAGTATCTCCCACATTACTGAAGGATTTTCACAAGCAATTGTCTTTTTACCTACTTGATCCTCTGCTGCCTTCACTATTTGATCTCTCTAACCTCCCCATTCTCCTGCACCTGTATTTCTTTCCCCTGTTCTTGTCAATCGTTCCTAAGGCTCTCTCTGAAACACTCTAAAACCTCTTTCTCTTTCAGTTTATCCAGGTTCCATCACCTTAAATACCTACCTTTTTGCAGTTTTTTCAGTTTTTATCTACAGTTCATAGCCAATAAATTGCGGTCAGAGTCCACATATGTCCCTGAAAATGTCTTACAGATTAAGATCTGGTTCCTAAATCTCTGTCTTACCATTATATAATCTATCTGAAAGCTTCTGGTGTCTCCAGGCCTCTTCCATGTATACAACATTCTTTCATGGTTCTTAAATGAAGTGTTAGCTCTCGATTTTGGTCCATAAATGATTGTCGGGTTAATGTCTGGTTACCTGAGTGGCCAAATCATTGGTTCAAATTGTCTGAGATGTGCATTGTCATCTATAAAAATTACTTCATTTTTGGGGAACATGAAGTCTATGAATGGCTTCAAATGGTCCCCAAGTAAGTGAACATAATCATTTGAAGTCAATACCATTATGGAGCCATGACCAGCTTGCACAGTGACTTGTAGACAACTTGACTCCATGGCTTAGTTGGGTCTGCACCATACTCTAACCTTACCATTAGCTCTTACAAGCTGAAATCTGCACTCATCTGACCAGGCCAACGTGTTCCAGTCATCTGGGGTTCGCCTAATGTGATCACAAGCCCAGGAGAGCTGTTGCAGGTGATGTTATGTTGTTATCAAACCCACTCACATCAATCGTCTGTTGCCATAGCCCATTAACACCAAATTTCACTGCACTTTTCTGATTGATACATTCATTATATATGACACATTGGTTTCTGTGCTTATTTCCCACAGTGTTGCTTGTCTCTTAACACTGACAACTCTACACAAATGCATTGAAGCATGCCTGTATTTGTCATGGTATACTATCCACAAGTTCATCAAGGAACTGTTGGTCCTCAGTGGTGATTCGGTGTAAATCCCTCAGAGTGGTTGCTGGGTCATGTCGTCCATAAACAGTCCTTTTCCATCTATCCCTGCCATGTTCAATAGGGTTACTTTCTGGAGAACATGCTGGACACTCTAGTCAAGCGATGTCATTGTACTGAAGGAAGTAATTCACAAGATGTGCATGATGGGGGCGCAAATTGTCATCCATGAAGATGAATGCCTCTTACGGCACTTTCCATGACCACCAGCGGCGTACATTGGCCCCACATAATGCCACCCAAAAACAGCAGGGGACCTCCATCTTTCTGCACTCACTAGACAGTGTGTCTAAGACATTCAGCCTGACCTGGTTGCCTCTAAACATGTCTCCGATGATTGTCTGGCTGAAGGCATAGGCGACAATCACTGGTGAAGATAATGTGATGCCAGTCCTGAGCGGTCCATTCGGCATGTTGTTGGGTCCATCTTTACCATGCTGCATGGTGTTGTGGTTGCAAAGCTGGATTTCGCCATGGAGGTCGGGGGTGAAGTTGCATATCATGCATCCTATTGCACATAGTTTAAGTTGTAACACAACGACCTGTGGCTGCACAAAAAGTATTATTCAACATGATGGTGTTGCCGTCATGGTTCCTCTGAGCCATAATCCATAGACAGTGGTAATCCACTGCAGTAGAAACCCTTGGGCAGCCTGAATAGGGCATGTCATCGACAGTTCCTGTTTCTCTGTATCTCATCCATGTCTAAACAACATCACTTTGGCTCACTCCAAGACACCTGGATTGTTGAGAGCTTTTCCTGGCACAAAGTAACAATGCAAACGTGTTCGAACTGCATTACTGACCGTCTAGACATGGTTGAACTACAGACAACACGAGCCATGTACCTCCCTTCCTGGTGGAATGACCGGAACTGATTGGCTGTCAGTCAAAATCCTATAGACATACAAATGCTGTAAATGTAGGATTACCTTTACTTAAACTTTCTTGCATGTCGTTACTTTTCTGCAAAAGCCCAGGACTGAATTTCCCTGAGGTCAGCTTATACTAGCTGTACCATTCTTCTGTAAATAAGTTGTGTCAGTACTTTGTGACAATGATTATTTAAACTGTTGGTTTTTTAATACTCACACCTGTATAAGCCTGTCTTCTTTTTGTACTCATGCTGAAGTTCAGGATATTTCATCTACCCCATTTATCTTTAGCTGCAAGTGAAATAGTTTCTTCATGACTGGCTTTCCAAATGATATCAACCTTTCTTAGGGAATGAAATTAAAGTGAAATCAGACCTTTAGCTGCTTACAGTCATTGATAAATAGCAATGGGGACAGTTGAAAATGTGTGGCCCCGACTGGGACTTGAACCCATGATCTCCGGCTTACAAGGCAGATACTCTATCCACCTGAGCCACCAAGGATACAGAGGATAGTGCAACTGCAGATACCTAAATCTGCCACATTCCCCAAAAGACACACATTCCCAGCATAATGTCCACATACAACATTTGTAGTGTCCCTGCCCACTATACTCATTACTAAGGGCAGTCAATCTTCTGATTCCCGTAAGAGTTTGGGCAATGTGAGTGCATCCACACTGAAGAAGATCATTGGCCATTAAGCCTTATCTACATGAAGATGGTATCTGTTCTTTCAGACATGTCCAAAAGAAAGTTCATAACCAATAAATTGTGGTCAGTGTCCACATCTGCCCCTACGAATGTCTTGCAATGTAAAACCTGGTTCCTAAATCTCTGTCTTAACATTATATAATCTATCTGAAACCTTCTGGTGTCTCCAGGCCTCTTCCACATATACAATCTTCTTTCATGAGACTTAAACACAGTGTTAGCTATGATTAAGTTATGCTCTGTGCAAAATTCTACCAGGTGGCTTCCTCTTTCATTCCTTATGCCCAGTCCATATTCACCCACTACTTTTCCTTCTCTTCCTTTTCCTACTGTTGAATTCCAGTCCAACATGACTATTAATTTTCATCACCCTTAATTGTCTGAATAATGTCTTTTATCTCATCATACATTCCTTCAATCTCTTCATCATCTGCAGAGCTAGTTGGCATTTTAACTTTTACTACTGTTGTAGGTGTGGGCTTCATGTCTATCTTGGTTACAATAATGCAATCACTATGATGTTGATAGTGGCTTATCCACATTTCTATTTTTTTTATTCATTATTAAACCTACTACTGGATTACCCATGTTTGATTTTATATTTATAACCCTGTTTTCACATGACCAGAAGTCTTGTTCCTCCTGCCACCAAACTTCACTAATTCCCACTATATCTAACTTTAACCTATCCATTTACATTTTTAAATTTTCTAGCCTACCTGCCTAATTAAAGGATCTGACTTTCCATGCTGTGATTCACAGAACATCACTGTTGATTGTCCTGATAACAATCTCGTCCTGAGTAGTCCCGGCACGGAGATTTGAATGGGGGACAATTTTACCTCCGGAATATTTTACCCAAGAGGATGTCATCATCATTTAACCACACAGTAAAGTTACATGCCCTCAGGTAAAATTATGGCTGTAATTTCCCCTTGCTTTCAGCCATTTGCAGTAACAGCACAGCAATGCTGTTTAGGTTGATGTTGCAAGGCCAGTTCAGTCACTCATCCAGACTATCGCCTTTGCAACTACTTCACCAAGCCTTCCCCTTCATTGAAGGTAGTAGGAACTTTGCTGTTGGATGCTCACCACTAACTCTTTCATGATTTGTCTGTAAGGTTGTATCTTCGGGAGTTGTGAGATAAACTTGTAAATTCTGTTTGTTGAATGCTAGAGAAAGCTGTTTTGTAGCAGCTTCACAACTGCAAGTGCACTTGCATGTGAGGGGTGTTTGTGGCAACTTCAGCTGGTATTATCTGCATTGATGACTCCTGTATCTGAAGAATGTTTTCACCACTGCACTGCAAAAGTAACTATGCTCTTTGAAGTCATTACTGCCCAGGTTTCAGGACAAAAAGTAAATTCAGGCGATCAAATTCACAAGGAGAATTGCCTATTAGTGGGTAGTTATATATATGATGGTTTGTAACTGATCTGATCTGGTAATGCACCTTTGATGGTCTCGTAATCTATGGTCTTGAATCAGTCATCTGCTATTAATGGGTTGGAATGACATATATTAAAAGACATATACTACACTGTAGCTCATAGTAATCAATTCCTTCAAATTTATTAAAATGCAATTTTCTGTTCTGATAATTATCTTTTTTAGCAATCTATAATCTATATATTTTATTCAGACTGGTAATGTACATTAATTAATCAACAGTCTCACATGTCATTGGCGACAAATTAGGTCAAAGATGCACAAATATTTTACTTATATACAGTTTCCTAATCACTGACGTTAATTTTTGATACCTCCAGACTATACATATTGTTGTGAACCTGCAACTGATTATGATATGATGTGTACTTTTTGGTAACTAAACCAGGACTTGCTGATACTAACTTCTGAAATACAGATCTTGACAATTTAGTTAGTAGACACTGACTGAAAGAAGGATTGTCCTGCACAACTGTTAACAGATTTGTGTCCATGAATAATAGTCACAATTTGTTGTTGTATTCTACTATTTAACAGTAAAGGTAGCAAAATATGAGGTTATATCTAAAAACACAAATGATGTGACTTACAGAACGAAAGTGCTGGCAGGTCGACACACAAATATACACACGAAATTCAAGCTTTCACAACAAACTGTTGCCCCATCAGGAAAGAGGGAAGGAGAGGGAAAGACGAAAGGATGTGGGTTTTAAGGAAGAGGGTAAGGAGTCATTCCAATCCCGGGAGTGGAAAGAGGTTCCAAATTTATAATAGCAAAACAACAAGTCTTTTTAACATGATCTGGGTAATGAGGCTATTAACAAAATTATGGGCACTGCTTCCTCAAGTATTTCCACAGAATGCTAAAAATGATTTTTTTTAATGAGCTCTAATGAAAGTAGTTTTGAAATCAGAAAAATCTGGGCTAAAAAATCAGTAATTGTGAAGTTATTTCATGAATAATAAATTTTTATGATTTCCTGCTTGAACAAGAAATTAGCTAATTTATATAACAGCGGTAAATGTGAGACCTTAGTTTCTCCTGGCATATGCAATGTTCAGATAACTTACAGGAATACAACCATGTAACATCATCAGGATGACAGGAGCACAGCCTTCGATTTTCCAAGGAATTTTGCCCTGAAAAGGGAAAGGCAAGGATGTGCTCCTGTCTAAATATAGATGATGCCAGTTAGCTTCATTCCCATAAGCTATTTGAACAGTTGGATATGTGTCATTCCTAAAATGAGAATAAAGAAAAAATTGTATTGATATCAGGACTGTTCCAAGGGCAAGTAGTATGGTCCCATCTTGATTTGTTAAAGATTCTCTTTGTTAACTCTATCTTCTCAATTTTTCTTTTCACGCATAAAAAATTGGAGCCATAACTGCCAGTTTTTCCTGGACAGTAAAGTAGGAGATCAGTTTCAAAAGTGAAATATTCTATTTCAATGCAAATATTGTGAACTTCACCTCCTGTCTTTTCTATTCATCCCAGAAACTTTGTGGTCATTGCTGCAGAGAGCATAGTTGCCTTTGTGGTTGACGCAGAACATATAATGCGGGTTTTGTCCACTTTTTTGCAAGTTGTCCATCATTTGAGTGCTGTAGTTATGTGTCTGTAGTGCTGTTCTGCTCTCAGAAGTACACCCATCCCTTTTGGAATTTTTTTTTAAAATTTCATTAGACATAGTGTTCCCAAGAGAATTTCAAGCTCCTCCCACATAGAGTCCTGCCTGCCTCAGTAAACTGTTTGTAACTTAGGTTCAGTAGGTTCTCCAGAACTTGTCACCTGATGACTATTTCACAACAACAGCCATCCACCGTTCACCACATAGCACACCTTAAGACTGAGCTTTTCTTGAAATAGAAGTTTGTACTACCCCTATGTTCCAGGCAGTTTAAGCCAAGATTCCCACTGCCTCTTAAGAGACTTCGTTCTACTGCCAAATTGTGTGGTGCTTGCCAAAATATGTTCAAATGGTTACACAAAGCTGGTAACACTCACCAGACTCCACCTCAGGAAGAACATGTTTGTCAAGGTCATACTCCACCAACAAAGACTTGAGATGGAGTCACCTAAGTGACTCAAGATGACGTGGCACATCAAATGTGTGTTATAGTATCCAAGTAATAAATGAAGAATATGGTTACTAGTATGAATTTCAACAACAGTAGTTACGTGAGCTTTTTTGGACATGGTACCAGAAGTGTCATGGATATGTTTCCCTGATGATGCTGTTGTTCTTAGACTTTCACTGAAATACTATTTGTAACTTTAGTTGCACTCTCTCATTCTTTACAGAAGACACAGCAATCTGTAGGAGTTGTTAATGATGAAAATGGAACAAAATGTACCAAGTCTGATTCGATATCTATCTGCTGCAATGGCATTATGAGATCTATCTGCTGCAATGACTTGTAAATAACTCCTGGTCTAGAGGAATGTAAAAATGCTATAATAATGACAATAGGACTAATGTTACACAAGTAGAGTCAATCACATGATACAGATGCCTTGTGGTAACAGTGTGTAAAGTAGAATGAACTGAATCAGTCAGTTGTTGATCAAGCAAAGTTATTTAGTTAGTTAGTTACTTTCATGTTCCATGGATCATGTTGCACGATAAATCATCATGATATGGAACAAGTCATTTTACATTCTTATTACAAATTAATTTGTACATCTATTTGTACTCTAAATATCACCATATTATTATTATTATTATTCCCCAAAATGAAAACAAGATATACAGATTGATTTAGCAACTCCTACCCATCACCTTTTACACAATAGAAACACATAAATTCTTCTACACAATAGAAGAAGTTGTCACGGAGACATTTTTTCAGTTTATTTTCAAAATTTACCTTGCCGTCTGTTAGACATTTTATATCACTTGGCAAGTGGTCAAAAATTTTTGTTGCAGTGTTGTGCACCCCTTTGTGTGCTAAGGACAATCGTAATGTTGAGTAATGAATGTCATTTTTTCATCTAATATTGTAATTATGTACCTCATTGTTCCTTTTGAACTACAGTGGATTATTTACAACAGACTTCACAAGGAAATAAATATACTGTGAAACATTAGTCAGAACACTCAACTCCTTAAACAGATGTCTACAAGATGGTCATGGGTGAGCATGACATATTATTTGAACAGCACGTCTTTGGGCAATGAAGACTTTCTTTCTCATGATGAGTTACCCCAGAACATTTTTCCATGTGACATTACTGAATGAAAATAAGCAAAATATGTCAAATTACTGATTTCTCTCCCCTCAAAATTTGCTATGACTCTAAGTGCAAATGTGGCTTAACCAAGTTGAGTTATGAGTTCTAAAATGTGTTTTTCCAATTTAAATTCTCATCAGTATGTACACCTAAGAATTTTTAAGTTTCCACCTTATGTATTATTTCCTCACCATGTGTTATATGTATCACTGGTACAGTATCCTTAGAGGGGCAGAACTCAATATGATGTGTCTTTGTGAAATTCAGGGTGAGACCATTTGCAGAAAACCAATCAATGATACTTCTGAGAACTTTGTTCAACATTTCTTCCATTTCTGTATATATACTGTGAGTGATTACAATACTGGTGTCATCTGCAAAAGGAACTAATTCTGCTTGTTGTACGTTAGACAGTAGATCATTTACATATATGAGAAACAGTAGTGGATCTAAGATTGAGCCTTGAGGAGCCCCATGCACGATTTTTTTTTCCCCAGTCTGACTTTTCTTTTGGTTAGATATGACATGATCCATTGGTTGGCTATACCATCAGTCCCATAAAATTTCAAGTTATCTATGAGGATACTATGATTCACACAATCAAATGCCTTGTATAGGTCACAGAAAATACCTGCTGGTGCTATTTTGTTGTTTAATACTTGTAATTTTTGGTGTGTGAACATCTAAATGGCGTTCTCAGTAGAGCAGCCCTTCTGAAACCTAGACTGTAATTTGCTGAGGATATTATTATTACAAAGGTGAGATACTATTCTTGAATACATCACCTTCTCAAAAATTTTGGAAACTGCTTTCAAAAAGGGAACATGCCTCGGATCACGGAACGGATTTAAAGGAAACTGACCAAGCAATGGAAAAGGATTACGAGATGGTTTACGACTGGGCACCTTAAACGTAAGGACTCTAACTGGGAAGTTAGAAGAAATTGTAGAAATGATGGAAAGGAGGAAATTGGACATCTTGGGACTTGCTGAGACTAGGTGGAGAGGAGTTGGTGAAAAACCACTAAGTAAAGGATGTAAACTGTACTGGATAGGGAATGAGAGGGGAAGAAATGGAGTGGCAATAGTGGTCAGAGAGGGTCTGCAGGAGGAGGTGGAAGGTATCAATGATCGAATGATAAAAGCCAGAGTACGAGTGAAAGGAAAAAGCATTGAAATCATCCAAGCATATGCCCCACAGGTGGGGTGTACAAAAAAGGAGAAGGAGGAATTTGAAGATGACATGCAAAAGCAGCTAAATGGAGGTAATCAGATTATAATAGGGGACCTCAATGCACATGTTGGCACAGACAGAAAAGGATTCGAGGAGATAATGGGACCAGAGGGCTGGGGGAACCGAAATAGAGAAGGAAAATTGTTGCTGGAATTCTGCAAGAGGAATGGGCTGGCGATCGCAAATTCCTGGTACAAGAAGAGAAGTAGCCACAAAATAACTTGGTACAGTGGAGACTGGTCCCAAACTTCAGTAGTAGACTATGTACTAGTGGATAGGCAGATGATGAGCAGCCTCACAGATGTTAAGGTCATTCCGTCTGAGGCCTTAGACAGTGACCATCGGCTGTTTGTAGCCACCCTGAGAGAGAAAAAAGATAGGAGGGCAACAGACATACAGGAGAAAAGGTTGAAGACATGGATGCTGAAAGAGGATGAACGGAGGACCCAGTACCAGACACTGATCAGGAAGAAGCTGCCAAAGGAAGATCAGAGAACAGTGGAAGAAGAATGGGGAGATTTTAAGAGGGCTCTAGTTGAGGCAGCTGAGACTGTGTGCGGAAGAACTAGCACAAAGAGGACAATTAAGGAAACCCCATGGTGGAACCACATATGTTAAGAGGCAGTACTTCGAAAGAACAAAGCCTTCAGAGAATGGTTCCAGACCCGAACAAAGGAAGCTAGGGTAAAATATAAGGAAAGCAAGAAAGCGGCACAGACCATAGTAAGGGCGGAGATGAAGAAGTGGATGGAAAAATGGACAAGAATGTTAGAAGAGGACAGTGAAGGGAACAAAAAAGTACTTTACACCATGGTAAGAAATAAGAGGAACGACAGAAGCGAGTGCCTGAGGATCATAGATAATAATGGAAGAGTTGTGGAGGAAATGCATGAGCTCAAAAAGATTTGGCAGGAGTACTTTGAAGATCTGTTGAATGCCGCCAAGCGGGTAACTAACAGCGATGGAGAGCCTAAGGCAGCAGACGATTATAATAGTGGGGAAATTGATGATCTAACTTGGAATGAAGTGGAAGAAGCCATAAAGAGGATGAAAGGGGGCAAGGCACCAGTTTGGGACGAAGTAACAGTGGATATGATACGAGCAGCAGGAGAAGTAGGAACCCAGTGGCTATACAGAGTGCTGAGGGTGGTGTGGAAGGAGAACAGAATTCCTGAGGATTGGAAGAAAGGAATTATAGTCCCGATCTTCAAGAAAGGGGATAAAAGGAGATGTGAGAACTACAGAGGAATTACCCTGCTATGCCACTGTGGAAAAATCTATGAAAAGATCCTGGAGAAGAGAATAAGAAGCAGTATTGAAAGTAGACTGCAAGAGGAGCAGTATGGTTTCAGACCGGGAAGATCAACAACGGACCTCATATTTGCGGTAAGGCAACTGCAGGAAAGGCACTATGAGTACGGGAAGGACTTAATCATGGCCTTTTTAGATACTGAGAAGGCGTATGACAGTATCATATGGACAAGCTCTGGGATGTGCTGAAAGCAAAAGGGATAGATGAAGAGATAACACAAAAAGTCAGAAAAATGTATGAGGGAAGTGAGAGTTGTGTGAAAGTGGGGAGGGAACGTACTGCATGGTTCAAGCTGGAAAATGGGCTGCGACAGGGAAGTGCACTTTCACCTTTATTGTTTATTATTGTTATGGATGAAATCCTACAGCAGGTATCAGATGCGATTGGAGATCATAAAATGAAAGCAGTGCTTTTTGCCGATGACCTGATGTGATGGGGAAATTGCGAGAAGGAGGTGCAAGAGCAGTTAGATGTATGGGAGGCAACGGCAGCACAATATGGAATGCATTTCTCTGCAAAGAAAAGTGAAATAATTGTCACAACAAGGAAGAAGAATAGGCCAAATGTGGATATAACTTGTGGAGGGGTAAAACTACAAGTGGTAGAGAACTTCAAGTACCTGGGAAGCATGATTGAAAGTAAGGGGGGAAACGCAATGGAAATAAATGAAAGGTGCAGAAAAGCAGGGCAGTTCTTCAAATGCATTAGGGGGCTTATTTGGAGCAAGGAGGTGCCACAGAAATCCAAGGGAATTATATACCGAACCTACTTTGTCCCCATATTGGCATACGGAAGTGAGACATGGGTAATGCATAAAAGCGACAAAAGTAGAATACAAGCTAGTGAAATGAAGTTCCAGAGGAGCAGGTTGAGTGTAACAAGACGAGACAGATTGCGAAATGTGTATGTGAGGGAAAGACTAAAGGAGGAACCAGTACAGGACAGGATAGAAAAATCAAGACTGCAGTGGTATGGACACATGAAGAGAATGGATGAGGGAAGAATTCCAAAGAGGATGTTTGATCTGCAACTGGAGGGGAAGAGGCCCAGGGGAAGACCAAGAGATAGATGGGTGAAGGGAGTGAAGGAATGTGTAGCGAGAAGAGGAGAGAACTGGACGAAGGTGGAAGAGGGGGAATGGTGGAAAGACAGAACACGATGGAGAGGCTTGTGTTCCCGACAGACCCAGCCAGTGGCTGGAAACTGTCCAAGATGATGATGATGATTTCAGCAGTGAAACTGCTTGGTAGTTACTGACACCTCTCTTATCACCTTTCTTTGAGAGGGGTTTAACAATGGCATATTTTAGTCATTCTGGAAAAATGCCTTGAGTTAATGATGCATTATATATTTCAGACAATACCCGATTTATTATATGGGAACAAATCTTTAGTACTCAATTGAAAACACCATTAAAACTAGAAGAGCTTTTATTCTCAAGAGAATTTATGACCCTCTTAATTCCAAATGTAGACATTGGTGGTACATTAATATGACGTATTTTTGTGGAAGTTACTTCTTCAGCAAATTGCTGTGGTCTTTCTATTGAACTGTTGGTTTCTATGCTTTCTGCTATGTTTAAGAAATTATTATTAAATACATTTGCTAACTGAGACTTTTCATTTATAGCACTCCCATTCAATTCAATAGTACTGTTATCCTCTTCTGTGGTTGGTTGTCTTGTCTCTTGCTTCACTGTATTCCATATTGCCCTAACTCTGTTGTCTGACGTACTGATATCTGACAGTATGTGCACGTTTTTTGCTTTTTTAATAGCCTTTCTTAGTAATTTTGAGTAGTTTTTGTAGTGTGCAACTACTGCATGGTCTCTATTTGTTCTTGCCAAAAGATACATTTCCCTTTTTCTTTCCCAAGATAATTTAATCCCTTTAGTGATCTATGGATTCTTTTTACATGGCTGTTTAATGTCCCTTCTGATTAACTTATGCAGAAAGCTATTTTTAAATACTGATATGAATTTATCTTGGAATAGATTAAATTCTTTATTGGCATTTGTTCTTTATAAATTTCATCCAAGGTTGTTTCTTGTAAACTACTCTTAAAAACATTTGACCTGTAGTAATTAATCATTCAAACTGACTTCCACGAAGGTGTATCTACACTGTAAGGGACTATGTCATTTGCCCTGACTAACTGTGCATCATGATCTGAGAGAGCATTTGTTACTGGTTAAACAGTTATTTTGTTGCTTTATGCCTCATCAAAGAAAACCTTATCAATTGGGACCTACTGTCTTTGTCCACACGTGCTGGAAAGTTAATTACTGAGAACAAATTGTAGGATCCAAATAAGGTTTCCAGACCACTTTTCCTATTAGAATCCTTTAGGAAATCTACATTGAAGTCACCACAGACCACTAACTGCTTGGTGATGTCTGACAGATAGCACAGTACGAAATCCAGGTTCCTAATAAATAATTCAAAATTTCCCAGTGGTGATCTATATACTGTTACAATGAAAAGTGAACTGTTTTTCAGCATTCACAAGCACACACTTCTATGTGCTGATCAGTGCCAAATCTGCTTGTGTCAATGCTTTTGAACTTGTGTTCTGTCTCAATATATGTAACAACTACTCCTTCACATATATTAGTTCTGCATGAGTAATCTACTAGACTACAATCTTTTATATGTAATTTATCTAACCCTGTGGTTATGTGGTGCTCAGACAGGCACAGAATGTCTATCTTTTCCTCTAAATTTTGCAAATAGGAAAGAAGCTCTTCTACCTTATTACTCAATCCTCTAACTTTTGGTGGAATAAGCTAACCTTACTTTCCCATGTATTATTGTGCGGCTCTTCAGTTATAGTGACTTCTTTCAGAAGGGGGTGCCTGAGACTTGATTCTAACTTAAGAAAGCTGCCCCTCTGACACCAGTAACCACTGGGATCTTGCATTATATCCCTGTAATTATGTGGAGGCTGTTCAAACCATGTTGCTTGATGCTGACAAAGAAGGTTGCTTCAAAACACCACTTCATTTCGTAGCGGAATTTTGCTAGGATGTGTGGAGTCATGTTCACTTGTGGTGGACACTGAGTGTACATCAAGAAGCAAAGTGCAAGCAGTCAAATTCCTGTCTGTGTCATGGAAGAGTGTACCAGTAATGGAAATGTTGAGAAATGTCAGCTGGAAGACACTGAAAGACATAAATCAGTAAACAGCTTAGTATAGAATGTGCTCTATACATACACACATCAAAAAAAGTTCTGCATCACACCGTTTCCCAGAACTCCTAAAGATAGACATTGATTGTGGACATTGTATCACAGACACAGTCCCTTTGACTGTTCAGAGATGTCACTAAACCCACCCAAAGATGCAAACAACCATGCATGAGCAGCACCTATTAGACGAAGGGGGCCTGACAGCCGATCAGTTCCATTCATTCAACCAGGAAGGAGGTACACACCATGTGTTGTCTGTAGTTCAACCATGCCTAGATGGTCAATATCTCGGTTTGGACGTGTCTACAGTGTTACTTTGTTACAGCAAGGGCTCTCAACAAAGGAAGTGTCCAGGCATCTTGGAGTGAACCATACCAATGTTGTTCAGACATGGAGGAGATACAGAGAGACAGGAACTGCCAATGACATGCCTTGCTCAGGCCACCCAAGGGCTACTACTGCAGTGGATGACCCCTACCTATGGATTATGGCTCGGAGGAATCATGACAGCAACACCACCATGTTGAATAATGCTTTATGTGCAGCCACAGGACTTTGTGTTATGACTCAAACCGTGCGCATTAGGTTGCATGATGTACAACTTCACACCCAACATCCATGGCGAGGTCCATCTTTGCAACCGTGACACCATGCAGCACAGATACAGTACAGATGGACCCAACAACATGCTCAATGGACTGCTCAGGATTGGCATCATGAAGAGTGTCACATATGCCTTCAACCAGACAATTGTCAGAGACGTGTTTGGAGGTAACCCGGTCAGGCTGAATGCCTTAGACACACTGTCCAGTGAGTGCAGCCAAATGGAGGTTCCCTGCTGTTTTGGGGTGGCATTATGTAGGGGTAATGTACGCTGCTAGTGGTCATGGAAGGTGACGTAACAGCTGTACGATTCGTGAACCCCATCCTCTGACCGATAGAGAAATCATATCGGCAGCATATTGGTGAGGCATTCGTCTTAATGTACAACAATTCGCGCCCGTATCATGCACATCTTGTGAATGACTTCCTCCAGGATAATGACATTGCTGACTAGAGATGCCAGCATGTCCTCCGGACATGAACCCTATCAAATATGCCTGGGATGGATTTAAAAGTGCTGTTTATGGACGATGAGACCCACCATCCACTCTGAGGGATCTACGCCAAATTACCATTGAGGAGTGGGACAATCTGGACCAACACTGACTTGATGAACTAGTGGATAGTATATCACGATGAATACAGGCATGGAGCAATGCAAGATGATGTGCTACTGGGTACTAGAAGTGCCGGTGTGTACAGCAATCTGGACCACCACCTCTGAAGGTCTTGCTGTATGGTGGTACAACATGCAATGTGTGGTTTTCATGAACAATAAAAAGGGCAGAAATGATGTTTATGTTGATCTCTGTTCCCATTTACTGTACAGGTTCTGGAACTCTCAGAACTGAAGTGATGCAAACCTTTTTTTTATGTGTGTGTTATAGTGATTTACTGAGTATATATGTAGACATAGAAGTATTGTGAATATTGGAGTCCACTTATTCAAACAGTATATATCTGAGTGGTGTCTGATCTGTCAGACATCTCCGACAGAACAGACATCACTTGTGATGATGCGGCTGGTACATACATGTAACCATGAAATGTAGGGAGGGTAAGGAAAGGGAAAGAATGGGTAGAGATTGTGAGGGCTTGCCAGACAGGGCACCATAGTTATGTAGTAAGAAAAGTTGAAAATTTGTACCAGACCAGGACTCGACCCAAATTTACCACTTCTCATGAACAGTTGTCTTACCTGCTATAGCCATCAGGATGCAGTATCTGGCTGACTAAATTTCTAACTTATCACATGCTGCAATGTAGTGTCCCTCATCCATTCAGCTCTCTACTCACTGA
The DNA here is from genome assembly GCF_023864345.2 of Schistocerca serialis cubense. Taxonomy (NCBI): domain Eukaryota; kingdom Metazoa; phylum Arthropoda; class Insecta; order Orthoptera; family Acrididae; genus Schistocerca; species Schistocerca serialis. The sequence continues at coordinate 533,528,530 of NC_064640.1, forward strand.
TCCCAATTCATGTAGTAGTTCCAGTGATATTTGTGCATTCACACTGAAACAAATGGCAAGGAACATTTATCCTCTTTTCCAGAAATGTGTGTCTATATATATATATATATATATATATATATATATATATATATATATATATATATATATATAAAAACAAAGATGAAGTGACTTGATGTGGCTGATTTATGCATGTGAACATCAGATGTTTGGGAGGGGGGGAGGGAGGTGGGATATAAGGAAAGGGAAAGAATGGGTGGGAAGCCATGAGAGTTAACAGTACAGGCATTGTGGTAATGCAATGATGAAAGCTGAAAATTTGTGTAGCTTCAGGACCAGTGTAGCATTTGTCATGAGCAATTGTCTTAACCACTCACGACATGTCCAACAGAACAGACACAATTTGTGTATATACATTTATGAAAAAGAGGGTAATGGGTCCTCAATGTTTGTTCCAGTGTGTATGCACAAAATCATCAGAACTCCTGCACAAATCAGGATTTGCAAGTAGAGAGTTAAAGGGGCAAGGGATACTGCATTGTAGTGTGGGATAAGTTGGAAATTTGAGTCAGTCATGGACCATGACTGGATGACCTGAGCAGTTAAGACAACTGCTCATGACAAGTGGTAAATCTAGTTTTGAGTCCTGAGTGGACGTGTGACAGAACAGACATGACAGATATATACATTTCTGAAAAAGAAGGTAATGGCTTCTTGATATTTGTTTCTGTGTGAATGTGCAAATATCATTGGAACTCCTGTGGGAATCAGGATTTTTGAGTAGAGAATTCAATGGACAAGGGATATAGCAGTACAGTGTGTGATAAGTCGGAAATTTGAGTCCAGATGCCCAAAGCAGTTAACCATCCACTCATAAGAAGCAGTAAATTTCAGTTTGAGTCCTGGTCTGCAACAAATCTTTGACTTTATTCTTTACAGTATCACCCATCCTTTCCCTTACCTTACCCTCACTACATTGCCTGCTTACATGTATTCAAACAATGCTGTGTAGGTACTCTGGCACCACATTTCACCTTTGTCATAGCCATCAGCAAGATGTGGAGTATCCTTGCATTGTTGTTTCTGTTATTTCCATTCAATGTAACATTATTTGTGAATAGGAGTATTATGAACAATGTTATTGTTGTTTTTCCTTACCATCATAAACACTAGCACACAGTAATGTATCAGAAAATATGTGCAGTGAACTATGTATGTCATACTGGTAGGAATACAAACAACTTATTTTTCTTCGATGGATAAATTCGGGTACACAGGTATGGAAAACATAACAAAGGCAGAGGAAACTAGTGATATCTTGGAAAACCTGTTTACTGGTAAGAATAAAATTAAGTGGGTTAATCTCTGGGATGCTCTGTTGGACATCATATTACAAAATTTGGAGACAGTACTCAAAATTAGATAATTCATACTCAGGATGTGGCCAAAAAACTGTAGAGAAAGGGCCGGCCGCTGGTGGTCGAGTGGTTCTACGCGCTTCAGTCTGGAACCGCGCTACTGCTATGGTCACGGGTTCAAATACTGCGTTGGGCATGGATGTGTGTGATGTCCTTAGGTTGGTTAGGTTTAAGTAGTTCTAAGTTCTAGGGGACTGATGACCTGAGATGTTAAGTCCCATAGTGCTCAGAGCCATTTGAACCATTTTTTGTAGAGAAAGGACAAATAATGTGATTATTGATTAATTGTACACATTAGGCTCAGAGGTTTATAAACATTTATTTTTCATATTGAATGGGTATAAAGTCCAGTGCAATGGATGAAAATTTCAAATTGGAAAACAGCAAAGAAAAGTTGTGAAATTGAACTATTGAAGAATACCTCAAGTTGGACAAAGGTGGCAGTGATGGTGCTTTATTCCCAAAACATTGTAAGAAATTAAAGCAGGGTTTGCCCAAAGACAAATAGGAAAAGAAGATGAAGAAGTATTCCCGTTGTTTGAGGTATGGTCACCTCAAGTCCAACCATCCCAAGATGCAAGAGTAATTAACCAAAGGAGGGTTCTAAAGGAGGAGACAAGACATTGTTTTGTATACTTGCTGTGTCAGATTTCAAGCAGTTCATTCTAAAATGTACCATTATTTTACTTGGCTAGTTATAGGTAACTGAAATTTGTAGGATCACCAATCACAGTATAAAATATTCGTAATTTTCTGTATGTGCCATCATCAAGCAGCTCCAACTGCTCACTACACAAAGACCTGGCATCTGTTCAAAGACTGAAAATTGTGAATTTCGAAAAACTTTGCTTAGCAACTGTGCTTTAGTGGCACTGTCATCAGTGAGATGCCCATTGTCACACAGTGAAGATAGTGATTGTGTATTGCCATGGCGTACTTTACAAATAACCAGAACCTGCTTGGATATTCATCCAGATTTCAAGACAGACTTTTGTGTAGGAAATTATTAAAAGTATCTAGCATTAAAGTACATACTAAGCTTTGAGCTTCAATAAAGCATCGCTGATCTTGGAGATTTTATGGTCTTTTAAATTTGACAGGCTTTTATTGTTGATCCACAACATTGTTTTGACGTGTGTCCTACAGTTGCCTTGTGGCGGACTTCCTTCCTCCCACACATACTGTATTTACATGAGTATAAGATGACCTAAAACATTAATGTTACACATACACACATGCATACTCAACTTTGCCATTTATTGTTGCCTGTATTTTGATAATACAAGGAGAAATGAACAAAAAGAAACTGTTTACATTTATTTTTATCTTCACTGACTTTTTTCTTAAGTTAGCCTCTAGTCTGTGGTATCACTATTTTAAATCATCATCATCATCATCCTAACAGTAGAGCTGTTCTTCATTGTCACAAATATTTGGCTGTTTCTTCCAAATATATTGCAATTTCTAAGGCTGTAGCTACAATGGGACATGAGAACACAGCTGGTTTTTTTTCTGACTAAATAGTGGACTTCACTTTTATACTGATGTGAGAATATTACAATTTCTGTTGCTTCCAAACATATCTGCTCGACTGTCTTTCACTGGCTTTGTAGAACTAGCACCTGACACACCCCTACTGTTCCTATCACACCCCATGATGAAGCGTCGTCAATACTGCAGCACAAAATGCTAAGTGTGCCACTAGCTCCAGTCTAGACTTTTACCATCTCCTGAAGAAATGAGTGCTATCGTTGAGTATTTGTCCCATTTTACAGTCAGTTTGATTCTGAGTACAAATGGATTCAGGCAAACTGCAGCTTAAACATGGTAGATGTTCATAAAAAAGCCAAAGTACACAGTCTATATTCCCATGGTTGGCAGCACAGAAATTTGCTGCCTGTGCTATGCCCTCCCTTGTTACACTTGTGGTAGTTCAACTTCTCAGCCAAGCTGGTGTCACTGATCCCTTTCCAACCATTTTGTAGAGCTGCATCAGCAGCAGTGATACCTGGATGGCAATATCTTCTAGGGTGCATGTCATATGTAACAACAGCAATTGGTGTGTACATAAAAGATTTCCATCTCAAATCAGTACACTTCTCAAACTTTCATTTATCCCACAGTCTATTGACATCTCTCGGTACTATCTCAACAATACGTCTTTCAAACATAGTTTATCCTTGAAATAAAAATTGCTTTTGGTTTAATGTGATTTTTGTTGATTATGCATTTAATTCTGGATTAATTTTCTTTCTTATTTCATTTGAATGACACCACCTTGTTCTAAACCTGTTAATGTTTCTCCTTGGTATTCTAAAATATGAAGAGTGACCGACTTTCTCATTTGCAGCCCACCTGGTAAATGATTATAGTTTCTCATAACCCAACAAAATATTGACTGAGGTTCATAATAAAGTAATGGATTTTGAGGGACAACATTTTCATCTTTGAACGTTACCTTGACTTGAAAAGCAGCATAAACATATGTATACAATACCCATAGATCTATGAAAACTTTTATTGCAGACTTGTTCACATACAACAAAAGTTTGTAAGTTGATAGAATTTAATGCTATTTCCTTCTGTGTTTCACAAAATTGTCCATTTTAAAGCAGAGCATTAGACAGTTTTAGTGGCTACTCCATAGTTTCCCAACTACTCCTTGCACTAGTGCCCTGAGTCAAATGCCATGTGATTGTTCAAGAAAGTTCAGTACTGTTTTGAGCACTTTGGTGTATCAAGGAGTTTTAAGCCTATTTGAAAACAACTGTTGTTTGCTAAGACCTACCCTTCAGAATTCTTCAAAATAAAGTTGTGCGAAACCTCAATGACTAAAGCTTCATCAGTATATGTAAGATGACCCCTATAATCATCCATTAAACAATGTTAAAATGTTGACCTCAGCAGCAGTAGTTTTATTTATGAATATAAGATGACCCCATATTTTTCAAATCATGAATTTGGGAAAAATCCTCATCTTGTAATTGGGTAAACACACTTTGCATTCACCTTTGAAGATGCATCTCTCAACTGTTTTGCCTCTGCACAGAGGGCTGCCAAGTTCTTCTTGGTTGCAGTTTACATGTTGCCTCTATGGTTTATTGTGGCACTCACCATTCAACATCTCAGTCTAATATCTGCTGCCAGTGCTTTCCACATGCTCCCACCCCATTTTTGGTATTTCACTGATAGCCACAGAGTTCCCAGAGCCTCTATGGTTTCATGCACAAGCACTATATCAAACATTACTGTGGATGGAATTAATTTCTTGCACCAGATGTTACCTAGACCTGTTGCACTTGAGCACGTAGGTAAACTTACCTTCTGCAAAGTCAGTGTACATAGCACTAAGGTCACACTCTCTTCTACTCCCTGAAGCTGGTTAATGTTTATAAGTAAAAAGCTTCATTAAATCTTTGCATAATATTGAGAAAGCAAAAGTGGAGAATTGAGAAATGAGTTGGGCTATCAAAGTGATAAATCTGGCATACCACATTAATGTAGAAATTTAAAGTTACATATACCTCAAAAGTTCTAAGAAAATGCCATTTAAAGTTAAAATTCAGCAAATTAGATGTCAAAGAAGTATAAATGCGATTCCATTTAGAGTTCAAATTCACAACTCTTACACAAAATCCATGAAAAAGTCACCCAAAGATTTCAGTCCCTTTCAGCCATGACTGACATGTTGGTCATCAAACTATATGGCCATCCTCAGGCAACTCTCAAAGCCGATATGGCCACTGCCCTTAAACGGACATGGTCTGTCATAGCAAAATTCTCGAATTTACATATAACTTCTTGCCACTATCCATATTACACACAATTTAAGACTAGAATTACACTAGTTTTCCTGCTGTGCCATTAGCTGTCTGCTGGGATCTTTGGTTTTCGTGTTATTTACATTTTAATCAGTGAGATCTTCAACTTACCCCTATTTGCTATTATTTATTATTGAACATAATGAAATGTACATCACTGCTGACAGTAGTATGTTGTCTCATAAAGCCACCACATTAATGATGTGATATTTATTTTGCATTGGAAATACATTTTTTTAAATCTCACAGTTAACATACTGGCTCATAATTCAAGATCTATTGCATTACTAAAAACTCTGTATTTTTATTTTGACACTTCTATTCAAGTGCTACCTACAGATGCTTGGTTATAGAAAATTGCTTAGGAGATTTAGAAGAACAATTTTTCTGTCAAATTACTTAAAACATTTTGTAGTTCCTTATGTCAATAAATAGTTTCACACCTTACATATTCAGTAACTTAAGTACTATTCTGTCTTCTGACTGGACATTTAGATGCCTTTTATCATATTATTTTTATCTCTCATTTGATGTAATTGCTTGTTTTCTTATTATATTTGTTTGTATGGTATGTATTTTGTGGTCTTGAAATGGTTGTTTTAAGCTCTGGGTCTTCACCATGGGGAACCTCACCACATAGGTATTCAGCAATGGCCTCAATGTTTGTCACTGCAGTAATTCTCCAGGCTACCTGCTCCCCTTCTATTAGCTGCCTTATTTTGTGGATTCTTTTTCACCAGTTTGGGAGGGTGAAGTGTAATCTTTTAGCTGGCAAACTAGTTCCACAGTAACAGTTTGCGATGGATGCTCACCTGTGTCAGGCCTCACTCATACTGCATCTCTTGTCAAATGGATGCATGTTTAGCCACACCTGTCTGTAATATCTTATAACTGTTTCGTGAGTGAAGATTTACTTTATAAGACACAAGAATACTGATATTAGAAGCCTGATGTTTTTATAATATTCTTGTAAAATTGAAAGAGAAGTCAAGAGGTATACAGCAGAAAGAGCTGAGAGCTAACTCTACAAGAAAATGATGATTAAAAACAATATTTGAAAACCTGACATATTTCATGCCTTCCACTCAGTTTCATCACTTATGTACTTCCATTCAATTTTTCCTTTATATATATCTTTTTACATTATATAATTTCACCAGTTTCCAAATTGCATTATTCATTAGAAGTTCAGATCAGATCTCCCTTTTATACTCTTTTGTTACACCCTTGTCATACAGCATTTGATAAAATTTTCTTTGACCCACAAATTATTATCCTCTTTTGTATTGTATATAATGGTTTCAAAAATCTGTCTTCACTTATATTTGCTGTGGCTGCTAGTTGCATAAAAGAACATTTGAGTGTAGCAATTTAGAGAAGTTTACGATGTACATCTGTGAAACCTGCATATGTTCTCAGTAACTGTATGTTATATGGCACTCTCTTGTTCTCACTGACTGATAAGTTACACTAAAATATTATATACTACCTGTGGCAGTTAATGGACATAAATTGTGTCAACTGACAAATTTTATTCATTCTTTGTTAACCACTTTTATCTTAGACAATCATCAATATCGTTTTGATTTATAATAAATTTTTACATCCAAATATATCACAAAATATCTAGCAGTTTGACATTTCCTTCTTTTGCTCGTTCCTTTATTCTTTCATTGTTTCAGTGAAGTCTCATATATCATTTATCTGAATTAATTTACATGTCTTATTGTATGAAAAGGTAAGTGTCCTGTGTGGTCTCAAACTGCAGTTAACCTTTCACTGAGGATCCCTGTATTTACCACAGCGTCGGGCAGCAAGTAACTGTTATGCAATGGTAACTGTTTTCTTTATGTGCCACTTATTAAGTTAGTATTTATAATGGTGGCTTAGCTGCAGTGCATAGGATATGGTAAAAATTTGAAAAATATGTCACACATTGAATGTGACACATTTCAGCTCATACTGTTTCGCTTTTAGTGATCATTATGTTATTGATTACACTACACAGCAACAGATTGCAGTCTGCATGGGATCACAAATTATGACTTTTTATAGATTTTTCTGTGCATACAACTTATCTGACTGTTTGTTAACTTCATTTTCACAACTTTAAGGAACTGTCATATATTAAATGTTATTCTGAAATTGAAGAGCGGAAATTAATATTCCATAATTTTTGGTATTGCAGAGGTTGAAAATACCGCTTCCATTGTAAGCTTTTATTATTATTATTATTATTTTCCAATACTTATCTCATGACCAGTTTTGGGCTAATACATGTCCATCATTAGGTGTGATAATTTTGTGTTGTGATCCAGAGTGCCATGATGTAGAGTATAGGAGGCAGTGTACCACCAGTGAGCACAGAGGACACTTGATGATGGGCATGTAATAGCCCAAAACCAGTCATACTTTTAAGAATTGGGAGAAAAAAGAACTTACAACTGAAGCAGTATTCTCAGTCTCGACTGTAATGCACAATTGGGAATATTTCTCCAGCTGGTTTGTTTGTATTTCTGGCATTGTTATTTTGCAGGTTGTGTCCCATGTGAGGAAGTCTAAACTATTAAAGGACACAAAATCGTATATCATAATTCTAGCTGCACTGACAGTTCTTCTCTGTTTTATTTTTGCGTACATTCTCAGAACACATAATTGATAACAATGAAGACAACATTAGAACTGTCAGAGAAAGTATACCAACAGGTGAAAATACAACTGAAATGCATAAGAAAATCCTTCAGAGAGCTTTGTTATCAGATGATGTGTTTACTGAAGCATACAGAGCCTACCAAAAATACTTGAAGCAGCATTATGGATTTCCAGGAATGAAACCAGATGACAACACAGCTGAAGAGACTACAGAGGAGATGTAAAATTGAATAACTCAGAACAAGAAATAAGGTCTGGGATAAAGGGTGTGACAGAGAGGGAACTGTAAGAAATATCACCATAAAAGTCTAGGATTAGGTAGTATTTGTAATTTGACTAATATTATCTTTTCAAATTTGTAATAAAATTTTGATGTAACTGATAAATAAAAAAAAATATTTCCTATTTTTTATTTTATTTTATTTTTTCCCTGTATCTGTCACAGTTGCAATAATGGTCATTTCTCTGTGGCAATTAGCATTTTCAATTCATAGTCCAAAACAAGTCACCACAAAGAAATGACTATTATTGCTGCTATGATGGAATTAGGGAAAAATACAAATATTTCATACCAATGTTGCTGGTCCTATGCTCTATTACAAATTAAAAACTTACACCTTCAGTAAAAAGTATTTTGCATTCTGAGATCAATGTCTAAACACAGCAAACCTGAAAATCCTAGCATACTCAAATCTAATTCAGAAAATCTGAACATGTTAACTGTGCAGCAACTTATGAAGAATTTTAAGTGATTTGACACTTCAGAGAGAGCAACATAAATAAACAGTAATGAAGCTAGGGTCATCAAATAGAAGACAATAGTAGCATTTATGGGGATGTGGAGTACAGAAACAAGGATACATGAAGAGATGTTATTTAAGAAACAAAAATGAGGCAGAAGGACATAAAAGTAACCAAAATTAGAAAACATGAAATGAAAAAGAAGAAATTAAAATGGAATAAAACAAAGAGAGGATCCTATATTAAAGGAGATTTTGAATCGTGAAACTGTAGTCAAGAATTGTAACTGTACAACGGCATTACTACCTATGGAGGCAGACCAGTTTAAGAGACTGGCTTCTGCTTTACTCACATATTCAGTTCAGACAATTCTAGCAGGCAAGGATTCATAAGTTTTTGTGCTTATTCTTGTACTGGTTAGTTTGTATGAAAATTTTTATTTTCACATATTCAACCATGTTTGAAGTGTTAAAAAGATTCATCACATTGCCAAACTGGAAAAGTAATGGAATATCCATCTTTTATTTGTATTTCCTATGTCAATGGTAACATACATATAACTCATGAATTGATTATGTAGCAGCTTGTGGCAGTAATGTTCAGAACCAGTTATTTTGATACACATGCATCAGATCCTTGGAGGTACATTTTATGCATGAACAGGACAGAATACAATCTTCTTTGTTGAGTGACATGACAAATATTGGCGACATGTCAATGAATACAGTTGTATGGGCACATAGGTATATATGAAAAGAACACATACACTTCTTCCACACTATGATAACATTTGTGTTTTAAATACTTTTCACTGTTTGCCTGCATAGCTTTTAGTTGGTAGTACTGGTACTTAGACCATATTTTATTGCTAAGTTTTATTGCCATAAAAATGTACTATTTTCAAGCAATCTATTTCTGTAGCAGGGCAGCATGTACCAGCAGTCTGAAAAAGATGTTGTATCACAAACAAATGCAAAAAAATTTTGTTTGAAATTTTTTCCACAAAGAAGAGTGTTTTGTATACAAACCGACAAGGAACCACCATCAAGTAAAGGCTTTCATTCGAATAATGGTTTGCATAACTGCCTGTTTCTTGTTCCTGTCACAACTCTGACTTTTTTATCCTTTCTCATAGCTTTAACACTCTGACGAGGTCTGCTTTTTAAATCCTACAAAAAATTATGTCATATCAAGCAACTGATATAAAATGTGGGCAATAAACAATTATCTTAAAATTGTGAGCTGACCATTAACATAATATGTAGGAGAGCAATGTCACGTACAATTTATTTCTATTGACATTGTAATCACTATTCGACAACCATGATTGGTCACGGATTTCATATTATTTGATAACACTGATTTTATGTCTCCTTGTAAGCATTTTATGTCGCCTTGTAAGCACTGTAAATATTTTTATACCAGTTACAATTTTCTTTTTGCATAAACAAAACATTTTAATGCCTTCACTAAAAACTGTAAACATCATTTTACATCAGTGGAGAAGAAGCTCACATCCAGGTGATTAATCATAGTTATTGTTTCCATTGGGGGCATTATTGGTTTGTGTAATGGTTTTTGTGATGAGCTCCGAATAAACATCTTCTGATGTGAAACACTGGAAAATCAAGGATGGAACATGACACTACTATGAAAAGGATTGTTGTAACTCACCATATAGCAGAGATGTTGAGTCGCATGTTGTCAGGAAGCGAGCTTTCAGCTAACAAGGCCTTTGTTGAAAATAGACAAAACACACACACACACAAATGCAACTCACACATACATGACAGTCTCTGGCTCCAGCTGCCAGAGACTGTGGTTATGTGTGTGTGAGTCGCTTTTGCTTGAGTGTGTGTGTGTGTGTGTGTGTGTGTGTGTGTGTGTGTGTGTGTGTGTAACAGACTTTTTGTTGTGCCTACCTGCGATGCAGCATTTCTGCTATATGGTGAGTAGTAACTGTCCTTTTCATAATACTGTTGTCTTCTCATATGAGTTAGTACCGTATACCTCCAGAAATTCAATAATGGACCATGTGTAGCATGTCTGCTCATTTGAAACTAATGAAGTCTGATATGGAGCATAATAAGGGCATCAAAAAGATAATGACTATAGTTAGATTCTTCAAAACTTAATGAACATTTAGCATAGCATATCATTTTGCATAACATTATAAAATTCATTAATAGTGCTATTTTATTTGCCTGCCTTTTAAAATATGTAAAGGAAACTAGTCAAGAGCTGCTGATAAGTTCAGAGGACAATATGTAACTGTTTCCAGTTCCTTTCACCTTGGGCCCATGGAACATTATTAACTCTGGTATTGTATGGAATTACTTCCTCGCATCAAATTTTATGATGTAATTTCTGTATTACAATACAGACACACAAATGTAGAGTTAAACAAATGGTTATTACACTGGAGTATGTGAAGAAAGGAGGGCTTTGTTGCCCAAGGACATTATTACACATCATTTCATAATATTCTTGTGTTTTATAAATATTATTAATATGAGGATAATGTTCACGCTGGAGTAAGCCATGTGAGATACAAGTATGTGACTGAAAATATGTCAATAGTGTAGCTCTTGTTCGTAACTACATCTCTTATATTCCAGATGGCATAGCAGCTCTGTCAGATGTTTTAGCACAGAAGGTTGACATAGTCTGCCCCATTAAGCCCATGGTCAATAGGGTTCACTAATAATATTACTGATTTTATTTATATACCATGAGACTGACCTAATGGAAACTGTCAACGTTTTTTATGGGTTAAAAAGATAGTCTGCTCACTGCAAAACAGTTCCATGCAGAGCCAAGTGATGTCTTCATTGTTTTATGAGGAGAATTCATGTTCTCTTGTGAAGTTGATGGCATTATATTGTAAAGATCCTCCCTTTATTAATTATATTGGAATTATTAAAAGTTGATGACAGTGCAAGTGCACTTTGGTAGCAATGTTTGTTAACATAGTTCAAGAGAGGAAACCTCACACATATTGTTAATTATTTACTTAACTTGCAAATGGCATCAGTGTACAGGGTCTTCATAACCACATGGTATAAATATAATTCAGTAGGCCCTGGGACTCATAAATCACAAGCTTGAAGTATAACTATCAGTTTGCATAATCTCACATTTTATTACCATGTAACATTATTCAATCCACAGTAACAAACACTGTCCAAAATCACAAAGAAAATATGCTCAGTATGGACATAAAAGATAAGAAGAGATCTATTGTCTTTCTAACCGCAGAAATCAATGCCTTCACATCATGTTCACACTCTCAGATTCAAAATGAGTCTGAAGCATCTGGCCCCATACAAGCACAGTATATACCTTTCAGGTTGTTCTGGGAGCGTCCAGAAAGTTCTGTTGACCAAATTACTATGTAAGTAACTTTCATTTTAAGTTTTATAAGATTTTGAATTTACAGCTTCTGTTTACCAAATGTAAATTGTAGTTTTTTTATGAAAATAGCTGGGAATAACAGTAGTGTAAAGTTAGAGTAAATATTACTAAAGTTACGTTAAGTTGATACCTTAAACAGATATAAATTGTAAATCAGTAAAAATATGTAGGCATTTGTCTCTAACAATATCAAAATGACTTTGCAAAATAAGAATAAGTGACAATGTTCTGTTTTATAGTCTTTTACTGTAATTTATTGGAAAACGGATTTTTGCGGTATAACATCATGGCATAAGTAACTATCAATTTACAAAAGGAAAAATAAAAACCAGGAAAAGTTTCACCCAAGTACTAGAAAACTTTATCAATCTCCAAAATCATGAATGAACTGCTTTAAAATTAAAAATAAGTATAAATACAGCCAAAAACCAGGTAGCATCATAAAGGGGAGGGGCTGGGGTGGCTGGGGGAGAAATTCCTCCAGGGCTTGATGTTTTACAGTGCTGGTATCTTCAACATCACAGATGAGTGCTGAGTAACGGAATAAGTCACAGACACACTCAAATGGAAGATTATAAGAACAGTTAATTGCATTAAATTCAGTACCATACTAATTTCTACTAGAAAATGAGTATTCATGAACGAGATACATTTTCTTTTGATCCTATAACTAAAAGGATAGAATTACTACTACTACAAAATTTTATGATTCATAACTGATTATTTCACTGATATTCAGTTTACTCTACATAGAGCATGTTCCACCATACCAGTCAGGTTTTATCCGTCATCACCTGAGACCATCAATATCTGCATAGCACGTTTATGGAACTGCAGAATACTGTGTGCCACACTGGTTTCTGTGTCATGGGTCCCCAGTAAATATCCGTGTTGATGTATGAGCACAGTTGTCAACTTTGGAGAATATTATAAACCAGCAACAGAACTCCTTGGATGACCAGCATGCCTACGTAATTTAACACACTATGCTTTTCTTTACTTGGAGAAATGCCAAAAGTTTTAAGCATGTTACTCCTGTGGTCACCATAGTTTAGGTGACTGCAGAAATAACTGATGTAATCATGACATGAATGAGAATGCTGCTATGCTCAGCAGAGCAGAATGGCCATTTCTGCTAAGGTGCCTTGCATGTAGCAAAGTAATGAGATTCAGATAAAATCATGCTGCAGTTTACCGAAACATTTCTTGAATAATTTGTGCACATTTCTTGTTATTCCCCCTTGAAATCTTATTGGCCTCTTATGCACTTAACTCATGAACAACTGATAATAAACAATATGTTCATCATCATAAAATAATGCTTTGTGTGGCAGTTAAAAGACTGTCATTTGATACTGAAGAACTGTGATACATTTGCAGAAGGGAACTGTGAAGATGCATAACAACTGCTTCATTGTGTGATTTGGTTTACGTTAATTTATTAGCATTCTCTTTTCTCGTACCCTATCTATACTGTCTTTGTGTTCCTTTTCCGATCTGAGATACAAAAGTTAGACAAGTGTTTCATGTTCACCTATCTATTATGCTTGCATCTAATTCCTAGCTCAAGACCTTTCTTTTTATATAAAACCGTGTGGAGGCTACTGATCACAAATGCTCATGGGTTTTGTAGTTAATATTACCAGCATGGCAGAAGAAAAGTTAGAGATTAATCTCCATTTACTACAGCCTTGGTGATGTGTCTTGTGCTGTGATTTACTGACAGGGTCACATGTCTCGTACTGACTGGCTGACGGAAGCAAACCAAGCAACTGCCATGTTGACTTAGTGTTTGCAAGGCTAAAATGTCATATTTGGTGGTTTTCTTGCTTACGTTTGTGTATTATGAAAATATGCAATTTCATCGAAACATTACATTAAAGATCTCTCAAAACACATAATTTTAGTACAATTTTTTGTGATAAAGTGTTAACAAACGTAACATCAACATATGAAACTGTTACTACCTTAAGCTCTGCCTACTGCAAGTGTTACTGTAAGTAGTGCAAATGCTGTGGGATCTTGTTTAGCAGTCACCAGTTAAAACTGAATCAAGCAACAGTACCACTTATAGCACTTTTCAAGTGGCACTTTTCAAATGCATCAGAGTGTACCACTGGTAGACAAGAAAATAAATTTAAAAATACACACACAAAATATTTATTGCTTACATTCTTAACAAAAGCACGTAATGAAACCATTGAGCTCAAGAACATTTATTTTTAAACATCTGTTTGTGTTGAAAATGTTGCATGACATGGCATCCACTGCTTGTCAAAAATTTAATTCTAGAATTTGTTCTGACAGTATGACTTTCACCCTGGCAGTTCATTAAATTTAGTGCCCCATCTAGGTATTAATTCGATATACAAGTTAGACACTTTGATAATTGTAGCACCAACAGCTCTGGCCAAGGCCCCGGAACAAGACCTAGACTGAATTTATATTTTGTTTTATCAAAGAAAGAATGGACAAAAAGATCAGTACAGTAATAAGGTATTACAATAAATTATCAACAAAAAATGAAGGAAATTACTAAAGTTGACTTTTAGGCTGTTACAAGGAACGATGTTAAGCAACACATTCAGTAAAGTGAAGAATTACTTAGATGATACATTGCTGTTGTCTATTAAAAAATTAACCTAAGTATGTGCATTTTAGACAGACACATTCACACTTTATACAAATCTGTTGAATCAGTATCAATACCACCTTATCCTCTCTCTGAGCTCAACACCTCACACATTATGGAGGGATTTTGATCAGTTTTTCAGGCAGGCAAATGGGAAATTGCAGAAATAAAATGGAAGCTAAATACTGTCAACATTGTCATGATGCCAGTTGGCAGTGTGCATACAGAGTGTGCTAAATGAATAAACAGAGCAGCACTAGACTTTTCATTAAGAAATAATTTATTTTCAATAAGGTACAAATGATGTATGGATGACAGGTGGAGGCTTTAATCAATGTCTGATCATCCTGATTTAATTTTTCTACAATTCCTTCAGTTGCTTCAAAGAAATGTTTGGATATATCCTACTAGAAGGCCTGCCCATTTAAGGTCATACTAACCCTGAATGTAGTGGAATATCCACGAAAAAGAATTATGTATTTTTGTGATCTTAAATTGTAACAAGATAACATGTCCAATAGTCTAATATATTACAGTAATGTAACTACGTCAAGTTACAGCAGATTTATATGGACTGTGTTCAGACAGACTCTTATGAGACGTATGTTTGTTCTACATTTCCTTGGGTAATAGTAGAGGAAAACGTATCTTTGATCCCTTGATGTACACTTTATCCTTCTGTAAATATAACTGCAATAGCTGAAACCCATAGAGAATAAACATACCATTGTAGAGCTGATGGCACAAACATGCTTTTGTTCCAAATATTTAACAGCAGTAGACAATCACTTATAAAATGTGTTGTAAATGTTCCTTCCAAAATGAGCTGGTTGTAGTATAGTTTGGTGCACAAAAGTTAATGACAAATGTAACATCAGCATATAAAACTGGTTCCACTTTTTGACTGAAGGATGATTAGAAGTACTGCTACTACAATTACTACTACTACTACAACAACTATTATTACATGTATGTTATACTACAGAGGGGTGTGACTAGGCTAGGCATCAAGGGTGCCTAATGACATGAGGCTTCTGTCACCAAAAAACGAGTGGTAAATTAAAAAACGAAAGGAAAACTAGAAAATCAGAAAACAGACACATATCTAGGTATGTTAGTAAGTATCTATGCAGGCTAAATGAATTTTGGTTTAATAAGACTGTGCCAATAGCTCATAGCCAATTGACTTCCACAGTATTGGGGGGGGGGGGGGGGGGGAGAAGTAGAGACCTGTGTGCATGAATGGAAAAAAAATGACACAGATAAAGTCTTTGAGAAAGTGTTGCTAGGTATTTATTTGACATGAAACAGAAGTAATTTCATTCATTGGTTACTAGCTCTTTCCAATATACTTGCTGCATTTTCAACATATTCTGTCCCTATGGACTGTTCCTGCTGCACTTGTAGCAGTGCCAACACTAGTTTTTATACACAGTGCAAATCCTGCCACTCACATTGTTACATCCACAGGTAATGTTTAATCTTAAAATTGTACTGCTACAGATTGCACTGTGTAAACACTAAACAGCAATGAAGCTGGCCCGGTTAGCCATGCGGTCTGAAACACTGCTTTCGTGGTGGGAAGGCATGTCGGTCCCTGGCACAAATCCACCTGGTGGATTAATCTCAAGGCTCGGTGTGTCAACCAGTCTGTGGATTGGTTTTTAAGATGATTTTCCATCTGCCTCAGCGAATGCAGACTGGTTCCCCTTATTCCACCTCAGTTACACTATGTCGGCAATTGCTGCACAAACACTGTCTCCATATACGCGTACACCATAATTACTCTACCTTGCAAACTTTTGGGGTTACACTTGTCTGGTGTGAGATGTTCCCGGGAGGTTCACTAGGGGCAAACTGCACAATAATCCTGGATTCGGTGTGGGGTGACAGTGGGGTGAGTGGACTGCTGTAGCCTATTGTGGGGTTGTGAACAACTGAGAGCTATGGCAGGGACGAAGCCTCTCCATCGTTTCTAGGTTCCGAGTTCTATACAATATAATACAATACAAACCAGAAATGAAAATAACAATGTACTTTTGCTGAATTTAAGAGAAACAATTTCAATTAAATTCCACATGCTAATGGGAAGTATATATTAAAGTAAGTCTTGTGAGAAATTTCGGGCCTTTTATGTTCAAACCATGGACCTACTATGATTTCAGATCCTCTATAGTTCATATACTACACATTTAGGAGAGTGTGTGTAATGCAGTAGGTTTTCTGGGCATGGTAAACCCAATGTCATTGACTAGATTCATGCGCTATGTATTTCAGCTCCAATTCCTATGCTACAATCCTGACATGTCAAAATTACGACAACAATAATGGGAAAAAGTAGTGAAATGTAAATAGATTTAGCTAGTGTGTTTGTGAGCATTATATAATTTGTTATGATCATTTATCACACAAAATTTGACAGTATAATGATCAGGACCAGCAGTATTCCTACGTGCTTGTTTTAAGTTGGTATAACTGATTCTGCTGGTGGTTTGTCTGATCTGATCATTGGTGTGAGTGATTGAGATGAAATGGTGAACCAGTGAATCCTACTGATATTTTGAGGCTTCTGTTGATTTTATGCCCTCTAAACTGTATGGTCAAAGTTCAAATGTTATATTAGTAATTAATTAAACAAACATGGGAAGAGGTTCTGCCTTCTTTTTTCAATTACAGTTATTTCCTCAATTCCTTCACCAAAAATGTTCCAGCGCATCTGTGCAGTTTGACATATATTTAAATATATATTATCAGAGTGACTTTAGAAACCTAACTAAACCCTTCTATTGTTACAAATGTAATTTTTAAAGTTATTTACTACAGTATACAGTTTGTAGCACATCCATTACTTTTTGCTGGGCAGTCTGGCAACTGCAAAAACATAACTGTTTAAGAAGTTTGGCGGAAATGACTGAAAATCATGTACAATAAAAATATTTAAAATTTGTCAAGCAATTAAGAAGTGGTCCCATGGATTGTCTTGAAAAGCTCAAAGCTTTGTCTCATCTGTGGAGGACATCTTAAGGATTATGATTCAGGTTTACATCTGATTTATACCACTAATCGGCAATGTATAAGGTTAATATTTGCTGTCACACAACTCGGTGCAGAGACCTGAAGTTATCGGTAGCCAGTGCATGAAGTCCTATACTGTGTAGGTAGAACAGTAAGTTTATGATTACTTACGCTGGTAGTAACGTAGAGTTAGGCGCAGTGAAATAGATGGTTCTGGAAGTAAATAACAGCCTAGTTCATGAAGTGAATGGATAAAAAGAACAAGTTCAGGGCGCAGTAAAGTCGTCTATACAACAATCCAGGGAGCAATTCAAACCATAAACATAAATGAGACAAGGTCCAGACTCTACTGAATATTCAATGGCGCGTGAATAAAGGCTTCAGTGATGAGCAATAGACTCGCAGCACTTCATAGCACACTCTCATCAGGGGGTGGTGCGAAGTGATGTATTTACAGCAGCTGTAATGCCTCATGTGTGCACAAGCTGTAACCATCATATATAGCCTGAGTGTCTCTGACGTATTGCCCCTATTGATTATTTGGGCTAGGCTGGGAATCTGAATCACTGTCAGATACCAAGAAATTGGATTTCTTGATTGGCTGATGCTCATGACAGTGGTCTCCCACGCAAACCAATCTGCATCGCTGTTACTTTTTGAAACACATCTATCTGAATCAAGTCAGTCTTTCCTGATATCTTGTCTGTTACATGTGTACGCCTACAGTGTGGAATTCCGACCAGATCACGGATCATGGACTTGAATTCTGGGTAGTCCAGAAAACTTACTGGATTTCCGATTTCTTCTATTTTAATTTACACATACCCAGCATTCCTAAAGACAACCACTACTACTAACAATGTTACTAGTTGTCAGATGACAATAATGATGACTACCACTATTACTACTACTACTGCCAATAGCAGTACAACTATATAATAGTGACTCACACACTTTTATTTACAAACGAACTGGGTGATTGGAGGGTTTCTTACTTGTAAAGCAAGGCTAACTCGATGATCATTCTTCTTTCCCATTTGTTCAATGACATCATCATACTACATGTCTTGGCTTTCAACTACACTATGTGATCCAAAGTATCCGGACACCTGGCTGTTACACACTTACAAGTTCATAGCAACCTCCATCGGTAATGCTGGAATTCGATATGGTGTTGGCCCACCCTTAGCCTTGATGACAGCTTCCATTCTCACAGGCCTATGTTCAGTCAGGTGCTGGAAGGTTTCTTGGGGAATGGCAGCCCATTCTTCATGGAGTGCTGCACTGAGGAGAGGTATCGATGTCACCTGGTGAAGTCTGGCACGTAGTCGGCATTCCAAAACATCCCAAAGGTATTCGATATGAGTCAGGTCAAGACTCTGTGCAGGCCAGTCCATTACAGGGATGTTATTGTCATATAACAACTCCCCACATGCCATGCATTGTGAACAGGTTCTCGATCGTGTTGAAAGATACAGTCTCCTGCCCAAATTACTCTTACACAGTGTGATGCAAGAAGGTACTTAAAACATCAATGTAGGCCTGTGCTGTGATAGTGCCACGCAAAACAACAAGGGGTGCAAACCACCTCCATGTAAAACATGACCACGCCATAACACTATCATCTTCGAATTTTACTGTTGGCACTACGCACGCTGGCAGATGATGCTCACTGGGCATTCGCCATAAACACACCCTGCCACTGGATCACCACATTATGTACTGATTCGTCACTCCACACAACGTTTGTACACTGTTCAATCATCCAACATTTACTCTCCTTACACCAAGCGAGGTGTCATTTGGCATTTACCGGCATGATGTGTGGCTTACGAGCAGCCGTTCAACCATGAAATCCAAGTGTTCTCAGCTGTCGCCTAGTTGTCATAGTACTTGCAGTGGATCCTGAAGCAGTTTGGAATTCCTGTGTAATGGTCTGGATAGATGTCTGCCTATTATACATTACGACCCTCTTCAATAGTTGATGGTCTCTGTCAGTCAACAGACGAGATCAGCATGTAAGCTTTTGTGCGGTATGTGTCGCTTCACGTTTGCGCTTCACTATCACATTGGAAACAGTGGAGCTAGAGATGTTTAGGAGTGTGGAAATTTCACTTACCGGCGTATAACACAAGTGACACTTAATCACCTGACCACGTTCGAAGTCCATGAGTTCCACAGAGCACCACATATGCTCTCGCTTAGTGTCTAATGACTACTGAGGTTGCTGATATGGAGTACCTGGCAGTAGTTGGCTGTACAATGCACCTAATATGAAAAACGTATGTTTTGTGGGGTGTCCGGATACTTTTGATCACATAGCGTATTTTCAGTACAGGTTTTTCAACTGAGGACCAAGGAAGAGCTGATAAGCGATCCTGGGCCATACTGTTCCTCAGATACGTTTTTGTGTATTTAAGAAAAGAAAAAGTCCTTACAGTTGAATAACTTGTGGAAGGAATGGTATGTAGTTCTATTCAAGTAGCTGACGAATTTTGCAGGTGTTCATATAATTGAGATCGCTAACACAATCTGTGATACTGAGTGTGGGTACAAACTGCTGCAGCTATGAGACCCAAAGAAACCACTTCTTTGGGAATCCCTAGTGGAGTCTCGAGCTGGGCTTGCTGATTGGCTAAGGCTCATTATGTCATCTCCCACATGAGCCAAACCAGATCACGGCTAGTTTATGAAACACAGCTATTCTTTGAACAAAGCCATTCTTTCCTGATACCTCATGGGTTGTGGGTGTATAATAACGGATTTTAATAAGTGTTTTGTGTGTGATAAAGCGTTTTAGCTAAGCAATCTTTAAATGCACACATTAGAAAAAAACAGGGTAAAGAGACAAATACAGAAGGTATGGTTAAGTGCCCCCATGATGACTGCAGTTTCCTATTCAATGTACTGCGTAGTATGAGAGCACATATGCACAGAAAGCACATGGCTGTAACAGAGAAAGGAAAGTTTGTGTTCCAGTCAGCGGATGGTAAGTAACTTCGTATAATAATTAGTTTCTGATTTGCAAGAAAAGTAAAGTTTCTTGTAAAACTATACAGTTTTGTTCTTTGTGCCTGCAGTATTCAGATAGAATGTTACACTGCAAAATTTCTTTGAGTGCACTGTTTGTGTTAATGGCCAATTCTCAGAACAATCGGCTTCAACACTGAAATTGCAAATCATCATAATCCAAGAAGGTTAATGCAAACTTTTTGTTCGGTAGAAATTGTGTAGTAACTGTATTCTAATTTTAGTACTACTCAAATATTTGCTTTCAGGAAAATGTTCAGTATCAAATTAGTACCAAGGTCAGGATTGGAACCTGGGTCTCGTGCTCACTGGTCAGTTGCCCTAACCAGTACGCCACTCTGTCACAACAGCTTTGCACAACTTCGTGGACTACTCAAGCATGGCTCCCTCCCCAATCCCAAATCAAATGGGACTATATGGTTCCAGAGCCCTTTCTTAAGTCTCAAACATCTGAGATATGTGTTTTTTTTTGTTTTTTTTTGTTTTTATAAGAGGTGGAGCCCCTCCACGCCCACACCGGCACGATGGCCAACACAAAAGGTCTACTGCCATCTCTGCATAAGGGTTAGTATTCACTAAAGTGAGGTGTCGCAGGATGTGGATACTGCGATGTTTGCGTACGTCTGGTTAGGATTAACCATTAATACGCGCTCATCTGGAGATAGATTGGTCGAAATCTGACGAAGGGTAGCGGTTTGAAGGGCAGAGGAAAAAAAGTGCTGAGGCAAGGGCCAAGGGAAAAAACCTCTGCGAAAGTTAGGTCGGGCGGCAAGAGCAGTAGCGGTTGTCTTCCTGCCTGCGATAGGTTGTGTAAGGATAGGCTTTGTTAGTAGTGGGTATCATGCATGTCGATACCTTGACGTTGTGCGTTTGTGCTGCTCGGCGGCTGGCGCTGGGTGCTGGTACAGAGTCCTCGTTCAGCGTCAGCAACCTGCAACAGTTAGGTTTGTTATCGATCTTGTGTCCGATAGGTCATATACCGGAGGCACAGTGTGAGGGAATGTTGGCAGATTGTTTGTGCGTCTGTGGGCGAGCTCGTCGGTGTCGCTGCTGTGGCCTGTTGGTCGGCACTAATAGCAGCTGGTAGTTGCCAGTCAGTGTTGCTGATATGCAGGGGCTTGCCGACGTTTGTCGCTGTTTGCGTATGTTAGTTAACCATAGGTGGCTATGCCCTAGCTAGCAGTGTCTTTGGCCGCTTGTGTTTCCACCTGTGGTTGTGATCGTAGTTTCCCAGAGCAGCTGGTAGTTGCCAGTGAGTGTTGCTGATATGCAGGGGCTTGCCGACGTTTGTCGCTGTTTGCGTATGTTAGTTAACCATAGGTGGCTATGCCCTAGCTAGCAGTGTCTTTGGCCGCTTGTGTTTCCACCTGTGGTTGTGATCGTAGTTTCCCAGAGTGAGGATGAAAGGATTGTTGGAGTGTCTCGAGTTCCTGTATAGTCGTGTGGCGTGTTTTTTGAATACTTCCTTGATGTGTGTGTCGGTGTGTGTGCATTTAAATGATGAATGAAAATTAGTACCAAGGCTGGGATTGAAACTTGACATCTACGCCTTCGTTTCAGACAGGCTGCCCTGTTTTGTTCGATGCTGAGGTACTATTGCAATACAACAGGGGAGCCTCTGCATCCCTATTCGAGTTTATGGGTAACACCAAGTTGGGTAAGACATGAATGGGAATTTGGATTAAGGGGAGGCATGCTACAATAGTCTGTGCAGTCGTGTAAAGCCTATGTTCAGGGGGACATAGTGGTTAGCGCATCTGCCTAGTGAGCAGGCGACACAGTTTAGAATCCTGCCCTTGGTACAAAGTCTCATTTGACGCTCCAGTTCGCATGTATATATACATATTACATTTAGTTGAGTTGCCATCTGGAATCAGCTGTAAGTTCAGACAGTGGTTTGTATTACTCATAGAAAGGGTATTCTATAAACTTATGTGTGTGTGTAGCGTAATGTTTGTATAGTTTAATCAGAAATTGTGCATAACTTTTGCAGCAAATTAGCTGGTGGAATAATAGTCAAGTGATATTTATAATACTGATTGGCATTGCTGGTTATGGGGAATGTAGATAATGTATCTTAGAGAGTAAGTTAACCACTTTGTATTAATGATACCATGTTTTGGGGGTGTGAGTAGTTCTAATTTATTACCAATAGGACAAATCAGGGAGGAAACTTCGAAATGACTTTACCTTACTTCTATCTGGTAGGGCTGTTGGACAGATTAGAGTAATGTTTTTCACGAAAACGGGTTACATAGTAATAAAGCTTCAGCAATAGATGTGCCTTCATCATCTGAGTAACTTCCCCATCAAACAACAGGTGCCTAAAAATCTTAGTCACGTTTTTAAGCTCTTCACCTTACAAAAAAGTTTGTGCAAATTTGGTGTTGTACAAAATGCTTTTAGGGCATTTCATTGCATCATAATTTTGTGCAAATTTGTCTTCCATGTTCTAAAATTACGTAACATATAGGCCTAACACTGATACATCCTTCTGTTCATAGAGTGCACACGATGGATATCTATATTGGTAATTCTGTAACATCACATTCCAACCCCAATGCAACATAAACACAAGCACAGTCAGTTGTAACTTTTTCTTTTTAAGTTATTTACCTTCCATCAGGACTTGCAATTGCCAAATTAATGAACGAATCCCTAGTCTGTTGAAATGAAATCACTGTATTTCGCCCTTTTTTTAACAGTTATGCAGACACACTGTTTGACAATGCAACAAGCAATGCATTGAGTTGTTATTTTGTGTTGAAATCGTTTTTGACATGCAATGTTGGATACAACCAAGTATATGCTAACTTTCTTGCTGTAATTATGTGTTAACATTGTTTTATTGGTCTTTAATTTGTGATGATAATAAATTTGTCCACATTTCAATCAGTTCATGTCCATTTTCTATATTAGCCTTCCATTGGCTGTGATTTTTAACTGAATAAGAAGTTGTTCCTTGACCTTTGTAGCATTGTACCTCCAACTCCTGTTGACCAGAGATATTTTCATGGTGACTGACAAGTCTCTGGTACCTCCTGGGTTGAAAAATTCGGCCCACTGCACCTGTTCCTACTTTTACTTAGAGTGTCCTCTATATAGAGGTTTCTGTCAACATAGTACACTCAGAAACTATTGTAATCAATATTACACAAGTACACAAACACTCTGTTGAAGATAGTACGCCAGGTATTTCAGTCTGACGCATTCTCTGCTTCTGCATCAGATTTCCCCATTGTCATCTGTTCATTTTGATGTGAAGTAGTCATCGGTCATCTGCTTTTTCCTTCAGCTTCCCACACCAGTATCAAATTTGGTATTCTTGTTAGCTTCTGCTCTTCTTAAATGTATTCACTGCTGTTATTTTTTTCTATCCTTCACAGCCCATATTCCTTCTTCCACTTCAATTATCTTTATAATGCCCAAGTTCGTTAATGGTTTTTCCCAGAAACTCTTGCCTCAGAAATCCATCCAGCTTCTTTACATGTCTCTGATTACTTATCCAGGTCTCTGCTCCATGTTGGACTGTGCACACTGGTGCACAGTTTCTCAATTTGTTTGTTATTTGGCGAAGCCCACATATGTGAAAGGAAAAAATCTGATTGTGGTGACACCAATCTGTAGCTTAGCCCAGGGTCTAGGTTAGGTTGGCAAGTGACAGTTTGGTTGTCATGGAAACCAATGAATGTGAAAGCAATAAGGACCTGGCTATGGTGACAAAGTAATTTGTAGCTTCGCTCATTTGAGAAAACACCAGTGATTCCATGTTATAGTCACTGAGTTGTTCGAAACTTGTCACATGGTTCCTGCATGAGTGGTCATTGCCGACAACAAGCAGCGATTATTACTCTCTATACCCAATACTGACTTAATGAGTCTTTTTGTTCTTTGATTTCCTGCTATGTAACGTGGAATTAAGTATCCCAATGGCCTTGGTCCCATTACTAACTCTTTCATTGCCGGCCGCGGTGGCCAAGCAGTTCTAGGCACTTCACTCCGGAGCCACGCGGCTGCTATGGTCGCAGGTTCGAGTCCTGCCTCGGGCATGTATGTGTGTGATGACCTTGGGTTGGTTAGGTTTAAGTAGTTCTAAGTTCTAAGGGACTGATGACCTCAGCTGTTAAGTCCCATAGTGCTTACTTGTTAGAGCCATTTGAACCATTTTCAACTCTTTAATTAATTCGTAAGTTTGAGTTACGTTCTTTTTCTAATCTGGACCTCAGGTAGCAAAAATTGTTAACTTTTATGGTATTCTTCCTCCATGTTCAGTTCATCCAGATAATTAGTAGTAGATTGTTGTTTTGTAATTAATCCCCAAATCCCAGTTCTTATATTCTGTTGCTAGCTGATTAGATATATAGACCCAGTTTTCATCCTCCCACTCTTGCATCAGCAAATAGTAAATAACGCATGTATGTTCCTACTGCAATCTGTAACCTCTTTGTCTTGCAACTAACAGACCATTTACTGGGACAAATAGCTCTATATTTGGAATAGTGCTGCTGACATGGGTCAGCCTCTTAAGAGGTATTTGGTTGTTCTAAGGTTCTGTGAAAGTATATCACTAGTTCTTGTTTGGTACATATTACCTTTGCGTGTCTCTTGCATTTTAATTGAGACACCCTCTCTGCCTGCCATATGCAATGCTTTCCAGAGCTGGTTCCTTGGAATGGTATCATATGCTTTATGCAAATTTATGAAAACTAATCCAGTCCATTTTGGTCGTTTTCTACATTTTTCTAAAATATTACGATCTGAAAATATGGTAAGTACATGCTCTAACAGTGGTCAAACTATGTCATTCTCGAGTTCTAAAATTAGTTTGCTCCCTGTTTCTTATTATTTTCCTTGAAATCGTTGTTAATATGTATGTAACACAATTTTTTCTACAATTCAAACAAATTTAGGGGTCTCCTTTCTTAATTGCGGTAGTAATATAATTGAGGTTCGTTTCTGCAGTTATTAAGTTTTCATGTGTTGAATAACTGTGTTACTAGCTTCACTACCTAATCATATTTCGCAGTCTCCAGATTGATACTACCAGGCTCAGAACATATCATACCTCATTTTTCATTCATTGTTACCCTATTTTTTCCACTTCGTGTTTCTTTGTAGATTGACATTTCGTCAGATTTATCTTTCAGCCACTGAAAGAACGCATTATGTTTTCTTTCATTGCTATCTCTCCTTCTGACTATCATTCTGCTGATTGCTTGTGGTTTACTTGTACGCCTAGTATCTCTTTTGAACACTGGCGTTTCTGTTTTCATACATTTCTTCTGTACTTCCTTTAAACAATACGTTCAGTATCTTCCCCATTCTATAGCAAATAATGTTCTTATCCCTTCATCTGGTATGCCGTTGATATTGTTTTGCATCGTTCTCAGTATAGTAAATTTTTGTAGCTCTAATATTATCTTGTTATTGTTGCCTGTGGACAAAGACATTTTATTTTTAGTAAATAGTGGTCTGATCCACCATGCACTCTTCCTTAAGACCTTTCATCAGCCATCTAGAGACTACAATTGGTAATCTGCTCCCAAGTATATTTGGAAATGTCTTTCTGTTCATGAACTTACACGTAATTTTTGGATCAAATCTTTCAAAAATTTCAACCAGCTGTTCTCCATTACCATTAGAGAGGTGTCCAGAGATTATCTTTCTTCCGGACTTTCGTATCATTCATGGTTACATATACTCAAATAAAGTCATTTCAAGTAGAAAAATATGTTCGTTGATGAATCTCCAACTTCAGGCTCTATTGTGCCACAATTTGTTTACCTTTCTATGGTTCAAATGGCTCTGAGCACTGTGCGACTTAACTTCTGAGGTCATCAGTCGCCTAGAACTTAGAACTAATTAAACCTAACTAACCTAAGGACATCACACACATCCATGCCCGAGGCAGGATTCGAACCGGCGACCGTAGCCGTCGCTCGGTTCCAGACTGTAGCGCCTAGAACCGCATGGCCACTCAGGCCGGCTTACCTTTCTATATCTATTTACCTCAATTCATTAACACTTTTATATGCGTCACATTCTAGCCTAATTCTCTAATAATTCAGTATTTCAGATATTTTTCCTTTGAAGTGCCCAAAGTGAAAGAGTTACCTGCACTTTGGAAATTTCTGTTTTAAACTGTAGTACAATCCCTTATTATTTTCAAGTAGTGAAGTGGTGGAAAAAGTTACATCTCTTAGTTACTCTGCTGTTTTCATAGTGTTATTGATTGTCAGTAAAACAAAATATGCAGTGAATAACATTCAGAACAACAAATGACCTTATTCAAAGAGTAGTTGGTTTTATGATTACAGCTGATGTTCAGTTGTTAGTTTTATATAAAAGTGCTTAAATTTGATCCAAACAAATGTACAAAATAATCTGATTATTTTCATACACCGTGCCATGACTTGTCATGCAAGCACGTTCCTTACAACTGCATAATAAAATGTCAGTAAGGTACTATCGCCTGACGTGTGAGGAAATACAGGGTGGTCAAAATAGAAGTAGACTGGAAAATCCTGGGTCAGGCGAAGGGTCCAGTTCCAGCCATCTGCTCTGACCACGACTTGAGCAGTGAAATGTGATGTCATTGAGGCACCATGTGTTTGAAATGGATTGTGTTTGCAGATGGCATATTGGTGTAAGTAGTGGCGCACTTTAGTGCGAGATGTTTTTGTTTAAAATGGTTGTTAGGTGATGTTAGTGTGGGATTGGACTTAATGATGTGTGTTACTCGAAGTTTTTGCGGCTTGTTTTGTTATCTTGACAGTTACTTATGGTAATCTCGATGGTTATTCTCTAGAGATTTATTTCCCATTCCGAAACTTTTAGTTCTTTGTGTTTTTAATGGTGTGGAAACGTTTTGTTTTCCTTTTTGTTTTTGTTTCGGTGTTTCGTTTGGTACTATGCACGGATCTTGTAACGACATGTACTAGTCATTCTTCGGTTGCTGCCATGGGCGACCGTAAGAGGAATACAAAAAAAATTCTTCAGTTATATCACCTATTTGCACAATGTGTGAACATGCGATAAGTAACTGGTTCTCAAACCAGGGACCAATGTGTATGGTGGTGTTTCCAGTGGGCTTCAATAATCGTTATTTTGGCTTTATGGTATGTGTGTGTGACTAGATTTGTCATCTAAATTCGGATGCCATGAGCATTTTTGTGTATGTTTAGTCTTTATTGTAATCTATTTCTTTATGTGTAATTTTGTGGAACCTTCTTTTAAAGTTTCGAAAGGGAAAGGTACCCTTTTGAGCTGCTCAAGCTAGAACACAACGGGTCGTGTATGATAAGCGGCTGGGCACAGTACTGTAGCAGAACATTTATTGGTTTTCTTAGTTTACACAGGTATACAGAAAATTCGTATTCGATTTTCCTTAAGCCTTA
Source organism: Schistocerca serialis cubense (assembly GCF_023864345.2). Taxonomy (NCBI): domain Eukaryota; kingdom Metazoa; phylum Arthropoda; class Insecta; order Orthoptera; family Acrididae; genus Schistocerca; species Schistocerca serialis. Next base: position 533,556,650 of record NC_064640.1, read on the forward strand.
AAACAAATAATCCTTAAAACATGAAAATCATGCAAGCTTTTCTGAATATTGATTTAAGTTCTAAACTTCGCAAATTTTCCTTTTTTAACATCAGAACCAATAACTTTTTAAAAAAACTTCAGAACATTCAAAACGTTTAAAGGTACATATTGAAAATTCTATATTACCAAAAATTTCTTTTTCCTTAAACATTAGAACGAACAACCATAAGAAATATTAATATCATCCACAGTATTTAGAATAACCACTGAAGCTCTAGATTGCCCAAGTTTCCTTTCCTTTAAACACTAAAACCAATAACTTTTTTAAAAATTAAAATCATCCACGGTATTCTTGAGTTTAAGTTCACAATCACTTTCACATTAGCGCATCGTAACCGGCCATAGGGATACTGACATGTGAAAAACTTAACGCCAGTTGAACCAATCCGGGAGTCAGAAAACCAGCGTTAAGATAAATACCAGAAAAACCTATAAAAAATTTAATTACAGTTTGCAGAAGCATAGCATGTGCCAATGCAGTCGCACACAAATCAACCTTTCGTCACTATCAGATATATCGGTACATGGCTCACTTTACTACAGTCCCAAGCTAAGAACAAACACTGCAAACGGCAAGTTATCACTATCAGTCTTAACCAACTTTACGTTCACCCGGCCCCTCGAACATGAAACGATTTGGAACAATACAGTTAAATATAGCTTTGTAATAACATAAATTAATTAACCCCCCCTTACGTGCAAATTTCGGCCAGTGGAACCTGATAACTTGTATCCACAATCAAGAAGTGCCCTGAAGCTCACATCACTTCTGTAGAATACCATACACATCGTTCAACATGATTTATACAGCCCGGAAAGTCTACAACAGAAAGGCATCCGAATATTCACATGTAACATGGAAATTTGCAGAACACTGCCAGGGTACAATTTAATGACACTATAGTCAAAAATAAGCCCAACCTGATCTTCGGTGCTACATCCAATGCGATGTGTCTCAGAAGAAACAGGAAAAATGCTCCTGAGACTTGCTAACCGAAAATAGTTTAATTTACAGGATGAGCCTGCACGTGACCAGAATCGATCACAGACGGACGAATTACTGTTCCAATCAATTCAAATGACTCAGTTCAAATTCCAAACTGAATACTGACGCTCATCAAATTCAGGAGGAGCGCGAAGCACTAATTCAGATGTGATGCGCCTCCTACCATCCGCTGACTAAACAGCAACCTCCGGACCGCTGACCCATCACTCAGACAACGCAGTAGCACTTGCCACGCAACCAATACACAATTAGCATGCTCCCGCCTCTCGCTACGCGGCTTACTCCGCCCTCTGTCGTCCAGACCACCAGTTCTCCAAGGCTTGCCCGGTGCGCGCATAAAACCGCTACCACCCTGTCATCTCTGTCACAGCACAATTTTTATTTTCATAAAGGCGCATTGATGCTAGAAATCGATACTGTCGCATGTATGTATCACATAAGTACAAACTGAAAATCATACCACGGTATCAATTTAATTGAGATGAGGGTATCGAAATTTATGTTGTTTTTTATGATTTTGCGATTTCTGTTAGTTTAGTTTCGATATTTCGTGAAGATTTTCGGTTTTGTTTGTTTTGAAATAGTATTGTTATTGTTGTGTATTTACTTCGCCCCTCTAAAACCCCCTACTTCCCATCATTGTCCTATTAGTTTCATTTTATTGCTAGAATGAAATATTTCACATCGCGGTTCGTGAATGTATTTAATGACGTTATGGCGGCCATTCTGTTATGCTAGAAATAGAGGTGTCCACCATCTTGATGGCTTCACAGGTCAAAGCATATGGGTGAAATCGGAATTTTCGATATTGCCAAAATGTTTGACGATGACACAGAATTTATTGCCTTTATTGGTGAATGGTGTACAATTAAAAGTATTTGCTGGAAATTTCTTCTGCTATTTGTAATCGAACTTGTGACTAAATGCCGGTCTCAGGACATTTCTAGTTTGGTCACGCTATAGTTATTAAGTGTTGCTGCCATCTCAGTTTTGGCCCATCTGTTGTACTTCTCTTTCATATTGTTTTTCTACCATAACAAAGTAAATATACAAATACGTTTGTTGAAATAAAAATCAGAATTTGTGGTAATGTGGTTTGTTTTGTTTTTCTGAAATTAGTAGTCGAGGCAGAAACACTGACAACAATGGATGACGTTAAATATTCCTTTCCACTCTTATATGTTCTTGGTATGTGGTCTTAATACATCGTGTGTTTTTGCCAGAGTACGTCCTCAAATTTCACATGGCACACAATGTGCATCCAGACACATTTAAATACAAATACAGTTTAGTTAAATGAAAGATACAATTTCTGAATACTTGAATCGAAATGACTATTTCAGTATCCTTTGATGGACGATATTAAGCTTTATAACCTGCAGCAATAATGCATTGTGCTAACTGTTGGGGCCATTTGCTGTCCCCCAGGATGTGTCCTGACAGGACTATGTAAACAGTGAAACATATATATATGTTTAATGATATGTTTCTGCTTTTATTAATAATAGAAATGTTAGAGATAAGATAACAGAGGGTTGGTCATTTCAAACGATTTTGGATGACATGAGGGATTCTATCGAGTCTGAGGAGGTATACAGGCTGCACCTTTTACCCAGAAGGATATCCGTAATATCAAAAGAGAATTTGGAATTGATGTCCACCAGCGCCACAGCAGTATGAAATATGTGTAAGCAGTTTTATATATAGAAAAGATGAAAGACTGTGATATTCTGAACAATTTATCAAATGAAGGCATAATGATGGTGTTGATGACGGATTTGCAGTGCGAATTGCTAAAAAATTTGGTTCCAAAAAAAAAAGAAATGGCTCTGAGCACTATGGGACTTAACATCGGAGGTCATCAGTCCCTAGAACTTAGAACTACTTAAACCTAACTAACCTAAGGACATCACACACATCCATGCCCGAGGTAGGATTCCAACCTGTGACCGTAGCGGTCGTGCGGTTCCACACGCGTAATCTTACATCTCATTCAACTAGCTCAAACAGGCAATCTATTCACTTCATAAATATGGAAATTGCATCGATGTGGTCTGAAAGAGTTACAGCATGTTTTCGTTTTAGTTTTATCTGCGGCAGCAAGGTATTAAGAAGATATAAGGACACTTTACGAAAGTGCATTTTCTCACGACTTTACCAAATATTCGATATGCGGGAAACTTTTTGTTGTTGACGTTAGGGAAATACACTATGTGAATGAAATCTTAAAAATACGTTATATTTTCATAGGTTTGAAACCAGAACTCTGTCGGTGATCTCCAATGCGAGATAATGTGAGTTAAACATGACGCACAATGCTCCACTAGCACATCAAGTACTTGCCGGGAGTTCGTACTGTTTCGACACGAGAAAGAGATTGCTGTAGTCTTATAATGAAGGTGTTATTAATTTTTCTGATCCGCCTACTTAATTCTAACACAACAAAGATGAAGCGTGTTCATCATGGCGGAAAAACGTAACTTAATAGGCCAACTTCTATTGCTTAGAAAGAAGAAAAGCTACACAAAGAACAAGGCTCCTGTATTAGAGCAGTTATATTGTAAACAGTAATACCAGGGTCATCCACAAAGTTAGTTCCGTTTCTATATCTACCCGCGGCATCGCCACGATCGCAGTTCCGAGCATGCTGCGGCAGTTACTCTGACTCAAGGAGAAGACGAACACCCTTTTCAGATCGTTGCTGCCGACGTGTACTTTGTAGTGCTTCTTTATAATGTCAGCCGTAATTGAAAATTCCGCCGCGTGTGAAATCAGATCTGTGATTCATTTTCTAAATGCAAAGGAAGTTATACCAAAGGAAATTCATCAGCAAATCGGCGAGGTTTACGGACAAAATGCTATGAGTGATTCAATGGTTAGAAGATGGGTCAGACTGTTCAATGAAGGACGTGATCAAGTGCACGATGAAGAAAGAAGTGGGCGCCCGTCTGTGGTTACTGATGAACTGGTTCACACAATTGAAGAGAAGATTAAGCACAACAATAAGTTTACACTTGCTATGGAAGTTCCGCAAATTTCATGATCACTAATTCATGCAATTGTTACTGAAAAACGGAAATTTCGAAAACTTTGCTCACATTGGGTACCCAAAATTCTTATTTAACAGCACAAAAAACAACGGATGGGCAGTGCAATTCAGTTTTTGACACGCTACAATGAAGAAGCCGATGGTTTTCTTTCTTGGATAGGCCGGGGGATGAAATTTGGGTATCGTACGACACCTTTGAAACAAAACGGCAATCAGTGGAATAGAGTCACACTTCATCCTCAACGAAGGTTAAGCCTAAGCAAATCTTGACATCTTGAAAAGTCATGTGCACCGTTTTTTAAGACAGAAAAGGCATTTTGCTGATTGATTTCTTAGCACGAGGCCGAAGAATCGGTGCATATGGTTACAGCGAGACCATTAAGAAATTGCGCCGCGCAATACAGAACAAGCGCCGAGGATTACTGTCAAAAGGCGTTTTTTTTTTTACGATAATGCCCGACCTCACACGGCGAATGTGACCAAACAACTCTTACAGGAATTTCACTGGACGCGTTTGATCATCCTCCGTACAGCCCGGACCTTGCTCCTAGCGCCTTTCATCTCTTCTTACACCTAAAATCTGTCATTGGTGGTCAACACTTCAACGATTATGACGAGCTGAAAGAACATGTTACCACATAGTTGAATACACAGGCGGCAACCTTCTATGAAGAAGGCATACAAAAACTTGTGCCACGCTATGACAAGTGCCTACAAAATTTTGGAAGCTATGTAGAAAAGTAGTTTAACAGTTGCAGATTTTTGTACAATAGATATTCCTTTGAAATTATCTTCCTATGGAATTAGCTGATGTTAAGTACTTATGACGATATAATTTTATTATGTAGGTACTTACAGATGTAAATTGCGCGCGGGAAACATATAGGTGGATCTGCCTGCTCTCCATTTTTAAGGGTGTAACGGAAAAACACTGGTATCACTCACGTCGCTATGACGGGTTCTAAAAGTGTCTCTATCACTTTCACGGTCACTGTTGTCATTTTATGAAATTGTCATCCCTTCCACTGAATTTTCCAAAAGAGCTTCATTCTGCCGTGCGTGTGGATGATGCTCTGCGTATGTTTGACGGCTTTCTTCCAGTCTTCAGCGATGATGTTCCTGACAGCTTCTCTTGTGAGTGCTTCGCCTGTAAATTTATTTTTATTCCTGAAAACGCAACTTTTAATTTGGACCGATATTAACTCTTGTAGATTGAAATGGCAGTGGTAAGGTGGTAGCCTCACGACTGTATGCCCATATTTCTTTTTCCATTTCGTCGATTTCGTATAGAGGGAACTGTAGCTTATGGAGAAATATTATTTTCTTAAGCCCATCTTTCTAAGGTCGTCACTTACATCGATGTTATGATGCTGAAGCCAGTCAATAATTTCCTCATTTCGGTTTGCCAAGGTAGGTGTCTCGTCAACAATAGCTAAATGGTAAGGAGCATTATCTAGAATAAATGTAGATTGTTTTTCAAGATTTGTTATTGGTGAATCTTCGAATCACTTTGTTAATGAACGTGGTTCATTTCTTTATTATAATCTCCTGTTTTCTTTCATTTAAAAAGCAGGAGACTGTTTGGGACGAAACCTTATGAGGTACCTGCATGAAGAAGAATAAGTCTGTCCATCTTTCCAGAAGGCTTTGTCATTGTTCCTCTTGCTCTGTCGTCTGCCCAGCCCTGCTTGACACCTTGACCAGAACTGACCCACGCTTTGTCATGTCACATCACTTCGTCGATATTTATGCTAGGAATGTCCCTTGAAAATCGGCATCGCCGTGGAATTGTATCCCCCCTCTCCAACAACAGCTTATGGTTACAGAAATGTCCACAGTGAAGCCAAGGTTGTGTAAAACTGTGGACAAGAATGTATGACTGCTTTGAAAAAGTCCTGATTCTGTAAGTGTGACCAGTGACTTCCTCAACATAGGTTGTTTCTTCCTGTGGTAATAATAAACATGACGACGAATCGCATCCACTGTAAACGAAACGATAATGGTAGTCTGTTTATCCATACGACGTTTTCCAAAAAAATTTTCAAATGGCTCTGAGCACTATGGAACTTAACTTCTGAGGTCATCAGTCCCCTAGAACTTAGAACTACCTAAACCTAACTAACCTAAGGACATCACACACATCCATGCCCGAGGCAGGATTCGAACCTGCGACCGTAGCGGTCGCGCGGTTCCAGACTGTAGCGCCTAGAACCGCTCGGCCACTCCGGCCAGCCGACGTTTTACCCCAAGAGTGATATGTTTCGATGGTTCTTCAGCTTCTTTTTCTTTGTCGAGCATTTCCTTCCCAGTCTTCACAGCAGTGTTTTTGTTGATATTTAAAGCTGCAGCAGTTCTGTCGATCACTTCGGTAATGGACAGCAGCGGGCCACCATTAAATTTTTCGTTTTCAAAGTGGGCACATAACGCGCAAACCTTTTCTCTTGACTGCCCTCATATGGCCAAGAGAACGACCCCGAACTTTTCCACTTATAACTTTCGACGAACTTCCCGCTGACATCGTGCAGTACCACACTACGACTAACGGAAACAACAAACAACAGTAACAACGAATAACGGAAACAACGATTAACGGAAACAAGGAATAACCGAAACAACGAATAACGGCAACAACGAATAACAGTAACAACAAATAAAAGAATAACTCCTACAACCATAAAAACGAACTCACAGGAAGTCACAGGATGCAACTATCATTCAAGACAGCAAGCTGGCTGCAACTGAAGCCCATTGCAAGCGAGGAATTGTTGTGGTGTGGGGTAAGGGTTTGGCAACTTCAGGGATTTGTTGCAGATCCAGGTAGCGTGTAGTAATTTTGGACATAATATAGTAACAACGCTGATAGTTAAAGACGAGTTTGGTGGTATCTCAGCAGCATTTTGCATTTCAGATAAAGAGAATATGGGTGTAATGACACAGTTTTTACTTCTGTCAAAGAGAAAGCAGGGGTAATTAAACAGACTTTTTATTTCGGATGACACAGTTTTTGTTGTGCATGGGCAATTATAATGGGCCTGACAGAAAATAGTTTACTGTGAACGTGACACATTGACTGCACCTGGAGGAACAATTTTAGAAAAGTGTGTGTTGGTCCAAATAAGCAAACCCAGGTATATAACGCCTTTTGTATTCTGCTACAAAAACTAGATGCAGAAAAGTTTGGTGCGTGCTTAGAGTTGTTTGAGAGAGAACGACAAGAGGATGAAGACACAAGAGAATTTGGAATACATTTGAAAATCATTATTCTTATTATCACAATTTAACCATTAACACAAAAATGCATCTGGAAGCTATGCATTGAGTACTGAAGTATTATTGTCTTGATGCAAGGCTAATAATAGATTGGACAAGTTGCCGCTGATACTTACGAAACAGGCAACAGATAAAATTTTCAGTTGATGTAGGGTATTTCAAGACATAGTTCTCCCCACTCGAACTACGTAAACCGCACTTTAACGCTCCTTGTCGCATTTTTTCTCTCCTTCACCACATGCCAGTAACTGTCTGATGCTTCTATGCCTAAATTCTGATGCTTTGAGCCACTGGCAGTTAAATTATGTGTGGTAGTGCATAGCAGTAGTGCACAGGGAGCAGTTGGTATCTTCTTATACACCCCATCCACACTCTGCCCTTGCAGTCTCACTGGGTTGTTCCACACGACAATGGATGATGCGTATGTTAGAGTCCAGTAATGACCTCCACCAAACTGTTTGAATCCCCCGGTGCACTTTTTTGAGTCGAGGACAGGCTGGCTGTCTGCAACGATGAGTGGCACAGACAATAACAGATCATTGTCCTGCTCCAACATGTCAACCAGATGCGCTACAGGATCCCACATACTGGCTGCCACTTCAGATCCTGACAAGCTGGAGGCTATTGCTGCCTCTGCCACTCCCGACAGTCTTCTACTTCTACATCTACATTTACACTCTGCAAGCCACCCAACGGTGTGTGGCGGAGGGCACTTTACGTGCCACTGTCATTACCTCCCTTTCCTGTTCCAGTCGCGTATGGTTCGCGGGAAGAACGACTGTCTGAAAGCCTCCGTGCGCGCTCGAATCTCTCTAATTTTACATTCGTGATCTCCTCGTGAGGTAAAAGTAGGGGGAAGCAATATATTCGATACCTCATCCAGAAACGCACCCTCTCGAAACCTGGCGAGCAAGCTACACCGCGATGCAGAGCGTCTCTCTTGCAGAGTCTGCCACTTGAGTTTGCTAAACATTTCCGTAACGCTATCACGGTTACCAAATAACGCTGTGACGAAACGCGCCGCTCTTCTTTGGATCTTCTCTATCTCCTCCATCAACCCGATCTGGTACGGATCAAACACTGATGAGCAATACTCAAGTATAGGTTGAACAAGTGTTTTGTAAGCCACCTCCTTTGTTGATGGACTACATTTTCTAAGGATTCTCCCAATGAATCTCAACCTGGTACCCGCCTTACCAACAATTGATTTTATATGATCATTCCACTTCAAATCGTTCCGCACGCATACTCCCAGATATTTTACAGAAGTAACTGCTAGCAGTGCTTGTTCCGCTATCATATAATCATACAATAAAGGATCCTTCTTTCTATGTATTCGCAATACATTACATTTGTCTATGTTAAGGGTCAGTTGCGACTCCCTGCACCAAGTGCCTATCCGCTGCAGATCTTCCTGCATTTCGCTACAATTTTCTAATGCTGAAACTTCTCTGTATACTACAGCGAAAAGCCGCATGGAACTTCCGACACTATCTACTAGGTCATTTATATATATTGTGAAAAGCAATGGTCCCATAACACTCCCCTGTGGCACGCCAGAGGTTAGTTTAACGTCTGTAGACGTCTCTCCATTGATAACAACATGCTGTGTTCTGTTTGCTAAAAACTCTTCAATCCAGCCACACAGCTGGTCTGATATTCCGTAGGCTCTTACGTTGTTTATCAGGCGACAGTGCGGAACTGTATCGAACGCCTTCCGGAAGTCAAGGAAAATAGCATCTACCTGGGAGCCTGTTTCTAATATTTTCTGGGTCTCATGAACAAATAAAGCAAGTTGGGTCTCACACGATCGCTGTTTCCGGAATCCATGTTGATTCCTACACAGTGGAGTTCTGGGTTTCCTAAAACGACATGATACTCGAACAAAAAACATGTTCTAAAATTCTACAACAGATCGACGTCAGAGATATAAGTCTATAGTTTTGCGCATCTGCTCGACGACCCTTCTTGAAGACTGATACTACCTGTGCTCTTTTCCATCATCTGGAATCTTCCGTTCCTCTAGAGACTTGTGGTACACGGCTGTTAGAAGGGAGGCAAGTTCTTTCGCGTACTCTGTGTAGAATCGAATTGGTATCTCGTCAGGTCCAGTGGACTTTCCTCTGTTGAGTGATTCCAGTTGCTTTTCTATTCCTTGGACACTCATTTCGATGTCAGCCATTTTTTCGTTTGTGCGAGGATTTAGAGAAGGAGCTGCAGTGCGGTCTTCCTCTGTGAAACAGCTTTGGAAAAAGGTGTTTAGTATATCAGCTTTACGTGTGTCATCCTCTGTTTCAATGCCATCATCATCCCGGAGTGTCTGGATATGCTGTTTGGACCCACTTACTGATTTAACGTAAGACCAGAACGTCCTAGGATTTTCCGTCAAGTCGGTACATAGAATGTTACTTTCGAATTCACTGAACGCTTCACGCATAGCCCTCCTTACGCTAACTTTGACATCGTTTAGCTTCTGTTTGTCTGAGAGGTTTTGGCTGCGTTTAAATTTGGAGTGAAGCTCTCTTTGCTTTCGCAGTAGTTTCCTAACTTCTTTTTTGAATCACGGTGGGTTTTTCCCGTCCCTCACAGTTTTACTCGGCACGTACCTGTCTAAAACGCGTTTTACGATTGCCTTGAACTTTTTCCATAAACACTCAACACTGTCAGTGTCGGAACAGAAATTTTCGTTTTGATCTGTTAGGTAGTCTGAAATCTGCCTTCTATTACTCTTGCTAAACAGATAAACCTTCCTTCATTTTTTCATATTCCTATTAACTTCCATATTCAGGGATGCTGCAACGGCCTTATGATCACTGATTCCCTGTTCTGCACTTACAGAGTCGAAAAGTTCGGGTCTGTTTGTTATCAGTAGGTCCAAGATGTTATCTCTATGAGTCGGTTCTCTGTTTGATTGCTCGAGGTAATTTTCGGATAGTGCACTCAGTATAATGTCACTCTATGCTCTGTCGCTACCACCCGTCCTAAACATCTGAGTGTCCCAGTCTATATCTGGTAAATTGAAATCTCCACCTAAGACTATAACATGCTGAGAAAATTTATGTGAAATGTATTCCAAATTTTCTCTCAGTTGTTCTGCCACTAATGCTGTTGAGTCGGGAGGTCAGTACAAGGAGCCAATTATTAACCTAGCTCGGTTGTTGAGTGTAACCTCCACCCATAATAATTCACAGGAACTATCCACTTCTACTTCACTACAGGATAAACTACTACTAACAGCAACAAACACGCCGCCACCGGTTGCATGCAATCTATCCTTTCTAAACACCATCTGTGCGTTTGTAAAAATTTCGGCAGAATTTATCTCTGGCTTCAGCCAGCTTTCTGTACCTATAACGATTTCAGCTTCGGTGCTTTCTATCAGCGCTTGAAGTTCCAGTACTTTACCAATGCAGCTTCGACAGTTTACAATTACAATACCGATTGCTGCTTGGTCCCCACATGTCCTGACTTTGCCCCGCACCCTTTGAGGCTGTTGCCCTTTCTGTACTTGCCCGAGGCCATCTAACCTAAGAAACCGCCCAGTCCACGCCACACAACCCCTGCTACCCATGTAGCTGCTTGCTGCGTGTAGTGGACTCCTGACCTATCCAGCAAAACCCGAAACCCCCCCACCCTATGACGCAAGTCGAGGAATTTGCAGCCCACACGGTTGCAGAACCGTCTCAGCCTCTGATTCAGACCCTCCACTCGGCTCTGAACCGAAGGTCCACAGTCAGTCCTGTCGACGATGCTGCAGATGGTGAGCTCTGCTTTAATCCCGCTAGCGAGACTGGCAGTCTTCACCAAATCAGATAGCCGCTGGAAGCCAGAGAGGATTTCATCCAATCCATAGCAACACACATCATTGGTGCCGACATGAGCGACCACCTGTAGATGGGTGCAGCCTGTTCTCTTCATGGCATCCGGAAGGACCCTTTCCACATCTGGAATGACTCCCCCCCAGTATGCAAATGGAGTGCACATTGGTTTTCTTCCCCTCCCTTGCTGCCATATCCCTAAAGGGCCCAATTATGCGCCTGACGTTGGAGCTCCCAACTACCAGTAAGCCCATCCTCTGCGACCGCCCGGATCTTGCAGACTGGAACAGGACAAGCAGCCATGTCCGGCCAAAGATCAGTATCAGCCTGAGACAGAGCCTGAAACTAGTTCGTCAGACAAACTGGAGAGGCCTTCAGTTCAGCCCTCCGGAATGTCTTTCGCCTCCTGCCACACCTCGAGACAACCTCCCACTCTACCACAGGTGAGGGATCAGCCTCAATGTGGGCAGTATCCCGGGCAGCCACAGTCATAGTCCGATCGGGGGATGCATAGGACGAGCTGGCCATCCCCGACAAACCCCCATCCGGACCCCCACAGTGATGCCCTTTGGTAACAGCCTCAAGCTGTGTGACCGAAGCCAACACTGCCTGAGGCTGGGAGCGAGGGGATGCCAACTCAGCCTGCATCCGAACACAGCAGTTGCAGTCCCTATCCATGCTAAAAACTGTTGTGCAAAGAACGTCAGGACTAATCTACAGAGAGCACAAACAAATTGACACAAAATTTAAGTGGTTATTAAAATACAAGATTGCCTAGTAAATGCGGTAATGCTGCTACTTGCGCACTGCTGACACACTGCTCGGCGGTGGAAGGAGACTACGGGATTTTACACTATTCAGGTACTAAAATGCGATGCTACAACTCTCAAATACTATTATACGCCCGAAATTTATGAATTAGACAATGCAAGCACCAAAAACACGCAAAGATATTAAGAATTACACTATGTAACAAATAAGTGAGCTAGGAGTATGCGACTTGCTGCTGGCAGCTGCTTATCCAACGGAGGCAGGGAGCACACTGGCTGTGACCAACCGACACTGGCCGTTCAAAACAAAAACAAGACAGACGACTACGCGAATTTACACTATTCAGGTACTAAAACGCGATGCTACAACTCTCAAATACTATAATACGCCCGAAATTTATGAATTAGACAATGTAAGTACCAAAAACACGCAAAGAAATTAAGAATTAAACTACGTAACTTGATGTTACCTATGCAGGTCCTGACAAGTCGGAGTCCACTGAACAAAGAAAAAGAAGAACTGTTACATGTGGGGCAAAGAAATGAAGTTGGACAAAAAAGAAGCGATAGCAATAGCAAAGACATGTAATTAGTACTCACTTTTGCACTTCTTCCTATCCTGCCAGGAGGTGCTGCACGATCTTGGCTACTGCGACTGTTGACGTTTCATTATCCTTTCATTAACTAAGACTGGCGAGCTACTGCACTCGCCTTGTATGCTCTACATGCAGCGTTCCTGCAAATTTCTAGGTGGAGTAGGGGAAATTCTTTGTTCTTACTGGCTGTCACCAATATCCAGGGAGAGTAATGGGGGAGAAGCCTGTAATTTCACTATTTCAATCGCCTGCTGATGGCACTTTTGTGAACTATGTCAGTCGATCTGGGGTTGTTGAAGAGCACACATTCGTCTGTTAGGCATATTGACTGCCTAGTTCAAAAACGGTAGACAGTTCCATCACAAACAGCCGTCTATACGAGTTGCGAAATGTATCTTCAAGCCATCTGGCTGCTTCACCATTATTTTCTGGGATGTTTTCTTCTTACGCTCCTTCCAGGTCCTGATTTATAGGGGGGTGGGGGTAAAATGGATTGTTTGCCCCGGGTGGCAAATTCAACGGAAACCAAATTAATATTATCGAAGAAAAGAACCTTGTTTCACAAAACGCCACGTTGGTATATCGATTATTCATATGATTTTGAAACGCATCCCTGTTGATTTTAGAACATTTTTGAATACATTCTAAGTTGTTTCCTGAACTAATAATAAACTGAGTTTTGAATGTGTGCATAGTGTACGTGATGTGTCTGCGAGGGGAATCACCATGGCATCTAGAAGTAAAAAAACTTTCCCACAGACAAAAGGGGACGGGTCTATACGATCTGAGCCGAATAAACCCGAACGGGTGAATGCCAGTCACTGTTTGTTTGTGTGGTTGACTCGGTGTGCGAATGATAAACATTGTTACAATTATTAGCGAAATCCATAGATTCAGTCTACCAGAGTGGAAATAAACGACGACAGGTATAACAGGCAAGAAAGATTACATATTATCGTCTCGGTGTATCCAAGCAAATGAAATTTTGACAAAATTTTTTTGCCTGATCGCTGCACGACTAAAGGCCTCCGGTTAGCAGCTCTGCTAAATTCTGTTCTTGGAATAGCGCGGAAAACGCGTTGCACGAACGCGTAATAACGCCTAACCGGAGGACAAACTCGGGATAACTAAATCGGTGACTCTGGCAGGGTTAGTGAAGTTAACCGAAAAATAAATTTGGACAATGGCAGGAATAGCTACAGAGTTAGCGATGACAAGATTGTTTGTTAGAACGAGGAAGGTGAAGAAACGGGGGCATCGCACAAATTAAATGGAAGTAGATGACGTTTCCAAATTTATATAAAAATTTCGAACCACTTTTCGATCTCGTGCTCGAGAAACTTGAGCATATGAATGAAATGTGAAACTATTTCCTAACATAAAACTTTTTGTTTGTGGTAGGCCTAATAAGCATTTGAGATTGGTACTTTGTTAATTATATTCTGTCGTGTTATTTATGTAAATGAGACTGTCTCGCTTATTTGGCGTGTGTTACAACTGTTGCAATATTAGAAAGACCTATTTCGTTTTATCTAGTACACAGTAACAAAATAGACGTAATCAAATCGAGAAACCACAGTAGTTTTGGGTACTATTCGCATTAACAGCTTTTTCAGTATTAGATAAGGACTTATTGATTTTTCACGTGGTAAAACGTCTGACGAACTTTGATGAGGTAGCAGATTCTTTCGCAGAAAGGAAAGCACTCCGTATAAAACTGTAGCAAGATTAGAGAGAAAAAATGCTGGGAACCAACGACTGTTCGTACTGTCTTGCTTGTCTCTAGTCTGTACTGGTTTTATGTTTCCTGTATTTAATTTTATCTCACACAAAAGAGGAAGTTATTAGCTAATAGGCAATAACGAGTGCAAAATTTCTGAAGAGTTCTTATTCTCCCGGTCACAAATTATCCCATCCACTATTAATTGTGAGTTTTTTTTTTTAAAGAGGAGTTGGGTGTCAAACCAGCCCCGTGGGAGCAGAACAGGCACCACAAGGCATTTTAATTTCCACTATACTGAATATAGGTTTGATGGCTTCCATTACAAAACATACACCTTCGAATTCCACAGAGTGAAATACAGTGACGTGCGACAGAAGAATGCTGTGTAAAGAGGCGTGAAACTGCACTGTGGCACACTTTATGTCTGACATTTCCTAGAACAAGTATATGAAATTCTTCACAAAGGTGTGCCCCAGAAAATGAACATGTTTTTCAAAAATCGATTTTTTTTAAAAATTTTGGCGTCCTGCCTCAAACTCTCAAGTGGTGGAGGGGGGGGGGGAGGGGAGGGGGGCGCCACTATCATGTTTTTGCACCGGTTGAGAAATATCGTAGATCAGAATCTGGCTCCTCCACTATCTTTCCTTCCCATTTCTCATGTAGGAAGCGGAGGACTCAGTCCTCGGTTAAATGCCTACTAGTATTACAGTTATTTAAGTCTTCTCTGTTCAACACATTTCATCAACGAATCACATTGCGAATGTTTACCACCCAAAGCTTGAATTTCCGAGCAGGATAACCCTAAAAATAGCTACAGTTCCTTTTACTCCAACAGCTCAGCACAGACTGAACGATTTTTCCCAGCAGTTTTTTCTGGGAGGGTAGATAGAGGGGTGGAAAGGAAGGGGAGTGGAGAAGTGGGGGGGGGGGGGAAGGGGGCTAGGGGTGTCGCTGAGGAGGAAGGGGTAGGGACCCCCCAATGGGCTGGATACTTCCCAGAGTGAGAGGGGGTAATTAATTTATCAATTTTATTAATTGGTCATTATTTTGATAGCAATTTGATGCCAAAATTACGCTTGATGAGCTATTCCCACTACATACTCGCTGAACTTAGCAATTAAAATTTTAATTGTTATCCTTGTCTGATGAATTGTACATATTGTTTAGTTTAATAGTTTTTGAATGTTTGAATAAATGAATATGTGATAACGAGAAACAATTTTTTCCATATTTTTGTTATAAGAATTCGGGTAGTTTTGGTTTCTGTTGGATAAAATCCTTCTAAATTCAATTTGATAAAGCAAATAAGACAAAGAAAATATTCCAAATGACTATTTTTATTAATAAAGTAGGCTGGGGGAAGTTCATGTCGTCATTTTTCCTTGTGAAGTGGGGCCCAGAAGAAAAACGTTTGAGAACCACTCTCTTAGAGCAACATTACATTCGGATAGAAAAGGACGTGGCCATTTTTTAGCGTTTCTCACTTTTCATCCAACGCAGTTTTCCTGCAGACACTAATTGAAGTGCTACACCGAAGCAAATTTCTGTGAGTTTGTCCGAACCCAACACCTTTTTCAAGTTTCTGATGCTTAGCATCTTTCGCATGGGTTTTCACCAGCAGCAATTCAGCTGTGAAAACAAATTTCCACAATACCCACTGTGCATAAAAAACACCGTATTTAACGGGTCCAATCCAGTGACGGAATTCTGGATTTTGTTCCCGTTATTTTCGGTACCGTGTTTCTGTTTTCTGTGTAGCTGTTCCGTTGACATTTCGCCCCTCATGTCTTTTTCTGTTTTTTCGGAGCTGTACAGCTTTTTCTCTTGCCTGTTTCCTTATTTCCGAAGTTACGCATTTGGTAAATAGTATTTCCGTCATAGTTTTGAACTGTAACATCCCTACAGGAACTCACGACTGGTAATTGGACTAATAGTATGAACGCCCAAACGAAAGCCACGATGCGAAAGGAACTGACAATAATTTTTGTTGCATTAGGTCTTGTTGACTGTGTTATTGCAGTGCACGATTGAAATGTCTCCGCGAATTATTTGTATTCATTTCAATTGCTGTGACAAACAAGACTGGGGAATTGTCGTATGTGTAGACAGTATCCTACAACGTACTACTGCACATCGTACAAGCTTTCAAATTATCGTATGTCCCCACAATTATGGTACAGGTTGACATCCCTGATGTACAGAGACGAAACTCTATGACGTTATGACGTTAACTCGTTGGTTACGGCGTTCAAAAATAATTTCTCTGGAAGGGGAACATTTTGGCGCAATTTCTGTATCCAGTTGCCGTTGTTGGTCACGCCTTCCGAACAATAGGCATTTAATCAGTCTTTGTATTTCTGCGAGGGAGGTAAGCGCAGGTATAGCTCAACATAATTTTTATCACTATAATTTATTATTACGAATTACGTAAGTAACTTTTTAAGTATTTTCAGTTCATGCGAGATTAAAGGAAGCTACTTTACTTCAGCAGTACTATTATGAAACAGCATGATGCTAATGCAGATGTTTGCAAACTCATTGGGAAACTACTTCTCAGAATATTTTTTGTAATTATTCTGTAACAAGTAGACCTACTGGTAAATGGAATTCTGTGCTGTTACAGGTACAGATGAAATTAACAAGAAGTTATGAAGCAATGATCACTGAGAACTGTAATCCAAAATTAATCGCTTAGAAATTACGTAAGTAAATTACTTTTAAGTGAAATATGTTCCTGCCAAAATTCATAGCTGCATAGGTCTCTGATTTGTTAAAATTTTTCTTCGCAATTTTTCATGACCTATTCTACAACCTTATTCTTTTGGTTTTTACAGTCAAAAATATTATTTTATTTTATGGAAATCGGTAACTTTGACCTGATCTTGAGACCGAAAATCTGTAGTGTTTCACCTGCTGGCACTGTAAACTGCTAATTATGTAAAATTATTGAGTAGTTCTGCTGTAGTGCATAACCGGAATAGTGTGATCACAAGGTAACGCGCAGCTTGTAATTTTTAACCAAAGGTTGAGTAGACTGAAGTTAATGTAGGAATGAAACTGTCATGGCTGCCAAAGCAGTTAACCAATAGCTCCTGTAGTGACCTTTAGTTGGACTATTTTTTTTTTAACATACTGTAATGTAATCGAGATGAAGCCTTAAGCGGACAAATTTGTGAGCGATTTGCAAATTGCAATGTGAATATTAATAAAATAGTACAGAAGTGAAAACTACAGGTAGTGGTACAACAATATAAGAGGAAAAGAAGCCACTTAAAAATTTTAGCGTTCACAATGGGGTGAAACAACAGCAACTCACATGAAAGAAAAACCTTTATATGTATTGACGATAAGAGTCTATGTAAAAAAAAAAAAAATAGTTCTTTTCCCCATGTACTTTGCGTACTGTATATTCTGTTCAGAATGTATTTCACATCAATTCTTTTATTTACCACCATAAAGGAGGATTGCTTTGCTCCCTTTTTTGGACAGTTTTTCAAACAAGTACTTGTAACGCATGGTAGTTTTGTCTACTAAGTTTTGAAATTGAGGTTAGTCTATTCTAAACCAGTGTAAAAGCACTGTGCAATGGTTAAGAGTGGGAAGCTAAGTCAATGGAAGGTAGGGGTGCGGGGAATAAACAGATGAGTGGTGAGAAACAAGGACATGTTGTAATGCCAGTTCCCACCTACAGAATTCTCAGAACACAATGTCTGAGAGAAGAATCCAAATCGCACATGTGGTGAAACAGGCTTCAAGGTCCCATCTATCATGTTGTAGAGCATGCTCTGCAGCAGGATATTGTGTGTTACCAGTGTACACCGTCTGCCTATGTCCATTTATTCTGACTGATAACTCCATGGTAGTCATATCATTGTAAAAGGCTGAACAGTATTCACATAACAGTTGGTACACGATGTGTGTCTTTCTTATGTGGCTCTCCCTTTGTATACTGTATGTTTTCCCATTTACAGGGATAGTATAAGTGGTGTTAGGAAGGCGCATAGGGCAAGTCTTACATCCTTCACATGTCAGATGTTCCCTTCCGTACAGACTTGGCATCTGAGGCAAATGTATTTGTCTAGATGCAGACTCCTTACAGAAATACACCGAAAAAAAAACCTAGAAATACACCTCTTGTCACTCATTATCCAGGTCTTGAGTGCATTCAGGTTCACCACAGGTTCTGGAAATCAGGGAATTTCAAACATGTCAGTGATATAAGCGAAATTTTGAAAAAAAACTGTGGAAATATCTCGTTTTTGTCCTAGTGGATGAAATGGTTGGTTTACTGAGATGCAGCTGACCATGTGTGCCGCTTCCCTAGTCCCTCATTACTATTGCTTCTGCCCTCCCTACTACTGCCCTCGGCTTGCAGTCAGTGCTGTGACCACTTGTCGTCATTAGCCTAGCAGCTGCAGACAAGAGGCAGGGAGGTGCGAGGAGTGGTTTGTTTGGATCTGATTCTCAGAGACTGCAGATGCTGTGGCCAGAGACGGCAGTCATGTGTGCATGAGTCGTGTCTGAGTGATTATGTGTATGAACTCGTTTCTGATAGAGGCTATGGCCGAAAATTTAGTTGTGAGAGTATGACTGTGCATGTCTGCGGATCATCAATAATATGTACAGTGAGTTCCTACATATCCTCATTATTACTGATTCTCAGAGTATTTGCATAAGTTATCTGTTGCATGGATTGATCATTGCGGTCCCATTTCACCAACATGCGTTCTGTGGCTCCTGAATAGTTGGCCACAGTAGTGGATTTCTGTGACAGGCCTAAGCGGCATGCTATTTCTACGGGTGTCTCTAACAGATCAGGCCTGCCGATCTCAAGCCCTAAGTTTCCCACTAATGTCCTTGTCCTGCTCATCAGATCTGATCTCACTGACCTGCCCGCAGGCCTCGTCTGTTTGTGTGTGGCGTAATGCAGCGGATTTTCGTGGTTTGTTCGAGGACCCAGGACTGCAGTGCTCCTCAGCAGGCCTGAGGCCACGGGCAATGGATTCAGAAATTGCGACTGTCTCACCGCAAGTATGTCGCAAAGTGTGGTGTTTTATAGACATTTTATTTATTCTAGTACATTTTGGCACTTCAGAAGTGGTTTATAGCCTATATTAGAAAGTATGGGAGATAAGAAGAAGAAAGTTATGTCAGTCGCTGGCAGTTTGTACGCTATGTACTCAGGTATTTCTCAAAAGAAAAATCAGATAATACCTCTAAAGTAATAGATGTAATAACCGATAATAATAACATAGTAGAACCAGAGTTTTATTGGCAGTCACCTATATTATTGGTTTACACAACTCTTCCCCACTTATACACTTCTTTCAAAGGACCTACTTTTTTCTGAGGTTATTTCTGAGATCAGTAATGGTATTTTAAATCTGCCTTGTAAATGCATACTTTTATCACCAGATCAGCGGTCTTTATGAAACACATAGGCTGTACCATTTGGCTTTCTTTCTCCATCTAAAAACAGTTCATTAAAAAAGATGTTGATGTTAGTACTTAAAATTTTTGTGGAAATTAGGAAACACCGTCTGCTTGCAAGTTTTATTTGGATATTTCCTCATTTGGCACTATCGCTTCTTGTACCATAGCTGCAAAGATGGATTGTCAACTTCCATCTCAAAATCTGTGAGAGAAAAATGCTAAAATCGTCTGTAAATAGGAAATATAAGGGAATTTCACTTGGGGATACTTGTGGCAACCCTGGAATTAATCAGCTACTTTGACAAGGCTATGAATTCCTAAAATCATGCCCTGAGAGAAGGTCCATTCAGCCTGAAGTTTTGCTCACCACACCTAGAATAGTCTATTTTGACCTTTCCCCAAATATCCTGGTCAGAGCCTATGCACCTTCTGCACCCATTTCTCTACCCTATGGCTTCTACCTCTGTAACTGTTCCCAATTTAAGACATCCCCTACGCTTCCTCTTATCACCACCTACACCACTCTTGTAACATACGCTGTCAAAGTACATATCTGCATCTCTGAAATGACACATGTAGTGTACCAGCTATTATGTAAACACTGTTCAGGCTTTTACATTGGTATGATTACCATCAAGTTATCAATCAATATGAATGGAGATAGACAGAGGGTGTACACTGGCAACACACAGTAATCTGTTGCAGAGCATCCTGTACAACATGACAATCATGACATCAGAGCCTGTTTCACCGCACATGCAAACTGGATTCTTAACCCAGACACTAGCTTTACAGGACTCCACAGGTGGAAACTGGCATTGCAACATGCCCTTGGTTCTTGCTACCCACTTGGCCTTACTTTTTCTTGTCGCTAACTATTGATTTCTTCACTCCCTTTTAGTTTTTCTATATCTTTTATTTTGTGACCTGTTTATTTTTCCCCGACCCTCATCTGCAGCATGTATAATGCACTTATCTTTCCACTCTTATTAACAGCTGCACATTGTTTAGTCAGTAATCTCTGTCTTGCTTATTACCCTGCCTTCCACCTCCAAGCTCTTAGGTTTTCAAATCTCATTTAGCGCAGTCCCCAGAAATAAATATTTCCTCCTTATCCTGTCCAATAAGTCTCTCCCAAACCGATGTTCTGAGCAACTTTTACAAAATCTCTACATTTTCTAAACCTATCCAGTCCTTTTTCTTCATCCCTCTTCAACCTTTCTGCCAGAAGAGAGAGCCACTGGTTCTCAAAGCTTGCAAAGTTTGTTGACCTTTACGTGTGTCTGCTCTCCTGCTGACACTTGTTGAGTCCATTTTTTATCTATCTACACTCATTAGACTTCTCCACATATAACATGAATATTGCCACTTGACTAGCTGGATAAAAATATTTTAGAATTGAAAGAATCCTGCTCTGAAAGTTTTCTTCCAAAGGTTAATTTTGCTATTTTTGTGAAATATATTTACTTTCAGGTCTTCTATGGAATACAGAAATGGAGAGCAGTATCTCAGAGAAGGAGTTTTGTGACATTACTATTGATTGTAATGATGGTACTGTTAAATCTGCAACAGATATTATGTGGGACGTCACCTTATTTGGTCATAAACTGTGAGCTAACTGGGAGAGAAAGATATTTGAGTATATATTTTCATCTAGTTTCTGTGAGTAAAGTTAATCTGTATGCCAGTATTGTTAAAGTATAACAAATATGATAACTTTTTTACTGTCACAGAAACCATATTTTCGTAAATTTTTGCAGTATTTGTTTCCTCATTTATTTACACAAAGCATCATAATGTGCATTAATAATGTCATCAGGAACACTGACAACATATCATTTTGTTCCAAACTGTGTCCCAGTTATTTAATGGCAATTTAATAGAAAGGATAGATTTCTACTAACCTTATAGTGGAGATGTTCAGTCACAGACAGGTACAACAAAAAGACAACTAAACGAGTAAGTTTTTGGCCAATCAGAAATAGACAAAACACACCCCCCCCCACCCCCCCCCCTCCCCACACACACACACACACACACACGGACACCAACCGTGAGCAACAGCTCATGATGGGAGAAGCAAGTGGTGGTTGTAAGTAGGAGGCTAGGGTCAGGTTGTGGACAGTAATGTACTGCTTGTGTCAGCATACTGGGACGTGGTGGGGAGGGGGTTGACAGTGAGGTGCAGACAGATGGTTAGACAGAGGCTGAGAGTGAGCGAGGAAGTGGAAATGGAGAGAAGTTAAAAGACTGTGGGTGCGTTCGTAGAACTGAAGGCTGTGTAGTGTTGGAGTGGGAACAGGGAATGGAATAGGTGTGTGCAGGGCAGGGACTAATGAAGGTTGAGGCCAAGGGGATTATGGGAACACATGATACTGTATATTGCAGGGAGAGCTCCAGCGTGTGCAGTTCAGAAAATCTGGTGGTGTTAGGATCCAGATAGTGCAGGCTGTGAAGCAGTCATTGAAGTGAAGAGCACTGTGCTGGGCAGTATATTCATCAAACAGGTGGTACAGCTTTTTTTGGGCAAAGATTGTTAGTGACCATTCATGCAGACACAGATTGTTGGTTGTCATGTCCACAGAGCACACAGCACAGTGGTTGCAGCTTTGCTTCTAGATCACATGACGGCTTTCACAGCTAGCCCTGCCTTTCATGGGATACGTGATGTTTGTGACCAGAATGGAGTAGGTGCTGGTAGGAGGGTATATTGGACAGGTCTTTCATCTAGGTCTTTTATATGGATATGAGCCATATGGATATGAACTGCTTGGGGTAGGGAGCTCTAGTGGAGTAGGGATGGATGAGGATATTCTGTTGGTCCAGTGGGCAGTGGAATACTGTTGTGGGAGGTGTGGGAAGGATAATGGTTAGAACATCTCTCATTTCATGACGCTGAAAGAGGTAGATGAAACCCTGGGTTAGAATGTCATTCAGTGCTCCAGTCCTGGGTGGTTCTGAGTCATGAGGGAATGCTCCTTTGTGGATGGATGGTGGAATTTGGGAAGGTGGTGGGTGATTGGAGAGATAAGGCATGGGAAATCTGTTTCTGTACAAGATTGGGAGAGTAATTTTGGTCTGTGAGGGCCTCTATGGGACAGCTGGTATATTTTGAGAGGGACTGCTTCTCACTACAGATGCAATGGCCATAAGTGCCTATGCTGTGTGGAAGGGGTTTCTGGGTATGGAATGGATGGCAGCTGTCAAAGTGGAGGTATTGCTGGTGGTTGGTAGCTTTGATATGGACAGATGTGCTGATGTAGCCATCTTTGAGGTGGATGTCAACATTGAGGAAGGTAGCTTGTTGGTTTGAGGAGGGTCAGGTGAAGCAGATGAGGGAGAAGGTGTTGAGGTTCTGGAGGAGTATGGATGGGGTATTCTCAGCCTTGATCCAGATAATGAAGATGTCATCAACGAATCAGAATGAGGTGAGGAGTTTGGAATTCTGGGTGATTAGTAAGGATTCCTCTAGATGGCCCATGAATAGGTTAGCATAGGATGGTACCATGCACGTGCCCATTGCTGTAACATGGACTTGTTTTAAGGAGATGCCTTCAAAGATGAAGTAATTGTTGATGAGGATATAGTTGGTCATGGTGAATATGAAGAAGATTGTAGGTTTATAATCTGTTAGGCACTGAGATAGTAGCAGCAAGGTCTTGGGCATTATGGATGTTAGTGTAAAGGCAGGTGGCATCAGCAGTGTCAAGCAGTGCACTGTGTGGTAGAGAAACTGAGGAGAGTCGGTTGAAGAAATAATTAGTATCTTTTATATAGGCGGGTAAGTTGTGGGCAATAGCCTGAAGGTTGGTTGCTGCATGGCATGATCCTGTGCCAATCTACTCATGGGCCATCTAGAGGAATGCTTCCTAAACACCCAGAATATCAACACCTCTCATTTGGTTCTACATCTACATCTACATCTACATTTATACTCCGCAAGCCACCCAACGATGTGTGGCGGAGGGCATTTTATGTGCCACTGTCATTACCTCCCTTTCCTGTTCCAGTCGCGTATGGTTCGTGGGAAGAACGACTGTCTGAAAGCCTCCGTGCGCGCTCTAATCACTCTAATATTACATTCGTGATCTCCTCGGGATGTATAAGTAGGGGGAAGCAATATATTCGATACCTCATCCAGAAACGCACCCTCTCGAAACCTGGCGAGCAAGCTACACCGCGATGCAGAGCGCCTCTCTTGCAGAGTCTGCCACTTCAGTTTATTAAACATCTCCGTAACGCTATCACGGTTACCAAATAACCCTGTGACGAAACGTGCTGCTCTTCTTTCGATCTTCTCTATCTCCTCCGTCAAACCGATCTGGTACGGATCCCACACTGATGAACAATACTCAAGTATAGGTCGAACGAGTGTTTTGTAAGCCACCTCCTTTGTTGATGGACTACATTTTCTAAGCACTCTCCCAGTGAATCTCAACCTGGTACCCGCCTTACCAACAATTAATTTTATATGATCATTCCTCTTCAAATCGTTCCGCATGCATACTCCCAGATATTTTCCGCTATCATATAATCATACAATAAAGGATCCTTCTTTCTATGTATTCGCAATACATTACATTTGTCTATGTTAAGGGACAGTGGCCACTCCCTGCACCAAGTGCCTATCCGCTGCAGATCTTCCTGCATTTCGCTTCAATTTTCTAATGCTGCAACTTCTCCTTATACTACAGCATCATCCGCGAAAAGCCGCATGGAACTTCCGACACTATCTGCTAGGTCATTTATATATATTGTGAAAAGCAATGGTCCCATAACACTCCCCTGTGGCACGCCAGAGGTTCATTGATGACATTTCGTTACCTGGATCAAGGTGGAGGATACCATATCCACATTCATCCAGAACCTCAACTCCTTCTGCCCCATTCGTTTCATCTTATCCTCGTCAACCCAACAAGCCACCTTGTATGATGTTGACCTCCACCTCAAAGATGATTACATCAGAACATCTGTCACTGTCAAAGCTATCAACCAGTAGTAATATGTCCACTTCGGCAGCTGGCACCCATTCCATATCAAGAAGTCCCTTCCAGACAGCCTAGCCACTGGTGGCCATCACATCTGTAGTGACAAACAATCCCTCTCAAAATATACTGAAGGTCTCACTGAGACCTTCATAGACCAACCTCTCAGCCTTGTACAGAAACAGATTTCCCATGCCTTATCTTTCCAGGCACTCACCACCTCCTGAAGTCCCACCATTTGGCCAAAAATGAGCATTTCCCTTGTGACCTAGTACCACCCAGGAGGTAGAGCAACTGAAGGACATTCTAATCCATGTTTTCACCTATATCTTTTCATGTCCTGAAATGAGAAATATCCTACCCACTCTCCTTCTCACACCTCCCACATTGGTATGCCACTGCCCATTGAACCAACACAATATCATCGTCCATGCCTACTCCAGCTCGGCTCCCAACCTCTTGCCTCATGGTTGATATTCCCATAAAAGACCTAGATGCAAAACCTGTCCCACACGCCCACCCATCACCATCTACTTCTTATCAGTCAAAAGCATAAAGTATCCAACCAAAGGCAGGGCTATCTGTGAAAGCAGGTATATAGTCTACAGGCTAAGCTGTAACCACTGAGCTGCATTCTGCATTGGGCATGACAACCAACAAGCTGTCCATCTGCTTGAATTGCCACCAACAAACTACAGCCAAGAAGCAGCTGGACCTTCCAGATGCTGAGCATGCTGCCTAACACAATGTTCTTCACTTCAAAGACTGCTTCACAGTCTGCACCATCTGGAGCCTTTCTACTGACACCAACTTTTCTGAATTGGACAGGTTGGAACTCTCCTTAGAATGTGACCCACATTCCTGCAATCCTCCTGGCGTCAACCTTCAATAGTCACTGTCCTTCAAACATGTATCCTATTCCCTGGTCCCACTCCAGCACTAAACATCCAAGTCTGTTCTTCCACCAATGCACCCACAGTCTTTTACTTCTGTCTATTTCCGTTCAATATCTCCCCCCTCTCCCACCCACGGTCTACCTTGCCATCTGTACATACCTGTCCTACCCTCTCCCCACCACGTCCCTGTACACTCAGACAAGTTGCACTTCACTGTCCCCCACCCCTACCCAACTGTCCCTCCCCCTCCTGAGCCCAGCCTTGTCCTTACCGCACTACCTAGCTGCTTCTCCCATTGTATGCTGTTGCTCACAGTCTGTTCTCAGTGGCCACAGAGAGTGGTCATGTATGTGTGCGAGTTGTGCTTGTGCAAATGTATGTGCATATTGTCTTTTTCACAAGAAAGCCTTTTAGCCAAAAGCTTAATTCTCTAACAGTCATTTTACTGTGTCTGTCTGCAACCCAACATCTCCACTATACGGTAACTAGCACTCAATCCTTTCATAATAATATCATTATTCTATCTACAATTTTCCAATTTTTTAGTTATTTAATGAAATGTCTACAGATCTAAGGGTATTAGCCTGATACCAGAGAACCTATTCATTGCTTTTGGAGTGATGTTAAAAGGAATATACAGTATATTTTACTCAACTTTTTATACAATCAGTATAAGGTTTATTTATATGATCATTATAGTGTGAAATAAGTATAGGCCTTTTTATGTAGCAGATTTGTTCTGTAACTGTATTGTTATCAGTTTTGCTGTCTGACTTAATTTAAAAATAACTCAAAGTCAATGACAATGATGAAAATTTTAGTTGTTATTAAACAGTAACTCACAGTGTTTCTCTAAAGTTAGGCGTGGTTTCGTGACATTAATTTAAAATATTGTTTTGCTACAAAAGAGAGTATTCAGTAGTAACTAATTTAAAATATTGTTTTGCTACAAAAGAGAGTATTCAGTAGTAACTAATATATGTACTCTATAGTATCCTTGTTTTATTGGAAACTGACAAATTTGCTTTCCATAGTACCTGAAAGAAACTGTTGTAAACTAACATTTCTCCTGTTTTTTGCTTTTGTTATTAAATTGTAACTTCAGCATTTGCAGATGGTGTAATTATATAATTATTGAATATATCCCAGCTCATGTACATTGTGTATGAGCCTAATAGCAGTCCCGTCAGTCTCCTTTTGGTCAAGTCTTCTAGTTCTTGAAGCAATTTGACTGTTGTTACAGCACTCATCCAGTATGATCAATGTAAATTGAGAGGAATATCAAATATCTTTATGACAGTAAAATAGATTCAGTTTATGCGAATAATTTGGATGTAATGTAACATAAATAAAGATAGTGCCTATATAGTTCTGATTACACTGATCAGTAACTGAATTAATCACGGATGTCATGTTCAATGGATACTATTCCTGTAGCCATGGGAATTAATTAAGCATGGATTACAAGTCTTGTGTTTCCACATCATGTGTTAGTTGTATGAGTGACACACAAATAGCAAATCACGAGATCTCACTGTATCTGATCATGGCCATGTAATTGATGCCAGCTGAAGAAGGCATGCTTTTTGCAAAGTCTTTAAGGCACTAAGTTCTCAGCAAACTACTGTATTTGTTATTAGCTGTAAGGTCCTAAGTTTGCATAAAATATCCATGTCCCTCACTGCTTCCGTAAACCGTGCAGTCTATTTCTGAACAGCTGTATAGTTCAGAACCATCTTTATATCACCCGGCACAGATGTTACAACACCACATGAGTATATATGCTTGGCACAAGGCACAAATATTGGTGTAAGTGCGTCAAACCCTGAAGCCAGGAGAACGGTAAAACTTAATTTGCATAATACACAGTACACCTTTACAAAAACATGTCTGAAATCATTTTGCAACTGGAGACTATTTACACAAGCACAGGTAATATAATTAGTATAATGCTTAGACAAGATGAAAGGGGAGGCTTGGTATGGTTGCTATCATCACTCACTTGCAGATAATGCACATATTTACTGACCATTTATGTTCACTCATTTGCTTCAGTATAGCTACATGTTGGGGAATTCACCACTCATTTTCTTCCTGAACTGTTTCAGATGGCACAAATGAAAACTCTGCCTGGCACCGGAGGTCACACAACTTAATGTCAATTCAAGTGTTTCTGGGATCCTGCTAGCAGATATGTTCATACCTTGGCTCTCCAAGACCATTTGCTGTGAAGTGAAGTGATTCTCCATTAACCTCCACCATCTTGTGGAATCCATCCAAATGGCACCTCCATCTTCACAATAAAGGATGACCCAGCACATTACTAAGACATCATCTGTCTCCAGTCGGTAATTAGAGTATTACTAAAATCATTAATGATATTACAAATAGCAGCTGTGTGGGAGAAGAGATCTGATCTTTTAATGACCTACATTGTGATAAGTATAGTACCGGTATTTGTATTACACCTCAATTTGGTAAAATTTGTAGATGTCACATTACATTGCAGCAGATGTGCTGTGATAAAATATGCTGTTAGTGTAGATTGCTATAATGGTTGACACATAAGCAGATACTCAGAATATCAAATATAAAAGTTCAGAGTTCAGTCATTTTGGTATATTGCTTCTAAAAATAGATATCGTCATTATTTTTCAGCCAGTGGATGAACTTCATGAAAGACACATAAGATATCAAATACTATGCAGTGAAGAGATTGTTAACCATATTGCACGATGTGATGCATATTTTTGCAGTCTAGGCACTAGGTTTTAGACTTTTATTTAATTTCTCACCTTCTGTACTAAAGCTGGTTGACCATGGAGAGAAAACATAAGATTATTAAGAGATTTATGATGTGCATACACATGGCAGCTACAATACCCCAATAGCTTTGGGCATGAAATTTTGCATAAGAAAGCTTTTCCACTTTCAATTGAAAATCTCAGGTACACCCCATTAGTATTCTTTAATTACCTCACTCCAAATAGAAGATTAATTTAGTCATTTACATCATATATGAGTCTTTTTGAGGAATACTGTACTGTACATGATAATAATGCAATCTGATGTATTTTGCATGGTATTCAAAAATATTCATATTTAAATATGATAGCATTTTGAAGAGTTTATGTGATATAAGTATATTTAGTTGTTTAGTAATAGATACACCTAAATATTTAACCCACATTAAGTACACCAGCAACTTGTAAAATACAATTCTTCTAGGGTATAGAGGGAGTTGGCCATATCTATTTATTGAGATTACTTTCAATTATAGCCCCACTATTGGTTAGGCCTGTGAAATTACTTGGTCTCTGAAAAGAATATTTTACTAGATCTGTAACTCTTTCATAAGCTAAAACTGGTTTTAAATAAGCTCATTTCAGAGCTAATGTGCTTATGAGCATAGTATTTGTTTCTGAACTTGTATGGAATAGTTAGGGGAGAGTGGGGTAATTGAGAACATCTGAGAGAGCACTGAAAGAAAACAAAGCCAAATAAAGTTACGAATACTTTTTATTACTGAAACTTTGCTTAAATAAATCAAGCTTATGTTCATGAAGTCAATTTAAATAAATTTTCAACAAAAATCAAATATTAACAAAAAGACAGTACCTTAATGTCTGGGATTACCACATAGATTGTGGGATACCTATGAATGGTGTGTGTGGTAACCACAGACATAGACTAATCATCACAGATAAAGTCTCTTACATTTGTAGCATTTTAACCAACCTGCAATGGGAGAATCTTCATACATTTTGCACAAATTAGGCAATAATACTCATTCTCCATCACAGCTCCTTTACTGACCTTCTTCTTCATGTGTGGTATGACATTTTCTTGAACCTTCATTGTAATGCCATCTTCTCTAAATACTTGAAAGTTCTTCACATCTTTTCTTACTCTAGTGGAACATAAAATCTTTTCACTGTCTTTCATCTGCTCATTACTGCTTTTCTTTCTTCTTTTTTTTCTAAAATATCTTTCATAGAAGAACTGGTTGTTATAGCTGAATGTCATTTTCTGACATTTTCTTTATGTATAGGATGTGACAGCTTGGGAACATTGGGCCTAACAATGAAGGGTTATCAGAAGCTCAAGGTGATAACTGCGATGGTTCTTAATTACTTATGTGCTGTGGGGTACTACATCCTGAAAATATGGTTCTCTTTGCTTTTGAAACAATCTGTTAAGTTGCATGTGGTGGTATCTCAACACATTTTTCCTCCAGTTTCTCTCCAGTAGCACTTCCTGTAATTCATTAAATGACAATGGTCCTTAATTTATAGTGGCACATAATATATGTCCTATCATCTCTTGTTAGTTTCAGCTTGGCTGCACTTGGTAAATGTTCCTCATTACAATTCCCAAACCCAGCAACTGTCTCTTTATTATCTAAGAACACAAAGAGAGCCTCCCCTTACATTCATGGAAATGGGCTAACCAATGCTGTGGTGTTAGAGACTGTTCCCTTTTCTCGTCGCTTAGTTCCCCTTACTAAGTCTATAACTGAGTGACTTGATCTCCAAGATGCTGAACATCCTCTTGATCAGGAAGTTGTTTATCCATATTGTCAACATACTACCAATGCAAGTGTACAGTAAATGAATAAATGAAATACAAAATAAGAGGAAAGGTCTGTTGAAAACATGTATTCACATGCACACACACACACACACGCACACACACACACACACACACACACACACACACATAGCACTTCTGACACCAATTATATTTGTGCCAGGGATGGCTGGCTGCTGCACCATTGGTTATAATGAGATTTTCAGGATGGCTAGTTGTGTGCTGTGGTTCTCTGGTGAAGAAGGATTTGAGCAACCAAAGAAGGTGCAATGAAAATTATAGTTACTTCCTCCTTGGTGCCTGTTTACAATCACTGGCTTGGAACTACATGTAATGATGGCAGGCAATATGATTATACAACTGCATCAGTTCCTGCTGCTGATTGCCCATCCTGCTTCTGCTGTTTTGTCAGACTTTCAGATACCCCAGTTGGGGAAAGTGTGGATGATGGCAGTTAGTGTGGGTGATGGCAGTTACTCCAAGACTGACAGACTGTATCACACTTCAGAGCAAAGAGTATAGAGGTCTTCTGCTGATACCCTGGAGTGAATAGAATCAGATGGAATCTCAGACCTCCTCTTGGTACAATGGCAAAGTATGGGTCTTCATTGTTAACGAGATGCTTACATAGCAGGCACCAGATGTGTCCCAATCGTAGTTGATATTTGTGTATCATCAGCATGGTGCTGAGCAGCACAGATCCAGTGTCACATAACTTCCCAGCTCTTAAAATGCCATCAGGCTGTATGGGAAGACTTAAATATTGCTTCTCCCTGCTGAATTTGCTGTGGTGGTGACATTTGCCTGCAACACTAAGTAACCTGCAATAGAGGCAGTGGCAGGCAGACATAACTGACAATTGATAGGAGCTTTAGTACCTCCTGATGTATGACCTGGTTTTGTCACACAGAAGTCCATGACATGGAAAAGGTAGTGTTCCAATTAGCACGTGGGTCACTGACCAGGGCTGACTGACCCCAGTATGGCCTGATTACCATCCTGGAACTCTGCCTCTGGCACATACTTGCCTAGAGAGTTTCCAGAATTCAAAAGAATGACATACTGAAGTATACTAGATGCTTTGGTGTGACATCATGTGTGCTGGACAGAGGTAGAAATTGCTCATCAATATTTTATAGAGTTTTAGTTTTCAGTTACTTATTTAAAGTTTATTTGTGTTAATATTTGCTGTAATAGTGACTTATTAGTGGATTTTCATTAATCTCAGTCTTACTTCCTGCGTTATTGACTGGAGTGGTCTGTTATTCATGAGTGTGCTTACACCGTTCGTCTAAGCCTCATGCCTCAGTACTGTGTTTACATTTTGCGGCATGCAGTGCAGCTGTAGCAGTTATAAAGCTAAGTGTTGACAAACGTATTTGTGTACTGTTATACACTTATTAAATTTAATACTTTTCAGCAGTGTTTCATGCTGTTTGTAGCAAAATAATGATTTAATAAGCTTTCAGAAACATTCACTCGGTGTGTTTTTTGGAGTTTTCTGTGCTTTGAAGTCTTTTAGTAAATTTCGTGCTTTAGTTTTCAGCTGATGTTTCTTATTGTTTCTAGTGAAATATTTCAGTAAAATTTTCATTCAGTGTTTTAATTAACTTTGTTGAGTGTTCCAGTGGCCATTAGAAGTTTGGTTTTAGCTAACAATTTTGTGAAGTTTTGTAGGTATTGGTATCAATTGTGGTGCAGTAGTATTAGTACAAGGAGTTGCTTTCTTAGTCGACAGAGAATTTTGAGACCGCTATTGTTAGTTCTATAAACAGTTCTACTGGTGTAACTGAAATCTGGTAATGTAGACGTATAGTTTTTTTTTTTTTTCAGTAAGTGTAAAATTATATCCATGTGTGAGAAGTGTGGGCTATGTCACAGGTTTGTGAGTAGTAGGTTACAGTGTGGGATTTGTTCAAAGTATTTTCACTGGGGGGAATGCAGTTGGGAAGCCAGTGGGCATCCTAGTGAGATCTTCTCCTGGGAATGCAGAATCTGTAGTAGAAATAAGTTGACAGAGGAGCAGGATCATAAGATCTGTGCCCTTCAGGTGCTGTTACAACATGCAAAGGAGCTTGATGAGGATGAAGGGTGGTGGGGAATGGGAACTGGCAGTTGGCAAGAAGGCAGCTAGGAAGAGGAGGTATTCCGACAGCTATGTTTTGCTTATATGCAATAGATTTGACCAACTGTCAGAGTTGAGTGGACAGGAGCCTCATGGAGTTGTAGATGGAGGGAACATGCAGCAATCCCCAGCAGTTAGGAGGCCTAGGTTAGTTGCAAAGCCTTACAGAAAGAAGAAGGTTCTGCTGCTAGGTAGTTCGCATGTTAGAGGTGTGGGCCAGCAGTTGCAGTAAGTGTTGGGGAGTGAGTACTAGGTCACTAGCATTGTGAAGCCTAGTGCAGGGTGGGCTCACCTGACCGACAGCACAGGAGAGTTATCTGGGATTTTTACAAAGGATGATCAGGTAGTAATTGTGGAGCAGGGAACAGTCTTGATAGGGATGGGGAATATGATGTAGGTGGTGACCTGGTAGGAAGATAGCTACTCAAACTGGTGGTACTAATGCACATTTCGTGCAACTGTTTCAGTGTCATGATCAGCCTCATCTTAATGCGGCTGTTAGGTGCATTAACATGGGGCTCAGTAGGGTGCTGATGG
The DNA here is from genome assembly GCF_023864345.2 of Schistocerca serialis cubense. Lineage (NCBI taxonomy): Eukaryota > Metazoa > Arthropoda > Insecta > Orthoptera > Acrididae > Schistocerca > Schistocerca serialis. The sequence continues at coordinate 533,589,489 of NC_064640.1, forward strand.
CAGAGGGCATGGGTCACATCTCTGTGGTGCCAGTTGAGTCTATCAGTAGATCAGGTTTCACTTGCATGTCCTGCACCTCAAATAGGTATGGGAAGGGGAGGCTGGGAAAGCTTATAGGTGACAGTGTAGTGGGTGGTGGTGGGGTCACTCATGGAAAAATTTCACTAGTAGTTGGTGTTAGAGCTGCACCTTTTTTAGATTGAAGTCAGCTGATAGGTATACCTGCTTAAAGGAAGTCCCTCTAACCAGGGGCTCACCTTCAGAGGATGTAATGTTTCCAAATAGAGAAGGAATTAGCGTATTTAATCAAAGTATAAGAGGTATTAGACATAAAGTTAGTGAACTGTTTATAGATGTTGACTCTGTAATTATTGGTATATCAGAGCACCACTTAAATAATGTGATAATTCAGAGGCTTCCTTTACTAGGTTACAGATTAGCTGGCTATTTTTCACTGAGTTCCTTACGGGGTGGGAGAGTGGCTATGTACATGAAAAACAATATTTCTTTTGAGTTCATAGACATATAACGGCACTGCACTAAGCAGATATTTAAATGTTGTGCAGGGTCAGTTGAATTTAGTGAAACTAAACTTCTAATTGCTGTTGTTTATAGGTCCCCTAACTCTGACTTCAGAGCATTTCTGGTCAAGCTAACGAAGGTTCTTGATTCACTTTGTAGGAGGTACCAGAAATTAGTTATATGCGATGACTTCAATATAAATTTTGTATATGATGGTGCAAGAAAAAGGATGTTGGTAGATATCATAAATTCATATGATCTGATGCAGACAGTGTTTTTTCCAACTAGGGTGCAGGGGAACAGTAGCACAGCCATAGACAATATTTTTACTCATTCTTCATTACAAGATGGGCATTCTGTTAGTAAAAGGGTGAATGGCCTTTCAGAACATGATGCACAAATTTTGACACTAAAAGGCTTTACTACTCAAACAAATGTCATATTTAATTACAAACTGTGTAGGAAAGTTAATCCAACAACAATACAGAGTTTTTTAAATCTTGTCAAGGAACAAGAGTGGCAGGATGTTTATAGTGCAAATAACATAGATGATAAATACAATGCTTTCCTTAACACATTTCTGATGCTCTTTGAGAGTTGCATTCCATTAGAACATTCTAAACATGGTACTAGCAGTAATAGGCAGCCCAGATGGGATAAGCTATGAACCCACTGTGAGCACTTCTGACATGTAATCAAATCCTTGGTTGAAGAGTAATATAATTCCTCACAGTATATGAGACATTCCATCTTCGCCATCTTTGGATGTTTCATTTTCTGTAGAGTCAGTTTATTTTTCTTTTTTTTTTGTTTTCCTTGATTGAAGATCTTCCACTATTACTTTCACTTTCTTCTTCTCTTCTCAAGCAAGCAGCCTGATCTGTGCTCTGTTCTCTTTAGCTTACTTAGCTTCCATGGATTTTTTGACCACTTCTTACAGCGGATTCTTGTAGGCACATAGGGTGAGAATAGCAGTTTTACCTCTCTTTCTTGTTATTTGTTTCTGCCTTGGTGTAACTCTGGGTTTTGGTGTAATATTTTCTGGCTAGTGATATGTAATTTACATAATATATCATATAAATTTAGCATTAAGTAAGCAGAAAACAGTCATTATGTTCTAAAAACTCAGACAGTTTTGTTTCTCTTGATGACTGCATTCTTCTGAATAGTCCACATCTGGAAATCCAAATGGGGGCCTGTGTTATCTATGGAATACTTTACCAATGAGAGTACCATCTTTTAACCATAAAATAGAGCGCATGCACTGAGAGAAAATTATGGCTGTAGTTTTCCTCTGCTTTCATCTGTTCACAGCCTTTTGACCATATTGGCTGGTGTTACAAGGCTAGAAAAATCATCCACACTGCTGCTCCTGCAACAACTGAAAAGGCTGCTGTCCATCTTCAGGACCCACATTTTTGTCTGACCTCTCATAAAATATCCAGGCATTGAGGCTGCACCTGCGGTACTGCTGCCTGTATTGTTAAGTCACTTAACATTAACAAAACACAAGTAGGCTTGAGATATTGTTATATGAGCCATATTGTGTACCATTCTATTTATTTTACTTAAGACACCTATAATACAAGATTAGCCACATTATTCCTGCAGGTATTCAGACTTTTCCAAAAGAGATGCCTTCAGTTTGACTTTTAAAACCTGCAGTTTGTCACAATAGGCTTCAGCGTGTATGGTATCCCACTGAAAATATACATAGCAGTTTTTTAAATAGTATTTACAGATGTTATCCCAGCAAAATATTCTACATACTACAAGAAATAAGCAGCTACTTGACTGTACACGCTTTTTTATTTTTTGTTTGTTTAGAAATAATATTGACAAGTCATAATATTGCTGATTATTTACTGACATAAAGTATGTTGTAAGGACCTGATACACCCACTTTCCCTGTTGAGCTAGGAAAGCTTTTCTGGATGACCTAGGCGGGATCCCTCCCTGATGCAGAATGAGTAGTTAATGCAGACATTTAACATTATTTATGAATCCTTTAACCAGAATGATTTGTAAAGCATGTACTATAAATTGCCAAATAGTAAGAAACAGCTTTTGGGTCAACATGGAGGACAAATACTTATCAAAGTACTACTACACAGCTAGAGAATTTCCAAAATTCACCTAAAAGTATACTGATGGTTATGGGGCATAATATACCCAATCAGCTATGTTAATTAGATGATTATCATCAGACAAGTTTCTGGCATATTACAGCATTAAATTAAAGGCTGTAGGAATAAAAGTGTCATATATTTGGCATTGGAACATTTAACATGTGCATTTTTTTCTTAACAAATTGATACTGGAACTTAGTTTTATTCTCAACAGTTAAATGACTGACAGTTAAGATGAATTGTTCTATTAAGAAAGCAATGTACTTTTCTGTTTACTAAAGCCCTGTCCTATAATGAAGCCATTTTTGTGAAGAGCCTTGGTTTGCTCAGAAGTCTTTCATAGTAAGGACTGATAAACGCTGATACCAACTGTCGAATCATTTCAGTAAATCACTCATCTTAAAGTATCATTTAAAATTCTCCTTATAATGTAGTTTTACATTTGCTGGATCCAACAACTACCCAAATCCCTTATGAAACACAAGAAGTAATCTTAGTCACACAGTTCTAAGGAAGAGATGAATTTACAAAACTCACTTATGTGGCACATACACACATGTGTGATCCCGACTTACATACAGTTTGCTGACTAAATTGCATGAAACTGGGGGGACAAACATAACATAATTGTATCTATTTGATATTTCCCTACTTCTGAGAAACATAAATATTCATTTATATTATATGCTACAACCAGACAAGCTGTAATTCTTATAATTATCATCATAGGACTCAAAAACTGTCAGACGATAACAAGACAGCTTCATGTCTTGAGACGTCTTAAAATAATGTTATTTGTGTAATGAACTTCAGCTGATATGTTATAGCATGCATGGCATAATAGTATCAAATTATGTAGGACCAATATATCTGCTAACATCGTGGCTAGGTGATTTAATGCAACTTTTGCATTAGGAATAGATTCCACAAATCACACATTGCTTTTCTTATGTAAAATGGTTTCCATCGGAGGGTAACACACAATTGTTAGGTATTTTTCCTATTACACGTGAAACTATTAATTGAAACATTGTCACTTTCTGATGAGAAAACTAAATAAGTATTAAATGACAGTGGGCAGAATAACATAAAAGAAATATCCACTTCAGTGCCATTGCTGAAAATAGTAACAATTACAGAAAAGTTTCTGTGTCAAAATAATTTTGATATTCTTTATTGAAATCCCTCAATACATTACTTTTTGTGCATGTAGTCTTCAAGTAAATTGTGCAACACAGAATCAAATGAAACATCTGGCATTCCTGTGGGTCATTGTCTCACACTCTTTTCAGTCTCCATCAGGCATTCAAGTATGAGGATTCACGCATGGACTATTCCTTGCTTCAGTCGCTCTGTGGAGCTCTTACTCCTGGCGAAAGTTGGCCTGATGTCCTTTCCCATTTCTTCAATAACTGCAATCAACTGGGCGTACTTGGACTACCTGGGAGGCACTGGAGGAATGACTGGGTGCTGTCTGAGAACGTTGGCTGTGCTACCCAGGGCCGTGGCAAATGCTTCTGGAGATGACATAAGATCAGCTGGAAGCGTCATTGTTGATGGCAAATGGTTTTGGCAAGTGGGGAGCTCTCAGCTCTTGTGCGGCAAATTGAGGAGCTCATTAAGTGGGAAGTAGCAGATCTGATCATGAAAAAAGAAAATGGCTGGGAGAGCAGTTTGCTGACCACATGCTCCTCCATATCCTAATCCAGTGATGCCTATATGCTGAGGATGAAATGGCAGTCGCTCGGTACTGGTGGGTCTTCCAAGAAATGTTTGGATGGAGCTTAGGAGAGTTTTTTTCTAAGAGTACCAGTCAAAGTTAGCCTTCATTTTGAGAGCTCCTGTGCAAGTGGAACACTCATAAAAAAGTAGTCTGTGGCAATATCATATCCAGGTTTTTAAGATGTAAGGTCCACTACAGCTCTAACACCTTGATTCATTTTCATAGATCATTCTCCCCCATGCATACCTGCAATTTGAAATAACAGGGAGATTCATCATCACATGGTGTCTAAGTGTTTATGCTGTGTATAACTGACCCTGAATTGGCATTTCCCATGGATAACTACCAACTGCTCATCCACTGTCAAATGACTTCTGGGATGATAGTGTGCACAGCACTGCATGCCCAAAAAGTTATAAATATTTCTCTAAATGCACAAAATTGATCTATTTGTCTCCTTTTCTTTCTAGTGGTCATATTGCCAAATCTGATGCAATAAAGAAGTTAAGGAAACCTAGTTCTGAAAAATAAAGGTAGAAATATTTTCCTTTGGTACATGTGGTCTGTTAACCATAACATAGAAAATGAATCTCTTTCAGGTTTTAGTTCTCCCATAGTCAAAACGTGTCCTGTCAAAGCAAACATTTCTGTTGCACATGTTGGTAATCACTTATGTTTGTTAGAAAGATGAGTCACATTAACTGTCTCTGATTTTTGGTTTGTGCATTTTACGGTACTGTCCACTATTTTATGTGTAATGAACAATATGGAAGTCAACATAATTGAAGACACAAACCTGAAAAAGTTGTGAGATCACTAGATTTAGTCATAATATCCTGTTTCTGACACCTGCTTGGTTGTTTCTTCATTGATTACCATATCACTCCCTTTTTGTTGGTGTTTTTAGGTCTCTCCAGCATTTGCATCTTATAAGTGACTTCTTAATTTTCCCTTCCTTCAACTACACCTCCAAAAGTGCCCCGTTCTTCCACATTGTCTTCTACTTCTTAACACACAGACTCCACATCACTATTTCCTGGTTCTGATTCTGCTTCTATTATTGATGTCACTTCTAGACTTCCTTCTTTGCAGAAATCATATGTTTTCTGTAAGTTTAGATTATTCGACATTTTAATTTTACAGCACAACATGATATAGCAACAGAACTAAGGGAAATGACTAACTGAGAGAATTATTTGATTGAACATTTTCACACACAACTATGCCTTAAAATTAAAACATTCATTTCAGAACCATGCCAACATAACTTTCTACAATATATGTTTATGCATTTGTGTTTTCCTGTCACACAGGATCCCAAGCAAGATACCAAAGGACCTCAATAAACACTTCAGTTATTATCTATTATACAGATAAATGTACTTTAAAAATTCAACAATGGTAGTCTTTAGTGGATGCAGTTTAACAATGTCACATAGTCTGAAAAATATAAACTATTTCAAACAGATACAAATAAGAAAATAGATATGTTGGTGTCCTGCAGTATCCTACCTAGTATGCAGAAGGCAGAAATGTACTGAACCCAACCTAAGGTTGACCAGAATATCTCCATGTCATTTGTCTACACAGTAAACGAAACTGTATGTAATGAAATCTGCAACTATGAACAATCTCCCATTCTTCTTGTAGTACCCACAAAAAACGCACATTCTCTTTCTTACAAATGATGTACCTTCCATCCACATTTGGCGCAAAGCTCAACTTTTCTTGAACTACTGTAGCCACATCATCAGTGTTGTTTGCACCTAGACAAGCGCGTACCATGTTATTGCCTATGTTCTGTCTGGAAAGGTCCCTGAAGTTTGATGTATGGTATGCATCACCACAATAAAATTGAGAATTGAATCAGTGACATTTGTCTTTATGGATACACATGATACACAACCATTCTCATGAAACTTTCCTTTTCTGGATAATCATCTTTTAGTGTTTAGAGAATAATGCACTATCCTCTACTTACTTCAAATGTTTTTTTTTCAGTCCTTGCAGCTGCTATGTCCTCTTCAAAACTTTCAACATTCTACAACTAAAAACAGTCCAGCATTTCCTAAAATACAGGCATTATCAGTCAAAGTGGAAAGTGTTTAACATGCCTTAACTAGTTTCCTCAATACAAGATGTCACCATTGTGTCTTGACAGCATCTTATTGGTATTTTCTATGCCTCCTGTTGTCATTTCTATCTGACAAACACAGGAACATTGTGTTGAATATTATTCATTCACTCTGTGGATGTGCAGAACTGTAAACCTTTCTCAAAACATCTGTCAGTAGGCTATAGTGACTTTGTACCTTGTTGTTGCCTGTCTTATACATGTATGCACAAAAGAAGATTGCTGTTAGGTGCTCAGTATGCCTTTGTACTGTTTTGTCCCATTGAGAGCACCACACTTTTCATGCAACGATGGTGTTCTTTTTTTGTCTCATTAAGTACAACGACAGAGACAGATCAGTGGTTGTCAGATGCTAGATGTACTAATTGGAGAAGCTTTTTCATCTGCATCAAACAATTTAGAGCTAATACTGGCAATTTTCCTACAGGATGAGGAGTCTCAGTTGGTGATTAACTGTGATGGTTCAGTCACTCAAATTGTGCTTCTTTTGGCAGAACTTTACTTGGTAGTAGGTGCTGAAAGAATTTATTACAACTATATAGATGATGCTAGGCTTTTACCTTAGTTTCACAGTGCACTATCACTTCTGAAGTGTGTGCTGTTAGTAATTATAGTATCAGACCTGCAATACAACTGGACAAAAGTATATTTGTTGCACAGTTGTGCTGCATTGAAATATCTATACACTAAACATGATGTAAAGTTAACAGGAAACCATATACGCTCATGGTTTTGTGTGTTCTCTCTATCTCATTAATTGGGCAGTGAGTGTATTCCTGTAAGCAGTATTCATGCTGCAGGGCCATATGAAGTATTCAGGACATTTTAGGGTAGTATGTGTCTTTTCTGATACAGTCTAGAATTTTTAAAAGCAAGATCAGGACTGGTAATGATTATTATCTGATACATTCACTTCCTTTGTGCCTTACTTGATTTTATTGCCTGTGTTTATTATAGATAAATCAAACACTATTACATTATTTTAGGGTATTTCTCAGATGGTGGAACTACTAGGTAATAATAGCAGTCACCATCACCCATGGCAGTACTGAACAGTGAATAGTTTCCAGTAAAATTCTTGTTTCTGCATTTTACTCCATATGTTATATATACAGTTTGCTAACACAAGTTCACTAGGAGGGTCCAATGCAATGTTAATACAGTTTTAGTTGCATCATTACATGGGTAATATTAAATACACTCATTGGCTCCAAAAACGATACAATTTGTGGATCACAGGTGGCAGATGTCGGTTCATTGTACTGAGTGGAAGTTGGCTGCAGAAAGCAAGTCAACAATTTACTGTTAATTCTTGTGACCCTGTGCTAGATTACACAGATTAAGTCAATACCTAATTGTGTCCATTGCACTCCACAGTTTATGAATGCAAAGTGAAGGAAAATAATGTTCATAATTAATAATTGCACTTTAAGACACAAGTTAACTGGAAAAAGCCATTCTACAAGCAAGAACTTTGCTGGGAATTTTTCCAAAGGAGTACTACAAAATTAAAATATTTTTGGTATTCATTTAAAACTTATTCTGAAGGTTGGCAGGGCCCAAATACACCCAATGGCATATTTTGAAAACACTGTCATGATTAGTCGAATTTATGGCATATTAGAGGGATTAAACTGAAGATTATAGTGATGAAAGTGTAACAGATTTTACATAGATTCTTGTAACAAATGCATTTGTTCTTAGTAGATGACTTAGTTTTAAAAGTTAACTGTGAGTAACAGTTACAATAATGGTACACATTTGTTGTCTCATTGTTTAGGCACTGGTACCAAGAATAAAACTAAGAACAGGCTATTGATTTGTACAGCTGATTGTACTACTTGGGAGTGCTTTTCTAACTGCCCATAACAATTTAGGGCCAGTAGTGTGTATTTCCACATACATTAGTGCATTGCTCAACAAGGCTGTAGCCATGGTTACCTCTTACTGTTGAGCTACTCATATTCACTCACATAAGTATGTAGAAGACAGTCTCCAAAACAAGGTAGGGACTTGTAGGGATTGGCAGCACAGGGGCTGTCAAGGAAGGTTTGGTGCAGAACCAAGACCAGGACTACCAGTAGATAGACATTATGCTTGACTGTTGTTTCATTAGCAGTGTCAAGACATATGGTTGAAAGGCCTCACTGTAAATTCTGAAGCAGCCACATCTCTCTGTGGCTCTTGTTATCAGTATTGTAAGTTCACAATTGTATGGTACATAATTTGAACAAGAACTGATGCTGGGTTCAACATCTAACACAGCTCACTCTACAACTTCCTTAGGTAACTTCACCATATCAGTGATGTGTCCTAGGATACTTAGGAGTTTCAACCAGTCTGGATGGGCTGCTGTATACAGCTGGATGTAATTTTTGGATATCCTGAAACCAGATTACAGTTGATTAACTACGCACAGCCAGGAACGCGTCAGACCCCAACTGATGTTGCATAAATGCTACACTAAAATTACCCAGTGGCAGGAAGTTCCACAAGAACCGTGTTGTGCACTCTGGATTTATAGATTGACTTCAATGGTTCAGTTGTTAATGTGATTTTAGTGATGTATGCACTTCAGGTGCCTTTCCAGATAGAGAATACTATTTAGGCAATGGCTTGTCATGTACCTGCAGACAAGTAGTCAACACTGATGATCACATTGGAGGAGTTGCTTATAACAAGCCATGATTACAAAATTTCTAAATCAATCTAAATATCTGTTTTCGTCCGGGGTGAACAGATTGTGATTCCACATCATTTTTGGCAATGCCATTTTCGATTTTGATCATATGGTACAAAATTCATTGTGTTCATTAAAACACACTATACTGTGAAGTGTTTATGAAATGATACAGTTTTCCAAATGTTTTATAACATTTTTACATATTTTACTAACCTATTATGTAAATATATTTCAGTACAAAACTTTATCATTCTATAGATTTATTTCTATCATTTATAACTACAGCCATGTAGAACTCATAAATTTCCAATTTTAATTTACATAATGGCATGTTAAATCTTATTATCCATCAAATTAAGTCAGTATTATATTTCAGAAATACATTTAATGTCTGTAAAAACAGTTTGTTATAATATAATATTCTGATGGTACCCAACATCATGCATGGTATATTACACCACAAAACTTCTCTTGGAAACATGTTAGTAATATCAAAGTCACTCCAGTCTCATGTCATTGGTCAATGCCATGTTAACATCCAAGCTGGTTCCAGTGGCAAACAAACCACTATTGCTCATGTAGTCACCAGCTGTTGGTGGTGGAATAAACTGTGATGTCCATATGCGTACATGTACTGCTTGTTGTGCACACAGTGTTCCCAATGTATGAGGCTGTGAATTCAATTGCAGACCTTACTGGAAGTTGTAAGTGCTACAAAATGGATTCACATTTTGGAAATCTGGATTGGCATCAGCTTCTTGCAACACATGAATATTTGTGTTGGACCAGCACTTGAACCCGCATTTCCCTCTTATCACAATTTTGGCTTTCTGAGCACACCTCCACAACCATTCTAAACTTCCATATGTCATGGAATGAACAAGCCTAATGCTTGCACATTTCATGATTCCTGTAAAGAGAAAAAAAAATGTTTTTACCATCATTGTAGCACATCAGGGCATACATACACTAATGATGCTTAGAATGTCTGTGTTTATACAGTGCTCATATGTTCACATTAATGCATGCATGTCCAAAGGAAAAGACATTGCTCTAATGATCACAGTTGTGGTAAATATTATGAAGTGGATTTGCATTTTGTGAATCTCAACTGACATCAACTGTTGGCTACAGATGAAAATTTGCGCCGGACCAGGACTCAAACCCATTAGTGGTAGCATTATTCACTCTGGCTATCTAAGCAAGGCTGCATGACTGATACAAATTTCTATACATCATGGAGTCCACAACCCTTATGTTTGCACATGTTGTGATTCCTGTACAGGGAAAGACAAATGTTTTTGTCATCATTTCAGCCCATCCAAGCATGGACGTTTTTATCATTGTTTTAACCCATCAAGGCACACATAGAATGTCTGTATTTATGCAGTGACTGTATCTTGAAATTACAGTGTCCTTCATACATGGATGAGTGTCTGAAGCAAGAGACACTGTTCTGACGATTACACATAAGATAAATATTATGAAATAGATTTGCATTTGGCAAATCTCAATTGTTATCAACTATTTACATCAAATCAACATTTGTGTCAGACCTAGAACTGAACCCTTATGTCCCACTTTTCCCAAGTGGTCACCTTAACACAGACATTGCAACCATCAGTAATAAATCAGTGCCTCATTGGGCTAAAATGATGATAAAAACATTTGTCTCCTCATATGTGGGAGTCAAGAAATGTCCAAGCATAAGGGTTGTGCACTCTGTGTTGTACAAAACTTTATGTCAGTGCTATAAGCAGGCTTGGATAACTGAAATGGTTAAAGCGATCACTTTGTTTTACGAAATTGCTGGCTTAAGTCAGCTAACCATTTTGGTAGTAAAATGTGTCTCTCTACTCAAACTCCTGCCAATGCATTTTGATACAGTGCCAGTCACCTGATGGAATGTGCTATTTACTATACAGTATATGGTTACTGTTGCCTGTTTTATTACCCTAAATGTACTGTGTACTAATTTATGATTTGGTGACTGGTGACCTAGCCATGAGTTTCTATGTTTGGACCAGATACCATTGTGGTGTACCTGCTTGCCAATTAATTGTGATGTCCTTCTGAATGTGCTACCTTATTCTTCATACCATCTTTCACCTCTGGGTTCATTATTATGCTGTTAAGCCACAATGTCTACACTTCATTTGCATCCATGATTTGTTAATGATAAATGAGACTCTCTATCAGGAAACCTGCAGCTGGATATTGTGACAAAGATATCAATGTAGCATGGTCTTTGGTGTGGGTCAGGGGAGAAGGAAAGAAAGAGGAGGCAAGTATACACAAACTACACTAAGCTTCACATATGCAACTCATGCGAGGCGGTGGAAGAGGAGAAGGTAGGACAAATGTATGCAGTTTGACATTTTAAGAAACAGGAGGTGCTAAAGTGTATGGCATAATTACCTTACTACGTCTACTTCAACTTAGTGACCATCATTGATTCTAAATGTGAAGATTACTTGGCTGTTCTCCTTAGTTTTATAAATAAATAAAACTGCTTCCCTTTGATCAGTGAGTGAGGGCTGCTTATTTTGGGCAGAGCTGTCAAAGCTGCCAGGGGCACTGGCTCTCTAAACCCAGCTGTTAGGCTCAGAGGGAAGACATACCCTAAATTAGTGATTAGTAACTTCATATAACTGAGAAAATAGTCACAAAGACAGCTTAAGTAATGCACCTTCTTCTTGTCTTCTTGAATATTTGAATGTCGGCTTCTTCTTCTTCTTCTTCTTCTTCTTTTTTTTCTGCTGAGAATACATGTTTCTAGGACAGAGTTGCTGAGCAGAGAGAGAGAGAGATAGTTCCCACTTTTCCATTCTGCTTGCCAGTGTTGGTCCTTCACATCATCCTCTCCACACTTCCTTTGCATTTTCATCCAGAAAGGAAATCTCTTGTAAGTTGTTTCATAGAGAGTGGAACAGGTGAAAATCTGAGTGTGCAAGACCGGGTGAGTAAGGTGGGCACAGAAAGACTTCCCAACCCAGCCCCTGTATAGTGTTTTTTGTCAGTCTAGCAGAATGCATTGTCATGTAGTAGCATCAGTTGAAGTAGTCTTCCTTGTCATTCTTCTTGGACTGCATCTGCAAGACATCTCAGATGTTGACAATAAATGTCAGCAATGAGGGTTACACCTCAGGAAAGAACTCATAATATACTACACTGTTGCTGTTTCCCAAGATGCATAACATCATCTTTTGCGGATAGATGCAGGTCTTTGTATGGGGAGTTGTAGCTTTCTTTGGGCTCAGCCATTCCTTTCTTTTCCTTACACTGGTATAAAGACATAATTTCTCATCACCAGTAATGATATAGGATAGGAATGATCAGTGTTGTTCATGATGAGCAGGCAGTGATGTACATTTCTGTGATTTTGGCATATAGCATGCAGTACCCATACACCTACTTTCTAAACCTTTCCATCACATGCACATGTCACATAACAGTGGAATGATTGCAGTTCATCACATTTATCAGTTCTTGAGCCCAATGACATGGAGAAATGTGAATTAAAGTGTTTGAATGAGCTTCATCAAACCCTGAAGGGCTTCCTGAATGTGGAGAGCACTAATGTTAAAATAATTCTCCTTAAATTGAGGAAACCATTTTGAAACTACCTATCAGATTAAAACTATGTGCCAGACAGACTCCAGCTCAGGACTGAAAATTCATTCTGGAGGAAACCATTTTCTGGTCATGCTCTATCCAGTGACATCATCCCCACCCATCGTGCAAATGTTTCAGCGACCTCCATAGCTGCCAACCCTTTATAGAACTCAAACAGAAGAAGATGTCGGAAATTTACTGATTTCTTCACTTGCCACTCCATTTTCTATTGTCTACAGCTCCACTCACTCTCTCCAAATGACAAAATGACAATATGGAATCTCAAACAACAACAGTGACCCACAAATAAAAAATGACAGTCAATAAATAAACCTATAGCAACCACAGTACCGACATGAAAAACAAAAACACAACTAAGTTATGCAACATCCTAATAGAAATGATACAGTTAACATGTATTTGTGAAATAGTGGAACCTTATTGAGGGGATGTAAATATAACAGTGCCAGTGAATTAAGGGAAATGGGTAAGCTGTTACCACTGCTGTTTTCTAACAGAATATGAATAAGTTTATAATCATTTTACGTACCTAAAAACCATTAACAGGATTCTGTTGCTGGCGTATTGACATCATCATTAATCACTACTTACTATAAAACCAATTTACTTTTTCTTTAAGTGTTCAGCATGTTCCATGCTAGTGCAATGGCAGGTTGGTGGTTTGCAAAGTCATGGCAGTAGTACTTTTCACTTCATTTTTCATTTCATTTCCCCTTCTTAACACATGCCATAATTTTAATGAAGATTTGTTAAACATTTTAGTGTTCACGATGGGGAGGTTGACAAAAGGCGCAGGTGCTGCTTGTTTATTGAAAGACCTGTGACAGAAATAACTATCATATTTCTAAAATCATGTCTTGAGAGTGGCAACATTGCTTATGGCTACTTCTACATAGTGCAAAATCTAAAAATTATAGTTATTGTCAGAGGATCTCATACAGCAGTGGAGATCATATTTCAGCTACAGTTGCTAAAAATGCAGTTGTGGACTTTGTGAGAATAGTGGTAGATACCTGACTTAGTTTCACTGAAGCCCTCTGGGACTAGTTTAGAGATAAAGATCGAAGGTAATACTAGCAAAATATGGTCTATGTTGCATAAAGTTATGCTGGAAAATGTTTCTCAGTTAATAGTCTAAGCTCACTTCACTCATTTGTCATGGTGAATCTTTAGGACTTGACAAAAATAGAGTAATTTGTTGTCTATCGGTAAGTATCTAAATTTGAACACCAAGAAGAAGGAGTAGCTGATTTAATTGTAATTAATTTCATGAAGTTCAAGCCTTGACAGCTATCTCCTAGGTGGCTCCTTCTTGTGCAACCTTATTAGAATATGTTTCTGGGAGCTTGTTTACATATGATGTTTCTTTTTAAATAAGCAGACAAGGCCATAATGTCATTTTAACCATAGATTTCTAAAAGGGGAAAATGTTACATTGCTACTACACAATTGTCAATTTTACTATTCCAATTTTTTGTAAAGGAAGTCGTAATTTAAAGGTCATGCAGCAGGTAAACACAGTTCTTAGATCTCCAGTGGTATGTTACTTACAAAATGAGTACAAAAATCCTGTTTTATAAGCTATAATGACAATTATCATGGTCAAAATGTTAAGTGAAAAGAAGTCATAATTTGTGTTATCCACTATTTATAAATTATTACAACTGTTATAGCTCCAAGAGTAGTATACACACAAAATGAGTAGAGGGTCTTTGCTTCAGACACTTTTATTAAAATTGAAGCAAGACCTAGCTTTGTGTTCTGCTCAAACTGCTGTTGAGCAGCGATTATGAAATCTCATTGTCATTCCGTGGTTGTCTGAAGGACAAAATGAGCATATTTTTCTTCCTTGAGTTTGTTGTTGGTTCTGTTGCTGCTTCTGGTTCTGTTGCTGCTGCTGAAGTGAAGTTCCCAGAGTCTCATATATCTTCAGTTGTAGGCTACGTAGGATGCCTGGTGTATTCAGACACCATTCCATTTGGGCTCTGCACAGTGGATTGTCATCTTTTTGCTAATTTATTTATGAAAAAAGCTGCCTCTTTATCAGCGTTTTCCAGCATATGACCCAGTTGTTAATGTCAAAATCAAACTCAGAACCATCCATATGGTGATAATTTTGATAACAAAAGACATGATTAGCATTGTGGAGGACAAATGTGATAAAAGCTAGCACTATTATAACTGTGACTCATTCATAAGGACATCATAATGAATTAGCAAGTACGTACACCACAGTTGTAGGTTACTTTAACATCGAAACCCATGGGTTTGTCATTCACAGTGATACATCAAGCTCTGAATAATGAATTAGTACATTCAGAGTAAAAAAACAGCCAACGATAATCATGTACTATATTGTAAATAGCACAGTTTATCAGGTGACTGGCATTATATCATAATGCATTGGGAGGAGTTTGAGTATAGACCCCTTTTACCACTGAAATGGTTAGCTGACTTAATCCAGTGAGTTTGTAAAACAGATCCTGCTTATCAGGAGTGGTTGCCTTAACAGCTTGGGCTATCTGATCCTGCTTCCAACACCAGTACAAACTTCCCTTCAATGCAGATTCCACAACCATTATGCATGGACATTGTAAGACTCTTGCAAATACAGAGACAAATGGTAATATGATTTTTTTTTTCATTTATGACACTGACACATGGATACATTATTGATAATGTTAAGTCAACTGCTCATGGTAGGCAGGAATTCTGATTCTGAATCCAGGTCTGGAACAAATTTTCATGTATCACAAACACTCAACATCAACCCAGGTTCATAAGATACAAACCCATTTTATAGTATTTGCAACATCGGTAACTGTGAGAACAGTACCTCTTCCTTTCGACACCGATACACATCTGAAGGGCATTATAATTTGAAGACGTAGAGAATCTATAAATAAAAACAGGACAATGTAATCCTAAGCATACTTTATGTTGGATGGTCTTATAGCTTTTGGTTTGTCATGCACTTAAGCATAAAATGAAATATTTACATCATAGAAGATTTGTTCCATTTGGTGGCTTTATGGGCCTTGCTAGATGGCAGGACTATGATGAGAGGAACACAAAGAGCTTCAAAGAGCCATTACACTCATTTATCTTATGTTCAATGTTAGTGGCTTTGCTCCTGAAGAAATATTTTCTATTTCTCAGTCAACTTTTTTCTCGTGTTTCATTAGGTATCTTGTGAAGTCTTATTCATGAGTACTAAAGATACTTTTTATGAATACATTCATTTGCTACTTGTCTGCATTGACTTCAATATGCCGTTCTTACTGTTCAACAATCATCACTTTTAGAAGATTTTAGATGGTAATTATTGCCTGAGATCAGTTCTTGTTAATGACATGGTTGTCCTCAGATACTTAACTGCATACAGAAATATTAAGGGCTGTGATTAAATCAGTGTATGAGAATGACAGTGGTTAAATCAGTGTCTCTCCAAATGACAAAATGACTGTATGTGAATGATTGTATGAGAATGACATTAATAATTATATTTTCGACCAGGTGGTGTTGTAACTGTAATTATGCTGTATTGTTGTTGGAGGTTAAAGTCAAATTGTGAAATTGATATAGATCACTTGTTGGACAGTTTGGGGGTGAAAGAAAAGACTTAAATATTAATATAATCGCTAATAAAATGGATTTTAAAATCCCCCCCACCCCGCAGTCATGTAACCATGAGAAGCAGTCATTGTGCGATACATGGTTAGCAAGTAATGTACGTTTTTTCGGATGAATGTGCATAATCAAACAAATGGCACGATACTTCAGTCATTCAGAGAAATGTCATAAGCTGCATGACAAGCATGTGAATTTACAACTAAACAGTTACTCCACCAAAAGATTTGCAGAGAAACTGGTCTGATATTAATTCAAATAATACTTTTAAAGCAGTATTTGAATTGCAGATTGTATACCCCTTGAAATGAATCACGTGTCGAATGAATATTCACATATAAAAAGAACTAATAAATAACATTATTATGGACTTAGTCAACAGCTTCCAAACAGTGACTTCATATGTTTTAAATAACCATTTGTCAAGATTCCATCCCTGCAATTAGCCTAAAGAAACAAAGGGGACCAATTATCACATTCATGTGTACATGTAAAAGTGATTGCAAGAAATAAATTTAACAATTTTCTAAGATGAGTATTAATTTATCACAGATTTAGGTATTAAGTTCTTACATAGTAAAATCAGTATCATAGCAAAGAAACTACATACAAAAATAAGAATATATTAATTTTGTTGGTAACTTATCAACTATTGTGTTCAAATATTTGACAATGATACAGCCAGGTGAGGTTGTAAACAAACAACAACCATTCGACATGGGCATACCCAGGACTATTCAGGGAAAAAGTTCAGTTTTCCTCGAAAATGAATGGATGAGGACATTTCAAAATACCAGCAGTAATATACAGCATCACCCAGCTGGATACATGAACAGTAAAGATTTTCTTAAATTTATATTTGCTAAGAAAAACATTTTCATTTGGCCAATGACAGATACAAATGTTGTTAAATTTTAACAGAAACTAATATGATATGAAGTCTTACGCGACAGAGTCCTTGCATAAAAAGTTCTTGGTTTACTTGCCGTGTCAAATTAGGATAAAATGCCAAGTTTTTGATGACTACCTCCATCATCACCGTCAGGAGAAAAACTGACTGTTGTGGACCGGTGAGGATTCCGCTTTTATAAGTAGTGGATAGCTTCTCATTGGCTGGGTGACGTCACGGTGAAAATGGGGTGTACAGAGGTGGCAGCCTCTTTTCCATAGATTTCATCTCCACAAATTTCATCCAAATTTAACATGGCAAGTAAACCAAGAAACTTTTATTTAAGAGAAACTGATTTTAATTCTTGCAAACTAATTAAGCTTTGATGTTCAAGATACACTAGTATACTGTACTAACCAACATACTAATTTATATGAATACATCTAAACAAATGTATAATTCAGATAAATGATGAAAAGTTTTAAATAATTATCACAACGTCAATTGATGCAATTGTCCTTGAGCTTCACACATGCCTCATTGCATATTTGGTTCCCAAATCAGTAACATCCATTTCCTATGAAATGTCTATCCCCTATCTTTTTCAATCCCTCTAAATCATATCTATAGCATTCCTGTCTTTTCAAGGCAAGAAGAAAGCTTTCCTGTAGGGATCAGTACTTACATAGAGCTTTTCAGAATTCAAATGTATGACTTAGTTAAACGGATTGATATCAAATATATTGTCATGACTGTGTATCCTCCTGTCTTCAAGCAGAGTATGTATTCTTGTTTACAGTGGTGAGAGTGTCTTTCTTTGGGTTGGTTACATAGCCACAGAAATACACTGTCCCCTTTGTGGAGTAGTAGCAAAACGTTAAATTAGATGTGCAAACATCGCTGGTACAATTCCCTGGCAGTCCTAAAGATTTTGCGCACTACGTATCACGTCTTGCAACTATGGTACCATTTGTTAACATGAGAACTGCTCAGTGGCCCCATGGCTCAGATTATCATTAATCTGTTTGTCCCACTATTATTTGTTGGTTAAGTTTGCTCACAGTTCAAAGGAACACGATGGCATACAGTCTGTGGTTGTACAAAACTTGGTAAAATGTGGCAGTGTTCATACCAACCATAACAGCCACTCTGTGGTAAGCATGACACCTTTGTATTGCACATTAGTTTCAAAAGAGCCATCACTGGTATCCAAAACAGTTGATCAGTGAGATAGATCAGTAGAAAAAGGGTTTATTTTTTTGTATTTTTATGTAAAATTAGAGTTTTGAAAATGGACCTGAGAGATGGACTGATTATTGCGGAGTCTGAATGTAATACTTGGAAGTGCCTTTTAGACTACTCATAACAAGTCATTGCCACTACCAGTGATCCTGTGCCAGGTTGGTGACTGCTGTTGAGAGTTAAATAGTTATATTGTGACACCTTGTTTGTGGAGGTGCTTTCAATCAACCCTGTCATATTTTATAATTTATGGCAAAGCCCTATTTTATTGTAAGGGTAAATGAGTGGTTAGCAGGTAGTACGGTTGATATGATGGTGTCCACATAGTCTGACAAGCCCCTTCCATTATGACAGTTTGGGTGGTGGAGGTGGTGGGGGCACTGTTGGGGGGTTTGTAGGTAATTACGATGTCAGATCATCAGCATTACTTTTCACGACTCCAACGGTTGTGTCCTTGGTTATGACCTGTTTTTCTCTCTTTGCCAATTGCAATCCCAAAACACATTGTTGATTAATTTCTCATATTCATGGTTTGCAAGTTTGTATGTTGATGATCAAATGGAGCTCACACTGGGCCGTAGTGGACTGATCATTCATACAACTTTTCGGACCCTGTAATAAGTGGGTGGTCATGATGCTTTGCAGAGGAGATTTCCAAAGTCACCCTCTACCTGTGCTGATTGCCTGAGAGCCGTAATATAATCCTAAGCATACTTTATGTTGGATGCTCTTATAGTTTTCAGTATGTCATGCACTTAAGCATAAATGAAATATTTACATCATAGAAGATTTGTTCCATTTGGTGGCTTTATGGGCCATACAAGATGGCAGGACTGTGATGAGAGGATCACAAAAAGCTGAAAAGAGCCATTACACTCCATTCTTCTTATGTTCAATGTTAGTGGCTTTGATTCTGAAGAAATGTTGTTTATTTCTCAATCAATTATTTTCTCATGTTTCATTAGGTATCTTGTGAAGTCTTCTTCATGAGTACTAAAGATACTATTTCTGAATACTTTCATTTGCTACTTCTCTGCGTTTACTTCAATATCCCGTACTTATTGTTGAACAATCATCACTTTTAGAAGATTTTAGATGGTAACTATTGGCTGAGATCAGTTCCTGTTAATAGCATGGTTGCCCTCAGATACTTTACTGCACACAGAAATCTAAATGGCTGTGGTTAAATCAGTGTCTCACATTCCACTGTATGAGAATGACATTAACAATTATATTTTCGACCAGGTGGTGCTGTAACTATAATTATGCTGTATTGATGTTGGAGGTGAGAGTCAAATTGTGTAATGTTATATAGATCAATTGTGGGACAGTTTGGGGGTGAAAAAAAAGACTTAAAAACTAATGAAATCACTAATAAAATGGATTTTAAAATCCCCCCCCCCCACAGCCATGTAACCATGAGAAGCAGTCATTGTTCGATACATGGTTAGCAAGTAATGTACGTTTTTTCGTATGTATGTGCATAATCAAACAATAGGCGTGATACTTCGGTCATTCAGAGAAATGTCATAAGCTGCATGACAAGCATTGAATTTTTAACTAAACAGTTACTGCACCACAAGATTTGCAGAATAACCTGACTGATATTAATTCAAATAATACCTTTAAAGCAGTATTTGAAAGGCAGATTGTATACCCCTCGAAATGGATCATGTGTCGAATGAATATTCACATATAAAAAGAACTAATAAATAACATTATTGTGGAATTAGTCAACAGATTCCAAACAGTGGCTCCATAAGTTTAACTAATCATTTGTCATGATTTCAACAAGGCAATTAACCTAAAGAAGCAAAGGGGACCACTTATCACATTCATGTCTACATGTAAAAGTACTCTGCCCAAACTCTTTGTCTTTAAATATGTCTGCTTGTGTCTGTATATGTGTGGATGGATATGTGTGTGTGTGCGAGTGTATACCCGTCCTTTTTCCCCCTAAGGTAAGTCTTTCCGCTCCCGGGATTGGAATGACTCCTTACCCTCTCCCTTAAAACCCACTTCCTTTCGTCTTTCTCTCTCCTTCCTTCTTTCCTGATGAGGCAACAGTTTGTTGCGAAAGCTTGAATTTTGTGTGTATGTATGTGTCTGTTTGTGTTTCTATTGACCTGCCAGCGCTTTCGTATGGTAAGTCACATCATCTTTGTTTTTGAATATATTTTTCCCGCGTGGAATGTTTCCCTCTATTATATTGTAAAAGTACTTGGCAAGAGATAAATTTAACAATTTTCTAAGATGAGTATTAACTGATCAGAGCTGTAGGTAATAAGTTGTTACATAGTAATATCAGTATCATAGCAAAGAAACTGCAAACAAAAGTAAGAATATATTAATTTTGTTGGGAACGTATCAACTATTGTGTTCAAATATTTGACAAGGATACAGCCAGCTGAGGTTGTTAACAAACAACATCTGTTCGACTTGGGCATACACAGGATTATTCAGAGAAAAAGTTCAGTTTTCCTTTAAAATGACTTGGTAAGCACCTTTCAAAATACCACCAGTTGAGTACAGTGTGACCCAGCTGCATACATGAACAGTAAAGACTTTTTTTAAATTCATATTTGCTAAGAAAAACATTTTCATTTGGCCAATGATGGATACAAATATTGTTAAACTTTAACAGAAACTAATATGACTATGAAGTCTTTTGTGATGGAGTCGCTGCATAAAAAGTTCTTGGTATACTTGCCGTGTCAAATTTGGATAAAATCCCAAGCTTTCGATGACTACGTGCATCATCTTCATCAGGAGAAAAACTGACTGTAGTGGACCGGTGACGCTTCCGCTTTTTTTAGCACTGGATAGCTTCTCATTGGCTGGGTTACGATATGGTGAAAATGAGGAATACAGAGGTGGCGGCGTCTATGTCCATAGATTTTGTTTGCGCGCATATAATTTTATCCAAATTTGACGTGGCAAGTAAAACGAGAACTTTTTATTTAAGAGAAACTGATTTTTATATTTGCAAACTGAGAAATTGAGTAAGCTTTTATGTAGAAGATACACTAGTATACTGTAATTGACAACATTCAAATATAAATGAATACATCTAAACAAATGAATATATAAGATAAAGGAAGAAAAGTTTAAAATAATTATCACAATGTCAAATGATGCAATTGTCCTTGAGCTTCACACATGCCACATTGCATATTTAGTTCCCAAATCAGTAACATCGCTGATTTAGGTTTTCCATGATTTCCCTAAATCGCTTCAAGCAAATGCGGGGATGGTTCCTTTGAAAGGGCATGGCCCATTTCCTTCCCCATCCTTCCCTCACCCGAGCCTGCGCTCCGTCTCTAATGACCTCGTTGTTAACGGGCCGTTAAATACTAATCTCCTCCTCCTCCTCAGTAACATCCGTTTCCTATGACAAGTTTATCCCCTATCTTTCTCAATGCCTCTAAACCATTGTCTAAAATCATATCTGTAGCATTCCTGTCTTTTCAAGCCAAGAAGGCAGCTTTCCTGTAGAAGTTAGTACTTACATAGAGCTTTTCCAGAATTCAAATGAATGACGTAGTGAAACTAATTGACATCAACTATATTGTCATGACTGCATATCCTCCTGTGTTCAAGCAGAGTAAGTATCCTTGGTTACAGTGGTGAGAGGGTCTTTCTTTGGGTTGGTGACATAGCCAAAGAAACACACTGTCCCTATGTGGAGTAGTAGCCGCATGTTAAATTAGGGGTCCAAACATTGCTGGTACAGTTCCCAGGCAGTCCTAAGGTTTTTGTGCACTACTTATCACCTCTTGCACCTATGGTACCATTTGTTAACATGGGAAATGCTCAGTGGCACCATGGATCAGAATTCCCATTAATCTGTCTGTGCCACTATTATTCGATGGTTAACTTCACTCACAGTTCAAAGGAACACAATGGCATACAGTCTGTGGTTGTACAAACCTTGGTAAAATGTGGCAGTGTTCATACCAACTGTAATAGCAACTCTGTGGCAAGCATGACACTTTTGTATGGCACATTAGTTTCAAAACAGTCAGTCATGGATATCCAGAAGAGTTGATCAGTGGGATAGATCAGTAGAAAAGGGGTTGAATATTTTGTATTTTTATGTAAAGCTAGAGTTTTCAAAGTGGACCTGAGAGATGGTCTGATGATTTCGGAGTCTGAATGTAATACTTGGAAGTGCCTTTTAGACTACTCTTAACAAGTCATTGCCACTATCGGTGATCCTGTGCCAGTTTGGTGACTGCTCTTGAGAGTAAAATGGTTATATTGTAACACCTTGTTTGTGGAGGTGCTTTCAATCAACCCTGTCATATTTTTTAATTTATGGCAAAGCCCTATTTTGTTGTAAAGGTAAAAGAGTGGTTAGCAGATAGTGTGGTTGACATGAAGGTGTCCACATAGTCTGACAGGCCACATCCATTATGACAGTTTGGGAGGTGCTGGTGGGACGTGGGGGGGGGGGGGGGGGGGGGGGGGGAAGCAGTTGGATGGGTTTATAGATAATTATGTTGCCAGATCATCTGCATTACTATTCACGACTCCAACGGTTGCGTCCTTGGTTATGACCTGTTTTTCTTTCTTTGCTAATTGAAATCCCGGAATACATTGTTGATTAATTTGTGATATTCATGGTTTGAAAGTTTGTATGTTGGTGATCCAATGGTACTCACACTGGGCCATACTTGGCTGTTCATTCATACAACTTATCAGAAGCCATAATAGGTGGGTGGTCATGGTGCTTTGCAGAGCAGATCTACCTGTGATGATTGCCTGAGAGCTCTGATCCACTCCTAAGCATACTTTATGTTGGATGCTCTTATAGATTTTGGTATGTCCTGCACTTAAGCATTAATGAAATATTTACATCATAGAAGATTTGTTCCATTTGCTCGCTTTATGGGCCATACGATATGGCGGGAGTATGATGAGTGGATCACAAAAAGCTGACAAGACCCATTACACTCGATTCTTCTTATGTTCAATGTTAGTGGCATTGATTCAGAAGAAATGTTGTCTATTTCTCAATCAATTATTTTCTCATGTTTCATTAGGTATTAAAGATACTTTTTTCTGAATACTTTCATTTGCTACTTGTCTGTGTTGACTTCAATATCCCGTACTTATTGTTCAACAATCATCACTTTTAGAAGATTTTAGATGGTAACTATTGGCTGAGATCATTTCCTGTTAATAACATGCTAGTCCTCAGATATGTAACTGCATACATACATCTAAATGGCTGTGGTTGAATCAGTGTGTCACTTTCCACTGTATGAGAATGACATTAATAATTATATTTACGACCAGGTGGTGCTGTAACTATAATTATGCTGTATTGATGTTGGAGGTAAGAGTCAATTTGTGTAATTGATATAGATCACTTGTGGAGCAGTTTGGGAGTGAAAGAAAAGACTTAAATACTAATGAAATCACTAGTAAAATGGATTTTAAAATCCCCCCCCCGCAGTCATGTAACCATGAGAAGCAGTCATTGTGCGATACATGGTTAGCAAATAATGTACGTATTTTCGGATGTATGTGCATAATCAAACAAAAGGCGTGATACTTCAGTCATTCTGAGAAATGTCATAAGCTGCATGACAAGCATTGAATTTTTAACCAAACAGTTACTGCACCACAAGATATGTGGAGTAACCTGACTGATATTAATTCAAATAATACCTATAAAGCAGTATTTGAAATGCAGATTGTATACCCCTCGAAATGGATCATGTGTCGAATGAATATTCACATATAAAAGAACTAATAAATAACATTGTTATGGAGTTAGTCAACAGCTTCCAAACAGTGGCTCCATAAGTTTAACTAATCATTTGTCATGTTTCAACAAGGCAATTAACCTAAAGAAACCAAGGGTACCACTTATCACATTCATGTCTACATGTTTAAGTACTTGCAAGAGATAAATATAAAAATTTTCTAAGATGAATATTAATTTATCAGTGATTTAGGTAGTAAGTTCTTACATTGTAAAATCAGTATCATTGCAATGAAACTACATACAAAACTAAGAATATATTAATTTTGTTGGTAACTTATCAACTATTGTGTTCAAATATTGGACAAGGATACAGCCAGGTGAGGTTGTAAACAAACAACAACCATTCGACATGGGCATACCCAGGACTCTTCAGGGAAAAAGTTCAGTTTTCCTTGAAAATGAATGGATGAGGACATTTCAAAATACCAGCAGTAATATACAGCATCACCCAGCTGGATACATGAACAGTAAAGATTTTCTTAAATTTATATTTGCTAAGAAAAACATTTTCATTTGGCAAATGACAGATACAAATGTTGTTAAATTTTAACAGAAACTAATATGATATGAAGTCTTACGCGACAGAGTCCTTGCATAAAAAGTTCTTGGTTTACTTGCCGTGTCAAATTAGGATAAAATGCCAAGTTTTTGATGACTACCTCCATCATCACCGTCAGGAGAAAAACTGACTGTTGTGGACCGGTGAGGATTCCGCTTTTATAAGTAGTGGATAGCTTCTCATTGGCTGGGTGACGTCACGGTGAAAATGGGGTGTACAGAGGTGGCAGCCTCTTTTCCATAGATTTCATCTCCACAAATTTCATCCAAATTTAACATGGCAAGTAAACCAAGAAACTTTTATTTAAGAGAAACTGATTTTAATTCTTGCAAACTAATTAAGCTTTGATGTTCAAGATACACTAGTATACTGTACTAACCAACATACTAATTTATATGAATACATCTAAACAAATGTATAATTCAGATAAATGATGAAAAGTTTTAAATAATTATCACAACGTCAATTGATGCAATTGTCCTTGAGCTTCACACATGCCTCATTGCATATTTGGTTCCCAAATCAGTAACATCCATTTCCTATGAAATGTCTATCCCCTATCTTTTTCAATCCCTCTAAATCATATCTATAGCATTCCTGTCTTTTCAAGGCAAGAAGGAAGCTTTCCTGTAGGGATCAGTACTTACATAGAGCTTTTCAGAATTCAAATGTATGACTTAGTTAAACGGATTGATATCAAATATATTGTCATGACTGTGTATCCTCCTGTCTTCAAGCAGAGTATGTATTCTTGTTTACAGTGGTGAGAGTGTCTTTCTTTGGGTTGGTTACATAGCCACAGAAATACACTGTCCCCTTTGTGGAGTAGTAGCAAAACGTTAAATTAGATGTGCAAACATCGCTGGTACAATTCCCTGGCAGTCCTAAAGATTTTGCGCACTACGTATCACGTCTTGCAACTATGGTACCATTTGTTAACATGAGAACTGCTCAGTGGCCCCATGGCTCAGATTATCGTTAATCTGTTTGTCCCACTATTATTTGTTGGTTAAGTTTGCTCACAGTTCAAAGGAACACGATGGCATACAGTCTGTGGTTGTACAAAACTTGGTAAAATGTGGCAGTGTTCATACCAACCATAACAGCCACTCTGTGGTAAGCATGACACCTTTGTATTGCACATTAGTTTCAAAAGAGCCATCACTGGTATCCAAAACAGTTGATCAGTGAGATAGATCAGTAGAAAAAGGGTTTATTTTTTTGTATTTTTATGTAAAATTAGAGTTTTGAAAATGGACCTGAGAGATGGACTGATTATTGCGGAGTCTGAATGTAATACTTGGAAGTGCCTTTTAGACTACTCATAACAAGTCATTGCCACTACCAGTGATCCTGTGCCAGGTTGGTGACTGCTGTTGAGAGTTAAATAGTTATATTGTGACACCTTGTTTGTGGAGGTGCTTTCAATCAACCCTGTCATATTTTATAATTTATGGCAAAGCCCTATTTTATTGTAAGGGTAAATGAGTGGTTAGCAGGTAGTACGGTTGATATGATGGTGTCCACATAGTCTGACAAGCCCCTTCCATTATGACAGTTTGGGTGGTGGAGGTGGTGGGGGCACTGTTGGGGGGTTTGTAGGTAATTACGATGTCAGATCATCAGCATTACTTTTCACGACTCCAACGGTTGTGTCCTTGGTTATGACCTGTTTTTCTCTCTTTGCCAATTGCAATCCCAGAACACATTGTTGATTAATTTCTCATATTCATGGTTTGCAAGTTTGTATGTTGATGATCAAATGGAGCTCACACTGGGCCGTAGTGGACTGATCATTCATACAACTTTTCGGACCCTGTAATAAGTGGGTGGTCATGATGCTTTGCAGAGGAGATTTCCAAAGTCACCCTCTACCTGTGCTGATTGCCTGAGAGCCGTAATATAATCCTAAGCATACTTTATGTTGGATGCTCTTATAGTTTTCAGTATGTCATGCACTTAAGCATAAATGAAATATTTACATCATAGAAGATTTGTTCCATTTGGTGGCTTTATGGGCCATACAAGATGGCAGGACTGTGATGAGAGGATCACAAAAAGCTGAAAAGAGCCATTACACTCCATTCTTCTTATGTTCAATGTTAGTGGCTTTGATTCTGAAGAAATGTTGTTTATTTCTCAATCAATTATTTTCTCATGTTTCATTAGGTATCTTGTGAAGTCTTCTTCATGAGTACTAAAGATACTATTTCTGAATACTTTCATTTGCTACTTCTCTGCGTTTACTTCAATATCCCGTACTTATTGTTGAACAATCATCACTTTTAGAAGATTTTAGATGGTAACTATTGGCTGAGATCAGTTCCTGTTAATAGCATGGTTGCCCTCAGATACTTTACTGCACACAGAAATCTAAATGGCTGTGGTTAAATCAGTGTCTCACATTCCACTGTATGAGAATGACATTAACAATTATATTTTCGACCAGGTGGTGCTGTAACTATAATTATGCTGTATTGATGTTGGAGGTGAGAGTCAAATTGTGTAATGTTATATAGATCAATTGTGGGACAGTTTGGGGGTGAAAAAAAAAGACTTAAAAACTAATGAAATCACTAATAAAATGGATTTTAAAATCCCCCCCCCCCCCCCAGCCATGTAACCATGAGAAGCAGTCATTGTTCGATACATGGTTAGCAAGTAATGTACGTTTTTTCGTATGTATGTGCATAATCAAACAATAGGCGTGATACTTCGGTCATTCAGAGAAATGTCATAAGCTGCATGACAAGCATTGAATTTTTAACTAAACAGTTACTGCACCACAAGATTTGCAGAATAACCTGACTGATATTAATTCAAATAATACCTTTAAAGCAGTATTTGAAAGGCAGATTGTATACCCCTCGAAATGGATCATGTGTCGAATGAATATTCACATATAAAAAGAACTAATAAATAACATTATTGTGGAATTAGTCAACAGATTCCAAACAGTGGCTCCATAAGTTTAACTAATCATTTGTCATGATTTCAACAAGGCAATTAACCTAAAGAAGCAAAGGGGACCACTTATCACATTCATGTCTACATGTAAAAGTACTCTGCCCAAACTCTTTGTCTTTAAATATGTCTGCTTGTGTCTGTATATGTGTGGATGGATATGTGTGTGTGTGCGAGTGTATACCCGTCCTTTTTCCCCCTAAGGTAAGTCTTTCCGCTCCCGGGATTGGAATGACTCCTTACCCTCTCCCTTAAAACCCACTTCCTTTCGTCTTTCTCTCTCCTTCCTTCTTTCCTGATGAGGCAACAGTTTGTTGCGAAAGCTTGAATTTTGTGTGTATGTATGTGTCTGTTTGTGTTTCTATTGACCTGCCAGCGCTTTCGTATGGTAAGTCACATCATCTTATTTTTTGAATATATTTTTCCCGCGTGGAATGTTTCCCTCTATTATATTGTAAAAGTACTTGGCAAGAGATAAATTTAACAATTTTCTAAGATGAGTATTAACTGATCAGAGCTGTAGGTAATAAGTTGTTACATAGTAATATCAGTATCATAGCAAAGAAACTACAAACAAAAGTAAGAATATATTAATTTTGTTGGGAACGTATCAACTATTGTGTTCAAATATTTGACAAGGATACAGCCAGCTGAGGTTGTTAACAAACAACATCTGTTCGACTTGGGCATACACAGGATTATTCAGAGAAAAAGTTCAGTTTTCCTTTAAAATGACTTGGTAAGCACCTTTCAAAGTACCACCAGTTGAGTACAGTGTGACCCAGCTGCATATATGAACAGTAAAGACTTTTTTTAAATTCATATTTGCTAAGAAAAACATTTTCATTTGGCCAATGATGGATACAAATATTGTTAAACTTTAACAGAAACTAATATGACTATGAAGTCTTTTGTGATGGAGTCGCTGCATAAAAAGTTCTTGGTATACTTGCCGTGTCAAATTTGGATAAAATCCCAAGCTTTCGATGACTACGTGCATCATCTTCATCAGGAGAAAAACTGACTGTAGTGGACCGGTGACGCTTCCGCTTTTTTTAGCACTGGATAGCTTCTCATTGGCTGGGTTACGATATGGTGAAAATGAGGAATACAGAGGTGGTGGCGTCTATGTCCATAGATTTTGTTTGCGCGCATATAATTTTATCCAAATTTGACGTGGCAAGTAAAACGAGAACTTTTTATTTAAGAGAAACTGATTTTTATATTTGCAAACTGAGAAATTGAGTAAGCTTTTATGTAGAAGATACACTAGTATACTGTAATTGACAACATTCAAATATAAATGAATACATCTAAACAAATGAATATATAAGATAAAGGAAGAAAAGTTTAAAATAATTATCACAATGTCAAATGATGCAATTGTCCTTGAGCTTCACACATGCCACATTGCATATTTAGTTCCCAAATCAGTAACATCGCTGATTTAGGTTTTCCATGATTTCCCTAAATCGCTTCAAGCAAATGCGGGGATGGTTCCTTTGAAAGGGCATGGCCCATTTCCTTCCCCATCCTTCCCTCACCCGAGCTTGCGCTCCGTCTCTAATGACCTCGTTGTTAACGGGCCGTTAAATACTAATCTCCTCCTCCTCCTCAGTAACATCCGTTTCCTATGACAAGTTTATCCCCTATCTTTCTCAATGCCTCTAAACCATTGTCTAAAATCATATCTGTAGCATTCCTGTCTTTTCAAGCCAAGAAGGCAGCTTTCCTGTAGAAGTTAGTACTTACATAGAGCTTTTCCAGAATTCAAATGAATGACGTAGTGAAACTAATTGACATCAACTATATTGTCATGACTGCATATCCTCCTGTGTTCAAGCAGAGTAAGTATCCTTGGTTACAGTGGTGAGAGGGTCTTTCTTTGGGTTGGTGACATAGCCAAAGAAACACACTGTCCCTATGTGGAGTAGTAGCCGCATGTTAAATTAGGGGTCCAAACATTGCTGGTACAGTTCCCAGGCAGTCCTAAGGTTTTTGTGCACTACTTATCACCTCTTGCACCTATGGTACCATTTGTTAACATGGGAAATGCTCAGTGGCACCATGGATCAGAATTCCCATTAATCTGTCTGTGCCACTATTATTCGATGGTTAACTTCACTCACAGTTCAAAGGAACACAATGGCATACAGTCTGTGGTTGTACAAACCTTGGTAAAATGTGGCAGTGTTCATACCAACTGTAATAGCAACTCTGTGGCAAGCATGACACTTTTGTATGGCACATTAGTTTCAAAACAGTCAGTCATGGATATCCAGAAGAGTTGATCAGTGGGATAGATCAGTAGAAAAGGGATTGAATATTTTGTATTTTTATGTAAAGCTAGAGTTTTCAAAGTGGACCTGAGAGATGGTCTGATGATTTCGGAGTCTGAATGTAATACTTGGAAGTGCCTTTTAGACTACTCTTAACAAGTCATTGCCACTATCGGTGATCCTGTGCCAGTTTGGTGACTGCTCTTGAGAGTAAAATGGTTATATTGTAACACCTTGTTTGTGGAGGTGCTTTCAATCAACCCTGTCATATTTTTTAATTTATGGCAAAGCCCTATTTTGTTGTAAAGGTAAAAGAGTGGTTAGCAGATAGTGTGGTTGACATGAAGGTGTCCACATAGTCTGACAGGCCACATCCATTATGACAGTTTGGGAGGTGCTGGTGGGACGTGGGGGGGGGGGGGGGGGGGGAAGCAGTTGGATGGGTTTATAGATAATTATGTTGCCAGATCATCTGCATTACTATTCACGACTCCAACGGTTGCGTCCTTGGTTATGACCTGTTTTTCTTTCTTTGCTAATTGAAATCCCGGAATACATTGTTGATTAATTTGTGATATTCATGGTTTGAAAGTTTGTATGTTGGTGATCCAATGGTACTCACACTGGGCCATACTTGGCTGTTCATTCATACAACTTATCAGAAGCCATAATAGGTGGGTGGTCATGGTGCTTTGCAGAGCAGATCTACCTGTGATGATTGCCTGAGAGCTCTGATCCACTCCTAAGCATACTTTATGTTGGATGCTCTTATAGATTTTGGTATGTCCTGCACTTAAGCATTAATGAAATATTTACATCATAGAAGATTTGTTCCATTTGCTCACTTTATGGGCCATACGATATGGCGGGAGTATGATGAGTGGATCACAAAAAGCTGACAAGACCCATTACACTCGATTCTTCTTATGTTCAATGTTAGTGGCATTGATTCAGAAGAAATGTTGTCTATTTCTCAATCAATTATTTTCTCATGTTTCATTAGGTATTAAAGATACTTTTTTCTGAATACTTTCATTTGCTACTTGTCTGTGTTGACTTCAATATCCCGTACTTATTGTTCAACAATCATCACTTTTAGAAGATTTTAGATGGTAACTATTGGCTGAGATCATTTCCTGTTAATAACATGCTAGTCCTCAGATATGTAACTGCATACATACATCTAAATGGCTGTGGTTGAATCAGTGTGTCACTTTCCACTGTATGAGAATGACATTAATAATTATATTTACGACCAGGTGGTGCTGTAACTATAATTATGCTGTATTGATGTTGGAGGTAAGAGTCAATTTGTGTAATTGATATAGATCACTTGTGGAGCAGTTTGGGAGTGAAAGAAAAGACTTAAATACTAATGAAATCACTAGTAAAATGGATTTTAAAATCCCCCCCCCCCCCCCCCGCAGTCATGTAACCATGAGAAGCAGTCATTGTGCGATACATGGTTAGCAAATAATGTACGTATTTTCGGATGTATGTGCATAATCAAACAAAAGGCGTGATACTTCAGTCATTCTGAGAAATGTCATAAGCTGCATGACAAGCATTGAATTTTTAACTAAACAGTTACTGCACCACAAGATATGTGGAGTAACCTGACTGATATTAATTCAAATAATACCTATAAAGCAGTATTTGAAATGCAGATTGTATACCCCTCGAAATGGATCATGTGTCGAATGAATATTCACATATAAAAGAACTAATAAATAACATTGTTATGGAGTTAGTCAACAGCTTCCAAACAGTGGCTCCATAAGTTTAACTAATCATTTGTCATGTTTCAACAAGGCAATTAACCTAAAGAAACCAAGGGTACCACTTATCACATTCATGTCTACATGTTTAAGTACTTGCAAGAGATAAATATAAAAATTTTCTAAGATGAATATTAATTTATCAGTGATTTAGGTAGTAAGTTCTTACATTGTAAAATCAGTATCATTGCAATGAAACTACATACAAAACTAAGAATATATTAATTTTGTTGGTAACTTATCAACTATTGTGTTCAAATATTGGACAAGGATACAGCCAGGTGAGGTTGTAAACAAACAACATCCGTTTGACAAGGTCATACACAGGATTATTCACAGAAAAAGTTCAGTTTTCCTTGAAAATGACTGGGTGAGGACATTTCAAAATACCAGCAGTTGTATACAGCGTCACCCATCTGGATACGTGAACAGTAAAGATTTTCTTAAATTCATATCTGCTAAGAAAAACATTTTCATTTCACCAAAGATGGATACAAATGTTGTTAAATTTTAACAGAAACTAATATGACTATGAAGTCTTTTGTGATGGACTCGTTGCATAAAAAGTTCTTGGTTTACTTGCTGTGTCAAATTTGGATAAAATCCCAAGCTTTCGATGACTACCTGTGTCATCTTCATCAGGAGAAAAACTGACTGTTTTGGACCGGTGACGCTTCCGCTTTTATAAGCTGGAGATAGCTTCTCATTGGCTGGGTGGCGTTATGGTGAAAATGGGGGATACAGAGGTGGCGGCCTCTATGTCCATAGATTTTGTTTGCACGCTAATAATTTTATCCAAATTTGACGTGGCAAGTAAAATGAGAACTTTTTATTTAAGAGAAACTGATTTTAATATTTGCAAACTGAATAAGCTTTTATGTAGAAGATACACTAGTATACTGTAATTGACAATATTAAAATTTAAATCAATACATCTAAACAAACGAATATATATGATAAAGGAAGAAAAGTTTAAAATAATTTTCACAAAGTCAAATGATGCAGTTGTCCTTGAGCTTCACACATGCCACATTGCATATTTAGTTCCCAAATCAGTAACATCCCTGATTTAGGTTTTCCGTGATTTCCCTAAATCACTTCAGGCAAATGCTGGGATGGTCCCTTTGAAAGGGCATGGCCAATTTACTTCCCCATTCTTCCCTCACCCGAGCTTGCGCTCCGTCTCTAATGACCTCATTGTCAACGGGATGTTAAACACTAATCTCCTATTCCTCCTCAGTAACATCCATTTCCTATGACATGTTTATCCCCTATCTTTCTCAATGCCTCTAAACTATTGTCTTAAATCATATCTGCAGCATTCCGGTCTATTCAAGCCAAGAAGACAGCTTTCCTGTAGAAGTCAGTACTTACATAGAGCTTTTGCAGAATTCAAATGAATGACGTAATAGAACTAATTGACCTCAAATATATTGTCGTGACTGTGTGTCCTCCTGTCTTCAAGCAGAGTAAGTTTTCTTGGTTACAGAGGTGAGAGTGTCTTTCTTTGGGTTGGTTAAATAGTCACAAAAACACACTGTCCCCTTTGTGGAGTAGTAGCCGCATGTTAAATTAGGGGTGCAAACATTGCTGGTACAATTCCCAGGCAGTCCTAAGGTTTTTGTGCACTACTTATCAAGTCTTGCACCTATGGTACCATTTGTTAACATGAGAACTGCTCAGTGGCACCATGGATCAGAATTCCCATTAATTTGTCTGTCCCACTATTATTCGATGCTTAAGTCAGCTCACAGATAAAAGGAACACAATGGCACACAATCTGTGGTTGTACATACCTTGGTAAAATGTGGCAGTGTTCATACCAACCATAACAGCTACTCTGTGGCAAGCATGAGACTTTTGTACAGCACATTAGTTTCAAAACAGTCCATCACGGATAACCAAAAGAGTTGATCAGTGGGATAGATCAGTAGAAAAGGGGTTCAATTTTTTGTATCTCTATGTATAATTAGAGTTTTCAAAATGGACCTGAGAGATAGACTGATGATTGCAGAGTCTGAATGTAATACTTGGAAGTGCCTTTTAGACTACTCTTAACAAGTCATTGCCAGTACCGGTGATCCTGTGACAGGTTGGTGACTGCTGTTGCGAGTTAAATGGTTATATTGTGACACTTGTTTGTGGAGGTGCTTTCAATCAACCCTGTCATATTTTTGAATTTACTGCAAAGCCAAATTTTGTTGTAAGGGTATAAGGGTGGTTAGCAGATAGTATTGTTGACATGATGGTGTCGACATAGTCTGACAGGCCACATCCATTATGACAGTTTGGATGGTGGAGGTCGTGGGGGTGCTGTTGGGTGGATTTGTAGGTAATTATGTTGTCAGCTCATCTGCGTTACTATTCATGTCCCCTTTGTGGAGTAGTAGCTAAATGTTAAATTAGGGGTGCAAACATTGCTGGTACAATTACCAGGCAGTTCTAAGGTTTTTGTGCACTACTTATCAAGTCTTGCACCTATGGTACCATTTGTTAACATGAGAACTGCTCAGTGGCACCATGGATCAGAATTCATGTTAATCTGTCTGTCCCACTATTATACGAGGGTTAAGTTTGGACACAGTTCAAAGGAACACAATGGCATCCTTGGTTATTACCTGTTTTTCTTTCTTTGCAACTTGCAATCCCAGATTAGATTGTTGATTAATTTGTCATATTCATGGTTTGCTAGTTTGTATGTTGGTGATCCAATGGTACTCACACTGGGCCATACTTGGCTGTTCATTCATACAACTTTTCAGAAGCCATGATAGGTGGGTAGTCATGGTGCTTTGCACTGCAGATCTACCTGTGATGATTGCCTGAGAGCTCTGATCTACTCCTAAGCATACTTTATGTTGGATGCTCTTATAGTTTTTGGTATGTCATGCACTTATGCATTAATGAAATATTTACATCATAGAAGATTTGTTCCATTTGGTGGCTTTATGGGCTTTACAATATGGCAGGACTACGATGAGTGGATCACAAAGAGCTGAAAAGAGCCATTACACTCCATTCTTCTTATGTTCAATGTTAGTGGCTTTGATTCTGAAGAAATGTTGTTTATTTCTCAATCAATTATTTTCTCATGTTTCATTAGGTATCTTGTGAAGTCTTTTTCATAAGTACTAAAGATACTTTTTTCTGAATACTTTCAAATGCTACTTGTGTGCGCTGACTTCAAAATCCCGTACTTATTGTTCAACAATCATCACTTTTAGAAGATTTTAGATGGTAACTATTGGCTGAGATCGGTTCCTGTTAATAACATGGTTGTCCTCAGATACTTAACTGCATACATAAATCTAAATGGCTGTGGTTAAATCAGTGTCTCACATTCCACTGTATGAGAATGACATTAACAATTATATTTTCGACCAGGTGGTGCTGTACCTATAATTATGCTGTATTGATGTTGGAGGTAAGAGGCAATTTGTGTAATTAATATAGATTACTTGTGGGACTGTTTGGTGGTGAAAGAAAAGACTTAAATACTAATGAAATCACTAGTAAAATGGATTTTAAAATCCCCCCCCCCCCCCCCCCGCAGTCTTGTAACCATGAGAAGCAGTCATTGTTCGATACATGCTTAGCAAGTAATGTACGTTTTTTCGGATGTATGTGCATAATCAAACAATTGGCGTGATACTTCAGTCATTTAGAGAAATGTCATAAGCTGCATGACAAGCATTGAATTTTTAACTAAACAGTTACTGCACCACAAGATTTGCAGAGTAACCTGACTGATATTAATTCAAATAATACCTTTAAAGCAGTATTTGAAATGCAGATTGTATACCCCTCGAAATGGATCATGTCTCGAATGAATATTCATATATAAAAAGAACTAATAAATAACATTATTATGGAATTAGTCAACAGATTCCAAACAGTGGCTCCATAAGTTTAACTAATCATTTGTCATGATTTCAACAAGGCAATTAACCTAAAGAAACAAAGGGGACCACTTATCACATTCATGTCTACATGTAAAAGTACTCTGCCCAAACTCTTTGTCTTTAAATATGTCTGCTTGTGTCTGTATATGTGTGGATGGATATGTGTGTGTGTGCGAGTGTATACCCGTCCTTTTTCCCCCTAAGGTAAGTCTTTCCGCTCCCGGGATTGGAATGACTCCTTACCCTCTCCCTTAAAACCCACTTCCTTTCGTCTTTCTCTCTCCTTCCTTCTTTCCTGATGAGGCAACAGTTTGTTGCGAAAGCTTGAATTTTGTGTGTATGTATGTGTCTGTTTGTGTTTCTATTGACCTGCCAGCGCTTTCGTATGGTAAGTCACATCATCTTTGTTTTTGAATATATTTTTCCCGCGTGGAATGTTTCCCTCTATTATATTGTAAAAGTACTTGGCAAGAGATAAATTTAACAATTTTCTAAGATGAGTATTAACTGTTCAGAGCTGTAGGTAATATTTTATTACATAGTAATATCAGTATCATAGCAAAGAAACTACAAACAAAAGTAAGAATATATTAATTTTGTTGGGAACGTATCAACTATTGTGTTCAAATATTTGACAAGGATACAGACAGGTGAGGTTGTTAACAAACAACATCCGTTCGACATGGGCATACACAGGATTATTCAGAGAAAAAGTTCAGTTTTCCTTTAAAATGACTTGGTAAGCACCTTTCAAAATACCACCAGTTGAGTACAGTGTCACCCAGCTGCATACATGAACAGTAAAGATTTTTTTTAAATTCATATTTGCTAAGAAAAACACTTTCATTTGGCCAATGATGGATACAAATATTGTTAAACTTTAACAGAAACTAATATGACTATGAAGTCTTTTGTGATGGAGTCGTTGCATAAAAAGTTCTTGGTATACTAGCCGTGTCAAATTTGGATAAAATCCCAAGCTTTCGATGACTACGTGCATCATCTTCATCAGGAGAAAAACTGACTGTTGTGGACCATTGATGCTTCCGCTTTTATGAGCAGTGGATAGCTTCTCATTGGCTGGGTGACGTTATGGTGAAAATGGGGGACACAGAGGTGGCGGCGTCTATGTCCATAGATTTTATTTGCGCGCTTATAATTTTATCCAAATTTGACGTGGCAAGTAAAACGAGAACTTTTTATTTAAGAGAAACTGATTTTAATATTTACAAACTTAGAAATTGAGTAAGCTTTTATGTAGAAGATACACTAGTATACTGTAATTGACAACATTCAAATATAAATGAATACATGTAAACAAATGAATATATAAGATAAAGGAAGAAAAGTTTACAATAATTATCACAAGGTCAAATGATGCAATTGTCCTTGAGCTTCACACATGTCACATTGCATATTTAGTTCCCAAATCAGTAACATCGCTGATTTAAGTTTTCCATGATTTCCCTAAATCACTTCAAGCAAATGCGGGGATGGTTCCTTTGAAAGGGCATGGCCGATTTCCTTCCCCATCCTTCCCTCACCCGAGCTTGCGCTCTGTCTCTAATGACCTCGTTGTCAACGGGACATTAAATACTAATCTCCTCCTCCTCCTCAGTAACATCCATTTCCTATTACATGTTTATCCCCTATCTTTCTCAATGCCTCTAAACTATTGTCTTAAATCATATCTGTAGCATTCCTGTCTTTTCAAGCCAAGAAGGCAGCTTTCCTGTAGAAGTTAGTACTTACTGTTGTGGACCAGTGAGGCTTCCCCTTTTATAAGCAGTGGATAGCTTCTCATTGGCTGGGTGACGTTATGGTGAAAATGGGGGATACAGAAGTCTATGTCCATAGATTTTGTTTGCACGCTAATAATTTTATCCAAATTTGACGTGGCAAGTAAAATGAGAACTTTCTATTTAAGAGAAACTGATTTTAATATTTACAAACTGAATAAGCTTTTATGTAGAAGATACACTAGTATACTGTAATTGACAATATTGAAATTTAAATCAATACATCTAAACAAACGAATATATATGATAAAGGAAGAAAAGTTTAAAATAATTTTCACAAAGTCAAATGATGCAATTGTCCTTGAGCTTCACACATGCCACATTGCATATTTAGTTCCCAAATCAGTAACATCCCTGATTTAGGTTTTCCGTGATTTCCCTAAATCACTTCAGGCAAATGCTGGGATGGTCCCTTTGAAAGGGCATGGCCAATTTACTTCCCCATTCTTCCCTCACCCGAGCTTGCGCTCCGTCTCTAATGACCTCATTGTCAACGGGATGTTAAACACTAATCTCCTATTCCTCCTCAGTAACATCCATTTCCTATGACATGTTTATCCCCTATCTTTCTCAATGCCTCTAAACTATTGTCTTAAATCATATCTACAGCATTCCGGTCTATTCAAGCCAAGAAGACAGCTTTCCTGTAGAAGTCAGTACTTACATAGAGCTTTTGCAGAATTCAAATGAATGACGTAATAGAACTAATTGACCTCAAATATATTGTCGTGACTGTGTGACCTCCTGTCTTCAAGCAGAGTAAGTTTTCTTGGTTACAGAGGTGAGAGTGTCTTTCTTTGGGTTGGTTAAATAGTCACAAAAACACACTGTCCCCTTTGTGGAGTAGTAGCCGCATGTTAAATTAGGGGTGCAAACATTGCTGGTACAATTACCAGGCAGTCCTAAGGTTTTTTGTGCACTACTTATCAAGTCTTGCACCTATGGTACCATTTGTTAACATGAGAACTGCTCAGTGGCACCATGGATCAGAATTCCCGTTAATCTGTCTGTCCCACTATTATTCGAGGGTTAAGTTTGGACACAGTTCAAAGGAACACAATGGCATCCTTGGTTATGACCTGTTTTTCTTCCTTTGCAACTTGCAATCCCAGATTAGATTGTTGATTAATTTGTGATATTCATGGTTTGCAAGTTTGTATGTTGGTGATCCTATGGTACTCACACTGGGCCATACTTGGCTGTTCATTCATACAACTTTTCAGAAGCCATAATAGGTGGGTGGTCATGGTGCTTTGCAGAGCAGATCTACCTGTGATGATTGCCAGAGAGCTCTGATCTACTCCTAAGCATACTTTAGGTTGGATGCTCTTATAGTTTTTGGTATGTAATGCACTTAAGGATAAATGAAATATTTACATCATAGAAGATTTGTTCCATTTGGTGGCTTTATGGGCTTTACGATATGGCGGGACTATGATGAGTGGATCACAAAGAGCTGAAAAGAGCCATTACACTCCATTCTTCTTATGTTCAATGTTAGTGGCTTTGATTCTGAAGCAATGTTGTTTATTTCTCAATCAATTATTTTCTCATGTTTCCTTAGGTATTTTGTGAAGTCTTTCTCATAAGTACTAAAGATACTTTTTTCTGAATACTTTCATTTGCTACTTGTCTGCGTTGATTTCAAAATCCCGTACTTATTGTTCAACAATCATCACTTTTAGAAGATTTTAGATGGTAACTATTGGCTGAGATCAGTTCCTGATAATAACATCGTTGTCCTCAGATACTTAACTGCATACAGAA
The DNA here is from genome assembly GCF_023864345.2 of Schistocerca serialis cubense. Taxonomy (NCBI): domain Eukaryota; kingdom Metazoa; phylum Arthropoda; class Insecta; order Orthoptera; family Acrididae; genus Schistocerca; species Schistocerca serialis. Next base: position 533,628,901 of record NC_064640.1, read on the forward strand.
ATCTAAATGGCTGTGGTTAAATCAGTGTCTCTCATTCCACTGCATGAGAATGACATTAACAATTATATTTTCGACCAGGTGGTGCTGTACCTATAATTATGCTGTACTGATGTTGGAGATAAGAGTCAATTTGGGTAATTGATATAGATCACTTGTGGGACATTATGGGGGTGAAAGAAAATACTTAAATATTAATGAAGTCACTAATAAAATGGATTTTAAAATCCCCCGCCCCTTTCCCCGCAGTCATGTAACCATGAGAAGCAGTCATTGTTCGATACATGCTTAGCAAGTAATGTACGTATTTTTGGATGTATGTACATAATCAAACAAAAGGCGTGATACTTCAGTCATTCAGAGAAATGTCATAAGCTGCATGACAAGCATTGACTTTCTAACTTAACAGTTAGTGCACCACAAGATTTGCAGAGTAACCTGACTGATATTAATTCAAATAATACCTTTAAAGCAGTATTTGAAATGCAGATTGTATACCCCTCGAAATGGATCATGTGTCGAATGAATATTCACATATAAAAAGAACTAATAAATAACATTATTATGGAGTTAGTCAACAGCTTCCAAACAGTGGCTCCATAAGTTTAACTAATCATTTGTCATGATTTCAAAGAGGAAATTAACCTAAAGAAACAAAGGGAACCACTTATCACATTCATGTCTACATGTAAAAGTACTTGGCAAGAGATAAATTTAACAATTTTCTAAGATGAGTATTAACTGATCAGTGCTGTAGGTAATAAGTTATTACATAGTAATATCAGTATCATAGCAAAGAAACTACAAAAAAAAGAAGAATATATTAATTTTGTTGGGAACGTATCAACTATTGTGTTCAAATATTTGACAAGGATACAGCCAGGTGAAGTTGTTAACAAACAACATCCATTTGACATGGGCATACACAGGATTATTCAGAGAAAAATTTCAGTTTTCCTTTAAAATGACTGGGTAAGCACCTTTCAAAATACCACCAGTTGTGTACAGTGTCACCCAGCTGCATACATGAACAGTAAAGATTTTTTTTAAATTCATATTTGCTAAGAAAAACATTTTCATTTGGCCAATGATGGATACAAATATTGTTAAACTTTAACCGAAACTAATATGACTATGAAGTCTTTTGTGATGGAGTCGTTGCATAAAAAGTTCTTGGTATACTTGATGTGTCAAATTTGGATAAAATCCCAAGCTTTCGATGACTACCTGCGTCATCTTTGTCAGGAGAAAAAATGAGTGTTGTGGACCGGTGACTCTTCCACTTTTATAAGCAGTGGATAGCTTCTCATTGGCTGGGTGACGATATGGTGAAAATGAGGGATACAGAGGTGGCGACCTCTATGTCCATAGAATTTGTTTTCGCGCTTATAATTTTATCCAAATTTGAAGTGGCAAGTAAAACGAGAACTTTTTATTTAAGAGAAACTGATTTTAATATTTGCAAACTGAGAAATTGAGTAATTTTTTATGTAGAAGATACACTAGTATACTGTAATTGACAACATACAAATATTAATGAATTCATCTAAACAAATGAATATATAAGATAAAGGAAGAAAAGTTTAAAATTATTTTCACCAAGTCAAATGATGCAATTGTCCTTGAGCTTCACACATGCCACATTGCATATTTAGTTCCCAAATCAGCAACATCCCTTATTTAGGTTTTCCGTGATTTCCCTAAATCACTTCAGGCAAATGCCGGGATGGTTCCTTTGAAAGGGCATGGCCAATTTACTTCCCCATTCTTCCCTCACCCGAGCTTGCGCTCCGTCTCTAATGACCTCATTGTCAACGGGACGTTAAATACTAATCTCTTCCTCCTCAGTAACATCCATTTCCTATGACATGTTTATCCCCTATCTTTCTCAATGCCTCTAAACTATTGTCTTAAATCATATCTGTAGCATTCCAGTCTATTCAAGCCAAGAAGACAGATTTCCTGTAGAAGTCAGTACTTACATAGAGCTTTTCCAGAATTCAAATGAATGACATAGTGAAACTAATTGACCTCAAATATATTATCGTGACTGTGTGTCCTCCTGTCTTCAAGCAGAGTAAGTTTTCTTGGTTACAGTGGTGAGAGTGTCTTTCTTTGGGTTGGTTACATAGTCACAAAAACACACTGTCCCCTTTGTGGAGTTGTAGCCGCATGTTAAATTAGGGGTGCAAACATTGCTGGTACAATTACCAGGCAGTCCTAAGGTTTTTGTGCACTACTTATCAAGTCTTGCACCTATGGTACCATTTGTTAACATGAGAACTGATCAGTGGCACCATGGATCAGAATTCCCATTCATTTGTCTGTCCCACTATTATTCGATGCTTAAGTCAGCTCACAGTTCAAAGGAATACAATGGCACACAATCTGTGGGTATACATACCTTGGTAAAATGTGGTAGTGTTCATACCAACCATAACAGCTACTCTGTGGCAAGCATGACACTTTTGTATGGCACATTAGTTTCAAAACAGTCAATCGCGGATAACCGAAAGAGTTGATCAGTGGGATAGATCAGTAGAAAAAGGGTTCAATTTTTTGTATCTCTATGTAAAATTAGAGTTTTCAAAATGGACCTGAGAGATGGACTGATGATTGCAGAGTCTGAATGTAATACTTGGAAGTGCCTTTTAGACTACTCTTAACAAGTCATTGCCAGTACCGGTGATCCTGTGCCAGGTTGGTGACTGCGGTTGCGAGTTAAATGGTTATATTGTGACACTTGTTTGTGGAGGTGCTTTCAATCAACCCTGTCATATTTTTGAATTTACTGCAAAGCCCAATTTTATTGTAAGGGTAAAAGGGTGGTTAGCAGATAGTATGGTTGACACGATGGTGTCGACATAGTCTGACAGGCCACATCCAATATGACAGTTTGGGTGGCGGAGGTCATGGGGGGGCTGTTGGGTGGGTTCGTAGGTAATTATGTTGTCAGTTCATCTGCATTACTATTCATGTCCCCTTTGTGGAGTAGTAGCTAAATGTTAAATTAGGGGTGCAAACATTGCTGGTACAATTACCAGGCAGTCCTAAGGTTTTTGTGCACTACTTATTAAGTCTTGCACCTATGGTACCATTTGTTAACATGAGAACTGCTCAGTGGCACCATGGATCAGAATTCCCGTTAATCTGTCTGTCCCACTATTATTCGAGGGTTAAGTTTGGACACAGTTCAAAGGAACACAATGGCATCCTTGGTTATGTCCTGTTTTTCTTTCTTTGCAACTTGCAATCCCAGATTAGATTGTTGATTAATTTGTGATATTCATGGTTTGCAAGTTTGTATGTTGGTGATCCTATGGTACTCACACTGGGCCATACTTGGCTGTTCATTCATACAACTTTTCAGAATCCATAATAGGTGGGTGGTCAAGGTGCTTTGCAGAGCAGATCTACCTGTGATGATTGCCTGAGAGCTCTGATCTACTCCTAAGCATACTTTAGGTTGGATGCTCTTATAGTTTTTGGTATGTAATGCACTTAAGGATAAATGAAATATTTACATCATAGAAGATTTGTTCCATTTGGTGGCTTTATGGGCTTTATGATATGGCGGGACTATGATGAGTGGATCACAAAGAGCTGAAAAAGCCATTACACTCCATTCTTCTTATGTTCAATGTTAGTGGCTTTGATTATGAAGAAATGTTGTTTATTTCTCAATCAATTATTTTCTCGTGTTTCCTTAGGTATCTTGTGAAGTCTTTTTCATATGTACTAAAGATACTTTTTTCTGAATACTTTCGTTTGCTACTTGTCTGCGTTGACTTCAAAATCCAGTACTTATTGTTCAACAATCATCACTTTTAGAAGATTTTAGATAGTAACTATTGGCTGAGATCAGTTCCTGTTAATAACATGGTTGTCCTCAGATACATAACTGCATACATAAATCTAAATGGCTGTGGTTGAATCAGTGTCTCACATTCCATTCTATGAGTGTGACATTAACAATTATATTTTCGACCAGGTGGTGCTGTAACTATATTTATGCTGTATTGATGTTGCAGGTAAGAGTCAATTTGTGTAATTGATATAGATCAATTGTGGAACAGTTTGGGGGTGAAAGAAAAGACTTAAATATTAATGAAATTACTAATAAAATGGATTTTAAAATCCCCCCCACCACGCAGTCATGTAGCCATGAGAAGCAGTCATTGTTCGATACATGGTTAGCAAGTAATGTACGTATTTTCGTATGTATGTGCATAATCAAACAAAAGGCATGATTCTTCAATCATTCAGAGAAATGTCATAAGCTGCATGACAAGCATTGAATTTCTAACTTAACAGTTACTGTTAACAGTGGCTCCATAAGTTTAACTAATCATTCGTCATGATTTCAACAAGGAAATTAACCTAAAGAAACAAAGGGGACCACTTATCACATTCATGTCTACATGTAAAAGTACTTGGCAAGAGATAAATTTAACAATTTTCTAAGATGAGTATTAACTGATCAGAGCTGTAGGTAATAAGTTATTACATAGTAATATCAGTATCATAGCAAAGAAACTACAAACAAAAAGAAGAATATATTAATTTTGTTGGGAACTTATCAACTATTGTGTATACAGCCAGGTGAAGTTGTTAACAAACAACATCCATTCGACATGGGCATACACAGGATTATTCAGAGAAAAAGTTCAGTTTTCCTTTAAAGTGACTGGGTAAGCACCTTTCAAAATACCACCAGTTGAGTACAGTGTCACCCAGCTGCATACATGAACAGTAAAGACTTTTTTAAATTCATATTTGCTAAGAAAAACATTTTCATTTGGCCAATGATGGATACAAATATTGTTAAACTTTAACAGAAACTAATATGACTATGAAGTCTTTTGTGATGGAGTCGTTGCATAAAAAGTTCTTGGTATACTTGCTGTGTCAAATTTGGATAAAATCCCAAGCTTTCGATGACTACCTGCATCATCTTTGTCAGGAGAAAAACTGACTGTGGTGGTCCATTGACGCTTCCGCTTTTATAAGCAGTGGATAGCTTCTCATTGGCCGGGTGACGTTATGGTGAAAATGGGGGATACAGAGGTGGCGGCCTGTATGTCCATAGATTTTGTTTGCGCGGTTATAATTTTATCCAAATTTGACGTGGCAAGTAAAACGAGAACTTTTTATTTAAGAGAAACTGATTTTAATATTTGCAAACTGAGAAATTGAGTAATTTTTTATGTAGAAGATACACTAGTATACTGTAATTGACAACATTTAAATATTAATGAATACATGTAAACAAATGAATATGTGAGATAAAGGAAGAAAAGTTTAAAATATTTTTCACAAAGTCAAATGATGCAATTGTCCTTGAGCTTCACACATGCCACATTGCATATTTAGTTCCCAAATCAGTAACATTGCTGATTTAGGTTTTGCATGATTTCCCTAAATCGCTTCAAGCAAATGCCGGGATGGTTCCTTTGAAAGGGCATGGCCGATTTCCTTCCCCATCCTTCCCTCACCCGAGCTTGCGCTCCGTCTCTAATGACCTCATTGTCAACGGGACGTTAAATACTAATCTCTTCCTCCTCCTCAGTAACATGCATTTCCTATTACATGTTTATCTCCTATCTTTCTCAATGCCTCTAAACTATTGTCTTAAATCATATCTGTAGCATTCCTGTCTTTTCAAGCCAAGAAGATAACTTTCCTGTAGAAGTTACTACTTACATAGAGCTTTTGCAGAATTCAAATGAATGACATAGTAAAACTAATTAATATCAAATATATTGTCATGACTGTTTATCCTCCTGTCTTCAAGCTTAGTAAGTATCCTTGGTTACAGTGGGCAGAGTGTCTTTCTTTGAGTTGGTTACATAGCCACAGAAACACACTATCCCTATGTGGAGTAGTAGCCGCATGTTAAATTAGGGGTCCAAACATTGCTGGTACAGTTCCCAGGCAGTCCTTAGGTTATTGTGCACTACTTACCACCTGTTGCACCTATGTTACCATTTGTTAACATGAGAACTGCTCAGTGGCACCATGGATCAGAATTCCCATTAATCTGTCTGTCCCACTATTATTCGATGGTTAAGTTCACTCACAGTTCAAAGGAACACAATGGCATACAGTCTGTGGTTGTACAAAGCACGGCAAAATGTGGCAGTATTCATACCAACCATAACAGCCACTCTGTGGCAAGGATGACACTTTTGTATGGCACATTAGTTTCACAACAGTCAGTCATGGATATCCAAAAGAGTTGATCAGTGGGATAGATCAGTAGAAAAGGGGTTGAATTTTTTGTATCTTTATGTAAAATTAGAGTTTTCAAAATGGACCTGAGAGATGGACTGATGATTGCGGAGTCTGAATGTAATACTTGGAAGTGCCTTTTAGACTACTCTTAACAAGTCATTGCCACTATCGGTGATCCTGTGCCAGGTTGGTGACTGCTCTTGAGAGTAAATTGGTTATATTGTAACACCGTGTTTGTGGAGGTGCTTACAATCAACCCTGTCATATTTTTTAATTTATGGCAAACCCCTATTTTGTTGTAAAGGTAAAAGAGTGGTTAGCAGATAGTATGGTTGACATGATGGTGTCAACATAGTCTGACGGGCCACATTCATTATGACAGTTTGGGTGGTGGTGGTGGGGCGGGGGGGCAGTTGGGTGGGTTCATAGGTAATTATGTTGTCAGATCATCTGCATTACTATTCACGACTCCAACGGTTGCGTCCTTGGTTATGGCCTGTTTTTCTTTCTTTGCTAATTGCAATCCCAGAATACATTGTTGATTGATTTATGATATTCATGGTTTGCTAGTTTGTATGTTGGTGATCCAATGGTGCTCACACTGGGCCATAGTTGGCTGTTCATTCATACAACTTTTCAGAAGCTGTAATAAGTGGGTGGTCATTGTGCTTTGCAGAGCAGATCTACCTGTGATGATTGCCTGAGAGCTCTGATCTACTCCTAAGCATACTTTATGTTGGATGCTCTTATAGTTTTTGGTATGTCATGCTCTTAAGCATAAGTGAAATATTTACGTCATAGAAGATTTGTTCCATTTGGTGGCTTTATGGGCTTTACAATATGGCGGGACTATGATGAGAGGGTCACAAAGAGCTGATAAGAGCCATTACACTCCATTCTTCTTATGTTCAATGGTAGTGGCTTTGATTCAGAAGAAATGTTGTTTATTTCTCAATCAATTATTTTCTCATGTTTCATTATGTATCTTGTGAAGTCTTATTCATGAGTACTAAAGATACTTTTTCTGAATACTTTCATTTGCTACTTGTCTGCGTTGACTTCAAAATCCCGAACTTATTGTTCAACAATCATCACTTTTAGGAGATTTTAGACGGTAACTATTGGCTGAGATCAGTTCCTGATGATAACGTGGTTGTCCTCACATAGTTAACTGCATACAGAAATCTTACTGGCTGTGGTTAAACCAGTGTCTCACATTCCACTGTATCAGAATGACATTGACAATTATATTTTCGACCTGGTGGTGCTGTAACTACAATTACACTGTACTGATGTTGGAGGTAAGAGTCAAATTGTGTATTTGATATAGATCACTTGTGGGACAGTTTGTGAGTGAAAGGAAAGACTTAAATATTAATGAAATCACTAATAAAATGAATTTTAAAATCCCCCCCTCCCACAGTCACATAACCATGAGAAACAGTCATTGGTTGATACATGGTTAGCAAGTTATGTATATATTTTTGGATGTATGTGCACAATCAGACATAAGGCATGATACTTCAGTCATTCAGAGAAATGTCATAGGCTGCATGACAAGCATGTGAATTTTTAACTAAACAGTCACTGCACAACAAGATTTGCGGAGAAATCTGTCTGATATTAATTCAAATAATACCTATAAAGCAGTATTTGATATGCAGATTGTATACCCCTAGAAACGGATCACGTGTTGAATGAACACTCACATATGAAAAGAACTAATAAATAACATTGTTAACAGCTTCCAAAGAGTGGCTTCATAAGTTTTAAATAACCATTTGTCATGATTTCACCAACACAATTAATCTAAAGAAACCAATGGGACCAATTATCACATTCATTCCAGATGTTAAACTATTTGGCAAGAGGTAAATTTAACAATTTTCTAAGATGAGTATTAATTTATAATCGCTTTAGGTAATAAGTTCTTACATAGTAAAAACAATATCATAGCAAAGAAACTACATACAATAATAGGAATATATTAATTTTGTTGGTAACTTATCAACTATTGTGTTCAAATATTGGACAACGATACAGCCAGGTGGGGTTGTAAACAAACAACATCCATTCGACATGGGCATACCCAGGATTATTCAGGGAAAATCTCAGTTTTCCTTGAAAATGACTGGGTGAGGACATTTCAAAATACCAGCATTTGTATACAGCTCACCCATCTGGATACATGAACACTAAAGATTTTCTTAAATTCATATCTGCTAAGAAAAACATTTTCATGTTGCCAATAACTGATACAAATGTTGTTAAATTTTAACAGAAACTAATATGACTATGAAGTCTTTTGTGATGGAGTCGTTGCATAAAATGTTCTTGGTTTACTTGCCATGTCAAATTTGGGTAAAATCCCAAGCTTTCGATCACTACCTGTATCATTCTCGTCACGAGAAAAAGTAACTGTTGTGGACCGGTGCCGTTTCCGCTTGTATAAGCAGCGGATAGCTTCTCATTGGCATGGGGACGTTATGGTGAAAATGGGGTATACAGAGGTGGCGGCCTCTATGTCCATAGATTTTGTTTGCGCGCTTATAATTTTATCCAAATTTCACGTGGCAAGTAAACCGAGAACTTTCTATTTAAGGGGATCTGATTTTAATATTTGCAAACTGAGTAAGCTTTTATGTAGAAGATACGCTAGTATACTGTAATTGACAACATTAATATATAATTGAATACATCTAAACAAATGAATATATAAGATAAAGGAAGAAAAGTTTAAAATAATTATCACAAAGTCAAACTATGCAATTGTCCTTGAGCTTCACACATGCCTCATTGCATATTTAGTTCCCAAATCAGTAACATCCATTTCCTATGACATGTTTATCCCCTATCTTTCTGAATGCCTCCAAACTATTGTCTTAAATCATATCTGTAGCATTTCTGTGTTTTCAAGGCATGAAGACAGCTTTCCTGTAGGAGTCAGTACATACATAGAGCTTTTCCAGAATTCAAATGAATGACATAGTAAAACTAATTAATATCAAATATATTGTCATGACTGTTTATCCTCCTGTCTTGAAGCTTAGTAAGTATTCTTGGTTACAGTGGTGAGAGTGTCTTTCTTTGGGTTGGTTACATAGCCACAGAAACACGCAGTCCCCTTTGTGGAGTAGTAACAAAATGTTAAATTAGGGGTGCAAACATCGCTGGTACAATTCCCAGGCAGTCCTAAGGTTTTTGTGCACTACTTATCATGTCTTGCACCTATGGTACCATTTGTTAACATGAGAAGTGCTCAGTGGCACCGTGGATCAGAATTCCCATTAATGTGTCTGTCCCGCTATTATTCGATGGTTAAGTTTGCTCACAGTTCAAAGGAACACAATGGGATACAGTCTGTGGTTGAACAAACCTTTGTAAAATGTGGCAGTGTTCATACCAACCATAATAGCCAATCTGTGGCAAGCATGACACTTTCGTATGTCACATTAGTTCCAAAACAGTCAATCACGGATATCCAAAAGAGTTGATCAGTGGGATAGATTAGTAGAAAAAGGGTTGAATTTTTTGAATCTTTATGTAAAATTAGAGTTTTCAAAAAGGACCTGAGAGATGGAGTGATGATTGCAGAGTCTGAATCTAATACTTGGAAGTGCCTTTTAGACTACTCTTAACAAGTCATTGCCACTACCGGTGATCCTGTGCCAGGTTGGTGACTGCTGTTGCGAGTTAAATGGTTATATTGTAACACCTTGTTTGTGGAGGTGCTTTCAATCAACCCTGTCATATTTTTGAATTTATGGCCAAGCCCTATTTTGTTGTAAGGGTAAAAGAGTGGTTAGCAGATAGTATGGTTGACATGATGGTGTCCACATAGTCTGACGGGCCACATCCAATATGACCGTTTGGGTGGTGGAGTTGATGGGGGTGCTGTTGGTGGGGTTTGTAGGTAATTATGCTGTCAGATCATCTGCATTACTATTCACGACTCCTACAGTTGCATCCTTGCTTATGACCTTTTTTTTGTTTGCTATCTGCAATCCCAGAATACATCGTTGATTAATTTTACATATTCATGTCGCTGTCGGGGTTAGAAAAGTGTCAGTAAAATCAGAGAGTTTCAAGTGTTCCTGCATCCTCTCTGTATTTCTTTAGGTTTAGGTAATTTAAAGGAAGATATTAATGTCTGTGTCAATCAGTATTCTTCAAGATTATGTTTGAGGCAATTGCCTTAAACAGAGACAGCAGCTTGAGTTCACTCAGCATCTTGGGTATTTTTCTAACTTGAAATGGTAGCACTGAATTAGAGAGCTTGAAATGTACTGCTTCCTTAGAAGCTATAACTTTTATCTGCTTGTTAGTGCTGTACTGCACATAGTGCTTTGCTTCCTATCGATAACTTAACTCTATAGCATTCTTGGTGCTGAGGGCATGGCACATTGTCATTTACTCAGTGGGTGTGGCCTAGGATGCTTTACTTATAGATACTATAGCAACTCAGTTTAACAAAATTCACCTAATCCACTTTATCATGAATTCAGCATAATGATTGTTTAACTTTAAGATTCTGTTCATCTCTTTATGAAGTTTGCCATTTCCTAGATATTCTCTTGTAGTTTGAACTGACAAAATTCTCCCCATTTGTGTATTTATTTACAATTTCATGACATGAATTTCAAGAGTTGAAACAATTGACTGGATGCATCAAATTGATTTTACTACTTTTTAATTGGTGGATAACGTTTCCTGTCATTGAGCCACAGAACATGAAAGAAACAAGCATTTCCTATGCCATCCATGGTGGCCTTAAGCTTATGTGTCTTTGGAAGAATACTTTTCCCATGTGTTGTTTGTTTTAGCAATTTGTTTGAATATTTTCCGCTGCTGTCTCAGTACGTTGGTCATCTTTTTGAGTGTCAGTAACAGCTTTGACTCAGTGCACAAATTTCCACAGACCAGAATGATTCTGAGGCAGATGGTAATAGGTAGTACTGTGAAGATATCGTTGTTGAAGCAGGCGTTTGCTTTATGCCACATGACAATGTAAAGACACTGCAAGGCACCACCCATCTCTGTCTCCATCCTTTTTTGATGTTGTCATATTTGTTGTTTTGATCCAATATTTCTCTCAATTTTCACATTCACAAGCCCAGACAATGATAATATCAGTGATGTAATCATAAAAGCAAGAAAACCTGACAGGAGGCACATTTCTCATTAATATCTGAAAAGTACTCCGTAAATAGCCTGGCTGCAGATGACACTTCTCATCATGATGCCACGGGTCTGGTTAAGGTATCCCTCCCCATACAAAACATGCAGCAATGTAAAATTGTGTCTTAAAAAATATGCAACACCATCAAATTACCAGCGGAAAGGACAAGTTGATTTTTTGATGTGAATAGAGATGAATAATAAGAGCACACCAAAGACTAACATCAAGTGTTCTGCTCAAAAATGCAAGCATTTAATTCAGCTCATGTAATTGGTGTTATTCTCTGTATGGTGCACAGCATTACCAATATTCTGAGTGTGGGGCTGACCTGATGGTTTGCCAGTTTGTGTGTTGGTGATCCAATGGTGCTCACACTGGGCCATAGTGGGCAATTCATTCGCATGAACTTTTCAGAGGCCATAATAAATGGGTGGCCATGGTGCTTTGCAGAGGAGATTTCTAAAGTCACACTCTACCTGTGATGATTGCCAGAGAGCTCTGACATAATCCTAAGCATACTTTATGTTGGATGCACTTATATTTTTTGGTATGTCATGCACTCAAGCATAAATGAAAACTTTACATCGTAGAAGGTTTGTTCCATTATGATGGCTTTATGGGCCTTGCTAGATGGCAGGACTATGGTGAGAGGATCACAAAGAGCTGAAAAGCGCCATTACACTCATTTCTTCTTATGTTCATTTTACTGGCTTTCATTCTGAAGAAATGTTGTTTATTTCTCAATCTATTTTTTTCTCTTGTTTCATTAGGTACCTTGTGAAGTCTTATTCATGAGTACTAAAGATACTTTTTCTAAATACATTCATTTGCTACTTGTCTGCATTGACTTCACTATCCCGTACTTATTGTTCAACAATCATCACTTTTAGAAGATTTTAGAAGGTGATTATTGACTAAGATTAGTTCCTGTTAATAACATGGTTGTCCTCAGATACTTAACTCCATAAAGAAACTTTAATGTCTGTGGTTAAATAGGTGTCTCATATTCCACTGTGACATTAATAATTATATTTTTGACCTGGTGGTGCTGTAACTGTAACATTGCTGTATTGATGTTGGAGGTAAAAGTCAAATTGTACAGTTGATGTAGATCACTTGTGGGGCAGTTTGGGGGTGAAAGGAAAGACTTAAATATTAATGAAATCACTAATAAAAGTGATTTATGGCCCCCCCTTTCCCCCAGTCCTGTAACGATGAAAATCTTCAAATAGCAGAATGAATGGAAGTACACATTTTTATCTCAGTATCACCAATAAAATAAACATTTCCTTTTGACAGTTCAGAGTATACATCTGTGTAAGTCATACCTAGGTACAAAGTTAGTGTTAACAGAGGGCTGATTATACAATAAAATGCCTTTTACATCCACAGTCTACTATCATGGGTAAACAAGGTGAAAATGTAACACAGGATACACAGAAGTGGTATGCTCAAAAAATCCTGCTGGTAACAAAAGAATAAATGATAGATCACCATTGGTCAACATTTTGGATTCTCCCAATTCAATTCGTATATTGAAAACTTGGATGAATTCATAATCCTTTCAACCTCTGCCCATCCATAACAACATAAGGTGGTAGTATTTTACTATTTCCTGCCACTGCAGGCATGACGTAATCTTGATATTGATAAATTCATTATCGTTTCTGGATACTTGCAACCTCTTGTAGGTAATCCCTTTCACCTAACAGTGTCATCAGTGAGGTTTGTTTCATATAAATTGGCTGTATTTGAGTGTGGTACTCCAGCAAGTCCTTTTCCCAACTCATCACAATAAGTATTGACTACGTCAGGTAACATTGCTACTCTTGTGATTTCTTAAACTTTCCTGGAAATTTTGTGACATCTTGTTGATTCAGGTGTACTGCCTGTGGTCTGCATTTATCTAACACAATATTTTGATGTTGTACCTCGGTGTCTTCATCAGTTAGTGCTACTCTTGCTTGCTTTATGTTTTGCCACCTTCTTGGGACTACCTAATTCTTGGTGCATTATATAAAAACTGTAAAAAAAGCCTTGATCTTGGGCATTGTCTTCAAATTTTCTAATGGTTTTACCTCTGCAATCCAAAAATTGCTTTACTAAAAGTTGTAACCAGTTTCATAGGGTGACTCCAATCACCAGAGATTTGAATTCAATTTACAAGAAAATTTTCTCTCTGAGATGATACATCAGTTTCTCCACCTTTGGTTTGATTTAACGACCATTCTTACAGAGTCTCTAGTGAATAGTAGGATGTATTCCATGTTTTGAAAACTGAAGTTTTGGTTAGTGAAACAGAATTGTAAATTTGTTTTACTGGTACTTAAATTAAAACAACACAATCTAGAGTGAGACTTACAGATAAAGTTCAATGTAAGCAAATACAGTACTTGTTCGTTGTTACAGAGAAGAAAAACATCAACTGACAGTGCATTCATAATTTCCCTTGCTAGATTAGTTCACTACCGATTTGGACAAACAAATCCTTTAATGATATGCCCATTTGTCTTTTGACATGGAAGCATAGAATTGTTTTTCAAGATCAATTTCTGTTCACCGTCTTATATCCATTCACCCAATTTCGGCAGTTTGGTCTGTGCCAAGATTTTTCTATCTAAGAAACTTGACACTAGCTTCTGCACAGCAGCAGCCTTCCCCTTCTGACATTTATCTTGATATCTAATCTATATGTCCTCTAATTGTCCATTGTAGGTTACATATAAAATAGAAAGCTATTTCAGCTGTTGGTTTATAGAATTTTAAACAATACAGCCTCTTTAAATTTCCTCACCATCTGAGATATGTAGTATATTACTACATATTCATCACTACATATCACATTGCACAATACATCTAGTTACAATAACAGACCTGTAAATTTGTACATTTAGTAAGCCTTCAGACCTGTATGCTAACACTTCTTCATCATGCTGTTCATATTATGTAATGTAATGTGTAATGTAATATGAGTAAGCCTGACTGCTTATGAAAACGGTTCCAAGCTGGTGAGGTGTTTCTCTCTTTAACAACTCTTTAATTTTTGTTAGTACATCATGTCACATGAATCCTGTCAAGCAGTGCTAAAATTTGATACAGATCACACATGGGAAACAGGCCGCTTTATGCAGAAATATTATAAAACAGTGCTTTTGTCTTAAAGACTAGTGTTGCAAATAAGTTATCCCAGTTTGCAAACAACAGCTCAGTTCATAGAAAAAGTTCTAGAAGATAAAAGAAATGTACAATAAAATTTGAGGGTACACACTTTCCATAAAAAATTTATGTCATGTAGAAATAATTTTCCATAGATTACAAGAAATGGTAAAACGTTTGGTGAATAATCAAGTACAGTGTATGAAGTATTTGTTTTGTTCAGTTATGGCCAACTCCTTCCAATCTGTAGAGGCACTCCTCTACATAAATAACTGATGTATGTACATACTCATAATAGCATTATGTAATGTGAGTTATTTGTAGCATTTTACCTCTGCAGATTTTATATAGACTAATATAATTACTGTAAGTAAATATTATAAGTACTTTTCGATGTACAGTAAATAGCTACAACAGCCAAGATATTAACTTGCATGTCATTTATTTGTTTATGGTAGCTATTGTATTAATCTATAAATGAAAATGTGTTGAACATTTTGAAGTATTCCGTATCTCGGCAATTCACTTCACTGAGACTGAGATGAATTCACAGAAAACCTAAGCATATTACTACCTGTGTGATATACACATTTATTGCCATTCTACATTTTCCTGAAATATTCTCCAGAATGTACAACTGGTTTTGGGTATATAAAATACATAGAAAGGCATAGCAAAAAGGAGACTTAGCTAAAATGAGAATTTGGATGGTATTTTTGTTCTTGACTTAATACTAGTGCATACAGCTTTGATTAAATGACATACTTGAATTAACTGGGTTGAAAATTGATGAAATTTATAATTCACTCATTTTTGATGGAGTGTACAGTCAGTCATTATAATTAATAACTGATGGCACAGTATGAATCCCATTTACATAAATGAAACAATAATTTCACTGTTACCAGTCACCGTTTAACGGTGACTGGTAACAGTGAAATTATTGTTTCATTTAATGTCAGTAACAGTCACGGTAAAGCCTAACCTAAAAATGTTCGCATTTAAACCCATTTACATAGCTGTCCCTTTTTGGGAATATTTGCAAATGAACGTTGCAAATACTACCCAACTTAGCATCCACATAAATGAAGCCCTAGCACCTCTCTGAAAGAATGCATAAGTAATTCCATAATTGACTGCTGTTTAATAACTGCCTTCTTTCAGAAACCCTATATATTCTGCACATCTAAAATGAACTAATGGGAAAAAATTGTAATAAAATCCATGTGATGTAGTGATTGATGATGTATTTATTGCCTTTTACTTTAAGTATACATTACATTTTACTTCCTTGTTACTCAGTATCAACAGACATGAGTGATATATGGTAACAGGACTGAATGGCTGTGATGATCATGTCATGTGTCTGTTATAGAAACTTGTGTTTATATTAAAGAGTAAATGAACCGTTTCATATTCTATGTATTGTATAGCTGAAAAGTTCATCACTATGAACCTTTGTGGTTTATTAGCATAAATGTCAAGTTTAACTGACCAGAATTACATGGTTGAACAAAATACAATAATCAGTCTAAATTATTTGAGATAATTTATCATGTCTTGTACCTTTAAAACATTAAAAATAGTGCTTTTGAGGTGCTGTTTACATCAATTTGCAAGTAGCCTTTGTGGAAGAAAACAGATAGTTAATATCATAAACTCTAATAACATCGTTCACTAAAAGTAAAACTAAACATTGATTGTTGCACAGAGTTCTATTATAAATTTTATACTTTCGACACTGACCACCTTTCTGAGCACATAACCATGCTAATTTTTTATGTCTCAGTAACACAAGAATTCTAACACCCATGGTAAAGGCTTACTTTAACTGTAAATGAGAGTGTTTGTTGTGTAAAAGTTTATTTTGAGGGACATATGATGTTAATAAACACCAAAAAGTCCTTCACTAGGATCTTTTGCACTAGTTAAAAGAGTGTTATATCTCACCTATTAATACATGTTGGTAGAAACAGTATAAATACATCATATTTAATAGACTGCATATCAACAATATATTACCCTGGCAATTGCATATAAGAATAGTGGCAAAGAAATTCATTCACTTACTGTGATAAGCAAGAGATATAACAGACATCCAAAAGCGTGTCATCTGTGTTCTACGCCTGTCTGATATAATGTATGGCCTGAGTATCAGAGCAAATAGCTTGAAAATCAAATCATTTTAATATAAAGAAGAAAGCAGTAAGAGTGATGAAAGCAAGTACACCAGTATTTATAATAGCTGAAAATAACGCCACAGTTTTTTTTTTCTTTGTATTGTCAGTAGTATTTATTACACGTTATAATCTTCCATGAATATCAGACAAATACACAGATCATAGCTTTTATGATGTTAGAGAAAGGAGTCAATTACTGCACTGTTTAAAATTGTATGTAAAATGAGAAAGATTAGTGTTAAAAATAGGCAGTCTCATTCCATGTAACTTTAAAAAAGTCAAAACTCTAATGTAGTTTGAATGTCATACGAATAAAAGTACCAGTAGTTAAATTAATGCCTACGCTCCCTTAAAGGAACTCCCAGATGCTAACTTTGTCTTTAATTCATGTGTTCTTTAACTATCCATAAGTTATGTTGAATGACTGCTTATTTAAGTACTGTAATAAAGTTCCTCAAGACTAGAATCTTGCATTTTAAGTAATTTTTTGGTTTTCATTGTTAGTGATGTACAGTAATTAAGATTTATATCCATCAATAAATGTGAAATGTAATAAACTCATGTATTAACATTTACATTATATCAGCTGTACCATTTATCTACTGATCTGATCTGTCTAATAAATAATAGCTGATTAAAAATTAAGTGAATTGTCTACTTCAGAATGACTCAGTAAATCCACATAAAATGTAACAGAAGCATACATTTCTCTGTTTGGGTGCAGTTGTAGTTCTTTATATGAAGGAGGTGGCATTAGTACATATCCAGTACCTATGTATCAGCTTCAGTTCTTTAAAATGTGCTACTTATTTTCCATTAAAGCAAAATGTGGGTGAAGGAATCATAACACAAACAGGCAAGGTCAGCGTGTCCTGATGTTGCTGTGTCCCTTTAGTCTCCTACCTCTGAGTGTTATGTATGCTCTAGGATTCTGGTTTAAAAGTGTCATCAAATCATCTCTATTTTGAGCTTTCAACGACATGTAGCATGTGTTACAGTGTGCCTTCCTATGAAACTTTGTAAAATAAAAACTGCTGATTGTTCTGTAATATTTCTTGTTTGTAGTGATGAAAAACATATTATTTTCAACAATATTAAACTGCTGGGTAATGTATTTATTAACCTACCTCAAGCATTTCATGCTATGCCAAAATATCTTAGATTAGATTAGATTAATACTCGTTCCATAGATCATGAATACGACACTTCGTAATGATGTGGAACGTGTCAGGTTAATAAAAGATGTCTGTACAAGATATTAGGTTACACAAAATATTGCATGACACTAATGTTTAAGTTAGGTTTTTTTTACCCCCTCCCTTAATTTATATCCAAAAATTCAGCCAATGAGTAGAAGGAGTTGCCATCTAGAAATTCTTTTAATTTATTTTAAATGTTGGTTGACTATCTGTCAGGCTTTTGATGCTGTTTGGTAGGTGACCAAAGACTTTTGTGGCAGCATAATGTACCCCTTTCTGTGCCAAAGTCAGATTTAACCCTGCATAGTGAAGATCATCCATTCTCCTGGTGTTATAGCTATGGACACTGCTATTACTTTTGAACTGGGTTGGATTATTAACAACAAATTTCATAAGTGAATATATATACTGTGAGGATCCCTAGATCCTTAAATAGATGTCTGCAGGGTGACCGTGGGTGGGCTCCAGCAATTATTCTAATTACACGTTAAACAACAAGCATAATAAAGATGAGTATATGTAACTTAAAATGTGGGTTAGAAGCAGCAGCAAGAATCATAACTACAATGTAAACACACAACAGCAAACGAGAGTGTAGCACTGGAATTTTTGATATAGTAGGTAGACCCTGGGATAATAAAACCACTGATTTAATTTAAGGCATAAAAACACGTTACTAACCAATAAAAGAGTAGTATATCTTTTAAAATAGGCTGGATAATATGGCAGACAAACATGATCACAAAATGTTCCACAGACTTGGCATACACCATATTTACACAGATCTAATAAGCCCTTGAATGTAATGTGGACCCCAATTTTAAAACCTGAAGTCGTAAAACAAGGGTTTGTTGGCACTTCGTTGGTAAGCTAAATTTATTTTACATGTATGAACCACAAAACAACAACATTTGTTAAGGGACACAGTCATTGTTAAAAACGAACACCTTTCTTCGTTACCTACATGATGTGGAAACAAATATACCATAAATTACAGGTCCTGCTCATCATTATTCACTAGTGTCTGTCTACATTACTGGTATCCTCAGAGGAGTCTACATCAGAAAAAGCTTCATTTCCTCTTTTGCCGTCATTGTTGTTTCAGTGCACATCATCTTCATTGCCATCCAGAGAATTTGAAATATGGCATTACTTGACTGGTTTTGTGGTCATTGGTGCTTCAGTGCTTTTCCACCCAATGAGCAATAATGTGGAGTGTGGAATGCTTAATTTTTCCTGTTGGAGTCAATTCATGGTTTGGTTCACAAAACGATTTTTTGTACTGCTCTTGAATGTAACTTTTATTTGTACTAATGCCCAGGGTTTGTTACACAGTAGTCATTCCTCCAGGAAGAATAAGGTCATTGGCTAGGCTGTGGATTCAATTTTTTACGTTGTCAGTGAGATAATCACGAAATGCACCAGCAAAAAACATTTATGGTAGTTAGGAAGGCTCACCAGGACAGAGTTCTCTTAATTTGTAGAGCCAGTCCAGCATTAAAATTTCAGTCACCCATTCCTTTTCTTGGTTTTGAACAATGATGTCATGAGAGTACAGATTTTCATTTTTAGGGGTCTTGGCGCTTGTTTTCCACATTCAGATTAAGAATGTAAGAAGTCTGCTCCCATTTTCTGTGAGTGCCAGTATTACAGTTATGCACTGTTTCTCATACGCTTACTGTTTGATGTTAACTTCTTTTGTTCCTTTCTCATCAGTCATGTCATTACGTGGAATACCAAACCAAATTTCTGTCTCATCAGCTTTTTCTGTTTGGCCCACTAAAAACTTCTCTTTCTGAATTGTTGTGTTATACTGCTGATATTCTTGATGTTTTTTTCTCACAATCCCGTTGAAGCTTTTGGCATATTGTTCTGTGGCGTCATAGAGAGAAGCTGGCCCGTTTCATAAAGCGATCAACTCATCCATGGCTAGCCCTGAACATTTGTCTCGGTGTATTAAGAAGTGCAGACATCTCTTTTGCTTTGTATCTTATGGAGTAAGTGCTCACAGATTGCTCATTCTTCATCCTTTTATACACAAATTCCAAAACTTTTATTTCAGTGTCAGAATGTCTTTCTTTCCGAGGGACAGTGTAATTCTTTCCGGTAGTGGTAATTTTAAATAATGTCGATTTCTATTTCTTCCATAAGCAATTGATATTCTCAGCTACATTAAGATCTCACCCTGTCCTATTGTTATCACATTTTTCAGCGTAAATAATTGCTTTGTGCTTGAAAGCAGCACCATATAATGTTCTTTGACTGCCATCCATTTCATGACTATTTAATGCAAATGCACTACACAGTAATAAGCCAACAGTAAAGTAACAAAGTTGAGAATTACAGCAATACATTGTGACATAAAGATTCAAATTCAATAATGTTGCTGGTGAAGGGTGGTTCCAGATTTTTACTCGAATGTATTGCGCCACTGCATGTTATGTACAACGAATCTTGAATACTGCATATGGTAGGCCTAATAGAAATTGCGCAGTAGATTCATTTAAATTCAATACTTACGATATTTATATATAATTACTTTGGCTGTGAACACAATGACATGGATACCATTGCATACACTAACAAAAATTAAATACTACTTCTAAGCAAACACTGGTCTAAACCGTGTTCATTAATTTGTTTGATACAGTAATAGCTCTGTGTGAAATAACTGCGATACCTGAGCAACGTATCTTTCTTTTTTCACACATCATTTAGTCATCACAGTGCAGTTCATGACTGTTTTGAATGATGCATTCACATAAAAGTCACATATGCATATACACAGAAGTACACAGTCTCACATCTTCATGACTTTGGTTCTTCTCAAATAAATTTTCGTGAAGTATGGAATGAATACAATGTCTCATTAAGTTTAAGCTTCTGATTATCTCAATAATATTGTTTTTACTCTCTTTGAAATATTTAAATACAGAGGCTCCCAAATGTCTTGAAAACTGACAGAGCATTACTTATGACAAATCTTCTATAATGTGCTGACTTGACAGCTTGGGATACAGTTGAACATAAAATGAACACATTTCACTACAAAAAGATTTTTGAGGTATGTAAATGTACATTTCCATTTCTGGTTTTTGTAATGCTAAACTAAAATTCCTATCTCACATGTTGCATCTTAACTTATGTTATGGCACATATTCCATGTGTGTGCACTTTGTTACAGAAATGAAGATGACAGCAAAGTCTGTCAAAACCGGTTGTCTAAAATGAAGAAATATTTTATGAGAGCTAGCTTGTTGAATGTTTTTAGGAACTAAATCAGATCGCTCCTTCAGTAGGGCCTACTCTTAAAACGAGAAAATTCAACCATTATTCTACAAGTCGTTTTCCATTCCCCTGTTTGGTGGCATAGTTCTTACATCTCATCATTAAAATGATCAGAATCATAATCCCAAGCATAAATTTATGTTGCGGTCTGTTAACTTCTTCTTGAAATTGTAATGCATTATTATCGGAGGTACATTCACTTCCTTTTGTGTGATGAATGTGTGACTCTTGATATGCATAAGCCTTTTAATGTTCCTGTAACTTGGCAGATTATGTATCAAGGTTCTTAGCAGTTCACTGTAGATGGAGATGATAACAGTATGTTGACTGTTGTGTCAGATACGATTTGTATTGTAGAATATGAGATACTAAGGAGGTAGAGGACGAAATCCAATGCTAGCACAAAGCCTATTCCTTTTGAGTTGCATCAAAACTGCCTCCAGATATTACATGCCCTGAAAATTAATGTGTCCATTAACAGTATCTGACGCTTCCTGTCTTAGAAACCATAGTGGTAGATTGTAAATCTGATGCATGACATTGTTCTCGCAATGTGGTGATCAGGAACTGTTTGTCATCCATTACCTCACCCCATCACATTATATAAACACTGATGAATATTTTTCGGTAACGAATATTGAAACCAGGTACTGCAGAATTGAGTGTCACTACATTACTGTGTGTCAGTTACCGCATCTGTATAGGTACGAATGTAATTAGTGAACTACAGAATAATTTACTCTTTATTTGCAGAAACATAACAACATATTATAACAATCTTGTTAATGTGGGTTATAGTGGGTAGCCCATCTGTTTGTTCATAATAATTTCCGTCGAACAGAAAGTAGGTTGATGTAAGCAAGATTTCAAATAACTTTGTTAGTGCTGGCCCAAGATTTTCTCCTATAAGGCTTATGGAGTCTAGTAGAGGCACCGTTGTGAAGAGAGATACCATGTTGAAGCTGACCATGAGGTATTCTTGGCCTAGCCGGAAGTTCTGTAGCTGCTGAATAAAATGCCCCGAATTTCGTCTGTGAAGCTGGCATTTGCCCACAAAGGGGCTGAGCATCGCTGTCAAGTATTCCGTTAATTCATATCTTGGTGCGCCAGTGTTGCTAACAATTGGAGGTAAGAGACATTTCTTGCTTGTAGATTCTAGGTAGACCATAAAGTCAATGTGGACGAAGTTTCTTAACCGTCTTCTTGTCTGGGAATGTGTACTGGAGAAGCTCGATGATCTTCCTCTTCATTTGGTTGGTGGGATAGTCTTCATTTCTCCTGTATGTGTCGTCCTCTAATAGCTTGTACAACTATTGTTTGTTAACATGACTTGGTAGCAGGACCGCACCATATCCTCTGTCTGCTGGAAGGATGACTGTCTGAGAATCTTCTTATAGCCGCTTAAGCTATACTCTCTCTTGCTTGAAGATTTTCGACTTCGGTGGAGCTGCCCTGATAAGTGTACAGCATCTTTCACGTCTTATTTCCTCTGCACCATCCCTCAGAAGTCAAAAGCAACCTATTCCACAGCGCTAATAGATTCTACTGTTGGTGTATTCGTCGGTGACGGTGACCGAGCGGTTCTAGGCGCTTCAGTCTGCAACCGCGCGGCTACTACGGTCGCAGGTTGGAATCCTGCTTCGGGCATGGATGTGTGTGATGTCCTTAGGTTAGTTAGGTTTCAGTAGTTCTAAGTTCTAGGGGACTGATGACCTCAGCTGTTAAGTCCCACAGTGCTCAGAGCCATTTGAACCATTTTATTCGTCGGTGTTTGTGCGAAATTTAGCCCCTTTCCTGGTACAGACAAGGTAACATCGTCACTTAATTTCTGTGTACAGTTAATGACAGTTCTTCGAGTTTCTTGCTACGGCTTAGCTGCAAGGCGTTCGTATTATGCAGTCTGTCTGCGGGTGGCTGATTGCCATGCCTTGCTGGCTTGAGACCAACTAACTTCATCTAGCCTCTCCCACGAGTCAGGGGAGAGCGTCAGCGCCAACTGCAGGTGGAGTAAGAGGAGTTCTCTCGAGGTGTACCACGTCACGGCTACAAACAGACCCATTAGAGGACGACGCATACAGCAGAACTGAAGAAAAACTTTTTAACTGAGTGAAAAGGAAGATCATCAGCTATCTCCAACATACATTCTCAGACAACAAGATGATGAAGAAACTTCGTTCGTGAACAGCAGCGTCACTTAGACTTAACAGGCTACCTAAAGTCCACAAGCAAGAAATGTCTCTTTGTGCAATTGCTAGTAACATTGGCGCACCAACATAAGAATTAGCGAAACAGCTGACAGTGATGCTCAGCCCCTTTGTCGGCAAATGCCAGCACCACATACGAAATTCGGCGCATTTCATTGAGCAGTTCCAGAATTTTCGGCTGGGTGAAGAACACTTCATGGTGAGCTTCTACATGGTATCTATATTCACAAGTGTGCCTCTAAGAGACTGCTTAAGCCTCATGGGAGAAAAGTTTGTGCCACCACTAAGAAAGCTGTTTGAGTTCTTGTTTACGTCAACCTATGTTCTGATCAACGGATATTACTACCAAAAGAACTAATGAAGTCGTGATGAGCTGCCCACTGTCACTACTGATGGCCAGTGTGTTCATGGGGACATGTGGAGAAGAAGGCGTGCTGTAGGTAGTTTACAAACCCTTCTTCTTTTTTCGAAATGTAGACGCCACATTCGTAATCTGGCCACGTGGAAGACGTCACCTACAAGACTTTCTGCAACACCTGAATTCGTTACAGCAGAACATCAGATTCATGTTGGAGACGAAAGCCATCAACTTCCATTTCTGGATGTGCTCATCAAACTGAGACCAGACGGCACGCTAGGACATAGTGTCTTCCGAAAAACGAAACTTGCAGATTTGTGCTTGCATATCTCCAGCTCTCATGCCCCTTCACAACGAAAACGTGTTGTAAGCAGAATGGTGCACAAAGCACGCTAAATCTCGGACCGTGACAGTCTAGCAGATAGACTGCAGCACTTACAAGCCGTGCTCTGTACAAATGGTTACAGAAACCACGATGTGCAATCTGCCTGAAAACCGAAGAAGCCAAGACTACGGGTGCTACAGAGATTTTTCCTTACGTCGGGAACACATGAGCAAAGGTCGGAAGAATACTCCGAGAGCACAGCATGAAGTTAGTGTCTCGTTCACCATCCAAGGCGAAAACTCTATTAGGATCGTTCAAGGACGACCTAGGATCCCTGAAACCTGAAGCCTACCGCATCCCTTACCAGTATGCAAAAACGTATGTGTGCCTGGTATCTGACCAGTACAGGAGAGATGCAGTAAGCATAAACGTCACGCAGACATTCAGCCGACGAAGTCCGTTGTGGCAGAGCATTGTATCTCCCACAGAGATACCATGAAATAAGGCAAGACCAAGTTGTTACCACAATCTAACACCTTTTTCTAATGTATTCTCAAAGAAGCTGTGGAGATGCGGCTGCATGATGGAAAAATAAATGAGTACAGCAGTTTGCTATTGAGCAAGGACCTGGACCCAGCCTTGCACATGACTAGAGCTCAGCGACAGTCTACGTTGATGTCCAGAAGATGGCAATAAGTCAATTTGCCAAACTATCCCCCGTTTTAGACTACGCCACATGGCAGAATATCGACACTGGAAAAATCTAAAATCACAGCAACAGGATCAATGCAGGAAAGACGGTATCTGATGTTCTGTACCTAAAATTTTATGGTGTCAACTAACTCCATATAATTTGATCCATATTATGGAAGATTCTGGGTGTTTCTGTGTTGTATCACCTTGTCTGTAATACCCTTACACATACCCTGCACTTAGAAAAAAGATCAATTCTTATTAAAAGACTCTCCTGTTAGCCCCTGCTTTCTAAACATTTAGGATTCTTTGAGGATTTGGGGGACGGGGAGAAATTTCTTCTTTCTATGTTGTTGATACTAATGTTTCCCCCGACATAATATGTTAGTTTACATCACTATTCTTTGGAGTTACCCATGTCATTATTAATATCAAGTACTTATGGTATAAAAGTTTCTACGATGTAAGAGAGATTTTGGAGATACATTACAATTATACATATCTAGTATACTAGAATATACGCTCCAAGACAAAACAAAACAGCACACCACAAACAAATGGCCCATATGCGACGGATATCTGTAGATGTGATATACAGTCTGTGACAGAATTAGTGAGGGTAGCGACTGATGATGGTCGAAGTAGAGAGGATATAAAATGTAGACTGGCAATGGCAAGGAAAGCGTTTCTGAAGAAGAGAAATTTGTTAACATCGTGTATAGATTTAAGTGTCAGGAAGTCGTTTCTGAAAGTATTTGTGTGGAGTGTAGCCATGTATGGAAGTGAAACATGGACGATAAATAGTTTGGACAAGAAGAGAGTAGAAGCTTTCGAAATGTGGCGCTACAGAAGAATGTTGAAGATTAGGTGGGTAGATCACGTAACTAATGAGGAGGTATTGAATAGGATTGGGGAGAAGAAAAGTTTGTGGCACATTGTGACTAGAAGAAGGGATCGGTTGGTAGGACATGTCCTGAGGCATCAAGGGATCACAAATTTAGCATTGGAGGGCAGCGTGGAGGGTAAAAATCGTAGAGGGAGACCAAGAGATGAATACACTAAGCAGATTCAGAAGGATGTAGGTTGCAGTAGGCACTGGGAGATGAAGGAGCTTGCACAGGATAGATTAGCATGAAGAGCTGCATCAAACCAGTCTCAGGACTGAAGACCACAACAACAACAGCGACGAACCCATGCACGAGAGCAAGCTTGGAGTGTCTGTGCTCTGTAAATAACAAGGTTTACCTCCCGTTCATTCACGTCATCAACGGCGCCTAGATGCAACTTTCACCTGCATTCGGCAGTTTGCGACTGCGCTCCCACCCGATCACGTCAGTATGTGTATCTAGATGAACACGTATTTGGATAGGAATTTCTCAGAGATCAAGTATGAAAGGGATGTAGCCGCCGCATACCTGAGGGGACCTGTGTGTGGTTTGACAGCTGATGGCCACGTGACTTATCAGGGGTTGCCGCTAACCTCCTATGCGCTCCAGTGGACAGGGGACAGTGTCTGTATACGTCGTTTGCATGTCTGTTGCATTATTTTGTGAGCAGGTCTGTAGGTTGTGCTATGCATTATTTGGACAGGTTACGAGTACTGTGCATGTCTACACATCAGTGTACTACATTATTTACGAGTAGTCTGCAAGTGTGTACTGAAACTATTTCGTTACTTTAGGAGTTGTTTGCGTGTCTGGAGAGCGTTATTTAGAAGTAGTTTGCAGGTCTGTGGGCAGTGTGAGATGGCTCCAAGCATGTGTGAGCATGTGTTTTGTATCAGTGTGATAAATGTACTGCATCCCTAAATAAAATGTTCGAAAATAAGTAGGGTGTATTCCTTCCTTACTCTCCCCAGCAGCCCAGCACGGTGTGAGTCATGTTCGCGCCATTTTCTCCCTACAGAGCACCATCTGGGATTAGGTCACGGTAGGGATGACAGTACCCTCTGGCGGCAGTAATGTGTACTAGGTCAGTTGGAGCCTACATCTCGTGGTGGAGACATTGCTTGCAAAATAATAAAGAGTTATGTTTTGCATTGACAGAGTCGTTTTCCCTCCATTTCGCCCCACCATCTTGGATGATGTCATGCGCTGTGCATGTTCGTACACGTTAGGGCGACAACATGGGCTGGTAAGGGGATGTGGCGGTTGGTTGAGGATCATGGTGGAGACTTTAATTATTTTCTTCCAAGTCCATGTGGGCGTGGCATTCGCGAAAATTCATTCCAAGTCCATGGTAGCGCTCTCTGGTGGTTTCAATATGTACTAGGCCTTGTGGTCTACATCTACATCTACATGACTACTCTGCAATTCACATTTAAGTGCTTGGCAGAGGGTTCATCGAACCACAATGATACTATCTCTCTACCATTCCACTCCCGAACAGCGCGTGGGAAAAGCGAACACCTAAACCTTTCTTTTCGAGCTCTGATTTCTCTTATTTTGTTTTGATGATCATTCCTACCTATGTAGGTTGGGCTCAACAAAATATTTTCGCATTCGGAAGAGAAAGTTGGTAACTGAAATTTCGTAAATAGATCTTGCCGTGACGAAAAACGACTTTGCTTTAATGACTTCCATCCCAACTCGCGTATCATATCTGCCACACTATCTCCCCTATTACGTGATAATACAAAACGAGCTGCCCTTTTTTGCACCCTTTCGATGTCCTCCATCAATCCCACGTGGTAAGGATCCCACACCGCGCAGCAATACTCTAACAGAGGACGAACGAGTGTAGTGTAAGCTGTCTCTTTAGTGGACTTGTTGCATCTTCTAAGTGTCCTGCCAATGAAACACAACCTTTGGCTCGCTTTCCTCACAATATTATCTATGTGGTCTTTCCAACTGAAGTTGTTCGTAATTTTTACACCCAGGTACTTAGTTGAATTGACAGCCTTGAGAATTGTACTATTTATCGAGTAATCGAATTCCAACGGATTTCTTTTGGAACTCATGTGGATCACCTCACACTTTTCGTTATTTAGCGTCAACTGCCACCTGTCACGCCATAGAGTAATCTTTTCTAAATCACTTTGCAACTGACACTGGTCTTCGGATGACCTTACTAGACGGTAAATTACAGCATCATCTGTGAACAACCTAAGAGAACTGCTCAGATTGTCACCCAGGTCATTTATATAGATCAGGAACAGCAGAGGCCCCAGGACGCTTCCCTGGGGAACACCTGATATCACTTCAGTTTTACTCGATGACTTGCTGTCTATTACTATGAACTGCGACCTTCCTGACAGGAAATCACGAATTCAGTCGCACAACTGAGACAATACCCCATAGGCCCGCAGCTTGATTAGAAGTCACTTGTGAGGAACGGTGTCAAAAGCTTTCCGGAAATACAGAAATACGGAATCTACCTGAGATCCCCTGTCGATAGCGGCCATTACTTCGTGCGAATAAAGAGCTAGCTGCGTTGCACAAGAACGATGTTTTCTGAAACCATGCTGATTATGTATCAATAGATCGTTCCCTTCGAGGTGATTCATAATTTTTGAATACCTTACATGCTCCAAAACCCTACTGAAACTGACGTCAATGATATAGGTCAACACACATTTTGCCGCCATCTTGTATTACGGTACTTGCGTCATCAGCTGCCGTCACGGTAGCGCCCTCTGGTGGTGGCACTGTGTACTAAGTCAGTTGGGCTCTGGACCTTATGACGAACACCCTGTTTGGTGCTATCTTGGATTACATTACAGATGAGAGTGCCTTCTGGTGGTGGCGATGTGTACTAAGTCAGTTGGAGTGAAGACCTCGTGGTGAACACACTGGTTGGCCATACTGCATGGAATTGTTTAAATAAAGACTTATGTCCAAGTCAATTTCCCACGAATCCTTAGGAGGTGGTGGCGGTCGGACGTGTGACGTTAGTACAAGTGTCTTTTCTTTTGTGCCATTTCCTTAGCTTAGTAGAGATATGCGAAATTACATTTGATTACTGCCAAAATTCAAACTTGGTGCCTGTTTGTAGGAAGAGGTGATGGTCGGGTGACTTAGGTTATTGGATGTAGGCCAAGTGAGCCCTCTTGCAGCGATTTTCCCTGCTTAGTAGAGATAACCGGGGTGTGATGTATTTTCCTGTTGGAATTCAAACTAGGCACTAGTTCGTAGGAGGAGGTGGTGGTCGGGTGACTTAGGTTAGTACAAGTGACCTATCTTCCCGCCATTTTCTTATATTAACAGTGAAACCCCAAGTGAGCTTTGTTTACTGGCAAAATTCGTACTTGGTGCCAGTTCATAGGAGGAAGTGGCGATCGGGTGACAGGTTAGTGGGAGGGGGGGGCGTGGCATTTTCCCGCCAAATTCAAACTTCCCACCTTCGGATGGAGAGCAATGTTCTGGACAGAGAAAATATGTTTCTCCTGCTTTAATATAACATGTCTGTATGATGCTTATATCGTCTTTATCGGAGGAAGAATTACGAATCTCAACGTAGTTTAGAGGCAGATAATTAAAAACGTCTGCAGACACAAGATAGCTGATGGGCTTTTCTCCGTCTTGAGTATCTGGAAGATTACTTGTACACCAATAATTTTGTGGGTGTTCTTATTATCGCAGTATACAAACTGCAGTAGGATATTAAACACAATACAACAACGGTTCTGTAGGTTATCTTTTAATTGACGCAACACGGAAAAAAATGGCACAGAGTAAAGCGGAGCACATTGTAAATACTGTTTGTTGGTGTCTAATTTACACATAAACACTCGTGGACAAGGCTGAATACACTATGCATTCTGTAGTTGTATATTGTAGCCTCCAACCTGGTAATGTCATGCTGCTTAGCCAAGGAAGACCTGAAAGTTTCTCGTAGACGTATGTCTGGATACTTTATAAAATCTATAATGTGTCTACCAGTATCTTTGTTCACTCCTGGACCTGTGATATGACATATAAACCGGTTATATATCTTTACTCTACAGCTGGAGCTTAACCACATTACACAGAGTATTCCAACTCTTATCGTTGCCGAACATTGCTGTTTCCATAGCGATGTCCTTCTATGCAGATGTCATGGGTTGATATTAAGTAGGTCCACATCTCCACTTAGTTAAAAATTACGGCAAAGTCTTGCATTATGTCCAAAGCCAAAAGTTAATAGGTGTCTACACGTAGCTGTTGGAATATTCCAAGCATCTCTTCCATTAGAACATTCATTTTACCTTCAGCTAATTTCACATTATATGGTATAACTACAGGATTTTTATATTTCCTCGAAATAGTTTCTAATGCTTCTATGCCGATTTTTTCCCATATCCCCCTTACTGTCACACTGTCGTTCCTGTGTAGGAGAAAAGGCAGCTCCACCTTGACACCATGTCTTGCAGTGGCGAAATTGGAGAATTTACTACATAGATAATAGTAAAATGAACCACACATCTCATTCATTAACATTACAAACTGTCCTCTTTCCAATTGTTCCTGACAATCCACTTGATCACAGATTTCAACCACCATAATGTTATCGGAAAACGGTTCTGTAATAGGTGTAAGGGCATTTACATTCATCTTGCTGCCACGCGGGATATTTCGCTGTCTAGGGCGCCTTGTCATGGTACGGGCGGCTCCCCCCGTCGGAGGTTCGACTCCTCCTTCGGGCATGGATGTGTGTGTTGTCTTTAACGTAAGTTAGATTAAGTAGTGTGTTAGCTTAGGGACCATGACCTCGGCAGTTTGCTGCCATAACATCTTACCACCAAAAAAACATCGTCTTGCTAAGTACACTCCTGGAAATTGAAATAAGAACACCGTGAATTCATTGTCCCAGGAAGGGGAAACTTTATTGACACATTCCTGGTGTCAGATACATCACATGATCACACTGACAGAACCACAGGCACATAGACACAGGCAACAGGGCATGCACAATGTCGGCACTAGTACAGTGTATATCCACCTTTCGC
The DNA here is from genome assembly GCF_023864345.2 of Schistocerca serialis cubense. Classification (NCBI taxonomy): domain Eukaryota; kingdom Metazoa; phylum Arthropoda; class Insecta; order Orthoptera; family Acrididae; genus Schistocerca; species Schistocerca serialis. Next base: position 533,659,640 of record NC_064640.1, read on the forward strand.
ACCAATGCAGGCTGCTATTCTCCCATGGAGACGATCGTAGAGATGCTGGATGTAGTCCTGTGGAACGGCTTGCCATGCCATTTCCACCTGGCACCTCAGTTGGACCAGCGTTCGTGCTGGACGTGCAGACCGCGTGAGACGACGCTTCATCCAGTCCCAAACATGCTCAATGGGGGACAGATCCGGAGATCTTGCTGGCCAGGGTAGTTGACTTACACCTTCTAGAGCACGTTGGGTGGCACGGGATACATGCGGACGTGCATTGTCCTGTTGGAACAGCAAGTTCCCTTGCCGGTCTAGGAATGGTAGAACGATGGGTTCGATGACGGTTTGGATGTACCGTGCACTATTCAGTGTCCCCTCGACGATCACCAGTGGTGTACGGCCAGTGTAGGAGATCGCTCCCCACACCATGATGCCGGGTGTTGGCCCTGTGTGCCTCGGTCGTATGCAGTCCTGATTGTGGCGCTCACCTGCACGGCGCCAAACACGCATACGACCATCATTGGCACCAAGGCAGAAGCGACTCTCATCGCTGAAGACGACACGTCTCCATTCGTCCCTCCATTCACGCCTGTCGCGACACCACTGGAGGCGGACTGCACAATGATGGAGCGTGAGCGGAAGACGGCCTAACGGTGTGCGGGACCGTAGCCCAGCTTCATGGAGACGGTTGCGAATGGTCCTCGCCGATACCCCAGGAGCAACAGTGTCCCTAATTTGCTGGGAAGTGGCGGTGCGGTCCCCTACGGCACTGCGTAGGATCCTACGGTCTTGGCGTGCATCTGTGCGTCGCTGCGGTCCGGTCCCAGGTCGACGGGCACGTGCACCTTCCGCCGACCACTGGCGACAACATCGATGTACTGTGGAGACCTCACGCCCCACGTGTTGAGCAATTCGGCGGTACGTCCACCCGGCCTCCCGCATGCCCACTATACGCCCTCGCTCAAAGTCCGTCAACTGCACATACGGTTCACGTCCACGCTGTCGCGGCATGCTACCAGTGTTAAAGACTGCGATGGAGCTCCGTATGCCACGGCAAACTGGCTGACACTGACGGCGGCGGTGCACAAATGCTGCGCAGCTAGCGCCATTCGACGGCCAACACCGCGGTTCCTGGTGTGTCCGCTGTGCCGTGCGTGTGATCATTGCTTGTACAGCCCTCTCGCAGTGTCCGGAGCAAGTATGGTGGGTCTGACACACCGGTGTCAATGTGTTCTTTTTTCCATTTCCAGGAGTGTAGTATAGCGTTTTCGGTGTAGTTTATGCTGCCAATGCCAGTAACCAGATTATCCAAGTTCTGCAGCTCTAAACACAAACCAAAGTATTCATCTGTTGGTCTTGTCTTCCTCCCTAATAGCTGAGGGATGTTTAGCACTTCGTAAGAATCCATGTTGACACTTTGAACTACCATGGAAGAGTGATCAGTTTCGTCTCACAGCCCTCCTTTTATACTCTAAAGATCCAAGATGACAGCACTTCTGGTCAAGTGATATCCGGTTATACACTCTGCTTAACTCCTGCCCAGTTGCACTGTATTGTGTGCAAGGTGTCTGCGGAAGGGAGAGAGACTGCCTACCATCCTTGTGTGTGGGATACAGCCAGCATATTAGCCAGAGTATACGGTACAGCACAATATTTGTACACCATACCTGGACATGGTTTCAGGAGGGGATGCAGTTTCGGGAAGGGTGGTACAGCAGAACAAATGGATGAAATAGTGTTGCGCTGTACTCAACCATGATAGCGAGATTATTCAGTGTGGGTTAGGGTGGTGGTGGCGAGGGGCAGTCTCTCTCCCTCCCACAGACACCTTGAGCACAATACCATATAAAGTGGAATTAGTTGATGTTAAAATGGATGTTCTAATGGAAAAGCTGCCTGGAATATTCCTACAGCTATGTGTAGACGGCTATTACCTTTTGGATTTGGACATAATGCAAGACTTGGCCGGAATATTTAACTAAATGGATATGTGCGACTACTTAATATCCATCTACGACTTTTGTATGGAAAGAGACCGCCGTGGACAACGATAAGATAGTTGGAATACTCTGTGTAATGCGGTTAAGCTCCAACTGTAGAGCAAATATATATAACAAATTTATATGTCAAATCACAAGTTCAGGAGTGAACAAATATATTGGTAACCACATGATATATTTTATAAGGTATCGAGACAGGGATCTATGAGAAACTGTCAGGTCTTCCTTGACTAAGCAGCATGGCATTACCAGGTTAGAGGTTACAATATACAACTACAAGATGGATCGTGTGTTCGACCGTGTGTACGAATATTTACGTGTATTAGACACCAAAATACAGTATTTACAATGAGCTTTGCTTTACTTTGTGCCACTTGCTTCCGTGTGGCGCCCACCGCACATTACATCCATAGCGATGTTGTGGTGCAGTTCCACAACACGTCACATCCGGACTAATGTTTGAAGGTGGATCTGCTGCACATTATATCTGGAGCAATGTTGGGATGCAGATCCACAACATACCACATCCAAGCTAGCATTCGAATGTTGATTTGCCGCACATTATATCCAGAGTGATGTTCAGAGGCAGATCCACACTTGAACGATGACTCTGCCTTACTCTGGGTCATGGGAGCCATCCATGACACATGCATAGACACAGACACACAGAAAAAGGAACAAACACACAGCAAATGTAGAATGTGTGGTTGGGAGTGATTAGATGCATTCGAGTACAGTGCAATACTATGCCGCCCGATCAGAAAAATAGTGCATTTCCACTAGGTGTTGGCAGCTCTGCTACATTTAAAAGCAATTTTAGAATATGGGAAGAGAAAGGAAGTCATGATCCCATGTGTAGAAGTGACATAAAATTGGTAAAATTACGAAACAGACGAAAATTACGTATAAAGTGATGGAAAATACGCCGAAATGTGGGGAAATCGAGGGAGTACTTACATGTCATCTGCTTGGCGCTGAACAATTCTCATACATTGGAATGTGTATGTAGCAGCAAGAGGAATATGAGAAATCGATGACATGGAAGGGCCAGAATCCAGGAAAACTGTATTGTTTTTTGTCAGGCAATGTTCTACTGTATGCCTACTCAGGCAATAGTAATACACGTGATTTGACTGCTGTCTTTGATGCTTTTCTGGAAAAAACAGAACCATCTGCCTCGAAACTTACTTGCATCTGTGTTAAATGATGACAGAGAGTGGATGGAGTGACCAGTTGAGATGGAGTTGTAATGAGGTAGATAGATGCTGCATTCTAGAGAGAGAGAGATGTTGCTGCAGATCATTTGACCATTTTTTCCCGTTGTTATGACAGGATGCATCAGTCATGTGACATAGCTTGCATTCGAATTGTGTACAACCACATGTTCTGTGTGTGGCTTAGAACATTGTCTACTTGTGATCGTTAACTGCAAACCTCTCGGTCTCAGAGGACTTGCATCTCATGTGTGATGAAACATGACCGTCATGTTTCGACACATTCTTCTAAAGGAATGAAGATTTATGCGACGTACCTTACTCCTCTGCCACATCTTGGGTATAAAATCGAGTCTTCAGTTTCATAACTAGGGTGATACTAAGTTAATGACTGGTGTTTGTGAGGACTGCAATCCCCATGGATACATGTGCTTGACAGACGTCCTGTTTGCAGAGTTAGTGACAGCATGACGTGTAATTTCGCATGTCAAACACTGCTGCTAAGCGTTTGCCTCTTTCTATGCAAGGGACAGTCTCCGTTACTAACGATCATTTTATATAGGACTGGTGCGAGCATAGTATAATTTCTGAACCGTGATCGGATGTGAACAATGGGCTCTATACACCTCAAATAGGAAAGCTACACTGTGAATGTATCACAAAGCATCGATGTTTCAAGGATGTAGTTTTTCATTTTAGAGTTTGTGACTATAGTTTATCGTAGAGAAACCCGCAAGGAGAATGTATGCCATGGGCTGGAAATATATTTCTTACATTGGGATAGTAACAACATTGCATTCCATGTGACGAATAGGTTGGAAACCGCAACGATCCAACATTACCGCCTGTTTTTAAGTGGAGAACCGTGTAGCCTTGGGAGTCCATGTGCCTATGATCTCTCATACCAATATCTTTTTGGTACTGACCCTAAACACTACAACAATACTTCAGAATTGATAGCGCTTTGAACTCTGTCCATCTGGAGCATAATGCATAAGAACCACCTGTTTCTTGTTCTTAACTGTCTATTATATCATCACAACACTTCCATATCTACTGTACATGGAGGAGGGGTGCTAACCTCTTCGACAAGAGCGAATGTGGAGAAATATTGTGCTCCTGGATGGGTGTTGGACACCAGTTTTGGACTCGATCCGCTCTGTCCCTTCACGAAACATTGAATGTAGTGGTCTACTTCTGGTCAGCTGCAGATTAAATCGGTGATAGTGTTGCAGGCAGCATTGGTCAGGGACACGGTGAGGACAACTTCCAGTCTCTAGCTTTGGTCTACGAATGCGAGAATGATCTTTGACTCTCATCTCCATAGGGAAAGTTGGGAAATCGTAATCGTAAATTACACACCATCATCGAAGTGCTAGAAATATGTAGATCACTGTCTGATATACTTTGGTGCATACATTCGAAAATTAACAATGAATGGACCTACTGCACAGTCATCTACACTATGTGATCAAAAGTATCTGGACACCTGGCTGAAAATGACTTACAAGTTCGTGGCGCCCTCAATCAGTAATACTGGAACTCAATATGGTCTTGGCCCACCCTTAGCCTTGATGAAAGCTTCCACTCTCGCAGGTACTCTCGATCAGGTACCGGAAAGTTTCTTGGGGAATGGCAGCCCATTCTTCACAGAGTGCTGCACTGAGGAGAGGTATCGATGTCGGTCAGTGAGGCCTGGCACGAAGTCGGCGTTCCAAAACATCCCAAAGGTGTTCTATAGGATTCACATCAGGACTCTGTGCAGACCAGTCCATTATAGGGATGTTACTGTCGTGTAACCACTCCACCACAGTTTGTGCATTATGAACAGGTGTTCAATCGTGATGAAAGATGCAATCGCCATCCCGAAATTGCTCTTCAACAGTGGGAAGCAAGGAGGTGCTTAGAACATCAATGTAGGCCTGTGATGTGATAGTGCCACACAAAACAACGAGGGGTGCAAGCCCCCTCCTCAGAATTTTACTGTTGGCACCACACACGCTGGCATTCGCCTTACCCATACCCTGCCATCGGATCGCCACATTGTCTACCGTGATTCGTCACTCCACACAACGTTTTTCCACTGTTCAATTGTCAAATGTTTATGTTCCTTACATCAAGCAAGGCGTTGCTTAGCATTTGCTGGCGTGATGTGTGGCTTATGAGCAGCCACTCGACCATGAAATGCGAGTTTTCTCACCTCTCACCTAACTGTCATAGTACTTGCAGTGGATCCTGATGCAGTTTGGAATTCCTGTGTGATGGTATGGATAAATGTCTGCCTATTACACATTACAACCCTCTTCAACTGTTGGCGACGGTTCAATCCCACATCCGGCCATCCTGATTTAGGTTTTCTGTGATTTCCCTAAATCACTCCAGACATTTGTCGGGGTGGTTCCTTTGAAAGGGCGGGGCTGACTTCCTTCCCGTCTTTCTCTAATCAGATGAGACTTCCCCCAAACAACCCAACCCAAATCAACTGTTAGTAGTCTCTGTCAGTCAACAGATTAGGTTGGTCTGTATGCTTTTGTGCTGTCGATGTCCCTACACGTTTCCACTTCACTGTCACATCGGAAACAATGGACCTAGGGATGTTTAGAAGTGTGAAAATTTCGCGTACAGATATTTGACACAAACGATCCCCAATCACCTGAATACGTTCGAAGTCTGTGAGTTCCGTGGATCAGCCCATTCTGCTCTCTCACGATATCTAATGACTTCTGAGGTCGCTGATATAGAGTACCTCACAGTAGGTGGGAGCACAATGCACGTAATATGAAAAACGTATGGTTTTGGGGGTGTCTGGATACTTTAGATCACATAGTGTATCTACCTTCACAATGGTACTCACAAAGTAGAGGATGGACAGTTTTACTATGACACAGAAGTTTGGAAGCATGCTGCCATGCCACTGGTCGGCGTTGTATAAAAACTGGTAAAATTGCTAAAATTGATTGCGCTATCAACTGTGATGTTTATTATTGCAGTAAATTGGTGGTGTCTTTTCCATCCCACCCATCCACTTGTACACTGTTGATCACCACATAATGATTGACTGACATCACTCGTTTGAGATGGAGAAAGAGTCTTAATGGAGGGGCAACACCTTCCAGGGGTGGGTAGCACCATAACATTGATCATGTACATGACTGCAATATGAGGAATCAATCGAAATGGTACACCAAGCCATCAGCTATCCCGTCACTGTGAAAGATGAGTTTAAATATAAAGGTCATGAATCACCTTTGGACAGCAGTTTGGAAACGCTCCATCATGCTGAAAAACTCGTCCAGTTCCCTTATGTTGTCACTCTTTTCTTTCAATTCTCCAGTGTGTGTATGTGTGTGTGTGTGTGTGTGTGTGTGTGTGTTGTGAGAGCTTTTGTAGTTCATAGGTTTTCTTTGTAAACCAACATCTGAATCGTGTATTTCTTTCTCCAGTCTGTAATTTGACAAATGCAGAGAAGGTATGCTCTCGAATTCCAGTATGTATCTAATTCTTTTCCTGTAAGCTATCTCTTTTATGGCCTTAACAATTAGTTCTGCTCCATGCGGCAGTTCTTCTAGATGAGAGCATTCAATGGTTTCAGTTTTTCCTCTTGCATCCTGGATAATATTGTTGTTATAGCAACAGCATTATTCAGGAAGTAGATGATTCAGATGTGGATTTAAGCTATAATTAAAAAATTTAATGGGACATTATTAAAACTACATCTAACAAAAATAAGGAAAGGGTTGTTTGCTGTATGTAAATATACATGGAAATGATAATAAAGATTTTGTACTAGAATACTTACTTGTCCTATTCGCTACCCTATCAAAAATCGTAATGTATTTCCTATATACGTTGATCAATGTTCATGTATTTCAGGTGGTTATAGTGTGTAGTCAGGTGACCTTGAAACGTAGTTGAAAGTATAGTAACCCCTTTTCTTACCCATATGTGGGAGAGGATTGCAAGTTTCCTGAGAGGTTGAAGTGGTGGGAAGGGGAGGGGTGGGGGAACAATATGTTAAAGACCTGTCAACAGAATGAAGGATTATCTCCATGGGATCATAAACTGTCAATCAAAAAGATGGATTTTCCTCAGGGCATCATTACCTGTCAGTCAAAAGAGAGACATAGGCTTGCCCCTGAATGCATACTTGCCCCTCATGTAGGCAACCCGCAATAACAAATTGTGTTTGTGCCGCCCTTGTCTACCTACTAAAGTCTGACATACGGTTCACCGATTTTGATAAAGTTTTGGAAGGATGTTCTATATTGAAAATAAAGAGGCATGTTTCGGCTCTTTGCTAGAAACTCTCTACTTCTTTAAAAAATCAAGGATATAGTTAATTACAGAAAGTCTTGTTTTCATGCTGTAGTTCAGTTACCCTTAATTCTTCATGAGGGAATGCTAGGACGGCGGTCGAGTAATGCCAGCATGGTAGCTCAGCCTGTTCGGAAATTTGGAGAAAAAGATGAGTTAAATATTCAACGATCAACTAGAATAGGTGCTACCCAACGTCCGTCCCGACCACCTGCAAAGGGAAGAAAGAAGGCAGAGGGGCACTGTCGAGGTGTTAGACTAAGATACTGTGGGTTCGTGTTGGATTTGTGGTCCTTGTTCTCCTTTATTCGACATTTTTATCCAGTGTGTCTGATAACATTCTAATAACAAGAGTACTTTCCTTTGCCTTTGATTGAAGTAAAACATCGGGAGGTGTAATTAATACTCAAATAAGTACGCATTTTTAAAGTTCCTTTCATTGTACATTAAAAAAAACCATTAGTAAATTATTGTGCAAACCCCAGGTGATCATCTATTTGTGAACGTATTCACAACGAGTGGGGTGAAACTTATCATAGAAACAGGCAAGACATAAACAGGTGTCTCACCATATGCCACACACGAACGAAATCTCGCCGCAATGCTCATGGGAAACATATCTGATTCAGATTGCAAAATGTATCGCCTGATTCAGAGAGGTGAAGAAAGGTATTCCTATCATTTGAATATTGTCAGATGGACCGAAGAAAATATCGGATGAAAAAAAAAGCCATGACTAAGAACACGAACGAACCAGCAGTTTGGTGGTCTGACACCTTGAATGCCGACTTCGCCTGGCTAGATGCGTAGACCGAAGGTAGCATTCCGAATGCAGTGACAGCGGCGCTCGACTGAGATACGCGACAGAGACAAGTATCGACTGCGATAATGACACTCTTAGTTTATATTATTTCGTATGTGAGCTCGTATGCAGGGCGCGATAAGAGTCGCGCTGTAGATCATATCCGTATCTGTCGCGCATGAAACGGTCGAGACTGGTGCTCCCAAACCAGTGGTGTCGCGTGTCGCCGAGCGTAATAGCTTTTACTAGCGAACAAAACGAAAATTGATCGATTTGGTCTGTGTCAACCCCCAACTATATGACTTCAAATTACATGCATACAAAAATACCCTAAAGGACAGTATATGGAAAGATACAGGGAAGGAGTTCTATAAAAACAGTGATCATTATTTTTATATCTACCCACTTTATTTGCCGTTTACTCGCATTTACATAAGTATGTATAAGCATGATATATAATTCAATAATTTTCGTAAATATCGAAATATATAGATATCTTTATATATGTTTAGTTGTAGCTAGTATTCAAATTAACTAGAAAAGTTCAGCGAATGTCAATTACGGTTATTTGTACCATTATCTTACCATGATACTCTGCCCAGTGTACTGTTTAAACTTATCTCTCGTCTCAAATCCGACATTGTTTGAAAAACCTCCGTTATATGCCAATTCAAATAGACTTGTTGACTGAGTCGGTGTTTCAATCGATAGAAGGGAGTTGGTTGACCTTTAAGACAAGCATCCCGCGGAATATTATGTAGGCAACAAGCTGTTATAATCAGGTCATCAACTGATTCTGGTAAAACTGCAGCTGTTGTATAAAACACTCTAAATACTTGAGACGACAACCCAAAGACGTATTCTGCTACTCGAAGAGCACGGCACAAACGATATTTAAAAATTTCTTCATCCCGATCTAGTCGTGCAACTCTTCGAGGGTATGGCTTCATCATTTAATTACTCAGTGCAAATGCTTCATCACCTGGTATGAAGTGCTCCATAAAAATATCACTGTTTGGAAGGCATTTAGATACAGGGAAATTAAAGTTGTTCTTGGCAATCTTTTTCCCCATCTCGAATTTTTGGAAAATACGGCTGTCACGTTCTTTGCCATTAGAGTCCATATCTACAACAATGAATTTGTAATTGACGTACACTATTGCAAGGAGAACGATGGAAAAGTAATTTTTTTAATTGAAAAAAAAAGACATCTGCTGTTTTTTGGTTCTTTTATGAGCACATGTTTGCCATCCATACTATCCATACAGTTTGGTGTATTCCATTTCCGCCAGAAATCTTGTTCAACGCGCTTAAAAGTATTTTCATTTGGCGAGGGCAGAGCTATTATCATACTTTTTTTTTCTCAGTACATTCAAAACTTTCCTAACGATCCAAGAGCTGTAGCGGTCAGATATGCGATAAGCGTAGTACAAACATTTATAATGTCCCGTGATCTTCGTTGTGACTGTTTCAATGAAGTATTTGGCCCTTCGTTGAAAAAATATTTGCTTGAGATGAACCTGCCATTCCGTGTCTTGCCTGTTACAGACAACATTCCTTCCTATTTTCCAGGTTTACAAGACCACATCCTTGAAGAACTTCAGTTCTTGAAGATCAAGTTTCTGCCTCCCAACACCAGTCCGTCACTCCAGCCTATGGGCCAGCAGATTAATTCTAACTTGAAGAAGCTCTACACTAAGGCACTCTTCGAGTATTGCCTTGAGCTGACCGAAGCTACCAGTCTCACTCCCAGAAAGTTTTGGGAACAGCGCTTCAACATCGTTGCCTGCGTGAAGATGATCGAAAAGGCATGGGAAGGGGCTACCGAGAGAACTCTCACTTCTGCTTCGAAGAAGCTTTGGTCGGAGTGCGTCGTCGAATGTGACTCTGACGCATTTGAGTCAGTACCTGTTGAGCCTGTAGTAAACGAGATCGTGTCTTTGGCCAAGAGCATTGGATAACAATGATATTGATGAGCATGTGGAAGATCACAGTCAAGAAATGACCACCGAAGAGCTAGTGGAGTTGCAGTTGTGTTTTGTACCAGGAAGTTGTGGAGAGAGGTTCTTCAGGGGAGATTGAGGAGGTAACAGCAAAGCAGCAATCTTCTGGCACAATAAGAGAAATGCTGAAAGCATAGGCAAAGGTAGCATCATACATCGCAAAACATCACCCTAATAAGACAGTGTATACGAACGCTAGAAATTTAGCTGCCGGTAATGCTGTGTCGCATTTTCGCCAGGTGTTGAAGGGTCAGCAGAAACAAATGACTATAGATAGTTTCCTAGTAAAAAAGTATTAGTTATGGATCTTGAATAATAAAATACATAAAACTGTATGTATATTTTTTTTAATAAATGGCATAAGATAAGCATTTTAGTACTTTCTGTATGGAACGCATTATCGCATTGTACACTAACCTGTATGGGATGAATTGTTTCGCTTAACGAGTGTTTCGCACTACGACCAAGATTCTGGAATGAATTGTGCTCACTACACGAGGTTCCACTGTATTATGTTTTCATCATTTCCTTGGGAGTGATCACATTCGCATAGATACGAACACATACATCAGGTAAGGAGGCATACTTCACTCGCTCACCTGGCGTACAAATTACTTGCGTCGAGAAGAGATCCTTACCATACGATACACGTAATGCCACTGATGGCGTGCTTTGTCATCAAACGTTTGCGGTTCCCACTCGAAGGCCACTTTCTTTCGGCTGCTAATAGAGTAGTTGTGCAGAATCAACTGTCATTAAATATCCCTTACCTTACACCTCGCTGTTGCAAACGGACGTTACACCACGACACACGCACAAATCCTACGACGGAGGTTGAAACACGACTGGCTCGTTTGGCAATCCAATACCGTGACCACTTAACCACGACGGCGTTACTAATTTTGGCTGCTCCATGTTTCTTATCCTTGGACTCTTCACTCCTTTTATTTTGCTTTTATTTTCACAGTCCAGTACACCTACATGTTTTCATGCTTGATCTGTGTTCAGTTTCTGACGGGCTGTCCACTGCGCCCTCTTACCACTAAAACAGAGGGGGATGCGATAGGAAGTTTCCCTTATTAGCAAGATCTTTCTTGTGGCTGCTTCGAAACCCGACTCACCTATATAGGTATACACATTTTGTCCTAAGTTTTCCGCAACATATCTCTGCTGTTAACGCATGTGGCTTTCGGCTGTAGATAGACAGAACACCGTGAGAAATATGTCCACGTTAAAAATTTAGATTCCTACCTGTTTTGTATATTCAGCATTGGTAGACACAGCAGAATATTTCCATCTTTATGAATTTAATGTGAGATATGTCTCCAGTTATAGTATTTCTACAATTATTCTTTAAGGCTGCTAATTTAAGAGAACCCTGGATTTCACATTCCCAACATCTCTCACTCAGCGGACCCTGCACGATGAGCTTTCCACTCACTGAATTTTCATTAATAAGGAGGGTTGCGAAGGGATGCGAATTTTCCCCTCAACGATCCAACTGTAATTCAGCACACATAAAATTCATGACTGTGATGTCCAATACTAGTAAGTATCTTTCGTTCAGGAGCAGAGTCTCAGTTATAAACATTGTGCCTGTGCATACGATATCGAGGTTCTGCGTTCAGATTAGGAAGCTTTTCCAGTATGTAGTTATTTGACCTTATAAATTACACCTACTATCGTGTTTGGTATTAACAAATGCATACCAGATGTGCCCTGAAGACTCTGTTTAAGGACATTCTTTACGTCGAAATATGATGTGTCCATGGAGCACATTGACATTATGATTCGTAGCTACATTTTCTCGGTAGCAATGATGGTCTGCTCAGAACATCTGCATATAACCAGATTTTCCATTGCCAGTGGGGAGTGAAGTAAGAACAACCTCATCCAGTGTGTGAAAAGTATATTTTGGTAACTCATCCAACGGTTCTCACAGGAATTATGTGAGTCATCAGATGAAAGGATTGAGTCGATTTTTAGATATAATATTCCCTCAATTGGTTATTGGACACATAATATATGTATTTCTGAATATCAACTACACAGAAGTAGTGGGACAAGCTATGTTCTGGTGCATTTTGTTACTTCGGATGCCTACATCAGGGACAGGTATGCACTCAGGGGCAAACCTCTTGTTCTCCTTTGATTGATAGATCCTTAACCTATTGTTCTGCTAAAAAGATCGTTCATTTTGTGTGACATGTTCTTAACCTATCGCTCCCCCATCTCCTCACCCGCCCACACCCTGAGGAAACCTCCCCACTCGCTGCTACAGGTACACTTCCAGATCTGAGTTATTGGAATAGCCCCTCTCACACTTATCAATTTGATTGACTACTTAATTAATTTCATAAATTAAGTAACCTCTCCCACTTGTGTAAACCCCTCCCCACCCACCCTGGCGTGATCGGTCATTTGGAGGGAATTCGATTGTAGTGTATGAAATATTGTTTAAACAATTTAGACAGTGTAAAGAATATTGTTTAGTTATTTATGGCAGTGTATGTGACATATTTTATTTATTTAGTTAAGGAATATGTCGGGAAATTGATTGCTGAGTATGGAATATTGTTTATACAGGGTGTTACAAAAAGGTACGGCCAAACTTTCAGGAAACATTCCTCACACACAAATAACAAAAAGATGTTATGTGGACATGTGTCCGGAAACACTTAATTGCCATGTTAGAGCTCATTTTAGTTTTGTCAGTATGTACTATACTTCCTCGATTCACGGTGATCAAATTGTAAATTTTCACAGTCAACATGTGTGTGCTGATGAGAATCTGCACACAATTGTGCAATCACGTCATCAACACATTTTCTGTGAACGTTTGGGCAGGCATTGTTGGTTATGTCTGGATTGGGCCCCATGTTCTTCCACCTACGCTCAATGGAGCAAGTTATCATGATTTCATACGGGATACTCTAACTGTGCTGCTAGGACATGTGCCTTTACAACTACGACACAACATGTGGTTCATGCACGATTGAGCTCCTGCAAATTTCAGTCGAAGTGTTCGTACGCTTCTCAACAACAGATTTGGTAACCGATGGATTGGTAGATCCAGTTCCATGGCCTCCATGCTCTCCTGACCTCAACCCTCTTGACTTTCATTTATGGGGGCATTTCAAAGCTCTTGTCTACGCAACCCCAGTACCAACTGTAGAGACTCTTCGTGCTCGCATTGTGGACGGCTGTGATACAATACGCCATTCTCCAGGGCTGCATCAGGGATTCAATGCGACAGAGGACATTTTGAACATTTCCTGTAACAAAGTGTTTGAAGTCACACTGATACGTTCTGTAGCTGTGTGTTTCCATTCCCTGATTAATGTGATTTGAAGAGAAGTAATAAAATGAGCTCTAACATGGAAAGTAAGCGTTTCTGGACACATATTCACATAACATATTTTTTTTCTTTGTGTGTGGGGAATGTTTCCTGAAAGTTTGGCCGTACCTTTTTGTAACACCCTGTATAAACTACTTAGGGGATTCAAGGCAGTGTATGGAACATAGTTTATATATTTATTTAAAGAATTTTTCAGGAAATCGATCACCACCCCTGCCACACCATCCCCACCCCCTCTTCCCCTCCCCTCTCCACCTCCCCACCTGTGGAGAGGAAGGATCTCATGAAGGGAAAATCAAGGGCATATTGTTTTTGTATATAAAAATCAGTTTGTGGGGTTTGGATTTCACTTGCCCATCATGCTCTACTGTTTGGGTAGATGCAGGTCTTGTAAGAAATAATTATATATATCGAATTTTTTTTTCCCCGATTGCGCAAGGGATACCGTATTGAAACACACATTACACGTAATTAGACACAGTTAAAAATCTTTCGATCGCAAAGCACAAATTGACCGCTGTCCCCTGTCCACCGGACTCACAGAACGCTACCGCAAACGCCCCCAGGAGTCGGAATGCAACAGCGGCCCCCGTGAGGCGAATACGCGGCCGTCAGCTGCTGAATCATGCGCAGGTGTCAGTTCGCGTCCCAGAAGGATGAGATGGCAGCATCCCTTTGATATATGACACCTGAGAAATACCTGTCGAAATACGTGTTCACCTAGATACCGTTGCTGGCGCTATGATGCACAGCTGCGGGTTCAGCACTGAGAGAAATGTAACGGGACAGACCGTCCATTACTTATCAGTCCCTTCCTGCAATTCGTAAAGTGCTGCAGCAATATTTAACTGTCGCTTTTGTAGGAGCTTTCATGATGTCTCTGCTTGCCTGCATGGAAATTCTTGCCCTAACTGTACCTGTTTACGAAAATAGCCCAGAATAACACCGAATGCATTCTTCCTGATGGGCCTAACGAGACACCACGTGTTCCCTTTCTGGAAATCGTGACTTCCTGCTTTCAACATACTTCTCAGAAATGATGTACGTTCCCAATGCTACAATCCCTCATCATGTCTGTGCACACTTGCGTAAACACTGTTAATCATAAAAAAACAATTGTAGTTTTTCTTTAACATAGCTTCCGCAAAATTTTGCTTCAAGTTATTCTATTGTGCTATTACTCTCTGTGCGTTCAGTATTGTCTTCTTCTTTAAACACATTTTCCACTGTAACATGTTGCACTTCTTATGCTATTTGCTGGAATTTTGATCCTTAGCGATGAGGCTTGGATCGAATGTTGGCTGAATGTTTATCCTGTGTTCAGTAGGTAACCTTAAATGATGAGTCTTCAAGTAATTCTCAGCTTCGTCAAGTTTTTCGAGAGCTCTTGGGGGATCTAGTCTATATACTCTTCAGGTCCACAGGAATACACACACTGACATGAAAACAAAACTTGCTCTTTTTTCATGCCTTATAGTCATAAGAAATTACATAGAATGTTCAAAATTATTTTCATTGTGTCTGGAAGGGCCTAACAGGGAGTACTGCATATGATACATTGGATCTTAAGCTATACAATTGTTATAAATATGCTCAAAAATTAAGCTTGTGTGTGAAATCTTCTGAAGTAATTTCTGTCATTGTTAAGGCAAGGGTACACTTTACATGACACACATCACAAATGTCAATGAGTTTAAGCTTGGGAGTTGGCACTGTGATATGTTTTTGTGCTTTTTCGACATATCTTCAGGTCTATGCTTTGAAAAACCGTTTTTTGCAGCTGTATGTGGCATTGGTACCACATTCCTCTATTTTTGTGCTTCCATTTCAACAGTCTCTTCAACTGGACCTCTCCCAACTGAGGCTCAGTTTTTGTGCACAGTAGATGCTCTACCACATGCACTATAACGTAGCAGTAGTCCAGAACACCTTTCTTTTGTAGCCCACTGATGACATGTAAGACATCCATTCTGTATTTCAGCTAGGACGTAGACAGACAGAAATTGAAGATACGAAAAAATGTTCTAATTGTCCACTCCTCTGTTTTGCTTCTAATCAAATATTAACTTTTTACTTGACCTAACATATCGACACCTCCCATATTAGTGTTCTATTGAGATACAGCACATGGTCAGTCTATTTCCACGTATTTTATTTCTCTCTTTCACACCATCATGTAAATTTATTTTCAGGTTTGAAACCAAATGTAGTTGATACTAGGTATATCCCTCTATTATCAAAACATTTATTTATGGCAATTTTACCATCCCTCCAAACCACTCAGCTGATGATTGTCTCTTCCAGTCATCTTCATAGCGGAATGTGCTAGAAACAATATTTACTTTAGTAGCCATTTGTGCATAATAATACCTGTTGTTGTAAAATTTCATTATAGTAATTCATCCAGTAATAAGATCAAGGTAAAATATCTGTTCTGAAAATACATGACCCTCCAACAACTGTGCCACATAGATTCAACACTGCTTCCCTCCAACATCTCCTTCCATACTGACATCTGGCGTGAACAGAACACTGCTGTATTTCAGTCCATCTTTATTTTTCTTTAGTGCAGTCAATAGTTGTTGAATTGCTGTACTCAAACAAAGTTCTCTGAGTATGTCCAAACCCTAGACCCTTCTTAAGTATTTGGTGCTGAGCACCTTTTGCATGGCATTTCACCACAAATAGTTCTGCTGTAAAAACAGAGCCCCACATCACACACTCCGCACGAATAACATCATATTTAATAGGTCACGTATTCTACATTTTGTTCCCGTTCTTTTTAGTACTTCTGTTTTCTGTGTAGTGGTATTGTTGAGATTTTGCCCTTAATTTTTTCCTTTTTTTCTCACATGCACAGGAAACTTTCCATTTCCTCACTTCTGGAGTCACATATTTTGTTAAACGACACTTCAATCCTACACTTCAATGCTAGTTTTGAGCTGTAATACCCATACAAGAACTCACGATTAGTAATCGGACTGAAAGCGTGAACACACTAAAGAATGGCCTGACACGATGGAAAGTTACAGTAGTTATTGTTGCCTTAGGTCTGGTTGGCTCTGTTATTGCTGACTGCAGTTTAAATGTTATCTCTGGGAATTATTTATAGTCATGTCATTTCGCTGTGACAAGCAATACAAGGGAATTGTCGTGTGTTTGGCCAGTATCCTACAATTTACTGTGGTACATTGTACAAGCGTTCAACTTGTCGTATGCTCCCATAATTATCATATGAGTTGAAACAAAAAAGTCAATTTAACTTCAAATAGAACAAACGAATTACAAGTATTAGAATCTCTTGTGCAAAGAAGAGAAAATTACACAGTATAGCAAAGACACAGTACATGCCTCATGAATTTCTTTTATACCTGAAGAATTACAAGAAGATCCTCAAAAATGTCGGAAGGATTGCTAAAACAATGGCAAATGACAAATAGATTGAAAATTCCGAACACAAATCCACAGCTATATGGGTAGTTACAAAGAATCAAACAGCAAGTGAAACTAAACAATATAAAAATATAACCTTACGTTGTGAAGGAAAAATGATCTCTTGCCCGACAAAAATTGCAGAGGCTTTCAACAAATATTTTGCAAACATAAGTGAAGAGTTGGTGAGTGGAATCGAAGAACATAATAAAACAGCACTTCCATCATCCAATAGCACAAGAAATGTGTCTACATCATTGTTCCTTTCACCTTCAAACACAGAAGAAATTTTATCAGCTATAAAAACCTTGAAAACAGGGTACTCATGTGGAATTGATGGCGTACCAGATGTGATTATTAAAAAATGCTGTCTTGCCTTAGCCGATCCCTTGACACACTTGTGCAACAGCTCACTGGCATCAAGAAACTTCCCTTCATGCTTAAAAACAGCAAAACTGAAACCACTGCTCAAAAAAGGAAATCCAGAAGACGTTTCAAATTATAGGTCAATAGCCCTACTGCCTGTATTTTCAAAAGTTTTAGAAATTTTTTTTTAATAGGAGATTGGTGGCCAAACGGTTCTAGGCGCTTCAGTCCAGAATCGTGCGACTGCTATGGTCACAGGTTCGAATCCTGCCTCGGGCATGGATGTGTGTGATGTCCTTAGGAAAGCTAGGTTTAAGTAGTTCTGAGTTCTAGGGGACTGATGACCCCAGATGTTGAGTTCCATAGTGCTCAGAGCCATTGAAAAATTTTTTTATTCCACTAAGAGTGCAACATTTGAATTTCTTTATAAAATCTATGGTAAACTGAATGTGAGTAGTTTGTGACAGACATAGTCTTGATATATCCGCAGTTCTCGCCATCATTGACGATAGTGCCTTACTGCAGAAGCTTGACCAATTAGGAATTAGAGGTATATCCAATGAGTGGCTCAGGACATATATATGTGGCTGCGAACAGGTGGTTGAAGTGCAATATACTGACCATAACAAAATCACCTACTTCTATTCAGGATATCGAAATGTGAAATACGGCGTTTCTCAAGGATCAGTATTAAGGACCCGTTCTGTTTCCCTCTATGTCAATTATCTCATATACAACAGGTATTGCCAAACTACCCTCCAATTTGCAGATGATGCAAGCTTCCTTATTAGTGGGAAAACAGAAGGAGAACCAAAAGACACTGCTATCCAATCAACAGTATAGAACAGTGATTCAGCTATAACAAGCTAATTATAAACAAATACAAGACAGTAGCACTGAACTTCTAAACTCTAAAAGGAAGGCACCACCCAAACATACAAATAGAACTAAGGGACAGACCTCATAAAAGTGTTAACAGCACAAAATTGCCAGGACTTTGGCTCCAGAACAACACTAAGTGGGAGGGAAAACTGAGCAAAACCTGCTAGATGATAAGGGTCTCAAAAAGTAGTTGCAGCAACACCAGCCTGTTAAATGTATACTTCTCCTACAAGCATTCTGTAATTAAATATGGCGTAATCTTCTGGGCCAATGCACCAACAAATATTAAACTTTTCAGGAAGCAAAGGAGAATATTAAGAATTATTGAAGGGATAAACAGTAGGAAGTCATGCAGACTCATATTCAAAAAATTTTCAAATCTTCCACTTCCTTACATTTTTATCTATGGAACGTCAGTTTCCATAAAACATTATACACATAGACAACCACATGTCTTATTAAAACTGAAGATGTACATGCATACAATATAAGACAAAAATCTGAACTTCATATGAAACAGGCGAGAAAGTCATTGTGCCAAAAAGGCATTCTACATATTGGGATAAAATTTACAATAATCTGCATAACCACATTAAATCAGTAAGTAAACTTAGTAGTTTTAAGGCTGAACTAAAGGCATATTTCACTAATCATTGCTTTTACAGTCTGACATAGTGCTTAGAAACCAAACAACAAAAGTAAATATGCAATATGAATATTGTACTTTGCATGTTGTCTCTACTGTTTGTTGTATGTATTTAAATGTTAACTCGTTGGCTACGACGTTAAACAATAATTTCTCTGGAAGGGGATAAATTCGGCGCAATTTCTGGATGCTGTTGCCGTTATTGCCCGCGCTTCAATATAATCGGCATTTAATCAGTCTTGTACTCACATGGGAAAAATAATCGCTATTCATGTCTACACTGTTTTTATCTCTATAATTTATTATTACGATTTACGTAAGTACCTTTTAAATATTTTCTGTTCATGCTAGATTTAATGAAACGTATTTAGTTGAACAGTACCATTATTCAAACAGTACGATGCAAATGCAAACTTTTGCAAAGTGACTGGGAAACCACTTCTCACAATATTTTTTTTTTGTATTTATTCCCTAATAACAGCACATGCAATTTAAATTATTCCAGGCACAGAATGAAATCAACAACAAGTTACGAAGCACTGCTCACTGAGAGTTGTAATCCAAAAAGAAAGGCTTAAATTTATTGCTTAGAAATTATGTAAGTAAATTACTTTCAGTGAAACACGTTACTGCAAAAATTCAAAGCTATGAATGATTTTTTAAAATTTTTCTTCTCAATTTTTCATGACCTATTCTACATCCTTATTCCTTTCATCATTATGATAAAAAAATTTGGTTTAGGCCTAAGCTACGGGAATTATGATAATTTTGCCCTCATATTGGTACCGTATCGAAAATCTGAGGGAATCCATGTAGTTTTTGTTCCACGTCTGTTGTAATTTCATCTAATTGCTCTGCATACTTGTACAGTACTGAAAACTGCAAATTATGTAAACTTTATATTTTTGATGCACAGTACGGTTGTTTATACTGAGCCTCTTGAGATATGCTAGAGCCATTGCAGAAATAGGAACTCAAATTTTTCAATTTATGAAAAAAGTAGTACATAGAACATAATTCCGTTTCACCTGTAAACTGAAGTATATTATATGGCAGTGGTGCCGCTCGATTGTATGAACGGAGTATTGTGGTCAACAGGTAATGCAGCTTGTAACGTTTAAAGAAAGGTTGAGGAGAATTGGGGTAGACTGAAGACGTCTTTAGTGAAGAACTGGCACTGTCATGGCTGCCATTTAAGTTTCATAATAGTTCCTACAGTGACCCCTGGTTGGACTTTTTGTTTTACATGCCATAAAGTAATCGATATTGAGCATAAAGTGTGCAAATTTGTGAGCGATTTGCAAATATAAATTTTAATAAACTAGTAGAAAAATGAATACTGCTGATAGGGGTAAAAACATAATTTCATTAATAGAAACCATTCTGAAAATTGTAGCGGTCACAATGGAAAGATACAACAACAACTGAAATGAAAGAAAAACATTTATGTGTAATGACGATCAGCGTGTACGTATAATAATAATAATTCTGTTCCTCCACATACTATGCCTGCTGTATATTTTTCCATATTATATTTCACGTCAGTTCTTTTATTCACTACCGTAAAGTGGAATCACTTTGCCCCACTTTTGAACAGTTCTTCAAACAAATTCATGTACTGTATCGTTGTTTTGTAAAATAGCTTTTGAAATTGAGGAAGGTGTATGCTAGAGCAACGTAAAAACCATCTAGTAACGTAGAAAGACATGACAGATTAATTTTTGAAATTTTGTAATGTTCTACAAGTTGGAGTAAAGTAGGCCCTGTGTTGGATTTCTTTGCTCCACGTAATATAAACATTATTGTAAGACAGGATGGTAGTTTGGGGCAATGTTACTCTTTTCAAAATTTATTTTTCTACCTTATAGGACCATAGTAAACCACCATTGGTGAAGTTTTTGGTTTGAAACGGAAAAATAATAAAAAAAGCAGTGTAGTGCACCTTTTTTCGTTCAAGATGTAAAAAGGTTTAAAAATTGAACAGAATTTAGTGTTTTTTTGCTATCAAAGAAGAGGCCAGTGTTTCATTAGGTATTCAGGTGTGTCCAAATCTCAGTAACTACACCAGGAAAATATTTTCCATAAATTCATCACCATTGGCCAACTATGGCACTGAAAAAATACTGCTTTCATTCAAACGCTTTGAAAGGTTTACACCTTCAATTAAATTCTCCCATTTGTGAAAAAGTATATCTTTAGTTAAAGGTAAGTTCCAATTATGAAAAGATGGCGTCATGATATTTGTGGTTGCACCATCTTTGCTGCTAAAACTTCCATTAACAAGATGGTAATATTCATTTTCATACTGTATAATTACAAACGCACCAGTCTGCTTGCTGATTGGCTTTCGCTTTTCCTTGATTGTGATAGAGGCACTTCATTCTCTGTGCACTCCCACTTAATTTGTTCTCTTTGTTTCCCAATCTTCTTCCAAACTTCCATCAAGAATTTGTTCTATAAGCACATCATCAGCACTGTTTAGATGTTTCTTTTCTTAGGTTGTTTACTAGTACCTGTTTCTGTTGGAGAAGCATTATGTGACATTTCAAGTAAACACCATTTCTTATGGATTCCAGGCATTATTTCACATGCCCTCTCATCCATTTACACAAAGCAACATTAATCTCTTAGCATTACTAATTTTCATCATAACAAGATTCGTCCCAATCTGAATTAGGTTTTAAAACAACTTTATCAATGGTACAAAGTTGCCTCATTTTTTTTTTTTTTTTTTTTTCACCGGTGCTTTAGATTCTACAGCCATAAATAATGTGTTGATTGTGACTCTGTGAGTATGATATGATTTAGACAATGGAATTTCTATACATAAATGCATGTTATTTTTCTTCATTTTCAGTAGTTTTCCAGTACCGAAATACCACTTTATCCATACAAAAACTATCTAAATAGTTCAATAGTACAGTAGTACAGATGTGGTTAAAGGAAAATATTGATGATAGCGAGTGACAAAATAATTCCAACATATCAAATAGTAGAAACTGTTAATTGCAGGACAGAATCAAAACCATTCCCAAATGTTCATTAGAATAGGTGTTAGGCAGGACTGAATCTTTTTTTAAAAGATGGAGAGAAGCTACCCCTGCAGAGGCAAAGAAGTCCTGCTGTGCACTAGTCTTTCCTTATGTGTACTATTCTATTTGTTACTCTTCTTTTACCCTTGATACATAACATGCTTATTGTATTTCCTAAGATTTATATCACTTGGAGCATTTAAAGTTATGTAGTTATGTTACTACTATAGCATTAATTCTCATGTACCAGTACTGATATTTTTTTTAACTGAAGTAGCTCGTTTTAATAAATACTACTATGATGAATGTAAAAGTTTAATCCTACTGATAGGAGAAATCAAAGATATTTTACAATAATTCTGAAATTGTTGGGAAAACAATATCAGTACTACAACATAAATAATGTACTGTATTCGAGAAAAAAACTCATTTAGTATGCAAATTTAACAAATACACCTTGTATTAATATCAGAAGTTTTTATTTTATGCATTTACATTGTTTTGCTTGGTACCTCTCTTAAAGTGAAGCACAGACTGTAAAAAACACTACTTATATGCAATACGTTTTCGACAGACAAGTATTACATTACTGTAATTATAATGTGTTTTAGGGATCCATTAAATGTCAACTCTGCAGCCTACATCAGTATTTCTTTGGTGGAAAATTATGTGTCATTTAATGACCTATCCTTCATACAGTGACTTACTGTGCCACTTATCAGAATTATTAAAATGGTGAATATGGTAGGGGAGATTGCAGTTAGCTGAACCTCAGGTTAACTGGACCATCACATTAATTAACAATTTAAGAGGGAAATTTATTTTTTCATACCATAAAGTTGCTTCCTTGTGTTGGAAGTTCCATCTGACTGGGAATACCATTTTAACTCATATGGTTGCTGTATGTTAGCTAAATTCACAGATGTATTTAAAAATGTGAAATTGTTTTTCACATCTATTAATTCTCCTAAATTTAAAACAGCAATAATGCACGATTCTGTTTCTTCGAGTTAAATTCTCTGTTTATTACTTTGTGATAACACCATAAAATGTAAGATGTGCATGGAGCCATTTTCACACTATTTTGAAGATTTTTGGCAAGGTAAAGGTGAGGTTACTGAGCCAATAAAATCTGGGGTTAGGTGGACTGGTTCAGTTAACATATGAGTATAATGAGCAACTTCATAGAAAATCCTGCTAATTCACCCAAAATTACCATATAAGACATTGCAGCCTTGTAGGGTTAACATAATTTTTGGCTTTTATTGTTTCCACCATCCTGAAAAGCTTTAGTGTTAGCGATATTAAATCTTTCAGGTCAAACATATTTACTTACCTGGATTTTTTTGTCATCAAATGCAATGGACAGACCTCCACTAATTCAGCAATAACTGTCTATGACTCACTAGCAGGAGCCTGGCAGTTGGAAATGTGGAGAATATTGGACATCGGGCAAAATCAGCAGCCAGAAATTACAGACTCTGTGCAAGTTTGCCCATATTATAAGACTGGTGCAAGGAAAACGTCAAGAGGTAAAAATTAAAGATAATCAACTGTCTTTACCAGTACATCCAGTTAACCAATAATGAGATACTGCAGCAAAAGACAGAAGCTCAAAATATTTGCCAAGAAAACATACATTCAATGAAGCAAAGCCTTAGCTCGAATGGCCAGTATTGGAAGAGAGCAGCAGCAGTGCTGATGATAATGACTGTGTCCAGTACATTGATTTCTCTGATACTGACATGTCCAGAATTGGTGATGAAAATGATTACCTTTGTTACCAGTTCTGTGTCGTTCACCAGCCATGGCTTGACAGACAGAGTCAAGTTTACAATAACATTACCAGTACTGCAATAAAATTAACAAAATACTGCATTTAAAACTGCAATGTTTAAGTGGGTACTATAAAAAATAAATTTAAGAATTAGATTACAATACAAATTACAACAATAAGTTGTTTATTTAGTAAAATGACAGAGTTGATGCTGTTTTCATTGGCACTGAGTTGCAGCTCGGGTAGACACTGTTCTATCAGTGGAGAAGTATTTTTATTTACTGTACAAACGTCACTATTTGTGCATACACTAAGTTTAAGTTCTAAATTGTTCAATTGGTAATGACTGAATATCTTTAGGTAGAGCATTAAATACTTTTATGGCCACCACTGGGAAGTTGTTCTGCATCTAGTTAATTGACAACTTGGTCTGTGTATACTGTCTTTACAGTGAGTGCTGTGTTGATGAACTTCATTTCTCTTTCTGTACATCTCGTGATTTGCCTTTGTGTGAACAACAAAACTGAAAATTTATTTTCTGAAAACAGTTGGAGTTCCGATTCTGGAAAAAATTTGTTTGCAATGGTCATTTTGTTTTACTTGAGACAACGATCCTCATTGCTTTCTTTAGTAACAAAAGCTCATTGTTGCAGTCTGCAGAATGGCCGCACAGTAACAGCCCATAGCTAATGTGGCTGTGGAACATTGCATAGTACACTGCTAGTAGGTACTGTTGTGATGTGGTGTTGCCAGGTTAACTTGGTGTCAAAGAGAAAGCCCAGAAGCTTAACAGCTGCTTTGGCACCCAGTGCTCCAGTATCACTTAGTCTGTATATCAGACTCTGCATCTTGTCTTCATTAATTTTCATCTTCTTCATGATGAACCAGGTCTTGGCCTAGTTGAGTAGGACATTTACTTGATGAATAGCTTGAAATACATTCCCCCCTTTTGTGGACAAAGTCGTGCCATCTGCAACCTGTTAGGTGTGTCCATTGGAGCCTATGTCATTAATAAAAATTGGGAACGATTGGGGACCCCTTACTGAAACAGTGAAGAAGGAAACTTCATTGTAGTCAGAGTAGAACAGAAATCTGATATGAGTGGTCACTAACATGTTGCTCAAGTCTAAAATATATGATGATGGCTGTGAAGTGAAACTTTTGTTAGTGTTCTTTCTACTACAAAATTTGAAACTGCAGGGGCAGAAGGTACCTTTTGTTGCTTGAAATCAAATAACTGCCATACTACCCAATCGAATACACGGAACTGTTGTTGCTTGAAATTAAGTAATTGTCATACTACCCAATCCAATACATGGCACTAAGGTTTGCTATGAAAACATGATTTGTTTCTAGTTTGATATCACTAAGTTCATTGTGCACTAGCTTTGTTGTTTCCATAATTTTTATTTATTTATATAAGTATCAAGATGTATCTAGCATTGTTAGTAATGATGTCACAATAATTAATTTACTTAACTGGCCAAACATAGGGTCAAAGCTCTTCTCCAGCTCTGTAAAATTTGTGTGAAAGGATGCAAAAATGCCTGTAATTTTCGTGTATGTGGTCCTCCATATTCATGAATAAAAGTTTTTAAAAGACCCATTCTTTAAGTAAGATTACAAAGGAGGGTGTATAGGGAAAGTCTTACATCCTTTCCAGGTCAAATGTTTGCTCCCACACAACCCTGGCATTAAAGGCATACATATTTGTTCAGATGCAGACCCTTCACAGTCACAGCCCTCAACCGGACATCGTTACCCTACCATCCTAGTTCAGAAGCAGATTTCCTGGGCCATCACATCCAATCCTGGTATCACTCATCCCTGCAAAAAACAACCCAGGAGTATACCTTTTGTCCTTCAGTATCGTCCTGGTCTTGAATGTATTAATCAGCAGCTTTTACAATGCTACAACTTCCTAAAATCGTGCCCTGAAATTGGGTCCATTCTGCCTGACATTTTTCCCATCACACCTAAAATAGCTTTTCATCAGCCTCCCATCCCCACCCTCCACTCCCTCTAAGCACCGAAATCTCCTGTTCAGGCCTCATGCTATTTCTGAACATGTTTTCTTACACTATGGTCCCTACCTCTGTCACCATCCCCAATGTAAGACTTGCCCCCTGCACCCTCTTACCACCACCTATACTACCTCTGCAACTGGCAAAAAATGTACTATCAAAATACTGGTATGTATCTGTGCTTCTGATATGACATATGTAGTGTACCAACTGTTATGTTAACACTGTTAAGCCTCTTACATTGGTATGACTATCACCAATGTAACAGTCAAGATAAATGAACTTAGACAGAGGGTTTATGCTGGCAACACACAATATCATGAGACAGAGCATGCTCTACATGACAGTCGTTAGCTCAGAGTGCTGCATTTGGGAACTCGCATTACAGAAGGTCCTTGATTCTCACCACCCACCTGTCCTTAATTTACATTAATTTATTTAGTCTCAGCCTCCCATCCCCACCCTCCACTCCCTGTAAGCACCTCCCTCTTGTCAGTAACTACTCGTATTTTTTCTTCACTATGTTTTAGCTTTCTACACCTTCTATTTTCTGGCCTGTTTATTTTTTCCCTCCCCACCACCCCAACCACATACAATTCTCTTAGTTGTCTGCTCTTGTTAACTCTTGCACAATGTTTTGTCCCTATTCTCTGTTTTGCTTGTTACCCTATCTTCCATCTCCAAGCACTTAGGTTTTTAATTTAGTCGAATACAATCCCCAACTATCAGTCTTTCTTTCTTATCCTGTTTGGTAAGTCTCCCCTCACATGGAGTTAACAGTTGACTTTTCCACACAATCTCCATTTCCTAAGCCTTGCCAAAGTTTACAAATTTCCTTAACATCTATACATGTGTGTTCTGTGCTGCTGTTTGGTGACTATATTTCCTATCTATCCTGTTACATTAAACTTTTCCGTATGTAACATGAATATTGCCACTTAACTTCTGGGTAAAAATATCTTACAATTGAAAATTTTCTGCTATGGAAGCTTTTTATTTGGTCTTTCCAAAGTTTATTTTGTAACTTTTTTAAATGAAATGTCTTTCCCTTTAGGTATTGTATGGAATACAATAGTGGAGAGTTGTACCTCAGAGAAGAAATTCTGTAACAGTACAATTTCTTGTTAAGATTGTAATGGTAAATCTACAACAAATGTTACGCGAGACGTCACCTTATTGGTCATATCCTGTAAGGTAGATGGGAAAAAAGATATTTTTGTGAAGATTATTTTTCATTAGTCACTGTGAGTAAAGCTAATTTGTATGCTGGTATTGTTAAAGTATTTTAAAGTATCATAAACTTTTTACCTGGGGTTTGTCTCATAAACCACACTTTTATTAATTTTTGTAGCTAATGTTTACTCATTTGTGTGCATAAATTGCCACAATGTACATTAGTAGTGTCATCACAACCAATAACATATCATTTTGTTCCAAATTATGTCTCAGTTACTTACTGAAATGTCTACAGACCTATGAGTATTGGCCCGACCCCGCAGATTCTACTGGTTCCTTTTGGAGTGATGTTAAGTGGAATTTACAGCATATTTTGCTCGAGATTCTTTGATATGGTCTGAAATAAGTACAAATTTCTTTACATAGTGGATTTGTTCCATAACAATGTTATAATCAGTTTTTCTGTTTGCTGTTATTCAAAAGTAACTCTTAGTCAATGATAATGATGAAAATTTACTGAGGATAAAACAGTAGCTCACAATGGTGATCTCAAGTCATTTACCCAACATAAATTGCAAATATCCTTTTGCTAGAAAATATAATATTCAGCAGTAACTAGTACACATGCCCTACCTTATTACTCAATTTTGTTAGAAAGTGACAAATTTGTTTCCGATGGCATCTGGTAGAAATTATTGTCAGCTAATATTTCCACCATTGCTTACTTTCCTTATTAAGTAGTAAAAGTTGCTATGGCAAATGTGGTAGTTATATAATGATGTCTTAGATGTATCCCATTGAACGTAGACCGAGAATGAGACTTAAGTTATTACCAGTCCCATCAATCCTTTTTCTGTCAAGACACTTAGTTCTCAATATCATGTTGAATGAATAACACTTCTGTAGCCATGGGAAATAATTAAGTGTGGATTACGAGCCATTGTTTTCATATCGTGTGTTAACTGTGTGAGTGACACAAAAATGACAAATCACAGGATCTCATTGCATCTAATCATGGCAGTGTCATTGATGCTAGCTGAGTATGCCATGCTTTCAGCAAAGTCTTTAAGGCACTAAGCTATCTACAAGCTAATTTATCAGTTATGAAATATAAGGTTCTCAATTTGCATAAAATAGCCACATTCAAGGCCAGATGCCGCAATCAGAAATTGCAAATGTCTTCTTGCCATCAGTTGGCCCTGACTAGCAATGAACTGATGCAGTGCATCAAGTCCCTCACAGATTCATTGAAGTGTGCAATCTATTTCTGGACACCTATACGGTTCTGAACCATATCTGTACCATTCTGCACACACAGATATTTCCATAAGTGCTTCGAAACTTTGAGCCGTGATAAAATTTAAGTAAAATACATAGTACATCTCTATAAAAAATGCATCAGAAATAATTTTCGACTGAAGACAGTTTAAGCAAGTACAGCTAACATTATTTGCATATTACTTACATAACATGAAAGGGGAGGCCTTTTCTGGTTGCCATTATTACTCACTTGCAGATAACGCAAGGGCTTGTTGGCAGTTTATGTTCACTCATTTGCTACATGTTTTGAAATTCACCACTCATATTTCTCATGAACTGTTTCAGATGGCATGAATGAAAACTCAGCCTGGCATCAGAGGACACATTGCTTCTGTCATTTTGAGCCCTTGTGGAATCTTTCTTGCAAATATGGTCATGCTTTGGCTGCTCTATGACCATTTTACATGAATCATGCTCTCTCATAAGAAGATATGGAGCAAAGTCATTCTCCATTACCCTCACTGTCTTATGACACACACCCAAATGATACCACAATGTTCGTGGCTAAGGACGATCCAGTAGTTACCAAGAAGCCATCTGTCTCCAATTGGTAAATAGAGTAATACTAAAACCATTAGTGGTATTACAAATAGCAATAGTATGGGAAAAGAATAGAGTTTAATGTTTACCACTGATCTTGTAATGACATGCATAGTGATAAGTATACTCTTGGTATATGTATTGTCACATTACAGTGCAGCAGATGTGCTGTAATAAGATGTGATGTTAGTGTGGATTATTGTAATAGCTGAAACATAAGTATATATTCAGAATATCATTTGCAGTCTGTTCTAGTGGTATGCTTCCAACGTAAAAGTTCTGGGTACAAAATATCCCTAGTCTGATTTGTTTTGCGTGGCATTCAAAAACATTAATATTGAAATGTAATTCCATATTGATGGGTTTATGTAATATAAGTATATTTAGTAGTTCAGTAATAGACACACATAAATATTTAATCCACACTAAGTAAGCCACTAATATGTAAAACACAATTCTTCTATGGGATAGAAAGAGTTGGCCAAACTCATTTTTTGATTTTTTGTATTACTTTGTGTTATAGAGCCACTATTTGTTAGGTACTTGAAAAAAGATTTTGCTAGTTTATTAATTCCCTTTTAAGCTAAAATTAGTTTATTCCATACTTAATGTTTTACTTATGACTATTACATTTGCTTCTGAAGAAGTTTCAAAACTTTCATAAGAAAATACTTCTTATCAATTACTGTGGATAAAATTCAAAGTTACTTCATCAGATGTCTACAGTATTACAGTCGATGATTTGATGTTAGCGCTTGGAGGCAAAGTGCCTGAACTGAGCTGTTGGAGAAAGGGCAGAATGTTTCCATTCTTTTGCCATTTAAAATCCATCTCAATTTTTAAAGGAGTAAACTAGGCCACTAACTTTTCATTTAGTACTAAATTCATTGTTGACATGTTTCCTGAAATACATAAGTTTTTTCTTAGTCTCCTTTCTGTAGTTGGTCCATATTATTGACTACAAACCCCGTGAGTATCTAAATGCACAGTGAAGGTGGGATTAGAATCCTGAAATCCTTTAAAGGCATTATAAATTAAAAATATAATACTTATCATACTGCAAGCCTAATTCTGGATTGAGACTACCCTCCAAAGAGCGCAAAGTCAACCCAAAATATGACAAAATAAGACTTTTTTTTTTGGTCAAAGCAAGGTACTTAAGTACAGAAGCCAACCAGTAAATGATTCCCACCATATGGAGACAACATTCATTCACAGACAGGCTCAATGAAAAATATTACCAAAATATTAAATCTCTTGGATGAAGTCTTTTTTCTGCACACATATTCACACAAGCACAATTCATGGAAACATGGGGGCTGTCTCAGGGCGCTAGAGATCAACTGCCAGTTGGGTTCTAGCACCCTGAGACAATGGCTATGTGTGTGTGAGTTGTGGTTGTCTGAAAGTGTATGTGTTTTCTTCTCCAGGAGAAGGACTTTGTACAAAAGTTTTAATATTTGGTCAGCATTATTCATTGCATGCGTCTGTGACTCCTCAATACCTCCACTACATGGTGAGCAGCAATCTGTTCTTTCCATATTCTTGTTATTTCAACATGTAGTTTTCATTGTTCAGAAAATGTTACCATAAGCCATAATAGAGGCAAAGGCAGAAAGTAATTGATTCTTTGTGTTTCGCAACCAGTGATGATGTAGATTTTTGTCAAGCTGAAGGTAGCAGCTATCAGTTTCTTCATATGATGGTGAATGTTGTATTTTCACCAATGGAATTCCATTAGTGTTTAGTCCAATAAATTAAGAAATCTCAGTACATTGATAGTTTATTATCTTCTGACAATAAAATGTCATTTAAAAAAGTTTTTGCGCAACAGAAACTGTAGGAAATATGTTACTTGTATTTTGTAAGCTGCATTGCATTGTCACCTGTTATACATTTTGTAAAATTATTTTCACTATATTACATTTCTTTCACAACCATCTTCTTTGATAGAAGGTTAATTATTTCATTGGGCAGTTCACATTTCATTCTTACATGTACAAGAATTATCATGCATCACAATCACAGGAAATCTATATAAACAATTCCTTTGTAAATAATAGAGTAAACGAGATTGCTCACTGAATAGCAGCAGCATTTATTCATCAACAGGCACACACAAAAGAGAAACTTCCTGGCTTGCTGAATGATTCCATTGTTGAGCCAGAGTACACACACACACACACACACACACACACACACACACACACACACACACCTGTGTTCCTACATTTTGCTGGCAGTAGACACAGCTGATAGAATGGAAGTACGCAAGTGTGTGAGTGTGTTTTACTTGTATATTTGTACTCAAGCTTGACAAAAGAGTTATTCCAAAAGGAAGCAAGTTATCTTTCTCTTTAATATGTGCCTGTCGATAACTCAAACACTTCTGCTGTTAGGTGAGTAGCCTCCTTTACTCCTAAAGTCTTAACAAACGATTCATTCATGTGGATTTCCTGTAATGCTGACATGTTTTAAAACATGTAAGAATAGAATGTGGACTTTCCACTGAAATAATTAATCTTGTATCAAAGAAGATGGTTGCTACTGCCGACATAACAATTTTCCTGAAAGTACGTCACATACAGTGGATAAATTGGATTTTCTGTAATGCTGCTTGCCTGAATCTGGGTGCCAGGACTAGTCGATAACAACTTATTTTTACTCTAGCATTTTACTGCTCTTGACCCTTGCAAAAGCCTCTAAAACGACTGGTAATGAGACAGTGGACCTATAGGTGTCTACACAATCTGCTTATTTCAGTTTAGAAAATAATTGTAGCAATGAATAATTTACAACTGGAAGCATAATACATCTTAAAAACATATCGGAGTACAGCAGTAATACACGGTGCACAGATCTTCACAAGCCGAACTGCTATTTTGTAACATGCAATTGAGTTTTGACTCCTCATTTATTTAGTAACTGATTTAGTTTTATTCTTCATATTTTGCTGTACTTGTATAAAATATAAGTGGCTAGTAGAACATCTGCATATTTGCTTTTACAAATTAAATTTTAATTTTGTTTTATGATTGTTGATAGGAAAATTTTACGAGATAATTTTTAGATATGTAGTGGATGTTTCATTTTTTTATCTCAACTTTTGTATCAGTAACTTCTCATGGTAGTAAAGTGTAATTTATACACTTATTGTTGAGATAACTATTTCTCATGCTTCTTCTCTGGAATTGTACACTTATTCCTTGTTACCTGCTGCAACCATGGCAGGTTCAGAAACCCTCTGCTGTTCATAGTAGGGTTGCCATTTCAAAGTTATCTGTTTGATGTATTCTCTGCAATTAATTCCATCAATTGAACCATAGCTATTGGTTATGGAATCATGATCTCTCACTTCCTTCATTAGCACATTTCAATTGCATTATTTATCCAAACATATTCCTTGCTTCCTCTCTTATTCTGTTTATGGTAATTCAGTAGGAAATAACTGTCAGAGAAAGTAATGAATGATAGTTCAATAAGTATTATATTATCATTCATATTATATATGTATATTATATATGTTTTACCATAGTTGACTTTTGACGTAGTGCTGGCACAATGTAGTTGGATAAGACAGCGAAAGCTTTCAATGAAAACTATTAACACAGAGTGTCAATGGCCTAGCCACAATGGTAACACTGGTTCCCATTTGGTCACAGAAGTTAAGTGCTGCCAGGTTTGGCTAACATTTGGATGGGTGATGGTCTAGGTCTACCAAGTGCTGTTGGCAAGCATGGTGCACTCAGCCCTTATGAGGCCAATTTAGGAGCTACCTGACTGAGAAATAGCTGCCCAGTTCTTGAAAACTGACAATGGTTGGGAGATCAGCATGCCAACTCATGCCCCTTGACATGTGGATCCACCTGAGGGTGACATGATGGTTAGTCAGTACAATAGGTCCTTCTGAGGCCTGCTCAGACAGAATTTAATATAAATGATTATCAGGAAACACATACTCATTCATCATTATGATAGACCATCATTGAAAGTACTTAATATAAGTATTTCTGGCACTAAACCTCATGAATCAAATTTTGGGCAACACAACTTTTACAGCTTAGAGTATTTTAAATGAAAACTGTGTGACTTCAAAGGAAGACTTAATTTATATTAATTTACAGCTTACAAACACTTAACAGACAGCTTGACATAGCTTATTAGTTGCAAAACTTATAAAAGTCATCATGAATTTTTCAGTACCATTTAGATAGCTTGGAACTTTAACAATTGGCAGTTCACTAATATCATAACACACAGGAATCCTTTGAGTTGTGTTTCTGTGATATACCCACACCGGTAATAGACGCATCAAGTACACCTAAGACTCATTTTGCTGATAAGACATTTATTTGTACTACCACAAATAATTGCAACATAGCCTTTTTATGATAATGAAAGACATGCTGCTTCACAACCTATCTACAAACTGGATATGTGAAAGTCACTATCATAATTAAGGTTCCAGATAACTACCAGTATTTATGGAAACTAGTCTTGAAAATTTATACATTTATTACTGTAGGGCAGAAAACTGCAAAATATATCCCAGTAGAGCATTTCCAGTACTACTTATATATGCATAAACATATTTGTGCAACTGCAATTTCATTTCTAAGAAGGTTTCTGCTTGTTCATGCACACAATGATTTGTAGCTGCTTGTGCCTGCAGCCTATGTTTTTTAGACTGGAAACAATAGGGGCCTCTGAATAATGTTGAACAACTTGAACAATTCAGTGAGTTTCATTAAAGGCTTTCACTGTTTTATCCAGTTACATTGTGCCAGCACTACATCAAAAGTCAACTTTGGCAAGAAGTATATAATATACAAATCATAAATGATAATACAATACTTATTGAACTATCGTTCATTACTTTCGCTGACTGAATTTCCATAAGCAGAATAAGAGAAGAAGTAAGGAATGTGTTTGGATAAATAATGCAATTGAAATATGCTGATGAAGGAAGTGAGGGATCATGATTCCATAACCAATAACTATGGTTCAATTGATGGAATTAATTGCAGAGAATACTGCAAACAGAGAACTTTGGAATGCCTATCATAAGGAGTTACTGATACGAAAGTTGAGATAAAAATATATAAAACATCCACTACATATCTGCAAATTATTTCCTAAAATTTTCCTGTCAACAACCATAAAACAAAATTAAAATTTAATTCATAAACACAAATATGTAGATACAGTATTTACAAAATTGTTTGGAAGGAAATAATTTTATAACTATCTCTATAATTGGTAAACTGTTCCATCACAAGAATCTGATTTGAAAGGAAATAATTTAATAACTATGCCTTTAGATAGTAAACTGTTCCACTATGAGAATCAGATTTCCTGGGCAACTAAGCCTTGTTCATAGTACAATGAACCAAAACACATTTACATTAATATATTTTTAAAAATTAACATTTATGTCACATTTGAAAATAAAAGTCCATTTATATAAAACTATATACATCTTATGTATGTTTAGCACAGCTACCATTAATGCAGCTGTAAATTATTTTGCAATGTCAGAGTTAGCACACAGTTACTCTGAAATGAATTCTCAACATTATTTAATGCCTTTAAAAAAGGCGAATGCTGCAACATTGTAACTGAATATTTAAGAACATAAAATAGCTAAAAGAATAATAGAGAAAAAGGTATGTTTCTAAAACACACTACATTTTATTAATTACTGTTGTCATTGTTGGGACATGGTTTGGAAAGACAGGTATGACACACAATTACCAAACAATTTTATTCATATTCCACCATTTTTTCGGAGTGCATCTAGGATATTATGTACAGACATTTTGGCTGACAACTGTTGTGTAGACCAAGCGAGGTGGCGCAGTGGTTAGCACACTGAACTCGCATTCGGGAGGACGACGGTTCAATCCCACGTCCGGCCATCATGATTTCCCTAAATCGCTCCAGGCAAATGCCGGGATGGTTCCTTTGAAAGTGCATGGCCGACTTCCTTCCCCGTCCTTCCCTAAACTGATGAGACCGATTACCTCGCAGTTTGGTCTCTTCTCTCAAAACAACCCCCAACTGTTGTGTATGGCTTTGTACACAAAAGTAAGGAGAGGTGGGCTACAGAGTGGTGCTGCAACTACCATCATAGGAAAGCTAGACAGAAGCAAAAATTGTAAGTGAACAAGCTAACACAACAAACTGCAGATATACTTAACTTGTATTTCTCCAAACATATGAAGACTCAGAACAAGACAGTGCAGCAATGAATGGCGTCCAGCTATCACAACATCCACAAGGAAAAGTCTCTCTGTACTAAAGCCCAAATGATGAAGCTGGAGCTGCAACCAGGCAGCATCTGCATAACATCACACTGCAAAGTGGCTCTGAGTGCAAGTAGCACTGAGTGCTGCCAATGGCCATCCTATATTGCAGTGAAAGTGGGTGCTTGAGCTACTGAGCCACTAGAGGCGTGGCTCAGGGGCATGCTCCACTGGGTCCACTGGATCCCACACAACTGTCATGAAAACTGGCAATTCCATTGCAATGATGGCTGTTGGGAGGTATTGATACATTATACCGCATAAACCTTTCAGCCATTCTTAAGATGAGTAACTTGCAAGATTTTTAACACACTTCACACTGTAGAGTAAATGTGCATACATCATAAGTAATACTGTTGGTAACAAGAGTCTCAGTCATAGACAAAACTTTATGCTTCTAAGATTTAAATTAACTAGGGAAAGAGTCAGTGAATCCACAGTGCTTCGAAATCACTCAGTTGATTGTTATGGATGACATATTTGTAATGTCATATGGTGGAGAACTGGAACAATATTTCCTTTGAAAGGATAGTGTAAAATGTGTTAAAAATCTTGCAAATGACTCATCCTGAAAATGTTTGGAATGTTTTCAGCTAGAATATGACTACATGTGTTAATAATTTCTTGGATGTACTCCCCAAAAAAAGGATGGAATATTTTATCCACCAGGAAAACTTCAAGAAACAAAGCTTTATTCATAGTTTACTGTACAGAGGATTACAAAGAACCAAGAACAATACAATTTAACATCTGTGTATACCAAACATGTCACATAATTGTAAAATTTGAATCTCAAAATTCCCCCTTTATTTTAACAGGCAGTTATAAAGTAAGGCCTGGTCCCTAAGTTTGTGGCTCTACATTTGAAGTCCAAGCCTTTCAACACATTTCTAGTGTTTCAGTCCAGGGTGAACCTTTGTAAGTATATCAGCAATCATATCTTCTGTTGGCTGATATTCCAGTATGAGCAGATGCACTAATAGATCTAGGTGCATGAAGTGATATTTTATATGCATGTGCTCCATCATTCAGTGGGAAACTAGAGATTGTTACTGGAAAAGTGCTGTGTGAGAGTTTTCCTAAACTGTGGAGAATCACTGCCCTTGCTGCTTTGGTGACTCTATGTATTCAGCTTCAGTTGATGAAAGAGCAGCGGCTATCTGCTTGTTTGAACACAATGACATTGCTGATCTAGATAAGGTGAAGTAGCAACTTGTATATGAGTTCCTATCAGCATCAGAACTTTCCCATCTGGCTGCTGTGAAACTGAAGATTCTTTTCTTATCCTCAGTATAGGTAAATTTCTTACCAATGTTTCCTTTAAGGTGTATAAGAAACCACTTATTCAGATGCTAGTGAAAAAATATAGGATTTCTGGTGTACTGGCTTATGTTACTGACTGCGTAGCATATATCAGGTTGAGCATCGATGGTAGTGTACATCAGTGCTGCAACCAGTTGGTAGACCTCATCCTCGACATAACTCCATAAAAAGAAGTCTAATGGGGTTATGTCAGGAGAGCGTGGAGGCCAAATCGTTGGCCCATCATGACCAATCCATCGCCCAGGAAAGGTCATATCGAGATAGGCACGGACATCCAAACCCCAATGAGGCAGTGCACCATCTTGCTGAAACAAGACATCAGGGTGATACTGAAGCAGCTGAGGAACAGCATACAGTTGCAACATCTTCAGATACACTGCAGATGTGATGGTAGCCTCAGCGAAGAAGAATGGCCGAATAATTCGATTGTGCAATAGTGTGCACCAAACATTCACCTTTGGACTGCCTCTGGTGCACTCCATGACCTCGCCAGGGGTTGTGAACTCCAAATACGCACATTATGGTGATTCACTACTCCACTGACAAAAAAGGTCGCTTCGTCGGAAAAGGCAATTCGTCTGAGATAACCGTCATCGTCCTCAATACATGATAGTATTTCGACCACAAAGTCATATTGATGTGTACTGTCATTGGGCAACAAGTCCTGAATGATTTGAACTTTGTATGCATGAAACAATAAACGTTTGTGTAAAATGTCATGGAGAGAGCTTTTTGACATCTGTAATTCACGTGAGGCCCTGCGCACTGATTTCGTCGGACTTTGCAGAAAAGACTGCCTTACAGCTTCCACCCTGTCTGCTGAGGTTGTTGGTCGATCAGACCTCGGAAGCTCAGCAACCGATCCTGTGTTCTTGAACTTCTCATATCAGGCTTTAATGCTCTTGACATCAGGTGGATTCTTTCCAAATGTTGTTTGGTAGTGTCTCTGCACTGTGATTGGTGATGTTTCTCATGGTGCCACAGGACACACTGTGCCTTCTCCTGATCGGTTAACATGGCTTCTTGAGCACTGCACCTCATCCACTACTTACGTACTGTGAACCTAAAACAGAAAAAAAAACTTTGATAGTTGTAAACAATTCGACAAAGTTTCATATTTGCATCTTACTTCTAGCCTGAGTTATCAATTTATGTAATCAGGGAAAGTCTTTTCGGACACCCTGTAATGTCATCTACATAAATGAGTATTCAAACTGGAAGCTTTTTACTTTTTCCATGAAGAAACATGGATCAGAATTTGTTGGCTTCAAGCTGGTCGATGTTAGTGTTGAGTTCAACTTGGGATACCAGTGTCAACCAGATTGGTACAATCCATAAGTGGCTTTTCTACTTTTATACATTTTATCATCAAATTTCAGTGTTTGGTGCATGTCACTTGCCTTGTTGACTATATGATTATCCTTCTGTGCATATTTCATTATTTGTAAGAATTTGACCAGAGAGTCCTCCTGTTCCCTTAATATTTCCATACCAGTTTCGTCATTGAGAAACTCAGTGGTGATTTCCAGCTGAAAGATATACAAGTCAAATCTGACTGACAGAACCATGTATAGTCTAAATGATTCAGTTCCTGCAGCTGGAAGTATCATTTCATCAATGTCAATTACAGTAAAGTCGTTGAATCCTCTTGCCTTTTTCCTCAGCAAAGATCCATCATTTCTGTGTGTTTTTTTTCACGAAACGCTCCTTCATCTGTTGATCTGTATGCAATGACCCAAGTGTCATTTCTCATCAGCAACCTCATTTCATCTTATGAGGGGCATTCAAAAAGTAATGCAACACTTTT
Source organism: Schistocerca serialis cubense (assembly GCF_023864345.2). Classification (NCBI taxonomy): domain Eukaryota; kingdom Metazoa; phylum Arthropoda; class Insecta; order Orthoptera; family Acrididae; genus Schistocerca; species Schistocerca serialis. Next base: position 533,697,946 of record NC_064640.1, read on the forward strand.
TTCCAGAAAGCATGTTAGTTTTATTCAGGACTCCAGTACACCATATTCTTCTGTACTCTTGTGCCTACAAAGCCCTATTTCTCAGCATAGTCTCTGTTTAATGTGATGACTTGACATCATCTTACTGGGAGGGTGTGTATGCCTAATTCTCATGGGAGCCAATGTCTTGTTGCATCAATAACCTCCACATCATCTATATAGTTTCCCACAGAATGTATCCTTCATTGGTTGAAACAGATTCAAGTCAGCACTCTTGTGGCTACAAAGCCCTATTTTTCAGCATAGTCTCTGATCAATGTGATGACGTTATGTCACCTTACTTGGAGGATGTGTATGCCTGCATTGTACCTCTCTACTGGTTGTCATGGGAGCCAATGTCTTTGCTGCATCAATAAACTCCACATTATCTATGTACTGTTTCCCACAGAGTGTGTCCTTCATTGGGTGAAACAAGTCAGAAGGGATAGGTAAGCTCTGGCCTGTAGGGTAGATGAGGAAGAACAGTGTAATGAAGTTTCGTGAGCTCCTCCCGAGCGCACACATTTGAGTAAGTCTTTGCGTTGCCATGAATAGGCAGAAGTTGTTTTGCGGTAATTAACGTGTTGAAGTCATGTGTTCAATTTCCTGAGGGTAGCACAATGCAATACAGAGCTGATGGTTGCCCCATGATAAGTGAATAGTGTTTTATTCATCTCATAACATACAATTTCTAATCATATGATTAGTGTACAGGAGACATGTCAAAAAATGGATAACACAACTTAGGCCTAATTGATACAAAGAATTTTAACATTAATATAAACTTTTATTTTTCTTTCCTCCCTTTTGTGAAGGACAGCTACATTTACACACAAGACTATATGTAGATTTATCCTGCTCAAATGTTCAGTTCATTCTTCATGAACTCCTCAACAGTGTAGTAGCAGCGTTTGACAAGTATATCATATAGCTTTGTTTTCAGTGTCTCTAGGTTCATACTCAGAATATTCTTCCCTTTTAGCTTGTTATGAATTTTCATTGCCATATACTGAGGAGACTGCACATATAGGTTTAAGCGATCAGTGGGAAGCATAAAATTGTCTGCATTTCTCGTGTTATACATGTGATTGAAACAGTTTTTCTCGAATAACTCTAAATTGCTGTGTAGAAAGATGATAATATCATAGATATATAAGGAGGGAACTGTTAATAACTGTTGTTTTTCAAATAGTGGGTGACATGATGTCCTTGGATGGGCAGTACACATGTTCCTTATTATTCTTTTCTGTAACTTTAGTATGCGCAATATATTGGTTGAATTTCCCCAAAAAATGATACCATACCTTACAACTGATTGAAAGTAGCTGTGGTATGCAATTTTCTTTGTATTCATGTCTGTTGCACCAGCTAATATTTGCATAGCCAATGCAAAGCTACATAATTTGTTTAACAGGTAGTCAACATGCTTATTCCAATTTAAATTTTTATCTAGGTTTAACCCTAAAAACTTCACGGAATCCACTTCTTCTGTATCCTGATTTTATGAGTTATTTTAATTTCTTGGGGCTTTGACTGTTTTGTTCTGAATTGGACCATGTGGGTTTTGGGGATGTTCAATCTTAATCCATTCAGTTGGAACCATGTTTCTAGTTTGTTCATTGTGTTTATTATGTAGAGAGGGATGTTTTCTGGCTCCTGGTTTTCAATTAATACAGATGTGTCATCTGCAAATAAATTCGATGGAGCATTTATATTTTTCGGTAAATCATTAACATAGAACAAAAACAAAATAGGTTCTAGAATCGAGCACTGAGGGACACCTTGGGTTACTGTTTTCCATTTTGAATAGTAATTTGCTGCATTTGGTGAGTCAATCACTCTTTGTTTCCTATTTGATAAGTATGAAGTAAGCCAATTTAGAACATTGTCCTTGATACCATACTTGTCAAGCTTATAGATGAGCAGTGCAAGATTTACAGAGTCAAAGGCTTTTGTGAGATCACAAAAGATTCCTGCAACTTTATTATCGTTGTCTAATGATATGCTGATCTTGTCGATAAACTTAATAATTGCGTCAATAGTACTTTTTGGTTTTCCGTAATAGTATAATATTTCTCCATAAAATTTCGAATCTGCATAGCAGCAGCGTTTTCAAAGATTTTTGATAGGACTGGAAGGAGGGAGATGGGACGATAATTCCCCATATCCTCTTTTGACCCTTTTTTGAGCAACGATTTTACTTCTGCATACTTAAGCACCTCTGGGAAGCTTCCTTGTTCAAAGGATTGGTTTATTATTTTAGATAGTGGGCATCCTATTATTTTACACACAAATTTAAGGACTTTTGCTGGTATTCCATCCCAACCTGCAGAAGTTTTGTTTTTTGGTTTTAATATAATTTTTTCTACATCTATTGTTGAAACTGTTTTGAATTTTGTGAGGCATTCAGAAATATGATTTAGTCCAAAGGGACATACATTGTTCTCATAATCTGCAACATTAACCTCTGGTTTCACTACATTAATGAAGAACTCATTGAAGCATTTTGAAATTTGAGCCAGATTGACTATGATCTCATCTTCAAGCTTAATTGCACTAATTCCATGTCTAGAGGCTTTGATACCTAATTCGTGTTTTACAACTGACCACACTGCCTTTGATTTATTCTCATTTTTTAAGATTAATTTATTATTTATCATTTGCTTTGCTGCTTTGACAATTTTCTGAAATATACTTTTGTATCGTTTAACATATTCAATAAATTCAGTTTTTTTTTATTATGTCTTAGTTCCTCGTGTAGCTGCCTTTTCTTAGCACTGGAGATTTTTATACCTTTAGTGATTCATTTTAATTTTGTCATTTTATTAAAATAAGTTTTTTTGTGGAAACATTTCACTGAAAGCACTTAGAAAATTCCTTAGAAATGCTTCAAAATTTGCTGTGCATGAAATATTTTTAACAAAGTGCCATTCTGTCTCCTTCAGCTTATCTTGGAATAGAGTCAAAGTTTCTTGGTTGAAGATCTTTTTTACGTAAGCTTTTTTACATAGGACTCCTCTCCCTGCTCTGGGTAGGTCAATGAATAATGCTGAATGATCACAAATTCCTAGATGTAGACAAAATTTATACCCATCTTCAAATACGTAATTCGTTAAAATATTGTCAATGCATGTAGTTGACTGAGCATTTTGTCTTGTAGATTCAGAAAAATTTAATTTGAAGCCATATTTTTTTATTAAGTCTGTAAACTTTGATACCTCACATGTTTCATTCAACACATTGATGTTGAAATCAGCAGCAACTACAATTTTTTTCCCCTCTTTTCTTTACTGAGGTATTCTAACAAACTCTGAAATTTACATAGGAAATGCTCAGTTGTCACCTTCCCTGGGATTCTATAATTTGATATTATAACAACATTTAAGTCCTTTAACTCAATACGGCAACCCTCAAAAATACACCCTTCACTAAAACAATTGAAGTCACATCTTACATCGTAATCTAAGTCAGAATGAATGAGTATGCATGAAACTCCTTGTGACTTATTTATCCTACAAAAGCTGGTAGCTACCTTGAAGTTTTCAGTTTTGTTTTAGATTTTTATGGCATCACTATGAAGCCAGTGTTCATTTAAACAAATTACTTGAACATTTAGAAATTCAGATAAAAAAACTTGTAGCTCATCTAACTTAGAGCTTCTGTCACATGAGTATTCAGCACTTAAACCATTTATACTACAATGCATTATATAGTTACTACTAAGATCTTCAATTTTATTTTTTAAAGACCTAATATTTAATAATGAGCCATCCTCACACAAGGGTAGGTCTGGATTCTTCTATACCAGCCCATCAGCTTGCTCACTTGGCTTGTACATTTCTTTGTCACTTTGATATTGTGTACTTACATCCATAGTTACATTCTTGATGGCACTGGATCTGGATGGTGCTGAAGTGATTTCCCTGGTGACAGCCATAAAAAATTACTGTTCCTCTCTGGAGCTTTCCTTGTTCTGGAAGACAGACATACAGCAGCTTGTTTGTCTTCCAGTATTTTTGTAGCTTGCAAAATTTGTGCTTCTTTTCTTTTTGTCCGAACCATTTCGTAATTTGAGTTTGTTTCCCAGCTTGAATGTTACTTTCTGGCCTATTGGTTTTAAACCATTTCGTGATTTGACACTGATTGATGGCTGTATTGTTCGCTGCATGAAAAGAAAGTTTTGTTACTTGCAATCGATTTCCACTTGTCCTGGGTATTTCATTGCTCCACGAAATACGAGTAAAAATTTTTTCTGTAAGTACCTCCTTTTCTAACGCATTCAAATGAAGACCGTGAACTGTATGGAGCCCTCTCTCCAATCTGTTTATGTCAATAGCATCTACATTTACGAAGTGAGTACATATTTCACTTAAACTCTTGTTTGCGGCATGAATTTCACTGTTTACAGACGACCACCTCAGTAAATCGTGACGATGTAGGATATTTACAATGAGTACATTCGTGTGAGATAAATTATTGAAGCATTTTCTCAATTCTGTGCTAGCCTCGAATGAATCATTTCTATATATGTCATTTGATCCTCCCAGCAATACAACAAAGTTATCCTTGGCTATTGCCTAACACACAAATTTTTCCGTATTTTACAATGTTAGCAGTCGGAAGTTCATCAAGCAACAGTTTGTTTACTTTTTGTGGTTCGTTTCATAACTTTTCGACTTCGGCTGGTGTGTTAATTGAATCTTCAGTAGTGAATACTCCCACATGGTCGTTATACATTCTAGTTTGACAGTTTTTATGCATTAAAGTTTCACTGTTAATACACATTGAAGTTTCACTGCTGCTTTGAGATTGTACTTTCTTAGTGCAGTTTTTATGCATTAAAGTTTCATTGTTTATACATATTGAAGTTTCACTGCTATTTTGGAACTGTACTTTCTGAGTGCAGTTTTCTCCCGTCATTGTTTGCCACTTGTTTGCAGAGGTCGAGTCTTCTTGCTTCTTTAGCGACTCACATTTTTCCGCATGAAGTTTCTTTATGTCCAGCTTTAAAGCACCGATTATAATTCGTAAATTGGATATTCTTTCATTTAGCTTCAAGATCTCATCCTTAGAATTTACACACATATTCTTTTTACTACCGAAATTTACTTTTTTTTGCAGGGATACACGAATTACTTTTACACCCGCCGCCATCTCGGTTAAGGACTTCAAACAGAATAATCCCTTCACAGTCATGGATTTTTGTTTTGTTTCTGGTTAGAAGTGATGAACCCACATTTGATTGCCTTTGATAAAATTTGGCAAAACTTTGTTGTGGTCAGTCTTGTAATGCACAAGCAACTACGTACAGATGACCCTTTGTTGGTCTTTATGGTGTTCTGGTAGGCAGTGAGGAACACAGTGGGGACACACCTCTGAGAACCCCAAATGGTGGATGAATGTGTCAGCACTACCAACAGAGATGTCCAGTGTTGCAGCAAGGTGTTTGATTGTGATCCGTCAATCACCTCAAATTAGAGTGCCCACATTTTCCAACACTGCAGGAGTCAGAGCTGTGTGTAGCCATCCAGTACGCAGGAAATTGGAAGTTTGCATGACTGTGTTGTGATGATGACAGACACCTCACCCGACAACTCAATTTATCCATGATGGGAAACTTTTGACCAGATATAGAATGACATGTTGGGTTTTCTCTTGAACCGCTTCTCATATGGCATTCTATCAAACAATGCTTTAGTTAAGCAACAGTTTCAGATGTAGTTAGCTGTGGTATTGACTTCAGCCCAAAATGATGGTCATAGCACTGACCTGAGCAGCATATAAAAAGCCACTTGAACCACTGAGTGGTTCTTTTGTTTTGTGACATCATTCTGAAGTGGTGTGTATGGAAGTGTTAGGCACCATTGTAGTCCTGCCATGCTGAGGTTGGAGTCATTCATTCATTGCAGTGCTACCAGTATCTGACTGAAAGGGTTTAATGTTATGGTCAGTCTGGTTTTCCAGTAGATTTCTGAATGTAACAAATTTGTCAACAATGTTTCCATTATGTCAATGGAAACAGACTTGACATTATCTGCTATGGTCATCTGTAAAGGTCACAAAAATCAGGACATCAGACAGGATTAACTCCAGAAGTTTATTTGATTTCTGTTCTTGTTAGTGAATGGAATCAATGTGATTTTTCCTTTAAGAGAATTACTGCATTAAGCTGGATCAACATCACTGAATTTCAGACCTGCAACATACACATGTTTGAGAATTATGATCGTGTCTCATGAATTCAAGTGGCATAATTCGACATGTCAGATTTACAAGTCTCTTTTCACAACATTCCATTCACTAATGACAGCCACCTTTGGACAATTTTCTTGTAAATAAAACAACTTCACCATCTCTGTTTGTGGTAACTCTGACTTTACTGTTAGTGTCTCATGTAACTGTGGGAGCTTTCTTAAATGTCATTGTGTGGTTGTTGTCCACAGCCTTTGCCACTGAAATAAGATTCTTTCTAAGTTTTGAATCATGTAAAGTGTTTTTCACCATTATGGGATTCATGTCAATGGCCGCAGTTGTAATGTATACATAACTTTAACCATAACTTGTACGGTGCTTTGCCTGCAAGCATGAATTTCTCTTACATTTCTATCATATATCTGAACATTTTTGGTACATTGCAAATGTGTGATGTGCAACCACTGTTTATGAACCAAAAAACTGTCAGAGTCACGAACCATCAGAGCAGCCTCATTTGTGGGGAAACAGCAATGAGCTTCATTGACATTATTCACAGCTTGCATACTTAATTTCTTTTAGAGAAAAGAACACATCTTCATTCATCAGTGGTACATGGCGTTAACTTAAAATCCCATGGCTGGGTCATGCACAGTGATTTGTCAAGCACTGAATAATGAATAAGTACACAGTACAGTCTGGATAATAAAACAGGCAATGATAATCTTACACTATATAGTAAATAGCACAGTATATCAGGTGACTGGCATCATATCATAATTCACTGGAGGGAGATAGAGTACATATCACTTTTACCGCCATAATGGTTAGCTGATTTAAGCCAGTGAGTTTGTAAAATAAATCCCACTTACTGAGAGTGGTTGCCTTAACCACTTTGGCTATCCAAGCCTACTTCCAGCACCAATACAAATTTTCATAGAACACAGACTTCCCAAGCTCCCTCACAGGGAGGCACAAATGTTTTATCATCATTTATCCAAGTGAGGCATGGGTACATTATTAATGGTTACAACGTCTGTATTAAGATCACTCTGATCACAGTAATTGGGAAAGCTAGGTTCGAGCCCAGATCTGGCATAAATTTTCATTTGACATAAATAATTGATATGAATTCAGGTCTGCAAAATACAAATCCATTTCACAGTATTTACCATGCCTATAATTGTCAGAACAGTGTCTCTTCCATCAGACGAGCACGCATGTTTGAAAGACATTGTAATTTGAGAATAGAGATACTGCATAAGCAGATATTCTATATGTGCTTTGGCAGGTTAAAATTATGATAAAAACATCAATGCCTTGATGGGCTGAAATGATGATAAAATCATTTGTCTCTCTCTACAGGAATCACAAAATGTGCAGACGTAAGGACTGTTGACCTGTGATGTATGGAAATTCGATTGCTCATGCAGGCTTACTTAGAGTGCTTAAAGCTACCGCTCACGGCCTCAGGTCCTGATCTGGCACAAATTTTCATTTGTCACCAACCGCTGATATCAATCCAGATTCCCAAAATGCAGATCCATTCCATAATATTTACCACAGCTGTGATCATCAAAACAATGTCTGTTCCTTCGGACATGTGTGCATTAATGTGAAATTATGGACACTGTATAAACACATACATTCTAACCATCATTAAAGTATGCATGCCTCAATGGGTGAAGATGATGACTAAGGCATCTGAGTCTACCTGTACAGGAATCATGAAATGTGCAAACATATTTGTCGTTCAGTCCATGACAAATGGAAGTTTTGAATGGTCTTGGAGGTGTTCTCAGATAGTCGTAGTGGTTAAGATAACCACTCATGATAAGCATGAAATCCAGGTCCACATGGTGGTCCAGTACAAATACGCATGTGTTGCAAACAGTTCACATCAATCCAGAGTCAGAAAATGTGAATCCATTTCATATCACATAAAATTTCCAAGTAAGGTCTGCAATGTAGTTGACAGCTTCATGTGTTGGGACTACTGTGTGCACAGTATACAAGTGCATATATACTTATCAACATCACATATTCTATTCCACTATCAATAGTATGTGGCAACATGAATGATTGTGGCCTGATTGCCACTGGCACAAGCTTGGATACTGCTACAGCATTGGACAATGTCACGAGACTGGAGCCCCTTATTATTACTAACCAGTTTCCAAGAGAAGTTTTGTGGTATAATATACCATTCTTGACCTTCGATTATGTTGAGATTTCATATTATATGAGTTTTTGCAGATATTGAATGTGTTTTTGAAATATAATACTGGTTCTTAATTTGATGGGTAAGAAGTTTTATTGTGCTATTATGTACATAGAATTTGTGAAATAATGAGTCCTCTGTGACTTGAGGTATAGTAAATACAAAACAAATAAAAAGAAAGTAAGTTTTTCATAGACACAAAATCTATTTGTAAAGAGAAATCTATAAAATGATATAACTTTGTACTGAAATTCGTTCACATAATAGGTTACTAAAATGTTTAATAAGGTTATAAGAAAAATTGGGAATGTGTATAATTTCATAAATACTTCATAGTATAATGTACTTTTATTATAGCACTGAATTTCTTACAGTATAACCAAAATAGGTACAAAAATTGCCAAAAAGTGTATGGATTGGCAGCTGTCTGCTAACTCAGGATGGAAACAGAAATTTAGATTGATTTAGAAACCTTTTAATCTTGGTTTGTTTAAGCACAAAGGCGAACGTTTCTTTGGCTACTGCAACTAGATTATTAGTGTTGACTATATGTCTGCAGGTATGTAACTAGTCATTGCCTAAATAGTACTCTCCATGTGGCAAGGCCCCAGAAGTTTGATGTGTGACATACATCACAACAATCACATTAACAATTGAATCATTGGTCTACATAGAACCAAAGGACACATCATCATTCTTGTAGAACATTCTTCCATTGGGTAATTTTGGTGCAGTATTTATAAAATAATGCACCTTCTTCTTGAATTTTTTAATAGTCCATTTCTTCCTCAGGTCTGATGGTCAATATGTCTCCTATGCTGGATGCTGAGTAGTGTGTGTCCAGGGGAGATTTCTTAAATGACAACAGGAAGATCTGGAAAACTGAGGAGATACAGAGGTCACAATTAAGGAAGTTGACCATGCTGCCTGTGGGTTGGTGGAGTCATTTAGCTATTTTAACAAAGAGCAAGCAGATGACATAATGTTGCCATGTTGGATATGGTGATCAAAGAAAGAGACAGTTCTTACTCCATCCTCTCTACACTTCCTTTTGCTGGCAACTTCAGGCTATGTATACTGACATGTCTCACCAGTAGTATCCACCCATGGAATCTCTTATTAGTCCAACAATATAGGTATATATGGAATGTGAACTTCTGGAGCAGTCTTCAAGTAACTCTCAGTGAAGGAAGGAATTAATCAGTAAAGTAGTTTGCTGGAAGAATGTAGAATTTAAAACAGTGATCAAGTAGGTTTAAAAAGATTACCACAAGATAAAACTTATGACTCAAAGTAGTAAAGTACAGGTGATTCAAGTGAGTGTGTATGGCACAAGTGGGAGTTAAAAGTTTGCTTGTCTAGAGTTTTATCATTAACCAGTGAGTCTGAAACTACACTAAATAGTTAAACAAGAAACATATGCAGGTATTTAATTTCAATTGCCAAAACAGAAAATCAAATAGATAATAACTCTGTCTATTGACCTATATAAAAATTTCATTTGTGTCATATATGTTTAAATGTCTATGCAAAAGAGTTTGGTTAAACATCAGTCGATCTAACTTCTGGGGCAAGAGGGTTATTTTGTACACAATTTGTTACTAAATTAATATTAAGCAAACAAATACACACAGTTTACATATACCAAAATTCTTCTGACCAAGTGTATCTTTCTGATAGCTATGAGGAAGTTATATGCGAACTTTGAACTCCTTGGATAATATATAAACAGCATTTAACATGATATCACATTTACATAGAAACAATTTGATTGGTGGATAAGTTTGCAGTGTTTTTCCGTAAGTTTAATAAACACAAGGGATATGCATATGCATATGAGAGACTTTAGTCATTGATAATATATTCTCCTTCACTATTTACAACAGTGTCCCAATACTGGGAAAACTTTTTGATTCTGTGACTGTAGAAGTCACATGATTTTCAGGTTAAGAACTTGTTGAGTTATGTTAAAGCTCATTTTCATCCAGTAAGGAAATTCCTTGCAGGTTGTATGATAAAAAGTACAAAAGGTGAAAATATAGGGGCACAAGATCAGGTGAATAAGGTGGGTGCAGAATTACTTCACATTCCAACTCCTGTATAGTGTTTTTTGTCAGTCTAGCAGAATGCATTATTTTTTAGTAGTGTCACTCCACGCAACCTTCCTAGTTTTTGTTTTTGGATTGGGTCTGCAAGGCATCTCAGTTGTTGACAGTAAATGTCAGCAGTGACAGTTACACCTCAGGTAAGCAATTCCTAGTACACTACACTGTCACTGTACCACCAGATGCATAACATTATCTTTTGTGGATGAGGGCAGGTCTTTGTATGTGGAGTTACTGTTTTGTTTGGGCTCAGTCATTCCTGTCTTTTCCTTCTGTTAACATAAAGACATCATTTCTGATCACCAGTAACGATATAGGATAGGAACGGTTGGTGCTGTTCATGAGCCACTTGAGAATGACCGAGCAGAGGTGCACAAATGGCTCGCTCATTATTGTGTTTTAGGCTTTGAGCATGCGGTATCCATACACCGAGTTTTTGAACCTTTCCTACTGCATGCACATGTCACATGATGGGGGATGATAATAGTTCATCATATTTGCCAGTTCTTGAGCACATTGGTGTGAAAATCATTTTGAAACTTCCTGGCAGATTAAAACTGTGTGCAGGACTGAGACTCGAACTTGGGACTGAGTTCGACTCTCAGTCCGGCACACAGCTTTAATCTGCCAGAAAGAATCATATCAGTGTACTCTCCACTACAGAGCAAAAATTATTTCTGGAGAAAACATTTTCTTGCCATGCTCTGGGCAGTGGCATCACCCCACCCATGGTGCAATCATTTCTGGCTGCCTCAGCTGCTGTCACGCCTCTATAGAACTCAAACGAAGAATATGTTGAAAACGGTCTGATTTTTCCACTGGGCACTCCATTTTCTAGTGTCTGCGGAACCAATCACTATCTCTACACGGAAAAATGATAATATGTAAACTCTAGCAGCAACAGTGAACAATAAATAAAACATGACCATTGATCAATAAACCCCTAGCAACCAAAATGTCAAATTGCAAAGTAAAAATGCTAAGAACTTATGCACCAACCTAACAGAAATTATGCAATCAATATGTACTTATAAAATAGTGCAAGCATCATGAGGGGATTGAAGTATACTGGTACCAATGAATTACAGGAACTTTGTAGGCTGTTACCACTGCTGTTTTCTAACAGAATGTGAATAATAGATACTAAGTTTGCTAATGTTTTACTTACATAAAAACCATTAACACAGTTGGTCACTACTTACTATAAAACCAATTTACTTTTCGTTTAAGAGTTCATCATGTTCCATGCTTGTGAAATGGCATGTTGATGGCTTGCTAAGTCATGTCAACAATACTTATCACTTAATTTTTCATTTCTTTTTCCCTTTTGAAAACATTTTACTGAAAATAAGCTAAATGTTTTGGTACTCACAGTAGTTAGGTTGACAAAAGGCATGGTTTCTTCTTATTCATTGAAAGAGGTGTGACAGACATAAGTGGGTCACATCATGTAAATCATGTCTTGAGACTGGAAACATTACTTATGGATACTTCTTTGTAGTGCAAACTCTGAAAATTAATGCTCAAAATGCTATGTGAAAAGAAGTAATACTTTATGATACACATTATTTACAAAATATTATAATTATTATAACTCCAGTAGTATTTTACACAGAAAATAAGTAGAGAGTCTTCTGCTTCAGACACTATCATTACACTCTATGCAAGACATAGCTCGGTGTTCTGCCCAGATTGCTGTGGTTACAAAATGTCAGTGTAAATCTTTGGTTGTCTGAAGGACAAAAGGAGCATAATTTTCTTCCTTCAGCTTGTTGTGAGCTCTGCTGCTGTTGTTGACATGGAGCTCCCAGTGCCTCTCATATCTTTAGTTGTAGTCTGCATTGGATGTCTGGTGTGTTAAGGTGCCATTCCATTTATAGTATTATAAGCTCATGCCTCAGTGATTTCATAAACTTTTTTCTGCACAGTGGATTATCACTTTTTTGCAAATTTATTTATGCAAAAAGTGTGTCTTTATCAACTTCACATTTGCAGTTGTCATAAATTGTCACAAATAATTATGATTCACAGAGTGACCTTAAAATGTGTCTGCTTCATAGCATACAGGACTACAAAGTAAAGTCTACTTTGAGCAGCCAAAGACATTGCAAAATTCCCATATTCAGGCTGCAGATATTATTCTGCCTTTGGTTGACATATTTTTGTGACATGTTAACAACACAGTAAAAATAGTACAATACAAAATATATATGTTGTGAATATAGTTTACAGTCCTTATTTATACTCATTTATGAGAATATTATTTTCTGTGTTGTGATGAGAATGGTATGGTTAATTTGACCATGAAGTATTTTTCAGTCTGTTCTTCCAACCAGTGTTTTATAGTTTTTTTATTTTCCAAGAATAAGTAAATGATTTTTGTGTACAGTATCAGGAATAACAACGTGTAAAAGGAATTTTGGTGTGAATAGTTTCATGAATTAATTATGTTTCTAAATCAAAATGTAAGATGCAGTTTCCACATTTCAAATTTGGATGTTGTTTGTTTAGGATAGATTCAGTTAAAACTAAAAAATATTTCAGTGTCTCTGTCTCCTAATCCTTTGAATGTGACACAAAAGTCCAACAGGCAATTTAATTCATATGAGAACATTATTATGATTGGTATCTCTTCTCTTTTGGTTTGCTATTATAAGGGACGTGGCTGATTCTGTGTTGTTAACACACACAGACTTGGATGCACTTAATATATATTTTTTCTTGTTTCAAATTTTATGTTTTCTGGATAACTGCATATTTTCCAATGGATTGCAAGTATACAATGACGAAAATCTTTGATAATTGCTAAAATCTTGTGTAAGTGATGTTAGACATGTAGGCACTATGAAGTGCCTGCCAATGTTATCTACTAAATATTGTATCAGAAGATACAGTGTCAAGATACCCATTTTAAAACATAAATTTGGAAAACAAATCCTTGCTGCTTCTGTTGGTACCATGTCTGTAGTGCTACAGTGGATCGGGACTTAGCTGCAACATTCCTGTGTAACACAAAGTCTGTCACTAAGATGACGTGCTGTCTCTCTCTCTCTCTCTCTCGCTCTCTCTCTCTCTATCTCTCTCTCTCTCTCTCTCTCTCACACACACACACACACACACACACACACACACACACACACACACACACACAAACACACACACACACACACACACACACACACGTAAATAGACATATATAGGAGTATAGGCTACTCACTGTACTTCAGGGTAACTAAAAGCCAAAAAAGGCAGATTCCCTCCACAGAAAGTAAAATAACAATTATGAGCCATAAAGGAATTACATTCTTCCAGAATTCCATTGTATGTATTAACATCTACTTCACACCATTCGCTCATTGGCACATTAGACAGATATGTATTATGCAGTTACCAAATGACCCTTTGACAACAACAGATCATCCATTTATGTACTTGGAACTGTGACCAAAGAACTTCTGAAGGAAACTGTTTGCATCCAAGTGCTACAGCTAATGAGAAAAGGTTACCTATGGAAAAAGGGATATAACAAGGGTAAATTATTCCTTTTCAGTCAATCAGTAGCATATTTACTCTGTAAGTGGGTATATTAATGGTTCTTCACATAATGTGTTTCTTTCTGTGGATTGTAGTCCATGCTGGATGCAAGCACCACAGCAGTGGGCAAGATTCACATTTCACATAGCTTTAGCCAACCACATCTCAGATGGGTATTGACAAAGTTAAAAGTGTAGTGTGGTCTTCAGTGTGGGTTAAGGGAGGTGGAAGAGGATGAGAGAAATGAGCAGGCAAGGATACACAATCTAAACCGAACCTCACGTGTGCAACTCATGAAAGGAGGTGGAAGTGGAGGGAGGTAGGATAAATGTATGAGGAAAGGAGGTGGAAGTGGAGGAAAGTTGGATTAATGTCTGCATCATCCACAAGTTGTTATATTGTGGCAGATGTAAATGAGGGGATCCAACCCCCGAACTGACTTGCAATATTGTGTAATTAGCCATAAATATAATGCAATTTTTCTGAGAATTTACCTCATTAGGAATCAGTTGCGCAGGTAATATCCAAGACTGCTTCCTGGAATGATCCAAACTTCCATATCTCACAGAGTCCACAACCCTTATGCTTCAACATTTTGGGATTCCCACACAGGGAGAGACAAATGCTTTTAATATCATTTTATCCAATCACAGCATAAATACATTATTGTTTTGACTGATCACAGTAAGCAGGATATCTAGTTTAGAATCCAGGTCGAGCATAACATTTTGTGTGTCCCAAACAGTTGATATCAATCCAGAATCACATTATACAAATTCATTTCATAGTATTTACCACATCTGTAATTGTCAGAACAGTGTCTTTTCCTTTAGATGTGGATTCACGTCTGAAGGACATTGTAATGCAAAGTCACAGATACTGTATAAACACAAACATTCTAACCATCAGTAATGAATCCATGCCTCAACAGGCTGAAATAATGATAATAACATTTGTCTTTCCCTGTGCAGGAATTGTGAAATCTGGAGGCATAAGTTTTGTGGACTCCATGACGTATGAAAATTTGGATCGGTGATGGAGGCTTGTTCAGATACCCAGAGTGCTTAAAACACTTACTCATGGGTTCAAGTTCTGGTCCAGCACATAATTTTCATGTGTTGCAATCAGCTGATGTCAATCCAGATTCTCAAAATGAGAATCCATTTCGTAATATTTGCCACATCTGTAATCATCAGAAGAATGTCTGTTCCTTCAGACATGCATGGATTACTGTGAAGATACAGACACTATTTAAACAAAGATAGTCTAACCATCAAAAATGAATGCTTGACACGATGGGGTAAAATTGTGATAAAAATGTTTGTCTCTCAGTGTGCGGGGATCATGAAATGTGCAAATGTAAGGTTTGTGAATTCCATTGGAAGTTTGAATCAGACCTGGAGGCTTGCTCAGATAGCTGAAGTGTTTATGGTGACCATTCACAATAAATGGGAAAACCTGTTCACGTACTAGTCCAGCACAAATATTCAAATGTTGCAAACAGCTGATGTCAATCCAAATTCGCAAAGTGCAAATCCATTTCATAAGACCTATAATTTCCAGTAAGGTCTGGAATGGAATTCATGACCTCACCTGTTAGGATCACTGTGAGCACAGCAAGCAAATGTGCATACACTTATGGGCATCACAGAGCCTACTCCACCACCAATAGTGAGCAGCAGTGTGAGTGTTTGTGGCATTTTTGGTGCTGGGAAAAGCTAAGATGCTTTAATGGCATTGTGTAGTGACATGTGACAAATTGCTTTTGCTATTATTAACGAGTTTCCAAGAGACGTTTTATGGTGTATATACCATTTTTAGACACAAAATCTGGGAGTGTGGCATACTATTTGGAATTCACGCCTTCTCTCTGGAAATCTTTTAAATCTGCTATGGAGCACTTCATCCATTTCCACCACCTGGACCTGTCTATGCAGTGCATCTGCATTCTGCTGAAGTTTGCTGGATTTTTTGTGTCCTTCATAGTCAGCTCAGCTGACTTTAAAGTGCAGCATGTCCAGCAGCTACTGCGGTCTTTTAAATTTAAACGCCATAACAGCTACCTTGGTAAACTTCCTGCTGTACAGATAATATTTATTATAGTTAACACCAAACATCAAAACTAGCAACTCCTTTTTTAGAACTATAATTAACTTCATCCTTATTGAGCTTTTAAGAAGCACAACCAATTGCTTTTTCTTCACTATCTTGCTTGTGACTCAGAATGCAACTGACACTAACATCAGAGACATTACAGGACAGCATGAATGGCTTTTTAAAGTCTGGGTATGCCAGTATAGATGAGCTTGTCAATACATCTTTAATTTGTTACATGATGATTTCACACTCTGTTAACCAATCAGAGGATACTCCTTTCTTCAAAAGCCTCATCAAAGGTCTGGTCACAGTAGCAGAGGCTTTTACAAAATAATGATAATAGTTCACAGGCCCTATATTAATGGGGCAGAGAAATTATCTATCATGTTGACCCACTGAGGATCTAACTTTACTCCAGGTGAACCAATAACGTATCCCGAGCACTGAACATGTGACTTGGCAAAGAAACATTTCTCTAGCTTCATATTGAAAATAGCCTTTTGCAACCTCGCTTGTACATTTCTTAGGTACTCAGTGTGCTCCTCAGCAGTTCAGGAGAACAATATAACACCATATAAATAAACCAGCGAGGTGTGATGGGTTTCAGGCCCCAAAATAACATTACAGAAAATAAAAACTCATATAACTGAGGGAATGACGAGAGCTGGCTTTGGCCAGTCCTGTGGAGCAGTTGAAACCTGGTGGTATCTCAATTTCATGTGTAATATAGTTAAAAATTTGAAGTTCCCTAATCTCTTCAGGATTTCATTAATTCTTCACAGAGAATAAATGTTAGAGGTAGTTACATTGTTTACTGACCTCATGTCTACTCATAGGCAACAGGTCTTCTCACCATTTATTGATTTTTTTGGTAAAACCAAGATTGGGGAACAACCAGGGACTAGCAGATGGCTGAATAATCCCTGCATCAGCTTGCTCCCAGTTGGTGTCTTCCACTACAGACGGTATTTGTTAAGGAATTCTGTACAGTTTCTTGGCTATTGGTCTTGCACTTCTGGAAGGTATCTCTTAGTATACAATACCAGGGCCGTGGCATAAAATGTCAGTAGCAGGCAGATGTTACCTCTCCTCAAACAACCACAAATATTCCTCAAAATTAGGTACAACATTCTCTGCTCAGAACCAGTTAGAAGCAAAAGCTTACTTTGGTACTGCAGTTTAAAATGTGGTGTAATTCTACATAGAGTGTGATTAAAAAGAACGCTTTTATACTGATAAGGCAAATCAGGCATACACAAAGGATCAGTAATCACATAGGAAGCAGAGGTCACATAGGCCATCCAGGACTACTAAAAGGCATTACCATTATTTAGTCACATGCTACAAATGCATGACCACCACAGTAGATGCTAAAAATTTTATCCAGATGCATTGAGACATACCTGATATCAACACTTCAATGAAACGCAGACCCGCTCAAAGATACCTGCTTTATCTCGAAAACTTCCCACTGCTGCAGCAATCCTGCCTGTGATGACCAATCCAGCAGTTGGGGAAGGTTGTCTGCAGATCAGCCCTCACTTGTCTGCTGAAAGGTGTGAAGCTCCCATGTGGGGGCTCCATCATGCTGTGATCGAATGTGGTGATTTTATTTAATCGTATGGTGATTTTATACAATATACAGTTGATATAAGGCAAATGATTTTATACAATATACATATGATGTAAGACAAGATTAAACTTTAAAGTCCGTGTTTTTCAACCAGTTAATTAAGCTGGGTGTGAGAGTGAACAAGTCATCGGGAATTCCAGTGTATGAACGAAGAGGACAGCGTTGGACTAAATGTTCAATTGTCTTGATTACATTCACACATTGGTGAACTGATCCAGCCCCATTTGTACCTGAAGTAGCTACAACAACCTTGTCCAGTCCTTAACCTGTTGAGGCAGCACCAAAGCTTCCTTGGTAGATCAAAGCCTTTTGGCTTCTTTGTGGGATCAAGGTGATGGGCTCTTGTTCCCAATGTTTTTGTTGACCATTCATGCTCCCAGCTTTCATTTAGATCAAAACCATCCACAATGAGTTGTCCTGCATAAACACTTGCTGGTCTTCTTGACCGCAATCGTCCCTATGGCGGATGACAGAATTCCTAGTGCAGTGGTAGGGAAGGTGATGCATAGATTTTCTTCTCCTTGTGATGAATAGGCATGTCAAATGTGGTGATGAATAGGCAAGAGAACATCATTCAGCATGTCTAGCAGAATGTTTCACAGGAATGTGAGATACATATGACCAGCACGTTGGTCTGGGAGAATGTACAGCCCAATGGAACAGTATCTTATGACGCCATCCTACACGATTAAGGATGAATTTGCATTGTATGGCATGCATACATGTATCATTTGGGTTCACATGTGCCCAGTTATGCACATCACAAATGTTCATCACATCCTAGACTGAGAATGCAATCTCATCGGCAAAGATGACACTTGCTACTTGTTGGCAGTGTATACTACACCCCTTCAAGAACACTTTCTTCTACCACAACAACTCATGTTATTCATCTGCAACCAGTATCCAGCTTAAACACATGGAATTTTGCACAGTTGGCAATGCAGGGTGGTGAATAATGTTGGCACTGCACCTTTGTATCAGGTATTTTACACAATACAGTCATGTAGCTTCTTGTCCATTGCATTTGGCTATGCCATAAGTCAAATGTATCTCAGCCATTTCATGGTACATGAAGCTAGCCATGTTACTCCCAACACTTCCATGGTGTGAATGGTGACGGTCTCCACATGCTCCACCAGTGTCTGTATAGTAATAATAAGAATAATGAAATTTTACCGTCATTCAGCTCTCACAGCAATAGACAAAGTCAAAAGCATACATTTATTCATTAACTACTATATCTATGTAATTCAGTTTACATGAAACAGGTAAAACTAGAAGCTACATTTTAGAAAGCAGTATTTTCATCTTCAAAAAAATTGTCAGCGGTGTAAAAGTGAGTGTTTACTAGTTGCTTATACAATTTAGATTTGAAAATATTTACAGGCAATTCTTTAAAATAAACTCATAGACTATTAAACATCCTTAGACCAAGGACTAGGTAGGAGTTATTTGATTTAGATAATTTGTGATATAGGATGTCTACAAGGGTTCTCTTTCTAGAGTCATAACTGTGTGCATCACTTCTCAGTACAAAATTAGAAACATTATTTCTGACATACAATAAAACATTATAGATGAATAGGTTTACTACTCTCAGACACAACCATAAAATAAAATTGCATATGATACATACTTTGGAAGAAAGCAAACTATACTGATCTTACAAACTTACCTGGAACATGTCTTTTTAAATTTCTAATTAAATAAATAACACTTTGATATCTAACAGATATATTTGTAATACGTGGTTCACAGATAAATTTGCGGTCAATAAGTCCACATAAAAACTTAACAGTTACTAATTCATGACACTTAATAATTTCTTTGAGGCTAAAATTAAATACCTGTGTTTTACTTTCATTCAATAGGAAACTGTTCACTCTAAACTGTGACAAAGAACAAGCAAGGGTATTTTCAGTTAATGTTTCCAGTGTGCTTTGATCTCACCTTTTATTTAGAAAACATGTGTCATCGGCATACAGTATTGTCTGAGAGTGTATGAGTAAAAGCAGATCATGAATCATTAATAAAAACAATAAATGTCCGAGCGCCAACCCTTATAGCACTCCAGCCGTAACACAAAACAAATTTGACTTCTTGCTGCCGGTGCACACAACTTGTTGGCTGTTCTCTACGAAAGACATAAAAATATATTTATGCTGTTGCCATCAAACCCATAATAGACTAGCCTATTCAACAAAGTATAATGCTCTATGCAGTGAAAAACTCTGTTCAGGTCACAGAATGTTGCCTAGGCATAGCCCCTAGCCTCAAACACATCTAGGACAAATTTCATTAGGGAATCCACTGCACCAGTTGTGGATTTATCTTTTCTAAATTCAAATTGTCTATCACTAATTATATTTGATTTATCCAGGTAAACACTAACTTGATCAGAAATAACTGTTTCAAAAATTTTAGACAGTACAGGGGATATAGGCCTGTAAGTAGCAGGACTCTTCTTTTCACAACTCTAGAAATTTTTAGTATATCAGGCAGGGAATTGACTATCAACTAGATATTTATTCACACAATAACTTAAAGGATTAATTACACAGTCAATAACATCTTTCAAAAAGTTACATGATAGATCATAGTAATCAACACTAGCTGAGATTTTCAAATTTTTCACTGTTTTCGGGATGGTTTTAGGACATGCTTCTAGGATAGTAAAAGTGCCCAGGGGAGACTTTTCAGAGGAGTTACCCATGATGCTAAGTGCACTTTAAGGTTTTTTTTACAGTACTATTAATCTCTTCAGTAGGCTGGATGCAAAATTTATTAATTTCTTCTGCAGTTATGGGAATATCATCCTTTTCTTTAGTGTGTGCTGTAGAGTTGATTACCATCCATGCTCTTTTACATCTGTTTTGGAATTTTTCAATGTTTTCTATGTTATGTAGTTTCTTCCCTTCATTGATTGTCTGCCTATACTTACACTCAGCTCTATCACAAAATTCCTTATACAATTCAGAATTCCTTTTTTTGTACGGACCAGAATATAGCATTACAGTATTTTTCAGTTGCCCCAAATCTGGAATATATGATTCCTAGATTTTTTTTAATTACTTATAATGTTCTCTGTGCATTTCTTCAGAGGGTTGCAGAGCAGTCTGAAGTTACATACTAAGATTAGTAAATACTACATCATGATCTGATAAAGGGAAACTAATTACATCAGAGGATATACAAGTTCTCTTAGTATTTATATTCTCTTAATATTTGTGAATTTATTATCAATACAAGCAGAGCCTGTCGTAGGTTTACAGCCAATGTAGTAAAGGTAAATAATCAAAGCACAGTTTTTTTTGTTTCTTTTCCTGCAGTACATCAAAACTTGAATTGACTCCCCACCAATGACAGTATTGTATTTTTGCTATTTTGGTAAAGCACTAGTGTACATTAAGATATCATCAAGTTTCTCAAGAAAGGTATGGGGATCACCACCAGGTGGCCTGTACACTGCTAGTACAACTACTACAACTAGCTTAAGACTCTCAATTACTAGACGTGATATTTCAAAACCATTTCAATACAAAGTGTGTTGAGATCAAACCTACCACAATTTAGTGGTGTTTTTACATATATTGCTACCCCTTATGCAAGTGATGTCCTCTGCTATAACAACCAGGTAATGTGTAATCATTCAGTACTTTGTATCCAAGAGCTTCTTCATTACACCAATGTTCAGTCAAACACAAAATGTCCAATATGTTATCATTTGAAAATTCTTTAACTACTCCACCATATCCTGAGTGTTGAGGAAGCTTACTTAAACTCTACTTTGGCATTACGTTTTTTTGCATGTTACTTACTGGATGTAAGCTCATGTTACCATGCAAAAGTTGACAATGTTGTGTCCTTGTGATATTGGAACATCTAACCTGGTCTAATCTTGAAATTTTTTGCCATCTCATTTGAAACACAATCCAGAATACTGATCTTTCTTCCTTCCTAAGCTTATCCAACACTACTCTGAGATTTGTGTCACTTAAAACATGTTTACGTAGTTTTTTGAGATTTTGGCCATGCTTGGTATGCCAATCTCTGCCATAACTACTGGTGTTAACTAAGGAAACATTCTTAAAGTGCTTACAGATGTGAACATTTACATGCGAACATTTTAGATAGATGACTTTGTACCCCCTGTTGGATGGCTCCACTTCCTTATTCACACTACCGAGGCAAATTATGTCAATGAGGCACATTGATGATAATCACATTGATGTAGGTTAACATTTCAAAAGTCTTCTTCATTGTTGTTCACACTGGCCACTACCACTACAAAGGCTTTGTCGATGAGGGCTGTGCTGTCATTCATGACATCGAATAAAGTAGCCTCTAGCTTAATGATTTCATCTATTTCAAACTTGTCCATCACAGGAGTCCTACTTTCCATTAATGTAACTGATAACCCTCACGCATAACTGTCCATGTAAATCTTGATTTTACATTTCTGCTTATGTATAAGTTTGCTATTTACTAAGTTTTGACTCTCGTGTACTTCCTTATCAGATGAGGATTCTGGTAAAATTCCTACATCATCTGTGTTTTGGAATGAATTACAGTTATTATTAATTGGTAGCACAAAATCCTGCCCATATTTATTTTTGATGAGTTTTTAAGAGCTACTCTTCAATTTCATGCTGTGCTAGACCAGTAATTATGAGCTATTAAAGTCCACATGCCTTTTTTGGTAATCTCTCTGGTTTATAAATATTGAGACATACCTGATGATCACTCTCTTCCTAGGTCTGCATGAGTATTCTTGTAGTGGTTCACCCGCTTTGCTTATTTTCTTCATCTGTTGCCCTCGGTGTCGACTTAGTGGCTGAAAAATGGGGTGTGGAAGTCAAACATGGACTACTTTAAATGATGTAGCCAACAGATACTAAGCTGCATTTCACTGTCTTTTACACTCACTTTCCACAACCTCTCAAATACAATGTTAATAACAAAAACAAATTCACTCGGATGCGTAGTAGGTCACCACTATCACATGACTGGAACACCCTCTCACAACATTTGTAGTCCTCAGTTCCTATGTGATAACTGCTCCTTGTTGTATGACTGATGTTTTTTTTTTCTTTTTTCCGCCCTGTATTTCTCAAATAGGTATTGGCTTCTGCCTACTGCTACTGTCAAGTCTCTCTTCAGGAAAGTGTTCCACATCCATGGCTATGTGCTGCATTCAGCCCAGTGCGGTTCCTCAAGGTACTACCATGCCAGATATACCAAAACTATCTAGACACGCTAGGATGTACACTTTTGTCCCTGCCGTTTTAGCTTTATGTAAACTTCTCGAAACATGTACATTAGTTTTACCAAGAACGTCATTTTGAGTGAGTGAATCAACCAAATAGATGGTTCCTTTGGACTCTTGAGTTTTCCCAGTCAACCCGGAAATTTGTATAGTACTACATGTCATGGTTGTGGGGATGGTTTCCCTTATCACTTTGATTTGTGGTGTATCAGTATTTTGAGGAATGGTGATATTACACACAGGTTGTTTTGAAACACATTGATTTTGCAGAGTGATACCTTATAGGGGTTTATTGTACTGAGTGGGTGTTTCCAGCAATGTGCAACTCATCAACTTCCTGTTAATTCTAGTGTCTGCCTGTCAGGTTACACTGGTGAAGTCATTACATGAAAGGACCATTGTAGCGCATAATTTAGTAATTCGTATTACGTCACTGTCATAGTTATAAGTCTGGACATAATTATTTTTTGGTTTCCACTTTATGCTCCCATTAGGTATAATATTATCTTTCCTTAATAACACCATTGTTTTCTTTACCTTGTACTCTGTAGTGCTTGAAACCATTTGGATATCTACTTTATTCAATGATGCTGGTGTTAAAGGAAGTATTTGTATCTTTTCTTTAACAGAACGTCTTCTCACATTCCCCTGAAGTTTTTGCATTTTACTATTACAGTCTAGGCATTCAATAGTGCCAAGTTTTTCGGACGCATTTGCACTTTTTATGCCCTTTGCTGGAATTTTCATGCTAAGTGACCAGACTTGAATTGAAAGTGTTCAGATCATGTATCTTCTATTCTGTTGATATCATTAAATAGGCAGGTTCATGTAACTAGTACTTTCATTAGGTTTGGTCAACACCTCGAGATGGATGTGGCAGCTGCTTCTTCAAGGGATCACCTTGTAGGTCCTTCAGTGATTGTGGTAACTTGTTATATAATTTTAATCCTGTTTGCTTAAAGCTACTTTGGACCTTAGATAGCCCAGTAAAGTCTACATCAAGATTGTTTTTATATCTGGTATCATGTGAATAAACATCTGTTCTGGAAGGTAAGGTATGTATTTGTTTTTTTATGGAAAGAAGACACGTTTTTATATACAGAGAAGGTAATGTTAAGAGGTTAAGTTCCTTAAAGGGCTTTCGACATGATTCTTGGCTTTTAATACCTGTAATTGCTCTAATTGCTTTCTTCTGCCACATGAACACTGTCTGAGCACCAGTTGAGTTGCCCCATAATTTTATTCCGTACTGTAAGTGACATTCAAAGAAGGCATAATAAGATAAAAGTTGTTTTCTGCTAACTAATGTTTATAGTTTCCTTAACAAAAAGACTACTCTAGACAGTCTGGTACATAACAGTTCCGTGTGCGTGTTCCATGTTAATTTCGGGTCCAGGTGGATACCTAGAAGTCTTACACAGTCAGACTCATTTAATTTTTCCTGTAGATCATGCAAGAAGAAATACATAGTTTCAGTCTTGCTACTGTTGAGTATCAGCTTGTTACTGTGGAGCCATATGGCAGACTTTTCAAGCATTACTTTTGTTTGTTTCTTCACTTCCTCCAATTTGTTATCTGAGGTAATCAGGGTTGTGTCGTCAGCATATATTATTAACTTGTGAAGCATGAAAGTAGGCAAGTCATTCATGTATAGCAGGAAGAGAAAAGGTCCAAGCACTAAGCCTTGTGGCATGCCTCTTACAACAGGTAGGGCATTTGATTGTTGGCTATTTACTATAACTACCAAAGTTCTGTTTGTCAGGTATGATCTGATTAATGCCAGTTTGTTACTTTTGACACCATAGCACTCTAGTTTATTAATTAGTATTTCATGGGGTACAGTATCAAATGCTTTACTCAGATCTAGTAGTACAGCACAAGTGATGGAATTGTTCTCAAAGCCATAAAGTACGTGTGTCACAAGAGTTTCTACTGCATTTATTGTAGACAATCCTGGCCTAAAACCAAAGAGCGAGGAGGAAAAAAGATTTTGATCAGCAAAGTAGTTGCAAAGTTGTGTTTTAATGCAGCATCCTGTTATCTTGGATAATATAGGTATGAGGGATATTGGACGGTAACTTTCAGATTTGTTTTTTTCTCCTTTTTTGTAGATTGGGATAACAATAGTAACCTTCAGGACCTCAGGAAATTTTCCAGCTGTAAAAGTACTATTGATCAGAAAGGTAAGAGGGGCAACAATAATGTCAATTATTTGTTTCAAGATGGTGTTTGAGATGCCATAGAGATCTTCACTGTATGAGCCATGTAGGTCTGTGACGACTTTGTATACAGTCTGGCAGGTCACCTGTTTCCATTTAAAGGATAAGTTATTTAGGTTGTTAATAATAAAAACAAATTCACTCGGATGCATAATAGGTCACCACTATCTCATGACTGGAGCACCCTCTCGTGACATTTGTTACCCCCAGTTCCTACGTGATTACTGATCTTTGTTGTATCCCTGATGTTAATTTTTTTTTTATCGCCCTGTATTTCTCAAGTAGGTATTGGCTTCTGCCTGCTGCTACTGTCAAGTCTCTCTTCAGGGAAGTGTTCCACATCCATGGCTATGTGCTGCATTCAGCCCTGTGTGGTTCCTCAAGGATCAACCATGCCTGATATACCAAAACTATCTAGACACGCAGGGATGTACACTTTTGTCCCTACCGTTTTAGCTTTATGTAAACTTCTCGAGACATGTACATTAGTTTTATCAAGAACATCATTTTGAGCGAGTAAATCAACCAAATAGATGGTTCTTTTGGGCTCTTGAGTTTTCCCAGTCAACCCGGAAATTTGTATAGTACTACATGTCATGGTTGTGGGGATGGTTTCCCTTATCACTTTGATTTGTGGTGTATCAGTATTTTGAGGAATGGTGATATTACACACAGGTTGTTTTGAAACACATTGATTTTGCAGAGTGATACCTTATAGGGGTTTATTGTACTGAGTGGGTGTTTCCAGCAATGTGCAACTCATCAACTTCCTGTTAATTCTAGTGTCTGCCTGTCAGGTTACACTGGTGAAGTCATTACATGAAAGGACCATTGTAGCGCATAATTTAGTAATTCGTATTACGTCACTGTCATAGTTATAAGTCTGGACATAATTATTTTTTGGTTTCCACTTTATGCTCCCATTAGGTATAGTATTATCTTTCCTTAATAACACCATTGTTTTCATTACCTTCCATTCTGTAGTGCTTGAAAGAATATGGAAATCTACTTTATTCAATGGTGCTGGTGTAAAAGGAAGTATTTGTATCTTTTCTTTAACAGAACTTCTTCTAACGTCCCCCGGAAGTTTTTGCATTTTGCTATTACAGTCTAGGCATTCAATGCTGCCAAGTTGTTCAGAGGCATTTGCACATTTTATGCCCTTTGCTGGAATTTTCATGCTAAGTGACCAGACTTGAATTGAAAGTGTTCAGGTCATGTATCTTCTATTCTGTTTATATCATTAAATAGGCAGGTTCACGTAACTAGTACTTTCATTGGGTTTGGTCAACACCTCGAGATGGATGTGGCATGTAGTCTGGATCTTGAACCACTCATTTAGCCATCCCTTATTGGCTATGTTGTATAGAAGGTCAAGTGACCTTACACCATGTTACACAAAGTGCTATACCTTGGATCAGCCCAAGACTTTTATATCTCCTTGCCATGGTTAAATAAACAAATTTCAACTATTTCATGACATTCTTTTTACTATGCTTTTTAAAAGATTCACATAGAGATACGGTCAGTATTTTAAAAACTGCCTCTTGGCTTGAGAGTAATTCTTTATTGACTTGATTCATTACACAAAGCATCTCAATGTTTTGAACTTTTAATGACAGTATTAGTCAAAGATGTATTATGAAGAGTCAGTAATTGTGGAAACAAGCAGAGGTTAAGGTTATCTTTTTGAGAATGTTGGGGAACAAATAAGATTTCTATCCAATATAACAGATATCTCCATGTTGCAAATGCAGAGTAACAAGAACTGTTGCCATTTCATGGTGGTCACATATCTGTCACCATCTGAAACTATTGTATTTCTTTCAAATGACCCAGTAGACAGAACAAGCACTGTTGTAGAATGTCCAATTTGAAAACCGAAAATGATTACTGCCTCAGATGTAAATAGTGCTTGTACCATAAAAAAAAGAAAAAAAAAGAAACATATATGAGGCCTGTGGTGGCTGTGATTGTTGTTGTTGGACTAAATTGTTAGTGATTGAGAACAGAGTATAATTTGTAAGAAAAGAGGATCCAGTACTTTGATCTTTTGGGTGGTGATTTTGAAATTTAGACTTCCTAATGCACCATCTTACTGCTTTTCTGAGTGTTTTAAATGTGTGAATTCAATGTTCGTTTTACATTGCTAACCGCAGCAAAAGTTCTATAATAGCACATCTCAAAACCTACAGTTTTCGCTCAGAGGTAGAGGTGTCAGTTTGTTGCACCGATGTATATCGTCACAAATCAGGATCTGAGGAAGAACATGTGAAAACATGAGCCTCCATGGTTTAACTTTAAAATATTGCTTACTGTTTTTCTAATCATAACAAATGACTTAGAGCAATACTAGTGATTTCCTTCCTGGATGAAGAGTCCTGATTGATTATTAATAGTTTATCATTGCATCTCTCACTTTGTACTTCATTTAGATGAAGCGTAGTAAGTGCAGAAGGATATATTTCTACTACAGGGGTTGATGTAATGGTGTCCCATAGACTGACAGGACACCATCATTACCAGTGTATATGCAGTGTGTATCCTTTGCATCAGATGTGCTATGCAACTAGTTAGAAGAAAGTTACGTCTGCTTAATAGTGGAAAAGAAGCTTTTGAATGGAGACTGCAATCCATAACTATTTATCTTCTGTATTCCAAATATGTTTACCACAGTCGTGTTGCAAAATTAACTGTTAAACCACAGAGACTCATGTTTTCAAATCTAGCTGATAGATGGTCAGCTGCATTTCACAGTCTTTTATGTTCACTTTTCACACCCTCCCATATACACATTTAATATGGCCAGTGCACTGTTGTTTAACTTTCCATAAGCCTCATCAATAGTTAGAAGGTGAACATCCACATACTTCTACAATAATTTACTATTGAACATCTACGAGCAATCAAAACCTAACCACAACATTCACAGTTCTTGAAGAATACAATGGTATGTATGGAGTAGACACTGTCACTGTTTTTACACATGGCCTAATTATTTAACACTTATTCCACAATTAAGTTGAAGCATTGTTATTGTTCTAACCAAACAGGTTTTTCGGCTGAAACTCAGTCGTGTCTCTGACTGTCTCATGACCAAAAACTGGGCTCCTATATATCATCACAATAATAAGTACTGAAACTTCAGATTGTTTGAAGTTTAATTTACAGAAATTACTAATAGAACTTAATTTACAGGAAATACTATTAACACTTATCTCATTAAGCTAACTGAATACATCAAAAAATTCATTACTCTTGAAAGTTTCTTCTTTTACGAGCATTAGGCTGAATTATTTGTTTAAACGATGAAATTAACAAATATCATTATGCAAACAATACTTTTGATTAAATTGTGAATTACTTTGGAATTTATTATTGGCTGGCTTGGCAAACATGTTTTCGAATAGAACCAAATAAATACTTTAAAAATGCAGTTAGTTGTTCCTCCAAATGCTTATAACTAGTACAGAATTTATATTTGTTTATACATCAACAGTAGAATTTAAGTTACAAAACAATTACTCATTTCACCCCATAACTATAGATACTAACTAAGAATAGTTAAAATAAATTAGAAAATGAATTACATACATAAAAACAAGCACATGTTATTGGCTTCTGCCTGCTGCCACTGTCAAGTCTCTCTCCAGGAAAGTGTCCCACATCCATGGATATGTGCTGCATACAGTCCAGTGTGGTTCCTCAATGTGCTACCATGACTGATATACCAAAATTATCTAGACAGGCTGGGATGTACACTTTTGTCCCTACTGTTTTAGCTTGACGTAAACTTCTCGAGACATGTACATTAGTTTTATTGAGAATGTCATTTTGAGTGAGTGAATCAACCGAATAGATGTCTCCTTTTGGCTCTTGAGTTTTGATAGTCAACCAGAAAATTAGTATAGTGCCACCTTTCATGGTTGCAGGGATGCTTGTCCTTAACACTTTGATTTGTGGTGTATCAGTATTTTGAGGACTGGTCCCCTTCCCCAAATTTCCTCATGTCTGTGAGGTGCTGTCACCACAAAAATGATGGATTCCTCAACAGAATGAGACAGAAAGCTTCCAGTAATCAGTCACACTATGTAACTTGTACAGGAAATCATATCCTAGTTTGAAGACAGAATCAGGCCTTTTTTCTTATAATCTCCCATTCAAATGATATTATGTCTGTACAAACTGCTACTATGGGTTTTGCTATTTTGACTCCGAAGACACAAATATGTAAATGGGATCATTCATTGGCTGCTTGCTGCCAGAGGAAAGAAAACTTAAACATATAGGTGTGCCCATATCCACAAAAATCCAGTCCGGTTTTCCTTCCATCTCTCCCTTCACAATCACACTTGTCACCTTCTCTAAACCTTGGGAATTGAAAGGCATTTACTCTTTTTATTTGTGGCAAGGCTGGGTGGCTATGCCTTCTATTGCCATTACTGTGATGGAAGTGACCATTCCCTCTGTAAATGGGAGAACCATGGTTGCCATGAGCTTGTCTATTTTGGGACCATGGGTGATGCATTCCTAAATGCCAAAACTCTGGCAGTTATGACAGTGAGATGAAAAGCATTTGTTGGCTTATGAATGGCTCACTTACATACTTTGTTAAGTGAGTCACTGGTAAACTCTGTGGATACCAATTTTACTGCACAGAGGAGGCAACAAATTGCCCTGCTTTTTCACACAACATGGCAAAATGGATTTCCTCATGCAGCAACATTGAGGAAGCCACTTTTATGTGACAACTTAGTTGTGTATTTATACCATGGATAAAAGTATCAATAGAGTGTTCTTCTGCTTCCACTAGGAGTAGTTGATTTTGGGTCAGAATCCGCCCCATGGTATAGGTTCCACAGGAAACTGCCCTTATTAAATTGGCAAACTGTTCAGTATCTTCCCCTGATGGTGGAAAGTTGCTCATGGAAACAACCTTGTGCCTGGATGTCAAATTTGTCATCTTTATTTAATATATTAACTGGCTCAGTACAGGTGTGCACATTTCTGGACAATTTTAGCCTTGTCACAACAAGTAGAAAACTCTCTGGTCATGAGTAAATGCAGTCCACATCACAAATATTATGCAAAAATATAACAACAGTCTCTGTGGCTCTTCCTGAGAATCAAGAAATAAAATTAACTGCTTTGAAGCTGTTTGGAATAACTGACTTGCTTTGCTTCTTGCTAGTCCACTAAAATATCTGCAATTCATTAGTGCAGGAATGACTGAGAACATATGAAAACAAGAGCCTTCATGGTTTAACTGTTAATTATTGTTTATTGCTTTTCTAACTGCAGCTCAAAATTTAGAGCTTCTACTGGTGATTTCCTTCCTGGATGAGATTCTTAATCATGATTAACTGTCATGGTTGTGCCACACACATTGTGCTTTATTTCCAAGATCCATAGTTTGTAGTAAATACTGAAAGGATATATTGCAACTACAGTTATTGATTTGATGATGTCACATTGTCTGACAGAGCACTCATTATGAAAGTGTCTGCAATGTGTAACCATAGTACCAAATGTGCTATAGAACTAATCAGATATAGGTTACATCTCTATGGTTGTGGGTGGAGATGGCAATTCAGTTCTACATAGGTCCTGCATGTCAAATATTTTTATGCTAGCTTTGTTCTGAATTTAACAATGAAAGTTCATGTTTCCACATGTTTTCTCTCATTAGTTGGGCACATTTTAAGATATGCTTAGGCTGATGCAACTTCTTGCTAATAACATCAGTCAAGATTTGCTGCGGCATCATATTCATTGACAGGAACAAAGCAATGGTGAAACAGTTTGAGTTAACTTGATACATGTGTGATATTACACACACTGGGTGTTTTGAAACAGTGTGTATCCTTTGTATCAGATGTGCTATGCCACTAGTTTGAAGAAAGTTACATCTGCTTGATAGTGGAAAGCAAGGTTTTGAATGGAAGCTGCAATCCATAACTGTATATCTTCTGTATTCCAAATATGTTTTCCATAGTTGTGTCGAAAAATTAACTGTTAAACCACAAAGACTTATGTTTTCAGATGTTCTCTCTCATTAGATGGGCACAGAGTGTGCTTCTATAAACTCCTGTGGAGCAATATAAGGTATTCAGGACTTTTGAGTGATATATGTCTTTCCTTGTCCATTCCAGAATTTCATAAAGCAAGCTTTGAGTGTGGTAATGAATATTTTCTGACAGATTTGTTTCTTTCCTGTCTTACTTCACCTTACTACCCTGTACTTAAAGACATAAGACACATCTACATTATTTTAGTGTATGCCTTGGCTGATGCAAATACTTGTTAATAATACCAGTCATGATAACTCATGGCCTTACTGTACAAAGACTAGTTCTCTGTAAACATTATATGTCTTCATTTTACTCCATAGGTAATAGATGCAGTTTCGTAACCCTGTTCACTTCAGACATCTGTCTTCTTGTTTGTTGGTAACCATAAATGATGACATTTCATGTAGTTCTCAGTTCAGATTTTGAACTCTTCTAGATAGCTTTGGAGTATATTCTGGATCTTCAACTTTACATTCTCCCATCCCAAACAAGCTGTGTAATGTCAGGAATGAAATGATGTTATGGCATGTTTTACAAAGTTTAGTGCCTGGAATAAATATAAGACATCAAACTTTCTTTGCCATGGTTATGAAAACAACTTTCAAATAGTTGTAGAGATCCTTTTTTTTTTACCATGCAACTTGAAAGACTGTCTGGAAGTACACTCTCTATACTTTCACAAGTATGTCTTATCTTCAGTAATTTGGTATCACCTTGATACAGACTTGACATGCATATTAAATTGATTTCCCTACTACTACTACAACATCTCTTCTCATTCACCTCTGCTGATGTGTACAGGATGTGTAACTGATTGCAGAAATGAATTGGTTGGCATAAACTTTTTCTGAGTCAATCATACAAAGAGGTATTATGAAAAATCTGTGAGGGAGAAACAAGAAAGAGGTAATAACTACATTAAGAGAATTCCAACAACTATCTTAGTGACCAAACAAAATTTTTATCTGACATAGAAAAAACCTGTGTCTAGCATGGTCAGAGAAGAACAACTATAGAACTGTTGCCAATTCACAGTAATCACAGTCTGTTACCAGCTAAATCTAGAGTTTCAGTTTCCAATGACTTATCAGACAGAAAAGCCACTAACATCAAAAGCACAAAAAAGTTTCCTTCCTCAGAGATAAAAAATTCACATACCACAAAAGAAAGGTCACACATGATCTGTGTTGACTGTAAGTGTTACTGTTACACTAGGTTTGTTATTGTTGTGTTAAGTATTGTTAATGAGAGACAACTTCTGAAAACTGTGCCTTTACGTTCTAACTGTTAATTACTGTTTATTGCATCTCTAACTGCACCTAAGAATTTAGGGAGACTACTGGGAAATTTATTCCTGGATCAAGAATCTCATTTGATGATTATCGGTGAAGAAATTGTCAATCACCTTGTGTTTAATTTGGCAGAACTATGGTTGGCACAAAGTATTGAGAGAATATATTGCAGCTGCAGTTGTTGATATAAAGGTGCTGCATTGGGCAATCTCATTTTATCAAAATGTGTGCTAAGTAACCAATTAACAGAACTTGTCACAGGTATATTACATGCAGCATGGTTGAAAATGATGGTTTGGGGTGGAGACTGCAGTCCAAATCTCTATATCTGTTTACCCCAGTCACTTCGCAAAATTAACAGTTAAGCCATTAAGTGTCATGTTTTCATGTGTACTTCTGTAAGCAGCACCCATACTAGGGACCCATATAAAGTATTCAGCATCTTTTGAGTAGTCTGTGCATTTCAGAATTTCTAAAATCAAGCTTCAAGTGTGGTAAAGATTACTTCAAGACGAAGTCATTTCCTGCCCGTCATATTTATCCTATTACCTTGTATGTAATGATGTAAATCAGACTCATATTTATTATTTTGAGATATTTCTTGGCTGATGGAACTATTAGTTAATAAAATCTGTCTTGAAAACCCATGGCATTATACTACAAAGACTAGTCTCCAGTACATAATACTTCATCTTCAGCATACTCCATACACAATATATGCAGGTTCATAACCATGTTCACTGGTAGGATTCTGTGCAATGATGAAACAGGTTTGATATCACCATTATATGTGTGATATTAAATGTAATGTTTGTTTAGAATATCCATACATACTGCAGACATACTGCAGACTGAGAACTGGTAGGTGTTGTACTTAGTGGGAGTTGGAAGCAGAGTGCAAGTCACCAATGTTCAGTTAGTTGTTGTGACCTCCCAATGGGTCACGGGGATGAAGTCATCACCTGACTGTGTTCATTGTCACACACAGAGGAGCCAGTACAAAGTACCAGTGTATCTTGTCACAAATCGAATACTGACAGAGAACATGTGAAAACATGAGCTTTCATGGTTTAACTGTTAATTATTGTTTATTGCTTTTCTAACTGCACCCCAAAATTTATAGCTACTACTGGTGATTTCCTTCCTGAGTGAGAGTCTTGATGATGATTAACTGTCATGGTTGTGTCATGCACATTGTGCTTTATTTCCAAGAATCACAGTTGGTAATAAGTCTGAAAGGATATATTGAAACTACAGTTACTGATATAATGATACCACATTGTCTGATAGGGCACTCATTATCAAAGTGTGTGCAATGTGTAACCATAGTACCAAATGTGCTATAGAACTAGTCAGAAGTAAGATATGTCTGTATTGTTGTGGGTGGAGATGGCGATCCAGATCTACAAAACTGCTGCATTTCAAATAAGTTTAAACTGGCTGTGTTGTGAATTTGACAGTTAAACTGTGAAAGTTCATGTTTTCACATGTTCTCTCTCATTAGTTGGGCACAGCATGTATTTTTAAGCAGTACTCATGATAATGGATTTTTCAAGGTATTCTGGAGTGTTTCATTACTATACCATATTTCACAGTTTGTAAGATGCTGCAGACTAGAAGATGCGTCTTAATTTTAAGCAGTTTTTAAAAAAACAGCATTTTTATTATCAGATTGCAAAGAAATGTTCTTATCTTGTAACACTGAGCTGACCTTTGAAATCCAGGGCATTTTCATCTGAACTTTCTTCTTCACCTTCTTCTCCTTCTTCACCTTCTTCTGTTTCTTCTTCTCTTCGTCATCACTACTGTTACCCTCTTCATGTATAAGATGGTTTTTATTGCCATCAAGAGCACTTCTTCAAAGATTTAACAATAATGTCTTCTCTCACTCTAGATTATGACTGTTTTATCCACTGATATACTTGTTTGATTTTGTGTTATTTTAAAATTCTCTTCTGCATTAATACATGTTGTATTTCATCCATGATCAATTTGTTCGATTCCCATCTGATATGCACTTTCATGGCCTAGTTATCGAAAAATCAATAGGTTGCAATTGTGAAGTTACAGCAAGCTGGAGTTACAGCAAGCTCTGTATTTCCCTGTCTCAATTTCTCTTTCACAGAATTTTTCAAGCACTACTACATGGATCTAGAACAAGAAGATAACTCTTCTTCAGCATAGCTTCTTTCCTTCTCTCTGACATTCTGTTAATCCATAATTTCGTACCTACCCCATCTATCCAACCCTTTTGATGTATGTAAAAAATCTACCTGGTAGTATTTCAATAGATTTTGTCATTGTTTTGCACTTGAAAATGATCATAGGATTAAGTTTAGTACCATCACCACAACATGAAAGGACAACAGTGTAGTGCATTTCCATGTCCACATGTTTTTATAAGAACAGTTATAGCATCTGTCATGGCAACAGTTCAGTAACTTGGCATATCAAATTTCAGAGGAGTTTCATCCATATTCGCTATTCAGCTTAATCCCACACTGGTTTTCTTTTGATGTTGAATAACAAAGTAACGGAAAGAGAATATTTTCTCTTCATACTCTTGTGGTATTTTCTGAGATATTTTGATTTTGGTCTGCATTCTAGATCCATGATGCTTCATAAACCTGTAGCATAAGCAACTCCACTCTAAAGTCTATGAAGTTCCACTGTAGCTCTAACTGATGAGCATGTATTTCAGTCATTTGTGAATTAATTCCAGTACCATGCTGAAGCAGTCCTTGAATCCATTTCAATATGTCATCTTCTAGTTTTGACCATTTTGCATTCAGTCCTCTACTTGCAAATTTATCCCTCTACATTTTTTTTACTTCTTTACTAGCCTGTCAGTCTTGCATGGTTTCTTCTTTTGGTGGAGGGTCAAAATGCTGCTCGTCTACACTGTTTCTATAGTCTTCTGCATATGCTATTACTTTCAATACATAGCCCATACCACATAAATACCTTTCATTATTTTCTATTAAATTTAGCTGCTAACAAAACTATTGTTGCATTACCAATAACATAGATCACTTTTGATTCAAGTTCACTGGCACAGTAGACAGCAATGACAAATCATAGGCTAGACAATGGTCTGGGTTTGTGATGGCGGGGTGGGAGGAAGAAAGTGTTAGCAAGCTTGTGAATCCTCACAACTCATGTTTATTCCATCGGTGCACTGCTGCTGCCAGTTGAATCCAATATTGCCAAATATAGGTAGGTTTTCTGTGGCATGGAATATATGGCCATTTTTAAAGCTGGTGGAAATATTAAATCAAAGACTGGACATTTTTATATTTATTTTGAGTATAAGACACATTTGAATTTTAGAGCCAATTTTTTGAAGAAAAAAGTGCTTCTTAGAGCTCATAAAATACAATATGTCATTCCTGGGCCATACTACAATTTCTAAAAGCAAGCTTCAGGTGTGGTAATTAAGATTTTCTGATGTATCCATTTCCTTCATGTCATACTTTATCTTATTACCAAGTATGTAATGATGTAAATCAAATATATATCCATTATTTCAAGATATTCTTAGGCTGATGCAACTTATTGCTTCTAATGTCAGTCAAGATTACACATGGCATTACTACATAAAATTAGTCTCCAAGACATATTCAGTATATCCCATACATAATATAGGCAATTTCATTACCATGTGCACAGGATTCAATGCAATGGTGAAACACCAGTATTTGCAACATAACCTAGGTCTAAAAGCATACATTTTCCCTTTTCGTTCCACTGTCTACCCAATTGTTTCAAACCGTAAATGGCCTTAGTTAATTTATAGACTTTATCTTCACTTCCTTTTAAAACAAAACCATCTGGGTGCTTCATGAGAATTGTTTCCTCCAAGTCCCCATAGAGAAAAGCAGTCTTATCAAAATGATAGAACTTAATATCAAGATTTACAGCTAAACTAGAGCTGTGAGAGTACTATCTCTCACGACAGGTGAGAAAGTCTCACAATAATCAATACCAAATTTTTGTGTAAACCCTTTAGCAACAAATCTAGCATGGTGGAGTACAGTACCATCCACGTTCCTTTCCAGTTTAAATGGAAATGAGCATTTGGCTTCATTGGCTGGGAGGCCCCTTACGGGACAGGTCTGGCAGCCTTGGTGCAGGTCTTATTACATTCAGAGCCACATTGGGCGACCTGCACGTTGGATGGGATGAAATGATGAGTAGGACAACACAAAACCCAGTCCCTGAGTGGAGAAAATCCCCGACCCTGCCAGGAATCGAACCCGGGCCCCTTTGGATGGCAGTCTGTGATGCTGACCATTCTGCTATTGGGGCAGACTTGAGATTAAATACTCACTTGTTACCAACAACACTTTTATCACTGTTTGGTGGATCCACAAGTTCCCAAACACCATTGTTCTAGAAACACTTAATTTCCTCTTTCATGGCCTTTATCCAGTCTTCTTTGTCACTCCTCGACATGGAATCCACCAAGTTCACAGGATATTCTCCCAAACTAGAAAAATCACTTACCAAATAGGTGACATAGTCTGGGTACTCCTTGTGTTTGGGTACACGGGCTGCCCTTCTGGCTGGTTGGTGCTCTTCATCCTCTTCTGAAGCATCAGTGTCCATCAGCTGCATCTCAGTCTGTTTTGTGTCTGCCGCAGACTGAGCATCTGAGATGCAGTGTGGGTCTTGATCTCTGTCACTTCCAGCACTGCTGACTTCTTCTTCTTCTTCCTCTGTCTCTCCCCATTCAGTATACTATTTATTTGACCAGAACAGACAGTAAACATCATTATTAACAGCTGGTGTCCTGGTATTGTCGGTCATGCACTCATTCTCCAGAAAAACAACACTCCTGCCTTTCACTATTTTCTTGAATTCTGTAGATCAATTAGTCTGTAACTTTTGGTCGTTTCATCATAACCTACAAAAACAAGTTCTTTAGCTTTGCCATCCCACTTTCTTCTCTTTTGATCTGGTATATGGAGAAGAGCTTGGCAACCAAACACCTTTGAATGGTTCAAGTGAGATACTTTTCCAGTCCATAATTCCTATGGAGTCTTACCATTAAGTGCTCTGTGTGGAACACGGTTCTTTATGTAAACAGCTGTATTGCATGCCTCTGCCTGATACTGCTTAGGCAGACCAGATTCAAATAGCATGCACAATGCCATCTCACAAATTGAGGAGGAGGAGGATATTAGTGTTTAAAGTCCATTAGAGACGGAGCGCAAGCTCGGGTGAGGGAAGGATGGGGAAGGAAATTGGCCGTGCCCTTTCAAAGGCACCATCCTGGCATTTGCCTGAAGTGATTTTAGGGAAATCACGGAAAACCTAAATCAGGATGGCTGGAGACGGGATTGAACCGTCGTCCTGCCGAATGCGAGTCCAGTGTGCTAACCACTGTGCCACCTCGCTCGGTTCACAAATTGATCTGTTGGTCCTCTCCACAACCCCATTCGGTTCTGGACTGTAGGGCACACTAATCTGATGCTCTATTCCATTCTCTCTAAGGAGTAAATCAAACTTTGAGTTCACAAATTCACTGATATTGTCAGATCTAATTGATTTTATCTTTGCACCAATTCTATTTTCTACCCAAATTTTAAACTCACAGAAAATTTCGAATGTTGGATGTTTACTCTTGAGAAAGTGACAGAATGTCCTTCTAGGAATAATTATCCACTAGTACATACATGTACTTAGCCATACCATGTGACATTTGCTCCATGGGGCCACATAAATCCATATGCACAAGGTCGAGCAACTCAGATGCACGTTGCCATCCAGTCTTAAGAAATGGGAATTTCAACATCTTACCAAGTACACATGATTTGCACTTGTCAAGAGTTTCAGAGTCATCTCACTCCAACTTTATGCCACCACTCTGTAAACATAGCTTAAGTCCAGTGTCAACTCTAAAATGACCAAGTCTACGGTACCATAAGTCTTCCAGATTACTAAAATTTTTACAGACAGAGCATGCTCATCTGACAACACAGGTTCAACATTTTTTAGTTTATAAATGCCATTTGACTCTGATCCACAACAAAGTATCTCACCACCTTTGAGCATTTTACATACATCTTTGTCAAGAACAACATTTATGCCTTTCCTGACTAAAGCAGAAGCTGACAAAAATTAGTCGCTAAGCCAGGGACAAGAATAACATTCTTTAATGAGGATATATCTGGTGCATTGACAATAACATAACCTTTCCCTTCACTCACTAATTCAACATTATCAGCACACTTTACAATTTTTTGTTTGTTATTTCCTGTTTCAAAATATTTAAGCCTATTCCTTTCTTGATGTCATGTGTGATGATGCTCTGGAATCAATTATCCACTCATTCTGGTTGAAATCTGACATACCAAGTGCACAAAACAATAACTTTTCTGTTCCCTTTCATTCTTTCTTTGACAATTCGTGCTTCTGAGGACATTTGTACTTGAAGTGACCATACTTCCAGCAACTGAAACATTTCACTTTCTTCTTTTCTTGTTGTCTTTTGAGAAGCCCTGTTGTGATTTCTTATAATACTTTGTAAATAAGGAACTATAACTGTCATCTTTGTCCAACTTGAGGTATTCTTCCACACTACCATTCAGCTACTTTGCTTTGATACTTTCTAGTGTGAAATTTTCGACCGTTGTACTGGACTCTATACCAATCCGGTATGGTAAACAAAATTTTGGTAACCCTCTAAGCATAATCAGTGCAATTAGCCCATCATCCACTGGTTTCCTCATGCTGTGCAGTTTGTTTGCTACATCCAAAATGTGAGTAACGTAATTTTGAATATTTCCTTTGCATTTTGATAATGTAGTATTCAGCAGAACAACCCAGAGTTTCATCCATCTGGATTTACACTTACCAGCAAGCAGGTTTTCCAAAGTGTAATAAGCTTCCTTTGCTTTTATTGTGTTTTCCACATGTGCATACAGAGATTTATACACATGCAAAAGAATAAGTGTCAAAGCATCTACATCCTCTGCATTTGTAGCAGTACTTGCACCTACGGTATAATTCATAATTTCTCACGCATTAGAATGAGTTTCATTCTGAACTTACACGTGCTATAATTATACTTGTTTCTCAGTTCGTCTACCACAGGAGTAGTGGTTTTTCAACCTTACATTTGAAGCCATTTCCATACACTTGAATTAAAAGCACTAGAATATGTGACTCATTTGTTCTGAACAACGAGAGTTCAAATGCTGATAAAGTTGACAAAACACAAATCAAAACAAGTATCACACACAATGCGGCACGTAACCTAACACATTTCTTCAGCTATTTATCTTCCTACCCACACAACAAATCCGGTTCACTGCACAGATTTACCATTCTCAGCACACAACCTGTAAGCGGAGCAAGGTTAGGCATTGAAAAATATAAGTAACAGATTGTTCATAATATTAATATTTTGATAACAACACATTATATGTAGCACACTTAAGAGAGTAAACATCAAGAGCAAATACAGTCAACTTGTCATACTTGATGTATATAAACAAATGACCCAAGGAGTCAAATTACCAACATAACATAACAATTTTGGATGCTGATAAATCTCTTCTAGTATGTGACAGACCTGTAGGGGGAGCTGGGTGTTTCAGAGTAGGCAATGAAGTTGACCTGGCTTCATTTCGTATTAATTGTTCTTGTAGTGCCACATCAAAAATTGGGTGTTGGTTATCAGAGTTCATCGGTAGGCTGGCTATGCACTCTTAAATTACTTTGCACACGTTGTTTTCTTAAATCATTTAGATACATCCCATGATTTGTAAAGAGAAATCTTTTAAGGTTGTGAAGTCTTAGAAATGAGGCATTTGTGTAGAGTTTAGCGACTGTTTCAAGTTCCCAGTTAGTTTGCTCTATCATTATGTTTGTCCAGGAGTAAGGTAATGTCTGGGTGGGTTGCCGACTAACATAATGTTTGTATCAGCTAAGAGTTTTAGCACCTCGTTTGTTGAGTTTATCACTTGTACTTCATGAGGATGGTTAATATCATTAGTTCCTCGTATTATCATTAGCCGGCCATTTTTCTAGGTAGACACAAAATAAAAGATAACAGCTTTGTCATTAAAAGTGGGTGTAAAACTGTTAAGGACCCACTTCAGATTGCCAACATATTTAATGAACATTTCACAAATATAGCCATAAATTTAATTAAGACTAAATGCAATTCCAATAGCAAGGTAAAAATCCCCCTGAATGACATGACAATGTTCCTTTATCCAGTATCTGATTCAGAGGTACTAAATGCTATAAATAAGTTAAAAAATAAAATGTCATGTGGGTGTGATGGGATTCCTGACAAAGTCATTAAGCAAAGTGCAAGAAACATAGCCTCGCATCTCACTGAAATTATAAATGAATCTTTTAAGACAGGGGTGTTCCCATCAAAACTTAAAATGTCTACTATAAAGCCACTTTACAAGAATGGTGATAAATATGATGTTAGTAACGTTAGGCCTTTATCAATGTTGTCAGGTTTCTCAAAAATAATAGAAAGGATAATGTATCAGAGACTATACAAATTTCTTATTAAGAATAGAATATTGGTTAATGCGCAAAATGGTTTCCGTAAAAATAAATCAACTGAAACAGCTATCTTCAATTTTTTGCAACTTGTTCTAAATTCCATAAACAGAAAGGAATTAAATTGTGGATTGTTTTTAGACCTATCAAAGGCCTTTGATGTCATTGACCATAAGTTACTGCTTAGGAAGTTATATGCCTATGGGATACGTGGAGTTGCCCACAAATGGTTTGAATCATATCTGTGAGACAGGTATCAGAAGGTGGAGATAAGCCAGGCAGATAGGACATATTCATCAAGATTCGAGAGAGTTTTGTATGGAGTACCTCAGGGATCTGTATTAGGGCCATTACTGTTTTTAATATTTATCAATGACCTACCAAGTCATCTACCTGAAGCAGAGGCAGTACTGTTTGCTGATGATACAAGTTTGTTTGTTAAAGCAAATAGTGAAGCTGACTTACAGGAAAAAGTCACATTAGCAACAGACGAAGCAGACAGATGGTTTAATGAAAACAGACTCATTGTGAATGCCAAAAAAACAACGTGGATCAACTTCAGACATATTACAAATAAAATAAAAACTAACCTTACAGTAGAACTGGGTAAGTGTAAGATTGAACAAGCATCATACACTAAATTCTTGGGAGTATGGTTTGATGAACACTTAAGATGGGAAAAGCATGTAATATCATTGAACAAAAAATTAAGTCAAACATGTTACATACTTAGAATGCTTAAAAGCTCATGTAATATTAAAACAGTGTTATGTGTTTATTTCTCATTCATGCACAGTTTATTAAGATATGGCGTACAGTTTTGGGGGAACATCAGTCTAACAAAACACTCATTT
The DNA here is from genome assembly GCF_023864345.2 of Schistocerca serialis cubense. Taxonomy (NCBI): domain Eukaryota; kingdom Metazoa; phylum Arthropoda; class Insecta; order Orthoptera; family Acrididae; genus Schistocerca; species Schistocerca serialis. The sequence continues at coordinate 533,739,980 of NC_064640.1, forward strand.
AGACTACAAAAGAAGGCAGTCAGAATAATAAAAGGTATAGGATGTAGAGACTCTTGTAGGCAAGCTTTCAAAGAATTAAAAATCATGACACTACCATCTTTATACATATATGAACGCATATGTTTCTTAAAAGAACACGAGGAATTTTCTACATTAAACAAGGAATAGCAATGATTTCCACAGAGAAATTCATAAAACAGCTATGTATCACAAAAGTGTACTATACCAACCCAAAATCCTCTACAGTGCTCTCCCCAAAAAACTAAAAATAATACCAAAACTGTACATATTTAAAAGAGAATTAAAAAACATGTTATTAAGCAATAGTTTTTACAGTATTGAAGAGTTTGTGAATCGTTGACAATAAAAGTGTAGTTAATATTTCCCTGACATACTAAATATGTGTAATTGCTCACATTTAAATACTTGCTGTTTCTATGAAAGTGTGAATCTGTTAATGTAAGAATGTAAATAATCTTTGATGTGAGAATCACAAACTTTTTTTTTTTTTTGTACATTGTTATCCTACTTGTGTATTTTTATGTTAATGTTCTAAAAGTTCTATTAAAATTGTAATGTCTAAGTGACATGTAAATTCAATTACAAATTTTCATGTATATGTATTTTAAATTGTAATGTTTATTGACAAGTCCTATATCATTTCGATGATGTACGACAAGGACGCTAATAAATTGAATTGAATTGAATTGAATGTGTACAGGGATAAGTAGTTACTGATATCATAATATGAACTCTATTTAGTTACCTGTTCCTTACTTGAAATATTTACTAGTAGATATAGCTTCAACATAAATGAAGCCTTGGTATATCTCTGAAAAAATGTATGAGTAATTCCATAACTGATTGGTGTTTAATAGCTGGCTTCTTTGAAAAACCCAATATTTTTGCTCATCTAAAATTAATTAATAGGAAAAAATTGTAAGAAAATCCATTAATATATTGTTTAATGATTTCCTTATTAACTTTTATTTTAAGTATTACATTACATTCTATTTACTTGTTCCTTAGTTTGAACAGATACAAAGAGATGTAGCAACAAAATTGAATGGTTGTGATGTCCTGTGTCTTTTAGAAATATTTATATTTGTATCATGGAACAAAAGAGCCATTTAACATTCTATATATTCTGTATGTAAAAAGTTGATCAGTAGTGGTTTGGTAGCCTAATTTTTAAGTTTAATTGACCATAATTAAATGGTTGAAACAAATTGAATAATCAGTCTAAATTATTTGACATCATTTGTCTGGTTCCTTTAAAAAAAATTAAAAATAATGATTTTGAAGTGTGGTTTACATCAGTGTAGGAGTAGCCATTGTGGAAGAAGATAGTTAAAATCATAAACCCTAAGAAAACTGGTAACTAAAAGTGAAATTAAACATACACTGTTGCACACAGCTCTGTTGTATGTGTTATCCTATTTACACTGACCAAATTTCTGAACACGTAACCATGCTCATTTTTTGCATCCCATTATCACAAAAATTCTAACATCCACAGTAGAAGCCTATGTTAATTATAAATGAAAGTGGTTACTCTTTATTTTGAGCATCATATGTTGTTAATGAACACCAAGAAGTTCATTACCAGGATCTCCCACACTAGCTGAGAGACTGTTGCATATCATGTGTTAATACTTATTGGTAGAAACATTATAAACACATCAAATTTAATAGACTGCTCATGAACAACATATTACCATGGCAACCGCATTTGTGAATAATGGCTCAGAAATACATATGCTTACATTGATGAGCAAGGGATGTAACTGTTACAGACATGCAAAAACATTTCATCCATGTTCTAGTCCTGTCTGATATAATGCATGCTCTGAATGTCAGGACAAAACACTGACACTCACACCATTTTTAATATGCCGAAGAAAGCAATAAGATTGATCAAAGCAAGTACATCAGTGTTTATGATAGCTTTAAATCATTTCACTAATTTTTCTTAACATTGTAAAGAGTATTTATTCCACGTCTTAATCTTTTGTGAATATTGGACATAGATTGTAGTTTGTATGATGTGAGAGAAGGGAAGCAATTACTGTGCTGTGTGAAACTATATGCAAAATGAAGAAAGTTAGTGGTAAAAAATACACAGTCTCATTCCACATAACTTTATACCAGTCAAAATGCTAATAAATGTTCTCTTAAAAGAACTCCCAGGTGCTAAGTCTGATTGGATGCTTAAGTACTGTAACAAAGTTCTTGAAGGCAAGACAATAATATTTTAAATGATTGTTGTTCTTGGTTAGTCATGTATAGTAATTAAGATTTGTATTCATCAATAACTATGAAGTGTAATTTCATATATTAACATTTACTTATATCTGTTGTACAAATTACGTATTGATTTGATCTATCCATTAAATATAACTTAATTACAATGAATTTAATTATCTCCTTTAGAATGACTCAGAGAACCCACTTAAAATGGAACAGAAGCATACATTACTCAATCACCATGCTATTTTTGTTCTTTATATGAAGGGGGTGGCACTACCACACATCAATTACTTGCTTATCACCTTCAGTTCACATAAATGTGCCACTTATTTTCCATTATAGTAGCATGTGGGTCAAACTGTAAATTACAGGTGTTACTCATCATTAATCACTAATGTCTTGATTACTGGTATCCTCAGAGGAGTATACATCATAAACAGTTTCATTTCCTCTTACCTCATCTTTTTCAGCGTCATTTCAGAGCACATCATCTTCACTGCCATTCTGTCATCCATAATGTTTAAAATACAATATTTCTTTAATGGTTTTATGGTCACTGGTGCTGTGATGTTTATCCAGGCAGCCAAAACCAAATGTACAATAATGTGGGATGTGGCATGCTTAATTTTTCCTGTTTGAGACATTTCACAGTTTGCTTCATAGAGCCATTGTTGGTAATGTTCTTGATAATAACCTTTGAAAGGTTTATTTATACTAATATCGAGGGGTTGATACACAGAAGTCAGTCCTCCATTAATAGTAACGAGGACACTGGCTAGGCTGTGGATCTTCTTTTTTACGTTGTCAATGAGATGACCATAAAATACAGCAAGAGAAAACATTGATGGTAGTCTGGATAGCCTGCCAGGAGAGAGTTATCATACATTTTAGAGAAAGCCAACCATTAAATTTTCAGTCAATCATGTCTTCTCTTGATTTTGAACAGTGAAATCGTTGGGGTACAGCTTTTCATTTTTAGGGGTCTTGGAGCTTTCCTTCCACTTGAAGATTAAGACTGGGACAAGTTTGCACACAGTTCCTGTTGTTATCAGTATTACAGTTAAGTACTGTTTCTCAAACCCTGTCATTTTGATAGTAACTTCTTTTGTTTCTTTCTAGTCATTCGCATAATTACGTGGCATACCAAACAAACTGCCACCTCATCAGCATTGCTTATATGTCTCATTGAAAACTTCCTCATCCAAAGTGTGATGATATACTGCTGAAATTCTTGAAGCGTTTTGTCGAACTCCTGTGGAAGCTTTCGGCATACAGCTCTGTTGCATTGTAGAAATAAGCCTGCCCCTTTCATAGTGCTGTCAAGTCATTTACAGCTAGCCTTAAACTGTTGCTTTGGTATGTTAAGAACTGCAAACACATCTTTTGATTTGAACCTTATGGTGTCACTAGTCACAGTTGCACCTATTTCATTTTGTACCTTATGATGTCATTAGTCACAGGCTGCTCATTCTTTGTCCTTTCATGGACAGATTCCAAAATCTTTACTTCAGCATCAGGATGTATTCCTTTGCAAGGGCCAGAGAATTTCTTTCTGGTAGTGGTAGTCGCATATAAATGACACTAGTCTCAGCTGCAATGCAGCCTTATCCTGCCTTCCTTACCATATTTTTCACCATAAAGAATTACTTTATGTTTGAAGGCAGCATCATACAACGTTGTGCTCTGATAGCCATCCATTTCCTGACTACCTAATGCAAACACACTACACAGTAATTAACGAACAGTTATGTAACAAAGTTGAAAATTACAACAATGCATTGTGACTTAAGGAACAATATGTAAATGTCAATGATGTTGCTGCTGAATGACAGACTGAGGTTCGTGCTTAAATGTAATGTGCCATTGAATCTTACGCACATCACAATTTTGGATACTGCATATGATAAAATGAAGTGTGCATTAGATTCATGTAAATTCAGCACTTATGATGATTTACTAAAGCACTAAGCACAATGGCCTAGCTACCATCGTACATATCGACAAACATGAAATGCTAATGCTAAGTGAACACTGCTCTAAAACTGTGTTCATTAATTTATTTAATAGATTAACAGTTGTGTGTGAAATAACCGTGATGCCTAAAACATATCTCTCTTTTCTTCACATATCATTTAGTCTTCATAGTGCATTTCATGACTGTTTTAATTGATGTGGTCAAAGAAAAGTCACAATCCATATAATGCATATACAGTTAAATATTCAATCTCCCATCAGCATGTCTTTTGCTCTTCTCAAATACATTTTCATTAAATACTTACTTGCTATTGTGTGATAACTGTGTGATTCTTGATCACTGTAAGTCTTGATGTGACTGTAACTTGGCAGATTGTGTATCAGGATCACCTGTAGCTGGAAATGATGGGAGTAAGTTGACTATAGTGACACATATGATGAGAGGGTGGTACAGTGACATCAAAATTGCCACCAGAGATAACATGTCCTCAAAAATAATGTATCATTAACAGTGTCTGAAGATCCCTGTTTTAGAACCAATAATGGGAGATTTTGTCCCACAATTTGGTTATCAGGAACTGTTTGCCATCATATTTTCTCATCATAATAGATAAACACCCATGAGAATTTCTTCAGCAACCAATATTCAATCCAGATGCTCCTAAATTGAGTGTTCATACACTAATGTGTGTCAGTAACAACATCTGTGTGGGTACGAATGTAAGAAGTGAACTGCAGAATAATTTACACTTTATTTGCAAAACCATAACTATATAATAATATCATTAATGTGATTTGTGCTATGTTTGTGCACCATAGTGCTAGATATAATAATGTGTTAATTATAATCAGTAAAATGAAAAGTAAGGAAGTAGCATATTGGATTCAGCATAAATGAGTGTGTGCATTCTCCAAATACGCTTTTAGCTCAGTGAAAAACCCTTATTGTTTCTCATGTTCGTGGCTTATCAGCAATAGTCCTCATGCACTACTTATTGTTTGCTTACAAACCATAAACATTTCCCCAAAGTATTTTAATACCATATTACAGTCCAATGCTATTAAATTCATTCATATTATTTACTGCATTACTGGCCTTGGGTAATTCATTTTATACATTTGCAGCAAGATTTTGAATAGCTCTTGGATATTCATCTGAGTGACATCACCTAAGAGCCACAATATTTTGGCAAGCTGTCTTCTTGCCATCTTCAGGCATTCCTGACAACTGCGTGATGTTGACTGGGTGTCACCTTTATGTTGCCACTCCTCACCCTCTTGCCAGCACCATGGGATGCGGACCTAGTGAGGTGGTGGGGGAAATGGGGTATTCGGCATCAATCCAGATCCTTCTTTAGCACCACAGCTGGAGCTAGATGGGAAAACATATCTGGTAAAGTTTTTAGAGTAAATATGTGACTTTTGCTGCATTACATCAGGAAGTAGTATACAAGAGATGCTAAACATACTAACCGAAAAGCTGTTATAGTATGTTCAAAAGGTAACACTGTCAGTTGTTCTATGGTGTTAGAATTAATACACCAAGTGTTTCTGAACTTTCATGCTCATTTTCTTTTGCATTTTAAAACAGAATACTGGAGAATCAAAAGTCGCACATAATCGAACAATGTGATTGTGCTGAAAAGCAATGCTTTCAAATTTTTATGTGAAAACTGTTAAAGCTTTTCAAATAAAACAAACATTATTAACATTCCTCATCTTTATACTTCATGTCTAGATATTTATTTTTTAACATAGTCACCCTGGCAACAAACACATTTCTCCCAAATACAGACCAGTTTTTGTTGATACTTTAACTGTAGAAAGACTGACTTTGTTGACAGAACCATAACCTCACCTCCACTTGCAATATCTCATCAGAATGATGTCCTTGAAGTTGTTCTTTAAGTTTTAGAAATAGCTGAAAGTCATATGCAGCCAAGTTGGGACTGTATGCAGGATAATCAATGACAGTGAACACAAGGTGTTGGATTGTTGGAAATGTTTCAGCGCTTGTGTGTTCTGCCTTCGTCATGTGGAAGGAGAGGGTGCTCCATGTGTGGACAAATTCTTTAAATTTGATACTTGATTACAGGATGATCTCTCTATGCACCAACATAGATATACACTGCACATGCTATAATTCAGAGCCCTCTGGCAGCATAGGGCTGCTAATATACACATACAAAAAATAAAGATTTAGAGTGTTAATGATGTTTGTCTCATTTACAAACTTTAAGAATTTTCACATAAACAATTCAGATGTATTAATTTTCAGAATGCTTTCTTACAGTATTTGTGAAACATTCAGGAAGAAATGATGTGAGTTTTTGTTAAGTGTAGTCACCACACAAGCAAAGCAGTTTGGGATCTATATTTCTTTCATTATTCAATTGAGGGCTTTCAAAATAGGATTAATTTATAGCAAATAACAATTTTTTGATGATATGGTGTAGTCTATTGTATTTTCTTGTAAACTCTAAGAGGTAGGAAATATCTCACTATCTTTTTTTTTTTTTATTAATGACACATTTAAAGAATCAGTATTCATCAGATGCTTTATCTTTGTTGACATAATATTGAATGTTATAATATCTAGTGAGATTAGCACACTCAGAATGCTAAACAATTTGAGTGAAAATAGATGAAAAAGGTGGATTAAACGTGGTCATATGGCCCTTTTATACCCCCCACCCTCCCCCATGCCTCAATTGCTGTACCAGCAGAACAGCAGAGGGGACACTTGGAAAATATTTTGCATAATTTTCTTGGTCATGTTATAGTTTTAGGTGGAGATTCTAATTTACCAGATATAGACTGGGAGACTTAAGTGATAATGAGTAGCAGGGAGAAAGAATCATTGAAAATTGTTCTAAGTGCCTTACCCAAAAATTAATTTGAGCAGGAAATCAGAGAAGTGAGTCATGAAGATAACATCATAGACTTGCTAATGATGAACAGTTCAGAATATTTTGACTCACTTATTGTAGAACACGGAATGAAAGGTCATAAGGCCATTATAACATTACTGAACATGGATGTAAATAGGAATACAAAGAAAGGCGGGAAAATCTTATTGTTTAGGAAGAGTGACAAGAGACAGATTTCAGATTACATGGCAGGTAAATTCAAGAGCATTAGGAAACTCACTTTAGACAAGTATACTGAGCAGAATTGTGAGGGATGGAAAAGACCCACCATGGTCTGACAACCTTATTAAGAAGTTGCTACAAAAGCAAAGAGAGCTTTGCTACGAATTGAAATGCAGCCAAAGGTTCACAGACGAACAAAACATTAACAAAGCCAAATTTAGCATAAGGGGGACTATGCATGAAGCATTCAATGAATATGAACGTAAAACTCTATCTACCAAGCTGACAGAAAATCCTAAGAATTTCTGGTCTTATGTTAACATCTATTAGGCGCACTACGTATGTAGTGTTGTGGACATGTTGGGAATGTGGATCTCACAGGGAGCGTGCAAGGGATAAGTCCCTGCAGATGCACTATCCTCTGTGCCCGCGGTGGCTCAGATGGATAGAGCGTCTGCCATGTAAGCAGGAGATCCCGGGTTCGAGTCCCGGTCGGGGCACACATTTTCAACATGTCCCCAATGAAGTGTATCAACGCCTGCTTGCAGCTAGGGTGTCCATTTAGTTATCATTTCATTTCTAGCAAAGCTGCATAGTCATTGACGGTAACTGTTCTTTCGGGAACAGATACTACTGTCATATATAGTTATGTTAAGTCAATAAATGGATCAAAGTCATCTGTGAAAACACCCTGTGACTGTGAGGACAATGAAAGAGAAAACAACACAGAAAAGGTTGAAATACTAAATGTCTTTTTCCAAAACTGTTTCTCAGAGGAAGATCATAGTCTAGTACTACTTCGGATCATTGTGAAAATGACAAACTGACAGATATTAAAATAAGTGACCAATGGATAGATAAGTGACTGAAATCTTTCAGCAGAGATAAGACCACTGGACTTGATGGGATACCAGTTTGATTCTAGACAGGGTATGATATGTGAAACAACCTTCCCCTATGCTAGCAGTAGAGTACTGTTGGTCTCTAAAGGAGCAAAGCACCCCTAATGGTTGGAAAAAAGTACAGGTTGTTCGTATCTACAAGAAGGGTTGTTAAAAAGATGCAAAAGGCTATAGGCCCATGGGTACACTTTGCTCTGTTGTAGAATTTTAGAACATGTTTAATGCTCATGTATTATGACATTCCTGGAGACTGAAAATCTCCTCTGTGGGAACCAACATACGTTCTGAAAACAATGATTGTGTGAAACCCAGTTCACTCTGATTGCCCACGAACCCAAAAGGTGTACATACAGGCATCCTGGTGGAATCTGTGCTCCTGGACTTCCAGAAGGCATTTGATGCGATTCCACATGGGCACCTAATGAACACAAAATGAGTGTATGGAATATAAGACAAACTGTGTGATTGGACTGAACTGTTTCTAGCAAAGTGACACTGGTACACAAAGTAACCCTGTGGAGTGTAGATGTTGATGTAGAGTATTGAGTAGAGATCAATCTTAAGACATAAATGTAACTTTTGATGTACAACCAATACTTTTCATAGTAGATAGTATAAAAGACCTATTGCATAATATCAGAAGTTCATGTTTTTTTTTTTTTTTTTTTGCCTATGATGGCATTGTATACAGTGAAGTAGCATTGCTAGAAAACCGTAGTAAAATGCATGAAAACTCACTAAGGATCAATGGTTGGTGCAGGTAATGGCAATTAATCCGTGTAATGTGTTGTGACAACATGGACAGATAGACATTTCCTTGTATAATTACAAAATTGCTCGTTAAAATATTTAGGGGTATGTGTACTGTGTGATTTGAAGCAGAACAACCACAGAAAATTAATTGTGAGTAAGGCAGTAACCAGACTGAGATTCATTGGAAGACTCCTCATGAAATGTAGTCCACTGACAAAAATTGCAGCTTACTTAACACTCATTCAGGCAATACTTGAACAAATAGTATCAGATCTGTACCAGGTAGGACCGATACAGGAAATAGAGGACATCCATAGAAGGGTAGCACATTTTATCACAGGTTCAGTTAGTAAGCAAAGAAGCACCATGGAGATACTCAACCAACTCCAGTGGCAGATGCAGCAAGAAAGGCCTTCTGCATCGCGTCATAGTTTACTGTTAGAGTCGGGAGAGTGTACGAAGTGTACATCGTGGAAGAGTCAACTGACATATTGCTTGCTCCTATGTATATGTCACAAAAAGACTTTCAAGGTAAAGTTAGAGATATTTGAGCCCACACTAAGGCATACCTGCAATCATTCTTCCGACAAACCATATAGAACAGAAACAGAAGAGGAGGGAAGTAACACTGGTACACAAAATAACCCTGTGGAGTGTAGATGTTGATGTAGAGTATCAGCTGCTTCCTACTTCTCCTTCAGGGAATGTAAGTTGTGCTCCTTCCTGAAAGTAAATACACAGAAATATTTATAGATAAATAAAGCAGTGCCAAAATACTGCTAATGCCCAATGTTTAAAAGTAGGGACAAAACAATACTTACCCTAAAACAAACGTATTATTAATTTTTCTATTGTTACAGAGTAAAAATAAAATGTGACTGTAACCACCTTTCAGGTGTTTATTAATATAAATTTTATTTTGTACTGCCACCATTAAAGAATTCTGCCAAATTTAGCAAGTGCTGTGTGTAAACCTTACAAGGTTAGCTTGGTGGTAGGACAGTGTTAAGCCACACTAGGGGTATTATCAGCATCTGATGAATTTCCTGGTGCATAAACAGGATCTGCATCACTGCCATCAAAAAACTGATTGCTGTCAGTATTATTCTTGCCGCCGTGCATCTCTTTGCTCTTCCACTATCTTCCACCTACCCTCTCAGTTGAAGTAAATAAGTACTTGCAAACCACATAGAAGAAAAAAAGAATTCAGTGATCTGGAATAAAATGTAAACTGCAGAACATCTAAAATTTTTAACCAATATACTTCCCTCCATTACCAAACTGACCTGAGGATTCCTTGATGCCTAAAGCTGTGTCCAATAAATCAGTCCCATATTTCTAGTGAAGTTGTGCCATTACTTTCTTTTCTCAGGAACTTGGTTCAGTACTACCTCATTAGTTATTCAATCTACCCACACAATTTTCAGCACATTTCTGTACAATTACATAGCAGAAACTATTATCTTACATATATAAACTGTCAGTTTATGTAAACAACTATTTTATATGTATAAATGAACACTACATCCAGTATTGATTTAAGTGTCAGGAAGTCATTTCTGAAAGTAATCGTATGGAGTGTAGCCATGTATGGAAGTGAAATATGGACGATAAATAGTTTGGACAAGAAGAGAATAGAAGCTTTCGAAATGTGGTGCTACAGAAGAATGCTGAAGATTAGATGGGTAGATCACATAACTAATGAGGAAGTATTGAATAGGATTGGGGAGAAGAGAAGTTTGTGGCACAACTTGACCAGAAGAAGGGATCGGTTGGTAGGACATGTTCTGAGGCATCAAGGGATCACCAATTTAGTATTGGAGGGCAGCGTGGAGGGTAAAAATCGTAGAGGGAGACCAAGAGATGAATACACTAAGCAGATTCAGAAGGATGTAGGTTGCAGTAGGTACTGAGAGATGAAAAAGCTTGCACAGGATAGAGCAGCATGGAGAGCTGCATCAAACCAGTCTCAGGGCTGAAGACCACAACAAGTTTGGTGGCAGGAGGAACAAGACTTCTGGTCAGGTGACTACAGGGTTATAAACACAAAATCAAATAGGGGTAATGCAGGAGTAGGTTTAATAATGAATAGGAAAATAGGAATGCGGGTAAGCTACTACAAGCAGCATAGTGAACGCATTATTGCGGCCAAGATAGATACGAAGCCCACGCCTACTACAGTAGTACAAGTTTACATGCCAACTAGCTCTGCAGATGACAAAGAAATTGAAGAAATGTATGATGAAATAAAAGAAATTATTCAGATTGTGAAGGGAGACGAAAATTTAATAGTCATGGGTGACTGGAATTCGAGTGTAGGAAATGGGAGAGAAGGAAACATAGTAGGTGAGTATGGATTGGGGGACAGAAATGAAAGAGGAAGCCGCCTGGTCGAATTTTGCACAGAGCACAACATAATCATAACTAACACTTGGTTTAAGAATCATGAAAGAAGGTTGTATACATGGAAGAACCCTGGAGATACTAAAAGGTATCAGATAGATTATATAATGGTAAGACAGAGATTTAGGAACCAGGTTTTAAATTGTAAGACATTTCCAGGGGCAGATGTGGACTCTGACCACAATCTATTGGTTATGACCTGTAGATTAAAACTGAAGAAACTGCAAAAAGGTGGGAATTTAAGGAGATGGGACCTGGATAAACTAAAAGAACCAGAGGTTGTACAGAGATTCAGGGAGAGCATAAGGGAGCAATTGACAGGAATGGGGGAAATAAATACAGTAGAAGAAGAATGGGAAGCTTTGAGGGATGAAGTAGTGAAGGCAGCAGAGGATCAAGTAGGTAAAAAGACGAGGGCTAGTAGAAATCCTTGGGTAACAGAAGAAATATTGAATTTAATTGATGAAAGGAGAAAATATAAAAATGCAGTAAATGAAGCAGGCAAAAAGGAATACAAACATCTCAAAAATGAGATCGACAGGAAGTGCAAAATGGCTAAGCAGGGATGGCTGGAGGACAAATGTAAGGATGTAGAGGTTTGTCTCAGTAGGGGTAAGATAGATACTGCCTACAGGAAAATTAAAGAGACCTTTGGAGAGAAGAGAACCACTTGTATGAATATCAGGAGCTCAGATGGCAACCCAGTTCTAAGCAAAGAAGGGAAGGCAGAAAGGTGGAAGGAGTATATAGAGGGTCTATACAAGGGCGATGTACTTGAGGACAATATTATGGAAATAGAAGAGGATGTAGATGAATATGAAATGGGAGATATGATACTGCGTGAAGAGTTTGACAGAGCACTGAAAGACCTGAGTCGAAACAAGGCCCCCGGAGTAGGCAATATTCCATTGGAACTACTGACGGCCGTGGGAGAGTCAGTCCTGACAAAACTCTACCATCTGGTGAGCAAGATGTATGAAACAGGCGAAATACCCTCAGACTTCAAGAGGAATATAATAATTCCAACCCCAAAGAAAGCAGGTGTTGACAGATGTGAAAATTACCGAACTAACAGCTTAATAAGTCACAGCTGCAAAATACTAACACGAATTCTTTACAGACGAATGGAAAAACTAGTAGAAGCCAACCTCGGGGAAGATCAGTTTGGATTCCGTAGAAACACTGGAACACGTGAGGCAATACTGACCTTACGACTTATCTTAGAAGAAAGATTAAGGAAAGGCAAACCTACATTTCTAGCATTTGTAGACTTAGAGAAAGCTTTTGGCAATGCTGACTGGAATACTCTCTTTCAAATTCTAAAGGTGGCAGGGGTAAAATACAGGGAGCGAAAGGCTATTTACAATTTGTACAGAAACCAGATGGCAGTTATAAGAGTCAAGGGACATGAAAGGGAAGCAGTGGTTGGGAAGGGAGTAAGACAGGGTTGTAGCCTCTCCCCGATGTTGTTCAATCTGTATATTGAGCAAGCAGTAAAGGAAACAAAAGAAAAATTCGGAGTAGGTATTAAAATTCATGGAGAAGAAATAAAAACGTTGAGGTTCGCCGATGACATTGTAATTCTGTCAGAGACAGCAAAGGACCTGGAAGAGCAGTTGAATGGAATGAACAGTGTCTTGAAAGGAGGATATAAGATGAACATCAACAAAAGCAAAACAAGGATAATGGAATGTAGTCTAATTAAGTCGGGTGATGCTGAGGGAATTAGATTAGGAAATGAGGCACTTAAAGTAGTAAAGGAGTTTTGCTATTTGGGGAGCAAAATAACTGATGATGGTCGAAGTAGAGAGGATATAAAATGTAGGCTGGCAATGGCAAGGAAAGCGTTTCTGCAGAAGAGAAATTTGTTAACATCCAGTATTGATTTAAGTGTCAGGAAGTCATTTCTGAAAGTATTCGTAAGGAGTGTAGCCATGTATGGAAGTGAAACATGGACGATAAATAGTTTGGACAAGAAGAGAATAGAAGCTTTCAAAATGTGGTGCTACAGAAGAATGCTGAAGATTAGATGGGTAGATCACATAACTAATGAGGAAGTATTGAATAGGATTGGGGAGAAGAGAAGTTTGTGGCACAACTTGACCAGAAGAAGGGATCGGTTGGTAGGACATGTTCTGAGGCATCAAGGGATCTCCAATTTAGTATTGGAGGGCAGCGTGGAGGGTAAAAATCGTAGAGGGAGACCAAGAGATGAATACACTAAGCAGATTCAGAAGGATGTAGGTTGCAGTAGGTACTGGGAAATGAAAAAGCTTGCACAGGATAGAGTAGCATGGAGAGCTGCATCAAACCAGTCTCAGGGCTGAAGACCACAACAACAACAACAACAACCAAGACTGTGTATGCATTTGGTTGTGGTGAAGGACTGATCTGTAGCAGAGCTCAAGGTATAGGTTAGGCTGGAAGGTGACAATTTGGTAGAGTAAATTAAATTGGTCCATACCTCCACAGAAATTATAGCACAGGAGGGGTCAATGGAAGTGGTGGGGCTCTGGTTGCATGGAATTGTGACCCAGTAGATGAAGTGCCATTCATCAGCTTAAGTCTACTCACAAGATGAACTTCTAAGCTACAGCTAGCAAGTGATCATATTAACAGGTTATTCTAGTAAGACTAAGAATTCTTTAATCTTTGACTACAGTGACAAGTAAGAAAATCAGCATATGAAAAACTGGCACAGCTGCTGCTAATGGATGAAGCACACAGGTTATCAGAAGGTGACTGCAAACTGAGGTTGGCACTCCTTTGGAATGAAGTGGTAGACATGCTTAGCACTGAGAACTGGAACTGAGTTTCTCTGGAGGTGTCAAGATCTAACAAATTTATATGTAGCGTAGCATGTTCTATATGTTTAAGCAGTATTTAATGCACTTCTTGTTCTAAAAACTAAAATGGCAGATAAATTCAAAATACCAGTACTGGGTGATACGCAATTCCCCAATGAGTGTTTCATTACATGTACACATACTGTGTATAAACTATAAAAAATGCAAGAGCACATTGCGCTATGTGACTTTTAACCACATATGGAACTTCTAATTTATGTCAGGATAAACAGCTGAGAACATGTCAGGAATTGTCATACTACCTCCAGTATATCACGGCCTTTTTCGTTTTCTTTTTTTTTTTTTTTTTTTTTTTACAGTGACTGAAATTTAACTAATTCCCATACTTGACCCATTTTTTCATGTTTACTGTTGCCAATACAAATTTGTAGACAAATTATTGAAAGAGGAAAATGTAGTTTTTCAATGGAAAGTGCTACAAATATGTGATTATATTTATTTTAATAAGGAGTTGCAAGAAATAAGTATCCATAAACTGTGTGAAAACAAAGAAGGTACTATGTGAGAGTCTGCCAGAACAGGAAAAGTTTCAGGATGGAGCAGTGGTTTTCTTATGGCTGGTTCGAAATAAATCACTTTGCTGACAGCATATTTACAGAACGCAATCAGCTGTAAGTACATAATCTCCTTATAACCGAAGACTGTACAATCAAAGGAAGAATAGCGATGTGATGCCACCCAGTTCTACCCATTTGTAATCATTACTCTTATACATAAATATCAGGTCATAAAAAACTAAACTGAAGATCTCAATAGTCAGTTATGTGTAAACAACAAGACTATATTACAAATTAATGAACTCTGACTAAATGAACATCAGGAGTGTATAAATATAGATTGTGAGTGTTGTTACTCTTTAAAGTCTTACCTGCTGCCTCTTGAACTAATATTAAGAGAAATTTTGTAGTTTCCATTAATATGGATTTCTTTGCTCTTGCTAGCTGAAATCTGGAAGTTCAACTTACTGCAATGTAATGAATAGTACTTCTTCTTAAATATAATTATATTGTTCTATTTTTTGGTATTGGAGTAAATTGAGAACACTTCATACACGATTGGTGCTCATACACATGATATGACTTTGCATTAATTCTGCTTGTCAGTAATGAATGACAGGTCCTTATCAGTCTGACAGCTAACCAAGTGTCAATTGTCCTCCATGATGTCTGCACCATTAGCACAATGTGCACTTTTACTCAGTGGCACACCCCATTCTTCCTAGCTAGGATGTTGTAACATGGAATAACTACCAAGCTGTAGTACAAGTGCTGTAACACGCAGAAAAATTGGCATTATTGTTCCATCTAGATCACACACAACTTCTGTTCACAGGCATAAAGAGCAACCAAATTTCCAGACAGTTTGTAACTCTAAAGTACTAGACTAACTGAAATAAATTTAACTGTTGCAATCATTATTCATTGGTTGGGAAACACATCACTTTGTTGCTGTTGTGCTCTTCAGCCCAAATATCAGTTTGATACAATTCTCCATGCTACTCCATCTTGAGCAAGCTTTTTCATCTCTGAATAACTATTGCAACCTACATCCTTCAGAATCTCCTTACCGTAGTCATGTCTTAGACTCCCTCTACAATTTTTACCCCTCCAGTATTAAATTGATGATTCCTTGATATCTCAGAATGTGACCCACCAATCGATCCCTTCTTCAAGTCAGGTTCTGCCACAAATTTCTATGCTCCCCAATTCCATGCAGTACCTCCTTATTAGTTACATGAGCTACCCGTCTAGTCTTCAGCATTCTTATGTAAAAACAACATTTCAAAAGCTTCTAAACTCTTCTTGTCTGAACTGTTTATTGTCCATGAGTCACTTCCATACATTGGTACACTCCATACAAATACTTTCAAAAAAGACTTCCTGAGACTCAGTGTAAACAAATTTGTCTTCTTCAGGAACAGTTTTTGTTCCATTGCCAGTGTACATTTTATATCCTCTCTACTTTGGCCATCATCAGTTATTTTACTGACAAAATAACAAAACTCATCTACAGCTTTGAGTGTCTCCTATCATAATCTAATTCCCTAAGAATTACCTAATTTGCCAGCCGGGGTGGCCGAGTGGTTCTAGGCGCTACAGTCTGGACCTGCACGTGACCGTTACGGTCACAGGTTTGAATCCTGCCTTGGGCATGGATGTGTGTGATGTCCTTAGGTTAGTTAGGTTTAAGTAGTTCTAAGACTGAGGGGACTGATGACCTCCAAAGTTAAGTCCCATAGTGCTCAGAGCCATTTGATTACCTAATGTAATTTGATTACATTCCATTATCCTCATTTTACTTTTGTTGATGTTCACCTTATATCCTCATTTCAAGAGACTGTCCATTCCGTTCAACTGCTCTTCCAAGTCCTTTGCTGTCTCTCACATAATTACAATGCCATTGGCAAACCTCAATGTTTTTTATATCTTCTCCTTGAGCTTCAATTCCTACTCCAAATTTTTTTTTCATTTCCTTTATTGCTTTCTCAGTGTTCAGATTGAATAATTTTGTGGAAAGGCTACAACACTGTCTCGCTCCCTTCTCCACCACTGCATCCTTTTCTTGCCCTTTGACTGTTACATCTGCTGTCTAGTTTCTGTATAAGTTGTAAATAGCCTTTTGCTCCCTGTATTTTACTCCTGCTTTCTTCAAAGAGAGTATTTCAGTCAATATTGTCAAAAGCTTTCTCTATGTGTCCAAGTGCTATAAACGTAGGTTTGCATTTCTTTAACTTATCTTCCAAGAGAAGTCATAGGATCAGTATTGACTCATGTGTTTCTACATTTCTATAGAATTCCAACTGGCCTTCCTCAGGGTCAGCTTCTAAGAGTTTCTCCAGTCTTCTGAAAAGAATTAGTGTTAGTATTTTGCAACCATGACTTATTAAACTGATAGTTCAATAATATTCACAAGTGTCCACACCTGCTTTCTTTGAAATTGGAATTATTTTATTCTTCTTGAAGTTTGAGGGTATTTCAACTGTCTCAAACATCTTGCTCACCAGGTGGAAGAGTGTTGCCATGGCTGGCTCTCCAAAGGCTATCAGTAGTTCTAACAGAACATTGTATACTCCAGGTGCCTTGTTGCAACTTAAAAAAGAAAAAGAAAAAAAAAAGTATTGGACCTCCCATCTCATCTTCATCTACATCCCCTTATATTTCTACAATGTTGCCCTAAAGTATGTCTCCCTTATATAGTCACTCCATATACTTCTTTCACCTTTCAACTTCCCTTCTTTGCTTAAGACTGGGTTTCCATCTGAGCTTTTGACATTCATACACCTGCTTCTCTTACCTCTGAAAGCCTCTTTAATTTTCCTATAGGGAGTATCTATCCTTCCCCTCGTGATATATGCTTCTAAATCCTAACATTTGACCTGTAGCCATTCTTGTTTACCCATTTTGCACTTCCTATCAATCTTATTCCTTTTTGCCTTCTTCATTTACTGCGTTTTTATATTTTTTTCCTTTCATTAATTATATTCAATTTTGCTTGCATTACCCAAAGGTTTCTACTAGACTTCATCTGTATACCTATTTGATCCTCTGCTGGCTTCTTTACTTCATCTCCCAAAGCTACCCATTCCTCTTCTACTGCCTTCCTTTTCTCTGTTCTTGTCAATTGTTCCTTAATGCTCCCTCTGAGACCATCAACATCTCCTGGTTCTTTCAGTTCCTACAGGTCCCATCTCTTTAATTTCCTAACTTTATGCAGTTTATTCAGTTTTGAGATGCAGTTCATAACTAATAAATTGTGGTCAGAGTCAACATCTGTCCCTGCAAATGTCTTACAATTTAAAATCTTGTTCCAAAATCTCTGTCTTATCATTATATGATAAATCTGAAACTTTACAGTGTGTCCAAGTCTCTTCCATCTATACAAATTTCTTTCATGATTCTTACACCAAGTATTAGTGTTGATTAAATCACACTCTGTGCAAAATTCTACCAGGCAGTTTCCTCTTTCATTCCTTTCCCCCAGTCCATATTTACCAAAGATTTTTCCTTCTCTTTCTTTTCCTACTATCAAATTCCATTCCCACATGACTATTAAATTTTCATTTCACTGAATTACCCGAATAATTTATCTTATCTCACCATACATTTCTTCACTCTCTTGATCATATGTGTAGCTAGTTGGCATATAAACTTGTACTACTGTGGTCGGTTTGGGCTTTGTGTCCATCTTATGTACAATAATGCGTTCACTATGCTGTTCACAGTAGCTTACCTGCATTCATATTTTTGTATTCATTATTGAACCTACTCGTGCATTACCTCTATTTCATTTTGAATTAATAATCCTGTGTTCACCTGACCTGAAGTCCTGTTCCTCCTGCCAGTGAACTTGACTCATTCCTACTACATTTAACTTTAACTTACCCATTTCCCTATTTAAAATTTCTAGCCTACCTACCCAAGCGAGGGATCTGACATTTCACGCTGAGATCTATAGAACGCCAGTTTTGTTTCTCCTGATAGTGACATCCTCCTGACTAGTCCCCACCCAGAGATCTGAAGTGGGGACTGTTTTACCTAATTACTGGAATATTTTACGCAAGAGGGTGCCATCATCATTTAACCATGCAGTTCAGCTGCATCCCCGTGGGAAAAGTTTTGGCTGTAGTTCCACCTTGCTTTCAGCTATTTGCAGTACCAGCACAGCAAGACTGTTTTCGTTGATGTTATAAGGCCAGATCAGTCAATCATTCAGACTGTTGGCCCTCCAACTACTGACAAGGTTGCTGTCCTTCTTTAGGAACCACACATTCACCTGACCTCTCAACATATACCCTTCCATCGTGTACAGCTATCTGTATCGATGAGGCATGCAAACACAGTGACCATATTAAACAATTTAACTGTGTCTGTGCACTGTACACCAGACAGTAATAGTGAAGTATTTGAAAAGTGAGACAAATTATCTTTCTTCTTCTAAAACGATCTAGACCCAAGATATATCATCTTGGAGACATAAATGTTGATCAAAGAATCAAGGCACCCATGTAATTTAATGTTCTTAATATGATAAGACTGTGTGACTTGTATTACTTTGATGATTATTCAAACCATGTGACCTACCAAATAATGGCAACAGCTATGCAATATTCTGTGTGGGCATGACCACTAACAAGTTGCCTGTCTGCTAGAATGGTCACAGCCAACACATAGCCAAGAAACAGCTGGACGAAAGATTTGTTGAGCATGCTGCCCAACATGATGTTCTGGACTTCAACAACTGCTTAACTGCCTGGGCTTTCTGGATTCTTTCGACCAACACCAGCTTTTCTGGATTGCCCGGAAGGAACTCTCCTTGCAACATGTCCTTCAGTCTCTTAAATTCCATTGGCCTCAACCTGCACTACTCCATGTCTTTAACTTGCCTCTATCCCCTTCTCTGCTTCCACTCCAGCCCAACAAACCCTTCTATCCCACTGGTGCACCTGCACTGTCTGTTCCCCTCTTCCACTGTCTCTACCCTCGGGCAAATTTCCCCTCCCCCGAAAAAATAACCACCTAATGCTGAAAATTGTGGCTCACAATCCTATCTCCACAACATTCCTGTATCCTCCCACAAGCAGCACTAGTACTTTCCCCCAACCCGACACTGGGATTTCCACTCCCCACACGATGTCTGTCTGTTGCAAGTGTGTGTGTGTCTATATATATATATATATATATATATATATATATATATATATATATATATATATATGTGTGTGTGTGTGTGTGTGTAAGGAACCGATTAATTTGAATGATTAGTTCCACCTATTCAGTCTGTGTAAAATTACACAGACTCATTAGGAGGAATATGTCATTCAGATTAGTCAGTTCCTTACACACACACACACACACACACACACACACACACACACACACACACACACAGACTCACAGACTCACACACTCACACACACACACACACACACACACACACACACACACACACACACACACACACACACACACACACACACACACACTCATACACATAATCACACGAGACATACATCGTGTGGATAGTGGGAATGACAGCAGTGTAGAGTTAGGGAACTTACTATTGCTGCCTGTGGAAGGATGCAGGAATATTGTGGATATAGGATAGTGAGCCACAATTTGCAGCATTAGGTGGTTATTTTTTTGGGGGGATGGGGGGGGGAGGGGAAGGTTGAAAAAGTTTTGAGAAAGTAGAAAAGGGGAATAGGCAGTGCATGTGCACGTGAGAATGAAGGACATGTTGAAAGGTGAGTTCTCTCTGTGCAATGCAGAGAATCCAGTGTGCGTGGAAAGAATCCAGAAGGCCCAGGCAGTTACGCAGTCGTCAAAGTCCAGAACATCATGTTGGGCAGCACACTCAGCAACTCTTTCATCGAGCTGTCTCTTGGCCATGTGTTCTCAATTGAAACATTCTTTGATAGGATTGGTATGACATTTGAACACCAGGAGACTGCTAGCTGCTATTTCCTCTTTTTAGTTTCCAAATTTACTGATCAACCTTAAACATTAATCTTCACATTTCACATGAGGGATTTCTGAATGTTTATACAAACAGTTTTCGTCAGTTCTACATCAGTGCTTTCGGTGCACATAATTTGATATTCTACCAAAATAGGTGTGCAACTGTAGGCTTTTTGTTAACATATGTTGCACGATACAGTTTCTGGATTCTGCTGCCTCACAACTGCAATACTGCAGTTCCTGTATTATGAACTATGGTATGCAGAATTGGGAAGTTCATAATACATTATGCTTATTCATTTCTTGTGTGTTGTAACTTTATTTAAAACACATTTCAGTTATATGCTCTTCAGATATCTTGGCGGGATGTTGCTTCATGTGCATCCATTCATAAATTTTTGTTTGCCTGTTAGTAACAGTACTGTGGTCATGTATCTTATTGTACATATTTGATTTATTTGGATGGTATATAGAAAATAAAAAGTAAATGTAAAAATAAATATACCGTTTTGTACTTTTCTGGAAATAATATCCTGATGTGAGGTCCTTCCTACATAATATTACATTTAATTAATCCAAAGTTTTTGTAGCTCTTTGTCTGAGGTACATATTTCAAACTATTTGTGATGTACAAAACCTCCATCATAAAGATATGGCATGTGTGTGATAGCCCTCCTTCACAGCACTAGTGTTCTGTTAATGTGTATACTAATCCAAAAAATACTATTATTAGTAAATTAGTAGACATACTTTATTGATTTGGATGGAAAACAGAAAACAAAAAGTGATAGAGAATATAAATATCTTGTCAAAAGAATGGGATTATATTTGACCCAAGAGAATGGTAATCCATACACAAAATAAAAAAAAAAAAAAAAACTGGTGACAAACACCAAACAAAATCAAGACTGTTTGTTTCTCAAAGATTATTTTAAACCAGAGTCTTGTATAAATGAAGTGAATGGTTTCCTGTACTTGAAACTAAATAAATTCAGTTATTGCTTTTTAACTCAGTGCTTCAGCGAACTCATACCACTTGTATGTAGTATACTTAATAACTTCATTGTAAGGTGCACATATTATCACTGTGTGAAGGTATTTAGCTCCCATTCATGGTTTTGGCTGCTCACGTTGCCTTAATGATAGACTTCTAAATGTCAGAACAGCTATTCCTACAGGCACATCTGGTATATAGCGAAGAGAAGTCTTTACAGAACTGACTTATACCTCATGTGAATTGTTCACGTCATGCAATAAAAATGAACACTTAAATGTCAATGAACATATTGCATAGTAAGGCATTCAGTATTGCAGTTTTGGGTATCCTATTTTCCAACTCGACTGTACATTGCTACAAAATTCTTTTTGTACGTCTCTCACCCTTAGTTGTGTGGGTTGTCACATTTACTATTTAGCGCCCCATTAGGTAGCTTTACTTCATTATTAGTAACTCTATAGCTGTCTGTTCAGTTAAAAATTAAAGACATTATGAAAAGTTATTGACATAGTTATACTGCTTATTTTCCTTGATAACACTATACTTTTGAAGCCCCGTTCTCTGAAATTGATTAGAATTGTAATCTAGTAGTACAGTGGCAGAAATACCACTGTTGTTTTAAACTAGAGATTATTCACATTTATTAGTTTTGAAACATATAATAATGGTCATTAGCTTCTTCTATTAATTATTCTTATAGTTTGGATAGACCACATCAGCGACAACAGTGGCTGAACTCTAAACAGTGGCTATTTACTTACACAGCAGAGGTGCCTCTGATATTTTCAAACACAATATGTATACAAAACACCTTCTGAAGGAAAATAAAACTGATGGTCATATGTAGTTCTCAAAGTGAGCCACCAATAGAAATGGAAAATGCTTATCTAAGGAGTAGAGATAGAAAATGGAGTTATTCCACTTTCAACCTCACCTGCACAGTAGAAGCATATGGCCTCTACTCCCTCTCCTCATACCCAAGAGTAGTGAGTCTACAGTTCCAGACACAAAATGGTGCATTTAAAAGAGTGTTTAGGAAATTACTGTTGATCATTTTTGCATTGTAGATATCTCTAGTACTGTCATCTCCCATAGACACTGTATCTTCTACAGAAGATACAGGATGTAACAGTTTTTGTATAGTTTCTTATGAGTGGTTTGTCAAAGGTCGGTCTAGGCATAATGTACAGAGGAGGCAAGGACCAAGGAAAACTCACAATGGTGCATCCATATCCCTGTACCAAGAGGAATTTCAAACATTTGTTAAAACTAAAGATTTATTACACTTTTATAATTTTTTACATGCAAGCACAAGAATTTAAAACAAAAAATAAAAAGGTAGAAAAATATAAAATTAAAATATTTCACAATAATCATTATATCCAGTCAGTCAAATTCAAAAACACAAAATTAAAAATCATTCACAAGAACCATTTATTTACACGACAATAAATCCTTGTAAATTTTCTAATTTCTTTTATGCTCCTGTAAAATTACCCTTTTCTTTTTAAATCATAAGCTAATCCTCTAAACAAAGCCCATGAGTAATCCATAAATATTAAATAACAATCTTTGAAGAGTAAATAAATATTCAATACTTATAATACAATCAAATGCCATGACAGTGGCTCAGACAACTACAAAATCGAATACTGCCCCCAAGTAAGGTATTTTCCTATGATCAAACCTCAGTCAGCATAATCTATTGGCCTTAGTCCGCTGTGAGTCTAGTATTGCTGCTAAGGCTCCCCAGTCAGTGCCAACTGACATCAGATTACTTCAAAGTCAAACATTAGTCACTGCAAGTTACAAGATAATGAAAATGACAGCATTGTCAAAGATTACCTCATTTTGAATTCACTCCTCATACTAATCACATTACGCTGTTGATAATCAGGTAACCTTTTCACTGCTACAGGCATGTACACTGTACACAGTTCATGCTGGGTGTGGCTTTGTGGTCAGCCTATAATACTGCCTTGAGCTGGGAGACTTGTTCCAGCCGCTACCCATGGACTGGTCCTGTTGCATGACCCACTCCCTTGTGTTGAATATTTCTGGAGTGCTCAGCATGACATCTTCATCTGCCACTCTGGGTTTCACCACTTTTGATACATGATAGATACGGTTCCTCCAACAACTAAAGTTTTTCTTTTTAAAGGTCTTGTAGAAATGAAATACTGCACAGACAAAAATATAGGTATGTCAACACTGTTTCACGAATAAAAACCGCAACTTTATTTAGTTTTTAGAAGGATTTTAGTAGCATATGACGAAAGTAATGAGTCGCTTGAGATTCACCTCAGTAACTTAGTGATCTTTCATAGTTACTCTTCCATAATACATGTTGTCCTCTATATATTCGTCACTGTATTAACTCAAGGAAAGTATGAATCTTTCTCTGATATTTTGTTAATCTATTGGCAGTAACTGCAACCGCAGTGATAACAAGTGGCAGCTCGTGGGTACACATTCTGTGTGTTCACAAATTTTTTGATTCAGAAAGATTTGAGAGTGGGAAATTAATAGCATGTTTATGCTTGTCAACAAGTTTATACAACTACAGTCATTGCCAATAATAACAACAGTAATAATAATAATAAAATGCTTAGTTTATCTGACAAAAGAAAGAATCGTTTTTGTGAAATTTTATTGTCATTACATAATTAAGTACAGTTTAGGGCAATAAGGAAATAATGTGCAAGCTTTCGCAACTCTCCATTTTGTGCTTTTTTGTAAGTGGGAGGTTTCATGCTTTTCCATTTTTTTGGATAAATATACAAATCTCTAAATGATGTATCAGTTCACGAAATTACCTCCGGGCTGAAAATCAGATAATTTTACGCAGCACCCACACAACAAGTTGTGATAACTGTACGCAGCCTTGTTAAATGTTCACTTTTATTCACTCCCATTTGATTTCGTCACTCTCTCAATTAAAGGCTCTGTTCTCGGAGTCCCTAGTTGCTTTGTGGCTAACTTTTCTGCTCCCAGAATGAGATTTTCACTCTGCAGCAGAATGTGCACTGACATGAAACTTCGTGGCAGACTAAAGCTGTGTGCTGGAGTGAGACTCGAACTCGGGACCATTGTCTTTCACGGGAAAGCTCTCTACTGACTGAGCGACCTAAGCACGACTCACGGCTCGCCCTCACACCTTTACTTTTCTGTTAGCATTTAAAATAGGTTCAACACAGTTCATGTTTACACTGTGCATGAAAGCTGATTCTCGCACAGTAAACCATCAACTCCAAACACAAAGCGCCGTTTGTGGAAATCTTTAAACTCAAGTACTAATGTCTACCAACATGGTCACTTGACTAGAATACAAATGAGGCGATGAGATCCATAAAGACCTAAAGCACACTGGTGTGAATATCAGTGAATATCAGAGAAACCACTGGTACAGCTTTTCGTGAATTTTCATATATACAGTGTGGGCCCACAGCAGAGATAAACCTGATTCATCATAAGATCAACAGATTTCAGAAATATGAATAAATGCTACAACCATACTATTTATGGTGATGTGCTTGAAGCCCTCATGATTCTCACAGAGGAAAATAGCCATCACACCCCCCTCAGATTTAGTCTAAAAGGGCCCAGTGGACAGCCAGTAAAAAACTGAACACAGATCAGGCATGAAAACAGTAAGAAGGTGTACTGAACTGTAAAAAAAAAAGCAAAATAAAAACAGTGAATGTTCCAACCTCAGGAAGTAGAGCATCGGCTACAGGCCAAGAGAGTAATGGGACAAAGTTCATTTCAGTCCATTTTGTTAGTGCAGGTTCCCTACATAATGGGCAAGTATGCACTCAGGGGCAAACCTATTGTTCGCCTTTAACTGGCAGGTACTTAAACTATTGTTTTCCTTTGATTGATGGGTACTTGACCTATTGCTCTCCTTTGATTGACAGGTACTTATCCTATTATTCTCCTTTGATTGACAGCTCCTAAACTTATTGCTCTGCCAAAAGGTACATTCCTTTTGATTAATAGGCACTTAACCTATTGTTCCCCTGGTCCAGTCCCCCCCCCCCCTCAACTCCAACCCACCCCCTCCCTCTAGCTGCAACAGGTGCACTTACAGGTCTGAGTTATTGGAGAACCCCTCCCACTCTTATCGATTTAATTGACTAGTTAATTAAATTGATCAATTATTAAACCTCTCCCCCTCTGGTAAGCGCACCTTCCTCACTGAAATTGGCAGAAAAAAAGACTCAGCTGATCATTCATTTTGAGGGAAATTGATTGCTGCATATGGAATATTGTTTAAAAAATTTAAACAATGTGTCGAATATTGTTTACTTAAAAAGCTTTAATGGATTGAAGGCAGCGTATGGCATATATCTGGAAACTAGTGTAGAGGAAGGATCTCATAACAGGAAATTCAAGGGTGTACTGTTTACTTATTTAAAAAAAATCAGTTTGTGAGGTTGGATTTCTCTTGCTCATCATTCTCTGCTGTTTGGAAACATGTAGGTCTTGTAAGAAGTGATTGCATGGGGCAAACATGTTGCATAACCTAATGTTCAGCACTGTACTCTGGATGTCTTAACCTAGTACTGTAGAACAAGAGCAAACAGGTGCTTTTTCATTCATTACTTTAATGTTCGGCTCTTTGTCAGCACTTAACGTATTGTTCTGTTAAGTGGTTTTCCATATCACCCCAATTTCCTTAAACTATTGTACCACGTTTGATACCAAATTAAGCAATTAGTTATGTCCTCCTACCATTTTCTGGTAGACTTTCCGAATTTCACATGCTTGCGAACGACATTTCTGTTGCATTCTTCTTTGTCAGCCACCCCCTTAAACTATTGTGCTGCATTTAACATAAAAATTATGGAAATTCACCTGTTGTTCTGCACTTAACCTGCTATTCTGATCCATGTCACCCAGTCAAGCACACCCTCCCCTTAACTGTTGTACAGCTAGCATCACGTTGCTATAAAAAATTATGCAAATTAATTAAATCAATATTCTTCACATGTATGGGGTAGTTTTTCTAAATTCACAGCATCCTATTGGTTGGTGAAATCGATGGAATATAGTTTAAACAAAAGATCGCTAGCAAAAAACACATCCCACCACCAGACACCGTCGCCGGAGTCCAGCTGCACCAGCAGTGCTCGCAAAGTATGGATGCGGTCATCAGCTGTCAGTTCGAGTCCCACAAGGATGAGGCAGCGGCATCTCTTTCGTACTTGACACCTGAGAAACTCCTGTCGAAATACGTGTTCACCTAGTTACCATTGCTGCCATGATGATTCGTAGCTGCAGTGTGGGCTCTGCACAGAGAGAGATGTTCCAATGTTTCCCAGAATAGCACAGGATACATTGTTCCTAGCGATCCTAACGGGACAGCCTGTTCATCACTGAATTTACCTGCCAAACTGCTGCTGCTGCCAGTATGGGAGCACCGTCCGCCATTGTTTTCTGCAGACGAGACTTCCAGCGGTAAAACTATTTTGTACAGACCGCTACATTGCACTGACAGTTAAATCCTGCAAAAGTTGTCTACAGTTCATCAAATAAATATGAGACTCACAAGAATATTGGGAACCAGGAACATATTTACCAGTGTAACTAGAATTAAATATTAAGATCGCTGCTGTAGTCTGACACCGATCGATGTACAGGTAATGTCTCCTCTTGACAGCTGTGGTTCTGGAACAAATCTCCATATCTATAGCGCACATAATTTTCCATGTAAAAATCTCTCTCATACCCTTGCAGTTATCGACGCGCTGAATCTATACATCCCTCACGGTAGGACACACATTCATTTTCTCTGGTCATGCCACAATATAAGCCACAGTAACATTACACTGCAATATATAAACTTTTCACACAAACAGAACAGTCATCTTTTACATCTCTACAGCGTCCAAAAAAATTATGCCTACACTCACACCAGTTATATGTCTCGATTCTCCTCAGTCCTTGGAAATTACCTGACAAAGTCTTCGAAACAGAACAGTCATCTTTTACATCTCTACAGCGTCCAAAAAAATTATGCCTACACTCACACCAGTTATATGTCTCGATTCTCCTCAGTCCTTGGAAATTACCTGACAAAGTCTTCGAATCAGCGCTTCTGGAAGGTGCTACATCCTGCCGAGATTCTCTCAAACAAGTGCTATGAACGACAGGCGTCCAGCACTATGTGATAATGAATACCGCACCCGCAGACGTCATGCTCAGAAAGACATGACAAATGCATGTTGGTGTACTGTAATCAACATCACTATCGATAAAACAACAAGGAAAATGTTGAGGGGTGCCCATGAGTGGACGTATCGTTACAGCCATATTGCCCATCCTATTTGTGCACTATGGCAAGTCCAATTGAACACTTGAATTGCTATATAGGGGAGCTGTTTACAAAATGCATCTGTCACCACTTACTTTTGCATACTCCTCAGTGCATTGAAATCAGAATTCACCATGTCCAATCTATCCTTCTATTACGACCAGACATACGTTTTTTGTTTTTGTTTTTTGTTTTTACGTGAATAGCAGTTTAATTACTTCCCATATGTCGGAATATAAGCCACGATACCTTTACATTCAAGCAGCAGCATGTGCACCAACAATTAATCGTTGCAAAGTGGCCCACAGATCGTCCAATACAGAAAGACTCTTACTGAACGACACTGCTCCGCTACTAATGACAGGTGTTGAATATTAGAGTGTGAAACCGATCTCCAACCCAGAAATATATCGCTGTGTACTGTGTTGATGTAGTAAAAATACAAATTCTATCCTGCGCCATACACATCTGCAGACTCTGGGATTAGAAGGACATATGTAATTTTGCATGGTTTTCTAGAATATTATAGCATTTTCTCATTACTTCTCAATATCAAGCATGCAGCAGCATCCTAACAATCCCTCGCACAACATTATTCCAAAAACATAGACTGGAAACTATTTCTCTACAAAACCGAAACCTTAGCAAGGTGGAGCATGCTGTAAACCACTGAGTAACTAGAGACGTATCTCATCTGTGAAGACCTTTACGTGAGAATTCGAAAAAATGGAAGAAACTGATATATCCACTCACGAAAACCGATGTTCGTGATGTAACAGATTACTAATCATATTTATAATTTTAAAAGTCAACTAAGGTGTTTCTCATGTCTAGAAAACCAGCAAACATGTCTTCCACCTCTCTTTCACCTGCTAGATGCACACACCACAATCGATGTTCCCTCAACTAAATAAAGGCGCGAAATGTGCAGGAGCAGTCAACAGAATAATTTACAAGGGAGGGAATAACGGTGCAGCACAAACACATGTCCATGTGGAATCTTCTGAAATTTCCACACGATCACGAAAGCTATCCAACACATACTAAGTATTAGTTCGCTATTGGTCCATCTAGAGGACAATGCCTAGAGTTCAACACGGTAAAGTCAGCAACATTTCAACACTGCAACAGGCCTCTCCATTTGGATGGCTCTTACTGTTAATGGGAAACGTGAATCATTCCCACCACAGGTCACCGGTCGCCGCATGCCAAGCACAAACAGACATAATCATCATAGGAAAAAAAGAACGGTCTTATATATATTTTATTCTCGTACTTACAACTGAATGTTACGATTGCGGTCTCAGTTGAATGACATTCGGCAATGAGTGTAGTATCGAAAATACACCCTGTTGACGGCTGTGACTCTGGAAGTAGTAATATCGGTACCGTTCTTATGACTTGACATACTCTTCTCTTTGCTATCACAGTACTCCATGTCAAATCCATACCATCCTTACAACTGGGCATAGTCATTTCCTTTGCACATGTTGATAATACTTCATCAGTAACTGATTGCAGGCGATACAAAATAATACTGGCCTAAAATCAATGATGGGTGGACATGTCTCAAAAGCTTTTCTTGCTAGTGCTACCACAGTGTCTTGGGAAGAGAGGCATGATTGTCTTACAGACCGCTGTATGTTAAATAAAACACAATCATATTACCATCACAAGCTATACCGGCTTTATAAATCCACATATGACATTACCTACAAATGACGTGGTTTTTCCAGACAAATACCAAGACACTCAGTATAAAAAGTGATTGCCAGAGTGTATATTATCAGATCTGCAGTGTGGTTATGTGTCACAGATGGTGCACCCTTGTAATAAAATTACCGAATTTTGAAAGTGATCGGCTGAGTGTGGTATGAACCAGCTATCTGCAACTCCTTCACACCGCCTCCACTACATATTTCTGCAGTATTTGTAACGTATTCTATCTCGATGCCACATCATAGGTTCTGCGATATATCCACTGAGTTATAGACGATGATTGATTGAGAAGGATCGCAAACAGTAGTAGATGGTGTGATGATTGAGGTCGTAAGAAATGTACACTAGCTTTTGAGATCTCTAGTGCTACGCTTTCAGTAGAAATGATGTCTATGATTTGGAATCAAGTCTTTCTATTCAACAACATACCTGCGTTGGATACTATGGAGAAGTCCTTTAATGATTACAGCCACTAGTGAATCATATTTCTGGCACTCTCATATCTAGAAACGAGCCACCTTCATCGAACGTATCTGATACAGTTAAATTCCAACATGGTTTTAGGTAGCCCCTATGAATTTTGCAACTACCCCTCAGTCTCTATGCTACCGACCCTGCAGCTTTCGCCATGTGATTATTCCAATATAAGTCGCAACTGAGTACAAGTTAGAGAAAGATATATCTACCACCTTCTACAACGCGTGTAGAAACAGGCCAAGCTGAGTTACTGCGACAGAACTGTGTTTTGACCATTCGACGGAAATGAAGCCGGCTCCTGCAACACGAGGTAGTATAAAAGACAGTATGGGAACTGGGGGAAAGACATGGATTTTGCTACTGCATTGAGGTGCTTCAGCAAACTGCAAACAAATACTACATACGTGCTGGCACTGAGCACATGTAACGATCCAATTAATTTTACAGCTATCGATCCACTGCACAGACCAGTTTTATGTTTTATGTTTCATGACCTGTACTGTTGGAGGATGACCGTATCCCACAGACTATGCTGGAAGTCGCTAGAGACACTCCCTGTGACCTTGCGTCGCTGTTTGGAACATTGTTTTTTTCTGCTGTAACATGATTTCTACACTGCCATACATTTTGTTTTACTACCATGACTTTGAGGTCTGTGACAGATTCTAAACTGACATTAACACGTTCTGATCCACTGCCTGTTGCAGAAAACTAGAAGTCATGTTGCTACTGCGGCTAAAATAACACACCTGACACAGGATGATTTTAAGTAAAAGAGAGTTACAATATAAGGAAACTGGAAGAGTTTGTCGGCATTTGGAGACTTTCCCAACTGCTGTCCGAAAGTGACTGACAACCTCTACATTGAAACTCATCTGTCACAGTGAGGGAATAGCTGATAGTTCTGCATTCCGTTTCAACTGATTCCTCTCATTGTAGTCATGTACATGATCGCCATTTCAGTGCTATCCATCTCAAGAAGGTGTTGTCCCTCCACCAAAACTCTTTCTCTAATACAAACAAGCGATGTCAGTCAATCATTATGTGGTAACCAACGGTGTCTGCAACACATGCACATACACAGATATACAGAAAACAGAGCAGTCGCTCTGCAAATGTGGAATATGCGGGGTGGAGGCGACTGGATACAATCAAGTACAGTGCTATACTATACCTTCCAATCAGTGCATTTGCGCTAGGTGTTGACAGCTGTACTACATTTACAAGCAATTTTAGAACATGGAATGAGAGGTTATGTCATGATTGCATGGGTAGAACTGACATAAAAAATCGATAGAATTGCGGAAAATAACGTATATATTGATGGAATATAGGCCTACACAGAAATGCAGGGAAATTGAGGAAGTACTTGAATGTCTTCTGTTTGGAGCAGAACAATTTGTACAAGGGAACAAGCATGTGACAGCAAGAGGTATCCGATAAAACATCGAAATAGAAGCCGAGGGAAACAGGGAAACGGTCACTTTTTTTCCATTGAGCCAGTATTCTATTGCATGTCTATTGAGGAAACAGTGATATGCGTGAATTGACTATTGTATTTGGCGCTTTTCAGGAAGACAGAGAACCATCTGATTCTAAACTTACTTGCTTCTGCATTAAAGGATGACATAGAGTGGATGGATTGGTCAGTTGAGATGGAGTTGTAACGAGGTACGATTTTCCGTCAGGATACGTCTGATGTGTGACATAGCCTGCATTCGAATTGTATACAACTGGTTGTTCTGTGTGGGTCTTAGAACAGTGTCTATTTGCGATCGTTAACAGTAAACCTCTCGGTCATCAGAGGACTTCCATTTCACATGTGATGAAATGTGACACATTCCTCTAAATGAACGATAATTTATGCGATGTACTCCATTCTCCTGTCGCATCTTACGCGTAAAATCGATACTTCAGTTTCATTACTAAGTTAGCGATAGGTGTATGTGAGACACTACCATCCCCTGTGTATACATCTGCTTGACAGATGTGCTCTTTACATAGTTAGAGGTGGCATGACTTGTAATTTCACATGTCGGATGCCGCTGGTATGCGTTTATCTGCTTCCTTGTAAGAGGTAGTCTCCGTTGCTAACGAGCATTTTATATAGGACTGATGTGGGCATAGTATAATTGCTGAACTGTGATCAGATGTGGACAGTGGATGCTATACATTTCTGGAAAGCTATATTGGACATGTATCACACTGAGACACTGTTTTAAGGAAGTATTGTGCTCGTTTTACGGTTCGATACCATAGTTTATCGTAGAGAAACCTGCAAGAAGGATGTATGTCATACGCTGGAAATATATTCCACAGGACTGATAGGCCGCAAACTCAAGCAACCGAACATTATAGCCTGTTTTAAGTGCGTGTGTTTATGTTCTCTCTTACCAGTACTTTCAAGGCACTGATCCTAGACTCTAGAACAATACTTTACAGTTGATGGCGTAGTTGATTTACGTAAAATGCTTCGAACTCCATCCATCTGGAGCTCCATCACGCATAAAAATCTCCCGTTTCTTGTTCTTCTTAATCGTCTTCTATTACATCACAACACTTTCAAATCTGTTACTATACACCGATGAGGGGTCTAACCCCCTCGACATTGGTGCATCTGGAGAAATCTTATGTACCTGGATGGGCAAGGACTCGGCAACCTCCATTCATTCACGAGACATGGAATGTAGCAGTCTACTTCTGGTCTGTTGCAAATTAAATCAAATGGTTCAAATGGCTGTGAGCACTATGGGACTTAACTTCTGAGGTCATCAGTCCCCTAGAACATAGAACTACTTAAACCTAACTAACCTAAGGACGTCACATACATCCATGCCCGAGGCAGGATTCGAACCTGCGACTGTAGAGGTCGCGCGGTTCCAGACTCTAGCGCCTAGAACCGCTCGGCCACACAGGCCGGCAAATTAAATCAGTAATGGTGCTGCAGAGTGGGTTGGTCAATGACAGTGTAAGGGGGTCTTTCAGTCTCTAATTTTACCCTACGACTGCGAGAATACTCTGTGACCCCATCAGCACAGAGACAGATTGTAAATTAAGCACTATGCTCGAGGCGTTAGAAATACGTAAAGCGCTGCGTGGTACACTTTGATGATGTATACGTTCGACAATTAACAGTCATTGGACATACTGCACAGTCATCAATCTACATTTGCAATGATACTCGCAAAGTAGAGAGCGGGCGGTTTAGCTATGATACTGAAATTGGGAAATATGTTGTTGCAGCATTGCTCAGTGTTGAAATTACAGTAAAACTGCTAAAATTGTTTCCACTATCAACTGTGATGCTTATTATTAAAGTACATCAGTGGTGTCTTTACCACCCCATCCGTCCACTGATATGCTGTTGTTTACCACATAATGATTGACTGACATTGCTTCTTTGAGATGGAGAAAGTGTTTTTGTGGAGGGATTACAACTTCTGGGGATGGATAGCAATCACGTACATTACTGCAATGTGAAGAATCAGTCGAAACGAAATGCAGAGCCATCAGCTATTCCGTCACTGTGACTGATGAGTTTCAATGTAGAAGTCGTCAGTCACTATCGGACAGCAGTTTGGAAACTCTCCACAACGATGACAAACTCTTCCAGTTTCCTTATGTTGTAACCGTCTTTTATTTAAAATCATCCTGTGTGTGTGTGTGTGGCGCATTATTTTAGCCACAGTAACAACATGATTTACACCATGCAACATCTAGTTTTCTGCTAGAGGCAATGGATCAGAACTTGTTAATGTCAGTTTAGAACCTGACGCAGACCTCTAAGCCGTGGCGGAAAAACAAAATGCATGGCAGTGTACACAGCATGTTACGGTAGAAGAAAACAATGTTTCAAACTACGACACAGGGTCACAGAAAGTGTCTCTTGCGGCTTACAGTATAGTCTGTTGGATGCGGTCATCCTGCTACAATACAGGTGATGAAACTTTAAACTGGTCTGTGCAGTGGATCAATACCTGTATTTTCAATAGGATCGTCATAAGTGCTCGATGCAAGCATGCATACGGCATTTGTTTTCGATCTATGGGAGGAGAGAGATGCGGTCAAATTCTTATCGAGTTCTCTATCGGATGAAGTTAGTGGAGCTTTTATAGTTCGTAATTTTTCTCTGGTGGATGGAACAGAATAACAATGATAGAATGTTGGGTGATTGGTGTGAATGGGCCCTGAGGGACATGGATCTCTGATGTAGTACCTGCATGTTGTTTAGAGAAGCACCGCAATGCAGTAGCAAAATCCACGTCCTTTCCCCAGTTCCCGTTCTGTATTTAATACTATCTCGTGTTGCAGCAGCATGCTTCGTTTCTGTTCAATGGTAAAACCACAGTTTTGTCACAGTAACTCAACTTGGCCTACAGGTTGTAAAAGGTGGTAGATATACCTTTCTCCAACTTGTACTCAGTTCCGACTTACATTGGAACAATCACATGCCCACAGCTACAGGGTCTGTAGCATAGAATCTGAGGGGTAGTTTCAAGATGCATAGGGGCTACCTAAAACCTTGTTGGAATTTTACTGTAGCAGATATGTTCGAGAAAGGTGGCTCGTTTCGAGATATGAGAGTGCCAGAAATATGATTCACTAGTGGCTGTAATCATTAAAGGACTTCTCCATAGGATCCAATGCAGGTATGTGGTTGAATAGAAAGACTTGATTCCAAATCATAGACATCATTTCTACCGAATGCATAGCACTAGAGATATGAATAGCTAGTATACATGGCGCAGGATAGAAATTGTATGTTTACTACATTATCACAGTACGTGGTGATACATTGCTGGGTTGGAGATTGGTTTCACACTCCAATATTCAAGCACCTGTCCTCAGTCGCAGAGCAGAGTAATTCAGTAAGAGTCTTTCCCTATTTGATGATCCGTGGGCCACTTTGCAACATTTAATTGGTGGTGCACAATCTGCTGTTTGAATGTAAAGGTATCGTGGCTTATGTTCTGACATACATTTGTGGGAAGTAATCAAACTACTATTCACATAAAAACAAAAAACAAAATATGTATGTCTATTCG
This sequence comes from Schistocerca serialis cubense, assembly GCF_023864345.2. Lineage (NCBI taxonomy): Eukaryota > Metazoa > Arthropoda > Insecta > Orthoptera > Acrididae > Schistocerca > Schistocerca serialis. The sequence continues at coordinate 533,775,233 of NC_064640.1, forward strand.
TAATGAGAGGATAGATTGGACATTGTTAATTGTGATTTCAATGCACTCAGGAGTATATGCTAAAGTAAGCGGTGACAGATGCAATTCGGAAACAGCTGCACAATACAGCAATGCAAGTGTTCTATTCGACCTGCTATAGTATACAAACAGGATGGACAATATGGCTGTAACAGTACGTCCCCTCATGGACACCCCTAAGTGTACCCTCGCATTTTCCTTGTTGTTTTATCGATAGTGATGTTGGGGCCGGAGTGGCCGGGCGGTTAAAGGCGCTACAGTCTGGAACCGCACGACCGCTACGGTCGCAGGTTCGAATCCTGCCTCGGGCATGGATGTGTGTGATGTACGTAGGTTAGTTAGGTTTAAGTAGTTCTAAGTTCTAGGGGACTTATGACCACAGCAGTTGAGTCCCATAGCGCTCAGAGCCATTTGACCCATTTTTGATAGTGATGTTGATTACAGTACACCAACATGCAAATTGTGGTGTCTTTCCGAGCATTACATCCACAGATGCGGTATTCATTATCACATAGTGCAGGACGCCTGTTGTTTATAGCACTTGTTTGAGAGAATCTTGGCATGATGCAGCACCTTCCAGAAGACTTTGTCAGATAATTTCCTAGGACAGAGGAGAATCGAGACGTATAGCCAGTGTGAGTGTAGGCGTATCATAATTTTTTCGGGCACTGTAAAGATGTAAAAGATGGCTGCACTGTTTGTGTAAAAAGTTTATATTTTGCAGTGTAATGTTGCTGTGGCTTGTATTGTGGCATGACCAGAGAAAATGAATGTGTGTCCTATCGTGACAAATGTATAGATTCAACACATTGATTACCGCAAGGGTATGAGAGAGATTTTTATGTGGAAAATTATGTGCATTATAGATACTGAGATTTGTTCCAGAACCACAGCTGTCAAGAGGAGACATTACCTGTACATCGATCAGTGTCAGACTGCAGCAGTAATCTTAATATTTAATTGTAGTTACACTGGTAAATAGTTCCTGGTTCCCAGTTTTCTTGTAAGTCGCATATTTATTTGATGAACTGTAGACAACTTTTGCAGGATTTAACTGTCAGTGCAATGTAGCGATCTCCATAAAATAATTTTAATACTGGAAGTCTCGTCTACAGAAAAAATGGCGGACAGTGATCCCTCACTGGTAGCAGCAGCAGTTTCGCAGGTAAATTCAGTGATGAACAGGCTGCCCCGTTAGGATCACTAGGAACAAAGAATCCTCTGCTATTCTGGGAAACATTGGAACATCTCTCTCTGTGCAGAGCCCACACTGCAGCTACACATCATCGTGCTAGCAATGGTAACTAGTTGAACACGTATTTCGACAGGAGTTTCACAGGTGTCAAGTATGAAAGAGATGCCGCTGCCTCATCCTTGTGGGACCCGAACCAACACCATTGCATTGCTTGGCAGCTGACGACTGCATCCACACTTCGCAGGCACTGCTGGTGCACCCAGACTCCGGCATCGGTGTTGGGTGGTTAGATGCGTTTTTTCCTTGCGATCTTTTGTGTAAACTATATGCCATCGATTTCACCAACCAATAGGATGCTGAAAATTAAGAAAAACTATCCCATACATGTGAAGAATATCGATTTAATTAATTTGCATAATTTTTTATAGCAATGTGGTGCTAGCTGTACAACAGTTAAGGGGAGGGTGTGCTTGAGTGGGTGACATGGAGCGGAATAGGAGGTTAAGTGCAGAACAATTCATTACTTTGCATAACTTTTTATGTTAAAAGCAGTGCAATAGTTTAAGGGGCTGGCTGACAATGAAGAATGCCCCAGAAATGTTGTTCACAAGCATGTGAAATTTGAAAAGTGTACCAGAAAATGGTGGGAGGACATAACTAATTGCTTAACTTGGTATCAAACGAGGTACAATATTTTAAGGAAATGGGGGTGACATGGAAAACCACTTAACAGAACAATACGTTAAGTGCTGACAAAGGGCCAAAGATGTAAAAAAATGAATGAAAAAGCACCAGTTTGCTTTTGTTCTACAGTAATAGGTTAAGACATCCAGAGTACAGTGCTGAACATTAGGTTACCGGTATGCAATATGCTTGCCCTGTGTAATTACTTCTTACAAGACCTACATGTTTCTAAACAGCAGAGAATGATGAGCAAGTGAAATCCGACCCCAAAAACTGAATTTTTTTATAAATAAAAAATATACCCTTGACTTTCCTGTTATGAGCTCCTTCCTCTCCACTAATTTCCATGTATTTCATACACTGCCTTGAATCCATTAAAATTGTTTAAATAAACAATATTTGACACATTTTCTAAATAGTTTAAACAATCTTCGATACAGAACAATCGAATTCCCCCTAAATGACTAATCATTTGAATTTTTTTTCGTGCCTGTTTCCAGGAGGGAGGGTGGGAGTGGGGTTTACCAGAGGGGGAAAGATTAAATAATTGATCCGTTTAATTAAGTAGTCAATAAAAGTGATAAGAGTGAGATGGGTTCTCCAATAACTCAGACCTGAATGTGTACATGTAGCAGCAAGAGGGAGGGGGTGGGTTTGCGTTTCATGGGGGAACAATAGGTTAAGTGCCTGTCAATAAAAAGGTAGGATCCTTTTAGCAGAATAATAGTTTAAGGACCTGCCAGTCAAAGGAGAACAATAGGTTAAGTACCTGTCAATCAAAGGAAAACAATGCATTAAGTACCTGTCAATGAAAGGAAAACTATAGCTTAAGTACCTGTCAATCTAAGTTGAACAATAGGTCTGCCCCTGAGTGCATACATGCTTTTGGTGTAGGCAATGTGCACTAACAAAATTGACTGAAATGAACTTTGTCCCACTACTACTGGAGTGCCACAGCGTCGGGGTTAAGTGGCAATGGAGTCGGACTACATAGCAGATGGGTTTGTGTTCAAAGCTACATTGTGCATTACTTCTTCACAAAATTGTGAACTGTCTTCCTGGTAATTGATGTATGTGTTCGTTGTATTCAGATTTATGTCTGTGTCATGATATAACGTCCGTTTGCAACAGTGAGGTGTAAGGAAGAGACTATACTGAAAGCTGATTCTACGCAACTGCTCTATCAGCAGTGGAAAGGAAGGGCTTCCGAATGGGAACCGGGAACATTCGATGACAAGACAAAAAGTCAACTGAATACTCCACCAGAAAACATGTCTGGTGTGTTACGCACGGCATTAGTGACAGTATGTGTGTCACATGACAGAAATCTCTTATCGACACACCTAGTTTGTACACCTGGTTGGTGAGTGGCATATGCTGCCTTGCCCAATTTAGGAGTTTGTATGAATGTGAATGTGATCACTCCCAAAGAAATGATGAAACATAATAGTTTGTGACATAAGCTGCAAAACATGAATGCAACAGCTTCACAATGATGAAGTTTTCCCTGTATTCTGTCAAAACATGTGTTTCTAACGTTTTTGAAGTTGCATTCCGTTTTGGAAGTTCTGACTCCTGAATTCCTTTTTGTAACATTGTTCACAGCCGTTTACTTGTTGTTTTCATTTCTGTGAGGTGTCTATGTGGTATCTCGCTTGCTCTCACTATTCACCACATTTACTTTCCAAGTAATGTATTCTTACCATGTGACTCATATTCTATAATCAACGTATAGTATGACAATTACCAAGACTACAGAAAGAGAACACACATTTCAGTGACAGGACTGATAGTTGATATTTTTATGAAAAAAATAATTTTAAAAAATTGGCATAAAAGAGTATCGAACACTTCTCATTTGCTTGACACTCCTACACTGTGACCACTTAACCACAACACCGTGGCTCCATTTGTGTGCTCGACATTGTACTTGTTAAGCTTGGACCGTTCACTGTTTCAATTTTGTTATTTTTTCACAGTTCAGTACACCTGCTTCTTGTTTCCATGCTTGATCTCTATTCAGTTTTTGACTGGACCCTGTGCTAACTTCAAAAACTTTGCGTCACCTTTTTTTTTTGTATTTGCAACTACATATCAGCAGACTCGTCAGCTATGACGCTAAAATTCACTTCGTTCAAAATATCTCCCACCTCCTCTGTGTCAAACTTACCAATCACATTTTTCACAATAATTATGTAGCTTTAGTTCGACCTAAGTTAAATGACTTAGCAATTTCAGGGTCACTATAATTGGTCTCGCAGAGGGCATCTAGTTTAGATTCAAGTCTTAGACTAGAGTAACATTACATCTACATCTACATAGATATTCTGCAAGCCGCCGTACGGTGGATGGTGGAGGGTACTCTGTACTACTACTAGTTATTTCATGTCCGGTTCCACTCACAAGTAGAGCAAGGGAAAAAGGGCTATCTACATGCCTCCATATGAGCCCTAATTTCTCGTTTCTTATCTTCATGGTCCTTAAATGCAATGTATGTTGGTGGCAGTAGAGTCGTTCAGCAGTCAGCTTCAAATGCCGGCTCTCTAAATTTTCTCAAAATTGTTTCTTGGAAAGAATGTCGCCTTCCCTCCAGGGATTCCCATTTGGGTTCCCAAGCATTTCTGTTACCAATTATATGTTGTTCGAATTAACTGGTAATGAATCGAGCAGCCCATCTCTGAACTGCTTCCTTCAATTGGACCTGGTACATATCCCAAACACTCAAGCAGTACTCAAGAACAGGTCGCACCAGTATCCTATATGTGGTCCCCTTAACAGGTGAACCACTCTCTCCTAAATTGTTCCCAATAAACTGAAGTCGACCATTCGCCTTCCCTGCTACAGTTCTCACACGCTCATTCCATCTCCTATTGCTTTGCAACGTTATGCCAAAATATTTAAACGACTTCAGTTCGTCGAACAGGACACTATTAATACTGTATTCGAACATCACAGGTTATATCTTCCTACTCGTCTGCATTAACTTATATTTTTCCACATCGAGGGCTAGCTGCCATTCATCACACCATCCGGAAATTTTGTCTAAGTCGTCTTGTATCTTACTACAATCACACAACTTCGACACCTTACTGTACACCATGCCATCATCAGCAAACAACCGCTGCCTATTCTGTTCCCCAAATCATTTTTGTATGTATAACATTTCTCTGGGGCGCTATTGACGATACCCTTCATTCTATGAACATCAGCCATCGAGGACAACATACTATGTTCTATAATTTAAGAAGTATCCGTGCCACTCACATATCTCTGAACTTATTCCATATGCTCGTAAATTCGTTAACAGCCTGCAATGGGGCACCATATCAAACGCCTTCCGTAAATCTAGAAATATAGCTTCTGCCTGTTGCCCCTCACCTATAGTTCACAGTATATCATGTGAGAAAAGGGCAAGCTGAGTTTCGTACGAGTGATGCTTTCCAAAATCATGCTAATTCGTGCTCATAAACTTCTTAGTCTCAAGAAAGTGTATTATATTGCAACGGACAATGTCTTCAAGGATTCTGCAGCAAACAGAAGTCAGAGGTATTGGTCTGTAATTTTGTGGTTCCGTTCTTTTACCCTTCTTATATACTGCAGTCACCAACGCTTTTTTCCAGTCGCTTTGGACTTTGTGTTGGCCGACAGATTCACGATAAATCCAAGCTAGGTAAGGGGCTAATACGGAAGAGTACTCTTTATAAAATCAAACTGGGATTTCATCTGGACCTGGTGCTTTATTTGCTTTCAAATCTTTCAGTTGTTCCTCTATGCCAGGGATGCTTATTACTATGTCGGCCATACGGTTGTCTGTCCGATGGTCAGATGGCGCTATGTTTGTGCGATTCTCTTGTGTGAACGATTTCTTGAACGTGAAATTTAAAACTTCGGCTTTCGTTTTGCTATCTGCAGCTGCCACACGAGACCGGTCAACAAGGGACTGAATGGAAGCCTTATACCCAGTTGCCAATTTTACATAAGATCAGAGTTTTTTCGGGTTCCCTGCCAGATATTTTGCTAAGGTGTGACGCTGGTAGTTGTTGTATGTTTCGCGCATAGATCTTTTCTCAGATGCACGAACCTGTACTAACTCTCGCTTGTCGTCATTTGTATTTTCCCTTTTGAACCGAGAGTGCAACAGCCTCCACTTCCTCAGCATCCTCCGAATTTCGTTATTAAACCGTGGTGGGTCTTTTCTATGCTTTATCCATTTACCAGGACATAACTATCTACACCACTGTTTACAGTCTGCTTAAACTTCGCCCATAATCCCTCTACATCCATCGTACTGGAACTAAGTTATGCCAATTCACCATGCGAGTGAGATGCTAATAACGGCTTATCTGCTCTACTAGCAGAAACACTCTCCTAGCCTGATTGACTTATTTATTAACTTTCGTAATCATAGTTGCTATAATGACATCATGATCGCTAATCCCTGCTTCTGTACTGACATTTGGCGTAAACAGGACACTGCCATATTTCAGCCACTCTCTCTTTTTCTTTCCTGCAGTCAATAGTTGTTGTATTGCTGTACCGAAACAAGGTTCTCTGAATTTGTCCAAACCCAAGACCCTTCTTAAGTATTTAGTGTTCAGCACCTTTTGCATGGCATTTCACCGCCAATAGTTCTGCTATAAAAAGAGAGCCCCACAACACACACAGCGCATGAATAACATCGTATTATCGGATCAGAGCCAACAACGGAATTCTGTTCTTTTCCCTACTTCTGTTTTTTGTGTAGCGGTATTGTTGAGCTTTTGTCCTTTTTTTCTGGATATGCACAGCTTTTTCTCTTGCCCGTTTCCTCACTTATGGAATCACGCATTTTGTTAAACAATAGTTCAGTCCTAATTTCCTACTGTAATACCCGTACAGGAGCTCACGATTAGTAATTGGACTGAAAGTGTGAATACACTAGCGAAAAGCCCGACACAACAGCAAGTGACAATAGTTATTTCTGCCTTAGATCTGATTGACTCTGTTATTGCAGGGCACGGTTTATATATTATCTCTGGGAATTATTTATATTCATGTCATTTCCCTGTGACAAGCAAGACAACGGAATTGTGTGTTTGGCTGGTATCTTTCAATGTAGTATTATACATCGTACAAGCGTTCAATTAATCGTATGTTCGCAAAATTATCGTATGAGTTGGCAACCTGACTGACAGAGACAAAATGCTACAGCCAACGAGTTAAAATGTTAACTCGTTGGCTGCGACGTTAAACAATAATTTCTCTGGAAGGGGATCAATCTGGCGCTATTTGTGTATGCTGTTGCCGCTATTGCTCGTGCTTTAGTGCAATCGGCATTTAATTAGTCTTGTACTTACACGATAAAAATAATCGCTGGTATATGTCTACACAATTTTTATCACTATAATTTATTATTACGATTGACGTAAGTAATTCGTAAGTATTTTCTGTTCATGCAGTATAATATGAAACTTATTTAGTTAAGCAGTACTATTAATGAAACACCACAATGCTAATGCAAAGTTTTGTAAAGCCACTGGGAAACAAGTTTTCAGAATTTATTTATTTATTTATCTATTTTTTTTGTAACTATCCCCAAATAACGGTACATGCAATCTAAATATTTCCAGGTAAAGACTGAAATCAACAAGTTACGAAGCATTGGTCACTTAGAGTTGTAATCCAAAAAGAAAGGCCTAAATTTATCGCAGAGAAATTATGTAAGTACATTACTTTCAGTGACACATGTTACTGCAAAAATTCAAAGCTATGAATGATTTTTTAAAAATTTTTCTTCGCAATTTCTCATAACCTATTCTACAACCTAATTCCTGTCATTATTATCGCTAAAAATTTTAGTTGAGGTCTAAGGCACGGAAATTATGCTAACTTTACCCCTGTATTGGCATCGAAAAATCCGAGCGAATCCATCTGCTCTTTGTTCCACATTTGTTGTAATTTCATTGAATTGTACTGCATACTTGTGCAGTACTGAAAATTCAAGTTACGTAAAGTTAACGTTTTTGATGCACAGTATGGTTGTTTATACTGAGCCTCTCAAGATGTCAGAGCCATTGCAGAAATAGAAACTCCAGTTTTTCGATTTATCAAAAAAGTAATACAGAAAATATAATTCCGTTACACCTGTAAATTAAAGTACATCATAAGGCAATGGTTCTGCTTGAGTACATAAACGTTTAAAGAAATGTTGAGAAAAACAGGGGTAGTCTGAAGACTTGTTTAGCGAAGGAAATGACACTGTCATGGCTGCCATTTAAGTTTATAGGAGTTCCTTTAGTGACCCTTCATTGGACTATTTCTTTTACGTACCATAAAGTAATCGATATGGTTCACAAAGTGTACAAATTTGTGAGGAATTTACAAATATAAATGTTTATAAACGGATAGAGAAACGAATACTGCTGGTAGGGGTAAAAACAAAATTTCATGAATAGAAGCCATTTTGAAAATTGTAGCGGTCACAATGGAAAGAATCAACAACAACTGAAATGAAAGAAAAACATTTATGTGTAATGACGATCAGCATCTACACGTAATAATAATAATTCTTTTCCTCCACCTACTCTGCCTGCTGTATATTCTTTCCAGAAAATATTTCGCTTCAGTTCTTTTATTCACTACCGCAAAGTGGAATCACTTTGCTCCACTTTTGAACGGTTCTTCAAACAAGTTCATATAATATATAGTAGTTTTGTAAAATAGCCTTTGAAACTGAGGAAAGTTTATTCTAGAGCAACGTAAAAACCATCTAGTAACATAGAAAGACATCCAAATAGAAAGACATTCAAGATTAGCTTTTGAAATTTTATAACGTTTTAAAAGTTGGAGTAAAGTAGTCCCTGCGTTGGGTTTCTTTGCTCTGCATATTATAAACATTATTGTACGATTGTATAATAGCTTGGGGCAATATATATTATACCTTCAATTAAATTCTCCTATATGTGAAAAAGTATATCTTTATTTACAGGTAATTTCTAATTATGAAAAGATGGCGTCATGATATTTATGGTTGCACCATCTTTGCTAAAACTTCCTATAACACGACGATAATATTCATTTTCATACTGTATACCTACAAACACACGAGTCTGCTTGCTGATTGGTGTTAGTTTTTTCTATGGTTTTGATAGAGGCACTTCATTCTCTATTCACTTCCATTTGATTTCTTCTGTGTGTTTCCCAGTCTTCTTCCGAACTTCCACCAAGAATTTGTTCTCTTAGTAGGTCATCCCTCGCTATAATAATCAAACACTGTTTAGATTTTTCTCTTCTTCGGTTGTTTACTAGTACCTGGCACTGCTTTAGAAACATTTTGTGACATTTCCAGCAAGTACCATTTCTCATGGATTTCAGGCATTCTTTCACATGCTCTATCTTCCATTTACATGAAGTGACATAATCTCCTAGCATTACTCATTTTCAGCATAACACAATCCATCCCAAAATGAATTAGGTCTAAAACAAAGTAATGAAAACACTGGGGAGCCACTTTGATCCACTTTCTCAGTGGTACAAAGTTGCCTCATTTTATCAGAAAATAAACTTCACCGATGCTTTCGATTCTATAGCCATAAATGATGTGTTGATTACGACTCTGTATGATTAGACAATAACGAATTTCTACACATAAATGCATGTTATTTGTCTTCAGTTTCAGTAGTTTTCCATTAGCAAAATAACACTTTATCCTGACAAAAATTATCTAAGAAGTACAGTAGTAAAGATGTCGTTAATGGAAAATATCCATGATAGCGAGTGACAAAATAATTCCATTATATGGGATAATGGAAACTGTTAACTGCAGGACAGAACATAAAACATTCGGAAATGTTTATTAGAATACGTGCTAGGCAGGACTGAATCTTTTTTCAAAAGGTGGAGAGAAGCAACTCCTGCAGAGACAAAGAAGCCTTGCTGTACACTTGTCTTTCCTTCTGTGTACTATTCTATTCGTTACTCTTCTTTTACCCTTGATGCATAACATGCTTATTGTATTTCCTCAGTTTTATATCACTTGGAGCATGGAAAGTTATGTAGTTACGTTATTAGTACAGCATTGATTCTCACGTACCAGTACTGGTACTTCTTTAGCTGAAGTAGCTCATTCTAATAAATACTACTATGATGAATGTTAAAGTTTAATCTTACTGCTAGGAGAAATCAAAGATATTTTACAATGATTCTGAACTTGTTGGAAAAACAGTATCAGTACTGCAATATAATTAATTTACTGGATTTGAGAAAAAACTCATTTATTATACAAATTAAACAAATACTTAGTATTAATATCAGGAGTTTTTATTTTATGCATTTACATTGTTTTGCTTGTTACCTCTCTTAAAGTGAAACATAGACTGTAAAAAACCCTATTTACATCCAATAAGTTTTCGACATACAAGTGTTAAATTATTGTAATTATAATGTCTATGAGGGATCCATTAGGCAACGACCTTGCCGCAGTAGATACACCGGTTCCCGTGCGATCAGCAAAGTTAAGCGCTGTAGGGCGTGGTCGCACTTGGATGGGTGACCATCCAGGTCGCCATGCGCTGTTGCCATTTTTGGGGGGCTCTCAGCCTAGTGATGCCCATTGAGGAGCTACTCGACCGAACAGTAGCGGCTTCGGTCAAGAATACCGTCTTACGACCGGGAAAGTGGTGTGCTGGCCCTACACCCCTGCTCCACTGGTGATGACACGGCGGGCAGATGATCCCGGTAGGCCACTTGTGGCCTGAAGACAGAGTGCTTTTATGAGGGATCCATTAAATGTCAACTGTGTAGCCTACATCAGGATTTCTTTGGTGGAAACTTATGTGTCATTTAATGACCTATCCTTTGTATAGTGACTTATAGTGCCACTTATCAGAACTATTAAAATGCGGAAAATGGTAGGGGAGATTGCGGTTACCTGAACCTCAGGTTAACTGGACCATCACATTAATTAACAATTTAAGAGGGAAATTTATTTTTTCGTACCATTAAGACATTTCCTTAGGCTGGAAGTACCGTCTGACTGGGAATACCATTTGAACTTAGAGATGCATACAAAAATGCGAAATTGTTTCTTACCATCTAATAGTTCTCCTAAAATTTTAATCAGCAATAATACACAATTCTGTTTCTCAGCAAAATTAACTGTTTATTGCTTTTTGATACACCATGAAATGTAAGCTGTGCATGGAGCCATTTTCACACTATTTTGAAGATTTTTGGTAAGATAAAGGTGAGGTTAACTGGGCCAATTAAATGTTGGGTTAGATGGATTGGTTCATTTAACACCATGAATATAGTGAGTAACTTCGTAGACAAACCTGCTAGTGCACCCTGGATTACCGTATAAGACATTGCAGTCTTGTAGGGTTAGTATAACCTTTGGCTTTTATTGTTGGAAACATCTTGAAAAGCTTTAGTGTTATCAATATTAAACCTTTCAATTCATACATATTTATTTACCTGGATTTGTTTTCATCAAATACATTGGACAGACCTCCACCAATTCAACAATAAACAGCTGATGACTCACTGGCAAAGAGTGGGAGATGGAAATGTGGAGAATATTGCAAATAGGCAAAATCAGCAGCCAGAAATTACAGATTCTGCACAGGTTTGTCCATATGCTAAGACTGGTGCAAGGAAACCATCAAGAGGTAAAACTAAAAGAAAATCAACTGTCCTTACCAATACGTCCAGTTAAACAGTAGTGAGATAATGCAGAAAAAGGTAGAAGGACAAAACAGTTGCTGAGAAAACATATATTCAACGAAGTAAAGCCTTAGGTCAAATGCCAAATACCGGAAGAGAGCATTACCAAATCTCAGGATACTGATTATGTCCAGTACATTGATTCCTCTGATACCGACAAGTCCAGAAGTGGTGATGTAATGATTACCTTTATTACCAGGTCTGTGTCATTCACCAGCCCTGGCTGGAGAGACAGCGTCAAGTTTACAATAATATTATTACAGTAAACTAACAAAATACTACAATTAAAACAATGATATTTATATGAGTACCATAAAAAATAAATTTAAGAATTAGATTTCAAATTAACATACAATAATAAGGTGTTCATGTAGTAAAATGCCAGAGTTGCTGTTGTTTTCATTGGCACTGAGTTGCAGCTCAGTCAGACACTGTTCTGTTGCTGGAAAAGTATTCTTCTGTACTCTAAAAAAGTTGCTCTTTTAGCATACACTAAGCTTTAGTCCCCCCCCCGCCAAACCCCCATGAACCATGGATCTTGCCATTGGTGGGGAGGCTTGTGTGCCTCAACGACATCGATAGCCCTACCGTAGGTGCAACCACAACGGAGGGGTATCTGTTGAGAGGCCAGACAAACGTGTGGTTCCTGAAGAGGGGCAGCAGCCTTTTAAGTAGTTGCAGGGGCAACAGTTGGGATGATTGACTGATCTGGCCTTGTAACACTAACCAAAACGGCCTTGCTGTTGTGGTACTGCGAACGGCTGAAAGCAAGGGGAAACTACAGCCATAATTTTTCCCGAGGGCGTGCAGCTTTACTTTATGACTAAATGATGATGACGTCCTCTTGGGTAAAATATTCCGGAGGTAAAATAGTCCCCCATTCGGATCTCTGGGTGGGGACTACTCAGGAGGACATCATTATCAGGAGAAAGAAAACTGGTGTTCTGCGGATCGGAGCGTGGAATTTCAGATCCCTTAATCGGGTGGGTAGGTTAGAATATTTAAAAAGGGAAATAGATAGGTTAAAGTTAGATATAGTGGGAATTAGTGAAGTTTGGTGGCAGGAGGAACAAGACTTTTGGTCAGGTGAATACAGGGTTATAAATACAAAATCAGAAAGGGGTAATGCAGGAGTAGGTTTAATAATGAATAAAAAAATAGGAATGGGGGTAAGCTACTAAAAACAGCATAGTGAATGTATTATTGTGGCCAAGATAGACACGAAGCCCACGCCTACTACAGTAGTACAAGTTTATATGCCAACTAGCTCTGCAGATGATGAAGAACTTGATGACATGTATGATGAGATAAAAGAAATTATTCAGGCAGTGAAGGGAGATGAAAATTAATAGTCATGGGGACTGGAATTCGACAGTAGGGAAAGGAAGAGAAGGAAACATAGTAGGTGAATATGGTTTGGCGCTAAGAAATGAAAGAGGAAGCCGCCTGGTAGAATTTTGCACAGAGCATAACTTAATCATAGCTAACACTCGGTTCAAGAATCATGAAAGGAGGTTGTATACATGGAAGAGCCCTGGAGATACTAGAAGGCTTCAGATAGATTATAATGGTAAGACAGAGATTTAGGAACCAGGTTCTAAACTGTAAGACATTTCCAGGGGCAGATGTGGACTCTGACCACAATCTATTGGTTATGAACTGTAGATTAAAACGGAAGAAACTGCAAAAAGGTGGGAATTTAAGGAGATGGGACCTGGATAAACTGAAAGAACCAGAGGTTGTACAGAGTTTCACGGAGCGCATAAGGGAACAATTGACTGGAATGGGGGAAAGAAATACAGTAGAAGAAGAATGGGTAGCTTTGAGGAATGAAATAGTGAAGGCAGCAGAGGATCAAGTAGGTAAAAAGACGAGGGCTAATAGAAATCCTTGGGTAACAGAAGAGATACTGAATTTAATTGATGAAAGGACAAAATACAAAAATGAAGCATGTGAAGCAAGCAAAAAGGAATACAAACGTCTCAACAATGAGATCAACAGGAAGTGCAAAATGGCTAAGCAGGGATGGCTACAGGACAAATGTAAGGATGTAGAGGCTTATCTCACGAGGGGTAAGATAAGATACTGCCTACAGGAAAATTAAAGGGATCTTTGGAGAAAAGAGAACCACTTGTATGAATATCAAGAGCTCAGATGGAAACCCAGTTCCAAGCAAAGAAGGGAAAGCAGAAAGGTGGAAGGAATATATAGAGGGTCTATACAGGGGCGATGTACTTGAGCACAATATTATGGAAATGAAAGACGATGTAGATGAAGATGAAATGGTTGATATGATACTGCGTGAAGAGTTTGACAGAGCACTGAAAGACCTAAGTCGAAACAAGGCCCTGGGAGTAGACAGCATTCCATTAGAACTACTGACAGCCTTGGGAGAGCCAGTCCTGACAAAACTCTACCATCTGGTGAGCAAGATGTATGAGACAGGCGAAATTCCCTCAGACTTCAAAAAGAATATAATAATTCCAATCCCAAAGAAAGCTGGTGTTGACAGATATGAAAATTACCGAACTATCAGTTTAATAAGTCACAGCTGCAAAATACTAACGGGAATTCTTTACAGACGAATGGAAAAACAGGTAGAAGCCGACCTTGGGGAGGATCAGTTTGGATTTTGTAGAAATGTTGGAACACATGAGGCAATACTGACCTTACGACTTATCTTAGAAGAAAGATTAAGGAAAGGCAAACCTACGTTTCTGGCATTTGTAGACTTAGAGAAAGCTTTTGACAATGTTGACTGGAATACTCTGTTTCAAATTCTGAAGGTGGCAGGGGTAAAATACGGGGAGCAAAAGGCTATTTACAATTTGTACAGAAAGCAGATGGTAGTTATAAGAGTCGAGGGACATGAAAGGGAAGCAGTGGTTGGGAAGGGAGTGAGACAGGGTTGTAGCCTCTCCCCAATGTTATTCAATCTGTATATTGAGCAAGCAGCAAAGGAAACAAAAGAAAAGTTCAGAGTAGGTATTAAAATTCATGGAGAAGAAATAAAAACTTTGAGGTTTGCCAATGACGTTGCAATTCTGTCAGAGACAGCAAAGAACTTGGAAGAGCAGTTTAACGGAATGGACAGTGTCTTGAATGGAGGGTATAAGATGAACATCAACAAAAGCAAAACGAGGATAATGGAATGTAGTCAAATTAAGTCGGGTGATGCTGAGGGAATTAGATTAGGAAATGAGACACTTAAAGTAGTAAAGGAGTTTTGCTATCTGGGGAGCAAAATAACGGATGACGGTCGAAGTAGAGGGGATATAAAATGTAGACTGGCAATGGCAAGGAAAGCGTTTCTGAAGAAGAGAAATTTGTTAACATTGACTATAGATTTAAGTGGCAGGAAGTCGTTTGTGAAAGTATTTGTATGGAGTGTAGACATGTATGGCAGTGAAACGTGGACGATAAATAGTTTAGACGAGAAGAGAATAGAAGCTTTCGAATTGTGGTGCTACAGAAGATTGCTGAAGATTAGATGAGTAGATCACATAACTAATGAGGAGGTACTGAATAGAATTGGGGAGAAGAGGAGCTTGTGGCACAACTTGACTAGAAGAAGGGATCGGTTGGTAGCACATGTTCTGAGGCGTCAAGGGATCACCAATTTAGTACTGGAGGGCAGCGTGGAGGGTAAAAATCATAGAGGGAGACCAAGAGATGAATACACTAAGCAGATTCAGAAGGATGTGGGCTGCAGTAGGTACTGGGAGATGAAAAAGCTTGCACAGGATAGAGTAACATGGGGAGCTGCATCAAATCAATCTCAGGACTGAAGACCACAACAAGAAGCTTTAGTTCTAAATTGTTCAATTGGTAATGACTGAATATCCTTAGGTAGAGCATTAAAAACTTGTATTGCCACCACTGGGAAACTGTTCTGCATGTAGTTAATTTGCATCTTGGTCTGTTTATACTGTCTTTACAGTGAGTGCTGTGTTGATGAACTTTATTTCTCTTTCTATATATCTCATGATTTGTCTTCGTGTGAACTAAGAAACTTAAAATTTATTATCTGAAAACAGAGTGCCTATTCTGGAAAAAATTCGTTTTACTTGAGTCAATGATCCTCATTGTTTTCTTTAGTAATAATGCTCATTCTTGCAGTCGGCAGAATGGCTCCACAGTAACAGCCCATAGCTGAAGTGGACGTGGAACATTGCATAGTACACTGTTAGTAGGTACTGCTGTGAAAATGCCCTTTTTAGTTTCGTCAAAAGTTGTAGAACCCACAAGAGTTTGAAACGTAAATGTTCGATGTGCTGTTGCCAGATTAACTTGGTATCAAAGAAAAAACCCAGAAGCCTAACAGCTGCTGTGTCACCCAGTGCTCCAGTATCACTTAGTGTGCATATCAGCCTCAGCATTTTGTCATCATTAATTTTCTTCTTGTTCATGATGAACCAGGCCTTGTCCTAATTGAGAAGGATATCTACTTGATGAACAGCTTGAAATATGTTCCCCCCTTTTGAGGATGAAGTCATGTCATCTGCAAACTGCAAGGTGTGTCCATTGGAGCCTATGTTGTTAATGACAATTGGGAACAACTTGGGTGCTGTTATGAAACAGTGAAGAGGGGGACTTCATTGTAGTCAAACTAGAGCAGAAAACTGACATGAGAGGTCACTAATATGTTGCTCAAGTCTTTAAAATGTATGATGATGGCTATGAAGTAAAATATTTTGTTAGTGTTATTTCTACTACAAAACATGAAACTCAAGGAGAAGAAGAAACCTTTTATTGCTTGAAATTAAATAATTGCCATACTACCTAATCCAATACATGGCACTAACATTTACTACGAAAATATGATTTGTTTCTGGATTGATGTCACTAAGTTCATTATGCACAAGTTTTGTTATTTCCATAATTTTTTTAGATTTATGTACATATAAAGGTATATTTAGAATTGTTAGTAATGTTATCACAATAACTTTTTTATTTAGGTCCCTGTAATTAATTTACTTAGCCGACAAAATGTATTGTCAAAGATATTTTCCAGTTCTGTAAAGCTTATGTTTTCCTCCATATTCATGAATAAAAGTTACATAACAACTAGAACCAAGATGCAACTACCTTCACAAAAAACCTTAAGTATAGCTTATCACTGTAAATTATCTCCAAATGTACAAAATGATGATGATGATGATTATTATTAAATCACTTACAACCAGAAAATTCATTGACATGTTGCAAGCTACATGAATGTTTTTTGGGCCTTCAAAAACTATTCTCAGGGCCAGGAGCTTGCTTGCTCTTTCATCTTTCTCACCATCTCCTTTGCAGACAAAGGCCAAGCTTTCGCTTTATATAATATAAACAGTACCTCAGTACTGTCAGTAGTGCAGTATACACAGTTATTTGCAACTTGTTTGATAAGTAACAAATAAGTAAAGTTTGGAGTATCAAATAACTACCGATACATCTGAAGTCCATTTCATTTGTACCTGAAACACAAAAGTTGCAACAGATACACTTCCAGTCTCTATGTTGCACAGATTGCATCTATTTCATGTCTGTTGAGCACTATTAGTTTAAAATTAACCAAACATTGTAAAATTGTGGACTACTTCCTAACAACATAAATAATCTGTTTTCCTCGCTTCCATTAGCACACACACTTGACCAAACATACTCTCCATATTGCTGTGATATTTTCAGTTTGCATTCATGGTATTGCTCACATCTGTTTCTGGTGATATGTGTGTGTGTGTTTGCTACATTAAATTGTGTAGTAACAAAATAAATGGAAATCTACTATATATTTCAGTCATACCACTGCAAATGAAACAGATTATGAAATAAATTTGAAACGCCAGTATTAACAACAAGCTATAGGAAAACCAATTCCCTGCAGTACTTCATACTGTTGTGGAACCAGAAACTCCAATTAGTTGTTACAGCACACTTCATCTTAGTCTACTGATGAGAAAGATCTTTATGACACCCTGGATTGGGAGGGGGTATATTAACTGAAAATGGTAATTCTGTATCTTTGATTCATTTTCAGCTTTTTAATTTGTGCGATAATGTGGTCATGGTATGTCTTGTACTGAATACTTACAAAATTTAAATTTTACACAATGTTGTTTTTGAAGGAATTTTATGTGAATATATCTTCTTTCTTACACAATGACCTTGTGAGAGCATGCATATGAAACATTTTACTAATTTCATGTAGTGAAATGGCAATACTGAAGAAAACTTTATTCTCTTGTTGACAGCAAAGCAAGGATATTCTTATTTGTGTCTGACAGTACGAGTTAAATAGAATAAAAAAGTTTACCATATGTCAACGAAAATAATCAGTTTTTTAACGTATAATGTAACTGGATCGATAAAAATCTAATCACCAAGTGGCAGCAAGAGAATACCTACATAACAAGGTTAAGGAAATCTGTAAGCTTTCAGAGCCAGTTGCTCCTCCGTCTGGCAGAAGGGTGTAAGGGTGATGAAGAGGGATGAAGGAAAAGGACTGGAAAGGTTTAGGAAATTTGGAGCATATGGAAAAGTTGCCCAGAACCAAAGTTCATTGGTGATGTATGGAGTGGGATGAGAAGGAAAGACTGGTTGTTAGGGACGGCACCAAGTGATATTTGAAAACCTAAGAGCTTGGAGCTGGAAGATGGGATAATAGGCAACAGAGAGATTAAGTGCAAAGCTAAGTGAGTTATTTGAGGTAGTAAGGTGAGGCAGAAAAAAATAGTAGGTCAGAAAATAAGAATATAGAGATGTAAAAGGGAGTGAAGAAAGGAATAGTTATTGGCACTAAATGCTGAGACCAAATAAATAAGCATAAATTAAGTTCAAGTGGGTGCTAAGAATCGATGACATGTCACAATGTCAGTTCCAACCTATGAAATTCCAAGAAGCTAGTGTCTGTGGGGAACAATTCAGATGGCATGTGTGGTGAAACACACTCCTATATCATGACTGTTATGATGTAGTATCATTCTAGTCCTGAATGTATTAATCAGCTACTTCGACAAGGCTACAACTTCCTAAAATCATACCCTGAAATTGGGTCAATTCTGCCTGATATTTTTCCCATCACACCTGCAATAGCTTTTCATCAGCCTCCCATCCACACGCTCCACTCCCTCCAATCACTGCAGTCTTCTGGTCACACTTCATGATATTTCTGAACCTGTGTCCCTATGCTATGGCCCCTACCTCTGTCACCATCCCCAATGTAAGATTTGCCCCTTGCACCCTCTTACTACCACCTATACTACTTCTGCAACTGGTAAAAAATATACTATCAAAGGATATATCTGTGTTCCTGATATGACGCAAGTAGTGTATCAACTGTTATGTTAACACTGTTCAACCTCTTACAGTGGTATGACTATCACCAATTTAACAGGCAAGATAAATGAATATAGACAGAGGGTTTACACCGATACATGATACTGAGCATGCTCTACATGACAGTTGTGACCTCAGAGCCTCTTTTACCACACATTCCATTTATATTATTCTCCCAGACACTAGCTTCTCAGAGCTCTGCAGGTGGGGACTCGCATTACAGCATGACCTTGATTCTTGCTGCCCACCTGGTCTTAATTGACATTACTTTCTTTAGTCTCAGCATTTCTTGTCAGTAACTACTTGCATTTTTTCTTCACTCCCTTTTTGCTTTCTACAGCTTTTATTTTCTGACCTGTTCATTTTTTCCCTCTCTGCCATATCTACCACGTACAATTATCTTAGCTTTCTGCTCTTATTAACCCCTGCACAATATTTTGTCCATGTTCTCTGTTTTGCTTATTACCCTATCTTCCATCTCCAAGCTCTTAGGTTTCTAATTTAGTCCAATGCAATCCCCAACAATCAGTCTTTCTTTCTCATCCCATTTGGTAAGTCTCTCCTGACATGGAGTTCTGGGTGACTTTTCGACACAATCCCCATTTTCTAAGCCTTGTCAAAGTTTGCAAATTTCCTTGAGATTTGTATATTTGTGTTCTCCTACTGCTGTTAAGTGACTATATTTCTTATCTATCCACTTACATTAAACTTTTCTATATGTAATGTGAATATTACCACTTAACTCCAAAGCAAAAATATCTTACAATTGAAAGTTTTCTGCTGTGAAAATTTTCTATTTGTTGTCTCAAAGGTTACTTTTGTAATTTTTCATGAAATGTCTTTCCATATAGGTCTTGTATGGAATACAATAATGGAGAGTGATGCCTCAGAGAAGAAAGATGGTAATGTTACGTGAGACATCACTGTATTTGGTCATAGCCTGTGAGGCAATTCGGAAAGAAGGAAGGATTGTATAGATTATTTTTAACCAGCCACTGTGAGTAAAGGTGATTTGTATGCCAGTATTGTTAAAGGATTAAAAAGTGTCATAAACTTTTTATCTAGGGTTTGTCTCAAAAACAACATTTTCATTAATTTTTGTAGCTCATGTTTACTCTGTGTGCATAAATTACCACAATGTGCATTAGTAGTGTCATCACAAGCAAAGACATATCATTTTGTTCCAAATTATGTCTCAGTTACTGAATGAAACTACAGACCTAAGAGTATTTGTCCGACCCCGCAGATTCTACTGATTCCTTTTGGAATGCTGTTAAGAGGAATTTACGCCATATTTTGCTCAGTTTTCTTTGATATGGTGTGAAATAAGTATAGCTTTCTTTACATAGCAGGATTATTCCATAACAATGTTGTAATCAGTTTTGCTTTATGCATTAATTCAAAAATAACTCTTAGTCAATGATAATAATGAAAATTTTAGTGGGGTAAAACAGTAGCTCACAATGATGCTGTGAAGTCATTTTCCAGTGATAACTGCAAATATTCTTTTGCTAGAAAAGAGAATATTCAGCAGTAACTAGTACACGTGCTCTGCCTTTCACCTTAATTTTATTAGAAAGTGACAAATTTGTTTTCTGTGGCATCTGGTTGAAATTATTGTCAGCTAATATTTCCACCATTGTTTACTTTTCTTCTTAAGCAGTGAAAGTTGGTATTGCAGATTTGGTAATTATGTATCTCATTTAACATACATTGTGAATGAGACTAAGTTATTCCAGTCTCATCAGTCTTCTTTCTGTCAAGACACTTAGTTCTCAAAGCATTTTTATAGTTGTTAAAATACTCATTCAGATTTGATCAGTGTGTCTAATGAATGGAATATCAAATACCTTTATGATAATAGAACAAAATATTTAGTTTGTGGGTGCTATTTAGACGTAATGTAATGAAGAGAGTGTTTCTGTTGTTCTGATTACACTGACCAGCAACTGTATTAGTGATAGATATCATGTTGAATGAATAACACTTCTGTAGCCTTGGGAAATAATTAAGTGTGGACTGTAAGTAAGTTTTTTCATATCGTGTGTTAATTGTGTATGTGATACAAAAATGGTAAATCACAGGATCTCATTGCCTCTAATCATGGCTATGTCATTGATGCTAGCTGACTATGGCATGCTTTCAGCAATGTCTTTAAGGCACTAAGCTCTCTACAGGCTACTGTATCAGTTGTGTGATGTAATGTTCTCAGTTTGCGTAAAATAGTCACCTTCAAGGCCACATGCTATGATCAGAAAATCACAGTGTCTGGCTACCATCAGTTGGCTCTGATTTTAGCAATGAACTGATGTAATGCAACATATTTCTGAACACCTATACAGTTCAGAGCCATATCTGTACCATTCAGCACACACAGATATTTGCATTAGTGCTTCAAGACTTGAAGCCTGAAGGATGATAAAACTTAAGTAAAATACATATTACATCTCTATAAAAAATGCATCAGAAATCATTTGTAACTGAAGACAGTTTAAGCACGTACAGGTATCATAATTGCATAATGCTTACATAAGATGAGAGGGGAGTCCTGGTATGGTGGTCATTGTTATTCACTTGCAGATAATGTAAGGACTTGCTGGCAGTTTATGGTCACTCATTTGCTACATGTTTTGAAATTCACCACTCATTTTTCTCCTGAACTGTTTCAGATGGCATGGATGGAAACTCAACCTGGCACCACAGGGCACATTGCTTGTGCCATTTTGAACCCCTGTGTATTCTTGCTTGTAAATATGTTCATGCCTCGGCTGCTCCATGACCATTTGACATGGGTTGTGCTCTCTCATAAGAAGATATGGAGCAAATTCATTCTCCATTAACCTAACTGTCTTGTGACAGCCATCCAAATGACACCACCATGTTCACAGCAAAGGATGATCCAGCAGTTACCAAGAAGCCATCTGTTCCAATTGGTAAATAGAGTATTACTAAAACCATTAGCGGTATTACAAATACCAATAGTATGGGAGAAGAACAGAGAGTAATGTTAACCACTAATCTTGTAATGAGCTGCATAGTGATAAGTATACTCCTGGTATATGTATTGTCACATTACAATGCAGCAGATGTGCTGTAATCACATAAACTGTTAGTGCAGATTACTGTTATAGCTGATATGTAAGTATATATTGAGAATATCATTTGCAGTCTGTTGTAGTGGAACGCTCCCAACATAAAAGTTCTGACTAAAGTCACTTTGGTATATTGTCTCTAAAAGGGGATTTCCACATTATGGCTCAATCAATGGATGGACTTTTTGAAACATAGATAGGATATAGGATACTGTGCAGTGAAGACATTGTTAATCATATTGCACTATGTGATGTATGTTTCTGCAGACTACGCTGTAGGTTTTATTCCTTTATTTAATTTGTCACCACCTTTACTAAAGCTGTTTGGACACAGAGAAAAAAGAGAAAAGTATCAAGAGATTTATGACGTGCCTACATATGCTGACTACAGTGTGCCAAAGGTTTTGGGCATTAATTGCTGTATGAGGAGTTTGTTGCAAGAAAGCTTTTCCACTTTGATTGGAAATCTCAGTTACATCATATATATAGTCATTCTTTAACTCAGTGCAAATAGACCCTTCAGATTGACTCAGTCTAGTCATTGACATGCTATATAGACCTTTTGTAGAACACTATACCATACAAGGGGCATTTGAGAAGTCCGTACAAAGTCCAATAGATGGCACCTCGGCACGTATCAAGGTCATGTTTAGTTAGTAGCAGCTTTGGAAAGAATGTACACCAAGTTTAAGCTATATTGGTGTATTGTTTTGTGTTTGACATTCGTGTGAATCAAGGACGTTGAGTGATTGTCAAAAAATGGATGAAAAAGAATTTCGTGTGGTGATTAAACATTACTTTATGAAAGGCAAAACGCCTCAGGAGACTAAAATGAAGCTTGATGAACATTACAGTGACTCTGCACCCTCGATTAGAACTGTTTATAAGGGGTTTGAAAATTTTTGAAGTGGCCATATGGGTACAAGTGATGCTGAACGTTCTGGACACCCTGTGGAGGTTACGACTCCAGAAATCCTTGATAAAATCCATGATATGATGATGGATGACAGAAGAGTTAAGGTGCATGAGATTGCTAGTGCTATGGGCATCTCAAATGAATGGGTACATAATTTTTTGCATAAACATTTGGACATGAGAATGCTATCCACAAGATGAGTTCCGCCATTGCTCACACTTGACCAAAAATGGAATCGTGTGAGGTGTTGCAAGGATGGTTTGCAGCTTTTCAGGAAGAATCTGCAGGACTTTAAGCATTGTTTCGTCACTGTGGATGAAACGTGTATACATTACTATACTCCTGAGGCCAAACAACAAGGGAGAATCTGCACCAAAAAAGGTGAAGACCATTCCTTCAGCCGGAAAGGTGTTGGCGACTGACTTTTTTTTGGGATTCACAAACGATAATCATCATCGATTGTCTGGAAAAGGGTAAAACTATTACAGGTGCATATTGTTCATCATTATTGGACCGTTTGAAAACCGAGCTGCAAGAAAAACGCCGGTGATTGGACCGAAAAAAATGTCCTTTTCCATCATGACAATGCAGCAGCACACACCTCAGCAGTTGTGGTCGCAAAATTAATGGAAATAGGATTCCAACTTGTTTCACATCGCCACCCCCGTATCCTCCAGACAAATGTGATTCCATATTGATGAGTTTATGTAATATAAGTATATTTAATAGTTCAGTAATAGGCACACATAAATACTTAATCCACAATAAGTAAGCCAGCAATATGTAAAACACTGTTATTCTACGGGACAGAAAGAGTTCGCCAAACTCATTTTTTATGTTACTTTCGGTTATAGCTCCATTATTTGTTAGGTACTTGAAAAAAGGATTTTACTAGGTTATTAACTACTTTCTGAGCTAAAATTAGTTCATTTCAGATTTAATGTTGTACTTATGACCATTATATTTGTGTCTGAAATAGTTTCAAAACTTTCATAAAAAAATACTTCTTCCCAAAATCTGTGGCGAAAATTTAAAGTTCCTTCATCAGATGCCTACAGTATTACAGTCGATGATGAGATGTTAGCAATGGGAGCCAAAGTGCCTGAACTGAGCTGTTGGAGCAAGGGCAGAATGTTTCCATTCTTTTACCATTTAAAATCCATCTCCATTTTTTTAAAGGAATAAACTTCAGTACTAACTTTTGGTTTAGTACTAAATTCATTGTTGGCATGTTTTCTGAAATTCGTAAATCATTTTCTTAGTCTCCATTCCTTAGTAGGTCCATATTATTGACTAAAAACCTCATGAGTATCTGGTTGCACAGTGAAAGTGGGATTAGAATCCTGAGATTCCTTAAACCCATTATATGTTAAATGTATACTACATACCATGTGTTACCCTAATTCTGGATTGAGACTATCCTCCAGAGAGCACAAAGTCAACCCAAAATATGATACAATAAGACATTTTGTTAGTCAAATCAAGGTACTGAAGCACAGAATCCAACCCATATATGATACCCTCCATATGGAGAAGACGTTCAGCCACAGACAGGCTCAATGAAAAAGACTGCCAAAATATTAAATCTCTTGGTTGAAGCCCTTTCTCTGCACACACATTCACACAAGCACAGTTCACAGAAACATGGCCACTGTCTCAGGGCGCCATAGGCCAACTGCCAGTTGGGCTTTAGCACCCTGAGACAACTGCCATATATCTGTGAGTTATGCTTGTGTGAAAGTGCAGGAAAAGGACTTTGTACAAACCTTTTAATATTTTGTTAGCATTGTTCATTGTGCCTGTCTCTGACTCACTGCCTCCACTATACGGTGAGTAGCGATTTCTTCCTTCCATATTCTTGTTATTCTGCCATGCAGTTTTCATCATTAAGAAGATGATACCACAAGACAGAATAAAGGCAAAGGCGGAAAGTAATTGATACTTTGTGTTTTACGGCCAGTGATGATATAGGTTCTTCTTAAGCTGAAGGTAGCAGCTATCAGTTTCTTCATAAGGTGGTGAATGTGGCATTTTCACCAATGGAATGTCATTCTTCTTTGATATAATGTTAATTATTTCATTCGACTGTCCACATTTCCTTTTTACATCTATGAGTATTATCATCACAATCACAGGAAATCCATATAAACAATTCCCTTGTAAATAATGGAGTAAAGGAGACCACTCACAAACACACACACCCACCCACCCACCCACCCACCCACCCACACACACACACACACACACACACACACACACACACACACACACACACACACACACACACACACACACACACACGTACACACCTGTGTCCCTACATTTTCTTGGCTGCAGACACAGCTGGCAGAATGAAACCACACCAGTGTGTGAGTGTTTTGTATGTATATTTGTACTCAAGCTTGACAAAAGAGTTATTCCAAAAGGAAGCAAGTTATATTTCTCTTTAATATGTGACTGTCGATGACTCAACACTTATGCTGTTTTGTGAGTGGTCTCCTTTACTCCTAAAGCATGAACAAAGGATTCATTCATGTGGATTTCCTGTAATTCTGACATGTTTTAAAACATGTAAGACTAGGATTGGGACTCTTCACTGCAATAATTAATCTTATATCAAAGAAAATGGTTGCTATTGCCAACATAAGAGTTTTTTCTGAAAGTATGCCACATACAGTGAATAAATTGGATTTTCTGTAATGTTGCTTGCTTGATTCTGCATGCCAGTACTAGTCAAAACAACAACTTAATGATACTCTAATATTTTATTGCTCCTGACCTTTGCAAAAGCCGGTAAAATCACTGGTAATGAGACAGTAGATGTATAGATGTCTACATGACTGGCTTCTGTTAGTCTAGAAAGTAATTGTAGCAATGAATGTTTTATGACTGGAAGCAGAATATATCTTAAAAACATATCAGAATACAGCATTAATATATGGTGTGTAGATCTTCGTAAGCCTAAGTGATATTTTGTGATACGCAATTGAGTTTTGACTCCTCATTGATTTTATAACTGATTCAGTTATCTTCTTTATATTTGCTTTTACAAATTAAATTTTAATTTTGTTTTATGGTTGTTGACAGGAAAATTTTATGACATGATTTGCAGATGTGTAGTGGATGTTTCATATTTTTTATCTCAACTTTTGTATCAGTAACTCCTTATGGCAGTAATATGTAATTTATACACTTATTGATGTGATAACTGTTTCTCATGCTTCTTCTCAGGAACATTACACTTATACCTTGTTACCTGCTGCAACCATGGCAGGTACAGAAACCCTCTACTGTTCATAGTAAAGTAGGGATTTCAAAGTTCCCTGGTTGCAGTATTCTCTGCAATTAATTCCATCAATTGAACAATAGCTATTGGTTATGGAATCATGATCTCTCACTTCCTTCATCAGCATATTTCAATTGCATTATTTACCCAAACACATTCCTTACTTCTTCTCTTGTTCTGTTGGTTGTGATTCAGTGGGAGATAGATGTCAGAGAAAGTAATGAACGATAGTTCAATAAGCGTTATATTATCATTCATGACCTGTGTATTATATACTTCTTGCCAAAGTTGACTTTTGATGTAATGCTGGCACAATGTTGTTGGATAAGAGAGTGAAAGCTTTTAATGAAAACTTTTAACACAGAGTGTCAATGGCTTTGCCACAGTGATGACACTGGTTCCTATCTGATTGCAGCAGTTGAAAGTTCTGCCATGTTTGGCTAATTTTTGGATGGGTGACAGTCTGGGTCTACCGAGTGCTGTTTGCAAGCATGGTGCACTGAGCCCTTGTGAGGCCAATTGAGGAGCTATCTGACAGAAATAGCAGTTCAGGTCATAAAAACTGACATCAGTTGTGAGATCAGTTTGCCAACACATGCCCCTCAACATATGGATCCACCTGAGGATGACATGATGGTCAGTCAGTACAATTTGTCCTTCTGAGGACTGTTGGGACAATGTTTAATACAAATTATTATCAGGAAACAGATACTCTTTCACTATTATGATGGACGATCATTGAAAGTAATTAATTTATGCTTTCTTGCCACTAAACCCCATGGGCCACATTTTTGGCAACACAACTTGTATAACTTAGTATATTGTAATCAACTGTGTGACTTCAAAGGAAGACTTAATTTAGATTAATTTACATCTTACAAACACTGAATAGACAACTTCACATAGCTTATTAGTTAGAAAAGTTTTCAGTACCATTTAGACAGCTTGGAACTGTTAACAGTCGGCAGTTAACTAAAATCATAACGCACAGGAATACTTTGGGCAAAGTTTCTGTGTTATTCCCACACAGGTATAGACATGTTAATTACACCTAAGATTCATTTTGCTGACAGACATTTGTTTGTAATACGACAAATAATTGTAACATCCTTTTTATCATAATGGAAAACATACTGCTTCACATCCTATCCTCAAACTGGGTATATGAAAGTCACTAAACCAGTAAAGGTTACAGATAACTACCAGTATTTATGGAAAATACTACTAGTATTTATGGAAATTAATGTTAAAAATTTATACATTTATTTCTGTAGGGCAGCAAACTGCAAAATATATCCCAGAAGAACATTTCCAGTATTAATTATATATTCATAAACATTACTGTTTCTGCTTTTGCATACACACTATGATTTGTAGCTGCTCGTGCATGCTCCCTATAATTTTTAAACTGGAAACCATATGGCCCTCTGAATAGTGTTGAACTACTTAAACAGTTCGGGAAACATGTGTAAATGTTGTAGTAACAGTATTTACACAAATCATTTGGAAAGAAATAATTTTGTAACCATCCCAATAATTGGTAAACTGCTCCACCATGAGAATCTGATTTGGAAGGAAATATTTTTACAACTATGCCTATTCATGGTAAAGTGTTTCACCTTGAGAATCATATTTTCTGGGCAACTAAACCTTGTTCATAGTATAATGATCCAAAACAAATACCTTTAAATGAGGCAAATGCTCCAACATTGTAACTGGATATTTCAGAACATAATTTAACATACCCGCAATAATAATAAACAAAAATAAATGTTTGTAAAACACACTACATTTTATATGCTACTGTTGTTATTGTTAGGACATGGTTTGAAAAGAAAAGCATGACACATAATTACCAAATAATTTTATTCATATTCCATCATTTTTCTGGAGTGCATCTAGGATTTTATGTACAGATATTTTGGCTGACAACTGTTGTGTATACCTTTATTTACAACAGTAAGGAGAGGTGGACTATAGAGTGGTGCAGCAACCATCATCATAGGAAAGCTGGACAGAAGCAGAAATTATTAGTGAACAAGCTAACACAACCAACAGAAGATTTACATAACTTATATTTCTCAAAACATATGAAGACCCAGAAGAAGACAGTGCAGCAATGAATGGAGTCCAGCTGCAACATCTGCACTGCATCCCATTGCAAAGTGCATTAGAGTACAAGTAGCTCTGAGTGCTGCCAATGGACATCCTATATTGCAGTGGCAGAGGGTGCTTGAGTTACTGTGCCACTAGAGGCATGGCTCAGGGGCATGCTCCATTGGGTCCACCAGATCCCACACAACTGCCATCAGCGTTTCATGAAAACTTGCAATTCCATGGCTGTGATGACTGTTGGGAGGTATCAATAAGTTATACCACAAAAACCTTTCAGCCATTCTTAAGATGAGTCACTTGCAAGATTTTTAACATACTTCACGCTGTAGAGTAAATGTACATGCATAAAAAATAATACTGTTGGTAACAAGAATCTCAGTCATAAACAAAACTTCACACCTCGAAGATTTAAATAAACTAAGCAGAGAGTCTGTGGATCCATTGTGCTTAGAAAGAACTTGGTTGATTGTTATGGATGGCATATTTATAATGTCATGTGGCAAAGAACTGGAACAATATTTCCTTTGAGAGAACAGTGTAAAATGTGTTAAAAATCTTGAAAATCTTGTAAATGACTCACCCTGAGAATGGTTGGAAGGTTTTTAGCCATAATATCAGTACGTGTGTTAATAATATATGGGATGCACTCCCAAAAAAGATGGAATATTTGAGCCACCAGGAAAGCTTCAAGAAACACAGTTTTATTCATAGTTTACTGTACAGAGGATAACACAGAACTAAGAACAATGCACATTGACATCTGTGAATACCAAGGATGTCACATGATGATAAAATTTGAATCTCAAAATGCCCTCTTTATTTTAACAGACAGTTATATATTAAAACTTGAGGCTTAAGTTTCTGGCTGTAGGATTGAAGTCCAAGCCCTTCAACACATTTCTAAAGTTTCAGTGTAGGATGAGCCTTTGTTAGTATATCTGCCACCATATCTTCTGTTGGCTGATATTCCAGTTTGAGCAGATATTCTAGTTAAATTTGGTGCATGAAGTGATATTTTATATGCATGTGCTTCATCATTCAGTGGAAAATTAGTGATTGTCACTAGAAATGGGGCTGTATGAGAGAATTCCTAAACTGAGGAAAATCACTGCCTTTGCTGCTTTGGTGAGGCTCATGTACTCAGCTTCAGATGATGAAACATTGCTTCTTTGAACACTATTAGAATGCTGATCCAAATGAGGTGAAGTAGCAACTTACATATGAGTTCCCATCAGCATCAGAACTTCCCCAACTGGCATCTGTGAAACCGAAGATTCTTTTCTTATCCTCAGCAAAGGTAGGGTTCTTGCCTATGGTTTCTTTAAGGTGTATAAGAACCCACTTATCCAGTTGCTTGTGAACAAAATTAGGGCTTCTGCTGTACTGGCTTAGGTTACTGACTGCATATATCAGGTTGAGATTCACAAGTCAAATCTGACTGACAGAACATTGTGTGTAGACTAAATAGTTCAATTCCTGCAACTGGAAATTACATTTCATCAAAGCCAACAATCCTCTTGCTTTTTCCCTCAGCAAAGATCCATCAGTTCTGTATTTATTCCACAAAAAACTCAGTCATTTGTTGGTCTGTCTGCAGTGAACACGGTGTCATTTCTCTCTAGTGACCACATTTCATCTTATGAGGGACATTTAAAAAGTAATGCAACATTTTTTTGGAAAGCATATTAATTTTATTCAGTATTCCAGTACACCATATTCTTCTGCACGCTTGTGGTTACAAAGCCCTATTTTTCAGCATAGTATCTGTTCAGTATGACAGCCTTACACACCTTACTGCAAGGGCCTGTGTGCCTGCATTATACCACTCTACTGGTTGTCATGGGAGCCAACGTCTTGCAGCATCAATAACCTCCACATCACCCATGTACTGCTTCCCACAGAGTCTATCCTTCATTGGGTGAAACATATGCAAGTCATAAGGGATGAGTTCTGGGCTGTAGGGTAGATAAGGATGAACAGTGTAATGAAGCTTCATCAGCTCCTCTCGGGTGCACAGACAGGACTGAGTCTTTGTGTTGTCATGAAGAGGGAGAAGTTATTTTGAATTTTTGTGGCAATTAACATGCTGAAGACATCTCTTGAATTTCCTGGGGATAACACAATGCAATACTGAGCTGATGGTTGCCCCATGAGGAAGGACTTCAAAGAGAATAATCCCTTCAGAGTCATGGATTGCTGTTTTGTTTCTGGTTAGAAGTGATGAACCCATGCTTTATTGCCTTTGATATTGTTTGACAAAAAATTGTTGTAATCAGTCTTGTAATGCACAAGCAACTACGTACAGATGATCCTTTGTTGGTCTTTATGGTGTTCTGGTAGGTGGTGAGGAACACAGTGGGGACACACCTCTGAGAACCCCAAATGGTGGATGAATGTGTCAGCACTACCAACAGAGATGTCGTGTTGCAGCAAGGTGTTTTATTGTGATCCATCAGTCATCTCAAATGAGGCTGTCCACATTTTCTAACACTGCTGGAGTCACAGCTGTGTGTAGACATCCAGTACGCAGGATATCGGAAGGTTTGCGAGACTGTGTTGCAAAGATGACAGACACCTTACCCAACAACTCACAATGCTTTTGTTCACTGCCAGGCCATCATAGGCATTCTGCTAGCCCCTATGAATATACCTGATGCTTTAGCCAAGAAACTCAGTGACAGCTCTCTACTTGGATTGCACTTCCATTACAGACACCATTTTGAAGGCTATGTATATTGCCTCCATCTATTGAATCTTCATAAAACCATAGGAGATGAAGTGGGTATATTCCAAAATGTATTACAACGCATTCTGCATTTATCCAGCCAAAATTGGGAAGAAAAAAAATGTATTGTGTTACTTTTTGAACACCAATTGTATCTAACCTCAAACTACTCTTGATGAAATGGACAACTTAATGCGTCATTGACACTGACCTCTGTTGTATTTCCATTGAAGTTAATATCGTGATGTAAAACACCTGATGAGTCTATATCTGGCAATAACTGTAGTGCAGATATGACATTTGAAGAATTAATGTGTTTATCACATGATAAGTCATCATCAGGGATGAATTTTAGGCCTATAGTAATTGTAAGGCCATCATATTCAAATTTGTGGAACAGTTCATCATCTGATGGTCTCTGATTCAATTTTTGTATCACCATTGAAATATCCTCCAACTGAATTCATGTTGATGCCTTCTA
This sequence comes from Schistocerca serialis cubense, assembly GCF_023864345.2. Lineage (NCBI taxonomy): Eukaryota > Metazoa > Arthropoda > Insecta > Orthoptera > Acrididae > Schistocerca > Schistocerca serialis. The sequence continues at coordinate 533,806,767 of NC_064640.1, forward strand.
CTGGGCTATGATTTGGTTCATTTTAATGGAGATCCACATATTATGGATCCTTGGCACCCACACCAGTTGTATCTAACCTCAAACTACTCTTGATGAAATGGACAACTTAATGCGTCATTGACACTGACCTCTGTTGTATTTCCATTGAAGTTAATATCGTGATGTAAAACATCTGATGAGTCTATATCTGGCAATAACTGTAGTGCAGATATGACATTTGAAGAATTAATGTGTTTATCACATGATAAGTCATCATCAGGGATGAATTTTAGGCCTATAGTAATTGTAAGGCCATCATATTCAAATTTGTGGAACAGTTCATCATCTGATGGTCTCTGATTCAATTTTTGTATCACCATTGAAATATCCTCCAACTGAATTCATGTTGATGCCTTCTACTGGGCTATGATTTGGTTCATTTTAATGGAGATCCACATATTATGGTTCCTTGGCACCCACACATAATAGGTTTTTGTACAGTCAGTATTGCCTGCAAATATGTCTTATTTGCCTTTATGATCAAACTTTGCTTTGTTCAGCAATTTATCCATGATGACAAACTTTTGACCAGACGTAGAATGATACATTGGGTTTTCTCTTCAACCGCTTCTCATATGGCATTCTATCAGACAACCCTTTAGTTAAGCAACAGTTTCAGATGTAGTTAACTGTGGTACTGACTTCAGCCCAAAATGATGGTCGTAGTACTGACTTGAGCAGATATAAAAAGCCACTTCAACCGCTGAATGGTTCTTTTGTTTGGTGACAATTCTGAAATGGTGTGTATGAAACTGTTAGGCACCACTATATTCTTGCTGTGCTGAGATTAGAGTCCTTCATTTATTGCAGTGCTACCAGTATCTGACTGAAAGGGGTTAGTTTTATGATCAGTCTGATTTTCCACTGGATTTTTGAATTTAACAAATTTGTAAACAAATTTACATCATGTCTAAGGAAATAGATTTGACATCATCTGCTGTGGTCATCTATAAAGGTCTCAAAATTGTTTGAGATATTTCTCTCATTGGTCCGTGGATATCAGAGGGGATTAACTCCAGAAGTTTATTTGATTTCTGTTCTTGTTAGTGAATGGAATCAATGTGATTTTTCCTTTAAGGTACTTACTGCATCAATTTGGATCAACATCACTGAATTTCAGACCTACAACATACACATATTTGAGCATTTTCATCATGTCTCATGAGTTTAAGTGGCCTAATCCAGCATTTTAGATTTGCAAGTCTCTTTTATAACATTCCACTCACTAATGACAGTCACCTTTCAACACTTTTCCTGTAAATAAAACAAATCACTTTATCTGTTTGCAGTAACTCGGACTTTACTGTTAGTGGCTGATATAACTGTGGGAGCTTTCTCAGATGCCACTGTGTGGTTGTTGTCCACAACCTTTGCCATTGAAATAAGATTGTTTCTGAGTTTTGAAACATATTAAGTATTTTTAAGCATTATGGGATTCATGTCAATGGCTACAGTTGCAATGTAAACATAACCTTTAACCATAACTTGTATGGTGCTCTTGTCTGCAAGCATTAAATTCTCTTGCATTTCTGTCATGTTTGCTGTATTATGTAGTTTCTTTCCTTCATTGATTGTCTGCCTATATTTACTCTCAGCTTTATCATCATACAATTCCTATACAATTCAGAATTACTTTTTTGTACAGATCAGAATACAGCAAACTTTTTTTTAGGTACTACTAATAGTCATTGTGCATTTCTTGAGGGGGTTGCTGCTTTCAAACATGTTTAAAAATGTGGAGAAAAACTCACTCAAAACAATATTAGAGAAACGATGTTGAAGCCTACTGAAAAGGGAGTCCCATTTGTAACAACTAAGGACATGTTTAGACCTACCCATGTTATCTTTGCTAATCAGTCTATTAGTCACAGTTTTAGATTTTGGTTTGGAACAGTCTGAAGTTACATTCTAATACTGGCAAATACTGCATCATAATCTGATAAAGGGAAACTAATTACTTCAAAGGACATACAAGTTCTCTTAATATTTGCAAATATATTATCAAGACAGGCAGAGACTCTCATGGATTTATAGTCAGCATAGTAGAGGTAAATTGTCAAAGCAAGTTTTTTAGTTCAGTCGCAGTTGTTTTGTCCTGTAATACATCAAAACATGAACTGACATCCCCACCAATAACAGTATTGTACTTTTCCCATTTTGGTATAGCACCGATGTGCATTAAGAAACCATCAAGCTTCTCAAGATAGGCATGGGGATCACCACCAGGTGGCCTGTACACTGCTATTATAGCTACTACAAGTAGCTTAAGTCTCTCAAATACTAGACCTGGTATTTCAAAATGCATTTCAACACTAAGTGTGTTGAGATCTAACATACCACAATTTGGTGCAAGAGATGTTTTTATATATATTGCTACCCCCATGTAAGAGATGTCCATTATTATAGCAACTAAGTAATGTGTAGTCATTCAGTACTTTGTATCCAAGCTCTTCTTCATTACGCCAATGTTCACGTAAACATAAAAGGTCCAACATGTTTTCATTTGAAGATTCATTAACTATTCCACCATATCCTGTATGTTTAGGAAGCCTACTTCAAACTCTGCTTTTGGCATTACTTTTTTGTGTGTTACTTAGTTGATGGAGCTAATGTTAGCATGTAAAAATTTTGTAAATTTCTGGTAAGATCTTATAGGATCAAACTGCTTAGGTCATCGGTCCCTGAGCTTACACACTACTTAAACTAACCTATGCTATTGACAACACACACACACCCATGCCCAAGGGAGGACTCAAACCTCCGATCACCAGGGTGGGGGGGAAGTTGACTAGATTATGTCCTCTTATGGTATTTGAATATCTAATCTGGTCTAATGCTACAAGTTTTTGTCATCACATTTGAAACATAACCCAAACAGAGTGCTGATCTTTCTTCCTTCCTAAGCTTATCCAACACTACTCTGAGAATGGTGTCACTTAAAACATGTTTACCTAGTTTGCCGAGATACTGGCCATACTTGGTATGCCGTTCTCTGCTGTAACTACTGGTGTTAACTAGGGAAACATTCTTAAAGTGCTTACAGATCACTTTGTACTCCCTGCTGGTTTGCTCTACTTCCTTATTCACACAAGACCATGTCAATGAGGCACAATGATGACAATCACATTGATGTGGCTTAATATTTCAAAAGTCTTCTTCATTGTCATTTGCACTGGCAGCTACCACTATGAAGGCTTTGTCCATGAGGGCTGTGGTGTCTTCCTCAGTATACGTTGAAACATCTCATAAAGCAGCCCATGGCTTCATGATTCCTTCTATTTCAGACTTATCCATCACAGAAGGCCTACTTTCCATTAACATAACTGATAATCCTCACACATAACTGTCTGTGTAAATCTTGATTTTATGTTTCTTCTTATATATAAATTTGCTATTTACTAAGTTTTGAGTCTCTTGTACTGCCTTGTCAGATAAGCATTCCGATGCAATTTCTATATCATCTGTATTTTGCAATGAATTATGTTTATTATTAAAAGGTAAAACAAAATCCTGCCAATATTTATTGTTGATGAGTTCATAAGAACTCCTCTTCAATTTCACAGCTTTTCATACTGTGTGAGACCTGTAATTGTGAGCCATTAAAGTCCGAACTCATTTTTTGGCAATCCTTCTGGTTTAGAAATATAGACAAAATACCTTATGATCACTCTCTTTCTTGAGTCTTCTGTTTTCATCACTCAGCATTTTTAAGTCCTTGTGTAGCTCAGCAGTAACTGATAATAAAAAATTATTATGTTTATCAGATACTGTGTCAAGTTTTACAATGTTACCTATCACATCAGGAGATCATAGACAAATTCACTTTTCACTTGCAGCAGGTAGGTCATTTTCAGTTACATTTGCACAAGCAAAGTGATTCCAGTGATTGCACAAATCACAGAAGTTACCATTTCTTATATTTCTGTTACATTTTACACAAATAATATTACAGATAAGCCTATTTATTATGGGGGTTGAATCACTACCTACTACTTTGACTGGTGCCATCTGAATATGTGCAATAACACACTGCCAGTGTTTTGGTCAGAGTGACAGGGTGGCCCCCTTGGTTTCAAAGCATAGTACAGCTGGGATCTTAATGATTTCCCTGACCTAAAATACACATGCCTTATTTCATCATAATACGTTCGATTCCAAATATAAGCCTGAGCAATTTGATGCTCTTTTCCTAACATTCCAAAGTTGATAATAAAAACAAATTCACTCGGATGCCTAATAGGTCACCGCTATTTCATGACTGTAGCACCCTCACTTAACATTTTTGATCTCCAGGTCCTACGGGGATTACTGATCCTTGTTGTATGGCCAGTGTCCCATGTCAGTTCATAATTTTTTTTTTTATCACCCTGTACTTCTCAAGCAGTTATTGGCTTCTGCCTGCTCCTGCTCTCAAGTCTCTCTTCAGGGAAGTGTTCCACATCCATGGTTATGTGCTGCATACAGTATGGTTCCTCATGGTGCTACTATGTCTGATATACTAAAATTGTCTAGACATGGTTTTTGCATTATGTAAACTTCTGTAGACACATACATTCGTTTTATTAAGAATGTCATTTTCAGTAAGTGAGTCAACCAAATAGATGGTTCCTTTGGGCTCTTCAGTTTTGACAGTCAACCAGAAAACTCATACAATGCCACCTTTTAGGGTTGCAGGGATTTTTGCCCTTAACACTGAGATTTGTGGTGTATCAATATTTTGACAAACGGTGCCCTTCCCCAGATTTCCTTATGTCTGGGAGGTGCTGTCACCACCAAAATGGTGGATTGCTCAACAGAATGCGACATTAAGCTACCAGTAGTAATCAATCACGTCATGGAACCAGTACAGGAAATCAGGATAGTATGAAGACAAAATCAGGCCTTTTTTTCTTATAACCTCCAACTGGAATTGTATTATTTATGTGCAAACTGCTACTGTGGGTTTTGCTATTTTGACACCCAGGACACAAATATGTAAATGGGGTAGTTTCAGTGGCTGCTTGTTGCCAGAGGGAAGAAAACTTAAACTTATATACACTCCTGGAAATGGAAAAAAGAACACATTGACTCCGGTGTGTCAGACCCACCATACTTGCTCCGGACACTGCGAGAGGGCTGTAGAAGCAATGATCACACGCACGGCACAGCGGACACACCAGGAACCGCGGTGTTGGCCGTCGAATGGCGCTAGCTGTGCAGCATTTGTGCACCGCCGCCGTCAGTGTCAGCCAGTTTGCCGTGGCATACGGAGCTCCATCGCAGTCTTTAACACTGGTAGCATGCCGCGACAGCGTGGACGTGAACCATATGTGCAGTTGACGGACTTTGAGCGAGGGCGTATAGTGGGCATGCGGGAGGCCGGGTGGATGTACCGCTGAATTGCTCAACACGTGGGGCGTGAGGTCTCCACAATACATCGATGTTGTCGCCAGTGGTCGGCGGAAGGTGCACGTGCCAGTCAACCTGGGACTGGACTGCAGCGATGCACGGATGCACGCCAAGACCGTAGGATCCTACGCAGTGCCGTAGGGGACCGCACCGCCACTTCCCAGCAAATTAGGGACACTGTTGCTCCTGGGGTATCGGCGAGGACCATTCGCAACCATCTCCATGAAGCTGGGCTACGGTCCCGCACACCGTTAGGCCATCTTCCGCTCACGCCCCAACATCATGCAGCCCGCCTCCAGTGGTGTTGCGACAGGCGTGAATGGAGGGACGAATGGAGACGATGAGAGTCGCTTCTGCCTTGGTGCCAATGATGGTCGTATGCATGTTTGGCGCCGTGCAGGTGAGCGCCACAATCAGGACTGCATACGACCGAGGCACACAGGGCCAACACCCGGCATCATGGTGTGGGGAGCGATCTCCTACACTGGCCGTACACCACTGGTGATCGTCGAGGGGACACTGAATAGTGCACGGTACATCCAAACCGTCATCGAACCCATCGTTCTACCATTCCTAGACCGGCAAGGGAACTTGCTGTTCCAACAGGACAATGCACGTCCGCATGTATCCCGTGCCACCCAACGTGCTCTAGAAGGTGTAAGTCAACTACCCTGGCCAGCAAGATCTCCGGATCTGTCCCCCATTGAGCATGTTTGGGACTGGATGAAGCGTCGTCTCACGCGGTCTGCACGTCCAGCACGAATGCTGGTCCAACTGAGGCGTTAGGTGGAAATGGCATGGCAAGCCGTTCCACAGGACTACATCCAGCATCTCTACGATCATCTCCATGGGAGAATAGCAGCCTGCATTGCTGCGAAAGGTGGATATACACTGTACTAGTGCCGACATTGTGCATGCTCTGTTGCCTGTATCTATGTGCCTGTGGTTCTGTCAGTGTGATCATGTGATGTATCTGACCCCAGGAATGTGTCAATAAAGTTTCCCCTTCCTGGGACAATGAATTCACGGTGTTCTTATTTCAATTTCCAGGAGTGTATATGCCCATATCCACCAAAATCCAGCCCAGTTTCCCTTACATCTCTCTCTTCACAATCACAATTGTCAGCTCCTCTAAACCTCGGTAAGTGAAGGGCATTTACTGTTTTTACTGGGGCAAGGTCGAGTGGCTATACCTTCTTTTGCCATTTCTGTGATGGAAGTGACCATTCCCTCTGTAATTGGGAGAACCATGGTTGCCATGAGTTTGTTTATTTTGGGATCATGAGTGAAGCTTTTGTAGATGCCAAAACTCTGGCAATTATGACAGTAAGATAACAAGTGCTTATTGGCTTATGAGTGGCTCACTTACATCCTTTGTAAACTGAGTCACTGGTAAACTTTGGGGGGGGGGGGGGGGGGGGGGGGGATACCTCATTCTACAGCACAGAGGAGGCAACAAATTGCCCTGCTACTTCACACGACATGCCAAGTGGGTTTGCTCATGGAGCAACATTGGGAAGCCTCTTTCACCTGACAACTTTGTTGTGTATTTATACCATCAATAAAAATATCAATTGAATGTTCTTCTGCTTCCTCTAGGAGCACTTGATTTTGGGTCGGAATCCTCCGCAACGTGAAGGTTTCACAGGAGACAGCCCTGATTCAATTGGCAAACTGTTCAGTATCTTCCCCTGACCTTTGCCTGAAGGTAGAAAGTTGCTTATGGAAACAACTGATGCCATTATTATTTAATACTACTCTGATAGGTCCTGTGCTTGGATCTCAAATTTGTCATCTTTATTTAATATCTTAACTGGCTAAACATAGGTGTGCACATTTTTGGACAATTTTTGCTTTCCACAAAAAGCAGAAAACTCTCTGGCCATGAGCAAATGCAATCTACATCACACATTTGTGCAAAAATGTATCAACACTCTCTGTGGATTTTCCTGAGAATGAAGAAACAAAATTAACGACTTGGAAACTGTTTGCAGTAACTGACTAGCTTTGCTTCTTGATGCTGTACTACGAGATCTGAAATTCATTCCTGCAGGAAGCTCAGCTAATCATAGCCACTCATCTCATTGCCGTGTGTCTTGCTCCCTCTGCTTTTGGCCAGAAACTCTACTTACATCTATCTCAGTTATACTAAAATTACAGAAGAGATAACCCACCTGCATCTCATGGCTTGGGTCTAATATTGGGATTTTTAAGGCCTATTCAGTCATCAAGAGCAGTTTGAACACTAACATTAACCCTTGGCATAGCTGCCCATCATCACACTGGCTAATGTGCTCCTCTAACTCCATATTTTTAGTTATTAATCTGTAAACTTTGGAAACTGAGCCTTCTTTTATTTAAGCTAAATTCCATATTTTGACTGTTTGAAATTTAAGAGGTAATTGGATGGTCATGACAGCATGGTGGGCAAACTTACTCAAAAGGTACACATGCCAGTTTGAGAAAGTTGTCAACCATATGTTTGCTGAAACATGCACTATTTATTATTCCCATAATCTTAATCAGAACTCTCATCAAAATAGTGTCATTAATATGAAGAGATTAAATGAAGTTCACATTGATTTGATAGAAGGCAACTATTTCCTCTTTAATCACAAGCAGTGAGTCTAATCACATTCGCCTTGCATCCTCATTCATGCACTTAACTCTTTTGATTCAAATTCTCCATTGTTGGTAAATTCCTTACAGTCATCCATAGCTTAAAAACACCACGTGCCTGTCTGAAAAATATAAGTTCCACACCTTAATGCCTTTTATCCCTGAACATGTACCATGCACACACTCACAATCGTCTCATTAAGAACTGTCAGGTCGGGCTGACTCACATATGCATCAATGCAAATGACGGTCACCATGCAGCACCCTTATAATACAAAGAGATTTCCCATCAGAAACACTAACTCACTACATGAAAGATGTATAAGAGTAGGTTTGACCTGTTTGGATGGGACTGATATTAGTAACCTTAAATCCATCATTAAATGTTTCCAAAATCCATAAGAAATAAAGATTTTTCTGAAATATAATAAAAGTTCCCCACATTTAACGATAAGAGTAAAAACAAAACAAAAAAAAGTGGCCAGAAATGTAATGAAAAGACCCCAGAAATATAAATCTAATCATAGGTTGCAATGGCTCCCTCATTTTTCACATTATTCATCTTGAATTTCAATATCTTAAAACAGTACACAAACTGAACCCATCCATACTTACCAATTTGTAATCCTTACAGAGTTTGTTTATAGAAGACACAGATTGCTTATGAAAAGGTATGATTTCTTACAGTCATATTTAGTTTCAGTCCATTTCCTAATCTCTTGGAATATTCATTTCAAAGCAGCAAGAAAATAGTACATTAAACACATATAGCAAAACTCAGAAACAGACAACAGTTGAATTAGCAAAGCTATCAAAAGGTTCACATTAATCTTGAAGTATTTTCAATCATTTACAAAGCACTTTAATCTGTTGCTTTCTAAGCAGCCTTCCTTGCTGTAACAGTTTTTCTGAGAACTCAGTACAGCTTGGAGGAACTACAAGAAAGAAAAACTAAGGACTTCATACATTCATTAGCACATCTTTTCACTGAAAACTTCATGCATGGGGAGACACTATCGATTGGCATGACGCTCTTCAACAAACAACCACTCCACTATTTGTGATTTGCCAGTTAGTCTCCCTCACCTGTGACTTGGTATGGCACCACACTGGGTAATTGCAGCAGTGAAGCAGCACACTGCTCCAATTTCCTGTTGAAGGTCATTGGCCATGCACCACTTTGAAGTGGCCACTCAGTGGCCTGAAGTCTCCCTCTTCCACTGTTATCCTCTGGGGATGCTCAAAGCTCTGAACACTGTCATAGACAATTAACCCACTCTCCTTGTCTGTTTCTGCTGCCACTGTTGTGTGCTTCACCATCTCCCCTTTGTCTCACACCATGTAACAAAAGCAATATGCTAGGCATCATCATCATTTTTGTCCAGCCTTACATGTTATACATTGCTGTTGTCAGTTTTACAACTTGGATGCTTACTAACACTGTCACAGACTAACCAGATTTTATTTGCAGATCATGATAATGTTGTACTAACTAAACAGATAGGCATAGTTTTGAAAACAGTCACTAATTATATGTTAATTAGTTTAATCACCAAAACATTACTAAACTATGAAAGGACTTACCACAGTCCAAAATCTGTGAGAGATAACCACTCAGAGAAAAGAAGTTGATGTGAGACTATTAAACTCTTTGGAATAAAACTTTGTAATGACATCATTTACACAGCACTGAGTGCTCAACTATTGAAATGTTAAAAATTCATAATCCTTTCCACTTCCATTCATCCGTGATACAGGCACGGGGTTTTATAAACTACACAAGCATGTATAATGGAGCCATTTTGTGCAGCTGCAAATATCACTGAAACTATTGATGAAGGGTAAATTTGTTATTCATTTTTGAAACTTACATCCTCTCGTAGTTAACACCTTACACCTAGCAGTGCCATCAATGAAATTTGTTTCATCAAAATGAGTATAGTACTCCAGCTAGTTCCTTTACATCTCAATATAATAAGTAATAATTATGCCAGGCAACATTGCTACTGTTTCTTGCTGTATCTTTTGCCATTATCTTGAGGCTACCTCATTCTTATGGCATTATAAAAACTGTTAACAAAATCTCATTTTGTGGGATTTATCTTTATATTTTGTATTGATTTTATTTGGGCAATCCTAAAATACCATTACTTAAAGTTGTAATTGAGTTTATAGGATTACCCCAATCACCAAGGTTTTGGGTTCAATTTACAAAAAATTTGCTGATAGAACGATTAGTCCACATTTGATTTGATACAAACAGTGTTCTTCCTGAGTCTGTAGGGAACACTAGAATGCATTCCATGTTTTTAGCATTTTTTCTTACACTGACTGCATTCAAATTGATTACAGCTTCTTTACGCTTTTCTGAATCATAATTTGAGCGACCTCCGCTAACTGCCCTTTATTTCTTTTACGTGATAAAAGTAATGCCCATAACAAACACGATCTACTAATTTACTACATATAAAGACATGTAACAAATATTTGATAATTTATTATTCCTCTATGAACAAATACATAATTACTTGCAAATTGTGTAGTGCCTACAAAATCTGACAATCACTGCCTCTTCATCCCACGAATTTGAGGTACATATCCCAATATTTTCAGCTGGCCAAACTACAAGTTAGGTTATAGTATACTTGAACCTGAGCTTTAGGTTAGTGAAATGGAATTGCAAATGTGTTACCCGTCTGCTTATGGATAGAGTCCAGTGTAAGCAAATTCAGCACTGGTTGTTTGCCACAGGATAAACAAAACATAAACTGAAACTGTATTGGAAATTTTTCCTGCTAGATTAGTTTACTACTAACATAGAGAAATTAATTTTTGAATAATATTCTCATATGGCTTCTTAAATGGGAGCATAGAACGTTGACCCCATTGTTTCTGTTTACAAAATTTCACAGTACTTCCCTGATATGATAGCACATTGTAAGAAACATGATAACAGCTTCTTCACAGAAGTCGCATTCCACTGCTGTAACAAATTCATTTACTTCATTTCTTTTGCTAGTTTTTATATTTATTTCAAATGACCATGATTAATGATTGCCTAATGTAGGCCAGATACAATTAAGACTCACATTACTTTTACATATAAACTGCAAAGTTATTTCACTTCTTGATTATATAGACCTTTGAACCATACAGCCCCCTTTGTTGTTGTTAAGTATGTTACTTCTTATCCTCCCCCACATATTCATTGCACAAAACATTTGGTAACAGTAACAGATCAGTAAAGTTATACACTTAGTATGCCCTCAGATATATACATTAAAATTTACTGATCATTTTGTACATCTAGCCTTCTTGCTTGTTTGGTTATGAGAGCATTTTTAAGACTGTGAAGCGTTTCTCATCTCAACAACTCTCTCATTTTTGTAAGTACAGCATGTCACATGAATGTTGTGATGCAGTGATAAACATTGGGTTTAGGTCTGTCACAGTTCTAGAAATGTGCTTGATACAGATACACATGGAAGATGCGCCACTTAGTGTAGAGATATTATGGAACGTTAACTTACCATTATTTTGCAGGAAGAATGATATATGATTTCCTTTCAAATCAAACAGAAAGAGTATTAGTCCATACTGAGATGACTCAAAGCTGGTTTGAACACCGATAGGTTTGCTACAACATATTAGACATGTTAACGTGTTGTGTTTTTGGTATTTCCATGCTTTTGTCCAGCTTTATATGTTGTAGATTTCTGTTGTCAGTTGTAAGACTTGGATGCTTAGTAATATTGTCAGAGACTAACCTCATTATATTTGCAGAACATGATAATGTTGTGCTAACTAAAGAGATGCGTATAGTTTTGAAAACAATCACTAATTATATGTTAATTATTTTAGTCACTAAAAAATTACTAAACTATGAACGGACTTAACCACAGTTCAAAATCTGTGAGACATAACCATCCAGAGAATAGAATTTGATGTGAAAATATTAAACTCTTTGCAATACAACTTTGTAATAATGTCATTTACACAGCACTGAGTGCAGCAGTACTGAAATGTTAAAAATTCACAATAATTTCCACTTCCATCCATCCGTGACACAGGCATTTGGTTTTATAAATTACACAGGCGTGTATAATGGAGCCATTTTGTGCAACTGCAAATATCACTGAAACTGATGATGAAGGGTAAATTCATTATTCTTTCTTGAAACTTACTTCCTCTCATAGTTAACACCTTTCACCTACCAGTGTCATCAATAAAATTTGTTTCATCAAAATGAGTGTAGTACTCCAGCTAGTTCCTTTACATCTCAATATAATAAGTAATAATTATGTCAGGTGACATAGCTACCGTTGCTTGCTGTATCTTTTGCCATTATCTTGAGGCTACCTCATACTTATAGCATTATAAAAACTGTTAACAAAATCTCATTTTGTGGGATTTATCTTTATATTTTGTATTGGTTTTATTTGGGCAATCCTAAAATACCATTACTTAAAGTTGTTATACACTTAGTATGCCATCAGATATATACATTAAAATTTACTGATCATTTTGTACATCTAACCTTCTTGCTTGTTTGGTTATGAGAGCATTTTTAAGACTGTGAAGCGTTTCTCATCTCAACAACGTCACATGAATATTGTCATGCAGCAATAAACATTAGGTTTAGGTCTGTCACAGTTCTAGAAATATTCTTGATACAAACACACGCGGGAGATGCGCCACTTAGTGTAGAGGTATTATGGAATGTGAAATTGCCACTATTTTGGAGGATCAATGATATATGATTTCCTTTTAAATCAAACGGAACCATTATTAGTCCATTGTGACATGACTGGAAGCTGGTTTAAATGCCTATAGGCTTGCTACAACATATTAGACATACTAATATGTTGTGCTTTTGGTACTTCCGTGTTTTTGTCCAGCCTTATATGTTGTAGATTGCTGTTAACACTTTTAAGACTTATATGCTGGGTAACATTGTCAGAGACTAACCTCATTTTATTTGCAGATCATGAGAATGTTGTGCTAACTAAAGAGATGCGTATAGTTTTGAAAACGGTTGCTAATTATATGGCAATTATTTAAGTCACTGAAACATTACTAAACTATGAAAGGATTTACCACAGTTCAAAATCTGTGAGAGATAATTACCCAGAGAACAGAAGTTGATGTTACACAATTAAACTCTTTGGAGTAAAACTATGTAATGATGTCATTTAGACAGCACTTAGTGCACTACTATTGAAATGTTAAAAATTCATAATCCATTCCACTTCCATCCATCCATGATACAGGGACTGAGCTTTAAAAATTACAGAAAGATGTATTATGGTGCTATTTCTTGCAGCTGCAAATATGACTGACACTGATGATGATGGAAAATTCGTTATTCTTTACATAGATTCCAAGTACATATCCCTACATTTTCAGCCGGCCAAACTACAAGTTAAGTTAAAGTATAATTGAAAACTTGGCTTTAGGTTAGTGACAAGGAATTGCGAATGTGTTATAAGTCTCCTTAAATTAAAGCAATGTGATCTAGATCAATACTTACAGATAAAAGTTCAGTATAAGCAAATTCAGCATTGGTTATTTGCCACAGGATAAACATAAACTATGTTCATAATTACCTTTCTAGATTAGTTTACTACTAACCTAGAGAAACTAATTTTGATTAATGTTCTCATATGCCTTCTTACATGGTAGCATAGAACTGTTGACCCCATTGTTTCAGTTCACCCAGTTTCACAATACTTCTGTCATGGTAGCACCTTGTAAGAAACATGACAACAGCTTCTACACAGAAGTCGTGTTCCACTGCTGTAACACATTCATGTACTCCATTTATTTTGCTGATTTTTACCTCTATTTCAAATTCGCGTGATGAATGAGTGCCTAAAGTAGGCCAGATACAATTAAGATTCACATTCCTTTTACATACAAACTGCAAAGTTACTCACTTCTTCACTATATAGACTTTTCAACCATACTGCCCCTTTGTTGTGCCAGAGTATCTAGTGATGTTCAGTATGTTATTTCTTATTCTTCACTACATATTACATTCCACAAAACATTTGGTAACATTAACAGAGCAGTAAAGTTATACATTTAGTGTGCTGTCAGACCTATATGTTAATATTTCTTGATCATGTTGTCCATCTCCCCTTCTTACTTGTTTGGTTATGAGAGCTGTTCTAAGATATTGAAGTGTTTCTCATATTAACAACTCTCTCATTTTTGCGAGTACATCATGTTTCATGAATGTTGTCATTCAGTGCTATACGTTGGGTTTAGGCCTGTCACAGTTCTAGAAATGTGCTTGATACAGACACACACATGGGAGATTCGCCACTTAGTGCAGAGATATTATGGAATGTGAACTTGCCACTATTTTGCGGGAAGGATGATGTATTATTTCCTTTGAAACCAAACAGAACCAGTATTAGTCCATTATGATATGACTGGAAGCTGGTTTGAATGCCAATAGTTTTGCTACAACATATTAGACATGCTAATGTGTTGTGTTCTTGGTATTTCCATGTTTTTTCGAGCCTTATATGTTGTAGATTGCTGCTGTCAGTTTTACTACTTGGATGCTTAGTAACATTGTCAAAGACTAACCTCATTTTATTTATGGACCATGAGAATGTTGTGCTAATTAAAGAAATGAGTATAGTTTTGAAAAAGTCACTAATTATATGTTAATTATTTTAGTCCCTAAAACATTACTAAACTATGAAAGGATTTACAACAGTTCAAAATCTGTGAGAGATAATTACTCAGAGAAAAGAAGTTGGTGTGACACTGTTAAACTCTTTGGAATACATCTTTGTAATGAAGTCATTTAGACAGCACTTAGTGCACAACTATTGAAATGTTAAAAATTCATAACCCTTTCCACTTCCATCCATCTGTGATAAAGGCACTGTAGTTAGTTCCTTTTCCAGCTCAATACAATAAGCAATAATTATGCCAGGTGACATTGCTAGTGTTGCTTGCTGTACGTTTTGCCGTATTATTGAGGCTACCTCATTCTTATGACATTATGAAAACTGTAAACTGAATTTATAAATGTGTAGAGTGCAGCAAACAGTCATCCTTTTTGGATTTTATTATGCAAATCCAGATTTCAGTTAGGAGCTAGCCATTCTCAATGCACTATTTTTTTTATGTCAATGCATGTAAGGTACTTTTTTTTTCTTCTTTTTTTTGTGGGGGGCCGTCAGTAACAGTTCTTTCAATATTTAAAGAACAGTGACTGATGCCCAAACAACAGGGAGTTACATGTATTGAGAATAAAATATAGAGAATTGAGAATGGCTAGCTACTAAGCAAAATCTGGATTGGCATAATAAAATCTAAAAAGGATGACTAATTGCTGCACTCTATAATTTATAAGCCACATACAGTCGCTGAGTGCAACCACTTTCCAAATGGAAGGTAACTTGATGTTCACAGTACCTCATTTTGCAGGGCTTTACTTTATATTTTGAAGTGATTTTATCTTGGCAATCCAAAAATTCACTTACTATAGTTGTAATTGAGTTTATAGGATAACCCCAATCAGCAGAGTTTTGGATTCAGTTTAAAAAATGTTTTCTTATAGAGCCCTTTGTCCACTTTTGATTTCATGCAAGCAATATTCTTCCAGAGCCTGTAGTGAATACTAGAATGCAGTCCAATTTTTTTAACAGTTTTCTTACACTAATGGCATTTATATTGATCACAGCTTCTTTGCGCTTTTCAGTCATGATTTTAGTGACCTGCCCTTTCCTTCGTTGACAAGATAGAAGGAATGCCCATAACAAACACTACCTACTAATCTACTGCATATAAATACATATAATAAATACACGATTATTTATTATTCCTCTAAGGACAAAGTCACAACTATTTCCAAATAGTGTGGTTCCTAGAGAAACTGACAATCACTGTTTCTATTTGCCCCACAAATTCCAAGAACATATTCCTACGTTTTCAGTTGCCCATACCACAAGTTAGAGTAAACTGTACTTCAAAACTGAGCTTCTGGTTAGGGAAATGGAATTGCAACTTTCTTTAAAAAAATTGTTCAGATGTCTGTGAGCACTATGGGACTTAACTTCTGAGGTCATCCGACCCCTAGAACTTAATACTACTTAAACCTAACTAACCTAAGGACATCACACACATCCATGCCTGAGGCAGGATTCGAACCGTCGACCATAGAGGTCGCACGGTTCCGAACTGTAGTGTCTAGAACCGCTCAACCACCCTGCCGGCGTTCAAATGTGTTTTACTCCTGCTTCAATTACAACAACATGATCAAGATTGATACTTGCAGATAGAGTTCAGCGTAAGCAAATTCAGTGTTGGTTGTTTACCACACAATACACAAAACATAAACTGAAACTGTATTCATAATTTCTCTGCTGAAATGTTAAAAAATTCTTTACCTTCAATGTATGTTTTAATAAACATTTGGGGCATAATGGAAACAATGTGATACTTTCCTCATTTTTATTCCATGATGCTGTACTGTATTGTGTCTTGGGATGACATCCAGTTCAACTTAAATGTGTCCAAGCCCAGAAGCATGTAATACAGTTTATGGATTGTTTAGACTGAATAGTGTGCAACATAAGCCTGCTCAAAAGATTGGGTGTATTGATTACTACTTTCAGTGCTTTTTTTCATAAAAGTAAATATCAGAAATAATTTATTCCAGTTTCCAACCAACAGCTCAGTTCATAGAATAAGTACTACAAAATAACAGAAATCTACTAGAAGTTGATTACCGGAAATAATAAAAAGTTTGGTGGATAATCACGACCAGTGTAAGAGATCCTTACGTTTTTTAGTTTTGGCCAACTCTTTCTAATCCACAGGGGCATTTATCATCATTAATAAGTATCATATATATACATAGTGATAATAACAACATGTAATGAAGTTATATGTATCATTTCACCTCTGAAGGCCTTATGTGGACCAATCCAATTACTGTAAGTAAATATTGTAAGTAACTGTCATTGGAAGGGAAATAGCTGTAACAACCAAGGAATAATTTACACTTCATTTACATATTCATGACAGCCATTGTATTAATTTGTAAATGAAAATGTGTTGAACTTTTTGAAGTGTCCATGTCTCTTCCATTCACTTCTCTGTGACTGCAACAAATTTACAGAAAATCTAAGCATATAACTACCTCTGTGATATACACATGTACTACCATACTACACTCTGCTGAAATATTCTCCAGACAGCACACCCGATGTTGGATCTAGAAAATATATAGAAAGGCATAGCTAAAATGAGAGAGCATTTGGAGGGTATTTTTGATATTGAATGAATAAAAGTGCATATATCTTTATTTAAATGAAATACTTGGACTAACTGGATTGAAAATATATGAAATTTGTAGCTGATTCATGTCTTGATAGAATGTACCAGTATTTTGGTATAGGTAATTAGTGAGATCACAATATGAACCTTATTTAGTTACCTGTCTCTTTTTGGAAATATTTACTACCAGATATAGCATAAATGAAACCTTAGTACATCCCTGAAAACATATATGAGTAATGCCATCGGTGAATGCTGTATAATAACTGGCTTTCTCCAACAACCAATATATTTTGCATATCTAAAATTAATCAATGGAAAAAAAACTGTAAGAAAATCCATGTGATATATTGTTTAATAGTATATTTATCAATTTTTGTTTTTAAGTATTGCATTATATTTTATTTAATTGTCAATGAAAGTCAACAGATGTGAGAGAGATGTGGCATCAGAACTAAATGGCTGTGATTGTCATATCGTGTGTCTATTTTTTTTTTTAAATGTATTTCCATCATGAAACAAATGAGCCATTTAACATTCTATGTATTCTATAGCTAAAAAGTTGATCATTATGAACATTTGTGGTTTGTTAAAATAAATTGTAATTACATCAGTTTAGAAGCAGCCTTTGGGGAAGGCAGTAGATAGTTAAAATCATAAACTTGAAGAACAGTGTTCTCTAAAAGTGAAAATAAATGTAGACTGTAGCATGCAGTGCAGTACATGTTTTATACTTTTTACGTCGACCACCTTTCTGAGTGCATAACCGTGCTAATTTCTTGTATTGCAATAATTACTTGAATAAAAGTAGTTAAACTACTGCCACTGTTTTGTTAAAACAACTTCCAAATTCTAACTTTATGTGTTTTCTTTATGTTTTTCTGGATGTTTAAGTACTGCATTAAAGTTCTTCAAGACTAGATTATAATATTCTAAGTTATTATTTTGTTGTTCTTTGTTAGTAATGTACAGTATTTAAGATTTAGGTGTGTCAATAACCATGAAATGTAATTTCTTGTATTAACATTTATTTATATCAGTTTACAAATAATGTATTGATTTTATCTATGTAATAAATAATATTTTAACTAAAATTAATTAAGTTGTTTCCTTCAGAATGTCTTGGAGAATACACTTAAAATGTAATAGAAACTTAAATTCCTCAATTAGCGTGCTGTTTGTGTTCTTTACATGTAGGAGGTGGCCTTAGTACATACCAAGTACTTGCTTATCGCCTTCAGTTCATGTAAATGTGCCTTTTGTTTTCCATAACAGTAACATCTAGGTGAAGGAATCATAACATGAGTGGCCAAGTTCTGCATATCTTGATGTGGTGGACTTTCTTTAGTCCCCTAGCTGTCAATATTATGTATGGCCCAGGGGTTTCAAAGTGTCATTGAGTCATGTTTGTTTACAGCTTACAACAGCAATGTGGCATCTGTGATGAAAAATATATGATTTCCAACAATATTTAACTGCTGAATAATATATTTATTGATTTACAACAGACATTTTATGCTATGGTGAAATATCTTAAACCACAAGCTTAATGTAGATAAGTATATGTAACTTAAAATGCTAGTTTAACGACAGCTGTGAAATTATAAAGACAATCTCACCACACAAGAGCAGTCAAAAATGTAACACTAATTTTAGATACAGTAGGTAGACACTAGAATAATCAGTTCATAGATATAATTCTGGGTATAAAATCACGTTATTAATCACCAAAGAGAAGTGTAAAGCTCTTCAAATACACTGCACAATATGGCAGACAAACATAATCACATAATATTCTGTGGACTAGTCATATACCATTTTTACATGAAGCTAATCCACCATTAAATGTAATGTATATTCCAATTTTAAAAATTAAAATCATAAAAAAGAGTCTGTTTACACTTCACTGGCAGACTAAATTTAAATTTATTTTACACAATGGTGGATGAATACTTGAACGACCAAAATAGGAAGAATTGTTAAGTGACACATTCCCTATTAAAAAAGAACACCTAACTCAATTACCTACAAGACATGCCAGCAAACATACTAAAAATTCCAGATGTTACTCATCGTTATTCATTAATGTCTTCATTTCTGGTAGCCTCAGAAGAGTCTACATCAGAAACAGATTCATTTCCTCTTACTGCATCATTGTCGGTCTCATTCTGGAGCACATCATATTCACTGCCATCCAGTTTGTTCAAAATACAGCATTTCGTGAATGTTTTTATCGTCACTGGAACTTTCATGCTTTTCTGGAAGCAGCCAAAACCCAATGAGCAATAATATGGGATGCAGAAAGCTTAATTTTTTCTGTCATAGTCAGTTCACTATTTGCTTCACAAAGCCATTTGTCATAGTGTTCTTGAATATAGCCTTCAAATGGTTTATTTATACTAATGTCCTGGGGTTGTAACACAGCAGTCATTTGTCTAGGAAGGTTACTGGCTAGCTGTGGATCTTCATTTTTACATTGACAGTGAGATGACTGTGAAATGCAGCAAAACAAAACATTGATGGTAGTCTGGAAAGCCCAACAGGAGAAAGTTCTCATACTTTTGGGACCCAGTCGAGCATTGAAGGTTCAGTCACCTATACCTTTTCTTGATTTTGAACAATGACATCATCATGGTACAGCTTTTCATTTTTAGAGGTCTTGGAGCTTGTGTTCCACTTGCAGATTAAGAGTGTGAGAAGTTTGCGCCCAGTTGCTGTGTTTGTCAGCATTACTGATGTGCACTGTTTTTCAGATCCTAATGTTTTGGTAGTAACTTTTTTGTCCCTTTCTCATCAATCACATAGTTAGGTGCCATATCAAACCAAATTGCTACCTCATCAGTGTTGCCTATTCGGCTCATCGAAAACTTATTCTCTTTCCAAAGTGTGATGATATAGTGCTGAAATTCTTGAATTTTTTTCTCAAAATCCTGTGGAAGCTTATGCCATACTGTTGTATAGCACTCTACAGTTAAGCCTGCCCATTCCATAATGCTATCAACCCATCTATAGCTGTTCTTAAAATCTTGCCTTGGTATATTCAGAACTGCAGAGACCTCTTTTGCTTTGTGCCTTATGGTCTCACTAATCACAGTTTGCACCTCTTTTGATTTATATCTTGTGGTGTCACTAATCACAGGTTGCTCATTTTTCATCCTTTCATTGACAAATTCCAAGCTTTTGCTTCAGTGTCAGGATGTCTTCCTTTGTGAGGGCCAGTGAATTTCTTTGTAGTAATGGTAGTTGCAAATAAGTAAACAGTACTCTCAGCTACACTGAAATCCCATCATGCCTTCCTGTTACAATATATTTCAGCATGAAGAATTACTTTACTCTTGAAAGCAGCATTATATGGTGTTCTGCTCTGACTGCCACCCATTTTGTGATAACCTAATGCAGACACACTACACAGTAATAGGTTAATGATAATGTAACAAAGTTGAGAATTACAACAATGCATTGTGATATAAGAAACAATACGTAAATTTCAACGATGTTGCTGCTGAATGATGGATTGAGGTTTTCACTCAATTGTAATGTGCCATTAAATCTTATGCACATTCCAATTTTGAATACTGCATATGGTTAGAAAGTGTATATTAGATTTGTGTAAATTCTGTGCTTATGATAATTTACTGAAGTTATTATAGCATTGGCGGTAAGCACAGTGACCTGGATACCATTGCATACATCTCCAAACATGAAATGCTAGTTCTAAGTGAACACTGGTCTACAATGATTCTCATTAATTTGCCTAGTACATAAATAGTTCTGTGTGAAATAAGTGTGATATTTGAGCCATATATGTCTCATTTCTTCACATATCATTTAGTCTTCATAGTGCAGTTCATGACTGTTTTGAATTATGTGTTCAAAGAAAAGTCACAATCCATAAAATATATGTATAGTGAAGTATACACTCACTCATCGGCATGTCTTAGGCTCTTCTCAAATACTGGAATGAATATATTGTTTCATCGTATTTAAGATTCTAATTATCTCCATATTATTATTTTTGCTCTCTTGCTTCACATTTCTTCGAAATATTTGAATTCAGAGGTCCCCATCCGTCTTGAAAACTGTCAGAACGTCACTTCTACCACTTTGACACGAGCTATTTACTGATTATAGTATATCAACTTTCAATTTCCTTGCTTGGTGCCACAATTCCTGTAACTTATAATTAAATGACATTAGTTCCAACCATTTTCTTTGACTAATTATTTTCATGTTGGACTCTGTTAACTTCTTCTTAAAATTTTAGTGTATTATTATCGGAAGCACATTTACTTATTATGTGATGAGTGTATGACTCTTGATCAGGGCAAGCCTTTTGGTGTGACTGAACTCGGCAGACTGTGTATCAAAGTTCTCTGTAGATGGCAATGATCAGAGTATATTGCCTATAGTGTCACATAATTTCTATTGTAGAATATGACATGAGAGGTAGGTAGAGAATGAAATCCAGTGCTAGCACAAAACCTACTCCTTTTGAACAGTGCCACTAAAGATAATGCGTCCACAAAGCTAATTTATCACTAACAGTGTCTGATGTTTTCTGTCTAAGAAATTATAATGGGAGATTGTAAATCTCATGCATGGCATTGTCCAACAATCTTGTGATTAGGAGCTATTTGTCATAACCATCACTCATCATAATACATAAACACTGATGAGAATTTCTTCAGCAACCAATATTCAAACCAGATACTGCTGAATGGAGTGCCACTACACTAATTTGTGTCAGTAACCACATCCAGATAGGTATGAATGTAAGGAGTGAACTGCAGAATAATTTAGTTTTGCTTTACAAAATCATGACAATATATTGTAATAATATTATTCATCTGATTTGTACTATGTTTGTGCACCATAGTACTGGCCGTAATAACGTGTTAACTACAAACAGTAAAATGAAATGTGAGTAAGTAGGAGCAGCTGTATTGGATTCAATACAGTACTGAGTTCTCTAAATGAGCTTTTTGGTCAGTGTAAAACGCTTATTGTTTCTCATGTTCATGGTTTCTCAGTAACAGTCCTCACACAATACTTATTGTGTGTTTATAAATGGACAAATAAATCATAAACACTTTCCCAAATTATTTTAATATTGTATCACAGTCCCGTTATTAAATTCGTTTCATAAGGTTTAGTCCACTGCTGGCCTTGCCCAAGCGATTTTCTACATCTGCAAAAAGATTTTGAGTAGTTGTCAGGTATTAATCTTGCTGACATTGTCTAAGACGCGCAATATTTTGGCAAGCCATCTTCTTCCCATCTTCAGGCGTTCCTGATAGATGGGTGATATCTGCTTGGTGTCACCTCTATAAGCCCTCTCCCCAACCTCCTGCTGGCACCTCCTGGTGTGGAAGTGGAGGAAGCAGGGCCTTCATTAGCGCCATGGGTGGGGCTAGATTTGGATCTCTGCTGGCATGCTGTCAAAACTTTTTTGTCCTCTTCAGTTATCATGATGGGAGTGGGCATCAACGTAGACTGCCACTGTGCCCTGGTCATGCTCAAGGCTGGGTCCCAGACCTTTGCTTAATTGAAATCTGCTGTACTAATTTATTAGTCGGTTAATCGGTCATTTAGTTGTATCTCTACAGTATGTTTGGGAATACAATTCCAAAAGATTGCAACAACTTGGTGTCGTCACAATTAACGGTACATTCATGGGAGATACAGTACTCTCCCATAGCAAATTTTGTCAGCTGAATGCTGTCTTTGAGGAATTTGTGCTCAGTGCATCTCTCCTGTACTGTCTGGATAGTCTGGCCTACATACAGTTTCCCATACTGGCAAGGTATGTGGTAGGACCCCCCCCCCCCAGTTTCTGGAGTTGTGGGTCATCTTTGACTGATCCTAATAAAGTTTTCGTCTTGGTTGGTGGACAGAACAACAGGCATTTGCTGTTGTGTTTCTGGAGTATTCTTCCAATTTTTGCTGATGTGTTCCCGACATATGTGATAACGGCCATCACAATCACTTTATCTTTGACTTTGACAGGCTGGGGTCTTCGCTCCTTTGATGTTAAGGCACATTGTATCTTATGTCGACGCCAACTGTGGGTGGAGCGAGAGGAATTCTTGTGTTGTATATCATGTCACATTTACAAACAGAAGTCGTACACCCTATTAGAGGATGATGCATACAGGAGAACTGAAGACTTTGCTAGTAACTGGGTGAAGAGGAAGACCCTTGAGCTTCTCCAACACATATTCCCAGACAATTATACAGTGAAGAAACTTCATCCATGACCAGCTGTGCCAAACAGACTTATGCACTACCTAAAGTCGACAAATAACAAATATTTCTTCGTCCAGGTGTTAACAACATCGGCATACCTACATATGAATTAGCGAAATACCTGAGAACAATGCTCAACCCCTTTGTGGGAAAATGCCTACACCAACTACAAAATTTGGCATATTTCATTCAGCAGCTGTAGAACTTTCAACTAGACTAAGAAGACCTCAAGGTGAGCTTAGAGGGGATATCTCTCTTCACAAGGGTGCATCTAAGAGACTCCCTAAGTATTATAGAAGAAAAATTTGCGGCAAAGCTAACAAAGTTGTTTGAATTCACCCTTACAACAAATTACTTCCTGAATGAGATTTTCACTCTGCAGCAGAGTGTGGGCTGATATGAAACTTCGTAGCACATTTAAACCGTGTGCCACACCAAGACTCAAACTCGGTACCTTTGCCTTTCGCAGGCAAGTGCTCTACCATCTGAGCTACCCAGAAAAGCTTCTGCAGTTTCATGACGTGTGTGCTAATGTCCTCATTGGCGTCATCTTAACACGAAAAAATACTTCTATCAACATGTTTAGATGTTGTGTACTGCTTCATTCGAATCGTGCATGTAATTTAACCTCAATTTCACTTGCGTGGGTGCACATTTACATGAGCTCGGCAACGGATCTTCCTAACGCACTTGCTAGTAAACTTACTGCTTTCGCATTGTCTTCCAACCACTGCTGATATGCCGCCTTTTGCTCCGTGGTTTCATTGTGTGGCAATTCAGGGCATTTGTACGTACCGTTTACCACGTCTTCAAGTGCAGATGCTCGCAACAGCATCGACACGTGCCGCTTCCTTTCTGCCCAGTCTTCAGGTGCTTCGAGTTTTTCCACTTGTATTTTTTGCCATTTTCGTCGAACACACAAATAACTGACATATTCACTTTATTTTAGTCATGAGCGAAAGCAGTTATTTCGTGGTTGTAGGCATGTGGTCTGGGCCCAAAACCTGCCAAGATTATTTGTTGAAAACAGACTGCGAATAGCATAAGCCCTGTTTCACACTGGGACACTGGCGATGGTCACCAGTGATGGTCACTGGTGACTGTGGTGAACACTCTCGGATCACTGGTGTCTGACACCGCAGGTATTGCCAACTGATTAATTAGTGAAGTGGACTCATACAGGAGTAGCAACTAAATTTCGCTAGCCTTTTATGGACCAAAAGATAAGGTACTAAATTTGAAAAAAGAACATACAACTTACCAATGTTGTTTTTCTTATCCATGCTCTTCTCATTGAAATCAGGCTCAAACTTGGTTATAATATCTTGCCACACATTAGTTTTCATCATTTTATTGCTATAGTCAGCACTTTTCACATCCCAAATAGGACAGCTTTTCTGCTTCACTTACAAAATCTTCCGTGTTAATCAAACCTAAACTCATGGCTACAGTCTGTACAGTATAGGGTACAAGAATATTTTGCATCACTGTCTCAGAAATGACTTCCTGTCTGTTGGCAAATCTGCAGCACTGTGTCTGTGATCAGTGTTCCAGTGTGAAAACTCCAATTCAAATTAATGTGTGTCTGGTGGTGACTGCTGTACAGTGATGTTGTCTGTCACATGTGGCGAGGGTGAGTCACTGCTGGGTCACAGTGGCTCCGTGAGGCAGCATAGTGTCCTGGTGTGAACGCTCCAGTTCAAAAGAAGGTACCTCTGTCGGTGACCGGCGCTGGTGACTGTTACCAGTGTCCCAGTGTGAAACGGGCCTAAGATTTACAAAACCATGGTTCCTCACAGATAACCGTTACACACAAAAACACACACACAGACGTTCAGTTTTGTGACAAAGACGAACACCCACCGTTGTACTGTCCAAAGATTCGATAGTACGAACATAACAAAGACATGAAAAATTCGCATCACAGATATTACACTACATTTTATTGACAGTTTCCACTCTGATGGTCTGAATCTATGGATTTCCCTAATAATTACCACAACATTTACCATTCGTACATCCAGTCAATCAGATAAACAAACAGCAACTGGCATTCACACATTCAGGTTTATTCGGTACAGCTCGTGTTACGCTGTCCTCTTTTGTCTGTGGGAAAGCTATGTCTTTCTAAATACGACAGGGATGCCCCAGGCAGAAGCATCGTGTACACTATGCACATATTTAAAAATTACTTATGATTCATTCAGATGTTAACTTCGAATGTGCTCAAATATGTTTAAAACCAATACAGATGCATTTTAAAATAATATGAATAATCGATAGATCACTGTGCTTTGGATGCTAGGCGCTTTACGAAACAAGGTTTTTTTTCTACTAGAATATGAGTTTGATGCCCTCTGAAATTGCAGCCCAGGGCAGACACTCCGGTTTGCCTGGCCCCCTCCTCCATGCCCTTAGACCCAGGCCTGCATAGCAGGACACCTCTGGTTTTCATTCGTGGTGCCCTTACAGAACACAGTGCTATGTCAACGACATTCTACAACACATTTTGATGCTATTCATGGCAAGCCATCCTAGGCTTATATTTTCAGAAGACAAAGATTACCTGCATATGTAAAGAGTTTCTACTGTCTGTCTTTGTGCTTGACAAATTCTACCTTGGCCACCAAGGTCACCAGATCTCTCCCCAACTGAGAATGGTTGTAGCATTATGGGCAGGGCCCTCCAACCACCTCAGGATTTTGAAGATCTAACACACCAAGTGATCAGAATTTGGCACAAAATTACACTTAAATCAATACAGTGACTTGAATACCCTTAGCTGCATACAGCTGTTGATATACATTAACTGGGACAGTTGAAAATGTGTGCCCCAATTGGGACTCGAACCCAGGATCTCCTGCTAACATGGCAGACACTCTATCCATCTGAGCCACTGAGGGCACAGAAGATAGTGCTACTGCAGGGATTTATCTCTGGCATGCATCCCGTGAGACCCACATTCCCAACTTATTGTCTCGCACTATATTCGTAGTGCCCCTGCCCATTACACTAATTACTTGTGGCTTTACTGATTCCTATAAAAGTTCTGGCAATGCTTGTGCATCCACACAGAAGATGGTCAAATGGCCAGTGAACCTTAACTATACATATGAAGATGGTATCTGTTCTTTCGGACATGTCCAAAAAAACAGATACCATCGGTGACTGTGCAGCTCATTAGAATGAAATTATAATTAAATCAATACAATGAAATGAATAATCTTATCTGCATACAGGCATTCATATACGTCAATGGGGGACAGTTGAAAATGTATGACACGACCGGGACTCGATCCTGGGACCACCTTCTTACATGGCAGACTCTCTATCCATCTGAGCCACCAAGGGCACAGAGGATAGTGCGACTGCAGGCACTTACCTCTGGCATGCCTCCTGCGAGACCCACATGTCTGAAAGAACAGATACCATCTTCATATACATGTAGTTAAGGCTCACTGTCCATTTGACCATCTTCTGTGCAGATGCACAAGCATTGCCCAAACTCTTACGGGAAGCGGTAAGGCTGCGAGTAATGAGTGTAATGGGCAGGGGCACTACGAATATAGTACGGGACAATAAGTTGGGAATGTGGGTCTCACAGGAGACATACCAGAGATAAGTCCCTGCAGTCGCATTATCCTCTATGTTCTCAGTGGCTCAGATGAATAATAATAATTAAAAAAGATGGATAGAGTGTCTGCTATGTAAGCAGGAGATCCCGGGTTCGAGTCCCAGCCGGGGCACACATTTTCAGCTGTCTACGCTGACATATATCAACATCTGTATGCAGCTAAGGGTATTCATGTCATTGTATTGATTTAATTGTAATTTCATTCTAATGAACTGCACGGTCAGCTATGGTATCTGTTCTTTTGGACATGACCAAAAGAACAGATACCATCTTCATACATATTGAATTTGGTACGATATACCTCTGGAGGACATCCAACAACTCTACTAATCATCGTGAGCCAAGTAACTGTTTCCATAAGGGCCAGAGGTGGACCAACATGTTATGGACTTGCTCAGTTTTTGAAGCTCTTTCTCTTGAGCAAGCCAATTTTTCTGAAACTGTAATCATTTGTTTGTACATGTACATCATGTCCATGGATTTCCACCCCATTGGGATAATTAATTTATGGCGAGTCTTTTTTTTTTTTTTTAGTGTCTTTCTATAAATTCCCTGCAAGCTATACATAGTATTATACTATACTACAAAATATATTTATGAATTTTGGTATCTTTAAAATGACTAGAGTGAATATTGTTAGGATAATTTCACAATATTCATTAAATTAAAAATTAAATGTTACAGTTTTAACCAACAACTGAACACATCTTTTTCAAAATTTTCTCAGCAAAGTACTTGTTTGTGCAAGTAAATCATTCCCCTGTTTGAGACAAATACTGCATTTCGTATAGTAAAGACAAAGACTCATACTGCTGTTTCTATGATGATTGACCTATGGTCTTGGGTAATTGCATTAAAGATAGCTGTTGCAATATAGAGATATTACTTCCGTTGCCATGGTGAATCTAATAGAATGACATGACAATCAAATGAGGGTGAGCGAGAACTGAAATAATCTTGCACAGGTTCACAAGCTGCCCAGTGTATGGAACTCTCCACCTAAGATCGTGCAGGCACTGAGATTTTCTCATTTCACTGTAACATGGATCTGCCACATGTATTTAATCTTTTGGAAGACCATCACACTCAAGCTCTGTGTATAACAACATGCTGCTTCCTTTATGCATTGTAACAGCCACTGGAGAAGCCACAGTAGAGAAAATTTCTGGTTCCAATACTGGAAGAAACAATCATTGGGCAGTCACACCGTCTGAAACCAGCAGCTCCCTTTGGGATGCACAAGCTACCAGTGCAAATCTGATTAGGAGAGGAGAGGAACGGGGATTTTCGGACCTTAATATGGTACCCTACCTGCCTAACCAGTCACGTCATTTCAGTTAAAATTCTTTATAGGTGGCTTTTAATTTGCTAGTGGGAAGGGATGTGAGACTTTGCTAGCTTCAGCCCCATGTGAAGTGCTTTTTTTCATATAAATCTGTTCTGTGGCTAATTATATGTTATCTCCTTTCAAGGTCTGTACAGTCTAGAACCAGTATCCAAATGAGGCAAAATTGTGATGAGCACTGAGGCAATCATCCCACCAATGCACCAGATTGAAGACACCCATTTGCCAAAATGCTTTGTCCGGTTGCATATAGAAGTCTGTAACTGCCTGCTGCACATCCTTCCCCAACAGAACTATCAACCCTTCAAGGACTCTTTTAAGGGGTTATAGGGTGACTGCTCAAGTGTCTCCCACTTCAGTTGGCGTAACTTCTGCATTACGACATTTGCAGTATGGGGATGTGTGTTATCATGAGGCAGCAGCACCTCCTGTTGCAATTTTCCGTAATGTTTCACCTTAATTGCATGCTGTAATTGCTACAGTGTTGCACAGTGCCAGTCCCCAGTAATGGAGATGCCAAGTTGTCTGTGATGGATGAAGCTGATCTCCCAGACTGACTGGCGTCTTGTGAAAAATTGCGACCAGCATAGAACATGGCACACCATGCCACACAATTGGTTTTTGACCAACATGCTGCTGCATGCACATTTTTCATTCTCTAATTGATGTTTACCAGTGTTTGTCCTTCAGCAGTCCAAAACAGAATGAAAACATATTGGTCTCATTTGTATGCAGTTGGAATTAATGTCACAATAGTTTATGGTCCTGTTGAAAACTGTTATATACCCACATCAGAGTCACGCTATGTTGCATACATCCTGCAGGAACAACCTCAAACCCAAACTTTTTTATTCCTATTATATATTGCTGGTCTATGTCAGAGTTTAAGTTTGAATTTACTGTTTCAAAAGCCACATTATTATTAATATATGTACACGTATACTGTTGAGCACACTTTATTTTGGGAACAGGTTCTGCAATGATTCTCTAGATCTGTCACAAAAGATCTCAACACAGCAACTTGAGGTACTCTATGTTTGATACTAGTAATTTTTGGATCTGAAAGACCCACTGTTATGTAGATCAAGGATCACTCCTGTAACATACTACTCGTTCTCTATGGCACTTATTGTTTCATCTGTTAATTGTGCTGTGCCTACTTAAGTTGACATGTTTCTCATAAGGCCATTCTGATTTTCAGATATTAGATTGTGTTGGCTCAGAAATGTCATTAAGCCAGTATAAATAACTTTCTCAATTATCTTAGGAAAAGCAGCCAAGTTTGATGTAGTTCAGTAGTTTTTAGTTTTAGATTTATCATCTTTCTGGAGAATGGTAGTTATTTGTGCTATCTTTAGATCGTCTGGGAACTACCTGATTCAATTTCATTATTTACTGCTTTGGCCATCGTTTCAGATATGTTTTATATGCATTTTTTAATGTGTGGGTAGAGAATCCATGATAGCTTGTCCATTTTATATCTGTTAGTGACCATGCTATGTCTTTTATTTCCTTGCTGTTAGTTGGGACAAAG
This sequence comes from Schistocerca serialis cubense, assembly GCF_023864345.2. NCBI lineage: Eukaryota > Metazoa > Arthropoda > Insecta > Orthoptera > Acrididae > Schistocerca > Schistocerca serialis. The sequence goes on from NC_064640.1 coordinate 533,836,875, forward strand.
TATATGCTTCGTTTGAAAGGAATGTCCTTGTATGTATGCTGACGATTGTTGATATGTTTACTGATGGACTTTACAATGTAAGAAAAGCACTCATTAAGAACATTTGTGATTTGATATTGACATTTGATAATACTCTGTCTATAGTCACTAGTTGATTTGTCCTTATAACCCCCAAAGCTAAAAGCTGTTTATATCTTTCTAAACAGCTAAGCCAGTGTCAGTAGAGTTTCTTAACATTGTGACTGGATATTTGGTTTTAGTTTACAACAGCAGAATTTTGCACTAATGATGATAGTTCTTAAATTCTACCTACTATTATTGCTATTCCTTAGCATTACAAATTGGAAAAGTCTAAATGTTTCTCTCGCTGTTCACTTCAGGGCTTATGCAGCTTCTTCAAACTTTTTTTCCAGTCATTCACTGGCAAGGTCAGTTCTGGTCCTGAGACATCAAAGCAAAAATAAAAATCTGATGAAAATTCCCTTCAATAAAGTCATCATGAGTGGTTCTTCTTGTCTTAAATTGTTTCTTTTTGCTGCTGATGTGAACATTTAAAGCTTATACCTGTACAGCATGATGGTCAAGAATGGCAAGCTGCAGAACTAATGCACTGAAGTAAAGTGAGACATGTTAGTTATAATGTTGTCAACTCATGATTTGATGCTATTGACCTCTCTAGTGAGTTCATTTATCAGGTAAGTTAAGTTAAATTTAGCTAGTATTTGCATTAGTTTTTCTGAGCTAGGGTCATTAGACAGTCAGACAATATTTAAATCTCCAGTTGGTAAGATGTTAGCCAACAGCCTTGCTGCAGTGGTAAAACCGGTTCCTGTCAGATCACCAAAGTTAAGTGCTATCAGGCTTGGTTTGTACTTGGATGGATCACCATCCAGGACTGCAAAATGCTGTTTGTAAGCAAGATGCACTCAGCTCTCATAAGGCCAATTGAGGGGCTACTTGGCTGAGAAGTAGTGGCACCAGTCACAAATATGGACAACAGTCAGGAGAGCCTTGTGCAGACCACATACCCCTCTGTATCCACATCCAATGATGCCTAAGGGGTGAGGGTGACACGGCGGCCAGTCAATACTGTTGGACCTTCAAGACCTGTTGGGACAGTGTTTTTAGTATGTTGTTAATGTATACTGTATACTGTAATTGTAATGTATACTGTCTATGCCAACAAACCGGTAATTAAGAACTTCAAAGGGTATATTTATGCTACCACCTAGAGGTCATCATAAGCCTACAATAATTGAGTTCTCTTCCCCCACTTGTAGTTATTTGCTGCTAGTTCTATTATGTGCTCTGTACTGAAAGTACTTACATTGGTTACATTATAGTTATTACATCTTGGTGCAAAGACAGCTAACCCACCACCACAGTTCTCTTTTCTGCTGAGGGCAGAGGAAAAGTTCCTTTAGAGTGGCTGATGTACGCTGATTAGGTCATCTGTATACCACTGTTCACTTATAACTGAAACATCACTTTTATCAATCACTGCAATGATATCCAACTTATTGTACTTATTGCTAAGACTCTGAAACTGTCATTGAATTAATTTGAATCTAAGTTTGGAATGCTGAACACTGGTTGAAGGTGGCACTCTTCCACATTGCTTGTTTTTAAGACTACAAAAATTCTACCACATTATATTAATTATGATTTCTCCTGCTGAACCACACAGGATGATTTAGTGCTACTAAGCTGTCCAGCAGCCTTTACAAGTTTCCCTTGCTGTCACCAGTGGCTGTTTGTGTGGCAGATCCTACCTGGGTGGGTTGTGCAACTCCATGGCAATGGACTTATTACACCATTTTGTGCAAAATTTTGTCTACCATCCTCAATAACTGATTTTCTGACAACCTTTTTTACCTCTTTTCTTTATGTACATACCATGAATTGTGTGCATGTCCCTTTTTAGATTCCTGTATTTACCAGAGACACATTGTGAAATTTAGTATGTATTATTTTTAAGCCTATAATTTGTTTCATGCACTTCCTAGTTCACAATAGATTGTTCCATTATATCATGTCTCTGTGGAATATTAACAACAATTATGTTACTGCCAATTAATATATTAATTGTCACTTTCATGTGTCTGATTGCACAATTTACTGGATTTTTAGCTACATAATTTACACCTCCCATGATAATGAAGCAATTATTTGATGAGAAAGATTCACTATCTTGTGTACACAGCTTCACAGCAGCAGAAAGGACGGCTCCATGTTGAATGTAAGCCACAAGTATAAAGTCATCTTGGATACTTATGTTGTCTTGCATTGATCTGTGAGAATTACTGTCTCCATATATTAGAATGTGGCCCTTCTTGTATTTCTGGTTCTCCTCACTTCTTCTACTATTTTCTTGGGATGGTTTCTTGCATACAGCTTCACAGATTTCACTCTCATTACCATGGACATTTTCTTTACATTCACTCATTATGTCAGCACATTATGTTAGGACTTGGTGTTTTTTGAACTTATCAGTGGCACCTTTTTTTTCTTTCAAAAAAGTCTGAATGGTTGCATTTAGTTTGTGCAGATTTAAACAGTCCATCTTCGACTATTTGACCAAGAATCTGATACCTGTTTGGAATAATAACAGCCAGAAAGCTTTCTTGGTTTTTGATTTAGGCCTACAGACATTCAGCAGGCAGCATTGATCAGTTTCATTTAATGGTTCATAAAAGTTGGAGTAACAAAAATGTACTGGTCTAAGTTGGAATTTAACATGCTAAGAAAAATTATGATGATATGGAATTTCAGTATTAATTGTCTCATAAGTTAATTAGTTTTATGAAAATTGGAATGTGTTATTGCAAAGTTGGAATGCCAGTCTTTCTAATTGTGTACATATCATTATATAAATACACAGACTGGCTCACTAGAAATTTCACATGGTGAACTGTATTATTATTTTTAATTATTTATATCTTTTGATTAATGGATTTTACAGTGAAATTAAATGGAGCATTAGAATTGGCACATTGAAAATATTAGCCTGAGTAATGAATTTAAGTGTGCTAAAGCATGATTAACATTTTGAATTATTTCAAGAATGTACAGAATTTGAAAAATAAGTAAAAAATGGTCATTATCAGGAGCCGAAGTTAAAACAAGTGGAATAGTTCCAGTTTGAAAGTAGCATTTTACATAAACTGATATTCAAAACTTCATGCGATAAATATTTCAAAATAACATTCCCTGGCCATAACATGACATAACAATAAATGCAAATTTTGAATAAGACAAGGTACATAATATTTCTGATTTCCTGGAATATTACTTTACATTTCAGTAGCTTGAACACTCTTTTCTTGTAGACAAAAAGTTATTAGAATTATAATGCAGAAATGTATCAGTAATCATAATATTCATACACTTCTCATTCATGTTTCTCCTCTCAGTTGTCTATACACTTTCAAAAGTGTTTCTGCCCACAGCCTTCACAGTTCCAATGTGTGCCCATTTCCAGGCACTCCTGATGGTGTCCATGGCTACACTCATGCTCAGCACATAATTACAAAAAGGAATATACAAAACAACTGATATTAACAAAACAGTACATATGCATCATTTATTTCTGAAACAACATTTCTCCACTCAGTCACATTTACCAGTAAATATAAAAGGGATTCTGTAGGGGATAATCTAGTGAGGAGAAATATGAACTTGCTTTTCGTTTATCTACCGCTGAGTGCAAGTATTTTAATGTCCTGTTCGATAACATGAGGCCAATACAAGAGACTGCTGTTAGTGTAATAAACAGCAATAATTTAGAAAAAAAGCAGTAAATCGCTTTTAATAGCATTTAATGAATTTAGTATCTCTATATTATACTACCAAAAAAGTTTTAAATTTCCGCCCAGTGCCAGGAACCCTTAGTAACAAAAGAAATTAATATTGTTTATGACTCACAATTTTCGACACAGGACATTGTGTTTGAAGAAAAAATATGTTAATTTTATGGCACATCTGTTGCATCCTAAAGCTACACAAATGTTAGAAATTCAATAAGAGATGTGGGCATAAAAAATTCTTATATTTGTGTATGGAGATTTATCAACTTAACTAGTCACCAGCTGTTGTGGAGGATCTAGTTGGTAGTTAATTATAAAAGTCATGATACTCTGTTGGTATGTATGGGTACAATTTCTTGATGTCAACTAATTATTTCGCATATACTTCCACATAGTTCTGAGAGTAAGCAGGAGAACATGGCAACAATGGACTGTTGTTTGTAGAAAGCAACAGATTAAAATAATGAGGAAACAGTCCATCAGTGAAATTCTTTCCTAAGACATGATCCTCTTCACACTGAAATTCTATAAATTTACTGATATAGACTGTTAATTTCTCATCTTTCTTTACTCTGCTTCCCATAGATTCCTCTGAAAGTACTGATTTATTGAAGTATTTTGGCCACCAAGTAGGAAAATCAAAAATGTCTGCTGTTCATACCATTTTAAAAGTCAATTTGTTAGTCTTGATAGAAGCTACTATTAATTCTACACATCATCCCAATAACTAAAATCATCCCTGTATGGCACAAAAGACTGGACACATACGAGAAAATATTTCTGTACATTTTGAAATCTTCCAGCAGTAACGAGGTTTGAGAAAAATCTGATAACAGTGATCTTTTTTTCTGGTCTGGGTACCCATCAGAAAATATATGTAGGTACTTAATAGAACTTGGTAATGCATTAGTAATGTAATCTAAGATAAAAGAGCAAATTTCATTTAGATCTTCCTTAGTCTGCCTCATGATATATCAAAATTTAGCAGTCTTGTCCCTCATGTTGATGTGGGTATTAAAGACATTAATGGTGAGCTGCCTGCAGTAGAATGCTTCCTGTGCTGGTATCTCTGACAGCTGCAGATTCTCCATATAATCTGCACATCTTACAGACATTACACAGGGTTTCCATTATGCTTGTGAACTTCCTGTTTTCCTCTTATGGACTATATACTCTGCTGGTGCTAACATTTTTCACATACATTCAGTGATTGACTTTTCAACTGTTCTGATAACTCCCCACAAGTGCAGTAGTACCAGTTGTGGCTTCCTAACCACAAAGTTGGAAACCCATTTTTCAGGCTCATTTCCATGAACATGTCATGTATTATATTGATATTAAGCATCTCACTGAAATATTGTAAATCTCTTGATGTATTATTTACCTTTTTTGTTGGATATGGGTGTATGTGGTCCTCAACTAATGTGCATATGTGCCCTGGTGTTGCATTTTCTGACCTATTTTTATATCTCATGTCCTTTGGAGAATTTCTAAGGTAAACAAGTTGTAATATGGTGGACATTAATTTTTGTCATGCCATGGATATTTTGAAATGCCCTGGTATTTACTTGACATCTTCAGGAAGTTGATGATATATAATATGTAAATCTGTGGCAGCACTTGTGAATATATATATCTTGTTTGTCTTTCATTTGTTTGCTGTAAAAGTTTGTGAATATCTCTTCGAGATCCCTCTCTGACACAACTCCATAACAATCCCTTATACACCTATAAGGAAATAGTAATGATACAGTTTTTGCCATACCGAAGCATTGTTTTCAGCAGTTAATATTCCCCGCAATGAACTGATAGTAAAACTTCACCATGCTCACTTGCACACATCTCTGATTATCTTCTTTGAGATGACCATAGAAGAATAGTTGATGTAAACCATTTACTTTTGCTTTATTTATGTATTTTCATTTGTACGTGATATTTTTTACTCCCTTTTTGCATTTTTTCACTTTGAACAAAACAGTTTCCTCATTATCAGATGGCATGCCATGTTCCCCATAAATAAACATCAGATGATGCTATGTCCAGGGACCGAAGGGGCCAGTGGCCTCTACTGACAAGTCTTTCTGGGCACACACTGGTGATGTGGGCCATACTTCATTTTGATGTGTGGGCAGCTGCTCCATCTTGTTGGTTACTGCATATAGCATCTCTGCATCTGTTAATTGTGTCCAGAAACAGTCAAAAGATGTCTAGATATTTGGCACTGTTTAATGTGTAATGGAAAAATATGTATCCAGTAATGTACATGCCAGACAACGCAACCTGTATAGAGAAATTCTTCACACAGCAAATGTGGATTGTCCTGTGATCAAAATCTGAAATTCTGGGAGTCTACTCAGCCTGAGAAATGCAACCAGGCCTCATCCAACATGAAGTAAAGCAAGGGGTCCCAGAAGTCAGTAGCAATTGATGTTAACAACCAGTTACAATAATGAACTCTTGTTCCCTGATCCTCAGATTTCAACTATTTCACCACACTCACACAATAGGCTTTTGATTTTGTATCTTTCAGTACAGAATGAAGTGATGTATAAGATACATTGACCTGATGTAATAACCTCCTTACTGACATGTGGGGAGTTCTCGTAATGACCATGCAAATTCTGTCTATAATTTCAGGGGTCATTACTGTGAACTGCCTATTGCTCTGCACATTCTGAACAGATCCTACAGCCCTCCATTTCTTGTACAGATCTTGAATAGTTCTTGTTGTGGGAAATTTTCTACCAGGATACTTTGCTTGAAACACTTTTTGAGACTTCTTGATGGAGTCTGCCTTTATCTAACACTCCATAATATCAATTCACTGTTCTAATGGAAACTGGCCTTTTTCTGTGAGAACTTAACCTTACAAGCTCATCACAACTGATGCATGAACACACAGCTGCACTCAATTATCCAATAAAATGCAGTGTAGCAAACTTTCAAGACAGTATTACCACTTCCCAAGCAATTTGACTCGACATGATTAACTGGTACGTGAGACGTATTGGTTTTTTGTGAGACAGCCTGTACAACTGGCATCCTTTAGGAAGAACCCAGCAATTGGTACTGACAAGCAAGTCCATAAGGACATCATGAATTACAAGCCCTGGTTGTAAATACAAATAATGTATTCAGAAAACTTTATTACATGTTGCTATAAAGCACATCTTTATTCTTCGTGTCTACATATTTATATCTCAGCATAGTCACCATGCAATGAATACATTCCTCCCAGAGATGAGGTTTTGTTGATACCATCATTGTAGAAAGACTGACTTTGACAATCAGATGTGGCCAAAGTGGAGTCTGTGTGGACGATGATTGTTGGCAGTGACCCAAAGGTGTTGGTCTGTTGGAAATGTTGCACTGCTCGTATGTGGCCTGCCATTGTCATGTGGAAGAAGAAGGAGCTCCATGTGTGTAGAAACTCTTTGTATTTGAAACTTGATTACAGCATGTTCTCTCTATGAACTGACATAGTTATGTATAATACACACTGCCACATTACACACCATAAGTTGGAGCCCTGTAGCAGAGGCGGGCTGCAAATAAGTAGACAAGGGAAATAAAGATTCAGAGTGTTAATGATGTTGGTTTTATTTAGAAACCTGTAAGAATTTTCATATAAACAATTCAGGGACATTAATTTTCAACATTTTTTCATTAATTCTAAGCTGTAGGAAATACCTCTCTGCCTTTTTTTCTTAATGAAACATTTAAAGAATCAGTATTAAATTGATGCTTGACCTTAGTTGACATAATACTGACTATGATAATATCTAATGAGATTAGCACACTGAGAATGCGAAATAATTTGGGTGAAGATAAGTGTTAAAGGTGGATCAAACATGCTTATATGATGCTTTTATAGACACCATGCCTCAGCAACAGTTTCAGCAGAACAGCAGAGAGGACGCTTGGAAAATATTTTGTATAATTTCCATGGTCATGTTATAAATTTTAGTGATTATGATGAGTAGTAAAGACAGAGAATCACACAAAATTTTTCTAAGTGCCTTGTCCAAAAATTAATTTGAGCAGTAAATCAGAGAAATGACTCATGGGGATGATATTATAGACCTGCTGGTGACAAACAGTCCAGAACGTTTCAACTCATTTAGTGTAGAACACGGTATCAGTGATCATAAGGCCATTACAGCATGAAAGGCTGGAAGATCTTTCTGTGTAGGAAGAGCGACAAGAGACAAATTTCAGATTACCTGGCAAATCACCATTAAAATTTCATTCCCAACATTGACATCAGTGAGCATCAGTGGACAAAATTTGAGAACATCATGTATTATACTTTATACAAGCATGTACCAAGCAGAGTTGTGAGGGATGGAAAAGACACACCATGGTTTGACAACTTTGTTAAGACGTTGTCAGAAAAGCAAAGAGAACTTCGCTACAGATTTAAATGAAGCCAAAGATGCACAGACAAAAAAACATTAACAAAGCCAAAATTAGCATAAGGGGGACTGTGCATGAAGCATCAACAAATATGAAAGCAAACCACTGTCCAACAAGTTAGCAGAAAATCCTAAGAAGTTCTGGTCTTACTTTAAATCAGTAAATGAATCAAAACCATCTGTGCACACACTCTACGACCATAACTGTATTGAAACAGAAATCAGCTCAGAAAAGCTCAAAATATTGAATGTCTTTGTCCAAAACTGTTTCTCAGAGGAAGATCACTCTCTAGTTCTTAATTGAAACCATTGCAAAAATGACAGATATCAAGATAAGTGATAGAAAAGCAACTGAAATCATTCAGCAGAGAAATTTTTCTGGACCTGACAGGACACCAATTCGATTTTCGATACAGTATGATGTATGAAACAACTTTCTTTTCACCTGTCTTGCAATTGGCGTGTTTCATCCAAATCTCGTCATCGGTTACTATCCGATCCAGAAATGAATTACCATGTTTGTGATAGGCCTCCAGAAATGTCAACGTTGCCCTCATTTGCTGTCCTTCATGGTGATTTTGAGCACCCATCATGCACAAAATTTATGGCTAGCTTTTGAGTGACAGTTTCAAACAACAAAGTCCGCAAACCTTGAGGAAAAAAAGCAAAAGCTCCGTTATTGTGAAGTGACAATTTTCATGAACCGTTTCATCAACTGTAGTGACAAGATCGTCAGTCACAATGCTCGGGCGTCTGCTCTTCTCTTCATCATGAATGTTGGTTCGTCCAATTTTAAACCTAATGCACCATTTCTGGATGGAACATTCACTCATTATGTTGTTTCTATACACTTCACCCAGTTAACGATAAATTTCTATAGGTCTTAGGTGTTTTGCCAACAAAAACCATATCACAGACTGCACCTCACAATTGGGGGTATTTTCGATTGCAGCACACATTTCAAATTCGAATATCAAAAAAACCAGACATGCAGAGACGTTCCCTTTCTCACGGATGGATGCTGACTGAGCTGCCGAACACACACATACTACAGTATACGAGATCGGCGAGCACTTTGTGGCATCAGACGGAAACGTTCCGTACTTTCTGAACAGCCTGTGTATCTAGGAGTATGTGTATGAAATGATTTGAAATGCATCAACAACAGAAAATTAATCATAAGTGCGGCAGATACAAGTCTGAGATTCATTGGAAAAATCCTCATGAAATTTAGTCCATCAGCAAAGAAAGCATCTTACACAACACTTATTCAAACAATACTTGAACCAACAGTATGATATCTGTGCCAGGTAGGACTGGTAGAGAAGATATAGTACATCCAAAGAAGGGTAGCACATTTTCTTACAAGTTCATTTAGTAAGCACGGTTGCACCTTGGAGATGCTCAGCAAACTATAGTGGCAGATGCTGGAAGAAAGGTATTCAGCATCATGACACAGTTTACTATTAGAGTTGGGAGAATGTGTGAAGTGTACATTCTGGAGGAGCCAGCTGAAATATTTCTTCCTCCTATTATCTCACAAAAAGACTGTCAAGGTTAAATTAGAGAAATTTGAGCCCACGCAAAGGCAAACCTGTAATCGTTCTTCCCATGAATCACGTGCAAGTGGAACAGAAAGAGGGAGAAGTGACACTGATACACAAAGTTGCCTTGCTGAGTATAGATGTAGATGTATATTGTCACGTATTTCCCACTTCTCCTTCAGTGAATGTAAGTTGTGCTCCTTCCCAAAAATAAATACACAAAAACATTTATAGGGAAATAAAGTAGGCTAAAAACAGTGCTAATGCCCCATGTTCAACATGAGGGTAAAAACTGCTAACCCTTAAACAGACTTATTATTCGTTTTCCTTTTGTTACAAAGTAAAACTAACCAGTGACTGTAACCACCTTTCAGGTGCTTGTCAATACAGATTTAATTTTTAAACTGCCACCATTAAAAACTCTGCAATGTGTAGCTAGAGCTATCTGTAATTCTTATAAAGTTAGCTGATGGTAGAACAGTGCTAAGCCACACTTGGGGTATTATCAACATCCAATGAATTTCGTTGTGCATAAACAGGATCTGCATCACTGTCAACAAAAAATTAATTTTTGTCAGTATCATTCTTGCCAAATTTACATGTCTTTGCTCTTCCACTTTCCTCCGCCTACCTTTTCAGCAGAAGTACAAACCACATAGAGGAAGAAAAGAATTCAGTAAATTGGAAAAAAACTGTAAATGGTAGAATTTCCAGATGATGTTATTGTTGTCATTAGTGCCATCTTCTTCAATCCAAAGACCAAATGGATCAACTGTCCACTCTGGTGTACCCTGTGGAAGCCTCTACATATCTTTTTAACTTCTGCAACCTATATCCATTCTAACCTACTTACAGTAGTCAAACCTTGGTGTACTTGTACAGTTTTTATCCAATACATTTCCCTCCATTACCATACTGACCTGATGATTCCTTGATGCCTAAAGCTGCGTGCTATAAATCAGTCCCATCTTTTGGTAAAGTTGTGCTGTTACTTTCTTTTTTCACCAACTATCTTCAGTAGCACCTCATTAGTTAACTGATCTATCCATATAATCTTCAGCACTTATCTCTAAAATTACATTTCAAAAGCTACTTCCTTACACATATGAACTGCCAATGTGTGAACACAACTATTTTATCTGTATAACTGGACACTACCATAACAAGATTGCATATGCATTTCGTTATGGTGAATGACTGATCTGTAGCATAGACCAAGGTTCAGGTTAGGCTGGTAGTTGATAATTTGGTAGAGTGAAATAATGTGGCCTACATCTGCACAGATATTATGGTATAGTAGTGGGTGATGGAAGTCATGAGGGTTTGGTTGTGTGGAATCACTGCTCAGTAGATGAAGTGCATATCAACAGCTGAAGCCTATTCACAAACAGAACTTCTAAGCTACAGCTAGAGAATGTTCATATTAACAGGTTATCCTAGTATTACTAATAAGTCTTTTGCCTTTCACTAGAGTGACAAGTAATAAAATCAGCATATGAAAATACTGGCACAGCAGCTGGTAGTGGATGAAGCACACAAGTCAGCAGGTGACTGCAAACTGAGGTGGCCACCCTTTGGAATAAATGGGTAGACATGCCCAGCAGTGAGAACATGAACTGAGTTCCTGTTGCAGGTGCCGAAGTATTTTGCTCAAGATCTAACAAATTTATATATAGTAAAACATATTCTATATGTTCATACTGTATTTAATGCACTTTTTGGTATAAAAACTAAAATGGCAGAAAAATTGAGATACATAATTCCCCAATGAATGTTTCACTGCATGTACAGATACTGTAGATATACTGTAAAAATGCAAGGGGTCATGGCACTACGTGATTTTTAACTTCATATAATAAGAACTTCTAATTTATATTAGGATAAATAGCTGAGAATATCACTCTGGGGAAGTAGCAAGACCTCAGTATATCACTGTTTGCTTACATCTTATGCAGTGACTGAGATGCAAGTATTGCACATACTTGGTTCATTTTTTTATTGCTGATAAAAATCCATAGACAAATTCTTGAAAGAGGAAAATGTAACTTTTCAAAGGAAGTATTACAAATATCTGATTGTAGTTGTTTTAATAAGAAGTTACAAGAAATAAGCACCCATAAACTGTGTGATTGTGAGTGCTGTTACTCTGTAATTTTACAGAGGATGAAGAGGTGGAAACTGTCATTCAAATTAGTCAATTCCTCATGCACACACACACACACACACACACACACACACACACACACACACACACACACACACACACACACTCATACACATACTTGGATGCGATAGGCATGGGATGGGGAGTGCAAATGATAGCAATCTAGGGTTGGGGGAAGTTACTAGTGCTGCCCATGGGAGCATCCAGGAATTTTGAGGAAATAGGATAGTGAGTAACAAGTTGCACCATTAGGTGATTATTTTTTGGGAGGGAGGGGAAGGCTGGGGGAGGGCAGAGAAAGTAGAAAATGGAAACAGACAATACATGTGCACCTGTGGAACGGAAGGGTGTGTTGGGACTGGAAAGGGAGCAGAGAAGGTGTAGAGGCAAGTGAAAGACACAGAGTAGTGCAGGTTGAGGCCAATGGAATTTAGAGAATGAAAGAAATGTTGCAAGGACAGTTCTCTCTGTCCATTCCAGAAAAGCTGGTGTGGGTGGAAAGAATCCAGAAGGTCCAGGCAGTTAAGAAGTTGTCAAAGTCCAGAACATCATCCTGGGTAGTATGCTCTTTTGTCCAGCTGCCTCTTGGCCATGTTTTCTCGATTAAAATGTCCTTTGATAGTAATGGTATGACATTTTAATACCAGATGATTGTTACCTGCCTCTTTCTCTTTGCATTTTCTAAATTCACTGTTGAACTGTAAACATTACTCTTCCCATTTCACAAGAGGTATTTCTAAATGTTTATACAAACAATTTTGTTGGTTCTGTATGATTATTTTAGCTGCCCATAATTTGATATTCTACCAGAATAGTTGTGCAACTATTTTCTTGCCATTAGCAGATTTTGTAGGACACAATTTCCAGATTCAGTTGCCTCACAACTGCAATGCTGCAGTTCCTGTATTATGGACTATGCTACGCAGAACTGGAAGGTACATAATATGTGATGCTTATTCATTTCCTGTGTGGTGTAACTTTATTTAAAACAAATTTCAATTATATGTTCTTTAGATATCTTGGCAGTCTGTTGCACCATGTGCACCCATTCATAAAATTTTGTTTTTCTGAATTAATGATATTATCATCATGTATCTTATTAGACACATTTGGCTGATTTGGATGGTAGACAGAATGTAAAAGGTTACAGTGAATATAAATATCTTGCCAAAAGGATGGAATTATATTTGACCCAATAATTATAATGCTGGTGCATGGAGAAAATAAAAGTACAAAACTGGTAAAAAAAAACACCATACAAAATGAAGACAGTTTGTTTCAGAAAAAATTATTTTAAACCAGAGTGTTACATATATGCGAGGAATTGTTTTCCTGTACCTGAAATTGGATAAATTCACTTATTGATTTTGGACTTGGTGCCTCGTGAACTCATACCACTAGTATGTAGCAAACTTATTAAATTCATTGTAATGTGTGCTTATTATGATTGTGTATATATATTTAGTTCCCATTCATGGTTTTAAGTTGTTCACTTTGGCTTAATGATAAACTTCTAAATGCCTTAACAGTTATTTGTACAGGCACAGCTGGTATATAAGGGAGAGAAGTCTTTACAGAACTGACTTATACCTTATGTGGATTGATCACATCATGAAATAAAAACAAACACTTAAATGTCAATGAACATATTGTACAGGAAGGCATTTCAGTATTGTAGTTTTGGTTGTCCTATTTTCCAACTGAGCAGGAAGTTTCTTACAAAAAATCTTTTTTACCTCTCTCACCCTTAGTTGTGTGGGTAGTCATAAAATATTTAGTGCTTCACCAGAAAGCCTTACTTCATCATTAGGAACTCTACAGCTGTCTGTTCAGTGAAAAGTTAAGGACACTGTGAAAAGTTATTGACACAGTTATACTGCTGGTATTCCTTTGTAACACCGAACTTTTGAAGCTTTGTTCTCTGAAACTGGTTGGAATTGTAATCTAATAGTTCAATGATGGACATAACAGTGTTGTTTAAATGAGAGATTACTTCACATTTATTAGTGCTGAAACATAGAAGGATGATGATTAGCTTCTTCTATTAGTTATTTTTATAGTTTGGATAAACCACATCAGACACTACAGTGGATGGACTCTAAGCTATAGCTGTTTATTCCATTAGCAAACGTGCCTCTGATGTTTGCAAAGGAAATATCTACACAAAACTCTATTTGAAGGAAAAGAAAACAGATGGTCATAGATAGTTCTCAGAGTAAGCCACTGAAAGAAAAGAAAAATAATTATCTAAGAAGTAGAGTTATAGAAAATGGCGTTATTGCACTTTGCTATGTTTCACCAGACTCAGCTGTACAGTAAAGGCATATGCATTCTGCTCCCTCTCCCCCCAAGAAAAGAGAGTCCACAGTTGTCAGTTAGAAAATGGTGCATTTAAATGAGTGTTTACGTAATTACTGGTGATCACTTTTCAGTGCAGACGTCTCTAGTACAGTCCACGCCTGTGTGCACTGTATCTTCTACAGGTGATAAAGGATCTATCAGTAATCATACAGTTTAATTTGAGTGGGTTTTCAAAGGTATGTCTAGGCTTCTTGTAGAGGGGAGACAGGGACCACGGAGAACATACGATGTTGCACCCATAACCCCTATAAAAGTGGGCAGCTAAGTGAGGACTAGGTTGCAAAAGGCAGAATAGCACTTTCAAACATTTGTTAAAACTAAACATTTATTAAGTTTTTACATGCAAGCATAAGAATTTAAAACAAAAAATAAAAAAGATAAAACATGAAATGAAAAACATTATATCCTATCAGTCCACTTTAAAAACTAAAAAATCATTCATGAGAAACATTCATTTACACTATAAAATAAAATACTCTTGCACAATTTCTGAAGAGTAAATAAATGTTCTATACTTATCATACAATCAAATGCAATGACAGTGGCCCATACTACTACAAAATCCAACACTCTCACCAAATAAGGTACATTCCTATTATCAAATCTCGGTCAACGTAATCTATTGGCCCTAGTCCGCTGTGAGCCTAGTATTGTTGCTAAGGCTCCCCAGTCAGTGCCAGCTGACATCAGATTACTTCAAAGCCAAACATGTACTAGATCTCCAATGCCCAATCAATGCCTCATAAGACTGACATATCTTTCCAGAATCTGAAAAGAACAATAATTAACTCTCAGAAAGCAAAGAACCTTACCACTGATAGTCACTGCAAGTCCCAAGTTACAAGATAATTACAGTGACAGCATTAACAAAGATTACCTCACTCTTGAATTCATTCATCATACTGTAGAGGTCAAGGGGTTATTTTTAGGAAATATGGTGCACAATTGTGATTTAGTGTGTTTCAGTGCGCTATGCGCCAGCCTCGTGGCAGACGGCAGATGAAGGCTGGCCGGCGCGTTATGCAGGTGACACAGTTTTGCAACGAGCATCGATATGTGTGTACGTGCTTGGCAGCCATCAACAGTCAAAATGCAGCATTAGCAGAATTACACAGGTGCAGGCCGGTGCGGTTGCGTTAGCCAAGTTATCGAGAACATTCTAATAAACACAGCGCTATGTAACCAGCGGATTCAGCAGCGGTCTGCACTATTGAAGGGCATCAGAGGTGGGCGTCGGCATCGGTTCGACTGATTGGTTGTTCAGTCGCTGTTACGTCGTTGTCATCAGTGACGCTGTCCCCGAGGACTGGCTGGCGGAGGGCGTTGCCCACTGCTGCACCTGCGACTCCCGGCATCGTCACTAGCCGCAGCGTCTGCAGGAGGCGAGCTAGGCCAGACCTCGTGCTGCTAACCTCCTACTGCCTGCGCAGCTGCTGACCGAGCACGGCATCGCATTCCCTGGGCTGTGCGCATCAACACATCTCCACCACGACACGAGCGGTGGGGCTGAGCTACCGGAAAATGTGTTGGAAGAACCAACAATAAAGAGGAGGATTGCTAAAAGCAACCACCTTCTACCCACCCACACCCTACAACCCCAACCGCGTCACCTGCTCTGGTCATCCTATTACAATACTAATCATATGACGGTGTTGATGATCGGTTGAAACTTTGACTGCTAGAGGTCTGTACACTGGAGTTCATGCTGGGCACAGCTTTGTGGTCAGCCAATAACGTTACCTTGAGCCAGGAGACCTTGTTGCAGCAGCTACCTACCCATGGACTGGTTCTGCTGCATGGTCCACTCCCTTCTGTTGAATATTTCTGAATTGCTTGGCATGACAGCTTCATCTACCACTTTGGGTTTTCAAACTTTCGGTACATAATAGATACAATTCCTCTGACAATCAAAGATTTTCGTTATAAAGGTCATATACAAATGAGTTACTGCATAGACAAACATATATGTATGTCAATAATGTTTCACGAATAAGAATTACAACTTTGTTTAGTATTTGGAAGGATTTTAGTAGCCTATGACGAAAGCGACATGTCGGATTCACCTCAGTAACTCAATGTCCTTTCATAGTTACCTACCACAATGCATTTTGTCACTGTATTAACTCAGGGAAAGGACAAATCTTTCTCTGATATTACTCAAATACATTGGCGGTAACTAGCAACTGCATTAATAATTTTTCACTCCAAGTTGGTAGACTCCATCTCATGAGATGTCTTCCATAATTTCATGTATGATTTGTTTCATATACGATAGCAAAATGAACTCACTGTCACAGGGGGGCAGACTGTGTGCTTATTGTACATACTCTGTGGTAACAGTGTGACTGTTTTTTGAACCTACAATTACACGCGTCTTATGTTGTCACACGATAAATCCTATGTCAGCTAGTTTGTGACAAAAACAATTTTTACGTTTTTTTTTTTTTTAGCTGTAAGCTCTATAAAATATACATTCATGAAGCAAATTATTAGTTCATTATTTCCAAGACATTACAAATACTTATAAATGTAAAATTAAGTGTATATATTGCTTAACATAAAAATATTTCAATATGCATTGGTTACACACAGTATGATTACGGTCCCATATATATATACTAAGTGATCAACTTAAGTTAACTTCACTAGTGTTTTACTAACCACAGTCAGATCCAGTTTCTTATGCCATACTCACATATAGAGTAGGGACACTCATTGCAGTATGTTTCTTACAAATAAGATTGCAAGAAAGATGGCAGAAATGCTGTATGTATATGTTTTTCCTGTTACAGCAGTAGTGACATTCTTGTTATTATCTTGATTCACTTGCTCCTTTTGATGTGGATATCTACAAAACCTCGTATTTTCTCCTTCAGGTTATGGTGTGCACTAATAATTCATGTATGGTTACTCACACTCATATGCTTCTGTAAGCACCATATTCAGATCTGTAAGAAATCTTCTCATTGGTATTAAGTCATTTGTATTTACACTGTGTGTTACTTAAGCCTTTGTTGCTCTGTTAAAAAACAGTTTAACAGGCCATCAATTGCTTGGTTTTGAAACAGAGTATTCAGATTAGAGATAACATCTACATCACCCTTTGTAGGGATGTAGAGGTAATCAGTTCACATTTATTCACTTCATCATTCTCAGTGACTATGCTCATGTTGTTAAGGGTGGCAGGTACCATTAGTAAATTCATATTCTGTTTCTTGTTTGGAACATATGAGCAATGAAGGCAGTTTTTACGTGGTTTCCCTCCTAATCATAAAATATTAATATTTACCATCCTACCCTTTACTGACAGCAGTTCTGGTGGAATTTATCTCCCATTCTGTGAGTCGATGATCGGTGTTAGCGACTGCTTCACATACAGAATAGTGGTCCATCATCAGATTTCTGCATGTCTTGTCAGTGTGTCGAATTAGTGGTAACAATACATTCTCTGTGTCAGTGGGTACTTAATGTGGACCAGCAGGCTGTTTGCCTTCATAGACTTCCATATTTAAGTGGTAAAAATTCTTCTATCACAGGTAACACATAGTTTTATACCGTATTTGGCCGACTTATTTGGAATACAATTTTAGATAGAATAATGAACAATGAGAACAACGGGCTATGTGTACACACCTAATATATTACCAGACACATTAATTTCGCACAGATGGTAAAATAAAAATAATGATCTTGGGTATTGGCTGTGGCCTATCCCTAGTAACCATCCCAGAAAATATAGGGTGGTGGCAGAGAACGTTTGGTTGTGCAATCCTGTACTTGTTCTGGTGTGCTACTTGATTTGTGATGTGTTTCTGAAAATAAATCAAAGTTATATTGAATGAATTATTGAATATTTTTAGATAGAACCTGGCAGTATTGGAAAGAACAAGCATAAGTAGAATAACGTCACTAGATGTCAAATTAGAATAATTACATATCAAATTAGGAAAGAATTAAGTACGTACTGATTAGTAACATGAATTTTGTATGTAAAGTATGCCACTCTGTCATCAGAGAGTGGTAGATCAATTCTAAATGAAATACCTAGAAGTAAAAACTCCTACATTGAGCATATATTAAGTTGTTAAATGGTAAAGCATATAATCAGCTAATCTGATTACCTATTGCATTCACATTGCAAGTGGGCAACTGGAGATACTGATGCTAGGAGTTTACTAACAGTCATGTTGTAGGTGCATGTTCAAGGCATTAAGCATTCTGACAGCACCTTTACATTATATACATTTACTAATGTGGCTTGGCATAAATAAACCATCACAATTTCAAAAGAATAGAGATTTCTTCCACTCATTCATCATATTGTGTACATCTTACCAAGAAGGTGAACCTACAGGGCTAAGGAACAAGTGAAGGTACACATTAACAGAAGACAACCAAACATTGCTTAAGCGGTACACTATGTTAATAAGAAAGTATCACAATACTGCTTAATACTAGTTTTGTTTATACCAGGTAAATGTGTTTTGGTGAATTGGAAAGAAAGTTGTTGCTATGTCTGTTATATTAGGTGGCTGCAGGCTGTCTTATCAGAAACTTAATATTTACTTCATTAATCAAGTACTTTTCAAAGAAATTAGTAACCTAAGTATGTAATTACACAGGACAGTTTACAACACACTACTTACCATCCATCTAAAGGAGGAATCAAATCCTTGTACTAAGATAATTAGTGGAAGGAGTTACTAATGAGGTATATTTTAAATTTCTTTTGAATTGGATGAGATAACCAGTTACTTGCAGTAAGTTACATGGTAGCTTCTCAACTATCTTCAAACCATAATACATAACTTTGTTAAATCCTAGATAAGCATGTAAAGTTTACACAAAAGTTATATTTCTGTCTTGTATTGATAGTGCAGATCACGGTTCACCTTGGACTGATTTTTCGCAACTACACTACACCTTGACTAAAATAACTATGTGATGATGGCAGTGGCTAGAAGTAAGCCAACTGCAGTTCTTTCTTGACACATATGTGCCCGCTATAATGACTGATTTTTTTTTAGCCACCACACAGCTTTCTCACATGCAGCAGGAAGCACAGGAAGGGGAGAGCCAACTGTTGCCCTATCCACCACACCCACTGATGTAGTTCCCACTGCTGCTGATAACGACAACATTAAAAATAATTTGAATGTATGTTTTGCTCTATTTGCATTGCCTATGGAGCTCTTGCTCATTCTAAGTATGTGTAATGTTGTATATAACGAATATCCCTGCACCACCCTAGCCGTTTGTCAACCAAGAAGTTATTTTAATCAAAATTTTATCACTAATTCTGCCATAGGCTCACGAAAGCATTCAACAATAGCCACAAAAGTTTTCTATTATATCCCACTAGTATAATCTGACAGGTGCCAAAAAATTTTAAAACTTTAATACCTATCCATTATATATATGGGTCACTGTGACTGATAAAGGTTTCCAGAAATTAGTGCTGTCAGCCATCTTTTGTATTTTTTTCAACCTTTATTTATCATGACCAGTTTTGAATCACCATCAACAGATGATACATATTTATTGCGTGTTTGCAACATTACCAGAGTTGTGCAGCTATGGCCAGGCATGAACTGTATGTACTTATACCATATTCAGCGTGTACATGTTTTGTTCTCTTGCCATAGCTACATGAGCCACAACAATGCTGCAAATATGCAATAAATATGTACCATCTGATGATGAACTGCTTGTCAGTTCCAAACTGGTCATGGTAAACAGAAACTGGAGAATAAAGCCAAAGGTGGCTGGCTGCTGTAAGACTTTACACAAATTTAAAACTGAATGAAATTGATTCTTCTGGCAACTTCTGCTCTGAAGATGGATATATAACAAAAACCTTGTGGTATAAAAGACTACAATGATTTTTTGTGCTATAGAAGTAGATGTAAACATTCCTTAACAGTAATGTGAGCAGTGACAGACCAATATGCTCATTATTATTACTTTTCAGCCAATAAGCTAGCTGGTAATCTGTAAATAGACAGTATTTAGCCATAATCACAAAAAAGACACAGAGTGTGAAACCTAGGCAATCTACACCATTTTGATAGAAACCGACCAATGATCCTTGGAATATCCCATTATTTTTTGTTAATCAAAACACACACAAACTAGATCCAAAGAAAAAATAAGTCTATATAAAGTGATCTACTGCTTTATTGTAAAGGTAGATTGGCATAAAGTCATAACTCCATTCATCTGTTTTGACCAGTAATGCCATCAATGTGGTGTACATAATTTCAAGCACATACAGTACGGTGACCATGATGTCACTCATTACACCTGCCACCAAACATAAATAACATGTGAGTATTTTAACTCCAGCAATAGAATGAAACCAACAGAACAGCCAAATGAAGGGGAAAAACTAATTAAATGGTAGTAAGAATAATGACAGCACTGCAAAAGATATATTCACTCAGAAATATAAACTTAACACAAAAAGATTACAAAAACAAAAACTATACATCTCAAATGAAGTCTGTAATACCAGTCACCCAAACGCAAATCAAAAACTCAACACCACTATTTTCACTTCACCTACATAGCTCCAACAAAGCCCTTGATATGAGGAACCAACATACAACTCTAAAACATGGTGGTGCAAATTTCACTTCACCCACACAGCTCGAGCAAAGCCCTTCATACCATACTTTCACTTACTCTTTCTAAAGCAGTGCCCACAGTACAACAAACCAAACCATGTTCACATGACTATCAGAAATGTATTCTAATCAACTATGGTACCTCAATACCCATTATACCCACCAATAACAATCCAACAAAATTACCAAACACTAACAAGGAAATAACGATAATTCAAGTATCTTGAATCGTCACCAATTTCAAGGTACATGGACAACTTCACTCATTGCAACAAGAAATGAGCTACTCATAAATATCTGTATCTTCTTCACAACTGAAGAAAACAGAAAACTAATATTAAATCTCCGACCACAAGAAACACATGGCACTAATATTTCCAAACATAAAAATGAATCCATCAGCCACAATATGCAAATTCAAAGTAACTCACCAGAAAGCCAGCACAAATTCTTATAATTGCAGCCAGAAAGACTCAATTTACGTCAAACAACTCACTATCAAATATCCAGCACAAGAGATCACCACCAAATACTACAACACAACATCTACAAACACAAAGGCTCAAAAACATCAAGGCTCACTATGACATCACACACCCCATCACAGTTACATCACATGTCAAAGCAGATTGGTGGAGCATCAGCCACTGAACTTGGGCGAATAACCTCACAATTGCCTCAGGCAGCAAATAGTGATTAGATAATGGCTACCAGTTGGCAGAGAAAGTAGAACTAAATTATCTAGAATGAAGCTTAATTTTTGTTGGAACATTTGTTCTGAGTTTGCGTCTTCATGGAACAACCCAAAAAGGTCAATACTGCCTGCTTTGCACTTAGAAACCTTTCTCACAGTACTGGCCCACAAACAGGACTGACAGCATGCTTTTATTCTAGTTGTCCTACAGAATTTTCTTTTTAAGCAGCCCAGCTAGTTCTAAAAATTTTCCATTCTAACACTGAAATTCTGATACTTTCATCCTAAACCGATTACTCACTAATGGTACTCATGATTACTAATAAAGAGTGAATTTACTAGACATTGATTTGATTTACGAATTTTCTGAATGTCAGCCAAGACATTCATATTGAGGAGGGTTACCAGGTTAGTTACACCAATAATCACACCCATTTAGCAATAGTTCATTTATTAACCTTAACACATACAAGGATCACAAAGAACTGAACTGAACAAGGGGGAACAGCCAAAGATAATGCTTGGAGTCCAAAGATGAATGCATATCGATGTTGGTGTCAATTGCATCGGTGCCACATAGTCCCCCCCCCCCCCCCCCCCACAGTACATAGTACTCTTGAGAGGCCGGGGGGGGGGGGTGACTATGGCGTCGGCAGGAGTGGTCCGCGGTCAGCTCGACAGCATCGTCAGGGAGCTGTGTGGGTAGATGTCATGAAGGAAGGTTCAGCCACTGAACCTGGAAGTCGTTGAAGCAAGCTGGGTGTCGTACTGGGGGTGCTGGTCGTGTGGTGACAGGTAGGCTGGCGGTTTGGGATGGAACGGAGTGGCGATGCTGAAGTCTCCGGTGGTCGTGGCAAACACACGATGCATGTACAGCTTGACGTCGGGTGGGAGGGGAACACATTTCACCAGGTGCAAGCAATGCCAGAGGTTGTGTCATGAGTACTGGATGAAGAGAAACACATGACGAACAGTGTATAATCGCGCAGTGTTATTGAGATGTCGTGAATTATGGTGTGGGGGACAGGCACAAACACCTCAAGCGAGGGCACACTCAAGATGAGAAGGCGTGAGAAACCTGGACAGGGTGAGGCAGGCGACGTTGGAGAGGTCAAAGGGACCGACGAAGGGCCCGGCGGCGAGAGCATGATCAATGGTAAGCTCAACGTGGGGAGCATGTGGTCACTCGATGGAGTGTGTGAGACCAGAGTAGAGGGCAAGGTCGGAGGAGAGCTCAACAATTGGAGCTTGAAGTCACTCGATCAAGTGTGTAAGTCCAACGTGGAGTGAGTGGTTGGAGCGTCGTGAGCCACGACAGTGAGTGGCGTGGTCGTGGCCTGGAGGGGGGTAGAAGAAGGCTTGACATGAGCAGGCTTAAGTCTGTTGAGAGAGACTGTAACAGCTGAATCTTTCATTTGGATGTCATAGGTGTTGGCTGAGCGCCGGAGAACTTGGTTGTTGTTGTTGTGGTCTTCAGTCCTGAGACTGGTTTGATGCAGCTCTCCATGCTACTCTATCCTGTGCAAGCTTTTTCATCTCCCAGTACCTACTGCAACCTACATCCTTCTGAATCTGCTTAGTGTATCCATCTCGTGGTCTCCCTCTACGATTTTTACCCTCCACGCTGCCCTCCAATACTAAATTGGTGATCCCTTGATGCCTCAGAACATGCCCTACCAACCGATCCCTTCTTCTGGTCAAGTTGTGCCACAAACTTCTCTTCTCCCCAATCCTATTCAATACTTCCTCATTAGTTACATGATCTACCCATCTAATCTTCAGCATTCTTCTGTAGCACCACATTTCGAAAGCTTCTATTCTCTTCTTGTCTAAACTATTTATCGTCCATGTTTCACTTCCATACATGGCTACACTCCATACGAATACTTTCAGAAATGACTTCCTGACACTTAAATCAATACTGGATGTTAACAAATTTCTCTTCTTCAGAAACGCTTTCCTTGCCATTGCCAGTCTACATTTTATATCCTCTCTACTTCGACCATCATCAGTTATTTTGCTTCCCAAATAGCAAAACTCCTTTACTACTTTAAGTGCCTCATTTCCTAATCTAATTCCCTCAGCATCACCCGACTTAATTAGACTACATTCCATTATCCTTGTTTTGCTTTTGTTGATGTTCATCTTATATCCTCCTTTCAAGACACTGTCCATTCCATTCAACTGCTCTTCCAAATCCTTTGCTGTCTCTGACAGAATTACAATGTCATCGGCGAACCTCAAAGTTTTTATCTCTTCTCCATGAATTTTAATACCTACTCCGAATTTTTCTTTTGTTTCCTTTACTGCTTGCTCAATATACAGATTGAACAACATCGGGGAGAGGCTACAACCCTGTCTTACTCCCTTCCCAACCACTGCTTCCCTTTCATGTCCCTCGACTCTTATAACTGCCATCTGGTTTCTGTACAAATTGTAAATAGCCTTTCGCTCCCTGTATTTTACCCCTGCCACCTTTAGAATTTGAAAGAGAGTATTCCATTCAACATTGTCAAAAGCTTTCTCTAAGTCTACAAATGCTAGAAACATAGGTTTGACTTTCCTTAATCTTTCTTCTAAGATAAGTCATAAGGTCAGTATTGCCTCACGTGTTCCAGTGTTTCTACGGAATCCAAACTGATCTTCCCCGAGGTTGGCTTCTACTAGTTTTTCCATTCGTCTGTAAAGAATTCGTGTTAGTATTTTGCAGCTGTGACTTATTAAGCTGATAGTTCGGTAATTTTCACATCTGTCAACACCTGCTTTCTTTGGGATTGGAATTATTATATTCTTCTTGAAGTCTGAGGGTATTTCGCCTGTTTCATACATCTTGCTCACCAGATGGTAGAGTTTTGTCAGGACTGGCTCTCCCACGGCCGTCAGTAGTTCCAATGGAATATTGTCTACTCCGGGGGCCTTGTTTCGACTCAGGTCTTTCAGTGCTCTGTCAAACTCTTCACGCAGTATCGTATCTCCCATTTCATCTTCATCTACATCCTCTTCCATTTCCATAATATTGTCCTCAAGTACATCGCCCTTGTATAGACCCTCTATATACTCCTTCCACCTTTCTGCTTTCCCTTCTTTGCTTGTATAGACCCTCTATATACTCCTTCCACCTTTCTGCTTTCCCTTCTTTGCTTAGCACTGGGTTTCCATCTGAGCTCTTGATATTCATACAAGTCGTTCTCTTATCTCCAAAGGTCTCTTTAATTTTCCTGTAGGCGGTATCTATCTTACCCCTAGTGAGATAGGCCTCTACATCCTTACATTTGTCCTCTAGCCATCCCTGCTTAGCCATTTTGCACTTCCTGTCGATCTCATTTTTGAGACGTTTGTATTCCTTTTTGCCTGTCTCACTTACTGCATTTTTATATTTTCTCCTTTCATCAATTAAATTCAATATTTCTTCTGTTACCCAAGGATTTCTACTAGCCCTCGTCTTTTTACCTACTTGATCCTCTGCTGCCTTCACTACTTCATCCCTCAAAGCTACCCATTCTTCTTCTACTGTATTTATTTCCCCCATTCCTGTCAATTGCTCCGTTATGCTCTCCCTGAATCTCTGTACAACCTCTGGTTCTTTTAGTTTATCCAGGTCCCATCTCCTTAAATTCCCACCTTTTTGCAGTTTCTTCAGTTTTAATCTACAGGTCATAACCAATAGATTGTGGTCAGAGTCCACATCTGCCCCTGGAAATGTCTTACAATTTAAAACCTGGTTCCTAAATCTCTGTCTTACCATTATATAATCTATCTGATACCTTTTAGAATCTCCAGGGTTCTTCCATGTATACAACCTTCTTTCATGATTCTTAAACCAAGTGTTAGTTATGATTATGTTGTGCTCTGTGCAAAATTCTACCAGGCGGCTTCCTCTTTCATTTCTGTCCCCCAATCCATATTCACCTACTATGTTTCCTTCTCTCCCTTTTCCTACACTCGAATTCCAGTCACCCATGACTATTAAATTTTCGTCTCCCTTCACAATCTGAATAATTTCTTTTATTTCATCATACATTTCTTCAATTTCTTCGTCATCTGCAGAGCTAGTTGGCATATAAACTTGTACTACTGTAGTAGGTGTGGGCTTCGTATCTATCTTGGCCACAATAATGCGTTCACTATGCTGTTTGTAGTAGCTTACCCGCATTCCTATTTTCCTATTCATTATTAAACCTACTCCTGCATTCCCCCTATTTGATTTTGTGTTTATAACCCTGTAGTCACCTGACCAGAAGTCTTGTTCCTCCTGCCACCGAACTTCACTAATTCCCACTATATCTAACTTCATGTTCTTGGTGTATATGATCTCAGCTATTGTCCCTTTGAGGTCTTCCTTATAGATGGCACAAATGCCGAGTAGCACAAGGGGAAGGGCCTCCATCCATGGAGAGTCGTGGCATCGAAGAGCCACCTTGAAAATGCGGTGCCAGCGCTAGACTATCCTGTTACTTTGCAGGTAATATGCTGTGGTACAGAGGCCACAAATGTTACAAATCCTGTTGAACAGGGCCGACTCAAATTGCCTGCCCTGGTAAGTCTTGATGATAGGTGGACATCCTAAACGCAATACCCATGACTCGACGAAAGCTCGGGCAACAGTGGGGAGAGAGACAGTCTCTAGCCAGCGAGTTGTTCGGTCGATAGACGAGAGAACATAACGAAAGCCGTTACAGAGGGAGAGAGGGTCGACAATGTCAATGTGAATATGCTGGAAACGCCCAGGAGGGATCTAAAAGGCGCCGAGGGAGGGGGTGGGCGAAGTGTGCTTGTGTACTTTGCAGCGTTGGCATGCGCCCATTGCTGGCAGTCCTTGTTGACATTTCCCACAAAAATGGTTCAAATGGCTCTGAGCACTATGGGACTTAACATCTGTGGTCATCAGTCCACTAGAACTGAGAACTACTTAAACCAAACTAACTTAAGGACATCACACACATCCATGCCCGAGGGAGGAGTCAAACCTGCGACCGTAGAGGTCACTCGGTTCCAGACTGAAGCGCCTAGAACTGCACGGCCATTTCTGCACACAAAGCACTCCGCTATGAGGGGGGTGGACGCACGAACACTGGGGTGCGCTAAATTATGCAATACGTTGAAGACATCTCGACGGAGCGTGGTTGGGATGAGGGGGCATAACGTGCCCGTACTGTCGTCGCACCAGATCTCACCAGAAATGACAGGGAAGGTGGTGCAAACGAAGTGTGGTGAAGAAATAGAGTCTGAAATCAGGTTTTATGTTACCTCGTCAACAGGTTGGAGGTTAGGCAGTTCAGAGAGGTCTAACACTGAACGGACGGCGTTGGCTCGTGAAAGGAAATCAGCAACTATATGGTTAGCACCCTTTATGTGTCTGACATTGGTGGTGAACTGAGATATGAAGTCCATGTATCTGAAGAGGCGAGGAGGTGGGTCAGGTGGCGGGTTTGTAATGGCCGCAGCCAGGGGTTTGCGGTCCATTAAAACATAGAAAGGGCGTTCCTCAATGTCGGTCTTAAAATGCTTAATCGCTTCATAGACCACAAGCAACTCCATGTCAAACGCGGAATATTTCCATTGTGCATTGGTGAGCTTGCGCGAGAAGAACTGCAGAGGCGAAGTTTTGCCGTCGATTGTCTGGATAAGGACAGCGCCGATGGAAGTATCGCTCATGTCTGTGGTGATGAAAAGCTGCGCATTGGGATAAGGATGCGCGATGGTGCAGGCCTCGGCAAGAAGATTTTTGAGGGCAGTGAAAGAATCAGTCATAGCAGGGGTCCAAGGAACAGGCCGAGATCCAGAGGTGCTGGTGCCTCCCAAGGCATGCGTCAGTGGAGCCTGAATCTCTGCAGCCCGAGGTAGATATCGGCGATAATAATTAACCATCCCCAGAAAGCGCTGGAGCTCTTTGAATGACGAAGGTCTGGGTAGGTTTAGTATTGTTTGTACTTTCTCAGGGGGCGGTGAAATGCCGTCGGCAGAGACCCGAAAACCAAGAAAAGTGACACCAGGCTGATGTAGCTGCAATTTGTCCTGGTTTGTCTCGATGCCTGCTGCTGCGAGAGTGTTCATAACAGTTTGCACATGTCGAATGTTGTGCTCGAAGAAGGAGCTGAACACAAGAATGTCATCAAGATATGCAAAGCAGAATTTTAGGTTGAATAGCACTTCGTTGATGAAGCGTTGCCAGGTCTGGGTTGCGTTTTTCAGACTGAAGGGCATGAATCGAAACTGAAATAACCCGATTGGGGTGGTGATTGCTGTCTTCTCGATGTCTTCAGGTGCCATGGGGATCTGGTGATAGGCCCATTTGCAATCAATGACAGAGAACGTGGTCGCACCTGCGAGGGAACTGGTAAGGTCAGCAATGTTGGGTATGAGGTAGGTGTCCATAATTGTTTGTGTGTTTAGTCGACGGTAGTCTCCACACATTCGCCAGGACACGGCTTTCTTGGGTGTCATATGTATGGGTGTACTGTAGACCAGCTACTGGCACAGGGTTCAATGATGCTGGAGCTTAGTAGTTCAGAAATTTGATTTTTAAGGTCGGAGAGAGTCAACGTGGTTTACTGGAGATCGGGGGACCTGGTATGAGGCGAAGCTTGTGAACCGTGCCGTTGGTGACGACGG
Source organism: Schistocerca serialis cubense (assembly GCF_023864345.2). NCBI lineage: Eukaryota > Metazoa > Arthropoda > Insecta > Orthoptera > Acrididae > Schistocerca > Schistocerca serialis. The sequence goes on from NC_064640.1 coordinate 533,865,097, forward strand.
AAATGTTGCCAGTGGCACGGGAGGCGGTTTGTTTACAATGTGTAGTCGGTGGGGCAGGCGAGGCGTGTTCGTGGTGTTCGGAGCCACTCGGCGGATCCGAGGGGAGCCGAGGCGGTGAAATGTACCACGAGTCAGTGCGACAAGATGGCCGCCGGCCCGAAGCAGTGGCACCACGGTAGGGTGAGCTCGGTAGAGCTCGTGAGCCTTTAGTGAGTCCATTGTCCGAGGGCGCGGCCTGTGGCACCACATTCGCACAGGAGCCGAAGTTGCATAGTTTGAGGTGCTGTCCGCGAGGGGTGGGGTAGGAGCTGTCAGTTCCGGAGCACGTGACGCTCGTCACGCATGCTCACTTGTGTCCAGCGAAGTGTCCAACGTTGCTGTGTTAGGAGGGTGTGGCGCTGTGTAGCTGTCAGTACACGTTATGGCAGTCTTGATAGCACAGTTGCAAGGGGTAGCGGAGGCTCGATTGCTGGGATTGCATCGCAGAGCTGGAGCTGTATTTCGTGGAGCCGGAGGGAGAGCTTGAAGTTTTCCTTGTGTAGGCGAGCGACGTGTTCAAACTCGACAAGGCACTTGTGCCTGGTTTCTTGTAACGTCGTCGACAGAGACGAGTGTGTACGGATGAGACGAGCCCGGACCGATGTGTCATGGGGGGGGGGGGGGCAGGGGTGAGGGGAGGGTTGCTCGACGGAGCACAGGGGAAGTGAGTCTTGGACGGATGATGAAACACAGTGTTTCACACTAGGTCTAGTGAAAGTTTGTGATGTCGCAAGAAGTCAATGTCTAGTACAGTTTCGTCAATTTCGCACACTAAAAAAGTCCACTCGAGTTTGCAGTTTTCAGAGACAGAGAGACGATGTGGGAAGTTGAACCCGAGCATTGTAGTTTAGTTGAATTCACGGCTTGCAGTGAAGTATGATGAGGGCGGATGTTCGACGACGCTAAGGACTTAGGCAGCAGTGAAACATTGGCGCCTGTGTCCACTAGGAAAAGGTATCCCGACGAAATGTCTTTAACGTAAAGTCGTCGGCAATTATCCGGTCGTTCCAGGACAGAATGGAGAAGGGGGGGATGCCTGTCATGTTATGCGCAGGAGGCGGCAGCTCGACCTATCGGCGATTGGCGTTTGGGAAGGAGCAGGGTGGTCTGCAGTTCCATGCCGCCTCACCAAACCGTGTGTGGAAGTAACAGTACGGGCAGTGTTGTTGCATTTCCTGTGGAAGGTTCCTCGCCAGTGGCAGTGGCCGAGGTTCGGTGGCTGCAGCAGGTTCGGTTGGAGGAGGGGGCGTGACCATGGGCAGAGCCGGTGACGTCCCAGCTGCTTGTTTACTGCTTCCCAGAGCGAGCGGAAGGGTCAGCACAGTACGGCTCCGGCTGCGTCCAGACGCAGGGCGATGAGCCTGAACCTGAGACTTGTGAGGTAGGCAGTGGCTGGCGAAATAGAGCAGTGATGCATCGTGTAGCTTGTCAGCAATTGTCATTCTTTGCTCGACAGGTTCAGGAGACCTTCAAGCCAGAGCAGAGCGGATGTGAGGAGATAGTTTATCTGACCAGATGGCAAGGAGAGCTGCGTCAGAGAGTAGATCGTCGCTGACCAGGGCACGTAGCCATCTCCAGAGCTGGGAAGGTTTGTCGTTGTCTAGTTGCTGGACATGGAGCACTTGAATGTTTGCTCCTCAGTTAAGTGTGGAAGCCGACGTAGAACTATAGTTTTGTCTAGAATTTACTGGGTTGATGAGTCCGGGGCGTTGACCAGATCAGCAATCAAGTCCTCCTGGTCGTGCTGGTGGGTGATGAGGCACAGAAACCTGGTTGACACGTCGAGTTTGTAATGGTCGAACACTTCGTCCACAATTTTGAACCAGGTTCTTGCTCTGTCGGGATTAAACGGCGGCAGAGTTGGTAAGCGTTGTAGAATGTTCAGAAGGACAGGATGAGTTGAGTTCGTCGGGGCACTGCCTGAATCGAGCTGTTGTTGCTGTAGTATTTGAGGAGAGTGTGTCTCCAGGGGATGTGGTAATGACGGCTGTTCAGGTGGCAGTGTGAAGGTGACACGTTGTGGTTGAGCGTGATCCGTAGCAACGCAAAAGGCCGACGTGGGTGAGACACCATAATGTGACGATTGCGATTGCGGAAGCTCAACACGTTGCGGCTGTGTTCGGATTGACGCATTGCAGAAGACCAACGTGGATGAGGCACCGAGATGTGCTGAGAACAGTAGCGGAAGCTCGACTGGAGCAGGTGCGGGGGCAACAGGTGAGAAAAAGTTCAGAGTGTGAGAATGCGTGTTAGTCCGTGGAAAGCTCGACGTGTGATCAGAGCCAGGGCCACCTGTGTTGCAGGGAGGCGGCGGAGGTGCTAGCTGTCCAGAAGTACAGTGTGGTAAATGATGTCTAATGTGGGATGGAATGTGTGAATGTTCACTGTTCATAGCCACTCCACTCAAAATGGTGTGCGGATAAGTTGAATGTCGTGGCACAAAACACTGAGACGTAGCAGTGGGATGGAGGTGGAGGTCAGGCACAGATAACAGGTTATTGTTCCTGTTGCAGGTCCAGGTATAGAATTAGGAAGGCATGTACCAAAGCTGAACTGAGACAGGTGCGGGCGTGGTCTGATGCTGAGGAGGTAGACCTGTGAACGAAGCAGTTCCGGCCGCGTGGCAGGTATCTGCATGGTACTGCACGGATTGCAGCTTGGCAAATCGCTGTCCTGGCGGTAGTAGGTTGTCCGACGAAGCATTTGCAGAAATTGGCATTGGTCCTGCACTGCATGGAGATCCGTAAGAGGTAACTGCACAGGGAGGGCACATGGGGTGGGAACAAAGGCGTTTGATAGCCAGAGTCATGCGCACTCCTAACCTCACTTATTGTTGCAGGCTCGAAAACGTCTGGCGGAATCATCGAGTGAGAGGCATCATGTTGCAGTCCTGGCGGGTGTACATTGCCTGCGACATGATGCATGTCAACCACAAAATCCGACGTTAGGCGCTGAGACGAAGTCATTGTTCGAATACTGTGTCGATGTAATACACGCGAAAATAACCGACGCGGAGGTCGCGGACACAGTAAAACTGCGAAAACGAAAGACGTTACAACTCGGGGTCACCAGGGCTACCTTGTTGGTTGCACCAATAATCACACCCATTACAAATAGTTCATTTATTAACCTTAACACATACAAGGATCACAAAAAACTGAACTGAATATGGCGAAACAGCCAAAGATAATGCCTAGAGTCCAAAGATGAATACATGTCGATGTTGGTGTCGATTTCATCAGCGCCACAATATAAATCCTCACCTGCTATTGTTTTGCAAATCCAAATTTCCCACAGTATCTCCAGTTTTGCTGCATGTCTCCTTTCGTGTTTTTAGCTAGTTCCATCGTTATATGCTTCAGTGACTAAAAACAAAGTCCAACAACTGCATTACTTAACAACTCAACATGTTGAGAGTTAACTTTGAAGAAGCCTTCCAACAATCATTACAACAGCACTACGTTGCATACAACACAGCTGTGTATCCTTTCATGTGCACACAGCTATGAAACTAAATCTGCAGTTTATAACGTTCACCGGTACAACACTACACCTGCAGCTAGAGTACATAATCACAGTATTAAATAAATACTATACATTTATATTCTGTGGGAAAATACGATAGTCTAACCACAATCATTTGAACCAATCAACTTACACTATTGGCCATTAAAATTGCTACACCAAGAAGAAATGCAGATGATAAGAGGGTATTCATTAGACAAATATATTATACTAGAACTGACATGTGATTACATTTTCACGCAATTTGGGTGCATAGATCCTGAGAAATCAGTACCCAGAACAACCACCTCTGGCCGTAATAATGGCCTTGAGACGCCTGGGCATTGAGTCAAACAGAGCTTGGATGGCATGTACAGGTACAGCTTCCCATGCAGCTTCAACACAATACCACAGTTCATCAAGAGTGGTGACTGGCGTATTGTGACAAGCCAGTTGTTCAGCCACCATTGAGCAGACGTTTTCAATTGGTGAGAGACCTGGAGAATGTGAAGGCCAGGGCAGCAGTCGAACATTTTCTGTATCCAGAAATGCCCATAGAGGACCTGCAACATGTGCTCGTGCATTATCCTGCTGAAATGTAGGGTTTTGCAGGGATCGAATGAAGGGTAGAGCCACGGGTCGTAACACATCTGAAATGTAACGTCGACTGTTCAGAGTGCCGTCAATGCGAACAAGAGGTGTCAAGATGTGTAACCAATGGCACCCCATACCATCACGCCAGGTGATACGCCAGTATGGTGATGACGAATACACGCTTCCAATGTGCGTTCACCGCGATGTCGAAAAACATGGATGCGACCATCATGATGCTGTAAACAGACCCTGGATTCATCTGAAAAAATGACGTCTTGCCATTCGTGCACCCATGTTGAGTACACCATCGCAGCTGCTCCTCTCTGTGATGCAGCGTCAAGGGTAACCGCAGCCATGGTCTCCAAGCTGATAGTCCACACTGCTGCAAACGTCGTCGAACTGTTCGTGCAGATGGTTGTTGTTTGGAAACATCCCCATCTGTTGACTCAGGGATCAAGATGTGGCTGCACGATCCGTTACAGCGATGTGGATAAGATGCCTGTCATCTCGACTGCTAGTGATGTGAGGCCGTTGGGATCCAGCATGGCATTCCATATTACCATCATGAACCCACCAATTCCATATTCTCCTAACAGTCATTGGATCTTGACCAACGCGAGGAGCAATGTCGCGATATGATAAACCGCAATCGCACAAGCTACAATCCGTCCTTTATCAAAATCGGAAACGTGATGGTACGCATTTCTCCTCTTTACACGAGGCATCACAACAACGTTTCGCCAGGCAACGCCGTGTCAGCTGCTGTTTGTGTATGAGAAATCGGTTGGACACTTTCCTCATGTCAGCACGTTGTAGGTGTCGCCACTGGCACCAACCTTGTGTGAATGCTCTGGATAGCTAACCCTTTGCGTATCACAACATCTTCGTCCTGTCGGTTAATAAATTTCGCGTCTGTAGCACGTTAACTTCGTGGTGTAGCAATTTTAATGGCCATAGTGTATTTGCCTCCCTGAATATGAATGTATATTACGTTTCCTATTTTCTATCCACCAAATGTGCTTACGATTGTTAAAAAAAATGGTTCAAATGGCTCTGAGCACTATGGGACTTAACATCTATGGTCATTAGTCCCCTAGAACTTAGAACTACTTAAACCTAACTAACCTAAGGACAGCACACAACACCCAGTCATCACGAGGCAGAGGAAATCCCTGACCCTGCGGGGAATCGAACCCGGGAACCCGGGCGTGGGAAGCGAGAACGCTACCGCACGACCACGAGCTGCGGACTACGATTGTTCATCTCTTGAAATCAGAGTAGCACAAAGCCTGTGGCTGAGTTACTATGACAATTAACCTCTTCAGGGATTCTGGCACATATGTAGCCATTAATCTTATGCTGAATATATTGAAGAAAATGCATTCCTTAATGGGCAGTGGACGGCCGGTGAGGCCGAGCGGCTCTAGGCGCTCTAGTTTTGGCACCTCGTGACTGCCACTGTCGCAGGTTCGAATCCTCCCTCGGGCATGGATGAGTGTGATGTCCTTAGGTTAGTTAGGTCAAGTAGGTCTAAGTTCTAAGGGACTGATGACCTTAGATGTTAAGTCCCATAGTGCTCAGAGCCATTTGAGCCCAATGGGCATTGGTTACATTTGTGGCCATTGTGTTCCCATAAGTTGGCTACCCTGTCCCTAGTTCATTATCTTTAACTGTTATGAAGAGAGATGTTTTTATATCTGTGGATAGTCAGCGGCTGCCTGTTGTTTAGTACATGCATTTGAAATCATAATTTACGTTTTTTTTTGCAGGAGAATTTTTCGTCTACAATTTTTTATTGTGTGCTTTGAACATTTATTTTACAGTTTCTCTTCCAACATTATTAAAAATGAATCGAAGCAAAACATTAAGCCCAGAGGAAATTTTACTCATTTTAGATTCTGTTGATGATGCCAATTGTTCTGATTTGGACGTAATTACGTGTGATAAAGACAGTGATATTATTGATGACGATTCTGATGATGATAGTGTTGTTGGTGATGACACTGTTGCTAGTGGTGATTCAGCTGTTGATAGGGCAATTCACTCAATAACAGTCCAGACCAATAGTGCAACTGCAAGTACAAGTTTCGAATTCTCCAACATCTTCACGTAATATATGGTATACAAAGTAGGACATTGACTTCGTTGGTGACATTCCTGCATTCTGTGGCGTTTACAAAAGCAATAGTTATCTTTTAGTAGAGAAGACGCCATATTTTTACTACTACAACATGTACACTCCTAAAGCACTGGACTTGATAGTTAGAGAGACAACACGGAATGCTTTTTCAAATGGCGAATGCAATTTCTCTGTCTCAGTAAGTGAAGTTCATTGCTTCTTAGCGATTAATTTGATCATGACATATATGAAGTACCCAAAACGGACGTATGAACTGGTCAGGTAACCCAGTTTTGAGAATGGATCTTATTGCTGACATTATGTCACTTAAGAGATTTGAGAAAATACACTACTGGCCATTAAAATTGCTACACCAAGAAGAAATGCAGATGATAAACGGGTATTCATTGGACAAATATATTATACTAGAACTGACATGTGATTACATTTTCACGCAATTTGGGTGCATAGATCCTGAGAAATCCGTAATAACTGCCTTGAGGCGCCTGGGCATTGAATCAAACAGAGCTTGGATGGCGTGTACAGGTACAGCTGCCCATGCAGCTTCAACACAGTACCACAGTTCATCAAGAGTGGTGACTGGTGTATTGTTACGAGCCAGTTGCTCAGCCACCATTGAATAGACGTTTTCAATTGGTGAGAGATCTGGAGAATGTGCTGTCCACGGCAGCAGTCGAACATTTTCTGTATCCAGAAATGCCCATATAGGACCTGCAACATGTGTTCGTGCATTATCCTGCCGAAATGTAGGGTTTTGCAGGGATCGAATGAAGGGTAGAGCCACGGGTCGTAACACATCTGAAATGTAACGTCGACTGTTCAGAGTGCCGTCAATGCGAACAAGAGGTGACCGAGATGTGTAACCAATGGCACCCCATACCATCACACTGGGTGATACTCCAGTATGGCGATGACGAATACACGCTTCCAATGTGCGTTCACCGCGATGTCACCAAACACGGATGCCACCATCATGATGCTGTAAACAAAACCTGGATTCATCCGAAAAAATGATGTTTTGCCATTCGTGCACCCAGGTTTGTCGTTGAGTACACCATCACAGGCGCTCCTGTCTATGATGCAGCGTCAAGGGTAACCGCAGCCATGGTCTCCGAGCTGATAGTCCATGCTGCTGCAAACGTTGTCGAACTGTTCGAGCAGATGGTTGTTGTCTTGCAAACGTCCCCATCTGTTGACTCAGGGATCGAGATGTGGCTGCACGATCCGTTACAGCGATGTGGATAAGGTGCCTGTCATCTCCATTGCTAGTGATACGATGCCGTTGGGATCCAGCACGGGATTCCGTATTATCCTCCTGAACCCACCGATTCCAAATTCTGCTAATAGTCATTGGATCTCGACCAACGCGAGCAGCAATGTCGTGATACGATAAAACGCAATCGAGACAAGCTATAATCCGACCTTTATCAAAGTCGGAAACGTGATGGTACGCATTTCTCCTCTTTACACGAGGCCTCACAACAACGTTTCGCCAGGCAACGCCGTGTCAGCTGCTGTTTGTGTATGAGAAATCGGTAGGAAACTTTCCTCATGTCAGCACGTTGTATGTGTCGCCACTGGCCCCAACCTTGTGTGAATGCTCTGGAAAGCTAATCCTTTGTATATCACAGCATCTTCGTCCTGTCAGTTAAATTTCGCGTCCGTAGCACTTCATCTTCGTCTTGTAGCAGTTTTAATGGCCAGTAGTCTAAAAACGTATTTACGTTTTGTGGAGAATGACGAAATCCCGGCCGGCCGCGGTGGTCTAGCGGTTCAGGCGCTCAGTCCGGAACCGCGCGACTGCTACGGTCGCAGGTTGGAATCCTGCCTTGGTCATGGATGTGTGTGATGTCCTTAGGTTAGTTAGGTTTAAGTAGTTCTAAGTTCTAGGGGACTGATGAGCACAGATGTTAAGTCCCATAGTGCTCAGAGCCATTTGAACCATTTTTGAACGAAATCCCGGGAATTAACTCTGACATGTTTGTGAAGGTGAAACCCATATTGGACACACTGAAAGAGACATATTCGGGGAATGTAACTCCTACTGAATATCAGTCTATCAGTGCAATGATTATCCTCTTCAAGGGTAGAAGCAGGGCAAAACAGTATATAAAGTCTAAGCCCTAAAAGTGGGGATTGAAATCATGGGTATGCTCCAGCTCAGATGGATGCGCGACATTTTTTGAGATGTACCAAGAGAAAAGGCGGGAGCGGAATTACACATTGAGCTTCAGTCCTATTGGGGACACTGTCGTAAGATTGTGTCAGGGGCTAGAAGGAAAAAATTACAACATCATTCTTGACCATTTATTCGCAGCAATCCCATTGCTTTCATATCTCAAGCAAAAGAAAATTCATGTATTGGGAAACATAAGGTCGAACAGACTGTAGGGTGCTGAGAGTAAATTGACCAACAGCAAAGCTCTAATGGAATCAGGTCGAGGTTCAATGTCTATTGCTACTTCTAATGACAATATTACAGTTTTGTGATGGGTGGAGAGAAACATTGTCCACATGATATCTACCTTTTTTGGAGGGACACCAACTGAGACTGTGATGGGACGTGAAGAACCATGCTCGCATAGATATCGAGAGGCCAGATGCTGTAGCATGCTACAACAAATTCATGGGCTGAGTAGACATGACTGACCAGATGGTTGCACACTACCCTCACACAATGAAGAGCAAGAAGTTTTATTTGAAAATATTTTTCCACTTTTATAATGTTGCACTAGTAAATGCATGGATTCTTTACAAAAGAGGCACTGAGAGAAATATTTCTTTGGTGGAATACAAGGCCTCAGTTGCTACAACAATTACGTAGCTTGGAAGCCTGCAAAGGAAGCGTGGCAGACCATCTAACACCACTGACCATGCTCACTGGAAGAAAAGGCAACGCACTGGGTGTACTGCATATATAAGACTGGATGGAATAGCCCATTACGCTGAAAAAAAAAAAAAGGAATGTGAGAAATAAAAACTGCAAAAGAAGAACAAGATACATCTGCAAAAGTGCAAGGTTCCTGTTTGCCCACAATGTACGGAGTTCTTCCACAATACATGATGTGAACAATTCCTTCTTACTTGAATTTCGCTATTATTTATCACACTTTTTAGTTTCTTTATGTTTTCACCATGTTTGCTCTCATGTAACCTGCTATGCACCATGTACACAAATGTGGCCATTTCCTATTTTCATTGTTGTACAGTAAATTGAAGCATTTGTTGAAGAAATATATTTGCAATGACTTCCTTACATCTCAAATATAGTGTTAAAAATAATTGCCAAAATTGAAATTATTAAAAAAATTCATCCCTGAAAAGGATTTATGCAGCATCTACCACGTCAACAAAAACAATAACATAAAACAAACACAGATATTTCTGCCTCATCTAAAATATCGTCTTCAAAGTCAATATTCACAACGCCTTCAACTACGTCACTTCCCATGTTTCGCTGTCACTGAAGTCTCGTCTCGGCTGTGCAACCACCAGAGCCACCTATTGAGAGAATCCTCACTGAACTGGCAAGACTCTACGCCAAGCCGGCAGCTGACAGCCGAAGGAGCGTACGGCGCATTGACGAGCGGCAGCCACGCAAATTCGAATGGTGTTGGTTCCATAGACACTTCAGGCGAAATGCTAGATGATGTTGCAAACTGTGTGGGTTCCCAGATATCAACAACGGATGTGTATAGACGTGCATATCCGTTGTATAACCAGTAAGATTGTAGTTGTAATGACAATGCCACAGCTTCTGCTAAATTTGAATCTTCACGATTATTCGTGTTTGAAAAGATATCTGGTATGGAATTTTGCTCAACACAGGTTTGGATATAAGTGGTGTTTTACGGAATGTGAAGGACATGCCTCAGAGTCATATGAAATTAAATCTGCAAGATGTTTTCTCACCTTCATGATGATTGTTAATGGCCTGCATGTTTGGCCCCATATTGGGGGCCGATTTTCTTAAATTTTTCCATTACCTATGGACCTCTATAATCATCTTCTTGTACAATCTCCGGCTTTAGGCATGCTGTCTCCTACGCTGGACGCCAGAAGCCATTCTGCCAGATCAGAAGGCATGAAGATTAATGCGTCTTCCATGTCTCCCTCGTCGCGACAGCTTCTGCCCATTCCATACACACCTCACTGCGAAATGCACATGGGTGCTTCACACAAGAAGATTGTGTTACGTCTTCTGCATTATTATGGAGACCGCTTTTCACTTCAACAGCAGCGCGATTCACTACAGCAGGAGGTTGCTCATCTCAATGAACTTTTCCGCAAAAAAGAAGGATCTGTAAGAGGCCTAACTGACAGCAGTGATATACTGAGTCATCAGATCGCCGATATGGGGAAGGCTCTGTATGATGCTCAGGCAGAATTACGAGCTTTAACTATGGCGCCCATTCAAATGTTCAAATGTGTGTGAAATCTTATGGGACTTAACTGCTAAGGTCATCAGTCCCTAAGCTTACACACTACTTAACCTAAATTATCCTAAGGACAAACACCCACACCCATACCCGAGGGAGGACTCGAACCTCCGCTGGGACCAGCCGCACAGTCCATGACTGCAGCGCCTTACACCGCTCGGCTAATACCACACGGCTGGCGCCCATTGATGCTGCCCAAGCGGCCAACGACAATACGCAGCCATTGCTTCAAAAATTTCATGTGATTCCAGATACAGAACTGGCACTGATCCAGTGACAACATTTCGCTGTCCACCAAAGTCACACGACTCCGGAATAGCCTGTCACTTTCTACCCTCACTGACTACCCCTAGAGAAGTCACGGGCGGTTAAAGCCGCTTTTGAAGCAATGCTAACAGATGGAATAGTGTCTCACTCTAACAGCGCGTGGGCTGCCCGCTTACAGATGATCCTCAAAAAGAATAAGTCTTGGCATTTGTGCAGTGACTATTGGGGACTGAACTGTCACACTACGCCAGACAGGTATCCAATATTCAACATGTTGGATTTCACAAGCACTTTAGAAAGTGCTCTATATTCAGCATCATAGACTGCGCTAAGGCTTTTGCACAAATTCCAATGGCAGAGACATACAAGCATTGTGCATTTTGGTCTTCATACGCCGCTCAGGCGTGGCAGCGTTTTATGGACGAAATTCTACAGGGTTTAAGCCACTTTTTTGCTATGTGGACGATGTGTTGGTTTCTTCTGATAATATGAGTGACTATACTTCCCATTTGAGGGCTATTTCCTCTCGTCTTGACGAATATGGCGTCAAAATTAACAAGGAAAAGTGTGTATTCGCTAAGGACAAAGTACAATGCTTGGGTTACCTTGTATCAAAGGATGATATCTCTCCTACTCTTCGGAGGGTCTCACATATTTTGCAGATGCCCCTTCCCATCACATTCACAGTTATGCAGGTTCGTAGGTATGGTCAATTATTACCAGCGACATCTACTGAAGTTTGCAGACATTATAGAACCTATCAGTGACCTGCTAAAGGGCATACACACTTCAGGTGTTAGAGAAGTCCCCTGGAAGGGTCAAGCTGAGAGGTTTTCAAATCAGTGAAATTGTCTTTAGTGAAGACTCTCTTATTGGGCCACCCTGTTTCTGGTGCACAGATGGCTCTTTTTGTTGATGCCAGCCAGATGGCTGTGGGGGGGGGGGGGGCAGTACTCCAGCAATTAGTATTAGGAGCATGGCAGCCACTGTCTTTCTTCTCTAAAGGCATGTCTACACAACAACAAAAACTGGAGTGTATTTGACAGAGAGTTCCTTGCTATACACCAACGAACCAAAACATTATGAACACCTGTTTAGTGACATGTTGTTCCCTTTCCAAACACAGCACAACAGAGATTCTGTTTGACACGGATTCTATAAGTCCTTGACATTATTCCAGAGGTATGTGGCACAAGATGTCTACGCATAGGTCAAGCAATTCCCGCAAATTACAGGATGGTGGATTATGGGCACACGGCTGGGGTCCGATATGTGTTCCAGTGGGTACATATCAGTCACATTTCTTTTCCATGACGTCAGTATGAGTTCACCGTAGCGCCCCTCAAACCATGTAGCAGTATTCTGACCTTGGTAGATGGACAGTTATCCTGATGGAAGATATCATCACCAAAGGGGGAGACTTCCAGCATGAAGCGCTGCTGGTGGTCCGCAATAATGTTCTGTCATGATGCTTTCGATTACCACCACAGATCCAATGGAAGCACAACTCAATGTAACCCATAGCATACTTCTACCCTCGCCTGCCTGAATCTGTAGTGCAGTACATGTTCTTTGCAATGTGTAAGGACTGAACGAGAGACCTGGTGTAATAAGAAATGCGATTCATTTGACAGGCGACACGTTTCTATTGATCCACAGTGCAAACTCAGTGACGCTATGCCCATCACAATCATAACTGACGATGTCGTTGGGCCAACACAGGAACACATAGGGGTCGTGTGATTTGAAGCTCCATCTTCAAACTGGCCTTTGAACAGTGTGCTCTGAAACAGTTGTACCTGCACCAGCATTGTACTCTGTCCTCAGGTCTGTCACAGATCAGTGCCTAACCTGGATTACACAGTGAGGGATCCTCCTACCTCTACGTTTTGTAATGAGATGTTGTTGCCCAATACCAGATGGCCTACTCGTTATTTCACAATCCTTCAACCACTTTCCATAGGTGATCACGACAGTAGTACACCAACAGGCGACGAGCTTCGCTGTTTCGGAGATTCTCATTTCCAGCTGCAGTGCCATAAAAATGAGCCATTTTCAAAACCGCTTATGCCAGTAGATTTTCACTTTAGCAGTCAATATCTTCGCTATACTGACTGCCCATTCGTGCCTCTTCTGCTCACATTCTTTCCTTACTGCGTCACATGCATGTGACATCACAAGAAGGCATTCAGTCTCGTGGTCGACAGTGGCCATAACGTTTTGGCTTATCAGTGCACATCTTTCTATCAAACATTTTCGACTGTGCCTGGAAGGTGTGGAATTCGAAATTTACACACACGACATACACTTAGCTTCACTTTTTTAGTGGATGTGTGAATTGAACTCTTAATGTCAAATCCGTCATGTGGAATTTTTTGTCCATACTATACTGATGTCAACTACATCTCTGGGTTTAACAACATCGTCGAAGATTGCTTATCAAGCAACTGTGTATCTTTGATGTGTATCGATTGGACAGCTATTGCAAGAGACCAAGGTTCTGATGCAATTTTACGACAGTGTCAGCTCGATTCTGCATCCATTTGTCTGAATCTTGGACATGCGACAGTGCAGGGTTCCCAATCTAATCTATGGTGTGACAGTTCTCAGAATGTTTTGCGCTCGTTTATTCCATTATGTTCGCAGTGCACCATCTTTGATGTTTTACATAAGTTGTCACATATTGGCGTCAACACTTCTACTAAATTTGTGGCCTCCAAATTGGTGTGGCCGGGAATGTGGAAAGATTACCAGCGCTAGCCATCTAATTGCATACCACTGCAGAAAAACAAAATTGCTCACCAGACGACCCCTCCCACGGACGCATTCCCCACCCCTACAGGTCATTTTGCCCACATTCATGTTGAAATTGCAGCACTCCTTATTGCTTAGGGGGTTTCGTTATGTTGTCTCTTCAATTGATAGGTTTACGAGTTGGCCAGAGGAGTGCCCTGTGTCTGAGATTTTGGCATGCACTGTTGCTTCAGCTCTGATCTCCACATGATTTGTTCTGTTCGATATTCCTACACCAGTTACAGCTGATAGAGGCCGTTATTTTGATTCCCAATTATTTAATGAATTGTTATGTATGACACGTTGCAACCACCTGAAAACTACGAACTACCATCGCTGTAGCAATGAGATGGTAGAATGTATGCACCATACCCTGACGGCTGCCTTGGCATGCAATGGTACAGTGTGGACAGTTGCCCTGCATATGGTTTTGGTGGTACTCCATAATATGTTAAAGGAGGATATTGGGTGTTCTTTAGAGTAATTTGTCTATGGGGAAGCACGGAAGGTGCCCAGTGAACTTTTTGCTTCATGCCATTTGAGTGACTGTGGAACGGGCGAGTACAGCCAATTTCTGTTTCAGCTGCAACTTGTAATGCACTCACAACAGCATCCTCTTCCATTGCAGCACGGTTCTAGACCATTTTTTAACCAAAGAACTCCTCACTTGCCATAAGGTATCGATCAGGGACGACACTCTCACGCCCCCATTGGCTAATGTTTATTTAGAACTATTCACTGTGATTTCCCATATCATCAAGACGTTCATAGTTGATAAAAATGGAAAATATGTCACAGTCTCAGCTGACCATACAGCCTCTTATATATTCGAATATTTTTGGCCTGGAAACGTTCTGAATGGCCGCTACATGTTTCGCAAGTGGTGTCAGCCCCACTGCTGACGCCTTAAAACCGAGGAATTTCGTTCTGGGCTGGCAAAGATCACACATCGTTCTGTGGACTACGACACATGCGTCCATTAGGTGCTCAAAATCTTGCCATAAATACTTTTTATGCTTGTTTTGCGATTGCAAAAAGACTAGAATGTCGTCCATAGGACAGAATAAGCTATGAGTCCACAGAGCACCTGGTGAATGAAGCACTGCCACGTATGAGCAGTGTTTTTCAATCTGTGTGGCATGTAACAACATTCAAATAACCTAATAGTTGTGGTCATTGCCGTCTTGGCTATGTCAGATATTGCCAAGGGAATTTTGGAGTACGTGAACGTGCAGTCGATAACGGAAATATTGCTGCACCCACCACTGAATTGTTTGCATCCATAGCATGTGGTACAGGATACTGATCCAGAATCATACTTGAATTTAATACCCAGCAGTCACCATACAGCCTCCATGTGCTTCCACATTTCTGCACCTTGTGCAATGGCGAAGACCATTGGCTCTCTGAAGGCCTTCTCATCCCCTCATCGACCTGCCTGTCTACATCATTTTTGCCGCTGTAAACTTTTCAGATGTGAAGCCGCCACCAGGTATCCTGGCGTGGTGTGTGTGAAATGGTTTATGTTTTTCCAAACTGTCATCTCAGCCTCTGACACAGAACAAATGACTGAATCCATTGAGAATGTGATAACACGCTTCATCATGAGTAGTCATTGCAAATGTTGCCTTTTCTAGTAGTCCCATTTTGACGTCCACAATGAGGTTGAAATAATGCAAAAATCTGCTGCCAGGATGAGCACGGTGATGTTCACAGCCAAAAGGTCCATGCCAAGTGTTCTTGTAAACCGAGATCTAACACCATATTCCTTCTTCCATTCACTGTAACTAATGAATTATTGGTGGGCATTTAACGGAGAGGTACCACCATGCTCTCTGGTCAAAACAAGTTTCTTTGGAACAAACTGGAATCAGACGCCATGTCAAACGAAAAATCATTCACTCATAGTCTACTCATCACGAACAGTTGTTTGGAATCATCTGAGGCACTTGTAAATCTTAATCTCAGATGTTGACCTTCAAGTTTGCGGTTACTCTTTGTTTGATAGTGACAGCAGAAACACAAGCTAAAATTCTTGCATAATGTTGTCACATGTGCACTAACTCCCTGTCAGAAACAAGCTTGCTGCCCACATGTCGTTTCCTGTGTGCTAAACATATTCAAACGTCCAGTAGCCTCCTCTGGTACTGTAGCCACTGAACATAGGGACACAAACCAATTTGAACAGTTGGGTGTGAATGAAGAATGGCTATTTGATGTTTCCTCGGTAGACATATTTGTGCGATACACGCCCGGATGTGCACTGCTTAAAATATCGTTTGTGAACGACGCCTGTAGATCCAGTAGCCACTTTAGAGGGGGCATGGAAGGGCGACTGAGAGTTCTTATGTGACAACCTGCAATGCCCTTTAGAGGCAGTCGAATGAGTTTATGTACTGACATGGTGTCAAACATTTCCATGTCTTGTCTTTGAACCTCTGATGGAACCAGCACCAGTGAGTCTTATACTTCCATAGACTTTCATCACACTGTCGGCTGTCTTACTGTTGCCAAAAGCTTGATTTTCTGTCTGATGCACACGGCTTATTTTGCAGGGCTGCCACTTGTGCCACCAGAACCTGAATGCTTTCTGCTAGCTTCTCAGTAGCGGAATCTTGTGCTTCCCCCTGCATGATTGCACCAGAGCATATGCGTGTACTCATTTCTGAAATACTCAGTTGGGGGCACTAGCCAAAATAATGCAGTCCTTAACACTGCTAACTTTTGGTTCTAAGTATGTCGCCATAGCTTCAGTTTTCCTGTCAACACTTGAAGGGGGCATAATTGTCAACTGCCAAAATTATCCTCATATTTTCTGATAGCTTCTCACGCTGAAGCATGCACGAGAACTATTCTACTAGCAAATTCAGTGCTCGTAGTGGACAAAGTTCATGCAAAAGTTGACAGGGTGACATGTTATCCGAGCGTTTATCGTAATTAACCTCTGTAAACTGTTTTTGGGTGTTGGGGCAAAATGTTTAATTAAGTAGCTCTTAAGCGTCATGTAACTGCATTTCAGTTTATAACACAAGTGTGCCACATAAACGATAGGAAAAACACAGTTACCGACTGCCTGTCAGGGAAGACTGTGACATGGAATAACATTGCCCATACATAACCACATGACCCAGAGATACGTACTGTGCAGGACTGGGACGACCCACTTTGAATCTGAAGTAAGTGAAGGCACCGTCAGCTACTTAAACCTTGTGGTGCAATGTTTCACACAGCATGACAGATTTTCGTACCCATGCTTTTCAGCATTGTGTTTTGCTGTATTTCACGGTCTGTTATACCAAGGAGTGTGGCTGCAGCCCATAATTAAGAAAGACTTTTGCAAATGGGCATAGCAGTGTGATCGCTGCCAGAGATGCAAAATGAACAGGCAAATGTCAGGACCGACAGGATCCATCGCCACTTCTAAAACACAGTTTTGCCACATTCATGTGAATTTGGTTGAACCACTACCATACCGAAATGGCCACTGATATTTGGTTACCATCATGTACCGTTTGATGATGTGGACATTCCTATCAACATCATCACTGCCAAAGCCATATTGAAGACACTACTCAACGGCTGGACTGCAAAATTCGGCGCATCCCAAACAATAACAACCAACAGCGTTTAGCAATTTGAAACAACATCATTCGAAGAGCCACTTCGCCTGCGCAGTTGCATCCACATGAACGCACCAAGCTACCATGTATCCAGCAATGGAATGGTGGAAAGATTCTACTGTATCTTGCAGCTGGCACTGATGTGCAATAAGTTAACATGGACAGAGGCTCAACTGATTGTATTGTTTTGGCAGCAGTCAGCCTTCAAGGAAGGTGTGGAACATTCAACAGCACAGTTGGTTTATCGTGAAGCATTATGTCTGCTAGACGAATTGATCTTGGACAAGTCAATATGTATACCTTCCACCCTGTCGATTTCTAAGTTTGAAAAACGTTTCCTTGTGACCTTGGGCCTCCTTCGAGCAACTGCTCCCAGTCTTTACGGGGACAATTCCATTTTCGGCTGCAGGAGCCAGTTCAACTTGTCTTATGTGTTACTTGATGATGACACTGATCGCTCAAATTATTGCCTCCTTATACGGGACATTTCAGAGTGATGCAACAGAGCCCACACTCCTTCAACATTCGATGAGATGTATGTGAGGAGATTGTGTCAATGAAACAGCTGAAACTGGCTCATTTGGATATGGAAAAAGGGGGCATTGCAGCTGCTGCCCATACACCTCAGGACCATGTGCTTCCGGAAGTCTGCAAACTACCGATGCTCAATGCTGGCTACAGAGGCTCCAACATAGGGTATGGGACTCAGCAGAGAGGCATGCAAAAATTTCTCACTATAAGAATGCAAGTGGACACATGATCGAACGCCATTTTCCCGACATTCCAGAGCTCCTGCATTTCTTTTTTCGTTTTACTTTTTTTAAGTGTGCTCTCACCATCATTAGTACTTCACTTAGAACTTTGGTAGTGAATACATGGCTATTTGATTATGTAAATTGGGAAAGAGATGGTATTTCTTTCATTTGTTCTGCCGATATTTGGGAAAGATTTCTTATTTATGGGATGGTCTTTTATTACATCTTGTCTTACTAAACTCCATGTGTTTTGTTAGTTTTGCCAGTGGTGCAGGCACAGATGCAGGATTTTGGTCTGTATGTATTAATAAATAGCTAGCAGATCCAGTTCATTGTACTTGTCCAATGTGAAGAAATGATATTAAAAAATTTATAAATGAAATGACAATTAAATAGACACCCTAGCTGCGGACAGGCGTTGATGTACAACACCTGTCTGCAGCTATGGTGTCCATTTAATTATCATTTCATTTCTAGCAAAGCTGCATGGTCATCAACAGTAACTGTTCTTTCGGGAACAGATACTACCATCATATATAAAAGATTTATACCTTGTGAAGCAAGAATATATCATCAATCACTTTTTCTTGTCTAGAGTTATCCAAAATATTGAAATAATTGTGTCAACAAATTATTCTTAAAGATTATTTCACTCTTTGGTATAAATTTACTGTATTAGGATTATAGTTAAGCCTTCACATTTCTTCACAATTTTGATGTGTATCTTTGATTCTATAAAATTGCCTTTCTAAATTTTTTTATTGTGCTGTAATGACATGATAATTACATATAAAGTTTTCATCAAATAATTTAAAAAAAACCGAAGTTGTTCTTAAATTCTGATGAAATATTTGAGAAACAAAGTATCTCTTTCTCTGTTTCTTTCTTGCACTATTTCTAAGGAACTATGAACTATTCCATTTCAATTCTCTATCTTTTAATAGTTAATTTTGTTAATGTTTTCCGAGTGAATATTTGACCTCAATATACCTCTTTAGTTTTATATTCTCCATGTTTATGAACTGATTGTACGACTTCTTCATAAACACAGCATTGGAAATTTTCTGCAAAAGTAATTTTGGATCTCACAACTAAAGAATATAGAGCAGGCACAATGATAAATTTTGTTGATTTTTTTATATATTTCAGTAGCTATTGAAATGTTCGTATTTTTTACTATATTTTTCTTTAACATAGTCTTTAGTTGTATTCCTAGGACATTCATATCCTAAAAGATCAGCACCTTGATTTGCATTAAAACATGGAATATTCTTTACATTAATAATCATAAACACTTGCATATTAGTTTTTGTTATCTTGTTGTTAGCAAGGTCAATGATTCACTCCACTTAATAAAAATAAATTTTCATTGGACTTTTTTACTTTTGTCAATAAAAATGTTATTTATAGATCATATATTCATTAATAAATACAGTCGATTTTTCATTCCCTTTAATACCTCCAATCTGGAGCAATTTAGATTAATCGCATAATATTTTAAGTCTATACAAATATATTAAAAGATATACAGCAAAAACCAGAAAATTTTACATTTCCCTAATAAAAATATTTTCTGTATCTAATGGAACCTATTCGGTTCAAACTGTGAAAATATTGTGAAACCAGGAGTCAACTGATAGTTTGATTTCTCAGAAACATACAAAAGATGGTTATATGACAATGTGTAGAGAATGTATAAATGAATATCATATAACAATATACAATAGCAAATGAATTTCTTGTGTGTGTGTGTGTGTGTGTGTATGTGTATGTAAAAAATGTTTATATTTATCATTATAAAAATCACTTACAAATGATTCTGAGTGAAGAACATTCAAAGATATTACTGTCATTGAAAAATGATGAACAACAGATTGAGACCAATAACATACAAAAAATTTGTTGATTCTCAAGAGGTTAAAGAAATAGAATGTTTTTATTTAAATCCATCTTGTAAAGACAAACATGCAAGCAGATGTAAGAAAACTACTCGAAAATATATCAAAAGTAAGAAATGTGGCAAAGACTTTTTCAAAATCCCAAATAATTTTTTTTATATTAAAGAAGAGAGTGAAATGGAGCAATTCATAATTCCCCAACTTACTGATTGTTGTAGAGGAAATAGTTTAACTGGATGTATTAAATTAAATAAAGCTGGTTTCATTATATTCATTAACAGACATTGGGGTGGAAACCTTTGGAAACAATTATCCTATTCTAAAATCGGAAATCATGAAAAAATTTTCATAATAATGAAAATAAACCACTGGAAGAAATATTTCCTTTTTCTAATGATGCACTTGAGAAATTAAGGAACAGGAGAATAATTAGAAACTATCGCAATGAAAAAGCATTTGCAAATAGGCTAAAAACTATAACACACTTGACTCAGATTTCTTCTAGAACGCCTCTAAGCCAAAAATTATGAAAATTCTGAAATATTATCTAAAAATATTTCATCACTTGGAATCTAATTTTAAATTTTTTTGTGAGTGCAGAATGCAGATGAGCGAAAATATTTCAGAATTTATATTTCAAACAAGAAACTACAGAATCACTAGAAAGAGAGAGAGAGAGAGAGAGAGAGAGAGAGAGAGACAGGCAGACAGACAGACATAGAGTTACTCATAATTAAAAATTTAAGAATGTTGAGCAAAATGTTTTACCATCAATTTCTAATTGTCAACCTCATGGTTCTGGCTTGTAATGAAATAGAATTATCAGCTTGCAATTGGGAATGAATAGATATGTTCCAGTGAAGGGTTCAACTTATGTTGACTTACCAGAAACAATAAAAAATAAGAAAGCTTGTATTAATGTAAACGATAATGAACAAAAATATTTTCTGTAGGCTATAAAATCTGCAGTATATCCTGTAAATAAAAATATGTATAGAATCCTATAATATAGAAATGTTGGTTTTGATATTGATCAGAAATGCTAAGATTTTAAATATTCTGTGGTTGTTGATAATATTGAAATAATTGAAAATAGAATTAATGTGGCTATTAATGTTTATTAATTTGATGGAAAATATCAAATGTATCGATTAGGCATACCAAAATATAAAAGGGAGAATCATGGAAACCTCCTTTACTTTAAGAATGAAAGTAATTCACAGTATTGTTATATAAAACATTTATCTAGTCTTGTTTAAAGTGAAATTAAAAAGTATGAAGAAGTAAAATTTTTTCATAATATGTGTTTACTCCACTTCATGAGTAAATAAAAATTTGGTAGCCACCCACCAAGCTACCTAGTTAACAAACTATTAAAAGTTGAATTGTCACATAATGGTGAATACATAAGTTTTAAAAATTAGCAGCAAACATAGAAACTTGGATTCGTTATTTATGCTGATTTTTGAAGTGTGCTGTTGAAGATGGATACTTCACCACCTATCGAAAGAAATTCATATACAATGAAATATCAAAAACGCGAGCCAAGTGGTTTCTGATATTATACTGAATATATAAATCAACACTATAAAGTTCCAGTTGTTTATTGTGGGCCATACTGTCATAAAAAACTTATCAAATGGATGAAAGGAGGGGCTGAAGAAATTGGAAACATTTATTGTGAAATGGAAGAAATGAGACCATAACACATGAAGAACAACCAAGCCAAGATCAAATATTTGGTCGTTATGTACACTTCATTATTCACAAATAAACTAAGAAGTTCGTCATGATTATTTGAGTGGAAAATATATAAATCTAATATGTAATCTTTGTAATGTACGATTAAAATACACAAATTTTGACCCTGTTTAGCTATATAATGTATCTGGATATGATTCACATTTGTTTGTAAAAGAATTTGGTTACGATAGAAAGCATATAGATTTAATATCAAATAATGAAGATAGATATGTTATTTTTAGCAAGAAGACAGAAGATTTAAAGAGGATGTTCACAGAAACTATTAGATTTGTGGCTTCAAGTCTAAACAAACCTTCATCAAATTTGAAAAAGAATCAAATGAAAAAATATTAAAAAGCTTTTTCAAGACACTCTAGTAAATCTAGTAATCAAGAAAGGTGTCTATCCCTATGATTACAGGAGTAGTGGGAAGAAATCTGAAGAAACATAGCTTCCATCAAGGTATGAAGTGAAGAAGATTACAAACATTTAATTTGGGAAAATTTAATATAAACAATCTTGTTGAATATTGTGATTTTTATTTTAAAACTGATGTTTCGTTATTGGCTGATGTATTTGAAATCTTTAGAAAAACTTGTATAAAAGCTAAGACTTAGATCCATCTTGGTATTTTACTGCACCCAGTTTATCTCTTAATGGAATGCTAAAAATGAGTGGACAACCACTTGAATTATTACATGGTTATGATTTGTTTATACAATTGAAAAAGGAATGAGAGAGGGTACATTCCAGTGTTTCAGAAGATATGTGAAAGAAAATAATGAGTACATGAAAGATTATGATGTAAAAAAAATATCAAATTATTTAGCATATTTAGATGCAAATAATTTATATGGTTTCCTATGAGCCAATATTTACCATATAGTGGTTTTGTATGGGATGATACAAATTCATTTTTTATTCTATATAAATAAGAGAGATTTCTAACACATCATCCCTTGGATGCATATTTGAATAGAACATAAAAAATTATGTGATTTACACAAAGATTTGAGACTTGATCCTGAAAATAAAATTGTGCCTGGAACGAAAGAAAGCAAGTTACTGACTACTCTGGAAACACAAACAATATTATGTAGTTTGCTATAGAAATATTGAACAGTATCTGTCTCTAGGAATGAAGCTAACAGAAATACAGAGATTTGAACACAGAAATGAGAACCAAGGCAAAAAATGATTTTGAAAAAGAGTTCTACAAACTGATGAATAAATCAATATTTGGGAAAACGATCCAAAATAGAAAAACAGAGTAGATATAAATTAGTTTCATATGGAGGAAAATGTGATATACTTGTAGCACAGCCACTCTTTAGGGGAGGACATTATTTAATGAAAATCTTGTTCCTGCCCATATGAATGAAACCCTAATTCTGTTTAATAAGCCAGTTTATGTTGGAATGAATGCACTTGATTTATGTAAAGAGCCGATTCATGATTTTCAGAGTAGAGTTATGCAACCAAAATACAGTGAGAAAATTGAGTTTTGTAATCAATATACAGACAGTTACATATACAATATACAGAATGAACATTTCTACGATGGCATGAAATCGGTGATTGATAAATTTGATACTAGTGGCTATCAATTAGATAATATATACAATATTACACAAGTAAACAAGAAAATTTTAGGACAATAGAAAGATGAAAGTAACTGAAAAACAATGGAAGAATTTTGTGGTTTGAGAGCAAAAATGAATGCTTATAAAGTTTGGTGACAACACAGAGGGAACATTGGAACGTGTCAGGAAATGTAATGTTAAAAATAAAATAAGCTTAGAAGACTATAAAGACTGTTTGTTTAAACAAAAGGAACAGAACAGAACTGTAAATTTAACAAGAAGCATTAAGCATGACATTTATTCAGTTGAGGTAAATAGAAAGGCACTGAGTCCACATGATGATAAAAGATTAATTTTCGAAAATAGAATAAATACACTACTATATGGATGCTATGCTCTATTATCAACAATATAAAAATACAATATTAATAAAAATTTTACCTATATAAATGGAGGTTCTACTCAAGAAGCTTGATGATGTTATTAGTACTAATTTGTATTAAAAAATTTGTGAGTTACAAGTAGATATTTTATATGAAATTACTGATTGTGGATATTTCAACACTAGACAAGGAGACAAAACACGTTTGGAATCAAATAAGGAATTTAAAATTATTTTACCAGCGTTGCGAAAGAAGCGGCGACACTTTCTCTGCAATCCACTCATCATTTTCCACGACAATGAGCGGGCGCACACAATGCAAGCTGTGGCTGCCCTGTTCGGTCGAGGGGACTGGGACGTACTGTACCATCCACCATACTCCCCGGGCATGTTTCCTTGTGACATTGATTTGATTCTGAAGATGAAGGAACCACTTCGTGGCATTTGCTTCAGAACTGTTCCAGAGATTCGATAGGCAGTAGACCGTTCCATTCGCACCAACAGAACAGGCTCTGCTAACGGTATGCTACGCCTTCCGCATTGCTGGCAACGAGTTGTGCACAATGCTGGTGACTAGTCTGAAGGACAGTAACAGCTGCAAACATGTAACTCTTTTGTATGGGCTATGAATAAATAGTTGCCACTATTTAAGTTCCAACCCTCGTATTTTGCTGTGTATGAAATTTAGCTAACATATTGCATGTTTATTTAGACTTGTGTGGACGTATCTATCTGGCACCAGACTCAAGAAAATTCATCTGATGTGGCACACTCATTTGCAATCAGGACCGCCAGTGATAAAGCCAGAAAGAAATATACACAACATTCCTCATATTTCATAAACGGTTTGAAATATCGAAATGAGATTTTGGGAAATGATAGCACTCAAAGAAGAGAATATTTTGCCATATGGTTATTATGTGAAACTTCATTATCTACAGAGTTATTCCACTAACTGCAGAGTTTTTAGATAAATGAAGGTAATTTTTAAGAGACATCAATAACTGGTGAAATGAGAAATCCTGTGGGTTTCGGAACAATGTAAGTGAAGACATTACATATTTGTTTTTGTGCCGAGGATGTGCTTTTTCATAAGTTATTGACCTAAATTTACTTCAGTTCCTCACTTAATAAAATTAATGAACCTCTGTTTCAGAATTCTCTCGCAGTTGCATCTGCACAACATGTTAGGGACTGACATTGTCTAAACTCCGCTGTCTGTTGGAAAAAGAAGCAAATTTTAACGTGGCTACAAGAGGAATGTAGATTTTACTCAGAATTCTACATGCATGACGTTTCTCTGTATTTTATAAGTGGTTAACAAGACAGACGAAAATAAATCGCTATTTTTGTTGTATTTTCAGTAGAGTTCTTTTTAGATGCTAGCCAAAGCTGTGGTGACAGTAGATATTTTTGAATGGTCACCATGCAAGTATGGGTGTGGAGGGGCTCCGCTTAATACTTACAAAAACTGTGAGTGTGGGTTTCTGTTTGGAATGGCACTTTCCCTCCTGCGCTTGGCATTTCCCCTACAATGCTTGCCCATAAAACCACTACCGCCCACTCTCCCGATTCGTGCCCATCCAACTGCGTATCTACTGACGACGTTGTTCTACATGAGATATACCATATTTCAGCAGTAATATCCAAAAATTACTTTTGTCCTCAAGTTTTCAACTCCAGTGTAGTTGATGCAAAATTAGCGATCATGAAATTAGTGGCAAACTGTCTGTTCTATCTTGCTCAAGGAAACCTGTGAAAATTATTGTGAATGTCTGGTCGTAATGAAGTTTCAAGTTGTATTTTACATCTTGAGTCTGATAAAGTGTTGTTTCTTAAAAGTCTGCATATAATTGTAGGGTTCTTCCAAAATTGTGTCTGCAAGAGATCCCAGATCACCATGAGCACATATAAACTTCTCCTCAAAGCCTTGTGTACACACATTAAAACGTAAGTTATACTTGACTTTGCAATTTTTGCACAGCTACACTGTAGAACAGAATCCCACGAAACTTGCTACTACTGGTCCTTTTATGTTATCTCTTACAAATACACACATCAAAAAAAGTTTTGCATCACCCCCAGTTCCCAGAACTCCTGAAGATAGACGTTGACTGTGGATATTGTATCACAGACACAGTCCCTTTAACTATTTAGAGATGTCACTAAACCCGCCCAACATGTAAACAACCATGCATGAGCAGCGCCAGTTAGATGGAGGGGGTCCGACAGCCGGTCTGTTCCAGTCATACCACCAGGAGGGAGATACACGGCTCATGTTGTCTTTAGTTCAACTGTGCCTAGACGGTCAATAAAGCAGTTCGATCGCTTCCACAATGTTATTTTGTGCCAGGAAGGGATTCTACTAGGGAAGTGTTCAGGCGTCTCGGAGTGAACGAAAGCGATGATGTTCGGACATGGAGGAGATACAGAGAGACAGGAACTGACGATGACATGCCTCACTCAGGCCGTGCAAGGGCTAGTACTGCAGTGGATGACCGCTATCTACGGATTATGGCTCGGAGGTGCCCTGACAACAGCGCCACCTTGTTGAGTAATGCTTTTCGTGTAGCTACAGGGAGGCGTGTTATGACTCAAACTCTGCGCAATAGACTGCATGATGTGCAGCTTCGCTTCCGATATCCATGACGAGGTCCATCTTTGCAACTACGACACCATGCAGCGCGGTACAGCTGGGCACAACAAATGCCTCAGAGTACTATGGGACTTAACATCTGTGGTCATCAGTCCCCTAGAACTTAGAACTACTTAAACCTAACTAACCTAAGGACATCACACACATCCATGCCTGAGGCAGGATTCGAACCTGCGACTGTAGCAGTCGCGTGGTTCCGGACTGAGCGCCTAGAACAATGGGCACAACAACATGCTGAATGAACCGCTCAGGATTGGCATCACGTTCTCTTCACCGATGAGTGTCACATATGCTTTCAACCAGACAATCGCCGGAGACATGTTTGGAGGCAACCCAGTCAGGTTGAACGCTTTAGACACACTGTTCAGAGAGTGCAGCAAGGTGGAGGTTCCCTGCTCTGTTGCGGTGGCTTTATGTGGGGCCGACGTATGCCTCTGGTGGTCATGGGAGGCGCCGTAACGGCTGTACGATACGTGAATGCTATCCTCTGACCCATAGTGCAACCATATCGGCAGCATATTGGCGAGGCATTCGTCTTCATGGATGACATTTCGCGCCCCCATCGCGCACATTTTGTGAATGCCTTCCTTCAGGATAACGACATCGCTCGACTAGAATAGCCAGCATGTTCTCCAGACATGAACCTAATCGAACATGTGTAAGTAGGCTGTTTAGGTTTTTATGTTGGTAACGTCACGTAACTCTCTGTATGAAAATCACTGAGTGTGCTGTGTGCAGTCTGTGGCTGGTCTGCATTGCTGGAATTTGCTATTGTAGTGTTGGGCAGTTGGCTGTTAACAGCTCGTAGGGTTGTGCAGTTGGAGGTGAGCCACCAGCAGTGGTGGATGTCGGGAGAGAAATGGCGGAGTTTTGAGAGCTGATGATCTGGACGTGTGTGCATCAGAGAGAGTAAATTTGTAAGACTGGATGTCATGAACTGACATATATATTATGACTTTTGAACACTATGAAGGTAAATACATTGTTTGTTCTCTATCAAAATCTCTCATTTGCTAACTATGCCTATCAGTAGTTAGTGCCTTCAGTAGTTAGAATCCTTTATTTAACTGGCAGTATTGGCGCTCGCTGTATTGCAGTAGTTCGAGTAACGAAGATTTTTGTGTGGTAAGTGACTCATGAAAGGTATAGGTCGTAGGGGTTCTTCTAGAGGGGTAGTGGCCGTTATTAAACTTGAATAAATTATGTGAATGTGACAGTGACGGCTAACTACCACCTACTACTGAACCAAAAGCGATATTGTAAATAACTTGTATTTATTGTAAATTATCCCATGATAGAAATTAGATCATATTGAACAAATCATGAATGAAAACAAATTATACACTGTTCTTAGATATACTACACTGGTAAGATTGGCTCTCAGCTCTTAATGTTAAGTTGATCCGAAGTTAAATTTAATTACGCCCCTGGATAAGCAAATGGTAAATGCGATCTGACTGTGTTCCTATAATCTCAATGTTAAGTTGATGCAAAGTTAGATTTAATTATGCCCCTGGATAAGCAAATGGTAAATGCTATCTGACTGCGTTCATATGATCTCTTTTGTGTCTGAAATAATACGCACTTTGGATACCACCGCCAAGAAACAAACCAAACAACATGCAAAAAGACAAATAACCAATAACAAATCGTAAGCAAAAGTGCACGGATGCTCAGTGGATGACAAGAACACAATCCAACAACTATTTCTGAACTTTACTGCCAATGCTGCAGTTTGTACAATACCATCTAGCTGCTTGCTGGCTCCGTCGATACTGCTGGGGCGACGACTGCAGCTGCGAAGTCGCTGAATTAAGATAAGTCTCTCAAATATCTTGAGCACAATAAACTACTCAGAACTTACTAATACAACAAGCCCTATATTTCCTCTTAATGGTATACAGCCCTTTCAAGACTGGCTCAACAACCTTTAAGGTGCAGCCCAGTGTGTCTTGTACTAACGTGCAATATCAGTATGATAGCTCTGTGCACTGGGTGACTACGTTCAATGGTGACTGTCAGCCTATCAGGCGGAATCAACTGCAATTATACTAGTAGTCAATGCAATGCCTATCGTGGACGCTGATGTCCTACTGTGGGTGCAGACTCTACATCACACACATCACAGTCTTCAGAATCTCAGTCCCTATCTCAGAGCTACCGATCTTTGCGACTGTCCGCTTTCACGGCACAAGACGCTCTCCCTCCTGTCGCTCTCTGCACGATGCTATTGCGACAATCTTGCCGCCAAACTAATCAGCCAATCCCGACGCTGCAGAGGCCTCCCACATCTCCCTCACGGAGTGATACAATTTCTCCACCTATCCAAAAATTTCTCTGTTCAAACAGCGGGCGTTGACGCTCAGCGTTTCACACACTTTCTTATGAACTGCCCAATCAGAGCTCAGCCCATTTGCCACTAAAACAGCGTGCGACCAGGCGGCGCCAGCGCGTACGTTGGACGCTATCTGTCTGCTCGACATTTCCCCTCTCTCTCTCACCTGGCACCCGGCAGCGTTCCTTTTGATGCTTGCAGGTCAGCGGCCGCATCCCCTTGGAGCCCGGCCCCTGCACAATGCTCTTCCGGCGCTCGCCGGCCTTCGCCTCCCTAGCTGTGCCAGACCACTCCTCGCCTCCACTGGCAAATTTACTTTGCTTACACCTACAGCATGCGACTAAATATTGTCATTACTAAAGCCCGTATTATTTCAGACACGTGTGTAATCATCACTTATCTCTCTTTCTAATGCACCTAATAAGACTAATTAACCATTATATGGGTTTATTTACTTCAAATATGCAGAATAATGTGCGAAATGAATGTCACAAATGAAAGCCACCTTTCAAACTTATTGTTAGTCATGGCTATTCTTTTGTAGGGATTATTGAAAGTCAGATTGCGTTGCGCTAAAAATATTGTGTGTCAGTTTAGTGTTGATCACAATAAGTAAAGAGAGGAATGTCTGAGTACGTACACTTTTGCTCAGCTGTTTGAAAATCAAATAATGTAAGGGGTTTACCAGTACAGTAATTCACTAATTTTTCTAAGGGGACGTTTCATATGTCGATCCTTAGCCAAGGATACCTCACTGAAATCTTCTGATCTGTAGTTTGTGTAATTAGTGTAGCTATTGTTTATTGCTATCGCGTAATTGTAGAGAGAATCTTCTTTGTAGCTGCATTTTTTCATTGTTTTACAATAAAACAGATGTGGCATGCACGTACATTTGAAAAATGGTTCAAATTGCTCTGAGCACTATGCGACTTAACTTCTGAGGTCATCAGTCACCTATAACTTAGAACTAATTAAACCTAACTAACCTAAGGACATCACACACATCCATGCCCGAGGCAGGATTCGAACCTGCGACCGTAGCGGTCGCTCGGCTCCAGACTGTCGCGACTAGAACCGCACGGCCACTCAGCCCGGCCACGTAGATTTGCACCAAGTATTTCGCAGCTGTGCTTGCAATTAATTAGATATTATTTTCAGTGCTATGTTAATGTGGTTTCTTTTTTTGCTCTTCAAATTGTGCTTTTGGTGTTATCGTGTGAAATATTGTGACAATAATGGCGTGTGAAAAACGTAGTACTAGGCTCCAAAGTAAACTGAGAAATGACAGTGAAGACGAGAGTAGTGTGTTAGCGCCACCGTGTAATGAATTAACTAATGTTCAACATTGTAATTTGGTAATTGTGCATAGGGAAATGGAGCAGGTGGAAAATAATTGTGTAGACAGTGAAACAATTAGTGAACAGGGAAGCATTATCGATCGATCGGTCGGCAACAGCTCGTCTCAGGATTCCGAAATGACAGGACACAATCTTGCAAATACTGTAGATTCAGGTTTTGCGTCCTCACAGTTTTCTCAAATAAGTCAAGACACATTTTCTGCTTTTCGAAATGCGAATATTGCCGGTTCAAATGTACTGCCAAATAGCATTGCGGAACATGTTTCAGACACCAGTGCATTGTTATTACAATTAATGCAACAAATGTGACAAAAGCTTCAAAAGTTAGACGCAATGGAACAAAATCTTCGAAAGTTGGACACAACAATGGAACAAAATCAGAGACAAACACAGCAACCGCTTCAAAAGTTAGACTCAATGGAACAAACAGTTGAACAAACACGTGCGGGTTTAACTGCTGAGTTACTTAAAATCGAATCGAAGTGCCAAAAAGTCTGTAATGACGTAAAAACACAGATTTGTGAGCATTTTCAACCTATTTCTTCGCATCATGAAAATGCATTGCAGAATCACGAAACAGCCATAAAAGAACTGCAAACTATTTTTCATGAAAATCACGACACCCTGCAAGCTAAAATTGACTCAGTTGCATCTACCGATTCGGTTACTCAACTTGCAAAAACCCAGGAAAACTTAAAGGACACAGTAGATACTCTGAAAATTGGTTGAGAAAGACACATGGAGGAAATTAGTTCGTTATCAGAGAAAGTAGTCGAACTTTCGGATCAGCTAAATAATTTATCTACGAAGGTAGATGATACTCTGAACGACAAAAGACCAGAAGTCTTTAATGACACAGAAGAGTATGAACAAATTAGAAAATTCAAACAAAATCAAAATCAAATCAATACACAGTACAAAAGAGAAAACCGGTAAGTACAAGATCAGTTGGCACAAGTAATACAAGAATTACATATTTCAGAGGAGACTCGAGCTCCAACACGGGAAGAGGGACTCAGAAATACGGAAAATCCACAAAATAATAACACAGGGGATTTCGGAAATTACGAAAGAAATTAGCAAGGTGCACCGAATTTTGAGATGGAACCGCCGAAAAGAAGTAACAATGACCGATATGCGAATCGCCGACATGATGATTTTGACTATAAGCTGTTCATTACTACACATTTAAGAATTCTGACAACGACATTCATCCACAAGCATGGCTTCATCAATTCTCTCATTGTTTTCCTACCAACTGGTCATTAGAGCACAGATTAGAATTTATGTGTGGTTATTTAGAGAATGAACCAGCTGTAAGAATGCGATCGGTTATTCACGATTGTCACAGTGAAGGAGAATTTTACCATGCCTTCCTCTCAGCATATTGGTCTCAAGCTACACAAGACCGAGTAAAACATAGCATCATAATGATGAAACATTTCGAACAATCTGAATTTTCAAGTCTTGTGAAATGTTTTGAAGACATGTTGCATAAGAATCAGTACCTGTCCAACCCATACAGGCCCCCAGAACTCATCTGCATTTGCTTAATCAAATTGCCTGAACATTTACGACATATTATTTTGGCAGGACGTTGCAAAGACGACATTGAAGCTTTTCAGGGACTCTTACAAGAATTGGAAATCGACACTGACAATCGCGGGACGCAAAAACAGGAACACAACAATTACGGATCACATCCGTCACAATTCCGCGATGAAAGAAGTAATAACTGGACATGACAAGGCTATTCTTACAACGCAAATGGTGACCAAAACATACACCACCCGTATGACAACCGTTGGCAGAGTAGTAATAATTACACGGAAAGATCACCTCTCCCCAGCAATGAATATCACAGAGATAACCATAGGAACAGACAATATGGGAACCAAAACAATTATTATCAAGGGAGACAGAATAATTTCAGACACAACAGTTCAGCACGCAGTTACGATTCCGGGAGAAATTCTACACCACGTGACCGACAAGAAAGAAATTATGGAATCTACCGACATGATGACAGATGATATAATCGTAACGACAGACCTGAATTTCATGAGAACTGGCGGGATTCAAACAGGGCAGGGCCCTCTCGACAAGGTGAATTTGTAGAAGTTAGGTCTCCTAATCCTAATAACGACACGTGCCAACAAAGAGACAGACAATGACTCGCACCACAGGCAGCCACGTGCGCCAGCTGGCTCAGCGAAAAGTAACATAGACGCTAACCTTGAGAAAAATTTTAGCATTCCTTACTGACATATACAACATGATAATTACTTTGAAGTTGAAACTCTACGCACTAAAAAGGGTAAAGGATTGCACCACATTTAATATGTGAAACCGTTTATTGAGAGATAATCTGCTTTTTAACTCAGTCTTTGCTATAAATTTATTCACTTTACATTACTAGTACGCTTTGTCACACTTAGAAACTGTTAACATGCAACTATGTTTTAAAGTTAACTATCCAGTCTAGAACTTAGGGAACATATTTAGACAGTAATTACGAATGCATTGTTGTAGTGAACAGACGACACAGTGTTATTGTGTGTGTACATTCTTGCTTGTTAGTTTCACGATTACGTAATGACTATAAGGCTCACATACATAGAACATATACCGGTACTGCTAACGAGATTTTAATGCAACTTTTTGGTTTACTTGAAAATACATTCTGGATTTAATGTACTTTCTGTGAGATTAAAGATGACTTAGCATTTGGTTTCTTTGACAGCTACACAATTATATCACGACGCTACTAATGTGTGACACAATTTACATTCTTAGTTTTGCGGTGTATGTGTTTTATATGTGCACAGTTTTCATGTATTATTCTGGAAAGTAAAACATGTTTTAGTAGTAACTTTTGTGGTGTAGCTACAATGAGACAGCCTTTTCCGTAGCACAACAATATGTTACATTATAGTACTTTCTTGATCACGGTAAGGTACATAATAGCTATGATATCTATATGCATAGCATTTCACTTTTGTTTATTGCGAGGTAAGTACATTCACTTCTAAAGAACTTTGTTTACGGACGACGATAATTACGACACTTGGCACATTTTTTACCCTTAAGTAATAACAAAAATTATCTTACAACAAGACGCACAGTTTAGCGCTACAGTACACGTATTTTAGTGGTTAATTTTGTACTTAAAACATTTATTTTTAAAGATTTTTGAATTACAATGATACAAAGTTTTTCCGTGATACATTTCATTCCATTGCTGTAATCTGCAACACCTGAGGGTATAATTACATTAATCATCAGGGGGTACACGCCTACTTTGTGTGCTAAGCGTGTAGCGAGCGCTAGGAGCCCTAGCTAATATGTTATTTGCTTATACAACTTTACACATCGGTACCATATTTCTCTAATACAGAGTTACACAGCAATCTGATTATTTAACTGAGAGAGACAAAATTTATTTTACCATATCAGTGACAGATGTTTACATAATTACACAGTTGGATAACTTCACACTTATGAAACTGTATTTTGTCTGTACTTAGTCAACTGTTCATATTTTTTCGGAACCATTGTGATACTATGACAGCTTTGAATGATGTATTTGGTATGGGATCATGATTTTTACAGTACGTTTGAGGTAGATGACACAACTGAAATGAGCAGAGAATATTTTTAGGTTTTGAAATTATTGCAGAAAGCTACAACGTTTTTGAGATTTGACTGAGGTGTTATGATATTATTATTACGACGATGATGTGTATTATGCCATTGAGGTATGTTTATGATCAATCAGCTGTTGCTATACGAGGAATTTGATTATGCTACATATTTATAATGATGAAATATTGAAGCAGTGTCGACGAATATGTATATGTGTAATAAGGTAAGGAATAATGAGTAGTGGTTAGGGACTCTGATTTGTGAAAAAGGATGTTGGAAACTAAGAATCATACTTTAAGAGTTATAAAACGTGTGTACATGCGTGAATGTATCACAACACTGCTATTCATGAGATTTCGTTTCTACACATTTCTACTGTAATTTTTCGATCTGTGAAATTATTTTATATGAGACTGTCACTGTAGCAGAAACTGCTGTCGTAAATTTTTGGGTAAGAAAGCTAAGTGACCTTGATGTAATGCATTGTGGCGCCCAGCTGTGCCAGCTGCCAGGAGAAAAAGCCATTAAGTGGAGAAAAAAGGGGCCATTAACCTCGCTATTGCCATTCCTTTGTAGAAATCATCGCAAATATGACACGCTATTTCTTGGAAACATATGATTATATTGTGAAGCACGTACTTTGTGGTACTTACTGAAATGCTTACGAATTGATGGGAAATATTCTTACATCTGCACAACTGATTATGACAAGTGTCTTTCTACGAGAGATGAGAGAATTTCTACTGACTTATGAAATGCCATATGGCTAGTGAATGACGTTTCACGCATTGCTTTGTATATATATTTGCCTATTTTGTTTAATATCTAGTTTCTAACTGCACTACAGCATTGGTTAAAATAAAATTTAATAGATGTACTAATGTAAATATTTTCTGTCTACAGATCCATTAAACAATAATTTTATGATCTACTTTCTTTTTTTAAAAAAAAGGGAAGACTAATAGACACTTCCCTTCACAGGAACTGCATAAATATTTTTTTACCAATTTGGTAACTTGTCTGCTAGAGTAAGTTATCGTGATGCATCACTCTAGTGTTAAGATGTGACAGGTATTAGACATGGCCATCTTTACTGTAATATTTTTTCTGCTTGAGCTTTGTCATGTTTAGGTATAAGTTATAGCATCTGCTGCTGTTGTTTGCCAGGCATAGTGCTACTGAATTTCACTTTGTATTACTCTGTTAAGCCTGTTTTACTACTGATTTATTTTTCTTGTTGCAGCACATTGCCTCATATTAGTTGCAATGTTGCATTTGCTTTGCTAATTTAGATATACTGCAGCCTGCTTCGCCAATTTGCAATTTTTTTGTCATTGCTGTTGTGTTAATTTGTTATGTGCTGCTGCATTGCCTCGTTCCTTGGTATATATATCTGAGCTCAGTAGATTTAAGTTCACTTAAGAGGGGGTAGACTATATAAGAAATTAACTACGAAGATTAGGGAAAGAATGCATTGAGAAGTTATATGAAAAAGATTCTGGCAAAAATGAGTATTCTTCAATGAGAAATATTTATTTTGAAAGAGGATACGAACAAAACAGTAATTATTTAGGGACAGCAGGGTTAGATAGGTTTTTTTGCAGGAAAGATCTATGGAATGAAGTTTTGGGTTGGACTGCAGTACCAAATGTTACACTGAAAACGAACCCTGTCTTTTCCTTTTGTGTTATTCCGCTATGTGTTTGTGTACCCTTGTGTATTTGTGTTTTTCCTGTCTTTATGTGTTTAGCTAATAAGATTTATGTTGTAGAATTTTTCGAATACTATGTTATTTACTTTGTAAAGATGTTTAGACATTATTAATTCCGTTCTGTTTCAATGCTCATGCTTGAAATTAATGTTTCGAAAACTATTCTCATTATTTTATTTATTTACTTCTGTCATAATTCCTGTAACACTGATGTATCTGTTTATTTCTATCCTTTTGTAAAGCCGGTACTACTACAGATGTTATCTGTATTGTTATGTTCTTTAATGATGTATTTTGTACCTTTGTAATTGTATTCTCATGTTATAAAACTGTAATTGACACCAGGTCATCAAATTAAG
Source organism: Schistocerca serialis cubense (assembly GCF_023864345.2). Lineage (NCBI taxonomy): Eukaryota > Metazoa > Arthropoda > Insecta > Orthoptera > Acrididae > Schistocerca > Schistocerca serialis. The sequence continues at coordinate 533,900,918 of NC_064640.1, forward strand.
TAACTTTTAAGCATTCATTTCACTGCACATAGTGCTGTTGGTCATAGTATGTGCACAATATCTGAGAAGTTGGGACTGTTAGTGTTTGCATGTGTGTTAATAATTCAGCAAGGGACTGTTAACAGCATTGCTGGTTCTAAGGACAATTCCAAAAACTTTGTGAGTGCACAAGTGGTGGTTTATGGACTTGCTTCTTCGATGGTGATTGTGCATCTGCACAGTCGCAACAGATGGCTGCTGGTCGTCTTTACAAGGACTACAGTGGGTCTGCATCTTTGATGGCCCACCAATACCATTATTTCTACAAGGGCTGCGGTGGGTCTGCACCTCTGGTGGCCCACCAACACCGTAATCTCTAACAGGACTACAGTGGTCTGCTCTGTGATGACCAACCTACCAAAATTCTTCAAAACTTCGACTGACTCTGCTGTGGGTTTGCTCTGTTGTGACCCATTACCTGTCTGCATGTCAAGAGTCAGCACTGTCTTTCCGTTGGAAGGACAACACTACTTCTTCAAGACTGCATGGAAATCCACTACTTCCGTGTGCATTTTCTTTTACTGCTCAGACTTTGAGAAAAAAAAACACTGCAATTTTACTGTGATGAATGATCAGGACTGTCTTTATGGACTGTGAGAAAATTTTAGCTTTTGACCAACATTGTATCAATAAGTGCATGCATTTGATTTCTTTGTTATTGTAATTATGAAAAATATCTTCAAATCTGTATTGGCCACTGCCCAAAACAATTCGTAAAATTTTTTGTGGGGAGTGTGGGGGCTATGTAAGTAGGCTGTTTAGGTTTTTATGTTGGTAACGTCACGTAGCGCTCTATAGGAAAATCACTGACTGTGCTGTGTGCAGTCTGTGGCTGGCCTGCATTGTTGGAATTTGCTATTGTAGTGTTGGGCAGTTGGCTGTTAACAGCGTGTAGCGTTGCGCAGTTGGAGGTGAGGCGCCAGCAGTGGTGAATGTGGGGAGAGAGATGGCAGCGTTTTGAGAGTGGATGATCTGGACGTGTGTCCATCAGAGAGAGTAGATTTGTAAGACTGGATGTCATGAACTGATATATATATTATGACTTTTGAACACTATGAAGGTAAATACATTGTTTGTTCTCTATCGAAATCTCTCATTTGCTAACTATGCCTATCAGTAGTTAGTGCCTTCAGTAGTTAGAATCCTTTATTTAACCGGCAGTATTGGCGCTCGCTGTATTGCAGTAGTTAGAGTAACAAAGATTTTTGTGAGGTAAGTGATTCATGAAAGGTATAGGTTATTGTTAGTCACTGCCATTCTTTTGTAGGGATTATTGAAAGTCAGATTGCGTTCCGCTAAAGATATTGTGTGTCAGTTTAGTGTTGATCAGAATAAGTAAAGAGAGAAGTGTCTGAGTACGTTCACTTTTGCTCAGCTGTTTGAAAATCAAATAACGTAAGGGGTTTACCAGCACAGTAATTCATTAATTTTTCTAAGGGGACGTTTCACATTCCTGGGGTTGATTGAAAAGGGCTGTTTATGGACGACGTGACCCACCAACCACTCCGAGGGATCTACGCCACATTGCCGTTGAGGAGTGGGACAATCTGGACCAACAGTGCCTTGATGAACTTGTGCCACGAGGAATACAGGCACGCATCAATACAAGAGAACATGCTACTGGTTAATAGAGGTACTGGTGTGTGCAGCAATCTGGACCACCACTTCTGACGGTCGCTGTATGGTGGTACAACATGCAACGTGTGGTCTTCATGAGCAATAAAAAGGGCGGAAATGATGTTTATGTTGATCTCTAGTCCAGTTTTCTGTACAGGTTCCGGAACTCTTGGAATCGGGGTGATGCAGAAGTTTTTTGATGTGTGTATATAGCTCCCTTCATTAATATGCCCAAGTGTTTCCTTACGCTGCCACAGCGTGAAAGCTATTTACTGTAAGTCTGAACCCAGTGTCACTCTGCACCAGCCTCTAAGTAATCAGCGACAACTTGAAATCATCGCTAACGACGACAGTATCGGCTTAGCACAGATTTAGTTACGTGCTAATAGAATAGTTATTCTGAACTTTATATCCAATTGTGGACACTTGTACTGCGATTTCAAACAATCATTCTGCAATGAACAGATGCTATATGTTAAAAGTGTTCGCGACAGCATCAAATACATGTCATCTGTGTGGACACTAATTGTTACCAAACTTAAGCATTAACCATGCTCAAGTTTTCATAAATAACTAATAATCTGTGTGTGTGGAGTAGTATCCGCTCGACCTCCTCCTGAAGTAATTTGGTTGCCACAATACACCGCACTATGGATATTAATTTAATGCAATTTATTACTCTTGCTACCTCAGATACAAAAGCTTATATCTAAATGACTATATGTTTTGATCTATAATTAATAGTGAATTGGATGAAGCTATTTTTCCTAGTGTTAATTCATACTTCTTCTTATTCTAAGTGTTTCTCCAGTTACATAATTCACTTCTTTATCCGTCTTCTTCCACCTATTTTCGTCTCTCATAATCAAACTGCGTGATTTCTTAGTTACTCTTACTTTAGTTATTTAATATTTCCACGTTCTGTGCTTCGTCTGCCGTGGTGTGGTGGATACAGCCGCTGACTGGCGATGTGCAGGTCACTGGTTTATTTTTCACCACCTGCAGTTACTTGCTAAATGTTATTTGATATTTCTGCAAGTTTCTAGGACTTACTGCTTAATTAAATATTGTAGATACCCATAAAATTCTACGCATATGTATGCAGGAGGTCTCTCTACTTAGGCAGGCAGTTCAGCCCCGTCTGGACTTCCTTGTGTGTTCAATAAACGTGCTTTCCATGTGAAGCATTAGTTTTAGTTGATAACCTGTCCTTTTAACTGGTATTTGATTCCGGATTCTACATGGAGACACCTTTTATCTCCGTCATCAACTTCATCTGGTTCCAATAATGCTATACAAAAGCCATCACCTTCAAGAGCAAGAACCAAAGTAGAAAAAGTAAATTCCTTCTACAGTTCACATTGTCAAGGTACCTATGGCCTGGAAAGCTTCGGCGAGACAAATGTACATCACGTATCCGGAAGTGATTTTGTGGGATGCTGGCCAGGAAGCGACTAAATGGCTAAAGAGGCCCGACTGCGTCCTTAAAGACAAAAAGTGGAATGAAATCCACTACCTTGCAAACCTGTACTTATACTGCGACACTGTAGGACAACACTAGTTTGAGAGCAATAAAAACTCAGGGGCAGCGTTAAATTTTAGTCGGAGATTAAGAAACCATTTGGCAGCAATCAGATGCAGGTCAACGCATTAGAAGGTCAATTGTTGAACACAGCCCAACGCCATGGGGAGACGATTCAATCGTACACATAGAATGCTTAGGCACTATATCACACAGTGATATGGACGCCTACAAAATTTCATTCCTAATGAAGGTCTGCTATGAGGACGTTTATGAAGTGCTTCTTTTGCAGCATGTCACCACAACAAAGGACTTCGTCAAGTGGTGCAGCATACTGAGGCAATGGACCATAAAGAGAGTGCAGAAAGGCATTTCACGGCGTGTCATTCCATGGTGGTCGTTGAGGGCCATTAAAATCTTGAATAGTGGTTATGTAAGATAGTAAGAGAACATATTCGGAGGTTTATGAAGTCTGTCAATGCCAAAACTAGATGGCCAGAAGTAACAGTGTTCTGTGTCAAATGCAGCCACGAAAACGTTGAAATACTAATTGAAGAAGATGTTCGGTGAACATTACCATCGCTCTCCTATAGGCAGAACAACATTCAAAAACGCAGTCAGTAACCCTGAGCGTATACCGCAACCACAACCAAGGTACTCGAGGATAAAGGTACAGCTGACTCCCTCGTCAATTCCAGCACAGCGCAGAAAAACGTAAATTAGGAAAACAAAAGACAACACACTGGTATGATTCCATTTTGGGCGTCCTCAGCATGTCACTCTGTATTGTAAAGACAGAAGAACAGTGTCAGACGACTATTACGTCGCAGGAAGGCAAACAACAGGGCAGTTCTACGCACGCCATGCACCTGCAGATGGCTACAACCAACGTTTGGGGTGAAGCCCATCGAAGTACCCTGGTCGAGATTGCTTTCTAACGTGCCATAGTCATTCACCATTCCCATACAGTGGTTCATGCTATCCTTACAACCGTTTAAACGAGGAGAGCTAAACTAGGCCACCGTGTATATGAGTGCCAACCATGACGTGCCAAACGGCTCTCGAACCGGTTGTGTGGTCTGTGTGTGGACTAAGGCTCTCGGTCTGCCTCGATTTTGTTCAGACCTTCACGGAAGTACTTGGTACTATGCGACATTTCATTTACCACTGCGGTGTGACATTTTTCGGTCAGTACAATTCTCTTCAGTTAGCAGTAACGTGGTGTTAGTGCTGTTTACCCTTCGTTATTCGTTCAAGGTGCGAAGGAAGATCAAAGGAACAGTGGCTCCATTCATTGTTACAAGTCTTTAAAACTGATTGTGGATGACAGAAGGGAGGTACGAGTCTTCTCAATACCTATTATGCAATCGCAGTCCACGGGTACTGCAAATTTGCTATGAAATGACATTATAGTGTCAAGCAGAAAGAATCTGAAAATTATGCTGAGAATCAAAGAGAAAAAATTACAACGGTCGCTAGTGGGATTCATTGTTCTGTACATCAATAAGCACTTTCTGCTAAATTTGCAGGAATGAAGCGCGTGAAGAAATTAGTGATATCAATAGTAAAATATCACAAGTCACACGTATTATTCCACTGTCAGCTGCAACAGTTTTCTATGAAATTGGACGAAGAGTATGGAGACTCTGTAGTAAGTGAAGGAGCATGCCTGGCACGTTTTTCCAATTTAAAGCCCACTATTGTTGAATTTATGAAGGAAAACGTAGTACAGGAACAAAAATTAGAACATCCAGAAAGAACTGCAAACCTTGCGTTTTAAGAGGACTTGACCGCACACTGCCCACAGTAAGACAAAGAAAAGTGAGAAACAACTAATTTTTAATTTGATGGGGATGCATTTTAAAAAGAAAACTGCATTGTGGAAGTGACCAAACCTGCCAAAAACCACCGTCCATTTCCCTGAGATCATTGGTGTCAAACAAAACGTGAAGTTTGATGAATTCATCGTGGTCTTGAGAGAATTACAAGGACAGTTTTCTAAACATTTTGAGGACACTGCCAATCTTACATATATTTTCGAGCTGTTTTCGAGAGCGTTTCCTTTTCAGCTATAAGCACCCCTGCACATGGTTAGATGTAACTGATTTATCTGTAGTGGAATTCCCATTTTAAAGAAAAATTCTTTTAGGTTAAATTTTTCCAGGATGTCTCGAATGTTTTCCTCAGGAAGTCTCCATAACTAGGCCACAAAAGTGCTGCAGTGTATCTGTCAACACATGTGTATGACAGACCTTTTTTCTTTATGAAACTAAATAAATCACGACGAGCTGGCAACGTGACTGCAAAAATCTGTGGAATTGTCTGCATTTTTTCACATGTCGACAGTTTGCACCAGGTAACAGTTACATTACGTCTTCAGCACACCAAAAAAAATTGAAAAATACTGAAAATTTGTTTGATTTGTGACCTACGTTGTTGATATGTGTGAAACATAAAACAGCACCACATGCAGTGCGACTGCATTGCTATTTAAATGCACTGCGTTTGCAGTTTCCCCCTCATACTCAGCCAGTGTGCCGTGGTGATGGGGAAAGTGTGTTAGCTAGGCTGAGTGCTATGACGCTCGTGCCAGGCTACAGATCGTGAGCTGAGTTCTCGGCTGTCCCTGGTCTATATAGCTTAGGCCCCTGCGGACTATAATCCCCACCATGGACGACAGATGCCAAAAGTCAGGAAAATGATGTCGAAGTCATTATCAACGACTAACCTTTCCATACACTAATGAGTTCTGGGTGTCGTTCTGTGAAATAGAATGATTATCACTGTCAGATGAAGAAGACTACGTTTGAAGATCCAAAGGTTGTTCCCTAACAGTACGTGCGTCGAGCCAGAAAAACCAATGCAAGAAAGTCAGCCCAATGCCATCGACGGAAGGTTACACTACGTTGCCATTACCGACTATCAGCTGCGGTAATCTATTGTACAACCGTCAGTAGTTCCCAGCTAGACTGAAAAAAACATCAGTGTGTATTGGTCATTCTGCGCTAATTTGCGAGTGCGTTCAAGTCCAGAGTGGAATCTTCGTCTTTCCACCAGTTGCTGTTTCATGATTCTGTCGAAATTTCAAGTGCACTAGAATGTTACTGCGATCATATTTATAATCTCATCTGTGTTTTGACGAAAGAAACCGATCAATGTGACAGCAAGGAGACTTACATATCACTCAAAACTCGTCACTGGTAACGTTTCTTTGAAAGAAAAAAAAAAGGTGGTGGTAAGTCTGATGTAAATACATAGCTACTTACTTTAAAATTTGGGCGAAATCCTATACCACAGTGCATTTTAATAACGAATGATGTTGACTGAATATGGGTAACAGATTTTATTTCTTTATCTCAGTAATCTAAGAAATGGAATCAAATAACAGCACATAGCATGCCATCCTTTCTTTCTCATTGCTATAGAGTATGCGGGATTGTACTTTTTCACCACAAACATCTTTCAGTTTGTCGAAAATATTGGTAATCTGTTTATAACTTGATGGGCAACTGATTGGATTTTGCAGATTTAAATGTTTCAATATTTCTCAGATCATTGAGTTACAGAAATGAAATTCTTTGACCATTGTCATTCCACATCATTCATCATTAAAAACACACTATGTTATAGGATTCCATTAAAACTTCAACAGAAGTAGTGAATTATTTTCGCCAATTTTTTTGTTTTCTTTATCTTTCTTCAGACAGACGTTATCAGTGACGAGTTTTGAGTGATACGTAAGTTCCCTTGTTCCCATATTGAAATCTGCTTCTTTCACGAAAGCACAGCAGAGTTTGTAAATATTTATGTTACTGACTTTCTAATGCGATTGAAATTGCGATAGAATCATAAAACAGCAATTGGTGAAGAAAAACAAGTCAATAGTTTATGAAAATGCCCACTCTCGGTATAAAAATAAACAGAAATTTCTTTCAGAATGAGATTTCCACTCTGCAGCCGAGTACGCACTGATATGAAACTTCCTGGAAGATTAGAACTGTGTGCTAGACCGAGACTCGAACTCGGGACCTTTGCCTTTCGCGGGCAAGTGCTCTACAATCTGAGCTATCCAAGGTCCCGAGTTCGAGTCTCGGTCCGGCACACAGTTTTAATCCGCCATGAAGTTTCATATCAGCGCATACTCCGCTGCAGAGTGAAAACCTCATTCTGGAAACATCCTCCAGGCTGTGGCTAAGCTATGTCTCCGCAATATACTTTATTCCACGAGTGCTAGCTCTGCAAGGTTCGCAAAAGAGCTTCTGTGAAGTTTGGAAGGTAGGAGACGAGGTACTGGCAGAACTGAAGCTATGAAGAGAAGTCGCGAGTCGTGGTTGGATAGGCTCAGATGGTAGAGAGATTGCTACCGAAAGGCAAAGGTCTTGAGTTCGAGTATCGCTCTGGCACACAGTTTTAATCTGCCGGGAAGTTTCAGAAATTTATTTACGTATATTGTTCCAAACTCGCAGCTATTCCCGTTTCCCTATCTATCGCTGTCTCTTTCATTGAAAACATCCGTAGTCAGTTCAATATCGCCATAAATATGGTAGTTTCGCATACTGATCATAGGGCGAAATACTCTCATTTTTGTACGCTATCATGAGCCAAAATATTGTTTCGTTCTGAATTTTTCGCTGGTCCGCGAGTTCGGGACGAAGAACTTTACATACGATCCATTTTCTCGAGATTGGTAATAGGTAGCAATATCCTTGGAAGTTTAAAGAAAAATTCAATATATTAGCTACATTTCATAAGCGGTAACATATGACCTAACATGGACCAAACACAAATTCATAGTGTCCTGTATTTTTCACTGCAAACTCTTAGAAATTCTTGCAATAATTTACTAATCCAAAAATATCACAATAAACATGACCATGAACGAAACGATAGGCAGCTATTCACGAAACTGGCGAATGAAGCTATAAGATATGTGAGAATCATTTTTTTATCAAATAATTTCTGCATAATCGATTGAGAAAGATTGCAGTCCGGTCGGCTTGCGCGACTTGCATTTCACATTTAAGAAGTCAGCTAGCTTCCACTCCAGATCATAAGCCATGTCACTGGTTTATCATGCGAGGTAGCCTGCACCCCTAGCTGCTATACTCTGTTCTGTAACAATAAACTTGATGTAAACGAACACAAACGCGATGATTGGTCAGCAGCCGTAGCTCTCGTACACTTGTGTTGTTCCGCTCTTGGAAGTAGGTCCAACTTATGTACTAGATATCTTACTACAATGTCACTGTAAATGAAACTTTAAGACATTCTGGTATATTAACACCGATCAACTTATTCTTAATCATACTTTAGCTATGTATTTTTTATTTTAAAAATCGTGTACAGTCACAGTCTCTGTAAACGCTACTTGTGCTCTGACTGTCTCGCTGCTCATATGTACCGCGAAAATGGGTAACAATGTTTCCTGCTTCGTATTGAAACACACACGCGCAACACCATTAATGACTAGAAACAAGTTATTCTTAATGTTTTTCACAACATTACAGAGTAAAATCAGCTTTGAAGTTTTTCGAGGAACAGTATGTAATAAATATCAGTAACTATACATAAATTACATTTGTGGCGTAATCGGTAGCGTCGTGGAATTGTTAATCGAGGGAGCTGATGGTTCAAAATGGTTCAAATGGCTCTGAGCACTATGGGACTTAATGTCTGAGGTCATCAGTCCCCTAGAACTTAGAACTGCTTAATCCTAACTAACCTAAGAACATCACACACATCCATGCACGAGGCAGGATTCGAACCTGCGACCGTAGCGGTCGTGCGGTTCCACACTGAAGCGCCTAGAACCGCTCGGGTACTGCGTCGGCGAGGGAGGGTGATGAACGGCAGTTCGTAACCCATTGTGATTTACAGTTTGTTTTTGTTCGGTTTGAATATCTAAACCACATAAATATGAAATTTATCAAATAACTCATTCTTAACTATCATTTTTTCAAGAAAAATAGTGGATTGAGATTCTACTGCTGATCGCATCGTTATCTACGTAGCAGCACTGAAATGTATCGCATTCCTCAGAGTCCGATATGGAAGAAGTTCAGAGGCTACCAGCAACTGACTGTTATGCCTTCAGTGGCTTGGATATTCAACTTCATGGTGAAATCACAGCAGTGCACTTTTACGCTGCATATTGCTCATGTAGAAAAATTAACCTTCTTAAGGGGCTCCGGAACGCCCTATACTTGCAATGTTAAAATAACGCTTATAAATTACATCTTTCCTCACAAAGTATTTTAGGTAGGAAGTTGAACTTCTTACGGATTATTTATTGGAATATGGGCTACAACTTAACACAAGGATTTTACAAAATTTTAGTTCAGTTATTAAAGATGATTTTTTTTCAATTGTAATGAAAATTCACAACTTTTTTTTGCAATTTTTTATTTGTATATTCAAAAATATACAGTTTTTTGGAAAAACGCTGTGTTAAATTATGCAGAAGGTACTGTGTAACATTTACTGAAAGTTTGAAACAAATATGTTTGGAAGATCCTTAGAAAACATGTAATTAGTATGAGAAAATAAAAGTTTTGGGAATCGAGCGACAAAGATTGGATTAACTTTTTAGTGCATTCCCGGTCCATAGGATGGATTATCTTCATCCTCTGCAAACTCCTCCTCCAGCTTCCTCTTGTTCCTCCTCCTGTTTACTCTTGCTTGTATTTCTAGACTCTTTACAGCCCTGTCTGCAGCCCGAAGGCGTTCCTTGTCTAAAGCAAGCATTGCTCGTACCATGTTAGAACCTATCTTCAGTCCCATATTCCTAAATACCTTGCACCTTACAATGTTGCCATCATTGAAAGTCGCAACAGCATCATACACACCAAAGTGAAGTGTTTCTATTCCAACAAATACAGTCTTGGGGATTCTCGACCATATAACACTATTTACACTTTCATTGGGGTTTTGAGTTTTTCCGTGAATACACTTTTTCAACAGTTCAGGTGCTGCTAAGTCTCTGAAAATAGGTTTTATCACCTCCATTATTGCATGAGGCAGACTAAAATGTACCTGATGAACACGGACGTTAATAATAACACCATTTGACAGCAGTTTAACAGCGCCACAGTGGGTCACGCCCATGTAGAACACATTTAAAAAAAAATTTAAAAATAGTTGTAGTCTTCGGAATTGAATAAATTATATATCTATTAAAAGGTAATAGTCTGTAGATTCAGAAAACGCAAAAAAGTAAAAATTGAACATTTCATGATTTTGAGCCTTTCCGGAGCCCCTTAAAGTCAGGAATTTTCATCAGTCTCGTTTTTAATTGCATTACTGTGTTAGCTAAGATCAAGAGCATGTTATGTTTTCCATCAGATCACTTAAGAAGCGTATCGCCTGAGTTTTACTATTATTTCCTTATGTTCAAAAATTAAAAGACATTCAAGGCTATATTGTTCTCTGCCTGTCTCTCTTTGTGTCTTTACTACAACTGTTCACATCACCGCAAGTTTGTTGGACCTGGTAGCTGGCCAGCGCTGTCCAAGTCAATGTGCCGGTAAAGCTGTTGCGCCGTATTAAGCCTAGTTCACACGACGACATTGGGTTGCGCCACTCGTTGCGTGGAATGATTTGCACGCAGATGGTTTCGTATTTGACTATAGACCCGGCGAAACCAGTGTACACTTCAGTTTCGACGTTTTGTGGGTTCCTGAGTTGTGTCTGAAATGAAAGTTTTGGCAGCTGCACGTCTCACGGGATGGAGTTAAAGGTTGTTGCGTGGAATCGCTGCACGAGGAAAAAATAAGAAACTTGTTTTGATTCGTGACTGGATGAAGAAAAGTCGTCAACTCAGTTGCTCAGCATCCTTGCTGAAATAATTTGTAATGGAAGACCCAAGATGTTCCTTTAATTATCATAGAATGTCACCAGAACTATTAACGTTTTTCTAAATAGAGTTAATTATGCAATAACGAATATATTGTAATGCATGAAGCACTATCGCCAGAACTGAAATTACATATCACATTGCATGCATTGCAATCGAGAACACTTGGCATGCTACAAGATGCAGTTTTAGTTGGTGATGACGCTTTTTCATTAACACCAATGATTATTAACAGTAATAATTATTAACATTAACAGCAGTAATTATTCAAGCAGATCGCATTAAGAAGAGAATGATTAGTAAACTACTCTCTTGAAGATAGATCTGTACAGTGGCAGTATTTCAAAATTCAAACATATATGAATGGGGAGCACTGCTGCGACGTTGTAAATAGATGAATAAAGAATGTAGCTTCTTGATTTGTGTAGCCTTCCCTCCTGTCAACAATATTCCTTTAAAAAAAAAAAAAAAGTCGGCAAACTCGAACGATGGGAAACTTATAGTAAAGAGCATTTCTACAGGTAGAATTACATTTTCTTGTATTTTTTTAAATTCAGTTGTGTCTGTGCTCCTAATTCAATAAATTTTGCCCTGCAACTCAGGTATTGTCAAACTATCTATGTTCTGATCGCACATGAAGGTCTCAGGAGCAGCAATATATTGCTTATTTTTGTAATTAGCATCACTAACATCCCACAAACACCTATGCAAAACTTAGACATCCAAAAAGCAAACATTATTTTCCGCTCCTCACTTCACATTTCAGTTTGTCTACACTCTACGAACACACATAACCTAAAAACTCATGCAACTAATGTCATCAAAGTTGGAACACGCCGAAACTGTTTAGTTTCACCGACGAGTTGCGCTAACGAGCGGCGCGCATGCGCAGTGGCCGGTTGCGCAGTTGCCTGGAACCTAGTGTCGTCGTGTAAACTAGGCTTTATCGCTGAGTCGATGTACGCGTAACGCACAGCATGAAACGTATCCTTATTATCGTGCTTCACTGTACTCGAGACAGGTTGGGTTCTGCTCCACGTGAAACGAAATCCAATCAGGGTCCAGCAGACGGGGAAGAATACATAGTGCAATGTTTACACGAGGTTTATTGTTGTGATGAACGGGGTATAGCTAACAGTCATGCGTGCCACCTAGCAAACTGGCAGAGAACCTTACTCCGTGTGAGATGGGTTTTACGCCATGGTGTAGCAGCTGACTGGCAATGTGTCGGTCACAGGTTTGGGTCACAAACTGGGCACTTATTTCTCATTTAACATTTGTGACATCTTAAAGGTTCTGGAACTTATTTATTTACTGAAAACTGGAGTTTAATAGAACTTCTGATGTGTGTATAAACAGGGATGCTCTAGATGAGTATAGCCGTGTTTTTACTTTCGTGTGTACTTAATGGTTCAAATGGCTCTGAGCACTATGGGACTTAACTTCTGAGGTCATCAGTCCCCTAGAACTTAGAACTACTTAAACCTAACTAACCTAAGGACATCACACAACAACCAGTCATCATGAGGCAGAGGAAATCCCTGACCCTGCCGGGAATCGAACCCGGGAACCTGGGCGCGGGAAGCGAGAACGCTACTGCACGACCGTGACAGTATTCACCCAGCAATAGAACTTCATTGTTGTATTTACGTAAAACGTATTATAATTGCTGTGAACTGTTAATTGTCAGTTGGCACAATGAACACAAAACACCTTCGAATATTAATGAACACACTACTGACAAATCTGAGATCAAAATAATTTGTTTATTTAGAAAGTGCATTTTTACATATGTATTGTGTTGTTGATTCAGATAGTCGCAAAGCAATATTAACTGGATGCGATTCTGGGCTGTGGTCACGCCATAAAAGACAATCAGAGTTGCTTTAGCTCAGCAAGATTGTAAAAATAGGTTTCACCTTCTGAAGAGCCAAAATTATTGACTATCTGGCTGTTGCATGAAATCGTCAGGTATCAGACTTCGGTAAAAAAAAAAAAAGTCCATTATAAAGAGACTTGAAACTTATGTTCTTAGGTTTTCTTTTACTCTCCCTTTCATTTTTATAGCTACAGCGTTCCCAAAAACAACTTCTCATTTTCAGCCGTCTTCAGAGGCTACCCCAGCAATTCCAGACACCTGTGGTAGTTTTCCCCTTGTAGTCCGTCCGGAAAGCCATAAAAGAACTAACACCGAACTCATAACAACGATTATTGTCAGATTGTAGCAAATCTTCGCGAGGGGGTCCTGTGATGCATCATTTTCTGCTGGATTCATTGTGCTGTGCGCATGCTGACAGACAAAACGGATGATAACCAAACGTGTTCCGCAGCAAGCTCTAGAATCTGAAAAGGAGAACAAATTTACCTATTAAATACATCAGGTATTTGCATAACATTTATAACTATGGAATGTTGTGATAAATTTGTTTTAAATTTACATACCGATGCTGGATTGTTGTTCTGAAATAAAGTAAGAAAGTGAAATGGGCTAGTATAATGAACTAGTTGACACAAAGGCGGACTTGTTATTAATATTGTAGCTTCAATCAAAAAATTCTACAAGTGTAATAACAATTATAAATGTTGCGTCAAGATAAGTGCAGTATAAAAAACTTTTTCTGAAATATTTTTCCATATAATGTACAAGCAGTTGGATAATGCGATATTTTAAGACAGATCGCGAAGTAAAATTTTTTCACGGCACTGCAACCTTTATAACTGCTCCTTGGCACCAACAGCGTAAGTACCACAACTGCTGTAGAAAACAGTGATCAGATGGCAATACGGAGAAATGTATTTACGAACAGCATTAGGTCCGAAGTCAACTGAAAAGATTTAAAATAAATGCATTCAAGGCCCATACTGTGCAGCAGTTGTCGGAATTTGCGCATGTCCCTTCTGCGATCAAGTTTTTAAAACGTATGAGAAACAAGCGTTACAGACTGCAATAATTTAATCAGAAAACTTAATTAATAAGTTCGAAATGGACAAAGGCGAAAATCTACAAGAAAGGCTCAAAACAACTTAGTGGGAATACTTCATAACTTCATGAACTAGGAAGAACGGAAATTCAATTAGGAATGGAAAACAGAGCAATTATTACGAATCTCAATCGAAGGAACAGCACCATCACAGCATGTTCGGAAGATTTTAAGAACAATGCTTTGCCTTTTCTTGTATCTTGATACAGTTTTTTGAAAAATGTTTCTGAGATCTGAATATCAGAGACCTATTGAAGCTATGCACTAAAATGTCTGTTATGCTGTGATAAAACTTGTTGTTGAAGGTTACCATACTGCTGTCCGGGAAATATAACAACTTTTATAAATAATATTGACAATGACATTTTGATTCGTTAAGCAACTTGAATACCGACAGGAAAAAGAAAAAAAAAGCTCTTTAAAAAATTTACAAGCTATTTTCGTTTCATAAAAATATTAGAAAACTGGTAACTAATGAAACATGCAACTGAAAGCTGTTGTTGTTGTTGTTGTGGTCTTCAGTCCTGAGACTGGTTTGATGCAGCTCTCCATGCTACTCTATCCTGTGCAAGCTTTTTCATCTCCCAGTACCTACTGCAACCTACATCCTTCTGAATCTGCTTAGTGTATTCATCTCTTGGTCTCCCTCTACGATTTTTACCCTCCACACTGCCCTCCAATACTAAACTGGTGATCCCTTGATGCCTCAGAACATGTCCTACCAACCGATCCCTTCTTCTGGTCAAGTTGTGCCACAAACTTCTCTTCTCCCCAATCCTATTCAATACTTCCTCATTAGTTATGTGATCTACCCATCTAATCTTCAGCATTCTTCTGTAGCACCACATTTCGAAAGCTTCTATTCTCTTCTTGTCCAAACTATTTATTGTCCATGTTTCACATCCATACATGGCTACACTCCATACGAATACTTTCAGAAATGACTTCCTGACACTTAAATCAATATTGGATGTTAACAAATTTCTCTTCTTCAGAAACGCTTTCCTTGCCATTGCCAGCCTACATTTTATATCCTCTCTACTTCGACCATCATCAGTTATTTTGCTCCCCAAATAGCAAAACTCCTTTACTACTTTAAGTGCCTCATTTCCTAATCTAATTCCCTCAGCATCACACGACTTAATTAGACTACATTCCATTATCCTTGTTTTGCTTTTGTTGATGTTCATCTTATATCCTCCTTTCAAGACACTGTCCATTCCATTCAAATGCTCTTCCAAGTCCTTTGCTGTCTCTGACAGAATTACAATGTCATCGGCGAACCGCAAAGATTTTATTTCTTCTCCATGAATTTTAATACCTATTCCGAATTTTTCTTTTGTTTCCTTTACTGCTTGCTCAATATACAGATTGAACAACATCGGGGAGAGGCTACAACCCTGTCTTACTCCCTTCCCAACCACTGCTTCCCTTTCATGTCCCTCGACTCTTATAACTGCCATCTGGTTTCTGTACAAATTGTAAATAGCCTTTCGCTCCCTGTATTTTACCCCTGCCACCTTTAGAATTTGAAAGAGAGTATTCCAGTCAACATTGTCAAAAGCTTTCTCTAAGTCTACAAATGCTAGAAACGTAAGTTTGCCTTTCCTTAATCTTTCTTCTAAGATAAGTCGTAAGGTCGGTATTGCCTCACGTGTTCCAGTGTTTCTACGGAATCCAAACTGATCTTCCCCGAGGTTGGCTTCTACTAGTTTTTCCATTCGTCTGTAAAGAATTCGTGTTAGTATTTTGCAGCTGTGACTTATTAAGCTGATAGTTCGGTAATTTTCACATCTGTCAACACCTGCTTTCTTTGGGATTGGAATTATTATATTCTTCTTGAAGTCTGAGGGTATTTCGCCTGTCTCATACATTTTGCTCACCAGATGGTAGAGTTTTGTCAGGACTGGCTCTCCCACGGCCGTCAGTAGTTCCAATGGAATACTGTCTACTCCGGGGGCCTTGTTTCGACTCAGGTCTTTCATTGCTCTGTCAAACTCTTCACACAGTATCATATCTCCCATTTCATCTTCATCTACATCCTCTTCCATTTCCATAATATTGTCCTCAAGTACATCGCCCTTGTATAGACCCTCTATATACTCCTTCCACCTTTCTGCTTTCCCTTCTTTGCTTAGAACTGGGTTTCCATCTGAGCTCTTGATATTCATACAAGTTGTTCTCTTATCTCCAAAGGTCTCTTTAATTTTCCTGTAGGCGGTATCTATCTTACCCCTAGTGAGATAGGCCTCTACATCCTTACATTTGTCCTCTAGCCATCCCTGCTTAGCCATTTTGCACTTCCTGTCGATCTCATTTTTGAGACGTTTGTATTCCTTTTTGCTGTTTCACTTACTGCATTTTTATATTTTCTCCTTTCATCAATTAAATTCAATATTTCTTCTGTTACCCAAGGATTTCTACTAGCCCTCGTCTTTTTACCTACTTGATCCTCTGCTGCCTTCACTACTTCATCCCTCAAAGCTACCCATTCTTCTTCTACTGTATTTATTTCCCCCATTCCTGCCAATTGCTCCGTTATGCTCTCCCTGAATCTCTGTACAACCTCTGGGTCTTTTAGTTTATCCAGGTCCCATCTCCTTAAATTCCCACCTTTTTGCAGTTTCTTCAGTTTTAGTCTACAGGTCATAACCAATAGATTGTGGTCAGAGTCCACATCTGCCCCTGGAAATGTCTTACAATTTAAAACCTGGTTCCTAAATCTCTGTCTTACCATTATATAATCTATCTGATACCTTTTAGTATCTCCAGGGAATCTTCCATGTATACAGCCTTCTTTTATGATTCTTAAACCAAGTGTTAGTTATGATTATGTTGTGCTCTGTGCAAAATTCTACCAGGCGGCTTCCTCTTTCATTTCTGTCCCCCAATCCATATTCACCTACTATGTTTCCTTCTCTCCCTTTTCCTACACTCGAATTCCAGTCACCCATGACTATTAAATTTTCGTCTCCCTTCACAATCTGAATAATTTCTTTTATTTCATCATACATTTCTTCAATTTCTTCGTCATCTGCAGAGCTATTTGGCATATAAACTTGTACTACTGTAGTAGGTGTGGGCTTCGTATCTATCTTGGCCACAATAATGGGTTCACTATGCTGTTTGTAGTAGCTTACCCGCATTCCTATTTTCCTATTCATTATTAAACCTACTCCTGCATTACCCCTATTTGATTTTGTGTTTATAACCCTGTAGTCACCTGACCAGAAGTCTTGTTCCTGAAAGCTATCTCACTAAAAGTACTATTATTATTATTATTGTTATTATTATAGTAATAGTAATAACCTACTAGTTTGCCACAACTATTCTTCCAAATTATACGAAAATTCTGTCGCATACGTTGCTGAATAGAACCACTTATGAAGACGCCTTGTTAGGGAACGACTCAACCACAGAAAAGGGGTTGGTTCTAAAACGGTAAACACGAATTTTTGCGGGAAATGGCGTAACAAACTGAGCCGTCAGAGTACGTCTCACAATCCAATTAAAGACTTAACTTACCCAACACTTCCTTCTACACTTGTGAACTGCACAAATGTCTCAAATTCGAGTCACAGTCCGTAGCACCGTATTAATATGTCACGATTATTCTTCCAATGTATGCCACAGCGTACACTGTATCCCCCCCCCCCTAGAAGTTCTGTTATACAGGTTAGACTGTCAGGCATTTGTTTCTTTCACCTGTCATAAACATCTGATGAATATCTCATGGAATGACATTTAGTACTGTCAGACAGTTCAGTGGCATCCTTAGTATAAACGTTTATTTATGGTGAGTGCACTGTTTTTAGATCTCAGCTTTTCTACTGAAACAAGTTATGGTGGACCTCCGTAGCTGAGCCGTCAGTCTATTACCAACATAGATAGGATCATACGTAACATCTTCACACATATTCGATTAGCTCTATAAATTTTTGATTAATAACACTCAGTACGTTGCATTCGATAGCCAACATCGAACAGGAATAAAAGGAACATCGAGTGTGTCCTAAGGATGTGTAATAGAACCACTTACGTTGTCAGTGTACACAAATGATTTATCGAATTCGTTTAGTAACGCTATTGGTGTGTCCGCCCACCACGCTGATGTCAAAAGAGAGTATTGTCTTTGCACGTTTTTAAGGGAATGTCGAAACACTTAGCCAAACTTTCTCTTATTTGGTGAATGTCAGCTCTCTATAAATGCAAGATAATGCATACAACAAATAGAAGGAACCCGCTAGTATCCAATCACAGAATTGTGCAAACGTCAAGAGTATTTCACAGCGTTTAAATATTTCGGCGTAACGGCAAGAAGCAGTGTGAAAGAGGACGAACGCGTGAAAGCAGTATTATGAAAAGCGAATGAATGGCTTAGATTTGATAAGCGGATTCTGGAAAAGTGTAGTGTATATCTAAAAGAAATCGCATACAGCAGAACCGGTGTTGATGGAGAACTGTGCGATGATTGTGGCGCCGCCATCCAATAACTCGCGTAGTGGTAATGAGAAGAGGGCAAGAGAGATTAGGGAACACACAGAGGAATAATCGGTCATTTTTGGTCAAATGTTTGAGCGAATTCAAGATTCTCTAGAAACTACACAAAGGATATTTGTCCGAATTTTTGTTGCCAAACGATGAGTAGGATGTGGACGAAAGAGGTATCAAATTCAGCAGAATGAGGTCTAGTTTCGCAGACAGAGATTTAATTTCTTGAAAGAAATAAGAGTAATTATAAAAATCCCCCCCCCCTCCCATTGAACCATGGATCTTCCCGTTGGTGGGGAGGCTTACATGACTCAGTGATACAGATAACCGTACCGTAGATGCAACCCCAACGAAGGGGTATCTATTGAGAGACCAGACAAACGTGTAGTTCCTGAAGAGGGGCAGCAGCCTTTTCAGTAGTTGCAGGAGCAACAGTCTGGATGATTGACTGATCTGGCCTTGTAACACCAACCAAAACGGACTTGCTGTGCTGGTACTGCGGACGACTGAAAGCAAGGAGAAACTAAAGCAGTAATTCTTCCCAAGGGCATGCAGCTTTACTATATGGTTAAATGATGATGGCGTCCTCTCGGGTAAAATATTCTGAAGCTAAAATAGTCCCCAATTCGGATATCCGGGCGAGGACTACTCAAGAGGACGTCGTTATCAGGAGAAAGAAAACTGGCGTTCTACGGATCAGACAGTGGAATGTCAGATCCCTTAATCGGGCAGGTAGGTTAGAAAATTTAAAAATGGAAAAGGATAGGTTAAAGTTAGATATAGTGGGAATTAGTGAAGTTTGATGGCAGGAGGAACAAGACTTTTGGTCAGGTGAGTACAGGTTATAAATACAAAATCAAATAGGGATAATGCAGGAGTAGGTTTAATAATGAATAAAAAAAATAAGCTACTACAAACAGCATAATGAACACATTATTTTGGCCAAGGTAGACACCAAGCCCACGCCTACTACAGTAGTACAAGTTTATATGCCAACTAGCTCTGCAGATGACGAAGAAATTGATGAAATGTATGATGAGATAAAAGAAATTATTCAGATAGGGAAGGGAGACGAAAATTTTATAGTGATGGGTGACTGGAATTCGATAGTAGGAAAAGGGAGAGAAGGAAACGTAGTAGGTGAATATGGATCGGGGGTAAGAAATGAAACAGGAAGCCGCCTGGTAGAATTTTGCGCAGAGCATAACTTAAACATAGCTAACCCTTGGTTCAGGATCATGAAAGAAGGTTGTAAACGTGGAAGAAGCCTTGAGATACTAGAAGGTATCAGACAGATTATATAATGGTAAGACAGAGATTTAGGAACCAGGTTTTAAATTGTAAGACATTTCCAGGGGCAGATGTGGACTCTGACCACAATCTATTGGTTATGAATTGTAGATTAAAACTGAAGAAACTGCCAGAAGGTGGGAATTTAACGAGATGGGACCTGGATAAACTGCCTAAACCAGAGGTTGTACAGAGTTTCAGGGAGGGCGTAAGGGACCAATTGACAGGAATGGGGGAAAGAAATACAGTAGAAGAAGAAGGGTAGCTTTAAGGGCTGAGGTAGTGAAGGAAGCAGAGGATCAAGTAGGTAAAGGACGAGGGCTAGTAGAAATCCTTGGGTAACAGATGAAATATTGAATTCAATTGATGAAAGGAGAAAACACAAAAATGCAGTAAATGAAGCAGGCAAAAAGGAATGCAAACGTCTCAAAAATGAGATCGACAGGAAGTGCAGAATGGTTAAGCAGGGATAGCTAGAGGACAAATGTAAGGATGTAGAGGCTTATCTTGCTAGGGGTAAGACAGATACTGCCTACAGGAAAATTAAAAAGACCTTTGGAGAAAAGAGAACCACTTGTATGAATGAATGTTGGGCTCCATGTGTTTCCCAAGTTGTGCAGCGACTGTAAACCATAAAATTACCAGACAAGCAGCAACCAGTCGAGTGTAGACAACATTTTTGCGACTGGTTGCTGCTTATTTGGTAATTTTACTTGAATGAATATCAAGAGCTCAGTTGGAAACACAGTTCTAAGCAAAGAAGGGAAAACAGAAAGGTGGAAGGAGTATATAGAGGGTCTATACAAGGGCGATGTACTGGAGGACAATACTATGGAAATGGAAGAGGATGTAGATGAAGATGAAATGGAAAATATAATACTGCGTGAAGAGTTTGACAGAGCATTGAAAGACCTGAGTCGAAACAAGGCCCCGGGAGTAGACAACATTCCATTAGAACCACTGACAGCCTTGGGAGAGCCAGTCCTGACAAAACTCTACCATCTGGTGAGTAAGTTGTATGAGACAGGCGAAATACCCTCGGACTTCAAGAAGTATATAATAATTCCAATCCCAAAGAAAGCAGGTGTTGACAGATGTAAAAATTACCGAACTGTCAATTTAATAAGCCACGGCTGCAAAATACTAACACGAATTCTTTACAGACGAATGGAAAAACTGGTATAAGCCCACCTTGGGGAAGATCAGTTTGGATTCCGTAGAAATGTTCGAACATGTGAGGCAATGCTGACCCTACGACTTATCTGAGGAGATAGATTAAGAAAAGGCAAACCTACATTTCTAGCGTTTGTAGACTTAGAGAAAGCTTTTGACAATGTTGACTGGAATACTCTCTTTCAAATTCTGAAGGTGGCAGGGGTAAAATACAGGGAGCGAAAGGCTATTTACAATTTGTACAGAAACTGGATCATAGTTATAAGAGACGAGGGGCATGAAAGGGAAGCAGTGGTTGGGAAAGGAGTGAGACAGGGTTGTAGCCTCTCCCGGATGTTATTCAATCTGTATATCGAGCAAGCAGTAAGGAAACAAAAAAAAAAAAACAAAAAAAATAGGAGTAGGTATTAAAATCCATGGAGCAGAAATAAAAAATTTGAGGTTCGCCGATGGCATTGTAATTATGTCGGAGACTGAAAATGACTTGGAAGAGCAGTTGAACCGAATGGACAGTGTCTTGAAAGGAGGATATATGATGAACATCAACAAAAGCAAAACGAGGATAATGGAATGTAGTCGAATTAAGTCGGGTGATGCGGAGGGAATTAGATTAGGAAATGAGACACTTAAAGTAGTAAAGGAGTTTTGCTATTTGGGGAGCAAAATAACTGATGATGGTAGAAGTAGAGAAGATATAAAATGTAGACTGGCAATGGCAAGGAAAGCGTTTCTGAAGATGAGAAATTTGTTAACATCGAGTATAGATTTAAGTGTCAGGAAGTCGTTTCTGAATGTATGTGTGTGGAGTGTAGCCATGTATGGAAGTGAAACATGGACGATGAATAGTTTGGACAAGAAGAGAATAGAAGCTTTCGAAATATGGTGTTACAGAAGAATGCTCAAGATTAGGTGGGTAGATCACATAACTAATGAGGAAGTACTGAGTACAATTGGAGAGGAGAGGATTTTGTGGCATAACTTCACTAGAAGAAGGGATCGGTTGGTAGGACATGTTCTGAGGTATCAAGGGATCACCAATTTAGTACTAGAGGGCCGAGTGGAGGGTAAAAATCGTAGAGGGAGGCCAAGAGATGAATACACTAAGCAGGTTCAGAAGGCTGTAGGTTGCAGTAAGTACTAGGAGATGAAGAAGCTTGCACAAGATAGAGTAGCATGGAGAGCTGTATCAAACCAGTCTCAGGACTGAAGACCACAACAACAACAACAACAAGAAAAAATTAATTTGTGTTTTAAGGGAAAACGCTTGTGTGAATTTTCATACCAAACTACGAATGGTAAATGGTCAAATGGAGTACCCAATTAACCACCATAATACCTAAAAACATTTTATTGCTTCAAAATTATCAGGGCAATAAAGAAAAATTTAACTACTGATTTGAGGGAAAACTGCACGATGGATTTTTGTCCCAAATTTTACAGTCCAAACAAAGAGTGGAAAATGGACAAATGCGGTTTCGAACTGACCAGCGTAAACTGAAACATTTCACTAACTGCTGCTTCTAGCTATGAAAATGAAGTTTCCAAAAATTTTTCTCTTGAAGACCTAGTTATTTTGAAAATATTGTTTTTTATGATCTCTGAACAAAGATTGAAAATACTCGTAAAAAGAAATAGAAAAAAAGATCATGTACAGCAAATGAAGTGTCAATGGAGAATTTAACTTAGACTTAGAGTTTTGAAGCGTACCAGAGGATACTTGCGTTGTGGATTATGTAGACCATGCACTCGGCTGTTATGTGGTCTCGACATATTTCTGTCATCTATGCCCGAAGGTCACACCGATATTCAAGAAGGACACTAGGAGTAATCCACTAAATTACATGTCCTTATCATTAACGTCGATATGCAGCAGGATTCTGGAATATATATTGCGTTCGAATCCTGAAGAGGACCGTCTGTTGACACACAGTCAGCAGGTATCTAGAAAACATCATTCTTGTGAAACACAACTATCTCTTTACTCACATGAAGTGTTGAACCGCTACCAAGGAGGGATTTCAAATTGATTCCCTACTTTTTAACTTTCAGAACGATTTTGACACCGTTCCCCACTAGCAGCTTGTAATCAGTATGACTACGAAGTCTTTCACGACTGAGTCCTAGCATAAAAAGTTCTCGGTTTACCTGCCGTGTCAAATTTGGATAAAATCCCAAGCTTTCGATGACTACCTCCGTTATCTAATAACTTGGTTATGTATTTTGCCAACCGATATCTAGGAGACCCAACAGCACTAACAATAGGTTTCAACAGGACCTCATCCTTATGGACCTTGGGTAGACCATATAACCTGGGTGGCCTTGGTGCTCTTGATCGTAGATTCTTGACTAGTTCTTATGGGAGGCCAGAGTTCTTCAGTAGCTCCTCTGGTAGATAGTAGCTGGTAGATACCACCTACCGGATTCTTAAACGGGATCCCACAGCAGCAGAGCAGCAGAGGGAGACTTCTTACATTCCTCGCAGTTCTCCGCCTGTTGCGATGGATGGCGCTGCAAGCAACGCTGGATAAAGTGCACAAACAAAATCTATGGACATAGAGGCCGCCACCTCTGTACGCGCCGTTTTCACTGTGACGTCATTCAGCCAATGAGAAGCCGTCCACTGCTTAAAAAAGCGGAAGCCTCACCGGATTTAATCCAAACTTGACGCGGCAGGTAAACTGAGAACTTTTTATGCAGCTTGTAATCAAATTGCGAGCTTATGGAATACAGCCTCAGTTAAGAGAATGGATTCGTGATTTCCTGTCACAGACGTCACAGTTCATAGTAACTGACGGAAAGTCGTCGAATAAAACAGATGTGATATCTGGCGTTCCGCGTAGTGTTATAGGCTGTCTGCTATTCCTTACATATGTAAACGATTTAGAAGATAATCTGAACAGCCGTCTTAGGTTGTTTGCGGATGATGCTGTCGTTTATCATCTAGTAAAGTCATCAGAAGATCAACACCAATGGTAAAGCGATTTAGAGAAGATATCTATATTGTGTTAATATTGGCAATAGACCATAAATAATAAAAAGCATGGGGTCATCTACATGAGTGCTAATGGGAATCCGCTAAGATTCGGCTGCATAATAACTCAATTAAATCTAAATGCCGTAAATTCAACTAAATATCTAGTAATTACAGTTACGAACAACTTATATGGGAACGAACACCCTACAATGTTGTGAGGAAGGGGAAACAAAGGCTGCGATTTATTGGTAGAGCACTTAGAAGATGTGACACATACAGTGAAGAGACTACCTACACTACTCTCGTACATCTTCTTGGAGTACTGCTGCGCGGTGTGGGGTCCTTACTAGATAGGCTTAATGGAGCACACTTAGAAAGTTGTAAGAAGAAGAGCACGTTTTATGTTATCGAGAAATAGGGGAGAGAGTTTCACTGACATGATACAGGATTTGGGGTGGACATCATGGAAACAACGACGTTTCTCGTTGCGGCGTATATTCTCACGAAATTTCATTCAATAACTTTCTCCTCCGAATACAAAAATATTTTGTTGCCGTCTACCTACATAGGGAGAAAGGATCATCATTAGACCACGGA
The DNA here is from genome assembly GCF_023864345.2 of Schistocerca serialis cubense. Taxonomy (NCBI): domain Eukaryota; kingdom Metazoa; phylum Arthropoda; class Insecta; order Orthoptera; family Acrididae; genus Schistocerca; species Schistocerca serialis. The sequence continues at coordinate 533,925,454 of NC_064640.1, forward strand.
TTTTTAGGTCGTAAAAAAGTGTGTTTTAGGCACCTAAAATAGGATCTTTCAGTAGTTCATTTAGGCTGTATAAAACTTGAAATAGGCTCTAATAAAAATGATGCAGAGAAAATAAAAATAAATTAAAATACACAGTGTTCACAGTATGAACATCTTTTTAGTCATTAAAACAAGGAGAATGAATATTTACACCGTTACAGAGCACAGCAATCTACAACATTAATGTTGAACATAACTCCAAATTTTTTGAGTTCCTGCGAGATAAATATCTCCGTATAAAACATATGGCAATGGTTTAATTAATAAATTCGTTGTTTCACACATTCTGACCATCGTTGGCTTCACAATAAATAACCAAAATCTTTTCTAGGTTTTCTAGTGAAAAACTGTGGCGCTTGACAGTTAGAATCTATTTATACGCTGAAAAAGAACGTTCTACATCAACAGATGTGACAGGGGCGTACTTCATTTTCGGCACATGTTGGACAGGAATGCTGCAGTCAGGAGTGCTGGATTTTCCACTAAGTATGTCGGCAGCTGCACACAACTCCTTCAGGCCAGTGTTCTGCAAAACCGTTTGCATTTTTGCCCGTACTTTTTCCCCTACTTCACCTGGCGCTTCATTAATTTTCATTTCGACTTCTTCAAGCAAAGAAATATTGTCGTAGATAGGTCTCCCTGAGCCTTCCAATTGTGAAATTATTCTTGCCATAAATGTATAGTGGGCCCTAATGTAAAATAAGTCCCGTTTTAAAGAAGAATCTTTGAGTAACGCCATTGCTCCTCCGGTATATTTTCAACCGCTTTCTGGACAGTTGAGAGATGCGTACTATAGTATTCTGCTGCTATCAGCCACGTGCCCCAGCGGGTGACAGCAGGCTCTGGCGGCATGTGGACATCTGGAAGCTGTTCTTTGAATGCCTGTATTCTTGATGGTGCTTTAACAAAAATTTTCTTCACCATAGATATTACTTTATTTACTTTAGGAAATTGTAGCCTTACTTGCTCTGCTATGCGGTTGATCCCATGCACTACACAAGTTACGTGCAGCATCAATGATTAGAATACTTTTAATAGTTGAAACGCTTCTATCATATATGCAGCAGCATCAGTGACGGCCAGAAGCACCTTATTCTCATCCACTCCGTTTGGGTATAGCACCTTAAGCCCATTGTTCACAAACTCTGCTATTGTTTGTTGGTTAGTTTTTGCAAGCTGTTTTGAGTAATCAAATGAGCCCTGGATGGAGCATCTGGATCTAGCTTCCCAATAATCAGGTTTGCAATGTAACGGCCAAGACTGTCTGTAGTTCATCCACAGAAATCCATATACAAGATTATCCAACATCTTCTCGGATTCTGTGCAACGCAGCATTGTAAGCTGAATCCACATAATTCTTACGTAAAGTTGCAGGAATAGACTGATGGCAGTACTTCTCAAGAAAACCTCTGAAAATAGGGTTTTCTAGTTTCCGAAAGGGGATGTTTGCTGCCAAAAATGCATGACGCAAAGCACTGCAGAACTTGTTTTTTTCGGAGGATTCGCCAGAGTTATTGGTTAAAAGAATTTGCTTCAATTTTGACTTTCGTTCAACATTAGCTTTATGTGCGATTCCACCTCCCTTCTGAGTTAAGTGAGATTTCTTAACACTCGAAACCTAATACGAGAGAAAAGGGAAATGCAATTTAGAATCGCATATAAAGAGTATTTCGTATTACTAAAGGATAGCGATAAAAAAGAATCCTAAGTGACAGGAAAATAAGAAGTCTCAGAAAAACATCAACTAACCTCCTAGTTGCATGCTTGGCAGAAAATAATTTTCCCATTTGTTGTATAATGCGGAAAATCTTGCAGCCACTGCCTTATATAAGTAGACTTTGAACTAGCTCTTTTCGGCATGGCGTAGTATTCTCACACAGAAATTAGAATTTATTTTGCACTTAGAATGTCAGTAACACTTAACACGTCGGTCGCTACACAATGTACATTGTACTGATTTGTTTTCGCTGGGAAAAAGTGAAAGATGACTTGCTTTTTTTTCTTTTACTGCGTTGCATAAAAGCGGGAGGGGAAGTACCGTACTCGTTGCTGGACATATGGCACCTGACAGGTGGCCGCCTCTTCTGAACAAGCGAATGGAATCTACCGGTGCTTCAGATGAAAACATCTCACTACTGGCAAATTATTTTTGGAACCGGAAAATTCACGTATAACACCTTTCACGAAACAGAGTAGTTTGATAGGACTGCCTCTAGGTAGCAGCGAGAAAATGCGCGAAGGGCAGTAATTTAGCTATAGAGGGCGTCTACGATTAACATTGTGATTTTTTAATCCGTGCTCAGCTTAAGGCCTATGAAACCGTTTCTTTGCAAAAATACACAGCTGGCCAGAATCGTATGAACGAAATATTTTCAAATATAACATTTAGTACTGTCACGTTCGATTCTAATGTGTAACTCAAATCTTTGACCCGTACCCATTCGCTCACCGAAGTGCGTACTTGGATGGATGACCATTCAACCGTGCCGAGTGCTGTTGGTAGTAAGGCAAGCAAAGGAATTGTAAACAGTCTCTAACGACCTTCGCCTTCGACGAGAAGTAAAGCCCTAAGTTTACTTCCTTCTAATCTTTGAAAACACAAGAACTCTATGTCAGATTAACGAAATAGGTACTTTTTACGATTTTGGTGCCGAAATAGGAAAAATTAGGAGTCAACGTCGAAATACGCAATTTTAGGTCCTATAGAACTAACGGTATTCAGTTTAGTTAGTCACGAAACGCTTAACTACCAACTTATAAGCAAATTGGAGCTTAGGAAAGAAATAGGTTTTAACCTAAAGATTCGTGATCTATTTTTTACATATGAATAATAAAACACCTATAAAGAGTATTTGGTATTAACAGGGATAGCGATATACAAAAATAAAAAAAGATCAAAGTGTTAGGCAAATACGAAGCATGAGCGCATATCAACTAGCCTCCTTGCTGCACGCTGGGCAGAAAATATTTTTTCCATCTGTCGTATAGTGTGGAAAAACTTGGAGCCACTGTCTTATATGATGAAATAGACACTTTTTAGGATATTAAAGCCGAAATAGGCACTAACGTCGAAATAGGCTTCTTTAGGTCCCGTAGAATTAACGCTATTAAGTGTAAATAGGCATGAAACGCATAAGTACAAATTTTTATGCAAATAGGAACTCAGGAACAAAATAGGTTTTTACCTAAAATCCGCGGTCTAATCATCATAATAAAATAAGGGAAATCAGAGGCCACACAGAAATAAATAGGCGTTCGCTTTTTCCACGCTCTGTTAGAGAGTGGAAAATAGAGAATTATTATGAAGGTGGTTCAATGAACCCTCCTCCAGACACTTAAGTGTGATTTGCAGAGTATCCATATAGACGCAGACGTAGTATCCATATATACACAGATGTAGATCTAGAGTAAGGTGTACAAAATTTTGAACAATGATTAGCCTCAAAAGTATTTCAATAGAGAATCCTTCAATGTAGTGGAAGTAGTATTGTGTCTCTTACAAATGCTGTTGACAGCAGTTGTCTTGCTCACTCAATTTTTGAAATTAAAAAAAAAATAATAGAAAAATAGAATTAAATTGTAACCCTAAATCAGAGAGCAGTTTCACCTGAAATGCGGTTCCCACTTAGTGCTCTTTGTACATCACTGACGTACCAGCATTCCAGCTGCGGCGGTACTTCGTTTCTAATTTTAAATATTTAAGTACTTTATTTTGCATAACAATGTCAATACCATTTCTACTCCATTGTTAGAGCTGAAATTTTCAAGCAACCAGGGAAAATATTTGCAGGGTTGATATTGTTCACAATACTCAAGGCTACGGTGTGGCTACAGCGTATTTTTCCGATCTGTAGCAGTAGATGTAAAAAACCTTCGATAGTTTTAGATCCTGGAAAATGTTCCACTAGAAAACCATAAAAATACAAGAGAAAGGGAGATCTGTGGCGAAGGAATTAGTTTATATATTACCACTGCTGACTACAACACTGTTCGTGTTCACTAACTTTTACCAATAGAAAAAGATTGTGTTGTTGTTGTGGTCTTCAGTCCAGAGACTGGTAGGATGCAGGTCTCCATGCTACTCTATCCTGTACAAGCTTCTTCATCTCCAAGTAACTACTGCAACCTACATCTCTTGGTCTCCGTCTACGACTTTTACCCTCCACGCCGTCCTCCAAAACTAAATTGGTGACCCCTTCATGCCTCAGAACATGTCCTACCACTGCTGACGACAACATTGTTCGTGTTCACTAACTTTTACCAATAGAAAAATATTGTGTTGTTGTTGTGGTCTTCAGTCCTGAGACTGGTTTGATGCAGGCCTCCATGCTACACTATCCTCTGCAAGCTTCTTCATCTCCAAGTAACTACTGCAACCTACATCTCTTGGTCTCCGTGTACGACTTTTACCCTCCATGCTGTACTCCAAAACTAAATTGGTGATCCCTTGATGCCTCAGAACATGTCCTACCAACTGATCCCTTCTTCTAGCCAAGTTGTGCCAGAAATTCCTCTTCTCCCCAATTCTACTCAGTACCTCCTCATTAGTTATATGATCTACCCACCTAATCTTGAGCATTCTTCTGTAGCACCACATTTCGAAAGCTTCTGTTCTCTTCTTGTCTAAACTATCGTCCATGTTCCACTTGCATACATGGCTACACTCCATACAAATACTTTCAGAGAAGACTTCCTGGCACTTAAATCTATACTCGATGTTAACAAATTTCTCTTCTTCAGAAACGCTTTTCTTGCCATCGCCAGTCAACATTTTATATCCTCTCTACTTTGGCAATCAACAGTTATTTTACTTCCCAAATAGCAAAACACATCTACTACTTTACGTGTCTCATTTCCTAATCTAAATCCGTCTGCATCACCTGATTTAATTCGACTATATTCCATTATCTTAGTTTTGCTTTTGTTGATGACCATCTTATATCCCTTTTTCCAGACACTGTCCTTTCCGTCCAACTGCTCTTCCAGGTGTTTCGCTATCTCCGACAAAATTACAATGTCATCGGCAAACTTCTCCATGGATTTTAATTCCTACTCCAAATTTGTCTTTTGTTGCCTTTACTGCTTGCTCAATATACAGTTTGAATAACATTGGGGATAGGCTACAACCCTGTCTCACTCCCTTCCCAACCACTGCTTCCCTTTCATACCCCTCGTCTCTTATAACTGTCATCTGGTTTCTGTATAAATTGTAAACAGCCTTTCGCTCCCTGCGTTTTACCCCTGTCACCTCCAGAGCCTTTCGCTCCCTGTGTTTTACCCCTGTCACCTCCAGAATTTGTAAGCGAGTATTCCAGACAACACTGTCAAAAGCTTTCTCTAAGTCTACAAATGCTAGAAACATAGGTTTGTCTTTACTGAATATATATTCTAAGATAATTCGTAGGGTCAGTATTGCCTCACGTGTTAGTACGTTTCTACAGAATCCAAACTGATCTTCCCCGAGGTCGGCTTCTACCACTTTTTCCATTAGTCTGTAAAGAATTCGTGTTAGTATTTTGCAGCCGTGACTTATTAAACTGACAGTTCAGTAATTTTCACACCCGTCCACACCTACTTTCTTTGGGATTGAAATTATTATGTTCTTCTTTAAGTCTGTGGGTATTTCAGCTGTCTCATACATCTTGTTCACTAGATGGTAAAGTTTTGTCAGCTCTGACTTTCCCAAGGCTATAAGTACAGGGCTATTACAAATGATTGAAGCGATTTCATAAATTCACTGTAGCTCCATTGATTGACATATGGTCACGACACACTACAGATACGTAGAAAAACTCATACAGTTTTTTTCGGCTGAAGCCGCACTTCAGGTTTCTGTCGCCAGAGCGCTCGAGAGCGTAGTGAGACAAAATGGCGACAGGAGCCGAGAAAGCGTATGTCGTGCTTGAAATGCACTCACATCAGTCAGTCATAACAGTGCAACGACACTTCAGGACGAAGTTCAACAAAGATCCACCAACTACCAACTCCATTCGGTGATGGTATGCGCAGTTTAAAGCTTCTGGATGCCTCTGTAAGGGGAAATCAACGGGTCGGCCTGCAGTGAGCGAAGAAACGGTTGAACGCGTGCGGGCAAGTTTCACGCGTAGCCCGCTGAAGTCGACGAATAAAGCAAGCAGGGAGCTAAACGTACCACACCCGACGGTTTGGAAAATCTTACGGAAAAGGCTAAAGCAGAAGCCTTACCGTTTACAATTGCTACAAGCCCTGACACCCGATGACAAAGTCAAACGCTTTGAATTTTCGGCGCGGTTGCAACAGCTCATGGAAGAGGATGCGTTCAGTGCGAAACTTGTTTTCAGTGATGAAGCAACATTTTTTTCTTAATGGTGAAGTGAACAGACACAATGTACGAATCTGGGCGGTAGAGAATCCTCACGCATTCGTGCAGCAAATTCGCAATTCACCAAAAGTTAACGTGTTTTGTGCAATCTCACGGTTTAAGGTTTACGGCCACTTTTTCTTCTGCGAAAAAAACGTTACGGGACACGTGTATCTGGACATGTTGGAAAATTTGACTCATACCACACCTGGAGAACGACAGCGCCGACTTCATCTTTAAACAGTATGGTGCTCCACCGCACTTCCATCATGATGTTCAGCATTTCTTAAACAGGAGATTGGAAAACCGATGGATCGGTCGTGGTGGAGATCATGATCAGCAATTCATGTCATGGCCTCCACGCTCTCCCGACCTTACCCCATGCGATTTCTTTCTTTGGGGTTATGTGAAAGATTCAGTGTTTAAACCTCCTCTACCAAGAAACGTGCCAGGACTGCGAGCTCGCATCAACGATGCTTTCGAACTCACTGATGGGGACATGCTGCGCCGAGTGTGGGAGGAACTTGATTATCGGCTTGATGTCTGCCGAATCACTAAAGGGGCACATATCGAACATTTGTGAATGCCTAAGAAAACTTTTTGATTTTTTGTATGTGTGTGCAAAGCATTATGAAAATATCTCAAATAATAAAGTTATTGTAGAGCTGTGAAATCGCTTCAATCATTTGTAATAACCCTGTAGTTCTAATGGAATGTTGTCTACTCACGGATCCTTGTTTCAACTTAGGTCTTTCACTGCTCTGTGAAAATTTTCACGCAGTATTATATCTCCCATTTCATCTTCATTTACGTCCTCTTCCATTTCCATAATACTGCCCTCAAGTACATCGCCCATGTATAGACCCTTTATGTAGTCCTTCCACCTTTCTGCTTTCCCTTCTTTGCTCAGAACTGGTTTTCCATCTAAACTCTTGATATTCACACAAGTGGTTCTCTTCCTCCAAAAGTCTCTTAATTTTCCTGTAGGCAGTATCTATCTTACCCCTAGTGAGATAAGTCCCTACATTCTTACATTTGTCCTCTAGCCATCCCTGCTGAGCCATTTTGCACTTCCTGTCGATCTCATTTTTAAGACGTTTGTACTCCTTTTTGTCTGGTTCATTTAGTTCATTTTTATATTTTATCCTTTCATCAATAAAATGCAATATCTCTTCTGTTACCCAAGTATTTCTACAAGCCCTCGCCTTTTTACCTTTTCGATCCTCTGATACATTCACTATTTCATCTTTCAGAGCTACCCATTCTCCTTCTACTGTATTTCTTTCCCCCGTTCTTGTCAATCGTTCCCTAATGCTCTCTCTGAAACTCTCTACATCCTCTGGTTTAGTCCGTTTATCCAGGTCCCATTTCCTTAAATTCCTACCTTTTTGGAAGTTTTTTCAGTGTTAATCTACAGTTCATAACCAATGTGGTCAATGTCCAAATCTGGCCTGGAAATGTCTTGCAATTTAAAACCTGGTTCCTAAATCTCTGTCTTAGCACTATATAATATATCTGAAACCTTCCACCAGTGCCTCCAGTCCGCTTCCACGTATACAGCCTTCTTTCATGATTCTTAAACCAAGCGTTAGGTTATTCTCTGTAAAAAATTCTACCAGGCGGCTTCTTCTTTAATTCCTTACACCCATTCCATATTCACCAACTCCTTTCCCTCCTCTTCCTTTTCCGACTATCGAATTCCAGTCACCCATGACTATAAAATTTTCGTCTCCCTTCCCTATCTGAATAATTTCTTTTATCTTATCATACATTTCTTCAATCCCTTCGTCATCTGCGGAGCTAGTTGGCATATAGACCTGTACTACAGTGGTAGGCGTGGGCTTCGTGTATATCTTGGCTACAATAATGCGTTCACTATGCTGTTCGCAGTAGCATACCCGTGCTCCAATTTTTTATTCATTATTAAACCTACTCCTGCATTACCTCTATTTGATTTTTTATTTATAATCTTGTATTCACCTGACCAGAAGTCTTGTTCCTCCTGCCATCGAACTTCACTAATTCCCACTATATCTAACTTTGATCTATCCTTTTCCCTTTTTAAATTTTCTGACCTACCTGCCCTTCTACGTTATCTGACATTCCACGCTACGATCCGTAGAATGAGGGTTTTCTTTCTCCTGATAACTACGTCCTCCTGTGTAGTCTCCGCCCAGAGATCTGAATGGGAACTATTTTATGTGCGGAATATTTTACCCAAAAGGACGCCATCATGATTTAACCATACAGTAAAGCTGCATGCCCTCGGGAAAAATTATGGCTTTAGTTTCCCTTGCTTTCAGCCGTTCGCAGTAACAGCACAGGAAGGCCGTTTTGGTCGATGTTGCAAGGCCAGATCAGTCAATCATCCTAACTGTTGCCCCTACAACTACTGAAAAGGCTGCTGCTTCAGGAACCACAAGTTTGTCTGGACTCTCAACAGGTACCTCTCCTATCTGTATCGCTGAGGCACGCAAGCCTCCCCACCAACGGCAAGGTCCATAAAATTGAACAAAATTGGAAGCATCGATCATATAGAATTTAGAGTCAGTAGTTTAATTTCATTCAGTGGCTCCTTACGTCACAAACGTTGAACATTGCACGTGCTATGATTAATGATTTGCATTGCACTGGTAACTTTATAGGCAAAACATTTTACCACTTCACTGTACATAGCGGTAGATCTCAACTGGTAAAATACATCACGTCTTGACTGTCTGTAACAATTGTATCTCAAGGCCATTCAACAGCGGACTACACAGTTTACATAACCCCCAAGACAAAAATCCTCTAGTATTTTTAAAATTCTAAGTTCCTCTCATTTTCTGTGTGTGATTTCAAGAATCATTCATTGTGTGGCAAACGTTTCTCTAATCAATTTTGTTTTATGCTTCTAAACAAAATATTTCACAGAACATTTGACGGTTTTTCTTTAAGTTCTTTTCCACTCGGTCAATATGCGAATGGCATACAACATAAAATCACTAAAGTAGTATAGCAGCAGGAGTTCTGGGACAGAGTAGGTCGCCAATAACGTCATCGGGTTTCCCAACCCCTCCACATCTATGACAAAGGCAAATCTCCCTGTGTAATACGGAGTTGGTGGGAAATTCGGGTTTTGGTGGGGCCTTTCCCCCAGTGGTATGACATCACTATGGAAGTAGGCTTGTTTTCCTCAGCATAAACAGGCTTAAAATAAAAAATCCAAGATGGTGCATTGTAATGCTGGCTGACCTGAAATACTTTGACAGGTTCTATGAGGACAGGATCCAACATGGCAATACAATATGGCTGAATTGGAGTACTGGAACATACTCTGTGACATCAGAATCCAAAATGACGATTCATTATGGCTGACCTAGAATACTGCCACTGGCCACATGATATCAGAATCCAAGACCTAGAATACTAGGATTATGATGTCAGATTACCACCTGAGACAAAGGATGTTTCTTCCCTCTGCTATTCCAGGCCTGCCCCTTAGACAAAGATTAGCAATCTGCTGAACTACTTGAAATGCATATGAAGATCGGATCTGTTCTTTCGGACATGTCCAAAAGAACGGATACCATTGGTGATCTTGCAGCTCTCGATGAATGAAATTACTATGAAATCCAGACCTTTAGCTGCTTACAAGTGTTGATAAATATCAACAGAGACAGTTGGAAATGTGTGCCTGGCTGGAACTCGAACCCGGGATCTCCTGTTTATATGACAGACACTCTATCCGTCTGAGACACCGAGGACACAGAGGATAGTGCCAGTGCAGCACGCTCCGTGTGAGACCCACATTCCCAACGTACTGTCAACACACTACATTTGTAGTGCCCCTGTCCACTATACACATTATTCGCAGCAGTCTATCTACCAGTTACTATAAGAGTTCGAGCAATGCCAATGCTTCCATTCAGGGCATACATTTTCAACTCACGCTGTTGATATTTATCAATGCCTGTAGGCAGCTAAAGGTCTGGATTTCGCTGTAATTTCATGCTTAACATGTTTCCCAAAGTTACTATTCACTCAGAGGCATATGATTTCTTACTAAATTTCTGCATACTTTTTCCCCTTACTGTAAATTTTGATCTTTCCACTTTATATCTTGAACACCACACCTGGAGTAAAAGGCCATCATTCAGAGGTGTATGATTACTTATATAATTCCTGCATACTGCTTCTCCTGAGTCCAATTCCTTCGACTCGCCCCCATGATGTGGCGCCACAATCCACCAGTGGCAGCTCCATGCATAATGTTATTTCAGTTCCTTTAGTCAAGGAGGGGGACAGAGGTTCTGATCTGCTATCAGTAGTATGATGTTTGTGATTGTCCTACAGCTGCAGCCCATTGTTCTTAGTTTAAGTCCACATGTGCTGTGTCTAAAACTGTTACTGAAAATATGGCAGTGAAAACTGCATCTTTATTTAAACCAACACAGATGAGATTCCTCATTTTCGGTGGAAAAGTTCTTGATTGCCAGATCTTTTGAGAAGTCTACAGTAGCATGCTAAAATAATATGTGACCTGCACATATGTCCTGCTTTCAAATAAAAAAAATTAGGTGCTGCACATTCGTCCTCCTGGCTGTGGAGATTTGTGCAGTGGCTCAAAGATGGACAAAAAAATAAGCTTCATGTATTATGCCTGTAAAATTCACCACAAAAAAATTATATGGAATGGATGGTGGCTGTTTCACCAGTATTAACATAGGCAGCCACCACAGTGGCATTTTTATGAACATAGCAGTGAGATATTTCAGGATGAAAAACCTCAACTGTGGTCACAGACTGCAGCGCTAACTAACAGCAATTGCCAGTTACACAGCAGAGACCTGTCTACTGACTGAATTTCAAACATGTCCAGTGACAGACAACAGAACCCTTCCCACTTGCAACCATTTCCAGCTATATGGCACTCTCCACTCACCATTCACACAGGGCCTTGGCACCCACAAGCTGCCTTAATCTGGTGGAAGGCGTGTGAATGCTATTCCTTCAGACTGCAGGCAGAAGTCTAATGGCAAATCATGTGGCTATATCATGTATCAGTAGCACAGTAGAGGCCTCCTCAATGTGGGGGCAGAAACTAATGGCAACATGCACCAAGGACAAAAGCACAGTATAATCAAGTGCTAGTGCATCCCACTGCAGCCAGCTGGCTGCTGATAGCTCAAGAAGCGTAACCATCTGCACATCCAGCCTGCTTTCCTCACAGGTCTCCCAGCGCACAGCTGTGTTATTGTGTCTTACTTTCGACACATAACACGAGACATCTCTAGGGGATTTGTAAATAGACACAGCCGACATATGTAATGCATAGCAATGATTTTTCATGTCAATTTTACGATGACACAACGAATATTGTACAGAACTCAATTAAATGTCCACCGAAAGAAACGTAAAAACGTACTATAGGTGTCGTCTAATGTTTTTAGAACGATTATTGTACCGACAACACTGAATTTTGCGTTGCAAATAACGAATGTAGTACGAAGACAATGAAACTAGTACCTACAAAAGTTTAATGTCACTCTCCAATTGTAGTCTTCAGCTTTTAAGATGAATGTTGAAGAAACAACACTGATCTTTGCGTTGAAAATAACGAATAAAATACCTAAATCCATGTAATTGGTACCCAACTTTAAGGACCGCATGCTGTTTGCTAGGAATTCTTCAATTGAATCATAAATCCAAAACGATATTCCGATTTTGCTCATGTGGTGACATCTCAAAATTGTATTTAACACCAACCAGAAGACATGAACACTAAATTAATATTCCAATACATGTCAACAACATAGGTGAAGAATAGTATAAAGGTATGTCCACCATAGATTGACTCTTACCATAGTGATCCATATTGCAGGATACAAGTTTCACAGATTCAGGACACTGAATGCTGTAAGTTACTTGATAGAGAACACCTAATGTACAGAGGCACTGAATATTCTTCAATTTCTTCATTTGTAAGTGCAATAGGAGAAGAGATGACTAGCATTGATATAAGAGGTACTCTGAATTTCATTGTTTGAAGGCTTTCAGGGTGTACATAGGCACCTTTCTAATGTTTGAGGCGTAGCAGAAGAAGCATGAATGTCTTTGACACCACACACATCACTTCTCATTAAACACCACAAACTGCACACCTCATACTACACCACACCATAACACACACCACACACAAATACCATAACACACCACAAACCACACCACACATGATACTCACACACACACACACACACACACTCACACACACACACACACACACACACACACATCATACACCCAACACACCTAATACAGCGCACAAAACACCCACCCCACGCACTACAAGACTGCATGATTCTGTGGTCTGAGACAGTGCGAGATTTATGATGACAGTTCCTTCTGTACCACTAACACCTAGTAAGTATGTGTGGTTCACATATTCCTACTTTAATTCCACTCTGTTCAGTATACACAATTCCAGTCATATATGATTGTGATTCCTCATATCACATGGTTTAAGGCATACATCAGATGGTTATTTACATAGCACCATCCATCTACCAGAAGAGCTGATGCCATCTTACATATTAATGTATATGTAAGAGTCCTTAAACTATGAATATACACTTTCTTGATACTAAAATAATAAGAAAGTAAGTGCAGGTCGCAGACGAACAAAAATGCGAGACAGGCTACATTTTAATTCTTTGGGATTTTGCCTGTTGTATGCCATGGTTTGGTCCATGGTAACAGGCAGCCCATGATTATAGTCCCTTCCATAGACATTTCGAAGATCTGTCCTAAATTTTGTCACATGTACTGAATGAATGGCATGGAAGGTACATATGGAGTGCATTTCATGAGAAAGACTTTTTTTATAGATGCTGTATGTCAGAACAGCGATGTATCAATTACAGCAATGGATGCACCTAACATTAAACTCTATGAATCTATAACAGTTGTTAGTCCTAAAGCATCAAGTGTACTGCCGTCTGAACAGCACATAATTGTGAAAGCCATAAATGTGCTAAGTCTCTTTGCTGAAGCAATAACTGAACTATAAAGTCTCTTTGATATTGCACATTTAAGAACTACTAAGACTCTCTCTCCAACAGCTGAATTGTTATGTCTCATTGTATGTGTGTATGATGTGGTTAAAGATATTAAAACTTGTAAACAAACATTGTCTATTAATATATATTATGATACAATAGTTATGCAGGGTGTTCCATTTATCTGATGCCTATGGGGAGCAGTAGATGTCGGGCAGCGAGGGCTCCATTGCCAGCAGTAAGATGCTGTGTCGCCCATCTACTGCTGTGGTATGACATGATTACATTAAAAATATAAGCAAATAAATTTTGTACTCACGCATCTCATGCAAGGAGATGCTGGAACTGTCAGCCATTATTTTCCATGTATTTCTGAATATCTACTCAAGGAATTATTAATCATACAATCTAATACTCTTTGAGATATTGAATTAATTGATTCACAGATATTATCCTTGAGTTCCTTTATCGACTGAAGACTTGTTGTGCACACTTTGTCATTCAGTGCACCCCACAACTAAAAACAGCATGGAGTTAAATCAGGACTGCTAGTGGGGCAGATATTGTTACAAATCATTCTGTCATCGAACACGTCATGAATTGTGTGAAAAGAAACATTGGCTGTGTGAACGCTTGTGAACCCTGTTGAAAAATGCAAAGATTCGTTATTTTTCACTCAGTTCTTTAAAAAACAGCCTCAAAATGTTTTTCACAAATCTTTCACTTGTAACTGTGCGATTACAAAATTGGGCCTGTTACTCTATCGCCACTAACTGTGCACCACACCAATATTTTCTCATCATGAATGGGTTCCTCATGAAGCACTACACGTCTACCTGCACTCCAATTTCGACGGTTTTGGGAATTACAAAAATATATTTGTGTAAATGGAACCAAGCCTCGTCTGGAAACAGAATAATGTAAGGATCTGTTTCACCATCATGCACTTATTTTAAAACCCATTCGCAAAACTTAACCCTGTGTGCCGGATCACCAGGCCCTGGTTCTTCTGCTACTGATACTTTATAGAGCCTTAGCCTAAGCAGCTTAGCATCTCTTTGTACAGAGGTGCATGATATTTGTGTTTTCTGCAAAATACGTTTAAGAGACATTTTAGAGGAATATTCCAGGTGGTATGCAAATGCCATCGACCTGAACTTCTGTGAGCACTGTACGTCATTGTTAACGCTTCTTGTCTTGAATACTTCCTATTTCACGAAATTTATTCACTAATTTGTGAACTGCATCATGACTCAGAACTCCAACACCTGGAAACTACTGTTCAAACAATCTCTGTATGCACATATGATCGTAAATAAACTTTCATTATCGAATTGAATAATTCGCTCTTGGCATTGTTGTGCTCGATTGACACTGGCTGGCAAGGTGCATATCTTATTATATTGATTTTTTGTTTATTTAATTATTTAATATAAATAATTTTGATGTTTTTTGCCTTAGTATACTTTATAGAGTTGATTTCTTAAAGTATAGTATATTGGTAATGCAAATGTTTTATGAAATATAATTTTAAATTTTTTAAAGTAGTTTTTATTTATTGTACGTTTTGTAACAGGGTTTCTCAAAATTTTAGTATTTGTATCACTTGTCTCGATTTGGGTTGATTTATAAATTAATTTATAGTTAATGTATCATAATTATTATTAAATTATGTACAGAAATGAGATGTTAATCTTTTCCTAACATATATAGCTTCTTAAGAAAAAATTTAATTTTTTAAAGTTAGTTTAATTTTTTAAGTATATATTCTAACTTATTTACTCTTTAAGGGATAAGCTTTAAAGTTATTAACCTATAATTTGGCTTTTAAAATATAATAGTAAGCTGTAAACTAGCTATCCTTAACACTGCATTTTAGTTCATTATTTTATATTTTGATTTTATAGCTATTTTAGGGTTTTTATTAAGATTATTTATTTGATTTGTTAATCTTTGTAATAATGATAGAATTAGTAGATTTATTTGTATGAAAGTTTTACCTTGTAAATTTATTATAAGGAACTAGGTAAAATTGATTTCTGCCTGTTTAACAAAAACATGTCCTCTTGAAAATATTTTGAGGTCTGGCCTGCCTACTGAGCGAATTTATTGTGACCTTGATGTTGGATTAAGAAAAATTTTGGGTGCAGGAGCGCAGTGATTAGACCTGTTTGACCTTTAAATTCTTGCATGATCTGAGTTTAGACTGGCGTGAGCCAGGTCGATTTCTATCCTAAGACTATTAACCCATTATGTACGAAAGGACCATATGGTTAAAATATTTTTATTACATTGATTAATGTTAATTAATTTATTATATCGACAGATTAATGTGTTGAATTTAGTATTCATTTATGTACATTTTATTCTACAAAAAGTATTGATACTATATGATTTATTTATGTTTATTTTAAATTTTCTTTTGTTAGTTATTAGTGTTGCTTTTTTAACATTGTTGGAGCGAAATGTTTTAGGTTATATTCAGATTCGTAAGGGCCCAAATAAAGTAGGATTTGTAGGGATTCCACAGTCTTTTAGAGATGCTAAGAGGAGTAGCCTGTTCCTATTATATCTAATTATTTACTTTATTATTTTTCTCCTGTATTGAATTTAATAATTTCTTTGGCTGTTTGAGTAATTTTTCCCTACTTAAGTTATATATGTTCTTCCTCTTATGGTTTTTTGTTTTTTTTATGCTGCACTAGATTAGGTGTTTATACTGTTATAATTGCTGGTTAATCTTCTAATTCAAATTATTCTTTGTTAGGCTCTCTTCGTTCTGTTGCTCAAACAATTTCCTATAAAGTTTGATTGGCTTTGATTTTATTATCTTAAATTGTTTTGATTGATTGTTTTAACATGTTTGATTTTGTAAGCTATCAGCTTTATTTTGATTTATTAATATTTCTTTCCCTTTAGCTTTAGCTTGTTTTGCTTCTTGTTTGTCTGAAACTAATTGGACCCCTTTTGATTTTGCTGAAGATGAATCTCAATTAGTTTTAGACTCTAATATTGAATATGGTGCAGGTGGTTTTACTTTAATTTTTTGCTGAATATACTAAAACTGTTTTTTATGAGAATATTGTTAGCTATGATTTTTTTAGGTGTTGATTTTTATTCTTTTACATTTTTTATTAAGCTTACAAATTACATCTTTTGGGTTTATTTGAGTTCGAGTTACTTTACCACAAATTCGTTATGGTAAGTAGATATACTTGGCTTGAAAGAACTGCTTACCTTTATCTTTGACTTTTTTATTTTCTTTGTTGATTTAAAGATTTTATTTATTTCATTCAATTAATCAAATTTTTTGAGAGAAGTTAATAGAAGAATTAAACTTCTTTTCAAAACATATGCTTTTCCTAAGCTAATTAACTTATTTATTTTATTCCTTAATAGGCTTATGTCATGCGTTTGCAACATGGACATTAATTAAAAAGTATGTAAAGTTGATAATTGTTAAAATCTGTCCTGTTATAATATATGGTTCTTCAACTGGTCGTTTACCAGTTCATTTTAATAAACATACGACAACTACTATAATTCAGAATAAGTTCTGATTAATAGGGTAATATTGAATACCTCCGAATGGTGTTTTGTTATAGAATGGTAAAATTATTGGGATTCTAATTGATACAAATAAAGTAATAACACCTCCTAATTTATTAGGAATTGATCGTGGAATTGTATATCCAAATAGGAAGTATCATTCTGGCTGTATGTGAACTGGAGTTACTAATGGATTGACAGGTACAGAATTATCTGGGTCTCCTAGAAGGTAAGGAGTAATTAGGGATAATATAATTAATAATGATGTTATTAATACAAGGGTGACAGAATCCTTGAAATTGAGTGTGGGTGGAATGGAATTTTTTCGATATCTCCATTTAATCGTAAAGGGTTATTAGACCCTGTTTGATGAAGAAAGAATGAGTGGATTGCTGCCATAGCTGCAATTATAAACGCTAAAATCACATGAAATGTAAAGAATCGATTAAATTTTGCGGTGTCAACAGCGAACCCTCCTCATACTCATTGAACTAAATCTGTTCCTAAATATGGAATTGCTGATAATAAATTAGTAATTACTGTAACACCTCAGAATGATATTTGACCTCGAGGTAAAACATATCCTATAAATGCAGTTGGTATAACTGATATATAAGATCCATAGTAGATTCCTCGTCCTACATGTAAGTAATGCAAATGAAAAATGTAGATGCTCCAGTTACATATAAAGTTCGAATGATTCAACCATTATTTACGTCCCGGCAGATGTGTACCACACTACTAAATGCTATTTCAATATTTGACGTACTGCGTATAGCTAAAAATAGTCCAGTTATTATTAAACACAGTCGTAGTAGGGACCCAAAATTTCATCAAAATAAGATGTTTGTTGGTGCAGGAAAGTTAACTAAGGAGTTGTCAATAATTTTAATTAAAAGATGTCTTAATCATAAGGGTTTATTCATTAGTAAGTTACCTTATTTTACGACTAGGCCCCTGGTTAATATTACTGATTTTAACTACTGCTAATAGTGCTAAAAATAAATAAATTATCATCATAATTGTACTAATAAATGTTGGTCTATTATATAATTTTTCTAAAGATATTGTTATTTCTTGTAAGTCTATTGAGTTATTAATATTTATAGTTTCGGTATTTTTGAAGAAGTTTATAAATATTGTTATGTCTAAAATAATTAGTGTTGATATGATAAGACTCATTGTTAAAGTGATAATTTAGTAACTGATTTAGGTTGAAATATTTCGTTTGATGCAATTCGTCTAATATAAGTAAATAGAACTAATACACTACCAATAAACTTTAAGAATAAAATGTATGATAGCCAATAACTTTCCATTATTGTTCCTGTTATTGGTCCAACCAGGGATGTTTGGAGGATAATGAGTATTATTGATATCGGGTGTCTTAATTTAATAAAAATAATATTTATTACATTTGATAGTCATATAATTATTATTTTAATCAGTTCAGGGGTTACTCTATTTAAAATATCGGTTTTTGGGACCAACAAAGGAAGCTTTTTCACCTCTGAAGTTTTAAGAGTGGGAGTTAGACTTATTTCCGGTTTACAAGACCAGTGGTTTTTTTTAAACTATTAAAACTAATGTTTATATTCTCTATTTTTACTTCTTTATTGGTATATTTTGCTGGTGTTTGTGTTTTTTATTCTAAACATAAGCATTTATTAATGATTATTCTGAGATTGGAATATATTGTTCTTTCTTTATTTATATTAATTGTTGTTTTTCTTATTGAATTTGATCGATTATTTTTTCCTGTTGTTTTTTTAGTTTTTTTCTTTTTGTGAAGGGGCTTTAGGTCTTTCTAATTTGGTTTCAATAATCCATTCTCATGGTAATGATTTTTTAATTGTTTTGGTTTATCTTTCTGCTAAAGTATTTATATACAACTGTGTTTTTATCCCTCTTTGTTCATTAAATAATTGTTGATGGTTGGTTCACTCTTTACTGTTCCTGTCAAGTTTTGTTTTTATGATTTGTGTATATTCATACGTTGATTTTAATATAATTCGATATTATTATGGTATTGATTATTTTTCTTTTAGTTTAATTTTGTTGCGTTTTTGAATTTGTTCTTTAATGATTACTGCTAGAGGTTCAATTTATTTAAGTTCTTATCATTCTAATTTTTTTGTTTTTATGGTTTTGATTTTAATAATTATACTTTATTGTTCATTTGCTAGATTAAGTCTTCTTTCTTTTTATATATATTTTTTTGAGGCTAGATGGGTTCCTTCTTTGCTTTTGATTTTAGGTTGAGGTTATCAACCTGAGTGGCTGCAGACTGGTGTTATTTAATTTTTTATACTTTGGTTGCTAGATTGCCTTTCTTGTTAGTTTCATTTAGGGTTTATGATTTTTCTAATACGTTATGTTTCCCTTTAATTGTTGATTTTGGTTCTTATTATTATTTTATATTTTATGTTTTTTTAATTTTGGCCTTCTTAATTAAGATGCCAATATTTTTGGTTCATTTATGACATACTAAGACCCATGTAGAGCCTCCTATTTCTGGTAGAATAATTCTTGCTGGTGTTTTATTAAAGCTATGTGGTTATGGTATTTTTCCTGTAATAAGGGTTATTTCTTATTTGGGGTTGAAGTTGAATTATTTCTGGTTGTCTTTGGGTTTATCTGGTGAAGTTATGGTTACGTTTATTTGTTTTCATTAGGTTGATTTAAAGTCCTTAATTGCTTATTCTTCTGTCACTCATATAAGAATGGTTATTGGTGGATTAATAACTATGAATTCATGGGGTTGTATGGGTTCACTTTCTTTAATAGTTGGTTATGGTTTATGTTCTTCTGGACTGTTTGGCTTATCTAATATTTTTTATGAGAGTTTAGGTAGATGAAGATTATTAATTAACAAGGGTATGATTAATTTGATATCTAGAATGGCTTTGTGGTGATTCCTCTTTAGATCATCAAATATGGCTGCTCCTCCATCATTGAATTTGTTAGGTGAGCTTAGACTAATAAGTAGAATTGTGTCTTGATCTACTTTTAGATTTTTGCTTTGATTTTTTTATATTTTTTAGAGCTGTTGAAACTTTATATATATATATGTATATGTATGTATTTCTTCTTTGGTAATTTACTATAGAGAGGATTATATGTCAGTTGAAAAATTATAAATCTTTTTATTATTATTGTTTTAATGTTTATTCTTTCAATAGGGTTTTTAATTATTAGTCCTAAATTTATTAGAATTTTATTAGGATGGGATGGTTTAGGTTTGGTTTCTTATTGTTTAATTATTTATTACCAAAATGTAAAATCTTATAGTGCTGGTATGTTAATGGCTCTTTCTAATCAGATTGGTGATGTCACTATTTTAATGTCTATTGCTTGAATATTACATTTTGGTTGTTGAAAGTATAGTTATTATTAAGATTTTATTTCTAGTTCTTTTCAAATAAAGCTTACTACTATATTAATTGTTTTGGCAACTATAAATAAGAGAGCTCAGATTCCTATTTCTTGTTGACTTCCGGCTGCTATAGCTGCTCCTACTCCTGTTTCTGCTTTAGTTCATTCTTCTACTCTTGTTACTGTGGTAGTTAACTTACTGATTTGTTTTAGACCAATAGTAGATACTTGTAATTGTGGTTGAATTTTACTTTTAATTGGTTGTATAACTATGTTTATAGCTGGATTGGGTGCTAATTTTGAATTAGATTTAAAGAAAATTATTGTTATTTCTGCTTTAAGACAACTTGGTTTAATAATGAGAATTTCGTCTATAGGTTATTCAAAGCTTGGTTTTTTCCATTTATTGGTTCATGTTTTATTTAAGGCATTGTTATTTATGTGTGCAGTTTCAATAATTCATAATTTAAAGGATTCTCAGGATATTTGTTTTATGGATTCAGTTGTTAATTATATACCTTTAACTTCTGTTTGTTTTATGTTTCTAGTTTATCTTTGTGTGGTATACCTTTTTTAACTGGGTTTTATTCAAAGAACTTATGTCTTGAAATAGTTTGTTTGAGATGGATTAATTGTTTATTTTTTCCTTTATTTTTTCTACTGTTTTAACAACTTCCTATTTTTTTCGTTTATTTCATTATTTAATATCTGGAGACAATAATTTTTATTCAAGATTTTCTTTTGATGATAAGGGTTATTATATTTCATTTGGTATAATTGGTTTTTTATTTGTTGCTGTTTTTAGTAGTAGTCTTTTTATCTTGATTGATTTTCCCTATTCCTTTTGTGATTCCTTTGCCTTATTATTTAAAGTTTTTGGTGATTACAGTCATTGTTTTGGGTGCTTCTTTGGGTTATCTTATTTCTAAGTCTTATTTTGCTCTTAATTTATTTTATTGAAGTGTACTTTCTTTTGTAGATTTGCTGGTTCTATTTGATTTATACCTTTCCTTTCAACTAAGTTTGTTAGATAAATTCCTTTGAAGTTAGGTTGTGATTCATCAAAATCATTTGATTATGTTTGGGGTGAGTTGTTTGGTGGTCAGGTTTTATACAGATTATTTATTTATGTAACTGGTTATATTCAAGGTTGATATGATTCGAGTTTTAAGATCTATCTTTCAGCTTTTAATTTTTGGATATTTATTTTAGTTATGTTATTTTTCTTATACCTAAATATCTTATGATTAGAGCGTGACACACACGACGTGAAGGAGGAATTTTTACATTTAAGTGTTTATAAATATGAATACATTATTTTTACAGTGAAAATGTAATATTTTATTTAAACTATATAAATTACAGAAAAGTGAATGGAGTTTAACCGCTAATATAAAAAGTTTGCAGCTTTCATATTGGCTTTACATTTCCTTAATTCGAACTTTATAGTTCAGTTATATTATTAACAGTAATATGCCTCTTTTTGGCTTCAATTAATAAGTGTATATTATTTATCAATCTATCAGGTCAAAACTGACTGCAGTATTTCGCTTCTTATTTTATTTAAGGTTAACTGATTATATGAGTACTTTTTGAATGCAACCCAAATGTTATAGTCACTAAACTATTTATTCTGCTCATTGTAAGGCTCTTTGATTTCATTTGTGGTATAGTCCCCCTAATAGGACTAGGATGAAAAATATTGTTAATACTGTTCAGATTATAACATGTGATGTTTTAAATATAATTACAATTGGTAGAATTAGTGCAATTTCTATATCAAAGATTAGGAAAATTACTGCGATTAAGGAGAATCGAAGGGAGAATGGTATTCACGCTGATCTTTTTGGATCAAACCCACATTCAAATGGTGGTCTTTTTTCCCAGTCATTAATTAATTATTTAATAGTGTTGTTGTAAGGATTATAATAATTATTGGGATAATAAATCTAATACAAACTCTTATAGATAGAACTAAGCTAAAAGCTTCAAGCTAAAACCCAAAAAAAAGAAAAAAAAGAGGGAGGGCATAGTACGGTCCCATGGAACCCATTCGACAGACATGCTCGTCTTCCGTGGCTCTCCTGCAACACCCCAGGCAGGCGGTCATCAGATAAATGAACACCTTGTACATTGTTAATATACATTTTGTATATTGTGAACTATGGAAAGCAAATCATCAGTTATATGTAAAAACCTTACACATGGGGCATCAATAAGCTTATCATTTGTAGTTGTAATAGGAAGTTCCACTTACACCACTAGATTACATTCATGTAATAATACAGCTATACCACGTTTCAAGACTGTATTGTAAATAATAATAATTACAAGGACTCTTAAAGAGGCAATTCAGAGGTCATGTTCTACTGTCGGTTCCGTTCTAAAAATTCTAGGCGACAAAGTTTAAATGCAGTCGAGTTAAAACTGTTTCAGTAACTAAAGCACAATTAACTTTATTTATGCAAAAATTAAGAAGATTGTAAATTATTAAACGACACAGGTATATATATGCAGTTGCATAGAGACACTTTGCACCGAGCAACCAACCTGTTCACGTCAGTCAAACGCCTGCTTGTGTTGTGCCTCGGATGATGTCAGAGTACGACAGACTTGAATGCGTTTTCGGTAAAAGTAGGAAGTGAACTCGTGAGGACTCACACCATCCTAGATCACTCACATTTCATGAAAGGAACTGTTCGTGTGCCGCCCATAATGTCAACAAAATCGCATGGCAAGTGAAGAGAACATTTTCCACTTTTGAGGCGAGTTATTAACTTCTCATGATTAGAAGTCAAGGCGATAGACTATTTTACTTGGAACTGCCCCAAGAGGTCGCCTCTGACCCGTTAATAGTGCTGTTTCCTATAGGTAAGTTAGATAGAATATTAGTAGTTATATTTTGTATTATAGAATACTAATACTTAAATTTAGAACGTTTACAGAATATATCAATCAGTTAAAATTCAAAGCTTTTATTTATAGTTACCCTCCCCAATCCTGCTGAGTAAACTTTTCTTTCAGTGAGTACGAAGCTAACTGGAAGTTATGGTCAGCATGTTCTGCATCGCTTTCTAGCTGACTGCGAAAGTAGTTTCCAGGCTATTGTAAATTATGAAGGTAATAGTAAAGCATGCACAGACAGTTAAAGTGTCTTTTCATAATGACATAAAGGAGTAACGACCATTGGGATTATTTACTCGCTGCCTCACAATATCTTGACTTTTTTTCAGTCTGCAAGGAGAACATTTTTGCAGGTCATAGGTTATTTTAGTATGCAACTGTAGATTCTCAAATGATCTGACAATCAAGAACTTTCCCACAGTGGGAACAGGAGACTCCACTGTGTTTGTTAAAATAAGAATGCAATTTTTACTATTTTATTCTCAGCATTTGTTTTAAATAGAGCACATGTGGACTTAAATTTAGGACAATGAGACGTCGTTCCAACGCTATCACAAACAGTGTACTACTGGAGGGAGATCAGAACTTCTATCTCCCACCTCATCTAAGGCATTTGAATCAAAAGTATGCATGAACCATGTCTGTGCCTTGAGCTGTCACTGGTGAAAGATGGCATCACTCCAGGGTCAATTAGAGAAATTGGAGCAACGAGAAGCAGAATGCAGGAATTCTACAAGCAACTATACTCCTCTGGGCGAATAGTAGCTTCGGGAAACACGTTAAGTAGTTTGTATCATAAGTCTAAAAACTATCAAACATTATAAAAACTACTGATTTATGTTAAGAAAAGTTATTAAAAAATCCAGAAGTATGTGTATCATGTCTGAAATCAGCAACTCTGATAATAAAATTAAAACAATTTGGAATATCATTAAAAGAGGAACAGGTCAACCAAGAGCACAGGAAGACAGTATTACCATCAAATTGAATGAAAACTTTATGAACAAAAAGTCAGAAGATGAAAATATTTTTAATAATCATTGTCTAAATGTTGTGGCTATAGTAGGATCCAGGTGTTCATTAGAAGATGCTAGGCTGTTAATGGAAGAGGCCTTACCTATGCTATTGGATACAATTGAAATGTCACCCACTTCTCCCTCTGAAATTAGGAAAATAATAAACTTGCTTAAAAGCAAAAACTCACATGGAATTGATGGCATTTCCAGCAAAATACTAAAAGCTTGTTCTCAACAGATAAGTAAGATTCTCAGCCACCTGTGTAATAGCTCTGTGGAACAGGGCATTTTCCCTGATATACTGAAATATGTTATTGTTATGTCTTTGCATAAAATGGGGGATAGATCTGATGTCAACAATTACCGTCCAATCTCCCTTCTAACAGCTTTATCCAAAATTTTTGAGAAAGTAATGTATTCAAGAGTAGCTTCACATATCTGTAAAAATGAAGTACTAACAAAATGTCAGTTTGGTTTCCAGAAAGGTTTTTCAACAGAAAATGCCATATATGCTTTCACCAATCAAATTTTGAATGATCTGAATAACCGAACACTACCCATTGGGATTTTTTGTGATCTCTCAAAGGCTTTTTATTGCGTAAATCATGAAATTCTGCTAGACAAGCTCAAATATTGTGTCATGAGAGGGACAGTGCACAAATGGTTCAATTCGTACCTAACTGAACGAGTGCA
Source organism: Schistocerca serialis cubense (assembly GCF_023864345.2). Classification (NCBI taxonomy): domain Eukaryota; kingdom Metazoa; phylum Arthropoda; class Insecta; order Orthoptera; family Acrididae; genus Schistocerca; species Schistocerca serialis. The sequence goes on from NC_064640.1 coordinate 533,950,407, forward strand.
GAAAGTTGAAATAAGCAGTTCTTATAATATGCAAAGATCAGCACATTCCTCAAACTGGGGAACTATCAAGAATGGGGTTCCACAAAGGTCAGTCTTGGTTGTTGTTCTTAATATATATTAATGACTTACCATTCTATATTCATGAAGAGGCAAATTTAGTTCTCTTTGCTGATGATACAAGTATAGTAATCACACCTGACAAACAAGAATTGACTGATGAAATTGTCAATACTGTCTTTTAGAAAATTACTAAGTGGTTCCTCGTAAACAGATTCTCACTGAATTTTGATAAGACACATTACATACAGTTCCGTACAGCGAATGGTATGACGCCCTTAGTAAATATAGACCTTAATCAGAAGCATATAGCTAAGGTAGAATATTCCAAATTTTTAGGTGTGTCCATTGATGAGAGATTAAATTGGAAGAAACGCATTGATGATCTGCTGAAATGTTTAAGTTCAGGTACTTATGCAATAAGGATCATTGCAAATTTTGGTGATGAACATCTTAGTAAATTAGCTTACTACGCCTATTTTCACTCACTGCTTTCATATGGCATCATATTTTGGGGTAGTTCATCACTGAGGAATAATGCATTTATTGCACAAAAGCGTGTAATCAGAAAAATAGCTGGAGTCCACCCAAGATCATCCTGTAGACATTTATTTAAGGATCTAGGGATATTCACAGTAGCTTCTCAGTATATATACTCTCTTATGAAATTTGTTATTAACAACCAAACCCAATTCAAAAGTAATAGCAGTGTGCATAACTACTATACTAGGAGAAAGGATGATCTTCAGTATTCAAGATTAAATCTAACATTGGCACAGAAAGGGGTGAATTATACTGCCACTAAAGTCTTTGGTCACTTACCAAATAGTATCAAAAGTCTGACAGATAACCAACAAGTATTTATGAAGAAATTAAAAGAATTTCTGAATGACAAGTCCTTCTACTCCATAGAGGAATTTTTAGATATAAATTAAGAAAAAAAGAAAAAACAAACAAAAAAACAATAAGAAAATAAAAAAAACAAAAAAATAAAAAGTTGTTATATTAACTTAAGTATGTTGTTAAATTAACTTCATTATGTCATGTATTGGAAAATTTGACTCGTTCCACATCATTACGAAATATCGTATTCATGATCCATAGAACTAGTAGTAATCTAATATAATCTAGGCCTAGGGCAGCAGATGGAAGAAACATCTTTCGTCACAGCTGGTAATCTGATGTCATAGACCCTATATTAGAGAACTTGGATTGTGACATCATAGATCCATATATCACGTCAGCCATCTTGGATTGTCATCTTGGATTCTGTCGTCCTAGAGCCCATTACAGAATTCCAGGTCAACCATCTTGTATTGCCATCGTCGATTCTGACGTCATAGAGCTTGTCACAGTATTCCAGATCAGCCAACATGACAATGCACCACCTTCGATTTTTAATTTGCCACCAGTTTATACTTAGGACAACATCACCACTTCCACAGTGACTATAAAATAAATAAAATAAAATAAAATATTAATTATTAATTATTCATGATGGTGATTGGTTGTAATTAATATTTGCTTATATGGAATGTGGATGTTTAATTATTCGGTATCAGATGCTTGACAATGGCTTTTTCGTAAATGTAATGTTATTCGTAGTTGACTGTGAAATAAGACTCAAATAGTCGGACTTCGTATCTAAATCGTTTCCAAAGATTGCTGCGGCAGGTGCGGACTCAAATCTAAATCTCAATACTAAACATAGAAAGTTTACACAGTTAGTTAAATCAGATATATTCAACGAATAAGCCTACAGTTAAATAATTCTACTTACTTTCATAAATATAAATTCTTTACAGAATCGATTGCCTAGTAAGATTGCAACTCGCAGTGTTCTTATATAACATCAAATATGGCGATGTGCCAGTCAATGAAATATACGTGCTTCCCGCACCACTTGTCCAAGACCTCTCCTTCTTAAAGAAACATAAAAGTATCGTAATTGTGTTTTTGTTGTATCAGCGACACAGCGCTGCAGTTCTGTGCCATAGGCATTATTTATTTGTCACAGATTAATTATTTAATTAAGATTTCGCGTTTCCGAGGAAACTCACGCACGGCATGCAAATGTACCTTTATATTGCCCCCTGAATTACGAGGCGAAAGGACACACCTGCAGGCGAGCAATTCACCTAAAGGCACAAGAAAATCTGAATTATCTACAACTATTTACATGACTTACATTATACTGTATATTATATACAAAATTTGAATGACGTGTGTGCACCGTAAAAGTTCTTATGTTGGCAAAATAGAGTGCACGCATGCGCAGAAGCGTCTGTGTGACTCCGGCACTGCCGTTATATCGTAAATTTAGATCACGCGCCACAGTATTGCAGTTCATATTGTTCGTGTGCGCCCGCAATTCTTAGTCGTTGCACAAAGAGAATATTCCACCAAGATTACATATGAAGACTACATTCTATGACAGGTAACTTAGTTTTAAAATTACAATATTTGTTATAATACAATACAACTTTAGATTGTTGAATGTTCTTAGTTACATAGTATTGCAATGAAATGCTTCAAAGAAAAATGTCTTTTTGTTTCAGGTGCGTTGACCTATACACATCGTGTCATTATTACAGATTATCTTCATCTGCTGCACAATAATTTTTCACAGGTTAGTGTCGTCGTGGTAAAGTTTTTTTTGATCACAGTAACATCGCTGTATAGCAACATGATTGATACATAAGCATGTCCATTTCCTATTTCCATTATAGTCGTTGTGATGCAGTTCGTTGCGACAAAAAGCATTGTTTATTACAGATCGGACGTGACCCGTCGAGTAATTGGTCCATATGCAGTTCGTTTTCGATATTCCGTGGAAGCTTGGTTGCAGAACCTTGGACGGCACATAGCTGGCGTCGATCGTTGGACAGTCCATGTAAGTGTGTCCGTCACATTTCGAGAACATTCCATTCCCTGAAGTTCCAACCAAAATTCTTCCACTCATCATGTTGTTTTCTGGACAGGCACGTTGTGACCATTTAATCCAGTTAACATCTTGAAGTTAGATACTGTAGTAATGTCTCTAGACGTTGCACAAATTATGCACTTCAGATTTTCAGTTTTTTTTTTTTTTGCTAAATATAGCTCACCTAAATGTTCATAGTTTCTTATCAAAGAAATCGTTCATCGCGTTTACAAAGGTATGATGCATGATGAATGTCATTAACAGTTTCTTTCACATAGGTTTCTGCGTAGTTGCAGACTTAGTAATGTACGTTAATGTCCGTGAACAGTCGTTCACTATGCAATTTTTTTTAAGTTTTTCACGTTTTGGCACTCGTTATGGTACAAATTTTCACATAGTAACAGTTACATTATACATCATTTTTTAAAAAAACATAAGTAATCATACATATACACGTCACATATTTTCTTAGCATAAACATAATACAGTTACACATAAACATGTTTACATCATCATTACATAGCTATAAATTATTACATTATGTCACATTTGATTACATGAATTGCAGATATTTACGTTCTCTTTAACGGTTTTGCTGGGATTTTATCGATGTCTTTTGTGATGTCATCTGAAATTAAGATAGGTTAGACACAACATTCAGTACATCAGTAGGCAAGACCAGGCGTTTTCACTACTCAATAAATATTCGAAATAATAAGAGACGGAAAGCTGTTCGATTCCTCGCGTTTTGTGCGTGTGTGTATAGTGTCTGTGTGGCCTTGGCTACTGGTAGATGCTTTTCTTGCTGAGAGATGTGCGTCTAATCTATTTCTCGAAGTAAAAGATCGCTTCACAGATGACGTCTGTCGGTTCGTCAGGTGTCATACCAAGTCAGTGGCTCCTACAGTCACAAATGTTCCGTGAAAAATTAATATATCATTCACTGCTACGTAATCATAAATCTTACTTTAATATTCAGTCTTCTCGGTGGTGCCGCGGCGTTGAAAGAAAAGTTCTTCTGTCTTCAACTGCGTCACTGGAACTGCTGAAATGAAAATTTCTATACTACTTATTATCTGTGTTGTAGCAAACAGAGTTTTGCGAGTTGCTTAGCAATGTTTTCATGGCTATGACTTTGACATTATTTAGCATGAAATGCTCTAAGATCTCGGTGTGCGTATAGCCCAATAATTTTGTTAATTCTAGGATGTTGTAACAGATACGCACCAGGATGCGGTATGTTAACAATTATATAAGGTCCTTCATATAGCAGACGCCACTTAGCATTGCGTCATTTGAGTGCTACAGATTTATGATGAGTATGAAGTAGTACAAGCATTCCTACCTTGAATTTTTGTTTTCTTTTTATTATGTTTATGTGATGTTTGTTTCGTATCTGTGCGTGATGTGTCAGTGTAGTCAATACTTCTTTTATTTTCTGTTCAGGTGTGATTTCCTTATCTGACAACTTAGGTAATGGTTCTATCCATTGATCGTTCTGTTTGCAATTGAACATGATCTCGTTAGGTGTGTAATTTGTATTGTAAATATTTAAGTTATTGTGTACGTCTTTGAAAAGACTTAGGTAGGACACCCAATTAGTATGTTTTGATGAAATATAGGTCCTCATGAATCGGTTTAGTTCTCGGAAAAGTCTCTCAGTCGCGTTACATTGTGGACTAAACCTTGAAATAAATATACTTTTAATGTTATTGTCCTTCAAGAAATTTCTCCATCTGTACCCAGAGTAGTATGCTGCATTATCTGACAGAATTGCTTTAGGTTTTCCCACGTGCGTCAGGTAATCACTTGAGAATCTTCGTATTATAGCATTTGCAGTGGCGGATTTTAAAGCATAAAGTTTTACATGTTTAGAAAATATATCGTAAAAAGCTAAGATATATTTGACGCCTCCAGAGCTTGCTGGATGCGGTCCACTGATGTCAGTACACAGAATTTCCAGGGGTTTACTCGGTAAAATAGAATGTAAATCTGTTTTTGTGGATAAATTCTGCGGTTTTCATTTTTGACATATGACACATGTTTTCAGTTCCCTGTAAATTTTTCTTCTCATATTGCTAAAATAACAGTATGTGCTGAGCTTTGCCAAACACTTTTTCGTCCCATAATGACCCCAAACTAAGTGTGTGTGCCAAATCAAATTACGTTCAGACTCTTTGGGAATGCATACACACCAGTTAGTAGCATTTGGATGTCGGCGATAAAATAACACATCATTGTGTAACTTGTAATACCTAGTCAAAGGATGATTGTGTTTTTCTACCAGTAATGTTATTATCTTATACCAGTGCGGATCAGATTTTTGTAATTTAGCCATGTTTCTGCACATATCAATATAATATTGGTGATACTGCTTGTCTTGCATTAAGAGAATCCTGTAGTCATTTATATTTTCTAAGTCACTGTTGGTTTCATTCATATCTTGCGGAAGTCTAGACAAAGCGTCGGCAATGGTGTTGTCCTTACCTTTTATGTACTTAATTTCTAAAGAGTAGTTCTGAAGAGTAACTGCCCATCGTGATAGTCTAGGATGTACAAGTTTACAAGTTAACAAAAATGTCAGGGCCTGGTGATCGGTATAAATTACTGCATGTTTTCCAAATAAATAATAATTGAATTTCTTGAATGCCCAGACTATGGAAAGTGTTTCTAACTCAGTAGTGGAGTATGTACGCTCACATTCAGTTAGAGTACGACTTGCAAACCGAATAATTCTTATCTGTTCCTTTTCTTTATTCTTTACAACTTGAAATAAGCAACAGCCCAAGCCAGTACGTGAAGCGTCACAAGTCATACAAAAATCTAAATTGAAATCTGGATGGCTCAATATGTTTACATTCACTAAAGCATGTTTAATTGTATTAAAGTCATTCTGGCACTGTTCCGACCAGATCCAAACTTGATTCTTTCTGAGTAGATTTAGCAGATGTTTACTGTTCAAAAGTGGTTGTGGTAAAAAACGTCTGAAAAATGAACATAGCCCAAGGAATGATTTTAACTGCTTTTTAGTTTGAGGGCTAGGAAAGTTTCTGATAGCATCTAATTTACTGGGATCAGGACGTATGCCCTGTGAATTAATGATATGTCCTAAATATTTTATCTCACTGCAACGAAATTTTGATTTTCTAAGATTGGCTGTGACTCCAGCTTGTGCAAATTTTTCTAAAATTCTTTGAAGTGTGTCAACGTGTTCATTCCAAGACTGTGTAGCTATCCGTATATCATCTACATAGTGTGTGACTGTCTCAACTAAATCATCGCCAAGCACGGTATCCAGGGCTGTAATGAATACCCCGGAACTGACATTCAGTCCGAAGGGTAGAACACAAAACTGATAGGTTCACCCCCCGAACATAAATGCAGTATATTTCCGAGAATCGGGAGTGATACCTACTTGCCAAAATGAATTAGCGAGATCTATTGTGGAAAAATATTTTGCATCTAGAAATTTCTGTGATTCCTCTTCTAAATTTTCAGGTTTTGTGTGAACTGGTAAAATTATTTCATTAATTGCTTGTGCGTCTAACACTAGCCTAATGCTACCATTTGATTTTTTGACAACAAGTAGAGGACTACAGTAAGGTGAGGTGGATGGTTCAATGACCTTCCAGTCTAACATTTGTTTTAATTCTTGCCACACAGCAGGTCGTTGAGATAACGGTACGTTATATGTCTTGTGGTAGAAGATCTTGTGAGGCTTAACTTCAATCTTGTACACATATGTGTAGGTAACACCTAATCGTTTGGTAAAAACTTGTAAATATTTGGATAACACTTCCTGTAGTTTTATACGTTCATTTACACTGAGAGCTGTAGCTTCATTTATCTTATGATCAAGCAATGTCTTCAAGTCCATTAGCTCTGTGTCAGATGAGTGTGTTTGCATGTCTTGAATGTCATTGTCAAGTACTAACTGAACCTTGTATCCTGTACAGTGTTTGTCATGCTTTAGAGTTCTCCTGTTCAAATCAATAATATATTACACTGCCTTTATCATTTAAAATACATTTACCTTTGGAGAAGTCTATAATGCAGTCCTTCTCGCTCATAATATCTGTTCCTAATATGCAATGTGTCACAAGGTTTTGTACAACCAGGAATGGCCATTGTACGGTTCCATTACCTATTTTAATGTTTACAAAAACTTGCTTCGTAGCCCTACATGACTTATTACCTAGAGCAGTAGTTATTTTACAGTTTTGGGCGGGAAACTCAGGCACAGGCTCCAATTCACACATCTTTCTATAGAAATTAAAAGACAAAACGCTCACAGTTGCACCTGTATCTAAGATAATAGTAGTTGGAATCCCACCTACTACACCAGTAGTAGATGCTAAAACAATTTCATTTGTGTTTGAACGACATTGTGTACTGTCTTGCAAAAGTTCATCTGATATATTGTCATTGTGGTTTTATCTTATAAATAAAACAGGTAGTTTTTGTTTCGAATTATTAGGCATATCAATATTTAGTTGTTCAATTGTGGTGTCAAATAACTGATTAATATTGAAGTCGCCCCCCAAGTATTCTTCAGCCACGACATGGGGCATAGAAGTGACTGTTTCTAATTTGTTGGATTAGCATTTGTATTAGGTACTGACACAGATTGAGGTTGTGTATCAGGTGTCATTTCTATTATATTCACATTCGGATATTGCCTGTTGTGATCTCCAAACTTTTGTGGTTGTTGTTGCTGTTGCGTATTATAACCTACCTGTCAGTCGTAAGGTATGCTCCAATTTTGTCCTGGTGGCTGCTGTGGTAAAGCAGTGTTTGAATGAAAGTATTGATCGCTACGAGTCCAGCCTTGATGCTGTCTTGGCTCGTAGTTATTATTATTTCTATTTCTGTTTGTGTTTTTGTTGTTACATTTGTATCCGTTGTTACCGTTGTTGTTATTACTGCGGTGCCTTTTGTATGGATTGCCGCATGGAGTGTTATTACTGTTGTTTGTATTGGAATACGGGTGTTGATTTTGATTTCCGTATTGAGACGGCATGTGAGTTTGCTGTTTTTGCTGTACCGCGTATCCAACTGTGGGAGCGCCAGAATTGAGTTGGCAAGGCTGCATGTTTTGCATACCACTAGTATAAACATTGTGGCTGCTGTTTTGCCGCGCGAAGCGCTGATCTTCGAGTAACATGTCAACCGAATCTAAACCTGTTAAAAAATACTCTGGATCGTCATCCGGAATATGTAAGAGTTTTTCTTTAATGCTCAAAGGCAATTTGGCCTTCAACGCACGGAGTATATCACGCGTTGCGACTGGTTCCCATGTCCGATGCTCAAGTATTTTTCAAAATATCTGCGTAAGTTACCATTTTTACTGTTAAAAGTTTCAGGTTCTAAAATTTGTCTTCTGAGTCGCTCCTGGACGGATTGCGACCAGAATTTGTTCAGAAAGGCACGCTCAAACTCACTGTACGTGGTACATACGTCAGCTTGACTGTATGCCCAGACAGCTGCATCGCCTTGGATGTAACCGACAATATATGAAATCTTTTTCCGGTCACTCCAAGTGGAAATGCGTTACTAAAAGATTTAAGAAAAATCACCGGATGAATGGTTCGTTTTTCTGGGATAAAAGCCTGAAATTGCCTGTGTTTTATTAAGCTTTCTTCCTCCTTTGCATTATGCTATGGATTTGTTCCACTGTAATTACTGCAATGTTCAGCTGGCGAGTAATTACGATAATGTTGCTGTGGTTTACCATGATAATAGTTTGCGTTTGTAGTTGCACGTCGTGGTATGTGTTGTAGTCGTGGTGTGTTTTGTTCTTGTGTGTTTGTCGCGTGCGGTATGTGTGCGTCATACTCGAATGTATATTGGTTTCTGAACTGTACATTTTGACTGATATTTTCGTTACATTCAGACTGTGGTTGATCGGTGAATTGTCTCATGGGTGCAGTGACGGATTGTACTGCATCACTAATCAGCTGTTTGTTATTAGTGATGTATTCCGCTACGGAGTCGTGCACAATTGTTGGTAAATTTTCACGTATGCATCTATCAAAATGTTTGTCTTTGTTCTCTACCCAATCATGAAATTCTTTATTAATATTTTGAAAATGAGCTGTGGCATCAGATTGTAAGATGTCAGTCAGGTGTTGTTCAACATCGTCAAATTTATTCTGCACGTCTGTAATTCGTTTTTCAAGGTTGTCGTGTACTGAAGGATATGTTTGAATTTGTTCAGTAAGAGCTTCACACGTGACATTAAGGTTTTTTAATTGTGTCTGTAAAAATGCTACGTCATTTGTAGTCTTTTCTTGTATCGTATTAAGCTTGGAAAATTTCGTACTGAGTTCAGTCATCTGTTTGGTCAGTGTGGCGTCTATAAGTTCCACACGTTTACACAAAGTGTCACTACCTGTCTTGATTGCTATGAGATCAGATTTAATTTCGTCATTTTGTGTCTTTAACTGTTCATTTTGTGTCTTTAAGGTTGCCATGTTTTCTGCGGTCTGCATCCTTAAGGTTGCCATGTTTTCCGCGTTCTGCATCCTTAAGGTTGCCATATTTTCTGCGTTTTGTTTCATTAGCATTTGTAACATGTTGGCAATGTTTACTGTTTGCAAGGTCTCTGCCTCTGCCGCGTCATTAGACGTGACGTCATGTATTAACATGGGCTCTGACTGAGACTTTGAAATTTTTGTGGTGGACTGCCTAGTGTCAAAATTTCCGTTAACACTTGCGTCAATATTTGATGAATTGTCACTACCGGTTGCTGTCGTAAAGTCATTTTCTAACATTTGTGTCTTGTCCGAGTCGGATTGCGTCTGACTAGTATGTCTTTGCTGTTCCATCTTTGCGTATTGTTTTCTAGTTATGACCATGCCACACGTGATATATGTTTCAAGAAAATAATGTTTGACAATGGTTTTAAAATAAAATGCAGTTGAGCATGAATCGCTCGTAGCAACAATGGCTGTTTGTTAATTTAAAAATGTAAACTGAATATGGGATTATTGTTAATGGCTGCTGTCCATGTTACAACGTATCGTACAGAAGCCTACTTTTATTCTATGTACAGTTTACCAGTAATTTTTCGTGACATTACAAACAGTGCATCACAATAGGCAAATGAATGAGCAACTAAATTCAGTTTTAAAGTAAGAATAGTAAGGTACTCATCAACCCAGCAAAAATCACTCACTAAGCTGAACAACGTCCTGTCACGGTCGCCAATATAAAATAAATAAAATAAAATAAAATATTAATTATTAATTATTCATGATGTTGATTGGTTGTAATTAATATTTGCTTATCTGGAACGTGGATGTTTAATTATTCGGTATCAGACGCTTGACAATGGCTTTTTCGTAAATGTAATGTTATTCGTAGTTGACCGTGAAATAAGACTCAAATAATCGGACTTCGTATCTAAATCGTTTCCAAAGATTGCTGCGGTAGGTGCAGACTCAAATCTAAATCTCAATATTAGAATAATTTGCCAGCCATGTCAATACTTCGTACAGAGGTGACTGTCTACTAAACATAGAAAGTTTACACAGTTAGTTAAATCAGATATATTCAACGAATAAGCCTACAGTTAAATAGTTCTACTTACTTTCATAAATATAAATTCTTTACAGAATCGAGTGCCTAGTAAGATTGCAACTCGCAGTGTTCTTATATAACATCAAATATGGCGGTGTGCCAGTCAATGAAATATACGTGCTTCCCGCACCACTTGTCCAAGACCTCTCCTTCTTAAAGAAACATAAGAGTATCGTAATTGTGTTTTTGTTTTATCAGCGACACAGCGCTGCAGTTCTGTGCCATAGGCTTTATTTATTTGTCACAGATTAATTATTTAATTAAGATTTCGCGTTTCCGAGGAAACTCACGCACGGCATGCAAATGTGCCTTTATATGACGTCATAGGAGTAGGGGAAATCCTCCGCCAAAATTTTAATTTTTCGCCCCTTTTTGAACTTCCCACCATTTTTTTAGAGGTATGGATGGAGAAGGGGTGGGGAAATCCGATGACGATATCTATAATGTTATCGGTGACATAGTCTCTCCCCGATCTCCCACTGCTATACTGCTCACTAATAATAGTCTAATAACCCATCACTTCACCGAAATGGAGACAAACTCAGTGAGTGGCGGCGAAGTTCCACATACACTATGTGATTAAAAGTATCTGGGCACCCCCAAAAACATACGTTTTTCATATTAGGCGCCGTGTGGTGCCACCTACTACCAGGTACTCCATATTAGCGACTTCAGTAGTCATTAGACATTGTAAGAGAGCAGAATGGGGCGCTCCGCGGAATTCACGGTCTTCGAACATGGTCAGGTGATTGGGTGCCTCTTGTGGCATATATCTGTATGCGAGATTTCGACACTCCTAAACATCCCTAGGTCCACTGTTTTGTATGTGATAGTGATGTGGAAACGTGAATCTCAAGTTGGTAAGCCTTCTTCCATTAATTCTAATTCCCTTACCTTCCCAGCTCAGCTTTGACATAGCCATTTCCAATGCAGCAGAGAACAGTTTTGGGGAGATGGGATCGCCTTGCTTGACACCCCTCATGATGCGGAATTCTTGAGTTGATTCGCCGATGTTAACATAACACAGGAATTCCAAACTGTATCAGGATCCACTGCAAGTACTATGACAGTTAGGCGAGAGGTGAGAAAACTTGGATTTCATGGTCGAGCGGCTGCTCATAAGCCACACATTATGCCGGTAATTGCCAAACAATTTGTGTAAGGAGCGTAAACATTGGACGATTGAGCAATGGAAAATTGTTGTGTGGAGTGAGAAATCACGGTATACAATGTGACGATCCGATGGCAGGGTATGGGTATGGCGAATGCCCGGTGAACGTCATATGCCCGCGTGTGTAGTGCTAACAGTAAAATTCGGAGGCGGTGGTGTTCTGATGTGGTCGTGTTTTTCATTGAGGGGGCTTGCACCCCTTGTTGTTTTGCGTGTCTCTATCAGAGCACAGACCCACATTGATGTTGCAAGCACCTTCTTGCTTCAGACTGTTGAAAAGCAATTTGGGGATGGCGATTGGATCTTTCAACACGATCGAGCAGCTGTTCATAATGCACGGCCTGTGCCGGAGTGGCTACACAACAATAACATCCCTTTAATGGACTGGCCTGGACAGAGTCCGGACCTGAATCCTATAGAACAACTCTGGGATGTTTTGGAACGCCTTCTTCGTGCCAGGCCTCACCGACCGACACCGATACCTCTCCTCAGAGGAGCACTTCGTGAAGAATGGGCTGCCATTCCCCAAGAAACCTTCCAGCACCTAATTGAACGTATGCCAGCGAGAGTTGAAGCTGTCATCAAGGCTAAGGGTGGGCCAACACCATACTGAATTGCAGCATTACCGATGGAGAGCGCCACGAACTTGTAAGTCATTTTCAGCCAGGTGTCCGGATACTTTTCATCACATAGTGTATTTCCACTTTCGGCTGCTGCGACGTCAGGTGTCGCATCAAACATATCACATTGTGATAGCCGTTTGACCTCTGTTGTTGCTGTGTGTGTTTGAGGTTTACGGGCGCTAAAAAGCGTGGTTATCAGCGCCCATCTGTTGTCGCTGATTTGATCTGTCGTTCGTTATAGTTGAAACTTTCGCTCTCTACTTTGTTTTCGTCCATGGACTTGAGTCATTCGTAGTCTTCACGCGCTATGATGCTTGCAGCAGTGTCCAGTCTAGTTTATGTTAGGCAATGACACGAAACTTGGTACAAAGTTCTCACCAGTTTAGTTAGTTTAACGAGCATGACAGAAAAAAAGTAGAATGAGTGGCCAGCGCCCTTTGCGTCTCTGAGTAGCAACTATGTGGGTGTGCTCACAAGAGCCGCCCTCTTTATTTCCGCCTACACAGCATGATTCCACAAGAGCTCTGGAACTGAACGCGTGCACATAGCCAGTAGGTGTAAGTAGTTAACAAAAAGACAACATGTTAAGTGTCCCATCTGTTTTTCGAAGGAATTTCCGTATCAATGAAGTTGAATGTCGTGGTAGGTGGTGTTATACTACCGTTTCTGGATTTATTTTCAGCCTGTGACCACGATGTATTTCAATAAAACATCCGATTAGTATATATGTACTGCTCATATTGAACAATAAAATGTGATAGAGTGTGCAGGTTGACCATTATTTAAGTATCCATATGACGTACTGTAAATTAATTTTTCTTTTGTTGGCAACTGATTATCGAAGACGAAGTTAAAAAATGCTATGATGTACCCATATGTTAAATAAAATACGAGTACTTGTTATCGGTCCATGATAAAGAACTGCGTCAAATACGCCTCGCAAATTTCGATGCATGTTGCTTTCATATGCGTTTAATTACAGGATGTACGGAAATGGACAAGCCGTGTTTCACGCAAACCATGCCTTATTCTAGTTGGAGGTTGGGCGATATTAATTTTTACTCGACTACATAAGAACCTATCCTCTCTGACTGAATCCCTGTAGAGGGTCGAGTCATCAGTCAACATTACAGAGGTAATTCGGGAGGCGGTTTTTATCTTTAGAGAAGATTATCTTCAGAATGTTCGAACTTAAGACGCGTTCTATATTTCTGATGTAGAATGGCAGCGCATCTGTCGTAGAGCAATTACTGTAAATTTGTTATTAAAAGTTGTCAGTTGTCAGGCGATACTACATGCATTTATGCCATCGAAGATGCTCACCCAGTACAAGCTAAACGAAACGCGGAATATGAATCTACATAAATGCTGGTACTTGACAAGGCATTACAATAGTTACACAGAAACACATTTTTCCCTGCGTATAATTCATAAAATGTAGCGCTGCCCACAATATCTACACTATTGAGCTAAACTATTTTCAACGACTGCACCCCTCCCCCCCCCCCCCCCCCCGGCGAATGCTGACTGGTGGTGTTAGGGTCCCCTGACACTTTTTACAAGCGGAGATGAGACGAATGAAGTATCATTGTTGCGACGACACTGACCGGAAATGGTAAAACCACTGCTATAAGCGACATTGAGAAGAGGCGGTTTTTATGCCTAGGCACGTGGCAATTAGCATCTTGGAAAGGAAGGAGCTGTTCATGTCCCACTGTTGTGAGGATCTACGGAAGGTGGTTGAAGGACAGTGGAACCTCGAGCACGAGGCAAGTCATTGTACATCCACGACTCATCACGCAACATGGAGTTTGGAGGCTTCCCCGCCCTTTAAAGCAGATCTGACGACAGAGTACAATGCTGGTGCAGGCACAGGTCTTCCCTTGCACATAAGTCAGTGCACATTGTTGAACACGGAGCTTTTCAGCAGCGGCAAGCCACACAACTTTTGCATAACATTTAAGAGAAATGGACCACAAACCAACTGCGTGAGAGAAAGACACGAAAATAGTTAAAATAAATAATGAAAGACACTTGCTGACCTTACAAGAAAATTATCATATATACAAAACAAAGGAAAAAAAGGAGCTACTACTTGACAAAGTGGATGTAACTAAACACATTGCTTACACTAACTGCTTATACATTGTTGTCAATGGAGAGACGTCTACAGACGTTAAAGTAACCTCTGGCGTGCCACAGGGGAGTGTTATGGGACCATTGCTTTTCACAATATATACAAATGACCTAGTAGATAGTGCTGGAAGTCCCATGCGGCTTTTCGCGGATGATGCTGTAGTATACAGAGAAGTTGCAGCATTAGAAAATTGTAGCGAAATGCAGGAAGATCTGCAGCGGATAGGCACTTGGTGCAGGGAGTGGCAACTGACCCTTAACATAGACAAATGTAATGTATTGCGAATACATAGAAAGAAGGATCCTTTATTGTATGAGTATATGATAGCGGAACAAACACTGGTAGCAGTAACTTCTGTAAAATATCTGGGAGTATGCGTGCCGAACGATTTGAAGTGGAATGATCATACAAAATTAATTGTTGGTAAGGCAGGTACCAGGTTGACATTCATTGGGAGAGTCCTTAAAAAATGTAGTCCATCAACAAAGGAGGTGGCTTACAAAACACTCGTTCGACCTATACTTGAGTATTGTTCATCAGTGTGGGATCCGTACCAGATCGGGTTGACGGAGGAGATAGAGAAGATCCAAAGAAGAGCGGCGCGTTTCGTCACAGGGTTATTTGGTAACCGTGATAGCGTTACGGAGATGTTTAACAAACTCAATTGGCAGACTCTGCAAGAGAGGCGCTCTGCATCGCGGTGTAGCTTGCTCGCCAGGTTTCGAGAGGGTGCGTTTCTGGATGAGGTATCGAATATATTGCTTCCCCCTACTTATACCTCCCAAGGAGATCACAAATGTAAAATTAGAGGGATTCGAGCGCGCACGGAGGCTTTCAGACAGTCGTTCTTCCTGCGAACCATACGCGACTGGAACAGGAAAGGGAGGTAATGACAGTGGCACATAAAGTGCCCTCCGCCACACACCGTTGGGTGGCTTGCGGAGAATAAATATAGATGTAGATGTAGATGTAGGAATGGTCAGTGTTCGCCGGCCGAAGTGGCCGAGCGGTTCTAGGCACTTCACTCTGGAACCGCGCGACCGCTACGGTCGCAGGTTCGAATCCTGCCCCGGATATGGCTGTGTGTGATGTCCTTAGGCTAGTTAGGTTTAAGTAGTTCTAAGTTCTAGGGGACTGATGACCTCAGATGTTAAGTCCCATAGTGCTCAGAGCCATTTGAACCATTTTGGTCAGTGTTCAGGGACGTGACAGGAACGACCATTTGAAGCAGAAGACAGCTTGTGTAAAATAGATTATTATTTATTTTCTGTATTATTCACTGCATGAAGAAGTTTACATATGGATTCATATACAACAAGCAGTAAACATAACAACCTGCGTTCTACAAACTATCAATGGAAAATTACGTATTTTTAACATATTCATCTCTAAACATGAACGTCAAAATCACATTACACGTGTTGCATGATTCATAATAAGTGTTAGAATCTCCCAGTGTAAATTTCAGTGCTTTCGTGCACCCTTGGAAGATCATCTTGCATTGTTTGTCTGAGTGCTTCTAGACGTTCCCTAATGTGGGCAGCTACGTCGCACTACTTCACTTACAACACACGACAGACAACTGCGCATTAAGCAGGCTAGTTTAATGCCAGAAAGATATCCTGAGCAAAGGGGCTGAGAGCAGTGAAGTAGACTGGACTACAACAAAACGTCAAAGAGGTTGGGTGAGTAAGACACATCCATGCGCACCAGTAGCCCAGAAACAAATCTACAGTAAATGATTTCTATCTTGAAAACTATTCAGACTAGGGCATATGAGGAGCAACCAATCAAAACGTATATTGTCCACCTGTGGACAAAATTGAGTTTCATGTAGTTTCGAGTGGTATTTTATGTACTCTGCATGATACACCAATCAGATGCGTCTATCTGTATATTGTAACACCGGAAAAGTATCTTGAAAACGAGCGGTTAAGAAAATCAAATGGCTATAAGCGCTATGGGACTTAACATCGGAGGCCAGCAGTCCCCTAGACTTACAACTAATTAAACCTTAACTAACCTAAAGACATCCTGCTGACCGAGGCAGGATTCGAACCTGCAACCGTAGCAGCAGCGCGGTTCCAGACTGAAGCACATAGAACCGCTCGGCCACAGCGGCCGGCTAAAACGAATGTATATTGTCTACATGACTGAATGAATCAGAACGTATAATGTGCACCATTTTCGTTTCAGTTTGCTTTTGTTTCATCTGCTTTGGCAGTACTGTCGATGTTAACTTTTGTCAATGCTTGCGGCTCTTCAAAGCTTTGTTGCCTTTTGGTATTGTTTGACATCGTTTTAGCAAAATCGTTACTGTTAGCATTGCACAGCAGCAGTATTCTGTTGTGTTTTGTGTCCAACGGATTTAGAAGAGGAAACTGTGACTATGGGGAAGGAGCGTAAAGATCGTGAAACAAGAAAAAGAATGAAGAAAGCAGGTAAATCTGTTTATACCTTCTTATTACAAAAATAGAATTTGTTTCCATAACATTCATCGTAAATAATGCCACAAGAAATAGCACTTTCTTATTCTCTTTGTCCTAGATATCGTGATAAAGATCCTTATTTAATGAATTTTGATCCTCTCTGCCAACATAGAGAAGGTCGTTTTAATTGCTGCTCTACCCCAGTAAAACTTCTACGTAGAACCAAAAGCAATGTGTTTTCTACACGGAATGAAAAACACGATGATGAAAAAATATCGTATCATCTGGACGTAAGCAGTCCAAAACGTCGGCGCATCTGCGGAGAAAGTGCCAAAGTAAAAACCAATATCTGTCACAGTGAAATATCAAGTAATTTGAGGATTTAATACAGATTCGCACTATTTTTCATTTCTTCTTAGTGAAGTATATGCTTCTACCGATACTAAACAGGAGATGATCCAACAGACTCTGAAACACTTGCAGTTAATGTTCCAACGTGCAGATCTAAACAAAGAACATCATTATTTCACAAAGTTAAGTAGGTAACTATCGCATGCTAACATGGGTTTTTGTAAACTACACGTGATATAAGAGGGTGAGAAAATTCCAGTACGTGCTGCATTTTTCAGAAACTCTTTGTTATTGGACAAACAAGATTAAAAACCATTGCGAAAGGAATTGCATCTGGGAGAGGACTAACAGATAAAAGAGGCTGTGATCATAAGATCGCAAAGTATGAAACTAAAAGAAAGCATGTGGTAGAATTCTTATCAAAATTAAAAGCCTCTGTAAGTCATTACAATAGGAACAAAAGCCAAAGACTGTATCTGTCGTGTGAATTAAATATACACAATATTTTAAAATTATACAAGTCAGCAGCAACTGATCTCAAAGTTAAAAGAATATTCTTCATCAGAATTTTCAACTTCAGTTTCAATTTGGGTTTTGCGTCCCCTGCTGATGATGGACGCAGTTAATATCTTAGTATGCGGCATGAAATTCAAAGTGCTGTAGATACAAATCACAAAAAGTTAATGACTGAACTTCATGCTCATAGGCTGAAATCTCGAGCTTTTCATAAATTAATGAAGCAGTCGACACATCGAAGTAATACCTTTGCATTTTACTTGCAGTAAGTCCAGCCTCTGCCAAAACTGATTATTGAAGAGGCATATTATGCCCGACAAATTGCATTTTCTAGCTTATGTGTAACAAATATAGAAACCACACACCCTGTTTTCTATGTATGGAATGAAGCTCAAGCTGGAAGTGGGCCACAAGAAATTGTATCAGCCATCACAGATTTTCTTTCTAAAACATCCTTTGACCAGACTACAATATCTCTCAGACTCTTTGGTGATGGGTGTGGTGGCCAGAATAAAAATCGACATCTGATTCATGCTATTGCATTCTGGCTACTGATAAGTTCTCCATTTTTATATAAGTGATATGTATTTATATTTTCCAGATCGAAGACATTCTTTTCTACCTGCAGACAGGGTCTTTGGACGAGTTGAGAGAATAATGCGTCAAATTCCAGTTATTTTGAATACAGAGAAGTATGTACAGATCTACAACGAAGTTGGGGAAACATGGGTAACTGGAAAAGACTGGGAGCTTAAGAACTTTGATGAACTCTCAAAGGAATGGAAAAAGATGGATGGTATCAGTGGAGTAAAAATAATAATTTTGAAAAGTCAAAACTGAACCATGTCGGTAATCAGGATATAAAATTTAAAACAGAAATTCATTATTACTTCGATGGCCCTTCTAAATTATTCACAACATTGGCAAAACGTGGACATAAGATGTTCTCTGCTACTGAAAGACCTATACTAGCTTTGTCAGGTATGATAAAGTTAAAGAAAAGGGATGATGTGAAGAAAGTGCTCACTTTAAGGTTCGGCACAAAACTGAAAGATGAAGAACAACTAAATTTTTTTCCCAGACTGCAGCAACTACACTTCAGAAGATAACGAATGTGATTCTTTACAAGAAGAACCAGCAACGAACAAAATTTAATCAAACTGCCTGTAACAAATTATTCTATTGAACAGTTTTTTATGTAATTTAAGGCTTTGTAGTGATATTTCAAGTAAATATTAATATTACATTGTTATAAGTTCTGTAATTAATGTTAAGCAATTGAAAATTACTGTAAGTTAATAATTATTTTCAGGTATTAAGGTTCGTAAATTAATGAAGATTTAATAGTGAAAACCCATCAAAATATGTAATATCCTAGGTGACTGATCAAAATGTGTATTTTCCAAAACATAAATTGATTTTAGAGCCAACCTAATCAAATTTTGTTCTGTTGCAAAGTGGGATCAAATTCAGTATCTCAACTCGGAATTAACTGTGAAAACAGCATTGTGTTTCATAGAATAGTTTAGGATATATCAGTTTTTCGCTTTTCCTGATTATTTGCTGCTCACATGCCCATGTGAAGTTTCTACTTCAAATGAGCGTTCGTGCCATGTCCCTTAAGACTGAACATTCCTGCTGGGACACTCTGTGTAGCAGACAAATATCCCAATAGATAATCACAAATCTCATTACTCTCCTAAGTAGGGGCTATAAAAAAATATGGACACACACACAAACCAACTTATATCAACACACATAATTTGAGAAAAAAAAAGTGAAAATAAAATCTGAGAAAGCTAGCAACACTGCCAAAAACAGATGACACCCAAGACAAAGAAACGGCAACTGACATGTTACAAAACCACGGTGACTATACAAAGAAAGGAGGCTTTCAACCACTTTGCCATATGAGGAATAGATACATGGTTTTCAGATAGGGTTCAAATGGTTCAAATGACTCTGAGCACTATGGGACTTAACTTCTGAGTTCATCAGTCCCCTTTTTCAGATAAAGAATTAGACATTTTACCATAAGCAGTTTTCCATTTTATTATAAAAAAGTTCCTTGGGCTCTTTTTAAATCTATAACAAAATGTGTGACAGTGACGAAAACCGAGTAATTAAAACAGTAAGGAACATAGAAGTTACATGTGGCATGCAAAAGGGGTTTTTATTGTAAACTACTGCAGCTTTTATTTAGCTGCCACGAAAAATTTTCACCACAAGAAATATGGATTCAGTAATGTGACGACACAGAAAGTATTTAGGGCGATCTTTAGGGCATGCATGGTCTTTGTTCTTGTTCTATGGTCTTCGGTCTTTTGCTGGACAGTGTTGATTGTGCTTTTGCCGAGAGGGCTGTGTGGCTAAGCAGTTGAATGGGGGCATATACTAAAACTTTTCGTTGGATTTGGAATGATTTTGTATGCGCGAGTTAAGTACTTCGACTTTTCACTGGACTTAGATAATTTGAGTGTGTTTTTGGTGATTGATTCAGCATGGTTTTACAAACTTAAGTGTTGTCTGTGGGACTTGAGGCAGCTGTGAACTGTAATTATTAGCTGTAGCTGATATTTATACTCGCATATAATGGAAGTATTTCATTTTTGCAGCGGTTAGTAAAAATAATGAACTTTAGCGTTGAACGGCTACTATTTAAGAAGGGTGTATGGCAGGGCTGCTCACACCTGTCTTGGTCAATGGATACATTCAGTCGGCAATAGCTTACGTTAAGGAGAAACTAGCAGCCATAGGAGGAATTATAATTCATGGTAATAAACAGACGTGCTGAGATTTGCTGAAGATCTCTCAGGTTAAGTGAAGATGCAGAAAAATCAGAAGCGATGCTAGCACAGTTGGAAACCAGCCTCATCTCTTCCAATGATACGAAAATTAATAAAAATTTAAAAAAATCTTATTGCTGAACAGACAAAAGATCGTTTCGCAATGCTCACTTAACAGTGAGGACACACACAAGGGTGGAGGACACAGAGCGACAAAGGACATGCACTAAAACTTGTATCAAATGATAAAACCCACCCTCACGAATAAAACGTAAAACTAAAGCTACTGTTGAGGCATTGTCGCCCAACACCGAAGGTAGGGTGCTAGGAAAGTTAAAAGTCCGCCGCAGAGCGGCTAATAAAAGTGGGCAGACGTAGGGAGTAAAGCTACATCAAACGGAAGATCGAGGAAGGACACTGCAAGCCGAATCCACGGGGCAAAAGCTACTTTCGATAAAAGATGAAACCTTTGCACTTCTACCAGCATAGAAAAACATCTAAGAAAAGGCCTCATAAAGACATTTGTTTCGAGTGTGCCTGCCATATGGAAGTGAAACACGGACACTCGGAGGAGTTAAAAACACAAAACAAGTCTTCGAGATGTGGTGCTATTACAGAAAGCTCAAGATTTCCTGGATAGACATGATATCAGTTTTCGTCATTATCATTAATCCGACGGTGTTTACCTAGTCATTTCACTTATTTATACGTATTATTTGCTGCCTTATCTACTTACTAAAAAGGGTATGAGGATCAGTTCTGTATTAAATGCATGGGCCTTAAAGCGACGCTGTATGACCGACCCCTATGCTATCTTAATGAATGAGGGCAACAAATTAGGTCGTGCACTACCCACGCCGATATTGACTAATAAAAGCACCGGTGCGCTCGTAGGTACTGGCTAGACCAGTAATGGTGGTGCTGCATGAGTCGAGAAGGCCGAAATTGTGAGCAATTGTTTAAATGTGAAAACAATTTTCCATCATTCAGAGAAACTCTCGCAAATTAACCATTTCACTCCTGCTATTTAGCCTTCGGATGTATACAAAAGTTTCTCGCACACTTTATACACTAAAAAAACTAAACTCCTCCCAAACAGGTCATGAAGGCCCAACGGTACGAACCGGTCACCGTGTCATCCTCAGCCTACAGGGGTCACTGGATGCGGATATGGAGGGGCAAGTGGTCAGCACACTGCTCTCCCGGCCGAATGTCAGTTTCCGAGACCGGATCCGCTACTTCTTAATCAAGTAGCTCCTCAGTTTGCCTCACAAGAGCTGAATGCACCCCGCTTGCCAACAGCGCTCGGCAGACCGGATGGTCACCCATGCAGTGCTAGCCCAGCCCGACAGCGCTTAACTTCGGTGATCGGACGGGAACCAATGTTACCACTGCGGCAAGGCCATTGGCGCTTTATACACTACTGGCCATTAACATTGCTACACCAAGAAGAAATGCAGATGATAAACTGGCATTTATTGGACAAATATATTATACTAGAACTGACATGTGATTACATTTTCACGCAAGTTGGGTGCATAGATCCCGAGAAATCAGTACCCATAACAACCACCTATGGCCATAACAATGGCCCTGTTACTCATGGGCATTGAGACAAACAGAGCTTGGATGGCGAGTACAGGTACAGCTGCCCATGCAGCTTCAACACGATACCACAGTTCATCAAGAGTAGTGACTGGCGTATTGTTACGAGCCAGTTGCTCGGCCACCATTGGCCAGACGTTTTCAGTTGGTGAGGGTGAAAGGGTACAGTATCACCCGACAATGAAAATAGGTACAACATACTTCATTATTTTTGTCAGAACAACACATTTTTTTTTTGTAAAACTAACTCAGTTTCAATTAATACAGCGAAGCCAGATACCAGTGTGGGAAAGAATGACAATTTATTTATTTAATTGATCACATGTGCACTCCCACAAAATAAATCCCTACATCCAGTTTGGTGAGATCTGTGAAATGAATGAATGTATGGTCGTCTGATAACCGCAGATAGTGAATGTGAATATATGATCATCTTTGAGACGATCCTTTGGCCACCTTTGGTGGGACCAAAGAGATGAAATTTACCTGAGCTTTGAGCGCCTGAAATGTGGCTGACCAATACGGTAGCAAGGTGCTCCCCCACTTCGACAGAGGTGCGAGAGGACCTGAAGAACGGCCATGTTTCAGCACTCTGCCGCTGGATCTTGTGCTGTTAAGACCTGTCTTAGTTGTGCTCCGTAAAGACAAAAGAGTGGAGACATGGTATGCATGTGGAATATTTAAGAGTAGTTTGAAATAATAATTTCTCTATTTCAGGAACTTTTGTGGGGAGAATTAAATGTCAGGCAGGTAATATTAATGGGATCGTAGTAATCTTCGGAAGTGACCAACGGTCACAATGAAACCACTGTAGCAATAAGTTGAAATACTTCCGTGTGCTTAAGTTAAGCTGAATTACTAGCGTGTGTACAATAAGTTGAAATATTTAAGAAATAGCGTGTGTACCATAAGTTGAAATATTTAAGAAATGGTGTGTGCAGGACTTGAAATTAGAGACGAGTACTTCCACGTGGTGAGTACTGTGTGAGTCTCAATCTGTGTATGAGACAAAGGATAAAGTGAAGTACTCGTCCATGGTATCAATTGAGGACTCGCATGTGTGATGAATATGTTCTTAATATTACTTTGCATGATACGATTCTGTGTGACGCTAGATTCAAACTCTGACAGAGAAGCAAGGTGAGTCGGCCGTCTATCCAGCAACGCCACTTGGCTTGCATTGCACAGGAAGACGTGCATATATCTCCAGAGTTCACAGTAGGAAAGTAGAATTACGAAGTGGGGCAGTGTCATGTGAAACTGGGATAAATATTAATTGAAGTGGGAAAGCTGAAAGTGATAATGTTGTGACTATTCCCTGTCTTGTATTTCATGTTGCAGTGTGGTGTATGTCATGTAATTTAAGCATGTGTGGTTTGCATGGGAGAGTAGCAAGGTAGTTTCAGAAGTAGTGGGTATGCATGTTCCTTTTGTACCGCTCGGTCTGGAGGAAAGTTTCGTGATGATGGTTGTGAGAGTCGAAGTGTGAGATATAGCAAGAGATCCACCATCCTATCCAGAAAGTGCACTGTAGCGTTAAATAATTACGAGACCATAAGGTAGAGAATCATCAATGTTAAGCCATGCCCACTGGGCGGAATTTCTCATGTGTTATTGTTGTAGGTTATAGAATTTGTGGGTTTAGGTTATAGAATTTATCGGAATAAATAAGATAGTGAAAAGAAAAAGATTGGTGGCCTTTTCCTTCGAATTGTATGTTGTCATGATATCCAGAATTTATAATGTGTGTCTATGGAAATAAGGGCCAAGTCTCCCTCTCCGAAATTGTGAAGTGTTGCAGAAATAGTTAAGAGTCACTTTTATTGTTGCAGGAGCTTTCGTGATGTCTCAGCTTGTCTGCATGGAACTTCTTGTCCTAACAGGACTTGTTCACAAAAATACCCCAGAATAACACCGAATGCATTCTTCCTGATGGTCCTGACAAGGCACCCTGTCCATCAAATTTTACCCTTCTAGGAAATCGCAACAGCATGTTTTAAACAAACATCTCTGTAACGATAAACATTCACACCACTATTTAGAGGCTCCTATGATTCAGCACAAAGGATATCTTCTGAAGGAATGGAGCGTTTTGATTAGCTCCTACTGCATTTACTTTCCAAATTACTCATGCTGCCAGTATGGATGTACTGTCCACCTTTGTTTCTGCAGACGAAACTTTCAGTGGCAAAACTGGTTTGTACAGATCGCCATATTGCACTAACAGTTGAACTCTGTGAAAAGGGTCTATAGATCGTCAAGTACAGAAAGACACTTTCTCAATTACACTGCTCTGCCGCTGACGACAGCATCTTGAGTATTTCAGCATGAAACCGATCTCCAACCTGGCTATATATCACCACATACCGTTTCGATGTAGTAAACACACCAGACTCTGGGATTACAAGAATATATGTATAGTCAAATGGTTTACCAGAATATCATACAATTTTCGAGATACTTCTCGAAATCAAGCACATCGCAATATTGCTTGTACAGTATAATTCCGAAGGTATAGACTGTGAATTATTTCTCTAGAAACCTGAAACTTAAGTGAGGTGCGAGCCGGAGTGGCCAAGCGCTTCTAGATGCTACAGTCTGGAACCGCCCGACCGCTGCAGTCGCAGGTTCGAATCCTGCCTCTGGCATGGATGTGTGTGATGTCCTTAGGTTAGTTAGGTTTAAGTAGTTCTAAGTTCTAGGGGACTGATGACCTAATAAGTTAAGTCCCATAGTGCTCAGAGCCATTTGAACCATTAAGCGAGGTGACACCTGACGTAAACCACTGAGTAACTAGAAACTTATATCGACTACGAAGACCTTTGTGTGAAAACTTGAAAAAAATTATAAGAAGCTGTTATTTTTACTTGCGAATAGCGATGTCGGTGATACATCAGATTCCAAATCATCCGTATAATTTCCAAAGTCAACTAAGGTGTTTTTCATGTCTAGAAAACCATCTATCTTTCACCTGCTAGTTACAAACAACATGCACCACAATCGATGTTTTCTCAACCAAATAAAGATGGGAAATGTGCAGTAGCCATCAGCCAGACCATACACGTGGGAGGGAATAATGCTTCAGTGCAAACACATGTCCATACTGAAACTCCTCAAATTTCCACGGGGAACACACGCGATCACAGATGCTGTCCAACTCATACTGAGTATTAGTTTGCTATTCAGCCACCTAGAGGATGACATGGTTAGGTCAGCTACATTCCTGTACCCCAAAAGGACAGCTCCTGCTGTTAGCTTGAAACGTGAAATATTCCACACCACTTGCAATCGCTGCCAAGCGCCATGCACTCCAGACAGAATCATCCTAGGAAACCTGACACATATATATTTGATCACTACACTTACAATTATATATTACAATTGCGGTCTCAATTGGATGACCTTCGACTGTGAGTGAAGTATCGGAAATACCCCCGCCGATAGCTGTGGCTCTAGAAATAGAAATATCTGTACCATTCTTATGACTCGACATACTTTTCGAAGTAAAAAAAAAATCTTCCATTCCCTTTGCTGTCGCAGTAATCTACGTCAAATCCATACCTCCATTATGATTGGACTTAGTAATTTTATATTCACATGTCAACACACACATACACACACACACACACACACACACACACACACACACACACACATATCATGAGGTTGTGGTTAGCTTAGGACACGAGTTTAAATTTAGGATTTCATAATGCATCTCCTGCCGCAGTTCAGTCATTGATCACTTAAAATCAGCTGTTGACAGGTAATCTCACATTTCCAATATACCTAGTGGTGGCCACTTCCAACATTAATCTGTGTTACATATTAACAGCATTTGTGAAATGACTTGCTGTGTTTGTGTGTTACCTATAACTGAGAGGCAGCCAGCAGCTGATTTGGCAACACCATAGTGCCAAGTGAAAGATGGAAATGTCATGTGGCTACGGCCTCCCGTCAGGTAGACTGGTCGCATGGTGCAAGTCTTTCGAGTTGACACCACTTCGGTGACTTGCGTGTCGATGAGGATGAAATGATGATGTTATGAACAACACAACACCCACTTCCTGAGTGGAGAAAATCTCCAACCCAGAAGGGAATTGAACCCTGGCCGTTAGGCATGACAGTCCGTCGTGGTGACCACTCAGCTACCAGAGACGGAAAAATGGAATATGTGAAGTATCAAGTAATTTTAAATGGTCTATAGATGTGTAACTGTTAGCTTATCCTGCTGAATACTGCACCCTTGCCTTCATTGTTATAGTAGCAAATACAGTGAATATGTGATGAATGAATGAAGACTGTAAAGTTAGTTTTCTTATTTGACTGGGGATGTTTGAACAAAGTTAGCACACTGCAAATCTTCTTGGTGCTGTTTTTTAGTAGTTGTGAGTGTGAATGCTCATTTTCTGTGCTGTAGCAGGGCTACACAAAGTCCCTTAGGGTCTGAAGTTTGCTGTCCATATCGTGATGTGCTTGAGTAATTTAGTATGTCAATACACAACATAACATTGTAGATGACTGCTTTTTGCTAATTTTATTCTGAAATGCTTACCACTGTACCTCACAGTGCCTCTGTTACCGACTGATGTTAATTTCCAATGCTGTGAAAGCAAAGTTAGTATTAATTTCATGTCGTTTGTTGTCATGACATGTAACAGTAGGCCTGGGTTTAAACCTGGACTCTCGTTGTAAAAACACTTTTACTACTGTTATTGGTCGTTCTCATTGATTTCTCATGTTCTTGTAGCTTTCGTGACACATGCATAGACACAGACATGCAGAAAACTGAGGAAGTGCACTGTAGAGTATGTGGGTGTAGGTGACTGGATGCAATCGAGTACAGTGCCATACACGCCGATCGACCAGAAAAATAGTGCATTTACACTAGGTGTTGGCCGCTGTACCACATTTACAAGCAATTTTAGAACACGGAACGAGATGTGATATCATGATTGCATGGATAGAAGTGACATAAAATCGGTAAACTTGCAAAAATGACGGAAAACGCGTATAAATCGAGGGAAAAGACACCGAAATGCAGGTAAATTGGGGAAGTACTTGCTTGTCTACAGGTTGGTGCAAAAGAATTCTTGTACTTGGGAACGAGTATGCAACAGCAAGAGGAAAACGATAAAATGGTTCAAATGGCTCTGAGCACTATGGGACTCAACTTCTGAGGTCATTAGTCCCTTAGAACCTAGAACTAGTTAAACCTAACTAACCTAAGGACATCACACACATCCATGCCCGAGACAGGATTCGAACCTGCGACCGTAGCGGTCTCGCGGTTCCAGACTGCAGCACCTAGAACTGCACAGCCACATCGGCCGGCAAGGAAAACGATAAAATGTAGACGTGGAAGCATCAGGAAACAGGGAAAGAGTAATTTTTTCCATTGAGGCAGCATTCTACTGTATGTCTATTGTAATAATGATACACATGAGTTGACTGCTGTCTTTGATACTTTTCTGGAAGAACACAGAACAATCAGACTCTAAATTTACTTACATCTGCGTTAAAGGATGACAGAGATTGGATGGAATGATTGGTTGAGACACAGTACTAACAAGGTACGATTTAATGGTAGACTGATGATGCATTCCAGAGACAAAGGAAAATGTTGCTGCAGATCATTTGAGTATTGGGGCAAGGCAATTGCGGCCCCACTTTACATTGTTGCCAGATGAATTCAAGATGGCGGCGACAACGTCATCCAAGATGGTGGGGTGTAGACTTGGCAACAGTGCATGAGTTCATCCAAGATGGTGGCTGTGGCATCATCCAATATGGTTGATTTTTGAGGGAAGTTTGAATTTTTGTGGGAAGAAGGTGAATTGGGCTACCTCCACTAACCTAACCCCCCTCCTCACCCCCACAAAATGGCAGGAAGTATAAATTCCAACAGGATAATGCATTACACCTCTACTAATCTAAGAAAAATCTCAGGAAGATGGGTCACTTGGCCTACCTACACTAACATAAGTCACCCAACCGCCACCTCTTCCTAGGAACTGGCATCAAGTTTGAATTTTAGATAGGTCAATTTGCGAGTCTCTACTAACCTCAATCACCCAACAGCCATGTCCTCCTAGGGATTCATGGAAAAAGGACTCAACCAGTGCTGGACATAAGTCTTTATTTTGCATGCAACTGTCTTTATTTAAACAATTTCATGCAGCACAGCCATCCAGTCTGTTCACTAAGAGATCTGAACTCCAACTGACTTAGTACACAGTGCTAACACCAGAGGCCAGAGGGCGCTCTCATCTGTGATGTAATCCGAGAAGGAGGGAAACAGTGTGTTTGCCACGAGGCCCGGACTCAAACTGACCTAGTACACAAACGCCACCATCAAAAGGCGCTGTCGTCCAAGATGGCGGCCATGATGTAAGGTGATAACAGAAGTATCATTAGACCTGTGACGTTACAGACACACTGATAGGGTTCCCACCCTAAATCCAAGATGGCGGCGGTGGGAAATTAAAAAAGTGCAATGACATACTTCCAGGGGGAAAATTCAAACTTTGTCAGATTTTCGCAAGTGCCACGCCCACCTGGACTTGGAAGGAAATAGTTAAAGTCTCCACAAAGATCCTCAACCGACTGCCAGGGAAGTTCAAATTCCAACAGGATAATGCATCACACCTCTACTAATCTAAGAAAATCGAGGGAAAATATGTCACTTGCTCGACACCCACTAACCTAAGTCATCCAACTGTCATCTTTTTCTAGGAACTGGCCCAGTGTTTGAATTTTGGTGGTAAAGAAAGGTTAATTCGAGCGTCTCTACTAAGCTAAGAAAATGCCGTGAAAGGAAGGACACTTGTGCTACCTCCACTAACCTAACTCATCTGACCGCAACCTCATCCTAGGAACTGGCGCCAACTTTGAAGTTTGGCGGGTTGATAGGTCAATTGGGGTACCTCTGCTACCTTAAGAAAGAAAGGACACTTGGACTACCTCCACTAACCTAAGTCACCAGACCACCACCTCCTCCTAGGGATTTGTGGGAGAAGAACTCAGCCTGCACTGGGCTGGTGGAAAGAGGAAGGTGTGTATTTTATTTATTTTGGAACACTTTAGTTAGGGATAGAGTATATTTATTACACTAATACAAAACAAAAGCTCTGACATGCTTGGGGTCACGTCACACAGCCTACAGACATGTGAACCACTAAAAGACTCTGCAAACGTGCTTGCTAATTCTCAACTTTCGAAATCATGCATTAGTCCTTATTTAGACAACTTGAGGCACGACCACCATCCGGTGTGCTCGCCACAAAATCCAGAGCCCAACTGACCTAGTACACAGCACCACCACCACCAGAGTCCACTCTCATCCCTCTCATCTGTTCAATCACTTTCTCTCTATTGCCATTCCAACAGGACACCTGTGATGCCCGGATACCGACACCACAGATCATGGTGTTCCCCTGCTTGTGACTTGTGTATGAAGCCCATAATGACATTACAGATCGTGCTGTTTCACTGCACATGACGTGTGTGTGTGTATGTGTGTGTGTGACTCAGACAAGCGCTGTTAGTCAATATTATGTGGTAATCAATAGCACGGCATTACTTGGATGAGATGGAAGAGACACCGCCAGTGTACTGTAATAACAAGCATCAAAGTGGAATTCTCACAGGAACCACAGTACACGCCAGTTAGTGTTCGAATGTGGATCTGTCATGCATTATATCCAGAGTGATGTTGAGATTTGGATCCACGATATGCCATGTGCAGGATACAGTTTGAAGGTGGATCCGCCATGCTTAATATACGGATTCGTGTTGGGATGCAGGTTCACAATATGCAGCACATGGGGTAGGGTTTGAAGGTGGATCCGCCACATGCAATGTACGAAGCAGTGTTGGGATGCAGATCCACAATATACCACATCCGAGTTAGCATTCAAGTGTGGATCTGCTGTGGACTATATATCTGGACCTATACTGAGAGCTGGATCCACCACACGTCACATCTGCCATAGGGTTCGTGGGTGGACCACCACATGTTATGTTCGCACGTGTACTCTATGTTCGAAATTTGGTGCATCAACAGTGGGGACTGGGTCCTGGGAGCTGTCTGCAGGCATGCAAATACACAGGCATACAGAAAACAGAGCAAACACTCTCCAAATGTGGAGATGACTGGATACAGTAGAGTACAGTGCAATATTACGCTTCCTGATCGGTGCATTTGGGCTCGGTGTTGGTGGCTGTGCTACATTTACAAGCAATTTTAGAACACAGAATGAGAGGTTATGTCATGATTGCATGGATAGATCTGACATAAAATCGATATAACTGCGAAAAATGACGAGGGAACAGTAAATATTATGCGGTAACCAACAGTGCATCAATACATGGATGGGATGGAAGAGGCACCGCCAGTGTACTGTAATAATAAGCATCAATGTGTAATTATCCCAGGACCCACAGTACACGCAAGTTAGCATTCGAATGCGGATCCGTTGTGCGTTATATCTGGAGTGATGTTGGGATGCGGATCCACGATATGTTGTACACATGATAGGGTTTGAACGTGGATTCGCCATATGCAATGTACGAAACGGTGTTGGGATGCAGATCCACAATCTACCACATCTGAGTTAACATTCAAGTGTAGATCTGCCATTAATTATATATCCGGACCTATGTTCGGAGGTGGATCCACCACATGTCACATCTGTGATAGGGTTCGCAGTTGGACCAACCACGTGTTACTTTCGGACATGCATGTTCGAAATTTGGTCCACCAGCAGAGGGGACTGGGTTCTGGGAGCCGTCTGCAGGCATGCATATACACAGACATACAGGAAACAGAGCAAACGCTCTCCAAATGAGGAGATGACTGGATACAGTAGAGTACAGTGCTATATTACGCTTCCCTATCACTGCATTTGGGCTAGGTGTTGGCAGCTGTACAACATTTACAAACAATTTTAGAACACAGAACGAGAGGTAATGTCATGATCGCATGGATAGATCTGACATAAAGTCGATAGAATTGCGAAAAATGACGAGGGAATAGGTATAAATTGACCGAACATACATCGAAATGCAGGGAAATTGAGGAAGTACTTTCGTATCTTCTGGTTTGAGCCGAAAAATTTGTGCATGGGAACAAGTATGTGGCAAAAAGAGGAATCCGAGTAAACGTCGACATCGAAAGGAAGGGAATCAGGGAGGCAGTCAATTTTTTTCCATCGAGGCAGCGTTATACCATATGTCTATTGATGTACAAGCGATACATGTGAGTTGACTACTGTGTTTGATGCTTTTCAGGAGGACTTAGAACCATTTACCTCTAAACTACCTGCATCTGCGTTGAAGGACAACAGAGAGTGGACGATGTGATCGATTGAGATGGAGCTGCAATGAGGTACGATTTAATGCTTGACTGATGTATCCTTGAGAATGAGGAGATGCTGCAGGTCAATTTTTCCACTGTTCTGATCGGATGCATCAGTCGTGTGACATAGTTTGCATTCTACTTATATATAGCCACGTGTTCTGTATGTGGTTTAAAGCACTGTCTACTTGCGATTATCATCAGAGGTCATCAGAGGACTTGCATTTCATGTGTGATGAAACTTGGCACATTCCTATAAACGAGCTTCGATTTATGCTATGTACTCCATTCCCCATGTCGCATCTTGGATGTAAAATTGGGCTTCAGCGTCATAACTAAGTTAGCGATAGGTGCTTGTGAGGCGGTGCAATCCCCATGTACACATTTGCCTGACAGATGTGCTGTTTACAGAGCTAATGACGGAATTACTTGTAATTTTCACATGTCGGAATCTGCTGCTATGCGTTTACCCATTTCATTGTAGGAAGTATCCCCTGCTACTAACAATCATTCTGTATATATCTGATGCAGGCATCGTATAATTTCTGGACCATGGTCGGATGTGAACATTGGACACTACATGTCTCCGGAAAGCTATATTGTGCTCATATCACACAGAGCAAATGTTTTACGGAAGTAGTTTTTTCGTTTTCTGTTCGATAACATAGTTTATCGTGGAGAAACCGGGAAGATGGATGTATGTCATGCACTTGAAATATATTTCTTACATTGGAATATTAATAGCGCTATATTCCATACAACTGATAGGTTGAAAAATCAGACGATCTAACATTATAACCCGTTATAAGTGCAGAATGTTGTAGCCTTAGGAGTGAATGTGTTTATGTTCTCTGGTACCGATACCTTCCAGGTATCGATCCTAGACTCTAGAACAATACTTTAGAGTTGATAGCTTCGTTCATCTACATAGAAATGCGTCGAACTCCAGCCTTCTGGATCTCCGTCACGCATAAAAATCAGTCGTTTATTGTTCTTCTTAACCGTCTGCTATTACATCACAACACTTGGAAATCTGTTACTATACATCGATAAGGAGTTCTAAGCTCCTCGACATTGGCGCACCTCGACATATCTCATGCACTTGGATGGGTGAGGACTCGGAAAGCTCCATTCATTCACGAGACGTGGAGTATAGCGGCCTTCTTTGGGAAGGTTGCAGATTAATTCGGTAACGGTGCAGCATGGCGGGTTGGTCAATGACATTGTGAGGAGGGTCTCTCACTCTCTAATTTTACCCAAGACAGCAAGAATGCTCTGTGTCTCCCATACGCATAGAGACAGATCGTAAATAAATCACTATGCTCGAGGTGTTAGAAGTATGTGGAGCACTGTCTAATATACTTTGATGATTTATGTGTTCGACAATTAACACTGAATGGGCATACTGCACAGTCATCTATCCATGTTGGCAATGATACTCGCAAAGTGGAGAAGGGGTGGTTTAACTATGATACTGACATTGGGGAAACATGTTGTCACATCATCGGCCGATGTTGAAGTTACCGTAAAACTCCTAAAATTGTTTGCGCTATCAACTGTGATGCTTATTATTACAAAACACTGGCGGTGTCTTTTCCATCCCATCCATGTATTGGTGCGCTGTTGGTTACCACATAATTATAAGTCGTCTGTCATTTGTTTATTTCCTTCAAATAGTGTTTATACATTACTGACTGTACAGTTAGCCTTCTGCCATCGAGCAGTGTGTCAGCATTGCACAAGTAGCAGCATTACGGCATTTACTAGGCAGTCTTGTATTTTAATAACAGTTTAAATTTTGTGTCGAATTGTTTGTGCTATCTGTAGATTAGTTCAGACATTCTTTGTACAACAGTATTTAGCATGGATAGGGACTGCAACTGCTGTGTTTGGATGCGGGCTGAGTTGGCATCCCTTTGCTCCCAGCTTCAGACAGTGTTGGCTTCAGTAACACAGTTTGAGGCTGTTGCCAATGGGCATCACTGTGGGGGTCCGGACGGGGGTTTGTTGGGGACGGCCAGCTCGTCCCACGCATCCCACGATCGGACTACGGCTGTGGCTGCCCGGGATACTGCTCACATTGAGGCTGACCCCTCACCTGTGGTAGAGTGGGAGGTCGTCTCGAGGTGTGGCAGGGGGCGAAAGACATTCCGGAGGGCTGAACGGAAGGCCTCTCCAGTTTGTATGACAAACCAGTTTCAGGTTCTGTGTCCGGCTGATACTGATCTTCGGCCAGACATGGCTGTTTGTCCTGTTCCAGAAGTTGCCCCTCAGTCTGCAAGATCCAGGAGGTCGCAGAAGGTAGGCTTACTGGTAGTTGGGAGCTCCAACGTCAGGCGAATAATGGGGCCCCTTAGGGATATGGCTGCAAGGGAGGGGAATAAAACCAATGTGCACTCCCTGTGCATACCGAGGGGAGTCATTCCAGATGTGGAAAGGGTCCTTCCGGATGCCATGAAGAGAACAGGGTGCACCCATCTGTAGGTGGTCACTCATGTCGGCACCCATGATGTGTGTCGCTATGGATCAGAGGAAATCGTCTCTGGCTTCCGGCGGCTATCTGATTTGGTGCAGACTGCCAGTCTCGCTAGCAGGATGAAAGCAGAGCTCACCATCTGCAGCATCGTCGAAAGGACTGACTGCGGACCTTTGGTACAGAGCCGAGTGGAGGGTCTGAATCAGAGGCTGAGACGGTTCTGCGACCGTGTGGGCAGCAGATTCCTTGACTTGCGTCATAGGGTGGTGGGATTTCGGGTTCCGCTGGATAGGTCAGGAGTCCACTACACACAGCAGGCGGCTACACGGGTAGCAGGGTTTGTGTGGCGTGGACTGGGCGGTTTTTTAGGTTAGATGGCCTCGGGCAAGTACAGAAAGGGCAACAGCCTCAAAGAGTGCGGGGCAAAGTCAGGACATGCGGGGACCAAGCAGCAATCGGTATTGTAATTGTAAACTGTAGAAGCTGCATTGGTAAAGTACCGGAAATTCAAGCGCTGATAGAAAGCACCGAGGCTGAAATCGTTATAGGTTCTGAAAGCTTCCTGAAGCCAGAGATAAATTCTGCCGAAATTTTTACAAAGACACAGACGGTGTTTAGAAAGGACAGACTGCATGCAACCGGTGGTGGTGTGTTTGTCGCTGTTAGTAGTAGTTTATCCAGTAGTGAAATAGAAGTGGATAGTTCCTGTGAATTATTATGGGTGGAGGTTATACTCAACAACCGACCTAGGTTAATAATTGGCTCCTTTTAACGACCTCCCGACTCAGCATTATTAGTGGCAGAACAACTGAGAGAAAGTCTGGAATATATTTCACATAAATTTTCTCAGCATGTTATAGTCTTAGGTGGAGATTTCAATTTACCAGATGTAGACTGGGGCACTCAGATGTTTAGGATGGGTGATAGGGAGAGACAATCGAGGGCCATTATACTGAGTGCACTATCTGAAAATTACCTCGAGCAATTAAACAGAGAACCGAGTCGTGGAGATAACATCTTGGACCTACGGCGTGATAATCGAGTGACATTATACTGAGTGCACTATCTGAAAATTACCTCGAGCAATTAAACAGAGAACCGAGTCGTGGAGATAACATCTTGGACCTACAGAAGGTCGTTGCAGCATCCCTGAATTTGGAAGAAAATAGGAATATAAAAAAAGGGAGTAAAGTTTATCTGTTTAGCAAGGGTAATAGGAGGCAGGTTTCAGACTACCTAACAGAGCGACATGAAAATTTCTGTTCCGACACTGACAACGTTGAGTGTTTATGGAAAAAGTCTAAGGCAATCGTAAAATGCGTTTTAGACAGGTACGTGTCGAGTAAAACTGTGAGGGATGGGAAAAACCCACCACGGTTCAACAACAAAGTTAGGAAGCTACTACGAAAGCAAAGAGAGCTTCACTGCAAATTTAAAAGCAGCCGAAACCTCTCAGACAAACAGAAGCTAAACGATATCAAAGTTAACGTATGCATGAAGCGTTCAGTGAATTCGAAAGTAAAACTACATGTACCGACTTTACAGAAAATCCTAGAAAGTTCTGGTCTTACGTTAAAGCAGTAAGTGAATCGAAACAGTATATCCAGACACTCTGCGATGATAATGGCATTGCAACATAGGATGACACGCGTAAAGCTGAAATACTAAACACCTTTTTCCAAAGCTGTTTCACAGAGGAAGAACGCACTGCAGTTCCTTCTCTAAATCCTCTATTCCTAGGAATAGAAAAGCAACTGAAATCCCTCAACAGAGGAAAGTCCACTGGACCTGACGGGATACAAATTCGATTCTACACAGAGTACGTGAAAGAACTTGCCCCCCTTCTAACAGTCGTGTACCGCAAGTCTCTAGAGGAACAGAAGGTTCCAAATGATTGGAAAAGAGCACAGGTAGTCCCAGTTTTAAGGAAGAGTAGTCGAGCAGATGCGCAAAACTATAGGCCTATATCTCTGACATCGATCTGTTGTAGAATTTTAGAACATGTTTTTTGCTCGCGTATCATGTCATTTCTGGAAACCCAGAATCTACTCTGTAGGAATCAACATGGATTCCAGAAACAGCGATCGTGTGAGACCCAACTCGCTTTATTTGTTCATGAGACCCAGAAAATATTAGATACAGGCTCCGAGGTATATGCCATTTTCCTTGAATTCCGGAAGGCGTTCGATACAGTTCCGCACTGTCGCCTGATAAACAAAGTAAGAGCCTATGGAATATCAGACCAGCTGTGCGCCTGGATTGAAGAGTTTTTAGCAAACAGAACACAGCATGTTGTTCTCAATGGAGAGACGTCTACATACTTTAAAGTAACCTCTGGCGTGCCACAGGGGAGTGTTATGGGACCATTGCTTTTCACAATATATATAAATGACCTAGTAGATAGTGTCGAAGTTTCATACGGCTTTTCACGGATGATGCTGTAGTGTACAGAGAAGTTGCAGCATTAGAAAATTGCAGCGAAATGCAGGAAGATCTGCAGCGGATAGGTACTTGGTGCAGGGAGTGGCAACTGACCCTTAACATAGACAAATTTAATGTATTGCGAATACATAGAAAGAAGGATCCTTTATTGTATGATTATATGATAGCGGAACGAACGCTGGTAGCAGTTAATTCCGTAAAATATTTGGGAGTATGCGTAGGGAACGATTTGAAGTGGAATGATCATATAAAATTAATTGTTGGTAAGACGGGTGCCAGGCTGATATTCATTGGGAGAGTCCTTCGAAAATGTAGTCCATCAACAAAGGAGGTGGCTTACAAAACACTCGTTCGACCTATACTTGAGTATTGACCATCAGTGTGGGATCCGTACCAGGTCGGGTTGACAGAGGAAATAGAGAAGATCCAAAGAAGAGCGGCCCGTTTCGCCACAGGGTTATTTGGTAAGCGAGATAGTATTACGGAGATTTTTACCAAACTCAAGTGGCAGACTCTGCTAGAGAAGCGCTATGCATCGCGGTGTAGCTTGCTGTCCAGGTTTCAAGTGGGTGCGTTTCAGGATGAGGTATCGAATATATTGCTTCCCCTACTTATACCTCCCAAGGAGACCACGAACGTAAAATTAGAGAGATTAGGGAGGTAATGACATTGGCACGTAAAGTGCCCTCCGCCACACACCGTTGGGTGGCTTATGGAGTATAAATGTAGATGTAGATGTAGACTGACAGCGCTTGTCTGAGTTGGGGAATGAGTTTTGTGGATGGGTTGCTAGTAGTGAAACAGTGCTCGCGCACATGGCTGCAATATGAGGAATCAGTCGAAGCAAAACGTAGACTTATCAGCTACTCCATCAGTGTGAGAGACGAGCCGAAATGTATAGCTTGTGAATCACCTTCGGACTGTAGTTTGGAGACTGTGCACAATGCGAGCAAACTCTTCCGGTTTCCTTATGTTGTAACTGTCTTTTATATCAAATCAGCCGATGTGTGGCATGTTATGGTATCCGCCGTAAGAAAACGATTAACATCGTGTAACGTCTAGTTTCCTGCAAAAGGCCGTGGATCAGTCATTCTTAATGTCAGTTTAGAACCTGGCACAGGACTCAAAGATGTGGCAGAAAAACGAAATGTTTGGTCTTGTACAAAGTGTGTTACAAAACAGTGTTGCAAACAACTAAATAGGACCAGAGGGAGCGTCTTTTGCGACTTAGTATAGTCTGTGGGATACAATCATACGTCTACAGTATAGGGGATCAAACTTTAAGGTGGCTTCTGCAGTGCCTATATATTTAGTAGGATCGTGCCGCACTGGCAGCAGTAGCAGTAGCAGTTTCAGGTGAAAGTGACGTAGGTACACTCGCTGGAGCTGAACTATTCTTCGGCGTGATTGGCATGATTAAACCGCAAATCGAAAAGCATTAACTTCATTTCATAATAATTCTTCAGCTGCTTAGGTTTATTCATTTTAATTTTCATGTTATACACGGTGGAGAAAATCAGTACTCAAATATTGTTAAAATAATGCATGAGGTCGACATATTTCATACCTGTATTGCTTGCCTCTTTCCTGCGTTAAACAACACCCGTTCTCGAACAAGATATCAAAACACGCTGGGCTGACGTGACGCGTCCTCCTTACTTTTCCCACGCCAACAAAAAAATGGTTCAAATGGCTCTGAGCCCTATGGGACTTAACATCTGAGGTCATCAGTCCCCTAGAACTTAGAACTACTTAAACCTAACTAACCTAAGGACATCACGCACATCCATGCCCGAGGCGGGATTCGAACCTGCGACCGTAGCGGTCGCGCGGTTCCGGACTGAAGCGCATACAACCGCTCGACCACTACGGCCGGCTCGCGCCAACAACACCCAGCCTATAGGAGGACTCTGGTCTTCACTTCACTGCACGGAATTTCGCGCTAGGACAGTAAGCTGCTGCAGTGGGGCACAGCGGATGAACAACCAGTCCACGCCGAAAGTTTAAAAACTGTACACTGCCTACAATCAGAATTATTTGTCCCAAATTTTCGAGCGGAGTCGATTGCTGTGACTAAAATCTTGCAGGTGTGATTTTTTCTCCTTATAATATGAAGTCAAATAGGCGATCTTCAATTTAAATGAATTTGGGAGAGCAGAAAACGTATCCGCCCCCGCCCTCCCCCCTTCTGAACTTTGAAGTGGGAAGGGTGGACGAATGCCCCATCCATTCCCAACCGCTTGATACGGCGTTGCAGCCAGGTAAATGTGCTCGTTCACTAGCGGACCATACCAGCTGCAGACATCAAATCCGTTAACGACTCGTGACACCAACGACAAAAGATACAAGACAGAAGTAAAAGCCGTTTGATGAATAAATAATAATAATAATAACAAAATAATAAATATTTCGCAAATTTAGGCGGAACGATTGAAATAAATGGCATTCTTCCCCCTCCCCCCCCCCCCCAATCCGTTTTCCAGAGGCCTTTAAAACGTTCTAATAACCATAGAAAGAAGGCCAGTGAACAGAAGTGACGATCTTGGGTCGAAGTAAATTAATGATAATGGTGAGTGCGCCTTTCGATTTTATATTGTGTAAATCATGGTTTTGTCAAAATGGTTTTATTATGTTGCTATGCTAGATCTGAAATCAACTCCATGAAACATGTTACTTCTCAGATTTTCGGACAAATGCAATTCAGGCCAAGCATTTCTTCGATTCGCTATTACTTATAAATTACGCTAAACCGATACATTCGGCACGGATTTTAGCAAATTATTTTCAGAATCGATTTTTACTCTGCAGCGATATTTTATGTATCATGCTATGACTCTTATTAAAATCAAAGACATCTGTTGTACAATAAAAGTTGATGTGCATTAAAAGTTGATTTGCGCCTGTTGAGGAATTGAATCGTGGTCTTTCGCTAGCTGATCGATTCTCTGGACCCACTCCACCTGTGCAACACACACACTAAATCGAACGTGAAACGAAGTTAGAGAGGTGAACATACATGATGCGCTATACGTAACGTACAGTAAAATGCAGACTAAGGGCGGTCACTTGTGACGTGAAGGATTGTAACCTATGATGTTCAACGTCATTAGCAAGTCCTTCTTAGAAACTTCAAATCATTAGGAGCTGAAACAAAACAGGATTGTCATTAACACCGAAATTACTTTTGTACGTGCTCATAGTGCTACTAAAGCATAACACACCATCGCAGCAATAATAAATCTCCCAAGCTCCCTTTCAGTTTTGATTCTTTATAATCTTTCTCGATCGCGTTATACAAACTTATTTACGTATTAAGATTTCCAGTAGAACACTAAAAAGCCCATCGCTGGACAGACTTAAATATTCAGCATATATGCCACTAGTTAACCATAGTACGCTAGCAACAATTCTTGGAAAGCGACACTCAGGCTGCTATGTATTGAATTTTGCAGGCCTTTGTGACCTAGCGGTTCTAGGCGCTTCAGTCCGGAACCGTGCTGCTGCTACTGTCGCAGGTTCGAATCCTGCCTCGGGCATGGATGTGTGTGATGTCCTTAGGTTAGTTACGTTTAAGTAGTCCTAATTCTAGGAGACTAAATAAATGTCGTGTGACTAGGGCCTCCCGTTAGGTAGAGCGTTCGCCGTGTGCAAGTCTTTCGATTTGAAGCCACTTTGGCAACTTGCGCGGACTGATGACCTCAGATGTTAAGTCCCATAGTGCTTCGAGCCATGTGAACCATTTCCTGCATTTTGTCCTGTAAGCTATTTCTGATTTAGTGATGATCGTTATATTTGTCTACAGCGTAAGCATAATACACGGCACGTGAAATCAAGCACTAGCAAAAATCTCTGGCACATACGCTGTCGTGTGTTGGCAGCAGTGCATAAACCACAGAAATCGTATTAGTTGCTGCGCATCTGTTGGAAGAGCGTCTCGTTCTTTCTGTTTTGTGTGAAGCTTCAAGAATGGCACAGTTTGCGTTCTGTCTCACGTTATTCGCTGCGTTATGTGAGTAAAATCAAATAAAAGAAAGGATACGGATTTTTCACTATAATGGATGACTAATAGTTTCTTAAATGTTAATAACCAAACGCGTTTGCATTATTCGTGTACGTAACATTTAAGCTGTGAAATAAAATTACTGTATGTCATGATTCACAATGTAAATAACGGTATTGTTTCAGCTGCTTATTTTTCAGGAAAAATATTTATTATATTTATCGTATGCGACTTTTAAGAACAAATTTTACCCTGAGAGTTTTCATATGCTGTTACATCTGTTAGTCTGTAGATTTGTGGATTACGCATAATATGAAAGTTGGTACTGTTCATCCACAAGTGCTTTGTGGAAAGGGTGCATGCGGATTCGTAAGTCACCTTCTTTCCTATATGCTAAGAATAAAGATCATGCGAGACATGGGTGATACAGTGTATCTGGAATACATACTGGTGAAATATATTAGAACCCTCATTCTTACGTATCTTAGAGGTGTATGTAGAAATATAACTCCACTCGTTTAATTTTAGTTATTTTACGATCAATTTGAAGCTGTGATAGGCTTGTTTGCGATGTTGATAGCAAAACTTTTCTTTCAACTCCACATCGCAGTCTATTTTGAATTACCAGAATGTTATTTAAGACAGTAAAACCGTCATAACTGCCATTATTCCAGAATGTTATGAGTGAATTGTTACCAATTATAACACAATAACGGTGAGCAAGTTTTAAAACAGCTACAAAGTGCATTCAGCTGTGGCGAACCTTAACAGCGCTATTAAATTTTAGTAGCGAGGATTAGATTTTTCAGTAACAGTGCTTCTAACAAAGACAAAGTAATCTGTAGGAATTCTTACAATAATTTATGATAGTGCTCTGTAAGCACAGTTGTACATGACATTCTTTTCTATTAGCCTCCTTCTTTGATATTTCCAATAACAGTGTAACAGGCAAAACCCAGAAATGTTCATGACTGTCATTGCTTTTACACATCACAGAAATCAGAACTTGTTGGTATCACAGCCTTAGAATTTCAATTTCAGAGATGAACATGGTTATGACATGGTTGAATATAACACCTAAAATGATCATATAACAAAAGACACCATTTCTCAGGAAGTAGATAGAATATTCCATTCACCTTTTCATTTGCATCAAGTACTCCAACCTCATTTGTTAATGACAGCATTACAATACAGTTTCCAAATGCTTCAGTAGACGTCTTTGCAAATGCCTCACAATCCTCAATACTGAGGTGATAATAAAGCATACTGGTATATTGGTATGTAAAACACCACATTGTATTCAGAGATTTGGTTTACTTTATATAAAGACGTATGTCCTAAATTTTTTATCAGAATACTGTACGTAATGTGAGTCTGCTTCCAATACAAATTTCTTTACAGCCATTATTCACATACTCATTGAAGCTACAAATGAAGAAATCCCAAAACTAGAAACATCAGATGACGATAACTCAAACAATATCATTCAACTTTTTATGTGAGTATTTTGAGTTATTAGTATCTGTAGACTGTGAGGCCACTTTCTTAGATAAATTCCGACAAAACATTCTTCCTTGGTGTGTTTCGTTTCAGGTATCCAAAGATCCCCAATGAACCTTGCGATTCTGAGTTAAAAATATGTGGAATATACATGTGTTTCTACCAACACTGAAAGACCTAAGTCGAAACAAGGCCCTGGGAGTAGACAGCATTCCATTAGAACTACTGACAGCCTTGGGAGAGCCAGTCCTGACAAAACTCTACCATCTGGTGAGCAAGATGTATGAGACAGGCGAAATTCCCTCAGACTTCAAAAAGAATATAATAATTCCAATCCCAAAGAAAGCAGGTGTTGACAGATATGAAAATTACCGAACTATCAGTTTAATAAGTCACAGCTGCAAAATACTAACGGGAATTCTTTACAGACGAATGGAAAAACTGGTAGAAGCCGACCTTGGGGAGGATCAGTTTGGATTTCGTAGAAATGTTGGAACACGTGAGGTAATACTGACCTTACGACTTATCTTAGAAGAAAGATTAAGGAAAGGCAAACCTACGTTTCTGGCATTTTTAGACTTAGAGAAAGCTTTTGACAATGTTGACTTGAATACTCTCTTTCAAATTCTGAAGGTGGCAGGGGTAAAATACGGGGAGCAAAAGGCTATTTACAATTTGTACAGAAAGCAGATGGTAGTTATAAGAGTCGAGGGACATGAAAGGGAAGCAGTGGTTGGGAAGGGAGTGAGACAGGGTTGTAGCCTCTCCCCAATGTTATTCAATCTGTATATTGACCAAGCATCAAAGGAAACAAAAGAAAAGTTCAGAGTAGGTATTAAAATTCATGGAGAAGAAATAAAAACTTTGAGGTTTGCCAATGACGTTGTAATTCTGTCAGAGACAGCAAAGAACTTGGAAGAGCAGTTGAATGGAATGGATAATGTCTTGAAAGGAGGATATAGGATAAACAGGAACCAAAGCAAAATGAGGATAATGGAATGTATTCGAATTGAGTCAGGTGATGCTGAGGGAATTAGATTAGGAAATGAGACACTTAAAGTAGTAAAGGAGTTTTGCTATTTGGGGGCAAAATAATGGATGACGGTCGAAGTAGAGAGGATATAAAATGTGGACTGGCAATGGCAAGAAAAGCGTTTCTGAAGAAGAGAAATTTGTTAACATTGACTATAGATTTAAGTGGCAGGAAGTCGTTTGTGAAAGTATTTGTATGGAGTGTAGACATGTATGGCAGTGAAATGTGGACGATAAATAGTTTAGACGAGAAGAGAATAGAAGCTTTCGAATTGTGGTGGTACAGAAGAATGCTGAAGATTAGATGAGTAGATCACATAACTAATGAGGAGGTACTGAATAGAATTGGGGAGAAGAGGAGCTTGTGGCACAACTTGACTAGAAGAAGGGATGGGTTGGTAGCACATGTTCTGAGGCGTCAAGGGATCACCAATTTAGTACTGGAGGGCATCGTGGGGGGTA
Organism: Schistocerca serialis cubense; assembly: GCF_023864345.2. Taxonomy (NCBI): domain Eukaryota; kingdom Metazoa; phylum Arthropoda; class Insecta; order Orthoptera; family Acrididae; genus Schistocerca; species Schistocerca serialis. The sequence goes on from NC_064640.1 coordinate 533,993,856, forward strand.
AAAATCATAGAGGGAGACCAAGAGATGAATACACTAAGCAGATTCAGAAGGATGTGGGCTGCAGTAGGTACTGGGAGATGAAAAAGCTTGCACAGGATAGAGTAACATGGGGAGCTGCATCAAATCAGTCTCAGGACTGAAGACCACAACAAGAAGCTTTAGTTCTAAATTGTTCAATTGGTAATGACTGAATATCCTTAGGTAGAGCATTAAAAACTTTTATTGCCACCACTGGGAAACTGTTCTGCATGTAGTTAATTTGCATCTTGGTCTTTTTATACTGTCTTTACAGTGAGTGCTGTGTTGATGAACTTTATTTCTCTTTCTGTATATCTCATGATTTGTCTTTGTGTGAACTAAGAAATTTAAAATTTATTATCTGAAAACAGAGTGCCTATTCTAGAAAAAATTCGTTTTACTTGAGTCAATGATCCTCATTTTTTTCTTTAGTAATAACGCTCATTCTTGCAGTCGGCAGAATGGCTCCACAGTAACAGCCCATAGCTGAAGTGGCCGTGGAACATTGCATAGTACACTGTTAGTAGGTACTGCTGTGAAAATGCACTTTTTAGTTTCGTCAAAAGTTAAAGAACCCACAAGAGTTTGAAACGTAAATGTTCCATGTGCTGTTGCCAGATTAACTTGGTATCAAAGAAAAAACCCAGAAGCCTAACACCTGCTGTGTCACCCAGTGCTCCAGTATCACTTAGTGTGCATATCAGCCTCAGCATTTTGTCTTCATTAATTTTCATCTTGTTCATGATGAACCAGGCCTTGTCCTTATTGAGAAGGACATCTACTTGATGAACAGCTTGAAATATGTTCCCCCCTTTTGAGGATGAAGTCATGTCATCTGCAAACTGCAAGGTGTGTCCATTGGAGCCTATGTTGTTAATGACAATTGGGAACAACTTGGGTGCTGTTATGAAACAGTGAAGAGGGGGACTTCATTGTAGTCAAACTAGAGCAGAAAACTGAGATGAGAGGTCACTAATATGCTGCTCAAGTCTTTGAAATGTATGATGATGGCTATGAAGTAAAATATTTTGTTAGTGTTATTTCTACTAAAAAACTTGAAACTTAAGGAAAAGAAGAAACCTTTTATTGCTTGAAATTAAATATTTGCCATACTACCTAATCCAATACATGGCACTAACGTTTACTACGAAAATATGATTTGTTTCTGGATTGATGTCACTAAGTTCATTGTGCACAAGTTTTGTTATTTCCATAATTTTTTTAGATTTATGTACATATAAAGGTATATTTAGAATTGTTAGTAATGTTATCACAATAACTTTTTTATTTAGGTCCCTGTAATTAATTTGCTTAGCCGACAAAATGTATTGTCAAAGATATTTTCTAGTTCTGTAAAGCTTATGTTTTCCTCCATATTCATGAATAAAAGTTACATAACAACTAGAACCAAGATGCAACTACCTTTACTAAAAACCTTAAGTATAGCTTATCACTGTAAATTATCTCCAAATGTACAAAATGATGATGATGATTATTAATATTAAATCACTTACAACCAGAAAATTCATTGACATGTTGCAACCTACATGAATGTTCTTTGGGCCTTCAAAAAATATTCTCAGGGCCTGGAGCTTGCTTGCTCTTTCATCTTTCTCACCATCTCCTTCGCAGACAAAGGCCAAGCTTTCGCTTTATATAATATAAACAGTACCTCAGTACTGTCAGTAGTGCAGTATACACAGTTATTTGCAACTTGTTTGATAAGTAACAAATAAGTAAAGTTTGGAGTATCAAATAACTACCGATACATCTGAAGTCCATTTCATGTGTACCTGAAACACGAAAGTTGCAACAGATACACATCCAGTCTCTATGTTGCACAGATTGCATCTATTTCATGTCTGTTGAGCACTATTAGTTTAAAATTAACCAAACATTGTAAAATTGTGGACTACTTCCTAACAACATAAATAATCTCTTTTCCTCGCTTCCATTAGCACACACACTTGACCAAACATACTCTCCATATTGCTGTGATATTTTTAGTTTGCATTCATGGTATTGCTCACATCTGTTTCTGGTGATATGTGTGTGTGTGTTTGCTACATTAAATTGTGTAGTAACATAATAAATGGAAATCTACTATATATTTCAGTCATACCACTGCAAATGAAACAGATTATGAAATAAATTTGAAACGCCAGTATTAACAAAAAGCTATAGGAAAACCAATTCCCTGCAGTACTTCATACTGTTGTGGAACCAGCAACTCCAATTAGTTGTTACAGCACACTTCATCTTAGTCTACTGATGAGAAAGATCTTTATGACACCCTGGATTGGGAGGGGGTATATTAACTGAAAATGGTAATTCTATATCTTTGATTCATTTTCAGCTTTTTAATTTGTGTGATAATGTGGTCATGGTATGTCTTGTACTGAATACTTACAAAATTTAAATTTTACACAATGTTGTTTTTGAAGGAATTTTATGTGAATATATCTTCTTTCTTGCACAATGACCTTGTGAGAGCATACATATGAAACATTTTACTAATTTCATGTAGTGAAGTGGCAATACTGAAGAAAACTTTATTCTCTTGTTGACAGCAAAGCAAGGATATTCTTATTTGTGTCTGACAGTACGAGTTAAATAGAATAAAAAAGTTTACCATATGTCAACGAAAATGATCAGTTTTTTAACGTATAATGTAACTGGATCGATAAAAATCTAATCACCAAGTGGCAGCAAGAGAATACCTACATAACAAGGTGAAGGAAATCTGTAAGCTTTCAGAGCCAGTTGCTCCTCCGTCTGGCAGAAGGGTGTAAGGGTGATGAAGAGGGATGAAGGAAAAGGACTGGAAAGGTTTAGGAAATTTGGAGCATATGGAAAAGTTGCCCAGAACCTAAGTTCATTGGTGGTATATGGAGTGGGATGAGAAGAAAAGACTGGTTGTTAGGGACTGCACCAGGTGATATTTGAAAACCTAAGAGCTTGGAGCTGGAAGATGGGATAATAGGCAACAGAGAGATTAAGTGCAAAGCTAAGTGAATTATTTGAGGTAAAGGTAAGGGGAGGCAGAAAAAAATAGTAGGTCAGAAAATAAAAATATAGAGATGTAAAAGGGAGTGAAGAAAGGAATAGTTATTGGCACTAAATGCTGAGACCAAATAAATAAGCATAAATTAAGTTCAAGTGGGTGCTAAGAATCGATGACATGTCACAATGTCAGTTCCAACCTATGAAATTCCGAGAAGCTAGTGTCTGTGGGGAACAATTCAGATGTCATGTGTGGTGAAACACACTCCCATATCATGACTGTTATGATGTAGTATCATTCTAGTCCTGAATGTATTAATCAGCTACTTCGACAAGGCTACAACTTCCTAAAATCTTACCCTGAAATTGGGTCAATTCTGCCTGATATTTTTCCCATCACACCTGCAATAGCTTTTCATCAGCCTCCCATCCACGCGCTCCACTCCCTCCAATCACTGCAGTCTTCTGGTCACACTTCATGATATTTCTGAACCTGTGTCCCTATGCTATGGCCCCTACCTCTGTCACCATCCCCAATGTAAGATTTGCCCCTTGCACCCTCTTACTACCACCTATACTACCTCTGCAACTGGTAAAAAATATACTATCAAAGGATATATCTGTGTTTCTGATATGACACAAGTAGTGTATCAACTGTTATGTTAACACTGTTCGACCTCTTACAGTGGTATGACTATCACCAATTTAACAGGCAAGATAAATGAACATAGACAGAGGGTTTACACCAATACATGATACTGAGCATGCTCTACATGACAGTTATGACCTCAGAGCCTCTTGTACCACACATTCCATTTACATTATTCTCCCAGACACTAGCTTCTCAGAGCTCTGCAGGTGGGGACTCGCATTACAGAATGACCTTGATTCTTGCCGCCCACCTGGTCTTAATTTACATTACTTTCTTTAGTCTCAGCATTTCTTGTCAGTAACTACTTGCATTTTTTCTTCACTCCCTTTTTATTTTCTACAGCTTTTATTTTCTGACCTGTTCATTTTTTCCCTCTCTGCCATATCTACCACATACAACTCTCTTAGCTTTCTGCTCTTATTAACCCCTGCACAATATTTTGTCCATGTTCTCTGTTTTGCTTATTACCCTGTCTTCCATCTCCAAGCTCTTAGGTTTCTAATTTAGTCCAATGCAATCCCCAACAATCAGTCTTTCTTTCTCATCCCATTTGGTAAGTCTCCCCTGACATGGAGTTCTGGGTGACTTTTCGACACAATCCCCATTTTCTAAGCCTTGCCAAAGTTTGCAAATTTCCTTGAGATTTGTATATGTGTGTTCTCCTACTGCTGTTAAGTGACTATATTTCTTATCTATCCACTTACATTAAACTTTTCTATATGTAATGTGAATATTACCACTTAACTCCAAAGCAAAAATATCTTACAATTGAAAGTTTTCTGCTGTGAAAATTTTCTATTTGTTCTCTCAAAGGTTGCTTTTGTAATTTTTCATGAAGTGTCTTTCCATATAGGTCTTGTATGGAATACAGTAATGGAGAGTGGTGCCTCAGAGAAGAAAGATGGTAATGTTACGTGAGACGTCACCGTATTTGGTCATAGCCTATGAGGCAATTCGGAAAGAAGGAAGGATTGTATAGATTATTTTTAACCAGCCACTGTGAATAAAGGTGATTTGTATGCCAGTATTGTTAAAGGATTAAAAAGTATCATAAACTTTTTATCTAGGGTTTGTCTCAAAAACCACATTTTCATTAATTTTTGTAGCTCATGTTTACTCTGTGTGCATAAATTACCACAATGTGCATTAGTAGTGTCATCACAAGCAAAGACATATCATTTTGTTCCAAATTATGTCTCAGTTACTGAATAAAACTACAGACCTAAGAGTATTTGTCCGACCCCGCAGATTCTACTGATTCCTTTTGGAATGCTGTTAAGAGGAATTTACGCCATATTTTGCTAAGTTTTCTTTGATATGGTGTGAAATAAGTATAGCTTTCTTTACATAGCAGGATTATTCCATATCAATGTTGTAATCAGTTTTGCTGTATGCATTAATTCAAAAATAACTCTTAGTCAATGATAATAATGAAAATTTTAGTGGGGTAAAACAGTAGCTCACAATGATGCTGTGAAGTCATTTTCCAGTGATAACTGCAAATATTCTTTTGCTAGAAAAGAGAATATTCAGCAGTAACTAGTACACATGCTCTGCCTTTCACCTTAATTTTATTAGAAAGTGACAAATTTGTTTTCTGTGGCATCTGGTTGAAATTATTGTCAGCTATTATTTCCACCATTGTTTACTTTTCTTATTAAGCAGTGAAAGTTGGTATTGCAGATTTGGTAATTATGTATCTCCTTTAACATACATTGTGAATGAGACTAAGTTATTCCAGTCTCATCAGTCTTCTTTCTGTCAAGACACTTAGTTTTCAAAGCATTTTTATAGTTGTTAAAACACTCATTCAGATTTGATCAGTGTGTCTAATGAATGGAATGTCAAATAACTTTATGATAATAGAACAAAAGATTTGGTTTGTGGGTGCTATTTAGATGTAATGTAATGAAGAGAGTGTTTCTGTTGTTCTGATTACACTGACCAGCAACTGTATTAGTGATAGATATCATGTTGAATGAATAACACTTCTGTAGCCTTGGGAAATAATTAAGTGTGGACTATAAGTAAGTTTTTTCATATCGTGTGTTAATTGTGTATGTGATACAAAAATGGCAAATCACAGGATCTCATTGCCTCTAATCATGGCTATGTCATTGATGCTAGCTGAGTGTGGCATGCTTTCAGCAATGTCTTTAAGGCACTAAGCTCTCTACAGGCTACTGTATCAGTTGTGTGATGTAATGTTCTCAGTTTGCATAAAATAGCCACCTTCAAGGCCACATGCTATGATCAGAAAATCACAGTGTCTGGCTACCATCAGTTGGCTCTGATTTTAGCAATGAACTGATGTAATGCAACATATTTCTGAACACCTATACAGTTCAGAGCCATATCTGTACCATTCAGCACACACAGATATTTGCATTAGTGCTTCAAGACTTGAAGCCTGAAGGATGATAAAACTTAAGTAAAATACATATTACATCTCTATAAAAAATGCATCAGAAATCATTTGTAACTGAAGACAGTTTAAGCACGTACAGGTATCATAATTGCATAATGCTTACATAAGATGAGAGGGGAGTCCTGGTATGGTGGTCATTGTTATTCACTTGCAGATAATGTAAGGACTTGCTGGCAGTTTATGGTCACTCATTTGCTACATGTTTTGAAATTCACCACTCATTTTTCTCCTGAACTGTTTCAGATGGCATGGATGGAAACTCAACCTGGCACCACAGGGCACATTGCTTGTGCCATTTTGAACCCCTGTGTATTCTTGCTTGTAAATATGTTCATGCCTCGGCTGCTCCATGACCATTTGACATGGGTTGTGCTCTCTCATAAGAAGATATGGAGCAAATTCATTCTCCATTAACCTAACTGTCTTGTGACAGCCATCCAAATGACATCACCATGTTCACAGCAAAGGATGATCCAGCAGTTACCAAGAAGCCATCTGTTCCAATTGGTAAATAGAGTATTACTAAAACCATTAGCGGTGTTACAAATACCAATAGTGTGGGAGAAGAACAGAGAGTAATGTTAACCACTAATCTTGTAATGAGCTGCATAGTGATAAGTATACTCCTGGTATATGTATTGTCACATTACAATGCAGCAGATGTGCTGTAATCACATAAACTGTTAGTGCAGATTACTGTTATAGCTGATATGTAAGTATATATTGAGAATATCATTTGCAGTCTGTTGTAGTGGAACGCTCCCAACATAAAAGTTCTGACTAAATTCACTTTGGTATATTGTCTCTAAAAGGGGATTTCCACATTATGGCTCAATCAATGGATGGACTTCTTGAAACATAGATAGGATATAGGATACTGTGCAGTGAATAAATTGTTAATCATATTGCACTATGTGATGTATGTTTCTGCAGACTACGCTGTAGGTTTTATTCCTTTATTTAATTTGTCACCACCTTTACTAAAGCTGTTTGGACACAGAGAAAAAAGAGAAAAGTATCAAGAGATTTATGATGTGCCTACATATGCTGACTACAGTGTGCCAAAGGTTTTGGGCATTAATTGCTGTATGAGGAGTTTGCTGCAAGAAAGCTTTTCCACTTTGATTGGAAATCTCAGTTACATCATATATATAGTCATTCTTTAACTCAGTGCAAGTAGACCCTTCAGATTGACTCAGTCTAGTCATTGACATGCTATATAGACCTTTTGTAGAACACTATACCATACAAGGGGCATTTGAAAAGTCCGTACAAAGTCCAATAGATGGCACCACCGGCACGTATCAAGGTCATGTTTAGTTAGTAGCAGCTTTGGAAAGAATGTACACCAAGTTTATGCTATATTGGTCTATTTCTTTGTGTATGACATTCGTGTGAATCAAGGAAGTTGAGTGATTGTCAAAAAATGGATGAAAAAAAATTTCGTGTGGTGATTAAACATTACTTTATGAAAGGCAAAACGCCTCAGGAGACTAAAATGAAGCTTGATGAACATTACAGTGACTCTGCACCTTCGATTAGAACTGTTTATAAGGAGTTCGAAAATTTTTGGAGTGGCCATATGGGCACAAGTGATGCTGAACGTTGTGGACGCCCTGTGGAGGTTACGACTCCAGAAATCCTTCACAAAATCCATGAGATGATGATGGATGACAGAAGAGTTAAGGTGCATGGGATTGCTAGTGCTATGGGCATCTCAAATGAATGGGTACATAATATTTTGCATAAACATTTGGACATGAGAATGCTATCCACAAGATGAGTTCCGCCATTGCTCACACTTGACCAAAAATGGAATCGTGTGAAGTGTTGCAAGGATGGTTTGCAGCTTTTCAGGAAAAATCTGCAGGACTTTAAGCATAGTTTCGTCACTGTGGATGAAACATGTATACATTACTATACTCCTGAGGCCAAACAACAATCTAAACAATGGGTTACCAAGGTAGAATCTGCACCAAAAAGGGTGAAGACCATTCCTTCAGCCGGAAAGGTGTTGGCGACTGTCTTTTGGGATTCACAAACGATAATCATCATCGATTGTCTGGAAAAGGGTAAAACTATTTCAGGTGCATATTGTTCATCATTATTGGACCGTTTAAAAACTGAGCTGCAAGAACAACGCCGGTGATTGGACCGAAAAAAATGTCCTTTTCCATCACGACAATGCAGCAGCACACACCTCAGCAGTTGTGGTCGCAAAATTAATGGAAATAGGATTCCAACTTGTTTCACATCCCCACCCCCGTATTCTCCAGACTTGGCTCCCTTGGACCACTATGTGTTCCCCAATTTGAAGAAATGGCAAGTGGGACAAAGATTTCATTCAGACAAGGAGGTGATTGCAGCAACTAATAGCTATTTTGCAGACTAGGACAATTAATTTTATTCGGAAGGGATCAACAAATTAGAACAGTGTTGGACAAGTGTATAAGTCTAAAAGGAGACTATGTCAAAAAATAGAAAATGTTTACCCTAAACACGTAACTAGTTTTTATTTTGGACATACTTTTCAAATGCCCCTTGTATACAAAATAATAATGTGATCAAATTATTATTATTATTATTATTATTTTTATTTTTATTTTTTATTTTTATTTTTTTTTTTTTTTTTTTGCAAGGCATTCAAAAATATTGATACAGAAATGTGATTCCATATTGATGAGTTTATGTAATATAAGTATATTCAATAGTTCAGTAATAGGCACACATAAATACTTAATCCACACTAAGTAATCCAGCAATATGTAAAACACTGTTATTCTACGGGACAGAAAGAGTTCGCCAAACTCATTTTTTATGTTACTTTCAGATTTAATGTTTTACTTATGACCATTGTATTTGTGTCTGAAATAGTTTCAAAACTTTCATAAGAAAATATTTCTTCCCAAAATCTGTGACGAAAATTTAAAGTTCCTTCATCAGATGCCTACGGTATTACAGTTGATGAAGAGATGTTAGCAATGGGAGCCAAAGTGCCTGAACTGAGCTGTTGGAGGAGCAAGGGCAGAATGTTTCCATTCTTTTACCATTTAAAATCCATCTCAATTTTTTTTAAAGGAATAAACTTCAGTACTAACTTTTGGTTTAGTACTAAATTCATTGTTGGCATGTTTTCTGAAATTCGTAAATCATTTTCTTAGTCTCCATTCCTTAGTAGGTCCATATTATTGCCTAAAAACCTCATGAGTATCTGGTTGCACAGTGAAAGTGGGATTAGAATCCTGAGATTCTTTAAACCCATTATATGTTAAATGTATACTACATACCATGTGTTACCCTAATTCTGGATTGAGACTATCCTCCAGAGAGCACAAAGTCAACCCAAAATATGATACAATAAGACATTTTGTTAGTCAAATCAAGGTACTGAAGCACAGAATCCAACCAATATATGATACCCTCCATATGGAGAAGACGTTCAGCCACAGACAGGCTCAATGAAAAAGACTGCCAAAATATTAAATCTCTTGGTTGAAGCCCTTTCTCTGCACACACATTCACACAAGCACAGTTCACAGAAACATGGCCACTGTCTCAGGGCGCCATAGGCCAACTGCCAGTTGGGCTTTAGCACCCTGAGACAACGGCCATATATCTGTGAGTTGTGCTTGTGTGAAAGTGCAGGAAAAGGACTTTTTACAGACCTTTTAATATTTTGTTAGCATTGTTCATTGTGCCTGTCTCTGACTCACTGCCTCCACAATACAGTGAGTAGCGATTTCTTCCTTCCATATTCTTGTTATTCTGCCATGCAGTTTTCATCATTAAGAAGATGGTACCACAAGACAGAATAAAGGCAAAGGCGGAAAGTAATTGATACTTTGTGTTTTACGGCCAGTGATGATATAGTTTTTTCTCAAGCTGAAGGTAGCAGCTATGAGTTTCTTCATAAGGTGGTGAATGTGGCATTTTCACCAATGGAATGTCATTCTTCTTTGATATAATGTTAATTATTTCATTTGACTGTTCACATTTCCTTTTTACATCTACAAGTATTATCATCACAATCACAGGAAATCCATATAAACAATTCCCTTGTAAATAATGGAGTAAAGGAGACCACTCACAAACACACACCCACACCCACACACACACACACACACACACACACACACACACACACACACACACACACACGTACACACCTGTGTCCCTACATTTTCTTGGCTGCAGACACAGCTGGCGGAATGAAACCACACCAGTGTGTGAGTGTTTTGTATGTATATTTGTACTCCAGCTTGACAAAAGAGTTATTCCAAAAGGAAGCAAGTTACATTTCTCTTTAATATGTGACTGTCGATGACTCAACACTTATGCTGTTTTGTGAGTGGTCTCCTTTACTCCTAAAGCATGAACACAGGATTCATTCATGTGGGTTTCCTGTAATTCTGACATGTTTTAAAACATGTAAGACTAGGATTGGGACTCTTCACTGCAATAATTAATCTTATATCAAAGAAGATGGTTGCTATTGATAACATAAGAGTTTTTTCTGAAAGTATGCCACATACAGTCAATAAATTGGATTTTCTGTAATGTTGCTTGCTTGATTCTGCATGCCAGTACTAGTCAAAACAACAACTTAATTATACTCTAATATTTTATTGCTCCTGACCTTTGCAGAAGCCGGTCAAATCACTAGTAATGAGACAGTAGATGTATAGATGTCTACATGACTGGCTTCTGTTAGTCTAGAAAGTAATTGTAGCAATGAATGTTTTATGACTGGAAGCAGAATATATCTTAAAAACATATCAGAATACAGCATTAATATATGGTGTGTAGATCTTCGTAAGCCTAAGTGATATTTTGTGATACGCAATTGAGTTTTGACTCCTCATTGATTTTATAACTGATTCAGTTATCTTCTTTATATTTGCTTTTACAAATTAAATTTTAATTTTGTTTTATGGTTGTTGAGAGGAAAATTTTATGACATGATTTGCAGATGTGTAGTGGATGTTTCATATTTTTTATCTCAACTTTTGTATCAGTAACTCCTTATGGTAGTAATATGTAATTTATACACTTATTGATGTGATAACTGTTTCTCATGCTTCTTCTCAGGAACTATACACTTATACCTTGTTACCTGCTGCAACCATGGCAGGTATAGAAACCCTCTACTGTTCATAGTAAGGTAGGGATTTCAAAGTTCCCTGTTTGCAGTATTCTCTGCAATTAATTCCATCAATTGAACAATAGCTATTGGTTATGGAATCATGATCTCTCACTTCCTTCATCAGCATATTTCAATTGCATTATTTATCCAAACACATTCCTTACTTCTTCTCTTGTTCTGTTGGTCATGATTCAGTGGGAGATAGATATCAGAGAAAGTAATGAACGATAGTTCAATAAGTGTTATATTATCATTCATGACCTGTGTATTATATACTTCTAGCCAAAGTTGACTTTTGATGTAATGCTGGCACAATGTTGTTGGATAAGAGAGTGAAAGCTTTTAATGAAAACTTTTAACACAGAGTGTCAATGGCTTTGCCACAGTGATGACACTGGTTCCTATCTGATTGCAGCAGTTGAAAGTTCTGCCATGTTTGGCTAATTTTTGGATGGGTGACAGTCTGGGTCTACCAAGTGCTGTTTGCAAGCATGGTGCACTGAGCCCTCGTGAGGCCAATTGAGGAGCTATCTGACAGAAATAGCAGTTCAGGTCATGAAAACTGACATCAGTTGGGAGATCAGTTTGCCAACACATGCCCCTCGACATATGGATCCAACTGAGGTTGACATGATGGTCAGTCAGTACAATTTGTCCTTCCGAGGCCTGTTGGGACAATGTTTAATACAAATGATTATCAGGAAACAGATACTCTTTCACTATTATGATGTAGGATCATTGAAAGTAATTAATTTATGCTTTCTTGCCACTAAACCCCATGGGCCACATTGTTGGCAACACAACTTGTATAACTTAGTATATTGTAAACAACTGTGTGACTTCAAAGGAAGACTTAATTTAGATTAATTTACGTCTTACAAACACTGAACAGACAACTTCACATAGCTTATTAGTTGGAAAATATTTCAGTACCATTTAGACAGCTTGGAACTGTTAACAGTCAGCAGTTAACTAAAATCATAACACACAGGAATACTTTGGGCAAAGTTTCTGTGTTATTCCCACACAGGTATAGACGTGTTAATTACACCTAAGATTCATTTTGCTGACAGACATTTGTTTGTACTACGACAAATAATTGTAACATCCTTTTTATCATAATGGAAAACATACTGCTTCACATCCTATCCTCAAACTGGGTATATGAAAGTCACTAAACCAGTAAAGGTTACAGATAACTACCAGTATTTATGGAAAATACTACTAGTATTTATGGAAATTAATCTTAAAAATTTATACATTTATTTCTGTAGGGCAGCTAACTGCAAAATATATCCCAGAAGAACATTTCCAGTATTAATTATATATTCATAAACATATCTGTTTCTGCTTGTGCATACACACTATGATTTGTAGCTGCTCGTGCATGCACCCTATGATTTTTAAACTGGAAACCATATGGGCCTCTGAATAGTGTTGAACTACTTAAACAGTTCAGGAAACATGTGTAAATGTTGGAGTTACAGTATTTACAAAAATCATTTGGAAAGAAATAATTTTATAACCATCCCAATAATTGGTAAACTGCTCCACCATGAGAATCTGATTTGGAAGGAAATATTTTTACAACTATGCCTATTCATGGTAAAGTGTTTCACCTTGAGAGTAGATTTTCTGGGCAACTAAACCTTGTTCATAGTATAATGATCCAAAACAAATACCTTTAAATGAGGCAAATTCTCCAACATTGTAACTGGATATTTCAGAACATAATTTAACATACCCGTAATAATAATAAACAAAAATACATGTTTGTAAAACACACTACATTTTATATTCTACTGTTGTTATTGTTGGGACATGGTTTGAAAAGAAAGGCATGACACATAATTACCAAACAATTTTATTCATATTCCATCATTTTTCTGGAGTGCATCTAGGATTTTATGTACAGATATTTTGGCTGACAACTGTTGTGTATACCTTTAATTACAACAGTAAGGAGAGGTGGGCTATAGAGTGCTGCAGCAACCATCATCATAGGAAAGCTGGACAGAAGCAGAAATTATTAGTGAACAAGCTAACACAACCAACAGAAGATTTACATAACTTGTATTTCTCAAAACATATGAAGATCCAGAAGAAGACAGTGCAGCAATGAATGGAGTCCAGCTGCAACATCTGCATTGCATCCCATTGCAAAGTGCATTAGAGTACAAGTAGCTCTGAGTGCTGCCAATGGACATCCTATATTGCAGTGGCAGAGGGTGCTTGAGTTACTGAGCCACTAGAGGCATGGCTCAGGGGCATGCTCCATTGGGTCCACCAGATCCCACACAACTGCCATCAGTGTTTCATGAAAACTTGCAATTCCATGGCTATGATGACTGTTGGGAGGTATCAATAAGTTGTACCACAAAAACCTTTCAGCCATTCTTAAGATGAGTCACTTGCAAGATTTTTAACATACTTCACGCTGTAGAGTAAATGTACATGCACAAAAAATAATACTGTTGGTAACAAGAGTCTCAGTCATAAACAAAATTTCATACCTCAAAGATTTAAATAAACTAAGCAGAGAGTCTGTGAATTCATGGTGCTTAGAAAGAACTTGGTTGATTGTTATGGATGGCATATTTATAATGTCATGTGGCAAAGAACTGGAACAATATTTCCCTTGAGAGGACAGTGTAAAATGTGTTAAAAATCTTGTACATGGCTCACCCTGAGAATGGTTGGAAGGTTTTTAGCCATAATATCAGTAGATGTGTTAATAATATATGGGATGCACTCCCAAAATAGATGGAATATTTGAGCCACCAGGAAAGCTTCAAGAAACACAGTTTTATACATAGTTTACTGTACAGAGGATAACACAGAACCAAGAACAATGCACATTGACATCTGTGGATACCAAGGATGTCACATGATGATAAAATTTGAATCTCAAAATGCCCTTTTTATTTTAACAGACAGTTATATATTAAAACTTGAGGCTTAAGTTTCTGGCTGTAGGACTGAAGTCCAAGCCCTTCAACACATTTCTAATGTTTCAGTGTAGGATGAGCCTTTGTTAGTATATCTGCCACCATATCTTCTGTTGGCTGATATTCCAGTTTGAGCAGATATTCTAGTTAAATTTGGTGCATGAAGTGATATTTTATATGCATGTGCTTCATCATTCAGTGGATAACTAGTGATTGTCACTAGAAATGGGGCTGTATGAGAGAATTCCTAAACTGAGGAGAATCACTGCCTTTGCTGCTTTGGTGAGGCTCATGTACTCAACTTCAGATGATGAAACATTGCTTCTTTGAACACTATTAGAATGCCGATCCAAATGAGGTGAAGTAGCAACTTACATATGAGTTCCCATCAGCATCAGAACTTCCCCAACTGGCATCTGTGAAACCGAAGATTCTTTTCTTATCCTCAGCAAAGGTAGGGTTCTTGTCTATGGTTTCTTTAAGGTGTATAAGAACCCACTTATCCAGTTGCTTGTGAACAAAATTAGGGCTTCTGCTGTACTGGCTTAGGTTACTGACTGCATATATCAGGTTGAGATTCACAAGTCAAATCTGACTGACAGAACATTGTGTGTAGACTAAATAATTCAATTCCTGCAACTGGAAATTACATTTCATCAAAGCCAACAATCCTCTTGCTTTTTCCCTCAGCAAAGATCCATCAGTTCTGTATTTATTCCACAAAAAACTCAGTCATTTGTTGGTCTGTCTGCAGTGAACACGGTGTCATTTCTCTCTAGTGACCACATTTCATCTTATGAGGGACATTTAAAAAGTAATGCAACATTTTTTTGGAAAGCATATTAATTTTATTCAGTATTCCAGTACACCATATTCTTCTGCACTCTTGTGGTTACAAAACCCTATTTTTCAGCATAGTATCTGTTCAGTATGACAGCCTTACACACCTTACTGGAAGGGCCTGTGTGCCTGCATTATACCACTCTACTGGTTGTCATGGGAGCCAACGTCTTGCAGCATCAATAACCTCCACATCACCCATGTACTGCTTCCCACAGAGTCTATCCTTCATTGGGTGAAACATATGCAAGTCATAAGGGATGAGTTCTGGGCTGTAGGGTAGATAAGGATGAACAGTGTAATGAAGCTTCATCAGCTCCTCTCGGGTGCACAGACAGGACTGAGTCTTTGTGTTGTCATGAAGAGGGAGAAGTTATTTTGAATTTTTGTGGCAATTAACATGCTGAAGACATTTCTTGAAGTTCTGGGGGTAACACAATGCAATACTGAGCTGATGGTGGCCCCATGAGGAAGGACTTCAAAGAGAATAATCCCTTCAGAGTCATGGATTGCTGTTTTGTTTCTGGTTAGAAGTGATGAACCCATGCTTTATTGCCTTTGATATTGTTTGACAAAAAATTGTTGTAATCAGCCTTGAAATGCACAAGCAACTACGTACAGATGATCCTTTGTTGGTCTTTATGGTGTTCTGGTAGGTGGTGAGGAACACAGTGGGGACACACCTCTGAGAACCCCAAATGGTGGATGAATGTGTCAGCACTACCAACAGAGATGTCGTGTTGCAGCAAGGTGTTTTATTGTGATCCATCAGTCATCTCAAATGAGGCTGTCCGCATTTTCTAACACTGCTGGAGTCACAGCTGTGTGTAGACATCCAGTACGCAGGATATCGGAAGGTTTGCGAGACTGTGTTGCAAAGATGACAAACACCTTACCCAACAACTCACAATGTTTTTGTTCACTGCCAGGCCATCATAGGCATTCTGCTAGCCCCTATGAATATACCTGATGCTTTAGCCAAGAAACTCAGTGACAGCTCTCTACTTGGATTGCACTTCCATTACAGACACCATTTTGAAGGTTATGTATAGTGCCTCCATCTATTGAATCTTCATAAAACCATAGGAGATGAAGTGGGTGTATTCCAAAATGTATTACAACGCATTCTGCATTTATCCAGCCAAAATTGGGAAGAAAAAAAATGTGTTGTCTTACTTTTTGAACACCAGTTGTATCTAACCTCAAACCACTCTTGATGAAATGGACAACTTAATGCGTCATTGACACTGACCTCTGTTGTATTTGCATTGAAGTTAATATCGTGATGTAAAACATCTGATGAGTCTATATCTGGCAATAACTGTAGTGCAGATATGAGATTTGAA
This sequence comes from Schistocerca serialis cubense, assembly GCF_023864345.2. NCBI lineage: Eukaryota > Metazoa > Arthropoda > Insecta > Orthoptera > Acrididae > Schistocerca > Schistocerca serialis. Next base: position 534,010,234 of record NC_064640.1, read on the forward strand.
GAATTAATGAGTTTATCACATGATAAGTCATCATCAGGGATGAATTTTAGGCCTATAGTAATTGTAAGGTCATCATGTTCAAATTTGTGGAACAGTTCATCATCTGATGGTCTCTGATTCAATTTTTGTATCACCATTGAAATATCCTCCAACTGAATTCATGTTGATGCCTTCTACTGGGCTATGATTTGGTTCATTTTAATGGAGATTCACATATTATGGTTCCTTGGCACCCACACATAATAGGTTTTTGTACAGTCAGTATTGCCTGCAGATATGTCTTCTTTGCCTTTATGATCAAACTTTGCTTTGTTCAGCAATTTATCCATGATGACAAACTTTTGACCAGACGTAGAATGATACATTGGGTTTTCTCTTCAACCGCTTCTCATATGGCATTCTATCAGACAACCCTTTAGTTAAGCAACAGTTTCAGATGTAGTTAACTGTGGTACTGACTTCAGCCCAAAATGATGGTCGTAGTACTGACTTGAGCAGATATAAAAAGCCACTTCAACCGCTGAATGGTTCTTTTGTTTGGTGACAATTCTGAAATGGTGTGTATGAAACTGTTAGGCACCACTATATTCTTGCTGTGCTGAGATTAGAGTCCTTCATTCATTGCAGTGCTACCAGTATCTGACTGAAAGGGGTTAGTTTTATGATCAGTCTGATTTTCCACTAAATTTTGAATTTAACAAATTTGTAAACAACATTTACATTATGTCTAAGGAAATAGATTTGACATCATCTGCTGTGGTCATCTATAAAGGTCTCAAAATTGTTTGAGATATTTCTCTCATTGGTCCGTGGATATCAGAGGGGATTAACTTCAGAAGTTTATTTGATTTCTGTTCTTGTTAGTGAATGGAATCAATGTGATTTTTCCTTTAAGGTACTTACTGCATCAATTTGGATCAACATCACTGAATTTCAGACCTATAACATACACATGTTTGAGCATTTTCATCATGTCTCATGAGTTTAAGTGGCCTAATCCAGCATTTTAGATTTGCAAGTCTCTTTTATAACATTCGACTCACTAATGACAGTCACCTTTCAACACTTTTCCTGTAAATAAAACAAATCACTTTATCTGTTTGCAGTAACTCGGACTTTACTGTTAGTGGCTGATATAACTGTGGGAGCTTTCTCAGATGCCACTGTGTGGTTGTTGTCCACAACCTTTGCCATTGAAATAAGATTGTTTCTGAGTTTTGAAACATATAAAGTATTTTTAAGCATTATGGGATTCATGTCAATGGCTGCAGTTGCAATGTATACATAACCTTTAACCATAACTTGTATGGTGCTCTTGTCTGCAAGCATTAAATTCTCTTGCATTTCTGTCATGTTTGCTGTATTATGTAGTTTCTTTCCTTCATTGATTGTCTGCCTATATTTACTCTCAGATTTACCATCATACAATTCCTATACAATTCAGAATTACTTTTTTGTACAGATCAGAATACAGCAAACTTTTTTTTAGGTACTACTAATAGCGATTGCGCATTTCTTGAGGGGGTTGCTGCTTTCAAACATGTTTAAAAATGTGGAGAAAAACTCACTGAAAACAATTTCAGAGAAACAATGTTGAAGCCTACTGAAAAGGGAGTCCCATTTGTAACAACTGAGGACATGTTTAGACCTACCCATGTTATCTTTGCTAATCAGTCTATTAGTCACAGTTTTAGATTTTGGTTTGGAACAGTCTGAAGTTACATACTAAGACTGGCAAATACTGCATCATAATCTGATAAAGGGAAACTAATTACTTCAAAGGACATACAAGTTCTCTTAATATTTGCAAATATATTATCAAGACAGGCAGAGACTCTCATGGGTTTATAGTCAGCATAGTAGAGGTAAATTGTCAAAGCAAGTTTTTTAGTTCAGTCGCAGTTGTTTTGTCCTGTAATACATCAAAACATGAACTGACATCCCCACCAATGACAGTATTGTACTTTTCCCATTTTGGTATAGCACCGATGTGCATTAAGAAACCATCAAGCTTCTCAAGATAGGCATGGGGATCACCACCAGGTGGCCTGTACACTGCTATTACAGCTACTACAAGTAGCTTAAGTCTCTCAAATACTAGACCTGGTATTTCAAAATACATTTCAACACTAAGTGTGTTGAGATCTAACATACCACAATTTGGTGCAAGAGATGTTTTTACATATATTGCTACCCCCATGCAAGAGATGTCCATTATTATAGCAACTAAGTAATGTGTAGTCATTCAGTACTTTGTATCCAAGCTCTTCTTCATTACGCCAATGTTCATGTAAACATAAAAGGTCCAACATGTTTTCATTTGAAGATTCATTAACTATTCCACCATATCCTGAATGTTTAGGAAGCCTACTTCAAATTCTGCTTTTGGCATTACTTTTTTGCGTGTTACTTAGTTGATGGAGCTAATGTTACCATGTAAAAATTTTGTAAATTTCTGGTAAGATCTTATAGGATCAAACTGCTTAGGTCATCGGTCCCTGAGCTTACACACTACTTAAACTAACCTATGCTATGGACAACACACACACACCCATGCCCAAGGGAGGACTCAAACCTCTGACCACCAGGGTGGGGGGGAGTTGACTAGATTATGTCCTCTTATGGTATTTGAATATCTAATCTGGTCTAATGCTACAAGTTTTTGTCATCACATTTGAAACATAACCCAAACAGAGTGCTGATCTTTCTTCCTTCCTAAGCTTATCCAACACTACTCTGAGAATGGTGTCACTTAAAACATGTTTACCTAGTTTGCCGAGATACTGGCCATACTTGGTATGCCGTTCTCTGCTGTAACTACTAGTGTTAACTAGGGAAACATTCTTAAAGTGCTTACAGATCACTTTGTACTCCCTGCTGGTTTGCTCTACTTCCTTATTCACACAAGACCATGTCAATGAGGCACAATGATGACAATCACATTGATGTGGCTTAATATTTCAAAAGTCTTCTTCATTGTCATTTGCACTGGCAGCTACCACTATGAAGGCTTTGTCCATGAGGGCTGTGGTGTCTTCCTCAGTATACGTTGAAACATCTCATAAAGCAGCCCATGGCTTCATGATTCCTTCTATTTCAGACTTATCCATCACAGAAGGCCTACTTTCCATTAACATAACTGATAATCCTCACACATAACTGTCTGTGTAAATCTTGATTTTATGTTTCTTCTTATATATAAATTTGCTATTTACTAAGTTTTGAGTCTCTTGTACTGCCTTGTCAGATGAGCATTCTGATGCAATTTCTATATCATCTGTATTTTGCAATGAATTATGTTTATTATTAAAAGTTAGAACAAAATCCTGCCAATATTTATTGTTGATGAGTTCATAAGAACTCCTCTTCAATTTCACAGCTTTTCATACTGTGCGAGACCTGTAATTGTGAGCCATTAAAGTCCAAACTCATTTTTTGGCAATCCTTCTGGTTTAGAAATATAGACACATACCTGATGATCACTCTCTTTCTTGAGTCTTCTGTTTTCATCACTCAGTATTTTTAAGTCCTTGTGTAGCTCAGCAGTAACTGATAATAAAAAATTGTTATGTTCATCAGATACTGTGTCAAGTTTTACAATGTTACCTATCACATCAGGAGATCATAGACAAATTCACTTTTCACTTGCAGCAGGTAGGTCATTTTCAGTTACATTTGCACAAGCAAAGTGATTCCAGTGATTGCACAAATCACTGAAGTTACCATTTCTTATATTTCTGTTACATTTTACACAAATAATATTACAGATAAGCCTCTTTATTATGGAGGTTGAATCACTACCTACTACTTTGACTGGTGCCATCTGAATATGTGCAATAACACACTGCCAGTGTTTTGGTCAGAGTGACAGGGTGGCCCCCTTGGTTTCAAAGCATAGTACAGCTGGGATCTTAATGATTTCCCTGACCTAAAATACACATGCCTTATTTCATCATAATACGTTCGATTCCAAATATAAGCCTGAGCAATTTGATGCTCTTTTCCTAACATTCAAATGTTGATAATAAAAACAAATTCACTCGGATGCCTAATAGGTCACCGCTATTTCATGACTGTAGCACCCTCACTTAACATTTTTGATCTCCAGGTCCTACGGGGATTACTGATCCTTGTTGTATGGCCAGTGTCCCATGTCAGTTCATAATTTTTTTTTATCACCCTGTACTTCTCAAGCAGTTATTGGCTTCTGCCTGCTCCTGCTCTCAAGTCTCTCTTCAGGGAAGTGTTCCACATCCATGGTTATGTGCTGCATACAGTATGGTTCCTCATGGTGCTACTATGTCTGATATACTAAAATTGTCTACACATGGTTTTTGCATTATGTAAACTTCTCTAGACACATACATTCGTTTTATTAAGAATGTCATTTTCAGTAAGTGAGTCAACCAAATAGATGGTTCCTTTGGGCTCTTCAGTTTTGACAGTCAACCAGAAAACTCATACAATACCACCTTTTAGGGTTGCAGGGATGCTTGCCCTTAACACTGAGATTTGTGGTGTATCAATATTTTGACAAACGGTGCCCTTCCCCAGATTTCATTATGTCTGGGAGGTGCTGTCACCACCAAAATGGTGGATTGCTCAACAGAATGCGACATTAAGCTACCAGTAGTAATCAATCACGTCATGGAACCAGTACAGGAAATCAGGATAGTATGAAGACAAAATCAGGCCTTTTTTTCTTATAACCTCCAACTGGAATTGTATTATGTATGTGCAAACTGCTACTGTGGGTTTTGCTATTTTGACACCCAGGACACAAATATGTAAATGGGGTAGTTTCAGTGGCTGCTTGTTGCCAGAGGGAAGAAAACTTAAACTTATATGTGTGCCCATATCCACCAAAATCCAGCCCAGTTTCCCTTACATCTCTCTCTTCACAATCACAATTGTCAGCTCCTCTAAACCTCGGTAAGTGAAGGGTATTTACTGTTTTTACTGGGGCAAGGTCGAGTGGCTATACCTTCTTTTGCCATTTCTGTGATGGAAGCGACCATTCCCTCTGTAATTGGGAGAACCATGGTTGCCATGAGTTTGTTTATTTTGGGATCATGAGTGATGCTTTTGTAGATGCCAAAACTCTGGCAATTATGACAGTAAGATAACAAGTGTTTGTTGGCTTATGAGTGGCTCACTTACATCCTTTGTAAACTGAGTCACTGGTAAACTTTTTTTTTTTTTGGGGGGGGGGGGGGGATACCTCATTCTACAGCACAGAGGAGGCAACAAATTGCCCTGCTACTTCACACGACATGCCAAGTGGGTTTCCTCATGGAGCAACATTAGGGAAGCCACTTTCACCTGACAACTTCGTTGTGTATTTATACCATCAATAAAAATATCAATTGAATGTTCTTCTGCTTCCTCTAGGAGCACTTGATTTTGGGTCAGAATCCTCCGCAACGTGTAGGTTTCACAGGAGACAGCCCTGATTCAATTGGCAAACTGTTCAGTATCTTCCCCTGACCTTTGCCTGAAGGTAGAAAGTTGCTTATGGAAACAACTGATGCCATTATTATTTAATACTTCTCTGATAGGTCCTGTGCTTGGATCTCAAATTTGTCATCTTTATTTAATATCTTAACTGGCTAAACATAGGTGTGCACATTATTGGACAATTTTTGCTTTACCACAAAAAGCAGAAAACTCTCTGGCCATGAGCAAATGCAATCTACATCACAGATATTGTGCAAAAATGTATCAACACTCTCTGTGGATTTTCCTGAGAATGAAGAAACAAAATTAACGGCTTGGAAACTGTTTGCTGTAACTGACTAGCTTTGCTTCTTGCTGCTGTACTACGAGATCTGAAATTCATTCCTGCAGGAAGCTCAGCTAATCATAGCCACTCATCTCATTGCCGTATGTCTTGCTCCCTCTGCTTTTGGCCAGAAACTCTACTTACATCCATCTCAGTTATACTAAAATTACAGAAGAGATAACCCACCTGCATCTCATGGCTTGGGTCTAATATTGGGATTTTTAAGGCCTATTCAGTCACCAAGAGCAGTTTGAACACTAACATTTACCCTTGGCATAGCTGCCCATCATCACACTGTGTGGGGCGGCGATTAAGTTGTAAAAATTATCTAATTGCTGTATAAATGTTTGCATGTTGAATCAGTTTCTGGCTTTTAGAATGTTGTTAATGCTGTCTTTCGCCGTTCTCAACATTGGCTCTCTATTTACTTTTTAGCACCCAGAAAGTGGTTTAACAAAACGTGAAACCAGTACTTAGAGATCCTAGTGCCCACTTCATCTGAGAATACCATTATAGCTGCAGCTTATAGCTCTGAGGAATTAGGAGATTGTCCGGGATTTCTAATCAAAAACGGTTTTCCAAAATAGTTGAGTATATTCTGAAATTCACTGATAAAAAACACAAGTATCCCTACAACCTAACTAACAGAGCAGTTCAGAGTCTAATGCGCTGATGCAACTATAAATGTCTGAATTAAATGTTAAAAAGAATGCTCGCCATAATTTGATGAGATTATTTCATCAAACGCCACGCTAAATATTTGGTAGAATGTCTGTCCCGCGACGGCACATGAAAATACGACAATACGCAAACTGAAGCTAGTTAATGAAAATCATCCCAGAATTAGCACTTCACTTGAAATGATTTCATGGTTCCGCGTATCTCTAGTAACTTAATATGGCACCCGAGGCTGTTTGTAGCAGTGATACCGATGCAACGCGACTCCCGACACAGATGGCGTGTCATTCAGCGTCTGGAGAGAACTGGGGCCTTGCTTCCTCGCGCAGCGTTCTTATATATAAAGCGGCGGTGCGGATGGCTAAGGGAACGCCTGATCAAATCGGCTCTCCCGACTAGCCGCTGGGCTAGTAATGCACCACTTCAAGTTACATAATAATTTATAGCTTCTTTTGCTGATGGCCGATGAAGCTCTTAATTTAAACGTGCATTCATCACGCAAGTAAGTATTGATAATAAAATTTTGATGTGGCTAAGTTAAATATTTTGGGCAAGAGAATTAATTAAATTACACTGCACGCAGTAGATGAGCTCTGAACTGGCCCTTTTGAGATCCGCTATCGCTATAATTTTATAGGTATTCAAAAGAAACTTTTCACATCTTCATAGTCATAGCGGACCTCCAATCTATTTAAATCTAAACATCCTAGCCTTATTTATTAACCTACTTAATCTATCTTGCTTCCTTCAGTTTTGAGACGAAAACCAGAAAATCATGAATTTCCACTAAAGTCTTAATTTGTGAATTCCATAGTGATGTTTTAATTAAATCATTATGAAAGATAAATCTAAATATAAATTTTGAAGTCTGTAGCTCTTTTCTGTTGCGCAAATGATTTTTTTAGAAAAACGTCCAAATTTCGAAGATGGCTGAAGTTATCGAACTGATATTTAACACACATTAATTTAGTATTATTCTGACATGCTAGAAAAGTTTTAGGTCATTTGCTTGATTTTTAAGGTATTGCGCTACATTTATGACGTCAGAGCTAGTTAGAGCAGACTGGCTGGCACACAATGGAAACTGATGTGAATTTACTACAGCGTGAGTAGGCTGCTTCCCTACAACTGGCTAATCTGCTCCTCTAGCTCCATATTTTTAGTTATTAATATGTAAACTTTGGAAACTGAGCCTTCTTTTATTTAAGCTAACTTGCATATTTTGACTGTTTGAAATTTAAGAGGTAATTGGATGGTCATGACAGCATGGTGGGCAAACTTACTCAAAAGGTACACATGCCAGTTTGAGAAAGTTGTCAACCGTATGTTTGCTGAAACATGCACTATTTATTATTCCCATAATCTTAATCAGAACTCTCATCAAAATAGTGTCATTAATATGAAGAGATTAAATGAAGTTCACATTGATTTGATAGAAGGCAACTATTTCCTCTTTAATCACAAGCAGTGAGTCTAATCACATTCACCTTGCATCCTCATTTATGTACTTAACTCTTTTGATTCAAATTCTCCATTGTTGGTAAATTCCTTACAGTCATCCATAGCTTAAAAACACCACGTGCCTGTCTGAAAAATATAAGTTCCACTCCTTAATGCCTTTTATCCCTGAACATGTACCGTGCACACACTCACAATCGTCTCATTAAGAACTGTCAGGTTGGGCTGACTCACATACGCATCAATGCAAATGACGGTCACCATGCAGCACCCTTATAATACAAAGAGATTTCCCATCAGAAACACTAACTCACTACGTGAAAGATGTATAAGAGTAGGTTTGACCTGTTTGGATGGGACTGATATTAGTAACCGTAAATCCATCATTAAATGTTTCCAAAATCCATAACAAATAAAGATTTTTCTGAAATATAATAAAAGTTCCCCACATTTAACGATAAGAGTAAAAACAAAACAAAAAAAGAATTGCCAGAAATGTAATAAAAAGACCCCAGAAATATAAATCTAATCATAGGTTGCAATGGCTCCCTCATTTTTCACATTATTCATCTTGAATGTCAATATCTTAAAACAGTACACAAACTTAACCCATCCATACTTACCAATTTGTAATCCTTACAGAGTTTTTTTATAGAAGACACAGATTGCTTATGAAAAGGTATGATATCTTACAGTCATATTTAGTTTCAGTCCATTTCCTAATCTCTTGGAATATTCATTTCAAAGCAGCAAGAAAATAGTACATTAAACACATATATCAAAATTCAGAAACAGACAACAGTTGAATTAGCAAAGCTATCAAAAGGTTCACATTAATCTTGAAGTATTTTCAATCATGTACAAAGTACTTTAATCTGTTGCTTTCTAAGCAGCCTTCCTTGCTGTAACAGTTTTTCTGAGAACTCAGTACTGCTTGGAGGAACTACAAGAAAGAAAAACTAAGGACTTCATACATTCATTAGCACATCTTTTCACTGAAAACTTCATGCATGGGGAGACACTATGGATTGGCATGACGCTCTTCAACAAACAACCACTTCACTATTTGTGATTTGCCAGTTAGTCTCCCTCACCTGTGACTTGGTATGACACCACACTGGGTAATTGCAGCAGTGAAGCAGCACACTGCTCCAATTTCCTGTTGAAGGTCATTGGCCGTGCACCACTTTGAAGTGGCCACTCAGTGGCCTGAAGTCTCCCTCTTCCACTGTTATCCTCTGGGGATGCCCAAAGCCCTGAATACTGTCATAGACAATTAACCCACTCTCCTTGTCTGTTTCTGCTGCCACTGTTGTGTGCTTCACCATCTCCCCTTTGTCTCACACCATCTAACAAAAGCAATATGCTAGGCATCATCATCATTTTTGTCCAGCCTTACATGTTGTAGATTGCTGTTGTCAGTTTTACAACTTGAATGCTTAGTAACACTATCACAGACTAACGAGATTTTATTTCCAGATCATAATAATGTTGTACTAACTAAACAGATAGGCATAGTTTTGAAAACAGTCACTAATTATATGTTAACTAGTTTAATCACTAAAACATTACTAAACTATGAAAGGACTTACCACAATCCAAAATCTGTGAGAGATAACCACTCAGAGAAAAGAAGTTGATGTGAGACTATTAAACTCTTTGGAATAAAACTTTGTAATGACATCATTTACACAGCACTGAGTGCTCAACTATTGAAATGTTAAAAATTCATAATCCTTTCCACTTCCATTCATCCGTGATACAGGCACGTGGTTTTATAAACTACACAAGCATGTATGACGGAGCCATTTTGTGCAGCTGCAAATATCACTGAAACTATTGATGAAGGGTAAATTTGTTATTTATTTTTGAAACTTACATCCTCTCGTAGTTAACACCTTACACCTAGCAGTGCCATCAATGAAATTTGTTTCATCAAAATGAGTATAGTACTCCAGCTAGTTCCCTTACATCTCAATATAATAAGTAATAATTATGCCAGGTAACATCGCTACTGTTGCTTGCTGTATCTTTTGCCATTATCTTGAGGCTACCTCATTCTTATGGCATTATAAAAACTGTTAACAAAATCTCATTTTGTGGGATTTATCTTTATATTTTGTATTGATTTTATTTGGGCAATCCTAAAATACCATTACTTAAAGTTGTAATTGAGTTTATAGGATTACCCCAATCACCAAGGTTTTGGGTTCAATTTAGAAAAAGTTTGCTGATAGAACGGTTAGTCCACATTCGATTTGATACAAACAGTGTTCTTCCTGAGTCTGTAGGGAACGCTAGAATGCATTCCATGTTTTTAGCATTTTTTCTTACACTGACACTATTCAAATTGATTACAGCTTCTTTACGCTTTTCTGAATCATAACTTGAGCGACCTCCCCTAACTGCCCTTTATTTCTTTTATGTGATAAAAGTAATGCCCATAACAAACACGATCTACTAATTTACTACATATAAATACATGTAATAAATATTTGATAATTTATTATTCCTCTATGAACAAATACATAATTACTGGCAAATTGTGTAGTGCCTACAAAATCTGACAATTACTGCCTCTTCATCCCACGACTTCGAGGTACATATCCCTATATTTTCAGCTGGCCAAACTACAAGTTAGGTTATAGTATACTTGGACCTGAGCTTTAGGTTAGTGAAATGGAATTGCAAATGTGTTACCCGTCTGCTTACGGGTAAGCAAATTCAGCACTGGTTGTTTGCCACGGGACAAACAAAACATAAACTGAAACTGTATTGATAATTTTTCCTGCTAGATTAGTTTACTACTAACATAGAGAAATTAATTTTTGAATAATATTCTCATATGGCTTCTTAAATGGGAGCATAGAACGTTGACCCCATTGTTTCTGTTTACTAAATTTCAAGGTACTTCCCTGATATGATAGCACATTGTAAGAAACATGATACCAGCTTCTTCACAGAAGTCGCATTCCACTGCTGTAACAAATTCATTTACTTCATTTCTTTTGCTAGTTTTTATATTTATTTCAAATGACCATGATTAATGATTGCGTAATATAGGCCAGATACAATTAAGACTCACATTACTTTTACATATAAACTGCAAAGTTATTTCACTTCTTGATTATATAGACCTTTGAACCATACAGCCCCCTTTGTTGTTGTTAAATATGTTACTTCTTATCCTCCCCCACATATTCATTGCACAAAACATTTGGTAACAGTAACAGATCAGTAAAGTTATACACTTAGTATGCCATCAGATATATACATTAAAATTTACTGATCATTTTGTACATCTCCCCTTCTTGCTTGTTTGGTTATGAGAGCATTTTTAAGACTGTGAAGCGTTTCTCATATCAACAACTGTGTCATTTTTGTAAGTACAGCATGTCACATGAATGTTGTCATGCAGTGCTAAACATTGGATTTAGGCCTGTCACAGTTCTAGAAATGTGCTTGATACAGATACACATGGGAGATGCGCCACTTAGTGTAGAGATATTATGGAACGTGAACTTACCAATATTTTGCAGGAAGAATGATATATGATTTCCTTTCAAATCAAACAGAAAGAGTATTAGTCCATACTGAGATGACTCAAAGCGGGTTTGAACACCGATAGGTTTGCTACAACATATTAGACATGCTAACGTGTTGTGTTTTTGGTATTTCCATGCTTTTGTCCAGCTTTATATGTTGTAGATTTCTGTTGTCAGTTGTAAGACTTGGATGCTTAGTAATATTGTCAGAGACTAACCTCATTTTATTTGCAGATCATGATAATGTTGTGCTAACTAAAGAGATGCGTATAGTTTTGAAAACAATCACTAATTATATGTTAATTATTTTAGTCACTAAAAAATTACTAAACTACGAACGGACTTAACCACAGTTCAAAATCTGTGAGAGATAACCATCCAGAGAAAAGAATTTGATGTGAAAATATTAAAATCTTTGCAATACAACTTTGTAATAATGTCATTTACACAGCACTGAGTGCAGCACTACTGAAATGTTAAAAATTCACAGTAATTTCCACTTCCATCCATCTGTGACACAGGCGCTTGGTTTTATAAATTACACAGGCGTGTATAATGGAGACATTTTGTGCAACTGCAAATATCACTGAAACTGCTGATGAAGGGTAAATTCGTTATTCTTTCTTGAAACTTACTTCCTCTCATAGTTAACACGTTTCACCTACCAGTGTCATCAATGAAATTTGTTTCATCAAAATGAGTGTAGTACTCCAGCTAGTTCCTTTACATCTCAATATAATAAGTAATAATTATGTCAGGTGACATTGCTACTGTTGCTTGCTGTATCTTTTGCCATTATCTTGAGGCTACCTCATACTTATAGCATTATAAAAACTGTAAACAAAATCCCATTTTTGTGGAATGTATCATTATATTTTGCATTGATTTTATTTGGGCAATCCTAAAATACCATTGCTTAAAGTTATAATTGAGTTTATAGGATTACCCCAATCACGAGGATTTTGGGTTCAATTTAAAGAAAGTTTGCTGATAGATCAGTCAGTCCACATTTGATTTGAAACAACCAGTGTTCTTCCTGAGTCTGTAGGGAATGCTAGCATGCATTCCACGTTCTTAGCATTTTTTCTTACACGAACACCATTCAAATTGATTACAGCTTCTTTACGTTTCGTGAATCATGATTTCAGCGACCTCCGCTAACTGCCCTTTACTTATTTTACATGATAAAAGGAATGCCCCTAACAAACACTACCTACTAATTTACTACATATAAATACATGTAATAAAGATAATTTATTATTCCTCTATGAACAAATACATAATTACAGGCAAATTGTGTAGTGCCTACAAAATCTGGCAATCACTTCTTTTCATCCCACGAATTCGAAGTACATTCCCTACATTTTCAGCTGCCCAAACTACAAGTTAGGTTATAGTATACTCTAACCTGGGCTTTAGGTTAGTGAAATGGAACTGAAATGTGTTACACATCTGCTTAAATTAAAACAATGTGATCTAGATTGATACTTACTGATAGAGTCCATTGTAACCAAATTCAGCACTGGTTGTTTGCCACAGGATAAACAAAACATAAACTGAAACTGTATTGATAATTTTTCCTGCTAGATTAATTTACTACTAACCTAGAGAAATTAGTTTTTGAATAATATTCTCATATGACTTCTTACATGGGAGCACCGAATGTTGACACCATTGTTTCTGTTTGCACAGTTTCACAGTACTTCGCTGATATGATAGCACCTTGTAAGAAACATGATAACAGCTTCTTCACAGAAGTCGTATTCTACTGCTGTAACAAATTCACCACTATTTTGTAGGAAGAATGATATATGATTTCCTTTTAAATCAAACATAAAGAGTATTAGTCCATTCTGAGATGATTCTGAGCTGGATGGAATGCTGATAGGTTTGCTACAACATACTAGACATGCATAGTTTTTATCTTTATTTCAAATGGACGTGATTAATGATTGCCTAATGTAGGCCAAGTACAATTAAGACTCACATCATTTTTACGTATAAACTGCAAAGTTACTTTAGTTATTGATTATATAGACCTTTGGACCATGCAGCCCCTTTGTTGTTCCTGAGCATCTGGTGATGTTAAATATGTTACTTCTTATCCTTCCCTACATATTACATTGCATAAAACACTTGGTAACAGTAACAGATCAGTAAAGTAATACATTTAGTGTGCCCTCAGACCTATACATTAATATTCCTTGATTATGTTGTACATCTCCCCTTCTTGCTTGTTTGGTTATGAGAGCATTTTTAAGACAGTGAAGTGTTTCTCATATCAACAACTCTCTCATTTTTGTAAGTACATCATGTCACATGAATTTTGTAAAGCAGTGCTAAATGTTGGTTTTATGTCTGTCACAGTTCTAGAAATATGTTTGATACAGATGCACATGCTAGATGTACCACTTAGTGTAGAGATATTGTGAAACGTGAACTTGCTACTATTTTGCAGGAAGAATGAATTATCATTTCCTTTTAAATCAAACAGAAAGAGTATTAGTCCATTCTCAGATGACTTTAAGCTGGTTTTATTGCCAATAGGTTTGCTACAACATACTAGACATGCTAATGTGTCATGTTTTTGGTATTTCCATGCTTTTGTCCAGCCTTATATGTTGTAGATTCCTGTTGTCAGTTTTAAGACTTAGATGCTTAGTAACACTGTCAGAGACTAACCTCATTTTATTTACAGATCATGAGAATGTTGTGCTAACTAAAGAGATGCGTATAGTTTTGAAAACAATCACTAATTATATGTTAATTATTTTAGTCACTAAAAAATTACTAAACTATGAGCGGACTTAACCACTTTTCAAAATCTGTGAGAGATAACCATCCAGAGAAAAGATTGTGACAATATTAAACGCTTTGCTATACAACTTTGTAATGACGTCATTTACACAGCACTGAGTGCACTTAAAAATTCACAATAATTTCCACTTCCATCCATCCGTGACACAGGCACTGGTTGTTATAAATTACACAGGCATGTATAATGGAGCCATTTTGTGCAGCTGCAAATATCACTGAAACTGCTGATGAAGGGTAAATTCATTATTCTTTCTTGAAACTTACTTCCTCTCATAGTTAAAACCTTTCACCTACCAGTGTCATCAATGAAATTTGTTTCATCAAAATGAGTATAGTACTCCAGCTAGTTCCTTTTACATCTCAATATAGTAAGTAATAATTATGTCAGGTGATATTGCTACTGTTGCTTGCTGTATCTTTTGCCATTATCTTGTGGCTACCTCATTCTTATGGCATTATAAAAACTGTTAACAAAATCTCATTTTTGTGGGATGTATCTTTATATTTTGTATCTATTTTATTTGGGAAATCCTAAAATACCATTGCTTAAAGTTATAATTGAGTTTATAGGATTACCACAATCACGAGGATTTTGGGTTCAATTTTAAAAAAATGTTGCTGATAGAACAGTTAGTCCACATTTGATTTGATACAACCAGTGTTCTTTCTGAGTCTGTAGGGAATGCTAGCATGCATTCCATGTTTATAGCATTTTTTCTTACACTAACACCATTCAAATTGATTACAGCTTCTTTATGCTTTTGTGAATCATGATTTGAGCGACATCTGCTAACTGCCCATTACATCTTTTACATGATAAAAGGAATGCCCATAACAAACACGATCTACTAATTTACTACATATAAATACATGTAATAAATATTTGATAATTTATTATTCCTCTATGAACAAATACATAATTACTGGCAAATTGTGTAGTGCCTACAAAATCTGGCAATCACTGCCTTTTCATCCCACGAATTCGAAGTACATATCCCTACATTTTCGGCTGCTAAAACTACAATTTAGGTTATAGTATACTTGACCCTGGGCCTCAGGTTAGTGGAATGGAATTGCAAATGTGTTACACATCTGTTTAAATCAAAACAATGTGATCTAGATTGATACTTACTGATAGAGTCCATTGTAACCAAATTCAGCACTGGTTGTTTGCCACAGGATAAACAAAACATAAACTGAAACTGTGTTGATAATTTTTCCTGCTAAATTAGTTTACTACTAACCTAGAGAAATTAATTTTTGAATAACATTCTCATATGGCTTCTTACATGGGAGTGTAGAATGTTGACCCCATTGTTTCTGTTTACACAGTTTCACAGTACTTCCCTGATATGATAGCACATTGTAAGAAACATGATAACAGCTTCTTCACAGAAGTCGCATTCCGCTGCTGTAACAAATTCATTTACTTCATTTCTTTTGCCAGTTCTTATCTTTATTTCAGATGAACATGAATTAATGATTGCCTAATGTAGGCGAGATAAAATTTAGACTCACATTATTTTTACACATAAAATGCAAAGTTACTTCACTTATTGATTATATAGACCTTTGAACCATGCAGCGCCTGTGTTGTTCCTGAGCATCTGGTGATGTTAAATATGTTACTTCTTATCCTTCCCTACATAATACATTGTACAAAACATTCGGTAACAATAACAGATCTGTAAAGGTGTACAATTGGTGTGCCTTCAGCCCTATGCATTAATATTTCTTGATCATGTTGTACATATCTCCTTTTTGATTGTTTGGTTATGAGAGCAGTTCTAAGATAGTGATGAGTTTGTCATATTAACAACTCTCTCATTTTTGTAAGAACATTATGTCACATGAAGGTTCTCATGCAGTGCTAAACATTGGGTTTAGGTCTGTCACAGTTATAGAAATGTGCTTGATACAGACACAAATGGGTGATGCACCACTTAGTGCAGAAATACTATGGGTTGTGACCTTTCCATTATTTTGGAGGAAAAATGATATATGATTTCCTTTTAAACCAAACAAAATCAGTATTAGTCCATTCCGAGATGACTTGTAGCTGGTTTGAATGCCACAATGTATTACCATGCTAATTAGTTGTGTGTTTGGTATTTCCATGTTTTTGGCAAGCCTTATATGTTGTAGATTGCTGTTGTCTGTCTTACGACTCGGATGCTTAGCAGCATTGTCAGAGACTACCCTCAGTTTATTTGCAGATAATGATAATGTTGTGCTAACTAAAGAGATGCGTATAGTTTTGAAAACATTCACTAATTATATGTTAGGTATTTAACTCACTGAAACATTACTAAACTGTGAAAGGACTTACTACAGTTCAAATTCTGTATGAGATAATTACCCAGAGAAAAGAAGTTGATGTTACACTATTACTTTGTTATGATGTCATTTAGGCAGCACTTAGTGCACAACTATTGAAATGTTAAAAATTCATAACCCTTTCCACTTTCATCCATCTGTGATACAGGCACTGGGTTTTATAAATTACACAAGGATGTATTATGGTGCCATTTATTGCAGCTGCAAATATGACTGAAACTGATGATGACTTAAAAGTCATTATTCTTTCTTGAAACTTACATCCTCTTGTAGTTAAAACCCTTCACCAACCAGTGTCATTAGTGAGTTTTGTTTCATCAAAATGGACTATATTTGAGTATAGCACTGTAGTTAGTTCCTTTTCCAGCTCAATACAATAAGCAATAATTATGCCAGGTGACATTGTTAGTGTTGCTTGCTGTACGTTTTGCGGTATTATTGAGGCTACCTCATTCTTACGACATTATTAAAACTGTATTGTGAATTTATAAACTGTAGAGTGCAGCAAACAGTCGTCCTTTTTTGATTTTATTATGCAAATCCAGATTTCAGTTACGAGCTAGCCATTCTCAATGCACTATTTTTTTTATGTCAATGCATGTAAGGTACCTTTTTTTTCTTATTTTTTTTTTTTTTGTGGGGGGCCATCAGTAACAGTTCTTTCAATATTTAAAGAACAGTGACTGATGCCCAAACAACAGGGAGTTAAACGCATTGAGAATAAAATATAGAGAATTGAGAATGGCTAGCTACTAAGCAAAATCTGGATTTGCATAATAAAATTTTTATGTTCTGATATTTGCAGCCGTCAGAATACAGAATGACTTGAACGAGATTTTCCTTAATTGTAATGGATAGAATGTCCACGATGGATGAGGCAAAACATGATGCAACCAAATCACATTGCGTTTCATTGAACCAGTAACATACTGCATCACGACTTTATAAATTATACATTGTAAAGTTATGAACAGCCAACTTTGTTTTATAATAAACTGCACTTGCACTTAAAAATGGAGCTACCTTCACGGCCTTTATGTCCATGGTGTACACTGTGCAGAGCTTCTGCTGCGCTCCTTCCTTGTCAGCATCTATTTGTATTCTTGCTTGCTCTTTCTGTTCTGTGTATTGTTTCCACACGCCTTCACTCAAGTTACCAAGCCTGTAACTACAACACAAGTTAAACTGGCCTTTCTTGGAGGAAAATAAGCTAATATTACCATCTTCTAAAATCAAGTTAAAGGTAACCCGACTTAATGGTGAAACCTTCTCTGCATGACATTTTTCCACATAGAGTCCATACAGCTGTTGCTTGGATTATAGAATTGGCCCAAGGTATGACTTCGAGAAGTTTTTCCTGCAGTAATGCGATGGAAGTTTCAGAAGAGTGTCCAGAATTCTCTGACGGTTCTCTCATCTTTCTTCTTCATCTGTTTGATTCGAGGTGGTGACGATTCTGTTTCAGGACTCATTCCATGTGTGGAATTACCTAGTCAATATCGGACAGTCCATTCGTTAATCCCAAGAGTATTGAGAAACATCTTTTTGCATAATTTATGTTTCCTCAGCTCATTTTTCAAATGATAAATGAGCGTCCCTCTTCTACAGGATTTGCCAGTGTTGTTCCCTGGATGTTTGTTGGAATTACATCCACAAGGTTGATAACGTAAACCTTCCTGTGATCCCATGACATTATTTCCCAAAATGTGTTAAATACTGCCCGCCTATCATCAACAGAAAACTGATGACACTTCGTTTGAACGGATTTCTGGCACATCTTCGAAGTACATGTTGGACCTAATTTTCGTGCCTCTCCTGGAGTATCGTGAGAGATTTTACCAATTCGACTTCTTTTGTATCCAATATACGCCTGTCCACGCATTCTCAGAATTTTATTGGCATTTTTCGTCCAATCTTCAGGATGTAGTTTAGACTTCCTTTTCCTGTCACTGCTTACATCACCTTAAAATTCTTGGCCTTCACTGTCAGCATCATTATTGCTCCCATGATCTTCCGATAATTTATCCAGAGCGTTTGGCAAACAATGAGCACCATTGCATAGCAATGAGTGTGAAGTACTGTCGTCTCTAGTGACTGTGGTTTAATTTTGAGCATAGTTGGATACAGCCACTGAAGTTTCTAGATGGAAAAATATGTATAAATTAATTTAAGCAGACAAAGATCAAGCTCAAATTCAAGTATTTATGAGAACAACGGCATGAGTAATACTATTAACAATAATCCCAAGGAAATTTACGTGCGTCATTAGATGTTGCAGCAACAGTAACTGAGAACCCCATATACAAAATTAATTTTTCTTTGGTTACGACTTTTCTCACCTGTTGTTTGTTCTGCATTTATGGGAGATTCTACAAGAAAGTGGACAGTCTAGCAATCTTTGGCAGAAATGAATGAAGCACAGAATGAGTGAAGTGGAGGAGTTCTCATTTATATCACAATAAGACACTTGCGGTGCTACTAACATTCAAAGGTGAATAATAAAACAATTTTCTTACCACTGTCAGTCACTCTCAGAAACGATTCACCGCTTTCATTAGCCAATTTCAGCTGAGAAACAATTTCTTCTTCAGTAAAAAGATCGTCATCTTTATCGCCGTCCATTATCACGAATGAAGCTACAAGCATGGAACCACGGTCGAGCACTGTGAAATACGTAATAAAGTAGTAACAATGTGCTGTGGCTGTGCGCACTTTTGTATTTACGTGGTATTGTTTACAGTATCCATAGATTGTAGATACACGGTATTTAAATTCTCTATACTTTGGCGGTATTGCCATCTATTTATTTGCTGTGTGACATATGCGGTATTGTTTTAGATAATTTTTTCATGTTAAATACGTAGAAATTTGGCATTATGGTGTTAAGAGCAGATGTGTGTACAGTCAATGACATCATCTCACTGAAAAACGAAAAATCGGCAATTTCTCTGTTACGTGGTATTGTTTCTTCATCGACGGTCTTACAGGGGAGCATAGAACTGTTGACACCATTGTTTCTGTTCACGCAGTTTAACAATGCTTCTCTGTCATGATAGCACCTTGTAAGAAACATGATAACAGGTTCTACACAGAAGTCGCATTCCACTGCTGTAACACATTCATTTACTCCATTTCTATTGCTGGTTTTTATCTCTATTTCAAATTCACATTGTTAATGAGTGCCTAATGTAGGCTAGATGAATTAAGATTCAAATTACTTTTACATATTAACTGGAAAGTCACTTCACTTCTTGATTATGTAGACTTTTGAACCATACAGCCCCTTTGTTGTTTCTGAGCATCTGGTGAAGTTAAATATGTTATTTCTTATTCTTCACTAAATATTACAATGCACAAAACAATCGGTAACAGTAAGATATCAGTAAAGTTATACATTTAGTGTGCCTTCAGACCTATACATTAATATTTCTTGATCGTGTTGTACATCTCCCCTTCATGCTTGTTTGGTTATGAGAGCAGTTCTAACATGGTGAAGTGTTTCTCATGTTAACAACTCTCTCGTGTTTGTAAGTACATCACGTCACATGAATATTGTCATGCAGCACTAAACATTAGGTTTAGGTCTGTCACAGTTCTAGAAATATTCTTGATACAAACACACGCGGGAGATGCACCACTTAGTGTAGAGGTATTACGGAATGTGAAATTGCCACTATTTTGGAGGATCAATGATATATGATTTCCTTTTAAATCAAACGGAACCATTATTAGTCCATTGTGACATGACTGGAAGCAGGTTTAAACGCCAATAGGCTTGCTACAACATATTAGACAGGCTAATATGTTGTGCTTTTGGTACTTCCGTGTTTTTGTCCAGCCTTATATGTTGGAGATTGCTGTTATCACTTTTAAGACTTAGATGCTGGGTAACATTGTCAGAGACTAACCTCATTTTATTTGCAGATCATGAGAATGTTGTGCTAACTAAAGAGATGCGTATAGTTTTGAAAACGGTGGCTAATTATACGGCAATTATTTAAGTCACTGAAACATTACTAAACTATGAAAGGACTTACCACAGTTCAAAATCTGTGAGAGATAATTACCCAGAGAACAGAAGTTGATGTTACACTATTAAACTCTTTGGAGTAAAACCATGTAATGATGTCATTTAGACAGCACTTAGTGCACTACTATTGAAATGTTAAAAATTCATAATCCATTCCACTTCCATCCATCCATGATACAGGGACTGAGCTTTAAAAATTACAGAATGATGTATTATGGTGCTATTTCTTGCAGCTGCAAATATGACTGACACTGATGATGATGGAAAATTCGTTATTCTTTACATAGATTCCAAGTACATATCCCTACATTTCCAGCCGGCCAAACTACAAGTTAAGTTAAAGTATAATTGAAAACTTGGCTTTAGGTTAGTGACAAGGAATTGCGAATGTGTTATAAGTCTCCTTAAATTAAAGCAATGTGATCTAGATCAATACTTACAGATAAAAGTTCAGTATAAGCAAATTCAGCATTGGTTATTTGCCACAGGATAAACATAAACTATGTTCATAATTACCTTTCTAGATTAGTTTACTACTAACCTAGAGAAACTAATTTTGATTAATGTTCTCATATGCCTTCGTACATGGTAGCATAGAACTGTTGACCCCATTGTTTCAGTTCACCCAGTTTCACAATACTTCTCTGTCATGGTAGCACCTTGTAAGAAACATGACAACAGCTTCTATACAGAAGTCGTGTTCCACTGCTGTAACACATTCATTTACTCCATTTATTTTGCTGATTTTTACCTCTATTTCAAATTCACGTGATTAATGAGTGCCTAAAGTAGGCCAGATACAATTAAGATTCACATTACTTTTACATATAAACTGCAAAGTTACTCACTTCTTCACTATATAGACTTTTCAACCATACTGCCCCTTTGTTGTGCCAGAGTATCTAGTGATGTTCAGTATGTTATTTCTTATTCTTCACTACATATTACATTGCACAAAACATTTGGTAACATTAACAGATCAGTAAAGTTATACATTTACTTTGCTGTCAGACCTATACGTTCATATTTCTTGATCATGTTGTCCATCTCCCCTTCTTACTTGTTTGGTTATGAGAGCTGTTCTAAGATATTGAAGTGTTTCTCATATTAACAACTCTCTCATTTTTGCGAGTACATCATGTTTCATGAATGTTGTCATTTAGTGCTATACGTTGGGTTTCGGCCTGTCACAGTTCTAGAAATGTGCTTGATACAGACACACATGGGAGATTCGCCACTTAGTGCAGAGATATTATGGAATGTGAACTTGCCACTATTTTGCAGGAAGGATGATGTATTATTTCCTTTGAAACCAAACAGAACCAGTATTAGTCCATTATGATATGACTGGAAGCTGGTTTGAATGCCAATAGTTTTGCTACAACATATTAGACATGCTAATGTGTTGTGTTCTTGGTATTTCCATGTTTTTTCGAGCCTTATATGTTGTAGATTGCTGTTGTCAGTTTTACTACTTGGATGCTTAGTAGCATTGTCAAAGACTAACCTCATTTTATTTATGGACCATGAGAATGTTGTGCTAATTAAAGAAATGAGTATAGTTTTGAAAAAGTCACTAATTATATGTTAATTATTTTAGTCCCTAAAACATTACTAAACTATGAAAGGATTTACAACAGTTCAAAATCTGTGAGAGATAATTACTCGGAGAAAAGAAGTTGGTGTGACACTATTAAACTCTTTGGAATACATCTTTGTAATGAAGTCATTTAGACAGCACTTAGTGCACAACTATTGAAATGTTAAATATTCATAACCCTTTCCACTTCCATCCATCTGTGATACAGGCACTGGGTTTTATAAATTACACAAGGATGTATTATGGTGCCATTTATTGCAGCTGCAAATATGACTGAAAGTGATGATGACTTAAAAGTCATTATTCTTTCTTGAAACTTACATCCTCTCGTAGTTAAAACCCTTCACCAACCAGTGTCATTAGTGAGTTTTGTTTCATCAAAATGGACTATATTTGAGTATAGCACTGTAGTTAGTTCCTTTTGCAGCTCAATACAATAAGCAATAATTATGCCAGGTGACATTGCTAGTGTTACTTGCTGTACGTTTTGCTGTATTATTGAGGCTACCTCATTCTTATGACATTATAAAAACTGTAAACTGAATTTATAAACTGTAGAGTGCAGCAAACAGTTGTCCTTTTTTGATTTTATTGTGCAAATCCAGATTTCAGTTAGGAGCTAGCCATTCTCAATGCACTATTTTTTTCATGTCAATGCATGTAAGGTACTTTTTTTTCTTATTTTTTTTTGTTGGGGGCCCGTCAGTAACAGTTCTTTCAATATTTAAAGAACAGTGACTGATGCCCAAACAACAGGGAGTTACACGCATTGAGAATAAAATATAGAGAATTGAGAATGGCTAGCTACTAAGCAAAATCTGGATTTGCATAATAAAATCTAAAAAGGATGACTAATTGCTGCACTCTATAATTTATAAGCCACATACAGTCGCTGAGTGCATCCACTTTCCAAATGGAAGGTATCTTGATGTTCACAGTACTTCATTTTGCAGGGCTTTACTTTATATTTTGTAGTGATTTTATCTTAGCAATCCAAAAATTCACTTAATATAATTGTAATTGAGTTTATAGGATAACCCCAATCACCAGAGTTTTGGATTCAGTTTAAAAAATGTTTTCTTATAGAGCCCTTTGTCCGCTTTTGATTTCATGCAAGCAATATTCTTCCAGAGCCTGTAGTGAATACTAGAATGCAGTCCAATTTTTTTAACAGTTTTCTTACACTAATGCCATTTATATTGATCACAGCTTCTTTACGCTTTTCAGTCATGATTTTAGTGACCTCCACTAACTGCCTTTACTTCGTTGACATGATAGAAGGAATGCCCATAACAAACACTACCTACTAATCTACTGCATATAAATACATATAATAAATACACGATCATTGATTATTCCTCTAAGGACAAAGTCACAACTATTTCCAAATAGTGAGGTTCCTAGAGAAACTGACAATCACTGTTTCTATTTGCCCCACAAATTCCAAGAACATATTCCTATGTCTTTCGTTGCCCATACCACAAGTTAGAGTAAACTGTACTTCAAAACTGAGCTTCTGGTTAGGGAAATGGAATTGCAAATTTCTTTAAAAAAATGGTTCAGATGGCTCTGAACACTACGGGACTTAACTTCTGAGGTCATCCGACCCCTAGAACTTCATACTACTTAAACCTAACTAACCTAAGGACATCACACACATCCATGCCCGAGGCAGGATTCAAACCGTCGACCATAGAGGTAGCACGGTTCCGAACTGTCGTGTCTAGAACCGCTCAACCACCCTGCCGGCGTTCAAATGTGTTTTACTCCTGCTTCAATTACAACAACATGATCAAGATTGATACTTGCAGATAGAGTTCAGCGTAAGCAAATTCAGTGTTGGTTGTTTGCCACACAATACACAAAACATAAACTGAAACTGTATTCATAATTTCTCTGCTGAAATGTTAAAAAATTCTTTACCTTCAATGTATGTTTTAATAAACATTTGGGGCATAATGGAAACAATGTGATACTTTCCTCATTTTTATTCCATGATGCTGTACTGTATTGTGTCTTGGGATGACATCCAGTTCAACTTAAATGTGTCCAAGCCCAGAAGCATGTAATACAGTTTATGGATTGTTTAGACTGAATAGTGTGCAACATAAGCCTGCTCAAAAGATTGGGTGTATTGATTACTACTTTCAGTGCTTTTTTTTTCATAAAAGTAAATGTCAGAAATAATTTATTCCAGTTTCCAACCAAGAGCTCAGTTCATAGAATAAGTACTACAAAATAACAGAAATCTACTAGAAGTTGATTACCGGAAATAATAAAAAGTTTGGTGGATAATCACGACCAGTGTAAGAGATCCTTACGTTTTTTAGTTTTGGCCAACTCTTTCTAATCCACAGGGGCATTTATCATCATAAATAAGTATTATATATATACATAGTGATAATAACAACATATAATGAAGTTATATGTATCATTTCACCTCTGAAGGCCTTATGTGGACCAATCCAATTACTGTAAGTAAATATTGTAAGTAACTGTCGTTGGAAGAGAAATAGCTGTAACAACCAAGGAATAATTTACACTTCATTTACATGTTCATGGCAGCCATTGTATTAATTTGTAAATGAAAATGTGTTGAACTTTTTGAAGTGTCCATGTCTCTTCCATTCACTTCTCTGTGACTGTAACAAATTTACAGAAAATCTAAGCATATAACTACCTCTGTGATATACACATGTACCACCATACTACACTCTGCTGAAACATTCTCCAGACAGCACACCCAATGTTGGATCTAGAAAATATATAGAAAGGCATAGCTAAAATGAGAGAGCATTTGGAGGGTATTTTTGATATTGAATGAATAAAAGTGCATATATCTTTGTTTAAATGAAATTCTTGGACTAACTGGATTGAAAATATATGAAATTTGTAGCTGATTCATGTCTTGATAGAATGTACCAGTATGTTGGTATAGGTAATTAGTGAGATCACAATATGAACCTTATTTAGTTACCTGTCTCTTTTTGGAAATATTTACTACCAGATATAGCATAAATGAAACCTTAGTACATCCCTGAAAACATATATGAGTAATTCCATCGGTGAATGCTGTATAATAACTGGCTTTCTCCAACAACCAATATATTTTGCATATCTAAAATTAATCAATGGAAAAAAACTGTAAGAAAAGCCATGTGATATATTGTTTAATAGTATATTTATCAATTTTTGTTTTTAAGTATTGCATTATATTTTATTTAATTGTCAATGGAAGTCAAGAGATGTGAGAGAGATGTGGCATCAGAACTAAATGGCTGTGATTGTCGTATCGTGTGTCTATTTTTTTTTTTTAAATGTATTTCCATCATGAAACAAATGAGCCATTTAACATTCTATGTATTCTATAGCTAAAAAGTTGATCATTATGAACATTTGTGGTTTGTTAGAATAAATTGTAATTACATCAGTTTAGAAGCAGCCTTTGTGGAAGGCAGTAGATAGTTAAAATCATAAACTTGAAGAACAGTGTTCTCTAAAAGTGAAAATAAATGTAGACTGTAGCATGCAGTGCAGTACAAGTTTTATACTTTTTACGTCGACCACCTTTCTGAGTGCATAACCGTGCTAATTTCTTGTATTGCAATAATTACTCGAATAAAAGTAGTTAAACTACTGCCACTGTTTTGTTAAAACAACTTCCAAATTCTAACTTTATGTGTTTTCTTTATGTTTTTCTGGATGTTTAAGTACTGCATTAAAGTTCTTCAAGACTAGATTATAATATTCTAAGTTATTTTTTTGTTGTTCTTTGTTAGTAATGTACAGTATTTAAGATTTATGTGTGTCAATAACTATGAAATGTAATTTCTTGTATTAACATTTATTTATATCAGTTTACAAATAATGTATTGATTTTATCTATGTAATAAATAATATTTTAACTAAAATTAATTAAGTTGTTTCCTTCAGAATGTCTTAGAGAATCCACTTAAAATGTAATAGAAACTTAAATTTCTCAATTAGCGTGCTGTTTGTGTTCTTTACATGTAGGAGGTGGCCTTAGTACATACCAAGTACTTGCTTATCGCCTTCAGTTCATGTAAATGTACCATTTGTTTTCCATTACAGTAACATCTAGGTGAAGGAATCATAACATGAGTGGCCAAGTTCTGCATATCTTGATGTGCTGTCAATATTATGTATGGCCCAGGGGTTTCAAAGTGTCATTGAGTCAGGTTTGTTTACAGTATTCAACAGCAATGTGGCATCTGTGATGAAAAATATATGATTTCCAACAATATTTAACTGCTGAATAATATATTTATTGATTTACAACAGACATTTTATGCTATGGTGAAATATGTTAAACCACAAGCTTAATGTAGATAAGTATATGTAACTTAAAATGCTAGTTTAAAGACAGCTGTGAAATTATAAAGACAATCTCACCACACAAGAGCAGTCAAAAATGTAACACTAATTTTAGATACAGTAGGTAGACACTAGAATAATCAGTTCATAGATATAATTCTGGGTATAAAATCACGTTATTAATCACCAAAGAGAAGTGTAAGGCATTCAAATACACTGCACAATATGGCAGACAAACATAATCACATAATATTCTGTGGACTAGTCATATACCATTTTTACATGAAGCTAATCCACCATTAAATGTAATGTATATTCCAATTTTAAAAATTAAAATCATAAAAAAAGAGTCTGTTTGCACTTCACTGGCAGACTAAATTTAAATTTATTTTACACAATGGTGGATCAATACATGAATGACCAAAATAGGAAGAATTGTTAAGTGACACAGTCCCTATTAAAAAAGAACACCTAACTCAATTACCTACAAGACATGCAAGCAAACATACAAAAAATTCCAGATGTTACTCATCGTTATTCATTAATGTCTTCATTACTGGTAGCCTCAGAAGAGTCTACATCAGAAACAGATTCATTTACTCTTACTGCATCATTGTCGGTCTCATTCTAGAGCACATCATCTTCACTGCCATCCAGTGTGTTCAAAATACAGCATTTTGTGAATGATTTTATCGTCACTGGAACTTTCATGCTTTTCTGGAAGCAGCCAAAACCCAATGAGCAATAATATGGGATGCAGAAAGCTTAATTTTTTCTGTCATAGTCAGTTCACTATTTGCTTCACAAAGCCATTTGTCATAGTGTTCTTGAATATAGCCTTCAAATGGTTTATTTATACTAATGTCCTGGGGTTGTAACACAGTAGTCATTTGTCTAGGAAGGTTACTGGCTAGGCTGTGGATCTTCATTTTTACATTGACAGTGAGATGACTGTGAAATGCAGCAAAACAAAACATTGATGGTAGTCTGGAAAGCCCAGCAGGAGAGAGTTCTCATACTTTTGGGACCCAGTCAAGCATTGAAGGTTCAGTCACCTATACCTTTTCTTGATTTTGAACAATGACATCATCATGGTACAGCTTTTCATTTTTAGAGGTCTTGGAGCTTGTGTTCCACTTGCAGATTAAGAGGGTGAGAAGTTTGCGCCCAGTTGCTGTGTTTGTCAGCATTACTGATGTGCACTGTTTTTCAGATCCTAATGTTTTGGTAGTAACTTTTTTGTCCCTTTCTCATCAATCACGTAGTTAGGTGCCATATCAAACCAAATTGCTACCTCATCAGTGTTGCCTATTCGGCTCATCGAAAACTTATTCTCTTTCCAAAGTGTGATGATATAGTGCCGAAATTCTTGAATTTTTTTCTCAAAATCCTGTGGAATCTTATGCCATACTGTTGTATAGCACTCTACAGTTAAGCCTGCCCATTTCATAATGCTATCAACCCATCTACAGCTATTCTTAAAATCTTGCCTTGGTATATTCAGAACTGCAGAGACCTCTTTTGCTTTGTGCCTTATGGTCTCACTAATCACAGTTTGTACCTCTTTTGATTTATATCTTGTGGTGTCACTAATCACAGGTTGCTCATTTTTCATCCTTTCATTGACAAATTCCAAGCTTTTGCTTCAGTGTCAGGATGTCTTCCTTTGTGAGGGCCAGTGAATTTCTTTGTAGTAATGGTAGTTGCAAATAAGTAAACAGTACTCTCAGCTACACTGAAATCCCATCATGCCTTCCTGTTACAATATATTTCAGCATGAAGAATTACTTTACTCTTGAAAGCAGCATTATATGGTGTTCTGCTCTGACTGCCACCCATTTTGTGATTACCTAATGCAGACACACTACACAGTAATAGGATAACGATAATGTAACAAAGTTGAGAATTACAACAATGCATTGTGATATAAGAAACAATACGTAAATTTCAACGATGTTGCTGCTGAATGATGGATTGAGGTTTTCACTCAATTGTATTGTGCCATTAAATCTTATGCACATTCCAATACTGCATATTGTTAGAAAGTGTATATTAGATTTGTGTAAATTATGTGCTTATGATAATTTACTGAAGTTATTATAGCATTGGCAGTAAGCACAGTGACCTGGATCCACTGCATACATCTCAAAACATGAAATGCTAGTTCTAAGTGAACACTGGTCTACAATCATTCTCATTAATTTGCCTAGTACATAAATAGTTCTGTGTGAAATAAGTGTGATATTTGAGCCATATATGTCTCATTTCTTCACATATCATTTAGTCTTCATAGTGCAGTTCATGACTGTTTTGAATTATGTGTTCAAAGAAAAGTCACAATCCATAAAATATATGTATAGTGAAGTATACACTCACTCATCGGCATGTCTTAGGCTCTTCTCAAATACTGGAATGAATATATTGTTTCATCGTATTTAAGATTCTAATTATCTCCATATTATTATTTTTGCTCTCTTGCTTCACATTTCTTTGAAATATTTGAATTCAGAGGTCCCCATCCGTCTTGAAAACTGTCAGAATGTCACTTCTACCACTTTGACATGAGCTATATACTGATTATAGTACATCAACTTTCAATTTCCTTGCTTGGTGCCACAATTCATGTAACTTATAATTAAATGACATTAGTTCCAACCATTTTCTTTGGCTAATTATTTTCATGTTGGACTCTGTTAACTTCTTATTAAAATTTTAGTGTATTATTATCGGAAGTACATTTACTTATTATGTGATGAGTGTATGACTCTTGATCAGGGCAAGCCTTTTGGTGTGACTGAACTCGGCAGACCGTGTATCAAAGTTCTCTGTAGATGGCAATGATCGGAGTATATTGACTATAGTGTCACATAATTTCTATTGTAGAATATGACATGAGAGGTAGGTAGAGAATGAAATCCAGTGCTAGCACAAAACCTACTCCTTTTGAACAGTGCCACTAAAGATAATGCGTCCACAAAGCTAATTTATCACTAACAGTGTCTGATGTTTTCTGTCTAAGAAATTATAATGGGAGATTGTAAATCTCATGCATGGCATTGTCCAACAATCTTGTGATTAGGAGCTATTTGTCATAACCATCACTCATCATAATACATAAACACTGATGAGAATTTCTTCAGCAACCAATATTCAAACCAGATACTGCTGAATGGAGTGCCACTACACTAATTTGTGTCAGTAACCACATCCAGATAGGTATGAATGTAAGCAGTGAACTGCAGAATAATTTAGTTTTGCTTTACAAAATCATGACAATATATTGTAATAATATTATTCATCTGATTTGTACTATGTTTGTGCACCATAGTACTGGACATAATAACGTGTTAACTACAAACAGTAAAATGAAATGTGAGTAAGTAGAAGCAGCTGTATTGGATTCAGTACAGTACTGAGTTCTCTAAATGAGCTTTTTGGTCAGTGTAAAACGCTTATTGTTTCTCATGTTCATGGTTTCTCAGCAACAGTCCTCACACAATACTTATTGTGTGTTTATAAATGGACAAATAAATCATAAACACTTTCCCAAATTATCTTAATATTGTATCACAGTCCCGTTATTAAATTCGTTTCATACGGTTTAGTCCACTGCTGGCCTTGCCCAAGCGATTTTCTACTTCTGCAAAAAGATTTTGAGTAGTTGTCAGGTATTAATATTGCTGACATTGTCTAAGAGGCGCAATATTTTGGCAAGCCAACTTCTTCCCATCTTCAGGCGTTCCTGATAGATGGGTGATATCTGCTAGGTGTCACCTCTATAAGCCCTCTCCCCAATCTCCTGCTGGCACCTACTGGTGTGGAAGTGGAGGAAGCAGGGCCTTCATTAGCGCCATGGGTGGGGCTAGATTTGGATCTCTGCTGGCATGCTGTCAAAACTTTTTTGTCCTCTTCAGTTATCATGATGGGAGTGGGCATCAACGTAGACTGCCACTGTGGCCTGCTCATGCTCAAGGCTGAGACCCAGGACTTTGCTTCATTGAAATCTGCTGTACTAATTTATTAGTCAGTTAATCGGTCATTTAGTTGTATCTCTACAGTATGTTTGGGAATACAATTCCAAAAGATTGCAACAACTTGGTGTCGTCACAATTAACGGTACGTTCATGGGAGATACAGTACTCTCCCATAGTGAATTTTGTCAGCTGAATGCTGTCTTTGAGGAATTTGTGCTCAGTGCATCTCTCCTGTACTGTCTGGATAGTCTGGCCTACATACAGTTTCCCATACTGGCAAGGTATGTGGTAGAACCCCCCCCCCCCCCAGTTTCTGGAGTTCTGGGTCATCTTTGACTGATCCTAATAAAGTTTTCGTCTTGGTTGGTGGACAGAACAGGCATTTGCTGTTGTGTTTCTGGAGTATTCTTCCAATTTTTGCTGATGTGTTCCCGACATATGTGATAACTGCCATCACAATCACTTTATCTTTGACTTTGACAGGCTGGGGTCTTCGCTCCTTTGATGTTAAGGCACATTGTATCTTATATCGACGCCAACTGTGGGTGGAGCGAGAGGAATTCTTGTGTTGTATATCATGTCACGTTTACAAACAGAAGTCGTACACCCTATTAGAGGATGACGCATACAGGAGAACTGAAGACTTTGCTAGTAACTGGGTGAAGAGGAAGACCCTTGAGCTTCTCCAACACATATTCCCAGACAATTATACAGTGAAGAAACTTCATCCATGACCAGCTGTGCCAAACAGACTTATGCACTACCTAAAGTCGACAAATAACAAATATTTCTTCGTCCAGGTGTTAACAACATCGGCATACCTACACATGAATTAGCGAAATACCTGAGAACAATGCTCAACCCCTTTGTGGGAAAATGCCTACAACACATACAAAATTTGGCATATTTCATTCAGCAGCTGCAGAACTTTCAACTAGACTAAGAAGACCTCAAGGTGAGCTTAGAGGGGGAATCTCTCTTCACAAGGGTGCATCTAAGAGACTCCCTAAGTATTATAGAAGAAAAATTTGCGGCAAAGCTAACAAAGTTGTTTGAATTCACCCTTACAACAACCTACTTCCTGAATGAGATTTTCACTCTGCAGCGGAGTGTGGGCTGATATGAAACTTCACGGCACATTTAAACCGTGTGCCAGACCAAGACTCGAACTCGGTACCTTTGCCTTTCACAGGCAAGTGGTCTACCATCTGAGCTACCCAGAAAAGCTTCTGCAGTTTTGTGACGTGTGTGATAATGTCCTCATTGGCGTCATGTTGAACACGAAGAAATACTTCTATCAACATGTTTAGACATTGTGTACTGCTTCATTCGAATCGTGCATGTAATTTATCCTCAATTTCACTTGCATGGGTGCACATTTACATGAGCTCGGCAACGGATTTTCCTAACGCACTTGCTAGTAAACTTACTGCTTTCGCATTGTCTTCCAACCACTGCTGATATGCTGCCTTTTTGCTCCGTGGTTTCATTGTGTGGCAATTCAGGGCATTTGTATGTACCGTTTACCACGTCTTCAAGTGCAGATGCTCGCAACAGCATCGACACGTGCCGCTTCCAGTCCACCCAGTCTTCAGGTGCTTCAAGTTTTCCACTTGTATTTTTTGCCATTTTCGTCGAACACACAAATAACTGACAAATTCACTTTATTTTAGTCATGAGCAAAAGCAGTTACTTCATGGTTGTAGGCATGTGGTCTGGGCCCAAAACCTGCCAAGATTATTTGTTGAAAATGGGCTGCGAATAGCATAAGCCCGGTTTCACACTGGGACACTGGCGATGGTCACCAGTGATGGTCACCGGTGACTGTGGTGAACACTCTCGGATCACTGGTGTCTGACACCGCAGGTATTGCCAACTGATTAATTAGTGAAGTTGACTCATACAGGAGTAGCAACTAAATTTCGCTAGCCTATTATGGACCAAAAGATAAGGTACTAAATTTGAAAAAAGAACATACAACTTACCAATGTTGTTTTTCTTATCCATGCTCTTCTCATTGAAATCAGGCTCAAACTTGGTTATAATATCTTGCCACACATTAGTTTTCATCATTTTATTGCTATAGTCAGCACTTTTCACATCCCAAATAGGACAGCTTTTCTGCTTCACTTACAAAATCTTCCGTGTTAATCAAACCTAAACTCATGGCTACAGTCTGTACAGTATAGGGTACAAGAATATTTTGCATCACTGTCTCAGAAATGACTGCCTGTCTGTTGGCAAATCTGCAGCACTGTGTCTGTGATCAGTGTTCCAGTGTGAAAACTCCAATTCAAATTAATGCGTGTCTGGTGGTGACTGCTGTACAGTGATGTTGTCTGTCACATGTGGTGAGGTTGAGTCACTGCTGGGTCACAGTGGCTCCATGAGGCAGCATAGTATCCTGGTGTGAACGCTCCAGTTCAAAAGAAGGTACCTCTGTCAGTGACCGGCGCTGGTGACTGTTACCAGTGTCCCAGTGTGAAACGGGCCTAAGATTTACAAAACCATGGTTCCTCACAGATAACCGTTACACACACACACACAGAGGTTCAGTTTTGTGACAAAGACGAACACCCACCGTTGTACTGTCCAAAGATTCGATAGTATGAACATAACAAAGACATGAAAAATTCGCATCACACAGATATTACACTACATTTTATTGACAGTTTCCACTCTGATGGTCTGAATCTATGGATTTCCCTAATAATTACAACAACATTTACCATTCGTACATCCAGTCAATCAGATAAACAAACAGCAACTGGCATTCACACGTTCAGGTTTATTCGGTACAGCTCGTGTTACGCTGTCCTCTTTTGTCTGTGGGAAAGCTATGTCTTTCTAAATATGACAGGGATGCCCCAGGCAGAAGCATCATGTACACTATGAACATATTTAAAAATTACTTATGATTCATTCAGATGTTAACTTCGAATGTGCTCAAATATGTTTAAAACCAATACAGATGCATTTTAAAATAATATGAATAATCGATAGATCACTGTGCTTTGGATGCTAGGCGCTTTACGAAACAAGGTTTTTTTTCTACTAGAATATGAGTTTGATGCCCTCTGAAATTGCAGCCCAGGGCAGACACTCCGGTTTGCCTGGCCCCCTCCTTCATGCCCTTAGACCCAGGCCTGCATAGCAGGACACCTCTGGTTTTCATTCATGGTGCCCTTACAGAACACAGTGCTATGTCAACGATATTCTACAACACATTTTGATGCTATTCATGGCAAGCCATCCTAGGCTTATATTTTCAGAAGACAAAGATTACCTGCATATGTAAAGAGTTTCTACTGTCTGTCTTTGTGCTTGACAAATCCTACCTTGGCCACCAAGGTCACCAGATCTCTCCCCAACTGAGAATGGTTGTAGCATTATGGGCAGGGCCCTCCAACCTTCTCAGGATTTTGAAGATCTAACACACCAAGTGATCAGAATTTGGCACGAAATTACAATTAAATCAATACAATGAAATGAATACCCTTAGCTGCATACAGCTGTTGATATACATCAACTGGGACAGTTAAAATGTGTGAAATGTGTGCCCCAATCGGGACTCGAACCCGGGATCTCCTGCTAACATGGCAGACACTCTATCCATCTGAGCCACTGAGGGCACAGAAGATAGTGCTACTGCAGGGATTTATCTCTGGCATGCATCCCGTGAGACCCACATTCTCAACTTATTGTCTCGTGCTATATTCGTAGCGCCCCTGCCCATTACACTCATTACTTGTGGCTTTACTGATTCCCATAAAAGTTCTGACAATGCTTGTGCATCCACACAGAAGATGGTCAAATGGCCAGTGAACCTTAACTATACATATGAAGATGGTATCTGTTCTTTCGGACATGTCCAAAAAAACAGATACCATCGGTGACTGTGCAGCTCATTAGAATGAAATTGCAAATAAATCAATACAATGAAATGAATAATCTTAGCTGCATACAGGCGTTCATATACGTCAATGGGGGACAGTTGAAAATGTATGACACGACCGGGACTCGATCCTGGGACCACCTTCTTACATGGCAGACTCTCTATCCATCTGAGCCACCAAGGACACAGAGGATAGTGTGACTGCAGGCACTTACCTCTGGCATGCCTCCTGCAAGACCCACATGTCTGAAAGAACAGATACCATCTTCATATATATTTAGTTAAGGCTCACTGTCCATTTGACCATCTTCTGTGCAGATGCACAAGCATTGCCCGAACTCTTAAGGGAAGTGGTAAGGCTGCGAGTAATGAGTGTAATAGGCAGGGGCACTACGAATATAGTACGGGACAATAAGTTGGGAATGTGGGTCTCACAGGAGACATACCAGAGATAAGTCCCTGCAGTCGCATTATCCTCTATGTCCTCAGTGGCTCAGATGAATAATAATAATTAAAAAAGATGGATAGAGTGTCTGCTATGTAAGCAGGAGATCCCGGGTTCGAGTCCCAGCCGGGGCACACATTTTCAGCTGTCTACGCTGACGTATATCAACATCTGTATACAGCTAAGGGTATTCATGTCATTGTATTGATTTAATTGTAATTTCATTCTAATGAACTGCACGGTCAGCTATGGTATCTGTTCTTTTGGACATGACCGAAAGAACAGATACCATCTTCATACATATTGAATTTGGTACGATATACATCTGGAAGACATCCAACAACTCTACTAATCAACGTGAAGCCAAGTAACTGTTTCCATAAGGGCCAGAGGTGGACCAACATGTTATGGACTTGCTCAATTTTTGAAGCTCTTTCTCTTGAGCAAGCCAATTTTTCTGAAACTGTAATCATTTGTTTGTACATGTACATCACGTCCACAGATTTCCACCCCATTGGGATAATTAATTTATGGCGAGTCTTTTCTTTAGTGTCTTTCTATAAATTCCCTACAATCTATACATAGTATTATACTATACTACAAAATATATTTATGAATTTTGGTATCTTTAAAATGACTAGAGTGAATATTGTTAGGATAACTTCACAATATTCGTTAAATTAAAAATTAAATGTTACAGTTTTAACCAACAACTGAACACATCTTTTTCAAAATTTTTTCAGCAAAGTACTTGTTTGTGCAAGTAAATCATTCCCCTGTTTGAGACAAATACTGCATTTCTTACAGTAAAGACAAAGACTCACACTGCTGTTTCTATGATGATTGACCTATGGTCTTGGGTAATTGCATTGAAGATAGCTGTTGCAATATAGAGATATTACTTCCGTTGCCATGGTGAATCTAATAGAATGACATGACAATGAAATGAGGGTGAGCTAGAACTGAAATATTCTTGTACAGGTTCACAAGCTGCCCAGTGTATGGAACTCTCCACCTAAGATCGTGCAGGCACTGAGATTTTCTCATTTCACTGTAACATGGATCTGCCACATGTATTTAATCTTTTGGAAGACCATCACCCTCAAGCTCTGTGTATAACAACTTGCTGCTTCCTATAATGCATTGTAACAGCCACTGGAGAAGCCACAGTAGAGAAAATTTCTGGTTCCAATACTGGAAGAAACAATCATTGGGCAGTCACACCGTCTGAAACCAGCAGCTCCCTTTGGGATGCATAAGCTACCAGTGCAAATCTGATTAGGAGAGGAGAGGAACGGGGATTTTCGGACCTTAATATGGTACCCTACCTGCCTAACTAGTCACGTCATTTCAGTTAAAATTCTTTGTAGGTGGCTTTTAATTTGCTAGTGGGAAGGGATGTGAGACTTTGCTAGCTTCATCCCGGTGTGAAGTGCTTTTTTTCATATAAATCTGTTCTGTGGCTAATTATATGTTATCTCCTTTCAAGGTCTGTACAGTCTAGAACCAGTATCCAAATGAGGCAAAATTGTGATGAGCACTGAGGCAATCATCCCACCAATGCACCAGATTGAAGACACCCATTTGCCAAAATGCTTTGTCCGGTTGCATATAGAAGTCTGTAACTGCCTGCTGCACATCCTTCCCCAACAGAACTATCAACTCTTCAAGGACTCTTTTAAGGGGTTATAGGGTGACTGCTCAAGTGTCTCCCACTTCAGTTGGTGTAACTTCTGCATTACGACATTTGCAATATGGGGATGTGTGTTATCATGAGGCAGCAGCACCTCCTGTTGCAATTTTCCGTAATGTGTCACCTTAATTGCATGCTGTAATTTCTACAGTGTTGCACAGTGCCAGTCCCCAGTAATGGAGATGCCAAGTTGTCTGTGATGGATGAAGCTGATCTCCCAGACTGACTGGCGTCTTGTGAAAAATTGCGACCAGCATAGAACATGGCACACCATGCCACACAATTGGTTTTTGACCAAAATGCTGCTGCATGCACATTTTTCATTCTCTAATTGATGTTTACCAGTGTTTTTCCTTCAGCAGTCCAAAACAGAATGAAAACATATTGGTCTCATTTGTATGCAGTTGGAATTAATGTCACCATAGTTTATGCTCCTGTTGAAAACTGTTATATACCCACATCAGAGTCACATACATCCTGCAGGAACAACCTCAAACCCAAACTTTTTTATTCCTATTATATATTGCTGGTCTATGTCACAGTTTAAGTTTGAATTTACTGTTTCAAATGCAACATTATTATTAATATATATACATGTATAATGTTGAGCACACTTTATTTTGGGAACAGGTTCTGCAATGATTCTCTAGATTTGTCACAAAAGATCTCAACACAGCAACTTGAGGTACTCTATGTTTGATACTAGTAATTTTTGGATCTGAAAGACCCACTGTTATGTAGGTCAAGGAACACTCCTGTAACATACTACTTGTTCTCTATGGCACTTATTGTTTCATCAGTTAATTGTGCTGTGCCTAATTAAGTTGACATGTTTCTCATAAGGCCATTCTGATTTTCAGATATTAGATTGTGTTGGCTCAGAAATGTCATTAAGCCAGTATAAATAACTTTCTCAATTATCTTAGGAAAAGCAGCCAAGTTTGATATAGTTCAATAGTTTTCAGTTTTAGATTTATCATGTTTCTGGAAAATTGTAGTTATTTGTGCTATCTTTAGATCGTCTGGAAACTACCTGATTCAGTTTCATTATTTACTGCTTTGGCCATCGTTGCAATTTGAACTATCAGCTTAATAAGTCACAGCTGCAAAATACTAACATGAATTCTTTACAGACGAATGGAAAAACTAGTAGAAGCCATCCTCGGGGAAGATCAGTTTGGATTCCGTAGAAACACTGGAACACGTGAGGCAATACTGACCTTACGACTTATCTTAGAAGAAAGATTAAGGAAAGGCAAACCTACATTTCTAGCATTTGTAGACTTAGAGAAAGCTTTTGACAATGTTGACTGGAATACTCTCTTTCAAATTCTAAAGGTGGCAGGGGTAAAATACAGGGAGCGAAAGGCTATTTACAATTTGTACAGAAACCAGATGGCAGTTATAAGAGTCGAGGGACATGAAAGGGAAGCAGTGGTTGGGAAGGGAGTAAGACAGGGTTGTAGCCTCTCCCCGATGTTGTTCAATCTGTATATTGAGCAAGCAGTAAAGGAAACAAAAGAAAAATTAGGAGTAGGTATTAAAATTCATGGAGAAGAAATAAAAACTTTGAGGTTCGCAGATGACATTGTAATTCTGTCAGAGACAGCAAAGGACTTGGAAGAGCAGTTGAATGGAATGGACAGTGTCTTGAAAGGAGGATATAAGATGAACATCAACAAAAGCAAAACGAGGATAATGGAATGTAGTCTAATTAAGTCAGGTGATGCTGAGGGAATTAGATTAGGAAGTGAGACACTTAAAATAGTAAAGGAGTTTTGCTATTTGGGGAGCAAAATAACTGATGATGGTCGAAGTAGAGAGGATATAAAATGTAGGCTGGCTATGGCAAGGAAAGCGTTTCTGAAGAAGAGAAATTTGTTAACATCCAGTATTGATTTAAGTCTCAGGAAGTCATTTCTGAAAGTATTCGTATGGAGTGTAGCCATGTATGGAAGTGAAACATGGACGATAAATAGTTTGGACAAGAAGAGAATAGAAGCTTTCGAAATGTGGTGCTACAGGAGAATGCTGAAGATTAGGTGGGTAGATCACATAACTAATGAGGAAGTATTGAATAGGATTGGGGAGAAGAGAAGTTTGTGGCACAACTTGACGAGAAGAAGGGATCGGTTGGTAGGACATGTTCTGAGGCATCAAGGGATCACCAATTTAGTATTGGAGGGCAGCGTGGAGGGTAAAAATCGTAGAGGGAGACCAAGAGATGAATACACTAAGCAGATTCAGAAGGATGTAGGTTGCAGTAGGTACTGGGAGATGAAAAAGCTTGCACAGGATAGAGTAGCATGGAGAGCTGCATCAAACCAGTCTCAGGACTGAAGACCACAACAACAACATTGGCCATCGTTTCAGATATGTTTTACATGCATTTTTTAATGTGTGGGTAGAGAATCCATGATAGCTTGTCCATTTTATATCTGTTAGTGACCATGCTATGTCTTTTATTTCCTTGATGTTAGTTGGGACAAAGTATATGCTTCGTTTGAATGGAATGTCCTTGTATGTATGCTGAAGATTGTTGATATGTTTACTGATGGACTTTACAATGTAAGAAAAGCACTCATTAAGAACATTTGTGACTTGATATTGACATTTGATAATACTCTGTCTATAGTCACTAGTTGATTTGTCCTTATAACCCCCAAAGATAAAAGCTGTTTATATCTTTCTAAACAGCTAAGTCAGTGTCAGTAGGGTTTCTTAACATTGTGACTGGATATTTGGCTTTTGTTTACAACAGCAGAATTTTGCACTAATGATGATAGTTCTTAAATTCTACCTATTATTATTGCTATTCCTTAGCATTACAAATTGGAAAAGTCTAAATGTTTCTCTCGCTGTTCCCTTCAGGGCTTATGCAGCTTCTTTAAACTTTTTTCCAGTCATTCACTGGCAAGGTCAGTTCTGGACCTGAGACATCAAAGCAAAAATAAAAATCTGATGAAAATTCCCTTCAATAAAGTCATCATGAGTGGTTCTTCTTGTCTTAAATTGTTTCATTTTGCTGCTGATGTGAACATTTAAAGCTTATACCTGTACAGCATGATGGTCAAGAATGGCAAGCTGCAGAACTAATGCACTGAAGTAAAGTGAGACATATTAGTTATAATGTTGTCAACTCATGATTTGATGCTATTGACCTCTCTAGTGAGTTCATTTATCAGGTAAGTTAAGTTAAATTTAGCTAGTATTTGCATTAGTTTTTCTGAGCTAGGGTCATTAGACAGTCAGTCAATATTTAAATCTCCAGTTGGTAAGATGTTAGCCAACAGCCTTGCTGCAGTGGTAAAACCGGTTCCTGTCAGATCACCAAAGTTAAGTGCTATCAGGCTTGGTTTGTACTTGGATGGATCACCATCCAGGACTGCAAAATGCTGTTTGTAAGCAAGATGCACTCAGCTCTCATAAGGCCAATTGAGGGGCTACTTGGCTGAGAAGTAGTGGCACCAGTCACAAATACGGACAACAATCAGGAGAGCCATGTGCAGACCACATACCCCTCTGTATCCACATCCAATGATGCCTAAGGGGTGAGGATGACATTGCAGCCAGTCAATACTGTTGGACCGTCAAGACCTGTTGGGACAGTGTTTTTAGTATGTTGTTAACTCAT
The DNA here is from genome assembly GCF_023864345.2 of Schistocerca serialis cubense. Lineage (NCBI taxonomy): Eukaryota > Metazoa > Arthropoda > Insecta > Orthoptera > Acrididae > Schistocerca > Schistocerca serialis. The sequence goes on from NC_064640.1 coordinate 534,050,457, forward strand.
CCATTTTTATTGTAATGTATGCTGTCTATGCCAACAAACAGGTAATTAAGAACTTCAAAGGGTATATTTATGCTACCACCTAGAGGTCGTCTTAAGCCTACAATAATTGAGTTCTCTTCCCCCACTTGTAGTTATTTGCTGCTAGTTCTATTATGTGCTCTGTACTGAAAGTACTTACATTGGTTACATTATAGTTATTACATCTTGGTGCAAAGACAGCTAACCCACCACCACAGTTCTCTTTTCTGCTGAGGGCAGAGGAAAAGTTCCTTTAGAGTGGCTGATGTACACTGATTAGGTCATCTGTATACCACTGTTCACTTATAACTGAAACATCACTTTTATCAATCACTGCAATGATATCCAACTTATTGTACTTATTGCTAAGACTCTGAAACTGTCATTGAATTAATTTTAATCTAAGTTTGGAATGCTGAACACTGGTTGAAGGTGGCACTCTTCCACATTGCTTGTTTTTAAGACTACAAAAATTCTACCACATTATATTAATTATGATTTCTCCTGCTGAACCACACAGGATGATTTAGTGCTACTAAGCTGTCCAGCAGCCTTTACAAGTTTCCCTTGCTGCCACCAGTGGCTGTTTGTGTGGCTGATCCTACCTGGGTGGGTTGTGCAACTCCATGGCAATGGACTTATTACACCATTTTGTGCAAAATTTTGTCTAACATCCTCAATAACTGATTTTCTGACAACCTTTTTTACCTCTTTTCTTTATGTACATACCATGAATTGTGTGCATGTCCCTTTTTAGATTCCTGATATTTACCAGAGACACATTGTGAAATTTAGCATGTATTATTTTTAAGCCTATAATTTGTTTCATGCATTTCCTAGTTCACAATAGATTGTTCCATTATATCATGTATCTGTGGAATATTAACAACAATTATGTTACTGCCAATTAATATATTAATTGTCACTTTCATGTGTCTGATTGCACAATTTACTGGATTTTTAGCTACATAATTTACACCTCCCATGATAATGAAGCAATTATTTGATGAGAAAGATTCACTATCTTGTGTACACAGCTTCACAGCAGCACAAAAGGATGGCTCCACGTTGAATGTAAGCCACAAGTATAAAGTCATCTTGGATACTTATGTTGTCTTGCATTGATCTGTGAGCATTACTGTCTCCATATATTAGAATGTGGCCCTTCTTGTATTTCTGGTTCTCCTCACTTCTTCTACTATTTTCTCAGGATGGTTTCTTGCATACAGCTTCACAGATTTCACTCTCATTACCATGGACATTTTCTTTACATTCACTCATTATGTCAGCACATTATGTTAGGATTTGGTGTTTTTTGATCTTATCAGTGGCACCTTTTTCTTTTCTTTCAAAAAATTGTGAATGGTTGCTTTTAGTTTGTGCAGATTTAAACAGTCCATCTTCAACTATTTGACCAAGAATCTGATACCTGTTTGGAATAATAACAGCCAGAAAGCTTTCTTGGTTTTTGATTTAGGCCTACAGACATTCAGCAGGCAGCATTGATCAGTTTCATTTAATGGTTCATAAAAGTTGGAGTAACAAAAATGTACTGGTCCAAGTTGGAATTTAACATGCCCAGTGGTGTAATATGCTATGAAAAATTATGATGATATGGAATTTCAGTATTAATTGTCTCATAAGTTAATTAGTTTTATGAAAATTGGAACGTGTTATTGCAAAGTTGGAATGCCAGTCTTTCTAATTGTGTACATATCATTATATAAATACACAGACTGGCTCACTAGAAATTTCACATGGTGAACTGTATTATTATTTTTAATTATTTATATCTTTTGATTAATGGATTTTACAGTGAAATTAAATGGAGCATTAGAATTGGCACATTGAAAATATTAGCCTGAGTAATGAATTTAAGTGTGCTAAAGCATGATTAACATTTTGAATTATTTCAAGAATGTACAGAATTTGAAAAATAAGTAAAAAATGGTCATTATCAGGAGCCGAAGTTAAAACAAGTGGAATAGTTCCAGTTTGAAAGTAGCATTTTACATAAACTGATATTCAAAACTTCATGCGATAAATATTTCAAAATAACATTCCCTGGCCATAACATGACATAACAATAAACGCAAATTTTCAATAAAACAAGGTACATAATATTCCTGATTTCCTGGAATATTACTTTACATTTCAGTAGCTTGAACACTCTTTTCTTGTAGACAAAAAGTTATTACAATTATAATGCAGAAATGTATCAGTAATCATAATATTCATACACTTCTCATTCATGTTTCTCCTCTCAGTTGTCTATACACTTTCAAAAGTGTTTCTGCCCACAGCCTTCAAAGTTCCAATGTGTGCCCATTTCCAGGCACTCCAGACGGTGTCCATGGCTACACTCATGCTCAGCACATAGTTACAAAAAGGAATATACAAAACAACTGATATTAACAAAACAATACATCTGAATTATTTATTTCTGAAACAACATTTCTCCACTCAGTCACATTTACCAGTAAATATAAAAGGGATTCTGTAGGGGATAATATAGTGAGGAGAAATATGAATTTGCTTTTCGTTTATCTACCGCTGAGTGCAAATATTTTAATGTCCTGTTCGATAACATGAGGCCAATACAAGAGACTGCTGTTAGTGCAATAAACAGTAATAATTTAGACAAAAAGCAGTAAATCGCTTTTAATAGCCTTTAATGAATTTAGAATCTCTATATTATACTACCAAAAAAGTTTTAAATTTCCGCCCAGTGCCAGGAACCCTTAGTAACAAAAGAAATTAATATTGTTTATGACTCACAATTTTCGACACAGGACATTGTGTGTGAAGAAAAAAGATGTTGATTTTATGGCACATCTGTTGCGTCCTAAAGCTACACAAATGTTAGAAATTCAATAAGAGATGTGGGCATAAAAAATTCTTATATTTGTGTATGGAGATTTATCAACTTAACTAGTCACCAGCTGTTGTGGTGGATCTAGTTGGTAGTTGATTATAAAAGTCATGATACTCTGTTGGTATGTATGGGTGCATTTTCTTGATGTCAACTAATTAATTCCCATATACTTCCACATAGTTCTGAGAGTAAGCAGGAGAACATGGCAACAATGGACTGTTGTTTGTAGAAAGCAACAGATTAAAATAATGAGGAAAAAGTCCATCAGTGAAATTCTTTCCTATGACATGATCCTCTTCACACTGATATTCTATAAATTTACGGATATAGACTGTTACTTTCTCATCTTTCTTTACTCTGCTTCCCATAGATTCCTCTGAAAGTACTGATTTATTGAAGTATTTTGGCCAGCAAGTAGGAAAATCAAAAATGTCTGCTGTTCATACCATTCTAAAAGTCAATTTGTTAGTCTTGATAGAAGCTACTATTAATTCTACACATCATCTCGATAACTAAAATCATCGCTGTATGGCACAAAAGACTGGACACATACGAGAAAATATTTCTGTACATTTTGAAATCTTCCAGCAGTAACGAGGTTTGAGAAAAATCTGATAACAGTGATCTTTTTTTCTGGTCTGGGTACCCATCAGAAAATATATGTAGGTACTTAATAGAACTTGGTAATGCATTAGTAATGTAATCTAAGATAAAAGAGCAAATTTCATTTAGATCTTCCTTAGTCTGCCTCGTGATATATCAAAATTTAGCAGTGTTGTCCCTCATGTTGATGTGGGTATTAAAGACATTAATGGTGAGCTGCCTGCAGTAGAATGCTTCCTGTGCTGGTATCTCTGACAGCTGCAGATTCTCCATATAATCTGCACATCTTACAGACATTACACAGGGTTTCCATTATGCTTGTGAACTTCCTGTTTTCCTCTTATGGACTATATACTCTGCTGGTGCTAACATTTTTCACATACATTCAGTGATTGACTTTTCAACTGTTCTGATAACTCCCCACAAGTGCAGTAGTACCAGTTGTGGCTTCCTAACCACAAAGTTGGAAACCCATTTTTCAGGCTCATTTCCATGAACATGTCATGTATTATATTGATATTAAGCATCTCACTGAAATATTGTAAATCTCTTGATGTATTATTTACCTTTTTTGTTGGATATGGGTGTATGTGGTCCTCAACTAATGTGCATATGTGCCCTGGTGTTGCATTTTCTGACCTATTTTTATATCTCATGTCCTTTGGAGAATTTCTAAAGTAAACAAGTTGTAATATGGTGGACATGAATTTTTGTCATGCCATGGATATTTTGAAATGCCCTGGTATTTACTTGACATCTTCAGGAAGTTGATGATACATAATATGTAAATCTGTGGCAGCACTTGTGAATATATATATCTTGTTCATCTTTCATTTGTTTGCTGTAAAAGTTAGTGAATATCTCTTCGAGATCCCTCTCTGACACAACTCCATAACAATCCCTTATACACCTATAAGGAAATAGTAATGATACAGTTTTTGCCATACCGAAGCATTGTTTTCAGCAGTTAATATTCCCCACAATGAACTGATAGTAAAACTTCACCATACTCACTTGCACACATCTCTGATTATCTTCTTTGAGATGACCATAGAAGAATAGTTGATGTAAACCATTTACTTTTGCTTTATTTATGTATTTTTATTTGTACTTGATATTTTTTACTCTCTTTTTGCATTTTTTCACTTTGAACAAAACAGTTTCCTCATTATCAGATGGCATGCCATGTTCCCCATAAATAAACATCAGATGATGCTATGTCCAGGGACCGAAGGGGCCAGTGGCCTCTACTGACAAGTCTTTCTGGGCACACACTGGTGATGTGGGCCATACTTCATTTTGACGTGTGGGCAGCTGCTCCATCTTGTTGGTTACTGCATATAGCATCTCTGCATCTGTTGATTGTGTGCAGAAACAGTCAAAAGATGTCTAGATATTTGGCACTGTTTAATGTGTAATGGAAAAATATGTATCGAGTAATGTACATGCCAGACAACGCAACCTGTATAGAGAAATTCTTCACACAGAAAATGTGGACGATGATTGATGGCAGTGACCCAAAGGTGTTGGTCTGTTGGAAATGTTGCACTGCTCGTATGTCGCCTGCCATTGTCATGTGGAAGAAGAAGGATCTCCATGTGTGTAGAAACTCTTTGCATTTGAAACTTGATTACAGCATGTTCGCTCTATGAACTGACATAGTTAGGTATAATACACACTGCCACATTACACACCATAAGTTGGAGCCCTGTAGCAGAGGCGGGCTGCAAATAAGTAGACAACGAAAATAAAGATTCAGAGTGTTAATGATGTTTGTTTTATTTAAAAACCTGTAAGAATTTTCATATAAACAATTCAGGGACATTAATTTTCAACATTTTTTCATTAATTCTAAGCTGTAGGAAATACCTCTCTGCCTTTTTTTCTTAATGAAACATTTAAAACATTTAAAGAATCTGTATTAAATTGATGCTTGACCTTTGTTGACATAATACTGACTATGATAATATCTAATGAGATTAGCACACTGAGAATGCAAAATAGTTTGGGTGAAGATAAGTGTTAAAGGTGGATCAAACATGCTTATATGACGCTTTTATAGACACCATGCCTCAGCAACAGTTTCAGCAGAACAGCAGAGAGGATGCTTGGAAAATATTTTGTATAATTTCCATGGTCATGTTATAAATTTTAGTGATTATGATGAGTAGTAGAGACAGAGAATCACACAAAATTTTTCTAAGTGCCTTGTCCAAAAATTAATTTGAGCAGTAAATCAGAGAAATGACTCATGGGGATGATATTATAGACCTGCTGGTGACAAACAGTCCAGAACGTTTCAACTCATTTAGTGTAGAACATGGTATCAGTGATCATAAGGCCATTACAGCATGAAAGGCTGGAAGATCTTTCTGTGTAGGAAGAGCGACAAGAGACAAATTTCAGATTACCTGGCAAATCACCATTAAAATTTCATTCCCAACATTGACATCAGTGAGCATCAGTGGACAAAATTTGAGAACATCATGTATTATACTTTATACAAGCATGTACCAAGCAGAGTTGTGAGGGATGGAAAAGACACACCATGGTTTGACAACTTTGTTAAGAGGTTGTCAGAAAAGCAAAGAGAACTTCGCTACAGATTTAAATGAAGCCAAAGATGCACAGACAAAAAAACATTAACAAAGCCAAAATTAGCATAAGGGGGACTGTGCATGAAGCATCAACAAATATGAAAGTAAACCACTGTCCAACAAGTTAGTAGAAAATCCTAAGAAGTTCTGGTCTTACTTTAAAGCAGTAAATGAATCAAAACCATCTGTGCACACACTCTACGACCATAACTGTATTGAAACAGAAATCAGCACAGAAAAGCTCAAAATATTGAATGTCTTTGTCCAAAACTGTTTCTCAGAGGAAGATCACTCTCTAGTTCTTAATTGAAACCATTGCAACAATGACAGATATCAAAATAAGTGATAGAAAAGCAACTGAAATCATTCAGCAGAGAAATTTTTCTGGACCTGACAGGACACCAATTCGATTTTCGATACAGTATGACGGATGAAACAACTATCTTTGCACCTGTCTTGCAATTGGCGTGTTTCATCCAAATCTCGTCATCGGTTACTATCCGATCCAGAAATGAATTACCATGTTTGTGATACGCCTCCAGAAATGTCAACGTTGCCCTCATTTGCTGTCCTTCATGGTGATTTTGAGCACCCATCATGCACAAAATTTATGGCTAGCTTTTGAGTGACAGTTTCAAACAACAAAGTCCGCAAACCTTGAGGAAAAGAAAGCAAAAGCTCCGTTATTGTGAAGTGACAATTTTCATGAACCGTTTCATCAACTGTAGTGACAAGATCGTCAGTCACAATGCTCGGGCGTCTGCTCTTCTCTTCATCATGAATGTTGGTTCGTCCAATTTTAAACCTAATGCACCATTTCTGGATGGAACATTCACTCATTATGTTGTTTCTATACACTTCACCCAGTTCACAATAAATTTCTATAGGTTTTAGGTGTTTTGCCAACAAAAACCGTATCACAGACTGCACCTCACAATTGGGGGTATTTTCGATTGCAGCACACATTTCAAATTCGAATATCAAAAAAACCACACATGCAGAGACGTTCCCTTTCTCACGGATGGATGCTGACTGAGCTGCCGAACACGCACATACTACAGTATACGAGATCGGCGAGCACTTTGTGGCATCAGACGGAAACGTTCCGTACTTTCTGAACAGCCTGTGTATCTAGGAGTATGTGTATGAAATGATTTGAAATGCATCAACAACAGAAAATTAATCATAAGTGCGGCAGATACAAGTCTGAGATTCATTGGAAGAATCCTCATGAAATTTAGTCCATCAGCAAAGAAAGCATCTTACACAACACTTATTCAAACAATACTTGAACCAACAGTATGATATCTGTGCCAGGTAGGACTGGTAGAGAAGATAGAGTACATCCAAAGAAGGGTAGCTCATTCTCTTACAGGTTCAGTTAGTAAGCACGGTTGCACCTTGGAGATGCTCAGCAAACTATAGTGGCAGATGCTGGAAGAAAGGTATTCAGCATCACGACACAGTTTACTGTTAGAGTTGGGAGAATGTGTGAAGTGTACATTCTGGAGGAGCCAGCTGAAATATTTCTTCCTCCTATTATCTCACAAAAAGACTGTCAAGGTTAAATTAGAGAAATTTGAGCCCGCGCAAAGGCAAACCTGTAATCGTTCTTCCCATGAATCACGTGAAAGTGGAACAGAAAAAGGGAGAAGTGACACTGATACACAAAGTTGCCTTGCTGAGTATAGATGTAGATGTATATTGTCACGTATTTCCCACTTCTCCTTTAGTGAATGTAAATTGTGCTCCTTCCTAAAAATAAATACACAAAAACATTTATAGGGAAATAAAGTAGGCTAAAAACAGTGCTAATGCCCCATGTTCAACATGAGGGTAAAAAACTGCTAACCCTTAAACAGACTTATTATTCGTTTTCCTTTTGTTACAAAGTAAAACTAACCAGTGACTGCAACCACCTTTCAGGTGCTTGTCGATACAGATTTAATTTTTAAACTGCCACCATTAAAAACTCTGCAATGTGTAGCTAGAGCTATCTGTAATTCTTATAAAGTTAGCTGATGGTAGAACAGTGCTAAGCCACACTTGGGGTATTATCAACATCCAATGAATTTCGTTGTGCATAAACAGGATCTGCATCACTGTCAACAAAAAATTAATTTTTGTCAGTATCATTCTTGCCAAATTTACATGTCTTTGCTCTTCCACTTTCCTCCGCCTACCTTTTCAGCAGAAGTACAAACCACATAGAGGAAGAAAAGAATTCAGTAAATTGGAAAAAAACTGTAAATGGTAGAATTTCCAGATGATGTTATTGTTGTCATTAGTGCCATCTTCTTCAATCCAAAGACCAAATGGATCAACTGTCCACTCTGGTGTACCCTGTGGAAGCCTCTACATATCTTTTTAACTTCTGCAACCTATATCCATTCTAACCTACTTACAGTAGTCAAACCTTGGTGTACTTGTACAGTTTTTATCCAATACATTTCCCTCCATTACCATACTGACCTGATGATTCCTTGATGCCTAAAGCTGCGTGCTATAAATCAGTCCCATCTTTTGGTAAAGTTGTGCTGTTACTTTCTTTTTTCACCAACTATCTTCAGTAGCACCTCATTAGTTAACTGATCTATCCATATAATCTTCAGCACTTATCTCTAAAATTACATTTCAAAAGCTACTTCCTTACACATATGAACTGCCAATGTGTGAACACAACTATTTTATCTGTATAACTGGACACTACCATAACAAGATTGCATATGCATTTCGTTATGGTGAATGACTGATCTGTAGCATAGACCAAGGTTCAGGTTAGGCTGGTAGTTGATAATTTGGTAGAGTGAAATAATGTGGCCTACATCTGCACAGATATTATGGTATAGTAGTGGGTGATGGAAGTCATGAGGGTTTGGTTGTGTGGAATCACTGCTCAGTAGATGAAGTGCATATCAACAGCTGAAGCCTATTCACAAACAGAACTTCTAAGCTACAGCTAGAGAATGTTCATATTAACAGGTTATCCTAGTATTACTAATAAGTCTTTTGCCTTTCACTAGAGTGACAAGTAATAAAATCAGCATATGAAAATACTGGCACAGCAGCTGGTAGTGGATGAAGCACACAAGTCAGCAGGTGACTGCAAACTGAGGTGGCCACCCTTTGGAATAAATGGGTAGACATGCCCAGCAGTGAGAACATGAACTGAGTTCCTGTTGCAGGTGCCGAAGTATTTTGCTCAAGATCTAACAAATTTATATATAGTAAAACATATTCTATATATTCATACTGTATTTAATGCACTTTTTGGTATAAAAACTAAAATGGCAGGAAAATTGAGATACATAATTCCCCAATGAATGTTTCACTGCATGTACAGATACTGTAGATATACTATAAAAATGCAAGGGGTCATGGCACTACGTGATTTTTAACTTCATATAATAAGAACTTCTAATTTATATTAGGATAAATAGCTGAGAATATCACTCTGGGGAAGTAGCAAGGCCTCAGTATATCACTGTTTGCTTACATCTTATGCAGTGACTGAGATGCAAGTATTGCATATACTTGGTTCATTTTTTTATTGCTGATAAAAATCCATAGACAAATTCTTGAAAGAGGAAAATGTAACTTTTCAAAGGAAGTATTACAAATATCTGATTGTAGTTGTTTTAATAAGAAGTTACAAGAAATAAGCACCCATAAACTGTGTGATTGTGAGTGCTGTTACTCTGTAATTTTACAGAGGATGAATAGGTGGAACCTGTCATTCAAATTAGTCAATTCCTCATGCACACACACACACACACACACACACACACACACACACACACACACACACACTCATACACATACTTGGATGCGATAGGCATGGGATGGGGAGTGCAAATGATAGCAATCTAGGGTTGTGGGAAGTTACTAGAGCTGCCTATGGGAGCATCCAGGAATTTTGAGGAAATAGGATAGTGAGTAACAAGTTGCACCATTAGGTGATTATTTTTTGGGAGGGAGGGGAAGGCTGGGGGAGGGCAGAGAAAGTAGAAAATCGAAACAGACAGTACATGTGCACCTGTGGAACAGAAGGGTGTGTTGGGACTGGAAAGGGAGCATAGAAGGTGTAGAGGCAAGTGAAAGACACAGAGTAGTGCAGGTTGAGGCCAATGGAATTTAGAGAATGAAAGAAATGTTGCAAGGAGAGTTCTCTCTGTCCAGTCCAGAAAAGCTGGTGTGGGTGGAAAGAATCCAGAAGGTCCAGGCAGTTAAGAAGTTGTCAAAGTCCAGAACATCATCCTGGGTAGTGTGCTCAACAGCTCTTTTGTCCAGCTGCCTCTTGGCCATGTTTTCTCGATTAAAACGTCCTTTGATAGTAATGGTATGACATTTTAATACCAGATGATTGTTACCTGCCACTTTCTCTTTGCATTTTCTAAATTCACTGTTGAACTGTAAACATTATTCTTCCCATTTCACAAGAGGTATTTCTAAATGTTTATACAAACAATTTTGTTGGTTCTGTATGATTATTTTAGCTGCCCATAATTTTATATTCTACCAGAATAGTTGTGCAACTATTTTCTTGCCATTAGCAGATTTTGTAGGATACAATTTCTGGATTCTGTTGCCTCACAACTGCAATGCTGCAGTTCCTGTATTATGGACTATGCTACGCAGAACTGGAAAGTACATAATATGTGATGCTTATTCATTTCCTGTGTGGTGTAACTTTATTTAAAACAAATTTCAATTATATGTTCTTTAGATATCTTGGCAGTCTGTTGCACCATGTGCACCCATTCATAAAATTTTGTTTTTCTGAATTAATGATATTATCATCATGTATGTTATTAGACACATTTGGCTGATTTGGATGGTAGACAGAAAGTAAAAGGTTACAGTGAATATAAATATCTTGCCAAAAGGATGGAATTATATTTGACCCAATAGTTATAATGCTGGTGCATGGAGAAAATAAAAGTACAAAACTGGTAAAAAAAAACACCATACAAAATGAAGACAGTTTGTTTCAGAAAAAATTATTTTAAACCAGAGTGTTACATATATGCGAGGAATTGTTTTCCTGTACCTGAAATTGGATAAATTCACTTATTGATTTTGGACTTGGTGCCTCGTGAACTCATACCACTAGTATGTAGCAAACTTATTAAATTCATTGTAATGTGTGCTTATTATGATTGTGTATATATATTTAGTTCCCATTCATGGTTTTAAGTTGTTCACTTTGGCTTAATGATAAACTTCTAAATGCCTTAACAGTTATTTCTACAGGCACAACTGGTATATAAGGGAGAGAAGTCTTTACAGAACTGACTTATACCTTATGTGAATTGATCACATCATGAAATAAAAACAAACACTTAAATGTCAATGAACATATTGTACAGTAAGGCATTTCAGTATTGCAGTTTTGGTTGTCCTATTTTCCAACTGAGCAGGAAGTTTCTTACAAAAATCCTTTTTACCTCTCTCACCCTTAGTTGTGTGGGTAGTCATAAAATATTTAGTGCTTCACCAGAAAGCCTTACTTCATCATTAGGAACTCTACAGTTGTCTGTTCAGTGAAAAGTGAAGGACACTGTGAAAAGTTATTGACACAGTTATACTGCTGGTATTCCTTCATAACACTGAACTTTTGAAGCTTTGTTCTCTGAAACTGGTGGGAATTGTAATCTAATAGTTCAATGATGGACATAACAGTGTTGTTTAAATGAGAGATTACTTCACATTTATTAGTGCTGAAACATATAAGGATGATGATTAGCTTCTTCTATTAGTTATTTTTATAGTTTGGATAAACCACATCAGACACTACAGTGGATGAACTCTAAGCTGTGGCTGTTCATTCCCTTAGCAAACATGCCTCTGATGTTTGCAAAGGAAATATCTACACAAAACTCTATTTGAAGGAAAAGAAAACAGATGGTCATAGATAGTTCTCAGAGTAAGCCATTGAAAGAAAAGAAAAATAATTATCTAAGAAGTAGAGTTATAGGAAATGGCGTTATTGCACTTTTCTATGTTTCACCAGACTCAGCTGTACAGTAAAGGCATATGCACTCTGCTCCCTCTCCCCCCAAGAAAAGAGAGTCCACAGTTGTCAGTTAGAAAATGGTGCATTTAAATGAGTGTTTACGTAATTACTGGTGATCACTTTTCAGTGCAGACGTCTCTAGTACAGTCCTCTCCTGTGTGCACTGTATCTTCTACAGGTGATAAAGGATCTATCAGTAATCATACACTTTAATTTGAGTGGGTTTTCAAAGGTATGTCTAGGCATCTTGTAGAGGGGAGACAGGGACCACGGAGAACTTACGATGTTGCACCCATAACCCCTGTAAAAGTGGGCAGCTAAGTGCGGACTAGGTTTCAAAAGGCAGAATAGCACTTTCAAACATTTGTTAAAACTAAACATTTATTAAGTTTTTACATGCAAGCATAAGAATTTAAAACAAAAAATAAAAAAGATAAAACATGAAATGAAAAACATTATATCCTATCAGTCCACTTTAAAAACTAAAAAATCATTCATGAGAAACATTCATTTACACTATAAAATAAAATACTCTTGCACAATTTCTGAAGAGTAAATAAATGTTCTATACTTATCATACAATCAAATGCAATGACAGTGGCCCATACTACTACAAAATCCAGCACTCTACCCAAATAAGGTACATTCCTACTATTAAATCTCGGTCAACGTAATCTATTGGTCCTAGTCCGCTGTGAGCCTAGTATTGCTGCTAAGGCTCCCCAGTCAGTGCCAGCTGACATCGGATTACTTCATAGCCAAACATGTACTAGATCTCCAATGCCCAATCAATGCCTCATAAGACTGACATATCTTTCCAGAATCTGAAAAGAACAATAATTAACTCTCAGAAAGCAAAGAACCTTACCACTGATAGTCACTGCAAGTCCCAAGTTACAAGATAATTACAGTGACAGCATTAACAAAGATTACCTCACTCTTGAATTCATTCATCATACTGTAGAGGACAAGGGGTTATTATTAGGAAATATGGTGCAAAATTGTGATTTAGTGTGTTTCAGTGCGCTATGCGCCAGCCTTGTGGCAGACAGCAGATGAAGGCTGGCCGGCGCGTTATGCAGGTGGCACAGTTTTGCAATGAGCATCGGTATGTGTGTACGTGCTCGGCAGCCATCAACAGTCAGAATGCAGCATTAGCAGAATTACACAGGCGCGGGCCGGTGCGGTTGCGTTAGCCAAGTTATCAGGACATTCTAATAAACACAGCGCCATGTAACCAGCGGATTCAGCAGCGGTCTGCACTATTGAAGGGCATCAGACGTGGGCGTCGGCATCGGTTTGACTGATTGGTTGTTCAGTCGCTGTTACGTCGTTGTCATCAGTGACGCTGTCCCCGACGACTGGCTGGCGGAGGGCGTTGCCCACTGCTGCGTCGGCGACTCCCGGCATCATCACTAACCACAGCGTCTGCAGGAGGCGAGCTAGGCCAGATCTCATGCTGCTAACCTCCTACTGCCTGCGCAGCTGCTGACCGAGCACGGCGTCGCATTCCCCGGGCTGTGCGCATCAACACATCTCCACCACGACACGAGCGGTGGGGCTGAGCCACCGGAAAATGTATTGGAAGAACCAACAATAAAGAGGAGGATTGCTAAAAGCAACCACCTTCTACCCACCCACGCCCTACAACCCCAACCGCGTCACCTGCTCTGGTCATCCTATTACAATACTAATCATATGACGGTGTTGATGATCGGTTGAAACTTTGACTGCTATAGGTGTGTACACTGAAGTTCATGCTGGGCACAGCTTTGTGGTCAGCCAATAACGTTACCTTGAGACAGGAGACCTTGTTGCAGCAGCTACCTACCCATGGACTGGTTCTGCTGCATGGTCCACTCCCTTCTGTTGAATATTTCTGAATTACTTGGCATGACAGCTTCATCTACCACTTTGGGTTTTGAAACTTTCGGTACATAATAGTTACAATTCCTCTGACAATCAAAGATTTTCGTTATAAAGGTCATATACAAATGAGTTACTGCCTAGACAAACATATATGTATGTCAATAATGTTTCACGAATAAGAATTACAACTTTGTTTAGTATTTGGAAGGATTTTAGTAGCCTATGACGAAAGCGACATGTCGGATTCACCTCAGTAACTCAATGTCCTTTCATAGTTACCTACCACAATGCATTTTGTCACTGTATTAACTCAGGGAAAGGACAAATCTTTCTCTGATATTACTCAAATACATTGGCGGTAACTAGCAATTGCATTAATAATTTTTCACTCCAAGTTGGTAGACTCCATCTCATGAGATGTCTTCGATAATTTCATGTATGATTTGTTTCATATACGACAACAAAATGAACTCTCTGTCACAGGGGGGCAGACTGTGTGCTTATTGTACATACTCTGTGGTAACAGTGTAACTGTTTTTTGAACCTACAATTACACGCGTCTTATGTTGTCACACGATAAATCTTATGTCAGATAGTTTGTGACAAAAACAATTTTTACGTTTTCTTTTTCTTTTTTTTTTTTTAGCTGTAAGCTCTATAAAATATACATTCATGAAGCAAATTATTAGTTCATTATTTCCAAGACATTATAAATACTTATAAATGTAAAATTAAGTGTATATATTGCTTAACATAAAAATATTTCAATATGCATTGGTTACACACACTATGATTACAGTTCCATCTGACCTAACAGTACTACAATATATATATATATATATATATATATATATATATATATATATATATATATATATATATATATACTAAGTGATCAACTTAAGTTAACTTCACTAGTGTTTTACTAACCACAGTCAGATCCAGTTTCTTATGCCATACTCACATATAGAGTAGGGACACTCGTTGCTGTATGTTTCTTACAAATAAGATTGCAAGAAAGATGGCGGCAATGCTGTATGTATATGTTTTTCCTGTTACAGCAGTAGTGACATTCTTGTTATTATCTTGACTCACTTGCTCCTTTTGATGTGGATATCTACAAAACCTCATATTTTCTCCTTCAGGTTATGGTGTGCACTAGTAATTCACGTATGGTTACTCACACTCATATGCTTCTGTAAGCACCATATTCAGATCTGTAAGAAATCTTCTCATTGGTATTAAGTCATCTGTATTTACACTGTGTGTTACTTGAGCCTTTGTTGCTCTGTTAAAAAACAGTTTAACAGGCCATCAATTGCTTGGTTTTGAAACAGAGTATTCAGATTAGAGATAACATCTACATCACCTTCTGTGGGGATGTAGAGGTAATCAGTTCACATTTATTCACTTCATCATTCTCAGTGACTATGCTCATGTTGTTAAGGGTGGCAGGTACCATTAGTAAATTCATTTTCTGTTTCTTGTTTGGAACATATGAGCAATGAAGGCAGTTTTTACGTGGTTTCCCTCCTAATGATAAAATATTAATATTTACCATCCTACCCTTTACTGACAGCAGTTCTGGTGGAATTTATCTCCCATTCTGTGAGTCGATGATCAGTGTTAGCGACTGCTTTACGTACAGAATAGTGGTCCATCATCAGATTTCTGCATGTGTTGTCAGTGTGTCGAATTAGTGGTAACAATACATTCTCTGTGTCAGTGGGTACTTAATGTGGACCAGCAGGCTGTTTGCCTTCATAGACTTCCATATTTAAGTGGTAAAAATTCTTCTATCACAGGTAACACATAGTTTTATACCGTATTTTGCCGACTCATTTGGAATACAATTTTAGATAGAATAATGAACAATGAGAACAACAGGCTATGTGTACACACCTAATATATTACCAGACACATTAATTTCGCGCAGATGGTAAAATAAAAATAATGATCTTGGGTATTGGCTGTGGCCTATCACTAGTAACCATCCCAGAAAATATAGGGTGGTGGCAGAGAACGTTTGGTTGTGCAATCCTGTACTTGTTCTGGTTTGCTACTTGATTTGTGATGTGTTTCTGAAAATAAATCAAAGTTATATTGAATGAATTATTGAATATTTTTAGATAGAACCTGGCAGTATTGGAAAGAACAAGCATAAGTAGAATAACATCACTAGATGTCAAATTAGAATAACTACATGTCAAATTAGGAAAGAATTAAGTATGTACTGATTAGTAACATGAATTTTGTATGTAAAGTATGCCACTCTGTCATCAGAGAGTGGTAGATCAATTTCAAATGAAGTACCTAGAAGTAAAAACTCCTACATTGAGCATATATTAAGTTGTCAAATGGTAAAGCATATAATCAGCTAATCTGATTACCTATTGCATTCACATTATATACATTTACTAATGTGGCTTGGCATAAATAAACCATCACAATTTCAAAAGAATAGAGATTTCTTCCACTCATTCATCATATTGTGTACATCCTACCAAGAAGGTGAACCTACAGGGCTAAGGAACAAGTGAAGGTACACATTAACAAAAGACAACCAAACATTGCTTAAGCGGTACACTATGTTAATAAGAAAGTATCACAATACTGCTTAATACTAGTTTTGTTTATACCAGGCAAATGTGTTTTGGTGAATTGGAAAGAAAGTTGTTGCTATGTCTGTTATATTAGGTGGCTGCAGGCTGTCTTATCAGAAACTTAATATTTACTTCATTAATCAAGTACTTTTCAAAGAAATTAGTAACCTAAGTATGTAATTACATAGGACAGTTTACAACACACTACTTACCATCCATCTAAAGGAGGAATCAAATCCTTGTACTAAGATAATTAGTGGAAGGAGTTACTAATGAGGTATATTTTAAATTTCTTTTGAATTGGATGAGATAACCAGTTACTTGCAGTATGTTACATGGGAGCTTCGCAACTATCTTCAAACCATAATACATAACTTTGTTAAATCCTAGATAAGCATGCAAAGTTTACACAAAAGTTATATTTCTGTCTTGTATTGATAGTGCAGATCACGGTTCACCTTGGACTGATTTTTCGCAACTACACTACACCTTGACTAAAATAACTCTGTGATGATGGCAGTGGCTAGAAGTAAGCCAACTGCAGTTCTTTCTTGACACATATGTGCCCGCTATAATGACTGATTTTTTTAGCCACCACACAGCTTTCTCACATGCAGCAGGAAGCACAGGAAGGGGAGAGCCAACTGTTGCCCTATCCACCACCCCCACTGATGTAGTTCCCACTGCTGCTGATAACGACAACATTAAAAATAATTTGAATGTATGTTTTGCTCTATTTGCATTGCCTATGGAGCTCTTGCTCATTCTAAGTATGTGTAATGTTGTATATAACGAAAATCCCTGCGCCACCCTAGCCGTTTGTCAACCAAGAAGTTATTTTAATCAAAATTATATCACTAAGTCTGCCATAGGCTCACGAAAGCATTCAACAGTAGTCACAAAAGTTTTCTATTATTTCCCACTAGTATAATCTGACAGGTGCCAAAAAATTTTAAAACTTTAATATCTATCCATTATATATATGGGTCACTGTGACTGATAAAGGTTTCCAGAAATTAGTGCTGTCAGCCATCTTTTGTATTTTTTTCAACCTTTATTTATCATGACCAGTTTTGAATCACCATCAACAGATGATACATATTTATTGCGTGTTTGCAACATTACCAGAGTTGTGCAGCTATGGCCAGGCATGAACTGTATGTACTTATACCATATTCAGCGTGTACATGTTTTGTTCTCATGCCATAGCTACATGAGCCACAACAATGCTGCAAATATGCAATAAATATGTACCATCTGATGATGAACTGCTTGTCAGTTCCAAACTGGTCATGGTAAACAGAAACTGGAGAATAAAACCAAAGGTGGCTGGCTGCTGTAAGACTTTACACAAAATTAAAACTGAATGAAATTGATTCTTCTGGCAACTTCTGCTCTGAAGATGGATATATAACAAAAACCTTGTGGTATAAAAGACTACAATGATTGTTTGTGCTATAGAAGTAGATGTAAACATTCCTTAACAGTAATGTGAGCAGTGACAGACCAATATGCTCATTATTATTACTTTTCAGCCAATGAGCTAGCTGATAATCTGTAAATAGACAGTATTTAGCCATAATCACAAAAAAGACACAGAGTGTGAAACCTATGCAATCTACACCATTTTGATAGAAACAGACCAATGATCCTTGGAACAGCTCATTATTTTTTGTTAATCAAAACACACACAAACTAGATCCAAAGAAAAAATAAGTCTATATAAAGTGATCTACTGCTTTATTGTAAAGGTAGATTGGCATAAAGTCATAACTCCATTCACCTGTTTTGACCAGTAATGCCATCAATGTGGTGTACATAATTTCAAGCACATACAGTACGGTGACCATGATGTCACTCATTACACCTGCCACCAAACATAAATAACATGTGAGTATTTTAACTCCAGCAATAGAATGAAACCAACAGAACAGCCAAATGAAGGGTAAAAACTAAGTAAATGGTAGTAAGAATAATGACAGCACTGCAAAAGAGATATTCACTCAGAAATCAAAACTTAACACAAGAAGATTACAAACACAAAAACTATTGGTGTTGTAGATTTCACGTGAGCTATACCTCTCAAATGAAGACTGTAATACCAGTAACCCAAACACAAATCAAAAACTCAACACCAATATTTTCACTTCACCTACATAGCTCCAACAAAGCCCTCGATATGAGGAATCAACATACAACTCTAAAACATGGTGGTGCAAATTTCACTTCACCCACACAGCTCGAGCAAAGCCCTTCATACCATACTTTCACTTACTCTTTCTAAAGCAGTGTCCACAGTACAACAAACCAAACCATGTTCACATGACTATCAGAAATAAATGGCTCTGAGCACTATGGGACTTAACATCTGTGGTCATCAGTCCACTAGAACTGAGAACTACTTAAACCTAACTAACTTAAGGACATCACACACATCCATGCCCGAGGCAGGATTCGAACCTGCGACCGTAGAGGTCACTCTGGGGTGCGCTAAATTATGCAATACGTTGAAGACATCTCGACGGAGCATGGTTGGGATGAGGGGGCATAACGTGCCCGTACTGTCGTCGCACCAGATCTCACCAGAAATGCCAGGGAAGGTGGTGCGAAAGAAGTGTGGTGAAGAAATAGAGTCTGAAATCAGGTTTTGTGTTACCTCGTCAACAGGTTGGCGGTTAAGCAGTTCAGAGAGGTCTAACAGCGAATGGACAGCGTTGGCTCGTGGAAGGAAATCAGCAACTATATTGTTAGCACACTTTATGTGTCTGACATTGGTGGTGAACTGAGATATGAAGTCCACGTATCTGAAGCGGCGAGGAGGTGGGTCAGGTGGCGGGTTTGTAATGTCCGCAGCCAGGGGTTTGCGGTCCATTAAAACATAGAAAGGGCGTCCCTCAACGTCAGTCTTAAAGTGCTTAATCGCTTCATAGACCACAAGCAACTCCATGTCAAACGCGGAATATTTCCATTGTGCATTGGTGATCTTGCGCGAGAAGAACTGCAGAGGCGAAGTTTTGCCGTCGATTGTCTGGATAAGGACAGCGCCGATGGAAGTATCGCTCATGTCTGTGGTGATGAAAATCTGCGCAATGGGATAAGGATGCGCGATGGTGCAGGCCTCGGCAAGAAGATTTTTGAGGGCAGTGAAAGAGTCAGTCATAGCAGGGGTCCATGGAACAGGCCGAGATCCAGAGGTGCTGGTGCCTCCCAAGGCATGCATCAGTGGAGCCTGAATCTCCGCAGCCCGAGGTAGATGTCGGCGATAATAATTAACCATCCCCAGAAAGCGCTGGAGCTCTTTGAATGACGAAGGTCTGGGTAGGTTTAGTATTGTTTGTACTTTCTCAGGAGGCGGTGAAATGCCGTCGGCAGAGACCCGAAAACCAAGAAAAGTGACACCAGGTTGATGTAGCAGCAATTTGTCCTGGTTTGTCTCGATGCCTGCTGCTGCGAGAGTGTTCATAACAGTTTGCACATGTCGAATGTTGTGCTCGAAGAAGGAGCTGAACACAAGAATGTCATCAAGATATGCAAAGCAGAATTTTAGGTTGAATAGCACTTCGTTGATGAAGCGTTGCCAGGTCTGGGTTGCGTTTTTCAGACTGAAGGGCATGAATCGAAACTGAAATAACCCGATTGAGGTGGTGATTGCTGTCTTCTCGATGTCTTCAGGTGCCATGGGGATCTGGTGGTAGGCCCATTTGCAATCAATGACAGAGAACGTGGTCGCACCTGCGAGGGAACTGGTAAAGTCAGCAATGTTGGGTATGGGGTAGGTGTCCATAATTGTTTGTGTGTTTAGTCGACGGTAGTCTCCACACATGCGCCAGGACCCGGCTTTCCTGGGTGTCATATGTATGGGTGTAGACCAGCAACTGGCAGAGGGTTCAATGATGCCGGAGCTTAGTATTTCAGAAATTAGATTTTTAAGGTCGGAGAGAGTCAACGTGGTTTACTGGAGATCGGGGGACCTGGCATGAGGAGAAGTTTGTGAACCGTGCCGCTGGTGACGACGGAAATGTTGTCAGCGTCACGGGAGGCGGTTTGTTTACAATGTGTAGTCGGTGGGGCAGGCGAGGCGTGGTCGTGGTGTTTGGAGCCACTCGGCGGATCCGATGGGAGCCGTGGCGGTGAAATGTACCACGAGTCAGCGCGACAAGATGGCCGCCGGCCCGAAGGAGTGGCACCACGGTAGGGTGAGCTCGGTAGAGCTCGTGAGCCGTTAGTGAGTCCATTGTCCGAGGGCGCGGCCTGTGGCAGCACAGTCGCACAGGAGCCGAAGTTGCATAGTTTGAGGTGCTGTCCGCGAGGGGTGGGGTAGGAGCTGTCAGTTCCGGAGCACGTGACGCTCGTCACGCATGCTCACTTGTGTCCAGCCAAGTGTCAAACGTTGCTGTGTTAGGAGGGTGTGGCGCTGTGTAGCTGTCAGTACACGTTATGGCAGTCTTAATAGCACAGTTGCAAGGGGTAGCGGAGGCTCGATTGCTGGGATTGCATCGGAGAGCTGGACCTGTGTTTTGTGGAGCCGCAGGGAGAGCTTGAAGTTTTCGTTGTGTAGGCGAGCGACGTGTTCAAGCTCAACAAGGCACTTGTGCCTGATTTCTTGTAACGTCGTCGACAGAGACGAGTGTGTACAGATGAGATGAGCCCGGACCGATGTGTCATGGGGGGAGGGGGAGGGGTGGGGGGAGGGTTGCTCGACGGAGCACAGGGGAAGTGAGTCTTGGACGGATGATGAAACACAGTGTTTCACACTAGGTCCAGTGAAAGTTTGTGGTGTCGCAAGAAGTCAATGTCTAGTACAGGTTCGTCAATTTTGCACACTAAAAAAGTCCACTCGAGTTTGCAGTTTTCAGAGACAGAGAGACGATGTGGGAAGTTGAACCCGAGCATTGTAGTTTAGTTGAATTCACGGCTTGCAGTGAAGTATGATGAGGGCGGATGTTCGACGACGCTAAGGACTTAGGCAGCAGCGAAACATTGGCGCCTGTGTCCACTAGGAAAAGGTATCCCGACGAAATGTCTTTAACGTAAAGTTGTCGGCAATTATCCGGTCGTTCCCGTACAGACTGGAGAAGGGGGGGATGCCTGTCATGTTGTGCGCAGGAGGCGGCAGCTCGACCTATCTGCGATTGGCGTTTGGGAAGTAGCAGGGTGGTCTACAGTTTCATGCCGCCTCACCAAACCATGTGTGGAAGTAACAGTACGGGTAGTGTGGTTGCATTTCCTGTGGAAGGTTCGTTGCCAGTGGCAGTGGCCGAGGTTCGGTGGCTGCAGCAGGTTCGGTTGGAGGAGGGGGCGTGACCATTGGCAGAGCCGGTGACGTCCCAGCTGCTTGTTTACTGCTTCCCAGAGCGAGCGGAAGGGTCAGCACAGTATGGCCCCGGCTGCATCCGGACGCAGGGCGATGAGCCTGAACCTGAGACTTGTGAGGTAGGCAGTGGCTGGCGAAATAGAGCAGTGACGCATCGTGTAGCTTGTCAGCAATTGTCATTCTTTGCTCAACAGGTTCAGGAGACCTTCACGCCAGAGCAAAGCGGATGTGAGGAGATAGTTTATCTGACCAGATGGCAAGGAGAGCTGCGTCAGAGAGTAGATCGTCGCTGACCAGGGCACGTAGCCATCTCCAGAGCTGGGAAGGTTTGTCGTTGTCTAGTTGCAGGACATGGAGCACTTGATAGTTTGCTCCTCAGTTAAGTGTGGAAGCCGACGTAGAACTATCGTTTTGTCTAGAATTTACTGGGTAGATGAGTCCAGGGCGTCGACCAGGTCAGCAATCAAGTCCTCCTGGTCGTGCTGGTGGGTGATGAGGCACAGAAACCTGGTTCACTCGTCGAGTTTGTAATGGTCGAACACTTCGTCCACAATTTTGAACCAGGTTGTTGCTCTGTCGAAATTAAACGGCGGCAGCGTTGGTAAGCGTTGTAGAATGTTCAGAAGAACAGGATGAGTTGAGTTCGTCGGGGCACTGCCTGAATCGAGCTGTTGTTGCTGTAGTATTTGAGGAGAGTGTGTCTCCAGGGGATGTGGTAATGACGGCTGTTCAGGTGGCAATGTGAAGGTGACACGTTGTGGTTGAGCGTGATCCGTAGCAACGCAGAAGGCCGACGCGGGTGAGACACCATAATGTGACGATTGCGATTGCAGAAGCTCAACATGTTGCGGGTGTGTTCGGATTGACGCGTTGCAGAAGACCAACGTGGATGAGGCACCGAGATGTGCCGAGAACAGTAGCGGAAGCTCGACTGGAGCAGGTGTGGGGGCGACAGGTGAGAAAAAGTTCAGAGTATGAGAATGTGTGTTAGTCCGTGGAAAGCTCGACGTGTGATCAGAGCCAGGGCCACCTGTGTTGCAGGGAGGCTGCGGAGGTGCGGGCTGTCCAGAAGCACAGTGTGGGAAATGTGGGACGGAATGTGTGAATGTTCACTGTTCATAGTCACTCCACTCAAAATAGTGTGCGGATAAGGTGAATGTCATGGCACACAACACTGAGACGTAGCAGTGGGATGGAGGTGGAGGTCAGGCACAGATAACAGGTTATTGTTCCTGTTGCAGGCCGAGGTATAGAATTACGAAGGCATGTGCCAAAGCTGAACTGAGACAGGTGTGGGCGTGGTCTGATGCTGAGGAGGTAGACCTGTGAACGAAGCAGTTCCGGCCACGTGGCAGGTATCTGCATGGTACTGCACGGATTGCAGCATGGCAAATCGTTGTCCTGGCGGTAGTAGGTTGTCTGACGAAGCATTTGCAGAAATCGGCATTGGTCCTGCACTGCATGAAGATCTGTAATAGGTAACTGCACAGGGAGGGCACATGGGGTGGGAACAAAGGCGTTTGATAGCCGGAGTCATGCGCACTCTTAACCTCACTTATTGTTGCAGGCTCGAAAACGTCTGGCGGAATCATCGAGTGAGAGGCATCATGTTGCAGTCCTGGCGGGTGTACATCGCCTGCGACATGATGCATGTCAATCACAAAATCCGACGTTAGGTGCTGAGACGAAGTCATTGTTCGAATACTGTGTCAATGTAATACACGCGAAAATAACCAACGGAGAGGTCGCGGACACAGTAAAACTGCGAAAACGAAAGACGTTACAACTTGGGGTCACCAGGGTTACCTTGTTGGTTGCACCAATAATCACACCCATTTACAAATAGTTCATTTATTAACCTTAACACATACAAGGATCACAAAAAACTGAACTGAATATGGCGAAACAGCCGAAGATAATGCCTAGAGTCCAAAGATGAATACATGTCGATGTTGGTGTCGATTTCATCGGCGCCACAATATAAATCCTAACCTGCTATTGTTTTGCAAATCCAAATTTCCCACAGTATCTCCAGTTTTGCTGCATGTCTCTTCGTGTTTTTAGCTAGTTCCATCATTATATGCTTCAGTGACTAAAAATAAAGTCCAACAACTACATTACTTAACAACTCAACATGTTGAGAGTTAACTTTGAAGAAGCCTTCCAACAATCATTACAACAGCACTACGTTGCATACAACACAGCTGTGTATCCTTTCATGTGCACACAGCTATGAAACTAAATCTGCAGTTTATAACGTTCACTGGTACAACACTACACCTGCAGCTAGAGTACATAATCACAGTATTAAATAAATCCTATACATTTATATTCTGTGGGAAAATACGATATTCTAACCACAATCATTTGAACCAGTCAACTTACACTATTGGCCATTAAAATTGCTACACCAAGAAGAAATGCAGATGATAAGAGGGTATTCATTAGACAAATATATTATACTAGAACTGACGTGTGATTACATTTTCACGCAATTTGGGTGCATAGATCCTGAGAAATCAGTACCCAGAACAACCACCTCTGGCCGTAATGATGGCCTTGAGACGCCTGGGCATTGAGTCAAACAGAGCTTGGATGGCATGTACAGGTACAGCTTCCCATGCAGCTTCAACACAATACGACAGTTCATCAAGAGTGGTGACTGGCGTATTGTGACAAGCCAGTTGTTCAGCCACCATTGAGCAGACGTTTTCAATTGGTGAGAGACCTGGAGTATGTGAAGGCCAGGGCAGCAGTCGAACATTTTCTGTATCCAGAAATGCCCATAGAGGACCTGCAACATGCGGTCGTGCATTATCCTGCTGAAATGTAGGGTTTCGCAGGGATCGAATGAAGGGTAGAGCCACGGGTCGTAACACATCTAAAATGTAACGTCGACTGTTCAGAGTGCCGTCAATGTGAACAAGAGGTGTCAAGATGTGTAACCAATGGCACCCCATACCATCACGTCAGGTGATACGCCAGTATGGCGATGACGAATACACGCTTCCAATGTGCGTTCACCGCGATGTCGAAAGACACGGATGCGACCATCATGATGCTGTAAACAGACCCTGGATTCATCTGAAAAAATGACGTCTTGACATTCGTGCACCCAGGTTGAGTAAACCATCGCAGCTGCTCCTCTCTGTGATGCAGCGTCAAGGGTAACCGCAGCCATGGTCTCCGAGCTGATAGTCCACACTGCTGCAAACGTCGTCGAACTGTTCGTGCAGATGGTTGTTGTTTGCAAACATCCCCATCTGTTGACTCAGGGATCGAGATGTGGCTGCACGGTCCGTTACAGTGATGTGGATAAGATGCCTGTCATCTCGACTGCTAGTGATGTGAGGCCGTTGGGATCCAGCATGGCATTCCATATTACCGTCATGAACCCACCAATTCCATATTCTCCTAACAGTCATTGGATCTCAACCAACGCGAGGAGTAATGTCGCGATATGATAAACCGCAATCGCACAAGCTACAATCCGACCTTTATCAAAATCGGAAACGTGATGGTACGCATTTCTCCTCTTTACACGAGGCATCACAACAACGTTTCGCCAGGCAACGCCGTGTCAGCTGCTGTTTGTGTATGAGAAATCGGTTGGACACTTTCCTCATGTCAGCACGTTGTAGTTGTCGCCACTGGCACCAACCTTGTGTGAATGCTCTGGATGGCTAATCCTTTGCGTATCACAACATCTTCGTCCTGTCGGTTAATAAATTTCGCGTCTGTAGCACGTTAACTTCGTGGTGTAGCAATTTTAATGGCCATAGTGTAATTGCCTCCCTGAATATGAATGTATATTACGTTTCCTATTTTCTCTCCAACAAATGAGCTTACGATTGTTAAAAAAAATGGTTCAAATGCCTCTGAGCACTATGGGGCTTAACATCTATGGTCATCAGTCCCCTAGAACTTAGAACTACTTAAACCTAACTAACCTAAGGACAGCACATAACACCCAGTCATCACGAGGCGGAGAAAATCCCTGACCTCGCCGGGAATCGAACCCGGGAACCCGGGCGTGGGAAGCGAGAACGCTACCGCACGACCACCAGCTGCGGACTACGATTGTTCATCTCTTGAAAATCAGAGTAGCACAAAGCCTATGGCTGAGTTACTATGACAATTAACCTCCTCAGGGATTCTGGCACATATGTAGCCATTTACCTTATGCTGAATATATTGAAGAAAATGCATTCCTTAATGGGCAGTGGACGGCCAGTGAGGCCGAGTGGCTCTAGGCGCTCTAGTTTTGGCACCTCGTAACCGCCACTGTCGCAGGTTCGAATCCTGCCTCGGGCATGGATGTGTGTGATGTCCTTAGGTTAGTTAGGTCAAGTAGGTCTAAGTTCTAAGGGACTGATGACCTTAGATGTTAAGTCCCATAGTGCTCAGAGCCATTTGAGCCCAATGGGCATTGGTTACATTTGTGGCCATTGTGTTCCCATAAGTTGGCTACCCTGTCCCTAGTTCATTATCTTTAACTGTTATGAAGAGAGATGTTTTTATATCTGTGGATAGTCAGCGGCTGCCTGTTGTTTAGTACATGCATTTGAAATCATAATTTACGTTTTTTTTGCAGGAGAATTTTTCGTCTACAATTTTTTATTGTGTGCTTTGAACATTTATTATTATGATGTTACTGTTGAAACAGTGATATCTGGAAACTATTTGTGTAAATCGACTGTTTACAAATGTACACATTTGTGGACACAGTGCATAGGTAACATAACCTGAAATACCATGTAACCACCAGAGTCTCAATTATAAAATACCATTTTTGTCATTTTGTTACTTTCATTTATTTTACAGTTTCTCTTCCAACATTATTAAAAATGAATCGAAGGAAAACATTAAGCCCAGGGGAAATATTACTCATTTTAGATTCTGTTGATGATGCCAATTGTTCTGATTTGGACGTAATTACGTGTGATAAAGACAGTGATATTATTGATGATGATTCTGATGATGATAGTGTTGTTGGTGATGACACTGTTGCTAGTGGTGATTCAGCTGTTGATAGGGCAATTCACTCAATAACAGTCCAGACCAATAGTGCAACTGCAAGTACAAGTTTCGAATTCTCCAACATCTTCACGTAATATATGGTATACAAACAAGGACATTGACTTCGTTGGTGACATTCCTGCATTCTGTGGCGTTTACAAAAGCAATAGTGATCTTTTAGTAGAGAAGACGCCATATTTTTACTACTACAACATGTACACTCCTAAAGCACTGGACTTGATAGTTAGAGAGACAACACAGAATGCTTTTTCAAATGGCGAATGCAATTTCTCTGTCTCAGTAAGAGAAGTTCATTGCTTCTTAGCGATTAATTTGATCATGACATATATAAAGTACCCAAAACGGACGTATGAACTGGTCAGGTAACCCAGTTTTGAGAATGGATCTTATTGCTGACATTATGTCACTTAAGAGATTTGAGAAAATACACTACTGGCCATTAAAATTGCTACACCAAGAAGAAATGCAGATGATAAACGGGTCTTCATTGGACAAATATATTATACTAGAACTGACATTTGATTACATTTTCACGCAATTTGGGTGCATAGATCCTGAGAAATCAGTACCCAGAACAACCACCTCGGGCCGTAATAACGGCCTTGAGGCGCCTGGGCATTGAATCAAACAGAGCTATGATGGCGTGTACAGGTACAGCTGCCCATGCAGATTCAACACAATACCACAGTTCATCAAGAGTGGTGACTGGTGTATTGTTACGAGCCAGTTGCTCAGCCACCATTGAATAGACGTTTTCAATTGGTGAGAGATCTGGAGAATGTGCTGGCCACGGCAGCAGTCGAACATTTTCTGTATCCAGAAATGCCCATAGAGGACCTGCAACATGTGTTCGTGCATTATCCTGCTGAAATGTAGGGTTTTGCAGGGATCGAATGAAGGGTAGAGCCACGGGTCGTAACACATGTGAAATGTAACGTCGACTGTTCAGAGTGCCGTCAATGCAAACAAGAGGTGACTGAGATGTGTAACCAATGGCACCCCATACCATCACACCGGGTGATACCCCAGTATGGCGATGACGAATACACGCTTCCAATGTGCGTTCACCGCGATGTCACCAAACACGGATGCGACCATCATGATGCTGTAAACAAAACCTGGATTCATCCGAAAAAATGATGTTTTGCCATTCGTGCACCCAGGTTTGTCGTTGAGTACACCATCACAGGCGCCAACCTTGTGTGAATGCTCTGGAAAGCTAATCCTTTGTATATCACAGCATCTTCGTCCTGTCAGTTAAATTTCGGGTCCGTAGCACTTCATCTTCGTCTTGTAGCAGTTTTAATGGCCAGTAGTCTAAAAACGTATTTACGTTTTGTGGACAATGACGAAATCCCGGCCGCCCGGGGTGGTCTAGCGGTTCAGGCGCTCAGTCCGGAACCGCGCGACTGCTACGGTCGCAGGTTCGAATCCTGCCTTGGCCATGGATGTGTGTGATGTCCTTAGGTTAGTTAGGTTTAAGTAGTTCTAAGTTCTAGGGGACTGATGACCACAGATGTTAAGTCCCATAGTGCTCAGAGTCATTTGAACCATTTTTGAACGAAATCCCGGGAAATAACTCTGACATGTTTGTGAAGGTGAAACCCATATTGGACACACTGAAAGAGACATTTTCGGGGAATGTAACTCCTACTGAATATCAGTCTATAAGTGAAATGATTATCCTCTTCAAGGGTAGAAGCAGGGCAAAACAGTATATAAAGTCTAAGCCCTAAAAGTGGGGATTGAAATCATGGGTACGCTCTAGCTCAGATGGATGCGCGACATTTTTTGAAATGTACCAAGAGAAAAGGCGGGAGCGGAATTACCCACTGAGTTTCAGTCCTATTGGGGACACTGTCATAAGATTGTGCCAGGGGCTAGAAGGAAAAAATCACAAGATCATTCTTGACCATTTATTTGCAGCAATCGCATTGCTTTCATATCTCAAGCAAAAGAAAATTCATGTATTGGGAACCATAAGGTCGAACAGACTGTACGGTGCAGAGAGTAAATTGACCAACAGCAAAGCTCTAATGGAATCAGGTCGAGGTTCAATGTCTATTGCTACTTCTAATGACAATATTACAGTTTTGTGATGGGTGGAGAGAAACATTGTCCACATGATATCTACCTTTTCTGGAGGGACACCAACTGATACTGTGATGGGACATGAAGAACCATGCTCGCATAGATATCGAGAGGCCAGATGCTGTAGCATGCCACAACAAATTCATGGGCTGAGTAGACATGACTGACCAGATGGTTGCACACTACCCTCACACAATGAAGAGCAAGAAGTTTTATTTGAGAATATTTTTCCACTTTTATAATGTTGCACTAGTAAATGCATGGATTCTTTACAAAAGAGGCACTGAGAGAAATATTTCTTTGGTGGAATACAAGGCCTCAGTTGCTACAACAATTACATAGCTTGGAAGCCTGCAAAGGAAGTCTGGCAGACCATCTAACACCATTGACCATGCTCACTGGAAGAAAAGGCAACGCACTGGGTGTACTGCATATATAAGACTGGATGGAATAGCCCATTACCCTGAAAAAAAAAAAGGAATGTGAGAAATAAAACTGCAAAAGAAGAACAAGATACATCTGCAAAAGTGCAAGGTTCCTGTTTGCCCACAATGTACGGAGTTTTTCCACAATACATGATGTGAACAATTCCTTCTTACTTGAATTTCGCTATTATTTATCACATTTTTTAGTTTCTTTATGTTTTCACCATGTTTGCTCTCATGTAACCTGCTATGCACCATGTACACAAATGTGGCAATTTCCTATTTTCATTGTTGTACAGTAAATTGAAGCATTTGTTGAAGAAATATATTTGCAATGACTTCCTTACATCTCAAATATAGTGTTAAAAATAATTGTCAAAATTGAAATTATTAAAAAAATTCATCTCTGAAAAGGATTTATGCAGCATCTACCACGTCAACAAAAACAATAACATAAAACAAACACAGATATTTCTGCCTCATCTAAAATATCGTCTTCAAAGTCAATATTCACAACGCCTTCAACTACGTCACTTCCCATGTTTCGCTGTCACTGAAGTCTCGTCTCGGCTGTGCAGCCACCAGAGCCACCTATTGAGATGATCCTCACTGAACTGGCAAGACTCTACGCCAAGCTGGCAGCTGACAGCCGAAGGAGCGTACGGCGCATTGACGAGCGGCAGCCACGCAAATTCGAATGGTGTTGATTCCATAGACACTTCAGGCGAAATGCTAGATGATGTTGCAAACTGTGTGGGTTCCCAGATATCAACAACGGATGTGTATAGACGTGCGTATCCGTTGTATAACCAGTAAGATTGTAGTTGTAATGACAATGCCACAGCTTCTGCTAAATGTGAATCTTCACGATTATTTGTGTTTGAAAAGATATCTGGTATGGAATTTTGGTCAACACAGGTTTGGATATAAGTGGTGTTTTACGGGATGTGCCTCAGAGTCATATGAAATTAAATCTGCAAAATGTTTTCTCACCTTCATGATGATTGTTAATGGCCTGCATGTTTGGCCCCATATTGGGGGCCGATTTTCTTAAACTTTTCCGTTACCTATGGACCTCTATAATCATCTTCTTGTGCAATCTCCGGCTTTAGGCATGCTGTCTCCTACGCTGGACGCAAGAAGCCATTCTGCCAGATCAGAAGGCATGAAGATTAATGCGTCTTCCATGTCTCCCTCGTCGCGACAGCTTCTGCCCATTCCATACACACCTCACTGCGAAATGCACATGGGTGCTTCACACAAGAAGATTGTGTTACGTCTTCTGCATAATATGGAGACCGCTTTTCACTTCAACAGCAGCGCGATTCACTACAGCAGGAGGTTGCTCATCTCAATGAACTTTTCCGCTTCGATAAAACAACGTGACACATTCAGCGTGGGACCCTAGAAATTCACGATTGGCTTCTCGATACAATTCATGTGAACTCTGATCAGGTCCACACCGCTTATTTTGACGCTGAAATGTGTTCAAATGTCTGTGAATTCTTAAGGGACCAAACTACTGAGGTCATCGGTCCCTAAACTTACACACTACTTAAATTAACTTATGCTAAGAACAACACACACACACACACACCCATGCCCGAGGGAGGACTCGAACCTCCGGCGGCAGGGGTCGTGCAACTCGTTACATGGAACCTCTAACCGCGCGGCCACTCCGCGCGGCATTGTGATGCTGACGAGTACGTGTTTTACGTGAAATTCATGGATCTTTCACGCTGAAAGATTAGTGTCGCGACATGGTTCTCACATCCCGTTCAGACATCGCGATAATTCCCCTAGTATAGTGTCACTCACAGATGCTGAAATCGAATACACCAATGTTCGAGTGTTCAGCCTCCCGCCGGAAGTTGATGACAATTTTCTAAAGGGCATATTGACTCCTTATGGTAACGTGAAAAACATCCGTCGTGAACGCTGGTCTACTCAACGCAGATTACAGTGCTATAGTGGAATTCTTTCCTTGGAAGTGCATGTCAAACGCAATATATAATCACATTTACAAGTGTGTGGTTACCGCATCAGTACCATGTATACTGGTCAAGAGGGAACCTGTTTCCTATGTAATGAAAGTGGACACGTTCGTTCTAATTGTCCGCGGAGGGTTTTTGTATTAAAGCCGTCATTAGTGCAGCTTCACAAATTGACGGTTGCTGATCTTGTTCCTTCGCCTCCCGCCGTCGGACCTACTTCGCCTTCGGATTATAATGTATAAACAGTCAGTTCTGATAATCGTGTCAATGAATTTCCGCCTTTACCTCCGCGACAGGTTCTGAATCCTACTGGCCCCAGGATAGAACTTATAACGGCGACAAACAAGCGACATCGCACTCAGGAAGGTGATGGTGAGGATTTGGCTGTACCTTCTGCGCCAACCTCCTCCGCATCGATTGTGTCCCCTGCTACTCTCGATGCTACTATACCTCCCGTCCGTGGTACGGTGAGTGCCGAAGAAGTTATCTCCAGCATCCCTCCTGCTCGCGAAGTGGCTCCTTCTGAGCTGCCTGTGTGTGAAGAGGGAGCGGAGTGCCCCGTTCGTCTTTGTGTCCTCCGTTACAGCCTAAGACGATGCAGTGTCCTCCTGTTCCTTCGTCTTCCTGTATTTGCCGCCTACAGCAGCTCCCGAGGAGAAGAAAATTAGCGACCAAGTATCACCTGTTGTATTGGTAATTCCACAGAATGCTTCCGCCTTAGTGACTGGCATTGCATTACATGACCCTAGGTCTGGGTGGGTGGGGGGGGGGGGGGGGGGGGGAGGCCTGCGTGAACTTTATGCTGCTTCGGATCAAGCCCTCTGCGAATTGCAGATGTTAGGCCTGTAAGGCAAAATTGTTAACCGTGAAGAGAATGGAAATGGAAGGTTTGAAAATCCGATCGAAGTCGCGATCATTGGTGATGGAAGAACTGACTTCCTTATATCATTTGCTTCGGCATCAGACCCGTCGCCGACGCACTTGTATTCATTCTCCCACGACAAAAGATGGATGTATCGTAATGGCGCAAGCTGATATAGTGCGTATCTTACACCAGTACTATGTAGAAATCTACGATATCGAGGAGTCCAGTAAAACCTTTTACGACCCACTTGTCAGCATCTTGTATACGACAATTACATCTGAACATAATGAAACGCTCTTAGCTGCCTTTCAGCCTGAGGAAGTTTACAAAATTATTGTGGGATCGCCTTATCAAAAGTCCCTGGGTCTAGATGGACTTCCAAAGGAATTTTACGTGCGCCTTTGGCCGTTGTTGGGTGCTACCTTTACCTCCCTTCTGAATGAGGTGTTACAGGGTAGAGTAGTGCCGCCCTCGTTCAAAGTGGGAAAAATTGTTGTAATCCCGATACGCACTGGACCGGCTGCCCCTGATCACTTTCGCCCACTAACTTTGTTAAACTTTGATTATGAGACTGTGGCGAGGGCAGTTAATAGTAGGACGTCGGCTTTGATGGATACGATTGTTACAAAACATCAAAGCTGCGTACCTGGTCGTACCATTCTTACCCCTATATTAAAGTTTCGTGACATGGTTTCGGTTGCTGCTGTAACGTCCGTCCCTTGTGCTCTTGCTTTTTTAGACTTCAGTAAGGCATTTGATCGTGTTAATCACGACTTTCTGATTCCGATTCTGGAGGCAGTTGGTTTCACTATTGACACGCAGCGAGTGCTCTCAAATCTGTTTACGGGTATTTCGGCTTCGGTGGTTGTTAATGGCCAACTAACGCCCCTAATAAGTATCCGTAGGGGAGTGTCTCAAGGAAGCCCGCTGACGGTGACTGTTTGTGTTTTTCCTGGAGCCCCTACTCCGCATGCTAGCATCCCAGCTGACAGGTTGGACGCTTTCCGGCGGGACTATAGCTGTTCGTGCATACGCGGATGACGTGATTGTTCTACTTCGCAATTCTGCTGAGATACCTCGACTGAAGGCTGTCATCGATAGTTTTTGTCGCAGTTCAGGTGCAAAACTTAAGCTTCTTCCTTTGCGAGGTTTTGATGACGCGGTTGTTCCATGGGCTACTGCGGTGGATCTGTATACGTCTCTCGGTATCATCATTGATCGTTGTCCACTCAAAATGGTGGCGCTCAACTTGAAGTCTGTTACGGAAAAAATTCAGGGAGCTGTATTAGAGCATGAAAGGCGTTCTCTTACTCTGCTCCAGAAAGTCCGAATACTGGATACATATGTCTTATGCAAAGCTTATTACGCGGCCTAAGTTTATCCGCTTCCCGCGACGATAGCGAAGAAACTACAATTTTCTGGTCGTTTCTTATGGAAAAGACATATATTTCGCTTACGGTATGAGGTGATCACGAAGCCTCGCTCCTTTGGGGGGCTGGACCTGACTGATATATACAGGAAGTCGCAGATGCTAAATGTGCGTCGTACTATTTTGACGATGACTCAAGAAACTCACACATTCACGTCTCATTTATTTTTCTTTGTCTGTCCCGCTAGTCTTGAACCCCATATTGATATTGGTCGCATAAATTATAAGTTAAAACACATTCGTGACTTCTATCTTGCGATGAGCTATTTATGGGCTGAAATCATATGGAGACCATTAAATTCCTACATACTCGTGGGGAAGTTTGGTTTAATATCAGTCTTCCGATTTTGCCGATGTGAGTAGCGTCCTCGTGGTACAAGGTCGTAAATAACTTGATTCCAACGAACGAGCGACTTTTCCGTATTGGGCTTAGTGAGACGGATTTATGTAGTCGTTGTACGTCTCCCGATACGATACGACATCGTTTTACTTGTGGAGGTCATAAGGCCAACTGGTGGTTGGATCAGGACACAATTGGCCTTCCTTACTCGGTCTTCTGAGACTGCCTGCACTACGGACATCATAGTGCGCCCAGATTCTTCTTTCTTTCCACAGTCAAAAACCCATACCGTTATGTGGTTGCTGGGACATTTCGTTCATTATTTTGTAGAAGGCGAGGGGGACGATCACATGAACGTCATGCAGTACATGATCACGGCCTATTGGACATGCTTGCGAATGCCTCGATACCGAGACCTCTTCGCCAACATGGTGAATCTTGTTTTTCATCGGTAAGGTGTTGGTTAATTTAATTCATTTTGATGATAAGTGTTTTTCTTTGTTATGTATGTTTCCCACCTGATTTGCTTCGGTTTGTTCTCTCCTTGTTTCCCTGTTCGTTTTGTTTTGTGTTTTGACTCAGCATCGCTCTATTGTCAAATGTGTATCGATGAAGTATAGATACACGGGCGCGTCTACAATCCTTAGCTTTTCCTAGTTTACTTGGAATTTTTCTTAGTTTGCTATTTGGAATGTAATCTTGTTCCGTTTTCCTACTCCTTTTAGATTCAATTATGAACTATAAAAAACACAAAATAAAAAATAAAAAAATTAAAATTTACTAAAAAACTATATCAAAATAGTTATTGATACATATCTTATGAGCTTGGTGGTGGTTTGTTGGCTACGTTCTCGTTTTTTTTCTTTTATTTATTGTTCTACTCTCGTAATAAATTTTTTCTCCCTTTTCCAGCCTCTATTACATGATGATATGACTATGGTCTACTGAAGTGTCATGATAGTACCAAGTCTTTCTGATAATAAATAAAAAAGAAAAAAAATGGCTCAGTCGGATAGAGCGTCTGCCATGTAAGCAGCAGATCCCAGGTTCGAGTCCTGGTCGGGGCACACATTTTCATCTGTCCCTGTTGATATTAATCAACGCCTGTAAGCAGCTAATGGTCTGAATTTCGTTGTAATTTCATAATAATTTTTGTGTTGTTCGTGGCGGAACAGGCTTGGAGTGGCTGAACAAAGCTGTCAGTGGCCTGTGATCTGAGATGAGATAGAAGGTCGACTATACAAATAGTGGAGAAATTTAGTGACTCCATAAACAATGGCGAGCGCCTCTGTTTCCAGCTGCCTGCGATTACACTGCGCCTTGTTTAAAGTTTTGGAAGAAAAGGCTACAAGCCTGTCAGAGCTACCAATCCTGTGGAATAGCTTCGATCCAAGCCCATAGGATGACGCATCAAGTGCTAAAACTACTGGCTTGTCTTGGTCAAAGTGGACCATACAACGATCACTGAGAAGATCATCCTTAAGTTGATGGAATGCGTCCTGTAAATCTTTGGACCGTAAGAAGCGAACACGTCTCCAGCGTAGGTGTTTCAACAGGGCAGCAGTTTGTACTGTATGAGGAATAAATTTGAAATAATACGTCGGTTAGCTCATTACTGCCTTTAACTCCTTAAAATGACGAGGCCCCGTCAAACCCCTGAGTGACGACAAGTGCGATTGCGCTGGATGGATGCCCTGTGAATTAATGATATGAAGAAATGAGTATTTCGCTTTATTACACTTGGTTCCCATTTCCGAAAGATCTTGGGACAAACAATCAAAACTGGATAAATATTCCTCTGGTGTGTCAAAAGAAACTACAGTGTCATCTAAATGATTTACACACGAAGGGACCTTCGCTGTTAACTGATTCAGAAATCACTGTAAAACTGCGAGAGTTAATGCACTGCCGATTGGGAGGAGCTGGAACAGATGTAGACTCAAGTGCGTGATAAGTACAAAGAACCGTTTGGAATGTCATTCAAGGGTAACTGCGAGTATGTCCCCGGGAAATTTATTTTGGAAAACAAGCATTCCTGTCACAATCTGTCGATCAGTTCATCAGGTGAAGAAGGGGAAAAGAGTCCATCTCTGTTTTGAGGGTTGATAGTGGTTTCAAAGTCTGCTCATAGCTGCAACCCACCCGATGGCTTTTTGATAACTGTCGGGAGAGATGCCCACTGACTGGCTGAGATCTGTTCAGCAACACCACTGTCTTGCCATAGTTTCAATTCTTGAGCGACCTGATCACGAATGCGTTAGGGGACTGCACTATGAAACGGTGGTTGTGCATTATCTTTTAAAGTTACGTGTGCTTCAAAATCTTCAGCGTTCCCCAGGCCTTCTCGAAATAAATTTCTGTATTGTCACATCACTCATTAATACAGTTGTGAGGAACAGTAGCATTGACTGGCAACACATTGTCCTGAATGTCCAGGTAAAACAAGTCAAGTGAGGCCAGATCAAAAAAGTTCGGACTGTTCCGAGAACACGGTACATAAAAAAGCAAAGTTCTAGTAACATTAAGAAATGTTGCTGCCAGTCTGCACACTCCCGACACTGGGATATTGTGTCCATTGTATGCTGGCAGAATGGCAGTAGGCTGCTGTAGCCATGAGCTGCCTAACAATTCATAAGTATTTCTGTTCAGCAAAGTCACGCAAGCACCTTTGTCTAATTGTAGTCTCACAGAATGCTCTGCCACACGTAGATGTACATACAGTTTATTTCTCTGAAAGCAGATCACTTGTGAACGATTCTGTTTACTTTAAGGGTAAAACACTGATTGGGCCTCCTTCACCGGCTCAACTGATACATTTACGCCGCTTTCACACTATACGGTTTTGACCGTACGGCAAAAAGCCGTACGAGTTTTAGCCGTGCCTGTGTTGCTTTCACATTACACGGCTTTTTGACGTGACCAGTTGTTGGTGTCTATTCAGTTTGCTTAATGTGTGTATCAAGATGAACCGTAAACGAGTTGTTGCTTTGTGGTTGCTTCATCGTCGCCGCAAAAGAAAAGGTCGTCTTTTGTGGGTACACCCCATTAACCAGAGAAGAGACGAAGTGGGTTTATTTTATACACTCTTTGAAGATTTGAGGAACGACGGAAATAAATTCTTTAACTATTTCCGAATGTCTATTACCTCGTTTGACGAATTACATAGAAAACTAAAGGATGTGTTACAACGACAAAACACACAATTCCGCAATTGCATCCAACCTGTTCAAATGCTGGCTATCACGTTAAGGTAATTTAATACATAAAAACTAGTTCTGTTTATTTACTTATTTATTTGTGTTTTACATTTTTATTACGCTCAGATTATGAAGTAGAAAAGTCAATATCAATATCAGCAGTTGAAACCAAAGAGTTTGTAGCAGGACTGACTGTACTGTCACTTTGTGGCGACAGGCTCTCTGCAAAAACGTTGTAGAACTGCGTTGTTGATGGTGGGCCTTCATGGCTACTTGTGGAAGGCGAAGGGTATGGTGGTGGCACTTTATTAATTCGTTGATAAGAACTGCGACCTTGAGAAGTCTGTAATGGTTGTTCGAGAAAAGTAGTTGGGTTTGGTGCAGCTGGAGGAGGACGAATCTGATGCGTATGGTAAGAGGATATTGGAGCAGCATTTTCCATAGGTGAATAAGAATAAGCTTGAAATCTATTATTATAGGGCATGGGAGGTGTGTAATGGGTAAATGGAGGAGGTTGAGCTGTCAATATATTTCTCCTTTCATATATATTTTCTATAACTTTGAGGACTCCCATCTGAAACTGAAGATAATCCTGTTCATCAAATTTTTCCAGATGAGGCTTCAGACTAAGTAAAAATGACATTTTGCTGCAAGGTTTGTCTTCTTCCAGAGCTCGTAATATTTTCATTTCGATTGCATCAGGTTTTCTATGTTTTCTGTTTGTATGGCACTCGCTTTTGGATGTTTGTTGTGTGGGTGCTGTATCAAATGGCCCAGAAACATTCTCAGTATTTTCGACGGAGCCCTGCGTTTCTATATCTTCTTCCAGTCTGGCGGTGCGTTCCGATTGAAAACTGTCCTCCGTCTCTCGAGCATCATACAGCTTTTTTAGAAACTGCAGCTGATCAGAATATACATACTTTTTCATTTTCTTTGCTGCTGAGCCACTTTTTTTCGCAGCTTGAATTTTTATGTTTGACTTCACAAAGGAGTCTCGTAGATTGGTCCACCTCCGTATTACTTCTATACCTACATCAAAAGAAAACAAAACTGTATGAAAACATTTTAATTTTGTATAGAAAAAAGCAAAACTGTAACAAAAAATGTCCACTGCAAACTAAATGTCACTGATTTTTTTTCGTTTTGTTCAGGTATCTGGCAAGCGGTTGTTCCTTCACTGACTTACATTTCCAGTACAGAATTGGGATTTCTACAGCAAGTAAAGTGGTTAATGATGTATGCACAGCAATTTGGTCATCACTGCGGGAAGAATGTATACAAAGACCGACCAAAGAGGTATGGGAATCAATAGCGGCTGGATTTGAACGTACTGCTAATTTCCCCCACTGCTTAGGAGCGGTGGATGGAAAACATATCCGTCTTACTGCCCCATTTAATAGCGGATCAATGTACTTCAATTACAAAGAATACTTTTCTGTGGTTCTGATGGCTGTAGCGGATTCCAACTACAGGTTCATTTATGTCGACGTAGGAAGTTATGGCAAAGACTGTGACTCTTCAGTGTTCAGACGGTCCAGTTTATGGAAGTCAATAGAAAGTAATTCCCTGGAATTTCCAGACGTCCAATGTCTGCCTGGTACGGAAGGTCCAAAAGTACCCTACTTCTTCGTGGGAGACGCAGCATTTGGCCTACACACGCATTTGCTCCGGCCTTTTGGGGGAACAAACTTGACAGTTGAGAAACGTGTATTTAATTACCGTTTGTGCAGAGCAAGGAGGTATGTGGAATGTGCTTTTGGCATCCTCACCAATAAGTGGCGGTTGTTTCACCGACCTTTAAATGTTCATCCAGATTTTGCAGTAAAAATGGTTAAAGCTTGCATTGTTTTACACAATTTTGTACGTCAGAGAGATGGATTTATAATTGAAGACACCACATCCTTCACTGGTTTGGAAGACTTAGCCCAAGATGCCAACATAAGAGGAGGACTGACAGCCAACGCCATAAGGAACACTCTTTGTAAATATTTTATGACAAATGCTGGAAGCGTGTCATGGCAGATGTCAAAGATATAAATTAACAAGCCTTTTCCTTTTTGTAGATTGTTTGTGAAAGCCTGCGACTGTATAGTAAATAGTTTTCTTTATAAATAAATTACTGCTACCACTCACGTTTTTAATCGTTTTGTTTATATTTTGTACGACGCGTTTCGGGAAATAATTCCGATCTTCAAGTGCGTTTTTTTCTCTAAGTTTTCATTATGTGTAGTGTTTTTTTATTTGTGAGGTCTTGTGCGTGTTTCTCTTATAAATTACAGTAAAGAAAACAGAATGCAAGACCTGACACATAAAAAGACACCACACATGATGAAAACTTAGAGAAAAACGCACTTAAGGATGGGAATTATTTCCCGAAACGCGTCGTGCAAAATATAAACAAAACAAAAAAAACGTGACTGGTAGCAGTAATTTACTTATAAACAAACGATTTACTTTTAGAATAAAATTTATAACGTTAAATAAAAACTGTTTAAAACGTATTAAATGTAATATTAATATATTAAATAAATACTTACCAAACGCATTTTTATCTTTGTCTTCCATCTCATCAAAATCTTGCTTCAGTGCTACGCAAACTTCCCGCCAAGCATTCTTTGTAGCAATACGATCTCTATACGCATCTAGAGTTTTGTCCCACAGAACAGGTCTTACTTCCACCAAGGTTATCAAAAGTTCAGTATCAATTTCATCCATTCTTCTACACTTTTCAGTAAACAAGAATAAACACAAATGAATAAAACGACACTACAACGAACTAGTCGACGCCGTACGGCTCAAAACCGTCCAGTGTGAAAGCATGCACTTAGTCACGTAGGCCACTGTTGTCGAACTTGCCGTACGGCGACCGTCTGTTGTAGTGGCAAGACACGGCTGCAGCACGGCACGGCAGCGGCATTTTGCCGTCGCCGTATAATGTGAAAGGCGCCATACATTTCTTCACACCTACAGCCGTACGGCTTTTTGCCGTACGGTCAAAACCGTATAGTGTGAAAGCGGCGTCACTGTCGCCTGCCACGGCTGTTTTGAAATCACGCTTGAATATGGCCCCGTTTGCCACAGGAAAAGCATTTTGCCTCTCTGCGTGGGCACTGCTAACGGTCGTGCACTTCGGGAACGACTTCCAGATATTAGACTGCAAAGTTGCAAGGTGTCGGGGCGAGCAGTGTATTTAACACTAAATTCCTCTAGAATCTTCATATGGAAATGATGCTTTAAGCCCCCCCCCCCTTTCCTAAATCCGACTTTTGTTATTGCACATGGATCAAGAAGAAAAATAATAAACATAACACATGAAACATTTACAATACGTCAACTTGGATACTCAAATAAATGCTGTGAAGGTGAAGTTGTTCATAAACTAGATTGTGACATTTATGACCAAGTGGTATGTGGAGCCAATTCCTTGCAACTCAAATCTTATGAGAAACACCCAGCCAACCCAACATTAATTGCTGCTACTGTAGTGAGAACTCAGACAATGAACACCCAAGACAGAACCACATTAGAAAAGACGGGAACAGGCGCGCTATGCAGAGCTCTGATTGTCACATATCTAAATTCCCTAATCTGCCGGTGCTGCGGACATACATTACCAAGCTGTCTTCTTAACTGCAAGGACACGATCTGGCATACCGGAGGCGATGGCTGGTTGCTTCGACGTCCCGTTGTGGTGATGATAATGTCGCGAGTATAGCCCAAAACTAATTATCCTGGTCTGGTTGCTCCAGACTAAAGACTTCTAGCAACACAAATGCGCCTCTGAGGGAGACGAAGAAGGCTCGCTACACAATCACTGATGGTATAGTGATTGATTTTAACAAGCGAAGTCACACAGTAACTCCGGTACAGTCAACTTTAGCCAAAACTGCTCAAGACGGGCAACGTAGGCCGCTTGTACGTAGAATGCTCAATTGCCAACTGTACTCGGAAAGTTACGTTGAAGTCGGAACTTCAGCAATTTCATCAAACAGTTACAATTAAATGAAACTATATTAGACAACCAACGGAAGGCAGGCTGTCCAGAGCAGCGAGAGCTCAGTCTTGTAACCTACTCTGACCGAAAAACGAGAGCCGACTCTCTCAAGAGCACCTGTACAAGCCGAACACAGAGCATTCCCACCCCCACGACAGTGGCTATGGTTAAAACGTGCCAATCAGCAACTCGAAAACCGGTGGAAAATTCCACTCTACTGCCGAAGCACTACTATTCCATCAATGGAGATACTTGGCGCCAATTTCTGCGCCCCTGAGCAAGCCAATCACAGTTATAATTTTGCATAAAACGCGGGAATTTGCCTGCCAAGACTGCCTGGGAACACAAATCATTCCCACGCCTCGCTGGAAGTCCGTCAGAAAGTGTTTTCACTGTGTTTCTGTGAAGCAACGGAATCTCTAGCCCAGCCGCTCCGTCAGGCCCCTGTGGGCGTGTCACCGCCGCTCTTATGACAATGTGGCGTCTGGAAAGCATGCACTCGACTCCCTCACACCCGTCGGCTTAACCCTTTCAAGATCGGCAGAACCCGCCTGTCACCGGACCACCCAGGTGATGAGAGACGCTGCGTGGGAAGTCCACATGTGAAGCAGTAGCAACTTTTCACCACATGCAATTAGAGAGGAAAATATTCATATCTTCTGAGTTCTCAATACTAGCCTTGTAATGACAATACTCGGCCATACTTCCCCAAACCGAATTACTCAGAGTTAGATATAAATAAGAGAGGGGGCAAGTCACTGTGTGCATCTAAAGGCATGCCACCTCTCAAAGTGGCAGGCGCACGGCGTGACTGATTGTTTTTTAACAATGGGCTTTGCCTGCAGCTTGACCTCTGAGTAGAGAACTGAGTGCATTGTGTACTTTGAACTACAGAAATGGTCAGAGCCTCTAAATTTACCTCTGCAGAATCTAAAACGTTCTGAGGTTCAGTAACAGAAAGGGCAGTTTCTAACTTAGGATATGGTAGCTTCAAAATTGGAGTGTGCATGCGTGCATCTCATACATTCTGAGTAATCACGCCATGGAGTATGACGCCACTTGTGTGACGTCACATGGACACTTAAATATGCAGAGTCTGTCAACACCTCTCAGTTCTGCGAGCCATTGTTTAAATGTCTGTTCCGATTGCTTCCTAAGCCAAAAGAACTTGTATTTGGCAGCTGCTACATGCACCTGAGCGCCAAGGTGCTCATATAACTTCGAACAAATAACACTCAAAGTCCTCCGGCCAAGAGTCCGTAGACATTTTGACACACAACATAAAACACCAACATTAGTAAGGAAATAATCTTTGTGCTTCGCAACTGCTATGTCGTAGGCGGAGAACTGCGCTACAAGTTGAGTGGGTATTCAGCCCAGTCCCCTCACTGGCCGTATGTTATCGGAATTTGGGTGTGCCGTTAGTATGTTGAGTTGTAACTGCCATTGAAAGTACTTGCGTCAGTTGAATAACTCTCTGCCCAAGTTGCTGAATTTGTTGCCTCTGCAACTGAACCACATCATTTACAGAAAGTTCTTGTCGTGGCACAGACATAACAATTCCTTGACGCTAATACACACAAAATACACTTAACGTCGCCCTTGATGAAGGAAAACACATCACCGTAGGTTCACGAGACTCGTCACCACCGTTGGGTCGCCGCTTGAAGTTAGGAACGAACAGTGGTAAAACAGTAACTAATGATGACACAATCTCAACTAAAGTGGGTTTTATTCTTCGAGACACACAACTTGCAAAAGATTGCAGATCACGTGTGTATCATACATCAACACGCTGTACAGAGGATGTGGTGTCTGAGGCACAAATATTGGCGCTAACATGCAGAGCTCTTCTGCATGGAATAGACGGAATGTACTGATTCCACAGACGCTTGTTAGCAACTCCGTGACACAGGCGGTAGGCTTCGTCGTAATCCGACTCGCGGCTGAACACACATTGGCCGCTTAGCGCTGTGGACGGAAGTGAATACTCACGGGCAGCAGCGGCTCACTGAACTTTACTGAAGGTGTGCCGGAGACTGTGTCATTGTTTGTCGGTCTAGCAGGCAGCGACTTTCCTCCTGGAAGTCGAACTGGTGGCCACTGTGGGACAGTGGGACGTTTACTTAAATATCCCGATGACTTCACAGAAACTTTTAACTTCGTATATTTTTTAAAGTATGCATATTTGCTGTCGTCTCCCTCTTACGCCTGCTGTTTACGTTAAAGCTCCACAGTCACTGTCACAAATTCTTCCGAACACTGTTTTTCCCTCGTTTATCCATAAATCAGTGTAATATTACTAAAA
The DNA here is from genome assembly GCF_023864345.2 of Schistocerca serialis cubense. Classification (NCBI taxonomy): domain Eukaryota; kingdom Metazoa; phylum Arthropoda; class Insecta; order Orthoptera; family Acrididae; genus Schistocerca; species Schistocerca serialis. Next base: position 534,094,035 of record NC_064640.1, read on the forward strand.
TTGGAATTGCAGAGGCTTCGTACATGTTGGTGTAGATAGTGAATTATAACTGTTAGGATACAGTGAGTTTGTGTCGTAATGGAACTGGATATTTTCCATGCTAATCATCCCGCTTAGAGGCTGGCGTAATGTACAAGTTGCCTCTGTTATGATATTCCCACATCGCAAATCGCTTGTTACCAAATGATACGGAACTGTGTAGGCATACAGGTCTAAATGTCTTAACAATAGTACTCTGCAGCGTATTTTTTTAAAATCATGTTGAAGGTTGTCTACTTCGACAAACGGTAGTATTACGCAGACTGCTAATACTATGTCCTTTGGTCAGGGCAGTTTAGAAAACTAGTAAGGTGTCTGCCAAATCGTAAATCGTGTTTTAGTCTATGTAATCGACTCTCAAATTAAATAATTAAAACTATAGGCAGACAGAACTCACATCTTCTTGGGTACAAGTTAGCAAGGCTTCCACCACTATATCTGTTTTCGTATAGAACTAAAATTTCCACAACTTTAGCAACGAATAGCTATTAAATGTAGTACATTGCAGAACACTGTCCAGCAGTTTACACTACAATAAAAGCATGTGGAATGGGAAACAATGTAGAAAAATAGTTTTTCTGCGAAAAATGCCTAGCACCACCGTAGTGTTATAAATAGTAGGTTCACATAATGTTCTTTAGTCAGGGAGACATGTATCAGGCCACTTTATAAGAATGTTAAGACAAGTAATTGTGTGTGGTTTTTTGTACGTATAGTGTTACTGTCAGCACCAAAAAAACCTCCTTAGAGAGGAAATTTGGTCGTGCATATTCATCAAAGCAAATGGTGTCCTTTTAATGCGAGACGTTACTCTAAATCCTGAACAAAAATTTCTGAGAATGTGGTACCAAGAGAAACTCATGCAGCAACTGGACTATCATTAAATTTATTTTCGCAAAAGTCACTCATATCATCCGTATTCTGTTTTGAGCAACGTCATGGTACTTAAAGAGTGAGAGAGGATTCACCTTACCCTGTGTTTACGGATGTCACAAGTTTCTTTTTCGACGAAGAAGACGAAGAAAAATATTTGTGTGTGTGTGTTTTTATAATATACTGAAAAACGGATTTACAAACTTTGTTTAACGAGTTTTCTAACGGTGCACAATCAGGGGTGAGTGGAAGTGTCAAAAGTTCACATTCCACTGCTGAAGGACATTCCTCTACCAGCAATAGAGGGTGAACTTCTTAGAGTGTAACTACTCGTGCTGGAGAAACGTCGGAAAAATAGTTAAACAAATCTTTTCCGAAGATGCAGAGACAAAAGCCAAAAGGTAATACATAATTTCCATCAATGTGCAACTTTATGTTTGTGTGCCAACGCCGTGACGGAAACTAAATAAATCAGCAGAGCATAAAGAAGGCAAGGGATTCTTCAATTGTTACTCACTAAGGAGCTCACCAGGTAAAACACTCAGTCCTGTGGACAGTACACTGTGAGATAACTATAGATAGCCGCTGTGGGGAATGCTCTGATCTGTTGTACACCAGCTGTTGAAAGTTACTTAGTATGGGCTGTGGAAGTCAGATGACAATGAGTGCATTTGAATAGTATGCTTCTAGCTGTCTATTGAGTTCTTAACGTCACTGATTCAGCGCACATCTCTGTATATGAGAGTAAGCGTGTCAGACTGGCATGCGGGGAACCCGGATCTACATCTACATCTACATTTATACTCCGCAAGCCACCCAACGGTGTGTGGCGGAGGGCACTTTACGTGCCACTGTCATTACCTCCCTTTTCTGTTCCAGTCGCGTATGGTTCGCGGGAAGAACGACTGTCTGAAAGCCTCCGTGCGCGCTCGAATCTCTCTAAGTTTACATTCGTGATCTCCTCGGGAGGTATAAGTAGGGGGAAGCAATATATTCGATACCTCATCCAGAAACTCACCCTCTCGAAACCTGGCGAGCAAGCTACACCGCGATGCAGAGCGCCTCTCCTGCAGTTATTCCATTCTCGGTAATGCCATGCTTATTTCTTTGTTAGAAGGACTGGAGCAAGATGCACTCTGCCTCGTGATGCCAACTGAGGTGGTATGAGGGTGGGAAGTAGCTTCTCGACGGTGTGGGAAGCTGACAACGCCCAAGAGTGTACTATGCAGACGCCACACGCTTCAAGCCACATCCGACAGACGCCACTGACTGAGGATTATACGACTATTTCCTTTACTTTACGTCTATGGTCACAAAATTTTTTGTCAACGCATTACCGGTTTCGGTCTATAATGACCATTTTCAGATCTGCAGCAAAATACGGGAAACATAAATACATTAGCAGTTTCTCTACAGCTTAAAACAGCAAATAGACCATAATGGAAAGTGCTACTGCCATACATATGCACTTGTGTGCTTTAAGTATTAAGAGGCATACCAACAAAACTGCTTAACTGGAAGAGTGACTTCGTGCCCAGTGCCTACTCTGCTTTGCTTGAAAATGTTTTACTTTAATCACTGATTTTTTTTTCTTTATTGTAATTTCATTCCCCTGCCCCATATGGGCAGCGAAGAGCTGGCAACGGCACATTCCACCGCTCTTCACCCAATTGGTTTTCTAAAAGTGCAGAAGGGTGAATGTATAAAAAGGGGGGATAAAAAGGGGGACATAAAAAACACAGTAAATGGAGATGATGGGAGTTAAAATATACACTAAGATGGGGATATGCACTGGGGGACAGTTAAAAAGTCGACATAAAGTTAAAAGAACACAGCTGGAAAATCAAAGAGCACTTAAAAAAAAAAACACTGGAGGCAATCACAAGTTAAAAGTTGGCCACAGGATAAAAATCACACAGAGCATGACACTTAAAAAACCATTGGAAACGTCAGAGCATTCATGAAGAATAAAAAAACCGCTTGTAGGGACCTGCCGAGGGACTGGAAGCTGGAGAGGAGGGAAAAAGAGGGGAGGAAGTTGCGGTGGAGGGCTGGGAGGGGGGGAGAAAGAGGAAAAAAATAGGGCAGGAGGCGCACCAAGAGGCAGGAGACCGGCAGGGCAGGAAATGAAGATGGAACACAAGGCAGGAGGGAGTGTAGAGACACTGAAGGGGAGCGTGGGAGAGAGAGGGGATGTAGGAGGGGGAACGCCGCTCAGGAGAAGGGAGGAGGAGGAGAGGGAGCCCTGAAGAGGAGGCAGGAGGAAGGTGGGGTTAGAGTTGGTAGGAGGGGTAGATGTCAGGCCGAATTTCATCATCTGGGAGGGGTAGGTGCTGGAAGCTGCATTGGGAAAGGAGGTGGAGGGTGTGGAGATGGAGAGAGGGGGGGACACAATGGTAAAGGCGCCGCAATGGGCTGGGGGTGGAGAGGAAGGGGAACACCAGGGGGCGGGAGGGGATCGAGTCATTGGGCAATATACAGGGTGCGGATGTGTTCAAGGAAAAGGAGAAGGTGGGGGAAGAGGATGATGTCGAAGAGGATGCACGTGGGGGGACAGAAGGCGGATAGGGAAGCTGAGGTGGAGTGCAAACACAGGCATAACAAAGGCTGCGACAGATTAATGATTTGTAGGTGTGAAAGATGGTGGAAGGATGCGGTCCCCATGTTTGGCCAGACAGGAGTTTCAGGAGGTGGAGTCTGTTGTGGGCTTTGTGTTGGATTGTAAGAAGATGGGGAGTGCAGGTGAGGGGGCGGTTGAGGGTGAGGCCTAGGTATTTGAGGGTAGGAGTGAGGTGGATAGGACAGCCATAAATGGTTAGGAAGAAATCATGGAGACAGAAGGAGGGGATGCTGCGGCCTATGATGATCGCTTGGGTTTTGCATGGTTTGAGATGAAGGAACCACTTGTTGCACCAAGTGGTGAACTGGTCAAAGTGGGTTTGGCGGGTATGCTGGGACCATTGAACGGCAGGATAAAGGACTAGGAAGGCGGTGTCATCAGAAAATTGGAGAAGATGAACAGGTGGGGGAGGTTTGGGCGTATCAGTAGTGTACAGGAGATAGAGGAGAGGGGAAAGGATAGAGCCTTGGGGTACGCCAGCAGAGGGATAGACGATATGGGAGTTGGAAAGTGACATAGGAGGGATGATGGGAGAGGAAGAAAGCAACGAGGTGGACGAAATTGATAGGGAGAGCATAGGTCTGTCCGACATGGTTGCAGGCGTTCTGGAGGTCAAGGGAAACAAAGATAGCGGAGTGACAGGAGTCACGTTGGAGGGAAAGAAGATTGATAAGGTTAAGGAGCTGGACGTCAGCTGAGAAGGAAGGTTGGAAGCAACACTGGGTAAGGGGGAGGAGTTGGTGCTGGTTAAAGTGGCGGTGAATACGGTGGGAGAGGATAGTCTCGAAGACCTTACTGAGCATGGAGGCGAGGCAGATGGGACAATACGAAGAGGTATCAGAGGGGGATTTGTTGGATTTAGGGAACAGTAGAAAACGAGAAGTCTTCAACAGGTCCGGGTAAAAGCCAGTGGAGAGGAGGACATTGTACAGAGTAGCAAGGACAGCCAGGAATGACGGGGGGTCTCCTTGAGGTGGCAGTAGGTGACGCCATCATGACCAGGGGTGGTGTTGCGTTTGGAGCAGAGGATGAGTGTGATGTCATGTGTGGTGATGAGGCTGTTGATGTTGGGGGGGGGGGGGGTAACTGATCCAAGCACTGGAAGCTCGGGATGAGTGGTGGGACAGAGGTATCAGTGCAGTAAAGGATGGTGGGGAAGAGGGAGTAATCAAAATGGGGATTGTCAGGAATGGAAAAGACCTCTGATATGTGGGGTGCAAAATGGTTAGCCTTACTGAGATTGTCAGGGAAGCGGCGATCGTTGTGGAGGATAGGGTAATGCAGTGTGGGATGGCTACCAGTAAGGTGATGCAGCACCAGTACTTGGAGGGGTTGACAGGGAGGGTGCTGTTGAGGTGTGTGCATGTCTAGCACGAGTCCTGGCGTTTCTTTGCTGTAAGAAGGTTCTGGCTGTGTCGCAGTAATTGCCCCGGTGGCGGGGGAGTGTATCCCAGTCATAGGTGTGAAGGAACGAGTGGTAGAGCCTGCAGGATTCACGAAGAAGGACGGCTTGCGGTGGAAGCATAGGGTAGTGAGGGTTGATGAGTATGGTAGGGACATAGGCCTTCACAGCATCAGTGATGGTCTTCTGAAGGAAGGAAGAGGCATGGGCGACATCAGTGGGATGGTGAAAGGTGAGCGTGTGGCTTTTGACCTGTGAGGTAATGGATTCCTGGTAGGCATCCCAGTCAGTGCAGCAGCAGTCTTGGATGGACTTTGGAAGACAGCTGGGTGGGGGGCTGCAGGGGGGCCATGGGCAGAGGGGACAGTGAGAAGGACAGGGAGGTGGTCAGTACCAATGGGATCGAGGACGTCCATGGTGATACAACAAACGAGGTGGGGGGAAGCAAGGTTAACGTCAGGGGATGTTGAGGTCAGTGGCCATCACATAGGTGGTGACGGTGCAGTCAACATGGGAAATGAAGTCTTAGGGGAGAGGAGCTGCGGGATGACTATAGATTGTGGCACAGGTGATGATGAGGGAGGGAAAAAAGACGCTGAGGAGAAGGTGTTCAGTTGGGTTATTGAGGAGGGGTTGTGGCCGGACAGGAAGATGCTTGAGGTGGCCAACAGCGACCACACCTCGGGCGAGGGGAAGGGCATTGTCGATGCACTGAAGGAGATAGGGAGAGGTGCGGCAACATGGTGAGGTTGGAGGAAAGTTTCATTAAGGATCAAGGTGCTGGGATAGGTAATGCATGAAGAGGTATTTGTAGGCAGGGAGGGAGCTATTGTTGAGGTAGCAGAGATGATACTGGTGATGAGCCAGGAGATGGGAGTGGGAAAGGAAGTGGGGCGAGGAGAGACAGGCTTAAATGAGGGTGTGTAGGTGGGTGAAGGTAAAGTGAACCTATTTGTGGGAGAAGGTGGCATAGGTATTTAAATGGAAAATAGAGCGGGTGGCGAGGGAAATCTGCTGGAGTGTTTGGGGGTGCTGGAAGGAGTAGAAGTCCTGCAGGACAATGGTTAGGAACTGGATGATGTCTTCTGCTGTAGGGGGAGGGCAGAGGGAATTGCTGGGGTGGATGGGCAGGTCGATGGGGCGAACGGGGACAGTGAGATCAAGGTTGGTGGGAGGGGGCTTTGCTTTGCATTTGGAGGAGTAGTTGGGGTGGGGTTTGTTGCAGGAAGGGGGAGAGGCGAGGTTAGGACACTGTTCAAGAAAGTGGAAGGCTTTACAATGGGGGAAGGTGAGGAGTCCTTGCCGTTTTGGGTGAGGTGGTCATTGTACAGGAGACAGCACTGGCAGCAGTAGGATGGAGGAGGGGAATGGGACAGGTCAGTGGGGTGGTGGTGGTTGAAAATCAGCTTTCCCTGTGTGAGGAGGTGATTGATCTAGGAGGCGGACTCAGTAAAGATATGCATAAGGAAGGTAGGGACAGAGGAGTTGTAAATTAGGTGGGCTGAGCGGATTTCCAGGGCGGGATGGGTGTTCAGTTCCAGCAACACCTCCACTTCTGTGACCACAGGGGTGAGTTTTGTGGTCATGGCAGTGAGGGCTGGTGGACGATAACAGGTTTGAGGCTGGTGAGGAGAGGAGGAAGTAAGGAAAGGGGTCAGGGACGCATGGGGAAAAAAGGTGATGCAGGGAAGGTGCTGGACGAGATCAGTATGGAAGAAGGGGAGGAGGACTTGATGAGAAGAGAGTCTCTGCGAGGGATAAGTTGGGTAATGGGTGCACTGGGAATGTATTTCCAGATTTCAATGGTGAGGGTGCGGGCATCTAGGAATTTTGGATCAGGGTTGGCAAGGACGAAGGTATACAGGGTGGGGGCAGGGGAGGCGGGAGGAGGGGTGGTATCCATGGCAGGATCAGAGGGAAGTGAGGTGGGTGGTGGTCTTTTGGAGGAGGGTGTGGAGGTGAGGTCGCCACTTGGCCACTTGGGAGGTTTTTTGGCGGGTGTGGTCTCGGTGGAAGGATGAGATACTGGATGGATGGAGAGATGGTGGGATGCAGGCCCTTCTTGTGAGGTAGAGGCACTGGTTAAGGGGGTGGGGCGTTCTGTGGTGGCGCGTTATGGGGCCCCTTAGGGATATGGCTGCCAAGAAGGGAAAGAAAACCAATGTGCCCACCGTTTGCATACTGGGTGGAGTCATTCCAGACGTGGGATGGGCCCTTCCGGATGAAAGGAAGAGCATAGGGTGCAGCCAACCACAGGTGGTGGCTCACGTCAGTATGAGTAATGTGTGTCGCCTTGGACTGGAAGAGATTCTCTCTAGTTTCAAGAGGCTAACAGAAGTGATAAAAGCTGCCAGTCTTGCTTTCAAGATCAAAGCAGAGTTCACCATTTGCAACATATTAGATGGGACCGACTGCAGACCTTTGGTACAGAGCCGAGTGGAAGGTTTGAATCAGAAGCTCAGACAGTTTTGCGACCATGTAGGCAGCAGATTCCTTGACTTGCACCATAGGGTGGTGGGGATTCGGATTCCGCTGAATAGGTCAGGACTCAACTACACGCAGTAGGCGGTTACACAGGTACCAGGGGCTTTGTGCCATGGACTGGGCGCTTTTTAGGTTAGAATATCTCGGGGAAATACAAAAAGGGCTTCAGTCACAAAGGGCGAAGGCCGAACATAGGAAGAACAAAGATACGGGATCCATCGGTATAACATTTGTAAATTATCGTAACTGTGTTGGGAAAGTACCAGAGCTCGAAGTGCTAATAGAAAGCACAGATGCTCAAATCGTTACAAGCACTGAAAGCTGGCTAAAACCGAAGATAAATTCAGCTGAAATTTTTGCGAAGAACCTAACGGTGCTCTGAAAGGACAGGCTACACACAGGAGGTGGTGGCATTTTTGTTGCTGTTAGAAGTAGTTTACCTTGTAGCAAAATTGAAACAGATAGTTCCTGTGATTTGGTATGGGCAGAGGTCATCCGTGGCAACCAGAATAAAATAATAATTGAATTCTTTTACCGACCTCCCAACTCAGATGATGTAATTGTTGAAAGGTTCATACGGAACTTGAGGTTAATTTAAAAACGTACCCGACTCATACAATTATAGATGGTGGTTACTTTATTTACCTTCAATATACTGGCAAAAATACATGTTTAAATCTGGAGGTACGCATAAAACATCATTCGAAATTATGCTAAATGCACTCCCTGAAAATTATATCGAGCAGTTAGTCCATGAGCTCACACAAACAGTAAATGGTTGTGAAAACACACTTGACCTCTCAGTAACAAATAATTGTGGGGTAATAATGAGCGTAAAATATAATACAGGGATTAGTGAACAAAGGGTTGTTGTAGCGAGATTGTATATTGTGACCTCACATTCTCCAAAAATAAATGAAAAATATACCTATTGAAAAATCAGATAAAAATTCATTTGACGCCTTCCTGAGAAACAATCTCCACTCCTTCCAAATTAACAATGTAAGTGTAGTCCAGATGTGGCTTGAATTCAAAGAAATACTATCGACAGCAATTGAGAGATTTATAGCAAATAAATTAACTAATGGTGGAACTGCTCCTCCTTGGTACACAAAACGGGTCAGAACTCTATTGCAGAAACAAGAAAAAAAGGATGCCAAGTTTAAATGCACGCAAAATCTCCAATATTGGGGATCTTTTACAGAAGCTCGTAATTTAGCGCAGACATCAGTGCGAGATGCTGGTGTAGCGGCACCACCGTTTAGGATAGGGAAAGTTAGTTTTGCGCGATATTCGGAGCATGAGTTACGGCCAGGTGCAGGCCAGATTGCAGTGGGTTATGCATACCAGCAGTTGAGAAGGCAAATAGAGGCCACAGGGGCATAGAACTGCCGGAGAAGGCACACACAGCAGTTTGCATGGCGCAAGTCACAGTCAGAAGGGGCCACTGGGAAACTTAGCGTGTTATGTGTACTTGACGCGAAGCGGCGCGCTTTGCAAAACAAAGGCCGTTTTCTAACTAGATTCATTGAAGTGTGACAGATTTCCTGGATGGCAGGGCGTGTCGCACTACCGGCTACACTCAGAGAAGATGGGGCACCAGCATTCCAGTCCACAGGGGGTCACTTGTTCGACCCTCGACCGCGGGCAGTCGTCTCGGCTCCCGACACATGCCGGAGACTTCCCGAGGCGAGGGCCACAGATTCGGATGCCAGATCACGGGCGCTCGTTTGACGCCACTTTCTCAGCTACACCAGTGAGGAAGAAGCAGCAGCGGGGCCGGCGTACGGCTCCTGGCGGAGCAACACTGAGTCAACGGGGAAGAAGACTGCTGAGCCAGCTGCAGGCGCAGCCCTGACGGTGCGTTCCTACAAGGCTGACACACAGCAGCGCGTTGCATTGTGTCGCTGGGCCGGTGGCCTCAGCATTGCGATACCCCGTGACGCGGACCGAGGTTAACGGGGCACTATAGCTAAAGAACAATAAATCATTTGGAAAGTTCTCGCCAAGTTTTAATACATCCACGACATTTAGTGTCAGAACAGCGGACGTCATCTGTCCAGTACGACGTTCGAGCTCACCGCCTGCAGTACAGTCGCAAGATGTGGTGAGTGCTGACAAAATTGTTCTTTTTGAGTGTTGGACTTTTTTTTTTTTGTCTTTTGAATATGACTCCTGGCAAGCCACATTGTAGATATTTTGCTTGGGCATTTTATTTTGTTGTCAGAGTAAGTGTTAGTGTATTTGAGACAGTAAGATTTATTATTTTGTTTTCGTGGCATTTAATTACTTTTGTATTGGTTTATGATGATACTGAGTATGATGATACGCTGCTGTAGGAAGTCAGGTTGTTCTTGTATGTAAACGTTTTGTTTCAGAACTGACTGGGAACGAAAGCAACACAATGGCAGAGTCAAGGACGCAAGGTGTGTCGGAACCAGAAGTGGTGCGGATTTTGTTGGGAAAAGTAGCACAATTGACAGCAGATAATACGCAGTGAGAAATGAATTAACATCTAGAAGTGAGCAGGAAACCGCATCTGATCAGTCGTTGTTTGCCTAGGATGCAGGAGATTGATCCAGAAACCACGAGTCTGATTATTTCGTTTTCTGGCAAGGCATCTGAGGACGTGCGTTCGTTTGTGGAGGACTTGGAAATTTCAGCTGTGATGAATGGTTGGTCTGATGAGCAGTTGTTACATACAGCCAAGATTAGATTAACGGGTGAAGCGAAAACATACGTAAGACGTTCTGAGGCTTTAAGGAAGGCAGGACAGTTTAAGCAGTTGAAGAAGGGGCTTCTACAAAGGTACGAGAAACAGATTAGCGCTCGGTACTTTAGAGAGAGGTTAAATGCAATGTCAAAGAGACAGGGGGAGACGATAGAGAAATTTGTGGAAAGGATAAGGCAAATTAATGAATGTACTTAAGAGTTGGGTCAGAGCGATGAAGCGAATAGTGTTCTGTTGCAGGAGGCCGAGCAAAGAGCACTTGATGTATTTTTGAGAGGGTTACCGGCGCATATGTCACGGAAAGTGCGTGAAGGAAATCCGAAAGATCTGTATTCGGCCATTCAGCTGGCAATTCAACTTGAGGAAATAGACGTGGCAACAGGGGCACGCGAGAGGCATACAGTGTTTACGGCGGGTGTGAACGACAGGGGGGGCCCAAGACCCACCTAAGGGAGCTCCCATTTAATTTCAATGTTACGAATACGTATGCAGAGATGGAATGTTCAGTGGTAGGATCCATAGGAACTAAAAAGTTTAAGATTTTGTTGGACACAGGGGCGCAAATATAAGGGGCTACTAAGAATATAACGGGACGAAGGAAGTTAGACCCACCACGTTATAGGTTGCGTCGAGTGGAGGATAAGGAGGTCACACCTTTGGGGTCGGTGACAGTTGACTTTCGAATAGAACAAGTCCGATTTAACGCATGCATGGAGGTAGGACCATGGGTAAGCGAGAGCTACGACACGATCATAGGAGTAGATTTCTTGCATCAACATCATGCCAAAATTGACCTTGGACAACGAGCTGTGGAACTTGGCGGAATGTTATTTCAGCTAGGGGAAACTGTTGTCAATGCAGAGCTGTCGCGAGGGGCGTTAAACGTAATGAACAAACCAATTGAACCGCGTACATTAGCATTAAGGCTTAAACCGCATGAGTGTCTGTCTAGTGGCACAGGGAAGTCGCTTTGGGTAAGTGTGGAGTCGAATCTACCTGGGTACAGTATGTGTTATTGAACCATTGGAGGATGAAGAAGTTTTGGATTCACTGGGTTGTTTTGTGAAACGTAGTGTTGTATGCGTACAGGAGGGGAACGACGGGCGAGTAGTTCCCGTGAACGTTGATAATTTTAGTGCTGTAGACGCGAATTTGAGGAAAGGAGTTTTAGTAGCAAATTTGGATGTGCCAGATGACGAAGACTGGTGTTCGAGAGGTAGGTGAAGCGATCAACCACTAACTGCCGACAGAACTGCATTGCGTGACAAAATTAAGCATTTGAAAGGAGACGAAAGAGAGTATATTGAAGAATTATTGTGGAAATTTAAGGATTTGTTTTTTTCCACAAGGGCCATTACCAGCAACTCCATTAGTTCAACATAGGATACCAACATGGAATGAAGCACCTGTTTACCGTAAACCATACAGAATACCGAGGTATTTGCAGCCGATTGTGGAGGATTTCATTGATCAGCAGCTTGCGGACGGTATTCTACAGCATAGTAATAGTTGCTGGGGAGCGGGCATTGTCGTTGTGCCTAAAAAGCCTGCGGATGAAACTAAGAAATACAGGTTCTGTTGTGACTACCGATACCTCAATAATAAGACAGTAACGGACGCATACCCCATTCCAAACATATCGGAGACTTTGGATCTCTTAGGAAAGTGGCAGTACTTCTCTACGATGGATTTGACAAGTGGTTATCATCAGTCAGAGGTGGCTCCAGAGGATCGTCCAAAAACTACTTTCTCTACACCTGGAAGCCATTACCAGTACATTAGAACTCCACTCGGTTTGAAAAACGCTCCAGCATCGTTTCAGAGGTTGCTAGACAGTGTCTTGAGAGGTTTGAAATCACGGCAGTGTCTGGTCTATTTGGATGACATTATAGTGTTTTCACGTAGTATGGAGCAACATAGATAGTGGTTAAGGGGAGACTTTATGAGGTCAAGAGCAGCTCATTTGACGTTGATCCTGGAGAAGTGTCATTTTGCATTAGAAGAAGTAAAATATTTGGGTCATATTATCAGTAAGGACGAAGTGCGAACAGATCCGAGGTTGGTACAGACTGTAAGGGATTTTCGGGAACCGAAAACAGTTAAGGAAGTGCAGTCATTCATCGGAATTTGCAATTTCTATCGAAATTTCGTGAAGGGTTTGCAGATTTAGCACAGCCGTTGACGCGATTGTTACAGAAGGGTGTGAAATTTGAGTGGACAGAAGAGTGTCAGAAAGCGTTTGACAGACTGAAAGAAGTGTTAACATCAACTACGGATCTTGTGTTTCCCGATTTTGAAATGGAGTTTATACTAGCATGCGATACATCGAATCAAGCTGTGTTCTTAGTCAGGAAATTGATGGGGAAGAACATCTTGTAGCCTATGCGTCTAGGCAGAGGCAGTTGAATGCAGCAGAGAAGAGTTACTCAATAACAGAGAGGGAGATGCTTAGCGTAATCTATGGAATCACATATTTTAAATATTATTTATAATGGAGAAGATTTCGGGTAGTGACAGATCATGCTGCGTTGATGTGGTTTTTGGGGATGAAGGATCCGTCCACTAGACTCGCTCGATGGGCTGTGAGGCTTAGTGAATTCGACTGCGAGGTGGTGCACAAGCCTGGGAAGAAGCACGGTAATGTGGATGCACTAAGTAGGAAGGTGGCAAAAGTAGAAGTCATAGGTTATGACCTAGCAGTATGGCAAGAATTACAGGACGCGGACAACGGTTATAAATTGTATCGGACACATCCACAGGTTAATATGTACGACGGTCTTCTGTGCAGGGAAACGAAGTTAGGGCCAAGGGTAGAAGTGCCAGCGAAGTTGAGGGATGAGGTTTTAAAGGAAGCACATGATCACGTCTTATCTGGTCATGGGGGATGCAGAGCGACGAATAGGAGAGTGGCGGAGAGGTATTGGTGGAGAGGTAGGAAAGGAGATGTGGATCAGTATGTCAAGAAGTGTATACCATGTGCGCAGAGAGCAAATTTGAGTCGGAAAAACATACAGTGGCAACGATTACCGAAGGCAACATGTCCATTCTCTTTGCTGGGGATTGATGACTTAGGACCTTTTAGGCGAACACCATTGGGGAACAGATTCGTTCTGACAATAATAGACCATTTTTCGAGGAATGTGGAGATGGTGGCTATGCCAAATCAACAGGCAGCAATGGTCGGGCAAGCGTTGGTAAATAACTGGATTTTGAAGTTTGATGTACCAGAGACAATAATTACTGACCAAGGGACCAACTTCATGTCGGATTTCACGAAGGAACTGCGTAAATTGTTGAACGTGAGGAAGTTGAGGACGAGTGTACAAGGACAGCCCCTATTATATCAGAATCCAAGATGGCTATGCAAGATGGAGACCTGGTATGTGAGGACAACTGCTATGGTGCCAGAATCCAAAAAGGTGATCCAAGGTGTACAATAGCCCATACATATACAATCTGCAAGGAAATTTAAAAAAATCACAGACCTATATTTATCCTTTGGTAAGAACTTGGATAGTTGCTTAAAAGCCATAAGTTTCAGGTGCTATGTTTATAAAATTCGTCACTAAAATTTTAATGTGTGGAAGGAGCGACAGAAATTAAACCAACAAGTTTTGTCAACAGGCAACCACCAGTTGCATCCAGAAGATGTGAAGTTATTTGCACCATGCATGTACAACCCAAATTTCGGAGCTACACACCTAAAATCAAAGTGACTAGTGGGATCATGACCATCAAAACCATCGCAGATACAGGTCCTGAAAAAGAATGTTGCAGTCACTGGATTAATCGTTTCCAACATTTCAGATTTAAAAAACTGTGCCATCATCGGTGGGAGAGCCCAACGCCAACTAGCTGATGGATACAGGTTCGGTAGCTGAGAGCTCCACAGGCAGGCTAGAGGGAGATGACGCAAGAATACACTGTCCGCGCTGCACAAGCATGCAGCATGTGGTCGTGAGGCATCGGAGTCCACGGGTACAGCCAACGCGCCGCTACGCGGCAGCCTCTGACGGCCTGGCTCTGAGCAGCAGCAGAGGCAAGTAGTGAATGAGCCTGGTGAGACACACCACCCTTTCCTGTGAGTTACCAGGGCTCGTTGTTTTACCTGAGAACATGCCACCCGATTTTACAACGATAGATGGAAGTATTACTCTGTAACTAACACAAATTTTTACCATAGGTATGATTTGGTGTGAACTAATTTGTCATTTTTCACTGCATCCAATACAGGGTAGATTCTACATTATATAGACTGGAAAAGCCCAGATGTAGGCGAATCAAATTTTTGTATAGCTCCCATACGGTTCCACTTTAGCAACTGCGATTTTTAACACGTTTTTATTAGTTCGCTTCCTTGTCTGGTTGTCTGACCGGTACAAATTTTAGAATTGATTTTAAACTTCGTGCTGAGCTGGAGACTTGAAACTTTCAGAGTAGCTCAGAACTGGATTCGTGTTCCAGTCGTGAGTGTTTTATGGTAAGAAATATTGCTGGTAAGCCTCCATGTGAGCTCGATTCTCTCTAATTTTTTACCTTCACAGTCTTCTCACGAGATGTTCATAGGAGGAAGTAATACGTTGGTTGGCTCAGATAAGAGAAACTGAAATAAACCTGAGATTTACCACATTTCTGTGATGTAATCTCATCAGAATGTATGGAAAATTCCAATCACACACAAACTTAGAAAACGGTAAATAATTATTTAAATAGAAATCACTTTAATTTAACGTATTTTCAAATTGGATTACAGAAAGAATGGCTATTGCCGCATACAAATCCCTAACCCCACACATGTATTATTAAAAATTTGTGATTGTGAAGTTTTAACAGCTATGAGAATATTTATAAAATTTAAAAAGGAAATATCACACAACAACAAATATCAGCTGCTATGAAATGTTTAGTACTTAAGGGAAATATTCATGCATCAATTATCTGTTGCGTACACCCAGCGTTTTTTCGTTCAAATTTTATGAGTATTAGCGTAGCTACTAAAAATTCATGGGCACAAATTTTCGAGACTATCTGTATAGAGTTAGGAATCTGCATGGGGTATGAGAAGTTGGTTAATTCTTGTTAGTGCATTTTGAAAAGTGTTAAGCTAAAAACCTTTTTATTCAAGTAATTTCTTCCATCATTCCAATAGAATGCGTGGTAAATCTTAAAATCTGGGAATGGATATCAGTGAAACATGTTTCCTGGAAAGCGACATAGATCGCAGAACAGCTTTAAACTCGGCAAAAACACTTGAAAGAATTAGATTTTTAAATGATTTTGTAAGCGATCCCTTGTATAAATTCTATGAGTAACTAAGTTGCAGACGAAGGTGCTTACAAGAAGGGGGCTGTATCATATGTGACAAGGAGCAGTGTAGTTTACAAAAACACTTCATTTCATCGTTTGATAGATGGGAAACGCAATTTGTAGCGAGACACTGTGACAAAAGGAAGACACAGAACCAATTCAGAGGTGTCAAACATTCTTTTCACAAAATGACATGCGGAAAGATTAGAGAATTGACATGTACGACAGACTGCAGAATGACTTACTGCCATGAACATACTTTTCGTTTAAAAGTACCATGAACACAACACAAATCAGTTCTTGTACAGAACGACATGCACATTTTCCCATTGCTTCACTCGTGAGCGGAATACGTCCGCAGCTCGTGGTCGTGCCGTAGCGTTCTCGCTTCCCACGCCCGGGTTCGATTCCCGGCGGGGTCAGGGATTTTCTCTGCCTCGTGAGGACTGGGTGTTGTGTGATGTCCTTAGGTTAGTTAGCTTTAAGTAGTTCTAAGTTCTAGGGGACTGCTGACCATAGATGTTAAGTCCCATAGTGCTCAGAGCCAAGCCAAATGACTCGTGAGCAGAATAGGACTGAAAACAATGAATTTCCGAATAAAATCAATAAATTTTGTGCATAAATCAGAAAATTTTGCTTGAAACTTGCTCCTCTACCACTCAACACGTACATCAAAGAACCAAATGATGTTACTCACTTAGTTTTAAACTTTGCGAACGGCAACTGTCTACAATCATTTTACATAAGATTTACGTCTAAGGGATTTTGCTTTACCATGTGTTTATAATGAACATAAGAAATCAAATTTTTTACAAGATTTCTAAATAAATTCTGATGAATGTGGGTATGGTTTCCTCAACAAGGGCATCGTGTGGGATGTATTTCCCTGCTCAAGGCTGCAGTCGGTTATGATATGGGAGTTTAGGAGATGAGTGGTGAAACAACTGTGTGTGTGCACTTTGAGAAATTCTGAAAGTCTGCTAGGTTGTGAGACGTCGAAACGTGTTCTCATGTAGTTATACATTGAAATATTTTTGACAACCATCAAAATCAGAGTTATTTAAGGTTATGGGGGAAGCAGGGTTAGAACAATAATACAATATGCCTAGCATGATGTCGAAAGGCAAAGTCTCATTCCATACAGACAAAAACTATTGATGGAGACGTCACCCCTTAGCAGCTAACTGTCATCATATGCTACTATTCTAGACATGAAGGTGGTTATAGTATATGTGAGCTGAATGAAGTCTTCAACCAGGAAACCTTATATGAGGCTGAAAATACTGAGGAGTTAGTTACAATTTTTCATCTAACATGGGACATTTAGTTAATTTTTCCTGTAACATAGGGCGACTTGTTACAGTTTCAATGTAACTGGGGTATTTTGTTAAAATTTTTCTGGAATATGACCTATCTTGAAACAATTTTACTGTAACATGGCAAGGTATGGCATAATATGTGAGATTTAGCACGTCTGTGAATGTGCATCCTGATAGCACAGACAATTATGTGTGAACCGATCAACATGCTGGTCTATATCTCCCTCCTTCAGTTTTCGTAATCACAAGCACTACCGACTAGTCATAAAACACAGGTTGACTAACCCTTAGTCACGCTCTCCCAAAAGGTCAGCCTTCTACCACCTCCCCACTGCTCCACCCCCAAGACATACTGCGTGATTTATCCATACATGCTTTAATTTTTGAGCACATACATTCTACACACATGATGTCTCTTCTAATAACAAACTGCTTATTCCAACAACCGCTGAAATTGCTCAAATGGGCAAACCTGACTTACATTGCAACAACTGAAAATGAATTAACTGGGAAGACTCTCTCTCTCTCTCTCTCTCTCTCTCTCTCTCTCTCTCTCTCTGGCATTCCAGTGGTTGAATTGTCAAGTTTCATCTCACCTATAATATGCTAAGTCTCCTTGACACTGCAACTACATGAACCGTAAACTCCCTCTCTTTCTAGATGCTGTCTTATGGTTTTACACTGTTATTCAGTAGATATCTGAGGTGTTGAATGAAAACCCAAGAAAGTAGGTCTGGGGAAGGCTACTGACTGTCTGTGCTGAGTCAAGTATTATGCATCAAACTGTTTCCATTCAGTACTTGTAACCTGTACAGAGAAGCAATATGTCCATATTCGTCTCTGAATTAATTACATTGTGCAGTTCAGTGCATGAACTACACCATTTCTCGGTCACTTGTGACATGCTTGTAAGCAGTTTGGGCTGAAACTTGGTTGTTCATTAGAAGTTATGAGAGGAATTGCTTAAAAATCATTCAGAATACAATGCTGTTATCTACTACTTGCAGACTTTAAACATGGTCTGCAATCTGTATTACTCATTGACAGCCACTCTCGAACTTCTTAAAGTTACTTTGCCTTCTGTTGAAATGATGAAAATAAAAAAAAGAAAACACAACTGGTGAAGAGGAACTGGATAGGAATTTTGCAAACAAATCATAGCATATACCTCTGCGCTTGATGGAAGAATGTAACTCAAAATCGACGCTGAATTGATGCAATGGTTACTAACAAATTTCGTTCACACCAAAGCCTGCCTACTGCCATAATATGCGATAGTTAAAGGATAATACTACCATCTATCGTTGCAAAATCGAATAGCGTGCTCCTGGCTAGATCAACAGGCATTGGTAACTGACGGGAAAGGGTAACACCCTTCACTGAGCTGCTTCACTGGTTACTGCTGCTGCTGCTGCTGCTGCCGCCGACTGCCAAGTTGGCAGAGGGTGAGCAATCCTATGGCTGCTAACTCAGGTGGCTGGTGACATGAGGGCTGCAGCAGCGGACACCTGTACCTCCCAACTACATGATGCATACCTCTGCTATGTGGACAACATGCTCTGGTATCATCTCCCACTAGGCTACCAGTGGGACACTTTTGTATAGGTTCTGCATCCATCAACTAGTTGGCATTTGGCCCTCACACTGATGATGGTAAAGTTTTTTCATCTTGAAATGCAGGACACAATGAGGATGTTGACTGCTACTCTTGTAAACTGTCATTCTTTTTCAAGATCTATCATTGTGATGTTCCTTATGGACATGATTGAACTAGTCATTTCATACAAACATGTTTAGTTCTTGAATGTGGTTGACAAAGTTAGCTGTATGGCATGAGACCTCTTTCTTCAATTGCTGTCATTCCCTCCACACATTAAAATGTTGGTAGTGAATTTTAAAAACACAGCATCTGAACCTTTTCTTTCTTGAGTCACTGTCCAAGTTCTTATGATAGAATGAATATGCATCTGTGATCTTTTTTTTTTACTTTTGCTGTTGAATGTATTTGGGGGCCATTGTACAGCTCATATTGTTTTTAACATAGAGAAATTTTTTTGGAGAAACCCAATTAGGTTTTCTGAATTTTCCGCTTCTAGTGGATTCTCATATTCTAAGCTTGGGACTCAGTTCCTGTGGACTATGACTACGCTAAGGTGGCAAGTTGGACCATGACCCGTAAGAGTTTTGTGACTGTGTAGGGGGCTTCCCTGGGCCGGCCGAAGTGGCCGTGCGGTTAAAGGCGCTGCAGTCTGGAACCGCAAGACCGCTATGGTCGCAGGTTCGAATCCTGCGTCGGGCATGGATGTTTGTGATGTCCTTAGGTTAGTTAGGTTTAACTAGTTCTAAGTTCTAGGGGACTAATGACCTCAGCAGTTGCGTCCCATAGTGCTCAGAGCCATTTGAACCATTTTTTGGGCTTCCCTGGGCACGATTTCATCAACTAAAGACATAACCATAGCTCTCCTACATATACCATAAATGCTTAAACGACAGTTTTAACCTTAAGGCAAATGTGCTCTAATGATTCTAAATTTAACATGGCAAATGTTTAAACAACTGCTGTTGCAGCAGTGAGGGGAAACTGTACTAGACCTAAACTTAGGAAAAGTGGATTTTTGAGTTTCCTACCATTATACACGTCAGACAATTGGGCTTCTGGCACAAGTGACCTGGCAACCATGCAGAGTGTCCCAGTACCTGGAGTTGTGCCATCTAGAATTCTGTACTTGGATCGAGGGACCTGGCAACAAAGCACACAGTCCTCATATCACCAGGCATGCCATTTTGCGTTCTGTGATTAGAAAAAGTGACCAGGCAACCATACACAATATCCTGATAACCCCTGATCCACGCTCTTGGGTTGTCATCTTCGATTGCGATGCCATAGAGGTGGTCCTCAGGTCTGCCATCTTGGATTTTATACTTTAGACAGTTAGGCTATGTCTGCCATCTTCGATTTTCGTCATTCCTGCCACTTACACTTAGCACAACTGGGCTATTTTGAATGTACCAATAGTTGTTTGAATTGCCTGTCATTTTCACGTTGGGCAATTGGCTTATGGCATCATATAATTGGAGGGCGAGGAAATCTGGCAACAATGCATGATATCATCGATGATGCCGTAGGGGTGTGCATGGGGCATCTTGTAATCTGTCCTTGAAGTGAACCAACACTACTACTAACATCGCATCAATTTCAGCATTATGCTTTTATGCATAGGTTGTGTGTAGATGGGGGATGGGGGTTGGGAAGGAGAGCTGTTCTGAAGAAGGTAACATCGTTTTCGGTATGATTTATTACAGTTACATGTTGCCTAATGACACATCTTTGGTAAAATCCTTTGGCATATCCCAGGACGAATGATAATATTGTTGAGAGTTTCATGTGTTCACCATGCCTTGTGGTTAGAGACAAGGAGTTATGGAGTCGAAGCAAGCAGGTTTGTGTCCTACAGTACCCCAATATGTTACTTACATATAAGAGCACATTGCCTCAGGAATGAGTTTGTTCGATTATGTGACTTTAGTATATTTAAAAAAGGAAAGATGAAATTGCTGTGAGTGAAATGACCAGCAGTGCTATTTATATTCTTTCTTCTCACGATTATTTGCCTGTTTCTTCCAAATATACCACTACTTCCGTGGGTGTGGCTAGGCAGAACCTAAGACGACAGCTTAAATTGCTGTGAATGAAATGAGCAGCAACGACATTTATGTTATTGCTTATGAGAAATATCTGTTTGCTTACTGCCTAATATATCCTCATTTGCAAGGATGCCAATGACATTTACATTCCTTCTTGTCATAAATACTTGACTGTTTATTTCCTAATATGTCATGATTTGAAGGGATGTTCGTAGGCAGGAACCTGAGAGGATATCCTTAATTACTGAGAGTGAAACAAGATGACATGAAACCAATATTCTCGCTTGTCGTCAAAAGTTGGCTGTTTACTTGCAATTAATATATCGATATTTCTGGGGTGTGGTTAGGTAGGAACCTAATAGCACAATTTAAATATCATTTATATTCTTCCTTACCATGTACGAGGTCTGTTCAAAAAATTCCAAAACGTTCGCAATCTCGCGCCAAATATGTGTTGGAGCGGAATGCGGTTGGCATCCCTGCACATTCCTATGTCTAAAATTGTTTGAAGTTTCATTCTTGTATGTCTATTAATTATTGTTCTCGGTTGTATTGAATGGAACTTTGAGTCGCACAGTTTGCGAATTTCGAGATGGCAGAGTTAGAGGAGCAACGTGACTGCATTGAATTTTGCGTGAAACTCAAGAAAACCTTTACAGAGACACACCAAATGATGCGGGAAACCTACGGTGATGAGCGCTTAAGCCATACTCTGTGTTGCGAATGGCTCCCACACTTTAAAAGTGCCTGGACAGAAATTAAAGATGACCCTCGTTCAGGACGCCCTTCCACGTGTACCAATGACACTCTTGTCAGGAACGTGAACGAAACTGTGCATGCCAATCGAAGACTAACTGTCTGAAAGGTTGCAGAAGAATGCAATATTTTAGTGGGATCGTGTCATGAAATCATGACAGAGCATCTTATAATGCATTATGTTGCCGCCAAGTTGGTCCCACTGCTCATGAGTCAAGACCAGAAAGACCTTCACCTCAAAATCAGTGAAGAGCTTTTGGATCACGAAAATGAGAAGGAGATTTTCCTTAAGAGACTCATAACTGGTGATGAGATGTAGGTCTATGGTCCTGATGTTGAGACCAAGGTTCAGTCTCCACAATGGGCCGGGACAGGTTCTCCAAGACCAAAAAAGCTCGTCAGGTCAAATCAAAAGTCAAAGCCACGATAATAGTTTTCTTTGACTTTGAAGGATCAGTTCATCATAAACTCGTGTTCTCAGGGACAAACTGTTAGTCGATGGTACTATCGGGACGTGTTGCGACGCCTGCGAGAAAATGTGAGAGTGGCCTCAAATTTGCTCAGACAGTTCATGGCTCTTGTATCACGATAACGAACCGGACATTCACCCCTGTTGGTGCGGACTATTGCACAATAACCGAAATCGCAGTGCTGCCATATCCAGGGCCTGTCCCTGCAAACTTTTTCTGATTTTCGTTCACTGTAGGGACGAACATTTGCAACGATAGACGATATAAAAGAAAATTCGCAGATGTGCTCCTCGAGAGGTGTACCAAGACTGCTTCCGGAAGTGGGAACGGCGTTGGAAGCGGTGTATGAATTGTGGAGGAGAATTCTTCAAAGGAGTTCATGCACAATAAGTAAAAGGTAAGCACAGAAAAGTTTTGTGGACACACTTCCTGAATTTTTTGAACAGACGTCATACGAAGGGTGGCTATAGAATAATAGGAGTTACACTGTCACGGAGTAAATACACATGTGCCAAAGATGAACGAGGAATATCCGTGAGGCTTGAAATCTTCTCTGTCGAATGTAACATCCCTGGTGTCTGTAGATAAATCAGTGTGATCGTAGCCTTCATTTGTGTAAGAGCTGTCATTTTGTTTTGCCAGAAACATGGTAAATGTAATAATAGAGCAATGAATTGCCTGGAAGTTTCACATGAAATTTGGAAACCTCCCAATCAAACTTATCTTTCACTAAAACGAATGTATGGCAAGGACTATTTATCATGTACGGGAGTTTTTGAGTGGTTCAAGCGTTTCCAAGATGGCCGAGAAGATGTTGACGATGAGTCACTCCTGGGACGCCCTTCAATACCAAAAATGGATGGAAATATCTAAATATTAGGTAATCTAATTTGATCTGACAGCTGCTTGAATATTCAATCGATTGCGGAAACTGTAGGAGTTGACAACGAATGTGTTGGCAAATTTTACATAACCAATTTCAGATGAAAAAATGTGTGCCAAACTCGTGCCAAAAACTCTCACGATAAAAAAAAGAAGATTGTGAAAACGTTTATACTGACACACTGAATACCATTGAAAATAATCCTAATTTCTTAGACAGTGATGACATGTGACAAATCTCAGTTTTTCACTTATGAACCAGAAACTAAGGGCCAATCGATGCATCGGAAGGGCCCAATGTCCCAGCTCGAACGAGCAAATGAAGATTCAAAGTTATAAAGACTGGGTTTTTATTTATTTATTTATTTATTTTTTCGACACTGTCCATCACAGCACCATCACATGACACCCGCACATCAAGTCAGTATAAGTAACGTAATCTCAAGTCGCATGGCTATCCTCATCTGTTTTTTGGTGGGACTTTCATTGGAATCAAATGGTTTTCAGCTTGCAGAGATAGCGTGTGCAATGCAGAAGGAAGACAGAAGCGTGAAACAACGCAAAAAAGTGTGTGGGTCTGAATAATGCCATTACATTTTGCAGAAGGGATATTTCATACACTCTACAAGCAGCTGGAGGCAGAGGAATCTGCATTCTATATGTTACGTCAATTTGTTTCCAGAATACTAACAGGAGCGTAGTATTATGAGCTGTCATCACATCCCATTAAAATTTGATCTGTTTTAGGTTAAGTTTAGTTGACAGTCTAGTGCAAATTTTTGTATAATAGTCGTATCTCCCTCAATACCTTCACCTTAAATGTGTATAGGTTTCCATTCCATCATGTATTTGAATTTTAACAGGTGAAGTGCCTCATTTGTACTAGAATTAGCCAGTGCAACCATATAAATTTTGACCACTTACGCGTCCAAAACAGTTTCACACACAGTCCAGAGAACTCATAAACAATAAATAAGCTTGCCACTAACACATACTTCAACAAAGAACTTTAAAACATTACTTCTTGTATACCTAAAAGAATGATTTTGCCACTTTTGCAGTGCCTGAAGGTTCCCTTCCATTTATTTAGAAAACATTACAAATGCCTGACAACGTGCAAATATTTAAGGCTCACCGGCCATTTGACCATCTTCTGTGTGGATGCACACATTGCCCGAAGTCTTACGGGAATTGGTAAAGCCGCGAGTAATGAGTGTAATAGGCAGGGGCACAAGTATATAGTGTGGGACAATAAGTTGGGAATGTGGGTCTCATAGGAGGAGTCCCAGAGGTAAGTCCCTGCAGTCGCACTATCCTCTGTGTCCTCAGTGGGTCAGATGGATAGAGTGTCTGCCATGTAAGGAAGAGATCCCGGGTTCGAGTACTGGTCGGGGCACACGTTTTCAACTGTCCCGTCGACATATATCAACGCCTGTATGCAGCTAAGGTATTCATTTCATTGTATTGATTTAATTGTAAATTCAACATACAAATAATACCACTTACTAATCAGATTCTACCCACAGTACTTTTCCAGATCATGTTGCAGCCATATTGCTATCCATTACATTGTAAAATATTAAATATGGTACCAGAGTGAGATAAAATGCACTTTAAAAATGTAGGAGAGGGTAAGTAATTTAGCACACTCATGTTTTAAAATTCAGACTGCTGCCCATTCCTTCAATTAGTCTTTCATCATTTATTATATGTTTTCACAAAATAAGTAACGAAAATAAATAATTAAAACGAATAATGAACAACATACAACTGACATCGACCACGAAAACCACGTTGAAACGAAATTTGGAGATCTGAGCATAGTCTTCTATTGCGAGGAAATGAACTTGGGGGTCATGTGATCAACAACTGTTTGATCACATCAACCATCAAAGCTTTCTTCCTGAGAAATCTTGACAGTGCTGTCACATGATGTGGTGGGACAGGATGACCAGTGTGGATGCCCCCATGTGAAATGCACTGCAGAATGTTTTGATCGGATGTGATGCGATGTGACGTGATGGACAATGTGAATCAGCTTTAATGATTTCTGCACCAAGACAACACACCAGCTCATACCACATTACTTGGTAAAAGGTTACTAGTAAAGTGCAGTATCCCAGTGTTAGACCACCCACCTTATTCGCCTGACCTAGCACCATTTGAATTCTTTGTATTCCCCAAAGTAAAATCTGCTCTAAGAGGAGCAAGATTTCAGTTCGTTTAAGCAGTGGAAGAAAAAGCAGCATGCGCGACTGCTACGGTCGCAGGTTCGAATCCTGCCTTGGGCATGGATGTGTGTGATGTCCTTAGGTTAGTTAGGTTTAAGTAGTTCTACATTTTTGGGGGCTGATGACCACAGCTGTTAAGTCCCATAGTGCTCAGAGCCATTTGAATTTTTTTGAAAAAGCAGCATGTATAATTAAGGAGCTCATGGAGGAAAACGGCCAGGATTATTTCATCAATGGAAAATTCGCATGGAGCTTTGTAGGGACAGAGGAGGGGAGTATATTGAGGGTGACAGTAACTAAATATGTTTGTTTTTGAAGGAAAGTGTTTTACAGTGATCCTCTTGTTATTTTATAGCCACACCTCGTATATTCAGATGCTTTCTCTGAGAATATATTGAGATTTTCGGGGGCTCATGCAAAGATGAGAGAAGCTGATGTCACTCCTGGCTTACTGGAACAACTGCTATCAAGATTGTGGTCACAGTGGGTGCCACATGATTCTGGCATCACTTACAAGTAAACTGAGAGTGTCACTTACTTCTCCTGTCGTCGTATATATAGGTCCACCATCATCTATTGCCATCTTGGATTCTTACATTATTGGGACTGTCATTGTATGCCCAAGTCCGCCATATTGAATAGCCATCTCGTATTACATGATAGAGGCCATCTTGGAGTATAGAATTTACGTCATTTTACAGTTAGCACAACTGATTATTTTGAAATTTCTCGCCATTTTTTAAAATTTCCTGTGATTTAATTCGTAGGGAGACCGGCGTGTGATGTCATACAAATGAGGTGAGGGGAAATCTGACAACAATGTATAAGATGATAGGGCTGTGCGAGAAATCTGACACCAGCGCAGAGTGGCCTTGGACAGGCACAGAACTATTACTTGTGTCTACAAAATAAAAGTAATAAACAGAATTATTCTGATTGTGCCCATGTTGAAAAAAAAGTTATGTACACTGCAGCAACATTATAGTGGTGACTCATGGCAATAATCCGAAGATAATGATTAATTATTTATCGTTCACCTACTGAAAGATAAAAACACATGTTCTTCAAAGAAAATGATTTTAAATACT
Source organism: Schistocerca serialis cubense (assembly GCF_023864345.2). NCBI lineage: Eukaryota > Metazoa > Arthropoda > Insecta > Orthoptera > Acrididae > Schistocerca > Schistocerca serialis. Next base: position 534,119,882 of record NC_064640.1, read on the forward strand.
TTGCAAAAGTAATTTTCTTAGATGTGAGCTAAGATCCAGAAAAAATCACACTAATAAAGGCTTCCACGTGTGTTTGTTCACAATCGAACTTCAGGCGGATTTTCAGTTTTTAACTGTTTCTGCAAAATAATGACGATAAAAACAATCTAGCTTCATACAATCAGAAGAGGGCTATGTGTATTGTCACATGATGACAGCAAGCTAATATGAGTGGTTTTCATAACATTACACATAAATTTAAAGCTTATATGAATTTGTGGTGCATGTTTTTTCAGACACCTCCAAAATAACAGACAGCACATGGCTACTGCAACTGTTATAAGCATTATGTAAATTGAAGTTGGCGGGGGAGAAAAAACAGGAAAGGGAAGGACTTAACGATATCAGCTGCATCACGACTTTATGTGGAATCAGCATCAGTGAGTGACCATGTATGCCAGACCAGGACTCAAACGAGGGATTTCCTATAACTATGCAATTGTGTTAACCACCATGCCACCCTGACAAAGTGTTTATTGCAAATGCATGTACTATCTCGGCATGCTTCCTGGCTGACCCACCTATCCACAGTACCTGTGCATGTCCTCCATGCTCACTAATTTTAGATTGTCACTGGAGACTGAGTGTAAATGTGCATCCACAATGAAGGCAGTGGATTCATTGCCTATTGAGGTGAATCAATTATATAAACACATGGTGTTTGTTCTTTTGGACACAATGCATTCACATAATTGATTCACATTAATGGGCAGTGACTGCACAGCTTTCAGTGCAGATGCACATTTACATTCAGCCTCCTAAATGGTCTACTGCAGCTAAGTTGTACTAGGTCTGAGTGTGGGTCAGCCTGGGAGTGTGCCAAGATATTCCGCACATTCACAGTATACTTTGTGTCTGGATCATGCAGTGGTTAACATAACTGCCTAGTAGGGAGTAGATCCCAGGTTCGTGTCCTGGTTTGGCACACAATTTCACTCATATGTGCTGATTCTCCATAAAGCCCCAACGCAGCTGAAATCATTAGTTCCTTCCCTTTCCTTTTCCTTCTCACCCCTTCACCTTCAATTTACGTAATTTAAAGTCTATTGCCAACTGTCAACACCATGTAATAGAAGGTTGAGATCGTAGACCGCTGTATGAATGTTGTATGGAGTAACAATGCCTATTATCTCCAACTGAGAAGTGTTTCGCAGGACAGAGAAGCAGCATATTGTATGATACAGGATAACACTAAAAACGTAACGGCCTTTGGTAATGAAACAACAAACAACACTGTCAATCAGTGATAATAAGCTAATAGCGAATCTTGCATTTCAAGAATACATGCATTTACTAACTAAAATTTTTCATTAAATGGGAAGTATACACTGATCAGCCAGAACATTATGACCACCGGCTTGTTGTCGGTATAAACCCATCCAGGTGATAGTGGCATCACCTGGCGAGGAATTACAGCTAGTCAGACACATGCACAGTTAATGTAGTATCAGTGAGCGTGCTGTCCGTGTCTAGAATGGAGAAGGCACACAGTCTATCTGAGTTTGACCGACGGCAGCACGAGTGTTTCAGAAACCTACTGGGTGTTCAAGGTGCGCTGCAGTGAGCGTCTTCAGCATGTGGTCAGACCAAGGTGAATCCACATCCAGGCGTTGCGGGGTTGGGCGGCCACCACTCATTACAGATGTCCGACATTGTAGGCTGGGCAGACTGGTAAAACAGGACAGGTGGTGAACTGTGGTGGAACTAACATCCGACTTTAATGCTGGGTAGAGTACAAGTGTGTATGAATACACAGTGCAACAAACACTCCTAACGATGGGCCTCCCAGCTGACAATCTATGCAAGTGCCAATGATAATACCACAGCATCGGCACCTACAAACGAAATGGGGATGCCACCATCTGCACTGGACGTTGGAATAGTGGCAGAATATTGCATGGCCTGATGAATCCCAATACCTTCTCCATAACGATGGGGGAGAGCGCGAAATCGTCGTCTTCCAGTTGAAGACACCTGTACGACGGGACAGCGGCTCCATTGTGCTCTGGGGATCATTTATGTGGGCATCCATGGGTCCTGTGCAGCTCATGTAAGGCATCATGATGGCCAAGCAGTATTGTACACTCTTTACAAACCACATACACCCCTTCATGACGATCTTGTTTCCCGATGGCAGTAGCATTTTTCAACAAGATAATGGGCCATATCACAAGGCGAGGAGTGTGCTGGACTGGTTTGAGGAACACAGTAGTGAATTCCAATTGATGTGTGACCCCCCCAACTCGCAATATCTGAACACAAGCGAACACAACTGGGATGTGAATGACCGTGGTACTAGAGCTCATTGCTCCACTCCCCAGAATTTGCGGGAGTTGGGTGACTTGAGTGTGCGGATGTTGTGCCAACTCCCTCCAGCAACTTCAAATGGTTCAAATGGCTCGGAGTACTATGGGACTTAACATCTGAGGTCATCAGTCCCATAGAACTTAGAGCTACTGAAACCTAACGAACCTAAGGGCATCACACACATCCATGCCCAAGGCAGGATTCGAACCTGCGATTGTAGCGGTCGCGCGGTTCCAGACTGAAGTGCCTAGAACCGCTCTGCCACTGCGGCCGGGCCGCAACTTACCAAGGCCTCATTGCTTCCATGCCATCATGCCAATTTCTCTAGCAGTTTATTGCCACTGATTGATTTCAATGCCTATTATCTAATTACCAAAAGACTTTGTGTTACTGTATTAACCGGTATAGTACAATATGCTGCTTCTGTATCTTGCAAAATGCCTTTCAACTGATGTTAACTGACATAGTTGCACAGTACAAAATTCATAGAGTACACCACGATCTTAATCCATAATTTCATGGAGCTACCATTTGAGAATAAACTTTGAATTTATGTCCAATGTTGTGAAAAGCCATCGTATTTGCGTGGTGTTGTTGTGTCACAACACACATGCTCCTACCATAGCTGCATTAAGCTTATCGTCATTATTGTGCAGAAACACTTGCGAATCGAAATATTTTCCAGAGGTCGATTGTAATTGAACACTCGCAGAAGCAGTTGTTAGAGGGAATTTTTTCTGGCTCTTAGATCACATATAGAGAAATAGTGTTTGTGAAGTATGAGAAATTATGTTTAATGGAAGAACGTATTGTGGTTCCATGTATCTGGAAATGACTAATAAATAATAAATAAAACGATTTATTATCATACAGCAACACTAAAATATTGCTGCTGTGAACATGACTTTTTGCAATGTGGGCAGATTCAGTACAATTGTATTTATTACTTTTATTACATTCAAAAATGGCCTGAAATCGTAAATAATCCATTGTGCTAAGCGTGATGTCAGAATCCAAGCTGGCCATCAAAGATGGCAGACCTGGCCATACAAGGACAAGAGAACTTAGTAACACTCGCAGTTTACTTGGACTGGCTTCAGCAGGAATGGGGTACCTGAAAAAAACTTGTGGGACCACTTCCTAGCAGAACTGAGGCCATTATTAAGGATAAATGTTCAGTTTGATGCTACTATAATGTTGAATCCTAGCGATTATTAATGTCTCGTCTGTTCTGCTTATTTTACCATCTAATACTTACAGACCTCCGCTAAAGGACCATTGAAGGAAATGCAGAAAGAACATGTAAAAGTATATTTTGATTGTTCCTATCCTCATGAAACCAAATATAGTCAAATTATTTAGTAGATGCCAGTAGTAGTGCTGTGCAGGTCCTAGGAACTGTCTGCATTGTTGCGAGATTTCCCCCCACCCTATGATGTCAAGCATTGTTGCCAGATTTCCCCTCAGCCCCCATCTATGATGTCACTGACCATTTTTCCTATGGATAAAATAGCGAGAATTAGTAATTCAACTCAGTAAAATCTAGCCCTGTTAAATAAGACAGGCTAGCATGCTAATAATTGGTGTTTGAGACACAACAATACGAGTACACCAGGAGACTATTAGTAAGTTAAAGACACTGGAATAGGTCATTTTTAACAGAAAATTGAAACTAAGGTACATATATATTTTTCTTTACATTTATGAATTATGGCAATACTTGAACCTTTTTGATTTTGAATTCTTTTTGTGACTCAACAAAAGTTCTAACACTTGATACAAACATAGACATGATCTCTTATGTATTCCTGTACAATCTGGGAAATTCTTCCACATGTACATCACAATACAATAGTAAAATATTCCAGATAGAGGTATATCATTCTATGATACATCATCTCTACACCAGAGTTCATCAGTCAAAGTGGCTAGCATGTGGTGGCATCCCACATTGTCAACAACCTGTGATCAGATATTTTAAATCAATGAGTCAAGTGGAAGCAGTGCAGGCGAGGGTGACACACTGCATAGAGGTACATCAGGACAGGATCGGCAGCCTATTATTTTGCTCAAACATTGCTTGATGTGTAAGTAGATCAGAAATCTTATGCCTCCTGTATAAATTGCCAGCTACACGAGACAGAGGATCTCTTTTGGAGTATAGAATTACATCCTGTGCAATGACAGCTTGTGCTGAGCCCATATGACTATGAGAAATACAACCTCACTACATTTTTTTCTGCTCGGAACCTTGACAAAAAATGGTTCAAATTGCTCTTAGCACTGTGGGACTTAACTTCTGAGGTCATCAGTCTCCTAGAACTTAGAACTACTTAAACCTAACTAACCTAAGGACATCACACACACCCATGCCCAAGGCAGGATTCGAAATTGCGACTGTAGCAGTCGCGCAGTTCCAGACTGTAGTGCCTAGAACCGCTCGGCCACCCTGACCGGCGGAACCTTGACAGATGGATAAAGCTATCATAACACTGTACACAGATCTGGGACTCGTCTGAAAATACAGCTTGATATCAGTTCTGTGTCGATTGTTGTCATTGGGAGCACTGCCATCAGTGCACCACTCTCTGCTGCCACTTCAAATAAAGTTGCAATGATGGTCACATGCTGACAGTACATGGTGCACCAGACATCATTGCATGGTCAGTCAGGATACTTCTGTTGCTACAAATTAGCCTATTCCCTGACTCAATGTATGTGACATGGCTGCATCCAGCAAAGCCGTCAAATAATATATCTGTCTCCTCAGGCACTATATATGTGCTGCTATTGAAGTCCAACAAAGCATAGAGTAAGGCCCTCCAGAACCCGTCTGTTCCATGTTCCTACTTCAGCTGTTGTATACACTATATTGCAAGCAGCATTACAGTGGAATCATTAGGTCACAACTGCTGGAACTCGCATTTCATATCCTTGATACTGGCACTGAGATGGAGCTGACATCCGATCTGGTCCCAGACATCTTCTATTGGGGACAGACCTGGGGATGTTGTTGGCCACAGGAGTATCTCAGTGTCACACAGGAAGTTCAATGAGACACATTCCCTGTGTGGAAGAGCATTGTCCTCGTGAAATATAGCACCATGATACTGTCACATGAAAGGCAACACATAAGAATGCAGGATATCTGTGATGTATCTTGCGCCATCAGAGTTCCTTCAGTCATTACCTGCCATGATCTGAACTCATATCTGATGACTCCATGTACTGTGAAACCAGGAGTAATACTACCGTGCCTCTCCCAAATATTATAAGAATGGGACTTCTCTCAAGGTTACCACAAAACTTTGCAAAGATGGTCATTCATGGAAGTGCAGTACCATGATTCATCATAGAATACAATGCAATGGCGTTCATCGACAGCCCATGCTTCCTTGTCATGACTCCACTCCAAATGCTGCCATCTGTGTTGTGGTGTTAATAGCAGCTTGCATAATATGCTGACCTTCCCTTGTGGTAGTTAGATGTGGTCAGCCAGAACCTTGGCGAAGAGTGGGTCGACACGTGCCCTCATGTTCCCATAACGTCTAATATAGGGGCACTGGTTCATCGAAGTGCTCCACGGGAGTTGATACTTCACGATTCTATCAGTCAGCGAAATGGAGACTCACAATATGGCCCCATCCAAACTCTCTCATGTGAAGATACCGCTGTCTCACATGAGTATACACTGTCTCTCTGTCCTTCACAATGATCACTCAACACCAGAAGCTATTTACTCCCCTTATTTACTTTACTAGCCATGATAACAAGAATAAACACGAACAACATTAAAACATTATTTTATTTTTATATTTTCTGGTGGCCATCAACGTTCTACACCATGACACAGCCAATTTTTATGTTCATGATGACGAAATTTTAATGGCCAGCAGTAGATGTAAAACTAGCAAACACTTCTACTAAAGTGTTTTCTGGGGATAATGATGTCATGAACGCCCTCCCAAATTCCCTCACCCTCACCCAAAATCCCCACTGCCCTCAAAATACAATCCTGTTGCTGGGCTTGTTCCTAGTACAGACGGCCCTGTTATTAGAGTAGCCTGAAGATTTATTTGGAATACATATTTGCAGTAAACTCAGGGAATGGGTTCCATATGTATCTTTATACCCCAGTATTATGCATACTGAATGTTATCCTTGTTGAGGCTCTCTAGGAATTAACAATAGCTGCATTTTGCTTGGTCGTTAATATGCCTGTGGAATTGCAGTTGCGATACAGTGAAAGCACGGATAAGCTCACTCCACTATGTTAGATGAGCCAAAAGCTAAACTTAGACAGCATTTCCGTCAGTTCATGACAGAGAGTGTATAATCATAACTCAGAAGCCACTTCAAAATTTACTTTCACTTAAAATAATTCACAGAAATTTATTGTGTAGTGTCACTCTCTCAGTTATTTACCAGTGGCCTAGAAACCAATTAGAAAATGAAACAATTTAGAGATTTTTAGCATCAGTAGTTTTGTTGCACCGTGCTTCCACCTTGCGAAGTGGACCGCTCTTGTGGCTGATTTAGCAAAATGACATCACAAGGAGGGTGCTTATCTCACCTCCATTGAAAGGTGCACAGGCGTAATGACATATATGTAGCATGCTGACCTTCCAGAAGTCACAACCTAGGACTTCTTGAAGGACACGTTGTGAAAGAATTACAGTACCACCAGTTAGCTGCTGATGTGATGAGAAAATTGGAGCAATGATGTCGTGGTTGCTCACTGGTGGAGCATTACATCTTGACTTGGATGGCGAAACTGGAATTTCAGAAATGGTAACAGACGATGCTTGCATATGCATTGGCAAATGTAGACATTCAGAATTAGTCATTGCCAGCCACTAGTCACGAAGGGAGATTCACAGTAGTTTTTGGAGCAATATCAGTCAGCAAGACTACCATCACTAAACACAGTCATCACTAGCCACAAGCCACATCCTATTTTAAGTCAAAATGCTGCTCACTTCGTACGTTTCCAGCAGAAGATCACCTGTTGGGTGACTATCATTTGCTGCCAGTTGCTTTCACCATGCACTTGAATTCAAGCTTGGGACAACTAGCTGCCCAAGCCGTCAGTGCCCGAGTGAGTGAACACTGTTTCTGTTGATCGATTTGTGTGGGCACACGCTGTCACTGTTTGTCATCGCTCTTTGCTAGCACATACCACAGCCATCATCCATGTTTTGGCCCATGGTTTCATCCTGCTTCATCCAGTATATTTGGTGTTGAGCAACAGGGACCAGAGCAGCTGCTGTGAGCGCTGTGAAATGTCCTATGAGTGCCATTCAAATAATAATAATAATAATTATTATTATTATTATAACAATAATCACTATCTTTGGTTAAGGAAACTTTTTATTGTAATTTTTTTTCGAACGTATACTTCATTAATTTTATGTTATATTAATGACAACTATTATATAATAGCTTATCGCAAGCCCTTTTACGCACATTTGCGGCTTGATGAAGAGGATCTTCGCAATTGCCTTTTGGTTATACGATGTCGCTGTTAATATGAACATATACCACGAAATCATAGTCGTTCACAGTAAATGCGTCCATAGTTGTAAATAACGTAATAACTTTGAAGTTACGAGAATAGTCTGTACATTCAAATTCTTGAACGGCGCTGCAAAAGAAGCGGGAAAGGTAAGTAGCCCGAGTGTTGCTTTAATAATTTCGTCAACTATTTTCCATTGAAGACGATTTAATTAAATTATGATGCTATCTTTCTTAGCAATTTTTAAGTACTGATATTAAATTGTCGGTAACTACAAGACCGAAATCCGGTGCGAACTATTTCTAAACTTGTTATTTCTGGTAACCATAAATATGTTTTTTCATCGAATTTATGTATAAAGTTTTATATACGGGTATTTTAACAAGTCTGTTAAGTTTTCTTGGTAGTTAATGTTACTTCACGATGTATTAACAGCATTGAAAGATAATTTGAGTTATTACACGTGTCCGTTACGGAAGACGCACTTCTGTTTTTTAGGTGCATTACGACGAAATGAATAATCGTAAGGAGCGGGCAAAAGCTGCCAAACGTAGAATGTATTACCGTTACACGTGGATCCTAAAAACAACGCAACAGGACAGCAGGTCTGTAGTCCCCTAGTTTTACATTATCAGTTTGGCTCCTTGCATGATAAATATTCAACTTCTCACCTTTTTCTCATCAACAGGCAGCAGGAAGTGAGAGAAAACATGGAGAATCGTGAAATACAACCTGTGCACACAGTAGTTGCCGGTAATCAGAAGGTAATAATAGGGTTGGCAGAACCTCTTACTACTCAAAGTGGCCGTACTGAGGCAGGGAATTCAGCGCAGAATCCGCGGGACGTTATTACTGATATACAGTTGCAGAGCACTGAGTCCCCAGGATCTGCACAGTCCGCAGATTGTAGTCAGCCCAAGGAAGACATACAGCCAAGCAGCTGTCAAAAGTCATTGAATGTAGAGGGAACCCACAGGTAACTTCATTCATTTATTGCCTCAAGTATTTGCCCTTGTACATAAAATTGTAGGAGCAAACTGTTCTATGCAACTGAAGTTTAAATGTCAGTAATGTAACGTTCTGCTTCACATTCCAAAGTGTACAGAAGAATGCCGGTCATCCATTCAGTAAAGGGACAGAGAATGAAGAGCAGACTCAAAATGATAGAGATGTCTGAATTTCTTTCCCCTCATACAAGTAAGTGATAAAAAGACTTTTGTATTAGGTACAGTACGTTTAATGCATATATACAAGTTACTGTCTCTCGGGAACTGAATTTCTGGTGTTTTGCTTGAATTTTATCTGTGTTTATTGGTGAACTTACATATGTAATGAGCCCCAGTAAGGTTCGCTAATTTTTTAACCACTCCTGGGTTTTCCCAAAACTTTTCTTTACCAGTGCCTAAATCAGGAGTGTTTGTTTCACTTTTTTATTTTAAATCATTAAACCTAAAACCTTGCAGTCAATATTAAATTTAAACAATATAAAGATAAATAAACCTATCAGATTTATTCTGTGAACATTAAGAACTAAACTTCAACTCTCATGATTCTGCTGAAATATAAAATCTGTACTATTGGCACAGGGTTTTGTATTTTACTGAAGATATCCTGAAAATAACTGAAATAACATATGCAACAGCATCCCCAGCTCTAGGAGTCAGGTGCTTTTTTTTCAATAAAATGGTTTAAAATACAGTGTCATGCTGTTTTTTAACAGGGTTGAACTGAAACTTTTTTATGGGTACTAAAAAGACATCATTCGTCTTCCAAAATATCAAAAATACTCCGTACTCTCTGCTGTAGGCCACCCCCAACAGACTATCCTATGGCTGTCCTTCATTTGTGCTCGCTATTTTGAGATATGTGGTGTGAAAGGAAATTTTCCTTTCTTCTCCAGCACACTTTTCATATTTGTTCAGGACCAACAGCATTTTCATTTTCTTTCACATCAGTATTCCAAATTCCCTTCTCTTTACTTCTGTATACTTTTTTTATTAGGTGATTTTTGCCCTCCTACATGCACACCAATGGGTTCAACTTAGGGAGTGAATCTGGTTTGATGACTCTGTTTCTGAAACATCAGATTGCAAACTAAATATTTTGGGTTGTAGTCATGTTTTCCTGAAGATTCGTCTCTGTTATGTAATGTTTTTTCAGCATTCACAAGCCTTTTTTCTGTGTGATAAAGTCAGATTATAGTAGAGCCTTCATGTTCAGCTGTATATCCGCAACAGCCTGGTACGTCAGCTGCTCACCACTCAAAAGAAAGGTCGATCATATGACCTCCAATCATAAAATACCTAATGAAGCACTGCACTCATATGTCCACAGGAAGCATCATGTTGATCACAATTAGCATACCCTTATGTGTGTTCACTAGTTTAGATAATTTCAGCGTCCTTTGAGTAATCTATTACTGAACTTATTTTGGGAGGTACTTCATTGTATGAATATTGAAATAGTTATCATTATGATAGTGGCGTGAATGTGAGCATTCTTTCCTAGCAATAATGCAAAGAGTTTGTGGGAAGCTATTTATCACGTCCTTTCCCATATGTAACTCCCAGCTAGTAAAACCAATTTGTTTGAATTACTATTTAATATGGAGTACTAAGCTAGGTAAAATTTTCATTTTCCACCTACATAAAGCTACCATAGAAGAAAGAGTAACATTAAATGAAAAAGGATGTTCTAATGTCAATCAGAGGTTGAGCCCTAGGTTTTTGAATTGTTAGTCCAGAACATTATCCGCTGTGAATCATCATTGAATAGAATACAGCATCAACTACTTCAAAAAGTGAGCTAGGTAATGGGTCACCCATGCTTATGGATGTAACACCTGTTCAATTTATACTGAAGTTTTAATTTGAAAATTAAAAAAAAAAAAAGACAGATAGAGCTGAATATGTGCAATATACAGCAAAGGTTTGATGATGTAAGATGTGTTGATTTGCCACGAAACAAAGGAATAGGAAGTGCTACAGACATGACAGAACATTCACTTCTCATGAAATTATCTCAAATAAGAGATTGTGCAGTTTCACTTTAAAATAAATATTGTATCTTATTAAAAATCAGTATACCTGCATATGTGCATATTATCTGGTGGCAGGATAAAGCGCTAATGTACAAATGTCTTAAGCCAAAATACCTGTCCATTCAAACATTTTACGTAATAGAAGATGAATAGTAAAAATTTTGAAATTTGACACTAATTTATTTAGATGTTCCGTTGCACTGACAGTGTTTTCTTTGTAAATAAATTACTTGATACGTTTCTGCAACACTGGGGAAGAATTTATCCGAAGCACCGTTATTAGGAATGAACAAGCATTTATGAGGACTGTAGGAGAAATCCCTAAAAACTCAAAATCAGATGGCTGGATGAGAAGTACACATATGGCCTTCCAAAAAAAGAATCCAACAGCTTTATGTTGTTTACTTGAAATTATATGTTTCCCTTGAGCTGTATTCCATTAGCAGTACATGCTAAAGAACTTAAGTATACTTATACCAGTTCTTCTTCTTATTATGTTAGTTTCAGATGACATGCGAAAGAAATAACTGCCTGTTCCCCTCTGCACAAATAAGAATTTCTTTAATTTCCCCATTGTAGCCATTTACATGGAATTTGGTTAAGCATTCTACCATATACATGTGAGATGGATATTAAACCTCTTAGGCACACAGTACCTTTATGTTCTTTCCACGTGAGTTTCTCACAGTTCCTGTGACAAATTAAACCCTAATGGACTGCACAGCTCTCATTTGTACACTATGTGACCAAAAGTATCCGGACACCTGGGTGAAAATGACTTACAAGTTTGTGGCGCCTCCATCGGTGACGGTAATGCTGGAATTCAGTATGGTGTTGACCCACCCTTGGCCTTGATGCCAGCTTCCATTCTCGCAGGCATACGTTCAATCGGGTGCTGGAAAGTTTCTTGGGGAATCGCAGCCCATTCTTCACGAAGTGCTGCACCGAGGAGAGGTATCGAAGTCGGTCGGTGAGGCCTGGCACGAAATCGGCGTTCCAAAACATCCCAAAGGTGTTCTATGGGATCCAAGTCAGGACTCTGTGCAGGCCAGTCCATTACAGGAATGTTATTGTTGTGTAACCACTCCGCCACAGGCGGTGCATTATGAACAGGTGCTCGGTCGTGTTGAAAGATTCAATCGCCAACCCTGAATTGCTCTTCAACAGTGGGAAGCAAGAACGTGCTTAAGACGTCAATGTGGGCCTGTGCTGTGATAGTGCCACGCAAAACAACAAGGGATGCAAGCCCCCTCCATGAAAAACCCGATCACACCATAACACCACCACCTCCGAATTTTACTGTTGGTACTACACACGCTGGCAGATGACGTTCACTGGGCATATGCCATACCCACATCCAGCCATTGGATCGCCACATTGTGTACCATGATTTGTCACTCCACACGACATTTTTCCAGTGTTCAGTCGTCCGATGTTTACGTTTCTTACACCAAGCGAGAAGTCATTTAACATTTTTCTGGCGTTATTTGTGGCTTATGAGCGGAACTGTCATAGTACTTGAAGTGGATCCTCATGCAGTTTGGAATTCCTGTTTGATGGTCTGGACAGATGTCTGCCTATTACACCTTACAACCCTCTTCAACTGTCAGCAGTCTCTGTCAGTCAACAAATGAGGTCCGCCTGTACGCTTTTGTGCAGTATGTGTCCCTTCACGTTTCCATTTCAGTATCATATCGGAAACAGTGGACCTAGGGATGTTTAGGAGTGTGGAAATCTCGTGTACTGACGTATAACACAAGTGATACACAGTCACCCGACAACACTCGAAGTCCGTGAGTTATGCAAAGCACCCCATTCGGCTCTCTCACTTTGTCTAATGACTACTTAGGTCGCTTACATGGAGTACCCAGCGATAGGTGGCAGTACAATGCACCTAATATGAAAAACGTATGTTTTTAGGGGTGCCTGGATACTTTTGATCACATAGTATATGTTGTCTATATCCTGTCATTGATCCTATTTAGTCGTCTGTCTTCATGCTTAGGAACACAAAGGAAGGAAAATATTGGGATTTGTTATAGAACAGCAGTATAACTGAAATTTATCATTTCTTTTAGCTGTTACAATACTGAAGGAAGATATATAAATCATAGGTTTGAAGTAAATTCAGAAAATGTGTAACCAGTTTGAGAAGGAAGAAAATTATGTTTATTTGCCACCTGGTTCATACAGATTGCTTAATGAAGTCATAAGTTACGATATAATGAATTTTTCTGTTTCAGATTCGTGAAGCTTTTGGATTCACAGTTCCTATGGACTTGTTCAACAAAATAAATATTTGGAAAAAGATACATTCAGTATTCTGCTACAGGGCTTGACGATATCCATGAAACACAATGTTATTAAATATAAAATGTTATATTAAAATAGTTTCCTCCTTTTTAAAACAGTCATCATAAGCTGAGAAATAGTAGTAGTTTAATTACTCCTAATTCAATTCTACATAGGCAAATACCTTACATTTCCAGAACCTTTCCCCATAAGCTGCATAATATAGTTAACACCATAACTAGCTGCTTGTGGTACATTCATCATAACCATATTTGGTGTACAGCTACATGAAGGAAGGTTTTTAGTATTTTGTTCTATACAGTTGAAACAGAGATGCAAAAAACCAAACATTTCTCTGATTACATATATGTGTTTGAAGTTGCATGCCTTAGTTTGTATTTTGTGTGTACTTTGAAAAACCCTTTGAAGAGATAACACATTCATTAGCAAAATGCGGACATTACAATTAAGAAATCATAAGAGTACACACCACTGTGGGAAGTGTTCTGAGGATGTTTCAGTATTATTTCATTTCTTCCACTGGACAACAAAGTAAACTGTAATAAAACAAATCAAACAATGATATGCACAGTTTGTAGAAATTTGCATTTTATCAACTTTTGGATTTAAAAACCTGAGGTTTTCTCCTACATTGCTTACCCTTATGGAAGAATATTGACTGTATAATTTTCACAACAGTACACATTTTTTAGAAACATAGTACAGGTTTTTCTTTTGTTTATTGAATTGTCATAGAATCTTGTCTTAAGCATATTTTCATTGACATTAAATGTCATAACAGAGTGAATGTATTGTGATGGGTGTATTAATGATAATATTAGTCCAGTTTGGTCCTAATTTTGTATTAATATGGAAAAATATGTTTAAGTTTGTATATATTGCACCTGTTACTCAACCTGCTTCTGTGCACCATCATTTGAAAACTCCTGGTTGATTAACTGTTCTGTCAGCCACTTGGTGGGATTGTCTTTGAGTTTCAACTAACATGTTAGCTGAATCCAGTGTTTTATAGCATCTTTGATGAGTGAAAAATTATGTATTTGTTATTTAATCTGGTCATAGTTTCTGACTAATTATAACATGAGGCAGGTCTCGGATGCTTGAGTAGAGTCAGCTACCTACCATATAACCACATTACCAGCTATATTTTTTATTTATTCTTGTCATAGTTTCGGACTAATTTATAACATGAGGCAGGTCTGGGAGACTTGAGTAGAGTCAGCTACCCTATAACCAGACTATCAGCTATACTTCAGTGTAAATTATTGTTCTTATCTTTCGATCCACAAATGTTCTTGACTTGAAATATATTTTCAGTTTGTTGAAGGTACATCACCAGTTAGTCTCTTGTTCTAATTTTTTGTGATTGGGTATTGGTTAAAGCTTTGCTCAAGATCTATTTTCATACAACTCCAGGAGTAAGCCTTCATGGGGACCTACAATTCTATTTTTTAATTGATGTTTGCTAACATTTACAATAATGTATAGACGAAAATTCTACAATACCTGCCTTAGAATTCGTACTTGTTGGGCAGTTTTATCAGCTGATACAATGTTAAGTTTGTAGAATCCACAACAGATGGCTGAGTTCTAAGCAAATGAGGTGTGCTCAAAAATTCAGGAACTTTGCTCACCAAATCTTTCTACACTTACCTGTTACTTATTGTGCATGGTCCATTTCAAATTACTCTCCACCACAATTTATACACTGCTCCCAATGCTATTTCCAGTTCTGGAAGCAGTCTTGCTATGCCTCTTGCTTTATCGCAAAAAGCATCCTTTGCAAGTTTTCTCTTACCTTGTGTATCATTGCAAATCTTCGTCCTTTCAAAATTTCAACTTTATAAATAAAAAAAGGCTGAAGGGCCAGGTCTGAAGAGTACAGAGCATGAGGCAGCACATCATTTATGCGAATGATTAGTTTTTTTACTCTCTGTCACAAGTACAACTGCCAACAGAGTACTTAAGTGTTGTTTGTATGTATTAGTTTTACCAGGCTTGGTAGGCTATGTAAGGTAGGTGAGCAGCATCAGATGTTGACTGATAGCTGGGAAGGGCTTGGAGATATAGGGTAGTCATGTGAGACAATATTATCAGTATGTTACAGAATTTGAAATGTGTCACTTTGCCAGTCTTCATTTGGCAGGCTGGTTGAATCATGATTTAACAAAATTTGTGGTTGTTTTGGATGTGATAGTGGCCTGATGTTGACTGCCTGGGAATGTGAGGGCAGACATACACTTCTTGAAGGTTCTGGTGGACTTCATCTGACCACCACAAGGGAGGATACTGTATGGTGTAGCAAACACATCGTAACCACTTCACATCTGCTCTTGCCACTGGAGAAGAAATTATGGAATCCCTGCAAAGTTCTCTGTCATCCAGCCAAACTGGCTAGAGACTAGAAACAGCTAGACTAAAGAATTATCATTCTATGTGGGTACTGTCATTAACACCACATCACCAAGATTTGTCTTTGGAATGGTGCTGTGACCAGGAAACATGGACTGCAGATGAGTGGCACTGATTTGTACACAGCAAAGAATTGTGGTTCTGCACTACCTTGTACGTCAATTGTAGTTGAGTGTAGGAGTGACCTAAGACCCATTTTTCTGATGAGATGTGGAGTTACAGTGGTATTGCTGTTGTTGTCATGGTGTGATGAAGCAGATGGTATATGCAAAATAAGCGAAATTTTTATAATTGCTATCCTTCCTCATGTTGCAACTTTAATGCCCAGCACTGTATATTCATGATTCTTGTTGAATATATGTAATTATATCTGTTAAATACTCAATTGCAGGTACCAACAATGTTAAGGAAAAAGTGTCCATTAGCTACAGTACAATGAGTGACTTTACAAGGTATGTGGCTATGATGTGACTCATGGTATTTACCATCTATGTGACATTTATGTGGGATGGCCATATTCAGTTACACACAGGCACATTCAATCACACACAGCTCATTGCCTCCAGATGTGTGATACACCTCCATGTATATAGCATGTAAGGGGAATAAGGGTTTAAGATACTGGACATTCATGAGTAGGTGGCATTAAGCCCTGTCCAACCATTCCGACTTAGATTTCCTGTTATTTTAAATTGCATTTGGTGGGTACTGGGATGTTTTCCTTGAAAAGGTCATTGCAATATCCAGCCCCGTACATTGCCAACTAGAACTTGCGTTCTCTCTGTGTTTTAACCGTATGGTAACTCAGAAAATTCTCCCTCCATCCATATATTTGAAAGCACTGGACTCTGTTTGATTCAAACTCTATGTGCTGGCTGCAAGGTCCATGTTGCCATCAGTCATCTGGAATACAACAGTGAATAAACTGGTCACAGTACTATTAAAGACACGCCACTGCCATAGAGGGCAACATTAGTTGCTTCATGTGTGGATACACGTATATCAAAATGCAATATAGGAGATGGAGCATCCTCGCAGGCACAGTATAAGTTAGGTGGTAGCCATGTAATCATAAAACGCATTGTTATGTGGGATAAATGTTACCATTCCTGTATCTATCATTATGCTGCAAAAAGCAAACAAAACAGGCCTTCATCTGCAGATCATATGTAATATTTATTTGCCTTCACTCCCTGCCTTGAGACTTGAATGCACATGATTCCATCATTGTATGACCACATGATAGTGACACAATGAACTCTTAACAGGAAACAGTATTTGAGTAGTCTCCAGAATCACTTAATCATGCTCCTTCTTCACCTGGAATACCTTATAGGATGATTTAATTTTGAAAGAAAGTTTCAATAACAAGTATACACAACATTTAGGTGGCTGTGCTGTTCATAAGAACAATGCAGTGTTCCTTCAGGCATGTCTACATGCCCAAAGGAACATTGCATTTTATTTCAGAACAACAAAGGTGGTACAATGTCATGATCATTAACTGGCACCATTGAAGTGACTTTCAATTCAG
Organism: Schistocerca serialis cubense; assembly: GCF_023864345.2. Lineage (NCBI taxonomy): Eukaryota > Metazoa > Arthropoda > Insecta > Orthoptera > Acrididae > Schistocerca > Schistocerca serialis. The sequence continues at coordinate 534,137,042 of NC_064640.1, forward strand.
ATGTCTCCAAGGGATGGGGATATACATAATGGATGTACAACTGCTGGTTGTAGACACATGTTTGATACCATATGGAAGTTTTAGGTGTTCCCATGATGTGTGCTCAGATAGGCTAATGATAAGGTAAGTGCCAGCAATAAACGGGAAATCTGGGCTTGACTCCCAGCCTGGCACAAATTTTCATTGTTGTCATTTCATTGTACAGAATAGTTGTCCCTATTTGCAGTTGTGAATGTATTTTGCATATAATGCATATATAGTTAGATATTCAGCCAATTGAAAACGTTAAGAGCTTGAAACACCTAGGATGTACCATTAGCAGTGTTACAGTGCTAAATGTGATAAATGAGATACACAAATTTCAGGGTCTTAAGAACTCTAGGAAACAAAAAACAGAAACAAAGCAAAATACTTTTCACAAAATACTACAGAGACAATTCTACAGGCTAGATATGTTCAAATGTTAACAAAAATGGTTATAGATTACATACAAACATTAGAAATTCTATCTTTTAATAGTAGTTTGCAACAGAGAATGTGAAATGTCCCCTCACGGAATATCTGTTCGCTAAACTGTTGATGATATCTCCAAGAAAAATAGAATGCAATGCACCAAATTGTTGTGGCTTCCTAACTTGTGGTAAAGTTTCATTGAGGAAGAAAGTTTTGTTGCACAGATGCATGTAATAAGGAATGGTGCCCAGACTACAGCCATTTGCAGGAACCTTTTCAAACAGCCGGATATTGTGTCAGCAATCTCATGGTACACCTACTCCCTCATGTAGTATGTTGTCCACAATTGAAGTTCCAGCACAAAAAGAAAAGGTATTGATTGGTACTTGTCCATATAAACATTTGACTACCCCACCTGTGATCTAAAGAATTTAATAGGTAATGAAATTTACTTCAAACACAAACTAAAAACATATCTGCTCCTTTTCTCCATTGCACAATTTCTAAATGGACAAAAATACAGTGTGTGTGTGTGTGTGTGTGTGTGTGTGTGTGTGTGTGTGTGTGTGTGTGTCTGGGTGGGATGAATTGGAGAGAGAGAGAGAGAGAGAGAGAGAGAGAGAGAGAGAGAGAGGCTGAACTTGGTTAATTATAAATAACTTCGTGCAAAAAGAGTACTGTATGAAAACTATGTAAAATATCGCCATGCTGGTACATTTTGTTGTATTTCTGACTGAGAAAGTATATTATAATTGTAAGTGTCTCATTCCAAATCATACGAGAGGTTGCAATTATGACCCACTGAACATACAAATATCTAAATTAAACTAAGAACCATACAGTTCATGGAAGAGATGCTAGCAGATAAGCTAGAATAGGTGAAAAAGCTTTTACTTCAGAGGTAACCAAATAGAATGAAATTGGAAATAAGTCAACCCAAGAGAAAATGAAGTTAGTTAAACATACTTTCATTTTTCCTCTGCTAACATAGTGTCCAGTGTTAGTGAACAGGGTTAGTGAATATATTATGCTGAGATGTTTAAGACAATTCGCTAGGAATTGGAGTTTCAGATCAGAAAAACATATTACATGATATCATACTGGTTCATTCCCTCTTCTGTAGATTTTATAAAAAAGTTTGATTTTAATATATCATTTGCTTGACAAATATAAGGCTGACAACAAGTTGTAAAACACATTTAACACTCATAACCTCAAGTATTTTCAGAGATGATACAAATTAATCTGTAATATTCATTTTCAGCACATCTTATAGAAGTTCAAAGTGTAACAGTCTGTTTTTTACCATTACAAAATAGGGGAGAGAGTTTCATGAACATGATGCAGGGTGTGGAATGGACACCATTAAAACAAAGACTTTTTTGCTGCGGCAGAATCTTCTCCCGAAATTTAGATCATTAACTCTCTCCTCTGAATGTGAAAATATTTTGTTGTGCTGACCTATATGGGGAGAAATGATCGTCTCAACAAAATAAGTGAAATCAGAGCTCGCACTGAAAAATAGAGGTATTCGTATTTTCTACATGCTGTTCCAGATTGGAATAACAGATAATTGTTGTGAAGGTGATTGGATGAACCCTCTGCCAGTCACTTAAGTGTGATATGATGAGGATCAATGTAGATGTAGATGTAGATCTCGAATCAAGTCAAAATTTATAAGTGCCAAATACTTGAGTAGACACTGAATGTGTTCCGGTGTTGCTGTGAATTTTTGTGCTGCCAAAAGCCATCCCTGGAATTTGGCTCTTCAGAGTATGAAGTGACAAAGATATGGAAATTGTGTACTAATTATGTGCTCATTTTTGTATAAATGAATGTCAGTATATATTTCTGTTTAAAATATTTATATGATGTTTCTTTTCATGTGTTATATTCATATTTCTCAAAGTTACCATCACATACTCACTTAATTACAGCTTCCTTCTTAGAGTGATTGCACTGAATCAGAAATAAATAAGTAAAGTATGAAGTATCCACAGCTTTTCTATATGGAAGTCATCACTGAAGGCATAGGCCATGAGATCAAGAAACTACTTTATCACAAACAAGAATAGCAGCAGTTTCTCAAAATTTCAGACACCTAGCAAATTTGAAGTGCTAGCTGGTCCGACCTTAAAAATTTTGAGAGCTTCCAACTATTTAACGACTTTCATATGAAGCTGTCGGAATCTCGGAAGCTATGGATTGACTAAAAATATGTCTGGGTTATATTTTCTCAGTTAGGATAGACTATGAGTCTTAAAAGTGATTTAATTCATGAAATATGTTGTGGGTTAATAAATCAGAAAAGTTTCTGAAACTACTTTGTGCATCCATGTTATGAGTATAGGCACTGGTAAATTGGGAAAAAAATTCAAATAAAAACTTATTGAATAATCGAAGTACCAGTATATCATTTCATGCATTATAAACAGCTCAACAATAGTATCATGGCAAATTTTGAAATCTGCCAAGCAGAGAGGCAAAATCTACAATGGAAAATATAGCAGGTCACAAATCTCACAAGTTAATAAGCTTTACATAAATCAAAATACTTTACTGTGAAGTTGGGATGTCAAGTCTTTCTAATGGTTGGTGCTAGTTTGATCTGAGCAGCAGATTGGCTCACTAGAAAATAAGTAGTATGTGTTGCACTAAGAAGTTCAGTTACCTATATATTTAATTAACAATGCTTTTATGAAAATTAATTACACTTTGACAAATCATCTCATTACAAATAAAAGAGATAAATATATGTATGCATATATAACATGTACACTCTGTAGATAACTAGATTGAAATGGAATAGCGGAAAAAAAGAAGAAATCTTATTAGCAGAGGTGCCACATACAATGTTTTATTGCCTCCATCCCTTCCCCCACCCCCACCCCCTCCAAACTGAGTTATACAGACAGACAGATATCGAGAAATAGTTGACCGTATAATGTAACTGTATAATGAACATAAAAAATCATTATTATTTGTAGTGCTGCAATAAGAGCAGATGAGAGATAAAAACACCCTATGTTTTCTCACCCCTTCTCCCTGCCCCCTTCACAAACTGAATTATACAGACAGACAGATGTTGACAATTAGCTGACTGTATAATTCAGTGTCAGATGACTGGGTTTTAAACACATTTTCATAACCGTATTAAGTAACAAATGTTTAAATAGCCAGACAATTAGAGCAGCACACATATGTATGCTGTCAGAATTTTCACTGGAGATTGTCATTATATAGGAAATATACAAATGTATAGTTTAATAGATAAATGTATAAATGCACATTTTGAAAATGTATTTCTGCAACAATTTTTTACATTAATGTCCGTAGTTTAACTTGTTCCCAGCACTTATATATACCTAAAATACATAAAACATCCTAAGTTGGTAAAGGAATACAACTTATTTTTAAACCTGAAAGAAAGTGTGTCATTCCATGTTATGGATGAAATAGGGATTCCGATTCTATAAAAAAATTCTCAAAAAGTCATGAATAAATTCCTTAATAGGGGATGGAGGCTGTCTTCAACCCTACAATTCTTTTGAAATAAAAATTACTAAAATTCTCAAAATACTCAATATTTCTAAAATTATGACTGTATTTTTTATCCCTGTCAGAATATCACTTATTCAGCTCATATACTGACAATAATTAATCATCAGTACATCGCTACTTAGTACAATATTACTCAGAATCATTAGTACCAAAGATATAAATAGCAAACATTAATGGAAAATAAAATATGCAGCAGTAATGATATCTTTTGATGAAACTGGAACTTTACAACATCAAACTGAATTTATTTTTACTTCGAACTGAACAAAATGCATGTAAATTTCTTTTATGGTGTTCATTGCTGACTGCATTCATAACATTCTACATCATTAAGCTGACAAATATTTGACTCACACAGGGAAGAGTCCCAAAAGAAAGCAAGATTTACTGAATTATATCAATTATCTCATAAATGCAATAAATCCAGCAACATCATTATGCTCAAGATTTACAAACCAAGGAAAACTTTTAAAAGCCATTTTTTGCATAATGGTGGAGCCTACATATGAACATGAAGTGCTGAAAGTGGTAAAAGAAAGCTTAAAACCTAAAATTTCAGCAGGAGTAAGTTAGATGCGTCATAACAATCACAGTTCCACAGATTGCAAGGCCCTTGGCATACATAGCCTACTTTTCATTTTGCATAGGACAGTTCCCAGAAATGGTGGAAATCTCAAAAGTGAAGCCATTTAGAAATGCTGAAAAGTATAAGGCAGAAAACTATTAGCCAATATCACGTCTTCCAGTATTTTCCAAAATATGTAAAAAATTGGTGAAGCACATTATAAACAAATATTTAAATTACAGTTAAGTTACTAAACAGAAATCAGCATGCTTTCTTGGGTGGTAAAAATAAGGAAACAGCAGTAATGTGCTACACTGAACGGGTTATCAAAAATCAATACAAAGACCGTAGAATAGTAGGAATAAGATTAGATGTCTCCAAAACCTTTGATACTGACAATCACGGCTCTCTATAAACTGTAAGCATTGGGTATAAATGGGACAGAGAAAACTGGTTTGAAACGTACCGGAAAAACAAATCGCAGATTGTACGACTGATATTTTTGGGAATTCAGCATCTACTTGTAATACACATGACTATGATAATACCCAAAGCTTTATTCTATTTATTCACTACACCTACCCATCCAATGCACACAAGAGAAAATGCAACACCATAGAAGTTACAAAAGAAAATAAGAACAATAGTCATATCATCCAGTATAAAGATAAATCTAGTTTTTATATCACAGCTATTCACATACTAATGGTTGCATCCTCTTCATATCAGTTCTCCATTTTAGTCCCCTACAATGTCATCTTACTCCAGCCACAAAACAAGCTAGTATTAGATATAAAAGAAATGGAAACAGGAGCACAATTCAATATTGTAGGTTGCATAAATTTTCTTGTCTATATAACTGACACAGACCTCAGATGATGCAGCAAATACCATACTATTTACAGATGATAATAGTGTGGTAGTAAATGCACCAAAGAAACTCCTACGAACAACAACTGATGAAGTCCTAAAGGATGTCCACTCATGGTTCAATGCAAACCGTTTGACATTAAATGCAAATGAAACAAATTGCACCCAATTTGGAAAGTCAAAATGTAAATGTTGATCTGGAGTTGGGTGACAAAGCCACAGACAGAGTGACATTTACAAAATTGTTGGGGATTCATGTTGATGAGAAGTTAAATTTTAATGGCGAGGTAATGTAACTTGCACAGAAACTCAATTCAGTCTGTTTGGTTCTCAGAATTATTGCAAATTTTTGTTCCTCAGAGGGTGCCAGGATAGCATATTTCAGCTATTTTCACCTTTATGCAACATACAGAATAAATTTTGGTGTTCCACCTCTTTCTACATAAACATTTTTTTTCTTTTTTTTCCCAGTAGAGTACCATTTGAATAATAACATGCTGTCATCCACAGACACGCTGCAAACCAATATTCAAAAAGCTTAAAATACTAATATTACCTGGATTATATCTACATGAATGTGTTTTATAGTTCAGGGCCTAGCTATCAGATTTTCGGGCAAATCCTGACTTCCGTAACTACAGTACCCAAGATAGCACAGCACATCATACTCAGTGAACAAAAAGAACAAGCACAAGAAGATATGTGAGCCATACTGATACAAAACTGTACAACCAGACAGCCAGTCACAACAGAAAGCTGGAAGATGAAAATAAATTTAAAGCAAAATTTTAAAATTTTCTACTAGATCAGTGTTTTTAATTAGTAAATGACTATGTAGGCCAATAAATATTTTCTGATAATGTTTGTATTAAGGCAAAACTGAAATTACTCTCTTTCACCTGTGAACTTCTTATTATCTTTCCATATCTAATGGAGAGCTATTGTCTATGTAAAATCTTTAACAAAGTACTGTAGTATATAAAAGGGGTTCCTCTTATGGATGACAAAAGTAAAGCCCTAAAGAAAACAGACTATGCATTTATAATACCATAAGCATACATGTGTATAAAGTTGTATTAGTATGTACTTTGTGTACTTGTATTTTTTTGATTGTACCTTTCAAGTACATATTTGGCTTTTCCTTTCCCTTGGGATGATTTCCCATGTACATTTGGACAACATCTGTATAATATTTATTGTCTAGGGGAGGACAAATAAAAAATAAATGGAGTGACTCAGGAAAGGAAGAAGAAGATCGCCCAGCTGCAGAGGCACTACTTGCCATGTAGTGTTTTCACTAAGATTCCAAAACATTCTAAGTTTTCATCACTTCACTATTACACTGACCCCTGCTCCTCTATCTACTTTTGCAACACCTGGTGAAATACACTATATGATCAAAAGTTACCGGACACCTGACTAAAATTACTCTTGCGGGCACACGTTCAATCAGGTACTGGAAGGTTTCTTGGGGAATGGCAGACCATTATACATGGAGTGCTGTACTGAGGAGAGGTATCGATGTCAGTCAGTGAGGCCTGGCATGAAGTAGGCATTCCAAAACATCCCAAATGTGTTCTGTAGGATCCAAGTGAGGACTCTGTGCAGGCTTGTCCATTACACGAATGTTATTGTTGTGTAACCCCTCCCCCACAGGCTGTACATTATGAACTGGTGCTCAATTGTGTTGAAAGGTGCAGTCGCCATTTCTGAATTGCTCTTCAACAGTGGGAAGCAAAAAGGTGCTTAAAACATCAATGTAGGTCTGTGGTGTGATAGCGCCAGGCAAAACAACCAGAGGTGCAATGCCCTTCCATGAAATGGTGACTACACCATAACACCACCGCCTCCAGATTTTACTGTTGACACTACACACACTGGCAGATGATGTTCACTTGCCATTCACTGTTCCCACACACTGACATTGGCGGGCCACATTGTGTACTGTATTTCGTCACTCCACACAACATTTTTCCACTCCTTAATCCTCTAATGTTTACGCTCCTTACACCAAGCAAGGTTTCGTTATCATTTACTGGAATGATGTATGGCTTATGAGCAGAGGCTCGACCATGAAATCCAAGTTATCTCACCTCCCACCCAACTGTCATAGTACATTCAGTGGATTCTGATGCAGTTTGGAATTCCTGTGTGATGGTCCCTCTTGAACTGGTGGTGGTCTCGGTCAGTCAGCAGATGTGGTTGGCCTGTATGCTTTTGTGCTGTACATGTCCCTTCACATTTCCTCTTCACTGTCATATTGGAAAAAGTGACCCTAGGGAGGTTTAGGAGTGTGGAAATCTCATGTATAGAAGTATGACACAAGTGACACCCAACCACCTGACCACATTCGGAATCCATAAGTTCCGTGGAGTGCCCCATTTCGCTCCCACACAATGTCTAATGAATACTGAGGTTGCTGAGATGGAGTTCCTGGCAGTAAGTGGCAATACAATGCACCTAATATGATAAATGTATGTTTTTTGGGATGTCCGGATACTTTTGATTACATAGTGTATGTTCTCTGTATCCCATCATTGATCCTATTTAGCAGTCTGTCTTCCTGCTTAGGAATACAAATGAAGGTAAATATGGGAATTTTTTATAGAAAAAAAGTATAACCGAAATTTATCATACCTTTCAGCTGTTACAATACTGAAGGAAGATATATAAACAATAGGTTCGAAGTAAAGTCAGAAAATGTGTAACCAGTTTGAGAAGGAAGAAAATTATATTTATTTTCCACCTGATTCATAAAAATTTCATTATGAAGTCATCAGTTATGATACACTGAATTTTTCTGTTTCAGTTTTGTGAAGTTTTTGGATTCATAGTACCAACTATGAAAGTATTTGAGCACTTGCCCCTGTATATTTAATAAGAGCCTCTAGTGGTATGGTCTTGTTCAAAAAAATAAAAATGAGGAAAAAGATACATTCAGTACTCTGCTACGAGGCTTGACAATATCCATAAAATACACTGTTATTAAATATAAAATGTGATATTAAGATAGATGCCTGCTTTTTAATACAGTCATCATAAACTGAGAAAAGGCAAATATCCTACTTTTCCAGAACTTATCCCCATAAACTGCATAATATAGTTAACACCATAACTAGCTGCTTGTGCTCCTTTCATCATAGCCATATTTGTTGTACAGCTACATGAAGGAAGTTTTTTAGTATTTTGTTCTATACAGTTGAAGCAGAGATGCAAAAAAACAAACATTTCACTGATTACATTTATGTGTCTGAAGTTGCATGTCTTAGTTTGTATTTTGTGTGTACTGTGAAAAATCCTTTGAAGAGGTAATACATTCAATAGCAAACTGAGGACATTACAATTAACAAATCATAAGAGTATACACTGTTATTGGAAGTATTCTGATGATGTTTCCGTATTATTTCATTTCTTTCACTGGACAACAAAGTAAACTGCAATAAAATGAATCAAACAATGATATGCAGAGTTTATAGAAATTTGCATTTTATCAACTTTTGGATTTAAAAATTTGAGGTTTTCTCCTTACATTACTTACCCTTATGGAAGAATATTGACTGTGTAATTTTCACAACAGTACACATTTTTTAAAAAGTAGTACAGGTTTTTCTTTTGTTTTTTGAATTATCATAGAATCTCCTTTTAAGTATATTTTCATTGACATTAAATGTCATAACAGAGTGAATGTATTATGATGGGTGTATTAATGATAATATTAGTCCAGTTTGGTCCTAATTTTGTATTAATATGGAAAAGTGTGTTTAAGTTTGTATATATTGCACCTGTTACTCTACCTGCTTTGGTGTTCCATCATTTGAAAACTCCTTATTGATCAACTGTTCTGACAGAAACTTGGTGGGATTGTCTTTGAGTTTCAACTAACATGTTAGCTGAAACCAGTGTTTTATAGCGCCTTTGAAGAGTGAAAAATTATGTATTTTTTATTTATTCTGGTCTTAGTTTCAGACTAATTTATAACATGAGGCAGGTCTGGGAGACATGAGTAGAGTCAGCTACCCTATAACCAGGCTATCAGCTGTACTTCAGTGTAAATTATTGTTCTTGTCTTATGATCCACAAATGTACTTGATCTGAAATATATTTTCAGTTTGTTAAAGGTATATCACCAGTTTATCTCTTGTTGTAACTTTTTATGACTGGGTATTGTTTAAAGCTTTGCTCAAGATTTATTTTCATACAAGCTTTCTTAAAGCTTCATGGGGACCTACAATACTATTTTATAATTGATGTTTTTGCAAGAATCACAGTAATGAATAGGCGAAAATTCTACAAAACCTGCCTTAGAATTTGCACTTGTTGGACAGTTTTATCAGTTGAGACAATGTTAGGTTTGTAGATTCCACAACAGATGGTTGAGTTCTAAATTATTGAGGTCTGCTCAAAAATTCCAGAACTTTGCTCACAAAATTTTTCTACACTTACCTTTCACTTATTGTGCGTGGTCTATTTCAAATTACTCTCCACCACAATTTATACACTGCTCCCAATGCTGTTTCCAGTTCTGGAAGCAGTCTTGCTACAGCTCTTGCTTTATCACCCAGTGCATCGTTTGCAAGTTATCTTTTGTCTTTTCTATCATTGCAAATCTTTGTCCTTTCAAGAATTTCAACTTTAGAAATAAAAAAAGTCCATAGGGGGCGTGTCTGAATAGTACGGAGGGTGAGGCAGCACATCATTTATGCAAAAGATTGGTTTTTTAACTCTCTGTGATGTACTCTTTCTACGGGGTCAATCAATAAACTATTCTCCCCACCAATATTAATAACAAGTGACAAACAGTTAGTTATCCTTAACAGTAATGATAAGGGAAAGAATTATTCGCCCCAATGCTTCACTTTAGATTTTGCGTTTATTGTCGCGCCCTTCAGTGTAAACCACAGAACCAGCAAGTGTAACAATGAGAGAATATTTGCACTCATAATATTTGCTATATAACTTAAGAATTACTTAATAAACAATAGGAATCTAAAATTAGTCCTTTCAACAAACGTTTTTAAGACCATAAACAGTAAAGATCAACCATTAATAAAGTCTCATAAACTTGAGCGAGGTTCACCTTTTCAGTTTCTGAAGTCAGCAGATGACATGGGTTACAATCAGATGTACATTAAATGTCACACCATTAAGGATGATCACTCATTAAGAATTATAACCACAAATTAAAGAAGATTCATTTAAATCAATTAACATCTATAGCAAATAATTGTACACATCTCAGCAAATTTATTTATCAAAACCAATCTTTCAGTTCTATAACAATGTTGGTTACTGTCACAGACAGCTATATTTTACCAAACAGCAATTTCTCCAAACCTAGAACTATCTTAATAGTGTACAATACTTTGGTTATCCAGAACTACTCTAATTCACCTTTCTTGGGCATAACGGGGGAGTAGATAATTAGACTCTTATTTCATTCTCCTGGAACATTGAGCGGCGATAGACACTCAGGCAACTCTTACCCCACTGTAGCTCGGGAAAGAGGATGGCTCCACCAGGAGGAGGAAACATTTACCCAAATTGGAAAGGGAACTCATCTAACACAGGCCACTAGGTTGGACGAAGACCAGTTGGCGATTTTTAATCATCCTCCCAGCGGGCAAGCTAGCAGCACACTCGCGGAGGCTCCGCAACGCCCTCTAGGAAAGCGCATAAACTCCAAACAGGAGTAAACCAAGGAAAAAACAGGAACTGTGGCAAACAACACAGTTCAAGGTACCACAGCCAACAGAGTACTTTAGTGTTGTTTGTGTGTATTTTTGTTACCAAACTTGGTAAGCTATGTAAGGGAGGTGAGCAGCATCAGATTTTGAGTGATAACTGGGAAGGTATTGGAGGTGTAGGGCACTCATGTGAGACAATATTATCAGTATATTACAGAATTTTAAAGGTGTCACTTTGCCAGTCCTCATTTCGCAGGCTGGTTGATTTGTGATTTAACCAAATTTGTGGTTATTTTGGATGTGATAGTGGCCTGATGTTGACTGCATGAGAGTGTGATACACATCTAGAGGGTTGTGGTGGACCACATCTGACCACCAAAAGGAAGGATCACAGTATGGTGTAGCAAACATATTGTAACCACTGCACATCTGCTCTTGCACGTGAGAAGAAATTATGGAATCCCTGCAATGTTTTCTGTCATCCAACAACACTGGCTAGAGATTAGCAATAGCCAGACTAGAGGATTATCATTCCATGTATGTGCTGTCATTAACACCACATCACCAACATTTGTGTTTGGAATGGTGCTGTGACCAAGCAACATAGACTGCGGATGAATGGCACTGCTTTATACTCAGCAAAGAATTGTGGTTCTGCATTATCTTGTATGACAATTGTAGTTGAGTATAGGAGCAACCTACGGTGGGGTCCCATTTTTCTGATGTTATGTGGAGTTACAGTTACTGTTGTTGTCATTTTGTGGAGAAGCAGCAGTTATGCGTTCAGGTCACAGCTGGTAGTGACTATTATCTCTCATGTGACAGCCAGGAAAATGCTTGAGAACACACGGACCATATGTCTATAAGCTGTCTTCATGGTGTTGAGCTAATCCTGTACTAGCAGGATTCCCATATCTCTCCCCAATAGTATAAGTGTTGAACTATATCAGAAATCTACCACATTGCAGTGCCAGTATCAGAGATATCAAGAAATAGCTACAACAGTTGTGGGGCAGCTGGCCTCAGGAGAGGATACAGTGGCTTTGTGGTGAATCAGTGCATGCATCCAGCCCAGAGAGGGTGCAATGTCATGCTAATATATGGCCTCATACCACCACAATCTTTATAAATTTGACTCCATTTTGCAGTCACTGAAATAACACCATGTAACTTATAAGTTATTCAAGTTTTATTCTTTTTCCCCCTCTGCTTATGAGCACTTCACTTTTTTGTCAGCTAAAGTGTATCTCATACTTTATTCAGAATAAATTCTGTTCATTTTTATTATTAGTATCCCTTAATTTTTGAGTGTGAGACAGAATTTCTTGGAGGACCTACATTCCTTTAAAATGTATCGATTTATGGGCATATCAAGGAATGTATGTGACTGCCTGTTTTATGTTTCCAATCCTGCAGGATGCATTGTGAGTGATACACATACACACACTCATGAGGTTAGATGGCCACACATCTGTGAGTTAGGGGCTGTGACTGTTCTTGAAATATTAGTATACACATCTCAGTTGCCACAGGAACAGAGATAAGTTTCTGGGTGTCCACCAGCCATTCATCTGCAGTGAACAATTTACCAACCTCATATTTTTATTTGCTTACACCCTGAAAATGTTCCCATTATCATTGTGTTACCACATACGTAGATAGAGTTTGTGAGAGTATGCTGACATATTATTCAATTTCCCTCAGTATGCACTTCCAGTTGAGGTCTGCAGGGCATATCTTTCAAAAGGTTATCCCAAGATCATGTGTTGTCACTGCTATCCCAATCTTTCTTGATGCATATGACATTTGACTGTTGCCTTGGCCAACACATTCTTGAAGTCCATAACCCACTGAAAAAGTCACATCATTTATTGCAGAGAGGCTGGTCTGTCACAAATTGCCAGCCACTACAACTGAGGGATTCTAGTACAGAGTAGAAGCAGCATGAAATGTCAAAATCATATGTGATATCCAAACTCTACTCAACTCAATTCTCGGTCTGCTTAGAGCCATTGTTACTGCTATAGGTGGCAGCTGTGTATACGACATTTTGTATCCTGTATACTCCTATATCACCCAAACATTGATACATGTATTCTTCTTGCTATTCTGTATATGCAAAATAAGTGAAATTTCATTATTTGCTATCCTTCCTCGTCTTGCAACTTTAATGCCCAGTAATGTATATTCATGATTCTTGTTGAATATTTGTAATTATGTCTTTTAAATACTCAATTACAGGTAGCAACAATGTTAAGGAAACAGTGACCATTAGCTTTGGTACAATGACTGACTTTACGAAGTATGTGACTATAAATGATGGTATTTACCATCTATATGACATTTAGATGGGGTGGCCATATTCAGTTATACACAGGTAAATTCAATCACACACACCTCATTACCTCCAGATGCATGATACACTTCTGTGGAGACAACATGTAAGGTGAGTATGGGTTTACGATACTGGACATTCATGAGAAAGTGAAATTAAACCCTGTCCAGCAATTCAGACTTATATTTCCTGTTATTTTAAATTGTATTTGCTGGATCCTGGGATGGTTTCCTTGAAAAGATCATTGCAATATCCAGCCCCATACATTGCCAACTAGAACTTGTGTTGTCTCTGTATTTTAACACGATGGTAACTCAGGCTCCATCCATATATTTGAAAGCACTGGACTCTGTTTGAGTAAAACACTATGTGCTGGATGCAATGTCCATGTTGCCATCACTCATCTGGAATACAATAGTGAATAAACTGGTGACAGTACTTTTAAAGACACAACACTGCCATAGAGGGCAACATTAATTGCTTCGTGTGTGGGTTCAAGAATATCAAAATGCACTATAGGAGATGGAGCCTTCTCATAGGCACAGTATAAGTTAGGTGGTAGCCATGTAATCATAAAACGCATTGTTATGTGGGATAAATGGTACCATTCCTGTATCTATCATTATGCTGCAAAAAGCAAACAAAACAGGCCTTCATCTGCATATTATATGTAATATTTATTTGCCTTCACTCCCTGCCTTGAGACTTGAATGCACATAATTCCATCATTGTATGACCACATGATATTGACACAATGAACTCTTAACAGGAAACAGTATTTGAGTAGTCTCCAGAATCACTTAATCATGCTCCTTCTTCACCTGGAATGCCTTATAGGATTATTTAATTTTGAGAGAAAGTTCTAGTAACAAGTATATACAACATTTAGGTGCCTGTGCTGTTCATAAGTACAATTCAGTGTTCCTTCTGGCATGTCTGCATGTCCAAAGGAATATTGCATTGTATTTCTCAACAACACAGGTGGTGCAATGCCATAATCATTGACCGGCACCAGTGAAGTGACTTTCAATTCAGATGTCTCCAAGGTACGGGAATATACATAATGGATGTACACGTGCAGGTGGTAGACACATGGTTGATACCATATGGAAGTTTGAGTGTGGCCATGAGGTGTGCTCAGATAGCCTAATGATAAGGATACTGCCTGCGTAAAATGGGAAATCTGGGCTTGACTACCAGCCCAATACTAATTTTCATTGTTGTCATTCCATTGTACAGGATATGTTTGTCTGTATTTGCAGTTGTGAATGTATTTTATGTATCATGAAAATATAGTTAGATATTCAGCCAATTGAAAAAGTTAAAAGCTTAAAACACCTAGGATGTACCATTAGCAGTGTTACAGTGGTAAATGTGATAAATGAGATACACAAATTTCAGGGTCTTAAGAACTCTTGGAAACTAAAAACAGAAACAAAGTAACATGCATTTCACAAAATACTACAGAGACAATTCTACATGCTAGATATGTTCAAATGTTAACAAAAATGGTTATAGATTACATACAAACATTAGAAATTCTATCTTTTAATAGCAGTTTGCAACAGAGAATATGAAATGTCCCCTCACAGAATACCTGTTTGCCAAACTGTTGATGATCTCTCCAAGAAAAATAGAATACAATGCACCAAATTTTTGTGGCTTCCTAACCTGTGGTAAAGTTTCATTGAGGAAGAAAGTTTTGTTGCACAGATACATGTAATAAGGAATGGTGTCCAGTCTACAGCCATTTGCAAAAACCTTTTCTTACAGCTGCATACTCAGTCATCAATCTCATGGTACACCTACTCCCTCATCTAGTATGTTGTCCAAAATCTTAGTTCCAGTACAGAAAAAAGGTATTGACAGGTATTTGTCCATATAAACATTTGCTACCTCACCTGTGATTTAAAGAATTTAATAGGTAATGAAATTTACTTCAAACACAAACTAAAAACATATCTGCTCCTTTTCTCCATTGCACAATTTCTAAATGGACAAAAATACAGTGTGTGTTTGTGTGTGTCTGTGTGTGTGTGTGTGTGTGTGTGTGTGAGTGTGTGTGTGTATGGGTGACATGAATTTTAGAGACAGAGACTAAACTTGGTTAATTAAAAATGACTATGTGCAAAAGGAGTACTTTAGGAAAACTATACAAAAGATCACCATGCTGGTACATTTTGGTTTATTTCTGATTGAGAAAGTATATTATAATTGTAAATGTCTCATTCCAAATCATTCGAGAGGTTGCAATTATGACTCACTGAACAGACAAATATCTAATTTAAGCTTAGAACCGGACAGTATGTGGAAGAGATGGTAGCAGATAAGCTAGAATAGGTGAAAAGTTTTACTTCAGAGGTAAGCAAATAGAATGAAATTGTAAATAAGTCAAGACAGAAGAAAAAGAAGTTAGTTAAAAAGTACTTTCATTTTTCCTCTGGTAAAATAATGTCCAGGTCTAGTGAATGTATCATGTTGAGATGTTTAAGACAGTTCACTTAGAGTTGGAGTTTCAGTTCAGAAAAACACATTACATGATATCATACTGGTACATTGTTTCTTCTGTGGATTTTATCAAAAAGTTTGATTTACATATCATTTACTTCACAAGTATAAGGATGACAACAAGTTGTAAAACACATTTAACACTCGTAACGATAAGTATTTACAGGGATGATACACATTACACTGTAATATTCATTTTCAGCACATCTCATAGAAGTTCAAAGTGTAGCAGTCTGTTCTTTACTATCACAAAATAGGGGAAAGAGTGTCATGAACTTGATACAGGGTTTGGGATGGACACCATTAAAACAGACTTTTTTTTGTGTCAGAATCTTCTCAAGAAATTTCAATCATTAACTTTCTCCTCTGAGTCCGAAAATATTTTGTTGACACTGACATAGGGAGAAATGATCATCATAACAAAATAAGTGCAAACAGAACCCGCACTGAAAGACAGAGGTTTTCATTTTTTCTGCATGCTGTTCCAGATTGGAATAATAGATAATTGTTGTGAAGGTGGTTGGATGAACCCTCTGCCAGGCACTTAAGAGTGATTTTCAGAGTATCCATGTAGATGTAGATCTCTAATCAAGTACAAATTTATAAGTACCAAATTCTTGGACAGACACTGAATGTTTTCAGGTGTTGCTATCAATTTTTGTTCTGCTGGAAGCCATCCCAGGAACTTGGCTCTTCAGAGTATGAAGTGACAAAGATATGGAAATTGTGTACTAATTATGTGCTCATTTTTGTATAATTGAATGTCAATATATATTTCTGTTTAAAATATTTATGTGATGTTTCTTTTCACATGTTATTTTCACATTTTTCAAAGCTACCATCAAATACTTACTTGATTACAGCTTCCATCTCAGAGTGATTACACTGAATCAGAAATAAATAAGTAAGGTAGGAAGTAATCTGCAGCTTTTCTACACTCCTGGAAATGGAAAAAAGAACACATTGACACCGGTGTGTCAGACCCACCATACTTGCTCCGGACACTGCGAGAGGGCTGTACAAGCAATGATCACACGCACGGCACAGCGGACACACGCCATCGAATGGCGCTAGCTGCGCAGCATTTGTGCACCGCCGCCGTCAGTGTCAGCCAGTTTGCCGTGGCATACGGAGCTCCATCGCAGTCTTTACCACTGGTAGCATGCCGCGACAGCGTGGACGTGAACCGTATGTGCAGTTGACGGACTTTGAGCGAGGGCGTATAGTGGGCATGCGGGAGGCTGGGTGGACGTACTGCCGAATTGCTCAACACGTGGGGCGTGAGGTCTCCACAGTACATCGATGTTGTCGCCAGTGGTCGGCGGAAGGTGCACGTGCCCGTCGACCTGGGACCGGACCGCAGCGACGCACGGATGCACGCCAAGACCGTAGGATCCTACGCAGTGCCGTAGGGGACCGCACCGCAACCTCCCAGCAAATTAGGGACACTGTTGCTCCTGGGGTATCGGCGAGGACCATTCGCAACCGTCTCCATGAAGCTGGGCTACGGTCCCGCACACCGTTAGGCCGTCTTCCGCTCACGCCCCAACATCGTGCAGCCCGCCTCCAGTGGTGTCGCGACAGGCGTGAATGGAGGGATGAATGGAGATGTGTCGTCTTCAGCGATGAGAGTCGCTTCTGCCTTGGTGCCAATGATGGTCGTATGCGTGTTTGGCGCCGTGCAGGTGAGCATCACAATCAGGACTGCATACGACCGAGGCACACAGGGCCAACATCCGGCATCATGGTGTGGGGAGCGATCTCCTACACTGGCCGTACACCACTGGTGATGGTCGAGGGGACACTGAATAGTGAACGGTACATCCAAACCGTCATCGAACCCATCGTTCTACCATTCCTAGACCGGCAAGGGAACTTGCTGTTCCAACAGGACAATGCACGTCTGCATGTATCCCGTGCCACCCAACGTGCTCTAGAAGGTGTAAGTCAACTACCCTGGCCAGCAAGATCTCCGGATCTGTCCCCCATTGAGCATGTTTGGGACTGGATGAAGCGTCGTCTCACGCGGTCTGCACGTCCAGCACGAACGCTGGTCCAACTGAGGCGCCAGGTGGAAATGGCATGGCAAGCCGTTCCACAGGACTACATCCAGCATCTCTACGATCATCTCCATTTGAGAATAGCAACCTGCATTGCTGCGAAAGGTGGATATACACTGTACTAGTGCCGACATTGTGCATGCTCTGTTGCCTGTGTCTATGTGCCTGTGGTTCTGTCAGTGTGATCATGTGATGTATCTGACCCCAGGAATGTGTCAATAAAGTTTCCCCTTCCTGGGACAATGAATTCACGGTGTTCTTATTTCAATTTCCAGGAGTGTATATGCATGTCATCACTGAAGGCATAGGCCATGAACTCGAGAAACAACTTTAACAGAAACAAGAATAGCTTCAGTTTTTCAAAATTTCAGATAGCTAGCAAATTTAAAGTGCTGGCTGGTCCAACCTTAAAAATTTTTAATAGCTTCCAACTATTTAATGACTTTAATATGAAGATGTTGCAATCTCAGAAACTATGAATTGACTAAAAAAATGTCTGGGTTACATTTTCTGACTTAGGATAGACTATGAGTCTTAAAAGTAATTTAATTCATGAAATATGTTGTGGGTTAATAAATCAGGAAAGTTTCAGAAACCGCTTTATGCATCCATGTTATGAGTGTAAGCATTACATTAAAAATGTGGTAAATTGGGAAAAATTTTTATTTGTGCATTATAATCAGCTCAACAATAGTATTATATCAATGATTGAAATCGGCCAAGCAGAGAGGCAAAATCTACAATACAAAATATAGCTGGTCACAAATCTCACAATTTAATAAGCTTTAGATAAATCAAAATACTTTACTGGAAAGTTGGGTTGTCAAGTCTTTCTAATGGTATGTTTTGCACTACATACAATGTTCTATTGATACCTTCCCTCTCACCCCCCCTCCCCCCCAAACTGAGTTATACAGTAAGACAGATAGTGAGAAATAGTTGAGTGTATAATGTAATTGTTCAAAAATGGTATACTGAATATAAAAAAAATCATTATTATTTGTAGTGGTCCAATAAGAATAGATGAGAGATAAAAACCTCCTACGTTTTCTCACCCCTTCTCTCTGCCCCCTCCCCAGACTGACTTATACAGACAGACAGATGTTGACAATTACCTGACTGGATAATTCAATGGCACATGACTGGTTTTTAAAGTCCTTTTCATAACAGTATTAAATAACAAATGTTTAAATAACCTGACAATTAGAGCGTCTGTGCTGTACACACTGGTACTTCTAATGTCCAGTAGCACATACTCTTGCACTGATGCATGCCTGTATTCATCGTGGCATGCTATCCAGAAGATCATCAAGGCACTGTTGATCCTGATTGTCGCACTCCTCAATGGTCATTCAGCATAGAGCCATCAGATTGGTTGGTGGATGATGTCATCCATAAACAGCTTTTTTCAATCTATCCGAGGCATGTTCAATGGGGTTCATGTTTGGAGAACATGCTGGACACACTAATCGAGCAATATCATTATCATGAAGGATGCTCTTCACAAGATATGCATGATGGGGGCTTGAATTGTCATCCATGAAGACGAATGCCTCGCCAATGTGCTGCCAATATGGTTGCATCATCGGTCAGAGGCTGGCATTCATGTATCCTACAGCCAGGCGTTAAGTCTGACTGGGTTTCCACCAAACAGGTCTCCAATGATTGTCTGGTTGAAGGTACGTTCAGCACTCATCGGTGAAGAAAATGTGATGCCAGTCCTGAGTTGTCCTTTTGGCATGTTGTTGGACCCATCTGTACCGCACTGCATGGTGTTGTGTTTGCAAAGATGGACCCCACCATGGATGTCAGGACTGAAGTTGTGCATCATGCAGCCAATTGCGAACAGTCTGAGTTGTAACACAACATCCTGTGCCTGCACGAAAAGCTTTATTCAACATGGTAGCGTTGCTGTCAAGATTTCTCTGAGCCATAATCCATAGGTAGTGGTCATCCAATGCAATAGTAGCCCTTGGATGGCCTGTGCAAGGCATGTCATCAGTAATTCCTGTCACTCTGTATCTTCTCCATGTCTAAACAACTTTGATTTGGTTCACTCTGAGAAGCCTGGTCACTTCCCTTCTTGAGAGCCCTTTCTGGCACAAAGTAACAATGCAGAGACAATCGAACCGCAGTATTGACTGTCAAGGCATGGTTGAACTACAAACAACACAGAATTATTTATGAATTGAAGATAATGGATGAAGATTAATTTTTTCTCTTACAGGTTGGATAGCAGGTAGGATATAATGAGATGGCTAAAATCAAAACGTCCAGTGATCCATAAAGCAAAATTTATGAATAATGACAGCTTTTAACACAGTCTGAAAACAAATCAAAAGCTATATAAGGTGCTATGAAGACTCACACAGAGAAGAGATCCAAAAAAAAGCAAGATTTACTGAATTATATCAATTATTTCATAAATGCAATAAATCCAGCAACATCATTATGCTCAAGATTTACAAACCAAGGAAAACTTAAAAAAAGCCGTTTTTTGCTTAATAGTGGAGCCCACATATGAACATAAAGTGCTGAAAGTGATAAAAGAAAGCTTAAAACCTAAAATTTCCGCAGGAGTAAATTAGATGCTGATATCTGTCATAACAATTACAGTTCCACAGATAGCAAGGCCCTTGGCATGCATAGCCAACTTTTCATTTTGCAAAGGAGAGTTCCCAGAAATGGTGGTAATCTCAAAAGTGCAGCCATTTAGAAATGCTGAAAAGTATAAGGTAGAAAACTATTAGCCAATATCACTTCTTCCAGTATTT
The DNA here is from genome assembly GCF_023864345.2 of Schistocerca serialis cubense. NCBI lineage: Eukaryota > Metazoa > Arthropoda > Insecta > Orthoptera > Acrididae > Schistocerca > Schistocerca serialis. The sequence continues at coordinate 534,157,852 of NC_064640.1, forward strand.
TCCAAAATATGAGATAAATTGGTGGAGCACATGGTAAACAAATATTTAAATGACTGTAAGTTACTAAAGAGGAATCAGAATGCCTTCTTCGCTGGTAAAAATAAGGAAACAGCAGTAATGTGCTACACAGAACACATAATCAAAAATCTATATAAAGAACATAGCATAGTAGGAATACATCTCTCCAAAACAATTGATACTGGCAATCACCGCTCTCTTTTAGAAAAACTGTAAGCATTAGGTATTCATGGGACAGAGATAAACTGGTTTGAAACATACCTGCAAAACAAATCACTATTTGTATGACTAATATTTTAGGGGAATTCAGCATATATTTGTAATACACATGACTATGATAATATCCAATGCTTTTTTCTATTTATTAACTACACATTATCATCCAATACATATAAAAGAAAACTCAACACCACAGGAGTTACAAAGGAAAATAAAAACAATAGTCATATAACCTAGTAGAAAGATAAAGCTAGTTTTCATATCACAGCTCTTCACATATTAATGGTTGCATTCTCTCCATATCAGTTCTCCATTTTAGTCCCCCACAATGTCAGCTTACTCCAGCCACAAAACAAGTATAGTATTAGATATAAAAGAAATGGATACAGGAGTACGCAATTCAATATAGTAGGTTGCATAAAGTTTCTTCTGTATATAACTGACACACACCTCAGTTGATGCAGCAAATGCCATACTATTTAACTTTAAATGCAAATGAAAGAAGTTGGATGAAATTTGAAAAAAACAAGTCAAAATGTAGATGTTGACCTAGTGTTGTGTGACAAAGCCATAGACAGAGTGACATCTACAAAACTGTTGGGGATTCGTGTTGATGAAAAGTTAAATTTTAATGATGATGTAATTGAACTTGCACAGAAACTCAATTCAGTCTGTTTGACTCTTAGAATTATTGCAAATTTTTGAACCTCAGAGGGTGCCATAATGGCATATGTCAGTTGTTTTCAGCTTGATGTAACATACAGAATATTTTTTGGTGTTCCACCTCTTTCTGCATAAAACAATTTTTTATTTCTTTTCAACAGAGGACTATCTGAATAATAACATGCAGTCATCCACAGACATGCTGCAAACCAATATTCAAAAAGCTTAAAATACTAATATTACCTGGATTATATCTACATGAATGTGTTTTATAGTTCAGGGCCTAGCTATCAGATTTTCAGACAAATCCTGACTTCCATATCTACAGTATCCAAAATAGCACATCACATCATACTCAGTGAGTGAAAAGAACAAGCACAGAAAGGCATGTGAGCCTTACTGATACAAAACTTTACAACCAGACAGCCAGTCAACAACAAAAAGCTGGAAGACAAAAATAAATTTAAAGCAGAATTTAAAAAAATTATTCTAGAACAGTGTTCGTAAATGGTAAATGGCCAAAAAACATTTTCTGATAATGTTTGAATTAAGACAAAACTGAAATTACTCTCTTTCACCTGTGAACTTTTTATTATGTTTCCATATCTTATGGAGAGCTATTGTCTATGTAAAATCTTTAATGAAGTACTATAGTATATAAAAGGAGTTGCTCTTATGGAGGACAAAAGTAAAGCCCTAAAGAAAACAGACTATGAATTTATAATACCATAAGCATACATGTGTATAAAGTTGTATTAGTATGTACTTTGTGTACTTGCATTATTTTTATTGTACCTTTTAAGTACATATTTGGCTTTTCCTTTCCCTTGAGATGATTTCCCATGTACATTTGGACAACATCTGTATCATATTTATTGTCTAGGGGAGGATAAATAAAAAATAAATGGAGTGACTCAGGAAAGGAAGAAGAAGATCGCCCAGCTGCAGAGGCACTACTTGCCATGTAGTGTTTTCACTAAGATTCCATAACATTCTAAGTTTTCATCATTTCACTATTACACTGACCCCTGCTCCTCTATCTACTTTTGCAACACCTGGTGAAATACACTATGTGATCAAAAGTTACCGGACACCTGACTAAAATGACTCTCACGGGCATACGTTCAATCAGGTACTGGAAGGTTCCTGGGGAATGGCAGCCATTTCTTCATTGAGTGCTACACTGAGGAGAGGTATCAATATCAGTCGGTGAGGCCTGGTATTAAGTCGGCATTCCAAAACATCCCAAAGGTCTTCTATAGGATCAAAGTTAGTACTCTGTGCTGGACAGTGCATTACAGGAATGCTATTGTCGTGTAACCACTCCACCACAGGCCGTGCATTATGAATAGGTGCTTGATCATGTTGAAAGTTGAAGTCACCATCTCTGAATTGCTCTTTAACAGTGGGAAGCAAGAAGGTTCTTACAAATTCAATGTAGGTCTGTGCTGTGGTAGTGCCACACAAAACAACCAGGCGTGCAAGCACCGTCCATGAAAAACACGACCACACCATAACACCACCACCTCCAAACTTTACTGTTGGCACTACACACACTGGAAGATGATGTTCACTGCACATTCGCTGTACCCACACAATGCCATCAGCTCGCCACATTGTGTACTGTGATTCGGCACTCCAAACAACATTTTTCCACTGTTCAGTCATCCAATGTTTACACTCCTTACTCCAAGCAAAGTGTCCTTTGACATTTACCGGCATGATGTGTGGCTTGTGAGCAGCTAATGGACCATGAAATCCAAGTTATCTCACCTCCCACCTATCTGTCATAGCACTTGCAGTGGATGGTGATGCAGTATGGAATTCCTGTGTAATGGTCTGGGTAGGTGTCTGCCTATTACACATTACGTCCCTCTTCAACTGTCAATGGTCTCTGTCAGTCAACAGACGAGGTCGGCTTCTACACTTTTGTGATATATGTGTCCCTTCATGTTTCCACTTAACTATCACATTGGAAACAGTGGAATTAGCAACGTTTAGGAGTGTGGAAATGTCATGTACAGACGTATGCCGCAAGTGATGCCCAATCACCTGACCACATTCTAAAACCATAATTTCCATGGAGCACCCCATTCTGCTCTCTCACGATGTCTAATGAAATCTACATCTACATTTATACTCTGCAAGGCACCCAATGGTGTGTGGCGGAGGGCACTTTACGTGCCACTGTCATTACCTCCCTTTCCTGTTCCAGTTGCGTATGGTTCACGGGAAGAACGACTGCCGGAAAGCCTCCTTGCGCTCTCGAATCTCTCTAATTTTACATTTGTGATCTCCTCGGGAGGTATAGGCTGGCGGAAACAATATATTTGATACCTCATCCAGAAACGCACCCTCTCGAAACCTGGAAAGCAAGCTACACCCCGATGCAGAGCGCCTCTCTTGCAGAGTCTGCCACTTGAGTTTGCTAAACATCTCCGTAGCGCTATCACGCTTACAAAATAACCCTGTGATGAAACACACCCCTCTTCTTTGGATTTTCTCTATCTCCTCTGTCAACCCGACCTGGTATGGATCCCACACTGATGAGCAATGCTCAAGTATAGGTTGAACGAGTGTTTTGTAAGCCACCTCCTTTGTTGATGGACTACATTTTCTAAGGACTCTTCCAATGAATCTCAACCTGGCACCCGCCTTACCAACAATTAATTTTATATGATCATTCGACTTCAAATCGTTCTGCATGCATACTCCCAGATATTTTACAGAAGTAACTGCTACCAGTGTTTGTTCCGCTATCATATAATAATACAATAAAGGATCCTTCTTTCTATGTATTCGTACTGAGGCTGCTGATATGGAGTTCCTGGCAGTAGGTGGCAGCACAATGCACCTAATATGAAAAACTCGCTTTTGGGGGTGTCTGGATGCTTTTGATCACATACTGTATTATGCTTATATTGAAAATGTATGAAAGTAAAGCACTTCAACCAACACAATCTTTGAGCATAGCACATCTCACAGACACAATTCTATTAAAAGCAGTATAGAAACTGACAAATGTCTTAGACATATTTACATTACACTCTACTTTTTGCAAACAGTCTACCTCATATTTCACTTAAAAAGAGTGGGAATAGTAGTCATTGGTAACCTAACAGGCTTCTGTGTTTTGGCAATCTTTGGCTTTTCAACATGCACCCTTTTCATCATAACACTGTTAACATTAGACCTTAGTGATAGCTTTTTTTATGTAACTTGTTGTTAATTACACAAGCCTTACATACTCTTCAACCTGACTGTCTGTCACAACCTCACCAACTTTGTTCCCAATCTCATTAAATACTTTGAGACATCGATTTTCAGTCCCATTTTAAGTTCATTTGCTTGCAAATCATTTACATCACTGTTAACTACTACAGTGGTAACTTATTTTTCAAACTGAGTCATTCACACTAACATCTACTTTATCAACTACAGCCATCATTAACTGCACACATTCTGTTTCAACATCTTCATTTTCATCAAAGTTTACATTAACAGCTTTCTGAACTACTGCTATTACCTGAATATCAGCATTACTTAACACTGATCAGCCAGAACATTATGACCACTGATGTACTATTGATATAAACCCATTCAGGTGATAACAGTGTCACCTGGTGAGGATTGACTGCTTGTCAGACACATGTATGGTGCATGTAGTATCAGTGAGTGAGTTTTCTGTGTATAGAATGGGGAACACACATAATCTATCTGAATTTACTCGGTCGGGTATTCCAGGAGTATTGCAGTGAGTGTCTTCAATATGTGGTGAAATCAAGGTGAAACAACACGAAGATGTCATGGGGTTGGGCAGCCACCCCTCATTACAGATGTCAGACGTCATAGGCTGGGCAGACTGGTAAAACAGGGCAAGTGGTGAACTGTGGCAGAACGAACACCAGATTTTAATTCTGGGCAAGGTACAAAGATGTCTTAAAGCACAGTACACCGAACACTCCTAATGATGGGCCTCCACATACCCATGCAACACCACGACATCAGCAACTATGGATGAAATGGGCACATGACAATCACTACTGAACATTTGTGCAGTGGCAGAGCATTGTGTGATCCGATGAATTCCAACACCTTTGTCATCTTGCTGATGGTAGGGCACAAATCCGTTGCCTTCCTAAGGAACAGCTCCTTGAAATCTGTATTTCGGGATGGAGACAAGTTGGTGGTTGTTCCATTATGCTCTGGGGAACATTCATGTGGGTGTCCATGGGTCCCATGCAGATTATGCAAGGCTCCATGATGGCCATGGAGTATCATACACTGGTTGCAGGCCATGTACTCTCCTTCGTGTCGATGACGTTTCCTGAGGGCATTTGCATTTTTCAACAAGACAGGTCTCCATGTGACTAGGCCAGGAGTGTGATGGAGTGGTCCACGGAACACTGTTCCGAGCTCCAATTGATCTGCTGGCCCTCCAGATTGCCAGATCTGAACCCAGTTGAACACATCTGGCATGTGACTGAACATGGCATCAGAGCTCGCTGCCCAACTCCCCGTAATTTACAGAAATTAGGTGGCTTTTGTGTGCAGACATGGTGCCAACTCCCTCCAACAACTTACCAAAGCCTCATTGATTCCATATCATGACATCTGACTCCTGTTCTCTATGCCAAAAGTGGACATACCGAATATCTGGTAGGTGGTCATAATGTTCTGGCTGATCATTGTACTTCCTTCGTATTGGAACAGTTTGTTTTACTTTTAGTAATTCATCCTCAAAAGAATTAACAGTAGCATCTTCTATTCCCTTACTATGCAGTTTTTCAAGCTCATCTTCACTAACCCACAGATGCTAATTTCCAAGTACATAATAATGATTGCAAATGTTCCCCAGTTGCTCAGCTTTCTTCTGTATGCAGTTTTCAGCAAATTTAGTTTATTACCTATGTTCTGCATACCCATATGTTACTCAGGTTACTATTAGTCAGGTCCATTTTTAAATTTAAATTATTAAATTTGTCAATGTTTTTCTTCAAGCTATCTTTTCTGATCAGTGTTGTATCACTAATTTCCGTAATAATTCAGTGTTTTCATCTATGGAATGTTCTTGTATTTTACACATAAGCGTACTGTCTTCTACCCCTTTCTCACTCGTTTTGTCAATATTAATTGAACGCTCAATAATATAAGCAGTTTTCCCTCTTCTTGTCAGAATATCAGTCACTGCTGGTATCAGTAACTGTCTGCTTGACAATTCATTTGAATTTCCACTTCAGGCTGATCTGTCTACTGCTGGGTTCTGCATTGATTGACTCCTGTCTCACTGAAGATGGCATTTGTCATCCCCATCCTCTCATTGGTTGAAGTACGGTTAATCTACTATTGTAGCACCCACTTACTACTCATTGGTGCTGTGTCGTATTTAACTTTGCCTCTTGTAATTAATGTCATGTGAGCTGTTGTAGCTGTTGTCAACTCACATTAGTCATTCAAAACTCTATGTATTCACTGTTTATTGTCACCAGGGCCCACTGTTCACAGTTTTCTAAGACCCATCTAACCCTTGTGTCACTGTCTTCAAGTTCTACCATATGTCCTTGTCTTTAAACTGATGAGTTTGTTTCACAATACCAGAGTAGGAGGATGTCCTCATGCTGTGGCATCATAAGTGACACTGGCCTCCTGTAATGTCCATTAAGCCCTTGGAGTATCACAGATCAAGGTCTTGTAGAATATCTCTAAATGTATTTCAAGGGATTATGCAAATGATGTACACTACACAGATCTGTAAGTAGTGTAGCTTTTTCCTACAGTTATGACCATAACAAACATTGTGACAACCAGATTACATTCCACATCATTCATTTCTATGCAAGTATGTATCTCCACCTCTCCTCTTCACTATTCAGATATATGCCTTTAACAACATGATCAATATATGAGGTCACAATCCTCTAATACTCAATATTAGCAGAACACAGTGGGTGTAGCTTATGTTGAGTTTCTGAGGCAGTCACTCAGATCATTAAATATCAGATGCATAAAACATGATAACAGTCTGAATTAAACATCCGTAAATTTAGAAGAATTAACATAGCGACTGCCTGATAAAAATACATCAGATAATCCACTCATACATGCTGCTCATGTGTACACAGTCAAAATATTTTCATAGAGATGTTGAATATGAATTTTGGGAACAATGAACAGTTATATAGGTGTCAATATTGTAGTAGTGAGCTGCAGCTTTTCTACACAGAAGTCAGCACTGTTGAGCTAGGCTGCAAATTCATGAATTGGCTTAAGACAATCCAGACTAAATGTATTTTCTCAATATCTCCCATAGGTGCTGCGCAAGTGCTGTCTGGTGCCACACTGAAAATTTGGGGTGGGGTCAGGGTGTTTAAAGACTGGTGTATGAATGTACTGTGATCTCAGAAACTATATGACCTTTTGAAAAATGGCTCCATTATATTTTGATACTTAGGATGGACTATAAGTATTAACAGTAAACTGGTTTTTCAAGTAGGCTGTAGGTTAACAATTTAGAAAAGTTTATGAAACTATTTTATGCATCTACATTTAGTATACCCCATTTATGAATACAAGCACCATATTGTAAATTAAGCAAAAATCTTAATTAAAAGCTTAATGAATTAGTGAAGTATCAGTATGTCATTTTGTTCATAAAAGACAGTCCAGAAAGAGTATAATGGCAATGGTTGGAGTATCTAAGAAGGATATAAGCGAAATCAACAGTGAGAAATGTAGCTAACTTTAATGATAATTATCTCCTTATTTAATAAGTTTAAGACAAAAAACTTTGCTGTAAAGCTGCAATATCAGTCTTTCTAATGGGTGGTGTCAGTATGATCTGAGCTGCCAATTAGCTCACTAAATACTTACTCTTACACATTCCATTAAGAATTTCAATTACCCATATTTTTAACTAACAAGGATTTTATGAGAATTAATTACACTGTGAGAATAAATGCAGTACAAATAAGGCTCTTAAGAATAAATCCAAGCAAAACTCATTCTATTTATGTATATATTACATGTACACACTGCAGGTAACTTTATAAAAAAAGAATAATGAATATAAGAAGAAAAATTAATTATTGGTACAGGTGCATTAAGAGGAGAAGGGAATTCTTTTTTTTTTTTTTTTTTTTTTTTTTTTCTTCAGGTGGTAGTTCTTTCCTTGTCAAAATAGGAGTGGAAGTGATAATGGTGTGCTCATAATATTTCTAAACACCAAAGTTCTTCATACCACAACAATTCAAATTGAGTAACAGTTATGTTTGACAGTACTCCATACACACTATTACAAGTTTTAATTCAGAGTGTGATGTAAATGAATCACCATTTCATCTGAATAAAGCATAGGACAAACTGTGATGCTGCATTTATTTCTTAAAAATTTAATCTTTTTCTGGAAGTAATGTCTCATATGCACACACAATGAGTATTTATCCTACAACCTTTTAAAACTAGATCACAGAGACAGAATAATTTTTCTCAGTGTCTCCTTGCCAGCCTTGAAGTTGGGTTGTGTGCAACAAATACTTTGAAGTTTTGGCAAAGTTAAATTATCCTTGTATTGTTGATAATGTAGCAGATATTTCTGCCAGCACACATTGTGCATGGAATTTCTCGTACTGACAACTCTGACTAGATGAAATAACCCTGACCCACCTCCAAATAGTATACTGCTCACAATATTACCTTCATATGCCAGTGAGAAAGACCACTATTCTGAGATACATAAGGTGTGAAACTCACTATACGCCACATTTTATGTCAGTGAAGTCTAGGCCTGTACTGTGATAACAGAGTGGAATAGGATTTAGGTGACAATGTGACCTCTACTTTAGTTGATGATGTGCCATGCAAAACTTTTAAAATTTTATTTTATGTCTGAACTCCACTGTGTTTTGGAGCGAGTGGCACATCCTTCTTATTACAGTGATGAGCTACACACAGCTATCTTCATCACTATTTTAATTTTTTCCACAGAAATTCTCTTTTCATTATAATTTTTATAACTCATGAAATCCATGATTACATTGCTTTGTGTGTGTGTGTGTGTGTGTGTGTGTGTGTGTGTGTGTGTGTGTGTGTGAGTGAGTGAGTGAGTTTTAGGGAACTTTTAAATATTACCTGAAATTGAAGTTGCTTTATCTGAAACTTTTATCCACACTCATGTCATAGAAGTTTCGGACAGACACTGAAGATCTTGCTGTTATGCATCCAGAACATATTATCCTCACCATTATCACTTGTACTGTGATGTGGCTGTACCAATTAATATGGCCAAATCAGTCCCTCAGTGTATGATTTGATTTATCAAGTAGTACAGTTATTATTATACTAATATACATCAGTAAATAAACTTATGATATGTTCCAAAATATGATAAGATCAGATAACTGTTGTAGGAATGTTCTTGTAGAGTGTAAACACTCTACGATTATAGGAGGCCCCTCACCAAAAAGCAAGTGCACTAAGTTGTTAATAGGCACTCATAAAAGACATGCTATCTATTGGAGTTATCCCTTGACAAGCTAGAGTAAAACACACACACACACACACTCCCTCTCTCTGACACACACACCATTGCCATGGGATGAATGATATTTTGCAGCTGGTGGAATGGATGTGGTGGGGTAATGTAGGGCGTGTTGGGCAGAGGGAGAATGAGGTGAGAGGCAGGGAGAGGCACTGGGTGAAGGTGGCTTGTGGCTTGGAGTGAGGCAAGCTGGATTGCTGGCTATGAATGTGGGAGGTAGGGTTGGCAAGTATATGAGTTGGCACAATTGTAACAGATGGGAAGTGGCACATGGTGAAGGCAAAGTTGGGAAGTGAATTGGGATGGAGTGACAGGATGGAGGAAGGGAAAACTGTTGGGTACATGCTGCAGGAACTATGGTGTACGGGATGGGCAGTTGGGAAGGCGGTGGACATTATGGAATGAGCAGGACAATATTTAAATAAAGGCTATTTATTGGCAAAAACATGTTAAAAAGGGATGTGAGGGTGAACCAGAGCGTAGAGTTTGGCGAAACAGTGTTCGCGAACCTAACAAAAGTTGGCGTCTGCCAATCAGGGCAGTCCGAGCAGCATGCCGGCTGTGAAAACTAAGTCCCCAGCACCGCAGCACTGGGAGAAGTGGGAGATTTTCACTTCTACAGGGCGCATGTCCAAGAGAGCGGGAAGACAAGAGAGCGGGCCCAGCCATGGCCGGCTGGGTATAATGGTTGTATATAGTTTAGTGGCTATTTGCCATTCATTTAAGTGTGCCAACAGGCAAACATAAGAAATTTGCCCATGTTTTAACAGGTCATCAATTGGTGATAGGAGGTGATCATTTGATTAATTAGACAGAGCAAGAAAATCAATTGACAAGGGTATCACGAATGAGCTTCCAGGTATAAAAAGCATAGGTAAATGAGCACGAATATTATGTGAGTAAGCCATAGTGGCATGAAAGGTTATTAGTGCCATTTCCTTACTTTTCAATTTCGTGGGTAGCTGGCTGCAGGGCCGAATCTCATGCTACGTCAGAAAGGCACATGGCAGGTAACTTCCAAGGCTAGCGCAGCATCAGGTCAGCACGTGGTAGCTGAGAAGCGAAGCCAAGGTGGCTACGACTGTCAAATGCCGCATGCAGTGCTCATGAACGTGGCACAGAAGGCAAGAGTCAGGTTTAAGAGTGAGCGAGAGATGAAGCTTACCGATGCTGGTCATTGCGCTCTCTGTATTTTACACTCTCTCCACATTTTCTTGGGCTCCTGCTCCTGATGAGCGTATTTATGTGCTTCAAAGTGAGAAGTGACATATATTACTGTCACAAAAGGTGTATACTGTTACTGAGTAGAGGGGAATAGATGTGCTTAATCGACATGGTGTATTCAACGATGACCAACAACACAGAAGTGGGGTTACGTGTGACATCGCACTGGATGCATTGTTACAGGGGGTTCTGTTCAGAACTACATTAACATACATAAATATAGAAATGAGGCACACAAGTATCATATTAAATTGTTGCATATACCATATCAATAAGTAAACAAAGTTAACTGCCAATTTGGGCAAACCATCCAAGTGCAATAACATTCACATTGGGAGAGGAAGTTTCCCATGCACCGATATATTTGCTAAACACCATAAAGTGAGAATGACAAACAAAAGTGACACCAGTTTTGTGCAGGCGGGGTGTAGATTGTGTCATTGGATGTCAACACTGTTGCTAATGAGAGGAGAAAAACTAAACTCAATGAGAAGCTAGAAACTTCCATAGCGGAAACAGAAAGTGTAAGGAACTGAATTAGAAAAGATTAAATTGAGCATAATTTCTGAAGGCTTTATTCTTCATGAAGATATAGTGCATGGCACATTGTTGACACCACAGTATCGCCTATTTAAATGTGTATACAACAATTCTGCGATTCCAAGATAGCTGCTATGTACTTCTTCCTAATACTCAACATCTTTGGCATAAAAAGACTTCATTGCGTGACCAAGTTCGCCGTCTCTATAACTCCATGGTGCTTGCCTCATTGGGCCCAGATAGTTGCTTAAAACTCCCATCTATCCTTGGGTGTATCGCAGTGTCCTGAGACACGTTATACAGTTAAAAGCTTCTACTTCAGTAGTCGGTATTCCTTTGGAAAATACAATGGAAAAACAGTTTCAAAGATGGCTCAAGTTTTGAAAGGAGATTTCAGTTTATGATCAGTTTAGCTGCGGACTAGACGCGGTTCGTGTCTGATGTTGCCTGGTCAGCTGTCGTCAGAGAGCACGGAACACTGTTCTCATGAACTCTTCTTCGACATGAAAGATTAGTTAGTGTTAGTACTCATGGGCTGAATAGTTTTGTGTTATGATATGCCCAGATAATAAAGTCCCAAAGGTGTTGTTCTGTTGAAAGTTGACAGATGAAAGTGGGTAGGATGGACTATGCTGCGAAATTGAAAAGTGAAGAAATGGCACACACAGCTAGTGTTTCCACCTGATTGCAAGTTGCGTTATGTAAGGTACGTGCCCCTGCGGGTGTGGTTCTCTTGTTCATACAATGGACTAGGTATATGGTCAAAGCTGGCTCGTTTTGTGGGCATGATTCACTCTGTTTACATTACCTATCAAGGGAGTAGGCATGTGGTATGTCCCTCCAGATAAAAATTCAAACACAAATGAAATAAAACATGGTTAGATCTTAAATTACCCTTCCAAAATAATTTCGTACCTAAGACATCATTGTTACTAAACACTTAATTAATTGGCAATACTCGGGAACTTATTCTAGCATACTTGAAATCCCACAAAAATAATTATCCTCATCATTCTAGTTATGCAGTGATACATGGAAACACAAGGTCGATATAAATACTAAATTACTGGTGCTGGCAGACTCTAGCTAAAACTCTCTAAACATTTGATAATAGCATAAATAAGAGATGGACAAAATGAACAATAATGCATTGACATAAGTAATTGGACACAAGTAATTAGACATAAGTAATTGGTAACTCATCATAGTGATACAAGCAGTGGCAACAAACAACAAAAGTAAAAGATCAAAATATTGTTTCCTTCAATCAAAACTTCCTTATCCTCCAGTTACATTTCATAGCAAAATGAATGTAAGTATCCCCTGGTATTCTTTTATGCTCTCGTTTATATTTTCATGCCAACTGATCGTCTTTGGTACTTCCACCTACATGAAAACTGTCATTAAGTCATGGTGATGTTATGTGTAATGCTGTGGAATAGTGTAATGTCACATTAATACTTCCTTTAACAAGATTCTGATGAAAAGTGGTTTTATGTCTCCTTCAATGAACAGACCAATACTTATTAAACATTTTCTATGATATTTCCTGTGCTGATTTGTACTCCTTGTCTAATAATTGCAAATATTGTTGCTTATCAGTCTCCCAATTAATCGTCCAAGGGTATGATTGTTGTTCCTTTTGTTGATTCTATCACCTACCTGTTTTCATATATTCATTATAGACAACTCGACGAAGCTAGTTGCATTTCTAAAATGTAGATATGACTTACCTGTTGCTGCTTTTGTTTTTAATAAAATTAGAGTCCAATTGTCATGAGTAAAGTGTATAGGAAGAAAAGTAAGTTCTTTAGTATTGAAAATGTGCGTAAAGTTAATCAAAGGGTTCATTATATAATGGTTAAGAATTCTGTGTTGAGATTCAGTGCAGCTTGGGGTGCTGTAAGGGGCAACAGGTGCCGCACTCGTGAGATTGTAAGTTGCTGACATTTGCACCCACATGTGTCAGTGTTACTGCACTACACTGCAGGTGGAACTAAGCCTTACAAAAGGTGGGTTAAGTGATTGTTTTATAATACTAATGGTGGTTACTAGTGTAATGTGTTCTTAATATCTTAGATAAAGGCGTAGGTAGCTTCTCACGCAACTCTTTACAGGTCATAAAACTTTTATCTCTCCCTTCTTTACAACTCCCGATTAATACATACATAAAGCATTCCCAATCTTGCTGTCATGACAGATTAAACCTTAATTTCAATAGTAGTAATGTTTAAAGAAAGTAAAAATGATCCATTATTTAGTGTAGATATGTCCGTTACTTCCTGCTATCGTCAGATACTGTACTGCGGTCCCACACCTTCAAAATGCAGAGGGCGCAGCTGTCGTTTCTTTGTGCCTGCAGCTGGAGACAACGCAGATGGCCAGGCCTGGTCCAGGCAGGGGGTGGCAAGGGTGGTGTAGAACTGAATAGGCCTTTGTATGTGGGTGGCGGCTTAGCCTTCTTGCTAGCCATGTGGAGAGTCAAGTTCTCTTGGCGGTTACAACACTTTTTCCAAAGTTAGCTTTTATTGCTCACAACAGTTACTCATGGAAGATATTCTTTTATGAGGAACTCAAATGACTTCAATTGTTAGAGCTCATGAAACTATCAGGTTCCAATTATTTTACTTAAACTCTCTGTTCTTCTAAAATTTAGGCAACTGGCAGGTTTTATGCTTCTAAATAAACTGTATTTTGCGATAGCATACCAAACCCAACTCCTTGGCTAATGCGTTTCCCACACAGCTGTCATTTACAGAATAAATACTACGGCAAGGGCTGGCTTTCTTGACACCATATCGATCTGTTTATTAACCGTGGTGGTAATACAACATAGCCTGAGATCGATCTGAAATTCCAACGTTTACTAATCCTGATGGTTTCGACAATGCGTACATGGAAAAAGTTCTCTCTCTCATGATTTTGTTCCTTACTGAAAACTCAAATAGACAACACAAATAGATTACCATCTTTAGATAAGACTAGTATAATCTGTTGGGCAATATTAAGCTGGTGAATTTATTTCGCCATGTGGGATTAGCCGAGCGGTCCAAGGCGCTGCAGTCATGGACTGTGCGGCTGGTCCCAGTGGAAGTTCGAGTCCTCCCTCGGGCATGGATGTGTGTGTTTGTCATGAGGATAATTAGGTTAAGTAGTGTGTAAGCTTAGGGACTGATGACCTTAGCAGTTAAGTCCCATAAGATTTCACACACATTTGAACATTTTTTTGAATTTATTTCTATAACTATCACTTTAGGTTTTCTGGTTAAACTGCAATGTACAAACGTACAAAGGTGTAACATGGAGCTGAATTAGCGTAACGTGGCGGGTGTGGCGAAGGGTTGTGGCATCGCAGGGAGAGGTGCAGGTGCTGTCCACACTAAAGACAGAGGTGGCTCTCTTGACGGTCAGGAGGGAGGGAAGGGAAGGGGGCTGCGTCGCCAGCTCGCAGGGAGGAGGGGAACTCCCCGCATGTGAACAGCTATAGACGACAGCGGCAGTATCTACATGACTCCTTCCATGGCATTTACTATACAGAAATACGTGGTACCAAAAAAAAAAAAACTTACCTTGTTGTCTGTTCAACATCGAATTATAAAAACAACAAAATAGCACTTGAGGAAGATTCCTTTCACTTTAGAGTAACATATTTGTTGTTTAACTTGGGTGTACCTATTCTTGTTATTATCGTTGTGTGATCACTTAGCAAAACATACATGTAATAGGGCGTATTTCAAATGACAAGTAGATGGCCGCATGTAGTCACTGATCTACTGGCAGTTACGAAGGCGTCTTACTATCATGATTTTACGGTAAAGCTCTAGCAGCTGTGTTTGTGCACTATTCACTAAATCAACAGGTGAAGTGTGAATCCTTTTGACATATACAAGATTAACTGATTCTTAATTCAGCGTATTCTATTGGCAAGGACAACTTTCCCCTTAGTTCCATAATTAAAGACCATTTGTGTTTTTAATTCTCGACTCCTACGATAACATTACTGGAGACGTTAAATGACACAAGACAAAATGATTACAAAGCTTCAATCACTCCCATTAACATGTGACATCATAAATTACCAGTAACCAATGGTTGCCAATTCTTATGTCTGCTTATAACTAACATACACACTTTAAATAAATGTATAGTAATGACAGTGTTCTCCGTCAATTAATCCTCTTGCTACATGCAGGACTTTTCCATCTGTTTACATACCATTTCAGACCCACTTTCTGGAATGTAAATCACAGGGGTTTGACCCTAGAGCACATCTATGTTGTGGTCTAGGCAGTTGTATTACCTTCTTCCTTGCTTTCTTTGGTAGAACTACTGGCATAATAGGCCTGGTTTCGCTGTTAGGTGGGGATGGCTCGGGTCCTTTATACAGCTTCAGTCTGTCAAAATGAATGATCACTGTGCATTATGCTAACTGAATTTCAGAATTTACTGGTGAAGTAAGCCGGATGATATGGTACGGTATGGTCCTTCATAAATAGGTGTAAACTACTTGGTTCTTCCCTTTTTTACTACTGGATTGCTCAACATAACTAGGTCTCCTACTTTTTACTCAGGCATATTTGCTTTTTGATTACTTCTCTTCAACTGTTGGGTAGTGGCTTGGGCATTGCTCCCTCTTACTTTTTTCCAAATGGCTTTTAGATGTCATGCTAGAGCTTTCACATCTTTGGATTTAATTCCAGGGGGCAATTTGTCAATTTCAAAAGGCGAATTCATAGGGCGGCCATATACTGCTTCATAAGGTGAGTACCGTTTAGCTTCATGGACATGGCTGGTACATGCTGACATAACATATTGAACATACCTGTCCCAGTCAGAGTGATGTTTATTGACATAGTAAGACAGCATGCACATAACGGTGTGGTGGACTCGCTCCAGGTGACCGTTCGCTTTTGGGTGGAACGGTGTCGTCCACCACTTTTTAATTCGCAACAACCAACAAACTTCTGTAAACAATGCAGACATGAAATTCATACCTTGGTCTGTGAGTACAGCTTCAGGACTTCCGTATGGTAACACCAAATGGGTGCCAAAAGACCGCGCTACTGTTTTAGTGGACATATCCAGTATAGAAATGAGAATCAAGAACCTAGAAAAATGATCTATAAGGGACAAAATATACAGATTATTTTGGGGGCTCACAGGGAAAGGACCAACAATATCTGCTGCTACTACAGCCCAGGGATAAGTGGCTTCTGGTACCTGCTGTAAAGGCACTTTCGTTCGAGGTGGCAATGACCTCTTAATGCAAGGTAGACAATTTTGAATATACTTTTGCACGTCTTTCCGTCTTCCTGCCCAGAATTAATGGGTGGCTATTCGGCAATTTGTGGCATGAAGGCCATTATGATATGCTTGCAGGCTATTGTGAGATTGTGCGACAATCTTGGAATGTAATTCTTTAGGGACCACTGCCTGTTTACCCAAGGGGGTCTTTCAATACAAATTTCCATCTTCAACGGAAAATTCAGGCAAAGCCACATATTTCTAACATTCGACATCTCTTTGCTGTGCTTCCCTTAATTCTTCAATAGAAACATCATTAGCTATGATCACTCTGACTTTTCTTTCGGCTTAATGTGTCCGTGTTTTGATGTAACTTGTGTTTTACCTCATACTCAAATTCGCTCAATTTCAAAGCCCGACAAGTTAGCCTGCTACTAGGGTCTTTTAAGCTCAATATCCACTGTAATGCATCGTGATCAGTGATGACTGTAAATTTTCTCCCGTACAAACAACATCGGAAATAAGTTACACCAAACATGAGTGCGAGAAGTTCCTTCTCAGTTGTGCTGTAATTTGACTTAGCTTTATTAAGCTGTTGAGATGCATAACCAATTGGTCGTTCTTTGCCCTCTATCTCTTGTGATAGAATGGCTCCTACTGCATAATCTGAGGCATCTACTGACAGTATGAATGGTTTTTCAAAATCCGGGTATGCTAGTACAGGAGATCTAGTTAAAACATGTTGAATTTGTTGCATAGCTTCATCACATTCTTTGGTCCAAATGAAACTAACTCCTTTTTTTCAATAATTTAATCAGGGGCTTAGCAATGATAGCATAATTATTCACAAAACATCTATAGTAGTTTGCAAGGCCTAGAAATGACTGTAGTTCCTTGAAATTTGTCGGTGTTGAAAATTCCCTTACTGCTGTGGTCAAATGGGGATCCGATTTCATACCTTCTCCACTTATTATATGACCTAAATATTGTACTTGTGACTGGGCAAATGCACACTTTTCTAATTTTACGCTCAAATAAGCTCCTTTTAATCTTTGCAAAACATCCCTCAGACTTTCTGCATGTTCTTTTATCGTTTAAAGAAAATAATAATGTCATCTAAATACACCAAGCATGTTGTAGGTTTCAACCCACGCAGCAGCAAATTTGCAAATCTTTGAAAAGTAGCGGGGGCGTTTCTCAAACCAAATGGCATTCTTACAACTTCATACAATCCTGTAGGTACAACAAAAGCAGTTTTATGGCGGTCCTGGGGTGCAACAGGGATCTGACGGTACCCAGAACACAAATCAAGGGCAGTAAAATACTTACAGTTGCGCAATCGGTCTAATGTCTCATCAATGCGCAGTAACAGGTACGTGTCTGGTGTGGTTACCCAATTTACTGACCGCATATTGACACATAGGTGATAGGCTTTCTCCCCATTTACTGATTTCTTTGGTATAACGACCACAAGAGACACCCACACACTTGAGGAGGGTTGTATGATTCCTGCAGCTAATTGCTGCTGAATCATATCTTCAACTACAGACTGCAAATGGTATTGTATACTGTAAGGTTTTTGTGGAATTGGCAGAGCTTCTACAGTTGGAATTTTGTGCTGAACCAAATTCGTAGCCAGTAGAAACTGCCTCTCTTCAAACAACCACGAAAATTTCTCTAATACTGGCTGCAACATCCTTTTCTCTTCCCTGTTTAAATGACCTAACTTCTCTGCTAACTGACTCCTTAACGTCGACGCGACATTGCGCACTTCTCTAACAGAACATTTCTTTCTTCTCCTACCTTTTTCATCTTTACTTCACTGCTTCTCAGCTCCTCCTATTTCCTCAAACATTTCCTCTCCATTGGCAACAATAGTACCCTTTGGTATTACAACACCTTTTACACCAAAAATATCTATACTTACTGGTATCACAAAACCCTTCTGTTTCCTTTCTGGTCAGCAGATACTTCTCTATATATGTAGTGACTGGTGATATAAAACATCATTCTGGGTGAGCAGGTCAACCAAAATGTCTGTCTTAGGCTATTTTTTTATTTTTGACATCTATCCAGAGAATTTTTCCACTTCTGCCTTTTATCTTTGGAGGGTCAGTGGTTTTTATCGCCCACATCTGCCGTTTTATGGGAGACTGTGAATGGTGCCTTTCACAGCTCCCTTGCATCTGACAGGGGTGCCCACTGCCAAATTGGTTAATTGCTTCACCGAACTGCACAGTTCGCATTTGATAATCCACTATCCCCTGATAATGGTGCAGGAAGTCATTTCCTAGTATGATGTCAAATTCACCCTTCTTTAGCCTTACTACTTCCATCCTCTGACTATATTTACCCTCATCTATTTGCAGATTCACTACACACAAACCCGTAGGGACAATTAATTCCTCTCCAGGGCCACTGATATGGAATCGGGGTGGCTGTAACACCCTTTGATCATTTTTCTCCACAAGAGCACCAGTATCAACTAAAATTCTAACTATTTTGTTCCCGAGTATGGGAACTAGACTAACGTGTTCCACCTCTTTACATTTTCTAGTCTTCAGCAGGTGTATTATTTTTGTCGGGGGCGCGGGTGGGTGGCGGAACCTTCCCCCCACGCGCTTCCCTGATTCGACCCCACATTGCGGAGGTGGCCGCAAATCTGATTAGAAAATAGTGGCTTTGTGGGACAAACATAATTAGCAAGGCCTACTCTCTGGCAAATAGTGGAATATGGCGCCCAACATCACACTGTCGTATGTTTGGGTCTCCCACAACGCTGGCAAAATACTTCCCTTGCTGGAACCGGTACTGGGTCCAGAGGGCGCAGTGTGGCAGCACAAAAGCATAATTCCTCTTTGTGTACAATGGCTAAATGAACAGCTTCAAATAGAGAAGTGGGGGACGCTGCTTTGAGTTCTCCTCTGATGCGGGGGCCATATCGCGAACAAATGCATCAATTGCACACGCTTCCGCCTCTGAGTGCAAAATTCTATTTTCACTGGCATTTTCTCCTAGCTTGTAGGTATGACAAGTATGGCTCATAGGCGATCTGCAAAGGCTTCAAAATCCTCATTAGGCTTTTGTCTAATGGTTGATAATTGATCTCTGTAATATCCAGTACCTCTGATATCGGAATAACGCGTAGTCAATCCGTGGGCCAATACTTCAAAATCGTGCGTGTCATGCAATTCGTCCACCATTTCTATAAACATTCGTGATTCCCCTGTCAACTTCTGTCTGGCTACATCGACCAATAGATCATCCGGCCAGGCATATGTGCGACCCACATCACGAATATTTTGTAGGAACATAGCCACATTTTCGTGGGACTTCCCAGAGAAGGTGAGGATGAAATCAGCCGCAGGAAAATTGCTTACAATTGCAATGTTAGCAGAAATTGTGGCATTTGCATTAGTGACAGAACTGGTGTTAGTTGCCACTGTTTGAGCATTTGTTACAGGGGTGGAGCTAGCCACAAGTAGGGAAGTTCACACACTAGCTTCCAGCATCTGTTTCAACACGCGGTTTTGTTCACGTAGCTCCTGGTTTTGTGCGAATAATTGGTGCATTTGTGCATTTATGGCCTCAAGCAGGTCTTGCGAGGCAGCTGCCTTTGAGGGAGTATCCCATTCCATCGCTCATGTTCCCATCGGCACGTTTACAAATTTAAGGAATGCTAGTGACAAAAAATTATTGTTACAGAAAGGGATGGCCACAAAGTTTCCTAGTCCAGTGGTGGATGATCGACGAAGTTAATGTTGAAAAAATTGCAGTGATTTACATAGTAATGGAGTCAGTGCAACAGATTGGTGGCGGAAGTGGCAGCAGCGTGATGGAGTGGCAGCGGCGGATGGTGTGCCGGCAGGCAGCGGCAATGACCAGACCCTCGGGCGACGGCAAATGTGTTGGTGGCGGACGGTGCTGGTTTGATGGTTCACGATGGTGGCAGGACCCTGGCGCGTCGGCAACAGTGGTGGGCAATAGTGGGCGGTGCAGCGGCGTGCTGGTGATGGCTGTCGTGGCGACAGATGACGGCAGCCTGGCCGGTCATGCAGCACAGGACCCTCGCACTCAGGCAACGGCTAGTGCGGTGGTGTCTGGCTGACGTGGCTGACTAGCGTGGGCTGCCTCACTGCAGTGCGCGCCCTGTGTGTGTTTACTGGTGCAGCCATGCCTGCATGGAGCAAACGTAGCAGTCGGTTGGCACATTCCATGCACGAAGTGCAAGGCGTCTTGCCAGAAATAATTTAGTGTAGCAACAAAGTCACTACGGGAACGCATCCACTCTTCTGACACCAGCTGTACAGGATGGGTGGTTGGGAAGGCGGTGGGCATTATGGAATGAGCAGGACAAAATTTTGATAAAGGGCATTTATTGGCGAAAACATGTTCAAAAGGGGTCACATAGCCAGGCCTAGGAAGGCGAGTGTGAACCAGAGCGTAGAGTTTGGCGAAACATAGATCACGAAGCTAACAAAAGTTGGCGTGTGCCAATCGGGCCAGTCGGAGTGGCATGCCGGCTGCGAAAACTAAGTCCCCACTGCCTCAGCACCAGGAGATGTGGGAAATGTTCACTGTTACAGGGCACACGCCGAGGAGAGTGGGAAGACAAGAGAGTGGGCCCTACGACGGGTGGCTGGGTATATTCGATGCACCATGCTGCTTCCTCTGCCCTGATTGGTCAGGACCGAGAAACCTGCAGGGGCATCAATGGAACTTTCCAGAGTTTTGCCTGCTAAGTGACACCTGGGGTGGAATTACCTCACAAGCACATGAGGGAGGCACGTGATCAAGGTGCCCTTCCTCGGTGTTGGCTTCCTGTTACTACACTGTGGGACGAAAGAATTTACAGGCAGCTAACACTGCCGGCTGTGGCTTGGTCGTAATGGAAAAATGAAGTTCCCGTCTGAAAGCTCATATAATAAAGTAAAATCCCCTACTGTCTGGCTCATCCTTTACAGTGGGTTACCTGAGATTGAGGCAAAGATAATTATGGATGCAGAGGATGTGTAGTAATGGTAATGCCCATGCACACATTTCAGAGAAACTGGTGATGGAGGGAATGATCCAAATATCTTGGGTTGTGAAGCAGCCATTGAAATTGAGCATGTTGTGCTCAGCTGCATGTTGTGCCACTGGGTGGCCAGCTTTGTTCTTGATAACAATTTGATGATGGTCATTCATCCTGGTGGACAGTGGTTGGTAATCATATTAGTATAAAGGCTGTTCAGTTTTTGCAGCAGAGTTGTTATATCATATGGCTGCTTTCAAAGGTATTTCTGATGGGGTAGGACAATCCTATGGCAGGGCTTGAACAGGAGATACTGAGTGGTTGGATTTGGTGGATATTGCACCTTCGTCTGTCATTAGGATGTGATTGCTATGGCAAGAGGATAAGGTGGAATTGGCATAGGGAGGGACTAGGATGTTGTGAAGGTTGGATGGGTGAAGGAACACCACCTTAAGAGATCTGGAAGAATCTTGAGTAGGACATATCTAATTTCAGGGCAGGATGAGAGATAATCAAAGCCCTGATGCAGGATATGGTTCAGTTGCTCCAGTTGAATGTAATATTGCATGTTCATGGGGTGCCCATTTGTAGCTGATTCTTGAGGATGGTGGCAGTGCCCTCCTTATCACCCAATATCCATCACCAGATGTTTGATTATCTTTCATACTGGCCTGAAATGAGGGACATGCTACCCAAGATACTGGAGTGGTGTTCCATCACCTTCCCAACCTACACAATATCGTAGTCCATCCCTATGCCATTCCCACTCCCAACCCCTTGCCAAAGGGATTATATCATTGTGGCAGACTGAGGTGCAAGACCTGTGGAAGGAGCCATGTAATATACCAACTCCATTGCAAGCACTGCAGAGCCTTTCATTTTGGTATGACTACCAGACAACTGTCCACCAGGATTAATGGCCACTGGAAAACTGTTGTCAGGAACAAAGTTGACCACCTGGTGGCACAACATACAGCTGAGCACAATATGCTCAAGTCCAGTGCCTGCTTGACAAACTGAGTCATCTGGATTCTTCCCTCCACTACCAGCTTCTCTGAATTGCACAGATGAGAGTTATCCTTACGACACATCCTCCACTCCAATAATCATCCTGGTGCAATTTTAGGTAACCCGTGGTCCCCACACCCTCCACCCAACAGCTTCCACTTTCTCCATCATGTCCCCCCTTTCCCAATTCATGTCCCCATGATACCTCTAGTGTGTGCTGCTTCCCACTGGCCATTACATCCCTCCCTCCTGCATTCGTAACCAGAAAACCAGCTGCCTCTCTCCCAGCTGCTGGCCGCCCACAACCAGATCCTCTCCCTGCCTCTGACCTCCCTCTCCCTTTAGCCACCTCCCCCCGCCCTTGATATTACCTCGCCCCAACATCCCACAACCAGTCCACCTGCCTCAAATAGCAATGACCCTGTCAATCTAGCTATCATCGTGTAGAGACATAGACTTGTGTATGGGTGTTAGTGAAGGTTTGTGTGTTTGTAGAAGATTAGATAATATATTTATACAAGTTTTATGAGGTTCACCTGCATGTGTATTACTTACATGTCTTTTTGGCCTGATGCAATGATACACAGTGCGTTTATGGTAGATGCTCATAATTACTTGGCTGTTACATTTGTAATATAATAAAGATTAGTAAATAATATGTTAAAAAATAAATGTGTTATGTGGATTGACCATTAAGATAGTTAACAATTAATATTTACAACTTCAAGAGAGATCCATTAAAACAGGTAAGCCACCATGTTTGAGAAATAGGATCCTAACAATAAGCAAGGGGAACAGTCCTGCACAACATGTGACTGTGATGTCAGTACTTGTTCTTTCCATCCAAGTGACATTTGCACAAAGGATGGGCATAGAGCAAGAGTTTGTAAGTTCACTTACCTGTCTGAATGTGTGCCTGGTAAATTTTCTTTGTCTTCATTTTCCATAGGTCCACTTATTGATTGTTAGAAGCTTTTTGTAAATATTAAATAATATAACATTAAGGTTAGTTAAGATTAGATACATATCTGATCATAGTTCTTTTTATGATGATCAGCTTTTGTATAGTAAAATTCATAGTTGTAAGAATAAATGTCAGTAAACCACTGTTATGAGAAAACTTATACTTAATTATCCTTCTACACTGAAAAGGACATGCAAAATTTACCCGTATGTAGCTCTGGATTGTGGTTAGTGGTCTCTTTCGTACATTTGCCTACATATACCAATAACTGTTTGCCACTTCCGTGCTGATGTGTAACTGAAACTAAGGTTCAGTCAGAGCAATATAATGTGGCTTCTTTCATAATTTGTATGTGCATACCATTATTAAACGTTACTGTGTGTACCCTATTCTTGATAGAGTGCTAGGCCTGTGTGGCAATTTTTTCTAGTAATTGTTTAATAACAGTGTCCGGCTAGAAACCTCATCTGTGCTCTTCACATATGTTAAGTGGATCTTAAGACTCAAATGATAAACTGATGTCTGTGCTCTCTGGTATCTTCATGTAAACACATGAAGAAACATTAAAAACAGACTAAAAGCCAATGCGGTATCTTGCTTCCTCAGTACCACCATATCTACCTCAAGATCCTGGAATCTGAGTCACTTTGTATTGCCTCCAACTACAGAGACCTGAAAAATCTCAGCTTGATGCCATTGCCATCTGACACCATACATAGCCAGTTTGGCAGAGATGGATGGTGTAAAATTCCATAGTACCTGCAATGGGACTATGAGATTCAAAGTAAGCATGTTGTGACCCATGTTGGTTTACATCAAATAAACAAGTGTCAGATGTGGAGTCCAGACATCTATGCCTGGCTGCATACCTTAAATAAGAAGTAAGGTGCTTTAGAGTATGAAAGACATATTTTTTTCTCAGGAGATCTAGCAGGCCACATCTCAGGTTTCAAGTGCCAGATTAGTTTTCTGTGCTCATTGGTGTGATTATATAAACACATGAAGAAGTACTAAAGGCAGTCATAAAGGGCTCCAAGATTCTCTTTTCCTTATGAAAACCATCATAGCTACCTCCTCAGTCTGAGATTTGAATCATTTTCCTTCCAACCACAGAGACCTAAGAAACCTCAGCTTGACTCTCATCACCATTTCACCCCCATACATAGTCACTCATGTGCCAGAGATGGATGACCTAAAATCCCATGTCACCTGCAGTCTGATTGTGAGATTTAAGTAAGCACATCATGATCAACATCGAGTCACAACATATAAACTAGTGTCAGAAGTTAGGGATGAATCAGCTTGAACTCTCAAGGCAGATGAGGTACAATGAACAGGCTGAGCATTGCTTTTTATTATTCAATGGGAACAAATCAAGAAGAAGGAGAAAAGAGGATGAAACTGGCAGACTGTCTGCTGTCCCATGTTGCAGAATTATTAGACAGCTGCTAGCGGCCCACTGCAGTACACAGCGGAAACATGGTCACAGCAGTACGTCCACTTAGGTCATGGGAGACAACACCTGATGAAGTGGCATGAATGTGCTGACAATACCATATTCCAACGTTATGCATTCATGCACCATCAATGCAGAGCCATCTGTTGGACCAATGAATGTGGTGAGTGAATCACAACATAGCATTGTAGTGGGGTCTACAGCTCTGAGAAAGGACGAAAAATACCCTAATCTGAAACTAGAGGATAGTAAGCCCGTGCCATGCAGATAGTCTTATCTGACATGTTTAAGCTAATTCACAAAGTGTCTGATGGGAACAAAGATGAAATCAGAGAATTTGTAAACAATTGAGACATAATATTTGAACTAATACCAAGCCATAGTTGTAGAGTGTAATTAAAATTTGTTAAAAGTAGGATTACAGGAGTAGCAGAAATTAAGCTGCTCACATAGGATTTGACCATGAGTTGGACAAATGGGAAGGGAATGTTATTGGAAAACTATGAGTCAAAACATACTGTGAATTATCATGTGTGTCTTTTATTCTCTAACAGACAGAGTACTGTCAAAATTATGGCTGAATGGGCAAGTTGCATTGATACATTGCAGCACCAATTCCAAGAAGCTACTCAGGGAGTAATGAGGGAAGCAGACATTCCAGGAAGAGAAGATCTAATTGGGAAGCAGGTCCAATCAGTATTCATACAGGAAATCAAAGATGAAACTATTAAAACAGTTGAGAGAACAAGAGGCAAGAATTTAACATCAGTCCAATCAAAGCATCTAGCATTAACAGAAGAAGCCTTTAATGCCTCTTGTAAGAAAAGTTCAGTGAATACAGCCACTTGGAAGGTTATTTTTTAAGTTAAGAGGGGAGACCAGCACACGAGGAATTTCACTGCCAGGAGATATGTCAGGAAAATAGGCACAGTGAAGTCAAGTTGTAGGGGAGTAGAGAAACAGATACCCAATCCTCTGTCACAGCTGAGAATGATAGAGGAAACAGTATATAGAGGTCATCACAGGGAAACTGGAAGAATGTGACCTACTGTATAACAGCAGTTCAATCTTCAAGGACATTCAGAACTGTGTGACAAAGCAATAACCATGACAAATTACGTTTGTGAAGAACCAGGATACTTAGCCTGATGGTGTAATGCCAATGCTAGGCCAGCAAGTAGAATACTCTGAAAACAGATAATGAAAGAATGGCATGAATATGCCATCAGTCTGTTCCAGTAAACTGCACTCAGTAGACTGCCAGGGCAAGAATGACTTCACAAACATAAAATATATGTAGGGGCATTTGGAAACTACGGGTTTCATAGTAGATAGTGTAGCTCAAGTTAGTTTAATGAAGGAATCAGCACTGAAGGATATTATGGGCAGTAACGCTGCAGAAAGAATAAAATTTAAAGGCAGCATGAAAGAAGTAATGGAGACACATTGACATGCAGTGTTAACATTGATAAAAGATAATGCTGATGATGGTCATAATGATAATAATGATGATGATGATGATGATGATGATGATGATGATGCATGTGTGTTGCGTGTGTCTGTGTGTGTGTGTGTGTGTGCCACATAACTTCTATATAGCACAGGTTAAGTTAGATGTCTCATATGAAGGAATCTTAGGTAGAGGGTTCTACAAGAGTTTTAAAAATCAAAAAGGTGCTATCTATGGCTCAAGGGCAGACCACTGCAATTACAGACAGATCAGGAGCTGAACTATTGGATCTTGCAGACCAGAATAGAGCTGTGAGGAGAGTAGCATTTTCCCAAGCAATGCACATTGGACAGTCGAGATAGATGGACTGTGAGGTCAAATGCAAGAGCAAAAGCATCAGTATAAATCAAGGTAGAATCAGGAGCAGTACTGAGTGGGAAGAGGGATCTCTGGAGCAC
Source organism: Schistocerca serialis cubense (assembly GCF_023864345.2). Lineage (NCBI taxonomy): Eukaryota > Metazoa > Arthropoda > Insecta > Orthoptera > Acrididae > Schistocerca > Schistocerca serialis. The sequence goes on from NC_064640.1 coordinate 534,184,646, forward strand.
AGAACTGGAAGTAATGAGAATCACCGGATGCTGTATCTTTGGGTGATGAGGAACAAAGCAGGGCAGCTGACAGGAGGGAAAGAATGCTGGTGTGATCTTGTGGCAATAGGACCATGAGAGGAAAAGAATTCAAGGATTAAGGTGCTGACCACAGACAACAATGGAGAGGTACTAGTCGCAAATGGGTGTGTATTTGCCTGCAGCATTGGTGACTGAGCAGAGAAACACTTGTGTCATGAGTATTTTGAATATCATAGAAGAAAATCTTCTGTTGGGACGCCACAATGTGAAGGTAGGTACAGTACCTGAGGTGGAAGAATTTAAATGACAACAACATTAGTACTGTATATCTGCTACACCATGCTGACAAGATTTCAGATAGCTTAGGAAATGTCAAATACTTCACCACTTTAGATTGTGAAAGATACTGTTGAATGAGGAGATAGAGAAAAAGGAACCTTTTCTACTCCAGAAAGACATTATGAATAAAACATATTACCAATTGTAATAGCAGATAATGGAGTCATTTTTCAGAGACTGATGAGCACAATTCTACCAGACTTCAAGGACACAGAATGTTCATATATTTAGATAATGTAGTTGTGTTGGGGTCTATGTTAGAAGAACAGAAAGCCAGAGAAAGAAAAATATTGAGGAGGTTCTGATTGCATAACCAAAAATGGTAGGTTGACAAGTGTGAGTTGCTACAGAAGGAAGTGACTTACTTAGGGCACATAATTATAACAGAAGGAACTCTCAGAAGATGAGTGAAACAGAAAATATTTCAGGCCTCTACTCTGAAACCGTCAAAGAGCCTTTACTGACAGCTTGTCGAAGACTCCAGTCAAATAGTGAAAACATTACACGATGAATTACTGAAGCAGGGAGCAAACTATGAGTGGTCAACATAACAGGAAGCAGCTTTTCAAGAATTAAAAGAAAGAATAACTAGCCCTACATCTTACAGCATCCCTTTTTTACAATGCTGTTCATAATCACAACAGATGCCGGCAAGGAAGTGATCAATGCCTAACTGACTCAGGGAGAATTAGGACAGGATTGTGTGCAGTTGGCTGTGGTACAGTTGAGTGTGAACTCTTAGCCATAGTGTGGGCAGTGAAGCACTACTGACCTTACATGTACATAAGGGAATTTATGATATGTACTAATCACAAATCCTTGAAATGGTTAGCACATATAATTGATCCATCATTGAGACTAATGAAGTTTTGAAGTGAACTGACACAATACAGTTTTGAGATTAGATACAAGAAATCACAAAACACAGTAGCAGGTGGATTTTTATACATGCTATAAGACTTGGCTGCAGCCAATAGGAGTGTGGAAGAGGTCAACAAGGAACAAAAGACAGCTGCAATCAATGGTTAGTAAAGGGGAGAAATTAGATATTTTTTAGCTATATCGTGAAACACTGGCAGATGACATCAAGGACCAGACACAAATACAATCATCTTAAAAGATTTATGTTATGGAGAAATATGAAAAAAGACATAGAAGAGTATATTCAGAGTTGTGAGAGTTCTCAGAAAGATAATATGAGGCAGAATAAGATCAAGATGCACTTAATACTGAGTAAAATACCTAACAAGGTATTCATTCATTGAGACATCAATGTGGTTGGCCCACTTAAGACAACAGGAAAGAGAATAGATACATCATAATGTTTCAGGATCTCTTCACAAAATTCATTGTAGCAGAGCACATAGCACAACACGATGCACACGCAATAGCATGAGTCTTAGTATAGAAGATTGTGTGCAATTGTGGAATACCATCAGTATTACTGAGTAAGCAAGGGACAAACTTCCTAAGTGACATTCTAAAGAGAGAATGTCATTTACTGAAGACCAAGAAAATTCAATTTTATACATACCACCCACACAGGAATGGAGCACTCAAATGAATGCATTGAAAGCTAACAGAATATCTGCATATCATATGGGAACAAACCAGAAAAACTGGGATGAATGGGTGCATTTTGCCAATTTTATCTATAACTTCACACCACATTCATCATCTGGATTCACCCCATCACACCCATTTTTTATAAGGGTATGCAAGAGTCGCAGGAGCTACAGTGGGCTGTAATTGGAAACCACACATTCCCATCTATGAATTAGCAATCACCGCCATCTTCATAGCCATAGGACTAATACTGAGATGTATCAAACACAGCATACAGTACAGAAAGTTGCAAGAAGAGAAGATTTATGATCATGTGCTTGTGTATTGTGATGCAGTTCATTGCAAAATCTCACAGTACTACTATGATGATTACATAACATAACTTAACAAGGGATGCACCACATGCATCAGATGCCAAGGTTATTTTAATCAGGAATGTAAGGAAAAGACTAAGGGAAACTATGATCACATGCAAAATTGAGGCAAGAGACAGATTTTCATTACTGATGAATGTTTGAAATAAGGATGACAAAGAAATATTAAGCCCCTGGTGAGAGACTCTTCTGGTTGTGAGGATCTGAGGACCAAATGTAGTGCTCCAATTTATGAATAATTAGTTAATAATGGTACATGCAAAACAGATTAAAGGAACTCTTTTAATTTAGTACATGGAAGGCTGTGATAAGATCAAGTTGGTGAGTTCCAATATATAAGGAGGAAGAACAGGCTAAATTCTACCTTCAACCAATTAAAGAGGGTCTTATGTACTGGAATACCTAGAATATAGATGACAGTGTCATTGAGATAGTCCTTGGAGGGCAAGCTGATCCCCAATCAGTTTGCCGCTATTAGCCTAACCCTGACAGCAGTAGCAAACAGGAGAGATATGGCAGCATATGTATGACATAGAAAATAATTTATGATAACAGAAAAATGTTTCATAGACCAAGAGATCTAAATCAAGAACATACATTTCTGTCAATGTGGGAAAATCACCACTACTCTCATTAACACAAAAGTAATTCTTACAAGGGAACCTCCCCATCGCACCCCCCTCAGATTTAGTTACAAGTTGGCACAGTGGATAGGCCTTGAAAAACTGAACACAGATCAATCGAGAAAAGGGAAGAAGTTGTGTGGAACTATGAAAAAAATAAGCAAAATATACAAACTGAGTAGTCCATGCGAAAGGTAGGCAATGTAAAGGAGAATCTGAGCTTACGAGCGCCGTGGTCCCGTGGTTAGTGTAAGCAGCTACAGAACGAGAGGTCTTTGGTTCAAGTCTTCTCTCGAGTGAAAATTTTAATTTTTTATTTTCAGACAATTATCAAAAGTTCAGGCACTCACACATAATCAACTTCACTCTCCAAAATTCCAGGACATGTTCAGATTTGCTTGGACATAAGCAGGATTTGACGGTCTACACACGGAAACATTTGAAAACGTAAAAAACATATGTTTTGACAGAGCACAGGGAAAACTGTGCGACTGTGAAACTGTTGCATTCATTTATTGCAGTTTATGTGACAAACTCTTATGTTTTCATCACTTTTTTGGGAGTGATTATCACATCCACAAGAAAACCTAAATCGGGCAAGGTAGAAGAATCTTTTTACCCATTCGCCAAGTGTGCAAGTTAGGTGTTTTCCTGTGGAGGAATCGGTTGACCTATGACCTTGCGATCAAATGTTTTCGGTTCCCATTGGAGAGGCACGTCCTTTCATCTACTAATCACACGGTTTTGCGGTGCGGTCGCAAAACACAGACACTAAACTTATTACAGTGAGCAGAGACGTCAATGAGTGAACGGACAGATCGTAACTTTGCGAAAATAAAGAAAGTAAAATATTCACTCAAGGGAAGACTCGAACCAAGGACCTCTGATTCCGCAGCTGCTCACGCTAACCACGGGACCACAGCGCTCCTCAGCTCACATTCTCCTTGATGTTGCCTATGTTGCGCATGGACTACTCAGTTTGTATATTTTGCTTATTTTTTCATAGTTCCACACAACTTCTTCCTATTTTCTCAATTGATCTGTGTTCAGTTTTTCAAGGCCTATCCACTGTGTCAACTTATAACTAAATCTGAGGGGGGTGCGATGGGGAGGTTCCCTTGTTAGATATATCAAACACAGCAACCTGTGCAAGAAGCTCCGAGATGAGAAGTGTTATGATCATGTGCGCATTAATTGTGATCTGGCTCTTAGGAAAATCTTGCAAGAAGTGTACCCCCTAAGTGAATTTCTCCCTTTCCCCAGTGTTTCACCACCAGAGACATAGAACTTCAGATGAAAAAAAGGGAAAAGATGTTATTACCTATTTGTGTCTCAGCAATGTGTTAATAGATAAACCTGTAGACTACATTTATATTTTTGAGTGAAATTGAGAGAAACATTCTGCTGGGATGGGAAGCGTAATGACCAAGTCATTAAGGTTTCCAGAAAAATACTAGTAACAAGCCTTGTGCCTTAGAGTGAGATTAAGATTGCCAATGACTTTCGCAAGTTAGTTATGTGTTCATATGTGTTAAGAAATTGTCAGACCACGAAACCAGCCGTGACTGACCATAGTATAAAATCTGGCCACACTATGGCTTACAACTACACAAAGATATGTAGGCAATCTTCCTCCTATTGTGACTGCATGGTTGAAGCAGTCTGTATATTAGGGCCTAAGTTGGTCTAATTAATAAAAATAGCAGTGTTGAATTCAGCCTGTTTTGGAACCCTGCCTTGAGCCTAGAAAAAGAAAAACATTTCTACACAGTGAGATCCACTCCCAGCAGTGATAGAATGGACAATGGATACCAGTTCTTGGAGCTGGGCACTGTTACCCCTCCACTGCCACCATCCAACACAGCAGCTGCATACATAGCAATAGAATAAGAGTGATAGAGTTGGTAATGGCCAACATTTGTAGGGTGCTGACAGGAGGCAGATGAAAATGAGTCTGTTTGCTAAAATATTGTGGATTCATTAAGGCATGACCTACCCAGACCAGAGAATTTCACAGTATTGCCAGTAACCTGTGGCATATTTGATAACAGAGTAGAATCCTGGTTCAGGCACAAGTTCAAATGGTTCAAATGGCTCTGAGCACTATGGGACTTAACATCTATGGTCATCAGTCCCCTAGAACTTAGAACTACTTAAACTGAACTAACCTAAGGGCATCACACAACACCCAGTCATCACGAGGCATAGAAAATCCCTGACCCCGCCGGGAATCAAACCCGGGCGCGGGAAGTCAGGCACAAGTGTTTCATGGTACAAGGTTCTGCACACATTTTTTCCCGTTATGATAGCCCCCTGCATATTACTGAATTAACGTAACAACACCATCAATTGCAGTTGCAGTGGGTATTAGATAATTGAGATTGGAGTTTGGATCAATGGAAACAACCTGCCTGATTAGATGAATAACATTTTCCGTTGCACCAGCTTGATAACTGCGTCCAGAATAGACCATCATCCAGATGAGTGGCTGCTCAAAACATGCACCATCCCACGATTGCAGACTGACTGGACCAGTAATATACTGTTTGGAACATTAACTTGTGATTCCATGGGACCTGTGATAATAACTGGAAGCACCATGAGAACTGTGGGATATGTGAACACTACTGTGGACCACTGGCATCCTTCTTGCTTGATGTCTTTCCTGATGGCTGTGATATACTACTGCAAGGTAACTGGCCATGTTACAAGACCAGTAGAGTTTGATGATCATGATACTGAACTCACATTTAATTTTTGGCCATGACATATGCCTGATCTGAAACCAATGAAAGACATCATCAATCCTATCATGTGCCAGCTCTGCATCCATGAATGATTGGCCTGTAATTCATGGAAACTGCATGATGAGTGCATAGACTTCTGGTTTTACCTACCTTCAGAAACCTACCAAGGGCTTGTCAAATCCATGTTACACAGAACTGCTGCTGAATAGCATTCTAAAGATGGACATGTTAATAAGCCAAAGGGCATAATGTTTTTGCTCGTCAGAGTATATCAGAATGGCTGGATGGATATTATAGCCGCTATCTTCCCAAATATAAGACCAGTCTGTTTAAAACCTGATTCAGTTTATGTCTATTGTACAGGTATGTGTTTTTCTTATTTTCTTGCAAGAAAGTTACATTAATTTCTGAGCACTAGTCACTGCACACACTATACACACATCATTTCATCCTTTAAAAATCTGTTGCAACATATTGTGGGTTTTTCAGCACTAATAACTGCACACACACACACGCACACACACACACACACACACACACACACACACACACACACACTACTGACTGGCAACAGATGTTGATAATGTTTGATTTGCATTTTGTATACTACAAGTTTTCATTTAAAACTAAAAAAACTAAACTCCTCCCATACAGGCCATGAATGCCCAAAGGTATCGACTGGCTGCTGTGTCATCCTCAGCCCACAGGTGTCACTGTGTCACTGGATGCGGATGTGGAGGGGCATGTGGTAAGCACACTGCTCTCCTGGCCGTATGTCAGTTTCTGAGACCGGAGCCACTAGGCCTCAATCAAGTAGCTCCTCAGTTTGCCTCACAGAGGCTGAGTGCACCTCGCTTGCCTACAGCACTCGGCAGACCGGATGGTCACCCATCCAAGTGCTAGCCCAGACTGCACTTAACTTCGGTGATCTGACTGGAAACGGTGTTACCACTATGGCAAGGCCGTTGGCTCACAAGTTTCCATTTAGTTGCCTGAACGATTGAGTCACCACCCCTCCATAATGAGTGAAACGTTGAGATCAGAAAGAGGATAAGATGTTTGTCTAAGATATTGCAGAGTTTTGATGTAAAGTTAAAAAAAAAAAAAAAAAAAAAAAAAAAAGGAAAAGGTTTACACTGCAAATCTGTATTTTGAAATGATGTACAAGTTGTATAGTGATGTTGCACTGTAATATTGCAAGAGTAACATATCACGAAACACTGGCTGATCTAGCCCACCACCGATGTGGTTAGAGGATTGTATTTTGTCACTAAATTAATTCCCAATATATGTGGTAATGTTCATGGGAAGTGGGGAATATGCCAGTTGCAGGAGTGCTGCACATGTTTGAAGGATACTCAGTGTTAAAAGTTTTCATAGCAAACACTGCAGAGTGTCACATGTCCAACAAGTCTTTTCGGTATTCTATGCATCAGTTGCAATTACTGTAATATCAATGACCATACTCGCATTTTCCTGAGGGCAGTTTATGAGACTTACAGAAAATCTCGCATGTACACTGGTGTCCAAAATGAAAGCACCAAACTTAAATTTTGCAAGTCTGCATTTATTTTGCCACAAAACAGTATAAACAGGTGAAAGTAAAGAAGAAACAATGTAAAGAATAAAGAATGTAATCAAATGCAACATGCATAACGGTAGGCAAAAATGTTCTCAATTTTTTTTCAACTTAATGGATTTGCGCACACATTCTGACAACTGCTTAATTTGCTCAGTATGGGGTGTGATCACCTCTGGCACCAATACATGCCGGACGATGACAGGACATACTGTGAATGCTGTCATCAATCTCACATTGAGGCAATAGCGCTCTTTTTTTCTGCACAGCTGCTCAGAAGTCTTGGAGAGTGGCTGGTGGATGCTGACGTGATGCAACCCATCTTCCTAGTGCAAGCCAAATATGTACTATGGGATTCAAATTTGGAGAGCGAACAGACCATGCCATGAGTGCAATACCTTCCATTTCCACGAAAATACATCAACCATCTGTGCTCTATGAGGTCCATGAATAAGAAGTCAAGGCCCACAGCACCTCACAAAAATGGCACATAGGGTCCCAAGATCTCCTCACAGTACTTGACGGCAGTTAAATCTTCCTTATTGATACGTTCAATTTCATGAAGAGGTGTTTGAGTGATTATCATAATCATTGCCTTCCTTGATATCGATCACTTTCCACAATGTTTCAGTCCCAAAATCATGTTCTATGTGTCCTCCAGATGTGAATCCATCAAGTATCACTGTCCAGGCCAAACTGGGAGTCATCTGTGAAAAGAACTTGGCCCACCATTCAATTGTCCAGGTGGTACGCTGATGGCTCCATTCTAGATGTTCCCTTCTGTGAAGACACGCCAGAGGTAAACAGACAGCGGGTCTCCAACAATAAAGACCACTCTGTTGAAGCTTTCTGTGCACTACTTGCCTCAATACAACACGTCCTGGGTATGATACAAGGTCAGAAGCCAGTTGCACGGCTGTACTAAGGCAGTACTGGCGAGCCCTTACAGCCAAATAACAGTCCACTCTCTCTGACATCACACGTAATCACCTCTTTCCTGGTCTCCAGGATAAAGTTTCAATCTCTATAAACTGTTGCCTCATCCAGGAAACAACAGAACGATTCACATTAAGCCATCAGTCCACATCAGTTACCACTCTTTCCTATGGCCCTCCATAACAGAGCACCTGTAGACGTCTTCTCTGTGCCATAATGAACCGTATGTGACTGTGTACGCATCGACTGTCGATGTGACACTACACTGCAAACACTACCGCACTTGATAAGTGCCCTGCTGTCATTACTAGCATGGTTGTCTGTTGATCGGAATGCCATTTTCTGTGTAGAACACGATTGTAACAACATGCGTTGACAGTTTGTATGATCATGCTATAAATTAGACACAGGAGGGGAAATAGCAGTTTGTTGCTTTAATTTTAGACACCAGTGTACTAATCATTTTAGGATGGGGAAGTAGGAGTTTGTTGCCAGTCAACTAATAATATTGTAATGATTATTTTCTTCAGAGATAGTAGTCAGGTGCCTTCATTCAATACGGTAGTGCTACCTGGCAGAAAATGAGAGCACCCACGATTGTTTTAAAAGCTTGATGGTTGAGGGAGAAGGGGGAGTATGATTCTGATTGGCCCAGAGAAAGGAGGGTGGTGGGGTGGGATGTGCTTGATCCTTAAACTATTAACAATGGTTATCTGCAAAGGAATCCACAGATTCCCTCTGGTGAGCATGTATGTTCCTGCGAGTTACGACTGGTTTGCATAGGTGCACCGCAGAGGAATGGTAGAGGGGAGGGGAAGGGGTACTTGGCCTAAGTGGTGTGTCATCTGCCTGCTACTAGATTGTAGATGAGCAAATTTCTCAATCACACATGGGGAGATGGTCTGGTGTAGAATCAGGAAGACGTGTGGACCTCTCCCATTTGCGGCCTAGTGGCCATGATTGACTGAGGAGTTCCATACGCAACCAGCATCTCACTTATCTCATTTGACATCACAATCCTGGGGAGAGTTTCCCATTATCTAAGTGTGTATTTGTATCAGTCTTTGATATTTCTGCCAACAGCAGGGATCTGTTTGCTGTTATTACTGCAAGCAGGAGATCCCTCATTCATAGTTGATGTAGCAGCATTGTCAGGCACCACACTGGAGAGGATTTTACCACAGTTTTTCGGCAACTGGAGGGTAGTGTGTGTGTGATCATACTCCAAGCATTGGTGTTTATGATTACACAACCACACATGTGAGTCTAGGGGGCGGTTGACCATGATGGTGACATGGTTTTTGGTGGGTTGTTTTCAGTTAAGTATTGACTATCTCTGGAGCCGTAGTTTGTATCACAGTGCAACAAATTCAGTATCTTTGGAACGAGCAATCAAAATTTTATTATGACATCAGGCTATCTATTAATGTGTTGGAGTTTAGCAATTGTGGTGCAGTATTTCTTACACATAAAATACCTTTGGTTAGAAATCGATAGTGCTTATAGAATTTACTACGACATTATTTCTAACACTATGACTTCTCTCTGCCTCTCTCTCTCTCTCTCTCTCTCTCTCTCTCTCTCTCACACACACACACACACACACACACACACACACGCACACACACACACACACACACACACACACACACACACACACACACACACACACACACACACACACACGCTAGTAGTGGAATGGTGGCTTAGCAATGATACATAAATCAGGACAATGTGGCATGGTTATCGTCTGAGACCATCATGACATTGATACGATGTTGATGAGATGTCATGGCACACATGATGCAATGTTGGGTTAGGGATGGGTGCTTCAGTAATAAAGACAACTAATTTGGGCATATAGTGCATTGCAATTCCTTAGAGGATCATGATATCAACAGAACATCAGGAACAGTGAGATGGGTCTTGCGTAACTGGACAAAATGCGTAAAATTGTAGAGAACCTGGAATGGGTGAAAAATATGTAAAACTGGGGAAAAATGGAAAATATGGAAAAGTATGCAAAAATGAGAGTACTTACAAAGCTGTGTTTGTGTGGTCTCTGCTGATGCTTCAAATGACATTATATTAAATTGCTATTAACAAACGGAACTTAAGCGAGGTGATATATTGTTACTTGTTTTAAACAAATAGACACATCCTTCCACATCTCCCTGTGCTGTCCATCTCCAGAGTGACCCCACCCACTCAAGTCTCAGTTACAAAAGATTAAGATGGTGATGGGGAGTGGAGGGGGAAGGGGGATGCTAGAGTCACTCGGTCCAGGGGAGGTGGGGAGAGAGGGAGGGGGAAGAAAGGGTTGCTGCAATGTTATTGTGTTCCAGTTGGTTCAGAGATGATTACCAACATTTTTATATCATGTGAGGCAATTGCCAAAGTGATTTGCTGGTAGTTTACCATGGGTGAGGGAGTAGGTGAAACTGAGGAGCCAAGTGTGTACTGATTAATATATCAAAACAATTTGGAGAACATTTTTAATACTTCATTTAACTCACAGAGTATTAAGGTGAGTCAAATTCTGCATATTTTTAAAACTAGTTACATAGCATGTGGACAGTTTAACTATACATTATCGGTCATGCACCATCTTGTACTTTCAAATGGAAGATGGTCTTCTACCATGAAAGACATGTCAACTATTTTCCGTGTCTAGAATATGGGATTTTCTGTTAGTTACCAATAGCTTCTATTTTCAAAATGTTTTTACTTTTAAATGGTTTCTGATAAAACTTTTTAATCTAGTTTCACTTACTGATCGTTGGAGTGTAGTACAGTAATAATGTAACACAAAGACTATTAATACAGTATTGACAATATTTTCTCGACTGCAACACTTTTAAATTTGAATAGAATATTTGTTCCTAGGTACATAACCATATTGTATCTTGGACAGGTTTTCACATTTAGAAATCCTTAGTTGTCCAGAGAAATTTTAACTTCAAAAAAATATTGCAGCACATGTAATGTTAATTTTATCACTGTAAAATGGAATAAGAAAATATATCAAATGTAGGCTGGCAATGGCAAGGAAAGCGTTTCTGAAGAAGAGAAATTTGATAACATCGAGTATAGATTTAACTGTCAGGAAGTCATTTCTGAAAGTATTCGTATGGAGTGTAGCCATGTATGGAAGTGAAACATGGACGATAAATAGTTTGGACAAGAAGAGAATAGAAGCTTTCGAAATGTGGTGCTACAGAAGAATGCTAAAGATTAGATGGGTAGTTCACATAACTAATGAGGAAGTATTGAATAGGATTGGGGAGAAGAGAAGTTTGTGGCACAACTTGACCAGAAGAAGGGATCGGTTGGTAGGACATGTTCTGAGGCATCAAGGGATCACCAATTTAGTATTGGAGGGCAGTGTGGAGGGTAAAAATCGTAGAGGGAGACCAAGAGATGAATACACTAAGCAGATTCAGAAGGATGTAGGTTGCAGTAGGTACTGGGAGATGAAAAAGCTTGCACAGGATAGAGTAGCATGGAGAGCTGCATCAAACCAGTCTCAGGACTGAAGACCACAACAACAAAACAATCAAACTTCTATTACATGACTTGATAGAGGCACAGTTCTAAGAAGTGTACAACACTCTCCCCAACTGTGTGTTATGCACAGTAAACTGTAACAAATGCAGGAAACTCACTGTCCTGTAAGTGAATGCAAAATTTTCGAAATTCTGCAGGTGGAATGGGCAACTATAACTTTTCAATTTCTTTTAGATTTGCCTGTTGAACGTTTGATTGTGTTTCTGCTGGGAAACCTATTCGCCAACAGCAGCTCCGTCACTGCCACAGTTCTGCAGTGCGCAAGCAGCAGCACGTCTATCATTTTGATACTTGCGTACTGGTACTTTTCATAATGCCCTCTCTTTATGTTTTGATACATAGCAAAACTGCCCATTTATGACGAAAACAAGGGATTAGAGAAAGTTGTAGTGCGCTGGCAAAAATACAGATAGGCGCATTCTTTTCATTCACTGTATATTCATATTTCATGGGTTGTATAGCTAATTAGGATACCTAACACAGTGGGTCTTCTTTGGTGTCACCATTTTCCAACTTCGATATCTTGGAGGACCCAAGCAGCGCATTTCTGGGCATTTCCCCTCAAGAAAAGTTCAGTTCGCACTCACCACAGCATACTTAGCATTGTCGATGTGCTTCGATGCACTCTGTGTGTCCTGTCACACTTCCTCAAAATGGTTCAAATGGCTCTGAGCACTATGGGACTTAACGTCTGAGATCATCAGTCCCCTAGAACTTAGAACTACTTAAACCTAACTAACCTAAGGACATCACATACATTCATGCCCGAGGCAGGATTCGAACCTGCGACCATAGCGGTAGCTCGGCTCCAGACTGCAGCGCCTAGAACCGCTCAGCCACTCCGGCCGACCCTTAATTTTATAGTTTCTTCTCTTCCATCTATGGATTTTTCCTCTCAAATATTTTGCTTTAGTGTTAAGAGTAAAAATTATCCTACTGCTAATATTAGCCAAAAATATTTTTCGACACCTGCATATTCACTTTAAAATTTGTAGCATATTCCTAAGAGATAGCATGCATCCTGTTACGGTGATATGAAAGTAAGTCGTACCACACCATCACATTACCTTCATTATACAAGTAATTTGGGGTACATTTGAAAAACGGGCGCGCGTTTGGTACCGTAATGCCATTTTCACTTGGTAATGATGAAGTAATGGTTCCAATTTATAATTTGCTTTTGCTTGGTTTCTGAAAGATCTTCACTTAATAAAACTTCGTATATATAAAGTAATTATTACTTACCAAGTAGGTATTTTCGATTCGTTTGTGGAAATGTGTTAACTACAGTGGTGCACTTAACGCCTGCCATATTCACAGGTATGGGTACCACTTACTGTATTAGATTTAAACTTCAACAGAATGCAGGAAAATAAACACATACCGGTACTGTTCACTTTTTTTTGGATTAAGGAAATTATTAAATTCATATAAATGAATCTTGAGTATCTGGGAATTGTGACACCAAATAAGTAACATCCTATCTATCTTTAAAAGATAAGGAAAACAGTGTTCTTGCTAGTGTTCTTTTGAATATACGGTTTTCTACTCACAATGCACGGCGAAAATCTTTTTTGCTATGAACTTACGACCTTACTTGGTAAAAGGGTTAATTCGATAGCAAACACTTGACTCTAAGAGATTATTAGGCATTGATAAGGTCTGTATGATTATCAGCATTGAACTGGAACATTAAAATTGAGATTATAAACTGGTAATAGCAACTGTGTAAACTTCTTACTTTTAGTTCTCGTAATTATAGCCTACTTATTTTGAGACGATCTGAATGTAGGTAAGTATGGATAATGTCTATATTTTTTGTCACTCTCTTGAACTGATTCATAACTACCACTCAGACATACAATGGAAGTCGGCTTTTGTTATAATTTCATATTGTTTCAGTTTCAGTTTGCTAGCTGTCAATGAATTTGCAGAGGACAGCAACGTGTTTATCGGATATCTAGCCATCGTTACTATAGTCAATCGGGGTAACTTTGTACCACTTTTTCCATTTTTTGAAAATACTGTATAAAAAAATAAATTACACATCAGAACAGATATTGTAGCATTTTGCATCTATAGTCATTGAGTGCTTTGGAAAATATAAATTTATATAATTATGCCCTATTACAGCGAAATTTCAATTTTAATACTGGTACAAAATTACACTGTCATTCAGGTTAACTTTAGGCCAGTCTTTAAAAAAATCAGTATTTTCCTATATCTAATGCTCTTTGTAAAAGAAAACAGGTGTTAATAAGACATAAAAACAAGCAGTGTTAATTCACTATAGAGTGTTTATTTTGAAATTTCAATATACTGGGTGGTCAGAAAGTCAGTATAAATTTGAAAACTGAATAAATCACGGAATAATGTGATAGAGAGGTACAAATTGACACACATGTTTCGAATGACATGGCGATTTTGTTAGAACTAAAAAAATACAAAAGTTCAAAAATGTCTGACAGATGGCGCTTCATCTGATCAGAATAGCAATAATTAGCATAACAAAGTAAGACACAGCAAAGATGATGTTCTGTACAGGAAATGCTCAATATGTCGACCATCATTCCTCAACAATAGCTGTAGTCGAGGAATAATGTTGTGAACAGCACTGTAAAGCATGTCCGGAGTTATGGTTAGGCATTGGCGTCGGATGTTGTCTTTCACCATCCCTAGAGATGTTGGTCAATCACAATACACTTGCGATTTCAGGTAACCCCAAAGCCAATAACCTCACGGGCTGAGGTCTGGGGACCTGGGAGGCCAAGCATGACGAAAATGGCGGCTGAGCGCACCATCATCACCAAACGACGCACGCAAGAGATTTTTCACGCGTCTGGCCATATGGGGTGGAGTGTCATACTGCATAAACATCATATGTCCCAGCAGGTGTTTATCAGCCAGGCTGGGGATAATACGATTCTGTAACATATCGGCCTACCTCTCACCCATCACGGTAGCAGTTACAAAACCAGAATCACGCATTTCCTCGAAGAAAAAAGGTCCGATAATGGTAGTTGTGGTAAATCCAACCCATACCATAACTTTCTCGTCATGCAATCGAGTTTCCACAACAGTTCTAGGATTTTCAGTAGCCCAAATTCTGCAGCTGTGGGCATTGACAAACCCTCGGGGCATGTAATGAGCTTCGTTGGTCCACAACACGTTACTCAACCAATTGTCATCTTCCGCCATGTTTTGAAACGCCCACACTGCAAATGCTCTCCGCTTCACTAAATCGCCAGGTAACAGATCATGATGCCAATGGATTTCATATGGATAGCATCGGAGGGTATTCTTCAGTGCCAACCAAACAGTAGTATATGGAATGCCGGTGCGAGGTGCGACTGCACGAGTGCTGACTTCCCCATGCATAGACGAACCCGCTACAGTTTCCATTTCTTCCTGAACTGTCTCAGCAGCATTACGCCTTGTGCTCGGTCGGCCACTACAGGGTGTATCGTCAAAACAACCCATGGCTTCGAACTTCAAAATCAGTCTCGAAACAGCTGCATTTGTCAACAGACCTTTACCCATTCGAATCCCCTTCCTATGGTGATAGGATCGTAACGCTGAACTAGCACATTCCCCATTCTGATAATACAGCTTCACTAAAAGCGCCTTTTCAGGTAACATCAACATGCTGCAACTGCTGGTGCATCTGATTCTCTCTCTCATTACAGCGCCTTTTATACACGATTGTCATGCACAGTCACTGATGTTTTACTGTACAGCGTCATCTGTCGGACATTTTATGAACTTTGTTTTTGTTTTTTTTTTTTTGTTCTAATAAAACATGTGTCATTTTTTACTTCTCTATCTCCATTATTCCGTGGTTTATTAAGTTCTCAAATTTATACTGACTTTTTGATCACCCGGTTTTTGTATCCACCTGGTATTGACAGTTCTCAAATTAAGTGAAAATAAATGTAGAAAAAACATATTTGTCACAGTGAATGGCTTGTAATATATATTACAAATAATAGTGTACACGTTTTCTTCAAAAACAGAACACAACACATTCACTAATACTATACAGGAAATAGATTTCCTCAAATATCTTCATCCGATGAGCACAGGAGGTCTTGGCTGATATGAACCATGCCCCTCTTTATTAATACGTTTAATGTAGAATTCACCAATCTCCTTTAATATACTGTCTTTTCTATACCAAATTGAATCCCCTCTCTCAGGCCACACCCATGTCCTTTCTGTATCAAAGTGCATCCTCTCTCTCAGGCCACACCCAATATTTTCCTTTTTTAACCATGCAACTTATTCTGAATGTCGCACAATGGCCCCGCACCTCTACTGCAGTGACTTTTCCAGGATAGCATTCGCTCTCATATGCTGCAATGACATAATCATTTACATGAAAGTCACCTCTCAAATGTAGAAGGTTGATTGACCATATCAATTAGTGATTCTTCTTCTACAACCATGTTCCCCTCAGCGATAACAATAGGACTGTTTACAAGTTCCATGTGATCAGTCATACTTCTGTTCACATCTAATTCAGCTAAGGTAGAACTTTCGGAAGCATCTGTGGGCAGATTACTTCGATTTAAAGTTCTGAGTGTTGCAGCACAAGGTCTTACACCTCCTCTTGTTTTTGGTCCTGATCTTGGTCGTGATGTACCACACTGCACAAACTCTAGCTCACCCCCCGATTCATTTTCTTCTCCCTCTATCTGTGATTGTCCCCTGTGTCCATTGTTTCTACTTAGCTCCCTATTCTCACAAAATGCCCTAACATTGTCTGTAGACACACTCTTCTCCGGTTCTACAAGCAACTTGTACTTTTTGACACACTTTACATTCAGATCTTATTGTCTCCAAATATTTTTTAAATTCAGTTCCCACACTTCCCATCACAGAAGACTCATTTCTTGCATAATCAGGGAGATACTGTAAGACTCTATCACAGTTTACAGGACACAGTCCACATTTCTCAAATCCTTACACTAAATTTGAAGATGCTGTCTCTTCACCTAACTGCAAAGTCTTCGCCAGTAGGACACTAAATTTACCCTTTGAAAGACATTGGTTCCTCTTTCCTCCTGGAGTCTTCCTCCATTGAGAAAGAACATCTCTCCAGTTTTTCTTCAGAGAAGAAAAATAAGCCACATCTAGTGGCTGCAGAAGATGTGTAGCATTCGGTGGCAGGTAAATGAACTTAATATTATTTTGTTCACAAAGCTCCAAAGTTGTAATTGAGATGTGAGAGGAGAGGTTATCTCCAATAATTACTCTCCTTCCTTCTTTTTTTAAGGCAAATGGGAGGTAGTGAGTTTGAAACCAGTCATCAAATACTCCTTGATCCATCCATCCACTGTCTGATGAATTCATTCATGTTCCAGGAGGTGTATTGTAAATCCAGTCAGTCCATTTTTGCTTACCTTTAAAAACAAGATATGGAGGAAGGAATTCTCCTGCTGCATTCCCACAGAACATGACAGTGAAACATGATTTTGATGTATTCTCAGTTTTCTCAGGATGTGGACACGTTCGACGAAACAAAAGCTTTCCTTTTGTCGGTATGTCATGAAACCCTGTTTCGCCAAAATTTTAAATATTTTCAGCAGGAACACCTTCTATCTTGTCTTTGTATTTCAGAAAGAAAGTACTGATTATGTCCTCATTTACGGCAGCACGCTTCCTTGAAATATTTACTGTAAATTTGTAAGAATGTTCAGAACTATGCCTCTCTAAAAAAGACCTTTCCCCATTCCCATCCAGGCATATTATCTGCAAAGCAGCTTACTTTTCTGTTACAGGTGTCAATATATGACTTAACTATGCACCTCAAGTCAAAGATTGATATTGGAACACCCATGTCACTGACAGTGATACAATGATGTACAAAAGATCTTTCTTCAGTCTTGGTAAACACAGTGGATCTTCCAACTTTACAGCTGTGCTTGTTTTTTAATTTGTTCACGATGGTTTGTCTTGGAATGTTATATTTCCTTGCAGCTTCCCTCGGGCCAATTCTTCCAGTAGTAATTTCTTCTAATATTTTCTGCAGGGTGACACTCGAGTAACAGGTTTTTGTGCCATATTTCCTGGTACCTGGTTTTGAAGGTTTCTGCCGTCCCCATGGCCTGTAGAAGAAAAATATAGTACGCTTATTTAACTTCATGACTGAGTGGATGCTTAGGATGAATATTTTAGTTTATTATTGAGCCTACAGTAATTTTTTAATATTTTACAAACGAGTGACGTAAGAACTTGTTTAATAGTCTACCACAAGTTTCTTTAATTATTGTGATACGAATTTCCGATTTTTTATTCACATAAATGCTAGTATTGGTATGTTCAAGCAGCAAAGTCACGTAATTCGTGATATACCAAGTCATTTTCTCAGTTTTAATGTTATAATATCTAGATTTATTAGTCTACTTTCAATTTGGTAAACATTATACCACAGTCCTGGTAACTTTGTACCAGTACAATGTTACCCTAAACTGGGCTAGAATCTGCAACTAGCTATATAAAAGTTACTATCTCGATAAAGTAAAGAATAATTTCAATTCAAATTGCATCATTGTGAACTCAGAGAATTATTTAACTGTTTGGAAATGAAACATTACAGAGAAGCACATTATTTGTACTTACAATCACAAACTGAAAACACTGTTGTCAAAAGTTCTCTTCGCAGCCAACACATTCAAAGAATAACAAGAAGCCAAAGAGCTTATAGGAAAGTGGATAGACAGTTGAAATACGAACTAGAAATCTCGGAGGTAAAAACAGCGCTAATTTTGGTGTATAAGAACGCCAGTAGATGGCACACCAAACATTTGAAACGAAAGTAGGAAGTGGTACAAAGATACCCTGACTGGTAAGAAGTTGCCCTGATCGACCGTAACGATTTTCGTCTACAGTACCTTACTGGTAATAACTTTCGAAACGAATGTTGATTCTTACTCTTTAATTTTTATTAATTAACTTGTCCATCCATAGACAATAGCTATAGTATATATTTTGTCCAAATGTACATGCGAATTTTATGTAAATTCATAAAATGGAAATGGAACAGATGTCAGTAGATACCAGTAATAGCTTCCAATATACCGTACATATACCAGACCGGTACATGCTTCTGTTCTCGTAAATTCGTAGCCCATTGCATAAACCTGTTCTTTGTACTGGTAAGCAGCAAATGGTTTTTTAGATCATGAAAAAAGTTCTTAAACTGCGGTTTAATTTTTTCTTCTAAAATTTCTCTGTTGTCTGTGTACTGTAATGCTAAATACCGCTAAGGCTCACATGATTCTGTTTGTGCGTTCTTTTTGCTCGTTGCGAAGGAGTTGTTACAGTTGTTGTAGTCGACATTTGTCTGATAACTCTGATATTATGTTGTGGTAATTAAAACGCATTTGTTTATATTTGGTGAGTGTAAGGCAGTACTTTTACCTTTCTGAATGGATGCATGCAGATTATCCACGGAGGTCTATGCTTTGTTATGATATGCGGATAACCCTCTTTTGTAATGGAAAAACAGGTTTTAAACGGCAAGTGGTGGAGCCCCAAACTGTTAATCCATGCCGGTACATTCCAAGAGGCTGTAAATAGCAAAAGTGTGCTATTCTAACACCTTCTGTACAGCAGATGTTTGAGATTCCAGTAGTTCTTAGAGCAAAAACGGCTGCACAACTTTCATTACATAGGTTTTATAACTTAAGTTTTCGCTAAGATATATATCCCAACAGTTTTGTGTATTCCAACAGTTTTGTATATCCCACTCTTTACAACATCGCACTTCTTTACCCAGCTCCTGGATTATATTTTCATTTTGGCGTTTTTTTCTAAATTTCATGTACGTGGTACTTTGTTTATTTAGTATTCATTTAATTTGAACATGTTAACAGTCAATCTGGACTGGATGTGCTGCTACAAGAAGACTTTGTAGGCCTAAGTACTTTTGTATAAATATTTCTTTGCAGTATTTTTGTCATACTGGTATCATCCATGAATAAAATGACTTATATTTTCATATTGGCGTTTTTTTCTAAATTTCATGTACGTGGTACTTTGTTTATTCAGCATTCATTTAATTTGAACATGTTAACAGTCAATCTGGACTGGATGTGCTGCTACAAGAGGACTTCGTAGGCCTAAGTACTTTTGTATAAATATTTCTTTGCAGTATTTTTGTCACACTGGTATCATCCATGAATAAAATGACTTTGAGCGAGTCTAGGTTGTTTATGCCATTTATATAAGTGAGAAACATTATGGGATGTCGAATGTTGCCTTGTGTTGTACAGCTATTTCGGTTTTCTGTCAATCTGATAATAAACTGAATTAAGTTACTTTGCTGGGTTGACTTGAACTCTACCTTCTGTGTTCCTTTTTCTAGTTATGATTCGAGCCACATTTCACATGTACATTTAAAACCAAGTGCTTCGAACATTTTTAACTCGGTCTTTAACAGTGGTGTATCAGATACCTTAGCGAGATCTAATTCGACACCACATTCACTCTTACCGTTTTCTAGCTTTCTCACTACTTGTTCAGGAGGGCACATTACTGTTCTTGCTCTGCGTTTACCTTCTTGAAAGCCAGTTTGATTACTGTTAACTCACTCATGGTCATTGTTGATTTGCTGCTTCATCAATCCCTCTAATGTTTTCGAGAATGCCAAGAGGAATAATATGGGTCAGTACTTTCTACTTGTCATAGATTTTGAATGTTGGCTTCATTTATGAGAAGTTACCTTTTTGGAGAATATTTCTTCGCTGAACGATAAATAGACATTATGTGACAATGGCCTTACACTCTGTGAAACTATGAATGCCACGTGAACTACATTTCCTAACATTTTACGTTTCAAATTTCGTTTCAGTGGCATTGAATGACTTTCGATGATGGATATTGCAGTTTGATATTAAAATCTGCAGTTAATATTTCAGATTTTGTATATTTTGCATTACAAAGGATGCTGTATAAGACACTTCTTTATTACTAGAATTTGTTATTATTTTAGGTTGACATATGTAAGGAAATATGATGTTGTTGCTTAAAGAGATTCAAGAACTTGTCTTTCAACCAACTTCCCATCGCATTTATATTGAAGACAATAACAGCTGCTCTATAAGTAAATAGAATATTCAGCAGTGTTTCAAACTCATTAATGAATATCTCTACACACCCATGAAAGTTGTATAAATTACCATGAGTGTGACTTTCTCTTATTGTTCGTAAAATTACGCAGCTGCTACGTCAGAGTGGTGTTCCATACTCAAGAATTCTGCTTCACACATTCAGTTGCATCCTTTACCTGGTTTGGTAAGGATAGATAGCAATTTCTTGCATCTGTTCTACAATATAAACTTGCTAGTAGTATGGATGTCTGCTGAGACTTCACAATTCAAAATCCTTGTACTAGTGCACCAAACTACACATGCTGTCAATATGGGCGTCATTCATTGGAACTTCCACTGTAAATGGTTTACTTATCACCACAAAATTTGTAAAAGACTAGAATGGGAACTGTTTATAGTTATATTTACGTTTTACAGCGTAATGTTCCATTCTTTGCCCTTGTGGGAGACCAAAAGTCCATGAAAAGCACAGGACTTTGCAATTCGATGGATGTTGACTGAACCCCTATGTACAGTTGTGGCTGCTTTCGATGTTTGAAGAGCAACATTATCTGATTTCGATGTAATATATCCTTCTTGTGGTGGTGTTTCAACTGCCTTGGATGGAATATCTTTTGCTGCAACTGTTGTTGGTGCTGCTGTATTTGTTGTCATCATGTCTGTTGACACACTTTCTGCTGGTACTGTCCCCATTCTTCATACTGCTGTTGCAACTGATGTAAATTCTGCTGTTATTTCCACTTCTGCTGCTATTAGTACTGTTGTAGATGTTTCGATACTGGTGCTGCTATCCTTTCTGGCGCTATGACTTTATTGGTATAGAAGCTGCCAACTCATTCATAGCAGGTGTTGATAATGTTTTCACACTGTTGGATCTATTGCTGTTTTTCTGGGTCATCTCTCATTAAAGATTTTGGATCTGCAGATAGTAAATGGTCTTTTTCATACTTATGTCGCTGGTCCATCTGGTAATAGAGGAGTATAATTGACTGCTTCGTCTTTTTACAGAAGATCAAAGATCATTCTGTTACGTACAGCTTAGGCAGATATTACTGATGGGACAAATTTGCTTGAGAGGTTGATCTTTCTTTCAGCAGCAGCAGCAATAAAGATGGGACAAGGATGGTCATCAGCAGAATGGCCGCCACATCGTGGGTCAAGCGATACTTCTCCTGGACTATGGTCTAGATTTAGGTCAGTTGCAAGCAGGAATGGAGCTTTCATTGCATTTTTTTTTTTTTTTTGGTGAGTGATGGTTCTAATTCCAAATTTCTTTCCAGGAGAGGTGTATCAATCCTACGGTCCATATGCATCGATGTTTTCCACAGAATTCAGTTCATAGGTTGGAGTCTGTTCGACAGAGGAGGGCCAACGGCTATTACTTTCAAGGAAGCACAGCGTCAAATGCTGGAGAAAATTGAGAAAGAGTCAATGGCAGTTAATCCAGCCTCTGAGACAAGTAATGAAGATGATGTAGAGGGAAAGATTGAGGAACCATGACTGATGGATGGGGATTACAGTGCAACTACATTACAATCACAGGTAATATTCTGTCTTTGTATTCAGCAGTTCGACTATATGAAGACATTACCTGCTATTATGTGTTTTCTGAGTCCATAAGTTAGTGTTGTAACTTCTTTCATTATAATAAAAGTTGAAGAACTAGAAATAATGACCAGGAGGAGAGTGCTCGTATAACACATTGTCACAAATTTTATATAAGATATCATTTTATATATAGTGGGTATCAATGTGTATGAAGTTGTGCCGTACTAGAGAGAAAATTTTTGCGAACTACAGAAATGCTCTGCGTATGTCAGTGCTATGGAGAATGCATACCTATTATTCTTCGTCTCCTGTTAATAAAGACAAACAAGTCCATCATTGGTTCTTTATTTTCTAGCCATGGCTGCTATCTTGTACTGATATGACCAAACTTCCAACACCTCTGGTGCTTGAAAGCTTTTTAATAAATATGTGATAGCCAATGAAAGTTTTACAATGTGTGTCTGCAGTTTGACCTACTGCGCTCAAAATTTACACCTACTGCTTTTCCACACATTTCATATGTTTTTAATTTGTTGTAACACCTCAAACTGATTATTCCTGTAAGTAGGAAACTGACTATGTTTCACCCTTTTTACTTCTCTCTGCTCACTGCCGGTATTGTAAATGCAGGACTGGTTTAAGAACATTTTTCCACAAAAGCAATTTATGATTTGGCGTCCTCCAATTTCCATTTTACACTTTCACCTGTGTCAGTTTTTGTGACTAAGTGTAATACACCTTGTATAAAAATGTTACACATAGGCGCCTCTATCTGCATGGCATCCCAAGTGGCAGCTTGTGTTGCTAGGGTCTTAAATCAGTTGTGTGTATGGACTGAACACAGCAGTCATTAACTGAGTCAGCTAGATGATAAGCTGCTCAAGAACATGAGTTAAGCACTATCTCACTTTTATCAATAGCTTTCTTTAGCTTAAACTGACGATAAAAATATTACATTATTTAGTACTCTTGATTAGCCATTTTCCAAGGAACTATTTTCTACATAAACTATTTGTTCCTGTAAAATAACACAGAAAAATTTATATCATTGTATAGCCACATACCTTGCAGAAACAAGAATTCTTATCAGGTACTTAATTCACACATATTTATTCTTTGATGATATTAACGAGCACTGTAAAATGAAATGGACATTATAAGACATCTGACAAAAGAAATTTTCATGTAGATTTGGCCTCCTTGTGTAGCATTCAAATTCTGGCTCTATCAACAGGTGTGGATACTAACAATATTATTCTCACAACCTAAATCCATAAATTTTGTTAATGAATGTACACAAAATAAAAATGTTTATGATTGAAAAGTCAATAGAAAAGTATCATCAGTACTTATCACCCCTTACTTCATAGCATACTGTAATAGTTTATGTAGGTTTGATGTCTGCACATTCCTGTTTATGATATGATAAGTGTCAATAGAGATTTGAAATAGAAAGCCTATGTAGATGAATAGCCACCACACATAAGTGTGAAAGCTGCTGCTTTCCTGTTAGTTATATCATCTTCATTTATATTTTAACATTTATGACAGGTTACAATTATGTGATTGTGCCTCATGATTGACAGTGTTGCAGTTTGTTTCTTGTTTCACAACAGTCTACTTAAGCACAGATAGACAAAATTACACACATTGTAGTCAGTTCTTAATTGACAAGAGAACTAAGTGCAACCAAACAAATATTTTGTGCTTGTATTTTTTATAATGCCTTATTCAAGAGAATAATGTGTGATGAGTAGGTTTTTCATTCTTGAAGTCATGAAAATCAGAGTTTGTTTAAATCTTGAAGTATTTTATCTTTCATCTTACAACTGCTTTTATCATTCATTGTGCGTTGCGTTAACACCATTTACTGTACTTTGTAATTTCTCTTTTTTAATTTCTTCTTTTTTATAGTCTAGTTTTTCTATTTTACCATTACAGTTTCCTCTACTGCCTTTGTATCTGCTATTGTGTCATCAGTTCTTATCCTTGTACAAATTTCTGTCTTCTAGTTGATTGACTGATTGATTTTTATTTGGTCCCATTTGTTAACACTATGCATAGAGTCTTTACTTGTAATATAGGACAGGTCAAGTAAACCTAATGTGTTAAAAATATTCAGTCTATATATTAAAATACAAAACATGAAGTTCACAAATATGATAGTAATGTTGTATTCATTTTTTTTCTCGATTTGTACTTATGTCTGAAAGTTATTTATATACTCTATAACACAAATTTCTATAGAGAAGACATACAAAAACATATGATGCATACAATATATTCAGATGTACAAGATATACACACTGATATCCATATTCCTCATTAATTACACATAAACTTCTCTATTTAAGAAAATTATTTTTCCATTAAATAATTCTCAATGAATTAGTTTTTTTCTTTTTTTTTTATTCATGTTGGTTCTAACTGCCCTTTTAGCAATCCACGTATACTTTTTGTATTATTTCTGCTACAGTCACTGCAAACAGTAATTCCGTATTTTAAGTGTAATTCAACAAGAACACAATACACTTTACATAGAAGTTGTTTGCTGGTATAATGTATGAGTGTATTGTGACAAATATTACAGATCTTACTTTACAGCAGACTTCGTCTACATGTTGTCTCTACAGGAGCTTAATCTATAGTTTAATTCTAATAAACTATATAGAGGTACATCTTCCACTCGTGTTTCATCTGATGAATATAGCCATGTGATCTTCCTTTTCTCTCTTCATGATCACCATGAAAATTGGCTTTGTAGGTTTATAATTACATCATTTTGTATAAGCTATTGCACTATGTTATCTGCTGAAATAATTGCACTTCTTTCCAATGTTCCCAGATATTTGTTCTTTCTCATTCATTTCAATATTTTTTGTTATAGAAAAGAGGAACAAAAGTGGCCTAAGTATATATTCTTTAGGCACGGCATGGCCCTGATTTCAGATCTGTATCCAGAATTTGTAATCTCATACTGCTTTCTATTTGTAACACATGATTTTATCCATTGCACTGCATGTCCACATATGTCATAGCTACCAAGATTTTCAATTAGTGGTGTATAGGTGATTGTGTTGAAAGATTTAAGAATATCCAGAAATACAGAAAACGCTGAGTTTTTTGTCTGCTTCATCTAAAACTATTCTGTTAGGCTAGAGATAGCTGTTTCTGTAGATTTACCTTTTTGGTAACCATGTTATAACACAATTAAAATACTACGTTTTTTTTAGGAAAGTAATCAATTTTTAAGCATAAGCATCTCTAGCATTTTTGAGAAATAAGATATTAGGGCCACTGGTCTGCGAATAAGCAGGAGTGAAAGTGGTTCAGACATTTCCTCACTCATGTGCTTTATTAGAAAACTTGATTGTTCACTATCTCCTGAAGAATTCTTATATTTTAATTTTTGAATCATTTTTGTGAGATCTTGTGTGGTTATTGATTCCACAGACATTGACTAACGTGAGTACCTCAGTGTTCTAGGCTGCTTCAGTCCTTGATGATTTCTTTCACACTTCAAATTTTGCACAGTATCTATGAAATTTCTGTTAGGTATATTAGCAATTTTTGTTCCATATTTAACTATAGTGTTCACAGTTTTCATTGACTTAGTAATATTATGTTATTTGAAATCTTTTTGCTGTAAATTTCACAATTTATTATGTCTCTTGGCGTTTTATGTTTTGAATTTGTTTTTTATATATTTCTTGAACTGGCCTTTGCTTCTCATATTAACTGTCTATACTTCTTTTGACACTGTTTAGATGGCTTCATGATCGCTGTTTGTCTGAAATGCTTTAGTCTGATCTACTATTTCTTTTCTGTTCTATTGACTATGGTGACCCAGCTTTCTCTGGCAGGAATTTACTGAAGACTGAATGAAAATGGAGCGTTAGTGTGTTAAGAAATAAATGATATATCTCCTCTGCACATTGTTCTTGCATTTTTTCGGGCCAACCTTCGTTCCTCAGTCATATTTTTAAAGTCTTCATGTTTTTTAGACTTATAA
The DNA here is from genome assembly GCF_023864345.2 of Schistocerca serialis cubense. Classification (NCBI taxonomy): domain Eukaryota; kingdom Metazoa; phylum Arthropoda; class Insecta; order Orthoptera; family Acrididae; genus Schistocerca; species Schistocerca serialis. The sequence continues at coordinate 534,211,071 of NC_064640.1, forward strand.
TCCTGGCTTCTCTCATTTTTCTTCATTTCGATCTCGCACTTTTGAAGATGTAACAGAGAAGACTTGTTAATGATAACCACACAGTTCTTTTTAATACTATGCTAAAAAGGATGTGATGTGATAGAGAATAGACTGATGATGTACACAAGAAATATGAAATGATTTACACTGATAATAACTATTGCTATGGCATTCCCTTTAAAAAGAGTAAAATAAATGAAAGCTGAACACATGTCTAACACAAGGGATTAAAAAATTAGTGATTACTCTTACAAACCTAAGTAGACATGCCAAAATGAATGCAACAATAATTCGTACTACAGAAAATACAGAAGGGTTTGTAGGAAAGTTGTACAGGCAACAAAGAGGCTAAGTAGTAAGTCATGTATGAACAGGGCAAGCAGTACATAAAAATCAATTTACAATGTTATCAAGAGTAGCACAGGATAATGTAAAAGTAAAATCCATAACTTCATAATAAAACATCAAGGTAATGTGATAGAAGATGCTCAACACATTGCCAATATATGCCTCTATGACGAGTGTTCATCAGAGACAAGGGTATAGTGAGGAATGCCCCAGGGAAGTGTTATAGGACTGCTGTTGTTTTGTATATACATAAATGATTTGGTGGGCAGGGTGGGCAGCACTCTGGGGTTGTTTGCTGATGATTCCATGGTGTATAGTAAGGTGTCGAAGTTGAGTGACTGTAGGAAGATGCTAGATGACTTAGATAAAATTTCCAATTGATGTGATGAATGGCAGCTAGCCCTAAATCTGGAAAAATGTAAGTTAATGTGGATTAGTAGGAAGAATGAACCTGTAATCTACAGATACAGTATTACTAGTGTCCAGGTGGACACAGTCAAGTTGTTTAAACATCTGGGCATAACACTGCAAAGCAATATGAGGTGGAACGAGCATGTGAAACCTGCGGTAGGGAAGGCAAATGGTAGACTTCGGTTTATTGGAAAAATGTTCGAAAAGAGTCATTCGCCTGTAAAGGAGGCTTCATATAGGACGCTGGTGAGACCTGTTCATGAGTACTGCTTCAGTGATTGGGATCTGTACAAGGTGAGATTGAAGGAACACATTGAAGCAATTCAGAGTTGGGCTGCTAGATTTGTTACCAGTAGGTTCAAACAAAATGTAAGCCTTACAAAGATATTTTGGGAATTCAAATGGGAGTCCCTGGAGAGAAGGTAGCGTTTATTTCAGGAAACACTATAAAGAAAATTTAAAGGATCACGAAGATAAGATATGAGAAATGATGACTCATACGAGACATATGGACAGCTGTTCTTCCCTCACTCTATTTGTGAGTGGAACAGGAGCAGAAATGGCTAGTAGTGGTACAAGGTACCCTCTGCCATGCACCTTATGGTGGCTTACAGAGTATCTATGTAGATTTAGATGTAGAATAGACATTATGTGAACATTGCACCGTACCTAACAATAAAAATACCAACTTTTGAAAAGAAGGTATTTCTGCTCGCAGAAACAGAACCTGAGGTGAGAATACCTAATGACCATTGAAAAATAAAATGTCTAGTGACATTGACAAAATTCAAGACAAGGTAATCGATCATAGTTACAACAGTATAGATTCTCAGCTAATTGGCATTATTTATACTTCTTTCAGCAGGATAGTCATTCCATGAAATCTAAAGTTACCAGTAATAAGGCCACCCTACAAAAAGGATATACAGCTCATATAGATAATTATAGATCAGTTTCACCGCCAACAAGATTTTGTAAAGTAACTGAAAAATAATGTATGAAAGACTGGCTGACTTTGTGAATAAAAATAAAATATTGACTAATGCTCAAAATGGGTTAAAGAAGAACAAAACAACAGAAACAGCAGTCTTTTAGTTCATGAACATGTTCCTAAATATGAGGGTTGGAACTTAAATTGTGGCAACTATTTATTCACAACCGATACAAAACGGTTACACGTTTGCAACTGTTATTGTCCTTCACTGAGGAGGACTTCTAGTTTTTTGTTGCCTGGATAGTGAATGTTTCACAGCAGTCCTTTAATTTTATTTTGCTTTGGATAATCCCTGAGCTGTTAAAATCAGCTGCAGTTAGAGACTGGTATATGACCATATACTATTTTTTTAACTTGTACAACTTCTCTTCTGGTGCCTGTGGGAAAACAAAATCTTTTGCTAAGGATAGGGAACTGTTTGTAAGGCCTACTCTCTGCTAAGTCTTCGTTTCTTTCTTTTCTATTTGTTCAATATTTCGCAATGAAGTTGCTAATTGATGCTTTTTTATTTTTTTATTTTAATATATTTTACATTCTTCTTGTGGTGATATATATATATCACACCACAAGAAGAATGTAAAATATATTAAAATATATCACACCACAAGAAGAATGTAAAATATATTAAAATGTAAAAAAAGCATCAATTAGCAATATATATATATATATATATATATATATATATATATATATATATATATATATATATATATATATATGATGATGTGACTTACCAAACGAAAGTGCTGGCAGGATGATAGACACACAAACAAACACAAACATACACACAAAATTTGAATTTTGTGTGCATGTTTGTGTGTGTTTGTTTGTATGTCTATCGTACTGCCAGCACTTTCGTTTGGTAAGTCAGATCATCTTTGTTTTTAGATATATTTTTCCCACGTGAAATGTTTCCCTCTATTATATGTGTGATGTTTTAGTTATTACATTTATTGCTTCACCAGTTTGTTCTGATGAAGCACACCAATATGGGAAATATATGCCAGAAGATGTAGTATAGTTTTACACTTGCATAAGTGTTAAATGAAATAAATGATACTGTATTTATGGAGACTTTTTCCACACTGATAGTTATTACCTGCAATACCAAAAGCAATTTTCAGTTGTGTAATTAAAATTATATGTAATGTGTGTGAACAGATAATTAATGGCCTTAGCCTACTGGAGATCCAAACTATGTAATTCTGCTAAGAAGAAAACATGTCCAGACTGTTTAGGAATTGTAAACTTGAAATAGGTTTATAATGTCTTACTTCTATATATCCACTTCATTTGAAATCATCTTATGCTGCTGCTAACAAATACTGTCACTAGATTAGTGTAATGATAATAATAATAATAATAATAATAATAATAATAAGATGCTTGAACAGGTCTCTACACATGGATCAGTTAAAACTTCCCTCAGTGTTCCTTCTGATCATGTTCAATAAATAAAATATCACATTTTGATAACTTAATCCAGTAATGTTTCCCAAAGGGCAACAGGGAGAAGTGTATGTAAAATTTACTTGCCTATTTGTCTGCTTGTAATTATATGTATTACAGTGTAATTGATTATCCACTAGAACAAAATGGAGTGTAGCTCCTGCAGCTTAATGTAGCTGATAGCTTAACTTAGCTGGGGACTCTGAATGAATAAGGTATGTTTGAAATTCACTAATAATATAGATCCATATTCAAAGCTGCTTCTTACTTAACAAATAACTGATAAGACTAGAAGGTGTAATAACAGTTGTATTGGACGGTTAGTTGTTGGTCGAATTTTCTAAACTTTCATAATATATGTTTAGTCATGTGTGGAAAGTCACTAATTGACTGCAAAAAATTTGAAAGTATGCTGTATAATTATTTAGAGGTATGAATATATCTAAAACACAATTTAATAGCCAGATTGATTTGATATTTTGCATGCTTTGCCAATTATAATGGTGAAATTACCTGTATTTTAAAGAACACATTTTTTAAAATTTTGAAACTAGTTATATCTTACGAAAACTAGAGCACAGTAACTACTGTATGTCAGATCTAGCACTGAAATTCTTCTCAGTATCTAACATGGTAGACTGTCAGTGAATTTGTGATGAATGAGAATTGATGGATACATGTTTATTACATGTCTCAGAAAGGTGGTGAATGCAAAGCAGTATCTATTAATCATTCTAATATTTGTAGTACAGTAATTTTATGGCTATTGTTCTCTAATATACATGTGTTCATTGTGTGTTTCAGTAATGATCTCCATGACCTTTCCACCTGAAGACTCAGTGTTATCTATTAACTGGAACTGTTAAAGCATAAATGAATTGTCAAAGTAAAAGAAAAAATATGTTTAAATGTTAGTCACATTATAAAATAATCATAAATAAATAAATCAATTTCCTAACTAAGAAATATAGGTATCTCTTGTCAGTAAATAAAAGCTTTGCTAACAAAATAATAGTTCCTTTCTCAAAAAGTTTGTTTCTGGCAGATGTTTGGTACTTTCTTTGAGACATGGCATCACTAATGTAATGGTCATATATATATATATATATATATATATATATATATATATATATATATATATATATATATATATATAGACACACACACACACACACACACACACTCAAATTCAGAATATTGACCAAAAAATTAGACAAAGTATTATCTATCAGACAGAGCAATTGAGCTAAAAGCCAAATAAAAACTAGTACACAATTCCCATGGCAGGCTTATAGGACTATTACCGCATCAGTACATCAATAAAAACACTTGTGGAATCAAATAAGATATTGCACAATGAATGAATGTAGATTTTTAATTTACTTTGTTCTTGTGAATGGATGGATATACTTTTAACATACAGTACAGGGTGGTTATAATTAAACTTTTTCTGCTGAAGAGGGCCCTCATGAGAAACAGACAATTGTAGGATAGCAAAATTTTCTGGAAACATTTGTAAGGATATCCAGAAGATAAATAACAAATAAACCATTAAAAGAAATAAATTTCAATTTCCATATGAAAGGATAACATTTGTTAACTGTGTACAATGTTTACTTTCTTGGTTACATTACATTCCTCAATGCATGATGACCATCTGCACCCACGACAGCCCAGAACCACACTAGAGATAATGGTGGACTGTGGAATGTTCAGCTATTGTGACCCAGCTCATGCACTACTTGGAGGTTGCACAGTGCCTCCAGCATTCTCAGCCATGGTAATGGTAATTTCTTCAACGATTTGTTGCACAATTGGCCATCAACCTCTCCCAGGAGCAAGTTGCAAATCGCCAGTTAATTCATACTTCTGAATCATGTTCTTCAACCCTGGTACAGAAAGAGAACCTCTCTGTACTCCTTTAATGCAGTGATGCTCATGAAAGACATGAGCACTGTTGCTATTGGTTTGATAAAACAGTTTTATGAGCAAAGCTTTGCTCACCTTGTCCAGACCCACAATGACCATCTTCAGCTGTAAGGCACACTGATGCTTCTTTTTCAACCGTATATCAGTGTACAAGTACAGACACGTATTGGCTTGTTGTGACACTAACAATGCAAATTCTATTACGCACTGTCTGAACAACATTCTCGTGAGTTTGATACCCATATGGTAAATAGTTTTCCATCTACAGTGGCTCAAGTTGTGAAACTTTAACTATAGCCACCCTGTATAATCTACAGAGCCAGGATTGGTGCTACCATACAGGTGAACTAGGGAATCACCTAGACCACCAAAATTTGGGGGAACCATAGCTTATGGCTGAAGTAAAGTAACTTTGTGTTTGATAAATTGCAATATTACAGGACAGTGTTGCCAGCATGCAGCAATCCACAGTTAACAAACCTCTGCACATACCTTAAAAACAATCAACACTGCAAGTGAAAGGGTCATGAGAAAGAAAAGATATCAGCAGGTGGCTAGACATCCCCACTGAGCTCACTAAGTTATTTAATTGAAGTGTAGTCAGAAATACAGAAAATTTAACAAACTGGATTTAGTGTCCATTTACATTTTTAATGGTTTTTCCTCCTGACCAACATAAAATGAGGTCATTAACTCAAGGCAACACAGCATTACTTGACAATGATGCATATCAGTCACTAGTGACCTAATAGCATCTGATATGCTTGTACTAGCTCACAGCAAAAACAGTGGAATACATTCATTTCACCACTTGGTGCCCACCCTTCCCAAACAAAGAGTACACTGCTTAATAAAATAACAGTGTGTTGATTGACCCTGCAATGTTTCTATTTCTCATAAAAAAAACTGAATTATGTACAGGCCAGGCAATAATTTTTTTATGTGATTGTTGTTCAGTTATGCATATGCGTATGCAGCCATTTTGAATTTAAAAGAGTGGATTTTTGTGATGAAATGGTATCTGTTTGTTTAACTGTTAATTCCTAAATAAATTCTAGAATATTTTTCATAGTACATCAAGGTGGCACAGCGCAATTATGTTCCCAGTCTCCTCTCAAATATTAAGATATAGACAAGACTTACAGACTACTTGTATTATTATATTCCTGTCAGGAAAGAGAGAACTCCACACTGAAATGCAGTGCAACATTATTAAAAAATTGTCTCTGCTCAAGAAGATTAATTCCATTTGCTGAACAATCATGGGCAATGGTGGCCCAGGTACAATACTTCTTACAAGTTAGTTGTGGGCATGTGGAACAGGAATAATGTCCAGGGGTTAGAGAATGGGTTAGATAATGATATTTGTGATCTTATGGCATTGTGCCTGGTAACCCCACCAGGGGAGGTATGAGCACTGCATTGCAAGTCTTTTCAGTTGATGCCACATTGGACAACTTTTGTGTAGATGATGATGAGAATGACACAACATCCAGTCCCTAAGAGGAGAAAATCTCTGGGAATCAAACTCCAGCCTCCTGCATGGGAGTCAGATGTGTTGACCACTTAGCTAAGGGGGTGGACATCATATTTGTAATCATGCAGTTTCAGATCTAATTACTGTACCCTGGGTTAATTACTGAGTAGCATTACATGGAGTAAGAACATTGTCCCCTGAGGACAGATTGTGAATTTCAGGTGAAAGTTCTGCATTTTGACATATGCAGGAAATATGAAGTCCTCAGCTCTAAGCAATGGTAAGGAACATTTCAGTTGTTCTGACAGACTGCACAGTACAGTTTCAGTAAATACTCATAAAAAATATATTACATGTCTATCAAACCTGTTTTTTTATCAAGATGTGACGTTTTCATTTTTTTAAAATTGTAATTTCTTCCCACAATTCTATTCTAAACATTTTGTCAGTGAGTACCTATCACAGTTTACTAGCAAGCCAATTGCACTTAACATCATTTTCTATTGATTTACCACTGTTTGCTTCCTGGGCAAGTTAAGAAAACATACTGTGAAACCTCTTCATAATATATACTTAGAAGGTCCTTTTATGGTTGACACTTTTTGACGATAAACAACCTTGTAGGTACATATTTTGCATGTCATAACATTTCAGCTGCCAGAAATTTCTGAATATGTGTTGCTTGTCTTCCACAAGGAATGCCAAAATATTTTCACAAAAGGACATTGCCTTGCCCCTGTGTGTTCTGCATGTCTTCCCTTCATTCCCCTTTCTCTTAATTTGTTACTGTATATCTCCATGTTTTTCCTTCTTCCAATCTCATTGTAGGCCCTGCTAATCATTTGCATCAACTTCATCTGCTTTCAAAAAGTCAGGACATGGAAGCAAGCATTTTTATGATGTTCCTCTAAATCAATAGAAATTCAGAGTTATCAGCTTAACATCCCCATATCTCAGACTAATTTCATGCACAAAAGTTAAATTCATTCATTGATAGATAGTTAGATGTATGTACTCAGCAACACCTTCATACATACACCAAATATAAATATACACCCAACAGAGGGCTTATAGTATATATAATTGCAGTGATGATGTGCATAAGCAGGTAAACACATAATTGACTTTTGTTCATATGGATTTCAGTGTATGGATCCAGCTATAGATAACGCTTTATAAGACAGCACTGTAAGCACCTTACTACAGTGTACTGAGGTGCTTAACATGCCTGCTATCACACTGCCATGAAAATGCACGTAAGCTATGATAAGCAATGTGACTCAACATTGCTTACTTGCTTAGTGAAATATGCAATCCTTTTTATGTGAATTTACATTCAGGAAAGTTACAGGCGCTTTATTGGAGTCATATTTATTCACATCATCCTCATACAACTGATTCCTGGAAAGTATTTTCTTGGCACGACAACTGCATACTTTATGACTACAGGCAGTGATGTCTGTCGCAGTTACCACTGTTTACATGTACACATCCTGCCAAAGTCACCACTAGCTAGAATCTGAATTCTGAGATAATGCTGCTATTCCTTGGATTATCATGAAACTTTCAGCTAATCAGACTAAAGCTCCTCACTTATTATTTGTTTTGTGTTATAACTCAGAGTCTCCCATCCTGTGTTGCTTACCACTGTTAAGAGCTAAGGTCTTCGTATATGTGTAACTGTTGTCACTACCTCAGGTCACTGCTAACAGCGGACGTAATAATAATTTTCTTAAAATTTTATTTTCATAGTTGCATGCATGTGAGATACGAATTTGATTTTGGATGTGCTGAACCTACTGAACAAACTTACTGAATGTGTCAAGTAAGATTCACAAATGCAGCTCCTTTCTTGCTATCTGAGTAACAGAAGACATAATTATGGTGGTGAAAATGCTGTCAATATCAAATTATACTGTCTATTTGTTTCTGCCTCTTCCTCTTGTTAGCCCTATAAGTCTTATGATATGAACGGCAATATATTATTTTTCACTGATGTGGGTACTTTCAAAGTGTATATTTTGTGATATGATATTATGTTGTTGTGGACTTCACTCTGAAGACTGGTTTGATGCAGCTCTCCATGCTACTCTATCCTGTGAAAGCTTCTTCATCTCTGGATAACTTCTGCAATTTAAATCCTTCTAGCACCACATTTCAAAAGCTTCTATTTTCTTCTTATCTAAACTGTTCACCATCCATGTTTCACTTCCATACATGGCTACACTCCATTCAAATACTTTCAGAAAAGACTTCCTAACACTTAAATCTTTATTTGATGTTAACAAATTTCTCTTTTTCAGATACACTTTTCTTGCCATTGCCAGTCTACATTTTATATCTTTTCTACTTTGGCCATCATCTGTTATTCTACTGCCCAAACAGCAAAGCTCACCTACCACTTCAGCTGCCTCATTTCCTAATCTCATTCCCTCAGCTTCACCCAATTTAATTCAACTACTTGCCATTATTCTTGTTTTGCTTTTGTTGATGTTCATCTTACAGCAGCCTTTGAAGATACTACCCATTCCATTCAACTGCTCTTCCAAGACTTTTGCTGTCTCTGACAGAAACTGGTATTATATGACCTATTAAATATGATACTGTATGACCTTTTACATGTTTTTGCGAATCACACAGAAAAAAAGAGAAGGGTACATGTATATGGCTAAATCTGTGAACCCAGACTCTATCTTTTTTAATTAAAAGTCTAGTTTCTGTTTGTATGGTCTTAGCTTTGCATCTAGTACTGCAGTCAGTTTCTACTAATATACTTCAGATGTGTGCTGTAGCCTTCAGGTTACAGTGCGTGTATTTAAACAGTTTCTGCTATAGCACAGCTACATGCCTTAGTAAACAGGCAAGAGGAGGGTTGGATACTAGTTTATGGTATAGATAGTCATTATGCAGATATATTCAGGTGAAAATGAATAGAACACATATTGTAAACAACATTGCACAAATGAAATTTTGACCTCTGAAGATAAGGTAATGCATTGGTAGCAAATATTCTCTTCTTAATAAAATCGTTTGTGGTTACAAAGTATCAAAGTATGTTGCAAGTGTCAATTAGATAAGCACTAATTTTCCTGATGTAGTGTTTCATGGAGTTTGAGGTGAGCAAAAATAAAAATAAAAAAATCAATAAAACACATAGTACTTGTGTAATAAAGAAGTTATTAGTTAATGAAGTCATAGCAAACATATGAGTCATTCATACAAACTCTCACTCCACTGGTGTACATGGTAAAATTCAAATGAGTGAGTAAACCTTCTTAATGTTGTAAATGTGGTTCATTGCGTGTCTCTTTCATCAGAAATGGAGGTTTTATTGAACACCAGTTCATACAAATAAATCTCATAAAATAATAGAACCTGATTTTTCTGAATTAAATTGAAACAAAGACCTCTAGAGGTTAGCAATTAAAGTACTCTGGAGATTTACTGAAAAACTCAAATGTTAGTGCTGGAGAACACTGTCACTTGGTCAGAAATAACTTGGAGTAACTGGGAATAACAGATTCCAAATCAATGTCCAGAAATTAGCCAAGCATTGCAAGGTTATCTTAAACAAGTCCCTAATAGAGCACGTAGCAGGTATCAGTGAGCTAAGTGAGGTTTTAATGGTCCATGGCAGACCTTAAATATGCCATTTTTGTTTATGTAGATGACTTCGTGATGATGGATGTATCACTCTTTGCTGCACCTAGCGACCATGCCAGACTTATGTGTAAGCATATCGTCTATTCATTGTAACATAATGTGGGATTGCAAAACTACTGTCACTATTTCACTGTGCCTTGAGTTATATTAAAATGAATGGGATAACATGCTGTATGGTGGCCTGAAGTTGGGTAGTCTGTATTCTTCATGAATCTGGTGTTCTGCTTTAGTCACTTGTCTGCAGATTGAAATTTCACAGTCTCATTCACAACCTTATCAATTACCACATGGGTGAGCAATTTGTTGTGGTCTGACTTAATAGCATGCCTCCAAGAAATGTGTTTCAGAACAGGGGATTGGTTCAATACTTTAATGGTTGTTGTTTGTACAGAGCACACTGAGTGGAGAGAATGTCTGAATAAAATATGCCTAACCAATTTCCAAGGAATGTTGTAAACACTTAGTACTTGCATGCCATATTCATTAGACAATGCGTGACACCTGTGCTGTGGTGTGACAGACAGACATCACATGTGCCCTTTCTGCCAGTATAAGTTTTCTGTTTACATCTGAACATCTTTTGAAACCTAGTGTGCATTCTAGTCATAAAGTTTATGTTTATTCTGTAATTACACATATACACACACCAACTGAATTTTTTCATAAAGAGTTTTCTCATCTTTTCAGGTTTTACGCTGTTTGTATTAATTACCAATTATTTCAAACATGAATATCAATCCATAGAAAATACAAGGTAAAACAGAAACAGCCACATAGGAGGACTTTATCATATTGCACTCTCAGACATTGGCTTTATTAAGAGCAAACACGCACTCACAAAGAAATAGAGAGAATCACTGCAGTCTTCTAGCACTGCTGCCTGCCTGGAGTCAGTAGTTATATTGGCTCGTATGTGTGTGTGTGTGTGTGTGTGTGTGTGTGTGTGTGTGGGTGTGTGATAGAGAGAGAGAGAGAGAGAGAGAGAGAGAGAGAGAGAGGGAGAGAAGGGATGTGGGCTAGGAATTACTATGTTGGTATGAGATATAAAGGTATGTCAAGGGTATGCGCCTAACTTGACAGCTATGCAAGGAGGCCAGTGACTGGGTTGCTTCCACAACAAGAAACACTGAGAAAATAGTAGAAGGGAAAAGTGAAGATTCTAAAGTAGGATATAGACGAAAGGAAATGAAAGCACTAGTGAGCTGTGATGTAGTAGATAACCAGGAAGAGATGAGGGAAATGTCACACTAACTGACAGTAGCAGAGTGAATTAGGATCCAAACAGAAAGAATAAAAGCATGTAGGGGAGAGGGAAAGCAGAGATTAATTGCAGGAGTGGGCTGCACCAAAGGACACATTGCTGAATGATTTTCCAACTGTGTGGTAAAAGTGCATTTTGGAAGGGAAGATAGCGATGGCACAGATTATGTAGAATTGCCAGAGAGAAACATACTATTTAGAAAAGGGTAGTCTGTAGAAGTAGAAGTAGAAGTTTACTGCCTCATAGCATACAATTTCAAGCCATTGAATTAAATGTACAGGAGACTCGTCAAAACACAAAAGCTGGTTTACAATATAATGTACAGTACTGAATAATTACTTAATTAAGCAATTAATAATTTTTCTTCAAAAAATTAACTTTCTTGACTGCCATATAATCATGCCCACTCTACTATGTGGAACTGTTCAGTGGAACTGATAGATAAAGTTGTTCCTTTCACACCTTGTCATGTCTCTGGTGGGGTAGGAAAAGTAGATAATGATAAGATGTAAGGGCTAGGTCAACACCTAAATCTTCCCCAGATACAAGATAATTTTAGCCAGGAGACTTGTAGCACAAATGACCTATGGATGAACAAATACATATATAGCAAAGTGATACAATTAGTTAGCATTTTGTGCTATACTGATTATTTTCTACAGAGCATGCTTTTATGAAATTAAACCAATGTACACTCAGTCTGTTTACAAGATTTTACAGATGAGATATTTTAATATGTTGGGTGCTGGGTCATAAGCAATTCTTTATTTAAAATCTCATCCTGTTTGCAATTTTTTCCAACATCTTTACTGTAACACATTCCTGAATTAAGATGTCTCTTAAACTCAGAACCTGGACAATATTAATATTCTTGTCATAATCAATTTAAAGACTATTCCCCACTCAGTTCATGATGTTCCCTGGTTTTCTCCAACGTATAAGTTTCAGAATGCAGTAGAAATCTTTACTGTTGGCTGTAGTATTCATTTAACCCCCCTCCCCACTGCCACCACCCTTATGGCTGGTATTTCTTTGAGGAGTGTTATTCCAGCAGGTTAAGTGTGAGTCAATGTGTAGTTATGATATAGGAGAGATATGGTGGTGGAATTTAACCACTGTCAGCTAGTTGTAAGTCATGTCTGGATAGGTCATTCCATATGATTATTGTCTATAAAAGCCGAGGATTACTGTTGTAAGGATTAAATATGATTTTTGCAATTTTTACTGTATAATTACAGCTCTAGGACACTTTTTACCATTTTATAACAGAATTTAGTATTTTAGGAAAACGTTTATGGTATGCACTAAACCCCTGATTTTGGTCAGTCTGCTACACTACCGGCCATTAAAATTGCTACACCACGAAAATGATGTGCTACAGATGCGAAATTTAATCCACAGGAAGAAGATGCTGTGATATGCAAATGATTACCTTTTCAGAGCATTCACACAAGGTTGGCGCCATTGGCGACACCTACAATGTGCTGACATGAGGAAAGTTTCCAACCGATTTCTCATACACAAACAGCAGTTGACTGGCATTACCTGGTGAAACGTTGTTGTGATGCCTCGTGTAAGGAGGAGAAATGTGTACCATCACATTTCCAACTTTGATAAATGTCGGATTGTAGCCTATTGCAATTGCGGTTTATCGTATCGGAACATTGCTGCTCGTGTTGGTCGAGATCCAGTGACTGTTAGCAGAATATGGAATCGGAGGACCTTGTATCACTAGCAGTCAAGATGACAGGCATCTTATTCACATGGCTGTAACGGATCGTACAGCCACGTCTCCATCTCTGAGTCAACAGATGGGGACGTTTGCAAGACAACAACCATCGCACGAACAGTTTGACAACGTTTGCAGCAGCATGGACTATCGGCTCAGAGACCATGGCTGCAGTTACCCTTGACGCTGCAGGAGTGCCTGCAATGGTGTACTCAATGACGAACCTGGGTGCACGAATGGCAAAACGTCATTTTTTCGGATGAATCCGGGTTCTGTTTACAGTATTATGATGGTCGCATCCATGTTTGGCGACATCGTGGTGAACGTACATTGGAAGTGTGTATTCGCCATCGCCATACTGGCATATCACCCGGCGTGGTGGTATGGGGTACCATTTGTTACACGTCTCGGTCACCTCTTGTTCACATTGACAGCACTTTGAACAGTGGACATTACATTTCAGATGTGTTACGACCCGTGGCTCTACCCTTAATTTGATCCCTGTGAAACCCTACGTTTCAGCAGGATAATGAACGACGACATGTTGCAGGTCCTGTATGGTCCTTTTTGGATAAAGAAAATGTTCGACTGCTGCCCTGGCCAGCACATTCTCCAGATCTCTCACCAATTCAAATGACTGGTCAATGGTGGCTGAGCAACTGGCTCATCACAATATGCCAGTCACTACTCTTGATGAACTGTGGTTTCATGTTGAAGCTGCATGGGCAGCTGTACCTATACACACCATCCAAGCTCTGTTTGACTCAATGCCCAGGCGTATCAAGGCCATATTTGCAGCCAGAGGTGGTTGTTCTGGGTACTGATTTCTCAGGATCTGTGCACCCAAACTGCATGAAAATGTAATCACATGTCAGTTCTAGTATAATGTATTTGTCCAATGAATACCCGTTTATCATCAACATTTCTTCTTGGTGTAGCAATTTTAATTGCCAGTAGTGTAAATTAATTACAGTTCCAGAAGCCCATTACCAAGAAACTCCTTTCACCAGCTACTTAAATCCCAGTAGTCAACTACAAATGCACACCACTTCCATTTAAAAATATCCACAACTGTTTCTAAAATTACTAATTAAAAAGTCTGCTGAAGATTCATAGTTTTGCTAGATACTCACATGCTAATAACATGATTAAGAATATCTCCTACACCTGACATCGGTAAAATGTAGTACATGAAACATTATGTCCCATAATCTGGTATGCTCACAAAAAAACCAATCCAGTATTTAATGAAAACTGTAAAAGGTTAAAATGGGAATTTCAGCATTCATTTCAATAATTGGCATCATTTCTGAATAACTGCATTTCTTAAAATTATTTGTGTGCCACTGTTGCCTGAAGCAACATGTCAACAAATAGCTGGATTCTATGGGGTATTATGTTTCAGTGATGGGTGAGGTAGGTATGAGCGAGGGCCTGCCAACACCATGCAGTGGAACTGTTGACCATGATAATGAAGCAGATCACTCCAAAAGAATGTGACTAAACTGATGGTTTGGAATAACCTGATTCAAGTGAGGTCCATTATAAATGGCTCATCCCTATAAACTGCACTGTTGATCATTCAGGTGATATAGAAATTTATGAGCTGACAGCCATTCCTGGGGAGAGGTTTTCAAAAGAGACTATCTGAAATTCAGTCACTGCTGCCTGACAGTGTTTGGGAGAGAGGAAGAAATGTTACAGATGCAACATTACTGTAGAAAATAAATGTCTCAGGTTTCCTAAACATATAAATGTTCTACAAAAAAGAGTGAAGAAGACCAAGTGACCCTTCCTCTTTCCTCAAAACTTTTCGAGAAAATACCTTTCAACAGAATATTGAACCCACTTTCTGACAATAGCCTTTTAACAATTGCTTAATTTGGCTTCTCTACAGGATTCTCTATGGAGATAGCAAAATTATTTCTCACAAACTCAATTCTGTTTGAAATACACAAGAGAAACTACTGTCAGCATTTTCTGGGCTCTTTTCAAAGCCAGCAAAAGTGTAAATCATATTCATCTAATAGGGAATAAAAATGTATTAAGTGTTGAAAACTTACACTTGGCTAGGATGGAGTCACAACCAAACAGCAGCAAGCAATGATTAAGATTAAATTTTGAGAGAGGAATCATTAGAATAGATATCCCACAAGATCTTGTGCTTGGTTCACATCTGTTCCCAATGCACATAAAAGATTTTCTTGTAAAGTGGGAGGACTTTTCGAAAATTGTTGCTTACAGAAACTGTATTTCTGAAACACACCTGTGCAAGACACATCCAGTAGAATGATGGAACAGGATTACAGTTAGTTCACACCAAACAGTTTAAGCTTTCGTAAGATTATGCCCACTGCTGTGAAGTCCCTGGCCAATAGAGCAGTCATCGGAGATGTCAGATGAAAGGGAATGCCCATTGTCATGGAAAGTTAAACAGAAAACTGTCAAATGCATATCAAAAGGACATACTAAACAGGGAAGACCGTGTGGCAGACAGAGAAAGCCAGTACACCAGTCTACCCTGAGTGTGGTTGGGGGGAAACTCAGGGTCAATGGTTCCACTGTGAACGCAGCACGTGATGGTGGAGTGCCTCAGAATTAAAAAAAAGCATGGTGAATCGTTATATTCGTCAAATTTAGAGCTGTGCTGTTGAAAGATCATTCACAAGATTCAAATATACGAAAATGATTGTGACAAATGAGAAGAATTCATTAGCGCTAAGCCAATCAATATAACATCATTGCTGTAGAAGTTGCACCTGTTATTCAAATGAATATTCCTGGAAAACAATAAAGCATTTGGGTGTAACATTGCAGAGTGATATGAAGTGGGACAAGCATGTAATGGCAGTTGTGGGGAAGGCAGATAGTCGTCTTCGATTCATTGGTAGAATTTTGGGAAGATGTGGTTCATCTGTAAAGGAGACCGCTTATAAAACACTGATACGACCTATTCTTGAGTACTGCTTGAGCGTTTGGGATCCATATCAGGTCGGATTGAGGGGGGACATAGAAGCAATTCGGAGGTGGGCTGCTAGATTTGTTACTGGCTGGTTTGATCATCATGCGAGTGTTACAGAAATGCTTCAGGAACTCGGGTGGGGGTCTTTGGAGGGAAGAAGGCATTCTTGTCGTGAATTGCTACTGAGGAAATTGAGAGAACCAGCATTTGAGGCTGACTGCAGTACAATTTTACTGCCGCCAACTTATATTTCGCTGAAAGACCACAAAGATAAGATAAGAGAGATTAGGGCTCGTACAGAGGCATATAGGCAGTCATTTTTCCCTCGTTCTGTTTGGGAGTGGAACAGGGAGAGAAGATGCTACTTGTGGTACGAGGTACCCTCTGCCACACACAGTATAGTGGATTGCAGAGTATGTATGTAGATGTAGATTTAGTGTGCTGAGATGTCTACTGAAACAGTACATCAGATGACAGCAGAAGGTGTCAGCTAATGCCACCGAATGTCTCATATTTGCAGAAATTCCGCAACTAAAGTTATAACCGAATTGATTACTTTTGATTATGCTACTTGAGTCAGAACTGAGAATTCTGTACAGATACATACTTTATGAATCAGTGTGATGTGCCACCTGGATAGTTTTATGTTTGATTCAGTGATACTTTGGCGCTTAATAAAAATACAAGCCATTTGAATTGAGTGCCTCTACTATAATGATACCTTCTTAAAGTGCACATAATGAGGCTTCTAATTACTATGTCTGTTTGTTGTATTGGATGTATTTCAACACATTACTGTAAATATACTGATTAGTGTATGTTTGCATGTATTACAATATAGTAAATTATTCATGCTCTATTTAACAGATATTGTCTTGCATGACATCAAAGGGACACACAAACAGACGTGCTCCTCTCAGTTGTAACTTTGCTGAAAGATTATTTAATTTTGAATGGTGCATGATTTTTATTGAACTGGCTATCAGAGTGTAGAAGGGCAAGGGGTGGGGGGTGGGGGAAAGATACGTAAGCTCTACTATACTTTTCCACTTTTATCTTCTCTATCTGTGAAAAGACAACTTTCACCCAGCCCATTACAGTAGGCCATTTCATCCGAAGAACGTCATGAAGCAATTTCTACTGACCAGATATCTATTGCTAACATTATTTATGTAGCAACAGAGCTGGTATTTCACACAGCTGTCACCTATACAGTTCATTAATGTTCAGAAATTGAGATATTAGTGCTGCTTTGCTATGGTATTGTGGAATCTGCTAGGTCAGTGAGAGGGTCCTGAAATAAATGTGCTATGTGACTGAAAGCTTAATATTTTTGTCAGCTTAGGTTGGAATAAAACGTACAGGTGGGGAAAGCAGGCAAAGAGGGTGGAGGTAGTTGTTAGTCATTGTGGCAATAGACAGCTTTACTCTTTACATCTAAGTTGAAAGAAGTGAAAGCAAAGCATCAGATTTAGCTGTCTGGATGACAGAACATGACATCAAAAAACCTTGATATCAATGACATAATCTGTGACTTTACTTTGCCAAAAGGAAGGAAATTCAAAGCAAAATTAAAACAAAAATATAACTGCTGAAAAGGTACACTTTCTCAGCTTTATTTTCATAAACAGTTTATGCATGACTATTAATCTATGAGGACAAAATAAAATATCACACCAAAATAAATGTACAGTAGCTGCCAAAATCTGTAAAATTTATATTTTGTTTTACTTTCAGTTTCTTTAGACAGTTTATACAATTTGTAGTATATTTAGTATAATTGTACATTTAATTTGTTGTGAGCAATATATTTCCTCCATGTAGTTCATTTAAGTAATATACTTCAATAGTGCTTCATTTGCATTACATCTACTTTTGTCAGATCTGCACAGAAATCATTGTAGAGAGGTAATTAAATTGGCGGAGGGGCTTCAGCTTTGGTACTACTTCCAAGAATCAGGACCATCTCAGTGTGGCCCTGGCAGACAGGGGGAGAGGGAGCTAGCAAGTAAATAAGGGTGAAACTCACACATTAAAAGTCTTATGAGTTCGTTCATCAGTTTGGAAAAAAACCTGTGTTATTTGGCAGAATACAGATACAAATGGTTGATTTTAGCAGCCAGTCAAACACACGAGTGAAATACTTAAACTTTTCAAACATTGGAAACTTCCTGTTGGAATAACAACAATATAAAGAAAACAGTTTGTTGCTCAACATAAAGATGACATATTGAGTTGTAAACAGGCACAACAAAAAGACACTTACACAATAGCCTTCAGCCAATGCCCCCTACAGAAAAGGAAACACATACACATTTATTCCACAAGCAAGCACAGATCTCTCTCTCTCTCTCTCAAACACACACACACACACACACACACACACACACACACACACACACACACACACACACACACACACATGACCACCATCTCTGTCAACTAGAATCAGAATGCAATTGTCATGTAGAACTGTATACATGACAGTTGTATTTCAGTCCGAGCTGCCAGAGGTGGCGGTCATGTGTGTGCAACAGTGAGGTGTGCTTGCTTGTGTGAATGAATATGGGTGTGTTTCCTTTTCTGAAGAAGGCTTTGGTGAAAGTCAATGTGTAAGTGTCTTTTCATTGTGCCTGTCAGCAACTCAATGTGATACCTTTACCGTGAATAGCAATCTATCTATTCCTCATGTTGTCGATACTTAACTTTTGCTTTGAACAGCTTCAATGATAGAATTTGTCAGTACGTTATGACACTTAAACTTTTATGAGGGGAACTCAGAACTTTTAAGTTTTTCAGTAGTTTTGAGCAATTAAATTTGGCAGGCAGTAGAAAGTTGGACTACTATGAGTGCCACATGGGACTTAGATTTTCTTCATGTTTGCCACGATTTAATGTAAAGAACCTGTGTGAACCATTGGAACATTTTGCAAATCTAATATGCAATTTTCATCTACATTTATTACATTTCAGTTTGTAGGGCCACCACTTGCAGTGTGATTTGATTTATTTCAATAAACCTGACGTCATTTAGAAATTTATATTTTTGAATTGGCGTACTACTTTAATTTATTGGATTTTTTACTATGCAGTCATTTATAATGATTCCAGTCACACAAATTTGCAACTTCATCATACATTGATGTTAGCTGACAGTATCACTTAAATATTGACAAATTTCAGCTGTTCTTTCTGCAGGGCGTGAATGTAAGCAGTGTGTGACTCAGCCTTAAGGGGCTCCGGAACGTCCTATACTTGCAATGTTAAAATAACGCTTATAAATTACATCTTTCCTCACAAAGTATTTGGGGTAGGAAGTTGAACTTTTTACAGATTATTTATTGGAATATGGGCTACAACTTAACACAGGGATTTTATAAAATTTTAGTTCAGTTATTAAAGATGATTTTTTTTCAATTGTAATGAAAATTCACAATATTTTTTTGCAATTTTTTATTTATATATTCAAAAACATACAGTTTTTTGGAAAAAGGCTGTGTTAAATTATGCAGAAGGTACTGTGTAACATTTACTGAAAGTTTGAAACAAATATGTTTGAAAGATCCTTAGAAAACATGTAATTAGTTGTTGTTGTTGTTGTGGTCTTCAGTCCTGAAACTGGTTTGATGCAGCTCTCCATGCTACTCTATCCTGTGCAAGCTTTTTCATCTCCCAGTACCTACTGCAACCTACATCCTTCTGAATCTGCTTAGTGTATTCATCTCTCGGTCTCCCTCTACGATTTTTACCCTCCACGCTGTCCTCCAATACTAAATTTGTGATCCCTTGATGCCTCAGAACATGTTCTACCAACCGATCCCTTCTTCTGGTTAAGTTGTGCCACAAACTTCTCTTCTCCCCAATCCTATTCAATACTTCCTCATTAGTTATGTGATCTACCCATCTAATCTTCAGCATTCTTCTGTAGCACCACATTTCGAAAGCTTCTATTCTCTTCTTGTCCAAACTATTTATTGTCCATGTTTCACTTCCATACATGGCTACACTCCATACAAATACTTTCAGAAATGACTTCCTGACACTTAAATCAATACCGGATGTTAACAAATTTCTCTTCTTCAGAAACGCTTTCCTTGCCATTGCCAGCCTACATTTTATATCCTCTCTACTTCGACCATCATCAGTTATTTTGCTCCCCAAATAGCAAAACTCCTTTACTACTTTAAGTGCCTCATTTCCTAATCTAATTCCCTCAGCATCACCCGACTTAATTAGACTACATTCCATTATCCTTGTTTTGCTTTTGTTGATGTTCATCTTATATCCTACTTTCAAGACACTGTCCATTCCATTCAACTGCTCTTCCAAGTCCTTTGCTGTCTCTGACAGAATTACAATGTCATCGGCGAACCTCAAAGTTTTTATTTCTTCTCCATGAATTTTAATACCTACCCCGAATTTTTCTTTTGTTTCCTTTACTGCTTGCTCAATATACAGATTGAACAACATCGGGGAGAGGCTACAACCCTGTCTTACTCCCTTCCCAACCGCTGCTTCCCTTTCATGTCCCTCGACTCTTATAACTGCCATCTGGTTTCTGTACAAATTGTAAATAGCCTTTCGCTCCCTGTATTTTACCCCTACCACCTTCAGAATTTGAAAGAGAGTATTCCAGTCAACATTGTCAAAAGCTTTCTCTAAGTCTACAAATGCTAGAAACGTAGCTTTGCCTTTCCTTAATCTTTCTTCTAAGATAAGTCGTAAGGTCAGTATTGCCTCACGTGTTCCAGTGTTTCTACGGAATCCAAACTGATCTTCCCCGAGGTTGGCTTCTACTAGTTTTTCCATTCGTCTGTAAAGAATTCGTGTTAGTATTTTGCAGCTGTGACTTATTAAGCTGATAGTTCGGTAATTTTCACATCTGTCAACACCTGCTTTCTTTGGGATTGGAATTATTATATTCTTCTTGAAGTCTGAGGGTATTTCGCCTGTTTCATACATCTTGCTCACCAGATGGTAGAGTTTTGTCAGGACTGGCTCTCCCACGGCCGTCAGTAGTTCCAATGGAATATTGTCTACTCCGGGGGCCTTGTTACGACTCAGGTCTTTCAGTGCTTTGTCGAACTCTTCACGCAGTATCGTATCTCCCATTTCATCTTCATCTACATCCTCTTCCATTTCCATAATATTGTCCTCAAGTACATCCCCCTTGTATAGACACTCTATATACTCCTTCCACCTTTCTGCTTTCCCTTCTTTGCTTAGAACTGGGTTTCCATCTGAGCTCTTGATACTCATACAAGTCGTTCTCTTATCTCCAAAGGTCTCTTTAATTTTCCTGTAGGCGGTATCTATCTTACCCCTAGTGAGATAGGCCTCTACATCCTTACATTTGTCCTCTAGCCATCCTTGCTTAGCCATTTTGCACTTCCTGTCGATCTCATTTTTGAGACGTTTGTATTCCTTTTTGCCTGTTTCACTTACTGCATTTTTATATTTTCTCCTTTCATCAATTAAATTCAATATTTCTTCTGTTACCCAAGGATTTCTACTAGCCCTCGTCTTTTTACCTACTTGATCCTCTGCTGCCTTCACTATTTCATCCCTAAAAGCTACCCATTCTTCCTCTACTGTATTTATTTCCCCCATTCCTGTCAATTGCTCCCTTATGCTCTCCCTGAATCTCTGTACAACCTCTGGTTCTTTTAGTTTATCCAGGTCCCATCTCCTTAAATTCCCACCTTTTTGCAGTTTCTTCAGTTTTAATCTACAGGTCATAACCAATAGATTGTGGTCAGAGTCCACATCTGCCCCTGGAAACGTCTTACAATTTAAAACCTGGTTCCTAAATCTCTGTCTTACCATTATATAATCTATCTGATACCTTTTAGTATCTCCAGGGTTCTTCCATGTATACAACCTTCTTTCATGATTCTTAAACCAAGTGTTAGTTATGATTATGTTGTGCTCTGTGCAAAATTCTACCAGGTGGCTTCCTCTTTCATTTCTGTCCCCCAATCCATATTCACCTACTATGTTTCCTTCTCTCCCTTTTCCTACACTCGAATTCCAGTCACCCATGACTATTAAATTTTCGTCTCCCTTCACAATCTGAATAATTTCTTTTATTTCATCATACATTTCTTCAATTTCGTCGTCATCTGCAGAGCTAGTTGGCATATAAACTTGTACTACTGTAGTAGGTGTGGGCTTCGTATCTATCTTGGCCACAATAATGCGTTCACTATGCTGTTTGTAGTAGCTTACCCGCATTCCTATTTTCCTATTCATTATTAAACCTACTCCTGCATTACCCCTATTTGATTTTGTGTTTATAACCCTGTAGTCACCTGACCAGAAGTCTTGTTCCTCCTGCCACCGAACTTCACTAATTCCCACTATATCTAACTTCAACCTATCCATTTCCCTTTTTAAATTTTCTAACCTACCTGCCCGATTAAGGGATCTGACATTCCACACTCCGATCCGTAGAACGCCAGTTTTCTTTCTCCTGATAACGACATCCTCTTGAGTAGTCCCCGCCCGGAGATCCGAATGGGGGACTATTTTACCTCCGGAATATTTTACCCAAGAGGACGCCATCATCATGTAATCATACAGTAAAGCTGCATGCCCTCGGGAAAAATTACGGCTGTAGTTTCCCCTTGCTTTCAGCCGTTCGCAGTACCAGCACAGCAAGGCCATTTTGGTTATTGTTACAAGGCCAGATCAGTCAATCATCCAGACTGTTGCCGTTGCAACTACTGAAAAGGCTGCTGCCCCTCTTCAGGAACCACACGTTTGTCTGGCCTCTCAACAGATACCCCTCCGTTGTGGTTGCACCTACGGTACGGCTATCTGAATCGCTGAGGCACGCAAGCCTCCCCACCAACGGCAAGGTCCATGGTTCATGGAGGGGGGGGGGGGATGTAATTAGTATGAGAAAATAAAAGTCTTGGGAATCGAGTGACAAAGATTGGATTAACTTTTTAGTTCATTCAAGGTCCATAGGATGGATTATCTTCATCCTCTGCAAACTCCTCCTCCAGCTTCCTCTTGTTCCTCCTCCTGTTTACTCTTGCTTGTATTTCTAGACTCTTTACAGCCCTGTCTGCAGCCCGAAGGCGTTCCTTGTCTAAAGCAAGCATCGCTCGTTGTTGTGTTCTTAGATTTTGCTACCATTTTCTTCAGTTGCAGTTACTACAACACTGTTCCAAAAGGTGGTCATGTATGAACACTTATCACATTTCAGTTGTATTTCACTAGCAGGTCCTACGTGCTTTATTATGGAGAGTTCCAGACCAACTTCACTACAATGAATACATCTTACACAGTTTGAAAAAATTCCTTTGAGAACCGACATATCAAATATTTCATTCACATCCGATTCGCTCATAAAACATTCATAGTTTTCACTCATTGAACCAAGCTTCTTCTGTGAAGTATTTTCTTTCCCACTTTGACTGCTATGGGCAGGTGTACTTGAGAGGTTAGGTTCACTCACTTGGTTATCGTCTTTATTGTTTACAGTAATAACACATACCTTTGGCTTTCCAACATTTCTCCTTTTCTTAAAAGCCTTCAGAGGATTTCTAATAACTTTACTTTTACTCATTATTATACTTCAAAAAAACAGAGACTCAAGAATCAGAATTAATTACGAATATTTACGAGATAATGACAGAGTAAATAAACATGAAACAATCGACAATCACACCAGCGATATATATTGAACCATCACAGGTTAGCCACAACACATACTTTATCTCACATCACTAAAATGTACCTGATGAACACGGATGTTAATAATAACACCATTTGACAGCAGTTTAACAGCGCCACAGTGGGTCACGCCCATGTAGAACACATTTCAAAAAAAATTTAAAAATAGTTGTAGTCTTCGGAATGGAATAAATTATATATCTATTAAAAGGTATTAGTCTGCAGATTCAGAAAACGCAAAAAAGTAAAAATTGAACTTTTCATGATTTTGAGCCTTTCCGGAGCCCCTTAATTATAATTACTTATTTATTTACTTATTCAACAAATAAGGGGACAATGATTGTACCTTAATCTTTGAAAGGTTCAATTTAAGATGAACTGTGATATTCGCAAACTATAGCAGAATCAAATAATTTTAGATAGATGATGCATCTGTGTCTTTTGTTGTTGTGGTCTTCAGTCCTGAGACTGGTTTGATGCAGCTCTCCATGCTACTCTATCCTGTGCAAGCTTTTTCATCTCCCAGTACTTACTGCAACCTACATCCTTCTGAATCTGCTTAGTGTATTCATCTCTTGGTCTCCCTCTACGATTTTTACCCTCCACGCTGCCCTCCAATACTAAATTGGTGATCCCTTGATGCCTCAGAACATGTCCTACCAACCGATCCCTTCTTCTGGTCAAGTTGTGCCACAAACTTCTCTTCTCCCCAATCCTATTCAATACTTCCTCATTAGTTATGTGATCTACCCATCTAATCTTCAGCATTCTTCTGTAGCACCACATTTCGAAAGCTTCTATTCTCTTCTTGTCCAAACTATTTATCGTCCATGTTTCACTTCCATACATGGCTACACTCCATAAGAATACTTTCAGAAATAACTTCCTGACACTTAAATCAATACTGGATGTTAACAAATTTCTCTTCTTCAGAAACGCTTTCCTTGCCATTACCAGCCTACATTTTATATCCTCTCTACTTCGACCATCATCAGTTATTTTGCTCCCCAAATAGCAAAACTCCTTTACTACTTTAAGTGCCTCATTTCCTAATCTAATTCCCTCAGCATCACCCGACTTAATTAGACTACATTCCATTATCCTTGTTTTGCTTTTGTTGATGTTCATCTTATATCCTCCTTTCAAGACACTGTCCATTCCATTCAACTGCTCTTCCAAGTCCTTTGCTGTCTCTGACAGAATTACAATGTCATCGGCGAACCTCAAAGTTTTTATTTCTTCTCCATGAATTTTAATACCTACTCCGAATTTTTCTTTTGTTTCCTTTACTGCTTGCTCAATATACAGATTGAACAACATCGGGGAGAGGCTATAACCCTGTCTTACTCCCTTCCCAACCACTGCTTCCCTTTCATGTCCCTCGACTCTTATAACTGCCATCTGGTTTCTGTACAAATTGTAAATAGCCTTTCGCTCCCTGTATTTTACCTCTGCCACCTTTAGAATTTGAAAGAGAGTATTCCAGTCAACATTGTCAAAAGCTTTCTCTAAGTCTACAAATGCTAGAAACGTAGCTTTGCCTTTCCTTAATCTTTCTTCTAAGATAAGTCGTAAGGTCAGTATTGCCTCACGTGTTCCAGTGTTTCTACGGAATCCAAACTGATCTTCCCCGAGGTTGGCTTCTACTAGTTTTTCCATTCGTCTGTAAAGAATTCGTGTTAGTATTTTGCAGCTGTGACTTATTAAGCTGATAGTTCGGTAATTTTCACATCTGTCAACACCTGCTTTCTTTGGGATTGGAATTATTATATTCTTCTTGAAGTCTGAGGGTATTTCGCCTGTTTCATACATCTTGCTCACCAGATGGTAGAGTTTTGTCAGGACTGGCTCTCCCACAGCCGTCAGTAGTTCCAATGGAATATTGTCTACTCCGGGGGCCTTGTTTCGACTCAGGTCTTTCAGTGCTCTGTCAAACTCTTCAGGCAGTATCATATCTCCCATTTCATCTTCATCTACATCCTCTTCCATTTCCATAATATTGTCCTCAAGTACATCGCCGTTGTATAGACCCTCTATATACTCCTTCCACCTTTCTGCTTTCCCTTCTTTGCTTAGAACTGGGTTTCCATCTGAGCTCTTGATATTCATACAAGTCGTTCTCTTATCTCCAAAGGTCTCTTTAATTTTCGTGTAGGCGGTATCTATCTTACCCCTAGTGAGACAGGCCTCTACATCCTTACATTTGTCCTCTAGCCATCCCTGCTTAGCCATTTTGCACTTCCTGTCGATCTCATTTTTGAGACGTTTGTATTCCTTTTTGCCTGTTTCACTTACTGCATTTTTATATTTTCTCCTTTCATCAACTAAATTCAATATTTCTTCTGTTACCCAAGGATTTCTACTAGCCCTCGTCTTTTTACCTACTTGATCCTCTGCTGCCTTCACTACTTCATCCCTCAAAGCTTTTTTTGTATTTTGGTGTTAAAGTCTATAATAAGTTGCTAGTAGATTTGCGTAAAACTGCAGATTGCTGGATGTGTAAGAACAGAACAAAATGGTACCATATTGAATGCTCCTTCTTTAATTTATCAGAGTATTTATTGTCAGGGGTTTATATTTCTCTTTATTTTAATATTTGTATTAAACTTAGTTTGACTTTGTCAGTGTAAAGCTCATGAGTCTAAGAGGAGAAGATGACACTATGTGTGAATGAATGTGAAGCTAGCAATGTGTATGTCTTTGCCACTTTCAGACCTGTGGTACTTTGTGCTGGATTACTGGTGCATCCACAGACATGGCAGTGTGTAACATCAGCGTGAGCATGTAGATGGTGGCGTGTGACATCACAAGCAGCTGGTAGGGCATGCAGGAGTGTCTTCCCGCATGGCCCACAAGAAGAGCAGTGCCATGTGGCACTGTGTGGGAAGTGCCCATGGCAATGTGTGGCTGCAGATCTAGTGTGCAGATGTCAGCTCAGGGAACACTGACACACAAGCAAACTATGGTTAACTGCTATGAAGGATAAGAAATGAAGCATTGGCATTCATAATGTTCATAATACTGAATTCATATACAAATAAACAAGGTCTTGTTAACCATGGGGAAAAAAACTAAACAAAATATTCATGAAAATGCACTGTTCATAATACACAGTTCTCTTTTTTTGTTGACAAACCTGGCATGGAAGTGCTGACACAGCAGTTGATCTGGTCCTGGCATTCATGGCAGCAGAGACTGCAGAGAATTTAATGCGTGTGAACATGGTGTCATCAGGGCACAAACGTGGCTTCTGGAGCTGTGGTAGACATACCCAGTGTCCAGAGCTCGACAGGGATGCAACATGGTAACTGCTATAGGAGTCAATCTGGTCTCAGCACCAAATGTGGCAAAAGTGCAGAGATGTGACGCCAATTCCAGGGTTTGCAATGAGTGGACAGTGGGGGAGATGCGTAGCAGTGTCTGGAGCTCGACTGGAGATTTGTTGTCAGTTGGTGAGGTGGCATATCAGAGACATAGTCCCTATGGAAGGCTGCAGGCAGTGTGTGCGCGGGCTACTGTCTGCAACGAGAAATCATTATGATGCAGCATGGGCATTTGAAGCTGGCATCTGTGACATAGTCCGCTCGCTGCTGTGGTGGGGCTAGCTGGTACACCTGTCTGGGGTGCTATCCAGGTGGTTATCTTGGAGGGGTGGGGGTAGGCTGAGATGCACATGGTTGTTCAGTGACAACTGGTTGTGTGCGTATGTCACCGGCATCTGCTGGAGCAGGCCCTGTCTGGCTGGTTGCATATGGAATGATGTCTGTTACCAAGTACTCAATCTCTAAAGTCTTCCCTTGATAGCTTATGAAATGGTGTGGTCCCAAGTAGGGCAGCTGAATTGGTGGCTGTACCACATCTGTGCACAGTACCAAATGTGTGCAGTGCAGAAGGTTTCTGTCATCAAATGCATTTTCAGCACAGTGCCACATTGGTGTGTGCAGTTCGAGGCCACTCATGTGAGGGTACAGGTGTTCTGCTAGTACTTAGGCTGATGCATCATGTGGTGGTGGTATTTCTCCATGTAATTTCTGGGAATAGCAAGTGATTGACCATGGACGAGGTCTTAAGTTGAGACACAGATCCCTTTCTTTGGTGTCACTTGCAGGCCGAGGAGTACAAGTGGTAGTGCTTCCATCCAGGTAGTGTCACGACACGTCAGGGATGCCTTCAGCACCCAGTGAAGCTGCTCAACCATGCCATTAGATGATGGGTGGTAGCTTGTCATGCAGTTTAGCTGCATGTCACACAGTTGGGTGACATGGCTGAACAGCACACAGGCAAACTGGCAGCTGCGGTCCACAGTTATGTGGCTGGGACAGCCAAGGCACACCATCCACGTGTCAACGAAGGTAGTAGCAACTGTCTCGGTGGTGATGTCCACTATGGGCATTGCCTCTGGCCAGCAAGTGAAGTATTCCACCATTGTAAGGAGGTAGCAGTGGCCTTGAAATGGAGAAAGGGGGCCTATGATGTCCATGAAGACATATGTGAAGTGGTGGGTTCAGGGAAGGCGCCGATGGGCTCATGTTTGTCTTGAAAATTTGGTGCTCTGGCATGCCATGCTGGTGTGTGCCCACTGACAACAGTCCTTCCAGAGTCTGGGCGAAATAAAACGTGCTGCCACAAGTGGCACCATGATGTTTGCACTGGTATGTGATAACCCACCTTCTGATGTGATTATGGGATAAATTGATAAATCTGACACAGTGTCTACAAAATACCTCATGCCTGCACCCCATTCTTGTACAAACATACATTTCAATACAGCACAGCATCCTGGTCTCCCTAGGTCTGGTCGCAGCTGGGGTTTGGGTGCAAGCAAGAGGTGTAGCACTTGGTCACATTGCTGCTGAAATGGGCGTGACACCAGCAGACACTGCTTGGAGTCTGCTATGGTGTCAGTAAGGTACTGTTAGAGCAACTGTTTCTGCCATGCTGCCTGCGCGAGCCATGCTGCTCATAGCCTGGTCTGCTGCCGCTGCAATTCCTGCTTCCCTCTTGCTGTGACCACATCAACTGGTCGACCTGTGTGCCTAGTGCTGCCATCTGACTGGACAAGTTCTGCATGAGGTGCTGAAGGCTATTGTCCATTGCCAGAGCTGGGGGACACATGTGTCACCATGGAGTGGAAGTGGCTGGTGGGGGTAAGGGCTCGCAGGCAGCTGCAGATGCTATGCTTGGCGACATTGCTAGCATGTTATGCATCCGGTCTGCCAGGTCTGCTACAGCATCTAGCGCATGTCGGTCTGCGAGGCTATCACTGCTCACACCTGGGTGGGTAGGCTGCACAGCCAGATAGTGTGCAGCAACAAATCTGGAACCATATCAGACTGTACAATGCTTCTTGCAGGAACTGTGAAGGCCTCTGGTCAACACATTCTTGTTGGCGCAACAGTTACTGTATTTTCTGCTCCTTGGTCAATGAAACCAAGCATATTAACTCATCCTTAAGCCACCTGTAGGAGGACTGCATTGGCAGGGTGGTTATTATGTCCCATACTTCAGCCATGTAATTCTCATCCCTTTGGTTCACCACATATCCAAATTTGGCGAGATCGCATATGATATTGTTACACATAAAAACTGTCTCCACTTGGCTAAACCACATGAATGGGTCACAGGGCCAAAAGGGGGATCACCACTGAAGCAAGCAATGTGTGGTGTTTTTCAGTTTTCAAACCTGTCCTACTGTGAGCTGGCTTGCAGCCACACCCATGCACTGAGTCAAAGCCACAGGCAAGGGTAACAGTAATTAAATACACATGGTTACCCACAAGATGTTTATTCATCTCACTATACATACACCAAAAAGTTATAATAATTACATACAAACGTCTGTGGGGGCACTCGCATGACTGCGATGAACATCTCTAATAATTTTGTGGAGATAGAGAAATTCTTTGATATTTTAAAATAATTTGGAAAACTTCTTCTCTAGCCTCTGTATATGAGTTATTTTTTTCAGCTGAATATGTATTATTTGACTTAAATTTATTTTAATTGTCTAACTGTGTGACTGCAATGCTTGCAGGGACTATACGGTTCTATAAAATGTCAGCAACATCCAGCATGGCTATCAGCCCCAGATTCAGCAGTTTTTATTTTATTTATTTACTCGTGTCCAAAACATAACATACAGATGTAGTGTTCTGGCGGTGGAAAGATTTACTGCTGGAATATTTTCCAATGTTGCCCAGGGTACGCCTGATCGTTTGGTTTATTCATCAGTTACATGCCCACAATTAGTAGCCAGAACATTATGACCACCTGACCAATAGCCAGTATGACGACCTTTGACATGGATAACAGGGGCGACTCATTGTGGCATGCAAGCAATAAGTAGGCCACTACATGGAGTTAGCACAACATCTGAACACACAAGTCACCTAACTCCTGTAAATTCTGGGGAGGTTGTTTATGAGCCCTGACACCATGTTCAATCATATCCCAGATGTGTTCAATTTTGTTCAGATTTGGTGATTTCTGGGGCCAGCACATCAATTGGAAATTGCCAATGTGTTCCTCAAGCCACTCCATTTCACTCCCAGCTTTGTGAGACGGCGCATTATCTTGTTGCAAAATGCCACTGCCATTGGGAAACATGATCGTCGGGAAGGGGTGTGCATGTCTGCAACCAGTGTACAATACTCGTTGACTGTCTTGGTGCCTTGCGTGAGCTCCACTGAACCGATGGATGCCCACATGAATGTTGCCCTGTGCATAATGAGCCACTGCCAGCTTGTCTCCATCCCACAGTACTGGTGTCAAGGAGCATTAAGGTCTGATGTTAGTTTTGCCACAGTTCACCACCTGTTCTGTTTTACCACTCTGCCCAGCATGCTATGTCTGACATCTGTAACGAGTGGTGGCTGCCCAACTCCACAATGTCAGGACATAGTTTCACCTTGGTTTCTGCATATGTTGAAGGCATTAACCGCAGCATTCCTTCAACACCCAGGAAATCATGTAGTTTCTGAAGTGCTTGTGCCAAGCCTCCATGTCATCACAATCTGCCCTCTGTCAAACTCAGATAGATAGTGCACCTTCCCCATTCTACACGCAGACAGTATGTTCACTGATACTGAAAGCACCATGCGTGTGTCTGACTGGCAGTCATTCCTCATCATGAGACATTACTATAGCCTGGACGGCTTTACATTGATAGTAGGTCAGTGATCACCTGGAAATAATAAAGAGATGTAAGATATAGTGATCATGGTGGTCTTGAGAAAGATCACTCTCTATCGTGTGATCCATTTAAGAACATAGTGTCCTATTAGAGCTACATACTTATACCAAAAGGAGCTGTATCTCTGCTATTATGCAGCCACATTACCTTTAGAAAAATTGGTGGCAGCTCATTCAACAGTATGTGAAGAACATCTCTAAGGAATTTGAGGTAGATCTGCCATGATAGTCTGGTTGGCACTTGATGTGACCTGGCGACCTGCTCAAAAGATTACCCCAGTGTATAGCTTTGCAATGAAACTGTATTGGCAATTGTTTGAACTGAGTGCGTCTGGTCGGCATTTATTTGGATATCTATTGGGGCTGTCAAGTGAAAACGAGACCAATGGGAAAAAAGCATGTAAACTGTTACTTATTTCAAAAGCAGTCACTATAAGTGCTAATACATTTATCTCTCTGTAAGACAAGATGGTCAGTGCCTTCACGGAAAACTCTTTTACAGTTGCTTACGCAACCACAATTGTATGCAGATGTGCACCTCTTTATCCAAAGCAAATTGATGGCCATGAGTGTTTTTTCTTCAGGGCTCCAAAAATATGGAAATTGCATGGCGAGAGATCGCGACCATATTGAGGAAGTGGAAGGTCTTCCCAGTGGAACTCCTGTAGTGTAGCCAAAACAACCTTGGCAACATGTGGGCGTGCATTATCTTGCAACAAAACACCGTGCATTATCTTGCGACAGAATGATCCCGTCAATCAACATTCCTTGACTTTTGAACTGAAGTGTTGCTCAATTTTTGGAAAGTGTCCATACATCACTGTGCATTAATTGTGCCAGCGTGTTCCAGAAAGTCAATGAGCAGCAGGCCCTTGAAGTTAAAGAAAAAGGTCATCATGACTTTCCCAGAGCTGACGTGCATGGGTTTGGTAAATCCGTATGCTTCCATTGTTGGCTCTGATGTTTGGTCTCTAGCTCAAAATGAAGACACCTTGTTTCATCTCCCATGAAAGTACCAGATAGGAAAGGATTTTCGTTATTGTGATACCGTTCCAAGACTAGCAGTGATATTAATGCTCAGTTCAACATCTTTGGCCTGGAATCTCATTCACTGGAGTAGAATCGTCTTCAGCGATGTGCCCCACTTCGAATAGAGCTACCATGGCCACTGAACATGTCTCTGGAAATGCTCCAGACAATGGTGGCATACCAAACTTTCTGTTGTCCGCTATACATCTCCACAACAAAGAATGATGATCTGGGGTGCCATTTCGTTTTGTAGAAGGCATCTTTGGCTGTCACCGTGGGACCCTTACAATACAAGTTCCTTTACATATATATACATTACGAGAGAGACTGAGGCTCCGCTCGCTTCAAAGATATATTTTGGCTGAAACACCCGGCAGAGACCACAGTCGATTTCGTGAAGCTCATATTTGGTGTGTTTTACGTTAGAAACACTTTATAGCTTACGTCCTATAAATAAATGCGGTTCCAGTACACTAGCACATTGAGGACCTCTCGAGAGATTACAGTTTATTAACATTAAATGTTAGACAATCAGTTATCTGTGTATAAAGGTTTCAGGAGGCTTATGGCACAGGGCAAAGGTCTAAGTTGCACGAAATCACTGTGGTGTAATGCGTTATGAGTTTTGGGAAAAAGCAGGCATCTCCCCAAAGTAACGTTATCCAAGATGGCGGTGATGAAGTCATTCAAGTTGGCTGCCATGATGTCATCCTACATGGCGGCGATGACATCATTCAAGATGGTGAATTTTGGCAGGTAGGTGGTCAGTTGGGTTACCTCCACTAACCTAAGTCACCCAACTGCCACTTCCTCCTACGAACTGGCGCCAGGTTCTAATTACAAGAGGATAATGCACTACACCTTAGAAAATCACTGGAAGATAACTCACTTGGAATACCTCCACTAACCTACATCACCTGACAGCCACTTCCTCCTAAGAACTAGTGCCAAGTTTGAATTTTGGCTGTAAACAAAAATCACTTGGGGTTTCGCTGTTAAAGTAAGAAAATGGCGCGAACGAAACCACACTGATACTAACCTGAGTCACCAGACGACCACCTCATCTGCCTAAGGATTCATCCGAAAAAAGGACTTGTCTTTATTAGTTAACCAATTTCATACAGGTGTGTTCGCCACTGGGTCCAGAGCCCGACTGACTTAGTACACATCGCCACCAGCAGGGGATGCTCTCATGACGTCAGGTGATGACGCAAATACTGTAATCGAAGATGGCGGCAGCCAGTGTGTCCAGCACGAGATCCAGAGCCCAGCTAACTTCGTTCATTTTGTCGACGCCAGAGGGCGCTGTCATGACGTCAGTTGATGATGCAAATACCGCTATTCAGTATGGCCACATACATTTTGTTCCCCATGTGGCCTGGAGCTGGTACCGAGCACGATTCCATTACGTAATCCAAGATCGTCTGCTTTCTCTCTTGGGCATTTATAACGGGCTAACTTCGCGTGTGCGGCCCTCGAGCGCGCGACCGGTGACATCACAACCTCCAACCTGCATGTTCATACTCACGCTAGAGATAGTCTTTTGTAAATATCCTAACGAATGTAACACCCACATTGCGCATCTAACATATGAATTGCCGAAGTACTTAATTCGATTTCAATTTTAATGGTATTCAGTAACTGAATGTACCATTTCAATAATCAATATTCAAATGAGAAGTTCCACATTTTCCCACTAGGGGCGTAGTGTTCCTTCATGATGTAGCACCCCCTATCCCTAGAATGTTTCTCTCCTATTGGCTACTGCATTAGTCACATGATTCGAGATCATAGAACCAAACCACAACCAAACTCACCCTCACTCTGCTCCTATACTTGGTCCAGTACGTCTGTCCTCGTCACGAAACTTTATCATTCAATATGATGTGAACAGGATCTGCCAGAAGTGTCAACATTGGCAGTGACAGCAGCAAATGCTGCCGCATAGACAAAGTTCGATTGCCTGGTAAGTACAATTTCAGTGTTCCGATATCTGCATCCTTTAACTCAGTGTATGCATGTTATATCTGTTTTGGACCGCACTCTATACAGAATGCTTCATTCTTTAACAGATTTTGTGTGTGTGTGTGTGTGTGTGTGTGTGTGTGTGTGTGTGTGTGTGTGTGTGTGTGTCTATGTTATATCTGTTTTGGACCACATTCTATACAGAAAGCTGTCTCATTTAACAGATTCTGTGTATGTGTGTCTATATGTTCAGTGTCTCTATGTTATACCTGTTTTTGGCCTGCATACTGCTGCACCCTTTAAGTGATTTCGTGTGTGTATGTGTGTGCTAGAGAGATTTTCTTCCATACTCGTTATTATACTCAGTCTTTGCCATCTTTCTAGATTACATCCCGCAAATGTTGGCTGAGCTAGATCAGCAGCTGGAGTTCAAAAGAGCCCAAGCACAGTACGAATGTAAGTACATTTGTAATAAAAATGTAGTTCTTAGATAAAATAATTTCTTCTAATATATGTAGCCTTTTTCGAAGGGACTAGATTGAATTTTCTTAGACATATTCTGTTCTTTCCTTTCTAGATGATGATGATTCCATGCATAGAGAGTGGTGCACCTAGGACGGCGAGCAAGGTGGGGGTGTAATACCCGACTGGGTGCATGAAATGGCGGCTGCTGCAGAACAACGACGCCAAGAAGCAGAAAGCTGTCAAATTATGAACCTCAATGAGTTGCTCAAGCCATGGAGACAGAGTGGAGAGGGTGAATGGTTTTGAACTTTATCATTACAGCAAATAATTACCATTATTTAGTCTTATTATTATTATTATTATTTATTTCTCCTCTAAATCTAGATAATTAAACTTATTTTTTTTCTTACTTATGTTACAGGTATATCACATGGTGTGTGCCAGATACCTAGAGCGGGGCCGGCTGCGGTGGTCTCGCGGTTCTAGGCGCTCAGTCCAGAGCTGCGCGACTGCTACGGTCGCAGGTTCGAATCCTGCCTTGGGAACGGATGTGTGTGATGTCCTTAGGTTAGTTAGGTTTAAGTAGTTCTAAGTTCTAGGGGACTGATGACCACTGATGTTAAGTCCCATAGTGCTCAGAGCCACCTAGAGCGGTGGTTGCGGGGGTAGGAATCGGGGGCACCCAACCACAGAGACATGCGGTGCCTAGTGTAGCCCCCATCAGTGCTGTGCGACAGGCAGCGGCTGTAGCGCCTCCCCCCGCACCACCCCAAGCCCTCTGGCGCCCATGGACAACGCAGTCAGCAGGAGAAGAACAGCAGGTGCAACGGTCTCCCACCCCACCAACTGGTAGTGGGAGCATTGCATCCTGGGGGCCATCACCGCAGCCCGGGAGCTCCAGCTGGCAATCACCACCTCTACCTCCTCCTCAGCCAGCTCACCCCTGCTGCCAATGCAAGGTACATGTGCCCATCTGCATACCCCTCCCTGCAGATGACGTGCCATCACCGGCCCCATCTTTGACTGGGTGGACACCTAGCTGTAGTACTAATAGTAATAGTGATTATCCTGTGGCTAGCGGTAGTGCTCTCACCCATCCTATTGATTGTGAGGTGGATCAGAACGATGGCGTAATGACTCCCCTAGAAAACTTAGCAGTTGCTAGGGCTTTCGAGGGGTGCATCTCTTTCACTAGGATTGAGAATCCCAGAGGGAGGTACCCCACGACTGTGTCAGGTTTTTAGAGACATGGCTCCCTGTCTTGGAGACCGAGTTCCTCAAAGTCCTAGAGGATCCAAGATTTAACGCCATTAAGTGCAGTACAGTATTATGCTGTGAAATGAATCACCCTCCTAAGCATCAAGGTGACGCAGAGGCAACGACTCTGCACTATATATGGGGTAATAATGGCGTCATTTCTCAGAGTACATCTACCAGTTTTCTCCTCAGATTGCGAAAACATTCTGTTGGCACCCACCTACATGGGGAGAAATGATCATCACGATAAAATAAGAGAAATCAGGACTCACACAGAAAAATTTAAGAGCTCGTTTTTCCCGCGTGCCATTCGAAAGTGGAATGGTAGAGAGACAGTTTGAAGTTGGTTCATTGAATCCCCTGCCAGGCATTTTATTGTGAATAGCAGAGTAATCACGTAGATGTAGATTGCTGAGTTGTATCGAGAATCCACCTTGAGCGCTATTATGGCCTGATTTTCCGAGATTGAAGTACGCAGATCAGCTAAAGCAGTCAGCTGCATACCACACCTCGACATCCATATACATGTCAATGTTCCAGTAAATGGAGGATCAAGTTAAATTAAACTCCCTAAGGATATTAAGAACAAGCAGGCATGCATTAATGTCGAAAATAGGCATGATAATGCTTGTTTTGCGTGTTCAATCCTGGCTTGCTGGAGAAAGTACCATTACAGAGATCATCCTGGGTGTCCAAGCAGTTACGAAGTCCCTAATATTAAGACATATTATAACTCTGACGCTATAGATTTCCCTGTAAAGATCTAGTACATAAGTAAGTTTGAGACTCAGAATACCGGAATATTGGTTCACGTTTGTTGCCTGGAGAAAAATAACGACAAGTCAGATGAGCAAGACTAGCACACCATAGCGATTTCTCAAAACCTGTTGGTGAGCGAGAGCTGAATGTAAACTTACTGTTCTTCTCTGAAGGTGATAATTATCACTATGTCTGTATCAAAGACATGTCCCACCTCCTTTATTCCCAGTGAGGTAACAACTTGTATAAAAAAACATTTTTGTTTAAGTTGTCTGAATTATTTTTCATCTGAAGAGTTATTAGCAATATATCTATTAGATAGTGCTTCCTAGGACCCAGTATGTGTGATTACGCCCACTGAGGAAAAAAAGTTCATTAAATTTCAAAATGCTCACCACCAGCAGCGATGTCCTTTTGTAGTGTATGCCGACTTTGAATGTCTGCTGGCTCCTATTACTCATTGTGAAGGGAACCACTTAGCCTCACATGCAAACTTGACACAAAAACATGCACCTTATGTGTCAGCATTCCAAGTTGTTTGTGGATATGATTCTAAACTTAACCACTACAAAGCTTATGTTGGGGATGATCCTGCAGTGCGGCTTCTCAGTGAGCTTGAAAAACTTTCATGGGAAGTTGATAAGCTCAACAGCACAAACATTCCCATGACCAAATCAAAGGAAGATGATGAACTGTATGAAAAGACGGTTAAATGTCGTATTTGTGGGCTAGCCTTAGATAGAAAAGCGGAAATGCCTCATAATGAACACTGTCATCTTACGGGTAAGTTCCGTGGTGCACCTCACAACGTGTGCAATTTAGTGCGCCAGTTACCTAGACACATACCCGTCTTTTTTCGTAATGGGTATGCTCATTTTCTAATTGAGCACTTGGCTAATTTCGGTTTAAACAAAGATCAGGTTAGTGTCCTTCCTGAAAATGTTGAGAAGTACATTTCTTCCTGGAAACAAATAACGCCAAAAATTACACTCTGCTTCCTTGACTCTTTACGCTTTATGCAAACTTCACTCCATAAAATGGTTGAAACTTTCCCTCGGAATGATATGCATAGCACTCGATCTGCATTTCCCAATGAGGAAAAGTTCCAACTTGTGACTAGGAAAGTAGGTTTCCCATACGAGTATGTTGATAGTATGGCAGAACTCAATGAAATCAGGCTTCCCGGAATCTCTACATTTACCAGTACTCTCACAGGCGATGCCATAATCACAACAGATTATGAGCATGTTGTTAATGTCTGGCAGTACTTCAACATACCCAATTTGGGAGAATATGCAAGACTATATATGGACACTGACGTGTGCTTGCTTGCAGATGTTTTCGAAACATTCCGGAGCATATGTGTGACCACATACTTTCTGGACCCCGCCTTTTATTACACAGCACTTTGGTTGTCCTGGGACGCTATGCTCAAAAAAACGGGGCAAAGCACAGAACTTTTGACTGATGCTGCAATACTTCTATTTTTTGAGTGAGGGATCCGTGTGGGATTTTGTCAGTCTGTTCACAGACAAGGCAAATAACCGATGGATGGGGGTAGATACATATTGCATGTATTGGCACACTAACATAATTTTAAAATAAAATCTGTATTTTATAAGTAAAACAACGGATTTTTTTTTTAAATTCAGTATATTTAAGTAACTAAGCCGATTTTATAATGTTAACTAAATACCAATTTTTTGCAATAACACAACTAAATACAATAAACAACTGATTTTTAACTTCATTATTTCATTTACAACGTGATTGTAAAATAATAACATGTATTAGTTAACAAAAGTAAGTTATTTTATAAAAAATTACACTGTGAACATAAGTAAATAATTAAAATGTGTTAGTTAACAAAAGTAATTTATATTAAAAGTTTGAGTTTTTATTTTTTCTATCTTTCTTAAAATGTTCAGAAATGTATATAGGCGTGAAGTTAACATTTTTATAACATTTTTAATTTATTCATTCATTTAAACAGATGCAAATATTAATAATTAAGAATTTTCAGTAAGTAATCTACATTGTGCGTCATATATAAGATTTTTTTTACTATACATAATTATATAAGCAAGTGTATCATTTGAAATTTTAACATTAAAAGTTGCACAAAGGTTCGTAGTTGTTTTTTGTCTAGTTATATCATTCTTTTTAAGTGTCATATTATTTACATAACTTGGACAATTAGTTATAAAAGTAAATGGATTAATATCAATATCTGATGAGTAAGGTAATTCTTTTAAAATTCAGAAATGCATCATATGCTTTTAGAAAATTATTTCGTGTATTATTATTCAACATTTTTTGAGGAAAAACATCATTTTACTATTTTGAAGTATATATTCTGTAGTTTAATAATCAAATAAAAATATGGCATAACAAATTCTGTAGAGTTATAGTAATTTGTTATATCTGGTTGTAAATTGTTTTTACCAGATAATCCAGCATTTCTTCTGTTTGAAGTTCATAAAAAGAAATAGGAATTTTTGGACTTTTTAAAATATTTTCACGTTGTTCAAGTTTGTAATTTGGTTCATATTTAACAATGAGTACACGTATTTCCACAGATTCTATAGCTATTTTACCTTCTTTAGGAAGTGTATCTTTTATTTCAACACCAGCATTATTTTTATCAAACCAACATAGAAATGCATCTCCAGGATATATACTACATGCAAAAACTACAGTTAAGTTTCCTTCAAACATAATTTCTTTATAATCATTATAAAATCCAACAAGCATTGACAATGGATGAAGTACTTCGTTTTATACTATTTATTTTACCTGTATTAACAATATGTCCTTCTAAACTTATTTTGTCAGTAACAGATGAAGTTAGATGTTGTAAAACTGTTGAAGAAATAAAAGGATGTTCGACTCTAGATCATAAATTATTTCTTTTTCATTGTTATAAAGTCAAACAACTTAGTTACATAGTAATCAATTAATTTTTTACTTGATTTTCCTTCAGAATTTGGATAACTTGTACCATCATTTCCAATAGTACTCAAATTCATGTGTAATTGTGCATGATTTGAATGAAACCAACCATCACCAATACTTATTTCAATTTCTGTATCTTTCTTAGGAACATTTAAATATTTTTAGTTTTTTCATTAACAGGAAATGAACAAAACTGATAACTTTCATTATCATTCATGATTGTTTTAGGAATTAATTATTTCTTCAGGGAAAAATTTATTAAGATATTTCTAAAATAACTGTTACAGTAACACCATGGAAGTAAATTAAATTATCATACTTCTAAGTCCTGAATTGTATTGAAAATAGGAACATTTACAGGATAATTTGGTTCATAAATTACTGGTCCACCAAACTCTGCATGATGTTTAAATAAAGCAATAATATTTCTTTCTTTATGAAAATGATCATTATGTTTTACATACATTCCATCAGCAAAATTAATATTTGTATTGAATAATTCAAAAGGAATTATGTTAGGAACATCTTTAGCTACAGCTTTTTTTATTAGCATGAACAATCTGATTATTAAAACCAAGTAAACTTCCAATACTATCTGCTATATCCATATACATTCACTTTTAATAACAATTGTGTTTAAAATTTCATTTGCTTTAATGGATATATTGTTTTTTCAAATATATATTTTTTTCAAATTTTTAAAATTATATTGACCTACTGGAATTTCTATTGTTTCTCAATCACAATAATAGTTTATTATTTTTTGTTGTAATGTTTTTTATAAAAAAGTTTAATAAATCCAACTAATGAAACATTAGTATAATTATCACATACTGTAACAGTTAGTCGTTTTCTAAGTGTAGACGTTTATCACTAACTTGACATAACCAAATCATTTACTTCTAAAATTATTAATAAATGAAAAATTATTAATATATTAAGAACTTATTGATCATTGAAAAAATTTGCTCATAATTGAAAAAATTAATAATGACTAAAAAAATTATTAATTAATGAAAAATATTAATAAGTGAAAACATTAACAACAAATGAAAAATTATTAATAAATGAGGTAAATATTATTAATACAAAAATTATAAATATATGATCAGAACAGATCTGGAACCTAAGGTAATAATTTCAGAAATTAAGTCAAAAAAACAAACATGGTTAACTTCTTCCAAATTTTATAAGATTTGCAATAATTTACCAAGTGGTTGTGGTAAAACAACATTCATAATTGATAATTGCATTTTAGCTAATGGCTGGTTGAACTGGAATAAAATGAAACATTTGTATGTTAATTCAATAAGTTTACAACAGCAAAAATATTCAGAATTTATAAAACAATATAAAAAATTTAAGGTAAAGCTAATAAACAAATTGTAAGCTTTATTGAAAATAATGAATAAACTATTCCATTAGTTGAATTTAAAAATAATTCAGTTGTTGTATTTGGTGACTTAATTCTAGAGAATCAAGATATTGTTTGAAACTAGTTTACTAGAGGTAGACACAAAGGTGTAGATTGCTTTTACTTAGTTCAAAGTTATTCAAGAATACCAGAAGAACTTGTGAAGGACAATCTAAAGTTTTTAAATATTTTAGACAAGATGATACAAATTTAAATCATATTTACCATGTGTTCCTTGGTGAAGATTGAAAATTAGATATTTATCTAAAATATCTGTTTTAGCTTGTTTTAATTTTTTACTAAAGTCTCTTCTGTCTTAATAGTATAGTTTTGTGTTTTTTGTCCAAATTCTTGAACTTTTTCATTTATTTCATTTGTTTGTATTTTATGTACACAATATAAATTAAAATTTATTACTAAACCATTATGTACTTTCAAATAGTCTTCAACAACTAAAAAAATTTTGTTTTTATTACACAAATGAATCTATTATTATCAAGTATATGTACACTATCTTCAAAATATATAGTTTTCAGTCTGTTTTCAAGTGCTTTTACAACTAACTAAACTTTAATTGTATTACTATTTCTTCATTTCAGTTTTACAAAAATATTTGTAGAAAATGGAAATATTTTTTGATGGTTTCTCTTCTTTAGTTAGGAAAACATAATAAATATTATAATATGGTTTTTCCAAAGAATGTCACATACTTCAGGTGAATAATTTCTAACTATATTTGTATCATTTTCTCTTACTTCAGGTGTATAATTTCTAACAAAATTTATATGTTTTTCACTTATCTCAGGTGTATAATTTTTAACAATATTTGTATGATTTTCACTTACCTCAGGTGTATTATTTGTAACAATAATTGTATGATTTTCACTTTCTTCAGGTGTATTATTTCTAAAAATAATTAACTGATTTAGATTAATAAATCTAATTAAATCAGCTATATGTACATTTGAATATCCTTGTCAATTATTTACTTTTTCAAAATACACGAAGAGTAGCAACTTTAAATTGTTCTAGTTCATTCGCAATGCATGTCTCCATTTTGCTCTGAACAATGGGCTGTTACACCCACATTGCACAGCACATGTCTATAAGGCCTGTTGCTTTAAAACACTGTTTCAACAAGAGTTCTGAATGGCACGTGTAGGTTTGCATCCTGCGGTGGCGTCGATCACACGCGCATACTGCTGCTACCTGGCGTACTGCCTTGAGTGTAGTCTTTTAGACCCTTACCTGTAGGTGAGGTGAAAGCGTGTCTATTAATGGCACAGGTAGTTAACTCATCATGTGAAAGCACGCAAAGGCTGTGGTAGGTGGCTCAGACAGTTCCAGTGGAATGCACTTACAGATGGATCAGGGACAGTATCGCTGATAAACTTACTTGCTAAGGACGTGAGTGACAAGGAAAAAAATAGAATACAAACATTGTTATGGAACAAAAAATTAAAGTAATTTTACATTCTCGTAAGCAGATACAATAGCATTTTTTTGATAAATGTTCTTGAGTTGATGGGTATATGGACAGCCATAGAATTCCAGGTCTTGAATAGAAGCAAATTTACATATTCGTGGCATCCAAGAGATTTTGTCCTTTCCCTTCAGGTATACGATGGTGTCCATGTCATCGAATAATTTAAGTGCAGTCACCATGTCTTTATAGAACATGCCAGGATCGTCTCAATGAATTCCATGGTAGAAATGTGTTAACCACTTTGTGCTCTTCTTTCTCTTAGCGCACATCACTTGCTTGAAGGATCTTGGTGATGAAATATTTGCAGCCAATGTCTCTATTATTTCGGAATTCTCTGTG
The DNA here is from genome assembly GCF_023864345.2 of Schistocerca serialis cubense. Lineage (NCBI taxonomy): Eukaryota > Metazoa > Arthropoda > Insecta > Orthoptera > Acrididae > Schistocerca > Schistocerca serialis. The sequence continues at coordinate 534,253,858 of NC_064640.1, forward strand.
TACACTACAACGCGGAATCTTTAAATACAAACTGCCTATGCTCACTGTCATAGAATCTTTGAGCTTCCAGAATGATGTTCACTCGGTGACACTTCATCGTCAAATGATCTGTGTCCAGAGCAGTACCTATTCATTTATACAGGTCGCTGCACAACACCTGTGAGCAGACAGTAGTTGATTACACAATCGTGAGGAACTAAAGCATATGTGCCAGTGTGTTCTGGGAAATTTTTCGATGATTCTAATTCAGTTCGCACATCTATAGGTCCAGACATAAGTATCTCATTCTCTTTAGAGTAGTCTATTACAACGACTGGTGAAAGCTCTTTGAACTTGTGTGGACCGAGTAGACACCTCCCCCCCTACCTCTCCTTCAGCAATTTTATAGTAATAAGGGCGAAAACTTGCACACATCTCATACGCTAGGCTGTATATATTTTGATTCCCCTGCAGATGTAGATTGTCATATGGGTAGAATTCTGAATTGAGGTAGACTTTGGCATTAGTTAACTTGCAGTTATCGAAGACGGTGTAATCATTTGCTATATTACCTCTTCTATCAGTCTGAAACACAAGTATGATGAATCTGGGTGTCTCTAGATGGCTGGAGGTTTTAATAGCCCATGTTTGTCTGCTCGCTCTCGGTAACACTGGGTATTCAAAAATCTCCCATGAGCTAAATGTCCGTGACAGAAATGTACCTGACTTAAGGACTTTTAAAAGTTTCAAACGCTCCTCGTCAGATACACTAATTTGAGGTATTTTCCATATTAGCTTGCTGATTGTGCTCATATTCTCCTCTTGAGCTCCTTGAATGTATTAGTTATTGACAGTCGCACATCGCACCAGAATGAGTTCTTGTTTAGCATTCATAATAATCTGTCTCATGTCCTCAAAGTATCCCATAAGCATTTTTAGAGGTATGCGTGCAGTAAATCACTTGTACTCTTGAACTGCTGTATCCTCTGGCTCGTCTATGAACCATCCAACATTTTCTAAACTATGCAAATCCACTGGTGATGCCGAGACGTATGTTTTAAGGGTAGATGTTATGCCAACATTGTGTGTACGGTCGACCTCAGACCCATTTAGTTCATAGTGTATCTCTTGGAAGAGGAATGTTAAAGAGTTACGTGTCGGCTTGGATCTCACTGCATCGTTGCCATCGGTTTTCTTGAATGATCCCTCTAAATACTGTATATGAAACTCTTGCACGGAAGCGTGAGTGCATCTTGGTGCTGGATGACAATCCTGATTTCATCATTCTTGTTAGAGGTGGTTGAAGCTTAATGTTTATGAGAGAAGTATTCCTGGTGTATAATTCTCTCAACATTCTCTACTGGACTGGTTATATTGAGAGAAGTATTCCTGGTTTATAATTCTCTCATAATACTCTACTGGAGTGGTTATATTGAGTGATGATGTCACTGCGAGCCTACAAACCAACCGGTTTAAGAAATTCATAATTCGCAGGTGTTATCACTTTGCTGTTTGGTAGCGAAGTGGTGTGCTGTGGATTACGTGCACTTGTTTTATACTGTATGCCCATCCTGTCTTAGATGTAATCGTACAATGATTTCCTCACCACGAAAGTCAACAAGCTGATTATTCTGGTCAACAATATGCAGCTCCAAATAGTCCAATGTCTTAGCTGTTACTGGAAGGTATATTGCATTGGCAGGGGTCTCAACAATCTTATACCCTGTTGCAACTGAGGGGAAGAATCCGTAAATAGTCTGAATCAGACTATCAATGAGGTAGGAGTTCGTTGCAGTATTACACTCGACATGGGTTGTGCTCACTGTGAGTATGTCCACTGACTGATTCGACTTGTAAATTTACTTTGAACCTTCTTCAAAATCTGTCCTTTTGTGAATCCCAGTAGGCGCCCTTTCTGGTTAAAGTCAATCGTTGCATTTACAGTCATTATTTCAGATTTAAGTGTATTGACGTTTTCATGTACTTCAATACCCTTTCGAGACAGTTTTAAGATTTTGGTTAAATTGTCGATATCGTACCCATACGGTTCTATTTCCACAATATCTTTTTCACCATTTATATCCAGATGCAGTTTATTGTAAGTGTTGGTGATATTCAGGATGCTGTTGTACGTCTCCAGTCCAATCAATGCAATACTCAATTTACCAGCCCTCAAATCAATTGGCGGAAAGTAATTTGCACGCAATACAGATAATCGTCCTTTTAACATCAAAGTGTATGACATTCCATCTGAACCTCAACTGATGGGTGAATGTTTAACCTCCCCCTTATATAGATGCTTCTTCTTCTTCTTTGTGAATGTCAAGAGAAACATGGTGCATAGATGTCTACAGCGGTGTGTATTAAAGTACTGATAGCGTTGATAATTGTAGAACACACATCTTCTATGAGTGAAGTATCGTTGTAATTTTCTGTCGGTTGCATGTCACCAAATGAGTCGAAATAGTAGATGCTATCTGCGTCTTTCATAACATATGCCACCCAGTGGGTGTGGGGCTTCCAGCAACATCTAAATTCACAATACCGCAATCACCAGTTTTCCACATAGTCGTAGGAGATGTATCATGCATAAACACACCACGGAATCTTGATATATTGAATTTATCTCCAACAAACTTAAGAAGGTCTCTATTTGTGAGCCGTCGATCTGTTAGGACCGCTAATGGGCTTTTTTTAACTTTATTAATAGAGCAAGGCCTCTCCTGTACGGTTTTAAGTATAGTCCTATTCCGATGGCTGCGGCTTCATGTGGCTATGTCTTCTCGCCTCTTCTAACTGTGCTTGGGAGTTTTGCGTGTTATTGACCGTTCAAGCAATAGCTGCAGCAGCACCGGCGAGGGAACCTATCGCCGAGAGGGCGAAGAAGGCCGGGATGAGGAATGGAATAAATCAGCTAGATGTCATGGGTATTCGTGGAACACAAGGTGCTTTAACCGATATTCTTCTTCTTCCCGCATCTTTCTGTTTGATAACGTTTTTAGCTGCATACATCGCTGGCAGGATACGGTTCTTCAAACAACTCTTTTTGCTCCTGTTCTTCTTCTTGTTTACTGTGCAACGTGCAGCATTCAGAGCTCGCTTGAAATTTATCACCCCTAAAGCCAACTTGATTTTTCCACACATGGTTTTATCAACTGCAAATGATGCAATGCGTTGACCTATAACAGTATCTTTTCTTCTCCGTATGACCTTAGTCTTATCGGGTTAAAATCCTATCCGAAATGTGATAGGTCTTTATTTGCTGTGTATGCAATGTCGTGTTCCATACACGCTTCGTTGAACAGATTGTCTCCCTTGTCAACTCGAGCCAAGCGTTTCTAAAGTTTTGTCCCAGGCCCACAGTAGTTATACCAAGGGATGTGTAATTCCAAAGGTAGTTTGTCTAGAATACCACCAACTCCTATAAAGCGTCTTCTAGCATGCATGTTACGGTACTGTGGTAGTTGCGGACAGTGCATGCCCATTATATAGCAAATCGCCAGCATCAATCCAACTCTTTTGTGTAGCAGGAAAACCAAGCCATTTGACCTTTGCTTTATTTCCTCGACTCTTATGACTCGCTCTATGAGAAAAAGATCCGATTCTGAGCGTTTCAACATCTCCTCAGTGTAGAAGGAGCCTGCAATTTCTTCACCTTTACTGTCCTTCAATATATATGTTCTGGGATTCGTTGGGTGTACCTTTGAAACTGTAAATATCTCAGTTGACCAGTTCAGTAGGTATGATTTCTCAAATACCGTCTTGTCTTTTGACATACCCACCAAATCACCTACATTAAATTTCTGTTTGCGTGGATTCAGCATTTTAATGCGATAGTACACGTATCCATCACTCCATTATCACGATCATCGATTGGTCTCATTTTTACTGTGCTATGTTTGGTTCCAGTTTCCAGGAGGATATCTGTCCATTTGTATGAGCCGCAATAGTTAAAATGCATCCACATACGACCTTTTATTGTTCTGTTCAGACTCTCCACTATACTCGCCTTCAGGTGAGTGAATGTCGAGTAGTGATGTATTCCGTACCGCTGCATCCCTGTATTGAAATACCTATTGTAGAACTCTCCACCATGATCGGTTTGGAGATTCTCTGGGCATCGATTTGTTCCTGTTTGTAGCAAACGCTCAACAACATCAGCGACATTTCGACCGGCTTTGGTTTTGACAGGTAATGCCCAGGCAAATTTGTAGTATGTATCAATAACTATTATAGTGTATTTGAATCCATTATTCTCATGTGAATATTCCCTCATGTCTACAAGATCATCTAGCCACGAGTGATCCAGCCCTTTAATCATAACATGCCTGCCAGAGTATGTTTTGCTCGCTGGCTTGTGCAGTTCTCGAACTACTGTCTCCATACTTATTCGATGTCCATACTTATTCGATGATACCTCTCTCTCTCTAAGCTCTGAGATTACTACTCAGTACTCACTAGAGATGGGAAAACCGAAACACGTAACTGTTTCGAAACAAATGAAACAGTACAATGTAATGTTTCGATAGGCTGTTTCGAAAAAGTGAAACAGTTCGTGTTTTGTAATCTAATAAACCTACACATTTTATCATCTTGAATGTCTACTGTATAGGTATGTCCATATAAACACAAATGAGGTGCGAGAGCGCTAATCATATCGCAGAAAGTATGAAACTATCACTTAGGTGTCTTGGCAGTTTCGTATTTCATGCAGCAAATGCGCTGCTTTCGTGTCGTGTGACTTTCATAATTTTCAATTGGCTGAGGACAGCCATAGCTGAAGACAGAAGAACCACCACGAACGGAACTGGAGGTGGGAGCGAACTGCAGAAGCAATGGATATGGTACTGGGATTCCCACATTCCGCTAGTATGGGAATATACCCATCCTGCTAATTCCCATCCACACAAAGGGAATCATTGTGGATAATAGGCACAGTGACTATAGACTCACAAATAATGCCAAATAATTCGAATAAATAACAAAATATAACAGAAAAATTTTTGTCTTTCAAGGTGTTTCGAACCGTTACTATAAATTCACCATGCTTCCCAGCCCTTCCCGTTCACCATTACACTATCAGTGATATGTCAAACAGATTGCTTGCAATTAAACCGACATTAAATTTATGTATATGTATAATAACTGTCACTCTACGCCTTTTTTTTATTCAAAATGTTCTAGGCTTACTTGCGTTTCTTAATATGATTACTGTACTTGAACAGAGAAACGTATGTTATAAAAAAAGTGTAATTTAACTGAATGATTTTCACATATTTATTATTTTGAACGTGAGTAGTATGCGTTGTTTTATTGTTTGGTTAATGTTTATAAAGCAAATGTTACGCCATTTCGGAATAGGACAGTCATCTAGAAACGAAGCTTAATTTTCGGATATCTTAAGCTTCATACTATTGCTTGTCAAAACGATTTCGACACTCTTGAAAGTGTTTCACGAAGTGGTATGTTGTGTTTCAGTACCTGTGCCGAGCCCGAATCTCGTCCGACACAGAGCGGAATCAAACAAGGCTGTTTCGATACAATCAGTCCGTTCCAAGCACAGGTGGACTGAAACAGCCTTATTTTGAAACAACGATACAGTTTCTGTGTCTGACTCGAGATCGAATCTGGTCTGGATATCCGAGAGAGGGGCGGAATGAAACACCACTGTTTCGAAACAGTGAACCACAGCCGTTCCGAAACACTGGAACAGTTCCACGTATCGATACACTGTATCGAAACATAGAAACAGTGGCCAAGTCTAGTACTCACTATATTGTTTGTATTTGTATGCGTGTCCTGCGTCAGCGTGTCCTTGTACTGTATATTCGAAATGATTTCGTTCGAAGATAGTGTTGTGGACGAGCGAAAGGCTGAAGTATTTGTAAGTACCATATTTAGTTTGAATTTTCTGCACTTAATGTTTTTTTTTAAGCGTTGAAATTCATTGCTTTCAGTGATAATGCTGTCGGTGAACGAAAGGAAGAGTGAAATAGTTAGTACTATTTCTCAAGTGGGTGTATTCTCTGCTTGCATTTTGAAGCTATTAATCCAGACTGCTCACTTGCCAGTTGTTATTGGCAACTTGGTAATGTTGGCTACTTAAGATTATAGAATTACGGGGATCAAATAAAACATGAAAGATAGGGTATTGGTAGGGTAAAAATGAAATAAGCAGGATTGGGTAAAAATAGCCGTTATTAGAGTAAATTATAGAAGGAAATAAGGTGAAGGTACAGCCAACTTGTTTACTTGATCAGAAACCCTCATTTAAAAATCTTGCTGTGGATTCCAGTAATTCAAATTGTGTGATAGTAAGCAGGAGATTTAATAACTGTATGAAACAGCGTGCGCAAATCGTAATATAAAACAGCGGTATACCTATTTTGACAGATTTTCATTTCTCAGTACTGGAAAATTACCATTTAATACATGTTTCTGTACGAATTTGGTTTTTATGTTTCTTGTTAGCAACATAAACTTTTAATGATCCTTTAAAAGAAGGCTTTTTTTGTAGGCCATTTTTTCCTTATGTTTCACATATGTGAAATATTGTGGCGGCAGCACCGTCCAACGCACGAAGGGCTGAACTACGGCACTGCCGACACAAGTAGGGGCAGCTGTACCGTTATGCGGAATTTCGGCAACGGTGCGTCGCACACCGGACCGCACGGGAACAGGGAGAGCTTCGTTTCACCCGAACGAACTAAGGAAGTGACGTCGAGATGACGTAGCCCAGCGTTCGCAAAGTATATCGATATATCGATCGGCGACTACAAATCGAGCTGACGTAGTGGCGGGAGAAAATCGAGTTGACGTAAAAGTGGCGGGAGAGTCGTGTGTTTACAGGCTCAGTGCTGTAGAGTTCTGCTGCTGCGGTATGTCGCAAACTCCTGTTTCGGGCACTTCTTCGACTATGTCTACTGACCGTGTTGAAGACCGGGAAGTAGATGTGTTCGAGAAGTTAATGCGTTCATCGCTGAAAGATGTACGTATTGACAGAGAAGGCGACATTCATGGATTTTGTGAGACAGAAGAGGATGTTGTCCATCTTCTGAGCAGCTTGCGCGTCCATGGCTACGCATACTCAGTTAGAAGAAGTGCGTATTATCGCCAGCCCCCTTCAGGTGCTGCTAAACGTAAGTGAAAGTGTTCCTAATTCGTTTTTGTGTTCAGATGTAACATAATTACATAGTTGTTACATAGATATATTCCATTTATATCCTTTGGCTGCGTTAAAAATAAATGTAGTTATAGTTATTTGTAGTAAATAACGTCGTTTGTAAATCAGATCTGTACATTTCTCGAGTTAAACATGTCTTGCATATTTTCATTCTGTGAACACATTACACTTTTCATTCTCGCACTACGTACTGTTCAATCGAGTAAATCGGTCGTAGTAGGATGGGGAAGACAGCAAGCCATGTAGCACACACGAAACAATCGACAAATAACATTAATGGCTATGTAGCTAAAAATATAAATTTGCTTATGGGAATGGATAACTAGGAATGAAATTTCAAAAAGGACAACCATTGTCAAAGTTTGTAGAATGTAGCCTACAAATAGAATTTGTTACTGTAGTGTGAAGGAAACAATTAGTTTTCTCCATATACATCAGAAATGAGAAATGTGGGGGAAAAAAAAGAACACGCAGACATTAATAGAATGCCGTGAACAAAAGACATGTGGGAAGAAGAAATGAAAGAAATTGATTTTGGAAACATGTAAGACATGCAGGGATTAAAATGTAACTCAAGTGTAGGTACTGATACTTTTTTTTTATTAAGTATTTGTAGCAGCATCAACGCACGAAATGCAAATCTTCCTGCCTCTACTCTGACAAGATTTTTTACAGTGTATCCTAAACCTCACTGACCACAGGCGACTCTGTATTGTATATCTATTGATCATTTGGGTCATTGTTCCTGTACAGTTAAAGCAGCTTAATTTACAAAACTATCTACCTATTAATGAGTGAAAATACTGCAACTAAGTACTGACATCACTTCCATGCTGTTTGCTTCAGTGGTCAAAGACAACTACCTGTATCCAGTAGTGAACTATATCCATTCGTGTATGAATAAACTGATCTTGATTGTACTAGTTCATGACAAGGTAATTGGTTTTTGCACTAAATTCTGTTGGTTTTTCATGATGCTATCATACATATTTTACATAGGCCTGCTACATAAGTTTCCATGTACATCAGTGGCCTACCCCATATATGTGCAGTGACATGATTGTAGATTTAATTAAAATTCTGTTTTTACCAGATGAGACAGGCTTCTTCTACAGCCACACAAAAGGCAACATACCAATACAGTTTTTTGGCCCTGTCTTTTGTGTGGAAAGCTTAGTGAAAAGAGAATGTACTCTTGGCCCGTTATATCATAAAAAGGAGACTCCTGTTGCAGATCATCTGGTAAGTAAAATAAAGATCTAAGTAGCAATTACATATATTTTCAATCAAAAAGGAATAGTTACAGGGACTTATAAAATTTTGTTTATTTTATACATAAAGGTGGACCATGTCAACCCAAAGAAGAAGAGAAAAGTTCTCATGGACACACAAAAGAAAGGCTGTCCAGCAACATTGGATGTTAAGTGTGTCAGGATATTCCCAGATTATGCGATAAACTCGGCAACAGACAGTTCAAAAAAAAGAGTGAGTATCCAACTGAGTAATGTGTAGATATATTAGCCTGATAAGTTACATGTATGTCATTTGGCTAGCTCTTGTATATAAATATTTGTAATTCACTGATAAATTTGTATTGTATTAAAGGTTACTGAGAAACTGAAACGAGACTTGGAGTCGACACAGGTACCAAAAAGTTATCTGCGATATTATGTGGCTGCCTCCCAAGCAAGCCGCCATAATCATGGCATTGAATGTGTGAAAACGGTTGGACACATACACCCTTTGCTTTCAAAAGAGATCAGGGATATAGTTACAAAGGGGACTAACTCAGTTCGGATAATTAAGTTAGAACTGGAGAGATTTGTGGAAAAAAATTTCACTGGGGAAAACAGACCGGATCGGATGAACATAATGTTTTACCCAACAGATAGTACAATTTATAGCCATATGTATCGGGCTCTGTTTGATTTGAAGAAAACTGTTATTGACCAAGATGCATTAAGGAATCAAATTAATGGGTGGGAAACGGAATCGAAGGCTGAGAGATTTTTTTTCAGACCGTTTACAGATGACAATGGAAAAGTGCACCCATTGCTTTTTTGTTACCAGCACAAGTGGCAAAGGGAACTTTTGAAAAAGTATGGTAGGGTATGTTTGCTTGATGCAACATACAAGACAACGAAGTATGACATTCCATTATTTTTCTTGGTAGTGAAAGCTAATGTATGCTATTTAGTAGTTGGGATATTCTTCATTCAAGTAGAAAACACTGCTTCAATTAAAGAGGCTGTAGAAATTTTCAAGGCATGGAACCCAGACTGGAATCCAGTTTCATGGGTTACAGATTTCTCTGAGCCTGAGATACGGGCAATTGAAGGAACATTTCCAATGTCAAGGGTTTATCTTTGTTTATTTCATCGAAAGCAAGCCTGGCAACGGTGGCTTAGTAAAAAGAACAATTTAGACATACCGGGTGATAGTGAGCAAATCATGTAGCTGTGGGAAGGAATTGCTGAGTCACCATCTGAAGAACAATTCTTAACTGCAAAACAAAACCTTCAATTTCATGAATTGTTAACTAGAAATTCTGGTGCACTTGATTATTTTAATAAGCAATGGCTTTCAGTATCTGAAAGGTGGGTGAAGGCCTATGAGGACAAGGAGAATTTCTTCGCCAATATAACTACTACTAATGGTGTTGAATCACTAAATAAAAGAGTGAAACATTTTTTTCTTAGACATTCAGCAGATAAAACATTGACAGGTGTTGTTAAAGTTTTAATAAATGATTTCCTCCCTAGCCTGTTTAAAAAATATTGTCTGAAGAATTCAGCTGTGAAATCTTACAGCAGAGAGATTCCTCACTTCTTGCATAACAAGTCACACGAATTTGTGAATCACGTAATGAAAATATATTCTTCAGCGCAAACTGAACTTACCGAAAGCTCAGTGAGAGAAATGGGTGAGGGATTATTTTGTGTAGAAAGTACCGAGACCAAGAATTGTTACTATGTGGTGAATTTTGCAAAGCCTAATTGCACATGTGAAGACTTCCAAAGGTGGAAATATCCACGCAAACATTTCTGCGCAATTTTCATTTATTACCCTGGCTGGGACTTTCATAAGTTGAATGACAGTTACAAGAACAGCCCTTTCATTTGTCTCGATGAGACCTTTGGGTTTGGCTCGAGCAGCAGTTGGTCTGAACCTGCCAGTCCTGTATTACAAAGTTCAGAGGATACCAGCAGTGAGGAGGCAGTAAACCAAGGCCGTGACAATCCCAGAAGCTCAACTTCATCAGAGGAGCAAGATGCACGGGAATTAGCAAGGCAGGTCATAAACCTGACCTACAACTGTAAAAACAGAGAAGCAATTGCTAGAACGCTGAAGAGGCTTCGAGAATGTGTGGACGATTAACATCGTCAAACCCACAAGCCGGTGGTCTTCCATTATCAGGATCATAAAAGCGGGGTGTGCGTGTGTGTGTGTGTGTGTGTGTGTGTGTGTGTGTGTGTGTGTGTGTGTGTGTGTGTGTTTGCTTTGATAATGTTTTGTGAGGGAAATTCAGCTTCTTGGTGTACCACATACTGCCCAAGTCTCGTAATCACACTGTATGAAAATGGATGGAAGGTGTAAGATAACATGCTTTGCTTGAACAGCTGCAATCTGAAGTATCCTACCTCTCTGCTGAAGCAAATTTAGCTCGAAGAATATGTAAGTCAAAATAAATTTATTGTGCATACATTTTCTAAAACTAATGTACTACAACTATAATCATTGAAAGAACTACTTACTTGCATTGATGCCCATACCAATCACCCTGGACTAAAAGAGGAACATAAATAAAATACAAAATACAGCTCAGTCCCCCGAATCAGTTAGGCATGAACATAGCAAGACAGCCAGTAGTATTTATTTAAATTTAATAAACCAGTTGCTGAAGCCAATTTGATTTTATATAATTGGTGCTAAAATCTAGGTCAGGGCCAGCGATAGTCAAAATGGTGCTTATCCACTGCTCATTGGTTGGCGAGCGACAGTTTTGCGTAGCCAGAAGAATGATTCTTTGACATATTCAATGAGAGACAAGAACAGACACAATATACTTCTAGCGCTGAAATTGTAAAGCATTTTTATGTTTTCTGTTTTTCATTGTATTCATGAGTTTTGAGAAATATTTTGTGATAAGGGGCGCAAGCTATAAATTACTGATTTCAGTGATTGTTCTGCATGATGATGTCATCTGCTTGTGTATATCTCATGGATTAATTGCAGAGACATGAAAATGTCAGATGTGATGGTGAAATGACTCTTAAAGAGTAAGTGGGTGGAATCATCTGGAAGTGCAGCATAAGCCTCCACTTTGAGTAACAAGATCAATTTTTTTTTTTTTAATTCCATCGTGGAAGAAGGTAGGTAGATCAGTATTCATTGAAAGTTGCACGTGTGCTATATTAAAAAGCACCGTTCCACCTACAGTCTTCCATGATTTAAGTAAAAAACATTGATCCACTTACTCATTGTTCTTGTGTACATTGATTGCATACCAACTCAAGAGGAGAAAAATATTTCACTACTTTCTCGAATACACCTTGGGTTGTGACACTGAACTCAGTTTTCAGATGCTAGCACAGTTTAAATAGCTGTGACTCAAACAGGGAGCAGTTAAATATATGATTATTGTTTACAACAATGTTTCATCCTTTCTTTCAAATGTATTACATTGAAACATGTAGTCTGCCTACTGCTATCTCATTGGCTGTATAACACAGCTGACACACCCTCTTTTGTTCCATTATACTTCACAAGAAGTGCTGAAAACATTCCTGCGCGAAAGGTGTAAGTACGCCACTGGCCCTGTTCTAGATTTTTCACAATAGTTTGTTCAAAACTTGGGCTGCTTCCACATAACACCAATTGTCTAGTCTGCACAAGTGCCAGCTGCCCCTTCCTCCTCTCATAGTTTGTCCTACCTTACCAAAAACTTTTCCTGTTCTAATAATATGTGCCTTGTAAATCTTCCTGTAAGCAAATTCTTTCTCTCTCTGCCCGCATTCCCTCCACCTTACCTCTCATACAGTTTTTTTCCCCCCCTTTCACTACATATTACTATAATTACTGAAAGGTAGAGGCACCTGGGATGACTCAATCTACATGGTTCTTGTACTGTACTATGGGGTACAATTTTAGATCTTTTCGCTTAAAAGTTTTATTGTTCCACTGTTGTGGAATTTGCTGTATGCAGTCTGGTGGTGGTCAGATGAAAGGAGCTCTTGTCTTAAGTAGCTAATGCCTCATCACATGCATGAATGGACTAAATGTTGTTGTACAGCTACTCTGACACACAATTGGCTGTTATATACAATTCCCTAAGATTATTCAATTATTCTACCTATATGTGTATACATATATGAATTTGTCTGAGGCTCTGGTCTGTAGATCCATTAATCACTAAAGTATTGCTATTTTCATTGGTAGTATCATTCCAGTAGCTACTTATCCCCCTGCTTGCCAATCTTCTTGAGAGATCAACACACACTCCTTGAGCTACTCCTAATTTGTTATCCTGCCCCTTTAATTTCTAACAGTGAGATGGTATAGAGCCTCACCTATTTGGAAAGATTTACCTCAGTAGCTCTGACATTTTCATTGACCTATGAAGTGCAGGGATAGGTACGTAAAAAATGGAGACATTAATGTGTTGCATGATACCACTCATTCTATGTGTGCAGCTCCTAATATTTTATCAACTCATTGTATAGAGTATAGGGGTGCTTGGTAAAAGTCATGTCACACACAGTGTTCGATTTTTTTCCATAGTGAAATTTTAATGACATGTGTTACATCTGCAATTACTTCTGTAAAACAACTTGTTAAGACTACCAACCATGAGGTGAAAGCAACCTTGCAGATAGAGTGAACAATTTAGACAGTGTTGCAAGAGGATCTTTGATGGTTGATAATTAAAGACAATGGGTTAAGCCCTTAGTCACTGCTGATAAACATATCCTGTAAACTGTAATTTACTACAATGAAATTTGTATGTCATGGCAGGCAGTGTTCTGCACTTTGCTAAAGACGAACTGACATGTTGCTGCTAATTCCAGATTCACACAGTATGTTTGACATTCACTATCCAAAAAGTAGACAGTGTCTGTTGAAGATCAGCTTTAATTGAGGACTTCCCAATTGTGGCAGACTTAATGAAGTAGAATATTAACATTACAAAAAGGATACAAAATGTTCCCACAAATTGGTACAACGAAAAGATTGATAACTCTTAGCTTTCAGCCCAAAGGCCTTCATCTGAAATAGAAAAATACACACCCATGACCAATGTCTCTCACTACTGTGGCCAGAATGTGTGTCTAATTTATATTTCAGATGAAGGAGCTTTGGCTGAAAGCCAAGATGGAGAAGTGTAAAATTGTTATTCCATCCTGGGCTTTGCGTTGTTATAATATTACCGTTCTTAGACATGTTATGTGTACTCTGCATCAAGTAGAATGAATCTGTACTATTTACCACAGTTACTCAGTGTACATACAGATTATTATACTGCAAAGGAAATTTTTCTCAACACCTTGTCAGTCATATATAGATTGCAGTAGTGATAGGTAAGAATTGCAATCTATCTTTTATTTTAAAGCTGTGGGTGGTGTGGGAGTTATCCCCTTTTGCAGTTAAACGTGTTACATATGCTTCATCATTAAATATGTATTGTTTACCCTTTTTTTGCTTACTACATTATTTCACGGTTCACAGGTACTCTGTGTTCTTGTGCCACATTTAAAAGCAGCATTCAGATCAGCTTATTTGGTTCTTTTGTATTGCATGGGAGCAATGGACAAGCCACAAGCAAAATTTACAAAAGAGTTGCAGTTGCAGATCACCTTGGCAACATCAAGGTATGTCAGTATCTGCATTGATTTTTGATTAAAATCACTTGCAGGCCAAGTTATTTTAAAGTTAATCATTGTATTCCCATTCAGGTGACACAGCTGTCTTCTCCCAGCAGCGAGAGGCAATGTTGTGATCATTCCTCTGAACCTCCTTCTCTCGTGGAAAGTGTAATTGACACACAATGCACACCCAGGTGCGGTAGTCCCTACCGTTACAAATAAGGTTGCTGTGGCACATTACCTGGTTGTGTATCATCAAGGTGCGTAATGTGATAACATTTATTTACATGAATGCTTATTACAAGGCAATTTTTTTTCAATTAATTTTGCTTTCTGCACTTAGTCAAGACCGTATCAGTCCAAGGGAAAATATAATGAACACAAATGAGTGCTCAGTTTCAGACAAATGGCTGAATTTTCCAGGTTTTCTGTACAGTGAACAAATTACCACATGGAGACAAAAGTGAGTATAGTATCTGATTCTGAATTATATTTCTAGGAGCACGTTATTTTACCACTTCACTGTACATGATTTGACAATTTTATATTGTTACAGGTTGCTGCAGAAGTGGCCTTGGTGTTCAAGTAAGACAGAAAGGCAAATTTCTGATTTTTTTTTTTATCATGATGCTATTACACCATCCTCAGGATAAGATGTATCTAGAGCACACATTCTCAAAGTCTGTTAATGTTTATAGTGCTGTAGGTCAGGTTTATGACCTGCCTTGCTAATTCCCGTGCATCTTGCTCCTCTGATGAAGTTGAGCTTCTGGGATTGTCACGGCCTTGGTTTACTGCCTCCTCACTGCTGGTATCCTCTGAACTTTGTAATACAGGACTGGCAGATTCAGACCAACTGCTGCTTGAGCCAAACCCAAAGGTCCCATCGAGACAAATGAAAGGGCTGTTCTTGTAACTGTCATTCAACTTATGAAAGTCCCAGCCAGGGTAATAAATGAAAATTGCGCAGAAATGTTTGCATGGAAGTCTTCACATGTGCAATTAGGCTTTGCAGAATTCACCACATAGTAACAATCCTTGGCCTCAGCACATTCTACACAAAATAATCCCTCACCCATTTATTTCACTGAGCTTTCGGTAAGTCCAGTTTGCGCTGAAGAATATATTTTCATTACGTGATTCACAAATTCGTGTGACTTGTTATGCAAGAAGTGAGGAATCTCTCTGCTGTAAGATTTCACAGCTGAATTCTTCAGACAATATTTTTTAAACAGGCTAGGAAGGAAATCATTTATTAAAACTTTAACAACACCTCTCAGTGTTATATCTGCTGAATGTCTAAGAAAAAATGTTTTACTCTTTTATTTAGTGATTCAACACCATTAGTAGTAGTTATATTGGCGAAGAAATTCTCCTTGTCCTCATAGGCCTTCACCCACCTTTCAGACACTGAAAGCCATTGCTTATTAAAATAATAAAGTGCACCAGAATTTCTGGTTAATAATTCATGAGATTGAAGGTTTTGTTTTGCAGTTAAGAATTGTTCTTCAGATGGTGACTCTACAATTTCTTCCCACAGCTTCAGAATTTGCTCACTATCTCCCGGTACATCTAAATTGTTCTTTTTGCTAAGCCACCGTTGCCAGGCTTGCTTTCGATGAAATAAACAAAGATAAACCCTTGACATTGGAAATGTTCCTTTAATTGCCCATATCTCAGGCTCAGAGAAATCTGTAACCCACGAAACTGGATTCCAATCTGGGTTCTGTGCCTTGAAAATTTCTAGAGCCTCTTTAATTGATGCAGTGTTTTCTACTTGAATGAAGAATATCCCACCTACTAAATAGCATGCATTAGCTCTCACTACCAAGAAAAATAACGGAATGTCATACTTCATTGTCTTGTATGTTGCATCAAGCAAACATACCCTAAACCCTACCATACCTTTTCAAAAGTTCCCTTTGCTACTTGTGCTGGTAACAAAAAAGCAATGGGTGCACTTTTCCATTGTCATTTCTAAACGGTCTGAAAAAAATCTCTCAGCCTTCGATTCCGTTTCCCACCCATTAATTTGATTCCTTAATGCATCTTGGTCAATAACAGTTTTCTTCAAATCAAACAGAGCCCGATACATATGGCTATAAATTGTACTATCTGTTGGGTGAAACATTATGTTCATCCGATTTGGTCTGTTCCAGCAACACTAAAGTGCACAAACCCCGAAAGTGTTAACAAACAAACTTTAGTAAAGTTTTATTTGCAGCAAGTGTGTTTCTGTATTGCATCCTGGTCACTCACTGATTTCCTTACAACAAATCAGCTCTGAGCACATGGGTGTAAGTTGTTTAATCTGTGTGGTAAAACAATATTTGAGAAAAGGTTTTTCATTTATAAAACAGTATCAACTCAAAAAAACTTACGTACATTGCTCATAATTTGTTGTGTAGTCAGAATACACATGTTGGAATGAATAAATTCAATTATGTAATTATCATTTCCTTTGGCATTAACACACAGACTGGCACACACCGATGGATATTTCACTGCCAGGCACACAGTGCTAGGTGCTAGGCTCTGCTGTGGCCTCAAGTGGCTACGTAGTGTCAGGCATCTAGTTCTACTGTGGCTGCCTGCAGCCACATGGCAGACAGTGTGTTCAAGAAATAAAAAAGTATTTCTTATTGAAGATATAATGGAAAATCTCATTTAAAAATGTGTCCAGTAATAGAGCTGGGCCATCCCCTTGCCGAAAAGCACAACACAAACCTATTCATTGGGTGCTTCAGCAACACAATGGATTGTGCAGCCAATGGTCATTTGCTGTGTTTCTCATAATAAACCATGGGATGCTACATGGACACAATCATGTAGCCCATTATTGTAGCCTGGATGTGCAATTATTGTGTGCAAACATGTATAGATGTAAAAAAAAATTAACAAATGATGGCACTCTAGCAATTTTAGGCCTGTACACAGATGAAAATCGATGGTATGCTGGTAAGAGCTGGCAGTTTATGAATCACACATATATCTGTACAGTACATGTATGGTTAAGAAACATACATGCTACACCTAGTATTAAAAGAGAAATAATGTTGTGGGGAGTTTTTAATGTATGTTATTTAACTGAAAGTGCTAAGAAAGACCTTAGTTGTTCAGTGTTTTTGCAGTTTAGAACCAGTTAGAGAGGTACAGTGAAAAATCTGTAACCATAAACTCTAGCTTATGACAGTCTCCTGTATATAGAGTACTGACAGTTTAATATTAAACATGCATAGATGAGTTTTCATCACAATTTCAAGAGATTTCCACAATCACCAAAAAATTGCCAATCTTCATAAATGATGGATTAAGGAAAACAATCGTTAATGCAAAAAAGGAGCTTAATATTACTATTTCAGTATCTAAGATGACAAAATGATTTGCTTCAAATTGTAGCAATGGTTAGTACTTCAAAAGGAAACTGATGCCTGAAAAATAATGAAAACTCCTTTGGAAACACAGCAGAGAAGCTCAGCCCCGTGAAAGTCTGCCCTCCCCTACCCTGGCCATTGCTGTCTTGATCTGCATCCCTTCCTCCATGCCATTCTGTAAAAGTGTAGCTAGGAGCTTTGTCCATACGGGCTTTTGGTTCTCTCATCTCCATGAACATGCAAATATGGTCAAAGGCTTAGGATAAAGAGTATTCTATGCACCCACTGTTTACTGTTACCCTTAATCTCGGTACAGCGCTTGCCAGTGTCTCATGCTAACAGTTATCAAACATAATTTTAATCACAATAAATAAAACAGAGAATGATTGACACCAGACTGAATTGAACATTTGATATTCTACTACATTTGTAGAGGAGACCAAGCTCTGCGACTTTTGCTTTCATGCCACGAAGTTGACTATGGTTTTATGCCATCGAAGAATAAAGGTCCTCAGAGTCCTAGCGCAAAATACTCCGTCACAAGTGTGGCTAAAACGACTGCAAATAACCCTTCTAAGACTGAGGGAATGGCAATGAACAACATGTACTAAATTCTGTGGGGGTGCACAGAAAAAACAATACTAAAACAATGTGTCACTCTATTAAAAGTCTCCAATATCAGTATCTGGATGCAAACAAATGACACACTTGTATGGGCTACCAAGCTATTTTCCAAATAAGCTAACTACTTTCCATTCAGTATTAGCATATGAGGATACATTCCAAATAGAGATGAGCAATTTACAAATGATACAGTACACAAAAAGAAATTCAGTGATGTAATTTTTTTAAACAATACAAATTGTTGCTGTTTACAAAATCCACCCTGCCCCTCAGGGTAAAAAAGGTTCAGAAGCTGCAAATATTATGCCAAGCAAATCACACAGTTACCTCAATATTTAGTTTGTGAATTATGTTTAATCTCCTACTACCACTCAGGTAGCCATATATTATTTTCACTTTTTATTAACACATTATTGCACACTATTGGTACAGTTCTGTATGTATGGAGCCATGATTGAGTGTGGCTGGAGACAGTACACTGCTCTTAATGAAAACAGGAGAATAATACATACATTTTCAGAAAAATAGCATTCACATGAGAGTACTGGTAATTGTTTCATAATTTATTTACATTTCTTTTTAATTAGTTCTTTTTTTTTAAATAGTCGTCTGAACATCCACGTTCAATTCTGAAATTGCGGATACGGCGTGGGAATGAATGTTCTAAATGTGCTGACACGAGTCATTTCATATATTCAGCAGCAAATATAGAGAAAGAACTCTTTGAGTCTGTGACAACTTTCGTTTTTTAATCAGACTTTGGTGAATATGTTGCAACAAACCAATTAACGCGTTTTTCGATTCTATGTGCAATTTTCTGGAGTACTCTGTTACTATGGCACATCGTTAACCAACTAGGGAAAGCACGTAAAATTTGGCAAATATAACGTACGCATATTTTGCCACGGATGAACGAACAGACGCAGTATAGTTAATTAGAATACAAGAGAAAACACTCTTATCCACATGTTAACTACATAGTTTTATTGCGTGGTTAACACACAGTCCCCCTCCTCGGACACTCAATTTGAGACTGCACCCGAACAGCCGTGGCTGGCCTAAACTATCACGTCAACTCGATTTGTACTCGGCGATCGACGTATCGACATACTTCGCGAACGCTGGGCTACGTCATTTTGACGTCACTACCTTAGCTCGTTCGGGTGAAACGAAGCTTTCCCCACGGGAACAAAGGTGCCACCAGTGCGAGCTAGTCGACGCGACGCGACACACGTCTCCCCAGTTCTTCCGCCGCGGACCACGTGCGTCGAGTCAACGTGACTCCGCCGTAAATGCGTACGCGCGGTCGTAAACGCAGTCGCCGTTAAATTGTCTTTCGCTTCTTCGCGGACGTTACGGCGCCTCCGGTCGCGCCAAGAGCAGAACATTCTGTGACGCTGCCTTTTGTCTCGCTCGGTCCACGCGGTCGCGCCACGGCTCGTCACTGGAGTGTACACCCTCCGGGATCGGTGACCGAGCCGTGCCGCCAGTGCAACGCGCCTATGTAGACGGACATTAGCGAAGTATATTATTTGTCATTTATTGTAACGGCAGGAAAAATAAATGTGTCCTGTCCAGAAACCGCTTTAGTCATTTATTGCCACAAAGCCTCTCCCATGAGCATAGTGCGTGGGCGAGGCGATGAATGCCGGTTCACTGCACATGAGCGACTGTAAGCGGGGATACAACACGTTCCCGCTTCAACATGTATATGTGTAAAAAGTTTCAGAATCAGCTAAAACCTATTAACATTGTGTACTGGAATTGTAAAACACATTTGTACACTAAACTGTGAGTTGTTTTTTCCATTGTTTGGAAAGGTGGAGGAAAAGTGGAGTAAACAGAAGGCAATCATATCTTGAGCAGCTGACTGCGTCCTAAGTTTAGATTAATCACAAATGGTGTTTGCTTTTTTTAAAACATTATTAATAACTAGTTTGTTTACTCTCTGTATTACAATTTGGAAATCATTAGACTATCAGTAGTGTTGAATGCCTAGAAATTACATTACACTGCAACCCTTAAGAGAAAGAGACAGAGTATGCTGTGGTAGTTTAAAATTAATGCCAGGTGTAAATAAAAGCTGTTACTCAAATGTAATTTAAACATACCACTGTGTAACCTCCCCAGCAGAAAATATTTTTCAAATGGAATTGGAGCCAAGCGTAACCTTCCCAAAAAATATTCTAAATAATAATGGTGCCAAGCGTAGCCACGCCACAAAAAATAATAATTAAATGAATTTTTCTCAATATCGTAACCTCTGAACAAAATTGGCTCCCATTTACTGGCTGTGTGCAGAAATGCATTCACACTTAATATTCCCACAAAATTCTATTCTCATTTAATGTCAAATTCGAAACAGAAAAATTCCTAACCACCAAAATAATAAAAAAAAATTTTGTAACCTGATGAATTTATAAGGACAACGGCGCTGACCTTCGGCCCTGTATTCTAAATAAAAAATAAAAAATTCTTACCTCAATAAAACTACAATTATATCTGCTCTTAATTAGTTATTTTTCGACACAGCTTCGTGCAATGCTGGCATATATTTTTTTTTTAGTTTTGGATGCAATGATAATGCATTGCAAAAATTCTTTAATTTGAAATGAATGCTTTTCTTTAAAAGAGTTACTTTATATTATAAAAATTATTATTGGGGCATTTTTTGAACAAATTAAATTACAATTAACATACATTATTAAATATGCGCAAGGCTGCTTCTTTACCTTCTACAACAATACTCATCCTCCAGAGTCCTGACCAGAGTCGCGAGCAGAGCACACAGCTGACGCATGCCGACTCCCTCCGACTCACGCAGACTACTCCAGACTACCACTGACTCGCTACTAAAGCCGACCGACTACTACTGTCGACTCGCGCAGTCAAGCACAGACTAGCGACAAGCAAAAACTAACGATAAACTACTCTCTGATCAGAGATTCTGTCATGCCTCGCCCATCACCGGCAAAGCATACGTCTTACATAACCCTCCACTGGGGGGCAAAAATTTGGCAGCGATGGTGAGTCAATTGGACTTACCATGACCCACAAATTTTTCTTAATTAACTAACTTTACAATTACAGAATATGTACATTTATATAGGTGCAGTACATGAAATAAAATATAGTGCACATGCACTGTAGTTCAGAATCATGTTAACAAAATGACGAAAGTACACACGTACTGTAGTACAGAACATATCAGGAATCCACAAATGTATAGGTAATGAGTACAAATAATATTAACAAATGATAAAAATGACAAAAGTGCACACGCACTGTAGTTCAGAACATATCTGGGAATCACAAAATGTATACATAATGAGTACAAATGGCATAAAGTGCACACGCACTGTAAAACTCTCTAACATTTTTACAACAAATAAACATAATGAGTACAAATCATATTGATAAATGACAAAAGTGCACATGCACTGTAGTTCAGAACGTATCACTAAATCACAAAAATGTATATGTAATGAATACAAATAATGTTAACAAAATGACAAAAGTGCACACGCACTGTAAAACTCTCTAGCATTTTAACATAACATATCATGGAGTGAAATAAAGTGCACATGCACTGTATAAGTCTTTATTATTTTACTAGAATTTAAATGCATTGTATAAGTGTTTACCATTTTACAAGATCTAGGAAAGGAATGGGAAGGATTGCATCATGGTTGTAGCACTTTAGGTTGCATGCAGCTGCACTGAAAGTCCATATCATTCTACAGAAGCACAACACCAAGTTAGACAATCTGAAGCTCTTTTCCTTGAAGTATTAATCAGTGTAGCCAAAACACTGAAATGTAGTAGTAATATTTCATGTTATCATTTTGATAGTACATTAGGTACACCAAACAGTGGGACCATAATAACATTTCCATCGCTCAAGGTGGTGGACAGCATGTCGTGACAACACCATGTTCTTGTAAAGTACACCAACGTAGAATTAGTGCAAAAACCAAATATAGTGCTCCATGATCATGAGGATAGACAGGACAAACGGATATTGCAGTAATTTCTGGTAATTATGTCAGAAGGTGAAGGACATTAAGTCACATAGTAGTCTTCATTGAGAATTACACTAGTCTAACAAGTGATTTGAGTAATTGGTGGCACTCACCTCCCAGTTACTGAACATTTCTGTACCATGTATGTAGTATTACAGAATAATGTTCATAAATTATCTGTTTACAGAGAACATTGGCACTCATTGCCCAGTTACAAACCATCAGAAGTCATAATTCATAACAGTAGCTAATGAATGGCATAGTATTAACATAATTCACTTAATTATAGTAATCATTGGCATCATAGGTCATCTTATTACAGTAATCAGTGGCATTCATTGGCCACTTACAAAGCATTTTTCTTATGCATTATTCAGAAGTCATCATTCAAAATTAGTTAATTATTGGGATAGCATTTATACATAATTAATGTAATTATAGTAATCATTGGCATCATAGGTCATCTTATTACAGTAATCAGTGGCATTCATTGGCCAGTTACAAAGCATTTTTTTTAAATAAGTTAATTATTGGCATAGCATTTGTACATAATTAATCTAATTATAGTAATCATTGGCATCATAGGTCATCTTATTACAGTAATCAGTGGCATTCATTGGCCAACTACAAAGCATTTTTTTATGCATTATTCAGAAGTGATCATTCAAAACAAGCGTTAATTATTGGCATAGCATTTATAGAGTATAACAAAAATATTATTTACAGAAATTATGCACATAGTATTTAGGCATTATTACAAAGCATCATTCAGTATTATTTAGAAGTCATTATTGAAGTGACATACTATTCAGAGCTGATCAGTATTACTCAGAACTCTCTTAAACTGGTAGCATTATTTGGGACTGGTAATACTTTTTTTTTTGCTAGCAATGCATTACGTTGGGATCCATAATTAATTACTGGGGGATAACAATATTTTCTTTTGAGTTATTGCTGCAAATGAAGATGCGTAACGTCATTCGTCATGAGTCAGCTGTAGCAAGGTTATGAAACAAGTAGAGTATATGTGATCACATTCATAAATGACAGGTTTAATGAACAACTGCTTATAGCACATTAATTTGATGAACAATTTCTCCTGCAAAATATACAAAAATGGATTATTAAACTGAAAGAAGAAACGCATATTATGCTGATAAGTAGTGAACTTCGAATTAACAGGTAGTGAAATGTGTATAAAAATATATATGTTCTGTAGCTGTCCTTTCCAAAACCTTCAGTCATCATACCGTGTGATATAAGACATACTGTCAAAGCGAACTGCAACAAATACTTAAATAATTACATAGCATCTCTTAACTAACAGTAAATATATAAACTTCATCATTATTTTCATCTGCAAAGAAAAAACTTCATTATTCATATTACCATAACTTCACTGCTATCATCACCTGTAAAGAAAAACTTCATTACCCATATTATCATAACTCCATTATTATCATCACCTGTAAAGAAAACCTTCATTATCCATAGTAGCATATTCTTCATCATTATTCATCACCATTCATTATCATCTGCAAAAAAGTCCTTCATTATTCATTATACAACTATTCCTTATTTCTAGCATATTTCATCACTAAAACTAAGATGTGTAGTTCTGTCTGACAGCCTGCATCAATCGCCTCGTATTCTGAAAGAAAAAAATATTTAAGACTGCTATTCTACGATGTGTATAGTATATTCTTGTTAATGCTTGTTAATTCTGATCCATTTACTCTTCGTCAGGAGGTATTGCATCCTCTTTCGTTCATTCCGAAGGTGAAATTCCCATTTCTGTTTAATTTATTTCTTTTACACGTTATTTCTTTCTGAAAATGATGAACAAAGATTAATGTCTTGCATTTAAATCATATACCCATTAAATAAAAACTAGTTTATAGTAACATAATTGAGCATACAGCATAGCATGACAGAAAACGTAATATGTCAAAAACATCAACAGTGTCCAGAAGCAAAAATGTACACAGTGTATCACAATGTAGCAGCAAAAAAAAGTAAAGTAGTCACGATGTTGAGATATCATAAGGCAAAAGTGTCAAAGTCAACTGGTGTTTGTTATATCTTAAATATTTCATAGTGCATACAAACAAAACAGGAAAACAATCATACATACATAAAAAATGGAAAATATGCACGGTCTGATATATAATGACAAGAAATATGACCTTCTTTGTGTTCAGCTTGTAAGTTGTGTAGTTAATAGAGCCAAGAATTGAAGACTTTAATGGAGACAGAATTTGATAAAATTAATATGTCACTAGATAAAATTGCATAATTATTCATAAGATACGTAAGTTTATCTGAAAAATGTGCACGGTCTGATGTGTAACGACAAGAAAAGCGACCTGCTAACCTTACCTTGCCGGGCACTTGCCAAGAAAAAATACGACAATCATCAGTAAGTAGTCTCATAAATATAATTGAATAAGTGGTCAAAAATGTGTAAGTTCATCAGGAAAAATATGCACGGTCTGATGTGTAACGACAAGAAGAGCGACCTGCTAACCTTACCTTGCCGGGCACTTCCCAAGGAAGAAAATACGACAATCATCAGTAAGTAGTCACATAAATATAATTGCATAAGTGGTCAAAAAAGGTGTAAGTTCATCTGGAAAAATATGCACGGTCTGATGTGTAACGACAAGAAAAGCGACCAGCTAACCTTACCTTGCCGGCCACTTGCCAAGAAAAAATACGATAATCATCAGTAAGTGTTCATGTGGATATAATTGTATAAGTGGTCATAAAAATTAGGAAATGGCATTACAGTGTGATAAATCATAAATTATCTTCATTCAATAAAAGGTTTGATGTTGGATATGTGGTGGTTCCCTTTGGTTTTTCTGTTTCTCGAAGTTTCGACGTGTACTACATTGGGGTGAGGAATGCTGCGAATTCGATATGGACCTGCGTATAGAAGCTCAAATTTACTGCACCTACCTTTTCCTCTATTGGATAAATAGTGTGTATGTACTAATATCTTCTGTCCAATGTGGAAGTCACGGCGTGTACAAACCTGTTTTTGCTGTCTTCTCCGGCGCTCTGCGGCACGTTTGATGTTGTTCAGCGCAATGTCAATTATTTCATGGTGTCGTAGTCGACGAGATGTAGGAAAGGTTACTAATTCTTTAATTTTGTTAGGTGGTTCAACGATTTTCAGTATAACAGACGGAGATAGCATAGTAGATTCATTTGGTAAGGAATTAATTACATCCTGGAATGAGAGAATGTGTGTGTCTCAATCAATATGTTTTTTATGGCAGTATATTCTACACAGTTTACCAATTTCTTTCATTAATCGTTCACAAGGGTTCGAAGAAGCGTGGTACCTGGATATACAGATCGGAGAAATATTTCTAGCTCGTAACATACGTGTCCATATAGCAGATCGAAACTGTGATCCATTGTCGGAAATTACTTTCAACTCATGCCCTACATGAAATAGAAAATGTTTTACAAATGCATTCGAAACAGTTTTAGTAGTAGCTTTGCGTAACGGAGTGAGGGTAACAAATTTTGAAGTGAGTTCAACAGCGACAAAGATGTACCAAAAACCTCTATTAGTTCTGGGAATCGGACCAAAAATGTCTACAGCGGCTATATGTCTCAATTTAACAGGTACAATGGGATGTGGTGGAGGAATATGTGAAGGCGTGTCTGATTTAGCTTTCTGGCAGATTTTACATGACGCTAAAACTCGTCGAATACGTTTCTCCATGTAGGTAAAATAACAGTTCTGTCTCAGTATAAGAAAACATTTTCTGGCTCCGTAATGTGCGTAACTTAAATGAGTATACCAGATTAATTTGTTAACAAGTTCGAATCCTGCCTCGGGCATGCGTGTGTGTGATGTCCTTAGGTTAGTTAGGTTTAAGTAGTTCTAAGTTCTAGGGGACTGATGACCACAGATGTTAAGTCCCATAGTGCTCAGAGCCATTTTGTTAACAAGTTCGTGAGGAATGCATAATAGCCAATTGTTGCTGTCAGGATGAGAGCGGCGAAACAGAATGTCATTGCGTACAGTGTAATGGTTTCTAATGGTAACATTATTCCTATCTTGCCAAAGGCGTTTGATTTCTTTCCATACATTGTCTTTATTCTGCTCTTGTGCTATGTCTTGTAATGACGACGAAATGAAATTTTCAAATGCAACTTGTTGAACGTACATGACGCTGAAATTTGCTTTGCAGAAGTTGGTTGTGATGTCCTGCTGATTGTTGTTAAGAGAACGGGATAGTGCGTCTGCTACAATAATTTGTGTGCCGGGAATGTGAACAATTGTAAAATTAAATTCCTGCAAATAAAGTTTCCATCTACTTAATCTGTCGTGTGTAAATTTAGCCGAAAGTAATTGTAATTGTATCGCTCTATGATCTGTGTAAATGGTAGTGTGTCTTCCATAAAGAAAGTGCCTAAATCTGGTAAAAGCCCATACAACACATAATGTTTTACGACTTGCAAAAGCGATGTTTTTAATTACTGTACAACCATCTTCTTCAATTTCCTGAAAAATATGTACGCCTAAAGCGGTGTTGGAACTGTCAGTGGCAATGGAAAAATTTCTGGTAAGATCTGGGTGTGATAAAAATGGTGCATTCAACAAGGCTTCTTTCAAGTTTACAAATTCAGAATGTGCTTGCCTATCCCAGGACCAAATAGTTTTTTTACCTGTCAATTGACATAATCTAGGGGTGTCTAAAGCAGAGTAAAATTTACGAAAAAAGTTAATTAAACCCAAAAAATTGCGTAGTTGTTTTTTCGTCGTAGGAACAGTAATGTCACGTAAAGCTTGAAATTTTTCCGGGTCAGGCGTAATGCCCTCTGCTGAAATTACATGCCCAAGAAATTTTATAGATGTTTTACCAAAGTGCGATTTACTAAGATTAACTGTGAGTCCTTGTGCACGAAAAGTTTGCAACAGTCGTTCAAGAATCAGGTTGTGTTCAGACCAGTTAGCATCTGCAATAAGAATGTCGTCTACGTACGTTGTGATTCTGTTCAAAATGGTTCAAATGGCTCTGAGCACTATGGGACTCAACTGCTGAGGTCATTAGTCCCCTAGAACTTAGAACTAGTTAAACCTAACTAACCTAAGGACATCACAAACATCCATGCCCGAGGCAGGATTCGAACCTGCGACCGTAGCGGTCTTGCGGTTCCAGACTGCAGCGCCTTTAACCGCACGGCCACTTCGGCCGGCTGTGATTCTGTCTTTAAGTTCTGTCGGAAGTATAGTATTCAAACCGCGAATAAAAGCTGCTGAAGAAATAGTTAAACCGAACGGTAATTTACAAAATTGATAACAGTCACCAGAACAGAGAAATGCTGTGTACTTTCTGCAGTTCAGATGGAGCTGAATTTGACAAAATCCCGATTTCAAATCTAATGTGGAATAAATAGCAGTACCATGAAATTTCTGTAGAAGTTCTTCTAGTGTCTGTGGGCGATCTGTTTCATTAATAATAATGTCATTGATGTGACGCGAATCAAGTACGAGGCGAAGTGAACCATCCTTTTTCTTAACAATATGGAGCGGGTTTATGTACGGACTAACTGCCGGTTCAATAATTCCTTGGTCAAGCATAGCTTGCAATTCTTTCTTAACTTGTTCTCTGTGAATATACGGAATGGGATAATGTTTGGCTTTAAATGTGTCGTGCTGTTTAACTTGAAATTCATACATAAAACCGGACATAGTACCAGGAACGTTGTCAAAAACTGGAGCTTGCTGTAAAAGAATTTTGTGTAGTTGCGTGCGTTCGTCGTCTGTATTTGCACTGCTCTGTTTAACTTTTTCAGAAATCGTCTGTATAACGTCATACTCTGCTTCGTCTGGAGTGTTATAGTTGTGTACGTACGTATCTGTGAACAATGTGGAATTACAGTCTATGTTACATGATGCGGAAATGACCTCTGTACGATTAATTGTTTGTTCTTCTGCAGATAAAGAGTGCTGAAATTCTAAAGCTAGTTGCACATTTTCATCCTTCAACATTAAATAGGAATTTTGAAAGTCGAATTAATATCATTGCACAAACCTCCCTGGCCAGATTATCATGTGGAAACATGATGGGGACCACATCCACCTCATACACGACTGTATCTACTCATCAAGACGATGCCGCTGTAGGTTTCGAACTTACTGATTTATTGCCAGTCGAATTAAGAAAACAACAAGACGCACTAGAGCAATTGCAGCCATGTCAGACATCGACTGGCTCAATGTTCTTTTATATCTCTACTTGCAAAAACGGCCAAGTAGGGGACAAGTTTGGCTTAGAGGAACCGATAAGCGATTGCCTGGTGACCTTGAAATTATACAATCGAGCAGTTTCGTCGAGCAATCCCTCACAGTATTGGAGGGGCAAGACACTGGAAATGTTAATCAATGTGGAAGCGAACTCACCAGTGATGCCGCATGTAAATGGCCTCATAGCAAGCGCCAGCCAATCGTTACAGGGAAAGGGTGCAATGCTGAAAAAACAGCGAAAACGGTACTATCCCTTTTATTAAGTTATAATTGTATCCCTCTGGAAAATATAGTCAATGTAATACCATCTGCTCATCAATATGTTATTAATTTGATTGACCCTAAAATCAAACGATTTTTCGATATGGGCTTAGAATTGTATAAAAAAACAATGAATGAATTGGATTTACATGGTATAGAAAATTTATTGTGTTCTGGTTCTGAAGATAATATTTTTTATTCTCATTCAACAAATGTTTGGGAATATTATTATACATCTACATCTACATTTATACTCCGCAAGCCACCCAACGGTGTGTGGCGGAGGGCACTTTACGTGCCACTGTCATCACCTCCCTTTCCTGTTGCAGTCGCGTATGGTTCGCGGGAAGAACGACTGTCTGAAAGCCTCTGTGTGCGCTCTAATCTCCCTAATTTACCATTCGTGATCTCCTCGGGAGGTATAAGTAGGGGGAAGCAATATATTCGATACCTCATCCAGAAACGCACCCTCTCGAAACCTGGCGAGCAAGCTACACCGCGATGCAGAGCGCCTCTCTTGCAGAGTCTGCCACTTGAGTTCGTTAAACATCTCCGTAATGCTATCACGGTTACCAAATAACCCTGTGACGAAACGCGCCGCTCTTCTTTGAATCTTCTCTATCTCCTCCGTCAACCCGATCTGGTACGGATCCCACACTGATGAGCAATACTCAAGTATAGGTCGAACGAGTGATTTGTAAGCCACCTCCTTTGTTGATAGACTACATTTTCTAAGGACTCTCCCAATGGATCTCAACCTGGTACCCGACTTACCAACAATTAATTTTATATGATCATTCCACTTCAAATCGTTCCGCACGCATACTCCCAGATATTTTACAGAAGTAACTGCTACCAGTGTTTGTTCCACTATCATATAATCATACAATAAAGGATCCTTCTTTCTATGTATTCGCAATACATTACATTTGTCTATGTTAAGGGTCAGTTGCCACTTCCTGCACCAAGTGCCTATCCGCTGCAGATCTTCCTGCATTTCGCTACAATTTTCTAATGCTGCAACTTCTCTGTATACTACAGCATCATCCGCGAAAAGCCGCATGGGACTTCCGACACTATCTACTAGGTCATTTATATATATTGTGAAAAGCAATGGTCCCATAACACTCCCCTGTGGCACGCCAGAGGTTACTTTAACGTCTGTAGACGTCTCTCCATTCATAACAATATGCTGTGTTCTGTTTGCTAAAAACTCTTCAATCCAGCCACACAGCTGGTCTGATATTCCATAGGCTCTTACTTTGTTTATCAGGCGACAGTGCGGAACTGTATCGAACGCCTTCCGGAAGTCAAGAAAAATAGCATCTACCTGGGAGCCAGCATCTAATATTTTCTGGGTCTCATGAACAAATAAAGCGAGTTGGGTCCCACACGATCGCTGTTTCCGGAATCCATGTTGATTCCTACATAGTAGATTCCGGGTTTCCAAAAACGACATGATACTCGAGCAAAAAACATGTTCTAAATATCTACAACAGATCGACATCAGAGATATAGGTCTATAGTTTTGTGCATCTGCTCGACGACCCTTCTTGAAGACTGGGTCTACCTGGGCTGTTAGAAGGGGGGTAAGTTCTTTCGCGTACTCTGTGTAGAATCGAATTGGTATCCCGTCATGTCCAGTGGACTTTCCTCTGTTAAGTGATTCCAGTTGCTTTTCTATTCCTTGGACACTTATTTCGATGTCAGCCATTTTTTCGTTTGTGCGAGGATTTAGAGAAGGAACTGCAGTGCTGTCTTCCTCTGGGAAAAAGGTGTTTAGTATTTCAGCTTTACGCGTGTCATCCTCTGTTTCAATGCCATCATCATCCCAGAGTGTCTGGATATGCTGTTTCGAGCCACTTACTGATTTAACGTAAGACCAAAACTTCCTAGTATTTTCTGTCAAGTCGGTACATAGAATTTTACTTTCGAATTCACTGAACGCTTCACGCATAGCGCTCCTTACGCTAACTTTGACATCGTTTAGCTTCTGTTTGTCTGAGAGGTTTTGGCTGCGTTTAAACTTAGAGTGAAGCTCTCTTTGCTTTCGAAGTAGTTTCCTAACTTTGTTGTTGTACCACGGTGGGTTTTTCCCGTCCCTCACAGTTTTACTCGGCACGTACCTGTCTAAAACGCATTTTACGTTTGCCTTGAACTTTTTCCAGAAACACTCAACATTGTCAGTGTCGGAACAGAAATTTTCGTTTTGATCTGTTAGGTAGTCTGAAATCTGCCTTCTATTACTCTTGCTAAACAGTTAAACCATCCTCCCTTTTTTTTTTTATTCCTACTAACTTCCATATTCAGGGATGCTGCAACGGCCTTATGATCACTGATTCCCTGTTCTGTACATACAGAGTAGAAAAGTTCGGGTCTGTTTGTTATCAGTAGGTCCAAGATGTTATCTCCACGAGTCGGTTGTCTGTTTAATTGCTCGAGGTAATTTTCGGATAGTGCACTCAGTATAATGTCACTCGATGCTCTGTCCCTACCACCCGTCCTAAACTTCTGAGTGTCCCAGTCTATATCTGGTAAATTGAAATCTCCACCTAAGACTATAACATGCTGAGAAAATTTATGTGAAATGTATTCCAAATTTTCTCTCAGTTGTTCTGCCACTAATGCTGCTAAGTCGGGAGGTCGGTAAAAGGAGCCAATTATTAACCTAGCTCGGTTGTTGAGTGTAACCTCCACCCATAATAATTCACAGGAACTATCCACTTCTATTTCACTACAGGATAAACTACTACCAACAGCGACGAACACTCCACCACCGGTTGCATGCAATCTATCCTTTCTAAACACCGTCTGTACCTTTGTAAAAATTTCGGCAGCATTTATCTCTGGCTTCAACCAGCTTTCTGTACCTATAACGATTTCGGCTTCAGTGCTTTCTATCAGCGCTTGAAGTTCCGGTACTTTACCAACGCAACTTCGTCAGTTTACAATTACAATACCGATTGCTGCTTGGTCCCCGCATGTCCTGACTTTGCCCTGCACCCGTTGAGGCTGTTGCCCTTTCTGTACTTGCCCAAGGCCATCTAACCTAAAAAACCGCCCAGCCCACGCCACACAACCCCTGCTACCCATGTAGCCACTTGTTGCGTGTAGTGGACTCCTGACCTATCCAGCGGAACCCGAAACCCCACCACCCTATGGCGCAAGTCGAGGAATCTGCAGCCCACACAGTCGCAGAACTGTCTCAGCCTCTGATTCAGACCCTCCACTCGGCTCTGTAGCAAAGGTCCGCAGTCAGTCCTGTCGACGATGCTGCAGATGGTGAGCTCTGCTTTCATCCCGCTAGCGAGACTGGCAGTCTTCACCAAATCAGATAGCCGCCGGAAGCCAGAGAGGATTTCCTCGGATCCATAGCGACACACATCATTGGTGCTGACATGAGTGACCACCTGCAGATGGGTGCCTTCATGGCATCCGGAAGGACCCTTTCCACATCTGGAATGACTCCCCCCGGTATACTCTACAAGATTCCCTTTTTTGGCTAAATAAAATTTTATTATTTCAATGTGAAGATGATACTGACGAGGATACGAAATTTTTAACAAATCTTGTATCTTGGATTAATAAGAAAGGATTGTATCAATGGCAAGAATTTGAAGGTAAAAATATATATGTAGCAAATAAAAAGTTAAACACATTATGTATTGTTGGTCCACCAAATAGTGGCAAAAATTGGTTTTTTGATTGTATAATTTCACTTGGTTTAAATGTTGGCCACATTGGACGTTGTAATAATAAAACAAATCAGTTTGCATTGCAAGATGCTGTTAATAGATGTGTCATTGTTGGTAATGAAATTTCTTTAGAGGAGGGTGCAATTGAGGATTTCAAAAAAGTGTGTGAAGGAATTGCATGTAACATTAGAGTGAAGTACAAAGGAGATGCTATATTAAGACGTACTCCATTACTGTTAATTTCAAATTCACAACCAGTTATTTGTTGTCACCAAGATTTTAAGGATATTCGTGTACGTACAATTAGGTGGAGAAAGTTTGATGAATTAAAAAATGCTTGTAAAAAGCCATATCCTTTGGCTTTCTTTCAGTTACTTCAAATGTATGATATTGATTATAAAATAAAAGACAAGAATTTGTACAATGTATATTTTATTGTCAATTATTACAACAAATAAAAATAAAGTATAATTGTTACATTTCAAATTACAATTGTTTAATTTCATATTGACCATTATAAACAGATGATTCCTCATTCCTTTTTACATTAGACATATAAATCATATCTGATACTTGAACATTTGATACAATTGCTCTAGGGTAATGTGTCTCTAGACCATCTGCATACACTGAACATTCTGCAATAACTTCAAATAACATTTGAGTATCAGTATATTTTGTAACATCACTATTTAAACTGCTTGTACGTAAAGCATATGTAGGATTAATGCCTACATGAAGGCTCGGTTGAACATTTGTATCATGAAGTCTAATATTATACCCGGCAGAAGCAATATCAGCTTTTTCTATTAAATTATTATATCCAGATGCTTCTGCATTTGTGACTGGAGTAACAGCTCCTACTAATTGTTCTTCCATTCTTGCTGGTTCAAAAGGGGTTAAAGAAAAACTATCACATGATATAAAAGGATTACAGTGCTTATCAGCATTAATATTATACCTTTGAATTACATTTTGAGCAGTACTTGTAATAGGAAAAATATCAACATTGGCTACTTTTAGAATTTTGAGAAAAGCTAATGTTGGTGTGTAAGTATAGTCAACAGTAACACTTCCTGTTCGTGCATCTGCATCTACTTCAGAAACGCAAGACTGTACACATTTCCAAGCCCAATTATGTAAACCCTTATCTTTTGAGCTAGAAACACACACGTAATAATATTTCAAATTAATGGGTTGTCCAAATTGATGTGCAGGTACTTTAGTAAGAAACTCTGCTTCATCATTTCTATAACCATACCATGACTTCCAAATGGAATCAAACTTTCGTTTATGATCTATGGCAGTTGTTCCCATAGGTGCATTTGCTGTAAATGCTGTAGGTTTTACATTAATACCCGCTATTTTCAAATTAATCTCTTCACTTGTAATCATATTCTTATTTTGATTTAATGTTGCAAGTTCTGTATCACTTGAATTAGTGGGAAAAGCAATTCTAGGATTTCGAGCAATTACTTTTACAGAACAATGAACAATTCTACTACCATCAGGTAATAAATCGAATTCAGAAGATGTCATATACAAAAATGGCCTATCAATGGGAATTTCTGCCAAAGGAGTAACCATGCATACTACCTTTTCATGTTCAGTCACTTTATATGCTAAACAATATGTGAAAAATCTATGTACTTCGCGATATCTTGTAATATTACCAGTATCTAATATAGAAGGAGCAGGTAACGGATCAACACGAGTATTAGGAGAATCACCCAGTACGTTAGCAGATGGTGCTGCAGTACCTGTTAACGTTTTTTTTTCTTAGATCCACCAGAATGACCTGCTGCAGCCTGACGTTTACCTGAATCTACCTGCATTGGCGAACTCATACCTTTGTCACTATCAGAATATGGTACTAAACGTTGTGGTTCAGAATGTTGTTGTGTTTCTTCTGGTCCTTGTTCGTCTTCGTCTTCTTCGCTGTTTGATACCTCGTGGTCGACGTGATGTTCGTCTACAGAACTTGTTCCAGTGGCTGAACCAGATGTTGATGGACGGTCGTGATCTATAGGCAAACCACGGCGAACACGAGACATTAGCCATTGTTCATAGGCATAGCGTTTCTGGCCTTCATGCATGAACTCCCAATTAGACCGTTCCCAAGGTGGAATATCATAATTCTGAAGGCAAGAAACGCTAAAATCAAACAATGAAAACCAAAGATATATGATACACAACAAAATTATATTTACATACCTGTTTTTTCGGCATTTGGTTGTTTCGGATACAAAGTTTTTCCAATACTTTGTTCAACAGCTGTCTTCAATTTCAGGCCGTATTTTCCCACAAATGAATGCCAATTTCGTGTATTACTCCAGCCAATTGCGAAATCAATTATAGCTTTTGCATCCAACTGTTGAACTCGTTGTCTAAACTCTTCTTCTGTAAATGGTCGTTCTCTTGCTTCCTTTAGCAGATTATCGTATCCTACGTCGAGCTCTTTAGCAATGGCATCTGCTCCACTGCGCGGTGCGTCTATATTTATAGGATTTCCCAGTCCTACGTAATCACTACCAGGTAAAGTATATCCTTTGTTCTGTACACGTTCAACTACTTTTTTAATGCCGTAAGCAACACCTGCGGCGGCAGCAGTTGTCGCACCAGCCGCTATCGCTATCTGCCCTGAACTTGTAACACCAGCTGTGCTAATTGCGGCCCCGTCCGTGACACTTTCAGATAACAAGGGCACTGTTTCGCTAGCGGTTTCTATATCTGAACTCTGGTGACCTCGACCACGATTTCGTGGTCTATTCGGGCGGCGCCGTCGCACGCCGATATTACTTTCTTCTGGCCTTGATTCTGGCACCCGTTCAAATTCAACTGTTTCGCCACTCGTATCCAAATCGTCGAAATTTGGATTATCTCCATACTGTATACGAGTAGCAGCATCCTCTCTTTGCACTGTTTGAATATCATTACTGCTACGTGAACGATTAACATTTGTTAATGGAATTCTTTCCGCCATTTCAATGTCTTCCTCAGGTCCCGGATATAAAACACCTCCATCGTATTGTATAGAGCCATGGTTGCCCGTGCTTAAATACTGATTTACCCAAGACATTTTGCTGACTAAACTAAATAAATCATTACCACCTTTTATATACATTACGTTATCAAACCGCACGTGTCGGGCAACATTTTGATGGCGTGGGTGCTTGCCAAGATAATTGTCCTAAAAGGACAAATTATCTCAGCGGGACTGGGACCGCCACCATCGCGACCTTGGGACCCCGGGGGCCCCTTTTTTTTATCAGTTGCTGACCCTCATGAATCGAAAGTCGTTTCATGATTCGAGGGTCAGTAACTCGAATTTTAGTACATAAGGGGGGTGATTTGGAGCACAGCACATCATGTCCTCTGAACTGATAACGTCGACATCTACGAGCAGCAGCAACAAGTGTGTGTGTGTGTAACCTTTTTTCAAGATGTATACTGTAATCTTCGACTGTCAAGGCTTCAAGACATGTGCAAATGAATTTGTTCCTAAGGACTTAGCATTCCAAATGCTGTGTGATGATGGAACAGTGTTTGCCTCTGGAAGTTACATTCTTCAATGTACAACACCGTATTAAGAACTTGATATCGAATCAGTAAAATGGTTGGCAGAGAACCATCACCACTACAACATTAATCCAGTTGGAGTCTCGCTGGATAGTGCATTAAACTCCATCAAATCAGTGGTACCAACAAGCACTGTACTTGTTAAAGGTACTGAAAAAGTGAAATGGGTAAGAGAGTTCTTACCTGACTGCCTAATAACTAATGTGAAGGAGAAAGGCTGCCCTTCACTACATGCTCTACGTTAGCTGAATGGTATTGGCAGGTACCAACCAGTAACTGTGAAATTGAATACAAATCTGCTGGTGAAGTGGTACAAAGAGTACTACTTAAATTTTGTAATTTCAAACAAGCAATAATGACCTGGTGACATTAATAGCTGCTCTTGGCAGTCATATACTAAACAAAACACACTGTCTAAAATTTAATAGCAAGTTAAAATGTCTCATTTGTAGGCAAAGCAAGTGGTTGACAGCAGTTCACTGGCAGAGTACTACAGAAATGCAATCAGTCATCAAAGGAGACAGTATACAAAACATTTGTGCTACCCATCCTAGAATATTGTTCAGGTGTGTTGGACCCATACTGAACAAGATTAACAGGTGATATTGAACAGATAAAAGGAAGACCAGCATGGATGGTAGCATTTCAGGTTTGTTCATCTCATGGGAGAATGCAATGAAGAAGCCAAAAGAGCTGAACACACAGAAACTTGGAGATAGACACACATTATCCTATGAAAACCTATGCATACAGCTTATAGAACCCATTTGAGGTGTTGAATCAAGAAATATATCTTTTGTGTATTACTCCCACAGGGAATGTAAAGACAAGATTATGCTAATTACATCATACACAGAAACATTTAAGCAATCATTCTTCCCACAGTCCATACATACGAGAAATGGAACAAAGCCCTAATAAATCAAATAATAGGAGGTAAAATTTGCCATATGCTTCACAGTGCTTTTCAGAGTACATATGTAGTATAGCTGTAGATGTGCAGAACAGAATAAATGCATAGATAAACTAATCAAGAAGACTAGTTCAGCATGTTTTTCCCTTTGAAGCATGTCTCATTGTGTTGTTCTGAATACAAGAGTATTAGCATGTTTTCACTTATTGTTGTCTCAGGAAATTCTCATGCAAAAGAAAATTAATATGAGGCTTCATTAGAACTGTTACACATATATCGGATTTGAGAATTGAAAAGTTTTGTTAGCTACATGGCAAGAAGTTGCGAGTATTATAAAGCTGTATGACTGGCAGTAATCTACTCTGAATAATGTTTTACAATTGCAAATATATCAGTTATACATAACCATTTTCTTGGAAAAATATCAATATCACCCTTTTATAGGGAATTCTCATGCAAAAGAAAATTAATAGGAGGCTTCGTTAGAACTCTTACACATATATCGGATTTGAGAATTGAAAAGTTCTGTTAGCTACATGGCAAGAAGTTGTGAGTATTGTAAAGCTGTATGACTGGCAGTAATCTACTCTGAATAATGTTTTACAATTGCAAATATATCAGTTATACATAACCATTTTCTTGGAAAAATATCAATATCACCCTTTTATAGGGGATACATACAGCTAAGTGTATTCACTGAGGATGCAGCAGCTTTTTTCTCAAAAGTACAACTTTCTTTCTAGTTTATTTGACTAAATTTTAATGGCATAAGCATTAATAACATTAAATAATGCAGTACTAGTTAGTTAGTAACATGCTCCATGTATCATTTGTATGATTCTTGTATCAAAATGCTGTGAAATGAGTCAGTGTATGCGATATATACACACGATTAGGGTCAATATATTATTTTATAATCCTACTCATACAACTACACTCAAAACTAGGGTTTTTTATTTTCCTCCTTTCTTCAAAAATACTGCCAGAGTTTACATAAAAATTTGTCCATGGAATAGAAAGAGTTGTCCAAAATAAATAATTTTAGATAGGATTTAAAGCTTCCATCAGACATTTTGTGTTATTGGACAGATGATCAAAAGTGTTTGTTGCTGCATATTGAACTCCTTTCTGAGACATTGACAGCTTTATTAATGGATAATGAAGGTCATTTTTTCCTCTAGTGTTGAAGTTTTGAACATCACTGTTTATCTCAAATTGTGATCGATTAGTTATTGTGAGGTGACAAAACTCATGGAGAAGTGATATGCACTTATAAAGATGGCAGTACTATCATGTATACAAGATATAAAAGTGCAGTACTTTGGTGTAGCTGTCATTTTTACTCAGGTGACTCATGTCAGAGATTTCCAATGTGATTATGACTGCATGATGGGAATTGACAGACTTTGGTAGTTGGAACTAGACACTTTGGACATT
The DNA here is from genome assembly GCF_023864345.2 of Schistocerca serialis cubense. Lineage (NCBI taxonomy): Eukaryota > Metazoa > Arthropoda > Insecta > Orthoptera > Acrididae > Schistocerca > Schistocerca serialis. Next base: position 534,292,059 of record NC_064640.1, read on the forward strand.
CCATTTTGGAAATTATTAGGGAATTCAGTATTCCAAGATCCACGATGACAAGAGTGTTTTAAGTATACCAAATTTCAGGTATTACGCCTCACCGAGGACAACGCACTGGCCAACAGACTTCACTTAATGACAGAGCAGTGACATGAGCATAGAGTTGTCTGTGTCATCAGACAACTGACACAGCTTGAAGTAACTGCAGCAATCAATGTGGGAAACCATTAGGACAGTGCAGCAAAATTTGGTATTAATGGTCTATGGCAGCAGAGTGCCTTTGTTAACACATGACATCACCTGCAGCACCTTTCCTGGGCTCATGACCATATTGGTTGGACCATAGACAACTGGACAGCTGTGGACTGGTCAGATGGGTCTCAATTTCAGATGGTAAGACCTGATGGTAGAGTTCAATGACCCCATGAAGCCAAGGAGCCAAGTTGAACAAGGCATTGTGCAAGCTGATGTTGGTTCCATAATGGTATGGTCTGTGATTACATGGAATGAACTGAGTTCTCTGGTTCAACTGGACTGTTCATTGACCGGAAATGCTTATTTTCGGCTACTTGGAGACCATTTGTAGCTATTCATGTACTTGATATTCCCAAACATTTTTATGGATAACACTGCACCAAGTCACCAGGTGACAACTGTTTGTGATTAAGTTGAAGAACATTCCAGACAGATTAAGTGACTGATGTGGCTATCTGGACCACCCAACATGAATCTCATTGAACATTTGTGGGACAGAACTGAGAGGTCAGTTCATGCACAAAATCCTACACTGGCAACAGTTTCACAGTTATGGATGGCTATAGAGGCAGTATGGCTCAATATTTCTGAAGGAGACTTTGAATGACTTTTTTTAGTCCATGTCATCTGTCATACAACATTTATGATGGGACTGAGAATTTATGGCATTGAGGACACATCATGTTATCTTAGATGAAGACTCATCAACAGAAGTAGAGGTAACTTCAGGCATGCCCCAAGGAAGTGTACTGGAGTTCTTGTGGTTTATATTCCATGTTAATTAACCAGCTGACAATGTGAACAGTACCATCAGATTTATTACATATGATACAGTTATACATAAGGAAGTACTAGCTGGAAAAAAAATGCAGTAGTATCCAGTCATATCTTGATAACTCAGAGTTTTGCCTGAATTGAAAATTTGATTTAAATGTGTGTAAATTCAAAAATTTTCACTTCACAAAATGTAGAAAAGTAGTATTCTATGGCTACAATATATTAGTAGGTCACAATTGGAATCAGTTGACTCATACTGTTGAAAAATTCCTTGTGCAATTAACGTTAGAATATTGCTCACGTTTGTGAGACCCATGCCAGATAAGAGTATAAGGGGATACTGAGTATATATGAAGGAGGATGGCACAAATGATGTATTTTTGTTTGACTCATCAGAGACTACAGTGGAAATATTAAAAGGTGGAACTGACAGGCACCTGAAGGTAAATACCAATTATTCCATGAAAACATACTTACGAAGTTTCAAGAACCTGTATTGAAATATTATTTATACTCTCATGCATCAGGTCCATAGGGACTGTGCAGACAAGATTAAACTAAATACAGCATGCGCAGAGGAATTCTTCCTGTGCTTCTTACATAACTGGAACAGAAAGATGAGCAAATGAGTGGTATGGAAAGTCTCCTAAAATGACATAGTCTGGTAAAATTACATGCCTCATATTTCTTGATACTGTCATAAGAGTCATCACTTTTTGGAACAAGATCATGTTATTGTGTTGGCAACATTGTTACATCAAAATGGTAAAGTCGTTTGCTTAGACAGTTATGTGGAAAAGTACCAGTGGTTACAAGAGAGAGAACAGCAATATTTTTATTGTAGGGTGGGCAGAAACAAAAGAATTTCAGAGACAGGTTGAAAATGACATTTACATTGATAAAACAGGAAGACAGAATGCAAATTTTAATATACACAATTCATACCACCAACTCTAATTAAAACTAGAGATGTTCAGAAATTGACAGAAAAATTAGAACTATCTAGTTGTAATTCAGCCAATGCACAAAAAAGCTGTTGTATCAGAATACCTGAGGACTGAGGAGTAAGCTTAATGAATTGCTTATTTGTGTTGAAGAATTAGGGTTGACCAAACCAATTTATATAATCTGCCTCTCTTAAAATCATGTGACCACTTAAATGCTACAGATTTTAATTTAACCTCTTATTTCTATGGAGAAAATACAGAGAAAGAAGGAGCTGCCACATTTGTCAGAAACTGTTTTAACTTAAAAAATACTGATATTAATAAATTTTCTTCAAAGCAGCACTTAAAGAAGCTTGTGCAACGGGAGAAGTATTTCATAATAAGCCCTTTATAATATAGTACATGCAAAACACATTCAGGGAACTTGAACCTCTTCATAAACATCTGCAAGTTCTATTGTCCCAAGTTACAGTACAAAACAAGGAAATAGCTGTTGCTGGTGATTATAAAGTGGATTTCTTGAAAAGCTCCGAGAACAGACAATTATTGCAATCAGTAACACTGTTATTCTATGTAATCTATACTGTGAACTTTGCAACTAAATGTTCTGAGACTTCTATTGATAATCTCTTCGTAGCCAACTCTGGGGAGAAAAGTATTATCACAAAACCAATAATAAATGGGCTGTTTGATCACAACATGCAGCATATCTTGTGATAAATCTTCAAACTTGTCAGGATATAAAATCTGTTAAATCTGAATACAGGAGGGAAATAAATCAGTCAAAAATTGAGAATTTTAGGAGATTGCTCAAAGACATGAACTGGATAGATGTTTACAATATTTTGCACTCAAATGGAGAATACAAAGAATTCATTAATAAAGTTATTTTCTTATTTGCATTTTTTTTTCTCCTAGAGGTATCTCAAATCAAACAGAAGTCTAAAAATAAACCCTGGATTACAGAGAGTACACAAGGTATAAAGGTATCACGTGGAATAAAATGGAAACTAAATCTACTATACATGAACAGTGGTGATATTAGCATTGTAATACATTACAAAGAATATTGCAAAATATTGAAGCAAGTAATCCAGAGATCTAAGCAACTTTATTATGAGAAAAATATAATTACATCAGGATACAAAATAACAACTAGATGGGATATAGTGAAGACAAAGACAGGTGGGGCCAGAAAGGAAGAAGATATCCTAGCTAGTTCCAAAAATAAATGAGACATTGGTGATAAGAACAAGTAGTATTGCAAACCTCTTAAAAAGGTACTTTTTTTTACTGTCAGTTTGGCTTTATCAGGTTCAGTAAACAGTGCAATGGAATATCTGAGACCCGTCTCTACAAATAGTTTCAGTACAATTGAAATGACACTCCCTTCCCCCAAAGAAGTAGCATCCATCGTAAAATCCTTAAAATCAAAATATTGTAGTGGCTTTGATAATGTATCAATGAAGTTGATCCAAGAGTGTTCACAGGAGTCGAGTTTTATCTTACGTTATTTGTGTAATCAATCTCTTACCAGCGGAACATTGCCTGACGCTAAAATATGCTGAATTTAAGCCTCTCTACAACAAGGGGAATAAAGAGATTTCATGAGACTGTTGACCAATTTCATGTTTGTTGGCTTTTTCATAAATGACTGAAAAGGTTTTGCTGAAGCATCATTGTATCAGACTGCAAATAATATATTGCCCAAGCCTCAGTTTGGGTTCCTTATGGATTCTGATATAGAGAAGGCTACTTACACATACAGTGAGACAGTAATTAATGCATTATGTAACAAATTAGGGTCAAATGGAATTTTCTGTGGATTGTCAAAAGCCTCTGACTGTGTGAATCACAGTATTCTCTAAAGTAAATCAGAATATTATGTTGTCACTGGCAGTGCTGCAAAATGGTTTGCACCTTACCTAACTAAAAGGAAGTGAAGGGTGTCATTGTGAAATAACTGTGGAGTAACCAATTAGTCTTCATCTGATTAGGAATTGATTGCATGTGGCATTCCTCTAGGTTCCATCTTGTGTCTGTTGTTTTTTCCTGTGTATTTTAATGACTTCTCATTTGTTGCATTGTCAGATGCTAAGATTATTTTGTTTCCAGATGATATGAACATTACAATAAATGGCAAGTCAAGTATACATTTCGAAAGGTCTGCTAATCAATGTTAATAAATTGTTTAATGCTAATTCACCATTACTAAATTTTTAAATGAACCACTATAAGCAGTTCATAACCTGTAACAGATTTTCTTCCAGCATGCACACAACATATGCAGACATGCATATAGAACGGGTCACAAGCGTTAACTTTCTGGGTTTACAACTCAATAAGAAATTCAGCTGGGAAGGGAATATCATAGGAATGCTGAAGCATGTGAACAAGACTGTATTTGCCATGTGAATGATTTCAAATGTAGGAGATATAAATATAAAAAACTTGCATAATTTGCATACTTTCATTGCATTGTGTCATGTGGATCATATTATGGAGTAACTTGTCAAACCCAGCCAATGATTAGCCGGCCAGGGTGGCCGAGCAGTTCTAGGCGCTGCAGTCTGGAACCGCGCGACCGCTACGGTCGCAGGATCGAATCCTGCCTCGCACGTGGATGTGTGTGATGTCCTTAGGTTAGTTAGGTTTAAGTAGTTCTACGTTCTAGGGGACTGATGACCTCAGAAGTTAAGTCCCATAGTGCTGAGAGCCATTTGAACCATTTTAGAACCAGCCAATGATTCTAGAGTGCAAAATCTGGCAATAAGACTCATTTGTGGTGTACGTTCAACAACATCATGTAGAAACCAGTTCTAGGAACTGAATACTCTACCCACTGCTTGTCAGCATATTTATTCCTTAATGTAATTTGTTGCAAATAATATGTATTTATTTCCTGCCAATTGCTCAGTACATAATATCAATACTAGAAATAAGAAAAATCTACATGAAGACCTAAAATCACTTACCTTGGGCCAAAAAGGGATCCAATATTCAGGAAGACATATTTTCACCAAATGCCAGTGAGCATTAAAAACTTGGTTTCAGACATAGGACAGTTTAAGCAGAGTATGAAAGACTTTTTGGTATGATCCTCCTTCTACTCCATACATGAATATATTAATAGGGACTGTTAGACCAGTTTAAGTAGAAATGTCCGAAAGATATCACCTTTGACAGCACTTGATTTCAACAGTCAAGATCAGGTATTTTGCATGTAATAAATATATTAAAAATGCATAACTATATTTCATTTGGTTAGTGAGTTATTTCTGTAAATATTAGCAGTTCCAGTTTACTGTAATCTATTCACATACCTTGACAGTCTCCTGACAAATTATCTGGAAACTGAGTATGATATTCAAATGTTCTATGTCTTTTATGTCATACTTTGTGACATGTTCCACTTCCACAAGAATTGTCTGACGTTTGGATCTATGGAATGAAAACTAAATCTAATCTAATCCATTTTAATCTATGTGAAGAATCTTTAAAAGTCCGGTTTTAGAAGATGTGACAATGTTTCGTCTGTGGCATACAATGCCTGGATCATTTGTTTTATAATGTTTTTAACACAGAAGGTGAGTAAACACATCCTTGGAAAATCTTTTAAGCATTTTTGGGGTATGTAGGCCCAGGTGTTTATGAGTGGTGTAGTAGTACATGGAATGCTGTAACTGTGGGGAAAACAACATATCATGAATGGTCGTAAAATGATATAGGTCCCAGTAAATACTTCCAATGAAGTTAGAAATTGAGCTATTACAGCTCATTAAAGGCACTGAATCCAGACTGTTTGGACTAACACTGAATGATGTGAGGAAACGGAAATTTGAGTTAGCTAAGACAGATGAAATTGGGAATAATGATTATGATGTCCCTTATCTATATTTTCATGATTTATTTAGTCACTCTAATCCAAAAGGGACATGGTCTAGGTGTGTTAAGTTCTCAGTGTGGGCTCACAGTAAATGTGCTTGAGTTTCACAAAGGGAAAAGCAGTTTACTCTTAGGAATTTGCAAATAACAGTGAACAGCTATAGAAGATATAAGGGAATGTCATTTTGCCTAGTGACTCTCATGACATTACATTGTGGAACCCCTCTGATAATACAGTGTAACAATATGTTGTATAATATAGTGTTCTTTCATGGACACTGTCTAGTTAAAAAAATTTAACCTCATCTTACAAAAATAAATCTTATAATTCAAAAATGTACCTACAATAGACTTTCCCCCTTATGGATGTCATTTGATGATACCTTCCCCTACCATGTTAAGTACTAACTGCCAGGCACTTTATAGTGATTTATATAGTATGCATGTAGATCTTGATACATAGGTGTTAAAACAAATTTGAGTAGATAAAAAAAGGAAGAATATTGTGTTTTGAAGAAGGCAGTGTTCCTCAAATATTAAGATATTTGAGTAATCAGTCATTCATCAGTGGAACATTTGTGCTTGGATGAAATATATTGAAAGTAAGCTACTGTATAAGAAGAGGGATGAAGATATACTATCAAATATCTAGTCTCTTTCACTTTTGTGAACATTCTCAAAAATTTGAGAACAGTTAATATACAAGTAAATTGTTAGCCACTTGACTGCAAATAACATATTGTTGAAGTGTGAGTTTAGATTTCTGAGTGGTTCTGACACTGAGAAGGTGATTTACACGCAGACTGGTAATTTATTTAATGGGTTAGACAATATATACATGCTGGTGGTACAGTCTGCAATCAGTCAGAGACATTTGACTGCATAAATCACATCATATTAACTTTATTAGAATATCTACATCAGTATAATAGTATAATAAGAAGTTATCAAAATGCTTTAAAAGTTTCCCAGTAGGAAAGATTCTCACATTTAGCTATCAGCTTTCATTAAAATTGGAATCAGTCACATGTGGTGACCTAGTGCCATTATGGTATAAACATTGAGATAAACAGCTAATCAAATATAATTTTACAAAGAGCTGTTAATAGGGTGTCCCATTTATCTGGACCACCCTAAATAAATGTTTGTCCAGATGCAAATTGCAAAATGTTTCAAGTGAATGTCCTTTAGCTGCTAGGGGGACATCAATCAGAATGATTGACTTTGTTGCATCTTTGTTTTTTACAAAGACATGAAGAGCGATATGACTTTTTTAAATGGCACCCTGTATTTTTTATTCGTTAATTCATTTCCTCCTCTAAAGACCTATTCAAAAATGTATCACAGTGTACCATTCACTGAAGCACAATGTTACTAATTACATAACGCAACACTGACTTTGAGCTCGGGATCACAAACTCGTCCACTTGCTGGAGTTGTCAGAAAACCTAGTAAAAACATAACACAAAATTGACTTTGATTCTCCTGTACCATTGCCCAGGAGTAGAAAATTCAAAGGTGCTCGAAATGGTGATCCTGGACACCAATACACTGGTGCACTTGTTGAATGAAAGAATTATTTACTAATTCCAGTGCTGCCTACTGATGAGAATTACAAGCAAGTAAGATATGTTTGTTCCTCCATGTCCTTTAGAGCTGTTGTTGGAATATCGGGATAGACAACATCTTTATTGCATCCCCCCCCCCCCCCAAAAAAAAATAGTCCAGAGGATTTAAATCGGGTGACCTAGCAGGCCAAGTAACTGTTCCTCCTTGACCAATCCATCTGGCAGGATACCTTCAGTTCAGAACATGAAGTGCACGCAAGGCATTATGTGCTGGACATCCATCGTGTTGATACCACATAAATATTCTGGTTCTTAGAGGCACTTCATCCAGAAGAGGAGGAAGAACTCATCAGAGGAAGTAGGCATATGCTGTACCGTTTAGACTACCATTGATGAAATAAGGGCCAATAATTGTAGTACCAAGTATCCCACACCAGATGTTAACTCTCCATTGACACTGATGTTCCACCTGTCTAAGCCATTGTGTGTTGTCGCAGGACCAATAATGCATGTTCCTTGTATTTACCTGTCCTTTCTTTGAGAAGGAACATTCAGTGGAAAATAGAACATTGGAGAAGATGTTCGGGTTGGTGAGGATTTGCTACTGTGCCCATTGACAGAACTGTACACAATTCTGGAAATAATTCCCATGCAATTTTTGATGTAGGTGTACATGGTAAGGATGGAACTAGTCATGTGTAAGACTACGATCTATACTGGTTTTAGAAATGCCAATCTCATGTTCAAACTGCTGTGTGCTCACATAAGGATTCATAGCAACAGAAGCAACTTCGGAAGCTTCATCTGCGTGAGTGCTACGACAATTGCATTGTCATAGATTGAAACTTCCCACTTCGTGAAGCATTGAAACAAGATGAGAAAACTTCTATTGGGAAGGTGGGTTTTTGTCAGGATATCGCTCTGTACAGTTGTGTTGCCTGCATAGCATTTCGCCTACCTTCAACAACAACACAATAAAAGAAACATTATATCGACACAGTTTGTAGGAAGGACAACATTTACTGTATGCCTACTCTACACAACAGTATTTAAAAGGACTAAACTACTGTACTAAATGTACCCGTATATAAGAAAACAGTATTGCTAACTTATATTCCCCATAGATGAGTAGCATTTCCACCTTCTCTACATTGGTGTACATTCTACTCACACAACTCTTCAACTGACCATGGTTGATGGAATGATGGGTTTGCATTCTACTTATGTTTACGTTTGTCCTCTGTCAATGTCAGCACGTGGATGTGTTCCATTACCCCAAGTACCTGCACCAACCTCAGTGTTGTGTTATGTAATTAATAACATTGTGTTTCAGTGAAAGGTATACTGTGATACATTTTTGAATAGGTCTTTAGGAGAGGAAATGAATTACTGAATAAAAAATACAGGGTGCCATTTAGAAAAGTCATACTGCTGTTCATATATTTGTAAAAAACAAAGCTACAACGAAGGCAATCTTGCTGATTGATGTCCCCCTGATGGCTAAAGAACATTTGCTTGAAACTTTTTGTAACTTGCATCTAGACAAACAGTTATTTAGGGTGGTCAAGATAAATGGGACACCCTATATATATATATATATATATATCACCCTAATATGTATAATATAATTCACTATATATATATATTTTGTGAATTATATTATACATATTAGGGTGAACTTTAATAAAACCATCAAACTGTAGGGACAGATTCCTGACTGGCTGGAAATGGAGGAGAAAAGGTCCTTTGAACATGTGTAGGGAAATGATCTGTCACCACAATGGATGGCACTGATGAATGAAAGTTCCCCTAACTACATGCTGTGTTTCTTGTGTGTTGCAGCCTGTGTGATTGATATAGCATAATGTGAGCAGCAGAATGGTTTGGTTTTCATGTCTAGAATGAGTGAAGATGGTGTCTGTGTGTGGCCAAGCAGATGGAAAAAGTTGGGAGGCAGCTCAGCTATACCAAAAGAAGTACCCTCACAGACACCCACTACATCATACAACATTTCCAGCCCTTTTTCAACATTTGTGTGATCATGGGCCTTTTCAGACAGATGAATTTTGTATGATGTTGTTGGTGTCTGTGAGGGTACTTGTTTTGGTACAGTCTTGCTGCTCTTGACTGTTTCCTTCTGCTTGGTCATACACAAACACCATCTCGTCTTGTTCCTGACATGAATACTGGATCATTCTGCTGCTTACAGTATAGTGCACTGAACACAAAGCCACAACACACGAGGAACACACAGCACATGGTCAGAGGAACTCTTTCATTTGTCAGTAAAATCTACCATGGCAATGATGCATTTCCAAACACATGTTCACATGACCTGACCTTTTTCCTCCATATCCAGACAGGAAACCTTCCCTGCAGTTTACTGGTTTTATTAATGTTGACACTGTGTGTGTGTTAATGTGTGTGTATTATTGCTTTTTAAGTATCATTTAAATGAAAAGATAATGAGTGACAGTGTTGGTTTTTTCCCCACCCTTGAAGGGCATCACACTTTGGCTTTGTGGAAGGAACATAAACGTAGAATTGTTTTTTTATTACACGTTATCATATTTTTCACATCAGTTTCTCCACCACAAATCATATACATGATATGGATATGCACACACAACAAGAAAACACCTTTAGATAAACATTATGTAATATTGTTTTCTGGCATGTTCCTCATACTCAATGACGTTGTCATTGTGAATCTATGGAACAAACAGTGTATCAAATCTAATAAGTAACTAGTTTCATTGGTAAACATCTAAAATAACTTTACGAACTTCAAACATTTCAGTACCATTCTCATAAAAGTGTCTACAAATGGAGTGTCTGAGTGTGTAATGAAAACAGAGTGATGTTAGCCTTTTAATCTACATTCACAAATATTTAAATAATTTCTGTATCTAAAACATCATAGTCTACTATGGAACACCAACTAACGATATTGTGAAACTAAATACAAAGACAGCCTTTTGGACCATAAAATAACAAACCATTTGATGAAGTTCTCTTCATTACACAGTTTCAAATGAAGAGTTATTAGATATGCAATTCAGTAACTTACCTTTAATTATGTGCAGCATGGCAGCCTTCATAATGACTCTGTAAATAATCAGGAAGGATAGGAATATAGCAATCAGTCTCAGTCCCACTGGTTTTTCTATTTCTCTTGCATATCCAGATTTCAGCTATAAATAGCCATCTTCAGTGCTTCTGAGTAAGTTATAATCCAACACATTCCTAGCAGTATATGTCAGCATATGGCTTTATTGGTGTACAGGAAGGAGGAAACTGATGTTGCTGAACCTCACTTTCCTTCTGCCTGTACACCAGTAGCCATATGGTTCCATCTACTGCTGAGAATTTGTTGGATTCTAACTCACTCAAATGCACTGAAAATGGCTATTTAGAGATGAAAACTAGATAATCAAGAGTAGTAAAAAACTAATGGGATTGTGACAGATTGCTGTATCCCTATCCTTACTTATAATAATATACAGTCACTGTGCACAATAGTTCCATTTGGAGTCAAAGTTGATGAAGCCTCAGTAAATTATTTCTATAAGCATGAGCACAAAATTGTTGCCATGCCAGATATTTAACACAGCAACTGCCTTTGAAAATGATTATCTCTCACAAGAAAATTATTGTGGGGCATGGAATTCCTGATCTCATAACTACATCATTCTTCTGAGATTTCAGGACAAAATTAAGATTGTGAGATGTTGACCCTTGTGCAGTGATATGCAGCTTCAGTTTTGCAAAGAAAATGTGTGCTTGAACATTCTGCTATAACTGCGTGCTCCAGTGGCAGTGGAATGCTCTGGGTGCTCAACTGCTATTGTTTGATGTATTATTCTTAGCTACAGTATGAAAGCTGTACTGTAAATATGCACTAGCAGTTGCTAGGCAAATTGCTTTAAATTTACAAATTAGTACTACATGAAACTCATAATATATAGATATACTGACACATAAATGTGTTCGGGGCATCAGTTATACCTAAGGTTTTATGTGATGGCTTTAGTTGTTCAGGTCAATTGATGGCACAATATAAGTTCACCTAGCAGCTTTCAGTGTGTCCATAAATTATGAGCTCCCCACAGTATTTATCATCTGTGGAGAATCATTTAGCACAATTACAGTAATACAGTGAAGTAGATAAACAGATTACTAATGTCCTGTTGAAGGATACAAATGCGGTAAGATACTGTATACTGATAGCATATATGCTGTGTGTATTTAAAGCCAATCTTAGTGATAGAGTGGAGGTTGTCATGTGATCAAACACAATTACAATGGCAGAAAAAAATACAAACCCAAAAAATAATTAAAGTTGAGTAATGAAATTTTGAGAATACATTTGTCTGCGTAACTTATTTAAGTGATTAACATTGCACGCTCACAGGTTAATGTAAGCATGGGATGAGCCATTACAAATGTGAAATGCTCGTGCATTAATAACTAGTGTAACTACCCGAATGTTGAATGCAAGCTTGTAAACACGGATGCATTGTGTTGTAAAAGTGCTAGATGTCAGTTTGTGGAATGGAGTTCCAGCCTGTTCCACTTGGTCAGTCAATAAAGGGACAGTTAATGCTGTTTGTGGATGACGCTGATGTTGTCCAATGGTGTCCTACGTGTGCTTGATCTGATGATCAAGCATGCCAAGGCAACACATTGACACTCTGTATAGCATGTTGGGTTAGAACAGTGGTATGTGGGTGAGCATTATCCTGTTGGAAAATTCCCCCTACAATGCTGCTCATGAATGGCAGTATAACAGGTTGAATCATCAGACTGATGTACAGATTTGTAGTCAGGAAGCATGGGATAATCACGAGACTGCTCCTGTTGTCATACAAAATCACAGTCCGGACCATAACTCCAGAAGTAGGTCCAGTGTGTCTAGTGCAGTCAGGTTGCTTGCAGGCCCTCAGCTGGCCTCCCTATAACAAACATATGGCCATCACTGGCACTGATGAAAAACCAGCTTTCATCAGGAAACACAACAGGCCCTCCAATGAGCTCTCTCTTGATATGACAGAAGTCGCAAATGAAGTTGGTTTGGAGTCAATGGAATGCACACTACAGGGCACTGGCTCAGTCCTGTAACCAATTTGTAACAGATTGTTGTGTCACTGTGGTGCCAACTGCTGCTCAAATTGCTGTTCGACATAATGTCAAGTGGCCATACACTATGTAATCAAAAACATATGTTATTCATTTTAGGTGTATTGTTCTGCCACCTACTACCAGGTACTCCATATCAGCGAGCTGACAGCATAGGGGAGCTATGTAGGAATTTTACAGAGGAGGATCAGATAGTGATAGTCGGTGGAACAGGGAATGGTCTTGATAGGGAAAGGAAATATGATGCAGGTGGTGACCTGGTGAAGATAGCTACTGAAACTGGTGGCACTAATGTGCATTTCATGCAACTGTTTTAGCATCATGATCGGCCTCATCTTATTGTGGCTGTAAGGCACATTAACATAAGGCTGGAGAGGGTGGTGATGGCAGAGGGCATGGGTCACATTTCAGTGGTGACAGTTGGGTCTATCATTAGATTGGATTTCACTAGGCATGGCCTGCACCTCAATAGGTATGGGAGGAGGAGGCTGGCAAAGCTTGTAGGTGAGCGTAATGGGTGGTGGTGGGATCACTCATGGAAATATTCCTGTAGTAGTTGGTGTTAGAGCTGCACCTTTTTTAGACTGAAGTCAGCTGATAGGTGTAACTGCTTAAAAAAAGTCCCACTAACTAAGGGCTCACCTTCAGAGGACGTCATGTTTCCAAGTAGAGAAGGAATTAGCATATTTCATCGAAATATAAGAGGTACTAGAGATAAAGTTAGTAAACTGCTTATAGATGTGGACTCTGAAATTATTGGTATAATGGAGCACCACTGAACCATGCTGCGGCTTGCGTTGTTGCTGTTTGTAGGTTTCTGCCCTCTGTTGCAGGCCAGACCATTTCATTTAGTTGGCATGGTTGCAGTTGTTTGACCTTTTCACGCATTGACTGGTGCCACTCGGTTTCGCAAGTGTTTCCTGTCCGCTAGTGCAGTAGCGGCAGTTATCGATATGTAGTAACTGTTGCCCTATTTTTGGGGTGACGTCGTAGTTTGTCCGGGTCATGTGACTGTGCAATTCATTTGGGGACTCAGGAGGAGCCAGGTCCGCTCAGTGCGGAATCACGTCGGGACCACTGGCGGCATGCATGGACTGCCGGATGGAAGGGCTGTGGTCACAAGAGTGCACGACCTCATCGTACACAAGATCCTGCAGGCTTTAAGATGAGTGCACTTCAATTCAAGTAGAGAAACCTCCATCACTGTGGCATCTCGCAATTCTCCAGTGACTTGGGTTCATGTTGCTGCTCACAGTGCCGCCAAGGCAAACAGCAGCGAGTGAAGTGCTTCGGGAAAGCCGATCTGATTAGCTTTCCTTGACTTCTTATTGCTATTTACTGCATTCAGCTTGTTACAATTGTTAAGTTCAACCAGCGGTATTTTTCCTGCCTGGTGGCCGCTAATGCCCCAGTTACCTGCCCTGGGGGGTTACTGTATATAATGGCGGAGTATGTGTATGTTTCCTCGCCTTGCCGCTGCTGTACAGTAAGGCGCGTAGTTTTGACAGCTTTCTTGATTGTAGGCCATTTGTGATTCTTCTACTCTGGTTGAAGTGATTCCTTTCTCATTCCAGGCGCTCTAAGCACAGTATTCTGGGGGCATTGTGCAGTCTGCCAGTTCCGGCTTTGACGTGTCGTTCCATTCTTGCATTTGGTTTATTGGACGTCAGGTAGCTTCAGCAAGATTGTCATTAGTCTTTCGTTAGACTGCCAGTTATCTGAGTTACCACCTTGTGAAGTGAATGCAACTACTGGCTGCCTATCTCACTGCTCACAAAAGTGTTTGTTGCCGGACCTTCTCAGAGGTCGATTCCTGGAGCACCGTCTTTGACCCTTGTGTTTTATTATTGTATTATTTATTACCATACATTGTAATGCCTACATCAAAGGTTATGTATGTCTAATTAAGAGTTCCAGTTGCCTTCTACAATAATCTAGCAGTGTAAGGGTTGTGTTACAAGCTTACCGTCATCTTATTTTACCCATTTGGTGGTCAGTTGCTTGTTTCTTTTAATTAACCTTTTCTTGTATTTGCTGTTTTACAGCAGGTTTCTAAATTTTTAATATAATTGCCATTCCTGGTGTGTAAGGCCTTTAGCCGTGATTGTGGTCATTTGCTTTGAATTCGATATTTTTATTTTAGCAGTAAGCCATAAAACCTTATTTACTGTAATTCCTGGCACCCGATGCCTTCTGCTTCGTTTGTGGCCACTTTCAGTACCTGTAAGTTGTAATTGCAGCAAGTTCTTCAACATTCTTAATTTATTGCCATTCTTGGCGTGTAAGGCCTTCAGCCGTGATCACAGTGGTGATCATGGTGATCTGCTAAACTGTAACGCACTGAAAACACTATTATCTACACAGTACTTTATTCCTTCATAAATAATGTGTTGGGTTGCCAACGGGCAGGTGTTGCCTCTGCATGGTTTGGTCAGAGGGAGTGTCTTGGTTGGGGATTTCTTGTGTCCCTTGTCTTTGGCCTTGGTTAAGGAGCTGCCGGTCGATTTGATTTTGGAATGTGATTTTATCGGTAAAACTGGTCTCGTCTTGGATTATTTGGGGTACACCTTTTTCTTTAAGTTCGCGTCTGGTCAGAAATTTGGGTTCTGTGAGTATACTAAAAGTAAGGTGCATTGAGATGCAGGAATGCTGGCTGTTGATGCGAAGGTTAGCAAGTTTGATCTCACTCATCTTTCTTTGCAGCAGGCCTCTGAACTAGGGGGTTTGTTGGAGAGGTCCCCAGAGCTTCTCTGTGATAGACTGGGGGTTACTCATGTTCTTGACTACCATATTCATCTGTCTGACCATATTCCCATCAGGCAGTCCCCATATCGTCTCTCACCACCTGAGATGAAGATACTAAGGGGAAAGGTCTCCAAAATGCTTGAGCAGGGAGTTATTAGGCCTTCTACATCCGCTTATGCCTCCCCTATATTCCTCTTCCCTAAGGATCAGGGGCGGGACTTTCCGCCTGTTGTTCACTACCGTCACCTAAATAACAAGGTTGTCCTCGAATCGGATCCTTTACCTGATCTTCATAACTCTTTTACTTGGTTTGCGGGGCTAATTAGTTTACTGTATTCAACCGGATTCAAGCCTGTTATCAGATTCCCTTAGCCGAAGAATGTAAACACGTTAAAGCATTTTGTACTGATTGCAATATGTTTGAGTTTAATAGGGTCCCCTTTGGTTTGGCTACTGGTGCAGCCATCCTTACTAGGTTTGCTGAATAATATTCTTGGAGACTTTAAATAAGTCTGTGTTTACATTTACCAGGACGATTTGGTAATTTATAGTCATTAGTTTCACGAGCATTGAGAACATATCCATCAAGTTCTTGTTAGGTTGCAGGGGGCTGGTTTGACTGTTGACATTAGCCAGGCAGCAGGTATCCCTCTTAGGTCACCTAGTATCAGGTGAGAGTATTCCCATGGATCAGGAGCGGACTAAGGCCTTGAGACCACTTCCGCCGTCCACTCTTCAGTGCGGCTCTCCGTGAATAATGGGCGGCCATTCCCCAGGTAACCTTCCAGCACCTGGCTGAACGTATGCCTGTGACAGTAGAAGCTGTCTCATCAATGTTAGGGGTGGCCCAACACCATATTGAATTCCAGCATTGCCGATGGAGGGCACCACGATCTTGTAAGTCATTTTCAGCAAGATGTCTGGATACTTTTGATCACATAGTGTACAGTCTCATGAGTACCACTGCCAATGACCATTTGCAGTATCTGCATTCTTGGCAAGCCTATCTGCAGTATGGTATTGCAGAAGGAACATCCACCTTCTTTTAGCCCTATTACATAACCTTGTTCAAGCTCAGTGAGGTGCTGATAATGTCGTCTTTGTAATCTTAAGGGCATTCTTGACTAACATCACCACACCACATCTAGTCTCAAAGGAACTAATGCTCACAACTGTTACAGTGTGTATTTAAAGCATACCTGATTTCCATCCTTATAGTGGTGTTACTAGTGCCACTCATAAGTGACTGGCACAAAATGTGAACAGACATCATCTTTCAGATGTCGAAACATGCCTACTTTTGTTTATGTCACAAAACTCCTTCTTAGTGTAATAATTTTTTTTTTCTGTCAGAGTATTTAAAGAATGGTTACTTACAAGATGATATTTGACATAAATCTTATCATATGTAACTTTCCATTTGGTGAAGCCGGTCTCATCAGCAATGGGAATTAGTTGGTAGTTGCAGAGGAGTAAATATAACACACTTTTTGTGTGTATAGTCACTGTTACATGTAGCAAATGGTACAAAAATAGATTGAAAAACACATATAATGTGTAAATATTTTGTGGAAGTTGGATTGTGATAGAAATCTACACTGTGCCTGCATTTATTTTCTGCAAATTTCATTAAGATGCACAGTAAATGATTTGGAGAGAATAATAGAGAGTATTCATCTTCTTTTGTGGACTATCTTAGTAGGACCACAATATACTCAACATTATAGGGTGTTTTATGGTATGACAGATGTGAACAGTACTGAGTAATGGGATCATGGCTTTCTTACTTGTTAGAACAAATACAACTCATTAGCTCTAACAGTGGAAAAAATGACACAGGTAATTAAAGAAGTGGTAGACATCGTATAGCTGGTTGTACACTTGCGTACTGGACAAAACAAACAACGAGAATCTGGTGTTCACTAATGATGGAGATTATGTGACATTTAGAATAGAAACTAATGAATCTTAGGTAAGGAAATTAAAAAATGAAGTCAAAGAACTGTATACCAAACCAGGCCTCAAACATAAACATACAGGTTTTTCAGACACTTTTTTCTCTTGAATCAGTTTTCCACTGACTATTGTTCATTGTTTCTAAACTACTCGGTGATTGTCCTACAGTACTGTGGAACTTATATTCTGGTCCATAAACCAGTTTTAATTGCTCACAGTTATCAACACAGAATATGTTTCATGAGGAAAAAATATTTAAGCCTCAGTCTCAACCAGCTTTAAAGTTCAGGTGTAGCAAGAATAAATATGGTGAATAAATAACTGACATCTTGAGACCAGATTTAGTGATCACAGACACTCAAAAACAGGAAAGCCATCTCCTAGTAATATAGGACAAAGGTGACTTAGAAAATTCTATCCTGACTGCCTTAGGTCTAACTTATATCCATTACATTGAAACAAGATCTAAAATGAACTAACATTTAACAAGCAAGAATGAACATAAAACACAAAATTCCATTTTCTACACAGAAAAACAATTGTGCAATAAATTGTCTAGCCATATAAAATTATTAATAAAATGAACTTATTTCAAAAGTCCATTAAAATATCTATTTAGCAGTACATTCCATATAGTGAATGATTACTTAGATAATATGAAGTGTACCTGAAGTAATTAAACACCTATGTCATATCAAAAAACAGTTTTGCACTGTAAGTTATTTTATCCTGGAAAATCTTACATCAAAGCTCTACAGTGTATAAGAGAATCATATTATCCTCTTACTGATCTCAAGATCTCACTCATTATGGAGAGATGTTAACTCAATTCCTCATGCAAACAAATGGAAAGTTGTAGTATACAAAATGTAAACCAAATATTATCAAAATCTGTTGCCAGCCATTATTGTGTGTCTATGGTATGTGCAGTTATTAGTGCTGAAAAACACATGAATTGCATTGCAGCAGCTTTTTAGAGGATGAAATGAACTGGTGTTCTGAAATGAATGTACAGGACAGCACTAGCTTCTTAAATTGTGAAATAACTTCCTTCCAAGAATATACAAATACAGAATGAGAACTGTACAATAGGCATAAAACGAATCAGGATTTAAACAGACTGGCCTGTATTTGGGAGGACAGAGGCTGTATTATTCTTCTAGCCATTCTGACATACACTGATGAGCTGAAACATTATAATCTTTGGCTTAATAGCATGTTGGTCCACTTTTGTAATGCAATTACGCAGTGCTTCAGCATAACATGGATTTAACAAGCTCTTGATATGTTTCTGGAGGTATGTAAGCCCAGACATCTCAGCACACATCACAAAAGTCCCGCAAATTACAGGCAGCGAACTGTGGGCACAGAGCTGGCACCTGATAGCATCCAGCATGTGTTTCACTGGGCTCAGATCAACCAAATTTTGTCGCCAAAAATTCAACAACGGTTCAGTGTCATGCTATTGAATCATTCTGGCCCTGTACCATGGTCAGTTACGTTGCAGGAGAGCGTCACAATCATCGGGTAAAAGATCAAGCAAGAAGGATGCTAGTGGACCATAGTAGTGTTCCCATATCACACAAATCTTATGTCACCTTCCATTATTACCACAGGCCCATGGAATTCTAGGTTAATGTCCCCTCACAGTACCATACTGGCCCCACCAGCATGCAACCATGGCATGGTGCATGTTTTGAACTGCCACTCATCTGGATGACAGTGTACCTGGACATGATCATCAATCTGGTGTAACAAGAAAAGATATTCATTCAACCAGGCAACATGTTTCCATTGATCCAAAGTCCAGTTTCAATGATCTCATGCTCACTGCAACTGTATTTGATGATGTCATTGGGTTAACATGGTAATATTGTGGCATTGTCATATGGAAAAGAATGTGTGCAGAACCATGTGCCATGGAACACTTGTTCAAGCACCAGCATTATATTCTGTCATCAAATCTGTCACAGATCACTGTCTAGCCTGTGGAATTCTCCGGATGTCTGGTTGGATTATGTCATAATTACCTCACAATATTTTAGCAAACAGACTCATTCCCGTCTTCGGGTGGTTGCTGATGACTGCTGATCTGTTCCTGTCAACATCCTATATATGTTGGCCATTATCTGCTCCATCACTCCATCTTTTTTGCTATCCATGCAACTGCCATAGTCATTGGTGATAGTGGTGGGGGTAATGGCATCGAGATCAAATCTCCGATCACCATCATATATGCCATCACTGTTGGGCTTGGACCTCACTGTGCAGAAATGCCTTTCTTTTTCTAGGCTCAGTGCAGATTGACTCAGTTGCACACTGCTATCTTTATTATATAGACCATCTTGGGATCTAATTTCAAAGGCTTTTCAATCATGCAGTCCTAGGGAGACGTCTGTCCTCAAATCTTCGGCATTAAGTTACAATTCTTTATTATATGAGTTACAACTTACATATGGGTATGTACATTTACATACATAAGTACATAGGTTTCTATTTCACTTAAAAATATAAATATACATATATAGCTTTTTCTGTTAATGCATCCGTGAAACACAGATATTTACAATATGTAATCACACTTTTTCCATGCTTCATGCTCAGTCCTCAGAATCTGGTGACAAAGAACTGGGATAAATGAGAAATTCACTTAGGAGGTGCAGTCCTTGTGAGATTTTTCCATGAGCCATATCACAGTTCACATGCGTGTGATTGTATCTCTTCTGGCCTTGCAGCTTTGTGCACAGGTTGCAGTGTATGGTATATCTGACAGTTAATCCTATTCTTATGAGGATGGTGGTGGTTATCTTACATTGATGGAAAGGCATGTTTTCAATTCAGATCTCTTCACATCTGCTGCTCATTTTGGCACCATTTAATTATTTTCTGTGTCATACATATACTGTCATATCCCTCCTGTTTGCTATTGCTGCCAGGGTTAGTCTAAATGAGGCGATGTGACCAGGGGCCAGCCTGTCTCTGGGGAATGACTACGCTGTCACTCTCACCTGTATTCTTGGTATTTCAATAAATAAGACCCTCTTTAATTGGTTTAAGGAAGAATTTAGCCTGTTCATTCTCCTTATATTCTGGACTCATCAACTTGATTTTATGACAGCCTTCCACGTCCAAAATTAAAAGAACTCCTTCAATCTGTTTGCCAGAACCATTATAAACTCCTTACTCATCCATTTGTGCACTACATTTGGTCCTCAGATCCTTACAACATGAACAGTCCCTTTCCACAGGCTTATTATAATCTTTGACCATCCTCATCTCACACTTTTTTCATGTAATAATATCCCATCTCCTGCCTTAAATTCCTAATGGTTCTGAAAACAATCAAGTTATCCTTTAGTCTTTTCTTTACTTTCCTTATTAAAAATCCTTGTCATCTGATGCATCACCTCTTTAACTTCTGTTGTGGAGTTATCATGGTAGTTTTGTAAGATTTTCCCATGAGCTGCATCACATTTCATATGCACATGATCATACCTCTTCTCTTCTTGCAACTTTCTGCGGTGGATGCTGCATTTGATATATCCAAGAATCACTCCTATGGTTACGAAGGTTGTGCTGACTGCTAACGCATAGATGGAAATGCATGTTTTCCAAATAGATCTGACTGTAGCATACTGTGAATACTGCAAAGTCCCATAAAAATGTAATGGGGTGAATCCCAAACATGGAATGAATGTTTCTGGAGCTATATACAAAAGTGCCAAAATACTCCTGTTTATTACAGTTTACTGTTTTTCTTCCCATATCTGACATAGGCACTCTGTTAGCATTCGATGCATTCTTTCAAGTGCTCCATTCGTCTGCAGATGGTATGCATAAAATTGAATTTTCTCAGTCTTCAGTAAATGACAAACTGTCCTTAGAATGCCACTTAGAAACTTTGTTCTAGCTCACCCAGTGCTGCTGATGGTATTCTGTAATTGCAAATTATTTTCTGTACTGAGACTCGCACTGTTGTGAGTGCAACTTGTTGTGCTATAGGCTCTGCTGCACTGAATTTCATGAGGATGACCTTAAACATTACAATACATCAATTCCCTTTCTCAACCACATTGACATCACAATGACCAAATACCTCGTTAGGTATTTTGGTCAGTATTTGGTTCATATTGCCCTTATTTTGGGTAGTATTACTTTTCTGACAACTCTTGCAATTCTGAATGTTCTGTGCTATGTCTTTCTTCATATCACTCTATAATGTAAACCTTTTAAGATGGTCATATGTGTGCCTGATCCCTTACTGTACCTATAGGCGATTCATGAACTTGCAACAAAATAGCTCAGTTCTCCTTTTCACTAATCATTGGTTGTAATTGTCTTTTTGTTCCTTCTCAACCTCTTCCACACCACTAATGGCTGTAACTGCATCTTCTGGTATGCATAACAATCCACCTGGTACTCTTTTCTTGTGATCCCTTTTTGCATATAATATCAAAATTGTATTGTGCCAGTTTTATTCTTAACTTCATTAATCCTGACGATGGATCACTTATGTGCACCAACCATTTCAAGAGTTTGTGGTCAGGGCATATGATAAATTTTCTTCTGTACATATAAGGTCAGTAGTGCTTCACTGCCCCTGTCATCTGTTGTGATTATGAACTGCTTTGTAAAATCAGGATACTATAAGATAGTGGCTAATGATTTTTTTCCTTTAACTCTTGGAAAGCTGCTTCATGCTATGTTGCTAACCACTCATAGTTTACTCCCTTCTTAAGTAATTTATGTGATGGTTTCACTGGAGCTCTTGATAAATTTTCAGTAAAATGATAGTATCCATTAAAAGCTCTTCAATGGCTTCACTGTACAGTTCCTCAAATCTTCTTTTATTGCACTCATCTTGCAAGAGTTTGGTTATAATCCTTCTGTCATAATTATGAGCCCTAAATTAGTCGCTTCCTTCCATAGCAACTAACATTTATCAACTTGCCAATTTTGGTTGTGCAGTCAGATCTGCTCAGATGCCTCTCCTTGTCTGGCTTTTCCTCATCTAACACAGATCTGAGCACAGCATCGTCATATAAATATATGAATATTTTGTATCCTGTAAGTCCTGTTGATGCTGTGTTCATCAGTCTCTGAAAAATGACACCACTATCTATTATTCCAGTTGGTAATCTCTTTCACTTATAATGTCTTTTTGTAGTAGAGAAGGCTATTTTCCCTCTATATCCTCATCCAGCAGTATCCTTGCACAATCTAAAGTGGCGAAGTATTTGACTTTTCCTAAGCTATCTGGGATCTTGGTCATATGGATCTGCAGAAATACGGTGCTAATACAGTAGTCATTCAACTTCTCCCATGACAGATACTACGCTGTCTTCACTTTGAGGCATTCTAAAGCAAAGTATTGTTCTGTGGTATTCAAAATACTTATGACACAAGTGCCTCTCTGCTCACTCACCAAAGCTACAGGTAAATAGGTGCCTGTTTCAGTTGCTACTTTTCCATTACTACCTGTAGTCTGCACCTTAATCCTTAATATCTTTTCCTCTCATGGCCCTAGTCATATGAAGTCCGCTGCCCAACTTTGTTCCTCATTTCCCTTAGATGCAGTTCACTATTACTTCTTATTTCTTTTGGTTCCACATTCCAGAGGTGCTTCTGCTCTCTGAGATCTATTTCTGCTTCTACCTCAATACACAATGATACTTTTGTTGTAGAATTTGCCCTCACAACCCATCTATCTCAACTGCCCAATCTCCATTTCATTGCGGATCACACTCTTCATTGCTGATTCCTTTATTATGCCAACCTGAGCATCACTGTTGACTATGATACCTGTGGTATACACATGACCTTTTCTGGATCTTACGTCTATAAAATCATTCTTGCCCTTGCAGTCTATTGAGCCTAATTCAATGGCATAGGTTGACTGCATATTCATTCCATTCTTTAATTACCTGATTTCTGAGTCCTCATACTTGCATGTCTAGCATTGACATTATACTGTTGGCCTAAGTGTCCTGATTCTTCACAAATATATCACAGGTGTTGCCTTATGTCATGCCCCTGAATGTCCTTGAAGATTTCATCAATGGCACACACTTGGTTCCATGCTTCCAATTTTTCTATGATGACTTCTCCATAGTGTTTCCTCCAGCTTCTACGCAATGGCAAAAGACTGGGTACCTGTTTCTCTGCTCTCCTACAGTTTGGCTGTACAGTGTCTATTTTCTTGCCATGTCTCCCTGCAGTGCAGCCCCTTGCCTGGTGGCCTCCTCTCTTTAATTTAGAATAGTAATCTCTCAAGGGGGGTTAGAATGGAAAAAAATTTCTTTTCACATTTTTGGATTTTTATCTCATTATAAAATTTGCAATACATAATAAACTCACATGGGAAGTTTCTTTTTTTAAATATAACCTACACCGGGTAAAAATGTTAAAATTTTTATGTTAATTTTTTATATAGATGGCTCTGGATAGCTGTGTTTTAAAGGTTAAATTACGTGTTTGTATTGGTATCACTGTCAAAAACAGTATCGTATTGTTTCATAGTAAAAACATGCATTGTATGTCGAAGTGCTGACATCTCTCTGAAGAAAAGTGATGAATGGATTGATAAATCTCTCAAAAAGTAAAGTATGACGCCAAAACGAAGTGTTTTTAAGAAGTGGGTTTCATGGTAATAGATTGTAGAATAAAGGGACACATTATGTTCAACATGTAGCGTGTGAAGTTGCAGACAATGAAATACAGGCAAACTTGTCAGTATCTAGAGAAACACCCATTGGTATTTCGAAGATTAAAATAAAACGTTGTGATACACAGTTTTCTCAAAACAAAACTGATGTAAACTGTAGGTTAGGCTACATTCTGATACATTTACACATCCAGAGAAGGGTGTTACGTGAATGTGTGTGTTGTAAAATACGTGGAAGGCCAGTTACTTTACATGAAGACAGTGAGGTATCAAATGGACGAGCCAGGAAACTTATCACTGATTGTGCCATTTATAAATATACTCATTCATTTTCGAATCCTAATTAGTGTAAAGACAATTATTTTGAGGTAATTGTTGGGTGGTTTTATGGACTGAGACCTATTAGCAAAGGATGCACTGCAGCAGAAACAATGTGTGTTGTGATGAATGTACAACACCCACTTTGTGTAATCGACAAGTACGCAGGATTTATTGGAGCTGCTGTGGAATCTATTGCATGTAAGTCAACGAAGGGTGCTGCAAACGAAGCTGTTGAAATAAATGATGGTATGACTGACATACCAGTAGCTTTTGATGGCAGTTGGCAGAAGCGCAGCTACAGTTCCACGAATTCTCTTGCCACAGTGACCAGTGTGGATACTGGAAAGGTAATAGATTTCCAGATTTTAACCAAACATTGTTATAAGTGTAAATCAGGGAATGAATAAGGGCATATCTGTTACAGAAATTATGAAGGAACAAGTGGTGGTATGGAGGCATCTGCAGCTACTGAAATTTTTAGTCAATCTGTGAATGAAAGGGGTAGCAGCCTTGTGGTGAGAAGATTATCACAAAACTAGAATGTGTTGGTCATGTCCAGAAGAGGATGGGCACCAGGCTGAGGAAGCTGAAACAAAGTTTGAGAGGCAAGAAACTTTCTGATGGTAAAACCTATAAGAGGCAGGCTGACAGACAAAATGATCGATGAACTACAGCAGTATTATGGGATGGCCTTTAGAAATAATACTGAGGATTTGTTTAAAATGAAGCAGGCAGTATGGGCTACCTTCTTCCACAGACTGTCAACTGATGAAAAACCAGTATGCCACCTTTGCCCTCTTGGACCTGATTCATGGTGCAATTACCCCAAGCCCTGTACTCAAACAGTTCATACAGCCATAAACATTCCATCCCAGCAGCAGTCATGGATAATGCAAAACCTATTTACAGAGACCTGCCAAATCCTGAATTACTGAAGAAGTGTCTGCATGGTCAGACTCAAAATCCCAATGAGTTATTCAATAATCTTACATGGACTCACTTGCCAAGAAATGTTTTTGGAGGAATGAAGACACTAAAGGGGAGGGTCAATGATGCTGTTATTGCTTTTAATGACGGCAACATTGGTAGGGTGAAAGTGCCACAGCATATGGAAATTAATCCTGGGGCAAACTGCATCTGAGAACTTGAATCGATGGACAAGGTTCGCGTTGATAAAGCAGAGTATGCAGCACAGTTCACCACTAAGGAGTCCAGAAAGAAGAAAAAACTGGAAAAAAGATCAATAGGATGAAATACAGTATGATGTAGGGTGCTTCTGACTGACTAAAAATAAAAAATTAAGCATATATTAAGTGAGTTACAGTGTTTTGAAACTTTACAATCCATTCCTGAAAATTTACATTTACTGTTCCATTTTCCCCTAAATCTCAGAAACCACTTTGAGTAGAGTATTCAGATTTTCAGGGAGTAATAACATACATATCCTGAGTCTACTGAACTAAAAGAAGAACATAATGATATGTATTTTTAAAATTATTTAAAATAATGCACAAAAAAGTACACAAAATTTTAACTATGTAATTAAAAAATTGTATTTCCGAAAGCAGTGTCTGAAATGCAATTATTGTAGTTCAGTAGACTCAGAACATACAGTGTAATGTCCTGTAAAAGTTTCATGTCAGTGGCTGCAGTGGTTCCTGAAATACAGGGAAGCCAAGTCACTAAATTTGGCATTGTGGCTGCATTCACCAAATTTTCTCTTACAAGAGGCTTTTGAGGCTTCTGTTAACACTAGATCCATTGCTTTGGCTAACGTTAAATTCTCCTCTCTTGCTCTCACAACTGTTTTAATTCCTTTCATCTTCAATTCCCCTATGAATACTGATTGCACCAGCTTCCTAATTTCAGCTTGGCTGCCTGAAGTATCTAATTCTCTCATTACTGCCTGGACAGCAACTTGGAATTGGTACTGCGATGTGTCAACATCACTTGACCATTCAGCCGCACTTTCGACCATACTTTGTCTACTAGAAAATAAGAGACACACATGATAATGCACAGTTTGTTTTGACTCATAGTTCTCCAGTAGCATCCACTTCATATTTGTTCAAGTTCTGGGCAAACCCCATATGAGTGGCTTACTTCGTGCTGGTCCCATGATCCTAGTTCCAACAAATTTTAATTACACTCTATGACTGTGGTTCGGTATTCATTCAAATACTAAGTCTCAGTCATCTACAGATTCTCTATTTCTTGTTCCCACCTAATCCTCTAGGAATTAGCTTAAATTCGTCAGATAAGGCTATTTGTGGGATCTGGGCCTCGCTATTTTCTAGTTTCATATTAGGGGATTTTTTGTCTTTTCTCGGAACCCTAGACCTCATTCGCATGCTATGTTGTGATTGACTAACCACATTTTTGGGTCAGGCAGATAGCTCTGGATTGGTGTCTCGTCAAAGTTTAATGTTAGAATATGGTGTTGTGAGCACACACATCACTGTCTCAGATGTTGCTTTCCATGCTCTCAATGGGCATACTTCTTTGAACATGTCTTCTACTCTTTACAGCAGTGGGTTGCTAATGGCTGTCTATTATTCTGCAACACTTGACAGCAGACAAGCTCCCAACTTGTTCTTCTTTTTGGTTTATTCCTGCAGTACAATGAAAATGTCTGCCCTTTCTTTTTGCCTGATCTATGCCAAGAGCTCAAGCCAATTCATCCCTAACCTCTTACACCATTTTATATGTTGTAACCCGACATGGGTCACAACATACTGACTTAGACTCTCATAATCAGGCTGTAGGTGATGTGGGATTTTAGGTCATCTGTCTCTTGCATGTGAGTGACTATGTGTGGGGCTGAGTGGGGACAGGGTTCAAGCTGAGGTTATTTAAGTCTCTGTGCTTGGAGAGAAAATGAGTCATATGTCAGGCTGAGATGTAGATATGGTAATGTTAATAAGGAAAAGGGGCTCTGAGAGGCCATTTTGGCTGCTTTTAGTACTTCTTCATGTGCTTATGTAAACCTCTACGCCTGTATCTTCACCAACATCTGTACTCTGCAAACCTCTGTGAAGTGCATGGCAGAGATTACATCCCAGTTTACCAGTTATTATGATTTCTTCCCGTTCCATTCACATATGGAGGGTGGGAAGAATGATTGTTTGAATGCCTCTGTGAGTGCTGTAAACATTCTACTCTTATCCTCACGATCCCTATGATAGTAAAATGAAGAGCACAGGCACTGATCGGTCACTTGAATCCTAGGCTGTAACATGCTGGATATCCTCAGGAAAAAATTTTATCCTTCTTACTCAAAAGCACCTTAGTTAAAGTGCTCAGCCAGGAATAGATGACTGAACCCATCTGACACCTGTTATATGTTGTATGCATAAATATTTCACAATATTGATTAGGATGAGTTTCACTTGGAATTAATGTTAGGAATCTTATTTGTAATGTGCTGTATTTCACAGTGTAGTTAATTTTATAAAAGCCTTTTTAAAAAAAGGATAATTGAATTTCTCAATGCTACATGTAAGAATAAATATGTAGTGAGCTCATCAGCAGCTCAGATCATACTGACACCATCCACTAGAAAAGTATTTTGATGTATTTGAAACTTGTGAGATAATTAACTTATGAGCTAGTTAACATGAAAGTTTGTGACCGGCGACATTTTTCACTGTAGATTTTGCCTGTGTGATTCTTAGATTCTCTTCTTAAGCTCATTTTTATGCACAAGATGAAATAGTGGTACTTCAGTTATTGATTAAGATTTTAATAAACATTTTTGCATAACTTATGATATGGTGCTTGTATTTGTACTGGAGGTATACCCACTGTGGATGCATAAAATGGTTTCCTAAACTTTTCTAAATCATTAACCTACAATGTGCTTCATAAACTAAATTACTGTTGATACCTATAGTCCATCCCCCAGTAACAAAAGCCAATTATGCATTTTTCAAATGGTTATATAGTTTCTGAGATCATGATACATTCATAAGCCAATCTTTAAATAATTTGATACAATCCAAAATGTTCAGTCTGGGCCTACCTACCACTTGTGCAGCACCTATGTAGGATCTTGAGAAACTGCATCTAGTGTGGATTGTCTTAAGCTGGTTCTTTAGTCTGTGACTTATTGCTACGTCACTGACTTCTGTACAGAAAATATGTGGCTCACTATTACCATGTTGACATGTAAACAACCACTTACCATTTTTGAAGTTCATTTTTAACATTTCTATAAAAAATCTTCTGACTATGTATGCATGACCATCATGTATGAGGCATGTCTAAAAAGAATCCGACCTTTGGTCAGAAAAAATATTTCGAATATCTGACAGGGTTGGCACCCTAATCCCCTTCGAGGTAGGCCCCATGAGCTTGTGCGCACTCTTAGCCCACCGATCCTCTCACTGCCGGAAACACCACTGGATGTCTTCTTTTGCAATGGTATTGAGCTCTGCCGTCATGTTCCGCATTATCTTTTCTCTACTCTCAAACAGGATCCCTGAAGTGACATCTTCAATTTTGGAAACAACCAGAAGTCCCAAGGAGCTATGTCTGGAGAGTAGGGAGGTTGGCAAATGGCTCTAATTCCATGTTTGGCCAAGAAAGTTTGGATCAAGTGGGATGAACGTGCGGGGGCGTTAGTGTTATGCAGTTGCCAGTTTTTTGCCGTCCACATGTCTGGTCTTTTGCGCTGAATTGCGTCATGGAGAACATATTGATGGTACTCCTTTGTCAGTGTATGTCCTTCCAGTGCATATTCGTGATGCACAATTCCACGAACATCAAAGAAGACAGTCAGCATCACCTTGATTTTGCTTCACACCTGCCACACTTTCTTCAGCCTTGGAGACTCAGGATGCTTCCATTGCGACGTCTGTCTTTTTGTTTCTGGATCGTACCCATACACCCACAACTCATCTCCAGTTATAACGGTGTTCAGAAACCCAGGATCAGTGTTGGTGGTGTCCAGAAAGTTCTGCGCAACATCAAAACAGAAGTTTTTTGTTCTGGCGACAATAACTTGGGCACGAATTTCACAGCCACTCCGTGCATGTTCAAATCATCACGCAAAATTTCATGTGCAGAATCTTTACTCACTCCAACCTCTTGGGCAATCTCTCGCATGGTCAAACGATGATCTGCGAGCACCAAATTTTGCACCCTCTCAACAACAGCTGTACTCTGAGCAGTGTGGGGCCTGCCAGAACGCTGGTCACTCTCTGCTGATGTGTGGCCATTTTTGAATCAGTTGAATTACTCCTTACATTGTGTTACACCCATCGCATCTTCTCCAAGCACCTGCTGAATCTTACAAATTGTTTCGCTTTGAGAATCATGAATCTTTTGACAAAATTTGATGCAGTACCTTTGCTCAACAAGTTCAGTCATCTTGAGAGAATCAGTGATCCAACGAACACACTGTGTAGCATCTGACTCAGTGACTGACAGGCAGTGACTGACGTGGTGGAAGGTGGGGAAAAAATTCATGCATGCGCATAAGGGTCTCTTCCTTTACTGTGTACAGTGGCATGGCGCTATTGTTTCTATTTTGCACGGAAAAATCACAGGGTGGATACTTTTTAGACAGACCTCGTATGCATGGAATATCTGATATACATTTATCAGGCAGTGACTACATTAATTCTTTTGAATTAATGAATGTTTTTTATTCATAATGTTACCATGTTTTATGTAATTGATGTTTAATTATCTCAATGACTATCTCAAAAACTCAAGTGTGTGCACTGTTTACGTAACCTATGGCCTCTGTGTTCTGTTAATATTGTGTCCAAAATTAACAGAGACTTCATATAGTGATCGTGTTGTTAATGCCACATGTATCAATAGTGAAGAGGAGAGGCAAAGGTACATACTTGCGTAAAATATGTGAAGTGAAGCTTGGTTTGGTTGTCAAAATGTTTGTGATGGTAACAAATGTGGGAAAAGCAACATTGTTTGCAGATCAGTGTAGTCTACATCATTTTCAAGATTCCTTGAAATAAATTTACATATATTCAACAAGACCTTTATCATTGAGACTCTGAGGCTTTAATGGAATGCAGGTAGACACTGTCCCATATGGTGCCACTGTGTGAGGACATCCACTTGTTTTGATATGATGAAATGAACACATCAGTGATGTGTGTCAACATTTTTTAACTTGAAGACTATGATAGAGAAGTTAGAGTGGGCTTAGAAAAGTGTAAATGGGAGTCATGGTATGAATAAACAACCAGTGCACATAACATTGAGTGACCAAATATTTGTTGACAGTACACATGACATTAGTAACAAGTACAATGCACTGATAAATAGTAAGTGGACGGTGACATAATGGTTTCACTGGTCTTCAACCAATGACAGGACAAGGATGACACATGGGGTTAGTAATTATGTTGTTTCTGATAGAAAGCAAGTAAGTACTGCTGACATTTAGGTTCTTGGGGCAGTTCTGAAAGTTGTTGATCTAAATATTGATACAAGTAATGATGCTGAAACAATGTGTGCAGTTGATAAGTGACGTTCTAACCAAAGCAGCTGAAAGTCTGAATGACTGTCAGTTTAAGAAAGATTGTAGAATTATAGTAGTTAACAGTGATGTAAATGATTTGTAAGCAACCAAACTTAAAGTGGAACTAAAAATTAGGGTGTCAGAGTGTCACATGTGATTGTGGATAAAGCTGGATAGGTTGTAACTGATTGTCAGGTTGAAGATGTATGTAAAGTTTGTGTAATTAACAATTATGTAGTCAAAATATCCACGGGTGTGCTGCCGGTTTATAGTGTCCAGTTGGACACCATAGACCGGCAGCACACCCGTGGATATTTTGACTATCAAATACGCCGGGAGAAACTCAAGAATCTCAACAATTATGTACATGAAAAATAATCAGTTCCATTTAGTGTAAACAATGTTGTGATGAAAAGGGAGCATACTGAAAAGGCAAAGGTTACCAAAATATGGAAGCCTAGTGTTAGATTACCAATGACTGTTATGCCCAACTTTTTAAGTGAACTGTGAGGTAGGCAGTCTGGAAACAATTGTGTTTAATGTAATTACACCATAAACATTTGTCAGTTTCCATACTATGTTTAAGGGAACGGCATTTGTGAGATGTGGTAGGGTCAAAGATTTTGTTGGTTTAAGATCAATATCCTCAGTTGTTTTGTATAATAAGAGTAATATTTCAAAAAATGATGCAAAACTAGATGGAAGAGCAGGGGGTCAATGTACCATTAACAATTAACTGATGAACATGTAGTTTTTTAAACCTTAGTGAACACACTACACGGCGAGTAGTGATTCTCCAGCTGGGTGATCTTATTCTAGCTTTCTTGAATTATTCTTTTTATTTTTTTATTTATTCATCTATATACAATAAATATTGTATGCATATTGTCCAAATACACACATAAATTTATGGGAAACCATTTCAAGGAAGTGGAGCATATAATATGTCCTTAAAAAGTGCAATTTAAATAATTCAAGGTCATACAATACCTAGTAACTCAACGTCATCCACACATATGCTTGTTGTACGATAAATATGTAGTCTGTTTTCCATAGGTCTTTACTTTTATTGTTCATAACAAAAACTCCCCATATACACTACAGTATTTCAGTATACTAGATTTTATGTAGACAATAGCTCTACATTAGATATGCAAATATTATATGTATAGGGGTGAAATACAGTATTTTCAGTTTTGCCTTAATATAAATATTATCAGAAAATGTTTATTGGCTCATATAGTCATTTACCAAATAAAAAGACTGTTGAAGTAAAAATTTTCTAAATTCTGCTTCAAATTTGTTTTCATCTTTTAACTTTCTCATGTTGACTGGCAGCCTGATTGTAACGTTTTGTAATCAGATGGCTCACATGCCTTTTTGTGTTTGTTCTTTTTGTTCACTGAGTGTGGTGAGCTGTGCTGTTTTGGGTACTGTAGTTACGGAAGTCAGCATTTGTCTGAAAATTTGGAAGGTGGGCCCTGACTTATTAAACACATTTGAATATAGACACTGAAGATGTTACTAATATTTTAAGACAATTGAATATGGGTTTGTAGTGTGTCTATGATAAAGAGAAGAAGAAGATGTCTTAAGCAGCAAGAGGTGAAACCCCAAAATATTATTCCGTATGTTGTAACAGACTGAAAATAGCCAAAATACACAATTCTGGCACCCTCTGAGGTACAAAATGTTGCAATAATTCTAGGAGAAAAACAAGATGAATTCAGTTTCTGCACATGTTTCATGACATGTTCATTAAAATTTAGTTTTTCAACAACACAAATCCCCAGCAGTTTCGTAGATGTCACATATCTATGGCTTTGTCACCCAACACCAGATCAAGATTTATGTTTTGACTTTTTTCCCAAGCTACATTTAACTTCTTTTGTTTGCATTTAATGTCAGCCTGTTTGTACTGAACGAAGAGTGGCCATTCTTTAGCACTTGATCAGCTTTTGTTTGTATGAGTTGCCTTCTTGCATTTATTATTGCATTGGTATCATCTGCAAATAGTAAGGCACTGCCTGCACCATCTGAGATGTGAGTGTCACTTATATAGACAAGAAACTACATGGGACCTAAAATACTGTCTTATGGTACTCCTACTTCCATTTCTTTTGCATCTAATACTAGACTTGTTTTGTAGTTGGACACTGTGGAGTACTGAAATGGGCAACTGACACCAAGTGCAAGCATTAGTTCGTGAATAGCTGTGATGTAAAAGCTAGATTTATCCTTGTACTGGTCAATAGGACTTATAGGTTCTTTGGTAATAACTATGGTGTTGAATTTTCTGTAGTGTAAGCTGGGTGAGTATTCTATCTATAGTGAGTAAATACAATAAAGTGTTGACTACTAAAATAGTCATGTGTATTACAAGTGGATGCTGAACTTCCTTAAAGTGACAACCTCGTACTGAACAATATGGAACATTCTCATTAATTGGACACACAACACATTGAGTGAGTGTCACTTATATGGCTGTGAAGGCAGAATGCCTCGAGCTGCCATCTTCCAGAAACACTAAGCTGCAGGCAACTACTCCACATATATTTCCACTGTTCTGACCAGTCAGGCCGCAGTTTTGATTAATAAGAGTGGATACCATTTTTCAACTGTATGGAACTGCATCTGATATGGAACAGCTTACAATGCTTATATCACAGTTGGAGTTAAATGTAGTCAAAAAATGAGACAATGTTTTACAGCAAATATTGTATGCCATGTTTAAAGAGGCTGTCCTCTAATGATTTCTGCTATTACCAGAACCAAGGTTACAAAAGTTACTGAAAGTAAAGCATGTGCAGTGATACCCCATCCCACATACTTCACTCATTCTGTGCAGTGGCAGCTATTACCATGATATCAGAACACTCTTTAAAAATTTTCTGGCACAGATAGTTGCCACAAAACATGAGGGTCACTCTCAGTACTTTTACAGATCTCTCCCTTGACAATTTGATACGCAGTGATGATCACGTACATTGACAACACGGCATGTGCCATTGTGGATGAGGTTATTGCAGGAGGCTGTGGACCATACATTGTGACCACATCTACAACAGGGAGGCACAATGCACAGATGGCAGCAGTACACACACAAGGCCCACAGGCAGAGCCATCTACAGGGCAATCAGTGAACAAACTAGTCACACTAAATGCTAGGCTGAGAAAGCTTGCCAGCGATGATGGGATTCAAGTCAAGAACAACTAGTGATGCAGAAAGTGGTGTTGGTGTCACAGGCATTTTGCTGGCACAGTGTACAAGCCTCTTCACATACCCAAATAAGAGTGATAGGTGACAGTAGGCACATGCACTGATGAAGAATTTTCACAATGACTAAAAGACATAAAGAATGTAATGGTATCAGCTTTTATGGACTCCACTCCATTATTTATCAAATACAGAAAGATTGCCATTGATGGTCTTGATGTTGGATCCAATGGCAAGGTTTTAATATCTCTCGATACAACATTGCTCCAGGGGATGACTTCCCCTCCCATTCAGGGAGATTATCACATTTGCATTTTGATATTGTAGGTCCTCTTCCTCTTTCAGAAGGTTTTTGCTCTCTAGTTGCAAAAGTAGATAGATTCACTAGGTGGTCTGAGGCTGTCCCAGTACTGAATCTTTCAACAGTGCTTGTTGCCCACTCCTTGATTTCTACTTGGTTCTCCAAGTTTGGTAGTCCTCAAATTATCATTACTGACATGGGTAGGCAGTTTGAATGCTAACTATCTGAGGAGCTCTTAAGATTATGTGGAGCAAACACACAAGAATTGGGAGCTACCATCCCACCAGCAACGGGATGTTAGAGTGTATGCACTGTACGCTGAAAGCTGCTTTGGCCTGTCATGCAGAGTCGTGGATGACAATACTACCATCAGTACTTCTAGGCCTCCACACAGTACTTAAAGAACACTTCGGATGTTGCTCTGTCCAATTAGACTATGGAGAGCAACTGAAAACACCAGGCACAGTTTTCTCACATTCCTCCCATTACAGTCTATCAGTTCAGACATATGCCATATTTTTACATGCATTGCAAACTTACATGAAACTCCACAAACATACCAACCTGTCGAAACATGGAGTCAAACAAATTTTGTTCCAGGAAGACTTGTCCAAATACGAGTTTGTGTGCATAAAAGATGACACTGCTAGACCTCCTCTTTCCCCTCCATTTATGGGAAAGGTCGCTGACAGTGCTGACCAAACATTTGTAGTTGAAAAAAAAAAAAATGTCAAATATCAAACAGTGTCTGGTGCCTGACTTAAGCTTTCACACTCTGAACACATTCAGATGAACCACACAATGAAAGAGTCCAGTTGCTAGATTCCCCTCATGACATGTTGGACAAGGATAGAGACATTCATCTCTCTGACCAGACCAGAGAGCCAAATGTGTTTATGCATTCTGGCAGACAAGTACTCTGTTGCCACCCCATGGTCTGGGTGGCACACCAACTTTCCAAGTTCTATCCAGCTGAGGAAACAACAGGCAATATGAGTAAAAATATGCTGCAAACATGAATAGCTGAGCTGCAGCTCTCCCAGAAGGGGGAGAGGTGGGGGGGGGGGGGGGGGTGTTGATGCTGCAGGCTAAAATGACAGACAATTGATATAGTGTGTGCAAGAATTTATTCATGAATAGTTGTGATATAAAAGCTTTATTTGTCTTTGTATTGGACAATGTGACTTGTGTTGTTTAGTAGCTTTATTCATTCATAGATCTCTTTTTACAAGGATATATAGGAAATGTTAAAGTATTTACAAGTTTAGACCAATTTAAAACAAGTTAATTTATATACACATACATTTACGGACTTCTAGTTAGAGACAATCATTAGATTCACTCCTGGTATATAATACTTTTTTTACAAATAAATTATTAAATAATGTAATACCACACTCTTCACTGATATCTCCCTATCAGTCTCTGTACACACTATACACACATAGTTTCATAACACTTCACTCACTACACACACAAACACGCACACACTGGTAATCTCTGGGCCATTTTGTGTACCATAACTTCCCATTTGCTATCCTGAGAAACTGAGTCATCATCCCTCTGTAATGAGAGAGATGTTTACCACAGAAAGAGGGAAGAGGTGTTAGTAATCTACAATGCATAGCTTGGGAGCAAGTTTTTCTAGAAAAAGAGGGAAGAGGTGTTAGTAATCTACAATGCATAGCTTGGGAGCAAGTTTTCTAGAAAAGGAAACAGACATAGTGTGAAGGTGTTATGTGGAATGTTGGATGTTCTATAATCATTATTATTATTTATTTGTGTAACATTTTTCTTACCAAACGCCTACTCTATTTTATCTAAGTAGTCCTTCAACATATAAAATGTATTGCATTACAAGTGCTTTTTAGCCGCCTTTTTAAGTAAGTGTATTTTTGTAATTTATTTTATTCCTTTTGGTAATTTATTGTACAGTTTTATTCCTTGGTAGAAAATGTTGTTTTGAGTTTTATGTTTATTTTTTCTTGGAAAATGTAAGTTGAGTCTAGCTCTTATTCCATGGTCATGGACAGCACTGTTTGTGTAGTAATTACCAATGTTATTTTTGATGTGTACAACTGACTGGTAAACATATTCACACAGAGCACTTAAAATCCCCAATGTCTTGAACAGATCATTACAGTGAGCTCAACTACCATTTTTGGTTATGGTTCTTATGGCTCTTTTCTGGAGTTTGAAAATTGTGTTCATATTTTGTGCATTTGTTCCCAAAAAAAAGAATGCCACAGCTAAAAATTGAGTGTACATATGAATAGTATGTGACTACAAGACACTGCATGTTACATACTAATGATAGGATTCCAAGGGCATAACATGTTGATGACATTCTGTTTGCAAAAACTTTTGCGTGTTCATACCACTTCAACTGAGAATCAATATTCCTTCCTAGAAAATTTGCATTTGTTACAGTCTATAGAGGTGCCATCTACATTTAATTTAACTTTTTCATTTTCCCTCTTCAAAATGAAATTCATGGCGTTAGTCTTCTTCATGTTCAATGTCACTTCATTGCTTATTGACCAGTCGTAAACTTCCTTGAGAGATTCATTTGCTTTCTGTGCAAGGAGTTTTCTTGTTTCCTCGGTGACTATAATATAGCAGTCAGAATTTTTTCACCATGAGTAACACTACTAGGAAAGTCATTGATGTATATCAGGAATAGTATTGGTCCTAATACGTTACTTTGCGGAACCCCCATATTAATGTATTTCGGTTCTGATAAGTGTTTTACTAAATGTTTGGATCTATTTTAAGTATGTGTTACCTCTACTCTTTGTACCCTATCTGCTAGGTATGATCTAAACCAGTCATTAGCATAATTCGTAATGCTTCTAATTTATTTAATAGAATCTTATGGCCAACTGCATCAAAGGCCTTAGAAAGATCCAAAAAATGACTGTGACACACTCATCTTTGTCAAGAGCATCAAGTACAACCTTTGTGAATTCTACCATGGCTGACTACATAGTTTTGCTATTTCGGAAACCATACTGTGATTCGCTTAAAAGATGGTATTTATTCAGGTATTTTGTAAATCTCTCTTTCATAATTGCTTCTATTATTTTTGAGAATGGTGATAGCAGGGAAATGGGCTGGTAATTTTTTACATCTTCTGCATTGCATATCTTAAGCAAAGGTAAAACTCTTGCCTATTTCAACTGATCTGGAAATGTCCTTGATGTGAAGGATTCATTTATTATATTTGTTAAGGGGCCTTGTATAATTTCTATGCATTGTTTCAGTATACACACTGGTACTTCATCTAAGCCTACCGACTTTTTATTTTTTAATTTTTGAACAGTGTTATTGACTTCAATCGCTGTCTTTGGAAGTAACATCGTTGTATTTAGTGCAACATTATTTACAGATGCTATATTTGTTTTGGGGAATTTTTGCTGTAACATCTCTGCAATACTTGAAAAATGCTCATTTACATAGTTTGCTAAGTGTTGTGGATCATTAGCCCCCCCCCCCCCTTAGCAGTATGTTATTCTGCATTTTTTTGCCTCTCCCCACTTCCTTTTTTATAACATCCCAGACTGCTTTGCTTTTGTTCTCTGCATTATATATTATTTTGTCATTAAATGATTCTTTTGCAGCAATCAGCACCTTCCTATAGATCTTTTTGTATCTATGAAATTTAAGAATTCTGGATAATTGTGACTTTTTTTCA
This sequence comes from Schistocerca serialis cubense, assembly GCF_023864345.2. Taxonomy (NCBI): domain Eukaryota; kingdom Metazoa; phylum Arthropoda; class Insecta; order Orthoptera; family Acrididae; genus Schistocerca; species Schistocerca serialis. Next base: position 534,330,012 of record NC_064640.1, read on the forward strand.
TGGAACTGAGGTATTTAAGTGTTTGGGAGGACTTCTTAATACCTGCTGTTATCTATCTGTTTTTGTGAGATGTTGATACAGACATGCATACTTTTGGAAATGACTTTTCAAAGTTCAATTTAAATAATATGAAGAATTTCATATTCACAATGGTTTCCTTACACACCTCATCCCAGCTTTGTTTTGCTAGTTCCTTTGAAAATTCTTTTATTTTGATTTCTGTTAGATGTTGTTTCTAGGCTTGTGGTTTAGGAAATGATTTGATGCCTGATTTTACTGTTGTTAATTGACAGAGATGGTCTGCTAGTCTGAGATCTTTTACAGCTACATCATATTTTTCCCTGGCCACATGATCAGTTACTGATGCGCTCATTGTAGTAACCCTTGTTACAATATTGACCAATACGGACATCTCAAACCTTTGAAGGATATTTATGAGGGTGCTGAGGGATTCATTTATGATATTAGTGTTGATGTTAATGACCCCACACAGAATTATGTTGCCCTTTGTATTTGACACTTTAGCTAGGACTTCTGTCAATTTATTGAAAAAAGTGTCCACACTACCACTGGGAGATCTATACACACACAAAATGATTAATTTTTTGGTGATATCAAGCCCTCTTAATTGAGTAGCTGACATTTCAAAGTGTTTGTCTTCACTTGCTGTACTGGGGTCATGTCTCAATTTGAACTGTGTTACTTTTGTGATATAAATGCATGATCCTCCAGCCCTGAAGCAGTTCTGGAGCAAGAGTTTGCACTTTCAGATGATAACACTACATGTTGTATTTCTGTCTTTCTACACCAGTGCTCTTTAACACAAACTACTGTACAGTTCAAAGAGTGGAGCTCAACTTCTAATAGTTGTATTTTTTTTTTTTTTTTTATTGATTGCATGTCTTGATGGAGGATTGTTAAGTCTGCAAAATTTCCTAAGTTACTCTTTCCGTTTTTTTGTTTTTCTTTGTGACATTGGTATGTGTGATATTTGGAGTGTTAAAATCTGTCTTGAGAGTGATTGTTTCAGTATTTTTTAAAAGTGCTGGCAATATTCTTTAGGCAGGGGACCTGTTGTCTGGATTTATCATATGGTGTTGAGTTTTATACTGTATGTGTTATGAAAATGTGTTTAAATATGAGTCAGATGCCATTGAATCATCCAGTCAGCTACTTCTCAGTATGTGTCTCTGTCTGCAAAACTCAGTTTGCGAGGTGAGGAAGAGGGTGTGGGAGCAATGTGATAAAACATAGCATGTTGTAATCACTCACCTGCTCTTATTGCACCTCTACAAACAATAATTTTGGTTTGTATATTCATTGTTTTTTATGCAGTTACCTTCATTGTGTACACTAATATATCCATAAATGTTTAAAAATGTAAACTAGGATGAGTTTCACTTTGGTTTATTTATGAGTTTTATATCTAATGTGCTGATTCTTCACAATCTAATTAATTTTGCTAAAAGCATTGTTTATTAAAAAATATGGGTAATTCAACTTCTTAATGGAACACATTAGTTTTTTCTAATGAGCCAATCAGTTGCTCAGATCATAGTGGCACCAACCGTTGGAAAGACTTGAGACTCCAACTTTCCCATAAGGTATTTTGATTTATATGAGACTTATTAATTTATGAGATAATTAACATTAAAGTTCGTGCACAGCTATATTTCCCATTGTAGATTTTGCCTCTCCTTGTCAGATTTCAGCCTTTGCCATTATGCTTTTATTGAGCTGATTTTAATGCACAAGATGACATGTTAGTAAATCACTAATTGATTAAGCTTCTAATTAAGATATCTGCATAATTTTCAGTATAGTGCTTATACTCATGATTGGGGTATTCCCAACAAGAATGCATAAAATTGTTTAATAAACTTTTCTAATTTATTAACCCACAACAAGTTTCGTGAAGCATTTTTTCAAATGATTACATACCTTTTGAGATTGCCACATGTTCATGTGCCAGTCATTAAATAATTCGAAGCTACTCAAAATTTTCAGTCAAGGAACAGCTAGCACATGTACAATACTTATGTGAACTCTTGAGAGACCGCAGCTATTCTTCTTTGTGTGAAAGTCAGTTCTTGAGTTCACAGCTTACACTTTCAGTGATTACTTCCATACAGAAAACTTCCATACAGATAAGTGCAGATCACTCCCTACTTTACTTATTTAGTTTTGATTCAGTGTAAACACTCTAAGAAGGAAGCTGTAGTCAAGTCATTATGTGATGGTAGATTTTAAAATTGTGAATATAGCATGTGAAAGGAAACATTACATAAATATGGTATCAATAAAAATATATACTAACATTTATTTATCCAAAAAAGCCACACGATTGATATACAGTATTCATATCTTTGCCAGTTCATGGTCTCAAGAAGCAGGTTCCACAGATGGCTTCTGGCAGAACAAAAAATGGCAGCAATACCTAAAAAAATCAAAGAGTACTTAAGAATTTGGTGTTAAAAATTTTTACTCGATTCGAGATGTGCTGAAAGTGAATATTACACAGTAATGTATGACATTCCTGAAAACAGTTTTGGTTACCAGTGTTAAAAGTGTGTTAAAACTTGTTTTCATCCTTGTATTTGTGAAGCAAATGATACATAAATCAAACTTTTTGATAAAAACAAAAAATGTACTAGTACAGTCACTTAATGTGTTTTTCTGATCTGAAAGTGAATGTCTGAATTACCCAAGCATGATTTGTCTGCAAATACCAGACACTATTTTAGCAGAGGAAAAAGTGAAAGTACTTTTCTTAACCAATTTGTTTTCCTCATGTGTTAACTTATTTCCAGTTTCATTCTCTATGTCTACCTTCGAAGTAAAAGTCTTTTCACCTATTCCAATTTATCTACCACCATCTCTTCCACGTACTGACCAGTCTTTAGTTTAATTTAGATATTTGCCTGTTCAGTGGGTCTTAATTGTCACCTCTCATACAGTTCTGAATGAGTCAGTTACAGTTATAATATACATTCTCGATGAAAAATGTGGCAGCATACTGATCTTTTATATAGTTTTCATACACTACTCTTTTTGATCACCGTAATTTATAATTAAACAAGTTCAGTCTCTCTTTCACTCTCTTAAATACACCCCCCCCCCCCCCCCCCCCCTATGAACCATGGACCTCGCCGTTGGTGGGGAGGCTTGTGTGCTTCAGCGATACAGACAGCCGTACCGTAGGTGCAACCACAATGGGGGGGGGGGGGGGGGGGGGCGGTATCTGATGACAGGCCAGACAAACGTGTGGTTCCTGAAGAGGGGCAGCAGCCTTTTCAGTAGTTTTAGGGGCAACAGTCTGGATGATCGACTTATCTGGCCTTGTAACACTAACCAAAACAGCCTTGCTGTGCTGGTACTGCAAACAGCTGACAGCAAGGGGAAACTACAGCCGTAATTTTTCCCAAGGGCATGCAGTTTTACTGTATGGTTAAATGGTGATGGCATCCTCTCGGGTAAAATATTCCGGAGGTAAAATAGTCCCCCATTCAGATCTCCGGAAGGGGACTACTCAACGGGACGTCTTTATCAGGAGAAAGAAAACTGGCATTTTATGGATCGGAGCGTGGAATGTCAGATCCCTTAATCGGGCAGGTAGGTTAGAAAATTTAAAAAGGGAAATGGATTGGTTAAAGTTAGATATAGTGGGAATTAGTGAAGTTCAGTGGCAGGAGGAACAAGACTTTTGGTCAGGTGAATACAGGGTTATAAATACAAAATCAAGTAGGGGTAATGCAGGAGTAAGTTTAATAATGAATAAAAAAATAGGAGTGCAGGTAAGCTACTACAAACAGCATAGTGAACGCATTATTGTGGCCAAGATAGACACGAAGCCCACGCCTACTACAGTAGTACAAGTTTATATGCCAACTAGCTCTGCAGATGATGAAGAAATTGATGAAATGTATGATGAGATATAAGAAATTATTCAGGTAATGAAGGGAGATGAAAATTTAATAGTCATGGTTGACTGGAATTCGAGAGTAGGAAAAGGGAGAGAAGGAAACATAGTAGGTGAATATGGATTGGGGATAAGAAATGAAAGAGGAAGCCGTCTGGTAGAAATTTGCAGAGCATAACTTAATCATAGCTAACACTTGGTTCAAGAATCATGAAACAAGGTTGCATACGTGGAAGAATCCTGGAGATACTAGAAGATATCAGATAGATTATATAATGGTAAGACAGAGATTTAGAAACCAGGTTTTAAATTGCAAAACATTTCCAGAGGCAGATATGGACTCTGACCACAATCTATTGGTTATGAACTGTAGATTAAAACTGAAGAAACTGCAAAAAGGTGGGAATTTAAGGAGGTGGGACCTGGATAAACTGACTAAACCAGAGGTTGTACAGAGTTTCAGGGAGAGCATAAGGGAACAATTCTCACGAATGGCGGAAAGAAATACAGTAGAAGAAGAATGGGTAGCTCTGAGGGATGAAGTAGCGAAGGGAGCAGAGGATTAAGTAGGTAAAAAGACAAGGGCTAGTAGAAATCCTTGGGTAACAAAAGAAATATTGAATTTAATTGATGAAAGGAGAAACTATAAAAAATGCAGTAAATGAAGTGCAGCAAGGGCAAAATGGCTAAGCAGGGATGGCTAGAGGACAAATGTAAGGCTGTAGAGGCTTATCTCACTAGGAGTAAGATAGATACTGCCTACATGAAAATTAAAGAGACCTTTGGAGAAAAGGGAACCACTTGTATGAATATCAAGAGCTCAGATGGAAACCCAGTTCTAAGCAAAGAACGGAAAGCAGAAAGTTTGGAGTATATAGAGGGTCTATACAGGGGCGATGTACTTGAGGACAATATTATGGAAATGGACGAGGATGTAGCTGAGGATGAAATGGGAGATATGATACTGCGTGAAGAATTTGACAGAGCACTGAAAGACCTGAGTTGAAACAAGGCCCCGGGAGTAAACAATATTCCATTAGAACTACTGACAGCCTTGGGAGAGCCAGTCCTGACAAAACTCTATCATCTGGTGACCAAGATGTATGAGACAGGTGAAATACCCTCAGACTTCAAGAAGAATATAATAATTCCAATCCCAAAGAAAGCAGGTGTTGACAGATGTGAAAATTACCAAACTATCAGTTTAATAAGTCACAGCTGCAAAATACTAACGTGAATTATTTATAGACGAATGGAAAATTTAGTAGAAGCCAAATTCGGGGAAGATCAGTTTGGATTCCGTAAAAATATTGGAACACGTGAGGCAATACTGACTCTACGACTTATCTTAGAAGAAAGATTAAGGAAAGGCAATGCTACATTTCTAGCATTTGTAGACTTAAAGAAAGCTTTTGACAATGTTGACTGGAATACTCTCTTTCTAATTCTAAAGGTGGCAGGGGTAAAATACAAGGAGCGAAAGGCTATTTACAATCTGTACAGAAACCAGATGGCGGTTGTAAGAGTTGAGGGGCATGAAAGGGAAACAGTGGTTGGGAAGGGAGTGAGACAGTGTTGTAGCCTCTCCCCGATGTTATTCAATCTGTATATTGAGCAAGCAGTAAAGGAAACAAAAGAAAAATTCGGAGTAGGTATTAAAATCCTTGGAGAAGAAATAAAAACCTTGAGGTTCACTGATGACATTGTAATTCCGTCACAGACAGCAAAGAACTTGGAAGAGCAGTTGAATGGAATGGACAGTGTCTTGAAAGGAGGATATAAGTGAACATCAACAAAAGCAAAATGAGGATAATGGAATGTAATCGAATTAAGTCGGGTGATGCTGAGGGAATTAGATTAGGAAATGAGACACTTAAAGTAGTAAATGAGTTTTCCTATTTGGGGAGCAAAATAACTGATGATGGTTGAAGTAGAGAGGATATAAAATGTAGACTGGCAATGGCAAGGAAAGTATTTCTGAAGAAGAGAAATTTGTTAACATCGATTATAGATTTAAGTGTCAGAAAGTCGTTTCTGAAAGAATTTGTATGGAGTGTAGCCATGTATGGAAGTGAAACATGGTCGATAAACAGTTTGGACAAGAAGAGAATAGAAGCTTTCAAAATGTGGTGCTACAGAAGAATGCTGAAGATTAGATGGGTAGATCACATAATTAAAGAGGCGGTACTGAATAGAATTAGGGAGAAGAGGAGTTTGTGGCACAACTTGACAAGAAGAAGGGACCGGTTGGTAGGACATGTTCTGAGGCATCAAGGGATCACAAATTTAGCATTTTAGGGCAAAGTGGAGGGTAAAAATCGTAGAGGGAGACCCAGAGATTAATACACAAAGCAGATTCAGAAGGATGTAGGTTGCAGGAGGTACTGGGAGATGAAGAAGCTTGCACAGGATAGAGTAGCATGGAGAGCTGCATCAAACCAGTCTCAGGGCTGAAGACAACAACAACAACAACAACAGAGTACACACACACACACACACACACACACACACACACACACACACACACACACACGCGCGCGCGTGCACACCCACACACACACACACACACACACACACACACACACACACACACACACACACACACACACACACAATTATTGTCTATTTAGAAATTCTGCAATGGATTGAATGGGGCTGATATGATTTTTTGTTTGTGTTTGCCTGTTACATTCTTTATACCACAGGGGAGGTTGTCAAATGTTTTTATGGTTGAACACGTCAGTACCTCTTGTACTAGAAATGTGATAGTGGACAGCAAATTTCGCAAGGGAGTAGATGTACCGTGAGACTGCTGACATAACATACAACAGCTTAAAAAGCTTTCTACAAATGGCTGTAGAGTAGACACCACTTACCACATTACCCTTATTACATACATTTGTACAACAAAAATTTCTGCTTTAATGACAAATTACCACAGGTTTTGGAGTCATAAAAGTTAAGTGTATCATGTTCTTTTTTTCTCTGAAGGTATCATCAAGGTATTTCATAGTCTCTCTGCCATGAACTAGTATTAAAAAATAGAATATCAAAAGTTTGAAACGTTTGTATGTATTCTATAACCATTTTTGTTAACATAAGAACATATCTTGCCTGTAGTACTGTCTCTGTAGTATTTTGTAAAATATTTATTGGTTTGCTTCTGTTTCTTTTGTTTCCAAGAGTTTTTAAGACCATGAAATTAGTGTATCTCACATTTTGCACTCAGATACTGCTAATATTGCATCCTAGGTGTTTCAAGCTAATAACGTTTTCATTTGGCTGAGTGTTTAGCTGTATATTTTTTATACATTAAATGTATTCACAGCTGTGAATAGGGACAACCATCACCTGTATAATGGAATGACCGAAAATGAATATTTGAGCTGCACTGGGACTCAAGCCCAGATTTCCCATTTCTTGCAGGCTGTCACCTTACTAGTAGGCTATCTGAGCATGCCTCACAGCCACACCCAAATTTCTGTAAGTTGTCAGTCATGTGTCTACAATGACACTCATACATCCATTATGTGCATTCCCAGATAGGAGAGACATGCCCAAAGGAACACTGCATCATACTTAAGAACAACACAGGCACTGCAGTATCTTATATACTTGTCACTGGCACTTTCTTTTAAAATTCTGTCATTATATAAAACACTCCACCTGAAGCAGGAGTATGACTGAGAGATTTTGGAGGCTATTCAAATACTATTTGCTATTAAGAGTTCATTGTATCGCTGTCTTGCACTCATGGAATGATGGAATTATACATATTCAAGTGTCAAGAAAGGAAATGAAGGCAAATGAATAGTACATATGATCTGCTGGTGAAGACATTTTTTTTTTTAGCACAATGACAGAAACAGGAATGGTATCATTTATCCTGTAAAAGTATGCTGGTTGTGGTTACATGGCCACCACCTAAGCTATACTATGCTGGTGAGATGGCTCCATTTCATTATACTTGTACCCACACACATAGCACCTAATATTGCCCTCTATGGTAATAGTGTCTGTTCAATGGTAATACAACTAGTCGATCAACTGATACAGCCTAAAAGACTGATGGCAACATTGATTCTGCAGCCAGCACAAAATTTTTTTGTTGAAATAGAGTTACGTGCTTTCAAATATATGGATAAAGGGAACAATGTTCAGAGCTAACATTCTGCTAACGATTATAGAGGAAACACAAGTTTTAATTGGCAATGTGTGGTGCTGGAAATTGGCAATGGCTTCTTCAAAGAAACCATCTCAATATTCGCCAAATGTGATTTAAAATAACAATGAATTTAAATCTGAATGGTTGGATGGAATATAATTCCACTTACTCTTGCATGTCCAGTATCTTAAACCTTTTCTCACCTTACATGCTATATCCATGAATGTGTATCATGCACCTCGAAGCATGAGGTGTGTGACTGAATGTGCCTGTGTGGGACTGAATGAGGCTATCCCATGTCATTCAGATGGTAAATACCATGACTCACATCACAGACACATACCTTGTAAAGTCACTACTTGTACCAAAGTTAATGGACACTGTTTTCATAATATTGTAGCTCTCTTTGACTGAGTGTTTAACAGGTGTAGTTGCAAATATTAAAGAAGATGATCATTATACACTGTTAGGCACTGAAACCGCTGCAACAGGAAGAATAGCAAATACTGAAATTTCACTTATTTAGCATATACTGAACAGCAAGAAGAATACATTATTTAATTTTTAGGTCATATAGGAGTATACGCGACATAAAATTTGCTGTACAAGCTGCCACCTATAGCAACAACAATGGCTCTAATCAGACTGAAAATTGAGTTTAACTGAGTTTGGATGTCGGATACAGGTTTGGTATTTCATGCTGCTTGTACTCTATACTACAGTTCATCAGTGGCATGTGGTGGCATGTCAGCCTCTCTGAAATAAATAGTGATATATTTTCAATGGGTGAGATATGTGGAGAATGTGCTGGCCAGGGCAACAGTCAGATGCCATATGTATCAAAATAGGTCAGGATAGCAATGGCAACACACAATTTTGCAATAACTTGTTGAAAAATATGTCCAGCAGACCTTGAAAACAGGGCACAACCATGGCCTTAAGGTGCCAGAAACATAAAGCATTCTGTTCAAATTACTGGTTACACGAACTAGAGGTGATCGTGTCATGTACCCAATGACACAACAGACTATCACACCAGGTACTGGTTTTATATGATGGTGACAAATGCAATCTGGGAATGCTCATTCTCCCCAGAGACTCTATACATGGGTGCAACCACCGTAATGTCTTACTCACACCACGGAATCATGACTAGTGGTGTCTTGTTAGTATACATTCTGGGTATTCACATATTTTTAGATTTAGATAAATGTGGGAGTGTGAAATTAATAGTATATGCTGTATAACAGTTATGCTTATCAACATATTTATATAACTACAGCCATTGCCAAGAATAGTAATAATAACAGTAATAATAATAATTATTATTATTACCAAGCAACAAACTTAGGAACCAACACAACTGGATACAGATCACAAGCATACACAACATTCATTACCAGATACCCAGAATTAAAATTTTTAACAGAACAATGACTAGCTGATCAGATCCGTTTAGTAATAAAAAATAACAGGATACCCCAGTCAGAATTAGAAAACATCAAACAACAAGTACAACAAATACTGGAACAAAATAATGTACAGTCAGAAGAAGAAGAAAATACAGTAATAGACTCAAACATTCCAGAGCAAACAAACCAAGAACAACACGCATCAATTAAACAATCAGAGGAAAACGAATCTTAAGACAGCCACCAGAACAACAACAAATAGAACACGAAGTGACACACATGTTAGATATAGAAGAAAAATTTCTGCTGACATATATAGAATACAAAGATACAAATACAGACATTAGACCATTCTTGCATAGACCACCAAATAACCCACAAGTCGAAACAACAATAACAACTATCAACACAATCATACACAACAAAATAAATGAAAATACAACTACTGGTTTATATAGGAGCACTCACTACACAAAATATACACACTAGGCAGAGATCACAACCAACCAATACACAGAAGAAACCCACAAACCAGCATGGCAACACAGGCTACAGATCAGAATAGAAAAACTCCGAAAAGACATCGGACAGCTAACACAATTTATAAGAAATGAAATGTCGGACAAAAAACAAAAAAGGTTAGGTAAAATCTCACAACAACAAGCGATAGAGCAATTAGATCAAAAGAAGCAAAATTTACAAGCATTGGCCAAATGACTTAGAAGATACAAAAAAAAGTGAAAATAGAAGGAAACAAAACCAAACATTCAACACAAACCAAAATAGATTTTACCAGACAATAGATCACACACACATTAAAGTAGACAATCCACCAAACATAACAGACATGGAACACTTCTGGAGCAACATATGGTCAAACCCGGTACAACATAACAGACATGCATGGTGGATACAAGCAGAAACAGACACATACAAGATGATACCACAAATGCCTGAAGTGGTAATTTTGCAACATGAAGTCACCCGAGCAATTAATTCTACGCACAATTGGAAAGCCCCTGGAACAGATAAAATAGCAAATTTCTGGCTAAAGAAGTTCACCTCAACACATTCACATCTAACCAAATTATTTAACAGTTACATTGCAGACCCATACACATTCCTTGGTACACTTACACGTGGAATAACCTATCTGAAACCTAAAGATCACGCAGACACAGCAAACCCAGCAAAACATCGTCCCATAACATGCCTACCAACAATATACAAAATATTAACTTCACTCATTACACAGAAATTAATGACACATACAACACAGAACAAAATTATAAATGAAGAACAAAAAGGCTGTTGTAAAGTAGCATGAGGATGTAAAGAGCAACTGGTAATAGATGCAGAAGTGACATATCAAGCTAAAACTAAACAAAGGTTGCTACACTACACATACATTGATTACCGAAAAGCTTTTGATAGTGTACCCCATTCATGTTTACTACAAATATTGTAAATATACAAAGTAGATCCTAAATTGATACAGTTCCTAAACATAGTAATGAAAAATTGGAAAATTACACTTAATATCCAAACAAATTCAACTAATATCACATCACAGCCGATACAGATTAAGCGTGCAATATACCAAGGGGGCTCATTAAGTCCTTTCTGGTTCTGCCTTGCTCTGAACCCACTAGCCAACATGCTAAACAATACAAAATTATGGATACAATATTACTGGAACATACCAACACAAAATCACACATTTGCTATACATGGATGATCTAAAACTACTGGCAGCAACAAATCAACAACTCAACCAATTACTAAAGATAACAGAAGTCCAAGAAGATTACATATTGGGTAACCACAGCGACTGCATAGAAGCGATGGAAAAAACAGATGCCTCTAAATATCTAGGATACAGACAAAAAATAGGAATAGATAATACAAATATTAAAGAAGAACTAAAAGAAAAATATAGACAAAGACTAACAATAATACTGAAAACAGAACTGACAGCAAGAAACGAGACAAAAGCTATAAATACTTATGCTATACCAATATTGACCTTCTCATTTGGAGTAGTGAACTGGAGTAACACAGACCTAGAAGCACTCAATACACTTACACGACCACAATGCCACAAATATAGAATACATCACATACATTCAGCAACAGAAAGAATCACATTAAGCAGAAAGGAAGGAGGAAGGGGATTTATTGACATAAAAAACCTACATTATGGACAGGTAGAAAATTTAAGAAAATTCTTTCTAGAACGAGCAGAAACTAGCAAAATACACAAAGCAATCACTCATATAAATACATCGGCTACACCTCCACAATTTCATAACCACTTCTACAACCCTTTAGATCACATAACAAAACAGATATGAAGAAAGTAAATTGGGAAAAGAAAACATTACATGGCAAGCACCCGTATCATCTAACACAGCCACACATCGATCAAGACGCATCCAACACATGGCTAACAAAAGGCAATATAAACAGTGAGATGGAAGGATTCATGATTGCAATACAGGATCAAACAATAAACACCAGATATTACAGCAAGCATATTATTAAAGATCCCAATATCACAATAGATAAATGCAGACTTTGCAAACAACAAAAAGAAACAGTAGATCACGTAACAAGTAGATGTACAGTACTAGCAAATACAGAATACACCAGAAGACATGACAATGTAGCAAAAATAATACATCAACAACTTGCCATACAATATAAACTAATAAAACAACATGTTCCCACATACAAGTATGCACCACAAAATGTACTGGAGAATGATGAATACAAATTATACTGGAACACAACCATTATAACAGATAAAACAACACCACATAACAAACCTGACATCATACTCACCAATAAAAAGAAGAAATCAACACAACTAATCGAAATATCTATACCCAATACAACAAATATACAGAAGAAAACAGGAGAAAAAATTGAAAAATACATCCAACTGGCTGAGGAAGTCAAGGACGTGTGGCACAGGATATAGTTGACATTATACCAATAATACTATCAACTACAGGAGACATACCACACAATATTCACCAGTACATCAACGCAAAACAGGTACATCCAAACTTATATATACAACTACAGAAATCTTTAATTGTTGATACATGTTCAATTACCCGAAAGTTCCTAAATGCAATGTAACATATACCGCACAGTTCAAAGGAAGTCACGCTTGATCAAGGTCTGCGTCACTTTCCATTTATAACCAGAACTAAGGTCTGAGAAAGGAAAGAAGATAATAATAACACAGTAATGGACTCAAACATCCCAGAGCAAACAAATAAAGAACAACACACATCAATTAAACAATCAGAGGAAAACAAAATCTTAAGGCAGCCACCAGAAGCTGAAATAGAACACGAAGTGACACACATGTTAGGTATAGAAGAAAAATTTCTGCTGATATATATAGAATACAAAGCCACAAAAACAGACATTAGACCATTCTTGCATAGACCACCAAATAACCCACAAGTCGAAACAACAATAACAACTATCAACACAATCATACACAACAAAATAAATGAAAATACAACTATGGAAGAGTTACAACAACTGGTTTATATAGAAGCACTCACTACACTAAATATACACACTAGGCAGAGATCAGAACCAACCAACACACAAACGAAACCCACAAAACCAGCATGGCAACACAGGCTACAGATCAGAATAGAAAAACTCCGAAAAGACATCGGACAGCTAACACAATGTACAAAAAATGAAATATCAGACAAAAAACAAAAAAGGTTAGGTAAAATCTCACAACAACAAGTGATAGAGCAATTAGATGAAAAGAAGCAGAAATTCCAAGCATTGGCCTTATGACTTAGAAGATACAAAAAAAGTGAAAATAGAAGGAAACAAAACCAAACATTCAACACAAACCAAAATAGATTTTACCAGACAATAGATCACACACACATTAAAATAGACAATCCACCAAACATAACAGACATGGAACACTTCTGGAGCAACATATGGTCAAACCCGGTACAACATAACAGACATGCATGGTGGATACAAGCAGAAACAGACACAAACAAGATGATACCACAAATGCCTGAAGTGGTAATTTTGCAACATGAAGTCACCTGAGCAATTAATTCTACGCACAATTGGAAAGCCCCTGGAACAGATAAAATAGCAAATTTCTGGCTAAAGAAGTTCACCTCAACACATTCACATCTAACCAAATTATTTAACAGTTACATTGCAGACCCATACACATTCCCTGGTACACTTACACATGGAATAACCTATCTGAAACCTAAAGATCACGCAGACACAGCAAACCCAGCAAAACATCGTCCCATAACATGCCTACCAACAATATACAAAATATTAACTTCACTCATTACACAGAAATTAATGACACATACAACACAGAACAAAATTATAAATGAAGAACAAAAAGGCTGTTGCAAAGTAGCATGAGGATGTAAAGAGCAACTGGTAATAGATGCAGAAGTGACATATCAAGCTAAAACTAAACAAAGGTTGCTACACTACACATACATTGATTACCAAAAAGGTTTTGATAGTGTACCCCATTCATGGTTACTACAAATATTGTAAATATACAAAGTAGATCCTAAATTGATACAGTTCCTAAACATAGTAATGAAAAATTGGAAAATTACACTCAATATCCAAACAAATTCAACTAATATCACATCACAGCCAATACAGATTAAGCGTGGAATATACCAAGGGGACTCATTAAGTCTTTTCTGGTTCTGCCTTGCTCTGAACCCACTAGCCAACATGCTAAACAATACAAAATTATGGATACAATATTACTGGAACATACCAACACAAAATCACACATTTGCTATACATGGATGATCTAAAACTACTGGCAGCAACAAATCAACAACTCAACCAATTACTAAAGATAACAGAAGTCCAAGAAGATTACATATTGGATAACCACAGCGACTGCAAAGAAGCGATGGAAAAAACAGATGCCTATAAAAATCTAGGATACAGACAAAAAATAGGAATAGATAATACAAATATTAAAGAAGAACTAAAAGAAAAATATAGACAAAGACTAACAAAAATACTGAAAACTGAATTGACAGCAAGAAACAAGACAAAAGCTATAAATACTTATGCTATACCAATATTGACCTTCTCATTTGGAGTAGTGAAATGGAGTAACACAGACCTAGAAGCACTCAATACACTTACACGACCACAATGCCACAAATATAGAATACATCACATACATTCAGCAACAGAAAGATTCACATTAAGCAGAAAGGAAGGAGGAAGGGGATTTATTGACATAAAAAACCTACATTATGGACAGGTAGACAACTTAAGAAAATTCTTTCTAGAACGAGCAGAAACTAGCAAAATACACAAAGCAATCACTCATATAAATACATCGGCTACACCTCCACAATTTCATAACCACTTCTACAACCCTTTAGATCACATAACAAAACAGATATGAAGAAAGTAAATTGGAAAAAGAAAACACTACATGGCAAGTACCCGTATCATCTAACACAGCCACACATCGATCAAGATGCATCCAACACATGGCTAACAAAAGGCAATATAAACAGTGAGATGGAAGGATTCATGATTGCAATACAGGATCAAACAATAAACACCAGATATTACAGCAAGCATATTATTAAAGATCCCAATATCACAATAGATAAATGCAGACTTTGCAAACAACAAATAGAAACAGTAGATCACATAACAAGCAGATGTACAGTACTAGCAAATACAGAATACACCGGAAGACATGACAATGTAGCAAAAATAATACATCAACAACTTGCCATACAACATAAACTAATAAAACAACATATTCCCACATACAAGTATGCACCACAAAATGTACTGGAGAAAGATGAATACAAATTATACTGGAACACAACCATTATAACAGATAAAACAACACCACATAACAAACCTAACATCATACTCACCAATAAAAAGAAGAAATTAACCCAACTAATCGAAATATCAATACCCAATACAACAAATATGCAGAAGATAACAGGAGAAAAAATTGAAAAATTCATCCAACTGGCTGAGGAAGTCAAGGACATGTGGCATCAGGATAACATTGACATTATACCAATAATACTATCAACTACAGGAGTCATACCACACAATATCCACCAGTACATCAACGCAAAACAGGTACATCCAAACTTATATATACAACTACAGAAATCTTTAATTGTTGATACATGTTCAATTACCCGAAAGTCCCTAAATGCAATGTAACATATACCGTACAGTTAAAAAGACGTCACGCTTGATCAAGGTCCACATCACTTTCCATTTTTAACCAGACATAACGTCTGAGAAAGGAAAGAAATAATAATAATAATAATATGCATTACCTATCTGAAAAAAGAAAGAGTTATTTTTGTGGAATTTTGTTGTTTTGTACATAATTAAGTACAGTTTAGGACAAAAACAAAATAATGTTAAACCTTTCACTTCTCTCTGTCTCACTTTTTTTTTAACTGGGAGTTTACATGCTTTTTCTTTTTTTCTGAAAAATATAAGAAATTCCCTAAGACATCCATTAGTTAATGAATAACTTCCGGTCTGAAAATCAAACATTCTTACATTGCACCCACACAACTCACACTTATTATACACATCTTTGTTAAATGCTCGCTGGTTGCCACATATTTTTTTTTTTTTTTTTTTTTTTTTTTACTTCAACACTTAAAACATATTCAACAGAGTTCGTGTTGACACCACACATGAAAGCCGATTCCTACACAGTAAATGACCAACTCCAACTACAAACTGCCATTTGTGGAAATGATTAAATTCAAGTAATACTGTCTACCACCATGGTTACTGACTAGAATACAAATGAGTTACTGAGAACCATAATGGCCAAAAGCACACCAACTTCATTCCCACATTGGAGTGAAAATCAGAGAAACCAGTGGGACAGCGTTTCATGAATGTTTATACATAAAACAAGGACATACAGCACAGATAAGCCTGACTCATCATAAATCAACAGGTGTGAGCGTCAGAAGCATGAACAAATGCTACAGTCTCTTAATCAACTATCATGTGCTTTATAGTTCTCAGTGCCTCAAATGGATTACTATATGATAAAATCCAAAACGTAATACACTGTATCTCATCCAGACTCCCATTAAACAGCTTTGTGTATAACGTAACTATTACATTGCTGATGTCTGATCTAATTTTATTACATAATGAGTGAATTGACAAATCTGAGGAGCGTGCCACAACCTAGTGGGATTTATACCAAGTGAACTGGGGTTAAAGTCTGTTGCAATGTGCTAGCACCTGATGGCATTGATGTAAACTTGTAAGTGAGTGGTAAGGGCTAGATGTGCAGGCTGTGAATCCTGCACATTGTTTATCAGATCTGCACATATTTGGCCCGTAAGGCAATTATGTCATGCCAGCTGCACATGTGCAAAAGTTCCTTGAAATATGCACAACTGAATGTGTGCTCGTGAACCTGATGCCAAGTTTCATAGAATAGCCATGTAGCATAGCATGATACATTTAGTGGCTTGTATTTCAGGTTACCGCATCTACATAGTTTAACAGCATTCAAAGAAAAATAGCCAATAAATTCACAAGGTCTCAAAAGTTCAGATGTTCACATGCTCTTGTGCTCTTACTAAACAGTTGCCACTGATAGCAGAAACATCACATAATGAAAAACCACAGTCTCAATAAGCCATGACCCTTCTGCTGTCGAATTCTGATGTGCTAGTAGGTGTTTCTCTGTGTTACATGAGGCATAGCATGATCTTTCTGTTTAGAAAAAGTGACAAAAAGCAGATTTCAGAGTACCTGTTGGCTCAACACAAAAGTTTTGTCTCAAGTACAGATAGTGTTGAGGATCAGTGGACAAAGTTCAAAACCGTCATACATAATGCGTTAGATGAGTATGTGCCAAGCAAGATTGTAAGAGATGGAAAAGAGCCACCGTGGTACAACAACCAAGTTAGAAAACTGCTGTGGAAGCAAAGGGAACTTCACAGCAAACATAAACATAGCCAAAGCCTTGCAGACAAACAAAAATTACGCGAAGCGAAATGTAGTGTGAGGAGGGCTATACGAGAGGAGTTCAATGAATTCGAAAGTAAAGTTCTATGTACTGACTTGGCAGAAATCCTAAGAAATTTTGGTCTCATGTCAAAGCAGTAGGTGGATCAAAACAAAATGTCCAGACACTCTGTGACCAAAATGGTACTGAAACAGAGGATGACAGACTAAAGGCCGAAATACTAAATGTCTTTTTCCAAAGTTGTTTCACAGAGGAAGATTGCACTGTAGTTCCTTCTCTAGATTGTCGCACAGATGACAAAATGGTAGATATCAAAATAGACGACAGAGGGATAGAGAAACAATTAAAATCGCTCAAAACAGGAAAGGCCTCTCGACCTGATGGGATACCAGTTCAATTTTACACAGAGTACGCGAAGGAACTTGCCCCCCTTCTTGCAGCGGTGTACCGTAGGTCTCTACAAGAGCATAGCGTTCCAAAGGATTGGAAAGGGGCACAGGTCATCCCGTTTTCAAGAAGGGACGACGAGCAGATGTGCAGAACTATAGACCTATATCTCTAACGTCGATCAGTTGTAGAATTTTGGAACACGTATTGTGTTCGAGTATAATGACTTTTCTGGAGACTAGAAATCTACTCTGTAGGAATCAGCATGGGTTTCGAAAAAGACGGTCATGTGAAACCCAGCTTGCGCTATTCGTCCACGAGACTCAGAGGGCCATAGACACGGGTTCACAGGTAGATGCCGTGTTTCTTGACTTCCGCAAGGCGTTCGATACAGTTCCCCACATTCGTTTAATGAACAAAGTAAGAGCATATGGACTATCAGACCAATTGTGTGATTGGATTGAGGAGTTCCTAGATAACAGGACGCAGCATGTCATTCTCAATGGAGAGAAGTCTTCCGAAGTAAGAGTGATTTCAGGTGTGCCGCAGGGGAGTGTCATAGGACCGTTGCTATTCACAATATACATAAATGACCTTGTGGATGACATCGGAAGTTCACTGAGGCTTTTTGCAGATGATGCTGTGGTGTATCGAGAAGTTGTAACAATGGAAAATTGTACTGAAATGCAGGAGGATCTGCAGCGAATTGACGCATGGTGCAGGAAATGGCAATTGAATCTCAATGTAGACCAGTGTAATGTGCTGCGAATACACAGAAAGATAGATCCTTTATCATTTAGCTACAAAATAGCAGGTCAGCAACTGGAAGCAGTTAATACCATAAATTATCTGGGAGTAGGCATTAGGAGTGATTTAAAATGGAATGATCATATAATGTTGATCGTCGGTAAAGCAGATGCCAGACTGAGATTCATTGGAAGAATCCTAAGGAAATGCAATCCGAAAACAAAGGAAGTAGGTTACAGTATGCTTGTTCGCCCACTGCTTTAATACTGCTCAGCAGTGTGGGATCCGTACCAAATAGGGTTGATAGAAGATATAGAGAAGATCCAATGGAGAGCAGCGCGCTTCATTACAGGATCATTTAGTAATCGCGAAAGCGTTACGGAGATGATAGATAAACTCCAGTGGAAGACTCTGCACGAGAGACGCTCAGTAGCTCGGTATGGGCTTTTGTCAAAGTTTCGAGAACATACCTCCACCGAAGAGTCAAGCAGTATATTGCTCCCTCCTACGTATATCTCGCGAAGAGACCATGAGGTTAAAATCAGAGAGATTAGAGCCCACACAGAGGCATACCGACAATCCTTCTTTCCACGAACAATACGAGACTGGAATAGAAGGGAGAACCGATAGAGGTACTCAAGGTACTCTCCGCCACACACCGTCAGGTGGCTTGCGGAGTATGGATGTAGATGTAGATCTTCTCATTAAAAAACAACATTCACTTGTCATATCTGAAAGAGGAAAAAGTTGTGTAATTCTACTTTATAAAAAGATGTAGATGGCATTACGCCTACCTACTCGTGGTTGTCTCAAAACGGTTATCATTTGCGTATCCCAGCATGTAGTACACTTCATGCTAATTCAACATTTTCTACATGCAGTCTTTGTGGTGTTGCAGTTTTAAATGCCTCTTAATTGTAAATAAAACTACTTTACCACTTCTAAAAATACCGCAAACAGAATTGCAGGAAGTATTAAAGGGAAGTGAATACTGAGTGACATTGAGTAAAATGTCATCATACTTTCACAAATGCTATGTGCGTATATGGTAACATAATGATAATGGGAACAATATCAGGTTGGAAACAATGTAAAAAAATGTCAAGTCAGGAAACTGCTCACTGCAAATGAATGGTTCACCGATACCCAGACACTCATCTCTACTATTGTGGCTCCTGATGTGTGTATACTATAACTGTAAGAACAGTGACAGATGTGCGACCATCTGATCTCATAACTGTCTGTACATCACTCACACTGCATCTTGCAGGATATGGAACATAAAACTGGCAGTCACAGGTATTCCTTGATGTGATCATAAATCACTACATTTAGAAGGAATGTAAATCCTCAAGAAATTCATTCTCACACTTGAATGAAGGGGTATTAGTGAACAGAATGTATTATTGATGAAATATGGGATTTGCACTCGATGATAAGAAAGTTAAACACCCAGAAGCAGAAAGGAAACCAAAATGAAACTTGAAAGAATGAGGAGGTACGTGGCGTTATTTCAATGACTGCAAAATGGAGTCAAATTTACAAAGATCATGGCGGTATAAGCCCACATATCAGTACAACCTTGCACCCTCTCTGGCCTGGATATATGCACTGATTCAGGTTGGAAGGGTATCACAAAGCCATTGTAACCTCTTCTGAGGCAAGCTGGTGCACAATTGTTGTAACTGTTTCTTGGTATTCCTGATAGTGGTACAGCAATTTGGTAGATGTCTGACCTACTCTCACACATGTTTTACTGGGTACAGATCTTGGGATCCCACTGGTCACGGGAGTACTTAAACATCCCACAGACAGTTTATAAAGACATGGGCCATATCTGGACAAGCACTGTCCTGCTGAAAATGGTATTGTAATACTATCACATGAAAGGTAACACGTGAGGGTGCAGGCAGTCTGTGATGTACTGCTGTGCCATCAAACTTCCCTTAGTCACTGACAGCTATGATCTGAACATATATCCGAGGGCTCCCCACACCATGACAACAGGAGTAATACTGCTCGACCTCTACATAGCACTGGAAGAATGGGACCCCTCCCTAGGTTGCTGCCATACTCACCGACGATTGCCATCCCAGGTATTGCAGAACTGCAATTCGTTGCTGAACACAATGCAATGCCATTAATCAGCAGTCCATGGTTTCCTGGCCACAGCTCCATCGCAAACACAGGTGTTTGCGTTGTGGTGTTAATGGCAGCATACACATGGGACAATAATCCCCTAGTCTTGTTATTGGTAGATTCGGACCAATACTGTGGGATGACACATAACACTGTAGGGAATCTGTAACTTGTTCTCAGGTGGAAAGAGCGGATGTGAAATAGTTATGATGTGTTTGGTGCACCATACAGCGATCCTCCCTTGTGGTGGTCAGATGTGATCAGCCAGAATCTTGGAGATGCATATGTTTACCCTTAAATTCCCATGCAGTTAACATCAGGCCATGAAATAACCACAAACCTGATTAAATCATTATTCAACCAGGTGGCCAAATGGACATGGGCAAAGAGATACCTATCAAACTATGTAGGGTACTTACAATGCTGTCTCGCATGAGTATGCTGTATGTCTGTGTCCTTCACAATTATTACTAAACATCTGATACTGTTCATTCCCCTTACAGACCCTAAGAAGCCTGATGATAACAATATACACAAACAACAGTACTACACTCTGGGGGCTGTTGTACCTGTCACAGGGAGTAAAAAAACTAATCATTTGCATATGATGTGTATGTGTACAAAGTTCCATTGACATCCATTATTGGGTTGCTGAGTGCTTCAGCGTTTTTGTCAGACAGTGTATCTGGTTTAGAATACACTCAGAACTCAACCCTCTGCCATGGATTCTACAAACCATACATTGTATAGCTAATGAAATGGGACCACCAGTACAAATTTTGAGATAGGTTTTGGAGAGTTTTTCCCCCACTCATTATTGTGATTTGTGACAAATATCAATTATTAAATAGTATTGTACGTCTCCATGAAGCTTTAAGAAAAGCAACTGAAACTGCATGAAAATAACTCTTGAGCCAAGCTTTAAACAATACCCAGGAGATTAATTGGTAATGTATCTTCAACCAGCCTGAAGTATGTTTCAAGTCAATTACATTTGTGAATTGTAAGGCAGGAGTAATAATATATACTGAAGTATAGCTGGTAGTGATATTTGTAGGACAGCTGAATAACTGCTCAACTCTTTCAAACCTACCGCAAGTTACAATTACTTTGAAACTATAAGCAAAATGAATAACAAATACATAAATTTTCACTCTTGTAAAATAATAAAAAGCACTGGATTCAGTTAACAGTTCAGCTGAAACTCAAAGATAGTACCTGCAATTGGCTGTCAGAACAGTTATGAGTAAGGAGTTTTCCAATCAGAGAGCACAGAAGGAAGTTGTGTAACAGGGACAGTATATCCAAACAATAAAAGTTAAACAAACTTTTCTATATTAATACAAAATTATCACCTAACTCAGCTAATATTATTATAGATAAACCCGTTGCAATACATTTAGTCTGTTATGAAGGTTAATATCAATGAACATAGCCTTAAAAGGCGTTTCTGTCATAATTTAATAAATAAAAGAAAATCCTCTGCTAGTAGAGACCTTATCTTTTGCTAGTTTTTTTTTAAATGTGCACTGCTATGAAAATTATAGATTCAATATTTTTCTATAATGGTAACTATAGTGAGGAGAGAACCTCGAATTTTTAAATTCGAAATGTGATAAAATGCAAATTTCTACTAAGCTCTGCATATCATTGTTTGATTCATTTTAGGACAGTTTACTTTGTTGTCCAAAGAAAGAATAGAAATAATACTGAAACATCATCAGAGTACTTCCAACTGCAGTGTGTAGCCTTATAACCTCTTAATTGTTATGTCCTCACTTTGCTAATGCATGTGTTACTTCTCCAAAAGATTTTCACATTACTATTATTGCATGTTATGTGAGTGATCTTACATTATTTAAAATTTAGGTACCAACTAATGGAGTGTGAAGAAGTTTGTAGTGTCATTATAATGAGATCATATGAAGAAATTGACTATGAAAATACATTAAATGAAATGATGCATTCAATTTTGATCTAGTTTTTGCAACAGCTCGAGGTTAATTCTTTCATGATATCATTCATTGTCAAATGAAACATGATTATCATCTGGAATATGAATTTTATGCTGGGGGAAAAATACCCATCTACATCATCAGCACAACAATAGGCTAGTGGCAGTTAAATAATAAACTTACACTACAGAAGTTATAGTTAAACATTAAAAAAGTATGTGCTATAGATAAAAAATTAACAATTTGAATGAAAATAAAATAGTCTTCATCCCACATGTTTATTTGAACACTGCAGTACTTTGTTAAGGATGGTTCTATTGGAGACAGTACACTCTTGCCTTCAGCCAATCTTTGACATCATGTTTTTTCCCAGTCAGTTATAAAAAATTTATAGCACCAGCCCCAGTTAGAAGCCGTACTTTTTGATTTTTAGTTTGGCGCTAATGCATCTGGTCACCGAGCTTTATGATAAAATGAAAACCATGTGGAAAATGCTCAGATATCACATAGTCTTCATACCAGAACTGTTAAAAATTATTTCATGTTTTTACTAGTGTTATAAACAAAATTATTCTGGGTGTGGTAACCATGGAATCCAAATAAAAGTTCCTCATTCTCAGAATAAAATTTAAATAAACAAACTATAGTTCACACTTGAGCCCCAGAGTTTCTCAGGCACAAACAACAGAAACAAACTGATGCATGCAATTTCAAACATATAAATGCAATAGAAGTAATTTTTTTGTTTTTCTCATCTCTGCTTCAATTGTATAAAGCAAAATATTAAAAACCTACGTTCATGTAGCTACACACTGAAGACACCTAAGCCGCAAGCAGCACAAGCAGCTGTTTATGACTTTAAGTGTATGGTGCAGCTTATGGGAATAAAGTAGAATATCTGCCTGTCTAGAAATGAATCAAGGGTAATGAAACTATTATTATTTATCTGTTTATGATGACTGTATTAAAAAGCAAGAAACTAACTTAAAATCAAATTTTCTATTTAATAACATCGTGTTTTTTGGACATTGTAAGTCTTGTGGCACAGTACTGAATGTATATTTTACCTCATACTTATATCATTGAGCAAATTCATATCGCTATGGTCTCTCCTTACATATATGGGCTTAAGTGCTTGGATAGTTTCATAACAGGCAATGTGAACCCAAATGCTTCACAAAACTGAAACAGAAATAACTAATATAAAATAACTCATGACTTCATTAAGCAGTTTGCAGAACAAGGTGGGAAATAAACATAATTTTCTTCTTTCTCAAACTAGTCATACATTTTCTGAATTTACTTCACACTTACATATCATCCTTCAGTAGCATATCATCTAAAAGGAATTATTAATTTTAACTACACTTTTCTTCCAAAAAAAAAAATTCTCATATTTTCCTTCTCTGGTATTGCTAAGCATGAAGACTGACTACCAAATTTGATCAATGGCAGGATATAGACAAGATACAAATGAGAGCTGTGCAATGCGTTTAGGGTTTGATTTGTCATAGGAACTGCAAGAAACTCAGGTGGAAAGCACATTAAGGCATTGTGTGGCACATGAAGAGTTTTAATATCCATCTCCTGTGAATTGTGGAACAATGCTTATTTGCATTCCATGTAAAAGTCACATAATGACATCTATGCAGAGGGGGACAGGCAGTTATTCTCTCTGCATGCCATCTGTGACTGGGATGGGAAGAAGAACTAATGATATGGCTACACTGTATGTCCTTTATCATACACTGCTCATGGAGTACATATCTACTTAAAGATACAATTTAAAGTAAACAACATACAGCTGTTCAGTTTTCATCCAGCCATCTGAGTTTGGGTTTTTAGTGATTTACCATACAGTTTGCTTAAATGCTTGTTCATTCCTAATAACATCATCTTGTTCTAATTCCTCCCCATTGTTGTAGAAATGGGCCAAGTCATCAATTTACAAAGAAGACACTGGCAATGCGATGGTACACCCAGACAGATTAGTATAAAATTTCAAATTTTTTAATAATAATCCTTCTATTAAATGACATATTTGAACTGACAGATATTGCAGCTTAGGACATTTGCATATTACCACTTCATCTTATCACCAGATAATATGCACACATACTGGCATACTAGTTCTTGATATGATATAATATTTTAATAGAAACTACACACATTTTTTATTTGGAGAATTCTATGAAAAGTGAATATTTTGTTATGCCAGTAACGTTTCCTGTTCCTATATTTGCTAGCAAATCAAAGATCTGGCATTGTCAGACCTTTTCTATATATTGTTCGTATTCAGATCTGTCTCTTTTTTCAATTTTCACATTGACACTTAAATATAAACAGCACAGGTGTTACATCAAACAATGGATAATCCAGGATGGAATGTAACAACACCAGAGAAGGAAAGTTGCTACTCACCATATAGCGGAGACGCTGAGTTGTGATAGGCGCAACAAAAAGATTCACACAATTATAGCTTTCGGCCATTAAGGCCTCTGTCGGCATTAGGCGCACACACACACACACACACACACACACACACACACACACACACTCACGCAAATGCAACTTGCACACACGTCTGCAATCTCAGAGAAATAAAACCACACTGACGTTACATCCATAGTCATGGAATGGCCCCTTGCCTAGATCACTTTTTGAAGGAGTGATGCTGTATTCTATTCACCGATGGTGCACAGATTTTGAAGTTGTAGGCTAGCAATTCAAAGATTTAGGGTTGAAACCATGATTGGCATTAAATCTTTCTTTTGCATTTCATGTTACTCTTTCCTCTGCAGTAGCTTTATGCAGATGGAAAATGAAAATTTTACCTAGATTAGTGTTCCACATTAAATTGTAAGTAATGCATACTGTTTGTATGAGCTGGGTTTTGAATAAACAAAAGGAAGTGGCAAACAGCTTTCCACAAACTCGTTGCATCATGGCTATGAAAAAATGGTCATATTCACCCCAGTCATTACTCTGATAACTACTTAAATTTACTTGCAATGAAGTAACTCCCAAAAATTAATAAAGTAATAGATAATTCAAAGGATGCTGAAATGACTGCAGGTAATGAACATATATAAAAGTAAGTTAATTGTGATCAACCCGATGCTTTCTCTGGAGATAAGCATGCTTCACTAGCCTTTTTGTAATTGGAGATGGTAAGATCTTCCTTTCTTTTGAGTGGTGAGCCAGATGACGTATCAAGTTATTGTAGACATACAACTGAACATGAATCCTTAACAATAATCTGACTTTTAGCACACAGAAAAAAGGCTTGCCATTGTTGAAAAAACATTAAATGCCACAATAGAACTGTCAGGAAAATATGATTCATGATTACAATCCAAAATATTTACTTTTAAGTCTGATGTTTAAGAAAAAGACCTATCAGTCCAGATAAACTGCGTACAATGCCTATACATCACCTAATTACAAAAGTATACATAGCTAAATATAACAGAATTTAGTTTATAGATGTAAACAAACATGAAAATGCTGTTGTTCTGAAAAAATATGAAAAATGTGGTGGAGGAGAAAGGAACATATCCTTTGACCCCACAGAGCTCAAAAATAGTGGGCACAAATCAAGGGTGCCCGTGCTACAGTTTGTAGTGGGCAGCCTAGACTAAGGTGTATGGAGTATTTTAATATTTTAGAAGACGAATTACACCTTCAGATATCTATAAAAAAAGTTTCAGTTTCGACTCTGTTAAAAACCAGCATAATACCTAACATGAAATCATGTTTTGAGAGAAAAAGCACCTGATCACACTGCATTTTTCCTTTCCCTGACAAATGGGGGTGCCCCCGGCACCAATGATAACAGAAGAATTCTATAAATACCTGGGGAGAAATATTACAAGATTAAATGGAAGAACTCTTAGGATATTGTTGCATATGTCATTTCAGTTATTCTTAGAATACTGTCAATAAAATACCAAACCCGGGGTCAATAGTGCATATTTTATATTTCAGTACAGGTTCATTTGAGGCAAAACACCAGAAATTTATTACTAAGAGCCATTAACTTGTATATATACATTAGCAGTACCTAGTGGAAAAGTCTCTTTATCATTTACTTGTACAAGAGGCAAATAATCCTGACATCTCTGTCATTTTGACTCTGCTCTTCATTCTCTGTACCCTGTGTTGAATGGATGAAAGACATTCTTCTGTACACTTTGAAATGTGAAGCAGAGTGTTACCGCGATATTACTGATATTTAAATTTCAGTTGCACAGAATGGTTTGATTCTAAACTTTTCTCTAAAGAGCAAATACTTGCGGCAGTAAATGAATGAAGTTACCTGTGGGTCCTCTTTGTGAGGTCTACACTCAAAGACTTTTGATGGCTGCTGCTTGGCCTGACTAGTAGCCAAGGGCTGTGCAGATCCTGGGGACTCACTGTTTTGCAACTGTAGACCCATAATCATGAGCCCCAACTTCTGCACTGAATCTTCTGTTTCAATAGCATGCAAGGGCTGCGCTGGAGACTTGGTGTTCTGCAACTGTAGGCCTTTCATCAGATGCTGTAGCTCCAGCACAGAGTTGTTTGTCTCATTAAAACTTGAGGGCTGTATAGAACCTTGGTATCTGGTGTCCTGCAACTGCAGCTCCATAAGCAGATCGTTTATATTCTGGATCGAATTAACTGCCTCAGTACGGCAGGGCTGTGTTGGATACTCTGTGTTCAGCAATTGTAGTCCCGTTATCAATTGCTGCAGCTGCTGCACTGAGCACTGTATTTGACTAATATGCACGCGTTTTACAGATTCTGAGGAGTTGATGTCCTGCAATTTCAGTTCGTGAATCAGCTGATGTAGATCCAGCACCGTGTCCTTTATTCTTACTGTCGAATCTTTGATCTCTTTTTGCGTAACAAGAGGCTCTGATAGCCCGTTTATTGACTTCTGATTCACAGCAGCTACTGTGTGTACAGGCTGTATTCCACGATTCTCCATCATGTGTTCTCCCACTTCCTGCTGCCTGTTGATGAGAAAAAGGTGAGAAGTTGAATATTTATCACGTAAGGAGCCCGAGAGATAATCTAAAACTAGGGGACAACAGACCTGTTGTTTTGTTGCATTCGCTTTAAGGTCCGCGTATAATTATAGAAGATTTTACGTCTGGCAGCCCTTTTCCGCTCTTTACGATTATTCATTTTCAAGGAAAACATCTGAAAAACAAAAGTGCCTCTGCAGTAACGGGCAAGTGTAAAAACTACCATTCAGTTCATTTAATCCCATGGTGGAGTAAAATTAACTACCAGGAAAACTTAAGAGACTTATCAAAATATAACAACTTTATACTAGAATTGAAAAGTCAAATTTTTCTAATTGGCAAATTTAGAAATAGATCACACAGTGTTTAGGTCTTGTAGTGACTGATAATTAAACAGCGATACTTAAAAAGCCAAGAAAAGTAGCAGCCTAATTAAAAAAGATTGTTTTCAACGTAAAATTATTGATTTAATTACTAGAATTAAATTCATGCTACTTACCTTTCCCGCTTCTTTTGCAACGTTATTCAATGAATTGAACGTACAGACTATTCTAGTATTGTCAAAGATATTATGTTATTTGCCACTATGGCCGCTTTTATCGTAAACAACAATAGTTGCGTCGTAAATTTTCATGTTAATAGTGACATTATATAACCAAAAGGCAGTTGCAAAGATCCCCTGCATTAAGCCTAAAATGTGCATAAAAAGGGTTGTAATATGATACCATATTTATTTTTATTATTATTGATGTAAAGAGACTAGACATACAAGGTCCGTCAACCCCCCCCCCCCCCCCCCCCGGCCCACCAGGACGAAATCTGTGTATCCCATCTGTCAACATTTACAGTAAATCTCATGTGCAAGTGTGACAATGTTATCTGAATGTTTGTGTAGCAAGGGGTGGTACGTGGGTAAAAGCATGGTATTTAGACGATAGGCTGTGGGGAAACAACCTAAAAACCACATCCAACTGGCCAGCTTACCACTTCTCAACGTTAATCCAAGAAGCAGATTCGATCCAGGTCAGACTCGTCCTCCCCCAATGTCCTGGAAATTAAATAAACTGTAGCAGTTGTGTTGAGTGACTGCTATGATTAGTGGTAAGTCTAGCTGTGGTAGGTAATTCACCATCCCAGGTGTGGCTGCATTCACGTGGTGGCAGGTGGCAGGCAGTGATATGTTGGGGGACAGTGCTGGTTGTAAAAAATCCCTCTCTTTCGTCATAAGCCATAGCAGCAAAGATGGTACTGAGTTGGCAGCCAATGCCCTTTGTGACATAGTGTTGCCTCGGTCAGTAAAGTGTGATGGTGTCAGTACTGGTCCAGCAAATAGACAGCATGTGGTGTCTTTCCTCAGGTGATGGGGACATCTGGCATTGTGGTGCCATCACCACGCCAGCTGTAGCACTGCTTCATGAACAGATTAGAGTAGCCTGCATTGGACAGTGGACATGGAAGCTAGTCTCCCCCTCCCTCTCCCCTCCCTTGTTCAGTATGAAGTATACTGGGTGAAGCAGGATAGCGGGATCAAATTGTGGGCCCCATCGCAAATGATGGCTGTTTAATGTGCCTGCACAGAGCAATGAAAAACTGTGACAGCCTGTGCCCAGACTGTTCGATCAACATTGTGAGTGTTTGCCTGCTCGGGCACTAAAGATAGTTGTCCCATACTTCAGCTCTGGTCCACAATGAAAGCAACTGGCAGCAGATGATAGTCACCAAGCAGGAGGCTAGATTCAGACTTAGCAGAGGCAGTGGCCTGTGGCTAGTGATGGCAGTGTTCAGTGTTGGAGCTTGCTGACTGACATTGGCCCAAAGATTGATGTGAATCTCCCTTCGTGATTAGAGGCAGGCAATGACTAAGAATGAGTATGTAAATTTTGCAGTATATATGTGAGCCCGGTCTGCTAATGTTTCTGACATCGCACCAGATTCACATTCCAAGCAGAGGTGCAAGGCTCCACCAGTGGGCAACAATGACATCGTTGCTCCAGGTTTTTTTGTCACATCAGTAAATCGGCAGTACTGGTGGCACTGTAATGGTGTTGCTACAACTCTTCTAGAAGGCCTGTGCGTCCGCAGTGTGTGGTTTAGTGTCTAGCAATACTGCCTCTGGATCATGGGGTCTTGGATTCAATTTTTGGCAGGCTTGGGGATTTTCTTTGCCTGGGGGCGGGGTGTTTGTGTTCTCCTCATTGTTTCATCATCATCATCATCATCATCATCATCATCATCATCATCATTCGTGACAGAGGCTAGACTGGACTGTCTAAAAATTATCCTGTGCAAAAATTAGGACTGTACGGGTGCTGATGACTGCGCAGTTCAGCTCCCTGCAAACCGAACATCATCATAAGAAGTTCTGGCAGTTACTTCTGGAGCATCAGAAGCGAAACGGCATCATAAGAAGAGTGTCATACGATACCTCCATATATAGGACACAGAGAATGGATTCTGTGTATACCTATATCCCCCAGTGTCTTGCACACTGAATGTGCTCTAAAAGCATTTTCTCTGTTCTCAGACTGTAATGGACATCGTTATCCTTGTTGAGGCTTTCTAGGAATGATGTGGAGAAGGAGATTTGCGTTCACATATGGAACTGACGGGTTCTGGAGGGCCATACTTTGTGTCATGTAGGACTTCAATAGCCCCACATGAGTAGCGCCTGGGAAGGCAGATACATTATTTTGTCAGCTGTGCACAGCTATGTCACATACCTTCAGTCAGGAAATATGTTTGTTTGTAGAAATAAAAGTATCCAGACTGACGTAGTATCAATACTAGGAATAAGAACAATCTACATACAGACCTAAAATCACTTACCTTGGTTCCAAAAGGGGTCAAATATTCAGGAACACAGATTTTCAATAAATTGCCAGAAACCATTAAAAACTTGGTTTCAGATAAAACACGGTGTAAACAGAGTTTGAAAGACTTTATGGTAGGCAACTTCTTCTACTCTGTAAATGAATAAAGAGACTGTTAAGTCAGCTTAAGTAAAAATGTCTGTTCAAAATGGTTCAAATGGCTCTGAGCACTATGGGACTTATCATCTGTGGTCATCAGTCCCCTAGAACTTATAACAACTTAAACCTAACTAACCTAAGGACATCACACACATCCATGCCCGAGGCAGGATTCGAACCTGCGACCATAGCGGTCACGCGGTTCCAGACTGAAGCGCCTAGAACCGCACGGCCACACCGGCCGGTAAATGTCTGTTAGACTTCACTTTTGACAGCACTTGGTCACAACAGTTAAGGTAAGGTATTTTGAGTATGATAAATTTATTAATAGTGCATAACAATGTTTTATTCTGTCAGGATGTTAATTCTGTAAATATTAGCTGTTCCAGTTTAGCGCATTGTATTCACCTATTTCGACAATTTCCTGACAAATAATCAGGGTAGTAAGTATTATATTAAAATGTTTTATGTTTTTACGCCGGTCGGTGTGGCCGTGCGGTTCTGGCGCTTCAGTCTGGAACCGCGTGACCGCTAAGGTCGCAGCTTCGAATCCTGCCTCGGGCATGGATGTGTGTGATGTCCTTAGGTTAGTTAGGTTTAAGTAGTTCTAAGTTCTAGGGGACTGATGACCACGGATGTTAAGTCCCATAGTGCTCAGAGCCATTTGAACCACATGACCTTAGCACTGTAGTTCTGTCTGAAAAAAGTCGCACTTGTCGAGACGGCACTTGAGTCCTGCATCTGACAACATTCGAAGAAGACCACGCAAATTGGTAAAGTGTTCCTCTGGCGTATGAGCTGAGACGACAATATCATTTGGGTAGTTCGAACAGAACGGCACTTGAGCAGTCTGCTGTTCCAAGTAATGTTGAAAAATGGGGCTTGCGGCGGCACTGCCGAAGGGCAGATGCAAATACTTGAACAATCCTAAGCGTATAGTAATAACAAACACTTTCTGTGATTCCTCATCTAGTGGCGTTTGCAAATAAGCATCACGCAGATCTGTCTTAGAAAAGTAACGGTGTGCGCCAAGCTTGTCCATAAGATCCTCTGGGCGAGGCAACGGATAAGTATCAATTATTGTCTATGGACTGACTGTAGTTTTGAAGTCAACGCAAATTCGATTGCGACCGGAAGTCTTGGGCATCAAAACCAATGGACTTGCCCACTGACTAGCTGTTAGCCTCGTAAAGCAATGGGAACGGGTCCAGCCCGGAAAAACTTATATACTTATATGGATATGGTGTCTGTTCTTTCGGACATGTCCTGCAGCCGTCTAGAACGAGATTAGAATTATATTAATACCGTCAGCTGAGCACAGGCGTTGATATAGATCGACGGGGACATGTGAAAATGAGTGCCCCGACCGGTACTCGAACCCGGGATCTCCTGCTTACAGGGCAGACGCTCTATCCATCTGAGTCACCGAGGGCACAGATGATAGTGCGACTGCAGGGACTATCTCGCGTACGCCTCCCGCGAGACTCACATTCTCACCTTGTATGTCCACACACTACATTCGTAGTGTCCCACCCCAACACACTCATTACACACACTACATTCGTAGTGTCCCACCCCAACACACTCATTACTCGTGGAAGACATTCTTCTTCCAAGTCCCGTAAGAGTTCGGGGAATATGTGTGCATCGGCACAGAAGAAGAAGGTCATGACCGGTATCGCCAGAACTATATACTTAGATGGATATGGTGTCTGTTCTTTCGGACATGTCTAAATCTATATCCATACAAGGTAAGAATGTCTCTTGATTGCAACACAGTAAATTTCACTGTCCTAGTGTGAGATTTGTAAGTGGCGGGCAAATTACACTGTCCAAGTACTGGGATTTCCTGTCCGTCGTTCGCAGCGAGGCGCGTGCTAGATTTTGACAGCCGTGGTGAGCCTAACTGTTCAAACATGGCACGATTAAGCAGAGTTACAGAAGCACCTGTGTCCAATTGAAAGTCAACACGACGACCAGCAATTTGTAGTTTTACAAATAGTCTGTTGGAATGGCGTCGCACTGCAGTGGGGCGAGACGAGGGCACTACCTTACTTGACTTACTGTTAGAACCTGTAGTCGGTTTTGAAAACACTGCATTCACAGAATGTGCGTGAGACCTGTTGTTGTGAGAGCGGACAGAATTGGCGTTCTTTTGTCGTTGCAAGCAAACTGCCTGGACATGGTCTTTCTTTCCACATGAGTAACATGTCGCTTTGTGCGATGGGCAATCTTTCCGCTTATGGCGAGTAAAACAGTTGGGGTAAAATTACACGAGATTTACAGGCCTGCTTACTTTACCATCCTGTCTGTGCGTCTGTGCGCTCGCTTGTTGTGGCGGCTGAGTGGGGCGGACGCGGGCAAGAGGCGACTCGACCCGACAAATCGGGACCTGATCTCTAAAGGAGTGAAATCAATCACTATACCGTGGACTTAATGCCTGTTGCCATCTCAACATTCCGAGAGATGATTTATTTTTGCTAATATGTGACGTTAAGCACTTAAATTTTTTCCACACTTCTTGATTATGATGCTGACACTAAAATAATAAACAGTGTAAAAGGCAGCAAAGCTACAGAAAAACGGAGAAAAGCCGCCCATACTGTCGCTGTAAGTAAAAAACTAAATTTACGTCCATATCGACAGATGAACAATAGTAAAAAACTAAATTTACGTCCATATCGACAGATGAACAATAGTCATGGCGATGCATTAAAGTGTGTTCCATCTTCTTGTCATAAATCCAGCACCCAGCATTATTTTAGAAATAGTGAAATAACTGCCAGAAACCATCTGAAGATGAACCTAAAAACGTTCGAAAACCGGTTCATTGAATAAAACATAATTATTCAGATAACTGACTGGTTGCAGTTTTATGTAACTTATTTACATTCAATTAACAGTCACGGATTCTAAAATATCTGTAATGAATAAGCTTAATCCATAGAAAAACACCGAGCGAGGTGGCGCAGTGGTTCGACACTGGACTCGCATTCGGGAGGACGACGGTTCAATCCCGCGTCCGGCCGTCCTGATTTAGGTTTTCCCTGATTTCCCTAAATCTCTCCAGGCAAATGTCGGAACGATTCCTTTCAAAGGGCTAGGCCGACTTCCTTCCCCGTTCTTCCCCAATCCGATTAGACCGCTGACCTCGCTGTCTACCGATGATCTCGCTGTCTGGTCTCCCTCCCCAAACAACCCAACACCTATAGAAAAACTTCTGTGCATGTCCATATGTTTTTTGGGTTCCAGGATAAGAGTAGCTGAGCCTTGCACAGAGTTTGAACGCAGCGCTCAATTTGCACCATTATCCCCAGAACCGATATGGCTCCCTGGTTCTGAGTCGACTTGATGGATTGAAGGTGCGGCTTCCTGTGCTTGTACCATAGGGCTGAGTGCTGTGTGTGGGGTACCCACAAGAGGTTTTTAGATTAAACGACTCTCCAACCAATCCACGTAACTACGGCTGTAGGAGACCTAGAAGTATTAGAGTGAGATCCAAAGGAATGTGGCACCCAGGGGAGAATATTAAAACCCTACTTAAATGGCGAAGCATTCGCAACAATGTGCTAGCGTTTGAAGTGCTCTTGAAAAGCAGTGAAGCTCACATAATACTAGATACAGAGAGTTAAACCCTGAAGTTGTTAGCAGTGTGTATGTGGGGAAAATTTAAGTGTATGTCGAAAGGATGTGGGATAATGGGAAATGGAGGTCGTGTATTTGTTGCTTTGGGGCAAGTCACTTAAATCCACCAAGATAGAAATTGGAAATCGAAGTTGCATGCGAGATTGTTTTGGCAATATTCAGGGGTGGGCACAAAATTGTATCTGGATCCTTCTACCGACCAGACTCTACTCCAGATGTAACCGAAAACTTTACAGAAGACCTCTTTTCACTTGTACCTAAGTACCCAGTCATACTGTAGTCATCGGAGGAGTCTTTAATAAACCATGAATTGGGAAAATTACAGTATTGTTTGTGGGGGGTGAGACAAGACATTCCGTAAAACATTACTAAATGCCTTTGAAAGGTGGGTACCCGTTGGACACACCATCTTTCACCCCCTGTTAATTAATAGTCCATGCAGAGGCATTGCAGCCATCGCAGCTACATAGTGAGCCATCAGGACGAGTAACTGTAAGAGTGACAGGGGAATGACAAAGTTTGTTTGCCACTAGCGATAATAGTTGGTTATCTTTGACGTTGTGGAGCGATGTTACTCGGCGGCTGCAACTGAGTATCGGTGTTGGCTTCTCGGTCAGCAACAGCGTATTGTAACAGTTGGGTTCATCATTGATTAGTGTCCGATAGATTGTATACCGGATTCACAGTGCAGGATGGTTTTGGCGGTTTGTTTGTGCGTTACTGTACGAGCTTGTCGGTTTCCCTGCTGTAGACTGTTGGTCGGCTGTGATCAGCAACTGGCATATCCAGTCAGTGTTGCTGATGTGCACGGGCTTGCCGATGTTGTCGCTTGTGAGTGTATGTCAGCTCACCATAGGTGGTTATGCCCCAGCTAGCAGTGTCTTTGGGCGCTTATGATTCTAACTATGCTTCGACCTCTTGATTTCGCAGAGCAAGGACGAAAGGATTGTTCGAGTGTCTCTAGTTCCTGTATAGTCGTGTGGCGAGTTTTTTGCATACTTACTTGAGAGTTTCATGGCGGTATTTATTGTGAAGATCCGCCGTGCGGGTGAGTTGTGGAACGTTGCTAATCATGCATAGCACTTTGTTCTGTATGATCTTCAGGCAACGCAGGTGTGTAGGAGCTGCATGGCCACAGACGGGAGCTGTGCACGTCATCAGAGGTCTAATCATCATCATGTATATGGACCTCGATACCCCCTATTTAGTGTACTTTCTCTGTTGAGCATTGGCAGAGTTAATTGAGCCTCACGTGCGTTCTATTGGCAACGTATTCTATGTGGTTCCCCCTTTCTGGTCCAGCCAGACACCGAGGAATCGCACTTTCTCTCGGAAACGTATTATGTGTGCCTGTTGTCTACAGTGTTGATGTTCGCACAGTAGCTTCGGTCTGCATGTGAACAAAATTGCTTCGCACTTCTCGACGTTTACTTTAATACGCAATCGTTCTAACAAAGGTCTCTGTAATCGTGAATTTAAGTCCGATTCTTTCCAGTCTTGCGCAAAGACAGCTGTGTCATCCGCGTAGAGGGCTAATGTCATGTTTTGTGTTGCTGGAAAACCATTAATGTAGAGGTTGAACAAGATGGACCCCAGAATGCTTCCCTGGGGTACTCCAGCTTGGATACTGAGTTATGTCGATTGTTTGTCCTGCAAATCGGTGTTGAAATATCTGTTCGTGAGACATGAGTGTATGAGACGTACGAGTCCATCGGGAAAACCAGCATCGCTTAGTCTGCGTATAAGGCCGTTGTGCTAGAGACGTTCGAAAGCTTTTTCGATGTCCAGGAACACGGCCCCTGTGGCTTTTATCGTGTTGTAGCCGCGTGTTGTAAGTTCGACTACGTGGAGGAGTTGTGTTGTTGAGTGGTTATTCTTAAAACCGATTTGCCCTAGTCTTAGGGTGTCATTGGCGATGAAGTGCCTAATAAATCACTTTAGTGTTACCTTCTCAACAATCTTGCTGAACAAGCACAGCAGACTGATGGGTCGGTAATTTTGTCGGAGGGAGTGGTCTTTTCCTAGCTTCCTCAACATAAGGACCTTGACTGACTTCCAAAAGCCAGGAAATCTTGGTTTTTAAGGTGGCATTCGGTGTGCAAGGTATTCTGTGGCTCAATCCGTAGACTCTTGGAGAACATGGTTTTTAATGCCATCGCGATCAGAGGCTTTCCTAGCATTGGTATGCTTAATAGCCCCAGTAATTTGATTTGTACTAGTACGTCTGATTTCGTCGTGCTTGGGCTGGGCTACAAGTTGTGTAACTTCCAGGTCCGTTTCAAATGTGAATACTGGCTCTGAAGGAGCCAAATTCTGCATGAAGCAATCTGTAAGTGTTGCGGCCATAAGCTGCGTTCTCCTTCGCGGGCTATGTAGGGTCGTCTAGTCCTTCGAGAGTAGGAATGTAATGTTTCTTTCTGGTGAAGTATATGGCTAGCTTCCACACGCCAGGACGTGTGATATTTGCGCTACGAGTTTCTGCCCCCGTTGCTCGTTTCTAAATGTTTGTATTTTCTCCTGTATTAGTCCCTGGTGTCTGTTAATGTGCATTTTATAGAACGGGAGCCTGGTACGCTGCGAGTATCTCCTGAGGCGGTTTCTCATTGTGAAGAGCCCAGGGTTTCCTGGGGCAGGCCATCGATTGTTGTGTTGTATGTGGAATGGCGTCAGACATAGCGTCTTGGATAGCAGTAGTGAGAGCCTATACGCCTCATCAATTTGTTGCGTGTTGTTAATTTCATTATCGTCCGGAATACGACTATTAAGCGTTTCCTTGAACAGAGTCCAATTCGCGCGTTTGTAGTTCAGTATTCTACGTGGTTGTGCGTCGTGCAGTGTTTCTTCCGTGTGCAGTATTACAGGCATATGGTCTGAGTCCGGATCGTTTTCAACCGTAAGGTTGAGTGTGCATGTGATGCCCTTGATGAGGGCTATGTCTAACACATCTGGCCTGTGCTGGCACGTACGTGGGGATGTCTGGCCCAAGTGTAATGTAGTTTCAGCCTAGTACACGTTTGTATAGTTTCTTGCCGTTGGAGTTACGTATTCGTGAATTCCATTCGAGATGTTTTGCGTTTAAATCTCGAGCGGCGATTAACCACTGTGCTATGTTGAGAACTGTACTGATATCGCGTGTTACTATGTTTTTAGGTGGACCAAACAGCGAGATCATCGGTCCCATTGGATTAGGAAACGATTGGGAAGGAAGTCAACCGAGCCCTTTCAAAGGAACAATCCCGGCATCTACCTGAAGCAATTTAGGGAAACTACGGAAAATCTAAATCAGGATGGCCGGACGCGGGTTTGAACCGTCGTCGCCGCGCCTGATTAGCCGAGCGGTCTCAGGCGCTGCAGTCATGGACTGTGCGGCTGGTCCCGGCGGAGGTTCGAGTTCTCCCTCGGGCATGGGTGTGTGTGTTTGTCCTTAGGATAATTTAGGTTAGGTAGTGTGTAAGCTTAGGGACCGATGACCTTAGCCGTTAAGTCCCATAAGATTTCACACACATTTGAACATTTTTTGAATCGTCGTCGTCCCGAATGTGAGTCCAGTGTGCTAACCACTACACCAGACTAGAGTGGAGAGAAGCATGAAACCGGTCTTCGGACGAATGATGACGACAACGACAACAACAACAACGTGAAAGAGGTATTAACTTCCTGATTAACATCGTTGTACAGTGGGATGTTTAAATTAGTTATGCTTTTAAAGTTGCGTTCGCTACACAAATTTGCTGGTTATTGTAGTCTCTATTGAAGGTGACATATTTGTGCTATCCATGTCCGTCTGAAATTCTAAAATTAAAATCTTTAGTGTAATTGATTCAGTGATTACTAGTAGGTGTTGTACACAAGAACGAAGTTTTAAGAAGACATCCAGTTAACGCACAGGATTCAAAATAACTGATGGTTAACCACTCGCTATTTTTTTTTAGATAAATTGCTTTGATTGCCAAAATTTATGGATGTTTCTTGGACCTAATGATTTGAAATTAAATACTCCTGTAATTAAATCAGAATATCCAGTGAGTTAGGGAAGCCTGAAAATAATCACATAATCACTACTGTTAAGCACTTGTTTCTCTGAAAGAACCTATAATCCCTTTCCCATTTGGTAGAGATGCATTATCTTCGGTTGGGAACTGCAAAGACATGTCTTAAGCAAGTCTGTGAAAGTCTGATCTTAGTCAGCCAATCGCATTGCTTGGCGTAGAGAATCAGTTAGCATGGCCCGCATGGCTTGTGGACAAAAGAACACATTCTACTTTCCTGCCTACTGTTTCATGGTCTTGCTGACCTGTTTAGTATAAACGCATTGTCTTTTGGTAAAGCAATTGAACACAAAGGAAGGACATCTTATGGATTATGGTGAGATGGTTGTTCGCTGACGCTGCCTTTGCGTTTTTATATATATGTAGCAATGAAAAAGGTTCCGTTCGAAGTCCGCACAGTCCAGAATCGGTATTCAAATAAGAAAAAATCGCTATGAGCATTGAGGCAATCATCCCACCGATCCATCCTTCTGAAGGTACCCGTTTGCCAAAACACTTGTCCTGCTGCGTGGAGAAGTCCGTAACTGCCTGCTGCACATCCTCGTCTCACAGGAATTGTTGACATTTCAAGGTCTGTTTTAAGGGACCGATAGGGTGATAATCGAATGGGGAGAGGCCAGGACTACAGGGCGGGTGATCGATTGTCTCCCACTTGAGTTGGCGTAACTTCTGCGTTACGAGATTTGTGATATTGGGACGTGCGTGATTGTGAAGCAGTAGCACTCCTCGGTGCACCATTCCACAACTGTGATTTTCGACAGGCATGCTGTCCCACAAACATTCTTCTTCTCGACGGATGTTTTGACGCACTATCCTTGATTTAGCTCTTAAGATTTATCTCTCGCAGACATTGCTTGAAAACAAAAACCGTTGTACGCATTGTATTTGTAATTCCAAGAGATAATGCATCAAACATATATACAGCAACGTTTACTTAATTTTGAGAAGCGCTCAGTGTCCAGCGGCGAAAAGATGTTGCGTAATATCCAAGGTCCATAATTTGAAATGATTCAGCTTGGAGGCCGGCCGAAGTGGCCGTGCGGTTAAAGGCGCTGCAGTCTGGAACCGCAAGACCGCTACGGTCGCAGGTTCGAATCCTGCCTCGGGCATGGATGTTTGTGATGTCCTTAGGTTAGTTAGGTTTAAATGGTTCTAAGTTCTAGGGGACTAATGACCTCAGCAGTTGAGTCCCATAGTGCTCAGAGCCATTTTGAACCATTCAGCATGGAGATAATAGTTCTTCCGTCTCATTTATTGTTTTATTCATCCTTTCACATAACATTTAACACGTGTTTCCAAAATGCCACAAGTAATTATGAAAGCATAAAAATTGGAGTTCGCTGCAAATTCCAAAGAGTTCCTCTAGATATTAACTCAAGTTAAGTTAAGAACAGATGACGCAATTCGCGCCAATCAAGCATAATGTAAGTCAAGTATTATATTCCAGAACATACCATAAGTCAAAATAACATTAAGATAAGCCGGCCGGAATGGCCGAGTGGTTCTAGGCGCTACAGTCTGGAACCGCGCGATCGCTACGGTCGCACGTTCGAATCCTGCCTCGGGCATGGATGTGTGTGATGTCCTTAGGTTACTTAGGTTTAAGTACTTCTAAGTTCTAGGGGACTGATGACCTCAGCAGTTAAGTCCTATTGTGCTCAGAGCCATTTGAACCATTAAGATAACTTCCGTTTTTAGATTGTTCATCAGATACGTATTTGAGTGAAGAATTTTAGTAATAATATCTGACAACAAAAGTAACAAAATTTGAAAATGTAAAAATCAGGGTTCCCTGTTACGTTGCAATATCGATTACGTATCGATAATAAAAATCTCAACAGAAGTGTATACTTTATTGGCATTTAAACCAGAATGATAAAAATAGTAAAATGAATGTTGATTTATTTTTTGAGCATTTTCTGTTAATTATTTGCAAACTAATTTCCATGATAATTAGAAAACTCTGTAAACGTGCACAGATATAAAGTATATAATTTACGTACGAAAACCAATTCGAGATGGTAGCGTACAGTTCGCTAATTGAGCAGAAGTTCCAATAACACTGGATTCATTGCAATGTCTATCGTTGTGTGCCCTTCGGCATCCAAGAACAGAAAAATAGCACACTGGTCCCGTTTTGACGCATTTGGTAATAATGTCGCCATAATTGACGTTTCTACATTTACCGCCCGCAAGTCGGAAAGACACGGATATCACACTAATCCATTTCCTACGTGTCTGTGCTTACATACCTGCAACGGAGTCACGCTACGTTGCATATACGCTGCAACAACGATCTAAAACAGAAACTTTTTGATCGCCCCTTGTACGTTGCGTGGAACATACGATTTATTTACGCGAGATACTTCGCAGTTGCGTTTCATGTGGTCATTGCTAGCCCTTTATTCGAGTTGACGTTTCTGTTAGAACGCGTGGGAATCAGTATATAATTTCTATCGCGATATGCTTTGCAATTCTGTCTCATCTAAACGATGCTAGTTCTCTATTCGAGTTCACGTTTTTGTTAGGCCACTTGGGAATCACTATCTGATTTCTGTTCAGTCATCAGGGTCTGCAAGTTACTTATCGTTTTTCCAGTCACAAAATAATATTATGTGCGTTAATGTGGATACAGGATTACATGTCGCTGTCTTTTGTATACGTATGATCATGTAAAGTCACGTGGTCAGCTGAAAGGCATTTGTATGTAAGACATGAGATTCTGTATTCAGTTTGTGCACAGTATGTATTTACGGATTCCGTATTCATATAGTGTGGGATACTTAGAAGGTTCCTTTTCCCTCATGTGATCTATGATCGAATCCTTGGATGTGTTTACTTACTAACTCCGTTAACGAACAAGCTACATCCGTTTTCATTATACTTAAGAATGAGAGGGTTCAAATGGTTCAAATGGCTCTGAGCACTATGGGACTTAACATCTGTGGTCATTAGTCCTCTAGAACTTAGAACTACTGAAACCTAACTAACCTAAGGACATCACACACATCCATGCCCGAGGCTGGATTCGAACCTGCGACCGTAGCAGTCGCGCGGTTCCGGACTGAGCGCCTAGAACCGCTAGACCACCGAATGAGAGGGAATAAACTGCCTACAACAGTGGTGGTAAAATAAAATTGTCAGCTAGCAAGGAAAGTATGCGTTGCAGTGGAGCTGTAAGACACGTGGTTGCAGTGATAAGTGTTACGTCCTCGCTAATGGACGCAACTCGAGCCGGTGCGCTTAAGACAGTTTCCTACTGGCGCCACGAGCGGCCCTCTGAAGTTAGCCGCCAACCACAAGCGCGACCCAATCAGCAAACTGCGCTGCGCCGCAAATGAGATGGACTTCTGCGTTGTGATAAACGGCGGCCACAGGCAGCAACGGGCTTCAAGTTCGGCGCTGGCGTACCAGACTTAGTATGGCGTAAGAATTTCGGTATTTTGCTATTGAACGATCTCACTTCAGTTTATTGGGCGTTGTAGGATGCAGTGTACAATACCATTTGCAGTGCACGACTCACACGTATGAGGAGTGGTCCATCAACACAGGTAGAGAGTAGCTATTTGAGCTCTGTTGTAAAGATTATGGTTTCAGTTTATCTTGGTTTAGCTTCAGTTTTTTTTAAAGTTAAGTGCCCTTAGTTATATGTTGCGCTATGAGAAAGTTCCTATTCACTACAGCATATGAAGTTAATCAGATCGTGTTTTTGTTCACTAATGGCTAAATTTCATATGAAAGGAAACGTTTCAGAGCATTAAAACTTGGTGCATAGTACATTATAAACTCACAATTTAAAATCTAAAGTAGTGACAGGCTTTCAAAGTATATAAGAAAGAATTTTATTTAATTTTATCTACAACAGCCTTTTTATTTCCTCAAGTATCAAGTAACAGCACCATATTTCTCTCAATATATAGTTAAAATATTCCATAAGAAATATTTATAAAATGTATTTCCCTAGATAGCTAGTGTACATTACAAATGGCAACC
Organism: Schistocerca serialis cubense; assembly: GCF_023864345.2. Classification (NCBI taxonomy): domain Eukaryota; kingdom Metazoa; phylum Arthropoda; class Insecta; order Orthoptera; family Acrididae; genus Schistocerca; species Schistocerca serialis. Next base: position 534,372,463 of record NC_064640.1, read on the forward strand.
TCAAAATATAGGTAACCTCTTACCCCTGGCACTGCACTGTGAAACTCTCTTATCCATATAGGTGTGTCATTTTGCTAATAAGTAAAGGTCAATACTGTGGGTTAAAGTAATGCAGACTGCCGCTAGAGATGACAAGGAAGCCACTTTCCAACTGTTTACAGGGTGTCCATAATTAAAATTCCAGTTTCAAAACGCTGTTGAATGATCCTTACGTTGCCATGCATGGAGAGTGAAATGAGAAGTCAGGACGGCAGTAGATTTGTTCAGTTAATTTCATTATTCCAGCCCTCGGCCACAGTACATCACGAACAGTTTGGTGGAGGCGTTCAGTTGCCTCTCTTGCGAAACAATAGACGTCTGGCATTGCTGACAGCGGAAAGAGCGGGGCCGAGAAAGGCATCACTTGAATGCCACGGTCATCGACGTTTCCAGTTGCGATTGTGGTGACAGTGTGGTGGAGCAGCTGACGATGGCTGTCAACTTCCTCCAGTGAGTCAGTGGCTCCTTCATTTCTCAGGGCAGGTGACCCTGCCTTGTGATCGTGCAGCGCACCCCAGACTGCATTCCGAAATGTCGCTCCAGGTGTCACAGGCTGTGTGAATGAGAGAAGAATTGATATGGTACACGAATGACTGACTACTTACACACTTCAGACTACGTTATTTTACGGTTTACGGCACATACTCCAAACACTTCTATGATGGCAAGTCAGGAAACGCTTCTGTCCCTCTAGCGTATTGCAGTGCCAGCTGTTGCTGTACGGCGCTCAGCTGGCTCTGCTTCGTAACGCCAGTTGGCTGTGTTTTGCTTTGCAGCACTTAACACTATCACCCACCTCCGGCTGGCTCTGTTGCGACTCACTTCCACTCTGGCATATTTTTTGACCGAATACGGTGGACATGCTACAACGCCTTAGAAAGAGAAGCACTGCTCAGAATGACGTCAAATTTCATCAGCATACTATTCACGCAGGGGATACGTCGTGGAACAAAAAAGTTAATGAAAATTTTGCTAATAGATGTGGTGTAAGCGTCTTAACGTAAATGGGATCGACTACAAATGACACATGAATCACAATGTGCAGCTGTTGTTCTGCACGCTACACATCCTGTACTGTTCAATGTATGTGACTGCACAATTTCGAGGTATTGCCACACTGGATGTGAAAAATTGATTTTTATCTGTCCTGAGTCCAAAAACACCATAAAATGCAAAATACATCGCTTTTTAATAGTCCTGGGGCCAAAAACCGCATAAAAAGCAAAATGATATTGGTTTTGTCGTGTCGTGAGACCAGCACAAGATATGTTCCATATGCTGTCCACCGTTGTCTGCCATTAGTTGAAGTTGAGAAACAGCATGCTCCATAACAGATCTGAGTGTCTCTGAGATCACGTTCAGAATGCGGTGCGCAATGCATGCCTTCAGTCCAACTACGTTCGTAACTGGAGCACTGAACACATCTTTCAGACAACCGCGCAGACTGAAGTCACAGAAACGAAGATCAGATGATCTGACAGTCAGGCTTGAAGTAAACGACGCTAATAATCCTAGAATTTCCGAAATGGCTCTGCAGCAGCCACTTCACTGGCTGTGTAACGTGTGTAGAGCCATCGTGCATGAAAATGAACCTACCCACAGATCCACGCTGTTAAATAGATGGAATGACGCTGATGCGCGAAAGACTCTTACAGCTTTTACCAGTTGCAGTAAAGGTAACAGGACCCACAGGACTCATCTCCTCGAAAAATACGACCCTAAGATAGACGATGCTGTCAGTCTACACCACACAGTTGGTTGGGTTGGATTGTTAGGGAGAAGAGACCAAACAGCGAAGTCATCGGTCTCATCGAATTAGGGAAGGACGGGGAAGGAAGTCGGCCGTGCCCTTTCAGAGCAACCATCCCGGCATTCGCCTGGAACGATTTAGGGAAATCACAGAAAACCTAAATCAGGATGGCCGGACGCGGGATTGAACCGTCGTCCTTCCGAATGCTACACCACACAGTCACCTTTGCAGGATAAAGTAGCACCAGCTGATGTGCATGTGGATTTTCTGTTGCTCCTATTCTTCAATTATGTGTACTGACATGTCCTTGGAGATGGAAATGGGCTTCGCCTGTCCACAGAATGTTCCACGGTCATTTATTGTCCACTTCCATACGAGTAAGAAATTTCAGAGCGGACATCTGTCTTGCTAGCAGAACAGCAGGAAGCAACTCCTGAAAATGGGTGCTGGCTGTTGTGACCGAGCGGTTCTAGGCGCTTCTGTCCGGAAACACGCGGCTCCTACGGTCGCAGGTTCGAATCCTGCCTCGGGCATGGGTATGTGTGATGCTCTTAGGTTAGTTAGGTTTCAAAAAAATGGTTCAAATGGCTCTGAGCACTATGGGACTTAACTTCTGAGGTCATCAGTCCCCTAGAACTTAGAACTACTTAAATCTAAATAACCTAAGGACATCACACACACTCATGCCCGAGGCAGGATTCGAACTTGCGACCATAGCGGTCGCGCGGTTCCAGATTGCAGCGCCTAGAACCGCTCGGCCTTAGTTAGGTTTACGTAGGTTTAAGTAGTTCTAAGTCTAGGGAACTTATGACCTCAGATGTTAAGTCCCATAGTGCTTAGAGCCACTTGAACCATTTGAAAATGGGTGATTTTGTATGGATGGCAATGCAGAATGTTTCGTAGGATTTTATGCACCGTGCTCGCAGGCATGTTCAACGTTCGGGTAATTCTTCGCGCACAACACGCTCGACCTATCCTGCAAAGCTATAGTCACATCTTCGACAGACGTCGGATCAACTGCTTTCCTCCTTCTGTCATACTGCACTTCAAAAGAGCCTGTCGTTTCGAATTTTGTAATCATTGTCTTCAAACCCTTAGCTGAGATTGGACCAATGCCTTTTTTCATATGCTTGAGTATCCGGCACTTCTGCAGGGCTACTAGCGCCTGGTCATTGTCCTCGTAAAACATCTTCATCAACCGCGAATGATCTTTCATGGAGACAGTCATATTGGGCGTCTCTGACGCAGTCACGTGCTGCGCGTCTATTGGTGCGCATATTGTGACGCCTGCAGTGCCATCTATTGGTCAAATTTTCGTTAAAATTATTTTTTGTTTAAGGTGTTTCCCCCTGTGTCAATAATAAGCTGTTAAAATTTGAAGTCATTCTGAGCAGTGTTTCTCCTTCTACAGCGTTTTAAACTGCAACTTTAACTATAGACACCCTGTACAAACGGATGGTGTAAATGTAGCTATTTAGATGTGTCAGCGCGCCCTTAATGTTTAATTACAGTGGGGATTATTTCGTCCATTATGCCACGAAAAATTTTATGACAGACTAGTTTGAAGCAAATATTAATCACGGAGCGATCGGAAAACCGCACCGGCCGATTTTCTGCACTCTAATTATTCTCCGCAACTCACCTCGTAACCTATCACCTGCCTAGTCCACAGGCCGCTAAGACAGCGGTTTATGTGAATACGTTTTTGTAAGGATGTATATACATCCACCCTTCTGTTACGTACCTTGGAATTTCAGAAGGTAGGTATTATTCTTTGACCCACAAAGAGCACAAACAATTTATTAAATCCTCTAATGAAACTGATGTAATCTATGGGCCCCCGAACATGTCTAGCACACTTTAACAGATCACGTCGCATAGTAACTGTACAATAATAGTGATAGTCAGCCGCACTGGAGATCAGCTGCATCACGTTCATTGATGCATATCGTTTGAGCTGCCGCCAATCAACAACGGCAACTAGTGGCAGTTCATGCTTCCTTGAGAAATCAAATAGATGAATAGATGCCTAACCGTTGGTATAAGTAGACCTACATGGGACACTTCCAGCTGACAGCGACAGAAACTCCAAACTCCGGGTCGCCGAGACATACCAAATTCAACTTCGTGGCTGTATGTCATCTCATGTTACAATACTGCAGGATGTCCATTGCGAAATATTTTACTAGTACTGTTGAATATATTGACATTCGCAAATAGATTACCGTAAATACTGTCGTCTTGCAACGTCATTAACTAAACTTCTACCAGCTACTAGTAGGTCTCTGTTTATAACAAAAAGTAAAGCCTTCCTCAACCTGAATGCTGATGTGAATACCCCAGAACTTAACCCAGTGCTGTTAGATCTGGTATGCGCTTACCTATCTTTGCCCGGTGCGTGGGATTAATTGAATTTTCATATGGGATCTACAAGTTAATGAGGACTCCGAAACACAGAACAGCTTGAAATTTTTCGCATTAACAAATCATTGTCAGACGCGAAAGAAGCGATAAATGGCAGAAAAAAAATTCTGGGTTGTCTGTAGATTAAACCGCAGACTTTTCATGCTGGTTGACTGACACTCGACCACTATGCCAAAGTTTTAGGGCCTCAGTTCTCTCACTTAAGCTCTGCCTTATATGATACGATCCCACATTTTTATTTTTTTTTTACACATTGTAACTTACATTTGTATCACTCTCCTTTCCAGACATGACTCCTTCGGATTGTATGAGAAAAGAAATTAACCAATAAAAAACAATAAATCGCTGGTAGGTAAGCTTGTAATGATAAAGATGTCAAACTAAAGCATCAAAATGGGAACGAAAAACATTTTAAAAAGTTGTTCTTCAGCTTGTTCTTGTCTTCTTGAAGGCACGCCATGCAATGATACTCATTGGAGATAGGAACTTAAGTGTCCTACTTGATGAAAATGACACGAAACTGAATGAGAACAAATAAAAAATTGTACTTCTATATATATTTTACGTAAAATGAAGCCTAAGCATCTCTAAAAGTGTTCTCTGTAATAAATGTCACATTTCCTATGTAAAATGTGATGTTATATCATCAAGTAATACCGGAGATCATACGTTACAGGAGACTTTGTTCCCATATAGCAACGGGAAAAATGTCCCATACGCCAAGCGCAAAAGTTTCCTGTTCCGTCGGTAGAAAACGTGTTACATCCGGAAAAAGGACTCCTATTTGAATGATAATTTCTTCTTAACCCACTTCCAAGTATTTTGGTCTGTGCAGGTGTGGTGTAGACTATGGTCTCCTCTACTGATGAAAGACCACACAGGTAGCATGTACCATATTTTGTAACATCAAATGCGTACAACGGATGTCATTAAAATCAAGATATACATTTTTCTGTTTCTAGCCTGTTCGAAAAAGGAGAGTAATGTTCTTCTCAAGGATAATGGTGGTCACCCTGTTAACTATCATTTATAATGTTGAGAGTGGTCCAGCGGCCATCTAAATTTACCATGTCATCTTGGAAGCTTTTGTTTCGATGCTGAGTGAGATAGAGATTATGGGCAAAGCCACAATACTGCTCACAGTTATTTGCCATTTTGAGTGCTTCTAGCAACAGACCACGTTCTATAATCTTCCTGGGTGCATTACATCTTCCTGTCTCGTGGCATCTGAGTATATGTCCTGCATTGTCGACGATGATCATTTTGGTGGTCCATATGCAATGGTGTGGGGAGGCGTAATGTTGAACAGGCGTACTGATCTCAGCAAGTCTTTAAACATGGTTTACTCACGACCAGTCAACGTTATTGTGACACATGTGTGTCTTTTCAGGGGGTGGACATCTCAACTGTGAAAGAGTCAACAACATGGACACAGCTTATTCCGAAGAAAATGTATTCAAACTAATGTATTTCTTCGATGAAAGCTTATAGAAAAAATATATAAAAATATCAGTTCCTTGTCATAAAGCATCATGCGTTGGAACTATATGGGATATTAACACCCACTCTCTGTGTTCATTTCACAAGAGCGCTTAACTCACAAACAAACTCAATGGTTTTGGACACAATCAAAGCGCATTCTGACAAATAAATATGAAAATAATTCTATGATTTAAGAGGGAGTTCTTTACTGGTTCTGAACACTTTGTTGTTTTTGCTTTGTATGACAAATATTACGCTATTTATTATATTGAATTTTTTATGTTTCAGTATGATAAACAGGCTAATTACTTCATAAGGGTCTATATTACACACATGGTCGTTAATTTGCCAAAAAATGCATACTGTGTCATTTAGATTGTACGTACTGAGGCAGCTGTAAATGTCAAAACTTGGTTTTCTGGAGGGAATACCTCAAATATTTACTCAAATTGTTACAATCTACTTTGTCGACAGATGATATTGCAGAAAGTTTTGAAGATAATGATTAAACTGGTATGTTCCCACTTTGTGAAAGTATAAGACGACAAAAGATTTGTGGGACATGGGACAATGGACATTATTAGTGTGTGTGTATGTGTGTGATCGCATCAGTTTTCACAGTTCAGGGGAAAATATCTTTCAACATATTCAAAGGAGTTTACATAATTTTTTGGCCTAGAAAAATTCTAACTCTCCACATATGACGCCGTTTTTACGCAATTCAAGTGAAGCTTGGGTAATTTTTCGGAACTACCACAGTATTCAAAAATATCTTTGAAAGTGGTGCCATTTTCACGAATTCAAAGAAAGCTTACGCAATTGTGATTGGCTGCCCAGTTTTAATGCACATTCAAATATTATGTTGTGGTTCCCTGCTTCATTTTAATGCCACTAAAATACTTGTTGCATAATGATGACGTCAATGATAAGGATATCACATTTATAAGGATATTACATCATCAATAGGAGGAATCTGATGCTACTTTCTGAGTTCTGTTTAAACAATGTGACGATACTGATAGTAGAAGTAATGAAAATGCCTGACCTCTGACTCCCAATTAACAGATACATTTAGCCTTCGTTGCTAATTTCCTGCTGTCTCGACCACAGTCAGCATGGGACTCTCATCTGGCTGGGGTTTCTGATAGCTAAATGGAAAGTTAGGAAGCAACATGGGAATTCAGCAGATCAGAAGTTCGACAGGTCCGACAGAACACTTGAACACACTATTCCACGAAAACAAATGGTAAAGCGAGGTAATCCCTTACTAGCTAATTACGATTTATTCACATACACATGCCTGTGAACTATTCTTGCAGGACTATAAGAAATGAACAAGTAATTCCAACTTGTACGAGCGTTTTGATAATGCCTGCAGCCCCTAATAAGAGAGATAGTGCACTGAGGGATTCGACGAAATAATTAATAGGCACAAGAACTGTGGAAGCTGAAGCTCAGGGAGGGGCAGTAGAAAGTACTATTATGAAAGCACGGCTAGCTTCATTGCGGAGACTGACTGAGATAAAAACCGTTGCATTTCTATTTCATAAAGGAGGCTGCATTAAGGTAAATTCGAAACAGAGCTAACCTAAACTATGAGGTCCATTGTTGCTACTAAGAGTGGTATGCATGCACAAGCACACCTATAAATTGTGGCAGCACCTTCCCTATTGAAGATCACAAACTGACTCCAACTAGGAACTGTGAATGACAGGACGTAAGGGACTGCCATCAGTTTTGTTAGTGCAGCCACTGCACCTCAGTATGTGTCTGCCTGCAGAAGGAAGCACCTATGATCAACCTAAACTGGGTGAAAGTTAAGATTTGTTTGAGCCTGTAAACCCAGCTGCGACAGTGCAGAAATTGAGGAGCTCCTGGAGTGGTGGCAATTTTACAATAGAGCAGGACAAATCAGTGTCCCTGTACTACAAGGAAGCTGTGGCAAGAAATTCGAAGTAACAGTTCGACCAGCCTTTGTGTCTGTTCACCATCTTGTGAATTATTAGGAATAATCAAATTAATGCTCAGAAAATTGCTCTACCCCCATGAGAGTAGTAAGTGCATACACTGAGCACAGTAGGCATGTTTTTATTGCACACTTTTTTTGACAAATCAATGAAATTAATTTTACTTTAAGATGAATTAATTAAATTATTTTTCTTTTAGTTTTTGATTAATTTTGTTTCTCAGTGTTTTCAGGTGTTACACAGATATATTTTTCAGGTCCTACACAGATATATTTTTATCCCTTTCTGAGGCAGATGCAGATAATTTATTAATTAATATATTAACTTATTCTTTCGATAATTTTCACTTTCCCAGAATGTGTGTGGCAAGCTATTCAAAAATCTAATCTAAACATGCAATTCCTTTTGGACTGTTGATAACAAAGTCACAAAAATTTTTTGTTACCATTTTTGTTATTCTCACTTTTATCATTATGATAATTTTTATTTCCAGCTATTTCTTCACCATGAATAACTGCTAATCTACGGATTCCATCTCTAACATCACTCATCCAGATACATTCAGTTGGTTTTTCTGTATATTTTTATGTTAAGAGTTCAACTTCTTCTGCATGCAAAAAATCTGAACTCAAAGTATTTGTACTAATCTTGCAAAATTTTCTTCAGACACTTCTTTTATCACATTTCATATTTTTTTACGTTTACTTCACCTTACTTTATCTGAATTATTATCAGAATATAAAGGTACTGAATTGAATAGTATATCTGCATAATTTGATAAATTAATATTAAATTTTTATCTATATCATCCATAGCACTCTGTCTTTTAGTTAACAGATTCATTAATCCCCCCGTACCTTCATTTTCCACTGATAGTTAATTTATCTCCATAAGAGTCTGCTAATAAGTTACCAATATATGTAATCATACCAAAGGTTTCAATCCAAAAACTTGTTCTTCACTATGAGTAATATATTTTAACATTCTGCCACTTTTTTAACATCATCCACATTCTCTCTATTCTCATCATTAAATTTTTCTCCTTTTTTTCTCTTCTTTGTACTGAGTCATTGCAGCATCATTTGTGACTCACTAAATGTGTTGTCACACTGTTGAATTTCACATTGTTTTAATTTTTTCACTTTAAATTTATTTACTGCAGCTGTTATTCATGATTCACTTAATATGAAGTCATACATAGCAGGGTTACCTTGAGACCATTCATAATTTTGACTTTGCTGTCCTGGTAATTCTCTGCAATGTGGAGCCATTTGTTTTTCAGCTTGTATATTTTCATCAGTTGATTTAAGAACATTATAAGCTAATCCTTCACGTCCTTATGTTACTTTCTCAGTTGCATCAGTACCATGATGATCTTCTTTTTCATATTTTCCATATTCAGTTCTTGGTTGTTTCTTTCATTTTTTAAATTCCCCTTTTAATTCTTCAGTTCCTTTTCTATTTTGTTTAGCTCTTTTAACATCCTCCGCGTCGAATTTCGAAAACATTTACTAAATATAAGAAACATTAATGAAATTAAATTATACTTTTAACACTTATGATGAAAGGTAATGCATTCAGCTCTTAGACGTATCAAGAAAATATCAACCACATGTATCTGGCACCCATTTAGTTTCCTCACTAGGCCACAAACGATTGGTATAATTTTGACCAATGTTTTCTAATTTTTCATATTCTGTTATATAATCAAGAGCTAAATTCATTTATGTGTTCAAGGAAAATACCGTCATCATGGTCTAATAAATGTGCAATGTCATCTATTAAAGGGCTTGTTTAAAACGGATAAAAAACATTAGGGTAGGATATATTTTATATGACATCAGTATTATCCTTCATTGTGTGTTCTAGTTGTATCTACGGTAAGAAATACAAATGGATCTTTCCAACATTTACTACACATTTCCTTTCATTATCGAACTTCAAATCTCCACCAACAATTTCATGGTAAATATGATTTAAATTTTTTTCATCCTGCCTAAAATTAAAAAAAATTTAGATTATCTCTGACTAATTGTTTGGATATTTTAGAATATGTCTGAGATAAATAAAAACAATGTACACCTTTATGTCTACATGTAGTAAAATATTCGCTAACTACACCTCAATTTTCAAGAATTAAATCATCAAATACTACAAGATAATTACCTTGGAATTGATCTAGTGCTACAGTTTTATGATTATTCTCAGTAAACTTGGTAATTTCTCATTATTTTTATCTTCAACTCTTTTTGTAAATTCTTTAAGTTTCTGCTTATCTACACTTTCTGAATAAACGTAAAAGTGATTTATTTTATTCCACTTTAACAATTCTGTAGTTAGAATATAACTGTCAATCATTAATGTTGTTTGCCACCATCCACTTGCTCCTATTATTGCTCACCAAATAGAATTTGTTAAAAAGTTACCATGTCTATTTTTTGATTTCTTCTCTGGAATTCTAATTTTAGTATCACAGTCAGATTTAATTTAGTTAAATAAATTTTTATTAATATTAAATTGGTCACCTATTCAATTGAGTGATAAGTCACCTGTTCTCAAAAAATTATTGACTGTACCTATATAAGAAAGTTATGGCAGTGTTGCACTAGTCGGTTTTTATACACCTTTTTTAACTTCATATATTACATCCAAAAATATTAAATTGTTCTGTGATGGAGAAAAAACACCAAATATTCACACTGAAGCAGAAAAAAATTTGAACAGGATTATTATTGAGAGTGATGAGAAACTATATATGGATTGTTGGGGCCACATGTAGTAAGCGTTGCTTCACGCAGTGGAGAATGACAAAACACAGGCATGACCAAGGCGTTGCGAAGTAGGCAGGCACAGATAGCCTTGGTGGCAGTAGCAGTCTACCAACAGGCTGACGTAAGGACGCACACAGACCGAACGAAGCCTGGAGAGTGCTGAGTAAGGGGAAGTGAGGCCAGCATGCTAAGTTACGCTGCAATATACTGTGGGAGTAATAACAAAAAGCTGCCACCGAGGGTAAGAAACATCCTCCCGCCAGATATAAATAGTGGAGCACAGGTAGCAACAGACAGAAGCCGTTAGGAAGCAGTTCGGATCTGAGGACGCACGTGGTCCATGTCCGAATGTTCAATCTTCATAGGTGACGGTTCTGGAAGTCTGTTCCAGCTCGCAGGAGTCATCTGTTCACTGCCAGATGTTAACTTCAGCTCTGGAGATCGGCCCGAGTTCAGTCGGCACCATGGCTGACTAACTACAGCAAGAACTTCCAGCAGGACTGGCCGCAGTGCGGTCTTGTTCACAGATGCTGCCGGGGACTGACACCCGGACCTCACGGTGACCCGGTCCCACTGCGCGTGGTCCGTCCATGACGGGACCTCGCGGACATCATGACTGACGGCCTCCCAGCCGCCTGTGCAGCACGCGTCAGCAGCTGACCTCACGGCGATGCTGCTCTGTGGGTGTGCCTGTACTGTGGCGCCGAGTTCATCTCAACCCCAGGGCATCTTGGCTTCAGCGGAGCACTGGTGGCCTGAGGCTCCCGAGGTCGATCAGCGGTGCACATTTCACGCATTGTTGGAGAATCTACACAGCAGAAGCCAGGGAGAGGAAAAAGAGAGTGAAGAGGGGTTGGTTGAATGCAGATGGGAAGTTGCTGAAAACAAATTTTTGAACAGCGGATAGAGATGATATTCAGGGTTTGAACAATTCTTTAACAGTTGTTTGGGACAGGGAGGAAAGCATAGGGAAGTTAGTGGATATACACACAAGAAAGATATGGGGATTAGGTACAGAGTTGTTGAATGTGACATGTGTGGTGTGTGGGATGGCTACAGGGTTATGAGCATATATAGAACAAACACAGAAATTATTGAATACGGATCTGGAACAGGTACAAACACAATTGGATATAGTGGAAAGGAAGCTGGAAATGGCTAAATTGCTGTGGAACTGGTTAACAGCATTGGTGACGCACGAGTGAGGATGGATGAATTGCAAGAGGCAATACATCACACATTGCACAGGCAGGTGAGTGTGATGTTGATGTCACCAGAAAAATTCAGACGGAGTCTGAAGCAGGCAGAGGAAGAGTTTCCAGAGGGGGTAGAGTACGTAGTGCCGATAATTGAAGCAAGTGTGTCACTTTTTTATCATATGTCTAGGATTACGGTAACAATGGATCTAGTTAAGATGTATATAGAGATTAGATTTCCAGTAACTAGTGAGGGGAGACAGTATCAATGTTACACAGTGCATCCTTATCCGGTCAGATGGGAGTGCATGGGGATGGCCGTACAGTTCAGGACACAGGAGGTTTTATTAATTTCTAAGGAGGAGGATACTCATGCCACTATGTCGAGTTTAGAGTTGAGTAGATGTCTAATGGAGTCAGTTTCCATTTGTCCATCACTTGTTGTTTTCACGGGCAAGGGGTCGTGTGAGATCCAGTTATTTAGGGCAGAAGCAGAAGCTTCGGAGTGTCAGAAAATAATAGTGAAGCCTACGCCACATTTTCAGCAAGTTGGGAGGCATTGGTTGTATTCAGTATTCGCTACGGAGAGGATATCAGCCAAGTGTTATGACAATGGGAATTGGACAGCAACCACGGAGATGGAATTATGGGACAGTGGTTTGCTAATCAACGGTACAAATTGTGAAATAGTAGGGGATTGTTTCAGCTTACCAGTGACAGTCACCAAGGTTACAGATACTCATCTGATGTTGTACTGGCCAGATGCGTCATTCAGCATCACTCCTGGAGAAAATTTGATATATATTAACAACACCTTGGATGCTACCTTATTGCAAACAATAGATAAACTAGTAGATTCGGAGAAAGGTCATATTTCAATGTAGCAATTATTAAGGCATGTGGAGGAGTACGATACCAGGCAGAAACGTAGCATAGTGACCATTGGTTTTTCAACCAGTAGTATTGCCGTGTTGATTGTATTTATCAGTGTGGTATATGTCTTATTAAAACAGAAAATTCAGCATGTTAATGCAAGACCGCTCCATGAGATTCCTGTAGAATGGATTACCAGTAGGGCATGAGGCAGGGCAACCTGGATGTATACAGGGAAGAAGTAGAATATAGGATAGAACTAGAGTTATCGTACAGGGTAAATTCGGGGACGAATTTAATTTTTAGGAGGAGGCAGTGTTGCAGCCACTTGTAGTAAGCGTTGCTTCACACAGTGGAGAATGGCAAAACAGAGGCACGCTGGCGACTGAGGCTTTTCGAAGTAGGCAGGCACAAATAGCCTTGCTGACAGCAGCAGTCTACCAACAGGCTGACGTAAGGACGCTCAGAGACCGAGCACTGAGCGAAGCCTGGAGAGTGCTGAATAAGGGGCAGTGAGGCCAGCAAGCTACCACCGAGGGTAAAAAATGTCCTCCTGCCGGATATAAATAGTGGAGCGCAGGCAGCAACAGACAAAATCCATTACGAAGCAGTTCGGATCTGAGGACGGATGTGGTCCATGTCCGAATGTTCAGTCTTCATAGATGACAAATCCAGAATTCTGTTCCAGCTCACAGGAGTCATCCATTCGCTGCCAGATGTCAATTTCAGCTCTGGAGGTTGGCCCGAGTTCGGTCGGCACCATCGCTGACTAACTACAGCGAGAACTTCCAGCAGGACCCCGCATCGTGGTCTTGGTCACAGGTGCCGCTGGGTACTGATGCCTGGACTTCACGGCAACATGGCACATGGTCTGTCCATGACGGGACCTCATAGATGTCGCAACTGAGGGCTTCCCAGCCGCCGGTGCAGGAGGCGTCGGCAGCTGACCTCACGGCTCCATGGTCGTGCTCATACTGGGGTGCTGAGTTCATCTCAACCACATGGCATCCTGGTTTCAGCGGAGCACTGGTGGCCTTAGGCTCCCGAGTGCGATCAGTGGTGCACATTGTGCGCATTTGTCAGAGAATCTGCATAGCAGCAGCCAGGCGGAGGGATTTGCAGAGCTGGGCAGGGACAACGAGGGAGAAATTGTAAAGAAAGTCCAATAAATAATTGTAAAACTCCACGGTGTCTCAGTCTTTGGTGCAGCCAATGTGTCTGCTGGTAACAAGTGGTGCAGAAGCTGTAACAGGATATAAAAGATGGTATTGGAACTTTGCTTGTACTTGGTGGTCAAACTGTTGAAACTAGTAAGAAACTATTGTAATAATGTTCCTAAAATAATTCCACTTGAGTTCTTTAATGTTAATTTTAATTTAGCTCATGGAATGTTTGCACTCTGAACATTTTCATTGAGGCCAAAACCAATGTTGTAGAATGCATTGCTAAATTCTTTTTCCACCCCTAAAACTTTGTAGCAAAACTTAAAACTGTGTGAATTGCATATACAGAAAGTATGGTTCACACTGGCAGCAGTACAGTGATTTGACTCCCCTGAAGAACTTCAGCCAAATTTTGTATTTTGTCACACATACTGTCTGAATTCTGAAAGTTACCTCTCAGCTAATAGGTTCTCTACATTCCCTAAGTTATTCTCATTATTCTTTTTCTTATTGTGCTAAATGGATATGCCCCAAGCATTGAGGTTAGTTTTCAGATTTTTGCTTTTCATCACACTGAGGTCTATTTCTTCGTAAGCTATTTGCCTAAATACTGAGTACTTGTGTTTAAAGAATCTGGTGTAAGTTCAGGTGCTGTCATTTTCACTTACATTTTCTGTAGAAGTTGCTGTCATAGGTGAAACCCAATCAGCAAGTGTTCGGTTTTGTAATATATGTCTTCCAACTTGGCAGAAAACCAAGGATACTTATTTAACGTCCGCACCTACAAACACTTAAATTCTTCTACACTCTTGCGTGACCTTTATATGTATTGCAGTTACATGACCTTGACTTAAAATCTATCTTTTTCAAACCAGCACTTCTTTTTTATTGTTTGCTATAATATGATGTTATCCAATGCCACTGTGCTTCCTGTTGTTGTATGTTCCATAATATAAATCTGACATTAATTCATTAATTTCACTAACAAAAGTGCTGATGATAGAATGTGAGTGGAAATTATGTGGGACGATGTTAAATAAAATCTATAATACAAGTGTAAATTTCCAATCCTGTCATATATTTTAAGTACTTAGTTTTATTTTATCACAATGACAAATTCTATACAATTGTAAGATGATCACTGGATGAATAAATACAACATTGCAACCATATGATCAGTTTTCAGTATTAAAAAAATAATTTCATGTGGATATATCCACCATGCAGACAAAATTGGAAGCAGCGGAAATGCAGACTTACCTATCATTATATGGACATCACCAAGGGACAACACACTGATATTAACAAAGGTTCCACTGTACCTCAGGACACCTTGATTGCTATCCAGCAACAGCCTGGAGTATGGAGGGAAAAGGAGTTGCTGTTGGAAGTGAGAGCATATTGTCTAATAATGTAAAGCTCTACTAATTTATTTTCCAATGAAAAAAATTCCATTGCTGCACCTGTACTAGAATCATAATGCATTCCCTTAACTTGAGACATGTATGTGTAAACTTTGTAGTGTCTGAATTTTCAAACCTGTAACTTTCCACAGCATTGTCATGTACCTCAACAAATTGGTATTTTTCACGTCTTAACAGTATCATTGACTGTAGCAAATCAGGGATGTTTAGGTTGAAAATGCTTTCCTTTTGTGTTGTTTACAAGGATGATCCATTAATGTATCACATTCTCTCAGAATGAAACAAATAACCCTTCCTCTACCCCCTCCCTCCTGCCCACCCCGCCAACCTATTTTATCTAAATTAATTTAGTTCAGTTCTCATAGAAGCTACCACCCCATTTAACACTGATCCAAATAAAAATATTATCCTCTATTACAGTTTTTTTATGCAAAACAAGATCAGAGAGCCATTAGATTACTCACTATTACTCATTTGCATCCACAAGGGCTCTTTCTCACAACAATGTAATACCACATTGTTTATGTAGTTTTATAATGTACTCTAAGTTTTGTTTGTGTTGTCAGAGGATTCATAATATAATAGTTCATTTCAATATAAATATGTTACCATGTGAATAGCGAGCTGAAGTTTCAGTGTTGACAGATTCTCCATGAAAAGTAGCAAGGTGGACTGCTCTCTCTTGTCACCTACATATAACTAAACTGAATTATTGAAAAACTGTGTGCATGTGTTTCTTCCTTGTATATATTCCCTCAGGAGATCACTTGTTAGATGATGTTTTGTTTCCTCTCACCTCACACTTTCACATTCTTCGTGTACTTGCCTCTTTTTGTTCCAATTGTCCTGTCTCAGGCAAAATCATTCACTCTGCAGCTGAGTGTGAGCTGCTTTTCAAACATTAATGGAAGACTGAAGTATCCTTACTGGTGAGGGCACTGCTCTAGATAATCAGGTACCTGCATTCAACTCCTGGCCAGTTCACAACTGTGATCTTCCATTAATGTTTCAAATAAAAATCTAACAATGGAAAGTCAATAATACTATGAAAAGGAGATACTGATACTCTTTGTAAAGATACGTTCTGGTACATAAAAGCTTTTAGCCAGTGACCTTTTCAGAAAGGAGAAATGCACACACATTCACATAAGGTAGAACACCTCATACACACAAGTATGCCATACTGCAACAGAAATGTGTTGAGCAGAAACAATGGTTCAGAGCAGGGTGGGGAAGGGGGAGGAACAGTGGGATATCAGTGAGGATTCAGGAATCGGCCCTTCTGGTGGGGCATGCAGGTACTAGAGAGGGCACGGGATAGGGCTGACAGATGCAGCATCAGGAGGCTGTAGGGCAGGGAGAAGATGGGGAACAGAAAGAAGAGAAGCAGAGAAGAAAAAAAGACCAATGTATGCAATGACTGAGAACAGCATATAGTGTGGGTGAGGGGAGATGAATTGTGAGATGACAGGTCAGAAGCAGCTGGAAACAGTTAGGTGGAAGATGTGGGGCCAGCAGGTTAGCTTAAGTTGAGGATGGGATGATTTTGGAAGAGAAGAATTTGTTGTAAGGTTGACTCCCATTTGTGCAGTTTAGAAAAGCTGGTGGTGAAGAGGATGATGCAGATGGCCTGGGTTGTAAATCACCTATTGAAATCAAACATGTTATGTAAGCCTCATATTGTGCCACAAGGTGGTACACTTTGTTCTTGGCCACAGTTTTGTGGTGGCCACTCATCCTCACTGACAGCTGGTTGATAGTCATACCAATATAAAAATCTGAGCAATTACTGCAGCAGAGCTGGTATATAACACAGCTGCTTTCAAAGGAGGCCTGGTCTCTTTGATGGGGTAGGATAAGCCTGTGACAGGACTGGAAATAGAAAGTGTTGGCCGAGTGGATTGGGCAGGTCATGCACATCGGTCTTCCACAGGTGAGGGGTTGTTATTGGGAGTGGCATAGGGATGCTCTTGGATACACAATGTATCTTGGGAAAACTATTTACTTCCCCATGGTAAGGACTCACCTGCTTTACAAATGTGTGTGTATGATGACTGTGGCATGAATAAAAGATTATTTCATAACAGTATGCTGTAAGGATATCCACCAGCCAGAAGCTGACACCAGATGGCAATAAAAGCTCCACAGGTTCCAAATGGAATTTTATGGAAAATCAATACTCACAGGAAAACCCTTTACCTACCTCATAAATGCAAGGTACCCCTCTCATGCTAAGAATCTTTTAGCTTTGTTTCCTAACAGTTTAATAGTAATTAAAAATCAAGTTCATTATAACAGTTTAGAGTTCCCAAGACTTGTGTGAACATACCAGCTGAAGGCACATGAAGATGGAAATTATTCTAAAAGTTTTCACATATCGCCATGAGACTTTCACATATTATAAACTGTTTGCTGCATGAGGTCCAATATTTTAATTTTGAAATGGCTAAATTTCAACTCACCACACAGAGGAGATACTGAGTTGCACACAGGCACAACAAACAGACTGCTATACATCTGAGCACTTTTGGCCAAAAGGCTTTGTTCATGATCAGACACAGTGCTCATTTGTGAGAGACCTGTGATTGCATTAAGATGTGTCTGTGGGTGTGTGTATTTTTTACGTCAGAAGAAGGCGCTTTGGCCAAAAACACACATGTATAGCAGTATTTTTGATATGCCTATCTGGGACTCAACAGCTCATCTATGCGGTATTATCAATCTATCCTTTTCTTAATATAACTGGTATTCCATCCTGAATTATCCAGTGTTCAATTTTAATTTTGAGAGTCCTTTTGCACTGCAGTGCATTTTTGATTAAGCAGAAAGAATACTTGTGATGAAATCATCTTGGGTGTTCAGTGTAGAATTACGGATTAAGAACTACGTACAGGATATACATCATGAGATGGCACTGACAGTTGTCAACACTAGTTCACAACTCAGGCAGCCACGGGTACTGAGAAGGATATAGGCAGCACTTTATAAAACAGTCGGATTTTTGTGACTGATGAGAGCTGGGACCATGTAGTGTGTACTTTTACTGAGAAGCAATACAGCACCATTTGCAAGGTGTATATAACTACGTAACATTGCTAGGATGACCATTTCATCAACAATTACTTATCAAGTCATGAGCTTTTAGTGGTACCCCTTTATATTTCCAATGAGTAATTTTAATTGTGTAAAATTGGCAAGGTAATCAATAAGAAACAAATACTGCAAGGATATACTTTTATTGACTCAGTAAAATTCTTATAATTATCACAGACATCTGAATAAAACAAATGTGGGAATAAGTTGTAAGTGACCTACTGTCAGATATGTGTTGTTCAAAATAGTCAGTCAACTGGCTTTCAATGCTTACTAAATGAAATATTAAACTCTGAAGACTTCAAGAATACAAAAACGTTTTTCCCACTGCATCCAAAATTTAAATCTTTCTCAAAAGCTTTGAAAAAATAAGACAATTTGGTATGATTATTGTTTCAGGGGGCCAAACACAGATAATAGCATGGCTGCAACATATTACAACACTCATGGCTAAAATACTGAAAAACAGTATTTGCTTAGCTTAATGTATCAGGTAAACTCAAAAAGTAAAAAAAAAGAATCTACTGAGTACATTGAAGTATGCCCTACATTGGGTGTCAAAATGTAGTAAATTAGGATAGGGATATGACATCACATGGGCATTATGTAAATCAAATCAAATTCCTGAACACCATAAATTTAGTAAATTGGGAATAGGATCTGCAAATACCATTGATTAAAACATGAGATGTTAGTTATTACATTAACATTCATTCATATGCACTGAAACACATATGCTACAAGCTATCAGCTCTCACAGGGCTCAGAGTAGATACATACTTTTTGTTGCATACATATACATATACAGTGAGGAGAACCTCACAGATGTGGACTACTGCAGAGAAAAAACACATAGATGATTTCTTATGGACTGTCACAACAGCCTCAATAAATCTGAAGGAGAATATTATTCCACATGCTGTATTTAAAATTGCATTGAGGAATAGTGCAACTCCTGTAAATGTACTTCAATTTAACAGTATCACCTCTTCAGTGGAAAGAAAATAACCAGCAACAGCAATGTTAATAATTAAATAGTGCAAAGCTATTTCCTGGGTGGTTACACCAACTTGGAAAAAAATTTCCTGAGAATTTCAGGTGCAAGGAGAATGATTGCATCAATACACTGCTGACAAAGTAATGGTAAGAGGAGAAGATGGGGTAGGGGAGGCAGTGGCAGAATGCGACAATAATGTCTTTTCCTATCTCTCAACTGCACTATATACCAGCCACAAGCAGTAGTTTAACTAATTTTTAAACATCACTAATTTATATGGGATACTATTCATATAAGTAACACACTTTCAGATATTTGGTAATTTGAAATTTGCAATTTATAAAATTCAATTTCAATGCTACATTAAAATTGAGAACTCCTTGGAATTTTATAACATTCCTGAAATTTCCGGAGTTTTTCCTGGTAAAATCTACGTAGGTACTCCACAAGCCACCATAGGATCCATGGCAGAGGGTACCCTGCACCAATACTTGTCATTTCCTTTCCTGTTCCACACTTACTTCTTAGCAGTTTAATTAAAACATTTAAAATGTGGAAACAAATACAATTATTGGAAGACTCTGAGGCAGCATATTTCCAGAGAGCACCCACAGCAGTTGAACAAAATCGTACATCATGTTACAAATAATGAACCTTCATGTTTCTATCAGTGCTAAATATGTGACAAGAGTTTTACTTGGAAAAGAAATTTAGAACTCCACCAACTCAGGTGTACAAACTTGTGAAGACATTAATACAAGTTAGAGATGTTGCTATATTTGAAGAATCACTGCAAAAAGCACTCCAGAAGCTCTATAGTGATACACATACATCCAAATTCAGTTATTATTTGAAGACCTACTATGAAAAAAATGCTAACTGTTGGGCATAATGAAGCAGCAAAAGAGGTTGAAGTGTATTATATACACATCTGAAGCAGAGTCAAAAAAGTGTGGAATTGATTGTTTCCAAGCCCCACCATCAATGAAGTGTGAAATCTGAAGATCTGAAGTTCTCTAGTGAATGTCAATTTTTGAAGTGGAAAGAGAAATTGAACATACTGCACAATCCTGATTCGTCAAACACCACAGCATTGTAAGTTAGTTGATGATTGCTCAACCTGTAAGTATGTTTGCCATCATTCAAGTCAGGTTCTCTCCAAAGTTGAAGATATGAGACACCTCAAAATGGCAGGCAGTAAAATTGATGGAAAGTGCTCTGCAGAGATGAAAGTCCTCTATAAGGAAAAAAAGTGCCTTGTTAATTTTGTGTCCACTCGTGCTGGATATGATCTAGATCTAAGTCATTTGAATGTGACACCACAAGAGCATAGTTGCAGACATTGCTGTCTGAATCCTGTTTCCCATTGTTCATGGCAAAATTTAATCAACAGTGCAGGATTCCAATTCAGAGAGAGTATATCTCGCAACACTGCAGGACTTGCATAACACTAGAGCTTCTTATAATTTGGCTTCAAAGTCAGTCAGACATCAACACGATGCCATCAGCGTAGAAGCTTGGGTACAAGAAGTTCAGGAAAGTGATAATGCGTGCGTATTATTTTATAAGCCTCAAGAAATAATCACTAACCAGCATGCGAAATTGAGAAGTGAGGATTTCATGTTGGTAATAATGAACACTGCACAAGATGAATTATTGGCAAAATATGGAAATGATTATATTTGTGTTGATGGGACTGGTGGTCTAAATGGCTATGATTTTGAATTTACCACAATACTAGTACTGGCTGATAAGAGACAAGAATATCCATGCGCTTTCCTCATTTTTAACAGAGATGACAGTGATGTATTAAATATATTTTTCAACTATATAAAATCTCAGGTTGGACAGATTTGCCCCAAGGTATTTATGTCAGATCTGGCAGAATCCTACAGTATCACTTGAAATGGAGGGGTCTCCTACAAAGAGACTTGAATGGCACCTGGCATGTGAATAGAGCATGGACGAACAACATTAACAGTAAAGTTCTACATAATGACCAGAGAACTGAGGTGTACAAGCTTGTGAAGACATTAATACAGGTAAGAGATGTTGCTATATTTGAAGAATCACTGCAAAAAGCACTCCAGAAGCTCTGTAGTGATACAGATACATCCAAATTCAGTTGTTATTTGAGTACCTACTATGAAAAATATGTTAATTGTTGGGCATATTGTCACATGCAAGCTGGACTCAATACAAACATGCACCTGGAGAGTATGCACAAGGCTTTAAAATATGTACATGCTAATGCAAAGCAAGTGAAAAGACTGGACAAAGGTATATCTGCACTGATGTCATTTGTAACCACAAAGCTGTTTGATGGGCTTACTGTTATCATGAGAGGAAAGGTAACTATTACAATAAAATACATTTGTGCTAGGGACAAGTCTGTTTTAATGGATGACTTCATTACTAAGGTAGACAGTGGTTGGGAAGTACCTTCTTCAAAATCAAACGATATCTTCCTTGTGAAGGACAATGACATTCACTGCAAGTGTAAATTAGTATGCAGTAAATGCAAAGTGCACATTCATCAGTATTCTTGCACATGCATTGATTATATTATTAAATTAAATATATGTAAGTACATTCATATTGTTTGCCAAACAGAAAAGAAGAGCAGAGGTGAGATTCCATGGCAAAATCATGTACTGTCAGATGCACTTGTTGTTGATGCTGAAGATTTGTCTGTGACTGATGAGAGGGAAGCAAGTTGGGCACAAGTAAGCACAAATACTAGCTGCAACAACCCAGAAGCATTTTCAGATGAAAAGAAGAAGACTGTCTCAATGTTTCTGGAAGTCATTGCTGGCATGTCAACTGCTAAAGTTAAGCTAGCCAAAAATTGGCGATGACGTTGAAGGTAAATGTAGGTGCTGTTAGAACCCATCATCAGCCCTTTCATCAGCACAGAAAGGAGTTGCAAGAGGAAACTTGTGCCACAGAGGAGGTTGTTTTCAACAAAGAAGAGGAAATCACTACACCACATACCTATGACTGTTCCTGATGAAGAAAAAAGCCATAGATATTGAAAACACTTCTTGGTGAAGGTTTGTACCACTAATTAGCAACCATTTCATGGCAATATTTTACAAAAGGCGTTCAAAAAGTTTTGCGCAGATGTGTCTAATTTTTTTATTTTTTGCAGGAGGAGAATGAAATTTTTTGTGAACATACTTGGAACATTTAGCTATACAGTGAGCCTATTCAATGTAGCCTTCATCAGCTGTGACGTATCTGACCCAATGTTCTTTCCATGATGTAAATGCACTTTGGTAAAATTCTGGGGATTGAATTTTACACCAATGCTTGACACAGGACATAAGGTATTTCTCACTATCAAATGTCTTACCGTGCAAGTGGGTCTTCAGATGACCAAAGAGGTAAAAATAAGACAGAGCCAAGTCCGGATTGTAGGGAGGATGAGGAACAATTTTCCAACCCATTTTCCTGACTTTCTCCTGCGTCATATGGGCTTTATGGGGTTTGGCATTGTCATGGTGTAGTCTGATGAGCTGACCCTGAAGCTGTGGTCTGTTGGTCTTGGTGGCATGTTGCAGCTTGTCAAATGACCAACAGTAACCATCCTGGTTAATGGTGGAGCCAGGTTCCAAAAAGTCAATGAAAATGACACCGCACTGATCCCAGAAGAAGGAGGCCATCACCTTCCGGTCTGCTGTTCGTGAAAGTCTTGGTTTCTTCTTCTGAGGGGAATACAGATGATGCCACTCCATGGATAGGGTTTTGCTCTCAGGTCCAGACAAAAACAAGCATGTTTCATCCTGGGTAATGACACCGTCAAAACACTGTTTCCACTCTTCAGTAAAGGTCTTCATGAGACCCTTGCACACATTCTTCCTCACAGTTTTCATTTCTCTTGTCAGTAATCTAGACACCCAACATGCACAGATTTTTCTGTACCCTAGTGACTGTAGCAGTGATACTGCACTACCCAATGACAAATGATTCATTTCAGCAAGCAATCGTGTCATCACACGTATGTCATTTTTGATAATTTGATCAATGTTCTGCTTATTCACATCACTCACTGCCGTTGATGGTCTACCAGATCGTGGATTGTCCAGTAGAGAGAAATCAACTTCTTTAAATCTCTGCAACCACCACTGGATACTGCTGCAACCCACTGTGTCCTCCCCATATACAGGGTGCAACTTCCTGTTAATCAATGTGGCAGAGTCATCGCTGGTCTTGAAGAGGCACTCTATCACCAACCATTGTCGCAACCTGAAATCTACTTCACGGTCCATTATGGCTCAACTGTAAATAAAAGAAAATACTTCTATATAACAACTCATAGCTAAAAGTTCCAAGTACGTTCATAAAAAATTTCATTCTCCTCCTGCACAAAATAAAAAAATTATAGACTACTGTGCAAAACTTTTTGAACGCCCTTTGTAATACCTGAAATGCTCATGTGCCTCCATTCTGGTGCAGTAAGATCTACACCAGTATATATGTACATTGTCTTCCAAGTAGCCATTAACATTCTCTTAAAGTTTGATTTATAATTTATTTTTAGTGCTCAACAATGATGCTGATGGCACCATTTCGATGTCTGACTGACTTTGAAGCCAAATTATAAGAAGCTACAATGTTGTGCAGGTCTTTCAATGTTGTGAGATGTACACCATCTGAATTTGAGTCCTGCACTGTTGCTCGAATTTTGTCAAGAACAATGGAAAGGGGATTCCCACAGCAATGTCTGCAGCTATGCTCTCACATTCTTGTGGTGTCGGATTCAAATGACTTAAGTCTAGATCATGTCCAACATAAGTTGACACAAAATTAACAAGGTATCTCTGCAGGGCACTTTCCATCAATTTTGTTACTGCCTACCATTTTTAAGTGTCTCTTCCCTTCATCTTTGGAGACAAACTGAGCTGAATGATGCTAAACATACTTACAGGGTGAGTAATCATCAACAAACTTAATGCCACAGTGTTTCATGAATTTGGATTGTGTAGTGTGTTCAATTTCTTCTTTCCACTCCAAAAATTCACCTTCACTAGAGAACGCCAGATCTCCAGATTTCACACGTATTTGATGAGCGGCTTGGAAATGTTCACTCCAACACTTTTTTGACCCAGCTTCAAATGTGCACATCATACACATCAACCTCCTCTGCTGCTTCATTATGCCATGACTGTCTTGTGGTGTTGGTGGTGTTTTAAACTTCTTTTCAGAGTTAAACTCTTGTCTCATATGTAGCACTGATAGGAACATGAAGGTTCATTATTTGTAACATGAGATACAATTTTGTTCAACTGCTGTGGGTGCACTCTGGAAATATGCCACCTAAGATTCCTCCAATAACTGTATTCGTTTCAGCAAGTTTCACACTTAAAAGCACTCATTTTAAATGTTTTAATTACACAAACTGCTAAGAAGTACTGCTAGTGTAAGGAACCG
Source organism: Schistocerca serialis cubense (assembly GCF_023864345.2). Taxonomy (NCBI): domain Eukaryota; kingdom Metazoa; phylum Arthropoda; class Insecta; order Orthoptera; family Acrididae; genus Schistocerca; species Schistocerca serialis. Next base: position 534,397,075 of record NC_064640.1, read on the forward strand.
TGGTAAAACACATGGACTACAAAAAAGCAGGGAACAAGCATATTCTCACTCTACAAAAAGTGATGAACATATAGATGCACTACAGATATCATATTGATGTGCTACACGGGATGATGACGGAAGATCATATCGATGTGGTACATGAGACGACGATCAAAGATCATATCGATATGCTACACGGCATGGACAAAGACTTTACACACGCACTTGGTTGGTGTGGAGGGGGTAAATGGGCAGGACTTGGGCAGTTTCCAGGGTTGTCGCTAACATTTCCTCTCAAAATGAACTTAATGTAAACAGTTGTAATGTCATGCTCATCTCACACAGTTTGGTGTTATGAAGTATTTCATGGTCTTCTTCCTAAAGCCTTTGGCACGTTTTGATGTTGATCTGTTCTTATTAGTCAAAATTACAAAAATTTAATGAAAGTCTAAAACAATGAAAAATTCCCGGGTTGTTAGAAAAATCCTCCGTTTTTCCCAGTTTTCTCCCAGATAAAAAAATTCCTGGGTTTTTCCTGGATCTTCTGGTTTTCCTGGAGCATATACACCCTGTATTTGTATGTTGTCAGGCACTTTTAGTTTTACATCAAAAAATACACTACAACCTTCAGACACTGCAAGTTGTTTGTTTAATACGTATTTGTGCCAGACCTCTTTATTGTTAAGCAGCCCTCTGAATTATGCGTGAAACAGTCTTGCAAGCATCAGTCGTAAATGTTTATGTGGTTTTACCAGTTAGCCCCAGTACAAATAACGCACTTGAACTACTAAAAGCCAAATACAACATGTAAAGAAAACCTACATATCTCAAAGGGGAAGGTATTGAGGGAGATATGACTAATACTCAAAACTATGCACTGGAGTAGCATCTAAAGTTAACCTTAAACAAAATTTTAATTGGATATAAAATATAAAATGCAGATTCCTCTTCATCAAGCTCCTTGTATAATGTGTGAAATTCCCCCTTCTCTACTGTGTAATAAGATTTAGTGAAACACACACACTTAGTGTGTTTTGTTTTACATTTATGTCTCTCTTCTCTAATATAAAAGCTATTCCTGCAAACTGCAAACAATTTGATCCCAATAAATGTCATTTTTGTGCAAATATGGACTCCAGCATCCACACATATCATCTACTGCATTGTTTATAGGCACTTTGTGTGTAAAAACAGTTGAAAATAATCTTGTTAAGATTGCAGCCCCACGAAAAGAACAGTTGAGGACTTGAACTGACATTATGTGCCATGACATGATGGTATCATGATGTACTGTGTGATTGGCCTTCAATGTTAAAATTATTATGAATGTCATCTTCAGTATAAGACATAAAGTAGTTTACTGACCAATTTATACAAAGGAATACAGAATCTTCCAAAAAATTTGTTAACAACAAGAGAATATTTTTATAACATTTTGAAAATGTGAAGTTATTTTTATTTTTTAACATTGCGTTACCATTACTATAACTTCATTAAATCCCATCACTAGTGCACCAGGTGTATTTTCTTCTTTGCAAATATACAGCATATTATGCTGAATTATAAATCCTATAACACAGTCCTTCTGAGGTGGACAAGTTTGTTTGTCAAGTTTGTGTGGTAAACCACTTCTTTCTGATAGCTGATAGACTAATGATCTGACAGTGGGATGTTTCTTTGCTGACTAAAACTTGCTCTACTCTGAATTCTGGTATGCTATCAGCTGATCTTTTTTTCTGCAGGAAATCCATTTTTAAATTTCCCATCTGATTTGTCAACTTTGTAGTCTGAATTATTCTTAGCTTTACAAATGTATCTTCCCAATATTCCTTTGGATATGTTAGACTCCTTATAGGCATTTCAGAAGATCAAATGGCTGAAACTACCATGTACACTGAATTTATATCCAACTGCTATCTATCAGTCTTTCTAATGTAAGTTCAAACCATCTGAAAAAGGAAGAAAAAAGAGAAATACGTAGTTTGAAATATATTTGCATCTAAAAATAAAGGGGCAGAAGTCGACAAGAAGGCACTTAGCTGAGGACGCAAAAGCCATAACCACTTATACTGTGTTGATATATGTAATACATATTGTAAATAAGATTTCATTACTTTTGAGTTATGAAAAGAAGTAGAGTAGGCCATATCGGAAAAACAGTGCATTCAGTATTCCCAAAAACCAAACTTTTTTATTCTTGTTATTATGACATGCCTTATCATTTTAGTTTCTCATTATTATAATATTCCATATCCAATTTGATGTACTGCAGTGGTATTTAGATTGTAAGTAACCACCATAATTTACTGTTGCCCTTAAAGATATAAAAGAAAGTTCCATTTCTGTAAGTAGGCCATATGGGGTACAGTTACCATAGTTACAAAAGATATTCTGTATGGACCTGAATTAAAATTTAGAACTTTCTAAATATTCCAGGTAAAATATTTTGTTTAAATTTGAATATACTGCATTTTTGTATCAAACAAAATTGTTTCTCTTATGTAAATTGAAAGTGGAGGTGGGAGAAAGGAGAGAAAAGGGAAAGAACTATTGATGTCAGCTGCATTGGGACTGTACACCAAACCAAACCAGCGGTGATGAGTGAAAATGTGTGCTAGACTGGGATTCGAACCTAGAATTTCCTACTTACTAGGCAATTGCGTTAATCACTGTGCCACTCGGACACAGTGTTTATTGCAGCTGCATAGTCTATCTCAGTGATGCTAGGTTGGAATATGGGTCGGCCAAGTGGTGTACCAAAACAGTCCAGACAATTGCGGTAACCATTATGTCCAGGTGGCACAGTAGCTAACACAGCTGCCAAGTAAGCAAGAGATTCCAGGTTCAAATCCCAGTCCATCACACATTTTCATTCATTGCCATTGATTTGGCATACAGTCCCGATGGAGCTGACATCAACAGTTCTGTCCCTTTCCTTTGCTTTCTCCCCCTCCACCTTCAGTTTACAAAATATGTGTCACAGCTGCGGGTTCCTCATGGTGTCTGTTCTTTTCAGCATGGTTGAAAGAGAAGACAGCATGCACTGATACAAATTTTGTTTCTGGTGAAGTTAACAATGTTTTTGGAATGCAATGAAAACTATTTATTTAGTGGTTAATAAATAAATTTTGCACAATTTATGCAAAATTGTAAGTTTACCTTTAAATTCTATATCTCGTTTCTTATGCAATGAAATTTATATGGTGACCAAGTTGTAATTTTACATTTTCACACTGTAACTTACAAAAACGCTTTTGTGGAAAACAAGAAAATTTGGAAAATATATAGCTCTAAAATGCTTCCACACACCATGTACTTGCATAAATGTCTTAAATCACATACTTTGTGACTGATACCAGAAAAAATCCTACTGATGAGAAAGTGGTACAGTAGGGTTCCGTTGACCAAAACCCTTCCTCTTGGCTTCTTACGACACTAACATAACACAATTTTCACTGTGATTATGTATGTCTTTCTTTATAAAATCAGTTTTATATGTGTTTACTACCAAATGCTATTAATATTTTTGTCACATGTTCTACTTACTGTAAGCTTGAAACGGAACTGAAATGATGGTGGGCTGACAGTAATGTGGAGCCCGCGCATCGGAAACGGGCGCGCTGGAGTGAGACTGCCAGGGAGTGCACCCTGATGCCATCTATTGGCGAAACTGGGAATTAGCGCTGTCTCAGACAATGCGCTAAACTCTCGGAGTCAAATGTATTCTTTTTGATGGTAATTATAAGTTATTACTGTATGATTTAATGTTATAAAGCGCTAGTAGTAAATTATTATGACTGGTATGAACTCCAGGGTAATAAATATAATTATTCTTAAATACTAAATGATTTCGGTGAAAAGGTGGTAGGGGAACGCCCCACTCTTGGTGATACGAGCGTAGCTAGAGGTAGCTGGAGACACAGGGACTGAACAATGGAATGGCCTGGGGAGTGTTGACGTGACAGGACGTGCGTAACTGTGCTCACGCAAAAGTGATTGTGCAACAGCGAAGAGGCGAATATCGTCGCCGTTTGTGGAGTGGAACGCGACGAATGGTTGTCGAAGCCGTCTCTATGCCACTGGGGCTGAGTGTAAGAGTTCCTGCGCCCAGATTTTATGGCGGACGCGCAGTAGCTTATACGAGTGCTACAGCTCGTAGTTCCAGCCGCCATTAAGGGCACGAGGCGTGAAGAGGAAGAGCTGCGTTAGCCACATGCATATCACCACCAGCACCGACACGTCTACCCAAGGCAAGACTGCTTGAAATTGTTAAGTCGAACTTTGTATACATGTAAAAGGAGAATACCAGTTTTCTTTTGTGCAAGTGCAGAGGACAGAATATAGTAATGAGTATAATTACGACGCATGTTGTTCATTGTAAAGTGTAGTAACCTGAAACATAGTGTAGTGAAATCAGACTGAGGCCACCATCGCCTCTTTCATTTACAATTCTTTTGGTTGTAGAATAATTTAGCGTATAAGAATGTTGAAAAGAGCAATGGCCACACCAGAATGAGTCGCCTATTTTTAGTTACTTAAATTTTTCTGAGTAACCTTTCAAGTAAAGTCACTTAACTTAATATCCAAAATCATTAAATAAGTTGAAGGATAGAATTTTGTTAACCTAAGTTGCATAAGTTGTCTTGGTGGTAATTACCAAACCAACTCACAGAAATTGAGAGAGTATTTGCTTTGTAGAATCACCTAGAATGATCAGAAAGAGTAATCTTCAGAATTAAGTTTAAATTCAACTCAAGCCGTTTCACTTTGAAACGAGCCAAAAAATTGATTTATTCTTTTGCTCCTTCAGAGCTGGCGACCGTAGTTATAAGTATTTTCAGGAGGATTCGACGGTAAGTCTGCTGCTCTCGTCGTGCTGATAGGATTATCCACTGCTGCTAGCAGTGGTGATTGGATACATAAGCTCACTACCAAGTTAAGTGGGTCAGGTAGGCAGTGTTACCGTGTGAACTGTAGGGCACTGTAGGCCGTGGATCAAACCCGTTCAATCATCACAGCTCTTTGAGAAATAGTCCGGTTAGGGGTGTACTAATCCAATAGGTAAATACTGGCGAGTAACGGTCAGAAATGTATACGCAAGTGAATTTAGCAAGGTCTATGTAGCACCTAGTTAATGTGGTGTAATGGCGAGGGTAGGAGTGGAGTAAAAGTGAGCTGAGCTTGTGGCAGCTGTGCTGTCTTCAAAGATTAATAACGCCAGAATTCACTACTAACTCTTACCATTAGGGCTGAGCTATTTACGGTTAAAATACGTAGCAGTAAGCGCAAAGGCGTGACAGCTACAAGTCCGTATTGGCTTTATACATACGGAAGTAGGAAGCGGGTCATTCTGTCAGTGGAGGGGTTAAAACAACGGAGTCACTTGAGAACATACCCCATTTACTGATGGAAAGATTCGGCGGTTCGGTCGCAAGCTGTTCAATACACTTACATATGCATTCTGGTTGAAATACTTTCCAGCATACTGTTTTGACAATGTTGAGTAAATTTTTGTGAGTTATACACCTTCTGATAACAAAGATCTTATTCATGATCACTGTCCCATAATGTACAAAATTCAAGAAGATATAAAATTAACAAAATGGGCTACATTTGCATTTCTTTTCTTCTAACAGCTGACCAAATATATTTTCATGTCTCACAAACAACCCAAAGAAAGTTTATCTAATAATATTCAGCAGTTTTCCCACTAAAGTTTGGTCATAGTAATTAATGCTAGTCTGGCGTATGGAAAATTATCTGCAGATGTCTCCATCATTGGGTTTTTTCAGAATATTTTGCAAGTTTACCTACTGTCTGTATTGATGACAACCTATAATTCTTTTATGATCTGCTTTCAACCTATGATCTTCTTAATTCTGTATTTATTCAAAATGACAATGTTTTTTTTTATTACTTCATAACTTTCACAGCATTATTTCTTTGATTTTGTTGTTTTCACTCCCATTTTTAACCTGTGGCAAATGCTACGTGTATATGCACGTATACATTATGCATGAAGTTTAGGCTGTTTAGAAATCGTTGCATAACATTTGTCTTTGCTTATGTTGACAAGTTTCTGGAACTCTGGTACTGTTAGTGCAGAAAATTATATTATCATATTTGGATCTTACAGAACTGTTTACTGTTATTTCATATACAACTTCATGTAAGACACATACTAGTTTATAGTGGTAATATCTGAACTGTATAGTTTGCAGACAGATTAAAACCAGTACCCTGAATAGTGTATAATACTGCCAGCTAGTAGAACCAGAGAAGTTTGCAATACATCAAGGTATGCTTAGGTGTACACCTCATGTCACAATATTTGTGCATGTAATTTTATGTTACAGAGAGAAGGTGGTAATCTTGAGTTATCTGAAAATCAGTCAGGGACATTGCAAGTACCACCACAGAAACAAGGACTAGAGTATCAAATTGAGATTTTATATATATATATATATAACCTCCTCCCAAACAGGCCATGAAGGCCCAATGGTACTGAATGGCCACCGTGTCATCCTCAGCCAACAGGCGTCACTGGATGAGGATATGGAGGGGCATGTGCTCAGCACACTGTTCTCCCAGTTGTATGTCAGTTTCTGAGACTGGAACTGCTATTTCTCAATCAAGTAGCTCCTTAGTTTTCCTCACAATGGCTGAGTGCACCCCGCTTGCCAACAGCACTCGGCAGACCGGATGGTCACCCATCCAAGTGCTAGTCCAGCCCAACAGCACTTAACTTCCGTGATCTGACAGGAACCGGTGTTGCACTGCAGCAAGTCTTTTGGTAATTGAGATATTAGTTTTTTTCCAAATTACATTAAATTTATTGCCTGAATCACTCTGAAGGGAACAGTTCAGTGTATATTCTGTAGACTGGTTCTGCACACATAGCACGTAATTGATATAAGTAAGTGTCAACAGAATACAATTATATGTAATATTAATTTATGAATCTGATGGTAGTGGGTATACATATTGTAAAGAATTAATTGGACATAACAGAAAATTTCTCATGCCATAATAATAATGTATGGTCATTTTAATAAGGGTATGTCAGTCATAGTCATTAAAAATTACTGCAATTACTTCTATAGGTGCAACTGTATTGTACCAGACCTGACCATTAAACCAGAGGTATGAGCCAACTTAAGGAATAACATTATGATTTTAAAAACCTTTCTAAATGATTCCCATTAACTTGATTATGATAGCCCAGGCTTAAAAATGAAAGGTAAATTATGGATTGTGAAAGAAATTTCAGCAATTAATGTGACACAACTTTGCTGTTGAAAATTATTTAACAAAATTGAGTTAGTGACTTAATAAATGTTTATTTTTTCCAGTTTTTATAATACATGTATTTGTGTTCTGGCTACTTTGATATATGCTGAAACATGAAAAAATTTCTGTTAACATATACTATGCACTATTTGTGTACAATTTTATATTGTAATGTGTAACTAATTTCTTTCTTCTTTTACTGTGAAATCTACAGTCCATTTATTCATCTCTGATGTAAGATGTGTCCACAGTGGGCTAAGCATTCAGATTGCTTTCTAAATGTCTTCAGTCAAGTTGCTCATGCCTTAAATTTTAAAATAATGTGAGATGCAGAGTTAACTCTGCTAAAAATCAGGCCATTGTTACACATTTAACAGGAGAATGCCACTGATGACCTATTATAAAGTACTGTATTACTTATTACAGTATAAAAATAAGTCTGCTGAGTATCAATTTTCACATGTCTTCCAATTTAATGTCCTATTTATATGATTCAATTGGTGAGCTTCAGTACATTCCAGATAAAATACTTTTTCTACCAGTACATACATATCGATAAGACAAAGCCACAATTACCTACTAGGGAAGGCTATGTTGAGAGATCAATAGATGATAGTCTTCTCCCTAAGATCTTGTATGCTAAAAGGTTACACCCATTATTTTCTTTAGTGTCCTCACCACTGACTGTCAGTAACCTTACTCATTATTGCACATAAATGAATCTGCTGCAAGCATATATACCAGAAAATAAATGGTTTCAAATTGAGACTTGCAGGACACCCTATGTTTTAAGTACATACTTCAATTGCAGTTTACATCTACAATTCCTGATTTTAACAATGTGTCATCTAATTCTCACTCATTTACTAAATATGATGTAAGCAACACTGTAGACTATCTATAAATGACTGATGAAGAGTCACTGAAGTTAATCATTCATCAGCAAGTGATTGATATTTTGTGAAATAAATAAGTAGATTTTACTGTTGTTATCACAGATATCACAATGCAGAAAATCAATACGTTAATACTAAGGACTGGATAGCTTCAAATGTATGACAAATATTTTTAAGAAATGGTCAGCAAATGATTGCTATTTTTGTGAAATAAATATGTAGATTCTGCTGTTATTACCACAGATATCGCAATGCAGAAAATTAATACATTAATACTAAGGACTAGATAGCTTCAAATTTGTGATAAATATTTTAAAAAATCATCAAGCTTGTGAATGTAATATGTCACCAACTGTTTTCCAAATATGTATATTGTTGTATTTTTTAGAACAGTACTGGGTCATTAACAGTAACATAGTTACTCATGGCAATAAATGTTTATTCATACAATGGATATTTCAGGTAGGAATATCATTGTAAATACTTATCCATTAAGAGATATTCTATGATATCCTAAAGTAACATAATTTTTCATTTATAATGATATCATATTTGATATCTTTGGCCATTATCAAATAATATATGTTTCAAAAAATGTACAGATAGCCAGAAGGCGTTCATGATATGAAGTTTTAAACATGGCTACGTGGTCAGCGACCATTTACAAATTAAAATTAAAGCAATTACAGCCTTCGATTGTAAAAATTAAGTCTTTTGATCTGGTTTAAGCACTTCGATGAGTGACTTCATCAAAAATTAAACATTAAAACTGCTGTGTCACATATAAAATAAATACCAAGCAATAAAACTTTACTTACAATTTTTTTTTAAAAAAAGAATACATTGAAGGCAAGCAACTATGGGCTGCTCACACATGTCAAGCCACAGGTAGCAACAGACTGAATGTTTAATTTCTGATAAAGGTACTCATAGAAGTGCTGAAATTGATTAAAATTTAAAACCTGATGTGACTTAAGCTCTTACATAATTTCAGCTGATTATACATATGTACAATGAAAATAAATGAAACTCTTATTTAATTTCTCAACAAATAAACCAAACCTACAAATGATATCATACTAAAGGACTCACTTGATAATACTTGTGAAAGGACTGTCTCATTTCAGCAAAACATTTTCAAAACTGCTTGTAAATTTTTCCAGTTAATTGCAATATTTTTACTACTGAGCTAAAGACAGAGTTACAGATCTCATTTGTGCACAAAATGTAACATTCTGAAATTTGGCTCATTATTTGTTGAGAGTATGTGTATGTTGCTCCAACTGGTAAACATAATTTTGTATTTCTGTTGGTACTTGCACAAACAAAAAAACCCACGTAACTTGGAAGACAATTAAGGAACTTGGATTCACATTTTAAATTACTTTGCTGTGCATTATATAGATTCAGTAGTCATGATCTCCTAATTATTACATAACATATCAGAGAAATGAAGTACAGAAAAGGATCAGTAAGCTCAAAATTAATTTTGGTTCTCCATACCATAGATCAAGTGTCATGTAAGGATGTGAAAAAACTCATTTTCATTTACAGTAATTGTAATAAACATGTCAATGTTGTACACAATAGAAAACTCTTAGGCTATCTATGCCATGCATTGTTAAATAATACAACACAGAGTATGTAGAACATATTGATGTTATTAACAATACATTCTTAAAAATTCACCAATGGGATAGAAAGAGTTTTCAACAAATGAACTGCTCATACATCTCCACTCTGTTCCTTACTAATACCTAAACTTTTTATTGCTGTAGCCAACTTAATGATTCTGTGTAATAGAAAGTTTTTATGTTGACTATTTTTCTTCATTGTAATTATTCTGTGAACTGAACTTTTGACTGGGGAAGGGTGACTGATTTTATCAAGGAAGAAACTTACAATAATGAGAAGAAGCTGTTAGTTCATCCATTTGTTTGACAATGAATTTACAGAATATAGCTGAATTCACATGAGAACTAATTCATGCAAGATACCTTAGCAATTGGAAAACTATAGGTTATGTTAGAGATGTTCCCCAAAATATGTTAATGTATGGCATTATGGAATGATATAAGGGAAATTATTAAACATTTGTTTTAGTTTTAGGTCTTTTACATGTCATTATTGCTTTTGTGAATAAAAACTAGTTCAGAAACATCAATATTTATGTGGAATACTCCTCCAATATAAGTTTATCATGAGCGTGTAATTCCAAGAACCCAACATTTCTATCTGTACTTATTCATGGTGTACAGTTGTAAGGACATCTATTATAATTCGGAAGTGAATAAGTGAGTATTTTTTACTTTTATGGCAATGAAATGGTCACAAAACATTTACACTGATAAGCCAAAATATTATGGCTATCTGCTTAATAGCTTGTTTGTCCATCTTTGGAATGAAATACATCACTGATTCTGTGTATCAGGGATCCTACAGTTTGTTAGTAGGTTTGTGGAAGCATGTGGCATTAGATGTCTACACAAAGGTCATGTAATTTGCATAAATAACAGGCTGCTGATTTGTGTACGCTGTGATGACATCTGATAGTGACCCAGATGTGTTCCATAGCATTTACATCAGGTGAATTTGTTTATCGAGACATCAACATGTGTTCACTACAATGCTCCTCAAACCGCTGTAGCATAATTCTAGCTCTGAGACAAGAACAATTATACTGATGAAACATGACATCACCGTCAGAGAAGACATCAAGCATGAAAGGATGCAGGTAGTTTGCAGCTGTCAGCTTGTCTTCAATTACTACCACAGGTCCCATGCAAGCACTGGAGAATGTGTCCCATAGCATAATACTACAATGCTCCTCAAACCGCTGTAGCATAATTCTAGCTCTGAGACAAGAACAATTATACTGATGAAACATGACATCACCGTCAGAGAAGACATCAAACATGTCAAACATGACAGGAATGGGGGAAATAAATACAGTAGAAGAAGAATGGGTAGCTTTGAGGGATGAAGTAGTGAAGGCAGCAGAGGACCAAGTAGGTAAAAAGACGAGGGCTAGTAGAAATCCTTGGGTAACAGAAGAAATATTGAATTTAATTGATGAAAGGAGAAAATATAAAAATGCAGTAAGTGAAACAGGCAAAAAGGAATACAAACGTCTCAAAAATGAGATCGACAGGAAGTGCAAAATGGCTAAGCAGGGATGGCTAGAGGACAAATGTAAGGATGTAGAGGCCTATCTCACTAGGGGTAAGATAGATACCGCCTACAGGAAAATTAAAGAGACCTTTGGAGATAAGAGAACGACTTGTATGAATATCAAGAGCTCAGATGGAAACCCAGTTCTAAGCAAAGAAGGGAAAGCAGAAAGGTGGAAGGAGTATATAGAGGGTCTATACAAGGGCGATGTACTTGAGGACAATATTATGGAAATGGAAGAGGATGTAGATGAAGATGAAATGGGAGATATGATACTGCGTGAAGAGTTTGACAGAGCACTGAAAGACCTGAGTCGAAACAAGGCCCCCGGAGCAGACAATATTCCATTGGAACTACTGACGGCCGTGGGAGAGCCAGTCCTGACAAAACTCTACCATCTGGTGAGCAAGATGTATGAAACAGGCGAAATACCCTCAGACTTCAAGAAGAATATAATAATTCCAATCCCAAAGAAAGCAGGTGTTGACAGATGTGAGAATTACCGAACTATCAGCTTAATAAGTCACAGCTGCAAAATACTAACACGAATTCTTTACAGACGAATGGAAAAACTAGTAGAAGCCAACCTCGGGGAAGATCAGTTTGGATTCCGTAGAAACACTGGAACACGTGAGGCAATACTGACCTTACGACTTATCTTAGAAGAAAGATTAAGGAAAGGCAAACCTACGTTTCTAGCATTTGTAGACTTAGAGAAAGCTTTTGACAATGTTGACTGGAATACTCTCTTTCAAATTCTAAAGGTGGCAGGGATAAAATACAGGGAGCGAAAGGCTATTTACAATTTGTACAGAAACCAGATGGCAGTTATAAGAGTCGAGGGACATGAAAGGGAAGCAGTGGTTGGGAAGGGAGTAAGACAGGGTTGTAGCCTCTCCCCGATGTTGTTCAATCTGTATATTGAGCAAGCAGTAAAGGAAACAAAAGAAAAATTCGGAGTAGGTATTAAAATTCATGGAGAAGAAATAAAAACTTTGAGGTTCGCCGATGACATTGTAATTCTGTCAGAGACAGCAAAGGACTTGGAAGAGCAGTTGAATGGAATGGACAGTGTCTTGAAAGGAGGATATAAGATGAACATCAACAAAAGCAAAACAAGGATAATGGAATGTAGTCTAATTAAGTCGGGTGATGCTGAGGGAATTAGATTAGGAAATGAGGCACTTAAATTAGTAAAGGAGTTTTGCTATTTGGGGAGCAAAATAACTGATGATGGTCGAAGTAGAGAGGATATAAAATGTAGGCTGGCAATGGCAAGGAAAGCGTTTCTGAAGAAGAGAAATTTGTTAACATCCAGTATAGATTTAAGTGTCAGGAAGTCATTTCTGAAAGTATTCGTATGGAGTGTAGCCATGTATGGAAGTGAAACATGGACGATAAACAGTTTGGACAAGAAGAGAATAGAAGCTTTCGAAATGTGGTGCTACAGAAGAATGCTGAAGATTAGATGGGTAGATCACATAACTAATGAGGAAGTATTGAATAGGATTGGGGAGAAGAGAAGTTTGTGGCACAACTTGACCAGAAGAAGGGATCGGTTGGTAGGACATGTTCTGAGGCATCAAGGGATCACCAATTTAGTATTGGAGGGCAGCGTGGAGGGTAAAAATCGTAGAGGGAGACCAAGAGATGAATACACTAAGCAGATTCAGAAGGATGTAGGTTGCAGTAGGTACTGGGAGATGAAAAAGCTTGCACAGGATAGAGTAGCATGGAGAGCTGCATCAAACCAGTCTCAGGACTGAAGACCACAACAACAACAGCATAATACTGCTCACACCAACCTGCGTCCATGGCTTTCAGCTGAAATTCGCCACTATGGTGGCATTTGTGGAGACAACCAGTGAACTAGTGTAGCAAAAATGTGATGCACCCAAAAAGCCTACACACTTGTATTGAACAATGATTGAATCCTGATGGTCCTGTGACCACTGCAATTGTAATCAATGTAGTTGAGTCAAGATGTGAACTCATAGGTGTGACCTGCTGCAGAGCTCCACATTCCACAATGTACGCTGAATGTTGTGCTCTGAAACAGTTGTGCATGCAATTGTTCTCTTTCAGCTGAGATGCCACACATCACCATCTATCCTACTTTACAGAGCAGCCAAGCTTCCGAACTCCACATTCTGTGAGTAGTCATGGGTGTCCTACCATTTAGCACCTCATGGTAGTTTCATTGTTGTGCTACCTCTTTTCGTAGATGGTCACGTAGCAGATGAGTATTTGACCAGTTTCAAGATACTCATTCTGAGGCTCTGTGTAGTAATAATTCGCCATTTTACAGTGTTTCTTATCTCAATGGATTTCCAAATTTGCAGCCTATATCTTCACCATGGTAATCGCCCATTTGAGTCTGTTCCTTCATTTGTGTCTTTATTACTGCATTAATTTTCTTCAACATGATTGGCAGTGGTCACAATGTTTGGGCTTATCAGTGCATTTAGCTCATGGACATTTTGTTAGCAAACAATGGAAAATCTAATATGGGATAATGACAATATTATGAAAAGGTCAGACTGGTAGTCACCATGTAGCAGAGATGTTGAGTTACAGACACACACAACAATAAGACTGCTAAACAAATAGGCTTTAGGCTAAAACGCCTTCTTCTGAATTAGGCAACATATACAGACACATTCACACTAATGCAACTCACAAACACACAACCTCTGTTTCCAGCTGCTGAGACCAGAGATGGTGGTCATGTGTGTCTAATTCAGAAGAAAGCCTTTAGCCAAAAGCTTACTTGTTTAGCAGTATTTTTGTTGTGCCTGTCTGCAAGTTAAATCTCCACTATGCAGTAAGTAGCAATCTGTCCTTTTCATGGTATTGACATTTTGTTAATTATTATTTCTGAAATGATACTTGTTTTAGAATCTGTCTTGATATTTGTGTCATCTGTAAATAAAATAAACTTAATATATGGCATGATGTCATTAAAACACACAGAAACAATATCATTGAAGGAACCATGCAGAGCAAAACAGGGTGTCCCAAGAGTAATCGTTAATATTTAGGGATGTGATAGGAATGTTCATATGCTCTATTCTGAATAGTTTCTGAGATAGAACATACTTAATGAAGGTTTATTTTTTAACTAGTGGTGTACATATACATGTCTTACCCACCCAACGACTTTGACATTTTATTCTGCCCTAATCTACCTCATTTTTTTCAACCTGTTTGCTTGGAATGTCTTTCTGCTATTAATCTAGCCCACAGAACATAGAGTTTTCCATGGTGCATTATGAATGAAGTAGTATGAGGGAATGAGTGCATCAACGAGAAGCATCAGTTAACTGTGATTTACACATGCTGACCAAAATGCCACACAGACAAAGTAATGAAGAACATGCAGGTATGGTGTATATTTATTGCTTCTGTAATGGCAGCACTCGTGCTTCTGTCAAACAATGCCATTGGCACCTTTAACATGTCAAATTCCTGATTGTAGATTGTTTACAAGAGTTTTCCACACATTGTGTGAAACAGGTATTCTTTCAAGTTCCCAAACTGTACAAAAATAGCAACATATTGTTGAAATGGTGAAGTGTAGTCCTACTACCAGCACACAGCGCTTTTTGCATGAGTAAATGTTTCACAAATAGGTATGGGGTGAACACTGAATGTGGAGAATTTGTATTAGTTTTGTATATAGTGTGTCCACAATCTCCACATTCGTAACAATGCTACAGGAGTTGAATTTTGTCACTGGTTAAGTGCCGGTAACCATATGCTTCTATTAATATTATTCACTGATGAGGCCATGTTTAGACATAACAAAATCCCCAACACATGTAATATTCATCAACGTTCCCAGGACAATCCACATGCTACTCTGTAAACCCATTTCCAAGTTCGTTTTTTTATCAACGTTTGGTGCAGCATGATCAGTAACATATTTGTAGGTGAAAGAGGACAGAATTACTTGCACTTTTTTCTTTGAAAGTTCGTTTATTTAACACCCTGAGCACTGCAATGTACATGCAGCATCACAGAGCTCTTTCACATTTTACCAAACATGTGAGGGAACATCTCAACTGCAATTACTCTAATTGCTAGACTGATCATAGTAGTACAATTAACTGACCACCAAGATCACACAACCTCATGCAATAAGATT
The DNA here is from genome assembly GCF_023864345.2 of Schistocerca serialis cubense. Taxonomy (NCBI): domain Eukaryota; kingdom Metazoa; phylum Arthropoda; class Insecta; order Orthoptera; family Acrididae; genus Schistocerca; species Schistocerca serialis. The sequence goes on from NC_064640.1 coordinate 534,412,561, forward strand.
TATGTTGACAGGTTGGATGAAGTCTGAGGTGTGTGAACACATGAGATGAACTGCTTGGTCACATCATGGACCCCGCTGTCCTCATTATAGAACCAGGAGAGGCACTCAGACAAGCAACACAACATCTTCTCCCAAGAGCGCACAAATGCTTTGAAGGTGACAGTGGGATATTTGAACATTTATTGTGAACTGTACAACAACCGTAACAACAAGTGTACAATAATGCTTACATATGCATGTGTTAAATATACTTTTGTAAAATGCATCTTGCAATGTTTACTAGCTATTGTACATATGAACTTTTGCAAATCTGACAATGTATTGAGTAATAAACTAAATAAATAATAATGTAAATTAATTGTGCTCTGTCTAGGAATCTGTTTGGAATAGGACTTATGTCTATATCACATTTTGGGCTTCAGACGATCATTTTTTTGTATCCCTGAATACTGAGCATTCTTCCTGTGACATCATGTATAGTTAATAACTTACCAGTCAGGGGAGGAATATATCATTAATTTTCATTAAATAATGTGTCTCCATTTATTTGGCTGTATATGAACTGTGTTAAAAATGTGATTTCAATGTGTTAAAATAGGATGGTTGAGACTAAAGACTCAACGAAAGTCAGGAACAATGACTTCAGATGAATTCCATAATCCATAGTGAATCCTGTTGAACTTTCCCCTGAATATGTTTTAAAAAATACAGTTAGATAGCAAAAAGTGTGGCAATTTGTAGCTGATTACCATTTGTCAGATGAGTACAGCAGAAATGTTAACATTCCATTATCATATGTCAGTCTTAATCATGATACTTTAGAGACTGGAAGACACTCTGTAAGGAAAGTGTAGCTATGAAATACTTCCAGATGAAAATTTGAATGGGAGACAATCTTCAGCAAATAACATATGCACTACAGGTAGAAGCAGACACAGGTGGAACACACAACCAAGCAGCATACACCAGAAAGAATTTCAGTCGAGTTCTTCTGAGATGGAAGAAACTTTCCCCTGGCTGTGTGTGTGTGTGTGTGTGTGTGTGTGTGTGTGTGTGTGTGTGTGTGTGTGTGTGTTGACCACTTATCGATTTGTGCTACGAAAATGTATTAATTTAGTGTATCCCACAATAAATAATAATGTTTTTTACAGAAGTAACTATATGAAAGGCTACTAAAAAACGTATAGAATGGGCACATAATAAAAGACTTCCCTTTATACACTTTGTAAAATAAAACTGATGTCTGCATTGCAGTTCTTGTTATCAGTGAGATTAAAAGTTATGGTTATGGACAATATTTGTTTCCTATTGCGGTGTATGGGATGACATATGTGTTCATAATGTTAAATTGCATTTTATATTAAATCTGCAAAACCACACTTTTGTTAGATTATATATAGTTTATGTTTGATTAATATTTTAATTTTAACTCTTCAGAATAGTATTATGTGTATGGACATGGATGATGGGGTACTGTGAGGCATTTAATACGACTTTCCAGGCACCGAATATCATCCTTCATCAGATACAAGTTTCTGAAAAAGTCTGTAAGGCTCATGGGTCTCCTGTATCACTGATGTCTGTTGTCTACAGGACTATCTCAAGAGAGTGAATCTGACTCTGGCCACTCAAACCAGCTAGAACAATTAGTTGATAAATAACATTTGTAACAGTTTAAAGAAATTTGCTTATAACACTTATGAAAGTGGAAATGTGATGCTGTTTATTCCACCATGTCACTTCATGACATTAATAACAGAATTCAAGTCCCACCCTCTGTCATTTATATTTGCTTATTTTCTTTGACACCAGAGATGAAAATGACACTCCTACTAGATGTAAACTATTTGAAACATTCATGGTGTCCATTTAAAATTGTGTTTAAATATAACCCATGAGTGGTAAGAAGTCATCATAGCAAAGGCACATGTTCCATATTCCTGCACTGTCAACATCTGATGCTGTGTTCTGTCCCTAAAGCTACATTTCATGTAGCCATATGGCCGACTGTGTACACTGCAGTATTTAAGTCACAATACCATTTTCAATTTAGGTATGTTCACATGAAAATTCATAGCACTTAGAGGTTTCTCTGAATTGAATGTGAGAGCCTCATTGTCTTTCTTATGTGGGGTGAAAATAATCCTGTAGCTGCTACAATGAAATATGGGGAAACACCACAGTTTTTCTACAAAAACTGTGTGTGTGTGTGTGTGTGTGTGTGTGTGTGTGTGTGTGTGTGTGTGTGTGTGTGTGTGGACACTTAAGAACAAATAAACAAGTAACAGAAATTGTGATTCTTATATGATCATATTTTTATGGTAATAGGAAAGACACCGTCATCAAATCTGATGAAATTTACCACGGAAAATAACACAGAATACCAATGAAGTGATTTTTCAAATCAAAACATGGTTTAGGATGAGAGAATGGGTACCAATTTTGTGGAAGGAATATTAAGCCAGAGAGCTCATGTTTCAGATATTGCAACAGACAGACTCCTGACTAGAGATAAACAGAACATTTCTATTATATCTAAATCAAATAGACATGTGACAATGCAAGTAGCTAACCATTAAGACAAAAAGGGTGGGAACTCTTTGGTTTCATTGATATACTTACTTCAAAGTACTTTCCATTTTCTATCTGCAATCCCCATCCGTGTCCTCCATGCTTGTTACTTTGAGATTCCAACACCAGGTCAAACGTAACTGTGCCAAACGTAACTGTGCATTCACACTAAAGATAGAGGATATTGCCTAATGAGCTGAATCAATTACACGAATTCGTGTGTCTGTTCTTTCCAACATGCATGGTATCAATAATAGATTCTGAGAATGGGTTACTTTATTTATACAAAAAGAGTGACAGTTATAATTCAATTTCTATGACTCAAAAAGACTAGCGGTGCAAAAAGAAATTTAAAAAAGTAGTTACACTGCAATGGTTGAAAGTTCTGCTACTGCTTACTGATTTTGACTTGTTTTGCGAAAACTAACCTCTTTAATAAAGCAAACACATTGTGTATTATTCTGAACCAAGTTTAAGAACTTAAATCAAAGCACTAGTTCATAATTCTGCCACTCCCTCCCCCCTCTGCCATAATTTTTGTTATTACTTGAATGTGGAAATAAACAGTGACCAAGCAGATTTTCTTCTTCTGGAAGGCTAAAAAGTATTGAAATGTGCCCTGTTTTGGCTTGGCATAACAACAGATAGGCCACCTCTGTAAACAAACGTACATCAACATTTTTTTCTCAGCATTGAGGGAACCCTCCATGAGACCCATCCTTAATAATCCAGCATATCAAAAACTGCATTTCCGATTTCCATCCATCCTCAGTGTCCCACTATGTAGAGCCTCCCATTTTAACCCATAAATGCATGAGTGTGCTCCCTGCCGCCGTTGGATAAGCAGCTGAGCAGCAAGTCGTATACTCCTAGCTCACTCATTTGTTACATAGTTTAATTCTTAATTTCTTTGCGTGTTTTTGGTTCTTGCATTGTTTAATTCATAAATTTCGGGCGTATTATAGTATTTGAGAGTGTAGCATCGTGTTTTAGTACCTGAATAGTGTAATTTCGCTTAGTCTCCTTCCGCCGCCGAGCAGTGTCAGCAGTGCGCAAGTAGCAGCATTACTGCATTTACTAGGCAATCTTGTATTTTAATAACCGTTTAAATTTTGTCGATTTGTTTGCGCTCTCTGTAGATTAGTTCAGACGTTCTTAGCAAAACAGTTTTTAGCATGGATAGGGACTGCAACTGCTGTGTTCGGATGCAGGCTGAGTTGGCATCCCTTCGCTCCCAGCTTCAGGCAGTGTTGGCTTCGGTCACACAGCTTGAGGCTGTTGCCAATGGGCATCACTGTGGGGGTCGGGATGGGGGTTTGTCGGGGACGGCCAGCTCGTCCCACGCATCCCCTGATCGGACTACGACTGTGGTTGCCCGGGATACTGCCCGCATTGAGGCTGATCCCTCACCTGTGGTAGAGTGGGAGGTCGTTTCAAGGTGTGGCAGGGGGCGAAAGACATTCCGGAGGGCTGAACGGAAAGCCTCTCCAGTTTGTCTGACGAACCGGTTTCAGGCTCTGTCTCAGGCTGATACTGATCTTCGGCCTGACATGGCTGCTTGTCCTGTTCCAGAGGTTGCCCCTCAGTCTGCAAGATCCGGGCAGTCGCAGAGGGTGGGCTTACTGGTAGTTGGGAGCTCCAACGTCAGGCGCGTAATGGGGCCCCTTAGGGAAATGGCAGCAAGAGAGGGGAAGAAAACCAATGTGCACTCCGTGTGCATACCGGGGGGAGTCATTCCAGATGTGGAAAGGGTCCTTCCGGATGCCATGAAGGGTACAGGGTGCACCCATCTGCAGGTGGTCGCTCATGTCGGCACCAATGATGTGTGTCGCTATGGATCGGAGGAAATCCTCTCTGGCTTCCGGCGGCTATCTGATTTGGTGAAGACTGCCAGTCTCGCTAGCGGGATGAAAGCAGAGCTCACCATCTGCAGCATCGTCGACAGGACTGACTGCGGACCTTTGGTACAGAGCCGAGTGGAGGGTCTGAATCAGAGGCTGAGACGGTTCTGCAACCGTGTGGGCTGCAGATTCCTCGACTTGCGCCATAGGGTGGTGGGGTTTCGGGTTCCGCTGGATAGGTCAGGAGTCCACTACACGCAACAAGCGGCTACACGGGTAGCAGGGGTTGTGTGGCGTGGGCTGGGCGGTTTTTTAGGTTAGATGGCCTTGGGCAAGTACAGAAAGGGCAACAGCCTCAACGGGTGCGGGGCAAAGTCAGGACATGCGGGGACCAAGCAGCAATCGGTATTGTAATTGTCAACTGTCGAAGCTGCGTTGGTAAAGTACCGGAACTTCAAGCGCTGATAGAAAGCACCGAAGCTGAAATCGTTATAGGTACAGAAAGCTGGCTTAAGCCAGAGATAAATTCTGCCGAAATTTTTACAAAGGTACAGACGGTGTTTAGAAAGGATAGATTGCATGCAACCGGTGGTGGAGTGTTCATCGCTGTTAGTAGTAGTTTATCCTGTAGTGAAGTGGAAGTGGATAGTTCCTGTGAATTATTATGGGTGGAGGTTACACTAATCAACCGAACTAGGTTAATAATTGGCTCCTTTTACCGACCTCCCGACTCAGCAGCATTAGTGGCGGAACAACTGAGAGAAAATTTGGAATACATTTCACATAAATTTTCTCAGCATGTTATAGTCTTAGGTGGAGATTTCAATTTACCAGATATAGACTGGGACACTCAGATGTTTAGGACGGGTGGTAGGGACAGAGCATCGAGTGATATTATACTGAGTGCACTATCCGAAAATTACCTCGAGCAATTAAACAGAGAACCGACTCGTGGAGATAACATATTGGACCTACTGATAACAAACAGACCCGAACTTTTCGAATCTGTATGTACAGAACAGGGAATCAGTGATCATAAGGCCGTTGCAGCATCCCTGAATATGGAAGTTAATAGGAATATAAAAAAAGGGAGGAAGGTTTATCTGTTTAGCAAGAGTAATAGAAGGCAGATTTCAGACTACCTAACAGATCAAAACGAAAATTTCTGTTCCGACACTGACAATGTTGAGTGTTTATGGAAAAAGTTCAAGGCAATCGTAAAATGCGTTTTAGACAGGTACGTGCCGAGTAAAACTGTGAGGGACGGGAAAAACCCACCGTGGTACAACAACAAAGTTAGGAAACTACTGCGAAAGCAAAGAGAGCTCCACTCCAAGTTTAAACGCAGCCAAAACCTCTCAGACAAACAGAAGCTAAACGATGTCAAAGTTAGCGTAAGGAGGGCTATGCGTGAAGCGTTCATTGAATTCGAAAGTAAAATTCTATGTACCGACTTGACAGAAAATCCTAGGAAGTTCTGGTCTTACGTTAAATCAGTAAGTGGCTCGAAACAGCATATCCAGACACTACGGGATGATGATGGCATTGAAACAGAGGATGACACGCGTAAAGCTGAAATACTAAACACCTTTTTCCAAAGCTGTTTCACAGAGGAAGACCGCACTGCAGTTCCTTCTCTAAATCCTCGCACAAACGAAAAAATGGCTGACATCGAAATAAGTGTCCAAGGAATAGAAAAGCAACTGGAATCACTCAATAGAGGAAAGTCCACTGGACCTGACGGGATACCAATTCGATTCTACACAGAGTACGCGAAAGAACTTGCCCCCCTTCTAACAGCCGTGTACCGCAAGTCTCTAGAGGAACGGAGGGTTCCAAATGATTGGAAAAGAGCACAGATAGTCCCAGTCTTCAAGAAGGGTCGTCGAGCAGATGCGCAAAACTATAGACCTATATCTCTTACGTCGATCTCTTGTAGAATTTTAGAACATGTTTTTTGCTCGCGTATCATGTCATTTCTGGAAACCCAGAATCTACTATGTAGGAATCAACATGGATTCCGGAAACAGCGATCGTGTGAGACCCAACTCGCCTTATTTGTTCATGAGACCCAGAAAATATTAGATACAGGCTCCCAGGTAGATGCTATTTTTCTTGACTTCCGGAAGGCGTTCGATACAGTTCCGCACTGTCGCCTGATAAGCAAAGTAAGAGCCTACGGAATATCAGACCAGCTGTGTGGCTGGATTGAGGAGTTTTTGGCAAACAGAACACAGCATGTTGTTATCAATGGAGAGACGTCTACAGACGTTAAAGTAACCTCTGGCGTGCCACAGGGGAGTGTTATGGGACCATTGCTTTTCACAATATATATAAATGACTTAGTAGATAGTGTCGGAAGTTCCATGCGGCTTTTCGCGGATGATGCTGTAGTATACAGAGAAGTTGCTGCATTAGAAAATTGTAGCGAAATACAGGAAGATCTGCAGCGGATAGGCACTTGGTGCAGGGAGTGGCAACTGACCCTTAACATAGACAAATGTAATGTATTGCGAATACATAGAAAGAAGGATCCTTTATTGTATGATTATATGATAGCGGAACAAACACTGGTAGCAGTTACTTCTGTAAAATATCTGGGAGTATGCGTACGGAACGATTTGAAGTGGAATGATCATATAAAACTAATTGTTGGTAAGGCGGGTACCAGGTTGAGATTCATTGGGAGAGTGCTTAGAAAATGTAGTCCATCAACAAAGGAGGTGGCTTACAAAACACTCGTTCGACCTATACTTGAGTATTGCTCATCAGTGTGGGATCCGTACCAGGTCGGGTTGACGGAGGAGATAGAGAAGATCCAAAGGAGAGCGGCGCGTTTCGTCACTGGGTTATTTGGTAACCGTGATAGCGTTACGGAGATGTTTAATAAACTCAAGTGGCAGACTCTGCAAGAGAGGCGCTCTGCATCGCGGTGTAGCTTGCTCGCCAGGTTTCGAGAGGGTGCGTTTCTGGATGAGGTATTGAATATATTGCTTCCCCCTACTTATACTTCCCGAGGAGATCACGAATGTAAAATTAGAGAGATTAGAGCGCGCACGGAGGCTTTCAGACAGTCGTTCTTCCCGCGAACCATACGCGACTGGAACAGGAAAGGGAGGTAATGACAGTGGCACGTAAAGTGCCCTCCGCCACACACCGTTGGGTGGCTTGCGGAGTATCAATGTAGATGTAGATGTAGATGTCTATAAGTCCACATGTTATGTTATGCACAGACTACACCACTGCCAAATGGAGCCAATGCTCTCCCACCTATGCCAGCCAACACAGCTTCTGCTGATGCTACATTACCATTGAAATGACACTCCCAGGTCTAGAAGAATCATCCTCCACAAATATTCATTCAGCCCTGGAGCTCCACTCCCACTGGCAAAGTTTGATGACCACTTTTTGGTTGTATCTTGGCTCGAGGTCGCAAACAGCACTTGAATGCCTGCATCTGGATAATGTGGCAAGGTAGTGACTTTTCAGAAGGGTTATTTTATTCATACAAAAGGGTACACACAGAAAATTGAATTCCTAGGGGGGAAAACCTCCACAACAGTTTTGTTATTTCTAAGCTCCATAAAAAAAGCAAACATACTATACATTATTGGGTGCAAGACTAAAAATGTAAATTGGAAAGTTGAAATAAACAGTGCTTCAGCACACTATTTCTTCTACAAAGCTAAAAAGTATTTCTGAAATGTGCTGTGATTTAACTTGACTATGTCTGACAGACCCCCCACAATATGCACCATATACAACAGTATTTCTCAGTGAGTAACAAAGCTAACTGCATTTCCAGTTTCCCTGCTTTCCTGCAATATGGACCCTGCCATTTATATCCACAAATATCTGTCTATGTGCACTCATGTGACATTATGAACAGGCTCTGTATGGTCTGCTTCACAACCACCTTATAATTCTTTACCTAAATTTGACTCATAGTACCCACACAGTGAAGATCTTAAGTAACAATAAATCCACCAAGGTTACCATTCAGAATGTAAAGCTAGCCTACTTGCTCCTGATGGAAAATGATGTTGGCTACTCCTCCTACTGTCATCTAACACATATGTGGCTGTCTGCTGTGACCTTACCAACCAACACCACTGCCTGATAAGAGTCGAAACCCTCCCAACAATGCAACTCTGGATGAAGTCTTAGATTATACATCGCCAGAGAAAGATCACTCCACTTTGTTTGACTTGCGTACTTATTTTGAAATACTTTTCATTTTCTGCCTCATCACCTTATATTTAGGTGCTTCATGTGTATGTTTTTATGTGTGAAATGCATCTCATCAATAATATAATAAAATGTTTTTTTTTTTTCTTATTGCAGTTCTTATTTAATTGTGGATTATTGTTCCTACAAGTAGTGATACTGAAGAACACAATGAAAGATGATCCAAACATTAAAAGAATGGTTACCTCACCAGCTGCTGTGGATGCCATCTCATCAGAATAGTTCTTGCATGCAACAAAGTAAGAATACCATTCCAATGTCCAGTCAAATTTCAGAGAAGTGCCAAGTAATTCACATGATGGCACCTCACAATCAGTTCAATAACAAGCTGCATTGTGTCTTCCATGCCATGTGGAAACAATGTGTATTTGATTATTTAATTGTGTTGAGCTTATGCTTTAAGAGGATTTGTGTGTAATCATGTATGTTGATACCAAAGAAAGCACACTGACATTTAAAGACGATTACAGACAAAAAGATGTCGTACAGAAAGCCACTTCCAAAAATTATTTGAATAAAAGTTTGAGATGTGTTGCTCTGAGTGTCAAGTATAAGGTAAAGTCTCTAGTCAGAACACTTTAAAGAATAAGATAAGTCTCAAAGTATAATAACACAGAAGAAGAAGCCTACAAATTTATGGGAGTGCATATGAAAACTGTAGAGGTATATTCCTGGAATGGCAACTTAGTAGGTCAACAACTGAGGGTCCTCACATCTGAACAAAAGGATAGATGGGATAAGTGGAGCTCCTCAACAAACCATGGTAACTGGAATTAAAATGAAGGAAATCAAAGATTCCAAAATTACAACACTCAGAAACACAGCCTCTGCTTTACTGGATTTTGAGGTCTATGGCATTACTGAATTTTCTGAGTACTAGGATATTAATCTGTATACAATACTTTTTGATTCAAGTTGTGTAGCAAATTGTTATAAAATAAAGTCAGTTAACCTTCATAGAACAGCTAAGAACCTCCTTTAAATACTTCTCAGTTTTGGGAATAATCACTGACATACTTTGCACAACACTGTAAAAAAAATAGTTGAAACTGGTATACTAGCTGCTAGTTTCGGTTCGGTTGTTTGGGGGGAAGAGACCAGAATGCGAGGTCATTGGTCTCATCGGGTTAGGGAAGGATGGGCAAGGAAGTCGGCCATGCCCTTTCAAAGGAACCATCCCGGCATTTGCCACGAGCGATTTAGGGAAATCACGGAAAACCTAAATCAGGATGGCCGGACGTGGGATTGAACCGTCGTCCTCCCGAACGCGAGTCCAGTGTGCTAGGCACTGCGCCATCTCGCTCAGTGCTGCTAGTTTCTAGCTAACAAAATGTTGTTGACAGATTTATTGCTGCAGTTTCTCCAGCAGAAATCTAAAATCTCACTCTGACCTCCTGAAACTTGCAAACAATAACTCACCATCCTTTTCCATTTCTTGTACCTCTCTTATTTAGATACTGTTTTATGTATAGTCCACTTATATTTCCTTTTCTGTTGCCTTTTCAATGAGAGTGCAATATCCTGAGCAAGGAAGCAGATGCATATGAGACTGCCTGCACAACGAGGCAATGTGTGGACATGAGAAAACACATACATAAACAGAGCACAGTTTCCTGAGCAGGGAATGAGATTCATAGCAGACTACTTGCACAATTAGGTAATGTGTGGGCATGAGAACACTCATGCATATTTATATTCTTTCTGCTAATTTTTGTGTCTGTGCTCTTCTCCCTGTGCATCAGTGTTTGCACAAGAGGAAAGAGGCATCATGTGGACATACCCCAAGGACAAAGTGCTTGCTCAGTTCTGTAACACGACAGACAACTGCGTACAACAAATTTTAGAAAGTGAAGTTCTCTAGGCAAAAAAAATGCATTTTATATTTTGGCCACATATCCACTCTCTAGTTTCCAAAGCTGCAATTTTAGAGGCTACTATCAAGCCAGTTATTTTTAGTGGTTAAAAGTGCTGTGGTTGCAAGTAACTCCCCAAAAAGACTCGTCATTGGTTATAGCAGATCAAATATGTTATTTGTTGTTATGTAATGATGCAGGAATGGCCTTACAAAGAGGACAAAGCATAATGAGAGTAGCTACAGAAGATGTTGCTAGAGGGGAGCAGCTACCACTAGCAGAACTAGTCACATCACTACAACATGATTTTAGCACTCTCACATGACATCCCTGAAGAGCTCCTGCATTACCCAGGATCCACATGTCTTTCAAGTGATGCAACGTTCAATATTATGTTAGGAAAATGCATCTCCCCAGTCAGTTATCCAAACAGTGACTGTATTCATGCCCCACCAACTGCCTAGTAGTAATATGCCTACACACCATATCAAACAGTTCCTTACATATGGTCTGCTTATCATATGGCCTTAAGCCCTGAGTGATCACTGCATCATGAAAAACTGAATCTCATGCCTGTGTCAAAAACGTCACAGCACATGACACTCTGCTTTTCAAAGCTTTCCTACATCACACCACAAGTACATTCAGGACACCTGCAGTGCTTGAAGGTCTTACATCTACTCAGGATCAGACCTTAGTGTCCTACCTGCAAAAGCTCAAAGACCACTATTTATTTGCATCTTGGCTCACAGGCACAAACAACTCTCATATACCTACTTTAGGCCAAAGCTGTAAATTTTGTTACTACTTGAAGGTGGAAATAAACAGTGCTCCTGTGGTTTGTTTCTTCTACAAGCTAAAATGTATTTCTGAAATGTGCCCTGTTTTAACTAGACATGGTAAAGATGGATTGCCTGTGTAAACATTACATTTGTCAATACTTTTCTGTCAGCAGTGAGCCAACCTTCCTCGAGACCCACCCTTCCTGACACGGTACATCAAAAACTACATTTCCAACGTGTATCCATCCTCAATGTCCATCCACCATGCAGACCTACCCATTTTAATCCACAAAGGCATGTTCTAATTCACTAATTAATGATATGCACAGACTCCATGAGGCATCCTTTACAAATAAATTATAAGGGTCTGTACCTGGTTTTGGACTGTAGCGCCTGTGGCAATGAGGATCTTAATAAATAATAAACCAACCAAGGATTCAACTGAGCACATAAAGCTTACCCACTTTCTCCACCCTACTAACTGTCACCATACACATATTTTCCAATGTGCTGTGGCTGACCAACCTGCTGCATTGTCAAACAGAGCCAACATTCTTTCCCCAAATCAGTAAACACAGCCTCTACTGATCAATCATCACCACTGAAATGACACACTTAGGCCAGTATGCAACAGGCCTGTAAGAATCTTACTGCTTAAGTATCCATTTGGCACTGGAGCACTCCTTCTAGCAGCAAAGTTCAATGACAGCTCTTTGAGTGCATCTTGGCTCATGACCACAAACAGCTCTCGAATACCTATTTTTGGATAAGGCATTAAGGTAGTGATTTCTAAGACAGGGTTACTTTATCCATACAAAAGGGTATACATTTGAAATTAAATTCCTAGTCATGCAAACAAGAAATAAATTACACTACAGCAGATAATCATTCTGCAACTGCTTCATTATTTCTAACCTCTTTAATCAAGTAAACATATTATTTAGTGCAAGATTAAAAATGAAAATTGAAGCACTGCCCACCTCCTCTCCCCCCATGATTTGCGTTCCTCTTACAATATTGAAATAAACAGTGTACCAGCACACTATTTCTTCCACAAAACTAAAAATCATTTCTCAAATGTGCCCTGATTCAACCTGAGATTATATTTGTCAAACCACTATGGTATACAATATATATGACACTATTTTTCAGTGAATAATGGTGATACCAATTTTTCATAATCTAGCATATGAAAAACTGTATTTCCAATTTCCACATTGTCCTGCCACATGTGCCCTCCCACCTTTTATCCATAAATATCTCTCTATGTACACTGATGAGACATTATGCACACACTCCATACAGTCAGCTTCACAACCACCTTATACAGGTATGTACCGGTTTTTGAGCATAGTACCCACACAATGAAGATATTAACCTACAGCAAACCCACCAAGGTTTCCTTCAAGAACATAAGCCCACGATGGAAAATGCTGTGGGTCACTCCGCTACTATCAGTCAGCACCTATGTGGCAGTGTGCTGTGGCTGACAGTCCAACACCATTGCCAGAGAATGCTGACCCTCTTCTACCTACATCAGTGGAAATGGTTTAGATGATGCTAGGTCATCAGAGAAAAAACACTCAAAGGACACACAGTCTGTTCCACCAACACTACTTCCAATATATGTCAGTCCTGAATCAATCACCCGACACAAATATCAGTTTGTCAACAATGACCTACTCTAACAGCCGTGTACCGCAAGTCTCTAGAGGAACGGAGGCTTCCAAATGATTGGAAAAGAGCACAGATAGTCCCAGTCTTCAAGAAGGGTCGTCGAGCAGATGCACAAAACTATAGACCTATATCTCTGACGTCGATCTCTTGTAGAATTTTAGAACATGTTTTTTGCTCGCATATCATGTCATTTCTGGAAACCCAGAATCTACTATGTAGGAATCAACATGGATTCCGGAAACAGCAATCGTTTGAGACCCAACTCGCTTTATTTGTTCATGAGACCCAGAAAATATTAGATACAGGCTCCCAGGTAGATGCTATTTTTCTTGACTTCCGGAAGGCGTTCGATACAGTTCCGCACTGTCGCCTGATAAACAAAGTAAGAGCCTACGGAATATCAGACCAGCTGTGTGGCTGGATTGAAGAGTTTTTAGCAAACAGAACACAGCACGTTCTTATCAATGGAGAGACGTCTACAGACGTTAAAGTAACCTCTGGCGTGCCACAGGGGAGTGTTATGGGACCATTGCTTTTCACAATATATATAAATGACCTAGTAGATAGTGTCGGAAGTTCCATGCGGCTTTTCGCGGATGATGCTGTAGTATACAGAGAAGTTGCAGCATTAGAAAATTGTAGTGAAATGCAGGAAGATCTGCAGCAGATAGGCACTTGGTGCAGGGAGTGGCAATTGACCCTTAACGTAGACAAATGTAATGTATTGCGAATACATAGAAAGAAGGATCTGTTATTGTATGATTATATGATAGCGGAACAAACACTGGTAGCAGTTACTTCTGTAAAATATCTGGGAGTATGCGTACGGAACGATTTGAAGTGGAATGATCATATAAAATTAATTGTTGGTAAGGCGGGTACCAGGTTGAGATTCATTGGGAGAGTCCTTAGAAAATGTAGTCCATCAATCAAGGAGGTGGCTTACAAAACACTCGTTCGACCTATACTTGAGTATTGCTCATCAGTGTGGGATCCTTACCAGATCGGTCTGACGGAGGAGATAGAGAAGATCCAAAGAAGAGCGGTGCGTTTCATTACAGGGTTATTTGGTAACCGTGATAGCATTATGGAGATGTTTAATAAACTCAAGTGGCAGACTCTGCAAGAGAGGCGCTCTGCATCGCGGTGTAGCTTGCTCGCCAGGTTTCGAGAGGGTGCGTTTCTGGATGAGGTATCGAATATATTGCTTCCCCCTACTTATACCTCCCGAGGAGATCACGAATGTAAAATTAGAGAGATTAGAGCGCGCACGGAGGCTTTTAGACAGTCGTTCTTCCCGTGAACCATATGCGGCTGGAACAGGAAAGGGAGGTAATGACAGTGGCACGTAAAGTGCCCTCCGCCACACACCGTTGGGTGGCTTGCAGAGTATCAATGTAGATGTAGATGTAGATGTATGGGGGCAGAGAGAGAGAGAGGGGGGGGGGGGTGAGGGTACGTGATGTAACACAAATACTCAGCCATTCAAAAAACTATATCTTTCTTAGGAGTGATAGATTTACTTTTCAGTACTTTCTGCTTCATGCCTCACTAATCTGTACATACTGGCTAAACATGTATGCTTTTGTGTGTGACGTATGTTATCATTAATATAATAAATTGTTTTTCCTTACTGCACTATGTCTTCTGTGCCATGTGGAAACCATGTGTGTTTCATTGTGTAGTGCGCTGAGCTTAGGCTATAAGGCAATTTGTATGTAATTGTCTCTTGACTCAAAAGAAAGAACAATGCAATTTATACATGATTACAGAAAATAAAAGTTTGAGAAGGGATACCCTGAGCATCAAGTATTGGTTGCAGACTCCAATCATAGCACTTTAAAGAATAAGATAAGTCTCCCTGTAGGATAACACAGAAGAAGAAGTGTACAAAGCCATGGCAAGCGCATAGGAAAACTGTGGATGTATTTTCCTGGTACAGCAAATTAATATCACAACAACTGAGAATCCTGACAACTGAACAAAAGAAAAGATGGGATAGGTAGAGCACCTCAACAAACGATGCTACTAACAATTGAATTTAAGGACACTGATGATGTAAAAACTACAAAATTAAGAAACACAGTCTCCATTGTAGTGGATTGTGAGGCCTATGTCATGACCAAATTTTTGAGGACTAGGGTGTTAATCAGTTTACAGTCTTTTTTATTTAAGTTGTCTAACAAATTATTATGAAATAAAACTTGAGTGGCATACTAAAAAGTCAATGAATCTTCACAGAGAGATTCAGATCCTCCTTTAAATATTTGTGAGTTTTAGGAATAATCAACAAGCTATGTATGTAATATTGAAATAAATGCTTCAAAATGCTTCACTAGTTGCTGGTTGCCAGGTAACAAAATGTTACTGCCAGCCTTACTGCTGCTGCTTCTTGAGCAGAATATCTAATATTTCACTTTGACCTCCTTCTGAAATTTGGCATGTCACCATCACATTTTGTTTTTCTTACCTCTCTTATTTAGATAATGTTCTACACATAGTCACCTTGTGATTTCTTTTCTTTTGTCTTTTCAATGAAATAAACACAGCACAGTCCCCTGAGGAAAGAATGGGATGCACACGAGACAATGAAGCCAGGTGAGGACATGAGAAAGGACATGCTACACATGTCCTCCGTCCTGATGTATGGGTGTGTACTTCTGTTCCTGGGTGTCTGTGATAGCACATTAGGAAATAGGTATTGAGTAGACATGCCACAAGGCCAATGTGCTTTGATACGTGTGTAAACTGAGAAACATTTGCATTCAACTAGTTTTACAAAGTAAAGTTACTGGAAACAATCATTTTCCGTATTCTAGCATTATATCCAGCCTCTAGTTTCTGAAGCTGCAGTGTATGAACGTACCCTTAAGCAAGTGTGGATTCATCAGTTACGTTTAGAGGTTAAGAGTGTTGCGGTTGCAAGTAAGTCATGAAATACACTCACAGTTACTTATAGCTGATCAAATATGTAATCTGTTGTTATGTAATGATCAAACAAACTGCACTAGGCATCATGAGTGTAGTTAGAAGAGATGCTGCTAGAGGGAGCAGCTTCCACTAACGGAACTAGTCACATCACTACAACACAATTCCAGAATTCACACATGCCAACTCCAACAACCTCCCGCACTACTCAGCAGACATAGGCCTGTCAAGCAAAGCAACATTTGCTGTGACATTATGAAGATGCACCAAAAATAAATTATCCAGACAGTGATAAGATTTATTGATGACCAAGTGCTCCATAGTAAAGTGTCTACACACCACAACAAACAGTCCCTCACCATATGGCCTGGCTCCGTAAGTGACCACTGTGTCACGAAAGGTGGATCTCATGCCTGTGTCTGAAAAATGGCTGCCCATCACACGCCTAACAGACACACTGCTGTACACAGCTTTAATACACCATACCACCTGTAAATTCAGGACAACTGTGAGGCTCAAAACAATTCAGTCTATGCAGGATTGGACTTTAGCATCCCACATGCAAAGTTCAAGGATGATTCTTTGGTTGCATCTTGCCTCATGGCCACAAACAACTCTCGAATACTTACTTTTAGACAGTGCAGTAAGTTATAGAGTTTTGAGATTTTTAATAAAGAAAAGGTGTACACATTTATAATTCAGTTCTTAGAAATAGGGGTGGTGGGGGGGGGGATGGATTACACTATTGTGGTTGAGAATTCTGCAATGAAAAAATTATTTCTGTTTGTTTCGCCTAAACCAAGTTCTTTAATATAGCAAACATATTGTGTATGATCTTGTGCAAAGTCTAAAAATGTAAACATAAGAACTCAGTCATAATTCTGCTGCCTAACTGACCTCTGGCATAATTTTTTTTATTACTTGAATGTGGAAATAAACAGTGCTCCAGCACATTATTTCTTCTCTGAAGCTAAAAAGCGTTTCTGAAATGCGTCATGATTTAACTTGAGATTGTAACTGCAGACCCCCACATTATACAGTATGTATGATGTTATTTTTCAGTCAGTAACGGTGCTAGCCTTCTCAAGACCAGCCCTTCTCAATCTAGCAAATCAAAAACTGCAGTTCCAATTTTCATACTGTCTTGCCACATGGACCCTTCAATTTCTATCCACATCAATGTGTCTATATGCACTCATGTGACATTATGCATAAAATCAATATAGACTGATTCACAACTACCTTATACAGGCTGTACCCTGTTCTGTACCACAGTCAATACACAATGAAGATCTTAAATAACAATAAGTTCAACAAGGTTTCCACACTAGTGAATGTAGCTTTAGATGCTGCTGGGTCACCAGCGAAAGAACACTCCCAGAATATTTACTCTGTTTCTCCAACACTACATGCAGTATGCATCAGGACTGGAATATCTGTTTGTCCTAAAAGATCCACTCTACAGAGGGCTGAGGTGAAGGGGCAAACAGCCAATTGTTCAAATATATACGTCTTTATTTTCGCTAATATACTTACACTGGAGTGCTTTTGTTTCTTGCCTTCTCATTGTGTGCTTACTTGTTTAACATGCATGCTCTCTGTGTGTGACATGCATGTTATCAATAATATACAAGGTGTACAACTTTGCTTCCACCATTTGCCAATAGGTGGCGTCAACAGTAAGTAGTGGTCAAAAGAAACAGATCGCAGATGTCAGGCAGTCAGCTTGGAACTCAGTCAACATAACCTCATTCAAACATTAGTCAATTTCTGTCTGCATCATAAAGTTGTTCTTGATTGAAAATGTCAGTTTATGAGCCTAATTCTTGTCATTTGTGGGACATGTTACTGTTTTGCTTCAATATGAAGAAAACAGCGGCTGAATCTCAGCGAATTCTCTCAAGTACGTATGGTTAGGGCGCTATTAGTGAAAGAATGTGCCGTGAGTGGTTTCAACACTTTAAGAATGGCGATTTTAACGTCTTAGGCCGGCATAGTGGTGGAAGAGAGAATGTTGTCAAAGATGTATAATTGGAGACATTGCTGAGTGAAGACTCGTGTCAAACTCAAGAAGAATTGGCATGATTAGTGGGAGTGACGCAGCAAGCCATTTCAAAATGCCACAAGGCTACGGGCATGATTCAGAAAGAACGAACTTGGGTCCCGTGTGAGCTGAAACCAAGAGATGTTGAATGGCATTTATGTGTTCCTGAACAGTTGCTTCAGAGGCAAAAACGGAAGGGATTTCTGCATCGCATTCTGACTGGGGTTGAAAAATGGGTTGATTATGATAACCCTAACCGCAAGAAATCATGGAAGTATCCCGGCCGTACTTCCACGTTGTCAGCCAAACTGAATATTCATGGCTCCAAGATCATGCTCCACGTTTGGTGGGACCAGCTCAGCATCATGTACTATGAGGTGTTAAAACCAAGTGAAACAATCACAGGTGCTTGTTATCTTATGCAGTTAATGTCTTTGAGCAGAGAATTAAAAGAAAAAATGGCCGCAGTACAGTGAGAGGCACGATAAAGTGATTTTGCAGCACGACAACGCATGACTCCATGTTGCAAAAGAGGTCAAAACGTACTTGAAAATGTTAAAATGGGAAGTCCTACCCCACCTGCCGTATTCTCTAGAATTTTGCAAAACCTGTGATTCGGTGACTCAAGCATTGACGAAATTTTCCAGTGATCATGTATTGCATAATGGAAATGATGCTCCAAGTGTCCTCCTTACCCAGAAATGGATCAAAACAGTTGAGGAGAATGGTTCAACACTGGTCATATCAAAATCAAGGAGACTGAGGTCATCAGAAATGAATGAATCCATGGAACGTGTAAGTCAGTCTGTTTGTTATGATCATAACCTCTGTATCTGTAAGAGTGCAAGTCCCTTAAAAGTCCATAGATCATGACTGTGTTGAATTCTGCAAAAATAACTTTAACTACAGCCTTATAAAATCCAATTGGTGCAAGAATTAAAGCTTCAGCATGCCAGACATAGGCTGCAGTTTGTTAATGGTGTGACAAAGTTCCGAACACTTTACATCAGCTTGTTTTCCAATGAAGCTCACCTACTCATGAGCTGTCACATCAGTAAGCAAAATTTCCACTGTCAGTATGCAAAATTGCCACTCCTGGAATGCAACAAATCCTAAACAGAGGCATGAGAAATCCTTTCATTTGCCAAAAGTTGCTTTACGGTTGTGATGTTGGCTTCAGGAAAACTGTCCCGTAGTTTTGCAAGGGCAAAGGCAGCCATGCAGTTACAATAAATTTGGAACATTATGTGGTGTATCAAATGACTTCCTGTTGCCTGAATTCCAAACCATTCCTGGTTATATGCAAAAAGCATCGTTTCGGCAAGATGGAGCTGCAGCACACATGTTCATGTGTCTATACAGCGAGTTCTTGAAATTTTCCCTGGCAAATTGACTTCCAGGAGAGGTGAGATAAACTGGCCCCCATGAAGTCCAGATCTGACCCATATGGATTACTTCTTATGGGGATGTGTCAAATCTAAAGTGTATGTCAACAATACCACGTGTCTGCAACAACTGAAAAAACTATCCATAGCAAAGTGGCAAACATCACAGTGTCTACATGCTGAGCCATCATGCAAAATTTTGTTCATCATTTAAATGAAAGCCGTAGGCATGCTGCATTGCATTTAAATGACACTAAAACTGTATATTTCAACAATAAATACAGATTCTGATGATAGGCTTGAAACTCTATTTTATTTTCATACCTTCTTTTGAAAACTCCTGTAGTTTTTATAAAATAAAATGAAAATCATATATTGAAAAGTCAGTGAACCTTCACAATGGGACTAAGAATCTCCTTTAAACATTTCTCAGTTTTAGGAATAATCACTGACATGCTATCACTATCAGTGATAGCTCATGTGGAAAGAAGTTTCATCAAGACATACCACAAGGACAATGTTTTTCATCAGTTCTGTAAACTGAAATCTCCCCATTTAAAAAGTTTTACAAAGTGAAGTTATTGACAAAAAAAAATCATCTTCTTTACTCTTGCATTGTACCCAGCCTCCAGTGCAGTGCAGTGTTGGAGACAACACTAAGGCATGTGTGGATTCATCACCTACTTTCAGTAATTAAAAGAGCTGTAGTTGCAAGTAATTCATAGAATACCGATTTTCAGTTCCTTATAGCAAATCAAATAAGTAATTTGTTGTTATGTAATAACAGAAACATGACCTAACAAAGTGCTCCAGGCATTTTGAGTGTAATTACAGAAGATATTGATAGAGGGGTTGTAGCTTCCACTGACAGAACTTGTTGCATCACTACAACATGATTTCATCACTTACATAATAGAACTCCCACAACCCCTTTACTACTCGGCAGCCACTTTCCTGTCAGGTGAAGCAACATACACTGTGATGTCAAGAAAAGCACAAATACTGTCAATGATCAAAACAATGAATGGATTTATTTATGAAAGCCATAGTTAAGTGTCTGCATACCACTACAAACAGTCCCTCATTATACAGCCTGCCATCATATGGCCTGAATTCCTCAGTGAACACTGAATCATGGAAAAACGAATCTCATGCCTGTATCAGAATTGCGACTGTCCATGAAACATCTAAAACATGCTCCACACTTTGCAACTTTCCTACAGTGCACCACCTGCTCATTCTGGACACAGGCAATGCTCCAAACTATTTAAATTACGTAGGATCGTATGTTACCTTGCTACCTGCAAATTACAGAGACCATTCTTTGCATGCGTCTTGGATCACAGCTGAAAACAAATCTCAAAAACATATTTTTGGACTATATAAGAAGTTAAAGAGGTTTGAAAACAGATAAATTTAAATAAACAAAAGGAGTAGATGACAGAATTAAAATACTGTGGCCGAGAGTTACAATAAAATTACAATCCCTTGGTCAAAGTTTCCATCTACTTCATGTAGAAAAAGTTCTTTAAAAAAACAAATAAAATTGTGTATTATTTGGTACCAAGATAAAAATGTGAAACGAAGAATTGGTTCATAAATCTGTTACTCTACCCTAAACCCCCTTAGCATTAATTTTTGTTACCAAATGAATGTAGAAGTAATCAATGACACAGTAAATATTTACTTCCACATAGCTAAAAGATATTTCTGTAATGTGCCCTGTTTCAACTCTACATGATAACACATACACCACCACTTATCAACAATACATATGTCAACATTCATCTGTTAGTAATGAGGCTACCCTCCTCAATACACACCGTCCCTAACACAGCATATCAATGACTGTAAATCCAAATCTATCCATCCTCAGCGTCTAACCATACAGACCATCTTATTTTAATCCACAAAGGCACGTCTACATGCACTAGTGTGATGATATGAACACACTCCATCAGGCACCCTTTAGAGACACTTTATCTGAGTCTGTACCTGGTTTGGACCATAGCATCCACATTATGATGATCTTAATTAAAGATAAAACCACCAAGGTTTCCACTGGGATCGTAAAGCTGACATAGAACCTATTAATAGAAAATACCGTGTACCAGCACACCTACTGTCACTCAATGCCATGAGGCAGTGTGCTGTGTCTGACCAACCTACATCCCAGCCACATGGGCCAACCCTTCCTACCTATGCCAATGGACACAGCTTCAGACTGTTCTACATCGCCATATGAAGAACACTGCCAGGACAATCAAACTGTTCCTCCAACACTACACTCAATATGCATAAGGCCTGGAAGAATCATCCTGTACAAATATCAGTTTGATTTGAATGATCCACTCTATGTGGAAGGAAGGGATGGGGCTGGAAGGTGACACAAATAGTCAGTCAGCTGAATAAATATGTCTTTTCATAGCTGATATAATTACTTTGGAGCACTTTCCATTTCCTGTCTCATCATTGCATACCTATTTGATTAACATTTATTCTGTTTGAGTGTGACATGCATGTTATCAATGATGTAATAAAGTGTTTTTTGATCTCACAGTTACTTAATGGTGGATCACTGTTCCTAGTAGTGGTGAAACTGATGACACCATGGCAGATGACTTCAACCTTAAAAGTGAAGTTACCTCACCAGCTCCTGTGGATGCCACCTCATCAGAATAGTTCTGACATGCATCAAAGTATAATATTGTCATTAAACCATCTATGTTAAATTTTGGGCAACTGCTGAGTAACACATGTAGATACAGCTCACAGTCAATTCAACAAATTGGTGTGTTTTGTTATTCATGCTACGTGTATACCATGTGTATTTGGTTGGGTGGTGTGTTGAGGTAATGTTCAAAGTGAAATGTGTGTAATTGTGTCAATTCACATCAAAGAAAGAAATCTGAAATTTATAAAACTTTTCAGACAAGGAGTTCTAGAATAGAACATGGCTTCTAAAGATTAATTGGGCTGACATGTGATAATCTAAACATCAGATACTTGATAAAGTCTTTGATCATAACATTTTCAGGAATACGGTAAGTCTCAAAGGAGATAAACACAAAAGAAGAGACCTACAAATTTATAACAAATGCATATGAAAACTGTGGATGTAGATTCATGACATAGTGACTCACTAGCATGACAACTGAAGATCCTGACATCTCAGCAAAATAAGAGATTACTCTGACAGAGACCCTCAACGAACTTTGGTACTTCAAAATGAAATGAAGGACACTGATGATGCAAAAACAGCAAAACTGGAAACTGGAAAAAACAGCCTCCTTTTTAGTGGATTCTGGGATCTGTTGCATCACAGAATTTGTCGAGTATTAGGGCATTAAACTATACAGTCTCTCAAAAATAGCTTTATGTTCAAAGAGCTATATGTACGTGTGCAACAAATCTGAGGAGAGTGGGACTAAGTTTATCAATTGCTTGGTCTTTAGTCAATATGCAGAACTTTTTTGGTGTAGAAAGCACTTTCGATGTGCAAGAATTTTACAAAAACGCTGATTTGGTGATTGTAGGATGAAAGAAATTTTTCAGTTATTGTTTACTTCATAATGTAAATGATGCTCCAAATGGTCTCCTTATCTGATACTGGATCAAAACATTGGAGGAGACAGTCATATCAAAACTCAAATGACCAATGGCATCAAGAATAAGTGAATCTGTTGAATGTGTAAATCACTGTGCATTTGACAATAATAACCTCTACATTTGTAAGAGAACCTAGGTTATCATTGCACTAAAACTGCACAATTCTGAATCCAATTGGTGCAAGAATTACAGCCTCTGTATGACATACAAAGGTTACAGTATGATAATTATGTGACAGAGTGTCCTTCCATTTTCAACATCTTGTTTTTCTACAAGGTTCATTTTCACCTAAACAGTGACATCAGTAAATGGTATTGGCGCCTTTGGAGTGGAATGAGTCCTAAACAGAAGCATGAGAAACCCCTCCACTCCTCAAAAGTTACTGTATGTTCTGCGGTTTAGGCTCAAGGGTTAATTTGTCTGTACGTTTTTGAGGATGAGGACTGAATTAAGAGAGTATGTGACAAAGTTACATTATTTTTTGTTGCCTCAATTGCAAAACGTCCCTGGTTATAGCCAGTGAACATTGTTTCAGCAAGGTGGAGCCACAGAATACATGTCTAATGCATCTACACTGAGAGTTCATGAAATTCTTCCTTGCGAATTGACCACCACGAGGAGTGACATAAATTAGCTCATATGTAGTCCATATCTGACCCCCATACATTTCTTTTTATGGTAAGATGTCAAATGCAAAGTATATGTCAACATCTGGCCTTCTCTGGAGCAACTGAGACAAAGTATCCACAGTGAAGTTGCAAGATACGAGTGTCTACAAGCTGAACTGTCATGCAAAATTTTACTCATCATTTAAATGAGTGCTGTAGGCAGGTTTATTATATTTAAATGACATTATTTTTAAGAAGTAAATTACTGCACCGTGTATTTCAACAATTAATAAGGATTTTGTCAATAGACTAAAAACTCTATTTTATTTTGATCAATGAAATATAAATTTTCTTTTGAGAACCCATGTGCTATTTATAAAATCAAAATGCTGATGACATATTGAACAGTCAGTTAGTACTCACAGAGCAATTATGAAAATACTTTAAATATTTCCCAGTATTACAAATAAACACTGAAACACATTGTATGGAATTGTGAAATAGATAGTACTAGTAGCCAGTTGCCAGGTAACAAATCTTATTTTTATCTCAATGTGACCCTCTGATGTTAACAAACAACACATCACATTCACTTTTATTTCTTGTACCTTTCTTATTGGATACCATTCTATGCATAGTAACTTTGTGTTTTATTTTCTGTTGCCTTTTCAATAAAATAAACACAACATAATTTCCTGAACAAAGAAGGGGATACATAGCTGAAAGCTTGCAAACTGAGGCATAGGTCATACATGGGAATGTGCATGAATATGAGTATTATTCCTGCAAATTCTTGTGTGTGTGATGTTGATCCTGTGCATCAGTGTTTGCGCAAGAGGAAAGAGACATTGTGTGGCTGTACCTCAAGGACAATGTGCTTTGCTAGTTCTGTAACATGACAGACATTTGTGTACAAAAGTTGTAGAAAGTGAAGTTCTAGGCAAATAATGACATTTTGCATTTTGGCAACATTTCCAGCCACTAATTTACAAAATTACCATTTTGTACGCTACCCCCAAGCAAGTGTGGATTCATTAGTTACCTAGAGTGCTGTTGTTGCAAGTAACTCTCCAAATAAAGACTCGCCATTGGATACAGCATATCAAATATGTAATTTGATGTTATGTAACAACAATAGCATGCCATGTATGACTTACTACTCAACAGTAAAGTGCCCACGCCTAAAACCAGTACTTCACCATATTTCCTGCTCATTGTATGGCCTCCTTATTATGTGGCCTCAAGTCCTGAGTAAACACTGCATCATGAAAATTCAATGTCATGCCTGTGTCACAAATGTGACAGCACATCTCACACAGCTTTCCTGCATCACACCACCTGCTCATTCAGGACACAGACAATGCTCCAAACTATCTAATATGCACAGAATCAGATGTTAGCATCCTACCTACAAATTTCAGAGACCATTATTTGGTTGAGTCTAGTCTCACAGCTGAAAATAGCTCTCGAATACATACTCTTGGGCTATATAGGAAGGTAAAGAGTTTTGAAAATAGGTAACTTTAAATAAAGAAAAGGAGTAGATAAAAAAATTACAGTACTGTGTCCGAGAGTTACAATACAGTTACAATCCCATGGCTGAGATTTCTACCTATTTCACGTTGAACAAGTTCTTTAATAAAGCAAAAGTGCTGTGTATTATTTGGTGTCAAGTTTAAAAATATAAAAGCAATAACTGGTTCATAAATCTGCCACCCTTCTGCAAACCTCCTCAGGAAATTATATGGTTATGACATGAATGTGGAAGTAATCAATGCCACAGTAAGTTTCTTCTTCCACAAACAAAAAAACCATTTCTGTAATGCCCTCTGTTTCAACTTGCCTTGATAACAGATGAACCACCTCTGATAAACAATACATATGTCAATATTCTTCTGTTAGTAATGAGGCTACCTTCCTAACACAGCATATCAGAAACTGTGTATATAAATATGTTCATCCTCAAAGTCCAACCATACAGACTCTCCTATTTTCATTCACAAAGGCCTGTCTACATGCACTCATGTGATGTTATGAACACACTCCATCAGGCACCCTTTAGAGACACTTTATCTGGGTCAGTACCTGGTATGGACCATAGTATCCACATAGTGAGGATTCTTAATTAAAGGTAAAACCACCAAAGTTTCCACTGGACCGTAAAACTGACCTACATTCTACTGATGGAAAATTCTGTGTGATAGTACACCTACTGTCACTCAGTGCCATGAGGCAGTGTGCTCTGGCTGAACAACCTACATCCCAGCCACATGGGCCAACCCTTCCTAAATATGCCAGTGGACACAGCTTCAGAGTATTCTACGGCGCCAGACAAAGAACACTGCCAGACAAGTAAAACTGTTCCTCCAACACTACACTCAATACGCATCAGGCCCGAATCATCCGGTACAAATATCAGTTTGATTTGAATGATCCACTCTATGCGGAAGGAAGGGATGGGGCTGGGAGATGACACAAATAGTCAGTCAGTTGAATAAATATGTCTTTGTCATAGCTGATATAATAACTTTGGAGCACTTTCCATTTCTTGTCTCATCATTGCATACCTATTTGCTTAACATGTATTCCATTTGTGTGTGACATGCATGTTATCAATGATGTAATGAAGTGTTTTTTGTTCTCACAGATACTTAATGGTGGATCACTGTTCCTAGAAGTAGTGAAACTGATGACACCATGGCAGATGACTCAAACCTTAAAAGTGAAGTTATCTCACCAGCTCCTGTGGATGCCACCTCATCAGAATAGTTCTGACATGCATCAAAGTATAATATTGTCTTCAAACCATCCATGTTAAATTTTGGGCAACTGCTGAGTGATACATGTGTATACAGCTCACAGTCAGTTCAACAAATCGCTGTGTTTTGTTATTCGTGCCACGTGTATACCATGTGTATTTGGTTGGGTGGTGTGTTGAGGTTATGTTTAAGGTGAAATGTGTGTAATTGTGTCAATTCACACCAAAGAAAGAAATCTGAAATTTATAAACAATTTCAGAGAAGGAGTTCTAGTATATAATGTGGCTTCTAAAGATTAATTGGGCTGACATGTGATAGTCTGAACATCAAATACTTGATAAAGTCTCTGATCATAACATTTTCAGGAATACGATAAGTCTCAAGGGAGGAAAACGCAAAAGAAGAAACCTACAAATTTATAATAAATTCATATGAAAACTGTGGATGTACATTCATGGCATAGTGACTCACTAGCATGACAACTGAAGATCCTGACATCTTTATTATGATGGAGCCCCTCAACGAAGTTTGGTACTACGAAATGAAATGAAGGACACTGATGATGCAAAAGCAACAAAAATGGAAGAAGCAGCCTCCTTTTTAGTGGATTCTGGGATCTGTTGCATCACAGAACTTGTCGAGTACTAGGGCATTAATCTATATACACTCTCATGTGGTTGAAGTTGTGTAAACTATATGGTCTCTCAAAAATAGCTTTATGTTCAAGGAGCTATATGCACATGTGCAACAAATCTGAGGAGAGTGGGACTAAGTTTATCAATTGCTTGGTCTTTAGTCAATATGCAGAACTTTTTTGGTGTTGAAAGCACTTTCCATGTGCAAGAATTTTACAAAAATGCCGATTTGGTGATTGTAGGATGAAAGAAATTTTTCAGTTATTGTTTACTTCATACTGTAAATGGATTTCCTTATCTGGAACTGGATAAATACATTTGAGGACACAAGTTTAACACTAGTCATATCAAAACTCATAAGACCAATGTCAACAAGAATGGGTGAATCCGTTGAGAGTGTAAATCACTGTGCATTTGACATTAATAACCTCTCCAATCATAAGAGAACGTAGTTTATCATTGCACTGAATTCTCATATAACAACTAAAACTGCACAGATCTGAATGCAATTGGTGCAAGAATTAAAGCCTCTGCACGACATACAAAGGCTACAGTAGATAATGATATGACCGAGTGTCCTTTTTCTCATAAGGATCATTTTCTCCTAAACATTGGCATCAATATGTGGAATTGGCGCCATTGGACTGGAATGAGTCCTAAACAGAAGCATGACAAACCCCTTCGTTCCCCAAAAGTTACTGTATGTTCTGCGGTGTAGGCTCAAGCGTTAATTTGTCTGTACTTTATTGAGGACAAGGAGTGAATTCAGAGAGTATGTGAAAATGTTAAGTGACTTTTGTGGCCTCGATTGCAAAACTTCCCTGGTTATAGCCAGTAAACATGGTTTCAGCAAGATGAAGCAACAGAATACATGTCTACTGCATTTACGATAAAATAAACACAGTATAATTTCCTGAACAAAGATGGGGATGCTTAGCTGAAAGCTTGTACAGTGAGGCAATGTGCACACATGAGAACGTGCATGTATATGTGTATTCTTTCTGCAAATTTTTCTGTGTGTGATCTTGTTGCTGTGCATCAGTGTTTGCGCAAGAGGAAAGAGACATTGTGTGGACATACCTCAAAGACAATGTGCTTTGCCATTTCTGTAACTTGACAAACATTTGCATACAACATGTTTTACAAGGTAAAGTTGTAGGCAAATAATGGCCATTTGCATTTTGGAAACAGCCTCTAGTTTATAATATTGCACTGTTGTAGGCTATCCCAAGCAAGTTCGGATTCATCAGTTACCTTGAGTGCTTAAGAGTGCTGTTAGAAAATCAAATATGTTAACTCGATGTTATGTACCAACAAAGTCATGTCATGTTTTACCTACCACTGACTAGTAGAGTGCCTACACACCACTAAAAACAGTTCGTCACCATATGGCCTGCCCATAATATGGCCTCCTCACTGTCTAGACTTGACCCCTGAGCAAATACTGCATCATGAAAATGTGAATCTGATGCCTGTGTCACAAATGTGGCAGCATGTGACACACAGCTTTCCTACACCACATTACTTGTACGTTGCAAACACATTAAGTTCTTAAAAGTTTTTCATCTGCATGGGATCAAACATTAGTATCCTATCTG
Source organism: Schistocerca serialis cubense (assembly GCF_023864345.2). NCBI lineage: Eukaryota > Metazoa > Arthropoda > Insecta > Orthoptera > Acrididae > Schistocerca > Schistocerca serialis. Next base: position 534,441,099 of record NC_064640.1, read on the forward strand.
CAAATATCAGAGAACATTCCTTGACTGCATTTTGACTCATGGCTGTAAACAACTCCTATATACCTACTTTAGGATAATATAGTAAATTGTCTGGTTTAGAGAAAGGCCAATATTAGACATAGAAATTAAGTAGATACTTATGATTCAGTTCATAGATTAAAAAAAAATAATAATTACAATACTGTTGGTGACAATTCTGCAGCGACATAGTTACTTCTATTTGTTTCTTTAACAAAATAATCGTATTCTATATCATTTGGGACCAAGTTTAAAAATTTAATAGAAAAACTTTTAAGTAAATCTTCCAGTCCTTCATCTCAGTCATAGATTCTGTTTTTACCTGAACACAATAATGACCAGTGCCCCCACATGTATTTTTGAAGTATCAAGTCACACCTTTCCTAGCACAGCATACCAAAAATTGTATATCTGATATTTGTCAATCCACAAAGCCCAACCATACAGACCCTCCTATTTTAATCCAGAAAGGCCTGTCTTCATGCACTCATGTGATGTTATGAAAACACTCCATCATGCACCCTTTACAGACACTTTATTTGGGAACATACCTGGTTTTGAACTGTAGGACTCACACAATAAGGTTCTTAATTAATGATACACACAAGAAAGGTTCCACTGATAACGTAAAGTTGGCCTGCCTGCTACTAATGGTAAATGCTGTTTGCCATTCGATCTACTGTCACTCAATGCCTATGTGGCAGTGTGCTGTGGCTGAAAAACCTACACCACTGCCAGATTGACCCAACCCTCTTATTTTTTTGCTAGCAGATGCAGCATTAGATAATGCTATTCTAAAATTGGCGACCCTGACAAGACATTTTTCAGCAGCAGTAAGACTATGTCCCTTAATATTCACTATTCCTAATTGATAATAAACTCACAAAGGGTTATGTTGTGACAGTGCCACGACATTTAACAGTGCCGCCACGACAGTACGCGCAAACGGCGATAGAGGCACTCCGCAACGCGGCTGAGCCCGGGAGCGCCACCTAGCTACGAACGGCGCCGGCTGCATGTCACGGCACGGCAGTCGAATAAGAGATACTGAGTTGTTATCATGTAACAAGCTATTGTTTCTAAGTGAGTGTGTTTGAATATCCACGCAATTATTGGTGATTAAACGTTATAACAGGTTACACAGAGAATGTAAATCCAATGTACTTGCTCCAGAGGGAAAATGCTCTATGTCACTCCATTTACTGTCACCCATATGGAGGGGGGGGGGGGCTGTAAGGTGACACAACTAGACAGCCACTTAGCCACTTGAACTATTTTATACTTACTTTTAAATACATCCTGTTTCATGCCTCAACAAATGTTCTTACTTGCTTATGGTATATAGCTTTTGTGTGTGACATGAAACTTATCAGTAATATAATAAATTATTTCTTCTGACAAGGGTACCTCCCCATCGCACCCCCCTCAGATTTAGTTATAAGTTGGCACAGTGGATACGCCTTGAAAAACTGAACACAGATCAATCGAGAAAACAGGAAGAAGTTGTGTGGAACTATAAAAAAAATAAGCAAAATATACAAACTGAGTAGTCGACGCGACCATAGGCAACATCAAAGATAATCTTAAATCAGGAGCGCCGTGGTCCCGTCATTAGCATGAGCAGCTACGGAACGAGAGGTCCTTGGTTCAAGTCTCCCCTTGAGCGAAAAATTTTTCTTTATTTTCGCAAAGTTATGATCTGTCCATTCGTTCATTGACGCCTCTGTTCACTGTAATAAGTTTAGTGTCTGTGTTTTGGGACCGCACCGCAAAACCGTTCGATTAGTAGATGAAAGGACGTGCCTCTCCAATGGGAACCAAAAACATTTGATCGCAAGATGATAGGTCAACCGATTCCTCCACTGGAAAACATGTCTGATATATTCTATATGACACTGGTGACGGCATGTGCGTCACATGACAGGAATATGTTGTCGACCCACCTAACATGTACACTTGGCGAATGGGTAAAAAGAATCTTCTACCTTGCCCGATTTAGGTTCTCTTGTGGATGTGATAATCACTACCAAAAAAGTGATGAAGACATAAGAGTTTGTCACATAAACTGCAAAAAATGAATCCAAAAGTCTCACAGTCATACACTTTTCCCTGAGCTGTGTCAAAACATATGTTTTTAACGTTTTCAAACTTTTCCGTGTGTAGACCATCAAATCCTGCATATGTCCGAGCAAATCTGAACATGTCCTGGAATTTAGGAGAGCGAAGTTGATTATGTGTGAGTGCCTGAACTTTGGTAATTGTCTGAAAATAAAAAATTAAAATTTTTGCTCAAAGGAAGACTTGAACCAAGGACCTCTCATTCCGCAGCTGCTCACACTAACCACGGGACCACAGCGCTTATGAAGTCTGTCTATGCTTGAAACTGCTTATCTTATGCATGGACTACTCCGTTTGTATATTTTGCTATTTTTTCATAGTTCCACACAACTTCTTCCTGTTTTCTCGATAGATCTGTGTTCAGTTTTTCAAGGTCTATCCACCGTGGCAACTTATAACTAAATCTGAGGGGGGTGCGATGTGGAGGTTCCCTTGTGAGTGCAATCATTATTTAATGGCAGACAACTATTCTAAAATTGGCGACCCTGACAAGCACAATGGCTGATGATACAAACATTAAAATGAGGTTACCTTGCCACCCACAATGTATGCCATCTCATCACAATAGTTCTTGCATGCTTGAAAGCATTATACTACTTTTGAACCACCCATGGGAAATTTTAGGCAAGAGATAAATAATTTGCATGATGTGCAGTTCACAATGGGTGGTCTAATATGAAGCCCAATTGTGTCTTCCATGCCATATGGAAACCATATATGTTTCATTGTGATGTGTGCTGATGTTATGCTTACAGGTTATTTGTGTGCAATCATGTTTGATGACAACGAAGAAAGCACACTGAAATTTGTAGATAACTCCAGACAAGGCATTGTCATGTAGAATGCTACATCTAAATAAAAGTTTCAGATATGATGCCAAAAGCATCAAGTATATCAACAATGTCTCTGATCATATCATATTAAGTTATAAGATAAGTCACAAAGCAGGAAAACACAGAAGACTACATGTACAAATTTGAGAGAGGTACATAATATAACTGTAGATGTATATTCCTTATACACCTGACAGTCAAAAAATGCAACATACAATGTGACATTAGGAAAATGAAACCAACACCCCTCCCCCATTCTCAACCCGCACATTCACTGCCCTTTCAGTTTTCCAAATACTGATCATGTTCATTCTTGATCCTACACACCACTACAAACTGCTCCTCATCATATGGCCTGCTCATCATATGGCCTGAAGTCCTGAGTGAAAACTGCATCATGAAAAAATGAATCTCATTCCTGTATCAAAAATGTGACAGCAACAGACACTCTGACAAATGGCTTTCCTATATCACATCACTTGTATGTTCAGGACATGTGCAAAGCTTGAAGGTATTTCATCTACACATGATCAAATGTAAGTGTGCAAAGCTGAACGCCAAATCTGTGGTTGGGTCTTGGCTCATGGCCATCTACTTTAGGACACTGCAATAATTATTGACTTCTTAGAAACAGCTATTTTAACCACGAAAGTCGAGTAATTCAATTCATAGATAAACAGAAAATGAATTACAGCTCAGTGGTTGAGAGTTCTACTATGACATATTTGTTTCTATCTGTTACTTCAAAACCAGGCTCTTTATGAAATCAAAAGTATTGTGTAATACTTTGTGCCAAGATTAGAAATATAAATAGAAGAACTCATTCATAAATCTGCGACACCCTACTCTCTGGCATAAATCTTGTTAGCACCTGAACAAGGAAATAAACCGTACCCCAGAAATGTATTTGTCTCACAAATTTAAAAACTACCTCTGTAAACAATTAGTATCTTGATTTCTTTCTGTCAGCAGTAATGCTACACTCCTCAGTATCCACCATTCCTAACATAGCATAACAAAAACTGTAGTTCCTATCTCTGTCCATACTCAGAATCCCACAGTACGGGCCACCTACTTTAACCCAAAAAGGTCTTTCTGTGTGCACTCATGTATTGTTATACACAGATACCATCCAGTGCACTTAAAAACCCTTATATGGGCCCATACATGGTTTTGGATTATGGTTCCCACACAATAAGGATCTTACTTAGTGAAAAGCAGTAGAAGGTTTACATAGAGAATGTAAATCCAGCATACCTGCTTCTGACGGAAAATGCTGTATGCCACTCCACCTACCGTCACCCAGTGCTTATGTGGCAAAGTCCTGGGTCTGGTGAACCTACACCAGTGCCAGATGGAGCCAACCCTATCCTATTAACCCTAGCAGATGCAGATTTTGATGATGCTACATCACTAGAGGAAGAAAACTTCAAGGACACAAGGACACTCACTCTGTATCTCCAACACTACACCCAGTACACATTGAGCCTGAAAGAATTCTCTGGCACCAAGACCTTTTTGAGCTGGGAGATCCACTCTAAAGTGAGTGGATGTGGATGAGCTGTGAGGCAACGCAAACTGTCGGCCATCTGAACTGTTATGTGTTTGTTTGACAGATATACTTACTTTGGAATAATTCCTGATTCATGCCTCCAAATTTCAGATCTGAAGCCCAGAGCATGATTTTATAAATCACTGACGATAACATCTTTTAAGAATAACATAAATCTCAAAGGAGGCAACCACAGAAGAAAAAACCTAAAAATTTATGAAAGACGCACAGGTATACGTATATTCCTTATATCACAGGCTGTCAAAGAAAGCAACATAAAATGTGATGTTAGGAAAATAAATCAATTTTCATAAGAGTGATTGTATTCATGCTTGACCAACAGCTCACTAGTAAAGTGCCTACACACCACTACAAGCAGTTCCTCGTCATATGGCATGATAGTTATATGGCCTTAAAGTCATGAGTGAACAATGTATCACAAAAAAGTGTAGCTCATCTGTGTCACAAATATCACAACAATTGACACACTTGACTGATATCTTTCCTCCATCACTCCACTCATACTTTCAGGTCATGTGCAATGCTTGATAGTAATTCCACTACACAGGATCTAATATCAGCATGTTAAAAGCAAATTTCAAGGACCATTCTGTTGTTGTGTCATGGCTCATGTCTATAAAGGAACACTCATGAGCCTACTTCAGGAGAATGCAGTAAATTATTGAGTGCTGAGAAAGCAGTTTAAAACATAGAAATGGAGTACAAATTTATAATTCATTTGACAGATAAGGAAATAAATGAATTACACTTCTGTGGCTGAGAGTTCTGCAACAACTTATTTATTTCTTCCTGTTTCACCAAAACTAGGCTCTTTAAGATACCTAACGTATTGTATAATACATTGTGTCAAGTTTAAAAATGTAAATAGAACTTATTCATGACTCCGCCTCATCCTAATCTCTGCTGTAAATTTACTTTTACCTGAACAAGGAAATAAGCAGTGCCCAAAAACGTATTTCTAAATCATGAAACGATATAACTAAACATTGATCACATAAGGAACATCTCTATCAGAAACATGTCTCAGTATCTTCCTGCCTGTATTAAGGCTATATTAGTCAAGGCCCACTGTTCCTAACCTAGCATACCAAAAGCTTTATTATCAGTACCTGAAATCCTCGAAGTCCCACAACATGGAAACTTTATATTAAACCACAAAGGCCTGAATATGTGCAATCATGTGATGTTATCCACAAACACCACCTGCCGCACTGTACAAAAACCTTATATGAGTCCATACATGGTTTTGGACTGTAGTACGCACAAAAGCAATGTTCAAATGCAATTCCGCATTTGGGCCTTGGCTCATGATCATGAACATCTCTCGTACACCTCTTTTAGAATAATGCAGAAAATTACTAAGTTTTGAGGAAGAGAAACTTCAAAAACAGAAATGGAGAACACATTTATGATTCAGTTCAGAGATAGAGAAGAAATGACTACACCACTGTACTTGAGAGTTCTGCAACAACTTATTTATTGAAACGTCCTGGCAGATTGAAACTGTGTGCCGCACTGAGACTCGAACTTGGGACCTTTGCTTTTCACGGGCAAGTACTCTATCAACTGAGCTACCCAAGAAAGACTCACGCCCCGTCCTCACAGCCTTACTTCTGCCAGTACCTCGTCTCCTACCTTCCAAACTTTACAGAAGCTCTCCTGCGAACCTTGCAGAACTAGCACTCCTGAAAGAACGGATATTGTGGAGACATGGCTTAGCCACAGCCTGGAGGATGTTTCCAGAATGAGATTTTCACTCTACAGTGGAGTGTGCGCTGATATGAAACTTCCTGGCAGATTAAAACTGGGTGCGAGACCGACACTCGAACTTAGGACCTTTGCCTTTCGCGGGCAAGTGCTCTACCAACTGAGCTACCCAAGCACGACTCTGTCATTGTGAGAGAGGATCGATGAATTACCTTAAGGTCACTTTCTGAAACACGGAACATTTCATGGGGGGCCACCCACATGGTGGTGGCAGAAAAATTACACGACACTTGTTTGTGCGCGAGGGGGTCCAAGACTGTTGATTCCCAAAGAAAAGGACTTTTGTGTGCATGTCTGCGTGCAGTAAGAGGTGATTTTTGAGGAAGATCCAGAGTTTCTTTGAAATGTAATCACTGTTGATGAAACTTGGCTACATCATTTTGATCCTGAGAGCATACAGCAAGGGTCCATGTGGAAATATCAGTCACCACCAACCCCCAAAAAAGCAACAGTGGTTGCTTCTACTGTAGGCGTTATGGACATTTCATTCTTTGATACTGATGGAATGGTTTATCAGCATGTCGTACCTGCACACACATCAGTAACTAGACAATACAACAGGGATGACTTGAAACCCTTCCAAGTCCACACCAGGTGCAAAAGACCGCATTTCGTTGAAGCAGGCTGGATGCTGCACCACGATAATACTCGGTCGCATATTGTCTATGTTGTTGCAGAATATCATGCAAAAATAAACGTGAAGTGAATCCCTCACCCTAACTATAGCCCGGATTTGGCACCATGTGACTTTTTTCTATTCCCTAACATGAAGAAAGAACATTTTGGTATGTATTATCAATCACCAGAAGCAGTAGTGAAGGCTGGTTTCCAGCCTGTATTTGAAGACTGGCAGAAATGCAGGGACAAGTGCATTGCATTCATGGGAGACAACTTTGAGAAGGACCATGAAAATTAAGAGGGTGAGTAAAGGAATGTTGTAAAAAAAAATCATTGTTTATTGAATAGCCACTGCATTTGTAAAACACAATCTATTTTAACTAGACATATTAGCTTAAGGACCAACTCACAATAATACCCTGCATGTAGTAAGACTACGCTCCTCAACACCCACAGTTCCTAACATGGCATACCAACACTGCATTTCTAGTACCTGTCCATCCTCAGAGTCAGGCAATGTGGAGACCCTATTTTAAACCACCATAAAGTATATTTATAAGGCCTCTGATCATAACAGCTTCATAATATATGTTGGAAAGCAGGCACACACAGAAGAAGAAACCCACAAATTCAAGAAAGGTGCATTTAATACTGTATATGTATATTACTTACATGACTGCTTGTCTAATGATGTAACATGCAATGTGTTGTTACAAAAATTCAACACACCTGCCGAACCCTCCCAGTCACTTTTCCAAACAGCAAGCTTATTCATGCTGGTCCTACCACTCACTAGTCAAGTGCTTAAATACCACTTCTAACAGTTCCTCATCATATGGCCATGCCACTGTATGGCCTTAAGTCCTGAGTGAACACTGCATCATGAAAAAGTGATTCTCATTCCTGTGTCACAAATGAACAATAACTGAATACCCCACACACAGCTATAGTACATCATACTGCTTGTATGTCTAGGACATGCGCTAAACCCAAGCTATCAAATAAACCTAAAATATTGTGTAATACTTTGTGCTAAGTTTAAAAATGTTAATAGCAGATATCATTCATAATTCTGCCACACCTTAAGCTCTGTCATAAATGTTGTGTTTCTCTGAACAAGGAAATAATAGGTGACCAGAAATATACACGGGCTGTTCAATGAAGAATGATCATGATTTTTTTACGGTCATAATTTCTCTCGCTGATATTTAATCTTATGATATTCAGTTAACTTAACATGCAAAAAACATGTTGTTGTAGTTTCACTGTTGGGACTCCTGGTTCTCGCCTGTGAGAGGCAGGCATGGTCAAACGTGCAGTATCACCTATCACTGCAATGGAGGTAACACGCAATGAACGATATGCGGTTCTGAAATTATGCTTTTGGCTTAACAAATCTTCAACTGAGGCCTATACAACGGAACAGGATGCAAATGGAGAGTCTGCTCTTCCCTACAGTACAGCTCAAAGGTGGTTTAAAGTGTTTGAAGAGGGGACACAATCAATTTCAAAGGAAGGTGGGGCCGGTGCTCCAGTAACGGATTCTACGGTAGAAAACATCAACACCGCTGCTGCCATTGTGGGAGATGATAGACGAAATACATTAAGATCACTTTTGGAAATACTGAACAATTTATTGGGGCCACCCTCATGGTGGTGGCAGAGAAATAACACATGACAAGTGTATGTCCTGGTGTGTTCCAAGACTGTCGATTCCCAAACAAACGTACATTTGCGTGCACATCTGCATGCAGTTAATGTTGATTGTAAAGGAAGATCCTTAGCTTCTATCAAATGTAATCAGTGCTGATGAAACTTGGCTTCATGATTTTGATCCTGAGAGCAAACAGCAACACTCAATGTGGAAATCTCTGTCATCACCATTCCCAACAACAGCAAAAGTGGTTGCTTCTGCTGGAAGAGTTATGGTGGTCTCATTCTTTGATATTGATGGAATGGTTCATTAGCATGTTGTCCATCTGACACATCAGTAACTGGACAATACCACAGGGATGTCCTGAAAACACTGCAAGTCCATATAAATCACAAAAGACCACATTTCCTTGAAGCAGGCTGGATGCTGCACCACGAAAATGCCCGGCAGCATATTGCCAATGTTGTTGCTGAATACCTTGCAAAATCAATGTGAAGTGCACACTCACCCTCCCTATAGCCCAGATTTAGCCACATGTGACTTTTTTCTATTCCCTAACATGAACAACTGCATTCTTGACATTCATTACCAATCACCAGAAGCAGTGGTGAAGGCTGCAGATACCATTTTGAAGCACCTCCCAAAAAATTATTTCCAGCCTGTATTTGAAGACTGGCAGAAACGCAGGGGCAGGTGCACTGCATTACTGGGAGACTACTTTGAGAAGGACCATCAAAATTTAGAGCGTGTGTAAAGGTATGTTGTAAAAACCACCTCTTATCAGCAACATGTGTCTCAATATCTTCCCACCTGTAGTAAGACTACATTGCTCAAGGTCCACTGTTCCTAACCCAGCATACCAAAAGCTTTATTAACAGTACCTGACCATCCTCAAAGTCCCACAACATGGAAACATTATATTGAATCACAAAGGCCCGCCTATGTGCACTATGTGTAACGCAGAGATGCCACATAGCACACTTCACAAAAACCTTACATGAGTCCATACATGGTTTTGGAATGTAATACCCACAAAAGCTATGTCGAAAAGCAATTCCACATTTGATGCCTTTGCTCATGGCCATGAAAATCTTCATACACTTCATTTAGAATAATGCAGTAAATTACTGAGTTTTGAAAAAGAGAAGTTTCAAACACAGCAATGGAGAATACATTTATGATTCAGTTCACAGTAATACTTTGGCTATGTTTAAAAATGTAAATAAAAGAACTCATTCATAACTCTACCACACAGAAGTCTCTGACATTATTTTTGTTATTACCAGAGTAATTAAATAAACACTGGAGAGAAAAGTATTTGTGGAACATGCATTGCTTTGCCTAGACTATGTAAATAAAGAACTAGCTCTGTACCAACATGTATTTCAATATTACTCTGCCAGCAAAAATGCTATGCTCCTCAAGACCCAGTCATCCTAACACAACATATCCAATGCAATATTTCCAATATCTGCCCATCCTCAAGGTGACATAACATAGACCTGTGTTTAGAACCAAAATCTTTGCTCTATGTGCACTCATGTGATGTTATGCATAGACACCAACAGGAACACTGTAGACACACCTTACGAGGGCCCATAAAGAGTTTTGGAGCATATTACCCACACAATGAGAATCTTAATAAATGATAAACACAAGAATATTCACGCAGAAGATGTAAGGCCGGAGTATCTGCTCCAGACAGGATATGCTGTATTCCACTCCACCTACTGCCTCCCAGTGCTTGTGTGGCTATGTGCTGTGTCTGTCCAAAAGACACCACTTCCAGATGGAGTCTAACCCATCTTATTCAAGTTAGCAGGTGCAGCTTTAGATGATATTACATCACCAGTGAAAGAACATTTCTAGGACACTCACTCTGTAACTCCGACACCACACCCTGTACACATCAGGCCTGAAAGATACCTGTTGCACAAAGATATTTTTGTCCTGGAAAATACAGATAACGTGAGTTGGAGGTGAAGGAGGTCAATTATCCACATGGTGATTACATTCATTGTGATCCAACCAGTAAGTAGTAAATTGCTCTCACACTGATACAAACAGTTTCCCCTCAAATGGTCTGCGAATTTAATGGCCTTCACTCCTGAGTGAAAACACCACCTCAAAAAAGTGTATCTCAATCCTGTATCACAAATGTGATAGGAATTGAACCATCTGACACACAGCTTCCCTCAATCACATCACTTGTATGTTCACATGTGCCATGCTTGAAAGCATTTGTTCTACACAGTATCTTATGTCAGTACCACAAGAGCAACGTTCAAAGGCCATTCTGTGTTTTGGCCTTGGCTCATGGCCATGAACATCTCTCATACACCTCTTTTAGGCTAATGCAGTAAATTACTGATTCCTGAGACAGAGCAATTTCAAGCACAGAAATGGAGAACACATTTATAATTCACTTCACATATAGAGAAAGAATGAACTACAACTCTCTGCTTGAGAGTTCAGCAATGACTTCTTTATATTTATGTGTTTCACCAAAATCTAGATCTTTAAGAAAGCTAAAGTATTGTGTAATACTTTGTGCTAAGTTTAAAAATGTAAATAGAAGAACTCACTCATAATTCTGCTGCATCCCAATCTATCCCATAAATTTTGTTTTTCCTTGAACAAGGAAATAAAAGGTGCCCAGAAATACATTTCTAAAACAAGAACTGTTTTAACTAGACACATGGCTGAAGGACCACCTCTCTAAGTAATATGTACCTACACACCACTACAAACAGTTCCTCATCATATGGCCTGCCCATTATATGGCCTTAAATACTGAGTGAACACTTCATCATGAAAAGGTGAATCTCATTCCTGTGTCACAAATGAACAACAATTGAAATACCCCACACACAGCTTTCCTACATCATATCTCTTGTACATTCAGGACCTGTGCGATGCCTGAAAGTATTCATCGACACATTATCAAATCTCAGCATCCCAAATGCTGTGGTTGTTTCTTGCCTCATGGCCGTAAACAACTCTTGTATACCTACTTCAGTACAGTGCTGTAAATTATGGAGTTCTGAGAACGGGCAATTTTAAACACAGAAATGGAGTACACATTTGTAATTCACGTCACAAATAATGAAAAAATAATTCCACTACTCCAGCTGAGAGTTCTATGATGACGTGGAGAACTTGGTTTTGGCAAACCAGATAGAAATAACTAAGTCTCAAGGAAGGCTAAAATATTGTGTAATACTTTGTGCTAATTTAAAAAAGTAAATAACAGAACTCATTCACAACTCTGCCACACAGAAATCTCTGCCATAAATTTTGTTATTACCTGAACAAGGAAATAAACACTGGCCAGAAATGTATTTCTGAAACATGAACAGACGTGATAACTAAAGAACCACCTCTGTAACCAATATGTATTTTGATATTAGTCTAGCAGCAGAAAGGCTATGCCCACCAAGACCCACCCATCCTAACAGAATACATCCAAAGTGATATTTCCAACATCTGCCCATCCTCAAGGTGCCACAGCATGGACCCCCTGTTTTGAACCAAAAAGTTCGCTCTAAGTGCACTCATTTGATGTTATGCACAGACACCATCAGAAACACTTTACTAACACCTTAGATGGGCACACAGATCGTCGTGGACCATAATACACACAGAATGTTGATTTTAATTAATGATAAACACAAGAAGGTTTACACAGAGGATGTAAAGTCGGAGTATATGCTCCAGACAGAATATGCTGTAAGTCACTCCACCTAGTGCCTTCCAATGCCTATGTGGCTATGAGCTGTGTCTGACCAAAAGACACCACTGCCAGATGGACTCAACCCATCTTATTTACGCTAGCAGGTGCAGCTTTAGATGATGCTACATCACCAGAGAAAGAACACTTCCAGGACATCAATCTGTGTCTCCAACACCATATCCAGTATAGATCAGGCCTGAAACAGTACTATAAGGTCCACTCTATGGGGGTTTGAGGTGACAGGCTCAATTATCTAAACAGTGATCATATTCATTGTTGTCCAATCAGTCACTAGTAAATTGCCCATACACTGCTACAAAAATTTCCTACTCATTTGGCCTACTAATTTAATCGCTTTAAGTCCTGAGTGAACACTGCATCGTGGAAAAGCAAATCTCAGCCCTGTATCACAAACGTGATAACAAATGACACACATGACACAAAGCTTACCTCCATCACACCACTTATACATTCTGGACACGTTCAATCCTTGGAAGCATTTTATCTACACAGGATCTAAAATTGGTACCTGAAATGCAAAGTTCAAAGGCCATTCCGTGTTTGAGCCTTGCTTCATGGCCGTAAACAACTGCTGTACCCCTACTTTAGGACAGTGCAGTAAATTACTGAGTTTTGAGAGAGATAGTAATTTCAAACACAGGAATGGAGAACATATTTATAATTATGTTCACAGATAAAGTAAAAATGAACTACACTGCTGTGGTTGAGTTATGTCATGACTTATTGAATTCTATATGTTTCACCAAAATCAATCTCTCTAAGAAAGCTAAAATATTGTGTAATATTCTGAGCAAAGTTTAAAAATGCAAATAGATTAACTCATTCATAATTGTGCCACACCATAATCTCTGCTGTAAATTTTGTTACTCCTGAACAAGGAAATGAACAATGCCAAGGCATGTATCTATAAAACATGAACAGTTTTAACTAGAAACGATAACCTAAGGCCTGCCTCTGTAAACAATATGTATCTCAATATCTTCCTGCCTATAGTGAGACTATGTTCCTCAGGACACACTGTTTATAACACAGCAAACCAAAGGCTTTATTTCCAGTATCTGTTAATCCTCAGAGTCCCACAATATGGAGATACTATTTCAAACCACAAAGGGCTGTCTATGTGCACTCATATGATGTTGTGCACAGACACCATCAGGCATACTTTACAAACACGTTATATGAGCCAGTACCTGATTTTTGAATGTAGTACCCACGCAATGAGAAATGGTATAAGTGATAAACACAATGCCAATGTGCTGTGTCTAGCCAACTTACAGCACTGCCAGATGGAGCCAACCTACCCCTATTTATGCTGTTGAATACAGCTTTAGATGATACTACATCACCAGAGAAAGAACACATCCAGGAAGCACACACACCCATTCGGTTGTGTGCACTGTAATGCTCTGACACAATGATATTTTTGTCCTGGAACATTCACTCTACAGTGGGTGAAGGTGAAGGCACGTGAGGCAACACAAATAGTCACCTAATTCCACTATTATATCTTTGAGAGGTAGATATACATACTTTGGAATACTTTCTGTTTCATGTCTAATCACTATGTTCTTATTTGCTTAACATATAAGCTCTTTTTGTGTGACAAGCACATTATCATTTACATAATAAAGTATTTCTTCTTTCTGTAGTTCTTATTTAATGGTGGACCACTATTCTAAAAGTGGTGGTTGTGATGAACACAAAGGCCGCTGACATAAACATGAAACTGAGATAACCCCACACCTGTTGTGTATGCCAACCCATTAGAATAGTTCTCACATGCACGAAGGCATAATACTACTGTTAAACCATCCACATGAAATAACTTACAACTGATGAGTAATATGCATGATGTGCAGCTCTTGGTGAATTCAATAACAAGCCTCATCATCTTCAGCGCTGCGTGGACACCAAGTTTTACCATTGTGTAGCATGCTGATGTTATGCTTTAAGGTGTTGTGTGTGTGATTTTGTCTGTTGACATCAAAGACAGCTCACACAAGTTTATAGATGATTATAGACACAAGGCTGTCATACAGAATGCTGCTCTAAATAATAGTTTCACATGTGTTGCCCAGAGCATCAAGTATATCTATAAAGTCTCTCATCATGACACTTTAAAAAAATATGTTAAATCTCAAAAAAGGAAAACACAGAAGAAGAAACCTGCAAATTTATGAAAGGTGCATATTAAAACTGTATATGTATATTCCTTATAAACCTACCTATCAAACAATGCAACATACAATACGATGTTAGGAAAATTCAAATCGCCCACCTCCCCTCCCAGTCACTTTTTCAAACATTGATGTTATTCATGTTTGTCCAACTGTTCACTACTAAAGCGCCTACATACCACTTCAAACAGTTCCGCATCACACGGACTGGCCGTAAGTCCTGAGAGAACACTGCTTCACAAAAAAGTGAATCTCATTCCTGTGTCACAAATGGACAACAACTGAAATACATCACACACAGGTTTCCTACGCCATACCACTTGTATGTTCAGACACTTGCAATGCCAGTAAGTATTTATGGTATATAGGATCGAATGTCAGCATCCCAAATGCAAAGTTCAAAGATCATTCTGTTAGTGTGTCATAGCTCATGGCCATAAACAACTCTGGTATACCTACTTTAGGACAATGCAGTAAATTAATGAGTTCTGTGAATGGGCAATTTTAAACACAGAAATGGAACACATTTGTAATTCAGTTCTCAGATAGTGAAAACATGAATTGCATTACTTTGGTTGAGAGTTCTGCAACAACTTCTTTAGTTCTATCTGCTTTGCCAAATCCAAGCTCTTTATGAAAGCAAATATATGGTGTAATACTTTAGACAAGTTTAAAAATGTAAATAGAAAAACTCATGCATATTTCTGCCACACTGAAATATCTGCCATAAATTTTGTTATAAGCTGACCAAGGAAATAAACAATGGCCAGAAATGTATTTCTGAAACATTAAATATTTTAACTAGACATGATAACTTAAGCACCACCTCAGTAAACATTTTTCTGCCAGCAGTAAGGCTACACTCCTCAAGACCAACCCATCTAACACAGCATATCAAAACCTATATTTCCAATATCAGCCTACCCTCAGGACCCAATAATATGAATTCCCTATTTTGAGCTGAAAAGGCTGGTCTATGTGCACTAATTTAATGTTAGGCACAGACACCATCAGGAACATTTTGCAAACACCTAATAAGAACCCATACATGGTTTTGCAACAAAGTACCCACACAATGTGGATCTTATTTAACGATAAACACAAGAAGGTCGTGTAGAGAATGTAAAGCTGGCATATCTGCTACTGAAAGAAAATGCTGTATTCCGTGCCAGCTATTGTCTCCCAATGCCTGTGTGGCAATGTGCTGTGAGTGACAAACCTTCACCACTGCCAGATGGATCAACCCATCTTATTTACATTATCAGGTGCAGCTTTAGATGATGCTACAGCAACAGAGAAAGAACACTTCCAGGACACTCACTCTGTTTCTCCAACGCAACACCCAGGATACATAAGGCCTGAAAGAATCCTGTGGCACAACAATTTTTTTTTTCCTGGAACATCCATTGAAGAGGGGTTGGTAGTGAAGGGGCTGTGAGGTGACACATATAGTCCGCCATTTGAACTATGATGTCTTTGTTTGAGTGATATACTGACTTTGGGAAAGTTCCTGTATCATGACTCATCAATATGTTCTTATTTGCTTGGCATATATGCTTCTTGGTGTGATATGCTTGGTATCAATAATAAAATAAAATATTTGCTTTTACTGCAGTTTTTATTGAATGCTGGATCATTATTCTAAAAGTGGTGACCCTAATGAACATAATGGCAAATGACACAAACATTAAAAGTGAGTTTACCCCACCATCTGTCAGGTATGCTGCCTCATCGGAATAGTTCTTTCATGCATTAAAACATAGTACTACTGTTTCACCTTACACGTGAAATTTCGGGTAAGTGATTATTAATTTGCATGATATGCCCCTCATGATCAATTAAATAACTAGTTGCTGTGAGTATTCTACATCTATATCTACCCTTCCTGTTCCAGTCGCGTATGGTTAGCGGGAAGAACGACTGTCTGAAAGCCTCCGTGCGTGCTCTAATCTCTCGAATTTTACATTCATGATCTCCTCGGGAGGTATAAGTAGGGGGAAGCAATATATTCGATACCTCATCCAGAAACGCATCCTCTCGAAACCTGACAAACAAGATACACCACGATGCAGAGCGCCTCTCTTGCAGAGTCTGCCACTTGAGTTTGTTAAACATCTCCGTAACGCTATTACGGTTACCAAATAACCCTGTGACGAAACGTGCTGCTCTTCTTTGGATCCTCTCTATCTCCTCCATTAACCCGATCTGGTACGGATCCCACACTGATGAGCAATACTCAAGTATAGGTCGAACGAGTGTTTTGTAAGCCACCTCCTTTGTTGATGGACTACACTTTCTAAGGACTCTCCCAATGAATCTCAACCTGGTACCCGCCTTACCAACAATTAACTGAATATGATCATTCCACTTCAAATCGTTCCGTACGCATACTCCCAGATATTTTACAGAAGTAACTGCTACCAGTGTTTGTTCCGCTATCATATAATCATACAATAAAGGATCCTTCTTTCTATGTATTCGCAATACATTACATTTGTCTACGTTAAGGATAAGTTGCCATTCCCTGCACCAAGTGCCTATCCGCTGCAGATCTTCCTGCATTTCGCTACAATTTTCTAATGCTGCAACTTCTCTATATACTACAGCATCATCCGCGAAAAGCCGCATGGGACTTCCGACACTATCTACTAGGTCATTTATATATATTGTGAAAAGCAATGGTCCCATAACACTCCCCTGTGGCACGCCAGAGGTTACTTTAACGTCTGTAGACGTCTCTCCATTGATAACAACATGCTGTGTTCTGTTTGCTAAAAACTCTTCAATCCAGCCACATAGCTGGTCTGATATTCTGTAGGCTCTTACTTTGTTTATCAGGCGACAGTGCGGAACTGTATCAAACGCCTTCTGGAAGTCAAGAAAAATAGCATCTACCTGGGAGCCTGTATCTAATATTTTCTGGGTCTCATGAACAAATAAAGCGAGTTGGGTCTCACATGATCGCTGTTTCCGGAATCCATGTTGATTCCTACATAGTAGATTCTGGGTTTTCAAAATGACATGATACTCCAGCAAAAAACATGTTCTAAAATTCTACAACAGATCGACGTCAGAGATATAGGTCTTGCGCATCTGCTCGACGCCCCTTCTTGAAGACTGGGACTACCTGTGCTCTTTTCCAATCATTTGGAACCTTCCGTTCCTCTAGAGACTTGTGGTACACGGCTGTTAGAAGGGGGGCAAGTTCTTTCGCGTACTCTGTGTAGAGTCAAATTGGTATCCTGTCAGGTCCAGTGGACTTTCCTCTGTTGAGTGATTCCAGTTGCTTTTCTATTCCTTGGAGTATAATTAACATTATGCAATAGACGATCACGGCAAAATTTCCTCCATGCCACAATCATCTAATCAAGCTTTATGTAAAATCCTCATACACAGAACCATTTATGACTCTTTGAGCAATGTGCTGATGTTACGTTTTGAGGTGACTTGTGTATGATTGTGGCTGCTTATTCTGAAGAAAGCACACTGATATCTATAGATGATTGCAGACAAGGGGTTGTCATATAGAATACTTACTTCTTCTAAATAAAAGTTACAGATGTTATGTACAGAGCATCAAGTATATCTATAAATTCTCTGACTGTAACAGTTTAAAACATAAGATACATCTCAAAGCAGAGGAACGTCGATGAAGAAACCTACCAGTTTATGAAAAGTGCGTAGGGAAACTGTACATGTATATTCTGATGTGGTGACTAAGTAGCTCAATAATTGAGGAGCCTGACATCTGAGGGAAAGGAAAGATGTGATTTGTATAGCTCCTCAACAAACTATTGTGCTAGAAACTGAAATTAAGGACACTAATGGTGCAAAAACTAAGGAATAGGTAAACACACTCTCCATTCTAGTGGGATCTGGGGTCTATGGTGTTACAGAACTTGTTGAGTACTAGGATGTTAATGTATATAAGATCTCTTTTGATTGGTGTTATATAAACTACTGGGTGTTTCAAAAGAAAATTTATATTTGATGAGCCATATGCACATGTGCAACTGACTAGAGAAGAGTGAGGGATACACTGATCACTTGTTTGGCTTTCAAGAATTCTATCAATATCAAGCACGTTTTTGGAGCAGAAAGTGGATTCTGTGTATGAGGATTTTACATAAAGCTTGATTAGATGATTGTGGCATGGAGGAAATTTTGCTGTGATCGTCTATTGCGTAATGTTAATTATACTCCAAGTGTTCCACTTATCTTGAAATGGATCAAAACATTTGAGGTGACAAGTTCAGCATTGGTCATATTGAAATTCAAGTGACCAAGTTTATCAAGAATGGGTACATCCGTTGGGAGTGTAAATCATCCTGTTCATGACAATCCTGACGTCTCTATTCATAAAAGAACAGTTTCTTTAAATGTGCATGGATCGTCACTACACTGAAAAAAAAAATAAATAAATAAATAAATAAAAATAAAAATAAAAATAAATAAAAAAATAAAAAAAATTAAAACTGCAGTTACATAACCCAGTTGGTACAAGAATTAAAGCCTCTGCATACCAGATATCAACTGCAGTTTGTTAATGAATGGCAGAAGTTGCTGTATGGACTGCAATGTCGATTCAGGAACTAAATGGTCTGTACTTTTTAGAGGACAAGGTTGATCGTGCACTTACAGTGAATTTGGACATTATGAGATTATGTTAACCGACTTTTTGGTCCTTGAATTGCAAACTTTTACAGATTATAAGCAAGGAACAAGGTTGCAGCAAGATGGAGCCACAGAACATGTGTCCAAGGATGCTAAGATGCGAGTTCATGAAATTTTTCTCGACAGTTTGACCCCAGGAAGGGTGACATAAATTGGCCCCCACTTTGTCCATATTTCAGCCCATGATTTCATCTTATGGGAATATGTCAAATGTAAACTGATTGTTAACAACTTAACTGCTTTGGACAACCAGTACAAAATATCTGTAGCAAAGTGGCAACCATCCCAGTGCCTACACGCTGAGCCATAATGTGAAATTTTATTCACTGCTTAAATGAGTGATGCAGGCATGCTACATTGCATTTAAGTGACATTATTGTTATGAAGTAAACTGGTAAACTGTATATTTCAACAATAAATAAAGAGTTTGTTGGTACTCTACGAACTCTATTTCATTTTGTCAAATTAGACATAAATATTCTTTTGAGAACTGCTGAACTTTTTATAAAACAAAATGAAAATTATGACTAAGAATTTCCTTTAAATATTACTCACGTTCATGAATAATCTCTGACATGCCTTGTATGGAACTGTGAAACAAATAGTTCTTATTGCTGCAGTTTCTCGAGCAGAATATCTAAAATTTTATTGACACCCCTTCTGCAAACAACACATCATCTGCCTTATTTCGATACTATTTATTTATTTTTTGCATAGTAACTTTATGATTTCTTTTCTGTTCCTGTTTCAGTAAAGTAAACACAGCACATTTTCCTGAGCAAGAAAGAGGATGCGTCACTGATTGCTTCCACAATGAGGCAATGTGTGGACATGAGAATGCACATGCATATGTGTATTCCTTCAGCTAACTTTTGTGTCTGTGCTCAGGTTTCTGTATATCAGTGTTTGCACAAGAGGAAAGAGACATTGCATTGACATACCTCAAGGACAATTTGCTTTGCCAATTGTATAGCCTGATAGACATTTGCATAGAACAAGTTCTACAAAGTGAAGTTCTAGGCAACTAATGGCTTTTTGTATTTTGGTGACATATCCAGACTCCAGCCTCCAAGGCTTTGGTGTCGGAGGCTACCCTCAAGTAAGTGTGGATTTGTCAGTTACCGTCAGAGGTTAAGAGTGCTGTGGTTGCTAGTAATTCTCCAAGTAAAGACTTGACATTGCTTATAGCAGATCAAATATGTAGTTTGTTGTTATTTAATAACACAGGCATGGACCCACAAAGAGGACAAGGCATAATGAGTGTAGCTACAGAAGATTCTTCTGGAGGGTAGTGGCACCCACTAGCGGAACTAGTAACATCACTAAAACATGGTATCAGCACTCTCCCATGAGAATTGTGACAAGCCACTGCATTACCCAGAACCACCTACCTATCAACTGATGCTATGGTCAAAATGATATTCGGAAAATGTCACCTCCCCCCCTCCTCCAGTCAATTGTCCAGTGTTCGTGTACATTTATAATTCAGTTTACAGATTTTAAAAAAGGATGAATTATACTACTGTGGTTATGATTTCTGCAACAACTTATTTATTTCTATCTGTTGCGTCAAAACCAAGCTCTTTAGGAAAACAAGCATATTCTGCATTATTTTGTGAGAAGTTTAAGGCTATAAATAGAAAAACTTGTTCATAATTCTGCGATCCCCTGTCTTTTCCATATACATTCATGTTACTTGAATGTGGTAATAAATAGTGACCCAGATGTGTAAATCTGAAATATGTGCATTTATGAGGACATGATAACAGGTGGATGACCCCTGTAAACATTACATATGTTGATAATTTTCTGTCAACAGTGAGGCTACACTCCCTGAGAGCCACCCTTCCTAACTCAGGATATCAAAAACTGGTTTTACAGTATCTGTCTATCCTCAGAGTCCCACCATATGGACCCTCCTATTTCAAACCACAAAGGCCTTCCTACGTGCACTCGTGATGTTATGCACGTACACCATCACACCCTTTGCAAACACCTTATATGGGACCATAGTACACACACATTGAGGATCTTAACAAATTGCAATCCTACCAAGGATTCCAATGAGCACATAAAGCTGGCCCTGCTGCTTCAGATGGACAATGCCATGGGCCACCTTGCTTACTGTCACCCAACACCTGTGTTGCAATGTGCTACGGCTGACCAGTTTATACAACTGCCAAATGGAGCCAATGTTCCCCTCATCATGACAGCCAATGCAGATTTTATTGATGATGTGTCGCCACTGAAATGACACACTGCCATGGGCCACCTTGCTTACTGTCACCCAACACCTGTGTTGCAATGTGCTACGGCTGACCAGCTTATACAACTGCCAAATGGAGCCAATGTTCCCCCATCATGACAGCCAATGCAGATTTTATTGATCATGTGTCACCACTGAAATGACACACACAGGCCAGTATACAACATTCCTGGAAGAATCATCCTGCATCAGTATCCATTCGCTCTGGAGCTCCCCTCCTACCACTCCTACCAGCAAAATTTGATGACATTTCTTTGGTTGCATCATGGCTTACGATCTCAAACAGCTCTTTTAGGATAGGACAGCAAGGTAGTGATTTCTGAGAAAGGATTATTTTATTTACACAAAAGTGTATACATTTAAGATTCAATTCCTAGTGACACAAAAAGGAAATAAATCACACTACTACAGTTCAAGGTTCTGCAACTGCTTTTTTATTTCTATCCTCTTTAATAAAGTAAACATATTACACACTATTTAGCACAAGATTGAAAATGTAAATTCTTCCCCCCCTCCCCAATAATCTGTGTTATTGCTAGAATACTGAAATAAATAGTGATCTATCACACAATTTCTTCTACAAGGCAGAAAAGTATTTCTCGAATGTGCTGTCATGCAAACTGAGATTATAACTAACAGACCTGCATACTATACAATATGCATGACATTATTTTTCAGTGAGTAATGGTGGTACCCTCCTCAAGATCCACCTATCTTAATCTAGCATATGAAAAACTGCACTTGCAATTTCCATCCAGTCCAGCTTCGTGGACCCTCCTATTCTTATCCACAAATGTATCTCTATGTGCACTGATGTGACATGATGTACAAACTGCAGAAGGTCAGCTTCACAACCACCTTATACAGGTCCATACCTGGTTTTGGACCATAGTTCCCACACAATGAAGATTTTCACTAACAATAAACCCACCAAAATTTCCACTGAGAACATAAAGCCTATCTACCTGCCCCTGATGGGAAATGCTGTGGGCCACTCCACATACTGTCACCCAACACCTATGTGGCAGTGTGCTGTTGGTGACCAACCACCACCACTGCCAGATCGAGTCAATCCTCTACTATCTAAGCCACTGGACACAGATCTGGATGATGCTAGGTCACTACACTCTCACTCTGTTTCTCCAACACCACACCTAACATGCATCAGGCCTGAATGAATCAGCTGACACTTATATCAATTTGTCCAGTACAATCCACTCAAATGGGGGAGGGTGAAGTGATATAAATAGCCAGTAATTTAAAGAATTATGTCTTTCTTATATGAATTATATACTTAGTTTTAAGTACTCCTTGTTTCCTGCCTTGTCCATGTGTACTTATTTCCTTCACATGCATACTCTCTATGTGTGAGATGTGTGTTATCAAAAATACAATAAATTGTTTTTTCTTACCACATTGAATCTTCCCTTCCATGTGGAAACAATGTGTATTTTGAAACACTCCACTGCAGAGTGAAAATCTCATTCTGGAATGTGTATTTTGTTGTGTAGTGTGCTGAGATTATGTTTTAAGGCAATTTGTTGCTGTTGTTTCCACAAGAAATGCATTAAAATTTATAGATGATTGCAGACAAACAAATGTCCATCTAAAGATTAAGTGGATAAAAGTTTGAGATGGGATGCACTGAGCATCAAGTATTGGATAAAGTCTCTGATCATATCACATTAAAGGATAAGACAAGTCTCAAAATAGGATAAACAGAAGATGAAACCTATAAATACATGGAAAGTGCATATAAATTGTGTGGATGTATTTTTCCAATACGGCAACTTAATAGCACAACAACTGAGGATCCTATCACCTGAACAAAAGAACAATGGTACTAGGAATTGAAATGAAGGACACTGATGATGTAAAAACTCCAAAACTGGAAAACACAGTCTCCAATATAGTGGATTCTGGGTCTATGGCATTAGCGCATTTTTTCAGGAGTAATATGTTATTCAATATACAGTCTTTTTTAATTTAAGTTGTGTAACAAATTCTTGAAATAAAATTCAAATGATGCATTGAAAAATCAATTAGCTTCAATGAATGAGTAAGAACCTCATTTAAACATTTCTCAGTTTTCAGGAATAATTACCAACATGCTTTGTACGGCATGGTGAAATAAATAGTTGAAACTGGTGGCCTAATCACTGGTTGCCAACTAAGAAATGTTATTGAGAGTATTATTGCTGCAGTTTCTTGAGCAGAAACTCTAAAATCTCACTCTGACATCTGTCTGAAATTTGCAAACAACATGTCATCATCACTTTTTATTTCTCATACCTTTCTTATTTTGATACTGTTTTACCTATAGTTACCTTGTTATTTCTTTTCTGTTCCCTTTTTAATGTACTAACCACAACACAATCTGATAATCAAAGAATTGGATGAATACAAGAGACCTTTCACAATTAGGCAATTTGAGGACACGAGAACGGGCATGCATACATGTGTCCTTTGTGCTAATTTTTGGGTGTGTGCTTTTGTTCCAGGGTGTCAGTCATAATTCATTAGGAATGAGGTGTGTACACATACATCACGGCCAATCTGCTTCTGTGCTTTGGTATGCTGACAAACTTCTGCATACACCAAGTTTTACAAATTAAAGTCACTGGCAAAGAAAGCACCTTCCATATTTTGGCATTACATCCAGCCTCTAGTTAATGGGGCTGCAGTGTAGGAGCCCAATCTCAAGCAAGTGTGGATCCATCAGATACCTTCAATGGTTAAGGGTGCTGTGGTTCCAATAAAGTCATCAAATACAGATTCACAACTGAACAAATACGTAATTTGTTTCTGTGTAATAACAAATGCATGGCCCAACAAACTGCACAAGGCACCATGAGTGTAGTTGCAGGACATGTTGCTAGAGGTAGCAAGCACCTTCCACTAGCAGAACAAGTCACATCACAACACGATTTCAGCACTCACACACGACAACTCCGAAAACCTCCTGTGCTAATGAGCAGCCACTTGTCTGTCAAGCAATGCAACATTCAATGTGATGTTAGGAAAATGCACCCATCCAGTCAATTATCCAAAGAGTGATCACATTTATACATGACCAGCTGCTCCATAGTAAAGTATTTGCACATTGCAACAAACGGTTCCTCAACATATTGTCTGACATCCTGAGTGAACACTGCATCGTAAAAAGTGGATCTCATGCCTGTGTCCGAAATGTGGCTGCCCATGACACACCTGACAGACACTGCTTTTCAAAGTGTTCCTACATCACACCACTTGTACATTCTTCAGGGCACCTGAAATTATTGAAACTATTTAATCTTAGCAGGATCATACTTTAATGTCCTACCTGCAAAGTTCAAGAACTGTTCTTTGGTTGCATCTTGGCTCATGGCGGCAAGCAACTCTCAAATACTTGCTTTTGGAGTTTTGAGAAAGGGTAATTTTAAATAATGGAAAGGAGTACACACTTATGATTTAATTCCTAAATATACTGAAAAAATGGATTACACTATTGTGGTTGGAAGTTCTTCAATGACAAAGTTATTTCTATCTGTTTCACCAAACCTATGCTCATTAATAAAGCGAACTTACTGTGTACTGTTTTGTGAAAATTTTAAAAATGTTAATAGAAGAACTGGTTCTAAATTGTGCCACACCCCCTATCTTCTGCTGTAAGTTTTGTTATTACCTGAAAGTAGAAACATACAGTACTCTAGCAGACATTCCTTTCACAAAGCTACAAATTATTTCTTGAAAGTGCCCTTTTTAACTTGACATGATAACAGGTGGACCACCTATGTAGACAATGTATGTGTTGATATTTATCCATAAGTAATGAGGCTACCTTCCTTGAGGTGACCCTTTCTAACACAACATTTCAAAACTGTATTTCCAATACCTGTTCATCCTCGGTGTCCCACCATATGGAACCCCCTATTTTAATCCATAAAGGCTTTGCTACATGCACTCATGTGACGTAATGCACAGACTTCTTTGAACACCACTTACAAACACCTTGTTTGGGTGCATGCCTCATTCTGGGTTATAATACCCACACAATGATAACCTTAATTAAAAATAAACTGACCAAGGTTTCCACTTATAAAGAAAGCCTACTTGTCACTGATGGAAAATGCTGTGGGCCAGTACACCTACAATCACTCAGTGCCCATGAGGCTGTAAGTTGCCAACCTACACTGCTGTCAGATGGAACTAATCCTCACCTACCTACACCAGTAGACGTAGCTTTAGGTGATGCTGCGTCACCGAAGAAAGAACACCCTCAGCACACTCACTTTATTTCTCCAACACTACACACAATACGTGTCAGGCCTGGAAGTTTGTCCTGAAATATCCACTTTTAGGGGGGGAGGGGGTGGGAAGTACTGTGAGGCATATAGACAGTCAGGCAAACAAATATGTCTCTGTTATGACTCATGTACCTAGTTTTGAGTACATTCCGTTTCCTGCTTTATTGCTGTGTGATTATTTGCTTAACATGTATCCTTTTTGCGTGTGACATGCATGTTTTCTTATCACAGTTCCTATTTAAAGGTGGCTCAGCATTCCTACAAGTGGTCACCCCAATGAACAGAAAAGCAGATGACACCAACATTAAAACTGGGGTTACATTACCAGCTCCTGTAGATGTAACCTTGTCAGAACAGTTCTTGCATGCATCAAAGGATAATACTAACATTCCACAATCCATGTTGTATTTCAGGCATGTGCTTAGTAATTGTGTCTTATGTGCCACGTGGAAATCATATGTGCATACTGAAATTTATAGATCATTGCTGATAAGGAGCTGTCATACAGACTGACCCCTTCCAAAGATTAAAGTTTGAGATCTGATGCCCTTAAGTCTCACAGTACAAAAACACAGAAGAAGAAGTGCTAAAGTTTATGAAAAGTGCATATGAAAACTATGGATGGATATCCTTAGTATGGCCACTCAGTAGCACAACCACTGAGGATCCTGACATCCGAGCAAGCAAAAAGATGGGGTAGGTAGAGTTCTTCAGGAAGCTATGATTAGGAATTGAAATAATAGACACTGATACTACAAAAACTAAAAAATTGGGAAACACAGCCTCCATTCTAATGGATTCTGGGATCTATGGCATTATAAGCTCTGTCAGGGACTAGAATGTTAATCTACACACAATCACTTTTGATGGAAATTGTGTGAACTACAGTATATCTCAAAAGAAAGTTTATATTTGAAGAGCTACATATGAAAGCAGTGCAGTCATTGCAGTGTCTACATGCTGAGCCATTATGGAAAATTCTGTTCATCATGTAAACGATTGCATTTAAATGATATTATTTATAAGAAGTAAATTGCTAATCTGCATATTTCAACAATAAATAATGACTCTGATGATAGACTTCACACACTATTTTATTTTGACATGTCAAACATAAATTTTCTGTTGAAACACACTGTACTTTTTATGAAGTAAAATGTGAATGATTTATTGCAAAGTCAATTAAACATCACAGGAGGATGAAGAATGCTTTGTATGGAATTGTGAAATAAATGGTTCCAACTGGTGTACTTGATGCCAGTTACCAGCCAACAAAATTTTATTACCAGCCTTATTGCTGCTGTTTCTCAAGCAGAAAATCTAAATTCTCATTGTGAGCTCCTGAAATTTGGAAATGACAGGTACCATCACTTTTTATTTCTCATACCTCTCTTAATTAGCTACGGTTTTCCTCATAGTCTCCTTGTGTTTTCATGTTTATTGCTTTATCCATGAAATAAACACAGTACAATCTCCAGAGTAAGGTATGCATAGGAGACTGCTTGCACAATGAGGCAATGTGTGGAAATGACAAAAGGCATGCATACATGTATTTTCCAAAATAATTTTGTCTCAGTGTTTTTGCTTCTCTGCATCAGTGATTGTGCACTAGGAAATTACGTGGACATACCTCACAGACAATGTGCTTCATCAGTTCTGTAACCTAACAGACATTTTGAAACAACAAGTTATATAAAGTTTAAATTATTGGCAAAATTGAATTCTGTATTTTGCAAAAATAAAAATGGTTTTAAAATAGCTACGGACATAGTATGAACCCTGGTTTGGTGCAACTAAA
This sequence comes from Schistocerca serialis cubense, assembly GCF_023864345.2. NCBI lineage: Eukaryota > Metazoa > Arthropoda > Insecta > Orthoptera > Acrididae > Schistocerca > Schistocerca serialis. The sequence goes on from NC_064640.1 coordinate 534,468,638, forward strand.
CCTGTTGTACAAAGGTTGTCAGAATTTTGTACAACCTCCTACTGCTGAATGAGATACTTTTGTGCTGACTACCAGTGGACAAGACCTGGGCCAAGAGCTTCCAGATCAATTGGAGCAGCTCCTTGCTAAAATAAGACACACTTACCTCACAGCAACAGTTACCTCTCACATTAAAAAGCAACTCCTGCAGTTGACTGAGCTTCACGCAGTGAAATAGAATTTACCTGCATGTATTCTGTCACACCAAAGTACAGTCATCCAGCTGCTACCTAACTTTTAATAACTCACTATTCTGAAATCTCTATGAATTGCAGCATGTCATAATTTTAAAACTTTCCATGATTCTGGAAAGTTGGACTGTACCCTGATAATATTTATTGTAGAATAATTAACATGATCTTGGACGGATATGAAATTGATGCATTGCAAAATTTGAAAGAAAACATTTCAAGTCATTTGATGCAAGAGCTTTATGGATGCAAATATTGATGGCTTTTATAACATTGTGCAGCTTCATATCATCTTCAGAAAATGTATACATTGTATGAATTGACAATACTAAACGTATTTTATTGGCATGATGATACTAGAATGCCTGCCAATCCCACTATTAGCCTGAAAGATGAATAAGGGATTGTTAGATTTGTCAGAGACGTGGTTAGACAGAATGTGGTGAAATACAATGACAGTAACAACCCTCTAGCTGTAACAAGTGCACTCATTTTGCCGTGGCTTGCAGTCAAGAATCTTCAACATTACGCCACATTTCAGGGAATCATTAGAAGGCTTTCAGTCACATCTATGATATTCCGTATTTTGGTGGCATATTCAGCATCAGCTTCACAAAACTATGGTGTAGGAGGTTACCCTCAACCAAGTGTGGATTCATCAGTTATCTTTAGTGGTTAAGAGTACTATGGTTGCAGTTAATTCCTCAAATACAGACTCGCAGCAGCTTGTAGCGGATCAGATTTCTTTAAACAAAGTGAGAAACATTTGTGCAGAGGCATAAAGACATTAAGAACAGATAATGGTTTAGAGTTTTGCAATATAGAGGTTAACAATTTGACTAACCAGCATGGCATTTTGTACCAGAAAACATGCCACACAGTCCACAACAGAACATAGTCACTGAAATGGAAAATAGAACTGTTGTCGAGTTAGCCAGGACTTGTATGAATGCAAGTGCACTTCCAGAAAAAATGTTGAACAGAAGTTGTGAATTATGCAGTATCCACACTAAAGTGACCTGGGACAAGTAAAGAAATGGGAGTTATGTCATGCGAACTGTGGCTATGGAGATAACCTAACTTAAATATCCTCAGAACTTTTGAAGACAAAATTTATGTCCATATTCCTAAAGAGAAGTGGCAAAAATGGGATGCAAAGGCTGAAGAGGGGTATTTTGTTGGTTATGGCCAAAATGCAAAAGGTTATCATGTGTGGTTTCCACACTGATGACAAGTAAAACTCCACAGTGATGTAACTTCTACAGTAAGACTCTTTACAGAAAACTGCAGCACACATGGAATATCAACAACCGAGGGTAGTGGACTTCATTACAATTGAAAATAAGCTAGCTTCTGTAGAACACAACCTTTAAAATACTCCTATGATGCAGGATTCTACAGAAGTGTGTGAAGAGAGAGACAATGATGCACATTCTGATGATATCAGTGAACATGAGGCAGCAGCAGATGAAGCTGTTCAATCTGACAGGAAATATCAGTTAGTAGATTGCAGATCATTAAGATTGCCAGCAAGATATGAGAATCATTTATCCACAATTTGATATTGTTGAACCAGAAAAATGTGACAAAGCAGTTATGTATGATGAGGCAGAAAAATGGAAATATGCAATGAATGGTGAAATTAGTTCCTTGGAAGTTAACTAAACCTGGACATTTGTGGATCTACCTGCCCATAACCAAGTCAGTGATAACCAATGGATGTATATAAACAAGTTTTCTAACAGTGATGATGCCCCACATTTCATAGATAGACTTACGGCTAAAAGTTTCAAGCAAGTTGCAGGTATAGGACTTATAGGCCAGTAACTAGATTTGACTCAATGTTTATAGTGTTATCCATTGCAGCACCAAGAAACATGTCTCTTGAACCATTTGATGGCCAAACTGCTTTCCTTTATGGAAATTTTGCAGAATATGAACTAACCAAAAGAATTTGAAGATGGGACAAATCATGTGTAAACTAAACCGAAGCTTTTCTGGCCTGAACCAAGCTTCCAGGAGTTGGAACCAACATTTCACAGCAGCTTTTTGCAACTTTGGGCTTCGGCCAGTGAATGCAGATAAATGTGTATTCACCAATCAGGTCACAAATAATCCATTTATCTTGGCAGTGCACTTTGACGTTGGGCTGGTAGCTGCTAAAATTCCTACTGCCATCAACTTTTTGCTGAGTGAAATAGAAGGAGTATTTGACATCATATCCAGCAGACTGGGTACCTACCTGGTCCTGCCACCAGAACAATCAGAAGATGGTTCTATTTTTATGCTTCAAGAGATTTATGCCAGGAAGATTCTATACCACTTCAGGGTGGAGGATGCTAACGCTGTAACAGTACCTGCTTCTGTAAAGTTAGGAAGGTAGGAGATGAGGTACTGGCAGAAGTAAAGCCGTGAGGACAGGGCGTGAGTCGTGCTTGGGTAGCTCAGTTGGTAGAGCACTTGCCCGTGAAAGGCAGAGGTCCCGAGTTCGAGTCTCGGTCCACCACACAGTTTTAATCTGCCAGGAGGTTGCATATCAGCACACACTCAGCTGTAGAGTGAAAATTTCGTTCTAGATATAACAGGTCTTTGTTATGACTGAATACTTAGTTTGGTATATATTCCATGTCCTGCTTGATGACAGTGTACTTATTTGCTTAAGCAGACTTGTACATGAAGAACTGTCACAAAATCGATTTTTTAATTTTTGTCTTAAAAAATTCTCTGTAGTTTTCTGAATGAGAAAGAGTTTACTTCCAGGAAATGGAACACAGAAAGTACCAAAATTAAAGGAATTTAAAAGCAGCTACACACAGCATGTCGTCCCCATGGCCCACAGTTAGCTTTTTTAAAAATAAAGTTTTGCTCTCATTTGTTTTGTTTTTATGATTTTTTAGTCCCTTAAGTTGGGTAACCTGCAAAAGCTTTATGGTTGCCTACCTTTTGCTTATACAGATGGTTTAAACATTGTTTGCTGTTGTTTTGGTGCGAATATTTTGTTTACAATGAAGTAATTGCGTGCATGAATTTCTTATTCCCTTGAAAGCAAATGGAAGAATTAAGAAGTTCGGTGTTAAACAACATAAATTAACTCTGCTAATACTGAAATACAACATGATGCAACACTTGAATCAGGTTCAGCTATCCCAAGTGCTCTGAAGCTAAAACTGGAATATATGGACAATGGGCTTGACAGTATTAATGCTGATAATATAGAGATACCAACTGCTGATTCAGGTTGTTTTACTGTTGAACTCTCTGCTCTATTTGAACTAATAAATAAAGCTTTGCAGTATAAGGAATGTGACAATAGTGGTGTGAACATAGTTGAGGAGATACATGCTAGCAGAGGTTGTGCATCAAAATTAAGAATTGTTAGTAATTTTTGTGATTTAAGCAAATGTGAGTATGCTGGTGGCATAACTAAACAGAGAGTATATAACGCAATCATTAAACTTGCTTATGCTATGTCAACTATAGGCAAACAGTACAGACATGCACAAACTTTCCATGCTGGTATGGACTTACCTCCCTCTACAAGGTTTCACAGGTACAATAAAGTTATTCTACAGACTTTACAAGAAGTAGCAAATGACAATATGAAAAATGCTGTTCAGGAAAGTGTAGACTTGAATGACAGCAATACATGTATGTCTGCAGTCCTGGCTGCATCCTGGCAACAAAGAGGCCCTAGCTCACTAAATGGGGTAGTGACAGCTACCTCCTTGGACAATGGTGTTCGTTAATGTGGAATGTATTACCAAGTACCATCATGGCTGTACTAGTGGAAATGAAAAATCATAAAGGTTTGATTAATTTTAGTGGTTATAGTGGAGGGATGGAATCTGAAGGTGTTGTGAAAATATTTCACAGGTCAGTAGGGATATATGGTGTGATGTATGCATCTTACCTAGGAGATGGGGGCTCACAAGGGTACCAGAAAGTTTGTGAATCCTTTCCTTATGCTGACACAAAAATTGAAAAAATAAAATGTGTTGGACATGTCCAGAAAAGGTTAGGTACAAGACCGAGGAACTTGAAGAGGAATTTGAAGGGAAATAAATCAGCTGATGGTAACTGCATTAGTGGATGTGGTCAGCTTACAGACAAAGAAATAGACAGGTTGCATTATTATTATGGACAAGTCATCAGACAAAATAAAAATACCTTGAGGGAATGAAAAAGTCAGTATGGGCTACCTTCGTTCATAAATTCTCCTCAGATGACAACCCATGTGGCTACCAGTGGGCTGTTATGCCAGGTGATACCTACCACCATAAAAATTCTTTGTCATTTGCTATAATGGAAATTATAAAACCCATATATAGTGATCTTAGTGACACAAGATTATTAGAGAAATGTTTACACAGTAGGACTCAAAATCCAAATGAAAGTTTCAACAACTGAATATAGGAACAGATACAAAGAAACTGTTATGTCAAGGCTTCATGGTATGGAACTGATGGATTGCCTGGTGGACTTAATATGCATAGAGCTCTAATAGCAACTGACAGAACGAGACTCTTCAAAGCAGAAAAATTAGCATTGGAAGCCACCAAAAAAGCCAGAACAAGAGGAAGAAGTGTGAAAAAGAGAAGGGAGGAAGAAAAACACAGGAAACAAGATGAATATGGACCTGGGATGCATTAGTCCATGCAAGTTCAATAGAGAAAGCAAGTTTTTACTTTAACTTGAATTTCCCGAGAGTTAAATTATTTCATGTTCTGGTGCACTTTCTATTAAAAACAGAGAGCTGAAATTTTGTATACTGCTTTAAAACATGCTTAACTAAAAAGCATACTACTCTAGTGACCTAACTTTGAAAATATAATGCTTTTTTGAAGAAAAACCCTAAATTCATTTCTAAAAGTTTCTATAATCAAACTTAAAATTTTTTTGTAGCACTATTTATGACAGTACCATCTTTTCAGTGGCCTGCTGTAAAGGTAACAGTGTAAAGAACTTACAGGAAAAAATAAATCCTCTACTTTTTTATATTTTGAGTAATGTGTACCTATGATATATTAAATAATCAGCATGACATAGCAACTTCATTAAAAGAAAGAGGTATATGAAAGAGTGGTGTCCTTCTTCAGTACCAGCAGACATAATTTAATGCACTCAAACACAACTATAATTACTCTCTTTAATTTAAGAAAGGTTTTCCATTATGTCACTCACATGCTACTCTTACATAAATTAAAGGATTATGCAACTTGGAAAATCCCGTCAATGGTTCCATTCACATTTATGAAACAGGAAACAGAAAACTATTCTACAGTTTCAAAAAATAGAGAATAAATTCTAGTTTATTTGGGGTAGTGTAAAGCGGGAAATGCTGTCGGACAATGTAGAGTCACAGGTAAGGTGTGCACCAGTGGTTCCACAGCCAAAGGTTCACACGACATGTTACTGCTCCTTCCTGGAGGGCGCACACACTGTGGAGGCAAGCACACAAATGCCAACTACCCACTACCGAAAACAAATCCACCAGAGTGCAGAAAGTTTTGGTGACATACACATCATGAGCTGGCTGCGATAAATTTAAGGCCACAATAGCTCACCAGTGCATCATGCTCTACAAAAACAAGTGTGACAGCTCCACTCAACTTCTGAAACAGGTGCACATGGGGGGCGGGATGGGGGGGGGGGGTCTGATGAAGATCAATATTAGATATTGGTGCATGGTATTGTGAGTCATACTGCTGAGCATCAGGACTTGTTTCAGTGCTCCTGTGAATTGTGAAATGGATAAAATGAAGGAGCAACAAATTTGCATCAAGTTCCGTTTCAAGTGGAAGGGCACTTCAGCTGAAACATGTCACCAGAGACATTTAGTGACAGTGCATTGAGACAAGCAAGAACATTTGAGTGTTTCAAGTACTTGAATGAAGGGCAAGAATCTGTGGAATATGAGAAAAATTCTGGCCAACCGTCAACATTGATAACCCTGAAAACTATCATGAAAGTGTGCAATATGATTCATGAAGACCGAGGGCAGACAATTCACGATATTTGTGATAGGCTGGAAGCTGTCATACAGTACATATCAACAAATTCTAGGCAAGAATTGAACATGAAACAAATTACACGAAAGTTTGTCCCTCACCTTCTCTGCATCAACCATTGAAACATCAGGATTCAGACATGTACTGAGCTGCAACGAAGAGTTCAAGACTGTCCAGAACTCTTACGTAGAGTCATATCAAGTGATGAATCATGGGTCTATGGTTATGAGGCATGAAACAAAGCAGCAATCATCACAATGGAAAACACCATTTTCTCCAAGGACGAAGAAAGCTTAACAAGTCCACAGCAACATGAAGTCAATGTTGATAATTTTTATGACATTCAGGAAATAGTCAATAAGGAGTTTGTTCTACCTGGTCAGAATGTCAATTGGCAGTTTTACAAACAAGGTTTTGAGGTGAATGAGGGAAAATATTTGATGCCAACAGCCAGAGCTATGAGGGAAAAAAATGACTGACTGATGCACCATGACAATGCATGCATGCACACCTTGCTTGTTATGAAGGAATTCCTTGCAAAAAACCATGTGGCAATGGTCCCCCACGTTCCCTACTCACCATACCTAGCCTCATGTGACTTCTATCTGTTCCTGATGATGAAAATTACGTTCCAATGGTGGCGTTTTGATTCGACTGAAGAAATGCAAATGGAATTGCAATGGGTGCTGAACACTCTCCACCCTGTGGACTTACAGGAGAGCTCCCAAAAATGGAAACAATGCTGGGATCATTGCATACATGTTTCAGGTGACTACTTTGAGAATGTCGAAGGACATTCAGGTGTAAGAATAGTTTTCTGATTTTTAAAATGACATTCTCCGATATTTTGGATAGCACCTCATACATAACATTAGTTATATCATCAGACTAATATAAGCCTAATAACAGGAATGTGAAATGTTTATCCACATAGTGAGAAGGATATAGTCCATATACAATACTCTCTAGCACCATTATTATCAGAAAAAGCCATGAGTAGAATATCTATTCAGTAGACTTCAGTGTTGCAAATTATGAATTCACATTAATCTTGCTAAGGAGAGAAAGTGAAATAAGAATACGGAAGTAGTGGATGTTATCACTGAAGCAAATCCAAATTAATACCTGTAAGATTGGTTACAAAGACATAACTTCAATCATTATGCTAGGAATGTCAGCTGCATCTTACATGCTATGAGGAAAATAGAATAGACATATGAGAAATCATTGGCATCATCATACAAACTATGAATGTCATCATTTGAATTATGAGCAGAAATTAAGGAACAAGAAGTGAGTGAATATTAGCACAGACACATTCTTGAATTACGGTATATGTAACGTGGGTTACGAAGCTATAGCTAAATGAGCCAAGTAAAATGAGTGCCAGTTGTATATTATATAAATGCTATCAAATCAATATTCAGTCTGAAAAGGTTACAGTTTGCAAACAAACAAAAAGTACAATAAATGCATAACGAGGAATTTGACATACACTGATTGAAGAACCACATTTTATCATATACGAACCTCTAATTATACACCTGTTATGTCCATATACAGACTTTGCTATTAATCAAATGCCAAAATGAAGCACAAGGTATATGGAGGAGGGGATTTTTTAAAAAAAGAAAAAAAAGACTCTTTAGACAAATATGGGTGCACAGTTGTAACATACATTACAAACCATGTTGTTTTTATTTAAGTTTTTTGTATCTGTTACTATTTCCACACTGCTGATTTAGAAGTATTAAATTCAATGTTTTTTTCAAGAAGATGTTTCACCAAAGCTGATCAAAACTGAATTGTATCCCTTGCGCTGATTTACTTGTAAGTACTGGGCGGTAACATATAACATATGTCAAATTCATGGCTATGCCATTTGATGATTTTTAGATATGTTGTACAAGCTATACATTTTACATAGAATAAAGAAAAGGCAACCACTTACTTATAGAGGATTGATATGTGGCACACAGAAACACATAACAGAAAATAGGCACCATTAACTGTTGAGCTCTTGCTCTTTTTCTAATGAGAGTACACACATTGACACGCACAATTACACAGACTGTGTGGTTGTGTGTGTGAGTGTGTGTACTCTTACCAAAAAAACAGCAAGAGCTCAAAAGCTAGTGTTAACTTTTTCTCTTACCTATTTCTGTGTGCCATGCTCCAATTCTCTATAGGTAACTGACTGTATTTCCCTTATTTTGTGTATTTTTCCTTCCAGGAATTTATATTTCTGTTATACATTTTTCTTCTCTGTGGTTGGTTTGTTTGGTAGGTGCTTCATAATGACTTCACAGCTGAAACTCGCCAATAGCAGCAACTAGATGGAAAATTTTACAGCCTACAATGGACAATTCTTTCTTTTGAAATGTGATGTGACTGTGGACCTATCTACAAACAAGATTGACAAAATTCCATATTTCTTCATTTCTTTGAAAATTTTAAGGTGGTGACACAACGGAGACTGTTATTGAAGGTCTGGGCATATGAAATAGATTCACACATACGTGAGTGGCTAGAATGCTTTTTAATTTATGCTGCCCTTGACTGTGATTGTACATCAGTGACATAGGCATCATCAGGCATTTCCCAGGGAAGTGCGACAGGATCTTTTTTGTTCTCTCTACACTTAAATAACCTGACACATAAGGTAAGCAACAATCTGCAGGTCTTTGCTGATATTACTGTAATGTATGCAAAAAATTCATCATTGACTGACTGTAGGAAGAAACAGGATGACTTGAACATAATCTCTATTTACTAGCTTCTTCCAGATGAGTATGAAAAACAATCCTGTAATGCTTGACTACAGTATTAATGGCTAGAAACTTGACACAATCATCCTGATAAATTTGTAGGCAGTGGTCAACTTTGGTTTATTAATGCAATTCCACTAAAAGCAGATGCAAATAATCCAACTGCGATTCAGAAAGAAGTGTGAAGTTTATAAGTGTAATATTAGAAAAAGAAAGAGACTTCATTAAAACAGACTTCAATACTGAAAGTTGTGAATAATGCCACTACTAAAACCATCTGCCAAATAACAACTGTAGTAAATATGGAAGCAATTTTTGAAAGCAATCAGAAAACATAAATTTGGGTAACTCTTTCTTTCCCACAGGTGAACTTTGATTTATGAATTAGCATCTAACTTACTGATAAAGTTTGTATATATCCATATAAAAAAGATGTAAGTTACTTAACTAAAATATTCTGCAATTTGCACTTCCAATCAATTTACAACAAAAATGAAGAGCAGTTGTCATAAACATGAGATTTGCAAATTAAAATTTAAAGTATTCTTTGAGGTACACTCTGTTTATCTCTTACGTCTTGTTTGACTTCAGTGATGTATCCACATGATAACTCTCTTGATATCATTCACCTTTGTACTCTGTGACCAAGCAGCTTCAGCTCAAATGGTCTGATCAACACTGAAAAAAGAAATAAAAGACTGCAAACTAGTGCCTAGACTCTAAATATATAAATCATGTAGTGTAACATGTTCACTTATTTCTTCTACAAATGTATACTCAATGTATGGTGGAAGAAGACCTTGTACTGACTGTATCATAATGTGACTATCTGCTGTCTATTCCAGGCAGCATGCGAAAAGGACATATCTCATCTTGTATGTTGTTCGTATTCCACTGGCAGAGACTGTATATGATAATCTGAATATATGGTTTAATGCGCATCACTACAATAACCCACGCTGAAGGCACATGTGTAGTAATGTAAAATGACTCCTTTGATATTTTGAAAATTGAGATGTTCTTATAACCAACCAATTCATCAGATGCACTGGCGTGTTATATTTTGGCTACTTCAGTTGCAACTGCAAAACTAAAGTACTAGAGATGTACAATGACATTGATTAATGGAACTACCCGACGGGAGGCCCTAGCCACACAACATTTCCATTTCCAATGGAACTACAGGGAAATTTCATTTTAATTCTGTAAAATTGCAACAAAGAATCTGTTTCATCACAGTTTCAATGACTACAAGTTGGCAAAAGTTAGAAATCTTCAAGTTGATTGCAATTACTGCCAAAGTTTGCTACCTAACAGTACCATAATTCTGTAACAACAGATTTAATTTGATTTCAGATCCACTGCTGTAAATAAGAGCCACATTTGAAAATGAATATTTCTATAATGAGCTTTCATGAACTCTTTTTTTTTACTTTTGTGTGCTGCTTTGAACATAGTAGATGGTCAGCACAAAGAACTGAGCTTTAGTAGTAGTAGTAGTAGTAGCTTTATTCATCCATAGATCTCTTTTTACAAGATAATTCAACTCAGCTAGATTCCACAGACAAGCTTCCTATGGGGCTGAATCATCATCATTTCCAGGAATTTCTCAGAAGTTTGGATGCTTAGTATGGTGATATTATATATTTACAGAAGTAGGGTGGCTAATTCAAGATCAGACAGATTTTATAACATAATTAATGAAATCGAAAGCAAAATCTGTTCCAGAACTTGATCGTGCCAAATGGGTGGCAGATTTACAACTTTTAGCAGAATTGACTACTCATGACTGAAATAGGTGCCTTCAAGGTAGGAACCTACTTATCAGTACAATGTTCCAAACAATAATTGCATTCCAAATGAAACTGAAATTGCAACACTTTGGCCAACCATGATCCTATAGACAGGACAATTTACGCAGCTATATTTTTTGATTTGGTGTGAGAATTGGAATATCAGTTTTGCGATTTTTGAAAAAAAATATCAGAGTGTTTGTATTTATACATGTTTTACAAACAATATAGATATGTTGCCAGAAGATTTTCAGACGGAATACCTAGAGTCACAATCTGACATTCAATTAAAGGAAAATTTGACTATGTGTCTTTGTTGGTCTTTTATAAATCATATCTGCCCAGAGACAAGTAGGGCCCACCCCTTGTTGCACAGTCATATGCTACATATGTCATCTTTGTTTGGAAGCAAGCACATCTGTGAACAACTATTCTCAGGAGTTAAGCACACAAAGAGTAAAAACAGAACCAAAATCTCAGATGAATGCCTTGAGAACACCCTGTGAATTTCAGTCACTTTGATTTAATGTGATATTTATATATTAGTTTCCCAAATTCTATGTCTCATGTCACATTAATTTTATGATTTTTTACTACTTGCATATCTACTTTTAATGAAATCACATATATAAATTGTCAAACTAATCCCATCTTGCTTCTTTAGAATAAATAAGCATAAACCAATTAATTCTAAATTACTTGTATGTGTGAACCGTATAATACAGCTGACTGCCCCCCTCCCCCCATTTTTGTTCCTCAGAAGTTACTGTTAGTGTTAAGTATATCATGTGCAGCCCAAAAATACGTGTCTTATTCCAATGTGGCCCAGGAAAGCTGAAAGGCTGGACACCCCCGGGCTAAAGGCTCTGTTGTTTGGAGAGACTGTAGAGCCATAATTATACCAGACTGCTTGTCAAGTCAACACAAATTACTAGAAAAGATTGCAGTAGCTAAGAAATATCCCAGAAGCACTGAGGATGGCAGAGGTTGTGTAGTCTCAGACAGTGGGTACAGTTTTCGTTCAAGAAATGTGAAACATTTCAGGAGTAAAGTGGGTGGTGAATTTTGATAATGAAAGTACTGATTTTTTATATTTAGGTAAAAGCAAACAAATGAGTAACAGCTAATTGCCAGAATGTTCTCACATCATTTTAAAGTAAGTAATTATGGCTCTAATACCATAATCTTACTTTATCCCATGTAAGTTTTCTGCACACTATCACCTCCACTGTTCCCAGTTATAAAAGGATCTCTGATGTATTCATACAACTGAGGCACTGAGGATGATATGAGCCCAAAGCACAGGCACAAAGTTGTAGACAAACTTCCAGTCTCGTAGGTTTTAACTACATTCACATTTCATATGAAAAAATGATCTACCCTATTTATGTCATGAAATACTAATTTATATTTAGGATTATATTAATATTAGTGTTAATTCACAAAATTCACTAGCCATTGACATGCTGTCTTTTGACAGTTGTAAGCTTTGTAATTAATGTGTAGCTAAAATCAGTACATAATGAAAAGAAACTAAATGCACCAAACATACAATTATGAGCTGTTCAAACACTTCATAGTCCTAATTATTATAATTTTCATTAAGCACATTCTGTGGCTTGAGGTCCAGATAAAACCACTGATAACTTTCTGATTATGTAATACTACTACTACATTAATGACATACCCAACCTACGATAGAAACTGAACAGTGTAGAGCAACAAAACTAACAAGGGGAGGCCGCCAATTGTGAAATTCAGATTCGATTCATACTGCGCATAATAACAGCATATGGCCAGAGGTGTAATGTGGCAAAGCACCAAGATGCACTTCTCAGCCGTTGTCGAGAAAATCGACAGTTAAAAGAAACCATTGCGGTGAAATACTCTCTATGATTAATAATTTTCTTTAGCGTCGTGGCGCAGCGGTAAGCGCTCGGGTTCGTAATTCGAAGGTCGCTGGTTCGAATCTCGCGCCATGCAATTTTTTTATTATTAGTTTTTTGTAATTCATATATATATATATATATATATATATATATATATATATATATATATATATATATATATATATATATATATAAAATTATTAATGAATTGCTTATGCATTTTGGTAAAGGCGGATCGCTCTCCAATTGTACCGCCTGCATTTTTCCGTTTGTTTAACAGGGTGTACCAAAGCCCTCCCGTCCGCACTGATTTTCGACGATGTTATAAGTTGCGCTAGGGACCGCATCTACCTTCTTTCGAAGTTAGCAGGCAACTACGCTGTTATGCGGTGGCTCGTTTCGACCCATTCAACATCTGTCCTTCAAGTGTAACGAGCGAGTAACGGAGTTTATATTTCATACCTGCCACAGCAAGTTTGTGTTCGTGGGGTCTCTATTCTAATTCGAACGTTTGACTTACGTTATACGTATTTGTTTCGGAATATCGTTTCTACGTCTTCCGTCAACTATACGTGGTTAACATTATGAAGACAATTAATAACATTTGTGAAATATAACTTTGTTTGCGGAAAACATAATGATGTTTGAAGTCGCCAGTTTTTCCACGACAAACGACTTTCAACAACTTATTATATGCATAATTGTTGCAACTGATTGCCGGGAATTATATATATATTTGAATTACAAAAAAAAAAAAAAAAAAAAAAAAAAAAGGTAGCATGGCGCGAGAATCGATCCGGCGACCTTCGGATTACGAATCCGACCGCTTACCGCTGCACCACGACGGTGTAGAAAATTTGTAATCGTAGAGAGTATTTCACCGCAACGGTTTCTTCTAACTGTCGATTTTCTCAACAACGAATGAGAAGTGCATCTTTGTGCTTTGCCACATTATACCTCTGGCCATGAGCTTTCATTATGCGCAGTATGAATCGAATCTGAATTTCACAATTGGCGGCCTCCCCTTGTAAGCTTTGTGCTTTGGGCCATTGTGGAAATGAATGTCCAAGAAATTGGTGAGGCAGTTTTTCATAAGTGTTCACATATAGGGTGGGTCTACAGATATGAATAAAGCTGGTTCATCATAAGAACAATAGATGTCACAATCATGCAAACATACTAAAATCTTAGTATCGATTATGATGTACTTTAGGACCTTGTGGTCCTCACTGCCTCAATTCATTTAACATTTAAATCCACATATATGTATTACACAAGTTATCTTTTTCATTTCCATGAGTCCAGCATTTCGACACCTAATGAATTATTTGCACCTTGAGGCATGCAGATCGCATATCAACTCATACGGAATGGCAGCTTCTGCACTATTGTTAGGGAGATAATAGCTATACACAAATACATAGCTATACACATATTACTGGTTTACACAACATAATTGGTGAGGGACACATCTGTTCTGTACTAGGATCAGAGGCAACAGATTGCAACCCAAGCACCTGCAATGGCTGATCATCGTAGCTAAGCCTGAAAGTTGCTCATTTACAGAAAAAAATAGTACCCTGTAGTTAACAGTTGATATAGTAGCCTGTAGTAGCAGTAGCATTCTCATAGAAATTATTCACAGGTGTTAAATTCTGCTTTCCATTACTGTTCGCCATACCAGATATTAAAAGAAGAATATTTCATGCAATAACAACAAAAGTAACATTTGGTGGTACAAATACAAATGTAAAATATTTTTACCCAACTACTTAAGTGACAGAATTCATGAATTTAGTGGTTCTTTTCAGTTCAAACCATTGCAGGCACAAAGGAAATCATCCTGACTTGGAGATTAACAACAGAATAATATTGTTTTGCAGTATTACCACTACATTTCATTAACTGAGTAAAATAATGTGTGATTTATGCACCCAAGAGGTCACTACACAGGAGGCTAACTAGACAAACAAAAAGCCTAAGACCACACTGATGTGTAAAATTTAACTGTAATCAAACTAGATAGATGTAACTGAACATTTTCAGACATATTAAAAAGTCTACACTGACCTTAAGACTGCATAACTATCCTATGTTTTATTTTATTTTTAAGTAAGATGACTGTCACAGTAGACAAACGCGTTAAATGTTTTCTACAAAGTTTGATAGATATGGTGGAAAGTGGAGGGTACCTCAAGAAAGAGACGGAAGATGACATCTTAAAGGTAGTGAGTACCTTGAGAGAATGTTTCACTGTAATGAAATTGAATGTGAGCATGGAAAATGCTAAAAATAAAGACAATGCAATCTCAGAAAGTGAGGTTAGCAACAGCCAGGCAGAGGGAGTGGACCACAGCATTGTGGGGCAAGTGGCGTCATCTGTTAGCCCAATACAAGAATCCGAGAATGTGAAGAACTGGCAAGCAACAATAATACAAAATCCTTTAAAGTAGGCATCCCTTTTCACAGCTTACGAGTTGGCGAATAAAGCTGAATTCTGGCCAGCAGGAATCACCATCATATGCTTTCGTTTTCCCCATTTTTTTCGAGAAATCAGAGGGGTGTCTCTTCCATAAGACACAAGAATGCCGCCCAAGAAATGTAAAGAAGTAGGTGGTGATTATATTTGGTTTGTGGGGTGCTAAACTGCGCGGTCATCAGTGCCCATACAAAGTCACTATTTTTACAAAGTCTAATCTAGCCACTGTCATGAATGATGATGGAGGAATGATGAGGACAACACAAACACCTTGTCCCCACGCAGAGAAAATCTGCAACCTGGCAGGAAATCGAACCCCGGACCCTGTGTTCCAGAGGCAGTGAAGCTAGCCACTAGACCACAAACTAAGGATGCAAAGAAGTAGGGGCAGTAAAAACCTTAAAGATCTTCCTGTGGTATACAGAAGGTCTAAAAAGTGCAATGAACACAGCTCCAAAAGTCTTTCTACAGGGGTATGACATAGCAGTCATAACAGAAACATTTTTAACCAGAATCTGGCAACAATCAGAATTTTACTTCGCTCATCTCCATTCAAAACAAGGCAACAGAGGAAAACTCAGTGAAGTAACAACTGTCCTCATAAAACCAGAATTAATGCCGATAAATGAAACTATCAAACAGAAACATACACTCCTGACAGAAATGAAACCCATTTCAATAATATCAGCAAACTTCCAACTGAGCAAAACATCCACTGATATAATAGATTAAATAGGCCAGCTTATCACCACTAATTATTGCTGGAGACTTTAACAGCCGACTGGATAAACAAAACTAGAAATCAAAATTAATAGTGGAAAAGTTGCAGGAAGAAGGCTTTATCCAATTAAACAATCCCAACATACCTGCATATATTTGCCCCAGTGGCAAAAGTACAATAGGCATTGCATTCATAAGGGGACCAATCAGGGGTATTGTATCACCCCTCTGGACTGCAGACCACACACCACTTCTGAAACATATCCCTCTGGAAATAAATACCTAACAATTTGCGATTATAGGCAGCAACAGAAGCAATAGGAGAACTCCTAAGGCAAGCCGCCTATCCCAGATACAAAAGAGGAGTGGAAAACTGGTTTGACACAGAGTGTTACAGTCTAAGGAAAGTTATACTAGAAAGCCTACATCAACTAAAACTGTGCACAGATAACTCTATTCTCCTCAGGACCTATGCCGAAAAATGAAATATCTATAAGAAAACTCTAAAGGAAAAGAAGAGAACATTCTGAACAAGAGAAGGAAAGAAACTAGTAGAGGAAGGCTTAGAAGACCAATATATTGTATTACGCCCCAGAAAACAAGATGAATCACATTACATCAACACGAAAATATGTGAGATACACTTCGACAACATACTGAACAAGGACGGACTAAGGGGTAGACTGGAGGATAGAGAGGATACAATGCTACAAACAACAGAGGAATGGATACCATTGACCACAGAAGAGATCAAAGATGCCATTAACGGCACGAAGAACAAAAAAGCTGCAGGTCCTGGCAGATTTTATAGCGAATATTTAAAAGACACTGCCCAAATACCAACGCCAATGCAGACAAAATTCTACAAGTGCATAGGAAAGGCCTCCATTCCAAAACAGTGGAGGCAGTCAATAGTAAAAGTGTTTTACAAAGGAAAAGGAGACCTCAAGGACCCTAGCAAATACAGAGGCATATCCCTAGAAAACTTACCTTTAAAACCATTCACAAAAGTCATAACCAAGAGAATAAAGCATACAATCAATGAACACCCTCCTGAAAGCAACATGGGTTTCAGGAAGGGAAGATCAACTGTGACTGCAATTGAGGTCCTGCTAAAGAGCATATGGGAAGCCCTTGAAGAAAGAAAAAAGTTCTGTGTAGTATTCATAGATTTCACAAGAACCTCTGACTTTATAAATGGAAAATTAATGATCAAAAACTAGAGGAGACCCTAGCAGAAAACAACATATGGACATGAATCATAAACACAGTACTGTGACGGAACAAAATAAGGATATCAGATAACCTCTCCCTATCGTACCTGATACTCCAATCAAGTGGAGTACTACAGCAAGACCCAGTGAGTCCTCTGTTATTTATCTTTGCAGCAGAAGAAATTGCAAGAATGTCCCAAAGGGAGGATGTAATCTCATATACATATGCAGATGATATTGTAATAGGCACAAAGTACAATGCAAAATTACAAGAAGCCATAAACTTAATGGAAGATTGATGTATCGAACACGGCTTTGAAATAAATGTGGCGAAAACAGAAATTATGGTACTCAGAAATGGAGGAAGAGTACCTGCATCAGCTGAGATCTTCATATGGGAGAGAAAACTGAAGATTGTATGGGATTTAAAGACCGTAGGAGTCATAACACAAACAAACTGCAAAATTATTCACAAAACATGTCAAACAGAAAGCAATGCAAGCAATAATGGCAATCCATGAAATACAATACATCAGATCCCTTAGCCTAGAGACAGCAATGCCTCTATTCACAACCAAAATCTTCCCAATACTGATGTACAGCATAGAAATTACTGGCCCACATCTTGCAGTGAAAAACCTAACAACACTAGAAAGAGTGAAGATGACCTATATAAAGGAAGCAATAGGAGAGTAAAAAACAACACAATCCAGACTTGTATACTAGCTAGCAAGGAAACCCTTCCTCATTGAAGATCTATGGACAAACCTGATCCTACTCAACTGTAGCACTTTGGAAAGTCTACTTAAAACTTTGAAGGAAAAAAGGGAAGGTATACCTCCAGAATTTTACAACACAGGTGGCATGATTGATCAAACATGGACAAAGGAAAGCTTTGAAATGAGACACGTGATCACCAGAATGGCAGTCCATGGTTTTCACCACCTTCTTTGCATCAACACATCATATCATGAACCAAACAAAATGTGCGAGTGTAAACTGTGCCATCAAATTTGCAAACGTTATCATCTAGAGCTCTGTACCAAAATGACAAAGTCAATAAGTGACTATGCAAATCACAATATGTAAAATTTCTTTTTTTCTATCATTGTACTTACATTTTTATGGCTACAATAAACCTATTATTATTCTTGTCATCAATCCTCCACCATGCCCAACTCGACAAAAAATTATTTCTCATCAACATACCAATATGAAATCTGCAGTACCACTCCAGTTAAGTTTCTGAGATCAAAATGAAATCAATTCATCTAGTGAAGTAGTGTTTATTATTCCTTTAATTAATTATAGCCCTTCACAATCACTTTACTTCAGAAAAATAAAATATTATGATTGATTAAAACATATGAACAATACTACATGACTATTTATTTTGTCATTATGAAGTTTAATCTAACATTTACATATTACAGAGAGCTGACAATTCTACACTAATAGAGTGTAACTTGGGGCATTGTACTACTGGTGATAGTTAGATACATTCCATATTATATTTCACATATAAAAATAGAACTAGTCTTCTTCTCTGAAGAGGATGCAGAGGGAGCAAAAAGAACAGAAAACTCCTGACATGGCAAAAATTTATTGAGGATGAACATTTTAATAAATTTCAACATCTGAATAAATTCTGTGACTGGGATAGAGACAATGAAAGCAATACCCCAGTTTACGAGTCATAGTTACAGTAAATGACAGAATTCTGTTTAAGATTTTTATGATGCTAGTGGCACTTGGATTTACATTATGGATCTTTCCCAGTAACTCCTAGTATTGACATTAAATGTCTCCATCTTACCCATTCTAATAACAGTCTTGCTTCTGTTGTAGAAACTTCTTGAGCTTCATCTAATTAGTAATTGGAAACAGTTTTAATACTGAATATTTATCAAATGTAAATACTATAGACCACATTTCACTGTAAGTGAGGTAGTAACCAAGGCAGCAGAGGTAACAACTGAGGTAGTGCAACTGCTTAAAATCATATTTACTGATATCAGTAAAAAATAGGTGATTCCACTTCCTTTATGTTAGTAAGTAAGTTATTTAGTTGGCCACAAACTCACAATATCTTCATATTTTCCATTATTTTGCTTCCTGTTTTGTTTACAATATAGTTTCATGGTGGTTTAATGTATTTTTGATTTCACCTAATATGTAACTTCCACTTTCATCATTGTAGTTTTTGTTACCGCCCTGTCAAATCTGTGTAAATATGATAAGGCTCAAGTAAAATAAACAGTGAAAGAACATAGGGCAGGGTACACAAGGAAAGGGATTATTGTTATATTACAAAATTACTCTTACTGACCTTGTACATATAATATTTTTCTTTTATTCCAGCTGCTTCTGAAATATTTAATGTCTTCCATTCCAGAGAAGCAATATCTTTTCTCCAGTTTTTCTTCCTGATTATATATTTGAATATTGTAATTTTTCAAACCTGTTCACAAACAAATGGACACAGAAAATTTTACATCATGTAAGCTACAAGTGGCCATGACAGTTCCCTTCATTCATTGGTGAAGATGTGCATCTATTTCTGCCCTTGTCATCCATGTTCAGAAGTTATGATACATGCTACTTGTTGAACAAAATTTACTTTCCACACATGCAAGCAAAATTACTGCCTTAAATTGCAAAATTGTGGGTGAAAAAGTTTTGTGTACCTTCAGTTTATGATAATCAAAACATTTGCATTATGTTATTTTGGAATAGCCTCCCTCTGTATGAGTTGTGGTATACTGAGACACCACTAGCAAAAAGAAGACATGTGCCTAATTTGCATTTTTCAGTATGTTTTGGAATAATTCCTCATTAATTTACAATAGCTGGGGAATGAAAATCTGACGAAGGAGTGCAGATTACCAAGCTTAAAATGAAGACAAAACAAAAATATTCTTTATAATTGAACAAGTTTTGAATTTAATAATAATTTAAAAAATATCTTGTATGAAAGGCTCAACATTATTAAAAGGAATATTGTGATTCACTGACAGAAATTTTAACAAATAGCTTTGCAATTTAACAAAAACATGTTGTTGTTGTTGTTGTGGTCTTCAGTCCTGAGACTGGTTTGATGCAGCTCTCCATGCTACTCTATCCTGTGCAAGCTTTTTCATCTCCCAGTACCTACTGCAACCTACATCCTTCTGAATCTGCTTAGTGTATTCATCTCTTGGTCTCCCTCTACGATTTTTACCCTCCACGCTGCCCTCCAATACTAAATTGGTGATCCCTTGATGCCTCAGAACATGTCCTACCAACCGATCCCTTCTTCTGGTCAAGTTGTGCCACAAACTTCTCTTCTCCCCAATCCTATTCAATACTTCCTCATTAGTTATGTGATCTACCCATCTAATCTTTAGCATTCTTCTGTAGCACCACATTTCGAAAGCTTCTATTCTCTTCTTGTCCAAACTATTTATCGTCCATGTTTCACTTCCATACATGGCTACACTCCATACGAATACTTTCAGAAATGACTTCCTGACACTTAAATCAATACTGGATGTTAACAAATTTCTCTTCTTCAGAAACGCTTTCCTTGCCATTGCCAGCCTACATTTTATATCCTCTCTACTTCGACCATCATCAGTTATTTTGCTCCCCAAATAGCAAAACTCCTTTACTACTTTAAGTGCCTCATTTCCTAATCTAATTCCCTCAGCATCACCCGACTTAATTAGACTACATTCCATTATCCTCGTTTTGCTTTTGTTGATGTTCATCTTATATCCTCCCTTCAAGACACCATCCATTCCGTTCAACTGCTCTTCCAAGTCCTTTGCTGTCTCTGACAGAATTACAATGTCATCAGCGAACCTCAAAGTTTTTATTTCTTCTCCATGAATTTTAATACCTACTCCGAATTTTTCTTTTGTTTCCTTTACTGCTTGCTCAATATACAGATTGAACAACATCGGGGAGAGGCTACAACCCTGTCTTACTCCCTTCCCAACCACTGCTTCCCTTTCATGCCCCTCGACTCTTATAACTGCCATCTGGTTTCTGTACAAATTGTAAATAGCCTTTCGCTCCCTGTATTTTACCCCTGCCACCTTTAGAATTTGAAAGAGAGTATTCCAGTCAACATTGTCAAAAGCTTTCTCTAAGTCTACAAATGCTAGAAATGTAGGTTTGCCTTTCCTTAATCTTTCTTCTAAGATAAGTCGTAAGGTCAGTATTGCCTCACGTGTTCCAGTGTTTCTACGGAATCCAAACTGATCTTCCCCGAGGTTGGCTTCTACTAGTTTTTCCATTTGTCTGTAAAGAATTCGTGTTAGTATTTTGCAGCTGTGACTTATTAAGCTGATAGTTCGGTAATTTTCACATCTGTCAACACCCGCTTTCTTTGGGATTGGAATTATTATATTCTTCTTGAAGTCTGGGGGTATTTCGCCTGTTTCATACATCTTGCTCACCAGATGGTAGAGTTTTGTCAGGACTGGCTCTCCCACGGCCGTCAGTAGTTCCAATGGAATATTGTCTACTCCGGGGGCCTTGTTTCGACTCAGGTCTTTCAGTGCTCTGTCAAACTCTTCACGCAGTATCATATCTCCCATTTCATCTTCATCTACATCCTCTTCCATTTCCATAATATTGTCCTCAAGTACATCGCCCTTGTATAGACCCTCTATATACTCCTTCCACCTTTCTGCTTTCCCTTCTTTGCTTAGAACTGGGTTTCCATCTGAGCTCTTGATATTCATACAAGTCGTTCTCTTATCTCCAAAGGTCTCTTTAATTTTCCTGTAGGCGGTATCTATCTTACCCCTAGTGAGATAGGCCTCTACATCCTTACATTTGTCCTCTAGCCATCCCTGCTTAGCCATTTTGCACTTCCTGTCGATCTCATTTTTGAGACGTTTGTATTCCTTTTTGCCTGTTTCACTTACTGCATTTTTATATTTTCTCCTTTCATCAATTAAATTCAATATTTCTTCTGTTACCCAAGGATTTCTATTAGCCCTCGTCTTTTTACCTACTTGATCCTCTGCTGCTGTCACTACTTCATCCCTCAAAGCTACCCATTCTTCTTCTACTGTATTTATTTCCCCCATTCCTGTCAATTGCTCCCTTATGCTCTCCCTGAATCTCTGTACAACCTCTGGTTCTTTTAGTTTATCCAGGTCCCATCTCCTTAAATTCCCACCTTTTTGCAGTTTCTTCAGTTTTAATCTACAGGTCATAACCAATAGATTGTGGTCAGAGTCCACATCTGCCCCTGGAAATGTCTTACAATTTAAAACCTGGTTCCTAAATCTCTGTCTTACCATTATATAATCTATCTGATACCTTTTAGTATCTCCAGGGTTTTTCCATGTATACAACCTTCTTTCATGATTCTTAAACCAAGTGTTAGCTATGATTATGTTGTGCTCTGTGCAAAATTCTACAAGGCGGCTTCCTCTTTCATTTCTGTCCCCCAATCCATATTCACCTACTATGTTTCCTTCTCTCCCTTTTCCTACACTCGAATTCCAGTCACCCATGACTATTAAATTTTCGTCTCCCTTCACAATCTGAATAATTTCTTTTATTTCATCATACATTTCTTCAATTTCTTCATCATCTGCAGAGCTAGTTGGCATATAAACTTGTACTACTGTAGTAGGTGTGGGCTTCGTATCTATCTTGGCCACAATAATGCGTTCACTATGCTGTTTGTAGTAGCTTACCCGCATTCCTATTTTCCTATTCATTATTAAACCTACTCCTGCATTACCCCTATTTGATTTTGTGTTTATAACCCTGTAGTCACCTGACCAGAAGTCTTGTTCCTCCTGCCACCGAACTTCACTAATTCCCACTATATCTAACTTCAACCTATCCATTTCCCTTTTTAAATTTTCTAACCTACCTGCCCGATTAAGGGATCTGACATTCCACGCTCCGATCCGTAGAACGCCAGTTTTCTTTCTCCTGATAACGACATCCTCTTGAGTAGTCCCCGCCCGGAGATCCGAATGGGGGACTATTTTACCTCCGGAATATTTTACCCAAGAGGACGCCATCATCATGTAATCATACAGTAAAGCTGCATGCCCTCGGGAAAAATTACGGCTGTAGTTTCCCCTTGCTTTCAGCCGTTCGCAGTACCAGCACAGCAAGGCCGTTTTGGTTATTGTTACAAGGCCAGATCAATCAATCATCCAGACTGTTGCCCTTGCAACTACTGAAAAGGCTGCTGCCCCTCTTCAGGAACCACACGTTTGTCTGGCCTCTCAACAGATACCCCTCCGTTGTGGTTGCACCTACGGTACGGCTATCTGTATCGCTGAGGCACGCAAGCCTCCCCACCAACGGCAAGGTCCATGGTTCATGGGGGGGGAACAAAAACATATTTCACTTAAAATAATTTACATACATGATCATCTACTGAGGAACTCAAACATTTCTCTGAATTACAAGCTCCCACGAGTAGTGTTTCTCAGTTGCTTGTAGCTCCATTCTGCACCTGCAACAATATGGACCTGCATTTACTTATTCCAGAAAGAAGAGCAAAATTCATGCTGAGAACCTCTTTCATGATAATTTTGTAAAAGTCTAAATAAGTATCATACTGTTTCTGCAGTACTACAGTGTAACATAAGAAGATTCTTTAAATCTTACAGAAAATACTTAAACAGTTAATAAAGTAAACCACAATAATCAGTCACGGTGTTAACAATTCTCTTGACATAAATGAGCGACTATCATTCTTGTCGAAATTCATGATTGAGTAAATGCATGTACAGCAGTTTTGAAAGTGTGATCAGCAACGGAAACTATGTTTAGAGAGTGCACCCAAAGTTATCTGTTTGCAAATAAGTTATTTTGTTAATACATAGTCCGGCCACAATAATGTGACCACCTGCCAAATGACTGAATAACCACCTTTTGCAGCTCAGACCACTGCAGAAAGAGAGTTTGTTCTCACTGTGTGAAAACACTTTACAATTTTTTTAAATGGATTCACTCTGCGATGACTGATGTTTATAATGTGATGATTTTTATCCACCTGACGTCTTGTGTAAGATTCAGCATAAAATGGACAAGGTTTACAACAAAAAGATGTTGAAGGGCTGAAGATGACAGCAACAACTGTTGAAACCAGTCATCTTAAATAAAGAATTTTTATGCATTCTTGGCTTTTGAATGATTTTTAACAACCAACATAAAATATGTGACATTTTCATGATTATCTACCTCCAAAAATAATCTACTGTAGTTATATGAAGACTATAGAGCAGGCTGTTCCAACCGAGCTCCAGGGAGCCGGAGCGCTTCGGAGCGCTCACTGCGGCAGCTCGGAGCTCGCGTGGAGGGGGAAAGCGAACTCACTGCCTCCTGGCCGCATGCAGCCGCAACTGACGCAATAATCCGTGTTCAATGACAGCTATGATTAGCCGCGGGAGCCCTATACCTCTATTGGAGGATACCTTTCTATTCATTGAGAGGGATAGTCATCCACAGTGTCTTGTATGTCATAAAGTAATTAATTCTGTGAAGAGGTACAATATACAACGACATTATACACGTCTTCACGCAGCGCACTACGATCAGGTAGAAGGCGTTGCACGCAGAGAACTGGTGGCCGGGCTTAAGAACGACATAACAGGAGATGTTAAGTTTAAAAATGGTTCCATAATACGGAGGGTATCAAAACATGCAACATAGTTCGTGATCTATAATGCGTTTATAATTTTCAGGTGAATGAGAGTGGAGAAATCACTACTGAGTCTGCAATTCGAGCAAGTTACAGGGTGGCTCACATCATTGTGACGAGTGGCAAGCCATTTTCGGTGGGACCACTCGTAAAATCGTGCATGGTAGCCATTGCAGAATGTTTGTTTCCAAGGTAGGTGCAGGCAATTGAAGGAGTTTGCCTGTCGAAGCAAACAATGTCTCATCGAATCCTGGGCATGGCAGCGGATTTAGAGACACAGCTCAGGAAAAAGGCGGAGAGCTTTGTTGTATTTTCGCTAGTGCTTGACGAAAGCACCGACATATCGGACTGTGCTCAGCTTGCAGTTTTTGTGCGTGGTGTCGACATGGAGCTGCAAGTAACTGAAGAACTCTTGGATGTGGTACCACTCGATTACACCGCAACAGGACGTGACATTTTTGAAGCTGTTTGTGAATCAGTGGACAATATGAATTTGCCATGGGATAAGCTCCATTCTGTAGCGACAGACGGTGGACCACAAATGATCGGGTGTCACCAAGGTTATGCTTCTCTTTTGAAAAATAAACTCAGGGACGATTTCGGGAAAGACATTTTGACTCTTCATTGTTTTATTCACCAAGAGGCACTGTGCGCTGAAACAGTAGAGCTAGGTGGCATAATGAAAGATGTCATGAAGTATGTGAATTTTGTGCAGCGTCACGGTATGAATCATCGCCAACTCAAAGGATTCCTGAATGATATGGAAGCGGAGTATGGGGATATACGTTACCACAGTACAGTTCGTTGGCTGAGTTGGGGAAAAGTTCTTGATGTTTCCTTTGCCATTCATGAGGAAACAACCCTTTTTCTCAAAATGAAAGGGGAAGAAATCCATTGTCTGAAAAATATAAAATGGATATCAGAGCTGGCGTTCCTAGCTGACATAACTATGCATCTAAATAATTTAAATCTGTCATTGCAGGGCAAAGGGCAGCTAATCGTTGACATGCATGACCAGATCAAAGCGTTCATGCAAAAGTTATGTTTATTTGAGAGGCATATGAATAATGGACATTTAACGTTCTTCAATCGTCTTACGAACACTTTGATGCCTGATATTTCCGATCTTGTAATGAAAAGAAAAGTCAAGCTACAGAGGCCCAATAAATTTAGTATGCAATTTCTTGTAAAACAGTTGTTTCTTATTTATTTTCTGAACATCGTATTTCCTGGTGTAGCATGTCACCACGTCTTAGCAGCTAAGAGTATGAGGTTGTCGATCTTAGTAAGACGCAGCTGCCACATCAAAACGCTTGCCTTGCCACCTGCCTCAGCCTGCCGTGCCACCTGCTGGCGTGCCGGTCCACTTGAATGGTCACAGCGAGTGACATGGCTCCCTGGAGCAGGGAGCGCTCCGCGGCTCACAACGGAGCTGATGAGCTGAAACAGCCTGCTATAGAATATATTACACTAAAACCCCATCCAAACAGGCATTGGAAGTCCCAATGGTATGGATGTACCATTCTCAGATATTGGATGCAGATATGGACGAAGGTAATGAGAAGTAGTAGAAATGAGAACAGCAAGAAACTTAACATCAGGACTGATGGTCACTATGTCAAAGAAGTTAAGGAATTCTGCTACCTAGGCAGTAAAATAACCAATGACGGACGGAGCAAGGAGGACATCAAAAGCAGACTCGCTATGGCAAAAAAGGCATTTCTGGCCAAGAGAGGTCTACTAATATCAAATACCGGCCTTAATTTGAGGAAGAAATTTCTG
This sequence comes from Schistocerca serialis cubense, assembly GCF_023864345.2. Taxonomy (NCBI): domain Eukaryota; kingdom Metazoa; phylum Arthropoda; class Insecta; order Orthoptera; family Acrididae; genus Schistocerca; species Schistocerca serialis. The sequence goes on from NC_064640.1 coordinate 534,495,190, forward strand.
AGGATGTACGTCTGGAGTACAGCATTGTATGGTAGTGAAACATGGACTGTGGGGATCCGGAACAGAAGAGAATCGAAGCATTTGAGATGTGGTGCTATAGACGAATGTTGAAAATTAGGTGGACTGATAAGGTAAGGAATGAGGAGGTTCTACGCAGAATCGGAGAGGAAAGGAATATGTGGAAAACACTGATAAGGAGAAGGGACAGGATGATAGGACATCTGCTAAGACATGAGGGAATGACTTCCATGGTACTAGAGGGAGCTGTAGAGGGCAAAAACTGTAGAGGAAGACAGAGATTGGAATACATCAAGCAAATAATTGAGGACGTATGTTGCAAGTGCTACTCTGAGATGAAGAGGTTAGCACAGGAAAGGAATTCGTGGCGGGCCGCATCAAACCAGTCAGTAGACTGATGACCAAAAAAAATAAAAAATGGACAGCCACTGCTATTCCAGTTGCTGTTTGTTTTTGTTACCTGGAGTTGTTACTGCTCAGTCAAGTAGCTCCTCAATTGGCATCACAAGACTGAGTGCACCCTGGTAAGTCAACAGCACATTATGGCCTGGATGGTCACCCATCCAAGTGCTTATCACAGCCAATCTGCTTAACTTTGGAGATCTAATGGGCACTGGTATATCACCATGGTATGCCCATTGACCCTGTAGAATATGTTATAGGAGAAAAAAAATGTAAGACTCAATAATGTCTCAGTTAATAATCAATCAAAACTCTGCAAGAATGAGGATCTCACCAGAGGGGGTTACAAGGTGATAGTTGACATTATGAAAGCCAGACTCAAGTAATGTCTCAAAATCATCAGTCTTTCAATTATTTAGAATTTGGAAGCAGTCACTACATACAGTGATGTTAGCCAGTATGTTGAAGTAGGGGGTGTACAGATCGCCTAGCCATTCAAGGTGGCTATCATAAATGTTTATTTGCAGTTCAAAATTCTTTACCAGTTAAATTTTCATCCCTGGTGTCTAACTACATTGAGATGACAAAAGTCAAGGAATACCTCCTGATATTGTGTCAGACCTCCTTTCGCCCGCCGTAGCACAGCAACTCAACGTGCCATGTACTCAACAAGTCTTTGGAAGTCCCCTGCAGGATTTGTGAGCCATGCTATCCTTGTAGCCATCAATAACTGCAAAAGTATGAAGTGCTTTGAGAATTTCAGAGTTAATTCTAGAAACAATTGTCTTTCCTCTGTCTTGAAAATAAAAAAAAATGGTTCAAATGGCTTTAAGCGCTATGGGACTTAACATCTGAGGTTATCAGTACCCTAGACTTAGAACTACTTAAACCTAACTAACCTAAGGACATCACACACATCCATGCCTGAGGCACAGAGAGCGGCTGGCTCCTCCTTCTCATACACCCAATATTTTAAGTATAGATGTGGAACAGTGGCACCACGCCACTGGTTTCTATGTGCAGGTGGGCAGTTGGCTACGAGAAGTCTCTTAAGTGTGGCGGTCAATTGACACTGACAAGTGTTTGCTGCTCGCACCATAGAAGCTGTATAGAAAGTGCAAAGAGTAATTACGTGTTATTCCTTGGTGGTTGAATAATTGTAATTATTACAGACAAAGGAAACATGATTTGACTAGAGACTCTTACTTAATCTTTGGTGTAGATCTGCTAGAAGCAATACCTGTCTTTGATAATGTAATTATACTTAACAGAGTCTAATGGTTAATGACTCAGTTGACATGTAAGAGTCTGAATGCTTATGTGAAACTTGCGATAGAGAGAGAGAGTCATTTAAATTCCTCTAATCATCATTAGTTCTTCGGAGAAGAAAGTTGTGGAAACTGATGCAGCCAACTACGAAGAGAAGAGGGTCGGCTAAACATTTCAAGTAAGTCAACTGACGTGGGAGTGGTGTGAAGTTAGCAATCCAGCCTCACACCGCTTCTCTTGTAGCCAAAACCATTAGAATGTGGTGACCATGACAGGACATGAAGAAAGAGGAATTTTGAAATGAAATCAAGATAATAAGATATTGTTAGTTGCCATAGCAACCAATAGGGGAAATTTTTTTGCAGAGTTGGATTCTGCCTAAACAGTAAAAAGACTGAAAATTAGTAAATACCATACAAGAGAAGACCTAAGGAAGATCAACATATTAGACCAAGATGAGATATGATGAGATCTGTTCATCGACGAAGATTCAGTGTAGAGAGTAAGCAGCCCTCACACACATTGCAGGTTTGTGGACATGGAAACTAGCCAACAACTGATGAAACCAGCTCCAGCTGCCAATCACTGGTGCGGATTCTACATCCGCTCACCGACACCGATGCTGAAATCAACCTTCAACGCTGCTGGTGCCCGTGCTGTTCACCAGTGCTGATTACGCATCTGCTCACTAATGCAACTAGAACTCTATGCCGGGTGAGTGCAAAGCAATAATTGGTTAAGTGTAAAGTTAAAGAAACTGTTGAATAATTGAACTCTGTTAGGATATCTATTATACTTAGTGTAGGTTTATTTTTAATGCTCACAAGGTCGAAAATGTGTTAAGTAATTGATCAAGAACAGCAACTGGCTTCAGAACCAACCATGGTTCTGAGTAGAGAAATGCTGGATTGGTCTGAAATAGTGAATTTAATTAAAGCCCAGCGGGCAGATTCAGCAGCTGCAAATGCTCAAATGGATTTTAAGTGAAAAATTAGATGCGCAAAGTGAAGTTTTAAGTTCTAAGTTTGATCCCTTAAATAAAAAAGTGGAGAGTTTTCAATTATATTTAAAGAATGGGTTAGGTAATTCCTTAACTATCCAGATGAATCAAATGTTTACTGACCTTAGCCAAAAGCAGGAAGAGCAATTTCAGAAGTTGGCTCAGAAGTTAGAATTTGATATTGAAGACAAATGTAATTATGTAGAAGCTGAACTTGGTCAAAAGTTAGGGTCCTTTGAAAAGTGTATTCAATGTTACATTTGATGCTGTAAAGCAGAGGTTGCATACCTTAAAAGAAAATGTGGAAAAACAGGATAAATTAATACATTTAGTCCAATCACAGGGTGCATGTGTTAGTACCCGAGTAGATAATGTGTAATGTGATATTAAGGAGAAACTAGTCAGTTTATACTTAGTAAATGTAAGTAATCTGGAGGAACAGGTAGAGGAAATAATCAACCAAAAAGTTGCCGCGAGGGTAACCTCCGACAACGTTTCTCAAAATTTTGCTTCAGAACTTAATGATACTAAGAAAGGCATAGTTAGTATATGGAAAGAATTCAAACTCATCCAGGATAAGGTAGACAGAAAGGTGACTTCTCCTAACATGGTATTGATCAGTGAGGTAATGACCGACCTTCAATTAGTAAGGGGGGGGGGGGGGGGGGGGAATTGTGGACTATGCAGGCAATTTCCAAAGTTTAAGCCAGACGGGGAAGTACATCCTACTCACTTTCTGAAATGGTTTAACCATGCCTTACTGATGAACTGGGAAGATTAAAAAAAGATTGAGTTTGTGGTAGGGTACCTTTTAGGAGAAGCCTCTGAGTGGGGTACAGTTAACATCGAGAAACTTTCATCTTAGGCAGATTTCCAGAAGAAGTTTAAGGAGAAGTATTGGTCAACTAGCGCCCATGAAAAATTAATATCTGATTTGTGGGACCCGAAGTACTGTAACAGTGCATGGGGCACAATGAGAAAGTATTTCAACTGGCTTTTAAGATGTGCGAAGTACTTAGATAAGCCCATGAAAGAAGAAGGGTTAGTTCGAATTTTAATATGTCATTTATTCATATACGCCAGGAAAGATATATCGTGTAGTAGGTGGAAAACCGTAGAAGGCCTGTTGTCTTTTGTGGACACACTCGATGCCTTGAAGAAGGACCATAATGAGATCATACACCAAAATGAAAATCAGATTTATAAAAGGAATAGTAATAATAATTTTAGAGAACACAAGGCTAATTTTGCTAGAGTACACCAATAGGAGGTAATAGGAGCAATGGTAATGATAATTACCAAAAGAAGCATCCACCTTTGATTATAGGATCAGTGACGTCGCAAGAAATTGTACCAAGCAGTAGTAGAGTACAAAGTGGTAATGTAGTACCCTATTTCAGTAACCAATTGGTGAATACCAATAATGAGGAAAAAGTAGTGCGATCTGGATCCAGGGCCAGGGGCCAGGTTGTAGAAATACATTAGGAGGCCTAGTTTCTAATAAATATGTTATTTCACACATAAAATACCAACCAAAGAATGGTTGCTACTGGAAGAACAGAGCTTAACTACCATTAATCCTCAACCAATAATAGTAGGAAAAGTGGAGGATTTGGAAGTTAACATATTTATAGATCCCAGGAGTGAAGTGTCAATTATTTCTAGTGCTTTCTTTAGCACATTACAAACTAAACATCACTTACTGCTATTACCAGTAATGGGGGTGTACATAGTCAGTATTACTGGAACAAAGAGCTAAGTTGGAAAACACAAGACCCAGGTGAAATGCAATATTGGGAATATCCCATTTCATCAGACACTGTTAGTAGTAGAAAATATCGATAGGGATGTGTTGTTTGGCCTAGATTGTCTATGACAATTTAATATCATATTGAATTTTGGGGAGAATCTTCTTTATGTTGGTAAAGGTGACTACAAATATTGTGTACCATTTGCAATGGACAGCTATACTGGTAAACAAGCAACTGAGAAGCAATGTTTACAATAAACAGCAACAGCACAATTGTCGACAGAGGTTGAAAAGGTAAGTTATGTGTCACATCAAGCTGACATACAGAGCACAGTAAATGTATCGCCAATATTAAGCAGTGAACAAAAACTAGATTTATATAAAATTCTAATGGAATATGAAGAAGTATTTTCCGATCATCCCGGTAGTGTTAGCAGCTATACCTGTAAATTTAAAATCAAAAACAGTACTCCATTTTTCTGTAAGCAATGTCCAATACCAGTAAGTATGAAAAAAGCAGTTAATGAAGAAATTGACAGGATGACTGGCAATACGATAATAGAACGTAGCTCTAGCATCATGAATAACCCCTTGGTAGTAGTAAAAAAGGCTACAGGAGGTGTGCGTTTAGTGCTAGATGAGTGTACTTTGAATAAGCATATAGAGATGGATCGAGACCAACCAATTAACATCAATGAATTATTGTCCAAATTTGAGAAAGCAAAGTATTTTAGCACAATGGACCTGACTGCTGGATATTGGCAAATTAGTTTACATCCTGAAACAAAGAAATACACAGTGTTTCCATTTGATGGGAAATCATATCATTTTTATGTGTTACCGTTCGGATTAAATATATCAGTATCTGTGTTTATATGTGCACTGGACAAGGCATTAGGAAGAGAATTGTTAAAGGATTTAATAATATATGTAGATGATACACTCATAATCCCATCTACCTGGGAAAAGCATTGCCTGACCTTGAATAAAACCCTGCAAAGGTTTAAAGAAAAAGGTATTACGGTAAAATTGTCAAAATCCCACTTTCCAAGACAAGGGCTTACGTTTTATACGGCATACTGTAGGAGTGCAGGCAATTAAACCAGATCCGGAATGTATAAAGTCCATTAAGGAGTGTCCACCCCCTAGAAACATATGACAATTGAAGCGATTTATTGGTATGACTGAATATTAAAGATGATAACTACGAAGTCAGGAGCTGAACAACCCAAGACTTTTACGGTTATTAAGAAATGGAATACCGTGGATTTGGGATCAAGAGACCAATGATGTGTTTGAAAATGTAAAAAGAACACTAGTAAAATCACCCATATTACAACATCTGGTTAGGGATCAGCCATTTAAAATTTCAACAGATGCATCCAACTATGGTATAGCAGCAGAACGTTTCAACGAGAGTGAGGTCTGAAAAGTACAAATCACATATCTATAGCTTTTGCTAGCCAGAGTCTTATAAACATGAATTAAACTATGCAGGCACAGAAAAGGAACTACTATCAATAGTATGGAGTATCCAAAATTTTCCAAACACTAGCATGGTGGTCAGAAATCCGTGTATATATGGATCACCGAGCTTTATCTGTTTTAATGAGTAGTTGGTTATTACATAGTAGATTAATGAGATGGATGTTGTTCCTACAGGAATATGACATTAAAATACAGTATGTAAAAGGTTCTGAAAATATTGTACCTGACACTTTGTCTAGGTTGCTTGTAGACATGAAAGAGTTAAAATGTACAGAAGGACCTGGCGTAAGTTTTGCAATTAACTTCATGACATTTGAATATCCACACAACAGGGTACAAGAAATGGCTCAAAGAATAACCAACAACATACATCATAATTAATACTTTACGGAAATATTTGCTATGTGTATTAGGAAGTCTTTACCTCCTAATGAAGTAGAGAAATGGAAGGTTACAGAGAATAATTTGTTTTGGAGAGGCAGTATAACATCGCAGCTTTGGTGTTTATGTATCTCAAAATTGATAGAGGACGAGATTGCATGGTATGTCCATACTGGATATGGACACTTCGAAATAAAGAAATTTATCGCTCATATGAATAAATTCTATTATTTTAAGAAATTAGGTCATAAGGTAGCATTTTTAATTAGGACTTGTGAAATTTGTCAGAGGGTAAAAGAGAGTAACATTCATGTTAAATACAAAATGTATCCAATCATTCCTCAGGCATTACATGATCTTACAGCAGCGGATTTCTTTGGACCAATTCCAAAAGGGAAGGGAGGTGTATCATACATTTTTGTCTTCAGAGTGTTGGTCAAAGTATGTTAAGTTGTATCCTATTAAGAAAGTAAATATACCAACCGTCATTCACTGTATGCAACAATATTTTCTCGAGGTATGCAGACCAAAATGATTTCTTACCGACAATGGGCCACAGTTTGTTCATAATGAATTTAAAGAATTTTTTGTGTGGAAAGATGTTCAGCAAGTATTAATCTCCAACTATAATCCGTCTTCCAATCTGTGTGAAAGGGTTATGAAAGAAATTGGGAAGTTATGCTGCATCTACTGCCATGAAAAACATAGGTTATGGGCAACGAAAGTTAAGGACTTTGAACTTATTTTAAATGAATTACTACATTTATCAACTCAATTAACACCTTTGGAAGTAATAGGCAAATCCTTTGTGGAAGAACCCCTAATTAAATATATTACTTGACTGGAACAACCTACTGTTGATTATGAACTTATTTTCCTACGCTGAATTGCCCCAACTTCTTACACTATCCCCCTACTTCTTACACTATCCTATTATCCACTGCTTACAGTTAATAGAGAAACATACCAATGTGGAATTATGATAACGTCACCCAAAACTGCTCCTGGTATGTGACTGAATCATCCTTGGTTGTTTGAGGATTGTGCCCGCTAACATTTTGAAGAAGTCATCTTCAGTGGTTAGAAAGTAGAAAGTTGTGCCTACTAGGAAATTTTATGGCATCGTCCTCAGTTATTTCAGGGGTGCCCCTGGCTGTCTTCATGACTCGTCCTGTGTCATCTCAACTTATTTGACTTACTAAGCAGATAGACTAAATTTGCCTAGCCAGCCAGTCTCTCCCACCATTCACGTATAGTCAGGTCTCATTTTTGCCTAGCCAGCCAGTCTCTCCCGCCACCTATGTATAATTAGATCTTATTTTTGCCTAAGCTATTCTATGAAAGTAACCTCTTCTCCAGTTTCTCTATGCAAACCTGGGTTTAGGGGTCATAAGAAACTGCAAAGGATTATAGATTAACAGAAGATATGATATGTGAATAATTAATTAGTTGTGATTTTACATTTCATGAGGTATAATGTAGATGGGAGGGCTTGCATAGATTTTGACAGGGGTAGGTAGTGTTGGTACAGGCATAACTAACACTAAACACACACACACCACAACTTTCAAACAAGTATGACTGATTCTTCACCATTTGCCATTCCATAGGCGTTGTTAAGATTTTCTTCAGGGGCCTCAAGGGTGAAGGTGAGAATGTCCATTCTGTAGGAGATGATTTAACACCATACCTCCTCCGGCTTCTCACTCAAGTACCGGCGAGGTAGGGATCCTGGGGAACTGAGGTGGGAAGGGTTTCCTGTCTTTGGGGCTATCTTCTATCACTTCTTTGATCTTAGCAACCATTTCTACTTTTCCTTTCTTACTTATCATTTGAGTACCTATCTATCTTTCCCTCTTTCCATATTCAACCACTTCTATCACTGAAGTCCTTCTTAGTTTCAGTGATTTCCAATAACCTACAATTTATTTCATATAGGCAGGCCGAAGAATCAGGATACACAGACTCATTTACATATACACACAATGGAACACAAAGATGCAAACAATAAAAGGACAGATTGAAATGATGTAAGACAGGCCAAGGGTAGTAGGTGGAAAGCTATGTGTACATTTGAAAGACATGCACACATTGTTGTTTATGGTGATGGTTCTACATCATCTTGTATACATCTACTATGATAAGTCTATACCAGATATAGATAAGAAAGAGGCCCGAAAGACATACACACATTGGTGATTACAGTGACAGTTCTAAATTGCATGTGGTTCTACATTGCATATCTGTATGTAGAGAAATATATTTGGATATGTAAAGACTGTGATTATTTTGTATCATATACATACATAGATATATAAGGAAAGTAAACTACACATCAACTACACCTGAGAATGAAGCATGAGTAAATTAAGGAGAGCATAAGCTGGAGAGGAATAGATTGTGATCATTAGTAAGGATGGTCAAGGTGACAGATATTTTGGTGACTTGTAGGATAGGGGGACTCTTATAACGTAAGTAAGCATATTATAGATTCAATAATGTACGTAGGCATGAAGTATATACTGAAAACGTAGAAGTGATAAGTAAAGGAGGACTTTAGGGTATGAAATGAAGTATTAAGGAGCGAGTGTGAAAAGTGAACTAGATTTTCAACTTTACCAGAGGATATTTAATGATAATGTACATAAAGATGTATATTAGGGCAATGAACCATGAGGCCTGCTCAGGAAGGATAAGGGGCTGCACCCAGTATTTATTGAATACAAAAGGCAGATAGGCAGACCAAAGGTAGGCTGACCTATACTACGTGGACAGGGGCACCAAGAAGGGGGTTGACCTGTATCATAGTAGAATAGGAATTTAAAGAGGTGTACCTACCAAGGAGGGGCTCTCAGAGGGTCAACCCATGTGTAAGGCATAGGTATGGACCCTAAAGGTAAAAAGGTCAGTATTGTAACAGAATTCACAAAATTTGATAGAGATTATTCTGGTAAGTTTGGATCCTATAGCCAACTACCATAATTAGGTTTTAGGTGTGGAAAAAAAAAACACCACTTTTATTTTGCCCAAAGTTCCTCCAGGCTACAGACAAATATAGGTAATGATACCAGTATGTACTGAGAAAAAATAGAACACAATTTTAGAATAAAGGATGAAATATTCAAGTGTCCATGATACCTGGAGTTTACGACTGGAGTTAAGGTCAGAGTCCTCATAATTCAAAAGTAAGAGCAATACGGAATGAAAGAAATATGCATATAAATATATGTAGAAAATAAATACTTTTAAAATGTAGATTGTTGTGATGTATGATATTAAGATACATATTGATTATGTACAAATAATCGTGTGTTCAGACTGAGGGGAGTGATATGTAGCGCTTTGAGAATTTCAAAACAAATTCTAGAAACATTTGTCTTTCCTCTGTCTCAAACACCCGATATTTTAGGTATGAGTGTGGAATAGTGGAAAAGTATCTATTGTGCCACTGGTTTCTGTGTGCAGGTGGAAAGTTGGCTATGAGAAGACTCTAAACACGGTGGTCGATCGACACCGACAAGTATTTGCCGCTCGCACCATATAAGCTGTATGGAAAGTACAAGGAGTAATTACGTATTATTCCTTGGTGGTGGAATAATTGTAATTGTTATAGACAGAGGAAACATGATCTGACTATAGACTCTTACTTAATCCTTGGTGTAGACTTACTAGAAGCAAGACCTGTCTTTGATATCCTAATTATTCATAATGTTGAACGATGCAGATGGCTTGCAAGAATCTGAATGCTTATGTGAAACTTGTGATGTTGTTCTTTGTGGAAATGAAAATATACCAGAACTGAACTCAAAGTATTATGTGAGTACCAAGTTATTTCAAGAGAGAGAGAGAGAGAGAAAGAGAGAGAGAGAGAGAGTTAGACGTTAGACGTTTAAGTTCCTCTAATCAGCATTAGCTCTTCAGAGAAGGAAGTTGTGGAAACTGATGCAGCTGACCACACAGAGAAGAGGGTCTGCTAAACATTTCAAGTAAGTCAACTGATGTGAGAGTGGTGTGAAGATAGGAATCCAGTCTTGCACCACTTCTCTTGTCGCCAAAACCATTAGAAGTGTTGCCAGTGCAGGATTTTGTGCACAAACTGATCTCTCAATTATGTCCACACTCAAATTATCCAGAATACTCTTCAAACCAATCACAAACAGTTGTGGCCAGAAGATATGGTGCATTTTCACCCAATTCTATGGCCCAACTGATATGGTCACGAGCCCAGGGCAGGTGCTGCAGGCAATGTCATGCTGTTAGTACAGGCACTCACATTGGTTTTTTGCTACCATAGCCCATTAACCCCAAATTATGCTGCACTGCCCTAACAGAAATGTTGCACATACACATTGATTTCTGTGGCAATTTCTCTGAACACTGCAGATCTTGGAATACTTAACTCACTAATTCTTTCTGAAATGAACTGTCCCATGTGTCTCGCTCCAACTATTATTCCACTTTCAAATTCTGGTAATTCCAATCGCACAGCCATAATCATGTCAGAAACCTTTCCACATGAATCAACTGAGTACAAATAAGAGCTTTGCCAATGCACTGCCCTTTTATACCTTGAGCATGTGATACTACAGCCGTCTGCATATGTGCATATCTCTATGGTTCAAATGGCTCTCAGCGCTATGGGACTCAACTTCTTAGGTCATTAGTCCCCTAGAACTTAGAACTAGTTAAACCTAACTAACATAAGGACATCACACACATCCATGCCCGAGGCAGGATTCGAACCTGCGACCGTAGTTGTCTCGCGGTTCCAGACTGCAGCGCCTAGAACTGCACGGCCACTTCGGCCTACCATATCTCTATCCCATGACTTTTGTCACCTCAGTGTATAACTCATTGCCTACGTGCCAAGTAGGGTCACCACTTCAGTAGACATTTATTTCCACAAAAAGATCTGACTGACAAGCCGGTGCACACCATTTCTCAACAGCCAATGAGGGTGTGGGAGATAAGTCATGTGTTGGCTGCAGGACACTACACGAGCATTGGTCCCAGAAAGAATGGTTTCTCTGTCTCCAACATCCAAATAGACATGACATAACCTACCTCTCTCTCGCCTAATTGTCCAGACTTTGTACTGACAATGGAGTTACATCCTTCCACGACCACTCTGCCTCGATAATGTTGCATTCCAACTTGGGCATTCCCAATTGCATTCAGATTACCAAAAACAAGTAAATGGAGTTTTAATGACTCCTTCAGTTAAGAATGACTCCCTTCAGGTGACCATGTCCTTATTTATCCTGGCCAGGACTCACTGGGCCATTGCAGGGGCTCTGCACAAAATGGGCCATCAGGGTAAAGGTTTTGCCCAGCTGTGTGGAACATGCAGCATCAGACAAGCACAGACAACCTCCAGATGCTATGAATGTAGAAGTTTTTGGAAAATTGCAATAAGACAGATTAAGGGATATGTCTACCTGGTTAAATTGAGAATATTCACATACAGTTGGTGTGAGGACGTTCTGCATGCAAGAACAACTCTGACCTGGCCAACTGCACTACCACCAGTAATAGGCACGCTGTGTATGTAGCTATGCCCAGAGCTGCCGCTGCGTTAGTTGCTCAATTGCATTCTCTTTCATAGTATAAGTGATGTGGACTATCTTTATAACCTAAACCAATTGTGTGGCAAATAAATATTCCGAATTATATTGCCACAAACCACAAAAGTATGATAGAGAATGTTATATCAACACAAAGTGTGCGACCTGGTCATCACTTTCAGATATTATTTTGGGCTCTGCAATATGGAATGATGTGCAATAAAATTCTTTTAAGTGCTTTGTTCCAGTCTGAACATAACTCCAGGCAGTATATTTGGTATATGTATGGTATATTCCGAGTGTATACTACTGACAAAGTCATCTCAGGTTTTCCATCCGGGTAACTACATCGAAATTCCATGATCTTCTGATGAGTATCACTCTCAGCATCTTCTACCAAAGTGTTAAGATTAAGCATGTGTCCCATACATGGAATTCCCATGTAATCTCAACACTTTACCAGAAGACGATGAGAGTGACACTCATCGAAATGTCAAGGAATTTTAGTGCAGCCACTTGGATGGAAGCCTGAGGCAATTTCATTAGTAGTAGTATAAAGATGGCTATAGAGGTCATGGGGTAAGGTGGTCTCTTTGTTTTATTTTCTTGGAGAGTGCTGCAGTCTAGTCTTGAACATTTAAAACTACTGAAAGACATTTCTTTCGCTTCATCAGCAAGTTTCATGGAATCATGGAAACTGTTGCGCACACTAATATCCAATGAAATATTTTGCAGTTTCCTTACGTCTGATGTTCTGCAGTTTCCTTATGTCTGATGTAAGGTAGGTAATAAATTCATCTGCATGTACTAAAATAATAAATATTGTGTCATTTGTGACAAAGCTCGTAAAATGATATATTTTAGCCTCCAAAACCATGTGTTTTTTAAATTCTTAGGTTATGTAATTTCATATTCAGAAAATATTTAGCATAATGGTGTCCATTTGGGCTTAGTGGCCAATCACTTGACAAGGCAAAGTGGCAGGATAATGTACTTACCTTGTTTCCAAGGCAACAGAATTAATATCAAGACAGCAGTACTTCTCAAAATAACTACACTATGGCATTAGTGTATTAATAACTTGGTGAAAAGCTATGTTCTCTTATATGTGAAGGTGTCATAAAATTATTTAATAAAATCACTACAACAATCATGGGAGTCCCAAACTATGCAACAAGCATTGGATGATATGAGATCAGAAAAGATGGCATTTGTAACAGCAACCAAACTACTCAGTGTTCCAAGAAAGACACTTAAAATACAAGCTCTTAAAAAGAACTTCCAATGTATGTTCAACAAAGAGGAAGAGGGGCCGACCGGTGTGGACGTGCGGTTCTAGGCGCTTCAGTCTGGAACCGCGTGACTGCTATGGTCACAGGTTTGAATCCTGCCTTGGGCATGGATGTGTGTGATGTCCTTAGGTTAGTTAGGTTTAATTAGTTCTAAGTTCTAGGTGACTGATGGCCTCAGAATTTAAGTCGTATAGTGCTCAGAGCCATCTGAACCATTTTTGAGGAAGAGGGAGAACTCCTTAATCATATTTTTGGCACAGAATGAAGATATCTATATCTAAATCTACATAACATTCTGCAAGCCACCATAAGGGGCGTGGCAGTGGGTACCCTGTACCAGTACTAGTCATTTCCCTTCCTGTTCATTCACAAACAGAGCAAAGGAAACCTACTGCCTGGTACGCCTCCGTATGAGCTCTAATTTCTCGTATCTTATCTACATGATCCTTACTCACAATGTATGTTGGCAGCAGAAGAATTGTTTGGCAGTCAGCTTCAGATGTGTGTTCTTTAAATTTTCTCAATAGCATTTCCTGAAAGGAACACAGCGTTCCCTCCAGGGATTCCCAATTAAGTTCCTGAAGTATCTCCTCTGAATTTCTTCAATGTCTTCCTTCAATCCAACCTGGTATGGATCCCAAACATTCAAGCAATACTCAAGAACAGGTTGCACCAGTGTCCTTTATGCGGTCTCCTTTACAGGTGAACCACGTTCACCCTTTCCTAAAATTCTCCCAATAAACCAAAGCCGACCATTTGCCTTCTCTACCACATTTTTCACATACTTGTTCAACCTTATATTACTTTGCAACGTTAGGCCCAGGCATTTTAATGCCTTGACTGTGTCAAGCAGGACACTAGTAATATTGTGTATGAACATTACAGGTTTGTTCTTCCTACTCATCTGGATTAACTTACACTTTTACACATTTAGGACTAGCTGCCATTCATCACACCAACTGGAAATTTTGTCTAAATTGTCTTTTATCTTACTACTTTCATTCAACTTCAGCACCTTACCATACACCAAAGCATCATCAGCAAACAACCACAGACTGCTACCCAACCCGTCCACTAAATCATTTACATATATGGAGAACAACAGCGGTCCTGTCACACTGTGTTCTATCACTTATGAAGTCTTTGAGCCACTCAAATATCTGTGAACTTATTTCATATGCTCATACCTTCATTAACAGCCTGCAGTGGGGCACCATGTCAAATGCTTTCCAAAAATCTAACAATATGGAATCTGTCTGTTGCCCTCCATCCATAGTTCTCACTATATCATGTGAGAAATGGATAAGCTGTGTTTCACAAGAGCAATGCTTCCTAAAACCACGCTGATTCATGGACGTAAGCCTCTTAGCCTCAAGAAAGTTTATTATATTCGATCTGAGAATGTGTTCAAGGATGCTGTAGCAAACAGAAGTTAGGAGTATTAGTCTGTAATTTTGTGGATCCATTCTTTTATCTTTCTTATATACTGGAGTCACCTGCTCTTTTTTACAGTCACTTGGGACTTTGTGCTGGGTGAGAGATTCATGATAAATGCAAGCTAGGTAAGGGGCATATGCTGTAGAGTACTCTTTGTAAAATAGTACTGGGATTCCATCCAGACAAGGTGATTTATCTGTTTTCAAATCTTTAAGTTGATTTTCTACACCAGATATGCTTAGTTGTGTGTTGTCCAAATGGTTAAATTGTGGTATGTTTGAACAGTTCTCTTGTGTGAATGATTTCTTGAGCGTGAAATTTAAAACTTCTGATTTCGTTTTGCTATCTTCAACAGCCACATCAGACTGGTCAACAAGGGACTGAATGGTAGTCGTAGACCCACTTAGTGATTTTACATATGACCAGAATTTTCTCAGGTTCCCTGTCAAGCCTTTTGCTAAGGTGTGACAGTAGTTTTTGTATGCTTCACACATAGATATTTTCACAGACACACCAGTGTCTACCAACCTTCACATGTCATCATTTGTGCATCTCCTTTTGAACCCAGAGTGCAACAGCCTCAACTTACTCAGTAATTTGTTAATTTTGTTATTAAACCAAGGTGGGTCATTTCCATCCCTTATCCCCATACTTGGCATGTAACTCTCCAGACCACGATTTACAATCTGATGATATTACGACATATTAGTAATAGATTTAGGCCATTTGGGATATCAGCTTCCTTAACAGAATAGCCAACCACATTCATTCAACAAAGACAAAAGCAAGTTGTAGAGAAGATTTCAGTGACACAGTTTGGGAAGGCACATCCAAAACCAGATTCCACTTCAGTGGCCAGATCACAGGGCTCTAATGAAGCTAGAACGCAAAGCCTTTTCAGAAAGAAGTGCAGCAAAATGCTTTCACTCCGCTCATAGAAGCTCATTTCTCTTTCGCAAAAAACTCTGAGTAGATGAAAATGCCATATAAAAACAGAAATGTAAATACAAAAACATTGCCAGGAAGTGAAAATGCCAAACAGTTTTCAGTAAAAAACAAATTTCATGTCCTTTCCATGAGAGAAGAGGTGGATTTAGGCCTAACATCGGTAAGGGAACATGAACTTTTGAACAAACCTTGTCATCAGAATGGTGATACAGGCTGTAGGTTCAGCATTAAGGCAAACAGTGATGGTGAGAAAATGAGCATGTCATCCTTTGCATGTAGTAATGGGACGAATGAGAAAGACAATATCAACAAAAACTTACAACAGTGCAAATATGAAAGTAGTGGATCATTTTTAACAGACAGTCGTGGCAAAAACATGTTGAGATTTATCAAAGAAAACAAAAAATACGATGCAACAGGTATTGTGAAGCAATGAAAAACATTATTGGTGTCAACTTACATGATAAAATGTTGGAAAAAAAAGACTGTCGTGTGTAGGGGAAAGTAGAAGAAACATGCCCAGTGGGTAAACATGCGCATCGCTGTTTCTCTCATTTGAAAGCTTTGTTGAACTTTGTAACCAGTGCTACACCTAGCAGCAGGTTAGCGAACTACTTTCATCCGGTCGCTGGGCTGCCATTACAGTCTCGCATTCAGTGAGTCTGCAAATGGTGAAACGTGAGGTTGTGATCTAATTTGCAGTCCTCGAGATTTAAAACGGTGAGTCTCTATTTATTACATTGACCAAATTTACTCGTGATATAGTTGAAGCCTGTATGTCACGGGTATGTTTTGACATGAGTCCTGTTTGCCTGTAATTAGTTTTAAGAAAATTGTGGCCAAAATTTATTTCCAAGACACTATGGGGTAAAGGTGCACTCCGACACACACGTTTCCCCCTTATGTAGTTAAATAGCAGCAGACTTCCAACAGTCCATTTTTTTTCTTTTTTTTTCTTTTTTTTTTTGTGTGCTCAGATACTGAGAAAGTACATCAGGAAAACAGAGCAGTACAGTTATACTGTAGACATGCTTAAACAAGCAATGCATGCAGTAAGAACAGATGGCAGGAAAATCAGAGAAGTTGGTAGGAACTTCAAAATACCACAATCAACAATACGAAAATACCTCGCAAAGCCCACTAATGAGTTAACACAGCCAAGTTTGAGGCATAAGTCTATTATTCCAGAAAGTGTTGAGCAAGAAATGGTTCATTTTATCATCCTTCTTTGCAACTTGTTCTATGGCTTAATACCTAAAGGCTTGTGGAAATTGGCATATGACTACATTGAGAAGAATGGTATTAAACACAATTTCAACAAAGAGAGTGACTTTGCCGGCAAAGATTCGATGTACAGTTTATTAAGCGCAACCTGACCATCAGATTACAGCAGCTGGAAAATACTAGTGTGAATAGAATCAATGCTTTCAGCAAGGAAGAAGTTACTCGATTTTTTTACAATCTGCTGACTTTAATGGGAAAAACTGAATATTGATCCCACAAGAGTGTGCAACCAAGATGAAACTGGCATAACCATTGTACAAAAAAAGTGTTCTAAGGTGTTTGCTACCAAAGGTTCAAAGAGGGTAGGCACTGCAACTTCCGCTGAGAGGAGCAGGACCATCACTGGTGTGTTTTGTATGAGTGCTGGAGGTCATTTCATACCTCCTATGATGATTTATCCAAGAAAATGAATGAGTGCAAATCTTCAGAACAATAGACCAGATGGGGCCATTTACTGTTGTTCCAACAATGGGTGGACCAACACAGTACTATTCATCAAGTGGCTTCTTCATTTTAAAAAACATACATGCCCAATAGCTGATGAACCAGTGCTCCTCATACTGGACAACCACAACAGCCACATTTCCATTGAATCTTACAAGATTTGTAAAGAAAACCACATCCACATGGTCTCTCGGCCACCACACGCGTACCACCGCCTACAACTCTTGGACCTAACCTATTATTTGAGGCCAGGGCCCAGGTTGTAGAAATACATTAGGAGGCCTAGATTGTAATAAGTATGTTAATTTCACCCATAAAATACCAACCAAAGAATGGTTGCTACTGGAAGAACCGAGCTTAACTACCATTAACCCTCAACCCATAATAATGGGAAAAATGGAAGATTTTGAAGTTAACATATTTATAGATCCCGGCAGTGAAGTGTCACTTATTTCTAGCACTTTCTTTAGCACGTTACGAACTAAACATCACTTACCGCTATTACCAGGAACGGGGGTGTACATAGTCGGTATGCAAAGAGCTAAGTTGAAAAACACGAGACCCAGGTGAACTGCAATATTGTGAATATCCCATTTCCTCAGACACTGTTAGTAGTAGAAAATATCAATAGGGATGTGTTGTTTGGCCTAGATTGTCTATCACAATTTAATATCATATTGAATTTTGGGGAGAATCTTCTTTATTTTGGTAAAGGTGACTACAAATATTGTGTACCATTAGCAACGGACAGCTATATTGGTAAACAAACAACTGAGAAGCAATGTTTAGGATTAACAGCGACAGCACAATTGTCGACAGAGGTTGAAAAGGTAAGTTATGTGTCACATCAAGCTGACATACAAAGCAAAGTAAACGAATCACTAGTATTAAGCAGTGAAAAAAAATTAGATTTATATAAAATTCTAATGGAATATGAAGAAGTATTTTCCGATCATCCCAGTAGTGTTAGCAATTATATATGTAAATTTAAAATCAAAGACAGTACTCCACTTTTCTGTAAGCCATATCCAATACCGGTAAGTCTGAAAGAAGTAATTAAGGAAGAAATTGGCAAGATGATTGGCAATAACAAATTGAACGTAGCTGTAGCATCATGAATAACCCCTTGGTACTAGTAAAATTGGCTACAGGAGGTGTGCATTTGGTGCTAGATGCATGTACTTTGAATAAGCATATAGAGACGGACCGAGACCAACCAATTAACATCAATGAATTATTGTCCAAATTTGATACACCAAAGTATTTTAGCACAATGGATCTGACTACTGGATATTGGCAAATTAGTTTACATCCAGAATCAAATAAATATACAGCATTTCTGTTGCTCTTTCTAGGGAATATGACCTTTTCATGATACAAACAAGGCACCAGAGAATTACTGAGTATGAAGCTGCTGAACATGTGAAGAATACTTTTCTTTAAGTTGCTACATTTTCAAATGCCTTATCTGGCTTCTGTGCAGCTTGTGTTCACCCATAGAACCCCGCCAAGTTTTCTGAACTCGATTTTGCCCCAGCTCGAACACTAGACAAGCTAAGAGTTGAAGCAGCCACAGATTGTGACAGTCCTTCAACATCCGCAGCACATAAGACCCCATCGACTGCCACAAGTCCATCTGTGGGGCTATTTGATGACCCTACTTCCTCAAAATCCACAGGAGGTTTTACTGAAAGCCATAAGAAGTTTATGACTTATCTACCAGCTTTTGACCTAAAGAAGAAATCTGATAGGCCTAAGCCTACTGAGGTTAAAACAAGGAAGTCCAGAGAAAGCAGCACTCTGAAATACTAACTAGCACATTAATGAAAATAAAGCTTGAGTTGGACACAGAAAAGAAAAAGGAAAAAGAAGAGGTGAAACAGCAAAAAATTGCCAAATAAAACATAAAATTTGCTAGAAAGCTTAATCTCGGCAATAGGCCTAAGCCTAATACGAAAAAAAGTATGAATAAGGAGAGATTTCAAAACAAGAAAAAGGATAACCAGACTTTTGGCAAGAAACACTTACAAAAGAAGAATCAGACGATTCAGTGTTGATGAAGTTCCACTGTGTAATGACGATGAGTCCGATGATATTGACATGGAGCTGATTGACCCTGGCGCACTTCATGGAGCCAACGACCAGATTTGCGGGCTATGTGGAGATCATGGTAAAGACAGGGAACTGTGATACAGATATATTTTGTGTGGAAGATGGTACCATGCAGCTTGTACCACAAATAATTCTGCTAAAGATTTTACATAAGGTATGTGCTGTGAAGGACTTATCTAACTTGTTAAATCTGTAGGCCCCTAACATCAAAGAAAACTCTGCATTTTATTTGAAAACCAATAGTCCTAAACAATGTTAAATTTTGTAAAATTTTATTCAAACTTATGTTTAACCTAGTCTAATATGTGCCTTATCAATATAATCTTTGGAACACACCTTGCATTGTTTCTTTTCCTCTCCCAGTATTACTGTGTATCAATTCTTCTAACATGCCCACAATTACCCCACTCAATGCGCACATTTCCCCGACATTCAGGAAACCATGCGCTTAGGTAGTGTCTTGGAATTTTGTTTTTGGTGCGTTTATTTTTAAATATTTTGGGTTATCTTAATTTTTTATAGATACTAGAATAGTAGCTCTAAGTTTTGATGGTAAAATAAATTTTATTTAACGAAGTAAATTTTTTTAAAAAAAAGTTCCACTTAGGTGCACACGTTTCCCCTCCTTCCCCTATAGCAGATGCAAATGATATTGGAAAAAACGAAGCAAATAACTGCCTAATGGAACTAAGAAAGTTCGTGGAACACAATAAACAATGAAATGCAGTAGTTGTAACTTTACCATACAGGTATGATCTGATGTATCATTTGTGTTTCAACAAAGTAATTCGAAAAACTAACATTAAAATAAATATAATGTGTTCTTTGTTTGGAAAATATAGCTTGCTTGATATAGGCAAATTGGACAGATGTCAGCATACCAAACACGGAAAGCATCTAAATTACAAAAGAAAAAGCTCTGTATTTAAAATGATAAATGAAATAATTGTGAACAGTGAGAGAGAGAGTAACATGAGAGAAAAGGATTCCAAGTTGCGTGAAACATCTCTCTCGTCTGTTCAATATGAGGCTTCCATACATCAAGCAATACCATCAACCAGTGTGCTAGAAAAAGCCACTCCTACCAAACATCATGCTAATGCAGGCGTGAGCAAAAATCAAACTTTGTCTTTATTCCACCAAAATATATGTAGTCTCAAGAATAAAATAGACCAGTTACTAATAAATTTAAAAGACAAGTGTGTAAGTGAGTCTGATATACTGTGGTTCTCAGAACATCATGTTATGAGTGGCATGTGGATGCTACAAATTGAGAACTTTAGTATAGCTGATCTATTATGAGAAAAGGTGGAGTTGCAATATTTGTAAAAAACAATGTAGCGTACAAATCTCTAGATTTAAGCAAATAGTGTGATGAACACCATTTTGAGGTGTGTGGCATCGAGTTAACAGCAGACAGTGAAGTAGTTATTGTATTGGCTATTTACAGGGCATTTGCTGGAAATCTGAATGTATTTCTGAGACAAATAGAATCACTTCTGTTCCACCTATGTAGGGAAACTATATCAACCATTGTTATGGATGATCTGTATGTGGACTTCTAAACAGAAAATAGAAACAGAACTGACTTTGAACACCTTATGTAGTGTTACAACGTAATACCAGTGGTGGACACTCCAGCTAGAGTAACAGCCATTTCTAGCACTTTAATAGATAATGTATTTGTAGATAAGGATATTTACAATAATTTAACTGTGAAAAATATTATAAATGGCCTCTCTGATCCTGAAGGGCAATTCCTCACTCTAAACCAAATAAACGTACAAAGGAAACAAAATTTCATTTTGATAAACTTTAGGATTATAAACAAACACACCACTGAAAACTTTAATCAGCAATTACAGCTAGTGGACTGGTCTCCTGTGGATGCTGCGACTGATGTTAACTCAAAATTTAATATATTTATCAATGAATTTACAAGTCTTTCAGAAAAAACCTTTACAAACAAAGTCAGTGACAGAAAACATGTTAAAATCTGGAAACAAGCCTTGGATTGCTAAAGGCATCAAAATTTCTTGTAAAACAAGAAGAGAACTATATACAGCAACCAAGAGATCAAATGATCCCAGTAGGAGTATGCAGTATAAACTCTACAATAAAGTTCTGAATAAGACCATACAAGCAGCAAAGAAAATGTGCTTGAAGACAGAAACTGATTACTTGAGCAATAAAGTAAAAACTATGTGGAGTTTTGTTAAAGAAGGAAACAAGGAAAAATGCAATTTGTAGTGAAAATATCCAAATAAAAAGTGATGGCCGTGTTGATAGCAAACCAAAAATAGTTGCAGACACATTAAAAAACATTTTAACAGTAACAGAGAAATAGGTTTACAAGGCACCATGAACCAAGCCATCAATCTTTTGAAAGCCAGGGTACCTAGCTCAGAATAACACACGAAGGCAACAAGTCACTGTTCAAGAAACTGAAAGATTTATTAAATCCCTGAAAAGTAAAAACTCTTCTGGGATTGACAACATCTCTAACATATTATTATTGATAATTTAGTAGATAAACTTAAGGTAACAGCAAATAAGGCGTTAAGTGAAACAACGAACTGGTTTAACATTAATGACCTTTCTTTAAATGACACTAAAACAAAATACATTCAGTTCCAAACAACATTTTTGATGCACCACTTAAGCAAGGAGTAGTTCCTGAGGGGTTTAAGTATGCAGTTGTAAAACAGCTGTATCAAATGGAAATAAGACAGATGCTGCTAACTATCAGCCAATACCACTACTGACAAGTTTTTCAAAGGTTTTATAGAAACTAATGCATGCCAGGACAGTAAAACATCCCAGGGATCAAAATATCTTCAGTGAGATTCAGTTTGGATTTCAGAAAGGTTTGTCAACAGAAGATGCAATATTCGCAATTGCTGGCAAAGTCTTGGAATCTATCAACAAAAAACTGAAGGTGGTTAGGATTTTTTGTGACCTAACAAAAGTATTTAACTGTCAGTGACCAGACTCTTTAACAAAAAGGTGCACATCTTGGGTGTAAGTTGTTCATCAGGGAATTGGCTTGACTCGTACGTGTAAAACAGGAAACAGAAAGTTGTAGTGGATAGTCAAAATGGAGTACCATTATCTTAGAATTGAGTACTATCACATATGGAGTGGCCCAATGCTCAGTTCTGGGCCCCCTACTTTTTATTACCTTTATAAACGATCTGTCTCTGTGTATGGAATATTGTAGATTCATCATTTTTGCTGATGAAACACACTACTTTCTGATAATTTAGTAGATAAACCTGAGGTAACAGCAAATAAGATGTTAAGTGAAACAGCGAACTGGTTTAACATTAACGACCTTTCTTTAAATGACACTAAAACAAACTACATTCAGTTCCAAACAACATTCAAAAATGAAGAAATAGTAGTAAAAATAGGTGAGCGGGTGATTACCAGGGTGGATATCTCAAAATACGTAGGCTTACATGTTGACAGCAAACTGAGCTGGTCAAACCACACAATGGATCTATGCAGAAGATTGAGCTCAGCTACTTACGCATTATGTATTGTTTCTTCTTACTGGAGTATGGAAATCACTGAGGCAGCCTATTATGGTTAATTCATGCCATTATGGCATACAGAATGGTCATTCCATGTCAAATCAGCACACTTTAAATAAATATTTTACCTCACCATTTTAGATTTTGCTGAAAGTTGTTTAGCTGAAACTAAGGAAAATACCAGATTGCAATTTTTTACCTCAAACCATTTCTGAAATATGGTCCTGTAAACTTTTCAAAAACTGGCCAAATATGTTTGAACTGACTTTTTTTAAATTGCCCTAGGAGCTGCTCTAATTGAGCTAGAGAGCTGCGAAAGGTGTCATTTTGCACCATTTTTCATGCTCTTTCCAGTGATATACAACAAAACATAGCATCTAAGTAATAACCTATTTCAAAATACTGATCAACATTTTGATTTAATTTTTTTACAAAAGGTGCATAATTGAAAATTTTCAAAATATTACCGTAACTACCTCATACTGTTGTAAATTACATGGCAAAATATAAATGTGGGATGATGACGTGTTCATTGTTAAAAAAATTATTCTGGACTCTTTTTTTCACTAACAGCCGTAGTATCACCAATCTGACATTTAACAAACAGGAATTTCATTAAAATATACTGAAAGGTAAGTCAAAATGTACTAGAAATATCAAAATATCACTTTCTTGAAACAAAACTAAACAACATTTTCTATAATTCGTTGCTTATTTTTTTAGTTTCTTACAGTTTAAACTAATAATCTATTAGCTGGCAAAACGAAATGTTGAGTGTGGGACCTATAGCTAAGATTTAAATAAGGTGTGAAAAACTTGTAAGTAGACTATTGATGTAATACATGTAATGCACATTTCATTAGCACAGACTCTAGTCACTGTATGAAGGCTGAGCATGCTTGTGTTCCTGTCTATGAGTGCAGCAGGCTGTGAACAAGCTGAAACAAGCACAGTGCTTGATGTCTGTACAATCATTCAGAGAATGGAGCCATTGTTGAGAGGATATGAGACTTATCTTCTAAGGCTGTGTGTGCCTACTGCATTATTGTGCACTGTGGTTTTAGTGCAAATCAATTGTTACCTCTGTGTTGACGAGTTTGTGTCTAGTATATTTAATAGTTCATTTACAAGTAAATCTACAAATTGAAGGAGAGTTTATAAGTGGTTTTTGTATCAATATGGAACCAAGTAAAAAGTGCAGTGCTGTAAGAGTGCAGTGTTGTAATCCACTGAAAAAGTCAAATCATTTTATTAGAGACAGAAAAAAACTGAGAAATGTCACGGCATGGATGCTCAAATTATTTCCACAAATACCTAGTGGTGGCAGGATTTGTGATAAATGTAGGACAGATGTAACCACATTGAAAAATACACCAGAGCCAATCAGGGCTAAAAGTGTTCAAGATTCTTTTGGATCAGAGATAATCATCCCAGACCAAGACCCTGACTTCACTGCAACTTCAGTGGTTGTTCAAAGACTTAACACATCACTTCAAGAACTAGATGAGTCCCCAATTGATAAGAAAAAAGTAACATCTAGACATTACTCCAAATCAAAAGTGAAAAAAAGCTCCTCATCAGTGCTGCTGAACCTTCCTCATCAGATACTGATACTGATGAATCCATTCTCCAAAACCTCAAAACAAACTTTAATAATTCTATAAGTAGAGCAAAAAACTAATGATTCTTACAAGTTTACCTGAAAAGTGGAGTGTAAGGGAAATAATGAGGGAATTTAATGCTCCTAATTACATTGTTCGGCAGTCCAAAAAAATTTTGAAAGAGAAAGTATTCATGGAAGGTCCAAACCCAAAACCAGGGAAGTTTTTACGAACAGAAACTGTCAAAACATTCGTTTTATGAAAATATTGAAGTTAGCTGGGCAAGCCAGCTATTAAAGATTGTGTGACAATTATACAAACAAGTGGATGTAAAACAAAAATATAAAAAAAAAACTTACTTTGTGTAACCTTAAAGAAGCTTACCAACATTTTAAAGACATGTTTCCTAACATAAAAATAAGTTTCTCTAAATTTGCTAAGTTGAGACTGAAACATTGTGTATTTGCTGGCTGGAGTGGCACACACACTGTCTGTGTGTGCACAACTCACCAAAACATAAAATTAATAATACAAACTAAGTACAGTAACAACCAGCAGCTTAAACAATTATAAGCAATGCATTGCAAAAATGGTTTGCAACCCATCATCAGTTGATTATAAGATGGGAAACTGTGAATATTGCCCTGGAGAAACTTTCATATGTAAAATTTTACAAGACTCTTTTGACGAAAACTTAATTGAAAGAGTTCAGTTCCAATAGCGGATGTCAGTTGACCACTGTAAGCTGGAAATTGTTCAGAAAACTTCTGAAGAATTCATAGATTTATTTTGTAGTAAGATGTTGATTCTGATTCAGCATGACTTCATTGCCAAGCAACAACGAACATTCCTTAACTCCACAAGAGAAAACCTTACGGAATCTGAATTTGTTGTCATATGTGATTTTTAGGAAAATTATAGTATAGTTCTGCAGGATGAAGCTCAGAGTTACCACTGGACAAGACAACAGATTACTATCCATCCTTTTGTTATATATTACAAACAAGAAGGCGAAATTGAGCATAAGAGCTCTGTCATTGTTTCCAATTGCCTGGAACACAATACAGTTGCGGTTTACACCTTTCAGAGGAAACTTATATCTTATGTAACAAATAAATTTCAAAAGCTTCCAAACAAGATATACTATTATTCTGACGGCTCTGCTTCTCAGTAGAATAATAAGAAAAACTTCCTGAACCTTTGCCTTCATGAGGAAGACCTCAAAATAAAAGCTGAGTGGCACTTTTCAGCCACAGGACATGGGAAAGGGCCTTGTGATGGAATAGGGGGTTCAGTTAACAGACTGGCAGCTTGTGCAAGTTTGCAAAGGCCATACCAAAATCGGATCCAAACCCCATGAGATCTATTTGAATGGGCACTAGATAATATCACAAATGTTGATTTTGTGCATTCCACTCAAGAAGACTATGCTGCTTCAGAAATATTATTAAAAAGCCAGTTTGAAGAGGCATTTACAATGAAAGGAACACAGCAATTTTACACTTTCATTCCCAACAGTACATCAAAATTAATAGTCAAATACTTTTCAGGTGATATGTAGAGTTGGGACGGGGAAGTAACTACATCACCGGAGAAACTGAAGTAACAAGATGTATCAGGCTATGTCACCACTGTATATGGCAGAAACTGGTTCAAAATATGGTTCAAATGGCTCTGAGCACTATGGGACTTAACTGCTGTGGTCAGAACTTAGAACTACTTAAACCTAACTAACCTAAGGACATCACACACATCCATGCCCAAGGCAGAATTCGAACCTGCGACAGTAGTGGTCATGCGGTTACAGACTGTAGTGCCTAGAACTGCTCGGCCTCTTCAGCCAGTCAGAAACTGGTGGCTTGGGTACATTTTAGAAAGAAACAAAGAACATGATGAAGCGAAAATAACTTTTCTTCATCCATGTGAACCAGCTAAGTCATTCTCCTATACTGCACATGCAGATGTCCTGTAGGCACCAGTTGTGGGTGTTCTTACGAAAGTAAATCCATTTACTCTGACAGTGAGAACATACAATATTAATGAAAGTGATGTAAGCCAAACCCTGTTGGCTTTATTAAAACGTAATCTGTGAATCTCCAAGACAATTTATTGGGAAACTGCTTTCAACTCAGATCTTAATTTTCTCTCAGGTTAGTGTTAGTGTATATTTTATAGAAATTTGATTCAAAATTACTATTAGTACCTTTTGTGTTAAATTTAGCTGTTACTCAAAAACAAGCATAAGGTATTCATTTTTTTTAATGGTTTCATTCCAAACATCATGGACCAAAACTATTATGTAAATACTTGTACTTTTTCATACTGTATTTCAGTTTGTACTTAAATACTGAAACATGTTTGTTTTATCAGTTAATATACAGTTAGTTAAGTTGTATGAAATTAAAAAAAGTAATCAGTTATAAAATATGCTGATTAGATTTGTTTTAATAAGGCAATGTTTTGATATTTCTAATACATTTTTTACTTACCTTTCAGTATATTTTAATGAAATTCCCATTTGTTAAAGGCCATCTTGGTCAAACAATGGCTGTTAGTGAAAAAAAAAGAGTTCGGAATAATTTTTTTTAACAATGAACCCATCATCATCCCACGTTTATATTTTGCCACGTGATTTACAACAGTATGAAGTAGTTATGAAAATATTTTGAAAATTTTCAATTATGTACTTTTGTAAAAAAATTAAATCAAAATATTAATTAGTATTTTGAAAAAGATTATCAACTACAAGCTATGTTTTGTTGTATATCCCTGGAAGGAGTATGCAAAACGCTGAAGAAATGGCACCTTTCCCAGATCTATAGCTCAATTAGAGCAGCTCCAAGGGCAATTTAAATAAAGTCTATCCACACATTTTTGGCTGGTTTTTGAAAAGATTACATAGCCATATTTCAGGAATGGTTTCAGATAAAAAAAAAATAGAAATTTTGAATTTTTCTTAGTCTCAGCACTACTATACTAAATTTTAGCAAAATCTAAAAAGGTGAGGTAAAACAGGAGTGTTGATTTGACATGGAATGACCCAGAATTATATTTTGGGGTAATCAGATACTGGCTAAAAAAGTACTGTGAGCACAAAAAAGAGCCACAAGGATAATGTGTCGAGTCCATCCTAGAGTCACATACAGGAATCTTTCTAAGAAACTTGGAATCCTTACATCCACTGCAGAAATATATATATATATATATATATATATATATATATATATATATATATATATATATATATATATATATATATATATATGTCTGCTTGTGTCTGTATGTGTGGATGGATATGTGCGAGTGTATACCTGTCTTTTTTCCCCCTAAGGTAAGTCTTTTTGCTCCCGGGATTAGAATGACTCCTTACCCTTCCCTTAAAACCCACTTCCTTTCGTCTTCCCCTCTCCTTCCCTCTTTCCTGATGAGGCAACAGTTTGTTGCGAAAGCTTGAATTTTGTGTGCATGTTTGTGTTTGTGTTTGTTTGTGTGTCTATCGACCTGCCAGCGCTTTTGTTCGGCAAGTCACCTCATCTTTGTTTTTTTTATATATATATATATATATATATATATATATATATATATATATATATATATATATATATATATATGTGTGTGTGTGTGTGTCTGTGTGTGTGTGTGTGTGTGTGTGTGCTTCATAAGAAATAAAAGTCCATTTTTAAACTGAATGGTGAGTATCATAGTCATGATGTGAGAAGGAAACATGATATCCACCATCAGCCAATAAATATAAGTATGGTACAGAAAGAAGTCCATTTCACTGGGTGTCAGATTTTTAATACACTTCCTTCAAGAATTAAGTGTTTGGTAGAAGATGAATTCTTAACTATAAGGCAGTTCCTATTACAAGGATCATTATATGTGATAGGACAGTTCCTGAACTAGTGTTTAGCATTCTTGTATTGTTAAATGTAAATATATACCCAAATCTACATTTGAAATCCTGATTATTCTTTATTGTAAACACATATTTTGCAATATTTATTTTCTGTAACACTATTATTTTGTAATATTTATTTACCTCTCAAAATTGGTTTTCTGTAGTAGAACCTAAGTTACTGTTTACTGTAATATGAACTCATTTTGTTTTGTTTTTATGAGCTACCACAGAGTTCTGACACGTTCCATATCCTGTGATATTGTCACAACAAGGATCACAGGAACAATAAGTAAATAAATAAAATAAATTGAATCTACAATGCTAAAGAATCTGGTCTAATAACAATTCTATCAAGAAAGTTAAATGTTTTTAGAATAAGGGCAGATGATGAGAATAGAGTTGTGCATAAAGGAAAAGTAAGTAGCAATGATAATAATGTAGGTGCATTCATCACTGATATAACTGAGATAGTTGTGCAGACATTATATTTTTGCCAAAATTGAAATAAGGCCAACAAGAACAAAGAAAGAAAGGGCAAGGCAAGTATTGTTCAACAAATTTGAGTATTTTTTAACCTACAAATCAGTATCATTTTCATTTCAAAATCTTTTTCTATTCATTGTGACCCAAAATCTTTATCTGAGTCTTATTTCTCCTTTTCTCTCTCTCTGGTAACTTTGCCCTACCAACTGGGTAAAGTAGCAATTTTCCAGACTTTCAATCTCAGTTTTCTGCTACAAAGAGAAAATTGGAATAATAACACAATTTCTCATAGTTACAAAATCTATGCAGTTTACACTGGTATATTTCATATGCTTATATGTGACATGAGGGGAAAGAAAAATATTTCCCTTAGGGTGGCCACTTTACACAGCTTTCCTGTATATCTTGTCTCCCAGGCATCAATCAGTCTGTTGTAGGATTTGGTAAACTCTCCATATGTAAATAACACTTTGATAACAAATGAAATAACAACTGAAATGTGTATAACAGAAAATTCTTCTCTCTCAGCAAAGCTGTGTTTCAAAACCACATTTAGAGGTGGTACATTTTATAATACATCAGATGCAGTCAAATGGAAATGAAACAGATGGAAAAAAGTGAATTGTTTACTATTTCAAATGTAATTGCCATAGTTGTTAATACATATATCCCACTATGAGACAAGAGAGTCATTACTATCATGGAAAAATATTTGTAGCTGCCTATGGAAACATGATTGTACCAAGGCATACACCTCTTTGTCCAAAGTAAATCAGTGTGCATGAATGTCTTTCTTCAGGGCTCCAAAAATATGGAAATTGCACGGGGAGAGATTATAGGTGTATGGATAATGTGTAAAGCCTTGCAGAGAGACTTCTGCAGTGTAGTCGAAACAAACTTGGTAACATGTGGGTGGGCATTATCCTGCAACAGAATGATATCATCTATCAACATCCTGTGCATTTGGACTTGATGGTGCATTTTAAATTTCGCAAAGTGTCCACTTGCCACTGTGTGTTAATTGTGGTGCCATGTTACAGAAAGCAAACAAACAGCAGGCTCTTGCAGTCAGAGAAAAGAGTCATGATGACTTTACCAGAGGTGGTGAACCTATTATTTCGACTAAGCTGCAGAAATTTCTCTGGGAAGCACTTACACATTCTCCATATTTGTGGAGACCAGAAGAATGAAATTCATGGCCATCAATTTGCTTCGGATGAAAAGGTGCATGCCTCAGTACAATCATGTTTCCATAGGTAACTGCAAACAGTCTTCAACAAAGGCATCATGTCTCAAAGTGGGACAAATGAATTAATAATTTTGGTTATTACTTTTGAAATAATGAACAATTTATGTAGTTTTTTGTCTGTCTTGTTTTCATTAGATTGACACTTATAGATTTATCTCATTTACACATTTGTAGAGAATTACCCACTGTAAGCAAGGGATAAGCATGTCAGGAAGTTATTTAGGTTTGCCAAAAGGAAGATGCCTGCGGAAGGAAGGAAAAAGAATATGTTAGGATGAATTACTGTAGACCTTACAGGCAAATCACATTTTACCCAAGGCAGTAGGGAGAAGAAGTGACCCTTTGGCCCCAGCTCAAGGAATGTCATCTAGTGAAGGCATTGATTTGATGCAAAGCTGATGGATCATGGCATCATAGACGATATAACCTGTAACTGCTAGAAGGTAGGTAGCCACCTTTTAGCTTCCTAGGTCCATGTTGCAACCAGAGGTGAAAAATAAATCCAAGGTGCAATGTCTCAAAAGGCTAATGACCCCTCTCTGAAACCAAGCATGGGATTTAAAGAAGAAACAGACTGGGTGATGAGGAAGTGGGCATCTGTCTTCATACCTCACGCTCTGTATTGCTGTGTGATTTGCCTAAACCATACACTGAATATGCATAGAATTTATTGTTATTGATTCTAAGCCTTCCTTCATGTCAACATACAGTATCATCATAAAAAAGGTGGCAAAAAATGAGATTTGCACAAATAAACTGGAATTTTAAAAAAATATGTGGAAACCTTAGGTGAATTTCAATACCTTTAGTTCACTGCAGTAGGACTTGTATTTTTCTGTGAAGGTATTCTTGTCAATCAGTCTACATGTTTTTGACTATGGTTAATAATCATATGAGACAGCGAAGGGTTCTATCATCATTTTGTACTTCCATTCTACATCTTGAGACTAAATGTAGAATGACTTCTGTAACTGATGTACTGATTTAATCTATGTATTGAAAAAGTTTGTGTCTACATCTTGGTGAAGTGTAGTCATATTTTTTGATATGTTTGCTTGGGTGCAAGTACCGTTACAAGTTGCTGCAGAGGAAATGTTCAGATTTATCTCTATTACTGGGAAACGTTACCAAACACAAATAAAAATACAAAATGGAATATGTCACAAGTAACCAGGTATTCAGCCTAGTGAGTCTTCTAAAAGACATGATATTTCAGCAAGCTGACTTCTTGCCATCTTCAGGCATTACTGTTTACTGAGTGATATCTGCTGGGTGCTGCCTTTATATCCTCTCTCCCCACATCCTCCTACTGCCTGCATCCAGCACCTCTCAGCACTGACCTGATGCAGTGTTGGGGAAGCATGGCATCAGGTGTCGACCCAGGGCCTTCAGTAGTGCCGCAGCTGGTGCTGAATGCAGATCTCTGCTGGTGTCGTAACAATGCTTTTGCATCCTCTTCAGGTGTCATGACCGGAGTAGACTGCTGCTGTGCTCTGGTCATGCCCAAGGCTGGGTCCCAGTCATTGCTTAATTGAAAGTCACTGTCCTTATTTATTAGTCCATCATGCAGTCAGTTCTCTACAGCTCCTTTGATAATTCAGTCCAGAAGGTGTTGGATTGTGCAACAACTTTGAGTTGTCATGAAGCATGGCATGTCTATGTGAAAAGCAGTGCTCTGTTACAGTAGACTTTGTTGGTTGAATGTTGTCTGTGTGGAATTTATGCTCAGTGCATCTGTCCTGTACTGTCCAGATAGTCTGGCCTACATACATTTTCTGGAGTTCTAGGTCATTCTTGACACATCTTAATAAGGTTTCCATCTTGGCTGGTGGGTGAAACATGCACTTTATGTTGTGTTTTCAGAGTATTCTTCCAATTTTTGCAATTGTGTTTGTGATGTATGGAATACTGTCATGGGCTGAGATTTTGTGTGCTCTATGCCCTAGTGTGCTTAGGTCACCTTCTCATTGTTAAGTTGCATGACAGCTGGCAGCATGCAAGTACAAATCTGTATGTTTCGGTTTACGGTAGACGTTGTGTTCTAGCATGCTACATCGTCTTCATTTCATGAGTACATCTTGAAATAGGAGTTGATGATTTCATCTATCTCCATCATGAGTTTGATCTTCTGGTGCTGCAGAAGATCCTGTAGGTGACATCTTCCATGTTGCCATGTCACCAGATTACAAATATGTTATCTATATACCAAAAAAAGCATGAAGACTTGTAGATTGCTGTATTGTAGCCAAGAGATTCCATGGCACTATACTAAACTGAGATGCTGTAGGCTCTACAATTCACCCCATTACGAATTTCTTTTACTTTTTGAATGTTACACTTCCAGTGTTAGTCATGTGTTGCTGTTTATTGTAAAACAAAACATTTTGAAGAAATAGCCATTCATCAATTTAATCTGTCATCAGAAGTTATGGATTTGTTAATCTAAATGTGTGAGTCATCTTCTAGCATATAGGCAATTTATGTAAAGATATTTAAGAGCAACTACTTCAGGAACCGGTCATCTCTCTGCAGTCATTTAAACTTGGAAAGCACCTATTGGTAAAATAGACAAAAATTTAGTGGGTTTTCCTCACCACGAAGATAAAATTGACTTGGAAATCAGCGTGAATTAACCAATGTCCCACTCTGATTTCAAAGTTGTTGGACATTATGAGGAGACTCATTGATGCCGTCCCATTAAGACAATGAGATAGAGAGAGCTTAACAAAACAGAATCCAACAGCCACCATAGGGAGTCAAATGAAAAGGTTTAGAACTTAATGAACGAAACAAAGGAACAGCTCAGTGTCATACAGAAAGGGCTGATGTATCTTACTGACAGATTACTTTACATTTGAAAAGTGATGGATTATGTATAATCTAGCTCTCAGATTCCCTTACAGCATTCTCCAACACACATTTCACTTGTAGTTGCCAGCTTTTGTGAAAAATATCATTTAGTGCTTCCACAAGTGCTTCCTTTAAAAAATTACTTATAACTGATAATGAAGTCCAGGTGCACATAATAAAAATGAGGTATGTCAATATGATATTTAGTCTCTTCGACCTTGTAACACTTTACACCAGGTGTTAGTCATTTCACTAAGTGTTTTGTTCTGTTATTGAACACCAAGTCACGTGTTGCTAAGTATCAATTGTTATGCTCTAGGTTAATGACTAACACTGATAATCAAAATAAAAATCCTCTATGTACTATCGGTGATAACTATATTTGCTTAATAATATAACAGTTGACTGTACATATGCCATAATTACTACCACGTCTGTAAATATGTAATAAGCCAAAATTGGTAAAATGCAAAGCCAAGTAAAGCACAATAGCACTCAATCTAGTCTGATACTGACCGTAACTTGTATATGACCACTTTAATTACTACATAAATAAGCAAACTTATATTGACAAATAAATTAATTTGCAAATTGACCAATTAAAAATGTGATTACCTTTTTAATACTGCAGTTCAAATCCAATAAGGGAGCTTAGGTGATGGTGAATCTGCAAAACATTCCATATTTGGTGAACTCGCTGGATCAAGGTTTCACTGAAATGGTGTAGTAATTAAAAACTTTAAAATGCAACTGATTCATATTCTTGTTAACATAAAAATTCTCTTTAGATCTTTAATGAACAACAGTTGACGATTAACATTTTGAAGAAAACTAACATTAAAATAAATACTTGTCAAGCGAGTTTCCAAAACAAGTTCCTAATCAAATTACCTGTACTATAAACAACAGAAGCTGTAAAATTATGTTTCCATAATTAATTATCTCTAAAACAATACATAATTTGTCCAAGAGAATCATCAGCATCTGATCTGATTCAAGCACTATTATTGTTTTCTGTTGTGACCTGTGTAAAAAGTCATCTTGTGGTCAATAAGATCACAGTGGCATTATTCCTGCAAACTTGGAAATTTTGAAACTGAAACTCAATTTCAGTTTAGAAGTATTAATATGCAGGCATGGTCATGTACTTGGTACAGTATACAGAATTACTGTGCAAATTGTTGTAGAGTTAGCATTGTAAAACACTGGGTAAAACTTAATCTACCAGTGAATAAATGGATATCTGCCACAAATATTATGTCAGCATAAGATATTAAACCTCTTTCTGTGCAATATTTCAGAGGATGTAAGGGAACACACAGTGCATTTTGAACTTGGAGGATACCAACATGACCAAAACTAAGTAAGTGAACTTTTCTGAATCATTTAGCCTTTCTTGTAGATACAGAATTTTTTGTGAAACCATCACGTCAGATGAGAGCACTTAAAGATTGTGGCTGACAAAGCTGAATGACATTGCAACCTGGTAAACACTTAAGAACTCAAAACATTTTCTGGATTTTATTTACTGGCAAATCACTAGTTCAGAGTTGGGTCACAGAACATTACCTCCATAAATTTCTAAATTGGGTGCAATAGCTATGAAAATCAAAATTATAGTAACTACCTCAGTTTTACCAAGTGAACTGTGTGAGTGGAGCTGAAAATATTGACACCAAGAGATATCTATTGCTACAGGCTGAATGATTATGATACTGATGTGGAAGCTGCAAAGCATCAAATGAATGTGAACGGCATTGCCTCCTATGAGGGTATATGATTACTTATAACATTACACAACCATGGATGTGCAGGAGAAAGTATTGCAGCATGAGAAATCTTCAATAAGACTGAAGACTGAAATAAATACTACCACTACAAATAGAAAACTGCTTGCCTTTAAGAGGGCCATAAAATATTTCAGTTTCAATATGTATTCTGCCAATCAATCACAATCTGAAATCTCCTGGCAACTTAAAACTGTGTGCTGGACTAGGACCTGAAAGCAGAACCCTGCCTGTTGCAGGAAATTCTCTTATTGGCTAAGTTAGCTAGGCACAGTCCATGAACCTCTCCCTCTGGTCTAGCTAACCAACAGTCTCCAAATTGTCTACACAGCTGCCCACCTGCAGCTAAGGCTGCTTCTTTCTATTCTGACAGCTTTCTGTGTATTTCCTATGGCATCAAACAAGTTACAACTCGTATTGTGACTAGAATTATATTTCACCTCATTTTGAGTTACACTGTTGGTAAATTACTTGGATAATTCAATGTAACAAAATGAAATTCAGTGTACTTCACAAATTGCTGATTGTGCTCACATGCAAATTATGTTTATGATACATTAACTGAATGGTCTGAAAGAGGCTGAAAGGGCTAAGGACATACAAAAATAAAAATGACTAGAAAAATGTCACAATAAAATTCAAACAGAATATTATTGCGATGTATATCAAACATATTAAAAACTGAAATATGTGGTATTAGCATTCCACAATAATCTGTATTATATATTTTGCTGTGAACCAGCTTTTGCCTTTCTAGGCCAACAGATGATGTTCAAAATGGAATATACAATAAATATATTTGCAGAGAATTAGTGCTGTGTATTTCAGTTTTTAGTATATCTATGTTTCTCTAAGTAACAACAAAATATTCCATTAGTGTACATCAAACAATGTTGGCTGACCAGAATATTACAGAACTAAAACAGATTTTGGTCTAGGCAAGGAATTATGAGAATTACTGATGTATCTTTATTGTTTTAATTAATTCATAGCAATTAATCATTGCCTTTTATGTAAAGTCAGTTATCATAATTGAAGTAGCCTGACCTCATGCTTTAACTGAAATATATCAGTTGTTCCAAAAGGCTTTTCCAAAAAGTGTCAAAATAAAGATATGCCAAGCTCACAATCAGGCTTTGCAGGATTACTTCAGAGGAAGCATGCTTAATGAAACCTTTTATTCTGAAACTTCCTAGCAGATTAAAACTGTGTGCCAGACTGAGACTCGAATTCGGGACCATTGCCTTTCGCGGCAATTGCTCTGCCAACTGAGCTACCCAAGCACGACTCACGCCCCATCCTCACAGCTTTACTTCTGCCAGTACCTTGTCTCCTACTTTCCAAACTTTACAGAAGCTCTCCTGTGCACCTTGCAGAACTAGCATTCCTGAAAGAAAGGCTATTGCGGGGACATGGCTTAGCCACAGCCTAGGGGATGTTTCCAGAATGGGATTTTCACTCTGCAGCAGAGTGTGCACTGATAGGAAACTTCCTGGCATTCCTTTTATTCTGCTTCAAACAAAAGGTGATTCTGAGTGTTCTGGAATGCAAGAGAGTATAACTGTGAATATAATATAAGGAATGTGAACTGTCATGACAAATACAAGACCCACAATGTGTTCACTCCAAAACTCAATTTATAATAATTGTACCTGATGAGTTAATTCAAGCCGATTAGATGGAAATGTGTCACAGGAACGAAATTTTCTCCCTTTACTTTCCATTTTATACACAAATCACATCTCATATATCATTAATTATGATAGTACTGCTACTTATGCAGATGACAAAACCTTATTGTTCATGACCAAATACACAGAATATCTCAAAGTAAAATCCAACATAGACATAAATAATGCTATTCAAACATTTAATGAATTAAATTTGTGTAACAACATTGCTGAACCCTTTAATTTTCAAACAGAAAACTTTCACGGTGAAGATATCAACATTTGTGTAGATGAGTGCATAGCAAAAAACTGCAAACACACTAAATTTCTTGCAGTAGTAATCAATGAAAATGTAAATTGAGATAAACACATGGAATATATGAGTAGGGAACATAACTCAAACCTATATACGCTGCACAAACTCATCTACTATCTAATTCATTTGTCACTAGGTTATTGCATAAGTGTATGGTGAAACTCCTCCAAAATAGACATTAACATTCAAATTGCAAACAAGAGCAATAACTGATGATAGGTAACCTGAAGTGAAGAGAATCATGTAGGTCACTATTTAAAGCATTTGCAAATATATTTCTATTGTAGAATGTTTTTGCAGAAATCTGACAAGAAATTTTACAGATAGTAAAACTAAGTTAGACAGAATGATTATCAATTTAAAGAATGTGAAATGTGCACTTTAAATTAATCTTGAAGAACAACATCACGAAATAAAATTACTGAAGGAAATCTCAATAAATGTTTTAGAGTGAGTGGGAAGTAAGAAAGAAATAGGTTATTGATTACTGACACCAGGGTATTTTTAGATGGATCACAGCCTATTTTCAGACAGCAATACAAGTGGAAAGCAACCTTGTCCTTTTCAAAGACCACATCCTGATATCTACAGTGAGCAATAGAGATAAATCTTATAAACCTGAATAAGATTGGTTAGATATAATTTATAACCACACTAGTCCTGATTGTGGATATAGTAAGTGAACCATTCACACAAAAAAGGAAATGTACGGCAGGAAATGAAAATTTAAATAAGAATGAAGATCCAGTGAATGTGTGAGTGCAAAGGAATAATCGATGCAATATGAAGGCTAGGGTGTAATTAACTGTGTCGTCACCCTGACTTTATGTGATTTTCTAAATATCCAGATACTGGAGCACAGTAAGCAAGAGTGGGTGGAGTTAACACTTTAGAGCTGATACCCTCAAAAAACGATAGCCCACCCAAAAGCCAGATACCCATGATTTTATATGTGCATGTTCTCAATGTTTAAATTTCAATTCTTTCCATGTTCTTTTGGTTCCAGTTTTGTGAGTGTAATTTGCGTATTGATGACTACATGGTGTGAGCATGCAGGAAAGGTGTGATATTTCTTTCTTTTCATGGGTACTAACAGCAGAAAGCTTATGTAAAATCAGGTCAGCTCTATCAAGATAGTGAAATGTGGTTTGATAGAAGATGAAATCGTATGTGAGCTATCTCATGGTTTTCAAAGAAAGTGATACTGATTTTTTAGAAAGAACATGCCTGAAAATAATGCAGCATACATCAACTGTCTGTGGAGATCTTGCAGAAAGCAGATATCTTGAACCACTACTCAATACATCTGGGCACTCCAGACTATCAACCAAAAACTGTCTCCTTTTAAAGATTGAGACAGAAATAGGAAAGAGGCAGAAACAGAAACAATGTGTAGTGTGCTCTCTGAGAGACCAGAAACTAGCCAGAAAAGGTGGTGCAGAGACACAATCTACCTGTTTACTGAATGTACGGTAGGGAGGCTTGGAACACTTTTCAGACTTTTGCCTATATCCACTCTTGTAATAAAATTGTAACAAATTCTCTTATTCCAGTTTGAAACAATAGCATTTACTTTATGTGTGCTGCAGTCTTTTTCTGAAATTACAAAAATTGTTGAGAGATAGTAAGGTTTTTATAAATGTGAAAAACAATTCAAAGGTGCAAATATTGGATTCAAATAAAATGGGTTACAGTAGAGAAAATCTTGTCAATAATATATCAAAAACATGTGTTACATTACCATTCTATTATGCACCAATAATCAGCAATTTAAGAATGACAGTTAAAAACCTTTTTAAATATAAGCTATTTCCATTTTCACATAAACTCAGCCCATTGGAAAATATCATGTGTTTCACTAGAGGAGACCTTCTTCTATTTCAGGATACAAGATTGTGTACAACTTATGAAGTTTGGCTTAACTGTCCACATGTTATGTAACTAGTTTTAAAAAATATACAGAATTTTACTTATCATAACTCCCTGTGAGTGAAGAACTAACAATGTCCTCAAAATAGCTTTAAAATGCTGTACAGAACTTAAATATGAAGAACTCATAGTATTTACAAGTGGTGCACAAAACAAAACCTCATGTCTCAGAACAACAAAAACAGTAAAAAAATGCTGGAAATTGTTTATGTTGATTTCTAGTGTACTATCCTTAAAGTGATTCCAAAATCAGTCGCTATATTGTAACATTGGCCAGAAAACACCATGTGTTCCCAGGTACACTATTCTCAATGTACAAACTCTCCCACAGCACTTTGAAAATGATCATGTTTTAAAAAGTATCATACAAAACATAAAATTGTGTCCCAAAAGATGCAAAAAGAGGTTACTGTCATAGAATCAACTTTGTACTCCATCATTAACTTAAGTTCTGTAAAGTAAATGAGTTGATTTCTGGGAATGTAAGGGCAGGTACTTTCGACCAATTTATCTAGTTTAATAAAATAAATTTATCAGTAGATTCCTTTATGAATACTTACATTAATACAAAAACAATGTATTTAAATTAAAAAGTGTAGCTTTTCAATTATGTTTTTAGTACGATATTAGAAACCTTCCAAGAACTGTGCAAGTTTGAAATATGATGAAATCAACTATGACTTTTGGTACTGGTTCATTTGCTATGGCTCAGGACCTGCAGTGTTATGAACTTGTACCACTATCATATCCAGGGACTGATAGAGGATAAAAATGTCAGAGTATGAAAGAAGGAACAGTCATCAAATGGAGCATATGTAATTTGGTGATAACCTCCTTACCACACCCAAATAAGTCTGAAAATAAATTAGTGGATGCATAAAGCTAAAAGTAGTACATTGATGCTACTAGAATTTGAGGAATCAATGAGGAGAACCAATGACAGTAGTAAAAATGTTTCTACAACAGCAGTCCAGGTTAAAACCCAGGCCTGCTGTTGCTTGTCATGACAACAAATGGCATGAAATTATTACTAGTTTGGCTTTAACAGCATTGGAGATTAACACCAGTTGGCAACAGAGGCACTGTGAGGTACAGTGTTCATCATTTCAGAATGGCATTACAAAAAAGCAGTCATCTACAATGTTATGTTGTGGTTTGATGTACTAAATTACTCAAGCACATCATGATATGGACAGCAAACTTCAAAGCTTCCACTTTCAGACACTAGGGCACTTTGTGTAGCATTACTGTACCACAGAAGGTGAGCATTTACACTCACAACTTACCAGAAGACAGCACTGAGAAGAGGTGCAGTGTGCTAACTTTATTCAAACATCCACAGTCTAATAAGAAAACTAAGAACACAATTTTCATTCATACATCATATATTCACAGTATTT
The DNA here is from genome assembly GCF_023864345.2 of Schistocerca serialis cubense. Classification (NCBI taxonomy): domain Eukaryota; kingdom Metazoa; phylum Arthropoda; class Insecta; order Orthoptera; family Acrididae; genus Schistocerca; species Schistocerca serialis. The sequence goes on from NC_064640.1 coordinate 534,535,301, forward strand.
GCTACTATAACAATGATGGTAAGAGTGTAGTGTTCACCACTATAAGCTAATAATTACTTGATACTTGACATCTTTCACTTGCCATCATGGTGCTGCCACATCAGCTGCTGGCTACTGCTCAGTTATAGGTAATGCACAAACACATCAAGTCACTTCACAAATGCTGTTAATATGTAACACAGAGCAATGTTGGAAGAGGCCACCACTAGTTATGTTGGAAATGTGAGATTATGTGTCAACAGCTGGGGACCAAAGACTGAACTGTGGCAGGAGGTGCATTATGAGGCCCTGAATTTAAATTTGTGTCATAAGCTAACCACTATATCATGATGTGTAATGTATCCAAGAAAGTGGTAGCCAGCAATCTCTAGTAGAACTAAAATCATTATTACTTTGTTCATATCTATTGAAGCTAACCCGCATGAGCAAACTCACAACAGAAAAAGTTCGTTTTGAGTGCAAAAAGCGAATTGTAATTTCTCGCTATCCCTGATTAGCCGAAATTATCCTGTCACTGGCTACATGAGCTTCCGTGGTACCAGACAATGAGCAATCCTAGGCACTTGGCTGCAGATTATAGCTGACAGACAGAGATTGCAGATGAAAAAAGAATGGTATGTTGAAAAGAGAGAGCAAATAAAAAAAGTCAATATGATGATGAAAATTACTGGCAAGGAATTAGAAATAAAAAAACCGTTTAAACAAGTTAACTGAATAAAAATGATAATCATACTGTTTAGATTAGAATTAGATGTAAAAAAATCTCCATATTTAATGAGATTCATCCAGCAGGTTATTACACTAACCACCACACTATAATGCAAGACTGAGTGATGGTGTTATAGTTATCAATGTCATCACCCAGTCACAATGACAAATTGCTTCCCTCAAAAACTTGGTTTCACACAATGTTGTGAGGATCATATCTAAAGTAAGCTGAGCTCTGTGACTGTGAGAACTGCATATCTGATGTTCAAATGTGTGTTGACTGGAAGTATCCAGACATGTTTACTTATTTCTGTTTATAAAAAGTGTGTATTTCATTAGCATCATTACGTGTGTGTGTGTGTGTGTGTGTGTGTGTGTGTGTGTGTGTGTGTGTGTGTGTGTGTGTGTGTGTCAGAGAGTGTCTTTGTTATTTTTGGTGCAGTTATCATGAACGATGAAATATATAATAAAAGTGCCAGACCAAAGATTCAGGATAGAAAGACATCAGAAAGACTGCCAGACAAGGAACTGGAAGTGAAGTTGACCAACTGTTGTGGTAGTTTGGCAACAGTGAATGGTCTGGGTCTGACATGGAGTGCTTTGGTTAGAGGAAACCAGCCCCAACATGTTAAGTGCCTACTATCAAGTACTTTTAATCAGACTATAGTTCGTGGAAGCACATTCGGTAGTTAGTCACAGGTGTACTGGGACCTGTAATCTAACTGAGACAGCAACTACAGATGTTACCAATTACAGCCTGTACTGACATTGACGCACAACTAGTAGTACAATGACATACAGTAACCATCACGGTGCTAATATTGGTCTGCAAGAAAAAAGAAAACATTGGCACCACAGTCACAAACTGACCTGGTGCTGATGACTGCTTTGACTGTTATTGGTAATAATGGGCCTACCAGGAACAACAACTGCATGTGTGGCTGAAACATCACTGCCAACTATTCATTTTGCTTGCACGTTCTGGTAGGTAGATACAGCATCTACGTACAAGGAAACCAATAAGCTTGCCTGAGTGAACTAAGAAACTAGTCATCCAGGTTGTGGAAGCACCTATTTCAGACAAGGTCACAATGTGTTCCCCCAAAATGGTCACTGAACCACCACCACCCCTCAAAAAGTTCAGCCTCTGCCAACAAAAAGTGTAGCTATTCTTTGGATTTTGCTGCCTTTTGATTTATATTATGAATACTTGTTTCTGTTCTGTATTGTTACTTTACCATTATAGAAGTGTATCACCAAAGTGAAGTTAAATTTGGAAGCTAATGTCATCAAGTGTGCACAACCCACAATTACCTAAAATTAAACCTGAAACTATTTATTGTTGTACATAGAAATTAAGAAGACTCATGGGCTAGAATACCCCTCAAACATGGGTATTAAAAAGAAGTGTAGAATTATTTGTAAATTATTGATGGACAATAAATATATACATATTAATTCTTTAAATCCAGGTAAATATAAATTGAATTTGCTTAAAACATGGTTCCTGTTATTAGCAACTGAACTGATCAACTTCTGAAAAGCAGATTTAGGGCTATGTTAGCTAAGCAAATATGGGACAGCAAGGCAATAAAGCTTTTAAAATTACAGGCTACATTCCACAGACTACTCTCTCTCTAAATCATCAACAGCAGGTATTGTATGGGTAAATTATGATTCATTTCTTGAGAAACATGCAGTAGGATAGTTGACTTGAGAAGCACAGTGTGGCAAATTAAATGCTGAATTTTTGGAGTAGAAGCAATTCATCTAGTAATGGCGCATGTATACGTTATTTTATGTTTGTATGATTGCAGATGAAACACAGTTTCTGAAATTATCATGTAAGGACCAGTATTAAGAAACAGAAATAGTATTTCACTACATTATCTGCTCCTATTGTGGCTCCAGAAACACCAGTAAATTGGTAGGTATACAGTGAACTTCATTTTGGTCTTTTGATGAGAAAGATCTTTATGACATCTGGAGGGGTTGAGGGAGGGTGGAGGGAGGGAGGAGGGGAAGGTGTTGACAGGAAAAGGGAAAATTTTAGCATCTTCAATTATTGTAAATTTTTTTAAGTGTTGGTGACAATGTTGTCATAATTTACCTTGCACTCAATATATGGCTCTTTAATTTTATGCATCTCATGAGAACATAGTACTTGAAATATTTTACTTATTTAATGAATTTTAATAGGTCAGTACATATACTATATCTCCATTTTTGTCATTACACTGTTTAATGTGGGACATATATACATAATGTTTATCACTAAACACTAGAAATGAACAGTATACAATATTGACAGTATCACAGCATGGAAAGTTATACTGCTCATGAGCACATGCAAACAGAATCCAGGGAAAAACAAATCTTTACAATGTAAGGAAGAAATTAGGAATTTTACAAAGATTGCTTTCATTTTATGTTGGAATTTCTCCATAGACAGATAATACAAGGAATATGTACAAAACAGAGACTGGGGCTGCATGTGTTATAGCATTCATGTTTCAGGCACATATTATAAGCACTCCAGACACTCTTATTTGGGAATTAAGTTTTATTAATACCTTCATCTCTAATGATCTTGATGTCAAAGGAACATTAAATACCACCACACAACTTGCATGAATAAGCTCCAATGTTAAACTGTATTGCACCACTGGCAGTAGTCAGATACTTCACCTACTATATTACACATGCAGGTGAAAGGCAGCTCTCCATGTATGAAGAAAATTCAGGGGAACAAGAAGGAATTAGACAGGCTCATGTCATGGTGGAAATTTTCTGAGGGAACCAACAAGTAGTGAGATACCAGTATGTTGCTACATGTTGATGTATTTTATGTGTGCAAGTGATTTAATCATCATGATTATATATTAGAGTTTCAATAAGTGATGGGCCTATATTTAAGGCTCCTTGTGATGCTAGCTGCTTTGTCTCTCGCTATAATGTAAACATTTAGTTCACTAGTTATGGTATTTGTTGCACACATAAATCAGTTTGTAGCAATACCAGGTCTTCGTTAAGTACGGCCATTTATCATTTTCACCACAGTAACACCTGTGATAAGTAACACAGTACATGTCACTGTGCGAGTATAGTTACATGGTACATGTGACCTTACTATCGTAATGCAGATTCCAAATTGCCGCTTATATTTAATTGCTCCCTCACTCCCAAACTAAATATGGTCACTTAACCCCAATACACTGAATGCTCTTTGAATGTGGGTACCACCTTATAGCCCACATCTCACTGTAAGGGAGGTAATGAGCAAAAGAGTATACTAGGTGCTTAAAAATAAATCTACTGTTATCACTACAAGGTATGTTGATCCAATGTCTTTATCAAATCAGTTTTGTTCCTCTTTTCCAGTACCTACCTAAATTTTATTCATGATACTGACAGTATTGTTTTACCCACATTTTCGAAACTGTTTTAAAATATCTTTGATATCTCCTAATATCAAACTTCTTCATATACTGCAACAGTATTTACTACAATACATTAATCATACTTCAAAAGCAACGAGAAGGCTACACAGAAATCAATACTAACATCAGATCAAAATACTTTCTCATGCTCCAGTGCCTAATGTACACATATCAAGGAACTTACACATCAAGGGAAAATGTAAAATTAGGAGAAGAGGGATGCAGAGAAGAAATTACAATTGTGCTGAAGAAAGAGAGAGAAGTAAAATATATTCTGAAAGAACACAGTAAAGTATGTTGGGAAAAGGCTTTTTATAATGTATAGACTCCTGTTGTCTCTTATCATTATTAAGTTGTTCTTTCATTTCTGACTATGGCTGTTCTTCATTCCATCTGCTAAGGTTCAATAATATGCCTTGATACCCAAAATTTTGTTCTGGTACCATACTGCTTTTCGCTCTACTTTTGGTTTTGTGCCTGTTACTTGATATTAACATCACAGTCTGCAAACTGCTTATAAATATGCGCACTTCTTTGTTCATATTGTGAAAATTATGTAAAAGAAATAACCCCAACTGAAGGACCTCTACAGGAACTGTTATGAAATTTTATTGGCAGCCATGATGTTTTCATTCTTTCACAGATGGAGACTCAATTCAATTTCTTTCGAAAGTTAAAAACAGTAATAATATGTTGAGCACATCACGTCGTTTCTCATATAGGCAAGACTTATATGATATAATTATATCAGTTCTTTAACATATTACAGAATTATGTACCTAGTACCAGTACCATAGTTCTTTAAAAAAATCGAAAAATTTGATCTTGGCATTTACAGTTTCCTGTATCAGTAAACATTACTATTGATCCTAATGAAGTTATACCGATGCGAAACAAAAAGCTGTGTAAACTGTACAGATTACCAATCCCATGAACTATGGTTCTAAGTATAGGCGTAATAACAAAATGTCGCTTAAAAATTTATAACGAACACACATACCGATAGCTTTGAAACTGAGCAGGAACATATTTCACTTCTAGTAACTGACTTAGATCAAATAATTTCTAAGTTATTAATTTACACCTTTCATTGTTGATTACATCTCTCAGTGAACAATATTTCGTAATTTCTTGTTGAGTTCATTCTGTATCAGTTCTTCAGCGGAGAGAATCCTGAAATTATTCTTCGAAGGTATTTCTAGCAGGCTTTGTATGATTGAGTATTACTACTACTTAAGCAAAAAAAAAGGCATCCTTTAATCTCGTACGAATAGAAAAATACTTACGAGTTACTCAGATACAGTAAATCATAGTAATCAATTATAGTGATAAAAATTCCTTATAAAGGTACTAATGATTACCTTTCTCATGGGAATACAAGTCTGATTAGATGCCCATTATTCTCAGGCTTGAGTAACAATGGCAACAGCATGCAGAAATCGCGCCAAAATGATCCTTTTCGAAAGAACTTATGTTTTACCGTCGTGTTCAACTCGTTGGTAGTGGCAGTTTTTTTGTGTCACGGTGGTATCACAAGTCTCCTTGGGCTGTGCCAGTGGCAAAGATTGACTTTACTTACAGTCAATCGGGGTAACTTCGTACCTTTTCCTTCAATTTTTTGAAAATACTGGACAAACAATGAATTACCCATCGTAACAGACAATATGAAATTTTACGTTTATATTTACTGAGCACCTGCCAAAGTGAAAACGTATAGGTCTACTGATTGTATCCTATTCCAGTAAAACTTCAATTCTAACGGTGTTAAAAAGTGACACTGTCATTCAGGATAACTTTATATCTGTCTTAAAAAACAAAGATTTTTTTGTTTTTAAAGCTCTGAGACAATTTAGATGGTAACAGAAGGAAGTCAACTGGCCTGAAGTTAGCTTCAGTTTCCCGCATAGGGCATTGAAACCAGCAGGCGCAAAACGGCTCAGGGCCAAGTATTGAAACTTATCGAATCTTAAGCGTAAATTACACAGCGCTTTAAATCGAGATAATTACTTAATAGAAGACACACAGTCATTGCCATAAAGCGAACAAACGTAGGTGAGAAGGAAAAACTATTTTCAAATGAAACTTACGAAACTCAAAAGATGCTAGACGTCCAGATACGGGTTACGCAGATTTTACATTCGGAAAGCTGTAACTACAAAATTAAAACGCTACAAACCAAATCCGGTGTCCATAGAACGCCCCTTTTTCAGTGTTGTGTGAAAAAAGGTACTATATTAAAGAGCCAGTTAGGATGTACCAGCAACAAAATATTGCAGAAAATAAGAGATGCGCTCCGTCGGCCTCTAAATTCGGAAGTAAATAACTCAATAAACGTTCATCCTCGTAGTATCCCACTTGCAGCACCTAGAGAACATTCCTTCTTTAGTTCAGTAACAAAATATGAAGTCATATTAATGGTCCGGTTAGGAGAACTGGGTAGATGAATATGACAGAAAACTGGGTAGCTGAATAAGGCCAATAGTGCGTGCTTTTCGTCCCCGGCTGCTATGCTAACTTTGGAGGTCAGCAACTCAATAAGTGTTCGCTGAGGCAATATCCCACTTGCAGCATCCAGAGAACACTCGTTCTCCAGGTCAATAACAAAACAAGAACTCAGGTTAATGGTCCAGTTACAAGATATTGGCAACTGAGTAGTGGAGATAATACACACTTGTCACCCTGCGTGATAACTTTTGAGATCAATAACACAATAAATATACGCCTTGTCAATATGCAATTAGTAACGTCCAGAGAGCTCCTGTTCTGTTCAATATTGAAATATGAATGCAAATTAATTGTCCAAGTATGAAGTACTTGCAACTAAATATGACAGAAAATTCGAGATGTGATCTCCCTGCCTCTAATTTGTACGTGCTCAAAAGGTTGATCATCATAGAGTGAGGCAGTGGGTATATATGGTATATATATTACTGTGGAATGATGAATTTAAGCGAAAGGGGGGAAAGATGCCCTGAGCAGAACTAATGAATTAGTATTTAGCATTTAAATCTGCAACGACTTGAATAAACATTTCACTTGCTCAATAGATAATGCAAAAACGTTTTTAACTTTGTGCAATGGATGATGACAGAAAAGCATATACAGGGTGAACATTAATATAACCAAAAAACTGCAGGAGTAGCAGGACAAAGAGACAGTCACCCGACTTTGCATTGGTGCCAAATTTATTCAAGATGGAGGATCCAAGATGGCGGCGATAGATGTGGCAATGTCACAATGACCTCATGATGGGAAGTTCAAATTTTGGTGGGGAAATAGGTCAATTTGGCCACTTACACTAACCTACCCCCTCCCCTTCGTACCCACACCCACTCCCAAAGAAAATGGTGGGAAGTTCAAATTTTGGTGGGAAAAATGGTCATTTGAGCTACCTGCACTAACCTAAGAAAATGTTGGGAAAAAAGGTCACTTGGGCTACCTCCACTAACCTAAGTCATCCTACCACCACATCTTACTTGGAATTGGAGGGAAGAGGACTCAGACTTTGCTGGGCTGCTGGATAGGATAGACGTAAGTCTTTATTTTGCATGCAGTCTTTATTTTAAAAATGTGAGTTGTCATAGGTTACCTGATATGTTCTACATCCTGGAGGACCTCCTCACTATGGATCAATTGGAATGAAAGTAAATCTAATATAATGTAATAGGCAGTTGATCCATCCAGTGTGTTCACCAGGAGGTCCAGAGTCCAAGTCACTAAGTACACAGTACTGCCACCAGAAGATGCTGTCATTCTATGGTGGTCTGGGAATAATGGCGGGAAAAGGACTTAGCCTGTGTCCAGCTGCTGGAGAGAGGAAGGGATGTACTTCATTTATTTTCAGTGGGAAGTTGGAACAATTTATTTAGGGATGGATTTCAAGGTAGTTAATTACGCTGATACAAAAACACTCGCCCTGACGTGTTTGGGGTCACAGTAAATAGCCTACAGACCTGGAAACTACTCGTAACTCACCAAATTAATGTATTACATTAATGTACAGACACGAAGAGATCTCGTAAATTGTCAAAATAATGCATGTATAATGCTCTGCAAACACGCTTACTAATTGTAAACTGTTGAAATAATGCATTGCACAGACTGCAGAACTGCAAACTACACGTAATTTAGCGAAAAATGCGGGACACTGATGTACAGACATGCAAACAACACGTAAATTGTCAAAAAATGCATGTAAAATGCTCTGCAGACACGCTCACTAATAAATGCATTGCACAGCCTACAGACCTTTTCACAAAATAATGCAGTACACTGATGTACAGATGCGTTCACTAAAACCGTCAAAAAGTAATGCATGTCTAGCACTTACTAAGCATAAACAGCCGAAAATAATGCAGTGCACAAACAATCATTGCACGTAAAAAAGCTTTCGAGCTATCGTTATTGAAATTAGACCGCAAAATTTCAATGAACTGTTCCCTACAGCGTTCCCAATCTGGCCACACTGGGGTGCAGCGCTCATGTTGGTCCAATCCGTTGCACATGCAACACCCATCTGGCAGCATGTAAGTGTTTACATAGGCTCCTTTGCTGCCGTGAGATGTTTCCCTAGGAACTCATCTGTGCAAGGGCAGCTAAAAGGGTGTCAGTATTATGCTGACTTCTCATGTCTATGTAAATAACAGTCAAGTCCCCCTCTGGACGCGATACAGAAGTCTTTCACAATGCTTCCAATAATAACACAGGTGCATCCTTCCAAGCCATTCTAATGGGACAGCCCGTCCCACATGCCAGACACCTCTGGCCGCGCATGTGTTTACCTAGCCACTGTGGCAGGCTCACCTTTGCAGGCGCAGATAAAAGGTTGTCAGTGTTATACTGGCATCAAATGTCTATGGAAATAAGAGCCAAGTCTCCCTCTCCGAAATTGTGAAGTGTTGCAGAAATAGTTAAGAGTCACTTTTATTGTTGCAGGAGCTTTCGTGATGTCTCAGCTTGTCTGCATGGAACTTCTTGTCCTAACAGGACTTGTTCACAAAAATACCCCAGAATAACACCGAATGCATTCTTCCTGATGGTCCTGACGAGGCATCCTGTCCATCACATTTTACCCTTCCAGGAAATCGCGACAGCTTGTTTTAAACAAACATCTCTGTAACGATAAACATTCACACCGCTATTTAGAGGCTCCTATGATTCAGCACAAAGGATATCTTCTGAAGGAATGGAGGGAGCGTTTTGATTAGCTCCTACTGCATTTACTTTCCAAATTACTCATGCTGCCAGTATGGATGTACTGTCCACCTTTGTTTCTGCAGACGAAACTTTCAGTGGCAAAACTGGTTTGTACAGATCGCCATATTGCACTAACAGTTGAACTCTGTAAAAAGGGTCTATAGATCGTCAAGTACAGAAAGACACTTTCTCAATGACACTGCTCTGCCGCTGACGACAGCATCTTGAGTATTTCAGCATGAAACCGATCTCCAACCTGGCTATATATCACTACATACCGTTTCGATGTAGTAAACACACCAGACTCTGGGATTACAAGAATATATGTATAGTCAAATGGTTTATCAGAATATCATACAATTTTCGAGATACTTCTCGAAATCAAGCACATCGTAATATTGCTTGTACAGTATAATTCCGAAGGTATAGACTGTGAATTATTTCTCTAGAAACCTGAAACTTAAGCGATGTGCGAGCCGGAGTGGCCAAGCGCTTCTAGATACTACAGTCTGGAACCGCCCGATCGCTGCAGTCGCAGGTTCGAATTCTGCCTCTGGCATGGATGTGTGTGATGTCCTTAGGTTAGTTAGGTTTAAGTAGTTCTAAGTTCTAGGGAACTGATGACCTCATAAGTTAAGTCCCATAGTGCTCAGAGCCATTTGAACCATTAAGCGAGGTGGCACCTGACGTAAACCACTGAGTAACTAGAAACTTATATCGACTACGAAGACCTTTGTGTGAAAACTTGAAAAAAATTATAAGAAGCTGTTATTTTTACTTGCGAATAGCGATGTCGGTGACATATCAGATTCCAAATCATCCGTATAATTTCCAAAGTCAACTAAGGTGTTTCTCATGTCTAGAAAACCATCTATCTTTCACCTGCTAGATACATACAACATGCACCACAATCGATGTTTTCTCAACCAAATAAAGATGGGAAATGTGCAGTAGCCATCAGCCAGACAATACACATGGGAGGGAATAATGCTTCAGTGCAAACACATGTCCATACTGAAACTCCTCAAATTTCCACAGGGAACACACACGATCACAGATGCTGTCCAACTCATACTGCGTATTAGTTCGCTATTCAGCCACCTAGAGGATAACATGGTTAGGTCAGCTACATTCCTGTACCCCAAAAGGACAGCTCCTGCTGTTAGCTTGAAACGTGAATTATTCCACACCACTTGCAATCGCTGCCAAACGCCATGCACTCCAGACAGAATCATCCTAGGAAACCTGACACATATATACTTGATCACTACACTTACAATTATATATTACAATTGCGGTCTCAATTGGATGACCTTCGACTGTGAGTGAAGTATCAGAAATACCCCCGCCGATGGCTGTGGCTCTAGAAATAGAAATTTCTGTACCATTCTTATGGCTTGTCATACTTTTCGAAGTAAAAAAAAAATCTTCCATTCCCTTTGCTGTCGCAGTAATCTACGTCAAATCCATACCTCCATTATGATTGGACTTAGTAATGTTATATTCACATGTCAACACACACACACACATCATGAGGTTGTGGTTAGCTTAGGACACGAGTTTAAATTTAGGATTTCATAATGCATCTCCTGCCGCAGTTCAGTCATTGATCACTTAAAATCAGCTATTGACAGGTAATCTCACATTTCCAATATACCTAGTGGTGGCCACTTCCAACATTAATCTGTGTTATATATTAACAGCATTTGTGAAATGACTTACTGTGTTTGTGTATTACCTATAACTGAGAGGCAGCCAGCAGCTGATTTGGCAACACCATAGTGCCAAGTGAAAGATGGAAATGTCATGTGGCTACGGCCTCCCGTCAGGTAGACTGGTCGCATGGTCCAAGTCTTTCGAGTTGACACCACTTCGGTGACTTGCGTGTAAATGAGGATGAAATGATGATGTTACAAACAACATAACACCCACTTCCTGAGTGGAGAAAATCTCCAACCCAGAAGGCAATTGAACCCTGGCCGTTAGGCATGACAGTCTGTCGTGGTGACCACTCAGCTACCAGAGACAGACAAATGGAATATGTTAAGTATCAAGTAATTTTAAATGGACTATAGATGTCCAACTGTTAGCTTATCCTGCTGAACACTGCACCCTTGCCTTCATTGTTATAGTAGCAAATACAGTGAATATGTGATGAATGAATGAAGACTGTAAAGTTAGTTTTCTTATTTGACTGTGGATGTTTGAACAAAGTTAGCACACTGCAAATCTTCTTGGTGCTGTTTTCTGGTAGTTGTGAGTGTGAATGCTCATTTTCTGTGCTGTAGCAGGGCTACACAAAGTCCCTTAGGGTCTGAAGTTTGCTGTCCATATCGTGATGTGCTTGAGTAATTTAGTATGTCAAAACACAACATAACATTGTAGATGACTGCTTTTTGTTAATTTTATTCTGAAATGCTTACCACTGTACCTCACAGTGCCTCTGTTACCGACTGGTGTTAATTTCCAATGCTGTGAAAGCAAAGTTAGTATTAATTTCATGTCGTTTGTTGTCATGACATGTAACAGTAGGCCTGGGTTTAAACCTGGACTCTCGTTGTAAAAACACTTTTACTACTGTTATTGGTCGTTCTCATTGATTTCTCATGTTCTTTTAGCTTTCGTGACACATGCATAGACACAGACATGCAGAAAACTGAGGAAGTGCACTGTAGAGTATGTGGGTGTAGGTGACTGGATGCAATCGAGTACAGTGCCATACACGCCGATCGACCAGAAAAATAGTGCATTTACACTAGGTGTTGGCAGCTGTACCACATTTACAAGCAATTTTAGAACACGGAACGAGATGTGATATCATGATTGCATGAATAGAAGTGACATAAAATCGGTAAACTTGCAAAAATGACGGAAAACGCGTATAAATCGAGGGAAAAGACACCGAAATGCAGGTAAATTGGGGAAGTACTTGCTTGTCTACAGGTTGGTGCAAAAGAATTCTTGTACTTGGGAACGAGTATAACGAGTATGCAACGGCAAGAGGAAAACGATAAAATGGTTCAAATGGCTCTGAGCACTATGGGACTCAACTTCTGAGGTCATTAGACCCTTAGAACTTAGAACTAGTTAAACCTAACTAACCTAGGGATATCACACCCATCCATGCCCGAGGCAGGATTCGAACCTGCGACCGTAGCGGTCTCGCGGTTCCAGACTGCAGCACCTAGAACTGCACGGCCACATCGGCCGGCAAGGATAACGATAAAATGTAGACGTGGAAGCATCAGGAAACAGGGAAAGAGTAATTTTTTCCATTGAGGCAGCATTCTACTGTATGTCTATTGTAATAATGATATACATGAGTTGACTGCTGTCTTTGATACTTTCCTGGAAGAACAGAGAACAGTCAGACTCTAAATTTACTTGCATCTGCGTTAAAGGATGACAGAGATTGGATGGAATGATTGGTTGAGACACAGTACTAACAAGGTACGATTTAATGGTAGACCGATGATGCATTCTAGAGACAAAGGAAAATGTTGCTGCAGATCATTTGAGTATTGGGGCTAGGCAATTGCGGCCCCACTTTACATTGTTGCCAGATGAATTCAAGATGGCGGCGACAACGTCATTCAAGATGGTGGGGTGTAGACTTGGCAACAGTGCATGAGTTCATCCAAGATAGTGGCTTGACATCATCCAATATGGTTGATTTTTTAGGGAAGTTTGAATTTTTGTGGGAAGAAGGTCAATTGGGCTACCTCCACTAACCTAACCCCCCTCCCCACCCCCAGAAAATGGCAGGACGTATAAATTCCAACAAGATAATGCATTACACCTCTACTAATCTAAGAAAAATCTCAGGAAGATAGGTCACTTGGCCTACCTAGACTAACATAAGTCACCCAACCGCCACCTCTTCCTAGGAACTGGCATCAAGTTTGAATTTTAGATAGGTCAATTTGCGAATCTCTACTAACCTCAGTCACCCAACCGCCATGTCCTCCTAGGGATTCATGGAAAAAGGACTCGACCAGTGCTGGACATAAGTCTTTATTTTGCATGCAACAGTCTTTATTTAAACAATTTCATGCAGCACAGCCATCCAGTCTGTTCACTAAGAGATCTGGACTCCAACTGACTTAGTACACAGTGTTAACACCAGAGGGCGCTCTCATCTGTGATGTAATCCAAGATGGAGGGAAACAGTGTGTTCGCCACGAGGCCCGGACTCAAACTGACCTAGTACACAAACGCCACCATCAGAAGGCCCTGTCGTCCAAGATGGCGGCCATGATGCAAGGTGATAACAGAAGTATCATTAGACTTGTGACGTTACAGACACACTGATAGGGTTCCCACCCTAAATCCAAGATGGCGGAAATAGTTAAAGTCTCCACAAAGATCCTCAACCGCCTGCCAGGGAAGTTCAAATTCCAACAGGATAATGCATCACACCTCTGCTAATCTAAGAAAATCGAGGGAAAATATGTCACTTGCTCGACACCCACTAACCTAAGTCATCCAACTGTCATCTTTTTCTAGGAACTGGCCCTGTGTTTGAATTGTGGTGGTAAAGAAAGGTTAATTCGAGCGTCTCTACTAAGCTAAGAAAATGCCGTGAAAGGAAGGACACTTGCGCTACCTCCACTAACCTAACTCATCCAACCGCAACCTCATCCTAGGAACTGGCGCCAACTTTGAAGTTTGGCAGGTTGATAGGTCAATTGGGCTACCTCTGCTACCTTAAGAAAGAAAGGACACTTGGACTACCTCCACTAACCTAAGTCACCAGACCACCACCTCCTCCTAGGGATTTGTGGGAGAAGAACTCAGCCTGCACTGGGCTGGTGGAAAGAGGAAGGTGTGTATTTTATTTATTTTGGAACACTTTAGTTAGGGATAGAGTATATTTATTACACTAATACAAAACAAAAGCTCTGACATGCTTGGGGTCACGTCACACAGCCTACAGACATGTGAACCACTAAAAGACTCTGCAAACGTGCTTGCTAATTCTCAACTTTCGAAATCATGCATTAGTCTTTATTTAAACAACTTGAGGCACGACCGCAATCCAGTGTGCTCGCCACAAAATCCAGAGCCCAACTGACCTAGTACACAGCACCACCACCACCAGAGTCCACTCTCATCCCTCTCCTCTGTTCGATCACTTTCTCTCTATTGCCATTCCAACGGAACACCTCTGATGCCCGGATACCGACACCACAGATCATGCTGTTCCACTGCTTGTGACTTGTGTATGACGCCCATAATGACATTACAGATCGTGCTGTTTCACTGCACATGACGTGTGTGTGTGTATGTGTGTGTGTGACTCAGACAAGCACTGTTAGTCAATATTATGTGGTAATGAATGTGTTTATGTTCTCTCTTGCCGATACCTTCCATGTACCGATCCTAGACTCTAGAACAATACTTTAGAGTTGATAGCTTCGTTCATCTATGTAGAAATGCGTCGAACTCCAGCCTTCTGGATCTCCGTCATGCATAAAAATCAGTCGTTTATAGTTCTTCTTAAGCGTCTGCTATTACATAACAACACTTGGAAATCTGTTACTATACATCGATAAGGAGTTCTAAGCTCCTCGACATTGGCGCACCTCGACAAATCTCATGCACTTGGATGGGTGAGGACTCGGAAAGCTCCATTCATTCACGAGACGTGGAGTGTAGCGGTCTTCTTTGGGAAGGTTGCAGATTAATTCGGTAATGGTGCAGCATGGCGGGTTGCTCAATGACATTGTGAGGAGGGTCTCTCACACTCTAATTTTACCCCAAGACAGCAAGAATGCTCTGTGTCTCCCATACGCATTGAGACAGATTGTGAATAAATCACTATGCTCGAGGCGTTAGATGTAGGTGGAGCACTGTCTAATATACTTTGATGATTTATGTGTTCAACAATTAACACTGAATGGGCATACTGCACAGTCATCTATCCATGTTGGCAATGATACTCGCAAAGTGGAGAAGGGGTGGTTTAACTATTATACTGAAATTGGGGAAACACGTTGTCACATCATCGGCCGATGTTGAAGTTACCATAAAACTCCTAAAATTGTTTGCGCTATCAACTGTGATGCTTATTATTACAATACACTGGCGGTGTCTTTTCCATCCCATCCGTGTATTGGTGCGCTGTTGGTTACCACATAATTATAAGTCGTCTGTCATTTGTTTATTTCTTTCAAATAGTGTTTATACGTTACTGACTGTACAGTTAGCCTTCTGCCATCGAGTAGTGTGTCAGCAGTGCACAAGTAGCAGCATTACGGCATTTACTAGGCAGTCTTGTATTTTAATAACAGTTTAAATTTTGTGTCGAATTGTTTGTGCTCTCTGTAGATTAGTTCAGACATTCTTTGTACAACAGTATTTAGAATGGATAGGGACTGCGATTGCTGTGTTCGGATGCGCGCTGAGTTGGCATCCCTTCACTCCCAGCTTCAGACAGTGTTGGCTTCAGTCACACAGTTTGAGGCTGTTGCCAATGGGCATCACTGTGGGGGTCCGGACAGGGGTTTGTTGGGGACGGCCAGCTTGTCCCACACATCCCAGATCGGACTACGGCTGTGGCTGCCTGGGATACTGCTCACATTGAGGCTGACCCCTCACCTGTGGTAGAGTGGGAGGTCGTCTCGAGGTGTGGCAGGGGGCGAAAGACATTCCGGAGGGCTGAACTGAAGGCCTCTCCAGTTTGTATGACAAACCAGTTTCAGGTTCTGTGTCCGGCTGATACTGATCTTCGGCCGGACGTGGCTGTTAGTCCCGTTCCAGAAGTTGCCCCTCAGTCTGCAAGATCCGGGAGGTCGCAGAAGGTAGGCTTACTGGTAGTTGGGAGCTCCAACGTCAGGTGCGTAATGGGGCCCCTTAGGGATGTGGCTGCAAGGGAGGGGAATAAAACCAATGTGCACTCTCTGTGCATGCTGGGGGGAGTCATTCCAGATGTGGAAAGGGTCCTTCTGGATGCCATGAAGAGAACAGGGTGCACCCATCTGCAGGTGGTCGCTCATGTCGGCACCAATGATGTGTGTTGCTATGGATCAGATGAAATCCTCTCTGGCTTCCGGCGGCTGTCTGATTTGGTGAAGACTGCTAGTCTTGCTAGCGGGATTAAAGCAGAGCTCACCATCTGCAGCATCGTCGACGGGACTGACTGTGGACCTTCGGTTCAGAGCCGAGTGGAGGGTCTGAATCAGAGGCTGAGACGGTTCTGCAACCGTGTGGGCTGCAAATTCCTCGACTTGCGCCATAGGGTGGTGGGGTTTCGGCTTTTGCTGGATAGGTCAGGAGTCCACTACACACAGCAGGCAGCTACACGGGTAGCAGGGTTTGTGTGGCGTGGGCTGGGCGGTTTTTTAGGTTAGATGTCCTCGGGCAAGTACAGAAAGGGCAACAGCCTCAAAGAGTGCGGGACAAAATCAGGACATGCGGGGACCAAGCAGCAATCGGTGTTGTAATTGTAAACTGTAGAAGCTGCATTGGTAAAGTACCGGAAATTCAAGCGCTGATAGAAAGCACTGAGGCTGAAATCGTTATAGGTTCTGAAAGCTTCCTGAAGCCAGAGATAAATTCTGCCGAAATTTTTACAAAGGCACAGACGGTGTTTAGAAAGGACAGACTGCATGCAACCGGTGGTGGCGTGTTTGTCGCTGTTAGTAGTAGTTTATCCTGTAGTGAAATAGAAGTGGATAGTTCCTGTGAATTATTATGGGTGGAGGTTACACTCAACAACCGAGCTAGGTTAATAATTGGCTCCTTTTACCGACCTCCCGACTCAGTAGTATTAGTGGCAGAACAACTGAGAGAAAATCTGGAATATATTTCACATAAATTTTCTCAGCATGTTATAGTCTTAGGTGGAGATTTCAATTTACCAGATATAGATTGGGACACTCAGATGTTCAGGACGGGTGATAGGGAGAGACAATCGAGTGACATTATACTGAGTGCACTATCTGAAAATTACCTCGAGGAATTAAACAGAGAACCGAGTCGTGGAGATAACATCTTGGACCTACGGATGACAAACAGACCCGAACTTTTCGACTCTGTAAGTGCAGAACAGGGAATCAGTGATCATAAGGCCGTTGCAGCATCCCTGAATTTGGAAGAAAATAGGAATATAAAAAAAGGGAGTAAAGTTTATTTGTTTAACAAGGGTAATAGGAGGCAGATTTCAGACTACCTAACAGAGCGACACGAAAATTTCCGTTCCGACACTGACAACGTTGAGTGTTTATGGAAAAAGTTTTAGGCAATCGTAAAATGCGTTTTAGACAGGTACGTGTCGAGTTAAACTGTGAGGGACGGGAAAAACCCACCACGGTTCAACAACAAAGTTAGGAAGCTACTACGAAAGCAAATAGAGCTTCACTGCAAATTTAAAAGCAGCCGAAACCTCTCAGACAAACAGAAGCTAAACGATGTCAAAGTTAGCGTATGCATGAAGCGTTCAGTGAATTCGAAAGTAAAATTACATGTACCGACTTTACAGAAAATCCTAGAAAGTTCTGGTCTTACGTTAAAGCAGTAAGTGAATCGAAACAGTATATCCAGACACTCTGCGATGATAATGGCATTGCAACAGAGGATGACACGCGTAAAGCTGAAATATTAAACACCTTTTTTCCAAAGCTGTTTCACAGAGGAAGACTGCACTGCAGTTCCTTCTCTAAATCCTCTATTCCAAGGAATAGAAAAGCAACTGAAATCACTCAACAGAGGAAAGTCCACTGGACCTGACGGGATACAAATTCGATTCTACACAGAGTACGTGAAAGAACTTACCCCCCTTCTAACAGTCGTGTACCGCAAGTCTCTAGAGGAACGGAAGGTTCCAAATGATTGGAAAAGAGCACAGGTAGTCCCAGTTTTCAAGAAGGGTAGTCGAGCAGATGCGCAAAACTATAGGCCTATATCTCTGACACTGATCTGTTGTAGAATTTTAGAACATGTTTTTTGCTCGCGTATCATGTCATTTCTGGAAACCCAGAATCTACTCTGTAGGAATCAACATGGATTCCGGAAACAGCGATCGTGTGAGACCCAACTTGCTTTACTTGTTCATGAGACCCAGAAAATATTAGATACAGGCTCCGAGGTAGATGCCATTTTCCTTGAATTCTGGAAGGCGTTCGATACAGTTCCGCACTGTCGCCTGATAAACAATGTAAGAGCCTACGGAATATCAGACCAGCTGTGCGCCAGGATTGAAGAGTTTTTAGCAAACAGAACACAGCATGTTGTTCTCAATGGAGAGACGTCTACATACGTTAAAGTAACCTCTGGCGTGCCACCGGGGAGTGTTATGGGACCATTGCTTTTCACAATATATATAAATGACCTAGTAGACAGTGTCGAAGTTTCATGCGGCTTTTCACGGATGATGCTGTAGTGTACAGAGAAGTTGCAGCATTAGAAAATTGCAGCGAAATGCAGGAAGATCTGCAGGGGATAGGCACTTGGTGCAGGGAGTGGCAACTGACCCTTAACATAGACAAATGTAATGTATTGCGAATACATAGAAAGAAGGATCCTTTATTGTATGATTATATGATAGTGGAACGAACACTGGTAGCAGTTAATTCCGTAAAATATTTGGGAGTATGCGTAGGGAACGATTTGAAGTGGAATGATCATATAAAATTAATTGTTGGTAAGACGGGTGCCAGGTTGATATGCATTGGGAGAGTCCTTCGAAAATGTAGTCCATCAACAAAGGAGGTGGCTTACAAAACACTCGTTCGACCTGTACTTGAGTATTGACCATCAGTGTGGGGTCCGTACCAGGTCGGGTTGACAGAGGAAATAGAGAAGATCCAAAGAAGAGCGGCCCGTTTCGCCACAGGGTTATTTGGTAAGCGAGATAGTATTACGGAGATTTTTAGCAAACTCAAGTGGCAGACTCTGCAAGAGAAGCGCTATGCATCACGGTGTAGCTTGCTGTCCAGGTTTCAAGTGGGTGCGTTTCAGGATGAGGTATCGAATATATTGCTTCCCCTACTTATACCTCCCAAGGAGAACACGAAATTAAAATTAGAGAGATTAGGGAGGCAATGACATTGGCACGTAAAGTGCTCTCCGTCACACACCGTTGGGTGGCTTGCGGAGTATAAATGTAGATGTAGATGTAGACTGACAGCGCTTGTCTGAGTTGGGGAATGAGTTTTGTGGATGGGTTGCTAGCAGTGAAACAGTGCTCGCGCACATGGCTGCAATATGAGGAATCAGTCGAAGCAAAACGTAGACTTATCAGCTATTCCATCAGTGTGAGAGACGAGCCTAAATGTATAGCTTGTGAATCACCTTCGGACTGTAGTTTGGAGACTGTGCACAATGCGAGCAAACTCTTCTGGTTTCCTTATGTAGTAACTGTCTTTTATATAAAATCAGCCGATGTGTGGCATGTTATGGTATCCGCCGTAAGAAAACGATTAACATCGTGTAACGTCTAGTTTCCTGCAAAAGGCCGTGGATCAGTCCTTCTTAATGTCAGTTTAGAACCTGGCACAGGACTCAAAGATGTGGCAGAAAAACGAAATGTTTGGTCGTGTACAAAGTGTGTTAGAAAACTGTGTTGTAAACAACTAAATAGGACCAGAGGGAGCGTCTTTTGCGACTTAGTATAGTCTGTGGGATACGATCATACGTCTACAGTATAGGGGATCAAACTTTAAAGTGGCTTCTGCAGTGCCTGTGTATTTAATAGGATCGTGCCGCACTGGCAGCAGTAGCAGTAGCAGTTTCAGGTGAAAGTTACGTAGGTACACTTGCTGGAGCTGAACTATTCTTCGGCATGATTGGCATGATTAAACAGCAAATCGAAAAGCATTAACTTCATTTCATAATAATTCTTCAGCTGCTTAGGTTTATTCATTTTAATTTTCATGTTATACACGGTGGAGAAAATCAGTACTCAAATATTGTTAAAATAATACAGAAAGTATATATGCATGAGGTCGACATATTTCATACCTGTATTACTTGCCTCTTTCCTGCGTTAAACAACACTCGTTCTCGAACAAGATATCAAAACACGCTGGGCTGACGTGACGCGTCCTCCTTACTTTTCCCACGCCAACAAAAAAATGGTTCAAATGGCTCTGAGCCCTATGGGACTTAACATCTGAGGTCATCAGTCCCCTAGAACTTAGAACTGCTTAAACCTAACTAACCTAAGGACATCACGCAAATCCATGCCCGAGGCGGGATTCGAACCTGCGACCGTAGCGGTCGCGCGGTTCCGGACTGAAGCGCATAGAACCGCTCGACCACTACTGCCGGCTCACGCCAACCACACCCAGCCTATAGGAGGACTCTGGTCTTCACTTCACTGCACGGAATTTCGCGCTAGGACAGTAAGCTGCTGCAGTGGGGCACAGCGGATGAACAACCAGTCCACGCCGAAAGTTTAAAAACTGTACACTGCCTACAGTCAGAATTATTTGTCCCAAATTTTCGAGCGGAGTCGATTGCTGTGACTAGAATCTTGCAGGTGTGATTTTTTCTCCTTATAATATGAAGTCAAATAGGCGATGTTCAATTTAAATGAATTTGGGAGAGCAAAAAACGTATCCCCCTCCCTTCTGAACTTTGAAGTGGGAAGGGTGGACGAATGCCCCATCCATTCCCAACCGCTTGATACGGCGTTGCAGCCAGGTAAATGTGCTCGTTCACTAGCGGACCATACCAGCTGCAGACATCAAATCCGTTAACGACTCGTGACACCAATGACAAAAGATACAAGACAGAAGTAAAAGCCGTTTGATGAATAAATAATAGTAATAACAACAAAATAATAAATAATTCGCAAATGTAGGCGGAACGATTGAAATAAATGGCATTCTCCCCCCCCCCCTTCCCCAATCCGTTTTCCAGAGGCCTTTAAAACGTTCTAATAACCATAGAAAGAAGGCAAGTGAACAGAAGTCACAATCTTAGGTCGAAGTAAATGAATGATAATGGTAGTGCGCCTTTCGATTTTATATTGTGTAAATCATGGTTTTGTCAAAATGGTTTTATTATGTTGCTATGCTAGCTCTGAAATCAACTCCATGAAACATGTTACTTCTCAGATTTTCGGACAAATGCAATTCAGGCCAAGCATTTCTTCGATTCGCTATTACTTATAAATTACGCTAAACCGATACATTCGGCACGGATTTTAGCAAATTATTTTCAGAATCGATTTTTACTCTGCAGCGATATTTTATGTATCATGCTATGACTCTTATTAAAATCAAAGACATCTGTTGTACAATAAAAGTTGATGTGCATTAAAAGTTGATTTGCGCCTGTTGAGGAATTGAATCGTGGTCTTTCGCTAGTTGATCCATTCTCTGAACCCACTCCACCTGTGCAACACACACTAAGTCGAACGTGAAACGAAGTTAGAGAGGTGAACATACATGATGCGCTATATGTAACGAACAGTAAAATGCAGACTAAGGGCGGTCACTTATGGCGTGAAGGATCGTAACCTATGATGTTCAACGTCATTAGCAAGTCCTTCTTAGAAACTTCAAATCATTAGGAGCTGAAACAAAACAGGATTGTCATTAACACCGAAATTACTTTTGTACGTGCTCATAGTGCTACTAAAGCATAACCCACCATCGCAGCAATAATAAATCTCCCAAGCTCCCTTTCAGTTTTGATTCTTTGTAATCTTTCTCGATCGCGCTATACAAACTTATTTACGTATTAAGATTTCCAGTAGAACACTAAAAAGCCCATCGCTGGACAGACCTAAATATTCAGCATATATGCCACTAGTTAACCATAGTACGCTAGCAACAATTCTTGGAAAGCGACACTCAGGCTGCTATGTATTGAATTTTGCAGGCCTTTGTGACCTAGCGGTTCTAGGCGCTTCAGTCCGGAACCGTGCTGCTGCTACTGTCGCAGGTTCGAATCCTACCTTGGGCATGGATGTGTGTGACGTCCTTAGGGTAGTTACGTTTAAGTAGTCCTAATTCTAGGAGACTAAATACATGTCGTATGACTAGGGCCTCCCATTAGGTAGACCGTTCGCCGTGTGCAAGTCTTTCGATTTGAAGCCACTTCGGCAACTTGCGCGGACTGATGACCTCAGATGTTAAGTCCCATAGTGCTTCGAGCCATGTGAACCATTTCCTGCATTTTGTCCTGTAAGCTATTTCTGATTTAGTGACGATCGTTATATTTGTCTACAGCGTAAGCATAATACACGGCACGTGAAATCAAGCACTAGCAAAAATCTCTGGCACATACGCTGTCGTGTGTTGGCAGCAGTGCATAAACCACAGAAATCGTATTAGTTGCTGCGCATCTGTTGGAAGAGCGTCTCGTTCTTTCTGTTTTGTGTGAAGCTTCAAGAATGGCGCAGTTTGCGTTCTGTCTCACGTTATTCGCTGCGTTATGTGAGTAAAATCAAATAAAAGAAAGGATACGGATTTTTCACTATAATGGATGACTAATAGTTTCTTAAATGTTAATAACCAAACGCGTTTGCATTATTCGTCTACGGAACATAAGCTGTGAAATAAAATTACTGTATGTCATGATTCACAATGTAAATAACGGTATTGTTTCAGCTGCTTATTTTTCAGGAAAAATATTTATTATATTTATCGTATGCGACTTTTAAGAACAAATTTTACCCTGAGAGTTTTCATATTCTGTTACATGTGTTAGTCTGTAGATTTGTGGATTACGCATAATATGAAAGTTGGTACTGTTCATCCACAAGTGCTTTGTGGAAAGACATAGATGTGGAAAGGGTGTATGCGGATTCGTAAGTCACCTTCTTTCCTATATGCTAAGCTGTTCCGAGAAACCAGAAATTCAGAAATAAAGATCATGCGAGACATGGGTGATACAGTGTATCTGGAATATATACTGGTGAAATATATTAGAACCCTCATTCTTACGTATCTTAGAGGTGTATGTAGAAATATAACTCCACTCGTTTAATTTTAGTTATTTTACGATCAATTTGAAGCTGTGATAGGCTTGTTTGCGATGTTGATAGCAAAACTTTTCTTTCAACTCCACATCGCAGTCTATTTTGAATTACCAGAACGTTATTTAAGACAGTAAAATCATCATAACTGCAATTATTCCAGAATGTTATGAGTGAATTGTTACCAGTTATAGCACAATAGCGATGAGCAAGTTTTAAAACAGCTACAAAGTGGATTCAGCTGTGGCGAACCTTAACAGCGCTATTAAATTTTAGTAGCGAGGAGTAGATTTTTCAGTAACAGTGCTTCTAACAAAGACAAAGTAATCTGTAGGAATTCTAAAATAATTTATGATAGTGCTCTGTAAGCACAGTTGTACATGACATTCTTTTCTATTAGCCTCCTCCTTTGCTATTTCCAATAACAGTGTAACAGGCAAAACCCAGAAATGTTCACGACTGTCATTGCTTTTACACATCACAGAAATCAGAACTTGTTGGTATCACAGCCTTAGAATTTCAATTTCAGAGATGAACATGATTGTAGCAGGTATTAATATAATACCTAAAATAATCATATAACAAAAGACACCATTTCTCAGGAAGTAGATAGAATATTCCATTCACCTTTTCATTTGCATCAAGTACTCCAACCTCATTTGTTAATGACAGCATTACAATACAATTTCCAAATGCTTCAGTAGACGTCTTTGCAAATGCGTCACAATCCTCAATACTGAGGTGATAATAAAGCATACTGGTATATTGGTATGTAAAACACCACATTGTATTCAGAGATTTGGTTTACTTTATATAATGACGTATGTCCTAAATTTTTTATCAGAATACTATACGTAATGTGAGTCTGCTTCCAATACAAATTTCTTTACAGCCATTATTCACATACTCATTGAAGCTACAAGTGAAGAAATCCCAAAACTAGAAACATCAGATGACGATAACTCAAACAATATCATTCAACTTTTTATGTGAGTATTCTGAGTTATTAGTATCTGTACACTGTGAGGCCACTTTCTTAGATAAATTCCGACAAAACATTCTTCCTTGGTGTGTTTCGTTTCAGGTATCCAAAGATCCCCAATGAACCTTGCGATTATGAGTTAAAAATATGTGGAATATACATGTGTGTAGGTGAATCAAAAGAGAACTTGGAGGAATCTGAGATTGGTTCACAGTCACCAATTATAGGTAAATATTATTATAACTGTAACATGTTTTTATTTTCATTCATTAGGCCTGGTGGGTCAGAATTATGCTTAACTTAACACGTAAACTTCTGCTTCTATTGAACCAACTACAATTGTCTAATCAAATAAAGTTATCCTGTATTTCTTCATATTTAGATCGTTAATGCTCTTGACATCTACTTCGAACTATGGAGTTAAGTTCTTAACACACTGGACTTAATTAAAGGAGCAACAGGCTTCAAATTTACTTCCACTCATTCATATTTACAATGTCTGTAGTGCCATCAGATATCGCAATGGATACGCAGGAAATGCTCCCTTGAAAAGGAGTGCCTAACCGTACCTGTCTAATCCATTTGTCTTCCACCCATGATGTCTTCAAGTTAATGAGGATGCTACATAGTAATCTTTATATCTTTCTCTTTCACTTTTTGACATTTTTATTCACCCTTGAGGCCCCAACAGCGTACAAAGAAGATGTAGTTGAATCAATTTAAAGTTTTTTTTTTCTGGAGATTAATAATAAAATGTTTGCATCACATATATTGACTAGTAATATGACTCTGCTCTTGGTCATCAGTTTTTACTTTTTAAGATTTTTTTTTTCTAGTGTTGAACTAATTTTCACTGTTGACATTGTTTTCTATGCCAAAACAATAACATTTATTTACGCAAGAAACTTAAGTGTCTTGCATCAGATTTTCATATTTTCTCATTTCTGATGTCGTGCACTTTCTCCTACTGCATAGGTCTTCATGCTAAACTGAGACTGGAGCACCAAATCCCTTTGACAGGAAGAAACAACTTTTCTAGAGTGCATCTGAAGTACATGTCTTCCATAAGACTGGACTGCTGAAATTATTTTAATTTCAGTTTCTTTTCTCAATGGTACTGTATTATGACAATCAATAATTTATACCATTGTCATAATAGTACTTAAATATTCTCTTCTCCCCTAATGACCAGCACTAACCCAACATAGCATGAATTTGGGGTTATTTAAAGCTAGGAAATGTCTGCTGGTCTTGTCTTACTTTTTAACCCTATTACAGGATTTTCTGGTTGTTAAATATAGTGTCTTGAAAGATGCTACTACCATGTAGGAAAAATTGAAACATACCAGCCAGACCACAATACCAGATAAGCACGATCTGCATTATATTATAAAATGAACAGTTTTTGAAGAATATTCTGTGAAACATGAATGGCAGAATGGGAGTCTGCTGAATTATGGGAAACATCTGTGTCAGATAAATGGGTATCAAGGTCGCATTGTTGTACTTACAATTCTTGTAGGAGGTGATCTATTGCTTCAGTGGTGTAGCCAACTGTTTGCACCTGCTGTAGATCATAGCACTTATCTCAGTTTACAGTCAGCTTTATTGTTAAACAGTACTGGTTTGTATTTTGACATGTGATAAATGCTGTGCACGTACATGGAAAATTACACATATTTGTGATGTGATCATTTTCATGTATTAGTTTATATATGTGCAGTGGAAACAGAAAAAAAATTTATTGGAACTTGGGGTACAGCCGGCCGGTGTCGCCTAGCGGTTCTAGGCACTTCAGTCTGGAATCGCGCGACCACTACGGTCGCAGGTTCGAATCCTGTTTTGGGCATGGATGTGTGTGATGTCCTTAGGTTAGTTAGGTTTAAGTAGTTCTAAGTTATAGGGGACCTATGACCTCAGATTTTAAGTCTCATAGTGCTCAGAGTCATTTGAACCATTTTTTTTTTTTTTTTTTTTTAACAGATAGTTCCACCTTAGTTGTGGCTGTCAACAAGAAGTCTTTCCTACAACTCAAGCAATAATTATTCAGCAATCTCTAATACACTTGCGCCATGACATAAATCATTCTTGTAAGGTGTATCAATTATTTTACAGAGTAACTCTTTTCAGTGTTTTGTCTTCAGCTGTAAAAAATATACTTTGTTCATCACTTACTAGGAACATTTCTTTTCATAATTCTTTTAGTCGCTGTTGCCAAAACTGAAATGTGAATTTATACTAAAATTTATGGTTTTTAAAAATTTCACATACATTAGATACTACGTTAAAAATAATACAGTACTACTTCAAACAGAATGCAGTCTGAGGAAGGAATTGTTTGAGTAAATTCCATTGATAAAAAATTATCCTGAATGTGAGGGTAATCAGTAAAATCTCATAAGACAGGTAGACTCAAGTGAGATATGATTATTTGTGGCAACTGCATGTCAGGAATGAGTCCAGTTCTTCACAGCAGTTGCTGGTTACCTTACTTCTATAAAATGAGTATAGATTTAAAGAATAGATGTAAATAATTTTATTCATACATTAAACTATCTATCAAAATCAGTTTACCTTGTTACACATGATATAAGCATTTGATATAGCCAAATTCTTAAAAAATGAGTGCTACTCTTGAAAATACACTAAAATTTTGTGACTTAAGTATTAATTCTATAATTTGACTTGCAATTACACATGGTAATGTAATACAGAGGTCAATTTGTTGCAGACACAACTGTGAAGCAAGTATCTAATGAAGATAAGAAGTGCTTTTGTAGCAGTAAAGCAGAAGAGCTATTCGTTAAACAAGAGGTAATGAAAGTGGGAGATCTGCATTTTGTAGATTACAGGTAAATTGATAATTATTAACTACATAACACATACTTGTTTACGTTTCTTTAGTGACTGATGATTTTTTTTTCATAGGGTACAAGAAGATTTTGAAAATGGCTACAACTATCTAATACATGACTGGAACTTAACCGTATTCACAGAAATTCCAGATGAGGTAAGCCTCTTGGTGTATATAACTATAATTGAATGATCTGCCATTGAAACTTTCATATTAATCTCATGGAGCCATGGTCATGACTCTGGAAATATTATTAGTTTTATTAGTAACAAGTAAGACTAATACTGGCACTGAAGGTAGTAGGATGCAGGAAGTATGTGATAAATATACCACAGCTTGTCATTATTTAAATCTTCACCTAAAGAATAAATAATACTAGAACTGCTGGATTTTTAGAACCCCTTAGAACCACAGTTAGGACGAAAATGTACAATCCATAGTTCATATGTTTACAGCTTGTTCCTAGCCTTTTCTGTTTTGTTGGATCAGTTTTTCTGTAACAGATAGTTGATTCAATGGCCATTATTATGTTTTACCTCTAAGCATTGAATATTTTCATTTTATTGTCCAAATCAACTTAAAAATGCAATTAGTGGAGACATGTTCATAATATCATAAAGAAATATTGTGTTCTTATAGACATGCAAACCAGTTTGCAAACAAAATTATATTTTTTACAAGTAAACAAGAACATTTAATACAGAGTCAGTATGTTAACACAATCTAACAGAAGTGTGCACTTTGATACACATTATCTTAAGTTAAACATTAGTTTGTCTGTGTAATATGTTCCTGTTAGATACTAACAGATCATCATTGTCTGTAGACTAGACTCTGTAATGTATACAGACATAGCGAAATGTCATAAAACATTTCTTGTAGACTGGCCTTGGTTTCTGTTACACCATGAGCTTGAGAAGAAATCTTGTGATGTTGTTTTGAGCTTTGTTACATCTCTATAGATGACCCAGCCATTGATGCCTGCTAAATAGAGAATATTGTAAAAATATCAATGGGCCACATTCTTGCAGCATATTTCACTTAGTAGTTGTGAGCAACCTGGTCAACAACATTTACTCTGTATATGGTTTCATTGTAATATGTCACTGTTAGGCTTTGGGTTCATGTCAGTTCAGATTTGTAAATCTGGATGCAAGGAACAGAATTATCACAAACCTTCCTGGCTTTCCCTGGCATACTATAAGGTTCATATCACCTTTTTTTAAAAGTTGCAGTTTTGAATAGTTTCTTGTGAGCTTTCTTCATGCATTCTGGCATGCCCATTCTAATTCTGTTTATTGTACCAAGGAAGGTTGTCTGGTTGGTTTTCAGATATCACACAAGAGAAAGTGGCACAAAGAAGTTCTCACACAGAAAATTTCTTCCTTTATTTAGGTATAGGGTAGAAGTTTCTTCAGTGCAAAATTACTACGATGTTCACCATCAGGACAAGTTTAATCTTTGCCATGGCATGGGAAAGCATTTATCACATATTTGTAATCTTTATTGACATCTATCTAGTATCTCTGCCCATACGAGTTAGATTTTGAAGACATGAAAGGAGAACCCAATATCTACACTTAGGCAGAAACTACTGCTCATCAGCACAAATTACAGACAGGAAACATACATGTTTTGACAGTGTGTTATGAATAACTTCCATACATTTTATATGACAGAATACTTATCGTTAGTTAGCCTCTCCAAATGTGTCAACACAAACCAAACCCAAGACACCTCATGATTTCCTTTAAGTGATTACAAGTCATCATAAACTTGCAAAGTTGTATTTTTCATTTTGTGACAAGAGAAGTTCCTCTTCTGTTCCTTTGGATTCAGCAGCATCTCTATCATACAGAACGACTATCAAGCTGTTCGAGCTGTAATGACAGTTCAACATCTCCCATTGCTTTATGTGCCTCTGTTCCAGTGCATTTCTGAATATATTTCAGAACACATTCATCAGTAAACAGAAATGTACAGTCTCAGAAAACATTTTGTTCCTTACCTTTTACACTACTATGTACACATGGAGATTCATCAGAATTTTTTCACTGACGTATCCAAGCTCCGTCCTGTTCATCGTTTTACATCACAATGAAAATCAGTCAAAATAATGTCTATATCCTCTCCTTTGGATTCAACTTCTTTGATATTATTTATAAAAGCCAACATCTGGTGATCCATGAAAACTTGTAGCTGCCTTGACAACATAAATTTGTTGTAGTTGGATGGATCCTAAATTGTTGTACTGGATTGGGAATTATTGTACCTTGAGAATAGTGTACGTGGAACAAATGATGCTTCTTGGTCAGTGTTTCAATGTTATGACCTATTTTAGAATCTCATAAAGGAATACATATGAGAGACCACCAATTGTACTATTTTGTTTTTGGCGTGTGACTTGAGTTAGTGATGGTGGAACATTCGCAAATATTTTTAGTTTGCGCACTTAAGTGCTGTACTGTTATTAAAGCTTTTTGGAAAATATTGTTACTTTTTCAGGTAAAGAATTTTATGATGAGTAAAATGCAAGTTAATTTGAGAACTAGTTATATAATACGTGGGCAGTTAAGCCATACTTTGTGAGTCATGCACCATCTTGTACCTTGAAACAAACAGAGGTCTTCTAACCTGGGACCTTAAAAATTTTCCCTCCCTTTCAGTTGGAAATTTGTGTTAGTTTTCAATAACAGTTATTTAAAAATGTTTTTACTTCTAATTTGATTTTTGATTACACTTCTACATAATTTTATTTCATTGCTGACTGTTGTTATGTTATACAGTAATAGATATAAAATTAAATACAGTACTGACAAGATTTTCTCATTTGCAACACTTTTTGCCTATTCAAAAAGCACATATGTTGTTGTGTCATGTAATTGTGAAATTATACTTGAAGTGTTTTACATTTTATGACTAGGCATTTCATTTTGCAGCATTATGAAAACCTCAGTGTAATTCACTGTATAAGCAAGAATACATGTATGGTAAGTAAGGAAACATTCTACATATTCTGTTATATAAATTTCTATGCCTGCTTACATACTTCACTCCTGGATGGCTGTATCCCATCCATTAATGTAGCAGTCACTTTGCAGTGTCTATTTCATGATTCCTTTGTGCTTGTTGATAATAATATGCTTTAATGCAGATAGGTATTTATTTTATTATGACTAGAATGTGTTGTCAACAGTGATTTGTAACAGGAATTATAACATGTGATTGTACTGATCAAATGAGGATTTAGTTACATATTATAAACTTACTTTCTATCCAGGAATGCAAATGAGCTCTGTGGTAAACCTCAGTTTTAAGTGAATGAACATTTAAGTAGATCATAAGTCTTACTAACAATTATGGTCCACAGGATAACTGCTTAGCTTGAAAATTCTTTATCACATCACTGTATGTGCTGACCAACTTATTGGTGAATTTTATGAATTTTACTTCAGGGAGAGGTTTGTTTCTTTTGTAACTGCACATAAACCTTCACATTGTTCCTAGACTATGTTAGGCAAGTTGTTTGTGGCAGTATATTGCTGATCATTGTTGTAAGTCTATACACAGAAATTTACCATAAAATGCATTAAACTTGACCAAAGATTATTGAATTTTTGGCTCATTAATTCTGTTGTTTCATTCAAAATTATATGTTTATTCACTCTGTTATGGATGAATATTTCCATTTTCATTTCCTCTATGGTGTATATGCTTTCCTTTTTTTCAGTTGGCTGCAGAATTTCCAGGTTGTTAACAGTTTTCAAAGAGTGGCCTTAGTCTTTAATATGTGCTGGAATAGTTGTCCTGTTGTGCTTCTCTAATGCGTACCAGCTTAAGTGTGCTGTAATCCAAATTTCAGTATTTCCAACTGTCTTTCCTGTGCATCCTGAAGATGCCAGAATTACCTAGAATTGCATTTTTGTATTTTACATTGAATACAGATATTTACTAGTAGACTTCCTCAAAATATCAAAATGCAGTTGCTAGTTCTCTTTAGAGATCTACATTTCAAAGAGGACTATGGTGTTATTCACTTCATGCCCATGGGTGATTGTTATGCAGATGGCAGCACTTATGAAAATTATTGTCATTTCATCACCTGTTCAGCTGAACATAATGGGAATGTCATCTACATACAATTAGATATTATTTGTGATACCTTTATTCAGTTTCTTTAATTTTTCTAAATGGTTGACAAACATTTCTGCTATGTAGCCATTAATTGGGTTTCCCACAGAAAGTCAGAAGTCCTGCATGTAAATGTCATTGTTGAAAGAGAAATCGCTATGTAAGGTTACAAAACTAAGCATGTCTATAAGTACAATAACTTCTAGACAGTTCATTATTTCATGTTTCATAAAATTACTTCTGAGGTGGCACAGTCATTAGCAGACTGGACTCATAATTTGGGGAGTGGTGATTAAAATCCTTGTCCAGTCATCCAGATTTAGGTTTTTCATTATTTCCCTAAGTTGCTTTAGGCAGGTACCGTTATGGCTCCTTTCAAAAGAGCATGCTCAATTTCCTCTGCATCCTTTCCCAATCCAAGCTTCTACCATTTCTCTAATGGCCTTATTGTTCATAGAAAGTTAGACTCTTGTCTTCCCTTCCTTCTGCCTAACTTCCATAGATACTAGTATACAGGGTTACTAGACTGAGACGACATATGTCATGGGACAGCGATATACACATATGCTGGTGGCAGTAGTATCACATAAATAAGGTATAAAATGCAGTGCATTATAAGAGCAGTTATTTGTACTCAGGTAATTCATGTAAAAAGGTTTCCAATGTAATTATGGCCACATGATGGCAATTAACAGGTTCTGAATATAGAATAGTAGTTGGAGCTAGATGCATGCAACATTCCATTTCAGAAATCATTAGAAAATTCAGTATTTTTAGATTGACAGAGTTTATGAGACAATCAAATTTCAGGTGTTACCTCTCTTCACAAACAAAACAGTGGCCAACGGTCTTCACTTAGTGACCAAGTGCAGCAATGTTTGCCTAG
This sequence comes from Schistocerca serialis cubense, assembly GCF_023864345.2. Classification (NCBI taxonomy): domain Eukaryota; kingdom Metazoa; phylum Arthropoda; class Insecta; order Orthoptera; family Acrididae; genus Schistocerca; species Schistocerca serialis. The sequence goes on from NC_064640.1 coordinate 534,567,428, forward strand.
AGTTTCAGTGCTAACAGACAAACAACACTGTATGAAATAACTGCATAAATTCATGTGAGATGTAAGACAAATGTGTCCATTAGGAAAGTGCAGTGTTATTTGGCATTAATGGGCTATGGAAGCAAATGATCAACGCAAGTACTTTCTTAACAGTACGACATTACGTGCAGCACCTCTCCTGGTTTGTTACCATTCCAGTTGGAGCATAGATGACTGGAAAACCGTGGGCTGGTCAGATTTGTCCTGCTTTCAGCTGGTAAGAGCTGATGGCAGGGTTTGAGTGTGGTGCAGACCCCATGAAGCCATGCACCCAATTTATCAACAAGGCATGGTGCAAACTGGTGGTGGCTACATAATGGTGTTGGCTACATAATGGTGTTGCCTGTGTTTACACATTGTGGACAGGGTCCTCTGGCACAACTGAACTTATCATTTATTGTAAATAGCTATGTTCAACAAGTTGGACACCATTTACAGCCACTCATGGATTTCATGTTCCCAAGCAACAATGCTGGGTCACAATTGTTCGCAATTGGTTTGAATAACAGTCTGGATTAATTGGTTTGAATAACAGTCTGGACTATTTGAGCAAACGATTTGGTCACCCTGAATGCCTGACATCAACCCATTGAACATTTTATAGGACACAATCAAGAGGTCATTTCATGCACAGAATCCTGCACTGGCTACAGTTTTCCAATTATGGGTGGCTATAGAGGCAGAATGGCTCAATATTTGTGCAAGAGACTTCAAGTGGCTTGCAGATGCCATGCTATGTCGAGTAGCTGCACTGCACCAGGCCAATGTATGTGCAACATGACATTGGGAGGTATCTCATGAATTTTTTCACCTCAGTGTGTATCAAGTGACAGAAATCTGACTTGAGTTAGAACATTTTATGACAGGACTAGTAAGCCTGACTATGTTATTTGTACTGTTGGTATGTTCATAGCACTTGTCTGTGGAATACGATTTTTCGTATGTATATTTATCTACTAATGTATCATTAACTAGTTAGCTGTCTGTAAATTTTTCTGGCAATAATTAGATGTATTGTTCTTATAAATATTTTGGTGCACTGTGAGTGTAGGAGCAGCAGGATTCTTTCACAAATGCAGTGTGCTTCAGATTTGTTGAAAGAAACTTTGTTTGTTGGTCAAGTCAGATTTCCAGTATGTATCTTGTGTTTATTTCTCTGCAGAATCCAGTTGACCTCATGCTTTATTTGCCGGTAACCATTAATTACTTTCAATAGAAGAGTACTTGTGCACATTTTAAGGTGGATTAGGCTCTAGGTTAAGCAGCATTTCACATTGACTTTCTTTGTTTCACAAATTATTATAGACTGCTTACATTGTCTTGGTCTCTCACATCATCTTGTGTCCTAGAAACAATGATGCAAAAATTATGAAAGAAACTGGGGTCAGTGTTTCTGCTCGAACCCTGTCAAAATCAGTGGCTTTATTCACTACTAGCTCTTTTATTTGCCCATAACACTGTTGCAACACACTATCATTCTTTGACTCCATTCCCTTCCTCTAACTTCATTTTCAGATTATGTATGACTCACAGTATATCAACTGTCCTTACTCTTGCAGCAATAATATCAATAGCTTTATCACATTCCACATATATTCTGAAAGTACCTAGGATTTCTAACACCAAACTTGTATCCTAATTCTGTTTTCAATTTGCTCAATGTCATAGTGAATTTGTAGGTCTACTGGGAGCTTCCTGTTACATTCTGGAGTTTTATTTTATATTTTCTTGTTATGTAGGTCACATAGTAATAGAATCAATTACATAGGGTTCTATATATGGGAAGAGTTACTATTTACATTGCAATATTGTAGAATATATGACACACTCGTGATAATGCTTGTCGCATTCCCTTCAGTCATCACAGTTTCCTTCCTAGAAATTATCTAGGTCTCTTAAATTTTCATTGTTTACTAAAATGAGATACACAGTAAAAGTTGCACTGGATGATCAGCAGCTTCCAGGTGAATTAAATTCATTATCTTGTTGACAGCAGTCTCTGTGAAATCATTCAAAAGACACATCAAAGCAGCAGTTTTCATGTTCCAGACACTCATTTCCCCTTATCTACAGATAACATATCTGTAACTGCCGATGTAGTTTCACAACTGTTTAGCCTTGATTTCTAGGTTCTAAGTTGAACGTCTTACAGACTGATGACGTATGTGTACTGTAAAACTAAAACATTTTAGCCATAAGTGACTGGTGCCCAATTAAATGTATATCATAATTCAACATATATTGTTTAGCCAAAAGTTATACACATTTGTTATATGTTATCAGATAATGATTCCACTTACTCTACACATTTTTATTTGCCTGTATTTAAATGCAATTTTATATCACACATTTTTTTATGTAAATGTTGTAGCTTTAATCTGATTCCAAACCATCTGAAACATTTCTTCCAAGCACATGAACATCTTGCAGCAATTAGGGCACAACTGAATGCATCCTTGATATCTTCAATCATCTTGGCATTACATAATACTCAAAGCAGCCTTGACAACTTCAAGCAGCTTTCCATCAAATACTGCAATTTGTATATCTGTGGCTGGTCTATGTGCTTGTACAACAGATACAGTGGCAGGAGATATCCTAAAGCACCATAACTGTTCCCCCACACAACCAACAACTATAGACGCAAGTGACAAATATCACTGGACAGATCCTAGTATCATGTGAGACATTATTTTGTCCAGTGTAGTGCAGTAAGTAGGTGTAGCTTGGACTCAACAAGTTTTTGGAAGCCTCCTGAAGCCTCTACAGTCATCCATAATCACCGAAGTGTTGCTGGTGCAGGATTTTGTGCAGCAAATGACCTCTTGATTGTTGTTGTTGTTGTGGTTGTTCTTGTTGTTGTAGTCTTCAGTCCAAAGACTGGTTTGATGCAGCTCTCCATGCTACTCTATCTTGTACAAACCTCTTCCCTCTAAGATTTATACCCTCCAAGCTTCACTCCAATACTAAATTGGTGATCCCTTGATGCCTCAGAACATGTCCTACCCTTCTTCTAGTCAAGCTGCGCCACAAATCCTTCTCCCCAATTATATTCAGCATTTCCTCATTAGTTACATTAACTACCATTTAATCTTCAGCATTCTTCTATAACGCCACATTTCAAAAGCTTCTATTCTCTTCTTGTCTAAACTCTTTATCATACATGTTTCACTTCCATAAATAGCTATACTCCATAAAAGACTTCCTGACACTTACGTCTATACTCGATGTTAACAAAATTATCTTCTTCTGAAATGCTTTCCTTTCCATCACCAGTCTACATTTTATATCCTCACTACTCTGACCATCATCAGCTATTTTTCTGCCCAAATAGCGAAACTTATCTACTACTTTTGCTTGGCTCTGAGCACTATGGGACTTAACTTATGAGGTCATCAGCCCCTTAGAACTACTTAAACCTAACTAACCTAAGGACATCACACACGTCCATGCCCGAGGCAAGATTCGAACCTGCGACCGTAGCGGTTGCGCGGTTCCAGACTGTAGTGCATAGAACCGCTCGGCCACTCCGGCCGGCTGATCTACTACTTTAAGTGTCTCATTTCCTTATCTAGCTCCCTCAGAATCACCTGATTTGATTCGACTGCATTCCAGTATCATCATTTTTCTTTTGCTGATCTTCATCTTATATCCTCTTTTCAAGACACTGTCCATTATGTTCAACTGCTCTTCCAAGTCCTTTGCTGTCTCTGACAGAATTACAGTGTCATCAGCAAACCTTGAAGTTTTTATTTCTTCTTCCTGGACTTTAATTCCTACTTCAAATTTTTCTCTTGTTTCCTTTACTGCTTGCTCAATATACAGATTGAATAATATCAAGGGTAGGCTACAACCCTGTCTCACTCTCTTATCAACCACTAATTTTCTTTCATGCCCCTCAACACTTATAACTGCCATCTGGTTTCTGTACAAATTGTAAACAGCCTTTCGCTCCCTGTATTTTACCGCTGTAGCTTCAGAATTTGAAACAGAGTATTACAGTCAACATTGTGAAAAACTTTCTCTAAGTCTAGAAATGATATAACCGTAGGTTTGCCTTTCTTTAACCTATCTTCTAAGGTAGGTCATATGGTCAGTATTGCCTCACATGTTCCTACATTTCTACAGACTCCAAAATGATGTTCCCCATTTTTGGAATTGTAACTCATTAAACTGGTATCCTGGTAATTTTCACACCTCTCAGACCAGCTTTCTTTGGAATTGGATTTATTATATTCTTCTGAGAGCATTTCACCTGTCTCATACATCTTGCTCACCAGATGGAAGAGTGTTGTCATGGCTGGATCTCTCAAGGCTATCAGTAGCCCTAACGGAATGTTGTGTGCTCCTGGGGCCTTTTTTCAACTTAGATCTTTCAGTGCTATGTCACACTCTTAATTCAGTATCATATCTCACAATTCATTTTCATCTACTTCCTCTTTCATTTCCATAATATTACCCTCAAGTACATTGCCCTTGTATAAACCCTCTATCTACTCCTTCAACCATTTTACTTTCCCTTCTTTGCTTAGGACTGGTTTTCCATCTGAGCTGTTGATATTCATACTGGAGGTTCTCTTTTCTCCAAAGATCTCTTTAATTTTCATGTAGGTGCCATCAATCCTATCCCTAGTAATATATGCTGCTACATCCTTGTATCTCTTCTCTAGCCAGCCCTGCTACCCATTTTGTACTTCTTGTCGATCTCATTTATTAGACATTTGTGCTCTTTTTAACCCAATTCATTTATTGCATTTTTATATTTTCTCCTGTCATCAATTATGTCCAGTATCTCCTACATTACTGAAGGATTTTTACAAGCACTTGTCTTTTTACCTACTTGATCCTCTGCTGCCTTCACTATTTGATCTCTCTAACCTCCCCATTCTCCTGCACCTGTATTTCACTCCCCTGTTCTTGTCAATCGTTCCTAAGGCTCTCTCTGAAACACTCTAAAACCTCTTTCTCTTTCAGTTTATCCAGGTTCCATCACCTTAAATACCCACCTTTTTGCAGTTTTTTCACTTTTTACCTACAGTTCATAGCCAATAAATTGCGGTCAGAGTCCACATATGTCCCTGAAAATGTCTTATAGATTAAGATCTGGTTCCTAAATCTCTGTCTTACCATTATATAATCTATCTAAAACCTTCTGGTGTCTCCAGGCCTCTTCCATGTATACAACATTCTTTCATGATTCTTAAATGAAGTGTTAGCTCTCGATGTTGGTCCATAAATGATTGTCGGGTTAATGTCTGGTTACCTGAGTGGCCAAATTGTTGGTTAAAATTGTCTGAGATGTGCATTGTCATCTAAAAAAATTACTTCATTTTTAGGGAACATGAAGTCTATGAATGGCTTCAAATGGTCCCCAAGTAAGTGAACATAATCATTTGAAGTCAATACCATTATGGAGCCATGACCAGCTTGCACAGTGACTTGTAGACAACTTGACTCCATGGCTTAGTTGGGTCTGCACCATACTCTAACCTTACCATTAGCTCTTACCAGCTGAAATCTGGACTCATCTGACCAGGCCAACGTGTTCCAGTCATCTGGGGTTCGCCTAATGTGATCACAAGCCCAGGAGAGCTGTTACAGGTGATGTTATGTTGTTATCAAACCCACTCACATCAATCGTCTGTTGCCATAGCCCATTAACACCAAATTTCACTGCACTTTCCTGATTGATACATTCATTATATATGACACATTGGTTTCTGTGCTTATTTCCCACAGTGCTACTTGTCTCTTAACACTGACAACTCTACACAAATGCATTGATGCATGCCTGTATTTGTCATGGTATACTATCCACAAGTTCAAGGAACTGTTGGTCCTCAATGGTGATTCAGTGTAAATCCCTCAGAGTGGTTGCTGGGTCATGTCGTCCATAAACAGTCCTTTTCCATCTATCTCTGCCATGTTCAATAGGGTTAATTTCTGGAGAACATGCTGGACACTCTAGTCAAGCGATGTCATTGTACTAAAGGAAGTCATTCACAAGATGTGCATGATGGGGGCGCAAATTGTCATCCATGAAGATGAATGCCTCTTACGGCACTTTCCATGACCACCAGCGGTGTTCATTGGCCCCACATAATGCCACCCAAAAATAGCAGGGGACCTCCACCTTTCTGCACTCACTAGACAGTGTGTCTAAGGCATTCAGCCTGACCTGGTTGCCTCTAAACATGTCTCCGATGATTGTCTGGCTGAAGGCATAGGCGACAATCACTGGTGAAGATAATGTGATGCCAGTCCTGAGCGGACCTTTCGGCATGTTGTTGGGTCCATCTTTGCCATGCTGCATGGTGTTGTGGTTGCAAAGCTGGATTTCGCCATGGAGGTCGGGGGTGAAGTTGCATATCATGCATCCTATTGCACATAGTTTAAGTTGTAACACAACGACCTGTGGCTGCACAAAAAGTATTATTCAACATGGTGGTGTTGCCATCATGGTTCCTCCGAGCCATAATCCATAGACAGTGGTAATCCACTGCAAAGGGAAACCCTTGGGCAGCCTGAATAGGGCATGTCATCGACAGTTCCTGTTTCTCTGTATCTCATCCATGTCTAAACAACATCACTTTGGCTCACTACGAGACACCTGGATTGTTGAGAGCTTCTCCTGGCACAAAGTAACAATGCAGACGTGTTCGAACTGCATTACTGACCGTCTAGACATGGTTGAACTACAGACAACACGAGCCATGTACCTCCCTTCCTGGTGGAATGACTGGAACTGATTGGCTGTCAGTCAAAATCCTATAGACATACAAATGCTGTAAATGTAGGATTACCTTTACTTAAACTTTCTTGCATGTCCTTACTTTTCTGCAAAAGCCCAGGACTGAATTTCCCTGAGGTCAGCTTATACTAGCTGTACCATTCTTCTGTAAATAAGTTGTGTCAGTACTTTGTGACAATGATTATTTAAACTGTTGGTTTTTTAATACTCACACCTGTATAAGCCTGCCTTCTTTTTGTACTCATGCTGAAGTTCAGGATATTTCATCTACCCCATTTATCTTTAGCTGCAAGTGAAACAGTTTCTTCATGACTGGCTTTCCAGATGATATCAACCTTTCTTAGGGAATGAAATTAAAGTGAAATCAGACCTTTAGCTGCTTACAGTCATTGATAAATAGCAATGGGGACAGTTGAAAATGTGTGGCCCCGACTGGGACTTGAACCCATGATCTCTGGCCTGCAAGGCAGATACTCTATCCACCTGAGCCACCAAGGATACAGAGGATAGTGCAACTGCAGATACCTATATCTGCCACATTCCCCAAAAGACACACATTCTCAGCATAATGTCCATATACAACATTTCTAGTGTCCCTGCCCACTATACTCATTACTAAGGGCAGTCAATCTTCTGATTCCTGTAAGAGTTTGGGCAATGTGAGTGCATCCACACTGAAGAAGATCATTGGCCATTAAGCCTTATCTACATGAAGATGGTATCTGTTCTTTCAGACATGTCCAAAAGAAAGTTCATAACCAACAAATTGTGGTCAGTGTCCACATCTGCCCCTACGAATGTCTTGCAATGTAAAACCTGGTTCCTAAATCTCTGTCTTAACATTATATAATCTATCTGAAACCTTCTGGTGTCTCCAGGCCTCTTCCACACATACAATCTTCTTTCATGAGACTTAAACACAGTGTTAGCTATGATTAAGTTACGCTCTGTGCAAAATTCTACCAGGTGGCTTCCTCTTTCATTCCTTATGCCTAGTCCATATTCACCCACTACTTTTCCTTCTCTTCCATTTCCTACTATTGAATTCCAGTCCCACATGACTATTAATTTTCATCTCCCTTAATTGTCTGAATAATGTCTTTTATCTCATCATACATTCCTTCAATCTCTTCATCATCTGCAGAGCTAGTTGGCATTTTAACTTTTATTACTGTTGTAGGTGTGGGCTTCATGTCTATCTTGGTTACAATAATGCAGTCACTATGATGTTGATAGTGGCTTATCCACATTTCTATTTTTTTTATTCATTATTAAACCTACTCCTGGGTTACCCATATTTGATTTTATATTTATAACCCTGTTTTCACGTGACCAGAAGTCTTGTTCCTCCTGCCACCAAACTTCACTAATTCCCACTATATCTAACTTTAACCTATCCATTTACATTTTTAAATTTTCTAGCCTACCTGCCTGATTAAAGGATCTGACTTTCCATGCTGTGATTCACAGAACATCACTGTTGATTGTCCTGATAACAATCTCATCCTGAGTAGTCCCGGCACGGAGATTTGAATGGGGGACAATTTTACCTCCGGAATATTTTACCCAAGAGGATGTCATCATCATTTAACAACACAGTAAAGTTACATCCCTCAGGTACAATTATGGCTGTAATTTCCCCTTGCTTTCAGCCATTTGCAGTAACAGCACAGCAATGCTGTTTAGGTTGATGTTGCAAGGCCAGTTCAGTCACTCATCCAGACTGTCGCCTTTGCAACTACTTCACCAAGCCTTCCCCTTCATTGAAGGTAGTAGGAACTTTGCTGTTGGATGCTCACCACTAACTCCTTCATGATTTGTCTGTAAGGTTGTATCTTCGGGAGTTGTGAGATAAACTTGTAAATTCTGTTTGTTGAATGCTAGAGAAAGCTGTTTTGTAGCAGCTTCACAACTGCAAGTGCACTTGCATGTGAGGGGTGTTTGTGGCAACTTCAGCTAGTATTATCTGCATTGATGACTCCTGTATCTGAAGAAGGTTTTCACCACTGCACTGCAAAAGTAACTATGCTCTTTGAAGTCATTACTGCCCAGGTTTCAGGACAAAAAGTAAATTCAGGCGATCAAATTCACAAGGAGAATTGCCTATTAGTGGGTAGTTATATATATGATGGTTTGTAACTGATCTGATCTGGTAATGCACCTTTGATGGTCTCGTAATCTATGGTCTTGAATCAGTCATCTGCTATTAATGGGTTGGAATGACATATATTAAAAGACATATACTACACTGTAGCTCATAGTAATCAATTCCTTCAAATTTATTAAAATGCAATTTTCTGTTCTGATAATTATCTTTTTCGCAATCTATAATCTAAATATTTTATTCAGACTGGTAATGTACATTAATTAATCAACAGTCTCACATGTCATTGGTGACAAATTAGGTCAAAGATGCACAAATATTTGACTTATATACAGTTTCCTAATCACTGATGTTAATTTTTGATACCTCCAGACTATACATATTGTTGTGAAACTGCAACTGATTATGATATGATGTGTACTTTTTGGTAACTAAACCAGGACTTGCTGATACTAACTTCTGAAATACAGATCTTGACAATTTAGTTAGTAGACACTGACTGAGAGAAGGATTGTCCTGCACAACTGTTAACAGATTTGTGTCCATGAATAATAGTCACAATTTGTTGTTGTATTCTACTATTTAACAGTAAAGGTAGCAAAATATGAGGTTATATCTAAAAACACAGATGATGTGACTTACCGAACGAAAGTGCTGGCAGGTCGATAGACACACAAACAAACACAAACATACACACGAAATTCAAGCTTTCGCAACAAACTGTTGCCCCATCAGGAAAGAGGGAAGGAGAGGGAAAGACGAAAGGATGTGGGTTTTAAGGAAGAGGGTAAGGAGTCATTCCAATCCCGGGAGTGGAAAGAGGTTACAAATTTATAATAGCAAAACAACAAGTCTTTTTAGCATGATCTGGGTGATGAGACTATTAACAAAATTATGGGCACTGCTTCCTCAAGTATTTCCACAGAATGCTAAAAATGATTTTTTTAATGAGCTCTAATGAAAGTAGGCAGTTTTGAAATCAGAAAAATCTGGGCTAAAAAATCAGTAATTGTGAAGTTATTTCATGAATAATAAATTTTTATGATTTCCTGCTTGAACAAGAAATTAGCTAATTTATATAACAGCAGTAAATGTGAGACCTTAGTTTCTCCTGGCATATGCAATGTTCAGATAACTTTCAGGAATCCAACCATGTAACATCATCAGGATGACAGGAGCACAGCCTTCGATTTTCCAAGGAATTTTGCCCTGAAAAGGGAAAGGCAAGGATGTGCTCCTGTCTAAATATAGATGATGTCAGTCAGCTTCATTCCCATAAGCTATTTGAACAGTTGGATATGTGTCATTCATAAAATGAGAATAAAGAAAAAATTGTATTGATATCAGGACTGTTCCAAGGGCAAGTAGTATGGTCCCATCTTGATTTGTTACAGATTCTCTTTGTTAACTCTATCTTCTGAATTTTCTTTTCACGCAGAAAAAATTGGAGCCATAACTGCCAGTTTTTCCTGGACAGTAAAGTAGGAGATCAGTTTCAAAAGCGAAATATTCTATTTCAATGCAAATATTGTGAACTTCACCTCCTGTCTTTTCTATTCATCCCAGAAACTTTGTGGTCATTGCTGCAGAGAGCATAGTTGCCTTTGTGGTTGACACAGAACATATAATGCGGGTTTTGTCCACTTTTTTGCAAGTTGTCCATCATTTGAGTGCTGTAGTTATGTGTCTGTAGTGCTGTTATGCTCTCAGAAGTACACCCATCCCTTTTGGATTTTTTTTTTAAATTTCATTAGACATAGTGTTCCCAAGAGAATTTCAAGCTCCTCCCACATAGAGTCCTGCCTGCCTCAGTAAACTGTTTGTAACTTAGGTTCAGTAGGTTCTCCAGAACTTGTCACCTGATGACTATTTCACAACAACAGCCATCCACCGTTCACCACATAGCACACCTTAAGACTGAGCTTTTCTTGAAATAGAAGTGTGTACTACCCCTATGTTCCAGGCAGTTTAAGCCAAGATTCCCACTGCCTCTTAACAGACTTGGTTCTACTGCCAAATCGTGTGGTGCTTGCCAAAATATGTTCAAATGGTTACACAAAGCTGGTAACACTCACCAGACTCCACCTCATGAAGAACATGTTTGTCAAAGTCATACTCCACCAACAAAGACTTGAGATGGAGTCACCTAAGTGACTCAAGATTACATGGCACATCAAATGTGTGTTATAGTATCCAAGTAATAAATGAAGAATATGGTTACTAGTATGAATTTCAACAACAGTAGTTATGTGTGCTTTTTTGGACATGGTACCAGAAGTGTCATGGATATGTTTACCTGATAATGCTGTTGTTCTTAGACTTTCACTGAAATACTATTTGTAACTTTAGTTGCACTCTCTAATTCTTTACAGAAGACACAGTAATCTGTAGGAGGTATTAATGATGAAAATGGAACAAAATGTATCAAGTTGATTCGATATCTATCTGCTGCAATGGTATTATGAGATCTATCTGCTGCAATGACTTGTAAATAACTCCTGGTCTAGAGGACTGTAAAAATGCTGCAAATAATAACAATAGGACTAATGTTACACAAGTAGAGTCAATCACATGATACAGATGCCTTGTGGTAACAGTGTGTAAAGTAGAATGAACTGAATCAGTCAGTTGTTGATCAAGCAAAGTTATTTAGTTAGTTAGTTACTTTCATGTTCCATGGATCATGTTGCACGATAAATCATCATGATATGGAACAAGTCATTTTACATTCATATTGCAAATTAATTTGTACATCTATTTGTACTCTAAATATCACCATATTATTATTATTATTATTATTATTATTATTATTCCCCAAAATGAAAACAAGATATACAGATTGATTTAGCAACTCCTACCCATCACCTTTTACACAATAGAAACACATAAATTCTTCTACAGAATAGAAGAAGTTGTCAAGGAGAAATTTTTTCAGTTTATTTTCAAAATTTACCTTGCCGTCTGTTAGACATTTTATATCACTTGGCAAGTGGTCAAAATTTTTTGTTGCAGTGTTGTGCACCACTTTGTGTGCTAAGGACAATCGTAATGTTGAGTAATGAATGTCATTTTTTCTTCTAATATTGTAATTATGTACCTCATTGTTCCTTTTGAACTATAGTGGATTATTTACAACGGACTTCACAAGGAAATAAATATACTGTGAAACATTAGTCAGAACACTCAACTCCTTAAACAGATGTCTACAAGATGGTCATGGGTGAGCATGACATATTATTTGAACAGCACGTTTTTGGGCAATGAAGACCTTCTTTCTCAAAGATGAGTTACCCCAGAACATTTTTCCATGTGACATTACTGAATGAAAATAAGCAAAATATGTCAAATTACTGATTTTTCTCCCCTCAAAATTTGCTATGACTCTAAGTGCAAATGTGGCTTAACCAAGTTGAGTTATGAGTTCTAAAATGTGTTTTTCCAATTTAAATTCTCATCAGTATGTACACCTAAGAATTTTTAAGTTTCCACCTTATGTATTATTTCCTCGCCATGTGTTATACGTATCACTGGTACAGTATCCTTAGAGGGGCAGAACTCAATATGATGTGTCTTTGTGAAATTCAGGATGAGACCATTTGCAGAAAACCAATCAATGATACTTCTGAGAACTTTGTTCAACATTTCTTCCATTTCTGTATATATACTGTGAGTGATTACAATACTGGTGTCATCTGCAAAAAGAACTAATTCTGCTTGTTGTACGTTAGACAGTAGATCATTTACATATATGAGAAACAGTAGTGGATCTAAGATTGAGCCTTGAGGAGCCCCATACACGATTTTTTTTTTTCCCCAGTCTGACTTTTCTTTTGGTTAGATATGACATGATCCATTGGTTGGCTATACCATCAGTCCCATAAAATTTCAAGTTATCTATGAGGATACTATGATTCACACAATCAAATGCCTTGTATAGGTCACAGAAAATAACTGCTGGTGCTATTTTGTTGTTTAATGCTTGTAATATGTGGTGTGTGAACATCTAAATGGCATTCTCAGTAGAGCAGCCCTTCTGAAACCTAGACTGTAATTTGCTGAGGATATTATTATTACAAAGGTGAGATACTATTCTTGAATACATCACCTTCTCAAAAATTTTGGAAAATTATTTCAGCAGTGAAACTGCTTGGTAGTTACTGACACCTCTCTTATCACCTTTCTTCGAGAGGGGTTTAACAATGGCATATTTTTGTCACTCTGGAAAAATGCCTTGAGTTAGTGATGCATTATATATTTCAGACAATACCTGATTTATTATATGGGAACAAACCATTAGTAGTCAATTGAAAACACCATTAAAACTAGAAGAGCTTTTATTCTCAAGAGAAATTATAACCCTCTTAATTCCAAATGTAGACATTGGTGGTACATTAATATGACGTATTTTTGTGGAAGTTATTTCTTCAGTAAATTGCTGTGGTTTTTCTATTGAACTGTTGGTTTCTATGCTTTCTGCTATGTTTAAGAAATTATTATTAAATACATTTGCTAGCTGTGACTTGTCATTTATAGCACTCCCATTCAATTCAATACTACTGTTATCCTCTTCTGTGGTTGGTTGTTTTGTCTCTTGCTTCACTATATTCCATATTGCCTTAACTCTGTTGTCTGACGTACTGATATCTGACATTATGTGCACGTTTTTTGATTTTTTAATACCCTTTCTTAGTAATTTTGAGTAGTTTTTGTAGTGTGCAACTACTGCATGGTCTCTATTTGTTCTTGCCAAAAGATACATTTCCCTTTTTCTTTCACAAGATAATTTAATCCCTTTAGTGATCCATGGATTATTTTTTTTACATGGCTGTTTAATGTCCCTTCTGATTAGCTTATGCAGAAAGCTATTTTTAAATACTAATATGAATTTATCTTGGAATAGATTAAATTCTTTATTGGCATTTGTTCTTTATAAATTTCATCCAAGGTTGTTTCTTGTAAACTACTCTTAAAAACATTTGCCCTGTAGTAATTAATCATTCTAACTGACTTCCACGAAGGTGTATCCACACTGTAAGGGACTATGTCATTTGCCCTGACTAACTGTGCATCATGATCAGAGAGAGCATTTGTTACTGGTTAAACAGTTATTTTGTAGCTTTATGCCTCATCAAAGAAAACCTTATCAATTGGGACCTACTGTCTTTGTCCACACGTGCTGGAAAGTTAATTACTGAGAACAAATTGTAGGATCCAAATAAGGTTTCCAGATCACTTTTCCTATTAGAATCCTTTAGGAAATCTACATTGAAGTCACCACAGACCACTAACTGCTTGGTGATGTCTGACAGATAGCACAGTACGAAATCCAGGTTCCTAATAAATAATTCAAAATTTCCCAGTGGGGATATATATACTGTTACAATGAAAAGTGAACTGTTTTTCAGCATTAACAAGCACACACTTCTATGTGCTGATCAGTGCCAAATCTGCTTGTGTCAATGATTTTGAACTTGTGTTCTGTCTCAATACATGTAACAACTACTCCTTCACCTATATTAGTTCTGCATGAGTAAGCTACTAGACTACAATCTTTTATATGTAATTTATCTAACCCTGTTGGATATGTGGTGCTCAGACAGGCACAGAATGTCTATCTTTTCCTCTAAATTTTGCAAACAGGCAAGAAGCTCTTCTACCTTATTACTCAATCCTCTAACTTTTGGTGGAATAAGCTAACCTTACTTTCCTGTGTATTATTGTGCGGCTCTTCGGTTATAGTGACTTCTTTCAGAACGGGGTGCCTGAGACTTGATTGTAACCTAAGAAAGCTGCCCCTCTGACACCAGTAACCACTGGGATCTTGCATTATATCCCTGTAATTATGTGGAGGCTGTTCAAACAATGTTGCTTGATGCTGACAAAGAAGGTTGCTTCAAAACACCAATTAATTTCGTAGCGGAATTTTGCTAGGGTGTGTGAAGCCATGTTCACTTGTGGTGGACACTGAGTGTACATCAAGATGGAAAGTGTAAGCAGTCAGATTCCTGTCTGTGTCATGGAAAAGTGTACCAGTAATGGAAATGTTGAGAAATGTCAGCTGGAAGACACTGAAAGACATAAATCAGTAAACAGCTTAGTATAGAATGTGCTCTATACATACACACATCAAAAAAGTTTTGCATCACACCATTTCCCAGAACTCCTAAAGATAGACATTGACTGTGGACATTGTATCACAGACACAGTCCCTTTGACTGTTCAGAGATGTCACTAAACCCACCCAAAGATGCAAACAACCATGCATGAGCAGCACCTATTAGACGGAGGGGACCTGACAGCCGATCAGTTCCATTCATTCAACCAGGAAGGAAGTACACACCATGTGTTGTCTGTAGTTCAACCATGCCTAGATGGTCAATACCTCGGTTTGGACGTGTATACAGTGTTACTTTGTTACAGCAAGGGATCTCAACAAAGGAAGTGTCCAGGCATCTTGGAGTGAACCATACCGATGTTGTTCAGACATGGAGGAGATACAGAGAGACAGGAACTGCCAATGACATGCCTTGCTCAGGCCACCCAAGGGCTACTACTGCAGTGGATGACCCCTACCTATGGATTATGGCTCGGAGGAATCATGACAGCAACACCACCATGTTGAATAATGCTTTATGTGCAGTCACAGGACTTCATGTTATGACTCAAACCGTGCACATTAGGTTGCATGATGTACAACTTCACACCCAACATCCATGGCGAGATCCATCATTGCAACCGTGACACCATGCAGCACAGATACAGTACAGATGGACCCAACAACATGCTGAATGGACTGCTCAGGATTGGCATCATGAAGAGTGTCACATATGCCTTCAACCAGACAATTGTCAGAGACGTGTTTGGAGGCAACCCGGTCAGGCTGAATGCCTTAGACACACTGTCCAGTGAGTGCAGCCAAGTGGAGGTTCCCTGCTGTTTTGGGGTGGCATTATGTAGGGGTAATGTACGCTGCTAGTGGTCATCGAAGGTGACATAACAGCTGTACGATTCGTGAATGCCATCCTCTGACCGATAGGGAAACCATATCAGCAGCATATTGGTGAGGCATTCGTCTTCATGGACAACAATTCGCGCCCGTATCATGCACATCTTGTGAATGACTTCCTCCAGGATAATGACATTGCTGACTAGAGATGCCAGCATGTTCTCCGGACATGAACCCTATCAAATATGCCTGGGATGGATTGAAAAGTGCTGTTTATGGACAATGAGACCCACCATCCACTCTGAGCGATCTACGCCAAATTACTATTGAGGAGTGGGACAATCTGGACCAACACTGACTTGATGAACTAGTGGATAGTATACCACGATGAATACAGGCATGGAGCAATGCAAGATGATGTGCTACTGTGTACTAGAAGTGCCGGTGTGTACAGCAATCTGGACCACCACCTCTGAAGGTCTTGCTGTATGGTGGTACAACATGCAGTGTGTGGTTTTCATGAACAATAAAAAGGGCAGAAATGATGTTTATGTTGATCTCTGTTCCCATTTACTGTACAGGTTCTGGAACTCTCAGAACTGAAGTGATGCAAACCTTTTTTTTTTATGTTTGTGTTATAGTGATTTACTGAGTATATATGAAGACATAGAAGTATTGTGAATATTGGAGTCCACTTATTCAAACAGTATATATCTGAGTGGTGTCTGATCTGTCAGACATCTCCGACAGAACAGACATCACTTGTGATGATGCGGCTGGTACATACATGTAACCATGAAATGTAGGGAGGGTAAGGAAAGGGAAAGAATGGGTAGAGATTGTGAGGGTTTGCCAGACAGGGCACCATAGTTATGTAGTAAGAAAAGTTGAAAATTTGTACCAGACCAGGACTCGACCCAAATTTACCACTTCTCATGAGCAGTTGTCTTACCTGCTGTAGCCATCAGGATGCAGTATCTGACTGACTAAATTTCTAACTTATCACATGCTGCAATGTAGTGTCCCTCATCCCTTCAGCTCTCTACTCACTGATCCCAATTCATGTAGTAGTTCCAGTGATATTTGTGCATTCACACTGAAACAAATGGCAAGGAACATTTATCCTCTTTTTTTCTGAGTGTTGATGTGGCTGATTTATGCATGTGAACATCAGATGTTTGGGTGGGGGGGAGGGAGGTGGGATATAAGGAAAGGGAAAGAATGGGGGGAAGTCATGAGAGTTAGCAGTAGAGGCTTTGTGGTAATGCAATGATGAAAGCTGAAAATTTGTATAGCTTCAGGACTAGTGTAGCATTTCTCATGAGCAGTTGTCTTAACCACTCACGACATGTCCAACAGAACAGACACAATTTGTGTATATACATTTATGAAAAAGAGGGTAATGGATCCTCAATGTTTGTTCCAGTGTGTATGCACAAAATCATCAGAACTCCTGCACAAATCATTATTTGCAAGTAGAGAGTTAAAGGGACAAGGGATACTGCATTGTAGTGTGGGATAAGTTGGAAATTTGAATCAGTCATGGACCATGACTGGATGACCTGAGCAGTTAAGACAACTGCTCACGACAAGTGGTAAATCTAGTTTTGAGTCCTGAGTGGACGTGTGACAGAACAGACATGACAGATATATACATTTCTGAAAAAGAAGGTAATGGCTTCTTGATGTTTGTTTCTGTGTGAATGTGCAAATATCATTGGAACTCCTGTGGGAATCAGGATTTTTGAGTAGAGAATTCAATGGATAAGGGATATAGCAGTACAGTGTGTGATAAGTCGGAAATTTGAGTCCAGATGCCCAAACCAGTTAACCATCCACTCATAAGAAGCAGTAAATTTCAGTTTGAGTCCTGGTCTGTAACAAATCTTTGACTTTTGTCTTTACATTATCACCCATCCTTTCCCTTACCTTACCCTCCCTACATTGCCTGCTTACATGTATTCAAACAATGCTGTGTAGGTACTCTGGCACCACATTTCACCTTTGTCATAGCCATCAGCAAGATGTGGACTATCCTTGCATTGTTGTTTCTGTTATTTCCATTCAGTGTAACATTATTTGTGAATAGGAGTATTATGAACAATGTTATTGTTGTTTTTCCTTACCATCATAAACACTAGCACACAGTAATGTATCAGAAAATATGTGCAGTGAACTATGTATGTCATACTGGTAGGAATACAAACAACTTATTTTTCTTCGATGGATAAATTCATGTACACAGGTATGGAAAACATAACAAAGGCAGAGGAAACTTGTGATACCTTGGAAAATCTGTTTACTGGTAAGAATAAAATTAAGCGGGTTAATCTCTGGGATGCTCTGTTGGACTCCATATTACAAAATTTGGAGAGAGTATTCAAAATTACATAATTCATACTCTGGATGTGGACAAAAAACTGTAGAGAAAGGACCGGCCGCTGGTGGCCGGGCGGTTCTACGCGCTTCAGTCTGGAACCGCGCTACTGCTACGGTCACGGGTTCAAATCCTGCATTGGGCATGGATGTGTGTGATGTCCTTAGGTTAGTTAGGTTTAAGTAGTTCTAAGTTCTAGGGGACTGATGACCTGAGATGTTAAGTCCCATAGTGCTCAGAGCCATTTGAACCATTTTTTGTAGAGAAAGGACAAATAATGTGATTATTGATTAATTGTACACATTAGGCTGAGAGGTTTATAAACATTTATTTTTCATATTGAATGGGTATAAAGTCCAGTCCAATGGATGAAAATTTCAAATTGGAAAAGTTGTGAAATTGAATTATTGAAGAATACCTCAAGTTGGACAAAGGTGGCAGTGATGGTGCTTTATTCCCAAAACATTGTAAGAAATTAAAGCAGGGTTTGCCCAAAGACAAATAGGAAAAGAAGATGAAGAAGTATTCCCGTTGTTTGAGGTATGGTCACCTCAAGTCCAACCATCCCAAGATGCAAGAGTAATCAACCAAAGGAGGGTTCTAAAGGAGGAGACAAGACATTGTTTTGTATACTTGCTGTGTCAGATTTCAAGCAGTTCATTCTAAAATGTACCATTATTTTACTTGGCTAGTTATAGGTAACTGAAATTTGTAGGATCACCAATCACAGTATAAAATATTTGTAATTTTCTGTATGTGCCATCATCAAGCAGCTGCAACTGCTCACTACACAAAGACCTGGCATTTGTTCAAGGACTGAAAATTGTGAATTTCGAAAAACTTTGCTTAGTAACTGTGCTTTAGTGGCACTGTCATCAGTGAGATGCCCATTGTCACACAGTGAAGATATTGAATGTGTATTGCCATGGTGTACTTTACAAATAACCAGAACCTGCTTGGATTTTCATCCAGATTCCAAGACAGACTTTTGTGTAGGAAATTATTAAAAGCATCTTGCATTAAAGTACATACTAAGCTTTGAGCTTCAATTAAACATCGCTGATCTTGGAGATTTTATGGTCTTTTAAATTTAACAGTCTTTTATTGTTGATCCACAACAGTGTTTTGACTTGTGTCCTACAGTTGCCTTGTGGTGGACTTCCTTCCTCCCACACGTACTGTATTTACATGAGTATAAGATGACCTAAGACATTAATGTTACACATACACACATGCATACTCAACTTTGCCATTTATTGTTGCCTATATTTTGATAATACAAGGAGAAATGAACAAAAAGAAACTGTTTACATTTATTTTTATCTTCACTGACTTTTTTTCTTAAGTTAGCCTCTAGTCTGTGGTATCACTATTTTAAATCATCATCATCATTCTAACAGTAGAGCTGTTCTTCATTGTCACAAATATTTGGCTGTTTCTTCCAAATATATTGCAATTTCTAAGGCTGTAGTTACAATGGGACATGAGAACGCAACTGGTTTTTTTTCTGACTAAATAGTGGACTTCACTTTTATACTGATGTGAGAATATTACAATTTCTGTTGCTTCCAAACATATCTGCTCGACTGTCTTTCACTGGCTTTGTAGAACTAGCAGCTGACACACCCCTATTGTTCCTATCACACCCCATGATGAAGCGTCGACAATACTGCAGCACAAAATGCTAAGTGTGCCACTAGCTCCAGTCTAGACTTTTACCATCTCCTGAAGAAATGAGTGCTATTGTTGAGTATTTGTCCCATTTTACAGTCAGTTTGATTCTGAGTACAAATGGATTCAGGCAAACTGCAGCTTAAACATGGTAGATGTTCATAAAAAAGTCAAATTACACAGTGTATATTCCCATGGTTGGCAGCACAGAAATTTGCTGCCTGTGCTATGCCCTCCCTTGTTGCACTTGTGGTAGTTCAACTTCTCAGCCAAGCTGGTGACACTGATCCCTTTCCAACCATTTTGTAGAGCTGCATCAGCAGCAGTGAAACCTGGATGGCAATATCTTCTAGGGTGCATGTCATATGTAACAACAGCAATTGGTGTGTACATAAAAGATTTCCATCTCAATTCAGTACACTTCTCAAACTTTCATCTATCCCACAGTCTATTGACATCTCTCTGTACTATCTCCACAATACGTCTTTCCAACATAGTTTATCCTTGAAATAAAAATTGCTTTTGGTTTAATGTGATTTTTGTTGATTATGTATTTAATTCTGGATTAATTTTCTTTCTTATTTCATTTGAATGACACCATCTTGTTCTAAACATATTAATGTTTCTCCTTGGTATTCTAAGATATGAAGAGTGACCGACTTTCTCATTTGCAGCCCACCTGGTAAATGATTATAGTTTCTCGTAACCAAACAAAGTATTGACTGAGGTTCATAATAAAGTAATGGATTTTGAGGGACAACATTTTCATCTTTGAATGTTACCTTGACTTGAAAAGCAGCATAAACATATGTATACAATACCCATAGATCTATGAAAACTTTTATTGCAGACTTGTTCACATACAACAAAAGTTTGTAAGTTGATAGAATTTAATGCTATTTCCTTCTGTGTTTCACAGAATTGTCCATTTTAAAGCAGAGCATTAGACAGTTTTAGTGGCTACTCCATAGTTTCCCAACTACTCCTTGCACTAGTGCCCTGAGTCAAATGCCATGTGATTGTTCAAGAAAGGTCAGTACTGTTTTGAGCACTTTGGTGTATCAAGGAGTTTTAAGCCTATTTGAAAACAACTGTTGTTTGCTAAGACCTACCCTTCAGAATTCTTCAAAATAAAGTTGTGCAAAATCTCAATGACTAAAGCTTCATCAGTATATGTAAGATGAGCCCTATAATCATCCATTAAACAATGTTAAAATGTTGACCTCAGCAGCAGTAGTTTTATTTATGAATATAAGATGACCCCATATTTTTCAAATGATGAATTTGGGAAAAATCCTCATCTTGTAATTGGGTAAACACACTTTGCATTCACCTTTGAAGATGCATCTCTCAACTGTTTTGCCTCTGCACAGAGGGCTGCCAACTTCTTCTTGGTTGCTGTTTACATGTTGCCTCTATAGTTTATTGTGGCACTCACCATCCAACATCTCAGTCTAATATCTGCTGCCAGTGCTTTCCACATGCTCCCACCCCATTTTTGGTATTTCACTGATAGCCACAGAGTTCCCTGAGGCTCTATGGTTTCATGCACAAGCACTATATCAAATATTACTGTGGATGGAATTAATTTCTTGCACCAGATGTTACCTAGGCCTGTTGCACCTGAGCACGTAGGTAAACTTACCTTCTGCAAAGTCAGTGTACATAGCACTAAGGTCACACTCTCTTCTACTCCCTGAAGCTGGTTAATGTTTATAAGTAAAAAGCTTCATTAAATCTTTGCATAATATTGAGAAAGCAAAAGTGGAGAATTGAGAAATGAGTTGGGCTATCAAAGTGATAAATCTGGCATACCTCATTAATTTAGGAATTTAAAGTTACAGATACTTCAAAAGTTCTAAGGAAATGCCATTTAAAGTTAAAATTCAGCAAATTAGATGTCAAAGAAGTATAAATGCGATTCCATTTAGAGTTAAAATTCACAACTCTTACACAAAATCCATGAAAAAGTCACCCAAAGATTTCAGTCCCTTTCAGCCATGACTGACATGTTGGTCATCAAACTATATGGCCATCCTCAGGCAACTCTCAAAGCCGATATGGCCACTGCCCTTAAACGGACGTGGTCTGTCATAGCAAAATTCTCGAATTTACATATAACTTCTTGCCACTATCCATATTACACACAATTTAAGACTAGAATTACACTAGTTTTCCTGCAGTGCCATTAGCTGTCTGCTGGGATCTTTGGTTTTTGTGTTATTTACATTTTAATCAGTGGGATCTTCAACTTACCCCTATTTGCTATTATTTATTATTGAATATTATGAAATGTACATCACTGCTGACAGTAGTATGTTGTCTCATAAAGCCACCACATTAATGATGTGATATCAGTTAACATACTGGCTCATAATTCAAGATCTATTGCATTACTAAGAACTCTGTATTTTTATTTTGACACTGCTTTTCAAGTGCTACCTACAGATGCTTGGTTATAGAAAATTGCTTAGGAGATTTAGAAGGACAATTTTTCTGTCAAATTACTTAAAACATTTTGTAGTTCCTTATGTCAATAAGTAGTTTCACACCTTACATATTCAGTAACTTAAGTACTATTCTGTCTTCTGACTGGACATTTAGATGCATTTTATCATATTATTTTTATCTCTCATTTGATGTGATTGCTTGTTTTCTTATTATATTTGTTTGTATGGTATGTATTTTGTGGTCTTGAAATGGTTGTTTTGAGCTCTGGGTCTTCACCATGGGGAACCTCACCACATAGGTATTCAGCAATGGCCTTAATGTTTGTCACTGCAGTAACTCTCCAGGCTACCTGCTCCCCTTCTATTAGCTGGCTTATTTTGTGGATTGTTTTTCACCAGTTTGGGAGGGTGAAGTGTAATCTTTTAGCTGGCAAACTAGTTCCACAGTATCAGTTTGCAATGGATGCTCACCTGTGTCAGGCCTCACTCATACTGCATCTCTTGTCAAATGGATGCATGTTTAGCCACACCTGTCTGTAATATCTTATAACTGTTTCGTGAGTGAAGATTTACTTTATAAGACACAAGAATACTGATATTAGAGGCCTGATTTTTTTATAATATTCTTGTAAAATTGAAAGAGAAGTCAAGAGGTATACAGGAGAAAGAGCTGAGAGCTAACTCTACAAGAAAATGATGATTAAAAACAATATTTGAAAACCTGACATATTTCATGCCTTCCACTCAGTTTCATCACTTATGTACTTCCATTCAGTGTTTCCTTTATATACATCTTTTTACATTATATAATTTCACCAGTTTCCAAATTGCATTATTCATTAGAAGTTCAGATCAGATCTCCCTTTTATACTCTTTTGTTACACCCTTGTCATACAGCATTTGATAAAATTTTCTTTGACCCACAAATTATTATCCTCTTTTGTATTGTATATAATGGTTTCAAAAATCTGTCTTCACTTATATTTGCTGTGGCTGCTAGTTGCATAAAAGAACATTTGAGTGTAGCAATTTAGGGAAGTTTACGATGTACATCTGTGAAACCTGCATATGTTCTCAGTAACTTTATGTTATATGGCACTCTCTTGTTCTCACTGACTGATAAATTACACTAAAGTATTATATACTACCTGTGGCAGTTAATGGCATAAATTGTGTCAACTGACAAATTTGATTCATTCTTTGTTAACCACTTTTATCTTAGACAATCATCAATATCGTTTTGATTTATAATAAATTTTTACATCCAAATATATCACAAAATATCTAGCAGTTTGACATTTCCTCCTTTTGCTCGTTCCTTTATTCTTTCATTGTTTCAGTGAAGTCTCTTATATCATTTATCTGAATTAATTTACATGTCTTATTGTATGAAAAGGTAAGTGTCCTGTGTGGTCTCAAACTGCAGTTAACCTTTCACTGAGGATCCTTGTATTTACCACAGCGTCGTGCAGCAAGTAACTGTTATGCAATGGTAACTGTTTTCTTTATGTGCCACTTATTAAGTTAGTATTTATAATGGTGGCTTAGCTGCAGTGCATAGGATATGGTAAAAATTTGAAAAATATGTCACACATTGAATGTGACACATTTCAGCTCATACTGTTTCGCTTTTAGTGATCATTATGTTATTGGTTACACTACACAGCAACAGATTGCAGTCTGCATGGGATCACAAATTATGACTTTTTATAGATTTTTCTGTGCATACAATTTATCTGACTGTTTGTTAACTTCATTTTCACAACTTTAAGGAACTGCCATGTATTAAATGGTATTCTGTAATTTAAGAGCGGAAATTACTGTTCCATAATTTTTGGTATTGCAGAGGTTGAAAATACCGCTTCCGTTGCAAGCTTTTATTTTTATTATTATTTTCCAATATTTATCTCATGACCAGTTTTGGGCTAATACATGTCCATCATCAGGTGTGATAATTTTGTGTTGTGATCCAGAGTGCCAAGATGTAGAGTATAGGAGGCAGTGTACCACCAGTGAGCACAGAGGACACTTGATGATGGGCATGTAATAGCCCAAAACCAGTCATACTTTTAAGAATTGGGAGAAAAAAGAACTTACAATTGGAGCAGTATTCTCAGTCTCGACTGTAATGCACAATTGGGAATATTTCTCCAGCAGGTTTGTTTGTATTTCTGGCATTGTTATTTTGCAGGTTGTGTGCCATGTGAGGAAGTCTAAACTATTAAAGGACACAAAATTGTATATCATAATTCTAGCTTCACTGACAGTTCTTCTCTGTTTTATTTTTGCGTACATTCTCAGAACACATAATTGATAACAATGAACAAAACATCAGAACTGTCAGAGGAAGTATACCAACATGTGAAAATACAACTGAAATGCATAAGAAAATCCTTCAGAGAGCTTTGTTATCAGATGATGTGTTTACTGATGCATACAGAGCCTACCAAAAATACTTGAAGCAGCATTATGGATTTCCAGGAATGAAACCAGATGACAACACAGCTGAAGAGACTACAGAGGAAATGTAAAATTGAATAACTCAGAACAAAGAATAAGGGTGTGACAGAGAGGGAACTGTAAGAAATATCACCATAAAAGTCTGAAAAAGACGTCGTATCACAAACAAATGCAAAAAAATTTTGTTTGAAATTTTTTCCACAAAGAAGAGTGTTTTGTATACAAACCGACAAGGAACCACCATCAAGTAAAGGCTTTCATTCGAATAATGGTTTGCATAACTGCCTGTTTCTTGTTCCTGTCACAACTCTGACTTTTTTTATCCTTTTTCATAGCTTTAACACTCTGACGAGGTCTGCTTTTTAAATCCTACAAAAAATTATGTCATGTCAAGCAACTGATATAAAATGTGGGCAATAAACAATTATCTTAAAATTGTGAGCTGACCATTAACATAATATGTAGGAGAGCAATGTCAGGTACAATTTATTTCTATTGACATTCTAATCACTATTCGACAACCATGATCAGTCAGGGATTTCATATTATTTGATAACACTGATTTTATGTCGCCTTGTAAGCACTGTAAATATTTTTATACCAGTTACAATTTTCTTTTTGCATAAACAAAACATTTTAATGCCTTCACTAAAAACTGTAAACATCATTTTACATCAGTGGAGAAGAAGCTCACATCCAGGTGATTAATCATAGTTATTGTTTCCATTGGGGGCATTATTCTAGAGAAGAATATGGTCAACTATTTCAAAATAATTTCGGAACGCCAGTGTGGTTCGGATGTAGTGAGGTACTGACTGCATCATCGAAAACTTTTAGTAATGTGTAAGGTCAAGTGTCCCAAACAACGAAGATGCATCTACATCTTTTCCATGAACATACTATCACTGAAGACAACAATTACAAATGAACTGTACTAGCACTTCTCAAAAGAAAAACAAATTAACATGAGGGTGAGTCAGAAGGAAAGGCACAAGCTTTGATGGGTGATAGTATTAGTGTTTCTGAACAAAAAGCGTCAGTTGGGCGTGATGAGCTCCGAGTAAACATCTTCTGATGTGAAACACTGGAAAATCGAGGATGGAACATGACACTACTATGAAAAGGATAGTTGTAACTCACCATATAGCAGAGATGTTGAGTCGCATGTTGTCAGGAAGCGAGCTTTCAGCTAACAAGGCCTTTGTTGAAAATAGACAAAACACACACACACACACACAAATGCAACTCACACATACATGACAGTCTCTGGCTCCAGCTGCCAGAGACTGTGGTTATGTGTGTGTGAGTTGCATTTGCTTGAGTGTGTGTGTGTGTGTGTGTGTGTGTGTGTGTGTGTGTGTGTGTGTGTGTGTGTGTAACAGTCTTTTTGTTGTGCCTACCAGCGATGCAGCATTTCTGCTATATGGTGAGTAGTAACTGTCCTTTTCATAATACTGTTGTCTTCTGATATGAGTTAGTACCATATACCTCCAGAAATTCAATAATGGACCATGTGTAGCATGTCTGTTCATTTGAAACTAATGAAGTCTGATCTGGAGCATAATAAGGACATCAAAAAGATAATGGACTATAGTTAGATTATTCAAATTTTATGATGTAATTTCTGTATTACAATACAGACACACAAATGTAGAGTTAAACAAATGGTTATTACACTGGAGTATGTGAAGAAAGGAGGGCTTTGTTGCCCAAGGACATTATTACACATCATTTCATAATATTCTTGTGTTTTATAAATATTATTAATATGAGGATAATGTTCACGGTGCAGTAAGCCATGTGAGCTACAAGTATGTGACTGAAAATACGTCAATAGTGTAGCTCTTGTTCGTAACTACATCTCTTGTATTCCAGATGGCATAGCAGCTCTGTCAGATGTTTTAGCACAGAAGGTTGACATAGTCTGCCCCTTTAAGCCCATGGTCAATAGGGTTCACTAATAATATTACTGATTTTATTTATATACCATGAGACTGACCTAATGGAAACTGTCAACATTTTTATGGGTTAAAAAGAAAGTCTGCTCACTGCAAAACAGTTCCATGCAGAGCCAAGTGATGTCTTCATTGTTTTATGAGGAGAATTCATGTTCTGTTGTGAAGTTGATGGCATTATATTGTAAAGATCCTCCCTTTATTAATTATATTGGAATTATTAAAAGTTGATGACAGTGCAAGTGCACTTTGGTAGCAATGTTTATTAACATAGTTCAAGATAAGAATCCTCACACATATTGTTAATTATTTACTTAACTTGCAAATGGCATCAGTGTACAGGGTCTTCATAACCACATGGTATAAATATAATTCAGTAGGCCCTGGGACTCATAAATCACAAGCTTGCAGCATAACTATCAGTTTGCATAATCTCACATTTTATTACCATGTAACATTATTCAATCCACAGTAACAAACACTGTCCAAAATCACAAAGAAAATATGCTCAGTATGGACATAAAAGATAAGAAGAGATCTATTGTATTTCTAACTGCAGAAATCAATGCCTTCACATCATGTTCACACTCTCAGATTTAAAATGAGTCTGAAGCAACTGGCCCCATACAAGCACAGTATATACCTTTCAGATTGTTCTGGGAGCTTCCAGAAAGTTCTGTTGACCAAATTACTATGTAAGTAACTTTCATTTTAAGTTTTATAAGATTTTGAATTTAAAGCTTCTTTTTACCAAATGTAAATTGTAGTTTTTTTATGAAAATAGCTGGGAATAACAGTAGTGTAAAGTTAGAGTAAATATTACTAAAGTTACGTTAAGTTGATACCTTAAACAGATATAAATTGTAAATCAGTAAAAATATGTAGGCATTTGTCTCTAACAATAACAAAATGACTTTGCAAAATAAGAATAAGTGACAATGTTCTGTTTTATAGTCTTTTACTGCAATTTATTGGAAAACGGATTTTTGCGGTATAATATCATGGCATAAGTAACTATCAATATACAAAAGGAAAAATAAAAACCAGGAAAAGTTTCACCCAAGTACTAGAAAACTTTATCAAGCTCCAAAATCATGAATGAACTGCTTTAAAATTAAAAATAAGTATAAATACAGCCAAAAACCAGGTAGCATCATAAAGGGGAGGGGCTGGGGTGGCTGGGGGAGAAATTCCTCCAGGGCTTGATGTTTTACAGTGCTGGTATCTTCAACATCACAGATGAGTGCTGAGTAACAGAGTAAGTCACAGACACACTGAAATGGAAGATTATAAGAACAGTTAATTGCATTAAATTCAGTACCATACTAATTTCTACTAGAAAATGAGTATTCATGAACGAGATACATTTTCTTTTGATCCTATAACTAAAAGGATAGAATTACTACTACTACAAAATTTTATGATTCATAACTGTTTATGTCACTGATATTCAGTTTACTCTACATAGAGCATGTTCCACCATACCAGTCAGGCTTTATCCGTCATCACCTGAGACCATCAATATCTGCATAGCACGTTTATGGAACTGCAGAATACTGTGTGCCACACTGGTTTCTGTGTCATGGGTCCCCAGTAAATATCCGTGTTGATGTATGAGCACAGTTGTCAACTTTGGAGAATATTATAAGCCAGCAACAGAACTCCTTGGATGACCAGCATGCCTACATAATTTAACACACTATGCTTTTCTTTACTTGGAGAAATGCCAAAAGTTTTAAGCATGATACTTCTGTGGTCACCATAGTTTAGGTGACTGCAGAAATAACTGATGTAATCATGACACGAATCAGAATGCTGCTATGCTCAGCAGAGCAGAATGGCCATTTCTGCTAAGGTGCCTTGCATGTAGCAAAGTAATGAGATTCAGATAAAATCATGTTGCAGTTTACCTAAACATTTCTTGAATAATTTGTGCACATTTCTTGTTATTCCCCCTTGAAATCTTATTGGCCTCTTATGCACTTAACTCATGAACAACTGATAATAAACAATATGTTCATCATCATAAAATAATGCTTTGTGTGGCAGTTAAAAGACTTTCATTTGATCCTGAAAAACTGTGATACATTTGCAGAAGGGAACTGTGAAGATGCATAACAACTGCTTCATTGTGTGATTTGGTTTATGTTAATTTATTAGCGTTCTCTTTTCTCGTACCCTATCTATACTGTCTTTGTGTTCCTTTTCCCATCTGAGATACAAAAGTTACACAAGTGTTTCATGTTCACCTATCTATTATGCTTGCATCTAATTCCTAGCTCAAGACCTTTTTTTTATATAAAACCATCTGGAGGCTACTGATCACAAATGCTCATGGGTTTTGTAGTTAATATTACCAGCATGGCAGAAGAAAAGTTAGAGATTAATCTCCATTTACTACAGCCTTGGTGATGTGTCCTGTGCTGTGATTTACTGACAAGGTCACATGTCTCGTACTGACTGGCTGACGGAAGCAAACCAAGCAACTGCAATGTTGACTTAGTGTTTGCAAGGCTAAAATGTCATATTTGGTAGTTTTTCTTGCTTACGTTTGTGTATTATGAAAATATGCAATTTCATCGAAACATTACATTAAAGATCTCTCAAAACACATAATTTTAGTACAATTTTTTGTGATAAAGTGTTAACAAATGTAACATCAACATATGAAACTGTTACTATCTTAAGCTCTGCCTTCTGCAAGTGTTACTGTAAGTAGTGCAAATGCCGTGGGATCTTGTTTAGCAGTCACCAGTTAAAACTGAATCAAGCAACAGTACCACTTATATCACTTTTCAAGTGGCACTTTTCAAATGCATCAGAGTGTACCACTGGTAGACAAGAAAATAAATTTAAAAATACACACACAAAATATTTATTGCTTACATTCTTAACAAAAGCACATAATGAAACCATTGAGCTCAAGGACATTTATTTTTAAACATCTGTTTGTGTTGAAAATGTTCCATGACATGGCATCCACTGCTTGTCAAAAATTTAATTCTAGAATTTGTTCTGACAGTACGACTTTCACCCTGGCAGTTCATTAAATTTAGTGCCCCATCTAGGTGTTAATCCGATATACAAGTTAGACACTTTGATAATTGTAGGACCAACAGCTCTGGCCATGGCCCTGGAACAAGACCTAGACTGAATTTATATTTTGTTTTATCAAAGAAAGAATGGACAAAAAGATCAGTACAGTAATAAGATATTACAATAAATTATCAACAGAAATGAAGGAAATTACTAAAGTTGACTTTTAGGCTGTTACAAGGAACCTGTTAAGCAACACATTCAGTAAAGTGAAGAATTACTTAGATGATACATTGCGGTTGTCTATTAAAAAATTAACCTAAGTTGGTGCATTTTAGACAGACACATTCACACTTTATACAAATCTGTTGAATCAGTATCAATACCACCTTATCCTCTCTCTGAGCTCAACGCCTCACACATTATTGAAGGATTTTGATCAGTTTTTCAGGCAGGCAAATGGGAAATTGCAGAAATAAAATGGAAGCTAAATACTGTCGACATTGTCATGATGCCAGTTGACAGTGTGCATACAGAGTGTGCTAAATGAATAAACTGAGCAGCACTAGACTTTTCATTACGAAATAATTTATTTTCAATAAGGTACAAATGATGTATGGATGACAGGTGGAGGCTTTAATCAATGTCTGATCATCCTGATTTAATTTTTCTACAATTCCTTCAGTTGCTTCAAAGAAATGTTTGGATAGCTCCTACTAGAAGGCCTGCCCATTTAGGGTCACACTAATCCTGAAAGTAGCGGAATATCCACGAAAAAGAATTATGTTTTTTTGTGATCTTAAATTGTAACAAGATAACATGTCCAATAGTCTAATATATTACAGTAATGTAACTACGTCAACTTACAGCAGATTTATATAGACTGTGTTCAGACAGACTCTTATGAGACGTATGTTTGTTCTACATTCCCTTGATGTACACTTTATCCTTCTGTTAATATAACTGCAATAGCTGAAACCCATAGAGAATAAACATACCATTGTAGAGGTGATGGCACAAACATGCTTTTGTTCCAAATATTTAACATCTGTAGACAATCACTTATAAAATGTGTTGTAAATGTTCCTTCCAAAATGAGCTGGTTGTAGTATAGTTTGGTGCACAAAAGTTAATGACAAATGTAACATCAGCATATAAAACTGGTTCCACTTTTTGACTGAAGGATGATTAGAAGTACTGCTACTACAATTACTACTACTACTACTACAACTATTACTACATGTATGTTATACTACAGAGGGGTGTGACTAGGCTAGGCATCAAGGGTGCCTAATGACATGAGGCTTCTGTCACCAAAAAACGAGTGGTAAATTAAAAAACGAAAGGAAAAATAGAAAATCAGAAAACAGACACATATCTAGATATGTTAGTAAGTATCTATGCAGGCTAAATGAATTTTGGTTTATTAAGACTGTGCCAATAGCTCATAGCCAATTGACTTCCACAGTATTGGGGGGGTGGGGGGGGGGGGAGAAGTAGAGAACTGTGTGCATGAATGGAAAAAAATGA
Source organism: Schistocerca serialis cubense (assembly GCF_023864345.2). Lineage (NCBI taxonomy): Eukaryota > Metazoa > Arthropoda > Insecta > Orthoptera > Acrididae > Schistocerca > Schistocerca serialis. The sequence goes on from NC_064640.1 coordinate 534,598,747, forward strand.
CACAGATAAAGTCTTTGAGAAAGTGTTGCTAGGTATTTATTTGACATGAAACAGAAGTAATTTAATTCATTGGTTACTAGCTCTTTGCAATATACTTGCTGCATTTTCAACATATTCTGTCCCTATGGACTGTTCCTGCTGCACTTGTAGCAGTGCCAACACTAGTTTACATACACAGTGCAAATCCTGCCACTCACATTGTTACATCCACAGGTAATGGTTAATCTTAAAATTGTACTGCTACAGATTGCACTGTGTTAACAATAAACAGCAATGAAGCTGGCCCGATTAGCCATGCGGTCTAAAACACTGCTTTCATGGTGGGAAGGCATGCCGGTCCCTGGCACAAATCCACCTGGTGGATTAGTCTCAAGGCTCAGTGTGTCAACCAGTCTGTGGATGGGTTTTTAAGATGATTTTCCATCTGCCTCAGCGAATGCAGACTGGTTCCCCTTATTCCGCCTCAGTTACACTATGTCGGCAATTGCTGCACAAACACTGTCTCCATATACGCGTACACCATAATTACTCTACCTTGCAAACTTTTGGGGTTACACTTGTCTGGTGTGAGATGTTCCCGGGAGGTTCACTAGGGGCAAACTCCACAATAATCCTGGATTCGGTGTGGGGTGACAGTGGGGTGAGTGGACTGATGCAGCCTGTTGTGGGGTTGTGAACAACTGAGAGCTATGGCAGGGACGAAGCCTCTCCATCGTTTCTAGGATCCCAGTTCTATACAATATAATACAATACAATACAAACCAGAAATGAAAATAACAATGTAATTTTGCTGAATTTAAGAGAAACAATTTCAATTAAATTCCACATGCTAATGGGAAGTATATATTAAAGTAAGTCTTGTGAGAAATTTCGGGCCTTTTATGTTCAAACCATGGACCTATTATGATTTCAGATCCTCTATAGTTCATATACTACACATTTCGGAGAGTGTGTGTAATGCAGTAAGTTTTCTGGGCATGGTAAACCCAATGTCATTGACTAGATTCATGCACTATGTATTTCAGCTCCAATTCCTACGCTACAATCCTGACATGTCAAAATTATGACAACAATAATGGGAAAAAGTAGTGAAACGTAAATAAATTTAGCTAGTATGTTTGTGAACATTATATAATTTGTTATGATCATTTATTACACAAAATTTGACAGTATAATGATCAGGACCAGCAGTTTTCCTACGTGCTTGTTTTAAGTTGGTATAACTGACTCTCCTGGTGGTTTGTCTGATCTGATCATTGGTGTGAGTGACTGAGATGAAATGGTGAACCAGTGAATCCTACTGATATTTTGAGGCTTCTGTTGATTTTATGCCCTCTAAACTGTATGGTCAAAGTCCAAACGTTATATTAGTAATTAATTAAACAAACATGGGAAGTGGTTCTGCCTTCTTTTTTCAATTACAGTTATTTCCTCAATTCCTTCACCAAAAATGTTCCAGCACATCTGTGCAGTTTGACATATATTTAAATATATATTATCAGAGTGACTTTAGAAACCTAACTAAACCCTTCTATTGTTACAAATGTAATTTTTAAAGTTATTTACTACAGTATACAGTTTGTAGCACATCCATTCATTTTTGCTGGGCAGTCTGTCAACTGCAGAAACATAACTGTTTAAGAAGTTTGGCGGAAATGACTGAAAATCATGTACAATAAAAATATTTAAAATTTGTCAAGCAATTAAGAAGTGGTCCCATGGATTGTCTTGAAAAGCTCAAAGCTTTGTCTCATCTGTGGAGGATATCTTAAGGATTATGATTCAGGTTTACATCTGATTTATACCACTAATCGGCAATGTATAAGTTTAATATTTGCTGCCAAACAACCCGGTGCAGAGACCTGAAGTTATCGGTAGCCAGTGCTTGAAGTCCTATACTGTGTAGGTAGAACAGTAAGTTTATGATCACTTGCGCTGGTAGTAACGTAGAGTTAGGCGCAGTGAAATAGATGGTTCTGGAAGTAAATAACAGCCTAGTTCATGAAGTGAATGGATAAAATGAACAAGTTCAGGGCACAGTAAAGTCGTCTATACAACAATCCAGGGAGCAATTCAAACCACAAACATAAATGAGACAAGGTCCAGACTCTACTGAATATTCAATGGCGCGTGAATAAAGGCTTCAGTGATGGGCAATAGACTCGCAGCAGTTCATAGCACACTCTCTTCAGGGGGTGGTGCGAACTGATGTATTTACAGCAGCTGTAATGCCTCATGTGTGCACAAGCTGTAACCATCATATATAGCCTGAGTGTCTCTGACATATTGCCGCTATTGATTATTTGGGTTAGGCTGGGAATCTGAATCACTGTCAGATACCAAGAAATTGGATTTCTTGATTGGCTGATGCTCATGACAGTGGTCTCCCACTCCAACCAATCTGCATCGCTGTTACTTTTTGAAACACATCTATCTGAATCAAGTCATTCTTTCCTGATTTCTTGTCTGTTACATGTGTACGCCTACAGTGTGGAATTTCGACCAGTTCACGGATCATGGACTTGAATTCTGGGTAGGCCAGAAAACTTACTGGATTTCCTATTTCTTCTATTTTAATTTACACATACCCAGCGTTCCTAAAGACAACCACTACTACTAACACTGTTACTAGTTGTCAGATGACAATCATGATGACTACTACTATTACTACTACTACTGCCAATAGCAGTACAACTATATAATAGTGACTCACACACTTTTATTTACAAACGAACTGGGTGATTGGAGGGTTTCTTACTTGTAAAGCAAGGCTAACTCGATGATCATTCTTCTTTCCCATTTGTTCAATGACATCATCATACTACATCTCTTGGCTTTCAACTAAACTATGTGATCCAAAGTATCCGGACACCTGGCTGAAAATGACTTACAAGTTCGTAGCAACCTCCATCAGTAATGCTGGAATTCGATATGGTGTTGGCCCACCCTTAGCCTTGATGTCAGCTTCCATTCTCACAGGCCTATGTTCAGTCAGGTGCTGGAAGGTTTCTTGGGGAATGGCAGCCCATTCTTCATGGAGTGCTGCACTGAGGAGAGGTATCAATGTCGGCCGGTGAAGCCTGGCACGTAGTCGGCGTTCCAAAACATCCCAAAGGTATTCAATATGAGTCAGGTCAGGACTCTGTGCAGGCCAGTCCATTACAGGGATGTTATTGTCATATAACAACTCCCCACATGCCATGCATTGTGAACAGGTTCTCGATCGTGTTGAAAGATGCAGTCACCTGCCCAAATTGCTCTTACACAGTGTGATGCAAGAAGGTACTTAAAACATCAATGTAGGCCTGTGCTGTGATAGTGCCACGCAAAACAACAAGGGGTGCAAGCCACCTCCATGTAAAACATGACCACGCCATAACACTATCATCTTCGAATTTTACTGTTGGCACTACGCACGCTGGCAGATGATGCTCACTGGGCATTCGCCATAAACACACCCTGCCATTGGATCGCCACATTATGTACTGATTCGTCACTCCACACAACGTTTGTACACTGTTCAATCATCCAACATTTACTCTCCTTACACCAAGCGAGGTGTCATTTGGCATTTACCGGCATGATGTGTGGCTTACGAGCAGCCGTTCAACCATGAAATCCAAGTGTTCTCAGCTGTCGCCTAGTTGTCATAGTACTTGCAGTGGATCCTGAAGCAATTTGGAATTCCTGTGTGATGGTCTGGATAGATGTCTGCCTATTACACATTACGACCCTCTTCAACAGTTGGTGGTCTCTGTCAGTCAACAGACGAGATCAGCATGTAAGCTTTTGTGCGGTATACGTCCCTTCACGTCTCCACTTCACTATCACATTGGAAACCGTGGAGCTAGAGATGTTTAGGAGTGTGGAAATCTCACTTACCGGCGTATAACACAAGTGACACTTAATCACCTGACCACGTTCGAAGTCCATGAGTTCCACAGAGCACCACATATGCTCTCTCTTAGTGTCTAATGACTACTGAGGTTGCTGATATGGAGTACCTGGCAGTAGTTGGCTGTACAATGCACCTAATATGAAAAACGTATGTTTTGTGGGGTGTCCGGATACTTTTGATCACATAACGTATTTTCAGTACAGGTTTTTCAACTGAGGAACAAGGAAGAGCTGATAAGCGATCCTGGGCCATACTGTTCCTCAGATACGTTTTTGTGTAGTTAAGAAAAGAAAAAGTCCTTACAGTTGAATAACTTGTGGAAGGAATGGTATGTAGTTCTATTCAACTAGCTGACGAATTTTGCAGGTGTTCATGTAATTGAGATCGCTAACACGATCTGTGATACTGAGTGTGGGTACAAACTGCTGCAGCTATGAGACCAAAAGAAACCACTTCTTTGAGAATCCCTAGTGGAGTCTCGAGCTGGGCTTGCTGATTGGCTAAGGCTCATTATGTCATCTCCCACATGAGCCAAACCAGATCACGGCTAGTTTATGAAACACAGCTATTCTTTGAACAAAGCCATTCTTTCCTGGTACCTCATGGGTTGTGTGTGTATAATAACGGATTTTAATAAGTGTTTTGTGTGTGATAAAGCGTTTTAGCTAAGCAATCTTTAAATGCACACATTAGAAAAAAGCAGGGCAAAGAGCCAAATACAGAAGGTATGGTTAAGTGCCCCCGTGATGACTGCAGTTTCCTATTCAATGTACTGCGTAGTATGAGAGCACATATGCGCAAAAAGCACATGGCTGTAACGGAGAAAGGAAAGTTTGTGTTCCAGTCAGTGGATGGTAAATAACTTCGTATAATAATTAGTTTCTGATTTGCAAGAAAAGTAAAGTTTCTTGTAAAACTATACAGTTTTGTTCTTTGTGCCTGCAGTATTCAGATAGAATGTTACACTGCAAAATTTCTTTGAGTGCACTGTTTGTGTTAATGGCCAATTCTCAGAACAATCGGCTTCAACACTGAAATTGCAAATCATCATAATCCAAGAAGGTTAATGCAAACTTTTTGTTCGGTAGAAATCGTGTAGTAACTGTATTCTAATTTTAGTACTACTCAAATATTTGCTTTCAGGAAAATGTTCAGTATCAAATTAGTACCAAGGCCAGGATTGGAACCTGGGTCTCGTGCTCACTGGTCAGATGCCCTAACCAGTACGCCACTCTGTCACAACGGCTTTGCACAACTTCGTGGACTACTCAAGCATGGCTCCCTCCCCAATCCCAAATCAAATGGGACTATATGGTTCCAGAGCCCTTTCTTAAGTCTCAAACATCTGAGATATGTGTGTGTTTCTTTTTTATTTATTTATTTTTTTTTTTTTTTATAAGAGGTGGAGCCCCTCCACGCCCACACCGGCATGATGGCCAACACGAAAGGTCTACTGCCATCTCTGCATAAGGGTTAGTATTCACTAAAGTGAGGTGTTGCAGGATGTGGGTACTGCAATGTTTGCGTACGTCTGGTTAGGATTAACCATTAATACGCGCTCATCTGGAGATAGATTGGTCGAAATCTGACGGAGGGTAGCGGTTTGAAGGGCAGAGGAAAAAAAGTGCCAAGCCAAGGGCCAAGGGAAAAAAACCTCTGCGAAAGTTAGGTCGGGCGGCAAGAGCAGTAGTGGTTATGTTGCTGCCTGCGATAGGTTGTGTAAGGATAGGCTTTGTTAGTAGTGGGTATCATGCATGTCGATACCTTGACCTTGTGCGTTTGTGCTGCTCGGCGGCTGGCGCTGGGTGCTGGTACAGAGTCCTCGTTCAGCGTCAGCAACCTGCAACAGTTAGGTTTGTTATCGATCTTGTGTCCGATAGGTCATATACCGGAGGCACAGTGTGAGGGAATGTTGGCAGATTGTTTGTGCGTCTGTGGGCGAGCTCGTCGGTGTCCCTGCTGTGGCCTGTTGGTCGGCACTAATAGCAGCTGGTAGTTGCCAGTTAGTGTTGCTGATACGCAGGGGCTTGCCGACGTTTGTCGCTGTTTGCGTATGTTAGTTAACCATAGGTGGCTATGCCCTAGCTAGCAGTGTCTTTGGCCGCTTGTGTTTCCACCTGTGGTTGTGATCGTAGTTTCCCAGAGTGAGGATGAAAGGATTGTTCGAGTGTCTCGAGTTCCTGTATAGTCGTGTGGCGTGTTTTTTGAATACTTCCTTGATGTGTGTGTCGGTGTGTGTGTATTTAAATGATGAATGAAAATTAGTACCAAGGCTGGGATTCAAACTTGACATCTACGCCTTCGTTTCAGACAGGCTGCCCTGTTTTGTTCGATGCTGGGGTACTATTGCAATACAACAGGGGAGCCTCTGCATCCCTATTCGAGTTTATGGGTAATACCAAGTGGGGTTAGACATGAATGGGAATTTGGATTAAGGGGAGGCATGCTACAATAGTCTGTGCAGTCGTGTAAAGCCAGTGTTCAGGGGGACATAGTGGTTAGCGCATCTGCCTAGTGAGCAGGAGACACAGTTTAGAATCCTGCCCTTGGTACAAAGTCTCGTTTGACGCTCCAGTTCGCATGTATATATACATATTACATTTAGCTGAGTTGCCATCTGGAATCAGCTGTAGGTTCAGACAGTGGTTTGTATTACTCCTAGAAAGGGTATTATATAAACTTATGTGTGTGTGTAGCGTAACGTTTGTCTAGTTCAATCAGAAATTGTGCATAACTTTTGCAGCAAATTAACTGCAGTCAAGTGATATTTATAATACTGATTGGCATTGCTGGTTATGGGGAATGTAGATAATGAATCTTAGAGAGTAAGTTAACCACTTTGTATTAATGATACCATGTTTTGGGGGTGTGAGTAGTTCTAATTTATTACCAATAGGACAAATCAGGGAGGAAACTTCGAAATGACTTTACCTTACTTCTATCTGGTAGGGCTGTTGGACAGATTAGAGTAATGTTTTTCACGAAAACGGGTTACATAGTAATAAAGCTTCAGCAATAGATGTGCCTTCGTCATCTGAGTAACTTCCCCATCAATCAACAGGTGCCTAAAAATCTTAGTCACGTTTTTAAGCTCTTCACCTTACAAAAAAGTTTTTGCGAATTTGGTGTTGTACAAAATGCTTTTAGGGCATTTCATTGCATCACAATTTTGTGCAAATTTGTCCTCCATGTTCTAAAATTACGTAACATATAGGCCTAACACTGATACATCCTTCTGTTCATAGAGTGCACACGATGGATAACTATATTGGTAATTCTGTAACATCACATTCCAACCCCAATGCAACATAAACACAAGCACAGTCAGTTGTAACTTTTTCTTTTTAAGTTATTTACCTTCCATCAGGACTTGCAATTGCCAAATTAATGAACAAATCCCTAGTCTGTTGAAATGAAATCACTGTATTTCGCCCTTTTTTAACAGTTATGCAGACACACTGTTTGACAATGCAACAAGCAATGCATTGTGTTGTTATTTTGTGTTGAAATTGTTTTTGATATGCAATGTTGGATACAACCAAGTATATGCTAACTTTCTTGCTGTAATTATGTGTTAACATTGTTTTATTGGTCTTTAATTTGTGATGGTAATAAATTTGTCCACATTTCAATCAGTTCATGCCCATTTTCTATATTAGCCTTCCATTGGCTGTGATTTTTAACTGAATAAGAATTTGTTCCTTGACCTTTATAGCATTGTACCTCCAACTCCTGTTGACCAGAGATATTTTCATGGTGACTGACAAGTCTCTGGTACCTCCTGGGTTGAAAAATTCGGCCCACTGCACCTGTTCCTACTTTTACTTAGAGTGTCCTCTATACAGAGGTTTCTGTCAACATAGTACACTCAGAAACTATTGTAATCAATATTACACAAGTACACAAACACTCTGCTGAAGATAGTACTCCAGGTATTTCAGTCTGACGCATTCTCTGCTTCTGCATCAGATTTCCCCACTGTCATCTGTTCATTTTGATGTGAAGTAGTAATCGGTCATCTGCTTTTTCCGTCAGCTTCCCACCCCAGTATCAAATTTGGTATTCTTGTTAGCTCTGCTCTTCTTAAATGTATTCACTGCTGTTATTTTTTTCTATCCTTCACAGCCCATATTCCGTCTTCCACTTCAATTATCTTTATAATGCCCAAGTTCGTTAATGGTTTTTCCCAGAAACTCTTGCCAATGTTCTTCAGAAATCCATCCACCTTCTTTACATGTCTCTGATTACTTATCCAGGTCTCCGCTCCATGTTAGACTGTGCACACTGGTGCACAGTTTCTCTATTTGTTTGTTATTTGGCGAAGCCCACATATGTGAAAGGAAAAAAGCTGATTGTGGTGACACCAATCTGTAGCTTAGCCCAGGGTCTAGGTTAGGTTGGCAAGTGACAGTTTGGTTGTCAGTGAAACCAATGAATGTGAAAGCAATAAGGATCTGGCTATGGTGACAAAGTAACTTGTAGCTTAGCTCATTTGAGAAAACACCAGTGATTCCATGTTATAGTCACTGAGTTGTTTGAAACTTGTCACATGGTTCCTGCATGAGTGGTCATTGCCGACAACAAGCAGCGATTATTACTCTCTATACCCAATATTGACTTAATGAGTCTTTTTGTTCTTCGATTTCCTGCTATGTAACGTGGAATTAAGTATCCCAATGGCCTTGGTCCCATTGAACTCTTTAATTAATTCGTAAGTTTGAGTTACGTTCTTTTTCTAATCTAGACCTCAGGTAGCAAAAATTGTTAACTTTTACGGTATTTTTCCTCCATGTTCAGTTCATCCAGATAATTAGTAGTAGATTGTTGTTTTGTAATTAATCCCCAAATCCCAGTTCTTATATTCTGTTGCTAGCTGATTAGATATATAGACCCAGTTTTCATCCTCCCACTCTTGCATCAGCAAATAGTAAATAACGCATGTATGTTCCTACTGCAATCTGTAACCTCTTTGTCTTGCAACTAACAGACCATTTACTGGGACAAATATCTCTATATTTGGAATAGTGCTGCTGACATGGGTCAGCCGCTTAAGAGGTATTTGGTTGTTCTAAGGTTCTGTGAAAGTATATCACTAGTTTTTGTTTGGTATATATTACCTTTACGGGTCTCTTGCATTTTAATTGAGACACTCTCTTTGCCTGCCATATGCAATGCTTTCCAGAGCTGGTTCCTTGGAATGGTATCATATGCTTTATGCAAATTTATGAAAACTAATCCAGTCCATTTTGGTCGTTTTCTACATTTTTCTAAAATATTACGGTCTGAAAATATGGTAAGTACATGCTCTAACAGTGGTCAAACTACGTTATTCTCGAGTTCTAAAATTAGTTTGCTCCCTGTTTCTTATTATTTTCCTTGAAATCGTTATTAATGTGTATGAAACACAATTTTTTCTACAATTCGAACAAATTTAGGGGTCTCCTTTCTTAATTGCGGTAGTAATATAATTGAGGTTCGTTTCCACAGGTATTAAGTTTTCATGTGTTGAATAACTGTGTTACTAGCTTCACTACCTAATCATATTTCGCAGTCTCCAGATTGATACTACCAGGCTCAGAACATATCATACCTCATTTTTCATTCATTGTTACCCTATTTTTTCCACTTCGTGTTTCTTTGTAGATTGACATTTCGTCAGATTTATCTTTCAGCCACTGAAAGAACGCATTATGTTTTCTTTCATTGCTATCTCTCCTTCTGACCACCATTCTGCTGACTGCTTGTGGTTTACTTGTATGCCTAGTATCTCTTTTGAACACTGGCGTTTATGTTTTCATACATTTCTTCTGTACTTCCTTTAAACAATACGTTCAGTATCTTCCCCATTCTATAGCAAATAATGTTCTTATACCTTCATCTGGTAAGCCGTTGATATTGTTTTGCATCGTTCTCAGTATAGTACATTTTTGTAGCTCTAATATTATCTTCTTATTGTTGCCTGTGGACAAAGACAATTTATTTTTAGTAAATAGTGGTCTGATCCACCATGCACTCTTCCTTAAGACCTTTCATCAGCCATCTAGAGACTACAATTGGTCATCTGCTCCCAAGTATATTTGGAAATCTCTTTCTGTTCATGAACTTACACGTAATTTTTGGATCAAATCTTTCAAAAATTTCAACCAGCTGTTCTCCATTACCATTAGAGAGGTGTCCAGAGATTATCTTTCTTCTGGACTTTTGTATCATTCATGGTTACATATACTCAAATAATTAGAACTTTCCTGGCAAATCAAGTCATTTCAAGTAGAAAAATATGTTCGTTGATGAATCTCCAACTTCAGGCTCTATTGTGCCACAATTTGTTTACCTTTCTATGGTTCAAATGGCTCTGAGCACTGTGCGACTTAACTTCTGAGGTCATCAGTCGCCTAGAACTTAGAACTAATTAAACCTAACTAACCTAAGGACATCACACACATCCATGCCCGAGGCAGGATTCGAACCGGCGACCATAGCCGTCGCTCAGTTCCAGACTGTAGCGCCTAGAACCGCATGGCCACTCCGGCTGGCTTACCTTTCTATATCTATTTACCTCAATTCATTAACACTTTTATATGCGTCACATTCTAGCCTAATTCTCTAATAATTCAGTATTTCAGATATTTTTCCTTTGAAGTGCCCAAAGTGAAAGAGTTACCTGCACTTTGGAAATTTCTGTTTTAAACTGTAGTACAATCCCTTATCATATTCAAGTAGTGAAGTGGTGGAAAAAGTTACATCTCTTAGTTACTCTGCTGTTTTCATAGTGGTATTGATTGTCAGTAAAACAAAATATGCAGTGAATAACATTCAGAATAACAAATGACCTTATTCAAAGAGTAGTTGGTTTTATGATTACAGCTGATGTTCAGTTGTTAGTTTCATATAAAAGTGCTTAAATTTGATCCAAACAAATGTACAAAATAATCTGATTATTTTCATACACCGTGCCATGACTTGTCATGCAAGCATGTTCCTTACAACTGCATAATAAAATGTCAGTAAGGTACAATCGCCTGACGTGTGAGGAAATACAGGGTGGTCAAAATAGAAGTAGACTGGAAAATCCTGGGTCAGGCGAAGGGTCCAATTCCATCCATCTGCTCTGACCACGACTTGAGCAGTGAAATGTGATGTCATTGAGGCACCATGTGTTTGAAATGGATTGTGTTTGCAGATGGCATATTGGTGTAAGTAGTGGCGCACTTTAGTGCGAGATGTTTTTGTTTAAAATGGTTGTTAGGTGATGTTTGTGTGGTATTGGACTTAATGATGTGTGTTACTCGAAGTTTTTGGGGCTTGTTTTGTTGTCTTGACAGTTACTTATGGTAATCTCGATGGTTGTTCTCTAGAGATTTATTTCCCATTCCGAAACTTTTAGTTCTTTGTGTTTTTAATGGTCTGGATACGTTTTGTTTTCCTTTTTGTTTTTGTTTCGGTGTTTCGTTTGGTACTATGCACGGATCTTGTAACGACATGTACTAGTCATTCTTTGGTAGCTTCCATGGGCGACCGTAAGGGGAATACAAAAAAAATTCTTCAGTTATATCACCTATTTCCACAATGTGTGAACATGCGATAAGTAACTGGTTCTCAAACCTGGGACCAATGTGTATGGCGGTGTTTCCAGTGGGCTTCAATAATCGTTATTTTGGCTTTATGGTATGTGTGTGTGACTAGATTTGTCATCTAAATTCGGGTGCCATGAGCATTTTTGTGTATGTTTGGTCTTTATTGTAATCCATTTCTTTATGTGTAATTTTGTGGAACCTTCTTTTAAAGTTTCAAAAGGGAAAGGTACCCTTTTGAGCTGCTCAAGCTAGAACACAACGGGTCGTGTATGATAAGCGGCTGGGCACAGTACTGTAGCAGAACATTTATTGGTTTTCTTAGTTTACACAGGTATACAGAAAATTCGTATTCGATTTTCCTTAAGCCTTAAAACAAATAATCCTTAAAACATGAAAATCATGCAAGCTTTTCTGAATATTGATTTAAGTTCTAAACTTCGCAAATTTCCCTTTTTTAACATCAGAACCAATAACTTTTTAAAAAAACTTCAGAACATTCAAAACGTTTAAAGGTACATATTGAAAATTCTATATTACCAAAAATTTCTTTTTCCTTAAACATTAGAACGAACAACCATAAGAAATATTAATATCATCCACAGTATTTAGAATAACCACTGAAGCTCTAGATTGCCCAAGTTTCCTTTCCTTTAAACACTAAAACCAATAACTTTTTTAAAAATTAAAATCATCCACGGTATTCTTGAGATTAAGTTCACAATCACTTTCACATTAGTGCATCGTAACCGGCCATAGGGATACTGACATGTGAAAAACTTAACGCCAGTTGAACCAATCCGGGAGTCAGAAAACCAGCGTTCGGATAAATACCAGGAAAACCTATAAAAAATTTAATTACAGTTTGCAGAAGCATAGCATGTGCCAATGCAGCCGCACACAAATCAACCTTTCGTCACTATCAGATATATCGGTACATGGCTCACTTTACTACAGTCCCAAGCTAAGAACAAACACTGCAAACGGCAAGTTATCACTATCAGTCTTAACCAACTTTACGTTCACCCGGCCCCTCGAACATGAAACGATTTGGAACAATACAGTTAAATATAGCTTTGTAATAACAGAAATTAATTAACCCCCCTTACATGCAAATTTCGGCCAGTGGAACCTGATAACTTGTATCCACAATCAAGAAGTGCCCTGAAGCTCACATCACTTCTGTAGAATACCATACACATCGTTCAACACGATTTATACAGCCCGGAAAGTCTACAACAGAAAGGCATCCGAATATTCACATGTAGCATGGAAATTTGCAGAACACTGCCAGGGTACAATTTAATGACACTATAGTCAAAAATAAGCCCAACCTGATCTTCGGTGCTACATCCAATGCGATGTCTCAGAAGAATCAGGAAAAATGCTCCTGAGACTTGCTAACCGAAAATAGTTTAATTTACAGGATGAGCCTGCACGTGACCAGACTCGATCACAGACGGACGAATTACTGTTCCAATCAATTCGAATGACTCAGTTCAAATTCCAAACTGAATATTGACGCTCATCAAATTCAGGAGGAGCGCGAAGCACTAATTCAGATGTGATGCGCCTCCTACCATCCGCTGACTAAACAGCAACCTCCGGACCGCTGACCCATCACTCAGACAACGCAGTAGGACTTGCCACGCAACCAATACACAATTAGCATGCTCCCGCCTCTCGCTACGCGGCTTACTCCGCCCTCTGTCGTCCAGACCACCAGTTCTCCAAGGCTTGCCCGGTGCGCGCATAAAACCGCTATCCACCCTGTCATCTCTGTCACAGCACAATTTTTATTTTCATAAAGGCGCGTTGATGCTAGAAATCTATACTGTCGCATGTATGTATCACATAAGTACAAACTGAAAATCATACCACGGTATCAATTTAATTGAGATGAGGGTATCGAAATTTATGTTGTTTTTTATGATTTTGCGATTTCTGTTAGTTTAGTTTCGATATTTCGTGAAGATTTTCGGTTTTGTTTGTTTTGAAATAGTATTGTTATTGTTGTGTATTTACTTCGCCCCTCTAAAACCCCCTACTTCCCATCATTGTCCTATTAGTTTCATTTTATTGCTAGAATGAAATATTTCACATCGTTCTTCGTGAATGTATTTAATGACGTTATGGCGGTCATTTTGTTATGCTAGAAATAGAGGTGTCCACCATCTTGATGGCTTCACAGGTCAAAGCATATGGGTGAAATCGGAATTTTCGATATTGCCAAAATGTTTGACGATGACACAGAATTTATTGCCTTTATTGGTGAATGGTGTACAATTAAAAGTATTTGCTGGAAATTTCTTCTGCTATTTGTAATCGAACTTGTGACTAAATTCCGGTCTCAGGACTTTTCTAGTTTGGTCACGCTATAGTTATTAAGTGTTGCTGCCATCTCAGTTTTGGCCATCTGTTGTACTTCTCTTCCATATTGTTTTTCTACCATAGCAAAGTAAATATACAAATACGTTTGTTGAAATAAAAATCAGAATTTGTGGTAATGTGGTTTGTTTTGTTTTTCTGAAATTAGTAGTCGAGGCAGAAACACTGACAACAATGGATGACGTTAAATATTCCTCTCCACTCTTATATGTTCTTGGTATGTGGTCTTAATACATCGTGTGTTTTTGCCAGAGTACGTCCTCAAATTTCACATGGCACACAATGTGCATCCAGACACATTTAAATACAAATACAGTTCAGTTAAATGAAAGATACAATTTCTGAATACTTGAATCGAAATGACTATTTCAGTATCCTTTGATGGACGATATTAAGCTTTATAACCTGCAGCAATAATGCATTGTGCTAACTGTTGGAGCCATTTTCTGTCCCCAAGATGTGTCCTGACAGGACTATGTAAACAGTGAAACATATATATATATGTTTAATGATATGTTTCTGCTTTTATTAATAATAGAAATGTTAGAGATAACAGAGGGTTTGTCATTTCAAACGATTTTGGATGACATGAGGGATTCTATCGAGTCTGAGGAGGTATACAGGCTGCACCTTTTACCCAGAAGGATATTCGTAATATCAAAAGAGAATTGGGAATTTATGTCCACCAGCGCCACAGCAGTATGAAATATGTGTAAGCAGTTTTATATATAGAAAAGATGAAAGACTGTGATATTGTGAACAATTTATCAAATGAAGACATAATGATGGTGTTGATGACGGATTTGCAGTGCGAATTGCTAAAAAATTTGGTTCCAAAAAAAAAGAAATGGCTCTGAGCACTATGGGACTTAACATCGGAGGTCATCAGTCCCTAGAACTTACAACTACTTAAACCTAACTAACCTAAGGACATCACACACATCCATGCCCGAGGTAGGATTCCAACCTGTGACCGTAGCGGTCGCGCGGTTCCACACGCGTAATCTTACATCTCATTCAACTAGCTCAAACAGGCAATCTATTCACTTCATAAATATGGAAATTGCATCGATGTGGTCTGAAAGAGTTACAGCATGTTTTTGTTTTAGTTTTATCTGCGGCAGCAAATTATTAAGAAGATATAAGGACAGTTTACGAAAGTGCATTTTCTCACGACTTTACCAAATATTCGATATGCGGGAAACTTTTTGTTGTTGACGTTAGGGAAATACACTATGTGAATGAAATCTTAAAAATACGTTATATTTTCATAGGTTTGAAACCAGAACTCTGTCGGAGATCTCCAATGCGAGATAATGTGAGTTAAACATGACGCACAATGCTCCATTAGCACATCAAGTACTTGCCGGGACTTCGTACTGTTTCGGCACGAGAAAGAGATTGCTGTAGTCTTATAACGAAGGTGTTATTAATTTTTCTGATCCGCCTACTTAATTCTAACACAACAAAGATGAAGCGTGTTCATCATGGCGGAAAAACGTAACTTAATAGGCCAACTTCTATTGCTTAGAAAGAAGAAAAGCTACACAAAGAACAAGGCTCCCGTATTAGAGCAGTTATATTGTAAATAGTAATACCAGGGTCGTCCACAAAGTAAGTTCCGTTTCTATTTCTACCCGCGGCATCGCCACGATCGCAGTTCCGAGCATGCTGCCGCAGTTACTCTGACTCAAGGAGAAGACGAACACCCTTTTCAGATCGTTGCTGCCGACGTGTACTTTGTAGTGCTTCTTTATAATGTCAGCCGTAACTGAAAATTCCGCCGCGTGTGAAATCAGATCTGTGATTCATTTTCTAAATGCAAAGGAAGTTATACCAAAGGAAATTCATCAGCAAATCGGCGAGGTTTACGGACAAAATGCTATGAGTGATTCAATGGTTAGAAGATGGGTCAGACTGTTCAATGAAGGACGTGATCAAGTGCACGATGAAGAAAGAAGTGGCGTCTGTGGTTACTGATGAACTGGTTCACACAATTGAAGAGAAGATTAAGCACAACAATAAGTTTACACTTGCTATGGAAGTTCCGCAAATTTCACGATCGCTAATTCATGCAATTGTTACTGAAAAACGAAAATTTCGAAAACTTTGCTCACATTGGGTACGCATAATTCTTATTTAACAGCACAAAAAACAACGGATGGGCAGTGCAATTCAGTTTTTGACACGCTACAATGAAGAAGGCGATGGTTTTCTTTCTTGGATAGGCCGGGGGATAAAATTTGGGTATCGTACGACACCTTTGAAACAAAACGGCAATCAGTGGAATAGAGTCACACTTCATCCTCAACGAAAGTTAAGCCTAAGCAAATCTTGACATCTTAAAAAGTCATGTGCACCGTTTTTTGAGACAGAAAAGGCATTTTGCTGATTGATTTCTTAGCACGAGGCCAAAGAATCAGTGCATATGGTTACAGCGAGACAATTAAGAAATTGCGCCGCGCAATACAGAACAAGCGCCGAGGATTACTGTCAAAAGGCGTTTTTTTTTTTTTTTTTTTTTTTTTTTTTTTTTTTTTCCGATAATGCCCGACCTCACACGGCGAATGTGACCAAACAACTCTTACAGGAATTTCACTGGACGCGTTTGATCATCCTCCGTACAGCCCGGACCTCGCTCCTAGCGCCTTTCATCTCTTCTTACATCTAAAATCTGTTATTGGTGGTCAACAGCTGAAAGAACATGTTACCACATAGTTGAATACACAGGCGGCAACCTTCTATGAAGAAGGCATACAAAAACTTGTGCCACGCTATGACAAGTGCCTACAAAATTTTGGAAGCTATGTAGAAAAGTAGTTTAACAGTTGCAGATTTTTGTACAATAGATATTCCTTTGAAATTAGCGTCCTATGGAATTAGCTGATGTTAAGTACTTATGACTATATAATTTTATTATGTAGGTTCCTTACAGATGTAAATTGCGCGCGGGAAACATATAGGTGGATCTGCCTGCTCTCCATTTTTAAGGGTGTAACGGAAAAACACTGGTATCACTCACGTCGCTATGACGGGTTCTAGAAGTGTCTCTATCACTTTCACGGTCACTGTTGTCATTTTATGAAATTGTCATCTCCTCCACTGAATTTTCCAAAAGAGCTTCATTCTGCCGTGCGTGTGGATGATGCTCTGCGTATGTTTGACGGCTTTCTTCCAGTCCTCAGCGATGATGTTCCTGACAGCTTCTCTTGTGAGTGCTTCGCCTGTAAATTTATTTTTATTCCTGAAAACGTAACTTTTAATTTGGACCGATATTAACTCTTGTAGATTGAAATGGCAGTGGTAAGGTGGTAGCCTCACGACTGTATGCCCATATTTTTTTTTCCATTTCGTCGATTTCGTATAGAGGGAACTGTAGCTTATGGAGAAATATTCTTTTCTTAAGCCCCACCTTTCTAAGGTCATCACTTACATCGCTGTTATGATGCTGAAGCCAGTCAATCATTTCCTCATTTCGGTTTGCCAAGGTAGGTGTCTTGTCAACAATAGCTAAATGGTAAGGAGCATTATCTAGAATAAATGTAGATTGTTTTTCAAGATTTGTTATTGGTGAATCTTCGAATCGCTTTGTTAATGTAACGTGGTTCATTTCTTCATCATAATCTCCTGTTTTCTTTCATTTAAAAAGCAGGAGACTGTTTGGGACGAAACCTTATGAGGTACCTGCATGAAGAAGAATAAGTCTGTCCATCTTTCCAGAAGGCTTTGTCATTGTTCCTCTTGCTCTGTCGTCTGCCCAGCCCTGCTTGACAACTTGACCAGAACTGACCCACGCTTTGTCATGTCACATCACTTCGTCGATATTTATGCTAGGAATGTCCCTTGAAAATCGGCATCGCCATGGAATTATATCCCCCCTCTCCAACAACAGCTTATGGTTACAGAAATGTCCACAGTGAAGCCAAGGTTGTGTAAAACTGTGGACAAGAATGTATGACTGCCTTGAAAAAGTCCTGATTCTGTAAGTGTGACCAGTGACTTCCTCAACGTAGGTTGTTTCTTCCTGTGGTAATAATAAACATGACGACGAATCGCATCCACTGTAAACGAAACGATACTGGTAGTCTGTTTATCCATACGACGTTTTCCAAAAAAATTTTCAAATGGCTCTGAGCACTATGGAACTTAACTTCTGAGGTCATCAGTCCCCTAGAACTTAGAACTACCTAAACCTAACTAACCTAAGGACATCACACACATCCATGCCCGAGGCAGGATTCGAACCTGCGACCGTAGCGGTCGCGCGGTTCCAGACTGTAGCGCCTAGAACCGCTCGGCCACTCCGGCCAGCCGACGTTTTACCCCAAGAGTGATATGTTTCGATGGTTCTTCAGCTTCTTTTTCTTTGTCGAGCATTTCCTTCCCAGTCTTCACAGCAGTGTTTTTGTTGATATTTAAAGCTGCAGCAGTTCTGTCGATCACTTCGGTAATGGACAGCAGCGGGCCACCATTAAATTTTTCGTTTTCAAAGTGGGCACATAACGCGCAAATCTTTTCTCTTGACTGCCCTCATATGGCCAAGAGAACGACCCCGAACTTTTCCACTTATAACTTTCGACGAACTTCGCGCTGACATCGTGCAGTACCACACTACGACTAACGGAAACAACAAACAACAGTAACAACGAATAACGGAAACAACGACTAACGGACACAAGGAATAACCGAAACAACGAATAACGGCAACAACGAATAACTGTAACAACAAATATAAGAATAACTCCTACAACCATAAAAACGAACTCACAGGAAGTCACAGGGTGCAACTATCATACAAGACAGCAAGCTGGCTGCAACTGAAGCCCATTGCAAGCGAGGAATTGTTGTGGTGTGGGGTAAGGGTTTGGCAACTTCAGGGATTTGTTGCAGATCCCGGTAGCGTGTAGTAATTTTGGACATAATATAGTAACAACGCTGATAGTTAAAGACGAGTTTGGTGGTATCTCAGCAGTATTTTGCATTTCAGATAAAGAGAATATGGGTGTAATGACACAGTTTTTACTTCTGTCAAAGAGAAAGCAGGGGTAATTAAACAGACTTTTTTTCGGATGACACAATTTTTATTGTGCATGGGCAATTATAATGGGCCTGACAGAAAATAGTTTACTGTGAACGTGACACAATGACTGCACCTGGAGGAACAATTTTAGAAAAGTGTGTGTTGGTCCAAATAAGCAAACCCAGGTATATAACGCCTTTTGTATTCTGCTACAAAAACTAGATGCAGAAAAGTTTGGTGCGTGCTTAGAGTTGTTTGAGAGAGAACGACAAGAGGATGAAGACACAAGAGAATTTGGAATACATTTAAAAAATCGTTATTCTTATCATCACAATTTAACCATTAACACAAAAATGCATCTGGAAGCTATGCATTGAGTACTGAAGTATTATTGTGTTGATGCAAGGCTAATAATAGATTGGACAAGTTGCCGCTGATACTTACGAAACAGGCAACAGATAAACATTTCAGTTGATGTAGGGTATTTCAAGACATAGTTCTCCCCACTCGAACTAAGTAAACCGCACTTTAACGCTCCTTGTCGCATTTTTTCTCTCCTTCACCACATGCCAGTAACTGTCTGATGCTTCTATGCCTAAATTCAGATGCTTTGAGCTACTGGCGGTTAAATTATGTGTGGTAGTGCATAGCAGTAGTGCACAGGGAGCAGTTGGTATCTTCTTATACACCCTATCCACACTCTGCCCTTGCAGTCTCACTGGGTTGTTCCACACGTCAATGGATGATGCGTATGATGAGTCCAGTAATGACCTCCACCAAACTGAATCACCTGGTGCACTTTTTTGAGTCGAGGACAGGCTGGCTGTCTGCAACGATGAGTGGCACAGACAATAACAGATCATTGTCCTGCTCCAACATGTCAACCAGATGCGCTACAGGATCCCACATACTGGCTGCCACTTCAGATCCTGACAAGCTGGAGGCTATTGCTGCCTCTGCCACTCCCGACACTCTTCTACATCTACATCTACATTTACACTCTGCAAGCCACCCAACGGTGTGTGGCGGAGGGCACTTTACGTGCCACTGTCATTACCTCCCTTTCCTGTTCCAGTCGCGTATGGTTCGCGGGAAGAACGACTGTCTGAAAGCCTCCGTCCGCGCTCGAATCTCTCTAATTTTACATTCGTGATCTCCTCGGGAGGTAAAAGTAGGGGGAAGCAATATATTCGATACCCCATCCAGAAACGCACCCTCTCGAAACCTGGCGAGCAAGCTACACCGCGATGCAGAGCGCCTCTGTTGCAGAGTCTGCCACTTGAGTTTGCTAAACATCTCCGTAACGCTATCACGGTTACCAAATCACCCTATGACGAAACGCGCCGCTCTTCTTTGGATCTTCTCTATCTCCTCCATCAAACCGATCTGGTACAGATCAAACACTGATGAGCAATACTCAAATATAGGTCGAACAAGTGTTTTGTAAGCCACCTCCTTTGTTGATGGACTACATTTTCTAAGGATTCTCCCAATGAATCTCAACCTGGTACCCGCCTTACCAACAATTGATTTTATATGATCATTCCACTTCAAATCGTTCCGCACGCATACTCCCAGATATTTTACAGAAGTAACTGCTACCAGTGCTTGTTCCGCTATCATATAATCATACAATAAAGGATCCTTCTTTCTATGTATTCGCAATACATTACATTTGTCTATGTTAAGGGTCAGTTGCCACTCCCTGCACCAAGTGCCTATCCGCTGCAGATCTTCCTGCATTTCGCTACAATTTTCTAATGCTGCAACTTCTCTGTATACTACAGCATCATCCGCGAAAAGCCGCATGGAACTTCCGACACTATCTACTAGGTCATTTATATATATTGTGAAAAGCAATGGTCCCATAACACTCCCCTGTGGCACGCTAGAGGTTACTTTAACGTCTGTAGACGTCTCTCCATTGATAACAACATGCTGTGTTCTGTTTGCTAAAAACTCTTCAATCCAGCCACACAGCTGGTCTGATATTCCGTAGGCTCTTACTTTGTTTATCAGGCGACAGTGCGGAACTGTATCGAACGCCTTCCGAAAGTCAAGGAAAATGGCATCTACCTGGGAGCCTGTATCTAATATTTTCTGGGTCTCATGAACAAATAAAGCAAGTTGGGTCTCACACGGTCGCTGTTTCCGGAATCCATGTTGATTCCTACAGAGTAGATTCTGGGTATCCAAAAACGACATGATACTCGAACAAAAAACATGTTCTAAAATTATACAACAGATCGACGTCAGAGATATAAGTCTATAGTTTTGCGCATCTGCTCGACGACCCTTCTTGAAGACTGATACTACCTGTGCTCTTTTCCAATCATTTGGAATCTTCCGTTCCTCTAGAGACTTGCGGTACACGGCTGTTAGAAGGGGGGCAAGTTCTTTCGCGTACTCTGTGTAGAATCGAATTGGTATCTCGTCAGGTCCAGTGGACTTTCCTCTGTTGAGTGATTCCAGTTGCTTTTCTATTCCTGGGACACTCATTTCGATGTCAGCCATTTTTTCGTTTGTGCGAGGATTTAGAGAAGGAGCTGCAGTGCGGTCTTCCTCTGTGAAACAGCTTTGGAAAAAGGTGTTTAGTATTTCAGCTTTACGTGTGTCATCCTCTGTTTCAATGCCATCATCATCCCGGAGTGTCTGGATATGCTGTTTCGACCCACTTACTGATTTAACGTAAGACCAGAACGTCCTAGGATTTTCTGTCAAGTCGGTACATAGAATTTTACTTTCGAATTCACTGAACGCTTCACGCATAGCCCTCCTTACGCTAACTTTGACATCGTTTAGCTTCTGTTTGTCTGAGAGGTTTTGGCTGCGTTTAAATTTGGAGTGAAGCTCTCTTTGCTTTCGCAGTAGTTTCCTAACTTCTTTTTTGAACCACGGTGGGTTTTTCCCGTCCCTCACAGTTTTACTCGGCACGTACCTGTCTAAAACGCGTTTTACGATTGCCTTGAACTTTTTCCATAAACACTCAACACTGTCAGTGTCGGAACAGAAATTTTCGTTTTGATCTGTTAGGTAGTCTGAAATCTGCCTTCTATTACTCTTGCTAAACAGATAAACCTTCCTCCATTTTTTCATATTCCTATTAACTTCCATATTCAGGGATGCTGCAACGGCCTTATGATCACTGATTCCCTGTTCTGCACTTACAGAGTCGAAAAGTTCGTGTCTGTTTGTTATCAGTAGGTCCAAGATGTTATCTCTACGAGTCGGTTCTCTGTTTGATTGCTCGAGGTAATTTTCGGATAGTGCACACAGTATAATGTCACTCTATGCTCTGTCGCTACCACCTGTCCTAAACATCTGAGTGTCCCAGTCTATATCTGGTAAATTGAAATCTCCACCTAAGACTATAACATGCTGAGAAAATTTGTGTGAAATGTATTCCAAATTTTCTCTCAGTTGTTCTGCCACTAATGCTGCTGAGTCGGGAGGTCGGTAAAAGGAGCCAATTATTAACCTAGCTCGGTTGTTGAGTGTAACCTCCACCCATAATAATTCACAGGAACTATCCACTTCTACTTCACTACAGGATAAACTACTACTAACAGCGACAAACACGCCGCCACCGGTTGCATGCAATCTATCCTTTCTAAACACCATCTGTGCGTCTGTAAAAATTTCAGCAGAATTTATCTCTGGCTTCAGCCAGCTTTCTGTACCTATAACGATTTCAGCTTCGGTGCTTTCTATTAGCGCTTGAAGTTCCGGTACTTTACCAATGCAGCTTCGACAGTTTACAATTACAATACCGATTGCTGCTTGGTCCCCGCATGTCCTGACTTTGCCCTGCACCCTTTGAGGCTGTTGCCCTTTCTGTACTTGCCCAAGGCCATCTAACCTAAGAAACCGCCCAGTCCACGCGACACAACCCCTGCTACCCATGTAGCTGCTTGCTGCGTGTAGTGGACTCCTGACCTATCCAGCAAAACCCGAAACCCCACCACCCTATGGCGCAAGTCGAGGAATTTGCAGCCCACACGGTTGCAGAACCGTCTCAGCCTCTGATTCAGACCCTCCACTCGGCTCTGAACCGAAGGTCCACAGTCAGTCCTGTCGACGATGCTGCAGATGGTGAGCTCTGCTTTAATCCCGCTAGCGAGACTGGCAGTCTTCACCAAATCAGATAGCCGCCGGAAGCCATAGAGGATTTCATCCGATCCATACCAACACACATCATTGGTGCCGACATGAGCGACCACCTGCAGATGGGTGTACCCTGTTCTCTTCATGGCACCCGGAAGGTCCCTTTCCACATCTGGAATGACTTCCCCCAGTATGCACATGGAGTGCACATTGGTTTTCTTCCTCTCTCTTGCTGCCATATCCCTAAAGGGCCCCATTATGCGCCCGACGTTGGAGCTCCCAACTACCAGTAAGCCCATCCTCTGCGACTGCCCGGATCTTGCAGACTGAGGGGCAACCTCTGGAACAGGACAAGCAGCTATGTCCGGCCGAAGATCAGTATCAGCCTGAGACAGAGCCTGAAACTAGTTCGTCAGACAAACTGGAGAGGCCTTCAGTTCAGCCCTCCGGAATGTCTTTCGCCTCCTGCCACACCTCGAGACGACCTCCCACTCTACCACAGGCGAGGGATCAGCCTCAATGTGGGCAGTATCCCGGGCAGCCACAGTCGTAGTCCGATCGGGGGATGCGTGGGACGAGCTGGCCATCCCCGACAAACCCCCATCCGGACCCCCACAGTGATGCCCATTGGCAACAGCCTCAAGCTGTGTGACCGAAGCCAACACTGCCTGAAGCTGGGAGCGAGGAGATGCCAACTCAGCCTGCATCCGAACACAGCAGTTGCAGTCCCTATCCATGCTAAAAACTGTTGTGCAAAGAACGTCAGGACTAATCTACAGAGAGCACAAACAAATTGACACAAAATTTAAGTGGTTATTAAAATATAAGATTGCCTAGTAAATTCGGTAATGCTGCTACTTGCGCACTGCTGACACACTGCTCAGCGGTGGAAGCAGACTACGGGATTTTACACTATTCAGGTACTAAAATGCGATGCTACAACTCTCAAATACTATTATACGCCCGAAATTTGTGAATTAAACAATGCAAGTACCAAAAGCATGCAAAGAAATTAAGAATTAAACCATGTAACAAATACATGAGTTAGGAGTATACGACTTTCTGCTGGCAGCTGCTTATCCAACAGCGGCAGGGAGCACACTGGCTGTGACCAACCGACACTGGCCGTTCAAAACAAAAACAGAAGACAGACGACTACGCGAATTTACACTATTCAGGTACTAAAACGCGATGCTACAACTCTCAAATACTATTATACGCCCGAAATTTATGAATTAGACAATGCAAGCACCAAAAACACCCAAAGAAATTAAGAATGAAACTATGTAACAAATAAGTGAGCTAGGAGTATACGACTTGCTGCTGGCAGCTGCTTATCCAACGGAGGCAGGGAGCACACTGGCTGTGACCAACCGACACTGGCCGTTCAAAACAAAAACAAGACAGACGACTACGCGAATTTACACTATTCAGGTACTAAAACGCGATGCTACAACTCTCAAATACTATAATACGCCCGAAATTTATGAATTAGATAATGTAAGTACCAAAAACACGCAAAGAAATTAACAATTAAACTACGTAACTTGATGTTACCTCTGCAGGTCCTGACAACTCGGAGTCCACTGAACAAAGAAAAAGAAGAACTGTTACATGTGGGGCAAAGAAATGAAGTTGGACAAAAAAGAAGCGATAGCAATAGCAAAGACATGTAATTAGTACTCACTTTTGCACTTCTTCCTATCCTACCAGGAGGTGCTGCACGATCTTGGCTACTGCGACTGTTGACGTTTCATTATCCTTTCATTGACTAAGACTGGCGAGCTACTGCACTCGCCTTGTATGCTCTACATGCAGCGTTCCTGCAAATTTCTAGGTGGGAGTAGGGGAAATTCTTTGTTCTTACTGGCTGTCACCAATATCCAGGGAGAGTAATGGGGGAGAAGCCTGTAATTTCACTATTTCAATCGCCTGCTGATGGCACTTTTGTGAACTATGTCAGTCGATCTGGGGTTGTTGAAGAGCACACATTCGTCTGTTAGGCATATTGACTGCCTAGTTTCCATCAGAAACAGCCGTCTATACGAGTTGCGAAATGTATCTTCAAGCCATCTCGCTGCTTCACCATTATTTTCTGGGATGTTTTCTTCTTACGCTCCTCCCAGGTCCGGATTTATAGGGGGGTGGGGGTAAAATGGATTGTTTGCCCCGGGTGGCAATTTCAGCGGAAACGAAATTAATAATGTCGAAGAAAAGAACCTTGTTTCACAAAACGCCACGTTGGTCTATCGATTATTCATATGATTTTGTAACGCATCCCTGTTGATTTTAGAACATTTTTGAATACATTCTAAGTTGTTTCCTGAACTAATAATATACTGAGTTTTGAATGTGTGCATAGTGTACGTGATGTGTCTGCGAGGGGAATCACCGTGTCATCTAGAAGTAAAAAACTTTCCCACAGACAAAAGGGGACGGGTCTATACGATCTGAGCCAAATAAACCCGAACGGGTGAATGCCAGTCACTGTTTGTTTGTGTGGTTGACTCGGTGTGCGAATGATAAACATTGTTACAATTATTAGCGAAATCCATAGATTCAGTCTACCAGAGTGGAAATAAACGACGACAGGTATAACAGGCAAGAAAGATTACATATTATCGTCTCGGTGTATCCAAGCAAATGAAATTTTGACAAAATTTTTTTGCCTGATCGCTGCACGACTAAAGGCCTCCGGTTAGCAGCTCTGCTAAATTCTGTTCTCGGAATAGCGCGGAAAACGCATTGCACGAACGCGTTATAACGCCTAACCGGAGGACAAACTCGGGATAACTAAATCGGTGACTCTGGCAGGGTTAGTGAAGTTAACCGAAAAATAAATTTGGACAATGGCAGGAATAGATACAGAGTTAGCGATGACAAGATTGTTTGTTAGAACGAGGAAGGAAAAGAAACGGGGGCATCGCACAAATTAAATGGAAGTAGATGACGTTTCCAAATTTATATAAAAATTTCGAACCACTTTTCGATCTCATGCTCGAGAAACTTGAGCATATGAATGAAATGTGAAACTATACTCCTGGAAATTGAAATAAGAACACCGTGAATTCATTGTCCCAGGAAGGGGAAACTTTATTGACACATTCCTGGGGTCAGATACATCACATGATCACACTGACAGGACCACAGGCACATAGACACAGGCAACAGAGCATGCACAATGTCGGCACTAGTACAGTGTATATCCACCTTTCGCAGCAATGCAGGCTGCTATTCTCCCATGGAGACGATCGTAGAGATGCTGGATGTAGTCCTGTGGAACGGCTTGCCATGCCATTTCCACCTGGCGCCTCAGTTGGACCAGCGTTCGTGCTGGACGTGCAGACTGCGTGAGACGACACTTTATCCAGTCCCAAACATGCTCAATGGGGGACAGATCCGGAGATTTTGCTGGCCAGGGTAGTTGACTTACAGTTTCTAGAGCACGTTGGGTGGCACGGGATACATGCGGACGTGCATTGTCCTGTTGGAACAGCAAGTTCCCTTGCCGGTCTAGGAATGGTTGAACGATGGGTTCGATGACGGTTTGGATGTACCGTGCACTATTCAGTGTCCCCTCGACGATCACCAGTGGTGTACGGCCAGTGTAGGAGATCGCTCCCCACACCATGATGCCGGGTGTTGGCCCTGTGTGCCTCGGTCGTATGCAGTCCTGATTGTGGCGCTCACCTGCACGGCGCCAAACACGCATACGACCATCATTGGCACCAAGGCAGAAGCGACTCTCATCGCTGAAGACGACACGTCTCCATTCGTCCCTCCATTCACGCCTGTCGCGACACCACTGGAGGCGGGCTGCACGATGTTGGGGCGTGAGCGGAAGACGGCCTAACGGTGTGCGGGACCGTAGCCCAGCTTCATGGAGACGGTTGCGAATGGTCCTCGCCGATACCCCAGGAGCAACAGTGTCACTAATTTGCTGGGAAGTGGCGGTGCGGTCCCCTACGGCACTGCGTAGGATCCTACGGTCTTGGCGTGCATCCGTGCGTCGCTGCGGTCCGGTCCCAGGTCGACGGGCACGTGCACCTTCCGCCGACCACTGGCGACAACATCGATGTACTGTGGAGACCTCACGCCCCACGTGTTGAGCAATTCGGCGGTACGTCCACCCGGCCTCCCGCATGCCCACTATACGCCCTCGCTCAAAGTCCGTCAGCTGCACATACGGTTCACGTCCATGCTGTCGCGGCATGCTACCAGTGTTAAAGACTGCGATGGAGCTCCGTATGCCACGGCAAACTGGCTGACACTGACGGCGGCGGTGCACAAATGCTGCGCAGCTAGCGCCATTTGACGGCCAACACCGCGGTTCCTGGTGTGTCCGCTGTGGCGTGCGTGTGATCATTGCTTGTACAGCCCTCTCGCAGTGTCTGGAGCAAGTATGGTGGGTCTGACACACCGGTGTCAATGTGTTCTTTTTTCCATTTCCAGGAGTGTATTTCCTAACATAAAACTTTTTGTTTGTGGTAGGCCTAATAAGCATTTGAGATTGGTACTTTGTTAATTATATTCTGTCGTGTTATTTATGCAAATGAGACTGTCTCGCTTATTTGGCGTGTGTTACAACTGTTGCAATATTAGAAAGACCTAGACGTAATCAAATCGAGAAACCACAGTAGTCTTGGGTACTATTCGCATTAACAGCTTTTTCAGTATTAGATAAGGACTTTTTGATTTTTCACGTGGTAAAACGTCTGACGAACTTTGATGAGGTAGCAGATTCTTTCGCAGAAAGGAAAGCACTCCGTATAAAACTGTAGCAAGATTAGAGAGAAAAAATGCTGGGAACTAACGACTGTTCGTACTGTCTTGCTTGTCTCTAGTCTGTACTGGTTTTATGTTTCCTGTATTTAATTTTATCTCACACAAAAGAGAAAGTTATTATAGGCAATAAAGAGTGCAAAATTTCTGAAGAGTTCTTATTCTCCCGGTCACAAATTATCCCATCCACTATTAATTGTGAGTTTTTTTTTTAAAGAGGAGTTGGGTGTCAAACCAGCCCCGTGGGAGCAGAACAGGCACCACAAGGCATTTTAATTTCCACTATACTGAATATAGGTTTGATGGCTTCCATTACAAAACATATACCTTCGAATTCCACGGAGTGAAATACAGTGACGTGCGACAGAAGAATGCTGTGTAAAGAGGCGTGAAACTGCACTGTGGCACACTTTATGTCTGACATTTCCTAGAACAAGTATATGAAATTCTTCACAAAGGTGTGCCTCAGAAAATGAACATGTTTTTGAAAAATCGATTTTTTTTTTAAATTTTGGCGTCCTGCCTCAAACTCTCAAGTGTGGATGTGGGAGGGGGGGGGGGGGGGCGCCACTATCATGTTTTTGCACCGGTTGGGAAATACTGTAGATCAGAATCTGGCTCCTCCACTATCTTTCCTTCCCATTTCTCATGTAGGAAGCTAAGGACTCAGTCCTTGGTTAAATGCCTACTAGTATTACAGTTATTTAAGTCTTCTCTGTTCAACACATTTCATCAATGGATCACATTGCGAAAGTTTACCACCCAAAGCTTGAATTTCCGAGCAGGATAACCCCAAAAATAGCTACAGTTCCTTCTACTCCAACAGCTCAGCACAGACTGAACGATTTTTCCCAGCCGTTTTTTCTGGGAGGGTAGATAGAGGGGAGGAAAGGAAGGGGTGTGGAGAAGTGGGGGGGAGGGAAGGGGGCTAGGGATTTCGCTGAGGAGGAAGGGGTAGGGATCCCCCAATGGGCTGGAGACTTCCCAGAGTGGGAGGAGGTAATTAATTGATCAATTTTATTAATTGGTCATTATTTTAACAGCAATTTGATGCCAAAATTACGCTTGATGAGCTATTCCCACTACATACTCGCTGAACTTAGCAATTAAAATTTTAATTGTAATCCTTGTCTGATGAATTGTACATATTGTTTAGTTTAATAGTTTTTGAATGTTTGAATAAATGAATATGTGATAACGAGAAACAATTATTTCCATGTCTTTGTTATAAGAATTCGGGTAGTTTTGGGTTCTGTTGGATAAAATCCTTCTAAATTCAAATTGATAAAGCAAATAAGACAAAGAAAATATTCCAAATGACTATTTTTATTAATAAAGTAGGCTGGGGGAAGTGCATGTCATCATTTTTCCTTGTGAAGTGGGGCCCAGAAGAAAAACGTTTGAGAATCACTCTCTTAGGCTAGGCGCAAATTGAGAAGCGTATAGCACGTGTGACGTGACACGAAACTACAGCGCGACACGCACGTGCCGCACGGGTCACGCGGGTCCAGCGCATATTGCGACGCGTACACCATACTTCGCACGCGCCGACTGGCGACGCTCTGCGCTGACTGAACCGAAGCGCGCGCAGCCTCTTATCTTTCTCAAATGATTTTACAGAAACTATTCTCTGAAAATATATGATTTTTGCCTTACTTGTAGCGTTATATGTCAGCTTCGTGCCCATCACCTCGCTAATGACCATTTTTATTGTGACGTATACATTTTAGTAAGACACTACGCTAAACTCAAGAAGTTTGCAACGAAAATTAGGGGTCTCTATGATTTTGCGTTTGGTGCGTATTACACCATATGTTGCTCCGTATGAAATTTAGCTAACATGCTGAATTTTTGTTTAGACTTGGGAGGAGATCTCTATCTGCCTCCGATCTCGAGAAAATGGATCCCACGTAGCGCGCTCACTTCCGATCTCACGCCCGCGAGAATGAAATACTCGCAACATCTCTCGTATCTCCTAAACCGCTCGAGACATCGAAACGAAAGTTTGGCGTATGATAGCACACAAGGAGGAGAGTGTTTTGCCAATTATCAAACACACGGAACTTTCTTATCTATGGCGATATATCACTACTTATACTTCTTTTTTTATTTATTTCAATCCAGTGACTGTAATTTTTTAAGAGTTATCGACAGCTAGCGAAACAAGAGCTTCCTAGTATGAAAATAAACATGAAATTTCTTCTTTTATGTTACTGCAAACCGATACTATGAGTTTTTTCATAAGCTATTGAGCTCTGTAATTGCCAATTACTTGTTTAATGAGGCCCTGCGTTTCGGAATTCTGTCTAAATAGCTGCTGTGAGATGAGTTTGGCAAATTACATTGTGACAAAGGAAGTACAATTAAACCAGTCACCAAGAGAAATGTGGCCTTTACTCATAAATGGTGATGCTTCTTCGAATGAGAAAAGGTTAACAACTCACACAAAAACAGATTGGCAATTCTGTTGGAATTTTGGTGGAATCCCCGTAACCCATCGTATTACGCACTGATAATGGACTTAGACTCTGCGCACACCAGAGAGGAAGAGTAATCCCGTACGCGTGCTGTATTCTTAGGCTACCAGAGGATTATATTCCTTCTCTTGATCTGAGCAGTATTAAAATAATGACGAGCGTTCCTTCAGGTGGAATGATAGGCACATGCCAGATACTGTTTACTCACCTAGGGCGTGCCAAATTGACAATGCGTGATCGCGAATAAAATAGTTGTTATTGAGAAAAATAAACAATTGATCTGTCGCACAACACAATGGTCAGTGTATTGTCAGCAGCGAAGGATAATGCGCGTGACAGGAATGCACAAGTTAGCCATGTGTGCCTTGTGAGATGGCGTTCGAAAAACATTGTCATGAAAGTAGATCTGCCTTTGTCAGCAGCAAATTTCAACAAATTAAATATATCTAATCATAACACTCTTTTAGGATATTCCTACTTTCGTAATAATACCGACCATTTTCTTCATTTGTGTAGCCTGTTGTTGTATAATTAGTTTATTAATGCTGATCATGTCCATGCAACAATTGAAATACTTTTTCTCGTCACGGCGAACTAATTAAAACATTGTTATTTGTGACTGCTTTTCGACTGTTTCTAGCTTGCAGTGAAAATATGTTGTTCACATGCATGTAGTACAGTGTGTCGTATTACATTATTACATACATATCAGAGTAATCACAGTGAAACTTCTATACTTCAGATCTTGGACGCTTTTTACCACAAGAACAAAGGGATCACACCTGTGGAGATTATCCCTTTCTAAATTTTTGTAACAGATCGCACAGATACGCTAGCTTGCTAGGCAGCGAGAATATAGCCTTGTTTTCCTGCCTTGCTTCTTAATCACATGATTTTATAATATTCCTTGCTTCCTTATTCACTACCCTCTGTCCCTTCTTGCGATCTGAAAACATCACAGAGGCATATGGTGCAATTCCAGCGGCCAATGGCTCATCAGTTACTGAAGTATACATTTTTCTTGACAGAAGAAAAACAAAACTATGCAGATATAAATAACAGAAAAGTATAACGTGCTAACGACGAAAGCTGGAGCGTTTAAATGGCGAAAAACGAAACACTACGCAGAGGCAATACAATTCAGTACACAGTAATGCAAAATTTATCGTATTGGCAATACTACCACTGCTGATATGCGCCGTTCCGATGTGAGCATATGGCCGGGCTACTTTTCCGCTCCCCTCCTTAAATTTCCCACGATGCTAGCGTGGCAAGCGCGACGCGCAGCGCGAGAAACTGTGCCTCAACCACAACGCCGCGCGACCTGGCGCAGGCACGTGTCGCGTCCCAGTCGCGTCGCGTCGCAATTTGCGCGGTCCCATTTGAATCTGTGATGTTACAAAAACGCACGCTGCGCTGCGTCGCGGCACACGCGCTATACGCTTCTCAATTTGCGCCTAGCCTTAGAGCAACATTACATTCGGATAGAAAAGGACGTGGCCATTTTTTAGCGTTTCTTACTTTTTATCCAACGCAGTTTTCCTGCAGACACTAATTGAAGTGCTACACCGAAGCAAATTTCTGTGAGTTTGTTCTAATCCAACACCCTTTTCAAGTTTTTGATGATTAGCATCTTTCGCATGGGTTTTCACCAGCAGCAATTCAGCTGTGAAAACAAATTTCCACAATACCCACTGTACATAAAAAACACCCTATTTAACGGGTCCAATCCAGTGACGGAATTCTGGATTTTGTTCCCGTTATTTTCGGTACCGTGTTTCTGTTTTCTGTGTAGCTGTTCTGTTGACATTTCGCCCCTCATGTCCTTTTCTGTTTTTTCGGAGCTGTACAGCTTTTTCTCTTGCCTGTTTCCTTATTTCTGAAGTTACGCATTTGGTAAATAGTATTTCCGTCATAGTTTTGAACTGAAACATCCCTACAGGAACTCACGACTGGTAATTGGACTAATAGTATGAACGCCCAATCGAAAGCCACGATGCGAAAGGAACTGACAATAATTTCTGTTGCATTAGGTCTTGTTGACTGTGTTATTGCAGTGCACGATTGAAATGTCTCCGCGAATTATTTGTATTCATTTCAATTGCTGTGACAAACAAGACTGGGGAATTGTCGTATGTGTAGACAGTATCCTACAACGTACTACTGCACATCGTACAAGCTTTCAAATTATCGTATGTCCCCACAATTATGGTACAGGTTGACATCCCTGATGTACAGAGACGAAACTCTACGACGTTATGACGTTAACTCGTTGGTTACGGCGTTCAAAAATAATTTCTCTGGAAGGGGAACATTTTGGCGCAATTTCTGTATGCAGTTGCCGTTGTTGGTCACGCCTTCCGAACAATAGGCATTTAATCAGTCTTTGTCTTTCTGCGAGGGAGGTAAGCGCAGGTATAGCTCAACTTAATTTCTATCACAATAATTTATTATTACGAATTACGTAAGTAACTTTTTAAGTATTTTCAGTTCGTGCGAGATTAAAGGACGCTACTTTACTTCAGCAGTACTATTATGAAACAGCATGATGCTAATGCAGATGTTTGCAAACTCATTGGGAAACTACTTCTCAGAATATTTTTTGTAATTATTCTGTAATAAGTAGACGTACTGGTAAATGGAATTCTGTGCTGTAACAGGTACAGATGAAATTAACAAGAAGTTATGAAGCATTGATCACTGAGAACTGTAATCCAAAATTAATCGCTTAGAAATTACGTAAGTAAATTACTTTTAAGTGAAACATGTTCCTGCCAAAATTCATAGCTGCATAGGTCTCTGATTTGTTAAAATTTTTCTTCGCAATTTTTTACGACCTATTCTACAACCTTATTCTTTTGGTTTTTACAGTCAAAAATATTATTTTATTTTATGGAAATCGGTAACTTTGACCTGATCTTGAGACCGAAAATCTGTAGTGTTTCACCTGCTGGCACTGTAAACTGCTAATTATGTAAAATTATTGAGTAGTTCTGCTGTAGTGCATAACCGGAATAGTGTGATCACAAGGTAACGCGCAGCTTGTAATTTTTAACCAAAGGTTGAGTAGACTGAAGTTAATGTAGGAATGAAACTGTCATGGCTGCCAAAGCAGTTATCCAACAGCTCCTGTAGTGACCTTTAGTTGGACTATTTTTTTTTTTTAACATACTGTAATGTAATCGAGATGAAGCCTTAAGCGGACAAATTTGTGAGCGATTTGCAAATTGCAATGTGAATATTAATAAAATAGAACAGAAGTGAAAACTACAGGTAGTGGTACAACAATATAAGAGGAAAAGAACCCACTTAAAAATGTTAGCGTTCACAATGGGGTGAAACAACAGTAACTCACATGAAAGAAAAACCTTTATATGTATTGACGATAAGAGTCTATGTAAAAAAAAATAGTTATTTTCCCCATGTACTTTGCGTACTGTATATTCTGTTCAGAATGTATTTCACATCAATTCTTTTATTTACTACCATAAAGGAGGATTGCTTTGCTCCCTTTTTTGGACAGTTTTTCAAACAAATGCTTGTAACGCATGGTAGTTTTGTCTACAAAATTTTGAAATTGAGGTTAGGCTATTCTAAAACAGTGTAAAAGCACTGTGCAATGGTTAAGAGTGGGAAGCTAAGTCAGTGGAAGGTAGGGGTGCGGGGAATAAACAGATGGGTGGTGAGAAACAAGGACATGTTATAATGCCAGTTCCCACCTACAGAATTCTCAGAATACAATGTCTGGGAGAAGAATCCAAATCGCACATGTGGTGAAACAGACTTCAAGGTCCCATCTATCATGTTATAGAGCATGCTCTGCAGCAGGATACTGTGTGTTACCAGTGTACACCGTCTGCCTATGTCCATTTATTCTGACTGATAACTCCATGGTAGTCATATCATTGTAAACGGCTGAACAGTATTCACATAACAGTTGGTACACGATGTGTGTCTTTCTTAGGTGGCTCTCCCTTTGGATACTGTATGTTTTCCCATTTACAGAGATAGTATAAGTGGTGTTAGGAAGGCGCATAGGGCAAGTCTTACATCCTTCACATGTCAGATGTTCCCTTCCGTACAGACTTGGCATCTGAGGCAAATGTATTTGTCTAGATGCAGACTCCTTACAGAAATACACCAAAAAAAAAAACCTTCCCTAGTCCCTCATTACTATTGCTTCTGCGCTCCCTACTACTGCCCTCGGCTTGCAGTCAGTGCTGTGACCACTTGTCGTCATTAGCCTAGCAGCTGCAGACAAGAGGCAGGGAGGTGCGAGGAGTGGTTTGTTTGGATCTGATTCTCAGAGACTGCAGATGCTGTGGCCAGAGACGGCAGTCATGTGTGCATGAGTCGTGTCTGAGTGATTATGTGTATGAACTCGTTTCTCATAGAGGCTATGGCCAAAAATTTAGTTGTGAGAGTATGACTGTGCATGTCTGCGGATCATCAATAATATGTACAGTGAGTTCCTACATATCCTCATTATTACTGATTCTCAGAGTATTTGGATAAGTTATCTGTTGCATGGATTGATCATTGCGGTCCCATTTCACCAACATGCGTTCTGTGGCTCCTGAATAGTTGGCCACAGTAGTGGATTTCTGTGACAGGCCTAAACGGCAGGCTATTTCTACGGGTGTCTCTAACAGATCAGGCCTGCCGATCTGAAGCCCTAAGTTTCCCACTAATGTCCTTGTCCTGCTCATCAGATCTGGTCTCACTGACCTGCCCGCAGGCCTCGTCTGTTTGTGTGTGGCGTAATGCAGCGGATTTTCGTGGTTTGTTCGAGGACCCAGGACTGCAGTGCTCCTCAGCAGGCCTGAGGCCACATGCAATGGATTCAGAAATTGCGACTGTCTCACCGCAAGTATGTCGCAAAGTGTGGTGTTTTATAGACATTTTATTTATTCTAGTACATTTTGGCACTTCAGAAGTGGTTTATAACCTATATTAGAAAGTATGGGAGATAAGAAGAAGAAAGTTATGTCAGTCGCTGGCAGTTTGTACGCTATGTACTCAAGTATTTCTCAAAAGAAAAATCACATAATACCTCTAAAGTAATAGATGTAACATAGTGGTAACAACCGATAATAATAACATAGTAGAACCAGAGTTTTATTGGCAGTCACCTATATTATTGGTTTACACAACTCTTCCCCACTTATACACTTCTTTCAAGGGACCTACTTTTTTCTGAGGTTATTTCTGAGATCAGTAATGGTATTTTAAATCTGCCTTGGAAACAGAACTCCACAGGTGGAAACTGGCATTGCAACATGACCTTGGTTCTTGCTACCCACTTGGCCTTACTTTTTCTTGTCACTAACTATTGATTTCTTCACTCTCTTTTAGTTTTCTATATCTTTTATTTTGTGACCTGTTTATTTTTCCCTGACCCTCATCTGCAGCATGTATAATGCACTTATCTTTCCACTCTTATTAACAGCTGCACATTGTTTTGTCAGTAATATCTGTCTTGCTTATTACCCTGCCTTCCACCTCCAAGCTCTTAGGTTTTCAAATCTCATTTAGCGCAGTCCCCAGGAATAAATATTTCCTCCTTATCCTGTCCAATAAGTCTCTCTGAGCAACTTTTACAAAATCTCTACATTTTCTAAACCTATCCAGTCCTTTTTCTTCATCCCTCTTCAACCTTCCTGCCAGAAGAGAGAGCCACTGGTTCTCAAAGCTTGCAAAGTTTGTTGACCTTTACGTGTGTCTGCTCTCCTGCTGCCACTTGGTGAGTCCATTTTTTATCTATCCACTTACATTAGACTTCTCCACATATAACATGAATATTGCCACTTGACTAGCTGGATAAAAATATTTTAGAATTGAAAGAATCCTGTTCTGAAAGTTTTCTTCCAAAGGTTAATTTTGCTATTTTTGTGAAATATATTTACTTTCAGGTCTTCTATGGAATACAGAAATGGAGAGCAGTATCTCAGAGAAGGAGTTTTGTGACATTACTACTGATTGTAATGATGGTACTGTTAAATCTGCAACAGATATTATGTGGGACGTCACCTTATTTGGTCATAAACTGTGAGCTAACTGGGAGAGAAGGATATTTGAGTATATATTTTCATCTAGTTTCTGTGAGTAAAGTTAATCTGTACGCCAGCATTGTTAAAGTATAACAAATATGATAACTTTTTTACTGTCACAGAAACCATATTTTCGTAAATGTTTGCAGTATTTGTTTCCTCATTTATTTACACAAAGCATCACAATGTGCATTAATAATGTCATCAGGAACACTGACAACATATCATTTTGTTCCAAACTGTGTCCCAGTTATTTAATGGCAATTTAATAGAAGGGATAGATTTCTACTAACCTTATAGTGGAGATGTTGAGTCACAGACAGGTACAACAAAAAGACAACTAAATGAGTAAGCTTTTGGCCAATCAGAAATAGACAAAACACACCCACCCACCCACCCACACACACACACCCACCCACCCACCCACACACACACACACACACACACACACACACACACACACACACACACACACCAACTGTGAGCAACAGCTCATGATGGGAGAAGCAAATGGTGGTTGTAAGTAGGAGGCTAGGGTCAGGTTGTGGACAGTAAAGTACTGCTTGTGTGAGCATACTGGGACGTAGTGGGGAGGGGGTTGACAGTGAGGTGCAGACAGATGGTTAGACAGAGGCTGAGAGTGAGCGAGGAAGTGGAAATGGAGAGAAGTTAAAAGACTGTGGGTGCGTTCGTAGAACTGAAGGCTGTGTAGTGTTGGAGTGGGAACAGGGAATGGAATAGGTGTGTGCAGGGCAGGGACTAATGAAGGTTGAGGCCAAGGGGATTATGGAAACACATGATACTGTATATTGCAGGGAGAGCTACAGCGTGTGCAGTTCAGAAAATCTGGTGGTGTTAGGATCCAGATAGTGCAGGCTGTGAAGCAGTCATTGAAGTGAAGAGCACTGTGTTGGGCAGTATATTCATCAACCAGGTGGTACAGCTTTTTTCTGGGCAAAGATTGTTAGTGACCATTCATGCACACACATAATGTTGGTTGTCATGTCGACAGAGCACACAGCACACTGGTTGCAGCTTTGCCTCTAGATCACATGACGGCTTTCACAGCTAGCCCTGCCTTTCATGGGATACATGATGTTTGTGACCAGAATGGAGTAGGTGCTGGTAGGAGGATATATTGGACAGGTCTTTCATCTAGGTCTTTTATATGGATATGAGCCATATGGATATGAACCGCTTGGGGTAGGGAGCTCTAGTGGAGTAGGGATGGATGAGGATATTCTGTAGGTTCAGTGGCCAGTGGAATACTGTTGTGGGAGGTGTGGGAAGGATAATGGTTAGAACATCTCGCATTTCATGACGCTGAAAGAGGTAGATGAAACCCTGGATTAGAATGTCATTCAGTTGCTCCAGTCCTGGGTGGTTCTGAGTCATGAGGGAATGCTCCTTTGTGGATGGATGGTGGAACTTGGGAAGGTGGTGGGTGATTGGAGAGATAAGGCATGGGAAATCTGTTTCTGTACAAGATTGGGAGAGTAATTTTGGTCTGTGAAGGCCTCTATGGGACAGCTGGTATATTTTGAGAGGGACTGCTTCTCACTACAGATGCAATGGCCATGAGTGCCTATGCTGTGTGGAAGGGGCTTTTGGGTATGGAATGGATGGCAGCTGTCAAAGTGGAGATATTGCTGGTGGTTGGTAGCTTTGATATGGACAGATGTGCTGATGTAGCCATCTTTGAGGTGGATGTCAACATTGAGGAAGGTAGCTTGTTGGTTTGAGGAGGGTCAGGTGAAGCAGATGAGGGAGAAGGTGTTGAGGTTCTGGAGGAGTATGGATGGGGTATTCTCAGCCTTGATCCAGATAATGAAGATGTCATTAATGAATCAGAATGAGGTGAGGAGTTTGGAATTCTGGGTGATTAGTAAGGAGTCCTCTAGATGGCCCATGAATAGGTTAGCATAGGATGGTGCCATGCACGTGCCCATTGCTGTAACATGGACTTGTTTTAAGGAGATGCCTTCAAAGATAAAGTAATTGTTGATGAGGATATAGTTGGTCATGGTGAATATGAAGAAGATTGTAGGTTTATAATCTGTTAGGCACTGAGATAGTAGCAGCAAGGTCTTGGGCATTATGGATGTTAGTGTAAAGGCAGGTGGCATCAGCAGTGTCAAGCAGTGCACTGTGTGGTAGAGAAACAGGTACTGAGGAGAGTCGGTTGAAGAAATAATTAGTATCTTTTATATAGGAGGGTAAGTTGTGCGCAATAGCCTGAAGGTTGGTTGCTGCATGGCATGATCCTGTGCCAGTCTACTCATGGGCCATCTAGAGGAATGCTTCCTAAACACCCAGAATATCAACACCTCTCATTTGGTTCTACATCTACATCTACATCTACATTTACACTCCGCAAGCCACCCAACGGTGTGTGGCGGAGGGCACTTTACGTTCCACTGTCATTACCTCCCTTTCCTGTTCCAGTTGCGTATGGTTCGCGGGAAGAACGACTGTCTGAAAGCCTCCGTGCGCGCTCTAATCTCTCTAATTTTACATTCGTGATCTCCTCGGGTGGTATAAGTAGGGGGAAGCAATATATTCGATACCCCATCCAGAAACGCACCCTCTCGGAACCTGGCGAGCAGGCTACACCGCGATGCAGAGTGCCTCTCTTGCAGAGTCTGCCACTTGAGTTTATTAAACATCTCCGTAACGCTATCACGGTTACCAAATAACCCTGTGACGAAACGCGCCGCTCTTCTTTGGATCTTCTCTATCTCCTCCGTCAAACCGATCTGGTACGGATCCCACACTGATGAGCAATACTCAAGTATAGGTCGAACGAGTGTTTTGTAAGCCACCTCCTTTGTTGATGGACTACATTTTCTAAGCACTCTCCCAATGAATCTCAACCTGGTACCTGCCTTACCAACAATTAATTTTATATGATCATTCCTCTTCAAATCGTTCCGCACGCATACTCCCAGATATTTTACAGAAGTAACTGCTACCAGTGCTTGTTCCGCTATCATATAATCATACAATAAAGGATCCTTCTTTCTATGTATTCGCAATGCATTACATTTGTCTATGTTAAGGGACAGTTGCCACTCCCTGCACCAAGTGCCTATCCGCTGCAGATCTTCCTGCATTTCGCTACAATTTTCTAATGCTGCAACTTCTCTGTATACTACAGCATCATCCGCGAAAAGCCACATGGAACTTCCGACACTATCTACTAGGTCATTTATATATATTGTGAAAAGCAATGGTCTCATAACACTCCCCTGTGGCACGCCAGAGGTTCATTGATGACATTTCGTTACCTGGATCAAGGTGGAGGATACCATATCCACATTCATCCAGAACCTCAACTCCTTCTGCCCCATTCGTTTCATCTTATCCTCGTCAACCCAACATGCCATCTTCTATGATGTTGACCTCCACCTCAAAGATGACAACATCAGAACATCTGTCACTGTCAAAGCTACCAACCAGTAGTAATATCTCCACTTCGGCAGCTGGCACCCATTCCATATCAAGAAGTCCCTTCCAGACAGCCTAGCCACTGGTGGCCATCACATCTGTAGTGACAAACAATCCCTCTCAAAATATACTGAAGGTCTCACTGAGACCTTCATAGACCAACCTCTCAGCCTTGTACAGAAACAGATTTCCCATGCCTTATCTTTCCAGGCACTCACCACCTCCTGAAGTCCCACCATTTGGCCAAAAATGAGCATTTCCCTCATGACCCAGTACCACCCAGGAGGTAGAGCAACTGAAGGACATTCTAATCCATGTTTTCACCTACCTCTTTTCATGTCCTGAAATGAGAAATATCCTACCCACTCTCCTTCTCACACCTCCCACATTGGTATGCCGCTGCCCACTGAACCAACACTATATCATCGTCCATGCCTACTCCAGCTCGGCTCCCAACCTCTTGCCTCATGGTTGATATTCCCATAAAAGACCTAGATGCAAAACCTGTCCCACATGCCCACCCATCACCATCTACTTCATATCAGTCAAAAGCATAAAGTATCCAACCAAAGGCAGGGCTACCTGTGAAAACAGGCATATAGTCTACAGGCTAAGCTGTAACCACTGAGCTGCATTCTGCATTGGGCATGACAACCAACAAGCTGTCCATCTGCTTGAATTGCCACCAACAAACTACAGCCAAGAAGCAGCTGGACCTCCCAGATGCTGAGCATGCTGCCTAACACAATGTTCTTCACTTCAGACTGCTTCACAGCCTGCACCATCTGGAGCCTTTCTACTGACACCAACTTTTCTGAATTGGACAGGTAGGAACTCTCCTTAGAATGTGACCCACATTCCTGCAATCCTCCTGGCGTCAACCTTCAATAGTCACTGTCCTTCAAACATGTATCCTATTCCCTGTTCCCACTCCAGCACTAAACATCCAAGTCTGTTCTTCCACCAATGCACCCACAGTCTTTTACTTCTGTCTATTTCCGTTCAATATCTCCCCCCTCTCCCAGCCATGGTCTACCTTGCCATCTGTACATACCTGTCCTACGCTCTCCCCACCACGTCCCTGTACGCTCAGACAAGTTGCACTTCACTGTACCCCACCCCTACCCAGCTGTCCCTCCCCCTCCTGAGCCCAGCCTTGTCCTTACCCCAACACCTAGCTGCTTCTCCCATTGTATGCTGTTGCTCACAGTCTGTTCTCAGTGGCCACAGAGAGTGGTCACGTATGTGTGTGAGTTGTGCTTGTGCGAATGTATGTGCATATTGTCTTTTTCACAAGAAAGCCTTTTAGCCAAAAGCTTAATTCTCTAACAGTCATTTTACTGTGTCTGTCTGCAACCCAACATCTCCACTATACGGTAACTAGCACTCAATCCTTTCATAATAATATCATTATTCTATCTACAATTTTCCAATTTTTTAGTTATTTAATGAAATGTCTACAGATCTAAGGGTATTAGCCTGATACCAGAGATCCTATTCATTGGTTTTGGAGTGATGTTAAAAGCAATATACAGTACATTTTACTCAACTTTTTTATACAATCAGTATAAGGTTTATTTATATGATCATTATAGTGTGAAATAAGTATAGGCCTTTTTATGTAGCAGATTTGTTCTGTAACTGTATTGTTATCAGTTTTGCTGTCTGACTTAATTTAAAAATAACTCAAAGTCAATGACAATGATGAAAATTTTAGTTGTTATGAAAAAGTAACTCACAGTGTTGCTCTAAAGTTAGGCGTGGTTTCGTGACATTAATTTAAAATATTGTTTTGCTACAAAAGAGAGTATTCAGTAGTAACTAATATATGTACTCTATAGTATCCTTGTTTTATTGGAAACTGACAAATTTGCTTTCCATGGTACCTGAAAGAAACTGTTGTAAACTAACATTTCTCCTGTTTTTTGCTTTTGTTATTAAATTGTAACGTCAGCATTTGCAGATGGTGTAATTATATAATTATTGAATATATCTCAGCTTATGTACATTGTGCATGAGCCTAATAGCAGTCCTGTCAGTCTTCTTTTGGTCAAGTCTTCTAGTTCTTGAAGCAATTTGACTGTTGTTACAGCACTCATTCAGTATGATCAATGTAAATTGAGAGGAATATCAAGTATCTTTATGACAATAAAATAGATTCAGTTTATGCGAATAATTTGGATGTAATGTAACATAAATAAAGATAGTGCCTATATAGTTCTGATTACACTGATCAGTAACTGAATTAATCATGGATGTCATGTTCAATGGATACTATTCTTGTAGCCATGGGAATTAATTAAGCATGGATTACAAGTCAGGGTTTCCATATCATGTGTTAGTTGTATGAGTGACACACAAATGGCAAATCACGAGATCTCACTGTATCTGATCATTGCCATGTAATTGATGCCAGCTGAAGAAG
Source organism: Schistocerca serialis cubense (assembly GCF_023864345.2). Classification (NCBI taxonomy): domain Eukaryota; kingdom Metazoa; phylum Arthropoda; class Insecta; order Orthoptera; family Acrididae; genus Schistocerca; species Schistocerca serialis. Next base: position 534,640,909 of record NC_064640.1, read on the forward strand.
GCATGCTTTTTGCAAAGTCTTTAAGGCACTAAGTTCTCAGCAAACTATTGTATCTGTGATTAGCTGTAAGGTCCTAAGTTTGCATGAAATATCCATGTCCCTCACTGCTTCCGTAAACTGTGCAGTCTATTTCTGAACAGCTGTATGGTTCAGAACCATCTTTATATCACCCGGCACAGATGTTACAACACCACATGAGTATATATGCTTGGCACAAGGCACAAATATTGGTGTAAGTGCGTCAAACCCTGAAGCCAGGAGAACGGTAAAACTTAATTTGCATAATACACAGTACATCTTTACAAAAACATGTCTGAAATCATTTTGCAACTGGAGACTGTTTACACAAGCACAGGTAATATAATTAGTATAATGCTTAGACAAGATGAAAGGGGAGGCTTGGTATGGTTGCTATCATCACTCATTTGCAGATAATGCACATATTTACTGACAATTTATGTTCACTCATTTGCTTCAGTATAGCTACATGTTGGGGAATTGATCACTCATTTTCTTCCTGAACTGTTTCAGATGGCACAGATGAAAACTCTGCCTGGCACCGGAGGTCACACAACTTATGTCATTTCAAGTGTTTCTGGGATCCTGCTAGCAGATATGTTCATACTTGGCTCTCCAAGACCATTTGCTGTGAAGTGAAGTGATTCTCCATTAACCTCCACCGTCTTGTGGAATCCATCCAAATGGCACCTCCATCTTCACAATAAAGGATGACCCAGCACATTACTAAGACATCATCTGTCTCCAGTCGGTAATTAGAGTATTACTAAAATCATTAGTGATATTACAAATAGCAGCTGTGTGGGAGGAGAGATCTGATCTTTTAATGACCTACATTGTGATAAGTATAGTACCGGTATTTGTATTACACCTCAATTTGGTAAAATTTGAAGATGTCACATTACATTGCAGCAGATGTGCTGTGATAAAATATGTTGTTAGTGTAGGTTGCTATAAAGGTTGACACATAAGCAGATACTCAGAATATCAAATATAAAAGTTCAGAGTTCAGTCATTTTGGTATATTGCTTCTAAAAATAGATATCATAATTATTTTTCAGCCAGTGGATGAACTTCATGAAAGACACATAAGATATCAAATACTGTGAAGTGAAGAAATTGTTAACCATATTGCACGATGTGATGCATATTTTTGCAGTCTAGGCACTAGGTTTTACACTTTTATTTAATTTCTCACCTTCTGTACTAAAGCTGGTTGACCATGGAGAGAAAACATAAGATTATTAAGAGATTTATGATGTGCATACACATGGCAGCTACGATACCCCAATAGCTTTGGGCATGAAATTTTGCACAAGAAAGCTTTTCCACTTTCAATTGAAAATCTCAGGTACACTACATTAGTATTCTTTAATTGCCTCACTCCAAATAGAAGATTAATTTAGTCATTTACATCATATATGAGTCTTTTTGAGGAATACTGTACTGTATGTGATAATAATGCAATCTGATGTATTTTGCATGGTATTCAAAAATATTCATATTTAAATATGACAGCATTTTGATGAGTTTATGTGATATAAGTATATTTAGTAGTTTAGTAATAGATACACATAAATATTTAACCTACATTAAGTACATCAGCAATTTGTAAAATACAATTCTTCTAGGGTATATAGAGGGAGTTGGCCATATCTATTTATTGAGATTACTTTCAATTATAGCCCCACTATTGGTTAGGCCTGTGAAATTACTTGGTCTCTGAAAAGAATATTTTACTAGATCTGTAACTCTTTCATAAGATAAAACTGGTTTTAAATAAGCTCATTTCAGAGCTAATGTGCTTATGAGCATAGTATTTGTTTCTGAACTTGTATGGAATAGTTAGGGGAGAGTGGGGTAATTGAGAACATCTGAGAGAGCACTGAAAGAAAACAAAGCCAAATAAAGTTATGAATACTTTTTATTACTGAAACTTTGCTTAAATAAATCAAGCTTATGTTCACGAAATCAATTTAAATAAATTTTCAACAAAAATCAAATATTAACAAAAAGACAGTACTTTAATGTCTGGGATTACCACATAGATTGTGGGATACCTATGAATGGTGTGTGTGGTAACCACAGACATAGCCTAATCATCACAGATAAAGTCTCTTACATTTGTAGCATTTTAACCAACCTGCAATGGGAGAATCTTCATACATTTTTCACAAATTAGGCAATAATACTCATTCTCCATCACAGCTCCTTTACTGACCTTCTTCTTCATGTGTGGTATAACCTTTTCTTGAACCTTCATTGTAATGCCATCTTCTCCAAATACTTGAAAGTTCTTCACATCTTTTCTAACTCTAGTGGAACATAAAATTTTTTCACTGTCTTTCATCTGCTCATTACTGCTTTTCTTTCTTCTTTTTTTTCTAAAATATCTTTCATAGAAGAACTGGTTGTTATAGCTGAATGTCATTTTCTGACATTTTCTTTACGTATAGGATGTGACAGCTTGGGAACCTTGGGCCTATCAATGAAGGGTTATCAGAAGCTCAAGGTGATAACTGCGATGGTTCTTAATTACTTATGTGCTGTGGGGTACTACATCTTGAAAATATGGTTCTCTTTGCTTTTGAAACAATCTGTTAAGTTGCATGTGGTGGTATCTCAACACATTTTTCCTCCAGTTTCTCTCCAGTAGCACTTCCTGTAATTCATTAAATGACAATGGTCCTTAATTTATAGTGGCACATAATATATGTCCTATCATCTCTTGTTAGTTTCAGCTTGGCTGCACTTGGTAAATGTTCCTCATTACAATTCCCAAACCCAGCAACTGTCTCTTTATTATCTATGAACAAAAAGAGAGCCTCCCCTTACATTCACTTACTAAATCTATAACTGAGCGACTTGATCTCCAAGATGCTGAACATCCTCTTGAGCAGGAAGTTGTTTCTCCATATTGTCAACATACTACCAATGCAAGTGTACAGTAAATGAATAAATGAAATACAAAATAAGAGGAAAGGACTGTTGGAAACATGTATTCACATGCACACGCACACACACACACACACACACACACACACACACACACACACACACACACACACAGCACTTCTGACACCAGTTATATTTGTGCCAGGGATGGCTGGCTGCTGCAGCATTGGTTATAATGAGATTTTCAGGATGGCTAGTTGTGTGCTGTGGTTCTCTGGTGAAGAAGGATTTGAGCAACCAAAGAAGGTGCAATGAAAATTATAATTACTTCCTCCAAGGTGCCTGTTTACAATCACTGGCTTGGAACTGCATGTAATGATGGCAGGCAATATGATTATACAACTGTATCAGTTCCTGCTGCTGATTGCCCATCCTGCTTCTGCTGTTTTGTCAGACTTTCAGATACCCCAGTTGGGGAAAGTGTGGATGATGGCAGTTAGTGTGGGTGATGGCAGTTACTGCAAGACTGACAGACTGTATCACACTTCAGAGCCAAGAGTATAGAGGTCTTCTGGTGATACCCTGGAGTGAATAGAATCAGATGGAATCTCAGACCTCCTCTTCGTACAATGGCAAAGTATGGGTCTTCATTGTTAACCAGATGCTTACATAGCAGGCACCAGATGTGTCCCAATCGTAGTTGATATTTGTGTATCATCAGCATGGTGCTGAGCAGCACAGATCCAGCGTCACATAACTTCCCAGCTCTTCAAATGCCATCAGGCTGTATGGGAAGACTTAAATATTGCTTCTCCCTGCTGAATTTGCTGTGGTGGTAACATTTGCCTGCAACACTAAGTAACCAACAATAGAGGCAGTGGCAGGCAGACGTAACTGACAATTGAGAGGAGCTTTAGTACCTCCTGATGTATGACCTGGTTTTGTCACACAGAAGTCCATGACATGGAAAAGGTAGTGTTCCACTTAGCACGTGGGTCACTGACCAGGGCTGACTGACCCCAGTATGGCCTGATTACCATCCTGGAACTCTGCCTCTGGCACATACTTGCCTAGAGAGTTTCCAGAATTCAAAAGAATGACATACTGAAGTATACTAGATGCTTTGGTGTGACATCATGTGTGCTGGACAGCTGTAGAAATTGCTCATCAATATTTTATAGAGTTTTAGTTTTCAGTTACTTATTTAAAGTTTATTTGTGTTAATATTTGCTGTAATAGTGACTTATTAGTGGATTTTCATTAATCTCAGTCTTACTTCCTGTGTTATTGACTCGAGTGGTCTGTTATTCATGAGTGTGCTTACACCGTTCGTATAAGTCTCATGCCTCAGTAGTGTGTTTACATTTTGCGGCATGCAGTGTAGCTGTAGCAGTTATAAAGCTAAGTGTTGACAAACGTATTTGTGCACTGTTATACACTTATTAAATTTAATACTTTTCAGCAGTGTTTCATGCTGTTTGTTGCGAAATAATGATTTAATAAGCTTTCGGAAACATTCACTCACTGTGTTTTTTGGAGTTTTCTGTGCTTTGAAGTCTTTTAGTAAATTTCGTGCTTTAGTTTTCAGCTGATGTTTCTTATTGTTTCTAGTAAAATATTTCAGTAAAATTTTCATTCAGTGTTTTAATTAACTTTGTTGAGTGTTCCAGTGGCCATTAGAAGTTTGGTTTTAGCTAACAATTTTGTGAAGTTTTGTAGGTATTGGTATTAATTGTGGTGTAGTAGTATTAGTACAAGGAGTTGCTTTCTTAGTAGACAGAGAATTTTGAGACCGCTATTGTTAGTTCTATAAACAGTTCTACTGGTGTAACTGAAATCTCGTAATGTAGATGTATAGTTTTTTTTTTTCAGTAAGTGTAAAATTATATCCATGAGTGAGAAGTGTGGGCTATGTCACAGGTTTGTGAGTAGTAGGTTACAGTGTGGGATTTGTTCAAAGTATTTTCACTGGGGGGAATGCAGTTGGGAAGCCAGTGGGCATTCTAGTGAGATCTTCTCCTGGGAATGCAGAATCTGTAGTAGAAATAAGTTGACAGAGGAGCAGGATCATAAGATCTGTGCCCTTCAGGTGCTGTTACAACATGCAAAGGAGCTTGATGAGGCTGAATGGTGGTGGGGGATGGGAAATGGCAGTTGGCAAGAAGGCAGCTAGGAAGAGGAGGTATTCCGACAGCTATGTTTTGCTTATATGCAATAGATTTGACCAACTGTCAGATCTGAGTGGACAGGAGCCTCATGGAGCTGTAGATGGAGGGAACATGCAGCAATCCCCAGCAGTTAGGAGGCCTAGGTTAGTTGCAAAGCCTTACAGAAAGAAGAAGGTTCTGCTGCTAGTTAGTTCGCGTGTTACAGGTGTGGGCCAGCAGTTGCAGTAAGTGTTGGGGAGTGAGTACTAGGTCACTAGCATTGTGAAGCCTAGTGCAGGGTTGGCTCACATGACTGACAGCACAGGAGAGTTATGTGGGATTTTTACAAAGGATGATCAGGTAGTAATGGTGGAGCAGGGAACAGTCTTGATAGGGACGGGGAATATGATGTAGGTGGTGACCTGGTAGGAAGATAGCTACTCAAACTGATGGTACTAATGCACATTTCGTGCAACTGTTTCAGTGTCATGATCAGCCTCATCTTAATGCGGCTGTTAGGTGCATTAACATGGGGCTCAGTAGGGTGCTGATGGCAGAGGGCATGGGTCACATCTCTGTGGTGCCAGTTGAGTCTATCAGTAGATCAGGTTTCACTAGCATGTCCTGCACCTCAAATAGGTATGTGAAGGGGAGGCTGGGAAAGCTTATAGGTTACAGTGTAGTGGGTGGTGGTGGGGTCACTCATGGAAAAATTTCACTAGTAGTTGGTGTTAGAGCTGCACCTTTTTTAGATTGAAGTCAGCTGATAGGTATACCTGCTTAAAGGAAGTCCCTCTAACCAGGGGCTCACCTTCAGAGGATGTAATGTTTCCAAATAGAGAAGGAATTAGCGTATTTAATCAAAGTATAAAAGGTATTAGAGATAAAGTTAGTGAAGTGTTTATAGATGTTGACTCTGTAATTATTGGTATATCAGAGCACCACTTAAATAATATGATAATTCAGAGGCTTCCTTTACTAGGTTACAGATTAGCTGGCTATTTTTCACTGAGTTCCTTACGGGGTGGGGGAGTGGCTATGTACATGAAAAACAATATTCCTTTTGAGTCCATAGACATATCATGGCACTGCACTAAGCAGATATTTAAATGTTGTGCAGGGTCAGTTGAATTTAGTGAAACTAAACTTCTAATTGCTGTTGTTTATAGGTCCCCTAACTCTGACTTCAGAGTATTTCTGGTCAAGCTAATGAAGGTTCTTGATTCACTTTGTAGGAGGTACCAGAAATTAGTTATATGTGATGACTTCAATATAAATTTTGTATATGATGGTGCAAGAAAAGGATGTTGGTAGATATCATAAATTCATATGATCTGATGCAGACAGTGTTTTTTCCAACTAGGGTGCAGGGGAACAGCAGCACAGCCATAGACAATATTTTTATTCATTCTTCAGTACAAGATGGGCATTCTGTTAGTAAAAGGGTGAATGGCCTTTCAGAACATGATGCACAAATTTTGACACTAAAAGGCTTTACTACTCAAACAAATGTCATATTTAATTACAAACTGTGTAGGAAAGTTAATCCAACAACAATACAGAGTTTTTTAAATCTTGTCAAGGAACAAGAGTGGCAGGATGTTTATAGTGCAAATAACATAAATGATAAATATAATGCTTTCCTTAACACATTTCTGATGCTCTTTGAGAGTTGCATTCCATTAGAACATTCTAAACACGGTACTAGCAGTAATAGGCAGCCCAGATGGGATAAGCTATGAACTCACTGTGAGCACTTCTGACATGCAATCAAATCCTTGGTTGAAGAGTAATATAATTCCTCACAGTATATGAGACATTCCATCTTCGCCATCTTTGGATGTTTCATTTTCTGTAGAGTCAGTTTATTTTAATAGCAGTTTTACCTCTCTTTCTTGTTATTTGTTTCTGCCTTGGTGTAACTCTGGGTTTTGGTGTAACATTTTCTGGCTAGTGATATGTAATTTACATAATATATCATATAAATTTAGCATTAAGTAAGCAGAAAACAGTCATTATGTTCTAAAAACTCACACAGTTTTTTTTCTCTTGATGATTGCATTCTTCTGAATAGTCCACATCTGGAGATCCAAATGGGGGCCTGTGTTATCTATGGAACACTTTACCAAAGAGAGTACCATCTTTTAACCATAAAATAGAGCGCATGCACTGAGAGAAAATTATGGCTGTAGTTTTCCCTTGCTTTCATCTGTTCACAGCCTTTTGACCATATTGGCTGGTGTTACAAGGCCAGAAAAATCATCCACGCTGCTGCTCCTGCAACAACTGAAAAGGCTGCTGTCCATCTTCAGGACCCACATTTTTGTCTGACCTCTCATAAAATATCCAGGCATTGAGGCTGCACCTACGGTACCGCTGCCTGTATTGTTAAGTCACTTAACATTAACAAAACACATGTAGGCTTGAGATATTGTTATATGAGCCATATTGTGTACCATTCTATTTATTTTACTTAAGACACCTATAATACAAGATTAGTCACATTATTCCTGCAGGTATTGATACTTTTCCAAAAGAGATGCCTTCAGTTTGACTTTTAAAACCTGCAGTTTGTCACAACAGGCTTCAGCGTGTATGGTATCCCACTGAAAATATACATAGCAGTTTTTTAAATAGTATTTAAAGATGTTATTCCAGCAAAACATTCTACATACTACAATAAATAAGCGGCTACTTGACTGTACATGCTTTTTTATTTTTTGTTTGTTTAGAAATAATATTGACAAGTCATAATATTGCTGATTATTTACTGACATAAAGTATGTTGTAAGGACCCGATACACCCACTTTCCCTGTTGAGCTAGGAAAGCTTTTCTGGATGACCTAGGCGGGATCCCTCCCTGATGCAGAATGAGTAGTTAATGCAGACATTTAACATTATTTATGAATCCTTTAACCAGAATGATTTGTAAAGCATGTACTATAAATTGCCAAATAGTAAGAAACAGCTTTTGGGTCAACATGGAGGACAAATACTTACCAAAATACTACTACACAGCTAGAGGATTTCCAAAATTCACCTAAAAGTATAGTGATGGTTATGGGGCATAATATACCCAATCAGCTATGTTAATTAGATGGTTATCATCAGACAAGTTTCTGGCATATTACAGCATTAAATTAAAGGCTGTAGTAATAAAAGTGTCATATATTTGGCATTGGAACATTTAACATGTGCATTTTTTTCTTAACAAATTGATACTGGAACTTAGTTTTATTCTCAACAGTTAAATGACTGACAGTTAAGATGAATTGTTCTATTAAGAAAGCAATGTACTTTTCTGTTTACTAAAGCCCTGTCTTATAATGAAGCCATTTTTGTGAAGAGCCGTGGTTTGCTCAGAAGTCTTTCTTAGTAAAGACTGATAAACGCTGATACCAACTGTCGAATCATTTCAGTAAATCACTCATCTTAAAGTATCATTTTAAAATTCTCCTTATAATGTAGTTTTACATTTGCTGGATCCAACAACTACCCAAATCCCTTATAAAACACAAGAAGTAATCTTAGTCACACAGTTCTAAGGAAGAGATGAATTTACAAAACTCACTTATGTGGCACATACACACATGTGTGATCCCCACTTACATACAGTTTGCTGACTAAATTGCATGAAACTGGGGGGACAAACATAACATAATTGTATCTATTTGATATTTCCCTACTTCTGAGAAACATAAATATTCATTTATATTATATGCTACAACCACACAAGCTATAATTCTTATAATTATCATCATAGGACTCAAAAACTGTCAGATGATAACAAGACAGCTTCATGTCTTGAGACGTCTTAAAATAATGTTATTTGTGTAATTAACTTCAGCTGATATGTTATAGCATGCATTGCATTATAGTATCAAATTATGTAGGTCCAATATATCTGCTAACATCGTGGCTAGGTGATTTAATGCAACTTTTGCATTAGGAACAGATTCTACAAATCACACATTGCTTTTCTTATGTAAAATGGTTTCCATCAGAGGGTAACACACAATTGTTAGGTATTTTTCCTATTACACATGAAACTATTAATTGAAACATTGTTACTTTCTGATGAGAAAACTAAATAAGTGTTAAATGACAGTGGGCAAAATAACATAAAAGAAATATCCACTTCAGTGCCATTGCTGAAAATAGTAACAATTACAGAAAAGTTTCTGTGTCAAAATAATTTTGATATTCTTTATTGAAATCCCTCAATACATTACTTTTTGTGCATGTAGTCTTCAAGTAAATTGTGCAACACAGAATCAAAGAAACATATGGCATTCCTGTGGGTCATTGTCTCACACTCCTTTCAGTCTCCATCAGGCATTCAAGTATGAGGATTCATGCATGGACTATTCCTTGCTTCAATCGCTCTGTGGAGCTCTTACTCCTGGCGAAAGTTGGCCTGATGTCCTTTCCCATTTCTTCAATAACTGCAATCAACTGGGCGTACTTGGACTACCTGGGAGGCACTGGAGGAATGAATGGGTGCTGTCTGAGAACGTTGGCTGTGCTACCCAGGGCCGTGGAAAATGCTTCTGAAGATGACATAAAATCAGCTGGAAGCGTCATTGTTGATGGCAAATGGTTTTGGCAAGTGGAGAGCTCTCAGCTCTTGTGGGGCAAATTGAGGAGCTCATTAAGTGGGAAGTAGCAGATCTGATCATGAAAAAAGAAAATGGCTGGGAGAGCAGTTTGCTGACCACATGCTCCTCCATATCCTCATCCAGTGATGCCTATATGCTGAGGATGAAACAGCAGTCACTCGGTACTGGTGGGTCTTCCAAGAAATGTTTGGATGGAGCTTAGGAGAGTTTTTTTCTAAGAGTACCAGTCAAAGTTAGCCTTCATTTTGAGAGCTCCTGTGCAAGTGGAACACTCATAAAAAAGTAGTCTGTGGCAATATCATATCCAGGTTTTTAAGATGTAAGGTCCACTACAGCTCTAACACCTTGATTCATTTTCATAGATCATTCTCCCCCATGCATACCTGCAATTTGAAATAACAGGAAGATTCATCGTCACATGGAGTCTAAGTGTTTATGCTGTGTATAACTGACCCTGAATTGGCATTTCCCATGAATAACTACCAACTGCTCATCCACTGTCAAATGACTTCTGGGATGATAGTGTGCACACACTGCATGCCCAAAAAGTTATAAATATTTCTCTAAATGTACAAAATTGATCTCTTTGTCTCCTTTTCTTTCTAGTGGTCATATTGCCAAATCTGATCCAATAAAGAAGTTAAGGAAACCTAGTTCTGAAAAATAAAGGTAGAAATATTTTCCTTTGGTACATGTGGTCTGTTAACCATAACATAGAAAATGAATCTCTTTCAGGTTTTAGTTCTCCCATAGTTAAAACGTGTCCTGTCAAAGCAAACATTTCTGTTACACATGTTGGTAATCACTTATGTTTGTTAGAAAGATGAGTCACATTCCATAAATTAACTGTCTCTGATTTTTGGTTTGTGCATTTTACAGTACTGTCCACTATTTTATGTGTAATGAACAATATGGAAGTCAACATAATTGGAGACACAAACCTGAAAATAGTAGTGAGATCACTAGATTTAGGCATAATATCCTGTTTCTGACACCCGCTTGGTTGTTTCTTCATTGATTACCATCTCACTCCCTTTTTGTTGGTGTTTTTAGGTCTCTCCAGCATTTGCATCTTATAAGTGACTTCTTAATTTTCCCTTCCTTCAATTACACCTCCAAAAGTGCCCCGTTCTTCCACATTGTCTTCTACTTCTTAACACACAGACTCCACATCACTATTTCCTGGTTCTGATTCTGCTTCTATTATTGATGTTACTTCCAGACTTCCTTCTTTGCAGAAATCATATGTTTTCTGTAAGTTTAGATTATTTGACATATTTATTTTACAGCACAACATGATATAGCAACAGAACTAGGGGAAATGACTAACTGAGAAAATTATTTGATTGAACATTTTCACACACAACAATGCCTTAAAATTAAAACATTCATTTCAGAACCATGCCAACATAACTTTCTACAATATATGTTTATGCATTTGTGTTTTCCTGTCACACAGGATCCCAAGCAGGATACCAAAGGACCTCAATAAACACTTCAGTTATTATCTATTATACAGATAAATATACTTTAAAAATTCAACAATGGTAGTGTTTAGTGGAGGCAGTTTAACAATGTCACATAGTCTAAAAAATATAAACTATTTCAAACAGATACAAATAAGAAAATAGATATGTTGGTGTCCTGCAGTATCCTACCTAGTATGCAGAAGGCAGAAATGTACTGAACCCAACCTAAGGTTGACCAGAATATCTCCATGTCATTTGTCTACACAGTGTGCTAATGGTAAACGAAACTGTGTGTAATGAAATCTGCAACTATGAACAATCTCCCATTTTTCTTGTAGTACCCACAAAAAATGCACATTCTCTTTCTTACAAATGATGTACCTTCCATCCACATTTGGTGCTAAGCTCAACTTTTCTTGAACTACTGTAGCCACATCATCAGTGTTGTTTGCACCTAGACAAGCGCGTACCAAGTTATTGCCTATGTTCTGTCTGGAAAGGTCCCTGAAGTTTGATGTATGGTATGCATCACCACAATAAAATTGAGAATTGAATCAGTGACATTTGTCCTTATGGATACACATGATACATAACCATTCTTACGAAACTTTCCTTCTTCTGGATAATCAACTTTTAGTGTTTAGAGAATAATGCACTATCCTCTACTTACTTCAAATGTTTTTTTTTTTTTTTTTTCAGTCCTTGCAGCTGCTATGTCCTCTTCAAAACTTTCAACATTCTACGACTAAAAACAGTCCAGCATTTCCTAAAATACAGGCATTATCAGTCAAAGTGGAAAGTGTTCAACATGCCTTAACTAGTTTCCTCAATACAAGATGTCACCATTGTGTCTTGACAGCATCTTATTGGTATTTTCTATGCCTCCTGTTGTCATTTCTATCTGCCTAACACAGGAACATTGTGTTGAATATTATTCATTCTCTCTGTGCATGTGCAGAACTGTAAACTTTCTCAAAACATCTGTCAGTAGGCTATAGTGACTTTGTACCTTGTTGTCACCTGTCTTATACATGTATGCACAAAAGAAGATTGCTGTTAGGTGCTCAGTATGCCTTTGTACTGTTTTGTCCCATTGAGAGCACCACACTTTTCATGCAACAATGGTGTTCTTTTTTTGTCTCATTAAGTACAACGACAGAGACAGATCAGTGGTTGTCAGATGCTAGATATACTAATTGGAGATGCTTTTTCATCTGCATCAAACAATTTAGAGCTAATACTGGCAATTTTCCTACAGGATGAGGAGTCTCAGTTGGTGATTAACTGTGAATTCAAACATAAAACATTGGCAAACAATCTAAACAAGAACCCTAAAAAGTTTTGGTCATATGTAAAATCGGTAAGCGGATCTAAATCCCCTATTCAGTCACTCGTTGACCACGATGGCACCGAAACAGAGGACGACCGAAGAAAGGCAGAAATACTGAATTCAGTGTTCCGAAACTGTTTCACTGCGGAAAATCGTAACACGGTCCCTGACTTCAGCCGTCGCACGGACGCCAAAATGGAAAATATTGAAATAAACGATATCGGAATTGAAAAACAACTGCTATCACTTAGTAGCGGAAAAGCATCCGGACCAGACGAGATACCCTTAAGATTCTACAGTGATTATGCTAAAGAACTTGCCCCCTTTCTATCAGCAATTTATCGTAGATCGCTGGAAGAACGTAAAGTACCTAGCGACTGGAAGAAAGTGCAGGTCGTTCCCATTTTCAAGAAGGGTCATAAATCAGATGCGAATAATTATAGGCCTATTTCGCTTACGTCAATCTGTTGTAGAATAATGGAACATGTTTTGTGTTCTCGTATTATGACGTTCTTAGATAATACAAATCTCCTTCATCATAACCAACATGGATTCCGCAAACAGAGATCATGTGAAACTCAGCTCGCCCTATTTGCCCAAGAAATTCACAGTGCCGTAGACACTGGCGAGCAGATTGATGCCGTATTCCTGGACTTCAGGAAGGCATTTGATACGGTTCCGCACTTACGTTTAGTGAAAAAAATACGAGCTTACGGAATATCGGACCAGGTTTGTGATTGGATTCAGGATTTCCTAGAAGAAAGAACACAACATGTCATTCTTAACGGTTCAAAATCTGCAGATGTAGAGGTAATTTCGGGAGTACCGCAGGGAAGCGTGATAGGACCTTTATTGTTTACAATATACATAAATGACTTAGTTGACAACATTGGTAGCTCCGTGAGGCTATTTGCAGATGACACGGTTGTCTACAAGAAAGTAGCAACATCAGAAGACTCGTACGTACTCCAGGAGGACCTGCAGAGGATTAATGCATGGTGCGACAGCTGGCAGCTTTCCCTAAACGTAGATAAATGTAATATAATGCGCATACATAGGGGCAGAAATCCATTCCAGTACGATTATGCCATAGGTGGTAAATCATTGGAAGCGGTAACGACCATAAAATACTTAGGAGTTACTATCCGGAGCGATCTGAAGTGGAATGATCACATAAAACAAATAGTGGGAAAAGCAGGCGCCAGGTTGAGATTCATAGGAAGAATTCTAAGAAAATGTGACTCATCGACGAAAGAAGTAGCTTACAAAACGCTTGTTCGTCCGATTCTTGAGTATTGCTCATCAGTATGGGACCCTTACCAGGTTGGATTAATAGAAGAGATAGACATGATCCAGCGAAAAGCAGCGCGATTCGTCATGGGGACATTTAGTCAGCGCGAGAGCGTTGCGGAGATGCTGAACAAGCTCCAGTGGCGGACACTTGAAGAAAGGTGTTACGCAATACGGAGAGGTTTATTATCGAAATTACGAGAGAGCACATTCTGGGAAGAGATGGGCAACATATTACTACCGCCCACATATATCTCGCGTAATGATCACAACGAAAAGATCCGATAAATTAGAGCAAATACGGAGACTTACAAGCAGTCGTTCTTCCCACGCACAATTCGTGACTGGAACAGGGAAGGGGGGATCAGATAGTGGTACAATAAGTACCCTCCGCCACACACCGTAAGGTGGCTCGCGGAGTATAGATGTAGATGTAGATGGTTGAGTCACTCAAATTGTGCTTCTTTTGGCAGAACTTTAATTGGTAGTAGGTGCTGAAAGAATTTATTACAACTATATAGATGATGCTAGGCTTTTACCTTAGTTTCACAGTGCACTATCACTTCTGAAGTGTGTGCTGTTAGTAATTATAGTATCAGACCTGCAATACAACTGGACAAAAGTATATTTGTTGCACAGTTGTGCTGCATTGAAATATCTATACACTAAACATGTTGTAAAGTTAACAGGAAACCATATACGCTCATGGTCTTGTGTGTTCTCTCTATCTCATTAATTGGGCAGTGAGTGTATTCCTGTAAGCAGTATTCATGCTGCAGGGCCATATGAAGTATTCAGGACATTTTAGGGTAGTATGTGTCTTTTCTGATACAGTCTAGAATTTTTAAAAGCAAGATCAGGACTGGTAATGATTATTATCTGATACATTCACTTCCTTTGTGCCTTACTTGATTTTATTGCCTGTGTTTATTATAGATAAATCAAACACTATTACATTATTTTAGGGTATTTCTCAGATGGTGGAACTACTAGGTAATAATAGTAGTCACAATCACCCATGGCAGTACTGAACAGTGAATAGTTTCCAGTAAAATTCCTGTTTCTGCATTTTACTCCATATGTTATATATACAGTTTGCTAACACAAGTTCACTAGGAGGGTCCAATGCAATGTTAATACAGTTTTAGTTGCATCATTACATGGGTAATATTAAATACACTCATTGTCTCCAAAAACCATACAATTTGTGGATCACAGGTGGCAGATGTCAGTTCATTGTACTGAGTGGAAGTTGGCTGCAGAAAGCAAGTCAACAATTTACTGTTAATTCTTGTGATCCTGTGCTAGATTACACAGATTAAGTCAATACCTAATTGTGTCCATTGCACTCCACAGTTTATGAATGCAAAGTGAAGGAAAATAATGTTCATAATTAATAATAGCACTTTAAGACACAAGTTAACTGGAAACAGCCATTCTACAAGCAAGAACTTTGCTGGGAATTTTACCAAAGGAGTACTACAAAATTAAAATATTTCTGGTATTCTTTTAAAACATATTCTGAAGGTTGGCAGGGCCCAAATACACCCAATGGCATATTTTAAAAACACTGTCATGATTAGTCAAATTTATGGCATATTAGAGGGATTAAACTGAAGATTATAGTGATGAAAGTGTAGCAGATTTTACATAGATTCTTGTAACAAATGCATTTGTTCTTAGTAGATGACTTAGTTTTAAAAGTTAACTGTGAGTAACAGTTACAATAATGGTACACGTTTGTTGTCTCATTGTTTAGGCACTGGTACCAAGAATAAAACTAAGACACAGGCTATTGATTTGTATAGCTGATTGTACTACTAGGGAGTGCTTTTCTAACTGCCCATAACAATTTAGGGCCAGTAGTGTGTATTTCCACATACATTAGTGCATTGCTCAACAAGGCTGTAGCCATGGTTACCTCTTACTGTTGAGCTATTCATATTCACTCACATAAGTATGTAGAAGACAGTCTCCAAAACAAGGTAGGGACTTGTAGGGATTGGCAGCACAGGGGCTGTCAAGGAAGGTTTGGTGCAGAACCAAGACCAGGACTACCAGTAGATAGACATTATGCTTGACTGTTGTTTCATTAGCAGTGTCAAGACATATGGTTGAAAGGCCTCACTGTAAATTCTGAAGCAGCCACATCTCTCTGTGGCTCTTGTTATCAGTATTGTAAGTTCACAATTGTATGGTACATAATTTGAACAAGAACTGATGCTGGGTTCAACATCTAACACAGCTCACTCTACAACTTCCTTAGGTAATTTCACCATATCAGTGATGTGTCCTAGGATACCTAGGAGTTTCAACCAGTCTGGATGGGCTGCTGTATACAGCTGGATGTAATTTTTGGATATCCTGAAACCAGATTACAGTTGATTAACTACGCACAGCCAGGAATGTGTCAGACCCCAACTGATGTTGCATAAATGCTACACTAAAATTACCCAGTGGCAGGAAGTTCCACAAGAACGGTGTTGTGCACTCTGGATTTATAGATTGACTTCAATGATTCAGTTGTTAATGTGATTTTAGTGATGTATACTATACATCAAACTTCTGGGGCCTTTCCAGATAAAGAATACTATTTACGCAATGGCTTGTCATGTACCTGCAGACAAGTAGTCAACACTGATGATCACATTGGAGGAGTTGCTTATAACAAACCATGATTACAAAATTTCTAAATCAATCTAAATATCTGTTTTCGTCCGGGGTGAACAGATTGTGATTCCACATCATTTTTGGCAATGCCATTTTCGATTTTGATCATATGGTACAAAATTCGTTGTGTTCATTAAAACACACTATATTGTGAAGTGTTCATGAAATGATACAGTTTTCCAAATGTTTTATAACGTTTTTACACATTTTACTAACCTATTATGTAAATATATTTCAGTACAAAACTTTATCATTCTATAGATTTATTTCTATCATTTATAACTACAGCCATGTAGAACTCATAAATTTCCAATTTTAATTTACATAATGGCATGTTAAATCTTATTATCCATCAAATTAAGTCAGTATTATATTTCAGAAATACATTTAACGTCTGTAAAAACAGTTTGTTATAATATAATATTCTGATGGTACCCAACATCATGCATGGTATATTACACCATAAAACTTCTCTTGGAAACATGTTAGTAATATCAACGTCAATCCAGTCTCATGTCATTGGTCAATGCCATGTTAACATCCAAGCTGGTCTCAGTGGCAAACAAACCACTGTTGCTCATGTAGTCACCAGCTGTTGGTGGTGGAATAAACTGTGATGTCCATAAGCGTACATGTACTGCTTGTTGTGCACACAGTGTTCCCAATGTATGAGGCTGTGAATTCAATTGCAGACCTTACTGGAAGTTCTAAGTGCTACAAAATGGATTCATATTTTGGAAATCTGGATTCGCATCAGCTTCTTGCCACACATGAATATTTGTGTTGGACCAGCACTTGAACCCGCATTTCCCTCTTATCACAAGTTGTCACCTTAACAATTTTGGCTTTCTGAGCACACCTCCACAACCATTCTAAACTTCCATATGTCATGGAATGAACAAGCCTAATGCTTGCACATTTCATGATTCCTGTAAAGAGAAAAACAAATGTTTTTACCATCATTGTAACACATCAGGGCATGCATACAATAACGATGTTTAGAATGTCTGTGTTTATACAGTGCTCATATGTTCACATTAATGCATGCATGTCCAAAGGAAAAGACATTGCTCTAATGATCACAGTTGTGGTAAATATTATGAAGTGGATTTGCATTTTGTGAATCTCAACTGACATCAACTGTTGGCTACAGATGAAAATTTGCGGCGGACCAGGACTCAAACCCATTAGTGGTAGCATTATTCACTCTGGCTATCTAAGCAAGGCTGCATGACTGATACAAATTTCTATACATCATGGAGTCCACAACCCTTCTGTTTGCACATGTTGTGATTCCTGTACAGGGAAAGACAAGGCACACATAGAATGTCTGTATTTATGCAGTGACTGTATCTTGAGATTACAGTGTCCTTCATACATGGATGAGTGTCTGAAGCAAGAGACACTGTTCTGATGGTTACACATAAGATAAATATTATGAAATAGATTTGCATTTGGCAAATCTCAATTGTTATCAACTATTTACGTCAATTCAACATTTGTGTCAGACCTAGAACTGAACCCTTATGTCCCACTTTTCCCAAGTGGTCACCTTAACACAGACATTGCAACCATCAGTAATAAATCAGTTCCTCATTGGGCTAAAATGATGATAAAAACATTTGTCTCCTCATATGTGGGAGTCATGAAATGTCCAAGCATAAGGGTTGTACACTCTGTGTTGTACAAAACTGTATGTCAGTGCTGTAAGCAGGCTTGGATAACTGAAATGGTTAAAGCGATCACTTTGTTTTACGAAATTGCTGGCTTAAGTCAGCTAACCATTTTGCTAGTAAAATGTGTCTCTCTACTCAAACTCCTGCCAATGCATTTTGATACAGTGCCAGTCACCTGATGGAATGTGCTATTTACTATACAGTATATGGTTACTGTTGCCTGTTTTATTACCCTAAATGTACTGTGTACTAATTTATTATTTGGTGAATGGTGACCCAGCCATGAGTTTCTATGTTTGGGCCAGATTCCATTGTGGTGTACCTGCTTGCCAATTAATTGTGATGTCCTTCTGAATGTGCTACCTTATTCTTCATACCATCTTTCACCTCTGGGTTCATTATTATGCTGTTAAGCCACAATGTCTACACTTCATTTGTATCCATGACTTGTTAATGATAAATGAGACTCTCTATCAGGAAACCTGCAGCTGGGTATGGTGACAAAGATATCAATGTAGCATGGTCTTTGGTGTGGGTCAGGGGAGAAGGAAAGAAAGAGGAGGCAAGTATACACAAACTACACTAAGCTTCACATATGCAACTCATGCGAGACGGTGGAAGAGGAGAAGGTAGGACAAATGTATGCAGTTTGACATTTTAAGGAACAGGAGGTGCTAAAGTGTGTGGCATAATTACCTTACTACATCTACTTCAACTTAGTGACCATCATTGGTTCTAAATGTGAAGATTACTTGGCTGTTCTCCTTAGTTTTATAAATAAATAAAACTGCTTCCCTTTGATCAGTGAGTGAGGGCTGCTTATTTTGGGCAGAGCTGTCAAAGCTGCCAGGGGCACTGGCTCTCTAAACCCAGCTGTTAGGCTCAGAGGGAAGACATACCCCAAATTAGTGATTAGTAACTTCATATAACTGAGAAATAATCACAAAGACAACTTAAGTAATGCACCTTCTTCTTGTCTTCTTGAATATTTGAATGTGGGCTTCTTCTTCTTCTTCTTTTTCTTTTTCCCCTGAGAATACATGTTTCTAGGACACAGTTGCTGAGCAGAGAGAGAGAGATAGTTCCCACTTTCCCATTCTGCTTGCCAGTGTTGGTCCTTCACATCATCCTCTCCACACTTCCTTTGCATTTTCATCCAGAAAGGAAATCTCTTGTAAGTTGTTTCATAGAGAGTGGAAAAGGTGAAAATCTGAGTGTGCAAGACTGGGTGAGTAAGGTGGGCACAGAAAGACTTCCCAACCCAGCCCCTGTATAGTGTTTTTTGTCAGTCTAGCAGAATGCATTGTCATGTAGTAGCATCAGTTGAAGTAGTCTTCCTCGTCATTCTTCTTGGACTGCATCTGCAAGACATCTCAGATGTTGACAATAAATGTCAGCAGTGAGGGTTAGACCTCAGGAAAGAACTCATAATATACTACACTGTTGCTGTTTCCCAAGATGCATAACATCATCTTTTGCGGATAGATGCAGGTCTTTGTATGGGGAGTTGTATCTTTCTTTGGGCTAAGCCATTCCTTTCTTTTCCTTACACTGGTATAAAGACATAATTTCTCATCACCAGTAATGATATAGGATAGGAATGATCAGTGTTGTTCATGATGAGCAGGCAGTGATGTACATTTTTGTGATTTTGGCATATAGCATGCAGTACCCATACACCTACTTTCTAAACCTTTCCATCACATGCACATGTCACATAACAGTGGAATGATTGCAGTTCATCACATTTATCAGTTCTTGAGCACAATGACATGGAGAAATGTGATTTAAAGTGTTTGAATGAGCTTCATCAAACCCTGAAGGGCTTCCTGAATGTGGAGAGCACTAATGTTAAAATAATTCTCCTTAAATTGAGGAAACCATTTAAAAACTACCTATCAGATTAAAACTATGTGCCAGACAGACTCCAGCTCAGGACTGAAAATTCATTCTGGAGGAAACCATTTTCTGGTCATGCTCTATCCAGTGACATCATACCCACCCATCGTGCAAATGTTTCAGCGACCTCCATAGCTGCCAACCCTTTATAGAACTCAAACAGAAGAAGATGTTGGAAATTTACTGATTTCTTCACTTGCCACTCCATTTTCTGTTGTCTACAGCTCCACTCACTCTCTCCAAATGACAAAATGACAGTATGGAATCTCAAACAACAACAGTGACCCACAAATAAAAAATGACAGTCAATAAATAAACCTATAGCAACCACAGTACCGACATGAAAAACAAAAACACAACTAAGTTATGCAACATCCTAATAGAAATGGTACAGTTAATATGTATTTGTGAAATAGTGGAACCTTATTGAGGGAATGTAAATATAACAGTGCCAGTGAATTAAGGGAAATGGGTAAGCTGTTACCATTGCTGTTTTCTAACAGAATATGAATAAGTTTATTATCATTTTACGTACCTAAAAACCATTAACAGGATTCTGTTGCTGGCGTATTGACATCATCATTAATCACTACTTACTATAAAGGAAATTTACTTTTTCTTTAAGTGTTCAGCATGTTCCATGCTAGAGCAATGGCAGGTTGGTGGTTTGCAAAGTCATGGCAGTAGTACTTTTTGCTTCATTTTTCATTTCATTTCCCCTTTTTAACACATGCCATAATTTTAATGAAGATTTGTTAAACATTTTAGTGTTCACGATGGGGAGGTTGACAAAAGGCGCAGGTGCTGCTTGTTTATTGAAAGACCTGTGACAGAAATAACTATCATATTTCTAAAATCATGTCTTGAGAGTGGCAACATTGCTTATGGCTACTTCTACATAGTGAAAAATCTAAAAATTATAGTTATTGTCAGAGGATCTCATACAACAGTGGAGATCGTATTTCAGCTACAGTTGCTAAAAATGCAGTTGTGGACTTTGTGAGAATAGTGGTAGATACCTGCCATAGTTTCTCTGGGACTAGTTTAGAGATAAAGATCGAAGGTAATACTAGCAAAATATAGTCTATGTTGCATAATGTTATGCTGGAAAATGTTTCTCAGTTAATAGTCTAGGCTCGCTTCACTCACTTGTCATGGTGAATCTTTAGGACTTAACAAAAATAGAGTAATTTGTTGTCTATCGGTAAGTATCTAAATTTGAACACCAAGAAGAAGGAGTAGCTGGTTTAATTGTACTTAATTTCATGAAGTTCAAGCCTTGACAGCTATCTCCTAGGTGGCTCCTTCTTGTGCAGGCTTATTAGAATATGTTTCTGGGAGCTTGTTTACATATGATGTTTCTTTTTAAATAAGCAGACAAGGCCATAATGTCATTTTAACCATAGATTTCTAAAAGGGGAAAATGTTACATTGCTACTACACAATTGTCAATTTTACTATTCCATTTTTTTGCAAAGGAAGTCGTAATTTAAAAGTCATGCAACAGGTAAACACAGTTCTTAGATCTCCAGTGGTATGTTACTTACAAAATCAGTACAAAAGTCCTGTTTTATAAGCTATAATGACAATTATCATGGTCAAAATGTTACGTGAAAAGAAGTCATAATTTGTGTTATCCACTATTTATAAATTATTACAACTGTTATAGCTCCAAGAGTAGTATACACACAAAATGAGTAGAGGGTCTTTGCTTTAGACACTTTTATTGCAATTGAAGCAAGACCTAGCCTTGTGTTCTGCTCAAACTGGTGCTGAGCAGCGATTATGAAATCTCATTGTCATTCCGTGGTTGTCTGAAGGACAAAATGAGCATATTTTTCTTCCTTGAGTTTGTTGTTGGTTGTGTTGCTGCTTCTGGTTCTGTTGCTGCTGCTGAAGTGAAGTTCCCAGAGTCTTATATATCTTCAGTTGTAGGCTACATAGGATGCCTGGTGTATTCAGACACCATTCCATTTGGGCTCTGCACAGTGGATTGTCATCTTTTTGCGAATTTATTTATGAAAAAAGCTGCCTCTTTATCAGCGTTTTCCAGCATGTGACCCAGTTGTTAATGTCAAAATCAAACTCAGAACCATCCATATGGTGATAATTTTGATAGCAAAAGACATGATTAGCATTGTGGAGGACAAATGTGATAAAAGCTAGCACTATTATAACTGTGACTCATTCATAAGGACATCACAATGAATTAGGAAGTACGTACACCACAGTTGTAGGTTGCTCTAACATCGAAATCCATGGGTTTGTCATACACAGTGATACATCAAGCTCTGAATAATGAATTAGTACATTCAGAGTAAAAAAACAGCCAACGATAATCATGTACTATAATGTAAACAGCACAGTTTATCAGGTGACTGGCATTATATCATAATGCATTGGGAGGAGTTTGAGTATAGACCCCTTTTACCACTGAAATGGTTAGCTGACTTAATCCAGTGAGTTCGTAAAACAGATCCTGCTTATCAGGAGTGGTTGCCTTAACAGCTTGGGCTATCTGATCCTGCTTCCAACACCAGTACAAACTTCCCTTCAATGCAGATTCCACAACCATTATGCATGGACATTGTAAGAGTCTTGCAAATATAGAGACAAATGGTAATATGATTTTTTTCTTTTCTTTTATGACATTGACACATGGATACATTATTGATAACGTTAAGTCAACTGCTCATGGTAGGCAGGAATTCTGATTCTGAATCCAGGTCTGGAACAAATTTTCATGTATCACAAACACTCAACATCAACCCAGGTTCATAAGATACAAACCCATTCCATAGTATTTGCAACATCGGTAACTGTGAGAACAGTACCTCTTCCTTTTGACACTGATACACATCTGAAGGGCATTATAATTTGAAGACGTAGAGACTCTATAAACAAAAACAGGACAATGTAATCCTAAGCATACTTTATGTTGGATGGTCTTATAGTTTTTGGTATGTCATGCACTTAAGCATAAATGAAATATTTACATCATAGAAGATTTGTTCCATATGGTGGCTTTATGGGCCTTGCTAGATGGCAGGACTATGATGAGAGGAACACAAAGAGCTTCAAATAGCCATTACACTCATTTGTCTTATGTTCAATGTTAGTGGCTTTGATTCTGAAGAAATGTTGTCTATTTGTCAGTCAACTTTTTTCTCGTGTTTCATTAGGTATTTTGTGAAGTCTTATTCATGAGTACTAAAGATACTTTTTCTGAATACATTCATTTGCTACTTGTCTGCATTGACTTCAATATGCCGTACTTACTGTTCAACAATCATCACTTTTAGAAGATTTTAGATGGTAATTATTGCCTGAGATCAGTTCTTGTTAATGACATGGTTGTCCTCAGATACTTAACTGCATTCAGAAATATTAATGGCTGTGGTTAAATTCGTGTATGAGAATGACAGTGGTTAAATCAGTGTCTCTCCAAATGACAAAATGACTGTATGTGAATGACTGTATGAGAATGACATTATCAATTATATTTTCGACCCGGTGGTGCTGTAACTATAATTATGCTGTATTGTTGTTGGAGGTAAAAGTCAAATTGTGAAATTGATATAGATCACTTGTTGGACAGTTTGGGGGTGAAAGAAAAGACTTAAATATTAATGAAATCACTAATAAAATCGTTTTTAAATTACTCCCCCCCCCCCCCCCCTCCCTGCAGTCATGTAACCATGAGAAGCAGTCATTGTTCGATACATGGTTAGCAAGTAATGTACGTTTTTTCGGATGTATGTGCATAATCAAACAAAAGGCACGATACTTCAGTCATTCAGAGAAATGTCATAAGCTGCATGACAAGCATGTGAATTTGTAACTAAACAGTTACTCCACCAAAAGATTTGCAGAGAAACTGGTCTGATATTAATTCAAATAATACTTTTAAAGCAGTATATGAATTGCAGATTGTATACCCCTTGAAATGAATCACGTGTCGCATGAATATTCACATATAAAAAGAACTAATAAATAACATTATTATGGACTTAGTCAACAGCTTCCAAACAGTGACTTCATAAGTTTGAAATAACCATTTGTCAAGATTCCATCCCTGCAATTAGCCTAAAGAAACAAAGGGGACCAATTATCACATTCATGTGTACATGTAAAAGTGATTGCAAGAAATAAATTTAACAATTTTCTAAGATGAGTATTAATTTATCACAGATTTAGGTATTAAGTTTTTACATAGTAAAATCAGTCTCATAGCAAAGAAACTACATACAAAAATAAGAATATATTAATTTTGTTGGTAACTTATCAACTATTGTGTTCAAATATTTGACAATGATACAGCCAGGTGAGGTTGTAAACAAACAACAACCATTCGACATGGGCATACCCAGGACTATTCAGGGAAAAAGTTCAGTTTTCCTCGAAAATGAATGGATGAGGACATTTCAAAATACCAGCAGTAATATACAGCATCACCCAGCTGGATACATGAACAGTAAAGATTTTCTTAAATTTATATTTGCTAAGAAAAACATTTTCATTTGGCCAATGACGGACACAAATGTTGTTAAATTTTAACAGAAATTAATATGATATGAAGTCTTATGCGACGGAGTCCTTGCATAAAAAGTTCTTGGTTTACTTGCCGTGCCAAATTTGGATAAAATGCCAAGTTTTTGATGACTACCTCCGTCATCACCGTCAGGAGAAAAACCTGACTGTTGTGGACTGGTAAGGATTCCGCTTTTATAAGCAGTGGATAGCTTCTCATTGGCTGGGTGACGTCACGGTGAAAATGGGGTGTACAGAGGTGGCAGCCTCTTTTCCATAGATTTCATCTCCACACTTGGGATATTATCCAAATTTAACATGGCAAGTAAACCAAGAAACTTTTATTTAAGAGAAACTGATTTTAATTCTTGCAAACTAATTAAGCTTTGATGTACAAGATACACTAGTATACTGTACTAACCAACATACTAATTTATATGAATACATCTAAACAAATGTATAATTCAGATAAATGATGAAAAGTTTTAAATAATTATCACAATGTCAATTGATGCAATTGTCCTTGAGCTTCACACATGCTTCATTGCATATTTGGTTCCCAAATCAGTAACATCCATTTCCTATGAAATGTCTATCCCCTATCTTTTTCAATCCCTCTAAACTATTGTCTTAAATCATATCTATAGCATTCCTGTCTTTTCAAGACAAGAAGAAAGCTTTCCTGTAGGGACCAGTACTTACATAGAGCTTTTCAGAATTCAAATGTATGACTTAGTTAAACGGATTGATATCAAATATATTGTCGTGACTGTGTATCCTCCTGTCTTCAAGCAGAGTACGTACTCTTCTTTACAGTGGTGAGAGTGTCTTTCTTTGGGTTGGTTACATAGCCACAGAAATACGCTGTCCCCTTTGTGGAGTAGTAGCAAAACGTTAAATTAGATGTGCAAACATCGCTGGTACAATTCCCAGGCAGTCCTAAGGTTTTTGCGCACTACGTATCATGTCTTGCAACTATGGTACCATTTGTTAACATGAAAACTGCTCAGTGGCACCATGGCTCAGATTATCATTAATCTGTTTGTCCCACTATTATTTGTTGGTTAAGTTTGCTCACAGATCAAAGGAACACAATGGCATACAGTCTGTGGTTGTACAAACCTTGGTAAAATGTGGCAGTGTTCATACCAACCATAACAGTCACTCTGTGGTAAGCATGACACTTTTGTATTGCAGATTAGTTTCAAAACAGCCATCACAGGTATCCAAAAGAGTTGATCAGTGCGATAGATCAGTAGAAAAAGGGTTTAGTTTTTTGCATTTTTATGTACAATTAGAGTTTTGAAAATGGACCTGAGAGATGGACTGCTGATTGCGGAGTCTGAATGTAAAACTTGGAAGTGCCTTTTAGACTACTCATAACAAGTCATTGCCACTACCGGTGATCCTGTGCCAGGTTGGTGACAGCTGTTGAGAGTGAAATGGTTATATTGTGACACCTTGTTTGTGGAGGTGCTTTCAATCAACCCAGTCATATTTTTTAATTTATGGCAAAGCCCTATTTATTGTAAGGGTAAAAGAGTGGTTAGCAGGTAGTACAGTTGATATGATGGTGTCCACATAGTCTGACGAGCCCCATCCATTATGACAGTTTGGGTGGTGGAGGTGGTGGGGGCACTATTGGGGGGTTTGTAGGTAATTACGATGTCAGATCATCAGCATTACTATTCACGACACCAACGGTTGTGTCCTTGGTTATGACCTGTTTTTCTTTCTTTGCTAATTGCAATCCCAGAACACATTGCTGATTAATATGTCATTTTCATGGTTTGCATGTTTGTATGTTGGTGATCAAATGGAGCTCACACTGGGCCGTAGTGGACTGATCATTCATACAAATTTTCGGACCCCGTAATAAGTGGGGGGTCATGATGCTTTGCAGAGGAGAATTCCAAAGTCACCCTCTACCTGTGCTGATTGCCTGAGAGCTGTAATGTACTCCTAAGCATACTTTATGTTGGATGCTCTTATTGTTTTCGGTATGTCATGCACTTAAGCATAAATGAAATATTTACATCATAGAAGATTTGTTCCATTTGGTGGCTTTATGGGCCATACAAGATGGCAGGACTGCGATGAGAGGATCACAAAGAGCTGAAAAGAGCCATTACACTTATTTCTTCTTATGTACAATGATAGTGGCTTTGATTCTGAAGAAATGTTGTTTATTTCTCAATCAATTATTTTCTCATGTTTCATTAGGTATCTTGTGAAGTCTTATTCATGAGTACTAAAGATACTTTTTCTGAATACTATCATTTGCTACTTGTCTGCGTTGACTTCAATATCCTGTACCTATTGTTGAACAATCATCACTTTTAGAAGATTTTAGATGGTAACTATTGGCTGAGATCAGTTCCTGTTAATACCATGGTTGCCCTCAGATACTTAACTGCATACAGAAATATTAATGCCTCTGATTAAATCAGTGTCTCACATTCCACTGTATGAGAATGACATTAACAATTATATTTTCGACCAGGTGGTGCTGTAACTATAATTATGCTGTATTGATGTTGGAGGTGAGAGTCAAATTGTGTAATTGATATACATCAATTGTGGGACAGTTTGGGGGTGAAAGAAAATACTTAAATATTAATGAAATCACTAATAAAATGGATTTTAAAATCCTTCCCCTCAGCCATGTAACCATGAGAAGCAGTCATTGTTCGATACATGGTTAGCAAGTAATGAACGTATTTTCGGATGTATGTGCAAAATCAAACAAAAGGCATGATACTTCAGTCATTCAGAGAAATGTCATAAGCTGCATGACAAGCATTGAATTTTTAACTAAACAGTTACTGCACCACAAGATTTGCAGAGAAACCTGACTGATATTAATTCAAGTAATACCTTTAAAGCAGTATTTTAAATACAGATTGTATACCCCTCGAAATAGATCACATGTCGAATGAATATTCAAATATAAAAAGAACTAATAAATAACATTATTATGGAGTTAGTCAACAGCTTCCAAGCAGTGGCTCCATAAGTTTAACTAATCAGTTGTCATGATTTCAACAAGGCAATTAACCTAAAGAAACAACGGGGACCACTTATCACATTCATGTCTACATGTTAAAGTACTTGCAAGAGACAAATATAAAAATTTTCTAAGATGACTATTAATTTATCAGAGATTTAGGTAATAAGTTCTTACATAGTAAAATCAATCTCATAGCAGAGAAACTACATACAAAACTAAGAATATATTAATTTTGTTGGTAACTTATCAACTATTGTGTTCAAATATTGGACAAGGATACAGCCAGTTGAGATTGTAAACAAACAACATCCGTTCGACATGGGCACACCCAGGATTGTTCACGGAAAAAGTTCAGTTTTCCTTGAAAATGACTGGGTGAGGACATTTCAAAATACCAGCAGTTGAATACAGCGTCACCCATCTGGCTACATGAACAGTAAAGATTTTCTTAAATTCATATCTGCTAAGAAAAACATTTTCATTTGGCCAATGATGGATACAAATATTGTTAAATTTTAACAGGAACTAGTATGACTATGAAGCCTTTTGTGATGGACTCATTGCATAAGAAGTTCTTGGTTTATTTGCCGTGTCAAATTTGGATAAAATCCTAAGCTTTCGATGACTACCTGTGTCATCTTCATCAGGAGAAAAACTGACTTATGTGGACTGGTGACGCTTCCGCTTTTATAAGCAGTGGATAGCTTCTCATTGGCTGGGTGATGTTATGGTGAAAATGGGGGATACAGAGGTGACGGCCTCTATGTCCATAGATTTTGTTTGCGCGCTTATAATTTTATCCAAATTTGACGTGGCAAGTAAATCAAGAACTTTTTATTTAAGAGAAACTGATTTTAATATTTGCAAACTGAATAAGCTTTTATGTAGAAGATACACTATTATACTGTAATTGACAACATTCAAATTTAAATGAATACATCTTAACAAATGAATATATAAGATAAAGGAAGAAAAGTTTAAAATAATTTTCACAAAGTCAAATGATGCAATTGTCCTTGAGCTTCACACATGCCACATTGCATATTTAGTTCCCAAATCAGTAACATCCCAGAGTTAGGTTTTCCATGATTTCCCTAAATCACTTCAGGCAAATGCCGGGATGGTTCCTTTGAAAGGGCATGGCCGATTTCCTTCCCCATCCTTCCCTCACCCAAGCTTGCGCTCCATCTCTAATGACCTCATTGTCAACGGGATGTAAAACACTAATCTCCTATTCCTCCTCAGTAACATCCATTTCCTATGACATGTTTATCCCCTATCTTTCTCAATGCCTCTAAACTATTGTCATAAATCATATCTGTAGCATTCCAGTCTATTCAAGCCAAGAAGACAGCTTTCCTGTAGAAGTCAGTACTTACATAGAGCTTTTCCAGAATTCAATTGAATGATGTAGTGAAACTAATTGACCTCAAATACATTGTCGTGACTGTGTGTCCTCCTGTCTTCAAGCAGAGTAAGTTTTCTTGGTTACAGTGGTGAGAGTGTCTTTCTTTGGGTTGGTTACATAGTCACAAAAACACACTGTCCCCTTTGTGGAGTAGTAGCCGCATGTTAAATTAGGGGTGCTAACATTGCAGGTACAATTCCCAGGCAGTCCTAAGGTTTTTGTGCACTACTTATCAAGTCTTGCACCTATGGTACCATTTGTTAACATGAGAACTGCTCAGTGGCACCATGGATCAGAATTCCCATTAATCTGTCTTTCCCACTATTGTTCGATGGTTAAGTCAGCTCACAGTTCAGATGAACACAATGGCACACAGTCTGTAGTTGCACAAACCTTGGTAAAATGTGGCAGTGTTCATACCAACCATAACAGCTACTCTGTGGCAAGCATGACACTTTTGTATAGCACATTAGTTTCAAAATAGTCAATAACGGATAACCAAAAGAGTTGATCAGTGGGATAGATCAGTAGAAAAAGGGTTGAATTTTTTGTATCTCTATGTAAAATTAGAGTTTTCAAAATGGACCTGAGAGATGGACTGATGATTGCAGAGTCTGAATGTAATACTTCGAAGTGCCTTTTAGACTACTCTTAACAAGACATCGCCAGTACCGGTGATCCTGTGCCAGTTTGGTGACTGCTGTTGCGAGTTAAATGGTTATATTGTGACACTTGTTTGTGTAGGTGCTTTCAATCAACCCTGTCATATTTTTGAATTTACTGCAAAGCCCAATTTTATTGTAAGGGTAAATGGGTGGTTAGCAGATAGTATGGTTGGCATGATGGTGTCGACATAGTCTGACAGGCCACATCCATTATGACAGTTTGGGTGGTGGAGGTCGTGGGGGGGGCTGTTGGGTGGGTTTGTAGGTAATTATGTTGTCAGTTCATCTGCATTACTATTCATGTCCTCTTTGTGGAGTAGTAGCTAAATGTTAAATTAGGGGTGCAAACATTGCTGGTACAATTACCAGGCAGTCCTAAGGTTTTTGTGCACTACTTATCAAGTCTTGCACCTATGGTACCATTTGTTAACATGAGAACTGCTCAGTGGCACCATGGATCAGAATTCCTGTTAATCTGTCTGTCCCACTATTATTCGATGGTTAAGTTTGGACACAGTTCAAAGGAACACAGTGGCATCCTTGGTCATGACCTGTTTTTCTTTCTTTGCAAATTGAAATCCCCTGAATAGATTGTTGATTAATTTGTCATATTCATGGTTTGCAAGTTTGTATGTTGGTGATCAAATGGTACTCACACTGGGCCATACTTGGCTGTTCATTCATACAACTTTTCAGAAGCCATAATACGTGGGTGGTCATGGTGCTTTGCAGAGCAGATCTACCTGTGATGATTGCCTGAGAGCTCTGATCTACTCCTAAGCATACTTTATGTTGGATGCTCTTATAGTTTTTGGTATGTCATGCACTTAAGGATAAATGAAATATTTACATCATAGAAGATTTGTTCCATTTGGTGGCTTTATGGGCTTTACGATATGGCGGGACTATGATGAGTGGATCACAAAGAGCTGAAAAGGGCCATTACACTCCACTCTTCTTATGTTCAATGTTAGTGGCTTTGATTCTGAAGAAATGTTGTTTATTTCTCAATCAATTATTTTCTCATGTTTCATTAGGTATCTTGTGAAGTCTTTCTCATAAGTACTAAAGATACTTTTTTCCGAATACTTTCATTTGCTACTTGTCTGCGTTGACTTCAAAATCCCGTACTTATTGTTCAACAATCATCACTTTTAGAAGATTTTAGATGGTAACTATTGGCTGAGATCAGTTCCTGTTAATAACATGGTTGTCCTCAGATACTTAACTGCATACAGAAATCTAAATGGCTGTGGTTAAATCAGTGTCTCACATTCCACTGTATGAGAATGACATTAACAATTATATATTTGACCAGGTGGTGCTGTAACTATAATTTTGCTGTACTGATGTTGGAGGTAAGAGTCAATTTGCATAATTGATATAGATCACTTGTGGGACAGTTTGGGGATGAAAGAAAAGACTTAAATATTAATGGAATCACTAATAATATGGATTTTAAAATTCCCCCCCCCCCCCCCCTTGCCTCTCCCTGCAGTCATGTAACCATGAAAAGCAGTCGTTGTTCGATACATGGTTAGCAAGTAATGTACGTATTTTAGGATGTATATGCATAATCAAACAAAAGGCGTGATACTTCAGTCAATCAGAGAAATGTCATAAGCTGCATGACAAGCATTGAATTTTTAACTAAACAGTTACTGCACCACAAGATCTGCACAGTAACCTGACTGATATTAATTCAAATAATACTTTTAAAGCAGTATTTGAAATGCAGATTGTATACCCCTCGAAATGGATCATGTGTCGAATGAATATTCACATATAAAAAGAACTAATAAATAACATTATTATGGAGTTAATCAACAGCCTTCAAAGTGTGGCATCATAAGTTTTAAATAATCATTTGTCATGATTTCAACAACGCAATTCGCCTAAAGAAACAAAGGGGACCAATTATCACATTCATGTCTACATGTAAAAGTACTAGGCAAGTGATAAATTTAACAATTTTCTAAGATGAGTATTAACTGATCAGAGCTGTAGGTAATAAGTTATTACAGAGTAGTATCAGTATCATAGCAAAGAAACTACATACAATAAT
The DNA here is from genome assembly GCF_023864345.2 of Schistocerca serialis cubense. NCBI lineage: Eukaryota > Metazoa > Arthropoda > Insecta > Orthoptera > Acrididae > Schistocerca > Schistocerca serialis. Next base: position 534,672,601 of record NC_064640.1, read on the forward strand.
AGGAATATATTAATTTTGTTGGTAACTTATCAACTATTGTGTTCAAATATTGGACAAGGATACAGCCAGGTGGGGTTGTAAACAAACAACATCCATTTGACATGGGCATACCCAGGATTATTCAGGGAAAATTTCAGTTTTGCTTGAAAATGACTGGGTGAGGACATTTCAAAATACCAGCAGTTGTATACAGCATCACCCATCTGGATACGTGAACAGTAAAGATTTTCTTAAATTCATATCTGCTAAGAAAAACATTTTCATTTCACCAAAGATGGATACAAATGTTGTTAAATTTTAACAGAAACTAATATGACTATGAAGTCTTTTGTGATGGACTCGTTGCATAAAAAGTTCTTGGTATACTTGCTGTATCAAATTTGGATAAAATCCCAAGCTTTCGATGACTACCTGCATCATCTTTGTCAGGAGGAAAACTGACTGTTGTGTACCGGCGACGCTTCCGCTTTTATAAGCAGTGGATAGCTTCTCATTGGCTGGGTGATGTTATGGTGAAAATGGGGGATACAGAGGTGGCGGCCTCTATGTCCATAGATTTTGTTTGCGCACTTATAATTTTATCCAAATTTGACGTGGCAAGTAAAACGAGAACTTGTTATTTAAGAGAAACTGATTTTAATATTTGCAAACTGTGAAATTGAGTAAGCTTTTATGTAGAAGATACACTATTATACTGTAATTGACAACATTCAAATATTAATGAATTCATCTAAACAAATGAATATATAAGATAAAGGAAGAAAAGTTTAAAATAATTATCACAAAGTCAAATGATGCAATTGTCTTTGAGCTTCACACATGCCACATTGCATATTTAGTTTCCAAATCAGTAACATCCCTGATTTAGGTTTTCCGTGATTTCCCTAAATCACTTCAAGCAAATGCTGGGATGGTACCTTTAAAAGGGCATGGCCAATTTACTTCCCCATTCTTCCCTCACCCGAGCTTGCGCTCCGTCTCTAATGACCTCATTGTCAACGGGACGTTAAACACTAATCTCCTATTCCTCCCCAGTAACATCCATTTCCTATGACATGTTTATCCCCTATCTTTCTCAATGCCTCTAAACTATTGTCTTAAATCATATCTGTAGCATTCCAGTCTATTCAAGCCAAGAAGACAGCTTTCCTGTAGAAGTCAGTACTTACATAGAGCTTTTCCAGAATTCAAATGAATGTCGTAGTGAAACTAATTGACCTCAAATATATTGTCGTGACTGTGTGTCCTCCTGTCTTCAAGCAGAGTAAGTTTTCTTGTTTACAGTGGTGAGAGTGTCTTTCTTTGGGTTGGTTACATAGTCACAAAAACCCACTGTCCCCTTTGTGGAGTAGTAGCCGCATGTTAAATTGGGGGTGCAAACATTGCTGGTACAATTCCCAGGCAGTCCTAAGGTTTTTGTGCACTACTTATCAAGTCTTGCAGCTATGGTACCATTTGTTAACATGAGAAGTGCTCATTGGCACCATGGATCAGAATTCCCATTAATCTGTCTGTCCCACTATTATTCGATGCTTAAGACAGCTCACAGTTCAAAGGAACACAATGGCATACAGTCTGTGGTTGAACAAACCTTTGTAAAATGTGGCAGTGTTCATACCAACCATAACAGCTACTCTGTGGCAAGCATGACACTTTCGTATGTCACATTAGTTCCAAAACAGTCAATCATGGATATCCAAAAGAGTTGATCAGTGGGATGGATCAGTAGAAAAAGGGTTCAATTTTTTGAATCTTTATGTAAAATTAGAGTTTTCAAAAAGGACTTGAGAGATGGATTGATGATTGCAGAGTCTGAATGTAATACTTGGAAGCGCCTTTTAGACTACTCTTAACAAGTCATTGCCACTAGCGGTGATCCTGTGCCAGGTTGGTGACTGCTCTTGAGAGTAAAATGGTTATATTGTAACACCTTGTTTGTGGAGGTGCTTTCAATCAACCCTGTCATATTTTTTGATTTATGACAAAGCCCTATTTTGTTGTAAAGGTAAAAGAGTGGTTAGCAGATAGTATGGTTGACATGATGGTGTCAATATAGTCTGACGGACCACACCCATTATGACAGCTTGGGTGGTGGTGGTGGGGCGGAGGGGCAGTTGGGTGGGTTTGTAGGTAATTATGTTGTCAGATCATCTGCATTACTATTCACGACACCAACGGTTGCGTCCTTGGTTATGGCCTGTTTTTCATTCTTTGCTAATTGCAATCCCAGAATACATTGTTGATTAATTTGTCATATTCATGGTTTGCAAGTTGTATGTTGGTGATCCAATGATGCTCACACTGGGCCATAGTTGGCTGTTCATTCATACAACTTTTCAGAAGCCGTAATAAGTGGGCGGTCATGGTGCTTTGCAGAGCAAATCTACCTGTGATGATTGCCTGACAGCTCTGATCTACTCCTAAGCATACTTTATGTTGGATGGTCTTATAATTTTTGGTATGTCATGCACTTATGCATAAATGAAATATTTACATCATAGAAGATTTGTTCCATTTGGTGGCTTTATGGGCTTTACGATATGGCGGGACTTTGATGAGTGGATCACAAAGAGCTGAAAAGAGCCATTACACTCCATTCTTCTTATGTTCAATGTTAGTGGCTTTGATTCTGAAGAAATGTTGTTTATATCCCAATCAATTATTTTCTTATGTTTCATTAGGTACTAAAGATACTTTTTTCTGAATACTTTCATTTGCTACTGGTCTGTGTTGACTAGAAAATCCCATACTTATTGTTCAACAATCATCACTTTTAGAAGATTTTAGATGGTAACTGTTGGCTGAGATCGGTTCCTGTTAATAACATGGTTGTCCTCAGATACTTAACTGTATACAGAAATCTAAATGGCTGTGGTTAAATCAGTGTCTCACATTCCACTGTATGAGAATGACATTAACAATTATATTTTCGACCAGGTGGTGCTGTAATTATAATTATGCTGTACTGATGTTGGAGGTAAGAGTCAATTTGTGTAATTGATGTAGATCACTTGTGGGACAGTTTGAGGGTGAAAGAAAAGACTTAAATATTAATGAAATCACAAATAATATGGATTTTAAAATCCCCCTCCCCCCTCCCGCCGCAGTCATGTAACCATGAGAAGCAGTCATTGTTCGATACATGGTTAGCAAGTAATGTACGTATTTTCGGATGTATTTGCATAATCAAACAAAAGGCCTGATACTTCAGTCATTCAGAGAAATGTCATAAGCTGCATGACAAACATTGAATTTTTAACCAAACAGTTACTGCACCACAAGATTTGCAGAGTAACCTGACTGATATTAATTCAAATAATACCTTTAAAGCAGTATTTGAAATGCAGATTGTATACCCCTCGAAATGGATCATGTGTCGAATGAATATTCACATATAAAAAGAACTAATAAATAACATTATTATGGAGTTAGTCAACAGCTTCCAAACAGTGGCTCCATAAGTTTAACTAATCATTTGTCATGATTTCAACAAGGCAATTAACCTAAAGAAACAAAGGGGACCACTTATCACATTCATGTCTACATGTAAAAGTACTCTGACCAAACTCTTTGTCTTTAAATATGTCTGCTTGTGTCTGTATATGTGTGGATGAATATGTGTGTGCGAGTGTATACCTGTCCTTTTTTCCCCCTAAGGTAAGTCTTTCCGCTCCCGGGATTGGAATGACTCCTTACTCTCTCCCTTAAAACCCACTTCCTTTCGTCTTTCCCTCTCCTTACTTCTTTCCTGATGAGGGAACAGTTTGTTGCGAAAGCTTGATTTTTGTGTGTTGGTAACTTATCAACTATTGAGTTCAAATATTGCACAAGGATACAGCCAGGTGAGGTTGTAAACAAACAACATCCGTTTGACAAGGGCATACACAGGATTATTCACAGAAAAAGTTCTGTTTTCCTTGAAAATGACTGGGTGAGGACATTTCAAAATACCAGCAGTTTTATACAGCGTCACCCATCTGGATACATGAACAGCAAAGATTTTCTTAAATTCATATCTGCTAAGAGAAACATTTTCATTTGGCCAATGATGGATACAAATATTGTTAAATTTTAACAGAAACTAATATGACTATGAAGTCTTTTGTGATGGACTCGTTGCATAAAAAGTTCTTGGTTTACTTTCTGTGTCAAATTTGGATGAATCCCAAGCTTTCCATGACTACCTGCGTCATCTTCATCAGGAGAAATCTGACTGTTGTGGACCGGTGATGCTTCCGCTTTTATAAGCACTTGTGGGACAGTTTGGGGGTGAAAGAAAAGACTTAAATATTAATGAAATCGCAAATAATATGGATTTTAAATTCCCCCTCCCCCCTCCCGCCGCAGTCATGTAACCATGAGAAGCAGTCATTGTTCGATACATGGTTAGCGAGTAATGTACGTATTTTCGGATGTATTTGCATAATCAAACAAAAGGCGTGATACTTCAGTCATTCAGATAAATGTCATAAGCTGCATGACAAACATTGAATTTTTAACCAAACAGTTACTGCACCACAAGATTTGCAGAGTAACCTGACTGATATTAATTCAAATAATACCTTTAAAGCAGTATTTGAAATGCAGATTGTATACCCCTCGAAATGGATCATGTGTCGAATGAATATTCACATATAAAAAGAACTAATAAATAACATTATTATGGAGTTAATCAACAGCCTTCAAAGTGTGGCATCATAAGTTTTAATTAATCATTTGTCATGATTTCAACAAAGCAATTCGCCTAAAGAAACAAAGGGGACCAATTATCACATTCATGTCTACATGTAAAAGTACTTGGCAAGTGATAAATTTAACAATTTTCTAAGATGAGTATTAACTGATCAGAGCTGTAGGTAATAAGTTATTACAGAGTAGTATCAGTATCATAGCAAAGAAACTACATACAATAATAGGAATATATTAATTTTGTTGGTAACTTATCAACTATTGTGTTCAAATATTGGACAAGGATACAGCCAGGTGGGGTTGTAAACAAACAACATCCATTTGACATGGGCATACCCAGGATTATTCAGGGAAAATTTCAGTTTTGCTTGAAAATGACTGGGTGAGGACATTTCAAAATACCAGCAGTTGTATACAGCGTCACCCATCTGGATACATGAACACTAAAGATTTTCTGAAATTCATATCTCCTAAGAAAAACATTTTAATTTTGCCTATAACTGATACAAATGTTGTTAAATTTTAACAGAAACTAATATGACTATGAAGTCTTTTGTGATGGAGTCGTTGCATAAAATGTTCTTGGTTTACTTGCCATGTCAAATTTGGATAAAATCCCAAGCTTTCGATAACTACCTGCATCATTCTCGTCACGAGAAAAAGTAACTGTTGTGGACCGGTGCCGCTTCCGCTTGTATAAGCAGTGGATAACTTCTCATTGGCATGGTGACGTTATGGTGAAAATGGGGGATACAGAGGTGGCAGCCTCTCTGTCCATAGATTTTGTTTGGGCGCTTATAATTTTATCCAAATTTCACGTGGCAAGTAAACCGAGAACTTTCTATTTAAGGGGATCTGATTTTAATATTTGCAACTGAGTAAGCTTTTATGTAGAAGATTCGCTAGTATGCTGTAATTCACAACATTCATATTTAATTGAATACATCTAAACAAATGAATATATAACATAAAGGAAGAAAAGTTTAAAATAATTATCACAAAGTCAAACGATGCAATTGCCCTTGAGCTTCACACATGCCTCATTGCATATTTAGTTCCCAAATCAGTAACATCCATTTCCTATGACATGTTTATCCCCTATCTTTCTGAATGCCTCCAAACTATTGTCTTAAATCATATCTGTAGCATTTCTGTGTTTTCAAGGCATGAAGACAGCTTTCCTGTAAGAGTCAGTACAAACATAGAGCTTTTCCAGAATTCAAATGAATGACATAGTAAAACTAATTAATATCAAATATATTGTCATGACTGTTTATCCTCCTGTCTTCAAGCTTAGTAAATATTCTTGGTTACAGTGGTGAGAGTGTCTTTCTTTGGGTTGGTTACATAGCCACAGAAACACGCAGTCCCCTTTTGTGGAGTAGTAACAAAATGTTAAATTAGGGGTGCAAACATTGCTGGTACAATTCCCAGGCAGTCCTAAGGTCTTTGTGCACTACTTATCATGTCTTGCACCTATGGTACCATTTGTTAACTTGAGAAGTGCTCAGTGGCACCGTGGATCAGAATTCCCATTAATCTGTCTGTCCCACTATTATTCAATGGTTAAGTTTGCTCACAGTTCAAAGGAACACAATGGCATACAGTCTGTGGATGAACAAACCTTTGTAAAATGTGGCAGTGTTCATACCAACCATAATAGCCACTCTGTGGCAAGCATGACGCTTTCGTATGTCACATTAGTTCCAAAACAGTCAATCACGGATATCCAAAAGAGTTGATCAGTGGGATAGATTAGTAGAAAAAGGGTTTAATTTTTTGAATCTTTATGTAAAATTAGAGTTTTCAAAAAGGACCTGAGAGATGGATTGATGATTGCAGAGTCTGAATGTAATACTTGGAAGTGCCTTTTAGACTACTAACAAGTCATTGCCACTACCGGTGATCCTGTGCCAGGTTGGTGGCTACTGTTGCGAGTTAAATGGTTATATTGTAACACCTTGTTTGTGGAGGTGCTTTCAATCAACCCTGTCATATTTTTGAATTTATGGCCAAGCCCTATTTTCTTGTAAGGGTAAAAGAGTGGTTAGCAGATAGTATGGTTGACATGATGGTGTCCACATAGTCTGACGGGCCACATCCAATATGACCGTTTGGGTGGTGGAGTTGATGGGGGTGCTGTTGGTGGTGTTTGTAGGTAATTATGCTGTCACATCATCTGCATTACTATTCACGACTCCTACAGTTGCATCCTTGCTTATGACCTTTTTTTTTTTGTTTGCTATCTGCAATCCCAGAATACATCGTTGATTAATTTTACATATTCATGTCACTGTCGGGGTTAGAAAAGTGTCAGTAAAATCAGAGAGTTTCAAGTGTTCCTGCATCCTCTCTGTATTTCTTTAGGTTTAGGTAATTTAAAGGAAGATATTAATGTCTGTGTCAATCAGTAATCTTCAAGATTATGTTTGAGGCAATTGCCTTAAACAGAGACAGCAGCTTGAGTTCACTCAGCATCTTGGGTACTTTTCTAACTTGAAACAGTAGCACTGAATTAGAGAGCTTGAAATGTACTGCTTCCTTAAAAGCTATAACTTTTATCTGCTTGTCAGTGCTGTATTGCACATAGTGCTTTGCTTCCTGTCAATAACTTAACTCTATAGCATTCTTGGTGCTGAGGGCATGGCACATTGTCATTTACTCAGTGGGTGTGGCCTAGGATGCTTTACTTACAGATACTATAGCAACTCAGTTTAACAAAATTCACCTAATCCACTTTATAATGAATTCAGCATAATGACTGTTTAACTTTAAGATTCTGTTCATCCCTTTATGAAGTTTGCCATTTCCTAGATATTCTCTTGTAGTTTGAACTGACAAAATTCTCCCCATTTGTGTATTTATTTACAATTTCATGACATGAATTTCAAGAGTTGAAACAATTGACTGGAGGCATCAAATTGATTTTACTACTTTTTAATTGGTGGATAACGTTTCCTGTCATTGAGCCACAGAACATTAAAAAAACAAGCATTTCCTATGCCATCCATGGTGGCCTTAAGCTTATGTGTCTTTGGAAGAATGCTCTTCCCATGTGTTGTTTGTTTTAGCAATTTGTTTGAATATTTTCCGCTGCTGTCTCAGTACGTTGGTCATCTTTTTGAGTGTCAGTAACAGCTTTGACTCAGTACACATATTTCCACAGACCAGAATGATTCTGAGGCAGATGGTAATAGGTAGTACTGTGAAGATATCGTTGTTGAAGCAGGCGTTTGCTTTATGCCACATGACAATGTAAAGACACTGCAAGGCACCATCCATCTCTGTCTCCATCCTTTTTTGATGTTGTCATATTTGTTGTTTTGATCCAATATTTCTCTCAATTTTCACATTCACAAGCCCAGACAATGATAATATCAGTGATGTAATCATAAAAGCAAGAAAACCTGACAGGAGGCACATTTCTCATTAATATCTGAAAAGTACTCCGTAAATAGCCTGGCTGCAGATGACACTTCTCATCATGATGCCACGGGTCTGGTTAAGGTATCCCTCCCCATACAAAACTTGCAGCAATGTAAAATTGTGTCTTAAAAAATATGCAACACCATCAAATTACCAGCAGAAAGGACAAGTTGATTTTTTGATGTGAATAGAGATGAATAATAAGAGCACACCAAAGACTAACATCAAGTGTTCTGCTCAAAAATGCAAGCATTTAATTCAGCTCATGTAATTGGTGTTATTCTCTGTGTGGTGCACAGCATTACCAATATTCTGAGTGTGGGGCTGACCTCATGGTTTGCCAGTTTGTGTGTTGGTGATCCAATGGTGCTCACACTGGGCCATAGTGGGCAATTCATTCGCAAGAACTTTTCAGAGACCATAATAAATGGGTGGCCATGGTGCTTTGCAGAGGAGATTTCTTAAGTCACACTCTACCTGTGACGATTGCCAGAGAGCTCTGACATAATCCTAAGCATACTTTATGTTGGATGCACTTATATTTTTTGGTATGTCATGCACTCAAGCATAAACGAAAACTTTACATCATAGAAAGTTTGTTCCATTAAGGTGGCTTTATGGGCCTTGCTAGATGGCAGGACTATGATGAGAGGATCACAAAGAGCTGAAAAGAGCCATTACACTCATTTCATCTTATGTTCATTTTACTGGCTTTCATTCTGAAGAAATGTTGTTTATTTCTCAATCTATTTTTTTCTCTTGTTTCATTAGGTACCTTGTGAAGTCTTATTCATGAGTACTAAAGATACTATTTCAAAATACATTCATTTGCTACTTGTCTGCATTGACTTCACTATCCCATACTTATTGTTCAACAATCATCACTTTTAGAAGATTTTAGAAGGCGATTATTGACTAAGATTAGTTCCTGTTAATAACATGGTTGTCCTCAGATACTTAACGCCATAAAGAAACTTTAATGTCTGTGGTTAAATCAGTGTCTCACATTCCACTGTGACATTAATAATTATATTTTTGACCTGGTGGTGCTGTAACTGTAACATTGCTGTATTGATGTTGGAGGTAAAAGTCAAACTGTACAGTTGATGTAGATCACTTGTGGGACAGTTTGGGGGTGAAACGAAAGACTTAAATATTAATGAAATTACTAATAAAAGTGATTTATGACCCCCCCCCCTTTCCCCCAGTCCTGTAATGATGAAAATCTTCAAATAGCAGACTGAATGGAAGTACACATTTTTATCTCAGTATCACAAATAAAATAAAAATTTCCTTTTGACAGTTCAGATTATACATCTGTGTAAGTCATACCTAGGTACAAAGTTAGTGTTAACAGAGGGCTGATTATGCAATAAAATGCCTTTTAGATCCACAGTCTACTATCATGGGTAAACAAGGTGAAAATGTAACACAGGATACACAGAAGTGGTATGCTCAAAAAATCCTGCTGGTAACAAAAGAATAAATGATAGATCACCATTGGTCAACATTTTGGATTCTCCCAATTCAATTCGTATATTGAAAACTTGGATGAATTCATAATCCTTTCAACCTCTGCCCATCCATAACAACATAAGGGTGTAGTATTTTACCATTTCCTGCCACTGCAGGCATGACGTAATCTTGATATTGATAAAGTCATTATCGTTTCTGGATACTTGCAACCTCTTGTAGGTAATCTCTTTCACCTAACAGTGTCATCAGTGAGGTTTGTTTCATATAAATTGGCTGTATTTGAGTGTGGTACTCCAGCAAGTCCTTTTCCCAACTCATCACAATAAGTATTAACTACGTCAGGTAACATTGCTACTCTTGCAATTTCTTAAACTTTCCTGGAAATTTTGTGACATCTTGTTGATTCAGGTGTACTGCCTGTGGTCTGCATTTATCTAACACAATATTTTGATGTTGTACCTCGGTGTCTTCATCAGTTAGTTCTACTCTTGCTTGCTTTATGTTTTGCCACCTTCTTGGGACTACCTAATTCTTGGTGCATTATATAAAAACTGTAAAAAAAGCCTTGATCTTGGGCATTGTCTTCAAGTTTTCTAATGGTTTTACCTCTGCAATCCAAAAATTGCTTTAGTAAAAGTTGTAACCAGTTTCATAGGGTGACTCCAATCACCAGAGATTTGAATTCAATTTACAAGAAAATTTTCTCTCTGAGATGATACATCAGTTTCTCCACTTTTGGTTTGATTTAACGACCATTCTTACAGAGTCTGTACAGAATAGTAGGATGTATTCCATGTTTTGAAAACTGAAGTTTTGGTTAGTGAAACAGAATTGTAAATTTGTTTTACTGGTACTTAAATTAAAACAACACAGTCTAGAGTGAGACTTACAGATAAAGTTCAATGTAAGCAAATACAGTACTTGTCCTTTGTTACAGAGAAGAAAAACATCAACTGACAGTGTATTCACAATTTCCCTTGCTAGATTAGTTCACTACCGATTTGGACAAACGAATCCTTTAATGATATGCCCATTTGTCTTTTGACATGGAAGCATAGAATTGTTTTTCAAGATCATTTTCCGTTCACCGTCTTATATCCATTCACCCAATTTCGGCAGTTTGGTCTGTGCCAAGATTTTTCCATCTAAGAAACTTGACACTAGCTTTTGCACAGCAGCAGCCTTCCCCTTCTGACATTTATCTTGATATCTAATCTATATGTCCTATAATTGTCCATTGTAGGTTACATATAAAATGGAAAGCTATTTCAGTTGTTGGTTTATAGAATTTTAAACAATACAGCCTCTTTAAATTTCCTCACCATCTGAGATATGTATTATATTACTACATATTCTTCACTACATATCACATTGCACAATACATCTAGTTACAATCACAGACCTGTAAATTTGCACATTTAGTAAGCCTTCAGACCTATATGCTAACACTTCTTCATCATGCTGTTCATATCACCTTTTGCCTGACTGCTTATGAAAACAGTTCTAAGCTGGTGAGGTGTTTCTCTCATTAACAACTCTTTAATTTTTGTAAGTACATCATGTCACATGAATCCTGTCAAGCAGTGCTAAAATTTGACTCAGATCACACATGGGAAACAGGCCGCTTTATGCAGAAATATTATAAAACAGTCTCAGATGTAGAATGTGAACTCGCCACTATGTTGCAGGAAGAATGGTATGAGATTTCCTTGACAACCAAACAGGACCACCATTCATCCATTGTGAGATGACTGGAAGCGGGTTTGAATGCCAACAGGTTTCCTACAGCATATTAGGAATGCTAATGTGTTGTGTTTTTGGTGTTTCCATATTTTTGTCCAGACCTAGATTGCTGTTGGCAATCCTACAGTTTGGATGCTTAATAATAAAATTGTCAGATACTAACCTGATTTAGTCTGCAGATGGTAAAAATGTTATGCTAACTAAAGAAATTAGTAATGTTTTGGAAACAGTAACCAATTAAATGTTAATTCTTTTAACCACTACAACATTATTAAAATTATGGAATGGCTTATCACAGTTCAAAATCTTTGAGAGACATCCACCCATAGAAAAGATGTTGATATGACCCCACTAAACTCTTTGGAATAAAACTTCATAACGAAGTCATTTAGACAGCACTTACCACAGAATTACTGAAACGTTAAATGGAACCCTTATCTTCAATGTAGATTTTGGCAGATATGAGACACACAAAAGAAACATTATGATACTTTGCTCATTCTTATTTCGTGATGTTATACAGTATTGTGTTTTGGGAGTACACTACAGTTCAGGGTAAAAAGTGTTCAAGTCCATAAGCATGTAATACAGTTAATGGAGGGTATAAATTGAATACTGTGTAACAGAAGCTTGCGCAAAGGACACTGTTACTTTCAGTGCTTTTGTCTTAAAGACTAGTGTCGCAAATAAGTTATCCCAGTTTGCAAACAACAGTTCAGTTCATAGAAAAAGTTCTAGAAGATAAAAGAAATGTACAATAAAATTTGAGGGTACACACTTTCCATAAAAAATTTATGTCATGTAGAAATAATTTTCCATAGATTACAAGAAATGGTAAAACGTTTGGTGAATAATCAAGTACAGTGTATGAAGTATTTGTTTTGTTCAGTTATGGCCAACTCCTTCCAATCTGTAGAGGCAGTCCTCTGCATAAATAACTGATGTATGTACATACTCATAATAGCATTATGTAATGTGAGTTATTTGTAGCATTTTACCTCTGCAGATTTTATATAGACTAATATAATTACTGTAAGTAAATATTATAAGTACTTTTTGATGTACAGTAAATAGCTATAACAGCCAAGATATTAACTTGCATGTCATTTATTTGTTTATGGTAGCTATTGTATTAATCTGTAAATGAAAATGTGTTGAACATTTTGAAGTATTCCGTATCTCGGCAATTCACTTCACTGAGACTGTGATGAATTCACTGAAAACCTAAGCATATTACTACCTGTGTGATATACACATTTACTGCCATTCTACATTTTCCTGAAATATTCTCCAGAATGTACAACTGGTTTTGGGTATATAAAATACATAGAAAGGCATAGCCAAAAGGAGACTTAGCTAAAATGAGAATTTGGATGGTATTTTTGTTCTTGAATTAAAACTAGTGCATACAGCTTTGATTAAATGACATACTTGAATTAACTGGGTTGAAAATTGATGAAATTTATATTTCACTCATTTTTGATGGAGTGTACAGTCAGTCATTACAATTAATAACTGATGGCACAGTATGAATCCCATTTACATAGCTGTTCCTTTTTGGGAATATTTGCAAATGAACGTTGTAAATACTACCCAACTTAGCATCCACATAAATGAAGTCCTAGCACCTCTCTGAAAGAATGCATAAGTAATTCCATAATTGACTGCTGTTTAATAATTGCCTCCTTTCAGAAACCCTATATTTTCAGCACATCTAAAATGAACTAATGGGAAAAAATTGTAATAAAATCCATGTGATGTAGTGATTGATGATGTATTTATTGCCTTTTACTTTAAGTATACATTACATTTTACTTCCTTGTTACTCAGTATCAACAGACATGAATGATATATGGTAACAGGACTGAATGGCTGTGATGATCATGTCATGTGTCTGTTATAGAAATTTGTGTTTATATTAAAGAATAAATGAACCGTTTAATATTCTATGTATTGTATAGCTAAAAAGTTCATCACTATGAACCTTTGTAGTTTATTAGCATAAATGTCAAGTTTAACTGACCATAATTACATGGTTGAACAAAATACAATAATCAGTCTAAATTATTTGAGATAATTTATCATGTCTTTTACCTTTAAAACATTAAAAATAGTGCTTTTCAGGTTCTGTTTACATCAATTTGCAAGTAGCCTTTGTGGAAGAAAACAGATAGTTAATATCATAAACTCTAATAACATCGTTCACTAAAAGTAAAACTAAACATTGATTGTTGCACAGAGCTCTATTATAAATTTTATACTTTCGACACCTACCACCTTTCTGAGCACATAACCATGCTAATTTTTTATGTCTCAGTAACACAAAAATTCTAACACCCATGGTAAAGGCTTACTTTAACTGTAAATGAGAGTGTTTGTTGTGTAAAAGTTTATTTTGAGGGACATATGATGTTAATAAACACCAAAAAGTCCTTCACTAGGATCTTTTGCACTAGTTAAAAGAGTGTTATATCTCACCTATTAATACATGTTGGTAGAAACAGTATAAATACATCATATTTAATAGACTGCATATCAACAACATATTACCCTGGCAATTGCATATAAGAATAGTGGCAAAGAAATTCATTCACTTACTGTGATAAGCAAGAGATATAACAGACATCCAAAAGCATGTCATCTGTGTTCTATGCCTGTCTGATATAATGTATGGCCTGAGTATCAGAGCAAATAGCTTGAAAATCAAATCATTTTAATATAAAGAAGAAAGCAGTAAGAGTGATGAAAGCAAGTACACCAGTATTTATAACAGCTGAAAATAACGCCACAGTTTTTTTTTCTTTGTATTGTCAGTAGTATTTATTACACATTATAATCTTCCATGAATATCAGACAAAAACACAGATCATAGCTTTTATGATGTTAGAGAAAGGAGTCAATTACTGCACTGTTTAAAATAGTATGTAAAATGAGGACGATTAGTGTTAAAAATAGGCAGTCTCATTCCATGTAACTTTATAAAAGTCAAAACTCTAATGTAGTTTGAATGTCATACGAATAAAAGTGCCGGTAGTTAAATTAATGCCTATGCTCCCTTAAAGGAACTCCCAGATGCTAACTTTGTCTTTAATTCATGTGTTCTTTAACTATCCATAAGTTATGTTGAATGACTGCTTATTTCAGTACTGTAATAAAGTTCCTCAAGACTAGAATCTTGCATTTTAAGTAATTTTTTGGTTTTCATTGTTAGTGATGTACAGTAATTAAGATTTATATCCATCAATAAATGTGAAATGTAATAAACTCATGTATGAACATTTACATTATATCAGCTGTACCATTTATCTACTGATCTGATCTGTCTAATAAATAATAGCTGATTAAAAATGAAGTGAATTGTCTACTTCAGAATGACTCAGTAAATCCACATAAAATGTAACAGAAGCATACATTTCTGTGTTTGGGTGCAATTGTAGTTCTTTATATGAAGGAGGTGGCATTAGTACATATCCAGTACCTATGTATCAGCTTCAGTTCTTTAAAATGTGCTACTTATTTTCCATTAAAGCAAAATGTGGGTGAAGGAATTATAACACAAACAGGCAAGCTCAGCGTGTCCTGATGTTGCTGTGTCCCTTTAGTCTCCTACCTCTGAGTGTTATGTATGCTCTAGGATTCTGGTTTCTAAGTGTCATCAAATCATCTCTGTTTTGAGCTTTCAACGACATGTAGCATCTGTTACAGTGTGCCTTCCTATGAAACTTTGTAAAATAAAAACTGCTGATTGTTCTGTAATATTTCTTGTTTGTAGTGATGAAAAACATATTATTTTCAACAATATTAAACTGCTGGGTAATGTATTTATTAACCTACCTCAAGCATTTCGTGCTATGCCAAAATATCTTAGATTAGATTAGATTAATACTCGTTCCATAGATCATGAATACGACACTTCGTAATGATGTGGAACGTGTCAGGTTAATAAAAGATGTCTGTACAAGATATTAGGTTACACAAAATATAGCATGACACTAATGTTTAAGTTAGGTTTTTTTTTACCCCCTCCCTTAATTTATATCCAAAATTCAGCCAATGAGTAGAAGGATTTGTCATCTAGAAATTCTTTTAATTTATTTTTAAATGTTGGTTGACTATCTGTCAGGCTTTTGATGCTGTTTGGTAGGTGACCAAAGACTTTTGTGGCAGCATAATGTACCCCTTTCTGTGCCAAAGTCAGATTTAACCCTGCATAGTGAAGATCATCCTTTCTCCTGGTGTTATAGCTATGGACACTGCTATTACTTTTGAACTGGGTTGAATTATTAACAACAAATTTCATAAGTGAATATATATACTGTGAGGTTACTGTGAGGATCCCTAGATCCTTAAATAGATGTCTGCAGGACGACCGTGGGTGGGCTCCAGCAATTATTCTAATTACACGTTAAACAACAAGCATAATAAAGATGAGTATATGTAACTTAAAATGTGGGTTAGAAGCAGCAGCAAGAATCATAACTACAATATAAACACACAACAGCAAACGAGAGTGTACCACTGGAATTTTTGATATAGTAGGTAGACCCTGGGATAATAAAACCACTGATTTAATTTAAGGCATAAAAACACTTTACTAACCAATAAAGAGAGTAGTATATCTTTTATAATAGGCTGGATAATATGGCAGACAAACATGATCACAAAATGTTCCACAGACTAGGCATACACCATATTTACACAGATCTAATATGCCCTTGAATGTAATGTGGACCCCAATTTTAAAACCTGAAGTCATAAAACAAGGGTTTGTTGGCACTTCATTGGTAAGCTAAATTTATTTTACATGTATGAACTACAAAACAGTAACATTTGTTAAGGGACACAGTCATTGTTAAAAATGAACACCTTTCTTCGTTACCTACATGATGTGGAAACAAATATACCATAAATTACAGGTCCTGCTCAACATTATTCACTAGTGTCTGTCTACATTACTGGTATCCTCAGAGGAGTCTACATCAGAAAAAGCTTCATTTCCTCTTTTCCCGTCATTGTTGTTTCAGCGCACATCATCTTCATTGCCATCCAGAGAATTTGAAATACGGCATTACTTGACTGGTTTTGAGGTCATTGGTGCTTCAGTGCTTTTCCACCCAATGAGCAATAATGTGGAGTGTGGAATGCTTAATTTTTCCTGTTGGAGTCAATTCATGGTTTGGTTCACAAAACGATTTTTTGTACTGCTCTTGAATGTAACTTTTATTTGTACTAATGTCCAGGGTTTGTTACACAGTACTCATTCCTCCAGGAAGAATAAGGTCATTGGCTAGGCTGTGGATTCAATTTTTTACGTTGTCAGTGAGATAATCACGAAATGCACCAGCAAAAAACATTTATGGTAGTTAGGAAAGCTCACCAGGACAGAGTTCTCGTACTTTGTAGAGCCGGTCCTGCATTAAAATTTCAGTCACCCATTCCTTTTCTTGATTTTGAACAATGATGTCATGAGAGTACAGATTTTCATTTTTAGGGGTCTTGGCGCTTGTTTTCCACATTCAGATTAAGAATGTAGGAAGTCTGCTCCCATTTTCTGTGAGTGCCAGTATTACAGTTATGCAATGTTTCTCATACGCTTACGGTTTGATGTTAACTTCTTTTGTTCCTTTCTCATCAGTCATGTCATTACGTGGAATACCAAACCAAATTTCTGTCTCATCAGCTTTTTCTGTTTGGCCCACTAAAACTTCTCTTTCTGAATTGTTGTGTTATACTGCTGATATTCTTGATGTTTTTTCTCACAATCCCGTTGAAGCTTTTGGCATATTGTTCTGTGGCGTCATAGAGAGAAGCTGGCCCATTTCATAAAGCGATCAACTCATACATGGCTTGCCCTGAACATTTGTCTCGGTGTATTAAGAAGTGCAGACATCTCTTTTGCTTTGTATCTTATGGAGTAAGTGCTCACAGATTGCTTATTCTTCATCCTTTTATACACAAATTCCAAAACTTTTATTTCAGTGTCAGAATGTCTTTCTTTCTGAGGGACAGTATAATTCTTTCCGGTAGTGGTAATTTTAAATAATGTCGATTTCTATTTCTTCCATAAGCAATCGATATTCTCAGCTACATTAAGATCTCACCCTGTCCTATTGTTATCACATTTTTCAGCGTAAATAATTGCTTTGTGCTTGAAAGCAGCACCATATAATGTTCTTTGACTGCCATCCATTTCATGACTATTTAATGCAAATGCACTACACAGTAATAAGCCAACAGTAAAGTAACAAAGTTGAGAATAACAGCAATACATTGTGACATAAAGATTCAAATTCAATAATGTTGCTGGTGAAGGGTGGTTCCAGATTTTTACTCGAATGTATTGCGCCACTGCATGTTATGTACAACGAATCTTGAATACTGCATATGGTAGGCCTAATAGAAATTGCGCAGTAGATTCATTTAAATTCAATACTTACGATATTTATATATAATAACTTTGGCTGTAAGCACAATGACATGGATACCATTGCATACACTAACAAAAATTAAATACTACTTCTAAGCAAACACTGGTCTAAACCGTGTTCATTAATTTGTTTGATACAGTAATAGCTCTGTGTGAAATAACTGCGATACCTGAGCAACGTATCTTTCTTTTTTCACACATCATTTAGTCATCAGAGTGCAGTTCATGACTGTTTTGAATGATGCATTCACATAAAAGTCACATATGCATATACACAGAAGTACACAGTCTCACATCTTCATGACTTTGGTTCTTCTCAAATAAATTTTCGTGAAGTATGGAATGAATACAATGTCTCATTAAGTTTAAGCTTCTGATTATCTCAATAATATTGTTTTTACTCTCTTTGAAATATTTAAATACAGAGGCCCCCAAATGTCTTGAAAACTGACAGAGCATTACTTGTGACAAATCTTCTATAATGTGGTGACTTGACAGCTTGGGATACAGTTGAACATAAAATTAACATATTTCACTACAAAAAGATTTTTAAGGTATGTAAATGTACATTTCCATTTCTGGTTTTTGTAATGCTAAACTAAAATTTCTATCTCACATGTTGCATCTTAACTCATGTTATGGCACATATTCCACGTGTGTGCACTTTGTTACAGAAATGAAGATGACAGCAAAGTGTGTCAAAACCGGTTGTCTAAAATGAAGAAATATTTTATGAGAGCTAGCTTGTTGAATGTTTTTAGGAACTAAATCAGATCGCTCCTTCAGTAGAGCCTACTCTTAAAACGAGAAAATTCAACCATTATTCTACAACTCGTTTTCCATTCCCCTGTTTGGTGGCATAGTTCTTATATCTCATCATTAAAATGATCAGAATCATAATCCCAAGCATAAATTTATGTTGCAGTCTGTTAACTTCTTCTTGAAATTGTAGTGCATTATTATCGGAGGTATATTCACTTCCTTTTGTGTGATGAATGTGTGACTCTTGATATGCATAAGCCTTTTAATGTTCCTGTAACTTGGCAGATTATGTATCAAGGTTCTTAACAGTTCACTGTAGGTGGAGACGATAACAGTATGTTGACTGTTGTGTCAGATACGATTTGTATTGTAGAATATGAGATACTAAGGAGGTAGAGGACGAAATCCAATGCTAGCACAAAGCCTTTTCCTTTTGAGTTGCATCAAAACTGCCTCCAGACATTACATGCCCTGAAAATTAATGTGTCCATTAACAGTATCTGACGCTTCCTGTCTTAGAAACAATAGTGGTAGGTTGTAAATCTGATGCATGACATTGTTCCCGCAATGTGGTGATCAGGAACTGTTTGTCATCCATTACCTCACCCCATCACATTATATAAACACTGATGAATTTTTTTCGGTAACGAATATTGAAACCAGGTACTGCAGAATTGAGTGTCACTACATTACTGTGTGTCAGTTACCGCATCTGTGTAGGTACGAATGTAATTAGTGAACTACAGAAAAATTTACTCTTTATTTGCAGAAACATAACAACATATTATAACAATCTTGTTAATGTGGGTTATAGTGGGTAGCCCATCTGTTTGTTCATAATAATTTCCGTCGAACAGAAAGTAGGTTGATGTAAACAAGATTTCAAATAACTTTGTTAGTGCTGGCCCAAGATTTTCTCCTATAAGGCTTATGGAGTCTAGTAGAGGCACCGTTGTGAAGAGAGATACCATGTTGAAGCTGACCATGAGGTATTCTTGGCCGAGCCGGAAGTTCTGGAGCTGCTGAATAAAATGCCCCGAATTTCGTCTGTGAAGCTGGCATTTGCCCACAAAGGGGCTGAGCATCGCTGTCAAGTATTCCGTTAATTCATATCTTGGTGCGCCAGTGTTGCTAACAATTGGAGGTAAGAGACATTTCTTGCTTGTAGATTCTAGGTAGACCATAAAGTCAATGTGGGCGAAGTTTCTTAACCGTCTTCTTGTCTGGGAGTGTGTACTGGAGAAGCTCGATGATCTTCCTCTTCATTTGGTTGGTGGGATAGTCTTCAATTCTCCTGTATGTGTCGTCCTCTAATAGCTCGTACAACTATTGTTTGTTAACATGACTTGGTAGCAGGACCGCAGCATAACCTCTGTCTGCTGGAAGGATGACTGTCTCAGAATCTTCTCGTAGCCGCTTAAGCTCTTCTCTCTCTTTCTTGAAAATTTTCGACTTCGGTGGAGCTGCCCTGATAAGTGTACAGCATCTTTCACGTCTTATTTCCTCTGCACCATCCCTCAGAAGTCAAAAGCAACCTATTCCACAGCGCTAATAGATTCTGCTGTTGGTGTATTCGTCGGTGCCGGCAATGGTGGCCGAGCGGTTCTAGGCGCTTCAGTCTAGAACCGCGCGGCTACTACGGTCGCAGGTTCGAATCCTGCCTCGGGCATGGATGTGTGTGATGTCCTTAGGTTAGTTAGGTTTCAGTAGTTCTAAGTTCTAGGGGACTGATGACCTCAGCTGTTAAGTCCCACAGTGCTCAGAGCCATTTGAACCATTTTATTCGTCGGTGTTTGTGCGAAATTTAGCCCCTTTCCTGGTACAGACAAGGTAACATCATCACTTAATTTCTGTGTACAGTTAATGACAGTTCTTCCAGTTTCTTGCTACGGCTTGGCTGCAAGGCGTTCGTATTATGCAGTCTGTCTGCGGGTGGCTGATTGCCATGCCTTGCTGGCTTGAGACCAACTAACTTCATCTAGCCTCTCCCACGAGTCAGGGGAGAGCGTCAGCGCCAACTGCAGGTGGAGTAAGACGAGTTCTCTCGAGGTGCACCACGTCACGGCTACAAACAGACCCATTACAGGACGACGTATACAGCAGAACTGAAGAAGAACTTTTTAACTGAGTGAAAAGGAAGATCATCAGCTATCTCCAACATACATTCTCAGACAACAAGATGATGAAGAAACTTCGTTCGTGAACAGCAGCGTCACTTAGACTTAACAGGCTACCTAAAGTCCACAAGCAAGAAATGTCTCTTTGTGCAATTGCTAGTAACATTGGCGCACCAACATAAGAATTAGCGAAACAGCTGACAGTGATGCTCAGCCCCTTTGTCGGCAAATGCCAGCACCACATACGAAATTCGGCGCATTTCATGAAGCAGTTCCAGAACTTTCGGCTGGGTGAAGAACACTTCATGGTGAGCTTCTACATGGTATCTATATTCACAAGTGTGCCTCTAAGAGACTGCTTAAGCCTCATGGGAGAAAAGTTTGTGCCACCACTAAGAAAGCTGTTTGAGTTCTTGTTTACGTCAACCTATGTTCTGATCAACGGATATTACTACCAAAAGAACTAATGAAGTCGTGATGAGCTGCCCACTGTCACTACTGATGGCCAGTGTGTTCATGGGGACATGTGGAGAAGAAGGCGTGCTGTAGGTAGTTTACAAACCCTTCTTCTTTTTTCGAAATGTAGACGCCACATTCGTAATCTGGCCACGTGGAAGACGTCACCTACAAGACTTTCTGCAACACCTGAATTCGTTACAGCAGAACATCAGATTCATGTTGGAGACGAAAGCCATCAACTTCCATTTCTGGATGTGCTCATCAAACTGAGACCAGACGGCACGCTAGGACATAGTGTCTTCCGAAAAACGAAACTTGCAGATTTGTGCTTGCATACCTCCAGCTCTCATGCCCCTTCACAACGAAAACGTGTTGTAAGCAGAATGGTGCACAAAGCACGCTAAATCTCGGACCGTGACAGTCTAGCAGATAGACTGCAGCACTTACAAGCCGTGCTCTGTACAAACGGTTACAGAAACCGCGATGTGCAATCTGCCTGAAAACTGAAGAAGTCAAGACTACGGGTGCTACAGAGATGTTTCCTTACGTCGGGAACACATGAGCAAAGGTCGGAAGAATGCTCCGAGAACACAGCATGAAGTGAGTGTCTCGTTCACCATCCCAGGCGAAAACTTTATTAGGATCGTTCAAGGACGACCTAGGATCCCTGAAACCTGAAGCCTACCGCATCCCTTACCAGTATGCAAAAACGTATGTGTGCCTGGTATCTGACCAGTACAGGAGAGATGCAGTAAGCATAAACGTCACGCAGACATTCAGCCGACGAAGTCCGTTGTGGCAGAGCATTGTATCTCCCACAGAGATATCATGAAATAAGGCAAGACCAAGTTGTTACCACAATCTAACACCTTTTTCGAATGTATTCTCAAAGAAGCTGTAGAGACGCGGCTGCATGATGGACAAATAAATGAGTACAGCAGTTTGCTATTGAGCAAGGACCTGGACCCAGCCTTGCACATGACTAGAGCTCAGCGACAGTCTACGTTGATGTCCAGAAGATGGCAATAAGTCATTTTGCCAAACTATCCCCCGTTTTAGACGACGCCACACGGCAGAATATCGACACTGGAAAAATCTAAAATCACAGCAACAGGATTAATGCAGGAAGGACGGTATCTGATGTTCTGTACCTAAAATTTTATGGTGTCAACTAACTCCATATAATTTGATCCATATTATGGAAGATTCTGGGTGTTTCTGTGTTGTATCACCTTGTCTGTAATACCCTTACACATACCCTGCACTTAGAAAAAAGATCAATTCTTATTAAAAGACTCTCCTGTTAGCCCCCGCTTTGTAAACATTTAGGATTCTTTGAGGATTTGGGGGACGGGGAGAAATTTCTTCTTTCTATGTTGTTGATACTAATGTTTCCCGCGACATAATATGTTAGTTTACATCACTATTCTTTGGAGTTACCCATGTCATTATTAATATCAAGAACTTATGGTATAAAAGTTTCTATGATGTAAGAGAGATTTTGGAGATACATTACAATTATACATATCTAGTATACTAGAATATATGCTCTAAGACAAAACAAAACAGCACACCACAAACAAATGGCCCATATGCGACGGATATCTGTAGATGTGATATACAGTCTGTGACAGAATTAGTGAGGGTAGCGACTGATGAGGGTCGAAGTAGAGAGGATATAAAATGTAGACCGGCAATGGCAAGGAAAGCGTTTCTGAAGAAGAGAAATTTGTTAACATCGTGTATAGATTTAAGTGTCAGGAAGTCGTTTCTGAAAGTATTTGTATAGAGTGTAGCCATGTATGGAAGTGAAACATGGACGATAAATAGTTTGGACAAGAAGAGAGTAGAAGCTTTCGAAATGTGGTGCTAAAGAAGAATGTTGAAGATTAGGTGGGTAGATCACGTAACTAATGAGGAGGTATTGAATAGGATTGGGGAGAAGAAAAGTTTGTGGCACAACTTGACTAGAAGAAGGGATCGGTTGGTAGGACATGTCCTGAGGCATCAAGGGATTACAAATTTAGCATTGGAGGGCAGCGTGGAGGGTAAAAATCGCAGAGGGAGACCAAGAGATGAATACACTAAGCAGATTCAGAAGGATGTAGGTTGCAGTAGGCACTGGGAGATGAAGGAGCTTGCACAGGATAGATTAACATGAAGAGCTGCATCAAACCAGTCTCAGGACTGAAGACCACAACAACAACAGCGACGAACCCATGCACGAGAGCAAGCTTGGAGTTTCTGTGCTCTGTAAATACCAAGGTTTACCTCCCGTTCATTCACGTCATCAACGGCGCCTAGATGCAACTTTCACCTGCATTCGGCAGTTTGCGACTGCGCTCCCACTCGATCACGTCAGTATGTGTGTCTAGGTGAACACGTATTTGGATAGCAATTTCTCAGAGATCAAGTATGAAAGGGATGTAGCCGCCGCATACCTGAGGGGACCTGTGTGTGGTTTGACAGCTGACGGCCACGTGACTTGGCAGGGGTTGCCGCTAACCTCCTATGCTCTCCAGTGGACAGGGGACAGTGTCTGCATACGTTGTTTGCATGTCGGTTGCATTATTTTGTGAGCAGGTCTGTAGGTTGTGCTATGCATTATTTGGACAGGTTATGAGTAATGTGCATGTCTACACTTCAGTGTACTACATTATTTACGAGTAGTCTGCAAGTGTGTACTGAAATTATTTCGTTAATTTAGGAGTTGTTTGCGTGTCTGGAGAGCGTTATTTAGAAGTAGTTTGCAGGTCTGTGGGCAGTGTGAGATGGCCCCAAGCATGTGTGAGCATGTGTTTTGTATCAGTGTGATAAATGTACTGCATCCCTAAATCAAATGTTCGAAAATAAATAGGGTGTATTCCTTCCTTACTCTCCCCAGCAGCCCAGCACGGTGTAAGTCA
Source organism: Schistocerca serialis cubense (assembly GCF_023864345.2). Lineage (NCBI taxonomy): Eukaryota > Metazoa > Arthropoda > Insecta > Orthoptera > Acrididae > Schistocerca > Schistocerca serialis. The sequence continues at coordinate 534,696,606 of NC_064640.1, forward strand.
TGTTCGCGCCATTTTTTCCCTACAGAGCACCATCTGGGATTAGGTCACGGTAGGGATGACAGTACCCTCTGGCGGCAGTAATGTGTACTAGGTCAGTTGGAGCCTACATCTCGTGGTGGAGACATTGCTTGCAAAATAATAAAGAGTTATGTTTTGCATTGACAGAGTCGTTTTCCCTCCATTTCGCCCCACCATCTTGGATGATGTCATGTGCTGTGCATGTTCGTACACGTTAGGGCGACAACATGGGCTGGTAAGGGGATGTGGCGGTTGGTTGAGGATCATGGTGGAGACTTTAATTATTTTCTTCCAAGTCCATGTGGGCGTGGCATTCGCGAAAATTCATTCCAAGTGCATGGTAGCGCTCTCTGGTGGTTTCAATACGTACTAGGCCTTGTGGTCTACATCTACATCTACATGACTACTCTGCAATTCACATTTAAGTGCTTGGCAGAGGGTTCATCGAACCACAATGATACTATCTCTCTACCATTCCACTCCCGAACAGTGCGTGGGAAAAGCGAACACCTAAACCATTTTATTTGAGCTCTGATTTCTCTTATTTTGTTTTGATGATCATTCCTACCTATGTAGGTTGAGCTCAACAAAATATTTTCGCATTCGGAAGAGAAAGATGGTAACTGAAATTTCGTACATAGATCTTCCCGCGACGAAAAACGTCTTTGCTTTAATGACTTCCATCCCAACTCGCGTATCATATCTGCCACACTCTCTCCCCTATTACGTGATAATACAAAACGAGCTGCCCTTTTTTGCACCCTTTCGATGTCCTCCATCAATCCCACCTGGTAAGGATCCCACACCACGCAGCAATACTCTAACAGAGGACGAACGAGTGTAGTGTAAGCTGTCTCTTTAGTGGACTTGTTGCATCTTCTAAGTGTCCTGCCAATGAAACGCAACCTTTGGCTCGCTTTCCCCACAATATTATCTATGTGGTCTTTCCAACTGAAGTTCTTCGTAATTTTTACACCCAGGTACTTAGTTGAATTGACAGCCTTGAGAATTGTACTATTTATCGAGTAATCGAATTCCAACGGATTTCTTTTGGAACTCATGTGGATCACCTCACACTTTTCGTTATTTAGCGTCAACTGCCACCTGTCACACAATACAGTAATCTTTTCTAAATCACTTTGCAACTGACACTGGTCTTCGGATGACCTTACTAGACGGTAAATTACAGCATCATCTGCGAACAACCTAAGAGAACTGCTCAGATTGTTACCCAGGTCATTTATATAGATCAGGAACAGCAGAGGCCCCAGGACGCTTCCCTGGGGAACACCTGATATCACTTCAGTTTTACTCGTTGACTTGCCGTCTATTACTATGAACTGCGACCCTCCTGACAGGAAATCACGAATTCAGTCGCACAACTGAGACAATACCCCATAGGCCCGCAGCTTGATTAGAAGTCACTTGTGAGGAACGGTGTCAAAAGCTTTCCGGAAATACAGAAATACGGAATCTACCTGAGATCCCCTGTCGATAGCGGCCATGACTTCGAGCGAATAAAGAGCTAGCTGCGTTGCACAAGAATGATGTTTTCTGAAGCCATGCTGATTATGTATCAATAGATCGTTCCCTTCGAGGTGATTCATAATATTTGAATACAGTACATGCTCCAAAACCCTACTGAAACTGACGTCAATGATATAGGTCAACACACATTTTGCCGCCATCTTGTATTACGGTACTTGTGTCATCAGCTGACGTCACGGTAGCGCCCTCTGGTGGTGGCACTGTGTACTAAGTCAGTTGGGCTCTGGACCTCATGACGAACACCCTGTTTGGTGCTATCTTGGATTACATCACAGATGAGAGTGCCTTCTGGTGGTGGCGATGTGTACTAAGTCAGTTGGAGTGAAGACCTCGTGGTGAACACACTGGTTGGCCATACTGCATGGAATTGTTTAAATAAAGACTTATGTCCAAGTCATTTTCCCACGAATCCTTAGGAGATGGTGGCAGTCAGACGTGTGACGTTAGTACAAGTGTCTTTTCTTTTGTGCCATTTCCTTAGCTTAGTAGAGATATGCGAAATTACATTTGATTACTGCCAAAATTCAAACTTGGTGCCAGTTTGTAGGAAGAGTTGATGGTCGGGTGACTTAGGTTATTGGATGTAGGCCAAGTGAGCCCTCTTGCAGCGATTTTCCCTGCTTAGTAGAGATAACCGGGGTGTGATGTATTTTCCTGTTGGAATTCAAACTTGGCACTAGTTCGTAGGAGGAGGTGGTTGTCGGGTGACTTAGGTTAGTACAAGTGACCTATCTTCCCGCCATTTTCTTATATTAACAGTGAAACCCCAAGTGAGCTTTGTTTACTGGCAAAATTCAAACTTGGTGCCAGTTCATAGGAAGAAGTGGCGGTCGGGTGACAGGTTAGTGGGAGGGGTGGGGGGGGGCGTGGCACTTTCCCGCCAAATTCAAACTTCCCACCTTCGGATGGAGAGCAATGTTCTGGACAGAGAAAATATGTTTCTCCTGCTTTAATATAACATGTCTGTATGATGCTTATATCGTCTTTATCGGAGTCAGAATTACGAATCTCTACGTAGTTTAGAGGCAGATAATTAAAAACGTCTGCAGACACAAGATAGCTGATGGGCTTTTCTCCGTCTTGAGTATCTGGAAGATTACTTGTACACCAATAATTTTGTGGGTGTTCTTATTATCGCAGTATACAAACTGCAGAAGGATATTAAACACAATACAACAACGGTTCTGTAGGTTACCTTTTAATTGACGCAACACGGAAAAAAAATGGCACAGAGTAAAGCGGAGCACATTGTAAATACTGTTTGTTGGTGTCTAATTTACACATAAACACTCGTGGACAAGGCTGAATACACTATGCATTCTGTAGTTGTATATTGTAGCCTCCAACCTGGTAATGTCATGCTGCTTAGCCAAGGAAGACCTGAAAGTTTCTCGTAGACGTATGTCTGGATACTTTATAAAATCTATAACGTGTCTACCAGTATCTTTGTTCACTCCTGGACCTGTGATATGACATATAAACCTGTTAAATATCTTTACTCTACAGCTGGAGCTTAACCACATTACACAGAGTATTCCAACTCTTATCGTTGCCGAACATTGCTCTTTCCATAGCGATGTCCTTCTATGCAGATGTCATGGGTTGATATTAAGTAGGTCCACATCTCCACTTAGTTAAAAATTACGGCAAAGTCTTGCATTATGTCCAAACCCAAAAGTTAATAGGTGTCTACACGTAGCTGTTGGAATATTCCAAGCATCTCTTCCATTAGAACATTCATTTTACCTTCAGCTAATTTCACATTATATGGTATAACTACAGGATTTTTATATTTCCTCGAAATAGTTTCTAGTGCTTCTATGCCGATTTTTTCCCATATCCCCCTCACTGTCACACTGTCGTTCCTGTGTAGGAGAAAAGGCAGCTCCACCTTGACACCATGTCTTGCAGTGGCGAAATTGGAGAATTTACTACATAGATAATAGAAAATTGAACCACACATCTCATTCATTAACATTACAAACTGTCCTCTTTCCAATTGTTCCTGACAATCCACTTGATCACAGATTTCAACCACCATAATGTTATCGGAAAACGGTTCTGTAATAGGTGTAAGGGCATTTACATTCATCTTGCTGCCACGCGGGATATTTGCGCTGTCTAGGGCGTCTTGTCATGGTAAGGGCGGCTCCCCCCGTCGGAGGTTCGACTCCTCCTTCGGGCATGGATGTGTGTGTTGTCTTTAACGTAAGTTAGAGTAAGTAGTGTGTTAGCTTAGGGACCATGACCTCGGCAGTTTGCTGCCATAACATCTTACCACCAAAAAAACATCGTCTTGCTAAGTAGAATAGCGTTTTCGGTGTAGTTTATGCTGCCAATGCCAGTAACCAGATTATCCAAGTTCTGCAGCTCTAACCACAAACCGAAGTATTCATCTGTTGGTCTTGTCTTCCTCCCTAATAGCTGAGGGATGTTTAGCACTTCGTAGGAATCCATGTTGACACTTTGAACTACCATGGAAGAGTGATCAGTTTCGTCTCACAGCCCTCCTTTTATACTCTAAAGATCCAAGATGACAGCACTTCTGGTCAAGTGATATCCGGTTATACACTCTGCTTAACTCCTGCCCAGTTGCACTGTTTTGTGTGCAAGGTGTCCGCGGAAGGGAGAGAGACTGCCTACCATCCTTGTGTGTGGGATACAGCCAGCATATTAGCCAGAGTATACGGTACAGCACAATATTTGTACACCATACCTGGACATGGTTTCAGGAGGGGATGCAGTTTCGGGAAGGGTGGTACAGCAGAACAAATGGATGAAATAGTGTTGCGTTGTACTCAACCATGATAGCGAGATTATTCAGTGTGGGCTAGGGTGGTGGTGGCGAGGGGCAGTCTCTCTCCTCCCATAGACACCTTGAGCACAATACCATATAAAGTGGAATTAGTTGATGTTAAAATGGATGTTCTAATGGAAAAGCTGCCTGGAATATTCCTACAGCTACGTGTAGACGGCTATTACCTTTTGGATTTGGACATAATGCAAGACTTGGCCGGAATATTTAACTAAATGGATATGTGCGACTACTTAATATCCATCTACGACTTTTGTATGGAAAGAGACCGCCATGGACAACGATAAGATAGTTGGAATACCCTGTGTAATGCGGTTAAGCTCCAACTGTAGAGCAAAGATATATAACAAATTTATATGTCAAATCACAAGTTCAGGAGTGAACAAATATATTGGTAACCACATGATATATTTTATAAGGTATCGAGACAGGGATCTATTAGAAACTTTCAGGTCTTCCTTGACTAAGCAGCATGGCATTACCAGGTTAGAGGTTACAATATACAACTACAAGATGGATCGTGTGTTCGACCGTGTGTACGAATATTTACGTGTATTAGACACCAAAATACAGTATTTACAATGAGCTTTGCTTTACTTTGTGCCACTTGCTTCCGTGTGGCGCCCACCGCACGTTACATCCATAGCGATGTTGTGGTGCAGTTCCACAACACGTTTGAAGGTGGATCTGCTGCACATTATATCTGGAGCAATGTTGGGATGCAGATCCACAACATACCACATCCAAGCTAGCATTCGAATGTTGATTTGCCGCACATTATATCCAGAGTGATGTTCAGAGGCAGATCCACACTTGAACGATGACTCTGGCTTACTCTGGGTCATGGGAGCCATCCATGACACATGCATAGACACAGACACACAGAAAAAGGAACAAACACACAGCAAATGTAGAATGTGTGGTTGGGAGCGATTAGATGTATTCGAGTACAGTGCAATACTATGCCGCCCGATCAGAAAAATAGTGCATTTCCGCTAGGTGTTGGCAGCTCTGCTACATTTAAAAGCAATTTTACAGTATGGGAAGAGTAAGGAAGTCATGATCCCATGTGTAGAAGTGACATAAAATTGGTAAAATTACGAAAAAGACGAAAAGTACATATAAAGTGATGGAAAATACGCCGAAATGTGGGGAAATCGAGGGAGTACTTACATGTCATCTGCTTGGCGCTGAACAATTCTCGTACATTGGAATGTGTATGTAGCAGCAAGAGGACTATGAGAAATCGATGACATGGAAGGGCCAGAATCCAGGAAAACTGTATTGTTTTTTGTCGAGGCAATGTTATACTGTATGCCTACTCAGGCAATAGTAATACACGTGATTTGACTGCTGTCTTTGATGCTTTTCTGGAAAAAACAGAATCATCTGCCTCGAAACTTACTTGCATCTGTGTTAAATGATGACAGAGAGTGGATGGAGTGACCAGTTGAGATGGAGTTGTAATGAGTTAGATAGATGCTGCATTCTAGAGAGAGAGAGATGTTGCTGCAGATCATTTGACCATTTTTTCCCGTTGTTATGACAGGATGCATCAGTCATGTGACATAGCTTGCATTCGAATTGTGTACAACCACATGTTCTGTGTGTGGCTTAGAACATTGTCTACTTGCGATCGTTAACTGCAAACCTCTCGGTCTCAGAGGACTTGCATCTCATGTGTGATGAAACATGACCGTCATGTTTCGACACATTCTTCTAAAGGAATGAAGATTTATGCGACGTACCTTACTCCCCTGCCACATCTTGGGTATAAAATCGAGTCTTCAGTTTCATAACTAGGGTGATACTAAGTTAATGACTGGTGTTTGTGAGGACTGCAATCCCCATGGATACATGTGCTTGACAGACGTCCTGTTTGCAGAGTTAGTGACAGCATGACGTGTAATTTCGCATGTCAAACACTACTGCTAAGCGTTTGCCTCTTTCTATGCAAGGGACAGTCTCCGTTACTAACGATCATTTTATATAGGACTGGTGCGAGCATAGTATAATTTCTGAACTGTGATCGGATGTGAACAATGGGCTCTATACACCTCAAATAGGAAAGCTACACTGTGAATGTATAACAAAGCATCGATGTTTTAAGGATGTAGTTTTTCATTTTAGAGTTTGTGACTATAGTTTATCGTAGAGAAACCCGCAAGGAGAATGTATGCCATGGGCTGGAAATATATTGCTTACATTGGGATAGTAACAACATTGCATTCCATGTGACGAATAGGTTGGAAACCGCAACGATCCAACATTACCGCCTGTTTTTAAGTGGAGAACCGTGTAGCCTTGGGAGTCCATGTGCCTATGATCTCTCATACCAATATCTTTTTGGTACTGACCCTAAACACTACAACAATACTTCAGAATTGATAGCGCTTTGAACTCTGTCCATCTGGAGCATAATGCATAAGAACCACCTGTTTCTTGTTCTTAACTGTCTATTATATCATCACAACACTTCCATATCTACTGTACATGGAGGAGGGGTGCTAACCTCTTCGACACGAGAGAATGTGGAGAAATATTGTGCTCCTGGATGGGTGTTGGACAGCAGTTTTGGACTCGATCCGCTCTGTCCCTTCACGAAACATTGAATGTAGTGGTCTACTTCTGGTCAGCTGCAGATTAAATCGGTGATAGTGTTGCAGGGAGCATTGGTCAGGGACACGGTGAGGACAACTTCCAGTCTCTAGCTTTGGTCTACGAATGCGAGAATGATCTGTGACTCTCATCTGCATAGGGAAAGTTGGGAAATCGCAATCGTAAATTACACACTATCATCGAAGTGCTAGAAATATGTAGATCACTGTCTGATATACTTTGGTGCATACATTCGAGAATTAACAATGAATGGACCTACTGCACAGTCATCTACACTATGTGATCAAAAGTATCTGGACACCTGGCTGAAAATGACTTACAAGTTCGTGGCGCCCTCAATCAGTAATACTGGAACTCAATATGGTCTTGGCCCACCCTTAGCCTTGATGAAAGCTTCCACTCTCGCAGGTACTCTCGATCAGGTACCGGAAAGTTTCTTGGGGAATGGCAGCCCATTCTTCACAGAGTGCTGCACTGAGGAGAGGTATCGATGTCGGTCGGTGAGGCCTGGCACGAAGTCGACGTTCCAAAACATCCCAAAGGTGTTCTATAGGATTCACATCAGGACTCTGTGCAGGCCAGTCCATTATAGGGATGTTACTGTCGTGTAACCACTCCACCACAGTTTGTGCATTATGAACAGGTGTTCAATCGTGATGAAAGATGCAATCGCCATCCCCAAATTGCTCTTCAACAGTGGGAAGCAAGGAGGTGCTTAAAACATCAATGTAGGCCTGTGATGTGATAGTGCCACACAAACCAACGAGGGGTGCAAGCCTCCTCCTCAGAATTTTACTGTTGGCACCACACACGCTGGCAGATCACGTTCACCGGGCATTCGCCATATCCATACCCTACCATCGGATCGCCACATTGTCTACCGTGATTCGTTACTCCACACAACATTTTTCCACTGTTCAATCGTCAAATGTTTATGTTCCTTACATCAAGCAAGGCGTTGCTTAGCATTTGCTGGCGTGATGTGTGGCTTATGAGCAGCCACTCGACCATGAAATGCGAGTTTTCTCACCTCTCACCTAACTGTCATAGTACTTGCAGTGGATCCTGATGCAGTTTGGAATTCCTGTGTGATGGTATGGATAGATGTCTGTCTATTACACATTACAACCCTCTTCAACTGTCGGCGACGGTTCAATCCCACATCCGGCCATCCTGATTTAGGTTTTCTGTGATTTCCCTAAATCACTCCAGGCATTTGTCGGGGTGGTTCCTTTGAAAGGGCGGGGCTGACTTCCTTCCCGTCTTTCTCTAATCAGATGAGACTTCCCCCAAACAACCCAACCCAACTCAACTGTTAGTAGTCTCTGTCAGTCAACAGATTAGGTTGGTCTGTATACTTTTGTGCTGTCCATGTCCCTACACGTTTCCACTTCACTGTCACATCGGAAACAATGGACCTAGGGATGTTTAGAAGTGTGAAAATTTCGCGTACAGATGTTTGACACAAACGATCCCCAATCACCTGAATACGTTCGAAGTCTGTGAGTTCCGTGGATCAGCCCATTCTGCTCTCTCACGATATCTAATGACTTCTGAGGTCGCTGATATAGAGTACCTCACAGTAGGTGGGAGCACAATGCACGTAATATGAAAAACGTATGGTTATGGGGGTGTCTGGATACTTTAGATCACATAGTGTATCTACCTTCACAATGGTACTCACAAAGTAGAGGATGGACAGTTTTACTATGACAGAGAAGTTTGGAAGCATGCTGCCATGCCACTGGTCGGCGTTGTATAAAAACTGGTAAAATTGCTAAAATTGATTGCGCTATCAACTGTGATGTTTATTATTGCAGTAAATTGGTGGTGTCTTTTCCATCCCACCCATCCACTTGTACACTGTTGATTACCACATAATGATTGACTGACATCACTTGTTTGAGATGGAGAAAGAGTCTTAATGGAGGGGCAACACCTTCCGGGGGTGGGTAGCACCATAACATTGATCATGTACATGACTGCAATATGAGGAATCAATCGAAATGGTACACCAAGCCATCAGCTATCCCATCACTGTGAAAGATGAGTTTAAATATAAAGGTCATGAATCACCTTTGGACAGCAGTTTGGAAACGCTCCACCATGCTGAAAAACTCGTCCAGTTCCCTTATGTTGTGACTCTTTTCTTTCAATCCTCCAGTGTGTGTGTGTGTGTGTGTGTGTGTGTGTGTGTGTGTGTGTGTGTGTGTGTGTGTTGTGAGAGCTTTTGTAGTTCGTAGGTTTTCTTTGTAAACCAACATCTGAATCGTCTATTTCTTTCTCCAGTCTGTAATTTGACAAATGCAGAGAAGGTATGCTCTCGAATTCCAGTATGTATCTAATTCTTTTCCTGTAAGCTATCTCTTTTATGGCTTTAACAATTAGTTCAGCTCCATGCGGCAGTTCTTCTAGATGAGAGCATTCAATGGTTTCAGTTTTTCCTCTTGCTTCCTGGATAATATTGTTGTTATAGCAACAGCATTATTCAGGAAGTAGATGATTCAGATGTGGATTTAAGCTATAATTAAAAAATTAAATAGGACATTATTAAAACTACATCTAACAAAAATAAGGAAAGGGTTGTTTGCTGTATGTAAATATACATGGAAATGATAATAAAGATTTTGTACTAGAATACTTACTTGTCCTATTCGCTACCCTATCAAAAATCGTAATGTATTTCCTATATACGTTGATCAATGTTCATGTATTTCAGATGGTGATAGTGTGTAGTCAGGTGACCTTGAAACGTAGTTGAAAGTATAGTAACCCCTTTTCTTACCCATATGTGGGAGAGGATTGCAAGTTTCCTGAGAGGTTGAAGTGGTGGGAAGGGGAGGGGTGGGGGAACAATATGTTAAAGACCTGTCAACAGAATGAAGGATTATCTCCATGGGATCATAAACTGTCAATCAAAAAGATGGATTTTCCTCAGGGCATCATTACCTGTCAGTCAAAAGAGAGACATAGGCTTGCCCCTGAATGCATACTTGCCCCTCATGTAGGCAACCCGCAATAACAAATTATGCTTGTGCCGCCCTTGTCTACCTACTAAAGTCTGACATACGGTTCACCGATTTTGATAAAGTTTTGGAAGGATGTTCTATATTGGAAATAAAGAGGCATGTTTCGGCTCTTTGCTAGAAACTCTCTACTTCTTTAAAAAATCAAGGATATAGTTAATTACAGAAAGTCTTGTTTCGTGCTGCAGTTCAGTTACCCTTAATTCTTCATGAGGGAATGCTAGGACGGCGGTCGAGTAATGCCAGCATGGTAGCTCAGCCTGTTCGGAAATTTGGAGAAAAAGATGAGTTAAATATTCAACGATCAACTAGAATAGGTGCTACCCAACGTCCGTCCCGACCACCTGCAAAGGGAAGAAAGAAGGGAGAGGGGCACTGTCGAGGTGTTAGACTAAGATACTGTGGATTCGTGTTGGATTTGTGGTCCTTGTTCTCCTTTATTCGACATTTTTATCCAGTATGTCTGATAACATTCTAATAACAAGAGTACTTTCCTTTGCCTTTGATTGAAGTAAAACATCGGGAGGTGTAATTAATACTCAAATAAGTACGCATTTTTAAAGTTCCTTTCATTGTACATTAAAAAAAACCATTAGTAAATTATTGAGCAAACCCCAGGTGATCATCTATTTGTGAACGTATTCACAACGAGTGGGGTGAAACTTATCATAGAAACAGGCAAGACATAAACAGGTGTCTCACCATATGCAACACACGAACGAAATCTCGCCGCAATGCTCATGGGAAACATATCTGATTCAGATTGCAAAATGTACCGCCTGATTCAGAGAGGTGAAGAAAGGTATTCCTATCATTTGAATATTGTCAGATGGACCGAAGAAAATATCGGATGAAAAAAAAAGCCATGACTAAGAACACGAACGAACCAGTAGTTTGGTGGTCTGACACCTTGAATGCCGACTTCGCCTGGCTAGATGCGTAGACCGAAGGTAGCATTCCGAATGCAGTGACAGCGGCGCTCGACTGAGATACGCGACAGATACAGGTATCGCCTGCGATAATGACACTCTTAGTTTATATTATTTCGTATGTGAGCTCGTATGCAGGGCGAGATAAGAGTCGCGCTGTAGATCATATCCGTATCTGTCGCGCATGAAACGGTCGAGACTGGTGCTCCCAAACCAGTGGTGTCGCGTGTCGCCGAGCGTAATGGCTTTTACTTGCGAAAAAAACGAAAATTGATCGATTTGGTCTGTGTCAACCCCCAACTATATGACTTCAAATTACATGCATACAAAAATACCCTAAAGGACAGTATATGGAAAGATACAGGGAAGGAGTTCTATAAAAACAGTGATCATTATTTTTATATCTACCCACTTTATTTGCCGTTTACTCGCATTTACATAAGTATGTATAAGCATGATATATAATTCAATAATTTTCGTAAATATCGAAATATATAGATATCTTTATATATGTTTAGTTGTAGCTAGTATTCAAATTAACTAGAAAAGTTCAGCGAATGTCAATTACGGTTATTTGTACCATTATCTTACCATGATACTCTGCCCAGTGTACTGTTTAAACTTATCTCTCGTCTCAAATCCGACATTGTTTGAAAAACCTCCGTTATATGCCAATTCAAACAGACTTGTTGACTGAGTCGGTGTTTCAATCGATAGAAGGGAGTTGGTTGACCTTCAAGACAAGCATCCCGCGGAATATTATGTAGGTAGGCAACAAGCTGTTATAATCAGGTCATCAACTGATTCTGGTAAAACTGCAGCTGTTGTATAAAACACTCTAAATATTTGAGACGACAACCCAAAGACGTATTCTGCTACTCGAAGAGCACGACACAAACGATATTTAAAAATTTCTTCATCCTGATCTAGTCGTGCAACTCTTCGAGGGTATGGCGTCATCAGTTAATTACTCAGTGCAAATGCTTCATCACCTGGTATGAAGTGATCCATAAAAATATCACTGTTTGGAAGGCATTTAGATACAGGGAAATTAAAGTTGTTCTTGGCAATCTTTTTCCCCATCTCGAATTTTTGAAAAATACGGCTGTCACGTTCTTTGCCATTAGAGTCCATATCTACAACAATGAATTTGTAATTGACGTACACTATTGCAAGGAGAACGATGGAAAAGTAATTTTTGTAATTTAAAAAAAAAGACATCTGCTGTTTTTAGGTTCTTTTATGAGCACATGTTTGCCATCCATACTATCCATACAGTTTGGTGTATGCCATTTCCGCCAGAAATCTTGTTCAACGTGCTTAAAAGTATTTTCATTTGGCGAGGGCAGAGCTATTATCATACTTTTTTTTCTCGGTACATTCAAAACTTTCCTAACGATCCAAGAGATGTAGCGGTCAGATATGCGATAAGCGTAGTAAAAAGATTTATAATGTCCCGTGATCTTCGTTGTGACTGTTTCAATGAAGTATTTGGCCCTTCGTTGAAAAAATATTTGCTTGAGATGAACCTGCCATTCCATGTCTTGCCTGTAACAGACAACATTCCTTCCTATTTTCCAGGTTTACAAGACCACATCCTTGAAGAACTTCAGTTCATGAAAATCAAGTTTCTGCCTCCCAACACCAGTCCGTCACTCCAGCCTATGGGCCAGCAGATTAATTCTAACTTTAAGAAGCTCTACACTAAGGCACTCTTCGAGTATTGCCTTGAGCTGACCGAAGCTACCAGTCTCACTCCCAGAAAGTTTTGGGAACAGCGCTTCAACATCGTTGCCTGCGTGAAGATGATCGAAAAGGCATGGGAAGGGGCTACCGAGAGAACTCTCACTTCTGCTTCGAAGAAGCTTTGGTCGGAGTGCGTCGTCGAATGTGACTCTGACGCATTTGAGTCAGTACCTGTGGAGCCTGTAGTAAACGAGATCGTGTCTTTGGCCAAGAGCATTGGGTAACAATGATATTGACGAGCATGTGGAAGATCACAGTCAAGAAATGACCACCGAAGAGCTAGTGGAGTTGCAGTTGTGTTTTGTACCAGGAAGTTGTGGAGAGAGGTTCTTCAGGGGAGATGGAGGAGGTAACAGCAAAGCAGCATTCTTCTGGCACAATAAGAGGAATGCTGAAAGCATAGGCATAGGTAGCATCATACATTGCAAAACATCACCCTAATAAGACAGTGTATACGAACGCTAGAAATTTAGCTGCCGGTAATGCTGTGTCGCATTTTCGCCAGGTGTTGAAGGGTCAGCAGAAACAAATGACTATAGATAGTTTCCTAGTAAAAAAGAATTAGTTATGGATCTTGAATAATAAAATACATAAAACTGTATGTATATATTTTTTTAATAAATGGCATAAGATAAACATTTTAGTACTTTCTGTGTGGAACGCATTATCGCATTGTACGCTAACCTGTATGGGATGAATTGTTTCGCTTAACGAGTGTTTCGCACTACGACCAAGATTCTGGAATGAATTGTGCTCACTACACGAGGTTCCACTGTATTATGTTTTCATCATTTCCTTGGGAGTGATAGATACGAACACATACATCAGGTAAGGAGGCATACTTCACTCGCTCACCGGGCGTACAAATTACTTGCGTCGAGAAGAGATCCTTACCATACGATACACGTAATGCCACTGATGGCGTGCTTTGTCATCAAACGTTTGCGGTTCCCACTCGAAGGCCACTTTCTTTCGCCTGCTAATAGAGTAGTTGTGCAGAATCAACTGTCATTAAATATCCCTTACCTTACACCTCGCTGTTGCAAACGGACGTTACACCACGACACACGCACAAATCCTACAACGGAGGTTGAAACACGACTGGCTCGTTTGGCAATCCAATACCGTGACCACTTAACCACGATGGCGTTACTAATTTTGGCTGCTCCATGTTGCTTATCCTTGGACTCTTCACTCTTTTTATTTTGCTTTTATTTTCACAGTCCAGTACACCTACCTGTTTTCATGCTTGATCTGTGTTCAGTTTCTGACGGGCTGTCCACTGCGCCCTCTTACCACTAAAACAGAGGGGGATGCGATAGGAAGTTTCCCTTATTAGCAAGATCTTTCTTGTGGCTGCTTCGAAACCCGACTCACCTATATAGGTATACACATTTTGTCCTAAGTTTTCCGCAACATATCTCTGCTGTTAAGGCATGTGGCTTTCGGCTGTAGATAGACAGAACACCGTGAGAAATATGTCCACGTTAAAAATTTAGATTCCTACCTGTTTTGTATATTCAGCATTGGTAGACACAGCAGAATATTTCCATCTTTATGAATTTAATGTGAGATATGTCTCCAGTTATAGTATTTGTACAATTATTCTTTAAGGCTGCTAAATTAAGAGAACCCTGGATTTCACATTCCCAACATCTCTCACTCAGCGGACCCTGCACGATGAGCTTTCCACTCATTGAATTTTCATTAATAAGGAGGGTTGCGAAGGGATGCGAATTTTCCCCTCAAAGATCCAACCGTAATTCAGCACACATAAAATTCATGACTGTGATGTCCAATACTAGTAAGTATCTTTCGTTCAGGAGCAGAGTCTCAGTTATAAACATTGTGCCTGTGCATACGATGTCGAGGTTCTGCGTTCAGATTAGGAAGCTTTTCCAGTATGTAGTTATTTGACCTTATGAATTACACCTACTATCGTGTTTGGTATTAACAAATGCATACCATATGTGCCCTGAAGACTCTGTTTAAGGACATTCTTTACGTTGAAATATGATGTGTCCATGGAGCACATTGACATTATGATTCGTAGCTACATTTTCTCGGTAGCAATGATGGTCTGCTCAGAACACCTGCACATAACCAGATTTTCCATTGCCAGTGGGGAGTGAAGTAAGAACAACCTCATCCAGTGTGTGAAAAGTATATTTTGGTAACTCATCCAACAGTTCTCACAGGAATTATGTGAGTCATCAGATGAAAGGATTGAGTCGATTTTTAGATATAATATTCCCCCAATTGGTTATTGGACACATAATATATGTATTTCTGAATATCAACTACACAGAAGTAGTGGGACAAGCTATGTTCTGGTGCATTTTGTTACTTCGGATGCCTACATCAGGGACAGGTATGCACTCAGGGGCAAACCTCTTGTTTTCCTTTGATTGATGGATCCTTAACCTATTGTTCTGCTAAAAGGATCGTTCATTTGGTGTGACATGTTCTTAACCTATCGTTCCCCCATCTCCTAACCCGCCCACACCCTGAGGAAACCTCCCCACTCGCTGCTACAGGTACACTTCCAGATCTGAGTTATTGGAATAGCCCCTCTCACACTTATCAATTTGATTGACTACTTAATTAATTTCATAAATTAAGTAACCTCTCCCACTTGGGTAAACCCCTCCCCACCCACCGTGGCGTGATCGGTCATTTGGAGGGAATTCGATTGTAGTGTATGAAATATTGTTTAAACAATTTAGACAGTGTAAAGAATATTGTTTAGTTATTTATGGCAGTGTATCCGACATATTTTATTTATTTAGTTAAGGAATTTGTCTGGAAATTGATTGCTGAGTATGGAATATTGTTTATACAGGGTGTTACAAAAAGGTACGGCCAAACTTTCAGGAAACATTCCTCACACACAAATAACAAAAAGATGTTATGTGGACATGTGTCCGGAAACGCTTAATTGCCATGTTAGAGCTCATTTTAGTTTTGTCAGTATGTACTATACTTCCTCGATTCACGGTGATCAAATTGTAAATTTTCACAATCAACATGTGTGGGCTGATGAGAATCCGCACGCAATTGTGCAATCACGTCATCAACACATTTTCTGTGAACGTTTGGGCAGGCATTGTTGGTTATGTCTGGATTGGGTCCCATGTTCTTCCACCTACGCTCAATGGAGCAAGTTATCATGATTTCATACGGGATACTCTAACTGTGCTGCTAGAACATGTGCCTTTACAAGTACGACACAACATGTGGTTCATGCACAATGGAGCTCCCGCAAATTTCAGTCGAAGTGTTTGTACGCTTCTCAACAACAGATTCGGTAACCGATGGATTGGTAGATCCAGTTCCATGGCCTCCATGATCTCCTGACCTCAACCCTCTTGACTTTCATTTATGGGGGCATTTCAAAGTTCTTGTCTACGCAACCCCGGTACCAAATGTAGAGACTCTTCGTGCTCGCATTGTGGATGGCTGTGATACAATACGCCATTCTACAGGGCTGCATAAGGGATTCAATGTGACAGAGGACATTTTGAACATTTCCTGTAACAAAGTGTTTGAAGTCACACTGATACGTTCTGTTGCTGTGTGTTTCCATTCCCTGATTAATGTGATTCGAAGAGAAGTAATAAAATGAGCTCTAACATGGAAAGTAAGCGTTTCTGGACACATGTCCAAATATTTTCTTTCTTTGTGTGTGGGGAATGTTTCCTGAAAGTTTGGCCGTACCTTTTTGTAACACCCTGTATAAACTATTTAGGGGATTCAAGGCAGTGTATGGAACATAGTTTATATATTTATTTAAAGAATTTTTCAGGAAATCGATCACCACCCCTGCCACACCATCCCCACCCCCTCGCCCCCTCCCCTCTCCACCTCCCCATCTGTGGAGAGGAAGGATCTCATGAAGGGAAAATCAAGGGCATATTGTTTTTGTATATAAAAATCAGTTTGTGGGGTTTGGATTTCACTTGCCCATCATGCTCTACTGTTTGGGTAGATGCGGGTCTTGTAAGAAATAATTATATATATCGCATTTTTTCCCCAATTGCGCAAGGGATACCGTATTGAAACACACATTACACATAATTAGACACAGTTAAAAATCTTTCGATCGCAAAGCACAAATTGACCGCTGTCCCCTGTCCACCGGACTCACAGAACGCTACCGCAAACGCCCCCAGGAGTCGGGATGCAACAGCGGCCCCCGTGAGGCGAATACGCGGCCGTCAGCTGCTGAATCATGCGCAGGTGTCAGTTCGCGTCCCAGAAGGATGAGATGGCAGCATCCCTTTGATATATGAAACCTGAGAAATACCTGTCGAAATATGTGTTCACCTAGATACCGTTGCTGGCGCTATGATGCACAGCTGCGGGTTCAGCACTGAGAGAAATGTAACGGGACAGACCGTCCATTACTTATCAGTCCCTTCCTGCAATTCATAAGGTGCTGCAGCAATATTTAACTGTCGCTTTTGTAGGAGCTTTCGTGATGTCTCTGCTTGCCTGCATGGAATTTCTTGCCCTAACTTTACCTGTTTACGAAAATAGCCCAGAATAACACCGAATGCATTCTTCCTGATGGGCCTAACGAGACACCACGTGTTCCCTTTCTGGAAATCGTGACTTCCTGCTTTCAACATACTTCTCAGAAACGATGTAAGTTACCAATGCTACAATCCCTCATCATGTTTGTGCACACTTGCGTAAACACTGTTAATCATAAAAACAATTGTAGTTTTTCTTTAACATAGCTTCCGCTAAATTTTGCTTCAAGTTATTCCATTGTGCTATTACTCTCTGTGCGTTCAGTATTGTCTTCTTCTTTAAACACATTTTCCACTGTAACATGTTGCACTTCTTATGCTATTTGCTGGAATTTTGATCCTTAGCGATGAGACTTGGATCGAATGTTGTCTGAATGTTTATCCTGTGTTCAGTAGGTAACCTTAAATGATGAGTCTTCAAGTAATTCTCAGCTTCGTCAAGTTTTTCAAGAGCTCTTGCGGGATCTAGTCTATATACTCTTCAGGTCCACAGGAATACACACACTGACATGAAAACAAAACTTGCTCTTTTTTCATGCCTTATAGTCATAAGAAATTACATAGAATGTTCAAAATTATTTTCATTGTGTCTGGAAGGGCCTAACAGGGAGTACTGCATATGATACATTGGATCTTAAGCTATACAATTGTTATAAATATGCTCAAAAATTAAGCTTGTGTGTGAAATCTGCTGAAGTAATTTCTGTCATTGTGAAGGCAAGGGTACACTTTACATGACACACATCACAAATGTCAATGAGTTTAAGCTTGGGAGTTGGCACTGTGATATGTTTTTGTGCTTTTTCGACATATCTTCAGGTCTATGCTTTGAAAAACCGTTTTTTGCAGCTGTATGTGGCATTGGTACCACATTCCTCTATTTTTGTGCTTCCATTTCAACAGTCTCTTCAACTGGACCTCTCCCAACTGAGGCTCAGTTTTTGTGCACAGTAGATGCTCTACCACACGCACTATAACGTAGCAGTAGTCCAGAACACCTTTCTTTTGTAGCCCACTGATGACATGTAAGACATCCATTCTGTATTTCAGCTAGGACGTAGACAGACAGAAATTGAAGATACGAAAAAATGTTCTAATTGTCCACTCCTCTGTTTTGCTTCTAATCAAATATTAACTTTTTACTTGACCTAACATATCGACACCTCCCATATTAGTGTTGTATTGAGATACAGCACATGGTCAGTCCATTTCCACGTATTTTATTTCTCTCTTTCGCACCATCATGTAAATTTATTTTCAGGTTTGAAACCAAATGTAGTTGATACTAGGTATATCCCTCTATTATCAAAACATTTATTTATGGCAATTTTACCATCCCTCCAAACCACTCAGCTGATGATTGTCTCTTCCAGTCATCTTCATAGCGGAATGTGCTAGAAACAATATTTACTTTATTAGCCATTTGTGCATAATAATACCTGTTGTTGCAAAATTTCATTATAGTAATTCATCAAGTAATAAGATCAAGGTAAAATATCTGTTCTGAAAATACATGACCCTGCAACAACTGTGTCACATAGATTCAACACTGCTTCCCTCCAACATCTCCTTCCATACTGACATTTGGCGTGAACAGAACACTGCTGTATTTCAGCCCATCTTTATTTTTCTTTCGTGCAGTCAATAGTTGTTGAATTGCTGTACTCAAACAAAGTTCTCTGAGTATGTCGAAACCCTAGACCCTTCTTAAGTATTTGGTGCTCAGCACCTTTTGCATGGCATTTGACCACAAATAGTTCTGCTGTAAAAACAGAGCCCCACATCACACACTCCGCATGAATAACATCATATTTAATAGGTCACGTATTCTAGATTTTGTTCCCGTTCTTTTTAGTACTTCTGTTTTCTGTGTAGTGGTATTGTTGAGATTTTGCCCCTATTTTTTTCCTTTTTTTCTCACATGCACAGGAAACTTTCCATTTCCTCACTTCTGGAGTCACATATTTTGTTAAACGACACTTCAATCCTAGTTTTGAACTGTAATACCCATACAAGAACTCACGATTAGTAATCGGACTGAAAGCGTGAACACACTAAAGAATGGCCTGACACGATGGCAAGTGACAGTAGTTATTGTTGCCTTAGGTCTGGTTGGCTCTGTTATTGCTGACTGCGGTTTAAATGTTATCTCTGGGAATTATTTATATTCATGTCATTTCGCTGTGACAAGCAATACAAGGGAATTGTCGTGTGTTTGGCAAGTATCCTACAATTTACTGTGGTACATTGTACAAGTGTTCAACTTGTCGTATGCTCCCATAATTATCATATGAGTTGAAACAAAAAAGTCAATTTAACTTCAAATAGAAGAAACGAATTACAACAAGTATTAGAATCTCTTGTGCAAAGAAGAGAAAATTACACAGTATAGCAAAGACACAGTACATGCCTCATGAATTTCTTTTATACCTGAAGAATTACAAGAAGATCCTCAAAAATGTCGGAAGGATTGCTAAAACAATGGCAAATGACAAATAGATTGAAAATTCCGAACACAAATCCACAGCTATATGGGTAGTTACAAAGAATCAAACAGCAAGTGAAACTAAACAACATAAAAATATAACCTTACGTTGTGAAGGAAAAATGATCTCTTGCCCGACAAAAGTTGCAGAGGCTTTCAACAAATATTTTGCAAACATAAGTGAAGAGTTGGTGAGTGGAGTCGAAGAACGTAATAAAACAGCACTTCCATCATCCAATAGCACAAGAAATGTGTCTACATCATTGTTCCTTTCACCTTCAAATACAGAAGAAATTTTATGAGCTATAAAAACCTTGAAAACAGGGTACTCTTGCCTTAGCCGATCCCTTGACACACTTGTGCAACAGCTCACTGGCATCAAGAAACTTCCCTTCATGCTTAAAAACAGCAAAACTGAAACCACTGCTCAAAAGAGGGAATCCAGAAGACGTTTCAAATTATAGGCCAATAGCCCTACTGCCTGTATTTTCAAAAGTTTTAGAAATTTTTTTGTAATAGGAGATTGGTGGCCAAACGGTTCTAGGCGCTTCAGTCCAGAATCGTGCGACTGCTATGGTCGCAGGTTCGAATCCTGCCTCGGGCATGGATGTGTGTGATGTCCTTAGGTTAGCTAGGTTTAAGTAGTTCTGAGTTCTAGGGGACTGATGACCCCAGATGTTGAGTTCCATAGTGCTCAGAGCCATTGAAAAATTTTTTTATTCCACTAAGAGTGCAACATTTGAATTTCTTTATAAAATCTATGGTAAACTGAATGTGAGTAGTTTTTGACAGACATAGTCTTGATTTATCCGCAGTTCTCGCCATCATTGACGATAGTGCCCTACTGCAGAAGCTTGACCAATTAGGAATTAGAGGTATATCCAATGAGTGGCTCAGGACATATATATGTGGCTGCGAACAGGTAGTTGAAGTGCAATATACTGACCATAACAAAATCACCTACTTCTATTCAGGATATCGAAATGTGAAATACGGTGTTTCTCAAGGATCAGTATTAAGGACCCGTTCTGTTTCCCTCTATGTCAATTATCTCATATACAACAGGTATTGCCAAACTACCCTCCAATTTGCAGATGATGCAAGCTTCCTTATTAGTGGGAAAACAGAAGAAGAACCAAAAGATACTGCTATCCAATCAACAGTATAGAACAGTGATTCAGCTATAACAAGCTAATTATAAACAAATAAAAGACAGTAGCACTGAACTTCTAAACTCTAAAAGGAAGGCACCACCCAAACATACAAATAGAACTAAGGGACAGACCTCATAAAAGTGTTAACAGCACAAAATTACCAGGACTTTGGCTCCAGAACAACACTAAGTGGGAGGGAAAACTGAGCAAAACCTACTAGATGATAAGGATCTCAAAAAGTTGTTGCAGCAACACCAGCCTGTTAAATGTATACTTCTCCTACAAGCATTCTGTAATTAAATATGGCGTAATCTTCTGGGCCAATGCACCAACAAATATTAAACTTTTCAGGAAGCAAAGGAGAATATTAAGAATTATTGAAGGGATAAACAGTAGGAAGTCATGCAGACTCATATTCAAAAAATTTTCAAATCTTCCACTTCCTTACATTTTTATCTATGGAACGTCAGTTTCCATAAAACATTATACACATAGACAACCACATGTCTTATTAAAACTGAAGATGTACATGCATACAATATAAGACAAAAATCTGAACTTCACATGAAACAGGTGAGAAAGTCATTGTGCCAAAATGGCATTCTACATATTGGGATAAAATTTACAATAATCTGCATAACCACATTAAATCAGTAAGAAAACTTAGTAGTTTTAAGGCTGAACTAAAGGCATATTTCACTAATCATTGCTTTTACAGTCTGACATAGTGCCTAGAAACCAAACAACAAAAGTAAATATGCAATATGAATATTGTACTTTGCATGTTGTCTCTACTGTTTGTTGTATATATTTAAATGTTAACTCGTTGGCTACGACGTTAAACAATAATTTCTCTGGAAGAGGATAAATTCGGCGCAATTTCTGGATGCTGTTGCCGTTATTGGCCGCGCTTCAGTATAATCGGCATTTAATCAGTCTTGTACTCACATGGGAAAAATAATCGCTATTCATGTCTACACTGTTTTTATCTCTATAATTTATTATTACGATTTACGTAAGTACCTTTTAAGTATTTGCTGTTCATGCTAGATTTAATGAAACGTATTTAGTTGAACAGTACCATTATTCAAACAGTACGATGCAAATGCAAACTTTTGCAAAGTGACTGGGAAACCACTTATCACAATATTTTTTTTTTTTGT
The DNA here is from genome assembly GCF_023864345.2 of Schistocerca serialis cubense. NCBI lineage: Eukaryota > Metazoa > Arthropoda > Insecta > Orthoptera > Acrididae > Schistocerca > Schistocerca serialis. The sequence goes on from NC_064640.1 coordinate 534,718,644, forward strand.
ATTTATTCCCTAATAACGGCACATGCAATTTAAATTATTCCAGGCACAGAATGAAATCAACAGCAAGTTACGAAGCATTGCTCACTGAGAGCTGTAATCCAAAAAGAAAGGCTTAAATTTATCGCTTAGAAATTATGTAAGTAAATTACTTTCAGTGAAACTCGTTACTGCAAACATTCAAAGCTATGAATGATTTTTTTAAATTTTTCTTCTCAATTTTTCATGACATATTCTACATCCCTATTCCTTTCATCATTATGATAAAAAATTTTAGTTTAGGCCTAAGCTACGGAAATTATGATAATTTTGCCCTCATATTGGTACCGTATCGAAAATCTGAGGGAATCCATCTAGTTTTTGTTCCACGTCTGTTGTAATTTCATTTAATTGCTCTGCATACTTGTACAGTACTGAAAACTGCAAATTATGTAAACTTTATATTTTTGATGCACAGTACGGTAGTTTATACTGAGCCTCTTGAGATATGCTAGAGCCATTGCAGAAATAGGAACTCAAATTTTTCAATTTATGAAAAAAGTAGTACATAGAATATAATTCCGTTTCACCTGTAAACTGAAGGATATTATAAGGCAGTGATGCCACTCGATTGTATAAACGGAGTATTGTGGTCAACAGGTAATGCAGCTTGTAACGTTTAAAGAAAGGTTGAGGAGAATTGGGGTAGACTGAAGACGTCTTTAGTGAAGAACTGACACTGTCATGGCTGCCATTTAAGTTTCATAATAGTTCCTACAGTGCCCCTGGTTGGACTTTTTGTTTTACATGCCATAAAGTAATCGATATTGAGCATAAAGTGTGCATATTTGTGTGCGATTTGCAAATATAAATTTTAATAAACTAGTAGAAAAATGAATACTGCTGATAGGGGTAAAAACGTAATTTCATTAATAGAAACCATTCTGAAAATTGTAGCGGTCACAATGGAAAGATACAACAACAACTGAAATGAAAGAAAAACATTTATGTGTAATGACGATCAGCGTGTACGTATAATAATAATAATTCTGTTCCTCCACATACTATGCCTGCTGTATATTTTTCCATATTATATTTCACGTCAGTTCTTTTATTCACTACCGTAAAGTGGAATCACTTTGCCCCACTTTTGAACAGTTCTTCAAACAAATTCATGTACTGTATCGTTGTTTTGTAAAATAGCTTTTGAAATTGAGGAAGGTGTATGCTAGAGCAACGTAAAAACCATCTAGTAACGTAGAAAGACATGACAGATTAATTTTTGAAATTTTGTAATGTTTTACAAGTTGGAGTAAAGTAGGCCCTGTGTTGGATTTCCTTGCTCCACGTAATATAAACATTATTGTAAGACAGGATGGTAGTTTGGGGCAATGTTACTCTTTTCAAAATTTATTTTTCTACCTTATAGGACAATAGTAAACCACCATTCGTGAAGTTTTTGGTTTGAAACGGAAAAATAATAAAAAAAGCAGTGTAGTGCACCTTTTTTCGTTCAAGATGTAAAAAGGTTTCAAAAGTGAACAGAATTTAGTGTTTTTTGCTATCAAACAAGAGGCCAGTGTTTCATTAGGTATTCAGGTGTGTCCAAATCTCAGTAACTACACCAGGAAAATATTTTCCATAAATTCATCACCATTGGCCAACTATGGCACTGAAAAAATACTGCTTTCATTCAAACGCTTTGAAAGGTTTACACCATCAGTTAAATTCTCCCATTTGTGAAAAAGTATATCTTTAGTTAAAGGTAAGTTCCAATTATGAAAAGATGGTGTCATGATATTTGTGGTTGCACCATCTTTGCTGCTAAAACTTCTATTAACAAGATGGTAATATTCATTTTCATACTGTATAATTACAAACGCAGCAGTCTGCTTGCTGATTGGCTTTAGCTTTTCCTATGATTCTGATAGAGGCACTTCATTCTATGTGCACTCCCACTTAATTTGTTCTCTTTGTTTCCCAATCTTCTTCCAAACTTCCATCAAGAATTTGTTCTATAAGCACATCATCAGCACTGTTTAGATGTTTCTTTTCTTAGGTTGTTTACTAGTACCTGTTTCTGTTGGAGAAGCATTATGTGACATTTCAAGCAAACACCATTTCTTATGGATTCCAGGCATTATTTCACATGCCCTCTAATCCATTTACACAAAGCAACATTAATCTCTTAGCATTACTAATTTTCATCATAACAAGATTCGTCCCAATCTGAATTAGGTCTAAAACAACTTTATCAATGGTACAAAGTTGCCTCATTTTTTTTCACCGCTGCTTTAGATTCTACAGCCATAAATAATGTGTTGATTGTGACTCTGTGAGTATGATATGATTTAGACAATGGTATTTCTATACATAAATGCATGTTATTTTTCTTCATTTTCAGTAGTTTTCCAGTACCGAAATACCACTTTATCCATACAAAAACTATCTAAATAGTTCAATAGTACAGTAGTACAGATGTGGTTAAAGGAAAATATTGATGATAGCGAGTGACAAAATAATTCCAACATATCAAATAGTAGAAACTGTTAATTGCAGGACAGAATCAAAACCATTCCCAAATGTTCATTAGAATAGGTGTTAGGCAGGACTGAATCTTTTTTTAAAAGATGGAGAGAAGCTACCCCTGCAGAGGCAAAGAAGTCCTGCTGTGCACTAGTCTTTCCTTATGTGTACTATTCTATTTGTTACTCTTCTTTTACCCTTGATACATAACATGCTTATTGTATTTCCTAAGATTTATGTCACTTGGAGCATTTAAAGTTATGTAGTTATGTTACTACTATAGCATTAATTCTCATGTACCAGTACTGATATTTTTTTTAACTGAAGTAGCTCGTTTTAATAAATACTACTATGATGAATGTAAAAGTTTAATCCTACTGGTAGGAGAAATCAAAGATATTTTACAATAATTCTGAAATTGTTGGGAAAACAATATCAGTACATATATAATATACTGTATTTGAGAAAAAAACTCATTTAGTATGCAAATTTAACAAATACACCTTGTATTAATATCAGAAGTTTTTATTTTATGCATTTACATTGTTTTGCTTGGTACCTCTCTTAAAGTAAAGCACAGACTGTAAAAAACACTACTTATATGCAATATATTTTCGACAGACAAGTATTACATTACTGTAATTATAATGTGTTTTAGGGATCCATTAAATGTCAACTGTGCAGCCTACATCAGTATTTCTTTGGTGGAAAATTATGTGTCATTTAATGACCTATCCTTCATACAGTGACTTACTGTGCCAATTATCAGAATGATTAAAATGGTGAATATGGTAGGAGAAATTGCAGTTAGCTGAACCTCAGGTTAACTGGACCATCACATTAATTAACAATTTAAGAGGGAAATTTATTTTTTCATACCATAAAGTTGCTTCCTTGTGTTGGAAGTTCCATGTGACTGGGAATACCATTTTAACTCATATGGTTGCTGTATGTTAGCTAAATTCACAGATGTATTTAAAAATGTGAAATTGTTTTTCACATCTATTAATTCTCCTAAATTTCAAACAGCAATAATGCACGATTCTGTTTCTTCGAGTTAAATTCTCTGTTTATTACTTTGTGATAACACCATAAAATGTAAGATGTGCATGGAGCCATTTTCACACTATTTTGAAGATTTTTGGCAAGGTAAAGGTGAGGTTACTGAGCCAATAAAATCTGGGGTTAGGTGGACTGGTTCAGTTAACATATGAGTATAATGAGCAACTTCATAGAAAATCCTGCTAATTCACCCAAAATTACCATATAAGACATTGCAGCCTTGTAGGGTTAACATAATTTTTGGCTTTTATTGTTTCCACCATCCTGAAAAGCTTTAGTGTTAATGATATTAAATCTTTCAGGTCAAACATATTTACTAACCTGGATTTTTTTGTCATCAAATGCAATGGACAGACCTCCACTAATTCAGCAATAACTGCCTATGACTCACTAGCAGGAGCCTGGCAGTTGGAAATGTGGAGAATATTGGACATCGGGCAAAATCAGCAGCCAGAAATTACAGACTCTGTGCAAGTTTGCCCATATTATCAGACTGGTGCAAGGAAAACATCAAGAGGTAAAAATTAAAGATAATCAACTGTCTTTACCAGTACATCCAGTTAACCAATAATGAGATACTGCAGAAAAAGACAGAAGCTCAAAATATTTGCCAAGAAAACATACATTCAATGAAGTAAAGCCTTAGCTCGAATGCCCAGTATTGGAAGAGAGCAGCAGCAGCTCTGAAGATAATGACTGTGTCCAGTACATTGATTTCTCTGATACTGACATGTCCAGAATTGGTGATGAAAATGATTACCTTTGTTACCAGTTCTGTGTCATTCACCAGCCATGGCTGGCCAGACAGAGTCAAGTTTACAATAACATTACCAGTACTGCAATAAAATTAACAAAATACTGCATTTAAAACTGCAATGTTTAAGTGGGTACTATAAAAAATAAATTTAAGAATTAGATTACAATACAAATTACAACAATAAGTTGTTTATTTAGTAAAATGACAGAGTTGATGCTGTTTTCATTGGCACTGAGTTGCAGCTCGGGTAGACACTGTTCTATCAGTGGAGAAGTATTTTTATTTACTGTACAAACGTCGCTATTTGTGCATACACTAAGTTTAAGTTCTAAATTGTTCAATTGGTAATGACTGAATATCTTTAGGTAGAGCATTAAATACTTTTATGGCCACCACTGGGAAGTTGTTCTGCATCTAGTTAATTGACAACTTGGTGTGTGTATACTGTCTTTACAGTGTTGATGAACTTCATTTCTCTTTCTGTTCATCTCGTGATATGTCTTTGTGTGAACAACAAAACTGAAAATTTATTTTCTGAAAACAGTTGGAGTTCCGATTCTGGAAAAAATTTGTTTGCAATGGTCATTTTGTTTTACTTGAGACAACGATCCTCATTGCGTTCTTTAGTAACAAAAGCTCATTCTTGCAGTCTGCAGAATGGCCGCACAGTAACAGCCCATAGCTAATGTGGCTGTGGAACATTGCATAGTACACTGCTAGTAGGTACTGTTGTGAAAGGGCACTTTTTAATTTCTTCAGCAGGTACAGAACCCACAAGAGTTTGAAATATATGTTCGATGTGGTGTTGCCAGGTTAACTTGGTGTCAAAGAGAAAGCCCAGAAGCTTAACAGCTGCTTTGGCACCCAGTGCTCCAGTATCACTTAGTCTGTATATCAGACTCTGCATCTTGTCTTCATTAATTTTCATCTTGTTCATGATGAACCAGGTCTTGGCCTAGTTGAGTAGGACATCTACTTGATGAATAGCTTGAAATACATTCCCCCCTTTTGTGGACAAAGTCGTGCCATCTGCGACCTGTTAGGTGTGTCCATTGGAGCCTATGTCATTAATAAAAATTGGGAACAATTGGGGACCCCTTACTGAAACAGTGAAGAAGGAAACTTCATTGTAGTCAGAGTAGAACAGAAATCTGACATGAGTGGTCACTAACATGTTGCTCAAGTCTAAAATATATGATGATGGCTGTGAAGTGAAACTTTTGTTAGTGTTGTTTCTACTACAAAATTTGAAACTGCAGGGGAAGAAGGTATCTTTTGTTGCTTGAAATCAAATAACTGCCATTCTACCCAATCGAATACACGGAACTGTTGTTGCTTGAAATTAAGTAATTGTCATACTACCCAATCCAATACATGGCACTAAGGTTCGCTATGAAAACATGATATGTTTCTAGCTTGATGTCACGAAGTTCATTGTGCACTAGCTTTGTTGTTTCCATAATTTTTATTTATTTATATAAGTATCAAGATGTATCTAGCATTGTTAGTAATGATGTCACAATAATTTTTTCACATAGGGCCCTGTAATTAATTTACTTAACTGGCCAAACATAGGGTCAAAGCTCTTCTCCAGCTCTGTAAAATTTGTGTGAAAGGATGCAAAAATGCCTGTAATTTTCGTGTATGTGGTCCTCCATATTCATGAATAAAAGTTTTGAAAAGACCCATTCTTTAAGTAAGATTTCAAAGGAGGGTGTATAGGGAAAGTCTTACATCCTTTCCAGGTCAAATGTTTGCTCCCACACAACCCTGGCATTAAAGGCATACATATTTGTTCAGATGCAGACCCTTCACAGTCACAGCCCTCACCAGACATTGTTACCCTACCATCCTAGTTCAGAAGCAGATTTCCTGGGCCATCACATCCAATCCTGGTATCACTCATCCCTCCAAAAAACAACCCAGGAGTATACCTTTTGTCCTTCAATATCATCCTGGTCTTGAATGTATTAATCAGCAGCTTTTACAATGCTACAACTTCCTAAAATCGTGCCCTGAAATTGGGTCCATTCTGCCTGACATTTTTCCCATCACACCTACAATAGCTTATCATCAGCCTCCCATCCCCACCCTCCACTCCCTCTAAGCACCGAAATCTCCTGTTCAGGCCTCATGCTATTTCTGAACATGTTTTCTTACACTATGGTCCCTACCTCTGTCACCATCCCCAATGTAAGACTTGCCCCCTGCACCCTCTTACCACCACCTATTCTACCTCTGCAACTGGCAAAAAATGTACTATCAAAATACTGGTATGTATCTGTGCTTCTGATATGACATATGTAGTGTACCAACTGTTATGTTAACACTGTTAAGCCTCTTACGTTGGTATGACTATCACCAATGTAACAGTCAAGATAAATGAACTTAGACAGAGGGTTTATGCTGGCAACACACAATATCATGAGACAGAGCATGCTCTACATGACAGTCGTTAGCTCAGAGTGCTACATTTGGGAACTCGCATTACAGAAGGTCCTTGACTCTCACCACCCACCTGTCCTTAATTTACATTAATTTATTTAGTCTCAGCATCCCATCCCCACCCTCCACTCCCTCTAAGCACCTCCCTCTTGTCAGTAACTACTCGTATTTTTTCTTCACTATGTTTTAGCTATCTACACCTTCTATTTTCTGGCCTGTTTATTTTTTCCCTCCCCACCACCCCAACCACATACAATTCTCTTAGTTGTCTGCTCTTGTTAACTCTTGCACAATGTTTTGTCCCTATTCTCTGTTTTGCTTGTTACCCTATCTTCCATCTCCAAGCACTTAGGTTTTTAATTTAGTCGAATGCAATCCCCAACAATCAGTCTTTCTTTCTTATCCTGTTTGGTAAGTCTCCCCTGACATGGAGTTAACAGTTGACTTTTCCACACAATCCCCATTTCCTAAGCCTTGCCAAAGTTTACAAATTTCCTTAACATCTATACATGTGTGTTCTGTGCTGCTGTTTGGTGACTATATTTCCTATCTATCCTGTTACATTAAACTTTTCTGTACGTAACATGAATATTGCCACTTAACTTCTGAGTAAAAATATCTTACAATTGAAAATTTTCTGCTATGGAAGCTTTTTATTTGGTCTTCCCAAGGTTTATTTTGTAACTTTTTTAAATGAAATGTCTTTCCCTTTAGGTATTGTATGGAATATTAAATGAAATGTCTTTCCCTTGAGGTATTGTATGGAATACAATAGTGGAGAGTTGTACCTCAGAGAAGAAATTCTGTAACAGTACAATTTCTTGTTAAGATTGTAATGGTAAATCTACAACAAATGTTACGCAAGACGTCACCTTATTGGTCATATCCTGTAAGGTAGATGGGAAAGAAGATATTTTTGTGAAGATTATTTTTCACTAGTCACTGTGAGTAAAGCTAATTTGTATGCTGGTATTGTTAAAGTATTTTAAAGTATCATAAACTTTTTACCTGGGGTTTGTCTCATAGACCACATTTTTATTAATTTTTGTAGCTAATGTTTACTCATTTGTGTGCATAAATTGCCACAATGTACATTAGTAGTGTCATCACAACCAATAACATATCATTTTGTTCCAAATTACGTCTCAGTTATTTACTGAAATGTCTACAGACCTATGGGTATTAGCCCGACCCCGCAGATTCTACTGGTTCTTTTTGGAGTGATGTTAAGTGGAATTTACAGCATATTTTGCTCGAGATTCTTTGATATGGTCTGAAATAAGTATAAATTTCTTTACATAGTGGATTTGTTCCATAACAATGTTATAAACAGTTTTTCTGTTTGCTGTTATTCAAAAGTAACTCTTAGTCAATGATAATGATGAAAATTTACTGAGGATAAAACAGTAGCTCACAATGGTGATCTCAAGTCATTTACCCAACATAAATTGCAAATATCCTTTTGCTAGAAAATATAATATTCAGCAGTAACTAGTACACATGCCCTACCTTATTACTCAATTTTGTTAGAAAGTGACAAATTTGTTTCCGATGGCATCTGGTAGAAATTATTGTCAGCTAATATTTCCACCATTGCTTACTTTCCTTATTAAGTAGTAAAAGTTGCTATGGCAAATGTGGTAGTTATATAATGATGTCTTAGATGTATCCCATTCATCGTAGACTGAGAATGAGACTTAAGTTATTACCAGTCCCATCAATCCTTTTTCTGTCAAGACACTTAGTTCTCAATATCATGTTGAATGAATAACACTTCTGTAGCCATGGGAAATAATTAAGTGTGGATTACGAGCCATTGTTTTCATATCGTGTGTTAACTGTATGAGTGACACAAAAATGACAAATCACAGGATCTCATTGCATCTAATCATGGCAGTGTCATTGATGCTAGCTGAGTATGCCATGCTTTCAGCAAAGTCTTTAAGGCACTAAGCTATCTACAAGCTAATTTATCAGTTATGAAATATAAGGTTCTCAATTTGCATAAAATAGCCACCTTCAAGGCCAGATGCTGCAATCAGAGATTGCAAATGTCTTCTTGCCATCAGTTGGCCCTGACTAGCAATGAACTGATGCAGTGCATCAAGTCCCTCACAGATTCATTGAAGTGTGCAATCTATTTCTGGACACCTATACGGTTCTGAACCATATCTGTACCATTCTGCACACACAGATATTTCCATAAGTGCTTCAAATCTTTGAGCCGTGATAAAATTTAAGTAAAATACATAGTACATCTCTATAAAAAATGCATCAGAAATAATTTTCGACTGAAGACAGTTTAAGCAAGTACAGCTAACATTATTTGCATATTACTTACATAACATGAAAGGGGAGGCCTTTTCTGGTTGCCATTATTACTCACTTGCAGATAACGTAAGGGCTTGTGGGCAGTTTATGTTCACTCATTTGCTACATGTTTTGAAATTCACCACTCATATTTCTCATGAACTGTTTCAGATGGCATGAATGAAAACTCAGCCTGGCATCAGAGGACACATTGCTTCTGTCATTTTGAGCCCTTGTGGAATCTTTCTTGCAAATATGGTCATGCTTTGGCTGCTCTATGACCATTTGACATGAATCATGCTCTCTCATAAGAAGATATGGAGCAAAGTCATTCTCCATTACCCTCACTGTCTTATGACACGCACCCAAATGATACCACAATGTTCGTGGCTAAGGACGATCCAACAGCCATCTGTCTCCAATTGGTAAATAGAGTAATACTAAAACTATTAGTGGTATTACAAATAGCAATAGTATGGGGAAAGAACAGAGTTTAATGTTAACCACTGATCTTGTAATGACATGCATAGTGATAAGTATACTCTTGGTATATGTATTGTCACATTACAGTGCAGCAGATGTGCTGTAATAAGATGTGATGTTAGTGTGGATTATTGTAATAGCTGACACATAAGTATATATTCAGAATATCATTTGCAGTCTGTTCTAGTGGGATGCTTCCAACGTAAAAGTTCTGGCTACAAAATATCCCTAGTCTTTTTTTTTTACTCTGTGGAAATAGATCCTTCAGATTAATTTAGTTTAGTTATTTATATTCATTGTAGATCTTTTGTAGAATACTATACCATGTATGATATAATGTGAACTGATTTGTTTTGCGTGGCATTCAAAAACATTAATATTGAAATGTAATTCCATATTGATGGGTTTATGTAATATAAGTATATTTAGTAGTTCAGTAATAGACACACATAAATATTTAATCCACACTAAGTAAGCCACTAATATATAAAACACAATTCTTCTATGGGATAGAAAGAGTTGGCCAAACTCATTTTTTGATTTTTTGTATTACTTTGTGTTATAGAGCCACTATTTGTTAGGTACTTGAAAAAAGATTTTGCTAGTTTATTAATTCCCTTTTAAGCTAAAATTAGTTTATTCCATACTTAATGTTTTACTTATGACTATTACATTTGCTTCTGAAGAAGTTTCAAAACTTTCATAAGAAAATACTTCTTATCAAATACTGTGGATAAAATTCAAAGTTACTTTTCATCAGATGTCTACAGTATTACATTCGATGATTTGATGTTAGCGCTTGGAGCCAAAGTGCCTGAACTGAGCTGTTGGAGAAAGGGCAGAATGTTTCCATTCTTTTGCCATTTAAAATCCATCTCAATTTTTAAAGGAGTAAACTAGGCCACTAACTTTTCATTTAGTACTAAATTCATTGTTGAAATGTTTTCTGAAATACATAAGTTATTTTCTTAGTCTCCTTTCTGTAGTTGGTCCATATTATTGACTACAAACCCCATGAGTATCTAAATGCACAGTGAAGGTGGGATTAGAATCCTGAAATCCTTTAAAGGCATTGTAAATTAAAAATATAATACTTATCATGCTGCAAGCCTGATTTTGGATTGAGACTACCCTCCAAAGAGCGCAAAGTCAACCCAAAATATGATAAATTAAGACTTTTTTTTTAGTCAAAGCAAGGTACTGAAGTACAGAAGCCAACCAGTAAATGATTCCCACCATATGGAGACGACATTCATTCACAGACAGGCTCAATGAAAAATATTACCAAAATATTAAATCTCTTGGATGAAGTCTTTTTTCTGCACACATATTCACACAAGCACAATTCATGGAAACATGGGGGCTGTCTCAGGGCGCTAGAGATCAACTGCCAGTTGGGTTCTAGCACCCTGAGACAATGGCCATGTGTGTGTGAGTTGTGGTTGTCTGAAAGTGTATGTGTTTTCTTCTCCAGGAGAAGGACTTTGTAAAAAAGTTTTAATATTTGGTCAGCATTATTCATTGCATGTGTCTGTGACTCAATACCTCCACTACATGGTGAGCAGCAATCTGTTCTTTCCATATTCTTGTTATTTCAACGTGTAGTTTTCATTGTTCAGAAAATGTTACCATAAGCCATAATAGAGGCAAAGGCAGAAAGTAATTCATTCTTTGTGTTTCACAACCAGTGATGATGTAGATTTTTGTCAAGCTGAAGGTAGCAGCTATCAGTTTCTTCATATGATGGTGAATGTTGTATTTTCACCAATGGAATTCCATTAATGTTTAGTCCAATAAATTAAGAAATCTCAGTACATTGACAGTTTATTATCTTCTGACAATAAAATGTCTTTTAAAAAAGTTTTTGTGCAACAGAAACTGTAGGAAATATGTTACTTGTATTTTGTAAGCTGCATTGCATTGTAACCTGTTATACATTTTGTAAAATTATTTTCACTATATTACATTTCTTTCACAACCATCTTCTTTGATATAAGGTTAATTATTTCATTGGGCAGTTCACATTTCATTCTTACATGTACAAGAATTATCATGCATCACAATCACAGGAAATCTATATAAACAATTCCTTTGTAAATAATAGAGTAAACGAGATTGCTCACTGAATAGCAGCAGCATTTATTCATCAACAGGCACACACAAAAGAGAAACTTCCTGGCTTGCTGAATGATTCCATTGTTGAGCCAGAGTACACACACACACACACACACACACACACACACACACACACCTGTGTTCCTACATTTTGCTGGCAGTAGACACAGCTGATAGAATGGAAGTACGCAAGTGTGTGAGTGTGTTTTACTTGTATATTTGTACTCAAGCTTGACAAAAGAGTTATTCCAAAAGGAAGCAAGTTATCTTTCTCTTTAATATGTGCCTGTCGATAACTCAAACACTTCTGCTGTTTGGTGAGTAGCCTCCTTTACTCCTAAAGTGTTAACAAACGATTCATTCATGTGGATTTCCTGTAATGCTGACATGTTTTAAAACATGTAAGAATAGAATGTGGACTTTCCACTGAAATAATTAATCTTGTATCAAAGAAGATGGTTGCTATTGCCGACATAATAATTTTCCTGAAAGTACGTCACATACAGTGGATAAATTGGATTTTCTGTAATGCTGCTTGTCTGAATCTGGGTGCCAGTACTAGTCGATAACAATTTATTTTTACTCTAGCATTTTACTGCTCTTGACCCTTGCAAAAGCCTCTAAAACGACTGGTAATGAGACAGTGGACCTATAGGTGTCTACACAATCTGCTTATTTCAGTTTAGAAAATAATTGTAGCAATGAATAATTTACAACTGGAAGCATAATACATCTTAAAAACATATCGGAGTACAGCAGTAATACATGGTGCTCAGATCTTCACAAGCCGAACTGCTATTTTGTGACATGCAATTGAGTTTTGACTCCTCATTTATTTAGTAACTGATTTAGTTTTCTTCTTCATATTTTGCTGTACCTGTATAAAATATAAGTGGCTAGTAGAACATCTGCATATTTGCTTTTACAAATTAAATTTTAATTTTGTTTTATGATTGTTGATAGGAAAATTTTATGAGATAATTTTTTGATATATAGTGGATGTTTCATTTTTTTCATCTCAACTTTTGTATCAGTAACTTCTCATGGTAGTAAAGTGTAATTTATACACTTATTGTTGAGATAACTATTTCTCATGCTTCTTCTCTGGAACTGTACACTTATTCCTTGTTACCTGCTGCAACCATGGCAGGTTCAGAAACCCTCTGCTGTTCATAGTAGGGTTGCCATTTCAAAGTTCTCTGTTCGATGTATTCTCTGCAATTAATTCCATCAATTGAACCATAGCTATTGGTTATGGAATCATGATCTCTCACTTCCTTCATTAGCACATTTCAATTGCATTATTTATCCAAACATATTCCTTGCTTCATCTCTTATTCTGTTTATGGTAATTCAGTAGGAAATAACTGTCAGAGAAAGTAATGAATGATAGTTCAATAAGTACTATATTAGCATTCATATTATATATGTATATTATATATGTTTTACCGAAGTTGACTTTTGACGTAGTGCTGGCACAATGTAGTTGGATAAGACAATGAAAGCTTTCAATGAAAACTTTTAACACAGAGTGTCAATGGCCTTGCCACAATGGTAACACTGGTTTCTATCTGGTCACAGAAGTTAAGTGCTGCCAGGTTTGGCTAACATTTGGATGGGTGATGGTCTAGGTCTACCAAGTGCTGTTGGCAAGCATGGTGCACTCAGCCCTTATGAGGCCAATTTAGGAGCTACCTGACTGAGAAATAGCTGCCCAGTTCTTGAAAACTGACAATGGTTGGGAGATCAGCATGCCAACACATGCCCCTTGACATGTGGATCCACCTGAGGGTGACATGATGGTTAGTCAGTACAATAGGTACTTCTGAGGCCTGCTCAGACAGAGTTTAATATAAATGATTATCAGGAAACACATACTCATTCATCATTATGATGGACCATCATTGAAAGTACTTAATATAAGTTTTTCTGGCACTAAACCTCATGAATCAAATTTTGGGCAACACAACTTTTACAGCTTAGAGTATTTTAAATGAAAACTGTGTGACTTCAAAGGAAGACTTAATTTATATTAATTTACAGCTTACAAACACTTAACAGACAGCTTGACATAGCTTATTAGTTGCAAAACTTATAAAAGTCATCATGAATTTTTCAGTACCATTTAGATAGCTTGGAACTTTAACAATTGGCAGTTCACTAATATCATAACACACAGGAATCCTTTGAGTTGTGTTTCTGTGATATACCCACGCCGGTAATAGACGCATCAAGTACACCTAAGACTCATTTTGCTGATAAGACATTTATTTGTACTACCACAAATAATTGCAACATAGCCTTTTTATGATAATGAAAGACATGCTGCTTCACAACCTATCTACAAACTGGATATGTGAAAGTCACTATCATAATTAAGGTTCCAGATAACTACCAGTATTTATGGAAACTAGTCTTGAAAATTTATACATTTATTACTGTAGGGCAGAAAACTACAAAATATATCCCAGTAGAGCATTTCCAGTACTATTTATATATGCATAAACGTATTTGTGCAACTGCAATTTCATTTCTAAGAAAGTTTCTGCTTGTTCATGCACACAATGATTTGTAGCTGCTTGTGCCTGCAGCCTATGTTTTTTAGACTGGAAACAATAGGGGCCTCTGAATAATGTTGAACAACTTGAACAATTCAGTGAGTTTCATTAAAGGCTTTCACTGTTTTATCCAGCTACATTGTGCCAGCACTACATCAAAAGTCAACTTTGGCAAGAAGTATATAATATACAAATCATAAATGATAATACAATACTTATTGAACTATCGTTCATTACTTTCGCTGACTGAATTTCCATAAGCAGAATAAGAGAAGAAGTAAGGAATGTGTTTGGATAAATAATGCAATTGAAATATGCTGATGAAGGAAGTGAGGGATCACGATTCCATAACCAATAACTATGGTTCAATTGATGGAATTAATTGCAGAGAATACTGCAAACAGAGAACTTTGAAATGCCTATCATAAGGAGTTACTGATACAAAAGTTGAGATAAAAAATATAAAACATCCACTACATATCTGCAAATTATTTCCTACAATTTTCCTGTCAACAACCATAAAACAAAATTAAAATTTAATTTATAAACACAAATATGTAGATACAGTATTTACAAAATTGTTTGGAAGGAAATAATTTTATAACTATCTCTATAATTGGTAAACTGTTCCATCTCAAGAATCTGATTTGAAAGGAAATAATTTAATAACTATGCTTTTAGATAGTAAACTGTTCCACTATGAGAATCAGATTTACTGGGCAACTAAGCCTTGTTCATAGTACAATGAACCAAAACACATTTACATTAATATATTTTTAAAAATTAACATTTATGTCACATTTGAAAATAAAAGTCCATTTATATAAAACTATATACATCTTATGTATCTTTAGCACAGCTTCCAATAATGCAGCTGTAAATTATTTTGCAATGTCAGAGTTAGCACACAGTTACTCTGAAATGAATTCTCAGCATTATTTAATGCCTTTAAAAAAGGCAAATGCTGCAACATTGTAACTGAATATTTAAGAACATAACTTAAAATAGCTAAAAGAAAAATAGAGAAAAAGGTATGTTTCTAAAACCCACTACATTTTATTAGGTACTGTTGTTATTGTTGGGACATGGTTTGGAAAGACAGGTATGACACACAATTACCAAACAATTTTATTCATATTCCACCATTTTTTCGGAGTGCATCTAGGATATTATGTACAGACATTTTGGCTGACAACTGTTGTGTAGACCAAGCGAGGTGGCGCAGTGGTTAGCACACTGGACTCGCATTCGGGAGGACGACGGTTCAATCCCACGTCCGGCCATCATGATTTCCCTAAATCGCTCCAGGCAAATGCCGGGATGGTTCCTTTGAAAGTGCACGGCTGACTTCCTTCCCCGTCCTTCCCTAAACCGATGAGACTGATTACCTCGCAGTTTGGTCTCTTCCCTCAAAACAACCCCCAGCTGTTGTGTACGGCTTTGTACACAACAGTAAGGAGAGGTGGGCTACAGAGTGGTGCTGCAACTATCATCATAGGAAAGCTAGACAGAAGCAAAAATTGTAAGTGAACAAGCTAACACAACAAACAGCAGATATACTTAACTTGTATTTCTCCAAACATATGAAGACTCAGAACAAGACAGTGCAGCAATGAATGGAGTCCAGCTATCACAACATCCACAAGGAAAAGTCTCTCTGTACTAAAGCCCAAATGATGAAGCTGTAGCTGCAACCAAGCAGCATCTGCATAACATCACACTGCAAAGTGGCTCTGAGTGCAAGTAGCACTGAGTGCTGCCAATGGCCATCCTATATTGCAGTGGAAGTGGGTGCTTGAGCTACTGAGCCACTAGAGGCGTGGCTCAGGGGCATGCTCCACTGGGTCCACTGGATCCCACACAACTGTCATGAAAACTGGCAATTCCATTGCAATGATGGCTGTTGGGAGGTATTGATACATTATACCACATAAACCTTTCAGCCATTCTTAAGATGAGTAACTTGCAAGATTTTTAACACACTTCACACTGTAGAGTAAATGTGCATACATCATAAATAATACTGTTGGTAACAAGAGTCTCAGTCATAGACAAAACTTTATGCTTCTAAGATTTAAATTAACTAGGGAAAGAGTCAGTGAATCCACAGTGCTTCAAAATCACTCAGTTGATTGTTATGGATGACATATTTGTAATGTCATATGGTGGAGAGCTGGAACAATATTTCCTTTGAAAGGATAGTGTAAAATGTGTTAAAAATCTTGCAAATGACTCATCCTGAAAATGTTTGGAATGTTTTCAGCTAGGATATGACTACATGTGTTAATAATTTCTTGGATGTACTCCCCAAAAAAAGGATGGAATATTTTATCCACCAGGAAAACTTCAAGAAACAAAGCTTTATTCATAGTTTACTGTACAGACGATTACAAAGAACCAAGAACAATACAATTTAACATCTGTGTATACCAAACATGTCACGTAATTGTAAAATTTGAATCTCAAAATTCCCCCTTTATTTTAACAGGCAGTTATAAAGTAAGGACTGGTCCTTAAGTTTGTGGCTCTACATTTGAAGTCCAAGCCTTTCAACACATTTCTAGTGTTTCAGTCCAGGGTGAACCTTTGTAAGTATATCAGCAATCATATCTTCTGTTGGCTGATATTCCAGTATGAGCAGATGCACAAATAGATCTAGGTGCATGAAGTGATATTTTATATGCATGTGCTCCATCATTCAGTGGGAAACTAGAGATTGTCACTGGAAAAGGTGCTGTGTGAGAGTTTTCCTAAACTGTGGAGAATCACTGCCCTTGCTGCTTTGGTGACTCTCATGTATTCAGCTTCAGTTGACGAAAGAGCAGCGGCTCTCTGCTTGTTTGAACACAATGACATTGCTGATCTAGATAAGGTGAAGTAGCAACTTGTATATGAGTTCCTATCAGCATCAGAACTTTCCCATCTGGCAGCTGCGAAACTGAAGATTCTTTTCTTATCCTCAGCATAGGTAAATTTCTTACCAATGTTTCCTTTAAGGTGTATAAGAAACCACTTATTCAGTTGCTAGTGAAAAAAAATAGTATTTCTGGTGTACTGGCTTATGTTACTGACTGCATAGCATATATCAGGTTGAGCATCGATGGTAGTGTACATCAGTGCTGCAACCAGTTCTCTGAATCAGTGTGCTCCATCTTCCTACCAGCTGGCAGTCATTCATTCTGAATCGGTGTGAAACTTCACTGATATAGCCACTCTGACATCATGTTATTTGGTCAACAGATTTATTTACTGTGATTACCAGAGAGCATTTTATGGCTCCAAGATCCTTGACATCAAATTAGGCAGGTAACTCATCATTGATTTGTTTTGACCTTTCTAGGTCTGCTGAAGTGATTATACAGGGTGTCTGAAAAGTCTTTCCCTGATTACATAAATTGATAACTCAGGCTAGAAGTAAGATACAAGTCTAATTGTTTACAAACTATCAAAGTTTTTTTCGCACATCAGTAAACTTCTACATGAGCAACCTTGGTAGCACGTAGTACATCTAGGCGATATCCAATTTCCGTCCACACATTAGCCAACATCACTGGAGGGATCGATTCAACGACTGTGGTTATCCGTTGCCACAGGTTTCAAGATCTGGTACACGTGTTTGGTAGACCTCATCCTTGACATAACTCCATAAAAAGAAGTCTAATGGGGTTATGTCAGGAGAGCGTGGAGGCCAAACCGTTGGCCCATCATGACCAATCCATCGCCCAGGAAAGTTCATATCGAGATAGGAACGGACATCCAAACCCCAACGAGGCAGTGCACCATCTTGCTGAAACAAGACATCAGGGTGATACTGAAGCAGCTGAGGAACAGCATACAGTTGCAACATGTTCAGATACACTGCAGATGTGATGGTAGCCTCAGCGAAGAAGAATGGCCGAATAATCCGATTGTGCAATAGTGTGCACCAAACATTCACCTTTGGACTGCCTCTGGTGCACTCCATGACCTCGCCAGGGGTTGTGAACCCCAAATGCGCACATTATGGTGATTCACTACTCCACTGACAAAAAAGGTCGCTTCGTCAGAAAAGGCAATTGGTCTGAGATAACCGTCATCGTCCTCAATACATGATAGTATTTCGACCGCAAAGTCATATCGATGTGTACTGTCATTGGGCAACAAGTCCTGAATGATTTGAACTTCGTATGCATGAAACAATAAACGTTTGTGTAAAATGTCATGGAGAGAGCTTTTTGACATCTGTAATTCACGTGAGGCCCTGCGCACCGATTTCGTCGGACTTTGCAGCAAAGACTGACTTACAGCTTCCACCCTGTCTGCTGAGGTTCTTGGTCGATCAGACCTCGGAAGCTCAGCAACCGATCCTGTGTTCTTGAACTTCTCATATCAGGCTTTAATGCTCTTGACATCAGGTGGATTCTTTCCAAACGTTGTTTGGTAGTGTCTCTGCACTGTGGTTGGTGATGTTTCTCATGGTGCCACAGGACACACTGTGCCTTCTCCTGATCGGTTAACATGGCTTCTTGAGCACTGCACCTCATCCACTACTTACGTACTGTGAACCTAAAACAGAAAAAAAAACTTTGATAATTGTAAACAATTTGACAAAGTTTCATATTTGCATCTTACTTCTAGCCTGAGTTATCAATTTATGTAATCAGGGAAAGTCTTTTCGGACACCCTGTAATGTCATCTACATAAATGAGTAGTCAAACTGGAAGCTTTTTACTTTTTCCATGAAGAAACATGGATCAGAATTTGTTGGCTTCAAGCTGGTCGATGTTAGTGTTGAGTTCAACTTGGAATACCAGTGTCAACCAGATTGGTACAATCCATAAGTGGCTTTTCTACTTTTATACATTTTATCATCAAATTTCAGTGTTTGGTGCATGTCACTTGCCTTGTTGACTATATGATTATCCTTCTGTGCATATTTCATTATTTGTAAGAATTTGACCAGAGAGTCCTCCTGTTCCCTTAATATTTCCATACCAGTTTCGTCATTGAGAAACTCAGTGGTGATATCCAGCTGAAAGATATACAAGTCAAATCTGACTGACAGAACCATGTATAGTCTAAATGATTCAGTTCCTGCAGCTGGAAGTATCATTTCATCAATGTCAATTACAGTAAAGTCGTTGAATCCTCTGGCCTTTTTCCTCAGCAAAGATCCATCATTTCTGTGTGTTTTTTTTCACGAAACGCTCCTTCATTTGTTGATCTGTATGCAATGACCCAAGTGTCATTTCTCATCAGCAACCTCATTTCATCTTATGAGGGGCTTCAAAAAGTAATGCAACACTTTTTTCCAGAAAGCATGTTAGTTTTATTCAGGACTCCAGTACACCATATTCTTCTGTACTCTTGTGCCTACAAAGCCCTATTTCTCAGCATAGTCTCTGTTCAATGTGATGACTTGACATCATCTTACTGGGAGGGTGTGTATGCCTAATTCTCATGGGAGCCAATGTCTTGTTGCATCAATAACCTCCACATCATCTATATAGTTTCCCACAGAATGTATCCTTCATTGGTTGAAACAGATTCAAGTCAGCACTCTTGTGGCTACAAAGCCCTATTTTTCAGCATAGTCTCTGATCAATGTGATGACGTTATGTCACCTTACTGGGAGAATGTGTATGCCTGCATTGTACCTCTCTACTGGTTGTCATGGGAGCCAATGTCTTTGCTGCATCAATAAACTCCACATTATCTATGTACTGTTTCCCACAGAGTGTGTCCTTCATTGGGTGAAACAAGTCAGAAGGGATAGTTAAGCTCTGGCCTGTAGGGTAGATGAGGAAGAACAGTGTAATGATGTTTCGTGAGCTCCTCCCGAGCGCACACATTTGAGTGAGTCTTTGCGTTGCCATGAATAGGCAGACGTTGTTTTGCGGTAATTAACGTGTTGAAGTCATGTGTTCAATTTCCTGAGGGTAGCACAATGCAATACAGAGCTGAAGGTTGCCCCATGATAAGTGAATAGTGTTTTATTCGTCTCATAACATACAATTTCTAATCATATGATTAGTGTACCGGAGACATGTCAAAAAAATGGATAACACAACTTAGGCCTAATCGATACAAAGAATTTTAACATTAATATAAACTTTTATTTTTCTTTCCTCCCTTTTGTGAAGGACAGCTACATTTACACACAAGACTATATGTAGATTTATCCTGCTCAAATGTTCAGTTCATTCTTCATGAACTCCTCAACAGTGTGGTAGCAGCGTGTGACAAGTATATCATATAGCTTTGTTTTCAGTGTCTCTAGGTTCATACTCAGAATATTTTTCCCTTTTTAGCTTGTTATGAATTTTCATTGCCATATACTGAGGAGACTGCGCATATAGGTTTAAGCGATCGGTGGGAAGCATAAAATTGTCTGTGTTTCTCGTGTTATACGTGTGATTGAAACAGTTTTTCTCGAATAACTCTAAATTGATGTGTAGAAAGATGATAATATCATAGATGTATAAGGAGGGAACTGTTAATAACTGTTGTTTTTCAAATAGTGGGTGACATGATGTCCTTGGATGGGCAGTACACATGTTCCTTATTATTCTTTTCTGTAACTTTAGTATGCACAATATATTGCTTGAATTTCCCCAAAAAATGATACCATACCTTACAACTGATTGAAAGTAGCTGTGGTATGCAATTTTCCTTGTATTCATGTCTGTTGCACCAGCTAATATTTGCATAGCCAATGCAAAGCTACATAATTTGTTTAACAGGTAGTCAACATGCTTATTCCAATTTAAATTTTTATCTAGGTTTAACCCTAAAAACTTCACGGAATCCACTTCTTCTGTATCCTGATTTTATGAGTTATTTAAATTTCTTGGTGCTTTGACTGTTTTGTTCTGCATTGGACCATGTGGGTTTTGGGGATGTTCAATCTTAATCCATTCAGTTGGAACCATGTTTCTAGTTTGTTCATTGTGTTTATTATGTAGAGAGGGATGTTTTCTGGCTCCTGGTTTTCAATTAATACAGATGTGTCATCTGCAAATAAATTCGATGGAGAATTTATATTTTTCAGTAAATCATTAACATAGAACAAAAACAAAATAGGTTCTAGAATCGAGCACTGAGGGACACCTTGGGTTACTGTTTTCCATTTTGAATAGTAATTTGCTGCATTTGGTGAGTCAATCACTCTTTGTTTCCTATTTGATAAGTATGAAGTAAGCGAATTTAGAACATTGTCCTTGATACCATACTTGTCAAACTTATAGATGAGCAGTGCAAGATTTACAGAGTCAAAGGCTTTTGTGAGATCACAAAAGATTCCTGCAACTTTATTATCGTTGATTAAGGATGTGCTGATCTTGTCGATAAACTTAATAATTGCGTCAATAGTACTTTTGCCACACTGGAAACCAAATTGGTTTTCCGTAATAGTATAATATTTCTCCATAAAATTTCGAATCTGCATAGCAGCAGCATTTTCAAAGATTTTTGATAGGACTGGAAGGAGGGAGATGGGACGATAATTCCCCATATCCTCTTTTGACCCTTTTTTGAGCAACGATTTTACTTCTGCATACTTAAGCACCTCTGGGAAGCTTCCTTGTTCAAAGGATTGGTTTATTATTTTAGATAGTGGGTATCCTATTATTTTACACAGAAATTTAAGGACTTTTGCTGGTATTCCATCCCAACCTGCAGAAGTTTTGTTTTTTGGTTTTAATATAATTTTTTCTACATCTATTGTTGAAACTGTTTTGAATTTTGTGAGGCATTCAGAATTATGATTTAGTCCAAAGGGACATACATTGTTCTCATAATCTGCAACATTAACCTCTGGTTTCACTACATTAATGAAGAACTCATTGAAGCATTTTGAAATTTGAGCCAGATTTACTATGATCTCATCTTCAAGCTTAATTGTACTAATTCCATGTCTAGAGGCTTTGATACCTAATTCGTGTCTTACAACTGACCACACTGCCTTTGATTTATTCTCATTTTTTAAGATTAATTTATAATTTATCATTTGCTTTGCTGCTTTGACAATTTTCTTAAATATACTTTTGTATCATTTAACATATTCAATAAATTCAATTTTTTTTATTATGTCTTAGTTCCTCGTGTAGCTGCCTTTTCTTAGCACTGGAGATTTTTATACCTTTAGTGATTCATTTTAATTTTGTCATTTTATTAAAATAAGTTTTTTGTGGAAACATTTCACTGAAAGCACTCAGAAAATCCCTTAGAAATGCTTCAAAATTTGCTGTGCATGAAATATTTTTAACAAAGTGCCATTCTGTCTCCTTCAGCTTATTATGGAATAGAGTCAAAGTTTCTTGGTTGAAGATCTTTTTTACGTAAGCTTTTTTACATAGGACTCCTCTCCCTGCTCTGGGTAGCTCACTGAATAATGCTGAATGATCACAAATTCCTAGATGTAGACAAAATTTATTCCCCATCTTCAAATACGTAATTCATTAAAATATTGTCAATGCATGTAGTTGACTGAGGATTTTGTCTTGTAGATTCAGAAAAATTTAATTTGAAGCCATATTTTTTTATTAAGTCTGTAAACTTTGATACCTCACATGTTTCATTCAACACATTGATGTTGAAATCAGCAGCAACTACAATTTTTTTTCCCTCTTTTCTTTACTGAGGTATTCTAACAAACTCTGAAATTTACATAGGAAATGTTCAGTTGTCACCTTCCCTGGGATTCTATAATTTGATATCATGACAACATTTAAGTCCTTTAACTCAATACAGCAACCCTCAAAAATACACCCTTCACTAAAACAATTGAAGTCACATCTTACATCGTAATCTAAGTCAGAATGAATGAGTATGCATGAACCTCCTCGTGACTTATTTATCCTACAAAAGCTGGTAGCTACCTTGAAGTTTTCAGTTTTGTTTTAGATTTTTATGGCATCACTATGAAGCCAGTATTCATTTAAACAAATTACTTTAACATTTAGAAATTCAGATAAAAAAACTTGTAACTCATCTAACTTAGAGCTTCTGTCACATGAGTATTCAGCACTTAAACCATTTATATTACAATGCATTATATAGTTACTACTAAGATCTTCAATTTTATTTTTTAAAGACCTAATATTTAATAATGAGCCATCCTCACAAAAGGGTAGGTCTGGATTCTTCTATAGCAGCCCATCAGCTTGCTCACTTGGCTTGTATATTTCTTTGTCACTTTGATATTGTGTACTTACATCCATAGTTACATTCTTGATGGCACTGGATCTGGATGGTGCTGAAGTGATTTCCCTGGTGACAGCCAAAAAATCACTGTTCCTCTCTGGAGCTTTCCTTGTTCTGGAAGACAGACGTACAGCAGCTTGTTTGTCTTCCAGTATTTTTGTAGCTTGCAAAATTTGTGATTCTTTTCTTTTTGGCCGAACCATTTCGTAATTTGAGTTTGTTTCCCAGCTTGAATGTTACTTTCTGGCCTATTGGTTTTGAACCATTTTGTGATTTGACACTGATTGATGGCTGTATTGTTTGCTGCATGAAAAGAAAGTTTTGTTACTTGCGATCGATTTCTACTTGTCCTGGGTATTTCATTGCTCCACGAAATACGAGTAAAAATTTTTTCTCTAAGTACCTCCTTTTCTAACGCATTCAAATGAAGACCGTGAACTGTATGGAGCCCTCTCTCCAATCTGTTTATGTCAATAGCATCTACATTTACGAAGTGAGTACATATTTCACTGAAACTCTTGTATGCGGCATGAATTTTACTGTTTACACACGACCACCTCAGTAAATCGTGACGATGTAGGATATTTACAATGAGTACATTCATGTGAGATAAATTATTGAAGCATTTTCTCAGTTCTGTGCTAGCCTCGAATGAATCATTTCTATATATGTCATTTGATCCTCCCAGCAATACAACAAAGTTATCCTTGGCTATCGCCTAACACACAAATTTTTCCGTATTTTACAGTGTTAGCAGTCGGAAGTTCATCAAGCAACAGTTTGTTTACTTTTTGTGGTTCGTTTCATAACTTTTTGACTTCGGCTGGTGTGTTAATTGAATCTTCAGTAGTGAATACTCCCACATGGTCGTTATACATTCTAGTTTGACAGTTTTTATGCATTAAAGTTTCACTGTTAATACACATTGAAGTTTCACTGCTGCTTTGAGATTGTACTTTCTTAGTGCAGTTTTTATGCATTAAAGTTTCATTGTTTATACATATTGAAGTTTCACTGCTATTTTGGAACTGTACTTTCTGAGTGCAGTTTTCTCCCATCATTGTTTGCCACTTGTTTGCAGAGGTCGAGTCTTCTTGCTTCTTCAGCGACTCACATTTTTCCGCATGAAGTTTCTTTATGTCCAGCTTTAAAGCACCGATTATAATTCGTATATTGGATATTCGTTCGTTTAGCTTCAAGATCTCATCCTTACAATTTACACACATATTCTTTTTACTACCGAAATTTACTTTTTTTTGCAGGGATACACGAATTACTTTTACACCCGCCGCCATCTCGGTTAAGGACTTCAAACAGAATAATCCCTTCACAGTCATGGATTTTTGTTTTGTTTCTGGTTAGAAGTGATGAACCCACATTTGATTGCCTTTGATAACATTTGGCAAAACTTTGTTGTGGTCAGTCTTGTAATGCACAAGCAACTATGTACAGATGATCCTTTGTTGGTCTTTATGGTGTTCTGGTAGGTAGTGAGGAACACAGTGGGGACACACCTCTGAGAACCCCAAATGGTGGATGAATGTGTCAGCACTACCAACAGAGATGTCCAGTGTTGCAGCAAGGTGTTTGATTGTGATCCATGAATCACCTCAAATTAGAGTGTCCACATTTTCCAACACTGCAGGAGTCAGAGCTGTGTGTAGCCATCCAGTACGCAGGAAATTGGAAGTTTGCGTGACTGTGTTGCGATGATGACAGACACCTCACCCGACAACTCAATTTATCCAGGATGGGAAACTTTTGACCAGATATAGAATGACACGTTGGGTTTTCTCTTCAACTGCTTCTCATATGGCATTCTATCAAACAATGCTTTAGTTAAGCAACAGTTTCAGATGTAGTTAGCTGTGGTATTGACTTCAGCCCAAAATGATGGTCGTAGCACTGACCTGAGCAGCATATAAAAAGCCACTTGAACCACTGAGTGGTTCTTTTGTTTTGTGACATGATTCTGAAGTGGTGTGTATGGAAGTGTTAGGCACCATTGTAGTCCTGCCATGCTGAGGTTGGAGTCATTCATTCATTGCAGTGCTACCAGTATCTGACTGAAATGGTTTAATGTTATGGTCAGTCTGGTTTTCCAGTAGATTTCTGAATGTAACAAATTTGTCAACAATGTTTCCATTATGTCAATGGAAATAGACTTGACATTATCTGCTATGGTCATCTGTAAAGGTCACAAAAATCAGGACATCAGACAGGATTAACTCCAGAAGTTTATTTGATTTCTGTTCTTGTTAGTGAATGGAATCAGTGTGATTTTTCCTTTAAGAGAATTACTGCATTAAGCTGGATCAACATCACTGAATTTCAGACCTGCAACATACACATGTTTGAGAATTATGATCGTGTCTCATGAATTCAAGTGGCATAATTCGACATGTCAGATTTACAAGTCTCTTTTCACAACATTCCATTCGCTAATGACAGCCACCTTTGGACAATTTTCTTGTAAATAAAACAACTTCACCATCTCTGTTTGTGGTAACTCTGACTTTACTGTTAGTGTCTCATGTAACTGTGGGAGCTTTCTTAAATGTCATTGTGTGGTTGTTGTCCACAGCCTTTGCCACTGAAATAAGATTCTTTCTAAGTTTTGAATCATGTAAAGTGTTTTTCACCATTATGGGATTCATGTCAATGGCCGCAGTTGTAATGTATACATAACTTTAACCATAACTTGTACGGTGCTGTTGCCTGCAAGCATGAATTTCTCTTACATTTCTATCATGTATCTGAACATTTTTGGTACATTGCAAATGTGTGATGTGCAACCACTGTTTATGAACCAAAAAACTGTCAGAGTCACGAACCATCAGAGCAGCCCCATTTGTGGGGAAACAGCAATGAGCTTCATTGACATTATTCACAGCTTGCATACTTAATTTCTTTTAGAGAAAAGAACACATCTTCATTCATCAGTGGTACATGGCGTTAACTTAAAATCCCATGGCTGGGTCATGCACAGTGATTTGTCAAGCACTGAATAATGAATAAGTACACAGTACAGTCTGGATAATAAAACAGGCAATGATAATCTTACACTATATAGTAAATAGCACAGTATATCAGGTGACTGGCATCATATCATAATTCACTGGAGGGAGATAGAGTACATATCACTTTTACCACCATAATGGTTAGCTGATTTAAGCCAGTGAGTTTGTAAAATAAATCCCACTTACCGAGAATGGTTGCCTTAACCACTTTGGCTATCCAAGCCTACTTCCAGCACCAATACAAATTTTCATACAACACAGACTTCCCAAGCTCCCTCACTGGGAGGCACAAATGTTTTATCATCATTTATCCAAGTGAGGCATGGGTACGTTATTAATGATTACAACGTCTGTATTAAGATCACCCTGATCACAGTAAGTGGGAAAGCTTGGTTCGAGCCCAGATCTGGCATAAATTTTCATTTGACATAAATAATTGATATGAATTCAGGTCTGCAAAATACAAATCCATTTCACAGTATTTACCACGCCTATAATTGTCAGAACAGTGTCTCTTCCATCAGACGAGCATGCATGTTTGAAAGACATTGTAATTTGAGAATAGAGATACTGCATAAGCAGATATTCTATATGTGCTTTGGCAGGTTAAAATTATGATAAAAACATCAATGCCTTGATGGGCTGAAATGATGATAAAATCATTTGTCTCTCTCTACAGGAATCACAAAATGTGCAGACGTAAGGACTGTTGACCCTGTGATGTATGGAAATTCGATTGCTCATGCAGGCTTACTCAGAGTGCTTAAAGCTACCGCTCACGGGCTCAGGTCCTGATTCGGCACAAATTTTCATTTGTCACCAACCGCTGATATCAATCCAGATTCCCAAAATGCAGATCCATTCCATAATATTTACCACAGCTGTGATCATCAGAACAATGTCTGTTCCTTCAGACATGTGTGCATTAATGTGAAATTATGGACACTGTATAAACACATACATTCTAACCATCATTAAAGTATGCATGCCTCAATGGGTGAAGATGATGACTAAGGCATCTGAGTCTACCTGTACGGGAATCATGAAATGTGCAAACATATTTGTCGTTCAGTCCATGACAAATGGAAGTTTTGAATGGTCTTGGAGGTGTTCTCAGATAGTCGCAGTGGTTAAGATAACCACTCATGATAAGCATGAAATCCAGGTTCACATGCTGTTCCAGTACAAATACGCATGTGTTGCAAACAGTTCACATCAATCCAGAGTCAGAAAATGTGAATCCATTTCATATCACATAAAATTTCCAAGTAAGGTCTGCAATGTAGTTGACAGCTTCATGTGTAGGGGACTACTGTGTGCACAGTATACAAGTGCATATATACTTATCAACATCACATATTCTATTCCACTATCAATAATATGTAGCAACATGAATGATTGTGGCCTGATTGCCACTGGCACAACCTTGGATGCTGCTACAGCATTGGACAGTGTCACAAGACTGGAGGCCCTTATTATTACTAACCAGTTTCCAAGAGAAGTTTTGTGGTATAATATACCATTCTTGACCTTCGATTATGTTGACATTTCATATTATATGAGTTTTTGCAGATATTGAATGTGTTTTTGAAATATAATACTGGTTCTTAATTTGATGGGTAAGAAGTTTTATTGTGCTATTATGTACATAAAATTTGTGAAATAATGAGTTCTCTGTGACTTGAGGTATAGTAAATACAAAACAAATAAAAAGAAAGTAAGTTTTTCATAGACACAAAATCTATTTGTAAAGAGAAATCTATAAAATGGTATAACTTTGTACTGAAATTCGTTCACATAATAGGTTACTAAAATGTTTAATAAGGTTATAAGCAAAATTGGGAATGTGTATAATTTCATAAATACTTCATAGTATAATGTACTTTTATTATAGCACTGAATTTCATACAGTATAACCAAAATAGGTACAAAAATTGCCAAAAAGTGTATGGATTGGCAGCTGTCTGCTAACTCAGGTTGGAAACAGAAATTTAGATTGATTTAGAAACCTTTTAATCTTGGTTTGTTTAAGCACAAAGGCTAACTTTTCTTTGGCTACTGCAACTAGATTATTAGTGTTGACTATATGTCTGCAGGTATGTAACTAGCCATTGCCTAAATAGTAATCTCCATGTGGCAAGGCCCCAGAAGTTTGATGTGTGACATACATCACAACAATCACATTAACAATTGAATCATTGGTCTACATAGAACCAGTGGACACATCATCATTCTTGTAGAATATTCTTCCATTGGGTAATTTTGGTGCAGTATTTATAAAATAATGCACCTCCTTCTTGAATTTTTGAATAGTCCATTTCTTCCTCAGATCTGATGGTCAATGTCTCCTATGCTGGATACTGAGGGGTCAGGACTAAGTAGTGTGTGTCCAGGGGAGATTTGTTAAATGACAACAGGAAGATTTGGAAAACTGAGGAGATACAGAGTACAGAGGTCACAATTAAGGAAGCTGACCATGCTGCCTGTGGGTTGGTGGAGTCATTTAGCTATTTTAACAAAGAGCAAGCAGAGGACATAATGTTGCCATGTTGGATATGGTGATCAAAGAAAGAGACAGTTCTTACTCCATCCTATCTACACTTCCTTTTGCTGGCAACTTCAGGCTATGTGTACTAACATGTCTCACCAGTAGTATCCACCCATGGAATCTCTGATTAGTCCAGCAATATAGGTGTATATGGAATGTGAACTTCTGGAGCAGTCTTCAAGTAACTCTCAGTGAAGGCAGGAATTAATCAGTAAAGTAGTTTGCTGGAAGAATGTAGAATTTAAAACAGTGATCAAGTAGGTTTAAAAAGATTACCACAAAATAAAACTTATGACTCAAAGTAGTAAAGTACAGGTGATTCAGGTGAGTGTGTATGGCACAAGTGGGAGTTAAAAGTTTGCTTGTCTAGAGTTTTATCATTAACCAGTGAGTCTGAAACTACACTAAATAGTTAAACAAGAAACATATGCAGGTATTTAATTTTAATTGTCAAAACAGAAAATCAAATAGATAATAACTCTGTCTATTGACCTATATAAAAATTTCATTTGTGTCATATATGTTTAAATGTCTATGCAAAAGAGTTTGGTTAAACATCAGTCGATCTAACTTCTGGGGCAAGAGGGTTATTTTGTACACAATTTGTTACTAAATTAATACTAAGCAAACAAATACATACAGTTTACATATACCAAAATTCTTCTGACCAAGTGTATCTTTCTAATAGCTATGAGGAAGTTATATGCGAACTTTGAACTCCTTGGATAATATATAAACAGCATTTAACATGATATCACATTTACATAGAAACAATTTGATTTGGTTATAATAAAGGGAAACATTCCACGTAGGAAAGATATATTTAAAAACAAAGATGATGCGACCCACCAAACGAAAGCGCCGGCAGATCGACAGACACACAAACAAACACAAACACACACACAAAACTCAAGCCTTCGCAACAAACTGTCGCCTCATCCTGATGATGCGACCCACCAAACGAAAGCGCCAGCAGGTCGACAGACATACAAACAAACACAAACACACACACAAAACTCAAGCCTTCGCAACAAACTGTCGCCTCATCAGGATGAGGCGACAGTTTGTTGCGAAGGCTTGAGTTTTGTGTGTGTGTTTGTGTTTGTTTGTATGTCTGTCGACCTGCCGGCGCTTTCGTTTGGTGGGTCGCATCATTTTTGTTTTTAGAAACAATTTGATTGGTGGATAAGTTCGCAGTGTTTTTCCGTAAGTTTAATAAACACAAGGGATATGCATATGCATACGAGAGACTTTAGTCATTGATAATATATTCTCCTTCACTATTTACAACAGTGTCCCAATACTGGGAAAACTTTTTGATTCTGTGACTGTAGAAGTCACATGATTTTGAGGTTAAGAACTTGTTGAGTTATGTTAAAGCTCATTTTCATCCAGTAAGGAAATTCCTTGCAGGTTGTATGATAAAAAGTACAAAAGGTGAAAATATAGGGTCACAAGATCAGGTGAATAAGGTGGGTGCAGAATTACTTCACATTCCAACTCCTGTATAGTGTTTTTTGTCAGTCTAGCAGAATGCATTATTTTTTAGTAGTGTCACTCCACGCAACCTTCCTGGTTTTTGTTTTTGGATTGGGTCTGCAAGGCATCTCAGTTGTTGACAGTAAATGTCAGCAGTGACAGTTGCACCTAAGGTAAGCAATTCCTAGTACACTACACTGTCACTGTACCACCAGATGCATAACATTATCTTTTGTGGATGAGTGCAGGTCTTTGTATGTGAAGTTGCTGTTTTGTTTGGGCTCAGTCATTCCTGTCTTTTCCTTCTGTTAACATAAAGACATCATTTCTGATCACTATTAATGATATAGGATAGGAACGGTTGGTGCTGTTCATGAGCCACTTGAGAATGACCGAGCAGAGGTGCACAAATGGCGCGCTCATTATTGTGTTTTAGGCTTTGAGCATGCGGTATCCATACACCGAGTTTTTGAACCTTTCCTACTGCATGCACATGTCACATGATGGGGGATATTAATAGTTCATCATATTTGCCAGTTCTTGAGCAGATTGGTGTGAAAATCATTTTGAAACTTCCTGGCAGATTAAATCTGTGTGCAGGACTGAGACTCGAACTTGGGACTTAGTTCGACTCTCAGTCCGGCACACAGCTTCAATCTGCCAGAAAGAATCATATCAGTGTACTCTCCACTACAGAGCAAAAATTATTTCTGGAGAAAACATTTTCTTGCCATGCTCTGGGCAGTGGCATCACCCCACCCATGGTGCAATCATTTCTGGCTGCCTCAGCTGCTGTCACGCCTCTATAGAACTCAAACGAAGAATATGTTGAAAACGGTCTGATTTTCCCACTGAGCACTCCATTTTCTAGTGTCCGCGGAACCAATCACTATCTCTAGACGGATAAATGATAATATGTAAACTCTAGCAACAACAGTGAACAACAAATAAAACATGACCATTGATCAATAAACCCCTAGCAACCAAAATGTCAAATTGCAAAGTAAAAATGCTAAGAACTTATGAACCAACCTAACAGAAATTATGCAATCAATATGTACTTATAAAATAGTGCAAGCATCATGAGGGGATTGAAGTGTACTGGTACCAATGAATTACAGGAACTTTGTAGGCTGTTACCACTGCTGTTTTCTAGCAGAATATGAATAATAGATACTAAGTTTGCTAATGTTTTACTTACATAAAAGCCATTAACACAGTTAGTCACTACTTACTATAAAACCAATTTACTTTTAGTTTAAGAGTTCATCATGTTCCATGCTTGTGAAATGGCATGTTGATGGCTTGCTAAGTCATGTCAACACTACTTATCACTTAATTTTTCATTTCTTTTTCCCTTTTGAACACATTTTACTGAAAATAAGCTAAATGTTTTGGTACTCACAGTAGTTAGGTTGACAGAAGGCATGGTTCCTTCTTATTCATTGAAAGAGGTGTGACAGACATAAGTGGGTCACATCATGTAAATCATGTCTTGAGACTGGGAACATTACTTATGGATACTTCTTTGTAGTGCAAACTCTGAAAATTAATGCTCAAAATGCTATGTGAAAAGAAGTAATACTTTATGATACACATTATTTACAAAATATTATAATTATTATAACTCCAGTAGTATTTTACACAGAAAATAAGTAGAGAGTCTTCTGCTTCAGACACTATCATTACACTCTATGCAAGACATAGCTTGGTGTTCTGCCCAGATTGCTGTGGTTACAAAATGTCAGTGTAAATCTTTGGTTGTCTGAAGGACAAAAGGAGCATAATTTTCTTGCTTCAGCTTGTTGTGAGCTCTGCTGCTGTTGTTGACATGGAGCTCCCAGTGCCTCTCATATCTTTAGTTGTAGTTTGCATTGGATGTCTGGTGTGTTAAGGTGCCATTCCATTTATAGTATTATAAGCTCATGCCTCAGTGATTTCATAAACTTTTTTCTGCACAGTGGATTATCACATTTTTGCAAATTTATTTATGCAAAAAGTGTGTCTTTATCAACTTCACATTTGCAGTTGTCATAAATTGTCACAAATAATTATGATTCACAGAGTGACCTTAAAATGTGTCTGCTTCATAGCATACAGGACTACAAAGTAAAGTCTACTTTGAGCAGCCAAAGACATTGCAAAATTCCCATATTCAGGCTGCAGATATTATTCTGCCTTTGGTTGACATATTTTTGTGACATGTTAACAACACAGTAAAAATAGTACAATACAAAATATATATGTTGTGAATATAATTTACAGTCCTTATTTATACTCATTTATGAGAATATTATTTTCTGTGTTGTGATGAGAATGGTATGGTTAATTTGACCATGAAGTATTTTTCAGTCTGTTCTTCCAACCAGTGTTTTATAGTTTTTTTTATTTTCCAAGAATAAGTAAATGATTTTTGTGTACAGTATCAGGAATAACAACGTGTAAAAGGAATTTTGGTGTGAATAGTTTCATGAATTAATTATGTTTCTAAATCAAAATGTAAGATGCAGTTTCCACATTTCAAATTTGGATGTTGTTTGTTTAGGATAGATTCAGTTAAAACTAAAAAATATTTCAGTGTCTCTGTCTCCTAATCCTTTGAATGTGACACAAAAGTCCAACAGGCAATTTAATTCATATGAGAACATTATTATGATTGGTATCTCTTCTCTTTTGGTTTGCTATTATAAGGGACGTGGCTGATTCTGTGTTGTTAACACACACAGACTTGGATGCACTTAATATATATTTTTTCTTGTTTCAAATTTTATGTTTTCTGGATAACTGCATATTTTCCAATGGATTGCAAGTATACAATGACGAAAATCTTTGATAATTGCTAAAATCTTGTGTAAGTGATGTTAGACATGTAGGCACTATGAAGTGCCTGCCAATGTTATCTACTAAATATTGTATCAGAAGATACAGTGTCAAGATACCCATTTTAAAACATAAATTTGGAAAACAAATCCTTGCTGCTTCTGTTGGTACCATGTCTGTAGTGCTACAGTGGATCGGGACTTAGCTGCAACATTCCTGTGTAACACAAAGTCTGTCACTAAGATGACGTGCTGTCTCTCTCTCTCTCTCTCGCTCTCGCTCTCTCTCTCTCTCTCTCTCTCTCTCTCTCTCTCTCTCTCTCTCTCTCTCTCTCTCTCTCTCTCTCTCTCTCACACACACACACACACACACACACACAAACACACACACACACACACACACACGTAAATAGACATATATAGGAGTATAGGCTACTCACTGTACTTCAGGGTAACTAAAAGCCAAATAAGGCAGATTCCCTCCACAGAAAGTAAAATAACAATTATAAGTCATAAAGGAATTACATTCTTCCAGAACTCAATTGTATGTATTAGCAACAACTTCACACCATTCGCTCATTGGCACATTAGACAGATATGTATTATGCAGTTACCAAATGACCCTTTGACAACAACAGATCATCCATTTATGTACTTGGAATTGTGACCAAAGAACTTCTGAAGGAAACTGTTTGCATCCAAGTGCTACAGCTAATGAGAAAAGGTTACCTATGGAAAAAGGGATATAACAAGGGTAAATTATTCCTTTTCAGTCAATCAGTAGCATATTTACTCTGTAAGTGGGTACATTAATGGTTCTTCACATAATGTGTTTCTTTCTGTGGATTGTAGTCCATGCTGGGTGCAAGCACCACAGCAGTGGGCAAGATTCACATTTCACATAGCTTTAGCCAACCACATCTCAGATGGGTATTGACAAAGTTAAAAGTGTAGTGTGGTCTTCAGTGTGGGTTAAGGGAGGTGGAAGAGGATGAGAAGAAATGAGGAGGCAAGGATACACAATCTAAACCGAACCTCACATGTGCAACTCATGAAAGGAGGTGGAAGTGGAGGGAGGTAGGATAAATGTATGAGGAAAGGAGGTGGAAGTGGAGGAAAGTTGGATTAATGTCTGCATCATCCACAAGTTGTTATATTGTGGCAGATGTAAATGAGGGGATCCAACCCCTGAACTGACTTGCAATGTTGTGTAATTAGCCATAGATATTATGCAATTTTTCTGAGAATTTACCTCATTAGGAATCAGTTGCGCAGGTAATATCCAAGACTGCTTCCTGGAATGATCCAAACTTTCATATCTCACAGAGTCCACAACCTTTATGCTTCAACATTTTGGGATTCCCACACAGGGAGAGACAAATGCTTTTAATATCATTTTATCCAATCACAGCATAAATACATTATTGTTTTGACTGATCACAGTAAGCAGGAAATCTAGTTTAGAATCCAGGTCCAGCATAACATTTTGTGTGTCTCAAACAGTTGATATCAATCCGGAATCACATTATACGAATTCATTTCATAGTATTTACCACATCTGTAATTGTCAGAACAGTGTCTCTTCCTTTAGATGTGGATTCACGTCTGAAGGACATTGTAATGCAAAGTCACAGATACTGTATAAACACAAACATTCTAACCATCAGTAATGAATCCATGCCTCGACAGGCTGAAATAATGATAATAACATTTGTCTTTCCCTGTGCAGGAATTGTGAAATCTGGAGGCATAAATTTTGTGGACTCCATGACGTATGAAAATTTGGATCAGTGATGGAGGCTTGTTCAGATACCCAGAGTGCTTAAAACACTTACTCATGGGTTCAAGTTCTGGTCCAGCACATAATTTTCATGTGTTGCAATCAGCTGATGTCAATCCAGATTCTCAAAATGAGAATCCATTCCGTAATATTTGCCACATCTGTAATCATCAGAAGAATGTCTGTTCCTTCAGACATGCATGGATTACTGTGAAGATACAGACACTATTTAAACAAAGATAGTCTAACCATCAAAAATGAATGCTTGACACGATGGGCTAAAATTGTGATAAAAATGTTTGTCTCTCAGTGTGCGGGGATCATGAAATGTGCAAATGTAAGGTTTGTGAATTCCATTGGAAGTTTGGATCAGACCTGGAGGCTTGCTCAGATAGCTGAAGTGTTTATGGTGACCATTCACAATAAATGGGAAAACCTGTTCACGTACTAGTCCAGCACAAATATTCAAATGTTGCAAACAGCTGATGTCAATCCAAATTCGCAAAGTGCAAAGCCATTTCATAAGACCTATAATTTCCAGTAAGGTCTGGAATGGAATTCATGACCTCACCTGTTAGGATCACTGTGAGCACAGCAAGCAAATGTGCATACACTTATGAGCATCACAGAGCCTACTCCACCACCAATAGTGAGCAGCAGTGTGAGTGTTTGTGGCATTTTTGGTGCTGGGAAAAGCTAAGATGCTGTCATGACATTGTGTAGTGACATGTGACAAATTGCTTTTGCTATTATTAACGAGTTTCCAAGAGACGTTTTATGGTGTATATACCATTTTCAGACACAAAATCTGGGAGTGTGGCATACTATTTGGAATTCACGCCTTCTCTCTGGAAATCTTTTAAATCTGCTATGGAGCACTTCATCCATTTCCACCACCTGGACCTGTCTATGCAGTGCATCTGCATTCTGCTGAAGTTTGCTGGATTTTTTGTGTCCTTCATAGTCAGCTCAGCTGACTTTAAAGCACAGCATGTCCAGCAGCTACTGCGGTCTTTTAAATTTAAACGCCGTAACAGCTACCTTGGTAAACTTCCTGCTGTACAGATAATATTTATTATAGTTAACACCAAACATCAAAACTAGCAATTCCTTTTTTAGAACTATAATTAACTTCATCCTTATTGAGCTTTTAAGAAGCACAACCAATTGCTTTTTCTTCACTATCTTGCTTGTGACTCAGAATGCAACTGACACTAACATCAGAGACATTACAGGACAGCATGAATGGCTTTTTAAAGTCTGGGTATGCCAGTATAGATGAGCTTGTCAATACATCTTTAATTTGTTACATGGTGATTTCACACTCTGTTAACCAATCAGAGGATACTCCTTTCTTCAAAAGCCTCATCAAAGGTCTGGTCACAGTAGCAGAGGCTTTTACAAAATAATGATAATAGTTCACAGGCCCTATATTAATGGGGCAGAGAAATTATCTATCATGTTGACCCACTGAGGATCTAACTTTACTCCAGGTGAACCAATAATGTATCCCGAGCACTGAACATGTGACTTGGCAAAGAAACATTTCTCTAGCTTCATATTGAAAATAGCCTTTTGCAACCTCGCCTGTACATTTCTTAGGTACTCAGTGTGCTCCTCAGCAGTTCAGGAGAACAATATAACACCATATAAATAAACCAGGGAGGTGTGATGGGCTTCAGGCCCCAAAATAACATTACAGAAAATAAAAACTCATATAACTGAGGGAATGACGAGAGCTGGCTTTGGCCAGTCCTGTGGAGCAGTTGAAACCTGGTGGTATCTCAATTTCATGTGTAATATAGTTAAAAATTTGAAGTTCCCTAATCTCTTCAGGATTTCATTAATTCTTCACAGAGAATAAATGTTAGAGGTAGTTACATTGTTTACTGACCTCATGTCTACTCATAGGCAACAGGTCTTCTCACCATTTATTGATTTTTTTGGTAAAACCAAGATTGGGGAACAACCAGGGACTAGCAGATGGCTGAATAATCCCTGCATCAGCTTGCTCCCAGTTGGTGTCTTCCACTACAGACAGTATTTGTTAAGGAATTCTGTACAGTTTCTTGGCTATTGGTCTTGCACTTCTGGAAGGTATCTCTTAGTATACAATACCAGGGCCGTGGCATAAAATGTCAGTAGCAGGCAAATGTTGCCTCTCCTCAAACAACCACAAATATTCCTCCAAAATTAGGTACAACATTCTCTGCTCAGAACCAGTTAGAAGCAAAAACTTACTTTGGTACTGCAGTTTAAAATGTTGTTTAATTCTACATAGAGTGTGATTAAAAAGAACGCTTTTATACTGACAAGGCAAATCAGGCATACACAAAGGATCAGTAATCACATAGGAAGCAGAGGTCACACAGGCCATCCAGGACTACTAAAAGGCATTACCATTATTTAGTCACATGCTACAAATGCATGACCACCACAGTAGATGCTAAAAATTTTATCCAGATGCATTGAGA
Organism: Schistocerca serialis cubense; assembly: GCF_023864345.2. Classification (NCBI taxonomy): domain Eukaryota; kingdom Metazoa; phylum Arthropoda; class Insecta; order Orthoptera; family Acrididae; genus Schistocerca; species Schistocerca serialis. Next base: position 534,756,179 of record NC_064640.1, read on the forward strand.
CATACCTGATATCAACACTGCAATGAAACGCAGACCCGCTCAAAGATACCTGCTTTATCTCAAAAACTTCCCACTGCTGCAGCAATCCTGCCCGTGATGACAAATCCAGCAGTTGGGGAAGGTTGTCTGCAGATCAGCCCTCACTTGTCTGCTGAAAGGTGTGGAGCTCCCATGTGGGGGCTCCATCATGCTGTAATCGAATGTGGTGATTTTATTTAATCGTATGGTGATTTTATACAATATACAGTTGATATAAGACAAATGATTTTATACAATATACATATAATGTAAGACAAGATTAAACTTTAAAGTCCGTGTTTTTCAACCAGTTAATTAAGCTGGGTGTGAGAGTGAACAAGTCATCGGGAATTCCAGTGTATGAACGAAGAGGACAGCGTTGGACTAAATGTTCAATTCTCTTGATTACATTCACACATTGGTGAACTGATCCAGCCCCATTTGTACCTGAAGTAGCTACAACAACCTTGTCAAGTCCTTAACCTGTTGAGGCGGCACCAAAGCTTCCTTGGTAGATCAAAGCCTTTTGGCTTCTTTGTGGGATCAAGGTGATGGGCTCTTGTTCCCAATGTTTTTGTTGACCATTCATGCTTCCAGCTTTCATTTAGATCAAAACCATCCACAATGAGTTGTCCTGCATGAACACTTGCTGGTCTTCTTGACCGCAATCGTTCCTATGGCGGATGACAGAATTCCTGGTGCAGTGGTAGGGAAGGTGATGCATAGATTTTCTTCTCCTTGTGATGAATAGGCATGTCAAATGTGGTGATGAATAGGCAAGAGAACATCATTCAGCATGTCTAGCAGAATGTTTCACAGGAATGTGAGATACGTACGACCAGCACGTTGGTCTGGGAGAATGTACAGCCCAATGGAACAGTATCTGATGACGCCATCCTACACGATTAAGGATGAATTTGCATTGTATGGCATGCATACATGTATCATTTGGGTTCACATGTGCCCAGTTATGCACGTCACAAATGTTCATCACATCCTAGACTGAGAATGCAGTCTCATCGGCAAAGATGACACTTGCTACTTGTTGGCAGCGTATACTACACCCCTTCAAGAAAACTTTCTTCTACCACAACTCATGTTATTCATCTGCAACCAGTATCCAGCTTAAACACATGGAATTTTGCACAGTTGGCAATGCAGGGTGGTGAATAATGTTGGCACTGCACCTTTGTATCAGGTATTTTACACAATACAGTCATGTAGCTTCTTGACCATTGCAGTTGGCTATGCCATAAGTCAAATGTATCTCAGCCATTTCATGGTACATGAAGCTAGCTATGTTACTCCCAACACTTCCATGGTGTGAATGGTGATGGTCTCCACATGCTCCACCAGTGTCTGTATAGTAATAATAAGAATAATGAAATTTTACCGTCATTCAGCTCTCACAGCAATAGACAAAGTCAAAAGCATACATTTATTCATTAACTACTATATCTATGTAATTCAGTTTACATGAAACAGGTAAAACTAGAAGCTACATTTTAGAAAGCAGTATTTTCATCTTCAAAAAAATTGTCAACTCTGTAAAAGTGAGTGTTTACTAGTTGCTTATACAATTTAGATTTGAAAATATTTACAGGCAATTCTTTAAAATAAACTCATAGACTATTAAACATCCTTAGACCAAGGACTAGGTAGGAGTTATTTGATTTAGATAATTTGTGATATAGGATGTCTACAAGGGTTCTCTTTCTAGAGTCATAACTGTGTGCATCACTTCTCAGTACAAAATTAGAAACATTATTTCTGACATACAATAAAACATTATAGATGAATAGGTTTACTACTGTCAGACACAACCATAAAATAAAATTGCATATGATACATACTTTGGAAGAAAGCAAACTATACTGATCTTACAAACTTACCTGGAACATATCTTTTTAAATTTCTAATTAAATAAATAACACTTTGATATCTAACAGATATATTTGTAATACGTGGTTCACAGATAAATTTGCGGTCAGTAAGTCCACACAAAAACTTAACAGTTACTAATTCATGACACTTAATAATTTCTTTGAGGCTAAAATTAAATACTTGTGTTTTACTTTCATTCAATAGGAAACTGTTCACTCTAAACTGTGACGAAGAACAAGCAAGGGTATTTTCAGTTAATGTTTCCAGTGTGCTTTGATCTCAGCTTTTATTTAGAAAACTTGTGTCATCGGCATACGGTATCGTCTGAGAGTGTATGAGTAAAAGCAGATCATGAATCATTAATAAAAACAATAAATGTCCAAGCGCCAACCCTTATAGCACTCCAGCCGTAACATAAAACAAATTTGACTTCTTGCTGCCGGTGCACACAACTTGTTGGCTGTTCTCTACGAAAGACATAAAAATATATTTATGCTGTTGCCATCAAACCCATAATAGACTAGCTTATTCAACAAAGTATAATGCTCTATGCAGTGAAAAACTCTGTTCAGGTCACAGAATGTTGCCTAGGCATAGCCCCTAACCTCAAACACATCTAGGACAAATTTCATTAGGGAATCCACTGCATCAGTTATGGATTTACCTTTTCTAAATTCAAATTGTCTATCACTAATTATATTTGATTTATCCAGGTAAACATTAACTTGATCAGAAATAACTGTTTCAAAAATTTTAGACAGTACCGGGGATATAGGCCTGTAAGTAGCAGGACTCTTCTTTTCACAACTCTAGAAATTTTTAGTATATTAGGCAGGAAATTGACTATCAACTAGATATTTATTCACACAATAAGTTAAAGGATTAATTACACAGTCAATAGCATCTTTCAAAAAGTTACATGATAGATCATAGTATCAACACTAGCTGAGATTTTCAAATTTTTCACTATTTTCGGGATGGTTTTAGGACATGCTTCTAGGATAGTAAAAGTGCCCAGGGGAGACTTTTCAGAGGAGTTACCCATGATGCTAAGTGCACTTTAAGGTTTTTTTTACAGTACTATTAATCTCTTCAGTAGGCTGGATGCAAAATTTATTAATTTCTTCTGCAGTTATGGGAATATCATCCTTTTCTTTAGTGTGTGCTGTAGAGTTGATTACCATCCATGCTCTTTTACATTTGTTTTTGGAATTTTTCAATGTTTTCTATGTTATGTAGTTTCTTCCCTTCATTGATTGTCTGCCTATACTTACACTCAGCTTTATCACAAAATTCCTTATACAATTCAGAATTACTTTTTTTGTACGGACCAGAATATAGCATTACAGTATTTTTCAGTTGCCCCAACTCTGGAATATATGATTCCTAGGTTTTTTTTTTAGTTACTTCTAATGTTCTCTGTGCATTTCTTCAGAGGGTTGCAGAGCAGTCTGAAGTTGGAAACTAATTACATCAGAGGATATACAAGTTCTCTTAATATTTATATTCTCTTAATATTTGTGAATTTATTATCAAGACAAGCAGAGCCTGTCGTAGGTTTACAGCCAATGTAGTAAAGGTAAATAATCAAAGCCCAGTTTTTTTGTTTCTTTTCCTGCAGTACATCAAAACTTGAATTGTCTCCCCACCAATGACAGCATTGTATTTTTGCTATTTTGGTAAAGCACTAGTGTACATTAAGATATCATCAAGTTTCTCAAGAAAGGTATGGGGATCACCACCAGGTTGCCTGTACACTGCTAGTACAACTACTACAACTAGCTTAAGACTCTCAATTACTAGACGTGATATTTCAAAACCATTTCAATACAAAGTGTGTTGAGATCAAACCTTCCACAATTTAGTGGTGTTTTTACATATATTGCTACCCCTTATGCAAGTGATGTCCTCTGCTATAACAACTAGGTAATGTGTAATCATTCAGTACTTTGTATCCAAGAGCTTCTTCATTACACCAATGTTCAGTCAAACACAAAATGTCCAATACGTTATCATTTGAAAATTCTTTAACTACTTCACCATATCCTGAGTGTTGAGGAAGCTTACTTAAACTCTACTTTGGCATTACGTTTTTTTGCATGTTACTTACTTGATGTAAGCTCATGTTACCATGCAAAAGTTGACAATGTTGCGTCCTTGTGATATTGGAACATCTAACCTGGTCTAATCTTGTAATTTTTTGCCATCTCATTTGAAACACAATCCAGAGTACTGATCTTTCTTCCTTCCTAAGCTTATCCAACACTACTCTGAGATTTGTGTCACTTAAAACGTGTTTACGTAGTTTTTTGAGATGTTGGCCATGCTTGGTATGCCAATCTCTGCCATAACTACTGGTGTTAACTAAGGAAACATTCTTAAAGTGCTTACAGATGTGAACATTTACATGCGAACATTTTAGGTAGATGACTTTGTACCCCCTGTTGGATGGCTCCACTTCCTTATTCACACTACCGAGGCAAATTATGTCAATGTGGCACATTGATGATAATCACATTGATGTAGGTTATCATTTCAAAAGTATTCTTCATTGTTGTTCACACTGGCCTCTACCACTACAAAGGCTTTGTCGATGAGGGCTGTGCTGTCATTCATGACATCGAATAAAGTAGCCTCTAGCTTAATGATTTCATCTATTTCAAACTTGTCCATCACAGGAGGTCTACTTTCCATTAATGTAACTGATAACCCTCATGTATAACTGTCCATGTAAATCTTGATTTTACGTTTTTGCTTATGTATAAGTTTGCTATTTACTAAGTTTTGACTCTCGTGTACTTCCTTATCGGATGAGGATTCTGGTAAAATTCCTACATCATCTGTGTCTTGGAATGAATTACAGTTATTATTAATCGGTAGCACAAAATCCTGCCCATATTTATTTTTGATGAGTTTTTAAGAGCTACTCTTCAATTTCATGCTGTGCTAGACCAGTAATTATGAGCCATTAAAGTCCACATGCCTTTTTTGGTAATCTCTCTGGTTTATAAATATTGAGACATACCTGATGATCACTTTCTTCCTAGGTCTGCATGAGTCTTCTTGTAGTGGTTCACCCGCTTTGCTTATTTTCTTCATCTGTTGCCCTCGGTGTCGACTTAGTGGCCAAAAAATGGGGTGTGGAAGTCAAACACGGACTACTTTAAATGATGTAGCCAACAGATACTAAGCTGCATTTCACTGTCTTTTACACTCACTTTCCACAACCTCTCAAATACAATGTTAATATCAAAAACAAATTCACTCGGATGCATAGTAGGTCACCACTATCACATGACTGGAACACCCTCTCACAACATTTGTAGTCCTCAGTTCCTATGTGATAACTGCTCCTTGTTGTATGACTGATGTTTTTTTTTTTTTTCTTTTTTCCGCCCTGTATTTCTCAAACAGTTATTGGCTTCTGCCTACTGCTACTGTCAAGTCTCTCTTCAGGAAAGTGTTCCACATCCATGGCTATGTGCTGCATTCAGCCCAGTGTGGTTCCTCAAGGTACTACCATGCCAGATATACCCAAACTATCTAGACACGCTAGGATGTACACTTTTGTCCCTGCCGTTTTAGCTGTATGTAAACTTCTCGTAACATGTACATTAGTTTTACCAAGAACGTCATTTTGAGTGAGTGAATCAACCAAATAGATGGTTCCTTTGGGCTCTTGAGTTTTCCCAGTCATCCCAGAAATTCGTATAGTACCACCTTTCATGGTTGCGGGGATGCTTGCCCTTAACACTTTGATTTGTGGTGTAACAATTTTTTTGAGGAATGTTGATATTACACACAGGTTGTTTTGAAACACATTGATTTTGCAGAGTGATACCTTATAGGGGTTTATTGTACTGAGTGGGTGTTTCCAGCAATGTGCAACTCATCAACTTCCTGTTAATTATAGTGTCTGCCTGTCAGGTTACACTGGTGAAGTCATTACATGAAAGGGACCATTGTAGCCCATAATTTAGTAATTCGTATTACGTCACTGTCATAGTTATAAGTCTGGACATAATTATTTTTTGGTTTCCACTTTCTGCTCCCATTAGGTATAATATTATATTTCCTTAATAACACCATTGTTTTCTTTACCTTGTACTCTGTAGTGCTTGAAACCATTTGGATATTTACTTTATTCAATGATGCTGGTGTTAAAGGAAGTATTTTTATCTTTTCTTTAACAGAACTTCTTCTCACATTCCCCTGAAGTTTTTGCATTTTACTATTACAGTCTAGGCATTCAATAATGCCAAGTTTTTCGGACGCATTTGCACATTTTATGCCTTTTGCTGGAATTTTCATGCTAAGTGACCAGACTTGAATTGAAAGTGATCAGATCATGTATCTTCTATTCTGTTGGTATTATTAAATAGGCAGGTTCACGTAACTACTACTTTCGTTAGGTTTGGTCAACACCTCGAGATGGATGTGGCAGCTGCTTCTTGAAGGGATCACCTTGTAGGTCCTTCAGTGATTGTGGTAACTTGTTATATAATTTTAATCCTGTTTTCTTAAAGCTACTTTGGACCTTAGATAGCCTAGTAAAGTCTACATCAAGATTGTTTTTATATCTGGTATCATGTGAATAAACATCTGTTCTGGAAGGTAAGGTATGTATTTGGTTTTTTATGGAAAGAAGACACGGTTTTATATACAGAGAAGGTAATGTTAAGAGGTTAAGTTCCTTAAAGGGCTTTCGACATGATTCTTGGCTTTTAATACCTGTAATTGCTCTAATTGCTTTCTTCTGCCACATGAATACTGTCTGAGCACCAGTTGAGTTGCCCCATAATTTTATTCCGTACTGTAAGTGACATTCAAAGAAGGCATAATAAGAAGATAAAAGTTGTTTTCTGCTAACTAATGTTTATAGTTTCCTTAACAAAAAGACTACTCTAGACAGTCTGGTACATAACAGTTCCGTGTGCGTGTTCCATGTTAATTTCGGGTCCAGGTGGATACCCAGAAGTCTTACAGAGTCAGACGCATTTAATTTTTCCTGTAGATCATGCAAGAAGAAATACATAGTTTCAGTCTTGCTACTGTTGAGTATCAGCTTGTTACTGTGGAGCCATATGGCAGAATTTTCAAGCATTACTTTTGTTTGTTTCTTCACTTCCTCCAATTTGTTATCTGAGATAATCAGGGTTGTGTCGTCAGCATATATTATTGACTTGTGAAGCATGAAAGTAGGCAAGTCATTCATGTATAGCAGGAAGAGAAAGGGTCCAAGCACTAAGCCTTGTGGCATGCCTCTTACAACTGGTAGGGCATTTGATTGTTGGCTATTTACTATAACTACCTGAGTTCTGTTTGTCAGGTATGATCTGATTAATGCCAGTTTGTTATTTTTGACACCATAGCACTCTAGTTTATTTATTAGTATTTCATGGGGTACAGTATCAAATGCTTTACTCAGATCTAGTAGTACAGCACAAGTGTTGGAATTGTTCTCAAAGTCATCAAGTACGTGTGTCACAAGAGTTTCTACTGCATTTATTGTAGACAATCCTGGCCTAAAAGCGAAGAGCGAGGAGGAAAAAAGATTTTGTTCAGCAAAGTAGTTGCAAAGTTGTGTTTTAATGCAGCATTCTGTTATCTTGGATAATATAGGTATGAGGGATATTGGACGGTAACTTTCAGATTTGTTTTTTTCTCCTTTTTTATAGATTGGGATAACAATAGTAACCTTCAGGACCTCAGGAAATTTTCCAGCTGTAAAAGTACTATTGATCAGAAAGGTAAGAGGGGCAACAATAATGTCAATTATTTGTTTCAAGATGGTGTTTGAGATGCCATAGAGATCTTCACTGTATGAGCCATGTATGTTTGTGACGACTTTGTATACAGTCTGGCAGGTCACCTGTTTCCATTTAAAGGATAAGTTATTTAGGTTGTTAATAATAAAAACAAATTCACTCGGATGCATAATAGGTCACCACTATCTCATGACTGGAGCACCCTCTCGTGACATTTGTTACCCCCAGTTCCTACGTGATTACTGATCTTTGTTGTATCCCTGATGTTAAGTTTTTTTTTATCGCCCTGTATTTCTCAAGTAGGTATTGGCTTCTGCCTGCTGCTACTGTCAAGTCTCTCTTCAGGGAAGTGTTCCACATCCATGGCTATTTGCTGCATTCAGCCCAGTGTGGTTCCTCAAGGTTCAACCATGCCTGATATACCAAAACTATCTAGACACGCTGGGATGTACACTTTTGTCCCTACCGTTTTAGCTTTATGTAAACTTCTCGAGACATATACATTAGTTTTATCAAGAACATCATTTTGAGTGAGTAAATCAACCAAATAGATGGTTCCTTTGGGCTCTTGAGTTTTCCCAGTCAACCCGGAAATTCGTATAGTACCACATGTCATGGTTGCGGGGATGCTTGCCCTTAGCACTTTGATTTGTGGTGTATCAGTATTTTGAGAAATGGTAATATTGCACACAGGTTGTTTTGAAACACACTGATTTTGCAATGTGATACCTTATAGGGGTTTATTGTACTGAGTGGATGTTTCCAGCAATGTGCAACTCATCAACTTACTGTTAATTCTAGTGTCTTCCTGTCAGGATACACTGGTGAAGTGATTACATGAAAGGACCATTGTAGCGCATAATTTAGTAATTCGTATTACGTCACTGTCATAGTTATAAGCCTGGGGATAATTATTTTTTGGTTTCCACTTTATGCTCCCATTAGGTGTAATATTTTCTTTCCTTAATAACACCATTGTTTTCATTACCTTCTACTCTGTAGTGCTTCAAAGAATATGGAAATCTACTTTATTCAATGGTGATGGTGTAAAAGGAAGTATTTGTATCTTTTTTTTAACAGAACTTCTTCTAACGTCCCCCGGAAGTTTTTGCATTTTGCTATTACAGTCTAGGCATTCAATGCTGCCAAGTTGTTCAGACGCATTTGCACTTTTTATGCCCTTTGCTGGAATTTTCATGCTAAGTGACCAGACTTGAATTGAAAGTGTTCAGATCATTTATCTTCTATTCTGTTGATATCATTAAATAGGCAGGTTCACGTAACTAGTACTTTCATTAGGTTTGGTCAACACCTCGAGATGGATGTGGCATGTAGTCTGGATCTTCAACCACTCATTTAGCCATCCCTTATTGGCTATGTTGCATAGAAGGTCAAGTGACCTTACACCATGTTACACAAAGTGCTATACCTTGGATCAGCCCAAGACTTTTATATCTCCTTGCCATGGTTAAATAAACAAATTTCAACTATTTCATGACATTCTTTTTACTATGCTTTTTAAAAGATTCACATAGCGACACGGTCAGTATTTTAAAAACTGCCTCTTGGCTTGAGTAATTCTTTATTGACTTGATTCATTACACAAAGCATCTCAATGTTTTGAACTTTTAATGACAGTATTAGTCAAAGATGTATTATGAAGAGTCAGTAATTGTGGAAACAAGCAGAGGTTAAGGTTATATTTTTGAGAATGTTGGAGAACAAATAAGATTTCTATCTAATATAACAGATATCTCCATGTTGCAAATGCAGAGTAACAAGAACTGTTGCCATTTCATGGTGGTCACATATCTGTCACCAGCTGAAACTATTGTATTTCTTTCAAATGACCCAGTAGACAGAACAAGCGCTGTTGTAGAATGTCCAATTTGAAAACCGAAAATGATTACTGCCTCAGATGTAAATAGTGCTTGTACCATAAAAAAAAAGAAAAAAAGAAACATATATGAGGCCTGTGGTGGCTGTGATAGTTGTTGTTGGACTAAATTGTTAATGATTGAGAACAGAGCATAATTTGTAAGAAAAGAGGATCCAGTACTCTGACCTTTTGGGTGGTGATTTTGAAATTTAGACTTCCTAATGCACCATCTTACTGCTTTTCTGAGCATTTTAAATGTGTGAATTCAATGTTCGTTTTACATTGCTAACCGCAGCAAAAGTTCTATAATAGCACATCTCAAAACCTACAGTTTTCGCTCAGAGGTAGAGGTGCCAGTTTGTTGCACTGGTGTATATCGCCACAAATCAGGATCTGAGGAAGAACATGTGAAAACATGAGCCTCCATGGTTTAACTGTAAAATATTGCTTACTGTTTTTCTAATCATAACAAATGACTTAGAGCAATACTAGTGATTTCCTTCCTGGATGAAGAGTCCTGATTGATTATTAATAGTTTATCATTGCATCTCTCACTTTGTACTTCATTTAGAAGAACCGTAGTAAGTGCAGAAGGATATATTTCTACTACAGTGGTTGATGTAATGGTGTCCCATAGACTGACAGGACACTATCATTACCAATGTATATGCAGTGTGTATCCTTTGCGTCAAATGTGCTATGCAACTAGTTAGAAGAAAGTTGCATCAGCTTAATAGTGAAAAAGAAGGTTTTGAATGGAGACTGCAATCAATAACTATATATCTTCTGTATTCCAAATATGTTTACCTTAGTTGCGTTGCAAAATTAACTGTTAAACCACAAAGACTCATGTTTTCAAATCTAGCTGATAGATGGTCAGCTGTATTTCACTGTCTTTTACGTTCACTTTTCACAGCCTCGCATATATACATTTAATATTGCCAGTGCACTGTTGTTTAACTTTCCATAAGCCTCATCAATAGTTAGAAGGTGAACATCCACATACTGCTACAATAATTTACTATTGAACATCTACGAGCAGTCAAAACCTAACCACAACATTCACAGTTCTTGATGAATACAAAGGTATGTATGGAGCAGACACTGTCATTGTTTTTACACATGGCCTAATTATTTAACACTTATTCCACAATTAAGTTGAAGCATTGTTGTTGTTCTAATTGGCACAGGTTTCTCGTCTGAAACTCAGTCGTGTCTCTGACTGTCTCATAACCAAAAACTGGGCCCTTATATATCCTCACAATAATAAGTACTGAAACTTCAGATTGTTTGAAGATTAATTTACAGAAATTACTATTAAAACTTAAACCATGAAGCTGACTGAATACATCAAAAAATTCATTCCTTTTGAAAGTGTCTTGTACTACAAGCATTAGACTGAGTTATTTGCTTAAGCAATGAAATTAACAAATATCGTTATGCATACAATACTTTTGATTAAATTGTGAATTACTTTGGAATTAATTAAGTGCTGGCACTGCAAACGTGTTTTCACATAGAACCAAATAAATACTTTAAGAATACTATTAGTTGTTCCTCCAAATGTTTATAACCAGTACAGAATTAATATTTGTTTATACATCAACAGTAGAATTTAAGTTTCTAAACAATTACTCATTTCACCCCATAACAATCGATACTAACTAGGAATAGTTAAAATAATTTAGAAAATCAATTACATACATAAAACAGGCACAAAATTAGATCTGGTGTTATATTCTTTAAAACTGAGGGCCAACCTTTCTCTTTTATAAAAATGCGGATTACATTCACGTATGTTAATGATAATTAGTTCAAAAGTGAAAAAACAGATTTAAGTAGACAGATGGCAAAACAAGAGCAGAATTAAAAATATCCCAACTTGCTTCGCCACATCCTGTTTTCATCACTCACTATTTTTAAGTCCTCGTGTAGCTCAGCAATAATGGATAATAACAAATTCTTAACTTCATCAGATACCGTGTAGGAGTTTACAATGTTACCTATCATATCAGCAGACCATAGACGAATCCACTTTGCACTTTCGGGTCGTAGGTCATTTTCAGAAACATTTGCACAAGCAAAGTGATTCCTATGATAGCACAAATCACAGAAGATATCATTTCTTATTTTTCTGTTACATTATACACACTTAATATTACAGATCAGCCAACTTTTTATGCGGGTTGAATCAGTACCTACTATGTAAAGTGGTGCCATCTTAACATGTGCTATAACACACTGCCAGTGTTTTGGTCAGAGTGATAGGGCTGTCCCCTGGGCTTCAAAGGATAGTTCAGCTGGGATTTGTAGTGCCATCTCCCCAACCAAAAATACATGTGCCCTTATTTCCTCTAAATGCATTCCATTCTATTTCATTCCATTTGATGCTCTTTTCCTAACATTCATTTATTTATTTTTATTTATTTATTAATTGTCATTAGCCAACATTTGTTGAAATAGACAGTTTTGACATTGCATTTGATAGTGAATCTAAAATTGAGAAACTATGTACATTCAGGTTACATTACATGAGGATAAAGAGTTATTCTCTACATTGTAACTCCTTAACACCATAGTTACTATCTACTACAATCCAATTCCTTAACATCATAGTTACTCTTTACTACATTCCAATTTCTTTAAATCATTGTTACTCTCACTCTCTACTACATTCTAATTCCTTTACATAATAGATACACTTATCAGCTAAACAATTTGTGCAGCTGCTTCTTGAAGGGATCACCTTGTAGGTCCTTCAGTGATTGTGGTAACTTGTTATATAATTTTAATCCTGTTTGCTTAAAGCTACTTTGGACCTTAAATAGCCCAGTAAAGTCTACATCAAGATTGTTTTTATATCTGGTATCATGTGAATAAACATCTGTTCTGGAAGGTAAGGTATGTATTTGTTTTTTTATGGAAAGAAGACACGGTTTTATATACAGAGAAGGTAATGTTAAGAGGTTAAGTTCCTTAAAGGGCTTTCGACATGATTCTTGGCTTTTAATACCTGTAATTGCTCTAATTGCTTTCTTCTGCCACATGAACACTGTCTGAACACCAGTTGAGTTGCCCCATAATTTTATTCCGTACTGTAACTGACATTCAAAGAAGGCATAATAAGAAGATAAAAGTTGTTTTCTGCTAACTAATGTTTATAGTTTCCTTAACAAAAAGACTACTCTAGACAGTCTGGTACATGACAGTTCCGTGTGCGTGTTCCATGTTAATTTCGGGTCCAGGTGGATACCTAGAAGTCTTACACAGTCAGACTCATTTAATTTTTCCTGTAGATCATGCAAGAAGAAATACATAGTTTCAGTCTTGCTACTGTTGAGTATCACCTTGTTACTGTGGAGCCATAAGGCAGACTTTTCAAGCATTACTTTTGTTTGTTTCTTCACTTCCTCCAATTTGTTATCTGAGGTAATCAGGGTTGTGTCGTCAGCATATATTATTGACTTGTGAAGCATGAAAGTAGGCAAGTCATTCATGTATAGCAGGAAGAGAAAAGGTCCAAGCACTAAGCCTTGTGGCATGCCTCTTACAACTGGTAGGGCATTTGATTGTTGGCTATTTACTATAACTACCTGAGTTCTGTTTGTCAGGTATGATCTGATTAATGCAAGTTTGTTATTTTTGACACCATAGCACTCTAGTTTATTTATTAGTATTTCATGGGGTACAGTATCAAATGCTTTACTCAGATCTAGTAGTACAGCACAAGTGATGGAATTGTTCTCAAAGCCATCAAGTATGTCTGTCACAAGAGTTTCTACTGCATTTATTGTAGACAATCCTGGCCTAAAAGCAAAGAGCGAGGAGGAAAAAAGATTTTGTTCAGCAAAGTAGTTGCAAAGTTGTGTTTTAATGCAGCATTCTGTTATCTTGGATAATATAGGTATGAGGGATATTGGACGGTAACTTTCAGATTTGTTTTTTTCTCCTTTTTTATAGATTGGGATAACAATAGTAACCTTCAGGACCTCAGGAAATTTTCCAGCTGTAAAAGTACTATTGATCAGAAAGGTAAGAGGGGCAACAATAATGTCAATTATTTGTTTCAAGATGGTGTTTGAGATGCCATAGAGATCTTCACTGTATGAGCCATGTAGGTTTGTGACGACTTTGTATACAGTCTGGCAGGTCACCTGTTTCCATTTAAAGGATAAGTTATTTAGGTTGTTAATAATAAAAACAAATTCACTCGGATGCATAATAGGTCACCACTATCTCATGACTGGAGCACCCTCTCGTGACATTTGTTACCCCCAGTTCCTACGTGATTACTGATCTTTGTTGTCTCCCTGATGTTAAGTTTTTTTTTATCGCCCTGTATTTCTCAAGTAGGTATTGGCTTCTGCCTGCTGCTACTGTCAAGTCTCTCTTCAGGGAAGTGTTCCACATCCATGGCTATGTGCTGCATTCAGCCCTGTGTGGTTCCTCAAGGTTCAACCAAGCCTGATATACCAAAACTATCTAGACACGCTGGGATGTACACTTTTGTCCCTACCGTTTTAGCTTTATGTAAACTTCTCGAGACATATACATTAGTTTTATCAAGAACATCATTTTGAGTGAGTAAATCAACCAAATAGATGGTTCCTTTGGGCTCTTGAGGTTTCCCAGTCAACCCGGAAATTCGTATAGTACCACATGTCATGGTTGCGGGGATGCTTGCCCTTAGCACTTTGATTTGTGGTGTATCAGTATTTTGAGAAATGGGAATATTACACACAGGTTGTTTTGAAACACGTTGATTTTGCAGAGTGATACCTTATAGGGGTTTATTGTACTGAGTGGGTGTTTCCGGCAATGAGCAACTCATCGACTTACTGTTAATTCTAGTGTCTTCCTGTCAGGTTTCACTGGTGAAGTCATTACATGAAAGGACCATTGTAGCCCATAATTTAGTAATTTGTATTACGTCACTGTCATAGTTATAAATCTGGACATAATTATTTTTTGGTTTCCACTTTCTGCTCCCATTAGGTATAATATTATCTTTCCTTAATAACACCATTGTTTTCATTACCTTCTACTCTGTAGAGCTTCAAAGGATATGGAAATCTACTTTATTCAATGGTGCTGGTGTAAAAGGAAGTATTTGTATCTTTTCTTTAACAGAACTTCTTCTAACGTCCCCCGGAAGTTTTTGCATTTTGCTATTACAGTCTAGGCATTCAATGCTGCCAAGTTGTTCAGACACATTTGCACTTTTTATGCCCTTTGCTGGAATTTTCATGCTAAGTGACCAGACTTGAATTGAAAGTGTTCAGGTCATGTATCTTCTATTCTGTTGATATCATTAAATAGGCAGGTTCACGTAACTAGTACTTTCATTAGGTTTGGTCAACACCTCGAGATGGATGTGGCATGTAGTCTGGATCTTCAACCACTCATTTAGCCATCCCTTATTGGCTATGTTGCATAGAAGGTCAAGTGACCTTACACCATGTTACACAAAGTGCTATACCTTGGATCAGCCCAAGACTTTTATATCTCCTTGCCATGGTTAAATAAACAAATTTCAACTATTTCATGACGTTCTTTTTAATATGCTTTTTACAAGATTCACATAGAGACACGGTCAGTATTTTAAAAACTGCCTCTTGGCTTGAGTAATTCTTTATTGACTTGATTCATTACACAAAGCATCTCAATGTTTTGAACTTTTAATGACAGTATTAGTCAAAGATGTATTATGAAGAGTCAGTAATTGTGGAAACAAGCAGAGGTTAAGGTTATATTTTTGAGAATGTTGGAGAACAAATAAGATTTCTATCTAATATAACAGATATCTCCATGTTGCAAATGCAGAGTAACAAGAACTGTTGCCATTTCATGGTGGTCACATATCTGTCACCAGCTGAAACTATTGTATTTCTTTCAAATGACCCAGTAGACAGAACAAGCGCTGTTGTAGAATGTCCAATTTGAAAACCGAAAATGATTACTGCCTCAGATGTAAATAGTGCTTGTACCATAAAAAAAAGAAAAAAAGAAACATATATGAGGCCTGTGGTGGCTGTGATAGTTGTTGTTGGACTAAATTGTTAATGATTGAGAACAGAGCATAATTTGTAAGAAAAGAGGATCCAGTACTCTGACCTTTTGGGTGGTGATTTTGAAATTTAGACTTCCTAATGCACCATCTTACTGCTTTTCTGAGCATTTTAAATGTGTGAGTTCAATATTCGTTTTACATTGGTAACCACAGCAAAAGTTCTATAATAGGACATCTCAAAACCTACAATTTTCGCTCAGAGGTAGAGGTGCCAGTTTGTTGCACCGGTGTATATCGTCACAAATCAGTAACTGAGGAAGAACATGTGGAAACATGAGCCTCCATGGTTTAACTGTAAAATATTGCTTACTGTTTGTCTAATCATAACAAATGACTTAGAGGAATACTAGTGATTTCCTTCCTGGATGAAGAGTCCTGATTGATTATTAATAGTTTATCATTGCATCTCTCACTTTGTACTTCATTTAGAAGAACCGTAGTAAGTGCAGAAGGATATATTTGTACTACAGGGGTTGATGTAATGGTGTCCCACAGACTGACAGGACACTATCATTACCAATGTATATGCAGTGTGTATCCTTTGCATCAGATGTGCTATGCAACTAGTTAGAAGATGGTTACATCTGCTTAATAGTGGAAAAGAAGGTTTTGAATGGAGACTGCAATCCATAACTATTTATCTTCTGTATTCCAAATATGTTTACCGTAGTTGTGTTGCAAAATTAACTGTTAAACCACAAAGACTCATGTTTTCAAATCTAGCTGATAGATGGTCAGCTGCATTTCACTGTCTTTTATGTTCACTTTTCACAACCTCCCATATACACATTTAATATTGCCAGTGCACTGTTGTTTAACTTTCCATAAACCTCATCAATAGTTAGAAGCTGAACATCCACATACTTCTACAATAATTTACTATTGAACATCTACGAGCAGTCAAAACCTAACCACAACATTCACAGTTCTTGAAGAATACAATGGTATGTAAGGAGTAGACACTGTCACTGTTTTTACACATGGCCTAATTATTTAACACTTATTTCACAATTAAGTTGAAGCATTGTTATTGTGCTAACCAAACAGGTTTTTCGTCTGAAACTCAGTCGTGTCTCTGACTGTCTCATGACCAAAAACTGGGCTCCTATATATCCTCACAATAATAGGTACTGAAAGTTCAGATTGTTTGAAGTTTAATTTACAGAAATTACTAATAGAACTTAATTTTTCAGGAAATACTATTAACACTTAACTCATTAAGCTAACTGAATACATCAAAAAATTCATTACTCTTGAAAGTTTCTTCTTTTACAAGCATTAGGCCGAATTATTTGTTTAGACGATGAAATTAACAAATATCATTATGCAAACAATACTTTTGATTAAATTGTGAATTACTTTGGAATTTATTATTGGCTGGCTTGGCAAACATGTTTTCGAGTAGAACCAAATAAATACTTTAAGAATGCAGTTAGTTGTTTCTCCAAATGCTTATAATTAGTACAGAATTTATATTTGTTTATACATCAACAGTAGAATTTAAGTTACAAAACAATTACTCATTTCACCCCATAACAATAGATACTAACTAAGAATAGTTAAAATAAAGTAGAAAATGAATTACATACATAAAAACAAGCACATGTTATTGGCTTCTGCCTGCTGCCACTGTCAAGTCTCTCTCCAGGAAAGTGTTCCACATCCATGGCTATGTGCTGCATACAGTGCAGTGTGGTTCCTCAAGGTGCTACCATGACTGATATACCAAAATTATCTAGACAGGCTGGGATGTACACTTTTGTCCCTACTGTTTTAGCTTTACGTAAACTTCTCGAGACATGTACATTAGTTTTATCAAGAATGTCATTTTGAGTGAGTGAATCAACCAAATAGATGGTTCCTTTTGGCTCTTGAGTTCTGTCAGTCAACCAGAAAATTAGTATAGTGCCACCTTTCATGGTTGCAGGGGTGCTTGTCCTTAACACTTTGATTTGTGATGTATCAGCATTTTGGGAACTGGTCCCCTTCCCCAAATTTCCTCATGTCTGTGAGGTGCTGCCACCACAAAAATGATTGATTCCTCAACAGAATGAGACAGAAAGCTACCAGTAATCAGTCACACTATGTAACTTGTGCAGAAAATCATATCCTAGTTTGAAGACAGAATCAGGCCTTTTTTCTTATAATCTCCCATTCGAATTATATTATGTCTGTACAAACTGCTACTATGGGTTTTGCTATTTTGACACCGAAGACACAAATATGTAAATGGGATCATTCATTGGCTGCTTGCTGCCAGAGGAAAGAAAACTTAAACATATAGGTGTGCCCATATCCACAAAAATCCAGTCTGGTTTTCCTTCCATCTCTCCCTTCACAATCACACTTGTCACCTTCTCTAAACCTTGGGAATTGAAGGGCATTTACTCTTTTTATTGGTGGCAAGGCTGGGTGCCAATGACTTCTTTTGCCATTACTGTGATGAAAGTGACCATTCCCTCTGTAAATGGAAGAACCATGGTTGCCATGAGCTTGTCTATTTTGCGACCATGGGTGATGCATTCCTAAATGCCAAAACTCTGGCAGTTATGACAGTGAGATGACAAGCATTTGTTGGCTTATGACTGGCTCACTTGCATACTTTGTTAAGTGAGTCACTGGTAAACTCTGGGGATACCCATTTTACTGCACAGAGGAGGCAACAAATTGCCCTGCTTTTTCACACAACATGGCAAAATGGATTTCCTCATGCAGCAACATTGAGGAAGCCACTTTTACGTGACAACTTAGTTGTGTATTTATACCATGGATAAAAGTATCAATAGAGTGTTCTGCTTCCACTAGGAGTAGTTGATTTTGGGTCAGAATCCGCCCCAAGGTATAGGTTCCACAGGAAACTGCCCTTATTAAATTGGCAAACTGTTCAGTATCTTCCCCTGATGGTGGAAAGTTGCTCATGGAAACAACCTTGTGCCTGGATGTCAAATTTGTCATCTTTATTTAATATATTAACTGGCTCAATACAGGTGTGCACATTTCTGGACAATTTTAGCCTTGTCACAACAAGTAGAAAACTCTCTGGTCATGAGTAAATGCAGTCCACATCACAAATATTATGCAAAAATATAACAACAGTCTCTGTGGCTCTTCCTGAGAATCAAGAAATAAAATTAACTGCTTTGAAGCTGTTTGGAATAACTGACTTGCTTTACTTCTTGCTAGTCCACTAAAATATCTGCAATTCATTACTGCAGGAATGACTGAGAACATATGAAAACATGAGCCTTCATGGTTTAACTGTTAATTATTGTTTATTGCTTTTCTAACTGCAGCTCAAAATTTAGAGCTACTACTGGTGATTTCCTTCCTTTATGAGATTCTTAATCATGATTAGCTGTCATGGTTGTGCCACACACATCGTGCTTTATTTCCAAGAACCATAGTTGGTAGTAAATACCAAAAGGATATATTGCAACTACAGTTATTGATTTGATGATGTCACATTGTCTGACAGAGCACTCATTATGAAAGTGTCTGCGATGTGTAACCATAGTACCAAATGTGCTATAGAACTAATCAGATATAAGTTACGTCTCTATGGTTGTGGGTGGAGATGGCAATTCAGTTCTACATAGGTCCTGCATGTCAAATATTTTTATGCTAGCTTTGTTCTGAATTTAACAATGAAAGTTCATGTTTCCACATGTTTTCTCTCATTAGTTGGGCACATTTTAAGATATACTTAGGCTGATGCAACTTCTTGCTAATAACATCAGTCAAGATTTGCTGCGGCATCATATTCATTGACAGGAACAAAGCAATGGTGAGACAGTTTGAGTTAACTTGATACATGTGCGATATTACACACACTGGGTGTTTTGAAACAGTGTGTATCCTTTGTATCCGATGGGCTATGCCACTAGTTTGAAGAAAGTTACATCTGCTTAATAGTGGAAAGGAAGGTTTTGAATGGAGACTGCAATCCATAACTGTGTATCTTCTGTATTCCAAATATGTTTTCCATAGTTGTGTCGAAAAATTAACTGTTAAACCACAAAGACTCATGTTTTCAGATGTTCTCTCTCATTAGATGGGCACAGAGTGTGCTTCTATAAACTCCTGTGGAGCAATATAAGGTATTCAGGACTTTTGAGTAATATTTGTCTTTCCTGGTCCATTCCAGAATTTCATAAAGCAAGCTTTGAGTGTGGTAATGAATATTTTCTGACAGAGTTGTTTCTTTCCTGTCTTACTTCACCTTACTACCCTGTACTTAAAGACGTAAGACACATCTACATTATTTTAGTGTATGCCTTGGCTGATGCAAATACTTGTTAATAATACCAGTCATGATAACTCATGGCCTTACTGTACAAAGACTAGTTCTCTGTACACATTATATGTCTTCATTTTACTCCATAGGTAATAGATGCAGTTTTGTAACCCTGTTCACTTCAGACATCTGTCTTCTTGTTTGTTGGTAACCATAAATGATGACATTTCATGTAGTTCTCAGTTCAGATTTTGAACTCTTCTAGATAGCTTTGGAGTATATTCTGGATCTTCAACTTTACATTCTCCCATCCCAAACAAGCTGTGTAATGTCAGGAATGAAATGATGTTACGGCATGTTTTACAAAGTTTAGTTCCTGGAATAAATATAAGACATCACACTTTCTTTGCCAAGGTTATGAAAACAACTTTCAAATAGTTATAGAGATTCTTTTTTTTTTACCATGCAACTTGAAAGACTGTCTGGAAGTACACTCTCTATACTTTCACAAGTATGTCTTATCTTCAGTAATTTGGTATCACCTTGATACAGACTTGACATGCATATTAAATTGATTTCCCTATTACTACTACAACATCTCTTCTCATTCACCTCTTCTGAGGTGTACAGGATGTGTAACTGATTGCAGAAATGAACTGGTTGGCATAAACTTTTTCTGAGTCAATCATACAAAGAGGTATTATGAAAAATCTGTGAGGGAGAAACAAGAAAGTGGTAATAACTACTTTAAGAGAATTCCAACAACTATCTTAGTGAGCAAACAAAATTTTTATCTGACATAGTAAAAACCTGTGTCTAGCATGCTCAGAGAAGAACAACTATAGAACTGTTGTCAATTCACAGTAATCACAGTCTGTTACCAGCTAAATCTAGAGTTTCAGTTTCCAATGACTTATCAGATGGAAAAGGCACTAACATCAAAAGCACAAAAAAGTTTCCTTCCTCAGAGATAAAAAATTCACATACCACAAAAGAAAGGTCACACATGATCTGTGTTGACTGTAAGTGTTACTGTTACACTAGGTTTGTTATTGTTGTGTCAAGTATTGTTAATGAGAGACAACTTCTGAAAACTGTGCCTTTACGTTCTAACTGTCAATTACTGTTTATTGCATCTCTAACTGCACCTAAGAATTTAGGGAGACTACTGGGAAATTTATTCCTGGATCAAGAATCTCATTTGATGATTATCGGTGAAGAAACTATCAATCACCTTGTGTTTAATTTGGCAGAACTATGGTTGGCACAAAGTATTGAGAGAATATATTGCAGCTGCAGTCGTTGATATAAAGGTGCTGCATTGGGCAATCTCATTTTATCAAAATGTGTGCTAAGTAATCAATTAACAGAACTTGTCACAGGTATATTACATGCAGCATGGTTGAAAATGATGGTTTGGGGTGGAGACTGCAGTCCAAATCTCTATATCTGTTTACCCCAGCCACTTTGCAAAATTAACAGTTAAGCCATTAAGTGTCATGTTTTCATGTGTACTTCTGTAAGCAGCACCCATACTAGGGACCCATATAAAGTATTCAGCATCTTTTGAGTAGTCTGTCCATTCCAGAATTTCTAAAATCAAGCTTCAAGTGTGGTAAAGATTACTTCAAGATGAAGTCATTTCCTGCCTGTCATATTTATTCTATTACCTTGTATGTAATGATGTAAATCAGACTCATATATATTATTTTGAGATATTTCTTGGCTGATGGAACTATTAGTTAATAAAATCCGTCTTGAAAACCAATGGCATTATACTACAAAGACTAGTCTCCAGTACATAAAACTTCATCTTCAGCATACTCCATACACAATATATGCAGGTTCATAACCATGTTCACTGGTAGGATTCTGTGCAATGATGAAACAGGTTTGATATCACCATTATATGTGTGATATTAAATGTAATGTTTGTTTAGAATATCCATACATACTGCAGACATACTGGAGACTGATAACTGGTAGGTGTTGTACTTAGTGGGAGTTGGAAGCAGAGTGCAAGTCACCGATGTTCAGTTAGTTGTTGTGACCTCCCAATGGGTCACAGGGATGAAGTCATCACCTGACTGTGTTCATTGTCGCACACAGAGGAGCCAGTACAAAGTACCAGTGTATCTTGTCACAAATCGAATACTGACAGAGAACATGTGAAAACATGAGCTTTCATGGTTTAAATGTTAATTATTGTTTATTGCGTTTCTAACTGCACCCCAAAATTTATAGCTACTACTGGTGATTTCCTTCCTGAGTGAGAGTCTTGATGATGATTAACTGTCATGGTTGTGTCATGCACATTGTGCTTTATTTCCAAGAACCACAGTTGGTAGTAAGTCTGAAAGGATATATTGAAACTACAGTTACTGATATGATGATGCCACATTGTCTGATAGGGCACTCATTATCAAAGTGTGTGCAATATGTAACCATAGTACCAAATGTGCTATAGAACTAGTCAGAAGTAAGATATGTCTGTATTGTTGTGGGTGGAGATGGCGATCCAGATCTACATAACTGCTGCATTTCAAATAAGTTTAAACTGGCTGTGTTGTGAATTTGACAGTTAAACTGTGGAAGTTCATGTTTTCACATATTCTCTTTCATTAGTTGGGCACAGCATGTATTTTTAAGCAGTATTCATGATAATGGGGTTTTCAAGATATTCTGGAGTTTTTCATTACTATACCTTATTTCACAGTTTGTAAGATGCTGCAGACTAGAAGACGCATCTTAATTTTAAGCAGTTTTTTAAAAAACAGCATTTTTATTATCAGATTGCAAAGAAATGTTTTTATCTAGTAATACTGAGCTGACCTTTAAAATCCAGGGCATTTTCATCTGAACTTTCTTCTTCATCTTCTTCTCCTTATTCGCCTTCTTCTCCTTCTTCACCTTCTTCTGTTTCTTCTTCTCTTTGTCATCACTACTGTTACCCTCTTCATGTATAAGATGGTTTTTATTGCCATCAAGAGCACTTCTTCAAAGATTTAACAATAATGTCTTCTCTCACTCTATATTATGACTGTTTTATCCACTGATATACTTGTTTGATTTTGGGTTATTTTAAAATTCTCTTCTGCATTAATACATGTTGTATTTCATCCATGATCCATTTGTTCCATTCCCATCTGATATGCACTTTCATGGCCTAGTTATCGAAAAATCAATAGGTTGCAATTATGAAGTAAGTCCTCCTGGAGTTGCAGCAAGCTCTGTATTTCCCTGTCTCAATTTCTCTTTCACAGAATTTTTCAAGCACTACTACACCCATCTAGAACAAGAAGATAACTCTTCTTCAGCATAGTTTCTTTC
Organism: Schistocerca serialis cubense; assembly: GCF_023864345.2. NCBI lineage: Eukaryota > Metazoa > Arthropoda > Insecta > Orthoptera > Acrididae > Schistocerca > Schistocerca serialis. The sequence goes on from NC_064640.1 coordinate 534,779,362, forward strand.
CTTCTCTCTGACATTCTGTTAATCCATAATTTCGTACCTACCCCATCTATCCAACCCTTTTGAAGTATGTAAAAAAACTACCTGGTAGTATTTCAAACGATTTTGTCATTGTTTTGCACTTGAAATGATCATAGGATTAAGTTTAGTACCATCACCACAACATGAAAGGACAACAGTGTAGTGCATTTCCATGTCCACATGTTTTTATAAGAACAGTTATAGCATCTGTCATGGCAACAGTTCAGTAACTTGGCACATCACATTTCAGAGGAGTTTCATCCATATTAGCTATTCAGCTTAATCCCACACTGGTTTTCTTTTGATGTTGAATAACAAAGTAACGGAAAGAGAATATTTTCTCTTCATACTCTTGTGGTATTTTCTGAGATATTTTGATTTTGGTCTGCATTCTAGATCCATGATGCTTCATAAACCTGTAGCATAAGCAACTCCACTCTAAAGTCTATGAAGTTCCACTGTAGCTCTAACTTATGAGCATGTATTTCAGTCATTTGTGAATTAATTCCAGTACCATGCTGATGGAGTCCTTGAATCCATTTTAATATGTCATCTTCTAGTTTTGACCATTTTGCATTCAGTCCTCTACTTGCACATTTATCCCTCTCCATTTTTTTTACTTCTTTACTAGCCTGTCAGTCTTGCATGATTTCTTCTTTTGGTGGAGGGTCAAAATGCTGCTCGCCTACTCTGTTTTTATAGTCTTCTGCATATGCTATTACTTTCAATATATAGCCCATACCACATAAATACCTTTCATTATTTTCTATTAAATTTAGCTGCTAACAAAACTATTGTTGCATTACCAATAACATAAATCACTTTTGATTCAAGTTCACTGGCACAGTAGACAGCAATGACAAATCATAGGCTAGACAATGGTCTGGGTTTGTGATGGCGGGGTGGGAGGAAGAAAGTGTTAGCAAGCTTGTGAATCCTCACAACTCATGTTTATTCCATTGGTGCACTGCTGCTGCTAGTTGAATCCAATAGTGCCAAATATAGGTAGGTTTTCTGTGGCATGGAATATATGGCCATTTTTAAAGCTGGTTGGAATTTTAAATCAAAGACTGGACATTTTTATATTGATTTTGAGTATAAGACACATTTGAATTTTAGAGCCAATTTTTTGAAGAAAAAAGTGCTTCTTAGAGCTCATAAAATACAATACGTCATTCCTGGGCCATACCACAATTTCTAAAAGCAAGCCTCAGGTGTGGTAATTAAGATTTTCTGATGTATCCATTTCCTTCATGTCATACTTTATCTTATTACCAAGTATGTAATGATGTAAATCAAATATATATCCATTATTTCAAGATATTCTTAGGCTGATGCAACTTATCGTTTCTAATGTCAGTCAAGATTAAACATGGCATTACTACATAAAATTAGTCTCCAAGACATATTCAGTATATCCCATACATAATATAGGCAATTTCATTACCATGTGCACAGGATTCAATGCAATGGTGAAACACCAGTATTTGCAACATAACCTAGGTCTAAAAGCATACGCTTTTCCTTTTCGTTCCACTGTCTACCCAATTGCTTCAAACCGTAAATGGTCTTAGTTAATTTATAGACTTTACCTTCACTTCCTTTTAAAACAAAACCATCTGGGTGCTTCATGAGAATTGTTTCCTCCAAGTCCCCATAGAGAAAAGCAGTCTTATCAAAATGATAGATCTTAATATCAAGATTTGCAGCTAAACTAGAGCTGTGAGAGTACTATCTCTCACGACAGGTGAAAAAGTCTCACAATAATCAATACCAAATTTTTGTGTAAACCCTTTAGCAACAAGTCTAGCATGGTTGAGTAGAGTACCATCCACATTCCTTTCCAGTTTAAATGGAAATGAGCATTTGGCTTCATTGGCTGGGAGGCCCCTTACGGGACAGGTCCGGCAGCCTTGGTGCAGGTCTTATTACATTCAGAGCCACATTGGGCGACCTGCACGTCAGATGGGGATGAAATGATGAGTGGGACAACACAAAACCCAGTCCCTGAGTGGAGAAAATCCCCGACCCTGCCAGGAATCAAACCCGGGCCCCTTAGGATGGCAGTCTGTGATGCTGACCATTCAGCTATTGGGGCAGACTTGAGATTAAAAAGTCACTTGTTACCAAGAATACTTTTATCACTGTTTGGTGGATCCACAAGTTTCCAAACACCATTGTTCTAGAAACACTTAATTTCCTCTTTCATGGCCTTTATCCAGTCTTCTTTGTCACTCCTCGACATGGAATCCACCAAGTTCACAGGATATTCTCCCAAACTAGAAAAATCACTTACCAAATAGGTGACATAGTCTGGGTACTCCTTGTGTTTGGCCTACCCACACAACAAATCCGGTTCATTGCACAGATTTACCATTCTCAGCACACAACCTGTAAGCGGAGCAAGGTTAGGCATTGAAAAATATAAGTAACAGATTGTTCATAATATTAATATTTTGATAACAACACATTATATGTAGCACACTTAAGAGAGTGAACATCAAGAGCAAATACAGTCAACTTGTCATACTTGATGTATATAAACAAATAAACCAAGGAGTCAAATTACCAACATAACATAACAATTTTGGATGCTGATAAGTCTCTTCTAGTTTGTGACAGACCTGTAGGTGGAGCTGGGTGTTTCACAGTAGGCAATAAAGTTAACCTGGCTTCGTTTCCTATTAGTTTTTCTTGTAGTGCCACATCAAAAATTGGGTGTTGGTTATCAGAGTTCATAGGTACGCTGGCTAAGCACTCTTAAATTACTTTGCACACATTGTTTTCTTAAATCATTTAGATACATCCGATGATTTGTAAAGAGAAACCTTTCAAGATTGTGAAGTCTTAGAAATGAGGCATTTGTACAGAGTTTAGCGACTGTTTCAAGTTCCCAGTTAGTTTGCTCCAACATTATGTTTGTCCAGGAGTAAGGTAATGCCTGGGTGAGATGCCGAATAGCATAATGTTTGTATCAGCTGAGAGTTTTAGCACCTAATTTGTTGAGTTTATCACCTGTACTTCATGAGGATGGTTAATGTCATTAGTTCCTCGTATTATCATTAGCCGGCCATTTTTCGTCAAATTCTGGGCTAACGGTCTCTTAGGATTTCACACAGTGAGGCACCTGGTTTAACCCATCCTGTGGCGTTTATGTCATGTCTTCATAATTTATCAGCAAGTTTTTGACCTTGGCTATCTACGAGAATAGAAGTATTTTGGTTTATCTTGTTACGGGGCTTAATGTCCTTTTTCTTAGTGTTCCATGTGTGGCAATATTGCATTTGGATGTAGAGAGATAAGCTTCTAAGCAAAAATGTGAAAGTTTTACATTCTCTTAGTGTTGTTTCCAGTTACAGTTTTAATTTATCACATGTACATGGATATTTATTGTGGTTACATTCAGCCTGAATACGACGCAAACAAAGTGTACAAGTGCATGTTTTCAGATCTACTCTTTCGGTAACATTTGCACAGGAGAAATGAATGTTTTATTGCACTTTAAACAACAAATGCTCTTAGATACTCTTTTCATACCGTAAGACAATTCATTAGACATGATGATTATGTCATTTACAGTCATTAAGAAATATAAGTTACGAACAAGTGTACACAGGGCACTATTTTTTACTTCCACAATGGTCAAAAATATGAAAAGACATTTATTGTTTCTGTTTACGGCCACAAAAGCACCACAATAATTATGGAACTGTGTTTACAAAAGCCTGTCAGGTAATGGTACTATTGAGAACTTTAAAAATAATTTCAAAACACACGGCAAAATAATTTCAGGGACTAGCTACCCATTGCACTATCTGTTGCAGGAGGTGTCAGTTAATTAAAAGATTAGACATCTGCTGGTGATGGAGACACAGAGAGCTTTGTATTTTGTTATAAATTTTAATAGTCTTGATAACAATATTATAGAGTACCAACCAGAGGATAACTAGTTTTATTTGGTGAGCAACTGCCTTCAAATAAAAAAAAGAAAAATGATTGCAGAGTGACAAAGGAAATGGAATGACATGAAACTGAAAACAAGGATGCCCTAATGTTCTACCTCTCTGTAATTGAGGATTAGTGTTTTCTAATTAGATTCCCCACTTCTGAATCAATCAACATACTTCTCCATTCTGTGCAAGGCATTCATCTTATATAGTGCCTCCAGCTTTTGGGTAAACAACACTATGGGTGCTATTCTCATGAAGGATTGCCATTTGTGGAACTAGGGAGTTTGAAAAAGTTTCTCTCATCAGACCATATGACATAAATTTCCTGGTCAATGCTACAATGGACCTTTTGCCTTGTGGTCTATCACTGTTCACTAGTTGGCATTCTTGTTGCTGAGAGAGTGGTCATTATTAATCAAGGTGGGTAGATGCATGGATGTAATGACTGTAACACCCTCCTCCTTTACCACTTTCACATGTTGTTTATAATACACCCATGCTTTCCCACTTTCATGTGACTTCAGAATAACATGCAAAAGAACAAGTGTGAACGCATCTATATCCTCTGCATTTGTAGCAGTACTTGCGCCTATGGTATAATTCATTAGTTCTCGTGCATTAGAATGAGTTTCATTCCAAACTTGCAGGTGTTATAATTATCCTTGTTTCTCAGTTTGTCTGCTAAAGGAGTATTTGTTTTGGTCAAACTTACATTTGAAGCCATTTTCATACACTCGAATTGAAAGCACTAGTATATGTTACTCATTTCTTCTGAAAAACAAGAGTTCAAATGCTGATGAAGTTGACAAAACACAAATCAAAAGAAGTATCATGCACAATGTTTGCACATAACCTAACACGCTTCTTCAGTTATTTATCTTCCTACCTACACAACAAATATAGTTCACTGCAAAGATTTACCATTTTCAGCACACAACCTATTATATTCTGATATCAACACATTACATGTAGCACACTTAAGAGGATGAACATCAAGAGCAAATATTGTCTACTTGTCATACTTGACGTATATAAACAAACGAACCAAGGAGTCAGATTACCAACATAGCAGCTTTGGCTGCTGATAAGTCTCTTGTAGTATGTGACAGACCTGTAGGGGGAGCTGGGTGTTTCAGAGTAGGCAATGAAGTTGACCTGGCTTCATTTCCTATTAATTGTTCTTGTAGTGCCACATCAAAAATTGGGTGTTGGTTATCAGAGTTCATCAGTAGGCTGGCTATGCACTCTTAAATTAGTTTGCACACTTGTTGTTGTCCTAAATCTTTTACATACATCCCATGATTTGTAAAGACAAATCTTTCAAGTTTGTGAAGTCTTAGAAATGAGGCATTTGTGTAGAGTTTAGCGACTGTTTCAAGTTGCAAGTTAGTTTTCTCTATCATTATGTTTGTCGAAGAGCAACGTAATGTCTGGGTGGGATGCCGACTAACATAATGTTTGTATCAGCTAAGAGTTTTAGCACCTAATTTGTTGAGTTTATCACTTGTACTTCATGAGGATGGTTAATATCATTAGTTCCTTGTATTATCATTAGCCGGCCATTTTTCATCAAATTCTGGGCTAACAGTCTCTTAGGATTTCACACAGTGAGGCCCCTGGTTTAACCCATCCTGTGGCGTTTATGTCATGTCTTCATAATTTATCAGCAAATTTTTGACCATGGCTATCTGCGAGAATAGATATATTTTGTTTTATCTTGTTACGGGGCTTAATGACCTTTTCCTTAGTGTTCCATGTGTGTAAATATTGCATATGGATGTAGAGAGATAAGCTTCTAAGCAAAAATGTGAAAGTTTTACATTCTTGTAGTGGTGTTTGCAGTTCCAATTTTAATTCATCACATATACATGGATATTTATTGTGGTTACATTCAGCCTGAATACGACGTAAACAAAGTGTACAAGTGCATGTTTTTAGATCTACTCTTTCGGTAACATTTTCACAGGAGAAATGAATGTTTCACTGCACTTTAAACAACAAATGCTCTTAGATACTCTTTTCATACCGTAACACAATTCATTACACACGATTATTATGTCATTTACAGTCATTAAGAAATATAAGTTACGAACAAGTGTACACAGGGCACTATTTTTGACTTCCACAATGGTCAAAAATAAGGAAAGACATTTATCATTTCTGTTTATGGCCACAAAAGCACCACAATAATTATGGAACTGTGTTTACAAAAGCCTGTCAGGTAATGGTACTATTGAGAACTTTAAAAATAATTTCAAAACACACAGCAAAATAATTTCAGGGACTAGCTACCCATTGCACTATCTGTTGCAGGAGGTGTCGGTTAATTAAAAAATTAGACATCTGCTGGTGATGGAGACACAGAGAGTTTTGTATTTTGTTATAAATTTTAATAGTCTTGATAACAATATTATAGAGTACCAACCAGAGGATAACTAGTTTCAATTGGTGAGCAACTTCCTTGAAATAAAAAAAAAGAAAAATGCTTGCAGAGTGACAAAGGAAATGGAATGACATGAAACTGAAAACAAGGATGCCCTTATGTTCTACTTCTCTGTAATTGAGGATTAGTGTTTTCTAATTAGATTCCCCACTTCTGAATCAATCAACATAGTTCTCCATTCTGTGCAAGGCATTCATCTTATATAGTGTCTCCAGCTTTTGGGTAAACAACACTATGGGTGCTATTCTCATGAAGGATTGCCATTTGTGGAACTAGGGAGTTTGAAAAAGTTTCTCTCATCAGCACATATGACATAAATTTCCTGGTCAATGCTACAATGGACCTTTTGCCTTGTGGTCTATCAACGTTCTCTAGATGGCATTCTTGTTGCTGAGAGAGTGGTCATTATTAATCAAGGTGGGTAGATGCATGGATGTAATGACTGTAACACCCTCCTCCTTTACCACTTTCACATATTGTTTATAATACACCCATGCATTCCCACTTTCATGTGACTTCAGCATAACATGCAAAAGAATAAGTGTGAATGCATCTATATCCTCTGCATTTGTAGCAGTACTTGCGCCTATGGTATAATTCATAATTTCTCGTGCATTAGAATGAGTTTCATTCCAAACTTGCAGGTGTTATAATTATCCTTGTTTCTCAGTTTGTCTGCTAAAGGAGTAGTGGTTTTGGTCAAACTTACATTTGAAGCCATTTTCATACACTCGAATTGAAAGCACTAGAATATGTGACTCATTTCTTCCGAAAAACAAGAATTCAAATGCTGATGAAGTTGACAAAACACAAATCAAAACAAGTATCATGCACAATGTTTGCACATAACCTAACACGCTTCTTCAGTTATTTATCTTCCTACCTACACAACAAATATAGTTCACTGCAAAGATTTACCATTTTCAGCACACAACCTATTATATTCTGATATCAACACATTACATGTAGCACACTTAAGAGGATGAACATCAAGAGCAAATATTGTCTACTTGTCATACTTGACGTATATAAGCAAACGAACCAAGGAGTCAGATTACCAACATAACAGCTTTGGCTGCTGATAAGTCTCTTGTAGTATGTGACAGACCTGTAGGGGGAGCTGGGTGTTTCAGAGTAGGCAATGAAGTTGACCTGGCTTCATTTCCTATTAATTGTTCTTGTAGTGCCACATCAAAAATTGGGTGTTGGTTATCAGAGTTCATCAGTAGGCTGGCTATGCACTCTTAAATTAGTTTGCACACTTGTTGTTGTCCTAAATCTTTTACATACATCCCATGATTTGTAAAGAGAAATCTTTCAAGATTGTGAAGTCTTAGAAATGAGGCATTTGTGTAGAGTTTAGCGACTGTTTCAAGTTGCAAGTTAGTTTGCTCTACCATTAAGTTTGTCCAAGAGCAACGTAATGTCTGGGTGGGATGCCGACTAAACATAATGTTTGTATCAGCTAAGAGTTTTAGCACCTAATTTGTTGAGTTTATCACTTGTACTTCATGAGGATGGTTAATATCATTAGTTCCTTGTATTATCATTAGCCGGCCATTTTTCATCAAATTCTGGGCTAACAGTCTCTTAGGATTTCACACAGTGAGGCCCCTGGTTTAACCCATCCTGTGGCATTTATGTCATGTCTTCATAATTTATCAGCAAATTTTTGACCATGGCTATCTGCGAGAATAGAAATATTTTGTTTTATCTTGTTACGGGGCTTAATGACCTTTTCCTTAGTGTTCCATGTGTGTAAATATTGCATATGGATGTAGAGAGATAAGCTTCTAAGCAAAAATGTGAAAGTTTTACATTCTTGTAGTGGTGTTTGCAGTTCCAATTTTAATTCATCACATGTACATGGATATTTATTGTGGTTACATTCAGCCTGAATATGACGTAAACAAAGTGTACAAGTGCATGTTTTTAGATCTACTCTTTCGGTAACATTTTCACAGGAGAAATGAATGTTTCACTGCACTTTAAACAACAAATGCTCTTAGATACTCTTTTCATACCGTAACACAATTCATTAGACATGATTATTATGTCATTTACAGTCATTAAGAAATATAAGTTACGAACAAGTGTACACAGGGCACTATTTTTGACTTCCACAATGGTCAAAAATAAGAAAAGACATTTATCATTTCTGTTTATGGCCACAAAAGCACCACAATAATTATGGAACTGTGTTTACAAAAGCCTGTCAGGTAATGGTACTATTGAGAACTTTAAAAATAATTTCAAAACACACAGCAAAATAATTTCAGGGACTAGCTACCCATTGCACTATCTGTTGCAGGAGGTGTCAGTTAATTAAAAAATTAGACATCTGCTGGTGATGGAGACACAGAGAGTTTTGTATTTTGTTATAAATTTTAATAGTCTTGATAACAATATTATAGAGTACCAACCAGAGGATAACTAGTTTCAATTGGTGAGCAACTTCCTTGAAATAAAAAAAAAGAAAAATGCTTGCAGAGTGACAAAGGAAATGGAATGACATGAAACTGAAAACAAGGATGCCCTTATGTTCTACTTCTCTGTAATTGAGGATTAGTGTTTTCTAATTAGATTCCCCACTTCTGAATCAATCAACATACTTCTCCATTCTGTGCAAGGCATTCATCTTATATAGTGTCTCCAGCTTTTGGGTAAACAACACTATGGGTGCTATTCTCATGAAGGATTGCCATTTGTGGAACTAGGGAGTTTGAAAAAGTTTCTCTCATCAGCACATATGACATAAATTTCCTGGTCAATGCTACAATGGACCTCTTGCCTTGTGGTCTATCAACGTTCTCTAGATGGCATTCTTGTTGCTGAGAGAGTGGTCATTATTAATCAAGGTGGGTAGATGCATGGATGTAATGACTGTAACACCCTCCTCCTTTACCACTTTCACATATTGTTTATAATACACCCATGCATTCCCACTTTCATGTGACTTCAGCATAACATGCAAAAGAATAAGTGTGAATGCATCTATATCCTCTGCATTTGTAGCAGTACTTGCGCCTATGGTATAATTCATAATTTCTCATGCATTAGAATGAGTTTCATTCCAAACTTGCAGGTGTTATAATTATCCTTGTTTCTCAGTTTGTCTGCTAAAGGAGTAGTGGTTTTGGTCAAACTTACATTTGAAGCCATTTTCATACACTCGAATTGAAAGCACTAGAATATGTGACTCATTTCTTCCGAAAAACAAGAGTTCAAATGCTGATGAAGTTGACAAAACACAAATCAAAACAAGTATCATGCACAATGTTTGCACATAACCTAACACGCTTCTTCAGTTATTTATCTTCCTACCTACACAACAAATATAGTTCACTGCAAAGATTTACCATTTTCAGCACACAACCTATTATATTCTGATATCAACACATTACATGTAGCACACTTAAGAGGATGAACATCAAGAGCAAATATTGTCTACTTGTCATACTTGACGTATATAAACAAACGAACCGAGGAGTCAGATTACCAACATAACAGCTTTGGCTGCTGATAAGTCTCTTCTAGTATGTTACAGACCTGTAGGGGGAGTTGGGTGTTTCAGAGTAGGCAATGAAGTTGACCTGGCTTCATTTCCTATTGATTGTTCTTGTAGTGCCACATCAAAAATTGGGTGTTGGTTATCAGAGTTCATCAGTAGGCTGGATATGCACTCTTAAATTAGTTTGCACACATGTTGTTTTTCCTAAATCATTTAGATACATCCCATGATTTGTAAAGAGAAATCTTTCGAGGTTGTGGATTTTTTCGTCAAATTCTGGGCTAACAGTCTCTTAGGATTTCAACGAGTGCGGCACCTGATTTAACCCATCCTGTGGCTTTTATGTCATGTCTTCATAATTTAGCAGCAAGTTTTTGAGTGTGGCTATCTGTGAGAATAAGATTATTTTTGTTTATCTTATGTGGAACTTGATAAACAAAAATGTTGATGCTTGGCTCCTCCTTCTCCCCCTCCCCCTTTTGATATTCTGACAAATGTGTGAATGTAAAGGAAGAAAGGTGATCAAATATTACATAAGAATTATATTTAGATGTGCCTGTAAGAAATAAATTAAATAACTTTTCAAGATGAGTCTTATCCTGTATGAGTTTTACATGATAATTTATTATAAATAAATTACTTTTAAAAAATGAAGTATCTTTTCAAAGGAACTAACACAGCAAGATAGGTACATTAATTTTGTTGGTAACTTATCAAATATTTTTAATAATAACTGTGCAAAATGTTACAAAATGGTTTCCCACAAGAAATTATTGCTTAAATGATTTTTGAGAGTTATGCACAGAGGGTTTCATAACTGAACCAAATTAAATACTGAAAGTTGGCAAGCATCTGATATACTGTCTGAGGAGATGTTGCAAAATGCTGTCCTTACTGGGCAATTTTCTGACACATCACAGAAAAAATTTCATGTTTGACAGTGCTGGAATTGTTACATAGTTTGAGTTAGTTCTTGTAACATTCTCACTAATCTGAAAAATATCCATATACCAGAATATGTATTCCTATAATCAGTTTTCATTCTGCAGAGTTGTATAACTAATTCTCTCAGTTTGTGTGTAGTAGCTGTACTTTGTGATACTTGGTAAAGTTTTGAAAGGCAAACTTCATGACTGATAATGATAATCTTGTTGAATACATACGTATTCTTCTTGTCTGCCTTGTTTTGAATACCCAATACTTACTATTTGCTAGGCACTATATTTTTAAATTTAAGGTAATTACTGACTTTGGACGTATCTTGATAATAACAATGCTCATAAAACTATTGTAATTACAACAAAAAGAGTAAATGGTCACAGCAGCATCTATGGGCATATACAGTCCTCAGATACTTTGTTTCAGAGATGTTCATTGATGGCTGCAGAAAACTGATGCTGACTCAATTTCCCCTGGTGACAGGTGATATTAAAGTTCTTGTTTTCAAACATGTAGATTAAAGAGTGCAACTATCCATTAGTCTCCTTGGTAGAAAAATGTGACAGAGTGAAAATGACCAGTGTCACTTGTGATACAGTTGATGAAATGAATGACTTAATTATTAATGAGCTCTATAAACAACAATACTAATTCCTTGCTTCCTCCACTGACTTCCTTACCTCCAAAATCAATATATGCGCAAAAATAAAATTATAAAATGGCATACACATTTGCAGAAATATACGTATTATGAATCAAATGCAAAATACTTCAGTTTTCAAGATAAAAGTCATCAGGTGCAGAAAGAACACTTGACAAGAATAATTGAACAGTTACAGCAGATACATATTAGACAGGAAAATAATCTGCATATTCAGTTAAACAGAAGTTTTATGTGAACAGCTGATTTTATGCCACTTGCAAATGACAATGTTACAGTGAATAATTAAACAGAAGTAGAACCAGTAAATTAGAATTACATATATTTAGTCAACAGCTTTCAAAAAGCAGCTGCACAATTCTTAAATATGTCTTTGTCATGATTTTGACAAACCAATGAAGCTAAAGGAAGAAAGAGGATTTAGTATTACATGCATGCTTTTATGTATACATTGTTGTAACAAATAAATTTGACAATTTTCTAAAATGATTATTATTCTGTCTGAGCTTACATAGTAAATTATCATATAATAAATCCCTTATAACTTAAAATAAGTATTTTTTCAAAGGAACTACATACAAAAAGAACACTATATTAATTTTTTTGGTAATTTGTCAAATATTGCATAATAATAAAGGCTGAACAATAAAAGAAAAAGGTTTCTCATTAGACATTATTCCTAAATGAAAGTTCAAAGTTTAGCACTGAGTGTTTCTAAAACTAAAGCAAATGAAATACTGAAGGTTGGATAGGACTGGATATACTATCTGAGGAGATGTTACAAAATTTTGCCCTTGTTGGATAACTCTCTACCTCATCACAGGGAATGAATTAACATTTCATAATGTAGAAAATATCATATAATTTGGGTTAGTTCTAGTAGCATTCTTGTTTATGTTTAATAAATGACTGTAATTTAAAAATAGATGTCCACTGGGAGACATTTAAGCCATGATTGTACAGTTTTCTTGTATCATTACATATTTTATAAATTTAACAAAGAGACAAACTGGTAGTTGAATGGGCTGGGTGTACTACTTCTCAAACTGGCTCTAACATTTTAGGTCCATTAGTGGTCGTCTGATACCAAGATGAGATAACCTAATGGGTAGTTAACTGTGATGATTGTGAGACCCTCTTTCTGGTGGCACATACAGCAGACCCTGGTATACATTTCATATTTGCTTCAGAATCATGCTTCACAGTGTGGGTATAAGGAGTGATTTATACTGTAATGGCTGGTGTCATGAAGTCACCATTGAATGACAGGCCAGGACTATAATTTATGTAATAAAGTATAATATTAAACAATGGACAGTTCAGGATGGAGCAACAACAATGTGGAAAGGAGAGAATGCTATTCATCACATAGAGGAGGCATTGAGTCTGAAACAGGCACAAAGACAGCACTAGGTATATTAAGTTTATGGACTAAAATCCATCATCAGACCTACAAAACTCATGCACCTTGGCTCAAGCACAACTCACACTCACATGGCCCCTGTCATCATGGCAGTAAGGCCCAGCTGTGACTGCATCTGAGGTGAGCAGCAATCTTTACAGGGGTGGGTTGTGGTGTACAGAAGAGCTGTGGTGTAGGAAGGTGGTAAGGGGAGGGATAGCAGGATAGGGGTGGGGCAAGATGCTTGTGCTGCCTGTGGGAGAATGCAGGGATGTAGTGGGGACAGGATTGCACTGCTAGGTGTAGTACTGTAGTGGGAATGGGAAATGAAGGAGATATGGGAGGATAAGTTCCCATGTATGCAGTTCAGAAAAGATGTTGTAGGTGGGAAAAATCCAGATTGCACAGGTTGTGAAGCAGTCATTACGGTCAGACACATTGTGTTGGCAACATGCTCTGCATCTTTGTGGTCCAGCTGCCTCTTGGCCACAGTTTGGCAGTGGCCATTCATGTGAACAGATAGCTTGTTAACTGCCTTGCCCATGTAGAATGCACCACAGTGGTTGCAGATGAGCTGGTGGATCACATGGCTGCTTTTGCAGATGTTCATGGCTTTGATGGGTTAGGGGATATCTGTAACAGGAGTGGAGTAGGTGGTAGTAGGAGCCTGTATGGAACGTGTCTTGCACCTATGTCTGTTGCAGGAATATGAGGCAAGGGGTTTGGAGCAGGGGTGTAGTAGAGTCTGACAAGGATATTGTGTAGGTTGGGTGGGTCATGGATATCACAGTGGGAGGGATGGGGAGGTAGCGGGGAGGACATTTACCAACTCAGGCTGTGGTGAGAGATAGTCAGAACATTAACAGAAAATGTGATTCACTTTCTACTATCCTGGATGTTACCCCCCCAGGAGTGCGGAGCTCTGGGGGCAGGACGTGGGTGTCTTCCTGTGTAGTGGCGTTGTGGGATGCTCGCTGGTTGATAACAGTGTGTGCTAAGAGTCCATACTGTCTGTGCAGGGTGGACTAGCGCTCATATAGTCTGCCATCCAGTGGGGGAGGGGGGGGGGGGGGCAGACTGGCCAACCTGCACATGTGATATGGTCTGGCACAGAAGATGTCGTCGTTGCAGTACCGGCGGAGAGGGGGTTGCGAATTTTGAGCATCTCGTCGGTGCTGAACGTTGCAGCTATGGCAGCCATATCCACCCCATTTGGGATAGGGACTGTGCGCAGGATGGTGATATGTGATGTGTGTGGACCCACGTGAAGCGTCACCTATGCAGAGGACGAAGATGGATCCCTCGTGGAGCTGCAAGGAAAGCTCATCGTGTGGGCACTCAGAGGCATTGATTGAAATGCAAATTTCGTCGACAGTGGATGTTGGGGTCACTAGGGGGAGTGGGGGCGAAAAGTGATTTAGTTCAGGAGAAACGCTGGAACACTCTGTGGGGGTATTAGGTGCCAACACTTGGGACGGGGTAATGTCACACGCAACATGTGGTTGAGCCTGAGGTTGTGGATTGTCACACACAGTGCCTGTGTGAAACGAGGGTAGAGTATCGTCACACGCAACCACTGAGTTGCCCACAGATATAGGCTTGGTTGACATATGATCATGGTGGGGAGCAGGGGAGTGGGCAGTCTGTGTGAGATTGGGGTTGTCACCTGATGGAAGAACACTCGACTCGGGGGTGTGTGTTACAGATTCCTCGGTCATCCAGGCTGGTTTCACGAGTTGGAGGGAAACTGTCTGCTGGCAGCCACTGACGAGAATGTCCATAGTATTGTCCATGCAAGCCACTACTCAATGCGGGCCAGAGTAAGGTGGCTGTAATGCCGGTTTGACTGTGTCATCCCGTAACATAACGAACTCGCAAGAGTCCAGTGCCGAATGCAGGAACACCCGAGGATGGGTATGTGGTCGTGGAGGAGGCATGCGGATCATGGCTATGTGTGTCTGGACATGCTCAACTAGCATGGGGAGGTCAGATAGGTCGGCGATTGCTTCATCATTGACAAACTCTGTGGGGAGAACAGGAGCTCTGCGAGTGAAGCCTGGAGGTCTGTCTTGTTAGGCGTGTGTATTCCTAGCATAACCCAGGGAATGGCATCGCACCACTCACCACCGTGGCACATGAGTGCCACTTTAAGAGTCTTGTGCCACCGCTCAACCAGTCCATTGCTCTGCGGGTGGTAAGCCGTAGTGCGGAATCTATTCACCCCACAGAGGATGCAGAGTTTGTGGAACAGCAGAGATTCAAACTGTCTTCCCTGGTCGGTGGTGATGGATGTAGGGCAGCCATGTCGAGCTATCCAGGAGGATACGAATGTGCGTGCTGCGGAATCTGCTGTGATGTCCTGCAGGGGTATTGCCTCCACCCAACGTGTAACGTGGTCAACGATGGACAAGATATACCTGAAACTGTCAGACACAGGTAACGATCCTACGAGGTCCACATGTACATGTTGGAAGCGGCCTTTCGGGATGTTGAATTTACCTAGCCTGGGTTGTGTGTGACTGCCGACTTTGCTGTGCTGGCACTGTAAACAAGTACGAGCCCAACTACGACAATCCCTCTTCACACCTGGCCACACAAAGCATTCTGTAACCAGGTGCGTAGTAGCCTTAACACCAGGATGTGCCAGATTATGTAAAGTAGTGAACACTTGGCGATGCAGCGCAGAGGGAACAATAGGCCGGACGGTGCCCATGGGTGTATCACACCACAGTGGCCTGGTTGAGCCTGGTAGGTTGCACGAAACGACCTGAAGGGAAGTATCTGGGTCCTGTCGGAGGTTGTGCAATTCGGTGTCACTGTCCTGTAAGTGGGCCCATTCATTGAAATTAATGGGGGTCGAAATTTCACTGATACATAATAGGTAGTCAGCCACCACATGTTCTGAACCCCGAATGTAATGGGTGTCTGTTGTGTATTGGTAAATTAAGTCCATTTGCCGAAACCTACGTGGGGTAAGGTCAGCAGTGGGGTTACGGATAGCCTCTACGGGCAATGGTCTGTGATAATTGTTATATTCCTTCCTTCGATGTCTGTGCAGAAATATTTTACAGCTTCTTAAACTGCAAGCAATTCTTTGTGAAATGCTGACCATTTACGTTGAGCTGTAGATAGATTTTTGGAAAAAAACCGGAGTGGTTGTGTCGTGTCATTGACATGCTGTAATAGAGATGCAGGCATCTGGCAAAGGGTGGGCGAGAGTGACATCACGTGCTAACACTGATTTAAGGACTTCAAGAGCTCTCACCATGTTCTCAGACCACTGTACTTGGCGACTGCCAGAGGTTTGTTTCCTGGCCAATGCATCAGTCAAAGGGGCTTCAATTGCTGCCGCCATCGACAGGTTATGACGGTAGAAATTGACAGTTCCTAAAAATTGGTGTAATTCGCGAAACGACACGGGGAGAGGTAGATCGTGAATGCAGTCAACCCGCTCCTGCGGGTGGGGCATATACCATCTGAGGACATGGTGTACCCCAGAAAAGTGACAGCGGTGCAGCGGACTTGTGACTTGTCATTATTGACCTCGACTCCGTTATGTGTCAATAAGTCCTGTATCGTGGCCAGGTGGATTTCATGTTTCCCGTCGGAGGGGGAGAAAATTAATATGTCATCGAGGTATGCATAGCAATATGTGCAGTTAAACAGAAGTGAGTCTCTAAAATGCTGCCAAGTTTGGGCCGCGTTTTTGAGACCATAAGGCATGTAACAAAATTCGTACAGGCCAAAAGGTGTGATCACTGCTGTCTTTGGTATGTCACTCTGTTCCATTGGTAACTGTAAATATGCCTTACGGCAGTCCAAGACACTGAAGATGCGTGCTCCGCTAAGTACTCGTGCAAAGTCTTGTATGTGAGGTATAGGATAATTGTATAATACCGTCCGCGCATTGAGGCGACGATAGTCACCGCAGAGGCGCACTGTGCCGTCCATTTTGGCGACTAAATGTATGGGCGAAGACTAGTTACTGTCCGATGGGCGAACAATACCTGCCCACAGAAGTTCCCCCACTATGGATTTAGCGAAGTGTAGTTTATGTGGTGGCAATCAGCGTGCTTTATGATGCACTGGTGGCCATCTGTCATGACAATTTTGTGCGTCGTACCATTCATGATAGCGTTCAGCTTGGCTGGCGAACTCGCTTGGATGTCGTTGAGAATGGGGATCGGTAACACACAAGAGTCACTAACCTGATGTGCCGGGGAAGCTGTCTGCGTCAGTGGCAACAAAGTTCCATGAGGTGCATCTCCGGTGTCAAATGGTGGTGGCGTTGACAGGCATTGTACGAGGCATCATGCGACGGTATGGCATGGTTCAGTGTGGCGTTGTGAGCACGGAGATTGTCAACTGCAGGGCGTTAGGGCTGGAGCTGGGCCATGGAAGTTGTGAGGCTGTCCACCAGTGAAGAGCACTCGATGGGAGCTGTGTCGAAGTCGTCGGTAAGCTGAGAGGGAGGGGGGGGCCGAAGAGGCGACTGAACATGCAATATGAGTGGACGAGGCGTGGTGCAATAATGAGGCCGACTGAAGATCTGGAGACAGTCCGAAGTGGAAAAGGAAGTCAGTGCCTAATACTGGATCTTCGACGTCAGCCACATAGAAGGACCAAGTGAACTGTTTCCCCCTATGAGTTCAATAGATAACTTGGCCAAGTCATCGACATGAAGTGGCGACTTATTTGCTGCTTCAAGGGACAGTTTGGTTGGTGTCGTGACCTTTTCAGAAAATGTGGGAGGTATTACACTAATGTCTGCACTGGTATTGACGAGAAAATACCGGCGTGAACCTAAATCCAAGGTGTACAGGCGTCCTCGTGAGGTAGGGGATCTCACAGAATGCAACATCTGTGGGTGCCCCTGCATGTATCCGTGGGCCGTGGCACCTACTTATGTTCTTAGTCTATTCACTGCTCTCCATACACTACACTGCTGATGCTGCCCTTGTGTGGTTCCCTCCTTGGGGTGCAGGTTTGTACTTTGCAGAGAGTCCAACTGTAAAGAAAGGCAGCCAGTCTCAGGTCAGCCTTCTAGTGGTAGTGTCCGTTGGATAAAGCTCTTCCTTGACTTGAGACAAGCTGGAGCTGCTCGGTGGTTATACATAAAGTTCCATGGATCAATTTTCTACTTTTTCCTCTCTCTTAGAATGGCTATTTTTTGTCTGGTATTTGCATGTTCACACTACTTAACAGTGATGTTGCTACTGGCTGACTACATCACTTCCAGGATTCAGAAAATCTGCTGTCATTGACTGGCAGCATCGTGTAACATGGACTATGATTGGCTAACAAAAGCACATCACATTCTTGATTTCAATGGCTTGGAATTTACTGTGCTATGATTAGTGGAATTAGTGTTTGTACCTCCATTACACGAAACTATGCAGTGTAAATGCTGCTGTGCATGAAAGATCTTTCCAAAACACGTTGATTTTTGCTGCTTTTCATTTCTTAAAGTGCCAGAAAATTCTACTCCAGTGTATAAAACCCTTACCATTCAAAGTATTGATAAGTTATACATTCAAAGTGAAAGTATATTGTCACTTAATACTGAAACAATGTATTTTCACCCAGAGTATAGTGTATTTACACCAAGGAAAAGTGAATTTCTGCCTGGGAAAAAGTACATTTTTAATTAGGATATCCAGGAAAAATTCAGAAATTTTTTCCTTGCTGTTGTATGCAAAACAAGGTAAAACTTATGAATCAAACATCAAAAACTGATTACTGGAATTTGTTGAAACATTGAACTTATTCAGCACAGCAATAATGATTGAAGTAAATAATTATGTATGACTCAAAGAACACTTTGCTGATGACATAAGATTGCTGCTGTCATCTGTGTTGGATTCTTGATCATCCCATCTTCACAACTTCATTGATGGCCTTCTCCATTACCCCATTTTGCTTGTGGTACACTTGCCCCAGCTGTTGTACTTTCCACCAGTAGTCTTCCCAGTCTGTCACAGTAACAGAGAGGAAGTCAGAATCAGCAAGCTTATGCAGTCTTTCCTTTGACATGTAACGTATGACATGGAGTTCCTAGAAATTGTACTTGATTTTAGCTGTTGCCACTACATATTTCTGATCACATTTGCATGACATTAAACTTGTTTTTTGTGTCCTCTGCTGTTATCAGTTTTATCCATGAAATATCCTCCTTGGCCAGTTTGTTACCCTTAGTACAGGCCGTCCCCCTACACAGAATCATTGCAGTCTTTCTCCTTGTTACTCACACATTCTGACATTATATTTAATAGGTGTTCTGTAGACTTGTCTGCTGTGTTTTTCTTTGTTATCTATTGCAATTACTGAATTTAGTGTCAGTGTTGTAACTGCTGCAATAGAATGTGGTAAATAGAAACAGCTATCATCTTTAAAAGAAAAACAACTATAATTTTAAAAAGGAAACATGAGCATCATAATTATGTGTGGATATAGGCCTTGTACCTAACCTGAAATTTATAGTAAGTTTTGGAACCTACCTTTGGATTTTATAACATAAAAAATAAAAATTGTGGTGATTCTGTTCACTCTGCAGAGAGGGGTGGGTAAAAATAGCAGCATTAATATTAATATTTTCCCCATTTATTCATCGTTTGCTAAATAGGCAAATGTTATAAACTGTTTTGAATCTAGGAGAATTAGAACCAATATTTATCTGGTTCAAAAAAAGGTTTATTGTGTACAAAAACTAAAAATATTGCATGAATTGTGTCTTTTTATTTTATTTTCCAAATAAAAATTGTTATACCTCTAATTATGTTATTATAAGATTAAATTGATGAACTTGATTTGTTTGTTAACACATTAAGTCAGTGATATCATCTTTAAAAATTATGACGTCTTTGAATTTACAAATCATACTCCCAGAAGTAACAGAAAGCTGTCAAACACTATCTCCTTGATTAAAAAAATGACTTCCCACATGTTAAAATAAATGTGTTTCATTTACCTTAATGACTGCCTACTTTTTCCATATATATTAGCTACAGCATAACCACCAATCAACCAAGCCTGATCTGGGCATTCAGAAGATGAACTGGCATTAAATTTTTTTCTGTTTCCTCATATCTTGATTATAAGAGTTTGCAAAGACAAGTCCTCTGATAGTGTCATCAAACTGAGTGTCACTTTCTGACATTGCTTATGACTTGTGCTTAAGCTTTTTGCTCAATGTGCATTAAGTTTGCCCCCTTTCTTTTCATTTGCATTTCATCATGGTGTAATGCAGAAGTATCTAAGGCCTTGGCAGACTCTCAACATTGTTTGTGGATTGGCTGAAATCAGTTTTAGTTGATGGAAGTACTTTCAGAACTGTATTACAACTGATAGGTGATATGTCACGTTTTCTTTTAAAAACCTGCCAAATCAGGCTCTTGTTTTACATAAACAAAAAGGTTCTTCAGCAGACCTGGAAACTTATATTTTGGAACTGTAGTTCCATTTCACCACAGTCCTTCTTTCCACTCTCTTACTATTTTCTTGTTATGTGATCATAGTTGGTGGCTTAGTTATGTGAGTCAAGGTACTTGGAAGAAATGTGGTTTTAACATTATTTTCTTGAAAAGCTTTATTGATTTAAATGACAAGTGTGATGCTAGGTTGTCTCCAATGAGAAGCTTTGCTCCATCTAATTTCCTCAGGCTGATTTGTTATGCAAAAAACTGGAGTTAGCGGGACCTTCTTCTATTCATCTATGATGAAAGTTCTGGGCCTTGTAAATCAAATAACAATATATTATGGTACCATTTATTCCAGCTGCAAACATCACAGATATTGACAAGTAACCACCCACCACTCCCTGTCCCACCCAGAATGTGCCCATACCACCATCTCAACACTGTAAATATTATACAACAGTTTCTTTTGACAATTTGGAGTATACTTCTGTTGAATTTGTGCGCTAGTATATGTTGCATGGGCTAAACAGAGGGCAGACTCTGAAATAAAACATATTTTACACCCACAGCATACTAGAATGAGTAAAAAAAGTTGAAAATGTAACACAGGATACACAGAGGAAGCATGCTATAAAAATTGTACTTGTAATACAATAAGAAATGGTATGTCACTGGTGGTGTGCATTTTGAATAGTCCCAATTCAATCTATATATTGACAACATTGACAAATTTACAATCCTTTCCACTTTGCCCATCCGTGATAACGGCACTGTACTTACTAATTACATAACAATGTATTTTGGTACCATTTCCTGCAGCTGCAAATGTGACTGAAACTGACAATTTCATTAATTCACTATCCTTCCTGGATACTTGCATCCTCTCCTAGTTAACACCCTTCACCTACCAAAGTCATCAGTGAGGTTTGTTTAACAAGAATTGACAGTATATGAGTGTGGTACTCCAACTAGTTCCTTTTCTAACTCAATACAATAAGTACTTTGTATGTCAGGTGGCATTGCCACTGTTTCTTGTTGTATGTTTTGCAGTATTCTTGAGGCTACCTGTTTCTAATGGTTTTACCTCTGCAATCCAAAAATTCCTTTACTAAATCTTGTAATCGAGCTTGTAGGGCAACCCCAATCACCATAAACATGAATTCAATTTACAAGAAGTCTTTTTCCTTAGCTGACAGAGCCGTTTATCCGCTTTTAATTTGATATAACCACTATTCTTCCAGTACCTGTAGAGGACACTAGGATGCATTCCAAAAATTGATAACAATTTCTTTACACTTTTCTGATTTATGTTTTTGTGACCTCCACTAACTGCTCTTTACTCCTTTGACATGATAAAAGGAACGCTCATAACAAACATAACCAATAATTTACTGCATATAATTACACAAGGTAAATACACTGAAGAGCCAAAGAAACTGGTACACCTGCCCTATATCGTGTAGGGACCCTGCGAGCATGCAAAAGGGGTGCAACATGATGTGGCATGGACTCGACTGATAACTGAAGTAGTGCTGGAGGCAACTGACACCATGAATCCTGCAGGGCTGTCCATAAATCCATAAGAATATGAGGGGGTGGAGATCTCTTCTGCACAGCACGCTGCAAGGCATCTCAGATATGCTCAATAATGTTCATGTTTGGGGAGATTCGTGACTAGCAGAAATGTTTAAACTCAGAAGAGTGTTTCTGGAGCCACTCTGTAGTAATTCTGGACTTATGGGGTGCTGCATTGCCCTGCTGGAATTTCCCAAGTCCATCGGAATGCACAATGGACATGAAAGGATACTGGTGATCAGACAGGATGCTTACGTATGTTTCACCTGTCAAAGTCATATCTAGGCATATCAGGAGTCCCATAACACTCCAACCACACATGCTCCACACTATTATCGAGCCTCCACCAGCTTGAGCAATCCCGTACTGACATGCAGGGTCCATGGGTTCATGAGATTATCTCCATCTCCATCTGCTCAATACAGTTTGAAATGAGACTCATCTGCCCAAGTAACATGCTTCCAGTTATCAGCAGTTCAGTATCAGTGTTGTGCAGTCATGAACAGTGCATGAGTGGGCCTTCAGCTCCAGAAGCCCTTATTGATGAAGTTTCATCACATGGTTTGCACGCTGTCACATGTTGATGGCCCAACATTGAAATCTGCAGCAGTTTGTGGAAGGGTAGCACTTCTGTCATACTGGATGATTCTCTACAGTCATTATTGGCCCCGTTCTTGAAGGATCTTTTTCCAGCTGCAGTGATGTCAGAGATTTGCTGTTTTACTGGATTCCTGATAGTCATGGTGCACTCGTGAAATGGTTGTACAGGAAAATCCCCACTTCATTGCTACCGTGGAGATGTTGTGTGCCATGTGCTGACTATAACACTATGTTCAAAGTCACTTAAATCTTGATAACCTGTCATTGTAGCAGCAGTAATCAATCTGACAACTGTGCTAGACGCTTATTGTCCTATATAGGCATCACTGACTGCAGTGCCATATTCTGATACATATTTCTGTATTTGACAACTTTGTATTCCTCTATGGATGAAAATATATCTATTTACAAGTTGTGTTGGTGAGTAGAACACACAATCACTGTTTCCATTTACCCCATAAATTTCAAAAACATAAGCCTACATTTTGAATTACCCAGTGTGCAAGTCAGAGTAAAGTATACTTGCAAACTGAGCTTTTTGTTAGTGAAATGGAACTGAAAATTTGTTTTACAGGTACTTAAATTAAAACATCACCATCTAGATTGATGCTTACAGATGAATGTTCAGCATAAGTAAATTTAGCATTGGTTGTTTGCCACAGGGTAAACAAAACATCAACTGACAGTGTATTCATAGTTTCCCTTCTAGATTACTTTACTACTAACCTAGACAAACAAATCTTTGAATCTTCAAAACAGAAGCTGCATTTCCTGCTGTAACACATTCATCTACTTCATACCCTTGGCTGGTTTTTATTTTGATTTCAAATCCATATGACCTCTGATTGCCCACTGTAGGCCAGAAACAAATGTGATTCAGTTTATTGTTACACAGAAACTGTACAGTTATTTCAAATGTTGGTTTTATAGACTTCTAAGTGATACAGCCTCTATGCTTTCCCTCAGAGTTTTTTGATGTGATGTATGTTACTTCGTATCCTTCTCTACATACTACATTGCACAAAACATCCTGTAACTAACAGATGAGTAAGTTACACATTTAGCATGCCCTCAGACATACACATTAACATTTCTGCATTATGTTGTACATCTACCCTTCCTACATGATTGGTTATGAGAACAGTTCTAAGCTGGTGAACTGTTTCTCTCATTTTGGTAAGTATATCACATCACATGAACCTTGTCATATAGTGCTAAAATTTAATTTGAGGTCTAAGTCACAGTTCCAAAATTGTGTTTGATACAGAACATACAGGGGTAACATGCCACTTTGTGCAGAATTATTACAGAACAATCATAGATATAGAATGTGAATGTATCACTATTTCAACAGAAGAATGGCATAGGGTTTCTTTGAAAACCAAATAGCACCAGCTTTCATCCATTCTGAGATGACTCGAAACTGGTTTAAATGCCAGTAGGTTTCCTACACCAAATTAGGCATGCAAATATGTTGTGTATTTAATGTTTCTGTATTTTTGTCCAGCCCTTGAATTTTGCAGATTGCCATTGGCATTTCTACAATTTGGTTGCTTAATAATTTTGTCAGAAACTAACCTGATTTTCTTTGCAGATGAAAAAAAAATTATACTAACTAAAGAGATAAGTTTAGTTTTGGAAACGGTTACTAATTAAATAATAATTATTTTAAACCACTGCAGCATTACTAAACTATAAGTGGACTTACCACAATTCAGAGTCTGTGGGAGATACCCACTCAGAGAAAAATAAGTTGTTATGACCCCACTCAACTCTCTGGAATACAACATCATTATGAAATCATTTAGATGGCATTTAAGTGCAGAATTATTGAAATATTAAAGTGAAACCTTACCTTCACTGTACATTTGAGCAACTGTGAGGCATAATAGAAATAGTGATAATTTGCTCATTTTTATTCCATGCTGTTATACTGTATTGTGTTTAGGGATTGCAATCCAGTTTAAGGTAAATATGTCCAAGTTCAGAAGCATGTAGTACAGTTTATGGATAGTATAAATTGAATACTGTACAATGGAAGCTTGCTCAAAATCTTGGATGTGTTCACTATTACTTTCAGTGCTTTTTTTCATAAAAACAAGTGCTGCAAAGAAGTTATCCCAGTTTCCAACCAACAGTTCAGTTCATAGAATAAGTTCTCAAAAATAAAAGAAATCTACTAAAAATTTAAGGCCACCCATATTCCATAGAAAATTCATCTCATTTGGAAATAATTTTTTAATACATTACCGAAAATTATAAAACATTTGTGGCTCATCAAGTACAGTGTAAGAGGTATTCGTTTTGTTTAGTTGTGGGCAACTCTTTCTAATCTACTGAGGAATTTCTCATAATAAATAACTAATATATGTAACTGCTGATAATGACATCATGTAATGTGAGTTATATGTATCATTCTACCTTTGCAGTTTTTATATAAACTAATATAATTACCCTAAGTAAATATTGTAAGTACCTTTCTTTGAAAGATAAATTGCTACAACAGCCAAGGAATTAACTTACACTTCATTTACATGTTTGTGGCTCCTATTGCATTAATTTGTAAATGAGAATGTGTTGAACATTTTGAAGTAATCCATGTCTTTGCAATTCATGTCACTGAGACTGTAATGAATTTACAGAAGATCTAAGTATATTACTACCTCTGTGATATACACATTTATTACCATACTACATTTTCCTGAAATATTCTGCAGACTGTACTGCTGGCTGTTGTTCATATAAAATACATTGAAAGACCCAACTAAAATGAGTCAGAACTTTGAGGGTATTTTTGATCTTGAATGAATACTAGTGCATATGTCTTTGATTAGATGAAATACTGGGACTAACATTGTTGAAAATTAAAGAAATATGTATTTTATACATGTCTTGATAGAGTGTACAGGGATAAGTAGTTACTGATATCATAATATGAACTCTATTTAGTTACCTGTTCCTTACTTTAAATATTTACTAGTAGATATAGCTTCAACATAAATGAAGCCTTGGTATATCTCTGAAAAAATGTATGAGTAATTCCATAACTGATTGGTGTTTAATAGCTGGCTTCTTTCAAAAACCCAATACTTTTGCTCATCTAAAATTAATTAATAGGAAAAAATTGTAAGAAAATCCATTAATATATTGTTTAATGATTTCCTTATTAACTTTTATTTTAAGTATTACATTACATTCTATTTACTTGTTCCTTAGTTTGAACAGATACAAAGAGATGTAGCAACAAAATTGAATGGTTGTGATGTCCTGTGTCTTTTAGAAATATTTGTATTTGCATCATGGAACAAAAGAGCCATTTAACATTCTATATATTCTGTACATAAAAAGTTGATCAGTAGTGGTTTGGTAGCCTAATTTTTAGGTTTAGTTGACCATAATTAAATGGTTGAAACAAATTGAATAATCAGTCTAAATTATTTGACATCATTTGTCTGGTTCCTTTAAAAAAATTAAAAATAATTATTTTGAAGTGCGGTTTACATCAGTGTAGGAGTAGCCATTGTGGAAGAAGATAGTTAAAATCATAAACCCTAAGAACACTGGTAACTAAAAGTGAAATTAAACATACATTGTTGCACACAGCTCTGTTGTATGTGTTATCCTATTTACACTGACCAAATTTCTGAGCACGTAACCATGCTCATTTTTTGCATCCCATTAACACAAAAATTCTAACATCCACAGTAGAAGCCTATGTTAATTATAAATGATAGTGGTTACTCTTTATTTTGAGCATCATATGTTGTTAATGAACACTAAGAAGTTGATTACCAGGATCTCCAACACTAGTTGAGAGACTGTTGCATATCATGTGTTAATACTTATTGGTAGAAACATTATAAACACATCAGATTTAATAGACTGCTCATGAACAACATATTACCATGGCAACCGCATTTGTGAATAATGGCTCAGAAATACATATGTTTACATTGATGAGCAAGAGATGTAACTGTTACAGACATCCAAAAACATTTCATCCATGTTCTAGTCCTGTCTGATATAATGCATGGTCTGAATGTCAGGACAAAACACTGACACTCACACCATTTTTAATATGGAGAAGAAAGCAATAAGATTGATCAAAGCAAGTACATCAGTGTTTATGATAGCTTTAAATCATTTCACTAATTTTTCTTAACGCTGTAAAGAGTATTTATTCCACATCTTAATCTTTTGTGAGTATTGGACATAGATTGTAGCTTGTATGATGTGAGAGAAGGGAAGCAATTACTGTGCTGTGTGAAACTATATGCAAAATGAAGAAAGTTAGTGGCAAAAAATACACAGTCTCATTCCACATAACTTTATACCAGTCAAAATGCTAATAAATGTTCTCTTAAAAGAACTCCCAGGTGCTAAGTCTGATTGGATGCTTAAGTACTGTAACAAAGTTCTTGTAGGCAAGACAATAATATTTTAAATGATTGTTGTTCTTGGTTAGTCATGTATAGTAATTAAGATTTGTATTCATCAATAACTATGAAGTGTAATTTCATATATTAACATTTACTTATATCTGTTGTACAAATTATGTATTGATTTGATCTATCCATTAAATATAACTTAATTACAATGAATTTAATTATCTCCTTTAGAATGACTCAGAGAACCCACTTAAAATGGAACAGAAGCATACATTACTCAATCAGCATGCTATTTTTGTTCTTTATATGAAGGGGGTGGCACTACCACACATCAATTACTTGCTTATCACCTTCAGTTCACATAAATGTGCCACTTATTTTCCATTATAGTAGCATGTGGGTCAGACTGTAAATTACAGGTGTTACTCATCATTAATCACTAATGTCTTGATTACTGGTATCCTCAGAGGAGTATACATCATAAACAGTTTCATTCCCTCTTACCCCATCTTTTTCAGTGTCATTTCAGAGCACATCATTTTCACTGCCATAATGTTTAAAATACAATATTTCTTGAATGGTTTTATGGTCACTGGTGCTGTGATGTTTATCCAGGCAGCCAAAACCAAATGTACAATAATGTGGGATGTGGCATGCTTAATTTTTCCTGTTTGAGACATTTCACAGTTTGCTTCATAGAGCCATTTTTGGTAATGTTCTTGATAATTACCTTTGAAAGGTTTATTTATACTAATATCGAGGGGTTGATACACAGAAGTCATTCCTCCATTAATAGTAACGAGGACACTGGCTAGGCTGTGGATCTTCTTTTTTACGTTGTCAATGAGATGACCATAAAATACAGCAAGAGAAAACATTGATGGTAGTCTGGATAGCCTGCCAGGAGAGAGTTATCATACATTTTAGAGAAAGCCAACCATTAAATTTTCAGTCAATCATGTCTTCTCTTGATTTTGAACAGTGAAATCATCGGGGTACAGCTTTTCATTTTTAGGGCTCTTGGAGCTTTCCTTCCACTTGAAGATTAAGACTGGGACAAGTTTGCACCCAGTTCCTGTTGTTATCAGTATTACAGTTAAGTACTGTTTCTCAAACCCTGTCATTTTGATACTAACTTCTTTTGTTTCTTTCTAGTCAGTCGCATAATTACGTGGCATATCAAAACAAACTGCCACCTCATCAGCATTGCTTATTTGTCTCATTGAAAACTTCCTCATCCAAAGTGTGATGATATACCGCTGAAATTCTTGAAGCGTTTTGTCAAACTGTGGAAGCTTTCGGCATACAGTTCTGTTGCATTGTAGAAATAAGCCTGCCCCTTTCATAGTGCTGTCAAGTGATTTACAGCTAGCCTTAAACTGTTGCTTTGGTATGTTAAGAACTGCAAACACATCTTTTGATTTGAACCTTATGGTGTCACTAGTCACAGTTGCACCTCTTTCGTTTTGTACCTTATGATGTCATTAGTCACAGGCTGCTCATTCTTTGTCCTTTCATGGACAGATTCCAAAATCTTTACTTCAGCATCAGGATGTATTCCTTTGCAAGGGCCAGAGAATTTCTTTCTGGTAGTGGTAGTCGCATATAAATGACACTAGTCTCAGCTACAATGCAGCCTCATCCTGCCTTCCTTACCATATTTTTCACCATAAAGAATTACTTTATGTTTGAAGGCAGCATCATACAACGTTGTGCTCTGATAGCCATCCATTTCCTGACTACCTAATGCAAACACACTACACTGTAATTAACCAACAGTTATGTAACAAAGTTGAAAATTACAACAATGCATTGTGACTTAAGGAACAATATGTAAATTTCAATGATGTTGCTGCTGAATGACTGACTGAGGTTCGTGCTTAAATGTAATGTGCCATTGAATCTTATGCACATCACAATTTTGGATACTGCATATGATAAAATGAAGTGTGCATTAGATTCATGTAAATTCAGCACTTTTGATGATTTACTAAAGCACTAAGCACAATGGCCTGGCTACCATCGTACATATCGACAAACATGAAATGCTAATGCTAAGTGAACACTGCTCTAAAACTGTCTTCATTAATTTATTTAATAGATTAACAGTTGTGTGTGAAATAACCGTGATACCTAAAACATATCTCTCTTTTCTTCACATATCATTTAGTCTTCATAGTGCATTTCATGACTGTTTTAATTGATGTGGTCAAAGAAAAGTCACAATCCATATAATGCATATACAGTTAAATATTCAATCTCCCATCAGCATGTCTTTTGCTCTTCTCAAATACATTTTCATTAAATACTTACTTCCTATTGTGTGATAACTGTGTGACTCTTGATCACTGTAAGTCTTTTGATGTGACTGTAACTTGGCAGATTGTGTATCAGGATCACCTGTAGCTGGAAATGATGGGAGTAAGTTGACTATAGTGACACATATGATGAGAGGGTGGTACAGTGACATCAAAATTGCCACCAGAGATAACATGTCCTCAAAAATAATGTACCATTAACAGTGTCTGAAGATCCCTGTTGTAGAAACAATAATGGGAGATTTTGTCCCACAATTTGGTTATCAGGAACTGTTTGCCATCATCTTTGCTCATCATAATAGATAAACACCCATGAGAATTTCTTCAGCAACCAATATTCAATCCAGATGCTCCTGAATTGAGTGTTCATACACTAATGTGTGTCAGTAACAACATCTATGTGGGTACGAATGTAAGAAGTGAATTGCAGAATAATTTACACTTTATTTGCAAAACCATAACTATATAATAATATCATTAATGTGATTTGTGCTATGTTTGTGCACCATAGTGCTAGATATAATAATGTGTTAATTATAAACAGTAAAATGAAAAGTAAGGAAGTAGCATATTGGATTCAGCATAAATGTGTGTGTGCGTTCTCCAAATACACTTTTAGCTCAGTGAAAAACCCTTATTGTTTCTCATGTTCATGGCTTATCAGCAATAGTCCTCATGCATTACTTATTGTTTGTTTACAAACCATAAACATTTCCCCAAAGTATTTTAATACCATATTACAGTCCAATGCTATTAATTTCATTCTTATTATTTACTGCATTACTGGCCTTGGGTAATTCATTTTATACATTTGCAACAAGATTTTGAATAGCTCTTGGATATTCATCTGAGTGACATCACCTAAGAGCCACAATATTTTGGCAAGCTGTCTTCTTGCCATCTTCAGGCATTCCTGACAACTGCGTAATGTTGGCTGGGTGTCACCTTTATGTTGCCACTCCTCACCCTCTTGCCAGCACCATGGGATGCGGACCTAGTGAGGTGGTGGGGGAAATGGGGTATTCGGCATCAATCCAGATCCTTCTTTAGCACCACAGCAGGAGCTAGATGGGAAAACATATCTGGTAAAGTTTTTAGAGTAAATATGTGACTTTTGCTGCATTACATCAGGCAGTAGTATACAAGAGATGCTAAACATACTAACTGAAAAGCTGTTATTGTATGTTCAAAAGGTAACACTGTCAGTTGTTCTATGATGTCAGAATTAATACACCAAGTGTTTCTAAACTTTCATGCTCATTTTCTTTTGCATTTTGAAACAGAATACTGGAGAATCAAAAGTCTCACATAATCGAACAATGTGATTGTGCTGAAAAGCAATGCTTTCAAATTTTTATGTGAAAACTGTTAAAGCTTTTCAAATAAAACAAACATTATTAACATTCCTCATCTTTATACTTCATGTATAAATATTTATTTTTTAACATAGTCACCATGGCAACAAACACATTTCTCCCAAAGACAAACCAGTTTTTGTTGATACTTTAACTGTAGAAAGACTGACTTTGTTGATAGAACCATAACCTCACCTCCACTTGCACCATCTCATCAAAGTGATGTCCTTGAAGTTGTTCTTTAAGTTTTAGAAATAGCTGAAAGTCATATGCAGCCAAGTTGGGACTGTATGCAGGATGATCAATTACAGTGAACACAAGGTGTTGGATTGTTGGAAATGTTGCAGTGCTTGTGTGTTCTGCCTTCGTCATGTGGAAGGAGAGGGTGCTCCATGTGTGGACAAACTCTTTAAATTTGATACTTCATTACAGGATGATCTCTCTATGCACCAACATAGATAAACACTGCACATGCTATAATTCAGAGCCCTCTGGCAGCATAGGGCTGCTAATATACACATACAAAAAATAAAGATTTAGAGTGTTAATGATGTTTGTTTCATTTACAAACTTTAAGAATTTTCACATAAACAATTCAGATGTATTAATTTTCAGAATGCTCTCATACAGTATTTGTGAAACATTCAGGAAGAAATGATGTGAGTTTTTGTTAAGTGTAGTCACCACACAAACAAAGCAGTTTGGGATCTATATTTCTTTCATTATTCAATTGAGGGCTTTCAAAATAGGATTAATTTATAGCAAATAACAATTTTTTGATAATATCGTGTAGTCTATTGTATTTTCTTGTAAACTCTAAGAGGTAGGAAATTACTCACTATCTTTTTTTTTATTAATGACACATTTAAAGAATCAGAATTCATCAGATGCTTTATCTTTGTTGACATAATATTGAATGTTATAATATCTAGTGAGATTAGCACACTCAGAATGCTAAACAATTTGAGTGAAAATAGATGAAAAAAGTGGTTTTAAACGTGGTCATATGACCCTTTTATACCCCCCACCCTCCCCCATGCCTCAATTGCTGTACCAGCAGAACAGCAGAGGGGACACTTGGAAAATATTTTGCATAATTTTCTTGGTCATGTTATAGTTTTAGGTGGAGATTCTAATTTACCAGATATAGACTGGGAGACTTAAGTGATAATGAGTAGCAGGGAGAAAGAATCATTGAAAATTGTTCTAAGTGCCTTACCCAAAAATTAATTTGAGCAGGAAATCAGAGAAGTGACTCATGAAGATAACATCGTAGACTTGCTAATGATGAACAGTTCAGAATATTTTGACTCACTTATTGTAGAACACGGAATGAAAGGTCATAAGGCCATTATAACATTACTGAACATGGATGTAAATAGGAATACAAAGAAAGGCAGGAAGATCTTATTGTTTAGAAAGAGTGACAAGAGACAGATTTCAGATTACATGGCAGGTAAATTCAAGAGCATTAGGCAACTCACTTTAGACAAGTATACTGAGTAGAATTGTGAGGGATGGAAAAGACCCACCATGGTCTGACAACCTTATTAAGAAGTTGCTACAAAAGCAAAGAGAGGTTTGCTACGAACTGAAATGCAGCCAAAGCTTCACAGACGAACAAAACATTAACAAAGCCAAATTTAGCATAAGGGGGACTATGCATGAAGCATTCAATGAATATGAACATAAAACTCTATCTACCAAGCTGACAGAAAATCCTAAGAATTTCTGGTCTTATGTTAACATCTATTAGGCGCACTACGAATGTAGTGTTGTGGACATGTTGGGAATGTGGATCTCACGGGGAGCGCGCAAGGGATAAGTCCCTGCAGACGCACTATCCTCTGTGCCCACGGTGGCTCAGATGGATAGAGCGTTTGCCATGTAAGCAGGAGATCCCGGGTTCGAGTCCCGGTCAGGGCACACATTTTCAACATGTCCCCAATGAAGTGTATCAACGCCTGCTTGCAGCTAGGGTGTCCATTTAGTTATCATTTCATTTCTAGCAAAGCTGCGTGGTCATTGACGGTAACTGTTCTTTCAGGAACAAATACTACTGTCATATATAGTTATGTTAAGTCAATAAATGGATCAAAGTCATCTGTGAAAACACCCTGTGACTGTGAGGACAATGAAAGAGAAAACAACACAGAAAAGGTTGAAATACTAAATGTCTTTTTCCAAAACTGTTTCTCAGAGGAAGATCATAGTTTAGTACTACTACAGATCATTGTGAAAACGACAAACTGACAGATATTAAAATAAGTGACCAATGGATAGATAAGCGACTGAAATCTTTCAGCAGACATAAGGCCACTGGAGTTGATGGGGTACCAGTTTGATTCTAGACAGGGCATGATATGTGAAACAACCTTCCCCTATGCTAGCAGTAGAGTACTGTTGGTCTCTAAAGGAGCAAAGCATCCCTAATGGTTGGAAAAAAGTACAGGTTGTTCGTATCTACAAGAAGGGTTGTCAAAAAGATGCAAAAGGCTATAGGCCCATATTTCTGACTTTGGTTTGTTGTAGAATTTTAGAACATGTTTAATGCTCATGTATTATGACATTCCTGGAGACTGAAAATCTCCTCTGTGGGAACCAACATACGTTCTGAAAACAATGACTGTGTGAAACCCAGTTCACTCTGATTGCCCACGAACCCAAAAGGTGTACATACAGGCATCCTGGTAGAATCTGTGCTCCTGGACTTCCAGAAGGCATTTGATGCGATTCCACATGGGCACCTAATGAACACAAAATGAGTGTACGGAATATAAGACAAACTGTGTGATTGGACTGAACTGTTTCTAGCAAAGTGACACTGGTACACAAAGTAACCCTGTGGAATGTAGATGTTGATGTAGAGTATTGAGTAGAGATCAATCTTAAGACATAAATGTAACTTTTGATGTACAAACAATACTTTTCATAGTAGATAGTATAAAAGACCTATTGCATAATATCAGAAGTTCATGTTTTTTTTTTTTTTTTTTGCCTGTGATGCCATTGTATACAGTGAAGTAGTGTTGCTAGAAAACCGTAGTAAAATGCATGAAAACTCGCTAAGGATCAATGGTTGGTGCAGGTAATGGCAATTAATCCGTGTAATGTGTTGTGACAACATGGACAGAGAGACATTATCTTGTATAATTACAGAATTGCACATTAAAATATTTAGGGGTATGTGTACTGTGTGATTTGAAGTGGAACAACCACAGAAAATTAATTGTGAGTAAGGCAGTAACCAGACTGAGATTCATTGGAAGACTCCTCATGAAATGTAGTCCACTGACAAAAAATGCAGCTTACTTAACACTCATTCAGGCAATACGTGAACCAATAGTATGAGATCTGTACCAGGTAGGACCGATACAGGAAATAGAGAACATCCAAAGAAGGGTAGCACATTTTATCACAGGTTCAGTTAGTAAGCAAAGAAGCACCATGGAGATTCTCAACCAACTCCAGTGGCAGATGCTGCAAGAAAGGCCTTCTGCATCGCATCATAGTTTACTGTTAGAGTCGGGAGAGTGTACGAAGTGTAGATCCTGGAAGAGTCAACTGACATATTGCTTGCTCCTATGTATATGCCACAAAAAGACTTTCAAGGTAAAATTAGAGATATTTGAGCCCACACTAATTCATACCTGCAATCGTTCTTCCGACAAACCATATAGAACAGGAACAGAAGAGGAGGGAAGTAACACTGGTACACAAAATAACCCTGTGGAGTGTAGATGTTGATGTAGAGTATCAGCTGCTTCCTACTTCTCCTTCAGGAAATGTAAGTTGTGCTCCTTCCTGAAAGTAAATACACAGAAATATTTATAGATAAATAAAGCAGTACCAAAATACTGCTAATGCCCAATGTTTAAAAGTAGGGTCAAAACAATACTTACCCTAAAACAAACATATTATTAATTTTTCTATTGTTACAGAGTAAAAATAAAATGTGACTGTAACCACCTTTCAGGTGTTTATTAATATAAATTTTATTTGTGTACTGCCACCATTAAAGAATTCTGCCAAATTTAGCAAGTGCTGTGTGTAAACCTTACAAGGTTAACTTGGTGGTAGGACAGTGTTAAGCCACACTAGGGGTATTATCAGCATCTGATGAATTTCCTGGTGCATAAACAGGATCTGCATCACTGCCATCAAAAAACTGATTGCTGTCAGTATCGTTCTTGCCACTGTGCATCTCTTTGCTCTTCCACTATCTTCCACCTACCCTCTCAGTTGAGGTAAGTAAGTACTTGCAAACCACATAGAATAAAAAAAGAATTCAGTGATCTGGAATAAAATGTAAACTTCAGAACATCTAAAATTTTTAACCAACATACTTCCCTCCATTACCAAACTGACCTGAGGATTCCTTGATGCCTAAAGCTGTGTCCAATAAATCAATCCCATATTTCTAGTGAAGTTGTGCCATTACTTTCTTTTCTCAGGAACTTGGTTCAGTAACACCTCATTAGTTATTCAATCTACCCACACAATTTTCAGCACATTTCTGTACAATTACATATCAGAAACTATTACCTTACATATATAAACTGTCAGTTTATGTAAACAACTATTTTATATGTATAAATGAACACTACCAAGACTGTGTATGCATTTGGTTGTGGTGAAGGACTGATCTGTAGCATAGCTCAAGGTATAGGTTAGTCTGGAAGGTGACAATTTGGTAGAGTAAATTAAATTGGTCCATACCTCCACAGAAATTATAGCACAGGAGGGGTCAATGGAAGTGGTGGGGCTCTGGTTGCATGGAATTGTGACCCAGTAGATGAAGTGCCATTCATCAGCTTAAGTATACTCACAAGATGAACTTCTGAGCTACAGCTAGCAAGTGATCATATTAACAGGTTATCCTAGTAAGACTAAGAATTCTTTAATCTTTGACTACAGTGACAAGTAAGAAAATCAGCATATGAAAAACCGGCACAGCTGCTGCTAATGGATGAAGCACACAGGTTATCAGAAGGTGACTGCAAACTGAGGTTGGCACCCCTTTGGAATGAAGTGGTAGACATGCTTAGCACTGAGAACTGGAACTGAGTTTCTCTGGAGGTCTCAAGATCTAACAAATTTATATGTAGCGTAGCATGTTCTATATGTTTAAGCTGTATTTAAGGCACTTCTTGTTGTAAAAACTAAAATGGCAGATAAATTCAAAGTACCAGTACTGGGTGATACACAATTCCCCAATGAGTGTTTCATTACATGTACACATACTGTGTATAAACTATAAAAAATGCAAGAGCACATTGCACTCTGTGACTTTTAACCACATATGGAACTTCTTGTTTATGTCAGGATAAACAGCTGAGAACATGTCAGGAATTGTCATACTACCTCCAGTATATCACGGCCTTTTTCTATTTCTTTTTCTTTTTTTTTTTTTTTTACAGTGACTGAAATTTAACTAATGCCCATACTTGACCATTTTGTCATGTTTACTGTTGCCAATACAAATTTGTAGACAAATTATTGAAAGAGGAAAATGTAGCTTTTCAATGGAAAGTGCTACAAATATGTGATTATATTTATTTTAATAAGGAGTTGCAAGAAATAAGTATCCATAAACTGTGTGAAAACAAAGAAGGTACTATGTGAGAGTCTGCCAGAACAGGAAAAGTTTCAGGATGGAGCAGTGGTTTTCTTATGGCTGGTTCGAAATAAATCACTTTGCTGACAGCATATTTACAGAACGCAATCAGCTGTAAGTACATAATCTCCTTATAACCGAAGACTGTACAATCAAAGAAAGAATAGTAATGTGCTGCCACCCAGTTCTACCCCTTTGTAATCATTACTCTTATACATAAATATCAGGTCATAAAAAACTAAACTGAAGATCTCAATAGTCAGTTATGTGTAAACAACAAGACTATATTACAAATTAATGAACTCTGACTAAATGAACATCAGGAGAGTATAAATATAGATTGTGAGTGTTGTTACTCTTTAAAGTCTTACCGGCTGCCTCTTGAACTAATATTAAGAGAAATTTTGTAGTTTCCATTAATACGGATTTCTTTGATGTTGCTAGCTGAAATCTGGAAGTTCAACTTACTGCAATGTAATGAAAAGTACTTCTTCTTAAATATAATTACATTGTTCTATTTTTTGGTATTGGAGTAAATCGAGAACACTTCATACATGATTGGTGCTCATACACATGATATGACTTTGCATTAATTCTGTTTGTCAGTAATGAATGACAGGTCCTTATCAGTCTGACAGCTAACCAAGTGTCAATTGTCTTCCATGATGTCTGCACCATTAGCACAATGTGCACTTTTACTCAGTGGCACACCCCATTCTTCCTAGCTAGGATGTTGTAACATGGAATAACTACCAAGCTGTAGTACAAGTGCTGTAACACGCAGAAAAATTGGCATTATTGTTCCATCTAGATCACACACAACTTCTGTTCGCAGGCATAAAGAGCAACCAAATTTCCAGACAGTTTGTAACTCTAAAGTACTAGACTAACTGAAATAAATTGAACTGTTGCAATCATTATTCATTGGTTGGGCAACACATCACTTTGTTGCTGTTGTGCTCTTCAGCCCAAATATCAGTTTGATACAATTCTCCATGCTACTTCATCTTGAGCAAGCTTTTTCATCTCTGAATAACTATTGCAACCTACATCCTTCAGAATCTCCTTACCGTAGTCATGTCTTAGACTCCCTCTACAATTTTTACCCCTCCAGTATTAAATTGATGATTACTTGATATCTCAGAATGTGACCCACCAATCGATCCCTTCTTCTAGTCAGGTTCTGCCACAAATTTCTATGCTCCCCAATTCTATACAGTACCTCCTTATTAGTTACATGAGCTACCCGTCTAGTCTTCAGCATTCTTATGTAAAACAACATTTCAAAAGCTTCTAAACTCTTCTTGTCTGAACTGTTTATTGTCCATGAGTCACTTCCATACATTGGTACACTCCATACAAATACTTTCAAAAAAGACTTCCTGAGACTCGGTGTAAACAAATTTGTCTTCTTCAGTAACAGTTTTTGTTCCATTGCCAGTGTACATTTTATATCCTCTCTACTTTGGCCATCATCAGTTATTTTACTGACAAAATAACAAAACTCATCTACAGCTTTGAGTGTCTCCTATCATAATCTAATTCCCTAAGAATTACCTAATTTGCCAGCCGGGGTGGCAGAGTGGTTCTAGACGCTGCACTCTGGACCTGCACGTGACCGTTACGGTCACAGGTTCGAATCCTGCCTTGGGCATGGATGTGTGTGATGTCCTTAGGTTAGTTAAGTTTAAGTAGTTCTACGACTGAGGGGACTGATGACCTCCAAAGTTAAGTCCCATAGTGCTCAGAGCCATTTGATTACCTAATGTAATTTGATTACATTCCATTATCCTCATTTTACTTTTGTTGATGTTCACCTTATATCCTCATTTCAAGAGACTGTCCATTCTGTTCAACTGCTCTTCCAAGTCCTTTGCTGTCTCTGACATAATTACAATGTCATTGGCAAACCTCAATGTTTTTTGTTTCTTCTTCTTGAGCTTTAATTCCTACTCCAAATTTTTCTTTCATTTCCTTTATTGCTTTCTCAGTGTTCAGATTGAATAATTTTGTGGAACGGCTACAACACTGTCTCACTCCCTTCTCCACCACTGCATCCTTTTCTTGCCCTTTGACTGTTACATCTGCTGTCTAGTTTCTGTATAAGTTGTAAATAGCCTTTTGCTCCCTGTATTTTACTCCTGCTTTCTTCAAAGAGAGTATTTCAGTCAATATTGTCAAAAGCTTTCTCTAAGTGTCCAAGTGCTATAAACGTAGGTTTGCATTTCTTTAACTTATCTTCCAAGAGAAGTCATAGGATCAGTATTGACTCATGTGTTTCTACATTTCTATAGAATTCCAACTGGCCTTCCTCAGGGTCAGCTTCTAAGAGTTTCTCCAGTCTTCTGAAAAGAATTAGTGTTAGTATTTTGCAACCATGACTTATTAAACTGATAGTTCAATAATATTCACAAGTCTCCACACCTGCTTTCTTTGAAATTGGAATTATTTTATTCTTCTTGAAGTTTGAGGGTATTTCAACTGTCTCAAACATCTTGCTCACCAGGTGGAAGAGTGTTGCCATGGCTGGCTCTCCAAAGGCTATCAGTAGTTCTAACAGAACGTTGTATACTCCAGGTGCCTTGTTGCAACTTAAAAAAGAAAAAGAAAAAAAAAAGTATTGGACCTCCCATCTCATCTTCGTCTACATCCCCTTATATTTCTACAATGTTGCCCTAAAGTATGTCTCGTTTATATAGTCACTCCATATACTCCTTTCACCTTTCAACTTCCCTTCTTTGCTTAAGACTGGGTTTCTATCTGAGCTTTTGACATTCATACACCTGCTTCTCTTACCTCTGAAAGCCTCTTTAATTTTCCTGTAGGGAGTATCTATCCTTCCCCTAGTGATATATGCTTCTAAATCCTAACATTTGACCTGTAGCCATTCTTGCTTACCCATTTTGCACTTCCTATCAATCTCATTTTTTCGATTTTTGTATTCCTTTTTGCCTTCTTCATTTACTGCATTTTTATATTTTTTCCTTTCATTAATTATATTCAATTTTGCTTGCATTACCCAAAGGTTTCTACTATACTTCATCTGTATACCTATTTGATCCTCTGCTGGCTTCATTACTTCATCTCCCAAAGCTACCCATTCCTCTTCTACTGCCTTCCTTTTCTCTGTTCTTGTCAATCGTTCCTTAATGCTCCCTCTGAGACCATCAACATCCCCTGGTTCTTTCAATTCCTACAGGTCCCATCTCTTTAATTTCCTAACTTTATGCAGTTTATTCAGTTTTAAGATGCAGTTCATAACTAATAAATTGTGGTCAGAGTCAACATCTGTCCCTGCAAATGTCTTACAATTTAAAACCTTGTTCCAAAATCTCTGTCTTATCATTATATGATAAATCTGAAACCTTACAGTGTGTCCAAGTCTCTTCCATCTATACAAATTTCTTTCATGATTCTTACACCAAGTATTAGTGTTGATTAAATCACACTCTGTGCAAAATTCTACCAGGCAGTTTCCTCTTTCATTCCTTTCCCCCAGTCCATATTTACCAAAGATTTTTCCTTCTCTTTCTTTTCCTACTGTCAAATTCCATTCCCACATGACTATTAAATTTTCATTTCACTGAAGTACCTGAATAATTTATCTTATCTCACCATACATTTCTTCACTCTGTTGATCATATGTGTAGCTAGTTGGCATATAAACTTGTACTACTGTGGTCGGTTTGGGCTTTGTGTCCATCTTATGTACAATAATGCGTTCACTATGCTGTTCACAGTAGCTTACCTGCATTCATATTTTTGTATTCATTATTGAACCTACTCGTGCATTACCTCTATTTCATTCTGAATTAATAATCCTGTGTTCACCTGACCAGAAGTGCTGTTCCTCCTGCCAGTGAACTTGACTAATTCCCACTACATCTAACTTTAACTTACCCATTTCCCTTTTTAAAATTTCTAGCCTACCTACCCAAGTGAGGGATCTGACATTTCACGCTGAGATCTATGGAACGCCAGTTTTGTTTCTCCTGATAGTGACATCCTCCTGACTAGTCCCCACCCAGAGATCTGAAGTGGGGACTGTTTTACCTAATTACTGGAATATTTTACCCAAGAGGGTGCCATCATCATTTAACCATGCAGTTCAGCTGCATCCCCGTGGGAAAAGTTTTGGTTGTAGTTCCACCTTGCTTTCAGCTATTTGCATTACCAGCACAGCAAGACTGTTTTCGTTGATGTTATAAGGCCAGATCAGTCAATCATTCAGACTGTTGGCCCTCCAACTACTGACAAGATTGCTGTCCTTCTTTAGGAACCACATTCACCTGACCTCTCAACACATACCCTTCCATCATGTACAGCTATCTGTATCGATGAGGCATGCAAACACACTGACCATATTAAACAATTTAACTGTGTCTGTGCACTGTATACCAGACAGTAATAGTGAAGTATTTGAAAAGTGAGACAAATTATCTTTCTTCTTCTAAAACGATCTAGACCCAAGATATATCATCTTGGAGACATAAATGTTGATCTAAGAATCAAGGCACCCATGTAATTTAATGTTCTTAATATGATAAGACTGTGTGACTTTTATTACTTTGATGATTATTCAAACCATGTGACCTACCAAATAATGGCAACAGCTATGCAATGTTCTGTGTGGGCATGACCACTAACAAGTTGCCTGTCTGCTTGAATGATCACAGCCAACACACAGCCAAGAAACAGCTGGACGAAGGGTTTGTTGAGCATGCTGCCCAACATGATGTTCTGGACTTCAACAACTGCTTAACTGCCTGGGCTTTCTGGATTCTTTCGACCAACACCAGCTTCTCCGGATTGCCTGGAGAGAACTCTCCTTGCAACATGTCCTTCGGTCTCTTAAATTCCATTGGCCTCAACCTGCACTACTCCATGTCTTTCACTTGCCTCTATTCCCTTCTCTGCTTCCACTCCAGCACAACAAACCCTTCTATCCCACTGGTGCACCTGCACTGTCTGTTCCACTCTTATATATATAATAGAGGGAAACATTCCACGTGGGAAAAATTATATATAAAAACAAAGATGAGGTGACTTACCGAACGAAAGCGCTGGCAGGTTGATAGACACACAAACATACACACAAAATTCAAGCTTTCGCAACAAACTGTTGCCTCATCAGGAAAGAGGGAAGGAGAGGGAAAGACGAAAGGAAGTGGGTTTTAAGGGAGAGGGTAAGGAGTCATTCCAATCCCGGGAGCGGAAAGACTTTCCTTAGGGGGAAAGAAGGACAGGTATACACTCGCACACACACACATATCCATCCACACATACAGACACAAGCTTGTGTAAATAAATATTCAATACTTATAATACAATCAAATGCCATGACAGTGAATCAGACAACTACAAAATCGAATACTGCCCTCAAGTAAGGTATTTTCCTATGATCAAACCTCAGTCAACATAATCTGTTGGCCCTAGTCCGCTGTGAGCCTAGTATTGCTGCTTAGGCTCCCCAGTCAGTGCCAACTGACATCAGATTACTTCAAAGTCAAACATTAGTCACTGCAAGGTACAAGATAATGAAAATGACAGCATTAACAAAGATTACCTCATTTTGAATTCACTCCTCATACTAATCACATTACGCTGTTGATAATCAGGTAACCCTTTCACTGCTACAGACATGTACACTGCAGTTCATGCTGGGTGTGGCTTTGTGGTCAGCCTATAATACTGCCTTGAGCTGGGAGACTTGTTCCAGCCGCTACCCATGGACTGGTCCTGTTGCATGACCCACTCCCTTGTGTTGAATATTTCTGGAGTGCTCAGCATGACATCTTCATCTGCCACTCTGGGTTTCACCACTTTTGATACATGATAGATACAGTTCCTCTAACAACTAAAGTTTTTCTTTTTAAAGGTCTTGTAGAAATGAAATACTGTACAGACAAAAATATAGGTATGTCAACACTGTTTCACGAATAAAAACTGCAACTTTATTTAGTTTTTAGAAGGATTTTAGTAACATATAACGAAAGTAATGAGTCACTTGAGATTCATCTCAGTTACTCTTCCATAATACATGTTGTCCTCTATATATTCGTCACTGTATTAACTCAAGGAAAGTATGAATCTTTCTCTGATATTTTGTTAATCTATTGGCAGTAACTGCAACCGCAGTGATAACAAGTGGCAGCTCGTGGGTACACATTCTGTGTGTTCACAAATTTTTTGATTCAGAAAGATTTGAGAGTGGGAAATTAATAGCATGTTTATGCTTGTCAACAAGTTTATACAACTACAGTCATTGCCAATAATAACAACAGTAATAATAATAAAATGCTTAGTTTATCTGACAAAAGAAAGAATCGTTTTTGTGAAATTTTGTTGTCATTACATAATTAAGTACAGTTTAGGGCAATAAGGAAATAATGTGCAAGTTTTCGCAACTCTCCATTTTGTGCTTTTTTGTAAGTGGGAGTTTTCATGCTTTTCCATTTTTTCGGATAAATATACAAATCTCTAAATGATGTATCAGTTCACGAAATTACCTCCGGGCTGAAAATCAGATATTTTTATGCAGCACCCACACAACAAGTTGTGATAACTGTACACAGCCTTGTTAAATGTTCACTTTTATTCACGCCCATTTGGTTTCGTCACTCTCTCAATCAAAGGCTCTGTTCTCGGAGGCCCTAGTTGCTTTGTGGCTAATTTTTCATGGTAATTTACTTTTCTGCTCCCAGAATGAGATTTTCACTCTGCAGCAGAATGTGCACTGACATGAAACTTCCTGGCAGATTAAAGCTGTGTGCTGGAGTGAGATTCGAACTCGGGTCCATTGTCTTTCACGGGAAAGCTCTCTACTGACTGACCGACCTAAGCACGACTCACAGCTCGCCCTCACATCTTTACTTTTCTGTTAGCATTTAAAATAGGTTAACACAGTTCATGTTTACACTGCGCATGAAAGCTGATTCTCGCACAGTAAACCATCAACTCCAAACACAAAGTGCCGTTTGTGGAAATCTTTAAACTCAAGTACTAATGTCTACCAACATGGTCACTTGACTAGAATACAAATGAGGCGATGATATCCATAAAGACCTAAAGCACACTGGTGTGAATATCAGTGAATATCAGAGAAACCACTGGTACAGCTTTTCATGAATTTTCATATATACAGTGTGGGCCCTCAGCAGAGATAAACCTGATTCATCATAAGATCAACAGATTTCAGAAATATGAATAAATGCTACAACCCTACTATCGATGGTGATGTGCTTGAAGCCCTCATGATTCTCACAGAGGAAAATAGCCATCACACCCCCGTCAGATTTAATGTAAAAGGGCCCAGTGGACAGCCAGTAAAAAACTGAACACAGATCAGGCATGAAAACAGCAAGAAGGTCTACTGAACTGTAAAACAAAAGCAAAATAAAAACAGTGAATGTTCCAACCTCAGGAAGTAGAGCATCGGCTACAGGCTAAGAGAGTAATGGGACAAAGTTCATTTCAGTCCATTTTGTTAGTGCAGGTTCCCTACATAATGGGCAGGTATGCACTCAGGGGCAAACCTATTGTTCGCCTTTAACTGGCAGGTACTTAAACTATTGTTTTCCTTTGATTGATGGGTACTTGACCTATTGCTCTCCTTTGATTGACAGGTACTTATCCTACTATTCTCCTTTGATTGACAGGTCCTAAACTTATTGCTCTGCTAAAAGGTTCATTCCTTTTGATTAATAGGCACTTAACCTATTGTTCCCCTGGTCCAGTCCCCCCCCCCTCAACTCCAACCCCCCCCCCCCCCCCTCTAGCTGCAACAGGTGCACTTACAGGTCTGAGTTATTGGAGAATCCCTCTCACTCTTATCGATTTAATTGACTAGTTAATTAAATTGATCAATTATTTAACCTCTCCCCCTCTGGTAAGCGCACCTTCCTCACAGAAATTGGCAGAAAAAAAGACTCAGCTGATCATTCATTTTGAGGGAAATTGATTGCTGCGTATGGAATATTGTTTAAAAAATTTAAACAATGTGTCGAATACTGTTTATTTAAAAAGTTTTAATGGATTCAAGGGAGTGTATGGCATATATATGGAAACTAGTGGAGAGGAAGTATCTCATAATAGGAAATTCAAGGGTGTACTGTTAATTTATAAAAAAAAAATCAGTTTGTGAGGTTGGATTTCTCTTGCTCATCATTCTCTGCTGTTTGGAAACATGTATGTCTTGTAAGAAGTGATTACATGGGGCAAATATGTTGCATAGCCTAATGTTCAGCACTGTACTCTGGATGTCTTAACCTAGTACTGTAGAACAAGAGCAAACAGGTGCTTTTTCATTCATTATTTTAATGTTCGGCCCTTTGTCAGCACCTCACGTATTGTTCTGTTAAGTGGTTTTCCATGTCACCCCCATTTCCTTAAACTATTGTATCACATTTGATACCAAATTAAGCAATTAGTTATGTCCTCCTACCATTTTCTGGTAGACTTTCCGAATTTCACATGCTTGTGAACGACATTTCTGTGGCATTCTTCTTTGTCAGCCACCCCCTTAAACTATTGTGCTGCATTTAACATAAAAATTATGGAAATTCAGCTGTTGTTCTGCACTTAACCTGCTATTCTGATCCGTGTCACCCACTCAAGCACACCCTCCCCTTAACTGTTGTACAGCTAGCACCACGTTGCTATAAAAAAATTATACAAATTAATTAAATCGATGTTCTTCACATGTATGGGGTAGTTTTT
The DNA here is from genome assembly GCF_023864345.2 of Schistocerca serialis cubense. Lineage (NCBI taxonomy): Eukaryota > Metazoa > Arthropoda > Insecta > Orthoptera > Acrididae > Schistocerca > Schistocerca serialis. The sequence continues at coordinate 534,824,272 of NC_064640.1, forward strand.
CTAAATTCACAGCATCATATTGGTTGGTGAAATCGATGGAATACAGTTTAAACAAAAGATCGCTAGCAAAAAACACATCCCACCACCAGACACCGTCCCCGGAGTCCAGGTGCACCAGCAGTGCTCGCAAAGTATGGATGCGGTCATCAGCTGTTAGTTCGAGTCCCGCAAGGATGAGGCAGCAGCATCTCTTTCGTACTTGACACCTGAGAAACTCCTGTCGAAATACGTGTTCACCTAGATACCATTGCTGCCATGATGATTCGTAGCTGCAGTGTGAGCTCTGCACAGAGAGAGATGTTCCAATGTCTCCCAGAATAGCACAGGATACATTGTTCCTAGCGATCCTAACGGGACAGCCTGTTCATCACTGAATTTACCTGCCAAACTGCTGCTGCTGCCAGTATGGGAGCACCGTCCACCATTGTTTTCTGCAGACGAGACTTCCAGCGGTAAAACTATTTTGTACAGAGCGCTACATTGCACTGACAGTTAAATCCTGCAAAAGTTGTCTACAGTTCATCAAATAAATATGAGACTCACAAGAATATTGGGAACCAGGAACATATTTACCAGTGTAACTAGAATTAAATATTAAGATCGCTGCTGCAGTCTGACACCGATCGATGTACAGGTAATGTCTCCTCTTGACACCTGTGGTTCTGGAACAAATCTCCATATCTATAGCGCACATAATTTTCCATGTAAAAATCTCTCTCATATCCTTGCGGTTATCAACGCGCTGAATCTATACATCCCTCACGGTAGGACACACATTCATTTTCTCTGGTCATGCCACAATATAAGCCACAGTAACATTACACTGCAATATATAAACTTTTCACACAAACAGAACAGTCATCTTTTACATCTCTACAGCGTCCAAAAAAATTATGCCTACACTCACATCAGTTATATGTCTTGATTCTCCTCAGTCCTTGGAAATTACCTGACAAAGTCTTCGAATCAGCGCTTCTGGAAGTTGCTGCATCCTGCCGAGATTCTCTCAAACAAGTGCTATGAACGACAGGCGTCCAGCACTATGTGATAATGAATACCGCACCCGCAGACGTCATGCTCAGAAGACATGACGAATGCATGTTGGTGTACTGTAATCAACATCACTATTGATAAAACAACAAGGAAAATGTTGTGGGGTGCCCATGAGTGGACGTATTGTTACAGCCATATTGCCCATCCTATTTTTGCACTATGGCAGGTCCAATTGATCACTTGAATTGTTATATTGGGCAGCTGTTTACAAAATGCATCTGTCACCACTTACTTTTGCATACTCCTCAGTGCATTGAAATCACAATTCACCATGTCTAATCTATCCTTCTTTTACGACCAGACATACTTTTTTTTTTTTACGTGAATAGCAGTTTAATTACTTCCCACAAACATATGTCGGAACATAAGCCACGATACCTTTACATTCAAGCAGCAGCATGTGCACCAACAATTAATCGTTGCAAAGTGGGCCACAGATCGTCCAATACAGAAAGACTCTTACTGAACGACACTGCTCCACTAGTAATGACAGGTGTTGAATATTAGAGCGTGAAACCGATCTCCAACCCAGAAATATATCGCTGTGTACCGTGTTGATGTAGTAAACATACAAATTCTATCCTGCGCCATACACATCTGCAGACTCTGGGATTAGAAGAACATATGTAATTTTGCATGGTTTTCTAGAATATTATAGCATTTTCTCATTACTTCTCACTATCAAACATGCAGCAGCATCCTAACAATCACTCGCACAACATTATTCCAGAAACATAGACTGGAAACTAATTCTCTACAAAACTGAAACCTTAGCAAGGTGGAGCATGCTGTAAACCACTGAGTAACTAGAGACGTATCTCATCTGTGAAGACTTTTACGTGAGAATTCGAAAAAATGGAAGAAACTGATATTTCCACTCACGAAATCCGATGTTCGTGATGTAACAGATTACAAATCATATTTATAATTGTAAAAGTCAACTAAGGTGTTTCTCATGTCTAGAAAACCAGCAAACATGTCTTCCACCTCTCTTTCACCTGCTAGATGCACACACCACAATCGATGTTCCCTCAACTAAATAAAGGCGTGAAATGTGCTGGAGCAGTCAACCGAACAATTTACAAGGGAGGGAATAACGGTGCAGCACAAACACGTGTCCATGTGGAATTTCTCAAATTTCCACACGATCACGAAAGCTATCCAACACATACTAAGTATTAGTTCGCTATTGGCCCATCTAGAGGTCAACGCCTAGAGGTCAACACGGTAAAGTCAGCAACATTCCAACACTGCAACAGGCCTCTCCATTTGGATGGCTCTTACTGTTAATGGGAAACGTGAATCATTCCCACCACAGGTCACCAGGCGCCGCATGGCAAGCACAAACAGACAGAATTATCCTAGGAAAAAAAAACGGTCATATATATATTTTATCCTCGTACTTACAACTGAATGTTACGATTGCGGTCTCAGTTGAATGACATTCAGCAATGAGTGTAGTATCGAAAATACACCCTGTTGACGGCTGTGACTCTGGAAATAGTAATATCGGTACCGTTCTTATGACTTGACATACTGTTCCCTTTGCTATAACAGTACTCCATGTCAAATCCATATCATCCTTACAACTGGGCATAGTCATTTCCTTTGCACATGTCGATAATACTTCATCAGTAACTGATTGCAGGCGATACAAAACAATACTGGCCTAAAATCAATGATGGGTGGACATGTCTCAAAAGCTTTTCTTGCTAGTGCTACCACAGTGTCTTGGGAAGAGAGGCGTGATTGTCTTACAGACCGCTGTATGTTAAATAAAACAGAATCACATTACCATCACAAGCAGTCTCGGTTCTACAGCTGCACACAAGTATCCATGTTAAAAGCTATACCGGCTTTATAAATCCACATATGACATTACCTACAAATGACGTGGTTTTTCCAGACAAATACCAAGACACTCAGTATAAAAAGTGATTGCCAGAGTGTATATTATCAGAGCTGCAGTGTGGTTATGTGTCACAGATGGTGCACCCTTGTAATAAAATTACCGAATTTTGAAAGTGATCGGCTAAGGAGTGTGGTATGAACCAGCTATCTGCAACTCCTTCACACCGCCTCCACTACATATTTCTAATGTAACGTATTCTATCTCGATGCCACATCATAGGTTCTGCGATATATCCACTGAGTTATAGACGATGATTAATTGAGAAGGATCGCAAACAGTAGTAGATGGTGTGATGATTGAGGTCGTAAGAAATGTACACTAGCTTTTCAGATCTCTAGTGCTACGCTTTCAATAGAAATGATGTCTATGATTTCGAATCAAGTCTTTCTATTCAACAACATACCTGCGTTGGATACTATGGAGAAGTCCTTTAATGATTACAGCCACTAGTGAATCATATTTCTGGCACTCTCATATCTAGAAACGAGCCACCTTCATCGAATGTATCTGATACAGTTAAATTCCAACATGGTTTTAGGTAGCCCCTATGAATTTTGCAACTACCCCTCAGTCTCTATGCTACCGACCCTGCAACTTTCGCCATGTGATTATTCCAATATAAGTCGCAACCGAGTACAAGTTAGAGAAAGATATATCTACCACCTTCTACAACGCGTGTAGAAACAGGCCAAGCTGAGTTACTGCGACAGAACGGTGTTTTGACCATTCGACGGAAATGAAGCCGGTTCCTGCAACACGAGGTAGTATAAAAGACAGTACGGGAACTGGGGGAAAGACATGGATTTTGCTACTGCATTGAGGTGCTTCAGCAAACTACAAACAAATACTACATACGTGCTGGCACTGAGCACATGTAACGATCCAATTAATTTTACAGCTATCGATCCACTGCACAGACCAGTTTTATGTTTCATGACCTGTACTGTTGGAGGATGACCGTATCCCACAGACTATGCTGGAAGTCGCTAGAGATACTCCCTGTGACCTTGCGTCACTGTTTGGAACATTGTTTTTTTCTGCTGTAACATGATTTCTACACTGCCATACATTTTGTTTTACTACCATGACTTTGAGGTCTGTGACAGGTTCTAAACTGACATTAACACGTTCTGATCCACTGCCTGTTGCAGAAAACTAGAAGTCATGTTGCTACTGCGGCTAAAATAACACACCAGACACAGGATGATTTTAAGTAAAAGAGAGTTACAATATAAGGAAACTGGAAGAGTTTGTCGGCATTTGGAGACTTTCCCAACTGCTGTCCGAAAGTGATTGACAACCTCTACATTGAAACTCATCTGTCACAGTGAGGGAATAGCTGATAGTTCTGCATTCCGTTTCGACTGATTCCTCTCATTGTAGTCATGTACATGATCGCCATTTCAGTGCTATCCATCTCAAGAAGGTGTTTTCCCTCCACTAAAACTCTTTTTCTAATACAAACAAGCGATGTCAGTCAATCATTATGTGGTAACCAACGGTGTCTGCGACACATGCACATACACAGATATACAGAAAACAGAGCAGTCACTCTGCAAATGTGGAATATGCGGGGTGGAGGCGACTGGATACAATCAAGTACAGTGCTATACTATACCTTCCAATTAGTGCATTTGCGCTAGGTGTTGACAGCTGTACTACATTTACAAGCAATTTTAGAACATGGAATGAGAGGTTATGTCATGATTGCATGGGTAGAACTGACATAAAAAATCGATAGAATTGCGGAAAATAACGTATATATTGATGGAATATAGGCCTACACCGAAATGCAGGGAAATTGAGGAAGTAATTGAATGTCTTCTGTTTGGAGCAGAACAATTTGTACAAGGGAACAAGCATGTGACAGCAAGAGGTATCCGATAAAACATCGAAATAGAAGCCAAGGGAACCAGGGAAACAGTCACTTTTTTTCCATTGAGCCAGTATTCTATTGCATGTCTATTGAGGGAACAGTGATACGCGTGAATTGACTATTGTATCTGGCGCTTTTCAGGAAGACAGAGAACCATCTGATTCTAAACTTACTTGCTTCTGCATTAAAGGATGACATAGAGTGGATGGATTGGTCAGTTGAGATGGAGTTGTAACGAGGTACGATTTAATGGTAGGCTGATGATTCATTCTAGAGAGAGGGAGAGAAGGAGGGAGAAGTTGCTGCAGGTCATTTGACCATTTTTTCCCTGATTGTATACAACCGGTTGTTCTGTGTGGGTCTTAGAACAGTGTCTATTTGCGATCGTTAACAGTAAACCTCTCGGTCATCAGAGGACTTCCATTTCACATGTGATGAAATGTGACACATTCCTCTAAATGAACGATAATTTATGCGATGTACTCCATTCTCCTGTCGCATCTTACGCGTAAAATCGATACTTCAGTTTCATAACTAAGTTAGCGATAGGTGTATGTGAGACACTACAATCCCCTGTGTATACATCTGCTTGACATGTGCTGTTTACATAGTTAGAGGTGGCATGACTTGTAATTTCACATGTCGGATGCCGCTGGTATGCGTTTATCTGCTTCCTTGTAAGAGGTAGTCTCCGTTACTAACGAGCATTTTATATAGGACTGATGTGGGCATAGTATAATTGCTGAACTGTGATCAGATGTGGACAGTGGATGCTATACATTTCTGGAAAGATATATTGGACATGTATCACACTGAGCCACTGTTTTAAGGAAGTATTGTGCTCGTTTTACGGTTCGATACCATGGTTTATCGTAGAGAAACCTGCAAGAAGGATGTATGTCATACGATGGAAATATATTCCACAGGACTGATAGGCCGCAAACTCAAGCAACCGAACATTATAGCCTGTTTTAAGTGCGTGTGTTTATGTTCTCTGTTACCAGTACTTTCAAGGCACTGATCCTAGACTCTAGAACAATACTTTACAGTTGATAGCGTAGTTGATTTACGTAAAATGCTTCGAACTCCATCCATCTGGAGCTCCATCACGCATAAAAATCTCCCGTTTCTTGTTCTTCTTAATCGTCTGCTATTACATCACAACACTTTCAAATCTGTTACTATACACCGATGAGGGGTGCTAACCCCCTCGACATTCGTGCATCTGGAGAAATCTTATGTACCTGGATGGGCAAGGACTCGGCAACCTCCATTCATTCACGAGACATGGAATGTAGCTGTCTACTTCTGGTTGGTTGCAAATTAAATCAAATGGTTCAAATGGCTCTGAGCACTATGGGACTTAACTTCTGAGGTCATCAGTCCCCTAGAACATAGAACTACTTAAACCTAACTAACCTAAGGACGTCACATACATCCATGCCCGACGCTGGATTCGAACCTGCGACTGTAGAGGTCGCGCGGTTCCAGACTCTAGCGCCTAGAACCCCTCGGCCACACAGGCCGGCAAATTAAATCAGTAATGGTGCTGCAGAGTGGATTGGTCAATGACAGTGTAAGGGGGTCTTTCAGTCTCTAATTTTACCCTACGACTGCGAGAATACTCTGTGACCCCATCAGCACAGAGACAGATTGTAAATTAAGCACTATGCTCGAGGCGTTAGAAATACGTAAAGCGCTGCGTGGTATACTTTGATGATGTATACGTTCGACAATTAACAGTCATTGGACATACTGCACAGTCATCAATCTACATTTGCAATGATACTCGCAAAGTAGAGAGGGGGCGGTTTAGCTATGATACTGAAATTGGGAAACATGCTGTTGCAGCAATGCTCAGTGTTGAAATTATAGTAAAACTGCTAAAATTGTTTCCACTATCAACTGTGATGTTTATTATTAGAGTACATCAGTGGTGTCTTTACCACCCCATCCGTCCACTGATATGCTGTTGTTTACCAGATAATGATTGACTGACATTGCTTCTTTGAGTTGGAGAAAGTGTTTTTGTGGAGGGATTACAACTTCTGGGGATGGATAGCAATCACATACATTACTGCAATGTGAAGAATCAGTCGAAACGAAATGCAGAGCCATCAGCTATTCCGTCACTGTGACTGATGAGTTTCAATGTAGAACTCATCAGTCACTATCGGACAGCAGTTTGGAAACTCTCCACAACGATGACAAACTCTTCCAGTTTCCTTATGTTGTAACTGTCTTTTATTTAAAATCATCCTGTGTGTGTGTGTGTGTGGGGCGCATTATTTTAGCCACAGTAACAACATGATTTACACCATGCAACATCTAGTTTTCTGCTAGAGGCAATGGATCAGAACTTGTTAATGTCAGTTTAGAACCTGACGCAGACCTCTAAGCCGTGGCGGAAAAACAGAATGCATGACAGTGTACACAGCATGTTACGGTAGAAGAAAACAATGTTTCAAACTACGACACAGGGTCACAGAAAGTGTCTCTTGTGGCTTACAGTATAGTCTGTTGGATGCGGTCATCCTGCTACAATACAGGTGATGAAACTTTAAACTGGTCTGTGCAGTGGATCAATACCTGTATTTTCAATAGGATCGTCATAAGTGCTCGATGCAAGCATGCATATGGCATTTGTTTTCAATCTATGGGAGGAGAGAGATGCGGTCAAATTCTTATCGAGTTCTCTATCGGATGAAGTTAGTGGAGCTTTTATAGTTCGTAATTTTTCTCTGGTGGATGGAACAAAATAACAATGATAGAATGTTGAGGTGATAGGTGTGAATGGGCCCTGAGGGACATGGATCTCTGATGTAGTACCTGCTTGTTGTTTAGAGATGCACCGCAATGCAGTAGCAAAATCCAAGTCCTTTCCCCTATTCCCGTTCTGTATTTTATACTATCTCATGTTGCAGCAGCATACTTCGTTTCTGTTCAATGGTAAAACCACAGTTTTGTCACAGTAACTCAACTTGGCCTACAGGTTGTAAAAGGTGGTAGATATACCTTTCTCCAACTTCTACTCAGTTCCGACTTACATTGGAACAATCACATGCCCACAGCTACAGGGTCTGTAACATAGAATCTGAGGGGTAGTTTCAAGATGCATAGGGGCTACCTAAAACCATGTTGGAATTTTACTGTAGCAGATATGTTCGAGAAAGGTGGCTCGTTTCGAGCTATGGGAGTGCCAGAAATATGATTCACTAATGGCTGTAATCATTAAAGTACTTCTCCATAGGATCCAATGCAGGTATGTGGTTGAATAGAAAGACTTGATTCCAAATCATAGACATCATTTCTACCGAATGCATAGCACTAGAGATATGAATAGCTAGTGTACATGGCGCAGGATAGAAATTGTATGTTTACTACATTATCACAGTACGTGGTGATACATTGCTGGGTTGGAGATTGGTTTCACACTCCAATATTCAAGCACCTGTCCGCAGTCACAGAGCAGATTAATTCAGTAAGCGTCTTTCCCTATTTGATGATCCATGGGCCACTTTGCAACATTTAATTGGTGGTGCACAATCTGCTGCTTGAATGTAAAGGTATCGTGGCTTATGTTCTGACATACATTTGTGGGAAGTAATCAAACTACTATTCACATAAAAACAAAATATGTATGTCTATTCGTAATGAGAGGATAGATTGGTCATTGTTAATTGTGATTTCAATGCACTCAGGAGTATATGCGAAAGTAAGCGGTGACAGATGCAATTCGGAAACAGCTGCACAATACAGCAATGCAAGTGTTCTATTTTACCAGAGGGGGAAAGATTAAATAATTGATCCGTTTAATTAAGTAGTCGATAAAAGTGATAAGAGTGAGAGGGGTTCTCCAATAACTGAGACCTGAATGTGTACATGTAGCAGCGAGAGGGAGGGGGTGGGTTTGCGTTTCATGGGGGAACAATAGGTTAAGTGCCTGTCAATAAAAAGGTAGGATCCTTTTAGCAGAATAATAGGTTAAGGACCTGCCAGTCAAAGGAGAACATAGGGTTAAGTACCTGTCATCAAAGGAGAACAATGCGTTAAGTACCCGTCAATCAAAGGAAAACTATAGGTTAAGTACCTGTCAATCTAAGTTGAACAATAGGTCTGCCCCTGAGTGCATACATGCTTTTGGTGTAGGCAATGTGCAATAACAAAATTGACTGAAATGAACTTTGTCCCACTACTACTGGAGTGCCATGGCGTCGGGGTTAAGTGGAAATGGAGTCGGACTACATAGCGGATGGGTTTGTGTTCAAAGCTACATTGTGCAATACTTCTTCACAAAATTGTGAACTGTCTTCCTGGTAATTGATGTATGTGTTCGTTGTATTCAGATTTATGTCTGTGTCATGGTATAACGTCCGTTTGCAACAGTGAGGTGTAAGGAAGAGACCTATAATGAAAGCTGATTCTATGCAACTACTCTATCAGCAGTGGAAAGGAAGGGCTTCCGAATGGAAACCGGGAACATTTGATGACAAGACAAAAAGTCAACTGAATACTCCACCAGAAAACATGTCTGGTGTGTTACGCACGGCATTAGTGACAGTATGTGTGTCACATGACAGAAATCTCTTATCGACACACCTAGTTTGTACACCTGGTTGGTGAGTGGCATATGCTGCCTTGCCCAATTTAGGAGTTTGTATGAATGTGAATGTGATCACTCCCAAAGAAATGATGAAACATAGTAGTTTGTGACATAAGCTGCAAAACATGAACGCAACAGCTTCACAATGATGAAGTCTTCCCTGTATTCTGTCAAAACATATGTTTCTAACATTTTTGAAGTTGCATTCCGTTTTGGAAGTTCTGACTCCTGAATTCCTTTTTGTAACATTGTTCACAGCCGTTTACTTGTTGTTTTCATTTCTGTGAGGTGTCTATGTGGTATCTCGCCTGCTCTCACTATTCACCACATTTACTTTCCAAGTAATGTATTCTTATCCTGTGACTCATATTCTATAATCAACGTATAGTATGACAATTACCAAGACTAAAGAAAGAGAACACACATTTCAGTGACAGAACTGATAGTTGATATTTTTATGAAAAAAATAATTTTAAAAAATTGGCATAAAAGAGTATCGAACACTTCTCATTTGCTTGACACTCCTACACTGTGACCACTTAACCACAACACCGTGGCTCCATTTGTGTGCTCGACGTTGTACTTGTTAAGCTTGGACCGTTCACTGTTTCAATTTTGTTATTTTTTCACAGTTCAGTACACCTGCTTCTTGTTTCCATGCTTGATCTCTATTCAGTTTTTGACTGGACCCTGTGCTAACTTCAAAAACTTTGCTTCACCTTTTTTTTTTTGTATTTGCTACTACATATCAGCAGACTCGTCAGCTATGATGCTAAAATTCACTTTGTTCAAAATATCTGCCAACTCCTCTGTGTCAAACTTACCAATCACATTTTTCACAATAATTATGTAGCTTTAGTTCGACCTAAGTTAAATGACTTAGCAATTTCAGGGTCACTATAATTGGTCTCGCAGAGGGCATCTCGTTTAGATTCAAGTCTTAGACTAGAGCAACATTATTTCTACATCTACATAGATATTCTGCAAGCCGCCGTACGGTGGATGGTGGAGGGTACTCTGTACTACTACTAGTCATTTCACGTCCGGTTCCACTCACAAGTAGAGCAAGGGAAAAAGGGCTATCTACATACCTCCGTATGAGCCCTAATTTCTCGTTTCTTATCTTCATGGTCCTTAAATGCAATGTATGTTGGTGGCAGTAGAGTCGTTCAGCAGTCAGCTTCAAATGCCGGCTCTCTAAATTTTCTCAAAATTGTTTCTTGGAAAGAATGTTGCCTTCGCTCCAGGGATTCCCATTTGGGTTCCCAAGCATTTTCGTTACCAATTATATGTTGTTCGAATCTACTGGTAACAAATCGAGCAGCCCATCTCTGAACTGCTTCCTTCAATTGGACCTGGTACATATCCCAAACACTCAAGCAGTACTCAAGAACAGGTCGCACCAGTATCCTATATGTGGTCTCCTTTTCGGGTGAACCACTCTCTCCCAAAATGTTCCCAATAAACTGAAGTCGACCATTCGCCTTCCCTACCACAGTTCTCACACGCTCATTCCATCTCCTATCGCTTTGCAACGTTATGCTAAAATATTTAAACGACTTCAGTTCGTCGAACAGGACACTATTAATACTGTATTCGAACATCACAGGTTATATCTTCCTACTCGTCTGCATTAACTCATATTTTTCCACATCGAGGGCTAGCTGCCATTCACCACACCATCCGGAAATTTTGTCTAAGTCGTCTTGTATCTTACTACAATCGCACAACTTCGACACCTTACTGTACACCATGCCATCATCAGCAAACTACCGCAGAATGCTGCCTATTCTGTTCCCCAAATCATTTATGTATGTATAACATTTCTCTGGGGCGCTATTGACGATACCCTTCATTCTATGAACATCAGCCATCGAGGACAACATACTATGTTCTATAATTTAAGAAGTATCCGTGCCACTCACATATCTCTGAACTTATTCCATATGCTCGTAACTTCGTTAACAGCCTGCAATGGGGCACCATATCAAACGCCTTCCGGAAATCTAGAAATATAGCTTCTGCCTGTTGCCCCCCACCTATAGTTCACAGTATATCATGTGAGAAAAGGGCAAGCTGAGTTTCGTACGAGTGATGCTTTCCAAAATCATGCTAATTCGTGCTCATAAACTTCTTAGTCTCAAGAAAGTGTATTATATTGCAACGGACAATGTCTTCAAGGATTCTGCAGCAAACAGAAGTCAGAGATATTGGTCTGTAATTTTGTGGGTCCGTTCTTTTACCCTTCTTATAAACTGCAGTCACCAACGCTTTTTTCCAGTCGCTTTGGACTTTGTGTTGGCCGACAGATTCACGATAAATCCAAGCTAGGTAAGGGGCTAATACGGAAGAGTACTCTTTATAAAATCAAACTGGGATTTCATCCGGACCTGGTGCTTGATTTGCTTTCAAATCTTTCAGTTGTTCCTCTATGCCAGGGATGCTTATTACTATGTCGTCCATATGGTTGTCTGTCCGACGGTCAGATGGCGCTATGTTCGTGCGATTCTCTTGTGTGAACGATTTCTTGAACGTGAAATTCAAAACTTCGGCTTTCGTTTTGCTATCTGCAGCTGCCACACGAGACCGGTCAACAAGGGACTGAATGGAAGCCTTATACCCGGTTGCCAATTTTACATAAGATCAGAGTTTTTTCGGGTTCTCTGCCAGATATTTTGCTAAGGTGTGACGCTGGTAGTTGTTGTATGTTTCGCGCATAGATCTTTTCTCAGATGCACGAACCTGTACTAACTCTCGCTTGTCGTCATTTGTATTTTCCCTTTTGAACCGAGAGTGCAACAGCCTCCACTTCCTCAGCATCCTCCGAATTTCGTTATTAAACCGTGGTGGGTCTTTTCTATGCGTTATCCATTTACTAGGACATAACTATCTACACCACTGTTTACAGTCTGCTTAAACTTCGCCCATAATCCCTCTACATCCATCGTACTGGAACTAAGTTATGCCAATTCACCATGCAAGTGAGATGCTAATTACGGCTTATCTGCTCTACTAGCAGAAACACTCTCCTAGCCTGATTGACTTATTTATTAACTTTCGTAATCATAGTTGCTATAATGACATCATGATCGCTAATCCCTGCTTCTGTACTGACATTTGGCGTAAACAGGACACTGCCGTATTTCAGCCACTCTCTCTTTTTCCTTCCTGCAGTCAATAGTTGTTGTATTGCTGTACCAAAACAAGGTTCTCTGAATTTGTCCAAACCCAAGACCCTTCATAAGTATTTTGTGTTCAGCACCTTTGAATGCCATTTCACCGCCAATAGTTCTGCTATAAAAAGAGAGCCCCACAACACAAACAGCGCATAAATAACATCGTATTATCGGATCAGAGCCAACAACGGAATTCCGTTCTTTTCCGTACTTCTGTTTTTTGTGTAGCGGTATTGTTGAGCTTTTGTCCTTTTTTTCTGGATATGCACAGCTTTTTCTCTTGCCCGTTTCCTCACTTATGGAATCACGCATTTTGTTAAACAATAGTTCAGTCCTAATTTCCTACTGTAATACCTGTACAGGAGCTCACGATTAGTAATTGGACTGAAAGTGTGAATACACTAGCGAAAAGCCCGACACAACAGAAAGTGACAATAGTTATTTCTGCTTTAGGTCTGATTGACTCTGTTATTGCAGAGCACGGTTTATATATGATCTCTGGGAATTATTTATATTCATGTCATTTCCCTGACCAAGCAAGACAACGGAATTGTGTGTTTGGCTGGTATCTTTCAATGTAGTATTATACATCGTACAAGCGTTCAACTAATCGTATGTTCGCAAAATTATCGTACGAGTTGGCAACCTGACTGACAGAGACAAAATGCTACAGCCAACGAGTTAAAATGTTAACTCGTTGGCTGCGACGTTAAACAATAATTTCTCTGGAAGGGGATCAATCTGGCGCTATTTGTGGATGCTGTTGCCGCTATTGCTCGCGCTTCAGTGCAATCGGCATTTAATCAATCTTGTACTTACATGAGAAAAATAATCGCTGGTATATGTCTACACAATTTTTATCACTATAATTTATTATTACGATTGACGTAAGTAATTCGTAAGTATTTTCTGTTCATGCAGTATTATATGAAACTTATTTAGTTAAGCAGTACTATTAATGAAACACCACAATGCTAATGCAAAGTTTTGTAAAGCCACTGGGAAACAACTTTTCAGAATTTATTTATTTATTTATTTATTTATTTATCTATTTTTTTTTGTAACTATCCCCAAATAACGGTACATGCAATCTAAATATTTCCAGGTACAGACTGAAATCAACAAGTTACGAAGCATTGGTCACTTAGAGTTGTAATCCAAAAAGAAAGGCCTAAATTTATCGCTGAGAAATTATGTAAGTACATTACTTTCAGTGACACATGTTACTGCAAAAATTCAAAGCTGTAAATGATTATTTTTAAATTTTTCTTCGCAATTTCTCATAACCTATTCTACAACCTAATTCCTGTCATTATTATCGCTAAAAATTTTAGTTTAGGTCGAAGGCACGGAAATTATGGTAACTTTACCCCTATATTGGTATCGAAAATCTGAGCGAATCCATCTGCTCTTTGTTCCACATTTGTTGTAATTTCATTGAATTGTACTGCATACTTGTGCAGTACTGAAAATTCAAATTATGTAAAGTTAACGTTTTTGATGTGCAGTATGGTTGTTTATACTGAGCCTCTCAAGATGTCAGAGCCATTGCAGAAATAGAAACTCCAGTTTTTCGATTTCTCAAAAAAGTAATACAGAAAATACAATTCCGTTACACCTGTAAATTAAAGTACATCATAAGGCAATGGTTCTGCTTGAGTACATAAACATTTAAAGAAATGTTGAGAAGAACAGGGGTAGTCTGAAGACTTGTTTAGCGAAGGAAATGACACTGTCATGGCTGCCATTTAAGTTTATAGGAGTTCCTTTAGTGACCCTTCATTGGACTATTTCTTTTATGTACCATAAAGTAATCGATATGGTGCACAAAGTGTACAAATTTGTGAGGAATTTACAAATATAAATGTCTATAAACTGATAGAGAAACGAATACTGCTGGTAGGGGTAAAAACAAAATTTCATGAATAGAAGCCATTTTGAAAACTGTAGCGGTCACAATGGAAAGAATCAACAACAACTGAAATGAAAGAAAAACATTTATGTGTAATGACGATCAGCGTCTACACGTAATAATAATAATTCTTTTCCTCCACCTACTTTGCCTGCTGTATATTCTTTCCAGAATATATTTCGCTTCAGTTCTTTTATTCACTACTGTAAAGTGGAATCACTTTGCTCCACTTTTGAACGGTTCTTCAAACAAGTTCATATAATATATAGTAGTTTTGTAAAATAGCCTTTGAAATTGAGGAATGTTTATTCTAGAGCAACGTAAAAACCATCTAGTAACATAGAAAGACATCCAAATAGAAAGACATCCAAGATTAGCTTTTGAAATTTTATAACGTTTTAAAAGTTGGAGTAAAGTAGTCCCTGCGTTGGGTTTCTTTGCTTAGCATATTATAAACATTATTGTACGATTGTATAATAGCTTGGGGCAATATTACGCTATTTAAAATTCATTTTTCTACCTTATCGGACCATAGTAAACCACCATTGACGACAACCATGAATGTATATTGTTCTACAGATGAATAAATCAATCAATCAATCATTGGTGGTGTAGTTTTTCTTATGAAAGGGAAAACATAATAAAAAAGCAGTGTAGTGCAACTTATTCATTCAATATTTAAAAATGGTAACTAATGTAAACAGAATTTAATGTTGTTTTGCTAACAAACAAGAGGCCAGTGTTTCATTAGGTATGCTGGTATGTCAAAATGTCAGTAACTACACCCGGAAAACATTTTGCATAAATTCATCACCATACCACTTTCATTTAAACATTTTGAAAGGTTTATACCTTCAATTAAGTTCTCCTATATGTGAAAAAGTATATCTTTATTTACAGGTAATTTCTAATTATGAAAAGATGGCGTCATGATATTTATGGTTGCACCATCTTTGCTAAAACTTCCTATAACACGACGATAATATTCATTTTCATACTGTATACCTACAAACACACGAGTCTGCTTGCAGATTGGTGTTAGTTTTTTCTATGGTTTTGATAGGGGCACTTCATTCTCTATTCACTTCCATTTGATTTCTTCTGTGTGTTTCCCAGTCTTCTTCCGAACTTCCACCAAGAATTTGTTCTCTTAGTAGGTCATCCCTCGCTACAATAATCAAACACTGTTTAGATTTTTCTCTTCTTCAGTTGTTTACTAGTACCTGGCACTGCTTTAGAAGCATTTTGTGACATTTCCTGCAAGTACCATTTCTCATGGATTTCAGGCATTCTTTCACATGCCCTATCTTCCATTTACACGAAGTGACATAATCTCCTAGCATTACTCATTTTCAGCATAACACGATCCATCCCAAAATGAATTAGGTCTAAAACAAAGTAATGAAAACACTGGGGAGCCACTTTGATCCACTTTCTCAGTGGTACAAAGTTGCCTCATTTTATCAGAAAATAAACTTCACCGATGCTTTCGATTCTATAGCCATAAATGATGTGTTGATTACGACTCTGTATGATTAGACAATAACGAATTTCTACACATAAATGCATGTTATTTGTCTTCAGTTTCAGTAGCTTTCCATTAGCAAAATAACACTTTATCCTGACAAAAATTATCTAAGAAGTACAGTAGTAAAGATGTCGTTAATGGAAAATATCCATGATAGCGAGTGACAAAATAATTCCATTATATGGGATAATGGAAACTGTTAACTGCAGGACAGAACATAAAACATTCGGAAATGTTTATTAGAATACGTGCTAGGCAGGACTGAATCTTTTTTCAAAAGGTGGAGAGAAGCAACTCCTGCAGAGACAAAGAAGCCTTGCTGTACACTTGTCTTTCCTTCTGTGTACTGTTCTATTCGTTACTCTTCTTTTACCCTCGATGCATAAAATGCTTATTGTATTTCCTCAGTTTTATATCACTTGGAGCATGGAAAGTTATGTAGTTACATTATTAGTACAGCATTGATTCTCACGTACCAGTACTGGTACTTCTTTAGCTGAAGTAGCTCATTCTAATAAATACTACTATGATGAATGTTAAAGTTTAATCTTACTGCTAGGAGAAATCAAAGATATTTTACAATGATTCTGAACTTGTTGGAAAAACAGTATCAGTACTGCAATATAATTAATTTACTGGATTTGAGAAAAAACTTATTTATTATACAAATTAAACAAATACTTTGTATTAATATCAGGAGTTTTTATTTTATGCATTTACATTGTTTTGCTTGTTACCTCTCTTAAAGTGAAACATAGACTGTAAAAAACCCTATTTACAGCCAATAAGTTTTCGACATACAAGTGTTAAATTATTGTAATTATAATGTCTATGAGGGATCCATTAGGCAACGACCTTGCCGCAGTAGATACACCGGTTCCCGTGCGATCACCAAAGTTAAGCGCTGTCGGGCGTGGCCGGCACTTGGATGGGCGACCATCCAGGTCGCCGTGCGCTGTTGCCATTTTTGGGGGGCACTCAGCCTCGTGATGCCCATTGAGGAGCTACTCGACCGAACAGTAGCGGCTTCGGTCAAGAATACCGTCTTACGACCGGGAAAGTGGTGTGCTGCCCCTACACCCCTGCTCCACTGGTGATGACACGGCGGTCAGATGATCCCGGTAGGCCACTCGTGGCCTGAAGACAGAGTGCTTTTATGAGGGATCCATTAAATGTCAACTGTGTAGCCTACATCAGGATTTCTTTGGTGGAAACTTATGTGTCATTTAATGACCTATCCTTTGTATAGTGACTTATAGTGCCACTTATCAGAACTATTAAAATGCTGAAAATGGTAGGGGAGATTGCGGTTACCCGAACCTCAGGTTAACTGGACCATCACATTAATTGACAATTTAAGAGGGAAATTTATTTTTTCGTACCATAAAGTCATTTCCTTAGGCTGGAAGTACCGTCTGACTGGGAATACCATTTGAACTCAGAGATGCATACAAAAACGCGAAATTGTTTCTTACCATCTAATAGTTCTCCTAAAATTTTAATCAGCAATAATACACAATTCTGTTTCTCAGCAAAATTAAATTATTGCTTTTTGATACACCATGAAATGTAAGCTGTGCATGTAGCCATTTTCACACTATTTTGAAGATTTTTGGTAAGATAAAGGTGAGGTTAACTGGGCCAATAAAATGTTGGGTTAGATGGATTGGTTCATTTAAAACCATGAATATAGTGAGTAACTTCATACACAAACCTGCTAGTGCACCCTGGATTACCGTATAAGACATTGCAGCCTTGTAGGGTTAGTATAACCTTTGGCTTTTATTGTTGGAAACATCTTGAAAAGCTTTAGTGTTAGCAATATTAAACCTTTCAATTCATACATATTTACTTACCTGGATTTGTTTTCATCAAATACATTGGACAGACCTCCACCAATTCAGCAATAAACAGCTGATGACTCACTGGCAAAGAGTGGGAGATGGAAATGTGGAGAATATTGCAAATCAGGCAAAATCAGCAGCCAGAAATTATAGATTCTGCACAGGTTTGTCCATATGCTAAGACTGGTGCAAGGAAACCATCAAGAGGTAAAACTAAAAGAAAATCAACTGTCCTTACCAATACATCCAGTTAAACAGTAGTGAGATAATGCAGAAAAAGGTAGAAGGTCAAAACAGTTGCTGAGAAAACATATATTCAACGAAGTAAAGCCTTAGGTCAAATGCCAAATACTGGAAGAGAGCATTACCAAATCTCAAGATACTGATTATGTCCAGTACATTGATTCCTCTGATACCGACAAGTCCAGAAGTGGTGATGTAATGATTACCTTTATTACCAGGTCTGTGTCATTCACCAGCCCTGGCTGGAGAGACAGCGTCAAGTTTACAATAATATTATTACAGTAAACTAACAAAGTACTACAATTAAAACAATGATATTAATGTGAGTACCATAAAAAATAAATTTAAGAATTAGATTTCAAAATAACATACAATAATAGGGTGTTCATGTAGTAAAATGCCAGAGTTGCTGTTGTTTTCATTGGCACTGAGTTGCAGCTCAGTCAGACACTGTTCTGTTACTGGAAAAGTATTCTTCTGTACTGTAAAAAAGTTGCTCTTTTAGCATACACTAAGCTTTAGTCCCCCCCCCCCACTGCCAATCCCCCATGAACCATGGATCTTGCCATTGGTGGGGAGGCTTGTGTGCCTCAACGACATCGATAGCCCTACCGTAGGTGCAACCACAACGGAGGGGTATCTGTTGAGAGGCCAGACAAACGTGTGGTTCCTGAAGATGGGCAGCAGCCTTTTAAGTAGTTGCAGGGGCAACAGTCGGGATGATTGACTGATCTGGCCTTGTAACACTAACCAAAACGGCCTTGCTGTTGTGGTACTGCGAACGGCTGAAAGCAAGGGGAAACTACAGCCATAATTTTTCCCGAGGGCGTGCAGCTTTACTGTATGACTAAATGATGATGACGTCCTCTTGGGTAAAATATTCCGGATGTAAAATAGTCCCCGATTCGGATCTACGGGTGGGGACTACTCAGGAGGACATCATTATCAGGAGAAAAAAAATTGTGTTCTGCGGATCGGAGCTTGGAATATCAGATCCCTTAATCGGGTGGGTAGGTTAGAATATTTAAAAAGGGAAATGGATAGGTTAAAGTTAGATGTAGTGGGAATTAGTGAAGTTTGGTGGCAGGAGGAACAAGACTTTTGGTCAGGTGAATACAGGGTTATAAATACAAAATCAAAAAGGGGTAATGCAGGAGTAGGTTTAATAATGAATAAAAAAATAGGAATGCGGCTAAGCTACTAAAAACAGCATAGTGAATGTATTATTGTGGCCAAGATAGACACGAAGCCCACGCCTACTACAGTAGTACAAGTTTATATGCCAACTAGCTCTGCAGATGATGAAGAACTTGGTGACATGTATGATGAGATAAAAGAAATTATTCAGGCAGTGAAGGGAGATGAAAATTTAATAGTCATGGGGACTGGAATTCGACAGTAGGGAAAGGAAGAGAAGGAAACATAGTAGGTGAATATGGTTTGGCGGTAAGAAATGAAAGAGGAAGCCGCCTGGTAGAATTTTGCACAGAGCATAACTTAATCATAGCTAACACTCAGTTCAAGAATCATGAAAGGAGGTTGTATACATGGAAGAACCCTGGAGATACTAGAAGGCTTCAGATAGATTATAATGGTCAGACAGAAATTTAGGAACCAGGTTCTAAACTGTAAGACATTTCCAGGGGCAGATGTGGACTCTGATCACAATCTATTGGTTATGAACTGTAGATTAAAACGGAAGAAACTGCAAAAAGGTGGGAATTTAAGGAGATGGGACCTGGATAAACTGAAAGAACCAGAGGTTTTACAGAGTTTCATGGAGCGCATAAGGGAACAATTGACTGGAATGGGGGAAAGAAATACATTAGAAGAAGAATGGGTAGCTTTGAGGAATGAAATAGTGAAGGCAGCAGAGGATCAAGTAGGTAAAAAGACGAGGGCTAGTAGAAATCCTTGGGTAACAGAAGAGATACTGAATTTAATTGATGAAAGGACAAAATACAAAAATGAAGCAAGTGAAGCAGGCAAAAAGGAATACAAACGTCTCAACAATGAGATCAACAGAAAGTGCAAAATGGCTAAGGAGGGATGGCTAGAGGACAAATGTAAGGATGTAGAGGCTTATCTCACGAGGGGTAAGATAAGATACTGCCTACAGGAAAATTAAAGGGATCTTTGGAGAAAAGAGAACCACTTGTATGAATATAAAGAGCTCAGATGGAAACGCAGTTCCAAGCAAAGAAGGGAAAGCAGAAAGGTGGAAGGAATATATAGAGGGTCTATACAGGGGCGATCTACTTGAGGACGATATTATGGAAATGAAAGAGGATGTAGATGAAGATGAAATGGTTGATATGATACTGCGTGAAGAGTTTGACAGAGCACTGAAAGACCTAAGTCCAAACAAGGCCCTGGGAGTAGACAGCATTCCATTAGAACTATTGACAGCCTTGGGAGAGCCAGTCCTGACAAAACTCTACCATCTGGTGAGCAAGATGTATGAGACAGGCGAAATTCCCTCAGACTTCAAAAAGAATATAATAATTCCAATCCCAAAGAAAGCAGGTGTTGACAGATATGAAAATTACCGAACTATCAGCTTAATAAGTCACAGCTGCAAAATACTAATGGGAATTCTTTACAAACGAATGGAAAAACTGGTAGAAGCCGACCTTGGGGAGGATCAGTTTCGATTTCATAGAAATGTTGGAACACGTGAGGCAATACTGACCTTACGACTTATCTTAGAAGAAAGATTAAGGAAAGGCAAACCTACGTTTCTGGCATTTGTAGACTTAGAGAAAGCTTTTGACAATGTTGACTGGAATACTCTGTTCCAAATTCTGAAGGTGGCAGGGGTAAAATACGGGGAGCAAAAGGCTATTTACAATTTGTACAGAAAGCAGATGGTAGTTATAAGAGTCGAGGGACATGAAAGGGAAGCAGTGGCTGGGAAGGGAGTGAGACAGGGTTGTAGCCTCTCCCCAACGTTATTCAATCTGTATATTGAGCAAGCAGCAAAGGAAACAAAAGAAAAGTTCAGAGTAGGTATTAAAATTCATGGAGAAGAAATAAAAACTTTGAGGTTTGCCAATGATGTTGTAATTCTGTCAGAGACAGCAAAGAACTTGGAAGAGCAGTTTAACGGAATGGACAGTGTCTTGAATCGAGGGTATAAGATGAACATCAACAAAAGCAAAACGAGGATAATGGAATGTAGTCAAATTAAGTCGGGTGATGCTGAGGGAATTAGATTAGGAAATGAGATACTTAAAGTAGTAATGGAGTTTTGCTATTAGGGGAGCTAAATAATGGATGACGGTCGAAGTAGAGGGGATATAAAATGTGGACTGGCAATGGCAAGGAAAGCGTTTCTGAAGAAGAGAAATTTGTTAACATCGACTATAGATTTAGGTGGCAGGAAGTCGTTTGTGAAAGTATTTGTATGGAGTGTAGACATGTATGGCAGTGAAACGTGGACGATAAATAGTTTAGACGAGAAGAGAATAGAAGCTTTCGAATTGTGGTGCTACAGAAGAATGCTGAAGATTAGATGAGTAGATCACATAACTAATGAGGAGGTACTGAATAGAATTGGGGAGAAGAGGAGCTTGTGGCACAACTTGACTGGAAAAAGGAATCGGTTGGTAGCACATGTTCTGAGGCGTCAAGGGATCACCAATTTAGTACTGGAGGGCAGCATGGAGGGTAAAAATCATAGAGGGATACCAAGAGATGAATACACTAAGCAGATTCAGAAGGATGTGAGCTGCAATAGGTACTGGGAGATGAAAAAGCTTGCACACGATAGAGTAACATGGGGAGCTGCATCAAATCAGTCTCAGGACTGAAGACCACAACAAGAAGCTTTAGTTCCAAATTGTTCAATTGGTAATGACTGAATATCCTTAGGTAGAGCATTAAAACCTTTTATTGCCACCACTGGGAAACTGTTCTGCATGTAGTTAATTTGCATCTTGGTCTGTTTATACTGTCTTTACAGTGAGTGCTGTGTTGATGACTTTATTTCTCTTTCTGTGTATCTCATGATTTGTCTTTGTGTGAACTAAGAAACTTAAAATTTATTATCTGCAAACAGAGTGCCTATTCTGGAAAAAATTCGTTTTACTTGAGTCAATGGTCCTCATTGTTTTCTTTAGTAATAACGCTCATTCTTGCAGTCGGCAGAATGGCTCCACAGTAACAGCCCATAGCTGAAGTGGCCATGGAACATTGCATAGTACACTGTTAGTAGGTTCTGCTGTGAAAATGCACTTTTTAGTTTTGTCAAAAGTTATAGAACCCGCAAGAGTTTGAAACGTAAATGTTCGATGTGCTGTTGCCAGATTAACTTGGTATCAAAGAAAAAACCCAGAAGCCTAACAACTGCTGTGTCACCCAGTGCTCCAGTATCACTTAGTGTGCACATCAGCCTCAGCATTTTGTCTTCATTAATTTTCATCTTGTTCATGATGAACCAGGCCTTGTCCTAATTGAGAAGTACATCTACTTGATGAACAGCTTGAAATATGTTCCCCCCTTTTGAGGATGAAGTCATGTCATCTGCAAACTGCAAGGTGTGTCCATTGGAGCCTATGTTGTTAATGACAATTGGGAACAACTTGGGTGCTGTTATGATACAGTGAAGAGGGGGACTTCATTGTAGTCAAACTAGAGCAGAAAACTGACATGAGAGGTCACTAATATGTTGCTCAAGTCTTTAAAATGTATGATGATGGTTATGAAGTAAAATATTTTGTTAGTGTTATTTCTACTACAAAACTTGAAACTTAAGGAGAAGAAGAAACCTTTTATTGCTTGAAATTAAATAATTGCCATACTACCTAATCCAATACATGGCACTAACGTTTACTACGAAAATATGATTTGTTTCTGGATTGATGTCACTAAGTTCATTGTGCACAAGTTTTGTTATTTCCATAATTTTTTTAGATTTATGTACATATAAAGGTATATTTAGAATTGTTAGTAATGTTATCACAATAACTTTTTTATTTAGGTCCCTGTAATTAATTTACTTAGCCGACAAAATGTATTGTCAAAGATATTTTCCAGTTCTGTAAAGCTTATGTTTTCCTCCATATTCATGAATAAAAGTTACATAACAACTAGAACCAAGATGCAACTACCTTCACTAAAAACCTTAAGTATAGCTTATCACTGTAAATTATCTCCAAATGTACAAAATGATGATGATGATGATTATTATTAAATCACTTACAACCAGGAAATTCATTGACATGTTGCAACCTACATGAATGTTCTTTGGGCCTTCAAAAAATATTCTCAGGGCCAGGAGCTTGCTTGCTCTTTCATCTTTCTCACCATCTCCTTCGCAGACAAAGGCCAAGCTTTCACTTTATATGATATAAATAGTACCTCAGTACTGTCAGTAGTGCAGTATACACAGTTATTTGCAACTTGTTTGATAAGTAAGAAATAAGTAAAGTTTGGAGTATCAAATAACTACCGATACATCTGAAGTCCATTTCATGTGTACCTGAAACACAAAAGTTGCAACAGATACACTTCCAGTCTCTATGTTGCACAGATTGCTTCTATTTCATGTCTGTTGAGCACTATTAGTTTAAAATTAACCAAACATTGTAAAATTGTGGACTACTTCCTAACAACATAAATAATCTCTTTTCCTCGCTTCCATTAGCATACACACCTGACCAAACATACTCTCCATATTGCTGTGATATTTTCAATTTGCATTCATGTTATTGCTCATATCTGTTTCTGGTGATATGTGTGTGTGTTTGCTACATTAAATTGTGTAGTAACAAAATAAATGGAAATCTACTATATATTTCAGTCATACCACTGCAAATGAAACAGATTATGAAATAAATTTGAAACGCCAGTATTAACAAAAAGCTATAGGAAAACCAATTCACTGCAGTACTTCATACTGTTGTGGAACCAGAAACTCCAATTAGTTGTTACAGCACACTTCATCTTAGTCTACTGATGAGAAAGATCTTTATGACACCCTGGATTGGGAGGGGGTATATTAACTGAAAATGGTAATTCTATATCTTTGATTCATTTTCAGCTTTTTAATTTGTGTGATTATGTGGTCATGGTATGTCTTGTACTGAATACTTACAAAATTTAAATTTTACACAATGTTGTTTTTGAAGGAATTTTATGTGAATATATCTTCTTTCTTGCACAATTACCTTGTGAGAGCATACATATGAAACATTTTACTAATTTCATGTAGTGAAGTGGCAATACTGAAGAAAACTTTATTCTCTTGTTGACAGCAAAGCAAGGATATTCTTATTTGCGTCTGACAGTACGAGTTAAATAGAATAAAAAAGTTTTCCATATGTCAATGAAAATAATCAGTTTTTTAACGTATAATGTAACTGGATCGATAAAAATCTAATCACCAAGTGGCAGCAAGAGAATACCTACATAACAAGGTGAAGGAAATCTGTAAGCTTTCAGAGCCAGTTGCTCCTCCATCTGGCAGAAGGGTGTAAGGGTGATGAAGAGGGATGAAGGAAAAGGACTGGAAAGGTTTAGGAAATTTGGAGCATATGGAAAAGTTGCCCAGAACCCAAGTTCATTGGTGATGTATGGAGTGGGATGAGAAGGAAAGACTGGTTGTTAGGGACTGCACCAGGTGATATTTGAAAACCTAAGAGCTTGGAGCTGGAAGATGGGATAATAGGCAACAGAGAGATTAAGTGCAAAGCTAAGTGAATTATTTGAGGTAAAGGTAAGGGGAGGCAGAAAAAAATAGTAGGTCAGAAAATAAAAATATAGAGATGTAAAAGGGAGTGAAGAAAGGAATAGTTATTGGCACTAAATGCTGAGACCAAATAAATAAGCATAAATTAAGTTCAAGTGGGTGCTAAGAATCGATGACATGTCACAATGTCAGTTCCAACCTATGAAATTCCGAGAAGCTAGTGTCTGTGGGGAACAATTCAGATGGCATGTGTGGTGAAACACACTCCCATATCATGACTGTTATGATGTAGCATCATTCTAGTCCTGAATGTATTAATCAGCTACTTCAACAAGGCTACAACTTCCTAAAATGATACCCTGAAATTGGGTCAATTCTGCCTGATATTTTTCCCATCACATCTGCAATAGCTTTTCATCAGCCTCCCATCCACACGCTCCACTCCCTCCAATCACCGCAGTCTTCTGGTCACACTTCATGATATTTCTGAACCTGTGTCCCTATGCTATGGCCCCTACCTCTGTCACCATCCCCAATGTAAGATTTGCCCCTTGCACCCTCTTACTACCACCTATACTACCTCTGCAACTGGTAAAAAATATACTATCAAAGGATATATCTGTGTTTCTGATATGACACAAGTAGTGTATCAACTGTTATGTTAACACTGTTTGACCTCTTACAGTGGTATGACTATCACCAATTCAACAGGCAAGATAAATGAACATAGACAGAGGGTTTACACCGATATATGATACTGAGCATGCTCTACATGACAGTTGTGACCTCAGAGCCTCTTTTACCACACATTCCATTTATATTATTCTCCCAGACGCTAGCTTCTCAGAGCTCTGCAGGTGGGGACTCGCATTACAGCATGACCTTGATTCTTGCCGCCCACCTGGTCTTAATTTACATAACTTTCTTTAGTCTCAGCATTTCTTGTCAGTAACTACTTGCATTTTTTCTTCACTCCCTTTTTGTTTTCTACAGCTTTTATTTTCTGACCTATTCATTTTTTCCCTCTCTGCCATATCTACCACATACAATTCTCTTAGCTTTCTGTTCTTATTAACCCCTGCACAATATTTTGTCCATGTTCTCTGTTTTGCTTATTACCCTATCTTCCATCTCCAAGCTCTTAGGTTTCTAATTTA
This sequence comes from Schistocerca serialis cubense, assembly GCF_023864345.2. Taxonomy (NCBI): domain Eukaryota; kingdom Metazoa; phylum Arthropoda; class Insecta; order Orthoptera; family Acrididae; genus Schistocerca; species Schistocerca serialis. The sequence continues at coordinate 534,850,267 of NC_064640.1, forward strand.
GTCCAATGCAATCCCCAACAATCAGTCTTTCTTTCTCATCCCATTTGGTAAGTCTCCCCTGACATGGAGTTCTGGGTGACTTTTCGACACAATCCCCATTTTCTAAGCCTTGCCAAAGTTTGCAAATTTCCTTGAGATTTGTATATGTGTGTTCTCCTACTGCTGTTAAGTGACTATATTTCTTATCTATCCACTTACATTAAACTTTTCTATATGTAATGTGAATATTACCACTTAACTCCAAAGCAAAAATATCTTACAATTGAAAGTTTTCTGCTGTGAAAATTTTCTATTTGTTCTCTCAAAGGTTGCTTTTGTAATTTTTCATGAAATGTCTTTCCATATAGGTCTTGTATGGAATACAATAATGGAGAGTGGTGCCTCAGAGAAGAAAGATGGTAATGTTACGTGAGACATCACCGTATTTGGTCATAGCCTGTGCGGCAATTCGGAAAGAAGGAAGGATTGTATAGATTATTTTTAACCAGCCACTGTGAATAAAGGTGATTTGTATGCCAGTATTGTTAAAGGATTAAAAAGTATCATAAACTTTTTATCTAGGGTTTGTCTCAAAAACCACATTTTCATTAATTTTTGTAGCTCATGTTTACTCTGTGTGCATAAATTACCACAATGTGCATTAGTAGTGTCATCACAAGCAAAGACATATCATTTTGTTCCAAATTATGTCTCAGTTACTGAATAAAACTACAGACCTAAGAGTATTTGTCCGACCCCGCAGATTCTACTGACTCCTTTTGGAATGCTGTTAAGAGGAATTTACGCCATGTTTTGCTCAGTTTTCTTTGATATGGTGTGAAATAAGTATAGCTTTCTTTACATAGCAGGATTATTCCATAACAATGTTGTAATCAGTTTTTCTGTATGCATTAATTCAAAAATAACTCTTAGTCAATGATAATAATGAAAATTTTAGTGGGGTAAAACAGTAGCTCACAATGATGCTGTGAAGTCATTTTCCAGTGATAACTGCAAATATTCTTTTGCTAAAAAAGAGAATATTCAGCAGTAACTAGTACACATGCTCTGCCTTTCACCTTAATTTTATTAGAAAGTGACAAATTTGTTTTCTGTGGCATCTGGTTGAAATTATTGTCAGCTAATATTTCCACCATTGTTTACTTTTCTTATTAAGCAGTGAAAGTTGGTATTGCAGATTTGGTAAATATGTATCTCATTTAACATACATTGTGAATGAGACTAAGTTACTCCAGTCTCATCAGTCTTCTTTCTGTCAAGACACTTAGTTCTCAAAGCATTTTTATAGTTGTTAAAACACTCATTCAGATTTGATCAGTGTGTCTAATGAATGGAATGTCAAATACATTTATGATAATAGAACAAAAGATTTAGTTTGTGGGTGCTATTTAGATGTAATGTAATGAAGAGAGTGTTTCTGTTGTTCTGATTACACTGACCAGCAACTGTATTAGTGATAGATATCATGTTGAATGAATAACACTTCTGTAGCCTTGGGAAATAATTAAGTGTGGACTATAAGTAAGTTTTTTCATATCGTGTGTTAATTGTGTATGTGACACAAAAATGGCAAATCACAGTTTTGCATTACCTCTAATCATGGCTATGTCATTGATGCTAGCTGAGTATGGCATGCTTTCAGCAATGTCTTTAAGGCACTAAGCTCTCTACAGGCTACTGTATCAGTTGTGTGATGTAATGTTCTCAGTTTGCATAAAATAGCCACCTTCAAGGCCAGATGCTATGATCAGAAAATCCCAATGTCTGGCTACCATCAGTTGGCTCTGATTTTAGCAATGAACTGATGTAATGCAACATATTTCTGAACACCTATACAGTTCAGAGCCATATCTGTACCATTCAGCACACACAGATATTTGCATTAGTGCTTCAAGACTTGAAGCCTGAAGGATGATAAAACTTAAGTAAAATACATATTACATCTCTATAAAAAATGCATCAGAAATCATTTGGAACTGAAGACAGTTTAAGCACGTACAGGTATCATAATTGCATAATGCTTACATAAGATGAGAGGGGAGTCCTGGTATGGTGGTCATTATTATTCACTTGCAGATAATGTAAGGACTTGCTGGCAGTTTATGGTCACTCATTTGCTACATGTTTTTAAATTCACCACTCACTTTTCTCCTGAACTGTTTCAGATGGCATGGATGGAAATTCAACCTGGCACCACAGGGCACATTCCTTCTGCCATTTTGAACCCCTGTGGATTCTTGCTTGTAAATATGTTCATGCCTCGGCTGCTCCATGACCATTTGATATGGGTTGTGCTCTCTCATAAGAAGATATGGAGCAAATTCATTCTCCATTAACCTAACTGTCTTGTGATAGCCATCCAAATGACACCAACATGTTCCCAGCAAAGGATGATCCAGCAGTTACCAAGAAGCCATCTGTTCCAATTGGTAAATAGAGTATTACTAAAACCATTAGCGGTATTACAAATACCAATAGTATGGGAGAAGAACAGAGAGTAATGTTAACCACTAATCTTGTAATGAGCTGCATAGTGATAAGTATACTCCTGGTATATGTATTGTCACATTACAACGCAGCAGATGTGCTGTAATCACATAAACTGTTAGTGCAGATTACTGTGATAGCTGATATGTAAGTATATATTCAGAATATCATTTGCAGTCTGTTGTAGTGGAACGCTCCCAACATAAAAGTTCTGACTAAATTCACTTTGGTATATTGTCTCTAAAAGGGGATTTCCACATTATGGCTCAATCAATGGATGTACTTCTTGAAACATAGATAGGATATAGGATACTGTGCAGTGAAGAAATTGTTAATCATATTGCACTATGTGATGTATGTTTCTGCAGACTACGCTCTAGGTTTTATTCCTTTATTTAATTTGTCACCACCTTTACTAAAGCTGTTTGGACACAGAGAAAAAAGATAAAAGTATCAAGAGATTTATGATGTGCCTACATATGCTGACTACAGTGTGCCAAAGGTTTTGGGCATTAATTGCTGTATGAGGAGTTTGCTGCAAGAAAGCTTTTCCACTTTGATTGGAAATCTCAGTTACATCATATATATAGTCATTCTTTAACTCAGTGCAAGTAGACCCTTCAGATTGACTCAGTCTAGTCATTGACATGCTATATAGACCTTTTGTAGAACACTATACCATACAAGGGGCATTTGAAAAGTCCGTACAAAGTCCAATAGATGGCACCACCGGCACGTATCAAGGTCATGTTTAGTTAGTAGCAGCTTTGGAAAGAATGTACACCAAGTTTAAGCTATATTGGTCTATTTCTTTGTGTTTGACATTCGTGTGAATCAAGGAAGTTGAGTGATTGTCAAAAAATGGATGAAAAAGAATTTTGTGTGGTGATTAAACATTACTTTATGAAAGGCAAAACGCCTCAGGAGACTAAAATGAAGCTTGATGAACATTACAGTGAATCTGCACCTTCGATTAGAACTGTTTATAAGGAGTTTGAAAATTTTTGGAGTGGCCATATGGGCACAAGGGATGCTGAATGTTCTGGACGCCCTGTGGAGGTTACGACTCCAGAAATCCTTCATAAAATCCATGATATGATGATGGATGACAGAAGAGTTAAGGTGCATGAGATTGCTAGTGCTATGGGCATCTCGAATGAATGGGTACATAATATTTTGCATAAACATTTGGACATGAGAATGCTATCCACAAGATGAGTTCCGCCATTGCTCACACTTGTCCAAAATTGGAATCGTGTGAAGTGTTGCAAGGATGGTTTGCAGCTTTTCAGGAAGAATCTGCAGGACTTTATGCATTGTTTCGTCACTGTGGATGAAACATGTATACATTACTATACTCCTGAGGCCAAACAACAATCTAAACAATGGGTTACCAAGGGAGAATCTGCACCAAAAAAGGTGAAGACCATTCCTTCAGCCGGAAAGGTGTTGGCGACTGTCTTTTGGGATTCACAAATGATAATCATCATCGATTGTCTGGAAAAGGGTAAAACTATTACAGGTGCATATTGTTCATCATTATTGGACCGTTTGAAAACTGAGCTGCAAGAAAAACGCCGGTGATTGGACCGAAAAAAAAAAATGTCCTTTTCCATCACGACAATGCAGCAGCACACACCTCAGCAGTTGTGGTCGCAAAATTAATGGAATAGGATTCCAACTTGTTTCACATCCCCAGCCCCGTATTCTCCAGACTTGGCTCCCTTGGACTACTATGTGTTCCCCAATTTGAAGAAATGGCAAGTGGGACAAAGATTTCATTCAGACAAGGAGGTGATTGCAGCAACTAATAGCTATTTTGCAGACTAGAACAATTAATTTTATTCGGAAGGGATCAATAAATTAGAACAGTGTTGGACAAGTGTATAAGTCTGAAAGGAGACTATGTCAAAAAATAGAAAATGTTTACCCTAAACACGTAACTAGTTTTTATTTTGGACAGACTTTTCAAATGCCCCTTGTATACAAAATAATAATGTTAACAAATTATTATTATTATTATTATTATTATTATTATTATTATTATTATTATTTTGCAAGGCATTCAAAAATATTGATACAGAAATCTGATTCCATATTGATGAGTTTATGTAATATAAGTATATTTAATAGTTCAGTAATAGGCACACATAAATACTTAATCCACACTAAGTAAGCCAGCAATATGTAAAACACTGTTATTCTACGGGACAGAAAGAGTTCGCCAAACTCATTTTTTATGTTACTTTCAGATTTAATGTTGTACTTATGACTATTATATTTGTGTCTGAAATAGTTTCAAAACTTTCAGAAGAAAATACTTCTTCCCAAAATCTGTGGCGAAAATTTAAAGTTCCTTCATCAGATGCCTACAGTATTACAGTCGATGATGAGATGTTAGCAATGGGAGCCAAAGTGCCTGAACTGAGCTGTTGGAGCAAGGGCAGAATTTTTCCATTCTTTTACCATTTAAAAACCATCTCAATTTTTTTTAAAGGAATAAACTTCACTACTAACTTTTGGTTTAGTACTAAATTCATTGTTGGCATGTTTTCTGAAATTCATAAATCATTTTCTTAGTCTCCATTCCTTAGTAGGTCCATGTTATTGACTAAAAACCTCATGAGTATCTGGTTGCACAGTGAAAGTGGGATTAGAATCCTGAGATTCTTTAAACCCATTATATGTTAAATGTATACTACATACCATGTGTTACCCTAATTCTGGATTGAGACTATCCTCCAGAGAGCACAAAGTCAACCCAAAATATGATACAATAAGACATTTTGTTAGTCAAATCAAGGTACTGAAGCACAGAATCCAACCAATATATGATACCCTCCATATGGAGAAGACGTTCAGCCACAGACAGGCTCAATGAAAAAGACTGCCAAAATATTAAATCTCTTGGATGAAGCCCTTTCTCTGCACACACATTCACACAAGCACAGTTCACAGAAACATGGCCACTGTCTCAGGGCGCCATAGGCCAACTGCCAGTTGGGCTTCAGCACCCTGAGACAACGGCCATATATCTGTGAGTTGTGCTTGTGTGAAAGTGCAGGAAAAGGACTTTGTACAGACCTTTTAATATTTTGTTAGCATTGTTCATTGTTCCTGTCTCTGACTCACTGCCTCCACTATACGGTGAGTAGCGATTTCTTCCTTCCATATTCTTGTTATTCTGCCATGCAGTTTTCATCATTAAGAAGATGGTACCACAAGACAGAATAAAGGCAAAGGCGGAAAGTAATTGATACTTTGTGTTTTACGGCCAGTGATGATATAGGTTCTTCTCAAGCTGAAGGTAGCAGCTATAAGTTTCTTCATAAGGTGGTGAATGTGGCATTTTCACCAATGGAATGTCATTCTTCTTTGATATAATGTTAATTATTTCATTCGACTGTTCACATTTCCTTTTTACATCTACGAGTATTATCATCACAATCACAGGAAATCCATATAAACAATTCCCTTGTAAATAATGGAGTAAAGGAGACCACTCACAAACACACCCACCCACCCACCCACCCACCCACACACACACCCACACCCACACACACACACACACACACACACACACCCACACACACACACACACACACACAGACACACACACACACACACACACACACACACACACACACACACACACACACACACACACACACGCGTACACACCTGTGTCCCTACATTTTCTTGGCTGCAGACACAGCTGGCAGATTGAAACCACACCAGTGTGTGAGTGTTTTGTATGTATATTTGTACTCAAGCTTGACAAAAGAGTTATTCCAAAAGGAAGCAAGTTACATTTCTCTTTAATATGTGACTGTCGATGACTCAACACTTATGCTGTTTTGTGAGTGGTCTCCTTTACTCCTAAAGCATGAACAAAGGATTCATTCATGTAGATTTCCTGTAATTCTGACATGTTTTAAAACATGTAATACTAGGATTGGGACTCTTCACTGCAATAATTAATCTTATATCAAAGAAGATGGTTGCTATTGCCAACATAAGAGTTTTTTCTGAAAGTATGCCACATACAGTCAATAAATTGGATTTTCTGTAATGTTGCTTGCTTGATTCTGCATGCCAGTACTAGTCAAAACAACAACTTAATTATACTCTAATATTTTATTGCTCCTGACCTTTGCAAAAGCCGGTAAAATCACTGGTAATGAGACAGTAGACGTATAGATGTCTACATGACTGGCTTCTGTTAGTCTAGAAAGTAATTGTAGCAATGAATGTTTTATGACTGGAAGCAGAATATATCTTAAAAACATATCAGAATACAGCATTAATATATGGTGTGTAGATCTTCGTAAGCCTAAGTGATATTTTGTGATACGCAATTGAGTTTTGACTCCTCATTGATTTTATAATTGATTCAGTTACCTTCTTTATATTTGCTTTTACAAATTAAATTTTAATTTTGTTTTATGGTTGTTGACAGGAAAATTTTATGACATGATTTGCAGATGTGTAGTGGATGTTTGATATTTTTTATCTCAACTTTTGTATCAGTAACTCCTTATGGTAGTAATATGTAATTTATACACTTATTGATGTGATAACTGTTTCTCATGCTTCTTCTCAGGAACTATACACTTATACCTTGTTACCTGCTGCAACCATGGCAGGTACAGAAACCCTCTACTGTTCATAGTAAGGTAGGGATTTCAAAGTTCCCTGTTTGCAGTATTCTCTGCAATTAATTCCATCAATTGAACAATAGCTATTGGTTATGGAATCATGATCTCTCACTTCCTTCATCAGTATATTTAAATTGCATTATTTATCCAAACACATTCCTTACTTCTTCTCTTGTTCTGTTGGTCGTGATTCAGTGGGAGATAGATGTCAGAGAAAGTAATGAACGATAGTTTAATAAGCGTTATATTATCATTCATGACCTGTGTTTTATTTACTTCTTGCCAAAGTTGACTTTTGATGTAATGCTGGCACAATGTTGTTGGATAAGAGAGTGAAAGCTTTTGATGAAAACTTTTAACACAGAGTGTCAATGGCTTTGCCACAGTGATGACACTGGTTCCTATCTGATTGCAGCAGTTGAAAGTTCTGCCATGTTTGGCTAATTTTTGGATGGGTGACAGTCTGGGTCTACCAAGTGCTGATTGCAAGCATGGTGCACTGAGCCCTTGTGAGGCCAATTGAGGAGCTATCTGACAGAAATAGCAGTTCAGGTCATGAAAACTGACATCAGTTGGGAGATCAGTTTGCCAACACATGCCCCTCGAAATATGGATCCACCTGAGGATGACATGATGGTCAGTCAATACAATTTGTCCTTCCGAGGCCTGTTGGGACAATGCTTAATACAAATGATTATCAGGAAACAGATACTCTTTCACTATTATGATGGAGGATCATTGAAAGTAATTAATTTATGCTTTCTTGCCACTAAACCCCATGGGCCACATTTTTGGCAACACAACTTGTATAACTTAGTATATTGTAAACAACTTTGTGACTTCAAAGGAAGACTTAATTTAGATTAATTTACATCTTACAAACACTGAACAGACAACTTCACATAGCTTATTAGTTGGAAAATTTTTCAGTACCATTTAGACAGCTTGGAACTGTTAACAGTTGGCAGTTAACTAAAATCATAACACACAGGAATACTTTGGGCAAAGTTTCTGTATTATTCCCACACAGGTATAGACATGTTAATTACACCTAAGATTCATTTTGCTGACAGACATTTGTTTGTACTACGACAAATAATTGTAACATCCTTTTTATGATAATGGAAAACATACTGCTTCACATCCTATCCTCAAACTGGGTATATGAAAGTCACTAAACCAGTAAAGGTTACAGATAACTACCAGTATTTATGGAAAATACTACTAGTATTTATGGAAATTAATCTTAAAAATTTATACATTTATTTTGTAGGGCAGCTAACTTCAAAATATATCCCAGAAGAACATTTCCAGTATTAATTATATATTCATAAACATATCTGTTTCTGCTTGTGCATACACACTATGATTTGTAGCTGCTCATGCATGCACCCTATGATTTTTAAACTGGAAACCATATGGGCCTCTGAATAGTGTTGAACTACTTAAACAGTTCGGGAAACATGTGTAAATGTTGTAGTTACAGTATTTACAAAAATCTTTTGGAAAGAAATAATTTTATAACCTTCCCAATAATTGGTAAACTGCTCCACCATGAGAATCTGATTTGGAAGGAAATATTTTTACAACTATGCCTATTCATGGTAAAGTGTTCCACCTTGAGAATCAGATTTTCAGGGCAACTAAACCTTGTTCATAGTATAATGATCCAAAACAAATACCTTTAAATGAGGCAAATTCTCCAACATTGTAACTGGATATTTCAGAACATAATTTAACATACCCACAATAATAATAAACAAAAATACATGTTTGTAAAACACACTACATTTTATATGCTACTGTTGTTATTGTTGGGACATGGTTTGAAAAGAAAGGCATGACACATAATTACCAAACAATTTTATTCATATTCCATCATTTTTCTGGAGTGCATCTAGGATTTTATGTACAGATATTTTGGCTGACAACTGTTGTGTATACCTTTATATACAACAGTAAGGAGAGGTGGGCTATAGAGTGGTGCAGCAACCATCATCATAGGAAAGCTGGACAGAAGCAGAAATTATTAGTGAACAAGCTAACACAACAAACAGAAGATTTACATAACTTGTATTTCTCAAAACATATGAAGACCCAGAAGAAGACAGTGCAGCAATGAATGGAGTCCAGCTGCAACATCTGCATTGCATCCCATTGCAAAGTGCATTAGAGTACAAGGTAGCTCTGAGTGCTGCCAATGGACATCCTATATTGCAGTGGCAGAGGGTGCTTGAGTTACTGAGCCACTAGAGGCATGGCTCAGGGGCATGCTCCATTGGGTCCACCAGATCCCACACAACTGCCATCAGCGTTTCATGAAAACTTGCAATTCCATGGCTATGATGATTGTTGGGAGGTATCAATAAGTTATACCACAAAAACCTTTCAGCCATTCTTAAGATGAGTCACTTGCCAGATTTTTAACATACTTCACGCTGTAGAGTAAATGTACATGCATAAAAAATAATACTGTTGGTAACAAGAGTCTCAGTCATAAACAAAACTTCACCCCTCGAAGATTTAAATAAAGTATGCAGAGAGTCTGTGAATCCATGGTGCTTAGAAAGAACTTGGTTGATTGTTATGGAACTGGAACAATATTTCCTTTGAGAGGACAGTGTAAAATGTGTTAAAAATCTTGTAAATGACTCACCCTGAGAATGGTTGGAAGGTTTTTAGCCATAATATCAGTACATGTGTTAATAATATATGGGATGCACTCCCAAAAAAGATGGAATATTTGAGCCACCAGGAAAGCTTCAAGAAACACAGTTTTATTCATAGTTTACTGTACAGAGGATAACACAGAACCAAGAACAATGCACATTGACATCTGTGGATACCAAGGATGTCACATGATGATAAAATTTGAATCTCAAAATGCCCTTTTTATTTTAACAGACAGTTATATATTAAAACTTGAGGCTTAAGTTTCTGGCTGTAGGATTGAAGTCCAAGCCCTTCAACACATTTCTAATGTTTCAGTGTAGGATGAGCCTTTGTTAGTATATCTGCCACCATATCTTCTGTTGGCTGATATTCCAGTTTGAGCAGATATTCTAGTTAAATTTGGTGCATGAAGTGATATTTTATACGCATGTGCTTCATCATTCAGTGGAAAACTAGTGATTGTCACTAGAAATGGGGCTGTATGAGAGAATTCCTAAACTGAGGAGAATCACTGCCTTTGCTGCTTTGGTGAGGCTCATGTACTCAGCTTCAGATGATGAAACATTGCTTCTTTGAACACTATTAGAATGCTGATCCAAATGAGGTGAAGTAGCGACTTACATATGAGTTCCCATCAGCATCAGAACTTCCTCAACTGGCATCTGTGAAACCGAAGATTCTTTTCTTATCCTCAGCAAAGGTAGGGTTCTTGCCTATGGTTTCTTTAAGGTGTATAAGAACCCCCTTATCCAGTTGCTTGTGAACAAAATTAGGGCTTCTGCTGTACTGGCTTGGGTTACTGACTGCATATATCAAGTTGAGATTCACAAGTCAAATCTGACTGACAGAACATTGTGTGTAGACTAAATAATTCAATTCCTGCAACTGGAAATTACATTTCGTCAAAGCCAACAATCCTCTTGCTTTTTCCCTCAGCAAAGATCCATCAGTTCTGTATTTATTCCACAAAAAACTCAGTCATTTGTTGGTCTGTCTGCAGTGAACACGGTGTCATTTCTCTCTAGTGACCACATTTCATCTTATGAGGGACATTTAAAAAGTAATGCAACATTTTTTTGGAAAGCATATTAATTTTATTCAGTATTCCAGTACACCATATTCTTCTGCACTCTTGTGGTTACAAAACCCTATTTTTCAGCATAGTATCTGTTCAGTATGACAGCCTTACACACCTTACTGGAAGGGCCTGTGTGCCTGCATTATACCACTCTACTGGTTATCATGGGAGCCAACGTCTTGCAGCATCAGTAACCTCCACATCACCCATGTACTGCTTCCCACAGAGTCTATCCTTCATTGGGTGAAACATATGCAAGTCAGAAGGGATGAGTTCTGGGCTGTAGGGTAGATAAGGATGAACAGTGTAATGAAGTTTCATCAGCTCCTCTCGGGTGCACAGACAGGACTGAGTCTTTGCGTTATCATGAAGAGGGAGTAGTTATTTTGAATTTTTGTGGCAATTAACATGCTGAAGACATCTCTTGAATTTCCTGGGGGTAACACAATGCAATACTGAGCTGATGGTGGCCCCATGAGGAAGGACTTCAAAGAGAATAATCCCTTCAGAGTCATGGATTGCTGTTTTGTTTCTGGTTAGAAGTGATGAACCCATGCTTTATTGCCTTTGATATTGTTTGACAAAAAATTGTTGTAATCAGCCTTGAAATGCACAAGCAACTATGTACAGATAATTCTTTGTTGAGGTTTTCAGAAATTACTGCAACCAGTCGCCTTTTATGTAGATGTATTTTGTTTAACCATGACCGGTTTCGAGCTGCCTAGCAACTCATCATCAGATGGTATATACATTTAGTGCTTTTTTGTACCCATTGTGTGGGTGGTTGAGTATCTGTGGAGATAAATCTTTCTGCAGGTATATATATATCTCTTTTAGGACGTATTTTTGAAACCATTGTGTCTTGTTTTTCACAATTTCACAAGTTAAAACTTTCACTAGATGTATATTACTTTTATGAGGCACTGTTGGAAACATATATCTTGTTTTTCGTAAACATCGCTGAACACACTTAGCCACAGATACGAATACAGGATTTACACATTATAAACAAGCCAAAGATTGCAATATAACTACTTGTTTATAATGTGTAAATCCTGTATTCGTATCTGTGGCTAAGTGTGTTCAGCGATGTTTACGAAAAACAAGATATATGTTTCCAACAGTGCCTCATAAAAGTAATATACATCTAGTGAAAGTTTTAACTTGTGAAATTGTGAAAAACAAGACACAATGGTTTCAAAAATACGTCCTAAAAGAGATATATATATACCTGCAGAAAGATTTATCTCCACAGATACTCAACCACCCACACAATGGGTACAAAAAAGCACTAAATGTATATACCATCTGATGATGAGTTGCTAGGCAGCTCGAAACCGGTCATGGTTAAACAAAATACATCTACATAAAAGGCGACTGGTTGCAGTAATTTCTGAAAACCTTTTCACACCACAGTCGCAGTGTTCCACATCCACAATGGATAAAAGGCCTAATTCTTTGTTGGTCTTTATGGTGTTCTGGTAGGTGGTGAGGAACACAGAGGGGACACACCTCTGAGAACCCCAAATGGTGGATGAATGTGTCAGCACTACCAACAGAGATGTCGTGTTGCAGCAAGGTGTTTTATTGTGATCCATCAGTCATCTCAAATGAGGGTGTCCGCATTTTCTAACACTGCTGGAGTCACAGCTGTGTGTAGACATCCAGTACGCAGGATATCGGAAGGTTTGCGAGACTGTGTTGCAAAGATGACAAACACCTTACCCAACAACTCACAATGTTTTTGTTCACTGCCAGGCCATCATAAGCATTCTGCTAGCCCCTATGAATATACCTGATGCTTTAGCCAAGAAACTCAGTGACAGATCTCTACTTGGATTGCACTTCCATTACAGACACCATTTTGAAGGCTATGTATAGTGCCTCCATCTATTGAATCTTCATAAAACCATAGGAGATCAAGTGGGTATATTCCAAAATGTATTACAACGCATTCTGCATTTATCCAGCCAAAATTGGGAAGAAAAAAAATGTGTTGTGTTACTTTTTGAACACCAGCTGTATCTAACATCAAACCACTCTTGATGAAATGGACAACTTAATGCGTCATTGACACTGACCTCTGTTGTATTTCCATTGAAGTTAATATCGTGATGTAAAACATCTGATGAGTCTATATCTGGCAATAACTGTAGTGCAGATATGACATTTGAAGAATTAATGTGTTTATCACATGATAAGTCATCATCAGGGATGAATTTTAGGCCTATAGTAATTGTAAGGCCATCATATTCAAATTTGTGGAACAGTTCATCATCTGATGGTCTCTGATTCAATTTTTGTATCACCATTGAAATATCCTCCAACTGAATTCATGTTGATGCCTTCTACTGGACTATGATTTGGTTCATTTTAATGGAGATTCACATATTATGGTTCCTTGGCACCCACACATAATAGGTTTTTGTACAGTCAGTATTGCCTGCAAATATGTCTTCTTTGCCTTTATGATCAAACTTTGCTTTGTTCAGCAATTTATCCATGATGACAAACGTTTGACCAGACGTAGAATGATACATTGGGTTTTCTCTTCAACCGCTTCTCATATGGCATTCTATCAGACAACCCTTTAGTTAAGCAACAGTTTCAGATGTAGTTAACTGTGGTACTGACTTCAGCCCAAAATGATGGTCATAGTACTGACTTGAGCAGATATAAAAAGCCACTTCAACCACTGAATGGTTCTTTTGTTTGGTGACAATTCTGAAATGGTGTGTATGAAACTGTTAGGCACCACTATATTCTTGCTGTGCTGAGATTAGAGTCCTTCATTCATTGCAGTGCTACCAGTATCTGACTGAAAGGGGTTAGTTTTATGATCAGTCTGATTTTCCACTAGATTTTTGAATTTAACAAATTTGTAAACAACATTTACATTATGTCTAAGGAAATAGATTTGACATCATCTGCTGTGGTCATCTATAAAGGTCTCAAAATTGTTTGAGATATTTCTCTCATTGGTCCGTGGATATCAGAGGGGATTAACTCCAGAAGTTTATTTGATTTCTGTTCTTGTTAGTGAATGGAATCAATGTGATTTTTCCTTTAAGGTACTTACTGCATCAATTTGGATCAACATCACTGAATTTCAGACCTATAACATACACATATTTGAGCATTTTCATCATGTCTCATGAGTTTAAGTGGCCTAATCCAGCATTTTAGATTTGCAAGTCTCTTTTATAACATTCCACTCACTAATGACAGTCACTTTTCAACACTTTTCCTGTAAATAAAACAAATCACTTTATCTGTTTGCAGTAACTCGGACTTTACTGTTAGTGGCTGATATAACTGTGGGAGCTTTCTCAGATGCCACTGTGTGGTTGTTGTCCACAACCTTTGCCATTGAAATAAGATTGTTTCTGAGTTTTGAAACATATAAAGTATTTTTAAGCATTATGGGATTCATGTCAATGGCTGCAGTTGCAATGTATACATAACTTTTAACCGTAACTTGTATGGTGCTCTTGTCTGCAAGCATTAAATTCTCTTGCATTTCTGTCATGTTTGCTGTATTATGTAGTTTCTTTCCTTCATTGATTGTCTGCCTATATTTACTCTCAGCTTTATCATCATACAATTCCTATACAATTCAGAATTACTTTTTTGTACAGATCAGAATACAGCAAACTTTTTTTTAGGTCCTACTAATAGTCATTGTGCATTTCTTGAGGGGGTTGCTGCTTTCAAACATGTTTGAAAATGTGGAGAAAAACTCACTGAAAACAATATCAGAGAAACAATGTTGAAGCCTACTGAAAAGGGAGTCCCATTTGTAACAACTGAGGACATGTTTAGACCTACCCATGTTATCTTTGCTAATCAGTCTATTAGTCACAGTTTTAGATTTTGGTTTGGAACAGTCTGAAGTTACATACTAAGACTGGCAAATACTGCATCATAATCTGATAAAGAGAAACTAATTACTTCAAAGGACATACAAGTTCTCTTAATATTTGCAAATATATTATCAAGACAGGCAGAGACTCTCATGGGTTTATAGTCAGCATAGTAGAGGTAAATTGTCAAAGCAAGTTTTTTAGTTCAATCGCAGTTGTTTTGTCCTGTAATACATCAAAACATGGACTGACATCCCCACCAATGACAGTATTGTACTTTTCCCATTTTGGTATAGCACCGATGTGCATTAAGAAACCATCAAGCTTCTGAAGATAGGCATGGGGATCACCACCAGGTGGCCTGTACACTGCTTTTACAGCTACTACAAGTAGCTTAAGTTTCTCAGATACTAGACCTGGTATTTCAAAATGCATTTCAACACTAAGTGTGTTGAGATCTAACATACCACAATTTGGTGCAAGAGATGTTTTTACATATATTGCTACCCCCATGCAAGAGATGTCCATTATTATAGCAACTAAGTAATGTGTAGTCATTCAGTACTTTGTATCCAAGCTCTTCTTCATTACGCCAATGTTCATGTAAACATAAAAGGTCCAACATGTTTTCATTTGAAGATTCATTAACTATTCCACCATATCCTGAATGTTTAGGAAGCCTACTTCAAACTCTGCTTTTGGCATTACTTTTTTGCGTGTTACTTAGTTGATGGAGCTAATGTTACCATGTAAAAATTTTGTAAATTTCTGGTAAGATCTCATAGGATCAAACTGCTTAGGTCATCGGTCCCTGAGCTTACACACTACTTAAACTAACTTATGCTATGGACAACACACACACACCCATGCCCAAGGGAGGACTCAAACATCCAACCACCAGGGTGGGGGGGAGTTGACTAGATTATGTCCTCTTATGGTATTCGAATGTCTAATCTGGTCTAATGCTACAAGTTTTTGTCATCACATTTGAAACATAACCCAAACAGAGTGCTGATCTTTCTTCCTTCCTAAGCTTATCCAACACTACTCTGAGAATTGTGTCACTTAAAACATGTTTACCTAGTTTGCTGAGATACTGTCCATACTTGGTATGCCGTTCTCTGCTGTAACTACTGGTGTTAACTAGGGAAACATTCTAAAAGTGCTTACAGATCACTTTGTACTCCCTGCTGGTTTGCTCTACTTCCTTATTCACACAAGACCATGTCAATGAGGCACAATGATGACAATCACATTGATGTGGCTTAATATTTCAAAAGTCTTCTTCATTGTCATTTGCACTGGCAGCTACCACTATGAAGGCTTTGTCCATGAGGGCTGTAGTGTCTTCCTCAGTATACGTTGAAACATCTCATAAAGCAGCCCATGGCTTCATGATTCCTTCTATTTCAGACTTATCCATCACAGAAGGCCTACTTTCCATTAACATAACTGATAATCCTCACACATAACTGTCTGTGTAAATCTTGATTTTATGTTTCTTCTTATATATAAATTTGCTATTTACTAAGTTTTGAGTCTCTTGTACTGCCTTGTCAGATGAGCATTCTGATGCAATTTCTATATCATCTGTATTTTGCAATGAATTATGTTTATTATTAAAAGGTAGAACAAAATCCTGCCAATATTTATTGTTGATGAGTTCGTAAGAGCTCCTCTTCAATTTCACAGCTTTTCATACTGTGCAAGACCTGTAATTGTGAGCCATTAAAGTCCTAACTCATTTTTTGGCAATCCTTCTGGTTTAGAAATATAGACACATACCTGATGATCACTCTCTTACTTGAGTCTTCTGTTTTCATCACTCAGTATTTTTAAGTCCTTGTGTAGCTCAGCAGTAACTGATAATAAAAAATTATTATGTTCATCAGATACTGTGTCAAGTTTTACAATGTTACCTATCACATCAGGAGATCATAGACAAATCCACTTTTCACTTGCAGCAGATAGGTCATTTTCAGTTACATTTGCACAAGCAAAGTGATTCCAGTGATTGCACAAATCACAGAAGTTACCATTTCTTATATTTCTGTTACATTTTACACAAATAATATTACAGATCAGCCTATTTATTATGGGGGTTGAATCACTACCTACTACTTTGACTGGTGCCATCTGAATATGTGCAATAACACACTGCCAGTGTTTTGGTCAGAGTGACAGGGTGGCCCCCTTGGTTTCAAAGCATAGTACAGCTGGGATCTTAATTATTTCCCTGACCTAAAATATACATGCCTTATTTCATCATAATACATTCGATTCCAAATATAAGCCTGAGCAATTTGATGCTCTTTTCCTAACATTCAAATGTTAATAATAAAAACAAATTCACTCGGATGCCTAATAGGTCACCGCTATTTCAAGCCTGTAGCACCCTCTCTTAACATTTTTGATCTCCAGGTCCTACGGGGATTACTGATCCGTGTTGTATGGCCAGTGTCCCATGTCAGTTCATAATTTTTTTTTTATCACCCTGTACGTCTCAAGCAGTTATTGGCTTCTGCCTGCTCCTGCTCTCAAGTCTCTCTTCAGGGAAGTGTTCCACATCCATGGTTATGTGCTGCATACAGTATGGTTCCTCATGGTGCTACTATGTCTGATATACTAAAATTGTCTACACATGGTTTTTGCATTATGTAAACTTCTCTAGACACATACATTCGTTTTATTAAGAATGTCATTTTCAGTAAGTGAGTCAACCAAATAGATGGTTCCTTTGGGCTCTTCAGTTTTGACAGTCAACCAGAAAACTCATACAATACCACCTTTTAGGGTTGCAGGGATGCTTGCCCTTAACACTGAGATTTGTGGTGTATCAATATTTTGACAAACGGTGCCCTTCCCCAGATTTCCTTATGTCTGGGAGGTGCTGTCACCACCAAAATGGTGGATTCCTCAACAGAATGAGACATTAAGCTACCAGTAGTAATCAATCACGTCACGGAACCAGTACAGGAAATCAGGATAGTACGAAGACAAAATCAGGCCTTTTTTTCTTATAACCTCCAACCTTAATTGTATTATGTATGTGCAAACTGCTACTGTGGGTTTTGCTATTTTGACACCCAGGACACAAATATGTAAATGAGGTAGTTTCAGTGGCTGCTTGTTGCCAGAGGGAAGAAAACTTAAACTTATATATGTGCCCATATCCACCAAAATCCAGCCCAGTTTCCCTTACATCTCTCTCTTCACAATCACAATTGTCAGCTCCTCTAAACTTCGGTAAGTGAAGGGCATTTACTGTTTTTACTGGGGCAAGGTCGAGTGGCTATACCTTCTTTTGCCATTTCTGTGATGGAAGCCACCATTCCCTCTGTAATTGGGAGAACCATGGTTGCCATGAGTTTGTTTATTTTGGGATCATGAGTGATGCTTTTGTAGATGCCAAAACTCTGGTAATTATGACAGTAAGATAACAAGTGTTTGTTGGCTTATGAGTGGCTCACTTACATCCTTTGTAAACTGAGTCACTGGCAAACTTTTTTTTTTTTTTGGGGGGGGGGGGGGGGGATACCTCATTCTACAGCACAGAGGAGGCAAAAAATTGCCCTGCTACTTCACACGACATGCCAAGTGGGTTTCCTCATGGAGCAACATTGGGGAAGCCACTTTCACCTGACAACTTCGTTGTGTATTTATACCATCAATAAAAATATCAATTGAATGTTCTTCTGCTTCCTCTTGGAGCACTTGATTTTGGGTCAGAATCCTCCGCAACGTGTAGGTTTCACAGGAGACAGCCCTGATTCAGTTGGCAAACTGTTCAGTATCTTCCCCTGACCTTTGCCTGAAGGTAGAAAGTTGCTTATGGAAGCAACTGATGCCATTATTATTTAATACTTCTCTGATAGGTCCTGTGCTTGGATCTCAAATCTGTCATCTTTATTTAATATCTTAACTGGCTAAACATAGGTGTGCACATTTTTGGACAATTTTTGCTTTACCACAAAAAGCAGAAAACTCTCTGGCCATGAGCAAATGCAATCTACATCACAGATATTGTGCAAAAATGTATCAACAGTCTCTGTGGATTTTCCTGAGAATGAAGAAACAAAATTAACGGCTTGGAAACTGTTTGCAGTAACTGACTAGCTTTGCTTCTTGCTGCTATACTACGAGATCTGAAATTCATTCCTGCAGGAAGCTCAGCTAATCATAGCCACTCATCTCATTGCCGTGCGTCTTGCTCCCTCTGCTTTTGGCCACAAACTCTACTTACATCCATCTCAGTTATACTAAAATTACAGAAGAGATAACCCACCTGCATCTCATGGCTTGGGTCTAATATTGGGATTTTTAAGGCCTATTCAGTCACCAAGAGCAGTTTGAACACTAACATTTACCCTTGGCATAGCTGCCCATCATCACACTGGCTAATCTGCTCCTCTAGCTCCATATTTTTAGTTATTAATATGTAAACTTTGGAAACTGAGCCTTCTTTTATTTAAGCTAACTTGCATATTTTGACTGTTTGAAATTTAAGAGGTAATTGGATGGTCATGACAGCATGGTGGGCAAACTTACTCAAAAGGTACACATGCCAGTTTGAGAAAGTTGTCAACCGTATGTTTGCTGAAACATGCACTATTTATTATTCCCATAATCTTAATCAGAATTCTCATCAAAATAGTGTCATTAATATGAAGAGATTAAATGAAGTTCACATTGATTTGATAGAAGGCAACTATTTCCTCTTTAATCACAAGCAGTGGGTCTAATCACATTCGCCTTGCATCCTCATTCATGCACTTAACTCTTTTGATTCAAATTCTCCATTGTTGGTAAATTCCTTACAGTCATCCATAGCTTAAAAACACCACGTGCCTGTCTGAAAAATATAAGTTCCACACCTTAATGCCTTTTATCCCTGAACATGTACCGTGCACACACTCACAATCGTCTCATTAAGAACTGTCAGGTCGGGCTGACTCACATATGCATCAATGCAAATGACGGTCACCATGCAGCACCCTTATAATACAAAGAGATTTCCCATCAGAAACACTAACTCACTACATGAAAGATGTATAAGAGTAGGTTTGACCTGTTTGGATGGGACTGATATTAGTAACCTTAAATCCATCATTAAATGTTTCCAAAATCCATAAGAAATAAAGATTTTTCTGAAATATAATAAAAGTTCCCACATTAAACGATAAGAGTAAAAACAAAACAAAAAAAAATTGCCAGAAATGTAATGAAAAGACCCCAGAAATATAAATCTAATCATAGGTTGCAATAGCTCCCTCATTTTTCACATTATTCATCTTGAATGTTAATATCTTAAAACAGTACACAAACTGAACCCATCCATACTTACCAATTTGCAATCCTTACAGAGTTTGTTTATAGAAGACACAGACTGCTTATGAAAAGGTATGATATCTTACAGTCATATTTAGTTTCAGTCCATTTCATAACCTCTTGGAATATTCATATCAAAGCAGCAAGAAAATAGTACATTAAACACATATATCAAAATTCAGAAACAGACAACAGTTGAATTAGCAAAGCTATCAAAAGGTTCACATTAATCTTGAAGTATTTTCAATCATGTACAAAGTACTTTAATCTGTTGCTTTCTAAGCAGCCTTCCTTGCTGTAACAGTTTTTCTGAGAACTCAGTACTGCTTGGAGGAATTACAAGAAAGAAAAACTAAGGACTTCATACATTCTACATCTGCAACTACATCCATACTCCACAAGCCACCTGACGGTGTGTGGCAGAGGGTACCTTGAGTACCTCTATCGGTTCTCCCTTCTATTCCATTCTCGTATTGTTCGTGGAAAGAAGGATTGTCGGTATGCCTCTGTGTAGGCTCTAATCTCTCTGATTTTATCCTCATGGTCTCTTCGTGAGATATACGTAGGAGGGAGCAATATACTGCTTGACTCTTCGGTGAAGGTATGTTCTCGAAACTTTGACAAAAGCCCGTAACGAGCTACTGAGCATCTCTCCTGCAGAGTCTTCCACTGGAGTTTATCTATCATCTCCGTAATGCTTTCGCGATTACTAAATGATCCTGTAACGAAGCGCCCTGCTCTCCGTTGGATCTTCTCTATATCTTCTATCAACCCTATCTGGTACGGATCCCACACTGCTGAGCAGTATTCAAGCAGTGGGCGAACAAGCGTACTGTAACCTACTTCCTTTGTTTTCGGATTGCATTTCCTTAGGATTCTTCCAATGAATCTCAGTCTGGCATCTGCTTTACCGACGATCAACATTATATGATCATTCCATTTTAAATCACTCCTAATTCGTACTCCCAGATAATTTATGGTATTAACTGCTTCCAGTTGCTGACCTGCTATTTTGTAGCTAAATGATAAAGGATCTATCTTTCTGTGTATTCGCAGCACATTACACTTGTGTACATTGAGATTCAATTGCCATTACCTGCACCATGCGTCAATTCGCTGCAGATCCTCCTGCATTTCAGTACAATTTTCCATTGTTACAACCTCTCGATACACCACAGCATCATCCGCAAAAAGCCTCAGTGAACTTCCGATGTCATCCACAAGGTCATTTATGTCTATTGTGAATAGCAACGGTCCTATGACACTCCCCTGCGGCACACCTGAAATCACTCTTACTTCAGAAGACTTCTCTCCATTGAGAATGACATGCTGCGTGCTGTTATCTAGGAACTTCTCAATCCAATCACACAATTGGTCTGATAGTCCATATGCTCTTACTTTGTTCATTAAACGACTGTGGGGAACTGTATCGAACGCCTTGCGGAAGTCAAGAAACACGGTATCTACCTGTGAACCCGTATCTATGGCCCTCTGAGTCTCGTGGACGAATAGTGCGAGCTGGGTTTCACATGACCGTCTTTTTCGAAACCCATGCTGATTCCTACAGAGTAGATTTCTAGTCTCCAGAAAATTCATTATACTCGAACATAATACGTGTTCCAAAATTCTACAACTGATCAACGTTAGAGATATAGGTCTATAGTTCTGCACATCTGCTCGACGTCCTTTCTTGAAAACGGGGATGACCTGTGCCCTTTTTCAATCCTTTGGAATGCTACGCTCTTCTAGAGACCTACGGTACACCGCTGCAAGAAGGGGGGCAAGTTCCTTTGCGTACTATGTGTAAAATTGAACTGGTATCTCATCAGGTCCAGAGGCCTTTCCTCTTTCGAGGGATTTTAATTGTTTCTCTATCCCTCTGTCGTCTATTTCGATATCTACCATTTTGTCATCTGTGTGACAATCTAGAGAAGGAACTACAGTGCAATCTTCCTCTGTGAAACAACTTTGGAAAAAGACATTTAGTATTTCGGCCTTTAGTCTGTCATCCTCTGTTTCAGTACCATTTTGGTCACAGAGTGTCTGGACATTTTGTTTTGATCCACCTACTGCTTTGACATAAGACCATTCATTAGCACATCTTTTCACTGAAAACTTCATGCATTGGGAGACACTATGGATTGGCATGACGCTCTTCAACAAACAACCACTTCACTATTTGTGATTTGCCAGTTAGTCTCCCTCACCTGTGACTTGGTATGGCACCACACTGGGTAATTGCAGCAGTGAAGCAGCACACTGCTCCAATTTCCTGTTGAAGGTCATTGGCCGTGCACCACTTTGAAGTGGCCACTCAGTGGCCTGAAGTCTCCCTCTTCCACTGTTATCCTCTGGGGATGCCCAAAGCCCTGAATACTGTCATAGACAATTAACCCACTCTCCTTGTCTGTTTCTGCTGCCACTGTTGTGTGCTTCACCATCTCCCCTTTGTCTCACACCATGTAACAAAAGCAATATGCTAGGCATCATCATCATTTTTGTCCAGCCTTACATGTTGTAGATTGCTGTTGTCAGTTTTACAATTTGAATGCTTAGTAACACTGTCACAGACTAACCAGATTTTATTTGCAGATCATGATAATGTTGTACTAACTAAACAGATAGGCATAGTTTTGAAAACAGTCACTAATTATATGTTAATTAGTTTAATCACTAAAACATTACTAAACTATGAAAGGACTTACCACAGTCCAAAATCTGTGAGAGATAACCACTCAGAGAAAAGAAGTTGATGTGAGACTATTAAACTCTTTGGAATAAAACTTTGTAATGACATCATTTACACAGCACTGAGTGCTCAACTATTGAAATGTTAAAAATTCATAATCCTTTCCACTTCCATTCATCCGTGATACAGGCACGGGGTTTTATAAACTACACAAGCATGTATAACGGAGCCATTTTGCACAGCTGCAAATATCACTGAAACTATTGATGAAGGGTAAAATTGTTATTCATTTTTGAAACTTACATCCTCTCGTAGTTAACACCTTACACCTAGCAGTGCCATCAATGAAATTTGTTTCATCAAAATGAGTATAGTACTCCAGCTAGTTCCTTTACATCTCAGTATAATAAGTAATAATTATGCCAGGTAACATTGCTACTGTTCCTTGCTGTATCTTTTGCCATTATCTTGAGGCTACCTCATTCTTATGGCATTATAAAAACTGTTAACAAAATCTCATTTTGTGGGATTTATCTTTATATTTTGTATTGATTTTATTTGGGCAATCCTAAAATACCATTACTTAAAGTTGTAACTGAGTTTATAGGATTACCCCAATCACCAAGGTTTTGGGTTCAATTTAAAAAAAAGTTTGCTGATAGAATGGTTAGTCCACATTTGATTTGATACAAACAGTGTTCTTCCTGAGTCTGTAGGGAACGCTAGAATGCATTCCATGTTTTTAGCATTTTTTCTTACACTGACACCATTCAAATTGATTACAGCTTCTTTACGCTTTTCTGAATCATAATTTGAGCGACCTCCCCTAACTGCCCTTTATTTCTTTTACGTGATAAAAGTAACGCCCATAACAAACACGATCTACTAATTTACTACATATAAATACCTGTAATAAATATTTGATAATTTATTATTCCTCTATGAACAAATACATTATTACTGGCAAATTCTGTAGTACCTACAAAATCTGACAATCACTGCCTCTTCATCCCACGAATTTGAGGTACATATCCCTATATTTTCAGCTGGCCAAACTAAAAGTTAGGTTATATTATACTTGAACCTGAGCTTTAGGTTAGTGAAATGGAATTGCAAATGTGTTACCCGTCTGCTTACGGATAGAGTCCAGTTAAGCAAATTCAGCACTGGTTGTTTGCCACAGGATAAACAAAACATAAACTGAAACTGTATTGATAATTTTTCCTGCTAGATTAGTTTACTACTAACATAGAGAAATTAATTTTTGAATAATATTCTCATATGGCTTCTTAAATGGGAGCATAGAACGTTGACCCCATTGTTTCTGTTTACGAAATTTCACAGTACTTCCCCGATATGATAGCACATTGTAAGAAACATGATACCAGCTTCTTCACAGAAGTCGCATTCCACTGCTGTAACAAATTCATTTACTTCATTTCTTTTGCTAGTTTTTATATTTATTTCAAATGACCATGATTAATGACTGCCTAATGTAGGCCAGATACAATTAAGACTCACATTACTTTTACATATAAACTGCAAAGTTATTTCACTTCTTTATTACATAGACCTTTGAACCATACAGCCCCCTTTGTTGTTGTTAAATATGTTATTTCTTATCCTCCCCCACATATTCATTGCACAAAACATTTGGTAACAGTAACAGATCAGTAAAGTTATACACTTAGTATGCCATCAGATATATACATTAAAATTTACTGATCGTTTTGTACATCTCCCCTTCTTGCTTGTTTGGTTATGAGAGCATTTTTAAGACTGTGAAGCGTTTCTCATATCAACAACTCTGTCATTTTTGTAAGTACAGCATGTCACATGAATGTTGTCATGCAGTGCTAAGCATTGGGTTTAGGTCTGTCACAGTTCTAGAAATGTGCTTGATACAGATACACATGGGAGATGCGCCACTTAGTGTAGAGATATTATGGAACGTGAACTTACCAGTATTTTGCAGGAAGAATGATATATGATATCCTTTCAAATCAAACAGAAAGAGTATTAGTCCATACTGAGATGACTCAAAGCTGGTTTGAACACCGATATGTTTGCTACAACATATTAGACATGCTAACGTGTTGTGTTTTTGGTATTTCCATGCTTTTGTCCAGCTTTATATGTTGTAGATTCCTGTTATCAGTTGTAAGACTTGGATGCTTAGTTATATTGTCAGAGACTAACCTCAATTTATTTGCAGATCATGATAATGTTGTGCTAACTAAAGAGATGCGTATAGTTTTGAAAACAATCACTAATTATATGTTAATTATTTTAGTCACCAAAAAATTACTAAACTATGAACGGACTTAACCACAGTTCAAAATCTGTGAGAGATAACCATCCAGAGAAAAGAATTTGATGTGAAAATATTAAACTCTTTGCAATACAACTTTGTAATAATGTCATTTACACAGCACTGAGTGCAGCACTACTGAAATGTTAAAAATTCACAATAATTTCCACTTGCATCCATCCCTGACACAGGCACTTGGTTTTATAAATTACACAGGCGTGTATAATGGAGACATTTTGTGCAACTGCAAATATCACTGAAACTGCTGATGAAGGGTAAATTCGTTATTCTTTCTTGAAACTTACTTCCTCTCATAGTTAACACGTTTCACCTACCAGTGTCATCAATGAAATTTGTTTCATCAAAATGAGTGTAGTACTCCAGCTAGTTCCTTTACATCTCAATATAATAAGTAATAATTATGTCAGGTGACATTGCTACTGTTGCTTGCTGTATCTTTTGCCATTATCTTGAGGCTACCTCATACTTATAGCATTACAAAAACTGTTAACAAAATCCCTTTTTTGTGGAATGTATCATTATATTTTGCATTGATTTTATTTGGGCAATCCTAAAATACCATTGCTTAAAGTTATAATTGAGTTTATAGGATTACCCCAATCATGAGGATTTTGGGTTCAATTTAAAAAAAGTTTGCTGATAGAACAGTCAGTCCACATTTGATTTGAAACAACCAGTGTTCTTCCTGAGTCTGTAGAGAATGCTAGCATGCATTCCACGTTTTTAGCATTTTTTCTTACACGAACACCATTCAAATTGATTACAGCTTCTCTACGCTTTCGTGAATCATGATTTGAGCGACCTCCGCTAACTGCCCTTTACTTATTTTACATGATAAAAGGAATGCCCCTAACAAACACTACCTACTAATTTACTACATATAAATACATGTAATAAAGATAATTTATTATTCCTCTATGAACAAATACAAATTACAGGCAAATCGTGTAGTGCCTACAAAATCTGGCAATCACTTCTTTTCACCCCACGAATTCGAAGTACATTCCCTACATTTTCAGCTGACCAAACTACAAGTTAGGTTATAGTATACTCGAACCTGGGCTTTAGGTTAGTGAAATGGAATCGAAATGTGTTACACATCTGCTTAAATTAAAACAATGTGATCTAGATTGATACTTACTGATAGAGTCCATTGTAACCAAATTCAGCACTGGTTGTTTGCCACAGGACAAACAAAACATAAACTGAAACTGTATTGATAATTTTTCCTGCTAGATTAATTTACTACTAACCTAGAGAAATTAGTTTTTGAATAATATTCTCATATGACTTCTTACATGGGAGCACAGAATGTTGACACCATTGTTTCTGTTTACACAGTTTCACAGTACTTCCCTGATATGATAGCACATTGTAAGAAACATGATAAGAGCTTCTTCACAGAAGTCGCATTCCGCTGCTGTAACAAATTCATTTACTTCATTTCTTTTGCCAGTTCTTATCTTTATTTCAGATGAACTTGATTAATGATTGCCTAATGTAGGCGAGATAAAATTTAGACTCACATTATTTTTACACATAAACTGCAATGTTACTTCACTTATTGATTATATAGACCTTTGAACCATGCAGCGCCTTTGTTGTTCCTGAGCATCTGGTGATGTTAAATATGTTACTTCTTATCCTTCCCTACATAATACATTGTACAAAACATTCGGTAACAATAACAGATCCGTAAAGTTGTACAATTGGTGTGCCTTCAGCCCTATGCATTAATATTTCTTGATCATGTTGTACATATCTCCTTTTTGATTGTTTGGTTATGAGAGCAGTTCTAAGATGGTGATGAGTTTTTCATATTAACAACTCTCTCATTTTTGTAAGAACATTATGTCACATGAAGGTTCTCATGCAGTGCTAAACATTGGGTTTAGGTCTGTCACAGTTATAGAAATGTGCTTGATACAGACAAAAATGGGTGATGCACCACTTAGTGCAGAAATACTATGGGACGTGACCTTTCCATTATTTTGGAGGAAAAATGATATATGATTTCCTTTTAAACCAAACAAAATCAGTATTAGTCCATTCCGAGATGACTTGAAGCTGGTTTGAATGCCACAATGTATTACCATGCTAATTAGTTGTCTGTTTGGTATTTCCATGTTTTTGGCAAGCCTTATATGTTGTAGATTGCTGTTGTCTGTCTTACGACTTGGATGCTTAGCAGCGTTGTCAGAGACTACCCTCAGTTTATTTGCAGATAATGATAATGTTGTGCTAACTAAAGAGATGCGTATAGTTTTGAAAACATTCACTAATTATATGTTAGGTATTTTACTCACTGAAACATTACTAAACTGTGAAAGGACTTACTAAAGTTCAAATGCTGTATGAGATAATTACCCAGAGAAAAGAAGTTGATGTTACACTATTAAACTCTTTGGAATAAAACTTTGTTATGACGTCATTTAGGCAGCACTTAGTGCACAACTATTGAAATGTTAAAAATTCATAACCCTTTCCACTTCCATCCATCTGTGATACTGGCTCTGGGTTTATAAATTACACAAGGATGTATTATGGTGCCATTTATTGCAGCTGCAAATATGACTGAAACTGTTGATGACGTAAAAGTCATTATTCTTTCTTGAAACTTACATCCTCTCGTAGTTAAACCCCTTCACCAACCAGTGTCATTAGTGAGTTTTGTTTCATCAAAATGGACTATATTTGAGTATAGCACTGTAGTTAGTTCCTTTTCCAGCTCAATACAATAAGCAATAATTATGCCAGGTGACATTGCTAGTGTTGCTTGCTGTACGTTTTGCGGTAATATTGAGGCTACCTCATTCTTATGACATTATAAAAACTGTAAACTGAATTTATAAACTGTAGAGTGCAGCAAACAGTCGTCCTTATTTTGATTTTATTATGCAAATCCAGATTTCAGTTAGGAGCTAGCCATTCTCAATGCACTATTTTTTTATGTCAATGCATGTAAGGTACTTTTTTTTTTTTTTTTTTTTTTTTTTTTTTTTTTTTTTTTTTTTTTTTTTTTTTTTTTTTTTTTTTTTTTTTTGTTGGGGGCCGTCAGTAACAGTTCTTTCAATATTTAAAGAACAGTGACTGATGCCCAAACAACAGGGAGTTACACGCATTGAGAATAAAATATAGAGAATTGAGAATGGCTAGCTACTAAGCAAAATCTGGATTTGCATAATAAAATTTTTATGTTCTGATATTTGCAGCTGTCAGAATACAGAATGACTTGAATGAGATTTTCCTTAATTGTAATGGATAGAATGTCCACGATGGATGAGGCAAAACATGATGCAA
Organism: Schistocerca serialis cubense; assembly: GCF_023864345.2. Classification (NCBI taxonomy): domain Eukaryota; kingdom Metazoa; phylum Arthropoda; class Insecta; order Orthoptera; family Acrididae; genus Schistocerca; species Schistocerca serialis. The sequence continues at coordinate 534,878,675 of NC_064640.1, forward strand.
CCAAATCCAGAGCGTTTGGCAATCAATGAGCACCATTGCATAGCAATGAGTGTGAAGTACTGTCGTCTCTAGTGACTGTGGTTTAATTTTGAGCATAGTTGGATACAGCCACTGAAGTTTCTAGATGGAAAAATATGTATAAATTAATTTAAGCAGACAAAGATCAAGCTCAAATTCAAGTATTTATGAGAACAACGGCATGAGTAATACTATTAACAATAATCCCAAGGAAATTTATGTGCGTCATTAGATGTTGCAGCAACAGTAACTGAGAACCCCATATACGAAATTAATTTTTCTTCGGTTACGACTTTTCTCACCTGTTGTTTGTTCTGCATTTATGGGAGATTCTACAAGAAAGGGGACAGTCTAGAAATCTTTGGCAGAAATGAATGAAGCACAGAATGAGTGAAGTGGAGGAGTTCTCATTTATATCACAATAAGACACTTGCGGTGCTACTAACATTCAAAGGTGAATAATAAAACAATTTTCTTACCACTGTCAGTCACTCTCAGAAACGATTCACCGCTTTCATAAGCCAATTTCAGCTGAGAAACAATTTCTTCTTCAGTAAAAAGATCGTCATCTTTATCGCCGTCCATTATCACGAATGAAGCTACAAGCATGGAACCCCGGTCGAGCACTGTGAAATACGTAATAAAGTAGTAACAATGTGCTGTGGCTCTGTGCACTTTTGTATTTACGTAGTATTGTTTACAGTATCCATAGATTGTAGATACACAGTATTTAAATTCTCTATACTTCGGCGGTATTGCCATCTATTTATTTGCTGTGTGACATATGCGGTATTGTTTTAGATAATTTTTTCATGTTAAATACGTAAAAATTTGGCATTATGGCGTTAAGAGCAGATGTGTGTACAGTCAATGACATCATCTCACTGAAAAACGAAAAATCGGCAATTTCTCTGTTACGTGGTATTGTTTCTTCATCGGCGGTTTTACAGGGGAGCATAGAACTGTTGACACCATTGTTTCTGTTCACGCAGTTTAACAATGCTTCTCTGTCATGATAGCACCTTGTAAGAAACATGATAACAGGTTCTACACAGAAGTCGCATTCCACTGCTGTAACACATTCATTTACTCCATTTCTTTTGCTGGTTTTTATCTCTATTTCAAATTCACATTGTTAATGAGTGCCTAATGTAGGCTAGATAAATTAAGATTCAAATTACTTTTACATATTAACTGGAAAGTCACTTCACTTCTTGATTATGTAGACTTTTGAACCATACAGCCCCTTTGTTGTTTCTGAGCATCTGGTGAAGTTAAATATGTTATTCCTTATTCTTCACTAAATATTACAATGCACAAAACATTCGGTAACAGTAAGATATCAGTAAAGTTATACATTTAGTGTGCCTTCAGACCTATACATTAATATTTCTTAATCGTGTTGTACATCTCCCCTTCATGCTTGTTTGGTTATGAGAGCAGTTCTAACATGGTGAAGTGTTTCTCATGTTAACAACTCTCTCATGTTTGTAAGTACATCACGTCACATGAATATTGTCATGCAGCACTAAACATTAGGTTTAGGTCTGTCACAGTTCTAGAAATATTCTTGATACAAACACACGCGGGAGATGCACCACTTAGTGTAGAGGTATTACGGAATGTGAAATTGCCACTATTTTGGAGGATCAATGATATATGATTTCCTTTTAAATCAAATGGAACCATTATTAGTCCATTGTGACATGACTGGAACCTGGTTTAAACGCCAATAGGCTTGCTACAACATATTAGACAGGCTAATATGTTGTGCTTTTGGTACTTCCGTGTTTTTGTCCAGCCTTATATGTTGTAGATTGCTGTTATCACTTTTAAGACTTAGATGCTGGGTAACATTGTCAGAGACTAACCTCATTATATTTGCAGATCATGAGAATGTTGTGCTAACTAAAGAGATGCGTATAGTTTTGAAAACGGTTGCTAATTATACGGCAATTATTTAAGTCACTGAAACATTACTAAACTATGAAAGGACTTACCACAGTTCAAAATCTGTGAGAGATAATTACCCAGAGAACAGAAGTTGATGTTACACTATTAAACTCTTTGGAGTAAAACTATGTAATGATGTCATTTAGACAGCACTTAGTGCACTACTATTGAAATGTTAAAAATTCATAATCCATTCCACTTCCATCCATCCATGATACAGGGACTGAGCTTTAAAAATTACAGAAGGATGTATTATGGAGCTATTTCTTGCAGCTGCAAATAAGACTGACACTGATGATGATGGAAAATTCGTTATTCTTTACATAGATTCCAAGTACATATCCCTACATTTTCAGCCAGCCAAATTACAAGTTAAGTTAAAGTATAATTGAAAACTTGGCTTTAGGTTAGTGACAAGGAATTGCGAATGTGTTATACGTCTCCTTAAATTAAAGTAATGTGATCTAGATCAATACTTACAGATAAAAGTTCAGTATAAGCAAATTCAACATTGGTTATTTGCCACAGGATAAACATAAACTATGTTCATAATTACCTTTCTAGATTAGTTTACTACTAACCTAGAGAAACTAATTTTGATTAATGTTCTCATATGCCTTCTTACATGGTAGCATAGAACTGTTGACCCCATTGTTTCAGTTCACCCAGTTTCACAATACTTCTCTGTCATGGTAGCACCTTGTAAGAAACATGACAACAGCTTCTACACAGAAGTCGTGTTCCACTGCTGTAACACATTCATTTACACCATTTATTTTGCTGATTTTTACCTCTATTTCAAATTCACGTGATTAATGAGTGCCTAAAGTAGGCCAGATACAATTAAGATTCACATTACTTTTACATATAAACTGCAAAGTTACTCACTTCTTCACTATATAGACTTTTCAACCATACTGTCCCTTTGTTGTGCCAGAGTATCTAGTGATGTTCAGTATGTTATTTCTTATTCTTCACTACATATTACATTGCACAAAACATTTGGTAACATTAACAGATCAGTAAAGTTATACATTTAGTGTGCTGTCAGACCTATACGTTAATATTTCTTGATCATGTTGTCCATCTCCCCTTCTTACTTGTTTGGTTATGAGAGCTGTTCTAAGATATTGAAGTGTTTCTCATATTAACAACTCTCTCATTTTTGCAAGTACATCATGTTTCATGAATGTTGTCATTCAGTGCTATACGTTGGGTTTAGGCCTGTCACAGTTCTAGAAATGTGCTTGATACAGACACACATGGCAGATTCGCCACTTAGTGCAGAGATATTATGGAATGTGAACTTGACACTATTTTGCAGGAAGGATGATGTATTATTTCCTTTGAAACCAAACAGAACCAGTATAAGTCCATTATGATATGACTGGAAGCTGGTTTGAATGCCAATAGTTTTGCTACAACATATTAGACATGCTAATGTGTTGTGTTCTTGGTATTTCCATGTTTTTTCCAGCCTTATATGTTGTAGATTGCTGTTGTCAGTTTTACTACTTGGATGCTTAGTAACATTCTCAAAGACTAACCTCATTTTATTTATGGACCATGAGAATGTTGTGCTAATTAAAGAAATGAGTATAGTTTTGAAAAAGTCACTAATTATATGTTAATTATTTTAGTCCCTAAAACATTACTAAACTATGAAAGGATTTACAACAGTTCAAAATCTGTGAGAGATAATTACTTGGAGAAAAGAAGTTGGTGTGACACTGTTAAATTCTTTGGAATACATCTTTGTAATGAAGTCATTTAGACAGCACTTAGTGCACAACTATTGAAATGTTAAAAATTCATAACCCTTTCCACTTCCATCCATCTGTGATACAGGCACTGGGTTTATAAATTACACAAGGATGTATTATGGTGCCATTTATTGCAGCTGCAAATATGACTGAAACTGATGATGGCGTAAAAGTCATTATTCTTTCTTGAAACTTCCATCCTCTCGTAGTTAAAACCCTTCACCAACCAGTGTCATTAGTGAGTTTTGTTTCATCAAAATGGACTATATTTGAGTATAGCACTGTAGTTAGTTCCTTTTCCAGCTCAATACAATAAGCAATAATTATGCCAGGTGACATTGCTAGTATTGCTTGCTGTACGTTTTGCTGTATTATTGAGGCTAGCTCATTCTTATGACATTATAAAAACTGTAAACTGAATTTATAAACTGTAGAGTGCAGCAAACAGTCGTCCTTTTTTGATTTTATTATGCAAATCCAGATTTCAGTTAGGAGCTAGCCATTCTCAATGCACTATTTTTTTTATGTCAATGCATTTAAGGTACTTTTTTTTTTTTTTTTTTTTTTTTTTTTTTTTTTTTTTTTTTTTTTTTTTTTTTTTTTTGTGGGTGGCCGTCAGTAACAGTTCTTTCAATATTTAAAGAACAGTGACTGATGCCCAAACAACAGGGAGTTAACGCATTGAGAATAAAATATAGAGAATTGAGAATGGCTAGTTACTAAGCAAAATCTGGATTGGCATAATAAAATCTAAAAAGGATGACTAATTGCTGCACCCTATAATTTATAAGCCACATACAGTCGCTGAGTGCATCCACTTTCCAAATGGATGGTAACTTGATGTTCACGGTACTTCATTTTGCAGGGCTTTACTTTGTACTTTGTAGTGATTTTATCTTGGCAATCCAAAAATTCACTTAATATAGTTGTAATTGAGTTTATGGGATAACCCCAATCACCAGAGTTTTGGATTCAGTTTGAAAAATGTTTTCTTATAGAGCCCTTTGTCCACTTTTGGTTTCATGCAAGCAATATTCTTCCAGAGCCTGTAGTGAATACTAGAATGCAGTCCAATTTTTTTAACAGTTTTCTTACACTAATGCCATTTATATTGATCATAAGTTTCTTTACGCTTTTCAGTCATGATTTTAGTGACCTCCACTAACTGCCCTTTACTTCGTTGACATGATAGAACGAATGCCCATAACAAACACTACCTACTAATCTACTGCATATAAATACATATAATAAATACACCATTATTTATTATTCCTCTAAGGACAAAGTCACAACTGTTTCCAAATAGTGTGGTTCCTAGAGAAACTGACAATCACTGTTTCTATTTGCCCCACAAATTCCAAGAACATATTCCTACATTTTTCGTTGCCCATACCACAAGTTAGAGTAAACTGTACTTCAAAACTGAGCTTCTGGTTAGGGAAATGGAATTGCAAATTTCTTTAAAAAAATGGTTCAGATGGCTCTGAGCACTACGGGACTTAACTTCTGAGGTCATCCGACCCCTAGAACTTAATACTACTTAAACCTAACTAACCTAAGGACATCACACACATCCATGCCCGAGGCAGGATTCGAACCGTCGACCATAGAGGTCGCACGGTTCCGAACTGTAGTGTCTAGAACTGCTCAACCACCCTGCCGGCGTTCAAATGTGTTTTACTCCTGCTTCAATTACAACAACATGATCTAGATTGATACTTGCAGATAGAGTTCAGCGTAAGCAAATTCAGTGTTGGTTGTTTGCCACACAATACACAAAACATAAACTGAAACTGTATTCATAATTTCTCTGCTGAAATGTTAAAAAATTCCTTACCTTCAATGTATGTTTTAATAAACATTTGGGGCATAATGGAAACAATGTGATACTTTCCTCATTTTTATTCCATGATGCTGTGCTGTATTGTGTCTTGGGATGACATCCAGTTCAACTTAAATGTGTCCAAGCCCAGAAGCATGTAATACAGTTTATGGATTGTTTAGACTGAATAGTGTGCAACATAAGCCTGCTCAAGAGATTGGGTGTATTGATTACTACTTTCAGTGCTTTTTTTCATAAAAGTAAATGTCAGAAATAATTTATTCCAGTTTCCAACCAACAGCTCAGTTCATAGAATAAGTACTACAAAATAACAGAAATCTACTAGAAGTTGATAATAAAAAGTTTGGTGGATAACCACGACCAGTGTAAGAGATCCTTACATTTTTTAGTTTTGGCCAACTCTTTCTAATCCACAGGGGCATTTATCATCATAAATAACTATTATATATATACATAGTGATAATAACAACATGTAATGAAGTTATATGTATCATTTCACCTCTGAAGGCCTTATGTAGACCAATCCAATTACTGTAAGTAAATATTGTAAGTAACTGTCGTTGGAAGGGAAATAGCTGTAACAACCAAGGAATAATTTACACTTCACTTACATGTTCATGGCAGCCATTGTATTAATTTGTAAATGAAAATGTGTTGAACTTTTTGAAGTGTCCATGTCTCTTCCATTCACTTCTCTGTGACTGTAACAAATTTACAGAAAATCTAAGCATATAACTTCCTCTGTGATATACACATGTACTACCATACTACACTCTGCTGAAACATTCTCCAGACAGCACACCCAATGTTGGATCTAGAAAATATATAGAAAGGCATAGCTAAAATGAGAGAGCATTTGGAGGGTAATTTTGATATTGAATGAATAAAAGTGCATATATCTTTGTTTAAATGAAATACTTGGACTAACTGGATTGAAAATATATGAAATTTGTAGCTGATTCATGTCTTGATAGAATGTACCAGTATGTTGGTATAGGTAATTAGTGAGATCACAATATGAACCTTATTTAGTTACCTGTCTCTTTTTGGAAATATTTACTACCAGATATAGCATAAATGAAACCTTAGTACATCCCTGAAAACATATATGAGTAATTCCATCGGTGAATGCTGTATAATAACTGGCTTTCTCCAACAACCAATATATTTTGCATATCTAAAATTAATCAATGGAAAAAAACTGTAAGAAAAGCCATGTGATATATTGTTTAATAGTATATTTATCAATTTTTGTTCTTAAGTATTGCATTATATTTTATTTAATTGTCAATGAAAGTCAACAGATGTGAGAGAGATGTGGCATCAGAACTAAATGGCTGTGATTGTCGTATCGTGTGTCTATTTTTTTTAAAAAATGTATTTCCATCATGAAACAAATGAGCCATTTAACATTCTATGTATTCTATAGCTAAAAAGTTGATCATTATGAACATTTGTGGTTTGTTAGAATAAATTGTAATTACATCAGTTTAGAAGCAGCCTTTGGGGAAGGCAGTAGATAGTTAAAATCATAAACTTGAAGAACAGTGTTCTCTAAAAGTGAAAATAAATGTAGACTGTAGCATGCAGCGCAGTACAAGTTTTATACTTTTTACGTCGACCACCTTTCTGAGTGCATAACCGTGCTAATTTCTTGTATTGCAATAATTACTTGAATAAAAGTAGTTAAACTACTGCCACTGTTTTGTTAAAAGAACTTCCAAATTCTAACTTTATGTGTTCTCTTTATGTATTTCTGGATGTTTAAGTACTGCATTAAAGTTCTTCAAGACTAGATAATAATATTCTAAGCTATTTTTTTGTTGTTCTTTGCTAGTAATGTACAGTATTTAAGATTTATGTGTGTCAGTAACTATGAAATGTAATTTCTTGTATTAACATTTATTTATATCAGTTTACAAATAATGTATTGATTTTATCTATGTAATAAATAATATTTTAACTAAAATTAATTAAGTTGTTTCCTTCAGAATGTCTTAGAGAATCCACTTAAAATGTAATAGAAACTTAAATTTCTCAATTAGCGTGCTGTTTGTGTTCTTTGCATGTAGGAGGTGGCCTTAGTACATACCAAGTACTTGCTTATCGCCTTCAGTTCATGTAAATGTGCCATTTGTTTTCCATTACAGTAACATCTAGGTGAAGGAATCATAACATGAGTGGCAAAGTTCTGCATATCTTGATGTGGTGGACTTTCTTTAGTCCCCTAGCTGTCAATATTATGTATGGCCCAGGGGTTTCAAAGTGTCATTGAGTCAGGTTTGTTTACAGTTTTCAACAGCAATGTGGCATCTGTGATGAAAAATATATGATTTCCAACAATATTTAACTGCTGAATAATATATTTATTGATTTACAACAGACATTTTATGCTATGGTGAAATATCTTAAACCACAAGCTTAATGTAGATAAGTATATGTAACTTAAAATGCTAGTTTAAAGACAGCTGTGAAATTATAAAGACAATCTCACCACACAAGAGCAGTCAAAAATGTAACACTAATTTTAGATACAGTAGGTAGACACTAGAATAATCAGTTCATAGATATAATTCTGGGTATAAAATCACGTTATTAATCACCAAAGAGAAGTGTAAAGCTCTTCAAATACACTGCACAATATGGCAGACAAACATAATCACATAATATTCTGTGGACTAGTCATATACCATTTTTACATGAAGCTAATCCACCATGAAGTGTAATGTATATTCCAATTTTAAAAATTAAAATCACTTGCACTTCACTGGCAGATTAAATTTAAATTTATTTTACACAATGGTGGATGAATACATGAATGACCAAATTAGGAAGAATTGTTAAGTGACACAGTCCCTATTAAAAAAGAACACCTAACTCAATTACCTACAAGACATGCAAGCAAACATACCAAATATTCCAGATGTTACTCATCGTTATTCATTAATGTCTTCATTACTGGTAGCCTCAGAAGAGTCTACATCAGAAACAGATTCATTTACTCTTACTGCATCATTGTCGGTCTCATTCTAGAGCACATCATCTTCACTGCCATCCAGTGTGTTCAAAATACAGCATTTTGTGAATGATTTTATCGTCACTGGAACTTTCATGCTTTTCTGGGAGCAGCCAAAACCCAATGAGCAATAATATGGGATGCAGAAAGCTTAATTTTTTCTGTCATAGTCAGTTCACTATTTGCTTCACAAAGCCATTTGTCATAGTGTTCTTGAATATAGCCTTCAAATGGTTTATTTATACTAATGTCCTGGGGTTGTAACACAGCAGTCATTTGTCTAGGAAGGTTACTGGCTAGGCTGTGGATCTTCATTTTTACATTGACAGTGAGATGACTGTGAAATGCAGCAAAACAAAACATTGATGGTAGTCTGGAAAGCCCAGCAGGAGAGAGTTCTCATACTTTTGGGACCCAGTCAAGCATTGAAGGTTCAGTCACCTATACCTTTTCTTGATTTTGAACAATGACATCATCATGGTACAGCTTTTCATTTTTGGAGGTCTTGGAGCTTGTGTTCCACTTGCAGATTAAGAGTGTGAGAAGTTTGCGCCCAGTTGCTGTGTTTGTCAGCATTACTGATGTGCACTGTTTTTCAGATCCTAATGTTTTGGTAGTAACTTTTTTGTCCCTTTCTCATCAATCACGTAGTTAGGTGCCATATCAAACCAAATTGCTACCTCATCAGTGTTGCCTATTCGGCTCATCGAAAACTTATTCTCTTTCCAAAGTGTGATGGTATAGTGCCGAAATTCTTGAATTTTTTTCTCAAAATCCTGTGGAAGCTTATGCCATACTGTTGTATAGCACTCTACAGTTAAGCCTGCCCATTTCATAATGCTATCAACCCATCTACAGCTATTCTTAAAATCTTGCCTTGGTATATTCAGAACTGCAGAGACCTCTTTTGCTTTGTGCCTTATGGTCTCACTAATCACAGTTTGCACCTCTTTTGATTTATATCTTGTGTGTCACTAATCACAGGTTGCTCATTTTTCATCCTTTCATTGACAAATTCCAAGCTTTTGCTTCAGTGTCAGGATGTCTTCCTTTGTGAGGGTCAGTGAATTTCTTTGTAGTAATGGTAGTTGCAAATAAGTAAACAGTACTCTCAGCTACAGTGAAATACCATCATGCCTTCCTGTTACAATATATTTCAGCATGAAGAATTACTTTACTCTTGAAAGCAGCATTATATGGTGTTCTGCTCTGACTGCCACCCATTTTGTGATTACCTAATGCAGACACACTACACAGTAATAGGTTAACGATAGTGTAACAAAGTTGAGAATTACAACAATGCGTTGTGATATAAGAAACAATACGTAAATTTCAATGATGTTGCTGCTGAATGATGGATTGAGGTTTTCACTCAATTGTAATGTGCCATTAAATCTTATGCACATTCCAATACTGCATATGGTTAGAAAGTGTATATTAGATTTGTGTAAATTCTGTGCTTATGATAATTTACTGAAGTTATTATAGCATTGGCAGTAAGCACAGTGACCTGGATACCACTGCATACATCTCAAAACATGAAATGCTAGTTCTAAGTGAACACTGGTCTACAATCATTCTCATTAATTTGCCTAGTACATAAATAGTTCTGTGTGAAATAAGTGTGATATTTGAGCCATATATGTCTCATTTCTTCACATATCATTTAGTCTTCATAGTGCAGTTCATGACTGTTTTGAATTATGTGTTCAAAGAAAAGTCACAATCCATAAAATATATTTATAGTGAAGTATACACTCACTCATCGGCATGTCTTAGGCTCTTCTCAAATACTGGAATGAATATATTGTTTCATCGTATTTAAGATTCTAATTATCTCCATATTATTATTTTTGCTCTCTTGCTTCACATTTCTTTGAAATATTTGAATTCAGAGGTCCCCATCCGTCTTGAAAACTGTCAGAATGTCACTTCTACCACTTTGACACGAGCTATATACCGATTATAGTATATCAACTTTCAATTTCCTTGCTTGGTGCCACAATTCCTGTAACTTATAATTAAATGACATTAGTTCCAACCATTTTCTTTGGCTAATTATTTTCATGTTGGACTTTGTTAACTTCTTCTTAAAATTTTAGTGTATTATTATCGGAAGTACATTTACTTATTATGTGATGAGTGTATGACTCTTGATCAGGGCAAGCCTTTTGGTGTGACTGAACTCGGCAGACCGTGTATCAAAGTCCTCTGTAGATGGCAATGATCAGAGTATATTGACTATAGTGTCACATAATTTCTATTGTAGAATATGACATGAGAGGTAGGTAGAGAATGAAATCCAGTGCTAGCACAAAACCTACTCCTTTTGAACAGTGCCACTAAAGATAATGCGTCCACAAAGCTAATTTATCACTAACAGTGTCTGATGTTTTCTGTCTAAGAAATTATAATGGGAGATTGTAAATCTCATGCATGGCATTGTCCAACAATCTTGTGATTAGGAGCTATTTGTCATAACCATCACTCATCATAATACGTAAACACTGATGAGAATTTCTTCAGCAACCAATATTCAAACCAGATACTGCTGAATGGAGTGCCACTACACTTATTTGTGTCAGTAACCACATCCAGATAGGTATGAATGTAAGGAGTGAACTGCAGAATAATTTAGTTTTTCTTTACAAAATCATGACAATATATTGTAATAATATTATTCATCTGATTTGTACTATGTTTGTGCACCATAGTACTGGACATAATAACGTGTTAACTACAAACAGTAAAATGAAATGTGAGTAAGTAGAAGCAGCTGTATTGGATTCAGTACAGTACTGAGTTCTCTAAATGAGCTTTTTGGTCAGTGTAAAACGCTTATTGTTTCTCATGTTCATGGTTTCTCAGCAACAGTCCTCACACAATACTTATTGTGTGTTTATAAATGGACAAATAAATCATAAACACTTTCCCAAATTATTTTAATATTGTATCACAGTCCCGTTATTAAATTCGTTTCATACGGTTTAGTCCACTGCTGGCCTTGGCCAAGCGATTTTCTACTTCTGCAAAAAGATTTTGAGTAGTTGTCAGGTATTAATATTGCTGACATTGTCTAAGAGGCGCAATATTTTGGCAAGCCAACTTCTTCCCATCTTCAGGCTTTCCTGATAGATGGGTGACATCTGCTAGGTGTCACCTCTATAAGCCCTCTCCCCAACCTCCTGCTGGCACCTACTGGTGTGGAAGTGGAGGAAGTAGGGCCTTCATTAGCGCCATGGGTGGGGCTAGATTTGGATCTCTGCTGGCATGCCGTCAAAACTTTTTTGTCCTCTTCAGTTATCATGATGGGAGTGGGCATCAACGTAGACTGCCACTGTGGCCTGCTCATGCTCAAGGCTGGGTCCCAGGACTTTGCTTAATTGAAATCTGCTGTACTAATTTATTAGTCAGTTAATCGGTCATTTAGTTGTATCTCTACAGTATGTTTGGGAATACAGTTCCAAAAGATTGCAACAACTTGGTGTCGTCACAATTAACGGTACGTTCATGGGAGATACAGTACTCTCCCATAGTGAATTTTGTCAGCTGAATGCTGTCTTTGAGGAATTAGTGCTCAGTGCATCTCTCCTGTACTGTCTGGATAGTCTGGCCTACATACAGTTTCCCATACTGGCAAGGTATGTGGTAGAACCCCCCCCCCCCCCCCCAGTTTCTGGAGTTCTGGGTCATCTTTGACTGATCCTAATAAAGTTTTCGTCTTGGTTGGTGGACAGAACAGGCATTTGCTGTTGTGTTTCTGGAGTATTCTTCCAATTTTTGCTGATGTGTTCCCGACATATGTGATAACTGCCATCACAATCACTTTATCTTTGACTTTGACAGGCTGGGGTCTTCGCTCCTTTGATGTTAAGGCACATTGTATCTTATGTCGACGCCAACTGTGGGTGGAGCGAGAGGAATTCTTGTGTTGTATATCATGTCACGTTTACAAACAGTAGTCGTACACCCTATTAGAGGATGACGCATACAGGAGAACTGAAGACTTTGCTAGTAACTGGGTGAAGAGGAAGACCCTTGAGCTTCTCCAACACATATTCCCAGACAATTATACAGTGAAGAAACTTCATCCATGACCAGCCGTGCCAAACAGACTTATGCACTACCTAAAGTCGACAAATAACAAATATTTCTTCATCCAGGTGTTAACAACATCGGCATACCTACATATGAATTAGCAAAATACCTGAGAACAATGCTCAACCCCTTTGTGGGAAAATGCCTACACCACATACAAAATTTGGCATATTTCATTCAGCAGCTGCAGAACTTTCAACTAGACTAAGAAGACCTCAAGGTGAGCTTAGAGGGGGAATCTCTCTTCACAAGGGTGCATCTAAGAGACCCCCTAAGTATTATAGAAGAAAAATTTGCGGCAAAGCTAACAAAGTTGTTTGAAATCACCCTTACAACAAACTACTTCCTGAATGAGATTTTCACTCTGCAGCGGAGTGTGGGCTGATATGAAACTTCGTGGCACATTTAAACCGTGTGCCAGACCAAGACTCGAACTCAGTACCTTTGCCTTTCACAGGCAAGTGCTCTACCATCTGAGCTACCCAGAAAAGCTTCTGCAGTTTCGTGACGTGTGTGATAATGTCCTCATTGGCGTCATGTTGAACACAAAAAAATACGTCTATCAACATGTTTAGACGTTGTGTACTGCTTCATTCGAATCGTGCATGTAATTTATCCTCAATTTCACTTGCATGGGTGCACATTTACATGAGCTCGGCAACGGATTTTCCTAACGCACTTGCTAGTAAACTTACTGCTTTCGCATTGTCTTCCAACCACTGCTGATATGCCGCCTTTTTGCTCCGTGGTTTCATTGTGTGGCAATTCAGGGCATTTGTATGTACCGTTTACCACGTCTTCAAGTGCAGATGCTCGCAACAGCATCGACACGTGCCACTTCCAGTCCACCCAGTCTTCAGGTGCTTTGAGTTTTTCCACTTGTATTTTTTGCCATTTTCGTCGAACACACAAATAACTGACAAATTCACTTTATTTTAGTCATGAGCAAAAGCAGTTACTTCATGGTTGTAGGCATGTGGTCTGGGCCCAAAACCTGCCAAGATTATTTGTTGAAAACGGGCTGCGAATAGCATAAGCCCTGTTTCACACTGGGACACTGGCGATGGTCACCAGTGATGGTCACCGGTGACTGTGGTGAACACTCTCGGATCATTGGTGTCTGACACCGCAGGTATTGCCAACTGATTAATTAGTGAAGTGGACTCATACAGGAGTAGCAACTAAATTTCGCTAGCCTTTTATGGACCAAAAGATAAGGTACTAAATTTGAAAAAAGAACATACAACTTACCAATGTTGTTTTTCTTATCCATGCTCTTCTCATTGAAATCAGGCTCAAACTTGGTTATAATATCTTGCCACACATTAGTTTTCATCATTTTATTGCTATAGTCATCACTTTTCACATCCCAAATAGGACAGCTTTTCTGCTTCACTTACAAAATCTTCCGTGTTAATCAAACCTAAACTCATGGCTACAGTCTGTACAGTATAGGGTACAAGAATATTTTGCATCACTGTCTCAGAAATGACTGCCTGTCTGTTGGCAAATCTGCAGCACTGTGTCTGTGATCAGTGTTCCAGTGTGAAAACTCCAATTCAAATTAATGCGTGTCTGGTGGTGACTGCTGTACAGTGATGTTGTCTGTGACATGTGGTGAGGGTGAGTCACTGCTGGGTCACAGTGGCTCCATGAGGCAGCATTGTGTCCTGGTGTGAACGCTCCAGTTCAAAAGAAGGTACCTCTGTCGGTGACCGGCGCTGGTGACTGTTACCAGTGTCCCAGTGTGAAACGGGCCTAAGATTTACAAAACCATGGTTCCTCACAGATAACCGTTACACACACACACACACACACACAGACGTTCAGTTTTGTGACAAAGACGAACACCTACCATTGTACTGTCCAAAGATTCGATAGTACGAACATAACAAAGACATGAAAAATTCGCATCACACAGATATTACACTACATTTTATTGACAGTTTCCACTCTGATGGTCTGAATCTATGGATTTCCCTAATAATTACAACAACATTTACCATTCGTACATCCAGTCAATCAGATAAACATACAGCAACTGGCATTCACACGTTCAGGTTTATTCGGTACAGCTCGTGTTACGCTGTCCTCTTTTGTCTGTGGGAAAGCTATGTCTTTCTAAATACGACAGGGATGCCCCAGGCAGAAGCATCATGTACACTATGCACATATTTAAAAATTACTTATGATTCATTCAGATGTTAACTTCGAATGTGCTCAAATATGTTTAAAACCAATACAGATGCATTTTAAAATAATATGAATAATCGATAGATCACTGTGCTTTGGATGCTAGGCGCTTTACGAAACAAGGTTTTTTTTCTACTAGAATATGAGTTTGATGCCCTCTGAAATTGCAGCCCAGGGCAGACACTCCGGTTTGCCTGGCCCCCTCCTTCATGCCCTTAGACCCAGGCCTGCATAGCAGGACACCTCTGGTTTTCATTCGTGGTGCCCTTACAGAACACAGTGCTATGTCAACGATATTCTACCACACATTTTGATGCTATTCATGGCAAGCTATCCTAGGCTTATATTTTCAGAAGACAAAGATTACCTGCATATGTAAAGAGTTTCTACTGTCTGTCTTTGTGCTTGACAAATCCTACCTTGGCCACCAAGGTCACCAGATCTCTCCCCAACTGAGAATGGTTGTAGCATTATGGGCAGGGCCCTCCAACCATCTCAGGATTTTGAAGATCTAACACACCAAGAGATCAGAATTTGGCACGAAATTACAATTAAATCAATACAATGAAATTAATACCCTTAGCTGCATACAGCTGTTGATATACATCAACTGGGACAGTTAAAATGTGTGAAATGTGTGCCCCAATCGGGACTCGAACCCGGGATCTCCTGCTAACATGGCAGACACTCTATCCATCTGAGCCACTGAGGGCACAGAAGATAGTGCTACTGCAGGGATTTATCTCTGGCATGCATCCCATGAGACCCACATTCCCAACTTATTGTCTCGCGCTATATTCGTAGCGCCCCTGCCCATTACACTCATTACTTGTGGCTTTACTGATTCCCATAAAAGTTCTGGCAATGCTTGTGCATCCACACAGAAGATGGTCAAATGGCCAGTGAACCTTAACTATACATATGAAGATGGTATCTGTTCTTTCGGACATGTCCAAAAAAAAACAGATACCATCAGTGACTGTGCAGCTCATTAGAATGAAATTACAATTAAATCAATACAATGAAATGAATAATCTTAGCTGCATACAGGCGTTCATATACGTCAATGGGGGACAGTTGAAAATGTATGACACGACCGGGACTCGATCCTGGGACCACCTTCTTACATGGCAGACTCTCTATCCATCTGAGCCACCAAGGACACAGAGGATAGTGCGACTGCAGGCACTTACCTCTGGCATGCCTCCTGCGAGACCCACATGTTTGAAAGAACAGATACCATCTTCATATATATTTAGTTAAGGCTCACTGTCCATTTCACCATCTTCTGTGCAGATGCACAAGCATTGCCCGAACTCTTACGGGAAGTGGTAAGGCTGCGAGTAATGAGTGTAATAGGCAGGGGCACTACGAATATAGTACGGGACAATAAGTTGGGAATGTGGGTCTCACAGGAGACATACCAGAGATAAGTCCCTGCAGTCGCATTATCCTCTATGTCCTCAGTGGCTCAGATGAATAATAATAATTAAAAAAGATGGATAGAGTGTCCGCTATGTAAGCAGGATATCCCGGGTTCGAGTCCCAGCCGGGGCACACATTTTCAGCTGTCTACGCTGACGTATATCAACATCTGTATGCAGCTAAGGGTATTCATGTCATTGTATTGATTTAATTGTAATTTCATTCTAATGAACTGCACGGTCAGCTATGGTATCTGTTCTTTTGGACATGACCAAAAGAACAGATACCATCTTCATACATATTGAATTTGGTACGATATACCTCTGGAAGACATCCAACAACTCTACTAATCAACGTGAAGCCAAGTACCTGTTTCCATAAGGGCCAGAGGTGGACCAACATGTTATGGACTTGCTCAATTTTTGAAGCTCTTTCTCTTGAGCAAGCCAATTTTTCTGAAACTGTAATCATTTGTTTGTACATGTACATCACGTCCACGGATTTCCACCCCATTGGGATAATTAATTTATGGCGAGTCTTTTTTTTTTTTTAGTGTCTTTCTATAAATTCCCTGCAATCTATACATAGTATTATACTATACTACAAAATATATTTATGAATTTTGGTATCTTTAAAATGACTAGAGTGAATATTGTTAGGATAATTTCACAATATTCATTAAATTAAAAATTAAATGTTACAGTTTTAACCAACAACTGAACACATCTTTTTCAAAATTTTCTCAGCAAAGTACTTGTTTGTGCAAGTAAATCATTCCCCTGTTTGAGACAAATACTGCATTTCTTACAGTAAAGACAAAGACTCATACTGCTGTTTCTATGATGATTGACCTATGGTCTTGGGTAATTGCATTGAAGATAGCTGTTGCAATATAGAGATATTACTTCCGTTGCCATGGTGAATCTAATAGAATGACATGACAATCAAATGAGGTTGAGCTAGAACTGAAATATTCTTGTACAGGTTCACAAGCTGCCCAGTGTATGGAACTCTCCACCTAAGATTGTGCAGGCACTGAGATTTTCTCATTTCACTGTAACATGGATCTGCCACATGTATTTAATCTTTTGGAAGACCATCACACTCAAGCTCTGTGTATAACAACATGCTGCTTCCTATAATGCATTGTAACAGCCACTGGAGAAGCCACAGTAGAGAAAATTTCTGGTTCCAATACTGGAAGAAACAATCATTGGGCAGTCACACCGTCTGAAACCAGCAGCTCCCTTTGGGATGCACAAGCTACCAGTGCAAATCTGATTAGGAGAGGAGAGGAACGGGGATTTTCGGACCTTAATATGGTACCCTACCTGCCTAACCAGTCACGTCATTTCAGTTAAAATTCTTTGTAGGTGGCTTTTAATTTGCTAGTGGGAAGGGATGTGAGACTTTGGTAGCTTCATCCCGGTGTGAAGTGCTTTTTTTCATATAAATCTGTTCTGTGGCTAATTATATGTTATCTCCTTTCAAGGTCTGTACAGTCTAGAACCAGTATCCAAATGAGGCAAAATTGTGATGAGCACTGAGGCAATCATCCCACCAATGCACCAGATTGAAGACACCCATTTGCCAAAATGCTTTGTCCGGGTGCATATAGAAGTCTGTAACTGCCTGCTGCACATCCTTCCCCAACAGAACTATCAACCCTTCAAGGACTCTTTTAAGGGGTTATAGGGTGACTGCTCAAGTGTCTCCCACTTCAGTTGGCGTAACTTCTGCATTACGACATTTGCAATATGGGGATGTGTGTTATCATGAGGCAGCAGCACCTCCTGTTGCAATTTTCCGTAATGTGTCACCTTAATTGCATGCTGTAATTTCTACAGTGTTGCACAGTGCCAGTCCCCAGTAATGGAGATGCCAAGTTGTCTGTGATGGATGAAGCTGATCTCCCAGACTGACTGGCGCTTGTGAAAAATTGCGACCAGCACAGAACATGGCACACCATGCCACACGATTGGTTTTTGACCAACATGCTGCTGCATGCACATTTTTCATTCTCTAATTGATGTTTACCAGTGTTTTTCCTTCAGCAGTCCAAAACAGAATGAAAACATATTGGTCTCATTTGTATGCAGTTGGAATTAATGTCACCATAGTTTATGGTCCTGTTGAAAACTGTTATATACCCACATCAGAGTCACGCTATGTTGCATACATCCTGCAGGAACAACCTCAAACCCAAACTTTTTTATTCCTATTATATATTGCTGGTCTATGTCACAGTTTAAGTTTGAATTTACTGTTTCAAAAGCAACATTATTATTAATATATGTACACGTATAATGTTGAGCACACTTTATTTTGGGAACAGGTTCTGCAATGATTCTCTAGATTTGTCACAAAAGATCTCAACACAGCAACTTGAGGTACTCTATGTTTGATACTAGTAATTTTTGGATCTGAAAGACCCACTGTTATGTAGATCAAGGAACACTCCTGTAACATACTACTCGTTCTCTATGGCACTTATTGTTTCATCTGTTAATTGTGCTGTGCCTAATTAAGTTGACATGTTTCTCATAAGGCCATTCTGATTTTCAGATATTAGATTGTGTTGGCTCAGATATGTCATTAAGCCAGTATAAATAACTTTCTCAATTATCTTAGGAAAAGCAGCCAAGATTGATATAGTTCAATAGTTTTCAGTTTTAGATTTACCATGTTTCTGGGAAATGGTAGTTATTTGTGCTATCTTTAGATCGTCTGGGAACTACCTGATTCAATTTCATTATTTACTGCTTTGGCCATCGTTTCAGATATGTTTTATATGCATTTTTTAATGTGTGGGTAGAGAATCCATGATAGCTTGTCCATTTTATATCTGTTAGTGACCATGCTATGTCTTTTATTTCCTTGCTGTTACTTGGGACAAAGTATATGCTTCGTTTGAATGGAATGTCCTTGTATGTATGCTGAAGATTGTTGATATGTTTACTGATGGACTTTACAATGTAAGAAAAGCACTCATTAAGAACATTTGTGACTCGATATTGACATTTGATAATACTCTGTCTATAGTCACTAGTTGATTTGTCCTTATAACCCCCAAAGATAAAAGCTGTTTATATCTTTCTAAACAGCTAAGCCAGTGTCAGTAGGGTTTCTTAACATTGTGACTGGATATTTGGTTTTAATTTACAACAGCAGAATTTTGCACTAATGATGATAGTTCTTAAATTCTACCTATTATTATTGCTATTCCTTAGCATTACAAATTGGAGAAAGTCTAAATGTTTCTCTCGCTGTTCACTTCAGGGCTTATGCAGCTTCTTCAAACTTTTTTCCAGTCATTCACTGGCAAGGTCAGAGACATCAAAGCAAAAATAAAAATCTGATGAAAATTCCCTTCAATAAAGTCATCATGAGTGGTTCTTCTTGTCTTAAATTGTTTCTTTTTGCTGCTGATGTGATCATTTAAAGCTTATACCTGTACAGCATGATGGTCAAGAATGGCAAGCTGCAGAACTAATGCACTGAAGTAAAGTGAGACATATTAGTTATAATGTTGTCAACTCATGATTTGATGCTATTGACCTCTCTAGTGAGTTCATTTATCAGGTAAGTTAAGTTAAATTTAGCTAGTATTTGCATTAGTTTTTCTGAGCTAGGGTCATTAGACAGTCAGTCAATATTTATATCTCCAGTTGGTAAGATGTTAGCCAACAGCCTTGCTGCAGTGGTAAAACCGGTTCCTGTCAGATCACCAAAGTTAAGTGCTATCAGGCTTGGTTTGTACTTGGATGGATCACCATCCAGGACTGCAAAATGCTGTTTGTAAGCAAGATGCACTCAGCTCTCATAAGGCCAATTGAGGGGCTACTTGGCTGAGAAGTAGTGGCACCAGTCACAAATACGGACAACAGTCAGGAGAGCCATGTGCAGACCACATACCCCTCTGTATCCACATCCAATGATGCCTAAGGGGTGAGGGTGACATTGCGGCCAGTCAATACTGTTGGACCGTCAAGACCTGTTGGGACAGTGTTTTTAGTATGTTGTTAACTCATCCATTTTTATTGTAATGTATGCTGTCTATGCCAACAAACAGGTAATTAAGAACTTCAAAGGGTATATTTATGCTGCCACCTAGAGGTCGTCATACGCCTACAATAATTGAGTTCTCTTCCCCCACTTGTAGTTATTTGCTGCTAGTTCTATTATGTGCTCTGTACTGAAAGTACTTACATTGGTTACATTATAGTTATTACATCTTGGTGCAAAGACAGCTAACCCACCACCACAGTTCTCTTTTCTGCTGAGGACAGAGGAAAAGTTCCTTTAGAGTGGCTGATGTACACTGATTAGGTCATCTGTATACCACTGTTCACTTATAACTGAAACATCACTTTTATCAATCACTGCAATGATATCCAACTTATTGTACTTATTGCTAAGACTCTGAAACTGTCATTGAATTAATTTGAATCTAAGTTTGGAATGCTGAACACTGGTTGAAGGTGGCACTCTTCCACATTGCTTGTTTTTAAGACTACAAAAATTCTACCACATTATATTAATTATGATTTCTCCTGCTGAACCACACAGGATGATTTAGTGCTACTAAGCTGTCCAGCAGCCTTTACAAGTTTCCCTTGCTGCCACCAGTGGCTGTTTGTGTGGCGGATCCTACCTGGGTGGGTTGTGCAACTCCATGGCAATGGACTTATTACACCATTTTGTGCAAAATTTTGTCTAACATCCTCAATAACTGATTTTCTGACAACCTTTTTTACCTCTTTTCTTCATGTACATACCATGAATTGTGTGCATGTCCCTTTTTAGATTCCTGATATTTACCAGAGACACATTGTGAAATTTAGTATGTATTATTTTTAAGCCTATAATTTGTTTCATGCACTTCCTAGTTCACAATAGATTGTTCCATTATATCATGTCTCTGTGGAATATTAACAACAATTATGTTACTGCCAATTATTATATTAATTGTCACTTTCATGTGTCTGATTGCACAATTTACTGGATTTTTAGCTACATAATTTACACCTCCCATGATAATGAAGCAATTATTTGATGAGAAGGATTCACTATCTTGTGTACACAGCTTCACAGCAGCAGAAAGGAAACCTCCACGTTGAATGTAACCCACAAGTATAAAGTCATCTTGGATACTTATGTTGCCTTGCATTGATCTGTGAGCATTACTGTCTCCATATATTAGAAAGTGGCCCTTCATGTATTTCTGGTTCTCCTCACTTCTTCTACTATTTTCTTGGGATGGTTTCTTGCATACAGCTTCACAGATTTCACTCTCATTACCATGGACATTTTCTTTACATTCACTCATTATGTCAGCACATTATGTTAGGACTTGGTGTTTTTTGAACTTATCAGTGGCACCTTTTTTTTTTTTTCTTTCAAAAAAGTCTGAATGGTTGCTTTTAGTTTGTGCAGATTTAAACAGTCCATCTTCAACTATTTGACCAAGAATCTGATACCTGTTTGGAATAATAACAACGAGAAAGCTTTCTTGGTTTTTGATTTAGGCCTACAGACATTCAGCAGGCAGCATTGATCAGTTTCATTTAATGGTTCATAAAAGTTGGAGTAACAAAAATGTACTGGTCCAAGTTGGAATTTAACATGCCCAGTGGTGTAATATGCTAAGAAAAATTATGATGATATGGAATTTCAGTATTAATTGTCTCATAAGTTAATTAGTTTTATGAAAAATGGAACGTGTTATTGCAAAGTTGGAATGCCAGTCTTTCTAATTGTGTACATATCATTATATAAATACACAGACTGGCTCACTAGAAATTTCACATGGTGAACTGTATTATTATTTTTAATTATTTATATCTTTTGATTAATGGATTTTACAGTGAAATTAAATGGAGCATTAGAATTGGCACATTGAAAATATTAGCCTGAGTAATGAATTTAAGTGTGCTAAAGCATGATTAACATTTTGAATTATTTCAAGAATGTACAGAATTTGAAAAATAAGTAAAAAATGGTCATTATCAGGAGCCGAAGTTAAAACAAGTGGAATAGTTCCAGTTTGAAAGTAGCATTTTACATAAACTGATATTCAAAACTTCATGCGATAAATATTTCAAAATAACATTCCCTGGCCATAACATGACATAACAATAAATGCAAATTTTGAATAAAACAAGGTACATAATATTTCTGATTTCCTGGAATATTACTTTACATTTCAGTAGCTTGAACACTCTTTTCTTGTAGACAAAAAGTTATTACAATTATAATGCAGAAATGTATCAGTAATCATAATATTCATACACTTCTCATTCATGTTTCTCCTCTCAGTTGTCTATACACTTTCAAAAGTGTTTCTGCCCACAGCCTTCAAAGTTCCAATGTGTGCCCATTTCCAGGCACTCCTGACGGTGTCCATGGCTACACTCATGCTCAGCACATAATTACAAAAAGGAATATACAAAATAACTGATATTAAAAAAACAGTACATCTGAATCATTTATTTCTGAAACAACATTTCTCCACTCAGTCACATTTACCAGTAAATATAAAAGGGATTGTGTAGGGGATAATATAGTGAGGAGAAATATGAATTTGCTTTTCGTTTATCTACCGCTGAGTGCAAATGTTTTAATGTCCTGTTCGATAACATGAGGCCAATACAAGAGACTGCTGTTACTGCAATAAACAGTAATAATTTAGAAAAAAAGCAGTAAATCGCTTTTAATAGCCTTTAATGAATTTAGAATCTCTATATTATACTACCAAAAAAGTTTTAAATTTCCGCCCAGTGCCAGGAACCCTTAGTAACAAAAGAAATTACTATTGTTTATGACTGACAATTTTCGACACAGGACATTGTGTTTGAAGAAAAAAGATGTTGATTTTATGGCACATCTGTTGCATCCTAAAGCTACACAAATGTTAGAAATTCAATAAGAGATGTGGGCATAAAAAATTCTTATATTTGTGTATGGAGATTTATCAACTTAACTAGTCACCAGCTGTTGTGGAGGATCTAGTTAGTAGTTGATTATAAAAGTCATGATACTCTGTTGGTATGTATGGGTGCAATTTCTTGATGTCAACTAATTAATTCCCATATACTTCCACATAGTTCTGAGAGTAAGCAGGAGAACATGGCAACAATGGACTGTTGTTTGTAGAAAGCAACAGATTAAAATAATGAGGAAAAATTCCATCAGTGAAATTCTTTCCTATGACATGATCCTCTTCACACTGAAATTCTATAAATTTACTGATATGTACTGTTACTTTCTCATCTTTCTTTACTCTGCTTCCCATAGATTCCTCTGAAAGTACTGATTTATTGAAGTATTTTGGCCACCAAGTAGGAAAATCAAAAATGTCTGCTGTTCATACCATTTTAAAAGTCAATTTGTTAGTCTTGATAGAAGCTACTATTAATTCTACACATCATCTCAATAACTAAAATCATCGCTGTATGGCACAAAAGACTGGACACATACAAGAAAATATTTCTGTACATTTTGAAATCTTCCAGCAGTAATGAGGTTTGAGAAAAATCTGATAACAGTGATCTTTTTTTCTGGTCTGGGTACCCATCAGAAAATATATGTAGGTACTTAATAGAACTTGGTAATGCATTAGTAATGTAATCTAAGATAAAAGAGCAAATTTCATTTAGATCTTCCTTAGTCTGCCTCGTGATATATCAAAATTTAGCAGTTTTGTCCCTCATGTTGATGTGGGTATTAAAGACATTAATGGTGAGCTGCCTGCAGTAGAATGCTTCCTGTGCTGGTATCTCTGACAGCTGCAGATTCTCCATATAATCTGCACATCTTACAGACATTACACAGGGTTTCCATTTTGCTTGTGAACTTCCTGTTTTCCTCTTATGGACTATATACTCTGCTGGTGCTAACATTTTTCACATACATTCAGTGATTGACTTTTCAACTGTTCTGATAACTCCCCACAAGTGCAGTAGTACCAGTTGTGGCTTCCTAACCACAAAGTTGGAAACCCATTTTTCAGGCTCATTTCCATGAACATGTCATGTATTATATTGATATTAAGCATCTCACTGAAATATTGTAAATCTCTTGATGTATTATTTACCTTTTTCGTTGGATATGGGTGTATGTGGTCCTCAACTAATGTGCATATGTGCCCTGGTGTTGCATTTTCTGACCTATTTTTATATCTCATGTCCTTTGGAGAATTTCTAAAGTAAACAAGTTGTAATACGGTGGACATGAATTTTTGTCATGCCATGGATATTTTGAAATGCCCTGGTATTTACTTGACATCTTCAGGAAGTTGATGATATATAATATGTAAATCTGTGGCCGCACTTGTGAATATATATATATATATATATATATATATATATATATATATATATATATATATATATATATATATATATCTTGTTCATCTTTCATTTGTTTGCTGTAAAAGTTTGTGAATATCTCTTCGAGATCCCTCTCTGACACAACTCCATAACAATCCCTTATACACCTATAAGGAAATAGTAATGATACAGTTTTTGCCATACCGAAGCATTGTTTTCAGCAGTTAATATTCCCCACAATGAACTGATAGTAAAACTTCACCATACTCACTTGCACACATCTCTGATTATCTTCTTTGAGATGACCATAGAAGAATAGTTGATGTAAACCATTTACTTTTGCTTTATTTATGTATTTTCATTTGTACGTGATATTTTTTACTCCCTTTTTGCATTTTTTCACTTTGAACAAAACAGTTTCCTCATTATCAGATGGCATGCCATGTTCCCCATAAATAAACATCAGATGATGCTATGTCCAGGGACCGAAGGGGCCAGTGGCCTCTACTGACAAGTCTTTCTGGGCACACACTGGTGATGTGGGTCATACTTCATTTTGATGTGTGGGCAGCTGCTCCATCTTGTTGGTTACTGCATATAGCATCTCTGCATCTGTTGATTGTGTGCAGAAACAGTCAAAAGATGTCTAGATATTTGGCACTGTTTAATGTGTAATGGAAAAATATGTATCGAGTAATGTACATGCCAGACAACGCAACCTGTATAGAGAAATTCTTCACACAGAAAATGTGGACGATGATTGATGGCAGTGACCCAAAGGTGTTGGTCTGTTGGAAATGTTGCACTGCTCGTATGTGGCCTGCTATTGTCATGTGGAAGAAGAAGGATCTCCATGTGTGTAGAAACTCTTTGCATTTGAAACTTGATTACAGCATGTTCGCTCTATGAACTGACATAGTTATGTATAATACACACTGCCACATTACACACCATAAGTTGGAGCCCTGTAGCAGAGGCGGGCTGCAAATAAGTAGACAAGGAAAATAAAGATTCAGAGTGTTAATGATGTTTGTTTTATTTAAAAACCTGTAAGAATTTTCATATAAACAATTCAGGGACATTAATTTTCAACATTTTTTCATTATTTCTAAGCTGTAGGAAATACCTCTCTGCCTTTTTTTCTTAATGAAACATTTAAAGAATCAGTATTAAATTGATGCTTGACCTTTGTTGACATAATACTGACTATGATAATATCTAATGAGATTAGCACACTGAGAATGCGAAATAGTTTGGGTGAAGATAAGTGTTAAAGGTGGATCAAACATGCTTATATGACACTTTTATAGACACCATGCCTCAGCAACAGTTTCAGCAGAACAGCAGAGAGGACGCTTGGAAAATATTTTGTATAATTTCCTTGGTCATGTTATAAATTTTAGTGATTATGATGAGTAGTAGAGACAGAGAATCACACAAAATTTTTCTAAGTGCCTTGTCCAAAAATTAATTTGAGCAGTAAATCAGAGAAATGACTCATGGGGATGATATTATAGACCTACTGGTGACAAACAGTCCAGAACGTTTCAACTCATTTAGTGTAGAACATGGTATCAGTGATCATAAGGCCATTACAGCATGAAAGGCTGGAAGATCTTTCTGTGTAGGAAGAGCGACAAGAGACAAATTTCAGATTACCTGGCAAATCACCATTAAAATTTCATTCCCAACATTGACATCAGTGAGCATCAGTGGACAAAATTTGAGAACATCATGTATTATACTTTATACAAGCATGTACCAAGCAGAGTTGTGAGGAATGGAAAAGACACACCATGGTTTGACAACTTTGTTAAGAGGTTGTCAGAAAAGCAAAGAGAACTTCGCTACAGATTTAAATGAAGCCAAAGATGCACAGACAAAAAAACATTAACAAAGCCAAAATTAGCATAAGGGGGACTGTGCATGAAGCATCAACAAATTTGAAAGTAAACCACTGTCCAACAAGTTAGCAGAAAACCCTAAGAAGTTCTGGTCTTACTTTAAATCAGTAAATGAATCAAAACCATCTGTGCACACACTCTACGACCATAACTGTATTGAAACAGAAATCAGCACAGAAAAGCTCAAAATATTGAATTTCTTTGTCCAAAACTGTTTCTCAGAGGAAGATCACTCTCTAGTTCTTAACTGAAACCATTGCAAAAATGACAGATATCAAAATAAGTGATAGAAAAGCAACTGAAATCATTCAGCAGAGAAATTTTTCTGGACCTGACAGGACACCAATTCGATTTTCGATACAGTATGATGTATGAAACAACTTTCTTTTCACCTGTCTTGCAATTGGCGTGTTTCATCCAAATCTCGTCATCGGTTACTATCCGATTCAGAAATGAATTACCATGTTTGTGATAGGCCTCCAGAAATGTCAACGTTGCCCTCATTTGCTGTCCTTCTTGGTGATTTTGAGCACCCATCATGCACAAAATTTATGGCTAGCTTTTGAGTGACAGTTTCAAACAACAAAGTCCGCAAACCTTGAGGAAAAGAAAGCAAAAGCTCCGTTATTGTGAAGTGACAATGTTCATGAACCGTTTCATCAACTGTAGTGACAAGATCGTCAGTCACAATGCTCGGGCGTCTGCTCTTCTCTTCATCATGAATGTTGGTTCGTCCAATTTTAAACCTAATGCACCATTTCTGGATGGAACGTTCACTCATTATGTGGTTTCTATACACTTCACCCAGTTCACGATAAATTTCTATAGGTTTTAGGTGTTTTGCCAACAAAAATCGTATCACAGACTGCACCTCACAATTGGGGGTATTTTCGATTGCAGCACACATTTCAAATTCGAATATAAAAAAAACCACACATGCAGAGACGTTCCCTTTCTCACGGATGGATGCCGACTGAGCTGCCGAAGACGCACATACTACAGTATACGAGATCGGCAAGCACTTTGTGGCATCAGACGGAAACTTTCCCTACTTTCTGAACAGCCTGTGTATCTAGGAGTATGTGTATGAAATGATTTGAAATGCATCAACAACAGAAAATTAATCATAAGTGCAGCAGATACAAGTCTGAGATTCATTGGAAGAATCCTCATGAAATTTAGTCCATCAGCAAAGAAAGCAGCTTACACAACACTTATTCAAACAATACTTGAACCAACAGTATGATATCTGTGCCAGGTAGGACTGGTAGAGAAGATAGAGTACATCCAAAGAAGGATAACACATTCTCTTACAGGTTCAGTTAGTAAGCACGGTTGCACCTTGGAGATGCTCAGCAAACTATAGTGGCAGATGCTGGAAGAAAGGTATTCAGCATCACGACACAGTTTACTGTTAGAGTTGGGAGAATGTGTGAAGTGTACATTCTGGAGGGGCCAGCTGAAATATTTCTTCCTCCTATTATCTCACAAAAAGACTGTCAAGGTTAAATTAGAGAAATTTGAGCTCAAACAAAGGCAAACCTGTAATCGTTCTTCCCATGAATCACGTGCAAGTGGAACAGAAAAAGGGAGAAGTGACACTGATACACAAAGTTGCCTTGCTGAGTATAGATGTAGATGTATATTGTCACGTATTTCCCACTTGTCCTTCAGTGAATGTAAATTGTGCTCCTTCCTAAAAATAAATACACAAAAATATTTATAGGGAAATAAAGTAGGCTAAAAACAGTGCTAATGCCCCATGTTCAACATGAGGGTAAAAACTGCTAACCCTTAAACAGACTTATTATTCGTTTTCCTTTTGTTACAAAGCAAAACTAACCAGTGACTGTAACCACCTTTCAGGTTTTAACAAACCTCTTCCTAAGATTTCCACAGTTCTTTGAGTTGTCCTACTCCTTTGTCCACATGGTGACTTCAGGCACTACAGGAGATTCAAATTTATAGTCCGAGGTCGTTAACAAGTACGAACAGTTTGGTACTTATATCGATGGCTGCATTGTTGTCTTCGTGAAGTCTAGAGGTGATTCCACTGCGATGTTCCCGCGGTTTTCTTTGTGTTTGGATGAGACTAACTGGTTTGTAGGGCGATGTGGTATTTTGATTTTTAGAGAGCAAACGTTACATTAGTTTTGCAAATCACTATTTAATTCATTTATTCACATTTAACACTTCTACAATGATATGCAATAAGACATTGTTTTACACCACATCTGCATTCCCACCTCCTCTAGCCCACGCTTTCTCTCCAAAGCCCTTTAACCACCCCTCCCAAAGATCGACCTCCTTTCCGCATGTCCAAAGATAACTGTCTCTTAGTTGTTAAACTCGCAGTCAAAGGCTATATTTACATAAAACATTACACGTAAAGAAATTACTGACATACACGAAAATTACTGACATACACGATCTTACGTTCTGTTACAATACCCCCCCACACAAGTCCGTGCATGGCATGCATGGGATTGTGTGTCACTATGGAATAAAATATGTCTAATACACACATCATAATAAAATTTCCAGTTCCGAAAGTTAGTAATAAAATTGGTTTTCCAAGTGATCTTAGTTATATATATACACTTTCCATGATATACAATTTGAAAGTTACATTGGCTGTATTGAGCAATAAGTGTAATGAGCTTATAACTAACAATAAAATATGGCACCTTATATTTAATTGATCATGGTAGCTGCAGAGCCGTGTTAAGATGGGTACATAATTATATAGTATATGCATAAACTCAAGTTTACTTCAATACTGACTTAATGCATCTTAGTTAACCTCATTCTTCTGATTGTCAGTGGTTTCTTTAGAATATATTAAGTGAACTGTGTAATGCATGCATCTCTCACAATCTTTTAATATAAGTGTTTCAATAAAATACCTTAGGGCATGGCTTGTGCCCAAAACAACCATTAAATCTAAAGAAATCATTATTCTAAAATAAACAGGTTCTTTTAACCACATACATAAAATAGACATAGTTCAAAATATTGTAATACTTATACACAATGTTAAATGGTTGTCTCTTAGGGGAAATTCATGTATACGTGATGAATGGAATCACATGGTGAATCCAGTGCAAATTCAATTACGTGTGATCAGCACTGTAATTTCAGAGTCAGATTGGTTTACATATTTATGATTTAATGTTTCCTTTATAATGAGATAGCTGAGACGTTCCATATGATTGCGACTATAATTGCAGTATCCTCACACTGTGCATCTATTTCAGCTTTATAGGTCAAATTATGACAAACCCTACACTTAAATTGTGTAAGATTGTTAGTATTTATACCTTAACTTTACATCATTATTAAGCAGTGTTTCATTTTTATTTACTCTCCTGTGCTCAAATAACATATTGCCATGAACAGAAATTATTCCAAATTGTGTAACAGGGTATGGGATAAATTCCTAACAGCTCTTCATTCACTTTAACATTAAATTATCTAAACTATTACAAAATATTCTCTCACAATATAAACTTCAAAATTAGTATCACATAACCTTCAACCCATCACAAGTGTTTCAAAAGTAATACACCAACATCTGTTTCCATAATGCTCTAAACCTCAATACATTCTTAATTTGCATGATTAAATTTCATGACTACTCACTATATTTTTAACACACTATAACATACCTGGTCTTTCAAAGTACACTCTCATAATCTGACAAGTACCTCCAGTTTGCTTTATCCATTAAATAACGTTCCATCTGACATAGCTTACAAATGACAAAGTTTTGTCTTCTTACACACAATCACTATTCATATCTTATTACTTTAAAAGTGTCCACATCATTAACTTTGGTTTCTGTTAAGAGACATTACTATGACACTGTAGAATGGTTCATAGCCCGACACACTGATCTCGTACCAAATTTAATGAATGGGTATACTAGAGAACAAAGAGAAATTAGTACAGACATAATTCACATTAACACAAAATCTACTTCATACTTTTAGCTGACATAGCACCACACTTTGACATGAAGTTTTCCTTGAATGATAAAACAATAAAGTGATGTAGTTGGGCCAGTCAACTAGTTCTTTCCGAGCAGCATTTTACTTATTAATGACTATTTTATGGGTCATGTTTGTAGAGTTTTAACTCTGTAACATTGCGCAGTCCAAATAACTTCTTGGATCTTGGGTAGATTAGCCTATAGGCATTAGGGTGCGGGTTTTCCTTGATTTCAAAGGGGCCTATATAGATGTCAAAAAATTTCTTTATTTCAGAACTCATTAATCTAGATTTTTCCTGTGTTTTTACTAAAACCAGATCTCCTGTCCTGAACTGTACTCCTTTACTTCTTGCATCATGTCTCCGTTTTCTTACCTCTCCTTGTCTTTTCATAGTGTTCCTAACAGCTGTCTCTCTTTCCTGGGGTGTCATAGTTTGACAAGGTGGGAAATCAACATTCTCAGAAATCAAATTTGCAGGTCGTCTATTAAACATTACTTCGTAAGGTGAAAAACCAGTGGATGAATGTTGTAGGCTGTTCATTATATCCTCAAAGTCAGTACCATTTTCAATCCAATTAACATGATTTTTACTACAGTATGTTCTGCAGAGACTTCCAATTTCCCTCATGTACCTTTCTGCTGGGTTACTTGATGGGTGACAAACCGAAATCAAGATATGTTTTATTCCTGTATCTTCAATAAAATTTTTCCATAATTTAGATGTAAACTGTGACCCATTATCAGACATGATGGCCTGGGGTATACCAACATTTGTGAAATAATGATTCGTCAGCTTGATGATAATTTGTTTACTGGTTGCTCTCTTTAATGTATACAATTTTATAAATTTAGAGAAAACGTCGACTATAACGAAGATGTAACTATACCCTTGCCTTGACGTTGGTAGTGGTCCATATAGATCAATAGCTGTTAATTCAAGGTTTTTGTTTGGTAAAATGTTTTGCATCAATCCTTTAGATGTTTGGTTGCTCACTTTTACTCTCTGACAACGATCACAGGTTTCAAGTTTTTTCTTCACTCTCCTACTGATATTATAGAAGTATACATTTTCCTGTATCTTCTGTATACATTTTGTTGCCCCGCAGTGTCTGAAGCTTTCGTGTATGTAACTGATTAACGTGTCAATACATTGCTCAGGCCAACATAGTTTCCAATCGTCTAAGTCAGGTCTAGGTCTCCTAAACAAAATCCCTTTTTGTATGTTATAATACTGATCTACCTTTTCTCCTCCCTTTTTCCCTATATAACTTTTAACCAACTTCCAATTTTCATCATGGTTTTGGTTTCTACGAATATCATTACAGATTTTCAGTATTTCAGCTTCATCTTTTACACCCTTTAAGTACATAAGTTTGAACTCTTTCTCCTCTTTTCCATAAGTATTTTCAACATCTGCACCTAGTGGTAGTCTGGAAAGGGCATCTGCAATGACATTATGTTTACCCTGAATAAATTTGATCTCATAGTCAAACTGTTGAAGGAATAAAACCCACCTTGTTATACGGTCATGATAGAGTCTGCACTCCTGAATGTACGATAGAGCTTTATGGTCAGAGAAAACAATTACCTTGTGCCCTAAAAGATAACTTTTAAACTTATTAAATGCCCAGTGGATGGCAAGTAGTTCCTTCTCTGTGACTGTATATGATTTTTCATACTTTTGTAAAACCCGGCTAGCAAAAGCAATAGAATGGTGTTCTAATTTTCCTTCTACTTCTATGTTTTGAAACAAGTGTGCCCCTAAACCTGTCTCACTACTATCTGTCATTATACAGAATGGTATTGACATAACAGGTCTATACAACATTTGACTTTGGGACAGTTGTTGTTTTATTTCCACGAACGCATCCTGACATTCTTGTGTCCAATCCCAAACAGTATTCTTTTTTAGTAAGTTACAAAAGCAGTTTGCATTTAAAGCTTGGGTACTAAGAAATTTTCTATAGAATCCAGTGAGACCAAAAAAGGACTTGAGTTGTTTTTTGTTCTTGGGAGCACGGAAGTTTACAATGGCCTCAAGTTTATCCTTATCAGGTAAGATTCCCTTTTCTGAAATATTATGCCCCAAAAATTTCAGTTCATTAACTCCAAAACAACATTTTTCCAATTTTACGGTCATTCTCCCTTCCCTCAATTTTGAACAGACTTGTCTCAGAAGGTTTAGATGATCTTCCCAGGTTTTTCCAGTTACAAGAATGTCATCTACATATACTATTAATTTTGAAGACAATTCATCACCTAATACAAAATCCAGTGCTCTGATAAATTCAGCCACCGATACATTCAATCCAAAAGGGACAACACAATATTGGTAACTTTTGCCACCATACAAAATGGCAGTATACTTCCTAGAATCAAGTTCAAGTGGTATTTGGTGAAAACCAGATGTCAAGTCTAGGCTACTCATAAATTTTACATTATCAAATTTGTGCAGGAGTTCATCCATATTGTCAGGATGGTCATTTTCTCTAATCAAAAACTTATTAAGGTGCCTAGAGTCAAGTACAAGTCTAACCCCACCATTTCTCTTAGACACAACTACTAATGGGTTGTTGTAAGCACTTCTACTCCTTTCTATAATCCCCCAAGTTTCCATTTTTTGGATTTCCCTTTCTACATCTTTTTTCCTGGAGAATGGAATGCCATATGGTTTTAGGAAGAAAGGATGATGATCTCTGAGTTGAAGTCTGCACTGATAGTCTTTTACCTTCCCTGGTCTCTCACTGAATGTATCCTGAAATTCCCATAACACTTCTCTTAACTGATTTTTCTGACTTTCACTTAGATTTACAGCTTCCTTCAATTTTACTTCGACTAATTCTTCGAAATTTTGTTCATTTATAAGATCAAAGGATGTGTTATCACTTATGGCTTGATTATCTACCTTGCTTACAACAGCTTTGATATGGTTGCAAGAATTACTACAGTTAAGGATGTACATTTCTGTTTTCAGAATACTATTTTTCTCAGGTTCAGTAATTATAACAGTCTTATCTTCCCAAGAGAAGCTTACACCCACTTTTAAGACCCAATCCATGCCAAAAATGATATTTTCTTCTAACCTTGGGACCACAAGGCAACCCTGCTCAAACTCCACATTTTCAATTTGAAACGTTAACAATACTTGACCCTTAACTACCTTACTTTGCCTACCAGTGGCACCTCTGATTTTTACCCCTACAACTGGCATTTCTACAAAGTTCTTACCATCTCTAATTTTATCTCTAAATTTTTCTGAAATTGCGCATATGGGACTTCCTGTATCAATAAGACAGTGCCCTTCCCACTGATTTACTCTTATTTTAATGTATGGACAGCCTAATTCCTTTTCATCTGCCTTCCCCTCAGGGACTTCATATAATAAATCTTTTTCAATTTCTTTATAATTTCCATCTACTTCCTCCCTTTCAGTCTTCATCAGGTTTACCTGATTTTCAGATTCTAAGTTACTAGTGTCAAGTTTACACTTTGGCTGCACACAAAATATCTTCCTACTGTTTATGTACCTTTCACTCAGACTCTTTCTTTTACTCTCCCACCAGCGTGGGCATAAAACTCCACTAATAATACTTAGACGATACCAAAACACTTTGCTACTACAACTCTCATTATACTGGTTCCACAGGAATTCTAAGAATTGGCTTCCTTTACTTTCAATAATATCACGCAAATCTAATTCTTTCACAATATTTTCACTTTTGTTATCACCACTTTGATTAACCATGAGCTCATCAGGAAAGACATGTAGCAACTGATTTTCAGCTGTCACTTCATTATTCCTATCATATTCCTGTGCTTCATCACCACAACTATCATTAAGTTCCAACACTTCATTATTTATTTCAATAAAAACATTGTACTCACTTACTGGTTTGCTTACCATACTTTTCACATCAAAAATACTAACATCATCACTACTATGGTATACTTTACTGCCAGTTTCATCTATTTTTCTCTGTTTTTCACTTTCTATAGTTGATTCTTTTTCCTGTTGCTTAGGTTTATCATCAGCTGATTCACTATTACCTTCTTGTGTGAACAACCCCCCCAATTCTGAACTAAAACATTTGTTACTCTCTTCATTATTAGCTTGCTCTCCCCTTTTTGCCCACCTGTAAAAATCATTTAACATCCCCTCATCCAGAATTGAGTCAGAACTTTGGTCTCTCCTATGTTTATTTTGTGGTGGTCTACTGTGCCACATGGCATCCCAAAATTTTTTATCAAAATTTATATAATTCACTTGGTATTCCCGGTTTTTAACCTGTTTGTTAATGGTACAGTTATTTACAGTATTGGGTTTTGTGTGAAAGTTAGTCGTCCTATTATGTTGAAATCTGTTCGCCCCAAAGCTGTGGACCCTCATTGAGGCGGTCCGGAGTTTTCCGGATGTCTACCTCTATTGTCACTCCTCCAATTTGTATTCATTTTGTTGTTACCTTCCCATCTGTTGTTCCTAGTTACACCATTGCTTTCCCAGTTACTCCCTCTCCAATTAGCATTGTACTCTCTTGTTCTATCATATTGGTGTTCATTCCGAAAATCTCTATCGTCCCTTCTAGGGTTCTCTCCACGGTAATCAGAATTCCACCTCCCACTGTAATGGTTTCCGTTACTAAACTGTTGCACATTTCTCTCCATTGCCCTGTCTAATTTGTCTATATATTTTAGAAACTGGTCTAAACAGTCGTCAGGTCCATGCACTAATTCCCACTGTATTCTTTCAGGTAACCTCCTTTTAAGGGCATCAATTTGCGTCATTTCGTCGAAGGGTTTATCTAGATGCACCAATTTCCTAAGTTGATCCCTGCAAAAGTCTTTCATTGAGTGTTTTCTGCCCCTGAAGATAGGCCCATTTAAAAATTCACTTTTTATTCTACCCTGTTCAGTCTCAGACCAAAACTTATTTAAGAAACTCTTCTTAAAATCATCAAACGTTTTCCACTCATCAAAATGTTGGTTTGCCCAAGACAAAGCTTCTCCCTCAAGAAATTTTTTAACAAATTTAATCTTTAGATTATCAGACATGCCAGTAACAATGTTGTCAGAGCAGTGTTGTAAAAAATCTACAGGTTGTAAATTATCACAAGGAAAACTTTTTACAGGTGAATTACTCCACACACTTCCACCATTCATACATAAATTTCTAGACGCAAAATTATCTTGCATTTCAGTGAATCTCTTGTCTATTACACTTAAATTACATGTTACAGACTCTTATATCTTATTTAATTCAGCATCTAAGGAGTTAACTTTTGATTCTGTATCTAGACTTAATTTGTCTACCCTCTCCTCCACAGTTATTTGAGCTGCAATTAACCTTTCAATCTCTTTCCCTTGACTTGAGCTAACTGTGGCTAACTTATTTTCTAAGGTCACAAACTTATTCTCTATAGCTTCAATTTTGGAGTTCACGCCCTTCAAACTTTCTCCTAATTGAAGTTTTAAATTTGAGATCTGTTCTTTCAGTACATCCCCGTTGCTTTTCATTTTTGCTTCCAGCGATTCACTGGATGCATTTATTTTCGATTCTAGGAATTCACTATTTGAGTTCATTGCCCTTGTTAATTCGGACTGCATTTGTCCCATTCTGGCAAAGAGTAAACTTACCCAGTCCTGTTGATCCGGTTTTCTTTCGGTTTGTGAGTCATCTGGATCGTCACTTACACCACACACGTTCGAGTCTAACATTTCTCCAACTTCCTTTTTAATTTCTTCTGATAGCGTCATGATGACACCACGTGTCTGGATACAGTTTTGACGAAAAGTTTAAAACAAAGCAGAATTGTACTTATCTTTTCACACCACGACGTCGATCACAGGTCCATCTCTCCGCTAAGCCAGCACTTTGTTGGTTCTCACACTACTTTTTCTGGTCCAGGAAACGTGTACAATGTTATTCACGTTTTACGAATTATAAAGTTTGTAATGTTCCGCAAACGAAGCGCAATTAGTCCCATCACATTTAACTGTAATATCCCGGACGAGCCCCCAAGTTTAACAGACCTCTTCCTAAGATTTCCACAGTTCTTTGAGTTGTCCTACTCCTTTGTCCACATGGTGACTTCAGGCACTACAGGAGATTCAAATTTATAGTCTGAGGTCGTTAACAAGTACGAACAGTTTGGTACTTATATCGATGGCTGCGTTGTTGTCTTCATGAAGTCTAGAGGTGATTCCACTGCGATGTTCCCGCGGTTTTCTTTGTGTTTGGATGAGACTAACTGGTTTGTAGGGCGATGTGGTATTTTGATTTTTAGAGAGCAAACGTTACATTAGTTTTGCAAATCACTATTTAATTCATTTATTCACATTTAACACTTCTACAATGATATGCAATAAGACATTGTTTTACACCACATCTGCATTCTCACCTCCTCTAGCCCACGCTTTCTCTCCAAAGCCCTTTAACCACCCCTCCCAAAGATCGACCTCCTTTCCGCATGTCCAAAGATAACTGTCTCTTAGTTGTTAAACTCGCAGTCAAAGGCTATATTTACATAAAACATTACACGTAAAGAAATTACTGACATACACGAAAATTACTGACATACACGATCTTACGTTCTGTTACAAGGTGCTTGTCGATACAGATTTAATTTTTAAACTGCCACCATTAAAGACTCTGCAATGTGTAGCTAGAGCTATCTGTAATTCTTATAAAGTTAGCTGATGGTAGAACAGTGCTAAGCCACACTTGGGGTATTATCAACATCCAATGAATTTCGTTGTGCATAAACAGGATCTGCATCACTGTCAACAAAAAATTAATTTTTGTCAGTATCATTCTTGCCAAATTTACATGTCTTTGCTCTTCCACTTTCCTCCGCCTACCTTTTCAGCAGAAGTACAAACCACATAGAGGAAGAAAAGAATTCAGTAAACTGGAAAAAACTGTAAATGGTAGAATTTCCAGATGATGTTATTGTTGTCATTAGTGCCATCTTCTTCAGTCCAAAGACCAAATGGATCAACTGTCCACTCTGGTGTACCCTGTGGAAGCCTCTACATATCTTTTTAACTTCTGCAACCTATATCCATTCTAACCTACTTACAGTAGTCAAACCTTGGTGTACTTGTACAGTTTTTATCCAATACATTTCCCTCCATTACCATACTGACTTGATGATTCCTTGATGCCTAAAACTGCGTGCTATAAATCAGTCCCATCTTTTGGTAAAGTTGTGCTGTTACTTTCTTTTCTCACCAACTATCTTCAGTAGCACCTCATTAGTTAATTGATCTACCCATATAATCTTCAGCACTTATCTCTAAAATTACATTTCAAAAGCTACTTCCTTATACATATGAACTGCCAATGTGTGAACACAACTATTTTATCTGTATAACTGGACACTACCATAACAAGATTGCATATGCATTTCGTTATGGTGAATGACTGATCTGTAGCATAGCCCAAGGTTCAGGTTAGGCTGGTAGGTGATAATTTGGTAGAGTGAAATAATGTGGCCTACATTTGCACAGATATTATGGTATAGTAGTGGGTGATGGAAGTCATGAGGGTTTGGTTGTGTGGAATCACTGCTCAGTAGATGAAGTGCATATCAATAGCTGAAGCCTATTCACAAACAGAACTTCTAAGCTACAGCTAGAGAATGTTCATATTAACAGGTTATCCTAGTATTACTAATAAGTCTTTTGCCTTTCACTAGAGTGACAAGTACTAAAATCAGCATATGAAAATACTGGCACAGCAGCTGGTAGTGGATGAAGCACACAAGTCAGCAGGTGACTGCAAACTGAGGTGGCCACCCTTTGGAATAAATGGGTAGACATGCCCAGCAGTGAGAACATGAACTGAGTTCCTGTTGCAGGTGCCGAAGTATTTTGCTCAAGATCTAACGAATTTATATATAGTAAAACATATTCTATATGTTCATACTGTATTTAATGCACTTTTTGGTATAAAAACTAAAATGGCAGAAAAATTGAGATACATAATTCCCCAATGAATGTTTCACTGCATGTACAGATACTGTAGATATACTATAAAAATGCAAGGGGTCATGGCACTACGTGATTTTTAACTTCATATAATAAGAACTTCTAATTTATATTAGGATAAATAGCTGAGAATATCACTCTGGGGAAGTAGCAAGACCTCAGTATATCACTGTTTGCTTACATCTTATGCAGTGACTGAGATGCAAGTATTGCACATACTTGGTTCACTTTTTTATTGCTGATAAAAATCCATAGACAAATTCTTGAAAGAGGAAAATGTAACTTTTCAAAAGAAAGTATTACAAATATCTGATTGTAGTTGTTTTAATAAGAAGTTACAAGAAATAAGCACCCATAAACTGTGTGATTGAGAGTGTTGTTACTCTGTAATTTTACAGAGGATGAATAGGTGGAACCTGTCATTCAAATTAGTCAATTCCTCATGCACACACACACACACACACACACACACACACACACACACACACACACACACACACACACACACTCATACACATACTTGCATGTGATAGGCATGGGATGGGGAGAGCAAATGATAGCAATCTAGGCTTGGGGGAAGTTAGTAGTGCTGCCTATGGGAGCATCCAGGAATTTTGAGGAAATAGGATAGTGAGTAACAAGTTGCACCATTAGGTGATTATTTTTTGGGAGGGAGGGGAAGGCTGGGGGAGGGCAGAGAAAGTAGAAAATCGAAACAGACAGTACATGTGCACCTGTGGAACAGAAGGGTGTGTTGGGACTGGAAAGGGAGCAGAGAAGGTGTAGAGGCAAGTGAAAGACACAGAGTAGTGCAGGTTGAGGCCAATGGAATTTAGAGAATGAAAGAAATGTTGCAAGGAGAGTTCTCTCTGTCCAGTCCAGAAAAGCTGGTGTGGGTGGAAAGAATCCAGAAGGTCAAGGCAGTTAAGAAATTGTCAAAGTCCATAACATCATCCTGGGTAGTATGCTCAACAGCTCTTTTGTCCAGCTGCCTCTTGGCCATGTTTTCTTGATTAAAACGTCCTTTGATAGTAATGGTATGATATTTTAATACCAGATGATTGTTACCTGCCTCTTTCTCTTTGCATTTTCTAAATTCACTGTTGAACTGTAAACATTATTCTTCCCATTTCACAAGAGGTATTTCTAAATGTTTATACAAACAATTTTGTTGGTTCTGTATGATTATTTTAGCTGCTCATAATTTGATATTCTACCAGAATAGTTGTGCAACTATTTTCTTGCCATTAGCAGATTTTGTAGGATACAATTTCTGGATTCTGTAGCCTCACAACTGCAATGCTGCAGTTCCTGTATTATGGACTATGCTACGCAGAACTGGAAAGTACATAATATGTGATGCTTATTCATTTCCTGTGTGGTGTAACTTTATTTAAAACAAATTTCAATTATATGTTCTTTAGATATCTTGGCAGTCTGTTGCACCATGTGCACCCATTCATAAAATTTTGTTTTTCTGAATTAATGATATTATCATCATGTATGTTATTAGACACATTAGGCTGATTTGGATGGTAGACAGAAAGTAAAAGGTTACAGTGAATATAAATATCTTGCCAAAAGGATGGAATTATATTTGACCCAATAATTATAATGCTGGTGCATGCAGAAAATAAAAGTACAAAACTGGTAAAAAAAAAACACCATACAAAATGAAGACAGTTTGTTTCAGAAAAATTATTTTAAACCAGAGTGTTACATATATGCAGGGAATTGTTTTCCTGTACTTGAAACTGGATAAATTCACTTATTGATTTTGGACTTGGTGCCTCAGTGAACTCATACCACTAGTATGTAGCAAACTTATTAAATTCATTGTAATGTGTGCTTATTATAATTGTGTATATATATTTAGTTCCCATTCATGGTTTAAAGTTGTTCACTTTGGCTTAATGATAAACTTCTAAATGCCTTAACAGTTATTTCTACAGGCACAACTGGTATATAAGGGAGAGAAGTCTTTACAGAACTGACTTATACCTTATGTGAAATGATCACATCATGAAATAAAAACAAACACTTAAATGTCAATGAACATATTGTACAGTAAGGCATTTCAGTATTGCAGTTTTGGTTGTCCTATTTTCCAACTGAGCAGGAAGTTTCTTACAAAAATCTTTTTTACCTCTCTCACCCTTAGTTGTGTGGGTAGCCATAAAATATTTAGTGCTTCACCAGAAAGCCTTACTTCATCATTAGGAACTCTTGAACACTTGTCTGTTCAGTGAAAAGTTAAGGACACTGTGAAAAGTTATTGACACAGTTATACTGCTGATATTCCTTCGTAACACTGAACTTTTGAAGCTTTGTTCTCTGAAACTGGTTGGAATTGTAATCTAATAGTTCAATGATGGACATAACAGTGTTGTTTAAATGAGAGATTACTTCACATTTATTCGTGCTGAAACATATAAGGATGATGATTAGCTTCTTCTATTAGTTATTTTTATAGTTTGGATAAACCACATCAGACACTACAGTGGATGAACTCTAAGCTATGGCTGTTTATTCCCTTAGCAAACATGCCTCTGATGTTTGCAAAGGAAATATCTACACAAAACTCTATTTGAAGGAAAAGAAAACAGATGGTCATAGATAGTTCTCAGAGTAAGCCACTGAAAGAAAAGAAAAATAATTATCTAAGAAGTAGAGTTATAGGAAATGGCGTTATTGCACTTTTCTATGTTTCACCAGACTCAGTTGTACAGTAAAGGCATATGCACTCTGCTCCCCCTCCCCCCAAGAAAAGAGAGTCCACAGTTGTCAGTTAGAAAATGGTGCATTTAAATGAGTGTTTACGTAATTACTGGTGATCACTTTTCAGTGCAGACGTCTCTAGTACAGTCCTCTCCTGTGTGCACTGTATCTTCTACAGGTGATAAAGGATCTATCAGTAATCATACAGTTTAATTTGAGTGGGTTTTCAAAGGTATGTCTAGGCATCTTGTAGAGGGGAGACAGGGACCACGGAGAACTTACGATGTTGCACCCATAACCCCTGTAAAAGTGGGCAGCTAAGTGAGGACTAGGTTGCAAAAGGCAGAATAGCACTTTCAAACATTTGTTAAAACTAAACATTTATTAAGTTTTTACATGCAAGCATAAGAATTTAAAACAAAAAATAAAAACGATAAAACATGAAATGAAAAACATTATATCCTATCAGTCCACTTTAAAAACTAAAAAATCATTCATGAGAAACATTCATTTACACTATAAAATAAAATACTCTTGCACAATTTCTGAAGAGTAAATAAATGTTCTATACTTATCATACAATCAAATGCAATGACAGTGGCCCATACTACTACAAAATCCAACACTCTACCCAAATAAGGTACATTCCTACTATCAAATCTCGGTCAACGTAATCTCTTGGCCCTAGTCCGCTGTGAGCCTAGTATTGTTGCTAAGGCTCCCCAGTCAGTACCAGCTGACATCGGATTACTTCAAAGCCAAACATGTACTAGATCTCCAATGCCCAATCAATACCTCATAAGACTGACATATCTTTCCAGAATCTGAAAAGAACAATAATTAACTCTCAGAAAGCAAAGAACCTTACCATTGATAGTCACTGCAAGTCCCAAGTTACAAGATAATTACAGTGACAGCATTAACAAAGATTACCTCACTCTTGAATTCATTCATCATACTGTAGAGGACAAGGGGTTATTTTTAGGAAATATGGTGGAAAATTGTGATTTAGTGTGTTTCAGTGCGCTATGCACCAGCCTCGTGGCAGACGGCAGATGAAGGCTGGCTGGCACGTTATGCAGGTGACACAGTTTTGCAACGAGCATCGGTATGTGTGTATGTGCTCGGCAGCCATCAACAGTCAGAATGCAGCATTAGCAGAATTACACAGGCGTGGGCCGGTGTGGTTGCGTTAGCCAAGTTATCGAGAAAATTCTAATAAACACAGCGCCATGTAACCAGCGGATTCACCAGCGGTCTGCACTATTGAAGGGCATCAGAGGTGGGCGTCGGCATCGGTTTGACTGATTGGTTGTTCAGTCGCTGTTACGTCGTTGTCATCAGTGACGCTGTCCCCGAGGACTGGCTGGCGGAGGGCGTTGCCCACTGCTCCACTGGCGACTCCCGGCATCGTCACTAGCCGCAGCGTCTGCAGGAGGCAAGCTAGGCCAGACCTCATGCTGCTAACCTCCTACTGCCTGCGCAGCTGCTGACCGAGCACGGCGTCGCATTCCCCGGGCTGTGCGCATCAACACATCTCCACCACGACATGAGTGGTGGGGCTGAGCTACCGGAAAATGTATTGGAAGAACCAACAATAAAGAGGAGGATTGCTAAAAGCAACCACCTTCTACCCACCCACACCCTACAACCCCAACCGCGTCACCTGCTCTGGTCATCCTATTACAATAATAATCATATGACGGTGTTCATGATCGGTTGAAACTTTGACTGCTACAGGTGTGTACACTGCAGTTCATGCTGGGCACAGCTTTGTGGTCAGCCAATAACGTTACCTTGAGCCAGGAGACCTTGTTGCAGCAGCTACCTACCCATGGACTGGTTCTGCTGCATGGTCCACTCCCTTCTGTTGAATATTTCTGAATTGCTTGGCATGACAGCTTCATCTACCACTTTGGGTTTTGAAACTTTCGGTACATAATAGATACAATTCCTCTGACAATCAAAGATTTTCGTTATAAAGGTCAAATACAAATGAGTTACTGCATAGACAAACATATATGTATGTCAATAATGTTTCACGAATAAGAATTACA
This sequence comes from Schistocerca serialis cubense, assembly GCF_023864345.2. Classification (NCBI taxonomy): domain Eukaryota; kingdom Metazoa; phylum Arthropoda; class Insecta; order Orthoptera; family Acrididae; genus Schistocerca; species Schistocerca serialis. The sequence goes on from NC_064640.1 coordinate 534,921,971, forward strand.
ACTTTGTTTAGTATTTGGAAGGATTTTAGTAGCCTATGACGAAAGCGACATGTCGGATTCACCTCAGTAACTCAATGTCCTTTCATAGTTACCTACCACAATGCATTTTGTCACTGTATTAACTCATGTAAAGGACAAATCTTTCTCTGATATTACTCAAATACATTGGCGGTAACTAGCAACTGCATTAATAATTTTTCACTCCAAGTTGGTAGACTCCATCTCGTGAGATGTCTTCAATAATTTCATGTATGATTTGTTTCATATACGACAGCAAAATGAACTCTCTGTCACAGGGGGGCAGACTGTGTGCTTATTGTACATACTCTGTGGTAACAGTGTGACTGTTTTTTGAACCTACAATTACACGCGTCTGATGTTGTCACACGATAAATCCTATGTCAGGTAGTTTGTGACAAAAACAATTTTTACGTTTTCTTATGCCATATTCACATATAGAGTAGGGACACTCATTGCTGTATGTTTCTTACAAATAAGATTGCAAGAAAGATGGCGGCAATGCTGTATGTATATGTTTTTCCTGTTACAGCAGTAGTGACATTCTTGTTATTATCTTGACTCACTTGCTCCTTTTGATGTGGATATCTACAAAACCTCGTATTTTCTCCTTCAGGTTATGGTGTGCACTAGTAATCCACGTATGGTTACTCACACTCATATGCTTCTGTAAGCACCATATTCAGATCTGTAAGAAATCTTCTCATTGGTATTAAGTCATTTGTATTTACACTGTGTGTTACTTGAGCCTTTGTTGCTCTGTTAAAAAACAGTTTAACAGGCCATCAATTGCTTGGTTTTGAAACAGAGTATTCAGATTAGAGATAACATCTACATCACCTTCTGTGGGGATGTAGAGGTAATCAGTTCACATTTATTCACTTCATCATTCTCAGTGACTATGCTTATGTTGTTAAGGGTGGCAGGTACCATTAGTAAATTCATTTTCTGTTTCTTGTTTGGAACATATGAGCAATGAAGGCAGTTTTTACATGGTTTCCCTCCTAATGATAAAATATTAATATTTACCATCCACCCTTTACTGACAGCAGTTCTGGTGGAATTTATCTCCCATTCTGTGAGTCGATGATCAGTGTTAGCGACTGCTTTACGTACAGAATAGTGGTCCATCATCAGATTTCTGCATGTGTTGTCAGTGTGTCGAATTAGTGGTAACAATACATTCTCTGTGTCAGTGGGTACTTAATGTGGACCAGCAGGCTGTTTGCCTTCATAGACTTCCATATTTAAGTGGTAAAAATTCTTCTATCACAGGTAACACATAGTTTTATACCGTATTTTGCCGACTTATTTGGAATACAATTTTAGATAGAATAATGAACAATGAGAACAACGGGCTATGTGTACACACCTAATATATTACCAGACACATTAATTTCGCACAGATGGTAAAATAAAAATAATGATCTTGGGTATTGGCTGTGGCCTATCACTAGTAACCATCCCAGAAAATATAGGGTGGTGGCAGAGAACGTTTGGTTGTGCAATCCAGTACTTGTTCTGGTGTGCTACTTGATTTGTGATGTGTTTCTGAAAGTAAATCAAAGTTATATTGAATGAATTATTGAATATTTTTAGTTAGAACCTGGCAGTATTGGAAAGAACAAGCATAAGTAGAATAACATCACTAGATGTCAAATTAGAGTAACTACATGTCAAATTAGGAAAGAATTAAGTATGTACTGATTAGTAACATGAATTTTGTATGTTAAGTACGCCACTCTGTCATCAGAGAGTGGTAGATCAATTTCAAATGAAATACCTAGAAGTAAAAACTCCTACATTGAGCATATATTAAGTTGTCAAATGGTAAAGCATATAATCAGCTAATCTGATTACCAATTGCATTCACATTGCAAGTGCGCAACTGGAGATACTGATGCTAGGAGTTTACTAACAGTCGTGTTGTAGGTGCATGTTCAAGGCATTAAGCATTCTGACAGCACCTTTACATTATATACATTTACTAATGTGGCTTGGCATAAATAAACCATCACAATTTCAAAAGAATAGAGATTTCGTCCACTCATTCATCATATTATGTACATCCTACCAAGAAGGTGAACCTACAGGGCTAAGGAACAAGTGAAGGTACACATTAACAAAAGACAACCAAACATTGCTTAAGCGGTACACTATGTTAATAAGAAAGTATCACAATACTGCTTAATACTAGTTTTGTTTATACCAGGCAAATGTGTTTTAGTGAATTGGAAAGAAAGTTGTTGCTATGTCTGTTATATTAGGTGGCTGCAGGCTGTCTTATCAGAAACTTAATATTTACTTCATTAATCAAGTACTTTTCAAAGAAATTAGTAACCTAAGTATGTAATTACACAGGACAGTTTACAACACACTACTTACCATCCATCTAAAGGAGGAATCAAATCCTTGTACTAAGATAATTAGTGGAAGGAGTTACTAATGAGGTATATTTTAAATTTCTTTTGAATTGGATGAGATAACCAGTTACTTGCAGTATGTTACACGGGAGCTTCTCAACTATCTTCAAACCATAATACATAACTTTGTTAAATCCTAGATAAGCATGCAAAGTTTACACAAAAGTTATATTTCTGTCTTGTATTGATAGTGCAGATCACGGTTCACCTTGGACTAATTTTTCGCAACTACACTACACCTTGACTAAAATAACTCTGTGATGATGGTAGTGGCTAGAAGTAAGCCAACTGCAGTTCTTTCTTGACACATATGTGCCCGCTATAATGACTGATTTTTTTAGCCACCACACAGCTTTCTCACATGCAGCATGAAGCACAGGAAGAGGAGAGCCAACTGTTGCCCTATCCACCACCCCCACTGATGTAGTTCCCACTGCTGCTGATAACGACAACATTAAAAATAATTTGAATGTATGTTTTGCTCTATTTGCATTGCCTATGGAGCTCTTGCTCATTCTAAGTATGTGTAATGTTGTATATAACGAAAATCCCTGCGCCACCCTAGCCATTTGTCAACCAAGAAGTTATTTTAATCAAAATTTTATCACAAAGTCTGCCATAGGCTCATGAAAGCATTCAACAATAGCCACAAAAGTTTTCTATTATTTCCCACTAGTATAATCTGACAGGTGCAAAAAAATTTTAAAACTTTAATATCTATCCATTATATGTATGGGTCACTGTGACTGATAAAGGTTTCCAGAAATTAGTGCTGTCAGCCATCTTTTGTATTTTTTTCAACCTTTATTTATCATGACCAGTTTTGAATCACCATCAACAGATGATACATATTTATTGCGTGTTTGCAACATTACCAGAGTTGTGCAGCTATGGCCAGGCATGAACTGTATGTACTTATACCATATTCAGCGTGTACATGTTTTGTTCTCTTGCCATAGCTACATGAGCCACAACAATGCTGCAAATATGCAATAAATATGTACCATCTGATGATGAACTGCTTGTCAGTTCCAAACTGGTCATGGTAAACAGAAACTGGAGAATAAAACCAAAGGTGGCTGGCTGCTGTAAGACTTTACACAAATTTATAACTGAATAATTGATTCTTCTGGCAACTTCTGCTCTGAAGATGGATATATAACAAAAACCTTGTGGTATAAAAGACTACAATGATTGTTTGTGCTACAGAAGTAGATGTAAACATTCCTTAACAGTAATGTGAGCAGTGACAGACCAATATGCTCATTATTATTACTTTTCAGCCAATGAGCTAGCTGGTAATCTGTAAATAGACAGTATTTAGCCATAATCACAAACAAGACACAGAGTGTGAAACCTATGCAATCTACACCATTTTGATAGAAACAGACCAATGATCCTTGGAACATCCCATTATTTTTTGTTAATCAAAACACACACAAACTAGATCCAAAGAAAAAATAAGTCTATATAAAGTGATCTACTGCTTTATTGTAAAGGTAGATTGGCATAAAGTCATAACTCCATTCACCTGTTTTGACCAGTAATGCCATCAATGTGGTGTACATAATTTCAAGCACATACAGTACAGTGACCATGATGTCACTCATTACACCTGCCACCAAACATAAATAACATGTGAGTATTTTAACTCCAGCAATAGAATGAAACCAACAGAACAGCCAAATGAAGGGGAAAAACTAAGTAAATGGTAGTAAGAATAATGACAGCACTGCAAAAGAGATATTCACTCAGAAATCAAAACTTAACACAAAAAGATTACAAAAACTATTTGTGTTGTAAATTTCACGTGAGCTATACCTCTCAAATGAAGACTGTAATACCAGTAACCCAAACACAAATCAAAAACTCAACACCACTATTTTCACTTCACCTACATAGCTCCAACAAAGCCCTCGATATGAGGAATCAACATACAACTCTAAAACATGGTGGTGCAAATTTCACTTCACCCACACAGCTCGAGCAAAGCCCTTCATACCATACTTTCACTTACTCTTTCTAAAGCAGTGTCCACAGTACAACAAACCAAACCATGTTCACATGACTATCAGAAATGTATTCTAATCAACTACGGTACCTCAATACCCATTACACCCGCCAGTAACAATCCAACAAAATTACCAAACACTAACAAGGAAATAACGATAATTCATGAATCTTGAATTGTCACCAATTTCAAGATACATGGACAACTTCACTCATTGCAACAAGAAATGAGCTACTCATAAATATCTGTATCTTCTTCACAACTGAAGAAAACAGAAAAATAATATTAAATCTCCGACCACAAGAAACACATGGCACTAATATTTCCAAACATAAAAATGAATCCATCAGCCACAATATGCAAATTCAAAGTAACTCACCAGAAAGCCAGCACAAATTCTTATAATAGCAGCCTGAAAGACTCAATTTACGTCAAACAACTCACTATCAAATATCCGGCACAAGAGATCACCACCAAATACTACAACACAACATCTACAAACACAAAGGCTGAAAAACATCAAGGCTCACTATGACATCACACACCCCATCACAGTTACATCACATGTCAAAGCAGATTGGTGTAGCATCAGCCCCTGAACTTGGGCGAATAACCTCACAAATTGCCTCAGGCAGCAAATAGTGATTAGATAATGGCTACCAGTTGGCAAGAAAGTAGAACTAAATTATCTAGAATGAAGCTTAATTACTGTTGGAACATTTGTTCTGAGTTTGCGTCTTCATGGTACAACCCGAAAAGGTCAATACTGCCTGCTTTGCACTTAGAAACCTTTCTCACAGTACTGGCCCACAAACAGGACTGACAGCATACTTTTATTCTAGATGTCCTACAGAATTTTCTTTTTACGCAGCCCAGCTAGATCTAAAAATTGTCCATTCTAACACTGAAATTCTGATACCGCAAATGTTACAAATCCTGTTGAACAGGGCCGACTCAAATTGTCTGCCCTGGTCAGTCTTGATGATAGGTGGACATCCTAAACGCAATACCCATGACTCAACGAAAGCTTGGGCAACAGCCTCTAGCCAGCGAGTTGTTCGGTTGATAGACGAGAGAACATAACGAAAGTCGTTACAGAGGGAGAGAGGGTAGACAATGTCAATGCGAATATGCTGGAAACGCCCAGGAGGGATCGAAAAGGCGCCGAGGGAGGGGGTGGGTGAAGTGTGCTTGTGTACTTTTCAGCGTTGGCATGCGCCCATTGCTGGCAGTCCTTGTTGACATTTCTCCACAAAAATGGTTCAAATGGCTCTGAGCACTATGGGACTTAACATCTGTGGTCATCAGTCCACTAGAACTGAGAACTACTTAAACCTAACTAACTTAAGGACATCACACACATCCATGCCCGAGGCAGGATTCGAACCTGCGACTGTAGAGGTCACTCGGTTCCAGACTGAAGCGCCTAGAACCGCACGGCCATTTCTGCACACAAAGCACTCCGCTATGAGGGGGATGGACGCACGAACACTGGGGTGCTCTAAATTATGCAATACGTTGAAGACATCTCGACGGAGCGTGGTTGGGATGAGGGGGCATAACATGCCCGTACTGTCGTCGCACCAGATCTCACCAGAAATGCCAGGGAAGGTGGTGCGAACGAAGTGTGGTGAAGAAATATAGTCTAAAATCAGGTTTTGTGTTACCTCGTCAACAGGTTGGAGGTTAGGCAGTTCAGAGAGGTCTAACAGCGAATGGACGGCGTTGGCTCGTGAAAGGAAATCAGCAACTATATTGTTAGCACCCTTTATGTGTCTGACATTGGTGGTGAACTGAGATATGAAGTCCATGTATCTGAAGCGGTGAGGAGGTGGGTCAGGTGGCGGGTTTGTAATGGCCACAGCCAGGGGTTTGCGGTCCATTAAAACATAGAAAGGGCATCCCTCAATGTCGGTCTTAAAATGCTTAATCACTTCATAGACCACAAGCAACTCCATGTCAAATGCGGAATATTTCCATTGTGCATTGGTGAGCTTGCGCGAGAAGAACTGCAGAGGCGAAGTTTTGCCGTCGATTGTCTGGCTAAGGACAGCGCCGATGGAAGTATCACTCATGTCTGTGGTGATGAAAAGCTGCGCACTGCGATAAGGATGCGCGATGGTGCAGGCCTCGGCAAGAAGATTTTTGAGGGCAGCGAAAGAGTCAGTCATAGCAGGGGTCCATGGAACAGGCCAAGATCCAGAGGTGCTGGTGCCTCCCAAGGCATGCGTCAGTGGAGCCTGAATCTCCGCAGCCCGAGGTAGATGTCGGCGATAATAATTAACCATCCCCAGAAAGCGCTGGAGCTCTTTGAATGACGAAGGTCTGGGTAGGTTTAGTATTGTTTGTACTTTCTCAGGGGGCGGTGAAATGCCGTCGGCAGAGACCCGAAAGCCAAGAAAAGTGACACCAGGTTGATGTAGCTGCAATTTGTCCTGGTTGGTCTCGATGCCTGCTGCTGCGAGAGTTGTTCATAACAGTTTGCACATGTCGAATGTTGTGCTCGATGAAGGAGCTGAACATAAGAATGTCATCAAGATATGCAAAGCAGAATTTTAGGTTGAATAGCACTTCGTTAATGAAGCGTTGCCAGGTCTGGGTTGCGTTTTTCAGACTTAAGGGCATGAATCAAAACTGAAATAACCAGATTGGGGTGGTGATTGCTGTCTTCTCGATGTCTTCAGGTGCCATGGGGATCTGGTGGTAGGCCCATTTGCAATCAATGACAGAGAACGTGGTCGCACCTGCGAGGGAACTGGTAAAGTCAGCAATGTTGGGTATGGGGTAGGTGTCCATTATTGTTTGTGTGTTTAGTCGACGGTAGTCTCCACACATGCGCCAGGACCCGGCTTTCTTGGGTGTCATATGTATGGGTGTAGACCAGCTACTGGCAGAGGGTTCAATGATGCCGGAGCTTAGTAGTTCAGAAATCTGATTTTTAAGGTTGGAGAGAGTAAACGTGGTTTGCTGGAGATTGGGGGACCTGGCATGAGTAGAAGCTTGTGAGCCATGCCGCTGGTGACGACGGAAATGTTGCCAGCGGCACGGGAGGCGGTTCGTTTACAATGTGTAGTCGGTGGGGCAGGCGAGGCGTGGTTGTGGTGTTCGGAGCCACTCGGCGGATCAGACGGGAGCCGAGGCGGTGAAATGTACCACGAGTCAGCGCGACAAGATGGCCGCCGGCCCGAAGCAGTGGCACCACGGTAGGGTGAGCTCGGTAGAGCTCGTTAGCCGTTAGTGAGTCCATTGTCCGAGGGCGCGGCCTGTGGCAGCACAGTCGCACAGGAGCCGAAGTTGCATAGTTTGAGGTGCTGTCCGCGAGGGGCGGGGTAGGAGCTGTCAGTTCCGGAGCACGTGACGCTCATCACGCATGCTCACTTGTGTCCAGCCAAGTGTCAAACGTTGCTGTGTTAGGAGGGTGTGGCGCTGTGTAGCTGTCAGTACACGTTATTGCAGTCTTGATAGCACAGTTGCAAGGGGTAGCGGAGGCTCGATTGCTGGGATTGCATCGGAGAGCTGGAGCTGTGTTTCATGGAGCCGGAGGGAGAGCTTGAAGTTTTCCTTGTGTAGGCGAGCGACGTGTTCAAGCTCGACAAGGCACTTGTGCCTGATTTCTTGTAACGTCGTTGATAGAGATGAGTGTGTACGGATGAGATGAGCCCGGACCGATGTGTCATGGGGGGGGGGAGGGGTGGGGGGAGGGTTGCTCGACGGAGCACAGGGGAAGTGAGTCTTGGACGGATGATGAAACACAGTGTTTCACACTAGGTCCAGTGAAAGTTTGTGGTGTCGCAAGAAGCCAATGTCTAGTACAGGTTCGTCAATTTTGCCCACTAAAAAAGTCCACTAGAGTTTGCAGTTTTCAGAGACAGAGAGACGATGTAGGAAGTTGAACCCGAGCATTGTAGTTTAGTTGAATTCACGGCTTGCAGTGAAGTATGATGAGGGCGGATGTTCGACGACGCTAAGGACTTAGGCAGCAGCGAAACATTGGCGCCCGTGTCCACTAGGAAAAGGTATCCCGACGATATGTCTTTAACGTAAAGTCGTCGGTAATTATCCGGTCGTTCCCGGACAGAATGGAGAAGGGGGGGGATGCCTGTCATGTTGTGCGCAGGAGGCGGCAGCTCGACCTATCTGCGATTGGCGTTTGGGAAGTAGCAGGGTGGTCTGCAGTTCCATGCCGCCTCACCAAACCGTGTGTGGAAGTAACAGTGTGGTTGCATTTCCTGTGGAAGGTTCGTTGCCAGTGGCAGTGGCCGAGGTTCGGTGGCTGCAACAGGTTCGGTTGGAGGAGGGGGCGTGACCATGGGCAGAGCCGGTGACGTCCCAGCTGCTTGTTTACTGCTTCCCAGAGCGAGCGAAAGGGTCAGCACAGTACGGCCCCGGCTGCGTCCGGACGCAGGGCGATGAGCCTGAACCTGAGACTTGTGAGGTAGGCAGTGGCTGGCGAAATAGAGCAGTGATGCATCGTGTAGCTTGTCAGCAATTGTCATTCTTTGCTCGACAGGTTCAGGAGACCTTCAAGCCAGAGCAAAGCGGATGTGTGGAGATAGTTTGTCTGACCAGATGGCAAGGAGAGCTGCGTCAGAGAGTAGATCGTCACTGACCAGGGCACGTAGCCATCTCCAGAGCTGGGAAGGTTTGTCGTTGTCTAGTTGCTGGACATGGAGCACTTGATAGTTTGCTCCTCAGTTAAGTGTGGAAGCCGACGTAGAACTATCGTTTTGTCTAGAATTTACTGGGTAGGTGAGTCCGGGGCATCGACCAGGTCAGCAATCAAGTCCTCCTGGTCGTGCTGGTGGGTGATGAGGCACGGAAACCTGGTTGACTCGTCGAGTTTGTAATGGTCGAACACTTCGTCCACAATTTTGAACCAGGTTGTTGCTCTGTCGAGATTAAACGGCGGCAGCGTTGGTAAGAGTTGTAGAATGTTCAGAAGAACAGGATGAGTTGAGTTCGTCGGGGCACTGCCTGAATCGAGCTGTTGTTGCTGTAGTATTTGAGGAGAGTGTGTCTCCAGGGGATGTGGCAATGACGGCTGTTCAGGTGGCAATGTGAAGGTGACATGTTGTGGTTGAGAGTGATCCGTCGCAACGCAGAAGGTCGATGCGGGTGAGACACCATAATGTGACGATTGCGATTGCAAAAGCTCAACACGTTGCGGGTGTGTTCGGATTGACGCATTGCAGAAGACCAACGTGGATGAGGCACCGAGATGTGCCGAGAACAGTAGCGGAAGCTCGACTGGAGCAGGTTCGGGGGCGACAGGTGAGAAAAAGTTCAGAGTATGAGAACGTGTGTTAGTCCGTGGAAAGCTCGACGTGTGATCAGAGCCAGGGCCACCTGTGTTGCAGGGAGGCTGCGGAGGTGCGGGCTGTCCAGAAGCACAGTGTGGGAAATGATGTCTAACGTGGGACGGAATGTGTGAATGTTCACTGTTCATAGTCACTCCAAAAAATGGTTCAAATGGCTCTGAGCACTATGGGACTCAACGGCTGAGGTCATTAGTCCCCTAGAACTTAGAACTAGTTAAACCTAACTAGCCTAAGGACATCACAAACATCCATGCCCGAGGCAGGATTCGAACCTGCGATCGTAGGGATCTTGCGGTTCCAGACTGCAGCGCCTTTAACCGCATGGCCACTTCGGCCGGCTAGTCACTCCACTCAAAATGGTGTGCGGATAAGGTGAATGTCGTGGCACACAATACTGAGACGTAGCAGTGGGATGGAGGTGGAGGTCAGGCACAGATAACAGGTTATTGTTCCTGTTGCTGGCCGAGGTATAGAATTAGGAAGGCATGTGCCAAAGCTGAACTGAGACAGGTGGGGGCGTGGTCTGATGCTGAGGAGGTAGACCTGTGAACGAAGCAGTTCCGGCCATGTGGCAGGTATCTGCATGATACTGCACGGATTGCAGCATGGCAAATCGTTGTCCTGGTGGTAGTAGGTTGTCCGACGAAGCATTTGCAGAAATCGGCATTGGTCCTGCACTGCATGGAGATCCGTAAGAGGTAACTGCACAGGGATGGCACATGGGGTGGGAACAAAGGCGTTTGATAGCCGGAGTCATGCGCAATCCTAACCTCACTTATTGTTGCAGGCTCGAAAACGTCTGGCGGAATCATCGAGTGAGAGGCATCATGTTGCAGTCCTGGCGGACGTACATCGCCTGCGACATGATGCATGTCAATCACAAAATCCGACGTTAGGCGCTGAGACGAAGTCATTGTTCGAATTCTGTGTCGATGTAATACACGCGAAAATAACCAACGCAGAGGACGCGGAAACAGTAAAACTGCGTAAACGAAAGACATTACAACTCGGGGTCACCAGGGTTACCTTGTTGGTTGCACCAATAATTACACCCATTTACAAATAGTTCATTTATTAACCTTAACACATACAAGGATCACAAAAAACTGAACTGAATATGGCGAAATAGCCAAAGATAATGCCTAGAGTCCAAAGATGAATACATGTCGATGTTGGTGTCGATTTCATCGGCGCCACAATATAAATCCTCACCTGCTATTGTTTTGCAAATCCAAATTTCCCACAGTATCTCCAGTTTTGCTGCATGTCTCTTCGTGTTTTTAGCTAGTTCCATCGTTATATGCTTCAGTGACTAAAAATAAAGTCCAACAACTGCATTACTTAACAACTCAATATGTTGAGAGTTAACTTTGAAGAAGCCTTCCAACAATCATTACAACAGCACTACGTTGCATACAACACAGCTGTGTATCCTTTCATGGGCACACAGCTATGAAACAAAATATGCAGTTTGTAACGTTCACCGGTACAACACAACACCTGCAGCTAGAGTACATAATCACAGTATTAAATAAATCCTATACATTTATATTCTGTGGGAAAATACGATATTCTAACCACAATTATTTGAACCAATCAACTTACACTATTGGCCATTAAAATTGCTACACCAAGAAGAAATGCAGATGATAAGAGGGTATTCATTAGACAAATATATTATACTAGAACTGACATGTGATTACATTTTCACGCAATTTGGGTGCATAGATCCTGAGAAATCAGTACCCAGAACAACCACCTCTGGCCGTAATAATGGCCTTGAGACGCCTGGGCATTGAGTCAAACAGAGCTTTGATGGCATGTACAGGTACAGCTTCCCATGCAGCTTCAACACAATACCACAGTTCATCAAGAGTGGTGACTGGCGTATTGTGACAAGCCAGTTGTTAAGCCACCATTGAGCAGACGTTTTCAATTGGTGAGAGACCTGGAGAATGTGAAGGCCAGGGCAGCAGTCGAACATTTTCTGTATCCAGAAGTGCCCATAGAGGACCTGCAACATGCGGTCGTGCATTATCCTGCTGAAATGTAGGGTTTCGCAGGGATCGAATGAAGGGTAGAGCCATGGGTCGTAACACATCTGAAATGTAACGTCGACTGTTCAGAGTGCCGTCAATGCGAACAAGAGGTGTCAAGATGTGTAACCAATGTAACCAATGGCACCGCATACCATCACGCCAGGTGATACGCCAGTATGGCGCTGACGAATACGCGCTTCCAATGTGCGTTCACCGCGATGTCGAAAAACACGGATGCGACCATCCTGATGCTATAAACAGACCCTGGATTCATCTGAAAAAATGACGTCTTGCCATTCGTGCACCCAGGTTGAGTACACCATCGCAGCTGCTCCTCTCTGTGATGCAGCGTCAAGGGTAACCGCAGCCATGATCTCCGAGCTGATAGTCCACACTGCTGCAAACGTCGTCGAACTGTTCGTGCAGATGGTTGTTGTTTGCAAACATCCCCATCTGTAGACTCAGGGATCGAGATGTGGCTGCACGATCCGTTACAGCGATGTGGATAAGATGCCTGTCATCTCGACTGCTAGTGATGTGAGGCCGTTGGGATCCAGCATGGCATTCCATATTACCGTCATGAACCCACCAATTCCATATTCTCCTAACAGTCATTGGATCTCGACCAACGCGAGGAGCAATGTCGCGATATGATAAACCACAATCGCACAAGCTACAATCCGACCTTTATCAAAATCGGAAACGTGATGGTACGCATTTCTCCTCTTTACACGAGGCATCACAACAACGTTTCGCCAGGCAACGCCGTGTCAGCTGCTGTTTGTGTATGAGAAATCGGTTGGACACTTTCCTCATGTCAGCACGTTGTAGGTGTCGCCACTGGCACCAACCTTGTGTGAATGCTCTGGATAGCTAATCCTTTGCGTATCACAACATCTTCGTCCTGTCGGTTAATAAATTTCGCGCCTGTAGCACGTTAACTTCGTGGTGTAGCAATTTTAATGGCCATAGTGTATTTGCCTCCCTGAATATGAATGTATATTACGTTTCCTATTTTCTCTCCAACAAATGAGCTTACGATTGTTAAAAAAAATGGTTCAAATGGCTCTGAGCACTATGGGACTTAACATCTATGGTCATCGGTCCCCTAGAACTTAGAACTACTTAAACCTAACTAACCTAAGGACAGCACACAACACCCAGTCATCACGAGGCGGAGAAAATCCCTGACCCCACCGGGAATCGAACCCGGGAACCCGGGCGTGGGAAGCGAGAATGCTACCGCACGACCACAAGCTGCGGACTACGATTGTTCATCTCTTGAAAATCAGAGTAGCACAAAGCCTGTGGCTGAGTTACTATGACAATTAACCTCTTCAGGGATTCTGGCACATATGTAGCCATTAACCGTATGCTGAATATATTGAAGAAAATGCATTCCTTAATGGACAGTGGATGGCCGGTGATGCCGAGCGGCTCTAGGCGCTCTAGTTTTGGCACCTCGTTACCGCCACTGTCGCAGGTTCGAATCCTGCCTCGGGCATGGATGTGTGTGATGTCCTTAGGTTAGTTAGGTCAAGTAGGTCTAAGTTCTAAGGGACTGATGACCTTAGATGTTAAGTCCCATAGTGCTCAGAGCCATTTGAGCCCAATGGGCATTGGTTACATTTGGGGCGATTGTGTTCCCATAAGATGGCTACCCTGTCCCTAGTTCATTATCTTTAACTGTTATGAAGAGAGATGTTTTTATATCTGTGGATAGTCAGCGGCTGCCTGTTGTTTAGTACATGCATTTGAAATCATAATTTACGTTTTTTTTTGCAGGAGAATTTTTCGTCTACAATTTTTTATTGTGTGCTTTGAACATTTATTATTATGATGTTACTGTTGAAACAGTGATATCTGGAAACTATTTTGTGTAAATCGACTGTTTACAAATGTACACATTTGTGGACACAGTGCATAGGTAACATAACCTGAAATACCATGTAACCACCAGAGTCTCAATTATAAAATACCGTTTTTGTCATTTTGTTACTTTCATTTATTTTACAGTTTCTCTTCCAACATTATTAAAAATGAATCGAAGGAAAGCATTAAGCCCAGGGGAAATTTTACTCATTTTAGATTCTGTTGATGATGCCAATTGTTCTGATTTGGACGTAATTACGTGTGATAAAGACAGTGATATTATTGATGACGATTCTGATGATGATAGTGTTGTTGGTGATGACACTGTTGCTAGTGGTGATTCAGCTGTTGATAGGGCAATTCACTCAATAACAGTCCAGACCAATAGTGCAACTGCAAGTACAAGTTTCGAATTCTCCAACATCTTCACGTAATATGTGGTATACAAACAAGGACATTGACTTCGTTGGTGACATTCCTGCATTCTGTGGCGTTTACAAAAGCAATAGTGATCTTTTAGTAGAGAAGACGCCATATTTTTACTACTACAACATGTACACTCCTAAAGCACTGGACTTGATAGTCAGAGAGACAACACGGAATGCTTTTTCAAATGGCGAATGCAATTTCTCTGTCTCAGTAAGTGAAGTTCATTGCTTCTTAGCGATTAATTTGATCATGACATATATAAAGTACCCAAAACGGACGTATGAACTGGTCAGGTAACCCAGTTTTGAGAATGGATCTTATTGCTGACATTATGTCACTTAAGAGATTTGAGAAAATACACTACTGGCCATTAAAATTGCTACACCAAGAAGAAATGCAGATGATAAACAGGTATTCATTGGACAAATATATTATACTAGAACTGACATTTGATTACATTTTCACGCAATTTGGGTGCATAGATCCTGAGAAATCAGTACCCAGAACAACCACCTCTGGCCGTAATAACGGCCTTGAGGCGCCTGGGCATTGAATCAAACAGAGCTAGGATGGCGTGTACAGGTATAGCTGCCCATGCAGCTTCAACACAATACCACAGTTCATCAAGAGTGGTGACTGGTGTATTGTTACGAGCCAGTTGCTCAGCCACCATTGAATAGACGTTTTCAATTGGTGAGAGATCTGGAGAATGTGAAGGCCACAGCAGCAGTCGAACATTTTCTGTATCCAGAAATGCCCATAGAGGACCTGCAACATGTGTTCGTGCATTATCCTGCTGAAATGTAGGGTTTGGCAGGGATCGAATGAAGGGTAGAGCCACGGGTCGTAACACATCTGAAATGTAACGTCGACTGTTCAGAGTGCCGTCAATGCGAACAAGAGGTGACCAAGATGTGTAACCAATGGCACCCAATACCATCACACCGGGTGATACCCCAGTATGGCGATGACGAATACACACTTCCAATGTGCGTTCACCGTGATGTCGCCAAACACGGATGCGACCATCATGATGCTGT
Source organism: Schistocerca serialis cubense (assembly GCF_023864345.2). Classification (NCBI taxonomy): domain Eukaryota; kingdom Metazoa; phylum Arthropoda; class Insecta; order Orthoptera; family Acrididae; genus Schistocerca; species Schistocerca serialis. The sequence goes on from NC_064640.1 coordinate 534,937,121, forward strand.
AAACAAAACCTGGATTCATCCGAAAAAATGATGTTTTGCCATTCGTGCACCCAGGTTTGTCGTTGAGTACACCATCACAGGCGCTCCTGTCTATGATGCAGTGTCAAGGGTAACCGCAGCCATGGTCTCCGAGCTGATAGTCCATGCTGCTGCAAACGTTGTCGAACTGTTCGAGCAGATGGTTGTTGTCTTGCAAACGTCCCCATCTGTTGACTCAGGGATCGAGATGTGGCTGCACGATCTGTAACAGCGATGTGGATAAGGTGCCTGTCATCTCCATTGCTAGTGATACAATGCCGTTGGGATGCAGCACGGCGTTCCGTATTGCCCTCCTGAACCCACCGATTCCAAATTCTGCTAATAGTCATTGGATCTCGACCAACGCGAGCAGCAATGTCGTGATACGATAAAACGCAATCGAGACAAGCTACAATCCGACCTTTATCAAAGTCGGAAACGTGATGGTACGCATTTCTCCTCTTTACACGAGGCATCACAACAACGTTTCGCCAGGCAACGCCGTGTCAGCTGCTGTTTGTGTATGAGAAATCGGTTGGAAACTTTCCTCATGTCAGCACGTTGTAGGTGTCGCCACTGGCGCCAACCTTGTGTGAATGCTCTGGAAAGCTAATCCTTTGTATATCACAGCATCTTCGTCCTGTCAGTTAAATTTCGGGTCCGTAGCACTTCATCTTCGTCTTGTAGCAGTTTTACTGGCCAGTAGTCTAAAAACGTATTTACGTTTTGTGGACAAAGACGAAATCCCGGCCGCCCGCGGTGGTCTAGCGGTTCAAGCGCTCAGTCCGGAACCGCGCGACTGCTACGGTCGCAGATTCGAATCCTGCCTTGGCCATGGATGTGTGTGATGTCCTTAGGTTAGTTAGGTTTAAGTAGTTCTAAGTTCTAGGGGACTGATGACCACAGATGTTAAGTCCCATAGTGCTCAGTGTCATTTGAACCATTTTTGAACGAAATCCCGGGAAATAACTCTGACATGTTTGTGAAGGTGAAACCCATATTGGACACAATGAAAGAGACATTTTCGGGGAATGTAACTCCTACTGAATATCAGTCTATAAGTGAAATGATTATCCTCTTCAAGGGTAGAAGCAGGGCAAAACAGTATATAAAGTCTAAGCCCTAAAACTGGGGATTGAAATCATGGGTACGCTCTAGCTCAGATTGATGCGCAACATTTTTTGAGATGTACCAAGAGAAAAGGCGGGAGCGAAATTACACACTGAGCTTCAGTCCTATTGGGGACACTGTCGTAAGATTGTGCCAGGGGCTAGAAGGAAAAAATCACAAGACCATTCTTGACCATTTATTCGCAGCAATCCCATTGCTTTCATATCTCAAGCAAAAGAAAATTCATGTATTGGGAACCATAAGGTCGAACAGACTGTAGGGTGCAGAGAGTAAATTGACCAACAGCAAAGCTCTAATGGAATCATGTCGAGGTTCAATGTCTATTGCTACTTCTAATGACAATATTACAGTTTTGTGATGGGTGGAGAGAAACATTGTCCACATGATATCTACCTTTTCTGGAGGGACACCAACTGATACTGTGATGGGACGCGAAGAACCATGCTCACATAGATATCGAGAGGCCAGATGCTGTTGCATGCTACAACAAATTCATGGGCTGAGTAGACATGACTGACCAGATGGCTGCACACTACCCTCACACAATGAAGAGCAAGAAGTTTTATTTGAGAATATTTTTCCACTTTTATAATGTTGCACTAGTAAATGCATGGATTCTTTACAAAAGAGGCACTGAGAGAAATATTTCTTTGGTGGAATACAAGGCCTCAGTTGCTATAACAATTACATAGCTTGGAAGCCTGCAAAGGAAGTGTGGCAGACCATCTAACACCACTGACCATACTCACTGGAAGAAAAGGCAACGCACTGGGTGTACTGCATATATAAGACTGGATGGAATAGCCCATTACCCTGAAAAACAAAAGGAATGTGAGAAATAAAAACTGCAAAAGAAGAACAAGATACATCTGCAAAAGTGCAAGGTTCCTGTTTGCCCACAATGTACGGAGTTCATCCACAATACATGATGTGAACAATTCCTTCTTACTTGAATTTCGCTATTATTTATCACATTTTTTATTTCTTTATGTTTTCGCCATGTTTGCTCTCATGTAACCTGCTATGCACCATGTACAGAAATGTGGCCATTTCCTATTTTCATTGTTGTACAGTAAATTGAAGCATTTGTTGAAGAAATATATTTGCAATGACTTCCTTACATCTCAAATATAGTGTTAAAAATAACTGTCAAAATTGAAATTATTAAAAAAATTCATCGCTGAAAAGGATTTATGCAGCATCTACCACGTCAACAAAAACAATAACATAAAACAAACACAGATATTTCTGCCTCATCTAAAATATCGTCTTCAAAGTCAATATTCACAACGCCTTCAACTACGTCACTTCCCATCTTTCGCTGTCACTGAAGTCTCGTCTCGGCTGTGCAACCACCAGAGCCACCTATTGAGAGAATCCTCACTGAACTGGCAAGACTCTACGCCAAGCTGGCAGCTGACAGCCGAAGGAGCGTACGGCGCATTGACGAGCGGCAGCCACGCAAATTCGAATGGTGTTGGTTCCATAGACACTTCAGGCGAAATGCTAGATGATGTTGCAAACTGTGTGGGTTCCCAGATATCAACAACGGATGTGTATAGACGTGCATATCCGTTGTATAACCAGTAAGATTGTAGTTGTAATGACAATGCCACAGCTTCTGCTAAATGTGAATCTTCACGATTATTTGTGTTTGAAAAGATATCTGGTATGGAATTTTGGTCAACACAGGTTTGGATATAAGTGGTGTTTTATGGGATGTGAAGGACATGCCTCAGAAATTAAATCTGCAAAATGTTTTCTCACTTTCATGATGATTGTTAATGGCCTGCATGTTTGGCCCCATATTGGGGGCCGATTTTCTTAAATTTTTCCATTACCTATGGACCTCTATAATCATCTTCTTGTGCAATCTCCGGCTTTAGGCATGCTGTCTCCTACGCTGGACGCAAGAAGCCATTCTGCCAGATCAGAAGGCATGAAGATTAATGCGTCTTCCATGTCTCCCTCATCGCAACAGCTTCTGCCCATTCCATACACACCTCACTGCGAAATGCACATGGGTGCTTCACACAAGAAGATTGTGTTACGTCTTCTGCATAATATGGAGGCCGCTTTTCACTTCAACAGCAGCGCGATTCACTACAGCAGGAGGTTGCTCATCTCAATGAACTTTTCCGCTTCGATAAAACAACGTGACACATTCAGCCTGGGACCCTAGAAATCCACGATTGGCTTCTCGATACAATTCATGTGAACTCTGATCAGGTCCACACCGCTTATTTTGACGCTGAAATGTGTCAAATGTCTGTGAATTCTTAAGGGACCAAACTACTGAGGTCATCGGTCCCTAAACTTACACACTACTTAAATTAACTTATGCTAAGAACAACACACACACACACACACACACACACCCATGCCCGAGGGAGGACTCGAACCTCCGGCGGCAGGGGTCGTGCAACACGTTACATGGAACCTCTAACCGCGCGGCCACTCCGCGCGGCATTGTGATGCTGACGAGTACGTGTTTTACGTGAAATTCATGGATCTTTCACGCTGAAAGATTACTGTCGCGACATGGTTCTCACATCCTGTTCAGACATCGTGATAATTCCCCTAGTATAGTGTCACTCGCAGATGCTGAAATCGAATACACCAATATTCGAGTGTTCAGCCTCCCGCCGGAAGTTGATGACAGTTTTCTAAAGGGCATATTGACTCCTTATGGTAACGTGAAAAACATCCGTCGTGAACGCTGGTCTACTCAACGCAGATTACAGTGTTATAGTGGAATTCTTTCCTTGGAGGTGCATGTCAAACGCAATATATAATCACATTTACAAGTGTGTGGTTACCGCATCAGTATCATGTATACTGGTTAAGAGGGAACCTGTTTCCTATGTAATGAAAGTGGACACGTTCGTTCTAATTGTCCGCGGAGGGTTTTTGTATTAAAGCCGTCATTAGTGCAGCTTCACAAATTGACGGTTGCTGATCTTGTTCCTTCTCCTCCCGCCGTCGGACCTACTTCTGCTTCGGATTATAATGTATAAACAGTCAGTTCTGATAATCGTGTCAATGAATTTCCGTCTTTACCTCCGCGACAGGTTCTGAATCCTATTGGCCCCAGGATAGAACTTATAAAGGCGACAAACAAGCGACATCGCACTCAGGAAGGTGATGGTGAGGATTTGGTTGTACCTTCTGCGCCAACCTCCTCCGCATCGATTGTGTCCCCTGCTACTCTCGATGCTACTATACCTCCCCTCCGTGGTACGGTGAGTGGCGAAGAAGTTATCTCCAGCATCCCTCCTGCTCGCGAAGTGGCTCCTGAGCTGCCTGTGTGTGAAGAGGGAGCGGAGCCCCCCGTTCGTCTTTGTGTCCTCCGTTACAGCCTAAGACGATGCAGTGTCCTCCTGTTCCTTCGTCTTCCTGTATTTGCCGCCTACAGCAGCTCCCGAGGAGAAGAAAATTAGTGACCAAGTATCACCTGTTGTATTGGTAATTCCACAGAATGCTTCCGCCTTAGTGACTGGCATTGCATTACATGACCCTAGGTCTGGGGGGGGGGGGGGGGGGAGGAAGCTGTGCCTATGACCCCTCCCAAGCCTCTGTCTGCATAGGCCGCCATCTCACGTAGCCGGCAGAAACAGCGTATACAACTTGACGGTGCGGTGGCTCGTAAGAAATCTAAGAAAATAGGTTGCGATGACGTGGGTTATGGTCCCCCGATGTGTGATTCCACTGTGGATTCCACAGTGGACCTTGACTCTCAGCTGTCTACATAATTCTACTCCGATATTCCGTACATCTCTGTCCAGCTGTGATCAATTACCCAAGCCTACACGTTCCTTTCCTTAAACGTTAATCGTGTGGAATAAGAATTGCGATTGGCTTCGCTGCGTCAGTTCATTTATGATTCATGTGCGGACACAGTTTTCTTACAGGAGGTGCTATTTAGTAATTTCTCCTTATCTGGTTTTCGTATGATCTTTAATGTAGCACCCGAATATTCTACGTGGACCGCCTTATTCTTTCGCGAAAGCATTCCTATTGCTGAAGTGGAAATGGTGGATTCTGGCAGGGGCATAGGGTGTCAACTTTTTAATCTTACTTTGGTTCGTTTATATGCCCCTACTGGCACTGGTCACGTGGTGGATCGTTCGCGTTTTTATGAAGAGGATATTGTTTATTTGTTGCGTAAGAGTCCTCCAGGTATTCTGTTGAGTGATGACTTTAACTGTGTATTGCGTCCTGTGGATCAATCTCCAAACCTTAATTTCTGTCTCGAATTACATGAATTGGGCCACTCCTTACGCCTAAAAGACGTCTGGATATGTAAATACCCGACATTAGTTAAATTTACCCACTTTACTGCGACTTCTAGTAGCAGGTTAGATAGATTTTACTTATCGGACTTCCTGAGCGATAGTATTCTTAACGTTGAAGTTATCCCAGCTTCCTTTACGGATCACTGTGCTGTGGCCATAACTCTCAATCTTGAATGGCAACCAGTCAAATTGTTTCGCCCTCCGTGGATGCTAAACGTCGCTCATCTAGCTGACCCTTCTCTCGATGACGTGATGCAAGTCGTTTGGGAGCATACTCTACGGTCCACTGGGAAATACTCCTCCACCCTTGACTGATGGGGCAACGGCCTTGCCGAAGTTAAGCGCTGTCGGGCGTGGCCGGCACTTGGGTGGGTTACCGTCTGGGCCGCCATGTGCTGTTGCCATTTTTTGGGGTGCACTCATCCTCCCCTCGTGATGCCCATTGAGGAGCTACTCGACCGAATAGTAGCGGCCCGGTCAAGGAAAACCATTATAACGACCGGGAGAGCGGTGTGCTGACCACACGCCCCTACTACCTGCATCCTCAGCTGAGGATGACACGGCGGTCGGACGGTCCCATTCAGCCACTTGTGGCCTGAAGACGGAGTGCTTGACTGGTGGATATAGCTAGCGAAACTGAGGCTCACGCAGACTTTGATACGTTTCTGTGCTGCCAAAGCGCGAGACTTTCGGAGAACTTATGAATATTACTATTCCATCCTGCTTGAACTTTATGCTGCTTCGGATCAAGCCCTCTGCGAATTGCAGATGTTAGGCCGGTAAGGCAAAATTGTTAACCGTGAAGAGAATGGAAATGGAAGGTTTGAAAATCCGATCGAAGTCGCGATCATTGGTGATGGAAGAACTGACTTCCTTATATCATTTGCTTCGGTATCAGATCCGTCGCCGACGCACTTGTATTCATTCTCCCACGACAAAAGATGGATGTATCGTAATGGCGCAAGCTGATATAGTGCGTATCTTACACCAGTACTATGTAGAAATCTACGATATCGAGGAGTCCAGTAAAACCTTTTACGACCCACTTGTCAGCATCTTGTATACGACAATTACATCTGAACATAATGAAACGCTCTTAGCTGCCTTTCAGCCTGAGGAAGTTTACAAAATTATTGTGGGATCGCCTTATCAAAAGTCCCCGGGTCTAGATGGACTTCCAAAGGAATTTTACGTGCGCCTTTGGCCGTTGTTGGGTGCTACCTTTACTTCCCTTCTGAATGAGGTGTTACAGGGTAGAGTAGTGCCGCCCTCGTTCAAAGTGGGAAAAATTGTTGTAATCCCGATACACACTGGACCGGCTGCCCCTGATCACTTTCGCCCACTAACTTTGTTAAACTTTGATTATGAGACTGTGGCGAGGGCAGTTAATAGTAGGACGTCGGCTTTGATGGATACGATTGTTACAAAACATCAAAGCTGCGTACCTGGTCGTACCATTCTTACCCCTGTATTAAAGTTTCGTGATATGGTTTCGGTTGCTGCTGTAACGTCCGTCCCTTGTGCTCTTGCTTTTTTAGACTTCAGTAAGGCATTTGATCGTGTTAATCACGACTTTCTGATTCCGATTCTGGAGGCAGTTGGTTTCACTATTGACACGCAGCGAGTGCTCTCAAATCTGTTTACGGGTATTTCGGCTTCGGTGGTTGTTAATGGCCAACTAACGCCCCTAATAAGTATCCGTAGGGGAGTGTCTCAAGGAAGCCCGCTGACGGTGACTGTTTGTGTTTTTCCTGGAGCCCCTACTCCGCATGCTAGCATCCCAGATGACAGGTTGGACGCTTTCCGGCGGGACTATAGCTGTTCGTGCATACGCGGATGACGTGATTGTTCTACTTCGCAATTCTCCTGAGATACCTCGACTGAAGGCTGTCATCAATAGTTTTTGTCGGAGTTCAGGTGCAAAACTTAAGCTTCTTCCTTTGCGAGGTTTTGATGACGCGGTTGTTCCATGGGCTACTGCGCTGGATCTGTATACGTCTCTCGGTATCATCATTGATCGTTGTCCACTCAAAATGGTGGCGCTCAACTGGAAGTCTGCTACGGAAAAAATTCAGGGAGCTGTATTAGAGCATGAAAGGCGTTCTCTTACTCTGCTCCTGAAAGTCCGAATACTGGATACATATGTCTTATGCAAAGCTTATTACGCGGCCTAAGTTTATCCGCTTCCCGCGACGATAGCGAAGAAACTACAATTTTCTGGTCGTTTCTTATGGAAAAGACATATATTTCGCTTACGGTATGAGGTGATCACAAAGCCTCGCTCCTTTGGGGGGCTGGACCTGACTGATATATACAGGAAGTCGCAGATGCTATATGTACGTCGTACTATTTTGACGATGACTCAAGAAACTCACACATTCACGTCTCATTTATTTTTCTTTGTCTGTCCCGCTAGTCTTGAACCCCCTATTGATATTGGTCGCATAAATTATAAGTTAAAACACATTCGTGACTTCTATCTTGCGATGAGCTATTTATGGGCTGAAATCATATGGAGACCATTAAATTCCTACAGACTCGTGGGGAAGCAGTCCATTGCCCGAACCTCGTTGAAAGAGACTCGCCGCAAACAACCTGAACGAAAGTTTGGTTTAATATCAGTCTTCCGATTTTGCCGATGTGAGTAGCGTCCTCGTGGTACAAGGTCGTAAATAACTTAATTCCAACGAACGAGCGACTTTTCCGTATTGGGCTTAGTGAGACGGATTTATGTAGTCGTTGTACGTCTCCCGATACGATACGACATCGTTTTACTTGTGGAGGTCATAAGGCAAACTGGCGGTTGGATCAGGACACAATTGGCCTTCCTTACTCGGTCTTCTGAGACTGCCTGCACTACGGACATCATAGTGCGCCCAGATTCTTCTTTCTTTCCACAGTCAAAAACCCATACCGTTATGTGGTTGCTGGGACATTTCGTTCATTATTTTGTAGAAGGCGAGGGGTACGATCACATGAACGTCATGCAGTACATGATCACGGCCTATTGGACATGCTTGCGAATGCCTCGATACCGAGACCTCTTCGCCAACATGGTGAATCTTGTTTTTCATCGGTAAGGTGTTGGTTAATTTAATTCATTTTGATGATAAGTGTTTTTCTTTGTTATGTATGTTTCCCACCTGATTTGCTTCGGTTTGTTCTCTCCTTGTTTCCCTGTTCGTTTTGTTTTGTGTTTTGACTCAGCATCGCTCTATTGTCAAATGTGTATCGATGAAGTATAGATACACGGGCGCGTCTACAATCCTTAGCTTTTCCTAGTTTACTTGGAATTTTTCTTAGTTTGCTATTTGGAATGTAATCTTGTTTCGTTTTCCTACTCCTTTTAGATTCAATTATGAACTATAAAAAACACAAAATAAAAAATAAAAAAATTAAAATTTACTAAAAAACCATATCAAAATAGTTATTGATACATATCTTATGAGCTTGGTGGCGGTTTGTTGGCTACGTTCTCGTTTTTTTCTTCTTTTATTTATTGTTCTATTCTCGTAATAAATTTTTTCTCCCTTTTGCAGCCTCTATTACATGATGATATGACTATGGTCTACTGAAGTGTCATGATAGTACCGAGTCTTTCTGATAATAAATAAAAAAGAAAAAAAATGGCTCAGTCGGATAGAGCGTCTGCCATGTAAGCAGCAGATCCCAGGTTCGAGTGCTGGTCGGGGCACACATTTTCATCTGTCCCTGTTGATATTAATCAACGCCTGTAAGCAGCTAATGGTCTGAATTTCGTTGTAATTTCATAATAATTTTTGTGTTGTTCGTGGCGGAACAGGCTTGGAGTGACTGAACAAAGCTGTCAGTGGCCTGTGATCTGAGATGAGATAGAAGGTCGACTATACAAATAGTGGAGAAATTTAGTGACTCCATAAACAATGGCGAGCGCCTCTGTTTCCAGCTGCCTGCGATTACACTGCGCCTTGTTTAAAGTTTTGGAAGAAAAGGCTACAAGCCTGTCAGAGCTACCAATCCTGTGGAATAGCTTCGATCCAAGCCCATAGGATGACGCATCAAGTGCTAAAACTACTGACTTGTCTTGGTCAAAGTGGACCATACAACGACCACTGAGAAGATCATCCTTAAGTTGCTGGAATGCGTCCTGAAAATCTTTGGACCGTAAGATGCGAACACCTCTCCAGCGTAGGTGGTTCAACAGGGCAGCAGTTTGTACTGTATGAGGAATAAATTTGAAATAATACGTCGGTTAGCTCATTACTGCCTTTAACTCCTTAAAATGACGAGGCGCCGTCAAATCCCTGAGTGACAACAAGTGCGATTGCGCTGGATGGATGCCCTGTGAATTAATGATATGAAGAAATGAGCATTTCGCTTTATTACACTTGGTTCCCATGACCGAAAGATCTTGGGACAAACAGTCAAAACTGGATAAATATTCCTCTGGTGTGCCAAAAGAAACTACAGTGTCATCTAAATGATTTACGCACGAAGGGACCTTCGCTGTTAACTGATTCAGAAATCACTGTAAAACTGCGAGAGTTAATGCACTGCCGATTGGGAGGAGCTGGAACAGATATAGACTCAAGTGCGTGATAAGTACAAAGAACCGTTTGGAATGTCATTCAAGGGTAACTGCGAGTATGTCCCCGGGAAATTTATTTTGGAAAACAAGCATTCCTGTCACAATCTGTCGATCAGTTCATCAGGTGAAGAAGGGGAAAAGAGTCCATATCTGTTTTGAGGGTTGATAGTGGTTTCAAAGTCTGCTCATAGCTGCAACCCACGCGATGGCTTTTTGATAACTGTCGGGAGAGATGCCCACTGACTGGCTGAGATCTGTTCAGCAACACCACTGTCTTGCCATAGTTTCAATTCTTGAGCGACCTGATCACGAATGCGTTAGGGGACTGCACTATGAAACGGTGGTTGTGCATTATCTTTTAAAGTTACATGTGCTTCAAAATCTTCAGCGTTCCCCAGGCCTTCTCGAAATAAATTTCTGTATTGTCACATCACTCATTAATACAGTTGTGAGGAACAGTAGCATTGACTGGCAACACATTGTCCTGAGTGTCCAGGTAAAACAAGTCAAGTGAGGTCAGATCAAAAAAGTTCGGACTGTTCCGAGAACACGGTACATGAAATAGTAAAGTTCTAGTAACATTAAGAAATGTTGCTGCCAGTCTGCACACTCCCGACACTGGGATATTGTGTCCATTGTATGCTGGCAGAATGGCAGCAGGCTGCTGTAGCCATGAGCTGCCTAACAATTCATAAGTATTTCTGTTCAGCAAAGTCACGCAAGCACCTTTGTCTAATTGTAGTCTCACAGAATGCTCTGCCACACGTAGATGTACATACAGTTTATTTCGCTGAAAGCAGATCACTTGTGAACGATTCTGTTTACTTTAAGGGTAAAACACTGATTGGGCCTCCCCCACTGGCTCAACTGATATGACATTTACTTCTTTTGAAGAACACTGAAGTAGAGTCTCACTGTCGCCTGCCACGGCTGTTCTGAAATCACGCTTGAATATGGCCCCATTTGCCACAGGAAAAACATTTTGCCTCTCTGCGTGGGCACTGCTAACGGTCGTGCACTTCGGGAACGACTTCCAGATATTAGACTGCAAAGTTGCGAGGTGTCGGGGCTAGCAGTGTATTTAACACTAAATTCCTCTAGAATCTTCATATGGAAATGATGCTTTAAGCCCCCCCCCTTTTCTAAATCCGACTTTTGTTGTTGCACATGGATCAAGAAGAAAAATAATAAACATAACACATGAAACATTTACAATACGTCAACTTGGATACTCAAATAAATGCTGTGAAGGTGAAGTTGTCCATAAACTAGGTTGTGACATTTATGACCAAGTGGTATGTGGAGCCAATTCCTTGCAACTCAAATCTTACGAGAAACACCCAGCCAACCCAACATTAATTGCTGCTACTGTAGTGAGAACTCAGACAATGAACACCCAAGACAGAACCACATTAGAAAAGACGGGAACAGGCGCGCTATGCAGAGCTCTGATTGTCACATATCTAAATTCCCTAATCTGTGGGTGCTGCGGACATACATTACCAAGCTGTCTTCTTAACTGCAAGGACACGATCTGGCATACCGGAGGCGATGGCTGGTTGCTTCGACGTCCCGTTGTGGTGATGATAATGTCGCGAGTATAGCCCAAAACAAATTATCCTGGTCTGGTTGCTCCAGACTAAAGACTTCTGGCAACACAAATGCGCCTCTGAGGGAGACGAAGAAGGCTCGCTACACAATCACTGACGGTATAGTGATTGATTTTAACAAGCGAAGTCACACAGTAACTCCGGTACAGTCAACTTTAGCCAAAACTGCTCAAGACGGGCAATGTAGACCGCTTGTACGTAGAATGCTCAATTGCCAACTGTACTCGGAAAGTTATGTTGAAGTCGGAAATTCAGCAATTTCATCAAACAGTTACAATTAAACGAAACTATATTAGACAACCAACGGAAGGCAGGCTGTCCAGAGCAGCGAGAGCTCAGTCTTGTAACCTACTCTGACCGAAAAGCGAGAGCCGACTCTCTCAAGAGCACCCGTACAAGCCGAACACAGAACATTCCTGCCCCCACGACAGTGGCTGTGGTTAAAACGTGCCAATCAGCAACTCGAAAACCGGTGGAAAATTCCACTCTACTGCCGAAGCACAACTATTCCACCAATGGAGATACTTGGCGCCAATTTCTGCGCCCCTGAGCAAGCCAATCACAGTTATAATTTTGCATAAAACGCGGGAATTTGCCTGCCAAGACTGCCTGGGAACACAAATCATTCCCATGCCTCGCTGGAAGTCCGTCAGAAAGTGTTTTCACTGTGTTTCTGCGAAGCAACGGAATCTCTAGCCCAGCCGCTCCGTCAGGCCCCTGTGGGCGTGTCGCCGCAGCTCTTATGACAATGTGGCGTCTGGAAAGCATGCACTCGACTCCCTCACACCCGTCGGCTTAACCCTTTCAAGATCGGCAGAACCCGCCAGTCACCGGACCACCCGGGTGATGAGAGACGCTGCGTGGGAGGTCAACATGTGAAGCAGTACCAACTTTTCACAACATGCAATTAGAGAGGAAAATATTCATATCTTCTGAGTTCTCAATACTAGCCTTGTAATGACAATACTCGGCCATACTTCCCCAAACCGAATTACTCAGAGTTAGATATAAATAAGAGAGGGGGCAAGTCACTGTGTGCATCTAAAGGCATGCCACCTCTCAAAGTGGCAGGCGCACGGCGTGACTGATTGTTTTTTAACAATGGGCTTTGCCTGCAGCTTGACCTCTGAGTAGAGAACTGAGTGCATTGTGTACTTTGAACTACAGAAATGGTCAGAGCCTCTAAATTTACCTCTGCAATATCTAAAACGTTCTGAGGTTCAGTAACAGAAAGGGCAGTTTCTAACTTAGGATATGGTAGCTTCAAAATTGGAGTGTGCATGCGTGCATCTCATACATTCTGAGTAATCACACCACGGAGTATGACGCCACTTGTGTGACGCCACATGGACACTTAAATATGCAATGTCTGGTAACACCTCTTAGTTCTGCGAGCCATTGTCTAAATGTCTGTTCCGATTGCTTCCTAAGCCAAAAGAACTTGTATTTGGCAGCTGCTACATGCACCTGAGCGCCAAGGTGCTCATATAACTTCTAACAAATAACACTCAAAGTCCTCCGGCCAAGAGTCCATAGACATTTTGACACACAACATAAAACACCAACATTAGTAAGGAAATAATCTTTGCGCTTCGTATCTGCTATGTCGTAGGCGGAGAACTGCGCTACAAGTTGAGTGGGTATTCAGCCCAGTCCCCTCACTGGCCGTATGTTATCGGAATTTGGGTGTGCCCGTAGTATGTTGAGTTGTAACTGCCATTGAAAGTACTTGCGTCAGTTGAATAACTCTCCGCCCAAGTTGCTGAATTTGTTGCCTCTGCAACTGAACCACATCATTTACAGAAAGTTCTTGTCGTGGCACAGACATAACAATTCCTTGACGCTAATACACACAAAATACACTTAACGTCGCCCTTGATGAAGGAAAACACAGCACCGTAGGTTCACGAGAGTCGTCACCACCGTTGGGTCGCCGCTTGAAGTTAGGAACGAACAGTGGTAAAACAGTAACTAATGATGACACAATCTCAACTAAAGTGGGTTTTATTCTTCGAGACACACAACTTGCAAAAGATTGCAGATCACGTGTGTATCATACATCAACACGCTGTACAGAGGATGTGGTGTCTGAGGCACAAATATTGGCACTAACATGCAGAGCTCTTCTGCATGGAATAGACGGAATGTACAGATTCCACAGACGCTTGTTAGCAACTCCGTGACACAGGCGGTAGGCTTCGTCGTAATCCGACTCGCGGCTGAACACACATTGGCCGCTTAGCGCTCTGGACGGAAGTGAATACTCACCGGCAGCAGCGGCTCACTGAACTTTACTGAAGGTGTGCCGGAGACTGTGTCATTGTTTGTCGGTCTAGCAGGCAGCGACTTTCCTCCTGGAAGTCGAACTGGTGGCCACTGTGGGACAGTGGGACGTTTACTTAAATATCCCGATGACTTCACAGAAACTTTTAACTTCGTATATTTATTAAATTATGCATATTTGCTGTCGTCTCCCTCTTATGCCTGCTGTTTACGTTAAAGCTCCACAGTCACTGTCACAAATTCTTCCGAACACTGTTTTTCCCTCGTTTATCCATAAATCAGTGTAATATTACTAAAATTGGAATTGCAGAGGCTTCGTACATGTTGGTGTAGATAGTGAATTATAACTGTTAGGATACAGTGAGTTTGTGTCGTAATGGAACTGGATATTTTCCATGCTGATCATCCCGCTTAGAGGCTGGCGTAATGTACAAGTTCCCTCTGTTATGATATTCCCACATCGCAAATCGCTTGTTACCAAATGATACGGAACTGTGTAGGCATACAGGTCTAAATGTCTTAACAATAGTACTCTGCAGGGTATTTTTTTAAATCATGTTGAAGGTTGTCTACTTCGACAAACGGTAGTATTACGCAGACTGCTAATACTATGTCCTTTGGTCAGGGCAGTTTAGAAAACTAATAAGGTGTCTGCCAAATCGTAAATCGTGTTTTAGTCTATGTAATCGACTCTCAAATTAAATAATTAAAACTATAGGCAACAGAACTCACATCTTCTAGGGTACAAGTTAGCAAGGCTTCCACCACTATATCTGTTTTCGTATAGAACTAAAATTTCCACAACTTTAGCAACGAATAGCTATTAAATGTAGTACATTGCAGAACACTGTCCAGCAGTTTACACTACAATAAAAGCATGTGGAATGGGATACAATGTAGAAAAATAGTGTTTCTGCGAAAAATGCCTAGCACCACCATAGTGTTATAAATAGTAGGTTCACATAATGTTCTTTAGTCAGGGAGACATGTATCAGGCCACTTAATAAGAGTGTTAAGACAAGCAATTGTGTGTGGTTTTTTGTACGTATAGTGTTACTGTCAGCACCAAAAAAACCTCCTTAGAGAGGAAATTTGGTCGTGCATATTCATCAAAGCAAATGGTGTCCTTTTAATGCGAGACGTTACTCTAAATCCTGAACAAAAATTTCTGAGAATGTGGTACCAAGAGAAACTCATGCAACAACTGGACTATCATTAAATTTATTTTCGCAAAAGTCACTCATATCATCCGTATTCTGTTTTGAGCAACGTCATGGTACTTAAAGAGTGAGAGAGGATTCACCTTACCCTGTGTTTACGGATGTCACAAGTTTCTTTTTCGACGAAGAAGACGAAGAAAAATATTTGTGTGTGTGTGTTTTTATAATATACTGAAAAACGGATTTACAAACTTTGTTTAACGAGTTTTCTAACGGTGCACAATCAGGGGTGACTGGAAGTGTCAAAAGTTCACATTCCATTGCTGAAGGACATTCCTCTACCAGCAATAGAGGGTGAACTTCTTAGAGTGTAACTACTCGTGCTGGAGAAACGTCAGAAAAATAGTTAAACAAACCTTTTCCGAAGATGCAGAAATAAAAGCCAAAAGGTAATACATAATTTCCATCAATGTGCAACTTTATGTTTGTGTGCCAACGCCGTGACGGAAACTAAATAAATCAGCAGAGCATAAAGAAGGCAAGGGATTCTTCAATTGTTGCTCACTAAGGAGCTCACCAGGTAAAACACTCAGTCCTGTGGACAGTACACTGTGAGATAACTATAGATAGCCGCTGTGGGGAATGCTCTGATCTGTTGTACACCAGCTGTTGAAAGTTACTTAGTATGGGCTGTGGAAGTCAGATGACAATGAGTACATTTGAATAGTATGCTTCTAGCTGTCTATTGAGTTCTTAACGTCACTGATTCAGCGCACATCTCTGTATATGAGAGTAAGCGTGTCAGACTGGCATGCGGGGAACCCGGATCTACATCTACATCTACATTTATACTCCGCAAGCCACCCAACGGTGTGTGGCGGAGGGCACTTTACGTGCCACTGTCATTACCTCCCTTTTCTGTTCCAGTCGCGTATGGTTCGCGGGAAGAACGACTGTCTGAAAGCCTCCGTGCGCGCTCGAATCTCTCTAAGTTTACATTCGTGATCTCCTCGGGAGGTATAAGTAGGGGGAAGCAATATATTCGATACCTCATCCAGAAACTCACCCTCTCGAAACCTGGCGAGCAAGCTACACCGCGATGCAGAGCGCCTCTCCTGCAGTTATTCCATTCTCGGTAGTGCCATGCTTATTTCTTTGTTAGAAGGACTGGAGCAAGATGCACTCTGCCTCGTGATGCCAACTGAAGTGGTATGAGGGTGGGAAGTAGCTTCTCGACGGTGTGGGAAGCTGACAACGCCCGAGAGTGTACTATGCAGACGCCACACGCTTCAAGCCACATCCGACAGACGCCACTGACTGAGGATTATACGACTATTTCCTTTACTTTACGTCTATGGTCACAAAATTTTTTGTCAACGCATTACCGGTTTCGGTCTATAATGACCATTTTCAGATATGCAGCAAAATACGGGAAACATAAATACATTAGCAGTTTCTCTACAGCTTAAAACAGCAAATAGACCATAATGGAAAGTGCTACTGCCATACATATGCACTTGTGTGCTTTAAGTATTAAGAGGCATACCAACAAAACTGCTTAACTGGAAGAGTGACTTCGTGCCCAGTGCCTACTCTGCTTTGCTTGAAAATGTTTTACTTTAATCACTGATTTTTTTTTTTCTTTATTGTGATTTCATTCCCCTGCCCCATATGGGCAGCGAAGAGCTGGCAACGGCACATTCCACCGCTCTTCACCCAACTGGTTTTATAAAAGTGCAGAAGGGTGAATGTATAAAAAGGGGGGATAAAAAGGGGGACATAAAAAACACAGTAAATGGAGATGATGGGAGTTAAAATATACACTAAGATGGGGATATGCACTGGGGGACAGTTAAAAAGTCGACATAAAGTTAAAAGAACACAGCTGGAAAATCAAAGTGCACTTAAAAAAAAAAAAAAACACTGGAGTCAATCACAAGTTAAAAGTTGGCCACAGGATAAAAATCACACAGAGCATGACACTTAAAAAACCATTGGAAACGTCAGAGCA
The DNA here is from genome assembly GCF_023864345.2 of Schistocerca serialis cubense. Taxonomy (NCBI): domain Eukaryota; kingdom Metazoa; phylum Arthropoda; class Insecta; order Orthoptera; family Acrididae; genus Schistocerca; species Schistocerca serialis. The sequence goes on from NC_064640.1 coordinate 534,954,196, forward strand.
TTCACGAAGAATAAAAAAAACCGCTTGTAGGGACCTGCTGAGGGACTGGAAGCTGGAGAGGAGGGAAAAAGAGGGGAGGAAGTCGCGGTGGAGGGCTGGGAGGGGGGGAGAAAGAGGAAAAAAAGGGGGCAGGAGGCGCACCAAGAGGCAGAAGACCGGCAGGGCAGGAAATGAAGATGGAACACAAGGCAGGAGGGATTGTAGAGACACTGAAGGGGAGCGTGGGAGAGAGAGGGGATGTAGGAGGGGGAAAGCCGCTCAGGAGAAGGGAGAAGGAGGAGAGGGAGCCCTGAAGAGGAGGCAGGAGGAAGGTGGGGTTAGAGTTGGTAGGAGGGGTAGATGTCAGGCCGAATTTCATCATCTGGGAGGGGTAGGTGCTGGAAGCTGCATTGGGAAAGGAGGTGGAGGGTGTGGAGATGGAGAGAGGGGGGGACACAATGGTAAAGGCGACGCAATGGGCTGGGGGTGGAGAGGAAGGGGGACACCAGGGGGCGGGAGGGGATCGAGTCATTGGGCAATATACAGGGTGCGGATGTGTTCAAGGAAAAGGAGAAGGTGGGGGAAGGGGATGATGTCGAAGAGGATGCACGTGGGGGGACAGAAGGCGGATAGGGAAGCTGAGGTGGAGTGCAAACACAGGCATAACAAAGGCTGCGACAGATCAAGGATTTGTAGGTGTGAAAGATGGTGGAAGGATGCGGTCCCCATGTTTGGCCAGACAGGAGTTTCAGGAGGTGGAGTCTGTTGTGGGCTTTGTGTTGGATTGTAAGGAGATGGGGAGTGCAGGTGAGGGGGCGGTTGAGGGTGAGGCCAAGGTATTTGAGGGTAGGAGTGAGGTGGATAGGACAGCCATAAATGGTTAGGAAGAGATCATGGAGACAGAAGGAGCGGGTGCTGCGGCCTATGATGATCGCTTGGGTTTTGCATGGGTTGAGATGAAGGAACCACTGGTTGCACCAAGTGGTGAACTGGTCAAAGTGGGTTTGGCGGGTATGCTGGGACCATTGAACGGCAGGATAAAGGACTAGGAAGGCGGTGTCATCAGAAAATTGGAGAAGATGAACAGGTGGGGGAGGTTTGGGCGTATCAGTAGTGTACAGGAGATAGAGGAGAGGGGAAAGGATAGAGCCTTGGGGTACGCCAGCAGAGGGATAGACGATACGGGAGTTGGAAAGTGACATAGGAGGGATGATGGGAGAGGAAGAAAGCAACGGGGTGGACGAAATTGATAGGGAGAGCATAGGTCTGTCAGACATGGTTGCAGGCGTTCTGGAGGTCAAGGGAAACAAAGATAGCGGAGTGACAGGAGTTACGTTGGAGGGAAAGAAGATTGATAAGGTTAAGGAGTTGGACGTCGGCTGAGAAGGAAGGTTGGAAGCAACACTGGGTAAGGGGGAGGAGTTGGTGCTGGTTAAAGTGGCGGTGAATACGGTGGGAGAGGATAGTCTCGAAGACCTTACTGAGCATGGAGGCGAGGCAGATGGGACAATACGAAGAGGTATCAGAGGGAGATTTGTTGGATTTAGGGAACAGTAGAAAACGAGAAGTCTTCCACAGGTCAGGATAAAAGCCAGTGGAGAGGAGGACATTGTACAGAGTAGCAAGGACAGCCAGGAATGATGGGGGGTCTTCTTGAGGTGGCAGTAGGTGACGCCATCATGACCAGGGGTGGTGTTGCGTTTGGAGCAGAGGATGAGTGTGATGTCATGTGTGGTGATGAGGGTGTTGATGTTGGGGGGGGGGGGGGGGTAACTGATCCAAGTACTGGAAGCTAGGGATGAGTGGTGGGACGGAGGTATCAGTGCAGTCAAGGATAGTGGGGAAGAGGGAGTAATCAAAATGGGGATTGTCAGGAATGGAAATGACCTCTGATATGTGGGGTGCAAAATGGTTAGCCTTACTGAGATTGTCAGGGAAGGGGCGATCGTTGTGGAGGATAGGGTAATGCAGTGTGGGATGGCTACCAGTAAGGTGATGCAGGACCAGTACTTAGAGGGGTTGACAGGGAGGGTGCTGTTGAGGTGTGTGCATGTCTAGCACCAGTCCTGGCGTTTCTTTGCTGTAAGAAGGTTCTGGCTGTGTCGCTGTAATTGCCCCAGTGGTGGGGGAGTGTATCCCAGTCATTGGTGTGAAGGAACGAGTGGTAGAGCCTGCAGGATTCACGAAGAAGGACGGCTTGCGGAGGAAACATAGGGTAGTGAGGGTTGATGAGTATGGTAGGGACATAGGCCTTCACAGCATCAGTGATGGTCTTCTGAAGGAAGGAAGAGGCATGGGTGACATCAGTGGGATGGTGAAAGGTGAGGGTGTGGCTTTTGACCTGTGAGGTAATGGATTCCTGGTAGGCATCCCAGTCAGTGCAGCAGCAGTCTTGGATGGACTTTGGAAGACAGCTGGGTGGGGGGCTGCAGGGGGCCATGGGCAGAGGGGACAGTGAGAAGGACGGGGAGGTGGTCAGTACCAATGGGATCGGGACGTCCACGGTGATACAACAAACGAGGTGGGGGGAAGCAAGGATAACGTCAGGGGTTGAGTTAGTTTCAGTACAAGTGTGTTATGGGAGAGGAACTAGGTCATCATGGGGGGTGGCAAGGAACTGATGCCACTGCTGATGGGTGGCAGGGTCATGGCTGTGGATGTTGAGGTCAGTGGCCATCACATAGGTGGTGATGGTGCAGTCAACATGGGAAATGAAGTCTTAGGGGAGAGGAGCTGCGGGATGACTATAGCTTGTGGCTCAGGTGATGGTGAGGGAGGGAAAAAAGACGCTGAGGAGAAGGTGTTCAGTTGGGTTATTGAGGAGGGGTTGTGGCCGGACAGGAAGATGCTTGAGGTGGCCAACAGCGACCACACCTCGGGCGAGGGGAAGGGCATTGTCGATGCACTGAAGGAGATAGGGAGAGGTGCGGCAACATGATGAGGTTGGAGGAAAGTTTCATTAAGGATCAAGGTGCTGGGATAGGTAATGCATGAAAAGGTATTTGTTGGCAGGGAGGGAGCTATTGTTGAGGTAGCAGAGATGATACTGGTGATGAGCCAGGAGATGGGAGGGGGAAAGGAAGTGGGGCGAGGAGAGACGGGCTTAAACGAGGGTGTGTAGGTGGGTGAAGGTAAAGTGAACCTATTTGTGGGACTAGGTGGCATTGGTATTTAAATGGAAAATAGAGCGGGTGGCGAGGGAAATCTGCTGGAGTGTTTGGGGGTGCTGGAAGGGGTAGATGTCCTGCAGGACAATGGTTAGGAACTGGATGATGTCTTCTGCTGTAGGGGGAGGGCAGAGGGAATTGGTGGGGTGGATGGGCAGGTCGATGGGGTGAACAGGGACAGTGAGATCAAGGTTGGTGGGAGGGGGCTTTGCTTTGCATTTGGAGGAGTAGTTGGGGTGGGGTTTGTTGCAAGAAGGGGGAGAGGCGAGGTTAGGATACTGTTCAAGAAAGTGGAAGGTTTTACAATGGGGGAAGGTGAGGGGTTCTTGCCGATTTTGGGTGAGGTGGTCATTGTACAGGAGACAGCGCTGGCAGCAATAGGATGGAGGAGGGGAATGGGACAGGTCAGTGGGGTGGTCGCGGTTGAAAATCAGCTTTCCCTGTGTGAGGAGGTGATTGATCTAGGAGGCGGACTCAGTAAAGATATGCATAAGGAAGGTAGGGACAGAGGAGTTGTAAATTAGGTGGGCTGAGCGGATTTCCAGGGCGGGATGGGTGTTCAGTTCCAGCAACACCTCCACTTCTGTGACCACAGGGGTGAGTTTTGTGGTCATGGCAGTGAGGGCTGGTGGACGATAACAGGGTTGAGGCTGGTGAGGAGAGGAGGATGTAAGGAAAGGGGTCAGGGACGCATGGGGAAAAAAGATGATGCAGGGAAGGTGCTGGAGGAGATCAGTATGGAAGAAGGGGAGGAGGACTTGATGAGAAGAGAGTCTCTGCGAGGGATAAGTTGGGTAATGGGTGCACTGGGAATGTATTTCCAGATTTCAAGGGTGAGGGTGCGGGCATCTAGGAATTTTGGATGAGGGTTGGCAAGGACGAAGGTATACAGGGTGGGGGCAGGGGAGGGGGGAGGAGGGGTGGTATCCATGGCAAGATCAGAGGGAAGTGAGGTGGGTGGTGGTCTTTTGGAGGAGGGTGTGGAGGTGAGGTCGCCACTTGGCCACTTGGGAGGTTTTTTGGCAGGTGTGGTCTCGGTGGAAGGATGAGATACTGGATGGATGGAGAGATGGTGGGAGGCAGGCCCTTCTTGTGAGGTAGAGGCACTGGTTAAGGGGGTGGGGCGCTCTGTGGTGGCGCGTTATGGGGCCCCTTAGGGATATGGCTGCCAAGAAGGGAAAGAAAACCAATGTGCCCACCGTTTGCATACTGGGTGGAGTCATTCCAGACGTGGGATGGGCCCTTCCGGATGAAAGGAAGAGCATAGGGTGCAGCCAACTGCAGGTGGTGGCTCACGTCAGTACGAGTAATGTGTGTCGCCTTGGACTGGAAGAGATTCTCTCTAGTTTCAAGAGGCTAACAGAAGTGGTAAAAGCTGCCAGTCTTGCTTTCAAGATCAAAGCAGAGTTCACCATTTGCAACATATTAGATGGGACCAACTGCAGACCTTTGGTACAGAGCCGAGTGGAAGGTTTGAATCAGAAGCTCAGACAGTTTTGCGACCATGTAGGCAGCAGATTCCTTGACTTGAACCATAGGGTGGTGGGGATTCGGATTCCGCTGAATAGGTCAGGACTCAACTACACGCAGTAGGCGGTTACACAGGTACCAGGGGCTTCGTGCCGTGGACTGGGCGCTTTTTAAGTTAGAATATCTCGGGGAAATACAAAAAGGGCTTCAGTCACAAAGGGCGAAGGCCGAACATAGGAAGAACAAAGATACGGGATCCATCGGTATAACATTTGTAAATTATCGTAACTGTGTTGGGAAAGTACCAGAGCTCGAAGTGCTAATAGAAAGCACAGATGCTCAAATCGTTACAAGCACTGAAAACTGGCTAAAACCGAAGATAAATTCAGCTGAAGTTTTTGCGAAGAACCTAACGGTGCTCTGAAAGGACAGGCTACACACAGGAGGTGGTGGCATTTTTGTTGCTGTTAGAAGTAGTTTACCTTGTAGCAAAATTGAAACAGATAGTTCATTTGATTTGGTATGGGCAGAGGTCATCCGTGGCAATCAGAATAAAATAATAATTGGATTCTTTTACCGACCTCCCAACTCAGATGATGTAATTGTTGAAAGGTTCATACGGAACTTGAGGTTAATTTAAAAACGTACCCAACTCATACAATTATAGATGGTGGTTACTTTATTTACCTTCAATATACTGGCGAAAATACATGTTTAAATCTGGAGGTACGCATAAAACATCATTCGAAATTATGCTAAATGCACTCCCTGAAAATTATATCGAGCAGTTAGTCCATGAGCTCACGCAAACAGTAAATGGTTGTGAAAACACACTTGACCTCTTAGTAACAAATAATTGTGAGGTAATAATGAGCGTAAAATATAATACAGGGATTAGTGAACAAAGGGTTGTTGTAGCGAGATTGTATATTGTGACCTCACATTCTCCAAAAATAAATGAGAAATATACCTATTGAAAAATCAGATAGAAATTCACTTGACGCCTTCCTGAGAAACAATCTCCACTCCTTCCAAATTAACAATGTAAGTGTAGTCCAGATGTGGCTTGAATTCAAAGAAATACTATCGACAGCAATTGAGAGATTTATAGCAAATAAATTAACTAATGGTGGAACTGCTCCTCCTTGATACACAAAACGGGTCAGAACTCTATTGCAGAAACAAGAAAAAAAGGATGCCAAATTTAAATGCACGCAAAATCTCCAATATTGGGGATCTTTTACAGAAGCTCGTAATTTAGCGCAGACATCAGTGCGAGATGCTGGTGTAGCGGCACCACCGTTTAGGATAGGGAAAGTTAGTTTTGCGCGATATTCGGAGCATGAGTTACGGCCAGGTGCAGGCCAGATTGCAGTGGGTTATGCATACCAGCAGTTGAGAAGGCAAATAGAGGCCCCAGCGGCATAGAACTGCCGGAGAAGGCACACACAGCAGTTTGCATGGCGCAAGTCACAGGCAGAAGGGGCCACTGGGAAACTTAGCGTGTTATGTGTACTTGACGCGAAGCGGCGCGCTTTGCAAAACAAAGGCCCACAGACGAGTATAAATGGGTGCCGTTTTCTAACGAGATTCATTGAAGTGTGACAGATTTCCTGGATGGCAGGGCGTGTCGCACTACCGGCTACACTCAGAGAAGATGGGGCACCAGCATTCCAGTCCACAGGGGGTCACTTGTTCGACCCTCGACCGCGGGCAGTCGTCTCGGCTCCCGACACATGCCGGAGACTTCCCGAGGCGAGGGCCACAGATTCGGACGCCAGATCACGGGCGCTCGTTTGACGCCACTTTCACAGCTACACCAGTGAGGAAGAAGCAGCAGCGGGGCTGGCGTACGGCTCCTGGCGGAGCAACACTGAGTCAACGGGGAAGAAGACTGCTGAGCCAGCTGCAGGCGCAGCCCTGACGGTGCGGTCCTACAAGGCTGACACACAGCAGCGCGTTGCATTGTGTCGCTGGGCCGGTGGCCTCAGCATTGCGATACCCTGTGGCGCGGACCGAGGTTAACGGGGCACTATAGCTAAAGAACAATAAATCATTTGGAAAGTTCTCGCCAAGTTTTAATACATCCACGACATTTAGTGTCAGAACAGCGGACGTCATCTGTCCAGTACGACGTTCGAGCTCACCGCCTGCAGTACAGTCGCAAGATGTGGTGAGTGCTGACAAAATTGTTCTTTTTGAGTGTTGCACTTTTTTTTTTTTGTCTTTTGAATATGACTCCTGGCAAGCCACATTGTTGATATTTTGCTTGGGTATTTTATTTTGTTGTCAGAGTAAGTGTTAGTGTATTTGAGACAGTAAGATTTATTATTTTGTTTTCGTGGCATTTAATTACTTTTGTATTGGTTTATGATGATACTGAGTATGATGATACGCTGCTGCAGGAAGTCAGGTTGTTCTTGTATGTAAACGTTTTGTTTCAGAACTGACTGGGAACGAAAGCAACACAATGGCAGAGTCAAGGACGCAAGGTGTGTCGGAACCAGAAGTGGTGCGGATTTTGTTGGGAAAAGTAGCACAATTGACAGCAGATAATACGCAGTGAGAAATGAATTAACATCTAGAAGTGAGCAGGAAACCGCATCTGATCAGTCGTTGTTTGCCTAGGGTGCAGGAGATTGATCCAGAAACCACGAGTCTGATTATTTCGTTTTCTGGCAAGGCATCTGAGGACGTGCGTTCGTTTGGGAGGACTTGGAAATTTCAGCTGTGATGAATGGTTGGTCTGATGAGCAGTTGTTACATACAGCCAAGATTAGATTAACGGGTGAAGCGAAAACATACGTAAGATGTTCTGAGGCTTTAAGGAAGGCAGGACAGTTTAAACAGTTGAAGAAGGGGCTTCTACGAAGGTACAAGAAACAGATTAGCGCTCGGTACTTTAGAGAGAGGTTAAGTGCAATGTCAAAGAGACAGGGGGAGACGATAGAGAAATTTGTGGAAAGGATAAGGCAAATTAATGAATGTACTTAAGAGTTGGGGCAGAGCGATGAAGCAAATAGTGTTCTGTTGCAGGAGGCCGAACAAAGAGCACTTGATGTATTTTTGAGAGGGTTACCGGCGCATATGTCACGGAAAGTGCGCGAAGGAAATCCGAAAGATCTGTATTCGGCCATTCAGCTAGCAATTGAACTTGAGGAAATAGACGTGGCAACAGGGGCACGCGAGAGGCATACAGTGTTTACGGCGGGTGTGAACGACAGAGGGGGCCCAAGACCCACCTAAGGGAGCTCCCATTCAATTTCAATGTTACGAATACGTATGCAGAGATGGAATGTTCAGTGGTAGGATCCATAGGAACTAAAAAGTTTAAGATTTTGTTGGACACAGGGGCGCAAATATAAGGGGCTACTAAGAATATAACGGGACGAAGGAAGTTAGACCCACCACGTTATAGGTTGCGTCGAGTGGAGGATAAGGAGGTCACACCTTTGGGGTCGGTGACAGTTGACTTTCGAATAGAACAAGTCCGATTTAACGCATGCATGGAGGTAGTACCATGGGTAAGCGAGAGCTACGACATGATCATAGGAGTAGATTTCTTGCATCAACATCATGCCAAAATTGACCTTGGACAACGAGCTGTGGAACTTGGCGGAATGTTATTTCAGCTAGGGGAAACTGTTGTCAATGCAGAGCTGTCGCGAGGGGCGTTCAACGTAATGAACAAACCAATTGAACCGCGTACATTAGCATTAAGGCTTAAACCGCACGAGTGTCTGTCTAGTGGCACAGGGAAGTCGCTTTGGGTAAGTGTGGAGTCGAATCTACCTGGGTACAGTATGTGTTATTGAACCATTGGAGGATGATGAAGTTTTGGATTCACTGGGTTGTTTTGTGAAACGTAGTGTTGTATGCATACAGAAGGGGAACGACGGGCGAGTAGTTCCCGTGAACGTTGATAATTTTAGTGCTGTAGACGCGAATTTGAGGAAAGGTGTTTTAGTAGCAAATTTGGATGTGCCAGATGACGAAGACTGGTGTTCGAGAGGTAGGTGAAGCGATCAACCACTAACTGCCGACAGAACTGCATTGCGTGACAAAATTAAGCATTTGAAAGGAGACGAAAGAGAGTATATTGAAGAATTATTGTGGAAATTTAAGGATTTGTTTTTTTCCACAAGGGCCATTACCAGCAACTCCAATAGTTCAACATAGGATACCAACAGGGAATGAAGCACCTGTTTACCGTAAACCATACAGAATACCGAGGTATTTGCAGCCGATTGTGGAGGATTTCATTGATCAGCAGCTTGCGGACGGTATTCTACAGCATAGTAATAGTTGCTGGGGAGCGGGCATTGTCGTTGTGCCTAAAAAACCTGCGGATGAAACTAAGAAATACAGGTTCTGTTGTGACTACCGATACCTCAATAATAAGACAGTAACGGACGCATACCCCATTCCAAACATATCGGAGACTTTGGATCTCTTAGGAAAGTGCCAGTACTTTTCTACGATGGATTTGACAAGTGGTTATCATCAGTCAGAGGTGGCTCCAGAGGATCGTCCAAAAACTACTTTCTCTACACCTGGAAGCCATTACCAGTACATTAGAACTCCACTCGGTTTGAAAAACGCTCCAGCATCGTTTCAGAGGTTGCTAGACAGGGTCTTGAGAGGTTTGAAATCACTGCAGTGTCTGGTCTATTTGGATGACATTATAGTGCTTTCACGTAGTATGGAGCAACATAGATAGTGGTTAAGGGGAGACTTTATGAGGTCAAGAGCAGCTCATTTGACGTTGATCCTGGAGAAGTGTCATTTTGCATTAAAAGAAGTAAAATATTTGGGTCATATTATCAGTAAGGACGAAGTGCGAACAGATCCGAGGTTGGTACAGACTGTAAGGGATTTTCGGGAACCGAAAACAGTTAAGGAAGTGCAGTCATTCATCGGAATTTGCAATTTCTATCGAAATTTCGTGAAGGGTTTGCAGATTTAGCACAGCCGTTGACGTGATTGTTACAGAAGGGTGTGAAATTTGAGTGGACAGAAGAGTGTCAGAAAGCGTTTGACAGACTGAAAGAGGTGTTAACATCAACTACGGTTCTTGTGTTTCCAGATTTTGAAAAGGAGTTGATACTAGCATGCGATACATCGAATCAAGCTGTGTTCTTAGTCAGGAAATTGATGGGGAAGAACATCCTGTAGCCTATGCGTCTAGGCAGAGGCAGTTGAATGCAGCAGAGAAGAGTTACTCAATAACAGAGAGGGAGATGCTTAGCGTAATCTATGGAATCACATATTTTAAATGTTATTTATATGGGAGAAGATTTCGGGTAGTGACAGATCATGCTGCGTTGAAGTGGTTTTTGGGGATGAAGGATCCGTCCACTAGACTCGCTCGATGGGCTGTGAGGCTTAGTGAATTTGACTGCGAGGTGGTGCACAAGCCTGGGAAGAAGCACGGTAACGTGGATGCACTAAGTAGGAAGGTGACAAAAGTAGAAGTCATAGGTTATGACCTAGTAGTATGGCAAAAATTACAGGACGCGGACAACGGTTATAAATTGTATCGGACACATCCACAGGTTAATATGTACGACGGTCTTCTGTGCAGGGAAACGAAGTTAGGGCCAAGGGTAGTAGTGCCAGCGAAGTTGAGGGATGAGGTTTTAAAGGAAGCACTTGATCACGTCTTATCTGGCCATGGGGGATGCAGAGCGACGAATAAGAGAGTGGCGGAGAGGTATTGGTGGAGAGGTAGGAAAGGAGATGTGGATCAGTATGTCAAGAAGTGTATACCACGTGCGCAGAGAGCAAATTTGAGTCAGAAAAACATACAGCGGCAACGATTACCGAAGGCAACATGTCCATTCTCTTTGCTGGGGATTGATGACTTAGGACCTTTTAGGCGAACACCATTGGGGAACAGATTCATTCTGACAATAATAGACCATTTTTCGAGGAATGTGGAGATGGTGGCTATGCCAAATCAACAGGCAGCAATGGTCGGGCAAGCGTTGGTAAATAACTGGATTTTGAAGTTTGATGTACCAGAGACAATAATTACTGACCAAGGGACCAACTTCATGTCGGATTTCACGAAGGAACTGCGTAAATTGTTGAACGTGAGGAAGTTGAGGACGAGTGTACAAGGACAGCCCCTATTATATCAGAATCCAAGATGGCTATGCAAGATGGAGACCTGGTATGTGAGGACAACTGCTATGGTGCCAGAATCCAAAAAGGTGATCCAAGGCGTACAATAGCCCATACATATACAATCTGCAAGGAAATTTAAAAAAATCACAGACCTATATTTATCCTTTGGTAAGAACTTGGATAGTTGCTTAAAAGCCATAAGTTTCAGGTGCTATGTTTATAAAATTCGTCACTAAAATTTTAATGTGTGGAAGGAGCGACAGAAATTAAACCAACAAGTTTTGTCAACAGGCAACCACCAGTTGCATCCAGAAGATGTGAAGTTATTTGCACCATGCATGTACAACCCAAATTTCGGAGCTACACACCTAAAATCAAAGTGACTAGTGGGATCATGACCATCAAAACCATCGCAGATACAGGTCCTGAAAAAGAAAGTTGCAGTCACTGGATTAATCGTTTCCAACATTTCAGATTTAAAAAACTGTGCCATCATCGGTGGGAGAGCCCAACGCCAACTAGCTGATGGATACAGGTTCGGTAGCTGAGAGCTCCACAGGCAGGCTAGAGGGAGATGATGCAAGAATACACTGTCGGCGCTGCACAAGCATGCAGCATGTGGTCGTGAGGCATCAGAGTCCACGGGTACAGCCTACGCGCCGCTACGCAGCAGCCTCTGACGGCCTGGCTCTGACCAGCAGCAGAGGCAAATAGTGAATGAGCCTGGTGAGACACACCACCCTTTCCTGTGAGTTACCAGGGCTCGTTGTTTTACCTGAGAACATGCCACTCGATTTTACAACGATAGATGGAAGTATTACACTGTAACTAACACAAATTTTTACCATAGGTATGATTTGGAGTGAACTAATTTGTCATTTATCACTGCATCCAATACAGGGTAGATTCTACATTATATAGATTGGAAAAGCCCAGATGTAGGCATATCAAATTTTTGTATAGCTCCAATACCATTCCACTTTAGCAACTGCGATTTTTAACACGTTTTTATTAGTTCGCTTCCTTGTCTGTTTGTCTGACCGGTACAAATTTTAGAATTGATTTTAAACTTCGTGCTGAGCTGGAGACTTGAAACTTTCAGAGTAGCTCAGAACTGGATTCGTGTTCCAGTCGTGAGTGTTTTGTGGTAAGAAATATTGCTGGTAAGCCTCCATGTGAGCTCGATTCTCTCTAATTTTTTACCTTCACAGTCTTCTCACGAGATGTTCATAGGAGGAAGTAATACGTTGGTTGGCTCAGATAAGAGAAACTGAAATAAACCTGAGATTTACCACATTTCTGTGATGTAATCTCATCAGAATGTATGGAAAATTCCAATCACACACCAACTTAGAAAACGGTAAATAATTATTTAAATAGAAATCACTTTAATTTAACGTATTTTCAAATTGGATTACAGAAAGAATGGCTATTGCCGCATACAAATCCCTAACCCCACATATGTATTATTAAAAATTTGTGATTGTGAAGTTTTAACAGCTATGAGAATATTTATAAAATTTAAAAAGGAAATATCACACAACAACAAATATCAGCTGCTATGAAATTTTTAGTACTTAAGCGAAATATTCATGCATCAATTATCTGTTGCGTACACCCAGCGTTTTTTGGTTCAAATTTTATGAGTATTAGCGTAGCTACTAAAAATTCATGGGCACAAATTTTCGAGACTATCTGTATAGAGTTAGGAATCTGCATGGGGTATGAGAAGTTGGTTAATTCTTGTTAGTGCATTTTGAAAAGTGTTAAGCTAAAAACCTTTTTATCTAAGTAATTTCTTCCATCATTCCAATAGAATGCTTGGTAAATCTTAAAATCTGGGAATGGATATCAGTGAAACATGTTTCCTGGAAAGCGACATAGATCGCAGAACAGCTTTAAACTCGGCAAAAAACACTTGAAAGAATTAGATTTTTACATGATTTTGTAAGCGATCCCTTGTATAAATTCTATGAGTAACTAAGTTGCAGACGAAGGTGCTTACAAGAAGGGGTCTGTATCATATGTGACAAGGAGCAGTGTAGTTTACAAAAACACTTCACTTCATCGTTTGATAGATGGGAAACGCAATTTGTAGCGAGACACTGTGACAAAAGGAAGACACAGAACCAATTCAGAGGTGTCAAACATTCTTTTCACAAAATGACATGCGGAAAGATTAGAGAATTGACATGTACGACAGACTGCAGAATGACTTACTGCCATGAACATACTTTTCGTTTAAAAGTACCATGAACAGAACACAAATCAGTTCTTGTACAGAACGACATGCACATTTTCCCATTGCTTCACTCGTGAGCAGAATACGTCCGCAGCTCGTGGTCGTGCCGTAGCGTTCTCGCTTCCCACGCCCGGGTTCGATTCCCGGCGGGGTCAGGGATTTTCTCTGCCTCGTGAGGACTGGGTGTTGTGTGATGTCCTTAGGTTAGTTAGCTTTAAGTAGTTCTAGGGGATTGCTGACCATAGATGTTAAGTCCCATAGTGCTCAGAGCCAAGCCAAATGACTCGTGAGCAGAATAGGACTGAAAACAATGAATTTCCGAATAAAATCAATAAATTTTGTGCATAAATCAGAAAATTTTGCTTGAAACTTGCTCCTCTACCACTCAACACGTACATCAAAGAACCAAATGATGTTACTCACTTAGTTTTAAACTTTGCGAACGGCAACTGTCTACAATCATTTTACATAAGATTTACATCTAAGGGATTTTGCTTTACCATGTGTTTATAGTGTACATAAGAAATCAAATTTTTTACAAGATTTCTAAATAAATTCTGATGAATGTGGGTATGGTTTCCTCAACAAGGGCATCGTGTGGGATGTATTTCCCTGCTCAAGGCTGCAGTCGGTTATGATATGGGAGTTTAGGAGATGAGTGGTGAAACAACTGTGTGTGTGCACTTTGAGAAATTCTGAAAGTCTGCTAGGTTGTGAGACGTCGAAACGTGTTCTCATGTAGTTATACTTTGAAATATTTTTGACAATCATCAAAATCAGAGTTATTTAAGGTTATGGGGGAAGCAAGGTTAGAACAATAATACAGTATGCCTAGCATGATGTTGAAAGGCAAAGTCTCATTCCATACAGACAAAAACTATTGATGGAGTCGTCACCCCTTAGCAGCTAACTGTCATCATATGCTACTATTCTAGACATGAAGGTGGTTATAGTATATGTGAGCTGAATGAAATCTTCAACCAGGAAACCTTATTTGAGGCTGAAAATACTGAGGAGTTAGTTACAATTTTTCATCTAACATGGGACATTTAGTTAATTTTTCCTGTAACATAGGGCGACTTGTTACAGTTTCAATGTAACTGGGGTATTTTGTTAAAATTTTTCTGGAATATGACCTATCTTGAAACAATTTTACTGTAACATGGCAAGGTATGGCATAATATGTGAGATTTAGCACGTCTGTGAATGTGCATCCTGATAGCACAGACAATTATGTGTGAACCGATCAACATGCTGGTCTATATCTCCCTCCTTCAGTTTTCGTAAGCACAAGCACTACCGACTAGTCAAAAAACACAGGTTGACTAACCCTTAGTCACGCTCTCCCAAAAGGTCAGCCTTCTACCACCTCCCCACCGCTCCACTCCCAAGACATACTGCGTGATTTATCCATACATGCTTTAATTTTTGAGCACATACATTCTACACACATGGTGTCTCTTCTAATAACAAACTGCTTATTCCAACAACCGCTGAAATTGCTCAAATGGGCAAACCTGACTTACATTGCAACAACTGAAAATGAATTAACTGGTAAGACTCTCTCTCTCTCTCTCTCTCTCTCTCTCTCTCTCTCTCTCTCTCTCTCTGGCATTCCAGTGGTTGAATTGTCAAGTTTCATCTCACCTATAATATGCTAAGTCTCCTTGACACTGCAACTACATGAACCGTAAACTCCCTCTCTTTCTAGATGCTGTCTTATGGTTTTACACTGTTATTCAGTAGATATCTGAGGTGTTGAATGAAAACCCAAGAAAGTAGGTCTGGGGAAGGCTACTGACTGTCTGTGCTGAGTCAAGTATTATGCATCAAACTGTTTCCATTCAGTACTTGTAACCTGTACAGAGAAGCAATATGTCCATATTCGTCTCTGAATTAATTACATTGTGCAGTTCAGTGCATGAACTACACCATTTCTCGGTCACTTGTGACATGCTTGTAAGCAGTTTGGGCTTAAACTTAGTTGTTCATTAGAAGTTATGAGAGGAATTGCTTAAAAATCATTCAGAATACAATGCTGTTATCTACTACTTGCAGACTTTAAACATGGTCTGCAATCTGTATTACTCATTGACAGCCACTCTCGAACTTCTTAAAGTTACTTTGCCTTCTGTTGAAATGATGAAAATAAAAAAAAGAAAACACAACTGGTGAAGAGGAACTGGATAGGAATTTTGCAAACAAATCATAGCATATACCTCTGGGCTTGATGGAAGAATGTAACTCAAAATCGACGCTGAATTGATGCAATGGTTACTAACAAATTTCGTTCACACCAAAGCCTGCCTACTGCCATAATATGCGCTAGTTAAAGGATAATACTACCATCTATCGTTGCAAAATCGAATAGCGTGCTCCTGGCTAGATCAACAGGCATTGGTAACTGACGGAAAAGGGTAACACCCTTCACTGAGCTGCTTCACTGGTTACTGCTGCTGCTGCTGCTGCCGCCGACTACCAAGTTGGCAGAGGGTGAGCAATCCTATGGCTGCTAACTCAGGTGGCTGGTGACATGAGGGCTGCAGCAGTGGACACCAGTAACTCCCAACTACATGATGCATACCTCTGCTATGTGGACAACATGCTCTGGTATCATCTCCCTCTAGGCTACCAGTGGGACACTTTTGTATAGGTTCTGCATCCATCAACTAGTTGGCATTTGGCCCTCACACTGATGATGGTAAAGTTTTTTCATCTTGAAATGCAGGACAAAATGAGGATGTTGACTGCTACTCTTGTAAACTGTCATTCTTTTTCAAGATCTATCATGTGATGTTCCTTATGGACATGATTGAACTAGTCATTTCATACAAACATGTTTAGTTCTTGAATGTGGTTGACAAAGTTAGCTGTATGGCATGAGACCTCTTTCTTCAATTGCTGTCATTCCCTCCACACATTAAAATGTTGGTAGCGAATTTTAAAAACACAGCATCCGAACCTTTTCTTTCTTGAGTCACTGTCCAAGTTCTTATGATAGAATGAATATGCATCTGTGATCTTTTTTTTTACTTTTGATGTTGAATGTATTTGGGGGCCATTGTACAGCTCATATTGTTTTTAACATAGAGAAATTTTTTTGGGGAAACCCAATTAGGTTTTCTGAATTTTCCGCCTCTAGTGGATTCTCATATTCTAAGCTTGGGACTCAGTTCCTGTGGACTATGACTACGCTGAGGTGGCAAGTTGGACCATGACGCCTAAGAGTTTTGTGACTGTGTAGGGGGCTTCCCTGGGCACGATTTCATCAACTAAAGACATAATCATAGATCTCCTACATATACCATAAATGCTTAAACGACAGTTTTAACCTTAAGGCAAATGTGCTCTAATGATTCTAAATTTAACATGGCAAATGTTTAAACAACTGCTGTTGCAGCAGTGAGGGGAAACTGTACTAGATCTAAACCTCGGAAAAGTGGATTTTTGAGTTTCCTACCATTATACACTTCAGACAATTGGGCTTCTGGTACAAGTGACCTGGCAACCATGCAGAGTGTCCCAGTACCTGGAGTTGTGCCATCTACAGTTCTGTACTTGGATCGAGGGACCTGGCAACAAAGCACGCAGTCCTCATATCACCAGGCATGCCATTTTGGGTTCTGTGATTAGAAAAAGTGACCAGGCAACCATACACAATATCCTGATAACCCCTGATCCACGCTCTTGGGTTGTCATCTTCGATTGCGATGCCATAGAGGTGGTCATCAGGTCTGCCATCTTGGATTTTATACTTTAGACAGTTGGAGGATGCTAAGCTCACCGGACTTGGATACGATGTGACGTCATTATGCCGTATACACGCTACATCGAAAACGATGGAAACCGTATATCGACTATTCGACCTTTGTGAACTTTCGAGAGATTGTGACAGGGTAGCGCTGTGCTCTGCGCCATTCGTTTAAATGTGTTTTGCGTTCCTTGCGTTTAAATCGTGTATTGTACTGTGTTTGTGTCCTGTACGTTGTTTTTCGTTTGCTCGTCTCTAATTATGTGTTCAGCATTCGAGAGACTAATGAGAGGAAACCTTACCACCATGGAATGCTTTGACACTGTCATACCACCATGAAATGCTTTGACACTGCATTCAATCATTTCATACGTCAATCAGTACTAGACACAAACCTTTGGTTAAGATGACATTGAGAAATCCACTTCTCCTCGTATTTCATCTCCGGCTGACGATTTTTCTTCAACAGTGCCTCGTATTTTTCTTTTTAAGTTCGAAATTCAATCATTCTACACATCAGTCATTACTGGACACTACGCTACCTGTCTCTGCAGTCCGAGTGTAAAATTACTTGGAATTATGGTTGATAAAAGACTATCTTGGGGTGGACATATAAATTACTTAGCTAATAAACTTGCATGAGATCTCTTTCAGCTATATAAATTAAGAAAAAAAGTTAGCAAGAGTATGCTGCTACAATCTAATATGTACTGACAACACCAATTGTATGAAACTATACTAAAATGTTGATAATAAATAAATATTATTTTTGGCGTAAGCATTCAGTACAACAATCACACTATCTAATCTGGTCGGGACATAAGAAGACTTCACTTTTTTACGTGATGTTTTCAAGGCCACGGTCAGGAATATTTCTATTAGTATCCAGCTCTTTTATTTTGGCGAAATACATATACGCTGCCACACTGAGCTGTTTTCGGAATCGCACGTGTCAAAACAAACCACTAGCTGACGACAGTTTAGAATCTCGAACATTCGTAAAAGTCGATAGGTGTGTTAATCGACTAAAGCGTATAAACGTCATAATGACGTCACATCATATCCAGGTTGGGTGAACTTAGCATCCTCCTTAGACAGTTAGGCTATGTCTGCCATCTTCGATTTTCGTCATTCCTGCCACTTGCACTTAGCACAGCTGGGCTATTTTGAATGTACCAATAGTTGTTTGAATTGCCTGTCATTTTCACGTTGGGCAATTGGCTTATGGCATCATATAATTGGAGGGCGAGGAAATCTGGCAACAATGCATGATATCATCGATGATGCCGTAGGGGTGTGCATGGGGCATCTTGTAATCTGTCCTTGAAGTGAACCAACACTACTACTAACATCGCATCAATTTCAGCATTATGCTTTTATGCATAGGTTGTGTGTAGATGGGGGATGGGGGTTGGGAAGGAGAGCTATTCTGAAGAAGGTAACATCGTTTTCGGTATGATTTATTACAGTTACATGTTGCCTAATGACACATCTTTGGTAAAATCCTTTGGCATATCCCAGGACGAATGATAATATTGTTGAGAGTTTCATGTGTTCACGATGCCTTGTGGTTAGAGACAAGGAGTTATGGAGTCGAAGCAAGCAGGTTTGTGTCCTGCAGTACCCCAATATGTTACTTACATATAAGAGCACATTGCCTCAGGAATGAGTTTGTTCGATTATGTGACTTTAGTATGTTTAAAAAAGGAAAGATGAAATTGCTGTGAGTGAAATGACCAGCAGTGCTATTTATATTCTTTCTTCTCACGATTATTTGCCTGTTTCTTCCAAAGATGCCACTACTTCCGTGGGTGTGGCTAGGCAGAACCTAAGACGACAGCTTAAATTGCTTTGAACGAAATGAGTAGCAACGACATTTATGTTATTGCTTATGACAAATATCTGTTTGCTTACTGCCTAATATATCCTCATTTGCAAGAATGCCAATGACATTTACATTCCTTCTTGTCATAAATACTTGACTGTTTATTTCCTAATATGTCATGATTTGAAGGGATGTTCGTAGGCAGGAACCTGAGAGGATATCTTTAATTACTGAGAGTGAAAGAAGATGAAATGAAACCAATATTCTCACTTGTCGTCAAAAGTTGGCTGTTTACTTGCAATTAATATATCGATATTTCTGGGGTGTGGTTAGGTAGGAACCTAATAGCACAATTTAAATATCATTTATATTCTTCCTTACCATGTACGAGGTCTGTTCAAAAAATTCCAAAACGTTCGCAATCTCGCGCCAAATATGCGTTGGAGCGGAATGCGGTTGGCATCCCTGCACATGCCTATGTCTAAAATTGTTTGAAGTTTCATTCTTGTATGTCTATTAATTATTGTTCTCGGTTGTATTGAATGGAACTTTGTGTCGCACAGTTTGCGAATTTCGAGATGGCAGAGTTAGAGGAGCAACGTGACTGCATTGAATTTTGCGTGAAACTCAAGAAAACCTTTACAGAGACACACCAAATGATGCGGGAAACCTACGGTGATGAGTGCTTAAGCCATACTCTGTGTTGCGAATGGCTCCCACACTTTAAAAGTGCCTGGACAGAAATTAAAGATAAACCTCGTTCAGGACGCCCTTCCACGTGCACCAATGACACTCTTGTCAGGAACGTGAACGAAACTGTGCATGCCAATCGAAGACTGACTGTCTGAAAGGTTACAGAAGAATGCAATATTTTAGTGGGATCGTGTCATGAAATCATGACAGAGCATCTTATAATGCATCATGTTGCCACCAAGTTGGTCCCACTGCTCATGAGTCAAGACCAGAAAGACCTTCACCTCAAAATCAGTGAAGAGCTTTTGGATCACGAAAATGAGAACGATATTTTCCTTAAGAGACTCATAACTGGTGATGAGATGTAGGTCTACGGTCCTGATGTTGAGACCAAGGTTCAGTCTCCACAATGGGCCGGGACAGGTTCTCCAAGACCAAAAAAGCTCGTCAGGTCAAATCAAAAGTCAAAGCCACGATAATAGTTTTCTTTGACTTTGAAGGATCAGTTCATCATAAACTCGTGTTCTCAGGGACAAACTGTTAGTCGATGGTACTATCGGGACGTGTTGCGACGCCTGCGAGATAATGTGAGAGTGGCCTCAAATTTGCTCAGACAGTTCATGGCTCTTGTATCACGATAACGAACCGGACATTCACCCCTGTTGGTGCGGACTATTGCACAATAACCGAAATCGCAGTGCTGCCATATCCAGGGCCTGTCCCTGCAAACTTTTTCTGATTTTCGTTCACTGTAGGGACGAACATTTGCAACGATAGACGATATAAAAGAAAATTCGCAGATGTGCTCCTCGAGAGGTGTACCAAGACTGCTTCCGGAAGTGGGAACGGCGTTGGAAGCGGTGTATGAATTGTGGAGGAGAATTCTTCAAAGGAGTTCATGCACAATAAGTAAAAGGTAAGCACAGAAAAGTTTTGTGGACACACTTCCTGAATTTTTTGAACAGACGTCATACGAAGGGTGGCTATAGAATAATGGGAGTTACGCTGTCACGGAGTAAATACACATGTGCCAAAGATGAACGAGGAATATCCGTGAGGCTTGAAATCTTCTCTGTCGAATGTAACATCCCTGGTGTCTGTAGATAAATCAGTGTGATCGTAGCCTTCATTTGTGTAAGAGCTGTCATTTTGTTTTGCCAGAAACATGGTAAGTGTAATAATAGAGCAATGAATTGCCTGGAAGTTTCACATGAAATTTGGAAACCTCCCAATGAAACTTATCTTTCACTAAAACGAATGTATGGCAAGGACTATTTATCATGTACGGGAGTTTTTGAGTGGTTCAAGCGTTTCCAAGATGACCGAGAAGATGTTGACGATGAGTCACTCCTGGGACGCCCTTCAATACCAAAAATGGATGGAAATATCTAAATATTAGGTAATCCAATTTGATCTGACAGCTGCTTGAATATTCAATCGATTGCGGAAACTGTAGGAGTTGACAACGAATGTGTTGGCAAATTTTACATAACCAATTTGACATGAAAAAAATGTGTGCCAAACTCGTGCCAAAAACTCTCACGATAAAAAAAAAGAAGATTGTGAAAACGTTTATACTGACACACTGAATACCATTGAAAGTAATCCTAATTTCTTAGACAGTGATGACATGTGACAAATCTCAGTTTTTCACTTATGAACCAGAAACTAAGGGCCAATCGATGCATTGGAAGGGCCCAATGTCCCAGCTCGAACGAGCAAATGAAGATTCAAAGTTATAACGACTGGGTTTTTATTTATTTATTTTTTCGACGCTGTCCATCACAGCACCATCACATGACACCTGCACATCAAAGTGTATTGACACTGTTCGTAATGGCACATCACATCAAGTCAGTATAAGTAACGTTATCTCAAGTCGCATGGCTATCCTCATCTGCTTTTTGGTGGGACTTTCATTGGAATCAAATGGTTTTCAGCTTGCAGAGATAGCGTGTGCAATGCATAAGGAAGACAGAAGCGTGAAACAACGCAAAAAAGTGTGTGGGTCTGAATAATGTCATTACATTTAGCAGAAGGGATATTTCATACACTCTACAAGCAGCTGGAGGAAGAGGAATCTGCATTCTATATGTTACGTCAATTTGTTTCCAGAATACTAACAGGAGCGTAGTATTATGAGCTGTCATCACATCCCATTAAAATTTGATCTGTTTTAGGTTAAGTTTAGTTGGCAGTCCAGTGCAAATTTTTGTGTAATAGTCGTATCTCCCTCAATACCTTCACCTTAAATGTGTATAGGTTTCCATTCCATCATGTATTTGAATTTTAACAGGTGAAGTGCCTGATTTGTACTAGAATTAGCCAGTGAAACCATATAAATTTTGACCACTTACGCTTCCAAAACAGTTTCACACACAGTCCAGAGAACTCATAAACAATAAATAAGCTTGCCACTAACACATACTTGAACAAAGAACTTTAAAACATTACTTCTTGTATACCTAAAAGAATGATTTTGCCACTTTTGCAGTGCCTGAAGGTTCCCTTCCATTTATTTAGAAAACATTACAAATGCCTGACAACGTGCAAATATTTAAGGCTCACCGGCCATTTGACCATCTTCTGTGTGGATGCACACATTGCCCGAAGTCTTACGGGAATTGGTAAAGCCGCGAGTAATGAGTGTAATAGGCAGGGGCACAAGTATATAGTGCGGGACAATAAGTTGGGAATGTGGGTCTCACAGGAGGAGTCCCAGAGGTAAGTCCCTGCAGTCGCACTATCCTCTGTGGATAGAGAGTCTGCCATGTAAGGAAGAGATCCCGGGTTCGAGTACTGGTCAGGCACACGTTTTCAACTGTCCCCGTTGACATATATCAACGCCTGTATGCAGCTAAGGTATTCATTTCATTGTATTGATTTAATTGTAAATTCAACATACAAATAATACCACTTACTAATCAGATTCTACCCACAGTACTTTTCCAGATCATGTTGCAGCCATATTGCTATCCATTACATTGTAAAATATTAAATATGGTACCAGAGTGAGATAAAATGCACTTTAAAAATGTAGGAGAGGGTAAGTAATTTAGCACACTCATGTTTTAAAATTCAGACTGCTGCCCATTCCTTCAATTAGTCTTTCATCATTTATTATATGTTTTCACAAAATAAGTAACGAAAATAAATAATTAAAACGAATAATGAACAACATACAACTGACATCGACCACGAAAACCACGTTGAAACGAAATTTGGAGATCTGAGCATAGTCTTCTATCGCGAGGAAATGAACTTGGGGATCATGTGATCAACAACTGTTTGATCACATTAACCATCAAAGCTTTCTTCCTGAGAAATCTTGACAGTGCTGTCACATGATGTGGTGGGACAGGATGACCAGTGTGGATGCCGCCATGTGAAATGCACTGCAGAATGTTTTGATCGGATGTGATGCGATGTGACGTGATGGACAATGTGAATCAGCTTTAATGATTTCTGCACCAAGACAACACACCAGCTCATACCACATTACTCGGTAAAAGGTTACTAGTAAAGTGCAGTATCCCAGTGTTAGACCACCCACCTTATTCGCCTGACCTAGCATCATTTGAATTCTTTGTATTCCCCAAAGTAAAATCTGCTCTAAGAGGAGCAAGATTTCAGTTCGTTTAAGCAGTGGAAGAAAAAGCAGCATGCGCGACTGCTACGGTCGCAGGTTCGAATCCTGCCTCGGGCATGGATGTGTGTGATGTCCTTAGGTTAGTTAGGTTTAAGTAGTTCTACGTTCTAGGGGACTGATGACCACAGCTGTTAAGTCCCATAGTGCTCAGAGCCATTTGAATTTTTTTGAAAAAGCAGCATGTATAATTAAGGAGCTCATGGAGGAAAACTGCCAGGATTATTTTCATCAATGGAAAATTCGCATGGAGCTTTGTAGGGACAGAGGAGGGGAGTATATTGAGGGTGACAGTAACTAAATATGTTTGTTTTTGAAGGAAAGTGTTTTACAGTGATCCTCTTGTTATTTTATAGCCACACCTCGTATATTCAGATGCTTTCTCTGAGAATATATTGAGATTTTCGGGGGCTCATGCAAAGATGAGAGAAGCTGATGTCACTCCTGGCTTACTGGAACAACTGCTATCAAGATTGTGGTCACAGTGGGTGCCACATGATTCTGGCATCACTTACAAGTAAACTGAGAGTGTCACTTACTTCTCCTGTCATCGTATATATAGGTCCACCATCATCTATTGCCATCTTGGATTCTTACATTATTGGGACTGTCCTTGTATGCCCAAGTCCGCCATATTGAATAGCCATCTCGTATTACATCATAGAGGCCATCTTGGAGTATAGAATTTACGTCATTTTACAGTTAGCACAACTAATTATTTTGAAATTTCTCGCCATTTTTTAAAATTTCCTGTGATTTAATTCGTAGGGAGACCGGCGTGTGATGTCATACAAATGAGATGAGTGGAAATCTGACAACAATGTATAAGATGATAGGGCTGTGCGAGATATCTGACACCAGCGCAGAGTGGCCTTGGACAGGCACAGAACTTGTGTCTACAAAATAAAAGTAATAAACAGAATTATTCTGATTGTGCCCATGTTGAAAAAAAAGTTATGTACACTGCAGCAACATTATAGTGGTGACTCATGGCAATAATCGGAAGATAATGATTAATTATTTATCGTTCACCTACTGAAAGATAAAAACACATGTTCTTCAAAGAACATGATTTTAAATACTTTGCAAAAGTAGTTTTCTTAGATGTGAGCTAATATCCAGAAAAAATCACACTAATAAAGGCTTCCACGTGTGTTTGTTCACAATCGAACTTCAGGCTGATTTTCAGTTTTTAACTGTTTCTGCAAAATAATGAAGATAAAAACTATCTAGCTTCATACAATCAGAAGAGGGCTATGTGTATTGTCACATGATGACAGCAAGCTAATACGAGTGGTTTTCATAACATTACACATAAATTTAAAGCTTATATGAATTTGTGGTGCCTGTTTTTTCAGACACCTCCAAAATAACAGACAGCACATGGATACTGCAACTGTTATAAGCATTATGTAAATTGAAGTTGGCGGGGGAGAAAAAACAGGAAAGGGAAGGACTTAACGATATCAGCTGCATCACGACTTTATGTGGAATCAGCATCTGTGAGTGACCATGTATGCCAGACCAGGACTCAAACGAGGGATTTCCTATTAGCTATGCAATTGTGTTAACCACCATGCCACCCTGACAAAGTGTTTATTGCAAATGCATGCACTATCTCGGCATGCTTCCTGGCTGACCCACCTATCCACAGTACCTGTGCATGTCCTCCATGCTCACTAATTTTAGATTGTCACTGGAGACTGAGTGTAAATGTGCATCCACAATGAAGGCAGTGGATTCATTGCCTATTGAGGTGAATCAATTATATAAACACATGGTGTTTGTTCTTTTGGACACAATGCATTCACATAATTGATTCACATTAATGGGCAGTGACTGCACAGCTTTCAGTGCAGATGCACATTTACATTCAGCCTCCATTGGGAATCTAAAATTAATGAGGGTGGAGGAAATAAATGGTCTACTGCAGCTAAGTTGTACTAGGTCTGAGTGTGGGTCAGCCTGGGAGTGTGCCAAGATATTCCGCACATTCACGGTATACTTTGTGTCTGGATCATGCAGTGGTTAACATAACTGCCTAGCAGGGAGTAGATCCCAGGTTCGTGTCCTGGTTTGGCACACAATTTCACTCATATGTGCTGATTCTCCATAAAGCCCCAACGCAGCTGAAATCATTAGTTCCTTCCCTTTCCTTTTCCTTCTCACCCCTTCAACTTCGATTTACGTAATTTAAAGTCTATTGCCAAGTGTCAACACCATGTAATAGAAGGTTGAGATCGTAGACCGCTGTATGAATGTTGTATGGAGTAACAATGCCTATTATCTCCAGCTGAGAAGTGTTTCGCAGGATAGAGAAGCAGCATATTGTATGATACAGGATAACACTAAAAACGTAACGGCCTTTGTTAATGAAACAACAAACAACACTGTCAATCAGTGATAATAAGCTGATAGCGAATCTTGCATTTCAAGAATACATGCATTTACTAACTAAAATTTTTCATTAAATGGGAAGTATACACTGATCAGCCAGAACATTATGACCACCGGCTTGTTGTCGGTATAAACCCATCCAGGTGATAGTGGCATCACCTGGCGAGGAATTACAGCTAGTCAGACACACGCACAGTTAATGTAGTATCAGTGAGTGTGCTGTCCGTGTCTAGAATGGAGAAGGCACACAGTCTATCTGAGTTTGACCGACGGCAGCACGAGTGTTTCAGAAACCTATTGGGTGTTCAAGGTGCGCTGCAGTGAGCGTCTTCAGCATGTGGTCAAACCAAGGTGAATCCACATCCAGACGTTGCGGGGTTGGGCGGCCACCACTCATTACAGATGTCCGACATTGTAGGCTGGGCAGACTGGTAAAACAGGACAGGTGGTGAACTGTGGTGGAACTAACATCCGACTTTAATGCTGGGTAGAGTACAAGTGTGTATGAATACACAGTGCAACAAACACTCCTAACGATGGGCCTCCCAGCTGACAACTTATGCAAGTGCCAATGATAATACCACAGCATCGGCACCTACAAACGAAATGGGGATGCGACCATCTGCACTGGACGTTGGAATCGTGGCAGAATATTGCATGGTCTGATGAATCCCAATACCTTCTCCATAACGATGGGGGAGAGCGCGAAATCGTCGTCTTCCAGTTGAAGACACCTGTACAGCGGGACAGAGACAAGCTAACAGCGACTCCATTGTGCTCTGGGGATCATTTATGTGGGCATCCATGGGTCCTGTGCGGCTCATGATGGCCAAGCAGTATTGTACAATCTTTACAAACCACATACACCCCTTCATGACGGTCTTGTTTCCCGATGGCAGTAGCATTTTTCAACAAGATAATGGGCCATATCACAAGGCGAGGAGTGTGCTGGACTGGTTTGAGGAACACAGTAGTGAATTCCAATTGATGTGTGACCCCCCAACTCGCAATATCTGAACACAAGCGAACACAACTGGGATGTGAATGACCGTGGTACTAGAGCTCATTGCTCCACTCCCCAGAATTTGCCGGAGTTAGGTGACTTGTGTGTGCAGATGTTGTGCCAACTCCCTCCAGCAACTTCAAATGGTTCTAATGGCTCGGAGTACTATGGGACTTAACATCTGAGGTCATCAGTCCCCTAGAACTTAGAGCTACTGAAACCTAACGAACCTAAGGGCATCACACACATCCATGCCCAAGGCAGGATTCGAACCTGCGATCGTAGCGGTCGCGCGGTTCCAGACTGAAGTGCCTAGAACCGCTCGGCCATGTACGGCCGGGCCGCAACTTACCAAGGCCTCATTGCTTCCATGCCATCATGCCAATTTCTCTAGCAGTTTATTGCCACTGATTGATTTCAATGCCTATTATCTAATTACCAAAAGACTTTGTGTTACTGTATTAACCGGTATCGTACAATATGCTGCTTCTGTATCTTGCAAAATGCCTTTCAACTGATGTTAACTGACATAGTTGCACAGTACAAAATTCATAGAGTACACCACGATCTTAATCCATAATTTCATGGAGCTACCATTTGAGAATAAACTTTGAATTTATGTCCAATGTTGAGAAAACCCATCGTATTTGCGTGGTGTTGTTGTGTCACAACACACATGCTCCTACCATAGCTGCATTAAGCTAAACTTTGTTTATCGTCATTATTGTGCAGAAACACTTGCGAATCGAAATATTTTCCAGAGGTCGATTGTAATTGAACACTCGCAGAAGCAGTTGCTAGAGGGAATTTTTTCTGGCTCTTAGATCACATATAGAGAAATAGTGTTTGTGAAGTATGAGAAATTATGTTTAATGGAAGAACGTATTGTGGTTCCATGTATCTGGAAATGACTAATAAATAATAAATAAAACGATTTATTATCATACAGCAACACTAAAATATTGCTGCTGTGAACATGACTTTTTGCAATGTGGGCAGATTCAGTACAATTGTGTTTATTACTTTTATTACATTCAAAAATGGCCTGAAATCGTAAATAATCCATTGTGCTAAGCGTGATGTCAGAATCCAAGCTGGCCATCAAAGATGGCAGACCTGGCCATACAAGGACAAGAGAACTTAGTAACACTCGCAGTTTACTTGGACTGGCTTCAGCAGGAATGGGGTACCTGAAAAAAACTTGTGGGACCCCTTCCTAGCAGAACTGAGGCCATTATTAAGGATAAAAGTTCAGTTTGATGCTACTATAATGTTGAATCCTAGCGATTATTAATGTCTCGTCTGTTCTGCTTATTTTACCATCTAATACTTACAGAACTCCGCTAAAGGTATGGGAAAACCGTTGACCATTGAAGGAAATGCAGAAAGAACATGTAAAAGTATATTTTGATTGTTCCTATCCTCATGAAACCAAATATAGTCAAATTATTTAGTAGATGCCAGTAGTAGTGCTGTGCAGGTCCTAGGAACTGTCTGCATTGTTGCGAGATTTCCCCCCACCCTATGATGTCAAGCATTGTTGCCAGATTTCCCCTCAGCCCCCATCTATGATGTCACTGACCATTTTTCCTATGGATAAAATAGCGAGAATTAGTAATTCAACTCAGTAAAATCTAGCCCTGTTAAATAAGACAGGCTAGCATGCTAATAATTGGTGTTTGAGACACAACAATACGAGTACACAAGGAGACTATTAGTAAGTTAAAGACACTGGAATAGGTCATTTTTAACAGAAAATTGAAACTAAGGTACATATATTTTTTTTTACATTTATGAATTATGGCAATGCTTGAACCTTTTTGATTTTGAATTCTTTTTGTGACTCAACAAAAGTTCTAACACTTGATACAAACATAGACATGATCTCTTATGTATTCCTGTACAATCTAGGAAGTTCTTCCACATGTACATCACAATACAATAGTAAAATATTCCAGATAGAGGTATATCATTCTATGATACATCAGCTCTACACCAGAGTTCATCAGTCAAAGTGGCTAGCATGTGGTGGCATCCCACATTGTCAACAACCTGTGATCGGATATTTTAAATCAATGAGTCAAGTGGAAGCAGTGCAGGCGAGGGTGACACACTGCATAGAGGTACATCAGGACAGGATCGGCAGCCGATTATTTTGCTCAAACATTGCTTGATGTGTAAGTAGATCAGAAATCTTATGCCTCCTGTATAAATTGCCAGCTACACGAGACAGAGGATCTCTTTTGGAGTATAGAATTACATCCTGTGCAATGACAGCTTGTGCTGAGCCCATATGACTATGAGAAATACAACCTGACTACATTTCTTTCTGCTCAGAACCTTGACAAAAAATGGTTCAAATTGCTCTTAGCACTGTTATACTTAACTTCTGAGGTCATCAGTCCCCTAGAACTTAGAACTACTTAAACCTAACTAACCTAAGGACATCACACACACCCATGCCCAAGGCAGGATTCGAACTTGCGACTGTAGCGGTCGCGCAGTTCCAGACTGTAGTGCCTAGAACCACTCGGCCACCCTGACCGGCGGAACCTTGACAGATGGATACATCTATCATAACACTGTACACAGATCTGGGACTCGTCTGAAAATACAGCTTCATATCAGTCCTGTGTCGATTGTTGTCATTGGGAGCACTGCCATCAGTGCACCACTCTCTGCTGCCACTTCAAATAAAGTTGCAATGATGGTCACATGCTGACAGTAAATGGTGCACCAGACATCATTGCATGGTCAGTCAGGATACTTCTGTTGCTACAAATTAGCCTATTCCCTGACTCAATGTATGTGACATGGCTGCATCCAGCAAAGCCGTCAAATAATATATCTGTCTCCTCAGGCACTATATATGTGCTGCTATTGAAGTCCAACAAAGCATAGGGTATGGCCCTCCAGAGCCTGTCCGTTCCATGTTCCTACTTCAGCTGTTGTATACACTATATTGCAAGCAGCAATACAGTGGAATCATTAGGTCACAACTGCTGGAACTCGCATTTCATATCCTTGATACTGGCACTGAGATGGAGCTGACATCCGATCTGGTCCCAGACATCTTCTATTGGGGACAGACCTGGGGATGTTGTTGGCCACAGGAG
The DNA here is from genome assembly GCF_023864345.2 of Schistocerca serialis cubense. Taxonomy (NCBI): domain Eukaryota; kingdom Metazoa; phylum Arthropoda; class Insecta; order Orthoptera; family Acrididae; genus Schistocerca; species Schistocerca serialis. The sequence continues at coordinate 534,983,614 of NC_064640.1, forward strand.
TATCTCAGTGTCACACAGAAAGTTCAATGAGACACATTCCCTGTGTGGAAGAGCATTGTCCTCGTGAAATATAGCACCATGATACTGTCACATGAAAGGCAACACATAAGAATGCAGGGTATCTGTGATGTATCTTGCGCCATCTGAGTTCCTTCAGTCATTACCTCCCATGACCTGAACTCATATCTGATGACTCCATATACTGTGAAACCAGGAGTAATACTACCGTGCCTCTCCCAAATATTATAAGAATGGGACTTCTCTCAAGGTTACCACAAAACTTTGCAAAGATGGTCATTCATGGAAGTGCAGTACCATGATTCATCATAAAATACAATGCAATGGCGTTCATCGACAGCCCATGCTTCCTTGTCATGACTCCACTCCAAATGCTGTCATCTGTGTTGTGGTGTTAATAGCAGCTTGCATAATATGCTGACCTTCCCTTGTGGTGGTTAGATGTGGTCAGCCAGAACCTTGGCGAAGAGTGGGTCGACACGTGCCCTCATGTTCCCACAACGTCTAATATAGGGGCACTGGTTCATCGAAGTGCTCCACGGGAGTTGATACTTCACGATTCTATCAGTCAGCGAAATGGAGACTCACAATATGGCCCCATCCAAACTCTGTCATGTGAAGATACCGCTGTCTCACATGAGTACACACTGTCTCTCTGTCCTTCACAATGATCACTCAACATCAGACGCTATTTACTCCCCTTATTTACTTTACTAGCCATGATAACAAGAATAAACACGAACAACATTAAAACATTATTTTATTTTTATATTTTCTGGTGGCCATCAACGTTCTACACCATGACACAGCCAATTTTTATGTTCATGATGACGAAATTTTAATGGCCAGCAGTAGATGTAAAACTAGCAAACACTTCTACTAAAGTGTTTTCTGGGGATAATGATGTCATGAACGCCCTCCCAAATTCCCTCACCCTCACCCAAAACCCCCACTGCCCTCAAAATACAATCCTGTTGCTGGGCTTGTTCCTAGTACAGATGGCCCTGTTATTTGAGTAGCCTGAAGATTTATTTGGAATACATATATTATTTGCAGTAAACTCAGGGAATGGGTTCCATATGTATCTTTATACCCCAGTATTATGCATACTGAATGTTATCCTTGTTGAGGCTCTCTAGGAATAAACAATAGCTGCATTTTGCTTGGTCGTTAATATGCCTGTGGAATTGCAGTTGCGATACAGTGAAAGCACGGATAAGCTCACTCCACTATGTTAGATGAGCCAAAAGCTAAACTTAGGCAGCATTTCCGTCAGTTCATGACAGAGAGTGTATAATCATAACTCAGAAGCCACTTCAAAATTTACTTTCACTTTAAATAATTCACAGAAATTTATTGTGTAGTGTCACTCTCTCAGTTATTTACCAGTGGCCTAGAAACCAATTAGAAAATGAAACAATTTAGAGATTTTTAGCATCAGTAGTTTTGTTGCACCGTGCTTCCACCTTGCGAAGTGGACCGCTCTTGTGGCTGATTTAGCAAAATGACATCACAAGGAGGGTGTTTATCTCACCTCCATTGAAAGGTGCACAGGTGTAATGACATATATGTAGCATGCTGACCTTCCAGAAATCACAACCTAGGACTTCTTGAAGGACACGTTGTGAAAGAATTACAGTACCACCAGTTAGCTGCTGATGTGATGAGAAAATTGGAGCAATGATGTCGTGGTTGCTCACTGGTGGAGCATTACATCTTGACTTGGATGGCGAAACTGGAATTTCAGAAATGGTAACAGATCATGCTTGCATATGCATTGGCAAATGTAGACATTCAGAATTAGTCATTGCCAGCCACTAGTCACGAAGGGAGATTCACAGTAGTCTTTGGAGCAATATCAGTCAGCAAGCTACCATCACTAAACACAGTCATCACTAGCCACAAGCCACATCCTATTTTAAGTCAAAATGCTGCTCACTTCGTACGTTTCCAGCAGAAGATCACCTGTTGGGTGACTATCATCTGCTGCCAGTTGCTTTCACCATGCACTTGAATTCAAGCTTGGGACAACTAGCTGCCCAAGCTGTCAGTGCCCGAGTGAGTGAACACTGTCACTGTTGATCGATTTTTGTGGGCACACGCTGTCACTGTTTGTCATTGCTCTGTGCTAGCACATACCACAGCCATCATCCATGCTTGGGCCCATGGTTTCATCCTGCTTCATCCAGTATACTTGGTGTTGAGCAACAGGGACCAGAGCAGCTGCTGTGAGCGCTGTGAAATGTCCTATGAGTGCCATTCAAATAATAATAATAATTATTATTATTATTATTATAACAATAATCACTATCTGTGGTTAAGGAAACTTTTTATTGTAATTTTTTTTCGAACGTATACTTCATTAATTTTATGTTATATTAATGACAACTATTATATAATAGCTTATCGCAAGCCCTTTTACGCACATTTGCGGCTTGATGAAGAGGATCTTCGCAATTGCCTTTTGGTTATACGATGTCGCTGTTAATATGAACATATACCACGAAACCATAGTCGTTCACAGTAAATGCGTCCATAGTTGTAAATAACGTAATAACTTTGAAGTTACGAGAATAGTCTGTACATTCAAAGTCTTGAACGGCGCTGCAAAAGAAGCGGGAAAGGTAAGTAGCCCGAGTGTTGCTTTAATAATTTCGTCAACTATTTTCCATTGAAGACGATTTATTTAAATTATGATGCTATCTTTCTTAGCAATTTTTAAGTACTGATATTAAATTGTCGGTAACTACAAGACCGAAATCCGGTGCGAACTATTTCTAAACTTGTTATTTCTGGTAACCATAAATATGTGTTTTCATCGAATTTATGTATAAGGTTTTATATACGGGTATTTTAACAAGTCTGTTAAGTTTTCTTGGTAGTTAATGTTACTTCACGATGTATTAACAGCATTGAAAGATAACTTGAGTTATTACACGTGTCCGTTACGGAAGACGCACTTCTGTTTTTTAGGTGCATTACGACGAAATGAATAATCGTAAGGAGCGGGCAAAAGCTGCCAAACGTAGAATGTATTACTGTTACACGTGGATCCAAAAAACAATGCAACAAGACAGCAGGTCTGTAGTCCCCTAGTTTTACATTATCAGTTTGGCTCCTTGCATGATAAATATTCAACTTCTCACCTTTTTCTCATCAACAGGCAGCAGGAAGTGAGAGAAAACATGGAGAATCGTGAAATACAACCTGTGCACACAGTAGTTGCCGGTAATCAGAAGGTAATAAAAGGGTTGGCAGAACCTCTTACTACTCAAAGTGGCCGTACTGAGGCAGGGAATTCAGCGCAGAATCCGCGGGACGTTATTACTGATATACAGTTGCAGAGCACTGAGTCCCCAGGATCTGCACAGTCCTCAGATTGTAGTCAGCCCAAGGAAGACATACAGCCAAGCAGCTGTCAAAAGTCATTGAATGTAGAGAGAACCCACAGGTAACTTCATTCATTTATTGCCTCAAGTATTTGCCCTTGTACATAAAATTGTAGGAGCAAACTGTTCTATGCAACTGAAGTTTAAATGTCAGTAATGTAACGTTCTGCTTCACATTCCAAAGTGTACAGAAGAATGCCGGTCATCCATTCAGTAAAGGGACAGAGAATGAAGAGCAGACTCAAACTGATAGAGATGTCTGAATTTCTTTCCCCTCATACAAGTAAGTGATAAAAAGACTTTTGTATTAGGTACAGTACGTTTAATGCATATATACAAGTTACTGTCTCTCGGCAACTGAATTTCTGGTGTTTTGCTTGAATTTTATGTGTGTTTGTTGGTGAACTTACATATGAAATGAGCCCCAGTAAGGTTCGCTAATTTTTTAACCACTCCTGGGTTTTCCCAAAACTTTTCTTTACCAGTGCCTAAATCAGGAGTGTTTGTTTCACTTTTTTATTTTAAATCATTAAACCTAAAACCTTGCAGTCAATATTAAATTTAAACAAAATAAAGATAAATAAACCTATCAGTTTTATTCTGTGAACATTAAGAACTAAACTTCAACTCTCATGATTCTGCTGAAATATAAAATCTGTACTATTGGGACAGGGTTTTGTATTTTACTGAAGATATCATGAAAATAACTGAAATAGCATATTCAACAGCATGCTAAGAACTATTCCCATTTATTCTTGTAATATTTTCTCCAGGTATCGATAGCATACTCCTGTCATCATTTGTGCTAAGGGCATCCCCAGCTCTCACGGAGTCAGGTGCTTTTTTTTTCAATAAAATGGTTTAAAATACAGTGTCATGCTGTTTTTTAACAGGGTTGAACTGAAACTTTTTTATGGGTACTAAAAAGACATCATTCGTCTTCCAAAATATTAAAAATACTCCGTACTCTCTGCTGTAGGCCACCCCCTACAGACTATCCTATGGCTGTCCTTCATTTGTGCTCGCTATTTTGAGATATGTGGTGTGAAAGGAAATTTTCCTTTCTTCTCCAGCACATTTTTCATATTTGTTCAGGACCAACAGCATTTTCATTTTCTTTCGCATCAGTATTCCAAATTCCCTTCTATTTACTTCTGTATACTTTTTTTATTAGGTGATTTTTGCCCTCCTACATGCACACCAATGGGTTCAACTTAGGGAGTGAATCTGGTTTGATGACTCTGTTTTTTAAACATCAGATTGCAAACTAAATATTTTGGGTTGTAGTCATGTTTTCCTCAAAATTCGTCTCTGTTATGTAATGTTTTTTCAGCATTCACAAGCCTTTTTTCTGTGTGATAAAGTCAGATTATAGTAGAGCCTTCATGTTCAGCTGTATATCCGCAACAGCCTGGTACGTCACCTGCTCACCATTCAAAAGAAAGGTCGATCATATGACCTCCAATCATAAAATACCTAATGAAGCACTGCACTCATATGTCCACAGGAAGCATCATGTTGATCACAATTAGCATACCCTTATGTGTGTTCACTAGTTTAGATAATTTCAGCGTCCTTTGAGTAATCTATTACGGAACTTATTTTGGGAGGTACTTCATTGTATGAATATTGAAATAGTTATCATTATGATAGTGGCGTGAATGTGAGCATTCTTTCCTAGCAATAATGCAAAGAGTTTGTGGGAAGCAATTTATCACGTCCTTTCCCATATGTAACTCCCAGCTAGTAAAACCAATTTGTTTGAATTACTATTTAATATGGAGTACTAAGCTAGGTAAAATTTTCATTTTCCACCTACATAAAGCTACCATAGAAGAAAGAGTAACATTAAATGAAAAAGGATGTTCTAATGTCAATCAGAGGTTGAGCCCTAGGTTTTTGAATTGTTAGTCCAGAACATTATCCGCTGTGAATCATCATTGAATAGAATACAGCATCAACTACTTCAAAAAGTGAGCTAGATAATGGGTCATCCATGCTTATGGATGTAACACCTGTTCAATTTATACTGAAGTTTTAATTTGAAAATTAAAAAAAAAGACAGATAGAGCTGAATATGTGCAATATACAGCAAAGGTTTGATGATGTTAGATGTGTTGATTTGCCACGAAACAAAGGAATAGGAAGTGCTACAGACATGACAGAACATTCACTTCTCATGAAATTATCTCAAATAAGAGATTGTGCAGTTTCACTTTAAAATAAATATTGTATCTTATTAAAAATCAGTATACCTGCATATGTGCATATTATCTGGTGGCAGGATAAAGCGCTAATGTACAAATGTCTTAAGCCAAAATACCTGTCCATTCAAACATTTTACGTAATAGAAGATGAATAGTAAAAATTTTGAAAATTTACACTAATTTATTAAGATGTTCCGTTGCATTGACAGTGTTTTCTTTGTAAATAATTTACTTGATACGTTTCTGCAACACTGGGGAAAAATTTATCCGAAGCACCGTTATTAGGAATGAACAAGCATTTATAAGGACTGTAGGAGAAATCCCTAAAAACTCAAAATCAGATGGCTGGATGAGAAGTACACACATGGCCTTCCAAAAAAAGAATCCAACAGCTTTATGTTGTTTGCTTGAAATTATATGTTTCCCTTGAGCTGTATTCCATTAGCAGTACATGCTAAAGAACTTAAGTATACTTATACCAGTTCTTCTTCTTATTATGTTAGTTTCAGATGGCATGCGAAAGAAATAACTGCCTGTTCCCCTCTGCACAAATAAGAATTTCTTTAATTTCACCATTGTAGCCATTTACATGGAATTTGGTTAAGCATTCTACCATATACATGTGAGATGGATATTAAAACTCTTAGGCACACAGTACCTTTATGTTCTTTCCACGTGAGTTTCTCACAGTTCCTGTGACAAATTAAACCCTAATGGACTGCACAGCTCTCATTTGTACACTATGTGACCAAAAGTATCCGGACACCTGGGTGAAAATGACTTACAAGTTTGTGGCGCCTCCATCGGTAACGGTAATGCTGGAAATCAGTATGGTGTTGACCCACCCTTGGCCTTGATGCCAGCTTCCATTCTCGCAGGCATACGTTCAATCAGGTGCTGGAAAGTTTCTTGGGGAATCGCAGCCCATTCTTCACTAAGTGCTGCACCGAGGAGAGGTATCGAAGTCAGTCGGTGAGGCCTGGCATGAAATCGGCGTTCCAAAACATCCCAAAGGTGTTCTATGGGATCCAAGTCAGGACTCTGTGCAGGCCAGTCCATTACAGGAATTTTATTGTTGTGTAACCACTCCGCCACAGGCGGTGCAATATGAACAGGTGCTCGGTCGTGTTGAAAGATTCAATCGCCATCCCTGAATTGCTCTTCAACAGTGGGAAGCAAGAACGTGCTTAAGACGTCAATGTGGGCCTGTGCTGTGATAGTTCCACGCAAAACAAGGGATGCAAGCCCCCTCCATGAAAAACCCGATCACACCATAACACCACCACCTCCGAATTTTACTGTTGGCACTACACACGCTGGCAGATGACGTTCACTGGGCATATGCCATACCCACATCCAGCCATTGGATCGCCACATTGTGTACCATGATTTGTCACTCCACACGACATTTTTCCAGTGTTCAGTCGTCCGATGTTTACGTTTCTTACACCAAGCGAGAAGTCATTTAACATTTTTCTGGCGTTATTTGTGGCTTATGAGCGGCTGCTCGATCATTAAATCCAAGTTTTCTCACCACCCTCCTAACTGTCATAGTACTTGAAGTGGATCCTCATGCAGTTTGGAATTCCTGTTTGATGGTCTGGATGGATGTCTGCCTATTACACATTACAACCCTCTTCAACTGTCAGCAGTCTCTGTCAGTCAACAAATGAGGTCCGCCTGTACGCTTTTGTGCAGTATATGTCCCTTCACGTTTCCATTTCAGTATCATATCGGAAACAGTGGACCTAGGGATGTTTAGGAGTGTGGAAATCTCGTGTACTGACGTATAACACAAGTGATACACAGTCACCCGACAACACTCGAAGTCCGTGAGCTATACAAAGCACCCCATCGGCTCTCTCACTTTGTCTAATGACTACTTAGGTCGCTTACATGGAGTACCCAGCGATAGGTGGCAGTACAATGCACCTAATATGAAAAACGTATGTTTTTAGGGGTGCCTGGATACTTTTGATCACATAGTATATGTTGTCTATATCCTGTCATTGATCCTATTTACTCGTCTGTCTTCATGCTTAGGAACACAAAAGAAGGAAAATATTGGGATTTGTTATAGAACAGCAATATAACTGAAATTTATCATTTCTTTTAGCTGTTACAATACTGAAGGAAGATATATAAATCATAGGTTTGAAGTAAATTCAGAAAATGTGTAACCAGTTTGAGAAGGAAGAAAATTATGTTTATTTGCCACCTGGTTCATACAGATTGCTTAATGAAGTCATAAGTTACGATATAATGAATTTTTCTGTTTCAGATTCGTGAAGCATTTGGATACACAATTCCTATGGACTTGTTCAACAAAATAAATATTTGGAAAAAGATACATTCAGTACTCTGCTACAGGGCTTGACGATATCCATGAAACACAATGTTATTAAATATAAAATGTGATATTAAGATAGTTTCCTCCTTTTTAAAACAGTCATCATAAGCAGAGAAATAGTAGTAGTTTAATTACTCCTAATTCAATTCTACATTGGCAAATACCTTACATTTCCAGAACCTATCCCCATAAGCTGCATAATATAGTTAACACCATAACTGGCTGCTTGTGGTACATTCATCAGAACCATATTTGGTGTACAGCTACATGAAGGAAGGTTTTTAGTATTTTGTTCTATACAGTTGAAACAGAGATGCAAAAAACCAAACATTTCTCTGATTACATATATGTGTTTGAAGTTGCATGCCTTAGTTTGTATTTTGTGTGTACTTTGAAAAACCCTTTGAAGAGATAACACATTCATTAGCAAAATGCGGACATTACAATTAAGAAATCATAAGAGTATACACCACTGTGGGAAGTGTTCTGAGGATGTTTCAGTATTATTTCATTTCTTCCACTGGACAACAAAGTAAACTGTAATAAAATGAATCAAACAATGATATGCACAGTTTGTAGAAATTTGCGTTTTATCAACTTTTGGATTTAAAAATCTGAGGTTTTCTCCTTCGTTACTTACCCTTACAGAAGAATATTGACTGCGTAATTTTCACAACAGTACACATTTTTTAGAAACATAGTACAGTTTTTTCTTTTGTTTATTGAATTGTCATAGAATCTTGTCTTAAGCATATTTTCATTGACATTAAATGTTCATAACAGAGTGAATGTATTGTGATGGGTGTATTAATGATAATATTAGTCCAGTTTGGTCCTAATTTTGTATTAATATGGAAAAGTATGTTTAAGTTTGTATATATTGCACCTGTTACTCAACCTGCTTCTGTGCACCATCATGTGAAAACTCCTGGTTGATTAACTGTTCTGTCAGCCACTTGGTGGGATTGTCTTTGAGTTTCAACTAACATGTTAGCTGAATCCAGTGTCTTATAGCATCTTTGATGAGTGAAAAATTATGTATTTGTTATTTAATCTGGTCATAGTTTCAGACTAATTATAACATGAAACAGGTCTCGGATACTTGAGTAGAGTCAACTACCTACCGTATAACCACATTATCAGCTATATTTTTTATTTATTCTTGTCATAGTTCGGACTAATTTATAACATGAGGCAGGTCTGGGAGACTTGAGTAGAGTCAGCTACCCTACAACCAGACTATCAGCTATACTTCAGTGTAAATTATTTTTCTTATCTTTCGATCCACAAATGTTCTTGACTTGAAATATATTTTCAGTTTGTTGAAGGTACATCACCAGTTAATCTCTTGTTCTAATTTTTTGTGATTGGGTATTGGTTAAAGCTTTGCTCAAGATCTATTTTCATACAACTCCAGGAGTAAGCCTTCATGGGGACCTACAATTCTATTTTTTAATTGATGTTTGCTAACATTTACAGTAATGTATAGACGAAAATTCTACAATACCTGCCTTAGAATCCGTACTTGTTGGGCAGTTTTATCAGCTGATACAATGTTAAGTTTGTAGAATCCACAACAGATGGCTGAGTTCTAAGCAAATGAGGTCTGCTCACACCAAATCTTTCTACACTTACCTGTTACTTATTGTGCATGGTCCATTTCAAATTACTCTCCACCATAATTTATACATTGCTCCCAATGCTATTTCCAGTTCTGGAAGCAGTCTTGCTATGCCTCTTGCTTTATCACAAAAAGCATCCTTTGCAAGTTTTCTCTTATCTTGTGTATCATTGCAAATCTTCGTCCTTTCAAAATTTCAACTTTATAAATAAAAAAAAGGCTGAAGGGCCAGGTCTGAAGAGTACAGAGGATGAGGCAGCACATCATTTATGCGAATGATTAGTTTTTTTACTCTCTGTCACAGGTACAACTGCCAACAGAGTACTTAAGTGTTGTTTGTATGTATTAGTTTTACCAGGCTTGGTAGGCTATGTAAGGTAGGTGAGCAGCATCAGATGTTGACTGATAGCTGGGAAGGGCTTGGAGATATAGGGTACTCATGTGAGACAATATTATCAGTATGTTACAGAATTTGAAACGTGTCACTTTGCCAGTCTTCATTTGGCAGGCTGGTTGAATCATGATTTAACCAAATTTGTGGTTAATTTGTATGTGATAGTGGCGTGATGTTGACTGCCTGGGAATGTGAGGGCAGACATACACTTCTTGAAGGTTCTGGTGGACTTCATCTGACCACCACAAGGGAGGATACTGTATGGTGTAGCAAACACATCGTAACCACTTCACATCTGCTCTTGCCACTGGAGAAGAAATTATGGAATCCCTGCAAAGTTCTCTGTCATCCAGCCAAACTGGCTAGAGACTAGAAACAGCTAGACTAAAGAATTATCATTCTATGTGTGTGCTGTCATTAACACCACATCACCAAGATTTGTCTTCGGAATGGTGCTGTGACCAGGAAACATGGACTGCAGATGAATGGCACTGATTTGTACACAGCAAAGAATTGTGGTTCTGCACTACCTTGTAGGTCAATTGTAGTTGAGTGTAGGAGTGACCTAGGGAGAAGACCCATTTTTCTGATGAGATGTGGAGTTACAGTGGTATTGCTGTTGTTGTCATGGTGTGATGAAGCAGATGGTATATGCAATAAGCGAAATTTTTATAATTGCTATCCTTCCCCATGTTGCAACTTTAATGCCCAGCACTGTATATTCATGATTCTTGTTGAATATATGTAATTATATCTGTTAAATACTCAATTGCAGGTACCAACAATGTTAAGGAAAAAGTGTCCATTAGCTACAGTACAATGAGTGACTTTAAAAGGTATGTGGCTATGATGTGACTCATGGTATTTACCATCTATGTGACATTTATGTGGGATGGCCATATTCAGTTACACACAGACACATTCAATCACACACAGCTCATTGCCTCCAGATGTGTGATACACCTCCATGTATATAGCATGTAAGGGGAATAAGGGTTTAAGATACTGGACATTCATGAGTAGGTGGAATTAAGCCCTGTCCAACCATTCAGACTTAGATTTCCTGTTATTTTAAATTGCATTTGGTGGATACTGGGATATTTTCCTTGAAAAGGTCATTGCAATATCCAGCCTCATACATTGCCAACTAGAACTTGTGTTCTCTCTGTGTTTTAACAGTATGGTAACTCAGAAAATTCTCCCTCCATCCATATATTTGAAAGCACTGGACTCTGTTTGATTCAAACTCTATGTGCTGGCTGCAAGGTCCATGTTGCCATCAGTCATCTGGAATACAACAGTGAATAAACTGGTCACAGTACTATTAAAGACACGCCACTGCCATAGAGGGCAACATTAGTTGCTTCATGTGTGGATACACGTATATCAAAATGCAATATGGGAGATGGAGCATCCTCACAGGCACAGTATAAGTTAGGTGGTAGCTATGTGATCATAAAACGCATTGTTATGTGGGATAAATGGTACCATTCCTGTATCTATCATTATGCTGCAAAAAGCAAACAAAACAGGCCTTCATCTGCAGATCATATGTAATATTTATTTGCCTTCACTCCCTGTCTTGAGACTTGAATGCACATGATTCCATCATTGTATGACCACATGATAGTGATACAATGAACTCTTAACAGGAAACAGTATTTGAGTAGTCTCCAGAATCACTTAATCATGCTCCTTCTTCACCTGGAATACCTTATAGGATGATTTAATTTTGAAAGAAAGTTTCAATAACAAGTATACACAACATTTAGGTGGCTGTGCTGTTCATAAGAACAATGCAGTGTTCCTTCAGGCATGTCTACATGCCCAAAGGAACATTGCATTGTATTTCAGAACAACAAAGGTGGTACAATGTCATGATCATTAACTGGCACCATTGAAGTGACTTTCAATTCAGATGTCTCCAAGGGAAGGGAATATACATAATGGATGTACAACTGCTGGTTGTAGACACATGTTTGATACCATATAGAAGTTTTAGGTGTTCCCATGATGTGTGCTCAGATAGGCTAATGATAAGGTAAGTGCCAGCAATAAACGGGAAATCTGGGCTTGACTCCCAGCCTGGCACAAATTTTCATTGTTGTCGTTTCATTGTACAGGATAGTTGTCTCTATTTGCAGTTGTGAATGTATTTTACATATAATGCATATATAGTTAGATATTCAGCCAATTGAAAACGTTAAGAGCTTGAAACACCTAGGATGTACCATTAGCAGTGTTACAGTGCTAAATGTGATAAATGAGATACACAAATTTCAGGGTCTTAAGAACTCTAGGAAACAAAAAACAGAAACAAAGCAAAATACTTTTCACAAAATACTACAGAGACAATTCTACAGGCTAGATATGTTCAAATGTTAACAAAAATGGTTATAGATTACATACAAACATTAGAAATTCTATCTTTTAATAGTAGTTTGCAACAGAGAATATGAAATGTCCCCTCACAGAATACCTGTTCGCCAAACTGTTGATGATATCTCCAAGAAAAATAGAATGCAATGCACCAAATTGTTGTGGCTTCCTAACTTGTGGTAAGCTTCATTGAGGAAGAAAGTTTTGTTGCACAGATGCATGTAATAAGGAATGGTGTCCAGTCTACAGCCATTTGCAGGAACCTTTTCAAACAGCTGGATATTGTGTCAGCAATCTCATGGTACACCTACTCCCTCATGTAGTATGTTGTCCACAATCGAAGTTCCAGTACAAAAAGAAAAGGTATTGATAGGTACTTGTCCATATAAACATTTGACTACCCCACCTGTGATCTAAAGAATTTAATAGGTAATTTCTAAATGGACAAAAATACAGAGTGTGTGTGTGTGTGTGTGTGTGTGTGTGTGTGTGTGTGTGTGTGTGTGTGTGTGTGTGTCTGGGTGGAATGAATTGGAGAGAGAGAGACAGAGAGAGAGAGAGAGAGGCTGAACTTGGTTAATTATAAATAACTTCATGCAAAAAGAGTACTGCATGAAAACTATGTAAAATATCGCCATGCTGGTACATTTTGGTGTATTTCTGACTGAGAAAGTATATTATAATTGTAAGTGTCTCATTCCAAATCATACGAGAGGTTGCAATTATGACCCACTGAACATACAAATATCTAAATTAAACTAAGAACCATACAGTTCATGGAAGAGATGCTAGCAGATAAGCTAGAATAGGTGAAAAAGCTTTTACTTCAGAGGTAACCAAATAGAATGAAATTGGAAATAAGTCAACCCAAGATAAAATGAATTTAGTTAAAAATACTTTCATTTTTTCTCTGCTAAAATAGTGTTCAGGGTTAGTGAATAGGGTTAGTGAATATATGGTGCTGAGATGTTTAAGACAATTCGCTTGGAATTGGAGTTTCAGATCAGAAAAACATATTACATGATATCATACTGGTTCATTCCCTCTTCTGTAGATTTTATCAAAAAGTTTGATTTAAATATCATTTGCTTGACAAATATAAGGCTGACAACAAGTTATAAAACACATTTAACACTCATAACCTCAAGTATTTTCAGAGATGATACACATTAATCTGTAATATTCATTTTCAGCACATCTCATAGAAGTTCAAAGTGTAACAGTCTCTTTTTTACCATCACAAAATAGGGGAGAGAGTTTCATGAACATGATGCAGGGTGTGGAATGGACACCATTAAAACAAAGACTTTTTTGCTGCGGCAGAATCTTCTCCCGAAATTTAGATCATTAACTCTCTCCTCTGAATGTGAAAATATTTTGTTGATGCTGACCTACATGGGGAGAAATGATCGTCTCAACAAAATCAACAAAATAAGTGAAATCAGAGCTCGCACTGAAAAATAGAGGTATTCGTATTTTCTGCATGCTGTTCCAGATTGGAATAACAGATAATTGTTGTGAAGGTGATTGGATGAACCCTCTGCCAGTCACTTAAGTGTGATATGATGAGTATCAATGTAGATGTACATGTAGATCTCGAATCAAGTCAAAATTTATAGGTGCCAAATACTTGAGTAGACACTGAATGTGTTCAGGTGTTGCTGTGAATTTTTGTGCTGCCAAAAGCCATCCCTGGAATTTGGCTCTTCAGAGTATGAAGTGACAAAGATATGGAAATTGTGCACTAATTATGTGCTCATTTTTGTATAAATGAATGTCAGTATATATTTCTGTTTAAAATATTTATATGATGTTTCTTTTCATGTGTTATATTCATATTTCTCAAAGTTACCATCACATACTCACTTGATTACAGCTTCCTTCTTAGAGTGATTGCACTGAATCAGAAATAAATAAGTAAAGTATCAAGTATCCACAGGTTTTCTATATGGAAGTCATCACTGAAAGCATAGGCCATGAGATCAAGAAACTACTTTATCACAAACAAGAATAGCTGCAGTTTCTCAAAATTTCAGACACCTAGCAAATTTGAAGTGCTAGCTGGTCCGACCTTAAAAATTTTGAGTAGCTTCCAACTATTTAACGACTTTCATATGAAGATGTCGCAATCTCGGAAGCTATGGATTGACTAAAAATATGTCTGGGTTACATTTTCTGACTTAGGATAGACTATGAGTCTTAAAAGTGATTTAATTCATGAAATATGTTGTGGGTTAATAAATCAGAAAAGTTTCTGAAACTACTTTGTGCATCCATGTTATGAGTATAGGTACTGGTAAATTGGGAAAAAAATTCAAATAAAAACTTATTGAATAAGCGAAGTACCAGTATATCATTTCATGCATTATAAACAGCTCAACAATAGTATCATGGCAAATTTTGAAATCTGCCAAGCAGAGAGGCAAAATCTAAAATGGAAAATATAGCAGGTCACAAATCTCACAAGTTAATAAGCTTTACATAAATCAAAATACTTTACTGTGAAGTTGGGATGTCAAGTCTTTCTAATGGTTGGTGCTAGTTTGATCTGAGCAGCAGATTGGCTCACTAGAAAATAAGTAGTATGTGTTGCACTAAGAAGTTCAGTTACCTATATATTTAATTAACAATGCTTTTATGAAAATTAATTACACTTTGACAAATCATCTCATTACAAATAAAAGAGATAAATATATGTATGCATATATTACATGTACACTCTGTAGATAACTAGATTGAAATGGAATAGCGGAAAAAAAGAAAAAATTTAATTGCAGAGGTGCAACATACAATGTTTTATTGCCTCCATCCCCTCCCCCACCCCCACCCCCTCCAAACTGAGTTATACAGACAGACAGATATCGAGAAATAGTTGACCGTATAATGTAACTGTATAATGAACATAAAAAATCATTATTATTTGTAGTGCTGCAATAAGAGCAGATGAGAGATAAAAACACCCTATGTTTTCTCACCCCTTCTCCCTGCCCCCTTCACAAACTGAATTATACAGACAGACTGATGTTGACAATTAGCTGACTGTATAATTCAGTGTCAGATGACTGGGTTTTAAACACATTTTCATAACAGTATTAAATAACAAATGTTTAAATAGCCAGACAATTAGAGCAGCACACATATGTATGCTGTCAGAATTTTCACTGAACATTGTCATTATATAGAAAATATACAAATGTATAGTTTTATAGATAAATGTGTAAATGCACATTTTGAAAATGTATTTCTGCAACAATTTTTTACATTAGTGTCCGTAGTTTAACTTGGTCCCAGCACTTATATATACCTAAAATACATAAAACATCCTAAATTGGTAAAGGAATACAACTTATTTTTAAACCTGAAAGAAAGTGTGTCATTCCATGTTATGGATGAAATAGGGATTCCAATTCTATAAAAAAATTCTCAAAAAGTCATGAATAAATTCATTTATAGCGGATGGAGGCTGTCTTCAACCCTACAATTCTTTTGAAATAAAAATTACTAAAATTCTCAAAATACCCAATATTTCCAAAATTATGACTGTATTTTTTATCCCTGTCAGAATATCACTTATTCAGCTCATATACTGACAATAATTAATCATCAGTACATTGCTACTTAGTACAATATTACTCAGAATCATTAGTACCAAAGATATAAATAGCAAACATTAATGGAAAATAAAATATGCAGCAGTACTGATATCTTTTGATGAAACTGGAACTTTACAACATCAAACTGAATTTATTTTTACTTCCAACTGAACAAAATGCATGTAATTTTCTTTTATGGTGTTCATTGCTGACTGCATTCATAACATTATACATCATTAAGTTGACAAATATTTGACTCACACAGGGAAGAGTCCCAAAAGAAAGCAAGATTTACTGAATTATATCAATTATCTCATAAATGCAATAAATCCAGCAACATCATTATGCTCAAGATTTACAAACCAAGGAAAACTTTAAAAAGCCATTTTTTGCATAATGGTGGAGCCTACATATGAACATGAAGTGCTGAAAGTGATAAAAGAAAGCTTAAAACCTAAAATTTCAGCAGGAGTAAGTTAGATGCGTCATAACAATCACAGTTCCACAGATTGCAAGGCCCTTGGCATACATAGCCTACTTTTCATTTTGCATAGGACAGTTCCCAGAAATGGTGGAAATCTCAAAAGTGAAGCCATTTAGAAATGCTGAAAAGTATAAGGTAGAAAACTATTAGCCAATATCATGTCTTCCAGTATTTTCCAAAATATGTAAAAAATTGGAGAAGCACATTATAAACAAATATTTAAATTACAGTTAAGTTACTAAACAGAAATCAGCATGCCTTCTTGGGTGGTAAAAATAAGGAAACAGCAGTAATGTGCTACACTGAACGGGTTATCAGAAATCAGTATAAAGACCGTAGAATAGTAGGAATAAGATTAGATGTCTCCAAAATCTTTGATACTGACAATCACGGCTCTCTATAAACTGTAAGCATTAGGTATAAATGGGACAGAGAAAAATGGTTTGAAACGTACCGGCAAGACAAATCGCAGTTTGTACGACTGATATTTTAGGGAATTCAGCATCTACTTGTAATACACATGACTATGATAATACCCAAAGCTTTATTCTATTTATTCACTACACCTACCCATCCAATGCACAAAAGAGAAAATGCAACACCATAGAAGTTACAAAAGAAAATAAGAACAATAGTCATATCATCCAGTATAAAGATAAATCTAGTTTTTATATCACAGCTATTCACATACTAATGGTTGCATCCTCTACATATCAGTTCTCCATTTTAGTCCCCTACAATGTCATCTTACTCCAGCCACAAAACAAGTGTAGTTTTAGATATAAAAGAAATGGAAACAGGAGTACACAATTCAATATTCTAGGTTGCATAAATTTTCTTGTCTATATAACTGACACAGACCTCAGATGATGCAGCAAATCCCATACTATTTGCAGATGATAATAGTGTGATAGTAAATGCACCAAAGAAACTCCTACGAACAACAACTGATGAAGTCCTAAAGGATGTCCACTCATGATTCAATGCAAACCGTTTGACATTAAATGCAAATGAAACAAATTGCACCCAATTTGGAAAGAAAAGTCAAAATGTAAATGTTGATCTGGTGTTGGATGACAAAGCCACAGACAGAGTGACATTTACAAAATTGTTGGGGATTCATGTTGATGAGAAGTTAAATTTAAAGGTGAGGTAATGGAACTTGCACAGAAACTCAATTCAGTCTGTTTGGTTCTCAGAATTATTGCAAATTTTTGTTCCTCAGAGGGTGCCAGGATAGCATATTTCAGCTATTTTCACCTTTATGCAACATACAGAATAAATTTTGGTGTTCCACCACTTTCTACATAAACATTTTTTTTCTTTTTTTTCCCAGTAGAGTACTATTTGAATAATAACATGCCATCATCCACAGACATGTTGCATACCAATATTCAAAAAGCTTAAAATACTAATAATACCTGGATTATATCTACATGAATGTGTTTTATAGTTCAGGGCCTAGCTATCAGATTTTCGGGCAAATCCTGACTTCCGTAACTACAGTACCCAAAATAGCACAGCACATAATACTCAGTGAACAAAAAGAACAAGCACAAGAAGATATGTGAGCCATACTGATAAAAAACTGTACAACCAGACAGCCAGTCACAACAGAAAGCTGGAAGATGAAAATAAATTTAAAGCAAAATTTTAAAAATTTCTACTAGATCAGTGTTTTTAATTGGTAAATGACTATGTAGGCCAATAAATATTTTCTGATAATGTTTGTATTAAGGCAAAACTGAAATTACTCTTTTTCACCTGTGAACTTTTTATTATGTTTCCATATCTAATGGAGAGCTATTGTCTATGTAAAATCTTTAACAAAGTACTGTAGTATATAAAAGGAGTTCCTCTTATGGAGGACAAAAGTAAAGCCCTAAAGAAAACAGACTATGCATTTATAATACCATAAGCATACATGTGTATAAAGTTGTATTAGTATATACTTTGTGTACTTGTATTATTTTGATTGTACCTTTCAAGTAGATATTTGGCTTTCCCTTTCCCTTGGGATGATTTCCCATGTACATTTGGACAACATCTGTATAATATTTATTGTCTAGGGGAGGATAAATAAAAAATAAATGGAGTGACTCAGGAAAGGAAGAAGAAGATCGCCCAGCTGCAGAGACACTACTTGCCATGTAGTGTTTTCACTAAGATTCCAAATCTGATGCAGTTTGGAATTCCTGTGTGATGGTCCCTCTTGAACTGGTGGTGGTCTCGGTCAGTCAACAGATGTGGTCGGCCTGTATGCTTTTGTGCTGTACATGTCCCTTCACATTTCCTCTTCACTGTCATATTGGAAACAGTGACCCTAGGGAGGTTTAGGAGTGTGGAAATCTCATGTATAGAAGTATGACACAAGTGACACCCAACCACCTGACCACATTCAGAACCCATAAGTTCCGTGGAGTGCCCCATTTCGCTCCCA
The DNA here is from genome assembly GCF_023864345.2 of Schistocerca serialis cubense. Taxonomy (NCBI): domain Eukaryota; kingdom Metazoa; phylum Arthropoda; class Insecta; order Orthoptera; family Acrididae; genus Schistocerca; species Schistocerca serialis. The sequence goes on from NC_064640.1 coordinate 535,002,489, forward strand.
CACAATGTCTAATGAATACTGAGGTTGCTGAGATGGAGTTCCTGGCAGTAAGTGGCAATACAATGCACCTAATATGATAAATGTATATTTTTGGGGATGTCCAGATACTTTTGATCACATAGTGTATGTTCTCTGTATCCCGTCATTGATCCTATTTAGCAGTCTGTCTTCCTGCTTAGGAATACAAATGAAGGTAAATATGGGAATTTGTTATAGAAAAAAAGTATAACCAAAATTTATCATACCTTTCAGCTGTTACAATACTGAAGGAAGATATATAAACAATAGGTTCGAAGTAAAGTCAGAAAATGTGTAACCAGTTTGAGAAGGAAGAAAATTATATTTATTTTCCACCTGATTCATAAAAATTTCATTATGAAGTCATCAGTTATGATACACTGAATTTTTCTGTTTCAGTTTTGTGAAGTTTTTGGATTCATAGTTCCAATTATGAAAGTATTTGAGCACTTGCCCCAGTATATTTAATTAGAGCCTCTAGTTGTATGGTCTTGTTCAAAAAAATAAAAATGAGGAAAAAGATACATTCAGTACTCTGCTACGAGGCTTGACAATATCCATAAAATACACTGTTATTAAATATAAAATGTGATATTAAGATAGATGCCTGCTTTTTAATACAGTCATCATAAACTGAGAAAAGGCAAATATCCTACTTTTCCAGAACTTATCCCCATAAACTGCATAATATAGTTAACACCATAGCTAGCTGCTTCTGCTCCTTTCATCATAGCCATATTTGTTGTACAGCTACACGAAGGAAGTTTTTTAGTATTTTGTTCTATACAGTTGAAGCAGAGATGCAAAAAAACAAACATTTCACTGATTACATTTATGTGTCTGAAGTTGCATGTTTTAGTTTGTATTTTGTGTGTACTGTGAAAAATCCTTTGAAGAGGTAACACATTCAATAGCAAACTGAGGACATTACAATTAACAAATCATAAGAGTATACACTGTTATTGGAAGTATTCTGATGATGTTTCAGTATTATTTCATTTCTTTCACTGGACAACAAAGTAAACTGCAATAAAATGAATCAAACAATGATATGCAGAGTTTATAGAAATTTGCATTTTATCAACTTTTGGATTTAAAAATTTGAGGGTTTCTCCTTACATTACTTACCCTTATGGAAGAATATTGACTGTGTAATTTTCACAACAGTACACATTTTTTAAAAAGTAGTACAGGTTTTTCTTTTGTTTATTGGATTATCATAGAATCTCCTTTTAAGTATATTTTCATTGCCATTAAATGTCATAACAGAGTGAATGTATTATGATGGGTGTATTAATGATAATATTAGTCCATTTTGGTCCTAATTTTGTATTAATATGGAAAAGTGTGTTTAAGTTTGTATATATTGCACCTGTTACTCTACCTGATTCTGTGTTCCATCATTTGAAAACTCCTTATTGATCAACTGTTCTGACAGAAACTTGGTGGGGTTGTCTTTGAGTTTCAACTAACATGTTAGCTGAATCCAGTGTTTTATAGCACCTTTGAAGAGTGAAAAATTATGTATTTTTTATTTATTCTGGTCTTAGTTTCAGACTAATTTATAACATGAGGCAGGTCTGGGAGACATGAGTAGAGTCAGCTACCCTATAACCAGACTATCAGCTGTACTTCAGTGTAAATTATTGTTCTTGTCTTACGATCCACAAATGTACTTGATCTGAAATATATTTTCTGTTTGTTAAAGGTATATCACCAGTTTATCTCTTGTTGTAACTTTTTATGACTGGGTATTGTTTAAAGCTTTGCTCAAGATTTATTTTCATACAAGCTTTCTTAAAGCTTCATGGGGACCTACAATACTATTTTATAATTGATGTTTTTGCAAGAATCACAGTAATGAATAGGCGAAAATTCTACAAAACCTGCCTTAGAATTTGCACTTGTTGGGCAGTTTTATCAGTTGAGACAATGTTAGGTTTGTAGATTCCACAACGGATGGTTGAGTTCTAAATTATTGAGGTCTGCTCAAAAATTCCAGAACTCTGCTCACAAAATTTTTCTACACTTACCTTTCACTTATTGTGCGTGGTCTATTTCAAATTACTCTCCACCACAATTTATACACTGCTCCCAATGCTGTTTCCAGTTCTGGAAGCAGTCTTGCTACAGCTATTGCTTTATCACCCAGTGCATCGTTTGCAAGTTATCTTTTGTCTTTTCTATCATTGCAAATCTTTGTCCTTTCAAGAATTTCAACTTTAGAAATAAAAAAAGTCCATAGGGGGCGTGTCTGAATAGTACGGAGGGTGAGGCAGCACATCATTTATGAAAAAGATTGGTTTTTTAACTCTCTGTGATGTACTCTTTCTACGGGGTCAATCAATAAACTATTCTCCCCACCAATATTAATAACAAGTGACAAACAGTTAGTTATCCTTAACATTAATGATAAGGGAAAGAATTATTTGCCCCAATGATTCACTTTAGATTTTGCGTTTATTGTCCATAAACAGTAAAGATCAACCATTAATAAAGTCTCATAAACTTGAGCGAGGTTCACCTTTTCAGTCTCTGAAGTCAGCAGATGACATGGGTGACAATCAGATGTACATTAAATGTTACACCATTAAGGATGATCACTCATTAAGAATTATAACCACAAATTAAAGAAGATTCATTTAAATCAATTAACATCTATAGCAAATAATTGTACACATCTCAGCAAATTTATTTATCAAAACCAATCTTTCAGTTCTATAACAATGTTGGTTACTGTCACAGACGGCTATATTTTACCAAACAGCAATTTCTCCAAACCTAGAACTATCTTAATAGTGTACAATACTTAGGTTATCCAGAACTACTCTAATTCACCTTTCTTGGGCATAACGGGGGAGTAGATAATTAGACTCTTATCTCATTCTCCTGGAACATTGAGCGGCGATAGACACTCAGGCAACTCTTACCCCACTGTAGCTTGGGAAAGAGGATGGCTCCACCAGGAGGAGGAAACATTTACCCAAATTGGAAAGGGAACTCATCTAACACAGGCCACTAGGTTGGACGAAGACCAGTTGGCGATTTTTAATCATCCTCCCAGCGGGCAAGCTAGCAGCACACTCGTGGAGGCTCCGCAACGCCCTCTAGGAAAGTGCGTAAACTCCAAACAGGAGTAAACCAAGGAAAAAACAGGAACCGTGGCAAACAACACAGTTCAAGGTACCACAGCCAACAGAGTACTTTAGTGTTGTTTGTGTGTATTTTTGTTACCAAACTTGGTAAGCTATGTAAGGGAGGTGAGCAGCATTAGATTTTGAGTGATAACTGGGAAGGTATTGGAGGTGTAGGGCACTCATGTGAGACAATATTATCAGTATATTACAGAATTTTAAAGGTGTCACTTTGCCAGTCCTCATTTGGCAGGCTGGTTGGTTTGTGATTTAACCAAATTTGTGGTTATTTTGGATGTGATAGTGGCCTGATGTTGACTGCATGAGAGTGTGATACACATGTAGAGGGTTGTGGTGGACCACATCTGACCACCAAAAGGAAGGATCACAGTACGGTGTAGCAAACATATTGTAACCACTGCACATCTGCTCTTGCATGTGAGAAGAAATTATGGAATCCCTGCAATGTTTTCTGTCATCCAACAACACTGGCTAGAGATTAGCAATAGCCAGACTAGATGATTATCATTCCATGTATGTGCTGTCATTAACACCACCTCACCAACATTTGTGTTTGGAATGGTGCTGTGACCAAGCAACATAGACTGCGGATGAATGGCACTGCTTTATACTCAGCAAAGAATTGTGGTTCTGCACTACCTTGTACGACAATTGTAGTTGAGTATAGGAGCGACCTACGGTGGGGTCCCATTTTTCTGATGTTATGTGGAGTTACAGTTACTGTTGTTGTCATGTTGTGGAGAAGCAGCAGTTATGTGTTCAGGTCACAGCTGGTAGTGGCTATTATCTCTCATGTGACAGCCAGGAAAATGCTTGAGAACACACGGATAATATGTCTATAAGCTGTCTTCATGGTGTTGAGCTAATCCTGTACTAGCAGGATTCCCATATCTCTCCCCAATAGTATAAGTGTTGAACTATATCAGAAATCTACCACATTGCAGTGCCAGTATCAGAGATATCAAGAACTAGCTACAACAGTTGTGGGGCAGCTGGCCTCAGGAGAGGATACAGTGGCTTTGTGGTGAATCAGTGCATGCATCCAGCCCAGAGAGGGTGCAATGTCATGCTAATATCTGGCCTCATACCACCACAATCTTTATAAATTTGACTCCATTTTGCAGTCACTGAAATAACACCATGTAACTTATAAGTTATTCAAGTTTTATTCTTTTTCCTCCTCTGCTTATGACCGCTTCACTTTTTTGTCAGCTAAAGTGTATCTCATACTTTATTCAGAATAAATTCTGTTCATTTTTATTATTAGTATCCCTTAATTTTTGAGTGAGAGACAGAATTTCTTGGAGGACCTGCATTCCTTTAAAATGTATCGATTTATGGGCATATCAAGGAATGTATGTGACTGCCTGTTTTATGTTTCCAATCCTGCAGGATGCATTGTGAGTGATACACATACACACACTCATGAGGTTAGATGGCCACACATCTGTGAGTTAGGGGCTGTGACTGTTCTTGAAATATTACTATACACATCTCAGTTGCCACAGGAACAGAGATGAGTTTCTGGGTGTCCACCAGCCATTCATCTGCAGTGAACAATTTACCAACCTCATATTTTTATTTGCTTACACCCTGAAAATGTTCCCATTATCATTGTGTTACCACATACGTAGATAGAGTTTGTGAGAGTATGCTGACATATTATTCAATTTCCCTCAGTATGCACTTCCAGTTGAGGTCTGCAGGACATATCTTTCAAAAGGTTATCCCAAGATCATGTGTTGTCACTGCTATCCCAATCTTTCTTGATGCATATGACATTTGACTGTTGCCTTGGCCAACACATTCTTTAAGTCCATAACCCACTGAAAATGTCACATCATTTATTGCAGAGAGGCTGGTCTGTCACCAATTGCCAGCCACTACAACTGAGGGATTCTAGTACAGAGTAGAAGCAGCATGAAATGTCAAAATCATATGTGATATCCAAACTCTACTCAACTCAATTCTCGGTCCGCTTAGAGCCATTGTTACTGCTATAGGTGACAGCTGTGTATACTACATTTTGTATCCTGTATACTCCTATATCACCCAAACATTGATACATGTATTCTTCTTGCTATTCTGTGTATGCAAAATAAGTGAAATTTCATTATTTGCTATCCTTCCTCGTCTTGCAACTTTAATGCCCGGTAATGTATATTCATGATTCTTGTTGAATATTTGTAATTATGTCTTTTAAATACTCAATTACAGGTAGCAACAATGTTAAGGAAACAGTGACCATTAGCTTTGGTACAATGACTGACTTTACAAAGTATGTGACTATAAATGATGGTATTTACCATCTATATGACATTTAGATGGGATGGCCATATTCAGTTATACACAGGTAAATTCAATCACACACACCTCATTACCTCCAGATGCATGATACACTTCTGTGGAGACAACATGTAAGGTGAGTATGGGTTTACGATACTGGACATTCATGAGAAAGTGAAATTAAACCCTGTCCAGCAATTCAGACTTATATTTCCTGTTATTTTAAATTGTATTTGCTGGATCCTGGAATGCTTTCCTTGAAAAGATCATTGCAATATCCAGCCCCATACATTGCCAACTAGAACTTGTGTTCTCTCTGTATTTTAACACGATGGTAACTCAGAAAATTCTCCCTCCATCCATATATTTGAAAGCACTGGACTCTGTTTGAGTAAAACACTATATGCTGGATGCAATGTCCATGTTGCCATCACTCATCTGGAATACAATAGTGAATAAACTGGCGACAGTACTTTTAAAGACACAACACTGCCATAGAGGGCAACATTAATTGCTTCGTGTGTGGGTTCAAGAATATCAAAATGCACTATAGGAGATGGAGCCTTCTCATAGGCATAGTATAAGTTTGGTGGTAGCCATGTAATCATAAAACGCATTGTTATGTGGGATAAATGGTACCATTCCTGTATCTATCATTATGCTGCAAAAAGCAAACAAAACAGGCCTTCATCTGCATATTATATGTAATATTTATTTGCCTTCACTCCCTGCCTTGAGACTTGAATGCACATAATTCCATCATTGTATGACCACATGATATTGACACAATGAACTCTTAACAGGAAACAGTATTTGAGTAGTCTCCAGAATCACTTAATCATGCTCCTTCTTCACCTGGAATGCCTTATAGGATTATTTAATTTTGAGAGAAAGTTCTAGTAACAAGTATATACAACATTTAGGTGCCTGTGCTGTTCATAAGTACAATTCAGTGTTCCTTCAGGCATGTCTGCATGTCCAAAGGAATATTGCATTGTATTTCTCAACAACACAGGTGGTGCAATGCCATAATCATTGACCGGCACCAGTGAAGTGACTTTCAATTCAGATGTCTCCAAGGTACGGGAATATACATAATGGATGTACACGAGCAGGTGGTAAACACATGGTTGATACCATATGGAAGTTTGAGTGTGGCCATGAGGTGTGCTCAGATAGCCTAATGATACGGATACTGCCTGCGTAAAATGGGAAATCTGGGCTTGACTACCAGCCCAATACTAATTTTCATTGTTGTCATTCCATTGTACAGGATATGTTTGTCTGTATTTGCAGTTGTGAATGTATTTTATGTATCATGAAAATATAGTTAGATATTCAGCCAATTGAAAAAGTTAAAAGCTTAAAACACCTAGGATGTACCATCAGCAGTGTTAGAGTGCTAAATGTGATAAATGCGATACACAAATTTCAGGGTCTTAAGAACTCTTGGAAACTAAAAACAGAAACAAAGCAACATGCATTTCACAAAATAGTACAGAGACAATTCTACAGGCTAGATATGTTCAAATGTTAACAAAAATGGTTATAGATTACATACAAACATTAGAAATTCTTTCTTTTAATAGTAGTTTGCAACGTAGAATATGAAATGTCCCCTCACAGAATACCTGTTTGCCAAACTGTTGATGACATCTCCAAGAAAAATAGAATACAATGCACTAAATTTTTGTGGCTTCCTAACCTGTGGTAAAGTTTCATTGAGGAAGAAAGTTTTGTTGCACAGATACATGTAATAAGGAATGGTGTCCAGTCTACAGCCATTTGCAAAAACCTTTTCTTACAGCTGCATACTCAGTCATCAATCTCATGGTACACCTACTCCCTCATGTAGTATGTTGTCCAAAATCTTAGTTCCAGTACAGAAAAAAGGTATTGACAGGTATTTGTCCATATAAACATTTGACTACCTCACCTGTGATTTAAAGAATTTAATAGGTAATGAAATTTACTTCAAACACAAACTAAAAACATATCTGCTCCTTTTCTCCATTGCACAATTTCTAAATGGACAAAAATACAGTGTGTGTTTGTGTGTGTGTGTGTGTGTGTGTGTGTGTGTGTGTGTGAGTGTGTGTGTGTGAGTGTGTGTGTGTCTCATTCCAAATCATTCGAGAGGTTGCAATTATGAATCACTGAACAGACAAATATCTAATTTAAGCTAAGAACCGGACAGTATGTGGAAGAGATAGCAGCAGATAAGCTAGAATAGGTGAAAAGTTTTACTTCAGAGGTAAGCAAATAGAATGAATTTGTAAGTAAGTCAAGACAGAAGAAAAAGAAGTTAGTTAAAAAGTACTTTCATTTTTCCTCTGGTAAAATAATGTCCAGGTCTAGTGAATGTATCATGCTGAGATGTTTAAGACAGTTCACTTAGAATTGGAGTTTCAGTTCAGAAAAACACTTTACATGATATCATACTGGTACATTCTTTCTTCTGTGGATTTTATCAAAAAGTTTGATTTACATATCATTTGCTTCACAAATATAAGGATGACAACAAGTTGTAAAACACATTTAACACTCGTAACGATAAGTATTTTCAGGGATGATACACATTACACTGTAATATTCATTTTCAGCACATCTCATAGAAGTTCAAAGTCTAACAGTCTGTTTTTTACTATCACAAAATAGGGGAGAGAGTGTCATGAACTTGATACAGGGTTTGGGATGGACACCATTAAAACAGACTTTTTTTTGTGTCAGAATCTTCTCAAGAAATTTCAATCATTAACTTTCTCCTCTGAGTCCGAAAATATTTTGTTGACACTGACAGGGAGAAATGATCATCATAACAAAATAAGTGCAAACAGAACCCGCACTGAAAGACAGAGGTTTTCATTTTTTCTGCATGCTGTTCCAGATTGGAATAATAGATAATTGTTGTGAAGGTGGTTGGATGAACCCTCTGCCAGGCACTTAAGTGTGATTTTCAGAGTATCCATGTAGATGTAGATCTCTAATCAAGTACAAATTTATAAGTACCAAATTCTTGGACAGACACTGAATGTTTTCAGGTGTTGCTATCAATTTTTGTTCTGCTGGAAGCCATCCCAGGAACTTGGCTCTTCAGAGTATGAAGTGACAAAGATATGGAAATTGTGTACCAATTATGTGCTCATTTTTGTATAATTGAATGTCAATATATATTTCTGTTTAAAATATTTATGTGATGTTTCTTTTCACATGTTATTTTCACATTTTTCAAAGCTACCATCAAATACTTACTAGATTACAGCTTCCATCTCAGAGTGATTACACTGAATCCGAAATAAATAAGTAAGGTAGGAAGTAATCTGCAGCTTTTCTATATGCATGTCATCACTGAAGGCATAGGCCATGAACTCAAGAAACAACTTTAACAGAAACAAGAATAGCTTCAGTTTTTCAAAATTTCAGATAGCTAGCAAATTTAAAGTGCTGGCTGGTCCCACCTTAAAAATTTTTAATAGCTTCCAACTATTTAATGACTTTCATATGAAGATGTTGCAATCTCAGAAACTATGAATTGACTAAAAAAATGTCTGGGTTACATTTTCTGACTTAGGATAGACTATGAGCCTTAAAAGTAATTTAATTCATGAAATATGTTGTGGGTTAATAAATCAGGAAAGTTTCAGAAACCGCTTTATGCATCCATGTTATGAGTGTAAGCATTACATTAAAAATGTGGTAAATTGGGAAAAAATTTTATTTGTGCATTATAATCAGCTCAACAATAGTATTATATCAATGACTGAAATCTGCCAAACAGAGAGGCAAAATCTACGATACGAAATATAGCTGGTCACAAATCTCACAATTTAATAAGCTTTAGATAAATCAAAATACTTTACTGGAACGTTGGGTTGTCAAGTCTTTCTAATGGTATGTTTTGCACTACATACAATGTTCTATTGATTCCTTCCCTCTCACCCCCCCCCCCCCCCCCCAAACTGAGTTATACAGTAAGACAGATAATCAGAAATAGTTGAGTGTATAATGTAACTGTTCAAAATTGGTATACTGAATATGAAAAAATCATTATTATTTGTAGTGGTCCAATAAGAATAGATGAGAGATAAAAACCTCCTACGTTTTCTCATCCCTTCTCTCTGCCCGCTCCCCAGACTGACTTATACAGACAGACAGATGTTGACAATTACCTGACTGGATAATTCAATGGCACATGACTGGTTTTTAAAGTCCTTTTCATAACAGTATTAAATAACAAATGTTTAAATAACCTGACAATTAGAGCAGCACGCGTCTGTGCTGTATACACTGGTACCTCTAATGCCCAGTAGCACATACTCTTGCATTGATGCATGCCTGTATTCATCGTGGCATGCTATCCAGAAGATCATCAAGGCACTGTTGATCCTGATTGTCACACTCCTCAATGGTGATTCAGCATAGAGCTATCAGATTGGTTGGTGGATGATGTCATCCATAAACAGCTTTTTTCAATCTATCCGAGGCATGTTCAATGGGGTTCATGTTTGGAGAACATGCTGGACACACTAATCGAGCAATATCATTATCATGAAGGATGCCCTTCACAAGATATGCATGATGGGGGCTTGAATTGTCATCCATGAAGACGAATGCCTCGCCAATGCGCTGCCAATATGGTTGCATCATCGGTCAGAGGCTGGCATTCATGTATTCTACAGCCAGGTGTTAAGTCTGACTGGGTTTCCACCAAACAGGTCTCCAATGATTGTCTGGTTGAAGGTACGTTCAGCACTCATCAGTGAAGAAAATGTGATGCCAGTCCTGAGTTGTCCTTTTGGCATGTTGTTGGACCCATCTGTACCGCACTGCATGGTGTTGTGTTTGCAAAGATGGACCCCAACATGGATGTCAGGACTGAAGTTGTGCATCATGCAGCCAATTGCGAACAGTTTGAGTTGTAACACGACATCCTGTGCCTGCACGAAAAGCATTATTCAACATGGTAGCGTTGCTGTCAAGATTTCTCTGAGCCATAATCCATAGGTAGTGGTCATCCAATGCAATAGTAGCCCTTGGATGGCCTGTGCAAGGCATGTCATCAGTAATTCCTGTCACTCTGTATCTTCTCCATGTCTAAACAACTTTGATTTGGTTCACTCTGAGAAGCCTGGTCACTTCCCTTCTTGAGAGCCCTTTCTGGCACAAAGTAACAATGCAGAGACAATCGAACCACAGTATTGACCGTCAAGGCATGGTTGAACTACAAACAACACCAGGCTTGTACATCTTTCCTGGTGGAATGACTGGAAATCATCTGCTGTTGGACCCCCTCTGAGTTCTGGGAACCAGGATGACACAAAACTTTATTTGGTTGTGTGTGTTACTCAAGTGTTGCTTTTCATCTTTAGGACTATTTTTGCAGCTCAAAAAACATATTTTTCTTCACATAGCTAAATTTAGCTACTTTTTTTGTCTATGTTCTTCTTAAATACTTTATCTAACAAACCTTGTTAACTGTAGTAGAGCATTTACAAAAACAAAGTACCACAAAGACAGTGTCACTAACAACTTCCTCAGTTGTTGCAACTTTTCACAATATATCTCATATTCTTAATTATTACTTCAAATATTGATTTACATGTCATTGTTTCCAGTTTCTCCTTAGTACATTATTGTGTAATTATCAGTCATGAAAATCACTGCCTTTTTTCTGATACAAAACTGACACTCCTCAGCAACAAACCAATACCATGATACAGCAGAATTTCATTCTCTGTTACATGACGGACACAAACTTATTTGCTGTATTTCAGTGCACTAGATGAGGATAGTAATTTGTCTTAAAATACTTCTGTCACTCTCATGACACCTGAAGTGTATCCTCATGACAAACAATACTATTTCATGAATGAGATTTTCACTGTGCAGCGGAGTGTGGGCTGATATGAAACTTCCTGGCAGACTAAAACTGTGTGCAAGACCGAGACTCTAAGTCAAGACCTATGCCTTGGATACTGTGAGGACAGTGAGTGAGTCATGCTTGGGTAGCGCAGTTCGTAGAGCACTTGCCCGCGAAAGGCAAAGGTCCCGAGTTCGAGTCTCGGACTGGCACACAGTTTTAATCTGCCAGGAAGATTCATATCAGCGCACACTCCGCTGCACAGTGAAAATCTCGTTCTGGATACAGCCCCCATGCTGTGGCTAAGCCAAGTCTCCGAAATATCCTTTCTTTCAGGAGTGCTAGTTCTGCAAAGTTTGCAGAAGAGCTTCTATAAAGTTCGGAAGGTAGGAGATGAGGTACTAGCAGAAGTAAAGCTGTGAGGATGGGGCATGAGTCGTGCTTGGGTAGCTCAGTTGGCAGAGCACTTGCTTGCAAAAGGCAAAGGCTCGAGTTTGAGTCTTGGTCTGGCATACAGTTATAATCTGCCAGGAAGTTTCAATACTATTTCATGATCTTAAATTTAGGAAACAATATATATTTCACCTGACAATTTATTACTTTAGTATGAAAGGCAATGTACTGATACGTTTTGATGAAACTGACACTTTACTACAGCAAACTGATTTTATTTTTACTTAGAACCGAACAAAATGCGTTTCAATTTCTTTTATGGTGTGCTCTGTGCTGACTGCATTCTTAACATTATACATCATTAAGCTGTCAAATATTTTGCAATGATGCATACAAATGTTTTCCATAGTACTGATTCTGAAGACATATAAGACATTTCCCTGAAAAACCTTTTAACTGAGAGAGCATTAATTGTTTTTTCTCCCATCCCCTTCTATCTTAATTTCCATTAACATGCAAAAATCTAATCATTGAATTTACACATACAGAATTACTTATGAATTGAAGATAATGGATGAAGATTAATTTTTTCTCTTACAGGTTGGATAGCAGGTAGGATATAATGAGATGGCTAAAATCAAAACGTCCAGTGATCCATAAAGCAAAATTTATGAATAATGACAGCTTTTAACACAGTCTGAAAACAAATCAAAAGCTATATAAGGTACTATGAAGACTCACACAGAGAAGAGATCCAAAAAAAAAGCAAGATTTACTGAATTATATCAATTATTTCATAAATGCAATAAATCCAGCAACATCATTATGCTCAAGATTTACAAACCAAGGAAAACTTAAAAAAAGCCGTTTTTTGCTTAATGGTGGAGCCCACATATGAACATAAAGTGCTGAAAGTGATAAAAGAAAGCTTAAAACATAAAATTTCCGCAGGAGTAAATTAGATGCTGGTATCTGTCATAACAATTACAGTTCCACAGATTGCAAAGCCCTTGGCACGCATAGCCAACTTTTCATTTTGCAAAGGAGAGTTCCCAGAACTGGTGGTAATCTCAAAAGTGCAGCCATTTAGAAATGCTGAGAAGTATAAGGTAGAAAACTATTAGCCAATATCACTTCTTCCAGTATTTTCCAAAATATGACAGAAATTGGTGGAGCACATGGTAAACAAATATTTAAATGACTGTAAGTTACTAAAGAGAAATCAGAATGCCTTCTTCGCTGGTAAAAATAAGGAAACAGCAGTAATGTGCTACACAGAACACATAATCAAAAATCTATATAAAGAACATAGCATAGTAGGAATACATCTCTCCAAAACAATTGATACTGGCAATCACGGCTCTCTTTTAGAAAAACTGTAAGCATTAGGTATTCATGGGACAGAGATAAACTGGTTTGAAACATACCTGCAAAACAAATCACTATTTGTATGACTAATATTTTAGGGGAATTCAGCATATATTTGTAATACAAATGACTATGATAATATCCAATGCTTTTTTCTATTTATTAACTACACATACTCATCCAATACATATAAAAGAAAACTCAACACCACAGGAGTTACAAAGGAAAATAAGAACAATAGTCATATAACCTAGTAGAAAGATAAAGCTAGTTTTTATATCACAGCTATTCACATACTAATGGTTGCATTCTCTCCATATCAGTTCTCCATTTTAGTCCCCCACAATGTCAGCTTACTCCAGCCACAAAAACAAGTATAGTATTAGATATAAAAGAAATGGATACAGGAGTACGCAATTCAATATAGTAGGTTGCATAAAGTTTCTTCTGTATATAACTAACACACACCTCAGTTGATGCAGCAAATGCCATACTATTTAACTTTAAATGCAAATGAAAGAAGTTGGATGCCATTTGAAAAAAAAACGAGTCAAAATGTAGATGTTGATCTAGTGTTGTGTGACAAAGCCATAGACAGAGTGACATCTACAAAACTGTTGGGGATTCGTGTTGATGAAAAGTTAAATTTTAATGACTATGTAATGGAACTTGCACAGAAACTCAATTCAGTCTGTTTGACTCTTAGAATTATTGCAAATTTTTGAACCTCAGAGGGTGCCATAATGGCATATTTCAGTTGTTTTCAGCTTGATGTAACATACAGAATATTTTTTGGTGTTCCACCTCTTTCTGCATAAAACAATTTTTTATTTATTTTCAACAGAGGACTATCTGAATAATAACATGCAGTCATCCACAGACATGCTGCAAACCAATATTCAAAAAGCTTAAAATACTAATAATACCTGGATAATATATACAAGAATGTGTCTTATAGTTCAGGGTCTAGCTATCAGATTTTCAGACAAATCCTGACTTCCATATCTACAGTACCCAAAATAGCACATCACATCATACTCAGTGAGTGAAAAGAACAAGCACAGAAAGGCATGTGAGCCTTACTGATACAAAACTTTACAACCAGACAGCCAGTCAACAACAAAAAGCTGGAAGACAAAAATAAATTTAAAGCCGAATTTAAAAAATTTATTCTAGAACAGTGTTCGTATATGGTAAATGGCCAAAAAACATTTTCTGATAATGTCTGAATTAAGACAAAACTGAAATTACTCTCTTTCACCTGTGAACTTTTTATTATGTTTCCATATCTTATGGAGCCCCCTCCAGGAACCATGGACCTTGCCGTTGGTGGGGAGGCTTGCGTGCCTCAGCGATACAGATAGCCGTATCGTAGGTGCAACCACAACGGAGGGGTATCTGTTGAGAGGCCAGACAAACGTGTGGTTCCTGAAGAGGAGCAGCAGCCTTTTCAGTAGTTGCAAGGGCAACAGTCTGGATGATTGACTGATCTGGCCTTGTAACACTAACCAAAACGGCCTTGCTGTGCTGGTACTGCGAACGGCTGAAAGCAAGGGGAAACTACAGCCGTAATTTTTCCCGAGGGCATGCAGCTTTACTGTATGATTACATGATGATGGCGTCCTCTTGGGTAAAATATTCCGGAGGTAAAATAGTCCCCCATTCGGATCTCCGGGCGGGGACTACTCAAGAGGATGTCGTTATCAGGAGAAAGAAAACTGGCGTTCTACGGATCGGAGCGTGGAATGTCAGATCCCTTAATCGGGCAGGTAGGTTAGAAAATTTAAAAAGGGAAATGGATAGGTTGAAGTTAGATATAGTGGGAATTAGTGAAGTTCGGTGGCAGGAGGAACAAGACTTCTGGTCAGGTGACTACAGGGTTATAAACACAAAATCAAATAGGGGTAATGCAGGAGTAGGTTTAATAATGAATAGGAAAATAGGAATGCGGGTAAGCTACTACAAACAGCATAGTGAACGCATTATTGTGGCCAAGATAGATACGAAGCCCACACCTACTACAGTAGTACAAGTTTATATGCCAACTAGCTCTGCAGATGATGAAGAAATTGAAGAAATGTATGATGAAATAAAAGAAATTATTCAGATTGTGAAGGGAGACGAAAATTTAATAGTCATGGGTGACTGGAATTCGAGTGTAGGAAAAGGGAGAGAAGGAAACATAGTAGGTGAATATGGATTGGGGGACAGAAATGAAAGAGGAAGCCGCCTGGTAGAATTTTGCACAGAGCACAACATAATCATAACTAACACTTGGTTTAAGAATCATGAAAGAAGGTTGTATACATGGAAGAACCCTGGAGATACTAAAAGGTATCAGATAGATTATATAATGGTAAGACAGAGATTTAGGAACCAGGTTTTAAATTGTAAGACATTTCCAGGGGCAGATGTGGACTCTGACCACAATCTATTGGTTATGAACTGTAGATTAAAACTGAAGAAACTGCAAAAAGGTGGGAATTTAAGGAGATGGGACCTGGATAAACTAAAAGAACCAGAGGTTGTACAGAGATTCAGGGAGAGCATAAGGGAGCAATTGACAGGAATGGGGGAAATAAATACAGTAGAAGAAGAATGGGTAGCTTTGAGGGATGAAGTAGTGAAGGCAGCAGTGGATCAAGTAGGTAAAAAGACGAGGGCAAGTAGAAATCCTTGGGTAACAGATGAAATATTGAATTTAATTGATGAAAGGAGAAAATATAAAAATGCAGTAAGTGAAACAGGCAAAAAGGAATAGAAACGTCTCAAAAATGAGATCGACAGGAAGTGCAAAATGGCTAAGCAGGGATGGCTAGAGGACAAATGTAAGGATGTAGAGGCCTATCTCACTAGGGGTAAGATAGATACCGCCTACAGGAAAATTAAAGAGACCTTTGGAGATAAGAGAACGACTTGTATGAATATCAAGAGCTCAGATGGAAATCCAGTTCTAAGCAAAGAAGGGAAAGCAGAAAGGTGGAAGGAGTATATAGAGGGTCTATACAAGGGCGATGTACTTGAGGACAATATTATGGAAATGGAAGAGGATGTAGATGAAGATGAAATGGGAGATATGATACTGCGTGAAGAGTTTGACAGAGCACTGAAAGACCTGACTCGAAACAAGGCCCCCGGAGTGGACAGTATTCCATTGGAACTACTGACGGCCGTGGGAGAGCCAGTCCTGACAAAACTCTACCATCTGGTGAGCAAGATGTATGAAACAGGCGAAATACCCACAGACTTCAAGAAGAATATAATAATTCCAATCCCAAAGAAAGCAGGTGTTGACAGATGTGAAAATTACCGAACTATCAGCTTAATAAGTCACAGCTGCAAAATACTAACACGAATTCTTTACAGACGAATGGAAAAACTAGTAGAAGCCAACCTCGGGGAAGATCAGTTTGGATTCCGTAGAAACACTGGAACACGTGAGGCAATACTGACCTTACGACTTATCTTAGAAGAAAGATTAAGGAAAGGCAAACCTACGTTTCTAGCATTTGTAGACTTAGAGAAAGCTTTTGACAATGTTGACTGGAATACTCTCTTTCAAATTCTAAAGGTGGTAGGGGTAAAATACAGGGAGCGAAAGGCTATTTACAATTTGTACAGAAACCAGATGGCAGTTATAAGAGTCGAGGGACATGAAAGGGAAGCAGTGGTTGGGAAGGGAGTAAGACAGGGTTGTAGCCTGTCCCCGATGTTGTTCAATCTGTATATTGAGCAAGCAGTAAAGGAAACAAAAGAAAAATTCGGAGTAGGTATTAAAATTCATGGAGAAGAAATAAAAACTTTGAGGTTCGCCGATGACATTGTAATTCTGTCAGAGACAGCAAAGGACTTGGAAGAGCAGTTGAATGGAATGGACAGTGTCTTGAAAGGAGGATATAAGATGAACATCAACAAAAGCAAAACAAGGATAATGGAATGTAGTCTAATTAATTCGGGTGATGCTGAGGGAATTAGATTAGGAAATGAGGCACTTAAAGTAGTAAAGGAGTTTTGCTATTTGGGGAGCAAAATAACTGATGATGGTCGAAGTAGAGAGGATATAAAATGTAGGCTGGCAATGGCAAGGAAAGCATTTCTGAAGAAGAGAAATTTGTTAACATCCAGTATTGATTTAAGTGTCAGGAAGTCATTTCTGAAAGTATTTGTATGGAGTGTAGCCATGTATGGAAGTGAAACATGGACGATAAATAGTTTGGACAAGAAGAGAATAGAAGCTTTCAAAATGTGGTGCTACAGAAGAATGCTGAAGATTAAATGGGTAGATCACATAACTAATGAGGAAGTATTGAATAGGATTGGGGAGAAGAGAAGTTTGTGGCACAACTTGACCAGAAGAAGGGATCGGTTGGTAGGACATGTTCTGAGGCATCAAGGGATCACCAATTTAGTATTGGAGGGAAGCGTGGAGGGTAAAAATCGTAGAGGGAGACCAAGAGATGAATACACTAAGCAGATTCAGAAGGATGTAGGTTGCAGTAGGTACTGGGAGATGAAAAAGCTTGCACGGGATAGAGTAGCATGGAGAGCTGCATCAAACCAGTCTCAGGACTGAAGACCACAACAACAACAACAATCTTACGGAGAGCTATTGTCTATGTAAAATCTTTAACGAAGTACTGTAGTATATAAAAGGAGTTGCTCTTATGGAGGACAAAAGTAAAGCCCTAAAGAAAACAGACTATGCATTTATAATACCATAAGCATACATGTGTATAAAGTTGTATTAGTATGTACTTTGTGTACTTGCATTATTTTTATTGTACCTTTTAAGTACATATTTGGCTTTCCCTTTCCCTTGAGATGATTTCCCATGTACATTTGGACAACATCTGTATAATATTTATTGTCTAGGGGAGGATAAATAAAAAATAAATGGAGTGACTCAGGAAAGGAAGAAGAAGATCGCCCAGCTGCAGGGGCACTACTTGCCATGTAGTGTTTTCACTAAGATTCCATAACATTCTAAGTTTTCATCATTTCACTATTACACTGACCCCTGCTCCTCTATCTACTTTTGCAACACCTGGTGAAATACACTATGTGATCAAAAGTTACCGGACACCTGACTAAAATGACTCTCACGGGCATACGTTCAATCAGGTACTGGAAGGTTCCTGGGGAATGGCAGCCATTTCTTCATTGAGTGCTACACTGAGGAGAGGTATCAATGTCAGTCGGTGAGGCCTGGTATTAAGTTGGCATTCCAAAACATCCCAAAGGTCTTCTATAGGATCAAAGTTAGTACTCTGTGCTGGACAGTCCATTACAGGAATGCTATTGTCGTGTAACCACTCCACCACAGGCCGTGCATTATGAATAGGTGCTTGATCATGTTGAAAGTTGAAGTCACCATCTCTGAATTGCTCTTTAACAGTGGGAAGCAAGAAGGTTCTTAAAAAATCAATGTAGTTCTGTGCTGTGGTAGTGCCACACAAAACAACCAGGCGTGCAAGCACCGTCCATGAAAAACACGACCACACCATAACACCACCACCTCCAAACTTTACTGTTGGCACTACACGTACTGGAAGATGATGTTCACTGCACATTCGCTGTACCCACACAATGCCATCAGCTCACCACATTGTGTACTGTGATTCGGCACTCCAAACAACATTTTTCCACTGTTCAGTCATCCAATGTTTACACTCCTTACTCCAAGCAAAGTGTCCTTTGACATTTACCGGCATGATGTGTGGCTTGTGAGCAGCTAATGGACCATGATATCCAAGTTATCTCACCTCCCACCTATCTGTCATAGCACTTGCAGTGGATGGTGATGCAGTATGGAATTCCTGTGTAATGGTCTGGACAGGTGTCTGCCTATTACACATTACGTCCCTCTTCAACTGTCAATGGTCTCTGTCAGTCAACAGACGAGGTCGGCTTCTACACTTTTGTGATGTATGTGTCCCTTCATGTTTCCACTTAACTATCACATTGGAAACAGTGGAATTAGCAACGTTTAGGAGTGTGGAAATGTCATGTACAGACGTATGCCGCAAGTGACGCCCAATCACCTGACCACATTCTAAAACCATAATTTCCGTGGAGCAAACCATTCTGCTCTCTCACGATGTCTAATGAAATCTACATCTACATTTATACTCTGCAAGGCACCCACATCTCCGTAGCGCTATCACGCTTACAAATTAACCCTGTGATGAAACACACCCCTCTTCTTTGGATTTTCTCTATCTCCTCTGTCAACCCGACCTGGTATGGATCCCACACTGATGAGCAATGCTCAAGTACAGGTTGAACGAGTGTTTTGTAAGCCACCTCCTTTGTTGATGTACTACATTTTCTAAGGACTCTTCCAATGAATCTCAACCTGGCACCCGCCTTACCAACAATTAATTTTATATGATCATTCCACTTCAAATCATTCCGCACGCATACTCCCAGATATTTTACAGACGTAACTGCTACCAGTGTTTGTTCCGCTATCGTATAACCATACAATAAAGGCTCCTTCTTTCTATGTATTCGTACTGAGGCTGCTGATATGGAGTTCCTGGCAGTAGGTGGCAGCACAATGCACCTAAAATGAAAAACTCACTTTTGGGGGTATCTGGATGCTTTTGATCACATACTGTATTATGCTTATATTGAAAATGTATGAAAGTATAGCACTTCAACCAACACAATCTTTGAGCATAGCACATCTCACAGACACAATTCTATTAAAAGCAGTATAGAAACTGACAAATGTCTCAGACATATTTACATTAAACTCTACTTTTTGCAAACAGTCTACCTCATATTTCACTTAAAAAGATTGGGAATAGTAGTCATTGGTAACCTAACAGGCTTCTGTGTTTTGGCAATCTTTGGCTTTTCAACATGCACCCTTTTCATCATAACACTGTTAACATTAGACCTTAGTGATAGCTTTTTTTATGTAACTTGTTGTTAATTACACAAGCCTTACATACTCTTCAACCTGACTGTCTGTCACAACCTCACCAACTTTGTTCCCAATCTCATTTAATACTTTGAGACATCGATCTTCAGTCCCATTTTAAGTTCAGTTGCTTGCAAATCATTTACATCACTGTTAACTACTACAGTGGTAACTTATTTTTCAAACTGAGTCATTCACACTAACATCTACTTTATCAACTACAGCCATCATTAACTGCACACATTCTGTTTCAACATCTTCATTTTTATCAAAGTTTACATTAACAGTTTTCTGAACTACTGCTATTACCTGAATATCAGCATTACTTAACACTGATCAGCCAGAACATTATGACCACTGATGTACTATTGATATAAACCCATTCAGGTGATAACAGTGTCACCTGGTGAGGATTGACTGCTTGTCAGACACATGTATGGTGCATGTAGTATCAGTGAGTGAGTTTTCTGTGTATAGAATGGGAAACACACATAATCTATCTGAGTTTACTCGGTCGGGTATTCCAGGAGTACTGCAGTGAGTGTCTTCAATATGTGGTGAAATCAAGGTGAAACAACATGAAGATGTCATGGGGTTGGGCAGCCACCCCTCATTACAGATGTCAGACGTCATAGGCTGGGCAGACTGGTAAAACAGGGCAAGTGGTGAACTGTGGCAGAACGAACACCAGATTTTAATTCTGGGCAAGGTACAAAGATGTCTTAAAGCACAGTACATCGAACACTCCTAATGATGGGCCTCCACATACCCATGCAACACCACGACATCAGCAACTATGGATGAAATGGGCACATGACAATCACTACTGAACATTTGTGCAGTGGCAGAGCATTGTGTGATCCGATGAATTCCAACACCTTTGTCATCTTGCTGATGGTAGGGCACAAATCTGTTGCCTTCCTAAGGAACAGCTCCTTGAAATCTGTATTTCGGGATGGAGACAAGTTGGTGGTTGTTCCATTATGCTCTGGAGAACATTCATGTGGGTGTCCATGGGTCCCATGCAGATTATGCAAGGCTCCATGATGGCCATGGAGTATCATACACTGGTTGCAGGCCATGTACTCTCCTTCGTGTCGATGACATTTCCTGATGGCATTTGCATTTTTCAACAAGACAGGTCTCCATGTGACTAGGCCAGGAGTGTGATGGAGTGGTCCACGGAACACTGTTCCGAGCTCCAATTGATCTGCTGGCCCTCCAGATTGCCAGATCTGAACCCAGTTGAACACATCTGGCATGTGACTGAACATGGCATCAGAGCTCGTTGCCCAACTCCCCATAATTTATAGAAATTAGGTGGCTTTTGTGTGCAGACATGGTGCCAACTCCCTCCAGCAACTTACCAAAGCCTCATTGATTCCATATCATGACATCTGACTCCTGTTCTCTATGCCAAAAGTGGACATACCGAATATCTGGTAGGTGGTTATAATGTTCTGGCTGATCAGTGTACTTCCTTCGTATTGGAACAGTTTGTTATACTTTTAGTAATTCACCCTCAAAAGAATTAACAGTAGCATCTTCTATTCCCTTACTATGCAGTTTTTCAAGCTCATCTTCACTAACCCACAGATGCTAATTTCCAAGTACATAATAATGATTGCAAATGTTCCCCAGTTGCTCAGCTTTCTTCTGTATGCAGTTTTCATCAAATTTAGTTTATTACCTATGTTCTGCATACCCATATGTTACTCAGGTTACTATTAGTCAGGTCCATTTTTAAATTTAAATTATTAAATTTGTCAATGTTTTTCTTCAAGCTATCTTTTCTGATCAGTGTTGTATCACTAATTTCCGTAATAATTCAGTGTTTTCATCTATGGAATGTTCTTGTATTTTACACATAAGCGTACTGTCTTCTACCCCTTTCTCACTCATTTTGTCAATATTAATTGAGCGCTCAATAATATAAGCAGTTTTCCCTCTTCTTGTCAGAATATCAGTCACTGCTGGTATCAATAACTGTCTGCTTGACAATTCATTTGAATTTCCACTTCAGGCTGATCTGTCTACTGCTGGGTTCTGCATTGATTGACTCCTGTCTCACTGAAGATGGCATTTGTCATCCCCATCCTCTCATTGGTTGAAGTATGGTTAATCTACTATTGTAGCACCCACTTACTACTCATTGGTGCTGTGTCGTATTTAACTTTGCCTCTTGTAATTAATGTCATATGAGCTGTTGTAGCTGTTGTCAACTCACATTAGTCATTCAAAACTCTATGTATTCACTGTTTATTGTCACCAGGGCCCACTGTTCACAGTTTTCTAAGACCCATCTAACCCTTGTGTCACTGTCTTCAAGTTCTACCATATGTCCTTGTCTTTAAACTGATGAGTTTGTTTCACAATACCAGAGTAGGAGGATGTCCTCATGCTGTGGCATCATAAGTGACACTGGCCTCCTGTAATGTCCATTAAGCCCTTGGAGTATCACAGATCAAGGTCTTGTAGAATATCTCTAAATGTATTTCAAGGGGTTATGCAAATGATGTACACTACACAGATCTGTAAGTAGTGTAGCTTTTTCCTACAGTTATGACCATAACAAACATTGTGACAACCAGATTACATTCCACATCATTCGTTTCTATGCAAGTATGTATCTCCACCTCTCCGCTTCACTATTCAGATATATGCCTTTAACAACACGATCAATATATGAGGTCACAATCCTCTAATACTCAATATTAGCAGAACACAGTGGGTGTAGCTTATGTTGAGTTTCTGAGGCAGTCACTCAGATCATTAAATATCAGATGCATAAAACATGATAACAGTCTGAATTAAACATCCGTAAATTTAGAAGAATTAACATAGCCACTGCCTGATAAAAATACATCAGATAATCCACTCATACATGCTGCTTATGTGTACACAGTCAAAATATTTTCATAGAGATGTTGAATATGAATTTTGGGAACAATGAACAGTTATATAGGTGTCAATATTGTAGTAGTGAGCCACAGCTTTTCTACACAGAAGTCAGCACTGTTGAGCTAGGCTGCAAATTCATGAATTGGCTTAAGACAATCCAGACTAGATGTAGTTTCTCAATATCTCCCATAGGTGCTGCACAAGTGCTGTCTGGTGCCACACTGAAAATTTGGGGTGGGGTCAGGGTGTTTAAAGACTGGTGTATGAATGTACTGTGATCTCAGAAACTATATGACATTTTGAAAAATGGCTGCATTATATTTTGATACTTAGGATGGACTATAAGTATTAACAGTAAACTGGTTTTTCAAGTAGGCTGTAGGTTAACAATTTAGAAAAGTTTATGAAACTATTTTATGCATCTACATTTAGTATACCCCATTTATGAATACAAGCACCATATTGTAAATTAAGCAAAAATCTTAATTAAAAGCTTAATAAATTAGTGAAGTATCAGTATTTTATTTTGTTCATAAAAGACAGTCCAGCAAGAGTATAATGGCAATGGTTGGAGTATCTAAGAAGGATATAAGCGAAATCAACAGTGAGAAATGTAGCCAACTTTAATGATAATTATCTCCTTATTTAATAAGTTTAAGACAAAAAACTTTGCTGTGAAGCTGCAATATCAGTCTTTCTAATGGGTGGTGTCAGTATGATCTGAGCTGCCAATTAGCTCACTAAATACTTACTCTTACACATTCCATTAAGAATTTCAAATACCCATATTTTTAACTAACAAGGATTTTATGAGAATTAATTACACTGTGAGAATAAATGCAGTACAAATAAGACTCTTAAGAATAAATCCAAGCAAAACTCATTCTATTTATGTATATATTACATGTACACACTGCAGGTAACTTTATGAAGAAAGAATAATGAATATAAGAAGAAAAATTAATTATTGGTACAGGTGCATTAAGAGGAGAAGGGAAATTTTTTTGTTTCTTTGTTTTTTTTTTTTTTTTCAGGAGGTAGTTCTTTCCTTGTCAAAATAGGAGTGGAAGCGATAATGGTGTGCACATAATATTTCTAAACACCAAAGTTCTTCATACCACAACAATTCAAAATTGAGTAACAGTTATGTTTGACAGTACTCCATACACACTATTACAAGTTTTAATGTGATGTAAATGAATCACCATTTCATCTGAATAAAGCATAGGACAAACTGTGATGCTGCATTTATTTCTTAAAAATTTAATCTTTTTCTGAAACTAATGTCTCATATGCACACACAATGACTATTTATTCTACAATCTTTTAAAACTAGATCACAGAGACAGAATAATTTTTCTCAGTGTCTCCTTGCCAGCCTTGAAGTTGGGTTGTGTGCAACAAATACTTTGAAGTTTTGGCAAAGTTAAATTATCCTTGTATTGTTGATAATGTAGCAGATATTGCTGCCAGCACACATTGTGCATGGAATCTCTCATACTGACAACTCTGACTAGATGAAATAACCCTGACCCACCTCCAAATAGTATACTGTTCACAATATTAGCTTCATATGCCAGTGAGAAAGACCACTATTCTGAGATACATAAGGTGTGAAACTCACTATATGCCACATTTTATGTCAGTGAAGTTTAGGCCTGTACTGTGATAACAGAGTGGAATAGGATTTAGGTGACAATGTGACCTCTACTTTAGTTGATGATGTGCCATGCAAAACTTTTAAAATTTTATTTTATGTCTGAACTCCACTGTGTTTTGGAGCGAGTGGCACATCCTTCTTATTACAGTGATGAGCTTTGAGTGTCTCCTATCATAATCTAATTCCCTAAGAATTACCTAATTTGCCAGCCGGGGTGGCCGAATGGTTCAACGTGCTACAGTCAGGACCTGCACGTGACCGTTACAGTCACAGGTTCGAATCCTGCCTTGGGCATGGATGTGTGTGATGTCCTTAGGTTAGTTAGGTTTAAGTAGTTCTAAGACTGAGGGGACTGATGACCTTCAAAGTTAAGTCCCATAGTGCTCAGAGCCATTTGATTACCTAATGTAATTTGATTACATTCCATTATTCTCATTTTACTTTTGTTGATGTTCACCTTATATCCTCATTTCAAGAGACTGTCCATTCTGTTCAACTGCTCTTCCAAGTCCTTTGCTGTCTCTGACATAATTACAATGTCATTGGCAAACCTCAATGTTTTTTATTTCTTCTCCTTGAGCTTTAATTCCTACTCCAAATTTTTTTTTCATTTCCTTTATTGCTTTCTCAGTGTTCAGATTGAATAATTTTGTGGAAAGGCTACAACATTGTCTCACTCCCTTCTCCACCACTGCATCCTTTTCTTGCCCTTTGACTGTTACATCTGCTGTCTAGTTTCTGTATAAGTTGTAAATAGCCTTTTGCTCCCTGTATTTTACTCCTGCATTCTTCAAAGAGAGTATTTCAGTCAATATTGTCAAAAGCTTTTTCTAAGTGTCCAAGTGCTATAAACGTAGGTTTGCATTTCTTTAACTTATCTTCCAAGAGAAGTCATAGGATCAGTATTGACTCATGTGTTTCTACATTTCTATAGAATTCCAACTGGCCTTCCTCAGGGTCAGCTTCTAAGAGTTTCTCCAGTCTTCTGAAAACAATTAGTGTTAGTATTTTGCAACCATGACTTATTAAACTGATAGTTCAATAATATTCACAAGTCTCCACACCTGCTTTCTTTGAAATTGGAATTATTTTATTCTTCTTGAAGTTTGAGGGTATTTCAACTGTCTCAAACATCTTGCTCACCAGATGGAAGAGTGTTGCCATGGCTGGCTCTCCAAAGGCTATCAGTAGTTCTAACAGAACGTTGTATACTCCAGGTGCCTTGTTGCAACTTAAAAAAGAAAAAGAAAAAAAAAGTATTGGACCTCCCATCTCATCTTCGTCTACATCCCCTTATATTTCTACAATGTTGCCCTAAAGTATGTCTCGTTTATATAGTCACTCCATATACGCCTCTCACCTTTCAACTTCCCTTCTTTGCTTAAGACTGGGTTTCCATCTGAGCTTTTGACATTCATACACCTGCTTCTCTTACATCTGAAAGCATCTTTAATTTTCCTGTAGGGAGTATCTATCCTTCCCCTAGTGATATATGCTTCTAAATCCTAACATTTGACCTGTAGCCATTCTTGCTTACCCATTTTGCACTTCCTATCAATCTCATTTTTTCGATTTTTGTATTCCTTTTTGCCTTCTTCATTTACTGCATTTTTATATTTTTTCCTTTCATTAATTATATTCAATTTTGCTTGCATTACCCAAAGGTTTCTACTAGACTTCATCTGTATACCTATTTGATCCTCTGCTGGCTTCATTACTTCATCTCCCAAAGCTACCCATTCCTCTTCTACTGCCTTCCTTTTCTCTGTTCTTGTCAATCGTTCCTTAATGCTCCCTCTGAGACCATCAACATCCCCTGGTTCTTTCAATTCCTACAGGTCCCATCTCTTTAATTTCCTAACTTTATGCAGTTTATTCAGTTTTAAGATGCAGTTCATAACTAATAAATTGTGGTCAGAGTCAACATCTGTCCCTGCAAATGTCTTACAATTTAAAATCTTGTTCCAAAATCTCTGTCTTCTCATTATATGATAAATCTGAAACCTTACAGTGTGTCCAAGTCTCTTCCATCTATACAAATTTCTTTCATGATTCTTACACCAAGTATTAGTGTTGATTAAATCACACTCTGTGCAAAATTCTACCAGGCAGTTTCCTCTTTCATTCCATTCCCCCAGTCCATATTTACCAAAGATTTTTCCTTCTCTTTCTTTTCCTACTATCAAATTCCATTCCCACATGACTATTAAATTTTCATTTCACTGAGTTACCCGAATAATTTATCTTATCTCACCATACATTTCTTCACTCTCTTGATCATATGTGTAGCTAGTTGGCATATAAACTTGTACTACTGTGGTCAGTTTGGGCTTTGTGTCCATCTTATGTACAATAATGCGTTCACTATGCTGTTCACAGTAGCTTACCTGCATTCATATTTTTGTATTCATTATTGAACCTACTCGTGCATTACCTCTATTTCATTTTGAATTAATAATTCTGTGTTCACCTGACCAGAAGTCCTGTTCCTCCTGCCAGTGAACTTGACTAATTCCCACTACATCTAACTTTAACTTACCCATTTCCCTTTTTAAAATTTCTAGCCTACCTACCCAAGTGAGGGATCTGACATTTCACGCTGAGATCTATAGAACGCCAGTTTTGTTTCTCCTGATAGTGACATCCTCCTGACTAGTCCCCACCCAGAGATCTGAAGTGGGGACTGTTTTACCTAATTACTGGAATATTTTACCCAAGAGGGTGCCATCATCATTTAACCATGCAGTTCAGCTGCATCCCCATGGGAAAAGTTTTGGCTGTAGTTCCACCTTGCTTTCAGCTATTTGCAGTACCAGCACAGCAAGACTGTTTTCGTTGATGTTATAAGGCCAGATCAGTCAATCATTCAGACTGTTGGCCCTCCAACTACTGACAAGGTTGCTGTCCTTCTTTAGGAACCACACATTCACCTGACCTCTCAACATATACCCCTCCATTGTGTACAGCTATCTGTATCGATGAGGCATGCAAACACACTGACCATATTAAACAATTTAACTGTGTCTGTGCACTGTACACCAGACAGTAATAGTGAAGTATTTGAAAAGTGAGACAAATTATCTTTCTTCTTCTAAAACGATCTAGACCCAGGATATATCATCTTGGAGACATAAATGTTGATCTAAGAATCAAGGCACCCATGTAATTTAATGTTCTTAATATGATAAGACTGTGTGACTTGTATTACTTTGATGATTATTCAAACCATGTGACCTACCAAATAATGGCAACAGCTATGCAATGTTCTGTGTGGGCATGACCACTAACAAGTTGCCTGTCTGCTTGAATGGTCACAGCCAACACATAGCCAAGAAACAGCTGGACGAAGGATTTGTTGAGCATGCTGCCCAACATGATGTTCTGGACTTCAACAACTGCTTAACTGCCTGGGCTTTCTGGATTCTTTCGACCAACACCAGCTTTTCTGGATTGCCCGGAGAGAACTCTCCTTGCAACATGTCCTTCAGTCTCTTAAATTCCATTGGCCTCAACCTGCACTACTCCATGTCTTTCACTTGCCTCTATCCCCTTCTCTGCTTCCACTCCAGCCCAACAAACCCTTCTATCCCACTGGTGCACCTGCACTGTCTGTTCCCCTCTTCCACTGTCTCTACCCTCGGGCAAATTTCCCCTCCCCCGAAAAAATAACCACCTAATGCTGCAAATTGTGGCTCACAATCCTATCTCCACAACATTCCTGCATTCCTGTAGCCTCCCACAGGCAGCACTAGTACTTTCCCCCAACCCGCCACTGTGATTCCCACTCCCCACGCGATGTCTGTCTGTTGCAAGTGTGTGTGTGTGTATATATATATATATATATATATATATATATATATATATATATATATATATATATATATGTGTGTGTGTGTGTGTGTGTGTGTGTGTGTGTGTGTGTGTGTAAGGAACTGATTAATTTGAATGATTAGTTCCACCTATTCAGTCTGTGTAAAATTACACAGACTCATTAGGAGGAATATATCATTCAGATTAGTCAGTTCCTTACACACACACACACACACACACACACACACACACACACACACACACACACACACACAGACTCACACTCACACACTCATACACATAATCACACGAGACATACATCGTGTGGATAGTGGGAATGACAGCAGTGTAGAGTTAGGAACTTACTATTGCTGCCTGTGGAAGGATGCAGGAATATTGTGGATATAGGATAGTGAGCCACAATTTACAGCATTAGGTGGTTATTTTTTTTTTTTGGGGGGGGGGGGGGGGGGAAGGTTGAAAAAGTTTAGAGAAAGTAGAAAAGGGGAACAGGCAGTGCATGTGCACGTGAGAATGAGGGACATGTTGAAAGGTGAGTTCTCTCTGTGCAATCCAGAGAATCCAGTGTGGGTGGAAAGAATCCAGAAGGCCCAGGCAGTTACGCAGTCGTCAAAGTCCAGAACATCATGTTGGGCAGCACACTCAGCAACTCTTTCATCGAGCTGTCTCTTGGCCATGTTTTCTCAATTGAAACATTCTTTGATAGGATTGGTATGACATTTGAACACCAGGAGACTGCTAGCTGCTATTTCCTCTTTTTAGTTTCTAAATTTACTGATCAACCTTAAACATTAATCTTCACATTTCACATGAGGGATTTCTGAATGTTTATACAAACAGTTTTCGTCAGTTCTACATGAGTGCTTTCGGTGCACATAATTTGATATTCTACCGAAATAGGTGTGCAACTGTAGGCTTTTTGTTAACATATGTTGCACGATACAGTTTCTGGATTCTGCTGCCTCACAACTGCAGTACTGCAGTTCCTGTATTATGAACTATGGTATGCAGAATTGGGAAGTTCATAATACATTATGCTTATTCATTTCTTGTGTGTTGTAACTTTATTTAAAACAAATTTCAGTTATATGCTCTTCAGATATCTTGGCGGGATGTTGCTTCATGTGCATCCATTCATAAATTTTTGTTTGCCTGTTAGTACCAGTACTGTGGTCATGTATCTTATTGTACATATTTGATTTATTTGGATGGTATATAGAAAATAAAAAGTAAATGTAAAAATAAATATACCGTTTTGTACTTTTCTGGAAATAATGTCCCGATGTGAGGTCCTTCCTACATAATATTACATTTAATTAATCCAAAGTTTTTGTAGCTCTTTGTCTGAGGTACATATTTCAAACTATTTGTGATGTACAAAACCTCCATCATATAGATATGGCATGTGTGTGATAGCCCTCCTTCACAGCACTAGTGTTCTGTTAATGTGTATACTAATCCAAAAAATACTATTATTAGTAAATTACTAGACATACTTTATTGATTTGGATGGAAAACAGAAAACAAAAAGTGATAGAGAATGTAAATATCTTGTCAAAAGAATGGGATTATATTTGACCCAAGAGAATGGTAATCCATACACAAAGTAAAATTTAAAAAAAAACTGGTGACAAACACCAAACAAAATCAAGACTGTTTGTTTCTCAAAGATTATTTTAAACCAGAGTCTTGTATAAATGAAGTGAATGGTTTCCTGTACTTGAAACTAAATAAATTCAGTTATTGCTTTTTAACTCAGTGCTTCAGCGAACTCATACCACTTGTATGTAGTATACTTAATAACTTCATTGTAAGGTGTGCATATTATCATTGTGTGAAGGTATTTAGCTCCCATTCATGGTTTTAGGCTGCTCACGTTGCCTTAATGATAGACTTCTAAATGTCTGAACAGCTATTCCTACAGGCACATCTGGTATATAGCGAAGAGAAGTCTTTACAGAACTGACTTATACCTCATGTGAATTGTTCACGTCATGCAATAAAAACGAACACTTAAATGTCAATGAACATATTGCATAGTAAGGCATTCAGTATTGCAGTTGTGGGTATCCTATTTTCCAACTCGACTGTACATTGCTACAAAATTCTTTTTGTACATCTCTCACCCTTAGTTGTGTGGGTTGTCACATTTACTATTTAGTGCCCCATTAGGTAGCTTTACTTCATTATTAGTAACTCTATAGCTGTCTGTTCAGTTAAAAATTAAAGACACTATGAAAAGTTATTGACATAGTTATATTGCTGATATTCCTTGATAACACTATACTTTTGAAGCCCCGTTCTCTGAAATTGATTAGAATTGTAATCTAGTAGTACAGTGGCAGAAATACCACTGTTGTTTTAAACTAGAGATTATTCACATTTATTAGTTTTGAAACATATAATAATGGTCATTAGCTTCTTCTATTAATTATTCTTATAGTTTGGATAGACCACATCAGCAACAACAGTGGCTGAACTCTAAACAGTGGCTATTTACTTACACAGCAGAGGTGCCTCTGATATTTTCAAACACAATATGTATACAAAACACCTTCTGAAGGAAAATAAAACTGATGGTCATATGTAGTTCTCAAAGTGAGCCACCAAAAGAAATGGAAAATGCTTATCTAAGGAGTAGAGATAGAAAATGGAGTTATTCCACTTTCAACCTCACCTGCACAGTAGAAGCATATGGCTTCTACTCCCTCTCCTCATACCCAAGAGTAGTGAGTCTACAGTTCCAGACACAAAATGGTGCATTTAAAAGAGTGTTTAGGAAATTACTGTTGATCATTTTTGCATTGTAGATATCTCTAGTACTGTCCTCTCCCATGGACACTGTATCTTCTACAGAAGATACAGGATGTAACAGTTTTTGTATACTTTCTTATGAGTGGTTTGTCAAAGGTCGGTCTAGGCATAATGTACAGAGGAGGCAAGGACCAAGGAAAACTCACAATGGTGCATCCATATCCCTGTACCAAGAGGAATTTCAAACATTTGTTAAAACTAAAGATTTATTACACTTTTATAATTTTTTACATGCAAGCACAAGAATTTAAAACAAAAAATAAAAAGGTAGAAAAATATAAAATTAAAATATTTCACAAGAATCATTATATCCAGTCAGTCAAATTCAAAAACACAAAATTAAAAATCATTCACAAGAACCATTTATTTACACGACAATAACTCCTTGTAAATTTTCTAATTTCTTTTATGCTCTTGTAAAATTACCCTTTTCTTTTTAAATCATAAGCTAATCCTCTAAACAAAGCCCATGAGTAATCCATAAGTATTAAATAACAATCTTTGAAGAGTAAATAAATATTCAATACTTATAATACAATCAAATGCCATGACAGTGGCTCAGACAACTACAAAATCGAATACTGCCCTCAAGTAAGCTATTTTCCTATGATCAAACCTCAGTCAACATAATCTATTGACCCTAGTCCGCTGTGAGCCTAGTATTGCTGCTAAGGCTCCCCAAGTCAGTGCCAACTGACATCAGATTACTTCAAAGTCAAACATTAGTCGCTGCAAGTTACAAGATAATGAAAATGACAGCATTGACAAAGATTACCTCATTTTGAATTCACTCCTCATACTAATCACATTATGCTGTTGATAATCAGGTAACCTTTTCACTGCTACAGGCATGTACACTGCAGTTCATGCTGGGTGTGGCTTTGTGGTCAGCCTATAATAATGCCTTGAGCTGGGAGACTTGTTCCAGCCGCTACCCATGGACTGGTCCTGTTGCATGACCCACTCCCTTGTGTTGAATATTTCTGGAGTGCTCAGCATGACATCTTCATCTGCCACTCTGGGTTTCACCACTTTTGATACATGATAGATACGGTTCCTCCAACAACTAAAGTTTTTCTTTTTATAGGTCTTGTAGAAATGGTGATCTTTCATAGTTACTCTTCCATAATACATGTTGTCCTCTATATATGCGTCACTGTATTAACTCAAGGAAAGTATGAATCTTTCTCTGATATTTTGTTAATCTATTGGCAGTAACTGCAACCGCAGTGATAACAAGTGGCAGCTCGTGGGTACACATTCTGTGTGTTCACAAATTTTTTGATTCAGAAAGATTTGAGAGTGGGAAATTAATAGCATGTTTATGCTTGTCAACAAGTTTATACAACTACAGTCATTGCCAATAATAACAACAGTAATAATAATAATAATAAAATGCTTAGTTTATCTGACAAAAGAAAGAATCGTTTTTGTGAAATTTTGTTGTCATTACATAATTAAGTACAGTTTAGGGCAATAAGGAAATAATGTGCAAGCTTTTGCAACTCTCCATTTTGTGCTTTTTTGTAAGTGGGAGTTTTCATGCTTTTCCATTTTTTCGGATAAATATACAAATCTCTAAATGATGTATCAATTCACGAAATTACCTCCGGGCTGAAAATCAGATAATTTTACGCAGCACCCACACAACAAGTTGTGATAACTGTACGCAGCCTTGTTAAATGTTCACTTTTATTCACGCCCATTTGATTTCGTCACTCTCTCAATCAAAGGCTCTGTTCTCAGAGGCCCTAGTTGCTTTGTGGCTAACTTTTCTGCTCCCAGAATGAGATTTTCACTCTGCAGCAGAATGTGCACTGACATGAAACTTCCTGGCAGATTAAAGCTGTGTGCTGGAGTGAGACTCGAACTCAGGACCATTGTCTTTCACGGGAAAGCTCTCTACCGACTGAGCGACCTAAGCACGACTCACGGCTCGCCCTCACACCTTTACTTTTCTATTAGCATTTAAAATAGGTTCAACACAGTTCATGTTTACACTGCGCATGAAAGCTGATTCTCGCACAGTAAACCATCAACTCCAAACACAAAGCGCCGTTTGTGGAAATCTTTAAACTCAAGTACTAATGTCTACCAACATGGTCATTTGACTAGAATACAAATGAGGCGATGAGATCCATAAAGACCTAAAGCACACTGGTGTGAATATCAGTGAATATCAGAGAAACCACTGGTACAGCTTTTCATGAATTTTCATATATACAGTGTGGGCCCACAGCAGAGATAAACCTGATTCATCATAAGATCAACAGATTTCAGAAATATGAATAAATGCTACAACCCTACTATTGATGGTGATGTGCTTGAAGCCCTCATGATTCTCACAGAGGAAAATAGCCCTCACACTCCCCTCAGATTTAGTCTAAAAGGGCCCAGTGGACAGCCAGTAAAAAACTGAACACAGATCAGGCATAAAAACAGCAAGAAGGTGTACTGAACTGTAAAAAAAAAAGCAAAATAAAAACAGTGAATGTTCCAACCTCAGGAAGTAGAGCATCGGCTACAGGCTAAGAGAGTAATGGGACAAAGTTCATTTCAGTCCATTTTGTTAGTGCAGGTTCCCTGCATAATGGGCAGGTATGCACTCAGGGGCAAACCTATTGTTTGCCTTTAACTGGCAGGTACTTAAACTATTGTTTTCCTTTGATTGATGGGTACTTGACCTATTGCTCTCCTTTGATTGACAGGTACTTATCCTATTATTCTCCTTTGATTGACAGCTCCTAAACTTATTGCTCTGCTAAAAGGTTCATTCCTTTTGATTAATAGGCACTTAACCTATTGTTCCCCTGGTCCAGTCCCCCCCTCCCCTCAACTCCAACCCACCCCCTCCCTCTAGCTGCAA
This sequence comes from Schistocerca serialis cubense, assembly GCF_023864345.2. Classification (NCBI taxonomy): domain Eukaryota; kingdom Metazoa; phylum Arthropoda; class Insecta; order Orthoptera; family Acrididae; genus Schistocerca; species Schistocerca serialis. The sequence goes on from NC_064640.1 coordinate 535,036,569, forward strand.
CAGGTGCACTTACAGGTCTGAGTTATTGGAGAACCCCTCTCACTCTTATCGATTTAACTGACTAGTTAATTAAATTGATCAATTATTTAACCTCTCCCCCTCTGGTAAGCGCACCTTCCTCACAGAAATTGGCAGAAAAAAAGACTCAGCTGGTCATTCATTTTGAGGGAAATTGATTGCTGCGTATGGAATATTGTTTAAAAAATTTAAACAATGTGTCGAATATTGTTTATTTAAAAAGTTTTAATGGATTCAAGGGAGTGTATGGCATATATATGGAAACTAGTGGAGAGGAAGGATCTCATAACAGGAAATTCAAGGGTGTACTGTTTATTTATTAAAAAAAAAATCAGTTTGTGGGGTTGGATTTCTCTTGCTCATCATTCTCTGCTGTTTGGAAACATGTAGGTCTTGTAAGAAGTGATTACATGGGGCAAACATGTTGCATAACCTAATGTTCAGCACTGTACTCTGGATGTCTTAACCTAGTACTGTAGAACAAGAGCAAACAAGTGCTTTTTCATTCATTATTTTAATGTTCGGCCCTTTGTCAGCACTTAACGTATTGTTCTGTTAAGTGGTTTTCCATGTCACCCCCATTTCCTTAAACTATTGTACCACGTTTGATACCAAATTAAGCAATTAGTTATGTCCTCCTACCATTTTCTGGTAGACTTTCCGAATTTCACATGCTTGCAAACGACATTTCTGTGTCATTCTTCTTTGTCAGCCACCCTCTTAAACTATTGTGCTGCATTTAACATAAAAATTATGGAAGTTCACCTGTTGTTCTGCACTTAACCTGCTATTCTGATCCATGTCAGCCACTCAAGCAAACCCTCCCCTTAACTGTTGTACAGCTAGCATCACGTTGCTATAAAAAAATTATGCAAATTAATTAAATCGATATTCTTCACATGTATGGGGTAGTTTTTCTAAATTCACAGCATCCTATTGGTTGGTGAAATCGATGGAATATAGTTTAAACCAAAGATCGCTAGCAAAAAACACATCCCACCACCAGACACCGTCGCCGGAGTCCAGGTGCACCAGCAGTGCTCGCAAAGTATGGATGCGGTCATCAGCTGTCAGTTCGAGTCCCGCAAGGATGAGGCAGCGGCATCTCTTTCGTACTTGACACCTGAGAAACTCCTGCGAAATACGTGTTCACTTAGTTACCATTGCTGCCATGATGATTCGTAGCTGCAGTGTGGGCTCTGCACAGAGAGAGATGTTCCAATGTTTCCCAGAATAGCACAGGATACATTGTTCCTAGCGATCCTAACGGGACAGCCTGTTCATCACTGAATTTACCTGCCAAACTGCTGCTGCTGCCAATATGGGAGCACCGTCCGCCATTGTTTTCTGCAGACGAGACTTCCAGCGGTAAAACTATTTTGTACAGACCGCTACATTGCACTGACAGTTAAATCCTGCAAAAGTTGTCTACAGTTCATCAAATAAATATGAGACTCACAAGAATATTGGGAACCAGGAACATATTTACCAGTGTAACTACAATTAAATATTAAGATCGCTGCTGCATTCTGACACTGATCGATGTACAGGTAATGTCTCCTCTTGACAGCTGTGGTTCTGGAACAAATCTCCATATCTATAGCGCACATAATTTTCCATGTAAAAATCTCTCTCATACCCTTGCAGTTATCAACGCGCTGAATCTATACATCCCTCACGGTAGGACACACATTCATTTTCTCTGGTCATGCCACAATATAAGCCACAGTAACATTACACTGCAATATATAAACTTTTCACACAAACAGAACAGTCATCTTTTACATCTCTACAGCGTCCAAAAAAATTATGCCTACACTCACACCAGTTATATGTCTCGATTCTCCTCAGTCCTTGGAAATTACCTGACAAAGTCTTCAAATCAGCGCTTCTGGAAGGTGCTGCATCCTGCCGAGATTCTCTCAAACAAGTGCTATGAACGACAGGTGTCCAGCACTATGTGATAATGAATACCGCACCCGCAGACATCATGCTCAGAAAGACATGACGAATGCATGTTGGTGTACTGTAATCAACATCACTTTCGATAAAACAACAAGGAAAAAGGATGAGGGGTGCCCATGAGTTTACGTATTGTTACATCCATATTGCCCATCCTATTTTTGCACTATGGCAGGTCCAATTGAACACTTGAATTGCTATATTGGGCAGCTGTTTACAGAATGCATCTGTCACCACTTACTTTTGCATACTCCTCAGTGCATTGAAATCACAGTTCACCATGTCCAATCTATCCTTCTATTACAACCAGACATACGTTTTTTTTTTTTTTTTTTTTTTTTTTTTTTGTTTTTACGTGAATAGCAGTTTAATTACTTTCCACAAACATATGTCGGAACATAAGCCACGATATCTTTACATTCAAGCAGCAGCATGTGCACCAACAATTAATCGTTGCAAAGTGGCCCACAGATCGTCCAATACAGAAAGACTCTTACTGAGCGACACTGCTCCGCTACTAATGACAGGTGTTGAATATTAGAGCGTGAAACTGATCTCCAACCCAGAAATATATCGCTGTGTACCGTGTTGATGTAGTAAACATACAAATTCTATCCTGCGCCATACACATCTGCAGACTCTGGGATTAGAAGAACATATGTAATTTTGCATGGTTTTCTAGAATATTATAGCATTTTCTCATTACTTCTCAATATCAAGCATGCAGCAGCATCCTAACAATCACTCGCACAACATTATTCCGAAAACATAGACTGGAAACTATTTCTCTACAAAACCGAAACCTTAGCAAGGTGGAGCATGCTGTTAACCACTGAGTAACTAGAGACGTATCTCATCTGTGAAGACCTTTAGGTGAGAATTCGAAAAAAATGGAAGAAACTGATATTTCCACTCACGAAAACCGATGTTCGTGATGCAACAGATTACAAATCATATTTATAATTTTAAAAGTCAACTAAGGTGTTTCTCATGTCTAGAAAACCAGCAAACATGTCTTCCACCTCTCTTTCACCTGCTAGATGCACACACCACAATCGATGTTCCCTCAACTAAATAAAGGCGCGAAATGTGCAGGAGCAGTCAACCGAACAATTTACAAGGGAGGAAATAACGGTGCAGCACAAACACATGTCCATGTGGAATCTTCTCAAATTTCCACACGATCACGAAAGCTATCCAACACATACTAAATATTAGTTCGCTATTGGTCCATCTAGAGGACAACGCCTAGAGGTCAACACGGTAAAGTCAGCAACATTCCAACACTGCAACAGGCCTCTCCATTTGGATGGCTCTTACTGTTAATGGGAAACGTGAATCATTCCCACCACAGGTCACCGGGAGCCGCATGCCAAGCACAAACAGACAGAATCATCATAGGAAAAAAAAACGGTCTTATATACACTTTATCCTCGTACTTACAACTGAATGTTATGATTGCGGTCTCAGTTGAATGATATTCGGCAATGAGTGTAGTATCGAAAATACACCCTGTTGACGGCTGTGACTCTGGAAATAGTAATATCAGTACCGTTCTTATGACTTGACATACTCTTCCCTTTGCTATCACAGTACTCCATGTCAAATCCATACCATCCTTACAACTGGGCATAGTCATTTCCTTTGCACATGTTGATAATACTTCATCAGTAACTGATTGCAGGCAATACAAAATAATACTGGCCTAAAATCAATGATGAGTGGACATGTCTCAAAAGCTTTTCTTCCTAGTGCTACCACAGTGTCTTGGGAAGAGTGGCATGATTGTCTTACAGACCGCTGTGTGTTAAATAAAACACAATCATATTACCATCACAAGCAGTCTCGGTTCTACAGCTGCACACAATTATCCATGTTAAAAGCTATACCGGCTTTATAAATCCACATATGACATTACCTACAAATGACGTGGTTTTTCCAGACCAATACCAAGACACTCAGTATAAAAAGTGATTGCCAGAGTGTATATTATCAGAGCTGCAGTGTGGTTATGTGTCACAGATGGTGCACCCTTGTAATAAAATTACCGAATTTTGAAAGTGATCGGCTAAGGAGTGTGGTATGAACCAGCTATCTGCAACTCCTTCACACCGCCTCCACTACATATTTCTGCAGTATTTGTAACGTATTCTATCTTGATGCCACATCATAGGTTCTGCGATGTATCCACTGAGTTATAGACGATGATTGATTGAGAAGGATCGCAAACAGTAGTAGATGGTGTGATGATTGAGGTCGTAAGAAATGTACACTAGCCTTTCAGATCTCTAGTGCTACGCTTTCAGTAGAAATGATGTCTATGATTTGGAATCAAGTCTTTCTATTCAACAACATACCTGCGTTGGATATTATGGAGAAGTCCTTTAATGATTACAGCCACTAGTGAATCATATTTCTGGCACTCTCATATCTAGAAACGAGCCACCTTCATCGAACGTATCTGATACAGTTAAATTCCAACATGGTTTTAGGTAGCCCCTATGAATTTTGCAACTACCCCTCAGACTCAATGCTACCGACCCTGCAGAGAACAAGTTAGAGAAAGATATATCTACCACCTTCTACAACGCGTGTAGAAACAGGCCAAGCTGAGTTACTGCGACAGAACTGTGTTTTGACCATTCGACGGAAATGAAGCCGGCTCCTGCAACACGAGGTAGTATGAAAGACAGTACGGGAACTGGGGGAAGGACATGCATTTTGCTACTGCATTGAGGTGCTTCAGAAAACTACAAACAAATACTACATACGTGCTGGCACTGAGCACATGTAACGATCAAATTAATTTTACAGCTATCGATCCACTGCACAGACCAGTTTTATGTTTCATGACCTGTACTGTTGGAGGATGACCGTATCCCACAGACTATGCTGGAAGTCGCTAGAGACACTCCCTGTGACCTTGCGTCGCTGTTTGGAACATTGTTTTTTTCTGCTGTAACGTGATTTCTACACTGCCATACATTTTGTTTTACTACCATGACTTTGAGGTCTGTGACAGGTTCTAAACTGACATTAACACGTTCTGATCTACTGCCTGTTGCAGAAAACTAGAAGTCATGTTGCTACTGCGGCTAAAATAACACACCAGACACAGGATGATTTTAAGTAAAAGAGAGTTACAATATAAGGAAACTGGAAGAGTTTGTCGGCATTTGGAGACTTTCCCAACTGCTGTCCGAAAGTGATTGACAACCTCTACATTGAAACTCATCTGTCACAGTGAGGGAATAGCTGATAGTTCTGCATTCCGTTTCGACTGATTCCTCTCATTGTAGTCATGTACATGATCGCCATTTCAGTGCTATCCATCTCAAGAAGGTGTTGTCCCTCCACCAAAACTCTTTCTCTAATACAAACAAGCGGTGTCAGTCAATCATTATGCGGTAACCAACGGTGTCTGCGACACATGCACATACACAGATATACAGAAAACAGAGCAGTCACTCTGCAAATGTGGAATATGCGAGGTGGAGGCGACTGGATACAATCAAGTACAGTGCTATACTATACCTTCCAATCAGTGCATTTGCGCTAGGTGTGAACAGCTGTACTACATTTACAAGCAATTTTAGAACGTGGAATGAGAGGTTATGTCATGATTGCATGGGTAGAACTGACATAAAAAATCGATAGAATTGCGGAAAATAACGTATATATTGATGAAATATAGGCCTACACCGAAATGCAGGGAAATTGAGGAAGTAATTGAATGTCTTCTGTTTGGAGCAGAACAATTTGTACAAGGGAACAAGCATGTGACAGCAAGAGGTATCCGATAAAACATCGAAATAGAAGCCAAGGGAACCAGGGAAACAGTCACTTTTTTTCCATTGAGCCAGTATTCTATTGCGTGTCTATTGAGGAAACAGTGATACACGTGAATTGACTATTGTATTTGGCGCTTCTCAGGAAGACAGAGAACCATCTGATTCTAAACTTACTTGCTTCTGCATTAAAGGATGACATAGAGTGGATGGATTGGTCAGTTGAGATGGAGTTGTAACGAGGTACGATTTAATGGTAGACTGATGATTCATTCTAGAGAGAGGGAGAGAAGGAGGGAGAAGTTGCTGCAGGTCATTTGACCATTTTTTTCCCTGATTCTCCGTCAGGATACGTCTGATGTGTGACATAGCCTGCATTCGAATTGTATACAACCGGTTGTTCTGTGTGGATCTTAGAACAGTGTCTATTTGCGATCGTTAACAGTAAACCTCTCGGTCATCAGAGGACTTCCATTTCACATGTGATGAAATGTGACACATTCCTCTAAATGAACGATAATTTATGCGATGTACTCCATTCTCCTGTCGCATCTTACGCGTAAAATCGATACTTCAGTTTCATTACTAAGTTAGTGATAGGTGTATGTGAGACTCTACAATCCCCTGTGTATACATCTGCTTGACAGATGTGCTCTTTACATAGTTAGAGGTTGCATGACTTGTAATTTCACATGTCGGATGCCGCTGGTATGCGTTTATCTGTTTCCTTGTAAGAGGTAGTCTCCGTTACTAACGAGCATTTTATATAGGACTGATGTGGGCATAGTATAATTGCTGAACTGTGATCAGATGTGGACAGTGATTGCTATACATTTCTGGAAAGCTATATTGTACATGTATCACACTGAGCCACTGTTTTAAGGAAGTATTGTGCTCGTTTTACGGTTCGATACCATAGTTTATCGTAGAGAAACCTGCAAGAAGGATGTATGTCATACGCTGGAAATATATTCCACAGGACTGATAGGCCGCAAACTCAAGCAACCGCACATTATAGCCTGTTTTAAGTGCGTGTGTTTATGCTCTCTCTTACCAGTACTTTCAAGGCACTGATCCTAGACTCTAGAACAATACTTTACAGTTGATAGCGTAGTTGATTTACGTAAAATGCTTCGAACTCCATCCATCTGGATCTCCATCACGCATAAAAATCTCCCGTTTCTTGTTCTTCTTAATCGTCTGCTATTACATCACAACACTTTCAAATCTGTTACTATACACCGATGAGGGGGTGCTAACCTCCTCGACATTGGTGCATCTGGAGAAATCTTATGTACCTGGATGGGCAAGGACTCGGCAACCTCCATTCATTCACGAGACATGGAATGTAGCAGTCTACTTCTGGTCGGTTGCAAATTAAATCAAATGGTTCAAATGGCTCTGAGCACTATGGGACTTAACTTCTGAGGTCATCAGTCCCCTAGAAAATAGAACTACTTAAACCCAACTAACCTAAGGACGTCACATACATCCATGCCCGAGGCAGGATTCGAACCTGCGACTGTAGAGGTCGCGCGGTTCCAGACTCTAGCGCCTAGAACCGCTCGGCCACACAGGCCGGCAAATTAAATCAGTAATGGTGCTGCAGAGTGGGTTGGTCAATGACAGTGTAAGGGGGTCTTTCAGTCTCTAATGTTACCCTACGACTGCGAGAATACTCTGTGACCCCATCATCACAGAGACAGATTGTAAATTAAGCACTATGCTCGAGGCGTTAGAAATACGTAAAGTGCTGCGTGGTATACTTTGATGATGTATACGTTCGACAATTAACAGTCATTGGACATACTGCACAGTCATCAATCTACATTTGCAATGATACTCGCAAAGTAGAGAGGGGGCGGATTAGCTATGATACTGAAATTGGGAAACATGCTGTTGCAGCATTGCTCAGTGTTGAAATTACAGTAAAACTGCTAAAATTGTTTCCACTATCAACTGTGATGCTTATTATTAGAGTACATCAGTGGTGTCTTTACCACCCCATCCGTCCACTGATATGCTGTTGTTTACCACATAATGATTGACTGACATTGCTTCTTTGAGTTGGAGAAAGTGTTTTTGTGGAGGGATTACAACTTCTGGGGATGGATAGCAATCACGTACATTACTGCAATGTGAAGAATCAGTCGAAACGAAATGCAGAGCCATCAGCTATTCCGTCACTGTGACTGATGAGTTTCAATGTAGAAGTCGTCAGTCACTGTCGGACAGCAATTTGGAAACTCTCCACAACGATGACAAACTCTTCCAGTTTCCTTACGTTGTAACTGTCTTATAATTAAAATCATCCTGTGTGTGTGTGGCGCATTATTTTAGCCACAGTAACAACATGATTTACACCATGCAACATCTAGTTTTCTGCTAGAGGCAATGGATCAGAACTTGTTAATGTCAGTTTAGAACCTGACGCAGACCTCTTAAGCCGTGGCGGAAAAACAAAATGCATGGCAGTGTACACAGCATGTTATGGTAGAAGAAAACAATGTTTCAAACTACGACACAGGGTCACAGAAAGTGTCTCTTGCGGCTTACAGTATAGTCTGTTGGATGCGGTCATCCTCCTACAATACAGGTGATGAAACTTTAAATTGGTCTGTGCAGTGGATCAATACCTGTATTTTCAATAGGATCGTCATAAGTGCTCGATGCAAACATGCATACGGCATTTGTTTTCGATCTATGGGAGGAGAGAGATGCGGTCAAATTCTTATCGAGTTCTCTATCGGATGAAGTTAGTTTTTATAGTTCGTAATTTTTCTCTGGTGGATGGAACAGAATAACAATGATAGAATGTTGGGGTGATAGGTGTGAATGGGCCCTAAGGGACATGGATCTCTGATGTAGTACCTGCATGTTGTTTAGAGAAGCACCACAATGCAGTAGCAAAATCCACGTCCTTTCCCCAGTTCCCGTTCTGTATTTTATACTATCTCGTGTTGCAGCAGCATGCTTCGTTTCTGTTCAATGGTAAAACCACAGTTTTGTCACAGTAACTCAACTTGGCCTACGGGTTGTAAAAGGTGGTAGATATACCTTTCTCCAACTTGTACTCAGTTCCGACTTGCATTGGAACAATCACATGCCCGCAGCTACAGGGTCTGTAGCATAGAATCTGAGGGGTAGTTTCAAGATGCATAGGGGCTACCTAAAACCATGTTGGAATTTTACTGTAGCAGATATGTTCGAGAAAGGTGGCTCGTTTCGAGATATGAGAGTGCCAGAAATATGATTCACTAGTGGCTGTAATCATTAAAGGACTTCTCCATAGGATCCAATGCAGGTATGTGGTTGAATAGAAAGACTTGATTCCAAATCATAGACATCATTTCTACTGAATGCATAGCACTAGAGATATGAATAGCTAGTGTACATGGCGCAGGATAGAAATTGTATGGTTACTACATTATCACAGTACGTGGTGATACATTGCTGGGTTGGAGATTGGTTTCACACTCCAATATTCAAGCACCTGTCCTCAGTCGCAGAGCAGAGTAATTCAGTAAGAGTCTTTCCCTATTTGATGATCCGTGGGCCACTTTGCAACATTTAATTGGTGGTGCACAATCTGCTGCTTGAATTTAAAGGTATCGTGGCTTATGTTCTGACATACATTTGTGGGAAGTAATCAAACTACTATTCACATAAAAACAAGAAACAAAATATGTATGTCTATTCGTAATGAGAGGATAGATTGGACATTGTTAATTGTGATTTCAACGCACTCAGGAGTATATGCGAAAGTAAGCGGTGACAGATGCAATTCGGAAACAGCTGCACAATACAGCAATGCAAGTGTTCTATTCGACCTGCTATAGTGTACAAACAGGATGGACAATATGGCTGTAACAATACGTCCCCTCATGGACACCCCTAAGTGTACCCTCGCATTTTCCTTGTTGTTTTATCGATAGTGATGTTGATTACAGTACACCAACATGCAAATTGTGGTGTCTTTCCGAGCATTACATCCACAGATGCGGTATTCATTATCACATAGTGCAGGACGCCTGTCGTTTATAGCACTTGTTTGAGAGAATCTTGGCAGGATGCAGCACCTTCCAGAAGCGCTGATTCGAAGACTTTGTCAGATAATTTCCTAGGACTGAGGAGAATCGAGACATATAGCCAGTGTGAGTGTAGGCGTATCATAATTTTTTCGGGCACTGTAAAGATGTAAAAGATGACTGCACTGTTTGTGTAAAAAGTTTATATTTTGCAGTGTAATGTTGCTGTGGCTTATATTGTGGCATGACCAGAGAAAATGAATGTGTGTCCTATCGTGACGAATGTATAGATTCAACGCATTGATTACCGCAAGGGTATGAGAGAGATTTTTATGTGGAAAATTATGTGCATTATAGATACTGAGATTTGTTCCAGAACCACAGCTGTCAAGGGGAGACATTACCTGTACATCGATCAGTGTCAGACTGCAGCAGTAATCTTAATATTTAATTGTAGTTACAATGGTAAATAGTTCCTGGTTCCCAATTTTCTTGTAAGTCGCATATTTATTTGATGAACTGTAGACAACTTTTGCAGGATTTAACTGTCAGTGCAATGTAGCGATCTGCACAAAATAATTTTAATACTGGAAGTCTCGTCTACAGAAAAAATGGCGGACAGTGATCCCTCACTGGTAGCAGCAGCAGTTTGGCAGGTAAATTCAGTGATGAACAGGCTGCCCCGTTAGGATCACTAGGAACAAAGAATCCTCTGCTATTCTGGGAAACATTGGAACATCTCTCTCTGTGCAGAGCCCACACTGCAGCTACACATCATCGTGCTAGCACTGGTAACTAGTTGAACACGTATTTCGACAGGAGTTTCACAGGTGTCAAGTATGAAAGAGATGCCGCTGCCTCATCCTTGTGGGACCCGAACCAACACCATTGCATTGCTTGGCATCTGACGACTGCATCCACACTTCGCAGGCACTGCTGGTGCACCCAGACTCCGGCATCGGTGTTGGGTGGTTAGATGTGTTTTTCCCTTGCGATCTTTTGTGTAAACTATATTCCATCGATTTCACCAACCAATAGGATGCTGAAAATTAAGAAAAACTATCCCATACATGTGAAGAATATCGATTTAATTAATTTGCATAATTTTTTTATAGCAACGTGGTGCTAGCTGTACAACAGTTAAGGGGAGGGTGTGCTTGAGTGGGTGACATGGAGCAGAATAGGAGATTAAGTGCAGAACAATTCATTACTTTGCATAATTTTTATGTTAAATGCAGTGCAATAGTTTAAGGGGCTGGCTGACAATGAAGAATGCCCCAGAAATGTCGTTCACAAGCATGCGAAATTCGAAAAGTGTACCAAAAAATGGTGGGAGGACATAACTAATTGCTTAACTTGGTATCAAACGAGGTACAATATTTTAAGGAAATGGGGGTGACATGGAAAACCACTTAACCGAACAATACGTTAAGTGCTGACAAACGGCCAAAGATGTAAAAAAATGAATGAAAAAGCACCAGTTTGCTTTTGTTCTGCAGTATTAGGTTAAGACATCCAGAGTACAGTGCTGAACATTAGGTTACCAGTATGCAATATGTTTGCCCTGTGTAATTACTTCTTACAAGACGTACATGTTTCCAAACAGCAGAGAATGATGAGCAAGTGAAATCCCACCCCAAAAATTGAATTTTGTATAAATAAAAAATATACCCTTGAATTTCCTGTTATGAGCTCCTTCCTCTCCACTGATTTCCATGTATTTCATACACTGCCTTTAATCCATTAAAATTGTTTAAATAAACAATATTTGACACATTTTCTAAATAGTTTAAACAATCTTCGATACAGAACAATCGAATTCCCTCAAAATGACCAATCATTTGAATTTTTTTTCGCGCCTGTTTCCGGGAGGGAGGGTGGGAGTGGGGTTTACCAGAGGAGGAAAGATTAAATAATTGATCCGTTTAATTAAGTAGTCAATAAAAGTGATAAGAGTGAGAGGGGTTCTCCAATAACTCAGACCTGAATGTGTACATGTAGCAGCGAGAGGGAGGGGGTGGGTTTGCGATTCATGGGGGAACAATAGGTTAAGTGCCTGTCAATAAAAAGGTAGGATCCTCTTAGCAGAATAATAGGTTAAGGACCTGCCAGTCAAAGGAGAACAATAGGTTAAGTACCTGTCAATCAAAGGAAAACAATGCGTTAAGTATCTGTCAATCAATGGAAAACTATAAGTTAAGTACCTGTCAATCTAAGTTGAACAATAGGTCTGCCCCTGAGTGCATACATGCTTTTGGTGTAGGCAATGTGCACTAACAAAATTGACTGAAATGAACTTTGTCCCACTACTACTGGAATGCCACGGCGTCGGGGTTAAGTGGCAATGGAGTCGGATTACATAGCGGATGGGTTTGTGTTCAAAGCTACATTGTGCATTACTTCTTCACAAAATTGTGAACTGTCTTCCTGATAGTTGATGTATGTGTTCGTTGTATTCAGATTTATGTCTGTGTCATGGTATAATGTCCGTTTGCAACAGTGAGGTGTAAGGAAGAGACCTATAATGAAAGCTGATTCTATGCAACTACTCTATCAGCAGTGGAAAGGAAGGGCTTCCGAATGGGAACCGGGAACATTTGATGACAAGACAAAAAGTCAACTGAATACTCCACCAGAAAACATGTCTGGTGTGTTATGCACGGCATTAGTGACAGTATGTGTGTCACATGACAGAAATCTCTTATCGACACACCTAGTTTGTACACCTGGTTGGTGAGTGGCATATGCTGCCTTGCCCAATTTAGGAGTTTGTATGAATGTGAATGTGATCACTCCCAAAGAAATGATGAAACATAATAGTTTGTGACATAAGCTGTAAAACATGAATGCAACAGCTTCACAATGATGAAGTTTTCCCTGTATTCTGTCAAAACATATGTTTCTAACGTTTTTGAAGTTGCATTCCGTTTTGGAAGTTCTGACTCCTGTATTCCTTTTTGTAACATTGTTCACAGCCGTTTACTTGTTGTTTTCATTTCTGTGTGGTGTCTATGTGGTATCTCGCCTGCTCTCACTATTCACCACATTTACTTTCCAAGTAATGTATTCTTACCATGTGACTCATATTCTATAATCAACGTATAGTATGACAGTTACCAAGACTACAGAAAGAGAACACACATTTCAGTGACAGGACTGATAGTTGATATTTTTATGAAAAAAATAATTTTAAAAAATTGGCATAAAAGAGTATCGAACACTTCTCATTTGCTTGACACTCCTACACTGTGACCACTTAACCACAACACCGTGGCTCCATTTGTGTGCTCGACATTGTACTTGTTAAGCTTGGACCGTTCACTGTTCCAATTTTGTTATTTTTTCACAGTTCAGTACACCTGCTTCTTGTTTCCATGCTTGATCTCTATTCAGTTTTTGACTGGACCCTGTGCAAACTTCAAAAACTTTGCTTCAACTTTTTTTTTTTGTATTTGCTACTACATATCAGCAGACTCGTCAGCTATGATGCTAAAATTCACTTCGTTCAAAATATCTGCCAACTCCTCTGTGTCAAACTTACCAATCACATTTTTCACAATAATTATGTAGCTTTAGTTCGACCTAAGTTAAATGACTTAGCAATTTCTGGGTCACTATAATTGGTCTCGCAGAGGGCATCTAGTTTAGATTCAAGTCTTAGACTAGAGCAACATTACATCTACATCTATATAGATATTCTGCAAGCCGCCGTACGGTGGATGGTGGAGGGTACTCTGTACTATTACTAGTCATTTCGTGTCCGGTTCCACTCACAAGTAGAGCAAGGGAAAAAGGGCTATTTACATGCCTCCGTATGAGCCCTAATTTCTCGTTTCTTATCTTCATGGTCCTTAAATGCAATGTATGTTGGTGGCAGTAGAGTCGATCGGCAGTCAGCTTCAAATGCCAGCTCTCTAAATTTTCTCAAAATTGTTTCTTGGAAAGAATGTCACCTTCCCTCCAGGGATTCCCATTTGGGTTCCCAAGCATTTCCGTTACCAATTATATGTTGTTCGAATCTACTGGTAACAAATTGAGCAGCCCATCTCTGAACTGCTTCCTTCAATTGGACCTGGTACATATCCCAAACACTCAAGCAGTACTCAAGAACAGGTCGCACCAGTATCCTATATGTGGTCTCCTTTACGGGTGAACCACTCTCTCTTAAAATGTTCCCAATAAACTGAAGTCGACCATTCGCCTTCCCTACCACAGTTCTCACACGCTCATTCCATCTCCTATCACTTTGCAACGTTATGACGAAATATTTAAACTACTTCAGTTCGTCGAACAGGACACTATTAATACTGTATTCGAACATCACAGGTTATATCTTCCTACTCGTCTGCATTAACTTATATTTTTCCACGTCGAGGGCTAGCTGCCATTCACCACACCATCCAGAAATTTTGTCTAAGTCGTCTTGTATCTTACTACAATGGCACAACTTCGACACCTTACTGTACACCATGCCATCATCAGCAAACAACCGCAGAATGCTGCCTATTCTTTTCCCCAAATCATTTATGTATGTATAACATTTCTCTGGGGCGCTATTGACGATACCCTTCATTCTATGAACATCAGCCATCGAGGACAACATACTATGTTCTATAATTTAAGAAGTATCCGTGCCACTCACATATCTCTGAACTTATTCCACATGCTCGTAACTTCGTTAACAGCCTGCAATGGGGCACCATATCAAACGCCTTCCGGGAATATAGAAATATAGCTTCTGCCTGTTGCCCCTCACCTATAGTTCACAGTATATCATGTGAGAAAAGGGCAAGCTGAGTTTCGTACTAGTGATGCTTTCCAAAATCAGGCTAATTCGTGCTCATAAACTTCTTAGTCTCAAGAAAGTGTATTATATTGCAACGGACAATATCTTCAAGGATTCTGCAGCAAACAGAAGTCAGAGATATTGGTCTGTAATTTTGTGGGTCCGTTCTTTTACCCTTCTTATATACTGCAGTCACCAACGCTTTTTTCCAATCACTTTGGACTTTGTGTTGGCCGACAGATTCACGATAAATCCAAGCTAGGTAAGGGGCTAATACGGAAGAGTACTCTTTATAAAATCAAACTGGAATTCCATCCGGACCTGGTGCTTTATTTGCTTTCAAATCTTTCAGTTGTTCCTCTATGCCAGGGATGCTTATTACTATGTCGTCCATACGGTTGTCTGTCCGACGGTCAGATGGCGCTATGTTTGTGCGATTCTCTTGTGTGAACGATTTCTTGAACATGAAATTCAAAACTTCGGCTTTCGTTTTGCTATCTGCAGCTGCCACACGAGACCGGTCAACAAGGAACTGAATGGAAGCCTTATACCCGGTTGCCAATTTTACATAAGATCAGAGTTTTTTCGGGTTCCCTGCCAGATATTTTGCTAAGGTGTGACGCTGGTTGTTGTTGTATGTTTCGCGCATAGATCTTTTCTCAGATGCACGAACCTGTACTAACTCTCGCTTGTCGTCATTTGTATTTTCCCTTTTGAACCGAGAGTGCAACAGCCTCCACTTCCTCAGCATCCTCCGAATTTCGTTATTAAACCGTGGTGGGTCTTTTCTATGCCTTATCCATTTACTAGGACATAACTATCTACACCACTGTTTACAGTCTGCTTAAACTTCGCCCATAATCCCTCTACATCCATCGTACTGGAACTAAGTTATGCTAATTCACCATGCAAGTGAGATGCTAATAACAGCTTATCTGCTCTACTAGCAGAAACACTCTCCTATCCTGATTGACTTATTTATTAACTTTCGTAATCATAGTTGCTATAATGACATCATGATCGCTAATCCCTGCTTCTGTACTGACATTTGGCGTAAACAGGACATTGCCGTATTTCAGCCACTCTCTCTTTTTCTTTCCTGCAGTCAATAGTTGTTGTATTGCTGTACCGAAACAAGGTTCTCTGAATTTGTCCAAACCCAAGACCCTTCATAAGTATTTAGTGTTCAGCACCTTTTGCATGCCATTTCACCGCCAATAGTTCTGCTATAAAAAGAGAGCCCCACAACACACACAGCGCATAAATAACATCGTATTATCGGATCAGAGCCAACAACGGAATTCCGTTCTTTTCCATACTTCTGTTTTTTGTGTAGCGGTATTGTTGAGCTTTTGTCCTTTTTTTCTGGATATGCACAGCTTTTTCTCTTGCCCGTTTCCTCACTTATGGAATCACGCATTTTGTTAAACAATAGTTCAGTCCTAATTTCCTACTGTAATACCTGTACAGGAGCTCACGATTAGTAATTGGACTGAAAGTGTGAATACACTAGCGAAAAGCCCAACACGACAGCAAGTGACAGTAGTTATTTCTGCCTTAGGTCTGATTGACTCTGTTATTGCAGAGCACGGTTTATATATTATCTCTGGGAATTATTTATATTCATGTCATTTCCCTGTGACAAGCAAGACAACGGAATTGTGTGTTTTGCTGGTATCTTTCAATGTAGTATTATACATCGTACAGGCGTTCAACTAATCGTACGTTCGCAAAATTATCGTACGAGTTGGCAACCTGACTGACAGAGACAAAATGCTACAGCCAACGAGTTAAAATGTTAACTCGTTGGCTGCGACGTTAAACAATAATTTCTCTGGAAGGGGATCAATCTGGCGCTATTTGTGGACGCTGTTGCCGCTATTGCTCGCGCTTCAGTGCAATCGGCATTTAATCAGTCTTGTACTTACATGAGAAAAATAATCGCTGGTATATGTCTACACAGTTTTTATCACTATAATTTAGTATTACGATTGACGTAAGTAATTCGTAAGTATTTTCTGTTCATGCAGTATTATATGAAACTTATTTAGTTAAGCAGTACTATTAATGAAACACCACAATGCTAATGCAAAGTTTTGTAAAGCCACTGGGAAACAAGTTTTCAGAATTTATTTATTTATTTATCTATTTTTTTTGTAACTATCCCCAAATAACGGTACATGCAATCTAAATATTTCCAGGTACAGACTGAAATCAACAAGTTACGAAGCATTGGTCACTTAGAGTTGTAATCCAAAAAGAAAGGCCTAAATTTATCGCTGAGAAATTATGTAAGTACACTACTTTCAGTGACACATGTTACTGCAAAAATTCAAAGCTATGAATGATTTTTTTTTTAATTTTTCTTCGCAATTTCTCATAACCTATTCTACAACCTAATTCCTGTCATTATTATCGCTAAAAATTTTAGTTTAGGTCGAAGGCACGGAAATTATGGTAACTTTACCCCTATATTGGTATCGAAAATCTGAGAGAATCCATCTGCTCTTTGTTCCACATTTGTTGTAATTTCATTGAATTGTACTGCATACTTGTGCAGTACTGAAAATTCAAATTATGTAAAGTTAACGTTTTTGATGTGCAGTATGGTTGTTTATACTGAGCCTCTCAAGATGTCAGAGCCATTGCAGAAATAGAAACTCCAGTTTTTCGATTTCTCAAAAAAGTAATACAGAAAATACAATTCCGTTACACCTGTAAATTAAAGTACATCATAAGGCAATGGTTCTGCTTGAGTACATAAACATTTAAAGAAATGTTGAGAAGAACAGGGGTAGTCTGAAGACTTCTTTAGCGAAGGAAATGACACTGTCATGGCTGCCTTTTAAGTTTATAGGAGTTCCTTTAGTGACCCTTCATTGGACTATTTCTTTTACGTACCATAAAGTAATCGATATGGTGCACAAAGTGTACAAATTTGTGAGGAATTTACAAATATAAATGTCTATAAACTGATAGAGAAATGAATACTGCTGGTAGGGGTAAAAACAAAATTTCATGAATAGAAGTCATTTTGAAAATTGTAGCAGTCACAATGTAAAGAATCAACAACAACTGAAATGAAAGAAAAACATTTATGTGTAATGACGATCAGCGTCTACACGTAATAATAATAATTCTTTTCCTCCACCTACTTTGCCTGCTGTATATTCTTTCCAGAATATATTTCACTTCAGTTCTTTTATTCACTACCGTAAAGTGGAATCACTTTGCTCCACTTTTGAACGGTTCTTCAAACAAGTTCATATAATATATAGTAGTTTTGTAAAATAGCCTTTGAAACTGAGGAAAGTTTATTCTAGAGCAATGTAAACACCATCTAGTAGCATAGAAAGACATCCAAATAGAAAGACGTCCAAGATTAGCTTTTGAAATTTTATAACGTTTTAAAAGTTGGAGTAAAATAGTCCCTGCGTTGGGTTTCTTTGCTCTGCTTATTATAAACATTATTGTACGATTGTATAATAGCTTGGGGCAACATTACGCCTTTTAAAATTCATTTTTCTACCTTATAGGACCATAGTAAACCACCATTGACGACAACCATGAATGTATATTGTTCTACAGATAAATAAATCAATCAATCAATCATTGGTGGTGTAGTTTTTCTTATGAAAAGGAAAACATAATAAAAAAGCAGTGTAGTGCAACTTTTTCATTCAATATTTAAAAGTGGTAACTAATGTAAACGGAATTTAATGTTGTTTTGCTACCAAACAAGAGGCCAGTGTTTCATTAGGTATGCTGGTATGTCAAACTGTCAGTAACTACACCCGGAAAACATTTTGCATAAATTCATCACCATACCGCTTTCATTTAAACATTTTGAAAGGTTTATACCTGCAATTAAATTCTCCTATATGTGAAAAAGTATATCTTTATTTACAGGTAATTTCTAATTATGAAAAGATGGCGTCATGATATTTATGGTTGCACCATCTTTGCTAAAACTTCCTATAACATGACGATAATATTCATTTTCATACCGTATACCTACAAACACACGAGTCTGCTTGCTGATTGGTGTTAGTTTTTTCTATGGTTTTGATAGTGGCACTTCATTCTCTATTCACTTCCATTTGATTTCTTCTGTGTGTTTCCCAGTCTTCTTCCGAACTTCCACCAAGAATTTGTTCTCTTAGTAGGTCATCCCTCGCTACAATAATCAAACACTGTTTAGATTTTTCTCTTCTTCGGTTGTTTACTAGTACCTGGCACTGCTTTAGAAGCATTTTGTGACATTTCCAGCAAGTACCATTTCTCATGGATTTCAGGCATTCTTTCACATGCCCTATCTTCCATTTACACGAAGTGACATAATCTCCTAGCATTACTCATTTCCAGCATAACACGATCCATCCCAAAATGAATTAGGTCTAAAACAAAGTAATGAAAACACTGGGGAGCCACTTTGATCCACTTTCTCAGTGGTACGAAGTTGCCTCATTTTATCAGAAAATAAACTTCACCGATGCTTTCGATTCTATAGCCATAAATGATGTGTTGATTACGACTCTGTATGATTAGACAATAACGAATTTCTACACATAAATGCATGTTATTTGTCTTCAGTTTCTGTAGTTTTCCATTGGCAAAATAACACTTTATCCTGGCAAAAATTATCTAAGAAGTACAGTAGTAAAGATGTCGTTAATGGAAAATATCCATGATAGCGAGTGACAAAATAATTCCATTATATGGGATAATGGAAACTGTTAACTGCAGGACAGAACATAAAACATTCGGAAATGTTTATTAGAATACGTGCTAGGCAGGACTGAATCTTTTTTCAAAAGGTGGAGAGAAGCAACTCCTGTAGAGACAAAGAAGCCTTGCTGTACACTTGTCTTTCCTTCTGTGTACTATTCTATTCGTTACTCTTCTTTTACCCTTGATGCATAACATGCTTATTGTATTTCCTCAGTTTTATATCACATGGAGCATGGAAAGTTATGTAGTTATGTTATTACTACAGCATTGATTCTCACGTACCAGTACTGGTACTTCTTTAGCTGAAGTAGCTCATTCTAATAAATACTACTATGATGAATGTTAAAGTTTAATCTTACTGCTAGGAGAAATCAAAGATATTTTACAATGATTCTGAACTTGTTGGAAAAACAGTATCAGTACTGCAATATAATTAATTCACTGGATTTGAGAAAAAAACTCATTTATTATACAAATTAAACAAATACTTTGTATTAATATCAGGAGTTTTTATTTTATGCATTTACATTGTTTTGCTTGTTACCTCTCTTAAAGTGAAACATAGACTGTAAAAAACCCTATTTACATCCAATAAGTTTTCGACATACAAGTGTTAAATTATTGTAATTATAATGTCTATGAGGGATCCATTAGGCAACGACCTTGCCGCAGTAGATGCACCGGTTCCCATGCGATCACCAAAGTTAAGCGCTGTTGGGCGTGGCCGGCACTTGGATGGGTGACCATCCAGGTCGCCATGTGCTGTTGCCATTTTTGGGGGGCACTCAGCCTCGTGATGCCCATTGAGGAGCTACTCGACCGAACAGTAGCGGCTTCGGTCAAGAATACCGTCTTATGACCGGGAAAGTGGTGTGCTGGCCCTACACCCCTGCTCCACTGGTGATGACACGGCGGTCAGATGATCCCGGTAGGCCACTCGTGGCCTGAAGGCAGAGTGCTTTTATGAGGGATCCATTAAATGTCAACTGTGTAGCCTACATCAGGATTTCTTTGGTGGAAACTTATGTGTCATTTAATGACCTATCCTTTGTATAGTGACTTATAGTGCCACTTATCAGAACTATTAAAATGCTGAAAATGGTAGGGGAGATTGCGGTTACCTGAACCTCAGGTTAACTGGACCATCACATTAATTGACAATTTAAGAGGGAAATTTATTTTTTCGTACCATAAAGTCATTTCCTTAGGCTGGAAGTACCGTCTGACTGGGAATACCATTTGAACTTAGAGATGCATACAAAAATGCGAAATTGTTTCTTACCATCTAATAGTTCTCCTAAAATTTTAATCAGCAAGAATACACAATTCTGTTTCTCAGCAAAATTAACTGTTTATTGCTTTTTGATACACCATGAAATGTAAGCTGTGCATGAAGCCATTTTCACACTATTTTGAAGATTTTTGGTAAGATAAAGGTGAGGTTAACTGGGTCAATAAAATGTTGGGTTAGATGGATTGGTTCATTTAACACCATGAATATAGTGAATAACTTCGTAGACAAACCTGCTAGTGCACCCTGGATTACCGTATAAGACATTGCAGCCTTGTAGGGTTAGTATAACCTTTGGCTTTTATTGTTGGAAACATCTTGAAAAGCTTTAGTGTTAGCAATATTAAACCTTTCAATTTATACATATTTACTTACCTGGATTTGTTTTCATCAAATAAATTGGACAGACCTCCACCAATTCAGCAATAAACAGCTGATGACTCACTGGCAAAGAGTGGGAGATGGAAATGTGGAGAATATTGCAAATCAGGCAAAATCAGCAGCCAGAAATTACAGATTCTGCACAGGTTTGTCCATATGCTAAGACTGGTGCAAGGAAACCATCAAGAGGTAAAACTGAAAGAAAATCAACTGTCCTTACCAATACATCCAGTTAAACAGTAGTGAGATAATGCAGAAAAAGGTAGAAGGTCAAAACAGTTGCTGAGAAAACATATATTCAACGAAGTAAAGCCTTAGGTCAAATGCTAAATACCGGAAGAGAGCATTACCAAATCTCAAGATACTGATTATGTCCAGTACATTGATTCCTCTGATACCAACAGGTCCATAAGTGGTGATGTAATGATTACCTTTATTACCAGGTCTGTGTCATTCACCAGCCCTGGCTGGAGAGACAGCGTCAAGTTTACAATAATATTATTACAGTAAAACTAAGAAAATACTGCAATTAAAACAATGATGTTAATGTGAGTACCTTAAAAAATAAATTTAAGAATTAGATTTCAAAATAACATACAATAATAGGGTGTTCATGTAGTAAAATGCCAGAGTTGCTGTTGTTTTCATTGGCACTGAGTTGCAGCTCAGTCAGACACTGTTCTGTTACTGGAAAAGTATTCTTCTGTACTGTAAAAAAAGTAGCTCTTTTAGCATACACTAAGCTTTAGTCCCCCCCCCCCCCCCCCTGCCAAACCCCCATGAACCATGGATCTTGCCATTATGGGGAGGCTTGTGTGCCTCAACGACATCGATAGCCCTACCGTAGGTGCAACCACAATGGATGGGTATCTGTTGAGAGGCCAGACAAACGTGTGGTTCCTGAAGAGGGGCAGCAGCCTTTTAAGTAGTTGCAGGGGCAACAGTCGGGATGATTAACTGATCTGGCCTAGTAACACTAACCAAAACGGCCTTGCTGTTGTGGTACTGCGAACGGCTGAAAGCAAGGGGAAACTACAGCCGTAATTTTTCCCGAGGGCATGCAGCTTTACTGTATGACTAAATGATGATGACGTCCTCTTGGGTAAAACATTCCGGAGGTAAAATAGTCCCCCATTCGGATCTCCGGGTGGGGACTACTCAGGAGGACATCATTATCAGCAGAAAGAAAACTGGTGTTCTGCGGATTGGAGTGTGGAATATCAGATCCCTTAATCGGGTGGGTAGGTTAGAATATTTAAAAAGGGAAATGGATATGTTAAAGTTAGATATAGTGGGAATTAGTGAAGTTCGGTGGCAGAAGGAACAAGACTTTTGGTCAGGTGAATACTGGTTTATAAATACAAAATCAAAAAGGGGTAATGCAGGAGTAGGTTTAATAATGAATAAAAAAATAGGAATGGGTAAGCTACTAAAAACAGCATAGTGAATGTATTATTGTGGCCAAGATAGACAGAAAGCCTATGCCTACTACAGTAGTACAAGTTTATATGCCAACTAGCTCTGCAGATGATGAAGAACTTGATGACATGTATGATGAGATAAAAGAAATTATTCAGGCAGTGAAGGGAGATGAAAATTTAATAGTCATGGGGACTGGAATTCGACAGTAGGGAAAGGAAGAGAAGGAAACATAGTAGGTGAATATGGTTTGGCGCTAAGAAATGAAAGAGGAAGCCGCCTGGTAGAATTTTGCACAGAGCATAAATTAATCATAGCTAACACTCGGTTCAAGAATCATGAAAGGAGCTTGTATACATGGAAGAACCCTGGAGATACTAGAAGATTTCAGATAGATTATAATGGTAAGACAGAGATTTAGGAACCAGGTTCTAAACTGTAAGACATTTCCAGGGGCAGATGTGGACTCTGACCACAATCTATTGGTTATGAACTGTAGATTAAAATGGAAGAAACAACAAAAAGGTGGGAATTTAAGGAGATGGGACCTGGATAAACTGAAAGAACCAGAAGTTGTACAGAGTTTCACGGAGCGCATAAGGGAACAATTGACAGGAATGGGGGAAAGAAATACAGTACAAGAAGAATGGGTAGCTTTGAGGAATGAAATAGTGAAGGCAGCAGAGGATCAAGTAGGTAAAAAGACGAGGGCTAGTAGAAATCCTTGGGTAACAGAAGAGATACTGAATTTAATTGATGAAAGGACAAAATACAAAAATGAAGCAAGTGAAGCCGGCAAAAAGGAATACAAACGTCTCAACAACGAGATCAACAGGTAGTGCAAAATGGTTAAGCAGGGATGGCTAGAGGACAAATGTAAGGATGTAGAGGCTTATCTCACGAGGGGTAAGATAAGATACTGCCTACAGGAAAATTAAAGGGACCTTTGGAGAAAAGAGAACCACTTGTATGAATATCAAGAGCTCAGATGGAAACCCAGTTCTAAGCAAAGAAGGGAAAGCAGAAAGGTGGGAGGAATATATAGAGGGTCTATACAAGGGCGATGTACTTGAGGACAATATTATGGAAACGAAAGAGGATGTAGATGAAGATGAAATGGTTGATATGATACTGCGTGAAGAGTTTGACAGAGCACTGAAAGACCTAAGTCGAAACAAGGCCCCGGGAGTAGACAGCATTCCATTAGAACTACTGACAGTCTTGGGAGGGCCAGTCCTGACAAAACCCTACCATCTGGTGAGCAAGATGTATGAGACAGGCGAAATTCCCTCAGACTTCAAAAAGAATATAATAATTCCAATCCCAAAGAAAGCAGGTGTTGACAGATATGAAAATTACCGAACTATCAGCTTAATAAGTCACAGCTGCAAAATACTAATGGGAATTCTTTACAAACGAATGGAAAAACTGGTAGAAGCCGACCTTGGGGAGGATCAGTTTCGATTTCATAGAAATGTTGGAACACGTGAGGCAATACTGACCTTACGACTTATCTTAGAAGAAAGATTAAGGAAAGGCAAACCTACGTTTCTGGCATTTGTAGACTTAGAGAAAGCTTTTGACAATGTTGACTGGAATACTCTCTTTCAAATTCTGAAGGTGGCAGGGGTAAAATACAGGGAGCAAAAGGCTATTTACAATTTGTACAGAAAGCAGATGGTAGTTATAAGAGTCGAGGGACATGAAAGGGAAGCAGTGGTTGGGAAGGGAGTGAGACAGGGTTGTAGCCTCTCCCCAATGTTATTCAATCTGTATATTGAGCAAGCAGCAAAGGAAACAAAAGAAAAGTTCAGAGTAGGTATTAAAATTCATGGAGAAGAAATAAAAACTTTGAGGTTTGCCAATGACGTTGTAATTCTGTCAGAGACAGCAAAGAACTTGGAAGAGCAGTTTAACGGAATGGACAGTGTCTTGAATGGAGGGTATAAGATGAACATCAACAAAAGCAAAACGAGGATAATGGAATGTAGTCAAATTAAGTCGGGTGATGCTGAGGGAATTAGATTAGGAAATGAGACACTTAAAGTAGTAAAGGAGTTTTGCTATTTGGGGAGCAAAATAACGGATGATGGTCAAAGTAGAGAGGATATAAAATGTAGACTGGCAATGGCAAGGAAAGCGTTTCTGAAGAAGAGAAATTTGTCAACATCGACTATAGATTTAAGTGGCAGGAAGTCGTTTGTGAAAGTATTTGTATGGAGTGTAGACATGTATGCCAGTGAAACGTGGACGATAAATAGTTTAGACAAGAAGAGAATAAGAAGATTTCGAATTGTGGTGCTACAGAAGAATGCTGAAGATTAGATGAGTAGATCACATAACTAATGAGGAGGTACTGAATAGAATTGGGGAGAAGAGGAGCTTGTGGCACAACTTGACTAGAAGAAGGGATCGGTTGGTAGCACATGTTCTGAGGCGTCAAGGGATCACCAGTTTAGTACTGGAGGGCAGCGTGGAGGGTAAAAATCATAGAGGGAGACCAAGAGATGAATACACTAAGCAGATTCAGAAGGATGTGGGCTGCAGTAGGTACTGGGAGATAAAAAAGCTTGCACAGGATAGAGTAACATGGGGAGCTGCATCAAATCAGTCTCAGGACTGAAGACCACAAAAAGAAGCTTTAGTTCTAAATTGTTCAATTGGTAATGACTGAATATCCTTAGGTAAAGCATTAAAAACTTTTATTGCCACCACTGGGAAACTGTTCTGCATGTAGTTAATTTGCATTTTGGTCTGTTTATACTGTCTTTACAGTGAGTGCTGTGTTGAAGAACTTTATTTCTCTTTCCGTATATCTCATGATTTGTCTTTGTGTGAATTAAGAAACTTAAAATTTATTGTCTAAAAACAGAGTGCTTATTCTGGAAAAAATTCGTTTTAATTGAGTCAATGATCCTCATTGTTTTCTTTAGTAATAACGCTCATTCTTGCTGTCGGCAGAATGGCTCCACAGTAACAGCCCATAGCTGAAGTGGCCGTGGAACATTGCATAGTACACTGTTAGTAGGTACTGCTGTGAAAATGCACTTTTTAGTTTCGTCAAAAGTTATAGAACCCACAAGAGTTTGAAACGTAAATGTTCGATGTGCTGTTGCCAGATTAACTTGGTATCAAAGAAAATACCCAGAAGCTTAACAGCTGCTGTGTCACCCAGTGCTCCAGTATCACTTAGTGTGCATATCAGTCTCAGCATTTTGTCTTCATTAATTTTCATCTTGTTCATGATGAACCCGGCCTTGTCCTAATTGAGAAGGACATCTACTTGATGAACAGCTTGAAATATGTTCCCCCCTTTTGAGGATGAAGTCATGTCATCTGCAAACTGCAAGGTGTGTCCATTGGAGCCTATGTTGTTAATGACAATTGGGAACAACTTGGGTGCTGTTATGAAACAGTGAAGAGGGGGACTTCATTGTAGTCAAACTAGAGCAGAAAACTGACATGAGAGGTCACTGATATGTTGCTCAAGTCTTTAAAATGTATGATGATGGCTATGAAGTAAAATATTTTGTTAGTGTTATTTCTACTACAAAACTTGAAACTTAAGGAGAAGAAGAAACCTTTTATTGCTTGAAATTAAATAATTGCCATACTACCTAACCCAATACAAGGCACTAACGTTTACTACGAAAATATGATATGGAAGTGTATCTGTTGCAACTTTTGTGTTTCAGGTACAAATGAAATGGACTTCAGATGTATTGGTAGTTATTTGATACTCCAAACTTTACTTATTTCTTACTTATCAAACAAGTTGCAAATAACTGTGTATACTGCACTACTGACAGTACTGAGGTACTGCTTATAGTACATAAAGCAAAAGCTTGGCTTTTGTCTGCGAAGGAGATGGTGAGAAAGATGAAAGAGCAAGCAAGCTCCTGGCCCTGAGAATATTTTTTGAAGGCCCAAAGAACATTCATGTAGGTTGCAACATGTCAATGAATTTTCTGGTTGTAGGTGATTTAATAATAATAATCATCATCATCATTTTGTACATTTGGAGATAATTTACAGTGATAAGCTATACTTAAGGTTTTTTGTGAAGGTAGTTGCATCTTGGTTCTAGTTGTTATGTAACTTTTATTCATGAATATGGAGGAAAACATAAGCTTTACAGAACTGGAAAATATCTTTGACAATACATTTTGTTGGCTAAGTAAATTAATTACAGGGACCTAAATAAAAACATTATTGTGATAACATTACTAACAATTCTAAATATACCTTAATATGTACACAAATCTAAAAAAATTATGGAAATAACAAACTTGTGCACATTGAACTTAGTGACATCAATGTAATGAAGAGAGTGTTTCTGTTGTTCTGATTACACTGACCAGCAACTGAATTAGTGATAGATATCATGTTGAATGAATAACACTTCTGTAGCCTTGGGAAATAATTAAGTGTGGACTATAAGTAAGTTTTTTCATGTCGTGTGTTAATTGTGTATGTGATACAAAAATGGCAAATCACAGGATCTCATTGCCTCTAATCATGGCTATGTCATTGATGCTAGCTGAGTGTGGCATGCTTTCAGCAATGTCTTTAAGGCACTAAGCTCTCTACAGGCTACTGTATCAGTTGTGTGATGTAATGTTCTCAGTTTGCGTAAAATAGCCACCTTCAAGGCCAGATGCTATGATGAGAAAATCCCAATGTCTGGCTACCATCAGTTGGCTCTGATTTTAGCAATGAACTGATGTAATGCAACATATTTCTGAACACCTATACAGTTCAGTGCCATATCTGTATCATTCAGCACACACAGATATTTGCATTAGTGCTTCAAGACTTGAAGCCTGAAGGATGATAAAACTTAAGTAAAATACATATTACATCTCTATAAAAAATGCATCAGAAATCATTTGGAACTTAAGACAGTTTAAGCACGTACAGGTATCATAATTGCATAATGCTTACATAAGATGAAAGGGGAGTCCTGGTATGGTGCTCATTATTATTCACTTGCAGATAATGTAAGGACTTGCTGGCAGTTTATGGTCACTCATTTGCTACATGTTTTGAAATTCACCACTCATTTTTCTCCTGAACTGTTTCAGATGGCATGGATGGAAACTCAACCTGGCACCACAGGGCACATTGCTTCTGCCATTTTGAACCCCTGTGTATTCTTGCTTGTAAATATGTTCATGCCTCAGCTGCTCCATGACCATTTGACATGGGTTGTGCTCTCTCATAAGAAGATATGGAGCAAATTCATTCTCCATTAACCTAACTGTCTTGTGACAGCCATCCAAATGACACCACCATGTTCACAGCAAAGGATGATCCAGCAGTTACCAAGAAGCCATCTGTTCCAATTGGTAAATAGAGTATTACTAAAACCATTAGCGGTATTACAAATACCAATAGTATGGGAGAAGAACAGAGAGTAATGTTAACCACTAATCTTGTAATGAGCTGCATAGTGATAAGTATACTCCTGGTATATGTATTGTCACATTACAATGCAGCAGATGTGCTGTAATCACATAAACTGTTATTGCAGATTACTGTTATAGCTGATATGTAAGTATATATTCAGAATATCATTTGCAGTCTGTTGTAGTGGAACGCTCCCAACATAAAAGTTCTGACTAAGTTCACTTTCGTATATTGTTTCTAAAAGGGGATTTCCACATTTTGGCTCAATCAATGGATGGACTTCTTGAAACATAGATAGGATATAGGATACTGTGCAGTGAAGAAATTGTTAATCATATTGCACTATGTGATGTATGTTTCTGCAGACTAGGCACTAGGTTTTATTCCTTTATTTAATTTGTCACCACCTGTACTAAAGCTGTTTGGACACAGAGAAAAAAGAGAAAAGTATCAAGAGATTTATGATGTGCCTACATATGCTGACTACAGTGTGCCAAAGGTTTTGGGCATTAATTGCTGTATGAGGAGTTTGCTGCAAGAAAGCTTTTCCACTTTGATTGGAAATCTCAGTTACATCATATATCTAGTCATTCTTTAACTCAGTGCAAATAGACCCTTCAGATTGATTCAGTCTAGTCATTGACATGCTATATAGACCTTTTGTAGAACACTGTACCATACAAGGGGCATTTGAAAAGTCCGTACAAAGTCCAATAGATGGCACCACCGGCACGTATCGAGGACATGTTTAGTTAGTAGCAGCTTTGGAAAGAATGTACACCAAGTTTAAGCTATATTGGTGTATTTCTTTGTGTTTGACATTCGTGTGAATCAAGGAAGTTGAGTGATTGTCAAAAAATGGATGAAAAAGAATTTTGTGTGGTGATTAAACATTACTTTATGAAAGGCAAAACGCCTCAGGAGACTAAAGTGAAGCTTGATGAACATTACAGTGACTCTGCACCTTCGATTAGAACTGTTTATAAGGGGTTTGAAAATTTTTGGAGTGGCCATATGGGCACAAGTGATGCTGAACGTTCTGGATGCTCTGTGGAGGTTACGACTCCAGAAATCCTTGATGAAATCCATGATATGATGATGGATGACAGAAGAGTTAAGGTGCATGAGATTGCTAGTGCTATGGGCATCTCAAATGAATGGGTACATAATATTTTGCATAAACATTTGGACATGAGAATGCTATCCACAAGATGAGTTCCGCCATTGCTCACACTTGACCAAAAATGGAATCGTGTGAAGTGTTGCAAGGATGGTTTGCAGCCTTTCGGGAAGAATCTGCAGGACTTTAAGCATTGTTTCGTCACTGTGGGTGAAACATATATACATTACTATACTCCTGAGGCCAAACAACAATCTAAACAATGGGTTACCAAGGGAGAATCTGCACCAAAAAAGGTGAAGACCATTCCTTCAGCCGGAAAGGTGTTGGCGACTGTCTTTTGGGATTCACAAATGATAATCATCATCGATTGTCTGGAAAAGGGTAAAACTATTACAGGTGCATATTGTTCATCATTATTGGACCGTTTGAAAACTGAGCTGCAAGAAAAACGCCGGTGATTGGACCGAAAAAAAAAAGTCCTTTTCCATCACGACAATGCAGCAGCACACACCTCAGCAGTTGTGGTCGCAAAATTAATGGAAATAGGATTCCAACTTGTTTCACATCCCCACCCCCGTATTCTCCAGACTTGGCTCCCTTGGACTACTATGTGTTCCCCAATTTGAAGAAATGGCAAGTGGGACTAAGATTTTATTCAGACAAGGAGGTGATTGCAGCAACTAATAGCTATTTTGCAGACTAGGACAATTAATTTTATTCAGAAGGGATCAACAAATTAGAACAGTGTTGGACAAGTGTATAAGTCTAAAAAGAGACTATGTCAAAAAATAGAAAATGTTTACCCTAAACACGTAACTAGTTTTTATTTTGGACAGACTTTTCAAATGCCCCTTGTATACAAAATAATAATGTGAACAAATTATTATTATTATTATTATTTTTTTATTTTTATTTTTTTTTTTGCAAGGCATTCAAAAGTATTGATACAGAAATGTGATTCCATATTGATGAGTTTATGTAATATAAGTATATTTAATAGTTCAGTAATAGGCACACACAAATACTTAATCCACACTAAGTAAGCCAGCAATATGTAAAACACTGTTATTCTACGGACAGAAAGAGTTCGCCAAACTCATTTTTTATGTTACTTTCTGTTATAGCTCCATTATTTGTTAGGTACGTGAAAAAAGGATTTTACTAGTTTATTAACTCCTTTCTGAGCTAAAATTAGTTCATTTCAGATTTAATGTTGTACTTATGACCATTATATTTGTGTCTGAAATAGTTTCAAAACTTTCATAAGAAAATACTTCTTCCCAAAATCTGTGGCGAAAATTTAAAGTTCCTTCATCAGATGCCTACAGTATTACAGTCGATGATGAGATGTTAGCAATGGGAGCCAAAGTGCCTGAACTGAGCTGTTGGAGCAAGGGCAGAATGATTCCATTCTTTTACCATTTAAAATCCATCTCAATTTTTTTAAAGGAATAAATTTCACTACTAAATTTTGGTTTAGTACTAAATTCATTGTTGGCATGTTTTCTGAAATTTGTAAATCATTTTCTTAGTCTCCATTCCTTAGTAGGTCCATATTATTGACTAAAAACCTCATGAGTATCTGGTTGCACAGTGAAAATGGGATTAGAATCCTGAGATTCTTTAAACCCATTATATGTTAAATGTATACTACATACCCTGTGTTACCCTAATTCTGGATTGAGACTGTCCTCCAGAGAGCACAAAGTCAACCCAAAATATGATACAATAAGACATTTTGTTAGTCAAATCAAGGTACTGAAGCACAGAATCCAACCAATATATGATACCCTCCATATGGAGAAGACGTTCAGCCACAGACAGGCTCAATGAAAAAGACTGCCAAAATATTAAATCTCTTGGCTGAAGCCCTTTCTCTGCACACACATTCACACAAGCACAGTTCACAGAAACATGGCCACTGCCTCGGGGCACCATAGGCCAACTGCCAGTTGGGCTTTAGCACCCTGAGACAACGGCCATGTATCTGTGAGTTGTGCTTGTGTGAAAGTGCAGGAAAAGGACTTTGTACAAACCTTTTAATATTTTGTTAGCATTGTTCATTGTACCTGTCTCTGACTCACTGCCTCCACTATACGGTGAGTAGCGATTTCTTCCTTCCATATTCTTGTTATTCTGCCATGCAGTTTTCATCATTAAGAAGATGGTACCACAAGACAGAATAAAGGCAAAGGCGGAAAGTAATTGATACTTTGTGTTTTACAGCCAGTGATGATATAGGTTCTTCTCAAGCTGAAGGTAGCAGCTATCAGTTTCTTCATAAGGTGGTGAATGTGGCATTTTCACCAATGGAATGTCATTCTTCTTTGATATAATGTTAATTATTTCATTCGACTGTTCACATTTCCTTTTTACATCTACGAGTATTATCATCACAATCACAGGAAATCCATATAAACAATTCCCTTGTAAATAATGGAGTAAAGGAGACCACTCACAAACACACCCACCCACCCACCCATCCACCCACACACACACCCACACCCACACACACACACACACACACACACACACACACACACACACACCCACACACACACACACACACACACACAGACACACACACACACACACACACACACACACACACACACACGTACACACCTGTGTCCCTACATTTTCTTGGCTGCAGACACAGCTGGCAGATTGAAACCACACCAGTGTGTGAGTGTTTTGTATTTATATTTGTACTCAAGCTTGACAAAAGAGTTATTCCAAAAGGAAGCAAGTTACATTTCTCTTTAATATGTGACTGTCGATGACTCAACACTTATGCTGTTTTGTGAGTGGTCTCCTTTACTCCTAAAGCATGAACAAAGGGTTCATTCATGTGGATTTCCTGTAATTCTGACATATTTTAAAACATGTAAGACTAGGATTGGGACTCTTCACTGCAATAATTAATCTTATATCAAAGAAGATGGTTGCTGTTGCCAACATAAGAGTTTTTTTCTGAAAGTATGCCACATACTGTCAATAAATTGGATTTTCTGTAATGTTGCTTGCTTGATTCTGCATGCCAGTACTAGTCAAAACAACAACTTAATTATACTCTAATATTTTATTGCTCCTGACCTTTGCAAAAGCCGGTAAAATCACTGGTAATGAGACAGTAGATGTATAGATGTCTACATGACTGGCTTCTGTTAGTCTAGAAAGTAATTGTAGCAATGAATGTTTTATGATGAAGCAGAATATATCTTAAAAACATATCAGAATACAGCATTAATATATGGTGTGTAGATCTTCATAAGCCTAAGTGATATTTTGTGATATGCAATTGAGTTTTGACTCCTCATTGATTTTATAACTGATTCAGTTATCTTCTTTATATTTGCTTTTACAAATTAAATTTTAATTTTGTTTTATGGTTGTTGACAGGAAAATTTTATGACATGATTTGCAGATGTGTAGTGGATGTTTGATATTTTTTATCTCAACTTTTGTATCAGTAACTCCTTATGGTAGTAATATGTAATTTATACACTTATTGATGTGATAACTGTTTCTCATGCTTCTTCTCAGGAACTATACACTTATACCTTGTTACCTGCTGCAACCATGGCAGGTACAGAAACCCTCTACTGTTCATAGTAAGGTAGGGATTTCAAAGTTCCCTGTTTGCAGTATTCTCTGCAATTAATTCCATCAATTGAACAATAGCTATTGGTTATGGAATCATGATCTCTCACTTCCTTCATCAGCATATTTAAATTGCATTATTTATCCAAACACATTCCTTACTTCTTCTCTTGTTCTGTTGGTCGTGATTCAGTGGGAGATTGATGTCAGAGAAAGTAATAAACGATGGTTCAATAAGCGTTATATTATCATTCATGACCTGTGTATTATATACTTCTTGCCAAAGTTGACTTTTGATGTAATGCTGGCACAATGTTGTTGGATAAGAGAGTGAAAGCTTTTAACACAGAGTGTCAATGGCTTTGCCACAGTGATGACACTGGTTCCTATCTGATTGCAGCAGTTGAAAGTTCTGCCATGTTTGGCTAATTTTTGGATGGGTGACAGTCTGGGTCTACCGAGTGCTGTTTGCAAGCATGGTGCACTGAGCCCTTGTGAGGCCAATTGAGGAGCTATCTGACAGAAATAGCAGTTCAGGTCATGATAACTGACATCAGTTGGGAGATCAGTTTGCCAACACATGCCCCTCGACATATGGATCAACCTGAGGATGACATGATGGTCAGTCAGTACAATTTGTCCTTCCGAGGCCTGTTGGGACAATGTTTAATACAAATGATTATCACGAATCAGATACTCTTTCACTATTATGATGGAGGATCATTGAAAGTAATTACTTTACGCTTTCTTGCCACTAAACCCCATGGGCCACATTTTTGGCAACACAACTTGTATAACTTAGTATATTGTAAACAACTGTGTGACTTCAAAGTAAGACTTAATTTAGATTAATTTACATCTTACAAACACTGAACAGGCAACTTCACATAGCTTATTAGTTGGAAAATTTTTCAGTACCACTTAGACAGCTTGGAACTGTTAACAGTCGGCAGTTAACTAAAATCATAACGCACAGGAATACTTTGGGCAAAGTTTCTGTGTTATTCCCACACAGGTATAGACATGTTAATTACACCTAAGATTCATTTTGCTGACAGACATTTATTTGTACTACGACAAATAATTGTAACATCCTTTTTATGATAATGGAAAACATACTGCTTCACATCCTATCCTCAAACTGGGTATATGAAAGTCACTAAACCAGTAAAGGTTACAGATAACTACCAGTATTTATGGAAAATACTACTAGTATTTATGGAAATTAATCTTAAAAATTTATACATTTATTTCTGTAGGGCAGCAAACTGCAAAATATATCCCAGAAGAACATTTCCAGTATTAATTATATATTCATAAACATATCCATTTCTGCTTGTGCATACACACTATGATTTGTAGCTGCTCGTGCATGCACCCTATGATTTTTAAACTGGAAACCATATGGGCCTCTGAATAGTGTTGAACTACTTAAACAGTTCGGGAAACATGTGTAAATGTTGTAGTTACAGTATTTACAAAAATCATTTGGAAAGAAATAATTTTATAACCATCCCAATAATTGGTAAACTGCTCCACCATGAGAATCTGATTTGGAAGGAAATATTTTTACAACTATGCCTATTCATGGTAAAGTGTTCCACCTTGAGAATCAGATTTTCTGGGCAACTAAACCTTGTTCATAGTATAATGATCCAAAACAAATACCTTTAAATGAGGCAAATGCTCCAACATTGTAACTGGATATTTCAGAACATAATTTAACATACCCGCAATAATAATAAACAAAAATACATGTTTGTAAAACACACTACATTTTATATGCTACATTTGTTATTGTTGGGACATGGTTTGAAAAGAAAGGCATGACACATAATTACCAAACCATTTTATTCATATTCCATCATTTTTCTGGAGTGCATCTCGGATTTTATGTACAGATATTTTGGCTGACAACTGTTGTGTATACCTTTATATACAACAGTAAGGAGAGGTGGGCTATAGAGTGGTGCAGCAACCATCATCATAGGAAAGCTGGACAGAAGCAGAAATTATTAGTGAACAAGCTAACACAACAAACAGAAGATTTACATAACTTGTATTTCTCAAAACATATGAAGACCCAGAAGAAGACAGTGCAGCAATGATTGGAGTCCAGCTGCAACATCTGCATTGCATCCCACTGCAAAGTGCATTAGAGTACAAGTAGCTCTGAGTGCAGCCAATGGACATCCTATATTGCAGTGGCAGAGGGTGCTTGAGTTACTGAGCCACTAGAGGCATGGCTCAGGGGCATGCTCCATTGGGTCCACCAGATCCAACACAACTGCCATCAGCGTTTCATGAAAACTTGCAATTCCATGGCTATGATGACTGTTGGGAGGTGTCAATAAGTTATACCACAAAAACCTTTCAGCCATTCTTAAGATGAATCACTTGCAAGATTTTTAACATACTTCACGCTGTAGAGTAAATATACATGCATAAAAAATAATACTGTTGGTAACAAGAGTCGCAGTCATAAACAAAACTTCACACCTCGAAGATTTAAATAAACTAAGCAGAGAGTCTGTGAATCCATGGTGCTTAGAAAGTACTTGGTTGATTGTTATGGATGGCATATTTATAATGTCATGTGTCAAAGAACTGGAACAATATTTCCTTTGAGAGGACAGTGTAAAATGTGTTAAAAATCTTGTAAATGACTCACCCTGAGAATGGTTGGAAGGTTTTTAGCCATAATATCAGTACATGTGTTAATAATATATGGGATGCACTCCCAAAAAAGATGGAATATTTGAGCCACCAGGAAAGCTTCAAGAAACACAGTTTTATTCATAGTTTACTGTACAGAGGATAACACAGAACCAAGAACAATGCACATTGACGTCTGTGGATACCAAGGATGTCACATGATGATAAAATTTGAATCTCAAAGTGCCCTCCTTATTTTAACAGACAGTTATATATTAAAACTTGAGGCTTAAGTTTCTGGCTGTAGGATTGAAGTCCAAGCCCTTCAACACATTTCTAATGTTTCAGTGTAGGATGAGCCTTTGTTAGTATATCTGCCACCATATCTTCTGTTGGCTGATATTCCAGTTTAAGCAGATATTCTAGTTAAATTTGGTGCATGAAGTGATATTTTATTTGCATGTGCTTCATCATTCAGTGGAAAACTAGTGATTGGCACTAGAAATGGGGCTGTATGAGAGAATTCCTAAACTGAGGAGAATCACTGCCTTTGCTGCTTTGGTGAGGCTCTTGTACTCAGCTTCAGATGATGAAACATTGCTTCTTTGAACACTATGAGAATTCTGATCCAAATGAGGTGAAGTAGCAACTTACATATGAGTTCCCATCAGCATCAGAACTTCCCCAACTGGCATCTGCGAAACCGAAGATTCTTTTCTTATCCTCAGCAAAGGTAGGGTCCTTGCCTATGGTTTCTTTAAGGTGTATAAGAACCCACTTATCCAGTTGCTTGTGTACAAAATTAGGGCTTCTGCTGTACTGGCTTAGGTTACTGACTGCATATATCAGGTTGAGATTCACAAGTCAAATCTGACTGACAGAACATTGTGTGTAGACTAAATAATTCAATTCCTGCAACTGGAAATTACATTTCATCAGAGCCAACAATCCTCTTGCTTTTTCCCTCAGCAAAGATCCATCAGTTCTGTATTTATTCCACAAAAAACTCAGTCATTTGTTGGTCTGTCTGCAGTGAACACGGTGTCATTTCTCTCTAGTGACCACATTTCATCTTATGAGGGACATTTAAAAAGTAATGCAACATTTTTTTGGAAAGCATATTAATTTTATTCAGTATTCCAGTACACCATATTCTTCTGCACTCTTGTGGTTACAAAGCCCTATTTTTCAGCATAGTATCTGTTCAGTATGACAGCCTTACACACCTCACTGGAAGGGCCTGTGTGCCTGCATTATACCACTCTACTGGTTGCCATGGGAGCCACCGTCTTGCAGCATCAATAACCTCCACATTACCCATGTACTGCTTCCCACAGAGTCTATCCTTCATTGGGTGAAACATATGCAAGTCAGAAGGGATGAGTTCTGGGCTGTAGGGTAGATAAGGATGAACAGTGTAATGAAGTTTCATCAGCTCCTCTCGGGTGCACAGACAGGACTGAGTCTTTGAGTTGTCATGAAGAGGGAGAAGTTATTTTGAATTTTTGTGGCAATTAACATGCTGACAACTTCTCTTGAATTTCCTGGGGGTAACACAATGCAATACTGAGCTGATGGTTGCCCCATGAGGAAGGACTTCAAAGAGAATAATCCCTTCAGAGTCATGGATTGCTGTTTTGTTTCTGGTTAGAAGTGATGAACCCATGCTTTATTGCCTTTGATATTGTTTGACAAAAAATTGTTGTAATCAGTCTTGTAATGCACAAGCAACTATGTACAGATGATTCTTTGTTGGTCTTTATGGTGTTCTGGTAGGTGGTGAGGAACACAGTGGGGACACACCTCTGAGAACCCCAAATGGTGGATGAATGTGTCAGCACTACCAATAGAGATGTCGTGTTGCAGCAAGGTGTTTTATTGTGATCCATCAGTCATCTCAAATGAAGGTGTCCGCATTTTCTAACACTGCTGGAGTCACAGCTGTGTGTAGACATCCAGTACGCAGGATATCGGAAGGTTTGCGAGACTGTGTTGCAAAGATGACAGACACCTTACCCAACAACTCACAATGCTTTTGTTCACTGCCAGGCCATCATAGGCATTCTGCTAGCCCCTATGAATATACCTGATGCTTTAGCCAAGAAACTCAGTGACAGCTCTCTACTTGGATTGCACTTCCATTACAGACACCATTTTGAAGGCTATGTATAGTGCCTCCATCTATTGAATCTTCATAAAACCATAGGAGATGAAGTGGGTATATTCCAAAATGTATTACAAAGCATTCTGCATGTATCCAGCCAAAATTGGGAAGAAAAAAAATGTGTTGTGTTACTTTTTGAACACCAGTTGTATCTAACCTCAAACCACTCTTGATGAAATGGACAACTCAATGCATCATTGACACTGACCTCTGTTGTATTTCCATTGAAGTTAATATCATGATGTAAAACATCTGATGAGTCTATATCTGGCAATAACTGTAGTGCAGATATGACATTTGAAGAATTAATGTGTTTATCACATGATAAGTCATCATCAGGGATGAATTTTAGGCCTATAGTAATTGTAAGGCCATCATATTCAAATTTGTGGAACAGTTCATCATCTGATGGTCTCTGATTCAATTTTTATATCACCATTGAAATATCCTCCAACTGAATTCATGTTGATGCCTTCTACTGGGCTATGATTTGGTTCATTTTAATGGAGATTCACATATTATGGTTCCTTGGCACCCACACATAATAGGTTTTTGTACAGTCAGTATTGCCTGCAAATATGTCTTCTTTGCCTTTATGATCAAACTTTGCTTTGTTCAGCAATTTATCCATGATGACAAACTTTTGACCAGACGTAGAATGATACATTGGGTTTTCTCTTCAACCGCTTCTCATATGGCATTCTATCAGACAACCCTTTAGTTAAGCAACAGTTTCAGATGTAGTTAACTGTGGTACTGACTTCAGCCCAAAATGATGGTCGTAGTACTGACTTCAACCGCTGAATGGTTCTTTTGTTTGGTGACAATTCTGAAATGGTGTGTATGAAACTGTTAGGCACCACTATATTCTTGCTGTGCTGAGATTAGAGTCCTTCATTCATTGCAGTGCTACCAGTATCTGACTGAAAGGGGTTAGTTTTATGATCAGTCTGATTTTCCACTAGATTTTTGAATTTAACAAATTTGTAAACAACATTTACATTATGTCTAAGGAAATAGAATTGACATCATCTGCTGTGGTCATCTATAAAGGTCTCAAAATTGTTTGAGGTATTTCTCTCACTGGCCCGTGGATATCAGAGGGGATTAACTCCAGAAGTTTATTTGATTTCTGTTCTTGTTAGTGAATGGAATCAATGTGATTTTTCCTTAAGGTACTTACTGCATCAATTTGGATCAACATCACTGAATTTCAGACCTATAACATACACATGTTTGAGCATTTTCATCATGTCTCATGAGTTTAAGTGGCCTAATCCAGCATTTTAGATTTGCAAGTCTCTTTTATAACATTCCACTCACTAATGACAGTCACCTTTCAACACTTTTCCTGTAAATAAAACAAATCATTTTATCTGTTTGCAGTAACTTGGACTTTACTGTTAGTGGCTGATATAACTGTGGGAGCTTTCTTAGATGCCACTGTGTGGTTGTTATCCACAACCTTTGCCATTGAAATAAGATTGTTTCTGAGTTTTGAAACATATAAAGTATTTTTAAGCATTATGGGATTCATGTCAATGGCTGCAGTTGCAATGTATACATAACCTTTAACCATAACTTGTATGGTGTTCTTGTCTGCAAGCATTAAATTCTCTTGCATTTCTGTCATGTTTCTATATTATGTAGTT
Organism: Schistocerca serialis cubense; assembly: GCF_023864345.2. Taxonomy (NCBI): domain Eukaryota; kingdom Metazoa; phylum Arthropoda; class Insecta; order Orthoptera; family Acrididae; genus Schistocerca; species Schistocerca serialis. The sequence continues at coordinate 535,075,579 of NC_064640.1, forward strand.
TCTTTCCTTCATTGATTGTCTGCCTATATTTACTCTCAGCTTTATCATCATACAATTCCTATACAATTCAGAATTACTATTTTGTACAGATCAGAATACAGCAAACTTTTTTTTGGGTACCACTAATAGTCATTGTGCATTTCTTGAGGGGGTTGCTGATTTCAAACATGTTTAAAAATGTGGAGAAAAACTCACTGAAAACAATATCAGAGAAACGATGTTGAAGCCTACTGAAAAGGGAGTCCCATTTGTAACAAATGAGGACATGTTTAGACCTACCCATGTTATCTTTGCTAATCAGTCTATTAGTCACAGTTTTAGATTTTGGTTTGGAGCAGTCTGAAGTTACATACTAAGACTGGGAAATACTGCATCATAATCTGATAAAGGGAAACTAATTACTTCAAAGGACATACATGTTCTCTTAATATTTGCAAATATATTATCAAGACAGGCAGAGACTCTCATAGGTTTATAGTCAGCATAGTAGAGGTAAATTGTCAAAGCAAGTTTTTTAGTTCAGTCGCAGTTGTTTTGTACTGTAATACATCAAAACATGAACTGACATCCCCACCAATGACAGTATTGTACTTTTCCCATTTTGGTATAGCACCGATGTGCATTAAGAAACCATCAAGCTTCTCAAGATAGGCATGGGGATCACCACCAGGTGGCCTGTACACTGCTATTACTACAAGTAGCTTAAGTCTCTCAAATACTAGACCTGGTATTTCAAAATGCATTTCAACACTAAGTGTGTTGAGATCTAACATACCACAATTTGGTGCAAGAGATGTTTTTATATATATTGCTACCCCCATGCAAGAGATGTCCATTATTATAGCAACTAAGTAATGTGTAGTCATTCAGTACTTTGTATCCAAGCTCTTCTTCATTACGCCAATGTTCACGTAAACATAAAAGGTCCGACATGTTTTCATTTGGAGATTCATTAACTATTCCACCATATCCTGAATGTTTAGGAAGCCTACTTCAAACTCTGCTTTTGGCATTACTTTTTTGCGTGTTACTTAGTTGATGGAGCTAATGTTACCATGTAAAAATTTTGTAAATTTCTGGTAAGATCTTATAGGATCAAACTGCTTAGGTCATCGGTCCCTGAGCTTACACACTACTTAAACTAACTTATGCTATGGACAACACACACACACACACACCCATGCCCAAGGGAGGACTCAAACCTCCGATCACCAGGGTGGGGGGGAAGTTGACTAGATTATGTCCTCTTATGGTATTTGAATATCTAATCTGGTCTAATGCTACAAGTTTTTGTCATCACATTTGAAACATAACCCAAACAGAGTGCTGATCTTTCTTCCTTCCTAAGCTTATCCAACACTACTCTGAGAATTGTGTCACTCAAAACATGTTTACCTAGTTTGCTGAGATACTGGCCATACTTGGTATGCCGTTCTCTGCTGTATCTACTGGTGTTAACTAGGGAAACATTCTTAAAGTGCTTACAGATCACTTTGTGCTCCCTGTTGGTTTGCTCTACTTCCTTATTCACACAAGACCATGTCAATGAGGCACAATGATGACGATCACATTGATGTGGCTTAATATTTCAAAAGTCTTCTTCATTGTCATTTGCACTGGCAGCTACCACTATGAAGGCTTTGTCCATGAGGGCTGTGGTGTCTTCCTCAGTATACGTTGAAACATCTCATAAAGCAGCCCATGGCTTCATGATTCCTTCTATTTCAGACTTATCCATCACATAAGGCCTACTTTCCATTAACATAACTGATAATCCTCACACATAACTGTCTGTGTAAATCTTGATTTTATGTTTCTTCTTGTATATAAATTTGTTATTTACTAAGTTCTGAGTCTCTTGTACTGCCTTGTCAGATGAGCATTCTGATGCAATTTCTATATCATCTGTATTTTGCAATGAATTATGTTTATTATTAAAAGGTAGAACAAAATCCTGCCAATATTTATTGTTGATGAGTTCATAAGAGCTCCTCTTCAATTTCACAGCTTTTCATACTGTGCTAGACCTGTAATTGTGAGCCATTAAAGTCCTAACTCATTTTTTGGCAATCCTTCTGGTTTAGAAATATAGACACATACCTGATGATCACTCTCTTTCTTGAGTCTTCTGTTTTCATCACTCAGTATTTTTAAGTCCTTGTGTAGCTCAGCAGTAACTGATAATAAAAAGTTATTATGTTCATCAGATACTGTGTCAAGTTTTACAATGCTACCTATCACATCAGGAGATCATAGACAAATCCACTTTTCACTTGCAGCAGGTAGGTCATTTTCAGTTACATTTGCACAAGCAAAGTGATTCCAGTGATTGCACAAATCACAGAAGTTACCATTTCTTATATTTCTGTTACATTTTACACAAATAATATTACAGATCAGCCTATTTATTATGGGGGTTGAATCACTACCTACTACTTTGACTGGTGCCATCTGAATATGTGCAATAACACAGTGCCAGTGTTTTGGTCAGAGTGACAGGGTGGCCCCCTTGGTTTCAAAGCATTGTACAGCTGGGATCTTAATGATTTCCCTGACCTAAAATACACATGCCTTATCTCATCATAATACGTTCAATTCCAAATATAAGCCTGAACAATTTGATGCTCTTTTCCTAACATTCAAATGTTAATAATAAAAACAAATTCACTCGGATGCCTAATAGGTCACCGCTATTTCATGACTGTAGCACCCTCTCTTAACATTTTTGATCTCCAGGTCCTACAGGGTTACTGATCCTTGTTGTATGGCCAGTGTCCCATGTCAGTTCATAATTTTTTTTTATCACCCTGTACTTCTCAAGCAGTTATTGGCTTCTGCCTGCTCCTGCTCTCAAGTCTCTCTTCAGGGAAGTGTTCCACATCCGTGGTTATATGCTGCATACAGTATGGTTCCTCATGGTGCTACTATGTCTGATATACTAAAATTGTCTAGACATGGTTTTTGCATTATGTAAACTTCTCTAGACATATACACTCGTTTTATTAAGAATGTCATTTTCAGTAAGTGAGTCAACCAAATAGATGGTTCCTTTGGGCTCTTCAGTTTTGACAGTCAACCAGAAAACCCCTTCAATGCCACCTTTTAGAGTTGCAGGGATGCTTGCCCTTAACACTGAGATTTGTGGTGTATCAATATTTTGACGAACGGTGCCCTTCCCCAGATTTCCTTATATCTGGGAGGTGCTGTCACCACCAAAATGGTGGATTGCTCAACAGAATGAGACATTAAGCTACCAGTAGTAATCAATCACGTCATGGAACCAGTACAGGAAATCAGGATAGTACGAAGACAAAATCAGGCCTTTTTTTCTTATAACCTCCAACTTGAATTGTATTATGTATGTGCAAACTGCTACTGTGGGTTTTTCTATTTTGACACCCAGGACACAAATATGTAAATGGGGTAGTTTCAGTGGCTGCTTGTTGCCAGAGGGAAGAAAATTTAAACTTATATATGTGCACATATCCACCAAAATCCAGCCCAGTTTCTCTTACATCTCTCTCTTCACAATCACAATTGTCAGCTCCTCTAAACCTCGGTAAGTGAAGGGCATTTACTGTTTTTACTGGGGCAAGGTCGGGTGGCTATACCTTCTTTTGCCATTTCTGTGATGGAAGCGACCATTCCCTCTGTAATTGGGAGAACCATGGTTGCCATGAGTTTTCTTATTTTGGGATCACGAGTGATGCTTTTGTAGATGCCAAAACTCTGGCAATTATGACAGTAAGATAACAAGTGTTTGTTGGCTTATGAGTGGCTCACTTACATCCTTTGTAAACTGAGTCACTGGTAAACTTTTTGGGGGGGGGGGGGGGATACCTCATTCTACAGCACAGAGGAGGCAACAAATTGCCCTGCTACTTCACACGACATGCCAAGTGGGTTTCCTCATGGAGCAACATTGGGGAAGCCACTTTCACCTGACAACTTCGTTGTGTATTTATACCATCAATAAAAATATCAATTGAATGTTCTTCTGCTTCCTCTAGGAGCACTTGATTTTGGGTCAGAATCCTCTGCAACGTGTAGGTTTCACAGGAGACAGCCCTGATTCAATTGGCAAACTGTTCAGTATCTTCCCCTGACCTTTGCCTGAAGGTAGAAAGTTGCTTATGGAAAAAACTGATGCCATTATTATTTAATACTACTCTGATAGGTCCTGTGCTTGGATCTCAAATTTGTCATCTTTATTTAATATCTTAACTGGCTAAACATAGGTGTGCACATTTTTGGACAATTTTTGCTTTACCACAAAAAGCAGAAAACTCTCTGGCCATGAGCAAATGCAATCTACATCACAGATATTGTGCAAAAATGTATCAACAGTCTCTGTGGATTTTCCTGAGAATGAAGAAACAAAATTAACGGCTTGGAAACTGTTTGCAGTAACTGACTAGCTTTGCTTCTTGTTGCTGTACTACGAGATCTGAAATTCATTCCTGCAGGAAGCTCAGCTAATCATAGCCACTCATCTCATTGCTGTGCGTCTTGCTCCCTCTGCTTTTGGCCAGAAACTCTACTTACATCCATCTCAGTTATACTAAAATTACAGAAGAGATAACCCACCTGCATCTCATGGCTTAGGTCTAATATTGGGATTTTTAACGCCTATTCAGTCACCAAGAGCAGTTTGAACACTAACATTTACCCTTGGCATAGCTGCCCATCATCACACTGGCTAATCTGCTCCTCTAGCTCCATATTTTTAGTTATTAATCTGTAAACTTTGGAAACTGAGCATTCTTCTATTTAAGCTAACTTGCATATTTTGACTGTTTGAAATTTAAGAGGTAATTGGATGGTCATGACAGCATGGTGGGCAAACTTACTCAAAAGGTACACATGCCAGTTTGAGAAAGTTGTCAACCATATGTTTGCTGAAACATGCACTATTTATTATTCCCATAATCTTAATCAGAACCCTCATCAAAATAGTGTCATTAATATGAAGAGATTAAATGAAGTTCACATTGATTTGATAGAAGACAACTATTTCCTCTTTAATCACAAGCAGTGAGTCTAATCACATTCGCCTTGCATCCTCATTCATGCACTTAACTCTTTTGATTCAAATTCTCCATTGTTGGTAAATTCCTTACAGTCATCCATAGCTTAAAAACACCACGTGCCTGTCTGAAAAATATAAGTTCCACACCTTAATGCCTTTTATCCCTGAACATGTACCGTGCACACACTCACAATCGTCTCATTAAGAACTGTCAGGTCGGGCTGACTCACATATGCATCAATGCAAATGACGGTCACCATGCAACACCCTTATAATACAAAGAGATTTCCCATCAGAAACACTAACTCACTACATGAAAGATGTATAAGAGTAGGTTTGACCTGTTTGGATGGGACTGATATTAGTAACCTTAAATCCATCATTAAATGTTTCCAAAATCCATAAGAAATAAAGATTTTTCTGAAATATAATAAAAGTTCCCCACATTTAACGATAAGAGTAAAAACAAAACAAACAAAAAATTGCCAGATATGTAATGAAAAGACCCCAGAAATATAAATCTAATCATAGGTTGCAATGGCTCCCTCATTTTTCACATTATTCATCTTGAATGTCAATATCTTAAAACAGTACACAAACTGAACCCATCCATACTTACCAATTTGTAATTCTTAAAGAGTTTGTTTATAGAAGACACAGATTGCTTATGAAAAGGTATGATATCTTACAGTCATATTTAGTTTCAGTCCATTTCCTAATCTCTTGGAATATTCATTTCAAAGCAGCAAGAAAATAGTACATTTAACACATATATCAAAATTCAGAAACAGACAACAGTTGAATTAGAAAAGCTATCAAAAGGTTCACATTAATCTTGAAGTATTTTCAATCATGTACAAAGTACTTTAATCTGTTGCTTTCTAAGCAGCCTTCCTTGCTGTAACAGTTTTTCTGAGAACTCAGTACTGCTTGGAGGAACTACAAGAAAGAAAAACTAAGGACTTCATACATTCATTTGCACATCTTTTCACTGAAAACTTCATGCATGGGGAGACACTATGGATTGGCATGACGCTCTTCAACAAACAACCACTTCACTATTTGTGATTTGCCAGTTAATCTCCCTCACCTGTGACTTGGTATGGCACCACACTGGGTAACTGCAGCAGTGAAGCAGCACACTGCTCCAATTTCCTGTTGAAGGTCATTGGCCGTGCACCATTTTGAAGTGGCCACTCAGTGGCCTGAAGTCTCCCTCTTCCACTGTTATCCTCTGGGGATGCCCAAAGCCCTGAATACTGTCATAGACAATTAACCCACTCTCCTTGTCTGTTTCTGCTGCCACTGTTGTGTGCTTCACCATCTCCCCTTTGTCTCACACCATGTAACAAAAGCAATATGCTAGGCATCATCATCATTTTTGTCCAGCCTTACATGTTGTAGATTGCTGTTGTCAGTTTTACAACTTGGATGCTTAGTAACACTGTCACAGACTAACCAGATTTTATTTGCAGATCATGATAATGTTGTACTGACTAAACAGATAGGCATAGTTTTGAAAACGGTCACTAATTATATGTTAATTAGTTTAATCACCAAAACATTACTAAACTATGAAAGGACTTACCACAGTCCAAAATCTGTGAGAGATAACCACTCAGAGAAAAGAAGTTGATGTGAGACTATTAAACTCTTTGGAATAAAACTTTGTAATGACATCATTTACACAGCACTGAGTGCTCAACTATTAAAATGTTAAAAATTCATAATCCTTTCCACTTCCATTCATCCGTGATACAGGCACGGGGTTTTATAAACTACACAAGCATGTATAATGGAGCCATTTTGTGCAGCTGCAAATATCACTGAAACTATTGATGAAGGGTAAATTTGTTATTCATTTTTGAAACTTACATCCTCTCGTAGTTAACACCTTACACCTAGCAGTGCCATCAATGAAATTTGTTTCATCAAAATGAGTACAGAACTCCAGCTAGTTCCTTTACATCTCAATATAATAAGTAATAATTATGCCAGGTAACATTGCTACTGTTGCTTGCTTTATCTTTTGCCATTATCTTGAGGCTACCTCATTCTTATGGCATTATAAAAACTGTTAACAAAATCTCATTTTGTGGGATTTATCTTTATATTTTGTATTGATTTTATTTGGGCAATCCTAAAATACCACTACTTAAAGTTGTAATTGAGTTTATAGGATTACCCCAATCACCAAGGTTTTGGCTTCAATTTTAAAAAAGTTTGCTGATAGAATGGTTAGTCCACATTTGATTTGATACAAACAGTGTTCTTCCTGAGTCTGTAGGGAACACTAGAATGCATTCCATGTTTTTAGCATTTTTTCTTACACTGACACCATTCAAATTGATTACAGCTTCTTTACGCTTTTCTGAATCATAATTTGAGCAACCTCCGCTAACTGCCCTTTATTTCTTTTACGTGATAAAAGTAACGCCCATAACAAACACAATCTACTAATTTACTACATATAAATACATGTAATAAATATGTGATACTGGCAAATTGTGTAGTGCCTACAAAATCTGACAATCACTGCCTCTTCATCCCACGAATTTGAGGTACATATCCCTATATTTTCAGCTGGCCAAACTACAAGTTAGGTTATAGTATACTTGAACCTGAGCTTTAGGTTACTGAAATGAAATTGCAAATGTGTTACCCGTCTGCTTACGGATAGAGTCCAGTGTAAGCAAATTCAGCACTGGTTGTTTGCCACAGGATAAACAAAACATAAACTGAAACTGTATTGATAATTTTTCCTGCTAGATTAGTTTACTGCTAACATAGAGAAATTAATTTCTGAATAATATTCTCGTATGGCTTCTTACATGGGAGCATAGAACGTTGACCCCATTATTTCTGTTTACGAAATTTCACAGTACTTCCCTGATATGATAGCACATTGTAAGAAACATGATAACAGCTTCTTCACAGAAGTCGCATTCCACTGCTGTAACAAATTCATTTACTTCATTTCTTTTGCTAGTTTTTATCTTTATTTCAAATGACCATGATTAATGATTGCCTAATGTAGGCCAGATACAATTAAGACTCACATTACTTTTACAAATAAACTGCAAAGTTATTTCCCTTCTTGATTATATAGACCTTTGAACCATACAGCGCCCTTTGTTGTTCCTGAGCATCTGGTGATGTTAAATATGTTACTTCTTATCCTCCCCCACATATTCATTGCACAAAACATTTGGTAACAGTAACAGATCAGTAAAGTTATACACTTAGTATGCCATCAGATATATACATTAAAATTTACTGATCATTTTGTACATCTCCCCTTCTTGCTTGTTTGGTTATGAGAGCATTTTTAAGACTGTGAAGCGTTTCTCATATCAACAACTCTCTCATTTTTGTAAGTACAGCATGTCACACGAATGTTGTCATGCAGTGCTAAACATTGGGTTTTGGTCTGTCACAGTTCTAGAAATGTGCTTGATACAGATACACATGGGAGATGCGCCACTTAGTGTAGAGATATTATGGAACGTGAACTTACCAATATTTTGCAGGAAGAATGATATATGATTTCCTTTCAAATCAAACAGAAAGAGTATTAGTCCATACTGAGATGACTCAAAGCTGGTTTGAACGCCGATAGGTTTGCTAACAACATATTAGACATGCTAACGTGTTGTGTTTTTGGTATTTCCATGCTTTTGTCCAGCTTTATATGTTGTAGATTTCTGTTGTCAGTTGTAAGACTTGGATGCTTAGTAATATTGTCAGAGACTAACCTCATTTTATTTGCAGATCATGATAATGTTGTGCTAACTAAAGAGATGTGTAAAGTTTTGAAAACAATCACTAATTATATGTTAATTATTTTAGTCACTAAAAAATTACTAAACTATGAACGGACTTAACCACAGTTCAAAATCTGTGAGAGATAACCATCCAGAGAAAAGAATTTGATGTGACAATATTAAACTCTTTGCAATACAACTTTGTAATAATGTCATTTACACAGCACAGAGTGCAGCACTACTGAAATGTTAAAAATTCACAATAATTTCCACCTCCATCCATCCGTGACACAGGCACTGGTTTTTATAAATTACACAGGCGTGTATAATGGAGCCATTTTGTGCAGCTGCAAATATCACTGAAACTGCTGATGAAGGGTAAATTCATTATTCTTTCTTGAAACTTACTTCCTCTCATAGTTAACACCTTTCACCTACCAGTGTCATCAATGAAATTTGTTTCATCAAAATGAGTATAGTACTCCAGCTGGTTCCTTTTACATCTCAATATAGTATGTAATAATTATGTCTGGTGATATTGCTACTGTTGCTTGCTGTATCTTTTGCCATTATCTTGTGGCTACCTCATTCTTATGGCATTATAAGAACTGTTAACAAAATCTCATTTTTGTGGGATGTATCTTTATATTTTGTATCGATTTTATTTGGGCAATCCTAAAATACCATTGCTTAAAGTTATAATTGAGTTTATAGGATTACCCCAATCACGAGGATTTTGGGTTCAATTTGAAAAAAAGGTTGCAAATACGGAGACTTACAAGCAGTCGTTCTTTCCATGCACAATTCGTGAATGGAACAGGGAAGGGGGGATCAGATAGTGGTACAATAAGTACCCTCCGCCACACACCGTAAGGTGGCTCGCGGAGTATAGATGTAGATGTAGATGTAGAACAGTTAGTCCACATTTGATTTGATACAACCAGTGTTCGTTCTGAGTCTGTAGGGAATGCTAGCATGCATTCCATGTTTATAGCATTTTTTCTTACACTAACACCATTCAAATTGATTACAGCTTCTTTACGTTTTTGTGGATCATTATTTGAGTGACCTCCGCTAACTGCCCTTTACTTCTTTTACATGATAAAAGGAATGCCCATAACAAACACAATCTACTAATTTACTACATATAAATACATGTAATAAATATTTGGTAATTTATTATTCCTCTATGAACAAATACATAATTACTGGCAAATTGTGTAGTGCCTACAAAATCTGACAATCACTGCCTTTTCATCCCACGAATTCAAAGTACATATCCCTACATTTTCGGCTGCCAAAACTACAATTTAGGTTATAGTATACTTGAACCTGGGCTCAGGTTAGTGGAATGGAATTGCAAATGTGTTACACATCTGTTTAAATTAAAACAATGTGATCTAGATTGATACTTACTGATAGAGTCCATTGTAACCAAATTCAGCACTGGTTGTTTGCCACAGGATAAACAAAACATAAACTGAAACTGTATTGATAATTTTTCCTGCTAAATTAGTTTACTACTAACCTAGAGAAATTAATTTTTGAATAATATTTTCATATGGCTTCTTACACGGGAGCGTAGAATGTTGACCCCATTGTTTCTGTTTACACAGTTTCACAGTACTTCCCTGATATGATAGCACCTTGTAAGAAACATGGTAACAGCTTCTTCACAGAAGTCGCATTCCGCTGCTGTAACACATTCATTTACTTTATTTCTTTTGCCAGTTCTTATCTTTATTTCAGATGAACATGATTAATGATTGCCTAATGTAGGCGAGATAAAATTTAGACTCACATTATTTTTACACATAAACTGCAAAGTTACTTCACTTATTGATTATATAGACCTTTGAACCATGCAGCGCCTTTGTTTTTCCTGAGCATCTGGTGATGTTAAATATGTTACTTCTTATCCTTTCCTACATAATACATTGTACAAAACATTCGGTAACAATAACAGATCAGTAAAGTTGTACATTTGGTGTGCCTTCAGCCCTATGCATTAATATTTCTTGATCATGTTGTACATATCTCCTATTTGATTGTTTGGTTATGAGAGCAGTTCTAAGATGGTGATGAGTTTTTCATATTAACAACTCTGTCATTCTTGTAAGAACATTATGTCACATGAAGGTTTAGGTCTGTCACAGTTATAGAAATGTGCTTGATACAGACACAAATGGGTGATGCACCACTTACTGCAGAAATACTATGGGACGTGACCTTTCCATTATTTTGGAGGAAAAATGATATATGATTTCCTTTTAAACCAAACAAAATCAGTATTAGTCCATTCCGAGATGACTTGAAGCTGGTTTGAATGCCACAATGTATTACCATGCTAATTAGTTGTGCGTTTGGTATTTCCATATTTTTGTAAAGCCTTATATGTTGTAGATTGCTGTTGTCTGTCTTACGACTTGGATGCTTAGCAGCATTGTCAGAGACTACCCTCAGTTTATTTGCAGATAATGATAATGTTGTGCTAACTAAAGAGATGCGTATAGTTTTGAAAACATTCACTAATTATATGTTAGGTATTTTACTCACTGAAACATTACTAAACTGTGAAAGGACTTACTACAGTTCAAATTCTGTGAGAGATAATTACCCAGAGAAAAGAAGTTGATGTTACACTATTAAACTCTGTGGAATAAAACTTTGTAATGACGTCATTTAGGCAGCACTTAGTGCACAACTAATGAAATGTTAAAAATTCATAATCCTTTCCACTTCCATTCATCCATGATACAGGCACTGGGCTTTATAAATTACAGAAGGATGTATTATGGTGTTATTTCTTGCAGCTGAAAATATGACTGAATCTGATGATGAAGGTTAAATTCATCATTCTTTCTTGAAACTTACATCCTCTCGTAGTTAACACCTTTCACCTGTCAGTGTCATCAGTGAGTTTTGTTTCATCTAATTGGACCATATTTGAGTATAGTCTCCAGGTAGTTCCTTTTACATCCCAATATTAGAATTATGTCAGGTGATATTGCTGCTGTTGCTTGCTGTATGTTTTGTCATAATCTTGAGGCTACCTCATTCTTATGGTATTATAAAAATTGCTCACAAAATATCATTTTTGTGGGATTTATTTTTATGTTTTGTAATGATTTTATTTGGGCAATCCTAAAATACTATTACTTAAAGTTGTCATTGGGTTTATAGGATAACCCCAATCACTAAAGGTTTCGATTCAATTTAAAAAATGTTTGCTGATAGAATGGTTAGGCCACTTTTGATTTGATACAACCAATGTTCTTCCTGAGTCTGTAGAGAACACTAGAATGCATTCCATGTTTTTAGCATTTTTTGTTACACTAACACCATTCGATTTGATGACAGTTTCTATACACTTTTCCGAATCATGACTTTAGCGACCTCCACTAACTACCCTTCACTTCTTTGACATGATGTAAGGAACGCCCACAACAGCCACTATCTACTAATTTACTGCATACAAATACATGTAATAAATATATAATAATTTATTATTCCTCTATGGACAAATACATAATTATTGGCAAATTGTGTAGTGTCTAGTAATTCTGACAACCATTGCCTCTTCTTCCCATGAATTCCAAGTATATATCCCCACATTTTCATTTGCCCAAGCTACAAGTTAGGGTAAAGTATACTTGAATCCTGTGCTTTAGGTTAGTGAAATGAAATTGCAAATGTGTTACACATCTGCTTAAATTGAAACAATGTGATCTACATTGATACTTACAGATAGAGTCCAGTGTAAGCAATCTCAGCATTGGTTGTTTACCACAGGATAAACAAAACACAAACAAACTGTATTCATAATTTCCCTGCTAGATTAGTTTACCACTGATATAGAGAAATTAATTTTTGAATAATATTCTCATATCGTCGGTGAAGAAACAGTTCCACCCAAATAGCAAAATAAGAATTTTACACGAGAGACAAAAAACTCTCTAGATATACACAGTGGCGCTAAATTCTCATCGTAATACTACAAGGAAATATCGGATCAAATAAAACTGTGAAAAAAAATACGCTTTAGAAAGCTTAATTACGGCACATACACGGAATTGTCTCGGTATTTATGCCATGTTCTGTTTCTTAGGCGGTGTTTGTTTGTCAATCTCCCGGCATGACTTGACACATTTACATTGGTATTTGGTGCTGAGAAAGTTAGTGAGGACACGTTTTGGAGCTCTAATCATTTTTTGTTGAAAGATTTCACAGAACCATTTTAAATAAATATACTGTTTCATAGTTCCGCTAATGTCTGCACGTTTCTTGAAGAAAAATCCTAAAGCAGCAACAGAGAATTACACTGCGCTGTTACTTGCCACACATTTACCTCCGCGATAATTTTCATTCATAAGGAATGTTGTCATAATAACTATGACATTCTTTAGGAAGAACAGCTTTAAGTTGTTGTAGATGGTCCCATTTTGATTTCCTGGTTTTCTACCTTTCCTTGTATAGTTTTGGGAAGCAAACATCTCCAAGAATTTTCCTCGGAAGCCTCAATAATTCTTGCCACACCTCGTTGAAAGAGCACTTGTAGTAAATTTGGGCGGTACTGTAGAGCCCTCAGATTGATAATTGTAGGCTCATTTTATATAGCTCTTCCAGGTCTAATTGAGTCATACAGCTACACACTTTTCTCTGCGTAGTTGATGAAAAAGGAATAATCTAGATAATGGGCTTTGTATGGCTGTGGCTTTTTTCTCGCTTCTTTAGATATCATAGTGTATTGGCTAGGAAGTGTAACTTCACTTCCTTTAAGCTTGCACTCAGTGGAACTGTGAACTGAGTCACATTTCATCTGAGTATGGCCTTTCTTCAAAAACTTTTGTGTAATCAATACTCCAGTATCAATTAGTAATCTTAAATATGCATTTGATAATATCATTTTTATGTTCTGATATTTGCAGCCGTCAGAATACAGAATGACTTGAACGAGATTTTCCTTAATTGTAATGGATAGAATGTCCACGATGGATGAGGCAAAACATGATGCAACCAAATCACCTTGCGTTTCATCGAACCAGTAACATACTGCATCACGACTTTATAAATTATACATTGTAAAGTTATGAACAGCCAACTTTGTTTTATAATAAATTGCACTTGCACTTAAAAATGGAGCTACCTTCACGGCCTTTATGTCCATGGTGTACACTGTGCAGAGCTTCTGCTGCGCTCCTTCCTTGTCAGCATCTATTTGCATTCTTGCTTGCTCTTTCTGTTCTGTGTATTGTTTCCAAACGCCTTCACTCAAGTTACCAAGCCTGTAACTACAACACAAGTCAAACTGGTCTTTCTTGGAGGAAAATAAGCTAATATTACCATCTTCTAAAATCAAGTTAAAGGTAACCCGACTTAATGGTGAAACCTTCTCTGCATGACATTTTTCCACATAGAGTCCATACAGCTGTTGCTTGGATTATAGAATTGGCCCAAGGTATGACTTCAAGAAGGATTTCCTGCAGTAATGCGATGGAAGTTTCAGAAGAGAGTCCAGAATTCTTTCGTGACGGTTCTCTCATCTTTCTTCTTCATCTGTTTGATTCGAGGTGGTGACAATTCTGTTTCAGGACTCATTCCATGTGTGGAATTACCCAGTCAATATCGGACAGTCCATTCGTTAATCCCAAGAGTATTGAGAAATATCTTTTTGCATAATTTATGTTTCCTCAGCTCATTTTTCAATTGATAAATGAGCATCCCTCTTCTACAGGATTTGCCAGTGTTGTTCCCTGGATGTTTGTTGGAATTACGTCCACAAGGTTGATAACGTAAACCTTCCTGTGATCCCATGACATTGTTTCCCAAAATGTGTTAAATACTGCCCGCCTATCATCAACAGAAAACTGATGACACTTCCTTTGAACGGATTTCTGGCACATCTTCGAAGTACATGTTGGACCTAATTTTCGTGCCTCTCTTGGAGTATCGTGAGAGATTTTACCAATTCGACTTCTTTTGTATCCAATATACGCCTGTCCACGCATTCTCAGAATTTTATTAGCATTTTTCGTCCAATCTTCAGGATGTAGTTTAGACTTCCTTTTCCTGTCACTGCTTACATCACCATAAAATTCCTGGCCTTTACTGTCAGCATCATTATTGCTCCCATGATCTTCCGATAATTTATCCAGAGCGTTTGGCAAACAATGAGCACCATTGCATAGCAATGAGTGTGAAGTACTGTCGTCTGTAGTGGCTGTGGTTTAATTTTGAGCATAGTTGGATACAGCCACTGAAGTTTCTAGATGGAAAAATATGTATAAATTAATTTAAGCAGACAAAGATCAAGCTCAAATTCAAGTATTTATGAGAACAACAGCATGAGTAATACTATTAACAATAATCCCAAGGAAATTTACGTGCGTCATTAGATGTTGCAGGAACAGTAAGTGAGAACCCCATATACGAAATTAATTTTTCTTCCGTAAATGTAACTTCAGCGTTACGACTTTTCTCACCTGTTGTTTGTTCTGCATTTATGGGAGATTCTACAAGAAAGTGGACAGTCTAGAAATCTTTGGCAGAAATGAATGAAGCACAGAATGAGTGAAGTGGAGGAGTTCTCATTTATATCACAATAAGACACTTGCGGTGCTACTAACATTCAAAGGTGAATAATAAAACAATTTTCTTACCACTGTCAGTCACTCTCAGAAACGATTCATTGCTTTCATAAGCCAATTTCAGCTGAGAAACAATTTCTTCTTCAGTAAAAAGATCGTCATCTTTATCGCCGTCCATTATCACGAATGAAGCTACAAGCATGGAACCACGGTCGAGCACTGTGAAATACATAATAAAGTAGTAACAATGTGCTGTGGCTGCACGCACTTTTGTATTTACGTGGTATTGTTTACAGTATCCATAGATTGTAGATACACGGTATTTAAATTCTCTATACTTCGGCGGTATTGCCATCTATTTATTTGCTGTGTGCGGTATTGTTTTAGATAATTTTTTCATGTAAAATAAGTAAAAATTTGGCATTATGGCGTTAAGAGCAGATGTGTGTACAGTCAATGACATCATCTCACTGAAAAACGAAAAATCAGCAATTTCTCTGTTACGTGGTATTGTTTCTTCATCGACGATATGGCATCTTACAGGGGAGCATAGAACTGTTGACACCATTGTTTCTGTTCATGCAGTGTAACAATGCTTCTCTGTCATGATAGCACCTTGTAAGAAACATGATAACAGATTCTACACAGAAGTCGCATTCCACTGCTGTAACACATTCATCTACTCCATTTCTTTTGCTGGTTTTTATCTCTATTTCAAATTCACATTGTTAATGAGTGCCTAATGTAGGCCAGATAAATTAAGATTCAAATTACTTTTACATATTAACTGGAAAGTCACTTCACTTCTTGATTATGTAGACTTTTGAACCATACAGCCCCTTTGTTGTTTCTGAGCATCTGGTGATGTTAAATATGTTATTTCTTATTCTTCACTAAATATTACAATGCACAAAACATTCGGTAACAGTAAGATATCAGTAAAGTTATACATTTAGTGTGCCTTCAGACCTATACATTATTATTTCTTGATTGTGTTGTACATCTCCCCTTCTTGCTTGTTTGGTTATGAGAGCAGTTCTAAGATGGTGAAGTGTTTCTCATGTTAACAACTCTCTCATTTTTGTAAGTACATCATGTCACATGAATATTGTCATGCAGCACTAAACATTAGGTTTAGGTCTGCCACAGTTCTAGAAATATTCTTGATACAAACACACGCGGGAGATGCGCCACTTAGTGTAGAGGTATTATGGAATGTGAAATTGCCACTATTTTGGAGGATCAATGATATATGATTTCCTTTTAAATCAAATGGAACCATTATTAGTCCATTGTGACATGACTGGAAGCTGGTTTAAATGCCAATAGGCTTGCTACAACATATTAGACATGCTAATATGTTGTGCTTTTGGTACTTCCATGTTTTTGTCCAGCCTTATATGTTGTAGATTGCTGTTATCACTTTTAAGACTTAGATGCTGGGTAACATTGTCAGAGACTAACCTCATTTTATTTGCAGATCATGAGAATGTTGTGCTAACTAAAGAGATGCGTATAGTTTTGAAAATGGTTGCTAATTATACGGCAATTATTTAAGTCACTGAAACATTACTAAACTATGAAAGGACTTACCACAGTTCAAAATCTGTGAGAGATAATTACCCAGAGAACAGAAGTTGATGTTACACTATTAAACTCTTTGGAGTAAAACTATGTAATGACGTCATTTAGACAGCACTTAGTGCACTACTATTGAAATGTTAAAAATTCATAATCCATTCCACTTCCATCCATCCATGATACAGGGACTGAGCTTTAAAAATTACAGAAGGATGTATTATGGTGCTATTTCTTGCAGCTGCAAATATGACTGACACTGATGATGATGGAAAATTCATTATTCTTTACATAGATTCCAAGTACATATCCCTACATTTTCAGCTGGCCAAACTACAAGTTAAGTTAAAGTATAATTGAAAACTTGGCTTTAGGTTAGTGACAAGGAATTGCGAATGTGTTATACGTCTCCTTAAATTAAAGCAATGTGATCTAGATCAATACTTACAGATAAAAGTTCAGTATAAGCAAATTCAGCATTGGTTATTTGCCACAGGATAAACATAAACTATGTTCATAATTACCTTTCTAGATTAGTTTACTACTAACCTAGAGAAACTAATTTTGATTAATGTTCTCATATGCCTTCTTACATGGTAGCATAGAACTGTTGACCCCATTGTTTCAGTTCACCCAGTTTCACAATACTTCTCTGTCATGGTAGCACCTTGTAAGAAACATGACAACAGCTTCTACATAGAAGTCATGTTCCACTGCTGTAACACATTCATTTACTCCATTTATTTTGCTGATTTTTACCTCTATTTCAAATTCACGTTATTAATGAGTGCCTAAAGTAGGCCAGATACAATTAAGATTCACATTACTTGTACATATAAACTGCAAAGTTACTCACTTCTTCACTATATAGACTTTTCAACCATACTGTCCCTTTGTTGTGCCAGAGTATCTAGTGATGTTCAGTATGTTATTTCTTATTCTTCACTACATATTACATTGCACAAAACATTTGGTAACATTAACAGATCAGTAAAGTTATACATTTAGTGTGCTGTCAGACCTATACGTTAATATTTCTTGATCATGTTGTCCATCTCCCCTTCTTACTTGTTTGGTTATGAGAGCTGTTCTAAGATATTGAAGTGTTTCTCATATTAACAACTCTCTCATTTTTGCGAGTACATCATGTTTCATGAATGTTGTCATTCAGTGCTATACGTTGGGTTTAAGCCTGTCACAGTTTTAGAAATGTGCTTGATACAGACACACATGGGAGATTCGCCACTTAGTGCAGAGATATTATGGAATGTGAACTTGACACTATTTTGCAGGAAGGATGATGTATTATTTCCTTTGAAACCAAACAGAACCAGTATTAGTCCATTATGATATGACTGGAAGCTGGTTTGAATGCCAATAGTTTTGCTACAACATATTAGACATGCTAATGTGTTGTGTTCTTGGTATTTCCATGTTTTTTCCAGCCTTATATGTTGTAGATTGCTGTTGTCAGTTTTACTACTTGGATGCTTAGTAACATTGTCATTGACTAACCTCATTTTATTTATGGACCATGAGAATGTTGTGCTAATTAAAGAAATGAGTATAGTTTTGAAAAAGTCACTATTTATATGTTAATTATTTTAGTCCCTAAAACATTACTAAACTATGAAAGGATTTACAACAGTTCAAAATCTGTGAGAGATAATTACCCGGAGAAAAGAAGTTGGTGTGACACTGTTAAACTCTTTGGAATACATCTTTGTAATGAAGTCATTTAGACAGCACTTAGTGCACAACTATTGAAATGTTAAAAATTCATAACCCTTTCCACTTCCATCCATCTGTGATACAGGCACTGGGTTTTATAAATTACACAAGGATGTATTATGGTGCCATTTATTGCAGCTGCAAATATGACTGAAACTGATGATGACATAAAAGTCATTATTCTTTCTTGAAACTTGCATCCTCTCGTAGTTAAAACCCTTCACCAACCAGTGTCATTGGTGAGTTTTGTTTCATCAAAATGGACTATATTTGAGTATAACACTGTAGTTAGTTCCTTTTCCAGCTCAATACAATAAGCAATAATTATGCCAGGTGACATTGCTAGTGTTGCTTGCTGTACGTTTTGCCGTATTATTGAGGCTACTTCATTCTTATGACATTATAAAAACTGTAAACTGAATTTATAAACTGTAGAGTGCAGCAAACAGTCGTCCTTTTTGGATTTTATTATGCAAACCCAGATTTCAGTTAGGAGCTAGCCATTCTCAATGCACTATTTTTTTTATGTCAATGCATGTAATGTACTTTTTTTTCTTATTTTTTTTGTGGGGGGCCGTCAGTAACAGTTCTTTCAATATTTAAAGAACAGTGACTGATGCCCAAACAACAGGGAGTTACACGCATTGAGAATAAAATATAGAGAATTGAGAATGGCTAGCTACTAAGCAAAATCTGGATTTGCATAATAAAATCTAAAAAGGACGACTAATTGCTGCACTCTATAATTTATAAGCCACATACAGTCGCTGAGTGCATCCACTTTCCAAATGGAAGGTAACTTGATGTTCACAGTACCTCACTGTGCAGGGCTTTACTTTATATTTTGTAGTGATTTTATCTTGGCAATCCAAAAATTCACTTAATATAGTTGTAATTGAGTTTATAGGATAACCCCAATCACCAGAGTTTTGGATTCAGTTTAAAAAATGTTTTCTTATAGAGCCCTTTGTCCACTTTTGATTTCATGCAAGCAATATTCTTCCAGAGCCTGTAGTGAATACTAGAATGCAGTCCAATTTTTTTAACAGTTTTCTTACACTAATGCCATTTATATTGGTCACAGCTTCTTTACGCTTTTCGGTCATGATTTTAGTGACCTCCACTAACTGCCCTTTACTTCGTTGACATGATAGAAGGAACCCCCATAACAAACACTACCTACTAATCTACTGCATATAAATACATGTAATAAATACACGATTATTTATTATTCCTCTAAGGACAAAGTCACAACTATTTCCAAATAGTGTGGTTCCTAGAGAAACTGACAATCACTGTTTCTATTTGCCCCACAAATTCCAAGAACATATTCCTACGTTTTCAGTTGCCCATACCACAAGTTAGAGTAAACTGTACTTCAAAACTGAGCTTCTGGCTAAGGAAATGGAATTGCAAATTTCTTTAAAAAAAAATGGTTCAGATGGCTCTGAGCACTATGGGACTTAACTTCTGAGGTCATCCGACCCCTAGAACTTAATACTACTTAAACCTAACTAACCTAAGGACATCACACACATCCATGCCCAAGGCAGGATTCGAACCGTCGACCATAGAGGTCGCACGGTTCCGAACTGTAGGGTCTAGAACCACTCGACCACCCTGCCAGCGTTCAAATGTGTTTTACTCCTGCTTCAATTACAACAACATGATCTAGATTGATACTTGCAGATAGAGTTCAGCGTAAGCAAATTCAGTGTTGGTTTGATGTGACTTCTCTCGGCCGGACGTCTCTGGGCCGAAATATCGTGGCAGAATGTCGACGGGATCCGGCTGCATACCCGGAAATTATTAGAAGTCAGTGTTGGTTGTTTGCCACACAATACACAAAACATAAACTGAAACTGTATTCATAATTTCTCTGCTGAAATGTTAAAAAATTCTTTACCTTCAATGTATGTTTTAATAAACATTTGGGGCATAATGGAAACAATGTGATACTTTCCTCATTTTTATTCCATGATGCTGTACTGTATTGTGTCTTGGGATGACATCCAGTTCAACTTAAATGTGTCCAAGCCCAGAAGCATGTAATACAGTTTATGGATTGTTTAGACTGGATAGTGTGCAACATAAGCCTGCTCAAAAGATTGGGTGTATTGATTACTACTTTCAGTGCTTTTTTTCATAAAAGTAAATGTCAGAAATAATTTATTCCAGTTTCCAACTAACAGCTCAGTTCATAGAATAAGTACTACAAAATAACAGAAATCTACTAGAAGTTGATTACCGGAAATAATAAAAAGTTTGGTGGATAATCACAACCAGTGTAAGAGATCCTTATGTTTTTTAGTTTTGGCCAACTCTTTCTAATCCACAGGGGCATTTATCATCATAAATAACTATTATATATATACATAGTGATAATAACAACATGTAATGACGTTATATGTATCATTTCACCTCTGAAGGCCTTATGTGGACCAATTCAATTACTGTAAGTAAATATTGTAAGTAACTGTAGTTGAAAGGGAAATAGCTGTAACAACCAAGGAATAATTTACACTTCATTTACATGTTCATGGCAGCCATTGTATTAATTTGTAAATGAAAATGTGTTGAACTTTTTGAATTGTCCATGTCTCTTCCATTCACTTCTCTGTGACTGTAACAAATTTACAGAAAATCTAAGCATATAACTACCTCTGTGATATACACATGTACTACCATACTACACCCTGCTGAAACATTCTCCAGACAGCACACCCGATGTTGGATCTAGAAAATTTATAGAAAGGCATAGCTAAAATGAGAGAGCATTTGGATGGTATTTTTGATATTGAATGAATAAAAGTGCATATATCTTTGTTTAAATGAAATACTTGGACTAACTGGATTGAAAATACGAAATTTGTAGCTGATTCATGTCTTGTTAGAATGTACCAGTATGTTGGTATAGGTAATTAGTGAGATCACAATATGAACCTTATTTAGTTACCTGTCTCTTTTTGGAAATATTTACTACCAGATATAGCATAAATGAAACCTTAGTACATCCCTGAAAACATATATGAGTAATTCCATCGGTGAATGCTGTATAATAACTGGTTTTTTCCAACAACCAATATATTTTGCATATCTAAAATTAATCAATGGAAAAAAACTGTAAGAAAATCCATGTGATATATTGCTTAATAGTATATTTATCAATTTTTGTTTTTAAGTATTGCATTATATTTTATTTAATTGTTAATGAAAGTCAACAGATGTGAGAGAGATGTGGCATCAGAACTAAATGGCTGTGATTGTCGTATCGTGTGTCTATTTTTTTAAAAAAATGTATTTCCATCATGAAACAAATGAGCCATTTAACATTCTATGTATTCTATAGCTAAAAAGTTGATCATTATGAACATTTGTGGTTTGTTAGAATAAATTGTAATTACATCAGTTTAGAAGCAGCCTTTGGGGAAGGGGAAATCATAAACTTGAAGAACAGTGTTCTCTAAAAGTGAAAATAAATGTAGACTGTAGCATGCAGCGCAGTACAAGTTTTATACTTTTTACGTCGACCACCTTTCTGAGTGCATAACCGTGCTAATTTCTTGTATTGCAATAATACAATGAATAAAAGTAGTTAAACTACTTCTACTGTTTTGTTAAAAGAACTTCCAAATTCTAACTTTATGTGTTTTCCTTATGTTTTTCTGGATGTTTAAGTACTGCATTAAAGTTCTTCAAGACTAGATTATAATATTCTAAGTTATTTTTTTGTTGTTCTTTGTTAGTAATGTACAGTATTTAAGATTTATGTGTGTCAATAACTATGTTATTTATATCAGTTTACAAATAATGTATTGATTTTATCTATGTAATAAATAATATTTTAACTAAAATTAATTAAGTTGTTTCCTTCAGAATGTCTTAGAGAATCCACTTAAAATGTAATAGAAACTTAAATTTCTCAATTAGCGTGCTGTTTGTGTTCTTTGCATGTAGGAGGTGGCCTTAGTACATACCAAGTACTTGCTTATCGCCTTCAGTTCATGTAAATGTGCCATTTATTTTCCATTACAGTAACATCTAGGTGAACGAATCATAACATGAGTGGCCAAGTTCGGCATATCTTGATGTGGTGGACTTTCTTTAGTCCCCTAGCTGTCAATATTATGTATGGCCCAGGGGTTTCAAAGTGTCATTGAGTCAGGTTTGTTTACAGCTTTCAACAGCAATGTGGCATCTGTGATGAAAAATATATGATTTCCAACAATATTTAACTGCTGAATAATATATTTATTGATTTACAACAGACATTTTATGCTATGGTGAAATATCTTAAACCACAAGCTTAATGTAGATAAGTATACGTAACTTAAAATGCTAGTTTCCAGCTGTGAAATTATAAAGACAATCTCACCACACAAGAGCAGTCAAAAATGTAACACTAATTTTAGATACAGTAGGTAGACACTAGAATAATCAGTTCATAGATACAATTTTGGGTATAAAATCACGTTATTAATCGCCAAAGAGAAGTGTAAAGCTCTTCAAATACACTGCACAATATGGCAGACAAACATAATCACATAATATTCTGTGGACTAGTCATATATCATTTTTACATGAAGCTAATCCACCATTAAATGTAATGTATATTCCAATTTTAAAAATTAAAATCATAAAAAAGAGTCTGTTTGCACTTCACTGGCAGACTAAATTTAAATTTATTTTACACAATGGTGGATGAATACATGAACGACCAAAATAGGAAGAATTGTTAAGTGACACAGTCCCTATTAAAAAAGAACACCTAACTCAATTACCTACAAGACATGCAAGCAAACATACCAAAAATTCCCGATGTTACTCATTGTTATTCATTAAAGTCTTCATTACTGGTAGCCTCAGAAGAGTCTACATCAGAAACAGATTCATTTCCTCTTACTGCATCATTGTCGGTCTCATTCTAGAGCACATCATCTTCACTGCCATCCAGTGTGTTCAAAATACAGCATTTTGTGAACGATTTTATCGTCACTGGAACTTTCATGCTTTTCTGGAAGCAGCCAAAACCCAATGAGCAATAATATGGGATGCAGAAAGCTTAATTTTTTCTGTCATAGTCAGTTCACTATTTGCTTCACAAAGCCATTTGTCATAGTGTTCTTGAATATAGCCTTCAAATGGTTTATTTATACTAATGTTCTGGGGTTGTAACACAGCAGTCATTTGTCTAGGAAGGTTACTGGCTAGGCTGTGCATCTTCATTTTTACACTGACAGTGAGATGACTGTGAAATGCAGCAAAACAAAACATTGATGGTAGTCTGGAAAGCCCAGCAGGAGAGAGTTCTCATACTTTTGGGACCCAGTCAAGCATTGAAGGTTCAGTCACCTATACCTTTTCTTGATTTTGAACAATGACATCATCATGGTACAGCTTTTCATTTTTAGAGGTCTTGGAGCTTGTGTTCCACTTGCAGATTAAGAGTGTGAGAAGTTTGCGCCCAGTTGCTGTGTTTGTCAGCATTACTGATGTGCACTGTTTTTCAGATCCTAATGTTTTGGTAGTAACTTTTTTGTCCCTTTCTCATCAATCACGTAGTTAGGTGCCATATCAAACCAAATTGCTACCTCATCAGTGTTGCCTATTCGGCTCATCGAAAACTTATTCTCTTTCCAAAGTGTGATGGTATAGTGCCGAAATTCTTGAATTTTTTTCTCAAAATCCTGTGGAAGCTTATGCCATACTGTTGTATAGCACTCTACAGTTAAGCCTGCCCATTTCATAATGCTATCAACCCATCTACAGCTATTCTTAAAATCTTGCCTTGGTAAATTTGCTGTTTGTAAGCAAGATGCACTCAGCTCTCATAAGGCCAATTGAGGGGCTACTTGGCTGAGAAGTAGTGGCACCAGTCACAAATACGGACAACAGTCAGGAGAGCCATGTGCAGACCACATACCCCTCTGTATCCACATCCAATGATGCCTAAGGGGTGAGGGTGACATTGCGGCCAGTCAATACTGTTGGACCGTCAAGACCTGTTGGGACAGTGTTTTTAGTATGTTGTTAACTCATCCATTTTTATTGTAATGTATGCTGTTTATGCCAACAAACAGGTAATTAAGAACTTCAAAGGGTATATTTATGCTACCACCTAGAGGTCGTCATAAGCCTACAATAATTGAGTTCTCTTCCCCCACTTGTAGTTATTTGCAGCTAGTTCTATTATGTGCTCTGTACTGAAAGTACTTACATTGGTTACATTATAGTTATTACATCTTGGTGCAAAGACAGCTAACCCACCACCACAGTTCTCTTTTCTGCTGAGGGCAGAGGAAAAGTTCCTTTAGAGTGGCTGATGTACACTGATTAGGTCATCTGTATACCACTGTTCACTTATAACTGAAACATCACTTTTATCAATCACTGCAATGATATCCAACTTATTGTACTTATTGCTAAGACTCTGAAACTGTCATTGAATTAATTTGAATCTAAGTTTGGAATGCTGAACACTGGTTGAAGGTGGCACTCTTCCACATTGCTTGTTTTTAAGACTACAAAAATTCTACCACATTATATTAATTATGATTTCTCCTGCTGAACCACACAGGATGATTTAGTGCTACTAAGCTGTCCAGCAGCCTTTACAAGTTTCCCTTGCTGCCACCAATGACTGTTTGTGTGGCAGATCCTACCTGGGTGGGTTGTGCAACTCCATGGCAATGGACTTATTATACCATTTTGTGCAAAATTTTGTCTAACATCCTCAATAACTGATTTTCTGACAACCTTTTTTACCTCTTTTCTTTATGCACATACCATGAATTGTGTGCATGTCCCTTTTTAGATTCCTGATATTTACCAGATACACATTGTGAAATTTAGTATGTATTATTTTTAAGCCTATAATTTGTTTCATGCACTTCCTAGTTCACAATAGATTGTTCCATTATATCATGTCTCTGTGGAATATTAACAACAATTATGTTACTGCCAATTAATATATTAATTGTCACTTTCATGTGTCTGATTGCACAATTTACTGGATTTTTAGCTATATATTTTACACCTCCCATGATAATGAAGCAATTATTTGATGAGAAAGATTCACTATCTTGTGTACACAGCTTCACAGCAGCAGAAAGGACGGCTCCACATTGAATGTAAGCCACAAGTATAAAGTCATCTTGGATACTTATGTTGTCTTGCATTGATCTGTGAGCATTACTGTCTCCATATATTAGAATGTGGCCCTTCTTGTATTTCTGGTTCTCCTCACTTCTTCTACTATTTTCTTGGGATGGTTTCTTGCATACAGCTTCACAGATTTCACTCTCATTACCATGGACATTTTCTTTACATTCACTCATTATGTCAGCACATTACGTTAGGACTTGGTGTTTTTTGAACTTATCAGTGGCACCTTTTTTTTCTGTCAAAAAAGTCTGAATGGTTGCTTTTAGTTTGTGCAGATTTAAACAGTCCATCTTCGACTATTTGACCAAGAATCTGATACCTGTTTGGAATAATAACAGCCAGAAAGCTTTCTTGGTTTTTGATTTAGGCCTACAGACATTCAGCAGGCAGCATTGATCAGTTTCATTTAGTGGTTCATTAAAGTTGGAGTAACAAAAATGTACTGGTCCAAGTTGGAATTTAACATGCCCAGTGGTGTAATATGCTAAGAAAAATTATGATGATATGGAATTTCAGTATTAATTGTCTCATAAGTTAATTAGTTTTATGAAAATTGGAATGTGCTATTGCAAAGTTGGAATGCCAGTCTTTCTAATTGTCTACATATCATTGTATAAATACACAGACTGTCTCACTAGAAATTTCACATGGTGAACTGTATTATTATTTTTAATTATTTATATCTTTTGATTAATGGATTTTACAGTGAAATTAAATGGAGCATTAGAATTGGCACATTGAAAATATTAGCCTGAGTAATGAATTTAAGTGTGCTAAAGCATGATTAACATTTTGAATTATTTCAAGAATGTACAGAATTTGAAAAATAAGTAAAAAATGGCCATTATCAGGAGCTGAAGTTAAAACAAGTGGAGTAGTTCCAGTTTGAAAGTAGCATTTTACATAAACTGATATTCAAAACTTCATGCGATAAATATTTCAAAATAACATTCCCTGGCCATAACATGACATAACAATAAACGCAAATTTTGAATAAAACAAGCTACATAATATTTGTGATTTCCTGGAATATTACTTTACATTTCAGTAGCTTGAACACTCTTTTCTTGTAGACAAAAAGTTATTACGATTATAATGCAGAAATGTATCAGTAATCATAATATTCATACACTTCTCATTCATGTTTCTCCTCTCAGTTGTCTATACACTTTCAAAAGTGTTTCTGCCCACAGCATTCAAAGTTCCAATGTGTGTCCATTTCCAGGCACTCCTGACGGTGTCCATGGCTACACTCATGCTCAGCACATAATTACAAAAAGGAATATACAAAACAACTGATATTAACGAAACAGTACATCTGAATCATTTATTTCTGAAACAACATTTCTCCACACAGTCACATTTACCAGTAAATATAAAAGAGATTGTGTAGGGGATAATCTAGTGAGGAGAAATATGAATTTGCTTTTCGTTTATCTACCGCTGAGTGCAAATAATTTAATGTCCTGTTCGATAACATGAGGCCAATACAAGAGACTGCTGTTACTGCAATAAACAGTAATAATTTAGAAAAAAAGCAGTAAATCGCTTTTAATAGCCTTTAATGAATTTAGAATCTCTATATTATACTACCAAAAAAGTTTTAAATTTCCGCCCAGTGCCAGGAACCCTTAGTAACAAAAGAAATTAATATTGTTTATGACTCACAATTTTCGACACAGGACATTGTGTTTGAAGAAAAAAGATGTTAATTTTATGGCACATCTGTTGCATCCTAAAGCTACACAAATGTTAGAAATTCAATAAGAGATGTGGGCATAAAAAATTCTTATATTTGTGTGTGGAGATTTATCAACTTAACTAGTCACCAGCTGTTGTGGAGGATCTAGTTGGTAGTTGATTATAAAAGTCATGATACTCTGTTGGTATGTATGGGTACAATTTCTTGATGTCAACTAACTAATTTCCATATACTTCCACATAGTTCTGAGAGTAAGCAGGAGAACATGGCAACAATGGACTGTTGTTTGTAGAAAGCAACAGATTAAAATAATGAGGAAACAGTCCATCAGTGAAATTCTTTCCTATGACATGATCCTCTTCACACTGAAATTCTATAAATTTACTGATATGGACTGTTACTTTCTCATCTTTCTTTACTCTGCTTCCCATAGATTCCTCTGAAAGTACTGATTTATTGAAGTATTTGGCCACTAAGTAGGAAAATCAAAAATTTCTGCTGCTCATACCATTTTAAAAGTCAATATGTTAGTCTTGATAGAAGCTACTATTAATTCTACATAACCAAAATCATCGCTGTATGGCACGAAAGACTGGACACATACGAGAAAATATTTCTGTACATTTTGAAATCTTCCAGCAGTAACGAGGTTTGAGAAAAATCTGATAACAGTGATCTTTTTTTCTGGTCTGGGTACCCATCAGAAAATATATGTAGGTACTTAATAGAACTTGTTAATGCACTAGTAATGTAATCTAAGATAAAAGAGCAAATTTCATTGAGATCTTCCTTAGTCTGCCTCATGATATATCAAAATTTAGCAGTTTTGTCCCTCATGTTGATGTGGGTATTAAAGACATTAATGGTGAGCTGCCTGCAGTAGAATGCTTCCTGTGCTGGTATCTCTGACAGCTGCAGATTCTCCATATAATCTGCACATCTTACAGACATTGCACAGGGTTTCCATTTTGCTTGTGAACTTCCTGTTTTCCTCTTATGGACTATATACTATGCTGGTGCTAACATTTTTCACATACATTCAGTGATTGACTTTTCAACTGTTCTGATAACTCCCCACAATTGCAGTAGTACCAGTTGTGGCTTCCTAACCACAAAGTTGGAAACCCATTTTTCAGGCTCATTTCCATGAACATGTCATGTATTATATTGATATTAAGCATCTCACTGAAATATTGTAAATCTCTTGATGTATTATTTACCTTTTTTGTTGGATATGGGTAAACGAAAATTTCTGTTCCGACACTGACAATGTTGAGTGTTTATGGAAAAAGTTCAAGGCAATCGTAAAATGCGTTTTAGACAGGTACGTGCCGAGTAAAACTGTGAGGGACGGGAAAAACCCACCGTGGTACAACAACAAAGTTAGGAAACTACTGCGAAAGCAAAGAGAGCTCCACTCCAAGTTTAAACACAGCCAAAACCTCTCAGACAAACAGAAGCTAAACGATGTCAAAGTTAGCGTAAGGAGGGCTATGCGTGAAGCGTTCATTGAATTCGAAAGTAAAATTCTATGTACCGACTTGACAGAAAATCCTAGGAAGTTCTGGTCTTACGTTAAATCAGTAAGTGGCTCGAAACAGCATATGCAGACACTACGGGATGATGATGGCATTGAAACAGAGGATGACACGCGTAAAGCTGAAATACTAAACACCTTTTTCCAAAGCTGTTTCACAGAGGAAGACCGCACTGCAGTTCCTTCTCTAAATCCTCGCACAAACGAAAAAATGGCTGACATCGAAATAAGTGTCCAAGGAATAGAAAAGCAACTGGAATCACTCAATAGAGGAAAGTCCACTGGACCTGACGGGATACCAATTCGATTCTACACAGAGTACGCGAAAGAACTTGCCCCCCTTCTAACAGCCGTGTACCGCAAGTCTCTAGAGGAATGGAGGGTTCCAAATGATTGGAAAAGAGCGCAGATAGTCCCAGTCTTCAAGAAGGGTCGTCGAGCAGATGCGCAAAACTATAGACCTATATCTCTTACGTCGATCTCTTGTAGAATTTTAGAACATGTTTTTTGCTCGCGTATCATGTCATTTCTGGAAACCCAGAATCTACTATGTAGGAATCAACATGGATTCCGGAAACAGCGATCGTGTGAGACCCAACTCGCTTTATTTGTTCATGAGACCCAGAAAATATTAGATACAGGCTCCCAGGTAGATGCTATTTTTCTTGACTTCCGGAAGGCGTTCGATACAGTTCCGCACTGTCGCCTGATAAACAAAGTAAGAGCCTACGGAATATCAGACCAGCTGTGTGGCTGGATTGAAGAGTTTTTAGCAAACAGAACACAGCATGTTGTTATCAATGGAGAGACGTCTACAGACGTTAAAGTAACCTCTGGCGTGCCACAGGGGAGTGTTATGAGACCATTGCTTTTCACAATATATATAAATGACTTAGTAGATAGTGTCAGAAGTTCCATGCGGCTTTTCGCGGATGATGCTGTAGTATACAGAGAAGTTGCAGCATTAGAAAATTGTAGCGAAATGCAGGAAGATCTGCAGCGGATAGGCACTTGGTGCAGGGAGTGGCAACTGACCCGTAACATAGACAAATGTAATGTATTGCGAATACATAGAAAGAAGGATCCTTTATTGTATGATTATGTGATAGCGGAACAAACACTGGTAGCAGTTACTTCTGTAAAATATCTGGGAGTATGCGTGCGGAATGATTTGAAGTGGAATGATCATATAAAATTAATTGTTGGTAAGGCGGGTACCAGGTTGAGATTCATTGGGAGAGTGCTTAGAAAATGTAGTCCATCAACAAAGGAGGTGGCTTACAAAACACTCGTTTGACCTATACTTGAGTATTGCTCATCAGTGTGGGATCCGTACCAGGTCGGGTTGACGGAAGAGATTGAGAAGATCCAAAGAAGAGCGGCGCGTTTCGTTACCGTGTTATTTGGTAACCGTGATAGCGTTACGGAGATGTTTAATAAACTCAAGTGGCAGACTCTGCAAGAGAGGCGCTCTGCATCGCGGTGTAACTTGCTCGCCAGGTTTCGAGAGGGTGCGTTTCTGGATGAGGTATCGAATATATTGCTTCCCCCTACTTATACCTCCCGAGGAGATCACGAATGTAAAATTAGAGAGATTAGAGCGCGCATGGAGGCTTTCAGACAGTCGTTCTTCCCGCGAACCATACGCGACTGGAACAGGAAAGGGAGGTAATGACAGTGGCACGTAAAGTGCCCTCCGCCACACACCGTTGGGTGGCTTGCGGAGTATCAATGTAGATGTAGATGTAGATGTGGTCCTCAACTAATGTGCATATGTGCCCTGGTGTTGCATTTTCTGACCTATTTTTATATCTCATGTCCTTTGGAGAATTTCTAAAGTAAACAAGTTGTAATATGGTGGACATGAATTTTTGTCATGCCATGGATATTTTGAAATGCCCTGGTATTTACTTGACATCTTCAGGAAGTTGATGATATATAATATGTAAAACTGTGGCAGCACTTGCGAATATATATATCTTGTTCGTCTTTCATTTGTTTGCTGTAAAAGTTTGTGAATATCTCTTCGAGATCCCTCTCTGACACAACTCCATAAAAATCCCTTATACACCTGTAAGGAAATAGTAATGATACAGTTTTTGCCATACCGAAGCATTGTTTTCAGCAGTTAATATTCCCCATAATGAACTGATAGTAAAACTTCACCATACTCACTTGCACACATCTCTGATTATCTTCTTTGAGATGACCATAGAAGAATAGTTGATGTAAACCATTTAATTTTGCTTTATTTATGTATTTTCATTTGTACGTTATATTTTTTACTCCCTTTTTGCATTTTTTCACTTTGAACAAAACAGTTTCCTCATTATCAGATGGCATGCCATGTTCCCCATAAATAAACATCAGATGATGCTATGTCCAGGGACCGAAGGGGCCAGTGGCCTCTACTGACAAGTCTTTCTGGGCACACACTGGTGATGTGGGCCATACTTCATTTTGATGTGTGGGCAGCTGCTCCATCTTGTTGGTTACTGCATATAGCATCTCTGCATCTGTTGATTGTGTGCAGAAACAGTCAAAAGATGTCTAGATATTTGGCACTGTTTAATGTGTAATGGAAAAATATGTATCGAGTAATGTACATGCCAGACAACGCAACCTGTATAGGGAAATTCTTCACACAGAAAATGTGGATTGTCCTGTGATCAGAATCAGAAATTGTGGGAGTCTACTCAGCCTGAGAAATGCAACCAGGCCTCATCCAACATGAAGTAAAGCAAGGGGTCCCAGCAGTCAGTAGCAATTGATGTTAACAACCAGTTACAATAATGAACTCTTGTTCCCTGATCCTCAGATTTCAACTATTTCACCACACTCACGGAATAGGCTTTTGATTTTGTATCTTTCAGTATAGAATGAAGTGATGTATAAGATACATTGACCTGATGTAATAACCTCCTTACTGACATGTGGGGACTTCTCGTAATGACCATGCAAATTCTGTCTATAATTTCAGGGGTCATTACTGTGAACTGCCTATTGCTCTGCACATTCTGAACAGATCCTACAGCGGTCCATTTCTTGTACAGATCTTGAATAGTTCTTGTTGTGGGAAATTTTCTACCAGGATACTTTGCTTGAAACACTTTTTGAGACTTCTTGATGGAGTCTGCCTTTATCTAACACTCCATAATATCAATTCACTGTTCTAATGGAAACTGGCCTTTTTCTGTGACAACTTAACCTTACAAGCTCATCACAACTGATGCATGAACACACAGCTGCACTCAATTATCCAATAAAATGCAGTGTAGCAAACTTTCAAGACAGTATTACCACTTCCCAAGCAATTTGACTCGACATGATTAACTGGGACGTGAGGCGTATTGGTTTTCTGTGAGACAGCTTGTACAACTGGTATCCTTTAGGAAGAACCCAGCAATTGGTACTGACAAGCAAATCCATAAGGACATCATGAATTACAAGCCCTGGTTGTAAATACAAATAATGTATTCAGAAAACTTTATTACATATTGCTATAAAGCACATCTTTATTCTTCATGTCTGCATATTTATATCTCAGCATAGTCACCATGCAATGAATACATTCCTCTCAGAGATGAGGTTTTGTTGATACCGTCATTGTAGAAAGACTGACTTTGAAAATCAGATGTGGCCAAAATGGAGTCTGTGTGGACGATGATTGATGGCAGTGACCCAAAGGCGTTGGTCTGTTGGAAATATTGCACTGCTCGTATGTGGCCTGCCATTGTCATGTGGAAGAAGATGGAGCTCCATGTGTGTAGAAACTCTTTGCATTTGAAACTTGATTACAGCATATTCTCTCTATGAACTGACATAGTTATGTATAATACACACTGCCACATTACACACCATAAGTTGGAGCCCTGTAGCAGAGGCGGGCTGCAAATAAGTAGACATGGAAAATAAAGATTCAGAATGTTAATGATGTTTGTTTTATTTAAAAACCTGTAAGAATTTTCATATAAACAATTCAGGGACATTAATTTTCAACATTTTTTCATTAATTCTAAGCTGTAGGAAATACCTCTCTGCCTTTTTTTCTTAATGAAACATTTAAAGAATCAGTATTAAATTGATGCTTGACCTTTGTTGACATAATACTGACTATGATAATATCTAATGAGATTAGCACACTGAGAATGCGAAATAATTTGGGTGAAGATAAGTGTTAAAGGTGGATCAAACATGCTTATATGACGCTTTTATAGACACCATGCCTCAGCAACAGTTTCAGCAGAACAGCAGAGAGGACGCTTGGAAAATATTTTGTATAATTTCCATGGTCATGTTATAAATTTTAGTGATTATGATGAGTAGTAGAGACAGAGAATCACACAAAATTTTTCTAAGTGCCTTGTCCAAAAATTAATTTGAGCAGTAAATCAGAGAAATGACTCATGGGGATGATATTATAGACCTGCTGGTGACAAACAGTCCAGAACGTTTCAACTCATTTAGTGTAGAACATGGTATCAGTGATCATAAAGCCATTACAGCATGAAAGGCTGGAAGATCTTTCTGTGTAGGAGGAGCGACAAGAGACAAATTTCAGATTACCTGGCAAATCACCATTAAAATTACATTCCCAACATTGACATCAGTGAGCATCAGTGGACAAAATTTGAGAACATCATGTATTATACTTTATACAAGCATGTACCAAGCAGAGTTGTGAGGGATGGAAAAGACACACCATGGTTTGACAACTTTGTTAAGAGGTTGTCAGAAAAGCAAAGAGAACTTCGCTACAGATTTAAATGAAGCCAAAGATGCGCAGACAAAAAAACGTTAACAATGCCAAAATTAGCATAAGGGGGACTGTGCATGAAGCATCAACAAATATGAAAGTAAACCACTGTCCAACAAGTTAGCAGAAAATCTTAAGAAGTTCTGGTCTTACTTTAAATCAGTAAATGAATCAAAACCATCTGTGCACACACTCTACGACCATAACTGTATTGAAACAGAAATCAGCACAGAAATGCTCAAAATATTGAATGTCTTTGTCCAAAACTGTTTCTCAGAGGAAGATCACTCTCTAGTTCTTAATTGAAACCATTGCAAAAATGACACATATCAAAATAAGTGATAGAAAAGCAACTGAAATCATTCAGCAGAGAAATTTTTCTGGACCTGACAGGACACCAATTCGATTTTCGATACAGTATGACGGATGAAACAACTTTCTTTGCACCTGTCTTCCAATTGGCGTGTTTCATCCAAATCTCGTCATCGGTTACTATCCGATCCAGAAATGAATTACCATGTTTGTGATACGCCTCCACAAATGTCAACGTTGCCCTCATTTGCTGTCCTTCATGGTGATTTTGAGCACCCATCATGCACAAAATTTATGGCTAGCTTTTGAGTGACAGTTTCAAACAACAAAGTCCGCAAACCTTGAGGAAAAGAAAGCAAAAGCTCCGTTATTGTGAAGTGACAATTTTCATGAACCGTTTCATCAACTGTAGTGACAAGATCATCAGTCACAATGCTCGGGCGTCTGCTCTTCTCTTCATCATGAATGTTGGTTCGTCCAATTTTAAGCCTAATGCACCATTTCTGGATGGAACATTCACTCATTATGTTGTTTCTATACACTTCACCCAGTTCACGATAAATTTCTATACGTTTTAGGTGTTTTGCCAACAAAAACCGTATCACAGACTGCACCTCACAATTGGGGGTATTTTAGACTGCAGCACACATTTCAAATTAGAATATAAAAAAAACCAGACATGCAGAGACGTTCCCTTTCTCACGGATGGATGCCGACTGAGCTGCCGAACACGCACATACTACAGTATACGAGATTGGCGAGCACTTTGTGGCATCAGACGGAAACGTTCCCTACTTTCTGAACAGCCTCTGTATCTAGGAGTATGTGTATGAAATGATTTGAAATGCATCAACAACAGAAAATTAATCATAAGTGCGACAGATACAAGGCTGAGATTCATTGGAAGAATCCTCATGAAATTTAGTCCATCAGCAAAGAAAGCAGCTTACACAACACTTATTTAAACAATACTTGAACCAACAGTATGATATCTGTGCCAGGTAGGACTGGTAGAGAAGATAGAGTACATCCAAAGAAGGGTAGCACATTTTCTTACAGGTTCAGTTAGCACGGTTGCACCTTGGAGATACTCAGCAAACTATACTGGCAGATGCTGGAAGAAAGGTATTCAGCATCACGACACAGTTTACTGTTAGAGTTGGGAGAATGTGTGAAGTGTATATTCTGGAGGAGCCAGCTGAAATATTTCTTCCTCCTATTATCTCACAAAAAGACTGTCAAGGTTAAATTAGAGAAATTTGAGCCCACACAAAGGCAAACCTGTAATCGTTCTTCCCATGAATCACGTGCAAGTGGAACAGAAAAAGGGAGAAGTGACACTGATACACAAAGTTGCCTTGCTGAGTATAGATGTAGATGTATATTGTCATGTATTTCCAACTTCTCCTTCAGTGAATGTAAATTGTGCTCCTTCCCAAAAATAAATACACAAAAACATTTATAGGAAAATAAAGTAGGCTAAAAACAGTGCTAATGCCCCATGTTCAACATGAGGGTAAAAAACTGCTAACCCTTAAACAGACTTATTATTCGATTTCCTTTTGTTACAAAGTAAAACTAACCAGTGACTGTAACCACCTTTCAGGTGCTTGTCGATACAGATTTAATTTTTAAACTGCCACCATTAAAGACTCTGCAATGTGTAGCTAGAGCTATCTGTAATTATTATAAAGTTAGCTGATGGTAGAACAGTGCTGAGCCACACTTGGGGTATTATCAACATCCAATGAATTTCGTTGTGCATAAACAGGATCTGCATCATTGTCAACAAAAAATTAATTTTTGTCAGTATCATTCTTGCCAAATTTACATGTCTTTGCTCTTCCACTTTCCTCCGCCTACCTTTTCAGCAGAAGTACAAACCACATAGAGGAAGAAAAGAATTCAGTAAACTGGAAAAAACTGTAAATGGTAGAATTTCCAGATGATGTTATTGTTGTCATTAGTGCCATCTTCTTCAATCCAAAGACCAAATGGATCAACTGTCCACTCTGGTGTACCCTGTGGAAGCCTCTACATATCTTTTTAACTTCTGCAACCTATATCCATTCTAACCTACTTACAGTAGTCAAACCTTGGTGTACTTGCACAGTTTTTATCCAATACATTTCCCTCCATTACCATACTGACTTGATGATTCCTTGATGCCTAAAGCTGCGTGCTATAAATCAGTCCCATCTTTTGGTAAAGTTGTGCTGTTACTTTCTTTTCTCACCAACTATCTTCAGTAGCACCTCATTAGTTAACTGATCTACCCATATAATCTTCAGCACTTATTTCTAAAATTACATTTCAAAAGCTACTTCCTTACACATATGAACTGCCAATGTGTGAACACAACTATTTTATCTGTATAACTGGACACTACCATAACAAGATTGCATATGCATTTCGTTATGGTGAATGACTGATCTGTAGCATAGCCCAAGGTTCAGGTTAGGCTGGTAGGTGATAATTTGGTAAAGTGAAATAACGTGGCCTACATCTGCACAGATATTATGGTATAGTAGTGGGTGATGGAAGTCATGACGGTTTGGTTGTGTGGAATCACTGCTCAGTAGATGAAGTGCATATCAACAGCTGAAGCCTATTCACAAACAGAACTTCTAAGCTACAGCTAGCGAATGTTCATATTAACAGGTTATCCTAGTATTACTAATAAGTCTTTTGCCTTTCACTAGAGTGACAAGTTATAAAATCAGCATATGAAAATACTGGCACAGCTGCTGGTAGTGGATGAAGCACACAAGTCAGCAGGTGACTGCAAACTGAGGTGGCCACCCTTTGGAATAAATGGGTAGACATGCCCAACAGTGAGAACATGAACTGAGTTCCTGTTGCAGGTGCCGAAGTATTTTGCTCAAGATCTAACGAATTTATATATAGTAAAACATATTCTATATGTTCATACTGTATTTAATGCACTTTTTGGTATAAAAACTAAAATGGCAGAAAAATTGAGATACATAATTCCCCAATGAATGTTTCACTGCATGTACAGATACTGTAGATATACTATAAAAATGCAAGGGGTCATGGCACTACGTGATTTTTAACTTCATATAATAAGAACTTCTAATTTATATTAGGATAAATAGCTGAGAATATCACTCTGGGGAAGTAGCAAGACCTCAGTATATCACTGTTTGCTTACATCTTATGCAGTGACTGAGATGCAAGTATTGCACATACTTGGTTCATTTTTTTATTGCTGATAAAAATCCATAGACAAATTCTTGAAAGAGGAAAATGTAACTTTTCAAAGGAAAGTATTACAACTATCTGATTGTAGTTGTTTTAATAAGAAGTTACAAGAAATAAGCACCCATAAACTGTGTGATTGTGAGTGCTGTTACTCTGTAATTTTACAGAGGATGAATAGGTGGAACCTGTCATTCAAATTAGTCAATTCCTTATGCACACACACACACACACACACACACACACACACACACACACACACACACACACACATACTTGCATGCGATAGGCATGGGATGGGGAGTGCAAATGATAGCAATCTAGCGTTGGGGGAAGTTACTAGTGCTGCCTATGGGAGCATCCAGGAATTTTGAGGAAATAGGATAGTGAGTAACAAGTTGCACCATTTGGTGATTATTTTTTGGGAGGGAGGGGAAGGCTGGGCAAGGGCAGAGAAAGTAGAAAATCGAAACAGACAGTACATGTGCACCTGTGGAACAGAAGGGTGTGTTGGGACTGGAAAGGGAGCAGAGAAGGTGTAGAGGCAAGTGAAAGACACAGAGTAGTGCAGGTTGAGGCCAATGGAATTTAGAGAATGAAAGAAATGTTGCAAGGAGAGTTCTCTCTGTCGAGTCCAGAAAAACTGGTGTGGGTGGAAAGAATCCAGAAGGTCCAGGCAGTTAAGAAGTTGTCAAAGTCCAGAACATCATCCTGGGTAGTACGCTCAACAGCTCTTTTGTCCAGCTGCCTCTTGGCCATGTTTTCTTGATTAAAACGTCCTTTGATAGTAATGGTATGACATTTTAATACCAGATGATTGTTACCTGCCTCTTTCTCTTTGCATTTTCTAAATTCACTGTTGAAATGTAAACATTATTCTTCCCATTTCACAAGAGGTATTTCTAAATGTTTATTCAAACAATTTTGTTGGTTCTGTATGATTATTTTAGCTGCCCATAATTTGATATTCTACCAGAATAGTTGTGCAACTCTTTTCTTGCCGTTAGCAGATTTTGTAGGATACAATTTCTGGATTCTGTTGCCTCACAACTGCAATGCTGCAGTTCCTGTATTATGGACTATGCTACGCAGAACTGGAAAGTACATAATATGTGATGCTTATTCATTTCCTGTGTGGTGTAACTTTATTTAAAACAAATTTCAATTATATGTTCTTTAGATATCTTGGCAGTCTGTTGCACCATGTGCACCCATTCATAAAATTTTGTTTTTCCGAATTAATGATATTATCATCATATATCTTATTAGACACATTTGGCTGATTTGGATGGTAGACAGAAAGTAAAAGGTTACAGTGAATATAAATATCTTGCCAAAAGGATGGAATTATATTTGACCCAATAATTATAATGCTGGTGCATGCAGAAAATAAAAGTACAAAACTGGTAAAAAAAAACACCATACAAAATGAAGACAGTTTGTTTCAGAAAAATTGTTTTAAACCAGAGTGTTACATATATGCAGGGAATTGTTTTCCTGTACTTGAAACTGGATAAATTCACTTATTGATTTTGGACTTGGTGCCTCAGTGAACTCATACCACTAGTATGTAGCAAACTTATTAAATTCATTGTAATGTGTGCTTATTATGATTGTGTGTATATATTTAGTTCCCATTCATGGTTTTAAGTTGTTCACTTTGGCTTAATGATAAACTTCTAAATGCCTTAACAGTTATTTCTACAGGCACAACTGGTATATAAGGGAGAGAAGTCTTTACAGAACTGACTTATACCTTATGTGAATTGATCACATCATGAAATAAAAACAAACACTTAAATGTCAATGAACATATTGTACAGTAAGGCATTTCAGTATTGCAGTTTTGGTTGTCCTATTTTCCAACTGAGCAGGAAGTTTCTTACAAAAATCTTTTTTACCTCTCTCACCCTTAGTTGTGTGGGTAGCCATAAAATATTTAGTGCTTCACCAGAAAGCCTTATTTCATCATTAGGAACTCTACAGTTGTCTGTTCAGTGAAAAGTTAAGGACACTGTGAAAAGTTATTGACACAGTTATACTGCTGGTATTCCTTCGTAACACCGAACTTTTGAAGCTTTGTTCTCTGAAACTGGTTGGAATTGTAATCTAATAGTTCAATGATGGACATAACAGTGTTGTTTAAATGAGAGATTACTTCACATTTATTAGTGCTGAAACATATAAGGATGATGATTAGCTTCTTCTATTAGTTATTTTTATAGTTTGGATAAACCACATCAGACACTACAGTGGATGAACTCTAAGCTGTGGCTGTTTATTCCCTTAGCAAACGTGCCTCTGATGTTTGCAAAGGAAATATCTACACAAAACTCTATTTGAAGGAAAAGAAAACAGATGGTCATAGATAGTTCTCAGAGTAAGCCACTGAAAGAAAAGAAAAATAATTATCTAAGAAGTAGAGTTATAGGAAATGGCGTTATTGCACTTTTCTATGTTTCACCAGACTCAGCTGTACAGTAAAGGCATATGCACTCTGCTCCCTCTCCCCCCAAGAAAAGAGAGTCCACAGTTGTCAGTTAGAAAATGGTGCATTTAAATGAGTGTTTACGTAATTACTGGTGATCACTTTTCAGTGCAGACGTCTCTAGTACAGTCCTCTCCTGTGTGCACTGTATCTTCTACAGCTGATAAAGGATCTATCAGTAATCATACACTTTAATTTGAGTGGGTTTTCAAAGGTATGTCTAGGCATCTTGTAGAGGGGAGACAGGGACCACGGAGAACTTACGATGTTGCACCCATAACCCCTGTAAAAGTGGGCAGCTAAGTGAGGACTAGGTTGCAAAAGGCAGAATAGCACTTTCAAACATTTGTTAAAACTAAACATTTATTAAGTTTTTACATGCAAGCATAAGAATTTAAAACAAAAAATAAAAAAGATAAAACATGAAATGAAAAACATTATATCCTATCAGTCCACTTTAAAAACTAAAAAATCATTCATGAGAAACATTCATTTACACTATAAAATAAAATACTCTTGCACAATTTCTGAAGAGTAAATAAATGTTCTATACTTATCATACAATCAAATGCAATGACAGTGGCCCATACTACTACAAAATCCAACACTCTACCCAAATAAGGTACATTCCTACTATCAAATCTCGGTGAACGTAATCTATTGGCCCTAGTCCGCTGTGAGCCTAGTATTGTTGCTAAGGCTCCCCAGTCAGTGCCAGCTGACATCGGATTACTTCAAAGCCAAACATGTACTAGATCTCCAATGCCCAATCAGTGCCTCATAAGACTGACATATCTTTCCAGAATCTCAAAAGAACAATAATTAACTCTCAGAAAGCAAAGAACCTTACCACTGATAGTCACTGCAAGTCCCAAGTTACAAGATAATTACAGTGACAGCATTAACAAAGATTACCTCACTCTTGAATTCATTCATCATACTGTAGAGGACAAGGGGTTATTTTTAGGAAATATGGTGCAAAATTGTGATTTAGTGTGTTTCAGTGCGCTATGCGCCAGCCTCGTGGCAGATGGCAGATGAAGGCTGGCCGGCGCGTTATGCAGGTGACACAGTTTTGCAACGAGCATCGGTATGTGTGTACGTGCTCGGCAGCCATCAACAGTCAGAATGCAGCATTAGCAGAATTACACAGGCGCAGGCCGGTGCGGTTGCGTTAGCCAAGTTATCGAGAACATTCTAATAAACACAGCGCTATGTAACCAGCGGATTCAGCAGCGGTCTGCACTATTGAAGGGCATCAGAGGTGGGTGTCGGCATTGGTTCGACTGATTGGTTGTTCAGTCGCTGTTACGTCGTTGTCATCAGTGACGCTGTCCCTGAGGACTGGCTGGCGGAGGGCGTTGCCCACTGCTGCACCGGCGACTCCCGGCATCGTCACTAGCTGCAGCGTCTGCAGGAGGCGAGCTAGGCCAGACCTCGTGCTGCTAACCTCCTACTGCCTGCACAGCTGCCGACCGAGCACGGCGTCGCATTCCCCGGGCTGTGCGCATCAACACATCTCCACCACGACACGAGCGGTGGGGCTGAGCTACCGGAAGATGTGTTGGAAGAACCAACAATAAAGAGGAGGATTGCTAAAAGCAACCACCTTCTACCCACCCACACCCTACAACCCCAACCGCGTCACCTGCTCTGGTCATCCTATTACAATACTAATCATATGACGGTGTTGATGATCGGTTGAAACTTTGACTGCTAGAGGTGTGTACACTGCAGTTCATGCTGGGCACAGCTTTGTGGTCAGCCAATAACGTTACCTTGAGCCAGGAGACCTTGTTGCAGCAGCTACCTACCCATGGACTGGTTCTGCTGCATGGTCCACTCCCTTCTTTTGAATATTTCTGAATTTCTTGGCATGACAGCTTCATCTACCACTTTGGGTTTTGAAACTTTCGGTACATAATAGATACAATTCCTCTGACAATCAAAGATTTTCA
This sequence comes from Schistocerca serialis cubense, assembly GCF_023864345.2. Classification (NCBI taxonomy): domain Eukaryota; kingdom Metazoa; phylum Arthropoda; class Insecta; order Orthoptera; family Acrididae; genus Schistocerca; species Schistocerca serialis. The sequence continues at coordinate 535,117,407 of NC_064640.1, forward strand.
TTATAAAGGTCATATACAAATGAGTTACTGCATAGACAAACATATATGTATGTCAATAATGTTTCATGAATAAGAATTACAACTTTGTTTAGTATTTGGAAGGATTTTAGTAGCCTATGACGAAAGCGACATGTCGGATTCACCTCAGTAACTCAATGTCCTTTCATAGTTACCTACCACAATGCATTTTGTCACTGTATTAACTCAGGGAAAGGACAAATCTTTCTCTGATATTACTCAAATACATTGGCGGTAACTAGCAACTGCATTAATAATTTTTCACTCCAAGTTGGTAGACTCCATCTCATGAGATGTCTTCGATAATTTCATGTATGATTTGTTTCATATACGACAGCAAAATGAACTCTCTGTCACAGGGGGGCAGACTGTGTGCTTATTGTACAAACTCTGTGGTAACAGTGTGACTGTTTTTTGAACCTACAATTACACGCGTCTGATGTTGTCACACGATAAATCCTATGTCAGATAGTTTGTGACAAAAACAATTTTTACGTTTTCTTTTTTAGCTGTAAGCTCTATAAAATATACATTCATGAAGCAAATTATTAGTTCATTATTTCCAAGACATTATAAATACTTATAAATGTAAAATTAAGTGTATATCTGACCTAACAGTACTACAAATATATATATATATATATATACCAAGTGATCAACTTAAGTTAACTTCACTAGTGTTTTACTAACCACAGTCAGATCCAGTTTCTTATGCCATACTCACATATAGAGTAGGGACACTCATTGCTGTATGTTTCTTACAAATAAGATTGCAAGAAAGATGGCAGAAATGCTGTATGTATATGGTTTCCCTGTTACAGCAGTAGTGACATTCTTGTTACTATCTCGATTCACTTGCTCCTTTTGATGTGGATATCTACAAAACCTCGTATTTTCTCCTTCAGGTTATGGTGTGCACTAGTAATTCACGTATGGTTACTCACACTCATATGCTTCTGTAAGCACCATATTCAGATCTGTAAGAAATCTTCTCATTGGTATTAAGTCATTTGTATTTACACTGTGTGTTACTTGAGCCTTTGTTGCTCTGTTAAAAAACAGTTTAACAGGCCATCAATTGCTTGGTTTTGAAACAGAGTATTCAGATTAGAGATAACATCTACATCACCTTTTGTGGGGATGTAGAGGTAATCAGTTCACATTTATTCACTTCATCATTCTCAGTGACTATACTCATGTTGTTATGGGTGGCAGGTACCGTTAGTAAATTCATTTTCTGTTTCTTGTTTGGAACATATGAGCAATGAAGGAAGTTTTTACGTGGTTTCCCTCCTAATGATAAAATATTAATATTTACCATCCTACCCTTTACTGACAGCAGTTCTGGTGGAATTTATCTCCCATTCTGTGAGTCGATGATCAGTGTTAGCGACTGCTTTACGTACAGAATAGTGGTCCATCATCAGATTTCTGCATGTGTTGTGAGTGTGTCGAATTAGTGGTAACAATACATTCTCTGTGTCAGTGGGTACTTAATGTGGGCCAGCAGGCTTTTGCCTTCATAGACTTCCAGATTTAAGTGGTAAAAATTCTTCTATCACACGTAACACATAGTTATATACCATATTTTGCCGACTTATTTGGAATACAATTTTACATAGAATAATGAACAATGAGAACAACGGGCTATGTGTACACACCTAATATATTACCAGACACATTAATTTCGCACAGATGGTAAAATAAAAATAATGATCTTGGGTATTGGCTGTGGCCTATCACTAGTAACCATCCCAGAAAATATAGGGTGGTGGCAGAGAATGTTTGGTTGTGGAATCCTGTTCTTGTTCTGATGTGCTACTTGGAGGAGGAGGATATTGGTGTTTAACGTCCCGTCGACAACGAGGTCATTAGAGACGGAGCACAAGCTCGGATTAGGGAAGGATGGGGAAGGAAGGCGGCCGTGCCCTTTCAAAGAAACCATCCTGGCATTTGCCTGGAGTGTGTGCTACTTGATTTGTGATGTGCTTCTGAAAATAAATCAAAGTTATATTGAATGAATTATTGAATATTTTTAGATAGAACCTGGCAGTATTGGAAAGAACAAGCATAAGTAGAATAACGTCACTAGATGTCAAATTAGAGTAACTACATGTCAAATTAGAAAAGAATTAAGTATGTACTGATTAGTAACATGAATTTTGTATATAAAGTATGACACTCTGTCATCAGAGAGTGGTAGATCAATTTCAAATGAAATACCTAGAAGTAAAAACTCCTACATTGAGCATATATTAAGTTGTCAAATGGTAAAGCATATAATCAGCTAATCTGATTACCTATTGCATTCACATTGCAAGTGGGCAACTGGAGATAGTGATGCTAGGAGTTTACTAACAGTCATGTTGTAGGTGCATGTTCAAGGCATTAAGCATTCTGACAGCACCTTTACGTTGTATACATTTACTAATGTGGCTTGACATAAATAAACCATCACAATTTCAAAAGAATAGAGATTTCTTCTACTCCACTCATCATATTGTGTACATCCTACCAAGAAGGTGAATCTACAGGGCTAAGGAACAAGTGAAGGTACACATTAACAAAAGACAACCAAACATTGCTTAAGCGGTACACTATGTTAATAAGAAAGTATCACAATACTGCTTAATACTAGTTTTGTTTATACCAGGTAAATGTGTTTTGGTGAATTGGAAAGAAAGTTGTTGCTATGTCTGTTATATTAGGTGGCTGCAGGCTGTCTTATCAGAAACTTAATATTTACTTCATTAATGAAGTACTTTTCAAAGAAATTAGTAACCTAAGTATGTAATTACACAGGACAGTTTACAACACACTACTTACCATCCATCTAAAGGAGGAATCAAATCCTTGTACTAAGATAATTAGTGGAAGGAGTTACTAATGAGGTATATTTTAAATTTCTTTTGAATTGGTGAGATAACCAGTTACTTGCAGTATGTTACATGGGAGCTTCTCAACTATCTTCAAACCATAATACATAACTTTGTTAAATCCTAGATAAGCATGCAAAGTTTACACAAAAGTTATATTTCTGTCTTGTATTGATAGTGCAGATCACGGTTCACCTTGGACTGATTTTTTGCAACTACACTACACCTTGACTAAAATAACTCTGTGATGATGGCAGTGGCTAGAAGTAAGCCAACTGCAGTTCTTTCTTGACACATATGTGCCCGCTATAATGACTGATTTTTTTAGCTACCACACAGCTTTCTCACATGCAGCAGGAAGCACAGGAAGGGGAGAGCCAACTGTTGCCCTATCCACCACCCCCACTGATGTAGTTCCCACTGCTGCTGATAACGACAACATTAAAAATAATTTGAATGTATGTTTTGCTCTATTTGCATTGCCTATGGAGCTCTTGCTCATTCTAAGTATGTGTAATGTTGCATATAACGAAAATCCCTGCGCCACCCTAGCCGTTTGTCAACCAAGAAGTTATTTTAATCAAAATTTTATCACTAAGTCTGCCATAGGCTCACAAAAGCATTCAACAATAGCCACAAAAGTTTTCTATTATTTCCCACTAGTATAATCTTACAGGTGCCAAAAAATTTTAAACCTTTAATATCTATCCATTATATATATGGGTCACTGTGACTGATAAAGGTTTCCAGAAATTAGTGCTGTCAGCCATCTTTTGTATTATTTTTCTACCTTTATTTATCATGACCAGTTTTGAATCACCATCAACAGATGCTACATATTTATTGCGTGTTTGCAACATTACCAGAGTTGTGCAGCTATGGCCAGGCATGAACTGTATGTACTTATACCATATTCAGCGTGTACATGTTTTGTTCTCTTGCCATAGCTACATGAGGCACAACAATGCTGCAAATATGCAATAAATATGTACCATCTGATGATGAACTGCTTGTCAGTTCCAAACTGGTCATGGTAAACAGAAACTGGAGAATAAAACCAAAGGCGGCTGGCCGCTGTAAAACTTTACACAAATTTAAAACTGAATGAAATTGATTCTTCTGGCAACTTCTGCTCTGAAGATGGATATATAACAAGAACCTTGTGGTATAAAAGACTACAATGATTGTTTGTGCTATAGAAGTAGATGTAAGCATTCCTTAACAGTAATGTGAGCAGTGACAGACCAATATGCTCATTATTATTACTTTTCAGCCAATGAGCTAGCTGGTAATCTGTATTTAGCCATAATCACAAAAAAGACACAGAGTGTGAAACCTAGGCAATCTACACCATTTTGATAGAAACAGACCAATGATCCTTGGAACATCCCATTATTTTTTGTTAATCAAAACACACACAAACTAGATCCAAAGAAAAAATAAGTTTACATAAAGTGGTCTACTGCTTTATTGTAAAGGTAGATTGGCATAAAGTCATAACTCCATTCACCTGTTTTGACCAGTAATGCCATCAATGTGGTGTACATAATTTCAAGCACATACAGTACGGTGACCATGATGTCACTCATTACACCTGCCACCAAACATAAATAACATGTGAGTATTTTCACTCCAGCAATAGAATGAAACCAACAGAACAGCCAAATGAAGGGGAAAAACTAAGTAAATGGGAGTAAGAATAATGACAGCACTGCAAAAGAGATATTCACTCAGAAATCAAAACTTAACACAAAAAGATTCCAAAAACAAAAACTATTTCTGTTGTAAATTTCACGTGAGCTATACATCTCAAATGAAGACTGTAATACCAGTAACCCAAACACAAATCAAAAACTCAACACCACTATTTTCACTTCACCTACATAGCTCCAACAAAGCCCTCGATATGAGGAACCAACGTACAACTCTAAAACATGGTGGTGCAAATTTCACTTCACCCACACAGCTCAAGCAAAGCCCTTCATACCATACTTTCACTTACTCTTTCTAAAGCAGTGTCCACAGTACAACAAACCAAACAATGTTCACATGACTATCAGAAATGTATTCTAATCAACTATGGTACCTCAATACCCATTATACCCACCAATAACAATCCAACAAAATTACCAAAACTAACAAGGAAATAACGAAAATTCATGAATCTTGAATCGTCACCAATTTCAAGATACGTGGACAACTTCACTCATTGCAACAAGAAATGAGCTACTCATAAATATCTGTATCTTCTTCACAACTGAAGAAAACAGAAAAATAATATTAAATCTCCGACCACAAGAAACACATGGCACTAATATTTCCAAACATAAAAATGAATCCATCAGCCACAATATGCAAATTCAAAGTAACTCACCAGAAAGCCAGCACAAATTCTTATAATAGCAACCTGAAAGACTTAATTTATGTCAAACAACTCACTATCAAATATCCAGCACAAGAGATCACCACCAAATACTACAACAAAACATCTACAAACACAAAGGGTCAAAAACATCAAGGTTCACTATGACATCACACACCCCATCACAGTTACATCACATGTCAAAGCAGATTGGTGTAGCATCAGCCCCTGAACTTGGGCGAATAACCTCACAATTGCCTCAGGCAGCAAATAGTGATTAGATAATGGCTACCAGTTGGCAAGAAAGTAGAACTAAATTATCTAGAATGAAGCTTAATTACTGTTGGAACATTTGTTCTGAGTTTGCGTCTTCATGGTACAACCCGAAAAGGTCAATACTGCCTGCTTTGCACTTAGAAACCTTTCTCACAGTACTGGCCCACAAACAGGACTGACAGCATATTTTTATTCTAGTTGTCCTACAGAATTTTCTTTTTAAGTAGCCCAGCTAGATCTAAAAACTGTCCATTCTAACACTGAAATTCTGATACTTTCATCCTAAACCGATTACTCCCTAATGGTACTCATGATTAATAATAAAGAGTGAATTTACTAGACATTGATTTGATTTACGAATTTTCTGAATGTCAGCCAAGACATTCATATTGAGGAGGGTTACCAGGTTAGTTACACCAATAATCACACCCACTTAGCAATAGTTCATTTATTAACCTTAACACATACAAGGATCACAAAGAACTGAACTGAACAAGGGGGAACAGCCAAAGATAATGCTTAGAGTCCAAAGATGAATGCATATCGATGTTGGTGCTGATTGCATCGGCGCCACATAGTCGCCCCCCCCCCACAGTACATAGTACTCTTGAGAGGCCGGGGGGGGGGGGGGGGGGGGTGACTATGGCGTCAGCATGAGTGGTCCGCGGTCAGCTCGACAGCATCATCGGGGAGCTGTGTGGGTAGATGTCATGAAGGAAGGTTCAGCCACCGAACCTGGAAGTCGTTGAAGCAAGCTGGGCGTCGTACTGGGGGTGCTGGTCATGTGGTGACAGGTAGGCTGGCGGTTTGGGGGTGGAACGGAGCGGCGATGCCAAAGTCTCCGGTGGTCATGGCAAACACACGATGCATGTACAGGTTGACGTCGGGCGGGAGGGGAACACATTTCACCAGGTGCAAGGAATGGCGGAGGTTGTGTCATGAGTACTGGATGAAGAGAAACACATGACGAACAGTGTATAATCACGCAGTGTTATTGAGATGTCATGGATTATGTTGTGGGGGACAGGCACAAACACCTCAATCGAGGGCACGTTCAAGATGAGTAGGCGTGAGAAAGCTGGACAGGGTGAGGCAGGCGAGTTGGAGAGGTCAAAGGGACCGATGAAGGGCCTGGCGGCGAGAGCATGATCATAGGTAAGCTCGACGTGGGGAGCATGTGGTCACTTGATGGAGTGTGTGAGACCAGTGTAGAGGGCAAGGTCGGAGGAGAGCTCAACAATTGGAGCTTGAAGTCACTCGATCGAGTGTGTAAGTCCAACGTGGAGTGAGTGGTTGGAGCGTTGTGAGCCACGACAGTGAGTGGCGTGGTCGTGGCCTGGAGGGGGGTAGAAGAAGGCTTGACATGAGCAGGCTTGAGTCTGTTGAGAGAGACTGTAACAGCTGAATCTTTCATTTGGATGTCATACGTGTTGGCTGAGCGCCGGAGAACTTGGTACGGGCTGGTATATGGAGGTTGGAGGAGAGCACAGACAGTGTCATCTCGGAGCATGACATACTCGCAATTGTCCAGAGGTTTCTGGATGTGAACCTTAGGGCGGGAATGGCTGGTGGGCGGAGGGATATGGAGGTTGATGAAGTGGCGTCTGACATGGTCTGTGAAGGAAGTAAAGTCAGACTGAGGGAGAGAAGCGGAAGGGCTCACAAGTTCGCCGGGAAGAACAATGTTCTGGATGTATAAGACCTCAGCTATTGTGCCTTTGAGGTCTTCCTTATAGAAGGCACAAATGCTGAGTAGCACAAGGGGAAGGGCCTCCATCCATGGAGAGTCGTGGCATCGAAGAGCCACCTTGAAAGTGTGGTGCCAGCGCTACACTATCCTGTTACTTTTCAGGTGATATGCTGTGGTACAGATGCCGCAAATATTACAAATCCTGTTGAACAGGGCCGACTCAAATTGTCTGCCCTGGTCAGTCTTGATGATAGGTGGACATCCTAAACGCAATACCCTTGACTCGACGAAAGCTCGGGCAACAGTGGAGAGAGAGACAGCCTCTGGCCAGTGAGTTGTTTGGTCGACAGACAAGAGAACATAACGAAAGCTGTTACAGAGGGAGAGAGGGTCGACAATGTCAATGTGAATATGCTGGAAACGCCCAGGAGGGATCGAAAAGGCGCCGAGGGAGGCGGGGGGGGGGGGGGGGGGGGGGTGAAGTGTGCTTGTGTACTTTGCAGTGTTGGCGTGCGCCCATTGCTGGCAGTCCTTGTTGACATTTCTCCACAAAAATGGTTCAAATAGCTCTGAGCACTATGGGACTTAACATCTGTGGTCATCAGTCCACTAGAACTGAGAACTACTTAAACCTAACTAACCTAAGGACATCACACACATCCATGCCCGAGGCAGGATTCGAACCTGCGACCGTAGAGGTCACTCGGTTCCAGGCTGAAGCGCCTAGAACCGCACGGCCATTTCTGCACACAAAGCACTCCGATATGAGGGGGGTGGACGCACGAACACTGGGGTGCGCTAAATAATGCAATACGTTGAAGACATCTCGACGGAGCGTGGTTGGGATGAGGGGGCATAACGTGCCCGTACTGTTGTCGCACCAGATCTCACCAGAAATGCCAGGGAAGGTGGTGCGAACGAAGTGTGGTGAAGAAATAGAGTCTGAAATCAGGTTTTGTGTTACCTCGACAACAGGTTGGAGGTTAGGCAGTTCAGAGAGGTCTAACAGTGAATGGACGGCATTGGCTCGTGAAAGGAAATCAGCAACTATATTGTTAGCACCCTTTATGTGTCTGACATTGGTGGTGAACTGAGATATGAAGTCCATGTATCTGAAGCGGCGAGGAGGTGGGTCAGGTGGCGGGTTTGTAATGGCCGCAGCCAGGGGTTTGCTGTCCATTAAAACATAGAAAGGGCGTCCCTCAACGTCGGTCTTAAAATGCTTAATCGCCTCATAGACCACAAGCAACTCCCTGTCAAACGCGGAATATTTCCATTGTGCATTGGTGAGCTTGCGCGAGAATAACTGCAGAGGCGAAGTTTTGCCGTCGATTGTCTGGCTAAGGACAGCGCCGATGGAAGTATCGCTCATGTCTGTGGTGATGAAAAGCTGCGCATTGGGATGAGGATGTGCGATGGTGCAGGCCTCGGCAAAAAGATTTTTGAGGGCAGTGAAAGAGTCAGTCATAGCAGGGGTCCATGGAACAGGCCGAGATCCAGAGGTGCTGGTGCCTCCCAAGGCATGCGTCAGTGGAGCATGAATCTCCGCAGCCCAAGGTAGATGTCGACGATAATAATTAACCATCCCCAGAAAGCGCTGGAGCTCTTTGAATGACGAAGGTCTGGGTAGGTTTAGTATTGTTTGTACTTTCTCAGGGGGCGGTGAAATGCCGTCGGCAGAGACCCGAAAACCAAGAAAAGTGACACCAGGTTGATGTAGAAATTTGATTTTTAAGGTCGGAGAGAGTCAACGTGGTTTACTGGAGATCGGGGGACCTGGCATGAGGCGAAGCTTGTGAACCGTGCCGTTGGTGACGACGGAAATGTTGCCAGTGGCACGGGAGGCGGCTTGTTTACAATGTGTAGTCGGTGGGGCAGGCGAGGCGTGGTCGTGGTGTTCGGAGCCACTCGGCGCATCCGACGGGAGCCAAGGCGGTGAAATGTACCACGAATCAGCGCGACAAGATGGCCGCCGGCCCGAAGCAGTGGCACCACGGTAGGGTGAGCTCGGTAGATCTCGTGAGCCGTTAGTGAGTCCATTTTCCGAGGGCGCGGCCTGTGGCAGCACAGTCGCACAGGATCCGAAGTTGCATAGTTTGAGGTGCTGTCCGCGAGGGGTGGGGTAGGAGCTGTGAGTTCCGGAGCACGTGACGCTCGTCACGCATGATCACTTGTGTCCAGCCAAGTGTCAAACGTTGCTGTGTTAGGAGGGTGTGGCCCTGTGTAGCTGTCAGTACACATCATATCAGTCTTGATAGCACAGTTGCAAGGGGTAGCGGAGGCTCGATTGCTGGGATTGCATCGGAGAGCTGGAGCTGTGTTTCGTGGAGCCGGAGGGAGAGCTTGAAGTTTTCCTTGTGTAGGCGAGCGACGTGTTCAAGCTTGACAAGGCACTTGTGCCTGGTTTCTTGTAACGTCGTCGACAGAGATGAGTGTGTACGAATGAGATGAGCCCAGACTGATGTGTCATGGGGGGGGGAGGGGTGGGGGGAGCGTTGCTCGACGGAGCACAGCGGAAGTGAGTCTTGGACGGATGATGAAACACAGTGTTTCACACTAGGTCCAGTGAAAGTATGTCGTGTCGCAAGAAGTCAATGTGTAGTACAGGTTCGTCAATTTCGCACACTAAAAAAGTCCACTCGAGTTTGCAGTTTTCAGAGACAGAGAGACGATGTGGGAAGTTGAACCCGAGCATTGTAGTTTAGATGAATTCACGGCTTGCAGTGAAGTATGATGAGGGCGGATGTTCGACGACGCTAAGGACTTAGGCAGCAGCGAAACATTGGCGCCTGTGTCCACTAGGAAAAGGTATCCCGACGAAATGTCTTTAACGTAAAGTCGTCGGAAATTATCCGGTCGTTTGCGGACAGAATGGAGAAGGGGGGGATGCCTGTCATGTTGTGCGCAGGAGGCGGCAGCTCGACCTATCTGTGATTGGCGTTTGGGAAGTAGCAGGGTGGTCTGCAGTTCCATGCCGCCTCACCAAACCATGTGTGGAAGTAACAGTACGGGTAGTGTGGTTGCATTTCCTGTGGAAGGTTCGTTGCCAGTGGCAGTGGCCGAGGTTCGGTGGCTGCAGCAGGTTCGGTTGGAGGAGGGGGCGTGACCATGGGCAGAGCCGGTGACGTCCCAGCTGCTTGTTTACTGCTCCCCAGAGCGAGCGGAAGGGTCAGCACAGTACGGCCCCGGCCGCGTCCGGACGCAGGGCGATGAGCCTGAACCTGAGACTTGTGAGGTAGGCAGTGGCTGGCGAAATAGAGCAGTGATGCATCGTGTAGCTTGTCAGCAATTGTCATTCTTTCCTCGACAGGTTCAGGAGACCTTCAAGCCAGAGCAAAGCGGATGTGAGGAGATAGTTTATCTGACCAGATGGCAAGGAGAGCTGCGTCAGAGAGTAGATCATTGCTGACCAGGGCACGTAGCCATCTCCAGAGCTGGGAAGGTTTGTCATTGTCTAGTTACTGGACATGGAGAACTTGATAGTTTGCTCCTCAGTTAAGTGTGGAAGCCGACGTAGAACTATCGTTTTGTCTAGAATTTACTGGGTAGATGAGTCCGGGGCGTCGACCAGGTCAGCAATCAAGTCCTCCTGGTCGTACTGGTGGGTGATGAGGCACAGAAACCTGGTTGACTCATCGAGTTTGTAATGGTCGAACACTTCGTCCACAATTTTGAACCAGGTTGTTGCTCTGTCGGGATTAAACGGCGGCAGCGTTGGTAAGCGTTGTAGAATGTTCAGAAGAACAGGATGAGTTGAGTTGGTCGGGGCACTGCCAGAATCGAGCTGTTGTTGCTGTAGTATTCGAGGAGAGTGTGTCTCCAGGGGATGTGGCAATGACGGCTGTTCAGGTGGCAGTGTGAGGGTGACACGTTGTGGTTGAGCGTGATCCGTAGCAACGCAGAAGGCCGACGCGGGTGAGACACCATAATGTGATGATTGCGATTGCGGAAGCTCAACACGTTGCGGGTGTGTTCGGATTGACGTGCTGCAGAAAACCAACGTGGATGAGGCACCGAGATGTGCCAAGAACAGTAGCGGAAGCTCGACTGGAGCAGGTGCGGGGGCGACAGGTGAGAAAAAGTTCAGAGTATGAGAACGCATGTTAGTCCGCGGAAAGCTCGACGTGTGATCAGAGCCAGGGCCACCTGTGTTGCAGGGAGGCTGCGGAGGTGCGGGCTGTCCAGAAGCACAGTGTGGGAAATGATGTCTAACGTGGGACGGAATGTGTGAATGTTCACTTTTCATAGTCACTCCACTCAAAATGGTGTGCGGATAAGGTGAATGTCATGGCACAAAACACTGAGACGTAGCAGTGGGATGGAGGTGGAGGTCAGGCGCAGATAACAGGTTATTGTTCCGGTTGCAGGCCGAGGTATAGAATTAGGAAGGCATGTGCCAAAGCTGAACTGAGATAGGTGCGGGCGTGGTCTGATGCTGAGGAGGTAGACCTGTGAACGAAGCAGTTCTGGCCACGTGGCAGGTATCTGCATGGTACTGCACGGATTGCAGCGTGGCAAATCGTTGTCCTGGCGGTAGTAGGTTGTCCGACGAAGCATTTGCAGAAATCGGCATTGGTCCTGCACTGCATGGAGATCTGTAAGAGGTAACTGCACAGGGAGGGCACATGGGGTGGGAACAAAGGCGTTTGATAGCCAGAGTCATGCGCACTCCTAACCTCACTTATTGTTGCAGGCTCGAAAACGTCTGGCGGAATCATCGAGTGAGAGGCATCATGTTGCAGTCCTGGCGGGTGTACATCGCCTGCGACATGATGCATGTCAATCACAAAATCCGACGTTAGGCGCTGAGACGAAGTCACTGTTCGAATACTGTGTCGATGTAATACACGCGAAAATAACCGATGCGGAGGTCGCGGACACAGTAAAACTGCGAAAACGAAAGACGTTACAACTCGGTGTCACCAGGGTTACCTTGTTGGTTGCACCAATAATCACACCCATTTACAAATAGTTCATTTATTAACCTTAACACATACAAGGATAAAAAAAACTGAACTGAATATGGCGAAACAGCCAAACATAATGCCTAGAGTCCAAAGATGAATACATGTCGATGTTGGTGTCGATTTCATCGGCGCCACAATATAAATCCTCACCTGCTATTTCAGCATCTTGTTTTGCAAATCCAAATTTCCCACAGTATCTCCAGTTTTGCTGCATGTCTCTTCGTGTTTTTAGATAGTTCCATCGTTATATGCTTCAGTGACTAAAAATAAAGTCCAACAACTGCATTACTTAACAACTCAACATGTTGAGAGTTAACTTTGAAGAAACCTTCCAACAATCATTACAACAGCACTACGTTGCATACAACACAGCTGTGTATCCTTTCATGTGCACACAGCTATGAAACTAAATCTGCAGTTTATAACGTTCACCGGTACAACACTACACCTGCAGCTAGAGTACATAATCACAGTATTAAATAAATCCTATACATTTATATTCTGTGGGAAAATACGATATTCTAACCACAATCATTTGAACCAATCAACTTACACTATTGGTCATTAAAATTGCTACACCAAGAAGAAATGCAGATGATAAGAGGGTATTCATTAGACAAATATATTATACTAGAACTGACATGTGATTACATTTTCACGCAATTTGGGTGCATAGATCCTGAGAAATCAGTACCCAGAACAACCACCTCTGGCTGTAATAATGGTCTTGAGACGCCTGGGCATTGAGTCAAACAGAGCTTGGATGGCATGTACAGGTACAGCTTCCCATGCAGCTTCAACACAATACCACAGTTCATCAAGAGTGGTGACTGGCGTATTGTGACAAGCCAGTTGTTCAGCCACCATTGAGCAGACGTTTTCAATTGGTGAGAGACATGGAGAATGTGAAGGCCAGGGCAGCAGTCGAACATTTTTGTATCCAGAAATGCCCATAGAGGACCTGCAACATGCGGTCGTGCATTATCCTGCTGAAATGTAGGGTTTCGCAGGGATCGAATGAAGGGTAGAGCCACGGATCGTAACACATCTGAAATGTAACATCGACTGTTCAGAGTGCCGTCAATGCGAACAAGAGGTGTCAAGATGTGTAACCAATGGCACCCCATACCATCACGCCAGGTGATACGCCAGTATGCCGATGACGAATACGCGCTTCCAATGTGCGTTCACCGCGATGTCGAAAACCACAGATGCGACCATCATGATGCTGTAAACAGACCCTGGATTCATCTGAAAAAATGACGTCTTGCCATTCGTGCACCCGGGTTGAGTACACCATCACAGCTGCTCCTCTCTGTGATGCAGCGTCAAGGGTAATCGCAGCCATGGTCTCCGAGCTGATAGTCCACACTGCTGTAAACGTCGTCGAACTGTTGGTGCAGATGGTTGTTGTTTGCAAACATCCCCATCTGTTGACTCAGGGATCGAGATGTAGCTGCACGATCCGTTACAGCGATGTGGATAAGATGCCTGTCATCTCCATTGCTAGTGATACGATGCCATTGGGATCCCGCACGGCGTTTCGTATTACCCTCCTGAAACCACCGATTCCATATTCCGCTAACAGTCATTGGATCTCGACCAACGCGAGCAGCAATGTCGTGATACGATAAACCGCAATCGAGACAAGCTACAATCCGACCTTTATCAAAGTCGGAAACGTGATGGTACGCATTTCTCCTCTTTACACGAGGCATCACAACAACGTTTCGCCAGGCAACGCCGTGTCAGCTGCTGTTTGTGTATGAGAAATCGGTTGGAAACTTTCCTCATGTCAGCACGTTGTAGGTGTCGCCACTAGCGCCAACCTTGTGTGAATGCTCTGGAAAGCTAATCCTTTGTATATCACAGCATCTTCGTCCTGTCAGTTAAATTTCGCGTCCATAGCACTTCATGTTCGTCTTGTAGCAGTTTTAATGGCCAATAGTCTAAAAACGTATTTACGTTTTGTGGACAATGACGAAATCCCGGCCGGCCGCGGTGGTCTAGCGGTTCAGGCGCTCAGTCCGAAACTGCGCGACAGCTACGGTCGCAGGTTCGAATCCTGCCTTGGGCATGGATGTGTGTGATGTCCTTAGGTTAGTTAGGTTTAAGTAGTTCTAAGTTCTAGGGGACTGATGACCACAGATGTTAAGTCCCATAGTTCTCAGAGCCATTTGAACCATTTTTGAACGAAATCCCGGGAAATAACTCTGACATGTTTGTGAAGGTGAAACCCATATTGGACACACTGAAAGAGACATTTTCAGGGAATGTAACTCCTACTGAATATCAGTCTATAGGTGAAATGATTATCCTCTTCAAGGGTAGAAGCAGGGCAAAACAGTATATAAAGTCTAAGCCCTAAAAGTGGGGATTGAAATCATGGGTACGCTCTAGCTCAGATGGATGCGCGACATTTTTTGAGATGTACCAAGAGGAAAGGCGGGAGCGGAATTACACACTGAGCTTCAGTCCTATTGGGGACACTGTCGTAAGATTGTGCCAGGGGCTAGAAGGAAAAAAATCACAAGATCATTCTTGACAATTTATTCGCAGGAATCCCATTGCTTTCATATCTCAAGCAAAAGAAAATTCATGTATTGGGAACCATAAGGTCGAACAGACTGTAGGGTGCAGAGAGTAAATTGACCAACAGCAAAGCTCTAATGGAATCAGGTCGAGGTTCAATGTCTATTGCTACTTCTAATGACAATATTACAGTTGTGTGATGGGTGGAGGGAAACATTGCCCACATGATATCTACCTTTTCTGGAGGGACACCAACTGATACTGTGATGGGACGTGAAGAACCATGCTCGCATAGATATCGAGAGGCCAGATGCTGTAGCATGCTACAACAAATTCATGGGCTGAGTAGACATGAGTGACCAGATGGTTGCACACTACCCTCACACAATGAAGAGCAAGAAGTTTTATTTGAGAATATTTTTCCACTTTTATAATGTTGCACTATTAAATGCATGGATTCTTTACAAAAGAGGCACTGAGAGAAATATTTCTTTGGTGGAATACAAGGCCCCAGTTGCTACAACAATTACATAGCTTGGAAGCCTGCAAAGGAAGAATGGCAGACCATCTAACACCACTGACCATGCTCACTGGAAGAAAAGGCAACGCACTGGGTGTACTGCATATATAAGACTGGATGGAATAGCCCATTACCCTGAAAAAAAAAAAAAAGGAATGTGAGAATCCTCCTCGGTACAGAAATAAAAACTGCAAAAGAAGAACAAGATACATCTGCAAAAGTGCAAGGTTCTTGTTTGCCCACAATGTACGGAGTTCTTCCACAATACATAATGTGAACAATTCCTTCTTACTTGAATTTCGCTATTATTTATCACATTTTTTACTTTCTTTATGTTTTCACCATGTTTGCTCTCATGTAACCTGCTATGCACCATGTACACAAATGTGGCCATTTCCTATTTTCATTGTTGTACAGTAAATTGAAGCATTTGTTGAAGAAATATATTTGCAATGACTTCCTTACATCTCAAATATAGTGTTAAAAATAGTCAAAATTGAAATTATTAAAAAAATTCATGCCTGAAAAGGTTTTATGCAGCATCTACCACGTCAACAAAAACAATAACATAAAACAAACACAGATATTTCTGCCTCATCTAAAATATCGTCTTCAAAGTCAATATTCACAACGCTTTCAACTACGTCACTTCCCATGTTTCGCTGTCACTGAAGTCTCATCTCGGCTGTGCAACCACCAGAGCCACCTATTGAGAGAATCCTCACTGAACTGGCAAGACTCTATGCCAAGCTGGCAGCTGACAGCCCAAGGAGCGTACGGCGCATTGACGAGCGGCAGCCACGCAAATTCGAATGGTGTTGGTTCCATAGACACTTCAGGCGAAATGCTAGATGATGTTCCAAACTGTGTGGGTTCCCAGATATCAACAACGGATGTGTATAGGCGTGCATATCCGTTGTATAACCAGTAAGATTGTAGTTGTAATGACAATGCCACAGCTTCTGCTAAATGTGAATCTTCACGATTATTCGTGTTTGAAAAGTTATCTGGTATGGAATTTTGGTCAACACAGGTTTGGATGTAAGTGGTGCTTTACGGGATGTGAAGGACATGCCTCAGAGTCATATGAAATTAAATCTGCAAGATGTTTTCTCACCTTCATGATGATTGTTAATGGCCTGCATGTTTGGCCTCATATTGGGGGCCAATTTTCTTAAATTTTTCCATTACCTATGGACCTCTATAATCATCTTCTTGTGCAATCTCCGGCTTTAGGCATGCTGTCTCCTACGCTTGACGCCACAAGCCATTCTGCCAGATCAGAAGGCATGAAGATTAATGCGTCTTCCATGTCTCCCTCGTCGCGACAGCTTCTGCCCATTCCATACACACCTCACTGCGAAATGCACATGGGTGCTTCACACAAGAAGATTGTGTTACGTCTTCTGCATAATTATGGAGACCGCTTTTCACTTCAACAGCAGCGCGATTCACTAGAGCAGGAGGTTGCTCATCTCAATGAACTTTTCCGCAAAAAAGAAGGATCTGTAAGAGGCCTAACTGACAGCAGTGATATATTCAGGCATCAGATCGGCGATATGGGGAAGGCTCTGTATGATGCTCAGGCAGAATTACGAGCTTTAAAGATGGCGCCCATTCAAATGTTCAAATGTGTGTGAAATCTTATGGGACTTAACTGCTAACGTCATCAGTCCCTAAGCTTACACACTACTTAACCTAAATTATCCTAAGGACAAACACACACACCCATGCCCGAGGGAGGACTCGAACCTCCGCTGGGACCAGACGCACAGTCCATGACTGCAGCGCCTTACACCGCTCGGCTAATCCCGCGCGGCTGGCGCCCATTGATGCTGCCCAAGCGGCCAACGACAATACGCAGCCATTACTTCAAAAATTTCATGTGATTCCAGATACAGAACTGGCACTGATCCAGTGGCAACATTTCGCTGTCCACCAAAGTCACACGACTCCGGAATAGCCTGTCACTTTCTACCCACACTGACTACCCCTAGAGAAGTCACGGGCGGTTAAAGCCGCTTTTGAAGCAATGCTAACAGATGGAATAGTGCCTCACTCTAACAGCGCGTGGGCTGCCCGCTTACAGATGATCCTCAAAAAGAATAAGTCTTGGCATTTGTGCAGTGATTATTGGGGACTGAACTGTCACACTACGCCAGACGGGTATCCAATATTCAACATGTTGGATTTCACAAGCACTTTAGAAAGTGCTCTATATTCAGCATCATAGACTGCGCTAAGGCTTTTGCACAAATTCCAATGGCAGAGACATACAAGCATTGTGCATTTTGGTCTTCATACGCCGCTCAGACGTGGCATCGTTTTATGGACGAAATTCTACAGGGTTTAAGCCACTTTTTTGCTATGTGGACGATGTGTTGGTTTCTTCTGATAATATGAGTGACTATACTTCCCATTTGAGGGCTATTTCCTCTCGTCTTGACGAATATGGCGTCAAAATTAACAAGGAAAAGTGTGTATTCGCTGAGGACAAAGTACAATGCTTGGGTTACCTTGTATCAAAGGATGATATCTCTCCTACTCTTCAGAGGGTCTCACATATTTTGCAGATGCCCCTTCCCATCACATTCACAGTTATGCAGGTTCGTAGGTATGGTCAATTATTACCAGCGACATCTACTGAAGTTTGCAGACATTATAGAACCTATCAGTGACCTGCTAAAGGGCATACACACTTCAGGTGTTAGAAAAGTCCCCTGGAAGGGTCAAGCTGAGAGGCTTTCAAATCAGTGAAATTGTCTTTAGTGAAGAGTCTCTTATTGGGCCACCCTGTTTCTGGAGCACAGATGGCTCTTTTTGTTGATGCCAGCCAGACGGCTGTGGGGGGGCAGTACTCCAGCAATTAGTATTAGGAGCATGGCAGCCACTGGCTTTCTTCTCTAAAGGCATGTCTACACAACAACAAAAACTGGAGTGCATTTGACAGAGAGTTCCTTGCTATACACCAACGAGCCAAGACATTATGAACACCTGTTTAATGACATATTGTTCCCCTTTCCAAACACAGCACAACAGAGATTCTGCTTGACACGGATTCTACAAGTCCTTGACATTATTCCAGAGGTATGTGGCACAAGATGTCTACGCATAGGTCAAGCAATTCCCGCAAATTACAAGATGGTTGATTATGGGCACACAGCTGGGTTCCGATATGTGTTCCAGTGGGTACAGATCAGTCACATTTCTTTTCCATGACGTCAGTATGAGTTCACCGTAGCGCCCCTCAAACCATGTAGCAGTATTCTGACCTTGGTAGATGGACAGTTATCCTGATGGAAGATATCATCACCAAAGGGGGAGACTTCCAGCATGAAGCGCTGCTGGTGGTCCGCAATAATGTTCTGTCATGATGCTTTCGATTACCACCACAGATCCAATGGAAGCACAACTCAGTGTACCCCATAGCATAATTCTACCCTCACCTGCCTGAATCTGTAGTGCAGTA
Organism: Schistocerca serialis cubense; assembly: GCF_023864345.2. Taxonomy (NCBI): domain Eukaryota; kingdom Metazoa; phylum Arthropoda; class Insecta; order Orthoptera; family Acrididae; genus Schistocerca; species Schistocerca serialis. The sequence continues at coordinate 535,136,117 of NC_064640.1, forward strand.
CATGTTCTGTGCAATGTGTAAGGACTCAACGAGAGACCTGGTGTACTAAGAAATGCGATTCATTTGACAGGCGACACGTTTCTATTGATCCACAGTGCAAACTCAGTGACGCTATGCCCATCACAATCATAACACAGGAACACATAGGGGTCGTGTGATTTGAAGCTCCATCTTCAAACTGGCCATTGAACAGTGTGCTCTGAAACAGTTGTACCTGCACCAGCATTGTACTCTGTCCTCAGGTCTGTCACAGATCAGTGCCTAACCTGGATTACACAGTGAGGGATCCTCCTACCTCTACGTTTTGTAATGAGATGTTGTTGTCCAATACCAGATGGCCTACTCGTTATTTCACAATCCTTCAACCACTTTCCATAGGTGATCACGACAGTAGTACACCAACAGGCGACGAGCTTCGCTGTTTCAGAGATTCTCATTTCCAGCTGCAGGGCCATAAAAATGAGCCATTTGTCAAAACCGCTTATGCCAGTAGATTTCCACTTTAGCAGTCAATATCTTCGCTATACTGACTGCCCATTCGTGCCTCTTCTGCTCACATTCTTTACTTACTGCGTCACATGCATGCGACATCACAAGAAGGCATTCAGCCTCGTGGTGGACAGTGGCCATAACGTTTTGGCTTATCAGTGCACATCTTTCTATCAAACATTTTCGACTGTGCCTGGAAGGTGTGGAATTCGAAATTTACACACACGACATACACTTAGCTTCACTTTTTTAGTGGATGTGTGAATTGAACTCTTAATGTCAAATCCGTCATGTGGAATTTATTGTCCATACTATACTGATGTCAACTACATCTCTGGGTTTAACAACATCGTCGAAGATTGCTTATCAAGCAACTGTGTATCTTTGATGTGTATCGATTGGACAGCTATTGCAAGAGACCAAGGTTCTGATGCAATTTTACGACAGTGTCAGCTCGATTCTGCATCCATTTGTCTGAATCTTGGACATGCGACAGTGCAGGGTTCCCAATCCAATCTATGGTGTGACAGTTCTCAGAATCTTTTGCGCTCGTTTATTCCATTATGTTCGCAGTGCACCATCTTTGATGTTTTGCATAAGTTGTCACATATTGGCGTCAACACTTCTACTAAATTTGTGGCCTCCAAATTGGTGTGGCCGGGAATGTGGAAAGATTACCAGCGCTAGCCATCTAATTGCATACCACTGCAGAAAAACAAAATTGCTCACCAGACGACCCCTCCCATGGACGCATTCCCCACCCCTACAGGTCATTTTGCCCACATTCATGTTGAAATTGCAGCACTCCTTATTGCTTAGGGGGTTTCGTTATGTTGTCTCTTCAATTGATAGGTTTACGAGTTGGCCAGAGGAGTGCCCTGTGTCTGAGATTTTGGCTTGCACTGTTGCTTCAGCTCTGATCTCCACATGATTTGTTCTGTTCGATATTCCTACACCAGTTACATCTGATAGAGGCCGTTATTTTGATTCCCAATTATTTAATGAATTGTTATGTATGACAGGTTGCAACCACCTGAAAACTACGAACTACCATCCCTGTAGCAATGAGATGGTAGAATGTATGCACCATACCCTGACAGCTGCCTTGGCATGCCATGGTACGGTGTGGACAGTTGCCCTGCATATGGTTTTGTTGGTACTCCATAATATGTTAAAGGAGGATACTGGGTGTTCTTTAGAGTAATTTGTCTATGGGGAAGCACGGAGGGTGCCCAGTGAACTTTTTGCTTCATGCCCTCTGAGTGACTGTGGAACGGGCGAGTACAGCCAATTTCTGCTTCAGCTGCAGCTTGTAATGCATTCACTACAGCATCCTCTTCCATTGCAGCACGGTTCTAGACCATTTTTTAACCAAAGAACTCCTCACTTGCCATAAGGTATCGATCAGGGACGACACTCTCACGCCCCCATTGGCTAATGTTTATTTAGAACTATTCACTGTGATTTCCCATATCATAAAGACGTTCATAGTTGATAAAAATGGAAAATATGTCACAGTCTCAGCTGACCATACAGCCTCTTATATATTCGAATATTTTTGGCCTGGAAACGTTCTGAATGGCCGCTACATGTTTCGCAAGTGGTGTGAGCCCCTCTGCTGACGCCTTAAAACCGAAGAATTTCGTTCTGGCCTGGCAAAGATCACTCATCGTTCTGTGGACTACGACACATGCATCCATTAGATGCTCAAAATCTTGCCATAAATACTTATTATGCTTGTTTTGCGATTTCAAAAAGACTAGAATGTCGTCCATAGGACAGAATAAGCTATGAGTCCACAGAGCACCTGGTGAATGAAGCGCTGACACGTATGAGCAGTGTTTTTCAATCTGTGTGGCATGTAACAACATTCAAATAACCTAATAGTTGTGGTCATTGCCGTCTTGGCTATGTCAGATATTGCCAAGGGAATTTTGGGGTACGTGAACGTGCAGTCGTTAACGGAAATATTGCTGCACCCACTATTGAATTGTTTGCATCCATAGCATGTAGTACAGGATACGGATCCAGAATCATTCTTGAATTTAATACTCAGCAGTCACCATACAGCCTCCATGTGCTTCCACATTTCTGCACCTTGTGCAATGGCGAAGACCATTGGCTCTCTGAAGGCCTTCTCATCCCCTCATCGACCTGCCTGTCTACATCATTTTTGCCGCTGTAAACTTTTCAGATGTGAAGCCGCCACCAGGTATCCTGGCGTGGTGTGTGTGAAATGGTGTGTGTTTTTCCAAACTGTCATCTCAGCCTCTGACACAGAACAAATGACTGAATCCAATGAGAATGTGATAACACGCTTCATCATGAGTAGTCATTGCAACTGTTGCCTTTTTTAGTAGTCCCATTTTGACGTCCACAATGAGGTTGAAATAATGCAAAAATCTGCTGCCAGGATGAGCACAGTGATGTTCACAGCCAAAAGGTCCATGCTAAGTGTTCTTGTAAACCGAGATCTAACACCATATTCCTTCTTCCATTCACTGTAACTAATGAATTATTGGTGGGCATTAAACAGAGAGGTACCACCATGCTCTCTGGTCAAAACAAGTTTCTTTGGAACAAACTGGAATCAGACGCCATGTCAAACGAAAAATCATTCACTCATAGTCTACTCATCACGAACAGGTGTTTGGAATCATCTGAGGCAGTTGTAAATCTTAATCTCAGATGTTGACCTTCAAGTTTGCGGTTACTCTTTGTTTGATTGTGACAGCAGAATCACAAGCTAAAATTCTTGCATAATGTTGTCACATGTGCACTAACTCCATGTCAGAAACAAGCTTGCTGTCCACATGTCGTTTCCTGTGTGCTAAACATATTCAAACGTCCAGTAGCCTCCTCTGGTACTGCAGCCACTGAACATAGGGACACATACCAATTTGAACAGTTGGGTGTGAATGAAGAATGGCTATTTGATGTTTCCTCTGTAGACATATTTGTGCGATACACGCCCGGATGTGCACTGCTTAAAATATCGTTTGTGAACGACACCTGTAGATCCAGTAGCCACTTTAGAGGGGGCATGGAAGGGCGACTGAGAGTTCTTATGTGACAACCTGCAATGCCCTTTAGAGGCAGTCGAATGAGTTTATGTACTGACACAGTGTCAAACATTTCCATGTCTTGTCTTTGAACCTCTGATGGAACCAGCACCAGTGAGTCTTATACTTCCATAGACTTTCATCACACTGTCGGCTGTCTTACTGTTGCCAAAAGCTTGATTTTCTGTCTGATGCACACTGCTTATTTTGCAGGGCTGCCACTTGTGCCACCAGAACCTGAATGCTTTCTGCTAGCTTCTCAGTAGCGGAATCTTGTGCTTCCCCCTGCATGATTGCACCAGAGGATATGCGTGTACTCATTTCTGAAATACTCAGTTGGGGGCACTAGCCAAAATAATGCAGTCCTTAACACTGCTAACTTTTGGTTCAAGTATGTCGCCATAGCTTCAGTTTTCCTGTCAACACTTGAATGGGGCATAACTGTCAACTGTCAAAATTATCCTTATATTTTCTGGTAGCTCCTCAAGCTGAAGCATGCACGAGAACTATTCTACTAGCAAATTCAGTGCTTGTAGTGGACAAAGTTCATGCAAAAGTTGACAGGGTGACATGTTATCCGAGCGTTTATCGTAATTAACCTCTGTAAACTGTTTTTGGGTGTAGGGGCAAAATGTTTAATTAAGTAGCTCTTAAGCGTCATGTAACTGCATTTCAGTTTACAACACAAGTGTGCCACATAAACGATAGGAAAAACACAGTTGCCGACTGCCTGTCAGGGTGTTGTGCAAGTGTGAAGACTGTGACATGGAATAACATTGCCCATACATAACCACATGACCCAGAGATACGTACTGTGCAGGACTGGGACGATCCACTTTGAATCTGAAGTAAGTGAGGGCACCGTCAGCTACTTAAACCTTGTGGTGCAATGTTTCACACAGCATGACAGATTTTCGTACCCATGCTTTTCAGCATTGTGTTTTGCTGTATTTCACGGTCTGTTATACCAAGGAGTGTGGCTGCAGCCCATAATTAAGAAAGACTTTTGCAAATGGGCATAGCAGTGTGATCGCTGCCAGAGATGCAAAATGAACAGGCAAATGTCAGGACCAACAGGATCCATCGCCACTTCTAAAACACAGTTTTGCCACATTCATGTGAATTTGGTTGAACCACTACCATACTGAAATGGCCACTGATATTTGGTTACCGTTTGATGATGTGGACATTCCTATCAACATCATCACTGCCAAAGCCATATTGAAGACACTACTCAACGGCTGGACTGCAAAATTCGGTGCATCCCAAACAATAACAACCATCAGCATTTAACAATTTGAAACAACATCATTCGAAGAGCCACTTCACCTGCGCAGTTGCATCCACATGAACACAACAAGCTACCACGTATCCAGCAATGGAATGGTGGAAAGATTCTACTGTAGGCACTGATGTGCAATAAGTTAACATGGACAGAGGCTCAACTGATTGTATTGTTTTGGCAGCAGTCAGCTTTCAAGGAAGGTGTGGAACATTCAACAGCACAGTTGGTTTATCGTGAAGCATTATGTCTGCTAGACGAATTGATCTTGGACAAGTCAATACGTATACCTTCCACCCTGTCGATTTCTAAGTTTGAAAAACGTTTCCTTGTGACCTTGGGCCTCCTTCGAGCAACTGCTCTCAGTCTTTACGGGGACAATTCCATTTTCGGCTGCAGGAGCCAGTTCAACCTGTCTTATGTGTTACTTCATGATGACACTGATCGCTCAAATTATTGCCTCCTTATACGGGACATTTCAGAGTGATGCAACAGAGCCCACACTCCTTCAACATTCGATGAGATGTATGTGAGGAGATTGTGTCAATCAAACAGCTGAAACTGGCTCATTTGGATATGGAAAAAGGGGGCATTGCAGCTGCTGCCCATACACCTCAGGACCATGTGCTTCCAGAAGTCTGCAAACTACCGATGCTCAATGCTGGCTACAGAGGCTCCAACATAGAGTATGGGACTCAGCAGAGAGGCATGCAAAAATTTCTCACTATAAGAATGCAAGTGGACACATGATCGAACGCCATTTTCCCGACATCCCAGAGCTCCTGCATTTCCTTTTTCGTTGTACTTTTTGTAAGTGTGCTCTCACCATCATTAGTACTTCACTAAGAACTTTGGTAGTGAATACATGGCTATTTGATCATGTAAATTGGGAAAGAGATGGTATTTCTTTCATTTGTTCTGCCGATTTCTGGGAAAGATTTCTTATTTATGGGATGGTCTTTTATTACATCTTGTCTTACTAAACTCCATGTGTTTTGTTAGTTTTGCCAGTGGTCCAGGCACAGATGCAAGATTTTGGTCTGTATGTATTAATAAATAGCTAGCAGATCCAGTTAATTGTACTTGTCCAATGTGAAGAAATGATATTAAAAAATTTATAAATGAAATGACAATTAAATGGACACCCTAGTTGCAGACAGGCGTTGATGTACAACACCTGTCTGCAGCTATGGTGTCCATTTAATTATCATTTCATTTCTAGCAAAGCTGCATGGTCATCAACAGTAACTGTTCTTTCGGGAACAGATACTACCGTCATATACAAAAGATTTATACCTTGTGAAGCGAGAATACATCATTAATCACTTTTTTGTGTGTAGAGTTATCCAAAATATTGAAATAATTGTGTCAACAAATTATTCTTAAAGATTATTTCACTCTTTGGTATAAATTTACTGTATTAGGATTATAGTTAAGCCTTCACATTTCTTCACAATTTTGATGTGTATCTTTGATTCTATAAAATTGCTTTTGTAAACTTTTTCATTGTGCTGTAATGACATGATAATTATATATAAAGTTTTCATCAAATACTTTAAAAAAAAACCGAAGTTGTTCTTCAATTCTGATGAAATATTGGAGAAACAACATGAGGTAATAAAGTATCTCTTTCTCTGTTTCTTTCTTGCACTATTTCTAAGGAACTATGAACTATTCCATTTAAATTCTTTATCTTTTAATAGTTAATTTTGTTTATGTTTTCCGAGTGAATATTTGACCTCAATATACCTCTTTAGTTTTATATTCTCCATGTTTATGAACTGATTGTACGACTTCTTCATAAACACAGCCTTGGAAATTTTCTGCAAAAGTCATTTTGGATCTCATAACTAAAGAATATAGACCAGGCACAATGATAAATTTTGTTGATTTTTTTATATATTTCAGTAGCTATTGAAATGTTCGTATTTTTTACTATATTTTTCTTTAACATAGTCTTTAGTTGTATTCCTAGGACATTCATATCCTAAAAGGTCAGCACCTTGATTTGCATTAAAACATGGAATATTCTTTACATTAATAATCATAAACACTTGCGTATTAGTTTTTGTTATCTTGTTGTTAGCAAGGTCAATGATTCACTCCACTTAATAAAAATAAATTTTCATTGGATTTTTTTACTTTTGTCAATAAAAATGTTATTTATAGATCGTATATTCATTAATAAATACAGTCGATTTTTCATTCCCTTTAATACCTCCAATCTTGAGCGATTTAGATTAATCGCATAATATTTTAAGTCTATACAAATATATTAAAAGATATACAGCAAAAACCAGAAAATTTTACATTTTCCTAATAAAAATATTTTCTATATCTAATGGAACCTATTCGGTTCAAACTGTGAAAATACTGTGAAACCAGGAGTCAACTGATAGTTTGATTTCTCAGAAACATACAAAAGATGGTTATATGACAATGTGTAGAGAATGTATAAATGAATATCATATAACAATATACAATAGCAAATGAATTTCTTGTGTGTGTGTGTGTGTGTGTGTGTGTGTGTGTGTGTGTGTGTGTGTGTGTGTGTGTGTGTGTGTGTGTGTGTGTGTATGTATGTAAAAAATGTTTATATTTATGATTATAAAAATCACTTACAAATGATTCTGAGTGAAGAACATTCAAAGATATTGCTGTCATTGAAAAATGATGAACAACAGAATGAGACCAATAACATACAAAAAATTTGTTGATTCTCAAGAGGTTAAAGAAATAGAATGTTTTTACTTAAATCCATCTTGTAAAGACAAACATACAAGCGGATGTAAGAAAACTACTCAAAAATATATCAAAAGTAAGAAATGTGGCAGAGACTTTTTCAAAATCCCAAATAATTTTTTATATTAAAGAAGAGATTGAAATGGAGCAATTCATAATTCCCCAACTTACTGATTGTTGTAGAGGAAATAGTTTAACTGGATGTATTAAATTAAATAAAGCTGGTTTCATTATATTCATTAACAGACATTGGGGTGGAAACCTTTGGAAACAATTATCCTATTCTAAAATTGGAAATCATGAAAAAATTTTCATAATAATGAAACTAAACCACTGGAAGAAATATTTCCTTTTTCTAATGATGCACTTGAGAAATTAAGGAACAGGAGAATAATTAGAAATTATCTCAATGAAAAAGCATTTGCAAATAGGCTAAAAACTGTAACACACTTGACCCAGATTTCTTCTAGAACGCCTCTAAGACAAAAACTATGAAAATTCTGAAATATTATCTAAAAATATTTCATCAGTTGGAATCTAATTTTAAATTTTTTTGTGAGTGCAGAATGCAGATGAACGAAAATATTTCAGAATTTATATTTCAAACAAGAAACTACAGAATCACTAGAAAGAGAGAGAGAGAGAGACAGGCAGACAGACAGACAGACAGAGAGTTACTCATAATTAAAAATTTAAGAATGTTGAGCAAAATGTTTTACCATCAATTTCTAATTGTCAAGCTCATGGTTCTGGCTTGTAATGAAATAGAATTATCAGCTTGCAATTGGGAATGAATAGATGTGTTCCAGTTAAGGGTTCAACTTATGTTGACTTACCAGAAACAATAAAAAATAAGAAAGGTTGTATTAATGTAAACGATAATGAACAAAATTATTTTCTGTAGGCTATAAAATCTGCAGTATATCCTGTAAATAAAAATATGTATAGAATCCTATAATATAGAAATGTTGGTTTCGATATTGATCAGAAATGCTAAGATTTTAAATATTCTGTGGTTGTTGATAATATTGAAATAATTGAAAATAGAATTAATGTGTCTATTAATGTTTATTAATTTGATGGAAAATATCAAATGTATCGATTAGGCGTACCAAAATATAAAAGGGACAATCATGGAAACCTCTTTTACTTTAAGAATGAAAGTAATTCACAGTATTGTTATATAAAACATTTATCTAGGCTTGTTTAAAGTGAAACTAAAAAGTATGAAGAAGTAAAATTTATTCATAATATGTGTTTACTCCACTTCATGAGTAAATAAAAAATTGGTAGCCACCCACCAAGCTACCTAGTTAACAAACTATTAAAAGTTGAATTGTCACATAATGGTGAATACTTAAGTTTTAAAAATTAGCAGCAAACATAGAAACTTCGATTCGTTATTTATGCTGATTTTTGAAGTGTGCTGTTGAAGATGGATACTTCACAACCTATCGAAAGAAATTCATATACAATGAAATATCAAAAATGTGAGCCAAGTGGTTTCTGATATTATACTGAATATATAAATCAACACTATAAAGTTCCAGTTGTTTATTGTGGGCCATACTGTCATAAAAAACTTATCAAATGGATGAAAGGAGGGGCTGAAGAAATTGGAAACATTTATTGTGAAATTGAAGAAATGAGACCATAACACATGAAGAACAACCAAGCCATACAAGATCAAATATTTGGTCGTTATGTACACTTCATTATTCACAAATAAACTAAGAAGTTCGTCATGATTATTTGAGTGGAAAATATATAAATCCAATATGTAATCTTTGTAATGTACGATTAAAATACACAAATTTTGACCCTATTTAGCTATATAATGTATCTGGATATGATTCACATTTGTTTGTAAAAGAATTTGGTTACGATAGAAAGCATATAGATTTAATACCAAATAATGAAGATAGATATGTTATTTTTAGCAAGAAGACAGAAGATTTAAAGAGGATGTTCACAGAAACTATTAGATTTGTGGCTTCAAGTCTAAACAAACTTTCATCAAATTTGAAAAAGAATCAAATGAAAAAATATTAAAAAGCTTTTTCAAGACACTCTAGTAAATCTAGTAATCAAGAAAGGTGTCTATCCCTATGATTACAGGAATAGTTGGAAGAAATCTGAAGAAACATAGCTTCCATCAAGGTATGAAGTGAAGAAGATTACAAACATTTAATTTGGAAAATTTAATATAAAAAATCTTGTTGAATATCGTGATTTTTATTTTAAAACTGATATTTCGTTATTGGCTGATGTATTTGAAAACTTTAGAAAAACTTGTATAAAAGCTAAGACTTAGATCCATCTTGGTATTTTACTGCACCCAGTTTATCTCTTAATGGAATGCTAAAAATGAGTGGACAACCACTTGAATTATTACATGATTATGATTTGTTTATACAATTGAAAAAGGAATAAGAGAGGGTACATTCCAGTGTTTCAGAAGACATGTGAAAGAAAATAATGAGTACATGAAAGATTATGATGTAAAAAAATTTCAAATTATTTAGCATATTTAGATGCAAATAATTTATATGGGTTCCTATGAGCCAATATTTACCATATAGTGGTTTTGTATGGGATGATCCAAATTCATTTTTTATTCTATATAAATAAGAGAGATTTCTAACACATCATCCCTTGGATGCATATTTGAACAGAACATAAAAAATTATGTGATTTACACAAAGATTTGAGACTTGATCCTGAAAATAAAATTGTGCCTGGAATGAAAGAAAGCAAGTTACTGACTACTCTGGAAACACAATCAATATTATGTAGTTTGCTATAGAAATATTGAACAGTATCTGTCTCTAGGAATGAAGCTAACAGAAATACAGAGACTTGAACACAGAAATGAGAACCAAGGCAAAAAATGATTTTGAAAAAGAGTTCTACAAACTGATGAATAAATCAATATTTGGGAAAACGATCCAAAATAGAAAAACAGAGTAGATATAAAACTAGTTTCATATGGAGAAAAATGTGATATACTTGTAGCACAGCCACTCTTTAGGGGAGGACATTATTTAATGAAAATCTTGTTCCTGCCCATATGAATGAAACCCAAATTTTGTTTAATAAGCCAGTTTATGTTGGAATGAATGTACTTGATTTATGTAAAGAGCCGATTCATGATTTTCAGGGTAGAGTTATGCAACCAAAATACAGTGAGAAAATTGAGTTTTGTAATCAATATACAGACAGTTACATAAACAATATACAGAATGAACATTTCTACGATGGCATGAAATCGATGATTGATAAATATGATACTAGTGGCTATCAATTAGATAATATACACAATATTACACAAGTAAACAAGAAAATTTTAGGACAATAGAAAGATGAAAGTAACTGAAAAACAATGGAAGAATTTTGTGGTTTGAGAGCAAAAATGAATGCTTATAAAGTTTGGAGACAACACAGAGGGAACATTGGAATGTGTAAGGAAATGTAATGTTAAAAATAAAATAAGCTTAGAAGACTATAAAGATTGTTTGCTTAAACAAAAGGAACAGAACAGAACTGTAAATTTAACAAGAAGCATTAAGCATGACATTTATTCAGTTGAGGTAAATAAAAAGGCACTGAGTCCACATGATGATAAACGATTAATTTTCGAAAATAGACTAAATACACTACTATATGGATGCTATGCTCTATTATCAACAATATAAAAATAAAATATTAATAAAAATTTTATCTATATAAGTGGAGGTTCTACTCAAGAAGCTTGATGATGCTATTAGCACTAATTTGTTTTAAAAAATTTGTGAGTTACAAATAGATATTTTATATGAAATTACTGATTGTGCATATTTCAACACTAGACAAGGAGACAAAACACGTTTGGAATCAAATAAGGAATTAAAATTATTTTACCAGCATTGCGAAAGAAGCGGCGACACTTTCTCTGCAATCCGCTCATCATTTTGCACGACAATGAGCGGGCACACACAATGCAAGCTGTGGCTGCCCTGTTCAATCGAGGGGACTGGGACGTACTGTACCATCCACCATACTCCCCGGGCTTGTTTCCTTGTGACATTGATTTGATTCTGAAGATGAAGGAACCACTTCGTGGCATTTGCTTCAGAACTGTTCCCGCGATTCGATAGGCAGTAGACCGTTCCATTCGCACCAAAAGAACAGGCTCTGCTAACGGTATGCTACGCCTTCCGCATTGCTGGCAACATGTTGTACACAATGCTGGTGACTAGTCTGAAGGACAGTAACAGGTGCAAACATGTAACTCTTTCGTATGGGTTGTGAATAAATAGTTGCCACTATTTAAGTTCCAACCCTCGTATTTTGCTGTGTATGAAATTTAGCTAACATATTGCATGTTTATTTAGACTTGTGTGGACGTATCTGTCTGTCACCAGACTCAAGAAAATTCATCTGATGTGGCACACTCATTTGCAATCAGGACCGCCAGTGATAAAGCCAGAAAGAAATATACACAACATTCCTCATATTTCATAAACGGTTTGATATATCGAAATGAGATTTTGGGAAATGATAGCACTGAAAGAGGAGAGTATTTTGCCATATGGTTATTATGTGAAACTTCATTATCCACAGAGTTATTCCACTAACTGCAGAGTTTTTAGATAAATGAAAGTAATTTTTAAGAGACATCAATAACTGGTGAAATGAGAAATCCTGTGGGTTTCGGAACAATGTAAGTGAAGACATTACACATTTGTTTTTGTGCCGAGGATGTGCTTTTTCATAAGTTATTGACCTAAATTTACTTCAGTTCCTCACTTAATAAAATTAATGAACCTCTGTTTCAGAATGCTCTCGCAGTTGCATCTGCACAACATTTTAGTGACTGACATTGTCTAAACTCCGCTGTCTATTGGAAAAAGAAGCAAATTTTAACATGGCTACAAGAGGAATGTAGATTTTACTCAGAATTCTACATGCATGACGTTTCTCTGTATTTTATAAGTGGTTAACAAGACAGACGAAAATAAATCGCTATTTTTGTTGTATTTTCAGTAGAGTTCTTTTTAGATGCCAGCCAAAGCCATGGTGACAGTAGATCTTTTTGAATGGTCACCATGCAAGTATGGGTGTGGAGGGGCTCCGCTTAATACTTACAAAAACTGTGAGTGTGGGTTTCTGTTTGGAATGGCACTTTCCCTACTGCGCTTGGCATTTCCCCTACAGTGCTTGCCCATAACACCACTACCGCCCACTCTCCCGATTCGTGCCCATCCAACTGCGTATCTACTGACGACGTTGTTCTACATGAGATATACCATATATCAGCAGTAATTTCCAAAATTTACTTTTGTCCTCAAGTTTTGAACTCCAGTGTAGTTGATGCAAAATTAGCGATCATGAAATTAGTGGCAAACTGTCTATTCTATCTTGCTCAAGGAAACCTGTGAAAATTATTGTGAATGTCTGGTCGTAATGAAGTTTCAAGTTGTATTTTACATCTTGAGTCTGATAAAGTGTTGTTTCTTAAAAGTCTGCATATAATTGTAGGGTTCTTCCAAAATTGTGTCTGCAAGAGATCCCAGATCACCATGAGCACATATAAACTTCTCCTCAAAGCCATGTGTACACACATTAAAACGTAAGATATACTTGACATTGCAATTTTTGCACAGCTACGCTGTAGAACAGAATCCCACGAAACTTGCTACTACTGCTCCTTTTATGTTATCTCTTATAAATACACACATCAAAAAAAGTTTTGCATCACCCCCAGTTCCCAGAACTCCTGAAGATAGACGTTGACTGTGGATATTGTATCACAGACACAGTCCCTTTAACTATTTAGAGATGTCACTAAACCCGCCCAACATGTAAACAACCATGCATGAGCAGCGCCAGTTAGATGGAGGGGGTCCGACAGCCGATCTGTTCCAGTCATTCCACCAGGAGGGAGATACACGGCTCATGTTGTCTTTAGTTCAACCGTGCCTAGACGGTCAATAAAGCGGTTCGATCGCTTCCACATTGTTACTTTGTGCCGGGAAGGGATTCTACTAGGGAAGTGTCCAGGCGTCTCGGAGTGAACAAAAGCGATGATGTTCGATCATGGAGGAGATACAGAGAGACAGGAAGTGACGATGACATGCCTCGCTCAGGCCGTGCAAGGGCTAGTGCTGTAGTGGATGACCACTATCTACGGATTATGGCTCGGAGGTGCCCTGACAACAGCGCCACCTTGTTGAGTAATGCTTTTCGTGCAGCTACAGGGGGGGCGTGTTACGACTCAAACTCTGCGCAATAGACTGCATGATGTGCAGCTTCGCTTCCGATATCCATGACGAGGTCCATCTTTGCAACCACGACACCATGCAGCGCGGTACAGATGGGCACAACAAATGCCTCTGAGCACTATGGGACTTAACATCTGTGGTCATCAGTCCCCTAGAACTTAGAACTACTTAAACCTAACTAACCTAAGGGCATCACACACATCCATGCCTGAGGCCGGATTCGAACCTGCGACTGTAGCAGTCGCGCGGTTCCGGACTGAGCGCCTAGAACAATGGGCACAACAACATGCTGAATGAACCGCTCAGGATTGGCATCACGTTCTCTTCACCGATGAGTGTCACATATGCTTTCAACCAGACAATCGCCGGAGACATGTTTGGCGGCAACCCAGTCAGGCTGAACGCTTTAGACACACTGTTCAGAGAGTGCAGCAAGGTGGAGGTTCCCTGCTCTGTTGCGGTGGCTTTATGTGGGGCCGACGTATGCCTCTGGTGGTCATGGGAGGCGCCGTAACGGCTGTACGATACGTGAATGCTATCCTCTGACCCATAGTGCAACCATATCGGCAGCATATTGGCGAGGCATTCGTCTTCATGGACGACATTTCGCGCCCCCATCGCGCACATTTTGTGAATGGCTTCCTTCAGGATAACGACATCGCTCGACTAGAGTAGCCAGCATGTTCTCTAGCCATGAAACTAATCGAACATGTGTAAGTAGGCTGTTTAGGTTTTTATGTTGGTAACGTCACGTAACTCTCTGTATGAAAATCATTGAGTGTGCTGTGTGCAGTCTGTGGCTGGTCTGCATTGCTGGAATTTGCTATTGTAGTGTTGGGCAGTTGGCTGTTAACAGCTCGTAGCGTTGTGCAGTTGGAGGTGAGCCACCAGCAGTGGTGGATGTGGGGAGAGAGATGGCGGAGTTTTGAGAGCTGATGATCTGGACGTGTGTGCATCAGAGAGAGTATATTTGTAAGACTGGATGTCATGAACTGATATATATATATTATGACTTTTGAACACTATGAAAGTAAATACATTGTTTGTTCTCTATCGAAATCTCTCATTTGCTAACTATGCCTATCAGTAGTTAGTGCCTTCAGTAGTTAGAATCCTTTATTTAACTGGCAGTATTGGCGCTCGCTGTATTGCAGTAGTTCGAGTAACGAAGATTTTTGTGTGGTAAGTGATTCATGAAAGGTATAGGTTGTAGGGGTTCTTCTAGGGGGGTAGTGGCCGTTATTAAACTTGAATAAATTATATGAATGTGACAGTGACGGCTAACTACCACCTACTACTGAATCAAAAGCGATATTGTAAATAACTTGTATTTATTGTAAATTATCCCATGATAGAAATTAGATCATATTGAACAAATCATGAATGAAAACAAATTATACACTGTTCTTAGATATACTACTCTGGTAAGATTGGCTCTCAGCTCTTAATGTTAAGTTGATCCGAAGTTAAATTTAATTACGCCCCTGGATAAGCAAATGGTAAATGCGATCTGACTGTGTTCCTATAATCTCAATGTTAAGTTGATGCAAAGTTAGATTTAATTATGCCCCTGGATAAGCAAATGGTAAATGCGATCTGACTGCGTTCATATAATCTCTTTTGTGTCTGAAACAATACGCACGTTGGATACCACCGCCACGAAACAAACCAAACAACATGCAAAAAGACAAATAACCAATAACGAATCGTAAGCAAAACTGCACGGATGCTCAGTGGATGACAAGAACACATTCCAACAACTATTTCTGAACTTTACTGCCAATGCTGCAGGTTGTACAATACCATCTAGCTGCTTGCTGGCTCCGTCGATACTGCTGGGGCGACGACTGCAGCTGCGAAGTCGCTGAATTAAGATAAGTCTCTCAAATATCTTGAGCACAATAAACTACTGAGAACCTACTAATACAACAAGCCCTATATTTCCTCTTAATGGTATACAACCCTTTCAAGACTGGCTCAACAACCTTTAAGGTGCAGCCCAGTGTGTCTTGTACTAACGTGCAATATCAGTATGATAGCTCTGTGCACTGGTTGACTACGTTCAATGGTGACTGTCAGCCTATAAGGCAGAATCAACTGCAATTATACTAGTAGTCAATGCAATGCCTATCGTGGACGCTGATGTCCTACTGTGGGTGCAGACTCTACATCACACACAGCACAGTCTTCAGAATTCAGAATCTAAGTCCCTATCTCAGAGCTACCGATCTTTGCGACTGTCCGCTTTCACGGCACAAGACCCTCTCCCTCCTGTCGCTCTCTGCACGATGCTCTTGCGACAATCTTGCCGCCAAACTAATCAGCCAATCCCGACGCTGCAGAGGCGTCCCACATCTCCCTCGCGGAGTGATACAATTTCTCCACCTATCCAAAAATTTCTCTGTTCAAACAGCGGGCGTTGACGCTCAGCGTTTCACACACTTTCTTATGAACTGCCCAATCAGAGCTCAGCCCATTTGCCACTAAAACAGCGCGCGACCAGGCGGCGCCAGCGCGTACGTTGGACGCTCTCTGTCTGCTCGACATTTCCCCTCTCTCTCTCACCTGGCACCCGGCAGCGTTCCTTTTGATGCTTGCAGGTCTGCGGCCGCATCCCCTTGGAGCCCGGCCCCTGCACAATGCTCTTCCGGCGCTCGCCGGCCTTCGCCTCCCTAGCTGTGCCAGACCACTCCTCGCCTCCACTGGCAAATTTACTTTGCTTACACCTACAGCATGCAACTAAATATTGGCATTACCAAAGCCTGTATTATTTCAGACATGTGTGTAATCATCACGTATCTCTCTTTCTAATGCACCTAATAAGACTAATTAACCATTATATGGGTTTATTTACTTCAAATATGCAGAATAATGTGCGAAATGAATGTTACAAATGAAAGCCACCTTTCAAGGTTATTGTTAGTCATGGCCATTCTTTTGTAGGGATTATTGAAAGTCAGATTGCGTTGCGCTAAAAATATTGTGTGTCAGTTTAGTGTTGATCATAATAAGTAAACAGAGGAATGTCTGAGTACGTTCATTTTTGCTCAGCTGTTTGAAAATCAAATAATGTAAGGGGTTTACCAGTATAGTAATTCACTAATTTTTCTAAGGGGACGTTTCATATGTCGACCCTTAGCCAAGGATACCTCACTGGAATCTTCTGATTTTTCCTTGTAGTTTGTGTAATTAATGTAGCTATTGTTTATTGCTAGCGCGTAATTGTAGAGAGAATCTTCTTTGTAGCTGTATTTTTTTATTGTTGTACAATAAAACAGATGTGGCATGCACGTACATTTGAAAAATGGTTCAAATGGCTCTGAGCACTATGCGACTTAACTTCTGAGGTCATCAGTCACCTATAACTTAGAACTAATTAAACCTAACTAACCTAAGGACATCACACACATCCATGCCCGAAGCAGGATTCGAACCTGCGACCGTAGCGGTCGCTCGGCTCCAGACTGTCGCGCCTAGAACCGCACGGCCACTCCGGCCGGCCACTTAGATTTGCACCAAGTATTTCGCAGCTGTGCTTGCAATTAATTAGATATTATTTTCAGTGCTATGTTAATGTGGTTTCTTATTTTGCTCTTCAAATTGTGCTTTTCGTGTTATCGTGTGAAATATTGTGACAATAATGGCGTGTGAAAAACGTAGTACTAGGCTCCAAAGTAAACTGAGAAATGACAGTGAAGACGAGAGTAGTGTGTTAGCGTCACCGTGTAATGAATTAACTAATGTTCAACATTGTAATTTGGTAATTGTGCATAGGGAAATGGAGCGGGTGGCAAATAATTGTGTAGACAGTGAAACAATTAGTGAACAGGGAAGCATTATCGATCGATCGGTCGGCAACAGCTCGTCTCAGGATTCCGAAATGACAGGACACAATCTTGCAAATACTGTTGATTCAGGTTTTGCGTCCTCACAGTTTTCTCAAATAAGTCAAGACACATTTTCTGCTTTCCGAAATGTGAATATTGCCGGTTCAAATGTACTGCCAAATAGCATTGCGGAACATGTTTCAGACACCAGTGCATTGTTATTACAATTAATGCAACAAATGGGACAAAAGCTTCAAAAGTTAGACGCAATGGAACAAAATCTTCGAAAGTTAGACACAACAATGGAACAAAATCAGAGACAAACACAGCAACCGCTTCAAAAGTTAGACTCAATGGAACAAACGGTTGAACAAACACGTGCGGGTTTAACTGCTGAGTTACTTAAAATCGAATCGAAGTGTCAAAAAGTCTGTAATGACGTAAAAACACAGATTTGTGAGCATTTTCAACCTATTTTTTCGCGTCATGAAAATGCATTGCAGAATCACGAAACAGCCATAAAAGAACTGCAAACTATTTTTCATGAAAATCACGACACCTTGCAAGCTAAAATTGACTCAGTTGCATCTACCGATTCGGTTACTCAACTTGCAAAAACTCAGGAAAACTTAAAGGACACAGTAGATACTCTGAAAATTGGTTGAGAAAGACACATGGAGGAAATTAGTTCGTTATCAGAGAAAGTAGTCGAACTTTCGGATCAGCTAAATAATTTATCTACGAAGTTAGATGATACTCTGAACGACAAAAGACCAATAGTCTTTAGTGACACAGAAGAGTATGAACAAATTAGAAAACTCAAACAAAATGAAAATCAAATCAATACACAGTACAAAAGAGAAAACCAGGAAGTACAAGATCAGTTGGCACAAGTAATACAAGAATTACATATTTCAGAGGAGACTCGAGCTCCAACATGGGAAGAGGGACTCAGAAATACGGAAAATCCGCAAAATTATAACACAGGGGATTTCGGAAATTACGAAAGAAATTAGCAAGGTGCACCGAATTTTGAGATGGAACCGCCGAAAAGAAGTAACAATGACCGATATTCGAATCGCCGACATGATGATTTTGACTATAAGCTGTTCATTACTACACGCAAATTCAAAACATTTAAGAATTCTGGCGACGACATTCATCCAAAAGCGTGGCTTTATCAATTCTCTCATTGTTTTCCTCCCGACTGGTCATGAGAGCACAGATTAGAATTTATGTGTGGCTACTTAGAGAATGAACCAGCTGTAAGAATGCGATCGGTCATTCGCGATTGTCACAGTGAAGGAGAATTTTATCATGCCTTCCTCTCAGCATATTGGTCTCAAGATACACAAGACCGAGTAAAACATAGCATCATAATGATGAAACATTTCGAACAATCTGAATTTTCCAGTCTTGTGAAATATTTTGAAGACATGTTGCATAAGAATATTGTCATTACCAAAGCCCGTATTATTTCAGACATGTGTGTAATCATCACGTATCTCTCTTTCTAATGCACCTAATAAGACTAATTAACCATTATATGGGTTTACTTACTTCAAATATGCAGAATAATGTGCGAAATGAATGTTACAAATGAAAGCCACCTTTCAAGGTTATTGTTAGTCATGGCCATTCTTTTGTAGGGATTATCCAACCCATACAGGCCCCCAGAACTCATCTGCATTTGCTTAATCAAATTGCCTGAACATTTACGACATATTATTTTGGCAGGACGTTGCAAAGACGACGTTGAAGCTTTTCAGGGGCTCTTACAAGAATTGGAAATCGACACTGACAATCGCGGGACGCAAAAACAGGAACACAACAATTACGGATCACATCCGTCACAATTCCGCGATGAAAGAAGTAATAACTGGACATGACAAGGCTATTCTTACAACGCAAATCGTGACCAAAACATACACCACCCGTATGACAACCGTTGGCAGAGTAGTAATAATTACACGGAAAGATCACCTCTCCCCAGCAATGAATATCACAGAGATAACCATAGGAACAGACAATATGGGAACCAAAACAATTATTGTCAAGGGAGACAGAATAATTTCAGACGCAACAGTTCAGCGTGCAGTTACGATGCCGGGAGAAATTCTTCACCACGTGACAGACAAGAAAGAAATTATGGAATCTACCGACATGATGACAGACGATATAATCGTAACGACAGACCTGAATTTCATGAGAACTGGTGGGATTCAAACAGGGCAGGGCCCTCTCGACAAGGTGAATTTGTAGAAGTTAGGTCTTCTAATCCTAATAACGACGCGTGCCAACAAAGAGACAGGCGATGACTCGAACCACAGGCAGCCACATGCGCCAGCTGGCTCAGCGAAAAATAACATAGACGCTAATCTTGAGAAAAATTTTAGCATTGCTTACCGACATATACAACATGATAATTACTTTGAAGTTGAAACTCTACGCACTAGAAAGGGTAAAGGATTGCACCACATTTCATATGTGAAACCGTTTATTGAGAGATAATCTGCTTTTTAACTCAGTCTTTGCTATAAAATTATTCACTTTACATTACTAGTACGCTTTGTCACACTTAGAAACTGTTAACATGCAACTATGTTTTAAAGTTAACTATCCAGTCTAGAACTTAGGGAACATATTTAGACAGTAATTACGAATGCATTGTTGTAGTGAACAGACGACACAGTGTTATTGTGTGTGTACATTCTTGCTTGTTAGTTTCACGATTACGTAATGACTATAAGGCTCACATACATAGAACATATACCGGTATTGCTAACGAGATTTTAATGCAACTTTTTGGTTTACTTGAAAATACATTCTGGATTTAAAGTACTTTCTGTGAGATTAAAGATGACTTAGCATTTGGTTTCTTTGACAGCTACACGATTATATCACGACGCTACTAATGTGTGACACAATTTACATTCTTACTTTTGCGGTGTATGTGTTTTATATGTGCACAGTTTTCATGTATTATTCTGGAAAGTAAAACATGTTTTAGTAGTAACTTTTGTGGTGTAGCTACAATGAGACAGCCTTTTCCGTAGCACAACAATATGTTACATTATAGTACTTTCTTGATCACAATAGGGTACATAATAACTATGATATCTATACGAATAGCATTTCACTTTTGTTTATTGCGAGGTAAGTACATTGACTTCTACAGAACTTTGTTTACGGACGATGATAATTACGACACTTGGCACATTTTTTACCCTTATGTAATAACAAAGATTATCTTACAACAAGACGCACTAGCGCTAAAGTACACGTATTTTAGTGGTTAATTTTGTAATTAAAACATTTATTTTTAAAGATTTTTGAATTACAATGATACAAAGTTTTTCCGTGATACGTTTCATTCCATTGCTGTAATCTGTAACACCTGAGGGTATAATTACATTAATCATCAGGGGTTACACGCCTACTTTGTGTGCTAAGCGTATAGCGAGCGCTAGGAGCCCTAGCTAATATGGTATTTGCTTATACAACTTTACACATCGGTACCATATTTCTCTAATACAGAGTTACACAGCTATCTGATTATTTAACTGAGAGAGACAAAATTTATTTTACCACATCAATGACAGATGTTTACGTAATTACACAGTTGGATAACTTCACACTTATGAAACTGTATTTTGTCTGTACTTTGTCAACTGTTCATATTTTTTCGGAACCATTGTGACACTATGACAGCTTTGAATGATGTATTTGGTATGGGATCATGATTTTTAAAGTACGTTTGAGGTAGATGACACAACTGAAATGAGCAGAGAATTTTTTTAGGTTTTGAAATTATTGCAGAAAGCTACAACGTTTTTGAGATTTGACTGAGGTGTTACGATATTATTATTATGACTATGATGTGTATTATGCCATTGAGGTATGTTTATGATCAATCAGCTGTTGCTATATGAGGAATTTGATTATGCTACATATTTATAATGATGAAATATTGAAGAAGTGTCGACGAATATGTATATGTGTAATAAGGTAAGGAATAATGAGTAGTGGTTAGGGACTCTGATTTGTGAAAAAGGATGTTGGAAACCAAGAATCATACTTTAAGAGTTATAAAACGTGTGTACATGCGTGAATGTATCACAACACTGCTATTCATGAGATTTCGTTTCTACACATTTCTACTGTAATTTTTCGATCTGTGAAATTTTTTTATATGAGACTGTCACTGTAGCAGAAACTGCTGTCGTAAATTTTTGGGTAAGAAAGCTAAGTGACCTTGATGTAATGCATTGTGGCGCCCAGCTGCGCCAGCTGCCTGGAGAAAAGGCCATTAAGTGGAGAAAAAAGAGGTCATTAATCTCGCTATTGACATTCCTTTGTAGAAATCATCGCAAATATGACACGCTATTTCTTGGAAACATATGATTATATTGTGAAGCACATACGTTGTGCTACTTACTGAAATGCTTACGAATTGATGGGAAATATTCTTACATCTGCACAACTGATTATGACAAGTGTCTTTCTACGAGAGATGAGAGAATTTCTACTGACTTATGAAATGCCATATGGCTAGTGAATGACGTTTCACGCATTGCTTTGTATATATATTTGCCTATTTTGTTTAATATCTAGTTTCTAGCTGCACTACAGCTTTGGTTAAAATAAAATTTAGTAGATGTACTAATGTAAATATTTTCCGTCTACAGATCCATCAAACAATAATTTTATGATCTACTTTCTTTTTTTAAAAAAAGGGAACACAAATAGACACTTCCCTTCACAGGAACTGCATAAATATTTTTTTACCAATTTGGTAACTTGTCTGCTAGAGTAAGTTATCATGATGCATCACTCTAGTGTTAAGATGTGACAGGTATTAGACATGACCATCTTTACTGTAATATTTTTTCTGCTTGAGCTTTGTCATGTTTAGGTATAAGTTATAGCATCTGCTGCTGCTGTTTGCCAGGCATAGTGCTATTGAATTTCACTTTGTATTACTCTGTTAAGCCAGTTTTACTACTGATTTATTTTTCTTGTTGCTGCACATTGCCTCATATTAGTTACAATGTTGCATTTGCTTTGCTAATTTAGATATACTGCAGCTTGCTTCGCCAATTTGCAATTTTTTTGTCATTGCTGTTGTGTTAATTTGTTATGTGCGGCTGCATTGCCTCGTTCCTTGGTATATATATCTGAGCTCAGTAGATTTAAGTTCACTTAAGAGGGGGTAGACTATATAAGAAACTAACTACGAAGATTAGGGAAAGAATGCATTGAGAAGTTATATGAAAAAGATTCGGGCAAAAATGAGTATTCTTCAACGAGAAATATTTATTTTGAAAGAGGATACGAACAAAACAGTAATTATTTAGGGACAGCAGGGTTAGATAGGATTTTTTTGCAGGAAAGATCTATGGAATGAAGTTTTGGGTTGGACTGCAGTACCAAATGTTACACTGAAAACGAACCCTGTCTTTTCCTTTTGTGTTATTCCACTATGTGTTTGTGTACCCTTGTGTATTTGTGTTTTTCCTGTCTTTATGTGTTTAGCTAATAAGATTTATGTTGTAGAATTTTTCGAATGCTATGTTATTTACTTTGTAAAGATGTTTAGACATTATTAATTCTGTTCTGTTTCAATGCTCATGCTTGAAATTAATGTTTCGAAAACTATTCTCATTATTTTATTTATTTACTTCTGTCATAATTCCTGTAACACTGATGTATCTGTTTTTTTCTATCCTTTTGTAAAGCCGGTACTACTACAGATGTTATCTGTATTGTTATGTTCTTTAATGATGTATTTTGTACCTCTGTAATTGTATTCTCACGTTATAAAACTGTAATTGACACCAGGTCATCAAATTAAGGAACTTTTAAGCATTCATTTCAATGCACATAGTTCTGTTGGTCATAGTATGTGCACAATATCTGAGAAGTTGGGACTGTTAGTGTTTGCATGTGTGTTAATAATTCAGCAAGGGACTGTTAACAGCATTGCTGGTTCTAAGGACAATTCCAAAAACTTTGTGAGTGCACAAGTGGTGGTTTATGGACTTGCTTCTTCGATGGTGATTGTGCATCTGCACAGTCGCAACAGATGGCTGCTGGCCGTCTTTACAAGGACTACAGTGGGTCTGCATCTTTGATGGCCCACCAATACCATTATTTCTACAAGGGCTGCGGTGGGTCTGCACCTCTGGTGGCCCACCAACACCGTAATCTCTAACAGGAATACAGTGGTCTGCTCTGTGATGACCAACCTACCAATATTCTTCAAAACTTCGACTGACTCTGCTGTGGGTTTGCTCTGTTGTGACCCATTACCTGTCTGCATGTCAAGAGTCAGAATTGTCTTTCCGTTGGAAGGACAACACTACTTCTTCAAGACTGCATGGAAATCCACTACATCTGTGTGCATTTTCTTTTACTGCTCAGACTTTGAGAAAAAAAAACACTGCAATTTTACTGTGATGAATGATCAGGACTGTCTTTATGGACTGTGAGAAAATTTTAGCTTTTGACCAACATTGTATCAATAAGTGTGTGCATTTGATTTCTTTGTTATTGTAATTATGAGAAATTTCTTCAAATCTGTATTGGCCACTGGCCAAAACAATTTGTAAAATTTTTTGTGGGGGGTGTGGGGGCTATGTAAGTAGGCTGTTTAGGTTTTTATGTTGGTAACGTCACGTAGCGCTCTGTATGAAAATCACTGACTGTGCTGTGTGCAGTCTGTGGCTGGTCTGCATTGTTGGAATTTGCTATTGTAGTGTTGGGCAGTTGGTTGTTAACAGCGCGTAGCGTTGCGCAGTTGGAGGTGAGCCGCCAGTAGTGGTGGATGTGGGGAGAGAGATGGCAGCGTTTTGAGAGTGGATGATCTGGAAGTGTGTCCATCAGAGAGAGTAGATTTGTAAGACTGGATGTCATGAACTGATATATATATTATGACTTTTGAACACTATGAAGGTAAATACATTGTTTGTTCTCTATCGAAATCTCTCATTTGCTAACTATACCTATCAGTAGTTAGTGCCTTCAGTAGTTAGAATCCTTTATTTAACTGGCAGTATTGGCGCTCGCTGTATTGCAGTAGTTAGGGTAACAAAGATTTTTGTGAGGTAAGTGATTCATGAAAGGTATAGGTTATTGTTAGTCACGGCCATTCTTTTGTAGGGATTATTGAAAGTCAGATTGCGTTGCGCTAAATATATTATATGTCAGTTTAGTGTTGATCAGAATAAGTAAAGAGAGAAGTGTCTGAGTACGTTCACTTTTGCTCAGCTGTTTGAAAATCAAATAACGTAAGGGGTTTACCAGCACAGTAATTAATTAATTTTTCTAAGGGGACGTTTCACATTCCTGGGGGTTGATTGAAAAGGGCTGTTTATGGACGACGTGACCCACCAACCACTCCGAGGGATCTACGCCACATTGCCGTTGAGGAGTGGGACAATCTGGACCAACAGTGCCTTGATGAACTTGTGCCACGAGGAATACAGGCACGCATCAATACAAGAGAACATGCTACTGGTTATTAGAGGTACTGGTGTGTGCAGCAATCTGGACCACCACTTCTGACGGTCGCTGTATGGTGGTACAACATGCAACGTGTGGTCTTCATGAGCAATAAAAAGGGCGGAAATGATGTTTATGTTGATCTCTAGTCCAGTTTTCTGTACAGGTTCCGGAACTCATGGAATAGGGGTGATGCAGAAGTTTTTTGATGTTTGTATATAGCTCCCTTCATTAATATGCCCAAGTGTTTCCTTACGCCGCCACAGCGTGAAAGCTATTTACTGTAAGTCTGAACCCAGTGTCACTCTGCACCAGCCTCTAAGTAATCAGCGACAACTTGAAATCATCGCTAACGACGACAGTATCGGCTTAACACAGATTTAGTTACGTGCTAATAGAATAGTTATTCTGAACTTTATATCCAATTGTGGACAATTGTACTGCGATTTCAAACAATCATTCTGCAATGAACAGATGCTATATGTTAAAAGTGTTCGCGACAGCATCAAATACATGTCATCTGTGTGGATACAAATTGTTACCAAACTTAAGCATTAACCATGCTCAAGTTTTCATAAATAACTAATAATCTGTGTGCGTGGAGTAGTATCTGCTCGACCTCCTCCTGAAGTAATTTGGTTGCCACAATACACCGCACTATGGATATCAATTTAACGCAATTTATTACTCTTGCTACCTCAGATACAAAAGCTTATATCTAAATGACTATATGTTTTGATCTATAATTAATAGTGAATTGGATGAAGCTATTTTTCCTAGTGTTAATTCTTACTTCTTCTTATTCTAAGTGTTTCTTCAGTTACATAATTCACTTCTTTCTCCGTCTTCTTCCACCTACTTTCGTCTCTCATAATCAAGCTGCATGATTTCTTAGTTACTCTTACTTTAGTTATTTAATATTTCCACGTTCTGTGCTTCGTCTGCCGTGGTGTGGTGGATACAGCCGCTGACTGGCGATGTGCAGGTCACTGGTTTATTTTTCACCACCTGTAGTTACTTGCTAAATGTTATTTGATAGTTCTGCAAGTTTCTAGGACTTACTGCTTAATTAAATATTGTAGATACCTATAAAATTCTACGCATATGTATGCAGGAGGTCTCTCTACTTAGGCAGGCAGTTCAGCCCCGTCTGGACTTCCTTGTGTGTTCAATAACCGTGCTTTCCATGTGAAGCATTAGTTTTAGTTGATAACCTGTCCTTTTAACTGGTATTTGATTCCGGATTCTACATGGAGACACCGTTTATCTCCGTCATCAACTTCATCTGGTTCCAATAATGCTATACAAAAGCCATCACCTTCAAGAGCAAGAACCAAAGTAGAAAAAGCAAATTCCTTCTACAGTTCACATTGTCAAGGTACCTATGGCCTGGAAAGCTTCGGCGAGACAAATGTACATCACGTATCCGGAAGTGATTTTGTGGGATGCTGGCCAGGAAGCGACTAAATGGCTAAAGAGGCCCGACTGCGTCCTTAAAGACAAAAAGTGGAATGAAATCCACTATCTTGCAAACCTGTACTTATACTGCGACACTGTAGGACAACACTAGTTTGAGAGCAATAAAAACTCAGGAGCAGCGTTAAATTTTAGACGGAGATTAAGAAAACATTTGGCAGCAAACAGATGCAGGTCAACGCATTAGAAGGTCAACTGTTGAACAGAGCCCAACGCCATGGGGAGACGATTCAATCGTACACATAGAATGCTTAGGCACTATATCACACAGTGAAGTCGATTATGATGGATGCCTACAAAATTTCATTCCTAATGAAGGTCTGCTATGAGGACGTTTATCAAGTGCTTCTTTTGCAGCATGTCACCATAACAAAGGACTTCGTCAAGTGGTGCAGCATACTGAGGCAATGGACAATAAAGAGACTGCAGAAAGGCATTTCACCGCGTGTCATTCCATGGTAGTCGTTGAGGGCCATTAAAATCTTGAATAGTGGTTATGTAAGATAGTAAGAGAACAGATTCGGAGGTTTATGAAGTCTGTCAATGCCAAAACTAGATGGCCAGAAGTAACAGTGCTCTGTGTCAAATGCAGCCACGAAAACGTTGAAATACTAATTGAAGAAGATGTTCGGTGAACATTACCATCGCTCTCCTATAGGCAGAACAACATTCAAAAACGCAGTCAGTAACCCTGAGCGTATACCGCAACCACAACCAAGGTACTCGAGGATAAAGGTACAGCTGACTCCCTCGTCAATTCCAGCACAGCGCAGAAAAACGTAAATTAGGAAAACAAAAGACAACACACTGGTATAATTCCATTTTGGGCGTCCTCAGCATGTCATTCAGTATTGTAAAGACAGAAGAACAGTGTCAGACGACTATTACGTCGCAGGAAGGCAAACAACAGGGCAGTTCTACGCACGCCATGCACCTGCAGATGGCTACAACCAATGTTTGGGGTGAAGCCCATGGAAATACCCTGGTCGAGATTGCTTTCTAACGTGCCATAGTCATTCACCATTGCCATACAGTGGTTCATGCTATCCTTACAACCGTTTAAACGAGGAGAGCTAAACTAGGCGACCGTGTATATGAGTGCCAGCCACGACGTGCCAAACGGCTCTCGAACCGGTTGTGTGGTCTGTGTGTGGACTGCGGCTCTCGGTCTGCCTCGATTTTGCTCAGACCTTCACGGAAGTACTTGGTACTATGCGACATTTCATTTACCACTGCGGTGTGACATTTTTCGGTCAGTACAATTCTCTTCAGTTAGCAGTAACGTGGTGTTAGTGCTGTTTACCCTTCGTTATTCGTTCAAGGTGCGAAGGAAGATCAAAGGAGCAGTGGCTCCATTCATTGTTACAAGTCTTTAAAACTGATTGTGGATGACAGAAGGGAGGTACGAGTCTTCTCAATACCTATTATGCAATCGCAGTCCACGGGTACTGCAAATTTGCTATGAAATGACATTATAGTGTCAAGCAGAAAGAATCTGAAAATTATGCTGAGAATCAAAGAGAAAAAATTACAACGGTCGCTAGTGGGATTCATTGTTCTGTACATCAATAAGCGCTTTCTGCTAAATTTGCAGGAATGAAGCGCGTGAAGAAATTAGTGATATCAATAGTAAAATATCACAAGTCACACGTATTATTCCACTGTCAGCTGCAACAGTTTTCGATGGAATTGGACGAAGAGTATGGAGACTCTGTACAGATAAGTGAAGGAGCATGCCTGGCACGTTTTTCCAATTTAAAGCACACTATTGTTGAATTTATGAAGGAAAACGTAGTACAGGAACAAAAATTAGAACATCCAGAAAGAACTGCAAACCTTGCGTTTTAAGAGGACTTGACCGCACACTGCCCACAGTAAGACAAAGAAAAGTGAGAAACAACTAATTATTAATTTGATGGGGATGCATTTTAAAAAGAAAACTGCATTGTGGAAGTGACCAAACCTGCCAAAAACCACCGTCCATTTCCCTGAGATCATTGGTGTCAAACAAAACGTGAAGTTTGATGAATTCATCGTGGTCTTGAGAGAATTACAAGGACAGTTTTCTAAACATTTTGAGGACACTGCCAATCTTACATATATTTTCGAGCTGTTTTCGAGAGCGTTTCCTTTTCAGCTATAAGCACCCCTGCACATGGTTAGATATAACTGATGTATCTGTAGTGGAATTCCCATTTCAAAGAAAAATTCTTTTATGTTAAATTTTTCCAGGATGTCTGGAATGTTTTCTTCAGGAAGTCTCCATAACTAGGCCACAAAAGTGCTGCAGTTTATCTGTCAACACATGTGTATGAAAGACCTTTTTTCTTTATGAAACTAAATAAATCACGAGGAGCTGGCAACGTGACTGCAAAAATCTGTGGAATTGTCTGCATTTTTTCACATGTCGACAGTTTGCACCAGGTAACAGTTACATTACGTCTTCAGCACACCAAAAAAAATTGAAAAATACTGAAAATTTGTTTGATTTGTGACCTACGTTGTTGATATGTGTGAAACATAAAACAGCACCACATGCAGTGCGACTGCATTGCTATTTAAATGCACTGCGTTTGCAGTTTCCCCCTCATACTCAGCCAGTGTGCCGTGGTGATGGGGAAAGTGTGTTAGCTAGGCTGAGTGCTATGACGCTCGTGCCAGGCTACAGATCGTGAGCTGAGTTCTCGGCTGACCCTGGTCTATATAGCTTAGGCCCCTGCGGACTATAATCCCCACCATGGACGACGGATGCCAAAAGTCAGGAAAATGATGTCGAAGTCATTATCAACAACTAACCTTTCCATACACTAATGAGTTCTTGGCGTCGTTCTGTGAAATAGAATGATTATCACTGTCAGCTGAAGAAGACTGCGTTTGAAGATCCAAAGGTTGTTCCCTAACAGTATGTGCGTCGAGCCAGAAAAACCAGTGCAAGAAAGTCAGCCCAATGCCATCGACGGAAGGTTACACTACGTTGCCATTACCGACTATCAGCTGCGGTAATCTATTGTACAACCGTCAGTAGTTCCCAGCTAGATTGAAAAAAACATCAGTGTGTATTGGTCATTCTGCGTTAATTTTCGAGTGCATTCAAGTCCAGAGTGGAATCTTCGTCTTTCCACCAGTTGCTGTTTCATGATTCTGTCGCAATTTCAAGTGCACTAGAATGTTACTGCGATCATATTTATAATCTCATCTGTGTTTTTACGAAAGAAACCGATCAATGTGACAGCAAGGAGACTTACATATCACTCAAAACTCGTCACTGGTAACGTTTCTTTGAAAGAAAAAAAAAAGGTGGTGGTAAGTCTGATGTAAATACATAGCTACTTACTGTAAAATTTGGACGAAATCCTATACCACAGTGCATTTTAATAACGAATGATGTTGACTGAATATGGGCAACGATTTTTTTTCTTTATCTCAGTAATCTAAGAAATGGAATCAAATAACAGCACATAGCACGCCATCCTTTCTTTCTCATTGCTATAGAGTATGCGGGATTGTACTTTTTCACCACAAACATCTTTCAGTTTGTCGAAAATATTGGTAATCTGTTTATAGCTTGATGGGCAATTGATTGGATTTTGCAGATTAAATGTTTCAATATTTCTCAGATCATTGAGTTACAGAAATGAAATTCTTTGACCATTGTCATTCCACATCATTCATCATTAAAAACACACTATGCTATCGGATTCCATTAAAATTTCAACAGAAGTAGTGAATTATTTTCGCCAATTTTTTTTTGTTTTCTTTATCTTGCTTCAGACAGACGTTATCAGTGACGAGTTTTGAGTGATACGTAAGTTCCCTTGTTCCCATGTTGAAATCTGCTTCTTTCACCAAAGCACAGCAGAGTTTGTAAATATTTATGTTACTGACTTTCTAATGCGATTGAAATTGCGATAGAATCATAAAACAGCATGTGATGAAGAAAAACAAGTCAATAGTTTATGAAAATGCCCACTCTCGGTATAAAAATAAACAAAAATTTCTTTCAGAATGAGATTTCCACTCTGCAGCAGAGTACGCACTGATATGAAACTTCCTGGAAGATTAGAACTGTGTGCTAGACCGAGACTCGAACTCGGGACCTTTGCCTTTCACGGGAAAGTGCTCTACCAACTGTGCTATCCAAGGTCCCGAGTTCGAGTCTCGGTCCGGCACACAGTTTTAATCCGCCATGAAGTTTCATATCAGCGCATACTCCGCTGCAGAGTGAAAACCTCATTTTGGAAACATCCTCCAGGCTGTGGCTAAGCTATGTCTCCGCAATATACTTTATTCCACGAGTGCTAGCTCTGCAAGGTTCGCAAAAGAGCTTCTGTGAAGTTTGGAAGGTAGGAGACGAGGTACTGGCAGAACTGAAGCTATGAAGAGAAGTCGCGAGTCGTGCTTGGATAGCTCAGATGGTAGAGAGCTTGCTACCGAAAGGCAAAGGTCCTGAGTTCAAGTCTCGCTCTGGCACACAGTTTTAATTTGCCAGGAAGTTTCAGAAATTTCTTTACGTATATTGTTCCAAACTCGCAGCTATTCCCGTTTCCCCATCTATTGCTGTCTCTTTCATTGAAAACATCCGTAGTCAGCTCAATATCGCCATAAATATGGTAGTTTCGCATACTGATCATAGGGCGAAATACTCTCATTTTTGTACGCTATCATGAGCCAAAATATTGTTTCGTTCTGAATTTTTCGCTGGTCCGCGAGTTCGGGGCGAAGAACTTTACATACGATCCATTTCCTCGAGATTGGTAATAGGTAGCAATATCCTTGGAAGTTTAAAGAAAAATTCAATATATTAGCTACATTTCATAAGCGGTAACATATGACCTAACATGGACCAAACACAAATTCATAGTGTCCTGTATTTTTCACTGCAAACTCTTAGAAATTCTTGCAATAATTTACTAATCCAAAAATATCACAATAAACATGACCATGAACGAAACGATAGGCCGCTATTCACGAAACTGGCGAATGAAGCTATAAGATATGTGAGAATCATTTTTTTATCAAATAATTTCTGCATAATCGTTTGAGAAAGATTTCAGTCCGGTCGGCTTGCGCGACTTGCATTTCACATTTAAGAAGTCAGCTAGCTTCCACTCCAGATCATAAGCCACGTCACTGGTTTAGCATGCGAGGTAGCCTGCACCCCTAGCTGCTATACTCTGTTCTGTAACAATAAACTTGATGTAAACGAACACAAACGCGATGATTGGTCAGCAGCCGTAGCTCTCGTACACTTGTGTTGTTCCGCTCTTGGAAGTAGGTACTATGTACTTATGTACTAGATATCTTACTACAATGTCACTGTAAATGAAACTTTAAGACATTCTGGTATATGAACACTGATCAACTTTTTCTTAATCATACTTTAGCTATGTATTTTTTATTTTAAAAATCGTGTACAGTCACAGTCTCTGTAAACACTACTTGTGCTCTGACTGTCTCGCTGCTCATATGTACCGCGAAAATGGGTAACAATGTTTCCTGCTTCGTATTGAAACACACACGCACAACACCATTAATGACTAGAAACATTATTCTTAATGTTTTTCACAACATTACAGAGTAAAATCAGCTTTGAAGTTTTTCGAGGAACAGTATGTAATAAATATCAGTAACTATACATAAATTACATTTGTGGCGTAATCGGTAGCGTCGTGGAATTGTTAATCGAGGGAGCTGATGGTTCAAAATGGTTCAAATGGCTCTGAGCACTATGGGACTTAATGTCTGAGGTCATCAGTCCCCTAGAACTTAGAACTGCTTAAACCTAACTAACCTAAGAAGATCACACACATCCATGCACGAGGCAGGATTCGAACCTGCGACCGTAGCGGTCGTGCGGTTCCAGACTGAAGCGCCTAAAACCGCTCGGCTACTGCGTCGGCGTGGGAGCTGATGAACGGCAGTTCGTAACCCATTGTGATTTACAGTTTGTTTTTGTTCGGTTTGAATATCTAAACCACATAAATATGAAATTTATCAAATAACTCATTCTTAACTATCATTTTTTCAAGAAAAATAGTGGATTGAGATTCTACTGCTGATCGCATCGTTATCTACATAGCAGCACTGAAATGTATCGCATTCCTCAGAGTCCTATATGGAAGAAGTTCAGAGGTTACCAGCGACTGACTGTTATGCCTTCAGTGGTTTGGATATTCAACTTCATGGTGAAATCACAGCAGTGCACTTTTACGCTGCATATTGCTCATGTAGAAAAATTACCCTTCTTAAAGTCAGGAATTTTCATCAGTCTCGTTTTTAATTGCATTACTGTGTTAGCTACGATCAAGAGCATGTTATGTTTTCCAGCAGATCACTTAAGAAGCGTTTCGCCTGAGTTTTACTATTATTTCCTTATGTTCAAAAATTAAAAGACATTCAAGGCTATATTGTTCTCTGCCTGTCTCTCTTTGTGTCTTTACTACAACTGTTCACATCACCGCAAGTTTGTTGGACCTGGTAGCTGGCCAGCGCTGTCCAAGTCAATGTGCCGGTAAAGCTGTTGCGCCGTATTAAGCCTAGTTCACACGACGACATTGGGTTGCGCCACTCATTGCGTGGAATGACTTGCACGCAGATGGTTTCGTATTTGACTATAGACCCGGCGAAACCAGTGTACACTTCAGTTTCGACGTTTTGTGGGTTTCTGAGTTGTGTCTGAAATGAAAGTTTTGGGAGCTGCACGTCTCACGGGATGGAGTTAAAGGTTGTTGCGTGGAATCACTGCACGAGGAAAAAATAAGAAACTTGTTTCGATTCGTGACTGGATGAAGAAAAGTCGTCAACTCAGTTGCTCAGCATCCTTGCTGAAATAATTTGTAATGGAAGACCCAAGATGTTCCTTGAATTATCATAGAATGTCACCAGAACTATTAACGTTTTTCTAAATAGAGTTAATTATGCAATAACGAATATATTGTAATGCATGAAGCACTATCGCCAGAACTGAAATTACATATCACATTGCATGCATTACAATCGAGAACACTCGGCATGCTACAATATGCAGTTTTAGTTGGTGATGACGCTTTTTCATTAACACCAATGATTATTAACAGTAATAATTATTAACATTAACAGCAGTAATTATTCAAGCAGATCGCATTAAGAAGAGAATGATTAGTAAACTACTCTCTTGAAGATAGATCTGTACAGTGGCAGTATTTCAAAATTCAAACATATATGAATGGGGAGCACTGCTGCGACGTTGTAAATAGATGAATAAAGAATGTAGCTTCTTGATTTGTGTAGCCTTCCCTCCTGTCAACAATATTCCTTTAAAAAGAAAAAAGTCGGCAAACTCGAACGATGGGAAACTTATAGTAAAGAGCATTTCTACAGGTAGAATTACATTTGCTTGTATTTTTTTAAATTCAGTTGTATCAGTGCTCCTAATTCAATAAATTTTGCCCTGCAACTCAGGTATTGTCAAACTATCTATGTTCTGATCGCACATGAAGGTCTCAGGAGCAGCAATTTATTGCTTATTTTTGTAATCAGCATCACTAACATCCCACAAACACCTAAGCAAAACTTAGACATCCAAAAAGCAAACATTATTTTCCGCTCCTCACTTCACATTTCAGTTTGTCTACACTCTATGAACACACATAACCTAAAAACTCATGCAACTAATGTCATCAAAGTTGGAACACGCCGAAACTGTTTAGTTTCACCGACGAGTTGCGCAAACGAGCAGCGCGCATGCGCAGTGGCCGGTTGCGCAGTTGCCTGGAACCTAGTGTCGTCGTGTAACCTAGGCTTTATCGCTGAGTCGATGTATGCGTAACGCACAGCATGAAACGTATTCTTATTATCGTGCTTCACTGTACTCGAGACAGGTTGGGTTCTGCTCCACGTGAAACGAAATCCAATCAGGGTCCAGCAGACGCGGAAGAATACATAGTGCAATGTTTACACGAGGTTTATTGTTGTGATGAACGGGGTATGGCTAACAGTCATGCGTGCCACCTAGCAAACTGGCAGAGAACCTTACTCCGTGTGAGATGGGTTTTACGCCATGGTGTAGCAGCTGACTGGCAATGTGTCGGTCACAGGTTTGGGTCACAAACTGGGCACTCATTTCTCATTTAACATTTGTGACATCTTAAAGGTTCTGGAACTTATTTATTTACTGAAAACTGGAGTTTAATAGAACTTCTGATGTGTGTATAAACAGGGACGCTCTAGATGAGTATAGCCGTGTTTTTACTTTCGTGTGTACTTAATGGTTCAAATGGCTCTGAGCACTATGGGACTTAACTTCTGAGGTCATCAGTCCCCTAGAACTTAGAACTACTTAAACCTAACTAACCTAAGGACATCACACAACAACCAGTCATCACGAGGCAGAGAAAATCCCTGACCCCGCTGGGAATCGAACCCGGGAACCTGGGCGCGGGAAGCGGGAACGCTACCACACGACCGTGACAGTATTCACCCAGCAATAGAACTTCATTGTTGTATTTACGTAAAACGTATTATAATTGCTGTGAACTGTTAATTGTCAGTTGGTACAATGAACACAAAACACCTTCGAATATTAATGAACACACTACTGACAAATCTGAGATCACAATAATTTGTTTATTTAGAAAGTGCATTTTTACATATGTATTGTGTTGTTGATTCAGATAGTCGCAAAGCAATATTAACTGGATGCGATTCTGGGCTGTGGTCACGCCATAAAAGACAATCAGAGTTGCTTTAGCTCAGCAAGATTGTAAAAATAGGTTTCACCTTCTGAAGAGCCAAAATTATTGACTATCTGGGTGTTGCATGAAATCGTCAGGTATCAGACTCCGGTAAAAAAAAAAAAAAAGTCCATTATAAAGAGACTTGAAACTTATGTTCTTAGGTTTTCTTTTACTCTCCCTTTCATTTTTATAGCTACAGCGTTCCCAAAAACAACTTCTCATTTTCAGCCGTCTTTCAGAGGCTACGCCAGCATTTCCAGACACCTGTGGTAGTTTTCCCCTTGTAGTCCGTCCGGAAAGCCATAAAAGAACTAACACCGAACTCATAACAACGATTATTGTCAGATTGTAGCAAATCTTCTCGAGGGAGTCCTGTGATGCATCATTTTCTGCTGGATTCATTGTGCTGTGCGCATGTTGACAGACAAAACGGATAATAACCAAACGTGTTCCGCAGCAAGCTCTAGAATCTGAAAAAGGAGAACAAATTTAACTATTAAATACATCAGGTATTTGCATAACATTTATAACTATGGAATGTTGTGATAAATTTGTTTTAAATTTACATACCGATGCTGGATTGTTATTCTGAAATAAAGTAAGAAAGTGAAATGGGCTAGTATAATGAGCTAGTTGACACAAAGGCGGACTTGTTAGTAATATTGTAGCTTGAATCAAAAAATTCTAAAAGTGTAATAACAATTATAAATGTTGCGTCAAGATAAGTGCAGTATAAAAAACTTTATTCTGAAATATTTTTCCGTATAATGTACAAGCAGTTGGATAATGCGATATTTTAAGACAGATCGCGAAGTAAAATTTTTTCACGGCACTGCAACCTTTATAACTGCTCCTTGGCACCAACAGCGTTAAGTACAACAACTGCTGTAGAAAACAGTGATCAAATGGCAATACGGAGAAATGTATTTACGAACAGCATTAGGTCCGAAGTCAACTGAAAATATTTAAAATAAATGCATTCAAGGCCCATACTGTGCAGCAGTTGTCGGAATTTGCGCATGTCCCTTCTGCGATCAAGTTATTAAAACGTAAGAGAAACAAGCGTTACAGACTGCAATAATTTAATCAGAAAACTTAATTAATAAGTTCGAAATGGACAAAGGGGAAAATCTACAAGAAAGGCTCAAAACAACTTAGTGGGAATACTTCATAACTTCATGAACTAGGAAGAACGGAAATTCAATTAGGAATGGAAAACAGAGCAGTTATTACGAATCTCAATCGAAGGAACAGCACCATCACAGCATGTTCGGAAGATTTTAAGAACAATGCTTTGTCCTTTCTTGTATCTTGATACAGTTTTTTGAAAAATGTTTCTGAGATCTGAATATCAGAGACCTATTGAAGCTATGCACTAAAATGTATGTTATGCTGTGATAAAACTTGTTGTTCAAGGTTACCATATTGCTGTCCGGGAAATATAACAACTTTTATAAATAATATTGACAATGACATTTTGATTCGTTAAGCAACTTGAATACCAACAGGAAAAAGAAAAAAAAAAGCTCTTTCAAAAATTTACAAGCTATTTTCGTTTCATAAAAATATTAGAAAACTGGTAACTAATGAAACATGCAACTGAAAGCTATCTCATTAAAAGTATTATTATTATTATTATTATTATTATTATTATTATTATTATTATAGTAATAGTAATAACCTACTAGTTTGCCACAACTATTCTTCCAAATTATACGAAAATTCTGTCGCATACGTTGCTGAATAGAACCACTTATGAAGACGCCTTGTTAGAGAACGACTCAATCACAGAAAAGGGGTTGGTTCTAAAATGGTAAACACGAATTTTTGCCGGAAATGCGTAACAAACTGAGCCGTCAAAGTACGTCTCACAATCCAATTAAAGACTTAACTTACCCAACACTTCCTTCTACACTTGTGAACTGCACAAATGTCTCAAATTCGAGTCACAGTCCGTAGCACCGTATTAATATGTCACGATTATTCTTGCAATGTATGCCACAGCGTGCACTGTATCCCCCCCCCCCTAGAAGTTCTGTTATACAGGTTAGACTGTCAGGCATTTGTTTCTTTCACCTGTCATAAACATCTGGTGAATATCTCATGGAATGACATTTAGTACTGTCAGACAGTTCAGTGGCATCCTTAGTATAAACGTTTATTTATGGTGAGTGCATTGTTTTTAGATCTCAGCTTTTCTACTGAAACAAGTTATGGTGGACCTCCGTAGCTGAGCCGTCAGTCTACAGTATTACCAACATAGATAGGATCATACGTAACATCTTCACACATATTCGATTAGCTCTATAAATTTTTGATTAACAACACCCAGTACGTTGCATTCGATAGCCAACATCGAACAGGAATAAAAGGAACGTCGAGTGTGTCCTAAGGATGTGTAATAGAACCACTTACGTTCTCAGTGTACACAAATGATTTATCGAATTTGTTTAGTAACGCTATTGGTGTGTCCACCCACCACTCTGATGTCAAAAGAGAGTATTGTCATTGCACGTTTTTAAGGGAATGTCGAAACACTTAGCCAAACTTTCTCTCATTTGGTGAATGTCAGCTCTCTATAAATGCAAGATAATGCATACAACAAATAGAAGGAACCCGCTAGTATCCAATCACAGAATTGTGCAAACGTCAAGAGTATTTCACAGCGTTTAAATATTTCGGCGTAACGGCAAGAAGCAGTGTGAAAGAGGACGAACGCGTGAAAGCAGTATTATGAAAAGCGAATGGATGGCTTAGATTTGATAAGCGGATTCTGGAAAAGTGTAGTGTATATCTAAAAGAAATCGCATACAGCAGAACCGGTATTGATGGAGAACTGTGCGGTGATTGTGGGGCCGCCATCCAATAACTCGCGTAGTGGTAATGAGAAGAGGGCAAGAGAGATTAGGGAACACACAGAGGAATAATCGGTCATTTTTGGTCAAATGTTTGAGCGAATTCAAGATTCTCTAGAAACTACAGCAGAATGAGGTCTAGTTTCGCAAACAGAGATTTAATTTCTTGAAAGAAATAAGAGTAATTATAAAAATCCCCTCCCCCCTCCCCATGAACCATGGATCTTCCCGTTGGTGGGGAGGCTTACGTGTCTCAGTGATACAGATAACCGTACCGTAGATGCAACCATAACGGAGGGGTATCTGTTGAGAGACCAGACAAACGTATAGTTTCTGAAGAGGGGCAGCAGCCTTTTCAGTAGTTGCAGGAGCAACAGTCTGGATGATTGACTGATCTGGCCTTGTAACACCAACCAAAACGGACTTGCTGTGCTGGTACTGCGAACGACTGAAAGCAAGGAGAAACTAAAGCCGTAATTCTTCCCAAGGGCATGCAGCTTTACTATATAGTTAAATGATGATGGCGTCCTCTCGGGTAAAATATTCCGAAGGTAAAATAGTCCCCAATTCGGATATCCGGGCGAGAACTACTCAAGAGGACGTCGTTATCAGGAGAAAGAAAACTGGCGTTCTACGGATCAGAGAGTGGAATGTCAGATCCCTTAATAGGGGCAGGTAGGTTAGAAAATTTAAAAATGGAAAAGGATAGGTTAAAGTTAGATATAGTGGGAATTAGTGAAGTTTGATGGCGGGAGGAACAAGACTTTTGGTCAGGTGAGTACAGGGTTATAAATACAAAATCAAATAGGGATAATGCAGGAGTAGGTTTAATAATGAATAAAAAAATAAGCTACTACAAACAGTATAATGAACACATTATTTTGGCCAAGGTTGACACCAAGCCCACGCCTCCTACAGTACTACAAGTTTATATGCCTACTAGCTCTGCAGATGACGAAGAAATTGATGAAATGTATGATGAGATAAAAGAAATTATTCAGATAGGGAAGGGAGACGAAAATTTTCTAGTGATGGGTGACTGGAATTCGATAGTAGGAAAAGGGAGAGAAGGAAACGTAGTAGGTGAATATGGATCGGGGGTAAGAAATGAAAGAGGAAGCCGCCTGGTAGAATTTTGCACAGAGCATAACTTAAACATAGCTAACCCTTGGTTCAGGATCATGAAAGA
The DNA here is from genome assembly GCF_023864345.2 of Schistocerca serialis cubense. Lineage (NCBI taxonomy): Eukaryota > Metazoa > Arthropoda > Insecta > Orthoptera > Acrididae > Schistocerca > Schistocerca serialis. The sequence continues at coordinate 535,175,519 of NC_064640.1, forward strand.
AGGTTGTAAACCTGGAAGAAGCCTGGAGATACTAGAAAGTATCAGACAGATTATATATAATGGTAAGACAGAGATTTAGGAACCAGGTTTCAAATTGTAAGACATTTCCAGGCGCAGAATTGGACTCTGACCACAATCTATTGGTTATGAATTGTAGATTAAAACTGAAGAAACTGCCAAAAGGTGGGAATTTAAGGAGATGGGACCTGGATAAACTGCATAAACCAGAGGTTGTACAGAGTTTCAGGGAGGGCGTTAGGGACCAATTGACAGGAATGGGGGAAAGAAATACAGTAGAAGAAGAAGGGTAGCTTTAAGGGATGAGGTAGTGAAGGAAGCAGAGGATCAAGTAGGTAAAGGACGAGGGCTAGTAGAAATCCTTGGGTAACAGATGAAATATTGAATTCAATTGATGAAAGGAGAAAACACAAAAATTCAGTAAATGAAGCAGGCAAAAAGGAATGCAAACATCTCAAAAATGAGATCGACAGGAAGTGCAGAATGGTTAAGCAAGGATGGCTAGAGGACAAATGTAAGGATGTAGAGGATTATCTTGCTAGGGGTAAGATAGATACTGCCTACAGGAAAATTAAAAAGACCTTTGGAGAAAAGAGAACCACTTGTATGAATGAATGGTGGGCTCCATGTGTTTCCCAAGTTGTGCAGCGACCGTAAACCATAAAATTACCAAACAAGCAGCAACCAGTCGAGTGTAGACCACATTTTTGCGACTGGTTGCTGCTTATTTGGTAATTTTACTTGTATGAATATCAAGAGCTCAGATGGAAACACAGTTCTAAGCAAAGAAGGGAAAACAGTAAGGTGGAAGGAGTATATAGAGGGTCTATACAAGGACGATGTACTGGAGGACAATATTATGGAAATGGAAGAGGATGTAGATGAAGATGAAATGGAAAATATAATACTGCGTGAAGAGTTTGACAGAGCATTGAAAGACCTGAGTCGAAACAAGGCCCCCGGAGTAGACAACATTCCATTAGAACCACTGACAGCCTTGGGAGAGCCAGTCCTGACAAAACTCTACCATCTGGTGAGTAAGTTGTATGAGACAGGCGAAATACCCTCAGACTTCAAGAAGTATATAATAATTCCAATCCCAAAGAAAGCAGGTGTTGACAGATGTAAAAATTACCGAACTGTCAATTTAATAAGCCACGGCTGCAAAATACTAACATGAATTCTTTACAGACGAATGGAAAAACTGGTAGAAGCCCACCTTGGGGAAGATCAGTTTGGATTCTGTAGAAATGTTCGAACACGTGAGGCAATACTGACCCTACGACTTATCTGAGGAGATAGATTAAGGAAAGGCAAACCTACATTTCTAGCGTTTGTAGACTTAGAGAAAGCTTTTGACAATGTTGACTGGAATACTCTCATTCAAATTCTGAAGGTGGCAGGGGTAAAATACAGGGAGCGAAAGGCTATATACAATTTGTACAGCAACCGGATCATAGTTATAAGAGACGAGGGGCATGAAAGGGAAGCAGTGGTTGGGATAGGAGTGAGACAGGGTTGTAGCCTCTCCCGGATGTTATTCAATCTGTATATCGAGCAAGCAGTAAGGAAACAAAAAAAAAATAGGAGTAGGTATTAAAATCCATGGAGAAGAAATAAAAAAATTGAGGTTCGCCGATGGCATTGTAATGATGTCGGAGACTGAAAAGGACTTGGAAGAGCAGTTGAACCGAATGGACAGTGTCTTGAAAGGAGGATATATGATGAACATCAACAAAAGCAAAACGAGGATAATGGAATGTAGTCGAATTAAGTCGGGTGATGCGGAGGGAATTAGATTAAGAAATGAGACACTTAAAGTAGTAAAGGAGTTTTGCTATTTGGGGAGCAAAATAACTGTTGATGGTAGAAGTAGAGAAGATATAAATTGTAGACTGGCAATGGCAAGGAAAGCGTTTCTGAAGATGAGAAATTTGTTAACATCGAGTATAGATTTAAGTGTCAGGAAGTCGTTTCTGAATGTATTTGTGTGGAGTGTAGCCATGTATGGAAGTGAAACATGGACGATGAATAGTTTGGACAAGAAGAGAATAGAAGCTTTCGAAATGTGGTGCTACAGAAGAATGCTCAAGATTAGGTGGGTAGATCACATAACTAATGAGGAGGTACTGAGTAGAATTGGGGAGGAGAGGATTTTGTGGCATAACTTCACTAGAAGAAGGGATCGGTTGGTAGGACATGTTCTGAGGTATCAAGGGATCATCAATTTAGTACTGGAGGGCCGAGTGGAGGGTAATAATGGTAGAGGGAGGCCAAGAGATGAATACACTAAGCAGGTTCAGAAGGCTGTAGGTTGCAGTAAGTACTAGGAGATGAAGAAGCTTGCACAAGATAGAGTAGCATGGAGAGCTGCATCAAACCAGTCTCAGGACTGAAGACCACAACAACAACAGCAACAACAAGAAAAAATTAATTTGTGTTTTAAGGGAAAACGCTTGTCTGAATTTTCATACCAAACTACAAATGGTAAATGGACAAATGGAGTACCCAATTAACCACCATAATACCTAAAAACATTTTATTGCTTCAAAATTATCAGGGCAATAAAGAAAAATTTAACTACTGATTTGTGGGAAAACTGCACGATGGATTTTTGTCCCAAATTTTACAGTCCAAACAAAGAGTGGAAAATGGACAAATGCGGTTTCGAACTGACCAGCGTAAACTGAAACATTTCACTAACTGCTGCTTCCAGCTATGAAAATGAAGTTTCCAAAAATTTTTCTCTTGAAGACCTAGTTATTTTCAAAATATTGTTTTTTATGATCTCTGAACAAAGATTGAAAATAAAAAGAAATAGAAAAAAAGATCATGTACAGCAAATGAAGTGTCAATGGAGAATTTAACTTAGACTTAGAGTTTTGAAGCGTACCAGAGGATACTTGCGTTGTGGATTATGTAGACCGTGCAGTCGGCTGTTATGTGGTCTCGACATATTTCTGTCATCTATGCCCGAAGGTCACACCAATATTCAAGAAGGACACTAGGAGTAATCCACTAAATTACATGTTCTTATCATTAACGTCGATATGATGCAGGATTCTGGAATATATATTGCGTTCGAACCCTGAAGAGGACCGTCTGTTGACACACAGTCAGCAGGTATCTAGAAAACATCATTCTTGTGAAACACAACTATCTCTTTACTCACATGAAGTGTTGAACCGCTACCGGGGAGGGATTTCAAATTGGTTCCCTACTTTTTAACTTTCAGAACGATTTTGACACCGTTCCCCACTAGCAGCTTGTAATCAGTATGACTACGAAGTCTTTCACGACTGAGTCCTAGCATAAAAAGTTCTCGGTTTACCTGCCGCGTCAAATTTGGATAAAATCCCAAGCTTTCGATGACTACCTCCGTTATCTAATAACTTGGTTAAGTATTTTGCCAACCGATATGTAGGAGACCCAATAGCACTAACAATAGGTTTCAACGGGACCACATCCTTATGGACCTTGGGTAGACCATATAACCTGGGTGGCCTTGGTGCTCTTGATCGTAGATTCTTGACTAGTTCTTATGGGAGGCCAGAGTTCTTCAGTAGCTCCTCTGGTAGATAGTAGCTGGTAGATACCATGTACCGGATTCTTAAACGGGATCCCACAGCAGCAGAGCAGCAGGTAGATAATTGATAAAGAAAGAGCGCAGAGGGAGACTTCTTACATTCCTCGCAGGTCTCCGCCTGCAAGCAACGCTGGATAAAGTGCGCAAACAAAATCTATGGACATAGAGGCCGCCACTTCTGTACGCGCCGTTTTCACCGTGACGTCATTCAGCCAATGAGAAGCCGTCCACTGCTTAAAAAAGCGGAAGCCTCACCGGATTTTATCCAAACTTGACGCGGCAGGTAAACCGAGAACTTTTTATGCAGCTTGTAATCAAATTGCGAGCTTATGGAATACAGCCTCAGTTAAGAGAATGGATTCGTGATTTCCTGTCACAGACGTCACAGTTCATAGTAACTGACGGAAAGTCGTCGAATAAAACAGATGTGATATCTGGCGTTCCGCGTAGTGTTATAGGCTGTCTGCTACTCCTCACGTATGTAAACGATTTAGGAGATAATCTGAACAGTCGTGTTGGGTTGTTTGCGGATGATGCTGTCGTTTATCATCTAGTAAAGTCATCAGAAGATCTACACCAATGGTAAAGCGATTTAGAGAAGATATCTATATTGTGTTAATATTGGCAATAGACCATAAATAATAAAAAGCATGGGGTCATCTACATGAGTGCTAATGGGAATCCGCTAAGATTCGGCTGCATAATAACTCAATTAAATCTAAAGGCCGTAAATTCAACTAAATATCTAGTAATTACAGTTACGAACAACTTATATGGGAAAGAACACCCTACAATGTTGTGGGGAAGGGGAAACAAAGGCTGCGATTTATTGGTAGAGCACTTAGAAGATGTGACACATATAGTAAAGAGACTACCTACACTACTCTTCTTGGAGTACTGCTGCGCGGTGTGGGGTCCTTACTAGATAGGCTTAATGGAGCACACCGAGAAAGTTGTAAGAAGAAGAGCACGTTTTATGTTATCGAGAAATAGGGGAGAGAGTTTCACTGACATGATACAGGATTTGGGGTGGACATCATGGAAACAAAGACGTTTCTCGTTGCGGCGTATATTCTCACGAAATTTCATTCAATAACTTTCTCCTCCGAATACAAAAATATTTTGTTGCCGTCTACCTACATAGGGAGAAAGGATCATCATTAGACCACGGATTTTTAGGTCGTAAAAAAGTGTCTTTTAGGCACCTAAAATGGGATCTTTCAGTAGTTCATTTAGGCTATATAAAACTTGAAATAGGCTCTAATAAAAATGATGCAGAGAAAATAAAAATAAATTAAAATACACAGTGTTCACAGTATGAACATCTTTTTAGTCATTAAAACAAGGAGAATGAAAATTTACACCGTTACAGAGCACAGCAATCTACAACATTAATGTTGAACATAACTCCAAATTTTTTGAGGTCCTGCAAGATAAATATCTCCGTAAAAAAGATGTGGCAATGGTTTAATTAATAAATTCGTTGTTTCACACATTCTGACCATAGTTGGCTTCACAATAAATAACCAAAATCTTTTATAGGTTTTCTAGTGAAAAACTGTGGCGCTTGACAGTTAGAATCTATTTATACGCTGAAAAAGAACGTTGTACATCAACAGATGTGACAGGGGCGTACTTCATTTTCGGCACATGTTGGACAGGAATGCTGCAGTCAGGAGTGCTGGATTTTCCACTAAGTATGTCGGCAGCTGCACACAACTCCTTCAGGCCAGTGTTCTGCAAAACCGTTTGCATTTTTGCCCGTACTTTTTCCCCTACTTCACCTGGCGCTTCATTAATTTTCATTTTGACTTCTTCAAGCAAAGAAATATTGTCGTAGATAGGTCTCCCTGAGCCTTCCAATTGTGAAATTATTCTTGCCATAAATGTATAGTGGGCCCTAATGTAAGATAAGTCCCTTTTTAAAGAAGAATTTTGAGTAACTCCATTGCTCCTCCGGTATATTTTCAACCGCCTTCTGGACAGTTGAGAGATGCGTACTATAGTATTCTGCTGCTATCAGCCACGTGCCCCAGCGGGTGACAGCAGGCTCTGGCGGCATGTGGACATCTGGAAGCTGTCCTTTGAATGCCTGTATTCTTGATGGTGCCTTAACAAAAATTTTCTTCACCATAGATATTACTTTATTTACTTTAGGAAATTGTAGCCTTACTTGCTCTGCTATGCGGTTGATCCCATGCACTACACAAGTTACGTGCAGCATCAATGATTAGAATACTTTTAATAGTTGAAACGCTTCTATCATATATGCAGCAGCATCAGTGACGGCCAGAAGCACCTTATTCTCATCCACTCCGTTTGGGTATAGCACCTTAAGCCCATTGTTCACAAACTGTGCTATTGTTTGTTGGTTAGTTTTTGCAAGCTGTTTTGAGTAATCAAATGAGCCCTGGATGAAGCATCTGGATCTAGCTTCCCAATAATCAGGTTTGCAATGTAACGGCCAAGACTGTAGTTCATCCACAGAAATCCATATACAAGATTATCCAACATCTTCTCGGATTCTGTGCAATGCAGCATTGTAAGCTGAATCCACATAATTCTTACGTAAAGTTGCAGGAATAGACTGATGGCAGTACTTCTCAAGAAAACCTCTGAAAATAGGGTTTTCTAGTTTCCGAAAGGGGATGTTTGCTGCTACAAGTGCATGACGCAAAGCACTGCAGAACTTGTTTTTTTCGGAGGATTCACCAGAGTTATTGGTTAAAAGAATTTGCTTCAATTTTGACTTTCGTTCAACGTTAGCTTTATGTGCGATTCCATCTCCCTTCTGAGTTAAGTGAGATTTCTTAACACTCGAAACCTAATACGAGAGAAAAGGGAAATGCAATTTACAATCGCATATAAAGAGTATTTCGTATTACTAAAGGATAGCGATAAAAAAGAATCCTAAGTGACAGGAAAATAAGAAGTCTCAGAAAAACATCAACTAACCTCCTAGTTGCATGCTTGGCAGAAAATAATTTTCCCGTTTGTTGTATAATGCGGAAAATCTTGCAGCCACTGCCTTATATAAGTAGACTTTGAACTAGCTCTTTTTGGCATGGCGTAGTATTCTCACACAGAAACTAGAATTTATTTTGCACTTACAACGTCAGTAACACTTAACACGTCGGTCGCTACACAATGTACATTGTACTGATTTGTTTTTGCTGGGAAAAAGTGAAAGATGACTTGCTTTTTTTTCCTTTTACTGCGTTGCATGAAAGCGGGAGGGGAAGTACCGTACTCGTTGCTGGACATATAGCACCTGACAGATGGCCGCCTCTTCTGAACAAGCGAATGGAATCTACCGGTGCTTCAGATGAAAACATCTCACTACTGGCAAATTATTTTTGGAACCGGAAAATTCACGTATAATACCTTTCACGAAACAGAGTAGTTTGATAGGACTACCTCTAGGTAGCAGCGAGAAAATGCGCGAAGGGCAGTAATTTAGCTATAGAGGGCGTCTACGATTAACATTGTGATTTTTTAATCCGTGCTCAGCTTAAGGCCTATGAAATCGTTTCTTTGCAAAAATACACAGCTGGCCAGAATCGTACGAACGAAATATTTTCAAATATAACATTTAGTACTCTCACGTTCGATTCTAATGTGTAACTCAAATCTTTGACCGGTACCCATTCGCTCACCGAAGTTAAGCACTGTTGCGCTCGGTGCGTACTTGGATGGATGACCATTCAACCGTGCCGAGTGCTGTTGGTAGTAAGGCAAGCAAAGGAATTGTAAACAGTCTCTAACGACCTTCGCCTTCGACGAGACGTAAAGCCCTAAGTTTACTTCCTTCTAATCTTTGAAAACACAAGAACTCTATGTCAGATTAACGAAATAAGTACTTTTTAGGATTTTGGTGCCGAAATAGGAAAAATTAGGCGTCAACGTCGAAATACGCAATTTTAGGTCCTATAGAACTAACGGTATTCAGTTTAGTTAGTCACGAAACGCTTAACTACCAACTTATATGCAAATTGGAGCTTAGGAAAAAATAGGTTTTAACCTAAAGATTCGTGATCTATTTTTTACATATGAATAATAAAACACCTATAAAGAGTATTTGGTATTAACAGGGATAGCGATATACAAAAATAAAGAAAGATCAAAGTGTTAGGCAAATACGAAGCATGAGCGCATATCAACTAGCCTCCTTGCTGCACGCTGGGCAGAAAATATTTTTTCCATCTGTCGTATAGTGTGGAAAAACTTGGAGCCACTGTATTATATGATGAAATAGGCACTTTTTAGGATATTAAAGCCGAAATAGGCACTAACGTCGAAATAGGCTTTTTTAGATCTTATAGAATTAACGCTCTCAACTGTAAATAGCCATGAAACGCGTAAGTACAAATTTTTATGCAAATAGGAACTCAGGAACAAAATAGGTTTTTACCTAAAATCCGCGGTCTAATCATCATAATAAAATAAGGGTAATCAGAGCCCACACAGAAATAAATAGGCGTTCGTTTTTTCCGCGCTCTGTTAGAGAGTGGAAAATAGAGAATTATTATGAAGGTGGTTCAATGAACCCTCCTCCAGACACTTAAGTGTGATTTGCAGAGTATCCATATAGACGCAGACGTAGTATCCATATATACACAGATGTAGATCTAGAGTAAGGTGTACAAAATTTTGAACAATGATTAGCCTCAAAAGTACTTCAATAGAGAATCCTTCAATGTAGTGCAAGTAGTATTGTGTCTCTTACAAATGCTGTTGACAGCAGTTGTCTTGCTCACTCAGTTTTTGAAATTAAAAAAAAAAATAATAGAAAAATAGAATTAAATTGTAACCATAAATCAGAGAGCAGTTTCAACTGAAATGCGGTTCCCACTTAGTGCTCTTTGTACATCATTGACGTACCAGCATTCCAGCTGCGGCGGTACTTCGTTTCTAATTTTAAATATTTAAGTACTTTATTTTGCATAACAATGTCAATACCATTTCTACTCCATTGTTAGAGCTGAAATTTTCAAGCAACCAGGGAAAATATTTGCCAGGTTGATATTGTTCACAATACTCAAGGCTACGGTGTGGCTACAGCGTATTTTTCCGATCTGTAGCAGTAGATGTAAGAAACCTTCGACAGTTTTAGATCCTGGAAAAAGATCCACTAGAGAACCATAAAAATACAAGAGAAATGGAGATCTGTGGCGAAGGAATTAGTTTATATATTCCCACTGCTGACGACAACACTGTTCGTGTTCACTAACTTTTACCAATAGAAAAAGATTGTGTTGTTGTTGTGGTCTTCAGTCCAGAGACTGGTTTGATGCAGGTCTCCGTGCTACTCTATCCTGTGCAAGCTTCTTCATCTCCAAGTAACTACTGCAACCTACATCTCCTGGTCTCCGTCTACGACTTTTACCCTCCACGCTGTCCTCCAAAACTAAATTGGTGATCCCTTGATGCCTCAGAACATGTCCTACCACTGCTGACGACAACATTGTTCGTGTTCACTAACTTTTAGCAATAGAAAAAGATTGTGTTGTTGTTGTGGTCTTCAGTCCTGAGACTGGTTTGATGCAGGTCTCCATGCTACACTATCCTGTGCAAGCTTCTTCATCTCCAAGTAACTACCGCAACCTACATCTCTTGGTCTCCGTGTACGACTTTTACCCTCCATGCTGTCTTCGAAAATTAAATTGGTGATCCCTTGATGCCTCAGAACATGTCCTACCAACTGATCCCTTCTTCTAGCCAAGTTGTGCCAGAAATTCCTCTTCTCCCCAATTCTACTCAGTACCTCCTCATTAGTTATATGATCTACCCACCTAATCTTGAGCATTCATCTGTAGCACCACATTTTGAAGGCTTCTATTCTCTTCTTGTCTAAACTATCGTCCATGTTCCACTTGCATACATGGCTACACTCCATACAAATACTTTCAGAGAAGACTTCCTGGCACTTAAATCTATACTCGATGTTAACAAATTTCTCTTCTTCAGAAACGCTTTTCTTGCCATCGCCAGTCAACATTTTATATCCTCTCTACTTCGGCAATCAACAGTTATTTTACTTCCCAAATAGCAAAACACATCTACTACTTTACATGTCTCATTTCCTAATCTAAATCCGTCTGCATCACCTGATTTAATTCGACTACATTCCATTATCTTAGTTTTGCTTTTGTTGATGACCAGCTTATATCCTCTTTTCAAGACACTGTCCTTTCCATCCAACTGCTCTTCCCGGTGTTTCGCAGTCTCCGACAAAATTACAATGTCATCGGCAAACTTCTCCATGGATTTTAATTCCTACTCCAAATTTTTGTTTTGTTGCCTTTACTGCTTGCTCAATATACAGTTTGAATAACATCGGGGATAGGCTACAACCCTGTCTCACTCCCTTCCCAACCACTGCTTCCCTTTCATACCCCTCGTCTCTTATAACTGTCATCTGGTTTCTGTATAAATTGTAAACAGCCTTTCGCTTCCTGTGTTTTACCCCTGTCACCTCCAGAGCCTTTCGCTCCCTGTGTTTTACCCCTGTCACCTCCAGAATTTGTAAGCGAGTATTCCAGACAACACTGTCAAAAGCTTTCTCTAAGTCTACAAATGCTAGAAACATAGGTTTGTCTTTACTGAATATATATTCTAAGATAATTCGAAGGGTCAGTATTGCCTCAAGTGTTAGTACGTTTCTACAGAATCCAAACTGATCTTCCCCGAGGTCGGCTTCTACCACTTTTTCCATTAGTCTGTAGAGAATTCGTATTAGTATTTTGCAGCCGTGACTTATTAAACTGACAGTTCAGTAATTTTCACATCTGTCCACACCTGCTTTCTTTGGGATTGAAATTATTATGTTCTTCTTCAAGTCTGTGGGTATTTCAGCTGTCTCATACATCTTGTTCACTAGATGGTAAAGTTTTGTCAGCGCTGACTTTCCCAAGGCTATAAGTACAGGGCTATTACAAATGATTGAAGCGATTTCATAAATTCACTGTAGCTCCATTGATTGACATATGGTCACGACACACTACAGATACGTAGAAAAACTCATAAAGTTTTGTTCGGCTGAAGCCGCACTTCAGGTTTCTGCCGCCAGAGCGCTCGAGAGCGCAGTGAGACAAAATGGCGACAGGAGCCGAGAAAGCGTATGTCGTGCTTGAAATGCACTCACATCAGTCAGTCATAACAGTGCAACGACACTTCAGGACGAAGTTCAACAAAGATCCACCAACTGCCAACTCCATTCGGTGATGGTATGCACAGTTTAAAGCTTCTGGATGCCTCTGTAAGGGGAAATCAACGGGTCGGCCTGCAGTGAGCGAAGAAACGGTTGAACGCGTGCGGGTAAGTTTCACGCGTAGCCCGCAGAAGTTGACGAATAAAGCAAGCAGGGAGCTAAATGTACCACAGCCGACGGTTTGGAAAATATTACGGAAAAGGCTAAAGCAGAAACCTTACCGTTTACAATTGCTACAAGCCCTGACACCCGATGACAAAGTCAAACACTTTGAATTTTCGGCGCGGTTGCAACAGCTCATGGAAGAGGATGCGTTCTGTGCGAAACTTGTTTTCAGTGATGAAGCAAAATTTTTTTCTTAATGGTGAAGTGAACAGACACAATGTACGAATCTGGGCGGTAGAGAATCTTCACGCATTCATGCAGCAAATTCGCAATTCACCAAAAGTTAACGTGTTTTGTGCAATCTCACGGTTTAAAGTTTACGGCCACTTTTTCTTCTGCAAAAAAAACGTTACAGGACACGTGTATCTGGAGATGCTGGAAAATTGGCTCATACCACACCTGGAGACCGACAGCGCCGACTTCATCTTTCAACAGGATGGTGCTCCACCGCACTTCCATCATGATGTTCGGCATTTCTTAAACAGGAGATTGGAAAACCGATGGATCGGTCGTGGTGGAGATCATGATCAGCAATTCATGCCACGGCCTCCACGCTCTCCCGACTTAACCCCATGCGATTTCTTTCTTTGGGGTTATGTGAAAGATTCAGTGTTTAAACCTCCTCTACCAAGAAACGTGCCAGAACTGCGAGCTCGCATCAACGATGCTTTCGAACTCACTGATGGGGACATGCTGCGCCGAGTGTGGGAGGAACTTGATTATCGGCTTGATGTCTGCCGAATCACTAAAGGGGCACATATCGAACATTTGTGAATGCCTAAGAAAACTTTTTGAGTTTTTGTATGTGGGTGCAAAGCATTGTGAAAATATCTCAAATAATAAAGTTATTGTAGAGCTGTGAAATCACTTCAATCATTTGTAATAACCCTGTAGTTCTAATGGAATGTTGTCTACTCACGGATCCTTGTTTCAACTTAGGTCTTTCAGTGCTCTGTGAAAATTTTCACGCAGTATTATATCTCCCATTTCATCTTCATTTACGTCCTCTTCCATTTCCGTAATACTGCCCTCAAGTACATCGCCCATGTATAGACCCTTTATGTAGTCCTTCCACCTTTCTGCTTTCCCTTCTTTGCTCAGAACTGGTTTTCCATCTAAACTCTTGATATTCACACAAGTGGTTCTCTTCCTCCAAAAGTCTCTTAATTTTCCTGTAGGCAGTATCTATCTTACCCCTAGTGAGATAAGTACCTACATTCTTACATTTGTCCTCTAGCCATCACTGCTGAGCCATTTTGCACTTCCTGTCGATCTCATTTTCAAGACGTTTGTACTCCTTTTTGTCTGGTTCATTTAGTTCATTTTTATATTTTATCCTTTCATCAATAAAATGCAATATCTCTTCTGTTACCCAAGTATTTCTATAAGCCCTCGCCTTTTTACCTTTTCGATCCTCTGATGCCTTCACTATTTCATCTTTCAGAGCTACCCATTCTCCTTCTACTGTATTTCTTTCCCCCGTTCTTGTCAATCGTTCCCTAATGCTCTCTCTGAAACTCTCTACATCCTCTGATTTAGTCCGTTTATCCAGGTCCCATTTCCTTAAATTCCTACCTTTTTGAAAGTTTTTTCAGTGTTAATCTACAGTTCATAACCAATGTGGTCAATGGCCAAATCTGCCCTGGAAATGTCTTGCAATTTAAAACCTGGTTCCTAAATCTCTGTCTTACTACTATATAATATACCTGAAACCTTCCACCAGTGTCTCCAGTCCGCTTCCACGTATACAGCCTTCTTTCATGATTCTTAAGCCAAGCTTTAGGTTACTCTCTGTAAAAAATTCTACCAGGCGGCTTCTTCTTTAATTCCTTACACCCATTCCATATTCACCAACTCCTTTCCCTCCTCTTCCTTTTCCGACTATCGATTTCCAGTCACCCATGACTATAAAATTTTCGTCTCCCTTCCCTATCTGAATAATTTCTTTTATCTTATCATACATTTCTTCAATCCCTTCGTCATCTGCGGAGCTAGTTGGCATATAGACCTGTACTACAGTGGTAGGCGTGGGCTTCGTGTATATCTTGGCTACAAAAATGCGTTCACTATGCTGTTCGCAGTAGCATACACGCGCTCCAATTTTTTATTCATTATTAAACCTACTCCTGCATACCTCTATTTGATTTTGTATTTATAATCTTGTATTCACCTGACCAGAGGTCTTGTTCCTCCTGCCATCGAACTTCACTAATTCCCACTACATCTAACTTTAATCTATCCTTTTCCCTTTTTAAATTTTCTGACCTACCTGCCCTTCTACGTTATCTGACATTCCACGCTACGATCCGTAGAATGACGGTTTTCTTTCTCCTGATAACAATGTCCTCGTGTGTAGTCTCCGCCCAGAGATCTGAATGGGAACTATTTTACGTCCGGAATATTTTACCCAAGAGGACGCCATCATGATTTAACCATACAGTAAAGCTGCATGCCCTCGGGAAAAATTACGGCTTTAGTTTCCCTTGCTTTCAGCCATTCGCAGTAACAGCACAGGAAGGCCGTTTTGGTCCATGTTGCAAGGCCAGATCAGTCAATCATCCTAACTGTTGCCCCTGCAACTACTGAAAGGGCTGCTGCTTCAGGAACCACAAGTTTGTCTGGACTCTCAACAGGTACCTCTCCTTTGCGGTTGCACCTACGGTACGCCTATCTGTATCGCTGAGGCACGCAAGCCTCCCCACCAACGGCAAGGTCCATAAAATTGAACAAAATTGGAAGCATCGATCAGATAGAATTTAGAGTCAGTGGTTTAATTTCATTCAGTGGCTCCTTACGTCACAAACGTTGAACATTGCATGTGCTATGATTAATGATTTGCGTTGCACTGGTAACTTTATAGGCAAAATATTTTACCACTTCACTGTACATAGCGGTAGATCTCAACTGGTAAAATACATCACGACTTGACTGTCTGTAACAATTGTATCTCAAGGCCATTCAACAGCGGACTACACAGTTTACATAACCCACAAGACGAAAATCCTCTAGTATTTTTAAAATTCTAAGTTCCTCTCATTTTCTGTGTATGATTTCAAGAATCATCCATTGCGTGGCAAACGTTTCTCTAATCAATTTTATTTTATGCTTCTAAACATAATATTTCACAGAACATTTGACGGTTTTTCTTTAAGTTCTTTTCCACTCGGTCAATATGCGAATGGCATACAACATAAAAGCACTAAAGTAGTATAGCAGCAAGAGTTCTGGGACAGAGTAGGTCGCCAATGACGTCATTGGGTTTCCCAACCCCTCCACATCTATGACAAAGGCAAATCTCCCTGTGTAATACGGAGTTGGTGGGAAATTCAGGTTTTGGTGGGGCCTTTCCCCCAGTGGTATGACATCACTATGGAAGTAGGCTTGTTGTCCTCAGCATAAACAGGCTTAAAATAAAAAATCCAAGATGGTGCATTGTAATGCTGGCTGACCTGAAATACTTTGACAGGTTCTATGAGGACAGGATCCAAGATGGCAATACAATATGGCTGAATTGGAGTACTGGAACATACTCTGTGACATCAGAATCCAAAATGACGATCCATTATGGCTGACCTAGAATACTGCCACTGGCCATATGATATCAGAATCCAAGACCTAGAATACTAGGATTATGATGTCAGATTACCACCTGAGACAAAGGATGTTTCTTCCCTCTGCTGGTCCAGGCCTGCCTCTTAGACAAAGATTAGCAATCTGCTGAACTACTTGAAATGCATATGAAGATGGGATCTGTTCTTTCGGACATGTCCGAAAGAACGGATACCCTTGGTGATCTTGCAGCTCTCGATGAATGAAATTACTAAGAAATCCAGACCTTTGGCTGCTTACAAGTGTTGATAAATATCAACGGAGACAGATGGAAATGCGTGCCTGACTGGAACTCGAACCCGGGATCTCCTGTTTATATGGCAGACACTCTATCCGTCTGAGACACCAAGGACACAGAGGATAGTGCAAGTGCAGCACGCTCCATGTGAGACCCACATTCCCAACGTACTGTCAACACACTACATTTGTAGTGCCCCTGTCCACTATACACATTATTCGCAGCAGTCTATCTACCAGTTACTATAAGAGTTCGAGCAATGTCAATGCTTCCATTCAGGGCACACATTTTCAACTCACCCTGTTGATATTTATCAACGCCTGTAGGCAGTTAAAGGTCTGGATTTCGCTGTAATTTCATGCTTAACATGTTTCCCAAAGTTGCTATTCACTCAGAGGCATATGGTTTCTTACTAAATTTCTGCATATTTTTTCCCCTTACTGTAAATTTTGATCTTTCCACTTTATATCTTGAACACCACACCTGGAGTGAAAGGCCATCATTCAGAGGTGTATGATTACTTACATAATTCCTGCATACTGCTTCTCCTGAGTCCAATTCTTTCGACTCGCCCCCATGATGTGGCGCCACAATCCACCAGTGGCAGCTCCATGCATACTGTTAATTCAGTTGCTTTAGTCAAAGAGGGGGACAGAGGTTCTGATCTGCTATCAGTAGTATGATGTTTGTGATTGTCCTACAGCTGCAGCCCATTGTTCTTAATTTAAGTCACCATGTGCTGTGTCTAAAACTGTTACTGAAAATACGACAGTGAAAACTGCATCTTTATTTAAACCAACACAGATGAGATTCCTCATTTTCGGTGGCAAAGTTCTTGATTGCCAGATCCTTTGAGAAGTCTACAGTAGCATGCTAAAATAACATGTGACCTGCACATATGTCCTGCTTTCAAATAAAAAAAATTAGGTGCTGCACATTCATCCTCCTGGCTGTGGAAACTTGTGCAGTGGCTCAAAGATGGACAAAAAAATAAGCTTCATGTATTATGCCTGTAAAATTCACCACAAAAAAATTATATGGAATGGATGGTGGCTGTTTCACCAGTATTAACGTAGGCAGCCACCACAGTGGCATTTTTATGAACATAGCAGTGAGATATTTCAGGATGAAAAACCTCAGCTGTGGTCACAGACTGCAGCGCTAACTAACAGCAATTGCCAGCTACACAGCAGAGACCTGTCTACTGACTGAATGTCAGACAAAGATGTCCAGTGACAGACAACAGAACCCTTCCAACCTGCAACCATTTCCAGCTATGTGGCACTCTCCACTCACCATTCACACAGGGCCTTGGCACCCACAAGCTGCCTTAATCTGGTGGAAGGCGTGTGAATGCTATTCCTTCAGATTACAGACAGAAGTCTAATGGCAAATCATGTGGCTATATCATGTATCAGTAGCACAGTAGAGGCCTGCTCAATGTGGGGGCAGAAACTAATGGCAACATGCACCAAGGACAAAAGCACAGTATAGTCAAGTGCTGGTGTATCCCACTGCAGCCAGCTGGCTGCTGATAGCTCAAGAAGCATAACCATCTGCACATCCAGCCTGCTTTCCTCACAGGTCTCCCAGCTCAAAGCTGTGTTATTGTGTCTTACTTTCGACGCATAACACGAGACATCTGTAGAGGATTTGTAAATAGACACAGCCAACATATGTAATGCATAGCAATGATTTTTCATGTCAATATTACGATGACACAACGAATATTGTACCGAAATTAAATGTCCACCGAAAGAAACGTAAAAACGTACTAGAGGTGTCGTCTAATGTTTTTAAAACGATTATTGTACCGATAACACTGAATTTTGCGTTGCAAATAGCGAATGTAGTACGAAGACAATGAAACTAGTACCTACAAAAGTTTAATGTCACTCTCCAATTGTAGTCTTCAGCTTTTAAGATGAATATTGAAGAAACAACACTGATCTTTGCGTTGAAAATAACGAATAAAATACCTAAATCCATGTAATTGGTACCCAACTTTAAGGACCGCATGCTGTTTGCTAGGAATTCTTCAACTGAATCATAAATCCAAAACGATATTCCGATTTTGCTCACGTGGTGACATCTCAAAATTGTATTTAACACCAACCAGAAGACATGAACACTAAATTAATATTCCAATACATGTCAACAACATAAGTGAAGAACAGTATAAAGGTATGTCCACTATAGATTGACTCTTACCATAGTGATCCATATTGCAGGATACAAGTTTCACAGATTCAGGACACTGAATGCTGTAAGTTACTTGATAGAGAACACCTAATGTACAGAGGCACTGAATATTCTTCAATTTCTTCATTTGTAAGTGGAATAGGAGAAGAGATGACTAGCATTGATATAAGAGGTACTCTGAATTTCATTGTTTGAAGGCTTTCAGGGTGTACATAGGCACCTTTCTAAGGTTTGAGGCGTAGCAGAAGCAGCATGAAAGTCTTTGACACCACACACATCACTTCTCATTAAACACCACAAACTGCACACCTCATACGACACCACACCACAACACACACCACACACAAATACCATAACACACCACAAACCACACCACACATGATACTACACCACATCACACACAGTACACACACAACTCACCATTCACCAAACACCACAGCCCACCACAGACAGCACACCACAGGCCACATCACATACAACATGACACACCACAGGTGGGAAACCATACACACTAACACACCACTACACCCCCACCACACACACACACACACACACACACACACACACACACACACACACACACACACACACACACACACACACACACCAGAAACCACACATCATACACTCAACACACCTAATACAGCACACAAAACACCCACCCCACGCACTACATGACTGCATGATTCTATGGTCTGAGACAGTGCGAGATTTATGATGACAGTTCCTTCTGTACCACTAACACCTTGTAAGTATGAGTGGTTCACATATTCCTACTTTAATTCCACTCTTTTCAGTATACACAATTCCAGTCATATATGATTGTGATTCCTCATATCACATGGTTTAAGGCATACATCAGATGGTTATTTACATAGCACCATCCATCTACCAGAAGAGCTGATGTCATCTTACATATTGATGTATATGTAAGAGTCCTTAAACTATGAACATACATTTTCTTGATACTAAAATAATAAGAAAGTAAGTGCAAGTCACAGACGAACAAAAATGCGAGACAGTCTACATTTTAATTCTTTGGGATTTTGCCTATTGTATGCCATGGTTTGGTCCATGTTAACAGGCAGCCCATGATCATAGTCCCTTCCATAGACATTTCGAAGACCTGTGCTAAATTTTGTCACATGTACTGAATGAATGGCATGAAAGGTATATATGGAGTGCATTTCATGAGAAAGACTTTTTTTATAGATACTGTATGTCAGAACAGCGATGTATCAATTACAGCAATGGATGCACCTAACATTAAACTCTATGAATCTATAACAGTTGTTAGTCCTAAAGCATCAAGTGTACTGCCATCTGAACAGCACATAATTGTGAAAGCCTTAAATGTGCTAAGTCTCTTTGCTGAAGCAACAACTGAACTATAAAGTCTCTTTGATATTGCACATTTAAGAACTACTAAGACTCTCTCTCCAACAGCTGAATTGTTAAGTCTCATGGTATGTGTGTATGATGTGGTTAAAGATATTAAAACTTGTAAACAAACATTGTCTATTAATATATATTATGATACAATGGTTATGCATGGTGTTCCATTTATCTGATGCCTATGGGGAGCAGTAGATGTCAGGCAGCGAGTGCTCGATTGCCAGCAGTAAGATGCTGTGTCGCCCATCTACTGCTGTGGTATGACATGATTACATTAAAAATATAAGCAAATAAATTTTGTACTCACGCATCTCATGCAAGGAGATGCTGGAACTGTCAGCCATTATTTTCCATGTATTTCTGAATATCTACTCAAGGAAAATAGGAATGCGGGTAAGCTACTACAAACAGCATAGTGAACGCATTATTGTGGCCAAGATAGATACGAAGCCCACGCCTACTACAGTAGTACAAGTTTATATGCCAACTAGTTCTGCAGATGACGAAGAAATTGAAGAAATGTATTATGAAATAAAAGAAATTATTCAGATTGTGAAGGGAGACGAAAATTTAATAGTCATGGGTGACTGGAATTCGAGTGTAGGAAAAGGGAGAGAAGGAAACATAGTAGGTGAATATGGATTGGGGGACAGAAATGAAAGAGGAAGCCGCCTAGTCGAATTTTGCACAGAGCACAACATAATCATAACTAACACTTGGTTTAAGAATCATGAAAGAAGGTTGTATACATGGAAGAACCCTGGAGATACTAAAAGGTATCAGATAGATTATATAATGGTAAGACAGAGATTTAGGAACCAGGTTTTAAATTGTAAGACATTTCCAGGGGCAGATGTGGACTCTGACCACAATCTATTGGTTATGACCTGTAGATTAAAACTGAAGAAACTGCAAAAAGGTGGGAATTTAAGGAGATGGGACCTGGATAAACTAAAAGAACCAGAGGTTGTACATAGATTCAGGGAGAGCATAAGGGAGCAATTGACAGGAATGGGGGAAATAAATACAGTAGAAGAAGAATGGGTAGCTTTGAGGGATGAAGTAGTGAAGGCAGCAGAGGATCAAGTAGGTAAAAAGACGAGGGCTAGTAGAAATCCTTGGGTAATAGAAGAAATATTGAATTTAATTGATGAAAGGAGAAAATATAAAAATGCAGTAAGTGAAACAGGCAAAAAGGAATACAAACGTCTCAAAAATGAGATCGACAGGAAGTGCAAAATGGCTAAGCAGGGATGGCTAGAGGACAAATGTAAGGATGTAGAGGCCTATCTCACTAGGGGTAAGATAGATACCGCCTACAGGAAAATTAAAGAGACCTTTGGAGATAAGAGAACGACTTGTATGAATATCAAGAGCTCAGATGGAAACCCAGTTCTAAGCAAAGAAGGGAAAGCAGAAAGGTGGAAGGAGTATATAGAGGGTCTATACAAGGGCGATGTACTTGAGGACAATATTATGGAAATGGAAGAGGATGTAGATGAAGATGAAATGGGAGATATGATACTGCGTGAAGAGTTTGACAGAGCACTGAAAGACCTGAGTCGAAACAAGGCCCCCGGAGTAGACAATATTCCATTGGAACTACTGACAGCCGTGGGAGAGCCAGTCATGACAAAACTCTACCATCTGGTGAGCAAGATGTATGAAACAGGCGAAATACCCTCAGACTTCAAGAAGAATATAATAATTCCAATCCCAAAGAAAGCAGGTGTTGACAGATGTGAAAATTACCGAACTATCAGCTTAATAAGTCACAGCTGCAAAATACTAACACGAATTCTTTACAGACGAATGGAAAAACTAGTAGAAGCCAACCTCGGGGAAGATCAGTTTGGATTCCGTAGAAACACTGGAACACGTGAGGCGATACTGACCTTACGACTTATCTTAGAAGAAAGATTAAGGAAAGGCAAACCTACGTTTCTAGCATTTGTAGACTTAGAGAAAGCTTTTGACAATGTTGACTGGAATACTCTCTTTCAAATTCTAAAGGTGGCAGGGGTAAAATACAGGGAGCGAAAGGCTATTTACAATTTGTACAGAAACCAGATGGCAGTTATAAGAGTCGAGGGACATGAAAGGGAAGCAGTGGTTGGGAAGGGAGTAAGACAGGGTTGTAGCCTCTCCCCGATGTTGTTCAATCTGTACATTGAGCAAGCAGTAAAGGAAACAAAAGAAAAATTCGGAGTAGGTATTAAAATTCATGGAGAAGAAATAAAAACTTTGAGGTTCGCCGATGACATTGTAATTCTGTCAGAGACAGCAAAGGACTTGGAAGAGCAGTTGAATGGAATGGACAGTGTCTTGAAAGGAGGATATAATATGAACATCAACAAAAGCAAAACAAGGATAATGGAATGTAGTCTAATTAAGTCGGGTGATGCTGAGGGAATTAGATTAGGAAATGAGGCACTTAAAGTAGTAAAGGAGTTTTGCTATTTGGGGAGCAAAATAACTGATGATGGTCGAAGTAGAGAGGATATCAAATGTAGACTGGCATTGGCAAGGAAAGCGTTTCTGAAGAAGAGAAATTTGTTAACATCCAGTATAGATTTAAGTGTCAGGAAGTCATTTCTGAAAGTATTCGTATGGAGTGTAGCCATGTATGGAAGTGAAACATGGACGATAAATAGTTTGGACAAGAAGAGAATAGAAGCTTTCGAAATGTGGTGCTACAGAAGAATGCTGAAGATTAGATGGGTAGATCACATAACTAATGAGGAAGTATTGAATAGGATTGGGGAGAAGAGAAGTTTGTGGCACAACTTGACCAGAAGAAGGGATCGGTTGGTAGGACATGTTCTGAGGCATCAAGGGATCACCAATTTAGTATTGGAGGGCAGCGTGGAGGGTAAAAATCGTAGAGGGAGACCAAGAGATGAATACACTAAGCAGATTCAAAAGGATGTAGGTTGCAGTAGGTACTGGGAGATGAAAAAGCTTGCACAGGATAGAGTAGCATGGAGAGCTGCATCAAACCAGTCTCAGGACTGAAGACCACAACAACAACAACTCAAGGAATTATTAATCATACAATCTAATACTCTTTGAGATATTGAATTAATTGATTCACAGATATTATCCTTGAGTTCCTCTATCGTCTGAAGATTTGTTGTGTACACTTTGTCATTCAGTGCACTCCACAAATAAAAACAGCATGGAGTTAAATCAGGACTGTTAGTGGGGCAGATATTGTTACAAATCATTATGTCATCGAACACGTCATGAGTTGTGTGAAAAGAAACATTGGCTGTGTGAACGCTTGTGAATCCTGTTGAAAAATGCAAAGCTTCATTCTTTTTCACTCAGTTCTTTAAAAAACAGCCTCAAAATGTTTTTCACATATCTTTCGCTTGTAACTGTGCGATTACAAAATTGGGCCTGTTACTCCATCACCACTAACTGTGCACCACACCCCTATTTTCTCACCATGAATGGTTTCCTCATGAAGCACTACACGTCTACCTGCGCTCCGATTTCGACGGTTTTGGGAATTACAAAAACATATTTGTGTAAATGGAACCAAGCCTCGTCTGGAAACAGAATAATGTAAGGATCTGTTTCACCATCATGCACTTATTTTAAAACCCATTCGCAAAACTTAACACTGTGTGCCAGATCACCAGGCCCAGGTTCTTCTGCTACTGATACTTTATAGAGCCTTAGCCTAAGCAGCTTAGCATCTCTTTGTACAGAGGTGCATGATATTTGTGTTTTCTGCAAAATACGTTTAAGAGACATTTTAGAGGAATATTCCAGGTGGTATGCAAATGCCATCGACCCGAACTTCTGTGAGCACTGTACGTCATTGTTAACGCTTCTTGTCTTGAATATTCCTATTTCACGAAATTTATTCACTAATTTGTGAACTGCATCATGACTCAGAACTCCAACACCTGGAAACTACTGTTCAAACAATCTCTGTATGCACATACGATCGTAAATAAACTTTCATTATCGAATTGAATAATTCGCTCTTGGCATTGTTGTGCTTGATTGATACTGGCTGGCAAGGTGCATATCTTATTATATTGATTTTTTGTTTATTTAATTATTTAATATAAATAATTTTGATGTTTCTTGCCTTAGAATACTTTATAGAGTTGATTTCTTAAAGTATAGTATATTGGTAATGCAAGTGTTTTATGAAATATTATTTTAAATTTTTTAAAGTAGTTTTTATTTATTGTACGTTTTGTATCAGGGTTTATCAAAATTTTAGTATTTATATTACTTGTCTCGATTTGGGTTGATTTATAAATTAATTTATAGTTAATGTATCATAATTATTATTAAATTATGTATAGAAATGAGATGTTAATCTTTCCCTAAGATATATAGCTTCTTAAGAAAAAATTTAATTTTTTAAAGTTAGTTTAACTTTTTAAGTATATATTCTAACTTATTTACTCTTTAAGGGATAAGCTTTAAAGTTATTAACCTATAATTTGGCTTTTAAAATGTAATAGTAAGCTTTAAACTAGCTATCCTTAAGACTGCATTTTAGTTCATTATTTTATATTTTGATTTTATAGCTATTTTAGGGTTTTTATTAAGATTATTTACTTGATTTGTTAATCTTTGTAATAATGAAAGAATTAGTATATTTATTTGTATGAAAGTTTTACCTTGTAAATTTATTATAAGGAACTAGGCAAAATTGATTTCTACCTGTTTATCAAAAACATGTCCTCTTCTAAATATTTTGCGGTCTGGCCTGCCTACTGATCGAATTTTTAAAGAGCCTCAGTATTTTGACTGTGCAAAGGTAGTCATAATCATTTATCTCTTACTTAGTGGCTGGAATTAATGGCTTCACGAGAAATCAACTGTCTCTTAACAAATTTTTTAACTTAACTTTTGAGTCAAAAGGCTTAAATTCTTCTTTAGGTCAAGAACAACCTATAGAGCTTAATATTTTACTTTTATATTGTTTTTTTGTTTGTCTTTCTATATTTAATGATGATGTTTTGTTGGGATGACATGCAGAATAGATAAACTCTTTCATTATTGTATCTCTGATTTATGTTGGTTATTTTGATCCATAATTTATGATCATAAGATTAAGTTACCTTAGGGATAACAGCATAATTATTTTTGAGAGATAATATCGACAAAGCAGATTGTGACCTCGATGTTGGATTAAGAAAAATTTTGGGTGCAGGAGCGCTGTGATTAGACCGGTTCGACCTTTAAATTCTTGCATGATCTGAGTTTAGACTGGCGTGAGCCAGGTCGGTTTCTATCCGAAGACTATTAACCCATTATGTACAAAAGGACCATATGGTTAAAATATTTTTATTATATTGATTAATATTAATTAATTTACTATTTTGACAGATTAATGTGTTGAATTTAGTATTCATTTATGTACATTTTACTCTACAAAAAGTATTGATACTATATGATTTATTTATGTTTATTTTAAATTTACTTTTGTTAGTTATTAGTGTTGCTTTTTTAACATTGTTGGAGCGAAATGTTTTAGGTTATATTCAGATTCGTAAGGGCCCACATAAAGTAGGATTTGTAGCGATTCCACAGTCTTTTAGAGATGCTATTAGGGGTAGCCTATTCCTATTATATCTAATTATTTACTTTATTATTTTTCTCCTGTTTTGAATCTAATAATTTCTTTGGCTGTTTGAGTAATTCTTCCCTACTTAAGTTATATATGTTCTTCCTCTTATGGTTTTTTGTTTTTTTTTATACTGCACTAGATTAGGTGTTTATACTGTTATAATTGCTGGTTAATCTTCTAATTCAAATTATTCTTTGTTAGGCTCTCTTTGTTCTGTTGCTCAAACAATTTCCTATGAAGTTAGATTGGCTTTGACTTTATTATCTTTAATTATTTTGATCGATTGTTTTAACATGTTTGACTTTGTAAGCTATCAGCTTTATTGTTGATTTATTATTATTTCTTTCCCTTTAGCTTTAGCTTGTTTTGCTTCTTGTTTGTCTGAAACTAATTGGACACCTTTTGATTTTGCTGAAAATGAATCTCTATTAGTTTTAGACTCTAATATTGAATATGATGCAGGTGGTTTTACTTTAATTTTTTGGCTGAATATACTAAAATTGTTTTTATGAGAATATTGTTAGCTATGATTTTTTTAGGTGTTGATTTTTATTCTTTTATATTTTTTTATTAAGCTTACAAATTACATCTTTTGGGTTTATTTGAGTTTGAGTTACTTTACCACAATTTCGTTATGATAAGTAGATATACTTGGCTTGAAAGGGCTGTTTACCTTTATCTTTGACTTTTTTATTTTCTTTGTTGATTTAAAGATTTTATTTATTTCATTCAATTAATCAAATTTTTTGAGAAAAGTTAATAGAAGAACTAAACTTCTTTTCAAAACATATGCTTTTCCTAAGCTAATTAACTTATTTATTTTATTCCTTAATAGGCTTATGTCATGCGTTTGCAACATGAACATTAATTAAGAAGTATGTAAAGTTGATAATTGTTAAAATCTGTCCTGTTATAATATATGGTTCTTCAACTGGTCGTTTACCAGTTCATTTTAATAAACATACGATAACTACTATAATTCAGAATAAGTTCTGATTAATGGGGTAATATTGAATACCTCCAAATGGTGTTATGTTATAGAATGGTAAAATTATTGGGATTCTAATTGATATAAATAATGTAATAACACCTCCTAATTCATTAGGAATTGATCGTAGAATTGTATATCCAAATAGGAAGTATCATTCTGGCTGAATGTGAACTGGAGTTACTAATGGATTGACAGGTACAGAATTATCTGGGTCTCCTAGAAGGTAAGGAGTAATTAGGGATAATATAAATAATAATGATGTTATTAATACAAGGGTGACAGAATCCTTGAAATTAAGTGTGGGTGGAATGGAATTTTTTCGATATCTCCATTTAATTGTAAAGGGTTATTAGACCCTGTTTGATGAAGAAAGAATCAGTGGATTGCTGCCATAGCTGCAATTATAAATGCTAAAATCACTTGAAATGTGTAGAATCGATTAAATGTTGCGGTGTCAACAGCAAACCCTCCTCATACTCATTGAACTAAATCTGTTCCTAAATATGGAATTGCTGATAATAAATTAGTAATTACTGTAGCACCTTAGAATGATATTTGACCTCAAGGTAAAACATATCCTATAAATGCAGTTGCTATAACTGACATATAAGATCCATAGTAGATTCCTCGTCCTACATATAAGTAAATGCAAATGAAAAATGTAGATGCTCCATTTACATATAAAGTTCGAATGATTCAACCATTATTTACGTGCCGGCAGATGTGTACCGTACTACTAAATGCTATTTCAATATTTGACATACTGAGTATAGCTAAAAATATTCCAGTTATTACTAAACACAGTCGTAGTAGGGACCCAAAATTTCATCAAAATAAGATGTTTGTTGGTGCAGGAAAGTTAACTCAGTAGTTGTTAATAATTTTAATTAAAGGATGTCTTAATCATACGGGTTTATTCATTAGTAAATTACCTTATTTTACGACTAAGCCTCTGGTTAATATTACTGAATTTAACTACTGCTAATAGTGCTAAAAATAAATAAATTATCATCATTATTGTACTAATAAATGTTGGTCTATTATATAGTTTTTCTAAAGATATTGTTATTTCTTGATAGTTTATTGAGTTATTAATATTTATAGTTTCGGTATTTTTGAAGAAGTTTATAAATATTGTTATGTCTAAAATAATTAGTGTTTATATGATAAGACTCATTGTTAAAGTGATAATTTAGTAACTGATCTAGGTTGACATATTTCGTTTGATGCAATTCGTCTAATATAAGTAAATAGAACTAATACACCACCAATAAACGTTAATAATAAAATGTATGATAGTCAATAACTTTCCATTATTGTTCCTGTTATTGGTCCAACCAGGGATGTTTGGAGGATAATGAGGAGTATTATTGATATTGGGTGTCTTAATTTAATAAAATTAATATTTATTACATTTGATAGTGATATAATTATTATTTTAATCAGTTCAGGGGTTACTCTATTTAAAATATTGGTTTTGGGACCGACGATGGAAGCTTTTTCACCTCTGAAGTTTTAAGAGTGGGAGCTAGACTTATTTCCGGTTTACAAGACCAGTGGTTTTTTTTAAACTATTAAAACTAATGTTTATATTCTCTATTTTTACTTCTTTATTGGTATATTTTGTTGGTGTTTGTGTTTGTTATTCTAAACATAAGCATTTATTAATGAATATTCTGAGATTGGAATATATTGTTCTTTCTTTATTTATATTAGTTGTTGTTTTCCTTATTGAATTTGATCGATTATTTTTTCCTGTTTTTTTTTAGTTTTTTCTTTTTGTGAAGGGGCTTTAGGTTTTTCTAATTTGGTTTCAATAATCCATTCTCATGGTAATGATTTTTTTATTGTTTTGGTTTATCTTTCTGCTAAAGTATTTATATACAACTGTGTTTTTATCCCTCTTTGTTTATTAAATAATTGTTGATGGTTGGTTCACTCTTTACTGTTCCTGTCAAGTTTTGTTTTTATGATTTGTGTATATTCATACGTTGATTTTAATATAATTCGTTATTATTATGGGATTGATTATTTTTCTTTTAGGTTAATTTTGTTGAGTTTTTGAATTTGTTCTTTATTGATTACTGCTAGAGGTTCAATTTATTTAAGTTCTTATCATTCCAATTTTTTTGTTTATATGGTTTTGATTTTAATAATTATACTTTATTGTTCATATGCTAGATTAAATCTTCTTTCTTTTTATATATATTTTTTTGAGGCTTGATGGGTTCCTTCTTTGCTTTTGATTTTAGGTTAAGGTTATCAACCTGAGTGGATGCAGACTTTCTTGTTAGTTTCATTTAGGGTTTAAGATTTTTCTAATACTTTATGTTTCCCTTTAATTGTTGATTTTGGTTCTTATTATTTTATATTTTATGTTTTTTTAATTTTGGCCTTCTTAATTAAGATGCCAATATTTTTGGTTCATTTATGACCTACTAAGACCCATGTAGAGCCTCCTATTTCTGGTAGAATAGTTCTTGCTGGTGATTTATTAAAGCTATGTGGTTATGGTATTTTTCCTGTAATAAGGCTTATTTCTTATTTGGGGTTGAAGTTGAATTATTTCTGGTTGTCTTTGGGTTTATCTGGTGAAGTTATGGTTATGTTTATTTGTTTTCATTAGGTTGATTTAAAGTCCTTAATTGCTTATTCTTCTGTCACTCATACAAGAATGGTTATTGGTGGATTAATAACTATGAATTCATGGGATTGTATGGGTTCACTTTCTTTAATAGTTGGTTATGGTTTATGTTCATCTGGACTGTTTGGTTTATCTAATATTGTTTATGAGCGTTTAGGTAGATGAAGATTATTAATTAACAAGGGTATGATTAATTTGATATCTAGAATGGCTTTGTGGTGATTCCTCTTTAGATCATCAAATATGGCTGCTCCTCCATCATTGAATTTGTTAGGTGAGCTTAGACTATTAAGTAGAATTGTCTTGATCTACTTTTAGATTTTTTTATATTTTTTAGAGCTTTTGAAACTTTATATATATATATATATATATATATATATATATATATATATATATATATATATATATATATATATATATGTGTGTGTGTGTGTGTGTTTCTTCTTTGGTAATTTACTATAGAGAGGATTGTATGTCAGGTGAAAAAATATAAATCGTTTTATTATTATTGTTTTAATATTTATTCTTTCAATAGGGTTTTTAATTATTAGTCCTAAATTGATTAGAATTTTATTAGTATGGGATGGTGTAGGTTTTGTTTCTTATTGTTTAGTTATTTATTACCAAAATGTAAAATCTTATAGTGCTGGTATGTTAATGGCTCTTTCTAATCAGATTGGTGACATCACTATTTTAATTTATGTTGCTTGAATATTACATTTTGGTGGTTGAAAGGATATTCATTATTAAGATTTTGTTTCTAGTTCTTTTCAAATAAAGCTTACTACTATATTAATTGTTTTGGCAACTATAAATAAGAGAGCTCAGATTCCTATTTCTTGTTGACTTCCTGCTTCTATAGCTGCTCCTACTCCTGTTTCTGCTTTAGTTCATTCTTCTACTCTTGTTACTGTGGTAGTTTACTTATTGATTTGTTTTAGACCAATAGTAGATACTTATAATTGTGGTTGAATTTTACCTTTAATTGGTTGTATAACTATGTTTATAGCTGAATTGGGTGCTAATTTTGAATTAGATTTAAAGAAAATTATTGTTATTTCTTCTTTAAGACAACTTGGTTTAATAATGAGAATTTCGTCTATAGGTTATCCAAAGCTTGGTTTTTTCCATTTATTGGCTCATGTTTTATTTAAGGCATTGTTATTTATGTGTGCAGTTTCAATAATTCATAATTTAAAGGATTCTCAGGATATTTGTTTTATGGATTCAGTTGTTAATTTTATACCTTTAACTTCTGTTTGTTTTATGTTTCTAGTTTATCTTTGTATGGTATACCTTTTTTAACCGGGTTTTATTCAAAGAACTTATTTCTTGAAATAGTTTGTTTGAGATGGATTAATTGTTTATTTTTTTCCTTTATTTTTTCTACTGGTTTAACAACTTCCTATTTTTTTCGTTTGTTTCATTATTTAATATCTGGAGACAATAATTTTTATTAAAAATTTTCTTTTGATGATAAGGGTTATTATATTTCATTTCGTATAATTGGTTTTTTATTTGTTGCTGTTTTTAGTAGTAGTCTTTTTATCTTGGTTGATTTTCCCTATTCCTTTTGTGATTCCTTTGCCTTATTATTTAAAGTTTTTGATGATTACAGTTGTTGTTTTGGGTGCTTATTTGGGTTATCTTTTTTCTAAGTCTTATTTTGCTCTTAATTTATTTTATTGAAGTGTACATTCTTTTGTAGATTTGCTGGTTCTATTTGATTTACACCTTTCCTTTCAGCTAAGTTTGTTAGATATATTCCCTTGAAGTTAGGTTGTGATTCATCAAAATCATTTGCTTATGTTTGGGGTGAGTTATTTGGTGGTCAGGTTTTATACAGAATATTTATTTATGTAATTGGTTATATTCAAGGTTGATATGATTCGAATTTTAAGATCTATCTTTCAACTTTTAATTTTTGGATATTTATTTTAGTTATGTTATTTTTCTTATACCTAAATATCTTATGATTAGAGCGTGACACACAAGATGTGAAGGAGGTACTTTTACATTTAAGTGTTTATAAATATGAATATATTATTTTTACAGTGAAAATGTAATGTTTTATTTAAACCATATAAATTACAGAAAAGTTAACGGAGTTTAACAGCTAATATAAAAAGTTTGCAGCTTTCATATTGGCTTTACATATCCTTAATTCGAACTTTATAGTTCAGTTATATTATTAACAGTAATATGCCGCTTTTTGGCTTCAATTAATAAGTGTATATTATTTATCAATCTATCAGGTCAAAACTGACTGCAGTATTTCGCTTCTTATTGTATTTAAGGTTAACTGATTATATGAGTACTTTTTGAATGCAACCCAAATGTTATAGTCACTAAACTCTTTATTCTGCTCATTGTAAGGCTCTTTGATTTCATTTGTGGTATAGTCCCCTTAATAGGACTAGGATGAAAAATATTGTTGATACTGTTCAGATTATAACATGTGATGTTTTAAAAATAATTACAATTGGTAGAATTAGTGTAATTTCTATATCAAAGATTAGGAAAATTACTGCGATTAAGGAGAATCGAAGGGAGAATGGTATTCATGCTGATCTTTCTGGATCAAACCCACATTCAAATGGTGATCTTTTTTCCCAGTCATTAATTAATTATTTAATAGTGTTGTTGTAAGGATTATAATAATTATTGGGGTAATAAATCTAATACAAACTCTTATAGATAGAACTAAGCTAAAAGCTTCAAGCTAAAACCCAAAAAAGGAAAAAAAGAGGGAGGGCATAGTACGGTCCCATGGAACCCATTCGACAGACATGCTCGTCTTCCGTGGCTCTCCTGCAACACCCCAGGCAGGCGGTCGTCAGATAAATGAACACCTTGTACATTGTTAATATACATTTTGTATATTGTGAACTATGGGAAGCAAATCATCAGTTATATGTAAAAACCTTACACATGGGACATCAATAAGCTTATCATTTGTAGTTGTAATAGGAAATTCCACTTACAGCACTAGATTACATTCATGTAATAATACAGCTACACCACGTTTCAAGACTGTATTGTAAATAATAATAATTACAAGGACTCTTAAAGAGGCAATTCAGAGGTCATGTTCTACTGTCGGTTCCGTTCTAAAAATTCTAGGCGACAAAGTTTAAATGCAGTCGGGTTACAACTGTTTCAGTAACTAAAGCACTCTTAACTTTATTTATGTAAAAATTAAGAAGATTGTAAATTATTAAACGACACAGGTATATATACGCAGTTGCATAGAGACACTTTGCACCGGGCTACCAACCTGTTCACGTCAGTCAAAAGCCTGCTTGTGTTGTGCCTCGGATGATGTCAGAGCTCGACAGACTTGAATGTGTTCTCGGTAAAAGTAGGAAGTGAACTCGCGTGGACTGTACACCATCCTAGATCGCTCACATTTCATGAAAGGAACTGTTTGTGTGCCGCCCATAATGTCAACAAAATCGTGTGGCAAGTGAAGAGAACATTTTCCACTTTTAAGGCGAGTTATTAACTCCTAATGATTAGAAGTCAAGGCGATAGACTATTTTACTTGGAACTGCCCCTAGAGGTCGCCTCTGACCCGTTAATAGTGCTGTTTCCTATAGGTAAGTTAGATAGAATATTAGTAGTTATATTTTGTATTATAGAATACTAATACTTATATTTAGAACATTTACAGAATATATCAATCAGTTAAAATTCAAAGCTTTTATTTATAGTTACCCTCCCCAATCCTGCTGAGTAACCTTTTCTTTCAGTGAGTACGAAGCTAACTGGAAGTTATGGTCAGCATGTTCTGCATCGCTTTCTAGCTGACTGAGAAAGTAGTTTCCAGGCTATTGTAAATTATGAAGGTAATAGTAAAGCATGCACAGACAGTTAAAGTGTATTTTCATAATGACATAAAGGAGTAACGACCATTGGGATTATTTACTCGCTGCCTCACAATATCTTGACTTATTTCAGTCTGCAAGGAGAACATTTTTGCAGGTCATAGGTTATTTTAGTGTGCAACTGTAGATTCTCAAATGGTCTGACAATCAAGAACTTTCCCGCAATGGGAACAGGAGACTTCACTGTGTTTGTTAAAATAAGAATGGAATTTTTACTATTCTATTCTCAGCATTTGTTTTAAATAGAGCACATGTGGACTTAAATTTAGGACAATGAGCCGTCGTTCCAACGCTATCACAAACAGTGTACTACTGGAGGGAGATCAGAACTTCTATCTCCCACCTCATCTAAGGCATTTGAATCAAAAGTATGCATGAGCCATGTCTGTGCCTTGAGCTGTCACTGGTGAAAGATGGCATCACTCCAGGGTCAATTAGAGAAATTGGAGCAACGAGAAGCAGAATGCAGGAATTCTACAAGCAACTATACTCCTCTGGCCGAATAGTAGCTTAGGGAAACACGTTAAGTAGTTTGTAGCATAAGTCTAAAAACTATCAAACATTATAAAAACTACTGTGTTATATTAAGAAAAGTTACTAAAAAATCCAGAAGTATGTGTATCATGTCTGAAATCAGCACCTCTGATAATAAAATTAAAACAATTTGGAATATTATTAAAAGAGAAACAGGTCAACCAAGAGCACAGGAAGACAGTATTACTATCAAATTGAATGAAAACTTTATGAACAAAAACTCAGAATTTGAAAATATTTTTAATAATCATTGTCTAAATGTTGTGGATATGGTAGGATCCAGGTGTTCATTAGAAGATGCTAGGCTGTTAATGGAAGAGGCCTTACCTATGCTATTCGATACAATTGAATTCTCACCCACTTCTCCCTCTGAAATTTGGGAAATAATAAACTTGCTTAAAAGCAAAAACTCACATGGAATTGATGGCATTTCCAGCAAAATACTAAAAGCTTGTTCTCAACATATAAGTAAGATTCTCAGCCACCTGTGTAATAGCTCTCTGGAACAGGGCATTTTCCCTGATATACTGATATATGCTGTTGTTATACCTTTGCATAAAAAGGGGGATAGACCTGATGTCAACAATTACCATCCAATCTTCCTTCTAACAGCTTTATCTAAAAATTTTGAGAAAGTAATGTATTCAAGAGTAGCTTCACATATCTGTAAAAATGAAGTACTAACAAAATGTCATTTTGGTTTCCAGAAAGGTTTTTCAACAGAAAAAGCCATATATGCTTTCACCAATCAAATTTTGAATGATCTGAATAACCGAACACTACTCATTGGGATTTTTTGTGATCTCTCAAAGGCTTTTTATTGCGTAAATCATGAAATTCTGCTAGACAAGCTCAAATATTGTGTCATGAGTGGGACAGTGCACAAATGGTTTAATTCATACCTAACTGAACGAGTGCAGAAAGTTGAAATAGTCAGTTCTCATAAAATGCAAAGATCAGCACATTCCTCAAACTGGGGAACTATCAAGAATGGGGTTCCATAAGGGTCAGTCTTGGGTCCTTTGTTGTTCTTAATATATATTAATGACTTGCCATTCTATATTCATGAAGAGGCAAATTTAGTTCTCTTTGCTGATGATACAAGTATAGTAATCACACCTGACAAACAAGAATTAACTGATGAAATTGTCAATACTGTTTTTCAGAAAATTACTAAGTGGTTCCTTGTAAATAGCTCTCACTGAATTTTGATAAGACACATCACATACAGTTCCGTACAGCGAATGGTATGACACCATTAGTAAATATAGACCTTAATCAGAAGCATATAGCTAAGGTAGAATATTCCAAATTTTTAGGTGTGTCCATTGATGAGAGATTAAATTGGAAGAAACGCATTGATGATCTGCTGAAATGTTTAAGTTCAGGTACTTACGCAATAAGGGTCATTGCAAATTTTGGTGATGAACATCTTAGTAAATTAACTTACTACGCCTATTTTCACTCACTGCTTTCATATGGCATCATATTTTGGGGTAATTCATCACTGAGGAATAATGCATTTATTGCACAAAAGCGTGTAATCAGAAAAATAGCTGGATTCCACCCAAGATCATCCTGTAGACATTTATTTAAGGATCTAGGGATATTCACAGTAGCTTCTCAGTATATATACTCTCTTACGAAATTTATTATTAACAACCAAACCCAATTCAAAAGTAGTAGCAGTGTGCATAACTACTATACTAGGAGAAAGGATGATCTTCAGTATTCAAGATAAAATCTAACATTGGCACAGAAAGGGGTGAATTATACTGCCACTAAAGTCTTTGGTCACTTACCAAATAGTATCAAAAGTCTGACAGATACCCAACAAGTATTTAAGAAGAAATTAAAAGAATTTCTGAATGACAACTCCTTCTACTCCATAGAGGAATTTATAGATATAAATTAAGAAAAAAACAAACAAAAAACAATAAAAAATAAAAAATAAAAACACAAAAAAATAAAAAAGTTGTTATATTAACTTAAGTATGTTGTTAAATTAACTTAATTACGTCATGTATTGGAAAATTTGACTCGTTCCACATCATTACGAAATATTGTATTCATGATCCATGGAACTAGTAGTAATCTAATCTAATCTAGGCCTAGGGCAGCAGATGGAAGAAACATCTTTCGTCGCAGCTGGTAATCTGATGTCATAGACCCTATATTAGAGAACTTGGATTCTGACATCATAGATCCATATTTCACGTCAGCCATCTTGGATTGTCATCTTGGATTCTGTCGTCCTAGAGCCCATTACAGAATTCCAGGTCAACCATCTTGTATTGCCATCGTCGATTCTGACGTCATAGAGCTTGTCGCAGTATTCCAGATCAGCCAACATGACAATGCACCACCTTCGATTTTTAATTTTCCACCAGTTTATACCTAAGTATAAGACAACATCACTACTTCCACAGTGACGTCATAGGAGTAGGGGAAATCCACCGCCAAAATTTTAATTTTTCGCCCCTTTTTGAACTTCCCACCATTTTGTCAGAGGCATGGATGGAGAAGGGGTGGGGAAATCCGATGACGATATCTATAATGTTATCGGTGACATAGTCTCTCCCCGATCTCCCACTGCTATACTGCTCACTAATAATAGTCTAATAACCCATCACTTTACCGAAATGGAGACAAACTCAGTGAGTGGCGGCGAAGTTCCACATACACTATGTGATTAAAAGTATCTGGGCACCCCCAAAAACATACGTTTTTCATATTAGGCGCCGTGTGGTGCCACCTACTACCAGGTACTCCATATTAGCGACTTCAGTAGTCATTAGACATTGTAAGAGAGCAGAATGGGGCACTCCACGGAATTCATGGTCTTCGAACATGGTCAGGTGATTGGGTGTCTCTTGTGGCATATGTCTGTATGCGAGATTTCGACACTCCTAAACATCCCTAGGTCCACTGTTTCATATGTGATAGTGAAGTGGAAACGTGAATCTCAAGTTGGTAAGCCTTCTTCCATTAATTCTAATTCCCTTACCTTCCCAGCTCAGCTTTGACATAGCCATTTCCAATACAGCAGAGAACAGTTTTGGGGAGATGGGATCGCCTTGCTTGACACCCCTCATGATGCGGAATTCTTGAGTTGATTCGCCGATGTTAACATAACACAGGAATTCCAAACTGTATCAGGATCCACTGCAAGTACTATGACAGTTAGGCGAGAGGTGAGAAAACTTGGATTTCATGGTCGAGCGGCTGCTCATAAGCCACACATTATGCCGGTAAATGCCAAACAACGCCTCGCTTTGTGTAAGGAGCGTAAACATTGGACGATTGAGCAATGGAAAAGTGTTGTGTGGAGTGAGAAATCACGGTATACAATGTGACGATCCGATGGCAGGGTATGGGTATGGCGGATGCCCGGTGAACGTCATGTGCCCGCGTGTGTAGTGCTAACAGTAAAATTCGGAGGTGGTGGTTTTATGATGTGGTCGTGTTTTTCATTGAGGGGGCTTGCACCCCTTGTTGTTTTGCGTGTCTCTATCACAGCACAGACCCACATTGAAGTTGCAAGCACCTTCTTGCTTCAGACTGTTGAAAAGCAATTTGGGGATGGCGATTGGATCTTTCAACACGATCGAGCAGCTGTTCATAATGCACGGCCTGTGCCGGAGTGGCTACACAACAATAACATCCCTTTAATGGACTGGCCTGGACAGAGTCCTGACCTGAATCCTATAGAACAACTCTGGGATGTTTTGGAACGCCTACTTCGTGCCAGGCCTCACCGACCGACACCGATACCTCTCCTCAGTGGAGCACTTCGTGAAGAATGGGCTGCCATTCCCCAAGAAACCTTCCAGCACCTAATTGAACGTATGCCAGCGAGAGTTGAAGCTGTCATCAAGGCTAAGGGTGGGCCAACACCATACTGAATTGCAGCATTACCGATGGAGAGCGCCACGAACTTGTAAGTCATTTTCAGCCAGCTGTCCGGATACTTTTCATCACATAGTGTATTTCCACTTTCGGCTGCTGCGACGTCAGGTGTCGCATCAAACATATCACATTGTGATAGCCGTTTGACCTCTGTTGTTGCTGTGTGTGTTTGAGGTTTACGGGCGCTAAAAACCGTGGTTATCAGCGTCCATGTGTTGTTGCTGATTTGATCTGTCGTTCGTTATAGTTGAAACTTTCGCTCTCTACTTTGTTGTCGTCCATGGACTTGAGTCATTCGTAGTCTTCACGCGCTATGATGCTTGCAGCAGTGTCCAGTCTAGTTTATGTTAGGCAATGACACGAAACTTGGTACAAAGTTCTCACCAATTTAGTTAGTTTAACGAGCATGACAGAAAAAATGTAGAATGAGTGGCCAGCGCCCTTTGCGTCTCTGAGTAGCAACTATGTGGGTGTGCTCATAAGAGCCGCCCTCTTTATTTCCGCCTATACAGCAGTGGGCCATGATTTGATTCCACAAGTGCCCTGGAACTGAACGCGTGCACATAGCCAGTAGGTGTAAGTAGTTAACAAAAAGACAACATGTTAAGTGTCCCATCTGTTTTTCGAAGGAATTTCCGTATCAATGAAGTTGAATGTCGTGGTACGTGGTGTTATACTACCGTTTCTGGATTTATTTTCAGCCTGTGACCACGATGTATTTCAATAAAACTTCCGATTAGTATATATGTACTGCTCATATTGAACAATAAAATGTGATAGAGTGTGCAGGTTGACCATTATTTAAGTATCCATATGATGTACTGTAAATTAATTTTTCTTTTGTTGGCAACTGATTATCGAAGACGAAGTTAAAAAATGCTATGATGTACCCATATGTTAAATAAAATACGAGTACTTGTTATCGGTCCATGATAAAGAACTGCGTCAAATACGCCTCGCAAATTTCGATGCATGTTGCTTTCATATGCGTTTAATTACAGGATGTACGGAAATGGACAAGCCGTGTTTCACGCAAACCATGCCTTATTCTAGTTGGAGGTTGGACGATATTAATTTTCACTCGACTACATAAGAACCTATCCTCTCTGACTGAATCCCTGTAGAGGGTCGAGTCACCAGTCAACATTATAGAGGTAATTCGGAAGGCGGTTTTTATGTTCAGAGAAGATTATCTTCAGAATGTTCGAACTTAAGACGCGTTCTATATTTCAGATGTAGAATGGCAGCGCATCTGTCGTAGAGCAATTACTGTAAATTTGTTATTAAAAGTTGTCAGTTGTCAGGCGATACTACATGCATTTATGCCATCGAAGCTGCTCACCCAGTACAAGCTAAACGAAACGCAGAATATGAATCTACATAAATGCTGGTACTTGGCAAGGCATTACAATAGTTACACAGAAACACATTTTTCCCTGCGTATAATTCATAAAATGTAGCGCTGCCCACAATATCTACACTATTGAGCTAAACTATTTTCAACGACTGCCCCCCCCCCCCCCTCCGGCGAATGCTGACTGGTGGTGTTAGGGTCCCCTGACACTTTAAGGAAAGTTTACAAGCGGAGCTGAGACGAATGAAGTATCATTGTTGCGACGACACTGACCGGAAATGGTAAAACCACTGCTATAAGCGACATTGAGAAGATGCGGTTTTTATGCCTAGGCACGTGGCAATGAGCATCTTGGAAAGGAAGGAGCTGCTCGGCTGTTCATGTCCCACTGTTGTGAGGATCTACGGAAGGTGGTTGAAGGACAGTGGAACCTCGAGCACGAGGCAAGTCATTGTACGTCCACGACTCATCACGCAACATGGAGTTTGGAGGCTTCCCCGCCCTTTAAAGCAGATCTGACGACAGAGTACAATGCCGGCGCAGGCACAGGTCTTCCCTTGCACATCAGTCAGTGCACATTGTTGAACACGGAGCTTTTCAGCAGCGGCAAGCCACACAACTTTTGCATAACATTTAAGAGAAATGGACCACAAACCAACTGCGTGAGAGAAAGACACGAAAATAGTTAAAATAAATAATGAAAGACACTTGCTGACCTTACAAGAAAATTATCATATATACAAAACAAAGGAAGAAAAGGAGCTACTACTTGACAAAGTGAATGTAACTAAACACATTGCTTACGCTAACTGATTATACAGAGGAATGGTCAGTGTTCGCCGGCCGAAGTGGCCGAGCGGTTCTAGGCACTTCACTCTGGAACCGCGCGACCGCTACGGTCGCAGGTTCGAATCCTGCCCCGGGTATGGCTGTGTGTGATGTCCTTAGGCTAGTTAGGTTTAAGTAGTTCTAAGTTCTAGGGGACTGATGACCTCAGATGTTAAGTCCCATAGTGCTCAGAGCCATTTGAACCATTTTGGTCAGTGTTCAGGGACGTGACAGGAACGACCATTTGAAGCAGAAGACAGCTTGTGTAATATAGATTATTATTTATTTTCTGTATTATTCACTGTATGATCAAGTTTACATATGGACTCATATACAACAAGCAGTAAACATAACAACCTGCGTTCTACAAACTATCAATTAAAAATTACGTATTTTTAACATATTCATCTCTAAACATGAAAATTAAAATCACATTACACGTGTTGCATGATTCATAATAAGTGTTAGAATCTCCCAGTGTAAATTTCAGTGCTTTCGTGCACCCTTGGAAAATCATCTTGCATTGTTTGTCTGAGTGCTTCTAGACGTTCCCTAATGCGGGCAGCTACGTCGCACTACTTCACTTACAACACACGATAGACAACTGAGCATTAAGCAGGCTAGTTTAATGCCAGAAAGATATCCTGAGCAAAGGGGCTGAGAGCAGTGAGGTAGACCGGACTACAACAAAACGTCAAAGAGGTTGGGTGAGTAAGACACATCCATGTGCACCAGTAGCACAGAAACAAATCTACAGTAAATGATTTCTATCTCGAAAACTATTCAGAGTAGGGCATATGAGGAGCAACCAATCAAAACGTATATTGTCCACCTGTGGACAAAATTGAGTTTCATGTAGTTTCGAGTGGTATTTTATGTACTTTGCATGATACACCAATCAGATGCGTCTATCTGTATATTGTAACACCGGAAAAGTATCTTGAAAACTAGCGGTTAAAAAAATCAAATGGCTCTAAGCGCTATGGGACTTAACATCGGAGGCCAGCAGCCCCTAGACTTACAACTAATTAAACCTTAACTAACCTAAAGACATCCTGCTGACCGAGGCAGGATTCGAACCTGCAACCGTAGTAGCAGCGCGGTTCCAGACTGAAGCACCTAGAACGGCTCGGCCACAGCGGCCGGCTAAAACGAATGTATATTGTCTACATGACTGAATGAATCAGAACGTATAATGTCCACCATTTTCGTTTCAGTTTGCTATTGTTTCATCTGCTTTGGCAGTACTGTCGATGTTAACTTTTGTCAATGCTTGCGGCTGTTCAAAGCTTTGTTGCCTTCTGGTATTGTTTGACATCCTTTTAGCAAAATCTTTACTGTTAGCACTGCACAGCAGCAGTATTCTGTTGTGTTTTGTGTCCAACGGATTTAGAAGAGGAAACTGTGACTATGGGGAAGGAGCGTAAAGATTGTGAAACAAGAAAAAGAATGAAGAAAGCAGGTAAATCTGTTTATACCTTCTTATTACAAAAATAGAATTTGTTTCCGTAACATTCATCGTAAATAATGCCACAAGAAATAGCACTTTCTTATTCTTTTTGTCCTAGATATCGTGATAAAGATCCTTATTTAATGAATTTTGATCCTCTCTGCCAACATAGGGAAGGTCGTTTTAATTGCTGCTCTATCCCAGTAAAAGTTCTACGTAGAACCAAAAGCAATGTGTTTTCTACACGGAATGAAAAACACGATGATGAAAAAATATCGTATCATCTGGACGTAAGCAGTCCAAAACGTCGGCGCATCTGCGGAGAAAGTGCCCAAGTAAAAACCAACAGCTATCACAGTAAAATATCAAGTAATTTGAGGATTTAATACAGATTCGCACTATTTTTCATTTCTTCTTAGTGAAGTATATGCTTCTA
Organism: Schistocerca serialis cubense; assembly: GCF_023864345.2. Lineage (NCBI taxonomy): Eukaryota > Metazoa > Arthropoda > Insecta > Orthoptera > Acrididae > Schistocerca > Schistocerca serialis. The sequence continues at coordinate 535,215,577 of NC_064640.1, forward strand.
CCGATACTAAACAGGAGATGATCCAACAGACTCTGGAACACTTGCAGTTAATGTTCCAACGTGCATATCTAAACAAAGAACATCATTACTTCACAAAGTTAAGTAGGTAACTATCGCATGCTAACATGGGTTTTTGTAAACTACACGTGATATAAGAGAGTGAGAAAATTCCAGTACGTGCCGCATTTTTCAGAAATTCTTTGTTATTGGACAAACAAGATTAAATACCATTGCGAAAGGAATTGCATCTGGGAGAGGACTAACGGATAAAAGAGGCTGTGATCATAAGATCGCAAAGTATGAAACTAAAAGAAAGCATGTGGTAGAATTCTTATCAAAATTAAAAGCCTCTGTAAGTCATTACAATAGGAACAAAAGCCAAAGACTGTATCAGTCGTGTGAATTAAATATACACAATATTTTAAAATTATACAAGTCAGCAGCAACTGATCTCAAAGTTAAAAGATTATTCTTCACCAGAATTTTCAACTTCAAATTCAATTTGGGTTTTGCGTCCCCTGCCGATGATGGACGCAGTTAATATCTTAGTATGCGGCATGAAATTCAAAGTGCTGTAGATACAAATCACAAGAAGTTAATGACTGAACTTCATGCTCATAGGCTGAAATCTCGAGCTTTTCATAAATTAATGAAGCAGTCGACACATCGAAGTAATACCTTTGCATTTTACTTGCAGTAAGTCCAGCCTCTGCCAAAACTGATTATTGAAGAGGCAATTATGCCCGACAAATTGCATTTTCTAGCTTATGTGTAACAAATATAGAAACCACACACCCTGTTTTCTATGTATGGAATGAAGCTCAAGCTAGAAGTGGGCCACAAGAAATTGTATCAGCCATCACAGATTTTCTTTCTAAAACATCCTTTGACCAGACTACCATATCTCTCAGACTCTTTGGTGATGGGTGTGGTGGCCAAAATAAAAATCGACATCTGATTCATGCTATTGCATTCTGGCTACTGATAAGTTCTCCATTTTTATATAAGGGATGTGTATTTATATTTTCCAGATCGAAGACATTCTTTTTTACCTGCAGACAGGGTCTTTGGACGAGTTGAGAGAATAATGCGTCAAATTCCAGTTATTTTGAATACAGAGAAGTATGTACAGATCTACAACGAAGTTGGGGAAACCGGGGGAAACATGGGTAACTGGAAAAGACTGGGAGCTTAAGAACTTTGATAAACTCTCAAGGGAATGGAAAAAGATGGATGGTATCAGTGGAGTAAAAATAATAATTTTGAAAAGTCAAAACTGAACCATGTCGGTGATCAGGATATAAAATTTAAAACAGAAATTCATTATTACTTCGATGGTCCTTCTAAATTATTCACGACATTGGCAAAACGTGGACATAAGATGTTCTCTGCTACTGAAAGACCTATACTAGCTTTGTCAGGTATGATAAAGTTAGAGAAAAGGGATGATGTGAAGAAAGTGCTCACTTTAAGGTTCGGCACAAAACTGAAAGATGAAGAACAACTAAATTTTTTTCACAGACTGCAGCAACTACACTTCAGAAGATAACGAATGTGATTCTTTACAAGAAGAACCAGCAACGAACAAAATTTAATTAAACTGCCTGTAACAAATTATTCTATTGAACAGTTTTTTATGTAATTTAAGGCTTTGTAGCGATATTTCAAGTAAATATTAATATTACATTGTTATAAGTTCTATAATTAATGTTAATCAATTGAAAATTACTGTAAGTTAATAATTATTTTCAGGTATTAAGGTTCGTAAATTAATGAAGATTTAATAGTGAAAACCCATCAAAAGATGTCATATCCTAGGTGACCGATCAAAATGTATATTTTCCAAGACATAAATTGATTTTAGAGCCATCCTAATCAAATTTTGATCTGTTGCAAAGTGGGATAAAATTCAGTATCTCAACTCGGAATTAACTGTGAAAACAGCATTGTGTTTCATAGAATAGTTTAGGATATATCAGTTTTTCGCTTTTCCTGATTATTTGCTGCTCACATGCCCATGTGAAGTTTCTACTTCAGATGAGCGTTCGTGCCATGTCCCTGAAGACTGAACATTCCTGCTGGGACACTCTGTGTAGCAGACAAATATCCCAATAGATAATCACAAATCTCATTACTCTCCTAAGTAGGGGCTATAAAAAAATGTGGACACACACACAAACCAACTTATATCAACACACATGATTTGAGAAAAAAAAAGTGAAAATAAAATCCGAGAAAGCTAGCAACACTACCAAAAACAGATGACAACCAAGACAAAGAAACGGCAACTGACATGTTACAAAACCACGGTGACTATACAAAGAAAGGAGGCTTTCAACCACTTTGCCATATGAGGAATAGATACATGGTTTTCAGATAAGGCTCAAATGGTTCAAATGACTCTGAGCACTATGGGACTTAACTTGTGAGGTCATCAGTCCCCTTTTTCAGATAAAGAATTAGACATTTTACCATAAGCAGTTTTCCATTTTATTATAAAAAAGTTCCTTGGGCTCTTTTTAAATCTATAACAAAATGTGTGACAGTGACGAAAACCGAGTAATTAAAACAGTAAGAAATATAGAAGTTACGTGCGGCATGCAAAAGGGGTTTTTATTGTAAACTACTGCAGCTTTTATTTAGCTGCCACGAAAAATTTTCACCACAATAAATATGGATTCAGTAATGTGACGACACAGAAAGTATTTAGGGCGATCTTTAGGGCATGCATGGTCTTTGTTCTTGTTCTATGGTCTTCGGTCTTTTGCTGGACAGTGTTGATTGTGCTTTTACCGAGAGGGCTGTGTGGCTAAGCAGTTGAATGGGGCCATGTACTAAAACTTTTCGTTGGATTTGGAATTATTTTGTATGCGCGAGTTAAGTACTTCGACTTTTCACTGGACTTAGATAATTTGAGTGTGTTTTTGGTGATTGATTCAGCATGGTTTTACGAACTTAACTGTTGTCTGTGGGACTTGAGGCAGCTGTGAACTGTAATTATTAGCTGTAGCTGATATTTATACTCGCATATAATGGAAGTATTTCATTTTTGCAGCGGTTAGTAAAAATAATGAACTTTAGCGTTGAATGGCTACTATTTAAGAAGGGTGTATGGCAGGGCTGCTCACACCTGTCTTGGTCAATGGATACATTCAGTCGGCAATAGCTTACGTTAAGGAGAAACTAGCAGCCATAGGAGGAATTATAATTCATGGTAATAAAACAGACGTGCTGAGATTTGCCGAAGATCTCTCAGGTTAAGTGAAGATGCAGAAAAATCAGAAGCAATGCTAGCACAGTTGGAAACCAGCCTCATCTCTTCCAATGATGCGAAAATTAATAAAAATAAAAAAAATCTTATTGCTGAACAAACAAAAGATCGTTTCTCAATGCTCACTTAACAGTGAGGACACACACAAGGGTGGCGGACACAGAGCGACGAAGGACATGCGCTAAAACTTGTATCAAATGATAAAACCCACCCTCACGAATAAAACGTAAAACTAAAGCTACTGTTGAGGTATTGTCGCCCAACACCGAAGGTAGGGTGCTAGGAAAGTTAAAAGTCCGCCGCAGAGCGGCTAAAAGTGGGCAGACGTAGGGAGTAAAGCTACATCAAACGGAAGATCGAGGAAGGACACTGCAAGCCGAATCCACGGGGCAAAAGCTACTTTCGATAAAAGAAGAAACCTTTGCACTTCTACCAGCATAGAAAAACATTTGTTTCGAGTGTGCCTGCCATATGGAAGTGAAACACGGACACTCGGAGGAGCTAAAAACACAAAACAAGTCTTCGAGATGTGGTGCTATTGTAGAAAGCTCAAGATTTCCTGGATAGACATGATATCAGTTTTCGTCATTATCATTAATCCGACGGTGTTTACCTAGTCATTTCACTTATTTATACGTATTATTCGCTGCCTTATCTACTTACTAAAAAGGGTATGAGGATCAGTTCTGTATTAAGTGCATGGGCCTTAAAGCGACGCTGTATGACCGACCCCTATGCTATCTCAATGAATGAGGGCAACAAATCAGGTCGTGCACTACCCACACCGATATTGACTAATAAAAGCACTGGTGCGCTCGTAGGTACTGGCTAGACACGTAATGGTGGTGCTGCATGAGTCGAGAAGGCCGAAATTGTGAACAATTGTTTAAATATGAAAAGAATTTTCCATCATTCAGAGAAACTCTCGCAAATTAACCATTTCACTCCTGCTATTTAGCCTTCGGATGTATACAAAAGTTTCTCGCACGATTTATACACTAAAAAAACTAAACTCCTCCCAAACAGTTCATGAAGCCCCAACGGTACGAACCGACCACCGTGTCATCCCCAGCCTACAGGCGTCACTGGATGCGGGTATGGAGGGGCAAGTGGTCAGCACACTGCTCTCTCGGCCGAATGTCAGTTTCCGAGACCGGATCCGCTACTTCTTAATCAAGTAGCTCCTCAGTTTGCCTCACAAGAGCTGAATGCACCCCGCTTGCCAACAGCGCTCGGCAGACCAGATGGTCACCCATCCAGTGCTAGCCCAGCCCGACAGCGCTTAACTTCGGTGATCGGACGGGAACCGATGTTACCACTGCGGCAAGGCCGTTGGCGCTTTATACACTACTGGCCATTAGCATTACTACACCAAGAAGAAATGCAGATGATAAACGGGCATTCATTGGACAAATATATTATACTAGAACTGACATGTGATTACATTTTCACGCAAGTTGGGTGCATAGATCCCGAGAAATCAGTACCCATAACAACCACCTATGGCCATAACAACGGCCCTGTTACTCATGGGCATTGAGACAAACAGAGCTTGGATGGCGAATACAGGTACAGCTGCCCATGCAGCTTCAACACGATACCACAGTTCATCAAGAGTAGTGACTGGCGTATTGTTACGAGCCAGTTGCTCGGCCACCATTGGCCAGACGTTTTCAGTTGGTGAGGGTGAAAGGGTGCAGTACCACCCGACATTGAAAATAGGTACAACATACTTCATTATTTTTGTCAGAACAACACATTTTTTTTGTAAAACTAACTCAGTTTCAATTAATACAGCGAAGCCGGATACCAGTGTGGGAAAGAATGACAGTTTATTTATTTAATTGATCACATGTGCACTTCCACAAAATAAATCCCTACATCCAGTTTGGTGAGATCTGTGAAATGAATGAATGTATGGTCGTCTGCTAACCGCAGATAGTGAATGTGAATATATGATCATCTTTGAGACGATCCTTTGGCCACCTTTGGTGGGACCAAAGAGATGAAATTTACCTGAGCTTTGAGCGCCTGAAATGTGGCTGACCAATACGATAGCAAGGTGCTCCCCCACTTCGACAGAGGTGCGAGAAGAACGGCCATGTTTCAGCACTCTGCCACTGGATCTTGTGCTGTTAAGACCTGTCTTAGTTGTGCTCCGTAAAGACAAAAGAGTGGAGACATGGTATGCATGTGGAATATTTAAGAGTAGTTTGAAATAATATTTTCTCTATTTCAGGAACTTTTGTGGGGAGAATTAAATGTCAGGCAGGTAATATTAATGGGATCGTAGTAATCTTCGGAAGTGACCAATGGTCACAATGAAACCACGTGTTCTTAATATTACTTTGCATCGGAAGTGACCAATGGTCACAATGAAACCACGTGTTCTTAATATTACTTTGCATGATATGATTCCGTGTGACGCTAGATTCAAACTCTGAGAGAGAAGCAAGGTGAGTCGTCCGTCTATCCAGCAACGCCACTTGGCTTGCATTGCACAGGAAGACGTGCATATATCTCCAGAGTTCATAGCAGGAAAGTAGAATTACAAAGTGGGGCAGTGTCATGTGAAACTGGGATAAATATTAATTGAAGATGGAAAGCTGAAAGTGATAATGTTGTGACTATTCCCTGTCTTGTATTCCATGTTGCAGTGTGGTGTATGTCATGTAATTTAAGTATGTGTGGTTTGCATGGGAGAGTAGCAAGGTAGTTTCAGAGGTAGTGGGTATGCATGTTCCTTTTGTACCGCTCGGTCTGGAGGAAAGTTTCGTGATGATGGTTGTGAGAGTCGAAGTGTGAGATATAGCAAAAGATCCACCATCCTATCCACAAAGTGCACTGTAGCGTTAAATAATTACGAGACCGTAAGGTAGAGAATCACCAATGTTAAGCCATGCCCACTGGGCGGAATTTCTCATGTGTTATTGTTGTAGATTATAGAATTTGTGGGTTTAGGTTATAGAATTTATCGGAATAAATAAGATAGTGAAAAGAAAAAGATTGGTGGCCTTTTCCTTCGAATTGTATGTTGTCATGATATCCAGAATTTATAATGTGTGCGCCACTTATATTCAGTGCGATGGCCACGTGTTGATAAAAGCCGTTAAATAAAAAGGAAAGAAAATGTGGTATTGCCAGTGTGTAGTGAACAGTCAGAGTTCTGTAGATTACTGATAGTCAGATGCGTGTTTCCGTTGCATATTATTCATACAGGAGGGTAATTTGTAACTTTATTGTGAGTATGAGAGTTCATATTACTCAATAAATAAGAATGAATCCACTCGCTTGGCAGACCACTCATCTTGCAGGCCTGACTGCTTGATGCCACAGTATGAGCAAGGCTTGTGGGTGCCTCTCATAATTTCGACCCTGCCAGGATAGTTTGCCAGGATTCTGCTGTTAGGGTTTGCTGTTAAGATTCTTTTTATGGAATGTATTGTGATAGCGCTAAGAAGTAAAATTTTTTTTGTTTGCAATTTCTTTCTGGATTGGTGAGGATCTTTTATTTCTTTTTATGTAATCGCTTGGGATGTCATCTAAGGTTGGAAGATCATTGTAGAATTTTTTTTGCGTAATGTCCATAGTAACTAGGTCACAGTCGAAAAGTGTAGTCACCATGGAGAATAGTGATTCTGGCGTGAATGTAGCAGTGCGGCAGGAAGTAGCTGTCAACCATGAGCTAATGAGCGGGAACGGCTAACACTCGGAAGGGGCTGAATTATTCAGCGGACCGCGGCTAGGTGATCCTTTAAGCGGCGGGCTTTGTCCACAAATGGGGGCTTTTCCCGATGACGCGGGCGAGCCGGGACTAGGTCAGGTATGCAATAAAAGTGAAGCTACCCTTGGCGAAGCTACGGTTTCTCAGGCGAACGAGGTGAGCGCACCGAAAGTAGCAAATGACAATGTGCTACTGCAGTTTTTACAGAGGATGGACAGAGATAATAAGGAGAGAGATAGGGAGACTACGGAAAGATTGGTAACATATCAGGAAAGATTGGAAGCGATTGATAAAGGTAATAAGGAAAGATGGGAAGCGTATAAGGAAAGATTGGAAGCGATGGATATACATAAAAAGGAAAGATTGGAAGTGGTGGATAAAGATAATAAGGAAAGATTGGGGGCAGTGGATAAGGGAAATAAAGAGTTAATGACGAAGCTACACACAGTTATCAATGAGTGTCTGCCCGCGGTTAATAATCGGTTAGGTGAGGGGGAGAAGAATCTGGGTGCGTTGAAGCAAGTATGTGACGCTGTGAAAGAAAAAGCCAATAATTTGGAGGTACGAATATTTGCAATAGAGAGTGATACTACTGAACGTAGGGACATGTTGCCGGATGAGCGAATCAAAGAGGTAGTGGTCAGAATGAATACGATTAGTGCAGATGTAGAAAAGATCAGTATAAGAGGCGAGACAGGCTCTGACAGTACGCAGCGAGAGGTTTATGCCAACCAGGGGGAGATACAATCACTATTACAACTTAAAGAGGCGCAATTAGAAATAAGTAGGAAACATAGGGAAGAATTAGCACAGTTGCAATTAGCGTGCAGTAGCGAAGGTGACACACCACCAGGTAGATTGCAGAGGGAGAGTGAGATAAATTCAAAAAACGAAGATAGGCAGAAAGCGGAAGACGAACTCAGAAAGTTAGAAGAACGGTTGAGTCGGATAAAACAGGTGGCAAACCCAACTGGGTATAGTCCAAGGCTGTCTCAATTTCAAGATTCATTACCTTCATCGTGGGGACCGCTCCTCAAAATGAAGTTTGTGTGTAACCATTTGAGGGACGAGGCTAGAGAGAAAATGCAGGAAGTTATTAAAGACTGTAGTAGCTACAAGATATTTTGTGACAAGTTTTTAAATGAATTCTGGTCGAAAAGTAAGCAGGACCAGGTTAAGCAAAGCATATTGATGATGCCAAATTGTAACGAAGGTGGTATAAGAGATCCAGTGTCGTGCTATCAGGAAATGCTGAGACGAAATAGGTATTTGAATGTGACATACGAACCTGGGGAGTTCATTAGGATCTGTATAACGAAGTTGCCAGTGAAATTGCGCAGAGATATAGTGATAGCAGGCAGAGGCTTAGACGATTCTGCGTCATTTCAGCACTTGTTACAGGAACTGGGAAATGAGAGCAACATTGTGAACGGAGACACGACTCATAGGTCAGACAGGGTCGAGGATAGGAACGGCAGAAACTATCAGAATGACAGGAGAGCATGGAATCCCGGCATTTCATTCTTGTCATAATGGATTGAAGGATAGGAGAAACTAATCCAACATATCAGCCCTTAGCATCTTGCCTTAAAACACATGCAGCTGGCACTGAAAATTGTCTATGTAGCAGACATACTCTACTGATATGTAGGAATGCAAATACCATACTTCTGATCATAGAATAAAACACCAGTAATGGCATCTGTTAGGCTGGTCTCTCAGAGCAAAATTTGCAAATTTTTATTTGGAACAGTTAAGTAAAAGGACTGTTTCCTCAAAGAAACCAGTTGCTAAAATGTTATGTAATAGTGCCAATGAGTCCAGTTTAATTAGTGTGATTTGACTATTGCAGGTACTTAACACGTAATGTAAAAAGTCAACATTGTGATCTGTATGGAATAGGGTACGTTTATACTGCTGTTACAGGTAACATCAGTAATGTGATCGAAGTTTTTAAATTAGACGCCATCTGATCGGTAGTATGTCATTGTCATAGTGACAGTTATGAGGTGTTGCGTATGGTTGTTCAGAATCTGGTGTTAGGGAAAGAGGCCACTAGCACCAAAGTTTCTAACACTTGGGCTGTCCCATCTCTGCCAGTTTGTATACTCTCTGCACACATTTAATTTTCATGTAAGCTCAGATTCCTAACTAGCAAATTCTTTACTGTGTATAGTGGACCATTCAGAGTGAGGCGGATTGTCCATGAAAATGCTGTACTGACTGAGATGATCAAGGGAAAACAATCTTGTGGGCTTCATCACATTTCTAACATCAAATTATGGAAAAGTTAAGGATAGATCGAAAGTAGGCAATTTATGGTAGATAGTCAGAGTATTTATTTGTGGTGTGTAACGTTGTGCAAGGTCAAATCGAAAATAAGAATTTTCAGGCGGGATGTCAGGAAGTATGACGGAATAGACTGGTCGAATGAGTCATGAACAGGAGTCGACAGAGTGGTGTATGTACGTATTTCTTGTCGTGTGAATAAGGATCAAGCAGAAACGACGTGATGATTAATGAGTGGATAAAGATGGTAGATAGAGAAGTGACGTGATAAATAGTAGTGGATAAAGGTGATATTTAAGGAGAGAAGCGACGTGAAGCAGTGTGATTAATAACGAGAGATTCGACGTGATGAAACAGTGGTAAAGAAAGGTGAGTAGAACTAATAATGTGGAGATGTCTTAGAGGTATGTGACAGAGAGGCCTGTGTATGCTGCAATCGAGATTGATGCGAATGGCGAAGGAAGACAAGGAAATGATGGAGTAATCGACGGACGGAGAGCCGAAATACGAATGAAGAGATGAGGACAACTGCACAACATGAAAGGACATAAAGGGAGTATGAGATCCAGATGGTGAATGTTGTGAAATACTGACATAAGATGTAATATAAGTGTAAATCTAATTCTTACCATAACATTTGCTACATGAAAAAAATAATTTTTGTTGTTGAAGCCTGGTACCAGTATAACTAATCAAAACGGTACCAAGAATGTGTACAGTTATTTTGCAAGATGAATAATTTGTGTATTTTTTGTTCTTAGATGAAATATCGCAATTCTAAGTTGATATTTAGCAGGATGAATAATCGGTAAAGTGAACGCAGAGGTAAGCCGATGGAGAGAGGTGCCAGAGTGAAAGGACGAATTCGGAGACTGGAAAGCGATCTCCGAAACAGCTTCATGTGTTATGTGGTTGAGTATAAGGGAGCAAAGGTATGGTATGTTGTCGTGACTGTGGTGGTGTTAAGGTTAGCTGACGTCTAGACCTATTCTGTTAGTGTATTAATGGGTTGAATGAGAAGGAAAATGTGATGTCTGGTGAGTGAGAGTCGTAGAGTAGTGTGATCAATGCGCACACTCCTGTAAAGGGGATGCTACCGATCCATAACTAAAACGTTATTGTGTTTTATTGTTTGATTGGGATGAACCTCGATGGCAGGTCAGGATCTGACATGTGGATGGTACATACGTGTCCTAGAAATGTTGTTATATATAATAAAATGTAAAATATATAAAGAGATACTAATTTCAGTCTGTCACAAGCACAAGGGTGCATTGTGCGTTGTAGATTTAGAGTCATCAGTTTCTAAAATGTTTATTGTGTTAGGATGTTAAAGTAGTTTACTATTTAACAACATGTGGTAGGTAATTGTGAGCTGTGTAGATTATTTCTTATTTTTTTGTTAGAACACTTTCAAGGGGTATTAATTTCAGTCTGTCACAAGCACAAAGGTTCACTGTATATTGTAGTTTTAGAATAAACAGTTTCTAATATTTTCACTATGATAGGATGTTAGAGTAGTCTACTATTTGATATTGTAATTATGAGCTGTATAGATTGTTTATTATTCCTTTTGTTTTTTTTTACACTTTCATGTTTTGTATGAGGGACGACAGGTACAATCAATAGCACAAGTGTGGGCTGTATATAGAAAAGGGATAAATGTTGATGTTATATGTGTAGAAAACTAGGGTGTATGATTTTATGTTTTTTAGAACAAAGATTCTTTTATTACCAATGTATCTAATAGCTCATACATGTAATCAATGAGTATTTAAATACTGTAAGAATATCCTTTTGTCTGTAATGTTGCGAGATGCACGGAAGGGTCTGACTGATAGGGTGTCGTAGCGCTGAGGGGCTACACCTAACGCGCCCGTACCACATAAGCCAAGCAGACGTTGGCAACAGAGCCGGTGCGCTCCCCACTCCACTGCCGGTCGGGGTACACTCCACGCGCCCGCTACAGCAGGTCAACGGCCTGGGGCGACACGCACGTACCAATGGCCATTCATAAGTTCCGCCACCCTTACGACTGGGGAAAGTATCCCGCGGAGGCAACAGCGGGTGGTTTCTTCTGCTCAACGGCGGAGCGACGGCAGAATGAACGACGTGCGGCAGAGTCCGGTGGACATTTTTTACCAGCAACTATTAACTAGTACTGGACTGTGGAGCTGTGAAACAAGATGACTGCTCGTATGTCTCCATAAGGTGGAAAGTGAGTGGTGGAAAAGATTTTGTCTTTAGCAGACAGGACGATTGTTTTGTTCTGTCTTGACCACTGAATGGTGGGATCCATAAACTTTTGGCAGTGACTTGTTAAGTGTACTTTGTAAATTGCATATGGGACGCTTGGTATACTTAAAGAGGACAGTTGTCGTTTGGTGACTAATTATTGTATGAACGCAAGAAACTAAAGTGGGACATTGACATTTGCATTTGTTGTAGGAGACATTTCTTTAATTGGTGCGGGAATAAGTGCTGTTTGTTGGAACTTACGACTTTTAATTACACCATGAACTCAAAGGACAGAACCGTGGGTAATAGTAGTTGTTGGGCCATTTCTGGACGAAGAGATTCGTGTGGATGGTACGCTGAGGGTGACTATGACATTTGTGTTTAATGTGAGATACAGTTTACTGTTCAGTGCATGTTCAAAATGCCGATTTGAGTGACTTAAAGACTTTTGTCCGGGTAACCAAGGGAGAGCTTTGACACCGAGACAGTGTTTCTAGGGAACCTGTCAGCAACTTTTTTGACCCCAAGAAAATCACAGAATGAAATGATTCCGTGTGACTCGCAAGATAGGAAATAATGTTTGTACTTGTAATTGTGTAAATTTTTTTATATGTTTCATTCCTGAAGGGACACCAAGTGTAATTGTATTTGATTAACATTTGTGTTTAGAATAGTTAGTGTTTTTTTGTTTGTTCTGGGTTACAAGTACACGTAACTTGTTTATTAGAATATTTGGTACAATGATGCTTTAATTATTAGCCAGTGGTGTAATACTAACGTAGCGGCTCTTGTTGCATAGGTCAGTAAGATTGTCACAGGGGACAAGAGTTTGCATTGCACAACAAATATCGGAATTAACTGATGCATTTTGATGTTGTGGACAGTAATGATCTTGTTGGTATGTTGACTGAAGCCACTTATTTGCATTATCACAGTGGTGGTATTTCACATTAAAGTGTAACGAAGGCTAGTCGAAATGCAAGTTCTTGTCGTCTAAATGTGTAACAACAGAGAAATGAGCAGTAGAGTAAGATACGAGAGCTACTGGTAGATTCAAGCACTTATTGCTAAACTATTTGCTGCGTGTATTGATCAAAGTTGATGGACTGACTAGCTCAGCAGCAGGTATTTGTACTGGTCGATAAGGATAAGGTTAAACTCACAGTCGAGTAGTGGTGGCAATTGCTTAGGTGATGATAGTTAATGAGGTATGACATGATGTCTTAGACGAACTATATTACGTAACCAGTATGTAACTTGTGGTATATATCATTGTTTTTCTTCTCAGTTTTATTTCTCTGTAGGTTTGATGTATATTTTAGAGTAATGGTATGGAGCCTGAGATTATACGTGGAACTAGTGTACGCAATTTTTTCTTTTGTTGATTTTGTTTTGTATTTAGCCATTGCTGTGTAAAAGATTATTACAAAGCAATTTATGAATGTCAGATTACTTGCTCTGTGTTTGGACGGTGAGCTATTTAAAATTTCATTAGTACAATTAGTATTTTTTTTATTTGTCATAGAATTAGTAAAGTCTGGATTACTCATAAAAATAACGAAGATCCCAGTAACTAAGCAAATTTTTACCTCAACATTATTTTTTATTTGTATGATGTAATGTTTTATTTGTCATGTGGATTATTGTAAATTTGTATGTGTACGTTACTCCGGATTGTGGAGAGTAAAATAATGCTACAACTGTGTCAATAATTTGGTAAAGTAACAGCATTTGGTCGTCTGTTTGAGGTCACCAGGGGCTAAGGTCTCCTCCTGGTTATTTTGATTACTTGCTACGTTTGTTCTAATACAGTTTTCTTAAAATAATGTTCGGAACTACCCTCGTATTGCAAGGATAGTACCATGCCATTTTTTTCTGCGTGGGTAGCCGGTGGTGAAAGGGTACAGTACCGCCCGACATTGAAAATAGGTACAACATACTTCATTATTTTTGTCAGAGCAACACATTTTTTTTTGTAAAACTAACTCAGTTTCAATTAATACAGCGAAGCCGGATACCAGTGTGGGAAAGAATGACAATTTATTTATTTAATTGATCACATGTGCACTCCCACAAAATAAATCCCTACATCCAGTTTGGTGAGATCTGTGAAATGAATGAATGTATGGTAGTCTGCTAACCGCAGATAGTGAATGTGAATATATGATCATCTATGAGACGATCCTTTGGCCACCTTTGGTGGGACCAAAGAGATGAAATTTACCTGAGCTTTGAGCGCCTGAAATGTGGCTGACCAATACGGTAGCAAGGTGCTCCCCCACTTCGACAGAGGTGTGAGAGGACCTGAAGAATGGCCATGTTTCAGCACTCTGCCACTGGATCTTGTGCTGTTAAGACCTGTCTTAGTTGTGCTCCGTAAAGACAAAAGGGTGGAGACATGGTATGCATGTGGAATATTTAAGAGCAGTTTGAAATAATAATTTCTCTATTTCAGGAACTTTTGTGGGGAGAATTAAATGTCAGGCAGGTAATATTAATGGGATCGTAGTAATCTTCAGAAGTGACCAACGGTCACAATGAAACTACGTGTAGCAATAAGTTGAAATACTTCTGTGTGCTTAAGTTAAGCTGAATTACAAGCGTGTGTACAATAAGTTGAAATATTTAAGAAATAGCGTGTGTACCATAAGTTGAAATATTTAAGAAATGGCGTGTGCAGGACTTGAAATTAGGGACGAGTACTTCCACATGGTGAGTACTGTGTGAGTCTCAATCTGTGTATGAGACAAAGGATAAAGTGAAGTACTCGTCCATGGTATCAGTTGAGGTCTCGCGTGTGTGATGAATATGTTCTTAATATTACTTTGCATGATATGATTCCGTGTGACGCTAGATTCAAACTCTGAGAGAGAAGCAAGGTGAGTCGGCCGTCTATCCAGCAACGCCACTTGGCTTGCATTGCACAGGAAGACGTGCATATATCTCCAGAGTTCATAGTAGGAAAGTAGAATTACAAAGTGGGGCAGTGTCGTGTGAAACTGGGATAAATATTAATTGAAGTGGGAAAGCTGAAAGTGATAATGCTGTGACTATTCCCTGTCTTGTATTTATGTTGCAGTGTGGTGTATGTCATGTAATTTAAGTATGTGTGGTTTGCATGGGAGAGTAGCAAGGTAGTTTCAGAGGTAGTGGGTATGCATGTTCCTTTTGTACCGCTCGGTCTGGAGGAAAGTTTCGTGATGATGGTTGTGAGAGTCGAAGTGTGAGATATAGCAAAAGATCCACCATCCTATCCACAAAGTGCACTGTAGCGTTAAATAATTACGAGACCGTAAGGTAGAGAATCACCAATGTTAAGCCATGCCCACTGGGTGGAATTTCTCATGTGTTATTGTTGTAGATTATAGAATTTGTGGGTTTAGGTTATAGAATTTATCGGAATAAATAAGATAGTGAAAAGAAAAAGATTGGTGGCCTTTTCCTTCGAATTGTATGTTGTCATGATATCCAGAATTTATAATGTGTGCGCCACTTATATTCAGTGCGATGGCCACGTGTTGATAAAAGCCGTTAAATAAAAAGGAAAGAAAATGTGGTATTGCCAGTGTGTAGTGAACAGTCAGAGTTCTGTAAATTACTGATAGTCAGATGCGTGTTTCCGTTGCATATTATTCATACAGGAGGGTAATTTGTAACTTTATTGTGATTACGAGAGTTCATATTATTCGATAAATAAGAATGAATCCACTCGCTTGGCAGACCACTCATCTTGCAGGCCTGACTGCTTGATGCCACAGTATGAGCAAGGCATGTGGGTGCCTATCAAGAGATCTGGAGAATGCGCTGGCCAGGGCAGCAGTGGAACATTTTCTGTATCCAGAAAGGCCTGTACATGACTTGCAACTTGCGGTCGTGCATTATCCTGCTGAAATGTAGGGTTTCGCAGGGATCGAATAAAGGGTAGAGCCACGGGTCGTAACACATCTCAAATGTAACGTCCACTGTTCAAAGTGCCGTCAATGCGAACAAGAGGTGACCGAGACGTGTAACCAATGGCGCCCCATACCATCACGCCTGGTGATACGCCAGTATGGCGATGACGAATACACGATTCCAACGTGCGTTCATTGCGATGTCGCCAAACACGGATGCGACCATCATGATGCTGTAAACAGAACCTCGATTCATCCGGAAAAATGACATTTTGCCATTCGTGCACCCAGGTTCGTCGTTGAGTACACCATCGCAGGCGCTCCTCTCTGTGATGCAGCGTCATGGGTAACCGCAGCCATGGTCTCCGAGCTGATAGTCCATGCTGCTGCAAACGTCGTCGAACTGTTCGTGCAGATGGTTGTTGTCTTGCAGACGTCCCCATCTGTTGACTCAGGGATCGAGATGTGGCTGCACGACCCGTTACAGTCATGCGGATAAGATGCCTGTCATCTCGACTGCTAGTGATACGAGGCCGTTGGGATCCAGCACGGCGTTCCGTATTACCCTCCTGAAGCCACCGATTCCATATTCTGTTAACAGTAATTGGATCTCGACCAACGCGAGCAGCAATGTCGCGATACGATAAACCGCAATCGCAATAGGCTACAATCTGACCTTTATCAAAGTCGGAAACGTGATTGTACGCATTTCTCCTCCTTACACGAGGCATCACAACAACGTTTCACCAGCCAACGCCGGTCAATTGCTGTTTGTGTATGAGAAATAGGTTGGAAACTTTCCTCATGTCAGCACGTTGTAGGCGTCGCCACCGGCGCCAACCATGTGAATGCTCTGAAAAGCTAATCATTTGCATATTACAATATCTTCTTCCCGTCGGTTAAATTTCGCGACTGTAGCATGTCATCTTCGTGGTGTAGCAGTTTTAATGTCCAGTAATGTATGTGTTTATTGACGGCGACTACATTACACTTGTGAGGGTGGGATGGAAGGAAGCCCCATAGTAGGAACGTTCTGTGTCATAGACCTTGGACGCCTGTAGTTTTCTGCTAAGTCATAACAAGTTTATTTCGGCAGGTGAAGCTGTGAGAACGCTGTACATGTGGGAGGCTAGGAGGTTTAATTCACTCTAACCTCTGTCCTGCGTGTCCGCCTACATAGCTGAGTCGTCACTGTAGATGGCTTCCGTACTGCCAAGGATGTTTCCTTGGTGGGAGGACTGGCGCGGAGAGCACTTAGCCTCGTGACGCCAACTGAGTACTTGACTGAGTACTAGCGGCTCCAGGGTCTGGAAAAGCTGCAAAAACGGTCGGGAGAGCTGTGTGCTGACCACATGCCCATCAGTACCACATTCGCATGGTGACGCAATTCACGGCGGGCGGTAGACATCCCTTGGGCCTTAACTTCCAGGATGAGAAGCACGTCTTCGTCGTTTGCAACGCAGAATCACAAACCACACAGCGGTTTCAATACCGCGAGTTTGTACAATATTCTTTTGCCGTTGATACAGTTCAACATATGAGCATTATTCGCAGGTTCAAATTGGCGTACCGTCTTACTGAAGGATCCCATCTTTGCAGGTCAAACAACCATCCTTAGTAACCTCCAAGGATAGATGTTTTGCAATATCGGTCAATATTACCTACCATACGTACTGTAACAGACTTGACAGTCACTTTATGTAGTACCTTTTGCCGTGCACTTGGCCATTTCACGTTGGAACTGTGCTCTCTAGTCGTTAGAGGTGATTTTAATTTTGATTAGATCTACCTTCTGCAGATGTAAGACAGCAGGGGCCCATTATTAGCCTCTAGTGCTGACCGTCCTGGTTAAAGGGTTTCTCAGCGTCCCAACTGCAGGCTAGCACAGGTGCTGCGAAAGCAGTCGGATTCCCTGCCTTTTCATTTTGCAGAATAAGAAGTGTTCCTGCAGCAGGTTGTGGATTCGTATTGTGACCAACATATCCAGGAGAGGTGGGGAGTAAACAGGCGAAAATACATAGACTCCACAACAGTGCCTTATATTCCGGTACTGGAATCACAACTGTCGGGAGCTGGGCAGGGTGCTGCCACAGCTGCTCTTGTTGGAGTCCTGCTCCCACAGCAGGCTTATCAGCAGATGTAGCACCAGGCTGTGTGTTGTTGTAACTGTCCAGTGCAGCGGATGCAGATGCGCAGGCCTCCGATGTCTGAGAAGGCATATAACTGTAGACCTCCCGTACGGCAGGCGCGCCTGTCGAGTCGGAATATGAATTTTCCCAACGCTCCTTTGGTAGGCGACCAGACAGCTGCTGTTCATCTCCTTTCAGCAGTGTAACAGTAGATTGAGGAGCACTGTTCTGGTCAACAAAGCCACCTGGACCTTCAGGAGCGGAGGAGCTAAGCTTGAGAGTGTATGGTGTTTTGACGCTCACGTCAGGGCAGTCCTGCTGAGCTGCAGTTTCTTCCAGATAATTGAAATCTGCTCGTTGGTCGTCAGAGCCATGGACAACTGGACGTCGACACATACTTCCCATAGCATGGTAAGCAAAAGAGGATGACAGTATGGTGTGGTGACGAGACTGAGTAGCTACAGTAGATGCTGCACTTGGAAAAGTCAGTAGATTTTGCAACTTCTTCTCCAGTTGACCATCTTCATGTGCTACTGCTCCTGGCTTCATATTTCCTAATGTTTTGTATAGTTTTCCATTTAGGTCCACAATGATCATAGACCCACCATCTTCGGGGAACAAAAATGTAGCTATTACTGGTGCGACCACCTTATCATCTTCAATTAACTGCCTCTCTGCAATATCCTTTTCAGGGCACCTGAGGAAAGAGCAAAATGTACCTCTGTGTTAGTCTTTGCTGAACACCATTCAAGAAAGAAGTGATTTACGTCTCCTTTAAAGAATGCAGTGTCAGCTAATATAACATTTAATGTTACTCTAGATTACAAAAAGAAAACAAATATTGTGTTGTTGTCTGTGACAGAAGTGCCTGAGAGGCATAATGTACCTTGGCGACTAATATTTCAGGAGGACATATTTACACATGTGACTCTGTCAAGACCTTAAACATAGCACAGTTCACTGTCAGACCGTATAATTTATCACTGTCTTCACCCATTTATACAACAGTAAGATCACAACATTGTGCCATATCATATTGGAACATAGCACGTAGTTCTGGAAAGTGTATGGAAAACACGTGCTGTGTCAAAATGGAAAGAAGTCACATCGGTCAAGTGCCCACATTTATCTACTACATACCAGTGTCATTCGGGTAATTACAGACATTTATCCGGCTGGTAAGAGACAAACTGTCTTTTATCGGCAATGCTAAGAAAGGAGTCGCTAGATTTCAATTTTTTTAGTGGGTTCGGAATACGATGACTTTAGTAATATATGTCGTTGACTCAAACAATTCTAATGAGAGACTCATGAATTATTGCCCATGTGGACTTCTAGAACGTTTGCAGAACCACATAATGGACAACCCCGATGCCCTGTGGAAAGATTACGCAGAGAAAGATAGTGTGGAATTCCACTATATAATCTCCAGTGGCGCTTCGTTATTGGAAACTGTGATGTCGAGTAGCAGCCTACTATGTCAGGACTCCTGTATTGTTCGTGCAGTTTGTTAGGTGGCAGGAGTAATCTGACCAACCTCCTGTGATGCTCTGCTCACCTTCGTTTGTAGTCGATGTATCTAATTCACGAAACGGTCGAGCACTAGACATGGAGTTAGGTGGCTCGGTTTATGGTGGCAGAAGTCACTTTTATTACAAGCATTCAAGCAGCTAGAGGAGGCGTGATGATGGCTCAACTTTCAATGTGATCAAACTACGTGCCAATTTACTCGGTTTCACTCGAAATTTCTCAGCAGTATTTCATGAAGTGAGGGCTTGGCCGGCCGGAGTGGCCGAGCGGTTCTAGGCGCTTCAGTGTCGAACCGCGCGACCGCTACGGTAGCAGGTTCGAATCCTGCCTCGGGCATAGATGTGTGTGATGTCCTTAGGTTAGTTAGGTTTAAGTAGTTCTAAGTTCTAGGGGACTGATGACCTCCGCTGTTAAGTCCCATAGTGCTCAGAGCCAGCTATAAGGGCTTGAGTCCCTTGGTGACTATGAGTCCTTCGAATAAAGTCGTTTTACAGTATGGTCCCCTTATTGACATTCGAGAGCAGGAGGCTATCCCTAGGTGTCCGGTTTCCCTCTCTGGCTTTGTCTTTCACTGTCGTCAACAATACAAACTCGACACTACGATTAACGGCCATCCCATCAATCACTCAGAAACATTAAACGGAAGTCTCAGCACATACATATTGCAAGGGAAAGGTGCATAGTAGGGATACTGTAGGAAACCGTTTAAAATTTAGTCTCCAAGAGCATAGGTAAATTGTTGGCCAACAGTTCCACACGGCATTTTCTATTCTGTAGCATATGAAGTCTAAATTTCTCCCAGTTCTTTACTAACAAGATTTGCGCAATGATTTTTACGACGTAAAAGTGTCAGACTTCATCAAAGAAAAAAATTATTGACAATCGCTTACCTCACTCATTCAGCGAAGAACGTGTATTTCCACATTAGAAACCTGTAGTTGACTCCACGAATCTAAGAGGTAACATAAGCTTGCTACAGTATACCTTGACCGGCATGTTGCATCTGGAAGATGTACAAAATCTACAGCGATCATGACGACGAGCGATTTGCTTGCAGCACCGCATAGTAGCTTGTAATTAAATTACTAGAGAAAAGGGATTGGAGTTTTAGAAATAGTTCGTTAGCATAAGGGGGAAAAAATCTCATGTATGTTAGTAGACTCGGGAAAAGAGTTTCTTGATACCTGATATACATTAAGTACTGCTGCGCCGCGAATAAGTACAGGCACGGATTTGGGGAATTCTTGTAACTTTCGCGCAACTGTGGCTGGAAGGTAGTAGTTCAACTACCAATAGTCACATCGGATGGTGGCTGCATTTAGCAAACGATTCTGCAAGACAAGTATACAACGCTCGCAGGCGATGAGGTACGGCCCAGCAGGCACTGTATACCAGTGTGAAGTAATAAGGGCAGCACAGGGCACTGACGCATTGCGAAGAACCCATACATTGCAGTTACAACAGAGCCTCCATGGTGCAGAGCTGTTAGCGGTCACTGACCGAGCTGCCCTGGCGGACAACCAGAGCTGCTAAGGCTCACTGCAACGACAGCGGACAGCGGTTTCCCTTAGGCGCTCTACACCTGGTCCACGAGCTGCGCTTCAGAGAACAGTGAGCCGAGTCGCGGGCAATTGCGCAGCCAACACACGCTGCGGTCACTTAGCCGTGGCGTGAGTAGGGACGCTATGCCTTCAAGGTTGGGTGACCAGACGCTGACACAGCAGATTCCTAGGCACTGGCGGTGACCCACGCACGCACCGGGGTCATTGGAAGGCCGGCTGTGCACCTTCGATACAATAATGTCAATGACACACTTGTTGATGTTTCTCTGCACGTTTCGGAATGAGTCAGTCCTTTCTCCCAAACCATACCTCTCGGTCGTTCTGATATATAGGGTGAGTCATAACTATTGCCACCACGAATAACTCCGAAAGTATGATAGGAGCTGAAAAGTTTGTGGGACAAATGTTGCATGGGACAACGGGGGCCATAATATGACGTCGGTTTTTTGTTGCTAGGTGGGGTCGCTTCAGAAATATGAAGGTCAACTTGGTTTTTTTAAATGGGGTGCTATAGTTTGGTACTTATTTCCTGATAGCGGCTATCGAGACGGATCCAATGATGCGTAACAGTAAGGTCTTTGAAGGTCAACGAAGATCACAAAGGTGGCATGAACGTCCATTTACAGAAGGTGTTCGAAGTGATGACCATTGGTATCAATGCAGTGCTGCAATCTTCTTGTCGTGGATTGAGTGGTACTCCTTATCACATCGGCACTTATCGAAGCACATGTTCTGACAATTCTCTCTCGCATATCTTCAGGTGTAGCTGGTACGTCTTCATAAACAATGTCTTTCACGAATTCTCACAGGAAAAAATCCAGAGCCGGCAATCTGGCGAACGATCCCGCCACGACACATCTTCTCCGCATACAATCCAACGATTTGGGAATTGTCTCTCCAACTCATTTCTAGCCATCTGCGAAAAATGTGCTGGACACCCATCGTGTTGATACCAGATTCTGTTCCTTATTCCTAAAGGTATTTCTTCCAATAACAGACCTAATGCTTCTTGCAGGAATGTGGTGTACTTCCTATCACTAAGACTTCCTTCGATGAAATAGGGTCATATAATTCTGTCCTCCAGAATCCCACACCATACATCCACCGACCACGGTTTTTGGTGTGCAACTTGCCGCAGCCAACGTGGATTTTCAGTTGCCCTATAATGCATGTTACGCAAATTAACGTTTCCATGGTTCGTGAATGTAGCCTCGACAGTAAATAAAATCGAATTGATAAATGTGTCTCCCCTCGAAATCTGAAGTCGAGCACAACGGCAAAATTCAGTGCGACGCATACAATCCGTACCAGTTAATTCTGATGTGGTAAGGATGATATTTATGGAGATGCAGAACACGAACAACACTACTCTGGCTCATGCCAGATTACCTTGCAATTTGGCGTGAACTAACACAAGGATCTCGAACCACAGTGACAAGAGTACCAATTTCCGTTTCCTCGTTAGTAACTTTCCCTTGTCGGATATGTTTCCGATGTGTTAAAGATCCAGTTTTTCTCAATTTATAATACACATATTTAAATTTACGACGTGTAGGGTGAGTTTTTGTTGTTGTGGTCTTCAGTCCTGAGACTGGTTTGATGCAGCTCTCCATGCTACTCTATCCTGTGCAAGCTTCTTCATTTCCCAGTACCTAATGCAGCCTACATCCTTCTGAATCTGCTTAGTGTATTCATCTCTTGGTCTCCCTCTACGATTTTTACCCTCCGCGCTGCCCTCCAATACTAAATTGATGATCCCTCGATGTCTCAGAACATGTCCTACCAACCGATCCCTTCTTCTAGTCAAGTTGTGCCACAAGCTCCTCTTCTCCCCAGTTCTATTCAATACCTCCTCATTAGTTATGTAATCTACCCATCTAATCTTCAGCATTCTTCTGTAGCGCCACATTTCGAAAGCTTCTATTCTCTTCTTGTCTAAACTATTTATTGTCCACGTTTCACTTCCATACATGGCTACACTCTATACAAATACTTTCAGAAACGACTAGGGTGAGTACGTGGAGGATATTTTTCAGTGTATATGTCTCTAGCTCTCACTGAATTTCGTTGGCATTCTCCGTAAATGAGAAGCATATTGACCTGTTCTTCGAAGGAATAGCCTACATCATTCACATTCACTTTATTCGACGATACTAGTCTTACCGTTCCTATTAGTGTTGTATTGCGAAACCGTCGAATGCTGATTACATGGCAATGGCACGTTAGATGGATACACAGTATTGGGTGAATATTTACTATTTGCACGATATGCGAGAGAGAATTGTCAGACCATGAGCTTCGATAAGTGCCGAAATGATAAGGAATACCACTCAATCCGTGATAAGGAGATTGCAGCACTGTATTAATACCAATGTTCATCACTTTGAACACCTTCTGTAAGTGGACGTTCATGCCGCCTTTTTGACCTTCGTTGATCTTCAAAGACATTACTGTTACACATCACTGAATTCGTCTCGATAGCCGCTATAAGGAAATGAGTACCAAACTATAGATCCCATTAAAAAAAAAAAGAAATTGACCTTCATATCTCTGGCGAGACCCCACCTAGCAACAAAAAACCAACGTCACATTATGCCCCCCCCCCTTGTCCCATGCAACATTTGTCCCAAAACCTTTTAAGCTACTATCATATTTTCGGAGTTATTCTAGGTGGAAACAGATAGTGACTCACCCTGTATTACAATCCCTGAGCTGGGGTGTTGTAACAGTATAACTAGAGTGGTTATAAATAAAACGGGATCTTATACAAACTACAGATAGATTTTTCCCCTCAAACGGTCAATCTGGTCGTGAGGACATTACAATTAGCTTCAGTTTTAACAGTGACACATTAATGTCTTTAAATAACAAAATCGTTAGGTGTTGTGAGACCCCTCTGTACCTCCCTTCTTCGTTGAGAATCTTTTTTTAAAAAAAGTAATATAAAATGTCACTCGAAGTTGCTAATGACTGCTTGCAAAAGGTTTCTTATGTAATTTGAGTAATATGAAGGAAAACCAAGTTCGAAGATTATGGTGCCTACTTGATTTGATGCGAGATAGCTGCCAGTGAAAACTGCTGCATCCAATGAGAGTGTATGTGGTACTTCAACGTACAAACTCAAGTAATGGACCTCGCTAGAAGCAAAAGTCAATAACTGGGAGATTAAGTGCGCCACTGACAAATAATCATACAACACCCCAGACAACAATACTGCCATAGAAGCCGGGGTGTACTGTGTATGATACTAGACTCTTGCATGGAGTGTCGTGAGTTCAAAACTAATCTGAACTGTACACTTTTAATTTCTATATTTTGTTCGAGTACATTCTAGAAGTATCCACAAATGTCAAGTATCATTGTACGGGAATGTTCTGTAACTGCATATATACCGTATGCGTTCTGGCCGGAGGCAGTTCGCTCCGCGCTGTTGTATGTGCAAGTGCTGAATAAACCTTCGTTAAGTGAAGGTAGTGTTCGTCATTCATCTAATTACACCTTCTTCTACGTGATATTATTCTGGTGAAGACGCTGGGTATTGGAACTTCTGATAGCGCACATTATCGACGTATAGTGGCTCCCATCAGGCCACGACATAGCCGCTGTTTACGTGGCGTGAAACCCGAGTTCGAGCCATATTCAACAGATCGCAGTCTATCGAAGACAGAAGAAGAATAGGACGTTACGATGACAGCAACTGTGTGCCACCACATGAGACAATCTTCCGGGTTCTTTGGTGACGATGAAAAGGATCCAAACAAGTGGCTGAAGGTATATGAGCGTATAGCCAAACTTAAATGGGATGGCACCGTTTGTTTGGCTAACGTATTTTTCTACTTGGAGGGCACTGCCAAGCTATTGTATTAGAACAACGATGAGAAGTTCACAAGCAGGGAAGTATTCCAGGTGGAATTGCGCAAGTATATCGGTTACACATAACGACAGAAGTGCAAGGCTGAAGATAAATTAAAGTGCAGGGCACAGCGTCCAGAAGAAACTACAGCATCCTACTTTCAAGACGTCTCGCAGCTGTGTAAAATAGTGGATCCTAGAATGAAGGAGGAAGATAAGGTTGCACATCTCATTAAGGGTGTTGCTGAGAACATGTATCAAGCCCTACTCCTGAAGGAGGTTTCGACAGCAGACGACTACATAAAATGGTGCCAGTGTACCGAGACAATGCATCACGGAACAATTACACGCAAGAAGTTTGAACGGCTTCCAAACGTCGTATCGATGTCTGTAATGGAGGAAGCAACTGATTTACAAGTGTTCTTCGTCAGATAGTGAGAGAGAAAGTTCAGAAGGCATTTTGATTGCACGGCGAGCAAGAAACCGAGACACTTCAAGAGGTCATAAGGGAGGTAAGTGAAAAGACATTGAACCCAAACTCTCGTCCTTCATTTCCCTTTAAAACGGTGAAAATGTAGAGACCCAGACGGAGCTACGTTCCTACAGTGTCGCATGAGGAACCTGTTTGGACACCAAGGAAGACTGACCTCTGGAGGACCCAGGATAACCAACCAGTATGTTTCCACTGCGGACGACCGGGACGTGTGGTGCGCTATTGGCCAGAAAGGCGGCGGACATTTGATGACGCCCGCGCCAGAAGATAGCAGACCGATCTTAGCCGACGCCAATTCCGGGACGACGAAGATGAACAAGAAGATGTGGGTGCAGGACGACGTAGGTCACTATCGCCGCAAGGTAGCCGCTGGAGAGGACGTTCCCCAACACGCCGATCAATGTCTCCATCGCCGTTTAAAAGCTCCAACCGATCACCTAGCCGCCGCGACCTGGAAAACTAAAGGGTGCGACCTTCCTTGGAGGTGAGGCCGCCGAAGAGAAAAAATCCTCTCTCGTCGATCACTACAACAATGATAGGAAACTACGTCGATATCCTCATGGATGGCCGACCAGCCCAAGCTCTTGTGGATTCTGAAGCATCATATTCAGTCATTTCGGAGAAGTACCGTCGCCAGTTCAGAAAACCGTATTCGTCGACAAGAAAACATCTCTGCTGAAGGTGGCTAATGGGAAATACGTATATCCTACAGGAAGATGTACCATTCGTGTGGGTATAAGTGGCCAAACACAGCCCTTAGAATTCATCGTCTCACAAGAGTATAGTCATGACGTCATTCTCGGATGGGACTTTTTAAAAGCTTCTCAGGCAGTTGTAGATTGTGGTCGCTCGAAGATTATGCTAGACGAGATGAGATACCGTGGACAGGAAGATGCGCATCCGAGTGTGTGGAGACTATGTGTGCTGGATGAAGTGATCATTCCTGCAGTCAGCGCTAGAAAGGTAATTGTTATGTGTCATGCCATGCATCAACCCATGGATCTTATATTGGAATGTAAGAGAAACATACCAGTGAAGACTAACCTGGTCATCCAAGCCTCTGTCGTCTCATTTAAAAACGGATTCGGTGAATTGTGGATAGTTAACTGTCGCCGAGAACCGCAAATCCTTCCAAGATGCATGTGCGAGACCACCAACCAATAAGCCAGAGAGCGTACCGTGTGTTAGCAACGGCACGTCGAATAATTCGCGACGAGGTAGAGAAAATGATGAAGAATGACATCATTCAGCCTTCGCAGAGCCCATGGTCATCACCAGTGGTCTTCGTCAGGAAGAAGGATGGCAGTTGGCGCTTTTGTGTTGATTACAGGAAGCTTAATAAGATAACTAAAAAGGACGTTTACCCCCTTCCACGAATTGACGATACACTAGATTGTCTGAAGAGGGCTAAGTTTTTCTCAACCATGGACATATACTCGGGATACTGGCAAATCGAAGTAGATGAGGCTGATAGTGGGAAAACTGCATTCATCACCTCTGAGGGCCTGCATGAGTTTAAGATAATGCCTTTTGGTTTGCGTAATGCACCAGCAACTTTTGAACGGATGATGGATAATCTTCTAAGACACCTGAGGTGGAAGATGTGTCTTTGTAACTTAGATGACATTATAGTGTTCTCAGAGACATTTGATGAACATATAAAAAGACTGATGGTCGTTCTTAAGTGTTTCCAACAAGGCGGACTGAAGCTTAACCCAAGAAAGTGTCTCTTTGGAGAGAAAGGAATCAAAATACTTGGACACCTTGTGTCAAACGAAGATGTGCCACCAGACCCAAAAAAGGTGAGATCTATAACGGAATTTCCTATTCCTAAAAGTATTAGATATATGAGAAGCTTCCTCGGATTATGTTCTCATTACCATCGTTTTATAAAAGACTTTTGTATCAAAACCAGAGCACTCCAAGAGTTGTTAAAAGCCGATGCTTAATTTATCTGGGATGTTGCTCAACAAGATTCGTTCGATGTGCTACGAAAAGCTCTGACGACTGACCCTGTACTCGGTCAGTATGATGAGAGAGCACCTACAGAACTACACACAAATGCCGGTGGGTATGGGATCGGTGCTGTTCTGGTGCAAATTTCGGATGGAAAAGAGAAGGTTATAGCCTATGCTTCTAGGACACTTACAAAAGACGATAGAAATAACTCAACTACAGAAAGAGAATGTCTTGCTGTGATCTGGACCATGTGCAGATTTCGACAGTATCTCTATGGAAGGCCATTCACAGCTGTTACAGACCATCATTCACTTTGTTGGTTGACAGGTCTTAAGGATCCAAGAGGACGACTCGCCAGGTGGGCACTACGTCTTCAAGAGTATTTCATTACCATAGTGTACAAAAGTGGAAGAAAACACCAAGATACTGACTGTCTCTCAAGAAACCCTGTGCAAGACCATCAGGAATTTGATGAAGATAGTGACTGTCTCGCTGCGCTCCAGGATTTCTCTGCTGAACAGAAGAAGGATTCCAAGATATCTCAAATTATGGTTGCCTTAAATCGCTCAGAGGATGTGAAAGGACAATTTAAGATAGTTAATGGATTACTTTGCAAGTAAAACTTTGATCCATTTGGAAAGCGATGGCTACCAGCGCTTAGATGTTCTACAGAAATTCCATGGCATCAGAGGCCGGACATTTAGGATTTATTACGACATACGATAGGATCCGCAAGAGATTTTTCTGGCCAGGTTTATTTAGGAGTGTCCGTCACTATGTGTTGCACTGTCGAGAGTGCCAGAGGAGAAAGGCACTTGATCAGAAAGCACCTGGCCGACTCATACCAATTCCACCAGCCGAAACGCCTTTCCAGCGTGTTGGGATTGTCCTCCTTGGACGATTTCCAACGTCTGCTAGTGGCAATAGATGGATTATTGTTTGCACTGATTATCTGATACGCTATGCCATTACAAAAGCCGTGAAAACAGATGAAGCATCCGAGGTAGCCAAATTCATCGTGGAAGACATTGTATTAAAACACGGTGCCCCAAGTTCGTCAATTACGGATCTAGGGAAAGTTTTTCAATCGAATATTGTGACAGAGATAAACTGTCGGTGCAACATTACTCATCACATGACGACTGCCTACCATCCGAAAACTAACGGGCTTACTGAAGGCCTTAATAAGACCATAGCGACATGCTATCAATGTTCGTCCGTGTTGAGCAGAGCAACTGGGATGAGGTGCTACCTTTCGTGACGTTTGCCTACAACACCACCGAACAAGACACCACAGGATTTACGCCATTTTTCCTGCTGCATGAGCGTGAGGCGACTACGACGATGGAGACAGTGTTTCCGTTACATCCTGATGACGACTACATCGGCCAGGTGTTAACCAGAGCTGAGGAAGCTCGGCAGGCAGCTCGACTCCGCACGCTGTTGGCTCAAGAAAACGATCGCTGAAGGTATGACGCGAGCCACCGCCCTGTTGTCTACCAGCCTGGTGACCTCGTCTGGATCTTCACTGCTGTTCGGAAGGTTGGTCTCTCTGAGGTGCTCCTCCGGCTCTACTTTGGACCTTATAAGGCTGTAAAACAGTTGTCTAATGTTACTTATGAAGTTGAATATTTCGACCCCGACACAAGACGACGAAAGATCAGAGATACGGTCTACGTCCTTCGAATGAAGCCCTTTAAGGATGCTGCAACCCAGGGTAAATTCGAAGCTCCAGTGACACGCAGCAAGCGGAAGGGTGACGAAGGGGGCAGCGGCAAAGGAAATTCTAAGAAGATCACCGTCAGGGCGAACATCAGTCATCGGGATTCGGAGTACGCAGGACCAATGATTCGTTCCCGGACTAGGACGACGTAACACCAAGACACTGTTCTCTTAAGAACGGAGAAACGTTGCAGAAGCCGTGATGTAGTAGTTGTGATACTAGACCGTTGCGTGGAGGGTCGTGAGTTCAAAACCCACCTGAAACGTATAATTTTAATTTCTATATTCGGTTCGAGTACATTCTAGAAGTAGCCACAAATGCAAGTATCATTGTACTGGAATGAAGGCGTTCACCACAACACTCCTTGAGCAACCGACAAGTCGTGCAGTTTCCGAAATGCTCGTGCCAATACTCCAAGCCGTCTCAATCCGCCCTCGATCAAACTCAGATAGATTGCGGGAAGAGTGCACGCTCACTGATATTACATGCATTCTGAGTGTGTCTGCCTAGCAGTCAGTCCTTGCCAGGTGAGGCTTGTATTTCGTGGACGGGTTTATATAGGTAGTAGGTCGGTGGTCATAATATTCTTGCTGACCAGTGTATTGTAGCGTCTACCACAGCGAGAATGTACACGCTTAACATCATCAAATATTCAGTCAACACTTAGTGCACCTGTACCAGCTGAATACATTGAACAGGATCCTTACGGTACATCAGATAGTAGACGGCATATACATATTGCGAAGAGCATGTCTGATAAAATCAAGAAACTTTTCCGATAAGATAAATGTCCATGTCCCAGTAAGTTTTGCCAGTTATATCTCAGCCTGCTGTCGTAATACGACTACTCCGTGTGAATCCCTACTCGTTATTATTTTACCAAGTACATTCAAGTGGAATGTCGAATTGCGGAACATTCACTTGGGCATTCATGGGTCCAATGGAGCTCATGCAAGGCTCCATGGTGGCCAAGGAGTATTGTACAGTGGTTGCAGGTCACGTATACCCCTTCATGACGATCATGTTTCCTGTCAGCAACGGCATTTTTCAACAATCTAAAGCGCCTTGTCACAAGGCCTGGAGTCTGACGCAGTGGTCCAGGGAACACAGTGGCGGTTCCAGTTGTTGTGCTCGCCCCCCAACACGCCAGAGTCTGAACCTGATCGAACTAATGTGGGATACGATTGATAGTGGTGTCAGAGCTCATGGGCTTCCTCCCCGGAACTTACGGCTATTAGTTGACTTGTGTGTGCAGATGTGGTGCCAACTTCCTCCAACAACCTACCAAGGCCTCATTGCTCCCATGCCATGACGCATTGCCGCTGTTATCCGTGAAAAATGTGGGCATAGCCAGCCATTAGGCAGCCATTAGGTAGGTGGTCATAGTGTTCTGGCTTTTCGGTGTACGTTGGCAATATTTCCACTGTCAGCGATTTACGGGATCGCTACCAGGAGGAGTGTTGATCTATGGGGCAGCAAGAAGGAAATCGATAGTGAAAGTACGGAGTGGGTCGAGGCGAACAGTTTGACGGCCTTTCTCGTAAACATACGTCCGCGGCTGGCTTGGCCTGTGCCCTTAAGTTTATACACTAAAAGATTGAATATCTGACGTCTGTATCCTGCTGGGCTTGTACGGTGGAAGAGTGTGCATTTGTGATGAGCCTGGACAGCGCTTGCTCTTTGCGCTAAAAGGTGGTGTCATATTTGCTGAGCTCCACCTTGGATGTCAGTGAGCTGTATTGTGTCCACCG
Organism: Schistocerca serialis cubense; assembly: GCF_023864345.2. Classification (NCBI taxonomy): domain Eukaryota; kingdom Metazoa; phylum Arthropoda; class Insecta; order Orthoptera; family Acrididae; genus Schistocerca; species Schistocerca serialis. The sequence continues at coordinate 535,245,991 of NC_064640.1, forward strand.
ACAGACTGTATTCGTGTACTAAAGCACACAAAATGCTTCTTCGGGCGCTGCCGTTTCTGCTTGCTATTTTCTGAATCCGAGCTGCACTCACATTATTATTTTTCAGTTACTGAGATGTGTACTGATATTTACGTTGGCCAGCAGCTGTAGTAAAAGGAAGAAGTATGAAACTGCCTTGATGTTAAGAACAGTGATTACTAACCACTAGTTACAGTCTGTCGCAATTTCGATACCCTCTACATTTATTACTTGAAAAAATCGATGTACTGGATGCATGCCACATTTGGAGAGTGACGCCGGTGCCACAGGCAGTGATAAGGGAGTCTAACGTTGTGTATGCCTTATACCATCATGAATGTGCTGCAACTGTTATAATACCATTTTCTAATGTTATTTGCCTCCCCCCCTCCCCCCATGAACCATGGACCTTGCCGTTGGTGGGGAGGCTTGCGTGCCTCAATGATGCAGATAGCCGTACCGTAGGTGCAACCACAACGGAGGGGTATCTGTTGAGAGGCCAGACAAACGTGTGGTTTCTGAAGAGGCGCAGCAGCTTTTTCAGTAGTTGCAGAGGCAACAGTCTGGATGATTGACTGACCTGGCCTTGTAACACTAACCAAAACGGCCTTGCTGTGCTGGTACTGCGAACGGCTGAAAGCAAGGGGAAACTACAGCCGTAATTTTTCCCGAGGGCATGCAGCTTTACTGTATGGTTAAATGACGATGGCGTCCTCTTGGGTACAATATTCTGGAGGTAAAATAGTCCCCCATTCGGATCTCCGGGCGGGGACTACTCAAGAGGACGTCGTTATCAGCAGAAAGAAAACTGGCGTTCTACGGATCGGAGCATGGAATGTCAGATCCCTTAATCGGGCAGGTAGGTTAGAAAATTTAAAAAGGGAAATGGATAGGTTAAAGTTAGATATAGTGGGAATTAGTGAAGTTCGGTGGTAGAAGGAACAAGACTTTTGGTCAGGTGAATACAGGGTTATAAATACAAAATCAAATAGGGGTAATGCAAAATGGTTCAAATGGCTCTGAGCACTATGGGACTTAACAGCTGTGGTCATCAGTCCCCTAGAACTTAGAACTACTTCAACCTAACTAACCTAAGGACATCACACACATCCATGCCCGAGGCAGGATTCGAACCTGCGACCGTACCAATCGCGCGGTTCCGGACTGAGCGCCTAGAACCGCTAGACCACCGCGGCCGGCGGGGTAATGCAGGAGTAGGTTTAATAATGAATAAAAAATAGGAGTGCGGGTAAGCTACTACAAACAGCATAGTGAACGCATTATTGTGGCCAAGATAGACACAAAGCCCACGTCTACTACAGTAGTACAAGTTTATATGCCAACTAGCTCTGCAGATGATGAAGAACTTGATGACATGTATGATGAGATAAAAGAAATTATTCAGGTAGTGAAGGGAGACGAAAATTTAATAGTCATGGGTGACTGGAATTCGACAGTAGGGAAAGGAAGAGAAGGAAACGAAGTAGGTGAATATGGACTGGGGCTAAGAAATGCAAGAGGAAGCCGCCTGGTAGAATTTTGCACAGAGCATAACTTAATCATAGCTAACACTTGGTTCAAGAATCATGAAAGAAGGTTGTATACATGGAAGAACCCTGACGATACTAGAAGGTTTCAGATAGATTACATAATGGTAAGACAGAGATTTAGGAACCAGGTTTTAAATTGTAAGACATTTCCAGGGGCAGATGTAGACTCTGACCACAATCTATTGGTTATGAACTGTCGATTACAACTGAAGAAACTGCAAAAAGGTGGGAATTTAAGGAGATGGGACCTGGATAAACTGAAAGAACCAGAGGTTGTACAAAGTTTCAGGGAGAGCGTAAGGGAACAATTGACAGGAATGGCGGGAAGAAATACAGTAGAAGAAGAATGGGTAGCTTTGAGGAATGAAATAGTGAAGGGAGCAGAGGATCAAGTAGGTAAAAAGACGAGGGCTAGTAGAAATCCTTGGGTAACAGAAGAGATATTGAATTTAATTGATGAAAGGAGAAAATACAAAAATGCAGTAAGTGAAGCAGGCAGAAAGGAATACAAACGTCTCAAAAATGAGATCGACAGGAAGTGCAAAATGGCTAAGCAGGGAGGACAAATGTAAGGATGTAGAGGCTTATCTCACGAGGGGTAAGATAGATACTGCCTACAGGAAAATTAAAGAGACCTTTGGAGAAAAGAGAACCACTTGTATGAATATCAAGAGCTCAGATAGAAACCCAGTTCTAAGCAAAGAAGGGAAAGCAGAAAGGTGGAAGGAGTATATAGAGGGTTTATACGGGGGCGATGTTCTTGAGGACAGTATTATGGAAATGGAAGAGGATGAAGATGAAGATGAAATGGGAGATATGATACTGCGTGAAGAGTTTGACAGAGCAATGAAAGACCTAAGTCGAAACAAGGCTCCGGGAGTAGACAACATTCCATTAGAACTACTGACAGCCTTGGGAGAGCCAGTCCTGAAATAACTCTACCATCTGGTGAGCAAAATGTATTTTTTTTAATTCGTGTCAGAAGCACCATGGACACAGGAACATAAAAAAAATGTATAGCACACAGAAAAAAAAAAATTAATTACAGGTATACGAAAATATATATAAAATATATATACAAATATGTGTGCACAGAAACAAAATGTTATAGGCATTTGGCCCGTAAGCGGGCTACGTCGACAGCATTTGGTGTTGCTAACATCAGATCCTCTAAAGTGCAGTGTGAAGGACATTCAGGGCAGTTATACATGTGCTGGGTCGTCTGCACCTCTCCACAGTCGCAGAGATTAGATGTAGTAGAATATCCCCACTTCAGAAGGTTATCTCTTGACCGTGCTGTGTTGGTGCGTAGCCTGTTTAGTGATCTCCAGACCACCCAATCCTATCGTAACCTGGTGCCAATTCTTCCTTTGGTTCCATCCAGTGCCCTTCTCCCGACCGCTTCCATCTCTCCACCCTAGCTCCAGGTTGGTCGCTAAAATCTTCGGTTGCTCTGAGAAAACTGCGTCTAGATTTCAAGCGTGTGGTGGCTGGCTGAGTTTTGTAGAGGGGGTGGCTCTCTGCCATCTCAGCCCTCGCTCTTTCACTATAGGCTGCCGCTTCTCTTCGCACTGCAGGAGGTGCAATCCCAGCAAGATGGTAGAGCTTGTCTGTTGGCGTCGGTTTCAGACATCCAGTGACGAGCCTGCAGGTCACGTTCAGAGCAATGTCGACCTGTTTAGCGTGGGTAGAGTTGTACCAGACACTGCTTGCATATTCGCCTGCTGGGAAGTAAACTGCTAGTGCTGTGGTCCTCACTACCTCTGGCTTTGCGCCCCAGGAGGAGTTCGTTATTTTCCGAAGAATATTATTTCTGCCGCTCACCTTCATTTTGGTGTTAATACAGTGCTGTTTATACGTCAGAGCCCCATCTAGGGTTACTCCTAGGTATTTGGGGTTAACGCAGTGTTCGAGGAGTGTGTCCTTCCAGAAGACACGCAGCTTACGGGATGCCTGCTTGTTACGGAGATGGAAGGCGCAAACTTGTGTTTTGCTAGGGTTCGACTTGAGTTGATTGTCGGCGTAGTACTGGCAGAGCATGTCTAGCGCATCCGTGAGCTTTGTCTCAACATCCTCAAAGGAGTCACCCTGTACGGCCATAGCACGGTCATCGGCGTAGATATAGTTTTCCGTACCAGCTGGCAGTGGTTGATCGTTGGTGTATATGTTAAAAAGATTTTAAAGATATGGCAGAGAAGTGATACGGGTCGGAAATTTCTGGGGTCATCAGCATTTTTGCCTGGTTTTAAAATGGCAATAACTTTAGGCTTCCTCCAGATTGTGGGAATCTGACCTGTTTCCATGAAATTGTTAAACAGTTTCAGTAGCCATTGTTTAACGTTGGGACCAAAGTGTTTAATCTGTTCAACAAAAAGCAAAATGTATGAGACAGGCGAAATTCCCTCAGACTTCAAGAAGAATATAATAATTCCAATCCCAAAGAAAGCAGGTGTTGACAAATATGAAAATTACCGAACTATCAGTTTAATAAGTCACAGCTGCAAAATACTAACGCGAATTCTTTACAGACGAATGGAAAAACTGGTAGAAGCCGACCTCGGGGAGGATCAGTTTAGATTCCGTAGAATTGTTGGAACACGTGAGGCAATACTAACCCTACGGCTTATCTTAGAAGAAAGATTAAGGAAAGGCAAACGTACGTTTCTAGCATTTGTAGACTTAGAGAAAGCTTTTGACAATGTTGACTGGAATACTCTCTTTCAAATTCTGAAGGTAACAGGGGTAAAATACAGGGAGCGAAAGGCTATTTACAATTTGTACAGAAACCAGATGGCAGTTACAAGAGTTGAGGGGCATGAAAGGGAAGCAGTGGTTGGGAAGGGAGTGAGACAGGGTTGTAGCCTCTCCCCAATGCTATTCAATCTGTGTATTGAGCAAGCTGTAAAGGAAACAAAAGAAAAGTTCGGAGTAGGTATTAAAATCCATGGAGAAGAAATAAAAACTTTGAGATTCGCTGATGACGTTGTAATTCTGTCAGAGACAGCAAAGGACTTGGAAGAGCAGTTGAACGGAATGGACAGTGTCTTGAAAGGAGGGTATAAGATGAACATCAACAAAAGCAAAACAAGGATAATGGAATGTAGTCGAATTAAGTCGGGTGATGCTGAGGGAATTAGATTAGGAAATGAGACACTTAAAGTAGTAAAGGAGTTTTGCTATTTCGGGAGCAAAATAACTGATGATGGTCGAAGTAGAGAGGACATAAAATGTAGACTGGCAATGGCAAGGAAAGCGTTTCTGAAGAAGAGATATTTGTTGGCATCGAGTATAGATTTAAGTGTCAGGAAGTCGTTTCTGAAAGCATTTGTATGGAGTGTAGCCATGTATGGAAGTGAAACATGGACGATAAAGAGTTTAGACAAGAAGAGAATAGAAGCTTTCGAAATGTGGTGCTACAGAAGAATGCTGAAGATTAGATGGGTAGATCACATAACTAATGAGGAGTTATTCAATAGAATTGGGGAGAAGAGGAGTCTGTGGCACAACATGACCAGAACAAGGGATCGGTTGGTAGGACATGTTCTGAGGCATGAAGGGATCACCAATTTAGTACTGGAGGGCAGAGTGGAGGGTAAAAATCGTAGAGGGAGACCAAGAGATGAATACGCTAAGCAGATTCAGAAGGATGTAGGCTGCAGTACGTACTGGGAGATGAAGAAGCTTGCATAGGATAGAGTAGCATGGAGAGCTGCATCAAACCAGTCTCAGGACTGAAGACCACAACAACAACAACAGCAATGTTATTTGGATGTGTTGAAGGATAGTTTTCCTTATGATTGCTGCAACAGCTCTTAAGCATTTTCATTCCCTATGCTTGCGTAACAATGTGCCGAAGAGAAGCATATGATCAAGAATTTCCTTTGGTAGCTACGGTTGTATGTGTGTATAGCCCTGTTTAATCTTTAAAATTGAGCTGCACTTGCCGGTTTGTCTTAGCTGAAGTATAATTTTTGCAAGAACATTAATTCCTTCTTCAGATAATAAGTTTTGACTGTTGCGTTACGGTCCAGCCTTTATTTTTCTAATACTGTAAGTCTTTTCTGAATTCACTGCTACTGGCAAACCTGTTCATATAATTGAAATGCAGTTTGGCTAAAGCTGTCTTGATGAGAGGCTATTAGCTGAACTGTTTTCTTAAGTAATTCATATAAGTGAATGTTTAAGTCTTTTACGTAATTTTGAATCGTTTTTGAATTCATATTTAATTGAGCTGTTAGTCTATATGTCGGTTTCTGCATGACTGAAATGGGTTAATGTTATATTTAATAAAAGTCACAATAAATGTTTTATGTAAGACGTGACCCAAGGTCAGTCAGTAGCTCCATCCTCTTAATCCTGATGGCCCAGTACTCTGCAACAAGATTTAATCCGTAGCCCGGCCATCCAGATTAAGTTTTCCTCTGTTTCTCTTAACTGCATAACGACAATACCGGCGCGGTGCGTTTGAACGGACGTGACTGATTTGTTGCGTATTATTGTGCTATCCGATTTAATGTTTCTCTCTAACGACCTAACAGTGAACTGGACGCTAAATTTTATTTTCTTCCTTTTTAACTGCAACAAGGAAATTACAGAAAATCGTTTAACATTTGTTGCGCTTGTATTAGAATCTGCTATTTATGCACATTCTCCGAGTCATGATATGTAAGTTATTTTCTGTGTTATTCTATGGCCAGATACTTCCCTTCCGTCTAAAACGTCGCTGAAAGGAACAAAGTCGTGTCCACTATTTGTTTGCGGATCTTACGAGGAGCACACAATAATTCATGCAACATTTCTTTTTTGTTTTATTCAGAATTCCAATGCATCATATTATTCCCCATTCTTTTGGATAGAAAACCCTATTTTTCACACAATCTCCATTCAGAGCGACGGTCTTACGCCACCTTACTGGAAGGGCCTATATGGCCGCATGGTACCACTCTACTGTTCGATGCGGAACCAACGTATTGTTGCATCAATAACTTCCCCATCATACACGCACTGCTTCCCGTGCCATGCATTGTTCATTGCGTCAAACATATGGAAGTCGGAAAGTGTGACATCTTGGCTGTAGTGTGGATGAAAAGAACAGTTCAGTGAAGCTTTGTGAGCTATTCTCGGGTGCGCACACTTGTGTGGCCTTGCGTTGTCATGGGGAAGGAGAAGTTCATTTACATTTTTGTGGCTACTAATGCGCTGAAATTCTTCCTTCAGTTTCCTGAGGGTAGCACAATACACTTCAGAGTTGATCGTTGCATCGTAAAGGAAGACAGCAAACACTATAAACCCATGACTTTAATGGCTGAGGGTGTGGCTTTGAAATTTTTCTTCGGAGGAGAAAGGTGTGGCGCCACTCCATGGATTGCAGTTCTCGGTTTTATATGCGGTTCAAAGTGATGAACCTATGTTTCATTACCTGTGACGATTTTCGACAAAAAATTGCACGATGAGCCTTGTAACGCGTAAGCCATTCCACACAACTGGTCCTTGGTAGCTCTTTATTGTCTTCCGTGAGGCTGTGAAGAACCCAGCAGGCACACTTCTTTGGGAACCCCCAAGTGGTGGACAATTGTGTCAGCACTACCAAAAGAAACGTCCAGTTGAGCAGCGAAATGTTTGATTTTGATGCATTGACCACCTCGAATGACATTGTCCGCACGTTCCAATACTGCAAGGTCACATATGCGTGCGACTTGCCGGCGGGCAGAAGATAAGACAGCATTGCGCGACCTTCTCGGAATGATGACAGATGCCTCGCCCAACGAATCACCTTGCTGTTGTTCACTGCCAGGTCTCTGTAGACATTCTGCAAGCGCCTACGAATATCTGCGATGCTTTGGTTTACCGCCAAAAGAAACTCAATGACAGCACTTCCTTTACAGGCGCCATTTTGAAGGCTACGTATAGCGCCGCCACCCGACGGAACTTCATGAAACTATAGGGGCTGAACCGGGAATATTCCACGATGTCCACAGCAAATTCCGCATTTTTTTCAACCGAAATTGGCCGAGGAAAAAATGTGTTTCATTACGTATTTAACACGCCTCGTACATTGTTCTGAGCCAGTGTTTGTCCTTTTTCTGAAATTAAGGGAGTGGGACTGGGGGGACCAGCCTGTTGGGGGTGGAAAAGCTTGCAAAATAACCTAAAATCACACTCACGCTAGTCAGTGTAAAGGACAGTTCATGCCGGTTCCTCTGGTGGATTCCATCTGTGTCTGGATATTTCTCCGTCTTATAAGCTAGCAGTGTGCGCGTTATTCGATAAAAGCTGGTTGGGTGCCTATAGCTGCACCAGTTCGTATCTGAGCGGGAAGATATCTACGAAGGATATTTAAAAGTGATACAGCGTTACAGCAACTGCCTTATGAGGTAAGTTTTCTTACCTTATGGACAGTCTTTTCCATATTTCATAAACAGTGTTTCTCTTTTATGTAACTATTTAGTGCAGTAGAAGTTAAGATAATGAACTTGTACTTGTGGAGAGAGCTACCCAGTCATTCTGACGTAGGTTTCCTGTAGTCTCCATAAATCACTTCAACAGAATCTCGGGAAGCTTTCTTCGATAAGCCTACAGCCGATTATTCCCTTTCACTGAAGTACTTAGGTGTTTAGAATATACACACTTTCGTTAGTAACTCTAACCTCCTTCTATTCCTTCGAACTGTATCAGATCTCCAAGCTCAAGGTTCTGGTTCTAGGCATGAATCAATATCGAGATTGAAGCTAGCCTTCCCCACATGACAACACTGACACTGAAATAGAGTTTGATAGTTAAATTTTATATATAATAATAATTTTTCCTATGTATGACCAAATGGTTTTCATATTTTCTCTCGTATCTGACCTCTCGGTCGGTCCTTGTCGTCTTGCGACACTACAGGAAATCTACCCAGATATGGCTTTACACGATTGACATGAACGACAATCAAGCGAAAGGGCAGATGGAGCTTAAGAGTGACTGGCGACAACACCTCCAATATTGGATATGGTCCTCCCAAAACTTCTTAAACTTTTTGACTTAACTCTTCTTTAATACTACGTTGCTCAGATACACAAGATCTCCATCTCGATACCGTGACACTGCTGCTTGGCGGTCGTGTTGTCTTGCTTACTGAAGAAAGGATTGATGATTTCGCTGCTTCACTCCCCTTCATGCTTCCTTTAGCTTGCGTGCTAGATCCCTTACGTGTTCATTGCTGATTCCGGCAGTCGATCGTGCGAAGTCCAAAGGTGAATGCATCCTTCTTCCCTAGACGATCTCATATGGACTTAGGCCAGTTGAGCTGTGCGTTTTGGCATCGTAACAGCTTACCAAGTACGGTAAACAGGCATCCCAATTGTCGTGTTTGCTGCTCACATAATGGCTAACCATTTTAATAATTGTTCTGTGGACTCGCTCGACTCTTCCATTTCCTTCAGGGTGCGCTGGTGTAGTCCTTAATTGAGTTATTTGCATGAGCTTACAAGTCTGTTTAAGTAATTCACTCATAAAATTTGTTCCTTGATCACTAATTTTACTTAATGGTGATCCAAACTTAAGAATCCATTATTTTACAAAAAAATTGACTAAAGTCTCAGTGCTCTGATCAGGTATTGGTATCATGAGAAGCTATCTAGAGAAATGATCTAACGTTGTCGATACGTATTTGTTTCCATCTTTAGTCTTAGGCAACGGTCCTACGACATCTAGTCCTAGTTCAAAAGGTTCACGTGTCTCTGGCAGTTCTTGCAATGGTGCTCTACTTTTTCCTACATTATTCCATCTGTTAGAGGAATCACATTGAGAAACAAACTCGAAAACGTCAACTTTGCGGCTGGTCCACCAAAACATTTGAGTTATTTTAATGTTTGTTACTTTTTTACCGCAATTTCCTGATAATAAATAATCGTGTTGTTCTTTCATGATTTGCTCTTCCAAGCGTTCTGGAATAACTATGCGGTTTCCCTTACTAGTGATTTTGTACAATAATCCATCTATTTCGGCAAAACGTTGGTCATTTTTCCGTTATTTGCATTGTGGATCTTCTTCTTGAGCTGCCTTTAACTCTTCTTCTCGTCTTATTGTAACGCAAACATTGACTTTTCGACTCATTGCATCAGCATTCACATGTTGTTTACCAGGTCGTTGAATAACCTTAAATTGGTACTCACTCAATCTTAATGCCCATCTTGTTAATCTCGAACTTGGATCCTTTAAGCTCAATAAACATTTAAGTGCGGCATTATCTGTAATAACTGTAAATTCTCTTCCTGTTAAGAAACATCTGTTATGTGTTGTACCAAAAACCAAAGCACAAAGCTCCTTCTCAGTAGTAGTATAATTACATTCTGCTTTGTTTACTTGTCTGGAAGCAAATGAGATTGGATGTTCATAACCATCAACTTCTTGAGACAAGATTGCACCTATGGCAAAATTGGATGCATCTGTTGAAAGAATAAAAGGTTTACTGAAATCCGGATAGGCTAACACTGGGGCTGTGGTTAGAGCAGTTTTAAGTTCTTCCATTGCCTTTTTGCATTCTGTTGACCTATTTAATGTGGCTTCTTTCTTCAGTAGCTGTGTCATTGGAAGTGCTATATGCGCATAACCGGCTATAAATCGTCTTTAGAAATTTGACAATCCCAAGAATGATTGTAGTTCTTTCAAATTCTGTGGTTCAGGAAAATTCTTTACATCTTCAATTAATTTTGGATCAAGTCGAACACTTTCACTGGTTATAACATGACCAAGATATTTAATTTTCATTTGTGCAAAATGACATGTATCTATTGATAAAGACAGTTTTGCGCTTCTTATACGCTCAAAAACAGCTTGTAGTCTCTCAGTATGCTGCTTCATGTTTTCACCAAAAATTATTACATCATCAAGGTAAAGAAGTGGTTGTGTTGGGGTGAGCACCCGTAAAACTGAATCCATCAAGCGTTGAAATGTAGCTGGAGCATTACGAAGTCCAAGCGGCATACGAAGATACTTGTGTACTCCTGTTGTGTTACAAATGAAGTTTTTGCTAGATCATCTGGATGCACTGTTAACTGGTGATAACCACTTGTTAAATCACGTACTGAAAAAAAACGACATCGCCCAAGTAATCCAAGGTTTCCACTAAACTTGGTAAGGGGTAAAGGTCGGGTGTGGTCACAGCATTCAAACATCGGCAGTCAACACAAAAACGAAACTGTGGTTCTCTAGAAATTGATTTCTCCCTTACAATTACAACAGGCGAACACCATGGTGGGTCTGAAGGATCTCTTGGTTTTATAATTCTGGCTTCTAATTGTTCTTTAACCATGTCTTCTACCAACTCTCTTTGACTGAATGGTATTCGGTTATGCTTCTGTGTGATTGGTGTTGCATTCCCTGTATGAATACGGCGCTGAACTAAATGAGTGATAGGTAAATTTGTACGTTCTCGGAATAAATCTGCATACTCCAACAAAACAGGCTCTAAAATCTTCTGTTCATCAGCTATTAAATGTTCTATCTTCTTCCAAATCTTGCCCTTCAGTTCATAATTACAGTAACTTCGTCTCCTCGTTGGAATTTTGCGGTACTGTTACGAAAATCTGTGTTTATAACTGCAGCATTTGTTACCTCATCTCGACTCTGTATTACGTCACTGTTACTTACGCTCGACACTTCAGCAACTTTAGTTCCTCGCTGCAAAACAACATCCTCTTTGCTCATATTCGTTATTGTAACCGGGACTTTTGCGACATTCTGTCTCACCATTGTAGCGACACCTACACTTCTAGTAACATAACAACGCATTGTATCCAGTAACTCACTTTTCTCGAATCGCTCAATTAATAACAAAGTTCCTTCCTTGCATCGGGGTGACTTAACTTCAACGTAGATTGTCTTTCCTTGGGAATTTGCTGAGGCTGATCAATTTAAACTTTGACTGGGACGGTTTGAACTGATGCATCGTTTGGGCGGTCCATTCCCACGATGTCAGTATTGCAGCTCCTTTGAGTACGATCTGAAGAACGATTTCCTAAATTGTAGTTGCTACGGCCTAGTCTGATCTTTCTTGGCTCATTGTCGAATGCCGTTCAATGAAACCGCGATAGTAACATTTCATTGTAAGTATAATGATAAAACATATATGTGACCGGTTTTCTAGAATGATTCCGTACATGCATGGCCTGTGGTGGGAATGATTTACTTTTCTCGTTAACGGCAGCAGCCGTCCGAGTGCAGAGGCCTGTTGGAGTGTAGGAGTGTATCTGAGTTAACTTTCCCGTCCTCTAGACGACCGAATAGCGAACTAATACTTAGTATGTGTTGGGCGGGTTTCGTGATAAAGTGGACATTTGAGGAGATGGTGTGTTTGCGCTGGACCGTTATTCCCTCCCATGTAAATTGTTCGGTTGACTGCTTCTGCAGATTCCGCGCCTTTATTTAGTTGAGAGAAGATGGATTGTGGTGTGTGGAAGACACGTTTGCCTGTTCTCTAGACGTGGGAAAGACCTTAGTTGGCTTGTAAATTACAGGAATAATTTGGAATCTGTTACATCGCCGACTTCGGTATTCGAGGTTGGTAATATCAAATGCCTCTATTTGTATCTAGTTATTCAGTGGTTTACAGCATAGTGCACCCCACTAAAGTTTGGGTTTGTATAGAAATAATTTCCAGTCTATATGTTGGGAATTATGTTGCACTAGCGATAGATAGGATACTGCCTAGTGCTTGATATAGAGGAGTACCGCGAAAATGGTATAACATTGTGGTGAAAATACGTGTGTTCTTGTAATCCCAGAGTCTGGAGATGTGCGTAGAAAAGTGAGCAAGCAGAGATGCAGGTTCGGATCAGAAACAGTAACGCGTTTGAGCACAAGGGTAACGATCGCGAATTTGTAGAACAGTTCTGCGTGTAGCTTCGGTCCGCTGAGGGTGCTCTGATGTAAAAGGGATGGTTTTGTTTGGCGGAGGATATGAACTGTATGTTTACTACGTTGACACGGTATGCGTTGATATACTGCTAGGTTGGAGCTCGGTTTCGCGCACTTATATTCAAGCTCCTGTCCTTGGTGGGGAAGCACTGTAATTGAGTAGGAGTCTTTACGTATTTGACGTTATGTAGGGTATGCAGTGATGTACTGACGGGTCACAGGTTGGTTTCACATTCTAGTATTCGAGCTGCTTTCCTCGGTGGGAGAGCAGTGTGACTGAGTAAGAATCTTTCTGTATTTGACGATATATCTGTCACTTTGTGAGGTGTAGTTGTCGTTGCAAAATGTTGATCTGTGTAAAATAACGGCTGAAAGTCTGGCCTGCAGAAGGAAAAAAAGGGCTGATGTTGCTTCGATACCGGCGGCATCAGTAATTCTGCAGGTAAATTCGATAAGAGCCAATCATAATGCTCGATTCATTTAAATGATTTGTGCTGGGATATAGGAGCCTCTACAAAGCAGTGAGAACATTTGCGTATGTTGAGAGCATTAAGGCTATGACATTAGGAGCCCTGGGAAGAGTGCATTCGGCGTGGTTTTCGTAAACAGGTTCTGTTAGGACGAGAATTTCCGTGCATACAAGCTGAGACATCAACAAAGCGAACGCTAACTATTTTTGGGACACTATACAATTCCAGTGAGGTCGACTTGGCTGTTATTTCTTACAAAACCTTGTGATGTAAGAATAAAATTGAGAACATTTTCGCGACCGCTACAGTCGCAGGTTCGAATCCTGCCTCGGGCATGGATGTGTGTGATGTCCTTAGGTTAGTTAGGTGTAAGTAGTTCTAAGTTCTAGGGGACTGATGACCTTAGAAGTTAAGTCTCATAGTGCTCAGAGCCATTTTTGAGAACATTTTAGATGGTGAGTCACCACATGGATGTTTCATGGGTACGCACGGCTGAATGCAGCTCGTATGTTCTGTTAGGGGGAACTTTCACCTGCATCTGGCATCGGCTTGCGGCTGTGCTCGCCCCGGGAGCGTCTGCACTGGTGTCTAAGTGAACACATATTTGGACAGGAATTTGTCAGGTGTCAAGTATGAAAGGAATGTCGCCACCTCACATTTGTGGGCAGCTGTGCTTGCTTTGACAGCTGAAGGGCACATCACTTGGCAGGGGTTGCCGCAAACCTCTCGTGCGCTCTTCTGGACAGGGGGTGGTGGAGGGTGCTTGCACATGTTGATTGTATTATTTTGCGAGCATGTCTTTAGGCTGTGCTATGCATTATTTGGACAGCTTTTGAGTACTGAGCGTGTCTACACATCACTGTGCTGCATTATTTAGGAACAGTTTGCAGGTCTGTACTGAAATTTTTTGGGATAATTAGGATTTGTTTGTTTGTCTGCAGACTGTGTGTTGTGATCCCAAGCGCTTAAGGGCGAGTGTTTTGTGTCAGTGTGATAAATATACTCCATCCCTAAATAAAATGTTCCACAATAAATAGAGTGCACTGCTTTCTTACTCTCCTCAGCAGCCCAGCGCAGCCTGAGTAATTTTCGTACCATTTTCCCCCTACAGACCACCATCTGGGATTAGGTCACAGGAGGGATGACAGTACCCTCTGGTGGTAGTAATGCGTACTAGGTCAGTTGGAGTCTAGATCCCATAGTGGAGTCATTGCTTGCATTATGTTCATCATAGGCAGAGTCGTATTCCTGCCATTTCTCCCCCCCCCCCCCCCCACCACCACCACCTTGCACGACGTCATGCACTGTGCACATTAGTACATGTTAGTGCACTTTAGTACATGTTAGTACACTTTAGTACACGTTAGTGTACATTAGCCCTACAACATGGGTTGGTAAGGGGACATGGTTGTTGGTTGAGGATCGTAGTGGATAGTTAAAGAATTTCCTTCCAAATCCAAGTGGCATTCGCGAAAATTCATTCCAGGACCACAGTAGCGCTCTCTGGTGGTGTCAATATGTACTAGGCCTCGCAGTGAACACAATGTATGCCACCATCTTGAATAATGGTAGTCGTGTCATCATGATGTCATGGACGACAGCGCCCTCTGCTGCCAGTACTGTGTACTAAGTCAGTTGGAGTCTGGAGCTCTTGGTGAACGCACTGTTTGCCGCCATCTTGGGTTACATCAAAATGAGAGCGCCCTCTGGTGGTGGCGATGTGTACTAGGCCTCATGGTGAACACACTGGATGGCCGAACTGCATGAAAATGAAGTAATGGGATCTCTTTTGTAGAAAATTTAATGTAGTTGGATTTATTACCTGTATTCGTTTCAGCTAGAGGGTGGATTTTTCCAGTTATCCAAGAGAAACTTACAAAATTGACCTTCAAACGCACCCCTCTCCGTCACTCAGCTCCCCACCGATTAAGATTTCTAGTATGTTGTTAATGGCGCTCCTTTCTAACACTGTACAAGTATTTGCATCTGTGTAAGGGTCACAGGCTTGGACGCAGCCGCCACGTACGGGTGCGAGTGCGAGCTGGCGTTATCGTGGAATGCTGACGAACTGCAGTGTCAGTATCCGCCGGCTACAGAGCGCGTCACACACACAGTAGTCGCGTCGCGTCGTTGGCCGAGTGCACGTGCCGAACAGTTTCCAGAGCGCGGGGTTCCGACGCGAAATTATGTATTTTTCGACTCACTATGGAGTATCGAAAAATCCTTATTTGTTTGTGGTAGGGCATCAGACATAGTTATGACGGGTCGGCGTAGTGAGCACGTTATTATGAATGTCTTCATAGAAACAAGGTGGTGATGGTAAATAACTCATAGTTCGCGCACTTCTATATCTCTTGGACCCAACGCCCTGAATGATCCTGGCGAATACCAATGGAGACCCTCAGCGAAGGACACAAACCTGATAGATGTCGTATAAAAGTGGTGTCAGCGTGGGAATAAATCATGGAAATCCTACAGTCCTGAGGGGATGCAGCGATGTGTGAACTTCAGAGGATTTCCTAGTTCCTGGCATATCGCCATGGCGAATCAGCAGCAGCAGCAGCAGCAGCAGCAGCATAGACGTCACCCGACAACACAGGGTTATCCAACTCTGAAATTCAAGTTAGTCTACTCAGATTTGGCTACAATACGAATGGCAGTGATGGATTCGTAAAATTCTGCTGTAATAGCATGATTTTGCTGGCGTACATAAATAAGTATGGCAGAATCTCACCCGGGTCACGTGGCCGATTTCCGAACCGTTATAAACGATTTGCGGAAAGATATTCAAAGGTTAAAAGCAGGCAAAAATGAACGCAGCCATTCACATGATTTGTCAAGTGATAACTCTTGCAGTGCTGGCCCGATAAAGAATTTCACATTGTTGTCATCAATACCAGTGTTAAGCGGCAAACCCGAGGAAGACGTAAAAGTATTCTTCAGTAAACTCGAAGGAGCTGCCTTGTTGGATTCGTGGACTGATTCAGATAAACTATCAATTGCTAAATTAAGAATTCAGGGAGCCGCACAGGACTTCATCAGCGTCGAACCCACTTGTGTAAAATCAGAAGATTACAATGAATTCAAAGCAAGAGTTGTTCATAGATTTAAACGCAAATATGCTTCAAATTCCACAGAGAGCAACTGCATAGTCTGCGGATACGACGGGACGAATATATTGAGCTGTTTGCTAATTCGAAACATTGACGCTCAAACATACGAGCTGCTCGAAGACAAGAATGAGATTTGCATCCAGCTGTTCGAAGCTGATCAGGGAGCTTTTAGACACATTCACTCACTGGTTGTACGGCGAGGGAGTGGGCAAAGCAGTCAGACTGACGCGATGTAAGACCTTTCAGGAAGCAGTAGAAGCAGCTGTTAGCTTCGTGGAAGCATTGAGACGGCCGAATGATATACGAAAAGAAGAGCGTCGCGTGTTCAACACAAATGCAGAATGTTACAGATGTAACAAGCCTGGGCATAAACGTAAAGACTGTAAGGAAAAACGACTTTGTTAGAACTGTGGGATACTGGGCGACATACCGAAAGATTACCGCAATAAGAGAAACAGAAATGCGAGCAACAGACAACTTGGCAGATGGTTAAACGTCTGCGAGGACATACGGGCCACCACATCGTCCGCTCCCTGCCCGAGACAGCGATTTCTGTTAGCTCAACCGAAAATCAGATCGGCAATGACTTTGTGATAGGTGCTACATATCGTGGACGACCGATTCAACTACTTATTGACACAGGAGCGCAGACCTCACTAATGTGGTGTTACACTGACAAGAGCGATAAGTTAAGACCGCCACAGCTACAGGTGCGCGGGTTAAAGGGCGGGAGTTTAAGTAGCCACGGAGAGGTTGACGTAGAATTATGTTTGGGACAAGAAAAATACACGGCAAGGG
The DNA here is from genome assembly GCF_023864345.2 of Schistocerca serialis cubense. Taxonomy (NCBI): domain Eukaryota; kingdom Metazoa; phylum Arthropoda; class Insecta; order Orthoptera; family Acrididae; genus Schistocerca; species Schistocerca serialis. The sequence goes on from NC_064640.1 coordinate 535,262,839, forward strand.
AGCAAGTAGTTACAAATAATGAAACGCGCTACGATGGTGTACTTGGATTTAATTTCTTGTCCGCTAAAGGGGCAAAGATACTTGTTGCAGACAGAAGGATCAGACAAAGACGTAGAAACTACGACCTAGGAAATCATTCTTCAGATCGTACTCAAAGGAGCAGCAACACTGACGTCGTGGGATCGATCAACCCGACAGACGTATCGGTTCAAACCCTCAGAGTCGATCTACAGATTGATCAGCCTCAGCAAGTTTCCCAGGGAACAGGAAAAACGACCTACCTCCTAGTCAAGTCACCACGATGCAAAAAAGGAACTTTTTTATTGATCGAGCGGTCGGATAAATGTGAGTTACTGAACAAAATGCACTGTTATGTTGCGAGAAGCATTGGAGTAGCTACAGTGGTGAGACAATGTAGCTAAAGTCACAATAACAATAACGAACATGAGTAACGAAGACGTTATATTGCCACGAGGAACGAAGGTTGCTGAAGTGTCGAGTATAAATGAAAGTGATGTCATACAGATTCCAAACGAAGCTTCAAATGTCACAGTTAGGAAGACAGATTTTTGTAGTGGTGCCGAAAAATTTCAGCCAGGAGTAGAAATTAATAATGAAATAAAGAGCAATATTTGGCAGAAGATATAACATTTGACAGTTGAAGAGCAGAAGATTTTAGCGCCTGTTTTGCAGGAGTGTGCAGATCTTTTCCGAGAACGTTCAAATTTACCTGTCGCTCATCTGGTTCAGCATCGTATAAATACTGGAAATGCAGCACAGATCACTCTAAGACCTTACAGAGTACCATTCAGTCAAAGATAGCTGGTAGAATAAATGGTTCAGGAACAACTGAAAGCCGGAACTACAGAATCAAAAGATCCTGCAGATCCACCACAGTGTTCACTGGTTGTCACTGTTAATAATGAATCTGTTTCAGGAGAACCACAGTTCCCTTCTTGCGTGGATTACCGTACTCTGAATCCAGTAACCACACCAGGCACTTGCCCCTTACCAAACTTGATTGAAACCCTGGATTACTTGGTCAGATGGCTAATTTTTTCGGTTTGTGGTCTGACAAGCCGATATCATCAGCTGATAGTGGTTCTAGATGATAAAAAGAAAACTTCATTTGTTACAACTACAGGAGTGTATAACGAAATGCATACTTCCGTATGCCATTTGAATTTCGCATTGCGCCAGCTACCTTTTAACGCATGATGGACTCCGTTTTACGAGGGATCACATCAGCACAAGCTCTTGTATACCTCGACGTCGTAAGAAGTTTCGGTTAAAACGTGAAGCAGCATAATGAGAAGCTTCAAGCAGTTTCGAGCGTATAAGAAGCACAATTCGGTCCTTGTCAACAGATAAATGTCACTTTGCACAAAATCAAGTGAACTACCTTGCGCGTGTTATAACTAGTGAAGTCGTCTGTCATAATCCAAAATTAATTGAAGCTGTCAATAATTTTCCGGAACCACCGAATTTAAAGGAATTACAATCATTTTTGGAATTAACCAATTTCTATTGGCGTTTCATAGCCGATTATGCAAATATAGCACGTCCAATGACACAGCTACTGAAAAAGGGAACTGTATTCAATTGGTCAACATAATCCACGGAGGCAATGGAAGAACTTAAAACTGTCCTAATCACAGCCAAAGTGTTAGCCTATCTAGATTTCAGTAAGCCCTTCATTCTTTGAATAGATGCTTAAAATTTTGCTGTTTGTGCTATTTTGTCTCTAGAAATTGATGGCCATGAACATTCAATATCATTTGCTTCCAGACAAGTAAACAAAGCAAAATGTAATTATACTACAACAGAAAAGGAGCTTTGTGCTTTGGTTTTTGGTATAACACATAACAGATATTTTTTTAACAGGAAGAGAATTCACAGTGATTACAGATCATGCCGCACTTAAATGGCGCCGACCGGTGTGACCAAGCGGTTCTAGGCGCTGCAGTCCGGAACCGCGCGACTGCTACGGTCGCAGGTTCGAATCCTGCCTCGGGCATGGATGTGTGTGATGTCCTTAGGTTAGCTAGGTTTAAGTAGTTCTAAGTTCTAGGGGACTGATGACCTCAGATGTTAAGTCCCATAGTGCTCAGAGCCATTTTTGAACTTAAGTGGCTATTGAGCTTAAAGGACCCAAGTACCAGATTAACAAGGTGGGCTTTGAAACGGAGTGAGTTTCGGTTTAAGTGCTGACATGATGAACCGAAAGGTACGTGTTGGTGTTACAATAACTCGAAAGGAAGAGTTAAAAGTAACTCAGGGGGAGAATCCATAATGCAAAATATGAAAAAATTATCAACGTTTTGTCGAAACAGATGCATTGCTGTTCAAGATCACTAATAAAGGAAACCACCTAGTTAATCTGGAAAGCATGAGAGAGCAAATCATGACGGAACAATATGATTTTTTATTATCTGGACACTGTGGTAAGAAGGCAGCAAATATTAATATAACTGAGGTATATTGGTGACCAAGACGTGAAGGTGACGTTTCTGAGTATGTTTCACAATGTGATACCTGCAATATATGGAATAATTCGGGGAAAACTAGGGCACCATTACGAGAACTGCCAGAAACTAGTGAACCATTCGAAAGAGATGGACTTGATGTCGTTGGAACTTTGCCTAAGACTAAAGATGAGAATAAATACATATTGACCATGTTAGATCATTTTTCCAGATATCTTCTCATGATACCAAATCCTGATCAGAGTGCCGAGACTGTGGCTAAGGTCTTTGTAAAAGTGTAGATTCTAAAGTCTGGATCACCATTAAGCATAATCAGTGACCAAGGACCAAATTTCATGAGTGAACTGCGTAAACAGACTTGTAAGCTAAGGCAAACAACGCAACTAAAAACTGCACCAGCACACCCAGAAGGAAATGGCCACATGAACCAGTTCACAGAACAGTTATTAAGATGGGTAGCCACTACGAAAGTAGCAAGCATGACTATTGGGGTTGTGTCTTCTATACATCGTGAGTGCTTACAATGCAAAAATGCACACTTCAACTGACCTAAGTCCGTACGAAATTGTGTATGGAAGAAGGGCGCATTCACCCTTGGACTTTGTACGATCGACCGCTGGAAACAGCAATGAACACGTAAAGGAATTAGCGAGCAAGCTAAAGGAGGCATGGAAGGGAGTGAAACGGTACAATCATCAATCTTTTCTGCAGCAAGAGAAACAACACGATCGCCAAGCAGTTGCGCCACAGTACCGAGTCGGGGATCTTGTCTACCTGTGCAACGTGGTATTAAACAAGAGTGAAGTCAAAAAATTTAAGAAGTTTTGGAAAGCACCGTATCCGATCTTGGAGGGTTGTCGCCAGTCATTCTTATGCTCCAGCTGCCATTTCGTTCGATTGTCGTTCATGTAAATCGTGTAAAGCCATTTCTGGTCTAACAGTCTGCATGGTGTCTGTTTGTTCTAAGTCGTGTCTCCCTACCACTTTCGCGCAACGGCGCTCTGAGCGTGTTTTTTTAGGGAATTGACTAGTTTGAACCTGGGACCTGCTGCTGGTAAGGATACGCCAGACCACACATGACATGTAGGGTTCAGAAGAGTTCAGTGAGACTAGCGATGATACAATCAAATACTTAATGATTTCAGCGTCAGCTCCACTGCACTCCCTGTAAAAGAATCTTAATACTAACTAAATTTAGTGGAAGGGGTTCAAGGCTTTCCTATTTTTAGTTAGCTGGTAAAATAACGTCGAAAAAGCAGTTAAGTTTACCATTGGAATTTTTATTCTACTCACAAAACATTGTATATAAACTGCACTATTGATAAAAGGAAATATTTTAATACAGGATGATAAAAACCAACTGCGTTCAACAAAAATGTGAACGAATATTCCCTGAATGGATTTCCAAGTTCTATAAAGGATCAAAGGATGACCTATGCCATATCACATCTATAATCTACGTTTAAATTAAGTTTCATAAAAAAGAAAACTATCAAAAATGGTCTACAGTGACCCTCAATTATCTTTAATTACTTATTTAACTTTCCGTAAATTAAAGTGGCTGCTATGGCTTCTCAATAATTATATAACAGAAAAACCATCGCATTTCAGATTTTAACTTCAAGTAGCAAATGTGACTACCACGAAGTTTAATTGACGATCGACACTACTATTATGCAAAAAGGGGATGTGACAGATGAGACCTCTGCAGTTCTGAGTGAAGCCTTATGTGCTCTTATGCGGCATCGCGTGCGTTCATTACCTTGTCGGTGGTTAGGCAGCGTGAGGGAGCGGCGGGCGGCGCAGCTCCACACACCTCGCCGTCTCGGAAGCAACTCCCTCTAACCTCTCCTTACTACAATTTCCCGTGGTTGGTTTAAGAAGAAGGTATCTGGCTGTGTTTTCAACTGACCAATCAGGGTCTCAATGTTAACCTTAAGCTCCACCTACAAAAATTCTGTCTATCCAATGAGAAACATTATACTTTTCGTGGTGGGGCAATGTTTTTAATGTTTGCTACGTAACAGAGACGCGTATAGTCTCACGCTAAAACTTGCAGCTGGTGTGGCCATTTTAGTGTTATCGTAAGATCTATTCTTCTGGAGGGCTCTATCTTTTAACATGGGCTGGGGGCTGCTCTTGGTACACGGCTCTGCTCTCGGCTTCTGTTCTCGTTTCTCCCCTAGGAACTGTGTCTGATTCACAGTGGGAAGGTATGACATGCATTTAGGCGTTCTTGTATTAGTCTGTGGTATTCCATTTACTCACTCGTTGATAATATTACTTTGGTTAATTTAATGTCAGGATTTATTCGGAGCTATGTGACATACTGCCGGATTTGCTATTATGTCAGGGTTTTCATGGAAGGTGTTGGATTTGCCTGACACCTTACACTGGGTAGACGTCATGTAGCATCGTGATACGACGACGAGGAGCAACCTAGGGGCCGACTAGCTGCTCCTAAATCCAGAACACAAGATCACACTCCAGACTTCGAGGCCGAGGCGTCGCTACACACCCAGCGATCCAGTCCCAGACACTCCTACAATCTTCGTAGACGTGTGTAGTGTGAGTGAGTGTAAAACGTATGTTTATTTCTCAGCCATGGGCATATATGAATGTGTTTCGCAAATATAGATTGCAGCTGTTACATAAAGTGCGCAAATGTTCAAAATTCAAATGGCTCCAAGCACTATGGGACTTAACATCTGAGGTCACCAGTCCCCTAGACTTAGAACTACTTAAATCTAACTAACCTAAGGACATCACACACGTCCATGCCCTAGGCAGGATTAGAACTTGCGACCGTAGCAGCAGCGCGGTTCCGGACTGAAGCGCCTGGAACCGCTCGGCCACAGTGGCCGGCTGCGCAAGTGTAACTAAATCTTATTCCGCAGGTTACCACAAGAGACACATTTGTGTCATATTCATTGTTTAACTCTAATATTTAGAAATAATTAACCATATTTACTGTAATCCTAATTTTTACTATGACAATGTGTTCCGTTAATGCTATAGTAGTAGTACCACAGACAACAGGTGTTCTGTTTGAACCACGATCAGACATTGAAGTTTCAACAAATAATGCTAAATTTGTATTTAAATACAATTTGAGTGAAATTCAACAACAATTCAATTCTGTTAAGAAGCAAATTGATGTGATAAATTCAGTCAAGGATAATTACACCGTTTTGGAAATGAGAATGTCTTGGTATAACAATTGGATTACCGCAAAAATGCAGGTAGAGTCTACATTTGCTAATTATGAAAAAGAGATTAACTTTGTCTTAAACCTTTTGCCACACAAAATCTTGATTAGGCGCAAACGTGCCTGGTTTGATTTCGGAAGTAGTGTCCTTCGAGCTCTGCTTGGCTCTTTTAACAAGCCGAGATCTATTGGAAGTTAAAGACAAAATTGTAGCCTTTGAATAATAGTCTAGTACGAATTCAATTAACGTGTGTAATGAAATAATTGTATTAAGGAATATGCAAAGAACCGTTGCTAATCACATAGTTTTATTGAACACATCGTAAAGCAATTTCTTACACATTTCAACATGATTCGTGCTGAGATGAATGCAGCGAGCTCTTTGAAGGTTTAAATGCTGCGAGTGCTCACGTGGATTTAAATACTCTGCTTTTAAGAATTACTGACGGTATATCTAATGCTACAATTTAAGAACAGCTCTAGGAAGTAGTTCAAATTATTGCTTAAGAAGTGTACTTTAGCATCCAGACCAATTCTTACAGATATTACTACTAACTGAGCGAATGCTGGATGCGACATCTACTATGATTTACCTTGTTAATTCTTATAATTTATATGCCTACTATAAGTTAACTACTAACAATGACTTGAATTTCATTGAAGCAGCAAATAGGATTAAGTCTTTTGAATCTTCAAGTAATGTTAATCCGTACTTAATTGTAAGTATTGTGTACTTTTTATTTTTATCAATGTGTCTTGTGCCTGCAGCGTATGTCGTGTACCAAGTTGTGACTTTGAAAGCCCGCTCGTCAGTATCAATCGTTACTGTGTCTGCAAATAAGATAAACGTTGCAATGGCTTCTGATGCAACAACTGGTGAAACAGATTCATGGCTCGCTTCTTTGGGAGGTGTACTGTAAGGGTTACAGGCTTGGACGCAGCCGCCACGTGGGGGTAAGAGAGCGAGCTGGCGTTATCGTGGAACGTTGACGAACTGCAGTGTCAGTATCCTCCGGCGGCAGAGCGCCCCACACACACAGTAGTCGCGTCGCGTCGCTGGCCTCTTGCACGGCAGAACAGTTAACAACGCGCGTATTTCCGACGCGGAGTTATGTCTTCTTCGACTCACAATGGTGTATTGACAAATTCGTATTTGTTCGTGTTAGGACGTCAGACATAGTTATGACGGGTCGACGTAGCGAGCACGTTATTATGAATGTCTTTATACAGGGTGTTACAAAAAGGTACGGCCAAACTTTCAGGAAACATTCCTCACACACAAAGAAAGAAAATATTTTATGTGGACATGTGTCCGGAAACGCTTACTTTCCGTGTTAGAGCTCATTTTATTACTTCTCTTCAAATCACATTAATCATGGAATGGAACCACACAGCAACAGAATGTACCAGCATGACTTCAAACACTTTGTTACAGGAAATGTTCAAAATGTCCTCCGTTAGCTAGGATACTTGCATCCAACCTCCGTCGCATGGAATCCCTGATGCGCTGATGCAGCCCTGGAGAATGGCGTATTGTACCACAGCCGTCCACAATACGAGCACGAAGAGTCTCTACATTTGGTACCGGGGTTGCGTAGGCAAGAGCTTTCAAATGCCCCCATAAATGAAAGTCAAGAGGGTTGAGGTCAGGAGAGCGTGGAGGTCATGGAATTGGTCTGCCTCTACCAATCCATCGGTCAATGAAACTGTTGTTGAGAAGCGTACGAACACATCGACTGAAATGTGCAGGAGCTCCATCGTGCATGAACCACATGTTGTGTCGTACTTGTAAAGGCACATGTTCTAGCAGCACAGGTAGAGTATCCCGTGTGAAATCATGATAACGTGCTCCATTGAGCGTAGGTGGAAGATCATGGGGCCCAATCAAGACATCACCAACCATGCCTGCCCAAACGTTCACAGAAAATCTGTGTTGATGACGTGATTGCACAGTTGCGTGTGGATTCTCGTCAGCCCACACATGTTGATTGTGAAAATTTACAATTTGATCACGTTGGAATGAAGCCTCATCCGTAAAGATAACATTTGCACTGAAATGAGGATTGACACATTGTTGGATGAACCATTCGCAGAAGTGTACCCGTGGAGGCCAATCAGCTGCTGATAATGCCTGCACACGCTGTACATGGTACGGAAACAACTAGTTCTCCCGTAGCACTCTCCATACAGTGACGTGGTCAACGTTACCTTGTACAGTAGCAACTTCTCTGACGCTGACATTAGGGTTATCGTCAACTGCACGAAGAATTGCCTCGTCCATTGCAGGTGTCCTCGTCGTTCTAGGTCTTCCCCTGTCGCGAGTCATAGGCTGGAATGTTCCGTGCTCCCTAAGACGCCTATCAATTGCTTCGAACGTCTTCCTGTCGGGACACCTTCGTTCTGGAAATCTGTTTCGATACAAACGTATCGCGCCACGGCTATTGCCCCGTGCTAATCCACACATCAAATGGGCATCTGCGAACTCCGCATTTGTAAACATTGCACTGACTGCAAAACCACGTTCGTGATGAACACTAAACTGTTGATGCTACGTACTGATGTGCTTGATGCTAGTACTGTAGAGCAATGAGTCGCATGTCAACACAAGCACCGAAATCAACATTACCTTCCTTCAATTGGGCCAACTGGCGGTGAATCGAGGAAGTACAGTACATACTGATGAAACTAAAATGAGCTCTAACATGGAAATTAAGCGTTTCCGGACACATGTCCACATAACATCTTTTCTTTATTTGTGTGTGAGGAATGTTTCCTGAAAGTTTAGCCGTACCTTTTTGTAACACCCTGTAGAAACAAAGTGGTGATGGTTAATAACTCGTGGTTTGCGTGTTTCTGTACCTCATGGACTCAATACCCGCAATAATCCTGAAAAATACCAAGCGAGACCCTCAGCCGAGGATACAATCCTCATAAACACCTTATAATTGCACGAATTATTTCTCACATTTCACCTTTTTCGATTTACATTGACGGACCTTATTGGGCCACCGGCTTAGTAGAGCACTTACAGAAATGGTAAAACTGAGCCTGTGTAAATTTTACGTAACAGTTTTGAGAGTTTTAACAGCATGAAATAAACGATTACATAGATGTATTCGCCATGCCTTCTGACTTCGAAACCACCGTGCTTGTAAGGGTTAAGTTTGCATCGAATTGTCAAAGTAATTAGCTTTAGCATAACGTTTACAGAAGTCACTTTTTTCATTACCCTCACGAGAAGGATTACATTAATAATGTTAACAAAATAGACGACTGTGCTGTTGGCGTAATAGCCGAATCAACAGAGACCAAAATAGGCCGAATATCGGGAATAGTTCATGTACGGTGATAGGAGAAATTGCCACGAACAACATACTAGCAACCCTGACTCGTGAGGGATGAGTGTGCGCCGGCGGAGGTGGCCGAGCGGTTCTAGGCGCTACAGTCTGGAACTGCGCGACCGCTACGGTCGCAGGTTCGAATCCTGTCTGGGACATGGATGTGTGTGATGTCCTTAGGTTAGTTAGGTTTAAGTAGTTCTAAGTAGTAGGGGACTGATGACTTCGGAAGTTAAGTCCCATAGTGCTCAGAGCCATTTGAACCACTTTTGATGGGTGTGCGGGTGGAGTTGCATTTGAAGCTCACATTTGTACTTGTCATGAGGTACTCGAAAACCGTGACCTCCAGCAAAAACGTACAAGATTTAACTACAAAAAAGGTCCTCTTGATTTTTTTCTGTGGGATTAACAATTCGCTCGAAGTGAGCGAGAGAATATGAAAATCTCACCAGTGGATTTTGAGGGCCAGCTGTATCGTTGCAGGTTGAATAAAACGAAAGTGGTTGGGGGACTTGAATCTCCATGAATAAGTATGTATGTGTGTATGGAGGGATGCACTGATGAATGGAAGGGAAGAGGCGATGTGGGTGGAAGTATTACTTACCTAACGAAGGGGTCGGGGGTCAAAAAGCAGCGTAGCTCATGACGGGTGAATGAATACTCATGCATTAGACACCCAGTATTTGAGAATCAGAGCACTTATTGAGTTTCAATAAACTTTACACATAATTTTAAACCGTTGCGAGACTTTTTCTCGCTAATAACCACCACAAAATATTTTATCGCTTACTACATTTTCCCTGTTCATGCAGTAAATCTGCCGCATGAAGCATAACGGTTTAATTTATTACTTCCTTACTACTAACTGCATTCGCGACACATTTTGCAGACAGTATTCAAATAAGCCACTGAATGTACCATCAAAATTATGACACATAGTTCGAGTGATATGACATCATAAACATGAGATGTGTGAAGAACTGCCACATCATGCAAGACTTCTAAATTTATTACTTCGTTGCAACACTTTGCGCAGACGGTACACACATAAGCCACTGAATGTGCCAACAAAATATATCACTGTAATGCACGTAGTTCAGGAGATATGAGGTCAAATACTGAATTTCGTGAAAAACCGCAGCATCGTGTATGACGTTTTACTGCATTACTTCTTTACTACTTACTCTATTCACAACACGTTTCAGAAATTGTAGCAACATATGGTAGTGGATATTCTTGCCAAATTATATTACTGTACAGCACATAGCTCAGGAGATACGACGTCTTAAACATTGAGTGTGTGAAAATGAAACTGCAGGGCGAAATTCGCCAGCTATACAGGTGTACAAATATGTGTGTAACGTGTTAAATATATGTGTAATATATTTGACATGTAGGTATACGGGCAAAGCCATGGGTAGAAAGCTCATCCTAAACCTCTGGAAAGAATTCAGCTAAATTTGATACACATTTTTATGATCTGGAAAGAAATATTATGGAGGTAAGAACCACCAGCTTCCTACTGAGGTGATTGTGATAACGCGGAGAGAGAAGGGAGAGGAAGAGATGAACAGACAGAGGGGGCTAACAAGGGAACCTCCCCATCGCACCCCCCTCAGATTTAGTTTTAAGTTGGCACAGTGGATAGGCCTTGAAAAACTCAACACAGATGAATCGAGAAAACAGGAAGAAGTTGTGTGGAACTACGAAAAAAAAGCAATATATACAAACTGAGTAGTCCATTCGAAAGATAAGCAACATCAAGGATGATGTGAGCTCAGGAGCGCCGTGGTCCCGTGGTTACCGTTAGTAGCTGCGAAACAAGAGGTCGTTGGTTCAAGTCTTCCCTCGAGTGAAAAGTTTAATTTTTTATTTTCAGACAGTTATCAAAGTTCAGGCACTCACACATAATCAACTTCGCTCTCCAAAATTCCAGGACATGTGCAGATTTACTTGGACATATGCAGGATTTGACGGTCTACACACGGAAAAATTTGAAAACGTTAAAAACATATGTTTTGACAGAGCACAGGGAAAACTGTGCGACTGTAAAACTGTTGCATTCATTTGTTGCAGTTTATGTGACAAACTCTTATGTTTTCATCTATTTTTTGGGAGTGATTATCACATCCACAAGAAAACCTAAATCGGACAAGGTAGAAGAATCTTTTTACCCATTCGCCAAGTGTGCAAGTTAGGTGCATCGATAACATATTCCTGTCATGTGACGCACATGCCGTCACCAGTGTCGCATAGAATATATCAGACCTGTTTTCCTGTGGAGGAATCGGTTGACCTATGACCTTGCGATCAAATGCTTTCGGTTCCCATTGGAGAGGCACGTCCTTTCGTCTACTAATCGCACAGTTTTGCGGTGCGGTCGCAAAACACAGAAACTAAACTTATTACAGTGAACAGAGACGTCAATGAACGAACGGAGAGATCATAACTTTGCGAAAATAAAGAAAGAAAACTTTTCTGTCGAGGGAGGACTTGAACCAAGGACCTCTCGGTCCCCAGCTGCTTACGCTAACCACAGGACCACGGCGCTCCTGAGCTCAGACGCTCCTTGATGTTGTTTATCTTGCGCATGGACTACTCAGTTTGTATATTTTGCTTATTTTTTTCATAGTTCCACACAACTTCTTCCTGTTTTCTCGATTCATCTCTGTTCAGTTTTTCAAGGCCTATCCACTGCGCCAACTTATAACTGAATCTGAGGGGGGTGCGATGGGGAGGTTCCCTTGTAAGAACGAGATAGACACAGACAGGAGGTGGAGGAGACGGACAGGGAGAGGGGGATGGGAAATGGGCAGAGAGAGGGGAGTGAAGGAGGTGGATAGAGAAAGAAAAGATGAGTATATGGACAGAGAGAGGAGGAAGGAGGGGGTGGACAGAGAAAGGAAAGGGGAGGAGATGAAGAGGGAGAGAGAGAGGTGGAAGGAGGAGTTGGACAGAGAGAAGGGGAAGAGGAGATGCACAAAGAGAGCAGACGAGGAAATGGACCAAGAGGAGGGGAAGAGGAGATGGAATTCGAGGGGACAGGAGGAGATGGACAGAGGGGTAAGGAGCAGATGGACAGAGGGGGAGAAACACTTGGACAAAGTGGGGGAGGGAGGAGGAGGAGATGGCAGAAAGAAGAGCAGGAGGAGATAGCGAGTGGGTGGGATGGAGGAGGTGGACAGAGAGAGGGATGGATGAGATGGACAGAGAGGTGGTGAAGGGGGTGGTAGACAGAGAGAGTCGGAGAGAGCAGATGGTCTAATTAAAGGCTGGAATAAATACGTACAGGGACTACGCCGGGTACTCAGCTAGTTTTATTATAAACAGAAAGAAAGGATTACTTACGATTCTTTCTCAAACATTCCCAGACAGATTCGCCTCGTTGGATGAGGGTTGACAACTGGAGCCGCAGCTGCTGCTGGCGGCGTGGGTGGCGGGGGCTGTGGTCGCGGGGGCGGCTTTGGTGGCCTCGGTCTTGGCGGAGCCGGTGGGGGTGGTCGAGGACTACCCGGCCGCTGCATTCCGGGCCCCAACACGATGGCCGCTACCAGAGCCTGCGGCACACCACGTACTCGCTGTTCCACACCAGCTCTCAAAACATCTGCTTCAGCTTGGTTTCTGACAGGTTCAGTCGCTACTCGTCGACACTACACGGTGCTTAGACGTTTCCGTGCATTGTCTGATGGTCTGTAATTTACTTCGGTAATGGTTCAGCATAATAAATTTGTGCTGTCTAACCCAACAGTAATGAAACATAACCATCAACGTATAAAACCTTAGTTGAAGGTGACAATATAGAATAAGGTACTAAATCATATGCTTTGTACGAAGAAGTGAACTTGGTTTTGGGAACTACAGTGTCCGCAGTTTACAATCGCAAAAGACATTGGCTGTCTTCATTTCAGTTTCAAAGGTCTGAAGTGGAATGATCATATGAAATTAATTGTTGGTAAGGCGGGTACCAGGTTGAGATTCATTGAGAGAGTCTTTAGAAAATGTAGTCCATCAACAAAGGAGGTGGCTTACAAAACACTCGTTCGACCTATACTTGAGTATTGCTCATCAGTGTGGGATCCGTACCAGATCGGGTTGACGGAGGAGATAGAGAAGGTCCAAAGAAGAGCGGCGCGTTTCGTCACAGGGTTATTTGGTAACCGTGATAGCGTTACGGAGACGTTTAACAAACTCAAGTGGCAGACTCTGCAAGAGAGGCGCTCTGCATCGCGGTGTAGCTTGCTCGCCAGGTTTCGAGAGGGTGCGTTTCTGGATGAGGTATCGAATATATTGCTTCCCCCTACTTATACCTCCAGAGGAGATCACGAATGTAAAATTAGAGAGATTAGAGCGCGCACAGAGGCTTTCAGACAGTCGTTCTTCCCGCGAACCATACGCGACTGGAATAGGAAAGGGAGGTAATGACAGTGGCACGTAAAGAGCCATCCGCCACACACCGATGGGTGGCTTGCGGAGTATAAATGTAGATGTAGATGTAGATGAACCTGTAAAGTGTTGCTATCCTGTGCACACATATGACAGATGCCTTGTGGAACTGTTTGCTGTTGTACCTACCAATCCAATAAATACGCAAAGATCCACAGTAGCCTACTTGACGTCTGTTTTACACAGGTGACTGGAGCGAACTAGAGTATTACGATCACAAGAGCTGTGGAATGCCGAAATACTGTGCCAAGACCTCCCTCCCCCTACACTGTCGATAGAGCCTAGTAAAAGTCGTCTACCAGTCGACTAACTACCTGCAAGCAGCATATGACATGGTAGCTTTGAAATATACGCTTTCTGCTGCTCAAACTTTTCGGCGCCAAAGCCGAGCAATGACTCAACAGTACAATTACCTCAGCATGCATTCTTTGTTTCTATGAGGGATCCATTGAATGTGTTTGGTGATAAACTGGATAATAATAGTATAATTAAAATGTACTGTAAGCAAAAAATAAACACATATTGAAGGAAATCGTATCCACAATCCTAAATTCAAGGTGAATGTATGTTGGCATATCCAACATGAATATTGTTTGTGTTTTCACGCTTTTAAAGAGGTGTAATAGTCAATAGAAACAAGACGCACTGAACTAGCAACATAGATCACAAATTGTGTAATCGAACCGGAAAGGGCCTTTCCGCCTATTTGCGCGCAGTGCGTTGCATTTATTTATGTTCAGGTTCTGCCACCAGACCCAAGTACTGATTCTTACCGGGTTCCTCGTGCATGTAGCATTTAATTTCGGTTCTTACAACTTTCGCACGTGCAACAGCTTTATGCGCAATTCGCTTCACTGTGCTTCAGACATCATCCATCAGGCGAATTATACGTATCTTCAGTAGCAAAAGCCCTGTTACACTCGTATATAGCACACGAAAGCTGCCTTCGCTCGTCATGATTTCGTCGAATTAAGAATGACGGATTCCCTACTATCTACTACAATATCCTTAATCCAGTCACAAAGTTGATCCCATATTCAAAATGGTTCAAATGGCTCTAAGCACTATGGGACTTAACATCTGTGGTCATCAGTCCCCTAGAACTTAGAACTACTTAAACCTAACTAACCTAAGGACATCACACACATCCATGCCCGAGGCAGGATTCGAACCTGCGACCGTAGCAGTCGCGCGGTTCCGGACTGAGCGCCTTAACCGCTAGACCACCGCGGCCGGCTGATCCCGTATTCGTATGTTCATATTTTATTCACTAGTCTACGGCGCGGGACTGTATACGATGCATTCTGGAATTCATGGAACACAGCAGAATATAGGGACACATTATCTACTGCCTACTGACTTCTCATGTTACTCAGTGGTGTGTCTTATGCAAAACTCATGCCCTTACCATAACGATGACAAGACTTGTGCGAATTCACAACATGACTGGAGACCTTGTGGTCTGATCTCAATTGGCAGCCAATATCCTTTGACAAACTGCAACAGATCGAAGTATTATGATCCACTGTCTTCGATGAGGATCTCCAACACATACTCGTATATGATTGTGCCTCAGCACAGAAAAAAACCATCTTACTCTAGGTGTTTGACTTTGACTTCATTATTACATGTGTTGTGAAAAATGAAATAAAATTAAAGAATGCTCGTTTACAGCAGAATCATATGTTTAGGGCGTTCATTTACCATTTTATACTATTGAGAGCCCATCACACTCTATAGTAAGTGACGGAAGCGTTAAGATATCATGGCTCGCGCTACGTACGAGAGAATATCTACCAGAACGCTTCGAAATTAGTTGCCTTTTCTGTCGTGCGCTGAAAGTAAGACAGAACCAAGTTTGATGATAATCAAAGCACAAAATAGCCGTTAAATATATTTTTAAATATCTTTTCTTTTTTAATTGAAAGAATGTGACGACTTAGAATTAGGCGTCATACTACATGATTTGTGTGAAGAGAAAAATTTGTTTTTGGGAACAACAGTGAACAAAATTTACAATCACAGTTCATATTGCCTTGTATTCATTATAGTAACAAAGTTTTGTAAATTTACGAAGTGTTCCCATACGACAATCACCTAGAAAGTACTATTTTCTGTTACACTTACCAAATGAAAAAAAGGAAAAAACACTTAGAGATCCATAGCAGCCAACTAGTTTTCAGCCACTAAATGTGACTGCACTATTACGAGCACAAGAACTGCGGAATGCCGGAAGACCACCCCAAGACAACCCCTGCTCTCCCAGTACAGAGCCTCATATAGGTATCTACCGAGCCCCAAATTATCGGAAAGGAGTTTATGACACAGTGGTTCTGAAATACAAACTTCCTTCTGCTTAGGGCTTTTGTCGTCAAAGCCGCCCAGTTAGTGAACAATACAAATTGCCTCAACCCGCACTCTTTCTTATTATGAGTATCCCCTGGAACATGTCTGGTGATAAACACCAGACAGAATTGTGAGGAGCCTTTTCACCTATTTATGCCCAACGTGTTCCATTTATTCATGATGAGGTTCTACCACGAGTCGCAAGTGTCGACCCTTTGCAGGTCCACATGCATTTCTGTATAATTTTCGGGTTTAGAGACTTCACTATGTGCAACAGCTTCATCCGCGATCAGCCTCATTGTGTTTCAGACATTACCCATCAGACAATGTATGCGTATCTTCAACAAAAATGGTTCAAATGGCTCTGAGCACTATGGGACTTAACATCTTATGTCATCAGTCCCCTAGAACTTACAACTACTTAAACCTAACTAACCTAAGGACATCACACACATCCATGCCCGAGGCAGGATTCGAACCTGCGACCGTAGCAGTCCCGCGGTTCCGGACTGAAGCGCCTAGAACCGCACGGCCAACGCCGCCGGCTATCTTCAACAGTAACAACCCTATTACACTTGCCGAAATCTGCTTTCACATGTGATAACTTCGTCCCTTAAAGAAACAACGTGTTATGCAGTGGTTATAATGTTTTGTCTCATCCGTTTATCATTAGTGGTAATAGTACACCGAAAATACTTTCACGTGTGACGTTTTTGTCGTGTCGAGAACAATGCATTGAATCCCATCTGCTACGTTGTCTTGCTTCCAATCGCCAAACTATCCCGATATTCTGCGAGTTTACATTATATACAGTACCCTGTCTTCCCATGTTACCAAATGGACTCTCATAAATAAGCGTCAAGCCCCTGACTATAGCAAATACGTGTACAACATGGTAGGAGAATGTCTGGTCTGGTCTCGATTAGTGTTTGAGGTGGAATTGGCATACCAGTTCGATTCTACACAGAGTACGTGAAAGAACTGCCCCCCCCCCCTTTTAACAGCCGTGTACCGCAATTCTCTAGAGGAACGGAAGGTTCCAAATAATTTGAAAAGAACACAGGTAGTTCCAGTTTTCAAGAAGGGTCGTCGAGCAGATGCGCAAAACTATAGGCCTATATCTCTGACATCGATATGTTGTAGAATTTTAGAACATGTTTTTGCTCGCGTATCATGTCATTTCTGGAAACCCAGAATCTACTCTGTAGGAATCA
Source organism: Schistocerca serialis cubense (assembly GCF_023864345.2). Lineage (NCBI taxonomy): Eukaryota > Metazoa > Arthropoda > Insecta > Orthoptera > Acrididae > Schistocerca > Schistocerca serialis. Next base: position 535,279,874 of record NC_064640.1, read on the forward strand.
ACATGGAATCCGGAAACAGCGATCCTGTGAGACCCAACTCGCGTTATTTGTTCACGAGACCCAAAAAATATTAGATACAAGCTCCCAGGTAGATGCCATTTTCCTTGACTTCCGGAAGGAGTTCGATACAGTTCCGCACTGTCGCCTGATAAACAAAGTAAGAGCCTACGGAAAATCAGACCAGCTGTGTGGCTGTATTTAAGAGTTTTTAGCAAACAGAACACAGCATGTTGTTCTCAATGGAGAGACGTCTACAGACGTTAAAGTAACCTCTGGCGTGCCACAGGGGAGTGTTATCGGACCATTGCTTTTCACAATATATATAAATGACCTAGTAGATAGTATCGGAAGTTCCATGCGGCTTTTCGCGGATGATGCTGTAGTATACAGAGAAGTTGCAGCACTAGAAAATTGCAGCGAAATGCAGGAAGATCTGCAGCGGATAGGCATTTGGTGCAGGGAGTGTCAACTGACCCTTAACATAGACAAATGTAATGTGTTGCAAATACATAGAAAGAAGGATCCTTTATTGTATGATTACATGGTAGCAGAACAAATACTGGTAGCAGTTACTTCTGTAAAATATCTGGGAGTTTGCGTATGGAACGATTTGAAGTGGAATGATCATATAAAATTAATTGTTGGTAAGGTGGGTGCCAGGTTGAGATTCATTGGGAGAGTCCTTAGAAAATGTAGTCCATCAGCAAAGGAGGTGCCTTACAAAACACTCGTTCGACCTATACTTGAGTATTGCTCATCAGTGTGGGATCTGTACCAGGTCGGGTTGACAGAGGAGATAGAGAAGATCCAAAGAAGAGCGGCGCCTTTCGTCGCAGGGTTATTTGGTAAGCGTGATAGCATTACGGAGATGTTTAGCAAACTCAAGTGGCAGACTCTGCAAGAGAGGCGCTCTGCATCGGAGTGTAGCTTGCTGTCCAGGTTCCGAGAGGGTGCCTTTCTGAATGATGTATCGAATATATTGCTTCCCCCTACTTATATCTCCAGAGGAGATCACGAATGTAAAATCGAAAAGATTCGAGCGCGCACGGAGGCTTTCCGGCAGTAGTTCTCCCCGCGAACTATACGCGACTGGAACAGGAAAGGGAGGAAATGACAGTGGCACGTAAAGTTCCCTCCGCCACACACCGTTGGGTGGCTTGCGGAGTATAAATGCAGATGTAGATGAAGAAGACGGAAGTATATTATATTGAGATCTCAGGTAAATTGCTGATAACAGCTTGGCATAGCATAGCATAGTTATTACAGTATTTTGTCTATAGGAGACTGTATGAGATAATGAAATTGATATCTAGCACTATCTCAGTAGAGGTGTTTGACCCTGAGATTATTAGTGCATACAGTACGAAAATTGAGCCAAATGGGAAGCATGTGTGATTCCTGTAGATTGTAGAACCATTGCCTCAAAGTGTTTATTTTTCATTTACATCCGAATTTCATACATTATGAAGGGCACCTCGCTTATTACGAAAGTATTAAGTCATACAATGCATTTAAGATGTCCTCAGTACGACTTCTTCCGACCTCCCCCCCCCCCCCTCCACAATGGCCTGGGTCAGTTCGTTGGTCTTTGGCCATGTTGTGTGTTTATAAATCTAGTATTTGGAGCATTACAATTGAAAGTTTGAGTATGCGTTGGGAGTTTGCGTATGGAACGATTTGAAGTGGAATGATCATATAAAATTAATTGTTGGTAAGGTGGGTGCCAGGTTGAGATTCATTGGGAGAGTCCTTAGAAAATGTAGTCCATCAGCAAAGGAGGTGCCTTACAAAACACTCGTTCGACCAATACTTGAGTATTGCTCATCAGTGTGGGATCTGTACCAGGTCGAGTTGACAGAGGAGATAGAGAAGATCCAAAGAAGAGCGGCGCCTTTCGTCGCAGAGTTATTTGGTAAGCGTGACAGCGATAGTTGATTATGGAAAGGAAAGGAAATACATTCTGTAAACATTGTAGAGAGGCTTGGGACCATAGTTACGATCGTTAAACGCCAGACTTCCTCTAAAGTTCGTTTTCGTACATACACTACTGGCCATTAAAATTGCTACAACGAAGATGACGTGCTACAGACGCGAAATTTAGCCGACAGGAAGAAGATGCTGTGATATGCAAATGGTTAGCTTTTCAGAGCATTCACACAAGGTTGGCGCCGGTGGCGACACCTACAACGTGCTGACATGGGGAAAGTTTCCAACCGATTTCTCATACACAAAGAGCAGTTGACCGGCGTTGCCTGGTGAAACGTTGTTGTGATACCGCGTGTAAGGAGGAGAAATGCGTACCATCACGTTTCCGACGTTGATAAAGGTCGGATTGTAGCCTATCGTGATTGCGGTTTATCGTACCGCGACATTGCTGCTCGCGTTGGTCGAGATCCAATGACTCTTAGCAGAATTTGGAATCGGTGGACTCAGGAGGGTAATACGGAACGCCGTGCTGGATCCCAACGGCCTCGTATCACTAGCAGTCGAGATGATAGGCATCTTATCCGCATGGCTGTAACGGATCGCGCAGCCACGTCTCGATCCCTGAGTCAACAGATGGGGACGTATGCAAGACAACAACCATCTGCACGAACATTTCAACGACGTTTGCAGCAGCATGGCCTATCAGCTCGGAGACAATGGGTGCGGTTATCCTTGCTGCTGCAGCACAGACAGGAGCACCTGCGATGGTGTACTCAACGACGAACCTCGGTGTACGAATGACAAAACGTCATTTTTTCGGATGAACCCAGGTTCTTTTTACAGCATCATGATGGTCGCAAACGTGTTTGGCGACATCGCGGTGAACGCACATTGGAAGCGTGTATTCGTCATCGCCATACTGGCGTATCACCCGGCGTGATGGTATGGGGTGCCATTGGTTACACGTCTCGGCAACGCCCTGTTCGCATTGACGGCACTTTGAACAGTGGACGTTACATTTCAGATGTGTTACGACTCGTGGCTCTACCCTTCATTCGATCCCTGCGAAACCCTACATTTCAGCAGGATAATGCACGACCGCATGTTGCAGGTCCTGTACGGGCCTTTCTGGATACAGAAAATGTTCGACTGCTGCCCTGGCCAGCACATTCTGCAGATCTCTCACCAACTGAAGACGTCTGGTCAATGGTGGCCGAGCAACTAGCTCGTCACAATACGCCAGTCACTACTCTTGATGAACTGTGGTATCGTGTTGAAGCTGCATGGGCAGTTGTACCTGTACACGCCATCCAAGCTCTGTTTGACTCAATGCCCAGGCGTATCAAGGCTGCTATTACGGCCAGAGGTGGTTGTTCTGGGTACTGATTTGTCAGGATCTATGCACCGAAATTGTGTGAAAATGTAATCACATGTCAGTTCTAGCATAATATATTTGTCCAATGAATACTCGTTTATCATCTGCATTTCTTCTTGGTGTAGCAATTTTAATGGCCAGTAGTGTAATATCATTTACGCCTAAAAAGAAGTGTCAGTTGCCTGCTTCGCATGTTTTCTTTAGCCACTTGTGTTTGTATACGTATAGAACAATTCAGATAAGCAGTTAGAATAAGTGGACTTAATTTAAGAATCCACTTAGTAACGTTACCCGTATTTAAGCGAGCTAATCGGCCGCCCAGTATTGTTGCGAGATGAGATAAATTTGTTGTACAGCTGTAAGCTAGCGGACCCAGGTCTCAGCGCGCACCTTGGCGGTTCCGGCTTGCGGTGGGTGGCCGGTACGAGCGAGTCCAGGTACAAAGACTAGCTGCGTCGCCGGAAAGGGGGAAAACCCCGAGGCTGGGGATATGGAGGGGTTTTACTGTCATTGCCTTTATGCAGAATATGCTCCAGGAAATGGGGGAGTGTCAGATAATCTTAAAAATAGCTAAGTTACAGCTAATTGAGATTCGACAATAACTAACATCAAATATTAGTACAAATCTGAATACATCCGCGATGTCAGATAAATGAAGCGCATCCAATGACACAACAGTATTTAAATCTCTTCAAAACTTCAAAAATTCGTATTTCACAGGGAATAAACATTTACACAACGAACTTCTGAATTAACAACTTTTAATCGTTTCATGTGATTTCAACAAACGGTATCTTAGATGATAACATTGCACTATCGCTATCTTCCCTGAAAGCTACATATCTGTGTCTATTTTATTTTTTAATTTACGACGTCTTTTATACCTTTTTTACTATGCAAAAGTTTATCAGAACATAGCAGTCTCCACATTTACACAAGTGAACACAGCATCAGTACTTCATATTTCGTCATACTACAGTTTTTATTTAATAACAGTTCATTATTTTGCCAACAACTTTACTTGAATGTTGACTGCAAGTGGTATTAAAAAAAAGTTGTTGTTGTGGTCTTCAGTCCTGAGACTGGTTTGATGTAGCTCTCCATGCTACTCTATCCTGTGCAAGTTTCTTCATCTCCCAGTACTAACTGCAAACTGCTTAGTGTATTCATCTCTTGGTCTCCCGCTGCGATTTTTACCCTCCACGCTGCCCTCCACTACTAAATTGGTGATCCCTTGATGCCTCAGAACATGTCCTACCAACCGATCCCTTCTTCTAGTGTAGGTGTGCCACAAATTTATCTTCTCTCTACTTCTATTCAATACCTCCTCGCCGGCAGTAGTGGCCGAGCGGTTCTAGGCTCTAGAGACTGGAACCGCGCAACCGCTACGGTCGCAGGTTTGAATCCTGCCTCGGGCATGGATGTGTGTGATGTCCTTAGGTTAGTGGGGTTTAAGCAGTTCTAAGTTCTAGGGGAGTGATGACCTCAGAAGCTAAGTCCCATAGTGCTCAGAGCCATTTGAACCATTTGAATACCTCCTCATTAGTTACGTGATCTACCCATCTAATCATCAGCATTCTTCTGTAGCACCACATTTCGAAAGCTTCTATTCCCTTCTTGTCCAAACTATTTATCGTCCATGTTTCACTTCCATACATGGCTACACCCCATACAAATACTTTCAGAAACGACATCCTGACATTTAAATATATACTCGATGTTAACAAATTTCTCTTCTTCAGAAACGCTTTCCTTGTCATTGCCAGTCTACATTTTATACCCTCCCTACTTCGACCATCATCAGTTATTTTGCTCCCCAAATAGTAAAACTCCTTTACTACTTTAAGTGTCTCATTTCCTAATCTAATTCCTTCAGCATCACCCGACTCAATTCGACTACATTCCATTATCCTCGTTTTGCTTTTGTTGATGTTCATCTTATATCCTCGTTTCAAGACACTATCCATTCCGTTGAACTGCTCTTCCAAGTCCTTTGCTGTCTCCGATAAAATTACAATGTCATCGGCGGACCTCAAAGATTTTAATACCTACTCCGAATTTTTCTTTTGTTTCCTTTACTGCTTGCTCAATATACAGATGGAATAACATCGGGGAAAGGCTACAACCCTGTCTCACTCCCTTCCCAACCACTGCTTCCTTTTCATGCCCCTCGACTCTTATAACTGCCATCTGGTTTCTGTACAAATTCTGAATAGCCTTTCCCTGTATTTTACCCCTGCCACTTTCAGAACTTGAAAGACAGTATTCCAATAAACATTGTCAAAAGCTTTCTCTAAGTCTACAAATGCTAGAAACTCTCCCAAGGCTGTTAGTAGTTCTAATGGAATGTTGTCTACTCCCGGGGCCTTGTTTCTTCTGTTACCCAAGATTTTCCACTAGCCCTCATCTTTTTGCCTACTTGATCCTTTGCTGCCTTCGCTTCTTCAGCCCTCAAAGCTACCCATTCTTCTTCTTCTGTATTTCTTTCCCCCATTCCTGTCAATCGTTCACTTATGCTCTCCCTGAAATTCCGTACACCCTCTGGTTTAGTCAGTTTATCCAGGTCCCATCTCCTTAAATTCCCACCTTTTTGCAGTTTCTTCAGTTTTAATCTACACTTCATAACCAATAGATTGTGGTCAGAGTCAACATCTGCCCCTGGAAATGTCTTACAATTTAAAACCTGGTTCCTAAATCTGATACCTTCTAGTATCTCCAGGCTTCTTCCAGGTATACAACTTTCTTTCATGATTCTGGAACCAAGTGTTAGCTATGATTAAGTTATGCTCTGTGCAAAATTCTGCCAGGCGGCTTCCTCTTTCATTTCTTACCCCCAATCCATATTCACCTACTACGTTTCCTTCTCTTCCTTTTCTTAATATCGAATTCCAGTCCCCCATGACTATTACATTTTCGTCTCTCTTCCCTATCTGAATAATTTTTTTTTATCTCATCATACATGTAATCAATTTCTTCGTCATCTGCAGAGCTAGTTGGCACACAAACTTGTACTACTGTAGTAGGCGTGGACTTCGTGTCTATCTTGGCCACAATTATGCGTTCACTATGCTGTTTGTAGTAGCTTACCCGCACTCCTATTTTCTTATTCATTATGAAACCTACTCCTGCATTACCCCTATTTGATTTTGTATTTACAACCCTGTATTCACCTGACCAAAAGTCTTGTTCCTCCTGCCACCGAACTTCTCTAATTCCCTCTATATCTAACTTTAACCTATCCATTCCATTTCCCTTTTTAAATTTTCTAACCTACCTGCCCGATTAAGGGATCTGACATTCCATGCTCCGATCCGTAGAACGACAGTTTTCTTTCTGCTGATAACGACGTCCTCTTGAGTAGTCCCCGCCCGGAGATCCGAATGGGGGACTATTTTACCTCCGGAATATTGTACCCAAGAGGACGCCATCGTCATTTACCCATACAGTAAAGCTGCATGCCCTCGGGAAAAATTACGGCTGTAGTTTCCCCTTGCTTTCAGCCGTTCGCAGTACCAGCACAGCAAGGCCGTTTTGTTTAGTGTTACAAGGCCAGATCAGTCAATCATCCAGACTGTTGCCCCTGCAACTACTGAAAAGGCTGCTGCCCCTCTTCAGCAACCACACGTTTGTCTGGCCTCTCAACAGATACTCCTCCGTTGTGGTTGCACCTACGGTAGGGCTATCTGTATCGGTGGGGCACGCTAGCCTCCCCACCAACAGCAAGTTTCATAGTCATGGGGGGATTAAAAAAACTGAACTAATTAAAAGTGATCAATCACATATGTTAACGGACACCACAGTTAAAAATAGAACAAAAAGTCCCTTTTGACAGGCAGGCCTAAAGAATTGTTTGAACCCTATTTAACGAAATCTGCTGCCATTTTACGTGAGCGGATTTGCACAAGTGCACGGGCTTACATATTTGTGAACTAACCTTTACTTATATTTATTGTGAATGTTCTGAGTGTGACTGAATATTTATAACATATCTGTATTTAAATATTGTTGTAATATATTAGTTTATTATGGGAAAGTGGTCATGTTGATACAGATCATGTCTTAAGAGCTTAAGAACGATGTATTTTTGGTGGGAACTGCCTTCAGACAATGGAGAAGTGGGCAGCAGTGGAACACTATGGAAGTAAGGTGGTGGCTGGATCTTGTCGAGTGGAGAGCTCAAAGGAGCGATTCTAAATATTTTGTTGGTGATTTCTGGAACGAGGCAAACCAGCCTGTAACATGTGCGATTTAGTCATATGGGTGATTGTTTGTGGGGGGTGAAAGGCCGCTACAATGCTCTAACTTTTGAAGGGACTTAATATTTCGAAAGGGCTGAATGCGCTCCAGAACAGGACTCTTATTTCCTCTCGATTTACGGAACTGAGAGTAGACAGAGGATGAGTTACTATTCTTTGCATCGTGTTTATTAATTTGTGGATCACCATGTTGAGCTCTGAACTATTTTGAGCTGGTGAATCTTTCGTGTATTGTGATCACGAAATTGACTTAGTTCTCGTGAGTCTCTGATGACTATTTAGTTTGGGGATTTTGTTACCATTCTCGTTCGCTGTCAACGTAACTTTACCTCATTTGATAAGGATATTTTCTATCTGCATTTTAACTGAATAACATAGGACCATTTCCCATTTATTTGAGATGTCCTTTCTTGGATAAACATTATTCATCACAATTATTTGTCGTCTACATCAATTATAGACATTAGAAGAAACCCCTTGTTATTAAATTACTTATTTAACTTTTATTGTGTATTTCTTTGTATTTTATTAATTCGCAATTCGAGCCAGTGCATAGACTGTTTGACTACAGGATCACAGCTACAGTTTATTATTTGCAGCGTTTTAGCAGCAGGGCATGAAAGCTGACATACACGGCTCGACCCTATAACTACATCGAGTTGATCTTTTTAAACAGAGCCGTGCATAGCCCCTCTAGATAAAGTACGAGTAACCACAGATAAAGACGCAACTGGTTTGCTTGTAGGGACTGCTGTTTAGAAAAGCACCTACTCTAGCAATAACCGTTAGGTATCGTCGAAACAGTTACGTTTCAGGCACCACAAATTAATAGCCCTCTTCCAATAGATTACAGTTGCAGAACCGCATTTCATACTGCTCGTTTCTTATGTTTTTGCCTGTTTAGTATTTTATTTTAGCTAACATGTGTTTTGTACAGTTACATGTTTGGTCAGTTTTTGTGCCTAGGATGAAATGTTGACTGCCTGCATTGCGTGATATTTCAGTCACATGTATTTTGTACAGTTCGGTTGTGTGTTTCTAGTGTAGAAAATGATGCTTTGTCTTCTTCCTCCCTAATTTTATGGGTGGTAATGTGAAGCATTACTGAACAATTTCTAAAAAGATGATGATATTCAATCTTTGTACTACGAGTTAGACAGCCTCAAGTAGACTTGAGATCAAAATAGTTTGTGTGTGTGTGTGTGTGTGTGTGCGTGACGCATTATCGTCTTTCCCCTAATTTGGAGCATGGTGAGGTGCAGCATTACTGAAAAATTCCTAAAAAAATTGACCGTAGTTTTTTCTTTGTACCACGAGTAAGATAGCCTCCGAAAAGCGTAAGACTGCAGTAGCCTGTGTTTGTCTGTGTGTATGTGTGTGTGTGTGTGTGTGTGTGTGTGTTTGTGTTTGTGTGAGTGTGGTTTGATGACTAAGCTTACATGCTTTAGACGTGGAAGTACTGCTTCACATAATTGTTTTATAATTGCTATGGAACATGACATAAAAAATTCAAATCATTTGAACATAGTGCCAATTTATGCAAATTAGGCGAAGCTTATGTATTTTCATAAATAATTGAATAATTTTGGACAAGACGCAGTCTTGGACTGTAATGTAAGAAGGATTCTGCAAAGTACATACATCTGGACTAGTTCCGCCATCTCGAATTTATTACGTTTTTACATTTATTACATTTTTCGCCACCACCATCTATATTTTTTAATTTTTTCACAAACGTTATCTTGTTTTTATTTTTTTTTTTTTAATTTTCCGCCAGTGCCATCTTGGACTTCTCGGTGACTGCAGTGATGACTAGCAATTGACGCACGAAGTGTTGGCCAAAATCCCCATAGCCATACCGCTAGTGGACTAACCAACTTGGTCAAATACATTGTCGTGTCAGTCACAGGAAGAAATATGTTGGAGTGTTATCAAGAAACTAGGGTCGTGTCAAAGTCAGACTGCGGAAACGTTTCGTTGTGCATAATCTATGACCACAATACCATACAAAATGTTCCTCATCAGTACTGTTGAGCCACTTATGTCCAAAGCTAAAACGTACATTCTTGTCCACTATCGGATGTTGTACCCTAAAAATAAAGGAATTGTGACCTCATTCCAACGAAAATCTTGCAGCAACCTGCAGAAGCATTACGTCATCAAATATTGTATGTCAAAAATTTCATGGAGGTGATACATGTCCAGCCACATATATATGCACCATCCAAAGATTCTGAGAGAGAGAATAGTGTGTAGAAGTCGTGTAGACTAGACAGCAGACAACAGAGAACCTGTTCTTTATTATAAGTCAGAAGCCAATATATATGTATTCACTTTTCAAGAAGTAAAAACTATTATCTCTCGACAACATGCATGAATAAATTTCTTCTCTTTCCGTCACTAATCACAAAACGTTTGATCCTTAGACTACTAGTTTCTGTAAGCAAAGAGCATCCTCAGATCTGTTTTATAACTTATCCTAATGGAAGGAGATCAGCTATGTCAATATAAAAGGAACTATACCCTCTTACGCATTAAGAGAGTTGCAAAATCACAACAAGCCTAGGTCAGTATAGCTAGGTAGTTATTTAGGGCCCATTCATTCCATTGCCTTACACATACGTTAATAAATAAGCTAAGAGTATTTTTACTATGTTAGGACATGTTATAAAACGAATCTGAAGTTGGTTATCGCTGACAAAAACCGGTAGTCAAAGGACGAAACTTTTGTGAGCATTGATGGAAATAAATGAAATTTATTCTACACTTTCTGTATCACTGTTTTAATCAGCGACCATATCGCAGCTTGCGAAACATGTATGAGACAGTTAACTACAACTAACACACAGAAATCTTCGGTGAATATACATACTATTCATCCATGACCATCCACATGGACTTACACAGGTCTATAAGGATGACTTCCTTGGTGCTGCTTGTAGTCATTCACCTCAAACCATCATTACACTGAGACCATTTTCGTAGAGAGAAGCAAGAGAGAGGCATGATGATTATAATCTAATGCCCCATCAATTATGAGGTCATTATAGGAGGAGAACAAGCTCAGGTAAGACAAGGATAAGGAAGGGATCGGCTATGTCAATATCAAAGGAACCATCCTCTCTTATGCATCAAGACAACTGCGAAAACCACAACAAGCCTGTATCAATATAGCCAGGCAGTTATTAGGTCCCCACTCATTCCGATACATTACTCATAGGTTAAATATAAATCTGAATAACTTAAAAACGTCGTTTACATTATATCCTCACACAGGAAGCTCAGATTTCCTTTACCTTCCCTACATTAGGACAACTATTTAAAAAAGTATTATTCTGTGTTTTTATGTAAACATAAAAACCATGTTTGGAGCTATACAGTAAAGGTCTTGATGGATATGTTATCAAGAATTTTTCGATGAGTATAAACTGATTTAGAATTCAACAACTGATTGTTCTCCTACTTTCCGAAATAACAAGTGTAACAACGGAAACTGGTTTCAACTGGAAAACCAGTAGAAGAAATTGCTAAAATTTTGAGTACTGTCCTACAAAGACTTAGAAAGCAATGCTACCATATATTCCACCAGAAAAGCAACTGGGCTTTGTCGTCATAGTCTGACTTCGCTGTTAGACACAGGCTCATTCCTGAATTTCTCACTTATCAAACTCTACTTTCTTATAGCATGTAGGAAACAACACATCGAAATTTGTACATAACAGTCATTTAAATTTACACAAGTTTAGGTTAAAACGAGACAGGTTGGTGAAATATGTAAGTGACAATGTGATTCTTATATTAGTTTGGTATGTAAACAATTTCTGTAAAGCTTTTTTACTGTTAATATTGGAAATCGCTATAATCACAGCTCCTCAGAACTGGCAATGGAATTATAGTAACGAATTCTACAAAGTGAAAAATTGCTAGGTTTCCTTCAGAAATCAGTTGTCTGTTTTAAGTATTTGGTAAGCTTGAGCAATATAAGTTGGATGAAGAAATTTCAAATTGCTGGGTTTGTTATATTGAGAGGAAAGAATTATAGAGTCACAATGAGATCTCAGTGTGCAAGATATCAGTATTAACTGATTCTTCCATCTTTTCCTGGTAGCAGAACTTAATAGTTACAGATGAAAAGCACAGAATTGTAAATGTCCTACTGTATAGCGTGGAACAACTACATCTTTGTGCTTTTCGTTTATAACTGCAATGTATTCATTATTGCTGAAAAATGCCTCAAAATACATTCATAAAAACGAAAAAATAATTTTAATGTGATCTTATGAGCTACCATTACGAATCAATGACTAAAATTATATTCTACAAACGAGAAAATTAAAACATGTTATGTCCTTTTTATTGTTTATGTGAGGGCAACAAATCCTCTTTGTCAAGAACTGTTACTGGTTGAGACATACAAGATTACATTCTTCTGGGAACCTAAAATGAAAATGAATTATAATATATAAAATAAAGCCTTCTATTTTTGATATGAAATAAACCATCACCATTTTTCAGCACTTTACTGATATTTAGAGGGGTGAAGTATTCGAGAGAACAACAAAGCTGTTGATGTCGCTTCATACGCTCCCATATGACAAGAATACGATTCCAGTACGTATCTCGTGCACAGACTGGAAGGTGTTCATAGAATCGAATGATCACTGGCCGCACAATAAATATATAAAAAATAAATTCGGTTGGATCAAATACGTGATCGTTTCATGAACGTGTGGACGATTCCATGCGCTGTTGATGAACTGATATTTATTTCGTTAACAGCCAAGGCACTCTGACGCTTTTTTTTTTAAGTCGCAAATTTTTTCTATCATAAGCACACATACGGCAATTGACTTACGACTATTTTCTGTTGTACTTACCAAGAGAGTAAATATACGAAGATCCATAGGCCCTCTAAGTCGTTTGCTCTATCCCGTTGTTATACGCAGGCGACTGAAGTGAACTGAATGTTACGAGCACAAGGTCTGTGGAATGTCGGCAGACTGCCCCAGGACTTCACCCATTCCCCCTCCCACTACGCTGATGACAAAGACTCGTATAGGCCTGCGACCGACTGCCTGATTACTGGCAAGCAGTATATGACTCAGTAGCTTTGAGATGCAAACTTCCTTCCGCTCAGACCTTTCGACGTCAAAACAGAGCAGTGAATCAACAGTACTGATTGCCCCACAATTCAATCTTCGTTGCTCTGAGTAACCCATGGAATGAATTTCGTGATAATCTTTACAACAGGAGATTAAAAACGTATTATAAACAAAATATGAACTCCCTTTATAGGAATTTGAATCAATAATCCTAAATTCAGGGCTAAATTATTGTTCCACACTTAGCATTATCATTATACAGGGTGAGTCACCTAACATTACCGCTTGATATATTTCGTAAACCACATCAAATACTGACGAATCGATTCCACAGAACGAACGTGAGGAGAGGGGCTAGTGTAACTGGTTAATACAAACCATAAAAAAATGCACGGAAGTATGTTTTTTAACACAAACCTACGTTTTTTTAATGGAACCCCGTTAGTTTTGTTAGCACATCTGAACATATAAACAAATACGTAATCAGTGCCGTTTGTTGCATTGTAAAATGTTAATTACATCCGGAGATATTGTAACCTAAAGTTGACGCTTGAGTACCACTCCTCCGCTGTTCGATCGTGTGTATCGGAGAGCACCGAATTACGTAGGGATCCAAAGGGAACGGTGATAGACCTTAGGTACAGAAGAGACTGGAACAGCACATTACGTCCACATGCTAACACCTTTTTATTGGTCTTTTTCGCTGACGCACATGTACATTACCATGAGGGGTGAGGTACACGTACACACGTGGTTTCCGTTTTCAATTACGGAGTGGAATAGAGTGTGTCCCGACATGTCAGGCCAATAGATGTTCAATGTGGTGGCCAGCATTTGCTGCACACAATTGCAATCTCTGGCGTAATGAATGTCGTACACGCCGTAGTACATCTGGTGTAATGTCGCCGCAGGCTGCCACAATACGTTGTTTCATATCCTCTGGGGTTGTAGGCACATCACGGTACACATTCTCCTTTAACGTACCCCACAGAGACAAGTCTAGAGGTGTAAGATCAGGATAACGGGCTGGCCAATTTATGCGTCCTCCACGTCCTATGAAACGCTCTCCGATACACGCGATCGAACAGCGGAGGAGTGGTACTCAAGCGTCAACTTTAGGTTACAATATCTCCGGATGTAATTAACATTTTACAATGCAACAAACGGCACTGATTACGTATTTGTTTATATGTTCAGATGTGCTAACAAAACTAACGTGGTTCCATTTAAAAAAACGTAGGTTTGTGTTAAAAAACATACTTCCGTGCATTTTTTTATGGTTTGTATTAAACAATTACACTAGCCCCTCTCCTCATGTTCAGTCTGTGGAATCGGTTCCTCAGTATTTGATGTGGTTTACGAAATATATCCAGCGGTAACGTTAGGTGACTCACCCTGTATATGTTTTTAAGCACTTGATGAGGCGTTAAACAAACGGGATGTATTGTACTAGAAACATTAATCACAAACTGTGAAAACTGAATTTCAAAGAGCTTTTCCACTTATTTATGCGCAAAAATATTGCATTTCATCAGGATGAGGTTCTACCACCAATTTAAATTGTCTACAACTTACTCCTCATTCATTCCCTATAATTTTCAGACTCTGTGATTTCCGTATGTGCAATAGTTTCGTGTGCGCTCAGCCTCACTATGTCTTTGACATTATCTATCAGGTCATATATGTACGCACTGATGGGCAAAGTCATGACGACCACCAACTTAATAGCGGGTTGGTGCACCTCTGAACACGACACAGCAGTGATTTCATGTAGCATGGATTCGATAAGTCATTGGCAGGTTTTTGGTGTTACGTGGTGTCAGGCGTCTACACACAGGTCACGTAATTCTCGTAAATTACTGGCCAGTAGACTGTGGACCCGGTGCTGAAACCCTGTAGCAACCCAGATGTTTATCATTTATTTCATATGAGAGTGATCTGATTTCCAAGATAGCAACGTGAGTTCATTATCCTGCTCCTCAAATTGTCGTGGGACGATTCTGTCCTTGTAATATGGGCAGTTATCCTTTTGGATAATGTCATTGCTCTTGGGGAAGACATCAGGCATGATTGTGAGTGAAGGTGGCCTGCAATAACGTGTTCGTAGTCCACAGTTGTCATGGTGACTTCTATTAATAAAACAATTCCCAATAAAGCCCAGATGAACGTTCCCCACACCACAATACAGCCTCCACCAGCATGCATCGGTGATGTGGTTTATATTTTGAGCGGCCCTATGCCTGGCTGACGTCGTATCTCGACATGTCCAACAACTCTGTGTAACATGAACCGTGATTCATCCGACCTAGTGAACGTTTCCATTGAAGCACACTCCAGTTTCGATGATCCCATACCCACTGCTACCGTAAGTGACGATGTCGTTGGGTGAACATGGGAAAACGTAGATATCGTCTCTTGTGAAGTCTCATGTTCAACACTGTGCACTGAACAATGTGCTGTCAAGAACGTGGGCCTGCACCAGCGACACGTTCTGTCACCATAATTGAAATAGATCACCAACTATTCTCCTTCACACGACGGCCAAGTCTCCAGAATTCACGTTCTGTGTTGAGGCATGAATATCCAACAACTTGTCCCCTACTCGCGGTTCCAGTGTCCTTCAACCAATTACCACACATACTCTTGACGTTTCTTCGCCAACAGCCAATCTGCTTCACTATTTCCAATATGCTCATTCCCAAAGGTTGGACCGTAAAATTCTACCCTTTGTCAAAGTCGCTAATGTCGGTGGATTTCCCCATTTGCTACTCATATCGTGGGTGGCCAGAATCACTCCTCATTCGTCTCTGCTACACTTCCTCGCCGCGTTACGTACCTGTAATGGACTCTCGTAAAGAAACCGTTAGTTCTCTGACCATAAAGATCACCTGACTTACGCGAGTACGTGTGCATCATGATAAGAGTCCATCAAGTGTGGTCTCCATTGACGACCACATTCTTTGACGAACTACAACACGTTGAAGTATTGTGGCATAAAATATTCCTCGACCGGCTTTTACACGTCTACGATTGTGCAATACCACAATAACATTACGATATTTTATCTATAGAAGACTTTAATAGATACCAAAATGTGTGTCCAAAAGTATCTCAGTCTAAGTGTTTTACCTTGAGATTATCATTGCATACATTGTAAAAGCGATAACATGTGTCGCATTTGTCATTACCGTCGAATCATTGCTTCTGGGCCTTCATTTCTCATTTTACGCTGATGAATATTCTTCAGACTGTAGGACGATAAAGGCTGGAAGTACTAAAACATGTTACTTCATGTACACTACTAACTGCGAATAGGGTCAGTTTTTCTGCTTTATGCTGTAATGTACGCCGAATGCCCGCGTTCGCAGCAAAATTACTCGAAACTGTTTTCATACACCGAGGAGTAAAGTTTTAATGTATTACTAACCCTAGTCGCTTAAGAAATTTATATGTCTACTTCGTTGTTATTCACTATTTATTTACTTACGTCATTAACACTCCTGTTCTTACCAGATTCGACGTGGAAAAAGTGGAAACAACAAGGAAAAAAGCACAGAACGTAACTGGGAATCAAATATAGGTTTTATGCTTGGTCACGACGCCAGCAGCACATTCGTTTTACAGCCCCTATCATATGGCTACATCAGTGGTAGTCGGAAACGTTTCTTTTCTCGATTTCTAGGAAAATAATCGTTTGCAGACCATATGTATATTGTTGAACAATGCTGAGTTTTCAATTATCGATCGATCCCGTTAATTCTGAGCTGACTGCCCGTCATGAACGTTAGCAGGGGGCGTTGAGCCAAAATATCTTAGAGTTTTTCGTTATAGGTTGTAGACAAGCACCTTGCCAAATATGAGTCGAATCGTTTGGCCGTGTTTGAGGCCTTCAGTTTGTCAGTAGCATCATAGCTACACTGTGCAACAAAATTAAAAATCACTTTTTCGAAACATCGTAATTGTATCCCATTGCAACGTATAAGTTGGAAATTCGGCTCAACAATAAAAAAAAAAGGTTCAATTGGCTCTGAGCACTACGGGACTTAACTACTGAGGTTATCAGTCCCCTAGAACTTAGAACTACTTAAACCTAACTAACCCAAGGACATCACACACATCCATGCCCGAGGTAGAATTCGAATCTGCGACCGTAGCTGTCGCTCGGTTCCAGACTATAGCGCCTAGAACCGCTCGGTCACCCCGGCCGGCGGCTCAACAATCCTTATAACCTTGCTCTGTAATGGTGCTGATACATGGCGCCCTGCGACATCATATTCGGGCTTGGCGATGCTTCAAATAGCAAGGCGTCGACACATGCGAAGAAAGGCCAGAGCTCAGTAGTTAGTGTGAGGTGTAAGGTGGATTGTTCAAATGTGTGTGAAATCTTACGGGACTTAGCTGCTAAGGTCATTAGTCCCTAAGCTTACACACTAATTAACCTAAATTATCCTAAGGACAAATACACACACCCATGCCCGAGGGAGGACTCGAACCTCCGCCGGGACCAGCCGCACAGTCCATGACTGCAGCGCCAAAGACCGCTCGGCTAATCCCGCGCGGCTAAGGTGGATTAATGACGTAACTTTGACACCAGTTTTCACCACAATTCTGCCAAATGCCACCTTGGGAGTGATACACGAAGAGAAGGTCGTCACACTCCCTCTTATCCACATTTCAATCCTTGTCTTAACACCTCTGCTGTGCAGGTCAGAACAGCAACGCCCAACTTTCAAATCACGATGTTTTCTAATGGGTGGCCGAGGAAAACGTTCCAGACACACCACTCCTCAGAACCGACGCGAAAAGACCGGAGGGGTTGGTATAAAGGACGTCAATGAAACAATCCCTTCCCTTGGGGCGTTGACTCTCATACATTTTCCTGTCTAAAACGGCAGTTCATAGTGCGATGAGCAGCGCGACGACGTTCTTGACAAACATTGACACTGCTGAGGACTCCAGACGATTCAACCCTAGTCTAATGACATTGTGAGCTACCGATACAATTGAATGTGATCGCATCGCTTTGGAATGCAGTGCGACCGCAACTTCCGCTCTGATGTTACAGAGTGGAACCAATGGGGACCATTCAAAACCATTCGAACGAAATTTGAATGTGATCCGAAGCAGGAAACAGTGCTTACGCTTCCTCAGCTCTTCTATTTCGTGCCCTCCTATGGCGTGATCACAAAGGGGAGAATAAAATGGCAAAGGATCCCTCTAAGGCCACCTACTTTGGCAACACATTTGGTGCCACCCAGCCATCGTTGTTGAGCACCTTAAAATGTTCTTGTACAGACAGAACCCCTATAACGAGAGTTCTGGGCTCGTGCAGGGAAGTTACGCTGCTGCCCTTGAGCCTATTAGTTGACCTCCTGTCTGCGTGCGCTTAGGACTTCCTCACAGGTTGTCTCTGTCCAGGTACATTTTGAAAGCGTTCAGCAAAATCGCGTGGAGGGCACCGAGTGTGTTGCCGAACTAGTGGGTCTTGGGAAGCTTTGCCGTTTCATTCCCACATGTGTCAATGTCACACCCCACAATGGAAGCGCAACAGGAGGGCGAGAAATTGGGAGGGCTGAGAAAGCAGAAGCACCGTTTGCTGTTTCGGAACGCGTTGAAATTTCGTCGAATGGTCTTTAATGGTTCCTAGTTGCTCCATCCTGTACACCAGAGCAACAGTTGAGGTCGCACTGCACTCCAAAGGGGTGCGATCACTTTCAGTGGGGTTGGTGGACGACGATGTCGTTGGAGAAGGCTTGAATAGTCCGAGGGGTGTCAGCAGTGTCAAATGATGTCAAGAACATCGTCCTGTTGCTCATCACACAACTGTCTTTTACGAACGAGAAATATGTGGTAAGCAACGCCCCAAGGAAAGGGGTGATTACATCGATGGGCTTTACATCTCCTCCCCCCCCCCCCCCCCCCGAGGCTTTTCCGTGTCAATTTTGAATGGTGGTGTGTCTGAAACGTCTTCCGCTGCCACCCATAAGAAAACTCCGTGATTTTAACTCTGGGAGTTTTGGTTCTGACCTCCATCGCAGAGGTGTCAAAAGAAGGCGTGAAAAGTGGGTAAGAGGACCTTCCCGTCGTGTGACACGCCCATAGTGGCAATGGGACGAATTTTGGTGAAATGTGGTTCCAATGTGACATCATTAACCCATGTTACATCTCAAGTGAGCTTTTGAGCCTTGGCCTATTTCCGCACGCGTTGGCACCACGCTGTTTGAAGCGGCGTCGAGCCCGATGGTGATGGCTCATTGCGACATGCTTTTATACCATTACAGAGGAAGATCGTAGGCAAGGAGACAATTAGGACGTTTCGAAAAAGTGATCCTTTAATTGTGTTATGCAGTGTATTAGTATGTGCTGACTGTAACAATTACAAAACTGATAAACCTTCTCTTCTATAGATTAGGATGAATCATAAAACGTAACAGATCCCGGAAAGAATAACTCAAACCGAGTTATATTTCTATCACATCAATAGTTTAGAAAGTATTCACCGCTGCAGAAAACGTCATGCGCTACCTGTAGATAAAGGACAAGTGGATGTTTTTGAGTAAAGTAGTGAGGAACGCCATGTAACTGAGGCAGGTCTTGTCGAATAACGAACTTGGTCGAATGGCGTCGAGATGTCATTTATGGGAAGAAATACGATGAAGCCTCAGTCTCACTCACTCAGCCAGACAGCAGCAGCAGAAGAACCATGAAGTGTCAGCAGCAGCAGTCGAGATCCAGCACAGCCCCGCAGAACAGGAAGAAGTGGAAAAGTAAGAATAGCATATTACATCTTTGTCTGTAGTTAGCCTTATTATTGATTGTTTAGTGTCTTGGCCAGTATGTGACACTTCCTTCTTCTTGTTCAACAGTAGCCTTAGAGCTCTCGAGACCCGCAGTGGTGACCACCAACATGCCGATATCCGCCGCATCGGGATCCACAGCAACCTAAGCCACCATCTTGTCGAGACCTGCACTGACCTCTGGACCTACATCAGCAGCAACCTCCAGCCTTTCTGAACCCGTAGCAACCATATAGGATCCTATTGCACACTTTGCCCACATGTTGGAGCAGGACAAGGAGCTGTTATTGACACTCTTGCTTATTGATTTGGGTAATGAGGATGCTCAGCCTGTCCCTGACATCTCGAACGCTGGTGGTGGTTCTAAACAGCAAGACGGATGTCAGTACTGGCCACCGACATGCGACCTGTAAAAGCAGAACATCCCTGTAGTAGCGCACTGACAGAGTGCAGATGCTGTGGATAAGAAGGTACCAAGTATGCCCAGGTTTTTCAGTTCTACATACAATTTAACTCCTAGTGGAATGAAACATCTAAATGTGGGTACAGAACCACATCATGACTGGGGCTTGCATGTGAGGATAGAAATTGAAAATGCATAGATGAGTGTTAAAGTGCCTATTTCAAATTTCGACTGGGACGAAATATGTCATGCAGAATGCTACATCAGTCAGCAGATGACAACAGTGTATTATCCAGCTCGTACCCCACTGGACATTTGCTTTACTGGTGCGACACTGTCTATTACAACAGTGCGAGATGACTCTGCACTAAGTGGGAAATCGGGTGACAAGTGTGTCCATCTATGGCTCGCCTCAGTTACGAGCTGACATGATGTGGATACTGCATACACCTTGCATTAGAGAGACAGAGTTAATGGTTATCAAGCATAGACTCCACATACAATGATGTAAACTTTCTACATGCGCATAGTGTACCTTTTGATGGAACAGTACCTACGTTTCTCCATCAACACAGAGCCAAAGGAGAAACAGATTAAATGTTCATGTGAAAAACCAGAGCATTGTGAGGTGCCCATTAGTTTGAAGGATATACGCATGGAATTTATTACATATCAAAAAGCGTTATTTGGGAAACATTGTACAGGTGCAAAGAAGACGACGAAGAAGGAGTCATGATTATTTGAAATACTACGTCTGATGTAGGATATTTAAATAAATAATGTGTATATATAATATCAAACCTTGTTTGTGTTTTGTTTCATACGTTTCTCATTATAGTCCAAGTACTACACTTATTAATATTATTATTTTCAATGCTGTGCCCATAATCATGCAGCAGCACATCGGGATCCACAGCAACCAAAGCCACCATCTTGTTGAGACCTGCACTGACCTCTTTACCTGCAGTAGCAGCAACCTCGAGTCTTTCTGAACCCGTAGCAACCACATGGAATGGTTATTTATATATATATATATATATATATATATATATATATATATATATATATATATATATATATAGGGTGATTCAAAAAGAATACCACAACTTTAGGAATTTAAAACTCTGCAACGACAAAAGGCAGAGCTAAGCACTATCTGTCGGCGAATTAAGGAAGCTATAAAGTTTCATTTAGTTGTACATTTGTTCGCTTGAGGCGCTGTTGACTAGGCGTCAGCGTCAGTTGATGCTAAGATGGCGACCGCTCAACAGAAAGCTTTTTGTGTTATTGAGTACGGCAGAAGTGAATCCACGACAGTTGTTCAGCGTGCATTTCGAACGAAGTATGGTGTTAAACCTCCTGATAGGTGGTGTATTAAACGTTGGTATAAACAGTTTACAGAGAATGGGTGTTTGTGCAAAGGGAAAAGTTCTGGACGGCCGAGAACGAGTGATGATAATGTAGCACGCATCCAGCAAGCATTTGTTCGCAGCCCAGGAAAATCGACTCGCAGAGCTAGCAAATTCCACAATTAACTGTATGGAGAGTCCTACGAAAAAGGTTAGTTATGAAACCTTACCGTCTGAAATTGGTTCAAGCACTTTCTGCAGCTGATAAGATCAAAAGAATCGATTTCTGTGATTTTATCCTTGCTCAAATGGAAACAGATGAATCTTTCGTTTCAAAGATTGTGTTTAGTGATGAAGCAACTTTCCACACTAACGGGGAAGTCAACCGTCACAATGTCTGTATATGGGGCACTGAGAATCCGCGGGAAACAACTCAGTATGAACGTGACTCGCCTAAGGTGAACGTTTTCTGTGCCATTTCAGCCAATAAAGTTTTTGGTCCCTTTTTCTTCGAAGGTGCTACTATAACTGGACTACAGTATCTGGAGATGTTAGAGAATTGGCTGTTCCCTCAGCTCGAACAAGAAGCACAACAATTCATATTTCAGCAGGATGGAGCGCCACCACATTGGCACTTATCTGTCCGTAAGTACCTGAATGTCAACTACCTGAGGCGATGGATCGGCCGCCAGGCAGCCCGTGACAGAGCACTTCATCACTGGCCTCCAAGAAGCCCTGATCTTACCCACTGCGATTTTTTCTTATGGGGGTGTGTTAAGGATATGGTGTTTCGGCCACCTCTCCCAGCCACCATTGATGATTTGAAACGAGAAATAACGGCAGCTATCCAAACTGTTACGCCTGATATGCTACAGAGAGTGTGGAACGAGTTGGAGTATCGGGTTGATATTGCTCGAGTGTCTGGAGGGGGCCATATTGAACATCTCTGAACTTGTTTTTGAGTGAAAAAAAATCTTTTTAAATACTCTTTGTAATGATGTATAACAGAAGGTTATATTATGTTTCTTTCATTAAATACACATTTTTAAAGTTGTGGTATTCTTTTTGAATCACCCTGTATATAGTTGAATTTGAATTCTCTGTTCAGCGATTGTAGCTCAGTTGGTTAAGTGATGGAGCTATAGTGGCTACACATATTATTAGCATCCTTACAAGTGTATGTGTGTGTGTGTGTGTGTGTGTGTGTGTGTGTGTCTTACTGTGAAGATGTAAAAGAAGACAAATGGATTACTCATTCCTGGTTACATACCAGGAATTATTGTAGGTCCGTCCAACTGTGGCAAGACCAATGTTCTCATGATGCTATTAACACACGTAGATGGAGTCCGATTTGGACACATTTATTTCCAAAAACACCGTTGCAACCCAAGTATCACCTGTTACACGAGACACTCCATGGTGTAAAAGGCGTTACATGCACGATATTCAGTGAAAGTAGTGATACTCCTCTCACCTGAAAAAGTAAAGCCAAATACTGTGTTCATATTTGACGATGTTGCTGTGGAAAACCAAGACCATATGGGTACTGATGTATTTTATCTAAGCCAAAAATATTCCGGAATCCCAAAACAGTTGGTTAGGGACAATCCAATCCACATTATAGCCTTCATACAAGAGAGTCTGAATTTAAAACACATTTACCACGCGCATGTAGGAACTGACATGTGCTTCAATGATTTTCTAGAGACAGATGCTGATTGCTGGAATCATTCACAGTATGGATTTCTCAATACTGATAAAACAAGAAAATTGAATGATGGTAGGTAAAGACGAAACTTCCAACAGTTTCTACATATACGTGGTGAGTCACTAACTATTGCCACCAAGAATAATTCCCAAAGTATGATAAGAACTAAACAGTTTGTGGAGCAAAAGTTGTATGGGACAACGGGGACATAATATGACGTTGGGTTTTTATTGCTAGGTGGGGTCGCTTCAGAGATATGAAGGTCAAGTTTGTTTCTTAAAAAAGGATGCTATAGTTCGATACTTGTTTTCTGACAGCGACTGTCGAGACGAATCCAATGATGTGTGACAGTAAGGTGTTTGAAGGTCAACGAAGGTCAAAAAGGTGGCATGAACGTCCATTTACAGAAGGTGTTCGAAGTGATTGATATCAATGCAGTGCTACAATCTTCTTGTCATGAATTGAATGGTATTCCTTGTCACATCGGCACTTATCGAAGAACATATCGCATATCTTCAGGTGTAGCTGGAATGTCTTTATAAGCAATGTCTCTTACGAATCCTCGCAAGAAAAAATCCAGAGGTGTCCAGTCTGGCGAACGAGCCGGCCGCGACAAATCTCCTCCGCGTTTAATCCAACGGTTTGGGAATTGTCTCTGCAACTCATTTCTAGCCATCAGCGAAAAATGTGCCAGTCATCCGTCGTGTTGATACCACATTCTGTTCCTTGTTCCTAAAGGTATTTCTTCCAATAACAGACCTAATGTTTCGTGCAGGAGTGAGGTGTACTTTCTACCATTAAGATTCCCTTAGACGAAATAGGGGCCTATAATTCTGTCCTCCAGAATCCCACACCATACATTCACCGACCACGGTTTTTGGTGTGCAACTTGCCGCAGCCAACATGGATTTTCAGTTGCCCAATAATGCATGTTATGCAGATTAACATTTCCGGGTTCGTGAATGTAGCCTCGACAGTAAATAAAGTCAAATTAATAAATGTGTCATCCCTCTGAATCTGAAGCTGAGCACATCGGCAGAATTCAATGCGACGCACACAATCCGTTCCAGTTAATTCTTGGTGGAGATTGATGTAAGGATGATGTTTATGGCAATGCAGAAGACGAACAACACTACTCTGGCTCATTCCCTTGCGATCTGGCGTGAACTAACACAAGGATCCCTAACCACAGTGGCAAGACTGCCAATTTCCGTTTCCTCGTTAGTAAATTTCCTTTGCCGAATATGTTTCCGATGCGTTAAAGATCCAGTTGTTCTGAATATATCATACACATATTTCAATGTACGACGTGTAGGGTGAGTACGTTGAGGATATCTTTCAGCGTATAAGTCTCTAGCTCTCACTGAATGTCGTGGCATTCTCCGTAAATGAGAAGCATATCGACTTGTTCTTCGAATGAGTATGTCATTCACATTCGCTTTTGGCTAGGATCTGCGTTTCCGCTCATCTGATCGCAGGCTGTAGGTCGCACTATAACTTCACTTACGAGGCATAAGCACATTTTCTTTCAGTAGTATCATGCGATACTACTGAAAGACTTGACAGGAATTTAGCCTCTTTACATGATTTCTGGCAGCGGTGGTCACGAGAATGTACAGTCGCAAGAACATTAGGCTCTAGGCGGCCATGTGGCATTACCTAGAGGAAAGACCATCGTGTTCTGTGAATGGCTTTGGCGAATAGTACTGCATCTGCTGCAGCAACGTGAGCAGCAGTTCCATTATAGTGACGCAATGAACTGTTACAAATCGGTTACATCAAGGTAAGCTTCGAGTCAGTCGCACTGTAGCGCGCGAACCTGAAACCTATCTGAGTCTGGATTAATGAACAGTCAGGCACTCCTTTGAGACCCAGTGCTAAATTTAGTGTGCGCAACCGAATTGCTAATGCTTTAATTGATTGGCCCTTACAGTGAATGTGAAGGTGGAAAACTGACGTAATATATACATCAAAAAAAAATTTGCATCACCGTGGTTCCCAGAACGCCTGAAGATAGACGTTGACTGTAGGTATTGTATCACAGACACAGTACGTTTGACTGTTCACAGATGTCACTAAACCCGCCCACAGATGTAAACAACCATCCATGAGCAGCGCCTATTAGATGGAGGGGGACCGACAGCCGATTAGTTCCAGGCATTCCACCAGGAAGGAGGTACACGGCTCGTGTTGTCTGTAGTTCAACCATGCCTAGACGATCAATACCGCGATTCGATAGTGTCCGCATTGTTACTTTGTGCCACGAAGAGGTCTCAACTATGGAAGTGTCATGTGTCTCGGAGTGAACCAAAGTGATGTCGTTCGGACATGGAGGTGATACAAAGGGACTGGAACTGTCGATGAAATGCCTCGCGCAGCCCGCCCAAGGGCTACTACTGCAATGGATGAGCGCTGCCTACGGATTATGGCTCGGAGGAACCCTGACAGCAACGCCACCATGTTCAATAATGCCACAGGACGTCGTGTTACGACTCAAACGGTGTGCAGTAGGCTGCAAGCTGCGCAACTTCATTCCCGACGTCCATAGCGAGGTCCATCTTTGCAACACGGCATCATGCAGTGCGGTACAGATTGGCCCAACAACATGCCGAATGGACCGCTCAGGATTGGCATCACGTTCTCTTCACCGATGAGTGTCGCATATGCTTTCAACCAGATAATCGTCAGAAACGTGTTTGCAGGCAACCCGTCAGGCTGAACGCCTTAGACACACCGTCTAGCGAGTGCAACAAGGTGGAGGTTCCCTGCTGTTTTGGGGTGGCATTATGAGGGGCCGTACGCCGCTGGTGGTCTTGGAAGGTGCTGTAACGGCGGTAGGATATGTGAATGCCATCCTCCGACCGATGGTGCAATCATATCAGCAGCATATTGGCGAGGTATTCGTCTTCATGGACGACAATTCGCGCCCCCATCGCGCACATCTTGTGAATGACTTCCTTCAGGATAACGACATCGCTCGACTAGAGTGGCCAGCATGTTCTTCAGACATGAACCCTATCGAACATGCCTGGGATGGATTGAAAAGGGCTGTTTATGGACGACGTGATCCACCAACCACTCTGAGGGATGTACGCCGAATCGCCGTTGAGGAGTGGGACAATCTGGGCCAACAGTGAATTGATGAACTTGTGGATAGTGTGCATCAATGCAAGAGGACGTGCTACTGGGTATCAGAGATATCGAACATGCCTGGGATGGACTGAAAAGGGCTGTTTATGGACGACGTGATCCACCAACCACTCTGAGGGATGTACGCCGAATCGCCGTTGAGGAGTGGGACAATCTGGGCCAACAGTGAATTGATGAACTTGTGGATAGTGTGCATCAATGCAAGAGGACGTGCTACTGGGTATCAGAGATACAGGCGTGTACAGCAGTCTGGACCACCACCTCTGAAGGTCTCGCTGTATGGTGGTACGACATGCAATGTGTGGTTTCCATGACCAATAAAAAGGGCGGAAATAATGTTTATGCTGATCTATATTCCAATTTTCTGTACAGATTCCGGAAGTCTCGGAACCGAGGTGGTGCAAAACGTTTTTTGATCTTTATATTATCGTTTAAAGGATGTGGGTGTAGTAATGAACTCAAGATTTAAAGAACACTGATTTATTATCAGATACATATGAATATTAATGCAGTAACACACCCTCGGACCTTCGTCAACAAGCTTCAGTGGGGCACTGTATCAAACACTTTCCGAAAATCTAGGACCATGGAATCTGTCTGTTGTCCTCCATCCATGATTTGAAGGACATCATGTGACAAAAGGGCAAGCTGAGCTTCGTACGAGCGGTGCTTTCTAAATCCAGCTCATTTGTGGACAGAAGCTTTCCTGTCTCATGAAAATACACTCCTGGAAACTGAAATAAGAACACCGTGAATTCATTGTCCCAGGAAGGGGAAACTTTATTGACACATTCCTGGGGTCAGATACATCACATGATCACACTGACAGAACCACAGGCACATAGACACAGGCAACAGAGCATGCACAATGTCGGCACTAGTACAGTGTATATCCACCTTTCGCAGCAATGCAGGCTGCTATTCTCCCATGGAGACGATCGTAGAGATGCTGGATGTAGTCCTGTGGAACGGCTTGCCATGCCATTTCCACCTGGCGCCTCAGTTGGACCAGCGTTCGTGCTGGACGTGCAGACCGCGTGAGACGACGCTTCATCCAGTCCCAAACATGCTCAATGGGGGACAGATCCGGAGATCTTGCTGGCCAGGGTAGTTGACTTACACCTTCTAGAGCACGTTGGGTGGCACGGGATACATGCGGACGTGCATTGTCCTGTTGGAACAGCAAGTTCCCTTGCCGGTCTAGGAATGGGAGAACGATGGGTTCGATGACGGTTTGGATGTACCGTGCACTATTCAGTGTCCCCTCGACGATCACCAGTGGTGTACGGCCAGTGTAGGAGATCGCTCCCCACACCATGATGCCGGGTGTTGGCCCTGTGTGCCTCGGTCGTATGCAGTCCTGATTGTGGCGCTCACCTGCACAGCGCCAAACACGCATACGACCATCATTGGCACCAAGGCAGAAGCGACTCTCATCGCTGAAGACGACACGTCTCCATTCGTCCCTCCATTCACGCCTGTTGCGACACCACTGGAGGCGGACTGCACGATGTTGGGGCGTGAGCGGAAGACGGCCTAACGGTGTGCGGGACCGTAGCCCAGCTTCATGGAGACGGTTGCGAATGGTCCTCGCCGATACCCCAGGAGCAACAGTGTCCCTAATTTGCTGGGAAGTGGCGGTGCGGTCCCCTACGGCACTGCGTAGGATCCTACCGTCTTGGCGTGCATCCGTGCGTCGCTGCGGTCCGGTCCCAGGTCGACGGGCACGTGCACCTTCCGCCGACCACTGGCGACAACATCGATGTACTGTGGAGACCTCACGCCCCACGTGTTGAGCAATTCGGCGGTACGTCCACCCGGCCTCCCGCATGCCCACTATACGCCCTCGCTCAAAGTCCGTCAACTGCACATACGGTTCACGTCCACGCTGTCGTGGAATGCTACCAGTGTTAAAGACTGCGATGGAGCTCCATATGCCACGGCAAACTGGCTGACACTGACGGCGGCGGTGCACAAATGCTGCGCAGCTAGCGCCATTCGACGGCCAACACCGCGGTTCCTGGTGTGTCCGCTGTGCCGTGCGTGTGATCATTGCTTGTACAGCCCTCTCGCAGTGTCCGGAGCAAGTATGGTGGGTCTGACACACCGGTGTCAATGTGTTCTTTTTTTCATTTCCAGGAGTGTATATACGACAATATAAAGATAAATTGTTGATTTGCGTTATTACCAAAACTACTGAAAACTTCTTGATCGATTTACTTCACATTTTTATACGATAGTCTAATAAAAGTTCGGACAGACGTAAGTTACATATTTTTTAACCTGTAACGTATATAGATATAAGTACACCAACATAAAAGGGAAAGGCTGTTACCAAAAATCTCGAGAAGTTCTTAAACGCTTTACTTCAGATTTTTTGCACGGGAAAGGTTGTTAGGGAAAATTTCAAAATGTTCTCGACCAATTTACTTCAAATTTTTACACGATACACCAATCAACGTTCGGACGGACATATGCTACATATTTCTTCAATATATATATATATATATAGTATACAAATACAATAAAGCACCAAAAAACTGGTATAGGCATGCGTATTCAAATACAGAGGTGTGTAAACGGACAGAATACGGCGCTGCGGTCGGCAACGCCTATATAAGACAACAAATGTCTGGCACAGTTGTTAGACCGGTTACTGCTGTTACAATGGCAGGTTATCAAAAATTTTTAGTGAGTTTGAGCATTGTGTTATAGTTGGCTCCCGAACGATGGTACACAGCATCTCCGAGGTATCGATGAGATGGGGAATTTCCACGTACGACCATCTCACCAGTGAACCGTGAATACCAGGAATCCGGTAAAACATCAAGTCTCCT
Source organism: Schistocerca serialis cubense (assembly GCF_023864345.2). Taxonomy (NCBI): domain Eukaryota; kingdom Metazoa; phylum Arthropoda; class Insecta; order Orthoptera; family Acrididae; genus Schistocerca; species Schistocerca serialis. The sequence continues at coordinate 535,308,777 of NC_064640.1, forward strand.
ACATCGCTGCGGCCGGAAAAACATCCTGCGAGAACGGGACCAACGGCGACCGAAGAGAATCGTTTAACGTGACAGAAGTGCAACCCTTCCGCAAATTTCTGCAGATTTCAGTGCTGGGCTATCAACAAGTGTCAGTGTGCGAACCATTCAACAAAACATCATCAATATGGGCTTTCGAAGCCTAAGGCCCATTCGTGTTCCCTTGATGACTGCACGACACAAAGTTTTACGCCTTGCCCGGGCCCGTCAACACAGATACAGGACTATTGCCTAGTCGGACGAGTTTCGTTGCAAATTATATCGAGCGGTTGGACGTGTATGAGTATGGAGACAACCTCATGAATCCATGTACTCTGCATGTCAGCAGGGGACTGCTCAAGCTGGCGGAGGCTCTGTCAGTGGTGTGTGGCGTGTGCAGTTGCAGTGATATGTGACCCCTGAGAGGTCTAGATACGACTCTGACAGGTGACACGTACGTAAGCATCCTGTCTGAACACCTGCATCCATTCATGTCCATTGTGCATTCCGACTGACTTGGGGAATTTCAGCAGGACAATGTGACACCCCACACGTCCAGGATTCCTATAGAGTGACTCCAGGAACTTTCTTCTGAGTTTAAACACTTCCGCTGGCCACCAAACGCCTCAGACATGAACATTACTGAGCATATGAGGGATGCCTTGCAACGTGCTGCACCATCTCTCTTACGGATTTATGGACAGCCCTGCAGGATTCATTGTGTCAATTCCCTCCAGCGCTACTTCAGACATAAGTCGTGTCCATGCCACATCTGTTGCGGCACTTCTGCGTGCTCGCGGGGGCCCTACAGTATATTAGTCAGGTGTACCTGTTTATTTGTCCCTTCAGTGCGTGTTGGCAATTATAGCTAAAGAGGAAACGTTGTTAGCAAATATATCGAAAAGTTCTTGACCAATTTACTTCTAATTTTGAACGGTACTCTAACAAACATTTGGACAGACATAGAACACAGCATCCCATTTAAAAATTAGCAGAAGTCTAATAAAATTCTCGACCAATTTCCTTCAGATATTTTCATGATGCTGTAGTAAGCATTCAGATGGTCATTAGGTATCTACTTTTAATATATGTGGTATATAGTATTTGAATATTATATATATGTAGGGGGGAACGTTGTTAGCAATAATATTGACCGATTTACTTCAAATGTTTAAACGATACTCTCATAAACGGTTGGGCAGACATAAGGTATATATTTTTAATATATGTGGTATATGAACATATCTGTATCTACACTATTTGTTTAACGTTGTTACCAAAAATTTCCAAATGTTCTTGACCAATTGACTTCACTTTTTTTACACGACACTTATGAGCGTTCGGAAGGACATCGGCTACATATTTTTAACTGTAGTTAGTATAATTATTTATTTTCTATATAAAGTCGAAAAGTTGTCACCAAAAATTTCGGAAAATTCTTGATCGATTTTTTCCCAATTTTTACACGATAGTCTAATGAATGTTCGGACGGACATAGGCTACATATTTTGTTAATATACATGTTATATAAATACGAGGCAGGTGAGAAAAGCAATGACACTGAGGACATTGCGAGCTATCTGACAACGCTCTGTAGTTCCACTAATGTCGATAGACGTGTTCATCCCTTCCAGATGCGCTGTAAGAGTTTCAGCTCCGTACAGCCACCATATGGTTTCTGAGAGCGCCGTCAGTGAAGTTGTGTTTTTGTTGTGTATTACTAAAACACAATAGCGGAATTTAGAGCAACGTTATGCAATCAGGTTCTGTGTTAAACTTTGGGAATCCACGAATATGACCTTTGGAAAGTTGAAAGAGGCCTATGGGGAACATTCCTTATTAAAAGCATAGATTTTTCGCTGCACATATCCTTTTTTGAAGTCCGAGACCACGATAAAGATGAACCTTGGTCTGAGCGACTTCAACTTAAAAAACCGTCGAAAATATCGAAACTGTGGGTGCCCTTACGAGGTCAGACCGACGTTGAACAATAAGGATTACAGGGTACCTGTTAAATACTTTCACCGTACTTCACATTTTGACGGAAGATCTGGGAAAGGTTTATACCAAAATGGCGCCGAAAAATCTCACAACTTAGTAGAAGTACGATCGAACAAATATTTGTGTTGATCCTCTTCAGAGGACTGCCTATGACCACTAACGGTGCGCCAGCCGGGATGGCCGAGCGGTTCTAGGCTCTACAGTCTGGAACCGCGTGACCGCTACGGTCGCAGGTTCAAATCCCACCTCAGGCATGGATGTGTGTGATGTCCTTAGGTTAGTTAGGTTTAAGTAGTTCTAAGTTCTAGGGGAATGATGACCTCAGAAGTTAAGTCCCATAGTGCTCAGAGCCATTTGAACCATTTTTTGAACCACTAACGGTTCAGTCGTGTGATCACAGGTGACAAATCCTGGATTTTTTAGTACGATCCTAAGACTAAGCGTTAAAGTAAGGAGTGGCACACTGAGACATCTCCTTGACCGAAAAAGACTTTAATGAACAAATCAAGGATCAAAACAATGCTAATTTGCTTTTCAACAGTAGGGGTATCACGCATAAGAAATTTCTTCCTCCTGGATGAACTGTCAACCACATGTTTTACAAAGATTTCCTCGAAAGGCTCAGGAAAAGGGTGAATCGAGTGAGACCGGACATTGTAGACGAGTGGATGCTACATCACGACAACGCCCCAAATGGCAACACAGAGAAAGGGCGTGGGGGTGGGGGAAAGGGTATGGACAGAGACGGGTAAGAGGATATGGACAGAGATAAGCGGAGGAAATGGGCATAAAAAGCAGGAAGGAGGAGACGGACAGAAAGAGGGGGAGGAGGAGGAGATGGACAACGAGAAATGAGAAGAGGAGAGGGACAGAGAGAGGGGGGAGAAGGCGATTAGGACATTTATCCGATTCCCATTCACATTTGCCAATTGCAAACCACTGCAGGCTTCGCTTGTTTATTATATTCGACACAGAATGTGTTCAAGAATTCTGCAGCAAACCGATGATTAGGATAATGGTCTGTAATTATGCTGCTCAGTTCTTTTACGTTCCTTATTTACAGGTATCACTTGCGCTTTTTTCAGTCGCTTGGGGCTTTCCACTGGACAAGAGACTCGAGAAAATTGCTAGCCTAATAGAAGGCAGTTACTCTCTGCAAACCCAAATTGCAATTCCGTCTGGACATGGTGAATTACGAGTTTTCAACTCCTTCAGTTGCTTCTCTAGGCCACAGATGCTTATTTCTATATTCTCCATGAGAAAGTCTGCACGACAGTCAAACGACGGTGTGTTTTTACGATCCTCCTACGTGAATTATTTCTTAATCTGAAAAAAACTTCAACTTTCCTTTTGCTGTCTTCTATTGCAACCTCATTGTGGTCGACGAGTGCCTGGATAGAAGTCTTCGACCCGCCTAGCGATTTTATGTATGATCAGAATTTTCTTGAGTTCTCGGGAAGATCTTTAGCTAAGTTATCACGATGGAAGTTTTTGTATCCTTCGTGAACTGAAATTCTTACGGACACACTTATTTCTGCGAATCTTTGCCTGTCGTCATGTGCTCGTTCTATTTTGAACCGAGAGTGCAACAATCTCTGTTCTCTCTGTTCTCTCGGCATTTTCAGAATTCGATTATTAAACCAAGTATTAAACCAAGGACAGTCCTTTCCATCCTTAATCCATTTACTTGACACATACGAGTACGTCTCCAGTACCAAATTTACACTGTATAAACTTTGCTCACAGGCCATCTACGCCCGTCATGCTGGGGCTAAATGATGCCCATTCATCGTCCAAATGAGATGCTAACAAATGTCTATCTTCTTTTGCTAGCAAAAACATTCTTCTGGTCTACTTGGCTAATTTATTAACTTCAGTAACCACCGTCGCAATGATGACATCATGAGCACTAACCCCTGTCTCTATACCGACACTGTCGGTAAGGTTAGGCCTGTTTTCAGCTAGAACGTCTAAAACATTTCCGTTGCGTGTGGGTTATCTAACTAGTTATTCAAGGCAGGTCTGGAGCTGTAACTGATGATTACCATAATGTTCATTGACCTGTGAGCAGAGTGGAGATACAGCAACTCCGCGGCTTGAGAATGCAACCACAATCTAGCCTCCATCTCCTGTCCGTGATTTCAGCTGCATCAGCCTCTGAGTGTCGTAATTATTCTCACACGTTCACGTCCTGACCACCGCCTTCCGCACCCACGTCTCCTCAGCGACTACTTTTTCCGCGTCTCTAAACACGTAGCTTGCTGCTGTCTTCCTGCCATCATTATGCGACCACTTGTCCTCCAAACAGTTGCCACTGCTGCCCAGTTGCATCATTGTTTCACAAGCAAGATATCGCTCTCAAAAAGTCCGAAACGCCAACAACTCAATGAATCACATTTATGACCCTCTTTTCTAAAACTATTGCTCGTGAGTATTACCTGTTTACGATGTCACAACTAACACTCCAATCGGTGCTCATTTGCCTTTAGCCAGTATCACATTGCAAGTCCCGCAAAAACGTAAAAAATCTTAGTACGTGGTTAGTAGGCGACTCTGCTTCAGAGTCAGTCCGAAAATTAGGCGAGGGCTGTTTCCGCGTTTACTTTAGGAAAGCCAGAAGATGTTACGCCCTCTGACAAAGTTCCATCTTTTGAAATGGAGGCCTTTTTTATCTCGGCATCCCCCCCCCCCTCCCCCGACCGTCTTATAAACTGACGATGGCTTTTCTGCCTGCTCTCCATTGGTGCAAGCTACACCATCCCCTGGGCAGCAGGCAGGCATCTCACCTACTATTTCCTCTCTGTTTCTACGAAGTCCGAAGGGCCTCTGAATTCACCCCCTCCCCTCCCCCCCCCCCCTCCCCCGGCCCCATCATGAGTCGCTCCGCTGGGCCTCGTCGTGTTACACCTTTTTCTTTAATTTATTGGCCTTTGGCATTAACCATTTAGCCACAGAAGTGAGTAACTATAGATGTGGTATACAGTTCATATATACAGTATGTGATCAAAAGTATCCGGACACCCTCAAAAACATACGTTTGTCATATTAGGTGCATTGTGCTGCCACCTACTGTCAGGTACTCCATATCACCGACCTCAGTAGTCATTAGACATCTCGAGAGAGCAGAATGGGGCGCTCCGCGGAACTCACGGACCTCGAATGTGGTCAGGTGATTGGGTGTCACTTGTATCATTCGTTTGTGCGCCATATTTCCGTATTCCTAAACATTCCTAGGTCCACTGTTTCCGATGAAATCGTGAAGTGGAAACGTGAAGGGACACGTACAGCACAAAAGCATACAGGCTGACCTCGTCTGTTGACTGACAGAGTACGCCGACAGTTGAAGAGAGTTGTAACGTGTAACAAGCAGGCATCTATCCAGACAATCACACAGGAATTCTAATCTGCATCAGCGTCCACAGCAAGTACTATGACAGTTAGGAGGGAGGTGAGAGCACTTGGATTTCGTGGTCGAACGGTTGCTCATAAGTCACACATGACGCCGAAAAACGTTGTGTGGAGTGACGAATCACGGTGCACAATGTGGCGATCCGATGGCAGGGTGTCGGTATGGCGAATGCCCAGTGAACGTCATCTGCCAGCGTGTGTGGTGCCATCAGTGAAATTCGGAGTCTGTAGTGTTATGGTGTGGTTGTGTTATTCATGGAGGGGGCTTGCACCCCTTGTTGTTTTGCTTGGCACTATCACAACATAGACCTACATTGATGTTTTAAGCACCTTCTTGCTTCCCACTGTTGAAGAGCAATTCGGGGATGGCGACTGCATCTTTCATCACGATCGATCACCTGTTCATAATGCATGGCCTGTGGCGGAGTGGTTACACGACAATAACATCCCTGAAATAGAATGGCCTGCACAGAGTCCTGACGTGAATCCTATAGAACACCTTTGGGATGTTTTGGAACGCCGACTTCGTGCCAGGTCTCACCGACCGACATCGATTCCTCTCCTCACTGCAGCACGCCGTGAGGAATGGGCTGCTATTCTCCAAGAAACCTTCCAGCACCTGACTGAACGTATGCCTGCGAGAGTGGAAGCTGTCATCAAGGCTAAAGGTGGTCCAACACTATATTGAATTCGAGCATTACCAATGGAGGACGAATTTTGCAAGTCATTTTCAGCCAGGTGGCCGGATACCTTTGAGCACATAGTGTATATAGCATAGACATTAGTAACTACATTAATTGCAGGTAAACTTCAAGGTACTCTTCGCACAGTCACATACTCGACACAGTCCATATAGCACAACGTCTCACGCTGAATCCTTTCCGTCTAACTTATATCTTGGTATCCGCTTCTAGCAGAAACCGAACAATACTGACGAAGTCTGTTGAAGACAGCTGTCGAAACAGGCCCTTCAAAGATGGCGCGACACCTGTCTCATGTTCCCAGCATTCCTCCTTGTAAAGTAAGCCCAGAAAGCAGCTGAAGGTACCTAGCATCAAGTTAGATTAGAACAAAATTAAGAAAATTAAGTGTAATCGGCACATGCTATCACTGTGATAACCTTATCCATTTAAACTAATTCAACTCCCGCCATTTGTGTAGTTAAAGGCGACCATAGGATGAAAAGAGGCTATGCAAAGGGCTTGCTGTGTTTCAAACTACAGATTGCATCAACTTAGTCTGTGTTTCAGCTTTGCCAAACTGTCCTAGGGCGTTTTTAATTGTTTGACCAATGGTAAAGGATCCTCCTGCTAGAGAACCTACGGCTAAATGACCTGCTAATGCAGGTATTAGAAATGGAAGAAATCTGCCTGAAGTTTTATACATTAGCAGAAATCTCGGTGATTTAATTGGGTTCTTTCTTGGTTTCTGCTTAAAACATTCAGCTGCTGAAAAAGATTAGATGCTCTTTGGGGTCTGTTTAACAATGAGCTGCATTGATAACTAGTCTGAAATTTAGATCAGCACTCAGTGTAATTTAATAACTATGATTTTCTCGAAACCAGTCTTGTATTTCCAGACGTGGTCTAAATCAACAACATTTTGTTTGTGTTTGCGTGGATCTACCATTTTAATATGACTATATAGTATATTTAGAAACATTTTATCATGAATGTCGATTGATTTCATGTTTATTGTTTGGTGTACGGTTCCGTTATACTGTTCAATTACTTGTGGTAGCATGGCAGTCTATTCACACGATCCACGAAGATTATATTGCATCCACGTATGGTTTATGTTGCTCTGTTCAGTTGTTTCACAATACATGCTTTCATCTATGAGAATGTCGAATAATTATGTATAGAATACCTTTCCATTATGGTCTTGAAGTAGCGATTATGAAACTCAGCACTATGAGCAGTCTGTAGGTTAAGAGGAGACCAAACTTTCTACTTCCCAGTAATTGCTCAATCATCTGTGCAACTGTTTTCCCCATATTTGGTTTTGTTAGTGTGCCCAAGGATATTTAATAATCAATATAGTTGAAGCGTTTATTGTCTCATGCATACTGGTTCATATCAACGAGATCTGCCTGCCACAAATTGTCTAAAACACATAGTAAAACGTGTCTATGTGGAAACTTTTTCCGTGCAGGTTTGTGAAATTTGTGAGTGACCATTTCCGTTATTTGATAGTATGTCATTGTCGAAACTCTGAAGTAACTAAAATTATCTCGTTTGTGTGAGCTGTGTTCCCAACGCTTGCTGACGTTATCAACAATATTAAGCAATCTACAGTCTCGTTAGGACCACTGCATTGAAGCGTACATTGCAAAGATAGACTATTTATTTTTTTATTGTGAATGTCTATATCGATACCACCACTAACCCCATAATTACCTTCATATGCATGTTTAATAATTTTTTTTATTTATTACTATGATTTTTTTACCACCATTTCTTTTCTCGAGTACTTCTGTTGAACATAATATTTCCGCATTGCCTTTTGTATCTTCCAGCAAATAACAACTGATTTCTCATGTTTTTTTAAAGGATGTTCTGTCTAGTAAACCAGTTGCTTAAAACCTTTGTTGTTAAATGGAGTCATCATTCGCTTCAACGTCGTCTTGGTTGTTCTCCTTACTAACTGTTTGCAAGACTTGTTCAGTGGATTCTGAAAAAGGCTTCAACTGCTCTTTTAGATGGCCGTTCCGTTTCAACTACCCTGCTCTCAGGACTTGTAATTATTGATGAATAGCCTTACACACTGCAACAATTTTCTGTTTCGTCCACATATTCTCGTTTACTAAACAGACCTTGTGACTCCACACAGCTTATATATACATCTTCAGACTAATTGTGATGGGCTGGTTTTTTTGTGTGTTTTACGTTAACTATCTTTGGAGTCAATATATTGACTGACCTTTCAATTTCATCAACTTTGCAGACAACGTAGGCTCAAAAGATAGAGCTCCTAAAAACACAGGCTGGCGCATCCGCCTTTTTGTTTCCTAACATATATTAAACTCAACACGTAGCTTATGCGAACTGTGTTGTTTTGTTCAAGTTTTCTGAAATATTTTAGAAGTGCTCTGTATAGAGCATTAGATCGCGCTATTTTGAGCTTTCATCCCGCTCATGCTTACATCGCTATGTGGATTAGACACAGAAATGTCGCGTTTTATTTGCTTATTGGTGCTTTTCTTTACTATCCGGATGGAGAATAAAGGTGCAACAAACATGTATATTTCTGTGATAGAATTGCTTACTATGCTTATGTTTTATTTTCTTCGTGGAATTCAAATTAAATATTCGTTACTGACGTTAATTAAATCATGTACCATGCTCCTATAAGTATGAGTTGGTGCGGCTGCATCTAAAGTGCCTATTTGAGCAATAACCAAGTATAAATAGGAAACTTACCAAACACGGCTCTTCTAATCGAATGAAGGTTTGCTTCGTTAAAGTTCCAGGACACACTTAACACTTACACACCACACTATTACTTCTCCAAGGTAAAGCACAAGTTATGTGTACGTATGGAAAATGGCAAAAGTTCTGCATTCCTCCAGTTATATATGACGTGAAGCATTTGTGCACTGTCCCACTCTGTGGTGTCACCGCCAGACACCACGCTTGCTAGGTGGTAGCTTAAATCGGCCGCGGTCCATTTAGTACATGTCGGACCCGCGTGTCGCCACTGTGTGATCGCAGACCGAGCGCCACCACAAGGCAGGTCTCGAGATACGGACTAGCACTCGCCCCAGTTGTACGACGACTTTGCTAGCGACTACACTGACGAAGCCTTTCTCTCATTTGCCGAGAGACAGTTAGAATAGCCTTCAGGTAAGTCCATCACTACGACCTAGCAAGGCGCCATTAACCGTATCTGAAGATAGTCTTATTTGTATTATCAAGAGCGATGTACCACAAGGATGGAATAAAGTTAAGTATTCGAGGAGCTGCATACTTTTCTTATTAGAATTCACTACTTATCCTGTTCCAGAATTCACGCCCGTCTGCGTTAGATAGCTTGCATTTCGGCCTCCTCTATCTACAAGGTGTTGGCACATTTGCCAACACATCACACTCATACCACAATACTTAAGCTTATCTAGAAGAATTTCATGATTCACACAGTCAAAAGCCTTTGAGAGATCACAAAAAATCCCAATGGGTGATAGTCGGCTATGCAGAACATTTAATATGTGATCAGTGAAAGCGTATATAATATTTTCTGTTGAGAAGCCTTTTTGAAAACCAAACTGAACTTTTGTTGGTACTTCATTTTTACAAATATATGGTAATAAATGGAAAGCACCAGTTTGCTTTTGTTCTACAATATTACTTTTATTGGTAACCGGTTTTCGGCTTACAAGGCCCTCTTCAGACATTTACTGAGTATTATCACCAAAGAAGTTAAATGTTAGCAGACAACATTGGAAGAGAAGTAACACATCTAGAGTGAAGTAGAAACATACAGTAAGTAACATCTTTGTAATGAAATAGTAAAAACTGAACAGTACATAAATAACAATGGAATTGACAGGAAAACCTTTAGCACAAAATAGGAATAGCATGCCTACATAACAGTTTCTATTAATAAGGAAAACTAATAAAATAAGATAAAATTAGTACTAGACAAGGCTGCATCAAGAGGTATGAAACATGGAGAGTGATACACAACCAATTAAAAAAAAAAAGAAGAGACAGTTGTCAATGAAAATACAGAATACATAAGGAACTTAAGCAATATCAATGAGATAAACAGAAATTAATAAATGCAGGAAAATGGAGGTGTTTGAGGGAACCTACAGCTTGAGAGTGTGGCACCAAATCTGTTGATATTGTACTCCGCTCATTTATTTAATGAAAACTGGTACACAGCCACTGCTTTGATTATAATGTTAACGTTAAAATGCAGTACCAAAACAGATGGCAGTTATAAGAGTCGAGGGGCATGAAAGGGAAGCAGTGGTTGGCAAGGGAGTGAGATAGGGTTGTAGCCTATCCCCGATGTTATTCAATCTGTATATTGAGCAAGCAGTAAAGGAAACAAATGAAAAATACGGAGTAGATATTAAAATCCATGGAGAAGAAATAAAAACTTTGAGGTTCGCCGATGACGTTGTGATTCTGTCAGAGACAGCAAAGGACCTGGAAGACCAGTTGAATGGAATGGACAATGTCTTGAAAGGAGGATATAAGATGAACATCAACAAAAGCAAAACGAGGATAATGGAGTGTAGTCGAATTAAATCGGGTGATGCTGAGGAAATTAGATTAGGAAATGAGACACTTAAAGTAGTAAAGGAGTTTTGCTATTTGAGGAAAAAAATAACTGATGATGTTCGAGGTAGAGAGGATATAAAATGTAGACTGGCAATGGCAAGGAAAGCGTTTCTGAAGAAGACAAATTTATTAACATCGAGTTTAGATTTAAATGTCAGGAATTCGTTTCTGAAAGTATTTGTAAGGAGTGTAGCCACGTATGGAAGTGAAACATGGACGATAAACAGTTTAGACAAGAAGAGAATAGAAGCTTTCGAAATGTGGTGCAACAGAAGAATACTGAAGATTAGATGGGTAGATCACATAACTAATGAGGAGGTATTGAATAGAATTGGAGAGAAGAGAAATTTGTGGCACAACTTTACTAGAAGAAGGGATCGGTTGGCAGAGCATATTCTGAGGCATCAAGGGATCAACAATTTAGTATTGTAGGGCAGCGTGGAGGGTAAAAATCTTAGAGGGAGACCGAGGGATGAGTACACTAAACAGATTCAGAAGGAGGTAGGTTGCAGTAGGTACTGGGAGATGAAGAAGCTTGCACAGGATAGAGTAACATGGAGAGCTGCATCAAACCAGTCTCTGGACTGAAGACCACAACAACTGAGAAAATCACAGATGGAGCCAGGAAGAGACATCTCGCTTTCTACAAACATATCACAAGGATAGACCAAAAAAGACTGACCAACCGACTTCTCAGCTACTGCAAGAGCAGGAAGATCGTGACACCATGGCTGACAGAAGTCAAGAAGGACATCCAGGAACTGAACATAACTGAGAGTGGCATTAGAAACCGAGCACTTCTCAGAAGGATACTCAAAGAAAAGAGGTTTCAGGACAGATCACCCCATAAAAAGACCAGTGACCTTTGGAAAAAGGAGAGAAAGGAGAAACATAGCCAGAGAATGCGGGATTACTGGTCAAACATCAAGTCCCTCCCCGGGCTGAAAAATTGAATATAATGGTCCTTTGCTGGCCCATTCGAAAGAGGATGAAGAAAACTCTTAATTTTAAATGCATCTCCACTTGAACATTAATTATGAAATATACAACTCATGCCATTTTCTGCTGCTTATATACTGAGGCAGATCCAAAAGACTCATGTCTTTCCTGTACTTCAGACAGATGTTTTGCAATGCCTCTACATCTTACACTCAAATATTAACTTACAATTTTCTGTTTTACACTGCAACACTATGACAAAATTATGTTGGGGCACCTTTGACGCACTTTTTCAACACAGTGTTCATTTACACATAATTCTCCTTCTACAGCTGATTCTTCAGAGTCTTGCAAAAGAATTTCCGCTACTTTACATAACCTGTAAATATCAGATGACGGTTCCTTAAGGCCTCCTAAATCTGAGTATTTTGTGAGATATGTGATATTCTCATTTATTTTCGGTATTCCGGGATCATTGACATAGTTAGTAGTATCCATGCAGGATTCCATACTTTCCGCTTCAAAACAGCATTCACAGTAGCTCCAGCAATGTAATACATATCATTTTCAGCCGGAAGTGGCAAGTGACCTGCAACTGTTTCACCTTCTGTATCTTCAGTATCATTCTCGTTTTCATTCCCAGATATCATGGGATCATTTTGTCCACCTTCACCAGATTCACACTTATTGAGACTAGAATAATCCAATAAATAAATATTTGTGTTTTTCACATTGGAAACAAATTGTGACACACAAATCATCTTTATTACTCTCCTCACTTGTGAAGCAGATGGTATAATTCCAGCCTTTTTCCTTATCTGTGAAAACACATTTTCTAAGGCATCCTGGGAAAGTCGTCTAGGCATAAGGAGTTCATATCTCATACTTAAGAGTTCCTTTGCCAGATTCATAACACAGATTCGTTGATAATATGACACCTGTTTACACAGGCTTCCAACCAATGCCGAATCCCATGTTCTGGAAGATATTCACAACACTTTTAAAGAACTCAGTCTTCCTCTCTTAATTCCTTAGAGTAATGAATCTTTTACGATGTCTGGCAGACATTATGTCAAACCATTCATTCATCACTCGTATACACCATGCAGCGGTTAGCGTATCCTTGCGTATTTGTGTGAGATGTACTGTTTTTTCCAAAGCTGCAACGGTTTTTACAGAAAACAGCTGAACAGCAGTTGCAACATTCATTTTGGCAAAATGGGAAGGAAACAGATGTTCCTTGTGTAAGTGGTGCAGAGACCTTAATCCATCCTTTGATGTGTTTTCTATTTCCCATAATTCTTTCATAAACAATGATGAAACATTTTTGGATGGCAAATCATGTTCTTTATAAATGTCTTCTGGTAAAGTAAGAAGATGACATAAGAAATCAGAACGAATATTCTTTAATAAATGTGGTGGATCAGCAAGAACATGCATTTTTTCCTTATCATCTGCTGTGAAAGACTTATTTCTGTCACTTTTATTGACGTTCACACATAAAGCATTCCACAAGGCCTTGTTGTTGCTGCCCATATCTGAGACTGCAGCTTTAACTTTTAACCCTACAGCTGTAGCAGCCTGGGCACTGGAAAATACAAGTGTCTTCATATCTGACCCATTAATAGATGGACCAGTCATTTCATGGGCCACAATCTGCTTTCACTGTGTTTTTAAATCTCGAAGAGGAACATCTGTGTAATGGTTTCCTGTTACTGCTTTAGAACCTAATGTAACATTTCCTGCAAACTTCTTGCCTACGTTATCAAAATTCTTTGTACCACTAATTTCCATCTCGTCAATGCACATTCAACACATTCTATCATTTTCGTCCACTGCTTCAACTTTGGTTTGAAGAAGTGTCATCGGTGAATTAATAACACCAAAATCTACTTTTATACCCTGCATTCTCCGATTCAGAGTGCTGTATGATGGTGATGGATATTTAGTGCCTTTCAAATAATTGTATCCTGTCTTCTCTTACTGAAAACGTAATTTGAGTCCTTTTATAATACCTGCATCAGAACACTGTGTAATAACATTCTGATTTTTTCTTGCATTGGAAATTTGTTCCTCTGAGAGAAATGAGAGGCTTTCCTTGTCTTCTTCGACTTCTTTTTTTTTAACTTTTGATTTTCTGCCTCCAGTCTGCTACTCTTCGCTTTAATGCAGCCACTGATTCTGTTTATGCATCCTATAAGTACAAAAGAAAATGCACATGTACAAAAAAATTGTATCACAATATCAAAGGAAACATCACTTTATAATTACACTATTAAACAAGTTATACTGAAATAGTAACTAAGCGATGTTGAAATCTACAAGAATGTTAATAATAATGTGAACACTTCAATAAAAATATATTTTTGTCTAAAACATAATTCATTCACATCCAGTCAATTTTGGCTATAACTACACATATGGCTTAATATTGCACTATAAAGTTTTTTAACATTTTAATCTGTTAAAAATTGTTACATTACTATTTGGCAATTTTTTTTTCTTTACAAATTTACTATATGAAGACACTACCTAACGGGTAAATTTTAGTAAAATGGAATGTATATATCAATTTATTTCAGTTGTGAAGATGAGACAAGAACTTACAGTTGTTTCTTCATTTGAAGGCAATATTGCACTCATGATAATACACTACTGGCCATTAAAATTGCTACACAACGAAGATGACGTGCTACAGACGCGAAATTTAACCGACAGGAAGAAGATGCTGTGATATGCAAATGATTAGCTTTTCAGAGCATTCACACAAGGTTGGAGCCGATGGCGACACCTACAACGTGCTGACACGAGAAAAGTTTCCAACCGATTTCTCATACACAAACAGCAGTTGACCGGCGTTGCCTGGTGAAACGTTGTTGTGATGCCTCGTGTAAGGAGGAGAAATGCGTACCATCACGTTTCCGACTTTGATAAGGGTCGGATTGTAACCTATTGCAATTGCGGTTTATCGTATCGCGCTATTGCTGCTCGCGTTGGTCGAGATCCAATGACTGTTAGCAGAATATTGAATCGGTGGGTTCAGGAGGGTAAGACGGAACGCCGTGCTGGATCCCAACGGCCTCGTATCACTAGCAGTCGAGATGACAGGCATCTTATCCGCATGGCTGTAACGGATCGTGCAGCCACGTCTTGATCCCTGAGTCAACAGATGGGGACGTTTGCAAGACAACAACCATCTGCACGAACAGTTCGACGACGTTTGCAGCAGCATGGACTATCAGATCGGAGACCATGGCTGCGGTTACCCTTCACGCTGCATCGTTGACAGGAGCGCCTGCGGTGTTGTACTCAATGACGAACCTCGGTGCACGAATGGCAACACGTCATTTTTTGGATGAATCGAGGTTCTGTTTACAGCATCATGATGGTCGCATCCGTGTTTGGCGACATCGCAGGGAACGCACATTGGAAGCGCGTATTCGTCATCGCCATACTGGCGTATCACCCCGCGTGATGATATGGGGTGCCATTGGTTACACGCCTCGGTCACCTCTTGTTCGCATTGGCGGCACTTTGAACAGTGTACGTTACATTTCAGATGTGTTACGACCCGTGACTCTACCCTTCATTCGATCCCTGCGAAACCCTACATATCAGCAGGAAAATACACGACCGCATGTTGCAGGACCTGTACGGGCCTTCTGGCTACAGAAAATGTTCGACTGCTGCACTGGCCAGCACATTCTCCAGATCTCTCACCAATTGAAAACGCCTGGTCAATGGTGGCCGAGCAACTGGTTCGTCACAATACGCCAGTCACTTCTCTTGATGAACTATGGTATTGTGTTGAAGCTGCATGGGCAGCTGTACCTGTACACGCCATCCAAGCTCTGTTTGACCCAATGCCCAGGCGTATCAAGGCCGTTATTACGGCCAGAGTGTGTGTGTGTGTGTGTGTGTGTGGGTGGGTGGGTGGGTGGGTGGGTGTCAGTGTGTGTGTGGCTGTCAAAGATGTTTATAAGCCAGCATTTACAAGAAATATAAATGAACTATATAAAGATTTTGATCTGCTGATTCTGATAAACTTCCAGTAGTATGTTTCAAACTGAAGTTCTGGTTCATACATTGTTACACGATGAACTCAATGCCACAAAGTTGAGTATGTTCTGTGCTCATATACTTTCCTCTTATGTTGATGTAAAACTGTGTATGTTTTTTTATTTTAGCTTTTCTTGAATGATATGAGGTACCTATATTGGACAATACCAAATGCCCATCTCAAGGTAGGGCCTAATAACCCTACAGACACAGCAACAAACATTACTGCAGAGGAACTGTCAGTATCAAAGTTCGTCATTGTGACCTCTGGGGGGCGATCTGATATCGATGACATAATTGAAATACGAGCCAAGATCGCTTAAAACTTTTACTTAGATGACCAGTTTTGGCAGAATTAAACTGAGTGTAGCTTTTGACATGATCTAGGCCCTATCAACCCAGAGGCTTAATGTCTTGCATTATGTGTTCCTATTGTGAAATGCAGATAGTGCAACTGGCGAGCTTTCTCAACTCTAAAAATGGCACATAGCTCTGAAGTGTTATGATTACTATTGTGATACATATCCGATGACGGCAGTTTAGGCCTAATTCTGACGAAAACGGTCATCTAAATAAAAGTTTTAAGTGGTCGTGGCTTGTATTTGATTAATTTCTGTCAGTATACTATAAGACACACATATTGTCCTCTGAATACTCTATGTTCTCGAATGTTTTGCTGTATTATGATATTTTGGGGCTGCTAACTCCCTACAGGTAAAATCTCTGTTAAGAAGTAGTACTTTCGAAACAGCTAAACAGAAACCTACGTTCGTATATCACATACGATTTTTTCTGTTAAATTTTGCTTCAGGTCATAGTAAATATTATTCACTTACAATACCTAAGTGTGCGTTCCGTACGGGTTCCCAGTTTTCGCGACGACAGTTAACAGTCCATTCTTTCTTCTCTTCGAATCTTCTGGGAAACGAACCACTTCTAGAATGGTTAGAACAGTTTACGGCAGCACAACCACCCATAATTTTGTGCTCAGTTTTTGCATCGACGTATAAACTAATATTCTATCTGTGCAGCCACTCAGATTGACTACGCAAGGTATGTGCAAATTTATCTATAGTGTGTTGTTTAATGGAACTATCACCCAGTGCACTGCTAGATATAACAAGTTATGAACTGACATGCAACTGATCTTGAAGAATATGTGGTGGGTGTTTTGTAAGGTGACCGCAGATACCGCGTAGATGTGGCTTTGAGTGTCATTTCGCTGTCATTCATTTTACTGCTTTCCTCTAACAATATTTTAAGTGTTCTTAGAGCGAACTGACTTCAGCCATCAGTTTACATCTGCTGACTTAATGATCTTTAAGAATATTCGTTAACTCCACTCTGACTGGCTTACATGGACTTACCATGCCTCTGCATTTTTTCATACTGAACTATGTACTGTTGCACTTACATATCATTACCTCACCTTTTAAAAAACTTCTGCAAATTCATTCTTTATCGCCTATAATTCAGTTTTCTTGCTCTATCAATAAGTAAAATTCTGTACTTACTATGATCCCTACAGTTTCCACAAATACTCTTTAGTTCACAGAAAGGCAAATCCATACTAATAGGGTGTTTGTAAATGTGATTCATGTTCATGTTATCTTGTTGGAAAGCGAGAATAAGATTTGAATTGTCATGCACCAACTATGTAGGGACTCATGAGTGTGTTTGAACAATATAAAATACATCAATCGAGTTACATCCATCAAAGCAGATATAATTTCTAATCTGGTCCTGTTTCTCACAAGTTATGTCCTCAAAAGTAAATACTGAATTCTGTTTTACTTCATCAGGTGGCAGTGACATGTTATCATTATATTTATTATATGCTACACCTACAGTACCTGACAGTATCTCTTTTAATAGTTGATATTTTGGTTGGAATTGTGTTTTTGAAAATGTGTTTATATGTTCGAAGTGAAGTCCTTCAAATCGATTCCTAGTGTCATTATAATATTTGTTTACTGCTGTCTGAAGAACTTACAATAACTGAGTGTATATTGTCAGATAACAAAGAGCCATGTTCGTGTGACTTCTTTTTTTTTTAATAGTATCAGATGAGCAAATGACTTCAGTAAGCTCTTTACGAAGAGGCTGCTTCATCCATGCCAATACGTTGCTGAATACAAGATTCAGTTACTTTGTAATGGACTTTACAGGGAAAGAACAAACATGGTCCGTAATTTATTTATTTCTAAGGCTTTTACATTTAGCACTTCACATAAACCGTTTTAAGTTAGACCTTAACTCTGGTTCAGTGTTTGGTATAGTTGGTTCATGTACAGTATCACATATTAATGAAAAATGTCTATCATAATGTCTGGTTATAAATTCTTATGTCAGTTGAGATACACATTACACAACCCTCTGTCACATTCACCATTAAACGTACGTATATGCTCTCCACAAACGCTGCCAGCTGCTTCTTTGGTCGATAGCTATTTGTAGAATGTAACTGGTATACAGAAAGTTTTTGATGGTTTCCTCTTCTATATGTATGCTTTCATTATTATTATTAATTTTTACATATTGTGGAAAACTGCCAGCATATAATGCATGTTATGCTAATTTCACTATAGGAGTCTTAATATTTCCACTCATCATACCTGATATTTTCATTTAATTTTCACACAACTGACT
This sequence comes from Schistocerca serialis cubense, assembly GCF_023864345.2. Taxonomy (NCBI): domain Eukaryota; kingdom Metazoa; phylum Arthropoda; class Insecta; order Orthoptera; family Acrididae; genus Schistocerca; species Schistocerca serialis. The sequence goes on from NC_064640.1 coordinate 535,327,142, forward strand.
CCCTTTACAACTTGTTAATGCCACTTTGCTTTTACAGTAGTGGGAGTTTTCAAACACAACCACTTGGCTAAAACTGTGGGCAGAACACATTTCTATAATGACACATTTCGCGCCACTATTATTCAAACTCTAGGTGGTGGCACATTTGGCTTAAACATCTTTACCAGCAGGTGTGCAAGGGCCTCACCTGCAAGAACAATAAAAATTATGAGTTATTATTTAACATTCACATAAAATATTAGTTGCCTGCATGTAACTGCACTATTTGCTGGCTGGCCATTTCACATAGCACTATTCTAAGGCACATCGTTTCACATTCACATCACACTTTCTCGTTTACCGAAAAAATTTTTTCTAGTTGTTAATAATTGTTTATCATGTTGGAATGTATGATATCTATCATGAAGCTACACAAACATATTCTCAGTTTCAATAGCATGTCGATATTCAGAGTCCACCCATCTTTAGCGTACATGAAGCTTTCTAAAGTTTATGTCTCAACAGTGTATGCATCAAGCATGAGTACAACATTCACACGTCCAATGGCGACCCCTCTGGCTACAAATTTGTTGGAAATTTCTTAATCTTGTGACGTCATAATGGACTCACTGATAGGCTTTATATACACACATACAACCACCTCCATGTGGGTGACAATGATGGTGGGGGTGGCTGTGGCAGCATTGTTTTGAGGGATGTCATGAGGGGTTCATGAGGGTGGTCTGGAGATGGTGTCATGAAGACAGGGCTGGTGGGGGCGACACTTAGGTGTATGTAGGTACTGTCACAATTGCCGTTAGGCATTACTGTGAACATTTTAAATAAATTTTAAAAAATAGAACAAGATGGGACTTCAACCCAGAATCTTCTGCCTCCATAGTTGTGGTACATTAGTAACCTTATGCTGTGTAACGGTGTGGCGTTATATTGCAGCAGCACAATTCACTGTAGGTGAAAGTGGGGGAAGCAGGTTACATGTGGCTAAAAGTGAAAGTAGCATGTAATTAGAATGAATGTCGGTCAGGGAAATTAGTGTGTGACCCCAACTGCACCAGAATGGTCCCTTCCCTGCTACTCATGGGGTCTTTTGTCTTTAGCCTGTAGTGGATAGTCTTTCGTCATTGGAGACTGCATTAGTGCTGGACAAAATAATCAGGAGGCGAAACGGCTGCTTTAGTTGAACTCTTTAACATTGTTTGGGTGCTGCATCATATTGGTGAGGGCCTTGAGTGCCCATATGAACTCACCCGTTTTGTGCAACTAAAAAGCAGGTGAAAACTTTATCAAATGGCTCTGAGCACTATGGGACTTAACATCTGTGGTCCCATCTTAACATCTTAGAACTACTTAAACCTAACTAACCTAAGGACATCACACACATCCATGCCCGAGGCAGGATTCGAACCTGCGACCGTAGCAGTCGCGCGGTTCCGGACTGCGCGCCTAGAACCGCTAGACCACCGCGGGCGGCGAGAACTTTATCAGTTTTGCTGAAATTAATACTGAGACTCACATATGACGGACGTTTTTTATTATTTTCACAGTGGTCATTTAGAATAATGAACTTCATATTTACATTGCGATTAGTAGTGAAAAATTTGCTGTTGGATTTTGAGAGCAAGAATTTTAATTAGGTCATTAACGGGATGTTAAATGGACTGTGAATGCGCCTGCTACATTTATGTTGCTGCTACAATACCTCAATTACTATTCATCTTTGTTTTCATTTGATTCTGAAATTATATAAGGCCACCATATGCAAATATGTGAATTATTTTTATAAATGTTAATTTGACAATTATCCTGTTTCGAAAATATTATTAATCACACAGGATTTATCCACACAGTTTACTTATCTATAAATTATTTCTCTATCCTGCCAACTAAATTACAATGATTTCAGGATTAATTCTTTAGAAAAGTCGTGGATTTCAGAGCATTGGCGTATGAGCGACCCCTACGACACTGAAGCGAACCAAACTAGTAGCCTAGGTCGTGTATTGTCGACACCAATAGCGGATTATAAAACCGTCGATTCAGTCACAATATGCTCTTGGAATTTTAACAGTAAACCACACTGTGATGTATAACAACACGCTTGTAGTTTGCCACTGGAGTTGAATGAGTGTCACCAAGACACTTTCATATTTACTAACCTAGTGGCCAAATGCACTGCTGCTCTTAGGATATTTTGTTTCCTTTGAGAGACGGCAGGTCCTTTCGACCCGCCTTTGATCCATCTCATTTGCTCGGTCGAGTTGATAGTCACATGCCCTATGGCCACTGAAAGTATTAGAGTAGGCTGACAGAGGTTCTAAGCTGAATTTAATCGTAGCATGCAGTCACTAGAGGTGGAGGAGACGAGCTCTTGTTTTGGACGGATGGCCACGGCTGTGGTAGGTGAGGCTGAATAATGAATTTAATCGTAGCATGCAGTCACTAGAGGTGGAGGAGACGAGCTCTTGTTTTGGTCGGATGGCCACGGCTGTGGTAGGTGAGGCTGAATAACCCAGGTTATGACAATGCAGCGGGCCACAGGTGCGTGAAGGGCAGCCGGTCGGCTCTTTTCCGTGGCGGTGCTCATCACAAGGAATGCAGGCCGAGCCACAGGGAGTCACTGGACACACGGAGTGGAGTGGCAACAGCAGAGGAGAAATGCGCAACTTCTTTCGTAGAAGTAGCGTAGGAATGTGAGAGCGGCGACTGCTCCCGGGCGAAGCGGGGCTGAGTCCTTGTTCCAGCAGGGGGCCCCGTATTGTATCCTGTTTGCAATAATATCGATATTTCCTTGTTTTAAATCGTCACAGTGGACACCTGTCAATGTACTGGGATTGGAAGAACATATTTCCCGTCTGTCAATGTACTGGGATTGGAAGAACATGTTTTCCGTCTGTCTTTTGGAGGAAGGCTATACAGTACGTGAAGTGACATGCAATTGGCTCACGGGTTTTCTCCCAACTTTTCACTGGCTGTTTTAGTTTGTTGGCGAAAGCCAACCTGGCCTGGGAGATGAACAGGGAGAAGGTGATTCGTTCGTGGTGCGTGGAGGAGTGAGGAGTCCGGATGATACGGAGATTTAGTTTTTGGGCTCGAAGTCCGGCCGAAGTTGAGTCTAAGCGAGAGTAGGTAACGGAGGTCAATCGTCCAAGTGGACGCAGAAGCACGCTATGCGTCGCATCTCGAGTTTTCTACGTGTGTATGGTTAACATTTCGCAGCACAGGCACTAGGAATCATTAGAAAAATGCTCTTATTTTTCCGCATGCTATGGAAGCAACAGCTGTTGTCCAACCCAAGCGCATTGTTGTAGTTTGTTTCAAAGTTAAGTTTACAACCACTGTCAGTCGTATGAATCATGATCACATACCATTATCCCTTCAAAGTCGCAGTTGAGAGTCATCTTCCACGATTCAAGTTTGTCAACAGCCAATCAGATATTTCTACTTTATGAATGTTAGTTGGGGCATAATCAAGATGTTACTTTGACACACATTCCATATAACATGCGTTTTTTGAATAAATCAGTCGTGATATTTAATTCTTTCTTTCATTCAGGCTCACAGGACCCCGTGATTACCTTTACAAATTTTATTTACCATGTGGGAGATAACAGAAGTAGTCTTATAGTGAGAAATACAGTTTCTTTCTTGTGGCACTACGTCATAGGGCAACCTTAATAGTCATTTGCGTTGATATTCTTCGTGCACAAATTTCACAGCAGTGTCACTTAAGTAGTGGTTTAGTGTCTTAGAGTCGTTGAGAGGCAGAGGTTGATTAGGGGCACCCACATGCCTGACCGCCAGAGAGACAACTTCAACCTTTTTCAATTCCGTCTGGTGACGGCCTCAGACTGACAAGCAATAGTAAAATATCTGTCAAACAAGGGTTTCGTATGCTACCTCCATCGTGGGTGGACTACAGCATCTTGAGATATCATCCAACGAATCGCCTTCTAGCATATACCTTTCCTATGATTAGTTTTATCTGGTCGTTGCACTTTGTACTGAGCTGACAAACGTCATGGGATAGCGATATATACATATACATATGGTAGAGATGGCGGCAGTATCGCGTACAAAAGGTATAAAAGGGTGGTGCATTGGCGGAGCTGTCATTAATACTCCGATAATTCATGCGAAAAGGTTTCCGACAAGATTATGGCCCCCGACGGGAATTAATGGACTTTGAACGCGGAATGGTAGTTGGTGCTAGTGGAATGGGATATTCCATTCTGGAAATCGTTAGGGAACTCAGTATTCCGAGATCCACAGCGTCAAGAGTGCGCCGAGAATACCAAATTTCAGGCATTACTTCTCACTATGAAAAACGCAGTCGCCGACGGCCTTGCCTTAACGGCCGAGAGCAGTGACATTTGCATAGAGTTTTCAGTGCTAACAGACAAGCAATACTGCATGGAATAACTGCAGAAATCAATGTGGGACGTTCGACGAACGTATCCGTTAAGACAGTGCTGCGAAATTTGGAGTTAATGGGCAATGGCAGAATACGGCCGACGCGGGTGCCTTTGCTAACTGCACGACATCGCCCGCAGCGCCTCTCCTCGGTTCGTGACCATATCGGCTGCACCCTAGACGACTGGAGAACGGTGGCGTGGTCAGTTGAGTCCCGATTTCAGTTGGTAAGAGCTGATGGTAGGGTTCGAGTGTAGCGTAGATCCTACGAAGCCACAGACCCAGATTGTTAACAAGACGCAGTACAAGCTGGTGGTGGCTTCATATTGGTATGGGCTGTGTTTACATGGAATGGACTGGGTCCTCTGGTCCAACTCAACCGGCTATGGACTGGAAATCGTTATTTTCGACTACTAGGACACCATTTGCTGCCATTCATGGAATTTATTTTCCCAATCAACGATGGAATTTTTATGGATGACAATACGCCATATCATTGGGCTACAGCTGTTCGCGATTGTTTTCAATAACATTCTGGACAGTGAATGATATTGCCACCCAGATCGCTCTACATGAATCCCGTCCATAATTTATGGGACATAATCGAGAGGTCAGTTCGAGCACGAAATCCTGCACCGGCAATCCTTAGGAATTTAGGGACGGCTATAGACGCAGCGTGGCTCAGTATTTCTGCAGCGACTTCCAACTACTTGTTGAGTCCATGCACGCCAGGCAAAAGGAGGTCCGACATGATATTGGGAAGTATCCTGTGACTTTTTTTCACAGTGGTGTAAATCGCTCCGTATGCATACTACCAGGTATTTAATATAATGTATCTGACTGCTTCCAGTGACTAGTCATCAATCGTGTGATTTTGCAGTAATGGGTCTTGCCGCCTGAACGCAATACGTCACAGACTCGAATCAAGGATTTGGGTCGGGGGGAGTCGGGGAGGGGCGCTGAGCTCATAGAAATTCTCTAGAGTAAACGAAGGAGTTTTCTTAATTGATGTTATAATTACCAACTACAATAGCGAGAAAATTTTCGAGACTCTTAAATCTGAATGTTGCAAAAAAAAAAAAAAATTTCTAGGGGGCGTTGCAGGCCCATAACCCATTGTCATTGGTCACATCCCTCCCGCCCCTCACCCCTTGGATTCCCCTCTGTTACGTGATGCCATCTTTAAAATTGTGTATGTGCTGTAGTACGGTGACAAAATTAATTTCTTATTGTTCTGGATGGTAGATTAATTTTTTGGGTTGTTATACTTCATTGTACCAAAAAAGATAACACAAATCTCAGTACCAAGAGCTTACATAATACGGACCTTTGGAGTCTGTATTTTTTTAGGGCTTTCATAGTAATGTTTCATTTACTCGTCCAGGAAGTAAACAGTCATAGGGTAACTCAATGGTAACAGAGGTTATGTGCACTCAGTTTGCAAGTAACCAATGTTAAGTACCCACTAACATTTTTGAGAGTCAAATTCTGAATAGAATTCACCATTTTAAAATTATTCGTTACTCTAGAAATGTTTGAAACTATATCTAAATCCGAGGTCTTCATACAATAGCCATCGCTATAAGTTCTTGGGAAGAAACATCCTCTCCATGACGTGAGTCTAATGCAGCAAGTCAAATTGTTGCTAGGAAGCATGGAACGGGTCCTTTCGGGAATTTATAATGATGGCTGTTATATAGAGACGGAAAAATCGCGACACCAAAGAATAGTTAATGTAGAATAATGAAATTTCGTGAATACATTTGTCTAAGCAATATATTTAAGTGCTTAATTTTTCAAGATCACAGGTTAATGTAAGAGCGAGATAAGCCATTGCAAATGTGAAACGCTGGTTCATTAATAACCGCTGTAACCGCAAGGATGTTAAACGCAAACATACAAACGTGCATGCATTGTGTTGCACATGTGCCGAATGTCAGTTTGTGGGATGGAGTTCCATTCCTGTTGCGCTTGGTCCATCAATACAGGGACGGTGAATGCTGGTTGTGGATGACTCTGGAGTTGTCACAGGACGATGTCCTATATGTGCTCTATTGGAGACACATCTGGTGATCCAACAGGCCAAGGCAACATGTCGACACTCTGTACCACATGTTGGGTTACAACAGCGGTATGTGGGTGAGCGATATCCTTTTCGAAAACATCCCCTGTAATGCTCTTCATAAATGGTGGGACAACAGGTCGAATCAGAAGATTGACGTACAGATTTGCAGTCAGGGTGCGTGGGATAACCACGAGAGTGCTTCTGCTGTCATACGAAATCGCATGACAGTCCATAGCTCCATCTGTAGGTCCAGTATGGCTGGCACGCAGACAGGTTGATCACAGGCTCTCAACTGGCCTCCTTCTGTCCAACACACGACAATCACTGGCACTGAGGCAGAACCCGCTTTCATCAGAAAAAACAACATATCTGCACCCTGCCCTCCAAAGTGCCCTCGCTCGACACCACTGAAGACGTAAATGGCGGTAGTTTGGGGTCAGTGGAATGTACTCTACGGGGCGTCTGGCTAGGAGCTGTCCTTGAAGTAATTGATTTGTAACAGTTCGTTAGTAGGGGGACAAGGGGCGTGTCATCCCACTCTCCATTGTTGCCAAATTTATTCAAGATGGCGGCGATGACATCATCCAAGATGGCGGCATGTAGTCTTGGCAACAGCGCATGACATCATCCAAGATGGCGGATTTGGGCGGGAAAATAGGCCAATTGTGCTATGTCCACTAACATAACCTCAAGAAAAATGGCGGGAATTTTGAATTCCAACAGGATAATGCATGCAAAGACCATACTTGTCTTTATTATTATTATTGATTATCATTCATTAATATTCATTATCATTCATCATCATTTATTAACATTCATTATCATTCATTGTCATTCATTATAATTCAGTATCATTTATTATCATTCATTATTATAGGCCTACTTCCACTAGAAAATTCCCCCAAATTCAAATTCATACACGATATTCTCTCGAAAACTGTACTTCTATGTATTATTATCATTTATTATTAATTCAAGATGTCCGATTTTGTCGGTGAGAAAGCCATTCTCTTACATCCATAATAAAAATCTATCACAAGTTCAAATCCCCAACACCATAATTGATCATATGTACGAGCTTTCTCCGACACTTATCTTTTTTTTCACTGGTAGCCTATCGTAATCGCGTCAAATAATAAACTCCACTTATAGTAACGTAATTCACGTCCTTTGCTTTTGCAGGGGGGAAGGGACTGAAGACTTTATTTCGAGCACTACGGTCATCTCTTGTTCTCCAACACAGTCAGCACACACATCTTTGATATCACAGTGCAGTCACCACAATGTCTGCGCTCCAACTGAATTAGTTCAAATCCTCGCCACCCCCTGGCCAGCTCACGAAGACACTACCTACGCCTGTCAGGTGAGGTGGCCGGCCACCAGCGCGGGGGGCGAGCCCAGCGATCACTCTCATGTCGTAAACATGTTTTCGCTGGACACGCTGGAAATTGTTGAGTTTGACATAACAGCAGCCCCTTGTCCACTCTCCACATGCATTCGTCGTCTCCACACGTTTCCCTCCAAAATTGACTCCCTCGGAGCTGAATCACACAACGGTCGGCCGTTTCCCTCCAACACTTCCGGCACCACGTTCAGACCTGCAGATACCAACCTCACACAGCCATTCGCCTCGTGTCCTTGTGCTATCGAGAATGCAGTGCTGCACTTTTGGCGGCAAAGTTTGCTCGACAGTGGAATCCGCCATGACTATGTAAGAGCACGTTTGGACCGCACTAGAACGCCCGCTAATTGACTCGCTTTCGCGCACGCGTAATAACTGCACAATCGCTGCGCCACCGCCCCGCTTGCGTCACAAACCCTCCATCCACGCGACAGACATAGCCTTCTGTAAATACCTGGAAAATGACTCTTTATTTCAGACATTACGGTCATGCAGGTGTATTCCAACTGACCTCTCCATGCTCACACAGCGAAACTCCAGAGCGCGGCACGTTGAGCCCACGCCCTGGCCGGCTGACGTCAAGCAGTTTACGGTGCCCACCCAGCCCCCACGGCCCGCGCGACAAGTAGGCCGCAGTGCCTGATGGCCCCCGCCCGTGAGCACTTAACACCGGATACGATGTTTAATGTCGACCGCGTGCCATGCACGTTTACTCGTCGCGAGAACACTCACTAATTCACTCTCACCACCCCGCTATATTAAATAATTACATTTACAATATCATATACATACTCAAATGTGTTCAACTCCCTAGTATCAACTACTTTTTGAGGACCAGAACGCCACCTCGGCCTCCTCGTAGGAACCAGCACCAAGTTTGAAATCAGCCAGTAAACAAAGCTCACTTGCGCTTCCGCCACCAACATAAGAAAATTGTTTCAAACTAAGCCACCAGCACTCAACCTCTTCCTACACGTTACTGGTAAACACAATGTTTTTTCTACCGAGGTGGAAACTTCCTTGATGTCACAACGCGTGATCGACCACGTGGCTCTGTCGGACAAAGAACACTCTCACTAAGTTAACTGATCACCTGATTCTCATTATTCAGCCCACATGCTTCGATTATCTAATCCAGGATCTTGGCGAAAACACACGTCCATACACATGAGCCATCGCGCGCACCTAGCTTACTACCTACGCACGTCCATACACATGAGCCATCGCGCGCACCTAGCTTACTACCTACGCAAGTGAATGTAACAAAGTCCACTTGACTATTTAATTAATCTGATCAATTAATTAACGTCTCTGATGAGGAAAACTACCACGTCCACCTAGACTTGGAATCAATTTTCGCCACTGCCACACCCACCTGGACTTGAAATGTAATAGTTAAAGTCACTACCGACCACCACGTCCTTTTACTGACCTATGTTCGTTGGCTAACATGTACTAATGCTTGCTTTCGTTTACTAACGTGCACTAACGTGTACTAACCCACATTAACTTATATCACATTCTGTCTATACAAATAAGCCAAGCTTCAATTCTGATGGTCAGTTCGTGTTTCGCTACCAAACACAAGGAAATTGTGGCAAACGAAGCCACTAACCTAAGTCACCTGTGATGACTCAAAATCGTCTGCTTTGCCTCTCTCACACACCACGAGCGCGAGACCGCCCACATCACAGTCTGGACCTTTATACTAGCATCGGACATACTCCTGTATAAATATTCTAGCTAAACTATGACCCTAATACTGTTGTTCAATCCACACGGTCTACACATGGCCAGAGCACACCCCCAGTACCTAAGCTGAGAACATTGCTCGCCCCATCTTTAGTTAACCGCTGAGAGACGGAGATACGCTGCAATCACATCCCTCGCGCTCTCGTAGCTACTCACCTCAGCAATTCGATCTAACAAACCCTCCAAGTAGAAAAAATAACAACCAATTCGAACTCTCTCATATTCTATATCGTCCCACAAATAATTAACGTACATTTTATTTACGCATCGAGTATACCTATCACTCTCATACAAAAAACACTCGTCCTGATATACCTGGTGTCATGTTGCACAGTCGGCAGACACGCAAACAGCTCCTAATTTCAGTGCACAATATCAAACTGCTCCTAAATAATGCAGTACACAAAACTGTAAACACCATCAGTACTCGTAATCTGTCCAAATAACGCACAGCAAAGTAACTCAACAGATGCGCGCAATCAACCGATCCCACATTAAGTCACACGTCCGACAGCTCTCAATTCGCTCAGAGGCCTCTGTTCGACCCTTCAAACATGACTTGATGACAGCCGCATTCACACCGAACACCTGAGAAATTCATATCACCTACACGCCGAACATGACTATCCAAGCCAGGCCACGCGAGTCGTATGTCACCGTCCTAACTCAGTGCGGTCCAACACACATGTTAAGGTCGCATTCCATTGCTCGCCGGCCTATATGCGACACATCTCCACCTTCACGTCTGTTGTCAGAATACCCGAGAGCGAGTTCATACACACACCGTCCGCACACATTCCAGCGCTTCTCTCCCCTCTCAATCTAAAACGATCATTTGAAATTAAAAAAAAGGAGCCCAGCCAACATCTGCGAAACCTTATAGTGCCCCCCCCCCCCCCCAAAAAAAATAGTTAACTCTGGCTTTCGTGTTTTCTAAGCTTATTTGTAAATTCAAATTCTTACCCTAACAGAACTTGTTCACCAAAGTAATACTGAATGCGCTCCCCACCTCCTACCTTTCCACCTCTCAAAATACGCAAATGTTCTCAACCCTCCTATATCCCAGCACAACCGATTAATCATTCTTATTCCTTCTTATCGAATCAGATGCGCAAAGATCTGGAAATGGGCTCAGTTGAACGATGTGTAGGGTGTGACTAAAGCCAAGTTGGAATATTAATGTAGCATGCAGGTGCACTGGGTGCAGCCGTCTTGAATAATGGTAATTGCGTAATCAACTGACGTGATGACAGAGCGCTCTGGTGGTTGTCATAGGAGATAAACACAGTTGAACTTGGAGCCATTTTTGGTAGGTAACATGATATAAATATTAATAAATAATGAATCATAATAAATAATAATAAATGATCATAAATGATAATAAATAACTGGAGCAGCTGTCCGAATGCAGAGACCTGTTGGGGTATATGGATCTGTAAGAGCGAACTTTGATGTCCTCTAGACGACCGAATAGCGAAGTAATATTATGTGCTGGGCGGCTTTGGTGATCAAGTCAGAATTTGAGAAGATGATTGATTTGGGTTGGAGTGTTATTAGTTGGGATGTAGATTGTTCCGTTGAATACTTCTGCACATTTGCTTCCTTTATTTAGCTGAGTGAAGATCGATTATGGTGTGTTGGATACATGCTTGTCTGTTCTCTAGACCTGGGACAGACCTTAGTTGACGTGTAAATTATAGCCAAGATCTCGAAATGTTATGACTGAGACCGGTATTCGAGAGTGGAAATATTATTTTGCGTATGTTTGTTTCTAGTTAGTCAGTTGTTTACAGCATGCTGCACATAGATAAAGTTCGGCGTTTGTAGAGAATTAATTTGAAGTCTATATCTTGGGAATTATGATGAACTAGTGATCGGTAGGGTGTAGCCTAGTGCGTGATATTGAGAAGTACAGCTAAAATGGTTTAATATTATGGATAAAGTACATGTGTTCTTGCAGTCTATGAGTCTGAGGATGTTTGAAGAAAAGCGAACAGATAAGGAAGGAGAGACAGTAAGGCGTTTGTGCTGAGGAGGGGACGATACCGAGTTTGTAAAAAAGAGTTCTGAGGGTGACTTAGGTTCGCTGATGTAAGAGGGAAGATTAGCTCTGAATGTCGGGTCTGTAAAGAGAACAGGTTGACGGTGCTTTCCTAGGATTGGGGAGCATTACCGTATATAGACGCTGTAGAGATAGGATATTTTTTTCGCATGCTGTAGAGATATACTGGATAAGTGCACTGTTTTGTGTCAAATGTGTATATACTGTATTGTGAAGTTAATGTGGTTTACATTGTGTAGGGTTTGTATATAATGGATTGTGAAGTTACTGATGCTTATGTTATGGGATGAGTAGAGAGGATGACCGTATGTGTGTGTTTGTGTGTGTGTGTGTGTGTGTGTATGTAGATTGAGGGGGGGGGGGCTGTGGAGGTAATTTAGCGATCTTTGTAAAAGTAAGCACAGGAAGCATCAGAAGGAAAAGCAGGATGGTACTTCGATAACGGGGCCATAGGAAATTAGGCCAGTAAATTCGATAAGAAGGAATAAGAATGATTAATCGGTTGTGCTGGGATATAGGAGGGTTGAAAACATTTGCGTATTTTGAGAGGTGGAAAGATAGGAGGTGGGGAGCGCATTCAGTATTACTTTGGTGAACAAGTTCTGTTAGGGTAGGAATTTGAATTTACAAATAAGCTTAGAAAACACGGAAGCTAGCGTTAACTATTTTTTTTTGGGGGGGGGGGGGCACTATACAATTTCGGAGAGGTTGACTGGGCTCTTTTTTTTTTTAATTTTCAAATGATCGTTTAGATCGAGAGGGGAGAGAAGCGCTGGAATGTGTGCGGACGGTGTGTGTGTGAACTCGCTCTCGGGTATTCTGACAACAGACGTGAAGGTGGAGATGTGTCGCATATAGGCCGGCGAGCAATGGAATGCGACCTTAACATGTGTGTTGGACCGCACTGAGTTAGGACGGTGACATACGACTCGCGTGGCCTGGCTTGGATAGTCATGTTCGGCGTGTAGGTGATATGAATTTCTCAGGTGTTCGGTGTGAATGCGGCTGTCATCAAGTCATGTTTGAAGGGTCGAACAGAGGCCTCTGAGCGAATTGAGAGCTGTCGGACGTGTGACTTAATGTGGGATAGGTTGATTGCGCACGTCTGTTGAGTTACTTTGCTGTGCGTTATTTGGACAGATTACGAGTACTGATGGTGTTTACAGTTTTGTGTACTGCTCTATTTAGGGGCAGTTTGATATTGTGCACTGTAATTAGGAGCTGTTTGCGTGTCTGCCGACTGTGCAACATGACACCAGGTATATCAGGACGAGTGTTTTTTGTATGAGAGTGATAGGTATACTCGATGCGTAAATAAAATGTACGTTAAGTATTTGTGGGACGATATAGAATATGAGAGAGTTCGAATTGGTTGTTATTTTTTCTACTTGGAGGGTTTGTTAGATCGAATTGCTGAGGTGAGTAACTACGAGAGCGCGAGGGATGTGACTGCAGCATATGTCCGTCTCTCAGCGGTTAACTAAAGATGGGGCGAGCAATGTTCTCAGCTTAGGTACTGGCGGTGTGCTCTGGCCATGTGCTAGACCGTGTGGATTGAACAACAGTATTAGGGTCATAGTTTAGCTAGAATATTTATACAGGAGTATGTCCGATGCTAGTATAAAGGCCCAGACTGTGATGTGGGCGGTCTCGCGCTCGTGGTGTGTGAGAGAGGCAAAACAGACGATTTTGAGTCATCACAGGTGACTTAGGTTAGTGGCTTCGTTTGCCACAATTTTCTTGTGTTTGGTAGCGAAACACGAACTGACCATCAGAATTGAAGCTTGGCTTATTTGTATAGACAGAATGTGATATAAGTTAATGTGGGTCAGTACACGTTAGTGCACGTTAGTAAACCGAAGCAAGCATTAGTACATGTTAGCCAAAGAATATGCGTCAGTAAAAGGACGTGGTGGTCGGTAGTGACTTTAACTATTACATTTCAAGTCCAGGTGGGTGTGGCAGTGGCGAAAATTGATTCCAAGTCTAGGTGGACGTGGTAGTTTTCCGCATCAGAGACGTTAATTAATTGATCAGATTAATTAAATAGTCATGTGGGCTTTGTTACATTCACTTGCGTAGGTACTAAGTTAGGTGCGCGCGATGGCTCATGTGTATGGACGTGTGTTTTCGCCAAGATCCTGGATTAGATAATCGAAGCATGTGGACTGAATAATGAGAATCAGGTGATCAGTTAACTTAGTGAGAGCGTTCTTTGTCTGACAGAGCCACGTGGTCAATCGTGCGTTGTGACATCAAGGAAGTTTCCACCTCGGTAGAAAAAACATTCCGTTTACCAGTAACATGTAGGAAGAGGTTGAGTGCTGGTGGCTTAGTTTGAAACAATTTTCTTATGTTGGTCGCGGAAGCCCAAGTGAGCTTTGTTTAGTGGCTGATTTCAAACTTGGTGCTGGTTCCTACGAGGAGGCTGAGGTGGCGTTCTGGTCCTCAAAAAGTAGTTGATATTAGGGAGTTGAACACGTTTGAATATATATATGAAATTGTAACTGTAATTATTTAATATAGCGGGGTGGTGAGAGTAAATTAGCGAACGTTCTCGCGACGAGCAAACGCGCACGGCACGCGGTCGACAGGAAACATCGTATCCGGTGTTAAGTGCTCACGGGCAAGGGCCCTCAGGCGCTGAGGCCCACCTGTCGCGCTGGCCGTGGGGGCTGGGTGGGCACCGTAAACCACTTGACGTCAGCCGGCCAGGGCGCAGGCTCAACCGGCCGCGCTCTGGAGTGTGTGAGGATGGAGAAGTCAGTTGGAATACACCTGCATGACCGTAATGTCTGAAATAAAGAGTCATTTTCCAGGTATTTACAGAAGGCTATGTCTGTCGCGTGCATGGAGGGTGTGTTACGTAAGCGGAGCGGTGGCGCAGCGATTGTACAGTTATTACACGCGCGTGAGAGCGAGTCAATTAGCGGGCGTTCTAGTGCTGTTCAAACGTGCTCTTATATAGTCATGGCGGATTCCACTGTCGAGCAAACTTTGCCGCCAAAAGTGTAGCACTGCGTTCTCGATTGCACGAGGACATGTGGCGAACGGCTGTGTGAGGTCGGTATCTGCAGGTTTGAATGTGGTGCCGGAAGTGTTGCAGGGAAACGGCCAACTGTTGTGTGATTCAGCTCCGAGGGAGTCAATTTTGGAGGGAAACTTGTGGAGGCGACGAGTGCACGTGGTGAGCAGACAAGGGGCTGCTGTGACATCAAACTCGACAAGTTCCAGCGTGTTCAGCGAAAACATGTTTACGACATGGGAGCGATCGCTGGGCTCGCCCCCCGCGCTAATGGTCGGCCGCCTCATGTGACAGGCGTAGGTAGTGTCTCCGCGAGCTAGCCAGGGGGTGGCGAGGATTTGAACTAATTCAGTTGGAGCGCGGACGTCGTGGTTACTGCACTGCGATATCAAAGAACGTGAATTACGTTACTATAAGTGGAGTTTATTATTTGACGCGATTATGATAGGCTGCCAGTGAAAAAAAAAAATAAGTGACGAAGAAAGCTTGTAGATGTGATCAATTATGGTGTTGGGGATTTGAACTTGTGACAGATTTTTGTTATGGATGTAAGGAGAATGGCTTTCTCACCGAGAAATTCGGACATCTTGAATTAATAATAAATGATAATAATACACAGAAGTACAGTTTTCGAGAGAATATCGTGTTGGAATTTGAATTTGGCGCAATTTTCTACTGGAAGTAGGCCTTTAATAATGAATGATAATGAATGATAGTGAATGATAATGAATGTTAATAAATGATAATGAATGATAATGAATGTTAATTAATGATAATCAATAATAATAGTAAAGAAAAGTACGGTCTTTGCATGCATTATCCTGTTGGATTTCAAAATTCCCACCATTGTTTCTTGAGGTTATGTTAGTGGACGTAGCACAATTGCCCTAGTTTCCCGCCCTGATCCGCCATCTTGGATGACATCATGCGCTGTTGCCAAGTCTACATGCCGCCATCTTGGTTGACGTCATCGCCGCCATCTTGAATAAATTTGGCAACAATGGAGAGTGGGGTGACACGCCCCTTGTCCCCTACTTTCGTTGTCTCACTTTGGTTCACTTAAGAAGATTTTGCTGCCGCAGTTTCCAAGCTCAAAACTGGAAATGCATCTATTACAGATGGCATCTACCCTGAGGTCGTGTGGATGGTAAGTCCATTGATGGTGCCATATTTGACAGCATTACTAAACTAGGCGTTGCGAATGGGTAGGAGCCCGGCGATATGGAAAAGAGCTAGAGAAGTAATGATTAACAACGGACAGGCAAAGATCCAGCATGACCGGAAAGCTCTAGATCTATCTGCTAAATTAAAAGCCTTGGCCAAAGTTCAGGAACGTTTGCTCTGTGATCGATTGCAGGCGCACAGGGAGCTTTTGGGTATAAATCAGTGTCACTGTCGATTCAGAAAAGGCAAGTCTATAGATGATGCAGTTAACAGAGCTCTTTATACTGTAGAAAATTAGACAACGAAGTATGCACTCACACCCATAATTGACATTGCAGGCGCACTGGAAAATCATTAGTGACCTGCGATGTTCGTACGCCTTCGAGATCTCAGGGTCTCCAAATGTCTGACTAAGAGCTTTATAGGTTATTGTGTTGGACGTAGTGTCCAATGGCTTACGGGGCAGGGCAGGATAATCAAAAAAGTTGCCAACGGCTATCCTCAAGGCTGCATAAGTGGTCCATGGTCCACTGTTCTGGGATCTTAGTATTGAACCTCTGTTACATCTGTTAGGCGGGGCAGATGCTACTGAAGGAGTTACTGCATACGCCGATGATATCCTAGTAGTTGCGTCTACAGACTTAGGGGGTTGACTTGAGGAAAAGGCGACTGATGTGCTTGTTCAGATGCAACATTGGTGCAAGAGCAACAAACTGACTATAACTGTTCACAAAACCACATACATACTTCTGAAGGTAAGACTTTCTCTTGCCAGAAATCCATCCCTGAGGCTTGACGGAATACCTGTAAAACGCATCACTGTTTGTTGATATTTAGGCATTCTTCTAGACGAGTTAAGAAATTTTATATCATACTTAAAATCTGTTACATAGAAAGCGGTCGAAATTATGTATAAGATTGCCAGTTCTGGCGGAGCTGACTATAAATTACCGTTGCTTGTGGTGCGGTCTTGCCACGAAACTATCTTCAACGCCATTGCTGACTTCGCTGCCAGCGCCTGGGCGCATCGCCTTAGACTAGGCAGCTACAAAACAATATCGTGACGAACTCAGTGGAGCGTACTTACGAGGTTCACCAGTGCCTTTCGCATTACACCTGTAGAGGGTTTACTGGTGATCCTCGAAATATGTTCGATGGATATCGTGGTATGTTACAGGGCAGCACTGTGTTGGTTGGGGCGTGAGCGATGTGACCGTATGTACGAGATCAAAGGACGCATATTATTAATAAAAGACATTTAATAGCCTGGAAGTTAAATGAATGGAGTCTGACTGGCACACTGAAACCACTGCAAGGCGTGTTTACAGTATATTCCCAAGCATCAGGAACAGGATCAAACTGCACCACATTGCCTCTACTCGAGGTATGGTGCATCTAATAACATGTCACGGTCCATATCTCAAACATCTGCATCTAGTGGGATGTAGTATCGCACCAATCTGTAAAAGTGGAGCGGAAGGTTCTGCTGATCATGTCGTTCCCATATGCCTCCTTCTTTAGGTAGAGAGAGACTGCAGACAATTAGACTGCGACCTGCAAACAATTGTGAATGAAAAAAACTTGTGGACTAAAGTCAGTACGATAGCACATCAGATATCTAAAAGGCAACTGATTAACTTTCAGGCTATAAGATCAAGTTGACACTCAATATCAAAATGTCAGCATGTAACAACAAGCTTTTCCCAACTATACATAACGCTGTCCGCCGCTCGTGGTACCGCAGTAGCGTTCTCGCTTCCCGAGCACGGGATCCCGGGTTCGATTCCCCGCAGGGTCAGGGATTTTCACCTGCCCCAGATGATTGGGTGTTATGTGTCATCTTCATCATCATCATTCATCCCCATTGCCGTCGGAGGAAGGCAACGGCAAAACACCTCCATTAGACTTTGCCTAATACCGCGATGCGGGTCTCCCGCATCGTTCCCCTACGCTCTGTCAAGAAGCATGGGACTTCATTTCCATACATAACGATAGGCACACGTAAATTTAGTTAAGAGAAGGGAAGAAATAATACTATGGTCACCACACGGGTATGCGTATCCTCGAGGATTTCCGAGGCACGCACGTACCAGTGCGGTTAATGTAGAATAATATGTTTGGAAACCTTGCAAACCTTGAGTTCTGCCGAGGCTGCCAGTAAAATATCTAGTAACGTAGGATGGAAGTTACTCAGTTGGAACGTGAGTTAATTCCTTTCATTTTATGTTATTTCTTCAAAGTGATTCTTATTTTCTAGATGTTTTGTTTTATTTCTACATTAATATTATCAACGGTTGCTGTTAACATGATTTATTACTACATACAAAATATAAAACATTATATGTCACCATGATTAACGAATACGATATGTACGACCTGTTTAGAGTTTCTAGGTAACAGGTCTAAAATCCGTAGCAAGAAATTTAATTGAACTGAACTGAATTGTCACTGTGGCACCACCTGCTGCTCAAACTGCTGCAGATGCAGTGCGATGCGCCAATCTATACGAAGAATTCCATGGCCTTCCCTGTCGGTGGTGCCACGTGGCCGTCCGCAGCACGGTCTTCTTGCAACCATACATTCTCTTGACCACCGCTGCCAGCAGTAATTTACATTGGCTACATTCCTGTCAAGTCTTTCTGCAGTACCGCGGAAGGAACATCCAACACCTATAGCCCTATTACACGACCTCGTTCAAACTCAGTTAGATGTTGATAATGGCGTCTTTGCACCTTAAAGTCATTCTTGATTAACATCAACTGATCACGTCTAATCTCCAAAGTAACTAACTCTCAAGGCTGCTACAGCGTGTTTTTCAAGGAAACCTGATTTTCATCCTCATAGTGGCACTTACAGCGCCACTGATAAGCGACCGGCGCGAAATTTGAATAGACTTCACCTTTCAGATGTAGAAACACGCCTACCGACTTTGGTTTATGTCGCACAACTCTTTCCTGGTGTTGCGATTTTTTTGCGTCAATGTATGTTTGTGTGCTGAGTGTGAACCATCAGTCCTTGAACAAGCCGTCGATCCTCTGCAGGTCTTCCCGCATTTTGCCTCAGTTTTCTAGCGTAACGACTTCTCTGTCGCAAACCACTTCATGAAACTTCTGACATTATCCACAAGGTCATTCATATACACTACGAACAGCAACGGTTCTATAACCCAACCTGGAGCCACTTCTACGTCTGTAGATTTCTCTCTGTTAAGAATGTCGTGTCGTATGTGGTAGGAAATCTTCGGTCCAATCACACAGCTGGTCTGATATTCGGTAAGCTCGTAGTTTGCTGCCAGAAGCAAAGCAACATTGAATGAACCTAGGCACCGGTCTGTGTTTCATGGACGAAGGGAACTGGATTGCACACAGTCGCTCATTGCGCAATGTATGTCGCTTCCTAGAGAGGAAGTAATACGCGAACATAAATCGTGTTCCAAAATATAATTCACTAACGTCAGCGATATGGGTCAACAGTTGTGTGCGTCTGTTCAACGACCATCTTGATAAGGGGACTGACTTGCGCATTTTTCTATATCACTTGGAACATTTACTTCCTCCAGCGACCAACCAGCAATAGGAGCAAGTTATGTCGCATCCCAGCAGGTCCAGTTATCTCTCTGTTAAGCGAGATTAGATGATTTTCTGTCTCGCCGTCCTTTATTTCCATGCTTTGCATTTTGGTGTTCGTGCGATGATCGAACAGAAGAACCGTAGCGCGATCTTCCTCAGTGAAACAACTGTGGAAAACGGAATATGTCCACTGCGTATTTAGACAGATTGCTTTGATTCGTTTACAGAATATGGATAAGACCGAATCTTCTTTGGATTTTCTGTAGACAGAATTTTATTTTCGACCACGCATAGCTGTCCTTACGCTGTTTCTGACTTCTTTTAGCGCCTTAATTTGTGCAAGGCTCTGGCTACGATTAAATCTGCAGTTAACCTCTCACTTCCTTCGGAGCAGTTTTCTACAATGGCTGTCGAACGACAACTTCGCTCGGCACATACCTGTTTAATAGTTACGTTACAATACTCTTGAACATTATCCATATATACGCAATATTTCCAGTATCAGAGCTGAATCCTTGATATTGACTGATAAGGAATCAGAAATCTGTTTCGTACTGCTCTTACTAAGCAGAAATATCTTCCTATCTTTCTCTACAATTCTTGCTCGCTGATTAACGGCTCAAGGCAATTTTCTGATAAGGCATTTAGAATAATTTCACAATCTCTAGCACGTTCTCTGATTAACTGCTCAAGATAATTTTCCGATAAGGCATTTCGAACAATTTCACACGATTTGTTAACACCGCTCCCAATCCAGATGGCTAATATGAAAACAACTTGCTCCGGTCTGCTGAGACGTTAAAGATCAACAGATTGCCTTGATTTTAATGATCATCTCGTCAGTCTCTCACAGCGTAAGGCATCGCGAACGTTCCTACTTGCAGGGGGTCCTTGATTAGTATGGAGGCTGAAGAAGATCAGAGGGAAATATGACACCTAAGAAAAACTAAAAAAAGACGCAATAGCAAGATTAATAGAGATAATCGATGGATTCAAGAATTACACGTTAGCAATATAGTCCTCTCCTCATAGTAGGTGCTAGTGAACTGCGAATACCTCTGTTAGAATTGACGGGTATTTATACTGGCTAGAACTACAAGTTTCAGAGGCTGTGAATTCACCCTACAGCTTTAGTCCTCTGGCTCCTCTTTTATCTACGCCCAGTAACTCTTCCAAAATATTCTCTTACAAGTAACAGGTCAAACATTTCGTTGTGACTAATTGACAGTCAGTTACAGTCTTGTGAATCATTTAACACAATGTACAACTGCTGACATCGCGTCTTGCTAGTCACGCCACCATGGTAAATCTCTATGTGTACTCAGTCAAGGGACCAATGCCCTAATCAAGCGTGTTTTATATCATCTTAAATACTAGTAAGCACATTCCTTATTACTACTCACGTTGCAGTTTTTAACTTTCTGCTACCACTCGTTGTACCTAATGTACGATTGGTGATCCAGTCTAGTGGTATCTGGGTCACCATGACGATACATCTGCCTAAGATAGATGAAGGCTGCACAGAACATGATCAGAGCTAATATGGTGCTGGATATTATGACGCTCAGGGTGACGGCTGTTCGGTGCTATTTCTCCCGGTACTGCTGTACTTGCTGAAACTTTAGTTCTGCAGAAATACATTCCTCTTGGGTTACTATGAGCAGCTTCAGGAAGAGGATTAGGTCACGTTTCAGTATATTATTAAGAGAGACCAAATTTTGCACTGGGAGCAACCTTAGCGGTTTATTTGGCCCGTATAACTGTGGCTACGTTGTGTCTAACTTCGTAATCCTCGTAACAGTGGCTGACAAGTGGAATGTTGATCCTGTAATGTCTTAAACTGTCTCATAAATTAATAAGCCACTGCCGTGCAGTTCCAGTCACTTTGCCCCTGTGAATCTATCGTGCTCATAGCAGTTCTCTATCGCTACTACGGTGTTGTACACAGAGTAGATCCAGAGGAGCTCTGATTGTTGGAAGTAGGAGTGACATTCCAGGACGTCACATGGACAACTCAAACTGTCCGGTTTTTTTTTTTACCTAAGAACAACTGGACAACACATGTGTCTATACTAGTCTGGATTTCTTGAGTCGAGTGTTTTGTAATCCTTATCCTCTATAGGGTGTTGGAGTTTCTCTGCTGTCATTGCCGCATGGCTACCCACAGCCTCTGAAATAATCAGTATTCTCCTGTTCTTATCTGTGTACATTTTTCTAAGGTTTCCCGCTTTAGTGGGTAAGGGTAAATCGTGAAATACCTAAACAATGTGTGACCATTACCAATTGGGAACCAAACCATCGCATATAGTCGTACTTGGGGGATGGCAGAGCGTACAGACACTCAAAGGCGAGGTTATCAGCGTAGTCGTGATAGGTCCATCCTAACTTTCACTGTTGTTATATGATAATATAGTAGTAAATTCTACTTTCTCGGTTCTTCAATGAGTCACAGTTCTGATGGCTACTTCTCCTGTACCTTTCACAAGCCGGTGTACTTGGCTGTCCGTGTACTGCACGGCGAATGGCGTCTTATAAACTTGTAATTAGTACTGACGCGTCACATATGATAATGGAAATTGATGTTTAATAACTGTCATGTTAATTACCCTAATTTATTTACAAGATGTCGGCACATTTACCCATGTACCTGGATGCTTTTAGCTTAAGGAGATATGGTAATTTATGACCCAAAAAAAATTACGCCCTCCTGGTGCTGCTATTAGTCACGCCCAAACCACCATTCCCAACCCTCCTTAGTGTCCTTCCAGCATCCCGAGACTGTCACTCTTAATCTGAACGTCGCTCAAGAAGCGGCATCAGTAAATTCAGGTAATGTTGCAAATTTCCAGCACTGCACACTACCTAGCTGTTTTGGCCTAGTTTGGTATATGTATTTATATGTAGCCTCCTGTCTCTAGCAGGATTGCGACACCGGTAGGCTACAGCGATTTTCAGAGGTCTCAGGATCGGTAAGCGTTGGAGCTGAATGTTGATAAATGTAACTAATAAATTTAAAGTGGCCTGTTAACATTCTATTACGTCGTTGACCACAAATCACAGGGGACATAGCAACCGTAAAAAATATGAAGAATTTAGAGAATTTCTTCCTATTTTTTCTCATTGTGATAGCTCTCTACATAGTCTATGACGGGTAGAGGGCCAAACAGCCTTCTAACTGTGCGGTTTCAACGTGATGGGATTTCGAGAGAATTTTCAGGGCTCTGTGACTTTGTGACTTGGCTGGTGGACGTCTAGAGCCAGCCTTACTCGTCAGAATCAGGTAGATGTATATGTTATATATGTATGATTCATGAATGGTGTGTATGTGGGGGGGTGGGGGTGGGGGAAATTAGCTATACTGATATACTCTGACAAAAGAGAGACTGAGCGGCGGTTTCTTTACCGTTTCTTCTATATATTGGGAACAAACATGTTGCTCCCTCCCACATAAGTGTCCCGAAGTAAATGCAGTGAGAAAATTAGCGACAATACCTTAACCGATAGACGAACTGATCGAGGGGGTACGAAAATGTTTATGAAAAGACAGGAATACGACCGTATAAATACCTTTGGAACGATGTAAATAGGGAGTGCGGGGCCGCCAAGGCGATATGTCTTCAGGAAAAATATGAAGATATCTATAAAGAAATGATCATCGGAAGGTCGGACTCAGCTTATAGAAAAGTCAAACTAATCCCGCGGTGAAATTAAAAAGCAAAGGTGGCAACATGAAAAGTGCAAAGGGAATCCCACTGTTAAACGCAGAGGAAAGAGCGAATAGGTGGAAAGAGTACAGTGAATTCCTCTATGAGGAGAGGACTTGTCTGGTGACTGGAGTGGGGACCCAGTATCAGTCAGAATTTAAAAGATTTCTGGAAGACTAGACATGCAAAACAAAGCAGAAGGAATACATTACATTTCATCGGAATTTCTAAAATCATTAGGGGAAAAGGCAACCAAACAGCTATTCATGTCGGTCTCTAGAATCTATGAGACTACCGGCAATCATCATACTTTCGGAAAAATATCATCCACACAATTCTGAAGATAACAAGGACAGACAGGTGAGAAAACTATCGCACAGTCAGTTTAACAGCTCATGCATCCAAACTACAGATAAGATTAATACAGAGAAGAATGGAAAAGAAAATTGAAGATCTGTGGCGACACGATTTCGATAATATAGACGAACTACGTTTCACGCATACACATCTGTCACGTGGTTGGCATAGTTATGTGAAAAACTTTATGACAGTAATTGGAAAAATCGATTTCAGTTAAGGTTGTTGATGATACATTAAAAACTACCGATTTGGAGATAGAAATTTCAAAATCAAGATGTCTTAAATTGCAGCGCACCTTATAACCAGTCTGTACCCGAATTCTGTGAAACTTGTAAACATTGTGGGCACTCCCACATGCAATTGTTAAAAGTGTGCTTGGTTATGTACAAGGAAGAGGATGCAGAGACGAAGTTGTTGTTTATTTTTGGAGATCAATAGGTTACGGATTACGTTAATGATTTAGGTACGTCCAGTAATGGGGGAACTGTTGGCTGGCAACTTGAGCAATAACTTGCAACATGCATACGAAAAGGGGAGTCAGACATTAGAACCTGGATTTTCGGGAAATATTTTTCCCTTAATACATTTTTGATTTGGTTTGTGATCCTAAGCATTCTTAGCTACAGCAGTATCACTGAATATGGATAGCTTATTGTCACTCATCTGCTATATCAGGGTTGCGTAATCGTGATGCAGTATGTGACTTGTGAAGATAGGGCGGAAATGTTCCACAGTAGTGTACAGAAAATGGGAAACGATCGCACTGCACTGTAGGAGGTGAATAAAGAGAGGTATGATTACTACTGAATGGTGATACTTCTGTGGGAAATATGTCATGTACCAGTTTAAGGGATCGCGAAATGATGAATTTTCCGCAAACAACTGAGCACTGTGTGGAGATCTTGATCAGAAACTGGGTGGCTTTAGTAGTGATGATCAACTGACGAGCAAAGAAACAACGCATGTGAAAATGAGATAGGACGAAGGAAATGAGCGTAGGAAAGTACGGGTGACGAGAGAACAAACCATTAATCAAACAGAAATAACTGAAGCCACGACTGCAGTAAGCACCAACGGGAAGCCAGCTCACACTTCAAGAGACACGGAGGGACGAAAATTCGCGTGTACGTCTGTTAGAATACATACGCCTAGAGGGAAGGAGCTGCCTTGAAATAAAAAAATCACTTACAGCGCATCACAGATTCCGCACACACGTCTCAGACTTGTCTGCCACGATTTTTTTCTCTTTTCAGTACAAGATGGGATCTTACAAGTATACGGATCACGTATTAATGTCCACTTGTAAGTGTCCCGATACTCCCGATCACACATAGTAATCATAATTCCTTACGCAGATTGATTAATTAAATGTTCCACTGGACTCTGCATCCGGCCTGTAGGTGCCCGTCTGTGGGCGGTGAATGGTTGATGGGGTGGAGGGGGGCTACTTAAAGAGCACAGAAGCCCCTTGTCGCAGGTGTTGGCCAGCACTAGTTTCCAGCGGTGGTGTGGGAGTTCTTTTAACTCCCTCTTATTACAGACGTGAGCGTTGCCTGAGGACGACAGTACCCTTTAGGTGCACTTGGAAGACACTGCATTGTCTGGTGCTTGTTTAAATATATAAATGGCAGTTATTCGCGTACTATCGCAGCAGTTTATATTCCTAAAATGCTGAGTACTGCGTGATAGTGACGACTATCCACTAGTCCCATACAAACACGCACAGGTCAGCTCTCCTGGCTTACTGGGGAGGGGGGTATAAGTTAAGTTACTTTAAGTGAAACGTAAGCCTGGTGGGTATTGTTTAATGCTGAAACTCTGCATAGTTTAGTAGCTTACCGCGATGCTGCTTTTGTTTGACCGATATTTTTACGTATGTCTTCCTGGAAAAAGTAGCTATTTGTGGAATAAATCGATAAAGTTTTAACGAAAAACCCATGTTTACGTGTGTAGTCTTTAAAAAAAAGTATAAAATTATGGGTGTTTTCGTAATACCGAGGGTAATTCGATAAATATTGTAAGGAGTATCATATTTTGGTGGTGTTATTTATGAAACATTTCAAGCTATGTCTTTTACGTGTGTTTTGTGAAAATCAATGAAATATCAGAGAAACCTGTATTTGTGTCAGATGTCTTAAAAAATCGGTAACATTTGTCCAGTGTTAATGAGTATCTTCCTAAAAAGAGAGTGAAATTAACAATGGAACTAATATTTACGTGTATCTTCTTAGAAAGTTGGGGAAGTCAGTACAATAGTAATGAAATATGCATCCTCTTAAAAATCAGCCACAAGACCTTAAATAGCGTCGAATGTTGCAGAAAATAGCGTGGATGCCAAACATTGTGCAAGCTAGGTCAGAACCGCTAGGTGGTATGCTATTCTGGAAATTTGAAACATCAACTGAATTTGCTGCTGCTGTTGCAACTGCTTTTCAAGCGATGATCAGATTAGGAATAATAGTTTTGTGATGTTGGGGTGACAGTAGGGGGGGGGGGGGATACTGAAGATGGTGGTGACGTGGCTGATAGCAACACAATGAGGGCAGTGGGAGCGTCATTTTTTGGGTCATAAATTACCGTCTTCAAGAATGACAGTTATCTCTTTAAGTCGAAAGCATCGAGGCACTTGGGGAAACAAGCCACCATCTCGTACATAACATGACATTTTTTAATCATTAATTACCATTATCATGACAAATATTGCCCATTAATTATGATCTAAGAGATGAGAACATGCGCTCAAGTGGACAGTTTGTTTGCATAAGGCCAATTAAATTAGACCAGCGCAAGTGGCTGATTTGTTTACTTAAGAAGAACAACACTCGCCTTTTTCCAGAACTGGACTTTTCCAATTACTACTGGTGGCCAGTAACACATGAACACATTCGACAATTGCAAGCCCTTTGGTATTCCCGTTCTGTTACGGTTTTGCCTGTTAACAAACATCCAAACTTTTCAATTGGAGGTAAGTGATCTTCCAGTAAAAATGGTTCTTTGCTCACATACTCATATGGAGAAATTCCCTTCTAGTTAACTAGGTTGAACTCTCAGTGATCCAGAAAATATATCCTCGTAATCTTGAGTTCGTCTTATTTCAGGTATAAAGCACACTTTTAGAGTGAGGCCATCAGAAAATTTCACAAACCGTCAAATCAGAGATTTATATTGCAGCACCTCTCTTGGTGTACTACTGTCAAACGTTTTATAAGTGATTTATGTTTCTCCATATTAGTTTGCAGAAGAGAAATGTGGCCTGGATTTAATTGAACTTTTTCATTGCCATCTGTCACATTTTGTTCTCATATGTTTGTGATCAAGACATGACCATAGTAATTGCTCAAATTGTGTAATATGAGCAACACTGTATAGTGCGGCGTGTCACGTTGTAGCCAGACATGTGATCCCATGCGCTCCACCCCGGTGCGCACCAGTGCAATCTTAGTGTACTCTGTGTTTAAAACCACCTTCGTTAAATGATTCCCAGCAAATTTGGCAGAGATAAATGCCGGACTAAGTGTTAATTCTTCTTTGGAATGTATTTCCATTTTCGTATTTTGCAATAAAAAATAATTCACACTCTCAGCTATTGCATACAGCTAGGTGAACCATTTCCTATAATCGCTGCCTCTGTATAGTTTAATCTCAGAATAACCCTCACCATAGCTACAGTGTATGAAGTAGACATGCTCGTGTAAGCAGATGTACCTGATCGGAATAATAACCAAAGTCATTACTATGACTGCAGGTATCAACTGGTTCTAGCACGGATTCTGTCCAGCATCAGTTATAATGAGAAGCTGTAGCACATTGCTGAACTCGGTAAATTTTACATACGCGTTCTTGTCGCTGGATATCACACTCTTGACTAGCTTAAACTGTGTGCAGTCATCTAAATGTGCATCTATTTTTCTTTGGAATGAAAATAGAGAAGACAAAGCTCACATACAACTGAATGCTGATGACCAGTGATGCTACTATGTGCTAGCCTTGAAAACTTTTTATACAACAGGAAAGGTATGTGCCTGTATTTGCAACCTGAAACGTTAACAGATTTATATGTTTCTTGCGATGGGGCCTTGCGATAGCACAACGCAAAATTCTTCCTCATATCTCTTGTCATCAATAACCATTCATTATAATCAGGATATTGAAGACTACAGACGTTTACAGAGATGTTTCGTTCTGTTTTTTGAAAATTTGAACGTGTTCAACGGGGAACGTTATGTTGGCAAAGCTTAATTTGTTTGCCTATGGTAAATATTTAGACACATCGCCCGCGAAAAGCAAAGGTCCGGAGTTCGAGCCTCGGTCCGGCACACAGTTTTAATCTGCCAGGAAGTTTCATATCGGCGCACACTCCGCTGCAGAGTGAAAATCTCATTCTGGAAACATAGTCTGTACGCTTACGTACATCGTTGTGCGTCATTATTTACTGTGGTATACTGAGATACCACACAAAAAGATTTTGTAATAGTTGGTATCAGAAGTACGGTGGACGACAGTCTTCAGTAGAAACACCGCTGCGCAAAAACCATTCACGCTGCCCGCGAGAATCACACACCCTGAAACGGCAGTGCCGCCAGGAAGAGAGACGCGCGCTTAAGTAACCGTCCGCGAGCAGAAGTTGTGCGTTTCAAGTTGTAAGTCAGTCCGAGTCTTGCTAGGGAATTTCTGCAGAACGTACGTCGTCTCTTCAAGCGTTCAAGTCGTCAAGTGGGCTCTGCTAAATAGACAGTGGTTAGTCTTCAGCAGAAACAGAACAGTGAATAAACTTATCGTCTATGGACAGAGACTACTTGCCTATAGAGATTTAACTGAGTTCTGTTAATTTGGATCTGTTCCTCGAATAGTACATCGAGACAGAGGATCACTTTTCTTCCGACTTTAGCTCACAGAACATGATTTAGTTTGTGTTCATGGAACTGTAATCAAAGCAGGAGAGATAGGCTAACCCTCCATTCTACGGCTACTGTTACCAGCGTTATCAAAGTTGAGTAATATGTTTTTCTATTCACTATTCTGAGCTGCTTTCATTGTGTGTGTGTGTGTGTTGCCCAAGCATCCACGCAACCGTCCTACCTGGACACCTTTATTGGTCTTTTTCAACGGTAGCGAGATTTTCATCAAAGTGGACGCTCCAGTCCACAGCATTCACAGTATCCAGTCTGGCTAAAATTGACCACTTAAAGCATGCATTTTCATCCAACTGAAAGCTTATTACTATGGTTTTATTTGCTACCACTTTTTGCAGTTTTGTATGTAGCAGTAACATAAGGCGAGTGCCAGTCGTGACTAATTTTAGATCGCATTACATTTATGTTCCTTGTATTGAGTTTTTCTTCACCTGAGTTGGGGAAGAGTACCTTACAAAATAGCAAACAATTTATTTTAAAAGGTTGATTAATAGGACAAACTCTGTTCTCATAAACATAATAACAGGCATGCAAGAAATGTCGAGACCTTCTATAAAACAATCACACCTACACACATTCGACTACTACATGCAGTTTCAGAAGCAAACCATTCAATGTTAGCGGTGGTTGGGTGCCAGTTCACCCTTTATTGTGATCTTGCCACTAATACAATACTATCAACACGCAAAGGAATCAATGAAATTTAGCTACAAGTTGGAATGGATGTACATCAAATAGGGAAAGCTGAAAATTTGTGTCGGACAGGGATTCGAACCCGGGTCTCCTGCTCACTAGGCAGATGCTCTGAGCACTAAGTGATCTGGACACAGTGGTCATCTCAACTGCATGGACTGCACCAGGACGCCTCCCGTCAGAACCAAATTCTCACCCTGTCCCCACACTACTGAGGTTGTGACCCTGCTCCTCATCCTGCTACTAACATAACTGTAATTTTCCCAATTGATGGTTGGATAATTAAAGTCTCCGGCGATAATTACAGAGTGATTAGGAACCAAGCAAAATGAGTTTTTTTTTTTTTTTAATTTTCGGTTACGTGAGGAGGTGAGTCTGGTAGTGGACAGAAGGATTCAGTTACAATTTTATGCCTGCCACTGATACTGAATCTTGCTCAGACAATCTCACATATACTTTCCATTTCAATCTTGGTAGATTTTAGTTTCTTGTCTCCTGTGACAAACACAACACCTCAATTTCCCGTTAGCTTGTCCTTCCGATTTACACTTAAACTTTCCCCACAAATCTCACTGCTATCAGCTTCAGGTTTAACCAGTTTTCTGTACATAGTTACGTGAGCTTTACTGCTTTTTAGGAGCGCTTGAAACTCCAGCACTTTGTTGTGAATACCGAGATATTTTGATATCTCTTAAATGAAATGCACTGTGCGAAACACGTTTAGATTCTCATCCATTATGTTTTCTGATAGTGTATGGGAATACAATCATGCATTGTGGAAACTTTTTTTAACGACTGTGTGAATGAACTTCCATAGGGGACCCACCACCATAAAAGGATGTTGGGTGTATTGTATTGTCAGTAGAGAAGTATTATAGCAGAATTGCTCAGTTAGGAGATCTGAGCGACTTCTAATGTGGGTTAGTTATTGGATGTCACCTACACTACTGGCCATTAAAATTGCTGCACCAAGAAGAAATGCAGATGATAAAGGAGTATTCATTGGACAAATATATTACACTAGAACTGACATATGATTACATTTTCACCCAATTTGGGTGCATAGATCCTGAGAAATCAGTACCCAGAACAACCACCTCTGGCCGTAATAACGGCCTTGATACGCCTGGGCTTTGAGTCAAACAGAGCTTGGATGGCGTGTACAGGTACAGCTGCCCATGCAGCTTCAACACGAT
This sequence comes from Schistocerca serialis cubense, assembly GCF_023864345.2. Classification (NCBI taxonomy): domain Eukaryota; kingdom Metazoa; phylum Arthropoda; class Insecta; order Orthoptera; family Acrididae; genus Schistocerca; species Schistocerca serialis. The sequence goes on from NC_064640.1 coordinate 535,357,457, forward strand.
ACCGCAGTTTATCAAGAGTAGTGACTGGCGTATTGTGACGAGCCAGTTGCTCGGCCACCATTGACCAGACGTTTTCAGTTGGTGAGTGATCTGGAGAATGTGCTGGCCAGGGCAGCAGTCGAACATTTTCTGTATCCAGAAAGGCCCTGCAACATGCGGTCGTGCATTATCCTGCTGAAATGTAGGGTTTCGCAGGGATCGAATGAAGGGTAGAGCCACGGGTCGTAACACATCTGTATGTAACGTCCACTGTTCAAAGTGCCGTCAATGCGAACAAGGGGTGACCGAGACGTGTAAATAATGGCACCCCATACCATCACGCCGGGTGATACGCCAGTAGCCGGCCGGATTGGCCGAGCGGTTCTAGGCGCTTCAGTCTGGAACCGCGCGACCGCTACGGTCAAAGGTTCGAGTCCTGCCTCGGGCATGGATGTGTGTGATGTCCTTAGGTTAGTTAGGTTTAAGTAGTTCTAAGTTCTAGGGGACTGATGACCTCAACTGTTGTCCCATAGTGCTCAGAGCCATACGCCAGTATGGCGATTACGAATACACTCTTACAATGTGCGTTCACCGCGATGTCGCCAAACACGGATGCGACCATCATGATGCTGTGAACAGAACCTGAATTCATCCGAAAAAATGACGTTTTGCCATTCGTGCACCCAGGTTCGTCGTTGAGTAGACCATCGCAGGCGCTCCTGCCTGAAATGCAGCGTCAAGGGTAACCGCAGCCACGGTCTCCGAGCCGATAGTCTATGCTGCTGCAAACGTCGTCGAACTGTTCGTGCAGATGGTTGTTGTCTTGCAAACGTCCCCATCTGTTGACTCAGGGATCGAGACGTGGCTGCACGATCCGTTACAGCCATGCGGATAAGATGTTTTCATCTCGACTGCTAGTGATACGAGGCCGTTGGGATACAGCACGGCGTCCCGTATTACCCTCCTGAACTCACCGATTCCATATTCTGGTAACAGTCATTGGATCTCGACCAACGCGAGCAGCAATGTCGCGATACGATAAACCGCAATCGCGATAGCCTACAATCTGACCTTTATCAAAGTCGGAAACGTGATGGTACGCATTTCTCCTCTTTACACGAGGCATCACAACAACGTTTCACCAGCAACGCCGGTCAACTGCTGTTTGCGTATGAGAAATCGGTTGGAAACTTTCATCATGTCAGTTGTAGGTGTCGCCACCGGCGCCAACCTTGTGTGAATGCTCTGAAAAGCTAATCATTTGCATATCACAGCATCTTCTTCCTGTCGTTTAAATTTCACGTCTGTAGCACGTCATCTTCGTGGTGTAGCAATTTTAACGGCCAGTAGTGTAAATAACAAATCTGTCAGGGACATTTCAACTCTTCTAAGGTTGCCGAAGTTGAGTGTTGGTGATGTGAACACGATAACCACAGCTAAACCACGGTCAGGCAGTCGTCATGTACTGACGGACAGGGACCGTTGAGTATTGCAGAGGGTGGTGATAAATAAATCATCTGAAATCAGCAGAAACAATCACTCCCGACTTTAAAAGTGCTACCGACAGTCTTGTTATCGCAATGACTGTACGAAGGGAATTAAAAAGAATGGGTCGCAACGGTGGAACACCTCCTCATAAGCCACACATTTCTAAAGTCAACGCTAAGCAACGCTTGAAGTAGAGTAAAGAACTCCTCTTGACTGTGGTTAACTGGAAACATGTAATCTGGAGTGTTGAATTACTCTGCACTCAGCAGCTATGTGATGGAAAATGTTGCCTGTCAACAGTGAAATGCGAAGGAGGAGGTAATGTTACCATATGGCTCTGTCCTTTGGGATTAGGGGTGCCCTTATTGCGATTAAGGAAATACTACATGCAGAAGACTATGAATATATTTAACAGCATACTGTACTGTGTACAATAGAGGAACAATTGTGTGCCCGACCGAGACTCGAACTCGGGGCCTTTGCCCGCGAAAGGCAAAAGTCCCGAGTTCGAGTCTCGGTCCGGCACACAGTTTAAATCTGCCAGGAAGTTTCATATCAGCGCACACTCCGCTGTAGAGTGAAAATTTCATTAATAGAGGAACAGTTCGGAGCCGATAATTGTATTGTATAGTATTATATTGTAAGGAGTGTATATTTCTATAGTCTATTGTCAAACCACAATTTATTAAAGATGTTTATATTTTATTAATAGGATTAAGTAGGAATAATTAATATTTGTCATGTTGGAAATAATTGTGGTAGCAGGGAATGTCTGCACCAAAGTATTGTTGGCAGGAGAGACCGCACATTGTTATAATTTTAAAAAGGGCGGGAGAGACATTTTAAGAAAAGAGAGGGAAAGACCGCGCATTGATACATTTTGTAGTGGTAGCAGGGATTGTCTGCACCAGAAAGCATTGTTGGCACGAGAGAGCGCACTTTAGCGTTCGTAGGAAGTCAGTAGTAAGCGAGATGTGAAGCGAGATGTGAAGCGAGTAGGTAGCAGGTCTGAAGCGAGAGGTTGAGAGGAGCGGTGTGCCTGCTAGCCACCAGCTACCATTTACAAGAGATTATAAACGCATATACAGAGACATCAGCTAACTATTATCATAAGAGTAACCAATATTATAGAATTATTTTTTTGAGAAACTCAAGACTACTGAAGGTATGTTTGCGCAATGCTAGTTGTAAGATTATTGTAAAAAGTAAGTCCCATTTGAACGTTTGTAGAATCATTTCATTCAGAATATAATTAATTTTTGCCAGCAATATTGCATTACTGATTATAATCCATCCCAAAAACCATCAACGTAAAACTTTGCAAAATATTATTGTTGTCAAGAAAAAGTTTAACTACGAATTAAGTAACTTTAGTCAAATTAATTAAAGAATAACGTCAGCTTTGCTGTTAAAGAATAACGTCAGCTTTGGTAATAAATACAGCCACTTATTATGAGAGCCCACCAGCAGCTAATAGAGTATAGTCAAAGAGAGTAAGTGTATTCATGTCGCAGTTCGATGTAGCAGTCAGATGGCGATCCAGTAACAGTAAAAAAGGTAAGGAACAGTTTTGGGTTATTGCAGGTAACGACTGAGGCCCACGACGACGACACATTCTATGTTTCGTCGAAATAATCAGAAAATCACTTTTAATAAGCAGCATTTAAATTTGTATGCGAAGATTGCACTTATTATTGAGAAAGAGAATTAATTTCAAAGGGAAGATTTCATTTGTTATTATTAAACAAGAGATAGAAATCCTAAGGGAAGGTTTCATAGGCTATTGCAGAAGGGAAGGTTGCCTAACAAAAGAGATATAGAGGAGACGGGAAGGTTTCAATATTAGCACGACTGTGCACACTGTCATGAAGGAGCATATGTGAGGCACTGGTTTATAGACAGTAAGACTTCTGAAACTGGAACTTCGACAGCATGGGAGTTTCATGAGTCCTGAATTATACCCAGTGGAACACCTTCGGGATGAATTTGAACAGGCATCGTCAACCTTTAGTGACCCGCGGGCCTGACTCATATACTTACTTTAGCTCGCGGGCCACCTCGCCACGTAACAATACACAGCGCTCGCAGCACGTGAGGTCAAAACTATAGCGTCCGTGACGTTAATGTTTAAGGGGTAACCCATCGATATGAATGACATCCCTTTCTTTACACGCCACGCCAACGAATTACGCCTCAAAGTACGCATTCATTTTATGTCCACCCCATCTTCATATGTTTACACTTCTGCACGCGTCATGAACGTAGTTTCTTTACTTAAGGCGTTTTAAGATATCTGACTTAAAAACTTCCGTTGCAGTATTCCGCAGCGCCTCGCTCTCGCTCTCTCTCCCACGAATTTCTTCCGAAGGCAATACTGAAACGAACAGCGGGCCGGATCCGTCCCACTGCCCGTACGTTGCCCAACCGTGAGTTTGGGCGTCGACTGCGCACCCGACCCTGGCGACCAACATCACTAGCTCGTATGACTTCGGCTCTTGAGAAAGAATGGGCTACGATTCCTCTATGGACTCTCAGACGCCTCATGGGAAGCATCCCCAGCAGAGTTCAAGCCATCATAGTCGAAATCTGTAGCCAATAATTCACATGATAGTAAAGTGAAAGGATTAGCTACAGAGTGGGGAGTTGCATATGAGAACTTGCCAACAACTGAAAGACGCCTAGAAAAAAGTGCGTTTCGCGTATCTGGAAATACTGTACTTCATTTCTGTGTTTAATTCGCAGGACAATTTAATTCTCACATACAAAGTCACTGGTTTTGGTTACTATCCAAACACTGTTACGGAAGTGAATGTCAAAGTGATTGAGTCACTTAAGAGAGAGTGCTTTACATATTCTGAACACTTTGTTGTCTTTGAAGTGTGTAATAAGTAGGAATGTATTTATCTCACACTCTCTCTCAGGATAACAAACAGGTTGATTGTTTCATTAAGGATATACTGTTCGTATTGTACATAGTCTGCCCACAAAATACAATTCTGTGTCATTTCGATTTTAGTAAGGCAGATACAGCTCACAAAACTTGATCGTCTAATGGACATATCTCAAATCCTTATTCAAATTGTAACTGCCTACTCTTTGCAATATATGATATTCTGAAAACTGTTGATGATGAATTAGAAGGTGTATTAAATTCGTATGCTTCCACTATGTGACAGCATAAGATGAGAAACGATTTGTGCTGCAAGTCAAAGTTAACAGCGATTTATGATATGAAAATCTAAAAAAAATATGTCAGAACAAGTTTTTTTTTACTTCAGTCCTTCTATGATATACGAGTATTATAATATTGTTGTCTCACTAAAGTCAACATCACAGAGAGAGAGAGAGAGAGAGAGAGAGAAAATTCACTGTGGTGTATAAATCAGAGAAATGAAACTTACTGATTGTGGTGATGATAAGGCAGATGAGGATATATTGAACTTAATTTTCTGATGCTGCATGTACACCTGTGAAATGTAATGATAAGGCAGTAGAGTTAAATACTCTTCCCGAGTTTGCTGTTGGATCGTATTGTGCAAATCCCACAACATTTTGCCTGAAAAGCCATAGGGCAGTAGAGTAGTTACAGAGATGGAACATTATGTGTACCGCCAGACGCCGAGCCGAGCAGACGCGCCAGCAGCGGTAGCAGAGAAGCAGAGATCTGATATACAGTAATTTAGCTTAGTTTCTGTTTTCTTTTTCATGTACTTCTGCACAGAAGTGAACTATACCTGTATTTTACGGTGTAAACTAGTGGCTAGCAAATCACTGTAAGTTTTTGTTCTTGCGTAAATCTTGATGCATATCCTTATGTAAGGCGGCTTAATAGTGTAATTTTCCCGCTGTCAGACCGCCACGTCACGCCACTAAGTTTAAATCTCGTGCTGGTACACAGCTTATAGCTTATATCAGTGTGTTCTAGTTTCCGTTCTTATCTCGTGCAGTACCTTTTGGGTAAGCAGAGTTTCTAGTAACATGTAACTGAAGATACATCCACTTTAGCAGAGAAATTTATTTCTGCTTAAGAGCTTGCCTTCTAGGCCATAGTGAGAAATCAGTAGAGCACATTTTAGTGCTTCTTTATTCCTCTCGTTATATTTTGCGTACATTCCGAACTCAGAAGTGCCATTTGAAATCTTATATCTATTTTTACACACTACGATATGGCCAGGACTATGCTTGTTGCGAGCGGACACAAGGAAAATTAGCTAACACTCAAAGTTGCGGCGACGTCGGGGCGCTGGGGACGAGACCTGCGACACCTTTGGTACTGTTGGAATCCCCTGGTGATCCGAATGTCGCTGCATCTTCTGATGCGCAACATCTGACCGCTCCGTCCTCACTCGAGAGTGTGTGGCAGACAGTAGTGGGTCTGTCTGTCACTGGGCGGAAGGCGAAAGAGGCAGAAGGTCGCACGGCTGACTCCCTGTGCCTTAGAAACAGTTACGAGGTGCTACCCTGTGTTGATGACAACTGGGAGCCAGCATGGGATGCCTCTCCTGTTGGACCAGCGGCCGATTTTCCTGTCCAGTCCGGACAAGTGCAGAGTGTGGGTATGCTTGTCATCAGGAGCACCAATGTTCGACAGGTGATGAAGTCCCTCAGGGAAATAGCAGGCAACGCGAGAAAGAATGCCAGTGTGCAGCCGGTATGTTTGCCGGGGAGTCTCGTTTATAATTGTGGAAGAGGTCCTGCCGGTGGCTCTTGTGCGCACTGGGTACAACCAGCTGCATATACTGGCATATGTCGACACGAATGACGTCTGCCACTGGGATCCTGAGGGTATCCTCGGCTCTTTCGGCGGATGGCTGATTTGGGGAGGCAACTAGCATTGCACGCGAGGTGCATGCTACGCTATTTGTAGCATCGTACCCAGGGTTGATCGCGAACCTCTGGTTTGGAGCAGAGTGGAGGGTCTACACCAGAGGCTCAGACGACTCTGTGACGGTATCGGATGCGAATTTCTCGACCTCTGCTATCGAGTACAGAATTGTAGGGTTCCCCTCAACAGGTCAGGAGTGCACTACACGTAGGAAGCGGCTACTAGGGTGGCGGAGTCCGTGTGGCGTGCACATGGGGCTTTTTTAGGTTAGAGAAACCCTCCCTTGGGATCAAAGACAATTTGCCTGATAAATTAGGCACAATGTCCCCAGAGAACGTTCGTCGCGGCAGGTCGGAGATAGAAAAGGTTAATATGATTTTAGTAAACTTGCAGGACCATCCAAGGAAAGGTCCCAGAATAAGTATCGCTTAATGAAGGTTGTAGTGCACATATGGTATTAGGAACACAAAGTCTGTTGAAATCGGACGTAAATGACAACGAAATCCTAAGTTCAGATTGGAATATTTACCGTAAGGGTAGGTTACTCCAGTAAAGAATTCGATAAAATCTAGCGAGGTTATCACGGATTCGGATTGTGAATTAAAAATGGCAATCGGACGATTTTATAGACCGCCGATGCTTTTATAGACCGCAACAAACAAACCTGAATTGTTAACGTAACCGTTAACGTTGAGGAAAGTATCAATGATCATTCTGAAATGAGATAAGCGTTCAATGACCTTGAAGGCAGAACTTTGTCGACCGACCTGAGTACAAATCCTAAGAGTTTTTGTCGTGTGTAAGATCAGTAAGTGGGGCAAAATCATCTATTCATTCACTTAGTGGCCATACTGGCACCGAAACGGAAGATAACAGAGAGAAGGCCGAAATACTGAATTCGGTCTTCCTAAATTGTTTCACAGCGGAAAATCATCGTACGAACGTCGGAACGGCAGATATTGACTTAACCGATCGCGGAATAGAAAAACAACTACAATCGCCGAGTAGTGGAAAGGCGCCAGGACCAGATGTCTACCTATAAGATTCTACAAAGATAATGCGAAAGAACTTGCTACCCTTCCAGTAGTAATTTATCGCAGATCGCTTAAGCAATGAACGGTACCTAGCCAAACAGAGATCCTGCGAAACTCAGCTCACTCTGTTCCTCCATGGAGTCCACAGCGCTGTAGACAACGGCATTTGACACCGTCCCACACTGCCGTTAAGTGAAAAAAAGTACGAGGTTATCGAGTATTGGAGCAGTTTTACGACTGGATTCAAGACTTCCTTGCAGACAGAACTCAACACGTGGCTCTTAACGGAACAAAATCGACAGATGTAAAGGTAATTTCCGGAGTACCCCAAGGAAGCATGATAGGACCGTTATTGTTTATAATACATATAAATGATCTATTGAAAGTCGTCGGATGCTCTCTAAAGCTGTTCGCAGACTATGCGGTTGTCTATAACAAAGTAGTAACGTCAGAAGATGGTAACGATTTGCAGGATGATCTCAAGAGAACTGATGAATTGTGCAGGCTCTGGCAGTTGACCCAGAACGTAAATAAATGTAACGTATTGCGCATATACAGGAAAAGAAATCCACTACTGTATAGCTATACTATTGGTGACAAGCCGCTGGAAACAGTATCTGCTGTAAAATATCTAGGAGTAAGTATCCAGAGCGACTTTTAGTGGAATGACCATATAAAACAAATAGTTGGAAAAGCAGATGGCAGACTCAGATTCATAGGAAGAATCTTAAAGATAAGTAACACATCCAGAAAGGAATATTCTTGAGTACTGTTCATCTATCTGGGATCCATATCAGATAGCACTGGTAGAAAAGATAGAGAAGATCCAACGAAGAGGGGTGCGTTTCGTCACGGGATCGTTTAGTCGGCACGAGAGCGTTACGGAGATGCTCAACGAACTCCATTGGCAGATGTTACAAAACAGGCGTTGTGCATCACTGAGAGATTTACTATTGAAATTTCGAGAGACCACTTTCCGAGGAGATTCGGATATGTATTACTTTCCTCCCCTCCCCCCCCCCCCTCCCAGAAGTCTCACGTAATTACCATGAGTAAAATATTCGAAAAATTAGAACCAATACAGAGGCTTACCGACAAACATTTTTCCCATGCGCTATTCGCGAGTAGAACAGGGTTGGAGGGCTCAGATAGTGGTACAAAAAGCACCCACCGCCACAGATTATTAGGTGGCTTGTGGGAGTATGATGTAGATATAGATGTAGATAGATTATGTGTGTGTGTGGCTTGTGGGAGTATGATATAGATATAGATGTAGATAGATTATGTGTGTGTGTGTGTGTGTGTGTGTGTGTGTGTGTGTGTGTGTGTGTGCGCGCGTACTTTCCTACGGACATAGGAAGAACTTACAGAAACTTCGATCTGGATTATATGTGTGTGTGTGTGTGTGTGTGTGTGTGATGTCAATTTACCCATCTTATCTTCAAACATGTCGCAAATTCAAGTGGAGCTTACACATTTTTTCGAGATGGAACTGTTTTATATTTTTGAACACGAAGCCCTTTTACGCTCTAACGTACCTCCACTTCTTCTATTAGCTCCTGATGACGGGAACTTGCCATGAGTGCGTACAAGTGATAATTTACGCAATGGATATTGTAACGCTACAGAAGTCGCCCTGACGCTTATACATCCCCCAGTAGTAGTACGTTATTCTCATTAATTATGTAACTTGTCATGTGATAAGCTACCCGTTTCCTAACCTTATCCTGTGGATCTGATAGAATGCCAGGATAAACCGACAAAATCCAGTCCCCCTTTTAACGAATAACATATAAAATGTACACAAGAGACAAGATTAAGTGGTACAGGAAAATACTATGTACTAAAAGATAAATGCCGTGGTTTTAACACATATATTCATCATAAAAACAATTTAAAGAAACTAAGTAAGGATTCCAAATCTCATGTCCTCCCTGTAGTAATACTGGCCCTTAAACTGTTTGGCTTTTCCCTATAACGTGCTCGCGATCTGTGATTAGGCACGGAGTAACTGACATTCCCCGTGTACTAAATAGCAAGAAGGAACTACTATCTCGATGAGCAGTGTGAAACCTCAGTGCAGAACGGAGTAGAACGCATGATTCACCAGTGTAAATTCACTTTCCCACACGCCGGCGCATAAGCAAGATCACCTAATGACCAGAAGCTATAACCGCAGGACTTCTCACCTCAGCGAGATAATAGCAGAATTGTACTTCACCAAAATTACAGCCGAAGACGTCCGTCGACTGCTGTGGACCTCCAAGACGACTCTTCTGCTCCACGACCGCTACAACTCTCACTTTTTGTCTCTCCTCTTTTCGCCGCTCAAAGTCTTTTCTCCCCCTTAAATTTGGGTGGCGAATCATCTTTCCGGAAGGTGCTCGTTTCTGAACGTCGACCAATCGCAATTTAGAATCCAGATCGAAGTTTCTGTAAGTTCTTCCTATGTCGGTAGGAAAGTACGCGAATACTTGCTATCATTTGTTTTTGGCCGACCAGGCCGCCTTCTCACGCCTGCCCGCCGGACACGCGTTCCCGTTTTGCAGGTGGTCCAGCTCACGGGCGAGTCCCGGGATTAGCGCCAGAAGCGGCTGTGTTGTCCTGTTGTTCGAAGGAATGTGTGAGCTTCCTGTGTTCTTCCGTTCTACCACGGGTTTCACAGCTCTGCTTGTTCCCCAATCACCCAACATGCAGACATTATACAATAAATTAAGTGTACTAGACAATGTCAAGTCACATACATGTTTTTAATGAACGAGCGTAAACCTGTCTTTTCTCTCATTGAAGGTGCTTACTTATGTCGTATTGGATGTAAGCGCGGTTTCTAAGATGTAAAATAACGCCAACTTACAACGCAAGTCAGAGGATAATATCTTTGAACATGATGCCATTTATACGCAGTTTTGTTTTAACCTGTCGCCATTTTTACACATTCAAGTGATGGCTACCTCATTTTAAAACTATGCTGTTATTGAGTGAAAAGGGATGGGTAGGGGAAAATGAAGAGGTTAGAGGAGGGGGGAGGGTGTACAAAACACAAGTGGGCTTGTTACGCCATCTTGCACTTTAGAAATTTCCCACTACCACCGCCATTCTGCACTTTTAAATTTTGCAACAACTCCATCTTGCATTTTTAAATTCCTCAGCACCTCCATCTTAATTTTTTTAAGTTTCTCACTACTGCCATCCTGCATTTTCTTTGTCTCCAACACCGTTTTCCATTTTTAAATTTCCCGCCATTCACCATCTTTCTGTTCTGAATTTCCTAGCAACTCCATCTCGGATTTTTTGGTAACTGCACCATCGACTGACGGGGTAAAATTGTACTGTGTGCTGGATTCACCGAACACACACTGCTCAAACCCATCCTCACAAAAATATACACCAGATTTTGTCTATCCAATTGATTATTTCACTTCGTTATTATCGCTACAGTGTTATTACTATTTTTCTTTACTTTAAATTGCATTATCGGAGAGAGTCCTATGAGAAAACGGGAATGGAAGATAACAGACGCGCTCGCAAGGGGGAGGCAGCAAGACGAGACACTTGGCCCCTCCTGCAGTTTAGTGTACAGAAGTCTAACACGGGCTGTTCATGGAAAATTATGCCCTTTCTTCCGTACGGTGGTTGTTTCGGTATTTTCGTGCATTCAAGAAAGATGTGACAAGTAAGAGAACGTACAGTTCCAAAACTGTTCACTGTCCCTTCCTCGTACAGTCCTCACCGAACTTCAGAAAGGGACAATTCTCTGCGTAAAACTAACATGGCTGCAGTATACCTGCACAACATCCATCCCTAATTTCCACAAGGACACTCGCTCCTCTTAGCGCACAACTTACCTGCAACAACAGTTTACCATCTGCCTGTGATTAGTGAAGATCTGTCACGGCTTCCTGAGATCTCGTTCAGTTTTTCAATCGCAGGTCAGTTGTAGCAGACTGAAAAACACTATCTTGCTGTAACTTACGCGTGTTTATCTGTATCTAACCCATGAAGCCAAATCCACAAAACGAAAACCAGACAATACCATTTTCTGCGCTAGAAAAATGGGAAAACCGTGTGAAAAGCCAGATTCGTAAAGATCTCCATCTCAAGAAATGTGATCTTTTCGAATTCCATGTTGTGGAACACAGCACAACATGCTGCCACAGGTTAGGGAGAGGGGAAAAGACTCATTTCCGCTTTTTATTAATTTATTCGCTTTCGGAACGTGTCCATACAGTCATTTCAACACTGGAAATGTTACATTACGGTTTGTTTTGACAATTCAAAATATACATCAGTTTAAATCGTACCCTGTTACGAAGTTATATAGGCTTAACAAAGGGCATATTCTGACATAAAAGAAATTTTACATCCGTAGTTTAGTAAAATGAGTAAATAAGACGAAAATGTGACACAGGGTACCCAGATGCAGTAAGCCATGAAAATATTACTGGTAACACAATACGATACAGATTTGAAGCACATTTGACGTAGTCCCACTTCAGTCCATTTTAATGACTATGCATTTAAATTAGAAATAAAATTTTCTTTTGTATGCTCTATAAGAATTATTTCAGAAGATGCGCATGCAGAATTGAATATCTGCGCAGGTCTGTAAGTACCACCTAGACAGAACATGGAAAAAGTATAAAAGAACCAGATTTGGGTATTACAACCATACGAAGAGACACAGCAGTATTTAGATCTATATATTTAGGAAGTACATAGTGACATACATTTATAAGGTAACGTTCCATATTAATTGTTCTTTTGTCTTTCCATAGGATTCTAAGTACCAAGAGCTATATCGGGACGTAGTCCCACTTCAGTCCATTTTAATGACTATGCATTTAAATTAGAAATAAAATTTTCTTTTGTATGCTCTATAAGAATTATTTCAGAAGATGCGCATGCAGAATTGAATATCTGCGCAGGTCTGTAAGTACCACCTAGACAGAACATGGAAAAAGTATAAAAGAACCAGATTTGGGTATTACAACCATACGAAGAGACACAGCAGTATTCAGATCTATATATTTAGGAAGTACATAGTGACATACATTTATAAGGTAACGTTCCATATTAATTGTTCTTTTGTCTTTCCATAGGATTCTAAGTACCAAGAGCTATATCGGGATGTTGGCGCTGTTGACAAATTTGTAAAGTATATTATACGTCGCTATATCGCTGGATACTGACAAGATTTGGAGGATACTTGGAAACTGATGACCAAGAGCACAAAGTTTACTTGCAAGTACATTTATGTGATACATGTCCTGAGGACATTGTAGAAATATGTGGTTTAAATCTTCTTCCATTCCCCAAACATATGGAGGGGTGGTGTTTACTTTGTTGAACTACCAATGATGATATTTCAGCCATGCTGTAACTATCGTGAAACTCTTCGTTGTTTGTCTCTTACGGTACCACTGTAATCTTGGAATCGTGGGACGAATTATTTCATAGTGACTGCCTTTGATTTTTGATTTCCTCGATCATCCTCCTTCCAGTCCGATGAGAACCCCTTTCTGAGCGTGAAAATCATATCTGTGAAAGGAAGTTTATCACATTTAATAGCTCCACGTAGAGGTGTTTGCTTTGCTAGGACGTCTACTTGTTCATTTCCAGGAATCCCAGAGTGGTCTCTCATCCATATCATCACGATGTTGCGATAGTTCGTCTGCACGCTAAACACAACGTGGATAATTGCTGCAACTATGGGGATGGCAAAACTTCTACGTATGATGGTTTCTGATCAGTTGTAGGGCAGACATACTACCAGACATCATGACTGTTGTATCTGCTGTGGTCGTCTGTGCGAATAGGTGGGCTTCCAAACTGGCAATCAGCTCGGCTGTCGTAATTCTGGTTTGGGATCCAGCTTTGCTTCAGGGAATCCAATAGGCACTACCAGCGCTGTCACTAGAGTTGGACACATCTGTATACACCAAGCACGCAGCATGATAGACAATAATTTCGTTGCCGCTACGTTAGATAGGTGCTGGTTTTGAAAAAAAAAGAACGTCAAATCGATCGTGGCATCCGTCAGCAGAGTCGACGTTTTGTGTGGCCAGTTGTAGTGCGGTAGAAGAGGACTTTTCCACACCTTGTGCCTTAATGCCTTCATCTCCATATATTCAGCAGTTACGGGTGGAAATTGCTTATTGGCCAATATCATCTGCACACACAGGAGGATATTAATTCCTGGATTTTTTCGTCAAGGGACCCATATTCGTCGAGACAGAGGCGCAGGAAGAATTTCTCGCAGTGGAATAGAGACTCACATTCGTTTATTTCTAGGCTGTTAAGGATCGATTGTGCCAGGTAATATGAGATGGTTTTGAAAGGTTTTCCACATTCATGTTGATAGTCGCATGCTGGCATGGGTTACAAGTCACCCAAAGAACTTTAAAAAAATGTAGCGTTCATAATTCATTTTATTGACTTTTAATTAGGATAGCCAAATTTAAAAATAGAACGAATGAAAATATTGCAATGAAATCCATAATCATGATCAGATGAGAAGTTTAGTAAGTAAGCAGGGTTTATAGAAGGAGTCTGGGGAGCTGAAACGAGCGTTAAATTGCTATAGAACATCCAAAATTTATTGAAAATGCAATTTTTTTTTACAAACACATTAAGAAACTTCTCCCATTTATGTATGAAAAATTATATCCTCCATATGAACACCCAAGGCCTCGCGGCAACGAGCAGTGCGTTCACTGGAATTCTCGATGAGGCGTTCACAAACATCTAGTGGGATGCCGTCAATAATCATTTTAATTTAATCCTTCAGTTGGTGTATTTTTTGTGGTTTTTTCATGTATGCTTTTGATTTCACAAATCCCCACAAAAAAAGTCACAAGGCGTAAGATCGCATGATCTGGCAGGCCATTCCTGGTCGCCACGCAAAGAGATAATTTTTTGAGGAAACTTTTCGTTCGGCAGAGAAATCATTTCGCGGGATGTGTAGCATATCACACCACCTTGTTGAAACCAAAAATCGTCATTTTCATCAATAAGATGGAAGAACCAATCAGAAAGCATGTTTCCGTAACGGTCGCCGTTCATAGTGACGGCAGCTCCCTCGTCGTTTTCAAAAAAGTACGGGCCGATCACTCCACCTGCCCAGAACCCACAACACATAGTCGTGCGTTATGGATGCATCACATCTTCCACAGGCACTCGCGGATTTTCGTTACCCCAACGTCTGCAGTTCTGCTTATTGACGTACCAACTGACGTGGAAGTGCACCTCATCTGAAAAAATTATTCCTTTTGTGAAGTTGTCGTTCTCCGCTTGTCGAGCCAAGACCCATTGGGCAAATCGATGTCTCTTTCCGTGATCTGCAGGCTTCAACTCTTGTGTAAGTTGAAACTTGTACGCATGTATTTTCAGATCTTTTGAAAGGATTTCACGCAGTGAGCTTGGTGATGAATTCACTTGTTGAGCTCGTCGGCGAACCGATTTTCTGGGGCTTACGGTCACATTGTCACTCACGACAGAAATGTTTTCTTGTGTTCTTGTGTTCGAACAGAAAGCGATCGTCCCGTTTTCTGAACGTTTAAAACAGAACCCATGGTCTCAGACTTCCGGATCAACTTCCGAAGTGATGATTCGGTTGGAGCAGCATTACGCCCGAGTGCCACACGCAATTCACGAACGGTTGCTGTGGACTTTCACTGTTTTTGCAATAACTGTCATCTGCTCCATGACGAAAACAAACATCAAACAACAATGCTCACCACACAAGAGCTATCAGACTACTAATGGGAAGGATTGCAGATAACAAATATCAAAAAACCACGGCTGCAAACCATCATCTGACAAAATGGTGCAAAATTAAAATTCGTTCTTACTTGCCGGACATCCGTGAGGTGACATAAGGCGAATAAACGTTTTTAAAGTTTATTTCCTATTCGTTCACTGTGAGGAACATTAATCCGTCGTATTTTTGCTGGTTATTTTTGTTGATAATCAACAGGAAGTACTCAAGTTTTCTAATATCAAACATTTCAGTATTAGAACTTCATCCTTCTTGCTGACGCCCAAGGAAGGTAACCGAAGTGATTAAGATGTGGCTTTAGACACGGATGCTCAGAATCAAGTGGACTGGTAAGATACGATGAGGTTCTCTACAGAATAGCCGAGGAAAAGTATATGCGGAAGATAGTAATTAGAAGGAACAGAATAGTAGTACACGTGTCAAGACATTAGGAAAACATTTCTGTGGCGCTAGAGGGAGCCAAAGAAAACAAAAAATGTAAGGGAAGACAGCGATCGCAATATACCCAACAAATAATTGATGACATAGGTGTAAGTGGAACTCTGAGATAAAGAGCGTAGCACAGGTGAGGAAAACATGAGGGGCCATACTGGACCAGTTAGAAATTTAATCAGCCAAAGAAACAGAAAAAACCTTTTCTCGTAAGCCTCTATGGTCTCCGAGTCTCGTTGCTGCCTCGGAAACCCGAGGTCGTGGCTTCGAGTGCCACCTCGAGCATGAATGTACATTGGTAATTTGCCCAATGGGTCTTGGCTCGACAAGTGGAGAACGAGAACTTCACAAAAAGAATAATTTTTTCAGATGAGGCGCCCTTCCACCTCAGTGGGTACGTCAATAAGCAGAACTGCAGAATTTGGGGTAACGAAAATCCGCGAGTGCCTGTGGAAATGAGATACAATATATACATTTAAACTTACTCCGGAATCTCCTTTAAAACATGTGAAACTTGTGAAACGTATCACTCTGTACTGCACGGTTGACAGAAGGCACAGAACGAAAGCAGCTACTGGGAAACCTGCATTATGTCCACCTACATGACGTTTGAACCGTTGGTCATCTGGTATCAGATAAGACTCCAACGACGCTAGAAGCGCTTTTGGGCCCCAGAATTCGGTATCAGTTCCTCCCTTCTTTGCATGTTGTTGATTACTGGGGGAAATTCCTAACGACATCGATATCAAATAGGCGATCAGTTGTACGCTGTGTGTTACTCCTAAATTGATTTGCTCGCATGATAAGGCTGCGAATATGAGAGCAGAAAAACCCGCGTTCTAGATGACTAAAGGGAAGGCA
Source organism: Schistocerca serialis cubense (assembly GCF_023864345.2). NCBI lineage: Eukaryota > Metazoa > Arthropoda > Insecta > Orthoptera > Acrididae > Schistocerca > Schistocerca serialis. The sequence continues at coordinate 535,373,853 of NC_064640.1, forward strand.
ACTTCAGTGTTAACGTATCTGTGTGATGTTCCTGGACTGGGCTAGGCATTAACCATTAAAGTGTCATATAACGACTTTCATCTTCTTGGTCCTTCTGTTCTGAGTTGCTAATAATACCACATCAATAATTTTGAAGTTAGATTCGTGTGCAGACGAATAAATGCAATTTGTTTAGCCATAATAGTGTATGTTAGTGTTGCACTATGTCGATGCTTTCTAATTCTAGTCTAAAACTGACTAAATAATTTGTTTCTAGCGACCTTACGGTTGATGGACAACTAAATTTATATAAAAGCCGACGAAATGTTGCGTATTAAGTTATCTGTAGGTTAGGCGTCGAGGATGGTTTTTTCTTCTGGTTGTGTGCAATCCCCTTCAGCACTGATTTCAGTTTCCACATTACCGGCAAGACGAGTTTCCTCCCTAAACGGTTATGGCTACGTATTAAATACATTGACTTCTTTTTTCTTTTGAGCGGAATTGTCCGTGAGTACCCGTCAATAGTATCGTGGTTTTTAGTCTGCCATATAGGCACAATGAAAGGAAAGATAAACTGCTAATTAGTGTCAAACATTTTACTTGATCGTATTTGTTGATTGACGCAAGCATTATTCCCAGTACGGTTGTCGTGTCCTGATATAGGTGGGAGAGGGAAAAAGGGGTTACCGGTCAGTCTGCGCTCCCGAGCGGTACAGAGCAGAAAGCAGAAGGACAATTCACAGTGAAGGCATTTGACTGTGTTCTTCTATCTGAGCCAACACTGGTACAGGCATTTACTAGAAATTCAGGTGGTGAGACTCGGTAAGGAACTCGTTGTGGAGACTCTTGGACAAACAGAGTTTTGAAATAGTTGTTTATTCCAGACAGGACTAACTAATGCCCTGGAGGCTAGTTCTAGGGTTAGAAAAAGAATGAATAACACTGTTACAACAGAAGCCAGTGCAGAAGTCCCACGAGTGGATGCTAACCACAGTAACAAACACTAGGAGTATCTTAAGGCAATAACTTAGTTGCAAAACAAAAAATACTGAGTGTGACACTGTTCACTGAGGCACTCCATGTGAGAGAGCAGACTTACGCGGAGCTGGACCGCGGCTGGAGTCGACGGACGCGGATTCGGCGTCCAGATCGTCTGACTGAGAACTCTGCCAAAATACGGAATCAGGGGGTTTTAAAGAGTCGCGTGGGGGCACTGTTTTTCCCACTTAAAGCCACCCAGCCCATCCTGTAAGTCTCTTGCTGGTGCCTGCCACTCACGGTTTAGTTAGGTCCCCTCCACTGCTCTAAGGCGGGGATGTTAATCCAATTTCACTAAGTCCGTATTTGGTATCAACATTGTTCAGCTGAAAGCTAAACGTAACTGCTCTGCCAAATAAGGCTTGCAACATTATTGTTATACGTCATTTAGCCCCGCCCCTCGGGCACCCCGGAGTAGGGACTGCTAGGTCAACAGTTTTTGGCGTTTTCGCTCTCTTTCTAACCCTCGTAAGTCTACTGACGTTGCTGTTCTCAGGGCTGGTATCAAGCTGGCTTTATACGCTACTACGTACCTGTCGGTTACAAAGTTCTACGGTGACAACCTACCGCAGCATCTAAGCGACATATGAAGTTTCTCATTTTCTTACAATATTGAAGAGCCATGGTCCACAAAGCCTCCAGTCAAAAGGATGGACACACAAAAACTCTAAGCGTAGTCCTCCTGAAGGCGAGTTCAGTCTGCCACCTCACACCGTGTCCACCTAGGGTTCAGGCCGAAAGTGCGAGCCTTTACATGGGGGTCCAAATGGTAATATCGCTGTGTCGATGCGTGGTGGGCCCACTGAGTCGGAAGCAACACACTGAAGGGAGTGTGGGGTCTGCGCGCATGTAAAATTTCAGCCGGATTACGTCCATTTATGGCTGTGGACCGGTAGGTGACAAGGGAACTGCTGAGATCTTCCCCAGAGTAAGCTGTCGTCCTTAAAAGGTACTTTAGAAAAGTATCCGACCTTTTTCTTGCGAACACCTGATAAGTTTGCATCTAGCGTACTTGAATGATCCGACTTTGGACGTTCGTGTACATGCGTGAATTTTTCCCACCTGTCGGCAGCTTCAGTTGCTGGCAAGCAGCAGTTGACTGAGGCAGTACTCGAGTCGGTTTTTCATTGGCAGGTAACTGACGGAACGATTGGAGCAGTGCTGCTTCATCAGATTTTGCCAGAAACTGGTCGGTAGCCAGGTGGAAACCATTCAGAAGATTCAGACGGCTTTCGGTGACGATGCTATGGGCATCACACAGATTAAGGAGTGGTACAACTGGTTTCAAGGCGGCTCCACAACGGTGTAGAGCGAGCCACGCTTCGGTAGACCATCAAAATTCCGAGAAGACCAGGCCGTTGCCAAAGTGAACGCTGTGATGGTGCGGGGTCATCATGTGACTATCAGACAAATTGTGGAAGAGATGAGCATCAAGGACAACGCCTTGGCCGAGGGTCTTCACTTAATGACCGACAGAAGTGGCGTTTGAAGAGAGTTGCCAGTAATAGCAGACAAGCAACATTGAATGAAATAACTGCAGCAATCAATATGAGACGTTCGACGAACGTTTCCGTTAGGACAGTGCAGTGAAATTTGGTGGTGATGGGCTATGGCAGCAGATAACCGACGCTAACGTATTTGCTAACAGCACGACATCGCCTCTCCTGGTCTTATGATCATATCGATTGGACCCTAGATGATTTGAGAACCGTGGTTTGGTCACATGAGACCCGATTTCCAATGGTAAGAACTGGTATGGTTCGAGATGGCGCAGACCCCACGAAGCTATGGACCCAAGTTGTTCAAACAGGTCAAATGGCACTGTGGGACTTGACATCTGAGGTCATCAGTCCCCTAGAACTTAGAACTACTTAAACCTAACTAACCTAAAGACATCACACACATCCATGCCCGAGGCACGATTCGAACCTGCGACCGTAGCTGTCACGCGGTTCCAGACTGAAGCGCCTAGAGCCGCTCGGCCACAACGGCCGGCACCCAAGTTGCCAACAAGGCACTGTGCAAACTGGTGGTGGCTCCATAATGGTGTGGGATATGTACAGATGTAATGGACTGGTGGGTCCGCTGCTCCAACTGAACCGATCACTGACTGGAAATGGTTATGTTCGGCTACTTGGTGACCTTTATGCCAAACAACACGGAATTTTTAAGGATGACAATGCGCCATGCCACTGGGGACCAGTTGTTCACGATTGGTGGCAAAAGGTGCGTTAACTATTGTATAAAAAGGGGGTTCTACAAAAACAATATAAATTTAAAACCTCGTTTTCAGTGAAAAATAGCTACCAAGCAATTCAAAGTATCAAAGATCATATCCCATTCAATGCAAAGCTGATCTCCCTTGGCATAGTGAACTTATATAGCGGCATACCCATCAAAGAATCCATAGATATAATCAAAAATAATTTATTAAAAGGTCAGACTATGTCCACAGCTGAAGTAGTTGAATTAATAGAATTGCTAGAGCTTGTTCTTTCACACAATTATTTCACATTTAATGGCAAAATGTACAAACAAGAAGTAGGCCTAGCAATGGGAAGTCCTCTAAGTGGCAGAACTGAAAGAGTCCATCCAAGAGATTCACCGATGTGCAATATAATGAAACACATGATGTAACATATAAAAGAGTATTACTACAAAAGAGAGAAATTAAAACATTTCCGTTTTGTTGGCAACATTCCGTTGTTTGATGAGAGTATATGATGAGGTAGAATACGTAAATTATACACCCAGTGGTGAGGTCCAAGCATAATAGTACGAATGAAGGAACCAAACGTTCGCCTAAAACGAAATAAGTACCTTATGGTTCATGCCAACAGACTGAATAAATTTTTCTAAAACCTAAGCTTCAACTAAACTAAACACACTTTCAAAAGCCATGTACAGAGACAAGAAAATTTCAATCGTCATCCAGACTGTATTATGACAACATGGAGAAAGTAAAAATTTACAGTGTACCTTGGATAATACTGAGGTATTTCCATTTGTTAGAAGCGAAGGATAAATCTGAACACACTCAGTTCTGTAAAGGAAGATTCGCGCTACTGAGCATGAGTGCAGTAGAATGAAAAAGTGGAGAACATGCAATATATTCGCACGTGAAATAATTAAAAAAAAAGGTCTAATCGAAAAATTTGTCGAGGAATGGTTTACACATAAATCTTACTTTTTGTGGTCGAAGTCAGCAAAACCTTATTTGAAATGTAAGAAGAAGATAACGCCACTTACTTCACGATGAAGACAGATTTACTTGACGAGGAACGAAAATTGCTGCTCAGACTTGCGAAGGAGGAATTGACGATAGTTATAGCACCTTTAACTAATTTTAATCGACTGGCAAACTCCATATCAAAAACTGAAGAAATTTTAATGCAGGAAATGAAACAATAGATCCAACACAAAGTAGACTGTAAAAACAACTCTAACAGACGTTGCAGAGAGAGGCAATATGGATCGCTGTTAGTGAATAAATTGTACAACTTACAGGTATTTTCAGTGAATTAGAGTTGAAATACAATATGCTAACATCGGCAACTGTAAACATTGAGCAAGGTCTTCTAGGGCCACATCTGATCAATTCAATTCAGGTTGTCAAGTATTTAGTGCTAATCGAAAGCGAAAGATGATTCATGATTTCTATATGAGAATATAAAAGAGCCACGAAGGGTTTGGTTAGATGTTGGCCAGATGTGAAAGTGGAACTCACATGGTTCCACTCTTGAACCAATAGGTTCCCTGTCGCCTTTAAGTCAGACGGTGGTTCAAAATTATTCATCTGGATGTTTTAATTGCTAGAAGTATTGTAGGTTATGTGTTAAATATGCCGTTAGTAGAAGACGATGTGTTTAACCCATACAGAATACTACAATTACGGTCAGAAGTGGACAGGATAAGGCACTAGTTTATAAAAGTTATACCTGAAGAGGTGCCTCTCCTAATCAGTGAAGTGAAATGCCAATATGTTAAAGTTAAATAACAGCAGCTACAGTGCACAATAATCGATCAAAATCTCAGAATATGAAAGCAAGTATGTATACTTTTATTCATGTTCGACCATGAGATATGTGAGGCCGATATTCTGCAGCCAGTCCGAGAATCACATGTGCCGAACTTACATTCAGAAGTCGACTGCTCCATACTAAATAACGAAATTTTAAAGCATTTACTTATTTTTCTCTTATCGCTGTAAAGCAATTATCAATTTCTTTCAAATAACCAAATTAAACTTTTGTGAGACTTGTATAAAAATGTAGTCACTGAGAATAACGAGGCCAAATCTTTCCCCAGGGGGTGGTATTCCTGCATATGTGGATTAATGCAAAGCTTAAAAAGGCAAAGAGCAAAAGTCAAAGCGAAAGATGATTCATGATTTCTATATGAGAATATAAAAGAGCCACGAAGGGTTTGGTTAGATGTTGGCCAGATGTGAAAGTGGAACTCACATGGTTCCACTCTTGATATCTCACATAATGCAGCTACTGGGCACAGCAAGGTGTTTGTTCATAGTCACAATTAGGTTCACAAAAGGTAACAACGCTGGATTTGGCCGAGGGGAAGGGCATGGCTGATGTGTGAGAACAGAACGCACTGGTATGTCACCTGCAACTTAGTTCAGAAATCAGTTACAAAGGAAATCATCCTACAGGGACCCCTGTCTACGTTAGGCCCGATGCCTCTACCCAGAGAATCGCTTTGGCTCCACCGTGGTCTACAGTTAGTCTTGCGTACCTTCCTACAGGGGAATTCCACAGACTGCGCTGTTTCGAGCAGTGTACTTTAAAGTGCTTTTCTAAGATGAGCAGTAAAAATTTTCCTCCTTCATTTGTTTGTATTTCTTGATTGAGTTCCGTAATTCGTCAAAATATTCGATTATCTACCACCACGAGTAGCTAATTGAAAGGACCGTCCATTTTATATTGTCATTCAGCATCTAGACTGCTCTATAGACGCAACAGCTATATTTTTCGTGGTTAGGGCGTGGTCCCGTTATTGCTCTTAAGAGACCACTAAATGTGAAAGGATGTGGACACATTTTAAGGCACTGTGTACTGTGTACAATAGAGGAACAGTTTGGAGACAATAACTGTTTTTATCAGGATGAAAGCGCAACCTGTCATAAAACAGCATCTATGACCTAACAATTCGTGGACAATAACATTACTGAAATGGATTTACCTGCTCAGAGTCCTCAACACCATTGAGATCAGTAAGAATTTCGAATTCACTCTAGACTCCAGTGTCCAAAATTACTAACATGCAGGTTCAAGCTCTTGAGGAAAAATTGGCTGCTAGTCCTTCACAGATATTCAGACATCTTACTGGAAATATTCTCTTCAGATTTAAAGCCATTACAAAATGGTTGAAATGGCTCTGAGCACTATGGGACTTAACATCTGAGGTCATCAGTCCCCTAGAACTTAGAACTACTTAAACCTAACTAACCTAAGGACGTCACACACATCCATGCCACCTTGCCACATGGTAACGGTCGCACGGTTCCAGATTGAAGCGCCTAGAAGTGCTCGGCCACACTGGCCGGCAAAGCCATTACAAACATAAAGAATAGTCACACATCATATTAAAGTCCAATGTAAGAATTTTGCTGTAACGTGGAGGGTAATTTACTATACTATTTTGTATAATGTAGGCCAGTTTGTTGTAAATTCGTTGTAACATGGACAATTCCTTATAATTTTGCTATAATCATATTGATGTAAGGAATAATTTTTTGTAATTTTGCTTCATGATTATCTGTAACAGAATATAAAATGACGTATTGCCAGCTTATTACATTTTGTTGCTATTTGTTACACTATAACCCACAGGAGTATATGGATATTGGGAGTACTGCTCCAAGCCTGTCCCAGGCCTGTGGCTACTGGAAATATCCAGTCTTTGACCACCTGTCCCCCTGAGGGCCATCCCAACCTAATTTATTTATTAAATTTAACCAAATCTAATGATTCAAAAGGAAAAATGAGAAGAGTTATATATTTTAACTAATTAAAAAAATTCCATGCAAAAAAATTGTATTTGTGAAAAAAGGTAAAAATACATTATCAAAAATCTCGTTTTTACCTTCCAAAAAATTTTTTTATGAAAAAATAAGAAATGTAATGTTTTTTCCTTAGAAATGAGTATTCAAAGACAAAGCTTGGCAGAGCTTCGAGAATATTGTAAATTCAATTATTTAAAAGGGTACTACAGATTAAATAAAGATTTTTAATTGTATTAATAATTGAATATTTAATAAGAAACGAAATAAAGGCAAGGAAGAATTGGAAACGAATACCTTCTTGTAAAATACAAAATCGTGATTATTTAAAAATAATGATGATAGAGGGTCTATACAAGGGCGATGTACTTGAGGACAATATTATGGAAATGGAAGAGGATGTAGATGAAGATGAAATGGGAGATACGATACTGCGTGAAGAGTTTGACAGAGCACTGAAAGACCTGAGTCGAAACAAGGCCCCCGGAGTAGACAATATTCCATTGGAACTACTGACGGCCGTGGGAGAGCCAGTCCTGACAAAACTCTACCATCTGGTGAGCAAGATGTATGAAACAGGCGAAATACCCTCAGACTTCAAGAAGAATATAATAATTCCAATCCCAAAGAAAGCAGGTGTTGACAGATGTGAAAATTACCGAACTATCAGCTTAATAAGTCACAGCTGCAAAATACTAACACGAATTCTTTACAGACGAATGGAAAAACTAGTAGAAGCCAACCTCGGGGAAGATCAGTTTGGATTCCGTAGAAACACTGGAACACGTGAGGCAATACTGACCTTACGACTTATCTTAGAAGAAAGATTAAGGAAAGGCAAACCTACGTTTCTAGCATTTGTAGACTTAGAGAAAGCTTTTGACAATGTTGACTGGAATACTCTCTTTCAAATTCTAAAGGTGGCAGGGGTAAAATACAGGGAGCGAAAGGCTATTTACAATTTGTACAGAAACCAGATGGCAGTTATAAGAGTCGAGGGGCATGAAAGGGAAGCAGTGGTTGGGAAGGGAGTAAGACAGGGTTGTAGCCTCTCCCCGATGTTGTTCAATCTGTATATTGAGCAAGCAGTAAAGGAAACAAAAGAAAAATTCGGAGTAGGTATTAAAATTCATGGAGAAGAAATAAAAACTTTGAGGTTCGCTGATGACATTGTAATTCTGTCAGAGACAGCAAAGGACTTGGAAGAGCAGTTGAATGGAATGGACAGTGTCTTGAAAGGAGGATATAAGATGAACATCAACAAAAGCAAAACAAGGATAATGGAATGTAGTCTAATTAAGTCGGGTGATGCTGAGGGAATTAGATTAGGAAATGAGGCACTTAAAGTAGTAAAGGAGTTTTGCTATTTGGGGAGCAAAATAACTGATGATGGTCGAAGTAGAGAGGATATAAAATGTAGGCTGGCAATGGCAAGGAAAGCGTTTCTGAAGAAGAGAAATTTGTTAACATCCAGTATTGATTTAAGTGTCAGGAAGTCATTTCTGAAAGTATTCGTATGGAGTGTAGCCATGTATGGAAGTGAAACATGGACGATAAATAGTTGGACAAGAAGAGAATAGAAGCTTTCGAAATGTGGTGCTACAGAAGAATACTAAAGATTAGATGGGTAGATCACATAACTAATGAGGAAGTATTGAATAGGATTGGGGAGAAGAGAAATTTGTGGCACAACTTGACCAGAAGAAGGGATCGGTTGGTAGGACATGTTCTGAGGCATCAAGGGATCACCAATTTAGTATTGGAGGGCAGCGTGGAGGGTAAAAATCGTAGAGGGAGACCAAGAGATGAATACACTAAGCAGATTCAGAAGGATGTAGGTTGCAATAGCTACTGGGAGATGAAAAAGCTTGCACAGGATAGAGTAGCATGGAGAGCTGCATCAAACCAGTCTCAGGACTGAAGACCACAACAACAACAACAACAATGATGATAAACCATTAAAAGAAATAGTTCCATTTTCTACCAAAGTGTCTGAGAAAGACAGAAATAGAAAAACAGTTCATCAATATATATTTGATATGGCATTTACAAAATTTCAAACTATGAATTTTGAAAATAACATAGGTCTGCTTGACCCAAAACATTTCCTAATGCAATGAAACCAAAAATTATGAAAAATGTTTAAGAAAACAGTACAGTATTTAATACTGTGAAGAATTTTCAATATTTTTGCGAGCACAGTAAGCCGAATAATAATAAAATTATGAAATATGGGCAACATCTGAAAATCATATGATTTTACAGAAAAAGGACAGATGGATTACAGTTAGCAATTAATAAATATGTTTTATTAAGAGGTTCATCTCACATCAAATTACTACAAAAAATGAAAGAAGAAAAAGGTAGTGTTAATGTAAAAATAATGATCAAAAATGCTCCTATATTAAAACCAGCAGATACACAGATATATAAACCTGCCAACAGAATGAGCAATTATAAAGATTTTTTTATAAAAGAGCTTGCAGAAAAAATACTGGATATTCCAATCCCTGTTGAAATTAATGATGCCCTAACAATTGAGACTCAGATGAATGTAGCTATTAATATTTATTCCCCTGAAGAACAAATTCCTCTTATGAAAAATATTATGATACATATCTGTTAGAAATAGAAAAATCTAAAAAAGAAAAACATATTAATGTATTACATTTTAAAAACGAAAATAGTTCACGCTACTGTTCATAATAGATTTATCTCGAATTGTTTCTAATCAAATTAATAAAAATATACGCCAAAAATTTATTTGTGATTGTGTTTATAAAATTTTAATAATAAATAAAAACTAGAGAATCACACAGAAATTATTTAATTAATAAACCATTAAAAGTAGAACTACCAAATGAAGGTAAATATATACTATTTAAAAATTATAAATTTACACAAATGGCTAATTTCCTTATGTCGGTAGATTTTGTCAGTTTATAATTAAAAGTGGATAATGATTGGTGCAATCTAGAAAATAATTTAACTATCAAATATCAAAAACGTGAACCATTTGGTTGTTGTTATTATATAAAATATACATTTGGAAGGGATAAAAAACCAGTTGTTTATAGAAGACCAAATTGCCATAAAAACTTATAGAATATATTTTTAAAAAGTTGGAGATATTAGGGAAATTTATTCTGAAATTGACAAAAACTTATGAAGAACAATCAACACATAACAAACCTAAATTTTGTCCTATATATAATAATTATTATACAAAAAATAATAAAAATGTTCATCACTATGACCATTTGATTGTAAAACATAATAATTGCGACTTAAAATTAAAACATCTTAATTATGTACAAACTTATTTACACAATTTATCACAATATGATTCTCATTTGTTTGTGAAAAAACATTTGTTATGATGAAAAGAAAATAGTTTAGATATCAAATAATGAAAATAAATATATACTTTTGGCACAAAAAGCAGAAAATTTGCAAATGAGGTTTACTGATACATTGAAACTCATGCCTTTACGTATTGATAAACTTCCTTAGAATTTAAAAAAGAAGCAAACGAAAGATATTAGAGATTTTTTCCAGCAAGAGAACTAAAAGATTTAATATGTAAGAAAAGGAGGCTATCCTGATGATTGTATGGATAGATGGAAAACATTTGAAGAAACAAAATTTCCAGCAAAAAAACAACTTTACAATAAACTAAAAGACTGTAAAATAAGTGATGAGGATTATACTCATGCTAAATTAATTTTGGCAAAAGTTGAATATAAAAAATATTGGTGGATAAAGTGATTTATACTTAAAAGCTGACGTTTTATTATTAGCTGATATTTTTGAGGATTTTCGAAATACTTGTATAAAATCTTTTGATTTAGATCCATCTTGGTATTATGCAGCACCTGTTCATCTTTTGATGCAATGTTAAAAGTGACTGGTCAATCAATTGAATTATTGCACGATTATGATATCCTTTTAATGATTGAAAATTGAATAAAAGGTGGTATACACCAATGTTGTAAAAGATATGTTAAATCAAATCAAACATATAAGAAAAAATTTTAATAAAATTATTACATCGAATTGTTTTCTGTATTTAAATGTAAATAATTTATATGATAGTAGTATGAGTCAACATTTACCATATGATGGCTTTGAATGGGATGAATTGGTTATGTTTTGGAAGTAAATTTAGAATAGCTAAAAATTTACATGATTTACATAAAGATTTACCATTACCCCTAGAAATAAAACTGTTCCAGGAACTAAACAAGGTATTAGCTACTTTAGATTATAAATACAATTATGTTGTTCATTATAGATATCCTAAATTATATTTATCTTTAGGAATGAAAATAACAAAATTATATAAAGTTTTAAAATTTAAACAATCTCCTTGGTTAAAAAAATAAATTATAGAGATGAGGACGAAAGCAAAAATCGATTCTGAAAATGATTTATACAAATTGCTGAATAAATCAGTATTTGGAAAAACAGTAGAAAATATGCAAAACAGAGTCGATATAAAATTAATATCAGATCCAAATAAATGTGATAAATTAATAACTAAACCAAATTTTAAAAATAGAGCAATATTTAATGAAAATTCAGTATAATGTTATGAATCCAAAATGTGCAGAAAATATCAAACTCTTATCGAGGTATTGACAGTATTTTTACTGACAGAAATTTTTGAATTTAATATTAGAAAGTTTGATTTATGTTTGATTTTCATTGATACAATGTCAATAGACATTATCACCACAAACTGGTGTCAGTGATAGCTGATACAAAGTCTGAGTAAGCTGATGCTAATTCTTGTTAGTTAACAAATATTGAATTGTGTTAGAATACTTGTGGATTTGTGTTTTGTTACAAGATCTTTTAATTGTTTTTCTAAATATTGTTCAGTGACAGTATTATAACCAATTTGTGGATGTCTTAATTGGCTATTATTCTTCCTTTAAAAGTAATATAGCTATTGGGTCTTTGAAAAACTTTACTTATTTCCTTCTGAAATTCTGTTCTATTTTCTCTATTTTTATCTATTTTTGTATAATGTGACTAAATTTTTTGATTGAATGATTCTAAGGCCCACGTTAATTTTTCTAATGCTAACACATTTATTTGCTGGCCCTTAGGTTACACCTTATTTAAAAAACTGGCAATTTAATTGTTCAAAATACCATTAAATACATAGTTATTTGACAATAGCTTAAATACACGAAGATACACAAATAGCTGTATAGAGTTTGATGAAAAGTTTGTGTTCATTGGACATTATAAAACAGCTCACTATAGTCCAGATATTTAACCAATTCTTTGGGAATATTTGCTGCAAATGAATCAAACACAATTTTTTTTATCATTATTCTCATAATTACATATCCAGTGAGTAGCTACATTATCTGAAGTAACGAAATTGGCTATTTCAGATTCAAAATTTTGTCGTTTATTACGTAATTCGCCAGTCATAAAGAGACCATGAAAGTGTTTGATTTTAGACATTTAGCAAGTTTTTCTGTATCAAAATTACTTAATGTAATAGGGTACATATGAATTATTTTTTGTAGTTTTCTTATTCCAGACCCAGCTTTCTTCTCCACTGATAAATTGTGCCTTTTCTCTTTTTAATTCTTATCATCTTTTTGCTGGTCCTTTACCACTTTTGCAATACCAACCTCTCCACATGCCAATGACCCAAGAGTACTGGTAACTAAATATGGAAATGCTGTCAAAGTAATGCAAGGAATCCTCCTTCATGTTTCATTAGTTCAAAACGTTCTTCCTTTTTTGTTAGATATTCGATATATTTTTCAAAACAGGTACAACTAATGTTATGAGTAAATTGTCACCAGCTTTTCTTTCCTTCTTTTTTGTGCATCAGTTAAACAACTGTGAGTACTAGGTAATTTATGATTAATGAGTTTAATTTTAAATGACTTTAGTCTATCTTTGCCACTAAGTAGCGAAGTATAATCACCACTGAAGTTATTAATTTATATTAGTAAATTTTTTTATAAAGATTAATATTATTGTAGTACCCAACCATTGTTATTAACATCTAAACCCATAGCTAATTTTATCTTTCCATATATCTGGAAAGCATCTGTAGCATCTAATTTTTCTCCAATTCATGCATCAGAAGCATGCATTATTTCTTTGGCCGCTAGCTGGGGTTCTTTAACTGCTTTGTGTTGTTTTCTAAATCTTTATTACCTATTTCTAGAATACCCCTTTTTTTGCAAGCTTTATCAACCGGATTTATTCCTTCATTGCCTCTAGGTAATCTTTCTTCTAATTTTGTTCCTAGACCTCAATAATTATAACCAGAAAGATGCATTTCGAATGATAATTTTTGAAGTAAAGTATTAACTAATCCTTTACATATTTTTCATTCATTCAAAATGTGTATGGCATGTTATTCAAAAATCTGATAAGATACAGTATTCCTTTTGGTGTGTTGATAACGAAATCACTAAATTTATTCATTACCATGTGTGTTATTCAAACATTTTCATTACAATAATTTTGGTTTCCATCCAATACTTCTCCATGAATTACTACTAATCTGTCTATTAAATCTCTAATATCATACATCCAAACACATTCAATTAGATTTTATGTATATTTTTATTAAGCATACACCTTTTTCCATCTGAAAAATCTGTACTTGAATGTGGATGACTTAATTTTGGAAAATAATATTCAGCAAATTTATCAAACTATTTTATGTTATATCTTTATTTGATCTTATTTTGTTTGGAATATCAGAACATAATTCTCCTGAACTGAATGCTATATCTACATAATTTGATAAAGCAACATGATCAAATATTTCATCCATATCATCCACACTAATGTGCTTTTTAGTTATCATACATTAATCCATATGCACCTCCATATTATTTTTCACGAATGGTGAACTTAGGTCCATCAAATGTTATTGGTAATCTATCAATGATTTTAAATGTGCAAACAGGTCTTAATACAAAAAGTTAATCTTCACAGTGATTAATATATCCTAGCATCCTTTCACTTACATTTATTTTTTTTAGTTTGTAGCTTGTCCTATTTTTGACCTCTGCTTCGTAGTTCTTCAGAAAATCTTGTATATCTGATTCACTTAATGTATAATCTCTTTTATCACTATCATAGAGCTTAACTGCTGGTATGTCATTAAATTATTCAAAATATTTATAAGGAACCATCTGCTTTTCGAGTTCCCTGTTTTCTTCTATAGCTTTCAGATCATCATCACTTACACCTTTGATTCCTTGTTTTACTCTTTCGATTGCATCTGTAATAGTCTGATCTTTTTGTATTTTCCATATCCTGTTCTACATTCTCTTTTCCACTTTTTAAATTCATCTTTTAATTGTTGCATTAGCTTTGTATTCCTTGTAGCCTTTTTAACAACCTCTAGGTCATATGCAGAATGTGTACTCAGCCCTTTTGGCCGATTATATTTTACAAATATTTAATAAAGCTAAAAATGATAATAATTTATTTTTTAACATTTAAGATTTATGGTTAATGTTTGTTGTTATGCTTAATGTTTATTGTCATGTTTAACGTTAATTTTTTAGAATTTTATTTTATGTCTCTACTTATCATTAATCATTTTTCTTGTCATATCCACTGTATTAAAGCCGGATTTATGTTCATTCCAGCTTTTACTACTCATTTCATCAAAATCATCAAATTCCAAAATGCCACTGACAAACTTGTGATAAATATGATTTAAATTTGAGTCATATTGTTTATAAATATTTTAAAAATGTATGTTATCTATTACCAATTGTTTTGGTATTTTATAATATATGTAGGCTACATAACAACAATCTATTTTGTTGTGACACCCTCTAGTAAAATGTTCTCTAACTACATCCTGATTTTCGAGAGTAAATTCATCGAATACTACAACTGAATTATCTTCAGTTGTAGTATCTTATCTAACAGTATAATTTCAACATTATTAAATGTGGTAATCTTCACATTATTTTTCTCTTCTAATTTTTCACACTTTTAGAAATTCCAAGTATTTTGACTGATATAAGTTTTTAGAATAAACACACAAACAATTTGTTTTATTCCAGCTGTTCTTGAGCTAAAATGTAATTATCAATGATTAATACTGTTTTTTCACATCCACTTGGTCCTATTGTTGCACATTGAACACAATTTGGTAAAACCTTCCCATGTTTATTTTTATCTCTTCAATAGGAGTCTTAATTTAGGATCCCAATCAGTTTTACTCATTTAATTATATAATTTTTATTAATAATAAAGAGTCACCTATTTCAATTGTGTGTTAGGTCATCTGTTATAAAAAACATTTGACAGTACCTATAACAGACAGCTATAGTAATGTTTCACTAGATCATATTCATACAACATTTCAAACTCCAAATATCAATTCCAAAAGTAATAAATTGTATTCTGATGGAGAAATGATAGATATTCCTGTTGGACAATATAGCTTGAAAAAAATTGGAAAAATTTATTCTACCTAAAAAGCCTTATATACATATCAATGCAGACGAAATTTTAAATAGTTGTTATTGAGAGTGACACGAAATTGTATATGCACATACAGGAAAGCATTGGATGTGTATTAGGATTTAATAACCAAATTATTGAAGCCAATGAAAAAATGTTGCTAATGATGTGCCTAAAATTATTTCATTCAAATTGTTGTTGTTGTTGTGGTCTTCAGTCCTGAGACTGGTTTGATGCAGCTCTCCATGCTACTCTATCCTGTGCAAGCTTTTTCATCTCCCAGTACCTACTGCAACCTACATCCTTCTGAATCTGCTTAGTGTATTCATCTCTTGGTCTCCCTCTACGATTTTTACCCTCCACGCTGCCCTCCAATACTAAATTGGTGATCCCTTGATGCCTCAGAACATGTCCTACCAACCGATCCCTTCTTCTGGTCAAGTTGTGCCACAAACTTCTCTTCTCCCCAATCCTATTCAATACTTCCTCATTAGTTATGTGATCTACCCATCTAATCTTCAGCATTCTTCTGTAGCACCACATTTCATTCAAATTAATCGATATAAATTTTACTTTGGGCAATGGAATTACTAAATGATCCTGTAACGAAGCGCGCTGCTCTCCGTTGGATCTTCTCTGTCTCTTCTATCAACCCTATCTGGTATGAATCCCACACTGCTGAGCAGTATTCAAGCAGTGGGCGGACAAGCATACTGTAACCTACTTCCTTTGTTTTCGGATTGCATCTCCTTAGGATTCTTCCAATGAATCTCAGTCTGGCATCTGCTTTACCGACGATCAACTTTATATGATCATTCCATTTTAAATCACTTCTAATGCGTACTCCCAGATAATTTATGGAATTAATTGCTTCCAGTTGCTGACCTGCTATTTTGTAGCTAAATCATAAGGGATCTATCTTTCTATGTATTTGCAGCACATTACACTTGTCTACATTGAGATTCAATTGCCATTCCCTGCACCATGCGTCAATTTGCTGCAGATCCTCCTACATTTCAGTACAATTTTCTATTGTTACAACCTCTCGATACACCACAGCATCATCTGCAAAAAGCCTCAGTGAACTTCCGATGTCATCCACAAGGTCATTTATGTATATTGTGAATAGCAACGGTCCTATGACACTCCCCTGCGGCACACCTGAAATCACTCGTACTTCGGAAGACTTCTCTCCATTGAGAGTGACATGCTGCGTTCTGTTATCTAGGAACTCTTCAATCCAATCACACAATTGGTCTGATACTCCATATGCTCCTACTTTGTTCATTAAACGACTGTGGGGAACTGTATCGAATGCCTTACGGAAGTCAAGAAACACGGCATCTACCTGTGAACCCTTGTCTATGGCCCTCTGAGTCTCGTGGACGAATAGCGCGAGCTGGGTTTCACACTACCGTCTTTTTCGAAACCCATGCTGATTCCTACAGAGTAGATTTCTAGTCTCCAGAAAAGTCATTATACTCGAACATAATACATGTTCCAAAATTCTACAACTGATCGACGTTAGAGATATAGGTCTATATTTCTGCACATCTGTTCGATGTCCCTTCCTGAAAATGTGGATGACTTGTGCCCTCTTCCAATCCTTTGGAACACTACGCTCTTCTAGAGACCTACGGTACACCGCTGCAAGAAGGGGGGCAAGTTCCTTCGTGTACTCTGTGTAAAATCGAACTGGTATCCCATCAGGTCCAGCGGCCTTTCCTCTTACGAGCGATTTTAATTGTTTCTCTATCCCTCTGTCGTCTATTTCGATATCTACCATTTTGTCATCTGTACGACAATCTAGAGAAGGAAGTACAGTGCAGTCTTTCTCTGTGAAACAGCTTTGGAAAAAGACATTTAGTATTTCGGCCTTTGGTCTGTCATCCTCTGTTTCAGTACCATTTTGGTCACAGAGTGTCTGGACATTTTGTTTTGGTCCAGCTACCGCTTTGACATGAGACCAAAATTACTTAGGATTTTCTGCCAAGTCAGTACATAGAACTTTACTTTCGAATTCATTGAACGCCTCTCGCATAGCCCTCCTCACACTACATTTCGCTTCGTGTAATTTTTGTCTGTCTGCAAGGCTTTGGCTATGTTTATGTTTGCTGTGAAGTTCCCTTTGCTTCTGAAGCAGTTTTCTAACTCGGTTGTTGTACCACGGTGGCTCTTTTCCAACTCTTACGATCTTGCTTGGCACATACTCATCTAACGCATATTGTACGATGGTTTTGAGCTTTGTCCACTGATCCTCAACACTATCTGTACTTGAGACCAAATTTTTGTGTTGAGCCGTCAGGTACTCTGTAATCTGCTTTTTGTCACTTTTGCTAAACAGAAAAATCTTCCTCCCTTTTCTAATATTTCTATTTATGGCTGAAATCATCGATGCAATAACCGCTTTATGATCGCTGATTCCCTGTTCTGCGTTAACTGTTTCAAATAGTTTGGGTCTGTTTGTCACCAGAACGTCTAATGTGTTATTGCCACGAGTCGGTTTTAAGCAGGTCACACTATTGCACAGTTACATTAATGTAAATCCATTCAGTTTCATAGAGAATTATTCTACTTTTGTTATAAACAATTCTAGAAGTATGAAAGTGTTAGCTACACAAAAAGCTACTACAAAATAATGTGCTACATTCGATAATAAAATACCTATTGATAGTATTGATTATATAATAGTGTACACCATGAAAAAAATTAACAACTGATACCCAACACAAAATATTAACTGAGCATTTAAAAACAAGTTAATTATTATATTTTTATATCATAATCATCATAGTCCGCAGCTCGTGGTCGTGCGCTAGCGTTCTCGCTTCCCATGCCCGGGTTCCCGGGTTCGATTCCTGGCGGGGTCAGGGATTTTCTCTGCCTTGTGATGACTGGGTGTTGTGTGATGTCCTTAGGTTAGTTAGGTTTAAGTAGTTCTAAGTTATAGGGGACTGATGACCATAGATGTTAAGTCCCATAGTGCTCTGAGCCATTTGAACCATTTTTAATCATCATAACTATCTGGAAATTCTCCAGTTTCAAAAAATAGTAAAAATTAATGCGCCTCATCAATTATATACTTAAATTCTTCTTTAAAATTTTCAGCTAAATCTGATATTTTAGATATTTTATACATCTTTACATTATTGTAAATTCTCTAACAAAATGTTTTGATATTTTCCTCATGGAAATAGAAGACCAATCTAAGTTCTCTTCAGAATCTCTAATAAAGCCTTCTGATAATTCATTTGAATAACAAATTTCACCCCACTGATAACCAGTTAAAATATATAATTCTTCCGATTTTTTTATTTTCAGTATTAGATTTGGTTAAATTTAAAAAAGTTAGGCTTGGATGGCTCCCAGGGGGGCGGGTGGTTGGGGACCAACAGTCATAGATGAGTATTGTCGGTAGTCTCAGGCCAGGGAAGAACCAGCATAATCCATCTACTCATAAGGACTGCACAGATAGGATTGGACTAATTAAAATGTACTAGGATGTATTTAAGCAATCATTCTTCCAATGGTCCACAAGTGACTGGAACAGGAAAAAGCCCCAATAAGTGGCACTACAGGAAGTACCACCTGCAGTACACTTCACATTGGTTTGCAGAGTACAGTTGTAGATGTAGTTGTGGATGTTGATCGTGAATAAAGTTGCCAGAGAACAAATTACGAAAGTTTTTCTTAATACTGATTGAAAGCTGTACTCATAAGACTTCGTCAGAATACTCAAGTACTTAAACAGATTTATAGAATGAACCCAGTTATCCTTTTTTTTAAATCATTATCCTTATGGTTATTTTCCATAGTTTGAATATTGTGCCCATTTAGTATGTATCTGGTCTCAATGAAATGATACCAGAGCTAAGGATTGTGTATACTTAGGAATAGCTTGTAACTACAAGGACCTTGCTCTTACACAGTGGTGACAGGACTCTAAGAGCATAATATTCTGATGACATTCTTTTTGGTAATATCTTTCTGTACCTGTGCACTAACAACTGACAGTCAGTATTCATCTACAAAAAATTTGTATTTCTACAGAATCTATGGAATTATCGACAACAATGAAATAATATAAATTTCGGTCTTCAATATGAAATTCATGCTGATTGTTTCTTCACTTTCATCTTTAGTTTATTATTCAGTAAGAAAATGTTACTTTCTACTTGTACAGAAACAAGACTGTTGTTATGAGTCGAAAAACACGAAGGGATAGCAGTAACTGAGAAACAAGGAAGACAGGACTGTAGCCTCTCCCACATGTATAATCTGCACACTGAACAAAGAAGGAGGAACTTGGTAAAGGAATTAATGTTCAGGAAATATGAATAGAAACGGCACGATAATTCTGTCAGAGACAGTAAAGGACCTGGAAGAACAGCTGAAAAGAACGGGTAGTGTCTTCAAAAGAGGACACAAGACGAACGCGAAGAAAAGTACAGCAAGAGTAATGCAATGTAGTCGAATTACATCATACTATGCTGAGTGAAATACATTAGAAAATAAGACACTGAAGCTAGTAGATTAGTTTTATTACTTGAGCACAAAAATGTGTGACGACAGCCGAAGAAGAGAGGATACAGAACGCAGACTGGCAACATCATGAAAGCCTATCTTGAAAAGAGAAGTTCATTAACATCGAGTATAAATCTAAAAGTTATGAAATTTTTTCTGAAGATATTCATATGGAATTTAGGCTTGTAGAAAAGTGAAATGTGGACGGAAAGCGGTTCAGATAAGAAAAAATATAAGCTTTTCAAAAGTGGTTCTAAGGTACAGTGATAAAGATTAGAGGGGAAACTGAATCGAACTAGGGAGAAAGGAAATTTATGGCACATCATGACTAAAAGAAGAGATCGGTTGGTAGGATACCTCCTGAGGTATCAACGAATCGTCAGTTAGATGGAGAGGCTTGTACAAGATAGACTTGTGCGGATAACATCAAACCAGCTTTCGGACTGCATTGTGCATTGCATTGTTGCTATCATCCGCAAAGACAGTTCTTCCCCGTGCATAAGATTGTGTATAAAACAGATCATTCATCTTTTGTAGCACAGTTATTTGCAGAGTGTGTATCTGAGTGGCTAGTGAGTTAGCGTGTCCCATCACTTCGCTTCCGCCTCCGCTAGTTACGGCGCAAATTTACCGAAGTGTAAGCATCCCGCTTTAATGGTAAGTACTCTGCAAAATATCACCTACTTCGCGTCAGCTGATGGTAGATATGACTGTCCGTTGTAAGCATGATTTTTTTCGATTGTGCAACGCTTAATCCGCTAGATTGCCGCGCACTTGTCAGGTGACAAGTACCTGGAATCTCCGATAGTGCTACATGCCACGAGAGGCGTTATCGCCACTGGGTCTCTGTTCGAGGGACTGTGCAAGTGAGTCACTAAGCAGAGGCAGTATCAGTTCATATCGCGTTGCTACATTGTCACGGTGGGAAAAACGCTGTTAGCCCAGCCTTCCTGAGACTTCAGCGTTGCATATGTATCCAGTACATTCTCTTCCAAGTTTCTGATAATTTTTTGTGCTGCGTTTTTCACAAGAAACAGAATGGATTGATGTAGCGTTCCGAGAGAATTCAGCTGCTTGTGGCTTTTTATTTCATATTTATTTACTGTTTATTTAAGGGGCTCCGGAACGCCCTATACTTGTAATGTTAAAATAACGCTTATAAATTACATCTTTCCTCACAAAGTATTTGAGGTAGGAAGTTGAACTTTTTACAGATTATTTATTGGAATATGGGCTACAACTTAACACAGGGATTTTACAAAATTTTAGTTCAGTTATTAAAGATAATTTTTTTCAATTGTAATGAAAATTCACAAAATTTTTGTGCAATTTTTTATTTATATATTCAAAAATATACAGTTTGTTTTGGAAAAAGGCTGTGTTAAATTATGCAGAAGGTACTGTGTAACATTTACTGAAAGTTTGAAACAAATATGTTGGGAAGATCCTTAGAAAACATGTAATTAGTATGAGAAAATAAAACTTTTGGGAATCGAGCGACAAAGATTAGATTAACTTTTTAGTGCATTCCAGGTCCATAGGATGGATTATCTTCATCCTCTGCAAACTCCTCCTTCAGCTTCCTCTTGTTCCTCCTCCTGTTTACTCTTGCTTGTATTTCTAGACTCTTTAGAGCCCTGTCTGCAGCCCGAAGGCGTTCCTTGTCTAAAGCAAGCATCGCTCGTTGTTGTGTTCGTAGATTTTGCTACCATTTTCTTCAGTTGCAGTTACTGCAACACTGTTCCAAAAGGTGGTCATGTATGAACAGTTATCACATTTCAGTTGTATTTCACTAGCAAGTCCTACGTGCTTTATTATGGAGAGTTCCAGACCAACATCACTACAATGAATACATCTTACACAGTTTGAAAAAATTCCTTTGAGAACCGACATATAAAATATTTCATTCACATCCGATTCGCCCATAAAACATTCATAGTTTTCACTCATTGAACCAAGCTTCTTCTGTGAAGTATTTTCTTTCCCACTTTGACTGGTATGGGCACGTATACTTGAGAGGTTAGGTTCACTCACTTGGTTATCGTCTTTATTGTTTACAGTAATAACACATACCTTTGACTTTCCAACATTTCTCCTTTTCTTAAAAGCCTTCAGAGGATTTCTAATAACTTTACTTTTACTCATTATTATACTTCAACAAAACAGAGACTCAAGAAACAGAATTAATTACGAATATTTTCGAGATAACGACAGAGTAAATAAACATGAAACAATCGACAATCACACCAGCGATATATATTGAACCATCACAGGTTAGCCACAACATATACTTTATCTCACATCACTTTAATATACCTGATGAACACGGACGTTAATAATAACACCATTTGACAGCAGTTTAACAGCGCCACAGTGGGTCACGCCCATGTAGAACACATTTCAAAAAAAAATTTAAAAATAGTTGTAGTCTTCGGAATTATATATCTATTAAAAGGTAATAGTCTGCAGATTCAGAAAACGCAAAAAAGTAAATATTGAACTGAACTTTTCATGATTTTGAGCCTTTCCGGAGCCCCTTAACCTGGGAAGACCAGCGCCATCAGTCCATCTGTTACATCTGACGAGAATTTCCACATATTTTATATGACGTACTCTGTCTGACAAAAAAAGTTAAACAACCGGAAGGGGAAGAAGAATGAAATGAAACTTCATGGGTATGTGCTGTTATTTCAGTGATTACAAATCCGAGTTAAATTTACAAAGAACTTGGCGGTATGAGGCCTTTCACCATTATGACGTTACAAAACATTTTGTCTTGTTCTATACACTGATTCGGTTGGGAAGGGTGTTGTAAAGCCGTTGTAGCCTCTCGTCAGGCAAGCTGGCCCAAAACTGGTCCTTGATAACCTAGATACTGGCACTGGGACGGAGTCGAAGTTCGAACTGGTCCCATATATCATCTGTCGGGGTCAGATCTGGGGATTTTGCTGGCCATGGGATTACCTCAACACCATTCGGACAGTTCATAGAGACACATACTATGTGTGAATAAGCATTATCCTGTTGTAAACTGGCATCTTGCACTTGTCGTGAGTGAGATAACACACGATGACGCAGAATGTTCATGATGTACAGTTGTACCATCAAAGTTCTCTCAGCCACTACCGGCCATGACCTGATGGTAGGGGTCCCCACAGTTTGGTGCTAGCAATGAAACCACTGTACCTCTCCAAAGCTGAGGAAGAATGGGACATCTCCTGGGGTCGCCGACATACACGTCGAAGATGGTCAGCCGGGATAGTGTAGCACCACAATTTATCACATAACATAATGCGACACCATTCATCAACAGTCAATGCCCCTCCAAACGCCGCAGTTTGCGCTGTGGTGTTACAGCAGTCCACATACAGGACGATAATATGCTAGTCCTGCTACTGTTAATCTCTAATCAAATGTTTGAGATGACACACAGTGATGCTGAGAACTCATTACTTGTTCTCTGAAGGACCTGCAGATGTGAAGGAGTGGTTGGTGCGCACTACGACGAAAGTGGTCAGATAAGGTCCACCAGTACCTTAGCTAAGTGTATACGTGCTCTCACGTTCCCATGCAGTCCAACATCGAGCCACGGTCACATCTGAATGCTTAATAAATCAGCATATTACATTATTGGACCAGCAAGCCAAATGGAGATCTATAATGAGGGCCCTTTCAAATTCTGTCAGGTGCTGATAACGCTGTTTCACACGAGTCTCTGATGTTTCCAATGATTATTCAGCATCTGACGCTGTTCATCCCCTTATATACCCTATCAAGCCTGATAACAACACTAAATGCGAACAACACTAATGCAGTCTGGAGGTCGTTTTACCTGTCACAGAGAACTAACACTCTAGTAGTTTCCATATGCACCGATTGTATGCATACTTACGAAGTTACATTGATAGCCAAACAGCCTTCTGGGTGCTTCACCTTTTAGTCAGGCAGTGAATACACTGCTCCTATCACAGTTAGGTGAAAGAACGTGTCTGTTGAGTGTTTGTGTCAGATCAGAAAATCCACACATCGCGAAATCTGAATGTTAATGGAAGCGGTTGCTTCGTTGTTGGTGATCCTGGAAGTGTACCTCATCCACATTTTATGGTGAACGTGAGGTATATGTAGTATGCTATACGTTACATCTAAGATAGAATATAACATTTAGAAATATTATAGTGTCGAATAAAACATAGCTATATTCGTTTATGAAAAGTTCAACAATGAATAGAGAGTACTGGAAAGCAAGTTTAAACTATGAGCGCTAGACACTATTTCTCATAGAGAAATCTGATCATATACATTAATTTTTAAGAAAAGGTTAATAGAGAGACAGAAGGAAGTGCTTCGGTTTCTTCCTAAAAAGAGCAGAGCATGGAATTGTGCGCCGGATAGCTGTTCTAGAGGTGAAGGGCAGCAACAGAGGAGTTTGTGAATATTTTTGTTTCATGTATGGATACAGCTAAGATCCTAGATGAGTCAGACTTGAGTTTCAGTTATGATGAGATAACAATGATTAATCTTTAATGTGAGGTACTGAGTTCTATCCGTACTGAGGAGCCCATGAAGTAAGTGGTGTGTGGTAGTCGCGTACCTTGTCTGGCACTAACAAAGCTAACTGGGTGAATGAACCACTGACATGGTCATGGTCATACAGTCGTTCGTTGTAGCTGTAATGTGCACAAGCATTCGTTGGTAGATCTAACCCTCTAGTGCATCATTACTTGTGATGTGTTGGTTTACATCACAACAGTGGCGGTTCAGTAGAAAGAGTGACTCCAAAATTTTTACGTTTCATGTTTTGTGGAAATATGTTCCGAAACTTTTGGAGGGAATGGAGGCAACCGGAAATGTTCCTATATGTGGCGACAGTATTTTATAACCAGCTGAGTTGCTCACTCAAAATTACACGAAGTCCTTTACTGTTTCTATGATATGATATTGGGATAGCGTCATGAAGAAATCGATGCAGTTGTTCGAGGAATGCTAAAGTTATTAATTTCTGGTGGGACACTGGAAACACAGAGTGTATATCAAAAAGAATCATCCGATTTTTAAAAAAATATCATAACTGTTATGTTATCTGAGATACGGGCGTGAACAATGCACTGTTGGAAAGAGCAACCTCTCTTGTCTTATGGTTCCCACTAGGTATCAGCAGTGTGCGCCCACTTCATTTCTAGTAAAAATGGTGTCATGACAACAGAAAGCGTTTTGTGTTTTACGTATTGCGCATTGCGCGTCAGTAGTAACTGTTCATAGTGACTTTCGTATTAGGTATGGGGTGGATCTTCCTACAACAGAGAGCATTAGACGATGGCATGACAATTCGGAGAAACAGGTCGTTTGTGTAAAGGCAAACCGCCAGGCCGTCCGCGAGTGTCTGACACAGACGTCGAACATATCCGCGATAGTTTCACAAGGAATCCGCAGAAATCCGTTAGCCGTGCAGCTCGACAGCTCAATATGCCCTCGATGTCCGTCTGGCGTGTCTTGCGTCGACGTTCACACATGAAACCATACGAAATTCAGCTATTGCAAGCTCTTCGTGAAGGTGACAAACAACAAGATGTGGAGTTCTGTTCAAATGGCTCAAATGGCTCTGAGCACTATGGGGTTTAACATCTACGGTCATCAGTCCCCTAGAACTTAGAACTACTTAAACCTTACTAACCTAAGGACATGACACACATCCATGCCCGAGGCAGGATTCGAACCTGCGACCGTAGCGGTCGCGCGGTTCCAGACTGAAGCGCCTAGAAGCACTCGGCCACCAGCAGCCGGCGGAGTTCTGTAATTTCATTCTTGGCAAGATGGAGGATGACACTTTTCTTCTACGCTTAGAGTTTAGTGACGAGGCAAAGTTCCATTTAAATTGGTAGGTGAACCGTCATGATGTCAGAATATGGGGTACGGAACAACCACGTGAAGTTGTACAACATGAGAGGGACTCTCCAAAATTTAATGTGTATGGCCTATTTTCCTTTGCTGAGAACATTGTTACAGGAAGCACATATCGCGATATGCTTGGGAACATTCTTTTGCAACAGTTGGAGACTGCTTCGAACGACTTCAGTTGCCAACAAGATGGCGCACAGTCACATTGGCATCTGGAAGAGCGGGAATTTTTAAATCAATGGATTATTGAACAATGGATCGGTCACGCTGGACCAAACAATTCAGCTTTACATTACTGACCTCCAAGGTCACCGGACCTGATTTAATGTGATTATTTCTTGTGGGGATTTATAAAAGACTCAATTTATGTGCCTCTGTTACCAACAACAATGAATGAACTGAGACATCGCATAACAGCAGCTGTGGAAACTGTAACTCAAGACATGTTCGGTGAAGTGTGGGAATACTTTGAATACCTCATTGGCCTTTGCCGTGTATCTCAAGGGGAGCATATTGAACACCTATGAAAAGGTATGAAAAAAACTTTTTGAGTTTCCTGTTCATCAAAAAACAAAATTCATTGTATATCTTTATTAGTTTCAGGAAGTATAGACGTGAGAAATCGCATGATTCTTTTTGATACACCCTATATTAGGGACTTTGTCATATTTAAAATCCCAGGTTTTACTCTCATTTCATAACTCAAGGCATATGGTTATTCATCTGGACGATGACAGCATTGATATCTTCATGTCTGAAACTTAGGTAAAGTTGGACGTACTCGAAATAGAAGTGATATTTACAGGACAGAATCGACGCTATATTATTGACATAGAAGAAAATTAATAATAGGCCCAGTACTGACCCCTCGGGCACTCCTGAGACAAGACTCGACAAAAAAAGTTTGTCACCCTTGGAGACATCACGCAAATACTGTCTAACACGACCTCTGGCTTGGTAATGGCTTCAGTTTGGCGTAGATAAAGGTCTGCAAGTTTCTTTAGGTATGCCATATCAAACTGGTGCTTCTCATTGCCTGTAAGATTTGATAGAGCTACCAAATTGCGGCGATGTCGGTTGCTCCCCCTGTCCAAATAGTTTCAGAAATTTTCTATGGGTTTAAGATCGGGTGATTTATGTTGCCAATCGAATTGTGACAGGGTGTCTGAGTGTTCATCAAACCAGGAACGCATGCATGAGGCCCTGTGAATTCAGCTGTTGTGATCTTTAAGGACAGGAGTATCCACGGCATATTCACCGTAAAGATGTAGCAGAAACGACAACACTTGGTAACCGAAAACGTTTATGTAAGTATCCTTGTTGATCTTCACGGCAATCTTAAAACGTTATAGAAACACCTCCAGCCTGAACTACATACCCCGCACGCGCTGCAGATTAAACGCCTCATAGGGCTGTCAGAGTCCTCGACGTCTAGCATCATCTGAGAAGAGGCAAAATAATCACTCGTCGGGCCACATTACATTCCTACAGACAGCTACTGTCCATCGAATGAAACAGTTTTGCTGTAACCAGTAATAATAATAAATTGTGACTAGTAACAGTAAGTTTTTTGTTTCCATTCGAATAAACTATGTTTGCTAACAGTAAACTTGTAGTTTCATTCGATACCAGTAACAGACACTATAAATCCTAAGCAAAAATGTTCTCATTTAAAACTATTGTGCAGCTTCTGTGTTGTTTGTCCAGTTCCAGACGTGTTGCCTTAAGTGGGCGAAGGTGGGGTAATGTGCCCACTATAAGGGAAAATGAATTTTCATCAAACTATGATTATCAATAGAAGCTTGCCGCCTACACTTTTTATATGTGCATATTACAAGGCACCACAACAGCTATTTGTAAGTGAAAACAAAAATCATATCTAGAGACTATATGTATTTTTCTGAATGCTTTCAAAGTGGCCACTTTTCCCTACCTACAGGGTAATGTGGTTCTTCCATCGCAGTAGGATCCCATGTCTGCTGTTCTGATTTTTGGACATACTTTCTAGACATCTAGATGTCCTAGTACCTGAAACAGTACCAAAAGCTTTGGCCAGATAGTTTCCAATAGTATTTTTGTATTAGACGACGTATAACATGACGGAGATTGTTTTAAATAATATAAATCAATTCAAGAGATAGAATGACGGGCGATAGCTATTTACATAAAAGAGTCTAGAAATAAATCTGATCTGTAGTATTATGCGTGATATATGGAAGTAAGTAACTTTTACCGGGATAAACTACGCGGCCACTTTTCCCTACAAGTAATGTGGCCACTTTTCGCGATCGGACAGCATGACGGCGTTAGTGGTTCACAGATGAAATTATCATACAGAAACAAAGAACAACGAACTAAATTTGTAGGCCGAAACACTTCGTTGAAACATTGATATGGTAAAAAATATTACACTAAATGTGAGGAAACAAGAATAGTATAACTTACTTATATTACATTAGATAACTGAAAATCTGAAAAGTTTTTAGAGGACATAACGGAACAAACTTCCTCAGTCAAACTCACTAACAGTGATGGTCCATATTAGATCTAGTCTGACCACTTCTCAGCAGGTAGAAACACTGTGCAGCGCAAAAATTGTGCCATAGCAACTTTTACCGCCCTCGCGACTTTACCTCGCCTTCCCCTACCGCCGTGAGGTTTGGTCTACGAGGTACATGACTCCAAATATTCACTCTGTGCTACGCTTGGAAAATGATCGATACTGGCCTGCATTCACTGACAGAAGGAATTCACGTCGGTAGAATTTGGGACCATCTTCTTTGATGCTACAAGAGCTTTTGATTCTGTATGGCATGAGGGCCTCTTACACAAGATTCTTGCGGAAGGTTTCCCTGTCTCGTAGCAAAGTTAAGGGCCGACGACAACTTCTCCTCTCGTCGTCTCATCCTTGTAAGTGTTCCCCTGGTGTCTGTACTCAGCCTCGTGTTGTGCAGGATCTACACTGCGGACCTACGTCAGACCGAGTGGGTACAACCAGCCTTATATTCTGACGACACTATTCTGTTCACACGCAGAATGAACTCCATATAACGCACCGACAGCTGCAGCAGTCAATCGACAACCTCGCGTAGTGAGCAAGGAAATAGCGATCCTCATATAATGCTTTGAAAACCCAGATTATCACAGTTATTCACAAGGTGGTGCCCAAAGACTTACAAAAAGTAATGATGCGGGATAAACCCATAGAATGGTCCCCTACAGCCACGTATTTTGACGTCACATTGGACAGAAGACTTACGTAGCGCCAACAGATTCTCCATGTCAGAGGAAAGGTATTCGGAAGACTAAGAGAACCTAACTTCGTCTTAAACCGAAAGGATGACCTGGATTGGCAAAGAGACGATTAGTTGTGTTCGTAAATGACACACACCAGTCCTCTACTATATCCCCGGTTACTGATATGAAAACAGTTGCAGCTGTAATTTTTGTGGGACAGATTATCACTGCATACTCTCTTTACTTACCACCATACAAATAAATCTATCACGAGGCTCTAGAAGACCTAACAGAACATCTGCCCCAGCCACATCTCCTACTGAAACAGTTCAATGCACATAATGTGTTGTGGGGCTTGTAATAGTAACGATACGTTGTTGGAAGAAAAATTTTTCGTAAAATTTGCTAGGGTCTGCAATACGATGTCAGTGGTCTGAAGACAGACGCCTTAATAGTTTTTGTGCATTGAATTAAGGTGAGCGGGCAGAGAGTGTCACCGGCAACAGGCGAGAAGTTTTGAATTGACGCTAGGGTCCTTGCTAATGAGGAACTAAGTATGGCTGAGACAGTGACACGTTTTGAGACAACTGACATGGCGCAGTGGCGGGCACTTCAGCGGGCTGCTGCAACGCATCTTCGCATCCAACAACATGGTTCAGCGCACCATCTGCAACTGCCATCGTCGATGAGATTTCAGTTGCTCGGTTGTGAGACTCCGACCAGAAACACGAGATAAATCCGTTCGTAGCGACTAGGCTGTATAGGGAATGATTCCAACTGTAAAGCTGTCGGCAATTTAATGCAACATAGTGCCCGTATTGGGAAACGACAACGTGACTCAGCAAGCCTTTGCATTCAATCTGACAATGGCCATAAACGATGCACGGCAGGTTAAGAACTGCTTTTTGACGATTTATGGGGATCTAGTGTTCAGAATTCGTTTCTTGAACTACTGACTTTTCTTTCATCAATGTCATAAACTTCCGGGACTCTCAGCATGACTGCTTTACTGATCGAACCCCGAGTGGGGCCCAAGATATTAGGTTGGTGCGTAAGTTCGTGCATATTGGTATTCCAGTTCCTATGGGTTTATTTATCGATTGCTGCTTTTAATTTGTAGTCCAGTGTTATCAACGGTTACATGTTGTCATTTTGCCTTTTGGAGATAGTGAATGGAGCTGTGGACGCTAGAATATGTAGCGTCTAGTGGAGAAATCTGAACATTTCCGACGTATTCTTCTGTTTGAGTTCAATAAAGGAAGCCAGAAATACTTGCGCTCTGTATGGGAATAACGCCATTGGGCAAATCACAGAAATAAAATGGTTTTCTCGTTTTAAGAAGGATTGTTTTGACATTAGTGACTCTCCAAGTTCAGGAAGACCTTCGAGGTCTGATGAAAATTCTTTAAACGCATTATCCAACATGATTCAAGTCAGTGAATTCGAGAATTGGAAAATATAGTGAACTGTGATCATTTCACCATCATGTGACATTTTCATGCAATGGGGAAGGTTCAAAAATCGGGTGTATGGCTACAGCATGCGCCAAGCCAAAATCAGAAATAGGCGTGTGGTTATATGCGCATCTCTGATTGTTCGCCGTCGACAGGCTCGCGAAAAACACCAACTATTCGTATCCCGCACTGTTACTATTGGCGAAAAATGGTATCTTTATGCTAACAAAATGAAAAGAGTTTGAGCCCAAACAAAGCAGCAACCCCCCATACAAAGACCTGTGCTCATCCACCAAAGATAATGTTTGTTATGCGTCTGGTGGAACGGTGACGGTGTAGTGTACTAAGAATTGCGGTGTAGCCATCACTGCTGACATTTATTGTCAACAACTGAGACGCCTTGCAGATGCAGTCCTATAACAAAGATCATGAAGACTGCGGAAAGTGATGCTACTCCACGATAGCGCCCGTCAGCATTCTGCTATACTGACAATAAACAGTATACTGGAGTTGGGTTGGGAAGTCATTCGTCTTCCACCTTATTCCCTCAATCTTACGCCCCCAGATTTTCACCTTTTTTTATCTCTATCGAACACCCTTCAAGGAACTTCCTTTCCGGATGAAAATACGCTCTGAATATGACACGAGGAGTTCTTCACCTCAAAATCACGTGATTTCCACAGTAGCGAAATCGAAAAGTTATCCCAGTTTTGGTAGATTGTTGTATTGGTGAATCAGAATATATTACTGATGACTAAAGTCTCTGTTATGTGTATGTATTGAGTTTATTTAGTCATAGTCGTTCACTCAAACAGTTACGTTTCTGTCGTGGCTTGTTGCAGGAGCCACCGTTCTTCTCAACGTTATCTTCATCAGCAATAACTGTTGTGATAAATTCAGCAAAATATGTTATTAATTTCGGCCATTATTATGTAAGTGTGGACGTGACTTCATCTAAGAAGCCAAGATTTCCCTAGCGGTGTTGTTGTTCTGTCAACTTCGCACAGAGTTTGCATTGAAAGCGGAAGATGGCTGTAGCATTCGTAAAATGTTACGTAACAAATAGTAGCCGGCTCCAGGACCACACTGGTTTGCCGCTGTGAAAAAGTGAGTTTCGGTCGGCTGACTAGCTTGTAGCACTTAGTGGGTTAGCTGCTTTTTCATACGCTTTACGAACCTGGTGGAGCGGCAGGGGATGATCGTCTGGCGTTTTAAAGTCCCATCAGTTGGGACTCACGATATTAATGAGGAACACGATAGTTAGGGGCACTGATACTTGCTGAACACAGAAACGAATGCCATATTTGATAGCATTTCTATGATTGCAGCCAAAAGAAAACGGGAGACGACTGTTTATGACCAGTGTCGTTTGGTGCAGCAAAGTGGCAAGGACAACCGACATGACGAGTCGCCAGTAGCGAACACAAACAGACAGTTAAGAGCACCAAAAAATTCGAAGTAAAGATCCAAATTGGTCAGAAAAATTGACAGGATTCTTGTGGATATGCCACAGAGACGTTAACACGAGTCAAGAAAAAGTGTAAAGTTTCAGTACATAGATTTATGGAACCTTCGCTTAATCACCTGTAAACAAACAAAATCAAGAAGTCCGGTTGCAAGGAAGCCAGGAGACCGATCGCAGCTGGCGACCATAATAGTACAGCTTAATATTTAGACCGCACGTCTGTATCATCATAATTTTCGGATTTAATAAATGCGTAATATCAAAATAGATACAAAAGGGTAGGAACGCGTCAACCAAGAACGTGTAATCAAGGAGCAAGACATCAAGGGTACAGTAGAAATCAAACATGAACCGGCTTATTGAGATGAAAGTCACATTGCGGTAACTATGGGTTCAGGATCGATATTACAAGAAATATTAGCAACGTCACAAAGCAATACTGATTTTTTTGAAGTCACCAATGAATCTATAGGTTTGTTAGAAGCAAGCATGTAAAGAGAAATACAAGTCAACTCAGAAGCTCTGAGGGCACAAATACAAGTGAATTCGGAAACGTCGTTCTGAGATAATGGGGAACGTAGATGAAGTAAGAAGCTAATATTCTGTAGGGAATTTCAAAGGAGGTTAAGAGAAAATATGGGGACCAAATAGCACAAATGAAGAGAGATACTCCCAGAATCCAGGAAGATGTAGCATAGCTAGAGGAAAGTATTAAGCACAGAGGTTTCCCTGGGTATCACTGACTGGTGTAATGGGGTTGGTAATCATGACAGGAAGCTTTATCCTGAAGGTAACGTACACCCAATGGTATTTATAAATGCATGTGGGAACTGTGTATCGAGTAGCGTTAGCAGAAAAATTCGCTTGTTGGAACAGTGTCTTGCTGGAGATGCTTGAGGATGGAAATTAAAGCGACATGCTTAGTGAGTTAATTAAGCGGTTCAAAGCTAAATGCAAGTCGAAAGTTCGACAAAGGGAGCAACGAATACAGTTCCAAGAATTTACACACTATCGACGAAATTCATGGGATTCCATGTGGGAATATTGTGAAAGGTCGTCTAAAATAGTGGGTTACATTGACTCACCGATGTGTGAAGGATGTGAAGGAAGTGCAGAAGCACGTTAGTACAACGAACATTGATTCTGATCAGTTTTTGACTCAAGTAAATAATGCAGATATGTGATACAGTAGGGAACAAAGCCCATATTGTTGGGAACGAGCGAGACCCAGTGACGGGAGACGGGTTAATGATTTTGAAATGAGATCGGTTCAGATGAATAGTGTAACAACTATAACGGCTTCTGACATCAAATGTAACAGTTGTGTTACTAAATGTGACACTTCTGTCACTCAATGTAACTGGGTTTTCTCTTTGGATGCTGTCAATTGTCAGGATGAGCATTCTAAAGCATTCTGTCAGGGTGAAAATATTAAATAAATTAACTTTTCTCTCTTAACAACATGTGGGCAGGGTGGGTTCTTCCTTGGCTCGGGTATGAGGTCGAATGAAACATCATTTTTACATAAGATAACTTTTATTGAAGATTTGTACAACTGTATCTTACGGGATGTTCTGGTTCGGAGAGCGGCAGCTGTGTCGTTTGTGAAGTCTTCTGCTGCGGCAGCGGCGGCGGCGGCGGCGGCGGCAGCGTCTGATTACGCGTAGCAGTGTGTATCTCGTGTCGCCGTCTCGCCTAGTTGACTGGAGACGCGCAGCGCGAGGTGGCCCGTTTAATTATTGCGAGCGAAATCGTGCATCGGATGATACCTTGGGTGCGGCGTCCCAGTGTTTCTCTTCTCTAAGCGGCCGCGCGTGTTCTGCGTCGGCCAGCAGAGCGGTGCGGCGGGAGAAGGCCAGTGTGGCGGACTCGAACCACGGACTCCCGCTTGCCAGTCTTCGGCTGTCAGCTCTTCATCCCAGCTCACAGGTGACTACTGATGTGAGGCCGTCTCCTTCCCATCCTCACGAGTCACCCGGGTATGTAAAAACCAGACTTCAAATACCTTTTATCTTCTGTCTTCTGGCGCCGCGGCTGCTGCTTGCTATTCCATTACAGCGGCGGACTTGGTGCGTCTGTGCATGATGCAGTCTCTTCTTGCATGACGGTCTTCAGCACCGAAACTGGCTGAAAACTACTGCTACTCTTCTTTTCTTCCTTCGTCTCTCGTCTTCGTCTCCGTCCCCATCTCCGTCTTCGTCTTCGTCCCCGTCTTCATCTGTCTTCCTCTGTCGGGCCCACCGCATCTCGCGTATTTATTCACTTCAGTTTACTGGAGGTGAACGACTTCACGGCCATTGCCTCTTCTGTCACGTTGAAAAGCTTCTCGAAGAATCTTCTTGACCTCGGTCATTGGCTCTTGGAATGTAGGCGGGGGCCTCTGATCGCATGTGACGACTGAGAAACACGTGAAAAAGCTTCTCGAAGAATCTTCTTAACGTCGGTCATTGGCTCTTGGAATGTAGGCGAGGGCCTTTGCTCACATGCGACAACTGAGAAACACGTGAGCCGGTCGGGCGATGCCCTGGCGGCTGAATCGACAGCGCCCGCTTATGTGGAACTTGCTGACTTCACGGTCATTGTCTCTTCTGTTCTGCCCACTGAATGCGAGTATGTAACTCTCTAAACTAAACCAAGTTTTCCATTTATATTCTAATTTCTAGTTCACTTTGATTTCACTAATTTATTTATTTAAGTACCACTCAACAATAGAGGACATCGTCTGGCAATAAGAGAGGGAAGAGGTCGAGGATATTATCGACATGGATATAATCAGAGTATAGGGGAAAACCCCTAGAAAGCGATTCTCCACATCATTAAGGGGCTGAAAGGTGCGGAAAATGAGCAGTGGACCCGTAACGTTCACAAAAAATGTATGCTGATGAAGAAAAGACGGAGCTCAAAGTAACAAAACGAAAGCAAATTCACGTGGTGGGTGGACGAAGCTATATATGTAAATGGATCCTGTATCCGACATACATTATTTAATCACCCTCCCCCCCCCCCAAAAAAAAATGAATTAGGAATCCGACGACTAGCAAACGAAACAAGAATCACAATCAGTTCAGTTTATTCTGATAACAGATATTCGTAAAACAATTGACATACAACGGAAATATTGTTATAATAAAACCTTGGAACATCTGACAAAGGGGTCGCAGGGAAAGATTCTAACAATTACGGAAGTAAAAGAATTGCAGTTACCAAGTGGCACCATGACTGTCGTGATGTTAACTGAAAAAACAGACAGTACTACAGAATGGAATACATTGTACCTACTATCGGAATTGAAAGCAGACGAAATGCTATAAAATCACTTTAATGTCTCTACACATCGTGTCGCAGTAGCGGCTCGATATCGGCATAGTAAATTATAGGTGGAAGCTGAAACGGCTGCAGAATCAGTCATTCGCGGCACCATCGGCCCTCGGTAAGCATCGTGCAAGTCAGTCCGAAATTTCTCTAAGACCCTCAACATTTCAACTTTGGCCGTGGCAGTCCATCAGCGGTTCTCATTGGAGAAGTGTGACGGTGGAAGCTACTGAAGATCGAGACTTTCAAAGATCAAATCTTTCAAAGAAGACTGACGATCAAGTAACTTCTAACCGAATAGTTACCGAAAGGAAACCCCGCACTACCGCTTTTTGCACCTCTTACTGTATTCAGATTGGCTGGGTTTCAGATCTACAGAGTTCCAACCGGTAAAAATGCTCCTTAGAACATGTTAGCACAGTCTAATACATACAGTCGCGACACTTACTGCTGTGAAAGTTGTTACCTTCTGACAGTTCAAGTGACACTAGCGCCCCTAGCGGCCAGAAAGCTCGCCTTCCTCTGACAGCAGATGCGACGTAAAAATGATGTTTGTTTTTAATTCGTTTTGTACGTAATTTACAAAATAGTTAGTATATTTTTGCGTCACAAGTGTTAGGAGAACAGCGAGAGACATAAATGATCGTGAAATATAAGTAAACAGAGCATGAACTATTGAATGAAGTGACATAAGCTGCAACATATTCTTGAAAAAAATAATTAAGAAGTAGCATACAATCGCACTTATTCCACTGAAAGCAAGAAAACACACTGTATATCCCACATATGAAGTAGATAGATGCTCTTCCTTGTGTAAAAATGCTTTGCAGGAAGCATGCTTCCAAAAATACAATTTCCATGTTATTCTCTGTGTTATCAGGTTATCTCAATAAAAAGCATGACTATTTTAAAATTTTATTATATCCCATTGATAAATTTAATGAAAATAAAATTAAATGAATGAGTCAGTCCTAACACTTGAGCAACCCAAATGAGCCAGATTCATCACTTTCTTTAATTTCTTTTCTTGCTCCTACAGACTAAATCTTGATTCCTGAATTTAATAATGTAAAAGAGCCTCACTTTCACAAACAGTCTTATTAACAGCAGCTTGGTTTCAGCACAGCACCCAGGTGGAAAACTGGGGATGTCCATCAACATGTTCACAAAGAAAGCACCACAATTACTTATGTGAGCATATTCATCAAAAGTAGAAGTCATCTTAGTCTCACAATGAGTTAAAAATTCATTGACATTTTCTGTACAAATAAATAGGCTTCCAAAGTTGCCTTCATAACTTTTAAAATGACAATAAACTTTGTCATTTGCATCTAAGTCTTGGCTGCCATCTACAAGTGCTGTCCTACATTTGTAACAGTCATGAATCGTAAGCAGTTTCTTTAATACGTAAACAAACACGTATCTCATGCTGTTTGCCTCTCCGAGGTCTGTTTGGACTTCCACATTTGGTAGTCTGATCACTGAACTCGTGTCACTGATGTCCAACAGTGGTGAAACAAGTAATTTGGGCACTGCTTTCATACCCACTACTGTCTGACCCCAGTTGATCCCCTCACAATTGGAGGTAGCTACACTGTGTGTGTTCATTAATTTGCTTAAAGCACAATAATTGAATGCAACACAAAACTGTCGTGGTGATGGGTTGCTACAAAAACCATCTTTATGCCTTATCACTGAGAAAAAGTTTTCCAATGGATCTTGATTAATTTTGAGTGATAAAAAATATAACTTGGATCCATGCAAAACATCATCAACACACATGTTCAAAGCGCTTATGTTACCCAGAAGTCCTTTAACACACTTAATCCTAGATGAAAAATCTTTTCTATCAACATCTACAAATTTCCATGACTATATCCATGGCTTCAGTGTCTTTAATATTTCCAAATGTCTTGAGGCACTTTTAATGCAGTTCCTTAAGGATACAGGCCCTTTAACACCATATGCATTAAATATTAAAAAATATCGTTTACTTTTTGGCAAAAATCTGCAGTAGCAGTAGCAGATGATGATATGGTGGCACAAGTAACAAGTGTCTCAGTGCCTGCTGCTACTGATGACTCAACACACGAACTGAGTGCTTACCTTCATTTTTGAAAACGCTGGCAGTTGTACAGCTCTTTTAGTGAGCTTGGGGGCCAACTTGTACTTCCTTTCACAATCACTTGAGTACAACTGACAAATGTCCTTCCATGAAGCAGTGCCAATCCATCCTTCATCTGTTGTGCGGATAATTTTATGGCTGAATAAATTATTACATATGCTTTTTATCAAGTGTGGGGTGTCATAAAAAAGTAGATCTTACTCCCTTCGTGTACTAAGCATGGATTAACTCGTGTGATACCCAGTCTGTGCCTGCACTCCACAAAATTCGAGCCTT
Organism: Schistocerca serialis cubense; assembly: GCF_023864345.2. Lineage (NCBI taxonomy): Eukaryota > Metazoa > Arthropoda > Insecta > Orthoptera > Acrididae > Schistocerca > Schistocerca serialis. The sequence goes on from NC_064640.1 coordinate 535,411,649, forward strand.
GATCAGTCACACATGTTTTTACAACCAAACCAGTCTCTGTGAGTTTTTTGACAACTTCAAAAAATATGCACGTCAGGTGGGTGGCTCCAACTGGTCCTTTGGAAAAATAATATACTAATGGCTGTTTAAAATTTGAGAAGATGCCGTTAATCATTATAACTAATGCAGTATTGGCAACCACAGATGTACGTATGAAACCCATGTCTTCAAATCCAATAACACGATCCCTAGAGCTGTCATATATCAAATTTTCCATTACTGACATCTCATCCATAGACAAATTAACAATTATATCAGTTTCTGGTAACTGCTGCACTTTCTGCTTTAAAACATGGCATATATTATTATTTATCCCACAATTTAATTGTATATCTTCCACATACCTTTGTAAGGTACATACTGATAGAAAGCTAAAACAGTGTGATAAAAAACTATATGCCTGAGTACTATAATACAACAAATTAAGTGCAAATAATTTAGTTTTATCTTTCCATCTGGCACTACGTTTTCCATTCAATGGTGTACTGATTTGACTTATCAATAAATCGAGAGCATCTTTTTTCAAGTACTTGGAAAAAAAACACTCCGTCTACAGGCCACAAGTGGCCCATAGGGAGCATCCGACCGCCGTGTCATCCTCAGAGGAGGATGCGGATAGGAGGGACGTGGGATCAGCACACCGCTCTCCCGGTCGTTATGATGGCAGTATAGACAGAAGCCGCTACTACTGAGTCGAGTAGCTCCTCAATTGGCATCACGAAGCTGAGTGCACCCCGAAAAATGGTAACAGCGCATGGCGGCCCAGCTGGTCACCCATCCAAGTGTCGACCACTTCCGAGAGCACTTAACTTCGGTGATCTCACGGGAACCGGTGTATCCACTGCGGCAAGGCCGTTGCCACCAAGTACTTGGAACCAATACTTTTTAAAATAAGCTCGTCCTTTTGTACTTGTGTCCTGTGACGTTGTGGTTGCAGTTTATTCTTACGATGGGCACTTTCCTTGTGACGTAGTAATTTTGTACGAAGTCTAATGATTTGCACGTTTTTACATTTCACTCGATTTTCCAACACGCGAATAATTTCACGTAGTTTAAGCATTTCATCTTCAAAAGATGTCTGTGTTGCAGATTCCGTTGTTAGTGATTTTATATATGTCTATCGTGTAGTAACACTTGTGGTAGCTGTTTCTTCTGTGTCAGGAGACAGATTTATTGTTTTTGCAGTAACACTTTCACGTTTGTATGGCAATTTTCTCTTCATCGTCACTAGTTGTGGCTTATTCGGCACGTCAAATAACGTAGGAACTGCATTCCATACCAATGTCTTCTTTCCCGCGCTCATGAACTGTTTGACTCGAAACGTAATGCACAAACCTTCACGTTATTGTGCAAATAAAGGACATCTTTTTGCAGCAGGTCCTGTCTTCTACTATTTATTAATCATTTCTTGCTCCTAAAAAAGAAAAACAAATTCAGTAATTCAATACAGTTTAGAAAAAAAATCGTAAACAAAGAGCGCTCTAATGCGATGTTCCATGCCTCTCAGGGTCCTTAAGAAACCTGAAGAATGACACATGTGGTGACTTCTTTCTATTATTAATGCAATTGATTGCGCTACATACGCTGCCTTTCGTAAAAACCATGTTACAAATGAATATAAACGATCCTGTTTACATTTACTGAATACCATATTCAGCAGCGTAGCTTCTCCACCGCTTGGGGCGCTGTTGTCGCGGTGTATAACAAAAATCAGCGAGAGTGTCGCGACTGTATATATTAGACTGTGATGTTAGTCTCCTTCCCTGGGCTATCCTGTACTCGGTTAACCAGTAACGTGCGTCCTACCATTCAACACGGAAGAAAGTCATCTCACTCTCTTTCTATCTCTCTCTCTGTCACCAGTGAGGTGGGTCCTCGCCAGCACAGTCGAGATTCTCTGTCTAACCTCTATTTAGCCAATCCCAGGGATTCTTATGTTACATAAACATTTTGTCTGCTATCGATACATATGCGGCCTGTGTGTGTTGTTGGTATCGAAATCTCTTTGGCATTCGTGGTAGGACAAAATCAGTGAGAGGAAAATGGCTGAGGAGAAGTTAACATCCTCAAAGTGAAAGCTGGTCGAATCCCTATGCTTCAGCCCACAGATTACTTTTTATTGAAACATAAACCGGCCCCAGCGTCTGTTTCATAATGCTGTTTTATCAGCATGGAACGAGTACAACGTGAAACCACATTTTCAACTCTTCCATGAGAAAATCGCCATCACTTTGGATGCTGAAGAAAGGAAGGCCATACTTCTCAAGCTAAAACAAGAAAGGGAGGAAGAGGAAAGTTCATATAAATATATGTCATTTCTTGAAAATGTTACTATTATTTATAAAGCATTATGTCGTTTTGCCCTCTATTTTACCTCTTCTTTATAACGTATTTACAGAAAGAGAAACATGTCATCCACATTCGTGGTGCACTGAGAGTGAGCTATCACATAGCACTTGAGCGATGGAGAATTTATTAAAGAGTGTTTTGTTGCTTTGAGTTTTCGAAACACTTCCTCTTTCACGGAGAACAATTTGAGGTTCATCGAAGAAATGGTAAATTACGTGCAAACGCAACTGAAAGATAAGACTAAAGATTTTTTTTTTCTCTTTGGTTTTGGGTGAAAGGACGGATGTAACTTACGTAACTCAAGTTGTTGTAGTTCTAAGAGGTGTTGACGTAGAGTTCAACTTGGTGAAGGAACTCCTTGATTTAGTATAACTACAACCGACAACATATTTCCTTGCTCAGGCAACATTGTCAACAAATATGACTTTTGTTGGGAAAGGTTTTCGTTAATTGCAACAGATGGAGCTCCTGCACCGATTGGTCAAAAGTCTGGTATCATTGCTATGACAAGGAACAAGGTGAAAGAAGTTGATATCCAGCGATACCCTGCCTCGAACATCGTGTTAACCTGCTGATAAAATGTGCCAAAATAAGCGGCGTCATGGATATTGTTGTAAAAATAGTTAATAAACTGAGATGGCACGGTTTGTGCCATCGACAGTTTAAATCCTATCTGGTAGAGTTGGGGAGTGACTATGGCGATGTGCCATATTTTTGTTCCGTAATTTTGTGAAGTAAGCTGGTTGTGTTGAGGTGTTGTATTAGAACGTTTTTCCAACTTGTGTGATGACATATCATTATTAATTGACGTGAAATGAATGCCAGTAAAAGAAATTGATGACCTCCAGTGAATATTAGATCTTGCATTTTGAACTCACATTACAAAGCACCTAAGTTCTTGAGGGCAGCTTTTCAGGGTACGCATAAACTACCTACCGTTGTTTTTGACACCGGCCTTGAGTACTAAAACAGTCTGCTTTTGTGGGCAAAGCGACTTTCAGAAAGATCATGTGCTCATTTTTTGAACGTAGCACTAGCTATAAATGAATTGAATCTTGAAATGGCGACATTGTGCGAACATTTTGATAAATTTGTTACTGTGCTACAAGTTTTGTTACAAAACTTTGATAGTAGATTTAGTGACTAAATCGACTTGAGCTTTATTTTAATGTTTCTGCAACTTCTTTTCAGTGGGCGTTGCAAGTGCGTCTCTCGAAATTCAGCCGGATGAGAGTGTCTTCCAGTGTAGTCATATGAGGTAGTCGAAGAGGTTTCGCACTGCAGAAGATATTGAAATGTTTTGCAAGAGTTTCCTTAGGGAACAGTTCCTGCAGTTGTTTCGAATAGCTGCTCAAGTCTACAGTACGTTCGGAACTACATATTAGTGTGAAAGTGTTTTTTTTTCAACAACGAACTTAACAAAATCGAAATCCAGGAGTAGTCTTACTAACTTTCATCTGACTGGGGTTGGGGTTGCGCGGGGGAAGAGACCAAATAGCGAGGTCATCGGTCTCATCGGATTAGGGAAGGATGGGGAAGGAAGTCGGCTGTGCCCTTTCAAAGCAACCATCCCGGAATTTGCCTGGAACGATTTAGGATGGCCGGAAGCGGAATTAAACCGTCGTCCTCCCGAATTCGAGTACAGTGTGCTAACCACTGCCCCCCCCCCCCCATCTGACTGGAGCAATGCGTTTAATGACCAGCAATCACACTCCTGACATTCAGAGGCTAGTGTAAAAACATTTAAAGTCTGTAGTAGTATGAAGAAAATAGATGTTTCGTTCTTTCTCATAAGCTAAAGACCAGATCCGAACTTGACATTTATCAGTGAGATTAGATGTATTAAGTTAAGAGATGTTTAACCAAAAAGAGTATGTGCTCTTTGCTTATTAGTTTATGTCTGTGTTGTATTTGTGACCAGGAAATGAATTCGACGAGAGAGGTTTTTAATTCTCCTTTTCTTGATCCCTGTACCGCCCCGTCCCTCCCCCTCCCACACTCTACTGAACTGAACGACAGACTGGAACGTCCGTACTGTTTGTAGTTGCTGTCAACTTATGCAGTGTATTATTTTGCTCATTACGACATTGCGCATTGAAAAGATTATGCTTTATTTCTTTCTTTGTCACAGTGTAGTGCCTCTATAGAACTGCAGAAGGTCAACCACTTTTCTGTCGTCCTCTGGTGTCATCTGAACGTGTGTACCTGCCTTTAGCTTTTCGAATGAAGCTGAAACGATATATTCACGTCCCGAAGAAAGTGGAACATGAAAATGGTCCCACAGGGAAGAAAATCAAAAATAAAATTTCACTCACTGACAAACATAGGAAAACTATACGGCTGTTTTACACCTTAATAATAGAAATGCAAAGCCACATGTGACGAGATGGCGCATAAAAACAGGCACACTAGCGTAAATTCATTAGCTTCTCTTCATGACAGATTCGTTATAAGTTAACTGTTATTACTGTTTCATTCGATGGCATCTCTCGGTAAATCATAATTGGTCTTTTAAGGTTACAAATGGTTCAAATGGCTCTAAGCACTATGGGACTTAACATCTGAGGTCAGCCGGCCGAATTGGCCGAGCGGTTAAGGGCGCTACAGTCTGGAACCGCACGACCGCTACGGTCGCAGGTTCGAATCCTGCCTCGGGCATGGATGGGTGTGATGTCCTTAGGTTAGTTAGGTTTAAGTAGTTCTAAGTTCTAGGGGACTTATGACCACAGCAGTTGAGTCCCATAGTGCTCAGAGCCATTTGAACCATCTGAGGTCATCAGTCCCCTAGACTTAGAACTACTTAAACCCAACAAACCTAAGGACATCACACACATCTATGCCCGAGGCAGGATTCGAACCTGCGATCGTAGCAGCAGCGCGATTCCGGACTGAAGCGCCTAGAATCGCTCGGTCACAGCGGGCGGCATTTAAGGTTACACTTCGGCAAAATACTACGCACATGTTATATTGTGTCATAAGTATTCATTGCATTGTCGTACTGTAGTAATTACGACAAGGCGGGGGATACTATAGCGGCTACAAACTCGAGCGTCAGCTGTCGATCGTGTATTATGGGCATTCTTCAGTCCTGTTCGCGAGTAAGAGTGTGCGAACTGCGTGCATCGTACCTATACGGCGATACACATTCCCACAGTGCCTGCGGGCTTCCTCATGGGCAGCTCATGCGCTCCGCGCTCTTCTAAACAATAAATTGGTAGATATATCTCAAGAAGAGGAGGCTATGAATACTGATAATCTGGCTATGTCAGAAGGGTAGGATCCGGAAGAGATGTTAGGAGCACGAGCAAAGGAAATGTGCAATGTACTTTCAGGTGTTCTAGACTATGGCATGAAAGATGCAGAACGAAGAGAGACAGAAAATCCAGATATGTTGGAAAATGGAATATTATTGGATGAAGATGAGACACACAGTGAACAGGGCATTGAAGAGGGTTCAGATAAACTAGATTTAGAGAAGGAATTAGAAGATGACTCAAAGGAAGATGGCCAGGTTGAAATACTATAGGGGAGGGGGCATATACAACGAAACAGGATTACGACGATAAAATTATAATATTTTATATAAAGGAGGAAGTGGTTCACACCATAACACATGAAGATGAGGAGGAAAAACTTGACTTATTTGAAAATTATAGGACAGATGAGAGTAATGAGATGGATCTGAAGAGCCTAGGAGGAGCACCACATAAAGCCTCAAAGATGGCGAGAAAAACGTGAGACAATTAGCTGTACAAAGCAGTGATAAGAAAATGTCCCTGGGCCAAGGCGAAGTAGAAGGAAATCAATATGATATGTTCCAAAATGACCTACTAGAAGAGGATATTATGAAGGTAGAGTTAAATGTATGTCAACCAGTAATTAATATAACTGAATATAGCGGCACAGAGTACGTGTTAGTCGAGCTGCGTAGCTAAATATTGGCTATCTCAGAACCTAGATATGAAGTTTTAAAAGACCAACAAAAGTTAGCAAAGATGCCAGTGACTGGTATCAAGGTCTTACGGGCAATAGGCAAATTAAGTAATCCCAATAGGAAACAGGTACTTTTGGCGGTTGACGGAGGAGGACTGAGTTTGGAGCATGAGATTTTAGTAATTCCAGGGCTGAGTATGTATGTCATTTTAGGAAGGACTGGATCCTGAAGTACAAAGGACCAATTAATTGTGATATGTGATGTTTACAAGTTAAAGGTGACAAAGAAGCAGCTGTGATATATTTTAAAGAAATGATAGTAAATAACAGAAAGGAAAAAGGTGTGTTATCACTGAAATTATTGTTCATAAATTGGGGAATGAAGTATTTGAAGAGTTGCAAAGGAAGGGGTGAATGTAGCCGATGATAAGCCGACAGATTTGTAACCAATAGATTAAATCAACATGCGAGGATTAAGCAATGCTTCATGAACTCATATGGGAATCCATGGAGGAAATATGAAGTTCTTTTCGCAAAATACTACTAAGAAAGTTTTGCATGAGGACCATGAAGATAAGAGAAATTAGTGCTAGTACTGAGGCATACAGACAGTCGTTTTTCCTTCTCACTACTTGCGAGTGGAACATTAGAGGAAATGACAAGGTATCCTCCGCCATGCACCATATGATGCCCTTCAGTGTATGTATGTAGATGTAGGAGCATAAGTTAGAAAAATAATCAGTAACCCTGAAGGAATAACTGGGGCCCAAAAGGTTCAAATGGCTCTGAGCACTATGGGACTTAGCATCTGAGGTCATCAGTCCCCTTGAACTTAGAACTACTTAAACCCAACCAACCTAAGGACATCACACACATCCATGCCCGAGGCAGGATTCGAACCTGCGATCTTAGCGGTCGCGCGGTTCCAGACTGAAGTGCCTAGAACCGCTCGGCCACACCGGCCGGCGGCCCAAAAGGAAGGCATACTGAAATTTAAAGCTATTTTCCAACAGGTTAGGGCAAGTAACGAAATATCAGTGTAAATTCACTATCAAATGACACAGACCATTCCGTATGAGATCCTAGACAATTCCTGTCGCTAAGAGAGAAACCGTAACCAAAAAACTTAGACAAGATAGAGAAATGGAATGCAACACAGCAGAGTTGAAGCAAATATAAGAACCCACTGGCGATGGTAGGGGAGTGAGACGGAAGTGTCTAGTTAGTAATCGAAGCTAGGACACGATTGCACATCAAGAGAACGATAGGCCAGAAAATGTGGACGCGTTCACACAGAAATTTGAGGAGGCAAAATATACGAGCAGCGTGGATTTGACAACCAGATATTGGCAGCTACCATTGGCGACAGAATATCGTGGAATTGCTTTTAGGGGGCAAGTGCTGTCAGTCAGTCTCAGAGATCTAATGTTAATATCTCTTACAGTTCCACGGCATGACGACTTGGGAACAAAAACTGACATTCTTATATACCGGATGTTGTTTTTCACTAGGCACAAAAATTACAGATCACTGTTTTAGAAATCGACTGAGTCCATGTAGTTCACTCTTCTGTGACGTGTCATGCACATGCTACTGTTGCTGAGAAAGTAGAGTTTATCAGCACTGATGGTCGAGAGAATCTTGACAGCAGATATATCTTGCAGTTTTTCAGATGAAACAGCACCACTGCACCACATTTGGTGCTGATGCCTCTAGCGCTCAGAATTGGGTGGAGCCTCTCCTTCTCCAATACCGATAGTCTTTCATGGCGTACTGTGCTCCACACATTTTTCAAGCTCTGTAAGTCTTAGCAGATGCATCCCTGCTTTCCTGTATTACTTCAAGTGAATGGTAAGAAAAATGTATAGATTATATTAGTAGTGGTAATAGTGTGGAAGGCAAGTGGTAATTATGTGAAGACAGCAACAATAGCGATTATCATGATGATGGTTTCTCTAATGGTACAACATCCACAAGGAGCTACTGCAGCGAGTCTTCTGGCTTTTATAACACATCATGATGCAGAGTCAGTAGGTAAAAATGTAAGTAGTGAGCATTAGTCAAGCAAGATCTATATTGTTGATATAAGCGTCCTAGTTCCAACCGGTAAAAATGCTCCTTAGAACAAGCTAGTCTCCTTCCCTGGGCTATCCTGTACTCGGTTAACCAGTAACGTGCGTCCTACCATTCAACACGGAAGAAAGTCATCTCACTCTCTCTCTATCTCTATCTCTATCTCTCTCTGTGACCAATGAGGTGAATCCTCGTCAGCACAGTCGAGATTCTCTGTCTAACCTCTATTTAGCCAATCCCAGGGATTCTTATGTTACATAAACATTTTGTCTGCTATCGATATACATGCGGCAAGAAGGTCCACAGTCGGAAAGAAGATGATCTTGGAAGAATACAAGCTCTGAGACAGCCGCATAATCAAGGTAACTAAATTTCGTTATGTGCATGTTGACAATCTCTGCAACAGGAGTAACGTACCTGCTTAATTATATAGTCAGCTTGGCTGACCGAAAACTATTGTGTTACGATGCCTGGTACATTATTACGTGAATTAAAATTGAGAATGTATTAAAGAAGATAACTCGTACCGCCACATGAGTTGACCAGTTAGCCTGACCATATGCTTAAAAAAAAGTTGTTGAATAGGCCTCAGTTCACGAAAAATTAATGAAATCTTGATATATAAGTACCTTGATAGTTCTTGATCAATTCTGAAAGAGAATCAGTTTGGGAAATGCTCGTAAATGTATTAACAATCATACAAGAGTGAGTTGGCCTGGAAGAGCTTCGATAGGAAAGTGGATAATTAGCGGGTGAGTTATTGAATAGGAATACCTTTTACTACACATTTATTTCAAGATTAATTCTGTAAAAGGGAAACATAGGATCAGAAGATTATTTAACAGAAAAACCTTACCTACAGTGGAGTGTTGGTACTGAATATTGTTGGTAAACGGGCTGAAATGCATATATGAATAACATGATCATTTGAAAACGGGATTGCTGTGGGAAAGATGGATTACACACGAACACATTCAGGCTAACCATTAATCAAAGATAAAGAAGTTGTTCAATAACTTAATAACGGGAACAAGATCTGAATTGGGTTGGAGAGAGACTAGGTTCAATGGTCGAATACTCTGACAGAAAATTATTCTTAGATTTATAAAAAATTACACGAGATTGCAGTTAAGAACAATGAACAGGAACTACATCCAGTGAACAATTCTTCCAAAAGGTAGGAGTCACCGAAAATCACTAGTAACCACGTGGCTACCCACTACAAAGAAATATCGATAAAATATAAAGTAAATTCTCGACAAGAAAGATCACGAAATCAAACAATAAAGCACGAGAATTTATGTAAGCTAAGAAACTGGTTCATTTTTAAGCATAGGATACTAAAGTACAACGTCATGAACAAAGCACATGGTAACGGCTACCAACCATTTTGCAAGGAAGACTCACTCCAATCTGCACAAAACATAGTGGGCTTTTATTGATACGAATAGCGAATGTAAGTTCAAAGACATATAAATACTGCAGCAGACCACCAAAGGAACGGAATAAGGAAAACTTATGGTGACAGCGCAGATATAATATGATGATTTTTCTGTATCGAATTAAACTCTTAATATGTATCTAGCTAATATGGAAAATGTTTTAGATGTGAAATACAATTTAGATGCGATAATTTAGCATTGAAATATCTCCATAGCTGCTTAGCTTCCAGATAAAGCACCCAGCTCCCCTGAACGTCAATGAAGCGATTTATATAAAGATTCTGCATCTCTGGGCTATGACTGAACGTAGTCTTGGGGTGAAAAAAAAAGTTTCACTCTTTAAGTCACGTGTAATTTCCCGTGCATGTCTCAACACTCGTCAGGCTCTGCTGCGATAAGATAGCTCCCAGCTGAATGCTATCTCAGGTGCTGCACTCTGTTGTGTGTCCAAACGCTGCAGTTAACGCCAACTGTTTCCAGACATTTTGCTGGCGTCTATTTGAAACGACAGAATGTTCTCAGGTGCAGCTGCAATCGATTGTTTTGCTTTATTTTCTACAGCCATCGTAAACTTCAAGCAATAATCAATGCTTTGCAAAGTTAACTCCTCTAAACTTTCAGCCTTCTTAAGTCTGGTTTACACTGTGCAAAACACAAGCGAATGCCCATTTTCGGACATACACCAGTGTTTATTAACATTCACCTGTACTTGTAGGCAAGAATTGACACTAAAGGGAACAAGAGATAAAACGAGACAATGAGCATAGCTTTTGAACGCTGCATTATTGTTTTTGACACAAATAATCGGCACACAGGATAGAACATTACACAGAGCCACGAATTCAGAGAGGATTATTTTGCATGGCAAGCGCACTTTTTATCACAAAGTAGTAAAATGGAGTAGAACAATTTATGTGTCTGAATTTGTACGTAAGCATTAAATATGTTCATGAAGTCCGCTTAGCACTTTCAGCACTAAATTTCCTTAGCGTTATTCCAAAACTTTGAACATTTGTCGCTTGATATTTTTCGCTGGCTTCTTGTTAGATGTGAGAAGGGTTCAAATGGATCTGAGCGCTATGGGACTTAACAGCTGTGGTCATCAGTCCCCTAGAACTTAGAACTACTTGAACCTAACTAACCTAAGGACAACAAACACAGCCATGCCCGAGGCAGGATTCGAACCTGCGACCGTAGCGGTCGCGTGGTTCCAGACTGAAGTGCCTAGAACCGCTCGGCCACCCCGGCCGGCTGTGAGAAGGGAAACTGAAATCAGAATAGTAATTGGTGATGACGGTTTTAACCTGAAAACACCCTAGCATTGGCACTGATAAGCATTATGACCACTGATCACCATGACGTTGGATGCTACCTGGTGGCGCTGCAGGCACGTAACGCTGTAACAAAAGTGTATAAGCGGGGCAGACACGGACAGAGAATCACCCTAGCGAAGATATGGGTTGCAAATGGGAAAACCCATTGAGATTAGCGACTTTCACAAAGGGAAAATTATTATTACGCGGAGCCTGTGAACGAGTATCTTGAAAATGGAGAGGTCGAATGCTCATGTGCTACTGTCGTGAGCATCTACGGAAAGAGGCAGAAGGACACTGAAACTACCACTAGGCGCTAAATGGTTGGACGCCTACAACTCTTCACAGAACGTGGGGCTTGGAGGCTTGTCTTCTCTGTAAAACAGCATAGCAATTACGGTTGCAGGGGGCACGGGTCCATAGGGATTCGACCGTTGATCAATGGAAATGTGTCGGCTCTTCGGGCGAATCACACTCATTTTTGCTACACTAGGTCGATGGTCGTCTCCACAAACGCCGTCGTCGAGGTGAACGGCCGCTCGAAACATGCAGCGCGCCACGGACGCAGGCTGCTGGGAGCAGTATTATGCTATGGGAGACATCCTCCTGCGCTTGGATGGGACCTGTGGTAATAATCAAAGACACGCTGACAGCTGCGAACCACCTGCATTCCTACATGCTTGATGTCTTCCCCGACAGCAATGTCATCTTTCAGCAGAACAAATGTCCGTGTCTCGGAGCCTGAACCGTACTACAGTGGTTCAAATATTCAAATGTGTGTGAATTCCTAAGAGACCAAACTGCTGAGGTCATCGGTCCGTAGACGTACACACTACTTAAACTAACTTATGCTAAGAACAACACACAGACCCATGCCGAGGGAGGACTCGAACCTCCTGCAAGAGGGGCCGAGCAGTCCGTGACATGGCGCCTCAAACCACGTGGCCACTCCGTGCGTACAGTGGTTTGAGGAGCATTATGGTGAACTGACATTGATGTCTCGGCCACCAAATTCACCTGATTTAAATCCTATGGAACCCATCGGGTGCCATTATCGCGTACGCAAATCAGCGGCCCATTATTTACTCGAATTCCGTGACCTGTGCGTAGACACCTGATGTCACATATCTCCACAAACCTATCAACAAAGTGTCGGATCCCTCATCAGTGATGTATTTCCTTCAAAGGGAGGAAAACAAGCTACAAAGCAGGTAGTCATAATGTTTTCGCTCATCAGTGTACACTCTAGTTATTAGTAACTTGGTTTATTTAGCTTCGTGACAGTTTTGCATTTCAACAACTGCTAATCTCTGATAGTTGGTGACATCTACAGTGATATATACGAAGCACTTAAAAGGATTTCAGTGGACTACATAGAGGATGGTAACAGAATTTGCTTAATGGAATGTGAAATATACACTACTGGCCACTAAAATTGCTACACCAGGAACATGACATGCGACAGACGCGAAATTTAACCGACGGGAAGAAGATGCTGTGATATCCAAATGATTAGCTTTTCAGATCATTCACACAAAGTTGGCGCCGGTGGCGACACCTACAACGTGCTGACATGGGGAAAGTTTCCAACTGATTTCTCATACAGAAACAGCAGTTGACCGGCGTTGCCTGGTGGAACGTTGTTGTGATGCCTCGTGTAAGGAGGAGAAATGCGTACCATCACGTTTCCGACTTTGATAAAGGTCAGATTGTAGCCTATCGCGATTGCTGTTTGTCGTATCTGTGACATTACTGCTCGCGTTAGTCGAGATCCAATGACTGTTAGGCTAACAGTCGAGATGACAGGCATCTTATACGCATGGCTGCCACGTCTCGATCCCTGAGTCAACAGATGGGAACGTTTGCAAGACAACAACCATATGCACGAACAGTTCGACGACGTTTGCAGCAGCATGGACAATCAGCTCGGAGACCATGGCTGCGGTTACCCTTGACGCTGCATCACAGACAGGAGCGCCTGCGATGGTGTACTCAACAACGAACGTCAGTGCACGAATGGCAAAACGTCATTTTTTCGGATGAATCCAGGTTCTGTTTACAGCATCATGATGGTCGCATCCGTGTTTGGCGACATCCCGGTGAACACACATTGGAAGCATATATTCGTCATTGCCATACTGGCGTATCACCCGGCGTGATGGTATGGGGTGCCATTGGTTACACGTCCCGATAACCTCTTGTTCGCATTGACGGCACTTTGAACAGTGGACGTTATAGTTCAGATGTGTTACGACCCGTTGCTCTGCCCTTCATTCGATCCCTGCTAAACCCTACATTTCAGCAGGACAATGCACGACCGCATGTTGCAGGTCCTGTACGGGCCTTTCTGGATACAGAAAATGTTCGACTGCTGCCCCGGCCAGCACATTCTCCAGATCTCTCACCAATTGACAACGTCTGGTCAATGGTGGTCAAGCAACTAGCTCGTCACGATACGCTAGACACTACTCTTGATGAACTGTGGTATCGTGTTGAAGCTGCATGGGCAGCTGTACCTGTACACGCCATCCAAGCTATGTTTGACTCAATGCCCAGGCGTATCAAGGCCGTTATTACGGCCAGAGGTGGTTGTTCTGGGTACTGATTTCTCAGGATCTATGCACCCAAATTGCTTGAAAATGTAATCACATGCCAGTTCTAGTATAAGATATTTGTCCAATGAATACCCGTTTATCATTTGCATTTCTTCTTGGTGTAGCAATTTTAATGGCCAGTAGTGTACATTCGACTTGTGACATAGGCTGATGGAAAATATCTGTTATATACGTTATTAGAAGGCAGACTATATGATACTGGGCAAAGAATTTTTATTTATAACTAAAAATATCTAACATAATAGTAATACATCAGCCATGTAATTACAGTAATTGTGAATGCGAGCAATGAGACTAACGAGGTTTTTCGAAAATTTTAATCAGCATAATTGATACATATTCTTTTTATATTGGAATCCATAGGACTCGTGTGCAGCGACCATTGGACATATAAATATAAGAATGCAGCGATCACTTGCCAATAATCTGTGATATATATATACACTCCTGGAAATGGAAAAAAGAACACATTGACACCGGTGTGTCAGACCCAACATACTTGCTCTGGACACTGCGAGAGGGCTGTACAAGCAATGATCACACGCACGGCACAGCGGACACACCAGGAACCGCGGTGTTGGCCGTCGAATGGCGCTAGCTGCGCAGCATTTGTGCGCCGCCGCCGTCAGTGTCAGCCAGTTTGCCGTGGCATACGGAGCTCCATCGCAGTCTTTAACACTGGTAGCATGCCGCGACAGCGTGGACGTGAACCGTATGTGCAGTTGACGGACTTTGAGCGAGGGCGTATAGTGGGCATGCGGGAGGCCGGGTGGACGTACCGCCAAATTGCTCAACACGTGGGGCGTGAGGTCTCCACAGTACATCGATGTTGTCGCCAGTGGTCGGCGGAAGGTGCACGTGCCCGTCGACCTGGGACCGGACCGCAGCGACGCACGGATGCACGCCAAGACCGTAGGATCCTACGCAGTGCCGTAGGGGACCGCACCGCCACTTCCCAGCAAATTAGGGACACTGTTGCTCCTGGGGTATCGGCGAGGACCATTCGCAACCGTCTCCATGAAGCTGCGCTACGGTCCCGCACACCGTTAGGCCGTCTTCCGCTCACGCCCCAACATCGTGCAGCCCGCCTCCAGTGGTGTCGCGACAGGCGTGAATGGAGGGACGAATGGAGACGTGTCGTCTTCAGCGATGGGAGTCGCTTCTGCCTTGGTGCCAATGATGGTCGTATGCGTGTTTGGCGCCGTGCAGGTGAGCGCCACAATCAGGACTGCATACGACCGAGGCACACAGGGCCAACACCCGGCATCATGGTGTGGGGAGCGATCTCCTACACTGGCCGTACACCACTGGTGATCGTCGAGGGGACACTGAATAGTGCACGGTACATCCAAACCGTCATCGAACCCATCGTTCTACCATTCCTAGACCGACAAGGGAACTTGCTGTTCCAACAGGACAATGCACGTCCGCATGTATCCCGTGCCACCCAACGTGCTCTAGAAGGTGTAAGTCAACTACCCTGGCCAGCAAGATCTCCGGATCTGTCCCCCATTGAGCATGTTTGGGACTGGATGAAGCGTCGTCTCACGCGGTCTGCACGTCCAGCACGAACGCTGGTCCAACTGAGGCGCCAGGTGGAAATGGCATGGCAAGCCGTTCCACAGGACTACATCCAGCATCTCTACGATCGTCTCCATGGGAGAATAGCAGCCTGCATTGCTGCGAAAGGTGGATATACATTGTACTAGTGCCGACATTGTGTATGCTCTGTTGCCTGTGTCTATGTGCCTGTGGTTCTGTCAGTGTGATCATGTGATGTATCTGACCCCAGGAATGTGTCAATAAAGTTTCCCCTTCCTGGGACAATGAATTCACGGTGTTCTTATTTCAATTTCCAGGAGTGTATATATATATATATATATATATATATATATATATATATATATATATATATATATTTCTTCGGAATTTGTGCCGTGGATTTCTGGGATTCCAGAATATCTATATTCTTCTCTCAGCAACATCACATTTTCCTCAAATCACTCCATCACTCACGCAACTAGTGTCAACAACAACAGGAGAAGAAAAGATATCAGACGAAAGAATAATGCACTAACAGCACCGAAGAGTAATGAACGCGAAATTCGTTTAATGCGTCATTAAACGTCGACTCCCTGTGGAGCACAAGCGATTTACAGTTGAGAGATTTCTGATTTCCTTGTGCTCATTCGTTTGAGTAAAAACGGCTTTAGACTCTTTAGAATCTGAACTGCGAGTAAGCCTCGTCCTCTGGAATACTTGGTGTAATGTCAATGTCTCTTTCATGCTGCACTCACTCATGCTGATTTCATGTACTTTGTATGTAATACAAACTCCATGAAATCTACGAAATCAAACTGCTTTGTTCTGGTTAACCAGCAATGGTTTCTCGTAACGTAAAATTTAATGTACCACCCATCCTGTGCTCAAAACTGAATGAAGTGACTGATGCCAGTGTTCATGCAAGCAGCAGCTGCACATAGTAAGATGGTCTTATCAGAGAATCAATTGTGCACTGGACAGTATAAGCAACCAACCTAATTGCATTGTAAAATTATAATTATTGCTAACTATGTTATCCATGCAGCACAAAAATGAGGGACCAACACCAAGTTCCTTGTAAATGAGGAAGAGAAAGGTGTTTACACAAGAGGAGGACTTACTGCTTTTTGCTTTGGCAGACCCATAGAAACTGGTGATGGAAACTTGGCGTTCCACACGAGGTAATAAATTCTGTAAATGTGCATGTCAGTAGTGGGGACAATGGGGTTCTGGCGCCACTTTTGATACCAAATTGATATCAAATTAATTATGCAGATTATTTTAAATGATCAATTAATTACCCCCACACACTGATGACGTCATGGGTTGCCTACAGCCGGCACATTCCATCCCTGGAAATGGTGGAATATTGAAAGTTTGGTGGGAAATCCACAAAATGGGAGGAAATTCAGATTTATTGGTGGGAGTATCAAATTTTGTGTATTCAGCTTGAGGTTCGGAGAGCAACTGACCTAGTTCACAACACCACCACCAGAAGGTGATGTTGGCCCACCACCAGCACTATAACCATCACCCCCCACCAACACACCACCCACAACTCCCAAATCATATTCATGGTATTCTCACCCTCTCTTTCTCCTGCCCAGCGGCACGTCATTGATAACAAATTGATTGGCTAATTAATAAATTTGATCATGAGAGTCCCTCTACATGCTGAGTAATTTTTTCCTGCAGTCAGATTACACTCGCCAGGTAATCGTTACAGATGCTTCCGTGATGTCTCTGTAGGGTTCCCACTGGCTAGGTGGTCACTTCCTCTGATGCCAAAATGGGTGGTAACTTTCATCAAGTAGCTGAAGACATTCAATGCTAATAGCATTCTGTCTCTCGGTTGTCTTGTCATGCTGGTGGAAGTGCGAACTAATCCCACTCAGACCTGTCGATCTATGGGAGTAGTAGGATGTTTCACTCTCTTCATCATCCCTGTGATGCTACAACATCCTCAGTGGCATTGTAGCGAGAAGGAAGTACTTCTCTGGGCGGTATCACTAACCTGGTGTCTTGCTGCTTCGCTAAGTCCCTCGAAGCACAGTAGTAGCGCTCAGTCGCCAGGTTCCATGTAGGTGGTGATCCTGCTGAAGTGAAGTGTTCAGGGATGCCAGTTCTTAATTGTCAATAACATTTGTACTCTGCTTGTTTTAATACAGAAATTGCTTTGTCACACACGTCACAGAATCAGCATTTGCAATATGGCGGCTCTAGACTACGCCGTTATATTCGACCCTTTACATACATTAACACAGTTTTCTGACTTTACATAATCACAAACACTGCCCACTTCACGTGGCGTTCTGATAACTAATAACCTCACTTTCTAGCTTGTTTAACAGCTGAAATATGTGCGACGGTTCTTTTAGAGCTGCCCCAGTTACTCGACCGTGCGTTTTGAGTGGCTCCTCGCGACTAACTCGCCCTGTCTTCCCGTAGGACAAGAGAGACCCCCTTTCTCCCTCAGCCAATAAGGACACTTCTCTCGTTTCCTATATATATATATCGAAACTTTCAGCCAATGGGCGTTCAGATCACTGTTGGTAGGTGGATCAGACGTCACATTTGCAGACATTGTGACAGAACTTTGTCTCGGAACACTGTTTCAGATTGTAAGATCCTACTCCAGAAGAGTCGGATCTTGTCCCTACTAAAGTTGCACAACATTGCCTCCTATGATTTCATCACTAATGCTCCTTGCTGACGCTTAATTGTTAAATGTACATGTAGCCTGGCTACTACTGAGCTTTCCCAATCGCATAAATATGCCTAATACTTGGCTTAAACACGTGAAGGGAATGCATCTATGCATCACAATGCCTCCGCCACCGGAGGCGGACTACAGCCTTCATACATTCCACATAAGGACCACAAAGATAAGATACGAGTAATTAGCACTGATAGAGAGATATATAGGTAGTCTTTTTCTATCGCTCTGTTGGCGAGTGGAATAGGAAAGTGAATGACCAGTAGAGATACAGGATACCCTCCACCACACGCAGTATGACTGCTAGCAAATTAAGCATATAGATATGAATTTAGTCTACCTATTGAGATGTCAGTCCACCCATTTATAGAACAATTTAGGAACGATGTTGTCTCTTATTTATCGAGAAAACAAAAGATAGAACTTCTGTTGCTGATTGTCTCTCTAGAGAAACATTCATATTAGCCCCTAATTATCTCATTGCAGTCACTTTCCGAGACATATGGGAGAAGCTGTAATATGTTTGTACACAATACTTAGAAGAAACGGTATAGAGCTCTCCTCTCGTATCCCATTTCGTAGGAGCATCGCTTACTTGTCATATTCTCACGAATTGTCCAGTCTTTGATACACAGCATGAGATGTCCCTCGCCGAGTTACAGACTCCTCCTAATTCTCTCGAAATCCCATCACGTTGCGACACCACTGTTCCATTAGTTAGAAGGCTGATAGGTAAAGTGCTGTCACAAAGAGAGAAATAGCACACTAACGTAGAGGCGGAAATTCGTAACATGCAAAGTACATGGAGACTGTACAAAGAAATTCAGAAGGACAACACGTACAATTCGTCAATATCAAATGACTGTCTATAAATATCAATCTGTACACGTCCTAATCTCCTTTATCGGGTTCCTATGAATACTAAGGCAGAAATACGTCAGTGCACTGTGGAGCATTCCCCAACAGCTGTCCGAAGGTGATGACTTCCACATTTATTCTCATCTTCCCCAGTGCTGGGGCAGCGGATGTCTTGGTGTTTCATTTCGAAGAGACCAAGAGCATTGCTTCTTCATAGTGCAATCATGCACGTGATCACTGCTTTGGTGCTGGCCATGCCCTGATGGTATTGCTCCCACCAAAACTCTCTCCATTTCAAACAAGTGGTGTCAGTCAATCATTATGTGGTAATCAACAGCGTACCAGTAGACAGATGGAATGGAAAAGACACCATCAGTATGGGTAGGTGTACCGTAATAAGCACCACAGTTGATCGTCCTATCAATTTTAGCAATTTTTTAAGGTTTTTCGTAATTTCAACACCAACGAATGACTCGGCTACATTCTTCCCAGTTTCTGTATCATCGCTAAACCACCCCTTCACTACTTAGCGTGCACCGTATACTAGATTGCTAATGTACATAGATGACTGTGCAGTACGTTCATTCACTGTTAACTGTCAGACATACACACCAATGATACCTCACAACTAGGGTTGGGATAACTTTGAGGGAAGACACATGGAAGGTGGACGCACATATTTCGTTATTTGTTGTTTCATGGAATACAATAACAATGTTATAATTAACATTTTAAAAACTTTGTTAAAAGAATAGCAGCGCTCACAATGAAACTTCCTGGCAGATTAAAACTGTGTGCCGGACCGAGACTCGAACTCGTTATCTTTGCCTTTCGCGGGCAAGTGCTCTACCATCTGGGCTACCCAAGCACGACTCACGCTCCGTCCTCACAGCTTTACTACCGCCAATACCTAGCCTCCTACCTTCCAAACTTTACAGAAGCTCTCCTGCGAACCTTGCAGAACTAGCACTACCGAAAGAAAGGATATTTCGGAGACATGGCTTAACCGCAGCCTAGGAGATGTTTCCAGAATGAGATTTTCACTCTGCAGCGGAGTGTGCGCTGATATGAAACTTCCTGGCAGATTAAAACTGTGTGTCGGACCAAGACTCGAACTCGGGACCATTGCCTTTCGCGGGCAAGTGCTCTACCATCTGAGATACCCAAGCACGACTCACGTCCCGTCCTCACAGCTTTACTTCTGCCAGTACCTCGTCTCGTACCTTCCAAACTTTACAGAAGCTCTCCTGCTGTGAGGAAGCTGTGAGGATGGGGCGTGAGTCGTGCTTGGGTAGCTCAAATGGTAGAGCACTTGCCCGCGAAAGGCAAAGGTCCCGAGTTCGAGTCTCGGTCCGGCACACAGTTTCAATCTGCCTGGAAGTTTCATACCAGCGCACACTCCGCTGCAAAGTGAAAATCTCATTCTGGAAACACTCACAATAATTTTAAAAACTTTAACAGGCTCAATTCATCAATAACAAACTTTAACAATCTATACCATTAAGAGCAGGGCTTGAAATCAGGTGTATCCAGTTCCCAAGTACAAGAAAGAAGTCACACCATCTAGGCGTGGGGGCAAGCGCGTTCAACAAAAAATTTTGTCAGGCACTTGAAGTACTAACAATTTCCAAGCTTGGGAAACACATTACACTAGTGAATAACGGCCATCAAAATTCTGAAAGGGTAACAAGTCACACCAGTGACTGTGGCTGTTGGAAAGCCCTCAACAATGTATAAGCCTTAATAAAACTCCCTTAACCAATAAAATACACAATCCCCTAAAACACGCAAGGCTGGGAAGACATGCGATTTAAATGTGACTTGTAACGGATGCACACCAGCAGAAACGCAGACAATGAGCCTCAACAAAAATACAATTGCCCAAAATACAAGAGAAATTGGGAAGACATAAAATTTAAATATGACTACCAACCGGTATGCACCAGCAGAAACGTTAACAATGGCCCTTAATAAAAATACAGTTGCCCAAAATACGAGATAAATTGGGAGGACATGCAATTTAGATGTGACTCCCAACTGATACACACATGCAGAAACGTTGACAATGACCTTTAATAAATATACAATTGCCCAAAATGCAAGGTAAACTGAGAACGACAGCAGATGGCTATCACAGCCAATAAGGAACAACCAGACACGTTTCCCAGTGAGTGGAGTTAGCTAATGATTGAGAATCGTAGAGAAAGCCTTAAAACTCAATGGGGTCCATAAGACGCAGTAAGGGTGCAAGGTTTAAACGAATACTTAAACAGCAAGTACAGGGAGAAGCAACTTCGAACTTGCCAAACACGCTTTAAACCAGTTGAGCTTACTGAATTCACCAAATAGGGCAGACCAATGGTTTCCAATTAATCGGCAACACTTTGCCATGGCGCGCAAATGGTTCAAATGGCTCTGAGCACTATGGGACTTAACTTCTAAGGTCATCAGTCCCCCAGAACTTAGAACTACTTAAACCTAACTAACCTAAGGACATCACACACATCCATGCCGAGGCAGGATTCGAACCTGCGACCGTATCGGTCGCGCGGTTCCAGACTGTAGCGCCTAGAACCGCTCGGCCACTCCGGTCGGCCATGGCGCTCATCAAACCGTTAATTTAACTTGACCACTACGACACAACTGGTAAAAGCACCAGATGCCAGCCAATCAAGACAGCGTACGACGACAGAAGTGCCGCCGCAACAGCAAGGAAACACGTCTCTACTCCGGGCCCAGGGAACAGGAACGCGTCGTCCCCTGTCAAAGCCACCCTGCCAATGCACGTCAGAAGAGAACAGTAAGTTGAGCAAATAAGGCTACAGATGAGAATGTCTGAGGTGTAGGAAATCTCAACTTATCGCGAAAGTGACTACACGTACGAGTTTCAAGCTTAACACTCCTTAGAATTAATTGTAAGTTAGACGACGAAAAATCAGCGCCTGTTGATGGAATGATTAAGACATACCCATCTGCAAAGGATGTTTTGCCTCTAACACAGATTACGTTACAAATTTAATTTCGTCGAATCAATTTATAACAGAGAATACTCGTGCACATGCACAGAATATGGCCTGGAATAAGAAATTGCGATCAATTACACTGACCGATGATGGTACTCACGATCACTTGGACATACGTTAATATAACAGATCCAATTTCACATTAAAACATATGCGGCCTTGTAATACCAAGTACCCGAAAAGTAAGAAAACTACACTTAACTCCACTTAGATGTGAAGGAGCTGTGACTTGCGGGATTCCAAGCCAGGGTGTTATTGCCTACAATTTGTATAAGCGTCTTTGAGGTGCTGTAAAATAAGCTAGCAGGGTAGACCGGGAACCTGCCGATCATGTTGCACTCGACGTTGGTTGCTCTCGCCGCTACCAATCTTTAAGCGAGCCGGCAAGGTTTGCCTCCGAGCGACTGAACCACTCACGGCTTCTCGATGGCTGTACCGGCCAGCCGGAGGCAACCAAAAGCCGGCCACGTGCCATCCAGCCAACCGACTTTACCAATACCAGCCAAAACCAACAACACATGCCTCCACCAAAGACCCTAGCTCACGAAATATGATCAGATCGGTATCGGCAAGACAAACAGTTTGTGGCGGAAGCAGAGTGCTATGCTGCCACAATTAAAGCCTCCAGGGCGCAACCAAAGTATACCAGACAGCGTCCTATACCGATGCAGTTAGGTTATCTACATATTTCTAGGACTTTGATCATAGCGCGGAAATTATGATTACTATTGGCCATCTTTCCCTATGTGGATGGAAGTCGCAGAGTATTCTCGCATTCATAGGATAACGTTGGAGATCGAAAACTCTCCCCGCAGTGTCTATGAGCAACCCTCCCTTTAACACTGCGTCGATTTAATTTACAACTGACCAGAATTAGGAGGGTACTACACCCACTACATTCCACTTCTAATGAACAATCAGAGCAAGCCGAGTCTGCTGTTCAGCGAAGATGGTTTTGCACCAACCTTAATCATGACAAGCATCCAAGCGCACAAGATCTCTCCAGATGTATGTCTGTCAATAAGGTTAGCACCTCTTATCGGTTTATGGTAGTATGAGAGTGTTGTGGTGATGTAACAGACGGTAAAGAAGGAACATGTGGTTTGTGCATGGTGGAGCTCAAGATGGACGGAGTTCATGCTATCAATTCTGACGTACTGTTCCAGTGTCTGGGGTCAGTTGCAAGAAGGTATTGCCATGAGAGAAATGATCGTAGAACGCAAACACATGAACTCCTAAGGCTACACGGTTCTACACTTGAACACGCTGTAATACTAGAGCTGTGCGCTTTTCGATCTATTAGTCATGTGGAATGCAACGCTATTAATAGTCCAACGGAAGCAACATAATTCCAGTGCATGACATACATTTTCTCTGCATGTGTCTCCCCAGTAAACTATGGTGACAAACAGTAAAGTGATAAGCCAGTTACCTTGCACACCAAAGAAAACATCGATTCCTTGTAACACAAACACTACATAAGTTTCCAGAGGTGTATGGTGCCTACTGTTTATGAAGTTCAAGCCTGATTACGGTTCGGAAATTATGATATGTTCACAAAAGATGTGAGAAGATATCGGAAAGAGAGAAATAATCGTGGATCATAAACACATTCCAAGGGCTACACAAAATAACGGTTCAAATGGCTCTGAGCACTATGGGACTTAGCAGCTGTGGTCATCAGTCCCCTAGAACTTAGAACTAATTAAACCTAACTAACCTAAGGACATCACACACATCCATGCCCGAGGCAGGATTCGAACCTGCGACCGTAGCAGTCGCGCGGTTCCGGACTGCACGCCTAGAACCGCGAGACCACCACGGCCGGCCAAGGGCTACACAGTTCTGCACTTAAACTCCCTATGGTGCTAGAGAGTGTTGCAGGAAGCTTTGTTCAAAGACAATACGGGGAGATCTTCTAATCTTCAACTTTATTCTATGAATGCGAGAATACCCTGTGACTCCCATCCACATACGGAAAGATGGCCAATCGTAATAGTAAAGTCCGCACTATGATCTAAGTGCCAGAAATACTGTACGTAGCTAACCTAACTGTATTGGTATAGGATGTATTCTTGTATACTTTAGTGTATATAACCGAGAATAAACTATGAATGGACGTACTATACAGTCATCTATATACGTTAGCAATCTAATATATGGTGCTCGCAAAGTAATGGAGAGATGGTTTAGCGGTGATACGGAAATTGGGAAGTATGTAGCTGTGTCATTGGTTAGCGTTGAAATTATCGAAAAACTGGTAAAATTGCTAAAACTGATCGCACTATCAACTGTGATGCTTATTACAGTACATCACCCTACATCGGCGGTGTCTTTTACATCCCATCCATCCACAGGAAAGCTGTTGATTAACACATAATGATTAACTGACAGTATAACACTAACCGCCTACACGTGTGCTATCATGTACCAAATTTGGTTTACTATGCATTACATTGCAGTAAATGTTACCCTCTGGGAGGATTTAAGTAAATTTACCGTGAGTTACCTAGTGGATTTGGGTTATCGAACCTGTACTTAATATAACAGAAGAAACCAGAAAGCTATAGACTGAAATTTGGGAAGTGTTTTAAATAACCAAGTTTACTTAAAATGAAATAAAATACGGTCGCGAGCCTAATTAGGCATAGAAATGTGAAACATTACTTTCAAAAAAAATCTGTACAGAAATTTAGTAAGGGAAAGCTTTCATTACTTTTTTCTCGGAGAAGTGCAATGAACTCTACCATAACTAGACGAGAGATGCAGTCAATGCTAGCAGCTATAAATAGTATGAGCCAGCTGTCACGTTTCTGTTTTATGAATAAAATCAATTACAGTAACTTTTATCTTTCATAGGCAAAGCCTTAGATGAGTCCCTCAAACTGTCTTTCCAATTTTTACTACACAAAGCACTCAAAATTATACAATTTCCTCACAATGCAATTAGTAAACTTATTGTTCAAGAATGTTTCTTCATATCAAGCAACACTAAAGAGGGGACCCTTAAACTGTCCATTATCATAAAGCAAACTAAACACATTTTCTGAGACAAATTGTGAGATGCAAAATTTTGGTATTATTCTTTCATTAATTTTACTCACCTTGCAGGACTTTCAAAACAGTTAATGCCGGTGATCTTTTACATAGATTCTTAAGTATGACTTTAAATGCATTTTACTCTGACTAACCTCAAATCAACGTGCTTTCTTTTGTCATTAGCACAACCAGTAATTTTCGTTATCAGAACTGAATGCAGCTAATCTTTGAAGCACAAATACTTTGAATTAAAACAAATCAAACATTATGGAGGTTTTCATAAATGCAATACTAACTACCTCCCTTGATTTCAATAAAACCCACAGTGTTTCTATATATCTTGTTGCATTCAGTATTAAGCAACACCAACAATCACTTATTTTCAATCGTTTTTCACATACAGGATACTCGGATATTAGTAATTAAGTGGAATGGATCCTAAGAGGTATGGTGAGAGGAAATAATTCAAGGGTCAGACACACAGTTTAACTTAATTTGCCTTGTTATTGCGAATTAATCAACACTTAAGAGTACTGGTCCATACTTTGGCATAAATCTGACCTCTTAGATTTGCTGAAGTGACGGCGCAATATTGGTGGCAAGTACATGGTGGTCACCTGGTCTTTCCTCTGGATGTAATTTGCTCTATTACTTTCTTCTAAGCGACGATACTACCGACTTTAGAGTATTTTCCAATAATGGAGCACCATTTTAGAGTCGTACACACATCCGAAGCCTTTCCATATTAACCCAGGTACTGAATGCCACCCCCAGCACTTCCGCTGTTCACTCACTTGCTGCTCAGACCAGGTCTAATACCCTTCTTGATCGAGCAGCAGAGAATCTGTAGGCAGCAACCAAGAATCTACAGCGGCCGAAGAAGATGATTGAGATCGAATTCTCTCAGTATTCTAAACTTCTTCGACTTTGGGACTAACGTAGTATCATTACCGTATTAGCAATAATTGGGGAAACAGCACCGAAATCCGTTAAATTAAATAATCTTGAATGGTATGCTGTTGATGTGCATTTAAAAACCGAATATGCACAGGTGTGGTAGATATAATAGCGTTGGGTTTAAGAGGCCTAGACATTTTTTGGATGTCAGTATTCATGTTTTTGAGAACAGAATTCATCTAAGCAGCCAATCTCTTAAAATAAGTTTTTCACTAGTCTGCAAGGATCTCTTACTCCAGTCAGATGAAAAAAAAAAAACAAATGTATCTCAATACAAAGAACGTGAGTTTAATGCCATCCATAACTGTTAATGATTGGTTCAGGTAGAGTCATTGATGAGCTGTTAAAGAAACTTGATTCTTTTAAAGAGAGTGGTTCCAGCTGGGCGTTGAAGGAAATAATTCATCTGTGTCTTAAAGTACATGAAAATTTGGCTTTAAACGCTAGACTATACTTGGAACTGACCAAAGTCATAGTAAATAAACGCCCAGTAATAAACGTCCAGTCTCGTGACAATGCCTGTTTGATGTGGTGAATTCTGGTCAAGTGTGTCCTATAAATAAGCATGCACACAATATGTGTAAATATTTTCCATGTGCAAATAAACTTTGTCGACAAACCATTCCCTGTGCAACAAACACATGTTCACATTTTCGAAAAACAAAACAAAGTTATCTCTGCAAATATCTACAGCCTTCAGTATTCAGATTATGAATGGACTTTCGTAGACGACAAGAGAAATGAGAAAAAATTTCGAGTTGTACCACAAAGTATCTAAAAACACCATCGTGAGAAACATGTAAATCTAATAATGTGGAGTTCTATTGGATAGAAACATTGTTGAAGCTAACATGAGGCAGCATTACTGCTTGCTACCATGTAGTTGTGGTATGTGAAAGCTGTCTGTGCTATTTTCAAAATGGCTCAAATGGCTCTGAGCACTATGGGTCTTAACATCTATGGTCATCAGTCCCCTAGAACTTAGAACTACTTAAACCTAACTAACCTAAGGACAGCACACAACACCCAGTCATCACGAGGCAGAGAAAATCCCTGACCCCGCCGGAAATCGAACCCGGGAACCCGGGCGTGGGAAGCGAGAACGCTACCGCACGACCACGAGCTGCGGACTGCTATTTTCATTCCAAGGAGAAGTCAGATGCACATTTACCTGATCGTGCACACTTTAAACCAGACAGCACTATATTGCCACGTGGCAATAATTAGTGTGTAAAATTTAGCAAATTCTGCGACAAACTGAAGCTACCCTTCTGATTTATACTGATACTGAATTCGTGTTGGATCCACTTGCTTCTTGCAGTTGTGGCTATGACTCTGTTTTGTATTCTGATCAGGTACGTTTGTATACACCTTCACCATACACTGCGGCTGGGCATACTGAGTTTAAATAGTGCAGAGGCAGCGACGGCATGTAATGGATCACCGAACAGCTGTATAGAATCGCTAAAAGTGTGAATTACTTTTTACTGCAAAATAAAAATATTGTAGGACGTCCCGAAGAAGAATCGGTATTTTACTTGGCAAAGGTGTGCCATATTTGTGCGGAAGGTGATATACAACACAGATGCCACTGCCATTTCATTGATGCATACTGAGGCGCGGGACATGCCAGTTACAACATGATTTACAGGCGTCACTATACAGTACGAGTCGTATGCCACAATCTGAGCTATTAAGACAGGCATAAACATTTGCAAACAAAAGGTGTAAGAAGGCAAAAAAGAAGTTAAATTAAGCACAGGTCGTATTTTTCTTCTCTCATCGAATAAAGATATGAGTCTTTAATGAAAAGTAATGCAGTATTGCACTAAGAGCGGCACTGCAACGTAAATTTTTGATTTATCGATTCGCTAAATTTCTTGACGTGCTCACTTGAAAAATTTGCATCAATCATGAAATCAGATGAACTTAAGATAATGAGGACATATTTTCCCGAGATCGAGAATGTAATCTAGTTAGAATTTTTTCTTGTGAGTACATGAGCAATTAAACGATTTTACTGGAAGATCATCAACACTCAACCGCAAAATTTTAAAGTTTATTGATAATAACAGAGCTGAGTACCAAAGAGCTTACAGTGTGTGGAGTGTATTTAAGTGTAAAACACTTGGAGATTAATTCCAGTTTCTATTTGAAAATTGACTTGCTACTCCTTGCTGGTCTGGTCGAAAGCTTTTGCTGTCTTTGCCTTGAAACATATGAAGTGGATGATGTACATTACATTGCTTTACCTGATTGCTGAAAATTACTTAAGAGAAACTGCAGTTAATTATGAATATTGAACAATCGCAGTTCGTTGAAAGAGGCATTGGAGGCAATGTTGTCCATTGTTCTTGCAAGCATGCCGTTGACACCGACATATCCATGGCCAATTATGATGTGAGAATTGACGAATCTTACTTCATTTATCTTGATGTGATTGGCCTATACAGCTGAATGATATTGGAGTATCTTCCAGTGTCTAATTTTGAATGGCTTTCACCAGCGAGTGTTGTAATTTTTGTGGTAGAAACTATACCAGACACATAATGCATTTTAGAAGGAAATCTGAAATATTCACGATTTTCATTTGGATTTTCCCCTATGTCTGGAAAAATGTCATCACCCTCGGACAGTAAGAAACCAATACAAATATTTTCGAATTTATGTAATAGGAAAACTATGTTTGCCATGACATGAATCTAAAACAATGTTTACAACATAAATTGGTTTTTAAAGATTAATCGAATTTCAGCATATAGGCAAGCTCCATGAACTAATCCATAAATTGTCATTAATGCACATACTGCAGTGATTTCCAGAAGAACTTTTTCAGACTAATGAATAACAGTGTTTTAGAGAAACCATGCAAAGTGTGGGAAAGATGCAGGTCGTATGTCTAGAAACATCCTGGGAAGCCAGATATGGAGCAGCTGAATTAATTACTAAACTATATTTTCGAAGGAGTGTAGTTTTAACGAAAATTTCGATGCCATAGAACCGAACAGGCTTAATGTTGTCTTTGATAAACCTATTTCAATAGGAATCGCCATTTTGGATATTTTGAAAACCCTTCTTATCGAGTTTCATTATGGACACATATTAAACAACTTTCTGGCTAATCACGTGAAACTACACAGACACCGATAGCTTGATATATCACATTACTACTCCAAATATCTACGAGGATAACAGGAAATGTATCGATACATGATCTGATACTTCAAATTTCCCTACAAATAAGAGATATGATATTCCACTAGTGAATAAAGAAGACTTTGGGCTAATGAAAGACAAACTGAATAGTGAACTTATTACAGAATTTGCTGGTCTATGAGCAAAAAATGTATGCCCTTGAGGCCAAATATAACGGAATTTGCTAGTCTATCAACAAAAAATGTATGCCCTTGAGCCCAAATCTTGACATATAATACGCAGAGCAAAGAGTATAAAACGGTATTCTGTTGACAGGTTAACCGTTGATAACTACAGGTAATATGCGTTAAATTCGTAAATATAAACGACTGTGCAGTATACAGGGTGACTTTTTCCATTGTGTACAAACTCTAGGGATTGATCGATCAGAAAATATGGAACAAGAAAGGTCTAATGCACTTATGACTGGAAATGCATGGTTTCCATGCTAGAGTCCGTTTATTCAATCATATATTGTTACAGAGACTGCGGTCTAATACGCGCTGTACCATGAAGCCACAGTTACAGTATGAGTTGAAAATGGTTTCCGTGTGCCTCAATGCATGTGTGTACATGCTGTAACATGTTCTGTCTCACACGTTCACATTGGCCAGGCTGCATCTGAACAGTGTCAAAAGCAGCATGAATACGCTGCTCCAGTGCCTCCAAATCTGGAATGGGCTCTGAATACACAATGGATGGACCACTACCAGAAATCGAATGGATTGAGATCCAGTGAATGAGTAGGCCGTGCAACTGGACCCCGTCGTCTGATCCATTGACCAGGGAGGCACGACTGAGACGTATGCGGACATAAATAGCAAAGTGGGCTGGAGCACAATCATGTAGCAGCCACATAACTCTTCGAATCATCAATGGCGCCTCTTCTAGCAGGGGAGGCAAAGTCACCCGCAATAAATGCCGACAGTTCCGGCCTGTTGGCGACGTGCAAGGAAGACTGGTCCCAAAATACAGTCGCAAATTATCCCGGCCCACACATTACGCCGCGCGGGATTAGCCGAGCGGTCCTTGGCGCTGCAGTCATGGACTGTGCGGCTGGTCCCGGCGGAGGTTCGAGTCCTCCCTCGGGCATGGGTGTGCGTGTTTGTCCTTAGGATACTTTAGGTTAAGTAGTGTGTAAACTTAGGGACTGATGACCTTAGCAGTTAAGTCCCATAAGATTTCACACACATTTGAACATTTTTGCATAAATGGAGGAAAGACTTACAAAGTAGTAAATACGCACCAAAATGAAATTTGTGGAGCCATGAAACAAGAACTATCAGAAAGATTTATCGCACAGGGTGGCCACAAAGTCCTGTTACCCCCACTGATAGTCAACATGAACCCCTCAACGTGAATAAATTACATAAACAACACTTCCTTAGAGGAGTTTTCCTGAGATATAAACCATGTAGTGCTGCTCGCGAGAGGCAATGCACCGTTGCCTTTGGAGATCCATGAGACTGGGCCCTCCTAATCGCAAATGAGACGATGTCAAGTCTTCTTAGACCTAAGTAAGCAGATTCAAAAAATCGTACAGTATAAGAAATCACAAAACAACGACGTTTACAACTAATACAAGGGTAGAGGAAATGGAATTAATTCGTAACTGCAGTGAAGACAGAGCTTACTGTTATCCCCACATCTGCTGTATCTAACACCGATCAGAGGTGTTTCGTGGAAGAACTGCGAGCTGACCGCACTTTGTCATTTGAAGGCGAAAAAAGACAGAGTCAATAGTCGATTAATGCTATGACACATTCATATACAACACTGACAGTGGTAAGTATGAACGGAATACTGCTTCCACAATGTCACAGTCTGTCTTTAGGGACCTCAAGGCAAATTAGGACAAAAAATTTTTAAAAATGGTGTTTAGCGGCAAAAATATTGAAAGCGACGTATCGAACTCTGGGAGAAAAGGAAGAATAATTTTCATCATTTCATTCAAACGATTTCTAACGAATTGCAGAAGTTAATTCATTGCTTTTGTTGGCCTGGATATAACGATACCTCTGTCTTTCAGGATATAATTCTCATTCCACCAAGCCAAACCAATTAGACTCTTGGTAAAGACTTTTTTCGACTGTGTGAAGTATTTTTTATGAAATTGTCAGATATTATAACTTCTAATAGCTCCGTCTCAATAATTCTTATCCGGAGAACAGTATTCTTAACTTTAAGTCATTTGAGCATTATCAGTTTGCATCAGCATATTTTACGAAGCGGTTTGTTACGCCACAGAGTAATACGGGTTACAAGTTATAAAATTTTTACCGAAGTTCAACCATATTGGCGTAAGATAAGCTGGTTGCTCCACAATTAGCGGCGGACCAGAAAACACGGTGATGCAAGACAGACAGGCAGCACAGTCTGCAACTCTGCAGTAGCTGAGTGGGAGAAAGCACACGCAGCAGGAAACAGAAAAGGACAGCGTCTAAGCAAAATAACACGCACGCTCGTTCGCGCAGCGGGATGCCACAAAAAGCAATAGACACGGCCAAGGAAAACACTCATAGACCAATTTAACTAGCTGCTAACAGAGAATTAAAGCAAGGGTAGCAGAATAACGAGGCCACATGCGCTCATCGCTAGTAAAACGCACGTCACGGAACTACAGAGAGCTCTTTAAATACCGGAGCCCCAACTCCAAGAAGAGGAGAAAGGTTCAGTTCAATGGGAAAGATTGAGTCCGTGTCGGCGACAATCCATTCCATGGCCAGGTTGTTTTAGTAAGTCTTGTCTCAGATCAACCAGCGCAGTATCAGCCAGCTGTGGAGTGTCGCAGTCTGAAAGCCGCTGGCGAACTTCATACTGTGTCACACCAACCACTTCCGGTGCGGAGCCTACCAGGCCGGCAGTTTTGGGTTCAATGTCTGTCGCCTACACCACACCGTGGATGGGGTGGTCCAGGGAAGAAGAGGCACGGAGTGGGATCGAGTACACTCCCTCAGTCGGTAGCAGCTATCCATGCAGTACCAGGCTGGGCTAAGCAACCGTATCGACGTAAGAGGAACGACGTCTCGCTAGGACGCAGGCGCAAGGACTGCGCAGCGTCCGACACCGAGAGACTTTCCGTGACCAGGGCAGGAGGCAACTACGGCCAACAGTGCACCACCCTTTGTAAAGTTGTCACAATAAACGATTCACTGAATAATCATTTTTTCTTAGCGCCACGAGCACTTCCAGACGAGCCGGCCAGAGTGGCCGAGCGGTTCTAGGCGCTACAGTCTGGAGCCGCGCGACCGCTACGGTCGCAGGTTCGAATCCTGCCTCGGGCATGGATGTGTGTGATGTCCTTAGGTTAGTTGGGTTTAAGTAGTTCTAAGTTCTAGGAGACTGATGACCACAGCAGATAAGCCCCATAGTGCTCAGAGCCATTTGAACCATTTGAACTTCCAGACGATTCCTGACGTCGTGCAGAGGCGTCATCGGCTCGGCCCTCTGTAGCTTTAACTTTGCCCGTTATGCAGCACAACAAGCAGAGCAACGGCCAGGACTATTTCATACTCCACCGCAATTCTGTCTAAATAAAATTAGTAATGACTGTGACGTGCCTGAAAGCATTAATTTTTCTTTCGACTGGCGTAAGGAAAATGTTCGTTTTCTTCATTCAAAGGACACTTCGCTTTATTGCGACGACTATGGGGAATAAACACTGTTACTAAAATATACATTAGTCAGAAATTACTGTAAGAACCGTGCTACAGCGGTTCTTATAAAATGATGTATGTATAAGAAATATTTCATTTCAGTACATTAAAGTCAAGATTGATGAAAGTCGTCTGTAATATAACATCAAACACTCTTGATTTATTTTCCTCGGCTAGTTACCTCTGTAATAATTACATATGCAACAGGTTATCTGTCGGTATGAATTGCCTTTTATGTAAAACATTAACAATACGTCACTCTTTTGTATAGTTTAGGTGCTTCAAATTCGCTTATTTCACTCCGGATGTTAGGACTATGCGGCGCTAACGTCTCTTGTCACGACCGATCGCGCGCTAGGCGAGGAGGGCTGTACAAACCGTTGTCAAAAGGGAATACGAAACATCAGTGCCTGTATTGTGAAGAAAGTGTGATACAACTTCCCCTCAGACATGCATGCATGTTCGAAGGAACATTGCATCGTACTTCTTCAGAACACAGGCACTGCAGTTTCATATCGATCGACCGACACTCGGCCTGCACGAGTACAGATATGATACACAGACGACGACATACGGAAGTTTAGGCCGTGAGTCGTGCTCGGATAACCGAAATGGGCAGTTCACCTCCGCAGGTGGGCGCGGCTCGGACGCCTGTTTACATCCACGCCGCGAAGCGTTGCTAGCGTGAAGTTGTTTATCTCTTGTGCTTCTCGCGACTAACTACGCTATAGACAAATAATTGCTCACTCGTACAGGAAGTCAACCATCAAGATCAGCAACGCTACTGGACTGACGTGACCTTAAGTCTTCGAAGTCGGACGCTTCGTAAGAATAGATCCACAAGCCCTGATAGGCATCCACCTCTCTATTATGAGTAGTGTGGTTTACCTTAAACTAACCAACGACACAGTATGTGATAAAACTGTACGTGAACGTAACAATGGTCTAAAATTTAGACATTTTAATGCCAACGTGGGAACGGCGTCAATCGCTCACACGGGACTTCGACTCCACACTATTAGAGTTTTTGAACTTCCCTTCGATGTTCCGGAAGATGTCGTGATCAATGCTTTACAACCATACGAACGCGTAATCAGCCACGTCACTGAAAAATTGACACTTTTAAGACATACCCCTTTCTTAAAGGGGTGAGACAATTTCGAATCGAGCATGAAAGGCATGTCCCATCTTACCTTTTTATTGGTGGCTGTAGAGCGATAATTATTTACGACAGGCAGCCCAAGACCTGCAAGAAGGACCCCATACGCTCAGAGCGCGTCCAAACGAGAATAATTAAAGTACTGACGGGCGAAGTTGTACCCCCATCCTCCAAGCGACCACTTTGTAACTAAGGATAGCCAGCTCACTCATGCCACTGACATAGAGCGCAATGACAAGGACAATGTTGGCCTAACATGCACGCCCCACAACATACAGGACGTCAACAGGCATTCAACATCACATCCGGTAATACTAGTACCATACGATCATGGATCAAGATGGCTTTACCCGCAGATATGCTACACGCTACAGATACAGATATCGTTGTTTTACAAGAAGTATACGTCGACGAATTCCAATCCCTCTATGGTTACAACTTGACGTCACCAACTTCAGAAACCACTAGTGGCACAGTAATTTATCGAACCTTTCAACATTTGGTGGCTCTCTGTTGGACTGCAATTTATCGCAAACCAATGTCTCTTAATGTGTCACTTTCACCTGCCTTTCTAGGGAGGCTGATCATTCCAATACCAAAACCTTCAGGCGGTAATTGACTTACAGACTACCGCCCATTATCACTACTTAATTGTGATGCTAAGATTTTTACCAAATTGATGGCGGCATGGCTTTCATGAATACAGCACTGCATGGTGTTGTAACATTACGAGTCAAGACAGCTGTAACGGAACTTGAATAGCGTAAAGTTATTGTTAAAAACGCAC
This sequence comes from Schistocerca serialis cubense, assembly GCF_023864345.2. Taxonomy (NCBI): domain Eukaryota; kingdom Metazoa; phylum Arthropoda; class Insecta; order Orthoptera; family Acrididae; genus Schistocerca; species Schistocerca serialis. Next base: position 535,446,345 of record NC_064640.1, read on the forward strand.
GCCGCGCGATTTGTTACGATTTGGTCGGTCATAATAGTAGTAACATGCTTTTGAATACAATTAAAATATAACGGCGATACCTGTTTAGCGTTATTGGAAATAATATGTAATAAATTAATGAGTAAGGTAGCCGATCCTATAAGAAGAGGTAAAATTGAGCATATTAAGGTGTTTTGCTTTATATCGACTAAGCCGATGATACGGCGTCTTTTTTTTCCGTTTACTCTAAGAAGAAAAAAAAAAGAAAACAAGTAACGAAGTGCTAATTGTGCGTTGTGAAAAATATAGGGGCGAATTTTAAATAGCTACAGTGTATAATCAGATTAACAAATGGACATTCAGTTACGCGAAATAGCCGACAGTGAAGTGTGGTCATTAAATTGAGTACACCTACAGGGCGGTCAATTCCAGGATAAGTCTATTCGCGTCTCACGAGGCACGCGGTATTGAGACCGGTTTTTTTTAATTATATCACGGAGAGCGGGCTTCAATTTATAAAAAGGAGAAAAGCTGTATCATTATCATTGACTGTTGGTGTTAAGCAACCAAAACTGGTCATCAAAGGGTTTCGGTGAATGAGTGGTGAATGCGAAATGAAACTGTGAACGAAGTTATGTTAAATAAAGCAGAAGAGACAAGACAGTTTGGTCGTATCTGTTATTATTCCATAAACCGTAACATTTATTCTCGTTGTACGAAGCCTTTATAGACGATCGTTATGACAATTTGCTTTGAAGGGATCTCGTTACGAGTTAAGTTTTGGGGACCTGGTCAAGAGGGGAGAGTTCGTAGATCTTAACTACTGCAGCTATTCTGGAATCAGGTGCTACCGTGACCGTTGTGTGTTGTCAATGGCTTAAGGTCATCATATCTCATGCTCAAAGATCGACGCGCCTTTCCTCTTGGTATAACGGTGTCTCACGGTAACAACGACAACGCCGACGGCGAAGGAAGATACGGTAGAGTGTCACTTGACTAAACATCCCTAGGTGGCTACAGCAACATTCAGACGGCACTCGGGGAATGCTGCGACTCAGTCGCAGTGGCGAAATCATGTCGACTACGCAGAGCTCTGACACAAATTAAGTATCCACAGCCCTAAATCCTCACGATCATGCGGTTACAATAGGCAGCGGCGTCTAAAGTGCTTATTAATAGCCGATTATTGGGCCCCTTTACTATTACCAGATTATTCACGATCATATATCACTGGCCCTTCAATTACTTCTCAGCGGCCTTCGCCAACACTTGACAGGCCTTATGATACAGGGACACACTTTTCAGTGCAAGACGTGTGCAGACGACCTATTACTGGTGTTGCAGACTGGCAACGACACAAATGTGGCATTGGACTGGATCAATAAGTATGGCACTGCTATGGGTAGGCGTATGAACGTAAACAAATCGGTCGACCTGAGTATTGATACTAGACTACCTGTTGACTGTGTTGCACCCTTCCAGATATGGGACAGTATAAAGTGTCTGCAGATCATCTTTCCAAATGACACGAGACGCAGAGCAGCGATCAACTTCGAGAGGTTGCTCCAAGTCATCCGGAGTGGTGTCACAGCTATCAGCTTGCGCGCCTTAGACATGATTCAACTGGTAAATACCTACCTGGCACCACGTATCCCCCACTAAACACAGATGCTTCCAATGCCGAAGACAACCACTTGACACACACTGACAGCATTTGGATACTTTTGTCAGAACGAGATTACTCTACAAGATTGGATATGATGCCCTGACCCTACTCATTGGGAGAAGAGGCCTCATGCACGTATACGTTCACAATCATACTGTACCCTTTCATCTCAGGCCGATGTTGAAAATATGGGATAGGAACCAGCCCAGTTTGTCGGGACCGCCGCGTGACGTAGCCGTGCGGTCTCAGGCGTCTTGTAACGGTCCGCGTGGCTCCCCCCATCGGAGGTTCGAGTCCTCCCTCCGGGATGGGTGTGTGCGTTGTCCTTAGCGTAAGCTAGTTTAAGTTATATTAAGTATTGCGTAAGCTTAGGGACTGATGACCTCAGCAGTTTCGTCCCATAAGACCTTATCATAAATTTCAGTTTCATTTGTCGGGACTCTTGATTGATGAACTGGCACCAGCTTCTCGAACTGCGCTGGTTATGGTGAAGAATATTTTCCAAAAATTTAAACGTATCAGAGATTCTTTCCTTGAATATGGCTACGTTATTACAGATCTCGCAGCCAACAAACCGCAGACAGCACACAACATCTATCGAATACTCACGAGCAGGCGCCCCGACAACCCTGTGGAAGCACAACACCCCATAACCTACTTACTGGCCTGTGATAAGGCGGACAATTCACCATACGACCCTTGACACATAACAAGAATGAGATGGTACCTGGTAGTTAACTGTAAACAAGTCACCAAATCCTGATTCAGCGCCATCAGTATGCTGAACTCTCCATTATGTCAAGCGTGTCAGGTTAGCGACCATGATACCCATCGTCTAACGTGCGCTCTCCCTGTGGAAGTTTGACGTCTAGTAACAAAGATAATTTCCTTTCTTATCTGTGTGGAATAACAACCCACTGATCCTATGAATGTTCTTTTTCTGGACAGAGCATACTAACATGAGCCAAGACGAATGCGGTGATATGGATATGAGACCAAGCGGTGCATTACTTGCTTCGCAACGACCAGAAGAATGTGCTGGACTTCTGCAATCACCTGCATGAATGACATACGGTGATTATGTATATCCCGAAATACCAACAATATTTCTCTAATTTTCGGTGGTATGTGTTATGAGATTCTCTACGCAGCTGGAATGTCCTGGAGATGAGAAGCCGAGGATAAACACGGTGAAGAGGTCTACATTAACCATGTCAAATAGTCATCTTCTTCGATTGTATGAGATGTTGTGCCCGGAGGCAGAAGAGCCGTTGAGGGCCGCCCTTGTACTTTCCCACCAGTGAAGATTTTCTTTTGTTCTCTCTTTTTATTCGAGCAACGTATCTTTCCCTTAGTGAAGAGCACCCAGTTGAAGATATTGTTGTAAACTTATAAAAGAAAATATGCGAGTGCAGGCTTTCTCGGCGAATTTCATATATGAAGTCTTCACGGGTTGTCAGCCGAGTAGCATCGCCGTCTCGCAGCAACGTTTCGATGGAATGCGTCTCCATCATCTTCACCACAAGGTGGTCATTAATCAAACAAATAAGGAACTGGATGGGCCAACACAAGAGGTGCTGTCCAAAGGCCTAAACTTCGCCCCGGTTCAGAGCACCCTGCCGAAACGGGACATCACAAGTGGGGTAGAGCAAGCCATAAGGAGACTACCTGAAGAAGCTGCAGAAGAAGTAAGAAGAGACGTCTGCAGAGTACTAGACAAAGCAAAGATGCCGAAGAATAACATTTCGGTGGCAGAGCGAAAGGCGCTACAGGCACTCAGGGAGGACCAGGACACAGTGGTCTTGGCAGCGGACAAAGGCAACGCCACGGTGCTGCTTAAATCAGAAGAGTATTGGCAAAAAAATCGACGCCCTCCTGCAAGATCCTGCCTATAAAAGACTAAGGAAGGACCCCACCACAACAGTGACCCGCAAGACCGTTGAGATGCTCAACAACTCGGGACTAGAGAAGGGTATCATTAGGAAGCTGTATCTGAGGACACCGGCACCACCACGTCTCTATGGCCTCCCAAAGGTCCACAAAGAAGGTGTCCCATTACGATCTATTTTAAACACTATTACCTCGCCGACATATGGTATTGCTAAGTATTTATCACAGATGCTAAAGCCCTTGGTAGGTTACGGTCCACACCATGTGAAAAACTCGGCTGAGTTTGTGAAAGTACTACAAGGAATGCGGCTGAAAAATGAACACCTACTAGTCAGCTTCGATGTGACATCCTTATTCACACGAGTACCCATAGAAGACTCCCTGGCTTTACTCGAAGAACACTTTGAGGAGGATATCATCAAGCTCTTTCGCCATTTTCTAACCACCACCTATTTCAAGTGTGGTGGGAAGTTCTACGAACAGATAGATGGTGTAGCTGTTGGCTTCCCCCTAAACCAGCCATAGCCAACCTATACATGGAGCACTTCGAAAAGCTAGCACTGGACACTGCTAAACACAAGCCAAAAGCCTTCTACAGGTACGTTGACGATACCTTTGCTGTTTGGCCACAGGGCAGGGACAAACTGCTAGAGTTCCATCAACACCTTAACAGCACACATGGAAATATGAAATTTACCATGGGGATAGAAGAGAACAGAAGCTTACCCTTTCTGGATATCCTGATCACAAGAAACATGGACGGCACGCTGGGACACGCAGTGTATAGAAAGAAAACACACACGGACCTCTATCTTAACGCCAAGAGCTGCCACCACCCTGCGCAACGCAATGCTCTACTGAACACCTTAGTGCAGAGCGCCAGGTCCATCTGCGATAAGGAAACTTTGCCAGGAGAATTGCAACACCTAAAGGACTCCTTCAAGAAGAATGAATACAGTGAGACACAAGTAATGATAGCTCTGAAGATCGACCACAAGAAGAGAGAAGAGAGACCGGATGAAGACGAAGCAATGGGCTGTGCGTTCTTGCCATACGTGGGTCTTCCGACGTCCAAGATCGTGAGAATTCTCAAGAAACATAAAGTGAAGACCGTTTTCCGCGCAACACGAAAAATCGACCTTCTCGGTTCAACCAAGGATCCACTAGGTCTGACGGCACCAGGTGTGTACGAGATCGGATGTGAATGCGGGATGCAATATACAGGGCTATTACAAATGATTGAAGCGATTTCATAAATTCACTGTAGCTTCATTCATTGACATATTGTCACGACACACTACAGATACGTAGAAAAACTCATAAAGGTTTGTTCGGCTGAAGCCGCACTTCAGGTTTCTGCTGCTAGAGCGCTCGAGAGCGCAGTGAGACAAAATGGCGACAGGATCCGAGAAAGCGTATGTCGTGCTTGAAATGCACTCACATCAGTCAGTCATAACAGTGCAACGACACTTCAGGACGAAGTTCAACAAAGATCCACCAACTGCTAACTCCATTCGGCGGTGGTATGCGCAGTTTAAAGCTTCTGGATGCCTCTGTAAGGGGAAATCAACGGGTCGGCCTGCAGTGAGCAAAGAAACGGTTGAACGCGTGCGGGCAAGTTTCACGCGTAGCCCGCGGAAGTCGACGAATAAAGCAAGCAGGGACTTAACCCCATGCGATTTCTTTCTGTGGGGTTATGTGAAAGATTCAGTGTTTAAACCTCCTCTACCAAGAAACGTGCCAGAACTGCGAGCTCGCATCAACGATGCTTTCGAACTCATTGATGGGGACATGCTGCGCTGAGTGTGGGAGGAACTTGATTATCGGCTTGATATCTGCCGAATCACTAAAGGGGCACATATCGAACATTTGTGAATGCCTAAACAAACTTTTTGAGTTTTTGTATGTGTGTGCAAAGCATTGTGAAAATATCTCAAATAATAAAGTTATTGTAGAGCTGTGAAATCGCTTCAATCATTTGTAATAACCCTGTATAGGACAGACGCAGCGTTGCATTTCACAGCGCCACAGTGAACACATTAGGCATGTACGCTTGGGCCAGACCAACAAAATCTGCTGTGGCGGAACATAGTATTGACGAGAAGCACACCTTCGATTTCGAAGACACAAAGAAAATACGCAGTACAAACGGATTTTCGGACTCAGTAACCAAAGTGTCCATAGAAATACGGTTACACAACACCCTAATCAACCACGACTGTGGCCACCATCTCAGCACAGCCTGGGAGCCTGCAATCAGGAATATCAGAGAAGAACGTTCCGTTCCACCAAAGGCCGTGGACGGAGCAGACAGAGACGGACGCCGGGACTCGAACCCTGCGCACGTGTCCCCCCCCCCCCCCCCCCCCACACACACACACACACACCAGCCGATCCAGGCGCATCGGGCGATTCCGCGGGCGCGTGATTGGCCGGCCGCGGGAAGCGGAGAGCGGTCCAGCAGAGATATAAGCCCGCGACCGACGATATCCCGACACTTCGCCTGAAGATGATGGAGACGCATTCCATCGAAACGTTGCTACGAGACGACGATGCTACTCGGCTGACAACCCGTGAAGACTTCATATATTATAAAAAAATATTTCCATTTCAAAGTGTTTTGATTTCTGTCCTACTTATGGGCAGGAAAAGAACCAGGAAACAAAACCAAAATGCGAAAACGTGCCTGGCTGCAACATCAGGTGCTGCCATATCAGCGAGGAACATGGAAAACAAACAGGGATGCAGTCCACTAATGTTATGTACTGAATGAAGCAGTTTGTCATTTCTTCCAACATTACAAAAAAAAAAAAAAGGTTATGGTGACTGCTTGTGTAAAGCCAGAAATCTGGGTTCGAGTCCCAGTCTGCAACGAATTTTCAATGTTGTCATTACTTTATACAGCTGCAGGTGATGCATATTCACAGCTGCGAATACATTTCATGAGTAGCAGGGAAAACTGCTGGCACACTTTGGATATCAAATTGTCCAATTAATTACCCCAACCCTCCATGAAGTGTCCCTTCCCCCACCACTCCCCTGTGAGATCCCCTCCCCTCCCCTATGAAAATGGCGGAAAATTAAAATTTTGGCGGGCAATTCAAATTTATAGGTAGGAATATCAAATTTTGTGATTTCACCTTGACGTTCAGAGATCATCAGACCTAATTCACAACACCACCACCACCAGATGGCACTATTGGCCCTCCCCACTTCCCTCTCCTCCTCCACTTCTGAGAGAGCTTTAGTCTGCGCTACGCTGTCAGATTTGGGTATAAAACACACTTACATCTGTTTACGGGTCACAAGTTGCATTCTACCCAACAGAAACATGGGAAATGTTTCGTACCATACTTTTCACGGATGTGGTGCTAATTATCTTACCTGAACATGGCATCTCAAGACGAAAGGTACACTGACCACTCACCCCTATGTAGTCTGACGCCATGTACTGAATGTATTGTGTAACTGAAGAGCTGGTCAGCCAAGAAACAGCCACTCACGACGGACATAAGCCAAGACTTCCGGTCGCCTGACACCCTTGTAAACACTCCCGCCACTGACTATGGCACGATGAGGTGCAACTTGGACTAATTGCAGTTCCAACCCCTGACAGACTCCTCAGTTTAAAAATTTCGAAACGGGGATGTTATTTTGTCAATATACCTCGAATTTCTCACACGAAATATACTTTTCTCCTGTTTGTATCGGCTATTTTCGAAGACAGAAGAAATGACCATGCACTTGTTCTCACATTGCTAAAGTATCGTTACTTGTTGTGAAAATCGTCTACGACACTACGGCATACGCTACATTTCCTCTAAGTATTGTCTCATCAGGTCGAAAAATCTGTTTCTATTAGCTTAATATCTGCCACACCCTGCACCACAGGACTAGAAAGTTAAACTCATTTTCGGCTAATGACAAGCGCTAAGAGCATACTCTACCTCTGTCACGGGATGCCTCCTCCCATTCGAACTCCCTTGAAGTAAACAAATGTCTCATCACGTATGAAATCTCTCAAGGTAAGAGAACAGAGAAGTTGTAAATGACAGGTTTATACTACATACAAGTTTATAAATGCCATCATTAAACTCGTTTTTTTACGATGATCATCTTTACGTATGTAGGTGGGAGAATGAAATTCCATTAAAAGATCTTACTGCAACGAAAAGATGCCTGATTACCGCTCGAACTCTTGAATTATATCTGTGGTATTTTTGCTTTCACTTCCACCAGCCCGGGCGCACCTCATTGATATCAGATTAATAGGCGAATTAATTAAAGTGGTCATGAGAGTCCCTTTGTACTGATCACAGAGGGATTTTACTGCTACCAACGTACATTTTACGTAAGGACCACGTAAATACAAAAAATTTGTGCTCCTAGTGAGGCATTTAGGTAGCCTACTTCCCTCGTTATATTTTCGAGTGGAATATGTAATAGAATGATTAGTAGTGGTACAAGATCTCCTCCTTCACACGCCTTACGATAGTTTGCGAGGTAAGGATATAAACCGAAATGTAAATTAAGTCTACTGGTTGTCTCTCTGTAGCAACCAACACATTAGCCCCTAATTTCCTCATTGCACTGACTTCGCGAGACATGTGAGACGGTGTAGTATGTTTGCTCACACTACTTAGAAGAAACGGTATAGAACTCACCACTCAGCTATCGTTTCGTCAGAGCCGGCCTTGTGGCCGAGCGGTTCTAGGTGCTTCAGTCCCGAACCACCAGACTGCTACGGTCGCAGGTTCGAATCCTGCCTCGAGCCTGGATGTGTGTGATGTCCTTAGGTTAGTTAGGTTTAAGTAGTTCTAAGTTCTAGGGGACTCATGACCTCAGATGTTAAGTTCCATAGTGTTCAGAGCCATTTGAACCATTTGACCCTTTCGTCAGATTATCGCTTACCTCCTGTTTTCTCATGAATCACCCAGTCTTCAATATATATCATTTGAATCCACCTGATTTCAACGAGTAAGAAACGTCCCCCTCCAGATTACAGACCCCTAATAATTCTTTCGAAATCTCAACACATTCCGATAGCACCATTCCGTTACATAGAAGGATACCAGGCAGACAGCATTCACAACGAGAAAAACAGCTCACTAACATACAGGAGGAAATTGACAACCATGCTGAGTATACGCGGACTGCACAAAGAAATTCAGAAGCGTAAAACCTACAAGTCATTGATATCGAATGACAGTCTATAAATATTACTCCCTAAATGTCCTAATCTCCTGCATCGTGTTCCTATGATCACCACACCAAAACACGACAGTGTAATGCAGCCTGTATCCTCATATACAGCTCAGTCTCTCTCTCTCTCTCTCTCTCTCTCTCTCTCCACGTTATTTTTGTAACATAAATCAGAGTGAAACTACGTAATATAAAAACTTTGCTAATGTCACCTGGTAAAGAACTCAAAAAGATTTTACCATGTCTCTCCCTTCTGATAAATCGAGAAACAAATACATCTTTGTGTTGACATCGACCATATATGGTGGTCCCATGAAATATACATGTATTGGTCCACTGGAGCAGGCGAGCAGTGATCGAAATCTTTTCCACGGACCTGTTTAAAGTTTTGTTGCCTGTACTGGAAGAAGACCATATAGACTATCAGTCGCAAGAGGAGCGTTCTTGTGTCGTTGTTTCAGAAGTAGTTTGATACAATGTTTTTCCTGTACTCATCGAAGCAGTGTATGACTACAGCTGTCTACTCACCCATATATTTTGTTTTTCTACCATGACTTCAAGGTCTAAGTCAGGAGCGAAACTGACATTAAAATGTTTTGATTCATTGGCCGTCACAGAAAGCTGGACATCACATGGTATCTCCGTCCGTCTGGAGCTACAGCGTACATAAACCACACGTCTCCTCTTAACCATTTTTTTTATATCATGACGACACTCTCATACTTATACCCCTCGATAAGAGGTGCTAACCTCCTCGAGATGCGCACATCTGGAGAGATGTTGTGCACTAGGGCTCAGCTCCCTCTGTTCCTTCACAAGACATGGAATGTAGCTAGCATACTACCCTCCTACTTTTGGTCAGTTGCAAATTCAATCATGTTCAATGGTATCACTAAACCCTCCTCAAGATGTAGACAACGATGCATGAGCAACACCTATTTGACAGAGGACGTCTGACAGGCTATCAGTTACAGTCATTCCACCAGGAAGGAGGAACAAGGTTCATGTTGTCTTTAGTTCTATCGCGGTTCGATTGCGGCCACTTTGTTACTTTGTGCCAGGAAGGGCTCTCAGCAAGGGAAGTGTCCAGGCGTCTCAGAGGGAACCAAAGGGCATGGAGGAGACACGGAGAGACAGAAACTGTAGATGACATGCCTCGCTCGAGACCCCCAAGGGTTACTACTGCAGTGGATGACCGCTACCTCGGATTATGGCTCAGAGGAACCCTGACAACAACGCCAGAATTTTGAATAATGCTTTTCGTGCAGTTACAGGTCGTCGTGTTACGACTCAAACTGTGCACAGTAGGCTACATGATGCGCAACTTCACTTCCGACGTCCATAGCAAGGTCCATATTTGCAAACACGACGCCATGCACCACGGTACAGATGGGCCCAACAACATGCCAAATGGACTGCTCAGAATTGGTATCATCTACATCTACATCTACATCTATACTCCGCGAGCCACCTTACGGTGTGTGGCGGAGGGTACTTATTGTACCACTATCTGATCCCCCCTTCCCTGTTCCATTCACGAATTGTGCGTGGAAAGAACGACTGCTTGTAAGTCTCCGTATTTGCTCTAATTTCTCGGATCTTTTCGTTGTGATCATTACGCGAGATATATGTGGGCGGTAGTAATATGTTGCCCATCTCTTCCCGGAATGTGCTCTCTCGTAATTTCGATAATAAACCTCTCCGTATTGCGTAACGCCTTTCTTGAAGTGTCCGCCACTGGAGCTTGTTCAGCATCTCCGTAACGCTCTCGCACTGACTAAATGTCCCCATGACGAATCGCGCTGCTTTTCGCTGGATCATGTCTATCTCTTCTATTAATCCAACCTGGTAAGGGTCCCATACTGATGAGCAATACTCAAGAATCGGACGAACAAGCGTTTTGTAAGCTACTTCTTTCGTCGATGAGTCACATTTTCTTAGAATTCTTCCTACGAATCTCAACCTGGCGCCTGCTTTTCCCACTATTTGTTTTATGTGATCATTCCACTTCAGATCGCTCCGGATAGTAACTCCTAAGTATTTTACGGTCGTTACCGCTTCCAATGATTTACCACCTATGGCATAATCGTACTGGAATGGATTTCTGCCCCTCTTCAGCGATGAGTGTCGCATATGCCTTCAACCAGACAATAGTTGGAGCAGTGTTTGGAGGCAACCCGGTCAGGCTAAATGCCTTATCCTCTACATTTAATCTTATCTTCCACAGTGACAGTGTGGCAGATATCTTGGCGTTCGATGTCCAAGAGGCCAAGAGCATTGATTACTCATATTGCAGCCATGTACGTGAACACAGTGTTGGTGCTGGTCATGCCTGGTAGGTGTTGTTCCCACCAAAATTCTCTCCATCTGAAACTAGTAACGTCAGTCATCATTATGTAGTAATCAACAGCTTACCCGTGGATGGGTGCGATCGAAAAGACACTGTTGATGTAGGGTGATGTACTGTAATAGGCAGCACAGTTGACACTACAATCAATTTTAGCAATTTTACCAGTTTTTCCGTAATTTCCATGCCAACCAATGACATGGAAGCATTATTCTCAATCTCTGTATCATCATTAAACTAGACCTCCACAACTTAGCGAGTACCATATACTAGATTGCTAATGTAGATAGATGATTCTGAAGTATGTCCATTCATGCTTAACCCTGGAATGGCTGAATGAATAGATAAAACACTTGTAACAAGTGACAAATGGAATATTTACATCAAATGTTGAAATTTTATTTTGTTCAGGTACTACTAAATGATATATTGACATTATTTTAACTTTCTGAGTTATACAAAAACTGTAAAAAGAATTAAAAAACATACTTCTTTGTAGTACTAAATGAGGTAAATTAGAAATACAAGTAAATTTGACCCCCCATGAACCATGAACCTTGCTGTTGGTGGGGAGGCTTGCGCGCCTCAGCGATACAGATAGTCGTACCATAGGTGCAACCAGAACGGAGGGGTATCTGTTGAGAGGCTAGGCAAATATTTGATTCCTGAAGAGGTGCACCAGCCTTTCCAGCAGTTGCAGGGCAACAGTCTGGATAACTGGCCTTGTAACACTAACCAATTCTGCCTTGCTGTGCTGGTACTGTGAATGGCTGAAAGCCTGAGGCAGTGCAGCTATACTGTATGGTTAAATGATGATGACGTCCTAGTAGAGTAATTTTGTATTTTCTAGGACACTAAGACAACATGAAACTAAATTCTGTATTTTACAAAAGACACAACTGATTTTTAAAATTCAGTATATTTTAATTAACTAAACCGATTTTATAACATTAACTAAATACCTGTTTTTTACAATATTACAACTAATTATAATAACTACGTGATTTATTTAACTTACAACACGATTTTTAGTACAATAATATGTATTACTTAAAAAATAAGTTATTTTTGAAAGATTCACATTGTGAGTGTAAGTAAATGAATTAAAATGTTTTAATTAAAAAAGAACATAACTTTAAAAATTCGCATTGTGAACATAAGTAAATAAATTAAAATGTATTAGCCAAAAATGTACATTCTTTTAAAAAACGGCATTGTGAATAAAAGTAAATTAATTAATATATATAATTTAACAAAGTACATTATTATAAAACATCACATTGTGAATATAAGTAAACAATTAAAATATATTAGTTAAAAAAGCACATTATTTCAAAAAATTACATTGTGAAGATAAGTAAAATAAATAAAATGTATTAGTTAACAAAGTTTAGTATTTTAAAAAATTACATTGTGAAGATAAATAGATTAATTAAAATGCTTTAATTAAAAAGTTCATTATTTTAAAAAATCGCATTGTGAATTTAAGTAAATTTAATTAAATGTATTAATAAAAAATGAACAGTCTTTTAAAAAATAGCATTGTGAATATAAGTACATTAATAAAATAGATTATTTAACAAATACATTATTTAAAAAAATCACATTGAGAATATAAGTAAATTATTTAAATATATTAGTTAGCAAATCACATTATTTCAAAAAATCACATTGTGAAGATAAATAAATTAAATAAAATATATTAGTTAACAAAGTATACAATTTAAAAAAATTACATTGTGAAGATAAGTAAATTAAGTAAAATCGTTTAATTAAAAAAGTACATTATTTTAAAAATCGCTTTGTGACTATAAGTAAATTAAATAAAACGTATTAGTAAAAAAGTACATTCTTTTAAAAATAGCATTGTGAATATAATAAATTAGTTAAAATATATTCAACAAAGTACATTATTTAAAAAAACACATTGTGATTATAGGTAAATTAATTAAAATATATTAGTTAAAAAGCACATTATTTCAAAATAACACATTGTGAATATAAGTAAATTAAATAAAAGGTATTAGTTAACAAAGTATACTATTTTAACAAATCACATTCTGAAGGTAAGTAAATTAATTAATATGTATTATTTAACAAAAGTAAATTATTTTAAAGAATCACAATGTCAACATAACTAAATTAAATAAATTGTATTAGTTAACAAAAATACATTATTTTTTAATTTTCCGTTTTTATATTTTCTATCATTTTTAAAATGTATATGTGCATTGAGTTAAAACTTTCACAATTTTTTTTAGTTTTTCATTCATTTATATAGAATCTAATGTTAATAATTAAAAATTTCTGTAAGTAATCTATATTTTGCATCATAAGTGAGATTTTTCTTTCCATACATAATTATATAAACAAGTGTATCAATTTGAATTTTGTCATTAAAATTTTCACAAATTTTCATATTTGCTTTTGTGTAGTTAAAGCATTTTTTTTATAAGTCACATTTGTCACATACATTGAATAATTAGATATAAAACTAGGTGGATTAATATCAATATCTGATTTTAGTAAAGTAATACTTTTAAAATATAATAACTTATCAGACACTTTTAAAAAATTATTTGGTGTTTAATATTCCACATTTCTTGAGGAAAACCTATATTTTTACTATTTTTTAAATATATATTCTGTAGTTTAACATGATCAAATAATAATGAATCAACTAACTGATTCTTTTTACGATTTATCTGAAATACAACAAAAACAAAATATGGTATATCGAATTCTATAGAGTTATAGTAACTTGTTATAATTAGTTCATAATTATTATTACCAGATAATCCAGCATTAAAAATATGTCCATCTAAAATTATTTTGTCAGTAACAGATGAAGTTAGATGTAGTAAAACTGTTGATGAAATAAAAGGATGTTCAATTCTAGATAATATATTATATCCTTTTTATTGCTACAAAGTCCAACAATTTAGTTACATAACTATCAATTAATTTTTTATTCGATATTCCATCATAATTGGCAAAATCATCAATATCATTTCCAATAATATTAAAATTCATGAATAATTGTGCATGATTTAGATGAAGCCAACCATCACCAATGTTTATTTCAATTTCTGTATCTTTGTTAGAAACATTTTAATTATTTGTAGTTTTTTCATTAACAGGAAATGAACAAAACTGTTAACTTTCGATTTTATTCATGATTTATTAAGGAAAAAATTTATTAAGATACTAAGCTATATCTAAAATAATTGTTTCAGTTGCACTATTTAAGTCAATTTAATTATCATTTTCATCAGTTATAGTAAATTCTAAATGTTAAATTGTATTAAAAATAGGAATATTTATAGGATAATGAGATTACTAAATTTTTCGTCCCCCAAATTCTGCATTATGTTTCAGTGAATCAATAAAATTAGTTTGTTTATGAAAATGACCATTATGTTTTGTATATATTCCATCAGTAAGATTAAAATTTGTATTGAATTATTCAAAAGAAATTATTTTAGGAACATTTTTAACTACAGCTTTTTCATTAGCTTTAACAGTTTGATTATTAAAACCAAGTAAACTCGAAATTCTGTTTTCTATATCCAAATTTTATTTTACATCACTTTCAATAAGAATACTTTTCAAAATTTCATCTGAATTAACGTGTAATTGGGAATTTTCAAATGAATAAATTTTTTAAACAATGTTGACCTATAGGAAATTCTACTGTTGCTCCTTCACAATAAAGTTTATTGTATTTTGTTGTAATATTTGGTGTTAAAATGTTGAATAAAAACCAACAATGAAACATTAATGTAACAGTTAATCTTTTTCTAAGTATAGAACAATTATCACTAAGTTCAAATAATCTACTCATTTACTACTGAAAAATTTGTTAATAAATGAAAAATACCATTAATAAATGAAAAAATTATTAATAAGTGAAAAAATTATGAATAAATGAAAAAATTAGAATAAATGAACAAAACAGATTAGGAAACTAAAGTAAGAAAACCAGAAAATAAGTTGAAAAACGAACATGGAGAACTTCAATCAAAATTATGTAACGTGTGCAATAATTGGACCAAGTGGTTGTGGAGAAACAACTTTACTGATTGATAATTATATTTTAGCTACAGGAAGGTTAAATTGGAGTAAAATTAAGCATTTGTTGTTTCTTCAAAAAGTTTAGAACAACGAAAATATTAAGAGTTTATAAAACAATTATGAAAAATGGAAGATAAAATTAATAAACAAATTGTTAGTTTTATTGAAAATAATGAAGTAATTGTTCCTTAGATGAATGTGAAGGTAATTCAGTTGTTGTATTAGGTGATTTTATTCTAGAAAATCAAGATATTGTTAGGAATTATTTTACTAGAGGTAGACAAAGATATAGATTGCTTTTATTTAGCTCAATCTTATTAAAAAATAACAAAACACTTCAAACTTCCTGGCAGATTAAAACTGTGTGCCTGACCAAGACTCGAACTCGGGACCTTTGCCTTTCGCGGGCAAGTTGGTAGAGCACTTGCCCACGAAAGGCAAAGGTCCCGAGTTCGAGTCTCGGTCGGGCACACAGTTTTAATCTGCCAGAAAGTTTCATATCAGCGCACACTCCGTTGCAGAGTGAAAATCTCATTCTGGAAACATCCCCCAGGCTGTGGCTAAGCCATGTCTCCGCAATATCCTTTCTTTCAGGAGTGCTAGTTCTGCAAGGTCGCAGGAGAGGTTCTGTAAAGTTCGCAAGGTAGGAGACGAGGTACTGGCAGAAGTAAAGCTGTGCGTACCGGGCGTGATTCGTGCTTCGGTTGCTCAGATGGTAGAGCACTTGCCCGTGAAAGGCAAAGGTCCCGAGTTCGAGTCTCGGTCGGGCACACAGTTTTAATCTGCCAGGAACTTTCATATCAGTGCACATCCTGCTGCAGAGTGAAAATCTTATTCTGGAAATAAAGCACTTAGATATAATTTAAACTTTTTAAACATTCTTAGGCAAGATGATACAAATGGCTCTGAGCACTATGGGACTTAACTTCTGAGGCCATCAGTCCTCTAGAACTTAGAACTACTTAAAACTAATTAACCTAATGACATCACACACATCCATGCCTGCAGCAGGATTAGAACCTGCGACCGTAGCGGTCGCGTGATGCCAGACTGTACTGCCTAGAACCGCTCGTCCACACCAGCCATGAAGATGATACAATATTAAATCATGTTTATTATGAGTTACTCAGAGGAGCTATTAAGATTGGTAATTTTTAAGAATTGTGTAGTAAATGTTAAAATGATGATTTTTTTTAACAATAGATATGTCTAAAAAACCAAGTGAAGGAAAATTTAGAAATAAAATTCAACATTTCTTTACAACATTAACATTAAATACAAACATTAATCAATAACATTAACTTCAACATTTACATTAACTTTCACATTGATTTTTACATTAAAACATATACATAAAAATAAACATAAACATAAACATAATTAATGTTTCTTCATTAATAATTGTTTGCAAAATATATTGAAAAAGTTGTTTATAAGCTAAAGAAAATAGATACAAATTTGAGGAACTCGAAGAACAATTTAAGCTTTGCAAAAAGGAACCATGAACAGTATATGATAAATATAAAAAGGCAGATAACCTGTTATTGATGCTATTGAAAGAAAAAACAGGGTATTGAAGGATTAGGTGATAATGTTTTAAAACCAATTGAAGAAAATAGGGAAGTTGAAAAACAAATGATTCTATATCATCGTATACAAGATTTTGAAGATTTGTTCACCAGTTAAAAAAAATAACAGATTGGTTTGACGAAATTTATAGAGAATATGATTATACATTAAATGAATCAGAAATTAAAGAAATAGATTTAAAGATGCTGAGAAGAAATAGAAAGTAAAAAGATAAATTAAACTAAAAAGATAAATGCTAGTGAAAGAATGTTAAAATATATTAATCATAGTAAAGATAAAATATTTTGTTAAAAACCTAATGGTATGTTTAAATGGCTCTGAGCACTATGGGACTCAACATCTTAGGTCATATGTCCCCTAGAACTTAGAACTACTTAAACCTAACTAACCTAAAGACATCACACACACCCATGCCCGAGGCAGGATTCAAACCTGCGACCGTAGCAGTCCCGCGGTTCCGGACTGCAGCGCCAGAACCGCTAGACCACTGCGGCCGGCTAATGGTATGTTTACAATTGTTAGTAATTTACTTGTAGAATTTAATGGTGATGAATTAATAATGGGTAAAAAACATATTTAGGTACAGATGGATTAATAAATCTTTTAACTGAAAAACTACTTACTGTAGATGAATTAAATAAAAAGGTCCATGGTGTAGATTTATCAAATAATATAGGTCTATTATTAAATTCAGGAGCATTATATTCTGATAATAATCCAAATGAAACAAGATCACATAGAGGTAATAATCATAAATATATAATAAAACAAATTGTCGTTTATTATTTTCCAGATTTAAGAAGAACTATACATGATACATACATTAGTTCTCCTGAAAAAATAGGTGAAGGGTTAGTTAAAAAATATACAGATAAAGAAATTGAATATGTTTCGTTAAATGATGTTAGACAATTAATTGATAGATTAGCAGTTATTCAAAGTGAAGAATTAGCTGGAAATAAATATTATCATAATGAAAAAGTTAGTACAATACAAATGGTAACAAATAAATATAATGATTTTATAACCGATAATCCAAAACGAATTGATTATTTAATTAGATTTTTGAAAAATTTTCCACATACATTTTGAAAAAGTGGTAAATATGGACGAGGGTGGTTAATACTTTAATTAACAAATTAACATGTGAAATGCATCTTCCACGCTATAAATTTTGTGATCTGGGTACAAAATCACAAGAAAGATTAGCTAAAGGTGATAAAGGTATAAATCCATTAGATGAAACTTACAAAAAACATCATATTGCTTAAGGCAGGGCTTAACAACTGGCCGGTTTTGAGCGCGAGTACTCGCGTCTACTCAGGCATGTGCTCGCGAGCAGGTGCAAGGACGCGGAGTAGGGAGAGAGGGGAGGGAGGGGAAATACGCGCACACGTATGAATAGGACCATAGCGTGCCTCCTATTGAATTCGCGCCGACTGTGTAACGTTAAAAGTACTACGATCAGCTGTAACAGTCACTTCGCTGGTTAAGAATCGTGTCAAGTCGCCGTTGTGTAACCCTAACCGTGCTTTCGCAGTTCAACCCCCATTTGGAGGAATTGTATATGTTTACAGAAAAAGATGGTGTTGCAAAATGTTTTGCATGTCACAAAACACTGAATTCTTTACAGAAATGTAATTTGCAGCGACATTATATGTACCACGCGAAAGACTACAGAAGTGGAAAATGTGATGCACCAGATCGTGCACAGGAAGTTATTAAACTTAAAAGGAAGCTATCCGAAGCAGATCTGGATGATGAAGAAAAATCAACTGAGGCAGCTCTCAGAGTGAGCTGTTTTTAGCAAACTCCCTGCGCCCCTTCACTCATGGCGATTTAATAATAGATGTTCGGTAGTTGCAGCAGAACATTTGTGTCCATCTCAAGTTGAACAGTTTCGGATTGTGCCATTATCTGACATGACCATTTTGTGTCGCATACAGGACATGGCTGACGATGTCCAGAGCCAGCTTGCAAATATCTATAAAGATTTTATGGCGTATTCTCTAGCTCTGGACGAATGTGTTGATATCACTGGAACAGCGCATTCTCTGATCGAAATTTAAACAGCATGCTGCGCCTAAGATGCACAAGAACAGTTACTCCAAACGTGGACGCAATTGTAAAGGGCAAAAAGTACAAGATAAATGAGAATCCCACACTTCAGTGACACCTTTTATTGTGTAACAGTTCACAAATTCATACAAATGTAGAGGGATACACTAAGCTAATAAAATTATGCGGCACGTGTACACTCTCCTTTATTTGTTTCATTTGCCACAGTAATAATTCGTGAGTGATATCCCTGTAGGTGGCCACGGATTTACATTGACTGGTGGCAGCTGTTGTGTGCCCCACGTGACTCTCCCGACTCTCCACTGTGGTCCGGTAGTCGGGGTAGCATGCTCACACTGCACCGTGCTCGCGCCTTGCTGCTCACAGCTTGCTCCACGAGCACGTATGTTGTGAAGCCCTGGCTTAAGGAGATGATATACATTTATAAAAAATACATATAGGTGATAAAGAACTTGAGTTAGCTAAACAAAAAGTATATACGCAAATGATGCCTCATTTGGTGAAAAATTGCAGCAACAGCAATTACAGGTATAATTTATGAAAAAAAATTTGGTATGGGAATTAATGATGATGTTGATGAAAATGGTTGGATATTATAAAAATCTTTATAAATATTTAAACTATATAAAAGAGCTCGATAATTTTTAAACTATAAAAAATTTTTAATAACTTTAACACTATATGAAAATACTTTACTAAATTTTTACTATATAAATGAAGAACTTTGCAATTGATTATATTCGCTACCTAGTGGAAAAACTAAACCAAAAATAGTAAAATTAAATTTAAATAATGAACAATTAAATGCAATTCATCCATTTTAACTGAACCACAATAACATAAGAAAGATTAAAAAACTGGTGGAAATTTACTTATTGCATTTGGTATCCCTGCTGTGAAAAAAATTATTCAATAATTAGCAAAAAAGAAACATGGTAAAGGATTAACACAATAAGATGGTGGATTTCATCCATTATTATTAGCTGGATTGCAATATTTGGAAACAATTGGTTCATTAGCTGATGGATCTACAGCAATTGTCAGTGCAGTATTAAACAAAAAGAAAAATGATAAAGAAATAGGTGAACAAAACTGACAATGCAATTAATAAAACAATTAAAAA
Organism: Schistocerca serialis cubense; assembly: GCF_023864345.2. Classification (NCBI taxonomy): domain Eukaryota; kingdom Metazoa; phylum Arthropoda; class Insecta; order Orthoptera; family Acrididae; genus Schistocerca; species Schistocerca serialis. The sequence continues at coordinate 535,466,295 of NC_064640.1, forward strand.
TTAAAAACTTTTGTGGTATATACATGATGATGAATTATTAAATAAACCATTAAAAATTAAATGTGGTATAGTAAATTTAGATACATCTGATAATCCTGGTACTCATTGGATTTGATATTATAAAAATAATGATAAAAATTTGTTTTTGATTCATTTGGTGGTAATATACCAGAAAAATTAGATAACTATTTAAGAAAAAATGAACTATACTGCAATACACAAAGAATACAAAAATTTGCTGAAGTATTATGTGGTCAATTATGTTTATTTGTTTTAAAATTACTATGTTAGAATTATAATTTTAATGATATTTTAAACTTGATAAATATACATTTTAGGAAATAAGAGACATCTAACTAAACAAACTGTATAAGTACTCAATACATGGACACACAATCAAGAAAAAATTGAAAAAATTGAAAATATTGTTAAACAATATCAATTATCAATAGACCCAAAATAGCTAATACAATTAAAACATTTCAAAAAATGATTTAATGCTACTTTTATAATAACTATATTTTATTTTGCTTTTAAAAATAGAAGACTTGTTAGTATGAAACATGCAATTGATGCAGAAGATGTAGTTAACAAACAATACTTAGAAAAAGACCATGTTACAAAAACAGGATTACACAAGCATTTTATACAATATGAGAATTATTTTACAAAGAAAAGTAGAGAAAGGATTTTTAGATTATTTCTCAAAAACAGATTTACCATCATACTTGGAACATTAAGGAATATTTAAGAAAAATATATGAAAAACACATAATTGAATTTATTTTTTTAACAGGTGGTAAACAAAAAATGTAGAATTTTAAATACAGGTTTGTTATTAAAAAACTTGTAGTTATTGCTAAAAATATAAATAAAGATTTAACATTTACTTATTTCAGCATTTTTGTATGTGGTAGTAATAAACTTTATAAAGAAATTCTATTAATAAGGCATTATTAGTAGTAGATAGTCGTGTTTTCTAAGTATAACATTGAAAAATCTGTTAAAACTTTTCCAGTTGATGTAACATTAATTATAGATTTTTAAATATATAAGGTTTTATCTATAAAAATATTTTTATGTATATAAAATTTTTAACCTTTACAAAATTTTTGAATTTATATAAAATTTCAATCTATATAAAATTTTATACATAAATGGAAAATCATAATTAATATTTAGTTCTTAAAGACGATCATTTTTTGTTTAAAGTGTAAAAAATTTACAGAACAAATACTTCATATAGCATGACAACTAAAAATGGAAGACAAAGAATTGAAAGTATTTGTACTATTTGCAAATCTGAAAAAAGCAAATCTAGCAAAAAATTTTTGAACATAGTGAATGTTGAAATAATATTCGCGAAAATAATAATCCTAAAAATAATATTCTTGAATATATAATAATTGCACTTCATCAATATTAAAGAAAAAATTTTAAAAGAATAAATGTTGTTTCATTTGATATAGATCATATATGGCAAGCTGATTTATTTGAAGAGGACTCTGGAATTTTAAAAGGAATTTCAAAAACAATTAAAAGTTATAAATATTTATTAACAATAATTGTTTTTTCAAAATATATGATTTGCCGGTCCTATTAAAAATAAAATGGCTAGAGAAGTAGTTGATGCTCTTTCAAAATTAAAAGCATCTGTTGTTGAATGATTTAACAGAATAATCAAAGAAATAATGTGAAAGAAATTTGTTTTATAAGGAAATTATAATGGTTAAATTTAGTTAACAATATAATTAATGAATACAATAATACAAAACATTCTACAATAAAAATGCAACCAACAGAAAGTAGTGAAAAAATTTAAAAATAAGTACCATCATAATATCTATAGAAGTAGCTAAACTTAAAAAATGTGATAATGTTAGATCTAGTAAACTTGAAGGTCTTTTCGAAAAAGGTTATACAGCTAATTGGTCAACAGAAGGATTTGAAATTGAAGATGTTATTTATTCTAATACAATTACACATAAATTAAAAGACATAAACGCAAATTTTTAAGAACAATAACTACAGAAAACAAAATATCAAGAGGTACACACAATAGAAAGAGTTTTAAGAAAGATAGTTGATAAAATTTATGTTAAATGGTTAGGTTTTTTTAAATTCACAAAACAGTTGAATAAACAAAGTAGTCTGAGACAAAAGTCTGCTTCAGCTGACCAAAATTTTATAAAGAATCAGTTTACTACTTAGTTAAACAATCAGTTCATTTTCAAACAATTAGTATTTAAAAGAATTTGTTTACTATATAGTTTATCAATCAAATAGTTTTTAAACAATTAGTTTTTAAAAGAATTAGTTTACTATTTAGTTTAACAATCAATTAGTTTTTATTAAAGTATCAAATACTTCCATCAAATTTTTAATTTGAACATCTTTTGATTTAATTAAGTATTTCATTAGTTATTTTAATTCTATCATATTTTATTTTAATTATTTCAGTATTTATTTTACTCAGTGTTTGTTGTTTTTGTTTACAAAAACCTTTTATATAAAAAAATTTATTAATTACCTGTAGATAATATATTATTAATTTTATTACAATTTTAATAACTTATAATGACCATGTGGTAATGTACCTATTTTTTTCCAATACGTATCTTTTGCTAACATGAGGATTCACTGATGTTTCGCTTATGTCCATTGGATATGTCTCAATTTTTTTCACTTTAAATTAAATTAATTTTTTTATATTCTTCAAAATTGTTAGGTAAAGAATCATTATAATTTTCTAAACATATTTTGTTTGTAACAACACATTTCTTATTCCTTTAGTTTTTTTCCTATTTTGTCATTAACTTTATAAATATTCATTTTTGCACTTAAACCACAAATTTCTTCAGTTACTTTTACACTACAAGCATCTTTTATTTTACCAACAACTATTTTGTTTATTCATGGAATATTATTTATAATATCTGTTGGATAATCACTTGTATGGAAATGACCAATCATTGATTTTAAATCCACATAGAAATCTTCAGTTTTAAAATTAGAAATCTATATATTTGTATCTTGATACTTAATATAATATATCCAACATAAAGAGGTTTATCAAATGTGATTTCAGTTTTATACTTACGAATAGTACCAAGACTTTCATTAAATATAGTTCTACATTGGACGTCTGGTTTGGCTAAAAGTTTATCCCATAATTTATTATTTGAAATTAATTTTATATCTTGTCTATTTCTTATATTCTCCTATGTTTTTCCAAATACAGAATTATTCATTAGTTTATAGAAATCTTTTTCAAAATCATTTGCTGCTTTAGTTCCTAACTGTGTGTTTAAATCTATACACCTCTTTAACCAATTAGTTTGTTTAAATTTTAAAACTTTATGTAGTTTTAAGACTTGCATTACCAGAGTTAAATATTATATAAGATTTCTATCATGTATTACATAATTTTTTTATCAAAATTAGTAATTAATGTACGTTCATATGTACCTAGAACAATGTTTATCGTGTAATTTTTTTTGGTATTCTAAATCTATTTCAATTATCTAACCATCTTCAAAATTTTTGAAATTTCATTTACTTTTGTAGCATTAAAATTATTTGTTTCATCCCATTTAAATCTACCATATGGTAAATATTGCTTCATAGCATCACCATAGTAATTATTTGCATCTAAATATGTTATATAATGCGATATTTCGTTATAATAAAAATCTCTTAAATATTTATTATTGGTTGTTACATATCTTGTATTATTATTATATTCCTTTTGCAACCATTAAAAGCACATCATAATCATATAATAACTCAATTTTTTGTTCAGCAATTTCTATCATTGCATCCCAAGATAAACAACGTACTGTATAATACCAACAAAGATCTACATTATCTGTCCTATATAAAAGTTATTCTAAAATTTTAGAAACATCACTTAGAAATAGTATATGAATTTTAAGATATTTGTCATGATATGCGCCAAATTTTTATACTGAATGTTTCACAAACTAATTCTGCATGCTCATAACATTCATCAGTAATATTACAATCATTTAATTTACTCTAAAACTTTTCTTTTGGTGGTAATTGTGTTACTCCAAATTTTTTCCAGAAGTATTATAATCATTTGAATAAACACATTTTCTAATTACTAAATTAAATAATTCTGGAGATAAACACTCTTTAACATTTTTAATTGATGTTTATTTAAATTTGATGAAGCCATAATTTAAATGTATCAACTAATTTCATTTTAAAATTTTTGAATATTTCCCAAAACGATTATTTTCATTATTTGGTGTTAGTTCTATTTCTTTATTATCATAACCAAATTCTTTTACAAAAAGATGGGAACCATAACAAGAAAAATTATCTGAATAAATAGGTACAATATCAGGTTGTTGTAGTTTTTAATTACAATTATTGCATTATGGAGCAATATAATTTCCAGTTACTACATCATGATGACGAACTTTTCATTAATTTTTGTATAATAATATTTACACATTGTAAAATATTTAGAATTATTATATATTTTATTTCCTTTAAATGCAGGGGTTTCATTTCATCAATTTCAAAATAAATTTTTCCAATTTCTTCAATTTTTTGTTTTATACAGTGAATAACTTTCTTATAACTATTTGGTCCTCTACAAACTACAGGATCTTTATAATTTACATATATGTATTTTACATAGTTGTAAAATCCACTTAGTTCATGATTAGATATTTCATTGTAAATGATTTTCCGGATTTTTTATATCCATTTTTAAAAATTAACATTCAAAATTAGCATAAATTACAAACAGAACCTTTTGTGTATATTGATAATTTTTAAAATATACAGATACTTCTTCATTTGGTATTGCAATTTCTAATCGTTTTTAGTTAAACAACTTGGTGTATTATCATAAAATTTTTAGTTACCATTAACATAAATCACAAAAAATAATTTACTTCAGTATGTCTAATCACTTTCTTGATGTAAAACTTTATAAATTTGTCATATAACAATAGTGTAAATTATTATATTTATTGAAATAAATTAGATATATAAGTTTTTCCGTTTTAGATTATGTAATTTTTAATGGATACAGATGATATTTTTTATTATCATCATCAAATGAATAAACATTAATAGATGTATTATTTATATTTTCTATTTTTGGTATCTGATCTACTAAAACAGAACATTCAATATTTCCAACTTTTTTATCAAGATCAAGACCAACATTTTTTATTTGGTTAATCTATCAGGATGCTCATCTACAGGTTACAAAGCTGCTTTTATACACCACAAAAACATTTTTCATCACTATTTATTACATTAATACAAGCTTATTTGTTTTTAATTTTTATCCGGTACACCAATATAAAATGATAGTTTCAGTGGAATATATTTATTACTTACTAGTTGCAAACCATAATTCTATTTAATGTCCATCCTTATCCTTGTCCTTGAAAATTTGTTGTTTTATCTAAAATATCTCTTTTAACTTGTTTAAATTGTTAATAAAATCTTTTCCTTTAAAATTTCCTTTAAAATAGTACAATTTCTTATATGTTATAAAAATTCTTGAATTTTTTCATTTATTTCATTTGTTTGTAGTTTATATTCACAATATAAACTAAGATTTATCTGTAAACCATTATATACTTTAAAATAGTCTTTAACAATTAAAAGAATTTTTTTAACTCTTCAGGCTTTCCCAGTGATATAATGACATCATGGGTTGTCGGGTGTTCTGCCGGATATCAGAGTAGATGTATAAGGATTATTATTTAATAGATAATTGATCAAAAATAGAACAATTACATTATTTAGTTGAACAATCGATTAGTTTTTAAACAATTAGTTTTTAAATGAATTAGTTTAATATTTCGTTTCACATTTAATTAATTTTTTAACAAATAGTTGTTTTAAAGAATTAGTTTACTATTTACTTTATCAATCAATAAGTTTTTAAAGAATTAGTTCATTACTTAGTTTAATAATCAAGTAGTATATTAAAAAATTAGTTATTAAAAAAGTTAATTTTCCAATTAGTTTAGCAATCAATTAGTATACTATTTAGTTTAATAATCAGTTTCTTTACTATTTAGTTTAAGAATCTATTAGTTTTAATAATTTATGTAATTAGTAATAACTATTACTATTTAATAATTAATAAATCATAATATTACAGCTTTCTTATTCTAAATATAATCTAAAGTAAACCTCTTAAATTTAGTCTTATGTTTATCTTTATGTGAAGGATTTATATAAAAACAATTTAAATCTTTAATTTCCAGACAACTTTTACATTTCTTTGTAGATGTATCTTCAGTTACAACTTCTTCGTTATTCATTGTAGATGTAGATATTTCTTCATTATTCATTGTTAATTATATTTTTGAATGATGGATTTCATCGTAAATGTTCCTAAAATAATATTTAGCAACACATTTTCCACATACACTAGAAATTCGATTTTTATTATATGTTCTTACATGATATTTATTTATACATGGTTTACATAGTTCTATAAGCAGCTTTTATTTATTTTTATAAAGTAAAATAATCAATTGATTTCTCTGTATTTCAATATTTACAAAATTTAGAATTCACTGAAGAATTTTGTTGAACTTGCTCCATTTATATATTAAAAAATTTATTAGATTTCTGAAAAAATAAATTTTTATAATTTTTACAATTAATTACATAATTAATCACCATCATAATATCCTGTTTCACCATAATTTCCTCCTCTATCAAAAAATCCTGCTTCATCTTGAGCATCAAAGATAGTATAAATATCAATTTTTTTGTAATTTATTTTTAATAATAGTTCTGCAAAGTGGACTATTATCTTTTTCCTTTAACCATTCTTCAACACATTGTTTTATGAAATATACGATTATAATCTGTTTTAACAAATTGATTATTTTCATCATAATTAGGACAATCAATATATTCTTCACATAGCTCAAATTATAATAAAAATAAAAAATAAAAATTTTCAATGAATCATTTGGCTATAAGTTCAAAATTACAATATTTTAAAGTTATTATGAATCAAACTACAAATTTCTTTTTGAAAAACTAATAAAAATTTTTTCTGTATAAATGGAATCTACTTAAATCAAGAAGCTCAACAATATAAGTATTTCTAAAGAAATTAGAAAAGTAAATGAGCAATTGATAAATGTTTTATATACTATTACAAACTGAGAATATTTAAATACTTGATATGGAGAACAACATTGTCTAAAACACAATAATGATTTTAAAGTTATTATACCAAATAGATTTTCTATATTAACTGATGATTTCATCTTTGATATATATAAAAAAGGACAAATAAAATTGAAATGAAAAGGAATGAAGAAACTTAAAATGAAGAATCAATTTCATGAGATAGAGTTCACAATGAGAAATTTTTTTAAATAATGTACTTTTATTTTAACTAATACATTTATATTACAATCATGTGTAAATTTTTTTATACTTCTCTTTTATTAAAAGAAATGTTTTTATTTAATTTTTCCTTATGTTCACGATGTTATTTTTTTAAAACTAACTCTACTTTTTTAACTAATACATTTTAATTAATTTATTTACCTTCTCAATGTTATTTTTAAAATAATTTATTTTTTAACTAATGCATTTTAATTATTTACTTACTTTCACAATGTGATTTTCAAAATAATTTATTTATTTTTTAACTAATACATTTTAATTAATTTACTTATGTTCACAATGTGATTTTTTTAAAAAAGAACTTACTTTTTTAACTAATACATGTTATTGTGTCAAAATTGTGTTGTAAGTGAAGTAAATTAAGTTAGAAATCAGTTAATTATTATGATTGTTTGTTTTATTAATAAATATAGGTATTTTGTTAATGTTACAAAATCAGTTTAGTTAATTAAATATAATGATTTTTTACTGATGATTAAAAATCAGTTGTTTTATTTATAAACTGCAGTACTTAGTTTAATATTGTCTCAGTGTTCCAGAACATAAAAAAATATTCTACTCATCCTCTTGGGTAAAATATTGTGGAGGTAAAATAGTGCCCCATTTAGATCTCTGGGCGTGAACTACTAAAGAGGAGGTCGTTATCAGGAGAAAGGAAACTGGTGTTCTACAGATCGGAGTGTGGAATGTCAGAGCCCTTAATTGGGAGGGTAGGTTACAAAATTTAAAAAGGGAAATGGTCAGGTTAAAGTTAGATATAGTGGGAATTAGTGAAGTTCGGTGGCAGAAGGAACAAGAGTCTTGGTCAGGTGAATACAGGGTTATAAATACAAAACCAAATAGGGGTAATGCAGGAGTAGGTTTAAGAATGAATAAAAAATAGGAGTGTGGGTAAGCTACTACAAACAGCATAATGAACACATTATTGTGGCCAAGATAGGCACGAAGCCCACACCTGCTACAACTCTATATGCCAACTAGCTGTGCAGATGATGAAGAAATTGATGATTTGCATGATGAATAAAAGAAATTATTCAGATAGTGAAGGGAGACGAAAATTTAATAGTCATGTGTGACTGGAATTCGACAGTAGGAAAAGGAAGATAAGGAAAAGTAGTAGGTGAATATGGATTGGGGCTGAGAAATGAAAGAGGAAGCTGCCTGGTAGAATTTTGCACAGAGCATAACTTAATCATAGCTAACACTTGGTTCAAGAACCATGAGAGAAGGTTGTATACACGGAAGAAGTCTGGAATTACTAGACAGTATCATATAGATTGTATAATGGTAAGACAGAGATTTAGGTATGCAGTTTTAAATTGTAAGACATTTCCAGGAGCAGATGTGGACTGTGACCACAATCTATTGGTTATGAACTGTAGATTAAAGCTGAAGAAACTGCAAAAAGGTGGGAATTTATGATAAACAGACAGAACCAGAGGTTGTAGAGAGTTTCAGAGAGAGCATAAGGGAACAACTGACAGGAATGGGAAAAGAAATACAGTAGAAGAACTATGGGAAGCTTTGATGCATGATGTAGTGAAGGCAGCAGAGGATCAAGTAGGTAAAAAGACGAGGGCTAGTAGAAATTCTTGGTAACAGAAGTAATATTGAATTTGATTCATGAAAGGAGAAAATATAAAAATGCAGTAAATGAACAGGCAAAAAGGAATACAAACGTCTCTGAAATGAGATCTACAGGAAGTGCAAAATGACTAAGCAGGCATGGCTAAAGGATAAATGTAAGGATGTAGAGGCTTATCTCACTATGGGTAAGATAGATACTGCCTACAGGAAAATTAAAGAGACCTTCGGAGAAAAGAGAACCACTTGTATGAATGTAAAGAGCTCAGATAGAAACCCAGTTCTAAGCAAAGAAGGGAAAGCAGAAAGGTGGAAGGAGTATACAGAGGGTCTATACAAGGGCGATGTACTTGAGGACAATATTATGGAAATGCAAGAGGATGTAGATGAAGATGAAATGGGAGATATGATACTGCATGAAGAGTTTGACAGAGCACTGAAAGACCTGAGTCGAAACAAGTCCCTGGGAGTAGACAACGTTCCATTAGAACTACTGACAGCCTTGGGAGAGCCAGTCCTGACAAAACTCTACCATCTGGTGAGCAACATGTATGAGACAGGCGAAATTCCCTCAGACTTCAAGAAGAATATAATAATTCCAATCCCAAAGAAAGCAGGTGTTGACAGATGTGAAAATTACCGAACTATCAGTTTAATAAGCACAGCTGCAAAATACTGACACGAATTCTTTACAGACGAATGGACAAACTGGTAGAAGCTGACCTCGGGGAAGATCAGCTTGGATTCCGTAGAAGTAGTGGGACATGTGAGACAATACTGACTCTATGACTTATCTTAGAAAATAAATTAAGGAAAGGCAAACCTACATTTCTAGCATTGGTAGACTTAGAGAAAGCTTTTGACAATGTTGACTGGAATACTCTCTTTCAAATTCTGAAGGTGGTAGGGGTAAAATACAGAGAGCGAAAGGCTGTTTACAATTTGTACAGAAACCAGATGGCAATTATAAGAGTCGAGGGACATGAAAGGGAAGCAGTGGTTGGGAAGGAAGTGAGACAGGGTTGTAGCCTCTTCCCAATGTTATTCAATCTGTATATTGAGCAAGCAGTAAAGGAAACAAAAGAATAATTTGCAGTAGGTATTAAAATCCGTGGAGAAGAAATAAAAACTTTGAGGTTCGCTGATGACGTTGTAATTCTGTCAGAGACAGCAAAGGACTTGGAAGAGCAATTGAATGGAATGGACATTGTCTTGAAATGAGGATATAATATGAACATTAACAAAAGCAAAACGAGGATAATGGAATGTAATCGAATTAAATCGTATGATGCTGAGGGAATTAGATTAGGAAATGAGACACTGGAAGTAGTAAATCAGTTTTGCTATTTCGGAAGCAAAAAACTGATATTGGTAGAAGTAGATAGGATATTGAATGTAAACTGGCAATGGTAAGAAAAAGCGTTTCTGAAGAAGAGAAATTTGTTAACATGGAGTGTAGATTTAAGTGTCAGGAAGTCGTTTCTGAAGGTTTTTGTATGCTGTGTAGTCATGTATGGAAGTGAGACATGGACGATAAATATTTTGGACAAAAAGAGAATAGAAGCCTCAGAAATGTAGTGCTACAGAAGAATGCTGAGGATTAGATGGGTAGTTCACATAACTAATGAGGAGGTGTTGAATAGAATTGGGGGGAAGAGGAGTTTGTGGCACAACTTGACTAGAAGAAGGGATCCGTTGGTAGGACATGTTCTGAGGCATCAAGGGATTACCAATTTAGTATTAGAGGGCAGCGTGGAGGATAAAAATCGTAGAGGGAGGCCAAGAGATGAATACACTCAGCAGATTCAGAAGGATGTAGGTTGCAGTAGGTACTGGGAGATGAAAAAGCTTGCACAAGATAGAGTAGCATGGAGAGCTGCATCAAACCAGTCTCAGGACTGAACACCACAACAACAAGTAAATTTGATTGAAACTCGGCTATAAATGAGAATAAGTTGTGGAACTAAGACGCAAAAATGTTTAATTTTGATTATATAAATGGAAATTGTGACTATCATGAATAGTTTGAGAGGTATCGTTATCTAAAATTAGCATTTTTCTAAACAGTCACCGTAAACCATTTCAGCATGCTCTGTGCATAGCCACAGGTTCAAACTTTTTAAAAGTAGTTAGTTTTGCTGTCCTTGCATTTGTAGCTACTTCCACTTCAACTATTCTTTGTTCTTTAGTGCCGGAGAGTTTAGTGGCAAGCCTGTGAATTTCGACCGGGAGGTTCGGCTGGGTTGCATGCATTGTTAAATATCATGTTATGAGAGAGTTTTCTTTGGGTTCCGAGGTCTTCTCTTCTAACTGAAACGTTTTTGTTTCCTTTGAATACAATGTAGCCATTGAGAGCTGCAATTTTCAACAACTAAAAGGACACAGAGACGCCACTGTCTTGTCCCTCTATCAATAGTATATTCATCACGCCTAGCATCAACGACGTCTAGGCCGCCCTTTGTTTCTTGTAGTACGTTATTAACGTTAATTTTTTATTTTTGCCGATGTCACTGTCAGTTCCATCGTCATGATGCAGTGACGAAATAACCATTACTGATTTCTTTCGTCCTGCTACGTATGAGAGTAATGTGCCGTCTACCTGAAGTCCAAGCCTACTTGAGTACCATTTTTTAGACTTTTTTTGGGTAAATACTCAACTGGAATTTCAGGCTAATTTTTTAACGTACCAACAACAGTAATATTCTTTTCCTGTGGTACTTTTCTGACGATTAGGTAAGAAGTAAACCAATTATCTACGGTCAGGTTTGGTCCAGACCCTCTTACTGTGGCTACAAGATGCAAAACATAGATCGTTTTAGAACAAGACAGGGTGAAAACGTTGATCCCATACTTTGCAGGTTTATTTGGGATATACATCCTGAACTTGCACCTGCGTCTGTATGGAATGAGCATTTCGTCTAGAATAACGTTTTTTGGTTGAGCAAAATATGTATTGCAGTTGGAGGCAAACATACCAAGAATGAATCTTATGGCAGCAGGATTATCTTGTCCTTTTCTCTCTTTCCTCCTATGGATGTTGTCAATTCTGATACAACGAGTCAAAAATATGAACCTTTTTAGTCACGTACTTGCTCTAAAGATTTATACTCCGGTCCCATCTGTAATCCAAAACTCTTCGATATTCATTTTACTGCAATTCAATGTTCTAGCTAAGCAAAGTAAGCCAAACTAGGCCTTCATTTCATTAAAACTCGTAGGCCTAGCCAAATTTGGGTCCCTTGTATATTTATTTCGAACTGAATCAGTATACTCGAGGATATTGTCTGATTCAAGAACTAAATCAATCAATGGATTGTTAAAAATAACTGCTATGATTCTAACGATGAATATACATCCATCGCAGCTAGAATGTTTCCAGGCAAAGGCATGGTAACTATATTGTGACGTCTTGTTCGAACACTTTGTGAGAAACAAGTTTTTCTCCGTTTATTTGCTCTTCCTTCCGTTATAAAATTCCTTAGTTGAGAGAGTCAGTTATGGGAGATGTACTACAATCAACAACAGCAGATGCATCGGTACTGGCAGAAGGCTGAACATCCTCCTCTTCACCACCACTTATGTCACTATTCCTGTCATGATCACTGTTTATTTCGAAGTCTGGGGCCGCGTCAGAATCGTCTACTTCACCCTCATCATATCATAAAATTCTGTAAATTTCACTGTGTGAAAGATTTCCTCGCGCCATTTTAAATTGTAAGCTATTGACAATTACAATTCTGTTTTAGGACGTCACAGATAGTTAACAAAGTAACTCAGTGACAGACCTACACCAAAATAAAAAGGGGACCGCACCGGCAGAAATTTGTGAAGTAAACGATCGGGCTGGGTCTGACAGACCCGCGCGCTTTTTGGAAGATTGCCAAACAATGACAAAACGAATCAAAAGCTCATTCACGACGTGACGTTTTCTCTCGGATGTTACAGGAAGCTAGCAGAGCCTTAAAATCAAAACAGCAACTACACACGTCAAAAAAAGTTTTGCATTATCTTGGTTCCGAGAATTCCGGAACCTGTACAGAAAATTGAAATAGACATCAACATAAACATCATTTCCGCCGTTTTATTGCTCATGAAAACCACACATTGCATGTTGTACCACCATACAGCGCGACCTTCAGAGGTGGTGGTCCGGACTCCTGTACACATCTGTACCTCTAATACCCAGTAGCACGTCCTCTTGCATTAACGTATGACTGTATTCTTCGTGGCATACTATCCACAAGTTCATCAAGGCGCTGTTGGTCCAGATTGTACCACTTCTCAACGGCGATTCGCCATAGATCTCTCTGAGTGGTTGGGGGGCCATGTTGTCCATAAACAGCCCTTTTCAATCTATCTCAGGCATGTTCGATAGGGTTAATGTCTGGAGAACATGCTGGCCACTCTAGTCGAGCGATGTCGTTATCGTGAAGGAAGTCAGTCACAAAATGTGCACGATGGAGGCGAGAATTGTCGTCCGTGAAGATGAATGCCTCGCCAGTATGCTGCTGTTATGATTGCACCATCAGTCGAAAGATGGCACTCACGTATCGTACAGCTGTTACGGCGCTTTCCGTGACCACCAGCGGTGTATGTCGGCCCCACATAATGCCAGCCCAAAACCGCAGGGAACCTCCACCTTGCGGCACTCACTAGACAATGTGTCTAAGGCGTTCAGCCTGACCGAGTTGCCTCCAAACACATCTCCAACTTTTGTCTGGTTGAAGGCATATGCGACACTCATCGCTGAAGAGAATGTGATGCCAATCCTGAGCAGTCCATTCGGCATGTTGTTGGGCCCTTCTGTACCACGCTGCATGGCATCGTGTTTGCAAAGATGGACCTCGCCATGGACGTCGGAAGTGAAGATGCGCAGCATGCAGCCTACTGCGCACAGTTTGAGTAGTAACACGACGTCCTGTGGCTGCACGAAAAGCACTATTCGACATGATAGCGTTGCTGTCAGGGTTCCTCTGAGCCATAATCCGTAGGTAGCGGTCATCCACTGCAGTGGTAGCCCTTGGGCGGCTTGAGCGAGGCATGTCATCAACAGTTCCTGTCTCTCCGTATCTCCTCCATGTCCGAACAACATCGCTTTGGTCCCTCTGTGACGCCTGGACACTTCCCTTGCTGAGAGCCCTTCCTGGCATAAAGTAACAAGGTGGCCACAATCGAACCGCGGTAGAACTACAGACAACACGAGCGTTGTGCCTCCTTCCTGGTGGAATGACAGTAACTGATCGGCTGTTGGACATCCTTCTCCTAATAGGCGCTGCTCATGCATCGTTGTCTATATCTTTGGGAGGGTTTAGTGACATCACTGAACACGATTTAATTTGCAACTGACAGAATGTAGGAGGGTAGTAGACTAGCTACATTCCATGTCTTGTGGGAGAACAGAAGGAGCTGAGCCCTAGTGCACAGCATCTCTGCAGATGCGCGCATGTCGAGGAGGTTAGCACCCCTTATCGAGGGGTATAAGTATGAGAGTGTCGTCATGATATAAAAAAAATGGTTAAGAGGAAACGTGTGGTTTATGTACGATGTAGCTCCAACAGACGGAGATACCATGTGATGTCCAGCTTTCTGTGAGGGCCAATGAATCAAAACGTGTTAAAGTCAGTTTCGCTCCTGACTTAGACCTTGAAGTCATGGTAGAAAAACAAAATGTATGGCTGAGTAGACAGCTTTAGTCATACACTGCTTCGATGAGTACAGGACAAACAATGTATCAAACTACTTATGAAACAACAACACAAGAACGCTCCCCTTCCGACTGATTCCGACTGATAGTCTATATGGTCTTCCTCCAGCACAGGCAACAAAATTTTAAACAGGTCCGTGGAAACGATTTCGATCACTGCTCACCTGCTCCAGTGGACCAATACATGTATATTTCATGGGACCACCATATATGGTCGATGTCAACACAAAGATGTATTTGTTTCTCGATTTATCAGAAGGGAGAGACACGGTAAAATCTTATTGAGTTCTCTACCAGGTGACATTAGCAAAGTTTTTATAGTACGTAGTTTCACTCTGTTTTATGTTACAAAAATAACGTGGAGAGAGAGAGAGAGAGAGAGAGAGAGAGAGAGAGAGAGAGAGAGAGAGCGAGGGAGAGTGAGAGCGTGAGAGAGAGAGAGAGAGAGAGAGAGAGAGAGAGAGAGAGAGAGAGAGAGACTGAGCTGTATATAAAGATACAGGCTGCATTACACTGTCGTGTTTTGGTGTGGTAATCACAGGAACACGATGAGGGAGATTAGGACATGTAGGGAGTAATATTTATAGACTGTCATTCGATATCAATGACTTGTAGATGTTACGCTTCTGAATTTCTTTGTGCAGTCCGCGTATACTCAGCATGGTTGTCAATTTCCTCCTGTACGTTAGTGTGCTGTTTTTCTCGTTGTGAAAGCTGTCTACCTGGTATCCTTCTATGTAACGGAACGGTGCTATCGGAATGTGTTGAGATTTCGAGAGAATTAGTAGGGGTCTGTAATCTGGAGTGGGACGTTTCTTACTCGTTGAAATCAGGTGGATTCAAATGATATATACTGAAGACTGGGTGATTCGTGAGAAAACAGGAGTTAAGCGATACTCTGGCGAAAGGTTCAAATGGTTCAAATGGCTCTGAGCACTAAGGAACTTAACATCTGAGGTCTTGAGCCCCCTAGAACTTAGAACTAATTAAACCTAACTAACCTAAGGACATCACACACATCCAGGGTCGAGGCAGGATTCGAACCTGCGACCGTAGCAGTCGGGCGGTTCGGAACTGAAGCGCCTAGAGCCGCTCGGCCACAGTGGCCGGCTCTGACGAAACGATAGCTGAGAGGTGAGTTCTATACCGTTTCTTCTAAGTAGTGTGAGCAAACATACTACACTGTCTCACATGTCTCGCGAAGTCAGTGCAATGAGGAAATTAGGGGCTCATACGATGGTTGCTACAGAGAGACAATCAGTAGACTTAATTTACATTTAGGTCTATATCCTTACCTCGCAAACTGTCGTAAGGCGTGTGAAGGAGGGTACCTTGCACCACTACTAATCATTCTATTATCTATTCCACTTGAAAATATAACGAGGGAAGTAGGCTACCTAAATGCCTCCCTAGGAGCATAATTTTTTTGTATTTTTGTGGTCCTTACGTAAAATGTACGTTGGCTGCAGTAAAATCCCTCTGTGATCAGTTTCAAATGTCGTTAGTCAATAGAGTCTCTTCTAAAGAACATCATCTTCATATTAGTTCTCGAAACATCCGCCCACTAATTTGGTGGGAGCCAATAGGAACGTTTCTATAGGGCTGTATTCTAAGGAAAACCTAGGTCTGCAATCTCGAACACGTTTGGGATGTGGCGTTCTGTATAAAGGTATTTTGTTATGGCTCACTATGTCAGCCTTAGCGTGATATTTCGAAAAACAAATCTCAGAACGTTTCGGTTTGCAGGAGGTGTGAGGGGAAGCGTATTGTTCAACATCCTGGTATTTACCCCAGTAACATTTAAGTGTCCAGTCCTTTTGTGAAGGATAGGACAACTTTTGTGAATATAGAATCATTAACATCTGTCCGGCGCAGTGAGCAGTGGGTTGTTGGCCAGGAGTGGAACTGCCGTGATGTGCGGGCGGAGGCTCGAAACTCAGTGACGGCTGTTCACATGCAGTCCAAGTAGCAGAGGCATCATAGTGATGGAGAAGAGACTGAAATATCCTACACCACCCATAGACCAACAGGTTTCAGCAGGATTAGTTCGGAAGCAGTGTACCAGAATTCTAAGTGACTTACTTTCACCAGCATGACAAGACAAACGAGAGACAGAACGCAATAAGTGTAGGATACCCTCAGCCATTTGACGATGGTTATTACCCATTCTGGCATCTGAGGAAGTGGCCTCCTAGCCTGTGGGATGCCTACAGAGACGTCATGGAAGCATGTGTACTGGTTACCTGGCGAGTGGAACGCGACTGCAGTAAATAAATTACACACCATACAAAGGGGTTCTCATGACCACTTTCATTAATTCGCCTATTAATCTGATATCAATGACGTGCCTCCAGGCTGGTGGAAGCGAAAGCAAAAATACCAAAGATATAATTCAGGGGCTGGAGCGTTAATCAGGAATTTTTTCGTTGCGTTCAATCTCCCACCTACGTAGCGAGAGATGATCATCGTAATAAAATGAGTTTTATTGCGGTATTTATAAAGTGATATGTAGTATAAACCTGTTATTTACAACTTCTCTGTTCTCTTACCTTGAGAGATTTCATATGTAATGAGACATTTGTTTACTTCAAGAGTTCGAATGGGAGGAGGCATCCCATGACAGAGGTAGAGTATGCTCTTTGCGCTTGTCACTAGCCGAAAATGAGTTTAAGATTCTAGTCCTGTGGTGCAGGATGTGGCAGATATTAAGCTAATAGAAACAGATTTTTCGACCTGATGAGACAATACTTAGAGGAAATATAGCGTATGCCACAGTGTCGTACACGATTTTCACAACAAGTAACGATACTTTAGCAATGTGAGAACAAGTGCATGGTCATTTCTCCTGTCTTCGAAAATAGCCGACACAAACAGGAGAAAAGTATATTTCGTGTGAGAAATTCGAGGTATATTGACATAATAACATCCCCGTTTCGAAATTTTTAAACTGAGGAGTCTATGTCAGGGGTTGGAATTGCAGTTAGTCCAAGTTGCACCTCATGTGCCATAGTCAGTGGCGGGAGTGTTTACAAGGGTCTCAGGCGACCGAAGTCTTGGCTTATGTCCGTCGTGAGTGACTGTTTCTTGGCTGGCCAGCTTTTCAGGTACACAATACATTCAGTACATGGCGTCAGACTACATAGGGGTGAGTGGTCAGTGTACCTTCCGTCTTGAGATGCCATGTTCAGGTAAGATAATTAAATGGTTCAAATGGCTCTGAGCACTATGGGACTTAACATCTATGGTCATCAGTCCCCTAGAACTTAGAACTACTTAAGCCTAACTAACCTAAGGACACCACACACATCCATGCCCGAGGCAGGATTCGAACCTGCGACCGTAGCAGTCGCGCGGTTCTGGACTGAGCGCCTAGAACCGCGAGACCACCGCGGACGGCTAAGATAATTAGCACCACATCCGTAAAAAGTATGGTACGAAACATGTCCCATGTTTCTGTTGGCTAGAATGCAACTTGTGACTCGTAAACAGGTGTAAGTGTGTTTTATTCCCAAATCTGACAGCTTAGCGCAGACTGAAGCTCTCTCAGAAGTGGTGGAGGAGAGGGAAGTGGGGAGGACCAATAGTGCCCTCTGGTGGTGGTGGTGGTGTTGTGAATGAACGTCAAGCTGAAATCACAAAATTTGATATTCCTACCGATAAATTTGAATTGCCCGCCAACATTTTAATTTTCTGCCATTTTCATGGGGGAGGGGAGGGGATTTCACAGGGGAGTGGTGGGGGAAGGGACACTTCATGGGGGGTGGGGGTAATTAATTGGACAATTTGGCATCCAAAGTGTGCCAGCAGTTTTCCCTGCTACTCATGAAATGTATTCGCAGCTGTGAATATGCATCACCTGCAGCTGTATAAAGTAATGACAACATTGAAAATTCGTTGCAGACTGGGACTCGAACCCAGATTTCTGGCTTTACACAAGCAGTCACCTTATTTTTTTTTTTTTGTAATGTTGGAAGAAATGACAAACTGTTTCATTCAGTTCATAACATTAGTGGACTGCATCCCTGTTTGTTTTCATGTTCCTCGCTGATATGGCAGTACCTGATGTATCAGCCGGACATGTTTTCGCATTTTGGTTTTGTTTCCTGGTTCTTTTCCAGTTCATAAGTAGGAGAGATATCAAAACACTTTGTAAAGGAAATAAATCAATCGAAATAAAATACTTTCCTTTTATAAGTTTACAACGATATCATCAACTGGGTTCTCTTCACTAAGGAAAGGTGCGTTTCACGAATAAATAGAGAAAATAAAAGAAAATCTCCACTGATGGGAAACTAGAAGGGTGATCCTCAAAATGGTTCAAATGGCTCTGAGCACTGTGGGACTTAACTGCTGTGGTCATGAGTCCCCTAGAACTTAAAACTACTTAAATCTAACTAACCTAAGGACATCACACACATCCATGCCCGAGGCAGGACTCGAACCTGCGACCGTAGCAGCCACGCGGTTCCAGACTGTAGCGCCTAGAACTGCACGGCCACTCCGGCCGGCAAGGGTGATCCTCAATGGCGCTTCTGCCTCCAGGCGCAACATCACATAGAATTGAAAGAGATAACCATTTTTCATGGTTAATGTATACCTTTTCACTGTGTTTAACCTCAGCTTCTCATGTCCGGGACGTGCCAGCTGTGTGGGGACTCTCATAACACATTCCCAGGAAAACAGAAAAATATTGTTGATATTTCAGGATACACACAATCACAGTATGTCATTCATTTAGGTGGTTCCAGAAGTCCAGCACATTCTTCTGGTCGTTGCGAAGCAGGTAATGCACCACTTGGCCTCATATCCATGTCGTCTTGGCTCATGGTAGTATGCTCCGTCCAGAAAAAGAACATTCATAGGGTCAATGGGTTGTTGTCCTACACAGAGAAGAAATGAAATGATCTTTGTCACTAGATGTCAAACTTCCACAGGCAGACCCCATGTTAGACGATGGGCATCATCATCGCTAACCTGACATGCTTGACATAATAGGGAGTTCACAACATTGATGGTGCTGAGGCAGGATCCAGTTACTTGTTTACAGTTAACTATCAGGTAACATCTCATTCATGTCTTTGTGCCAAGGGTCATATGGTGAATTGTCCGCCTTATCACTAGCCAGCTGATTATGGGGTGTTGTGCTTTCACAGGTTTGTTGATGCGCCTGCTCTTGAGAATTCGGTAGACGTTGTGCGCTGTCGGCAGTTTGTTGGCTTGGAGATCTGTAATAACGTAGCCATATTCAAGGAAAAAATCTCTGATATGACTAAATTTTTGGAATATGTTCTTCACTATAACCAGTGAAATTCGAGAAGCTTGTGCCAGTTCATCTATCAAGAGTCCCGATGCATGAAATCCAAATTTGTGGTAAGGTCTTATGGGACGAAACTGGTGAGGTCATCAGTCCCTAAGCTTACGCACTACTTAACCTAACTTAAACTAACTTACGCTAAGGAGGACTCGAACCTCCGACAGGGGGAACCGTGCGGACCGTGACAAGGCGCCTCTGACTACGCGGCTACCCTGTGTGGCAGTCTGGACTGACTGGGCTGTTGCCTATACCATATTTTCATCATCTACCTGAGATGAAAGGTTCTAGGCGCTTCAGTCCGGAACCACGCTGCTGTTACGGTCGCATGTTCGAATCCTGCCTTGGACATGGATGTGTGTGATGTCCTTAGGTTAGTTAGGTTTAAGTAGTTCTAAGTTCTTGGGGACTGATGACCTCAGATGTTAAGTCCCATAGTGCTCAGAGAAATTTAAACCATTTGATGTCAAGGTACTATTAGGGCTCAAACATGCCAGAGTAAAAGTTATAGAACCAAGGTGGATAGAAACAGTGACTGCCGTAGCTTCGATATGGTCGAATGGTTGGAGAGCCTCGTGATTGTGGATGAGTGACTAATACAGAAACAGTGCCATGCCCGCACCTTGGCGATGGAGTTGGTCAGTGCGACAGCAAATCATGTTGCAGAGGAAGATGTTGTACAGGATATGCAAGGGCAGCCAGGAAGGACCGGGGGGGGGGGGGGGGCGGTTCGTTGAGGTGCAGTAGGTGGCACTGTCGTGACCAGGGGCGTTTGGAGAGGAGGACGAGTGTGATTTTGTGTGCGGTGATGGAAGTGTTTATGTCTAAGGGTGGTAACTGATCCAACTACTGGAAACAAGGGGCGAGTGGTGGGACAGAGGTATCAGTGCGTTCATGGACAGTGGGGACGAGAGAGTAATAAAATGGGGATCAACAGGAATGGAGAAGAACTCGGATAGGTGGGAAGCTAAATGATTATCCTTACTGAGGTTGTCCAGGAAGAGGCAGTTGTCATGGAGAAGAGAGTAACGTGGGGTTGGATGGCTACTAGTAGCCGGCTGGGGTGGCCGAGCGGTTCTAGGCGCTACAGTCTGGAACCGCGACCGCTATGGTCGCAGGTTCGAATCCTGCCTCGGGCATGGATGTGTGTGATGTCCTTAGGTTAGTTATGTTTAAGTAGTTCTAAGTTCTAGGGGACTCATGACCTTAGAAGTTAAGTCCCATAGTGGTCAGAGCCATTTGAACCATTTTTTTTTTTAGCTGCTAGTAAGGTGGTGGAAGGCTGGTCAGTACTTGGAGGAGTTGACAGGGAGGATGGAGTTGAGGTGTATACATGTCCGGCGCCAGTCCTGGCGTTTCTTTGATGTAAGGAGTTTCTGGATGTATCGCTGCAATTGCTGGTGGTGGAGGAGAGTACCCCAGTCATGGGTGCGGAGGAAGGCACTGGCGTCAGTCAGGTTTGACCCCTGACAGTGTTTACTTGCGAGTACATGCACGTTGTTCATTATGGTCATGAGTGTTCCTCAGCGTTGTGTAGTCATAGTGTCTGAGTCGTCGTTGATTTGTCGTTCGCCTTGTAAGGCAGCATTCTTATTTCCTACTCGTCGTATTGTACTGGGTATTTATCGGCGACAGACGTTCGTGCCTATAGCCTTCCCACACCCTGACTACGTCAGCTGGGCCAGGGCTAAGCAAGAATAGGACCAAGGACAGGAATCCTCAGCTGGGAGTCTCTTCGGCCCCCCGTTCGCGCGGCAATGTGTACCGGCTGCTCATTGGCTGTGCTGATATTGACACCAAAAAAATGGTTCAAATGGCTCTGAGCACTATGGGACTCAACTTCTTAGGTCATTAGTCCCCTAGAACTTAGAACTCGTTAAATCTAACTAACCTAAGGACATCACAAACATCCATGCCCGAGGCAGGATTCGAACCTGCTACCGTAGCGGACTTGCGGTTCCAGACTGCAGCGCCTTTAACCGCACGGCCACTTCGGCCGGCAATATTGACACCACCCAATGGGCTAAGGACCGAGCGCATCGTGCCTCTCGCCACAATACACCAATAACCACTGAGAGTGGTACCGATTCACGTGAACCTTGTACATAGCCTTGTGAAGTCCAGGGCTATGGACTAGTACACTCATCAGGCTTCTGGCGACAGAAGAACAAAAATCATCAAAGACCTTCCTTGCGAAGTTACAGAAACAGATGTCAGGGATGAATTACTCTGTCTCAAGTTCCTGGGCCCTTTGGTCCACCAATACAACAAGAGGGACCCAACACCTGGAAATTAATGCTTATGCCCACCCATGTTGCCTCGCTTATTAGGAGAGAGGACGTCGAACACATTTACAAAATCACGTATTTCTAGTGCACCACTGTGTGTATTAAGTCATATAAAGGCTGCAATGGCCCCTCCATCTGCCATAGGTGTCAACGTTTGCGGTACACCAGCAATTACTGTTCACTGTCTTTTTGGTGTGTCAAGTGTGCTGGCTCGCATTAGTCAGAGGGCTGCAAACTCCCGGCCTCAGAAAAACCCATGTGTGCCCGTTGTTTGGGCATCTCTCACGATCCTCACCATCTGGCTTCTTGGAAGGGTTGTCCTATATACCAGAAGGCTATGAAGTTCTTCAGAAGGAAACCAAGGACGAATCAGCCACCCCCATTGCCACAGGACCGCACCCATTTCCCGTCTTACAGGGTCAATCCGACGACCGTCCCACCACTGATGCTCTGGTGCCTGACCTATCTGCGACACAGGAGCCCCCTCCAGCTCCATCCCCTATGACCACATTCGCTGATGCTCAGTCTCCTCCTGCATATCCATCTTCTGTGACGCATACCTACACCCACAAAGCTGAAAGACTGTCTGCAGCCTCCTCCCACCCTCCTGCTTAAGTGCCACAACCCTCCATTGTGGCTCCTCCTCCACCTGCCACCACGCCCACCCCTGCCCATTGCAGGGCAAGCAGTGCACCCGGGATGTTCCTCCAGTGGTGGAGACAGATGCTTCTTCCCGGGATGACATACGAGAGATCCTCCAGGTCATCTCTCTGTTCACGCGGCCCCACATCAGGGCTGTCATTCGTGAAACAGATCGAAAGAACCGTCGGATGGAGGATGGGCTCACTAAGATCATCACCGTTGTTGAAGGGCTTAGTCAGATTTTGTTATAATGGCGAATCGCCCGCCATACAACCATCAGCCCTCTTGGAATCTAGTTGCTTGAATTTTTAATGCTAATGGCCTTGCAGGTATGAAGACTGAACCAAACACCTTCCTATTTTGCTTGTCTCAGAAACCCAACTGAACCGTTACGATTTTCGTCTCTGCTACATGGTTTGCTATTGCACTGACCAACTCCATCGTCCAGGTGGGGGCACAGCAGGGTTTCTGCATAAGGCACTCACCCATAATCACGATGTTCTCCAACCAATCGGCCATATTGACGCTATGGCAGTCACTGTTTCCACCCACCTTGGTGCTATAAATTTTACTGCGGCATATTTGAGCCCTACCTGTAGCTTGACATCATTTGACAAACTCATTGTTACGCAGATCTCAACGCCAAGCATCCAGCTTGGCATTCACGCGTTGCTAATCCCAAGGGAAGACTCTTCCTCGCCCTAGAAGATACTCTGGTGTTGTTGGTCTATAGCCCTCACACTCCCACCCACATACCAGTCCGCTCTGACTGCCAGCCAGATGTTCTTGATGTGCCCATTTTCAAGAACATTTCAGTGCAGTTTTCGTTGGAAACACGCCACAAACTGGCCTCTGACCATGACCCCATACTTTTGCACTGTACTGACGTCACTCTGTCTTTAGACGTCCATTCTACCTTGACCATCTTAGACTGTGATAAATTTTCCTGGATCCTTAATAAAAGCTCTTGGCAACATCTCGACCTGGCAATGTCTGCTAAATTTGGTTAGTGCTGTTGATTACCTAACCACAAAAACTCAAAAGGCGATGAAGGCTTTTACTTCCATTGTCCCAAGGGCTTTAACCCCAATCGATGACTTGCCTCTCCTCTTGCGCAAACTTAAAATCCAGAAGAACCACTGCTGCAGGTGGTGGAAGCAGTTTCATGATCCTTGGGGTAACCATTGCATGAAGTGTCTTCAACGTGAATTCTGCCACCGGCTCGCGAACTGAAAATGGAACAATGGGAAGACAAGATGTCTGCCTTCCTCCTCCAACATGAATCCGAATGGCTTTTCCAAGCCCTATGGCACTCCACAGTGGAGACCAACCATCCCATCAGTGCAGTGGATGGGTTAACTTACGACACCCTCCATGTGGTAGAAACTCTGGCCGATGTGTTTGAGGCCCAGAACCAGTTGCTCATCTAGGACCTCACGCCTGATGAACTCCAAGGTGAACGTGATATTCCAGCAGCCGTTGCTGCCTACAGACCACCTCTGACTGCCCCTCACCTTACATCCCCCGGCAGAAATCCAATGGATCCTCCTGCAGAAGCATGGGCAGTTGGCTGCAGGTTTGGATGGCATCTTAAGCGACCACCTCTGCCAGCTCCCACGCAAGCCGCTGGTCTTACTAGCATCCTGAACTGCTGTCTCACAACTGGCCTTCTTCACTCATAGTGGAAGGAGGCCAAAATGATTGCCATCCCCAAACCCTTGGAGGATCCTACAGTCCCTATTAATAACAGGCCCATTAGCCTTCTGAATACCATGGTCAAGGTTCTAGGATCATTGATCCTGCACTGGGTTTCCCAGCCTCTAGCAGTGGCTGGGACAATCCGTCAAGAACAGCTTGGATTCACTTCCCTCCTGTCGGCCGAACTCCAAGTCCTTAGGATCACGGAACATGTCAGCAAGGGCTTTAACTCCACCATGTCGAAGCCAGCGATTTTCCTGGACCCTCAAAATGCACGTGACAAGATCTAGCAGAACGATCTTGTGTACAAAATGCTGACACAGACGACCATCCCCGACATCTATGTGAAGATCGTGGATAATTTCCTCCACGATAGGACTTTCTTGGTTACTCAGCAATGTAACTGCTCCAACTTATATCACATGTCGATGAGTATCGCTCATGGCCGTGTGTTGTCTCCCATCCTTTCTAACATTTATGTTAACGTTATGCCAGTCCTCCCACACTGCCACCTGGCGCAATACACTGATGATATGGATCTCTATACCACCAGCCGCAACACAGACCAGCTCATTTCTCTTCTCCTGAGGCAGGTGGACACGACAGTGACCTGGTGTCATTCTAGCAAGTTTGCCCTCAATGCCGCCAAAACTACTGCAGTCTGCTTCACTAAACATTGCCCCATCCTCCGCCACAACATCACTATTGCAGGTGTCCCCAGGTTCCATGGTCCCCTGATACCAAATACACAGATGTCTGGATGGGTAAAAAACTGCTCTTCCATCGCTATGCAGAATATGTAACCCACAAATGATTCAAGCTGATGATGATGATGAGCGTTTGGCGTCATTGGCCGGGAGGCCCCTCGCGGGGCAGGTCCGGCCGCCATACCGCAGGTCTTATTACATTCGGCGCCATATTGGGCGACCTGCACGCCGGATGGGGATGAAATGATGATGAACACAACACAACACCCAGTCCCTGAGCGGAGAAAATCTCCGACCCAGCCGGGAATCGAACCCGGGCCCAGAGGACGGCAATCCGTCACGCTGACCACTCAGCTACTGGGGCGGACATTCAAGCTGATAAAAGTGCTGTATGCACTGTTTCCAGTGTTCACCAGCAGTGAACTGAACCTTGACAAAAAGCTCTGGCTGTACTAGATGGTTGCCCACCCTTCCCTCGCCTATGGCTCTATTGCATTGGCTGCAATTAGTGCCTCCCAGATGCAGACTCTTCAGTGCCTCCAGAATAAAGTGCTTTTGTGGAGCCTGCATGCCCCCTCCCCTCATGAGGGTAGTTACCCTCCATGAGGAAACAGATATGGCCACTCTCAAGACGTTCATGCGAGAGAAGGCAAGATGTCTCTATGTTAAAGTAGAAGCCCTATGTGACACAGTCGCCGGTTTACAAAACATTGGCAGCATGACACCCTGGCACTAGCACTAACACCCTGTTCCTCTCATCATCCTTGAGGACTCCAATTTCAACCATGGTTAACGATAGCCTTCTTATGGCCACTCATGCAGCGTTAGTATTGACTTGATGGGTTTCGACCTTCGTAACCCACCCACATTGATGCCTGATGATGTTCTTCATTATGTTACCTCTTGCCTGCAGCCTGAACTTCAACTGTGGGAGGTTGGTATGGGACTTCAAGTCCCACCGCCACACATTCAAAGTGGACTGCAGTGACGTCTTTGGAATGGCATCGCTGCCGAATGGAACAGTTGTACCATCCACCAACACAGTCAGACTGTGAGCAACCAGTGAACCTGTATTTCAACCTTCCACTAAAAGAAAAAAAAAGGATGCACTGGGTTCCCACCCCCTCCAGCCTCCCCCCCCCCACTGCACCTTCCTCTCCCCTCCTTCTCCCTCCTCTCTGGCCTCCTGTCCCTCGGCAGATCCCTACCAGTGGCTTTTATTCCTCATGTGTGCTCTGTCACTTACAGTGGATTTTTAAGTATGTCTTGCTCTGTGTGTTTTTATATTGTGACCAACTTTTAACTTGGGTGCGTGACTCCAGTGAATTTTAAGTGCCCCACAAATCGCCAACTGTGTTATTTTAACTTTATGTCGACTCTTTTACCTGTCCCACAGTGAACGTCCCCGTGTTAGTGTATATTTTAACTTCAATTATCTCC
The DNA here is from genome assembly GCF_023864345.2 of Schistocerca serialis cubense. Lineage (NCBI taxonomy): Eukaryota > Metazoa > Arthropoda > Insecta > Orthoptera > Acrididae > Schistocerca > Schistocerca serialis. The sequence goes on from NC_064640.1 coordinate 535,493,103, forward strand.
AATTACTGTGTTTTTATATCCCCTATTTTCGCTCTTTTTATGTATAAGTTTCCTCTGTTATTATTTGTATGTCACTCAGCTGAAGAGCGGAGGATTACACCATTGCCAGTCCGCCCATGCCCAGGGACATGAAAATACAATAAAGGAAAAAAAAACAGGTGCACTGGGAAAGTAGGTCACTGTTCTAGTATTATTACCCATCCTTAACGTCCTCCCAGCAGCTGTTCACTGTACTTCAGTGATAGTGAGCCGACCTTTTATTATTACCCATTCTCCCCATATAATGCTATTGGCTAGACTGGCTGAAGTAACTGTCTAGTGCTACACTAATGGCTAAAGTATCCATTCCATATCTAGCAGTTATTGACGAAATTGGATGTAGCTACTGTATAGTGCTCGATCAATGGCAACTACCCCTTCCCAATTCAAATTGTTTAAATAATCAAATAATGACTTACATCTGTTCTGTCCAGCAGTTCAGCACAGACTGAAGGCCCCTCACAACTGGAGCTGGACGGGGGGAGAGGGAAGCAGGGAGGGCCAATAGCGCCCTCTGGTGGTGGTGTTGTTAACTAGGTCTGTTGGTCTCCGATCCCCAAGGTGAACACACAAAATTTGATATTCCCGCCAATAAATTTTAATTTACCGCCAGTTTTTAATTTACCGCAAAAATTTCACTTGGCAGCCCTTGCCAGGCGGGAGGGGAGGGCATTTCTCAGTGCAGCGATTGGGATGCGGTATGTGACAGTGAGGAAAACCCATGATGTCATCAGCTGGTGGGGTAATTAATTTATCAATTAAATTAATTAGTTAATTTTATATCAATTTGATATCAAAAGTGCACCAGAACAAAGTTTGTCCTTCTACTTTCATGGCTGACATAAGCTATTCTTTGTGTGACAGAAACGAGTAACATGAACAATTTTTAAAAACTACTTGCAGTGCATCTTAGCAGCTACAATTTTGACACTGCATTTCTTTTGTTGTACTCTACCTACATAAAAACTTCAGGTTCAGTTTTAACATTTCAGATTGGTCCATTCCTTTGTCAGCTGAGCCTGTGATCTGCCCAGAGAGGTTTGTAATTACTACTGTGCTTGTGGTCTTTGTTCATGCTATTACTATTGTATAATAGTAATCATTCACTACAGTACAGTTCATTTCTGGTGTGTTGCTGTTGATCATGGTGAATTACACGTTTGCGGAATACGCAACATGATGTTATTGTACAGCAAAGCTCAGTGCAATGAGAGGGCTGCTTGTCAGTTGTATGCAGAGCGTCTTCCACACCACCAGACACCTTCGCACTCTCTCTTTGCTACAGCGACCAGCGGTCCTTTGAGACAAATACATTCCCCACCAGTAAGGCCGACTGTGGTGTTCCATGGCCGCTATGCACAGCCGAGTTTGAAGAAAGTGTATTCCATGCAGTGGAAGAGGACCCTATGGCGAGTATCAAAAACATACAGGAAGACTGAATGTGAAGGTAAAGGCAATGCAGCCACAGGATTTTGTGTCACGAGCCCATTTCTGTAATTGGTTCTTGCACTGTTGTGTGGATGAACCCAGCTTCTCATGGGGGATCCTTTGAACGGATGGAGCCAAGTGTCTCAACTGAAAACGACGAAATCCAATATGGCAATTCCCCAATTCTGTTTGTGACATAGAATGTGGTCTTGCATCTCATAGGGCATATTCCTCGAATCAAATATCTGACTTGTCTTATTAAGTCTTTCACGCAACAGAATGCTGTGGAACGTGAAAATCCACCCTGTGAAGTCACAAAACTCGAAGAGCTCCTCGTCCACGAATGCTTTATCGTCCCATGCGAGGATGCCTTAAGGGAGTTCTACGCCTCAGGCTGTTGTGGGACAGTAGCCGTCTAGCTTCAAGAGTCTGACAGATTAGGTTTCTCATTATCTCTCTGATACACTCTCGTGGGTTAGACAAATCTGTAACCATTCATGTTGCCTTTCCTTGTATGCGTTCAATAACTGCTGTGAGCCCTATTTCTCATGGGTACCACACACTTCACCAATATTCTTCAATGCGTTGTATGAGTGTTTTGTGAGCAATCTCCTAAGGGATTTTCTCTCTGCCTCGTGATGACTGGGTGTTGTGTGCTGTCCTTAGGTTAGTCAGGTTTAAGTAGTTCTAAGTTCTAGGGGACTGATGACCATAGATGTTCAGTCCCATAGTGCTCAGAGCCATTTGAACCAATCTCCTAAGTATAGTGATTGCACTTTTTCCGGTACCCCACTAATGAACTGAAACCAGTTTGCTTTACCTACAACTGAGCCTAAGTTACTCTCATTACTCATTATGGAACCTGTCAGTGGCTCGGTAAAAGTGTTGAACATACAGCCACAAAAATCTTTGATCAATTGTCCAGTAGCATTAAACATTTTACAGGCACCGACAAATCGTCTATACCGAAAGGGAACTTCTATTAGGTCCAATTAACTGCTGAAATGTGTTCGGTAGGCAGATAACGAGTTGATGTGGCGACGTTGAGTCCGAAAACGCGCAACTGATCTACTAGAAGCAAGAGGGTTATGAGTGTCCAAATCATTTAATAATCACACCGCAGAAGTGTACTGTGGTATGAAAAGTGCAAAGGTTTCACTTTTGACAGAATGGCCGAAACGGCCACGTTTAGCGCACGAAGCAAACCCTTCGCACCCCACCGAGATTAGGAATCGCGCGGCGTAATGATATCTCAGCTCTGCTCTGCACTCGAACGATCTATGCTCTCGGATCACGTGCGAATCAGCGTCCACTAATATCGAAGTATGAACGACTGCCACACAACTAGGTTAGGTCTCGTTCTGTGTGCTCCTCAAACTTCTGAAGCACGATTCTTGCCTTTGGACAAGGTCAGTTATCCTGCTGGAAGATGACGTCGCTGCTGGGGAACACATCAAGCTTGAAAGAATTCAGGTGATCCGCAATAACGTTCTCATGATGCGCAACTGATGTGATACCTTCGATTACTAAGATGCGTCCCGTTAAAGCGAGTTGAATAATCTACATAGCGCAATACTGCACTCACCAACCTGCGTAGTGCACATTTAAAACAGCGGTTCGCCTGGATGACGGCATATCTGGACACGACCATAGACGTGATGTAACAGGAAACGTGATTCATTCGGGCAGACTATGCGTTTCCGCTGACCCACGCTCTAATCTGCATGAGCCTGAGCCCGTTGCAATCAAAATTTTCGATGTCGTTGGATCTACACTAGAACACGTACAGGTCGCCTACTGCGCAGCCCCGTGTTCAGCTATGTGCGCTGAACGACCTCCGAAACATTTGTGCCTACATCAGCATTGTACTCTGTTGTCAGTTCTGCCACAGATCGCCGCTTCTAGCCCCCTTTACGGATCTGTTAACGTCCTCATTATGTTATGAAGCGTCATTGTCCAGCATTTTGTCGCCCACTCGTGGTTTTACAATGTTTCAACTACTTTCCATAGAAGTTAACGACAGCTGCCCGCGAACAACCGACCAGCGTCCCGTTTCCGAGATGCTGTTCCTCAGGCGCCAGACGTAACAATCTGACCGTTATCAGATTCGCTTATATCAGCGGATTTCCCAATTTCTGGCTCCAGTCGTCGGTAAAATAATCCCCATTCGTCTCTTCTCCGCTTGTGTACTTTCCTTACAGCGTCAAGTGCCCACAACGCAACCATGCTTCATTCAGTCACAGTGGGAAGCGGTCATAATGTTTTGGTACATCAATGTATGTTTTAATTGCCTTAACGTAGACCTAGTCTAATTAACCTCGGTTAATAGTCAGTGTGTTGTACGCCTGAGCGACGCAAGTCGGCCCCACAGCCCGAAGGAATTAGCCCACGGTAACAGTCATGCCATTGTTATCTACTCCTTACACTATTCTCATTGCCTAGTTGAAATCGGTTGTTTTACTTCCAGACCGAGTATGATGTCAATCCATCACAGCTGCCGTGGTTAATGTATTTCGCTTTTAGGAAAGTGCTTCTAACTTTAGACGCCAATTTCGTTTTTATTCAAAAAGGGAAATTTTAAAACATTTAGAAAAGAAAACGAGACACTAATTGTATTGACAAAATTTAGTGGACATGAAGCTTACCTTTCCATTACACACTCAGATGATCCCAAATGACTTTTTGCAGTTATTCTACTGTCCTCTCACTGTACTTTCCGCTTTTATGTATTTTATCAAGAAGTGCACTTCCTTTTGACATTTTGTCATAAAAATAAGCACACGATACCCCAGTAAAGTGTGTTTTGACAATGAGCAAGGCCTTGCCTTTCCACTATCGGTGATAAAAGGAAACTCGCTTTTTATATTTCAGTCAAAATTACATTTTCGTTTAGAAATGATGAAACAGTGATTGTATACATTTAAAATTGCCACGTATCCTCTAAACATTTTCAGACTGATTACCGAAGCAGGAATGGAAATTCTTACTAACTAAACCAACAGTGCGCAGTAAATTGCTAGTGTAAAATTCTTTAGTCAAGGTGAATCACAAAAAAAAAAAAAAAAAAATAATGATACAGATGTCTCTGGGCACTACGCGACTTAACTTCTGAAGTCATCAGTCCCCTAGAACCTAGAACTACTTAAACCTAACTAAACTAAGGACATCACACACATCCATGCCCGACGCAGGATTCGAACCTGCGACTGTAGCGGTCGCGCAGTTCCAGACTGTAGCGCATAGAACCGCTCGGCCACTCTGGCCGGCGAATCACAAAAGCGGGGCATTCGAATGTCACCAAAAGAACTTTCGGAACAGTGGCACATTTCGAGAAAAAAACTGGACTGTCACGAGAAAAACGAAACGAATGGGCATCCTATTCTGGCTCAGTCTGTTGCTTTACAGAAGCCTAAAGAAAGAGATCTACAAAACTTTTACCTTATGCGGAGCACCTGTAGCTGCGCGCAAGAACCCACCGGTAAGATCCTCGTAATAGCTCAATACATACCCTGTAAGCTGTCCTAATCCACATCAAATCGTGCAAATTATCTCAGGAATATGGAACTATCTTCCGCATCGCAGGGACTGCTCCTGCACGGATGGTGAGAGTGGCCAGGCGCCAAGAAACTGCTCTGCCCCCCCCCCCCCCCCCCCCCCCCGCCATGGAATACCACAAGCCGGCGTCCTTGGACGGGTTCTCGAGCGACGATAAGCGCTGTTGGTTGACAGATACTCGGCGGACGCGCAACGGGCGGCCTTTATATAGAGACCGGCTGGAAAGGAGCGCAGAGTCGCCCTGGCCAGCATGTCGCAGTTCTACCTGAGGACGATCGCTTTCTTCGACAAGCGTGTGCCCCCCAAGCTGCGGCCTCTTTGGGAGCACCCTGCAGGTACGCTGTCTCTCTGCCCACTGTACATTAAGATCGTTTCACACTTGACGGGATGGAACAGAAGGTCAAAACGTTCCACAATGCATTTCAAATCACATAGACCGCCAACGGAACGGAACGAGACAGACGGTAGTTAGTCCATAAGTAAGAGTGGTTTAACAGCAGCGTACGGTGATCTAAAACATGCCATTCCAAATTATTTAGCTGAAACTTTACGAACAAATTCTTCGGAATGCAGCTGCATAAATTTTATACATGAAACCTTCGCTAATTTGGAATTCACGAAGTGAAACGAAGCCTTAACGTACCAGACAGTTCATTTGTTGAAAATATTTGCACATCCCCTCCGTTCCCATACGCTTCAGCTATGGCCGATAGTGAATAACGTTTGTGTGTATTATTGTTGGTAACAAATACGCAACAACGTCAAATTCTGCACAGTTCGCTTACTGAAGGTTGCATAACGAACTGTGTTAATTTACATCTGTGTGATCGCTTAAGTGCATTGAAGTGTCATGCAACACAGTACAGCAACCAAGATTAGTGTTAGGTATAGATATAAATCATGAACTTTGGGAGGTATTGGGGATGAAAATATTGTCGTGGTATCATCGTGAGGGAGTAGTGCCTCTTTGGCTGCTATAGACCATATCATTATAGCTCCAGATGACAGCAACAATTAACTGGTAAAGTAAGTTCCGTTGTAGAGTAAATGTAGGATAGAAATTTCCAGTAAAGCACCGATTTTCACTTTGGTATACATATAGTAATGTATCGGTTTATGTACCGTGCCTTTAATTTGTTTAATCTTATTGTTCGTTATTGTGATACCATTACATTAGTTGCTCTTAAATTAAATATAGTGACAGTCTTTCACGTAATATTACAGTTAACTTAGTTTTTATTTAACCACTACATACGCTGTATATTCCTAGTTATAACTTCAGATAACTATTTTACCAAAAACAATCGTTATTCTGATTTTCAGTAATTCAGACTGAGACTCGTAAGTTTGTCCGAATTAGTGAGGCTTCACTGTATTTGCTTATTGTAAACAACGGCATCATACCTGCTGTTACGTTATTTTTTTGTCCCAGACGCGTTTCGCCTTCTGTTTCAAAACTATCTTGTATGAGCAATTTGAAATATATCACGAAAAATTAATTTTAGATTTAAAACAGTTTACGTCCTGATTTATGCATTACATAAAAGATACTTACAATTACCTTTCCTAATGCGCACCCTGGCAACGTTCCTCTTCCTTCTGGAACCACGTGCTGAGAGTGACATTTGCACTCCACTTGAGAACATATTGCGCATAATTGGGTTGAGACTGTGTTGATGAAAGCCGCAAAGAGGGAAAATGCAATTTATATATGCGTAAAATGCACGAAAATTTGTTTCAAAGTTGGAAATTTGTGGTAAGGTCTTATGGGACCAAACTGCTGAGGTCATCGGTCCCTAAGCTTACACACTACTTAATCTAACTTAAACTAACTTACGCTAAGGACGACATACGCACCCATGTCCGAGGGAGGACTCGAACCTCCGACGAGGGGAGCCGCGCGGACCGTGACAAGACGTCCGAGACAGCGCGGCTACCCCGCCCGGCCGAAATTGGTTTCAATTACGGCTGTGGTCATATGGAGAATAAACAGGAACGTTGATAGTACTTACAAAAATCCGTAATCCCACATCATTGTATGTGAAAATCAAGACGTGAACTGCTTCAAGTCTGTAAATGAAATTTTGTAGATAAAAAGAAGAATTTGACATTTCAGAGGATCCACTAGCCAAGCAATTTTCGTAACAAATCTAACTAATCCGTCAGCTAAATGCTTCTAATAGAACCTAACCGTTGGAATAAACGCGGAATTCTTGAATATCCCAACGTTCATGAAGTACCGCAATTAAGTTTTACTCCATAAGCAGTAAGACCATTAACACTTGTTCGCAGTCAGCATCGAATGCGGAAGTAGTGTATCACAATTCGTTCTGTTATTTTTCTGATTTACTCCATATGTATAAACAATATTCTGTACTAAAAGTTTTGATCAGTATTTCGCAAGAAAGGCAGGTGCTAGAGAAGAAAAAGTCACCCAAACTAAATATAACTTTGTTAAATTACGAGAGTATCATCTATGCCATCTGCTAGCAAATCATGTAAACTCATATTTGTGTGTGTGTGTGTGTGTGTGTGTGTGTGTGTGTGTGTGTGTGTGTGTGTGTGTTCGTATTTTGCAAACATTGTATCAGACGCAGAAATAACGGTAGAGGTTGTCAACACGTATGCATTTTCGTACTTCTCTTCGCGGTAACATCACATTTCTTCTTTACTACCAACTTTGGCTGAGCGTCTACCTGTATCACAGGCCCCAGCCGCACGGAATTTAGCGTCGAAATTGGTACAGTGTGCTTTCAACAGCATGTATGTGACATATAACCAAAAGAATTCGTCAACATAGACGTTGCTACCACTACTGGCGGAATACTAATTTCAAGGCGGAGAACAAAGATAAAAACTCCGGCCACGCTTTCTTGGAATATGCAGTATGTGAGAAAAAGATATACGAGACAGGTAAAGAAATTTATGCTAGAGAGTCGTCTATTTTGGAACGGTGTGAATCACTGCATGTGAGCAGTTGCTTTTAAGCGATCCAAGGGTGTCTTATTTTCTCGAAATACTCTTCTTTTTCATAATTTTCTGAGGATCCTTCCGGGAATATAATGCAAGCTTTTTTTTCCACCACCTCGATGTTCATTGTCTAATTCACTTGAAGCATCACTTCTCGGTAGTTTATCATTGTAAAATTGTGAGCAGCGCCAGCAAGAAAAACATCCCTGCAAAAGATAAATATGTTAACATCGAACATAAATTTGTTATAACGCCCTTCCTGATAGCATTTGTTTGGAGTGAGGAATTATAGACAAGTAAGATTTTGACGATAAACAGTACAGACAAGATGAGGATAGAAGCTTTTGAAATGTCGTGCTGTAGAAGAATTCTGAAACTTAGATGGGTAGATCGAGAAACTGATGAAGAGATACAGAGTATAACGATTGAGAATACAGCTTTATGACCCATATTTATTTAAAAAAATAGGATAGCTTGTAGGACACCTCCTAAGCCGTCAAGAAATCGTCAGTTTGGTAGTGAAAGAATCCGTAGGGGTAACAACTGTATGGGGAGACTACGGCTTAAATACTGTGGACAACTGAAACGGATGTAGGGTGCAATAATTATGCAAATATGAAAAGACTTACTCCAGGAGAAGTAGCGTTGAAGACTCCACCTTACCAGTCTTTGGCTGATGACAACAACAACAATAACAACAATATTGTTCAACTTACCACTGATGTCCGGTAAAAGTGATTTTTCACGATATGACGTTTGCACCAGAAACATCGGGAGAAGCAATTACCAAACTGATAAACCACCCTACACTTCCCTACATCTATACTATACAGGGTGTTACAAAAAGGTACGGCCAAACTTTCAGGAAACATTCCTCATACACAAAGAAAGAAAATATGTTATGTGGACATGTGTCCGGAAACGCTTACTTTCCATGTTAGAGCTCATTTTATTACTTCTCTACAAATCACATTAATCATGGAATGGAAACACACAGCAACAAAACGTACCAGCATGACTTCAAACACTTTGTTACAGGAAATGTTCTAAATGTCCTCCGTTAGCGAGAATAATGCATCCACCCTCCGTCGCATGGAATCCCTGATGCGCTGATGCAGCCCTGGAGAATGGCGTATTGGTATCACAGCCGTCCACAATACGAGCACGAAGAGTCTCTACATTTGATACCGGGGTTGCGTAGACAAGAGCTTTCAAATGCCCCCATAAATGAAAGTCAAGAGGGTTGAGGTCAGGAGAGCGTGGAGGCCATGGAATTGGTCCGCCTTTACCAATCCATCGGTCACCGAATCTGTTGTTGAGAAGCGTACGAACACTTCGACTGAAATGTGCAGGAGCTCCATTGTGCATGAACCACATGTTGTGTCGTACTTGTAAAGGCACATGTTCTAGCAGCACAGGTAGAGTATCCCGTGTGAAATCATGATAACGTGCTCCATTGAGCGTAGGTGGAAGAACATGGGGCCCAATCAAGACATCACCAACAATGCCTGCCCAAACGTTCACAGAAAATCTGTGTTGATGATGTGATTGCACAGTTGCGTGCGGATTCTCGTCAGCCCACACATGTTGATTGTGAAAATTTACAATTTGATCACGTTGGAATGAAGCCTCATCCGTAAAGAGAACATTTGCACTGAAATGAGGATTGACACATTGTTGGATGAACCATTCGCAGAAGTGTACCCGTGGAGGCCAATCAGCTGCTGATAGTGCCTGCACACGCTGTACATGCTACGGAAACAACTGGTTCTCCCGTAGCACTCTCCATACAGTGACGTGGTCAACGTTACCTTGTACAGCAGCAACTTCTCTGACGCTGACATTAGGGTTATCGTCAACTGCACGAAGAATTGCCTCGTCCATTGCAGGTGTCCTCGTCGTTCTAGGTCTTCCCCAGTCGCGAGTCATAGGGTGGAATGTTCCGTGCTCCCTAAGACGCCGATCAATTGCTTCGAACGTCTTCCTGTCGGGACACCTTCGTTCTGGAAATCTGTCTCGATACAAACGTATCGCGCCACGGCTATTGTCCCGTGCTAATCCATACATCAAATGGGCATCTGCCAACTCCGCATTTGTAAACATTGCACTGACTGCAAAACTACGTTCGTGATGAACACTAACCTGTTGATGCTACGTACTGATGTGCTTGATGCTAGTACTGCAGAGCAATGAGTCGCATGTCAACACAAGCACCGAAATCAACATTACCTTCCTTCAATTGGGCCAACTGGCGGTGAATCGAGGAAGTACAGTACATACTGACGAAACAAAAATGAGCTCTAACATGGAAATTAAGCGTTTCCGGACACATGTCCACATAACATTATTTGTGTGTGAGCTGTGTGAGGAATGTTTCCTGAAAGTTTGGCCGTACCTTTTTGTAACACCCTGTATAAGCCACCTTACGATGTCGGGCCGAAGGTGCTTCCGGTATCTGTCTACACATTCTTGCCTGTTCCAGTTGCGAATGGCGCTTAGGAAGAATAATTATCAGTAACCCTTCTCATTACGTGTAATTCGTCGGATTTTCTGGTTGTGGGCAGTTCGCGAAACTGTATGTGGGAGGAAGTAAAATGCAGTAATATACTCTCTCGGAACTTCGATCATATACTCTCTGTGGTGTACAACGGCTGTCTTGTAGGGTCTATCACAGGAGTTTGTTGAGAATCTGCGCAATGCTTTCGCATCGACTAAGAGACTGCGCTGTTCCTCTTTGGGCCTTGTCTATCCTAACTGGTAATGGCCCCAGACAGATGAGCAACACTCAAGCATCGGGCGAATAAGTGTTTTGTAAGGCACTTCCAATTAATCTCACCCTGGTATCTGCTTTTCTTACAATTTGTTTTATGTGGTCATTCCACTTTAGGTCGGTCCTACTCCTATGTAACTTACCGATGTTGCTGATAGCCGTGATTTGTAGCCAGTAGTGTAATTGTACCGTAGTGATCTTTTTTGCCAGTTTATACGCTAAACGTTACATTTTATTTACGTTACGGTCAACCACTACTTCCTATACCAATCGTAGATCCTCTGTAGGTATTTCTTGCAACTCACTACGGTCTTCTGGCGCTGCTACCTTCCTACAGACAACCGCATCGTCTGCAAACAGCCTCATGAAGTTTCTGGCGATATCCACTAGATTATTTATATATTTTGGATCTGTCGATATTGTCCCATTAAGAGCGACGTATTGAGTTCTGTCTGAGAGAAAGCCCTGAATCCAGTTACAAACCTTTTCCGATACTCGGTAGGCTCGTATTTTTTCACTACACGACTATTCAAAATGGTTCAAATGGCTCGGAGCACTATGGGACTTAACTGCTGAGATCGTCAGTCCTCTAGAACTTAGAACTACTTAAACCTAACTAACCTAAGGACATCACACACATCCATGCCCGAGGCAGGATTTGAGCCTGCGACCGTAGCGGTCGCGCGGTTCCAGACTGTAGCGCCTAGAACCGCTTGGGCCACTCCGGCCGGCACGACTGTTGGGAACTGTTTAAAACGCCCACTTTAAGACAAGAAACACCCCATCAACCTTGGCGCCTTTGTCTACAATATCCTGGATCACACAGCCGAATAGAGTGAGCTGAGTTTCGCAAGATCCATGTTTGCGGATTCCATGTTAATTTTCATAGAGGACGTTTTCCTTCTTCAGATATGCTATAGTAAGTGAGCATATTCGTGAATAAGCCTAGCGTCACTGTAAAAAGACGTACACACATCAGACGGATACACACAACACTGCATGTGTCGCGCTAAACCACCCGTGCGCTGGTGAAGAAGAAAGAAATAAAGTAATATGGGTCTAATGTGGCATCGATGTCAGTGGGGACGGAGCACAAGCTCGGAATGGACAAGGAATGGGAAAGCCACGCCATTTCCAAAGATGATGGTAAGTTCCAGTGGGACCAAACTGCTGAGGTCATCGGTCCCTAGGCTTACACACTACTTAATCTAATTTAATCTAACTTACGCTAAGGACAACACACACACCCATGCCCAAGGGAGGACTCGAACCTTCGAAGGGGGGGAGCCGCACGAACCGTGGAAAGGCACCGGTACCTAGACAGCGCGGCTACCACGCGCGGCCATTTCCAAGGGAAACATTCTCGTGTTCACCTGAAACTGTATAGAGAATTCACTGCAAAACCGGTGTCTAGATAGCTGCTCGGAACTTTGAGTCCCACTCAGCTAGTGGCTTAACTACTGAGATACTTTGCTCTTTCACTGGTAAGTTTAGAGTTTTAGGGGTGCGGTGTACCATCTGAACATGGAGTGCTGTTTCCTAACTAATTCGAGCTGATAATACAGACGCTGGGCCATCTCGACCGTGAAAATGAGGTATCGTATGTGGTGTGCACAAAGAAAATTCAGCATGGACGAATGAACAATACTCGCGTCCGGTGCTGATATCTTGCTAGCTACTGTCGGTTTGCGTGTGATCAATCAATGTTCGACATTCCAAAAATATGGCATACAGATAATTCTTAATTTACTCATTGTGGTTCGTATTGTTAACATGACTATGTTACTTTCCTGAAGAGTGAAAGGAGAATAGCTCTCCTTCAGTTGCAAATCGTGATTTTTGTTAAAATGCGCTATGTTTTTAGAGCCCTGCCGACTCAACTTCTGACACATTACATAATTTTGAGGTAACAGCTATTTTTCGTTCTGCACGCACAGAGACTAGATAGAATATGATATAATTATGGCCAATGTATTCTTACAAGAGTTACTCACTCGCTTAATAGCAAGTAATAATTTGTGGCACTGATAATTTACGCTGTATGAAAAAGGCCTTGCGTATTGCAGCATTTCACTTATGCATGTATGTAAAGATATGAGGTGACTTCAAAAAGTAAATTACGCATTATTATCGCAGGCCATTGAAGTCAGATTAGCAAAGACAAGGGTTCAAATACGCGTCCAGATATCCAGATTTAGGTTTTCCGTGATTTTCCTAAATCGCTCCAAACAAATGTCAGGATGGTTCCTTTGGAACGGCACAGCCGATTTCCTTCCCCATCCTCGAAACAGTCGGAGCTTATGCTCCGTCTGAAATGACCTTGGTATCACCAGAACGTTAGTCGCTAATCTTTCTTTTTTTTTTATTGTGGCAGACCAAGTAACTTTTATTGAATGCTGCACTGTATTCGTAAGTGACAGAAATACGTGACACTGTTTCTCAACACAATCGCCAAGTTCCTGCAAACAACGCTCGGAACGTTAAAGTAATCGTTCAATTCCGCGACGACGGAAATCTGCTCCTTTGTCGCAGACCCACTTGATAACGGCCGAAAGGACGTCTTCATAGCTGGAAAATCTCCGATTGTAGCGAATCAGTTCTTCGACTGGCTGGACATGGCCGTCTGTGATCGACGTCGACGTCGACAATCAGCATCACCCACGTCTGTGTGGCCAAGTCAAATTGTCGACACCATTTCACCATGGGTCGATGCAACACTGAATTTGATCGATATACCAAAAGAATTTGCTCACAGGAATCGCACTGTACCGCGAACTTCAACTTTGGAGTACGTTCCCAGTTTGCTGCGCCATTTCACTCTCACAGTGCGATGCCCGTGTCATCCGTACACCGCAGTAGAACTGCGTCGGCAAGAATACCAGAACATGTACTCTTTTCTGACAATACGCCCGCCGCTCTTGTTGCGCAATGACCTTAGCGCGGGCCGACATGTGTAATTCACTTTTTAACATAATGGCTTCCTGCAGACTTCGGAGATGACGGGTACAATGCACACACAATGCGCGTTTTAAAACAGAATTACAGTTAACTGCGCGCATATAACTTGAGTAGCAATTTTTGTTTGTTCTCTGCTTAATGACCTGTCACGTCGTGATCAACTCTGCCGGGAAAGTTATATCACATCCGTCTTATTCTTTAGGAAAGAAAGCGGTGTGTCTTTTTTCTTGCAGAATATGCGAACTTCGTGCACATTAAACGGTAGCCGGGGTCCCTAAGGCATGCTAATGTGGTGCACTCTGCGCGTACGTAACCGTTTTTCATCTCAGTTCGTCGCAGAAAGTTTCATCGCCAGTATTCGACCGCCAAGGCGTGGGCATACAAGCACTGAACTGTGCATCAGCGTTCTGGGTTAAAGTCGAGGCTTCTGTGGAGCAGTCCTTTTGAGTTACTGCAATCGCATTAGGGAAGACCTACGTTGAATTCTTTAGCCTGCCATCCAGATTTAACTTTTCCGTGGTTACCCTAAATCACTTAAGGGAAATGCCGGGACGATTCCTCTGAAGAGGACACGGCCAATTTCCTTCCCATCCACTCCCTGCCAGTCTTTGTGGTCCACCTCGAATAATTCCGTTGTCGAAAGAAGCTAAGCTTAAATTTTTCTTCCTTTTTTAGAAAACTTCTCCGGCGTGTCTCGCGGAGTGTAGGAATCTGACACTATTGTTCTTGAACCAACTTCGACTGCTCCCCACAGAAAATTTATATCCCCGTAAAAGGAATAATTTTTCTGGCTCAATTTGTTTGGTCAGTAAAATAAACACTCATGTATGTACTTAGTGCTCACAGTTCTCCCGAAACCGTCTTTGTACCACTCAGCTGAAAATCACGTTTCACCGATTATTTATAGATGGTCGCTGATCGTGTTAATTTAGGACACACGACATTTTGACAGCATCATGATACACAAAGAACAGCGAACGGCCTCTCTACTCACAAGCATTCACGACAAAGTTTACATGCTTATACTTCGAAATCCTGAGGTTTAACATATATATCTGTAATTCAGAAAAACTGTTGTACTGACAGCTAAATTTTATAAAATAAAATAAGGATTGATAAAATAAAAAGATATTTACGTAGATTCTCCACAGCTAATTACAAGATGACAGCCTCGTCAGAAGTTGTTGATACGTTTGCAGAAAACTCTCCCCAGAACGTTTCATTTTTATATGTTCTTCAGAAGGATATGTAATGCACAGAAGAAGACAAAACGTCTAAAATCTACTACGGTTTTTTATCTCACTGGAACAGAGCGTCCAATCTCGTAATAATGAATTCTGTATGAAAAGTGCTTGGCGTTTAATAGGACCAAAACGGATTTGGTTTTCTAAGAAGATAAAACTGTTGCGACGGCGCAGGAAGGCGTATTGATCAAATGGTTCAAATGGCTCTGAGCACTATGGGACTCAACGTCTTAGGTCATAAGTCCCCTAGAACTTAGAACTACTTAAACCTAACTAACCTAAGGACATCACACACACCCATGCCCGAGGCAAGATTCGAACCTGCGACCGTAGCAGTCCCGCGGTTCCGGACTGCAGCGCCAGAACCGCTAGACCACCGCGGCCGGCCGCGTATTGATCACCATAAGCTTTAAACTAATAGGAGTATGGTTCTTTTCGCCTGGAGAGTGCGCTAAGAATATTCCAATAACTAGCAGAAAAATTTCATCGGCTCTAAGAAATTGTTAAAAATATTTTACTACTATCATTACGAGCAAAGTAGGTCACAAGAAATGGAAACTCAACTTACAGGGACAGTATTTTCAGAATATGGAAGTGTGTTACAAAAATTGTATCTGGTGCTAATCGAAAAACGTCCTTCGGAGACCTCTTCAGAAAACTGGGTATTTTGACAACCACTTCAAAATATGTATTAATGGCTTTTGTCACTGTCAATAGTTCTCTTTTCACAAAAAATAGTGAAAAGCGGTAACATAACACTACTACCAAAAACATCTGCTAACAAAGACTGCAGCGGGTTAACAGAAGTACAAAATGTAGTCAGATGCATGGCTACACATGTATTCAAGAACCTATCAGAGCAGATTAAATGCCAAGGAGATAATTTGGTGGAATTTAAGACTGAATTAAAGAACTTTCTGTTAGGCAACACCTTTTGAAGCAATGAAAAGTATTCAAATGCACTGAAAAGTATTCTAATGCACTGAAAAGTATCTTCAAAGAAACTCTTACATTCAATGTTTTAAGTTCAAATGGTTCAAATGGCTCTGAGCATTATGGGACTTAACATCTGAGGTCATCAGTCCCCTAGAACTTAGAACTACTGAAACCTGACTAACCTAAGGACATCACACACATCCATGCTCGAGGCAGGATTCGAACCTGCGACCGTAGCAGTCGCGCGGTTCCGGACTGAAGCGCCTAGAACCGCTCTGCCAACGCGGCCGGCTAAAGTTTTAAGCAATTTTATAATTAGGATTAACATCATAATATAGGAAAATTAAGGTCATTTCAGGATATTTGCACTAAAGTGTCCATTTCTGGCGTCTCCTCACATGCCAGAAACCACTCTCCGCGGGATCCATGCGATATCACTAATGTATGCGCAACCATATCCTCGAAAACCTCCGACGACACCTCACATTTTATTAATTGGTTAATAATTAAAATTTTGTATATGTGAAGTAATATTTAAATTCACCCTGAACTCAGCCACAATTTTATGGAGCAGTTGTATGATCAAAAGCACTATTAAGAAGAACAGATTGTTTAGAAGAATGTTGCACTCATTGGCAAATCACGTGAAATGTACCAGTGTAATTTTTGGGGATGTCAACCCCATATAAGTTTTACGTAAGTACAGCATGCGACGCACCGACGCAAACCCCTGAAAGAAAGCTAGAGTATTGTCACAGCACAAGAGACAGCGCTAGGAAGCCGAGGGGGTCTGAAGTTCGTGTGAACGATGACGATTGACATGGGAGTGCACGCAGAAATATTGAAACATCTGCGAGTTTGAGAGGCTACTAGAGCACATGAAAAAATATAGAAAAAATATTTGATAAAATGTTGAACATTGTCATACAGTGTGGTGCAGTCGATGCTAATTTGAATGATAACAGTTGGCGCCGCCAAAAAAGTTGGAATAATAAGCTATAATTCAAAAGAGAATGAATAGGCTATAGGCCTTTTCTTTCATTTAATCACCTTCCCACGAATCATCCTCAAAAATTAGATCGACGCAGTCAATCAGAGCTCACCATCATTTTGTAGATAACAAAGAAAATATCATACATATGTGTAGGAGAATACTTCTTCAAACGTAGATGATACACCAGAACACTGTTTCAAGATAAAGGCTATGAAATTTGTTGTTCAAAATTAAATAGTGCAGGTCGCAAACTCTGAAACTAACATTTCATTGCAATCAGTCTACACCATATGAACAGATACAAATTCCGTTGCGTAAATAGACATAACAATTGACGTTTAATAGATAGAAGCAGTTTAAATAGTATAACATACAGTTGTATTATACGTATACAAAGAAAAAAGCGTACACAGCACACAAATTAAGGAAACACTTTTCATTAAATAATCTATTTTTAACAGTGTAAATGTCAGCTTCATTAAAGGAGAAAAATACAGTTGTTTTTGACGGTATTTGGTACCTAGAAAGGAAAAAACACAATGGATAAAGTACATAGGCTCTATATTTTGCCTTCTAAATACTGTCTGATGTGACTATTTTTCTCTACCAAATAAATATCGATATTCTGACTTGTTAGGGTGATAGGTGTCCTATTATTTCGCTTCTCAGCAGCTTGCCATAGAAAATTGTTAAGAATACACGTTACAAAGTTGGCTTTGGCCATTAATAAGTTTTATCATTACTAGCTCCTTAAACCCAGAACATTAAAAGTGGGTGGGGGGGGGGGGGGGAGGGGGAGAATATTACATTTCTGCCAAACCATCGTAAAGTTTAGTCCACATTTTATTAAAAGGAAGTCATAATTTATAGGTTACGATTTAATTAATTACAATTATTCGGTTTCCAATGGTAGGTTACATACGAAATTAAGTACAAAATGTCCATTTTATACCATACTGCAATCATAGGTTTTACGAGGGTTTTCGTAATGTAGGGTTAATTCTGATACTATATCATGACTTTTTGTATGACGGTTAGTATCCTATAACCTCACTTTCACCGTTAGGTATTGGGGTAAGCGATGTGACGTGTTGGTGTTCTGTCTAACGTGAAAACATCGCTGTTTGACAGTGACGTCGCTTGCCTTTTCGTTCCGTACACATTCAGTACGAATCGACCATTACTCTCTGGTTAGCTGCATCCACTGACCAGCTCTAGCGAAGTCATATATGACTTAGACCCTCCGGGGGATGCATCCCTAATCCTCTTGTCGTCGGCAGGGCGTTAAGTACTAATCTTCATTCTTCGAAATCTACGAGTGTTATTTTTCAGAAATGACATGGCCTTCATCGAGGTTAATCGTCTCTTCTGTCGAAATTAGCGAGGCTTTCGTAACGACTGATCGTGTGAACACAGCTTGTCCTCGAAACGCACATAAGCCAAGCGGCAGATAGCGGCTAGCAGCTAGATACGGTGTTCCTTGACATTCGGAGAGCTCTTCACGCCATTCCCACAATAAAGCGCCCACTTACCTACCACGTGAGTGGTATACGACTGGCTCTAGTATTTGTTCTTTTGTAGGACGCAATATATCTCCTAAAGCACAAAGGCGCGTCGACCTCTCCTCGATTGCAAGCGGTCATTGAGAGCGCTTGGGGCGAGAAAAAGGATTAGTCACCACAACAGTATTTTCACTTTCGGTGTTCTCTCAGGTGACAGAAATGCTGATCTTCCTGGTGCATTGTATATGGGAGAACAAGACACAGCACGTGCTTGGATTAAAATAAGCGTAAGACTGGGATGTAAACTTTCGCCTCTACTATTCAGCCAGTACAGGGTGGTCCATAGGTGTGAAACCGCCATTCTAAAACACACATAGGTGGATAAATAGAAATTTAAAGTCGAGTGGTATGAAACGGAAGAGGGTGGGAAACCTGTGAGGGGATGTTACCAACATGGTGGCCTTTTTGGAAGTCACCGTCATAGATCCAATTCGTAATCTCCAAATGAAAGGAGGGACATGTGAGATATTAAACAGATAGAGAATTGCACGATAGAAACAATGGTGTTTTTCACTTGAGCACTTTATGCATCCTCGAGTTACGTCGTAGTTTATACAAAACAGGGCAAATGCTGATGATGACACGTAAAGGTCACAGGATGTGCTCGACGGGTTTCCAACACTTTGAAAGGTTGTTGTTACCCACTTCACACATTCCGCTCGGACTTTAACCAACACATGTACCGGAGTGTGAACACAAACGTCAACAATCCGCTTCCTGAGGTATGACTTAGGCTGGTCTCAGTTTTCTGCCAAATGTGGATAACACGGGTGCGCATCTATGTTGAAATCAGGGTGTTCTCAATGTGTTCGGCTTGTGTTAACCTCATCTTCTTTCGCGTCACTTGTAAGGAAGAAAAATCAGTTAAAACTCGAGAGTTATCTGTCTATTTAATATGTCAATCACACCCTTTCCATTTCAATATTACGAGGATCATCCGAGATGAAGGCTTCCAAGATGGTAGCCATATTGTTAACATTGCCTCACACGTTTTCTTCGTCTCCTATCTCATATTACTTAACTTTACATTTCTGTTTATCCACCCGTTTATGTTTTAGAACCGTGATTCCACGCTTGCAGATCATCCTAAATATCGAGAAGCAATGAAGGAAATAAAAGATAGGTTCAGAAGCGGGATTAAAATTAAAGGTGAAAGGATATCGGTGATAAGATTCACTGAGGACATTGCTGTACTTTGAGAAAGTGAGGAAGAACCACAGTTTTTTTTCCTTTATTATTATTTCATCCCACTCGCCCCATATGGGCGGGATGTGGGCTGTCAGCGAAGACAAATCGCTGCTCTTCAGCCATATGACAGTAAAAATTTTAAAACATATCATAAAATTAGACATGTCGGTTGACAAAGATGAATGCTTGACACAACAAAAAGACAGATCGTCAGATAAATAAGTCAAAATATAAAATGTTGATTTGGTGAGTTATTAAAATATTGACACAGATGAAATGACAAAATGAATGTTTCACAATATGTAAAAGATACATGGACAGATACATAAGTTAAAAGAAAAAAAAGCCGATGTGTTGACTGGTTAAGATAGAGACAAAGACATCTGAAGTGATGAGTGGATATAGACTGCCAGGGATAGGATTGTCATGGGAACAGGGCAGTCGAAGTAATCCATAAGAGGGTGATGGTGTGGGCGGATGTTTGGAGGGATTTGGTAGAGTGAAGAGGAATGCTGTTTTGGACCAAGGCTCAGGATGTGAGTGGAGTGGAAGGGAACCCTAACCAGGGGAGAAGGTTGGGTTCTTTTAGATCTGGTAGGACGGCCATACATCAGGGCAGATTTCGTGGTCGGGTAAGGAAAGGCGATGAAAATTTTGTTGAGAGAGGATGTGGAGAGCGTGGAGGTGTAGTGCTGGGGTAATATGGTGGCAGAGGCGCGGAAGAGCACCAGGATCAGCGAGCAGGGAGGAAACTAGCGGGTGGCAAGTATCAAGTTTACGGGCAACGTAGGAACTCGGATAAGTTCAGGATGGAAGATTAGGGCGGAAAATTTTATAAGTTGATAGAGGATTCAGAATTATAGGTTCTTGGAATGGAATAAATAGTCTATTGAGCGCAGAATATGAATTGAGAGTTAAACAAAGAAAGACAAAGGCACGGAGAGACAGCAGAAATGAGATTATTGACAAACTTAACATCAAAATTGGAAACCATTTAGTAGAAGAAGTGAAGGAATTCTGTTACCTTAGAAGCAAAATAACGCCTGACGTTTGAAGCAAGGAGGGCATAAGAAGTAGACTAGCGCCGGCGAAGAGAGCATTCGTCGTCAAAAGACATCTACTGGTATCCAATACAAGTTTTAATTTGAGAGAGGAAGTTCCGGGAATGTACGTGTGGAGCACAGCACTGTATGAAAGTGAGTCATGGACTGTGGGAAAACCGAAAAATAAGATAGTCGAAGTGGTTGAGATCTGTCGTTACATACGGATACTGAAAATTAAGTGGACTAACAAGATATGAAGAGGTTCTCGACAGAATCGCTGATTCATGGAATACGCGGAAAACATGAAACAGAAGAATATGGCGTGTGTTACAACATCAGTGAAAAACTTTTGTGGTACTAGAGGGAGCCACAGTGGCCAAAAAATGTAAGGTACGACAGTGATTGCTATATACCCAACAAATAACTGAGCACATTAGGTGTAAGTGGCACTTTGAGATAAAGGGAGTGGCACAGGAGAGGAAATCATGAAGGGTCGCATTGGACAACTCAGAAGAACTAATGACCCAAGGAAACGAAACCATTTTCTTCTCGCTGTCCTCCGTGTTTCTGAGCCACGTCGTTGCCTTGTAAGGCCGAAGTTGCAACTTCGGATCCAATCTCGAGCATCAGTGTAGATTTTAAATGTGCCGCTGGGTGTACATCCACTGTATACATTAAAATATCTTATTATGGTACTCCTGGATATATTTTAAAAAGTGGGAAATTTGTTAAATGTGTCACTGTTCATAGTTCGGTTTTGAGAAGGTGTGGAACGTAGGCAGCGACTGGGAAACACGCATAAAATCTATGTGTACGATATCTGAAGTGTAGGTCGTATAGTATCAGATAAGATTTGGGTTCCAGAAATCGATATGAGTTTCTCACCTCTTCAGATGTTGGTGATTACCAGTGGAAATTCCGAACAGCATCGTTATAAAATACCCGAGTAGCTGTACCTCTGTTTCTTTCCCCAAAAGTGATTTGTTTGTGCGATAACGTTGCACATGCGACCGCAAAAGGCCAGCGTTCAAGGTAATGAATCAAAGAAAATGCCACTTTAGCTTTCACGAATCTGTTAAGGTCCTTGACTGGACTGTGGCATTCACTATTAAAATGAAGTATCTCATTATCCAGCTTGTCGATTCTCACTTGCTAATAGTATTAAATTACTCATTCTGAAATTACATATGTGTGCAGACAGAATAGACACAGTTTGTTTTCCCATAAGCGTCTTCAGTGAATCTGCGTGTTGATGTTGCGCTATGCCGATATTTCGCCTTAAACAAGTCGCAGCCGTTTCCTCCCCCATCCTCGTCTAAAACTAAGTAATTGAGCTCTTCCTGGCGACCTTGCTATTGATGGACAGCTCAGTTTAAAAAAATGCTCAAATAGAAGACCACTTACATCTTGTCGGAAACTATATCACTCCTTAGCTTCAGCCTGGAATTTACTGAGCTGATCTCGAAAATGTGTTCGCTTTTCTTTTATTTTTAAAACAACTTTAAGATGATACGAAGTATTACATCCTTCGACATATTTTCTGGTGCTAACTAAAGTTTCAAAATTCTCAGCACTTTAATAAAAAAACTATTTGTCGAAAATACTGCAGTCGAGAATAATAGAAATTTCTTCCACAATCTGCCTGCAAAGAGAATTCTTCCATCAGCTCGTATAAGATCCCTTTGTCCTGGAGGCCAAATAAAAAATTTAAAAAAAAAAAACAAGATTCCCTTGAAAACCATACAGGACCTGTATTCATCCATTCTGAGACGACTGGAAGCTGTATTGAATGCCAAAAGTTTTCCTACACCGTATTAGGCAAGGTAATACGTAATGTTTTTGGGTTTTCGGTATTTTTATCCACCACCTGCACATCTTGTGAGGAGATGGCTGTTTTGCGGACCACCGTCATTTCCTCGACTTACTGTTCTACTGACGACTGATGCGCGGGCAGAACCGCTGTTACTGAACCTCAGTGTCAGCTCCGGTTTGTTTTACTTTACCATCAAGATCATTCCACAATATAAAACGTGTTTCAAGAAGAATAGTAAATATTTTAGGAGGTGGTAGTACAGACTAACTCAGAATAGTTAATATTTTAGGAGGTGGTAGTACAGACTAATTCGAATAAAATAAAACAGATGTCCAATTTTTTATAGAGACGCAGCTGTTAGCATGTAATCCTTACAAATACTCACAGAAGGTGTCAAGTAGAGGCAAATGATTACGTTCAAGGTTGATTTTTCACAAATTCCGCCTTCGACATAATGCACTTTCAAATTCTCCTCACAACACCACGTGTTGCTCGTCTGAAGTCGTCTTCGCGCTCTTTCACTGGGGGTGGCACTACCCATATTCTGAACGATCAATTCGTCTCTTGTGTTTACTTTCTCTTTGTAGACTTCAACTTCCAGCCAGGCAAAAATGTGAAGCACTAATGCGCAGGGTCCTTGGAGGCCAAGAAACCTCTCCTCCCCTCGTCGGCCTAATACTGGTAGTAAAAGTTCCGTCCACCAAAAGGACTCGAACCACATTACCTCCGAATTCAGCGCCATTGCATAGGATGCGTTAGTGTCATCGTCTACAGAAGCAGGTAGTATTTCAGTGACGAACCAGTTACGGAAAAAATTGTTATAATTTGGACATTCTGCATTAATCCCAACTGCTAATGTCCCATACTGACGAGGAATACTCAAGAATCTGTCGAATGGCAGTTTGTCAAAAAGGCTTTGGCGTTGTTTAAATTTATTATGAAACTCTCTCTGCCGATGTTGCCATTTTCTAACACAGCTATTGGACCAGTTTCTCAAAAAAATGGTTCAAATGGATCTGCACACTATGGGATTTAACTTCTGAGGTCATCAGTCCCTTAGAACTTAGAACTACTTAAACCTAACTAACCTAAGGACATCACACACATCCATGCCCCAGGCAGGATTCGAACCTGCGACCGTAGCGGTCGCGCGGTTCCAGACTGTAGCTCCTAGAACCGCTCGGCCACTTCGGCCGGCGGACCAGTTTGTCATTCTTCACCACTGTGCTCGGCACGTAAGTGCCATATCTAAAGAGTATTGTACAAATTCTTGATACTCCGTATTCTCAGCTGCAGGAATGTACGCTATCTGATCAAAAGTATCCGAACAACCCTTTGTAACGCGGAACTGACGAGTAGATGTCACGAGAGGCGAACCCGCAAGCATAACGGACGCGGGGAGTACTGTGTTGTCAGTAGAGAAACAGAAACAGCCGAATTCGTTGGTCAGGAGAGGTCAGTGATTTCGAATGTGGTCCAGTCATTGTGTTTTGTCTCGACAACAAATCCATCAAGGACATATCAATCTTCAAAATCTGCACAAGTCGACTGATGGTGATGTGACTGTGAAGCGAAAACGCGAAGAAACAACCACAGCTGAACCAAGGCCAGATAGACATCATGAACTGACGGACAGGGACCACCGAGCACTGCGGAGGGTGGTTACAAAAATAGCATGAAATCTGCGGAAGGAAGCACTCGTGAGTTCCAAAGTGCTGCCAGTCGTCCAACTAGCACAATGATTGCACAGGGAATTAATAAGAATTGGGTCCAATGGTTGAGCAGCTCCTCATATGCCACACATTACTGTTGTCAACGCAAAGCTACTCTTGGTATGGTCTAAAGAGCAGTGGATGAGTGGAAACTAGTGATTTGGAGTGATGAATCACGCTATACCGTTTGGCTGTCCGATGGGTTTGGTCAGTGCCTGGAGAACATTACCTGCCATGATGTGTAGTACCAGCAGAGAAGTCCAAAGGAGGTGATGTTACAGTATGGTGATGATTTTTGTGGTTAGAGTGCGGTCCCATTATTGCGCTTAGGATAACGGTAAATATAGAACAATGTGAACACATTTTACAGCATCGTGTACTGCATACAATAGAGGGACAGTTCGGAGACGATGAGTGTATCAGCATGACATGGCACCCTGCCATAAATCAGCATATGTGAGACAATATCTTGTGGTAATAACATCCCTAGAAAGGACTGCACTGCCCAGAATCTCGTTCTGAGCCCAACTGAACACTTTTGGTGTCAGTTAGAACGACACTTCTTTCAATACCCCAGCATCCATCATGATTATCTTCTCTGGTTTCAGCTCTTGAGGAAAAATGGTCTGCCAATCCTCCACAGACATTCAGATACCACGCTCAAATTGTCCCGAGCAGAGTTCAAGACGTCATAAAGGCAGAGGGTGGACACACCTCATGTAAATGTACACTAATAAGTGTCCAGATATCGACCAAGTCGCGTATATTTGATTTTGACTGCTCAGGTAATCAGCAATACGTTTCTTGTCACACTTGCAAAGCAGACCAGGAATTGTGGCCATGGCAGTGTGTCTAACGTTCCCAGGGATCTAAACGTCTGGTGCAAAATAAGTGCTCGTAAAGCTCGTTGGGTGTTACAATAGATCCTGGGTGACTTGCTTGATACGCCAACTGATAAGACGTTTCTCAGACTAATTTACGAATGCTGTCGCCGCGTGTTCCTTTATCAGCACACGGCAGCGCTATCTTGCTGTAGTATCGCCGACATCCCTGACGGCGTATCGGGTTTTTCCTTTAGGGAAATCGCACATGTCATCTACTATCAGTCTTCAGTATTTTTATTTACAATTGCCATGACGCGCAAAGGTGCGAAACGAATACCGGAATTATTCGGATTTTCCTATCGTTACCTGGGTCAGTGATTCCCAGAAATTTTCCGTCTGAGCAGATCTTTTAAACAAAAGGTTAAGTGTACTCTTTGTTCTCAAACTAGCTAGCTTTATGTTGTAATAATTTACCCGATGACTTTTTTGAAGTAAATTATAGAAAATGGGTTCTTATTTCGGAAACAATTATTAAGGTGCTACGTGAACAGACAAACTACATATATAATTTTATACGTTCAGAATGTGCTCCGCAAATGACTGCACGATAATTGGTGGAGGGTTCTTCTTACCTTTCCTTCTTCATTCCTACCGGTTGCGATGGAAGAGTAACTGCATGGATGCTTTCTTTTAGGCTCAAATCGTTCTTATCTTTATGTTTGTTACTGAAAATATACGATTAGAAACCAGTAATTATTTTATTTCCTAGGTGATACACCGACTCTCTGAAACTATGCAAAAACATTTCACCAGAACAGGAGGTCCAGCGCTTCAGTTGCCATCTATACTCGCTAATCAGTTAGGTAACAGTTTCGTATGAATTAAACTGCTCGACTGCAGAACTTCTTCGAATGCGTACTGATTAATGGATGTTCGTATATAAGCTTTCCATGGATTTACGGTTTCCCGTCATTTCCTAATGCTCCACACGTTATTTTCCCAATTTCTATTTGGTATATTTTCTAGTTAGTTTAGTCAGTCAGTTTCATGTTCCATGGATCATTTGCACGATAAATCTAATTATTAAATATACAGATGTGAGTTAGTAATTCCTACCCACTACCTTTTACACATTACAGTAACAGAAATTCTTCTACAGAATAGGAGTTGTCAAGGAGAAACTTTTTCAGGGTTTATTTACAACAAAATTCATGAGGGAATAAATATGCGGTGAAGCGGTACTCAAAACAGATTTCTACAAGAAGACCGTGTGAGAGCACCACATATCATTCCTGTCGCACGTTTTTGAGCAACAAACACTTTCTTTTTTGAAGATGAGTGACCATAGAACATTTTCCCATACGACACTATTGATTGAAAATATACAGAATATGTCAACTTTCTAATTTGACTCTCCCCAGGATTTAAAGTGATTCTAACTGCAAATGTGGCTGAAATAAGTTGTTTTAGGTGTTCCACAATGTGATTTCCCAGTTCAAATTTCCATCAATATGGACACCTAAGAATTTTGAAGTTTTCACCCTATTTATTATTTCCACACTCATCACTGGTGTAGTACCCTAGATGCACAGAACTAGGTACGTTGTGTAAAACTGAAGGTAAGACCATTCACAGAGTCAGTGCTGCTTTTAAGAACACTGCTTATCATTTTTTCTGTTGCTGTATGTATGTTTGGATTAATTACAATACTAGGATCATCTGCAGAAAGAAGTACTTCTACTTGTTATATTTTAGATAGAATATCGTTTACATATATGAGGAACAATAGTGGACCTAAGATTGAGCCTTGGGGAACCCCATATGTTATTTCTCCCCAGTCGCAGTAATGTCCCCAGACTACATTGGTTGAATTACCAAGCACAACTTTCTGTATTCTTTTGGTTAGATACATTACCCATTAGTTCGCTATACCATCAATCCCATAAAACTGCAGTTTATCTAGGAGAATATTGTGATTAGCACAGTCAAATACCAACTGGCGATATTTTGTTATTTAATGCTTGTAAAATTTGGTTAGTGAACATGTAAGTGGCATTCTCAGTAGGGGAACTCTTCTGAAATTCAGACTGTGATTTGCTGAGGATATTACTGTTGTTCAGACGAGATACTATTGTAGAACACACCATCATTTCAAAAATGTTGTAAAATGATGTCCGTTATGAAACTGGTCATAGTTATTGACATCTCTCCTATCACCTCTCTTACAGAGTGGTTTAACAGTGGTATATTTCAATCTCTCTGTAAAATGGCCTTGAGTTAGTGATACGTTATATATTTCAGAAAAGATCGTTCTTATTATATGAGATCAAATCTTTAATACTCTATTGAAACATCATCATATCCACATGAACTTTTATATATATATATATATATATATATATATATATATATATATATATATATATATAATTTTCTTCATTTCAGAAGAAGAAGTTGGTGGTATATTCATATGAATGAATTTTATGAGAGTTGCTTTTTCAACATACTGCTGTGATTTTTCTCCTGAACTGTTCGTCCCTATACTTTCTACTATAATTAAGAAAGGATTATTAAATATATTTGCTACATGTGACTCATCATTTATAACTCTTCCATTCAGTTCAATAGTGATGTTATTCTGTTCTGTGGCTAGTTGTCCCGTCTCTCATTTCACTACATACCATAGAGCCTTAAGTCTGTTGTCATAATTATTGATCTCTGACATTACGTACATGCACCTTGATTTTTAATAACTATTCTTAGTAATTACGACTTCTTTTTGTAGCGTGCAGCTACTAAAAGATCTCTAAGTGTTCTTGCCAACAGATACATTTTCCTTTTCCTTTCGCAAGATACTTTAATCCCTCTAGAGATCCATGTTTTTTTTTATATAGCTGTTTAATGCCCTTTCTGATTAGCTTATGTGGAAGCTATTATCAAGTAAAGATATGTATTTAATATGTAATAGATCAAATTTTAAGTTAGCATTTGGTGCATTATAAATTTCATTCCATGTCATCTCTTGTAAGTTATTCTTCAGAACATTTGTCGTGGAGTAACTAATTCTTCTAAGTGATTTCAACTGAGGATTATTAATACTGTAAGGCACTGTCTCTTTTACCTTAACTAACTGAGCATCATGATCAGAGAGAGATCAACCTTTCTGAGACTACTAGCCCTGTACGAGACCAGATGTCAGCCAATACCCCCTCCCTTTTCTGCATAAAGTTTAGCCCCTAACAAAACTTTCAATTGATGAAAAGAAAATGGAACAATCCCATTTCTAAAACTACAAAAGATAAATAATTTACAGTTAATTCTCGAACAAATAAAATTCACCTGCTTTGGAACCAAGAGAAAATGCATCAGTGGGATGGTTGATTTTGCTTATCTTTTAGTCTTTTATAGTCAGTTTAATTTCGGCCAGCAAAAACGTGCGTTTTGCTCCACTTCCACTAAATTCCTCATTTTTCTTGTTCATTGCTAACATAGTATAAATTTGTATTCACATCTCTGCCTGTTTGTTGGGACGAATGAAATCAGTTTTCTTAAGACTTTTTCTTATAGTAATGGATACTAAACACCAACCTTTCGCGAAAATGTTGTCAGTTCTACCACAACAAATTTCAAGTGCGTTGTCTTCACAGAATTCAAGATGTTGCACTTCGGGTCGAATTTTACTACCTGAAAATATTTTTATTCATTGAAATTGTTCAGAATCCGTGAATTTTTTATTGTTTTTGATATTCGTATAACATCTGTTAATATAATAGTTATGACAAGTGCTTATTCATTTAATCCAAGAATGACCATTTTCATTCCTCGCGCACCATCGTTGTCAGTCATGGACACAAAGGAGGCACGTTAGTAAAGCTCCAATCTGCGAAGAAAACTGGTAACGTTATATTGCGTTTTCAAAAGATATTCACAATATTTCCTTTTAAGCTGAGGTTAAGGTATTTAGCGCTTCAAAGAAACCCACACGCCATTTCTGATAAATGTATTATCTGTTATTTTGAATCAGTTGGTGAGTGAACAATTCTAACCGACTAGTGAAACAAAAAGCGACAAGCGAGATGGTTTGCTGATGATTCGCTCCAGCGAATACCACACTGGCAGTAAGCTGTGGTCACTGGTGTCTGCGGGAGAATTTCCTATAATACTGCTCACCATTCATTTTACAAGCTGTGGATTCCACCACATCATATCACGCGCTAACGATCGTATTCGAAAACTGCACTACATTATGTGAAATTCTGAAGGTAACGGAGATAGAATAAAGGGAGCGAAAGGTTACCTACAACTCGTACAGAAGACAGATTGCAGTTACAAGAGTCTAAGGGCATGAAAGCGGGGCAGCTCTTGAGAAGGGAGTGAGACAAGGTTGTAGTAGGTCCCTTATATTATTCAGTCTGCACACTGAGGAAATTCTGAAGAATGTAAACGAAAATTTGGAAAGTTAATCAAAGTTCAGGGAGAACAAATAAAACCTTACATTTCTTAATGAAACTACAATTATATCAGAGACGGCTAAGGACGTGGAAGAACAGATGATTTGAATGAACAGCGTCTTGAAAAGAGGTTATAAGATGAACGGCAACAAAAGTAAAGCAAGAGCAATGGACTGCGGTCGAATCAAGTCAGACGATGCAGAGGTGGTTGTATTAGAAAATAACACACTGTAAGTAGTACATGAGTTTTGCTATTTGAGCAGAGAACTGAATATAAATTTAAACGTCAGGAAGCCCGTTCCGAAGGCACTTGTATGAAACGTAGCCTTGTACGGAAGAGAAACGTAAACAACAGCATTTCAGACAAGAGGAAAATAGAAGCTTTTGATATGTGCTGCTACAGAAGGATACTGAAGATTAGACAGGTAGATCTAACAACTAATGAGGATATACTGAACATAATCAAGTGATAAAGAGATTTATGTGACAATCTGACTAAATGAAGCGATCGGTTGATAGGATATATTCTGAGGCAGCAAGGATTCGTCAGTTTGGTAATGGAGGGAAGGACACGGGGTGAACATTCTAACGGGAGGCTAAGGTTAGAGCACAATACACGGGTTGAAATGGATGTATGGTGCAGTAGTTACGCAGAGATGACCAAAATTTGCACAGAACAGACTAGCACGGAGGGCTGCATTAAACCAATCTTTGGGCTGAAGACCACAACAACATTTTCGTGACTGAATCCTTTTCGGTTTTACTCTCCAGAGAATTTTGTTTCATATTCCAAACAGTAGTAACGTCAAAGTTGGGAATCAGTGTTCTAGATGTTGCGGCTTATTACTTCACCTATTTTGGATCTCGTGCGTCACGGTTGCTCTCCGGCTTACAGCACTAGACGTTAGCTGTGATAAATAGCTGTGGGTCTCGGTAATTACTTTATCACAAACTGAACGAAATGCATCTTTCGCTTCGGGGCATTTATTCAGTGCGCTTTCACAGATGCTATAAGGTGTACAGATGAAATGCAGAGATAAAAACTAACGAACTGCCCTCGTTCCTTGGTTTTCATAGAAACCGGCAAACAAACGTCTACTGTTTTTAGCCTAATTAAGAAGATTATAACCTTGTTTCGGTGCACATTCACCCTGATATTGTAATATTCAGAATGATAGACAAGTGGATTTGATGAAAATAGACTATTACACTGATTACAGACTATGCCTAAACTCTGCTCACTGTGATTTCATAAGATATGAAGCAGCTAACCAAATACATCTGACGGACAACTATTTTGACTCCAAATAATACACGTTATGTTCATCATAGCATTTCAAGGAGAAACATGCATCCTTGAATATTTCTTGTATATGCTGTTCTGCAGCCCAACAAATTGTATCAAATTCATACTATTGTAATGCAGAAGCAGCTCTGATGGATTATTATTGCAATAATATGATATTAAAACATGCATCCCTTTGCTATTTTTACGTTTGAAACGAAGTGAATGGTTTTTTTTTCGTAGCTTCAAAAAATAACAGGAAAATATATCCACAAGAAATTATTTACGCAAATGTCCCCTATAGCGCTGTGAGTGTTAATCCGTTGTGGGTGAAATATTCATTAGTCTTATTATGGAGAACATGAGCTATTTATTCCTTTTTATTAGTTTATTTCAAACCAGATGCGTTTATTGTTTTTCGCTAACTGAAATCGATTTGAAAGCAGAAAAGGATTTATCTTCAGACATGTAGTGTGATAATCGGTATATTACACTACTGCGTGTGTATCAGGTAATCATAACGGATCACTGGTAATTCACCGAGTATGGCTACAACATTGATGTGTAATACATCGATTATCACGCCATGGATTAATCCTTGCGCGCTTTGAAAGCGATTGCAGTTAGCGAGAAACAACTAGTGCAGCTGACTGTACATATAATAATCAAATGGAGTAAATTGTGTGTATTTTTGGTAATACGTCATTTACTGCTCAGCATTTCTAGCGCAATGGAAGCAATGAGAATATTCATTAGTCTTTAGTCTATCCTTCGCTTCTCTAATAAACACAACTTTCTTCAGACCGAAGGTTTATTTGAACTCCAGACTCCTTTTGGAGGTGCTACGCCCTTGTGTTCCTCGGATCTGTGAATTGACTTACCCAGCCAGTTATACACTAACGTACAACTTCATGTGGATTATCAGTAGTGCAAATTGGCACTGAATATATATTTCTACGGTGCAAGAAACAGAAAATATATTAGGATCAATCAGGGATAGAGCGCCAAACAATTTGATTCGTAGTCTATCGCTTAGCTTGTCGTCCACAAAGCAGCTTGGCGATTACAAACACATATTGGAAAGCAGCAATAATCAGATTCGTGCACAATGATACTCATTTATTATTTTAGGCTTCCATAATTAACTTCATGTAAATGGCAGGATGGCTCCTTTCTCCTTTTTTTTTAACTGGCTTTCGGAATGTGCCCATACAGCCATCTCACCGGTGGAAGATACGACAGTGCGTTTCGACTAATCAGAACATTCGTTAGCGCCAAGCCATGCCCCAGTACAAAGTTACGTATGCTTCGTCTTGTCACATGACGCGATGCAGGCGATTTTTGTTTCAGTTAGTACGATACTAAGATGAGAATAACGCGACAGTCAGTCCCCGAGCGAAGAAAATCATGACCCAGCCGGGAATAGAACCCGAGCCTTCTCTGTTAGCAATCTACCGGACTAACCCCGCAGCTACCGCGGCGGATAGGATGCCTCCTTCGAGAGAGTCACTGCCGGTTCTCCTCTCAATTATTGCCCAAGCTCCATCTCTACTGACCTTCCTGTCCTGACGGTCTTTTCTTCCTTTAGTGAATGTAAGGTGAAACAGAATTATAATTTTTCCCAACTCCGTTGTTCTTGTTTCGGAAACACCGCGACAGCCCTACATTAGACCGCTCGCTACGCAAGGCTCTGTTCTCGCAACTGCGCATATGTGTGAGGTGAGAAGGGCTAGTTCATTTGCTCTGAATTAGGGAAGTAGGTGTATGTAACTAATGTGTGATACAGGTGACATTATTGGATTCCACTGCCTTGCGTGAGTTGGAACTTTAACAGTGGCAGTGTTGCCACTGTTAAAATTCCAACTCACGGATTTATAAAGTGAGATGGTGTTTGTGAATGTAATGGACTGAAGGACTGCTGTCGAAATTGACGATGCCGTTGTATTAACACGGGAACATGTTGGGGTCGTCTGCTGTGGCCCCCATTTTCAACAACGTGCGTTCAATGGTGTGCCCCGGAACACTTGTGCCTGCACCAGCATTGCACTTCGTCGTTCAGAATGGTTCAAATGGCTCTAAGCACTATGGGACTTAATATCTGAGGTCATCAGTCCCCTGGACTTAGAACTACTTAAACCTAACTAACCTAAAGACATCACACGCATCCATGCCCGAGGCAGGATTCGAATCTGCGACCGTAGCAGCAGCGCGGTTCCGGACTGAAGCGCCTGGAACCTTTCGGCCACAGCGGCCGACGCACTTCGTCGTCAGATATGCCACTGGTCGCCGCTTATCCCACTTTACATAGCGGGCAAGCCTCCGACCTCAATGTTCTGTGATAAGACTTGGACGTCCAACACGTTGTTGCCTCCCCACGGTTTCACCGTCCTTGAACCACTTACCATAGATGCTCACGACAGCAGCACACGAACAGCGACCAACGTCGGCGTTTCCGAAACGCTCGCGCCCAGACCGTCAGTCAAAACAATCTGCCAGGTTTCAAAGTCTCTTGTCCTCTCTTATTGACGTCCGCACAGACCAAACGCAACGAACTATACTGAACAAAATGAAAAATAATAAAAAAATAGTAAAAAAATCCCACTACCGTACAAATTTTGATTAAAAAAAAATAGCTGACTGGTCAGCGTGGCGGACTGCCGTCCTAAGGGGCCCGGGTTCGATTCCTGGCTGGGTCGGGGATTCCCTCCGCTCAGGGACTGGGTGTTGTGTCGTCTTTATCATCAATCATTTCATCCCCATCCGGCGCGCAGGTCGCCAAATCTGGCGTCGAATGTAATAAGACCTGCACCAAGGCGGCCGGACCTGCCCCGTAAGGGGCCTCCCGGCCAGTAACACCAAACGCTCATTTCCATTTTTATCTACATAATAGCGTTGTTTCTGTGGAAAGGAAGATGTATGATCTCGCACTAAATCATGCTCTGCTGCTGCTAGGCTGTCGGAAATACACCTTCCTCTCTTGTCTGCGGATGTTCTGCCAGAAATTTTAAGTGCTCGTAGTTTTCTTACTCCCTTCGCGCTGACGCTGAAAACTCTTCTAAATGCATCGGAACATATTCTCTCTTTCTTTCTCTCTCTCTCTCCCCCTCGTTGTTCCTTCAAGTAGAATTAATCCTTGGAGCGTCATTCCTTAAGCACCTCTGCTTCAGAACATATACATGTCAGCCCTTGAAGATATATATATATCGATCATTATTTGCTGTAATACAATGAAACTGTGTAAATATATGCAGGCAGTTTCGTTCTCTAAATTTTCCAAAGCAGCTTTGTACACACCTATAATAAGACACGTATTTTTGTTAATATCAGTTTCAAGTAATGTAATATGTACACGAAAATACAAATCATATAACTATTGCCATATAACTGTCTCATTATCTAGAGGTGCTTAGTGTAGAATACTCTTGTAATACGATATTACAGAGATATGTCGGACTAAATGCTACAGCTTAAAATGGTCTCCAGAGTTTTTTGTAGTAATGAAAATGGGCACAATACCTTTTCTTCTTCTGCAACTGTAACATTTCTGTATTATGACGGTAACATGACAGTAGCCGTATAAAGAATCCCCAACAACATATTATTTGATGTTTTGGAGTAATTAGCCAAACTGTATATTCACAAAGATATCAATAAAAACTGTGTAGACTAATGCGGATATGAGATATGTTTTCTTTTTTAACTTCTAGACTTAACACGTAAGGCTATTCACTGGTTCCTTAATTTTGCTCCCACTTGGTTCCTAACGGAATAATAAAGCCGAAATGTGGGTCATTCGCAGTACCTTAGGAGTTTGTGAGAGTCATTTCCTTTTCTTCTTTTGATGCTGAAATAGCTAGTGTTTACTACGGAGATATCTACTACCATTCCTGAAAATATATTCAATCGTTGTCAAATGAACCATTCTCGGCCGGGCGAAATTGAAAGAACATTCAAATTATATGTATTCGTTATGTTTAAAAGCTAATAGTTTCCGAAACATTTAAGAATAAGTACTTTCAATCTACTGCATATACAGCAGCCTACTTGAGAAGTCATACCATCGTTGATCAGCACAGTGGCAGGTACCCTCCATTCGGGGCCTGGTATTGCGACCCGACAGTGCAGTATATGTCAGTCTGTATTTCATATTCTCTCTAATTCGGCCATCATCAGTTACGCGTTGCCCTCAGGGGCTCAGCATTTGTTTGCTGGGTACACTCTTGGCGACCCCGGGGTTCCTGAGCTGGGGACCGATGAACACCACTAGTCCTCTGTCACTGTAAGCTCTGGGCATGCTTCAGCGACCAACGTGAAGCGCGGTGCTGTGAAGTTGTGTGTCTAAGGGAATGGGGTCTTGGCTTTACTGCCCAGATCGCGAGGACGGAATAAACCTTTGTAAAAAAAAAAAAAAAAAAAAAAAAGAAAGAAAACCTTCAGTCTCAAAGTGTGCTGTGTGCTGATGAGATGCATGGCTGGTGACGTGGAACAGTCGTTGGCGGCAACCTCTGGAGAACATCCCGCTCCTCAGTTATATAAGGTTTACTCAGGCACACAGGGCTCTTTCTGAGTTGACCCTTATTTCCCTAGCTGCTAGTGGGATCAAAATGGAACACTCGAAGATATCTCCTTCTCCTCCCAGTGGAAATGGTGCGCTGCTGATAGACATTAACACCCCATCAAATAAAAGGGCTCATGCAGTTAGTCCTCCAGACTCGGGGATTATACAGAATTTGACCATGAATAATAACAGAATGCATGCTGCGGCCAGAATGTGTTTTTGACTGTGAAACGGAAAGAAGGTATTTTATAAAAACTTTCACCTTTTTATGTTAAAAAAGGTTTGGAGGGCATCGCAGGTTCATTGAAATCCCTCAAGCAATGGTGTAATGGCACACTGTTGGTTGACACTGCTAGTTCCCAACAAGCAACAAACCTCTGGAAGGCTAAATGCCTTGGAGAATATACCATCGGAATGGAGCTCTACGACAGCTTGAATTACAACAAAGGTGTTGTGTCGTGTAAAAAAAAAAAAAAAAAAAAAAAAAAAAAAAAAAAAAAAAAAAAAGGTGCAAATGGCTCTGAGCACTATGGGACTTAACTGCTGTGGTCATCAGTCCCCTAGAACTTAGAACTACTTAAACCTAACTAACCTAAGGACATCACACACATCCATGCCCAAGGCAGGATTCGAACCTGCGACCATAGCGGTCGTGCGGTTTCAGACTGTAGCGCCTAGAACCGCTCGGCCATTCCGGCCGGCTGTCGTGTACAGATATGGTCAACATTTGTAAGGAGGAACTGAAAGATGAGTGGGCTCAAGAAGGGATCGTTGATGTGCAGAATATACCGAAAAGATTGGATGGGGATCTAGTGATATCTGACTCCTCCATACTTACCTTCAATAGCATAAAACTCCCAGAGCAGTTTTTTTTTCACCTAAGTGTACGGCTGTATGTCCCTAACCCAATTCTCTGTTTGAAATGCCAGTGCTTTGGGCACACCATCTTACGATGTAAGGGTGAAGGCATTTATGGCAAATGTGGCAAGACCAACAATGATGGCGTTGGCTGCTCCTCCCCTCCAAAGTGTGTAAATTGCTCTGGATATCACACTGTCTGGAGTAGGGACTGCAGTGTCTTCCTTGAAGAGCGAAAGATACAGGAGCTTAAGACTCCAAATCGCATTCCACATGGACAGGCGAAGAAAATCTATAATGCCATGCACCTCCCACATTCACTAGTTCTTTTGCTTCAGCCCTTAAAAATCCTATTTTGATAGCCAATGCTTCTACACAAATGGAGGTTGCTAGTGTCAGCACTAGTACCTGCGCTTGTCGGTGTATTTATTAAGCTGCAATTGTTTCAGAACCAATACCCCTAAGTGAACATCAAAGAAGACCACAGGTACCACCACTGCAGAGCTCATAGTACCTCCAAGGGCACAGTCTTGTAAAAAATCCAGTGCTGCCTCTGCCACTGCTGCAGTAGTTCCTGTAAAGCCTCCCAGGCCAAGAAAGCAAATGGGAAGCTTCCGCCACAGGCGAAAACAGAGAGTACAGAAAGTAGACTATCAGACCATGCCGATGTCAATCTACTTGATAGCTCTGCTGCTTCTGCTTCATAGCCAATGAACTGCAAACTCTGCCTGTGGCAACCATCTTGCCCCAAAGCTGGAACTCCAATCACTGTGGGCTCCCCACCCTGGTGGAAAGACAGTGTGAAAGTCCAACCATCATGATAAATGGCACCCATAATACAGTGGAACATGAATGGGTTCAGGACTCATGTGGAGCAACTGAAACTCCTGGCACAGACACAACCCCTGTGCTTGTGTTTACGGAAAACACATTTCAAAGCTACTGATGTCCCTGTGCTATAGGGTTATACCCTCCACCATAAGAATGACCTGACTGGGGAAAGAGGTAAGGGAGTTGTTGCTGTGTTTGTCAGTAACACACACCACTCCTCCGCTTTCTCTTTAGTTGCTAACCTACAAGCAGTAGCTTTTGCAGTTCATGGAAATCCAGTGATAACTCTCTGCTCCCTGTTCTTACCTCCACAGGATGCAATAGACTCTGAGGCTCTTGCAGGCCTTATTGACCAACTGTCCAGCCCATTTCTCCTACTGGGTGCGCATTTCTTGGCTGCTACTGGATCATCCTCAGCCATTGACCTCTCATTCTTCTGTCCAGCCCTTGCACACTCAGCACAGTGGGAAGCAACTGATGACCTTAATTCCAGTGACTACTTCCCACTGTTAATCCACCTACTGGATGGAGAATTGCTGGAACAGAAGCCACCAAAATGGATGATCATCAAGGTTAATTGGGCGCTGTTCAGCCAGTTTGCTGTGTTTGAACACCATGATAACCTCTAGGAATGGGTGGACCACATCACATGTGTGATCTGTCATGCTGCTGACTTATCCATACCACAGTCTTTAGGTCACTTAGGAGACGACCAGTACCTTGGTGGGCAGATGAGCGCTCCTCGGCAATCCAGGAGAGGCGTGCAGCTTTTTGCTGGTTTAAATGCCACCCGACAGCAGACAACTTCACAGTGCACACTCCGCTGCAGAATGGAAATCTTATTCTGAAGGCATATGACACTACTTGGAGACACAGTATTCTCCCACAACTGCATCAATGGGGCTTTCGTGGCCACCTACCCATCTTCTTACAGTCTTTCTTGTCTCAGCGTTTTTTTAGGACTCAACTTCGTGACACGCTATCAGATCGATTTGAGCAGGAAACTGATGTCTGTCAGGGCACTGTTTTGAGTGTTACCCTCTTTGCCACAGCCATAAACATTGTCACATCTACGGTAATGTGTGTGTGTGTGTGTGTGTGTGTGTGTGTGTGTGTGTGTGTGTGTGTGTGTGTGTGTGTGTGAGTGCTCATTTTAATCATTATCGTAGTATTTTTAATTTATTTGATTTGCATATGAGGAACACCATCCTAAATTTAAGAAACTCAGTGAGGCTTCTGAGCCTCATTTTTTACTTCAAATTGTTGTGGTTGCCACACCTAAGAGACCTGAAAGCCAGAAGTCTCAAGTCACTGAACATCATGAAGTGCGTTAGCCACAGGTCTTGGGGAACTAACAAGGTGCATCTCCTCCAGTTTTATAGAGTTTTCATGCGTTCACGGCTCGACTATGGGTGCACGGTATATGGATCGGTGAGGTCTTCTTATTTGAAGATCATTGAGGTGTCATCCATGAGGTGATTCAGCTGGCCACGAGTGCTTATAGGACCAGAACCATACCCAGCCTCTTTGCTGAGGCTGGGGAACCAGCACTTACCATCCAGCAGCAGTTGATCATGGTGCATCAGGTGTGTACATCCCTAGCAGCTACGACTTCACCTGCAAGCCATACTGTTGCATGCCCGCCTTTGGAATACCTTTTCTCCAACCGTCCATGAGGCACAAAGCCGTTTAGGATCTGTGTGCAGCTTGTGCTAGAGTCACTTGGTGTGGAACAAGTATTACCCCAAATCCACGGTTTTAACCGTCTGCCGCCCTTGTTACTCGAAAGACCCAGAGTGATTTTACACTTGGTGCAGTGTGGGAGAGACTGCCCTCCTACTTCCATTTTTAATGCGATATTTTCTGACATTTTGTTCGAGCAACACAACCATGTAGCTGTTTTTATGGATGGGTCGCGTTTGTACCCAGCAGATAAAGTAGTCCAGATTATCCAGGATGCCCTCCTCCAACTACAGCAACTGGGGACGGAGGTGTCTTTCTGGTGGGTATCAGGGCACATGGGAATTGTGGGGAATGAAAGGGTAGATCTAGCAGCCAAGAAGCTGTGTTTTGATCCTCAGGAATTTCAGTGTGCCATCCCCCTGCATGCTATAACCTCGCTGTTGAGCTCCAGAGTCTTGCGTTGGTGGGAGGATGAATGGCTAGAAGTGACACACAATAAGCTCAATTTTGCAAAGCCCAGAACGTGGCCGTAGTGTACTTCCTTACAGCCATGTAGATGGGACGACATTCTCCTCGCTCATCTTTGCATAGGCCACAGCCCTATTACGCATGGCTTCTTGCTCCGACTAGAGGACCCTTCAATGTGTGGCGCTTGTGTGTACAGATCAATGTGCGCCACATTTTATTGGACTGCGTATTATTTTCCAACCAGCGGACTGGGACTGATTTGCCAACGGATCTGAAATCTATTTTAGGTGCCAATAAAATGAATGAAGTTAGAGTTTTAAAGTTTTATGAATTGACCAATATTTGTACCAATATTTTTGGGGAGATGAATTTAATATGTTCACAGAGTGACTGTTTCACTCATATTTTTTTTACGCAAGTGGCCAGCCAGTGAGATTTTCCTGTGCCTTCCTTTTAGCTCCTTTGTCATGTTCCTTATGTTTTAATCTCCTGTATAGCATCTTGTATTCTTTCCCGTTGTCTTTGCGTGTATGATCACTTTTTAGCAATTTTTCCCACATCCGTCTCTTTTAACATGTGTAAGGGCGCTGGTAATATCACCGTTGAGCACCCGTAAGCACCAAACCCAAAAACACACACACACACACACACACACACACACACACACACACACACACAGAGCGTGGGAAAAAATAGTGTCACGAGATTTTAACCCTGGATAGCTGATGCCAATAGACACACACACACACACACACACACACACACACACACACACACACACACACACACACACACAGAGCGTGGGAAAAAAATAGTGTCACGAGATTTTAACCCTAGATAGCTGATGCCAATACACACACACACACACACACACACACAGAGACCGTGGGAAAAAAATAGTGTCACGAGATTTTAACCCTGGATAGCTGATGCCAATAGACACACACACACACACACACACACACACACACACACACACACAGAGCGTGGGAAAAAAATAGTGTCACGAAATTTTAACCCCGGATAGCTGATGCCAATAGGAACCAAAATTACCAAAGTTGTGTAAGTCGACGACGCACCATTTTTAAACTACGAAAACTTGGCGCCAGGCGTTCCAATTGGCCGTGGGTTTGCGCTGTTGCCGCTCGTCGGTTGACGGGCACCGCTATAGTTGTCGGTTCTACATCTACATGGATACTCTGCAAATCACATTTAACTTTTAAGTGCCTGGCAGAGGGGTCATCGAACCACCTTCACAATTCTCTATTATTCCAATCTCGTATAGCGCGTGGAAAGAACGAACACCTATATCTTTCCACACACGCTCTGATTTCCCTTATTTTATCGTGGTGATCGTTTCTCCCTATGCAGGTCGGTGTCAACAAAATATTTTCACATCGGAGGGGAAAGTTGGTGACTGAATTTCGTGAGAAGCTTCCGTCGCAACAAAAAAAGCCTTTGTCTTAATGATGTCCGGCCCAAATCCTGTATCATTTCAGTGACACTTTCTCCCATATTTCGCGATAATAAAAAATGTGCTGCCCTTCTTTGAACTTCTTCGATGAACACCATCAGTCCTATCTGGTAAGGAGGCCACACCATGCAGCAGTATTCTGAAAGAGGACGGACAAGTATAGTGTAAGCAGTCTCCTTAGTAGATCTGTTACATTTTCTAAATGTCCTGTCAATAAAACGCAGTGTTTGGTTAGCCTTTCCCACAACATTTTCTATGTGTTCCTTCCAATTTAAGTCGTTCATAATTGTAATTCCTAGGTATTTAGTTGATAGAGGATAGTGTGACTGCAGTGATTTCTCTCTGGCACACTGCCCGTGAGACCCACATTTGCAACTTACTGTCCACACACTACATTTGTAGTGCCCTGCCCACTATACTCATTACTTGCGACAGTCAATCTACCAATTCCCGTAACAGTTTGAGCAATGTGAGTGCATCCACAGTGAAGAAGATCACTGGCTGGTAAGCCTTATCTATAAGAAGAGGGTATCTGTTCTTTCAGACATGTACGAAAGAACAGATATGATCTTCATATATTAAGTTTGTGTTGCTCCCCCCAAATTCAACACACATCTGCCAACCTCTAAACATGGCATTGTTTCACCTAATGAAGATAGCTTGGCAGAAAGCTTTGACTGTTTGGGAGAAAGGCAATAGGGGTGTTCTTCCAAAAAGCAACTTCCCTAATACATTGAAGCCGACATTTCACCACATGGGTGAGAAAATTCAAGACAATGCTACTGCAGGATTTCGTGCATCTGGTATCATACCTTTCAATTCAGAAAACGTTTTCTCTCTCTTACCTGTTAGTAGTTTGGAAAATGAAACAGGTAAGGCAGTGCAGGTATGTTCTGATGCCTTTGTGGAACACCTGAGAGATGTTTGTTATGGGTCTGTTAATTCCCAACCCAAAAAAGCTCATGGTAGAAAACTGGAAGTTCTCCCTGGAAAAAGTGTCATGTCACAGACAGAAATTTCAGACAATATTGGAGTGGGCAGCAAGGAAAAGGAAGCTGATGATCCCAAAGTTTTGGAGCAAGAAACTGTAATATCTGAGACAACAACGGAAGAGAAATATGGACCTGAACCTTCCGAGACACCTCCAATGACACTGGCCAAAAACGATTTTGTCTTGGTTAAGTTTCCTGTTACAGAGACTAAACGTTCAAAATTATATATAGGAAGGATTGAGGCTGTGGATTTGCCTGACGACATTCAAGGTAATTTCATGAGGAAGAAAATTAGTGAGAAACAAGAATACTTCTTTTTTCCTGATGTTGTAGACATGTGTGTGGTGTCGAAAGCACAAGTTTGGATGAAGGTGAAAGGAACTGATTTCTGACGAGGGAGTCATTGACATTGTGTAATGTTAAGTGTTGTATTAAGTAATGAAGTTCAGAGATTTAGTGGTTAATAAAACTGGTTGGTAATGTAAAAATATTAATTGGCATTAATTTATTTAAAGCTGAGGGAGTATAAATGCATTTTGCTTAGTAAAATGCTTGATAGATGTGTTTCACATGTTCCAATTCACCTCACCACATGTTTCAAATGCAAGTACTGTTCAAAATATGCAGTGTTCCAAACCACCTCAAGTCCTGGGGTGAGAAACGGGTATGGCAGAGCATTTTCATTCTTGTAACACATTGCTGTAGGAAGGACTAGAGGTGCTGTATTTAAAATTTCAAAATTATAGTACAATATTTAGATGTTAATTTTCAGTAAAAACTTCATTTTCTGTCCCGATTCACCCCAAGTTATGGTGCTCATATTCACAATGACTACTACTACTACTACTACTACTACTACTACTACTACTATTTTGATCATTATATTGTAGTGGCCATGTAGAATATGTTAGATGCAAGAAAAGGCCCTAACTTTTACAGGTGAAATAAATGCATAAATAAATATTTCAATTGCCTATAGTGCAAGGCATCTAACTTTTAATACCCCTACTTGGCAAAGCACTGTTTACAGACAGACATGAATTTTGCTGTAGGTTACTACTTGAAACTTTCTTTTACCTAACAAAATGGAACAGTGTACATTTTGTGACAGCATTCAGTATCTCATAAACAGAAGACAGAAATCACATAACAGATGTCAGTACCTAGATTAAAGCTTTTCACTATAAAATGGAGAACTGGTAGGCATACACTGATTCTTCTTCACTTAGGTATGTCACAGAGTTTCGCACAAAATTGAATACAGTTCATATCAATGCAAATAGCTTACTAACAAGAAGGGATTACCAGTACTGGAAAATCGTAAAAGTAGGTAAGGGTTTTAAGTGCTCCCTGTTGGAAACCTTAACTCAGCTTTTGTAACTGTACCATAAAATGCCTTGTATTATTTGATAACCCTTGATAATTTGCATACAGTTGCCTCCAGGACACAGGACTTTATCGCTTGGCTAAAATGAAAGTAAAAAATAACATTCCCTTATCAGAATTCTGAAAAAGCCTGAAAGACTGGATTCTGTGGCCTGGAATAAACAGCAGTTGCCTTTATGTATTGTATCTGAACTGGCTAAAAATATTGTTAAAGAATTTTGAGGAGGAGGAGCAGATTAGTGTTTAATGTCCCTTTGACAGTGAGGTCATTAGAGTCAGAGCACAAGCTCAGATTAGGGAAGGAAATCAGCTGTGCCCTTTCGTGGAAACCATCCTGGCATTTGCCTGAAGTGATTTAGGAAAATCACAGAAAACCTAAATGAGGATGATTGGATGCAGGTTTGAACTGTTGTCCTTCTGAATGCGAGTCCAGTGTGCTAACCACTGCACAACCTCGTTTGGTCAAAGAATTCTGGGAGTGGCATCATATGACTGCAATTTTAATTGCAGAGAACAAACATGGACTCAAATTAAGAAAGAATTAATCTTAGGCATTAATGTCCCATTGATGTTAAAGTCATTAGAGATGGAGTAAAAGCTCCAATTGGGTAAAAAGAAATAAACTGTATCCTTTTCAAAGGACCCATCCCAGAATTGGCCTTAAGTGATTCAGGAAACCCAGGGGAAAATAAAATGTGAATGGCCGGACCGAGATTTTAAGTGCCATCCTGCTGAATGCGAGTCCAGTGACTTACCATTGTGGCCACTTGCTCGCTGACTCAAATTAAGGAATATCAGACACAGAACATTACAACACTTACTCACCAGACTGACATAACATCGTAAAACACTCAAACTATGTAATAATGAAATTGTGTGAGAATGAATGTGCAGTGGAATATACACTGAGTACCATCAATTCATTATTTCTTTAAAATCTGACAGCTATTTAGTTGACACACAAAGGACAACAAAAATGATAAATCATTTAAGTACATTGCATTCATTGCTGATAAAGCCAATAACGCATAAAATTCATCTGTGTTATCAGTTTGCAACGATTTGTGATTATTAGCAAATTTGTTATTATGTGTTATTCGTTGTTCATCCTATGGGTGGTCTTCCTTTTCATTGAGTACTTGAGATATCACTATCCATGGAACAATTACACATGCTACCCCAACTGCCATCACCACTATGATACCTTCCCGACTACTGACAAAGACCTTGAAAGTATGTTTAC
The DNA here is from genome assembly GCF_023864345.2 of Schistocerca serialis cubense. Classification (NCBI taxonomy): domain Eukaryota; kingdom Metazoa; phylum Arthropoda; class Insecta; order Orthoptera; family Acrididae; genus Schistocerca; species Schistocerca serialis. The sequence goes on from NC_064640.1 coordinate 535,537,368, forward strand.
TTTCAATATGCAGCACACATGCAACTATAGATTGCATGGGCAAGTGGCATGCTATGTACTAGCTGCCAACACTACCTGTTGGCAAGGTCATCTGTCAACCACAAAGTTATTTTAATCAAGCTATATATCTTTTCATTGTAAACTATTAATTGTGCTTAACTACACAAATCGAACATGAACTTTCAATGGCTTGTTGCAGAGTAGTGATGTAATTGTGATTTATTCCATTTGCTAACCAAATTACCTTTGTATCCACGAAAATATCCTCACAACAGCAAAAAACTGCATAATATGCAATAATCAAAACATAAAATATAAAATATGAAACACACAGTACTGCAACAACCCTCAGATTTTACAACAGTACTGTGACATGGTTACCAATACCAATGGAACAGCCCATAGCATAACATCTATTTCATACTGTCAACACATACATAAGGTGCATATCAGCCAAGTCTTCATCAGTAAACCCATCCATGCTGCTATGTATCAGTGTTAACATACAACTAACCCTGCCATAACACAAACCTAAAAGAGATCTGAGCAGTACTGACAGCAAGCTTGAGGGCAAGGAGTAAAGTGTGCATTACTCCTGTCAGTATCAAGTACTGTGAGTCGCTTGGACAAGATTGTTTCCAAACAAGACACACCTCAATCACGGCGAACATCAATCAAAAATAGATAATTTTAAACTCACCATTGTTAGCGCAGCTCCCCCTGTCGGAGGTTCGAGTCCTCCCTCGGGCATGGGTGTGCATGTTGTCCTCAGTGTGAGGTAGTTTAGGCTGGATTAAGTAGTGTGTAAGCCTTGGGACCAATGACCTCAGCAGTTTGGCCCCTTACCACAAATTTCCAAATTTAAACTCGTCCATGAAAGCAAACACTTCCTAATTCTTGCTCTTGTTTTTGCAGGTCCTAAAACTATATTTTTCTGGTCGCCGTTCTTTAAGTGGGTAAGTATGAAATTGTAATTTTGACAGTTTTCACTTTTCTTGTTTGTTGTTAAATTAAACTTTGAATGACAGTTTCTTCAATGTCAGAAACCTACTTCACTCTTTCTTTTCAATAATGTGTTATTGGTATTAAGTGCAGATCATTTATAGATTTACCTTGTGTCTACGGACTTACGTGTGATTGAATTTTCTTTTATTTCTTCTACTCCCAAGGAGAACACGAAAAGTGCCATAATCCAATTTCCCAGAAAATTCACTTAGTGGAGGAGGAGTCAGAGTAAGCGAACACATTTTGGCTTATCTGTAGACACTCAACCATATCTGAAAAAATTACAGTCAAAGTTTTTGAGATACTTTACAGGACTTTTACAACACAATATCCTCAGACAAAATGGTGGCACAACGGTTAGTGTTGCAGCTTCTTAATTTTGCACCTCGTGTTCGAAATGGAATTACTACCCTTTTTTTCTCATTTATATATCCATGTCTATAGAAGATTACCACAGTTTATATTGATATAACATTATTCGTCTATCACTTGTATGTCAGATGACTGAATTAGAAAAAGAATGAGAAAATTATTTGAAATTGTTTTCAGTGAAATTCCTGCAGTGTAACATAGTTCATGATCAACTGCAAGTGCCAGTTTTGCAAAAGTGATCCATTATGCATGGTTTGCTGCGAAATTATTGCCAATGCATGACATCTTCACAAATGGTAGCTACGTTTCTTTCCCGAGGGAGATTCCTACGAAGAAATGTCACTGTGGCAAACCTGTTTTTGCGCAATGCTTGTGGAATTTGGAATATCTGCATTCTGAATGTTTCTATTATCGGTACCATCTAAGGGAATGCATCAAATCTTCCTGAAGAATAAACATCTTTATAAAATGTAATAATATGAGAATGGAATATGAGAATTTAAAAATACTGCAACCCATCAACATACCACACACACATATGCAATTATTGTGAGACACTTATTGTGAAATCCAGTTGTAATTTTACAATTAATATAATGAATGCCCTTAGATCCCCTAATTTGATAAGAAACATTTGTGTAACAACCATCTAAGGGCATGTGTAGATAAATGAAAAGAATAAAAATAAAATAAATAAAAACAAAAATTAATTTTTGAACATGGGATGCAAAATTAACAAGCTGCAACCCTAACCACTGAACCATCATTTTCTCTGTGGATGTCTTGTGGTAGAAGGCCTATACCTTTAAAGCTTTGATAGTTGTTTATTGAGAAATGGTCATGTATCTACAGATAAGACGAGGCATGTGTTTGCATACTTTGACTCCTCTTCCACTGATCGGTGTTCCTGGGAAATGGGGTGATGACACTTGCCATGTTCTCCTCATCAGTAAACAAACGCAGAGCAACTCTAAAACTACAGATACATAATTTCTATATAGATTATGAAAACTTTAAATTGCTTACATACAGACTCCTGCAAAATAGAAATGAAAGTAGAGTAAAATACTAAATATAAGTTATGTTGTCATGTTTTGCAGGGGCTTGTAATTGCAGGCTTGAGTGACCTCCAGCGACCGGTAGAAACAATCAGTATATCACAGTCTTCTGCTTTGGCAGTCACAGGCATGATCTGGTCTCGATACTGCTTAGTTATTATCCCCAAGAACTATAGTCTGTGCAGTGTAAATGTCTTTGTCGCCCTGACAGGACTTTATTCTCTCTCAAGAGCTATAAGGTATGGTGATCCACTTTTTTTTTTATTACTGATACTTATAAAAACCTTGTAATAAATTAACACAGACAAGATTACTATATTAAAACCGAATGGACTCTCATGAACTGTATTTGAACAACTACTAAATAAATGTTTAAATAACCATTACATCAGAATTACATTTTACTATAAAAGCTTTTAAAAATGGCCAATTACTTAGACATCAGTATCTATAATAGTCTTCTATTTAGATTTAGTTTATTTTTCAACACACTATATACTTATCAAAACTGTGACATAAATATGTAAACAAGCAATATCAGAATAAATGAATGTGTCAGCACAGGCAGAGTAATAGAAACACATGTATTTGTACTATGGAAGGTGTGACATATTGACAAAAGCACGTTTATTGATGAGAAGGATAGGGAATACTCTTTCCACAAGAAAGAGAGGTTGTAAGAGACTGAATAAGAAACATTGGAGATGGCATAAAAGGCTGGGTAAGAGCTAGGAGGAAGGAATAAATCAGCTACCGGTATGTTCTTTTCAAAGGAATCATCTCAGAAACTGGTTACATCAGTATAGTAAAATGTATTTCTTGACTAGTTTTGGAAAATTGTTTCCCAGAATTCCATGTATACAGCTCTCTGCAAGCACGTCTTCCCTGTAAATGTACCACTACATTTGTTACGCATTTGTGCAACACACTCATATTGACTGAATGAGCGTATAATGTAGAGTACAACTCTTCTCTGCATACCTGTTACCTTCTGCTAGTCAACCTGAAAGAGAGTCCCAGTCTGATGAACAATAGTCAGGAATTGGTATAAAAATGATTTTGTTAATGACTTTCTTCATTGCTGACAGCAGACATGAGTCTGGTAAATACTTTCCTCGTGGAGATATTTTTTGTGCCCATTCCACTTTAAAACACTTAACAGTTTTACTCCTAGATGTTTCACAGCTTTGTCTTATTCCAGTAACCGAAGATCAATCACTAAGTCAAATGTTATTTGATTATTTTGTTTATTGATGCACATTATATTGCATTTACTTATGTTGAGGGTCAGACACAAATCTTTACACCAGGTGGTAATCACTTTGTCTTTCTATATTCATTTCAAATTTATAATGATGTCAACTTCTTGTACACAACTGTGATATATCTGGACTGCTTCATAGAGCTACAAGTGATTTCTGTGTTATCATTAACAATGGTAGCACTATCAAACTACCTTGAAGTAGAACACATGCTACTCTAGCTTCTGATGGCACCTCCCCATTACAAAGTTTGTTATGGGTTCTGTTTTCTAGGAAGTCTTCACTCCAGTCAAACTTTTATTCAGATATTTCATTTGCATGTATTTTGTTTGCTCAGTGATGGTGTGGAACTGTATTTCAGGCTTTTTGGAAGCCAACAAACATGATGTCAACCCCAGCTGCTGTACCTACTGCTCTGTCCATCTCATTAATGATAAGAGCAATAGTCAATGATTACACAATCATTGTTGGTTTTGAAGTAGTAGTAGTAGTAGTAGTAGTAGTAGTAGTGTGGTGGTAGCATAGTCTGCAGATGAGCCATCACATGATAACAGAAATTCTGCAACATTTTGACTTCAATGAGATAGGTCTAATGTTAAAACTTGCTTACAGGTTATAACTGCATTCAGGATAGGGACTTAAACCTAAGACTTTGTCATTTGCAGGCAAGTGCTCTGCCAACTGAGCAATCCAAGCAGAGCTAATGATATGCTCCTATCTTTATTTCTGCCAGTACCTCTCTCTCATTCTGATGGATTAATAATTCTCCACAGCTGTCCTGTGCCCCTTCCTTTGTATTGCAATGACCTGCACCTTTTTAAGTAGTTCAGGATAGCCAGCACACCCTCCTCTGGCTAAACAGCTGGGCAGATGCTGGGTGCCAGGGCACAGAGGTATCACAGGGAACAAAATGGCAGATGTAGTGGCCGAGGAGGCATGTTTTGATCCTTGGTTACTTCAGTGCCCCATCGACCTGCATGTTCTCATTTCGCTGATGAGGAACATCATGTGTCAATGAATGGCTGGAAGTGACAGGCAATAAGCTCCATCTAGTAAAGCCTACAATGCAGCAGCGGTGTATCTCCTTCCAGCCTCTCAACAGGACGAGGTTCTCCTTACATGTCATCACATATGCCACAACCCTGTAACGCATTTCTTGCTCTGGCGAGAGGGCCCTCCAACGTGCAGTGCTTGTGGCGTACAGATAACGATGCTCCATGTTTTTAAACTGTGTTTCATTTTCTAACCAGAGAGTGGATTTGCCAACAGGTTTGCCCTCTATTTTAGGTAATGTTCATGTGAATGTGGTTTAAGATTTTGTGATCTGTCCAACTTGTTTCCTAAGATTTTTGGTAGATATTCTTAATGTGTCAATAGGGTGACTGGCTTACCCATGTTTTTTGTAAGTGGTCAGCCAGTTACATTTCTCTGTGCCTTTCTTTTACGTCTTTACGTCTTTTACGATTTTACTTCTGTTTTAATTATAGGTGTAGCACCTTTCACCATTTATCAGTTGTCTTCCGGCACGTTAGATACAGTGATTGTGTGACTCAACACAAGTGAGATGGGAGTGAGTGAATGAGTGTCATTTTATGGATTTACTCCTCATTGTGTGAAACGATTTTAGAGACTTAAACCACAATTGTTTGTTTCCATGAGGGTAAGGGTGCTGATAACCTCGCTGTTGAGTGCCCATGGGCTCCAAACCACACACCTACACCTTTTTCCCAGTCATGCTCCACTTCCAGCAATATACACCACTTGTCAAAAAAAGTTCCGAGACTTATTTTATTACTGGTGTATAAGCGACATCAGCACAGTAACTATGGTAGCTGCTTGAGCTAACAACTGTAAACAGCAGATGTGGATTTGACCAGTTAGTTGTGAGGTTTTGGAAGTGGGCATGAGACCATAGAGTGTCAATGTCATGTCAAATTGCAATGACACAACAGACTGAACATCTAGAAATCAGGCGTTCAATGCCTACTACAACCTGACTGAAATGAACAATGTAGACTGTTCTTTTTTAGAAAATATCACCACAGGTATTGAGACTTGCAGATATCAATGCAAACCTATTACAAAATGACTAAGTGCAGACTGGGTCTCTAACAGTTTCTTAAGACCTAAGTAAATGCGAACGTGATGTGCGAGTTGAACACCACCTCAAAAGAGGACTTTTCTGACAGTTTCACAAGATTGTATGAACATTCTGTGTACTGTACTGAAGTATAGGAAGCCTGTGTATAGCACCTGCAGCATTAAAACCACCATATTAACTGTTCTCTACTTTTTATCAATCCAGTCTCAAAACGTTTTGGACTGATGGAGCAAGGTAAACTGTTGCAGAAGATGTGGTCAAGTTCTACCACATATTTGATAAAGAATTCAATGGACAGCCCATCAGGTCTAGTCATATTTCCTCTACCAAGACACATGAGCCAATTTTCAATTATATTCTCATTTATTTCTCTATCTGTTATTTTCACATCTGTACAGCCACTGAAAGCAGGAACTATATTGTTTTCTCTCGTCTGTCACATATGTTAGTATCACTAAAGGTGTCACAAATGGATCTTCCTGAACTGTATGCCTGTAACCCGCTGTAGGGAAAGCTAAATTTGGTACAGCTGTGTGGTCATGGGTACAGATACGGGTGGGGGTTAATCTCCATGTGCACCTCTCATATTGCCTCTTAAAGATCAACAGATCAGAGACCAATGGACTGACAAAAAAGGTTCATGTTAATTATGATTTACAGCAACAATAGCAACAAACGCTGGGACTATTTTCAATTTCTCTACACAGTCAGTATAAGAAAGTTTCACACCAGGATAATAATTATAATATGGATCATCAGAAATGGGGTACAGTAGAGATAGTTGTAGCTCCAGTAATTAAACACAAATTAATAATAATTGTAGTAATGGAGAAACTCTCTGGATTGAGGGAAGTGAACTACTAATCTAGAATTAAGATTCATGTGGGAATAAGTCTTAAAGGTATGACTGTTTTGTGTTTCATTACAACAGTGTTTTGTAATCTGTGTTATTAATCAGAAATATGACTTTCAGTAACTCATTTGTACTTGTGCCCAGTTTCATGTGCATTTCCTTTCACATTTGAGTTTTTCATGTGACAGCTCTTACAGCTTTTTAAATTAAAACAAACAATATTAACGTTCTACATCTTTATCCGTCATGTCTACATATTAATTTCTCAACAGTCACCTGGACGATGAACATATTTCTCCCAACGAGAGACCAGTTTAATAATACCATCACTATAGAATGATTGACTTTGTAGCTGGAGCCACAACCCTCACTTCTGTTAGCTTGAAGGTGTTCTTCAAGTTTTGGAAATCGGATGGGGCCAAGTTGGGACTGTATGAAAGATGATCAATCACAGCAAACCCATGGCATTGGATTGTTTCAGATGGCGCCATGCTCATGTGTAGTCTGCCATCATCACAGCAAAGGAAGGGGTGCTCTGTGGGTAGCCAAATCTTCAAAGTAGGAACTCAATTACAGCACACTATTTCTCAGATACCGACATAGTTACATTACGCACCACCTTATTACATGCTATGATTTGGAGTTATCAAGTAGTAGAGGGCTGCAAATATCTAGACATGAAGAATGAAGATATAGGATCTTGGTAATTTAAAAGTTTTACGAGTTTTGACATAAGAAAACTCAGAATGAAGCAATACTTTTCAGCACACCCTCATATTTGTCTGGCTTCCCTAAGAGTTTTATAATTCGTTTACACTTACTTTACATTGTTCCCTGTCAAAGACAGATATTGTCACAAGGAAGGTAAGTTCGTCTGACATGTTATCAACTTATACATGAAAGGTAATAAAAGTGTCAGATCAACCGGATGCAGATTCAGGAGGGTATCAGCTTTGTTTTAGCCATATGAACCATCCTTATATTCACCTCAAGTCAATTAATGAAACTATATCCGGATATCAGGCATATGAATGCAATGTCTTAACCACTGGTTACTTCTTCAATAATTACAGAAACACAAAGCACAAGAGCTGAAAACAGTCACATGTAGGTGAAATACCTTAACATAGTACTGTTAAAGTGGATGATTCTTTCAGCTGACATGATGCTATGAGATGCACTAGTTGTAGCATAGTTGCTGGTAGCCCTACCAACTTGAACAGGTATTAGCTGATGTTCTGCAAATTCGAGTGTGGAACTTTACACATTAAAATATTGTATGGAATTGGGAGGAACCAATGGTATTGTTACAAGCAAGAACGTGAGTTACAGAATGAGTTATTACACGTACTGCAATTGTGGAAATATTCTTCCAAGAATTAAAATGAAGCTATTGACACCCATCAGCGTACATGTTTAGATGTCCATATTACAAGCTGATGATTAATAGTATGTAGGGATTATGTGAGGAAATGACAAATCATTAAAAGTAACTGGAAAGGGGATTAAAATCTGACAGTCAAGGATGAGTGGATTGCTACAGTTGGGGAATGAAAGGACACCACAACTGCTGCACAATGTGGACTACCAAAAAAGAAACCTGAGAAAATAGAGACTGCTGGAGTTCTGAATTATGTTTCTACCGCTTTTAGCAAAGATCCACTTCAGGAACCATAAGGGGAGGTGATACATATGTGGCGTAAGTGTAAACAAACAAAGAAAAAGGTAAAGAAAACAGTCTAAAGGATAACAGAAACTTCCTACAAGCTGGAATAAGATAAAAACCTTGGAGAAAGTTAAACAACTGCTGTATTAAGTAAATAAAAGTTGGATGATCAAGGGAGATTTCATAAGTTTGACACAGTTGAACACAATTGAGATGTGGGACTGAAGTTCCTTACAAGATCATCCTTATATATTGATCAGCCAGAACATTATGACCATCTACCTAATAGCCGATATTTCCACCCTTGGCAGGAATAGTAGAGGCAATGCATCATGGCATGGATGCAATGAGGCCTTGGCATGTTGCCGGCAACACATCTGCACACACAAGTCACCTGATTCCCGTAAAATCTCCGGGGAGAGAGCGAAGAGCTCTGACGCCACACTCAACCACATCCCAGATGCGTTTGATTGGGTTCAGATCGGCCAAATTGGGGGCCAGCACATCAACTGGAACTCACCACTGTGGTCCTGAAACCAGTCCATCACACTCCTGGTCTTATGACATGGCACATTATCCTGATGAAAAATGCCACTGCCATTGGGAAACATGATCGTAATGGATGGTTGTATGTGGTCTGCAACCAGTGTACAGTACTCCTTTGCCATCATGGTGCTTTGCAAGAGCTCCACTGGACTCATGGTCATGGGAATGTTGTCCAGGGCATAATGAAGCCACCATCAGCTTGTCTCCGTCCCGCAGTACAGGCATCGAGGAGCTCCTCCCGATTCACACTATCCCATCAGCATAATGAAAAAGGTATTGGGATTCAGTAGTACTTGCCAATGTTGTGGAATTAATATTGGCACATGTATGGGTTGTCAGCTGCAGAGGCCCATCAGCAGGAGTCTTCAGTGCACTGTGTGTTCAGACTCACTTGTACTCTGTTCTGTATTAAATTCTAATGTTAGTTCCCCCACAGTTCACCACCTGTCCTGTTTTACCAGTCTGCCTGGCCTACGACATCCGACATATGTGATGAGGGGTGGCCGCCCAACTCCACGATGTCTGGACGTGGTTTCACCTTGGTTTTGCCACATGTTGAAGACACTCACCACAGCCTTCTCAAATACCCAACAAGTCGTGCAGCTTGTGAAATGCTCATGCCAAGCCTCTGGGCTAACACAATCTGCCCTCGGTCAAACTCTGATAGATTTCCCGCCTTCCCCATTCTACACATGGACAGCATGCTCACTGATGCTACATGCACTGTGCGCATGTCTGACTAGCAGTCATTCCTCACCATGTGACACTGCTATCACCGGGATGGGTTTATAATGATAGGTCAGTGGTTGTAATGTTATGGCTGATCAGTGTAAAAAAAAACATTCTCAAGTTTACTTAATGTGAGCGATCTGCTTACAATTTCAAACTTTTAAAGAAAAATCCTTCATCATCTCTGTCTCAAACAACTGATTGTTATGGCTTGTGTTGTGCTAACCATTAAAAGCCCATAGAACATGAATGTACAGAAGTGAACAGACCATTGGGCAAAATCCAGAGATGAAGGGAACTATAAGTACTCTAAGTGTGGTGCTACAGAGACTCTTTGACAAATTAAGTGGTAAGATATAGTGCATAATGTCAGAACAGATAGGCAAAAAATTAAGTTTGTGGAGAACGGACAAGTTCAAGGAATAACAACAGTTAATTTGGCCCTTTATAGACCAAGAAAGACAATCAAAAGATTAGGATATGCCAACCAAATTCTTCAGGATGTTAATTTAGCAGACATAGAAAGATGGAATTCCATGTAACTGTGTGTGTGCAGTATGACAGAGTGTAGAAACTTATTTTTCCTTTTCCAGGTACCAGCTCCAACTAAAGGAAAAGGGAAACAATGGAAGGACACAAGAACAAAAAATGCTTTTATGAAAGAAGTTTTTGTGTGTGTACATATGGAAGGAGAGGACTACTAATTTATTTGGCTATGTATGTAGCAGAGGCACCAGCAAAATAAAAGATTAATGACACTGTATAGTAATCCTTTTACTTGGTTTAGGGTACATTCCATAGTAACCATGCATATGTCACCTCAGCAAGCCACTTCCCAGCCTTAAAAAAACAATAGCAACTGCTGAATGATGAAACTGTTTGTAAATTAAAGAGTTGACTTCTTGTAGATAAAGCTATTACTTTTACTACAGCTATTAACAATGTTAATTTACATTATTTAAATGCAGAATTTGCTCAAATTAGAAAAGAAGACTGACATTAATTTAGTGTATATAAGTCTGCATTAGAATATAAATATTTAGATGTTATATGTTGTATTGAAATGTAAAAAGTATGGAAGTAACATTTCTAAAATGTTCATGAAATTGAAAATAAAGTATGATTGTATATTTTGTGAGTACAAATCTTAACTTTACCTCACTTACTTTAAGAGAATTACTGTATGTTGAACTTCTGTACCACAGAATTACTTAACAGACAAACTGCAGTCCATATGAACAGTAAAAAATGTTTATTATTTGTATGTACCTATTAGTAGAGAGAGATGTCTTAATAAATATGTATATGCCTTAATAAATGAAAATTTGCAACCATATAGGATACAATCACATTTCTGAAATGTTACTGGATACGTCAATTTAGTTTGAACTGTATAGTACACACACTGGCTGACAAAATAAAGTGAAGCATGCAGAGGAGGAGGAGAAGGAGGAGAAGAAAGAAGAAAAAATTAAATGAAGCATCGGGGTTCATACGGTATTTGATGTTATTTCAGGGATTACAAAATCATGTCAAATTTACAAAGACACACACACACACACACACACACACACACACACACACACACACACACACACACACAGTTCATACAGACATGTGCTATGAGTGGATGAGCATTGTCCCACTAAAAAATGGCACCACGATAAAGTTGCATGACAGGTAACACACGAGGAGACAGGATGTCTGCTACGTATATTTGTACCATCATAGTTCCCTCAATCAGTACCAGCTGTGACCTAAACTCATACCCAAATGCTTCCCACACCTTGAGGTCAGGAGTAACACCACTGTCCCTCTCCAAAATATTGGAAAAATGTGACCTCTCCCCAGGAAGCCACCATACTTGTTGACAATGGTCATCTGGGGCATTGCAGAACTGTAATCATTGTGGAACACATTGAGACACCATTCATCAGCAGTCAATGCTTCCCGGTCATGGCACCACTCCAAACAGAGCCGTTTGTGTTGTGGTACCAATGGCAGCATATTCATGGGATGGTAATTGCCTAGTCCAGCTGCTGCTAGCCTCTGATGAAAGGTGAGGGATGACAAAGAACATTGCATGCGGCCTACAACTTGTTCCTGAATGGCAGGTGCAGATATGAAGGAGTTACAATGTGCTTGGTGCACAATATAGGAATCCTCCTCTGTGCTGGTCAGACGCGGTCGACCACAACCTTGATGAGTATGTTTATCCTCACATTTCCATGCAGTCCAACATCATGCTTCTGCCACATTAGAGTGCTTCACAAATCTGTATCTTGGATTCGATCAGCCAGCCAAATTGATACCCACAATGAGGCTCCATTCGAATTGTGTCAGGTGTTGATAATGTTGTCTTACCTGAGTATGCAGCATCTCTGTGTCCTTCACAGTGGTCACTCAATATCTGATGATGTCCACATCCCTTATATACGCTACCAGGCCTGATAACAGCAAAACATATTAATGACACTAATGCACTCTGGTGGTTGTTCTGCCAGTCATATAATTTCTACTCAGTCATTTCTGTCACCACCAATAGTGTGTATGTGACAAAGTTACATTGACATCTGACCGTGTCTTCTAGACACTTCTCCTTTTTTTCAGACAGCATATTTAACTTTAATCATTTTTTCTAACTAACTTTGTAGATTCAGTTTCTATAGTTACAACTGTTCTGTTACTATGAAGCTCACTTGACTGTTGCTACCTGCCATTAACCCTTTCAGGGGCATAATATTAAAAAAAATCATTTTTAAATTTTCCTTGTTTTTATTGTATTAATTTTCATACAGTGAGAGAGAAAAATGTAAAAATTAAATGAAATATACATAAACTGAACACATACAGGGTGGTTTCAAATGGAGCCACTGCCCGCTAAATGTCATCACTTTTGATGATACAGTAAACAGCAATTCCTTTCTGCAGATAAGCATAAGGCTACCTGGCAGTGACTACATGTCCATCTGCTTCTGTGGGGTTCTTTCTTTGTGCTGCAGTGCACACAGCACCTTGAGGTTCCATGTTTTGGCAGATGTTTTGCTTTCAGTATACATTTATCATGGGGAACAACAGTTTTGAATTTTTTTTGCAGATGGTTCTGACCATGTACTGGGATGGCCAGGACTATCTTTGAAGACATAACTGCCTACCAGGCCTGTGGTAACACATCTTCGAAAATCCTTCAGCACTTGCTTCGCTGTTGGATTACATAATCGAAACAGAATAAATGCATTTCCAATAGAAATAACAACTGTATACCAAAATAATCTTAGGCACCACCTTCATGATTTCCTGTCTATTGCATAAAAACTGTTCATCATATCTGCCTTATCGACACATCCCATATTTGCATTATATGATTTCACTATTTTTGGGCAAGGTACCTTTGTGATTTTTCCATCCTTTTCTTTACGGCTAACTTCTTCAACACATACAGGTGAATCAATTGTAGACAGCAACATGACTGCATGTTTGTCTTTCCATTTGATGCAGGTAATGCCATCAGAACGAACTGACCAGTCAAACTCTCCTCTTTGCAACTCTTTGTCTGTTTTTAGCGTAAGAAGTCCTTTTCTGTGTGATCTAATTGTTCCACAGGCAAAAAGTCCGTCATCTTTTAGCTTCTGTAAATGTGAGACACTGGTAAAAAAACTGTCAAAGTATATGTGGTATCCCTTTCCTTCCAAGCCTTTACACATATCTCTCACAATTCTCTTTCCTAAGGATTTTTCCACTATGCCTTCAACTTTTCCACTATGTATCTGAAAATCACAAATATATCCAAGCTTATCAGCTCAGACCCAGATTTTGTATCCCTTCTTGATTGGCTTTGGGGGCATATATTGTTTGAATGCGATTCGTCCTTTGAACTTCACCATGCATTCATCTATAGCTTGCTCCTTAGTAGGTGCATAGAATTCTTTGAATATTAACAGTATCTGATTGATTAGTGGACGGATTTTATACAATTTGTTATAATTTCTGCTCTCCCTTGAAGGCATAACAGTGTTGTCATTGATGTGAATATGTGTCAATATCCAGCTGAACATTTTTGCCATCATTAGTGAGGAAATGTACTCATCTCAAAGTTCCTTATGGGATGACCAGCAATCAAGATAATAACAAGGTTTCTTGATTCCCATTAGAATGTTTATAGCCAAAAATACTTTTAGTTCTGCTTTAGAAAGAGGCCTGAAATTGCCACCTTTCTGTGTTTTGTACAGGTTAGACTGGAAAACTATGTGTTCTAACATAGTGTCACAAAACAGACACAAAAAACAAAAAATCTACTGGTTGCTTACCTTCACTGTCATTTTTAAGTTTTCCTCGTACACCAGCTTCCTCTGAAAAATTGGCGACAAAGTTCACTGCACTGACGTCCTTTCTCCATGAAAAATTTGCAATGGAAGACAGTGGCAAATCGCCATTAGTGCTGAAACTATCATCACTGTCATTGTCAAAATGGTCCTCGCTCTCACTTTCCGAAATAATTTGAGATAAAACAGGTGTTTTCATTTGCAAATCCAGATCACTGTCTTCAGCTAGCACATCACTTTCACTGACACTGCTAGTGTTAATCTGTGAGTCGGGATCTGAAGGAATATCTGCGAAAAGGCACTCCAGAATTTCCTCATCCTTTAGTCTGTGAGAATACATCACGTGAAACTGGGGGAAAAAAAAAAAAAAAAAAATTCGTCACACCTACTAATGCTGCCGTTACAGGAGAAGTGGTTTCAAATGGAACCACCACAACATTCACGGAAATAAATGCATTATTTTGGTTATTATTGCAGTACATATAGTATTAATTTAAACAGAACAGTATTCTGCATTTAATACAGGCATAAAAGTTACCTAATACAAAAGAATACAGTCACAATTTGAGAACAAAGACGTTCGCACACAGCGTACAAAAATGGCTATCCAACGCGCCTCACTACTTGATAATATTTACAGATTTCGAAATGGTTCCAGTGGCAGCCGCTAGAGAACAGCACCAACTAGGCCGCTGAATGGTGTCCCCATATGTAGCCACTGCCCTTTTGCCACAAAATGAGAAAATTGTAGGTGGTTTCAAACGGAACCACTTCCCCTGAAAAGGTTAAAGTTATCCGTTACTTAAACAAAAGTCTCTGGATATCACTGAAGACCTGAGTCATTTCCCCCAAGTTGTTCTTCAAAATTTGCTGCAAGACTTGCATGTTTACTGCATGCAAAAAGACTTCATGAGATACATTTTCTGTATTTACTGCGTTACTGACCTGTTTCTGATAATTTAGTACTGATTTTAGATACATTGCCTGCTGCTTACCTAGTATGCATGTTCCACTGCCAGTCCAGGCCACGGCACCAGCTTGAAGGCTCTGCTGTAGCTGCTGCTGGCCTTCTGGCAGTCAGTATGTTAACTGACATAGGACCTCACAACAGAACAATGGGTAACCAAAAATTTTAATCTCCTATAGTTTCTTTCAAGTTGTTCTAACATAATTATTTCAGTCATTAAATTAATGAAGTGTGTGAGACTTTACTAGGTGTTCGTAGTAACTCTTGCCCCTTTTCGTGATGTTATCATTTTACAAGAAGAATCCAAATCATTCAGCAATGTACACTTACATGTAGAGAAAATATTATACCTTCAAAATTAACGCTATTTTTTTGTGAAGCAGCAATAGCATATTAGGAATTTCAAATGTTGTTTTATCCAGCTTGACTTAATTTTCTGGTATACTGAATGTTACATACATGTAGGATAACACTCATTGTGTTCACACCATTTCATAAACCATTCATGCTCACAGCTAATTCTAAATGTTAAGCACAAAACTTACAGTGCACTGGCTGAGTTTGGGTTTGGCAAATCCAGGGTTCTTGAGGTGTATCCTGGCCAGCACTGTCAGTTCTATACAATCGTAAGACTCCAATTTTGGCCACTGTCTCATGTATTGTAATTGCATCAATCATTAAGAGACGTCAAAGAAAAAAACATTAAAAAGTTTCCACCATAAGGTGAGATACACAACAGAAGCACATGTACAATGATTATAAACACTCAATAATGAGCAGCTTGTGGTCAAGAAGCTGCAGAGTAAGAGACCAAGTTTAAAAAGTTGCTGCTGGGTAAGTACTGCACTAGTAAAAAACACCTGCCTGTATTTTATTAAGCTGAGCACCCTGAATTTATTAAGACAATATTAATCTGCAGAACAGTGGTTTCATGCACTCCTCTTTAATGCCAGTGGTATGGTCAAGATAACTGGCACATACGGTGGGTAAATGTGCTCCAACTTACACACAACATTTTCTAAAGATCTGCCGGCAATATATTGTTCCTACAACTTTAGGAATGTAGCTGGACATGATTACTTAGTCTTCTAATATTTTAGCTACAATTTGTATAGCCCTTGTCAATGAGCATTGTTGACAGATTACAAGTGTGATGCCACTGTCTGTTTATTCATAGTGATGCCGGCATGGCTAAACAAAGAAGTTGTAGACAATGTAGACAAAACTTAAGTTAAAACACGAGAATATGGGGTGGAAGATGCAACTCCAAACTAATTATATGTGAGGTGGATGCTCACTTAAACTATCTATCAGTATATAATCAGAATGAAAATTCCTCCACTGCTTTTTATGGCCTATTAGGGGCAATATGGTAAACAGCCATTTTCCAAAAATATAAAGAAGTGAAAGATTAGTATGATTTTTCAAGGGCCAAAGCGTAACTGCAGACATGTCATGATGTTTTGCGTTGCCAGGTTGAAGAATAGGAATCTCAACTCTATTCCCCCCCACCCCCCACCCCCCAACAATGTGAGTTATGTAGCTACTGTCATCACATCTGGAAATATAATGGATCCAAAACTGATGCAATATCAAAATAACATTGTTACACTGTAGAGATGAGTTTGTCATTTGGACACTGAGGTGGTAGCATCCATAAAAGCATCCCAGTGGGTCAGTAGAATCATTTACGTCAGTATCAGTTGTAGTCTCTACTTGTGGAAGCCAACACTGCAATTTTCTTCATGTGTTACATTTTTTATCTGTTGAGGTAGTGCTAACAAGAATTTCAAAGTTGAATTCAGTAAAAAAAATTTGTCAGAAAGATACGTTATGCTTTAGATCAGAGGAGTAGAGGTGAATTATATTCTTTGATCCTACAAAGTATTCAAGTCTGAACTACACCTTGTGCATCCACAAAGTACATGAACAGAATTAAGGGCAGTCTTCTGTAGCGGCATACATTGATTAAAAATGCATGCTTAGACTTCACAGTACATGGAACTGAAACTATATAATTAATTAACATCTAAAAGAAAAATGTAATGTGAAGATAGATTCTCCAAAATAAAAATGCAGGATGGACTGATAATATGAGCATGATGGCTGGTGGAACTTTATTTTATTCATTATTACACAAAGAAAATAAGTCAGTTGTGAAAAAGGGAAAGGAGCTGCATCACTGAAATATGTAAACAGTCTGCAAGCTAGCAACATGTAAAATTACCTGTTCAATCAGATTCATTCGAAAATATACATCTCTCATAAAGCCTCATGACATCCTGATGTGGTACAGAGAATAGGGAAGGTCTCAACTTATATGGTAACAAAAATCAAAAGAAACCCTGTTGACATGAAGTTTGTTCAAGATTGCCTCTTCAAAAGAAGAAAGCTAAACGTAAGCAAATTCAAAGGTTATTTCTTCACTCTTTTCAGTGAGATTGCTATAGCTGAGCAATTACACAGCATTATAGAAGCACAATCAAAACAAATGTACCATAGAGACCATCTACAGGTAAGGTGTTCATACCTTACAAGAAACAAAACACTCTCTTTAAAAGGATACAACCTTATACCAAGGTATGACTTCAGTTATGGTAATGGATGAAATAGCAGTGTATGTAGCAGATGATCCATGCTATTTGATACCTGTCCTCATCACAGCTGATACTGAAAGAGTTATTTAAAAAATACTATTAATCACTTCCTTATCGTACGAAATGATCACAAAAAAGTGTTGCACAGTTCCATATCATAACCTCCTGGAAGTCAAGTTCTACAGAGTCTCATATTTTCAGAGTAACTATTCTTTCTAAAAACATAAGATAATATACACTGAGATGACAAGTCATGAGATAGCTCCTAATATCATGTTGAACCACCTTTTGCTCCACACAGTTCAACAGCTCTATGTGGCATGGTCTCCCCAAGTCATTAGAAGTACCCTGCAGAAATATTGAGCCACGCTGCCTTTACAGCCACCCATAACTGCGAAAGTGTAGCGGGTGCAAGAGTTTTGTGCATAAACTGACCTCTCGGTTATGTCTTATAAATTTTCAATGGGATTCATGTTGGATGGCCTGTATGGCCAAATAATTCATTCGAATTGTCCAGAGTGTTATTCAAACCAATCACGAACAGTTGTAGCTTGGTGTCACATCACAATGTTATCCCTAAAACTTACATCACTGTTTGGGAACATTAAGTCCATGAATGGCTGCAAATGGGCTACTTGGAAAAAGCAGGGTTTCACTGCACAAGGAATGTTCTGGGTCCTCTGGTCCAACTGAGTCATTCACTGACTGGAAAATGTACTCATTCCCAGTCAATGAATGGTTCAGTTGTACTGGAGGACCAAGTACATTCCATGTACAGCGAAACACCACTATTACAGTTTTCATGGGACTTCAAACAATGATGTAAAATGCAGGAAAAGTAAAATAGGGAAATAACATTTTAAGTTGTAAAAGTTACGTCTAGGATACCCCCCTTGCATTTTCGCACTTTATGTATACGTACACAATAGGCATCAAAATACTTGTCAGGGACTTGTTTATTGCCTGATACAGGTTTATTATCTAATAGAAACTGCTGATGTAACATGAACAATAACTGTCTGGGAAGTAGAAACATTTGATTCAATTTTGTATGTCATAATCGATTGGCAGTTATAAGAGTCGAGGGACATGAAAGGGAAGCAGTGGTTGGGAAGGGAGTAAGACAGGGTTGTAGCCTGTCCCCGATGTTGTTCAATCTGTATATTGAGCAAGCAGTAAAGGAAACAAAAGAAAAATTCGGAGTAGGTATTAAAATTCATGGAGAAGAAATAAAAACTTTGAGGTTCGCCGATGACATTGTAATTCTGTCAGAGACAGCAAAGGACTTGGAAGAGCAGTTGAATGGAATGGACAGTGTCTTGAAAGGAGGATATAAGATGAACATCAACAAAAGCAAAACAAGGATAATGGAATGTAGTCTAATTAAGTCGGGTGATGCTGAGGGAATTAGATTAGGAAATGAGGCACTTAAAGTAGTAAAGGAGTTTTGCTATTTGGGGAGCAAAATAACTGATGATGGTCGAAGTAGAGAGGATATAAAATGTAGGCTGGCAATGGCGAGGAAAGCGTTTCTGAAGAAGAGAAATTTGTTAACATCCAGTATTGATTTAAGTGTCAGGAAGTCATTTCTGAAAGTATTCGTATGGAGTGTAGCCATGTATGGAAGTGAAACATGGACGATAAATAGTTTGGACAAGAAGAGAATAGAAGCTTTCGAAATGTGGTGCTACAGAAGAATGCTGAAGATTAGATGGGTAGATCACATAACTAATGAGGAAGTATTGAATAGGATTGGGGAGAAGAGAAGTTTGTGGCACAACTTGACCAGAAGAAGGGATCGGTTGGTAGGACATGTCCTGAGGCATCAAGGGATCACCAATTTAGTATTGGAGGGCAGCGTGGAGGGTAAAAATCGTAGGGGGAGACCAAGAGATGAATACACTAAGCAGATTCAGAAGGATGTAGGTTGCAGTAGGTACTGGGAGATGAAGAAGCTTGCACAGGATAGAGTAGCATGGAGAGCTGCATCAAACCAGTCTCAGGACTGAAGACCACAACAACAAGCCAAGTGCAAATATTTAAATATTTTGTGTGGTAACTGTATATGCATTTTTCTGCATCTCTTGCATTGTATTTGTCTTTTTGAGGTTATCAGGTACCATGTGTCTCCTCAGTTATGTATATAAATCCCACACACAGACACAAACTGTAACTCACAGTGTTTGTTTGTGTAACATTACAAAAAATACATACGTACATACTGCACCTGACAGCGAGAATAAATTCTCGAAACACATTTTGCCCAGCGTAAAGAAATAGGTAATTGGTACTGTGTTTAAACCACAAACAGTTGAGCAATGAGAAGTGGGTGAATATGTCAACTAGCACTACAAGTGTTCAAATGACGAAATACACTAAATATGATTCGACAAATGTGTTACTGACGATCACAACAATCACGAACTTGTTCATGCACAGTAGAGACAGTTTGGAAATGGTTGTGATATCTTTATTCAAATGAACCTTGACCACCCTGAGGTAATGGGAAAACAGTTTACAAAATCCGGTTTTTGGAGTACCATGCTAGTTACTCCCATCAGCCACCATGCTAAGTGGATCTTGGCAGTGGCAGGAAACACGACATGAATTGTTCCAACTTTTACACATTTACCACTCCAAATCCACTGAGCAGAGCACCCTGGTGACAAGTAACTCGACCACACAATTTTTGTGAACACTACTTGATATCCAATGTCATGCCATCATCATTTTATCTCTGGTTTTTCTCCGGTAATGTTTTTTCATAAAGTGTAAATCAAGGGAAAATTATAAATATATTGACAGAAAATCAGGTGTGAACTAACATAGTGGACACAGGAAATTGTCGTAAATGATGGGAAAACGTTAACTCTGGGAACGTAAAAGCTGGGTTATACTGTACATACAGCCCCAATCATCCCCATTATGGGGCCCACCAACAGCTTGCACAGTGCCTTATTGACAACTTATGCCCATGGCTTCATGGTGCTTGCACCACACTCGAACCCTACCATCAGTTGTTACTCATCTAATCAGGCCACAGTTTTCTAGTCAACTAGGGTCCAACCGATATGGTCACAAGCTCAGGAGAGGCACTGTAGGCGATGTCATGCTGTTACCAAAGGCACTCGCATCGGTCATCTGTTCTCAGTCATAAAGTTAAGGCCATCAGCCATTACATTGTCCATGGTGTGAGGTAACACCTGAAATTTGGTATCCTCAGCACACTCTTGACACTGTGGATCTAGAAATACTGAATTGCCTAATGATTTCTGAAATGAAATGTCCCACGATTCTAGCTCAAACTACCATTCCACTTTCGAAGTCTGTTAATTGTGGCTATGATCCCATCAGAAACCTTTTCATATGAATAAACTGAGTACAGACGATAGCTCCACCAATACACTGCCCTTTTATTCCCTGTGTACCCGATACTACCACCATCTGTATATGTGCATATCACTATCCCAAGACTTGTCAACTCAGTGTACACTTAAGTACTGCAAATGGGTCATTCACTCTCACACTACTAATCAGATCTCACAGAAACTACTCAGTGGTAAATTAACAATGACTTGTATGTAAGTGACCACTTATTGGAAGGAAACTACCTACACTGAGAGCAGAGTAAACTGGATGCTTTACAAACATCCAGCTATCTCTGACCACATAGGGTTGGGTTGGGTTGTTTGGGGGAAGAGACCAAACAGAGAGGTCATCGGTCTCATCGGATTAGGGAAGGATGGGGAAGGAAGTCGGCCGTGCCCTTTCAAAGAAACCATCCCAGCATTTGTCTGGAGTGATTTAGGAAAAAATCACTGAAAACGTAAATCAGGATGGCCGGACACAGGATTGAACCATCGTCCTCCCGAATGCGAGCCCAGTGTGCTAACCACTGCGCCACCTCTCTCGGTGACCACAGAGGGATTACCTAGAGTTGAAGGAGGGCAACCACACTGTAAATATGATCCACAAATCAGCAAGTCTTAATGTCAGCTTAAGCTGCAGATGTCCCGTGGTGAAATTGTAAGTATCATTACTGAGATTGCTTTAGGTGTGCAGCAAAACAATAGTTCAAATGCAGAGAATCTCCAGCAAACCCAAAAACACTCCAGATTTAGTAATCCATCCAATTTAGCTCTACTATGGTTTGAAACTACAGGAAGAAAGACCATTTTTGTCACAAAGTCACCAGGAAATGATCTGATGAACCTGTGAAACCTATAAATAATACTGTGTAACATATCATAATACATGGATGTGAACTGCTTTAAAGAAGTTATCAAGAGGACATGAACTACATTTTGAGGATTACAAAGAAGAGTCTCTGTCCAAAAGGCAGGCTTCGAGGTACCATAGAGTTAGTTGTTCGTGCCATGTGATTCATTTATTATCAGACAGGAATTTCCTGGCTTGCCTGACAGACACATTAACTTTGATGTTGTGGCCATTAACTGACAGAGCTAAATGTGAACACATTGGAGGAAATACCATAAATCCCAGCCACGAAAATTTTCAAATTTCTAATCAAAAATCAGCAATTTTATTTGCACATCCACTGATAAGCCAGAATGTTATGACCAGATCTGGAATACAATACAGGAGCAGTTCCACATGGCCTGTATTTATAAAGTTTTTCATAGGTTTCTGGGGTACATGGCACCAAATGCCATGCAGTTCCTGAAAATTGCAGGCCGATGGTTTGGGGGTGCACAGCTGGTGCCCAAACAGTGTGCTGGATATGTTTTGTTGGGTTCAGATCAGAGAAACATGGTGGCCAAGACGACATCATCAGGCTCATTCAAACCACTGCAACACAATTTTAGCACTGTGATACAGACAGTTTTTTCATGGTGGAAGATGCTGTCGCCGGCAGGATAGATATCATGCCCAAAGGGATGCAGATGGTCCAAATTAATGTTAATGTAGTCCACAGTCATTGTGGTGTCTTCAATTACTAACACGGGTTCCATAGAAATCCAGGTAGATGTCCCCCACAGCACGACACTACACCACCAGCTGTTAGCCTGGATGACTGCACATTCAGATACATACATTGACATGGTTGAACAAGAAACATGAATCATCACACCAGATGACACGTTTTCATTGATCCACAGTCCAATCTTGGTGGTCCCATGACCACTCCAACCTTAACTGACACCATTTGGTCAAAACATGAACACACATGGGATGTCTGCTGTAGAGCCCATGGCCAACAATGTGCAGTAAAAGGTATGCTACAAAACAGGTGTCTGCACCAGCACTGTACTCTCATCATATCTGCTACAGATTGCCGTCAATGCTGCTTTACAGTTGGCAAGCCTTGAAGCGTCATGTTCTGTGTGGGAATCCGACTCTTGCTTTCACAGTCCTTCAACCACTTTCCATAGACACTCATGACAGTAACACGAGCACAGCCAACCAACTTCATTGTTTCTGAGATGCTTGTTCTAAGGGCCACGCCATAACAATGTCTTCTTTGTACAAGTCACTTAAGTCGGTGGATTTCACCATTAGCAGCTTGCACTTTCGTTAGAATGATTCTCCATTGCATATCAATTCCCCTTGCAAACTTTCCTTACTGCAACAAGTGCTTGCAACAACACCAGGCAGTATCCAATCTCTCAGTGGGCAGTTGTCATAATGTTTTGGTGTGTCAGTGTATATTCCATGCTTTCTTCAAGGTACACCCTGATTGGACTTGTCCAACATCATACAATGTCACAAAGAAAGAATGAAGTCAAAGATAATAATTATGTAAGCAGGTTTTACATTTCTGATCACATATATATAACATTTTCATGGACAGTACTCAGGCAGAAATAATTAATGTGTACCCAGCTGTTAATGGGCTATCGGATCATGATGCACAGATAATGGAAATAACACATATAGCACCTTACAGGCTTCAGGCAGCGAGGCTTATTGATACGAACAGGGTACAGAGTTTTAAGAACAGCCTAGAAAAGGTAGAATGGGCTAAAGTACACACAGAAAATGATGCTGATGCCAAATTCATTTTATTCCACAATAAATTTGTCTCAATATTTGAGAGTTGCTTCCTGAAATGTTATCCAAAAAAGCCATTGTAAAGTCAAGAAAGCCATGGATTATTAAGGAAATTAAGATATCGTGTAAGAGGAAGAGGGAAATATATGGACAGGCCAGAGTAAGTCTTGATCTGATGTTACTTGCATACTACAAAAGATATTGTAATATGTTAAGGAGAGTCATGAAGAAGTCAAGAAGCTTGTGTGTTCTGACAGAAATTAATAATGTGGATAATAAGATTAAAACTATATAGAATATTGTCAAATGGGAGACGGGGCATCCTGACAGTGCAGCTATAAAGCTAAATGATGATAATGTGATTGATAATTCACACGTTTCAAGTATTTTTAACAATCACTTTCAGAATGTAGCAGGAAAAATTGAGTTAAAAGGTTCAGTTGAAGAAGTAAAAAAATGTGTTAAAAATGTCATTCTTTAGAAACAGCACCAACATCCCCCACTGAAATTAGGGGAATTATAAATATACTGAAAAACAAGAGCTCATGTGGTGCTGTTGGAGCCTCTAACAGAATTTGAAGTGTTGTTCTAATTTAATAGTGGAGTCCTTACTGATATATGTAATGCTTTGCTGGCACAGGGAATTTTTCCGGACAGATTGAAACACGCAATTGTCACATCTCTTCATAAGAAAGGTGACAAGAGTGACTTAAATAATTATAGACCAATCTCATTGCTGACTTCATTTTCTAAAATATTCAAAAAAGTTATATATTCAAGAGTAGTCTCACATTTAAGTGAAAATAATTTACTCAGCATGTCACAGTTTGGACTCCAGAAGGGTTACTCAACTGAGAATGTTATCTACACATTTACCCATCAAATAGTACAAGCCCTAAATGACAAATTACAAATTACCGCCAATTGGCACTTTGTTTTTGTGGTCTTTCCAAGGCATTTGACTGTGTGGATCATGTTACACTCTTAGAAAAACTTAGGTTTTATGGAATTGAAGGCTATACACACAGCTGGTTGGAATCATACTTAAAGAATAGAAAGCAAAATGTTGTGCTGAATAACACAAACAATATTGGGAGGGTGGTAAATTCTAGTAAATGGAGAGTTATCACAAAGGGAGTCCCACAGGGCTCAAGTTTGGGTCCTCTGCCATTCCTTATTATGAGTGTTATAATAAATCCCATTCCAGAAAAAGCAGCTGAAGATATTGTTATAGATGTCTTTCAAAGAATTATTAAGTGGTTCACAGAAAATGGACTCTCCCTATTTTTGAAAAAACTCACTATATCCAGTTCTGTACATCGAATAGAGTCATACCGACAATTGATGTACCATATGGACAGGGCTCAGCTAACAGGGTAGATTTGTCCAAATTTTTGGGTCTTCACATTGATGACAACTTGAACTGGAAGAAGCATATTACTGAGCTTCTCAAACAATTAAGTGCAGCTTCTTTTGCTCTTTGTATAATTGCTAATCTTCATAATAAACAGATCAGCCTCCTAACGTACTTCGCCTATTTCTACTCAATAATGTCCTATGGAATAGTTTTCTGGGGTAACTCACCACTTAGACATTGATTGCACAAAAGATAGCATTGAGAATAATTAGTGGTGTTCACCCAAGGACATCATGTACGCAGCTACTCAAGGAATTAGGTATTTTAACTGCACCATCGGAGTACATATATTCACTAATGAAATTCGTTATAAATAATCCATCTCAATTCGTGAAGAATAGTGATGTTCATACGTACAACACTAGAGGGGAAAAAATGACCTTTCCTATCCGTTACTGAAGCTGTCAGTTGCTCAAAAAGGCGTACATTATTCAGCAACAAAAATCTTTGATCATTTGCCCAACAACATAAAGTGTCTGGCAGGTAGCAGATCGAGTTTTAAATCTAGCTTAAAATCATTTCTTTTGGACAACTCCTTCTATTCCATGGACGAGTCTCTGTTTCAGAATTTTTTTTTTTTTTTTAAAAAAAAAAAAAATCAGAACACCCTTGTACCTGTAAATGTAACTGCATGTGTAGAACTAAAAATTTCAGAAATATTAACACTATTCATGTGTGTATATACATATCTTGTAATCTGACTTGTTCCACATCATATCGATAAAATAATCGTAAAAATGATCTATGGAAAATGACATAACTAAACCACAAAACAAACATTGCCATGACTTTGCCAAACATCTTCCACAACAGATGAGAGAGACGAGTTACCTCAACTCCTTGCTGCATGCATTCTACAGTAATGTAACATCATAAAGTTCTGCAAAATATACAAGTCCTTTATTAGTGGAAGGAGTTTCATTTCCATCATTTCAGTTTAGATTTGTATTCCACCCAGATAACAGTCCTAAGCATACCATACGAATGTGTCACATTGATTGTAATACTTGCCTTATAGTGTACAGTCTTTAAAATTATTGTATTCAATTTTGTGTAAAAATCTTTTATATCTCCTTTGATGCAATAAATCATTTACATGCTAACTAAAATTAGTGAAGAAAAGATTTTCTAAAGTCTTTACTCAGACAGTGACAAAGTTTCTGTCTTTCATTATTTCCACTAGAAATAGTGATTCAGTTTAATGCAGCTTTTGTTTATGGGTGTAGACAGACGGCTGGATCATTGTTTCCGTTACTTGGGAAGGATGTAACAGCACTTTCTTTCTACTGAAACCATGTTCTGCATTATCTAAGACTTGTAAAACTATTTCTGGAAAGTAATTTATAGTAGTACTGTATTTCACCATATCGGAAGTAAGTTGAAAGAAATCTTGTTAATTCCTTTTTAGTAATACCGCTTTAAACAGACCCTTTTGTGGCACTTGGGCAGAAGATCTCGGCCCCCATGTTTAAACTGTCCACATATTATCTTAATGTTGTCCCACTAAATGTACATCAGAGACCCTGAATGTCTACTACTGTACACGTTTTACTTACACAGATCCCACAGCAATTTATTGATGACAATATGTTCTCTATATATGTAGTAAGTTCAGAACTTATTTTCATAGATTGGCCTTCTAATGAAACATAACAATCATCTTAATGCATATGGTTATCTGATCTTGTTAGAAGTCTGTAAAACCTGATACAGCACTTGTTCACCTTAAGACCACACAACAGAACACCATAACCACAGTCACAGGTGTAGCACTGAATATTTTCAGACATAGTTTTTAACTTACCTGCATGGAGAAACTACTGCATATCATTTCCTTGGCCTTTGCATAGCAATATGCACAGTGAATTTGAAAAACTCACTCTGAACCACAACTTTACACCTAGAGCCATTTTTGCTAACATATGTTAACTATGTCACTTACATTGTCACAGCATGCAATTCTGTCCCTTTCTGCACATCATACAGTTGTAAGAACAAATGATAGTTTGATCCTTTCACTGGACTGGAAACACAGTTATTTTAAAACATCAATATATGTTTACAGTTGAAGCATCATCATTAAATTTCGACCCAAGACTATATACTCTTCAATACTCCTCAGATAACTTTGTATAATCCACATGAACAATTAAATACCTGAAGGATGTGACTGTCACGCAGTAACATGGTATCTTGTTGATTTCACCTCCCTTCATCAGAATTACTTCAGCAATGTCCTCAGCAGCCTTGTAGGCTATTACTTGGACTGATTTACTTTACATGGTTACCATAATGAATGGCTTATTTACTAATCCAATTACATTGGTTGTCTCTCCAGCAATAACACACTTAACCTCAACACTTTATATGCAAAGCATGAACACAAAATGCTGAATTTTGAGGAAACATTTCAAATTACGATAGATTCACGAACTTTTAATGAACAATCAGAACAGGCTGTAAGCTTTTAGTGATAAGATGCAACTACTTTAATGACACTTCTGTTGAGTTTCAGTACTAGTGGATGAAGGAATTCACTGAAAGCTTCACTAGCAGCTATTTTGTTCAAAACCTCTCTACTAAGAAAACAGGGCACAAACGTATTTAAGTTGTCACCAATAAGTGAAGAATCTGATAATTTCAGTCCATGAAGTAGTTTCTCGTGAGAAAAGTGAATCAAATTTCATGCTGGAATTCTAGTTGAAAAACCTGAATTTCATGATGCAGTACTTCTCAAAACTCAGCTGGAAACCATTAATCATCATTCATTTACAAATGTAAATAATATAAACTGCACGTAATACCACAGTCCCCATTGTCTTCCTTGACTGAAAGCTCTGTGTTTATAATTAGTGATTATGCACAGCCACAACAGCTATCACACATTTGTGTCAAGTGTTCTTAGTGATGGCACGACTGTGGAAAATAAACTGCAAACTGCAGTAAAAAAATGGACAAATGACATGCCCATATGACTCTGTGTGTGTGTGTGTGTGTGTGTGTGTGGGGGGGGGGGGGGGGGGGGTGTTGAAGGCGCGCGGGGGCACGCACGCTTGTCTGTGCATGCATGTGCTGGGGGGGGGGGGGGGGGTGTACATGCCGCAGCATGGCGGGTGGGAGTGGCAGCAGGTGGAGCAGAGGGGAAAGGGGGTTGTGCAAGAGTTCAAGTGAGTTGAGGTATTGAATGTATCCATTTTGATAGTGTGTTGTGTGTACTTAGTGTTAAGCCACAGGGCTGCAGGATGGCATAATAAAAATAGTAGGCTGAAGTTATGTGTCACAGGGAGATAAGCCGCTCTCCAAACCGAGTGGACTGGGAGTTGAATGTTGGTATCATCATTTCACGGCTGTATAGAAGGAAGGGGGAAACACTCAATGACAAAATGAGCAGCCTCTGGCTCAAATATCATCATCAGACTCTGTGCTGTCAGCTTTTAGAGCTGCCAGGTGTGCCAGATGCATTCCCCTGAAATGAAGACATTGCATGGTTTTGCAAATATGGCGGTTTGCCCACAACGAGCCAACCCAAGAACAGTCAGTGTAACATCCTCTTCACAAATGTTTCAGTTTACCTTTGAGAAGTTGTCTCTCCATCTGTGAACTGGCACAAATTTTGAATGTGTCAAAACCCTGCCAATACTTCTACAATGGACTAGTAAGATGGCACCGGAATTTTGATTTCTTCAGATACTTGTTAGGTGCAAGTGTGTCATTGCATGTGTTTTATCCAAGGATTGTGACATCTGCATTTTATAAGATGCCTGCAATGGTATGTGTGCCTTTTTATAGTACATATACAGCTGAATTCCAGCTGATGGATTATAATGTCCAGTCACAGAGAGCTGACTTGATTAACAGTACCTGCAACATTGGGACATTGTGCATTTACAGTGAACTGATCAGTTTCTGGACTTACAAATATGATGCCTTTGGCTAGGCTGTTCCAGCTTGAGTGCCCACCTGTGGGTAGCTGGGCAGTCAGGTATCTGGGCTGTGTAGCCTCTGCAATTGTATTGCCCTGGCTGAGGAGCTGTGGGGCCAATTAACATATGCATGCACATTATGCCTGTAAAAGAGCAACCTAGCAGGTAGCCTACCTCAACTCTGCCTGTGTGCAGGGCACAGGCAAACTGATGGTCTCTTGCATATGCCTGTGCCCATGGAGCAGCATTGCAACAAGCTGTTTTAGACTGTAGCACTGCCACTGCCATCAAGGACCATTGCTGACAAGCAAAGAGCACTACTACAAAAACTGTGGCATTACAGCAACAACCAGGTCAATAGTATCTAAAGTGCATGTACATCCAGTGTTGCCAAGTAACAGCATCACACTCCATACAGACTCTTTTTCAACATCACTGTGTTAAATGGCACAGTATTTTTACGGAAACTTCATCATGCCTATTCTTTTGTGGACCAGCATAATCCCA
Organism: Schistocerca serialis cubense; assembly: GCF_023864345.2. NCBI lineage: Eukaryota > Metazoa > Arthropoda > Insecta > Orthoptera > Acrididae > Schistocerca > Schistocerca serialis. The sequence goes on from NC_064640.1 coordinate 535,566,705, forward strand.
TAACTTATGAACAAAGGCATATTAACTTTTCAATCACACCACTACCGTGCAGAAGGGAGAGGGAGAGGGAGAGGGAGAGAGAAACATGTTTCTGAAAAATACTGTGCTGTTCAGCAAGTTTATAGGGAAATCACTCACCCAGTTTTTTGGTCTAAAGAAGTTCTTGTAAGCAACAGAACACAACCAATACTACAGTTGCGATCATTACAGTTTTCAATTGGCTCAATCCACTACAAATAACCCACGGGTGAGTGTGCCTATGTATGAAGTGTGCTAATCACAAACATTGTCTTGTACTGGTCTGTTGTTGTTTCACAATTACAAGCTTGTACATATTCCTTCTTACTGCTTCAGCTAACACAGCAGTCAGTTGTGCCATCATATACCGAAGTGACAATCAGTAATATGAAATCAACAGTGAGTTACATGAGAAAAAATTATGATCTGGCCAAGAAATGACCCAGATTCTGAGCTAGCAGCATGATCCCACAATGAGGCAGTTATCTATGAGATAATTAGTAATCAAGTAAGTGGTAGGTAGGTACCTGATGAAAGTTCCATGTTTAGTGGTTCAAGTGGGTCATTAGTGTGGTTAACACTTGTATGCAGCAACAGAGTGATACACTGAAAAGTTTATTTTATTGTTGTCTAACTAAATATTGATTTACTTCCTATAATGTAGGTTTCTTTTATCATCATTTATTTAAATTAAGTGTAAACTGTGATTTTGCACATACACACTTACCTTGGTAACATAAAGGCAACTAATCTTTACACATGTAAAAACTGTGCCCCACGCCAACTCTTGTTATGAAAAACAGCATGACCACTCGAGGGTTGATGTATCACTTTGCATGGTCAGTTTACAGACCAAAATTAATAAAAATTAAGTATGTTATTTGTTCTTTTAATGTGCCAGATACAAATGTCCAGATAATTTTTTGGAGCCTTTATTGTATTATGATCACCTCTGTAACAGTGTGCCTGCACATTCTGAAATTTCCTGGCATTTTAAAACCGTGTGGTGAAGCCAATACTGGAGAGCTACGGTTACGTATGTAAGGTAATTGATAAGTACTGGTGTAAGCAGAACTTTGAGTGAGGGTAGTGAGTCATGCCTGGGTAGCTCAGCCAATAAGAGTATTACCCATGAAAGGCAAGGTTCTGGTTCTGGCACACTGTTTTAATCTGCCAGGACCTTTAAGCTTACGCAACTTACACTCAAAACTTGCCTGTATGATTTTACAGCACACATCTACCTCTCTCTGCTTAAAAATATAAACTGTATAATAGCAACGTCATATACTGCCCCAGTTGTCAGAATCCCGTTGTCCTTAATTATGCCTTTGTAAAAACAAATTTTTTAGTTTCACTTTCACAGTCTTTTTAAGATAGGTCAGCACAGCTTTGCACCAATGTATCTTAATTGCTGTACATAATCAGTTTCTTGTTCTACATGAGCCGGGCAATTTATATTACATTTATAGAATATTGCGTTTGAAAAAACTAGACCAGGTATTGTAACAAGTGATGCAGGTAAGGGGTTGGAAAAAACAACAGTCAGCCAGGGAAACACACAATATATTTCAGTATATTGTAACCATTAATTACATTTGTTTTCACCTACATGCACATTTATCTGTTATACATACACTATATTTCTTAACATCCAACAGATGAAAAGGTACATTATGAAGGTGGTTAGGAATCCCAGTGGCTACTTATATTGTCTATTTCTTTTTAAACAAGAAGATCTTGAAATAACTTGGAAGAATGTATGCATCATAGTTAATTGTTATTCACTCAGGCTGGTTACATTAACTCATTCTTAATAAACATATTTTAACTTATACCCCAACACAGTCTTCACTTGTGCAAATACATATATTTCTCAGCCACTCCTGAAGTCATGAAGAATCAAACCAACATTCATCCAAACCCGGTATGGAACCTGCACACATGCAACCAAGCACTTATGCACACGCGTGCACACGTGCTTATGCACACGTGCGCGTGTGCACACACACACACACACACACACACACACACACACACACACACACACACACACACAAAAACACACACACACAAAAACACACACACACACACACACACACACACACACACACACACACACACACACACACTGCTTCTCAGTGAAACAAACAAGAAGAGAAAACCACATAATAATAAGACAAAATAAGAACATTAAAAATTAATGAAGTAATTATTATCATTAAAATATAAAAAGTTATTATAGAAATTACAACAGTGACATAGGAACTTTCAGTAACATAAACCTGCAGTAAGTCCTCTACAAAGCAATACCTGCAACATTCTTCAAGGGCAGAGCTACTTTACTTTTGTCAGGGAATCAATAAGTATGATGAATGAATTTCACTCTTCTGTGGAGGTTAGTATCAAGAGGAGTCACCATCTGTATTGGTTTGCAGAACATTTTTTTGGGGGAAAAAAACTGGATGATAAACTACAGATTATGAAGAAATCTTGTTTGAAAATCTATTCAGAAGACTAGACAATGGTATATTTGCATTTTCTATTCTTCATTAAATGTTTATGTTGAAGACACCTTTAAATCATTCTGGGAAGAACTTATTAAACAACAGAACTGATCACTGCAAGTGGAATGTTTGTGTGAAAGGTGACGACAAAATGGCAAGTCAGGTCATTTTAGAATGGTTTCATATTTGAAGAAGAGTTTTAATAATGACACACACCTCTGAAACAGTTACACTACAGACACACAGATATATATCAACAGTTTTGATCAAGTGAAATACTTATAGGCAGAAAGTGGTTATTGCACTCTAACAATTTCTACTTCACTCGACCCATCAACTTTTATATTCTCTGGTACAACATGTAAGCACACTTATTACTCGAAATATAAAATTTTGTAATTTTATGACAGTTAATTCCTGCTACACAAAAAATAATTGGTTGTAACAACTTTTTGTTATAAAATGCTGAAATTAATCACAAACAGACACTTGATCACAAACTGTACAGTTCTCATATACAACTTTTCACATATTCTGAAGTATGTACATACACTCATATACAATTTATAGCAACACTAAATAATATTAATTTATGGAACACAATTTTAAAAAGATTTTTTTTAGATAAATAAATCAAATTACTTTATTTCCAGTATTTCAACAAAATGTAGTAATTTATCCTTCTATTTCACCCAATGAAAGGAAATCTCATTTATTTTAGAAAATTAATTCAGCTATTTATTTATTAATGTGCATTAACACTATTTTTAATTTGATATTTTATAGTCATTCTCTGGTATGTTTTATAGAACACGGTAACTTGAAAATTGACATTTTTCCTTTATGATTAATAAAATATTTGGCGAATTCTGAAGCTGACATCCAGAACAAATAAAATAGTTTTAGGCTAGCAGTAATCTCTTTTACAATGAAAGAAGGCCATTTCATGAAGCCCTTAGGTATACCCAAAAATAAGCTGCAACTGGTCATAAATGTACGTCAGCCTACTGTTACAAGTTGTCAGCTATTTCAGATCAGTTGTATCCTCAGCATCCAGCATCTCCTCAATTTGATTCTCCCAGTTTGAGTCTTGTTGACTGTCTCCATCTGCAACCACTTCATAATCTTGTAGTTCTGCTTCTAGCTCTTTCTCCCACTCTTCTTCTGGAGGAGAGAGACAGATACGGAGGAAGCATAATGACAACAGAAAGCTAAACATCTAAAGGATACAGATGGGAGAATGGAATTGGAGAGGAAAGGATAAAATTAACTTGAATGAAGTATGGTGTGAACAAAAATCTCTAAAACGAAATAACGTGCACCAGTAGTTGGAAATAATTTCCTGTCAAAGTTCTTTAAATTCTACTCTTGCTATTAACCTTAGCACGAGATCTGCAGCTTAACTGCATCACATCTGCACTGTCTTGGTTTCCAAAAATGTGTAAGTACATTACAATTCTGGCATGAAAAGTCGTTAATTTCCATTTATCTACATACGATCACAACTTTCATCTATGACTGCTACAGTAAGCTGCTCATTTTATAAATTGCTCAAGTAAAAACTATTCAGATGTAAACAAAGAATACTCTGTTTTCACAGTTTCTCTGCACCACCACTATTGTCTCAAACTGCTTCATAATTTTGAAAGTAAAAAATAACTGTCTTGTGCGCAGCTTTAAGCACAGTCTAATCCAGCCAGAACTACTTTGGACTTCAAAAATAAACTGATAAAAAGTACAAATATTTAAGTACTTAAGCCTACAATTTATGTAACACTGAGTTCTCCCATTAACTTAAATAAAATTAACTAAAATTAAGCAATGAACAAAAACTCCATCTGAACAGACCTCTTAAGGCCCAACTGCACCAACCAACCACTGTGTCATCCTCTGCCGATAGGCATCACTGGATGTTGATACAGAGGGGCATGTGGTCAGCACACCACTCTCTCAGCCGTTGTCAGTTTTTATGACCAGAGCCACTACTCCTCAATGAAGTAGCTCCTCAATTGGCCTCAAGGGCTGAGTGCACCCCACTTGTCAACAGCGCTTGGCAGACTTGGATGGTCACCCATCCAACTGCTTGTCGAGCCCAACAGCGCATTACTTCGGTGATCTGATGGGAACCAGTGCTACCACTGTGGCAAGGCCACTGGTGTAATGAAGAAAGTAACAGAAGGAAAATGGTAAACTGAAAATTGGATAACAAAAACTGCTGAAGAAACACCATTATTCACCTTACAAACATGAAATTGCAAGGGATAAACAGCACCCACTAAAAACTGTGACGAACTTTCACTTTTGCTCTTACTCCTTTTTCAAGTGCCAAGAGACTGAAAGGATTTGTCTTAACACAATTTCGTAGTATGGAACACAACAATGCACCCACCTTTTAAAATATGCCCACAATGTATTGACAGGGTAGGAATAACGCATGGGTATCATTTAAGGAAAATACACAGATGTGGTTAACTGCATGAGAACATCAGCTGACAGAAGTTAAAGGAGTGTAACACTGAGAATATGAAGCAAAAATTGTGATAAAGATAGTAAAATAGCAAAAGAAGGCTATCCGGATGAGCAATAAAGATATTTTAATGCCACAAACAGGAGCTGACCTAAGATCTGAAGCAAATAAAGATAATTGACCAACTGGCAACATAATAAGTTTACTTGCTGAAGAAAATTCCTGTGTTTGTAACACAGAGAAACAGTTGTCTTACAAGTATGACAAATAGCTATAGTTGCAACACTTGTCAATGCTGTGAGTTTTGTGGAGAGCCTATTCACAACCTTAGTCACGCGTTTCAGTACATAGTGTTGAGATATGAACTTATACATGGACTGTAAACTGTGTTCGAGGAACACTTTATGCTACACAAGAGAACATAGAATTTTAAAAATAGCAGGCAATGTGATAGAGCCTCTGCGTTAGACTAAAATTAGAAGGAATCGACAAATTCATTTCACAAATCTCTAAATGGGCCAGTAGTGAGGGTAGTACCCTTGTGCAAAAAAAGCTGCATCTTTCAGCCTGTACACTGGATTACTACACTTCACTGTGAAAGTATGAGTGGGAGCAAGGGAGTGTGAACAACAACGAACTTTGTATCTTTGACATGAGATAAGGAAGGACACCAGGTACACTCTTGAAAATACAGGCTTAAACACAGTAGCCCTATTCTTCAACATTATGGATTACACTGGTTTCTCAAAATAAAACCATCCACACTATCCCTAGTTATATTCCAGGACCTATGCATCACATATATTGTCCTAGTCCATCTGTATTATGCCCATTCGGTAATTACATTCTCTGATAAGTGGAGTCCCATTCTATACCCCATATGTTCAATGCACCACCAAGTTGAACACTGATAACAAATGCAAAATTGTCTAAAAGCAAAACTATGCTGCACGCAACCTTCTATCTCTTACACAAACTTTTTCATTAAAAAATTTACATGTACATTAATAGCAATCACATAAGTTGACTAACAGCCACTGAACACAGGGTACCGTAAGCTGGGGTTACTTTGGCCCTTTATAGGCAATTTTTTTTTTAATTTTCCCCACTAAAATTACATCATCAGTATGGAGCAAACAAGGTAATATACATTTACAGCATGTGAAGAATGATCTACAAGGTTGTGAGTTCTACGAAGTGATACAGAGTTGGCAGTACTGGACACAATATTGTTCATAAAATATTTAACACCAATTACACCCCAGCAACTTCTGCCAGGTATGCTAAAAATATGCCGAGTAATTTTGCATGCTGTCAGCATTACGTAATAAGACGAGAAATGGTAATTTGTGTGAAATTCTGTTAGTAAACATATTTAGCACTTCTTTAAAATGGTTAACATTTTTGCAAAATATGGGGTTACTTTAGCCCAGGCCAAAGCAACCACAAAATGAAGATGAAGTGGTGCTAGAATCTGATGGCAACCCTGAAAGTTTCTCTGATATGCAAGTTGATGTCCAGCACCACAAAACATTGAAAGATAAATTAGTAGTTGGGCAGTATGCTACAGTTTTATACAACTAAGAAGAATATTTGAAACTGGAAAGACATGAGTGATGAGGGTGCTAAAGTGAACTCTATGGGGAAGTTGAAGTCCTACTGAAAATTGCCAGAAGAAAAAGGCAAACCATTTTATCCTTGGGAGAATTTGATACGAATTATCAGTCCCACACAAATAACACAATTTGGCTATATGATATAATCTCTTTGCAAATACTTACCACAGTGTAACAAATAAGTTAAAAATGAATTAGTCACCTAATGAAATATACTACACTTTTATATTTACTGTATCACTCTCTTAGTATGTTCAATTTCCATGTGCTTACCTTCAAAATTTGGCATTTATTTTTCCCCTCATACTCCCAAATTCTATTCTAGTGATATTCATTGAATTTACTTTGTCCCAACATCATAGTACTACTCTTCCACAAAGAAATGAGTAAGTGGGTTGAAGTAACCCCAACTGCAGGTAACATTGGCCCACTTACGTTTTTGGAACGACAGCAACAAAAGTGATGTTTTTTGTTATTAACCTACTTAATTGATGGTACAAGCCTCTGACAATATTGGCAAAAAATATTTAAATTTTCTCACTGTTGTTACCCTTTGTTTTCTTGCCACATTTAAAGGGCACAGTAATCTCAGTTTACAGTAACCCAGTCCATTATCCCAATGACTTGAGCAGAAACTTCATCAGCAGTGCACATAGGATACCTAAGTGGTTTTTACACTTTATCTTCATGAAACATTATCAGCCAATCATAGTTTCTGTCAATGACATTTTCGTAAATATATGAAGTTCTTATTAAAGCCTACTCCACATTTACACTGCACCGTCCTTGCCCCATAATCCTCCAAACTCCGCCTCTTTTGATCTTCTGCCCTATTCATAAAACAATGCACTTCCCTTTTACTTGCCACCACTTACTGGCTCCATGCCATATACTTCACATAACAATGATTGTTAAATATGCATTATGTTTCCTAAAATATAATCTTTGACAGTTCATTATAGTAGTTAGTGTGTTCTGTTCTCTGCTTGCAACTTCACTTTGAAATTGAGTGGTGTTCCATCTTCTCTAGAACTGTAATTCATCAAAAGGTCACAAAACAATAGAATAAAAATAAACACACAATTCCAACGCATGAAACATCATGTCAAAAAATAATGGCGTATTCAGTTATATTAACCAGCTTCACAGTCTTATTTGAATACATGAAATATATTTGATCAGTCATTTCAGGGTTAGCGAGATATATTATTATGTCATAGGTTATCCTCAATTCAGACCTATAAACCTTTATTTTTTTCCTTCAAGCCAACAGTAAGAGCCACAGCCATTTACATTACAGAATTTTGCAGAGACCCAGCAGTCAGCATAACACATTTTACTTCTGTTAGTTTCACGGCATAGCTATTTGTTTAATCTCTCATTAATCAGTTCTGTCTCCATTTCACACATAATAAGAAAATGCAACCAAAATCCAATGTAAGTCTGGCTTTGAGCATTAGAGAATCAAAAAGGTGCGTCTAGAAAATTATTTCCACAGTGCAAATGCGAGCATGCATTTAAATAATTGTTAATATTGTGACACAGCCATGCTCATTGAGGTAAACTATTACATTAACTAATGTATGAAAATTAGACTCAAGTGGCATCAAAGTGGCAGGAGACTTTACAGGAAATGGGGAAGGCCGTGTGTTCCATGCTTTTCTCCTTCTTCTTAGGCTGTAGAAAAAAGAGCAAACAGGAAGCCTCACCCTCTGGACTGAAAACTTTGTAATTTTTATACTAACAGAGTTTATTACAGACAATAAATGGAACACCATGAGACCAGCACTTACCAGCACATCTGAGAATTGAGAAGTTACAGCACATTCTCACAATTATTGTATGCATATAAAGCTATGAGCCCAACTTCATGAGTTCCATGAACACACATTTTTAAATGAATATACATGTTACATTTAGAACTACTTATGCACAAGAGTTACACAAGACCAAATTATTAAAAGAAATAGTTGAAGCTATACAGATCAGGTGTAACAACAACTATCCATTTCTGTGGTGAGAACATGTGGCAAAAGATATTATAGTTTTTTTCCATTTTATTTTATATTTTTGCCTAATTATGAAGCTCTGTCTCTAACTCTAGAGTATTGAAAGCTCAAATGACTGTACAGCCAACATTTATTCATGGAAACAAACAATATGGTTTCCAGGATAAGATAAAAGAGCTCAGAAGATTCTGTAAATTTCTAAACTATATTATTTAAAATTACTTTGGGCACTGATTAGCATATAGTGGTTGCATCAGTGAATTACATGGCGTAACCATGATGCCCTTGCATCATTGTGACCCAAAGAGAGTATTCACTCAAATGAAAAATGATCGAGAAGACCAACAGCAATCTTATCAATCAACATTCATAATCAGTATTTGGTTAGTATCACAACACTATGGCAGCCACATACACGTCCAATAGTAAACAAATCATTCGGTTCAGGTACAGTACAGTCACATCAATGGTAACTGAAAGTAACACAAAGAAATTCTGTGAATTTATCATCAAATTAGTTAAGTTAACTGCACAGAAAGTCAAATTATGTTTGTGACAATGTGAGAAAATAAATATAAGTGAGAATTGACGTATTTCTTCTGGAGTATTTAAGTCTTTGTCCGAAATAAGGTATCCCATTTCTTACCAATAACATTTGTTTAATTATGTTTTGTAGCCCCCTTAAAAATTGGCAAGGGCAGGGGGATGGCTTAAACTGGTGTTCTGGTCAGATGAAGGCAACACCATTCACTCCCATTACGGCCACGTTCCATACAACTTTGCAGCATTGAAGCACGCCTCTAGATTGATGACTGCTATATTTTCTGAGGAATAAGATATCATTTTACATGAATCCTGCTATGACCATATGTAAGGAACAGCAGGAGTGGTTGTGAATTCATTTTGTCAAAGGAAATAAAGAGCATTGATAAATGAGCAGAACAATGACATGTAAAACGGCTTTTTGTCGGGATTAACACCCCCCCCCCCCCCCACCTAAAAAAAATGTACTTGGGTCCTCCACGTTTTATTTTTTATTTGTTGTGTCAGTGGCATAATGCATGACATAGGACATAAGACACCTTACCATGACGGTATTAATCTGGAATGCTTTTAGAAAGGAACACAACCATAATCACTGTTGAGACATGCTATGTCCCAGTTGCAATCAGGATCACAACAGCCTCTGCTCATAGATGCTAATATCTCTCTGACAACATGGGAGCCACGCAACAGCCAACACGATCAACAAACCCTTCAGTGCCTAATAATGATCTGTGCTAAAGCACTCCAGCAGAAGCCTGCCTACCAAAGTTCCATTAGTAATACACAGGAAAGTGAGTCTGAGGTATGTAATATGGGCACCATATTGTTTTCTTTTTCCATCTTAGCATGATAGAAATATGTAACTGGTTTGCGTCGAACATTTCAGAGGATGTTATTAAGTAGCCAAGTAGAAGGTAACTACTTCCAGTTTAGCCATGATCCAAAAGAACGGATAAATTTTGTTGAAATAAAACCTACTTGAACTTACTTAAATTACATTCTCGCATTCTTACATTCTGCATTTGTTTTTATTAATTGTAAATGTCACACTAGTGCATTATTTGTAACTCACAAAAAGCAAATAATGTAAGTCAGCGTCACATGACCGATAACAGACCAAATGTGTCACCACAAAACAGCTGCCACAGTGTATTTAACAGTGTGCTCCATATACATTAGCTAACTTTCTTTTATCTTCCAAATGGATTGGACAATCACAGTTCAATAAGGATGAGTAAGGAATTTACTTATCATTTCAAGGAATCATCATACCATTCACTTTAAATGCTGTAATAATATCATAGAAAACTTATGAAACAGTTAGATGAAGCACCCTGATGCTCACAAATACGAGCCAGTTTTTTTGAATCGCTATGCCACCCTTGTCTGTATACCCTTATAATAAAAATTTATATGCCAGCTGAGAGAAGTGTACTATTAACTGAACAGTTAGATTTATGGATATGAATTAACAGATTTTCAAGGAAGCTGTACTAGCAGCAACTGAGCTTACATTAATTCCTCTTTGAAGAATTGCTATTTAACCATTCAATATTTTTAATTAAATTAGAATACCCTGTGCACCATGTTTACCACACATGATGTCCATTAAAGACAGTTCATTAAAAAATGAAACTCTTGTATCTACAGGTAATATATTCCAGTTTCATTTCATATGGAATGGGAATACAGGTGAAAGAGGTGATCATGTTTCTGCACAAATTACATGCATTTTTGCATTACTTTCAAATATTTATGTCTCATCCATAAGAGACTTATTAATACTTTCTGTTAACTAAACTTATCACAAATAGTTTACACATTTAGGAGGAAGTACCATTTTTTGAAATTTAACTCTCAACTCACATTATAAAGACCTACTCTGAAACAGTATTTACTTACCTCATTAAGTTGGTACACAAGTAATTCCTGCTATTCAGCTGTGTGTCCTAGGAATGTGAACAGGTACACACAAGTACAGTTGCAAATAAAACTGAACTAACCCTGAATTCCACACTTAAGTTGTACTTTGTGGTCTCCCTTGACTGTAATGAACTTTGTGAGCCAATATATTATCTGTGTCAGACTAAGTGAAAAAAAATCTATGTTTACAAAATCTACACAACAAATTATGATTTTAAATTAAACTAAAACCAAATGCAGCTAAAAAAACATAATAGTTGTGAGAGAGGACAATAGACATACAGAAAGAGAGAGAGAGAGAGAGAGAGAGAGAGAGAGAGAGAGAGAGAGAGATAGAGAGAGAATTTCAACACTTCAAACAAGGAGTTCTTTCGCCCTGAAGGACAGAAGCACACAGCTGTAGAGAGACTTTTTCGAAGATCACATGGAACTGTCACTCAGGGTCCTGAATAAAAGAGAGCGGGGTGGGGCAAGATGTACATTCAGGTTCCCGTTTTTTAGTGTGATATCTGGATGCAACATCTTCCATCTGAAACCTTGAAAGTACCTTTCTTCTATTTCTCTGGACACACAAATACCTTTGTCTAATACTATAAATTATTTTGCCTCTCTGCTGAGACTGTCACCCTCCACCTGCTTCTCTGCAAAGTTGGGAGGCCATGCTTGTTGGTAATAAAATATTAAAACATATATGAAACAGTGTTTTAGAGAGGGCTGTTACTATTTTGTTTTATCATGAAGCTCTGTAAAATTATTTATGCACCATAGTTTCCCAGAGTACTGTGTGTTTATGCCTCTCACCTTGTCAATAGCATACGAAAAAGGAAGGGTGTGAGGGGCAAGCCAGGCAGGTTGGGAGACAAGAGATCACATATCACCAAGCAAAATTATACACTCCTGCTCCCAGTAGTCAAACTACAGGTATCCTATAGTACTTACTTTGTTGACAAAATAAATATATAAGGACATTTACTTTCAATAACCATCTTTTTTTCGCTTCCATAAAAACACAATCCTCAGAGTGTAATGAACATTTGACATCAAGGTTCTCGCAGACAAAACATTTGGGAGGGGAGGGTGGGGGGGGGGGGGGATGCATGGGAATGGAGAGGAGGAGGAGGAGGATGGAAATTCCTTGCATATTTTTGAGAGTTAATTGAGAAGCTTCTTGAAGCACCTTCCAAATCAGATTTTCTGGTAGTTCTCAGACACTATTTAGCTTCTGGTCTAAACATGCAGGATTCCATATGCAATATTCCTGAATACTGTGTGCGGGTGTGTTCTGAACCATCTCTCTTATAGATCAAGTGCAGTCCCCAGAACTGTACAAAATAACTGGGAACTTTTAACTGATTTACTTAAGAGAGAGTCTGTATGGTCATTAATGCTTCCATAACATTTGGCTTTATCTTTAACCCCCCCCCCGAAATATACAATACAGAATGGTGGTCACTGTGTTATGCTAATGAGTAAATATTTTTTTAAAGTCCATATCAGTAGTTCAGTACACAGAACTTGAGGATGGCATGTTGAGAGCCAGAACCTCATTCTGCCGGCAATGTTTCCTTGGTGGGAAGACTAGGATCAATACATATTAGACAAGTGTGTGTGTGTGTGTGTGTGTGTGTGTGTGTGTGTGTGTGTGTGTGTGTGTGTGGGGGGGGGGGGGGGGGGGGGGGCAAATTTTAGGAATGTAACACACACGATTCCAGACAGCTGGAACTGTCAGATCATTTTCTCTGAGACAACTTTTTTAAATTTAGAGATTATTATTAAATTTAGAGATGTACAAATTGAATGTGGTTGTAAATTTCTCAGTACATCATAACAAGATTACTTAACTTGAGAAGACAAGGAAGGCAAGCCACACGTGGCAGTGATGACTTCGCAAAGCATTGGCTCTTTCTCCACAATATGTATATTGCAGTAAAATGTCATACAATGCCTTTCATTATTTTCGAATTTCCCAAGCAATGGAACCAGAAGTTCATCTTGATGAGACAGTTTTCATAAACAGTAAAAATATTAATCATTCATACAAACTCGGGCACTAATGACCATAGCAGTTTTGCGCCCTAAAACCAAAACAATAATATAAAAAATTTCATACAAACGATAACCTAGAAGTAACTCTGCTTTCAGTGCCATCACCGATTTCTGACCTACTTCACTACCACCTAGCATTCTCTTAACAAATATTATTGCAAGATCATTCCTGTTTCACACATTACAACATTCACTATTTGTCAGACATTTTGATGGAATAAGGTCATGGAAAGCCACAGTCAGTCAGTACTTCAATACACAGGAAATAAACTGATGGTCCTCACATCTAGGTTGGGAATAGCAGCAAAAGCTTAACTATGCCATATTTCCATTGCATGCTCTATTTTGTTTCAAAATGCTTACAAAACTTCAGCAACCCATTACTCAGTATTTAAAAACATACATGACATATATAAAAATGGAGACAGAATGTGATAAAACAAGCAGTGTTAGTCTTCAGAAATATTAAGCGATGTTGGACAATACTCCTTCATATATGCGCAGTACTGAAAATATATGGTAACAACATTCCAAAGCCATGCACAAAAACAGCAAGCAATCATTCATGCAAACTTAGTAAGAAATGTCAAACCTTACTCTCTCGAAAGTGGGATAGTACTAGCAGCACCAGACAAACACAGATCACATTTGCCAGTTAGTTCTTGTATAAAATGTCCTCTCCCCCCTCCCCCTACCCACTGGCCCTCTGAAGTGGTATACTAAAAAGCAAAGTCGATCTCATGTCAGTTACGGGTAAACTGAGATACAAAACATTATTTAACAACTAGCAAGTCAAACAATTCTCATCTGAATTGCCACTGTCGCACACACTCTTGGGCAATCTATACTGTTCAATGCCTTGGTTATATGCGTACCAACTGCTAATTACACCAGTTGTTCAGCATTCCTTGCATTAAATTTATCAGTTAAATATATACTTAAACCAATAAGATATCAACTATTTCCTCATGTAATGGTAGCCATCATTGTTTAACTGGCAGGAAAAATTGGGAATATGATACATGATATTTATCAGAAGAAAAAATTTACACTGAGAACACTGGCAATATGAAAAATGCACAAATATACTATTCTGTGAAAGCTGCACAACAAAGATTAATCTACACTATACAACTATCCACAGAATAGGTCTGCTCAGTTATTTTACTTACCATTCCTTTTGTCAGGATCCATACCGAGTTTTTTCATACCCTCTCGAACCTCCTCTAAGTCCCTGGAACTTGCCTGGAATGTGTCTGACACAAACTCGTGAGAGGGGCTGTCTGCAGGTGCTTGTTCCGCAACAGGTACTTCATGGGGTTGGGGTTTTGCTACATAAGACAAACAGCCAACATCGACATTCACAGCAAATTATGGGGGTGAATAATGGAAACAGTGCAAGCAAACACTGAAAACATGCACTCTGTAAAAATAAAACTTCAAATTCATGCCACTTAATACAATTTGACAGCTACTACTAGTCTCTTTTACTCAGTTTCCAACATTAAAAAACTAATAAATATGGAAAGGTATTATTACCTACCAATAGTGCATATTATTCTGTACCACTAGCTACAACACTGATATCATGATTTACACAGCATTTCTACAAGTTATTTCTGTCTACATAAAGGTAACTGCACTCAAATGAGCTAAACTCTCCTGAATAATATATAAAGTGAGCAGTTTGTGACTACAAAATTGTCTTTTTCTCACCCTTTCAATTATCCACAGAAGTGTGTCATAGAGTATGACGCAAACAGAATGAAAAATATATTTCTCAACACTGCTGATGGAAAATCAAGAGGCTAAAAGATAAAAGGCAGTGTAGTTTCATATGTACTTCCTTGCATCATGAAACAAAACTGTTGAAAAGGTTCACTCTACGAGAGTAACTAAAACATCATATTTTTATTTCAAGGTGCAATTCACATTACAGGAACAATTAAAATCTTTCAGTGAGACTAATACTTTTGTTCCACAGCAAAATTACAGGGTGGTGGTTGATGGCACCAGTTATAAAACTTGAATACATTCTTACACACAGTCAACTCTAGAAGGAAGTTATAATGGCCATAAGACTGACATGTCACTGACACATTAACTTCTTAAATGCATGGAAACCATCACCAGCAATATAAAATATATGGAATTACAAGGTGTTGGAGAAGTATGTGGTAAAATCTGTACATGGAAATGCTTCATTGTGATGAAAATCTTAAAATACAGTTCTTACATACGTGTTGGAGACGTATAAGTTCTAACAAGAACACATGGAGCGTATTGGTATGTCATTTTGTTGGTCAAATTACTGTTACAATTTCTTTCATTAATTACATTTGTGTGAACATAAAATGAACTCAATTTTTACATATTCCATCGTATTCAATACCGCTCTATGTAGACACAATAATGATTTGTTGAACCATTTCCTCTCATTTAGTGCACAGTAATTTTTTTTTTTGGCCAGGTTTTATAGCCAGTATGATTTGTACATAATAGCATTCAATGTAGTGGTACATTTAACATCACAAAATCAAATTATATTAAATGAAACAAACTGTTACGAACATGAAATGTGACAATGAATTGCGTACCAGCTTACAACTTCTTCAAAACAACACCCAAAAACAATTTTTTTAAGTAACTCGACGATTTTCTGTTTGGTATACAGAATCACTTGAGTTACACAAAAATTGTAATTTTTCATATAACACAGAGAGGGATCAGCTTCCACAGCACACCTTCAGCTTCACTTCTCACCAAATGGCAAATCAAATACTCACAGAAAGAAGAGGAAGCAGCATTAGGGTTTCACATGGTATACAAGTGATGGGGTCATGAGAGAGAGAGAGAGAGAGAGAGAGAGAGAGAGAGAGAGAGAGAGAGAGAAAGTGGTAAAGATAGTGCCAGTGTTCTTTTCAAAGGAACCATACCAGACTTTTCCTTCGGCAGTTTAGGGAAATCACAGAAAAATCTGTATCTGGATTGTCAGGCGCATATTTGAAGCCTAGTACAGTGTTTTAGCATTACCTCATGAAGTAATAGTGCACACTGAATGGTGCTAAGTGAAATTAAGTGATTGAATCCTTTATACAAAATGAACTGTTTGCAGCATAATTACGGTGTATAATGTAGAAGAAATAAACAAACAGGAAAGTATGAAAAAAATGAATATTTACTAGTAATTCATGAATTCTTTTAGTGGTGTAATCCTGAGATGCTCAGCAATTCAAATAATGTGTTCTCTATCCCGAACTACAAAGTGCAGCATTGTGTGTCACTGCTGTCACAATGTCATTGTTGTTGGTGGTGCTGTTTTTAAGGCCAAAATTCATGAGCAACTGTGTCCATAAGGGACATGTAAGCTTTGCCTTTAATTGCAGGGCACTTTCTTTGTTAATCAGCCAGAAAAAGAGTTCCAGCAACGATCTGTATTTCCTCAGACCTGTCAGTTATGCTGGGAACATTTCTTTCCACTTCAAAAAGTAAGTAATAATATTACAGATAGGTGATTACATATTTCTGATAGTTTGATGATAGCCTTTTATGGATGAGTGCCAGTAATTCCTAGAGAAGAATTTCTTGACATGGTCTTCTAGAAATGCCTAACTGCATGTATCATTATGGTAGAAACTTTTCTGACACATTAATAACTCCTCTGCCATTCCAGTTCCACAATATCTATAATATTTCTAGTTCTTATGACACCTATGTTGTTGTTGTTGTTGTTGTTCCCCCAGTGTTACTGTTATAAACATTAATTGCAGAAGAGCAAAAATTATGACTGTTCGGTGTTAAATCTTTAATTAGTATGAAGGAAGTGCCTAAACAACTTTCTATTTGAAAGTTTATTACATACAGCACGGTATTAAACTATGGTAACCTGATTTTATGCTGTCTTCCAAAAAACAAGAAGAAATCGTGTACTGCATGCACCCTATTATTTCCGGTTTTTGTTTCAGTCGGGAGTTATAGTTACCTAGTAAACTGTTCCATCAGTCTCTTTGTTCCAAAGAGAATGTTACTTCCTTAAGTTAAAGCTGGAAAATAACTGATAAACCAGTGCAATGGTTTAAACAGTAGATGCCAATGAGTCTGGAAGATTTTTCATATTTAAACATTGCACTAGCCTTCAAACAAGTCATCTGTATGGCAGACACTCTCTTCACACACTGTAAAGAAATAAGAGGGAGCTACACCAGTACTTCAACATTTCATAGGAACAGCCGTGAATATAGGTCCAAATTACTGTGTATGCAGGACTCAAAAAAGCAGACAGAGAATCACTCTTCACAAGAGATGAGGATTTCAGCTATCACCAAGTTTAAAAATGGCACACGTGTTCACAGAGTTCTGTACATAATGATTGTAGAATCCACTTCACAAATCAAGAATTAACTTGGGTAATCAGCTGCAAATTTGTGTTAGTGTAACATAACACCTTCGAAAGTACTGACTGGTGAGAAAATAATGAAAAAGAGACAGTTGGACCGAGATACAATTTTTCATATCACTATTTTGTGGAAGGCTTTACAATTAAAAGACAAAATGCTAATGAGTGTATACAGTATTGTATAAAAAATGTATCAAAACAACTCTGCAAATTAAATGCTTTACCACAGTGTAGTACACAAAGCACCTGAGTGTTTGTCATAAACTGCAAGATTGCTATCGAATGATATGACAGATTTTGTGTGCACAGCTTTGAAATTGAGGAACAATACTGGTTAGAGGATGAAATCCAGCAACAACAGTCCCAATGATAGATAAGAATTCATTCCCACATGAGAAGGCAAGCAATTTAATCAGCAAAGGAATTCTTGCACATATCTACGATGAGGAGTCAGTATATTTTGACAATACACTAAATAACCTTCAGTACAAGTAGAAGGCACTACCAGAGTGATGTGCCCCTGTTTTGGTAGCAAAAAATACAATACAGTTGTAAAATATGTTATGACACATTGTCAGTAAATTAATTACTGGGATGACACTTTTACAGTAGAGAGATATAGAAATAAGCTTTGAAACAAATGTTAAAATTGAAAAGCCCATGAAACTCTGTACATGCTTACATCATAAAACTTAGAAATTTTATTTTTACTTCTGTAATCTACAACATTATCTTTTTTAATCTTAATATCTAATAAACACAATTATTTTAGAAAAAGCTAATTGTGATGAAGACCAGAACAGGACATGAGTTACAATCCAGTAATTTTCAGAGACAAACTGAACTCTCACGACAAAACACTTTTCGTTGAAAGATCAGGAGACTACAGAAATGCTGATGGAACAGTAAATAAAAGGATCAAACCAATATAAAAAATGTTTACTTCTCAGCTGAGAATAATGGTAATGTGGTAATGTGAAATTTTGCCCCAGCAATAAGCAATGAAGATACTTTCTCAAAGTACACAGTTGCTGTATGCTAAACTGTGCACATTTGCCAGAATATCACCATTAAGAGCTGAATGTGGCACTCTGCTAAATCTGAAGGTGCAAGAAATGGACATGTGTCCCAATGGACCTACTGATAACAAACAGACCCGAACTTTTCGACTCTGTAAGTACAGAACAGGGAATCAGTGATCATAAGGCCGTTGCAGCATTCCTGAATATGGAAGTTAATAGGAATATAAAAAAAAGGGAGGAAGGTTTATCTGTTTAGCAAGAGTAATACAAGGCAGATTTCAGACTACCTAACAGATCAAAACGAAAATTTCTGTTCCGACACTGACAATGTTGAGTGTTTATGGAAAAAGTTCAAGGCAATCGTAAAATGCATTTTAGACACATATGTGCCGAGTAAAACTGTGAGGGACGGGAAAAACCCACCGTGGTTCAACAACAAAGCTAGGAAACTACTGCGAAAGCAAAGAGAGCTTCACTGCAAATTTAAACGCAGCCAAAACCTCTCAGACAAACAGAAGCTAAACGATGTCAAAGTTAGCGTAAGGAGGGCTATGCGTGAAGCGTTCAGTGAATTCGAAAGTAAAATTCTATGTACCGACTTGACAGAAAATCCTAGGAAGTTCTGGTCTTACATTAAATCAGTAAGTGGCTCGTAACAGCATATCCAGACACTCTGGGATGATGATGGCATTGAAACAGAGGATGACACGCATAAAGCTGAAATACTAAACACCCATTTCCAAAGCTGTTTCACAGAGGAAGACCGCACTGCAGTTCCTTCTCTAAATCCTCGCACAAACGAAAAAATGGCTGACATCGAAATAAGTGTCCAAGGAATAGAAAAGCAACTGGAATCACTCAACAGAGGAAAGTCCACTGGACCTGACAGGATACCAATTCGATTCTACACAGAACACGCGAAAGAACTTGCCCCCCTTCTAACAGCCGTGTACCGCAAGTCTCTAGAGGAATGGAAGGTTCCAAATGATTGGAAAAGAGCACAGGTAGTCCCAGTTTTCAAGAAGGGTCATCGAGCAGATGCGCAAAACTATAGACCTATATCTCTGACTTCCATCTGTTGTAGAATTTTAGAACATGTTTTTTGCTCGAGTATCATGTCATTTTTGGAAACCCAGAATCTACTCTGTAGGAATCAACATGGATTCCGGAAACAGTGATCGTGTGAGACCCAACTCGCTTTATTTGTTCATGAGACCCAGAAAATATTAGATACAGGCTCCCAGGTAGATGCTATTTTCCTTGACTTCCGGAAGGCATTCGATACAGTTCCGCACTGTCGCCTGATAAACAAAGTAAGAGCCTACGGAATATCAGACCAGCTGTGTGGCTGGATTGAAGAGTTTTTAGCAAACAGAACACAGCATGTTGTTATCAATGGAGAGATGTTTACAGACGTTAAAGTAACCTCTGGCATGCCACAGGGGAGTGTTATGGGACCATTGCTTTTCACAACATATATATAAATGACCCAGTAGATAGTGTCGGAAGTTCCATGTGGCTTTTCGCGGATGATGCTGTAGTATACAGAGAAGTCGCAGCATTAGAAAATTGTAGCGAATTGCAGGGAGATCTGCAGCGGATAGGCACTTGGTGCAGGGAGTGGCAACTGACCCTTAACATAGACAAATGTAATGTATTGCGAATACATAGAAAGAAGGATCCTTTATTGTATGATTATAGCAGAACAAACACTGGTAGTAGTTACTTCTGTAAAATATCTGGGAGTATGCATGCGGAACGATTTGAAGTGGAATGATCATATAAAATCAATTGCTGGTAAGGCGGGTACCAGGTTGAGATTCATTGGGAGAGTCCTTAGAAAATGTAGTCCATCAACAAAGGAGGTGGCTTACAAAACACTCGTTCGACCTATACTGGAGTATTGCTCATCAGTGTGGGATCCATACCAGATCGGGTTGACGGAGGAGATAGAGAAGATCCAAAGAAGAGTGGCGCGTTGCATCACAGGGTTATTTGGTAACCATGATAGCGTTACGGAGATGTTTAGCAAACTCAAGTGGCAGACTCTGCAAGAGAGGCGCTCTGCATCGCGGTGTAGCTTGCTCGCCAGGTTACAAGAGGGTGCGTTTCTGGATGAGGTATCGAATATATTGCTTCTCCCTACTTATACCTCCCGAGGAGATCACGAATGTAAAATTAGAGAGATTCGAGTGCGAACGGAGGCTTTCAGACAGTCGTTCTTTCCTCGAGCAATACGCAACTGGAACAGAAAAGGGAGGTAATGACAGTGGTACGTGAAGTGCCCTCCGCCACACACCGTTGGGTGGCTTGCAGACTATAAATGTAGATGTAGATGTAGAATAATGAATCATATCTATGAATACTATCTGCAGTGGGATGGCTGATCAGATAAGAAACACCAAGATATAAATAAATCATGTTGTTCTGATGAAAAAATGGAATTTTGACCACTTACAGACTTTCAAAATTGCATGTAAATTTGGCTGTGAAAATGTAGACAAGAAGATAATTTCATTCAAGTAATGTACTGTATAATTTTAAGCACTATGCAGTTTGTTACATCAAGCAATGCATTAACAGACAGCATATGGTTCTCACTATTACACACATCTGCACAGATTGTTGATAAGTATAGGTACAGTTCATAAATGTTGAGGAAGATTTACACTATGTGATATCTGAAACTATTTGACACACTCCACTGATTATCTATAATGTCAGTGTTAACCCTAGTCTTTGATACAATCCTTAATTTCTGGTTTTATGTCACTATACTGCACAAAATTACCAATCTGATCACATTAAACTCCTTCAGCAGAACAAGATTCTTGTACAACTGTATAACACTGTAAATATACATAATGAATTAAGAAACAGTAACAGTGAAAGTGAAAAAAGATTCTGCATCTGAATATGTCTTCATCAGGGAGATGTTGACATGCCTCATAGTAAGATGGAGAATATATTGGTGATTTTTGTAAAAGAGACATAAAAAAAAGAAAGGAAAGAAAAACAACACATACAACAAATACAACATTGAAAAGTTGATGAGTGGTATTAAAAGATTTCTTTTTATGTCAGTTCTGCTTCCTGACAGGAATTACCAGGCCATTTAATTGTAATTAAAGAACAGGTCCCCACAATCAAGGTAGTTGAAGAAATTGTGAAAAACCACATACATCAAAACCTGCACATATTGCATCCAATGATTATTGTGTCAGAAGATACAAAGTGAAAAGGAGACAGGTCATGTTATAGCATCTAATTTCAGAACATAAAAGATAATTACTGCTGCAATCCCATGGTGATGAGGCAAATGAAATCATAATTTGGTGGACGATTACAGGATTGTTTCATGGTCTTTACAGCCTACAAGTCCAAATGTCATATGCGAAGTTACTTGCACTGCATTGTGATTATTTAAAAGTTGTCAGATAAATGAAAAGTATTGCTGTTAAGTACATTATGTTCAGTAAATTCAATTCAATGACAGCTCATTCAAACAGCTAAGAATTAATGCACTCTTTGGAGTGTTGTTCAACTTTCTAATTAACACAAAAAATTATATAACCAATTTTTGTTTCTTTGTAGGTATCTCTCTGCAGTCCTAGTACACACTGAAATCCCTACAGCACAGTACCATAATACTTTGCTACAACAGCCCATACAAAATGTTGCAGTCCATTGATAAAGGGGAGTACTGTCCAGTAATTTGTTTCCTGCATTTGAAGGGGAACACTGCTGCAAAATTCATGCTGAGTTGGTGGATCTGTACAGCAATGATGCACCATCATACAGTGAGGTCAAATAAGTCTGAATGATAAAGAACAAAGTAGCAGAACATTTGTGAAAACCTTGACAAACTGAGGATTTCAAGAGACATGGACAAACCGTCACTTTTAGATCAGCGTACCAAAATCAAGGTGAAAGTGGAAAAAATTAAAATTGGTCATTCATCAATTTTTGACATTTTGCACAAAATTTTGAACATGATGAATAACATTACCTACTGGGTTCTGTAACTGTTTACACCTATTCAAAACACCCACAACATCAAGGCAGCAACTAAATTGTGGCAGGTGCCTCGGGCCAATCAAAATCACTTTTTCAGTAGCGCAGTCATCATGGATTAATACTGGATACATCACAATGACCATGAGACCAAGGAGCAAAGCAGTCGGCAGTAACATGTGGATTCACAACGATCCCTCAAGCAAGATGATGGCGAGTGTTTTGGGGATGCCATGGTGTTGTGCAACAGCCTATGTTCACAAGGGGCAAATCAATACAGGCAAATGCTGTGGAAATTCCTTGACAAGGATGTGGGAAGCTGTTACGACACATCATGTTAGGAGACTGTCCAAGGGGTTGCTTTTGCTCCACGACAGTGCCCCACCTCATTCTGCACATGACAGTCACATATGCTGTTTCTTTGGGCTATCAAATTTTGCCTCACCCTCTCATATTCTCCTGACTTCTATCTGTTTTCCAGGATGACAAACCCATTGCGTAGCACCATCCAAGTATGATGAGATGGTAATTTTGTAAATGGATAATTTCTTGAACAGCCAAGATATAGATTTCTACAACCAAGGTTTCCACCAAGTCAGCCATCACGAGGAAAAAAAGTGGTGGACTGAAGACTGAATATGTGAGAAGGACAAACACCATCACTAAGTTTCATAGTCCTAATTTGTTTTTTTTTTTTTTTTTTTTTTTCCCATGGTGATATTTATTGATGACTAACTGTCTAACATCTCTTCACCTCCAGAGCTGCAGTTCGTGGCTTTGTCCTTGTGTCCTAAAATGCAGTCATTAGTTTTATCTGAATCTGTCCCTGGAGATTACATTCTCTGCTAATTGTGTCATGGGGACAATCTGTTGCCCTATACTAATATGTGAACCTTGTAATGCAGTTGAGTAAAATGTTTTCTTGATACAATCTCTGTTTATCCTGCTCCTTCTCAGGGAGCGAATCACAGCTTACACTGTAAGTTACATTAACAAGAGACTTGAGCTAACAGAAACGCAATACCCAAATTTGGAAGAAGGAAATCTGAGGACTTTTAGTACCCTTGCTTAAATAGAGCCAGCAGAACTCTCCTATCTGTTCTTATTGCACTCCTCCTAATAATTTTTGTTTTCTTTACATATTTTTCAATTTATGTATATTTTCCAAGTAATATACATGTGGCAGGTACTGAAATATCTGAATACCTTTACTATTCTTTCCCCACTTGGATTCATTATTCAAGGCATTGTTTTCAGTATGCTGACTCCAGCGCTGTATCTAGTTTTACTGGAAATCTTGTTAATCAAAATATACAAATCATTGAACTTTCTACTACACTATGACTGTCACTTTTGTGAGAGTTAATCTGCATTTACAGAAATAATGACACCACTCATCGGGAAGACTGGCAGTCCAAATTATCAGTATTGTACTTCAGTTTCAGTGAAACTAATTAATTTCCGAGATAACTAACACTAGCACTCATGACCAACTACATACTAAAGTGTAGTGAACCGGCCATGTATGAGCATATTATTGTGAGCCTGAATGGTATACTGCAGCAACACTGACAGCAGGTAGGCATAGGATGATGTTATTGTAGTAATTCAACAATGTCAATGCAGTATTGCAAGTCAGGTTAGCTCGATGAAACAGTTGACAGAGCTGAGCGATAGTGCACGAGTTTGCGCAGCAAGGGGCAAGGCAGAGTTCCACATTGGTAGTGGCGTTTCAGGATACACAACTGTTAAAAGTGCACATGCGCAACAAGCATACCGTTACCGAATTTTACTGGGCTTATTCTTAGTCTCACAGCCCTACCAGGATGCCGAGGCTGTGCCAAGCGATATCACTACATGGAACTGCCTGTATTCATCACCAGTTCAAGGCCACGGTAGGGCAACAGATATGGCATCATCAAGAGTACCCAATGCTCACATAAAATTCTTGCTGCCAGCTTACAAAATGTGGACTCTGGCGCATGGCAAAGGCTCTGCGTCAGCAACTCGGGGTGTGCTAGCTGCCAGCCCAGCAGAACTCAGAAGCCAGCTGGCCACTGACCTAGTGTACTACACAGTGCAGATGTCACAATTACGAACTTGTAAACTTTGCAGCTCCCTTTCTCTGAAGCCTCCTGCCCCCTCCCTCCCCCCCTTCCTCATCCATCATCCACTCGTACCAACCTGGTTCACAGCTACAGCTGCAGCTCCCAGCACTGGATGCTCTACAGCAGTTTTTGCCTGAGCTTTTCAGATTCCAACCTTTATCATCACACTTTTGTTGGCCTGGATTTTATGCAAAAGCTGACATAATTCACTAACTGACTAAAGCATTAATTAATAATTCTGCATAATGTACTGTAATTATCAATATGGTGCTTGTACCTGTAAATGTGGTATTTTTAACATGGATGGGTAAAACTGTTTCATATTCTTCAACTGTCACATAGTTCATAAACTGAGTTACTGTTAATATTTATAGTTCATCCAAAATGGAAAAATCTAACTTAGGCATTTTTCAAATGATTATGTGCTTTTTGTGATCAAAGTATGTTCTTCAAGTAGTCTGAAGCCAACAAATTTTTTCACAGTTTGGGACCAACTTGCACTTGCACAAGACCTATGCAAGATTTCTAGAAAATGCAGTTAATCTGGAATGTACTATAGTTCGTAGTTGAGTATGTGCCTAAGCATCTATCAAGCAGCACTTCTAAGTTATCATCTTTTTACACTGTGTTAATATCTCCATGTAAGCTAAGTAAATTTCTGTGTGATATTATTTGTCATTATGCAACTTACCGTTGCCACTAATTTGAGAACCTTCATCTGTCTGACTCTAAGTAAACATGCACTGTGATGGTATTTGCCACTGTGACACTGTGCAGTAAATTTGATGTGCAAACAAACTTCTTAAGTAGTAAACATGACAATAGGCCAAGTTACTCTGAAATCTTTGTAATGTACATTATTTGCAGAATTCCTAGAAATCAATTTACAACTCATCTACACAACTCTTATCATCTTAACTCCGAGGGCCTAATGGACAATGGAGATACTGCCTCGTTGGAATATCAGAGCCAATATTATGTCAAATTCACTATTTTTATATGAATGGTCCTGTTCATAACCTGATATGAAGGTTATGAACATTTTACTAAACAGTAAATGTGACTGTTCATTGGGAGGAAGTATTTAGACATTTAGCAACAGATAATAACAGGAAACAATGGGTGGGGGGGGGGGGGGGGGGGGGGACAAAAATGAAATCGAGAGAGATTGCTGTAAACACCACTTCCTATCATGTCTTAGTGTTTTCATGGTGATACTTTGTCCTAGTTTCCAAAACAATCCTCGAGTCCTTTCGAGTCCTTTTCTTCCAACACACTTGTCTTTTTCAAGAAGAAAGAAGAACGACCTTCTGGCTGTGACATCTAGCAACTATGGTCTTTGCTTGCATTTGTTTATTGACATGTTGTAAGTGGGTGTTCTGTCTGGCCTCTTAACATACTTTTCTTTGTGGCTTCACGACAAAATAAGTTCAATCCAGTGACATGGTTTGACCAGTAATTATTGTGCATCATCATCACTGTGCCTACTCCACATCTGCTACAACTACTCTGCTCTCTTATAAATCTGGCACCGATAGTTTTCTTATTCAGTGACTAATTCAGTAGTGTTTTGCAGTTGTCTCCTGTAAGCTGATACAGGCAAGCAACACCAATATACACAGTATACCACTGCCTGCCAACACACAGTTTGGTTACATATTTTTATTACTTGTCTTAACACTGTATTCCTCTTTCTTTACTCATCATAAGGCTTGTGTTACATAACTTCACTTCAGGCGCACTGACCTCTCCATTCTACCCACTGGGACATTCAGCAAACCCAGGCGTTACAGAAACTGCAGTTTCTAGAACTAATCAGTGTAATTCCCTATTTAGCTGTGGCAACACAGAGCTTGACTGGCCTTTTTTATTTTAATGTACCACTGACCCACCAAGCTATACAGTCTCTGTTTGAAGTGCCAGACTACAAATACAAAGGTCTTGGGTTTGATCCCCAGTCAATCTCAGGATTTTCATCCATCACTTATCAGTTATTTCACCTCTGACGAAGTTTGTTTATGTGAAAACTACCACTGGGTATGTCAGTTCAGAGATTGGAGGAAGACAATGGCATACCATTCCCAACAATACCACGCCTAGTAAAGCGCTGTGGTGTTCAGAACAATCTTCATATTGGTAACAGTTTTACGTTTTATTGAAATATCATAAATTCAAGCACTTGCATATGGACAAACACACACCTCTCCTCAAAGCGCTCTCTCTCTCTCTCTCTCTCTCTCTCTCTCTCTCTCTCTCTGGGAGAGGAGGGGGGGGGGGGGGGGAGTGGAATATCAGGAGTGTATAGCGTATGGCCCTATACCTGATCAATGCTAATTATCATATACAGTTTTGTGGAAAAGAAAATTATAACTTCACCAATTGTAAACTATAAAATCGAGAATATATGCTGACAAACATGGCAACAACTGTTAGTATGGAGCAAGAGGCTGTGGTAAAATTTATGGAGGTCACTAAATTCTTGATGTTTGGCAACTGATGAAATTTTTTTTACAGACTCATAAAATTTGTTTAAGTTATTGTTTGGGCTGGTTTCAACACATTTTAGGGTGCCTTAACAACCATTTCCCTGAAGCCTACAAACTGCCCACATACAGAGGAATGACCTGAAAACCAATTTCAAATGTTAAGGGCACATTATAAAGCAAATATTTGGTACCAGAAATAAACAAAAATAGGACAAATAATATATGTAGGTTTCGTCTACATCTACAATTAATGCGTAATATTTTCGAGGTTTTGCCAAATCTGTTTTTGATGTCTGATATTCAAAGAAGGTGCGAAGTTGTCAGAAATAATGCACACTTTCAATGACTAACAATGAAATTAGGAAATTCTATGCCATTTCACTGCATGCATCTCTCTTTTAGCAAAATACTTTTAACATCGTAGCAGTTCAACTACTACCATTACAAAATACTTCAATTCAAAAAAGAAAGCAACTGCTTCATTTTCTAACACTTAAGCTTTCATTATCTGTTAGAACTTGGAATCCAACAATAACACTTACAATTGTAAACAAAGCAGTGTAATTTCAGCTATTAAGATCCATTCACATTAAAATAAAAGTGGAATGCAGAACATTCACGTACCAGTTGGTTCAGCAACGTCAATACTGCCAGGCTTTGAAGCATTCTCACCCTGTTCCTGGACCATTGATGACAACTCATTAGCCTGACGGATAAGGCTCACACGATAGAAGTAGTTCCGCCAGAAGTTTTCTTCACTTATCCTAAAATGATAACCATCCTTTTAGTTGGTAAAAGAAAAAATAGAAAAGAAACACACAATTTTTTTAAGAAAAGGGCTGTAAATGACTGCTTTTAAATATAGCATTATCAATGAAATTTTTGCCCTCCCTTTTCAAACAGCTGTCAATATTTGCTGACTTTCCACAATGACACCCTCAGTCTTGACTATGACTTACAGGCTGACAAACATTGCACCATTTCCAATAACTATAACAATATGAAACTTGCACCTTGTGACTTTGCTTCCACTGTAAATTGCATTCACCAAATGAACTGACAATACATCAAAATGTTTTAAGTGCTTTCCTTTTCCCATCTGCTTACCAAAATAACTGGTACCCAAAATTTCGTTAAGAGTGGCAATAAAGGAATCAAGAAACAATACAACAAAAGTATCTACACGATACCAACATTTCCACTAGTAGGGAATAGATTAAACGATTACAGTGTCAATGCAACATCACCACACACAACTTTTTTATACGTCCAAAAAAGAAATAGTTACATTGATATAACAGCATTATAAAAATTCATGCAATCTTTTATAGAAAGATGATCATGTATAACTACATACTACCTACATAAAACTTCATACACTCTAAAAAGAAAAACTTATTTTATGATAGCCACAGAGGCTTTCCTTCATGACCTGAAGAAAGTAAACGAAACATTGGAAAATTCTGGTAATTCTGGTGTGTGTCTCAAAAATGGTGTCCACAGAATCAGGATAGGCACTCATTAGTTGCAGTTCCCTCAGTGGTAAGAAGCAGCCTTGATGAAGTAGCCTGTTCAAATGTTTATCACATCACTGCATAAAATCTGAAGTAAATCGGTTGAAAACTTTTTTAGATTGTTGGAAACACAGTTATTTTTATGCTGAAAACAGATTACTATAATTCTGAATATAAAAGAAATATAAATAACCTTAACTTACGAACACTGTGATCACTGAAAATATTTAAGATAAATTAGAATTTAAGGTACCCAGCTTTGCCCTACTTTTCCTAACACACAGAGTCTAGACTGCAGCTACACTAATATTATAGAAAATTGCAACACCAATGTACTATGAAGAGGTTTACAACAACACAAAAACAATTAAATTTACGTAACTATATGTCATCTCTTAGAACTTCTGTATGGTCTTAACTACCTACATGCTGCATAAAGACGCTTTAAAGCTTGAGGCATCAAAAAGCCCTAGATATAAATTGACAGAAATTGCTACAGTGCCAGAATGAGGAAGTTGCTGGACAATAATATCCACATACTTATTCAACCATAACAAAAATATGAAGGCCGAGGAAAAAATCATACTCTTATTGGTTTTCTAAGAAGGCTTCCACATTCTTCCAGTTTTGGTTGTACCTGTGTGATATGCAGTTGGGTGCAGTGGGCCACTGCTCATATAGTAGCCTGTACTTTTCATTTTTCTCACACTGTTTGGTATTAGGTTGGTGCAGAAGTTCATAGTGTTTTTGTTATGCATGTTCATTTTCCTGTTGTTATGTTTTTTTATCAATTGTCATTTTTTATTTGTAGTTCACTGTTGCTATCCAAATTTACGTACCATCATTCAGACATTTGCAAGATAGTGAGTGTGCCTGTGGACACTACAAGATTGAGTATCAAATGGAGAAATCTGAATGTTTCCAACATATTCTTCTGTTTGAGGTCAATGAAAAGGGCATCCAAAAACATTTATGCCACGTATGGGTATAATACCATTGGACAGAGCACAGCAAGAAAATGGTTTTCTTGATTAAGGGGACCACACCTCGGTTCAGGTGGAGGGGGGGGGAAATCGATTTTCGGTTTTCATCATATTTCGATATATTAAGGTTTTATTTAAGTACTCTGAAAAGGACTTTGCTGAATTTTTTTTTTTTTTTTGAGCATTTAAAGAGCATTTTCCTACCATGTGTGTTTATGTTCCATGCTCACTTTTCTGTCACCCACTTTTCTACATGTATTTTAGATCTTTATAGCCCCTACATTGCACGTTCGAGATTTTTTTTTTTTTTTTTTTTCTACTCCCAAGTGTGTTGCTATCCTTGGAATGCAATGGTCGGTATTCTTTTGTTTCTGCTGTTTGTAAACAACACGCTTTGAACCACGCGGTTAGTTTTGTTCAAGTGTGACTGTGAGTAGTTGTTATACTTACGTTTGCAGTGCTTGTTTACGTGTGTTCTGTTGTGTTTATTGAAGATGACAAAACGTAACGGCATTTTCAAGAAACGACAATTTAGAGGAAACAAGATTGGAAAGCTTTCTGTACAAGAGCTTATGTCGCCTGGCAATGATGTTTCTAATTGCAATTCTTCAACAAGTGCATCATCAAAGAAGCTCTCACTATTTCAAGAGAGTTACAATGAATTTACTGTAAGTTACAAGGGATGTAGCAACATTATTATAAATTTGAGAACATTGTCAGATGTAATTTCTAAATTTGTACACTGTAGACAGTATGGTGAGCCACAGAGTGTAAAAATTTGTTGAGAGTGCCAGTGGAAGAAAAGGCCCAGCAATTGCTTTGGATTTAATTTGCACTAAATGCTCAGCTGTGATTTCATTTACGAGTTCTTCAAAACCAGATGCAAGTGGCCCTTATGAAATAAATACTAGATTAGTTTATGCCTTACGATCCATTGGCAAGGGCATGGCTGCAGGGAGAACATTTTGTTCAGTGATGAACTTACATCAGTCACCAAAGAAATTTGAAAAACTGACTGCAATGTTAGAGAAAGCTGCATGTGAGGAAATCATGAAACTGGCTGCTAGGGAAGCAGTGGAAGAAAACTATGGATGTTCGGGTATTGCAGTTGCACTTGATGGAAGTTGGCAGAAAAGAGGACATACTTCTCTGAATGGAGTAGTGACTGCCATGAGTGTAGCACTCTAGTAAAGTGTTAGATGTGGAGATAATGTCTAAATATTGCAAATGTTGTAAAGTCAATGAACATAAAGAACACAACTGTGTGGCTAATTTTAGAGGAACAAGTTGTGGCATAGAAGTTCATGGAGTACAACAAATATTACATTGCTCTGCAGAAACAAGAGGTGTATGGTACACCAAATATTTGGGCGATGGTGACAGTAAGGCATACAACAATGTGGTGAACTCTAAGCCATATGGAGATGCCATTATTAGCAAAATAGAATGTGTAGGCCATGTTCAAAAACGTTTGTGAACAAGGCTGAGAAAATTAACTGTTGAAATGAGAGGAAAAAAATTAAAAGATGGAAAATTGTTGACCGGACAGGGTCGGTTAATTAAAACTGAAATAGAAAACCGGCAGGTATACTATGGGCAGGCAATTAGGAGAAATAAAGAAAATCTGGAGGCAACGAAGAGAGATGTTTGGGCCATATTCTTCCGTAAGTCCTCTACGGATGATAAGCCATGTCATGGATTGTGTCCACAGGAGAAAATTCGTGGTGCAAATACAATAGGGCTCAGGCAACTGGAGAATCTTATTCTCACCAGCATTCTCTTCCTGCTGCAATTACAGCAATTGAACCTATTTACAGAGACTTGGCTCATCCTGACCTTCTAAGGAAATTTCTGCATGGGCAGGCACAGAACCCAAATGAGTGTTTCAAAGCATAATTTAGAACCGCCTTCCTAAAACTGTAATTGTAGGATGAACTAGGAGTTCATGATGCTGTTATTACATTCAATTATGGTAATATTGCGAAGTGTTGGGTACTGAAAAATCTGGGAATTAATTCTGGTGAAACTATGATCACTGGGCTGCAACATTGCAATAAAATGAGGATAGCTGATGCAGACAGGTCTGCATCTAATATGGTCAAGAAAGCAAGACAAACATCTAGTAGGGTGAAAAAGAAGCTGGACGACCTGCTAGAGGCCAAAGAAGGGCCATCATATGAAGCAGGGCAGTTTTAATTAACTGTAAGTAACAAATTTCAAAAGTTCTCTCTTTAAAGTCAATTTCCCGCAAACTAAAATTTTCAGTACATACACCCCATTATATCAGAAACTATCATAGAAAAATGAATGAAATTTTCAGAGACTCTGCATAAAATAAAAAGCCACCTCTGGTACTACATTCATTAATATTCCCCCCACTAGGAAGTTCACAAAAAAATATTTTCTGCAGAAAAAACTTAATATTTTCTGTTAATAAATTTAAAAAAGTATTTCTTAAAAACTATAAAATGGATAAAGTAGATTTTAGTACTGTTGACTATTAGAATCATGTAACATACAGTAAAAATATTAAGGCCCTGCATCAAATAGTTTCTTCAAAAATGGGTCAAATATTTGCCTAAATTAAAATGGGTTAGATAGGCAGGGTGTAGTCCCCTTAAGGTGGATCACTTTGATGTTAGTGACTCTCCATGTTCAGAAAGACCTTCAGATTTTGATGAATATCATATGAACACATTAATCCACAATGATCATGTCAATGGAATAAAGAACTGGCAGATGTGATGAAATGTAATCCTTCTACCACCGTGTGACATTTGCACGCAATAGATAAGGCTCAAAAATTAGGTCTATGGGTACCACATGCTCTAAGCCAAAATCATAAACATCAGTGGATCGGATGGCCATATGTGCACCTTTACTTGCTCATCGTCAATTTGCTTGTGGAGAACATGAACCATTCCTATCCTGTATAGTCAATGGTGATGAGAAATTGTGTGTCGATGCTAACATAAGGAAAAGGAAGGATTGGTTAAGCCCAAACAAAGCAGCAACTCCCCTTGCAAAGATCTGCATGCTTCCACAAAAGATAATTTTATGTAGCTGGTGGAACAACGATCATGTGGTGTACTACAAATTATCTATCACTGTTGGCATTTATTTTCTACATCTGAGATGTCTTGCAGACGCATTCCAAGAACAACATCCTGGAAGACTGCATGAAGTGATGCTACTCCACGATAATGCCAGCATTCTACTAGACTGACCACACCCAACCTGTTGCACCCTCAGATTTGCACCTTTTCCACTCTCTTTCCAACAACGTTGAAGCAACTTCCTTTCAGGATGAAAAAACACTCCAAGCATGGCCCCATGATTTCTTTGCTTCAAAATCACACGATTCTACAGTCGCAGAATCGAAAAGTTACACTGTTTTGAATAGTGAAGGAGAATATATTATTGATGAGTGAAGCCTCAGTTATGTGTATCTGTTGCGTTTATCAAAATTACAGAAAAAAGGCTACAAACTTATGCAACAACTCTACAGCCTCACATACAACACTATCTGATAGAGACTAGGACTTGTTTTATTTTTCTTATTTATATTTTGTGTATTTTTTTGTTTTAGCAGTGTAGATTTAGGACTTTTGCAGTGCCAGAGTCGAGCAGTTCAATCGCCCTTGTTGCTGTGGTCTGCTTGCACTTTTCCTGTTGACCGGCTAATTCAGAATATAGCAGGAAATGAATAGCAACAGTGCTTGTGTGAACATAAGAGAGATTAGTCATTATCCAGACAAGGCTAAAAGTAGTTCGTCTTTATGATGATGCCCTATGCTGAAGTGGCAGTGGAGCAACTGTGGCAAAAGCTGCAGTGCCTCTGGTGCCACCAGAATCCCTTGGAAACCTACATCTTTCGATGCACAAGAGCTAGTCAGTTTGTCCTCATCTGAGGTTGATGGGGTGGACAAAATACCTGCTTGAAACATTTTATTCTACTGAAAAATTGTTCTTCCGTAATAATAAGAACAGTTTATGTGCAGCTCTTCTGTTGCACACACAATCTGAAACTCCTGTTAACCATTCCCTTATCAGTCAAATGTTTAAGTAACAAAAACAAGACACACTATGAAATTAGACACTATGTTTTCATTCGAATTTTCATAGTTGAAGAGAGGGAAATACATATATTGAATATCAAATTGACCAGCCTGATGCCAACTTTGCAAAACAGGGTTTAATTGTCAGAAAAATCAAGATAATTAAGAAAAGCCTAATTGGTGATTTGAGGGAAATCTGAAATGTTTCACAAATAGTTACTGCTACCTTTGCAAATGAAGCATCAGAAAGTTTCTCTCTTTAGTGCCTAGCTGTTTTGCATATAAAATTTTGCATTGGTGCAATATTCAGCTGACAAAATGGCTTCTTTCAAACCTAAATTCAAGACTTTTGAAAGCAAAAGAGGCTAGGAGAGCAATTATGCAATCTCTCTTTGATAACACCTCAGTGTTGTTGCAGCTCTGAAGAAGATTGCTGTTTCTCTTGCAGCCATTGGCACCTCACAGTTGAAAGCTGGCAACGGCACTGCCCGCTGCCGGGAATCTTCTCACATTAACTCGAGTACAGAATGTCTCTAGTATCACCTGGGGGTGAGCAAGCACAGCTGAATGCAAAAGATACCCGGTAAATGTGGAAGATCATACAGAAACAATGAAGGCAGCGAAACACGTGAGAAGACAGAATGGTGAAGATGATCAAGGAGCACAGAATTACATGAAAGTAGTGAGAAAATTTCTTGCAGACATAGACACTTTCGCCAACCGACTCTTGCTGTGTTTGCGATCGCCAATATTTTCTACATATCTTTCCACATGGTGTGCAGAGAACACAAGGGTTTCTGATGATAGAGAATTGTTCACAAGATGCTATCACTAACTGACCGGACACTGTAACTTTTCTCACACAAGGTGCAACAAAGGAATTGAAAGAAGTGGCGTCTCTCTTCATTGACTTGTCTTTTGCAGAGAAGTGTTGTCTTGTGTTATTCCACACATTTATAAACATCCAAAAGTAACTTCAATTAATAAATAGAAAGGATAAAGAGGTCATTTGTTGTTTCCGACAAATCATGGAGGAAGTATAGGAACATCTGCCAAGCAATCTTATAAATATCGTCATTGCCTTTGATTAATATGCAGATGAATTTTGACATTTGACCACAAATCATGCAAGTTGGTTTTTAATTACCTTAAGAAGCACAAACACCTGTAAGTCAATGTAAATGCTGTTAATTTTGAAAAATTGGCTAGCTCTGCAAATGATTCGAATTTCCATGAAACATTGGCTTCAAAGCAGCTATCAAAGGACATGTAAAAAAACAGAAAAGACATCAAGCACTGTATTAGGGATGCATTTTACGAGAGTAGGAGTAAAATAGACAGCTACTCCTATCTTCAAACTTCCACCCATCAGGCAAATTTGAGGCATTACCTTCAGGGTGGTAACTTGAACCGCTGTTGTGGCTGTTGCTCTTTGGGAAGCAAGCTTGAAGCCCATAATCTCATGGTGAAATGCACAATTTTGTCAAGTGCATATGCTATTCGCAGAAACAAGTGACAGAAATTGGGTCACATTATGCTTATGACAAATGAAATAAATAGGTTAAATCAACACTACAACAATAAGTCAAGATGTTCTCTCTGTTTCTAGTCTTAGCAGAGAAGTAATGTTGATCAACTGCTTGAACAGTAGTTAAGTAACAAAGCAGGGTTTGAGATTGGACAATACTGCTTGGTCTGAAGACTTATATACTAGTAATGGATGGGATTCAGTTAGTCATAAACATTTTAGTGACTATCTAATAATGCCTGGTGAAAACACGACTATGGTTTTGCATCAGTCATAGCCAGCATTACTACATTGACTAGCAAACTTTAATTCCTGCTGGTTGTCATTTGACATTATCTCCTTGCAACTGCAATCAACAATCATCATGGCTTACTGATAGTTATACTCAGGCATCTCAGAAAAAAAAGAGGAGGGGGAGGAGGAGAAGAAGAAGAAGAAGAAGAAGAAGAAGAAGGAGAAGAAGAGGAAGAAGAAGAAGAAGAAAGAAAAAGAGCTTCACTGAATCATGAACTGAAAAACAAATGCTTTTTCCGCCTTTGTGCACAGCACTCCAGTTGAAGTTCAAAGAGATGTTGCTTCACACTCTGCCGAAACTGGAACAGTTTCTGAACATTCGATTCTGACGAAGGCAGAACAGCGACTGAAAAACATGTTCTGCTGGTGAATAAAGAATCTCAGCCACCAGTCGCTGAGTGTTCAGGGTGGGGAAAGAGGGGGGGGGGAGGGGGGGGGGATGAGAAAGCAGATAGTTTGTCACAAACATGAAGCTAGAAAAACTTGCTGTCCATTAGATCAAATATATTTGGAAGATATCTGTAACGACCTGCAAGTATTTCCAGCAGCATGTTACAGGTAGCGAAAAAAGATTCTGGCTTTATCTTTTTTTTATGCTCACAGATTAGTTGGTTGATTTGGGGGAGGGGACCAAAGAGCAAGGTCATCAGTCTTTATGCTCCCAGAAGAGTTGAGTACGAGTGTGTGAATGAAAATATCAATGATGTGAATAATTTAAGCACCCTACACTCTGAAATATTAAACATGGCGAAGCTGACAGATCTGAACTCATATTTTTATAATATGCATTGTTGTTCAAGTTACTGGACCAGCCCATCAAGCGATCTCATCAGAATGGTCAACCAGTTAGGATCTTCTTTCCGATTCCACATTCGCAGCTCTAATGACCCTTTCTGGCATTAAGTTATCTGCAATCTGTGCGTTCTTGACAGCACTCCTACCACAAAAAACACGACAATCTCATCCCAAGAGAGGATGGCATAGTTACTCAAATTTCCGGTTAATCTGACATGCTAATTTTTATCATTGCTTTATCAAATATGCAATGTAATTTTGAAGACAGATATATTGAAAAGACATGTCACTGATTACTTTATCCGTTTTGAATTTCACATGAAAGGTTTCGTGCAGGCCCACATACTGCACTAGATGAGGAGGTTTCTGACGTCAAGGGTCAATTGCTATAATCCTGACATTATCAAGCTAAGGCAAGTCAATATAAACATTCAACCAGTTGGTTCTAGGACTTGTATTGTCATTTATACTTTGAAATACATTGCCACAGCTGAGAGACATTATCAGCAAAAATATTCTACCAACTGTAGAAACAGCTGTGTGAAAAGGAAGGGGCAAAAAGGCATCTCTTTGTTTGATGACACCAACATTCTGAACAGCCAATAAATGTAAACACAAGAGGCAACTGTGATGCTTTGTAATCGTAAGCTGCATTTATCGGGTAGGTAGGCCATATTCTTGAGCACTGTTCACAAATAAGAATGGCCAAGGTCAGTCTCACAACCATATTTTTAATCTGCAGCACCTCTTCAGTTTTGTGGGACTCCGTCAGAGTAAGCGACAGCACGATAATGTGTTCACTGAATTGATCCATCAACTTTGTGAAGCCAGCTTCACTTCTGATGACATAAGTGTCCTCTACAGCAGAATATATCCCAAGGATTTAAGGTCAGAGCCCAGGAGAAGCAGTTGCTTCAGACTCATCCAATAAATGCACAAAACACTACCTGCAGAACCGGCTGCAACAGTTTATAAAATTTGCGCAATTGGTATATACTCCGGAATGTAAGAGGACACAAGAAAGCCAGCATTGAAAAAGCACGGTAAACTAAATATCAATGACTGTGGTAGACTTGCTGATGAAATTAATATTGGAATCGGCAGTATAGTCCAATCCACGAACAATGGCAGTTTGCACATGTCGAGTCATGGTCAAAGCTTGCATTATTGACGATTCAAGTGGCAGTTGGGGTGAGCGCATTCTTTCTGCTTGTAGAAAGAATATATACTGCAAATTACGTCTCTTGCTTACTAATGCAGAATTTATCACTTACTACCACTATTAGCGATGACAGCTCGCAACAAATGGAAATGAAATTCGCTTAACAACTTGCTACGATCACATTTAGTGCTCGCACTAGCTACAGTGGTCACAGCAGAGCACTCTGAGCATACTGAACGCTCACTGGCTGTCAGAGCATATGTGACTTAGGTGTGCAGAACAAGCCTTAACTCTACCAACATTGTTCGTGACTAACTATAGGCGTATGTTGAGGATATACATGCCTGATAGCACTGGTCTTATCAACTGGTACTGGGTGAAATTGTTGAGATTAATTGGATCCATCAAGTTTCAGCTTCACAAAGATCAATAACCACTGCCAGTTCTCTTTTGCTTAGACAATCATCCCCGCA
Organism: Schistocerca serialis cubense; assembly: GCF_023864345.2. NCBI lineage: Eukaryota > Metazoa > Arthropoda > Insecta > Orthoptera > Acrididae > Schistocerca > Schistocerca serialis. The sequence goes on from NC_064640.1 coordinate 535,604,667, forward strand.
TTTCAACTAATAATCAACATCTTAACACCATTCAACAGATAGCTGTTCATTAGAGCAGCAAATTCTACACAAAAATGCAGCAGTTTCAGTTATCTTTGACAATGAGCTGGGCAACAACTCCTCTTAAGTTGCAAGGGCTTACTTTGTCTCCTTCAGGCGAAGTCTACTTGGGTAGATTAATATTTGTTACTCAATAAGTGTATATGATGTTAACCAGATTTCCACCTTTGGATTCTTATTGTCCATTTTGGATGATACTGATGAAGGTCAAATGTTGCATGGCTGCTCCTCATCAGTAGTTGTCTATGAGTATGCACATTTGAGAGGCTTTCCACTGTTTGACGCAGAGCAGCACTTTACAGTGACAGGATTTCCTGAGACTACTATCCAATTGTTCTGAGACGATGACAACAGTGAACATGAAGGTCAAGCATCTCAGGAACTCAAGAAGATGGCAGAATTCTACTTATGACATTAGAAACCATGGATTTCTTTGTTTCATGCCGGGAAAATAAAATAAATATCAAATCATAGCACAAACTGGAACGTCTCTGCTTTTCCTCGGTCAGTACTTAATTACGTTGTACTTCACATTTTCTGAACAAAAATTCAAAATACAAATAAAATTTTAAAAAATTGAGAAAAAGATGTAAAATGTTTTGTGAAATAATTTGCCTAAAAGCAAGAAATAATACAGATTAGAGAAACATTTGACACATCTTCAAATTATTTTCAAAATCTTGCACAGCAAGAGGGATGCCAATTTAGAATTTAAAGTTCAATTTTTAACTTATAATCTCGGAATATTAAACAGTATTACAGGATACTTGTCTGATGGATCATGTAGATAGTGCAGTTGCTGTTGTGTGTCCTTGACATATTTCTATTATCTGTGCCCAAATGTGTAAATAATTCCAACAATTCGTCACCCTTAAAAATTTTTCTACAGAGAGTCCTTCAAATATCAACAAAGAGAAGGTATGTGCTACAAGAAGTAATATCACACTTATAAGTGCTGTTGTCATCATTGCTGTGTCATTCCGATCATCATTCAAATGTGTGTCAAATGTTTCTCCAGTCTGCTTTATTTCATACTTTTAGACAAACAATTTCACAAAACATTCTACCTTTTTTTTTCAATTTTGTTTTCCTTTATTTCATATGATCTTTAGGCTATTACGGCATCAACTGTACTTGTAACCTACAGTGAAAATATGTATTTCAATCAAAATCTGTACTGGAAAAGTTATGCTGAACACACCACTTCTGCAATTCATTATTCCTATTACATAGTTACCGTAATTGATCTTATTACTGCTGATATTCCACGTATAGATATTAATTTTTTATGGATTGATTTATTCTGCGCCCGCATGACTTTCTCACACATCAGATCTACAGAAAATGTGTACCATAAAGAAATGAACATTCCATGCTTCACTTCAGTGTAATTTTCCCCAAGTTCCTTTCTGACAATTTTGTCATCGTGTCTTACGTAACAGGTTAAATAGTAGTTCCATTAATGAAAGAAATGGGTGTTGGAACCACTTTGCAATTAGCAGCAGTATAAAGTCACCGAGTCAAAGTACACAAAAGTTCCAAAAGAATGTTGTTTAAGTTCGACAGATGTATCAACACATGAAATTTCAATCAGACTGTGGGGGAAAGGAGGGAGGGGGAGGGAGGGGGAGGGAGGGGGAGGGAGGGGGAGGGAGGGGGAGGGAGGGGGAGGGAGGGGGAGGGAGGGGGAGGGAGGGGGAGGGAGGGGGAGGGAGGGGGAGGGAGGGGGAGGGAGGGGGAGGGAGGGGGAGGGAGGGGGAGGGAGGGGGAGGGAGGGGGAGGGAGGGGGAGGGGTAGAGGGAAACACTTGTCACCTGTGATTCCACTCCTCTCAGTAAAACAATGGCCTTAACAAGCACACAAAATTAATCTTGCTTCACTGTCAAACCCTTAATGTTTAATATTATGGCACACTGTATATTATGTAAGTAAATCCATAAGTATAAGCTCACACATAGCAATTTTACAAATAGGTAGCTTCACATGATATTCTGCACTTTCCATGTCACAGACAATGTATGGTTAAGTGCATTCTACAGTTTCCCCACACCATTCCAGGCCAATGCCAGGGTAGTTCAAACCAAGCATCAACACCTTCCCTTCCCCTACTCATTAATACTAGTAAAATGAAGTAAACCGTTACACAGAGAGATTCCATGATGATGATACAATGTTTCAGGGATGACAGACAAGGGTAAATCTATAAATTCCAAGTAAGGGACCCTGGTCTGGAAATGACGGAGTTTAAAGTTCTATGTGAAAACCATTCTTATATCTCCAACACTGGAATGTTTGTACCAGTGCTGCTGTTTTGAAGATTGTTGAGTATGCACTTTTCAAAGGTGGCAGTATGAAACAAAACAAGAAAAAAATATCCAGTAAACACGGGGTCTAAAGTGTGTACCTTAAAAGCTGCAAACACTTTTTCACTTCCAGTACCGTGAAACATCTCTTCTACTGAAGATGAGCTTATAGCTCTCAAGGCATGCATTTCAGAGCCCACATTTATTGGACTTTTTTCTTGTTTTGGTCCATACTACCTCCAACAAAAATATGGGGACTAAAGGGCTTGCATTAGAAGAGATGTGTTTCTCAGTATCTAAGATGAGCAAGTGCTCACAGCTCTTAAGTTATGCAGAGGTATCAGAATGATTTTCGCTTTTAACTTTCAACTTTGTAATTTCCAGACCAAGGTCTCTTACCTCAAATTGATACATTTACCCCTCTTCGTCATCTCTGAAAGTTTCCATCAACTTCAGTGTCTTTTTTGACTACAAATCCATAGTTCATGCTTTTATTGTCCTGTTCAGCTCCCCTTCAATGGGCACTGTGTATTTTGCAACACATTCTTTATTCATATTAATGACACAGAAGGCAACTGAATGAAAATAATGTAATGATATAAATGAAAGGTCTGAGTTAGCAAAGCTGCTGCTGAACCACATGGTCAAATCATTCCTATAAAAAGCACACATAACTCTATAGGGTCCCACCGTAAGTCTCAGTTCTTACGCTCACTTTGAATACAGACTAGGTGACTGAAATTTTATGAACAATATAATGTGACACCATCAAGCACAAATGCTTTTCCAAAACAGATAAAATGTGTCAATGTTCTTAACTACAGATCATTCACAATCACACTAACATAGAAGTGGAAACTATCTAGACATTCTGTCATTCTGCTTATAATTTATTACAGTCTGAACTGCTATTTCTGCAACAAGTTACATACAGTTCTGGAACTGTGTACCCTCCAATTGAAAAAGAAATGTACTGAAACTTAAGTGCTCTCTTCATTAACAGGAAGCCGACATGAAAAACTATTTGAGAACATATAACTGGCGAGATCACTCACTCATGAATTGTGTGATGAAAACTGACTTTGCAGCATATCCAAAACAAATTTATACGAGGGATATCCACAAAGTACATTATGTTTTGGAATTAAAAATAAATAAAGTATTGGAAATTTTTTTTTATTATATACAGATGAAAGCCACACTTAAATACTACTTTTCTACATAGTTGCCATTTAAATTAAGGCACTTATCGTAGCGATGGACGAGCTTGGAAATTCCTTCGTCGTAAAATCAGGCCACTTGGGCCTTCAACCACGTGGTTACCTCTTTTGGGACAGAAAAGGTGTGATTTTTGTGGATTTCCTGGAAAGAGGCACTACAATAAACTCTCAAAGGTATTGCCAAACTCTGCACAACCTCAGAAGAGCAATACAAACCAAGCGCAGGGGAAAGTTGGGCTCAAAGATCTTGCTGATTCACGACAACGCCCGGGCCCACACGGCAAATGCCACTCGTGAAGTTCTCGAATCTTTTAAGTGGGAGTTGTTTTCTCATCTGCCGTACAGTCCCGACCTGGCACCGAGTGACTTCCACTTATTCCCAGCAATGAAGAAGTGGTTGGCTATGCAGCGTTTTGATGACGACGCACAGCTTCAAGAAGAGGTAACCACGTGGTTGAAGGCGCAGGCGGCCGAATTTTACGACGAAGGAATTTCCAAGCTCGTCCATTGCTACGATAAGTGCCTTAATTTAAATGGCAACTATGTAGAAAAGTAGTATTTAAGTGTGGCTTTCATCTGTATATAATAAAAAAAATTTCCAATACTTTATTTATTTTTAATTCCAAAACGTAATGTACTTTGTGGATAGCCCTCGTATAAGAAGTCAATGAGGAATAGAAAAGATAATTTTGTTAGAGACAAATGAAGAATCTTACGTACTTTATTTCCGTACTGTCAGGAAGACAAGATCATTTTCCATTCTGTTTGTGTGTCTGTCAATCACAAAATACCTCAGCTGTATGTTGAGTTGTTACCTTTACTCCTTTCATCGTCTGTATTCTACCAAAAAATTATTTTCTAATACTGAACTCTTTAAATCTTTTATTATTATAGACAAGTTCAATGACTCCCGTACAAGCACCATGAAAGAGCAGAATCATAATCTTTCTACTAAAGATATTTTCCAATTTGAATAGGAAAGAGAATAAAAAATGCTTACCATCACTCCTTTCAAACAATTTTGTTCAGTGGGAGAGGGTTAATGGGATAACGGAAAAATTAAACAGAACATTCCAACAAAAGATGTGAACATACTGAAGCACTTGAAACATATTTATAATGCCCTAAGGATTACAGACACAGACATTGTGTGGAAACTAGTACTTACACTTTAGGAACCAGTTCAAATCTCATCTTCTCCAGATTTGGGTCCTCTGCCAGCGTTGCCATGGCCACGGGATATGACACTTCATAGTCAAAATGAAAGTCTACGCCAGCTGGTGGGCTACGGACAAAGGTTCGCCTGTCCTAGAATTTTAAGAAAACATTTGCTTAGTAGTTCAGAGAAAGAGAAGTTTCACCTGAAAATTAACATCACCTAATACTTAACAATGAAGTCAATACTGAAATATTCACTGTGTGTGTGTGTGTGTGTGTGTGTGTGTGTGTGTGTGTGTGTGTGTGTGTGAGAGAGAGAGAGAGAGAGAGAGAGAGAGAGAGAGAGAGAGAGAATATATGAACCTGATCTCTGAACACAAAAGCTAGTTGAATTACAAAGGTTGCAGAAGCAGAAAACATTTTTTAAATATTTATGTTACATTAAAGATCTTCTGAAGATGGTATCAACATGTAACATATGAGGGTATCACATCAAATCAATGCCCTGCATAGTTCAGAAGCTGGCTTCCACTAGAGGCACAGAAGTCACATACAGCTTTCTTGCAGTATATCCAGTAGTAATGTAAACATTTCCCTGTGGCTCTAATGCAATTTTAATGTTCAATTCACATATAATCAATTTCTTGATTGTAAGCTGCACATATCAATGCACTGAATCTCAAAATAAATTGTGACGCTGTTAACCGAAAATATTGACATAATTACCAAAATAAATTAAATAGGTGTAAAGTAAAGCACATGAATGTTCTAACCACGATGGTCTCCGAGAAAATGGCTTTTAGCAATGTTTCCTAGATCTGCTTCTTACCCGTCACACAGGAATCCTGTTACACATTTGAGTGGCATCAATATGGCAAAAAATTTATGTTCTTGAATATATGCAAATATTAGGTTGGTGAATGTTTGCCTTGGTTGATATCCACTATTACTTGACAAAGGAGATAACCTCTCCCCCCTTCCCCACCTCGATGTCTGGAAGCAGGCAACAATGTGACAAGCAGAATTGGTATTTCTTGTCTTATATAATGGCTATGTCAGCACCAGTGAAGGATGTTTTTTGTACCAAGTGGAAATGTAGCAAATTACATCCCATATGCTGCAAAGGGAGAAATTACACAGGGCTCTGGGTCAAATACACAGAATCAAAAGCAACAGATATCAATATTCATAATAACTGTTCATTTTTTGGACAGCAGTAGGTAATGCTGAAGACTGTCATTCACATGGACTGACACTAAACTTGCATGTTAAATCAAAATTTTTCTCACCCTGTCCAATTTAAGACAGTATTTGGAAGTTAATCTTCAGAAATGTAGGTACAGGATTTATAGAACTTAAAGTCAAATGAGACTACATTAAATATCGAGGAGAATATGAAAGTTTCTCTGCAGAGAGCAAAAGTAGCAAAATGAGTGAACTGTGTAGTACGTGGGCAAGTCAAAAAGTAAAGGAAAATTTAAATTAATTTTTCACTGGGAAAATAACTGCAACATAGTTCCACTACACAAACTCCCTCAACCTCCAAACACTTCCTCAGTCTCTTGAAATGATACACACACCCTGTCCAGTCACAAAGTGACCCCCTTTTCAAAAGCCTGAATAACCACCTTCTGCAGTGCGGGACATCAAGAAGTGTCACTGAGGTTCTGGAAGGTACTGACATGGATGTGGAGCCATGCCAACTTCAGTGCTGTGGCCAGCTGTGCTACGTTTCTTGGTTGAGAATACATGGCTCAATCAGCCTGACTGAAGGTGGTCTACCTCACTCTTGACTTCGTATAAACCCAGGGAGTTTGGTGGCCACAAGAGTACGCTAAATTCATCCTGGCACTATTCAAACCACAAACGTACACTGCGAGCAGTTCAACAAGTTGCACTTCCCTGCCGGTAGATGCCATCATGCCGAGGAAAAATGAAATGCATGCAGAAATGGGCATAGCACCCAAGGATACTGTAACAAACATTCACAAGACCATAACACACTCTCCTGGTTGCAGGGTGTTGCTTTCAAGCATTTCATGCTCCACACACCAACAGAAATCTGTCTGATGGGTCATGAAACACAATTCATTTGCAAAGGCCCTTTGTCACCACTAAGGGGACATCGGTTGCAGTACTCGTGTGCAAAATTCAAGTCTGACACCTATGAACAGCTGTCAGCATAGGTCCATGACCCACATACTTACTGCAGCAACATTCACTTGAGGAGACACGTTTGGTAACCCCTTGGTTCATCTGGGCAGTCAGTTGCTCAACAGTGGCGTGTCTATTCACCCATACACATCACTGCTGCCGTCTCTCACCACTGTCATTAACGGCCCGTGCTGCACCACAGTTGCCTCAGCACCAGTTTTGGATAGCGCCGTTTTGCCATGCATATACACTTTAACCACAGTGGCACACCAACACTTAACAAACTCAGCTTTTTTGGAAAGGCTTCCACCCATGAGCTGAAATACAATAATCTTGCCTCTTTGGACATCAGACAAATTGCTCTGTTTCTGCATTATAACAAAGAACGTACTGTTTAGTGCATGCCCTGGACACACTTCATATACCCTCCACAGTTCATTCTGCCATCTGCCGTATGCGAGCGATTATTGCTTACTGATATCTAACATAGGCAGTGGTCACATTAATGTGACTTAATCGTGTAATTCTGTTCCAGAAGAAGTTTTGTGCCATCATCTAGATCCACTCTTGCACCTTATCCACGAACTTCACACATTGTATTCATGCATGCAGGTGCTCCTTCATGCAACCAAACAGGTGAAATTCATCTTGAGCTAGACCACGATTGTTTAGTGGGTGCTCCAGCCACTCAAAACCAATGTTTTGAGGTTACTGGATTTTGTCTTCCCAGTAGTATGAAGACAGCTGAAGCAATATCACACCTTTTGTAAACTTCCCTCTCCTATTAGTTTTTGATTTTGGATTTCAGATCACACATTAGCTCACAACTGCTACCACTTTTTATTGTTTTATCTTTAGAAGTGTAATGAATTAGTGGTGGATCTTCCCTATCCTGGAACATGCATGTCCTCAACTTCTCTGTAGAATCCTGGCTTTTGAACTTCCTTCTCTGCCAGTTAATCTGTTTTCCTAATGATGGACCCGTGTCGTGTCTTAAATGTGATTTCAATATTTCCAAGCATTTCTTTTTGCATTTGTCAGGTGAGATGGCATCCAACAAATGCGCACATTGTGATAGTTTAGAAATTTGTGGACAACCGCAATCACTGAACCACGGCTAATGTTGGACTCATGTGCAGTCATCAATTCTCCCATGACGATTATCATAAATAATTTGCTCATTGTGTCTATATTGCTATCCATTTTTTAAGTGAGTGGCATACCCAACTGCTCTTCATTACAGATCAAGACACACTGACTTCTGAAATGATTTATACTCTCTTAAATTTTTTTGTTAAGTAAGAGAGCTATCACCACACTGCAGGGGCATTCTGCAAATAATATCCACAGCTTTAGTCCCTTCAGAGTATAGGGAATAATTACTCTTCATTTTTTCCTTGGTGCATACAGACAACAAGGCACTCATCATAAAATGATCTCAAATCACTACAAAAAAGAGTTAATCACTGAAGCAATACAGCTGACGTACAGGAACAACAGTGAAGTTAAGAATGTTATTGTTGAGTCAGTACAGTCTACCAATGGAGCAGAAAAAGTGCCCTTACTTACTGACTTGTCTTTTTTCTCTGGATAACATATTTCTAATATAGGCTTGACTACTCTGTTATGGTCCTCTACAAGAGAAACAAAAAATAACTGATATGGACACACACTATTATGTAAACCTAAAAAATGTCTGAAAATGCTGTTTCATGAAACCACAATCCTTTGTCAGATTTTCTTATCTGGCTTAAAGAGAACAGTTAACTGATAAGGCAGTTTAGTTACATTACTTATTTTTGTGTTAGAGGATACTGACAATTCTTTGTAACATGGGTGGTTTTATGAACTGGACGCATTTGTGGTATTGAATCCAATGAACCACTTGATATAGTGATGTAAGTCATCTGTAATGCCGTACTCCACAAACATAATTAATATGTAAGGAAAAAAGTACCGTAGAAAGTGTGAGGCATTCTTCTTTGAGAGATTCTTCATTAGCACAGCCAACCCATGGAGGAAAGGCAGGTTCCGCACCTTTTGACTGTTTTTCCTTGATGAATGATTCCTGTTCTTTGTTGAAGTCTCCAAGAAGGCTCTGAAACACAACAAATATATGTACTAATCTCAATGTTGATTTTTGAACAAGAATTGTCTTAGTCATTACATAGCAAAAGCAATATGAATTATGTTACAGTAACAAACTTTTGGAACAAATCTTGTCCCATCACGTGTCTAGGAGAAGGACCACGTGAGGTTGCTAGGAGGTGTTTGGGGGGAAAGACTGCTTCATTGGCTCTGAGCACTATGGGACTCAACTGCTGTGGTCATCAGTCCCCTAGAACTTAGAATTACTTAAACCTAACTAACCTAATGACATCACACACATCCATGCCCGAGGCAGGATTCGAACCTGCGACCGTAGCAGTTGCACGGTTCCCGACTGCGCGCCTAGAACCGCGAGACCACCGTGGCCGGCGACTGCTTCATTCCACATTTTTGTGCTGCCGACTTACATGTAAATAATTAAAGTTTAATGGTGTTGACTTACTATAAAATAAAGGAAGTTCAAAAACACTTAATGAATGTGTCAGGAAGAAGGGGGGAAAAATTGTCTGACTGATACAAGCATGAGTCTGCTACACATAAGTAGCCATCATAATCAGCTGTCTCTTCAAAGACATTGTGTTTATGCCAGTGACTGTTAAACTTTTTATTTCCACTATTGCAATTTCGGCTTCAGGCCATTATCAAGTGCAGATTTTTTGGCTTTAAGCCATTTCTACTCTATACAAGCTGACATTTATATGTCATTGTCATTTGTTGTTACGTACGTTCGTAACACTACTAAGTAGTGCGAGCACACATGTCCGTATATCGTAAAACAGCACAGTCTGTGCATATGTATGTTCGTTCAACCATCACTAGTAACTTTTGCATAAAACCACAGCAGTGAATTACTGTTTACAGTCTGCGATTTGTTGATTTTGGAGAGAAGCATTGATGGGGAAATAATATTTTGTAAACTATGAGAAGTTAAAGTTAATGCAGAAAAGCAGTTTAATGTGCAACAACACTGTGATACAGCCAGACACAGCAGCTTTGTGAAGAAAAGAGGTGGACAGCAGATAAACACTGTTATTTGAGCAAACAAATCGATCTACAATCGTGTAGTCATCCTTCAAGGGCCTGTGTGATACAATGATGTCTTGCAATTCCCCATTGGAGAAGCTGAAGAATTTCTGCTTCAGACAGTTCTTGGAGAAGAAAACAGCAGATCCAGAATGCTCACAAAAATATGAATTAGTGTTGCTGACCAAAAGATTTGAGTGTTAGTTGGTTTGAAAAAAGGGGGGAGGGATCAAACTGCTAGGTCATCAGGTCATAATTCCACAAGGTGCAAGTAAAATAATCGAGACATACAAAACACAGCAGGAAGAAAGGAGAAAACCACAAGAATGACAGAATGGCAACAGACACTAAAATAGACAGAAATTGGACCAGAAAACCACAGAGAGACAAGAAACATGTAGAAGAGATCAAAACAAGAGAGCAGATTACCATAGCTGGCTGACCATGAGAATAAAAAGGAGAAGCCAGCCACTCTGCAAAGTGGTAAAGGGAAGGACTCCAGTTAAGACAGAAGGGATTGGACGCGAACTGCAATCGTAAGCTCTGACCTGGGCGCCGATGTGGGAGATGAACCGCTGTGGTTGGGAAAAGGAGATGGTAATTCAGACACACAGGAGAACTATGAACATGTGCAATGTAACTGGTGAGCAGTTGTGCATGCCGAACCTTCAATGAAGGGACTCCTGCCTCCACCAGGACACTGGTCACTGGACTCATTCTAAAAGTTCCCGTCGCTAAGTGGACACCACAGTGGTAGACTGAGTCGAGTAAATGCAATGCGAGGGCACCCCCGAACTGTAAACCAGACTCCCATAGTTATGGCGGGATTGAACAAGGGCTCTGTATAGCTGCAGCAGTGGAGAACGATTTGCACCCCAGTTGGTGTTGCTCAGGCATCGGAGGGCACTGAGGTGCTGCCAGCACTTCCGCTTAGCTGACGAAAGTGAGGTAGCCAAGACAATCGGGCATCGAAAACCAATCCTAAGAATCCATATGTCTCCACTACAGTGAGTGGATCATCATTAAGGTAACTACAGAAATGCATGACACACGACATTGCGGCTGAAAACTGGAAGCCATGAGCTAGAGCCCATGACCGTGCCTTCTGAATGGCTCCCTGTAGGTGCCACTCAGCAACACCAGTACTGGAGGAGCAGTACGAAATGCAGAAGTCATCTGCATACAGAGGAGGTGAGACCGACGGCCCTACAGCTGCTGCTGGACCATTAATAGCCACTAAAAATACAGACACACCCTGACATGGAGCCAGTATGCCACATGACTCCAGGACCTAACCCAACCGACGACACACCATATGTTCCAGTAGATTACAAAGAAAGTTGGTGCGGCTGATGGGCCAGTAGCTATCCACATCAAGTGGGTTTTGACCAGGTTTGAGCACTGGAATGATGGTGCTCTCCCGCCATTGCGATGGAAAGACGCCATTGCGCCAGATCTGGTTGAAAATGAAGAAGAGATGTCGCTTGTAGTCAGACAAGACATGTTTTATCATCTGACTGCGTATCCGATCTGGCCCAGGAGTTGCGTCAAGGCAATGTGCAAGGGCGCTGAGGAGCTCCCACTCTGCAAATGGGGAGTGACAGGTTTCACTGTGGCATGCAGTGAACGAGAGGATTTTCCTTTCCATCAGTCATTTGAGGGTGCAAAAGGCCACGGGGGATCTTCTCAAACACAGAGGCTCGAGCATAGTGCTCAGCAAAGTGCTCGGCAATCGCGTTTGCGTCGGTAGATAACACGCCACTGATGTTAATGCCATGGACACCTGTTGGGATCTGGTACCCAAGAAAACATCTGATCTTCATCCGGAGTTGGGAAGGTGATGTATGGCACGCAATGGCCGACACATACCTCTGCCAACACTCCTGTTTCCATCGTTTTATAAGCTGGCAAAGGCGGGTATGGAGCTGCTTAAAGGCTATTAGGTGCTCTAGGGAAGGGTGCCGCTTACGTCACTGAAGAGCTCGCTGACGCTGTAAATTGCCTCAGCGACTTCCAGCGACCACCAAAGGACTGTCTTTCACCGGGCGGCACCCTAAAGAACAAGGGATCACATTTTCCACCGCAGAAACGATCATTGTAGTGACCTGCTCAATGACAACATCGATGGCACCATGTGTGGGAGATTCAGTAATGACGGCAGAGGTGAATGTACCCCAGTCTGCCTTGTTTAAAGCCAATCTGGTTAGGCGTCCGTGAGCATGACGCTGGGGGAGAGACAGGAAGTGGTCACTACCACACAGGTTGTCATGTGCTCTCCAGTGGGTAGAGGGGACAAGTGCAGGACTGCAAACTGGGATATCAATGGGCTAATATGTGCCATGTGCCGCACTGAAATGTGTGGGGATTTCCTGCATTGTCCTTATCCTGACAGCCACAGCTTGAGGAGGGGTTCGAAGGGGCACAGGTTCACTAGATATTGAGTTCAGGACATAGACACAAACTGCACCTGACACACTATTATATTTATTTATTTATTTATTTATTTATTGTTCCGTGGGACCACATTAAGGAGAAGTCTCCATGGTCATGGAACAATTCAATACATGAAATTACAACACGATTGTAGAAACAGATAAAATGAAATATAAGAAACATATTCAGGCGACACGTCGTTAGTTTAAATAAAGAAAATCAAGAATGTAACACTGGAATTTGCTTAATTTTTTAGCTCTTCCAGGAGCTCCTCGACAGAGTAGAAGGAGTGAGCCATGAGGAAACTCTTCAGTTTAGACTTGAAAGCGTTTGGGCTATTGCTAAGATCTTTGAGTTCTTGTGGTAGCTTATTGAAAATGGATGCAGCAGAATACTGCACTCCTTTCTGCGCAAGAGTCAAGGATGTGCATTCCACATGCAGATTTGACTTCTGCCTAGTATTAACTGAGTGAAAGCTGCTAACTCTTGGGAATAAGCTAAAATTGCTAACAACAAACGACATTAAAGAAAATATATACTGTGAGGGCAATGTCAAAATTCCCATACTACTGAATAGGGGTCGACAAGAGGTTTTTGAACTTACACCACACATAGCTCGAACAGCCCGTTTTTGAGCCAAAAATACCCTTTTTGAATCAGAAGAATTACCCCAAAAAATAATACCATATGACATAAGCGTATGAAAATATGCGAAGTAGACTACTTTTCGTGTTGAAATGTCACTTATTTCAGATACTGTTCTAATGGGAAATAAAGCAGCATTTAGTTTCTGAACAAGATCCTGAATATGGGCTTTCCACAACAGCTTACTATCTATCCGTACGCCTAGGAACTTGAACTGTTCTGTCTCGCTTATAACATGCCCGTTCTGTCTGATTAAAATATCAGTTCTTGTTGAATTGTGAGTTAGAAACTGTAAAAACTGAGTCTTACTGTGATTTAGCATCAATTATTTTCAACAAGCCACGAACTTATTTCATGAACTACATTATTTGATAATGTTTCAATATTACACACAAGATCCTTCACTACCAAGCTGGTGTCATGAGCAAACAGAAATATTTTTGAATCACCTGTAATACTAGAAGGCATATCATTTATATAGATAAGAAACAGCAGTGGCCCCAGCACCGATCCTTGGGGAACGCCCCATTTAACAGTGCCCCATTGGGACTGAACATCATTACCACTCTCAATATTGCGGAGAATTACCTTCTGCTTTCTGTTCTTAAAGTAAGCGGCGAACCAATTGTAAGGTACTCCCCTTACTCCATAAGGTTCCAACTTCTGCAGTAATATTTTGTGGTCAACACAGTCAAAAGCCTTCGTTAAATCAAAGAAAACACCTAACGTTCGCAACCTTTTATTTAATCCGTCCAAAACCTCACAGAGAAAAGAGACTATAGCATTTTCAGTTGTTAAGCCATTTCTAAAACCAAACTGTACATCTGACTGCAAATTATGTGAATTTAAATGCTGCAGTAACCTTGTATATACAACCCTCTCGATAACTTTAGCACACACCAATGGCATAGAAATAGGTCTGTAATTATCAACATTATCCCTGTCTCCCTTTTTATAAAGTCGCTACGGTTCCTGTAATATCCCCTATAGCTGCAGAAGTCAGGGGTCCGCATTACTGGGAACCAGGTTTCCTGGAGAGCAATGCAGAAAGCAGGTGTGAAGCTTAAAAGTTGCCATAGCTCAGCCAGGTAGTGGAAAAACCTGCCGCAATTCAACTGGAGGTTTACGCGATTGTGAGACTGGGAAGGCATGAAACAATCAATGAGGCAGTCTATGCCTCAGGGTCACCTGCTGCCACCAGATGAGTACCTGTGCGATCGACATCCATTGTCTCTGAGAGCCCAGCGAGGTCGCGAGGTCTAGGTCCTCAGGGGATGCCAGAATCTCCACCTCATCCTCAGACACAACTTGTAGGTAGTAGTGGTGGTGTGGGTGACACTACAGTGCCTTGATTCTTGGGGGCCTTTTTCTTTTTAGGTTTTTCTGACTGCTCCTTACGTTTTTCTGGATGGGAGGGCTTCACTGATTCAGTCTCAGGGACTGAGGAGGTCCGTGAAGCCCTGTGGTTGCTTCAGCCACTGGCAGGTGTCAGCTTTGCCACTGGTAGGAATCTGGGAATGGAGTGACCCAAGGGATCCCTTCCTGCCGAAGAAGACTTACGCTTCTCCAGCTGAGAAGTGGGGACTGACATCCCCGATGGGTGGGGGTGGGGTGCAGGTGGTGGGGGGTTTCTCCTGAAGTAGGTTGTGCAGGAGCAACCAGGAGGAAAGTACCCCCCACCATCAAGGGGGCAGGGGGAGTCTGACAGCTCTGAGAGCCAACTGTACATCTACATCTACATACATACGGCGGAGGGTACCTCGTACCACAACTAGCATCTTCTCTCCCTGTTCCACTCCCAAACAGAATTAGGGAAAAATGACTGCCTATATGCCTCTGTACGAGCCCTAATCTCATCTCATCCCATCCTCATCCCATCCTCATCCCATCCTCATTCTCATCTCATCCTCATCTCATCTTTGTGGTCTTTCCGCGAAATGTATGTTGGCGGCAGTAAAATTGTACTGCAGTCAGCCTCAAATGCTGGTTCTCTAAATTTCCTCAGTAGCGATTCACGAAAAGAACACCTTTCCTCTAGAGACTCCCACCAGAGTTCCTGAAGCATTTCCGTAACACTCGCGTGATGATCAAACCTACCAGTAACAAATCTAGCAGCCCGCCTCTGAAATGCTTCTATGTCCTCCCTCAATCCTACCTGATAGGGATCCCAAATGCTCGAGCAGTACACAAGAATAGGTCGTATTAGTGTTTTATAAGCAATCTCCTTTACAGATGAACCACATCTTCCCAAAATTCTACCAATGAACCGAAGACGACTATCCGCCTTCCCCACAACTGCCATTACATGCTTGTCCCACTTCATATCGCTCTGCAATGTTACGCCCAAATATTTAATCGACGTGACTGTGTCAAGCGCTACACTACTAATGGAGTATTCAAGCATTACGGGATTCTTTTTCCTATTCATCCCCATTAATTTACATTTATCTATATTTAGATTTAGCTGCCATTCTTTACACCAATCACAAATCCTGTCCAAGTCATCTTGTATCTTCCTACAGACACCTTCCCGTACACCACAGCATCATCAGCAAACAGCCGCACATCGTTATCCTCCCTATCCGAATGATCATTTATGTAGATAGAAAACAACAGTGGACCTACCACACTTCCCTTGTGTACTCCAGATGATACCCTCACCTCCGATGAACACTCACCATCAAGGACAACGTACTGGGTTCTATTACTTAAGAAGTCTCCGAGCCACTCACATTCTTGAGAACCAATCCCATATGCTCGTACCTTAGTTAGGAGTCTCCAGTCGGGCACCGAATCAAATGCTTTCCGGAAGTCAAAGAATATGGCATCCGCCTGATACCCTTCATCCATGGTTCGCAAGATGTCATGTGAAAAAAGGGCGAGTTGCATTTCGCAGGAGCAATGCTTTCTAAAGCCATGCTGATGCATGGACAGCAACTTCTCTGTCTCAAGGAAATTCATTATATTCAAACTGAGAATATGTTCGAGAATCCTGCAACAGACCAATGTTAACGATATTCGTCTGTAATTTTGAGGATCCGTCCTTCTACCATTCTTATATACAGGCGTCACCTGCACTTTTTTCCAGTCGCTCGGGACTTTACGTTGGGCAAGAGATTCGCGATAAATGCAAGCTAAGTAAGGAGTCAATGCAGTAGAGTACTCTCTGTAAAACCGAATTGGAATCCCATCAGGACCTGGCGATTTATTTATTTTCAACCCATTCAGCTGCTTCACAACCCCAGGGATGTCTATCACTATGTCCTCAATACGGGAATTTGTACAAGGCTCAATCGGCAGTAAGTTTGTACGATCCTCCTGCGTGAAAGATTTCTCAAAGGCTAAATTTAAAATTTCAGCTTTTGTTTTGCTGTCTTCCGTTGCCAGGTCAGACTGATCAGTGAGTGACTGGATGGAAGCCTTCGACCCGCTTCCCGATTTTACATAAGACCAGTATTTCCTTGGGTTTTCAGCAAGATTTTTTGCTAAGGTATGACGGTGGTAGTGGTTGAATGCTTCGCGCATGGCTCTTTTTACAGCAGCACAAATCTCTACTAACTTTTGCCTCTCCCGATCTTCCTAGTACTGCGAGTGCAGCTGCCTTTGCTTCCTGAGCATTCTCCGAATTGCGTTGTTAAACCATGGTGAGTGTTTTCCATCCGTAACCCACTTTTTCGGCACATACTTGTCCAATGCGTGATTTACAATGTGTTTAAAATTTGCCCATAATTCTTCCACGTCCATCGTACCGGAAGTAAATGAAGTCGATTCATTTACTAAGTGGGATGCTAACAACTGCTTATCTGCTCTTTCTAGTAAGAATACTCTCCTAGCCTTCTTGACGGACTTTTTAACTTTCGTAACCATAGTCGTAATGATAACATCATGATCACTAATCCCTGTCTCAGCACTGACACCATCGATGAGGTCTGGTCTGTTCGTGTCTACCAGATCTAAAATATTTCCGTTATGTGTTGGCTGTTGATTTAGCTGCTCAAGACAGTTTTCGGATAATGTGTTCGAAAGTAATTCACACGACGGCTTGTCTGTACCACCTGTAATGAATCCATAGACATCCCAGTCTATACTAGGTAGGTTGAAGTCGCCTCCAACTAATATAGCATGATCCAGGTACTTCTGCGATACAGAATGTAGACTTCCTTTGAATGATTCTAGAACGGTCACGGTGGAACCTGGTGGCTAGCAATAACACCCCACAATTAACTTTATTTCCCCTAGCTCTGTTAAATGTGTCCAGATAACTTCACAATCACACTCTATTTCGACCTCAGTAGATACAATGTTTTTGTCAACTACAATGAAAACACCACTTCCTACGGTGTCTAATCTGTCTTTCCGATACACGTTCCAACCCTCACTAAATATTTCAGAACTTCCTATCTCAGGGTTCAGCCAGGTCTCAGTCCCGAGAATAATTTGCATGCCACACGCTTCCTGGAGGGCAGTAAATTCAGGAACTTTATTCCGAACACACTGAAAATTTACTGCTAATATCTTGATAGCTGAAGTGTCTTTACACTGAGCGCGTCCTGATTTCCCTACCTGCAAATCGACTGGTGAATGTTCATCAGGACACCTCGCACTACTGCCTAGCCTAAAAAACCCCCATGTGCAAGCCCCAAGTACTCTGCTACCCGATTGCCCGCTTCCTTTGTGTAGTGCACCCGTGACCTATCTAGGGGCGTCCTACAATTCCCCACCCAATAGCGCAAGTCTAGAAATCTGCAGCCAAGACCGTCACAGAGTCGACGAAGCCTTTGGTTGGGACCCTCCACTCGGCTCCAAACCAAAGGACCCCGATCCACTCTGGGAACGATGCTGCAAATAGAGAGCTCTGTACACGGCGGAACGGAAGAGGGTACAACCATTGTCACAGCGGCAGCGTAGGTTGACGTCATATGCACAGGATGTAGCCTCTCATATCTTCTCTTAGCAATCAGTGTAGATTAGTCGGTCTTTTATTTCATTATTTTTCTTTCTTTCTGGAGAATCATGCAGTCTGGCGAGCAAGGTGAATGGTGCTCTCTGCACTTGACACAGATAGGAGGTGGGGCACAGGGATTACTGGGATGTGAAGGACATCCACAATCTCAAAAGGTGATGCTGGAAGTACAGCAGGAAGACACATGGCCGAACTTCCAGTACTTGAAAGCACCACATCAGGGGGAGGGATATATGGCTTTACATCACAGCGGTAGACTATCACCTTTACCTTCTCGGGTAATGTGTCACCATCGAAGGACAAGATGGTTTGAGTGTCCATCAACGAAACCAACAATGTGGGTGGATGCTATGTTGCAAATGATGTTGTCAGTTTTCTAAAAGTTGATGGATTTAGAGGACTGTTCCTCCTGAAGTATGAAGCTCTCTCTCTCGTGAGTTAACAACTCGACAACTGCCATGTCGTTTGAAAACTCTATGAAGGTACTGTGGCCAGATGATGTGAACAACAGAGGCAACACTTTGCAGTTTGTAACAGATGGTGCTTTATACATGGCTAAAGCAGCCAAGGGGCTGCAGATTATCTACCCTCAAATGGTGTAAGTCACTTGCCATACACATACACTCCAACAGATGGGTGATCAAATTACCCTGATGTGGACAAATTAATTTCCTGTAATAAGAAAATCTATGCGAAAACTCTGCTATAGGTGCAGAAATTCAAGGAAGAAGCACTTTCACCACCCTTCTCTTGCATGAGTGGTTCTTGGCTTAATGCTACTGAGTCTTACTGCACCAGCTACAGCAAAATAAACAATCTTTTGTGAGACTGATAGCAATGAATCGAGTTCTATCAAAAGTGTGGAAGACGCCTTCACAGATATCTTGTCTGCAAATTTGGCATGCATCAAGGCCAAATTTTCAGTGGTATCAAACACCATCAACATGTGCAGTTGGGTCAAGCTCGTGCACATGTGACTGATGAAGTGAACTACACAATGCAAAGTGTTCTCCTGTGAAACCTTGGATATTCTATAACATGCAGTATTTGTGACAGCTTTTCTGGGAATGCCACTACGTTTGAAGATCCTGAACCAAAACTGGCCCGCAGTGACCTTGCTGCCCTCAAATACACTTCGTTGAGGTCTTGCCACATAGAGATGAGCTTTTACAGGTACAAAAATTTCGTCAGTGGCAACAGTAGATCTTTGAAAACAGAAAACCTGACAATGCACCTTGTGATCAGGCGCAGCTCTGCAGCAACTGAAGATTGACAGGACATGTTAACTAATTTTAATATACAAGCGGTGTGCAGTAGTACAAACATTATTTTATTGTTTTGATAGGTGTTATTGTTTTCATTGGAACTTTTTCCTTTTTTTCAAAAAATGGTTCAAATGGCTCTGAGCACTATGGGACTTAACATTTGAGGTCATCAGTCCCCTAGAACTTAGAACTACTTAAACCTAACTAACCTAAGGACATCACACACATCCATGCCAGAGGCAGGATTCAAACCTGCGACCGTAGCGGTCGTGCAGTTCTAGACTGAAGCGCCTAGAACCGCTCAGCCACAACGGCCGGCCCTTTTTTTCAACTCACACATGCAGACATTACAAATGTACGTGCCAGTTAGTGTCAGACACTGCAAAAGGTAAGCACTATACTCACAATTGGTTCACAAGTGTATTTTGTATTAAATGGTACATAAAAAAAAATCAACAATGTTATTTAAATAAACTTACATGAAGTCACTTTTCAAGGTCATGTTTATCTAAGATTTAGGCCATCATTAAGATCTGTGTCATTAAAATCTGAGTTCTAGTTACAATTAAAGGACAGGAAGGAGGTGTCTGTCTGTCTGCCTGTTTTTCTGGCCAGCCTTCAATTCAGGTAACACACATGCCACATAATGCAATTTCTGAATTTGTCGTCACTATTGTCAGACACTCTGCAAATGACATTATTATACAGGTAAATAGCTAATCTAATAATCTGTATTCAATGTATTCCACCAAATGCTCTTTTAACATACATACTAGAATGAGGCATAAAATATCAGCCACAGTAGTTAAATTTGACACTTTAAATGACAAAACTGCTTCACTGGAACTGAAATGCCACACAATGGAGAGTTAATAGTTCATGAACAGATATAAAGATGGATTTTTTTTTTTTTTTTGGTAGGGTTTAAGGGCGCTCAACTGCTGAGGTCATTAGCGCCCAGTCACTGGTGTCAGAGCACAAGGAACCTGCTAAAACTCAAGGGGATGGGGGGACATCAAAAGGACCGGACAAAGATGCAGATGAAATAAGTAAAAGGTTAAATGTCTTTGGTCAAGCCAGTTAAAGTTATAAAACGCAGAAGACGAGCAGCTGCTCGAGCGTCATCAGCTAAAACATCCGGTAAGGTAGATGGCAGGGACAGGACAACACGAAATTGACTAAAACGGGGACACGACAATAAAACATGGCGCACCGTTAATGCCTGACCACAAGGGCACTGTGGGGCTGGGTCACCAGAGAGCAGGTAGCGGTGGCTAAACCGGCAATGCCCAATCCGCAACCTGGTCAGAAGGACCTCCTCGCGCCGAGATGGTCGGGAGGAAGTTGTCCAAGCAGTTGGGAGCGGTTTTACTGCCCGGAGCTTGTTTCCTTGGAGGGATGACCAAGCATCCCACCACAAGGACACAAGCCTCTTACAGACATCCCCACAAACGTCAGATGACGGGACACAATGGGAGGCTGGGCGAGGCTGGAGGACTGCAGCCTTGGCTGCAGCATCCGCAGCCTCATTCCCAGGCACTCCCACATGTCCGGGGACCCACAGAAGGCTGACAGAACCGCCATTATCAGCGAAACTATGGAGGGACTGCTGTATTCGGCGAATCAAGGGATGGACCGGATAGGGAGCCCCAAGGCTCTGAAGAGCACTGAGTGAGTCAGTGCAGAGGACATACGATGAATGGCGGTGGCGGCGGGCATACTGAATGGCCTGATGGAGAGCAAAAAGCTCGGCCGTAAAGCTCGAACATTGGTCAAGGAGCCGGTATTTAAAGGTGGCGGTCCCGACGACAAAGGCACAGCCGACACCATCGTCAGTTTTGGAGCCATCGGTGTAAATAAAGGTGTGACCAGCAAGTCGAGCACGAAGTTCGACAAACCGTGAGCAATACACAGCAGCCGGAGTACCCTCCTTCGGGAGTGAGCTGAGGTCGAGATAAATACGAACCGGAGCCTGGAGCCAAGGTGGTGTCGGGCTCTCACCCTCTCTGAAGGTGGTAGGGAGGGCAAAATCCAATTGTCGAAGCAGGCGACGGAAGCGGACTCCGGGGGGCAGCAGGGCAGACACATATAACCCGTACTGACGGTCGAGAGAATCAGCGAAGAAGGACTTGTAAGAGGGGTGGTCGGGCATAGACAACAGCCGGCAGGCATACCGACACAGCAGTATGTCGCGCCGGTAGGTCAACGGTAACTCGGCAGCTTCAGCGTAAAGACTCTCGACAGGACTAGTGTAGAAGGCTCCGGTCGCAAGACGTATCCCCCGATGGTGGATGGAGTTGAGCCGGCGTAAGAGGGATGGCCGAGCGGACGAGTAGACGAAGCTCCCATAATCCAGCTTCGATCGGACTATGGACCGATACAAGCGAAGCAGGACAGTGCGATCCGCTCCCCAAGATGAACCGCTAAGAACTCTGAGGACATTAAGGGAACGTGTACAACGGGCCGCCAAATAAGAGACATGTGGAGACCAACACAGTTTCCGGTCCAACGTGAGCCCTAGAAACTTAGTTGTGTCCACGAATGGGAGAACAACGGGACCAAGATGTAAGGATGGCGGAAGGAACGCTTTATATCGCCAAAAGTTGATACAAACCGTCTTCTCTTCAGAGAACCGGAAGCCATTTGCCACGCTCCATGAGTAGAGGCTGTCTAGACAACGCTGGAGGCAGCGCTCCAGGAGGCATGTTCTCTGGGCACTGCAGTAGATCGCGAAGTCATCGACAAAGAGAGAGCCTGAGACATTAGGTGGAATGCAATCCATAATTGGATTGATCGCGATGGCAAAAAGGGCTACGCTCAAGGCGGAGCCCTGAGGCACTCCGTTCTCCTGGAGGAAGACGTCGGACAATACGGAACCCACACGTACCCTAAACTTTCGATCCGTTAAAAAGGAATCAATAAAAAGGGGCAGACGACCGCGTAGGCCCCACTTGTGCATAGTGCGGAGGATACCTCCTCTCCAACAGGTATCATAAGCCTTCTCCAAGTCGAAGAACACGGCGACCGTTTGGCGCCTTTTCAAAAAGTTGTTCATGATGAATGTCGACAAGGTCACAAGGTGGTCAACAGCGGAGCGGCGGCGACGAAAGCCGCATTGGACATTAGTAAGTAGTCGTCGAGATTCAAGAATCCAAACTAACCGAGCATTAACCATGCGCTCCATCACCTTACAGACACAGCTTGTAAGAGAAATGGGGCGGTAACTAGAAGGAAGGTGTCTATCCTTCCCGGGTTTGGGTATAGGAACAACAACGGCGTCACGCCAACGCACGGGGACCTGACCTTCGGTCCAGACGCGATTGTAGGTACGAAGAAGGAAGCTTTTGCCCGCCGGAGAAAGGTGGGCCAGCATCTGAACGTGAATGGCATCTGGCCCCGGAGCAGAGGACCGGGACAGTGCAAGCGCACGTTCGAGTTCCCGCATGGTAAAGGGGGCATTGTAAGTCTCCAGATTCAGCGAGTGGAAGGAAGGTCGTCGAGCCTCGTCTGCCTCTTTCCTGGGAAGGAAGGCAGGATGGTAATGGGCGGAGCTTGAAACCTCCGCGAAAAAGCGGCCAAAGGCGTTGGAGACAGCCACAGGATCAACAAGGACCTCATTACCTGAGGTCAGGCCAGGTACCGAGGAGTGGGCCTTAATGCCCGACAGCCGGCGCAGGCTACCCCAAACTACGGAAGAGGGAGTAAAACTGGTAAAGGAGCTCGTGAAAGAGGCCCAGCAAGCTTTTTTGCTGTCTTTGATGACTCTACGGCATTGCGCTCGGAGTCGTTTGTATTCAATACAATTCGCCAACGTAGGATGGCGGCGAAAGGTGCGTAAAGCACGTCGTCGAGCACGGATAGCGTCCCTACAAGCCTCGTTCCACCAGGGGACGGAAACGCGACGGGAAGAAGAAGTAGTACGAGGTATGGAACGTTCGGCAGCATTGATGATAACAGCCGTGAGGTAGTCGACCTGACTGTCACAACTGGAAAAATCGCGGTCCGGAAAGGTCGCCAGGGAGGAGTAAAGTCCCCAGTCAGCTTTCAGTATGTTCCAGCGCGAAGGACGTGGGGATGGGGTGTGGTGCAGGAGACGAACGACACAGGGGAAGTGGTCGCTCGAATAGGTGTCAGAAAGGACATACCACTCGAACCGACGGGCAAGAGTGGTAGAACAGATCGAGAGGTCCAAGTGGGAGTAGGTATGAGTAGAGTCCGAGAGGAAAGTCGGGGCGCCGGTATTGAGGCAGACAAGATTGAGATGGTTGAAGACATCCGCCAAGAGTGAGCCTCTTTGACAGGATGCAGGAGAGCCCCAAAGGGGATGATGGGCATTGAAGTCGCCAAACAATAAGAACGGCGGGGGAAGCTGATCGATCAGGTGCATCAGGTCAGCTCGACTAACAGCAGATGACGGTGGAGTGTAGACGGTACAAACGGAAAAAGTAAAAGCAGAAAGAGTAATGCGGATAGCTATTGCTTGGAGTGGGGTGGTCAATGGGATGGGATGGTAATATACATCGTCCCGAACGAGCAACATGACCCCACCATGAGCTGGGATACCGTCCACAGGGGCGAGGTCATACCGCTCCGAGGTATAGTGGGAAAAGGCAATACGGTCAGTCGGGCGCAACTTGGTTTCCTGGAGACCAAGGACGAGCGGACAGTGCAGGCGGAGGAGCAGTTGTAATTCCTCCCGATTAGATCGAATACCCCTTATGTTCCAATGAAACAACGCCATTGCTAGTCAAAAAGTTGGGGGAACGAGACGGGGAAGAGCTGGTCACCTCGATGGCCGCGGAGGGCCAGGTTGCGAGGCAACAACACTACAACTGACGGCAGGCGGATCCGGTTCCATCGACTCGTCGCCAGCTGCGGCCGCTGTCCCTGATTGTGTAGGAGGGGCCGCATCATTTGCCGACAAAAGGCCGGCGGAACGCCTGGCAGCAGAGCGTCCCGGCGAAACTGAGGACGGCCGGGAGCAGCGACTCACGGATGAAGCGTCAGATGAAACGCGCCGGGGTGGAGAGGGGGATAGAGATTTCTTCTTGGAGGCCTTCTTGGAAGGCCGAGGAGGTACAGGGATGGTGGGCTGGACCCGAAGAAGGTCCTCACGCGCGGGGTCCGTTTTGGAACGCCGGACCTCGGAAGCCGGGGTCCGGAACGTTTCCCCGATGGACGCCTGAGAAGAGGATCGCTTCTCAGGTGGCGTGGGGGGAGGAGGAGGAGGAAGGGTGGCCCCTGGGCCAGAGGGGGTGGGGGCCGCGGGGGAGGAGGATTTGGAAGGGAGTGATTTGGGAGGCGGAGGCAGAGCCCCCTGACGGGCAGAGGAGGCGGAGGGGGGACAGGATAGAGGTGAGGATACAGCGGAAGGAGTGGACACAACGGAGGCAAACGAAGTGGCCAGTGACACGGGATGAAGGCGGTCATACTTCTTCCTGGCCTCAGAATAAGAGAGCCGATCCAAAGTTTTGAGTTCCTGTATCTTTTTCTCCTTCTGATAGGCGGGGCAGTCCGGGGACCTAGGCGAGTGGACGCCAGGACAATTAGGGCACCGAGGTGGTGGGGTGCAAGTATGTTCCTCACGAAGAGGACGTCCACAGTCGCCACAAAGGGGCTCAGCCTCACACCGGGACGACATGTGCCCAAAGCGCAAACACCTAAAACAGCGCATAGGAGGCGGGACGTAAGGTCGCACGTCGCACCGGTAGCACATCACCTTTACCTTCTCCGGGAGAACGTCCCCCTCGAAGGCGAGGATAAAGGCCCCGGTGTCGATGCGACGGTCCTTGGGGCCGCGCTGGACTCGCCGGACGAAATGCACGCCGCGGCGCTCCAGGTTGGCCCTGAGCTCCTCATCAGATTGTAGCAGGAGGTCACGATGAAAAATGACCCCCTGCGTCCTATTGAGTGCCAGATGTGGGACAATGGAGACTGGGATGTCCCCTAGGCGGTCGCACGCCTGGAGTGCCGCCGATTGTGTGGCAGAGGTGGTCTTGATAAGAACGGACCCCGATCTCATCTTGCTGAGAGCCTCGATTTCCCCGAAGACGTCCTCAATGTGTTGAACAAAGAACATGGGCTTGGAGGTGGCGAACGTCCCCCCATCTGTTCGAGAACAGACCAAATAGCGGGGGAAGTACTTCGCCCCAAGCCGGCGGGCCTGTCCCTCCTCCCATGGAGTGGCCAAGGGGGAAAGGGCAGGAGAACCAGAACTAGAAACCGTACCTTTTCTTTTGGAAGACTCGGCCGCAGAGCGACCTGATACATGCTGACGTTTCATGTGCGAAACGTCCGCCCCGATACCACCCACTCCGACCAGGGGCTCTCCCCACGGGCGCCACCCAGCCGCAGCAAGGGCCACCTGGCAGGATGACCATTGCCGGGAGTCCTGATGCCCCAAGGAGACGGGCATCTACTCCTTGGCCAACGTGGGGAGGGTGCAGCTCAGGTATCGGCAGTACGATCCCTGTGTTGTCAGGGGGCTACAACCTAGAGGGTACATGACGACCCCACCACAACGGGCTGGCTACCGTGCTGGATTTCTGGTGCCATGGAAAGTCCATCATGATCGCTGGTGCAGATGGAGAGGCACTATGGGCGTAACGTGGACAACCCATCAGGCGTTTAGGCCCAATTTGAGGAATAATGGGTATGGTGACAACGCCGGTGCAATGCTGAGTGCCAAGGTCTTAGTGCACTTAGGACCAGTGGTACACCATGTAAGGTGTCCTTCCCCAAAAGGCTCGTACTTCTGTAAAATTTTGAAAAATGGAGGTCAAACCCCAAGGGGGACCATCACATTAAGGCCAAAACATTTGAGACTCCTTTTAGTCGCCTCTTACGACAGGCAGGAATACCGCGGGCCTATTCTAATCCCCGGACCCGCAGGGGGGATATAAAGATGGAGGAGACAACTATTAGCTTTGTTACTTTATATGGCACTACAACACGGAAGGGGCAGTAAAATTAAAATGACACAGATGGAAAAAAAGTACGTAAATTATTTATTATTTGTAAAGTAATCACCATGACTGGTAACATATTTATTCCACTGTGGGACAAGACTGTCAATTCCCTCATGGAAAAATGCTTGTGTTTGCCCTCGGAACAATGATTTTATCCAGGGATGCACTTGTTTGTCTGAAGCAAATCAATGGCCAGGAACGTCTTTCTTCAGGGCTCCAACGACATGCAAATCTTGTGGGAAGATATCTGGACTGTATGGAGAATATGCAAGGGCTTCCCAGCGAAACTTCTGGAATGTAGTCTGAACAACCTTTCATACGTATGGGCAAGCATTATCCTGCAAGAAAATGGTGCTGTCCAGCAACATTCCTGAGTGTTTGGACCTGACAGTGCACTTTGATTTTTGCCGAGTGGCCACACAGCACTGTGCATTAATTGAAGCATGCTATCAAGTCCAAACGTCAAACAATGCTGACGGGTGGCATCATCATGATGCAGGATAATGCTTGCCCACATGTATCTCAGGTTGTTTCGACTATGCTGCACAAGTTTCACCGGGAAGCCCTTACACATTCTCCATACAGTCCAGATCTCTCCCCACGTGATTTCAATATTTTTGGAGCCATGAACAATGACATTCGAGGTCGCCGATTTGATTCGGACAAAGACGTGCATGACTAGGTAGAATCATAGTTCCATAGGCAAGTGCCAACATTTTTCCATTAACGTATTGACAGTCTTTTCTCACAATGGACTAAATATATTAACAGTACGGCAATTACATTTGAAATGAACAGATTACTTACTTTTTCTTTTGACTGCCTCTTATATTTTTACCCTAAAACAGCAGTTACTGACTTGACAAATTCAACGGTGTAACTATTTAATTTAAGGAGTTATAACGAAAAAACACATTTAAAATTGGTGTTCTCTTGTTTGTGTCCCGAGTTCAACAGTTCAGGGGTTCTGTGGCACTTCTATCATATTATCCAAAAATCAGTGACATACTGATCAGGGCCCTTTTTCTCTCTACGATGGAAATTTACGTTAGGAGTGCCATATATGTATGGATGGTGCTCCACGAAGCAGTTTTAAATAACACAGGAATCTCAATTTTGCGTGCATTTTTAATCAGTAATTTACTGTCAATCCTACAGACAGTAACCCAATTTATTAACAACAGCTTATATGATGTGACTCTAACGTTACATACCAAGTGGCAGTAACCCTCTGCCAGGCACTTAAGTGTAAATTGCAGAGTAACCATATAGATGAAGTTTGAAGACAGGGTCTATTTCCTTAGGGGATACAATGACATGACAGTAAAGCATAAGAAGAACGTTTTCTTGGACTGGTGCAAAAAACAATTTAACTGAGCACCCTCAAATTTTTCTTCACAACACTTTTGTTCATTAAGTACACAACCACAATATTTTGTTTTGATCTGTGGCCTAGATTAATTTTAAGGAATATCTCAAAATCTATGATTACATTGTGAAAGCTGGGTGCAGACTGATCTATCAGGGAAGCAATGGCGAACTGTGTGTAGCAGTCGAGTCTGAAAGCGTAAAGATTCTCATTATTACTCGTTCAGAAGTCTCTTTCCGATGAGATTTCGCTAAAATGACTAGCACGACATTTTATGAAGCCATTGTAGTCGTGCCTGTGTTTTGGTTGTCAAGGAGATAAAGAGCAAATCTTCATTCACTAGGAAATGCTATCAAAGCAACGTGTTACCATGCGCAATGAAGTTCGGATCCTCGACAGTAATCCGATGTGTTGCCGAGTTTAGGGACCGATGACCTCAGCAGGTTGGTCCCTTCGGAATTCACAAACATGTGAGCATTTTTTGTTGCCGAATTCGTTGCTGTTTTCATACTCGGAAAATTACTGATGCTACAGAAAAAAAGGCTTGTACGTTCATTGAATGAAGCTAACAAGGGTAGCATACATCCATCGGTTCACCGATTTTGCTCAAATTTCGTGCTATTGTAGTACGTACTTAGATGTAATATATGTCGATTTGGTACGAGGAACTTTTAAACGTTTTCGAAAAATCGAGGTCCGAAGTTTCACGATCTGAATACTATGCAAGAGTTCCATCATCGAGCAGCGGCATCAGCGCAACCGGGTAATTCGACCTCTATTGCATGCCTCGCCATTTGGTTTTCCATCTAATATTACACCACGTACTGTTATGGCGACATGTCTGAAAGATTAGAGAAATAACATGACGAGACTAAGGCGCCATAGATAGATAGATAGATAGATAGATAGATAGATAGATAGGTGTTTCATTGATCAATCGCACGGTACGGAAGCTGTTATGATGTGGAACGTGTCAAGTGCACAAGAAATGCACATGTGAGACAAGATTTTTTTAATAGTACATTGTTAAAGATTGATATTTCTATTATTTACCCCATTCCCTTAAATGGCACAACATGCATATACTATATTAACAGATTTCTTTATTCCTATTCTGGTCTGCGTCTTTCTCTAACGCCACCGCTTGACGGCTGGCGCTCTTGTATCGTATTCCGTTCGAGAAACTCACCCAGATTTCTCGAAAACGGTTGAAAAGCGCATCGTATGGAGCAATATTTGTTGCATCGACGTTTATATTATAATTGTACGGAAGATAGGCAAACTCTGTAATCCTCTGGGTGCATGCTTTCCTTCCGTGACCTCCTTTCTACATCTCTGTCTTAGTTCTTCGTGTCTACACTGTTATAGCTTTGTGTACGTCCCGTCAGCCTCATGTTCTTCCTAGTTCTCGTATCTGGTAGGAGAGCGGCGAGAGCGCTGGGGCGCCATTTCCTCGAGACCTTGCTGGATCCTGATGAAAGCCGATAAGCGATTGTCCTTCGACAAGGAACTAAGCTTAAGATAAAGAGTGCCACGGAAGCCAGTGATCAATATGCGTGGCGCGCCACGTGACCGGCCAATCAATTCCCGAGGGCCTGCCTCCGTCCAGTTACTAAGGCACGCTCTGTGCGCGATTATGCTGAACGCCGTCAGACCACTCTACAACCGCGTGACAGCTGCCAGCTAGACGGTAGATATTCACAAAATTTCTCTCTGGCATTATTTCGCTCAGTCGATCACTCTCCTAGGTACCCTTTTATCGCCTTTTAATTCCTCTGCCGGAGAATCGGCTCGCCCGACCAGTTAGCAGATACAACAAACCAAAATTTTTGGCACGGAAGTCCAATACGTGAACAGTGATATGTCGCAGTAGGTGGAGGTCGCAACTGAACCTAGGTCGGAAATCCGAACTGAAGACCACCACTGTCCGCATTTTTGTTAGTTTCTATTAAACGAGATTTTCTCAACTGTCTTTAGCAATCTTAAACTACCAACACCTTGTTCAGTACATTGCTCTCGTAACGAAGGAGATTATTTTTAACCTTTCATTGACGACGCGTTCATTTATTTATTTATATCCATCTTTGATTGTTTTTATGCATATATTGTACAAATACGTTTTGTTGCCACAGTTACAGTACACATACTAATAACAACACACAGCACATAAAATAAACATTAGAGAACAATTTCTTAATTTTACAGTCCATAGAAAATAATATACAGAAGTCTCAAATAAACTACTGACATACTAAGATAAATACAAAAAGGTTTACCGTTAGAAATAATTGAGTAACTCAGGTCATCCTTAGAACACTTTTGAAATTCTAAAGTATTATAGAAAGCCTTTTCTTTCAACCATTTGTCAGTGTTTTCAAGTCATTAAGTGAGACATGATGCGCCCGCAAAGGTGAAGTATTAAATAATTTTATGACCAGGTACTCATAACTATACTGTGTTTTCATTAATCTAGCTGTGGGCATATCTGTTTCATTTGCCTCGTCTTATATTGGTGCGCAGCGTCGCTTAAGCTGTGTAAGTTTTCTTTAATTTAAAAGGCGACGGTATACAAAACGTGAGAGGGCCGTAAATACTTTGAAGTCTACTGTTTCTGGCTGAGTACTAGTTCGGTTTGGCCAAGGATGAGAAAGAAAAATGCCGTGGCATTTCCAAACGAACCATTTCGGCAGTCACCTTGACAGATTTAGGAAAACCAAGGAAAATCTTAATTCGACTGATCTGCGAATCACGTGCAAACTATTGCACTACTTCGCTCAGTCGATCACTCGCCTAGGTACCCTTTTATCGCCTTTTAATTCCTCTACCAGAGAATCGGCTCACCCAACCAGTTAGCAGATACAACAAACCAAAATTTGCGAATGACGGAGAAGTCCAACACGTGAATTGTGATACGTGTGTGAAATTTTATACGAGTTCGGACGATCTTAATATCAGCCTGACTTCTAAAGATATTAATACTTATTCTGTCCCAGTCATTCATTTGGTACAGGCCCGCTCAACTGGAAGAAAACATGCTGAGAACTATAGAAAAAATACCGACGGTAATGACGAAAGCACACACTTGTCATTGACAGGCGACAATAAAACAGACTGTACATCTCATTATACATTCGCTGGTGGGGGCTCTTTTTTATATAAGATTGCCAATGTAAAAATCTATCGGCGTCACGTAATCTCTCTTACCGAAAACATTAAGACTGCCATTTCATTTATTTTATTTTCTAACGTAATATTAGTTTGTAACGAGCTGTACGTCGGAGATACATCTACGTAAGTCACTGTACACAGAATGGCGGAGAGTAGGTCGTACCAATAACAGCAATTTTCTGTCCTGCTCCACTCTCGTATTGAGCGAGGAAAAATTAACTGCCTACATCCATCTGTATGCGTCCCAACCCCTCTTCCATATATGTAAGTTCCTGGAACATGTCGGTTTCTTTTTCATATGGGTTACACCAATTTGGTAGACCTTGGTTGTCATACCTAGTTGGTAAGAACTCCAAAAGCTGGAACAATTCTCTGAAACTGGTCGCAACAGAATCTTGAGAGAAATTTCCTTTACAGATGCACTGAATTTTCCCAAAACCCTACCAAGAAATCCTAGTCCTCCATTCACCTTCCCTAATATTAATTTAGTGTTCTGTTTCTTATCGCATCTCAGGATTATTGCTAAATACTAATCTTAAAATAGTACACTATCGTATTCTTCCTCGTTATGCATGATGCTTTCAGTAAAAAGTTTTTTAAGTGGGCGGTCTACAGTTAGTCTAGGGGTACCTGCCGCCAGCTGCACGTACTGCCTGTGAAACTAGCCCTGATAATCGTCCTATCCAAGGGGCGGCTCTTCAGAGAAGAGCACCTTTAGGCACCACCCGTCACTAACAGGCCGACTAGTCCTACGCAGAGGGGGTGTTGTCAAAATATCATATCGCTGCCGGATACAGAAGGCGTAAAATGGAGCCAGTTCCGGAGTCAGAACACAACAACAAATAAGGCACCTCCGAGGCAGGTGTCGAGCCAGCGTAAAAACTGAGCTCGTTACCTAAGTTACAGATAACAACGTAGAGGGCTCCTCCACTCAGCGTTGGTTCCCGCACTATCGGAACATAGCCGGTGGCAAGGTTATTCTGTAAGCAGAGAGAGAGAGAGAGAGAGAGAGAGAGAGAGAGAGAGAGAGAGAGAGAGAGAGAGAGAGAGACGCCGATCTTCACGTGATCTCCAAATCACGCTGGCGACTCCATGTGACATGGGCAGTTCCGCTCGTCAAAGCTGTGTATAAGGCCTGCCAGTATCAGTTACAAGCAAGGAAGAGTTGAAGTTCCTTGCCCAAGAAGTCGTTTGTGTGAAATCGGGGCGGTCGTATCGTATCACCATAAATAATCGCGTTTGTGGCAAGGTGTTGCGCGTTTGGCCACTGGCTAGGACGCTTGCTAGGCGAGATAATCCGGAATATCCATGTGTATAGGACGTTACAACAGGGCAAATACAGATCCAGGACACTTGCTGCAGCGTGGCAAGCCACGGCCTGCTGCGTCAAGGCAAAAAAAGAGACAAGAGCGACAGAACTCTTGAGTGGCTCATCCCCCACCCCCGATGAAATAGATGTCGTCAAAGTACATAAAACCGGAAGCGATGCCTACAAGAGGAAACACAGCGGAGACCACGAGACAGGAAGAACAGTTTCTGCTACAGCAACGGAGGCAGGATCTCATCAGGAAACTTTTACATCCAACATATAAGAAGGAAATACGAAAGCACCGACAGTGATCACGGAGACGTATGTTCTTCAGGTGATCCCTTTCAGACGAAAATACAACAGCTACACAAGAAGAGAATCGACCACTAAGTATTACAGCTAGTTACAGGACGGAGAGCACCGCAACACAAAGCAGTGCAACAGTTAAAACAAAGGGAAAGGAAAAGAGCGACACTGTTGCAACAAGTAACATTCTGTAACATCCTCCCACAGGTGGGCGCAAATCTAACGTGAATCTCTCAATACAACGCAGAGGGGAGACCACAGAAAAAGAAGCGCTTCCCGGTACCGCCAATAGTAATCTATCATGTGGGCAACTACTAGAAGCTGAATCAGGAATTGAAGAGAATGATCAAAGGAAGTCTTAGAATAATATACCGTGGCGACAGTGACAAATAGTTACGTCATTCTCTAGAATACCAGAGGGCAGCGAGAAAATTCTACCCACAGAAATATTCCCTTCTACAGCCCACGAGGATCAGAACTCGAGGAAGCTAAATGTAGTAATCAGACGTCTATCCAGTGAAGTTCCAGAAGTAATAGTCACAGGAGTTCTCCAGGAGAAAGCGTTGTAATTAAGGACGCGTATCAATACAAAAAAAACGAGATCAAGACAATGAAATCTTAAGACCACTACCTCTCTATGCAGTCACTCTGGGGTAAAACGAATAAACCGACCTACTAAACACAAAAAGCCAGGTGGAAGACTTCACACCGAAAAACGGACCGGACAAATTTAAGAAATGCCAACGGCTAGACCACACACGAAAAATTACTGTTGATTACCGGCATTATGGAAGTGCCGTATGTAGTGGTCATCATCCAGCGCTGTGACTTTGCTGCAAAAAACGCCAACAGGTCATCAAAGAGTACAATGCAGCCACACTAGCACTTAAACCTACAACGGCGCCCCCACAAGCAACGCCGACGACTACCAGTGAACAGAAACAAACCGCTGCGAAAGTTAACAGAAAAGTCGCAAACGCCATAAATGGAAACACGTCAAAAAGCCTGCGCCAAACGTAGACACCAGCGGATACCAGCAAATACCTCATGCTAGAAACCCCTACAAAATGCTTACGCAAGCAAATTAGTTGAAGATGCAACGAAGGAAATCAAGGATTTCGGAAGGGCTTACAACGGATTTTTTTTTAAAGTCTAACTGTGGTAGCTGCGAGAAAAATCGAAGCAGCGTTCGACAATGTAGCCTGTACGGATAGCTATAGACTATGGAATGGTAATGGGATTACCAACGAGAAATAGGTCTTTCTACTTATCGATATACGACATCGACGTCTTGTCCCTATCACAAATACACCGGAAGGCTCAAGACATCGTCGAACTTTGCAACATGATTGGCTATAGACCAAACAGGAGAGACATAGGATGGGTGACAGCATCTTTGTTCGTCAATGTATCCACCACAAAGAATAAATGCTGCCTCGTTTAAAAACCTTTGAAGAGTCGGCAGCAGCGCAGCTATGCATATGTGTGTGCATAATAATTGGTAACGACTGTTGTAGAAAAACGTGTTAAAAACACGACCGTAAATCAGGGCCCTGAGACGGATGCAGTCAGGTACCGTCCTACGAGAGGCACATCTCGAGACAATGAAGAGAGAATTTTTGACGAGTCTCTAGTGCCTGCTAGACAAGTTAGAAGTGCGTTGGCGATGACCATATACGGTCATACGTAAGGCCCCGCAGGGTTGTGTCCGGATGCGTCAACGTGGAAGGACCGGCGTGACCTGTCGCACAGTATAAAGGCAGAGGCAATGTAGCCCGTGGGAGTGTTCAATACAGGCAGTGGTTCAGGAGGGATGTCTGTGGAGGTCAGGCCTGGGGCCTGGACTTGCAGTGAGCTATCTTGCATCTGCTCGCGCTCACGCTTAGCCGCGTACCTCCCTCCACGTGATTTTGCAATCAGGAATAGTGTACTTACATTGAAATCATTGTCCAATTCTTGCTCAGACGAGCAATTAAAGATTGTAGTTATTCAAGTGTTGCCTCTGTTCGATTATTTGTCGACAGAGTTCCGTAACTCTTTCAAACTTCCAGTTAGCCATCTCCACGTTAGCTGACTGGACGCACCTTCTCCAGTCTCCAATGTCATTGGGCGTCTAGACCGCTCGCAGGACGCGACATAGGGACTCTATTTGCTGGTGCCAGGTGTGTGGGGTTGGTACTGGATTAGCGTGCAGTTGTCACACCAGAAGTGAGAGGAATAGGTCACCTCTCTTTAGAATATCGAACTTGCTAAGTCCGACGTCAAGCAAAACGACAGAATGGCTTTGAGACCCACTTTGCATTACTTGAATAGCACGTACGCAGGCCAGCGGCAGAGTCAACAGAGTAAAAGAGCTCCCGAGAAGGAGGGGGCTCCCGAAGAAAGAAGAGGAGGCCGGGACTAGCCCGGCAACAGACGGTGCCTGGGGACAAGGAGGGCATCCTAGAAGGCGGCCATGGGCGGTGCAGCCTCAGCAGCAGCTGAGGGACGGGGCCTGAGTCGAAGAAAGCGGGTAGGGACGGCCGACGGCAGCGCGAGGACAGCCTATGCCACGGCGGGCAGCGCGGGGTCGTAGGCGGTGTGAGGTCGCAGACGACGACGTGAAAGGCAGCCAACATCAGCGGCGGACGCAGCGGGTGGCGACACACAGCGGCGCGAAGGCAGGCAGCAGCAGCCTCAGCGCAGACGCACCAGGTCGCAGGCGGCGGTGTGAGACAGCGGAAGGCAGACATTAATCGGCGGCAGCGGCGCCGCCGCAAGGGCAACGCTTCGCGGCAAACGGCTTACAAAAGCAACGGTAGCAGTGAGAATTCCAACGGTGAGTTAAAAGACTAGCAGGCATGTCGCGACACGTAGATGATGTTGCTGGCTCAGGCTCTGATGCGCCTTAGTCGCAAAGTAGGGAATTCGTTAATTTGTCAGCTATGCTAATACTAATACTGCAATCGTTTGACTACACTTACAACACACTCTTTGTGTTCCTTGACAGTTGTGATCTTCCGTTTCAACTTATAAGACCCAGAGCAGGATGGCACCGTTTTGAAATTTGTTAAAACTAACATAGTGGGCTCAGCAAGTAGCAAGTTATTAGAGATCTAAGCGCCACTTGGCGAGATGCGCGTGCCGTATTATTGGAAAACTATGCTAGTAAGAGGGCACTTAACTTCTACACATGGCGGATGTTTGCAAGTCGGCAAGAACGTGGAGAAAGTATAGCTCACTTGGGGCTCGAGTTTGGATACCATGCCGTACCATTTGAGGTAAGGAATCAAGAGGTACAAAGCGAAAATCGGAGGTGGAAGGCAGGCTTGCTCCCATTTGGAAATTAAGCCGAACAGTGTTTATCCAAGGGATTTACAATGACAAGATAAAGACGGTAGTGCGTGAGCGAGGGAAGCAGCTAACGTTAGCAGAGGCTATAGAGATAGCTCTGACAGAAGAGAGCGCGATAGCACCGGCCCTAGAAACGATGATCCCCGAGATGGTGATGCGGTGCCGTAGGCCGACAAGAAAGCCACGAAGTGCTTCAGGTGTGGGATGCCAGGCCGTATGGCGCTGGTGTCGTGCAGTTAAAAGAATAAGAAAGGTGGGGTCGGATGTATCAAGAAAACACAGGGAAACGGACGAACGACGAATAGTGAGGTGCTCAGTGCATATGAAGTCCATAATGTGTTTTAAACGCAACGGTCATTACGCGAGAGATTGCCCAGAAAGCGTTTGCCATGCACAGAATGCACATGAGAGAAAAAGCCAGGAAAATAAAGTAAGGGCGTATTAAAGCAGTCTCTTTACGCTGTATCTGGAATGATATTAGCCGTCGACTGCGAAAGTAAAATTGAGTTTATACAACTGGAGTCTCAGGGCGGCCTTACTAATTGCCTCAGGCTCCTCGGGGATTGCGGTGCGCAGATAAGCCTAGTTAGGAGTAGTAGTGTGAGAAACGGCGGAAAGTATAATCCAGCCGAATATATTAGAATTAGTGGAATCGCTAATGCGTTTGCAAGGACAGAGGAAACAGTAACCCTCTAATTACGAACGAGAAACGGAATGCAAGTGATGCAACGTTTCCACGTAATTGGGGGAAGATGTAGATGTTCCATATGACGGGTTGGTGGGCCGGGATTTTTCCAAAGAACAAAGAGTCATAATCAATTATGCCACCGGAAATCTGTGGATCCGCGGCGAACGGATCAGAATTAAGACTGAGCAATAGTGTGAGCTCCGCCCGCTGCAGATTGGTATTGGAAGTTTGAAACTTGCTAATACGGCTGTGCAGGTACAAGAAAGAGAATGCTCTTTCAGAGAAACCTCAGATGCTGGGCGAAAGGCGTGTAAGGAAAGGAAGACGGAGTCACAGGTGCGCTCTACTTAGTATATTCAAAGAAATTGAAAGACTCTTGCGACAGACGCTTAAGCACAAAGCGAGAACCATGTGGAAGGGCGAGAGCGAATAGTGACAAAAACTCATTAGCTGTGAACGCAACAGAGACAGGGTAATGCCGAAGAGAAGCAAAAAGTGCGCAAACAACTTGTTTCAGCGTTGACAACAGGACCCCGTGCGGAACGGGTGTGTCGAATAGAAAGAGAGGCGAATGGAACGAGGGAGACTATCATTCCCAAACAGGAAATCACCAAGGGCATGTATTTACCTGAGACATTAGTAAAAGTAGAATGAGAAGAGTGCGGAAAACTACAGACGAAAGTGTGTCAGTAAACTGCCCACGGGTGGTAGCAGAAGCAATTCCGGAGCGGACATTTTTACGGCAATCTTTCAATGTGAACCGTGGTCAGTAAAAATAGGCTACTGCTGAAATCAAGGATAAGTGTGCTAAAGGAGAACATCCGCCAGTCATTCGAATGCGGAAGAGAAGGCAGCAATCACAGAGTTAGGCACCATGTACAGTTACGTTTTCAATTTGGCTGGAGACATTAACTCACAAGGAGAGTATCGGGCACGAAACTAAACTGCTATCGGAAACAGAAGGTAGGGTGATATGTTCGCGACTCTACAGAACACCACAAGCACAAAAGGAGGTTCTCCAGCAGGAAATTATTGAAAATATGTTAGAGGATGACATTATAGTACCAAATAAAAGTGGTTGGAATTTTACTTTGATTTTAATTCCGAAAAAGATGGATGCCAGCGGAAAGCGAAAGTGGCGAAGTCACGGACTAAAAGCGACTTAATGAAATCTACATAAATTCAGTGTATCAATTGCCAAGAATAGGCGAAATTCTTGACGGTGTACGAAAGGCAATGTACTTCTCGATCCTCGATTTAGCAAAGGGCTATTATCAAGCCTTGCGAGACGAACAGGATCGAGCAAAAACGGCTTTCAGTATGCCGTATGGACACTACGAATCCAAACGAATGCCCATGGATGTTAAAATAACTCCCAGTACGTTTCACAAGTTAATGAACTCTGTCTTGACAAGGCTACTAGGTGACAAACTCATCGTCTATTCAGATGACCAGGTAATATTTGACCCCCTCCTTAGCGGAACATAATGTGCGGTTGACGGCGGTATTCGAAAGGCTTAGACTCCACAATTTAAAACTGCAAGTGGACAAGTGCGAGTTTTTGGGAAGGGAAGTATGCTATTTTGGTCATATTTTATCGGCCCGGACCTTGAGGCTAGATCCACAGAATGTCAAGGTGATTAAAGGAGTGTCCACAGCCCGCAACAACGCAGCAATTACAGGCGTATTTAGGCGTTGACGGATACTACCAGCGTTTTATAAGCAGCTTCAGCAAATCGCGAATCACTGTAGAAAGAAGTGCCTTACACCTGTGGTGTCGAGCAAGAAAACGGTTTTCGGCATTTGAAAGAGAAGCTGGTCAGTCCGCCTATACTACAGCATACGGACTTAATGGAATTCAAAATTACAACAGGCGCTAGCCAGTCGAGTATTGGAGCGGTTTTAAGTTAGGGAAAAATCGGAAGCGTGTTATCTGTCGTGCACGCCTCGAGAACGCTGAATAAGGCGTAAAGAGGGTAGAGTACGATTGAGAGTAAGATGTTGGCCATTTGTTGGGCAGTGGAATATTTTAGACCGTATGTATTTGGAAGAAAGTTCCTAATACTGCACTGACCATAAACGCCTAACGTGGGTAGGTAGTATTTCAGATCCGTCATCCAGATTGATGAAATTTATATTAAAGCAGGAGGAATATGACTAGCAGATCCTGTACAAGAGTGGCAAACGAAATCAAGTAGCCGACGCACTCTCGCGAGAGTGAGAGATGTCAGGGCGGCTGGCGCGCGACTGGAAGGTGACAGTAGCCTAGGTCAAGGCACAGCGGAAAAGGAAGCCGTGGCGTGGGTCAGCGACCCACCGGCAGGCGACGACAGCTGTGTTGTCTGCGTACGCGAGCAGGTGGCACGCGCGGCCGACAAGGATACAGGACATGGAACAGCTAATCCAAGAACAGTACAAGGTATTTTTCAAGAACGGGAAAATTGCATCAAGGATATAGAGAAGTATATCCGGAAACAGGAGACAGCTGAATCGGGAAAGACGGAAGATATAAGTGTGACTGTAAAAGCCGCAATATTAAAACAGTTTCACGATTTTCCCACTGGAGGAAACCGGGGCACAGGAAGAGCCTATGAGCGAATAAAGAAGTAACGAGTATTGACCGACATGAAGAAATATATAAAAGAATATATCCGGAAATGAGAAACTTGTCAAAAGGATAAGCTCACTAGGAAACACACAAAGATGTCTAGAGATCCCGAAAATGACTTAACACGTTTTCGAAATGTGTGACATAGACACGTCTTCAGACAGACGGAGGGTACAAGTATATCATTACGTTTCAGGATGCGATAACGACAGGCAAGATGCCGACAAAGTAGAGAAGGCGATAGTTGAGAACATTATACTGAGGTATGGAAATCCATCAGTATTGTTAAGTGACAAGGGAAGTAGTTTTATGAATGAGACTATGGAAAGATTATGTACACTACTGCGTATCGAGAAGAGACAAACAAGTTACCACACTCAAACGGAGTAAAGGAGAGTTCGCATCAAACTTAACGCGTATGTTGCAACATTATGTAAATAGAACACAGGCAAATTGGGACAGTTGGATTCGATTCGCGGTTTTTGTGTAAAATACAACTCCGCATAGTGCGACTGGTTATACGCCACATGAATTGTTCTTTGGAAGAACATGTAACACTCCAGGGATACCACATAAAGATCCGGCTGGCGTGAGGTATAATTTTTTTGATTATGTAACAGACCTAAAGGACCGCATGCAAGAAATATACCGATGTGCAAGAACAAAGGAAATCCGTTATAGGGATAAGGTTCTGTTGTTTGGTGAAAGCGTACGACGAGTCAGATCACGGAAGTTGGATACACAATAGTGAGGTCCTTACACGGTGGTACGGACAACGGGGCCTATTGGTGTAATCTGTCTGAAACGAGATAAATATCTCTCAGTTCATGCAAACAGACTGAAGGGATTTTTCTAATTCCAGATGTTGGCATCATACTGCTTCGTCGGTGTTATCCTACTGCTCATTGGGGTTGAGCACACCAGACAAGAACCACATACGCAAGTAGCTACGATTTAGTCGTCATCTGGACTGTATTATGACAATAGAGGTCGAGCAAAAATGTACAGTGTAACGTGGAAAATTGAGTTATTTTAATTTAACGGAACTTAGAGAGAAATTTGAGTGCACTGAGGTTCTCGCGAGGCGACCCTCAGACTCTCTAAGGAGCAAGTGACAATGGTTAAAGTAACCTTGACTAGTTTTAATCAAACGGTAAGCCATGTAGCGAAAAAAGAAGAAATTATCACACATGGAATGATGCAGTTAAACTGGCACGTAGTAGAATTTGAGAACAGCACTGACAAACGATTACAGCGAGCCGTAATTTTGATCACCGCTAACGAACAGCTGATACAACTGATGGGCATTTTCAATGAGCTAGAACGGGAAAACCATACATTAATATCAGCGATTGTCAACGCACAGAAAGGTATTCTGGAGCCGCATCTGATCAATCCAGTTCCCATCGTTACGTACCTAGAACTAATAAAAGATGACATCCAAGTCAAGCGGTTCCCTGTCGACCTTAAGGTAGACAGAGGATACCAATTGATCAGAATCATCGATCTGGGTGTTTTAATTGCTGGAAACACCTTAAGCAATGTGCTAAATGTCCCGCTAGTGGAAAAAACGTGTATAAGCTCAACAAAATACTACCATCACCATCACAGGAGACGGAAGTTCCACAGATATGCTCAGACAGGGAAGATAATATTTTTAGGTAAATGTCGTGGGTATGCGGCTCAGATGGTAATACAATCTGAACATATAATACGAACAAATGTCCCAAGTAGTCGTACTGTGCCGAACTTAAGCATCTGTATCTGCATCTACATCTACATATATACTCTGCGCTAGCCACCAAGCGGTGTGTGGCGGAGGGCTCAATTTGCGCTAAAGACATATTCCCCCCCCCCCCCCCCCCCCCCCGTTACACTCGCGGATCGCGCGAGGGAAAAGCGACTGTCTGAACGCCTCAGTACGAGCTCTAATTTCCCTTATCTTTTAATGGTGATGATCATCGCGTGATTTTACAGTTGGTGATAATAATATATGCTCTACATCCTCGGCGAAGATAGGATTTCGGAATTTAGTGAGCAGCCCCTTCCGTTTAGCGCGTCATCTATCTGCAAGTGTGTCTCACTTCAAACTTTCAATGAGATTTGTAACGCTCTCGCGATGCCTAAATGTACCAGACACGAATCTTGCCGCTCTTCTTTGGACCTTCTCAATCTCTTGGATCAGACGCAACTGGTAAGGGTCCCATACAGACGAACAATACTCTAATACTGGACGAACTATGGTATTGTAAGCAATTTCCTTTGTTGAAAGACTGCATCGCTTCAGCATTCTACCAATAAACCGCAATCTAGAGTTCGCCTTGCCCGTTACTTGTGTAATCTGATCACTGCATTTGAGAATAGTCACACCCGGATATTTGACGGATGTTACCGCTTCCAAAGACTGGCCGTTTATTTTGTATTCTTACATTAATGGGGATTTTCGCCTAGTTATACGCAGTAGGTTACACTTACTAACATTGAGAGTAATTTCCAGTCACTACACCACACATTTACTTTCAGCAAATCCTTATTGATTTGTTCACAACGTTCGTGTGATACTACTTTCCTGTAGACTACAGTATCATCGGCAAACAGTCTAATGCAGCTGTCAATCTATCAACCATATGGATTATGTAAATCGTAAAAAGCAGCGGACCTATTCGCTGCCCTGGGGCACACCTGAAGTCACGCTTATTTCTGTTGAAGTCACCCCATTCAGAGCGACATACTGCTCTCTGTCTGTTAGAAAGCTTTCTATCCAATCGCGTAGGTCATTGAATAGACCGCAAGTGCGCACTTTTTGGAGCAAGCGACAGTGCGGAACTGAGTCGAACGCCTTTCGAAAGTCGAGAAATATGGCATCAACCTGGCAGCCGGTATTTGGAGCCTGTTGTATATCATGCACAAAGAGGGCCAGCTGTGTCCCGCATGACCGCTGTTTCCCAAAACGGTGCTGGTTTCTGCAGATGAGCTGCTCAGAGTCTAGAAAGGTCATTATGTCTGAACACAAAATATGTTCCATGATTCTACAAGAAATGGACGTCAGTGAAATCGTCCGGTAATTATGTGCATCCGATTTTCTCCCCTTTTTATAGATTGCTATGACCTGGGCCTTCTTCCAGTCCCGTGGAACTTCCCGCTGTTCCATTGATCTGACAGATGATGGTTAAGAACGGTGTTATATTCGTAGCATACTCAACATATAATCTCAGGGGGATACCGTCTGGGCCAGATGCCTTCCTGGCGTCTAAGCATACAGAATAGTGAAAGGTAGAATGTAAGTAAACTTAAGCTGGAACTGACGATACAACCTACAATTAGGCAGTCAGATGACCCAACAGCCGCAGGACGTAACTTGAATGAACTACAAGGTGAAACTGAATGCCAGGAGAGTGTGTCTGTACCAACTTCCCGTTAAGTTCTGTTTCCTTCTGGGGTTTCATGGGCTCTGGTGTCTTAATATTATGTTGTCTACGCAAATATTATAAATGTTTCAGAGACTGTTTTAAATTTGCGTGCACAATAATTGCTAAGGACTGATGTAGAAAAATATGTGTTAAAAACACTATGGTAAATCAGTGCCCAGATACGGCTATAGTGAGGAACCGTCCTACGAGAGGCACATCTAGAGACACTGAAGAGAATTGTTTACAATTTAGCGCCTACTAGACACGTTAGAAGTGGTGTTTATCAAAGTGTTAAGGCAAAACGGACAAACGCTGAAGAATATCATTGTTGGAAAGTGTGAACAAACTAGAGTGAAATGTTTTCTCTTTCACGTACTGAAATTTTAATTATGTTACGAAATGTACACTTATGCACCAAGAGTAATTTATTTTAAAATTGATCTTGTAGTATACAGGGTATCCCAAACTTATCACTGCCAATATCTCTGAAACCACAATTGATATTGACAAACGGCTTTCAAGGGTATGAATACACGGCAGAGGCTCACGAAAGTAAATACTATGAGAATTCTAAACCATGTGTAAATATTGATTTTAGCAACTTACATTTTTTTCAATGGGTACCCCATTTTATTCCATATGCAAGCAATAACCTGATAAATAATAATGGCGTTGGTTCCATCGCAATACATCAATTGTATCCCGAGAAATTGG
This sequence comes from Schistocerca serialis cubense, assembly GCF_023864345.2. Classification (NCBI taxonomy): domain Eukaryota; kingdom Metazoa; phylum Arthropoda; class Insecta; order Orthoptera; family Acrididae; genus Schistocerca; species Schistocerca serialis. The sequence goes on from NC_064640.1 coordinate 535,647,873, forward strand.
AATGCGAAGTTGACACGTGAAATGAAAGAAACGCGCCGCTGTTACACTTCCCGCAATGCAAGCGTGACCAGTACGTTGTTCGTAATCGCGATTTGATTGACGTACGTATTCTTACTTTCACTGTTATCACGAGGCCCGATAGTAATAATAGGGATTCCTGCCACAAACACTGATATGTAGATAACGGTGTCTCTCGTGCGTTCAAAATGTTCAAATGTGTGTGAAATCTTATGGGACTTAACTGCTAAGGTCATCAGTCCCTAAGCTTACACACTACTTAACCAAAATTATCGTAAGGACGGACAAACGCACACACACCCATGCTCAAGGGAGGACTCGAACCTCCGCCGGGACCAGCCTCACAGTCCATGCCTGCAGCGCCTTAGACGACTTTTTTTTTTTTTGTTCGATGTGGTTCGTTGCGTTTGGTCTGGGCGGACGTCACAAGACATCCGTTCAAATTGATCGTTGATTCCTTGACTGTTTTTTTTTTTCCCCCCCCGAACACGCTGAGTTACCGTGCCGGCGTCGCTCGGCTAATCCCGCGCGGCTCTCGTGCGTGTCGTATTTATCTACGTACACACTAAGGAACAATATCAGCCGATATACGCTGCCCCGTTACACTGCCGAGATCAACCCTTCGCTTCTGCAGTTGTGTACAGAAACTGGTGCAATCGGCGCTTTGTGTGCGAACGGATAACTACAAAGCAGATTATCCTGCGTGTAAGCACGTACAAGTACATGGCACCGATGTACTGTACACTGTAATCTGTGTCACTGTCGTAATCGTGATATTAATTTACCTGTCCACCCGTTCTGTGTGTTCGACATTGTATTCACAAATGACGATATGGCTGACATGATATTAATGTATGGAGAATGTCCACTGACATCAACGTCAGTGGAGTGTCAATGTATGCTGCGGTATTTTAGGACACCGCATCAATGGCCCACATTTCACTGATGGCACTCTTCAACCGGCGACGGTACGAGCGGTTCCAGAGTTGTACCTTACCTGGACGGATGGAAGACCTACCCCTTCATTTGCGTCAAATAATGTGAACGCCCTGCGCATAATGCCATTGTGGCACGACAAGCGCTTAACCAACAGTTCCCACATCGACTGATAGGACGAGGCAGTCCCGTTCATGGATTTCCAGCACGGTCGCCGGGCCTCACTCCTGTGACTTTTTTTCTCCGGGAACACGTGAAAGACGTTTATCAGCAGGTCCCAACACCAATGGCAAACACGAAAGCCCGCATTAGCACTGCATACGCTGCAATAAAACCACAAACACTGACAGCCATGAATGGATCCGTGATGGAGCGCGCACAGCAGTGTTGCGAAGCAAATGGCGATCTCTTCGAACATACGTTGTAGCGTTTCGACTGTGAGACGTGTGATTGCACACCGGCGTACATTTTGTGTATTACGGAGAAGACGTATGTTTGTTTTGTTCGTACTACTGTACGTTTATGTATGCGTTGCACCAGCTGCAACGGTTCAATTGTGTTGCGGTCATTAAAGATGTCCTGTACGTGGCTTGTACCGCTGTGTAATTTATGTACAACTAGGTACAAATAGCATGTACCCCTCTGTGCGACCCTTTGAGAGCCACTAATTTTGTTTACTCTGGCCGGTGGTTATCGGTTATGTCTATTGTAGTACTGTCGAGGAGTTCAATAAAGCACGTGCATGAACATGTAAGAGTAAACCGTGTCCTTATTTTCGTTGTGGGTCACTGGACATCCGTATGTTCCCAGGCCATGTAGTAACAGTGTACATAACAATATAGAACTACAGCGTTTCCCGCATCGTAGTACGTCAGTCACATCGCGATTAAGAGCAGCGTGCGGGTCACGCTTGCATCGCGGGAAGTGCAATAGCGGCGCGTTTCGTTCATTTCACGCGTTAACTTCGCGTTCCAATTTCTCGGATGTAATTTACGTACTGCGATGCAACCAACGCCAATATTATTGTGATTCCTCATGTTACTTATTGCGTATGGAATAGTATGTGTTTCCATTTTTAAAAAAAGTGTTGAAACCAATATTTGCAGACGGTTTAGAATGTCTCCTAGTATTTACTTTCGTGAGCTGCTGCCGTACATTCATACCCGTGAGAGCCGTTTGTCAGTATCTAGTGTGGTTCCAGAAATATTGGCAGTGAATATTGTAGGTGAGATACCCTTTGTATACCCACCTTAGCAGAAATGAGAATTGGTACGATAATACGAAATGTTTCGTACTGTAAAATAAAACTTATCTTATTCCAGGTATCAGAATATGTAACAACAATATTTTTTATCTTATTCCAGATATTAGAATATGTAATAATAATATTAAGTGTGAAATGTAAAATTGTAAATCTCTCTCTTACAGGAAAAGATTGACTTATATGTATTTCTGTCCTGGGCAGTTGTAAAGCAAATGTACATGTTACCCGATTAATGGGATAAGAGTTGTGATAAACCTTGTACAAAAATTTGTAGTCACTTAAGACAGCGCCTACAAATTTTTCTCTAAGGGGGTGGGGGGAGGTATCGCATAATTTAAAAAAAAATTGCAACGCCTGAAAGGCAACAGAACAGCAGACAGAACGAATAAATTTTCTAGAAAGTACTCAGAGTACTAACGAGAAGCCACAGTAAGGGCGTTGGTTTGGACGTTGCCTGCAAATGTTACGGAGACACACATGTCGGGCCCCGAGGTACGACAGTGTGTTGGCGGTGATCATATATGGTCATACATAACGTCCCGCGGTGTCTGGGAGCGCCAACGTGGAAGGCGACGTAGGCCGTGTGAAAATTCAGTATAGACAATGGTCCACGAGGGATGTCCGTGTAGGTCGGCCTGGGGCCTGGACTTTAAGTATTCGCTCTGGCTCTGCTCGCCGTGTACCTCCCTCCATGGGATTTTGCAGTTAGTAGTAGTGCACTTTCATTCGAGTCGTCATCCAATTCTTGCTCAGACGAGCAATTAAGGATTACGGTTATTCAAGCCTTGCTTTTTTTGATTATTTCCCGACCGAGTTCCATGACTCTTTCAAACTTCCAGTTAGCCATCTCCACGTTAGCTGACTGGACAGACCTTCTCCAGTCTCCAACTGCACTAAGTGTCTAGACCGCTCGCTGGACCCGACAGGGGGTTTGGCGCGGCTGCTTCGTGCGCCTGCCACGACGAACCATTTTGCTTACGTTCATGTGGCAACGTCTCAGCGTTGTTGATGTTTTAGACTACTACGTCTTTGTCAGTGTTGCGGCAGCCGTTTGAACTTGGTGGACGAAAGCTTACACCGCTGCCGGCTCTCAGAGATTGTCCTTCGCAGTACGGGCTGTAGTGAATGCCAACAACGGATATCCGAAATCTCCAACTGAACCCGCATTTGCCTTATGCGATTTGGTGAGAGCACCGAAAACCTTTAACTGGAAGCCTGGGAGGAGATTTGAACCACACTCCTCCAAAACAGGAGCCCAGTGTCTTAACCTCTGTGCTACTCACTAGGTAAGCCCAAACACAGAGCTTTTATCAGGCAAAACTAAAAAGTTCAACGACTTCAAGATTTTTTACATGGGTTCATTCCCAAACAAGTTACGTCTTCTGAGAACACTAAGTGATAGTGCATCAGCAGTGACACTTAACCCTGGAAAACGCAAAAGCGCCATGGCCACACTATGGGGGTGGCTCGTTACGCAGGAGAAAGCAATGGGTGAGCTTGGTATGGCCAATGCGTAGATAACATAAAACCGTCGACTCCTTGCGAGGGGAACGGAAGGAAGAGCACCAAACTGCAATAGTCTCCTCCATTGTGAGCAGTTTATTACTGAAAGCAGTAGCACACCAGGTGTCATTCTACTTTTGAGCAAAGAGAGATTTGATGTGGATCCGCGTATCTGCACCTGGAATCATGAAAGGGAATGGGACTTAAGTATCTGCCTCTTTCGCCAAAGAGTCAATCAGTTCATTCCCTGGGATGCCAAAATGACTTGGGAGCCAGAGAAAGACAACAGAGGTGCGGCATGGCCAAGGGCAGAGAGGTGGTCAAGGATAGCAGTAATCAAAGGATGACGAGAGTAATATCAGTCTATAGCCTGAAAACTGATCACTGAGTCGCTATATACTAAAACACTGTGGAGGGACGCCTGAGTAACAAAATGGAGTGCTCTGTGAGTGACTAGCAGCTCTGCTGTGAACACACTACATGATCCAGGAAGTAAATGGTGTTCCATACCAGTAAGAGACGCAAAAGCGAATCCTGCCGCATCTACCGTTTTCGAACCATCAATGTAGAAGATGGTAGCACCCGTAACTCTTCAAGAAAGGAATGCACATGATGCTGAAATATCACAGGCGCGACAGAGACCTTAGGACCCTGGAACGGACCAGTCCCTATCCGTGGCACCATCCGAGACGGGGGGTGGGAGAACACACGGATCACACTTCAGTGAGGGGAGATGGAGATCCCGACAGAGGGAAGCGAGACACATTCCAACTGGCAATCCACCCTGAGGGTGGATATCAGGAGGGAGACATGCCTTGTTTGCAAAGAGGATGGGGTACAAGAGACGGTCAGGGAATCGCTGAATGGTGACTGCGTAAGAAACCAGGAGCTGGTTCCATCCTATTTGTAGAGGAGACAATCCCCACTTCTACGAGGAAACTGTTGATGGGACTTGGGTGAAAGGCACCGATAGCCAGATGCAGCCCATAATAATTAATACAGTCAAGTAGTTTCAGAGTGGAAGGAACTGCCAAGCCATAATCCTGACAATCATAATCTACTCTGGACAAACACGGAGCGTGGTAAATGTGGAGAGAAGTGGCACGGTCTGTATTCCACGATGCGTGGGCCAGGAGGCAGAGAGCATTAAGTGTCCGCATGCAGGTAGTCTTCAGCTGGAAAATGTGGGGCAGCCACAGCTTTTTATCAAAACCAACGCCGAAGAAATGGGACTGTGTTGTACTGTGGGTCAACAGCAAGAATGCATAACCAGCGTTCTGGAGGGAGAAAACTGGAAGCCACGAAAGAGGGCCCACGCAGAGGCCATCGGATGGCGCCTTGGAGCTGGCATTCAGCTGATGCTATCAAGTGGGGGAGCTGCACCAGATGCAAGAATCATAGACATACAACGCCAGGGTAACCACAGGCCCAACAGAGCTTACAAGCCCACTGATGGCGATGAGGAAGAGTGTGACACTTAACACATAACCCTGTGGGATACCATTCTCCTGGACCCGAGGGGTGTTGAGTGAAGTGCCAACTCAGACCCAGAAGACCCAATGGGATAAAAGCTCGCAGGTAAAATTCGAAAGGGGACCACAAAACCCCATCACGGAGGGTAACTAAAATGTGATGGCGCCAAGTCATGTTGTATGCCTTACGTAGGTCAAAGACGACCACGACAAGGTGCCGGCAATTAGTAAAAGCCTGTCGGATTGTTGTTTCCAATTTGAATAATTTGTCAGTTGGAGATCGTCCTTCCCAGAAGCAACACTGATACAGGGACAAAAGGCACAGATTCGAGTGCTCAACATAATAGGAAGCTAATCATCCTCTCGAGCAGTTTACAAAGTATGTTAGTCAGGCCAACTGGACAGCAGCTGCCGAGAGATGTTGGGTTCTTCCCTGGCTTAAGGACATGGATAACTATGCTGTCTCACCATTGCGAGGGGAAGGCACCCATAAGCCAAATGCAGTTGAAGAACCTTGTTAGATGTTGCCTCTGGGTAACATTCAAGTATTGGATCATCTGGTTGTGGATGGAATCGTGGCCTGGGGCCATGTCATATGAAGAGGTACGAGCCTGTAAGAATTCCCATTCAATTAAGGGTTCATTATATGATTCAGCTTGTTGGGGGATTGAAACAGAGGGGGGACTTCTGCAAGAACCAATGGATCAGTCCACAGAGCACCCTGTAGGATAAGACCCTGGATAGTTGATTATCGCTGGGGAGCCAGAAGCCTACGGAGCTTGGCCCAAACCTGTGACAAAGAGACATACATCCCCAGGGTGGAAAAACAGCACTCGTAGCATTCCTGTTTGCTCTGCTTGATAAGGTAGTGAGTCTTAGCACACTTAAAAGCAATAAGGTTGGGCTGTGAAAGGTGTCGTTTAAATCGTTGCAGGGCCTTCGGCAGTTCTGGATAATGACTGCTATGTTCTTGGTCCACAACGTGACCGGTAAACAATGATGGAGACCTGTGGATACGGGGAAGCAGTGCCAGAGGCATGAAGGAGAGTAGCAGAGACGTCTTGCACGACCACATCAATGCAGTCCAAAGAGGAAAGAAATTGTTGGTTTTCCGGTAGGTGACGGTAGTATCTGTTCCAATTCCACTCAATTATCGTGTGGCGAGAGAGTCCAGGATAGACATAAAGACAGAGGGGACGTCATGTCACCTGGGTCAATGGTCGTCATAGAAGAGGATGGGGTGACATCCATAAAGAAGATGGCAGACTCAGGTTGCGAAGGGGGAGATGGCACCTTCGGGGGCACCAGGGGATGCCTTGTCCTGATGCTTCTTCTTCTTCTTCTTCTTCTTCTTCTTTTGGCAGTGGAGGAGGACAGGACACAGAAGGAGAACAGGCTTTTGCAAGATCTGGAACCGAAAGAGAGTGGGCGACCTTGGGGCGCACAGATAGTGTTTTGTGGCCGCATTGTGGTAGTTGGCTTCCGGCCTGAGAGATGCCAGGCGGGAAGGGTCCCAGGTGTGAGCCCCATCACTGACAGGTGCCGAAGGGGGCACATCTTCGGCTGGCTAGAGGGAGCGGCACCTGGAGGTGAGGGCGTGGGAACTTCAGGGGAGGGGGAGATGAGGGGGGGGGGGGGATGGCGCTGGGGTAAGGAAGAGGTAGGAGGGGGAAAGGCTGTAATAAGCAGCAGTAGAAATAATCACACTGGGTGGAAGTGGTTATATTTTTGGCACGCCTCAGCCTAAGATAGATGATCCAGGGAGTTGTACATCTACATCTACACAAATACTCCTCAAGCCACCGTACGGTGCGTGGCGGAGGGTACCCTGTACCACTACTAGCCATCGTATCTTATCTTCGTAGTCCTTACACGCAATGTGTGTTGGCGACAGTAAAATCGTTCGACAGTCAGCTTCAAACGCCAGTTCTATAAATTTTCTCAACAATGTTTCTCGAAAACGATGTCGCCTTCCCACCAGGGATTCCCATTTGACTTCCCAAAGTATCTCCATAACACTTGCGTTTTGTTAAAACCTACCAATAACGAATCTAGCAGCCTGCCTTTGAATTGCTTCCATGTCTTCCTTCGATCCGACCTGGCACAGATCCCAAACACTCAAGCAGTGCTCAAGAATAGGTCGCAATAGCGTAATATATGTGTGGTCTCCTTTAAAGGTGAACCACTCTTTCCTAATATTCTTCCAATAAACCACAGTCGACATTTCGCCTTCCCTGTAACAGCTGTCACATGCTTGTTCCATCTCTTATTGCTTTGGAACGTTACATCCAGATGTTTATACGTCTTGATTGTGTGAAGTAGGACACTAGTAATACTGTGTTCTTACATTACAGGTTTGATCTTCCTATCCATCCGCATTAATTTACTTTTTCCACATTTAGGACTACCTGTCATTCAACACACCAACTGAAAATTTTGTCTATGTCGTCTTGTATCTTCCTACAGTCGCTCAACTTCGACACCTTACTGTACACCATGGCATCATTAACAAACAATCACAGATTGCTGCCAACACTATCCGCCAAATCATTTACGTATATAGAAAACAACAGCGGTCTTATCACACTTCCCTGGGGCACTCCTGATGATGCCCTTGTCTCCAATGAACACTCGCCGTCGAGGACAACATACTGTGTTCTATTACTTAAGAAGTCTTTGAGCCACTCACATATTTGTGAACTTATTCCATATGCTTGTACCTTCTGTAACAGTCTGTAATGGAGCATGGTGTCAAATGCTTTCTGGAAATCTAGAAACATGACTCTGCCTGATGCCATTCATCCACAGTTTGCAGTATATCATGTGAGAAAAGGGAAAGCTGAGTTTCGCACGAGCGATGCCTTCTAAAATCTTGCTGGTCCGTGCACATAAGCTTCTCAGTCTCAAGAAAGTTTATTATATTCGAACTGAGGATATGTTCAAGGATTCTGCAGCAGACAGAAGTTAGGGATATTGGTCGGTAATTTCGTGGTTCTGTTATTTTACCCTTCTTATACACTGGAGTCACCTGCGCCTTTTTCCGAGTCGCTTGGAACTTTGTGCTGGGCGAGAGATTCACGATAAATGCAAGCTAGTTAAGGAGCCAATGCCGTAGAATAATCTCTGTAAAATCGAACTGGGATTCCATCCGGACCTAGTGATTTATTTGCTTTCAAATCTTTCAATTGTTTCTCTACGCCAGGAATGATTATTACTGTGTCGTCCGTATGGGAGTCTGTCCTACTCCTGGATATTCTTTTTTTCTCTCGTAAACTCGGAAATATGGCGAGCGTGGAGAATGGCGATTACGACAGTTGACACCCTCAAAGTGGCGGAACACAGAGACTTCCCTCATGGAGAGAGTGGCGACAGTCACCAGACAGAGGGTCCGCCATACAGCGGGAAGACATACGTTGAAAACTCAAGCACTGAAAGTACCTCATGGATGGTGGGACATATGGCTTTATGTCACGTTGGTAACACACATAACTTCAACCTTATCTCGGAGGGTGTCACCCCAGATAATGTGTAGTATCGTCGTCTTTACATCCATTCCGCACACATCGAAAAAATGAACACCGCGTCGCTCAAAATTAGCCCGGAGCTCACAAGTTTAAAGGATACGTTCCCTATGAAAAATCACTCCCTGGACTATATTCAGAGGCTGGGGAGGGGTAATAGACACCGAGACGCCGCCAAGGCGATCACAAGCATGAAGGGCTGCAGATTGGGTGGCAAAAGATGCTTTGATCAACAGGGAGCCCAACCACGTCTTACTGAGCAACTTCAGTTCGCCCATTTTGTCCTCAATAATCTCCACAAAAAATGGCTTTGTGGCGGTGAATGTGTCCCCGTCCGTCCTAGTACAGACCAGTTAGCGGGGAAAGTGTTTCATTCTGAGACTGCGAGCTTGGCCCTCCTCACAGGGCGCAGCCAAGGAAGTGAAGGCTGCAGTGTCATAAGAAGCACCATTCTACATCTACATCTACATTTATACTCCGCAAGCCACCCAACGGTGTGTGGCGGAGGGCACTTTACGTGCCACTGTCATTACCTCCCTTTCCTGTTCCAGTCGCGTATGGTTCGCGGGAAGAACGACTGTCTGAAAGCCTCCGTACGCGCTCTAATCTCTCTAATTTTACATTCGTGATCTCCTCAGGAGGTATAAGTAGGGGGAAGCAATATATTCGATACCTCATCCAGAAACGCACCCTCTCGAAACCTGGCGAGCAATCTACACCGCGATGCAGAGCGCCTCTCTTGCAGAGTCTGCCACTTGAGTTTATTAAACATCTCCGTAACGCTATCACGGTTACCAAATAACCCTGTGACGAAACACGCCGCTCTCCTTTGGATCTTCTCTATCTCCTCCGTCAAACCGATCTGGTACGGATCCCACACTGATGAGCAATACTCCAGTATAGGTCGAACGAGTGTTTTGTAAGCCACCTCCTTTGTTGATGGACTACATTTTCTAAGCACTCTCCCAATGAATCTCAACCTGGTACCCGCCTTACCAACAATTAATTTTATATGATCATTCCACTTCAAATCGTTCCGCACGCATACTCCCAGATATTTTACAGAAGTAACTGCTACCAGTGTTTGTTCCGCTATCGTATAATCATACAATAAAGGATCCTTCTTTCTATGTATTCGCAATGCATTACATTTGTCTATGTTAAGGGACAGTTGCCACTCCCTGCGTCAAGTGCCTATCCGCTGCAGATCTTCCTGCATTTCGCTACAATTTTCTAATGCTGCAACTTCTCTGTATACTACAGCATCATCCGCGAAAAGCCACATGGAACTTCCGACACTATCTACTAGGTCATTTATATATATTGTGAAAAGCAATGGTCCCATAACACTCCCCTGTGGTACACCAGAGGTTACTTTAACGTCTGTAGACGTCTCTCCATTGATAACAACATGCTGTGTTCTGTTTGCTAAAAACTCTTCAATCCAGCCACACAGCTGGTCTGATATTCCGTAGGCTCTTACTTTGTTTATCAGGCGACAGTGCGGAACTGTATCGAACGCCTTCCGGAAGTCAAGAAAAATAGCATCTACCTGGGAGCCTGTATCTAAATTTTTCTGGGTCTCATGAACAAATAAAGCGAGTTGGGTCTCACACGATCACTGTTTCCGGAATCCATGTCGATTCCTACATAGTAGATTCTGTGTTTCCAAAAACGACATGATACTCGAGCAAAAAACATGTTCTAAAATTCTACAACAGATCGACGTCAGAGATATAGGTCTATAGTTTTGCGCATCTGCTCGACGACCCTTCTTGAAGACTGGGACTACCTGTGCTCTTTTCCAATCATCTGGAACCCTCCGTTCCTCTAGAGACTTGCGGTACACGGCTGTTAGAAGGGGGGCAAGTTCTTTCGCGTATTCTGTGTAGAATCGAATTGGTATCCTGTCAGGTCCAGTGGACTTTCCTCTGTTGAGTGATTCCAGTTGCTTTTCTATTCCTTGGACACTTATTTCGATGTCAGCCATTTTTTCGTTTGTGCGAGGATCAGCCATTTTTTCGTTTGTGCGAGGATTTAGAGAAGGAACTGCAGTGCGGTCTTCCTCTGTGAAACAGCTTTGGAAACGGGTGTTTAGTATTTCAGCTTTACGCGTGTCATCCTCTGTTTCAATGCCATCACCATCCCGGAGTGTCTGGATATGCTGTTTCGAGCCACTTACTGATTTAACGTAAGACCAGAACTTCCTAGGATTTTCTGTCAAGTCGGTACATAGAATTTTACTGAACGCTTCACGCATAGCCCTCCTTACGCTAACTTTGACATCGTTTAGCTTCTGTTTGTCTGAGAGGTTTTGGCTGCGTTTAAACTTTGAGTGAAGCTCTCTTTGCTTTCGCAGTAGTTTCCTAACTTTGTTGTTGTACCACGGTGGGTTTTTCCCGTCCCTCACAGTTTTACTCGGCACGTACCTGTCTAAAACGCATTTTACGATTGCCTTGAGCTTTTTCCATAAACACTCAACATTGTCAGTGTCGGAACAGAAATTTTCGTTTTGATCTGTTAGGTAGTCTGAAATCTGCCTTCTATTACTCTTGCTAAACAGGTAATCCATTACCACTCGAAGAGATGGCTGTTTGGAAATAGCCAGATTTTTGCGGCTTGATACATTTCATGCACCAATCATCTGCCCTCATGCCATCCACTCCGATCAGGGGCTCTCCCCACTGGGCCACCCAGACACAGCAACGGCCGTCCGGCACGACGGCCGTTGCTGGGAGTTTCGATGCTCCAGGATGCCATGCAACCACTCCTTGGAATACATGAGCCGGGAACAGTTCGGGTGTCACTCGTGTGATCCCTGTGTTGTTAGGGGGCTCAGCCATATGGGTACCTAACAGCCCCACCACACAACTGGCTACACATGCTGGAGAGTTCACACCATAGACGCTAGGGAGGGAGTTCTTCCCAAAAAATGGCTCACATTAAAGACAGAATATTTAGAAGTGGAGGTCAAACCCCAAAGGGGGGGACCAAAACGCCAAAAAGGATGAAAGAGAATAAGCAGGAGGAACGAAATTGCAAGGGATACAGGGAACCTGGTGGATAGCCAGGTCGACATAAATCAGAATATCGAGAGAGGGGAAGAAGGGCAACGGGGAAGGAGGAGCAGGATGGAGAGGGAGGGGCACGATGAAGGAAATACAACCCGTGAAGGAAGAACAGGCTGCCATAGCTCGGAGCTCCGTGTGCGCCACGTACGAACTCACGAAACAACCATGAGCCCCCGTCGGGGGGGGGGGGGGGGGGGGGCTTAATCAGTAAAAATGAAGTACTACTGCACTAGCTATATCGCTGTATATTGCCATGAAGTACTAAATTAATGTCTGATAAACTCGAAAAGGAATTACATATGCCTTCCTAAGAGTAACGGTTGAATATTGATCCCCATACAACAACACACGTGTTGCACGTTTATATTGATAAGTGTTATGGCAAGAAGAGACCAAGGCACTTCATGCCATCAGCTATAAGTATACTGTGTCTAAAAAAAGCCTATGGGCATTGCCAGTTCTGTTTCTGAGATTTCCTATTAGCACCATCTACTGGACGACTGTGTAACTATGTAGTTTGAATCACTTCCAACAGCTATGTTCTTGAGAAGCACTGGTCTAGCCGTTACTGAAATGTCTGATAGAACATTGTTTGTGTGTGCGTGTGAAGTGAGGGAGGGGCGCACTGAATCTTTTCTCTGGTGGCACAAACTTTTTCATAAAGCATGGAGAGAAGGTAAAGACGAAGAACGTGGTTTTCGGTCCGATATTAGTACCAATGGGAACATCGTAAACGCCGATAAATGAATGAGGATCCTCAAGTCATGTTTCGAATGAAAAGAGGGACGGTAAACCGCCTGAAAACAGGGTTTTGCGGATCTCCTAAAACGATATGAACAAGTGGAACCGTGTACAATGTTTTTCCCATGCGCTGTGACAAAGGAGAGCAAACTCATGCACGATCGAGTCGAATCTTGTCATAATTTCTCATTCAGAATTAACCACGGCAAGAAATGTTTTGACAAAATAAGACCAATGTTTTGTTTTAGACTAGCCAGCAAATCATAGAATTACTTATGGGTGGGTGAAACATCGCCAAGACTGGAAAAAAAGTACCTCTCGTCCGATGCAATTGTTAAAGTCGAACATCTATATGGTAAAAATTACAGTAACATCCTGTTACATCTTGCCAAAATATCGGCCAGATGCAAAGACTGTAAACTAGTTTTTTTTATGAAGAAGAATACAAAGTTCTGTACTTCACGAAACCTAAAAGCAAGGTATCCCTTCACTAATGGATTAACAAATTACCATTAATCATTACGTCAAATATTTAGCATGATAATAAGTGGGATTATGAAGTGGAATGATCACTAACTTCAGTTGTAAGAAAGTGTATTGCAGTCCACGATCGATATGGCAGATACTGGGAAACCAGAGTTTGTCTACAGGAGATATTGCATGCAGAACACTAGCACATCCCATAACTGCATGCCGCTGACGTAGATGGTGTCCATATTACGTCAGACTAACGGGGAGGGGCATCAAGTGTATACCAAGGACTGAGCGCCACATCCACGTTTCAATGGCGGAAAGTAGCAGGAATGTTTAAAAACTTTAACCGCAGGCACTCCTAAGACAGAAGCCGTATATCTTGCGGAAAGCTGCATAAAAAAGTTTAAGAATCTTCTTTCAGGGCACAATTTACGATGATCATTCATCCCGGTGCGTAGAGATATTGCATATAAAATCAGGCAAATACCAGCTCGGACCTCTGTGAATGCAACAGGAACACACCCTCATACACATTACAATAGAAAGTACTCTCCGTCATACGCTTTACAAATATTCGCAGACTATAGATGTACACGTAAAAGAATTACGAATTTCATGGTATTTTGTGTAGCAGTAGCGCTGTTCACGAAGTGTAAGAAGGAAGGAAGGACGGAATGAAAGTTGGTGTTTTAACATTCCATCGACAAAGTCATCACGAGATACGCACGAACTCTACTGACTGTCCGAGGCCATTCGAAAGAACCATTCTGGCACAGACATTATTTAATCTACTGGAAACGTGTAAAAAATATTTGCAAGACCAGAAGTGGAGAAATTGCGTCCTTCCAATACAAGTCCTGTGTCTTAGCAGTTCGCTATCTCGCGCGGTTGGATCATTCGTGCTTGCAGGAAGAAGAGCGAATAAAAAAGTATATTAGTAGTAGTTTAGCAGAAGTCAACACGTTCGTACGCTCTAAACCAACGATCTGGCGGGTCCTCTTCAGCTCTCGCGAATCTTTCCTGCCGCACGACAAGGGCCCGCCTTATTCGGCAGGAATCATTCGTCAGTTTCTAGCTGCACCATCCACTTTATACACCAGGTTTTTCACCTCCGGATTACTGTCTCCCACCTAAACTGAAATGTAACTGACGAGTTAAAGATTCGACAAAACAGATACCGAAGGCTTGGACCGACAAACTAGAGACCATTCTGAAGGATGAATTCTCTGGGGCTTTTGAGAAAGTGGAAAGTCGCAATGAGAAATATATCGCGTTACATGTATCCTATTATGTGTAATTTATCTCAACAAGACGTGGCGCGCTATTTTGGTGGCATCACATACGTCTCACACTGATGTGCCTTCCGGACGGTGGAGAATGGGTCAAGAGGCAATGTGCCTACAAGGCCGTCTGGGTGCGTAAAAGGAGAGAGATATCTGAGTTTACCTAATCATAGCTATTCTCCCTTCCTCCCAACTATTCTTCTTCCCATGTCCTCTTTGGCAATGGACATGACCGGTAGCAATGTTTATCGAAATCTCTCGCACAGCGAACAGCTGCAGCACTAGATGCGAGCGCAAAACACTTCCTTACAAAATAAAGTCTCCCTGTAGCGTGTCCATAAGCTATGGATGACATACTGCATAGGCATCTGCAGCAATACGACCGAAATTCCATCCTTTTTGGATCGAACAGACCACACTGGCAACTTGTACTGCATTATGATGTCTCGTTGCATTGCATGTGCTTGGTTGAATACAACGTCCACCAATAACAACTGCCATCTCTGTACCTCAAGCCGGCCGCGGTGGCAGAGCGGTTCTAGGCGCTTCAGTCCGGAACCGCGCGACTGCTACGGTCGCAGGTTCGAATTTTGCCTCGGGCATGGATGTGTGTGATGTCCTTAGGTTAGTTAGGTTCAGGTAGTTCTAAGTTCTAGGGGACTGATGACCTCAGATGTTAAGTCCCACAGTGCTCAGAGCCATTTGAGCCAATTTTTTTGTGTACCTCGCTATAAAACACGGACACCGAAACGCACTTCCTTCTGATACGTCATCTGACACTGCAACGTACAAACAGCCACTAGATGGCGACTAATTTTTATTGTAGCCTACACCGAAAGCGAGTATCTGAAACCATGCAATAAGTCCACAGATACCGCCTGGATCAAAACAGATTTAACGTACCGCTCGTTGATATACGTGTTCCCCTTATTCTTTTGAACTACATCATAATGGTGTGTGGCGGAGGGTACTTTCGGTACCACTATCTGATCCCTCCAACCCTGTTCCACTCGCGAATAGTGCGTGGGAAGAATGATTGTCGGTAAGCCTCTGTACTGGCTCTAATTTCTCGAATTTTCTCCTCGTGGTCAATACGCGAGGTGTATGTGGGGAGAAGTAATATGTTGCCCGACTCCCCCTGAAAAGTGCTGTCTCGAAATTTCAGTAGTCTCTCCGTGATGTACAACCCCTCTCTTGTAACGTCTGCCAGTGGAGGTTGTTTAGCATCTCCGTAACGCTCTCTCGCCAGCTGAAATATCCAGTGACGAAACGTGCCGCTCTTCGTTGGATCTTCTCTATCTCCTCTAGCAGTCCTACTTGATAGGGATCCCAGATAGATGAACAACACTCAAGAATAGGGCGGACAAGAACCTTATAAGCCACTTCTTCTGTGGAAGAGTTACATTTCCTTAAGATTCTTCCAATGAACCTGAGTATGGTGTCTATCAGTTTTATATGGTCATTCCACTTAAGGTCGCTCTGTATAGTTACGCTTCGATATTTCACGGCAGACGCTGTCTCCAGCTGTTTGTCATCAATAGTGGAGCTGTACAGTAGTGGATTATTTTCCTACGTATGTGCAATATGTTACATTTATTTACGTTCTGGGTCAACTGCCAGAGCCTCCACCATTCATTAATTCTCTGCAGGTCGTTCAGAAAATTCTTACTGTCTTCTGGCGTTGCTACTTTGGCATAAACAACCGCATCATCTGCGAATAGCCTTAAAGACCATCCGACGCTTTCTACTATATCATTTATATATATTGTGAACAGCAACGGTCCTATCACACTTCCCTGTGGTACTCCGGATTTACCTTTACCTCTGTCGATTTAGTTCCGTTACGAGCGTCGTGTTGAGTTCTATCTGCAAGAAAGTCTTGAATCCAATCGCAGGTCTGCTCCGATACTCCGTAAGATCGTATTTTTTTCATCAAACGGCAATGTGGGACGGTGCCAAATGCCTTACTGAAGTCAAGGGACACAGCATCAGTCTGAGCGCCGTTGTCCACTGCGCTGTCATCTCATGGAGGAACACAGCGAGCTGAGTTTCGCAGGATCTCTGTTTGCGGAATCCATGTCGATTTTTATAGAGGAGCTGTTCATTTTCCAAAAACGTCGTAATTCTTGAGCATAAAACATGTTCCATAATTCTACAACAGATTGACGTCAACGATATAAGTCTATAACTGTGTGGATCTGTCTTACAGCCTTTCTTAAAAACACGGGAACTGCCTGCGCTGTTTTCCAGTCGTTAGGCACCTTTCGTTGCTCAAGCGATCCACGATAAATTACTGCTAGAAAGGGAGCAAGTTCTTTCGCATAATCTTTATAGAATCTTATAGGTATCGCACGTGGTCCTGAAGCCTTTCCACTAATAATCGAGTGTAGCTGCTTTTCAATTCCGTGGCCAGTTATCTCAATATCTGCCATTTCGACGTTCGCACGACGACCGAAAGGAGGGACAGTTACGATCTTCCGCGGTGAAAAAACTTCCGAAGACCTAACTGATTATTTCGGCCTTCTCTCTGTTATTTTCCGTTTCGGTGCCGGTGTGGTCGCTGAGAGAATGAAGAGATGATTTTGACCCATTTACTGATTTTGCATACGACCAAAACCTCTT
This sequence comes from Schistocerca serialis cubense, assembly GCF_023864345.2. NCBI lineage: Eukaryota > Metazoa > Arthropoda > Insecta > Orthoptera > Acrididae > Schistocerca > Schistocerca serialis. The sequence goes on from NC_064640.1 coordinate 535,664,778, forward strand.
AGGGTTTTTCTCAGGTCGGTTGACAACATCTTACTTTCGAATTCATTGAACGCTTCTCTCATTGCTTTCCTTCCGCCCATTTTCGCTTCGTTCAGCTTTTGTTTGGCAGCTAGCTTTTCTACTTCCCTTGAATCTGAGATGAAGTGCTCCTTGTTTTCGTAGCGTTTTTCTAACACGGCTTTTAAACTAGGGTTATCTTTCCCATCCCTTAAAACCTTACTCGGGACATACTTACTTGTCTAGGGCATATTGAACAACGCCTTCGAATTTTTTCCATTTGTTCTCCACATCTTCGCCCTCATCACCGAATATTTGATGCTGACTGCTGAGATATTCTTAAATTTGTATCCTGTCACCCTTGCTGAGCAAATATATCTTCCTACCTTTCTTAACATTCCTTGTAGGACCCGTTGTCATAGATGGTGTCACAGCCTTATGATCACTGATACCTACCTCTACCTTAACTGATTCGAAAAGTTCAGGTCTGTTTGTTCCCAGGAGGTCTAAGACGTTACACTCACGAGATGGTTCTCTAACTAATGGTAATTTTCGGACTAGACATCCAGAACAATGCCACACGATTCCCTGTCCCTGGCACCAGATTTGATGGCATAATACTTCGAATCTATACCTGGCAACTTGAAGTCACCCCCTATTACAACGGCATGATCACGAAAATTACTAATGATATTTTGCAAGCTCTATCTGAAGCGCTCTACAATTACAGATCCTGACCCAGGTGGTCTATAAAATCATCCGATCACCATTTTTGACCATTCTTTTATACTCAATTCACCCAGATTAATTAACATTCTGAACCCGTGATAACCTCTAGATTTTTATCGAATTTTTACTGCAATGAACACGCCGCCACCGTTGGCGACTAACCTGTTGTTGTTGTTGTGGTCTTCAGTCCTGAGACTGGTTTGATGCAGCTCTCCATGCTACTCTATCCTGTGCAAGCTTCATCATCTTCCAGTACCTACTGCAACCTACATCCTTCTGAATCTGCTTAGTGTATTCATCTCTTGGTCTCCCTCTACGATTTTTACCCTCCGCGCTACCCTCCAATACTAAATTGGTGATCCCTTGATGCCGCAGAACATGTCCTACCAACCGATCCCTTCTTCTGGTCAAGTTGTGCCACAAACTCCTCCCCAATTCTATTCAATACCTCCTCATTAGTTATGTGATCTACCCATCTAATCTTCAGCATTCTTCTGTAGCACCACATTTCGAAAGCTTCTATTCTCTTCTTGTCCAAACTATTTATCGTCCATGTTTCACTTCCATACATGGCTACACTCCATACAAATATTTTCAGAAACGTCTTTCTGACACTTAAACCTATACTAGATGTTAACAAATTTCTCTTCTTCAGAAATGCTTTCCTTCCCATTGCCAGTCTACATTTTATATCCTCTCTACTTCGACCATCATCAGTTATTTTGCTCCCCAAATAGCTAAACTCCTTTACTACTTTAAGTGTCTCATTTCCTAATCTAATTCCCTCAGCATCACCCGACTTAATTCGACTACATTCCATTATCCTCGTTTTGCTTTTGTTGATGTTCATCTTATATGGTCTTTCAAGACACTGTCCATTCCATTCAACTGCTCTTCCAAGTCCTTTGCTGTCTCTGAGAGAATTACAATGTCATCGGCGAACCTCAAAGTTTTTATTTCTTCTCCATGGATTTTAATACCTACTCCGAATTTTTCTTTTGTTTCCTTTACTGCTTGCTCAATATACAGATTGAATAACATCGGGGAGGGGCTACAACCCTGTCTCACTCCCTTCCCAACTACTGCTTCCCTTTCATGTCCCTCGATTCATGTAACTGCCATCTGGTTTCTGTACAAATTGTAAATAGCCTTTCGCTCCCTGTATTTTACCCCTGTCACCTTTAGAATTTGAAAGAGAGTATTCTAGTCAACATTGTCAAAAGCTTTCTCTAAGTCTCCAAATACTAGAAACGTTAGGTTTGCCTTTCCTTAATCTTTCTTCTAAGATAAGTCGTAAGGTCCGTATTGCCTCACGTGTTCCAGTATTTCTACGGAATCCAAACTGATCTTCCCCGCTATCCTTACGATAAACATTCCAGTCTGAACTTAGGCTTTCGTTGTCACTGACGTCTGGCTCCAACCAGCTGTCTGTTCCGAATACTATCTGTGCATTATATAAATCCTTCCGTGCGAGCTTTGATTTCCATTAAGTTGTTCATTGTCCCTATTCAGGTATGAGCCAACAAAATACGAGTATTTTGTCATTCTGAGGACAAAGTCGGTGATAGAAATTTCGTGAATAGATTTCGTCGCATCTAAAAATTCCTTTGTTTTAATGATTACTATCCCAACTACCTGATCATCTCCTTGACACACCCTCCCCTACTTCTCTTTCCTTTCAACTTTTTCAATGTCCTTTGTCAATCCCACTTGGCAAAAATCCCATACCATGCAGAATACCGCAAAAGAGGGCAAACAAGCTTAGTGTGTTTTACCAATAAAAAATTCTGTAGCACTGAATGAAAACAGTTACCATAAATGATTACACATACCTTATGCCACTTCGTTTCAGTATGACCACAGGATTCGCTTAAAATACTATGACCACCTCAAGTGTTACTACAGAACGTTCAACACATTTCAACAGCTGGATGAATAGAGTAGAGATTATACATTTCCCTTGGTGCATTTAACATACACAATGGTATGGAGCAGATCAGTGGTTCCTCCAGTACCATCCAATTCACACCGTTAAGGTGACTAGCTCAGTGAGAAAGTAGATGTAGAATGTTTTATTCCCGCCACACTGTTTCACTTGACACTGTGCTCTCTCCGATTAATAGTTAAGGTCTTGATTGTGGAAAAAATGATGTTATGTAATTAGTTATTTGTTTATTACAGGGATGTGTCCTCAAGTCCTGACGCCTACAAATTCCCGTGCCACAGACAGTAGTAGCACAATGCTTGATCGAAAGCAGGATGGTGCACCTCGTTCATGAAGTGGAGTATCGTTTGGTAATTCATTTTCAACAGCAGCAGAAATGTTACAGCTATGTTATGTCAGTTCAGACGGCTAAAGAAGCCCTGTGGATTGGATTGGCTTGGCACAGCTATCTCCTAACCCCCCAAACCCCTTTTTCTGTATTTTTAAAAAAGTTTTAGATCCTACACCACAACAGACTGTCAACCTGCAACTACCGTGTACCATCAACAAAAGAGAAAGGATAACATGAAGGTGGGGCAAAGGGCGGAAATTAACTGTTGAAAATGGTTGTACTTACATTTTCTTCCACTGTCTTCTTGATTTTTGCACTTGCTTCGCTCACTGTTTTTCCAGCCTTATTCACAGCAGAGAAAAGGAAGCTTCCTATGGATTTGGCGCCTTGCAAAGCTTTAGTTGAGACTGAAAGAAGAAAATGCAGATATTATACACTATTAATTGAGAATAAAAAAAGATTATGATGGTTAAAATGTGAACAAATTTTTGTACAATTTTCAAAACATTTTTTTCAATGGCAAGTACCATCAATTGCATTGTTTAGGTCCAAAGTGTTATACACGCGTGTGTGTGTGTGTGTGCGTGCGTATTTGTTTTGGTGGCAGGTTCGAACGTTGAAGTCTGGAAAACCTGATTGACGAAGACACTATCGTTGGAAATTTCGAAGCCATTTGGAACCTATCAACTATATGGTAAATACCTTCAGTTTAGCAGTCAAGAAGTGGGGCAAACACTCGCAATAAGATAGTCGGGACTGACAACGATCTCAGCGTGCGAAAAAAACGTTGACCAAAACAACATACTACATGGTAAAGTAACCAGTCTCAATACGACAGCAAAAATATTGTGGTACAGAGCAGCTTCATAATTTTAATATGAAACTTTTTACAATGATGCTGTGTATACCGAGTGTTACAGTAATATTATTATTTGTAATTATTTTGTTTGAATTTTATCAGTTTCACTTGTTCGTGTTGTCGGCAATATTCTATATTACTGAACTGCTCTTCCATAACCCAGTACCAATTGTAACTTAGAGGGGAAAAACTCAATTTTCAGTAATTCGCGTAGTTATTGACCGAAATAAAGAAATTTAAAATATCGTCATAATCAACCCCATGAAGAGAGATACTCTTATGTCAACAGTTTAACACAAAAAGTCAGTTACTACAGGTAGAAACCGCCCTTATCTCTAACACCCGAATCTCCAGATGTCAGACACTCAGCTCAGTACCAACTGTTGTATGTCAATAGACTATACACCAAAATACTGATTTATTTCATGCTATGTGCTGTCGCCCCGTAGAACATGTGTAAACGGTAATTAACAGTAACACCAGAACTCCGGAGCACACGAAAAACGTTCAGAGTTTGGAGCAAAGCTTTTTAGGCAGTCTGCTTTCGCTTCGCTAGTTCAACGTTATGTACGAGGTGCATTCAAGTTCTAAGGCCTCCGATTTTTTTTCTCCGGACTGGAAAGAGATAGAAACATGCGCATTGTTTTAAAATAAGGCCGCGTTCATTGTCAATACGTCCCAGATATGGCAGCACCGTACGGCAGATTGAATTTTACCGCCAGCGGCGAGAATGAGAACTGTTTTAAATACTTAAAATGGCGACGTTTTCCTTTCTTGAACAGTGTGCAATCATTCGTTTTCTATATTTGCGTGATGTGAAACCAATTGAAATTCATCGACAGTTGAAGGAGACATGTGGTGATGGAGTTATGGATGTGTCGAAAGTGCGTTCGTGGGTGCGACAGTTTAATGAAGGCAGAACATCGAGAAAGTGGAGAGAATTGTTTTGGGGGATCGCCGAATGACTGTTGAACAGATCGCCTCCAGAGTTGGCATTTCTATGGGTTCTGTGCACACAATCCTGCATGACGACCTGAAAATGCGAAAAGTGTCATCCAGGTGGGTGCCACGAATGCTGACGGACGACCACATGGCTGCCCGTGGGGCACATTGCCAAGCAATGCTGACGCGCAACGACAGCATGAATGGGACTTTCTTTTCATCGGTTGTGACAATGGATGAGACGTGGATGCCATTTTTCAATCCAGAAACAAAGCGCCAGTCAGCTCAATGGAAGCACACAGATTCACTGCTACCAAAAAAATTTCGGGTAACCGCCAGTGCTGAAAAAATGATGGTGTCCATGTTCTGGGACAGCGAGGGCGCAATCCTTACCCACTGCGTTCCAAAGGGCACTACGGTAACAGGTGCATCTTACGAAAATGTTTTGAAGAACCAATTCCTTCCTGCACTGCAACAAAAACGTCCGGGAAGGGCTGCGCGTGTGCTGTTTCACCAAGACAACGCACCCGCACATCGAGCTAAAGTTACGCAACAGTTTCTTCGTGATAACAACTTTGAAGTGATTCCTCATGCTCCCTACTCACCTGACCTGGCTCCTAGTGACTTTTTCCAACAATGAAAGACACTCTCCGTGGCCGCACATTCACCAGCCGTGTTGCTATTGCCTCAGCGATTTTCCAATGGTCAAAAAAGACTCCTAAAGAAGCCTTCGCCGCTGCCATGGAATCGTGGCGTCAGCGTTGTGAAAAATGTGTACATCTGCAGGGCGATTATGTCGAGAAGTAACGCCAGTTTCATCGATTTCGGGTGAGTAGTTAATTAGAAAAAAAATCGGAGGCCTTAGAACTTGAATGCACCTCCGGATCTTATCATTTTGTTTACTACTACTCATGTAACACTTTCACGAATAATACAGTAAAAAATTGTCATCACTGGGGTTCAAACCAAGGATCCCAGGTACGATGATCTGACATTCGTTACGTATTAGTTACAGTTATGCTTTTCCTGTGCTCTGCAAATCTGGTGTTATTTTAATTATTGTTTATGCCCATTCTGCTGGACGACAGCACATAGTACGAAGTGAGTAGGGAGTTTTGGTTAATACTCTATCGACATACAACGTTTGGTACCGATCTGAGTGTCCGACATATGGAAGTTTGGGGTACGCAGCATAACTGATAACGCTCATCTACTATTTGAGAACTAGCGCACTTCGTGACTTCCAACAGACTTTAAGCATAACTCAAAATTTTTCCCAAATTTTTCTCGCTTACGCTTAAAAAAAAAATGGCTCTGAGCACTATGGGACTCAACTGCTGAGGTCATTAGTCCCCTAGAACTTAGAACTAGTTAAACCTAACTAACCTAAGGACATCACAAACATCCATGCCCGAGGCAGGATTCGAACCTGCGACCGTAGCGGTCCTGCGGTTCCAGACTGCAGCGCCTTTAACCGCACGGCCACTTCGGCCGGCGCTTACGCTTAAAGCCAAATACTTAACACATTAAGTCATTTGTTAAATAATCAGATGTCTGAAGCTGTTTTATACATGGGAGTTCGATTCGTTAAATAATCGAGGATTTACAGGTTTTTATGTAACTACCTAGTCTGTTGCCAGCATCTTAGCAATAATACGGCATAATCTGTTTAACAGCTGTGTTCTTGTTTTTCACCTTTCGATGGGCGTAATGGCCTCGGAGTTCAATTAAGCTGCATACAAGCAAGAAGTAAGCTGTTAAAAAGTAATCTATTCTGTGAGCATCGGAGATGTACCGGTTGTTTGGCTAGTTGCGCGTCACTGCGTTGCCCAACAAAGGGGCAGAGAACAAGGGAGCGGGGCTGAATAACGCCGGGCGCATGTAGTGATGAGCAGGGACAAGGCCCGCTATTACGTGTTGTAGGTCACGAGACGCGCCGGGCACCTGTTGCTTTGTGGCCGGTTCATTTCGCGCTCCACCTCCTCCAAATCAATTAGCCTCTTATTACGCATCCCGCTGTGCGTCCGACCAAATGATGCGGCTGTCTGCCGTAAGTATGAAAACAGCATGTTGCCCTAGCCAAAGTCTCCTCCACAGGCACACATTACAACAGCCACATTCATTAACTAAACACTGTTTACGCGTAATCACATTTCCACTTCAAAAACAGTAGTTTTTTATCCCGAAACAGTAACAACAAAAGATATTTTTCGTTCTCCCCTACTGTTTTTCCTTACTCGACATTACCTACCCTGCAGACTACTTTTCTACGAGAATCAAATGGAAGCTGTAACAAAAATGGTTCAAATGGCTCTGAGCACTATGGGACTTAACTTCTGTGGTCATCAGTCCCCTAGAACTTAGAACTACTTAAACCTAACTAACCTAAGGACATCACACACATCCATGCCCGAGGCAGGATTCGAACCTGCGACCGTAGCAGTCCCGCGGTTCCGGACTGCGCGCCTAGAACCACGAGACCACCGCGGCCGGACGGCGCTGTAACATTGTAGGTCAGTACGACAGGTATTTTACTTCTTGTCCGACATAAAGTTATCCTCTTCTACTCCAGATGAAGGTTATAAAGCTCACCCTTGATCTTTCCCTTTTCTACATTCCACATCTTCTATCACCATAAAAGGATAGTCTCTCCAGACCCCCTTGCATCAAAATCCTTCACCAAGAAAATGTTAACAAGAGCCGACAGCGCTATCCTTAATCCTTACTCGTTTCACGACTGTACACGGTCCCAATTCCTCAACTATAAGATCATTGATTTTTTCCCAACATTGTATTTACGTATTTTAATGGTTTTATTCAAAGATTGGAAATCGACGACGTGGCCGATACTAACACCGCATCCCAGCTCTACTCGGGACATGTAAATAACTGATAAATAAAAGCAAGAATACTGCTGAATAGTGAGGGCGCCAGTTTTTGCTGATGCAAGAATCACGACCTTACAGTGGGAGGAGCGGATTACAGCTTCAAAACACTGACGCTGAGGAAATCTAGCCGAACATATGTCGCACGGTTGCAAATCGTAAAAAAACGGAAGTATTTCTTACCAGTAATGGTTCTTAATGAATACTCTACACAACTGTCAACTTTTAATAATTTCATTTCTTTTGTAACTGCACTTTCGTTAGCTGCGTCAATGACCTCCGCTGCCCTGTCGGTACACTATCTTTTTCGAGTTGCTGGATGGGTCGCAAAGTCTACGTGCTTGTCACTTTCTTCGTTGTTACGTTGAATCCCATCCTGTATGAAGTATATTTCAATCTCCTGCTCCACTTCAGCATCGTAATCCCAAAGCTCCTTTTCAGTATTTTTAACGTGTCTACTCACTTTCCCCCGATCGTTTACAATTACCTATTTTACGCAATTTCGTGTCAGTTCCTCCTAATTTATTAGTGAGAGATGGTTGATATTATTTGCTGGCACTTTTTCATTTAACTGAGTTCCGAATACGTCTGGATTTTGGTCGCAGTGGTAAAGGAGTTAATCGAAGAAAAGAAAATCTCTTCTTTTAAAACACTGCCCACGGTGTACACGTGCTCAAGTTTATTTTCGTGGCAATTTCTTGTAGTATTTTTTTCTTTTTTTGAGCAGAACTTTTTAATACGGCTAACTGCTCCGAGATGGTACTTACAAAAGCTGCGCTACACCCGCTAGCAATCACGGGCGTGCCGTAACAGTTTACACAGACTCCATGTCTATCGCTCGCGGGAGGGCGCGAGGACATTAGATATACCCACTTCTCAGCCCTTGACAGTCCGTACGGTTACATCATTGCTGGCTATCACTAGATATGTAATAGTTTCTATAACTATACTCTGCAAACGACGTGAGTCCATGGTAGACGGTACTCACCCCTGGAGTACACAGTACGATTTAGACCCGTTCCATTTGCATTTGGAGCATCGATGGAAGAATGACTACTGGGAAGGTTGGAGTTGACTCTTTCGTTGGAGCAGCAGCTCGTTTGGACGAGGATGCGGAGTGGGGAATTATTAGAGGAAACAGCCCAGTTTTTGAAAATGTGTGAGTTAGACGAATAGAGGTCAATTCGCAATGTACATAATGATCACGTCGCGTATTTTTTAGTACTGAAGGACGAAAGCAAGGTTATTCAGAGGAACCCAGTCTTACGCGACAGATAGGAATATAATTTCAGAATTTAGGAATTTGCTTTGGTATTGCCGTCATTTCTTACGTTCCAAAACTCGCATTCAGGATGTTCTTCACTAGGAGCATTTTGTAAATTCTACCCACTGTGTGGAGCAGCAGCAGAGCGTCGTACTAACATTTTACTATCTGCTAACATTCATTTAGTTAATGAGACGAACAAGGTGAGTCTCCTATGTAGTTAATCCCAAACATTTCAGAATTGTTTGAGACATCACAACTTCGTTTAACCCAGGTATACATTAAGGAAGTTCTCACTAAACGATGTGTAATCTCTTCTTCTAGTAAGATTTATTACAGTGAAACTGGTATCGCCTCAGAATTTTTACTGCCAATATTGTAGATCTGAAACTAACAAATTCGATGTAGTTTCACTCTCCGAAATCCGGTACACTGCTACGAGGAAATTACAATTATTATTGGTTACGATTTCTCCGTTTTGAACAAACAAATAGCTGTTCCATGCGGAGTATCAGATTTATTTTCATGAACATGTAAAACCAAACGTCTTTAACTATAATTTCTCCGAAACTATTAACTAGATTCAGAGAGTGAAACTACGTTGAAATTGTCTATTTTTCCTTATTTTTCTTTAACGTTTGTCCCGCCTAGTGGTAGGATCCTCTGAGTGGGTTCGCTCTCTCCATTTTGTCCGATCGTCGGCCATGTCTGGCTGAAGATTCACAACCTTCTTGTTAAGCAGATTGTCGGCCCATTGCTGTCTAAGTCGTCCTTTGGGTCTCTTTCCCATGACTTCCACTGTGTATGCTGCCTTTGGAAATGGTATAGTCCTCTGCGTGCAACAGCACAGCCCAAACCATCGCCGACGGCTTTCTCGCATTTTCTTCTAGAGCGGTGCGACCACCGAAACGTTTCCTGATAGTTGTTTTTGTTTGTTTTGGTTTTAGGGCGCAAAACTGCTATGGTCATTAGCGCCCGGTCCGTGACTTAGGAAACAGTAAATAACCGAAATTGAAAACCAGCAGCAATGGGAACGAAAGTCATAAAATTGGAGAAACTAAAAGCAGAAGGAAGGCTTAAAAATCCACTACAGAAAGGGGTTGGTTGTCCCCAAAAAAAGCTTCAAATGACTGACGTCATTTCACTGGCACTAATAAACTTGAGAACGCGGTCGGCTGAGCGCGTGTCATCTGCTAAAATCGACGATATATCAGGCGATAGCTGTAGACGGGAGCGTAACGGATTAAAATAGGGGCACTCAATTAAAAGGTGTCTTACCGTCCACAGCTGAGAGCAGTGGGAGCAGAGTGGGGGAGGATCGCCGCTTAAAAGATGTCGATGGCTAAAAAGACAGTGCCCTATCCGGAGTCTAGTTAAAATTACCTCCTCCCGACGACGCGTTCGGGAGGAAGAGGTCCAAGCACAAGGAAGAGCTTTCACGTCCCGCAATTTATTATGGGTAAGTGTCGACCAATGCGTGTGCCATAAATGAACAACACGTCGACATAAAACGCTCCGTAGATTGGCGAAGGGAATCGATTGAATAGCTGGCCGAGGAAGAGAGACTGCAGCCTTGGCTGCAATATCGGCCGCCTCATTTCCACAGATACCAACGTGTCCCGGGAGCCAAAGGAACGCCACCGAGACGCCCCCCAGGTGGAGCAAGCGCAGACAGTCCTGAATCCGGTGGACCAGAGGGTGCACAGGATAAAGAGCTTGGAGACTGAGGAGAGAGCTGAGAGAATCTGAGAAAATAACGTACTGTATCCGCTGATGGCGGCGGAAGTAGTGGACAGCCTGGAGAACAGCGTAAAGCTCCGCAGTATAAACCGAAAACTGGTCGGGAAGCCGAAAGTGATTTCGGGTGTCGCCAACAATATAGGCACTCCCTACACCTAACGATGTTTTCGAGACGTCGGTGCAAATAAATGTGGCGTCCGACATTTGTGCACATAGAGCAGCAAATGCCCGACGATAAACAAGTGAAGGGGTACCATCCTTGGGAAATCGACAAAGGTTACGGAGCAGGCAGATTCGGGGACGGAGACAAGGCGGTGCTGTACCCAAAGTAGTCAAGAAGGTTTTAGGAAAGCGGAAGGAAAGAGAATGGAGCAGTTGACGGAAGCGGACTCTCGGTGGTAGTAGGGAGGAGGGACGGCCTGCATACCCTACATCAAAGGAGGCGTCGAAAAAAAGGTCATGGGCTGGATTAGCAGGCATGGAGGACAGATGGCTAGCATAACGACTCAGAAGGACTGCTCGCCGATTGGACAGCGGAGGTTCAGCAGTCTCAGCATAAAGGCTTTCCACAGGGCTAGTGTAAAAAGCTCCAGACACTAAACGTAATCCACGGTGGTGGATAGAGTCGAGACGCCGAAGAATAGACGGCCGAGCAGAGGAGTAGACTATGCTTCCATAGTCCAATTTCGAGCGCACTAAGGCGCGATAGAGACGGAGAAGGACCACTCGGTCCGCTCCCCAGGAGGTACCACTCAGGACACGGAGGGTGTTAAGTGATCGCAGACAGCGAGCCGAAAGATAGGAAACGTGGGAGGACCAGCACAGTTTTCTGTCAAACGTAAGACCCAAGAATTTAGCGACGTTTGAAAACGGAAGGTTGACAGGACCTAGATGTAAGGAGGGCGGAAGAAACTCCTTACGTCGCCAAAAATTAACACAAACGGTCTTACTGGGAGAAAAACGGAAGCCGGTTTCGATGCTCCAAGAGTGGAGGCGATCGAGACATCCTTGAAGACGTCGTTCAAGAAGGCTGATCCGTTGAGAGCTGTAGTAGATCGCAAAATCGTCCACAAAGAGGGAGCCCGAGACATCAGGAAGGAGACAATCCATAATTGGATTGATGGCAATGGCAAACAGTACAACACTCAGCACGGAGCCCTGGGGTACCCAGTTTTCTTAGGAGAAAATACGGGAGAGAGTAGTGTTCACCCGCACCCTAAATGTGCGCTCTGCCATAAATTCGCGAAGAAAAAGGGGCAGCCGACCTCGAAAGCCTCAAGAGAACAGTGTGCGGAGGATGCCTGTCCTCCAACAGGTATTGTATGCTCTCTCCAGATCAAAAAATATTGCTACTGTTTGGCGTTTCCGGAGAAAATTGTTCATGATATAAGTGGAGAGAGCAACAAGATGGTCAACTGCAGAACGATGCTTTCGGAATCCGCATTGGGCAGGTGTTAAAAAACTGCGGGATTCCAGCCACCACGCTAAACGGTAATTCACCATACGCTCCAAAACCTTACAGACACTACTCGTGAGAGAAATGGGGCGATAGCTAGAGGGGAGATGTTTGTCCTTTCCAGGTTTCGGAACAGGAACGACGATAGCTTCCCGCCATCGTCTGGGAAAAGTACTGTCGGTCCAAATTCGATTATAAAGGCGAAGGAGGTAACGCAGACTATGGGTTGATAAATGCAGCAACATTGGACGTGGATACCATCCGGTCCTGGGGCGGAGGAGCGAGAAGAAGAGAATGCATGTTGGAGTTCCCGCATGGAGAAAACAGTATTGTAGCTTTCGCGATTTTGAGAGGAGAAAGCAAGAGGGCGCACTTCCGCTGCACGTTTCTTCGGGAGAAACGCTGGCGGGTAATTTGAAGAGCTCGAAATCTCAGCAAAGTGCTGACCCAACGAGTTAGAAATTGCGACGGGGTCCACTAATGTGTCATGCGCGACAGTGAGCCCAGAGACCGAGGTGAAACTAGGCGCGCCTGAGAACCGTCGAAGCCGACTCCAAACTTCCGAGGAGGGAGTGAAGGTGTTAAATGAGCTAATAAAGAATTTCCAGCTTGCCTTCTTGCTATCGCGGATGACACGACGGCATCGCGCTCGGAACTGCTTATAGCGAATACAGTTGGCCAAAGTAGGATGGTGGCGGAAAACGCGGAGAGCACGTCGCCGCTCACGTATTGCATCACGGCATGCCTCGTTCCACCAAGGAATGACGTCGGTAATATGTGTGACCTCATCGTCGACGCTGGGAAAGTGACGGTCATCGAATGTCGCTAGAGACGAAAAAAGTGTCCAATCAGCTTGGGCAAACTTCCAGCGTTGCAGGCGCATGTAGGGCAGTTGAGGCTGCAGTCTAAGGACACATGGAAAGTGGTCACTCGAGTGTGTATCATCAAGGGCGAACCATTCGAAGCGCCGAGCTAGCGGAACAGTACCGACCGCAAGGTCCAAATGAGATAAATTTGTCGTGGAGGCAGACAAAAATGTAGGGACCCCAGTGTTGAGGCAAACTAGATCTGCTTGGTGGAAGACGTCTAGCAATAGTGAGCCACGTGGACAAGGATGTGGAGATCCCCAAAGCGGGTGGTGGGCATTGAAGTCCCCAACCAGCAAGTATGGGGGTGGAAGCTGACCAAGAAGATGAAGGAGATCAGCTCGTGCCATTGGTGTGGACGATGGAATGTATACAGTACAAACAGAGAACGTGTATCCGGAAAGGGAAAGACGGACGGCGACAGCTTGGAAGGAAGTGTTTAAATGGATTGGGTGATAATGGAGAGTTTCATGGAGAAGAATCATGAGTCCTCCATGTGCTGGAGTGCCTTCAACAGAGGGGAGATCATATCGGACGGACTGAAAATGAGGGAGAACAAAGCGATCATGGGGACGCAGCTTTGTTTCCTGAAGACAGAAGATGACCGGCGAGTAGGATCGCAAGAGGATCGACAATTCATCCCGATTGGCTCGAATACCGCGGATATTCCAGTGGATAATGGACATAGGGTGAACAGAAAATGGAGGAATGTGACCAAGGTCGCTGACAACTCAACGACTGCTCAGAGTTTGCGACCGACAGCATGGAATGGCATTCAGCCGAAGGCAGAAGATCCGGATCCATAGGTTGGTCAGGAGCAGCTCCTGCCACCAGCGATCGGCCGGTTGATCGGCCGCCACCAGCGATCGGCCGGTTGATCGGCCGCCAGCAGTGCGCCTCGGCGACACAGAAGACGGCCGAGGGTGATTTCCGCCAGGTGGTGCTGTAGATGGGACACGCCTTGGCGGAGAAGGAGAGGAACTGGGTTTCTTTGTAGCCTTCTTGGAAGTATGATGTTTAGAGGAAAGAGGAACCGATGGTTGGGAAGTTGCGGTATGTAAAAACTCTTCACGAGTATGCTCTTTCTTCGAAGTCTTGGTATCTGACTTTTGGGCTCGAGGTTTAGCAGAACTCGACGAAGGGTGAGCCAGAGAGTGGGCAGGCGAAAGTGGTGAGGTTGAACGGGCGATCTTTGCGCTGGCCGATCTGACGACCGTGGCACTAAAGGTGAGGTCGCAAGTCTGCGTGGCCGCCTCCTTTGTTGGCCGAGGAGAAGCAAGGACAGTGCTGTATTTTCCTGTCTGAGGCACGGTGGGCTGTCGACTGGCGAATAATTTTCGAGCAGCAAAGGTCGACACCTTTTCCTTTACTCTAATTTCCTGGATGAGCTTTTCGTCCTTAAAAACGGGACAATCTAGAGAGGAAGCAGCGTGGTCACCCATACAGTTGATGCAGCAATGGGATGGAGGTGGACAAGCACCCTCATGGGCATCCTTGCCACACGTAACACATTTGGCCGGATTGGAACAGGACTGGCTGGTGTGATTGAACCGCTGACACCAATAGCAACGCGTAGGGTTTGGGACGTAAGGGCGAACAGAAATTATCTCATACCCTGCTTTGATTTTCGATGGGAGTTGAACTTTGTCAAATGTCAAGAAGACAGTGCGGGTTGGAATGATGTTCGTGTCAACCCTTTTCATAACCCTATGAACAGCCGTTACGCCCTGGTCAGACAGGTAGTGCTGAATTTCTTCGTCAGGCAATCCATCGAGGGAGCGTGTATATACTACTCCACGCGAGGAATTTAAAGTACGGTGCGGTTCCACCCGGACAGGGAAGGTGTGTAGTCGTGAGGTACCCAACAATTTATGTGCCTGGAGGGCACTGACTGTTTCTAACAACAGGGTACCATTCCGTAATCTGGAACAAGACTTTACAGGACCTGCAATTGCGTCGACACCTTTCTGAATAATGAAAGGGTTGACCGTGGAGAAGTCGTGACCTTCGTCAGACCGAGAAACGACAAGGAACTGTGGCAACGATGGAAGAACTGTCTGTGGCTGAGACTCTTTGAACTTACGCTTGTGAGCAGACATAGTGGAAGGTGAGGAAACCATTGCGGAAGAATCCCCCATGATTACCGGCGTCTCCGATGGCGCGCTCCTCCATTGTGGGGGCCCTCTCTGAGGGCACTCCCGCCTTAGGTGATTGTTCACACCTCAGGTCACACCTCCCGACAAACGGACGGAGGGACCAATCGGCACTTTCGGAAGGTATCAGCTCGGGTAATCACCCCTCCCTGGGCCTGGCCGCTACCAGGGGGTACGTACGTGTCCTACCTGTCTACCCGGGGCAGGGAATTACGTGTTACCCCGTCACCGGCTACGCATGGAAGTGCGTGGGTCGGCCTTCAGACACGCACAGGGAGGAAAAAAGAGAAAGGGAAAGGAAAGAAGAGGGGTCTCAAACGCCGCAGCGGAGAAAAGGGCAAAGAGAAGAGGGAAGGCAAGGAGAAGGACAGAGGAAGGACGAAGACTTGCAAGTGTAGAAAGCAAGGAATTTGTAACAGTTTCGAGCGTCCGTCTCCGGACGTAGGCACAAACCATACTCCCAGAGGGGGAGAAAGGGAAGGAAAGAGCCAGAGGTGAGGGAGGGGGGGGGGCGAAGATGGGGGACGGGGAAGGATGCGGAAAGGGAAGGTATGCAGCACGGAAAGGAAGGAGGGCCACATTACCTCGGGGTCCCGTGCTCGCTACGAACGTGTCCACAAAAGAGTTGTGGACCCCCTGGGGGGTTTCCTGATAGTGTCGTTCGATAAGTGATCCAGTCGACTGATGCCACCTGTCGATCTATGCATCTTAGTTTCAACCACCCTCAATCGCTGTTCTACCTATTTAGTAAGTGGCCAACACTCAGTGCCGCAGAGCAACAGGACTGATGACAGTCCGGTACATCTTTGACTTCAGATGATCCTTAATCCGACGATCGCACGAGACGCCTATTGTTGTTCGCTACTTCATCCGGGCTGCCTGCGCTCTTGCGTTGACCTGGTCTGTAAGTTGGCCACCGATAGCGATTGTCGAACCGAGATACTTAAATTATTCTGCTCTCGGTAGATCTTCTCCGTCAACGTCGACTGTACCAACTTCTCGCGAATATTATGTCATGTACTCAGGTTTTCTTCTTGTTGATCCGCAGGCCATATCGCGCGAGTCCATCGTTCCAGTTTTGTGTTTGAGGCTGGAGGTCAAACTTGTTTTCCGCAGCCAAAATGACATCATCAGAATGGAAAAGTGTCCACGGTAGTGGCATGTGCATGTCTGACGTGACACTGTCCGTCACAAGAATAAACAGCAAGGTAGTATGGTCGAACCTTGGTGGACTCAATGTGATGCGAAAGTCATTTGTCGCTACTGCAGCCGCTTAGACATACCTCCTCGGTTCTACGTACAGTGGAAAGCCATGGTCTCGAAGCGCTAACCAGATTATGTGATATGGTGCCCGATCGAAAGTCTTTTCGAGGTCTCTAAAAGTAAGATGCAGTGGCTTGGTCTTTTCGCGGTATTTTTGAACTAGCAGCCAGACAGCATAGATTTCGTCAGTTGTGCCACAATTTTTCACAAATCCAGTTTCGTTCCTTGTTATTTGAGCTATCTCACGAATCCTTTTGTCACGTATGCGTTCAAGGATCTTCAACACGTAACCTGATCGCGCGATAATTTCACACTCAGCTGGGCTTCCTGTCTTTTTGAAGATTGGTACGGTGATTGCTGCCGATCTACCTTCTCTGATGATTTGTTTGAAAAGATCTATTTCTTAGCTAACCTGTCGCATTCCACTGTTGAGAACACCGTAACTCTGCTGGGAGGTCATAAGAGCCAGTAGCTTTCGCTTTCCCTTTCCCTCAGAGCAGCCTGCACTTCGGCAATGTTAATTTTCTTGACTGGTCCTTAAACAACAGCCATGTTTGGTACTGTGTATGAGGAAATTCCTTGATCGAAGTTCTCTCAAAATAGCTCCGTCAGCGCTCCCTTGCTTTCTTCCGGTCGAACAGCAGATCACCAGTTTCGTCATTAATGCTGTAAAAGCGTTGGATGTCTTCCGTTTTCCAATGTTTTGATGTGACTAGTCGATAAATGTCCCGGTCTCCTCCGCGCATTTCTAGTTTCATGCAGAAATCTGAATACTGATGTGCTTTTGTTATTACAATAACCTCCTCAGTCTCTCTATGGGCTTGTTTGTAGCATCCTTAACATCGTCATTCCAAAGCCACGTGTGTCTGCTGATCCTTCGAGTCCTGGTTTCGTTGTTCCGAGAATAGAGCATGCATGGAGCTTCATGAACAAATATCTCGGATTTACTATAGCTATCTTCCACAGTGGTAACTGATGAAATTAAAGTTAACTTAAGTTAAAATCTTGATAACACTGTATTTTCTGTCATAATGTCAGCATCCCCCCCCCCGCCCCCCCCCCCCCCCCCCTCCTGAGGCGCCACCGTTTGATTCTTGATGGTCCATTACTGGAAGAGTGCCCAGAGCTTGATGAGTTTATGCTAAGCTTACAGATGTTGCAATGCAAAGGTTTCATATGGAACAGCTTTCGTGTCTAACACATCTTTGATTATGTCTTGGTACGTGGTCGGAACTTCAATCTATGTCGCGTTTGATCCACTATAGTACGTGATTCGTTGAGTTTCACGATTTTTGTAGCAAGTGTTCGCGATAGCCAGTACATGAGTTTCTGGATAATAG
The DNA here is from genome assembly GCF_023864345.2 of Schistocerca serialis cubense. Classification (NCBI taxonomy): domain Eukaryota; kingdom Metazoa; phylum Arthropoda; class Insecta; order Orthoptera; family Acrididae; genus Schistocerca; species Schistocerca serialis. The sequence continues at coordinate 535,682,548 of NC_064640.1, forward strand.
AGGATTCGCTGGCAGTCATCGTTTTCCTCTCCGTGTCCATATTCATGTTCACCATAAGCGTCATGATCTTTTCTTTGTCCGACATGTCCATACAGGTCACCAACGACGATGAAGTTGTCTTCTTGTGGGACTTAAGCAGTCTTCTCGTCAAGCATTGACCAGAAGGCGTCTTTGGTTTCTACATTCGGGCTGATTTGTAAGTCACAGGCACTGAAGAAGTGGACTTTTCATCTGTCTGCAATGTAGAGAATTTTCATAAGGCGATTGTCGTTACGCTGCACTTCAGAGGCAGAATCATCGAATTTCGCTAGCATGACAATGCCGATTCCCTATGCTGTTCTGTGGGCGGTTCCGTTGTGTATCAGTTTGTAACCACAACTAACGTCATTTGGCTTTTGCCCTCTCCACCCTGTTTCTTGCACTGAAAAGAAGCCGATGCGCCTTTTTGCGAGTGCATTAGATAGTTCGCTGCATCTTCCATAGTCTCGACGTTCAGTGATGCGAGACAGAATGTGCCGGCTCGCTTGTTTAACCGACGCCACCCCTGCAACGGTAACCCTTGCATACTTTCCCATGAGCGTTCAGATTTATGATACTAGGACGACAAATTACCGTAGTTCCGTTTGACAAACTAAGCTGACGTCAATATCTCTGTAATTAATTTATAGCCATGACAGAAACAACACGTTGTTTGGTGACGACTTTCTTAAGATTTGTTTGCGGGAAAACAGTATCACAGTACGTTAAACGGTCAGATAATATCTGACGTTAACAGCTTAGGTGACTTACCTATGAAAGTGGCTGCAGTCTAAGCTGTAGGGAAAAAGAGAGGTCTACACCTTGCAAAAGGCGGATAGACGATCTTATTTTTTTAAAGTCGTTCATATGGTTGGAAAGATTGGAAAACCAAGTTTCACTAACAAAATTTATGTTGGTTGAATTTTCTGCAGTAAAAAAAACACCCTCGGAAAGTACTTTACTTTTCTAGTTTTTTTCAAAAGTCTGAATTTCTTGTGCTCCTAGTTCTTTGGCATCTACTTCCTTTTTAAAAGAGCATAAAATTGTCTACAAATACGATTACTACAACTTTTTCTGCACCCAGTAACAAGACCACTACATTTCCGTCACAGTTCCTTGGAGCAGACATGTACACCAACGAAGAGAAGTTAGATATTCTTCTAGTGTATGGTGAAAGCAGAAGAAATGCTGTTAGAGCAATAAAGAGATATGGACAGCTGTATATTTATCGTGCGCGTCCTACGGGCCAGCTTCTTGCACGTATTTGCAAGAAACTACTTGAATCGGAATCATGGAACGCCATACAGAGGACAAGGCAGAAAACTGCAACTGGCGAGGTACATGAAAAGGGCGTTCAGCGTTGGCGCATTACGACCCCACTGTTTCGTCGCGACGTATCGCCTCGGAATGTGGTGTAAGTCAGAAGTGTTCTACACATATTGCACCGGCATATATTTCACCCGTTTCACCTCTCATTACATCAAGCACTCTCCGGTGTGGATTTCGAACGGCGCCAGGAATTTTGCCGGTTTGCTCTGCAGCGCCTACAAGATGATCCAACGTTTTTTCAACGGGTGCTTTTTACTGATGCAGCGACGTTCACCAACCACGGTAATGTGATTTGCATAATATGCATTACTGGTGCTTTTTACTGATGCAGCGACGTTCACCAACCACGGTAATGTGATTTGCATAATATGCATTACTGGTCAATAGAGAACCTTAATTGGCTTCGACAGGTACAGCATCAGCAACCGTGGAGTGTTAACGTGTGGTGCGGCATCATCGGATATGTCATTGTGGGGCCGTACGTCATTCCGGGTATACTAAATGGCTATAACTATGCACAGTTTCTGCGAAACGTTCTGTCCATTTTGCTGTAAGAGGTACCGTTAACTACGCGTCAGTGCATGTGGTTCCAACATGACGGCTGTCCTGCTCACTGTTCCCGTGTAACTACAGAGCCGTTAAATGAAAAGTTCCTGGATTTTTGGATCGGACGACGTGCTGAAGTGGCCAGCCCAGTCTCCTGATTTGATCCCTCTTGATTTTTTTCTGTGTGGAGCAATCAAACAAAGTATATGCTCAAATACCAACTACGCCAGACGATATGAAGCAACGTGTCATCGAAGCGTGTGCTGATACCCTCGCAGCCGTTCACAAATCATTAGAACGGCGACTACAAATGTGCATTGCAGCAGAGGGGAAGCATTTTGAGCACATGCTTCAGTAAAGTTTTGTATCACGTACAGTATGTATTTTGCATCTTTGTGTGTATTTGCTTCGTACTGTGATCAATAGAAAATATTTTCAAATAAAAAACAAATACGTATGAAATAACTTTAACCAATAAGGGCCTCCTCATTTACATTTGTATTTCTGTTATTTAAAATATATTAACATCTTGTAGTATTTTAATACTTTATGTTGTCTACTATTTTGGTTTCACAGTTGTCAAATAGCTGAATAATATTTGGGCCACATCAGTTAATTTTTGCGCGAAATATCGCAGCATGTATTACTATTGTCGGGTAAACGGGCGTGTTTGTGTAAGGACGGACTCGCGACGTTTACCATGTACTCTACACAACAGTAAAGGTCGCATTGGATATCGCCGCTTCGAAGGATGAACAGGATACGAGAACATATCTGTGTCTCAAAAACTATTCGCCTAAATATTATGATATACACATATTTGAAACCGTCTTTTTAAGCCCATCACCTTACGCTAAAATTTAACAGGGTTCCATTTAAAAAACCAAAGACGGCCTCATAGCTCTGAAATAAAAAAACAGCACAAACATGAAATGTGATGGATTCAAGTAGCCCCTGTCCCAGCAATTCACTGTCCAAACGACATCTTTGTATCTATTACGGTTGGGAAGATACAAGGGGTGTTAAGACTCAGTTGCCTCACCCTGTATAGTAGAAATGTATGTTATGTTATGCACTGGAATTGAAAATATGACTTTGCGACATGCCCATTATACAGGGTGGTCCATTGATCGTGACCAGACCAAATATATCACGGAATAAGCGTCAAACGAAAAACTAAAAGAACGAAACTTTTCTAGCTTGAAGGGGAAAACCAGATGGCGCTATCGTTGGCCCGTTAGTGGCGCTGTCATACGTCAAAAGGATATCAACTGTATTTTTTTAAAAATAGGAACCCCTATTTCGCTTTGTGATAGATGGCGCTGTTATAGTCACAAACGTATAAGTACGTGGTATCACGTAACATTCCACCAGAGCGGACGGTATTTGCTTCGTGCTACATTACCCGTGTTAACATGGACCGTTTACCAACTGCAGAAAAGATCGATATCGTGTTGATGTATGGCTATTGTAATCAAAATGCCTAACGGGCGTGTGCTATGTATGCTGCTCGGTATCCTGGACGACATCATCCAAGTGTCCGGACCGTTCGTCGGATAGTTACGTTATTTACGGAAACAGGAAGTGTTCAGCCACCTGTGAAACGTCAACCACGACCTGCAGCAAATGATGCCCAAGTAGGTGTTTTAGCTGCTGTCGCGGCTAATCCGCACATCAGTAGCAGACAAATTGCGCGAGAATCGGGAATCTCAAAAACGTCGGTGTTGAGAATGCTACATCAACATCGATTGTACCCGTACCATTTTTCTACGCACCAGGAATTTCATGGCGACGACTTTGAACGTTGTGTACAGTTCTGCCACTGGGCACAAGAGAAATTACGGGTCGATGACACATTTTTTGCACGCGTTCTATTTTGCGACGAAGCGTCATTCACCAACAGCGGTAACGTAAACCGGCATAATATGCACTATTGGCCAACGGAAAATCCACGATGGCTGCGACATGTGGAACATTAGCGACCTTGGCGGGTTAATGTACGGTGCGGCATTATGGGAGGAAGGATAATTGGCCCCCATTTTATCGATGGCAATCTAAATGGTGCAATGTATGCTCATTTCCTACGTAATGTTCTACCGATACTACTACGAGATGTATCAGTGCATGACAGAATGGCGATGTACTTCCAACATGATGGATGTCCGGCACATAGCTCGCGTACGGTTGAAGCAGTATTGAATAACGTATTTCATGACAGGTGGATTGGTCGTCGAAGCACCATACCATGGACCGTACGTTCACCGGATCTGACGTCCCCAGATTTCTTTCTGTGGGGAAAGTTGAAGAATATTTGCTATCGTGATCTACCGACAACGCCTGACATGCGTCAGCGCATTGTCAATGATTGTGCGAACATTAAAGAAGGCGAACTAATCGGTGTTGAGAGGAATGTCGTTACACGTATTGCCAAATGCATTGAGGTTGACGGACATCATTTTGAGCATTTATTGCATTAATGTGATATTTACAGGTAATCACGCTGTAACAGCATGCGTTCTCAGAAATGATTAGTTCACAAAGGTACATGTATCACATTGGAACAACCGAAATAAATTATTCAAACGTACGTACGTTCTGTATTTTAATTTAAAAACCCTACCTGTTACCAAGTGTTCGCCTAAAATTGTGAGCCATATGTTTGTGACTATTACAGCGCCATCTAAATGGTTCAAATGGCTCTGAGCACTATGGGACTCAACTGCTGAGGTCATTAGTCCCCTAGAACTTAGAACTAGTTAAACCTAACTAACCTAAGGACATCACAAACATCCATGCCCGAGGCAGGATTCGAACCTGCGACCGTAGCGGTCTTGCGGTTCCAGACTGCAGCGCCTTTAACCGCACGGCCACTTCGGCCGGCTTACAGCGCCATCTATCACAAAGCGAAAAAAGTGGTAAAACTAAAACAATTCATATTTCTTTACGTACTACAGGAATATGTAACAAAAATTGGGTTCCTATTTAAAAAAAAAAAAAGAAAAAAAGACAGTTGATATCCGTTTGACCTATGCCAGCGCCATCTAGCGGGCCAACCATACTGCCATCTGGTTTCCCCCTTCAAGCTAGACAAGTTTCGTTCGACATTTATTTCGTGAAATATTTGGCCCGGTCACGATCAATGGACCACCCTGTACATAGCAGGGGTGGTTACAAAGAGGGTTGCGAGCCACGACATAAGGCCGCGTTTAGGCCGGACGCGCACTAACGCGCGGCGCAGAGCAGCGTAGGTTGGAGCAAAGTGTTCGTAAGCACACAGCTATGTTCCACAGGAGGCGCGCGTCGTTAAAAGTTGAGAAACGAGAAACACCGTCGAAAGAGTTCCACGCACGAACGAAACATAGCCATACATAAACCGTGCGAAACTTACTCGTTGTCGTGCAATGCGGCGCGGACTACCGTCCACACCCGACGCTCCGCGCTGGAACGAACCTCTTTTGTTGGTTATGCGCAGCGTAGCTGGTGTTGACGCGCGGTAATACAAAAGGAACTCCTTCGTCAAACTCACAACTGTGCAATCTTATTGTCGATTTGACACCGCTACGTCGCTCTGCGCCGTGCCGGCCATGTAGCAGCAAGGATCGAGGTGAGGCAGTCAGTTGTTGGTCACATTCGTAGCTAATAAGGCAGTTTCTTATCTCCATGCAGTATCACTATTTAAGTAAACTTTTAATTATTATTGGTGTCCCATTAGTTATAATATTATCTAAGAAGCGTTAATACGGAGAATAGAACGGAGTGTAAAACGTGATAGGCCCAATTCTTTGTCAATATCGGACAAGTTTTACTGATGTAAAGGACTCCTCAGCAATGAGTCTAGCTTTGAGTGTATCTACATATATCCAGGAAAAATCCAAATTGCCATATTTGTAAGAGATATACAGGGTGTTACAAAAAGGTATGGCCAAACTTTCAGGAAACATTCCTCACACACAAATAAAGAAAAGATGTTATGTGGACATGTGTCGGGAAACGCTTAATTTCAATGTTAGATCTCATTTTATTACTTCTCTTCAAATCACATTAATCATGGAATGGAAACACACAGCAACAGAACGTACCAGCGTGACTTCAAACACTTTGTTACAGGAAATGTTCTAAATGTCCTCCGTTAGCGAGGATACATGTATCCACCCTCCGTCGCATGGAATACCTGATGCGCTGATGCAGCCCTGGAGAATGGCGTATTGTACCACAGCCGTCCACAATACGAGCACGAAGAGTCTCTATATTTGGTATCGGGGTTGCGTAGACAAGAGCTTTCAAATGCCCCCATAAATGGAAGTCAAGAGGGTTGATGTCAGGAGAGCGTGGAGGCCATGGAATTGGTCCGCCTCTACCACTCCATCGGTCACAGACTCTGTTGTTGAGAAGCGTACGAACACATCGACTGAAATGTGCAGGAGCTCCATCGTGCATGAACCACATGTTGTGTCGTATTTGTAAAGGCACATGTTCTAGCAGCACAGGTAGAGTATCCCGTATGAAATCATCATAACGTGCTCCATTGAGCGTAGGTGGAAGAACATGGGGCCCAATCAAGACATCACCAACAATGCCTGCCCAAACGTTCACAGAAAATCTGTGTTGATGACGTGATTGCACAATTGCGTGCGGATTCTCGTCAGCCCACACATGTTGATTGTGAAAATTTACAATTTGATCACGTTGGAATGAAGCCTCATCCGTAAAGAGAACATTTGCACTGAAATGAGGATTGACACATTGTTGGATGAACCATTCGCAGAAGTGTACCCGTGGAGGCCAATCAGCTGCCGATAGTGCCTGCACACGCTGTACATGGTACGGAAACAACTGGTTATCCCGTAGCACTCTCCATACAGTGACGTGGTCAACGTTACCTTGTACAGTAGCAACTTCTCTGATGCTGACGTTAGGGTTATCGTCAACTGCACAAAGAATTGTCTCGTCCATTGCAGGTGTCATCGTCGTTCTAGGTCTTCCCCAGTCGCAAGTCATACGCTGGAATGTTCCGTGCTCCCTAAGACGCCAATCAGCTGCTTCGAACGTCTTCCTGTCGGGACACCTTCGTTCTGGAAATCTGTCTCGATACAAATGTACCGCGCCATGGCTATTGCCCCGTGCTACTCCATACATCAAATGGGCATCTGCCAACTCCGCATTTGTAGACACTGCACTGACTGCAAAACCACGTTCGTGATGAACACTAACCTGTTGATGCTACGTACTGATGTGCTTGATGCTAGTAATGTAGAGCAATGAGTCGCATGGCAACACAAGCACTGAAGTCAACATTACCTTCCTTCAATTGGGCCAACTGGCGGTGAATCGAGGAAGTACAGTACATACTGATGAAACTAAAATGAGCTCTAACATGGAAATTAAGCGTTTCCGGACACATGTCCACATAACATCTTTTCTTTATTTGTGTGTGAGGAATGTTTCCTGAACTGCTATATATCATAGGACTTGGAGGTGGTGGTGAAAGAGCTCTTAGTCCTTGGTACACTAAAGGATACCACTTGAGGTTGTGACAATGAAGATATCCTGGATGGTTGTGTTACTTGTTAGCAAAATACTCAGTGCCTACTGGGAAGATTGTCAGTATTGCTACCGATGATGTACAGTCTGTGACAGGTAGAAACCAAAGCTTTGTGGGGCTTTTAAAAGCTGACACTTCATACCCTTTAACTGCTATCTGTCCACTGTGTTATTCAAAGAGAACATTTAGATGCTAAATATTTTCAATATCCAAATGTTATACTGGAGGTGCCAAAAACTGTGAGCTACATTTGCTCAAATGCCAAAACACACCAGCAGCTCAAATCCTTCATAGAAGAAACTCAGCCATGATGACCTTCCTGATGATGCGACATTGTATTGTTCAATGAGATGACCATTAGCAGGTAATTTTCTAGGCAAATTTCTCCAATTACTGGATCCAATAGTGCAATTTCTGCAACAAAAATGAAAATATTTCCCTCAGCTTGATGAACCACATTGGCTGTTAGATGAGGCCTTTTTTACTGATGTTGGTCAGCATTTACAAACACTAAACACACCATTATATGAAAGAGAAACTTATTTCTGATTTACTGCAATGTGTTCAGCTACCGTAACAAAGTAAGACTCTTTTAGAAAGACCTGGAGACTGAAATACTTTTCCATTTTATATACTTAAAAAAAAAAATTACTGAGAAACTTCCTTTAGATCAGATGCAAATGCAATATTATTTAAGTTGAATGTCTGCCCTCATTCATTCTTGGAACAACTTTTCTGTTTTGATATTGTGGAAGATGTCTGTTCTGCTACACCGCTAATTGTTAAGGGTTCAGCAGCTGTACAGCTGGAGCTTCAAGAGGACAAAGGACTAAAGGAACTGAAATGTAGAGGTTGTTCAACTGCTGAATTCTGGGAGAAGGTTCCAGAAGAAAAATATGCACTAACAATACAGTGCGCCAAGAGATTGATCTCAATTTTTGGGACCACTTATGTATGTCAATCACTGTACTAAACACTCTCATTTATCAAATCTAAACAGTTCTGTCTAATCACTATTTAAGTGGACTTGTGCGAACTGTGCTCATCAATTATCAGCCACACTTCAATCAGCTCACATCAAAAGTAAACACTCGAAAAAGCTCGTCACAAATATAACTTTCCATTTCTTGTTGTGTAATAAAATAGTTCAATACTGTTATTTTTAAGTGTTTTCTCACTGATGTTAATTATCAGTCCCTAAAAAATTGTGGCTTGCTTCAAAACAGCCCTGAAAGTTTGTGGCTCATGAAGGTAAGGTAAGGTAAGGTAAGGCAAGGTAAGGCAAGGTAAGGTAAGGTAAGGTAAGTGGCCACTCCTGATGTAGTATAGCTTACATAGCAGTCAATATTATAAAAGCTGGCTGCACTAAAGTTACCCCTGTTGATGCATTAATTCTTTTCCAAAGGATTTGTTTGTTTAAACAAAGTGAAGAAGAATTACAATCATTTCTCAAGCATCAACTTGCCCCTTATCAAATGTCTCTATTATCAGAAAAAAGTCATGCAAAAAGGAACAAAACCTTCATTCTACAATGTCTTCGGTCCAGTGAACGATGTGAACTCAATTGTAAACAATAAATTTTTTGTTGTTGATAAAGGGTACCTTACACACACAGTTACTTGGCCAAGAAATGTTTCCTTAGAATCAAGAGCAAAAAGTTTTGTTTCTTGCCTGTAACATAATTTTTTATCTTAATTTTCTGTTGTTTTTGATGGGTACTCATGTGAAGGAGAGCTATGCAGCACCAAGAGTGCTAAGAGAATTTGTAGGATTAGAAACCATTCTTCTGTTGAAGTTTTAGTTGAATCAGAGTTAGCTTACTAACTCACTCAGAACAAGTTTTTATATGACAAACAAAAGAAGAATTGCTTGCTCAAACTTCTTAAAAAGGAATTTCTGAAGTGTAGCTTTGAGGTGGAGCAATCACAAGATGATGCAGACGTCATGACTTTACCATCTGCCATTTCAAGAACAAATGATTTTGGAAGTATGGTCATAGTGGGAGAAGAGTCATGACTGAAAACATGCTGATGACTGGTTTAGGACATTAGCATCAAAAACTTATTTTCTGCTAATGTCATCAAGAGCAGAATGAAATTCGTTTTGCACTGAACATATTACGTTCACTCCTGCAGTTAGTGGATACTAAACAACACCACATCAATCACGGAAAAACAAAGTTTTTGCAAAATTATTATGAAATATGAACATCTAAATTCAGCATTTGGCACATTCAAGAAACCAGGCTCTACATGTGAAGTACTTATAACAACTGGAGAAATTATTATTATTATTATTATTATTATTATTATTATTATTATTATTATTATTATTATTAAAACATTGTATACTGGAGGTGTCAGCAATTGTCAGATGCTAGATGATTTGTGCTACCAGCTATTTGCTATGTCTGCCACAAAAAGCAAACTGAATTTTGCAATGTAGCCAACCACAAAAGATTCTGCACAACATAATTTAGTATGGAGTTCCCAATAAGTCCAAAATTGGATGGGAAACAGGAAACCTTCTGATAAATGGGGCTGGAATCATAATAACCACAGTCTCAGGCCTGTTGTAATGAGCCAAAATCCAGCACCCGAGTCAGTTCTTCACAATGTTTCATACTCAATTAAGCTGCACTGTGATTGAGCATACTGCTGCAAAAAATTAGGTTTCAAATGTTCTTTCATCTGCAACAACTGCAGTGGAGTAAAACTGTGAAAACGGGCCACAATTCTTATATGAAGAAAGTGAAGAAGTAGCTTTTATTGAAATTATTGAAGAAACAGACATTTAAGTCAATGATATGGAATAGGTTGACTCACTGTTGGAAGAACTGATCAATCTGGAAGTGACTGACTACTTACCCTGACTCTACTATTCTCAACACATTTCTGGTGACACCAAGGAATCTTGTCCATCAAAAACATCAGATGTGTATCACATTGCCACCTGAAGTGGGCAAAAGGTTGATGTGCACTGTCAGAAGTATTACGCATCCACAAGTGATAGCAGTATTAGTAGAAGTTAATGCATTTTTAATTATAGTAAATTCATTTTGAGTATTCATTAGTAAATTCATTTGTACTGCATAGCTCCTTTACACAAGTACAACCAACTACCTGTTTTGGTTTGCTAATAATATTCCAATTTTCTGTCAGGGTCAATCCGTACAAAGTGGTCCAGCACTGGTTGCTTGTCCATCACACAAAAATTGATATTCACTGGGTGAATTCCCTCATTTGGTGGACTCTAAAATATTTTAAAAAAATTTTTATTGGTTATCATTAAGAAACAGCGGCCATTTTTGTTTCAGGTCGCAAGCATTCTTTCACATTCACAAGCATCTGCAATTTTTTTTTAATTATTCAGAAATCGGTTTCCCAGACCTTTCAAGTAAAAAGCATTTAATTCAGCACATACTGGACCATCGATTAAAGCCATGATCACTTAGCTGAATGTATTCCTTAATATATTTTAATGGCTCAAAGTTATTGGTCACAAACTAGAAAATAGAATTTTTTAACAGTATTTTTCCAAAGAAGGGATCATTTCTCAGCCTTAATCTTTTTTGTGCTATTACACATCACAGTATAGTTACTTTTCATGGATTACGAATGGTAAGAAGCTTACACTTAAAAAATACACTATTTTAAAAAACTGATTACTTGAATTTTTTCCATTCTTTGGCCTACAATACCTTTGTTAGGAGACCAGATAAAAGCCTAAAAATTACACACTTAATGGCACTTTATGATGTCAAACTACAGTATAAATTTCAACTCTGAGATTAAATGGGAAGTTAAAAAGAAATTGTGAATACATGTCAATAACATGTTTCTTAATATCTGCAATATATAAACCAATGGATAAAGTGTATCAGTTACATAATTTAAATATATCACACTTTTTTTTATTTTTTTTTAAATGAGCCAACTGATTACATCATCTTGTTCTCATCTTATTTGTTATTACTACTTTGTTCATTAAACAACTGAAATTTCTTCACTCAGTTTAGGCACTAGGTTAAAAGTCTGCCCAGTCGCATTTGTAAACTTTGGGGGAAGACAGGTACTTCAGTTAATTTTAACAGAGATTCGGCCTTGATGCTTTTCAACTTTTTTTTAAACGAAGTCCTTGGTCCTGGTGGGTGGTAAAATTTAACATGCACGTCTTGGTTCAATACTATCAACTTCAGCAATCCACTACAGTTTGCCATGAACACAAGCTACTACACACTTATTTTGAAGTGTCAAGTGGTGCAAAATTTCCACACTGATGGAGTTCACTATGAGCTGATGTTGATGTGAACTTACACGTGAGGACGTTGTGTAACTGAGGTATACAACAATGGAATGCCTTTAATCTTATGGCAAGTGTTGCATCTTTCCTCCATGACACTAGCATGAAGTTCTTGTATTTCCTCACATTTTACAAAAAACAGAGGTAATCCCTTTTACCTGTTCTTTACAGAATTTAATCATTTCTTGAGGCATCATGATCTGGTTCTCATAGGTCCACTGCAGACTAGCTTTTATTACAGCTCACTTTTTTGAACCCCTGACGCAATCACATGCATTCTTCCCATGGCATAAAACCAAAAAAGTGCCTATCTGTATCAAGTCCATGGTCGTCTTTGTGAAAGGTGACTTTAATCTTTCTTTTAACTGGCTTTCAACACCACCAGAGAAGTACATCAGGTTGTTTATGGAAGGGTAGTGCTGTTTTATTTAGTTCATTAACTGCAGTTGAAAAGCGTACACTGCTGTAGTGCTGTGTTCAACGTAGTCACTTATGACACAAAAACTGTGATTCTTTACTTTATCTTTATCTTTATGATAGAACAAATGGATGAACTGTGGCCTGTTTGTTTACCCAATGGTGCGCTTGTACTTCATCTTGACCAGCAAAGCAATAATTTTCAGGAAAGTCAGCAAGAAGTGAGCATTCATCAACTGTCAAGGTTTGCTTTTTGTCTTTCAGAAATTTACCCTGAGCTTTGGCAATAAAATTATGCATTTTCAGGTTTTCAAGGTTAGTTACCAACACTTCAAAAACTCTTCTCCCGGTTTTGTAACTGTCACCATTTCCATTCTGTCTTCTGTTGTGTTTGCGTTCTATATTGTCAGGCATTAAATCATCATCTTCCAGTTCTTCAAACATGTCAAGTAAAGCTTATTTGCCTGGAAAGTCTTGACACAGTCCCATGATCATACAGTTTATGTGTCACTATTGCAAACCAGAACTTCTGAAAGAACTTTATAGTCAACTCTCAGATTGGCTCCATTTATCATCAACTTTAAATTCTGGTGATACAACCGAACACAATTATGGGTACCACATGCCCCTGCAGCAATACACCATTATGGTCTAAACTCGCAAAATTTTTACCTTTCCAATGCTAATGTCAGGATTTTCTTTCTTGAATTCAGTGAATAGTTCATTTAAATTACACAATATTAACCTTATTTGTTTCTGGATCTTAGTACCATTTTCTTTCACAAAAAACAATATTTTTTGTCAGACATCAAATGGCTGTTATTGTCATCTTCATAAAACCTAGTAATCTTTTCAATCATGTTTTCATGATGCATTTTTCTTTTGTAACCCAGGTAAAATTCCCTGCTCTTTTACTAACTGCCTTGTTGACTTGACCAAACGTTCCGAGACATTAAATTCATCATTAACTTTTGCTCTACTCCAAGAATTTGGTAATAAATTGATAATAGAAATTTGGCACAGGAACAAAATTTTGAATTCCAAAATTTCACTATTTATGAAACAGACACACTGTCACAATGCAATCATCTGTTTTTAAAGCCTTTATTTCTTCTTCAAATGCCAACACTTCTTTTGTAGCATTTTGTGAAATTTTCAAACTGTTTGCTTTCAACTTTAACTTCCATGTCGTTTTTCCAAAATAGTCTGTCCCTTTTCATGCTGCTGTTCATCGAGTTGATTATGATCGCGTACATACTTTGAGTCTGCATTCCTTTCATATGAATGAAGGACTTTGGAATATCCAAATTGTCAATGCCTCCAGTATTGGACAATGCGTAATATATTTGTGTATGTGTAACAACGTATTTCTTCCCCCATGTTTTCAAAGAGGCACTGATCATTAGCAGAAAAGTCCCTTTCATTTTGAGTATTCCCATTGGAAACACTGCAAACCAGTTACACACAGCATACAAAGACTTAACAAGAGTATTTAGTTGGCAGCACACATTGCCCTTCTGCTTACCATCTGCCAAATAATGTTAGAAACTGAATTTTTCTCCATCAATCTATGTAAATATTTCACTGTCCACATCAATTTCACAATAAAAGTATCTTCAGGACAACCATTTATGCTCTTAATTATTCAAGAGTGGGTCCACAGTCTGCTTCAAATGAACAGTACAGCATCTGAAGCTCGAAGTCGCAAAGAAATATCTAGCTGAAACTACTACAAGAAAATGTCCTAATAAAAATTAGACATCTGATTGTTCACGGAAATATCCCAAGTCACAATGCCTGATGAACCTAAGTAGAACTTGGTGTACACATGGCATAACAGTGCTGAAACTACACTGCGTAAGCATATTTCCATTTCACATTTTCAACAGCTTCAAAAATTCTTTGCAAGTGCTTCACTGTGAATATTGACAAATGCTGTATCATTGTATTTTATTTTTCTGCAAGCTATAGAACCTCGTTAAAAGTACACAGTTCTGTTTAAGAATATGGGTAGTTACTTTTCTGTCTCTGAAAATATGTCAAATGTTAATCGTAATATAAATACAAGATCCCTTAAATACCATCATTTAAGGCAAAGAGAATTTCAATATTTGCTGTATATTTTGGGCAGTCTAAATTATGTGAAATAACCAGTACACTAGTGAGTACGAACTGTTATTAGGCTATGGCCTTACAACAGTAACTAATAAGTAATGAGGACGTGGGAGTGTGACCACTATTCTAACTTGTCCCATCTAGGAGATGATATGGTGAACAGCACCACCACTGGTTAAATTAAAGCAAGTTAACTGCTTTAAGTATTAAGATCAAATCTGTAGAAACTCTGAACTTTGGATTCATATCCACTGCTGGTTACATTTGATGTTCTCTCTTTCCTATTACATCTGATGATCAAATGTGCTAGGATGCCGATTACCATCATGCCATTAATTTGTTAAGGTAGATGCAACGCAGATTGCAAAAACCGCACACAAGGTACAGTAGGGGGGAAGAGGGAAAAAAAAACCCCATCATTGCAAAAGGTAGATAGGGAGAGTACACCTCAGTGACAAAACAGACAACAATGCAATCAACACCGCCGATTAGCTCCCTGCCCTGTTGCACGAACATCTGTTGTCATTATGGCACGAAATACCCTGACTGCTGCCGGCTGCTACCAATCAAAACTGGGGAGCTGATACGCTGCTGTAGTTCCCAGTACCTGTACTGTACAGTGTTGTGTGTCTTTTTTTTTGACTGCGTGTTCCGCTGTACACCTTACAAAGATGAGTGCTGTAAAAAAAAAGAGGAAATTTGTGCCTTTGCATCTAAAATTAGAAGCACTAAGATGACTTGACAAAGGAGGAACAATAAAGAAACTTGCTCTCGAATATGGTGTCGGTGAAGTTACTGTTGGTGACTGGCGAAGAAACCGACTTAAATTGGAATAGTTTTCTTCACAGAAATGCTCATGAATTTCTCAGTTGAAGAAGTATAAAGAAGTCAGACTTTGAAAAAACAAGTGAGGCATTGTTCATGTGGGTTACCCAACAGAGACACAAGGGTGCTCCGATTTCTGGCCCAATCTTGCAAGAAAAAGCTTTGTTTTTCAGAAACCAGCTGCAGGAAGGAGATGACAATTTCGCCGCTAGTGTGGGCTGGCTGGACAAGTGGAAGAAGAGGTATGGAGTGCGTCAACTATACGTATGTGGAGAAAAACTATCTGGTGATACTCAGGCCATTTCAAAGTTTATCATCGAGTTAAAAAAAAAAATCATAACTGACGAAAATTTGTCTAATGAACAAATATACAACTGTGACGAAACTGGGCTAAATTTTAAAATGTTACCAGCGAGTACACTTGCTTCTTGTGAAGAAAAAAAGTGCTCCTGGACAAAAAAAAAAGCAAAGAGCGGCTCACAGTTATGGCAGCTTCAAATGCAACTGGACACCACAAACTAAAACTAGTTGTGATTGGGAAGTCTGCCAAGCCAAGAACATTCAAGAATGTATCCATCTCAGCTCTTCCGGTTGTCTATACACATCAGAATAATGCCTGGATGAATCAGGAAATCTTCAAGAACTGGTTTTTAACTCATTTGTACCTGACTGCAAGAATTTTTTAAAAGAAAGGGGACTGCCATTCAAACCAATTTTGCTCATGGATAACGCATCCTCACATCCAAGTGCAGGAGAACTGCAGTGTGACGGTATCCGCGGCTTGTTTTTCCCACCAAACGTTACCTGTCTCATTCAGTCCATGGATCAGGGCGTCTTGGAATGTCTATTTAAAAAAAAGTATCGAGGGCAATTGCTACAGTCAATCCTGCATTCCGAAGACAATGCAGGAGCTTTGAAGAAAGTGACTTTGAAGGACGTCGTGTACTGGATCAGCGAATCTTGGAATGAAATAAAGTCAGACACAATTTCTAAGTCATGGAGGAAAGTTCTACAGGATAGTATGCCAGACACAGAAACTGAAGATTTAGCAGATGAGGATGATCAACCACTGTGTAATTTAATCAGAAGATTGCCAGGGTGTGAAGAGGCAGAAGAGGTGGAAGTAGGCAAGTGGTTAAATTCAGACGAACAGTTGGAAGTGACAGACTCTTCTATAATTGACATGGTTAACATTCCATCGCAGTGTGAGAGTGACGAGGATGACGAGGCAGAGGCAGCACCGATGATGAGTCACACTGATGGCTACGCTGCTCGCAAGGCCGCCATATGCTACATGGAACAACAGCCTGAGCCGACATCAGCTGCCCTACTGCTCCTGAGACGGTGGCGTGACATTGCCACGAGGAAGCGTTGCAGCTTCGCCAAACAAAAGACACTTCACTATTATTTGTCTAAATAAATTCTGCAAATGCATGTGTAAATACTTTTATTTTAATAAAGTTCATATTTTGACCTGTATTACTTACAATATCATAATATTTCTTTTTCCCATTTAAATTTCGATAGTCCAAGTTTTCAATAGTTCAAGGTGGTTCCGGTCCCATTCACCGCGAACTATCAAGACTCTACTGTACTGTGCAACCTGAAGTTATAAACTATGAAATTGAATGGTTACATGTTTTGAGTTTTTTGCTGATGTACTGACAACAAAACTCAACTTTTTTTAATAAAAGGTTGATCATTGTGTGTGAACTAAGGGTTGATGAAAATAAAACTAATGAGCAATTTAAAACCCTAGTTTTCTAAAATCATTTCTTGTACACAAAATGCTCCATATTTCTGCATCCTACATCATTGCAAATGTTCACACACTGGAGAAATGGTATATAAACTCTCTGAAAATTCCATGCATTTGGCAAATGATTTTCTTAACCTCAAAATTCTTTATCAGTTCATTTCAGGTGATGACTGGTGTTTAGAAAATGTGGGCCTTAATGAAGCTCCACAGAAATTAATCAAAAGGTGTTAAATTGGGTGATACGGTAATCCACCACATTTAAAAAAGCAATTTAAAGCAGTGGAGAACTATACTGATGTGATGTGCTTTAGCATAAGTGAAGAGAAACACCTTCCAACAGCACAAGCAATCCCACAATAAAAAATTGTAAATAATTTTGTCAGTTTAAAATGGAAGTGGAACAGAAGCTTTGATTAAAGTGACAATAGCGATTCCCGTCACTCATTAACTGAAATTATTTTCTGGTCATCATATTTTTATAGTAATGGTGTAATTTTCCATTTGTCAACTGGTGACAGCTGTGGATGATACAGACTCTTTCCGTAATGAAAAAAGAAAATAAACGCCTACTCCGTAAATAATGTGCAGCACTAGAAATCAATATAGATGAATTCTGTAACACTTAACACCTAAGAAAATTTCTTGTCGGAGTAAATATCTACTTTCATGCACAAGCATTTCATGCTTGGTAGACACGCTGCCAGTTGTTCGGTTTTGGTAATATAAACACACTGTTTGTAATGGAATGCTGAAGTACCTCACTGTCCTACACTGCCCCATTTTGATGGAAACATGACTGTTTTCCTTTAATACGGGTCAACACTACTGGTGGCATTCTGTTTGGGAAATTTTCAGCAGTATCACATTCCCCACACCCACTTCTCTGTATGCTATGTGAAAGCATGTTAGCTAATTCCATCCACACCTGTTCACGGTGACTGCAGCATGATGCTGTGCATGACAGCAAGCATAATGTTGCACTATCACCACAGCAACTTAGACAAATCTGCACTGCTAAGTACGCCCAATGAGGTCTGATTAATGGAAAACTTTCAGACGCTCACATGTATTGGCTGCTGTTGCACAGCCATAGTGATAAAATATTTCATTTCACACCATGGTTACACATGACAAATTTAAATATCAAGTTTTCTTCCCCACACTGTTTATCTGTAACAGGGTGGCTATATAAGCTTTCTGGAAAATTAATATGGAAAAAATACCACTCTATTTCTTTAAATTTAATTGGCACTTATCTCAAATGGCATCAGGAAGTTTGCAGGAGCACCAGACTGAATTTTCATATTCATTATCCATATCACAGTTGCACTATAGTGATGTTAGGATATTTGTTTTTAAGCATTGCATCCATACATTACCACTGTCTAAGTGAAATTTCAACTGTAAATGTAAATGCCATTTTTCATATATGCAAGGCATTGCCACAGGTAACAGTTTAGCTGCCAGAAAATAATTCTTAGGACTGACTGGAGAGCGAACACAGGCTCTGGATGCTCACTTGCTCCATAACCAACCCAATCATCAAAATACACAGTGGATGGCAATTTCTGAGGGAATACAACAAGAGCATTAAAAGAAGGAGCACATATTCATATTAGGGGAAGGTTGGAGAATGATACTGGCCACATCTATTTGAAGAACCATACTAGCATTGGTCTAAATGGTTAATCTCAAATTTTATAGCAACCAGACAGTTGTTATACAGGCATAAGGGCATGAACAGGAAGTAGCAATTAAGAACAAATTAAGACAAGATTGCAGCCTGTCCTCCTTGTTGATCTGTCCACTGAGCAAGCTGCAAAAACAAGGAAGAAATTCAAAAAGTGAATTAAAGTTCAGGGAGAAGAAATAAAAACGGAGGTCTCCTGATGACACTGTAATTCTGTCAGAGATGGCAAACGACTTTGCAGAGCAGTTGACTGGAATATATAGTGTCTTGGAATGGGGTTTAACATGAACATCAACAAAAGCAGAACAAGGGTAATGGAATGTAGTCAAATCAAGCATTGTTGAGGGTATCAGAGAAGGACATGGGATACTAAAAGCAGCATATGAGTTTTGTTTTGGGCAGCCAAATAAATTACGATGGCTGATGTAGATAGGATACAAAACGCTGATTCGCAATAGCAAGAAAGGTATTTCTGGACACAAAGTGTAAATTTAAATGTTTTTTCTGAAGGTATTTTGTCTTTAGAGTAAGCTTTTATGGAAGTGAACCATGGACAATAGAAAGGTATGAAAGGAGAACAACAATACAGAGTTACTGAAAGAGAATGCCATAACTTTGAAAATCTGTATTTAATCAAAGAAACATGATGAAACCTTGGGTAACTAATCAGCGTGACACACACTAACAAAGTGGTGGAAAGGCAGGTACAGATGTGAAGGAGTTACAATGTGCTTGGTGCACAATACAGCGATCCTCCCTTGTAGTTGTCTGACACAATCAACCGGATCCTTATAATCGACCAGATCCTTGATGACAAGGATGCCTGCCCTCAATGTTTTGGTCCAGTCCAATACTGGGCTAACGTCACATCTGAATGCCCCACAAATATGGATATTGCACGATTTGACCAGCCAAACAAACGGAGACCCCACAATGAAGGCCGATTCAAATACTTTCAGGTGCTGATAATGCTCTCTGACATGAGTAACTTTCTCTCTGTGTCCTTCACCCAGAACACTCAACATGTAATGCTGTTCATGCTACTTATATACTCTACCTGGTCTCTTAACACTCAATGAACACTAACGACTTTAATGAGTTCTGGTGGCTGTTCTACTGTTACCGAGAACTGCAACCCTAATTATTTACATAGCCGCCAATGGTGTGCAAATGCACAAAGTTACACTGACATCCAAAAAAATCCTAGAATAAAAATTTAATGAAACAGCACTTTACGGAATACTAAAGCACATGTTTTATCACTTCAAAATCACATGAAAGCTCCATTACAACTGAACAGAATAAGAATTTTGTGTGAAAAGTGTGCCAATTACATTTCCAACTGGTCATAATATGAGGATGATTTGAAAAGCTCTCGGAATGGAATAGAAAAAAAAAGTACTTACATCACTGAAACTTTTTTTATTTTTCAATGCAGTCTCCTTGTAGATTAATGCACTTGGTCCAACGATGTTCCAGTGCCTTGATCCCATCTCGAAAATGAGTTTCCTCCAGGCCTGCAAAATAGCTGTCAACTCCAGCTCTCAATTCTTTGTTTGAAGTGAATCTTTGTCCACCAAGAAAAATTTTCACTTTTGGAAAGCAATTGAACTCAGACGGAGGTGAACAAGGTGGGTGTGGCAATAATTCACAGCTTAGTTCGTATAATTTTGCCATGCCATTCTCATGCGTTTTTGATCCAGCATCAAGAGTTGTGGCACCCATCTTGCAGATAATTTTTTCATTTCCAATTCTTCAGTTAACATCTGGCAAGTGTGAGCAATTTCACGCACTTTCAATTAGTGATCCTCCATGACCATTCTGTGCACTTTTGCAATGATTTCCGGAGTAGTGACACATCTTGGCCAACCACTGCATGGATCATCATCTAAGCTCTCCCAACCAAATTTAAATTCATTTGTCCACTTGGCAACAGTTGAATATGAAGCACAGTCCCCCAGTGTATTCAGGAAATCGGCATGAATGTCCTTCGATTTCATACCTTTCTTTAAGAAGTACTTAATCACTGGTCAAATCTCAACTTTTTCCATTTTCGCAAATCACTACGCGGAAACAACAGAGCCACGTCACCACCACAGCTCTCTTCCAACAGCACTGACATGGAACATGTTTACAGGCAACAGTGCAATGAATACCACGTGAACAACTTGTTGCACTAGCGCTGACCTCTCATGGTGATTTCAAGAACTTTTTAAATCACCCTTGTAGCATTCCAGGGCATGCGTGATGGAGCTTACAGAAAGACCAAGAAAACCACACTGTTTGAAGTGGTGAAACTAAAGTCTGCAGAAAGTGTAATTTATTGACAGCAATCAATAACATTCTAAAGGAAAAATCACTTACTCTCTAAGACAATCTAATGCAATTATTTGTCAGTTACTCACTCGCGTCTACAGTGTACCCAACTTTTATCCTTTTCCAGCAGCTGTATTACCTTTACACTCATTTAAGTATTATGCAGGAACCAACCCCCCCCCCCCCTCCCTCCCTCCAAAAATGTTATGCCCTCTGACCAAAACATTAGAAGAGTGATTATTCATTAATAATGACAACTAGCCTGCACTATTTATTCCTCCTGCAGTATTTATTGCTCCTTACAGAAAATGCACAGGAGATATCCATCAATTTAAAACAAATAGCACTAGCTGGCACTCAAAATTAGGAGAGGAGTGGCATGGAACAAGAACTTTTTAAGCAAGTCCACTATAGGGCTCTGTATTTCAAATAGCTCAACTGCTGTGCCATGAACAAGGGAACAGACCAGTCCAAAATGACGAAACATGTCCACAAATTTTTATACAGAACGAATTCACCAAAAGAAACACAGTGTTGGAATTTTAGCTAAAAGACACGCTGCAAGTATTTATAAAAAAAAAAAAAATGTTGAAAGTTGCCAAATTTGTAGCTTGCCAAGCTGGTGGCCCTACCGTAGCTGCATCTGACAGCTTGTGCGCAACATGAGGCTCACAGCCTTGGTTGACGGCACATCAGTAAACATATAACATGGCACAATGCGCTCTTACTTTGTGAGTGAATTTCAGATTCTATTGATAGTTTCTCCAACACAACTGCTCACAATTACTATTTGCTCGAATTTGCAACTTATTTAATATCCATAACATTTATCAGCTGCCTCTGAGGTATCACTAAGCATTAGCAAGGAGATAAAATTAATTCAATTTTCACTGCGTTTTTTTCGTACACGCTTGTTAATAGCATCTGATTTTGTAGAGGTTCCAATTTCACACTAGTGTGGAATCCAGTTAATGTTTTGTTTCTTGCAAACATAAATATGAAGAATGTGGTATGAAATCTCAATTGTGTACTTCCCCTGAAGACCTACCATATACTATTTATTAGTCAATTTCTTGAAAATTCACTCTAATGATATCAACATTTCATCTGAAATTGTGGGAACATAAGATGAAACAGCAAAGAACTGACAATTCCTTAACTGAGGTTCGAACAATAATTGTTGTGCTACTTTAAGTCTGGAACAAAAATACAGCAACTTCCAAGCCCAAAGAAACGTAAAGTAATAGATTTAATGACAAAGAAAAGCCTCTAAATTTTTTGGTTAAACAAAGGAAGGAAAGAATGCTTGGAGCTAAGCAGTGTGCAAGCCTGTTTTGGTTTGTAAAATTTGAACATGAATTGTGTCAATGGAAGAAAGATTTATACAAAGCATCAAATACGAGTCAAAATGGAACTCACGAAAGTATGAAAGAAATACCATTTGAAAGATTTAGAACTACTTGTCAGAGTCAATGCACCATTATTGACAGGAATTTACAAAACAGGTGCCTCTGAACTGCAAGTGATACTAACATTACTGATTCCCAGGCTTCTTTGACCTCATTAACAGATTCAGGAAATTATACAGTAAATGAAGCCACAAAATTACCAAGTTTATTTCAAACACACAGGATATTTCATTAACAGTGAATACCATACCAAAATCTGTAGCTGGCATGAAGTTGAAGCTCCTTGTTATCCGCTAAAATGCTGTGTGCAAGGAAAATCAGTCAGGTTTTGTGCAAGAAACCGCGCTTCATCATTTTGAGGGAGAAGACAGAGTCACTTGTGCAGTCAACAAATGGTATGACACATTCATATGCAACACTGCCAATGATAAGTATGAGTGGATTACTATTTCCACAGCTCCAGACTTGTCTTTAGGAACCTCAAGGCAAATTAGGACTAAAAATTTTAAAAAAGGAATGGTTAGTTGCAAAAATCTTAATGTTGCAAAATCTGGAAAAATAGGAGACAGTAATTTTCAATATTACATACAAAATGTCTTCATACCAATAGCAGAAAATAATTGATTGTTTTTGTTGGACTCTCGGCCTGGATGTAACAACAACTCTGTCTTTAGGATGATGACAGAAAGACTTAATATAATTTGGATTCCACCCGAAACTAGTAGTATCATTCAGCCTCTCGATAGAGAAACTTTTCAACAGTGTAAACTTTTGAAAAAGATTGTCTGGCAATATAATTTTCGATAGCTCTTTGTTACTTTAGGTTTATCAGTGGAAAAATATTGTTAGTATTGTTATATTGCATAACCACATTTTATAAATTTGATAAAGTACACCCAGTATGCACCACAATGTGCAGACCAATGCTCATCACCGTTTCTCATTTCATCCCATTTCTGTCTGAATAAAACTAGTAATTTCTGTGAAGTGTCTGAATGCATTTGTTTTCATTTTGTCAGGTTTGCTTAGTGTAAGGAAAAAGTTTGTTTTCATCATCCAATGGACACTTTGTATTTTTGTAATGACTACAGGGATAAAGAAAGAAGTGTGCTATTTTAGTAAAATATATATGATTACAAAGTTACCATATGAACCGAGCAAAAGGAATTGTTATAAAGTATTTCATCATACACTGCCTTGATTCTCTTTCCTCTGCTAGTCACTTGTATAAGAATTACATCCAAACAGTTTAGCTGTCAATATGAACCACGAGTTATTCAAAAAATTAATGATTTGAGACTTTTTGTCATGGTTGGACAGCACATTATGCAGTGCTACATTCTCTTAGCATGGCTGCATCTGCTAATTCGCCAGTTGGGTGCTAGGCTGTGGTTTTTCGTGCAGTAAAAGTAGCTCACATTAAGGAAAAAAAAAAAAAATACTTGCAGTATGCCATAGCAGCAAAAGTTCTAATAGTGCATTTCTTTCAGTGTAATTTTCTTGTGTGAAAAATTTCAGGATAGGTTTCAACATATTGGACTGGAACATTCCCTAGTAAGAAGGATTAAGTCTGCGCGCGGGCGCCCACACACACACACACACACACACACACACACACACACACACACACACACACACACACAGGGAAGTATTACTGTTAGTCTCCTAGATTTTGCAGACCACATGAAGAGAGAGTTTTACAAGCAACCTAGAGGAAAAAATTTTGATGTGTTGGCAAACTAATGGAATTATTTTAATAATGCAACCATTCTACATCCTACTGTCAGATGTGCTGTTATTTTTGATGTTACTAAGTGTTCCTTGAAGCTAATGTTCTCCTGTACCAATGGGACAGAAGTTTAATATATTTTATTTCCTTTTATTATGTTGAGATAAGTTTCTTCTTCTTCTTTTCTGGTGTTACAGCACATGAACAGCCCGGGCCTTTGTGACCACCTGTCTCCTCCAATCATCTCTTGAGTTTGCCAGCCTTCTCCACTTTTGTACTCCTGACCTTCCCAGAACTGTTTCTACCTTATCCAGTCATTGCTGTCTTTGTCTTCCCACAGAGAGACTAACCTCAAGCACTGTAATTAATACCTTCCTTGGCACACTGTTCCATTCTCTGTACATGCCCCAACCACTGTAACCTTCATGCCTTTACATCTATGGTGATTGGTAGATTTTTATAGAGTTCAAACAGTTCTGCACTGGTCCTAATTCTCCGCATACCATTTTCACATACTGCCCCATATATCTTGTACGGTACTTTGCATTCCCAGGCATTGTAAATGTTTCTGACCTGGAGTGTTACTGTCCACATTTCCGACCCATATGTAGCAACTGGTTTTATAATTGTTTTGTAAGCTGTTGTCTTCAGCCGTCTTGACATTTTGGAGGATCACAACATCTTAAGGAAGCTGAATTGCCAGCCAGTTTGGCCAAGTGGTTCTAGGTGCATCAGTCTGGAACTGCGTGACCGCTACGGTCACAGGTTCGAATCCTGCCTCGGGCATGGATCTGACATAGCCATGCTTGGAGAAACAAGGAATTTTTGCTGGAAAGCTGTATAGTTTCGGAAGGCAAAGTGGCTGCACTTAGATTGGACATAGGTAAGGAAAAAACTAAATATATGGTTAGCATCAGAAACAAAATAAAGTGGAGAGTCATTATACTGTTTGTAGTGTTTTAAAGAGTAAATCAGTGAAAGTATTTAAGAGGTATTGTTACAGAAGATGATTACGGTACCAACAAAGATAAAGGCAAGAACAGCTGCAGGTAACAGGTGATAATTCAGCTTCAAATTCTGAGTCATTCTGTAGAATATAGAAAACTATGTTTCGTTTGGCAGTTTTCCCATGACAGCCCCCAGAGCCGAGTTAAATAATACCACTGATAAAGAATCTCCTTGCTTTAGTCCCTAAAAAAAATTATTGGTATATTTGTCATTAACTTTTATTATGCAGATGATGTTACTCAGGATCATTTTCATGGGTTTTACTAGCCTTGGCGGTATCTCTAGCTCCATAATGACTTAAAAATACCATTTCTGTTGACTGCCATAAGCTGCTGTAAATCCACACACAGCTGATACACCATTATATTGAAATCTAACACTTTTCCATTACTAATCCAAGGGTGAACATCAGATCTTTCGTTGCTCTTTCTTTCCTGAGCCCACACTGTATTTCCCTATCGTGGCTTCTGCACATGGTCATAATTTTTTGTTCGGTATTCTAGAAAATATTTAGTAGGCAGCATTCAGCAGTTCTATTCCTCTGTGGTTATTGCAGTTTGTTATATTGTCCTTCGTATGTATTGGTTTAATGATGGATGTATTCTAGTTGGAATTTTTTCCACATAGTATTTTCTCAACCAGTTCATGCCTTTTCCTCAGTACCTCTATACCACCACACTTAAAGATTTCACTTGATATCCTATCTTCCCCCACAGTTCTGTAGATCCTAATCTCTGCAACAGCACCCATTACTTCTCCCATATTAGCTTCTCCTCCTCATCGTCATCATCATCATCTCGTTCCAACTACTTCTATTCTTCAAATTCCTAGGTTTCCCCACATTTCAACGGTTTTTAAAATATTACTGCCATCTTTCGATGATTTTAGTTTCATCTAAAATCAAGTTTCCTTCTTTATCCCCACATATCATTGTTTGATGCTGCCACCCTTGTTCTCTCTCTCTCTCTCTCTCTCTCTCTCTCTCTCTCTCTCTCTCTCTCTCTCTCTCTTTCTCTCTCTCTCGTTCCCTTAAACATAGTCTTGATGTCTTCCAATCTATTTTTCTCAAATTTCCTCTTTTTCCTTTGGCAAATAGTTTTTGCTTTACATTTCATTTCTTTGTAAGTTTGTCCTGCAGCCCACATATTTCACTGCAGCATTATCTTCCTTTTGCTATTTCGTTCCTCAATAGCTTTATCAAAGTCATCATTGTACTACTCACTCCATCTTACTCTGTTTTCCAGTCATGCTTGACTTCCATTGTCAGCTGTATTGTTCTTTGCATCAGTTGCACTGCTCTCTGGGACTAGTTTCCTCCCCAATAGTGAGATTTCGGAGACAGAGTAGTCCTGCATAGGAAGCTCCCTTCTTGGAAGTATGGGGGAGTCAACCACATGTGTCCTTCGCTAAGTCTGACATTACTTTCAGTTATTTGTGACCGAGTACTTCTGTTTTCTTTCATATCAGCCTTCTTTGGTCAACACTTGAGTTATCGAGGTTTTAAAGACAGAGGGTATCTTTCATTTTTTCCTTTTCTATCTGAACAGGACACCAAACTACTGAGGGTAATAGTAGGAATGTATTGTCTTTTAAGAAGAGGATGGATCTTCAAAGGCTAAGTGACCATTCCTGCCAGAAAACGCAGGCTGTGAAGGGGCAGCCCCCCTGGTGGTATTTCACAAGAGTGCCTTCACTGCTGTGTAAGAAATGTGTAGAGTATGTCTAATACAGGTGGAAACCAGACAGCCTTTATGACAATGACTAAGCAACTGACATGGACTCATTTAAAAATGGCTACTTGGAATACACTGAGTTTTAATACAGCAGGGCCATTCAGAAGCCTGAAAAACCAACTGAAACATTACCAAATAGGAATAGCAGTCTTACAGGAGTAAAGATGGAAGAAGAACTCAGCATTTGACTCTGGTGGCTACACAATGTTTGGCAGCAGCAGTAGAACAGCCGATCTTGGAACTGGTTTCCTAGTACACAGGACACAGGCACACCTGATGTGATTGCTGCAAATGACAAAGTCGTCCTAAGAGAGAAGAATGCCAAGGTGGTAAGAGAAATGGCATTTAGACCAAATGTGAACTATAGTCAACATGAAAAATGTAATGACAACAAGATGAGGCTGGTTGATTTTGCCATAAACAAAAACCTCGCCATAACTATCAGCATATTCTTACAAGGGACACAGAAGTCTCCGGATGGAGAGAGAGTCAGCCAGACAGATCAAGAGCTTGTCCAAAAAAAGTACACCTCAGACCTTAAGAATGTTAAGGTGAAGAAAGGGGGGGGGGGGGATGATGCTGGTTTGGATCACTACATGGTGACTGTCAGGTACAGGCAGAGGATAATAACAAAAATCTATAACATATAGAAAGGGATACAAATTATAATGGGAAGCCAATCATCATCAATGAGTGGGGAACAACAGAATTTCGAAGAGAAATGGATGAAAGCAATTGCAATTGAGGAGGAGATGGGGATATAGTAAGAGTAAATTCCATTGTGTGGAAGATGCTGGGACAGCAGCATGTGGACATATGCACCCACATGGGAGTCTGGACATTATTGGCAATCTTAACCCTGCACTTTCTTCTACACCAAATCACGATGTTGATGTTTTCAAATAGTATTGTTAACAAAACTTTTGTTCCATAAAACACCTTAAATTTATTTTCAAGACTTCATTGGCAATTGCAGCATTTAAAAGAACATCTGAGGATGATTTCCCACCCACCCAGGTAGCCAAGCATGTTAAAAAAAGCACTGGGACAGGGGGATGCGGTGGCTGCAGACAATCCACCTGATGTATTAACGCAAGTCTGCCTGGATGTGGCTTCTAGGCTCTTTCCCACATTGGTGAATACTGGGCCAGTACCCAAGTCCTGCCTCAGTTACACATTCTGCAAACATTTAGAAAACTTTTGCTCACATTCACATGAATGATACTGCACGCAGCAAGGTGGAGTTACACATATTCCGTTCCAGGTAATAATGGTGTGGCACCAGGAAGGGCATCAAGCCACCCCTATAACTCACCAAACCAAAACCATTACTAACAAACCCAAATCTGTTAGCAACTAAGCCAACCCTGCATCAATGTGGGACAAAGGCACAAAAAAAGAAGAAGAAAAGAAGAAGAACTGAAACCAGTGCATTGCATTTGGGGAGTGGAACCAGGACACACACACACACACACAGACACACACACACACACACACACACACACACACAGACACACAGTTTTATATATATATATATATATATATATATATATATATGGGGGGGGGGGGGGGGGGGCGAGGTGTTACAATCAGAGCACAGTTTGCACATAAAGTATTCCCACCTTAACTGTTGACAATGTGAGCACATTAATCACACAAAAGGAAATGTGTTATGGTATGTTGCATGAAAAATAGACGATAGGTGAAGAATATTATAACTATAAAACAGTTTATCATTGGAATGTGCAATATTGGAAAAAAAACACTGATGCATTGCAAATATTGCTACATTACTATTTTTGAATTTTCAAGAATCCTTGAGCCTGTTGTCAACAAAGTACAATTGTCAGCAAGCAGGTAAGCATTCAGAGCTGCACTTAGGTTTCCTATGGTTTTTCCTGCAAGTTGTTCCACTGTTTTCAACAGCCACAGCACTAGTGGCAGATAATTATTTTGATAAAACCTAGACTTATGTCCACAAACACATTAGAGAGAATATCCTCCATTATTTCAAGAAACCTGACATATTCTGACCTTTCATTTATTTCAATTGGAGGCATCTTTAACTGACTTAAAGCAAAACTGGTAAGACTACTACCAGACACTTGTTAATCAATGTTACTCTTTTCCTTAACTTTTGGCCTCAATATTTTTTTTTTTTAATTTTTGCACTCTTACATACATACAATTCTTTGTGTTATGTACAGAAGGAGATAACCTACCCTTGCAACTCAAAGTAAATAGTAAATGCACTGTCATCAAAAGTGGAGACACCAATCCCTCCTGCAAGTAGTTGAAGAAGTCTCAATTGTTTTGCAAGAGACTGATGATACTGACTGCTTTTGCATATGGATTAACTTCACCCAGCAACACAACTTCAAACAACAACATCTTTGAGAAACCTACTCCTCCACCAGCTTCCACCATCTCCTCCTCTCCCCCACATTATTGCATGTTGACACAACACTGTTACTTATCGCCTGAAGCAATGGATTGCCTTGCTTTACATCACTTTCTTCGATTTGTCTCAGAAAAGCGAAAATTGTTTTATCGAATCAGGAAGGGACAGAAGAGCACCTTACTGACAAATCATCAAAGATGAAGTAGTAGCTCAGCTGGACAAAGCAAGAGAAACTAACTGGATGTAGTTTCATCGAAGGAACTATCCTGTATTGTCTGTAATTGTTCAGGGAAACCTATATCAGGATGGTTGTATGGGGATATGAAGGGATTACCATGTTATCTTCCATGCTGCTCATTTAGTAGTGACCATGGTAATTTGGTAATTATTGACACACACTCAACAAATTTAATACTTCCACAAAAGACTCAACATGCATTTTCAATCTTTAATCTGGGTCTCCAACCTTCGCAGTGCAACACCGAAATAATATTAGCATATCCGTATTCATTCTTGCAGCAACAACAAAAAGGAAGGGTTAGAGTTTAATATCCCCGTCAACAGTGTTGTAATTACAAACAGAGCACAAGCTCATATTACGGAAGGATGGAGAAGGAAATCTGCTGTGTCCTTTCAAAGGAACCATCCTGGCATTTGCCTTGAGCCACTTAAGGAAATTATGGAAAACCTAGCTCTGTATGGCCAGACAGGGATTTCAACCATCATCCTCCCAAATATGAGTCTGGGGTGCACAACCTCAGCAAATTGATTAGGATTTATCTCACTTATCAAAAAGTAAGCACAAAAAACAACTGAAACATACGTAGAGTAACCCGTTTGCTATAAATCGAGAAACTGCATCAAAACATTTATTATGCATACATGTAATATGTTATGACCATTACATAGAAGAAGAACAACAACAAAACAAACTTGAGAGACAGCGTATGGTGGGTAACTTATTGCTAATGTGATAACTGTTTTAAGGAAGGCACGAGGGGAATTTTCATGCTAGTACATTCTCTCTAAACCAGATGTGTATCTTGAACTACTTCAACAAATCAGCTGTCTGTATTCTCCTCGGGTGTCCAGCCAAGTGCAGTGTTTTGTGACACAATATTTCAAAAACATACCTCGAAGTCACCTTCATGAATGAGCTTCTCTGCTGCATCACGCACCTTCGCTACTCTTTATTGCTCCACACTCCTTCCCCCATTATGTGGTCGCAGGCTGCACCAGGTGGAATGCTAGGGAGAAGGGATTGTTGATTGCTGGATCAAACTCTGGTCCCTCAGTGCTTCTGCCACACCTGTTGAGTGCGGAAGTCTTTCTTGGCCGACACTGTGACTTCAGCTAGTGGGGTGTTGGGTTCCACACCTTACTGGAGTGGAGCCATTGTTCTGTTGATCAGGCTGTTTGTCACTTATTTCCATAGACTGCTTTAGAACCCAGTCCAAAAATGACAAGTTCTGTCTCAGCATTTCTCTTCACCAAATTTCACAGAGTCCCCTGTAGCCAATGCAATGTTCTGATGCGTAAGTTAGGTTAGTCTCCTGTGCTCCTTGCACCTTTCTTCGACTGCACAGTCTGCCTTGCTGCATTTGCAAGGAATACAGTAGACACACAGTTTCCAAGTCATTTTTCACCAAACCTAACAGTGTACGTGTTTTTATAGGTGATCTCTCTGAGACTTACAAAGCTGGATAAGCATCGTGACAGGAAAGGGCATCTCCTCAGGTCTCTTACCTTCTTAATGAGGTGCAGTGAGCATAGTATAATACCGACATTCGCAAGGATCGCCCAAAATATAAATACTGAGGCCACCCACCAGATTACAAGACTTTGTTGGCTGCATATGCCACTTGCATGAATATCAAGAGCTCAGATGGAAACACAGTTCTAAACAAAGAATGGAAAGCAGAAAGGTGGAAGGAGTATATAGAGGGTCTATACAGGGGCGATGTTCTTGAGGCCAATATTATGGAAATGGAAGAGGATGTAGATGAAGATGAAATGGGATATACGATACTGCGTGAAGAGTTTGACAGAGCACTGAAAGACCTGAATCGAAACAAGGCCCCGGGAGTAGACAACATTCCATTACAACTACTGATAGCCTTGAGAGAGCCAGTCCTGACAAAACTCTACCATCTGGTGAGCAAGATGTATGACACAGGCAAAATTCCCTTAGACTTGAAGAAGAATATAATAATTCCAATCCCAAAGAAAGCAGGTGTTGACAGATGTGAAAATTACTGAACTATCAGTTTAATTAGTCACACCTGCAAAATACTAACGCGAATTCTTTACAGACGAATGAAAAAACTGGTAGAAGCCGACCTCGGGGAAGATCAGTTTGGATTCCGTAGAAATGTTGGAACATGTGAGGCGATACTGACCCTACGACTTATCTTACAAGCTAGATTAAGGAAAGGCAAACCTACGTAGACTTAGAGAAAGCTTTTGACAATGTTGACTGGAATACTCTCTTTCAAATTCTGAAGGTGGCAGGGGTAAAATACAGGGAGCGAAAGGCGATTTACAATTTGTACAGAAACCAGATGGGAGTTATAAGAGTCGAGAGGCATGAAAGGGAACCAGTGGTTGGGAAGAGAGTGAGACAGGGTTGTAGCCTCTCTCTGATGCTATTCAATCTGCATATTGAGCAAGCAGTAAAGGAAACAAAAGAAAAGTTTGTAATAGGTATTAAAATCCATGGAGAAGAAATAAAAACTTTGAGGTTCACCGATGACATTGTAATTCTCTCAGAGACAGCAAAGGACTTGGAAGAGCAGTTGAACGGAATGGACAGTGTCTTGAAAGGAGGATATAAGATGAACATCAACAAAAGCAAAACGAGGATAATGGAATGTAGTTGAATTAAGTCGGTGATGCTGAGGGAATTAGATTAGGAAATGAGACACTTAAAGTAGTAAAGGAGTTTTGCTATTTGGGGAGCAAAATAACTGATGATGGTCGAAGTAGAGAGGATACAAAATGTAGACTGGCAATGGCAAGGAAGCGTTTCTGAAGAAGAGAAATTTGTTAACATCGAGTATAGATTTAAGTGTCAGGAAGTCGTTTCTGAAAGTATTTGTATGGAGTGTAGCCATGTATGGAAGTGAAACGTGGACGATAAATAGTTCGGACAAGAACAGAATACAAGCTTTCGAAATGTGGTGCTACAGAAGAATGCTGAAGATTAGATGGGTAGATCACATAACTAATGAGGAGGTATTGAATAGAATTGGGGAGAAGAGGAGTTTGTGGCACAACTTGACTAGAAGAGGGGATCGGTTGGTAGGACATGTTCTGAGGCATCAAGGGATCACCAATTTAGTACTGGAGGGCAGCGTGGAGGGTAACAATCGTAGAGGGAGACCAAGAGATGAATACACTAAGCAGATTCAGAAGTATGTAGGCTGCAGTAGGTACTGGGAGATGAAGAAACTTGCACATGGTAGAGTAGCATGGAGAACTGCATCAAACCAGTCTCAGGACTGAAGACCACCACAACAACAACATGCTGGCATGACATGCTTAATAGGTTGTACTTTCTTCATTTGAAGACTCTGCTGGTCTTTGTCACTGTGGATTGTATGTTGATGGCAGATTACACTTGGTGAGTACATATGCTGTCATTGTCTATTATCTGCGATTAATTTTCTCCTGTAGGGTTTCGGAGTTCCCTTCACGGTTGTGTGTCATCACTGCAGATAGATTTTGCATTATTATAATATACCAGGACCGCTTTACCGTGAGTTGTGTGTTTCATCCGTCTAATGTACACTATTTATGAGTATTTCATGTCTCCCCATTTGTTATCCACAGTTTACATAGAAGTGTCTCAGCTCCTCAATAGTTACTTTAATGTATGGCTGATCTAGGTTCCGTGTAGATGACAGTGCCTATTCTTGCTTTTTAGGGTGGTACCGGGGCTATAAGGATTGTCACTGCTTAGTGTTGACCATTGTCGTGTATCATATAGTTCTCAGTAGTATGAACACAGTTGTCTCCCTAGAGTTTGTTGTGTCACTCAAGAGGTGGTTATGTGCATTTAGTAATGACCACATATAAGTCTGTCTTAATAACATTTAACAGTTTAGCTTATATGACAGCGTGTGTTTTTGGGTGTTACAATTACAGATAGTGCTTCTTTGCACTATTTAGCTTTTTGTCTATGGCTGCCACTCCTTCTGTATTTTATAGGTGTCTGAATTGAGGTGATTACTGCATTTTTGCTTGTGGCAGCTGGACATTTACGGAGTCCCAGGTGTGTGTGTGTGTGTGTGTGTGTGTGTGTGTGTGTGTGTGTGTCACATACAGTCTCCTGGTTTTTTTCACTGAACTGAGACATGATCCATGGTGCTGGTCTATTATTTTTAGATGTTTCTGGGTTGGCAGCAGTACTGTTTGTCTATCACCGAGTTTCACATACTGAGTAGTTTATCACACCAGGAGGCCGTATTTTACCTTCCACTTGTACAGGGTGTGGTGTGGTAGCTTCTTTATTTAAAAAAACAATCATAAATCAGAAAGTATTAGAGACATCAATTTAATTCTTTTTTTTATTTACAAAGAGTAACATCTAAAGTTTTGTTCCATTAAGTTTTGAAAATGATATCTCTAAGATGGCATCCGTTCTGCTCAATGAATTTGGAGAGTCGAAATCAGAAGTTTTGGTCCACTTTTTCTAACATGTCTCTGTCGATGTTGGCAAATATCAACATGAATATTGTTCCATAGCTCAGCCAGGGTCTGTGGACAATTGGTATACACCAATGATTTGAGAGAGCCCCATAAGAAAAAGTCGCATGGCACTAAATCTAGCAAGTGTGCTGGCCACTGGAGATCGCCCCTCAAAGATATGAGACGATCGGGGAAGTGTTCGTGCAACATGGTCATCGATGTTCGTGTCGTGTGAGCTGTAGTGCCATCTTGTTGGAACCAAACATGACCCACATCCATTTCTTAAAGTTCTAGAATAAGAAACTGCTGAATCATCTGAACGCAACACTCAGAAATGACCGTATCTGCCTTATCATTCTCTTCAAAAAACCATGGACCAATAAATCCAATTTTAGACAGTGCACACCAAACAGTTACATATTCTGCATGCAGGGGCTGCTCATTAAGTTCTCGGTGGCTCGTGCAACTCCAATACTGCACATTTTGTTTATTTATGCAGCCAGACAAATGAAAATGTGCCTCATTGCTGAATAACACTAAGGCGTCATGAGGCAGCTCATCTATCAAGGCTTCACAGTTATTTTTTCGTGAAACAAAATCACGTCGATGAAGTGTGTGCACTACTGACAGTTTATATGGACGAAATTTCATCTCTTCATGAATAATTCGTCTCATTGTGCATTCAGAAATTGCAAGGGAAGCTGCATGTTTGTGTGCAGATCGCTAGCAGGAATTCAAAATTGACATCCTTACCCCTCTGCATGTTTTCTGGAGTTCTGGTGGTTCTTGAAGATCCCGATTTCTTTTTCTGCACACTTCCAGTATCCATAAAGGTATCTACACACATAACAGTTTATTTCCCATCAGGACCATGACCTGCAGGCGCAATGTTGAACTGTATCCTGAATGCATGTCGAATCACAGCCGTGTGTGTTGCGTGTTTCAAATAAGGAAGTTCCCACACTGCACCCAGCACTTTCGTACTGTTGCTTTGTTTGTTGATGTGTACGCCACACACTGCTTTGCAGGTATTCAAATATTTCACTGTTCTGCATCTTTAAACAAGTGCATACGTTTTCTCATGTCTTGTTGTCCCCGATATGGATGTATATTTAGTTTTTACATAGTTTTCGAATATTTTTACGTTTTTAGGATTTTCTGTGGTGCTTGTATTGGAAAGGCTGTTTGGTCATTAAATATCCAGTCCAAATGGTCCACTTCTTATTTTTAAGGTATGTGAGCATGTTGATCTCTCTTATTACTTCACCATTTTTTACTACTTTGTGCTTGATTTTGCAATGTTCAGTTGTGACTTTGTTGTGGTTTATGTTATGCAATATAATGAATGACTTCAGGTGCCACTTTTATTTTCATTTTAAATGCATGGTTTTGGGTCTGGTTCATTAGTGACTGGATATGTGGTTCCAGTGGAGAGTTTTCCAGGATGAAGTGCCTGTTTGTGCACAATTTGATTTTACACTGGTGTTCCCCTATCACAGTGTAGTTTAGGTGTGGAGAGTTTTAATATACAAATTATGCATTTTGTCTAGTATTACTTTCATGTTGACTGCAACTGGGTACGCGATGGATGTCACCACCTTTAAATAGGTTAGCAAGGACATGAGGGAATGTGCTTGGCTTTTGTGAAGTCTGTGTAAGTTATTGTCCGAGTTCCCCTTCTTAAGGACTCTTTGGAGTTCATTTTCTTGCTCTCATACATTAATACATAGGTGTCTCCTGGTTGCATGCTGTTGGATTTTCATATGGATGTTTTGAAGTTCACGGTCCTGTATGTGCGTGTTCAAACAAATGGGCCTATTGGTTTTACTGATTTACTCCTACTAATAGGTTATTGTTACATATAAATAGAGTATTTGTGCACAAGATGTTCTTCGGTAGCTGCTCGTCAATACGTATCACATATGTTACTTTTAAGCCCGTGAGTACATAGTGACAGAGGAGGTCCCTAAAGTTGGCAACATTGTTATATGTCTATTACATTTCCTGGAATTAGAAGAAACATTAGTGACTTATTTTGTTGTTACTCTGGAGATATTGCATATTTATGGCCTTTTACTTACAGGAGTTACGCATTCGCTTAATGATATACTATAACTGGGTTGCTATATAATAATATCAATGGAGCACTTTTTGTAGTTTCTTCCGACTTCAATTCCACTTGTATACTAAGTTTTAGACCGAGATTTACATTGTTTATATATTGGAGTTGATTAGAGAATATGTGATGTGACAGAGATGTTATTTCAGTGGGTTTCAATTATCCAATGAACATTTGTTCATTAGGTTTCTTTTACATTTGTTTACTCTGCCTGTATGATTTTATGTTATTAGGTTATCTCATTTTTTGATTGGTATATCCCATATTCCTGTGTGTTCTGGTTAGGAAAATATGTGACTTCAGTTCCTTTGCTGGTTTAATTCATTGAATGTGTGGGCTCCCTTGGGTACATTATGTCACTGAAGAAAGTAAGTGTGTGTGTGTGTGTGTGTGTGTGTGTGTGTGTGTGTGTGTGTGTGTGTGTGTGTGTGCGTGTGCAAGAAACATAAATTAAGTGCTAAACTTTGTTCTGTATGGGTATGAATAGTATATTTTTATTATGTAAGTTTATGATGTAATTTATCCCCATTTTGCTCACAAACTGTGATTTTTGTTGTTGGAATTCTCATTACACTTTACTAGCACGTTATATATGTTTCCATATTCAAGGGCGTTTCAACTGGTAGCATATTTTGAATAAATGACATATAAATTACAATACAGCTGTTCATTTCAATTTTCATTATTCACGTAGAAGAAGAGTAAATCTGGATTACTCTCCACTGAGTGGGTTGACGGGGTCTACTGGGCTCACGCAGACCACTCTTGACACAGTGTTACACCGAAAGAAGTCTCCAAGCTCAAATGTTTAGCAGCAAGAGAACAACAACTATAAGCACTGCAAAGAAGAACCGTAATGAATCTTGCAGGAAAAAAGATAGACAACACAGAGAAATCAGGAGCTCTATTTCACACCAGTACCAACTGTTATACCTATTGCAGATATCATCATGGGTAAGAACAACCACTTTCCACCCTCCCCAGTGATGGAGCGGAGGAGATACATTGGGAAAATACTGCGTGCTCACGAGAGCCCTTCCACTGAAAACAAACCTCACAAAAGTGAAAAAAAGCTGTGATTTGAAAACCATGGAATGATCCTGAAATTTTGATTCAGTCTGCACACAAAGGAAATGCCATTGTACTACTTTCGCTGTCAGAGCAAAAATCGTGAAATGTACAACTTACTCAACGTTACAGCATACAGAAAACAAAGTAGATTTGACCAACAAAGTGAGAAGGAACATCATCGAACTTCTATGCTGGCAACTGGGGAAAAAAGAGATCAACAAGCTTCGAACACGAGCTGCTGCACAGCCAAGGCTCTCTGGCTTACCAAAAATTCACTAACAATACATTTTTCTATGGTCTACTGTAAGCAATACAGGTGCAAGTATGTACCAGGTGGCCAAACATCTAATGGGACTACTAAGTAAGCCCTTACATCAGTGAGTGGCAGCACCACATCAGGAAGTCCAGACATTTCATTCAACAGCTGCAGTAACTACGTCTTCATGTTGAGGACCTCATGGTGAGGTTTGATGCCGTCTCCCTCTTTACCAGAGGGACTCTTCTGATTCCATCAAGCTTATGAAGTAGAAATTCAACCTGAGAATGAAGTTGTCCTCACATCTCCCTTCTGCTCTTAGGCAGTGATTATTATAAACCAATAGGTGGCACCACCATGGGATGCTCTCTATCACTGGTTGTGGCAAACTTATTCATGGAGGATTTCAAAGAGTAGGCTTTGCAAACAGCTGCACTGATTTCTCCATGCTTTCCAGGTACGTTGATGAAACATTTGTGGTGTGGCCACATGGGAGTTACATTGGAAAAATGCCGCGTGCTCACGAGAGCCCTTCCACTGAAAACAAACCTCACAAAAGTGAAGAAAGCTGTGATTTGAGAACTACGGAATACTCCTGAAATTTTGATTCAATCTGCAGACAAAGAAATTTCTCCAATATCTGAATTCTCAACACCCCAGCATCAAATTCACTATGCAGGTGCAAAAGAATGGCAAATTTCCCTTTCATGGATGTCTTAGCCAAGTGCGGAGCCTACGGCACTATGGGAGACAGTGAATACAGGACATCCATCGACGCAAATTTGTTTTTCCACACCTCCAACTGCCACAATCCTTCACAGCATGAACATGTGCTATGTACATTGGTCCACAGAACCTGTGTACTAGTAGACGAAGGAAGCCTACCATTATAGTCATTTTGAGACTGTTCTAAAGGGGCTACTGAAATACACATGGCCAACAGAGAAAGCAGCTGCACTCAGCCAGCTTTCGAACAATATCACTCTAGTGACTCCACACCCTACAGTGGCAGCAGAAGCAGCGAGGGATCAGAGTTCACACCCTGTATTTGGTGGGCATTCACCACTCAACCCGGTGCGGCATGCAACCAGGTAGTGGGGGAAGGAGTGGGGAGTGACAGGAGTACAAAAGAAGCACAATGTCGCAAAGACACTGATCATGTACGGATAACAGCGACGACATTTCATGGCATGGCACCAATGAGGCCTTAGTAGGTAACTGGACAGAGTTGGCATTACAACTGCATACATAAGTCACCTAATTCCCATAAATTCCGGGCAGCGCAGCAATGAGCTTCAACGTCACATTCAATCACATCCCAGATGTGTTCAATCAGGTTCAGATAAGGCAAGTTGTGGATGGCCAGCAACCAACCCCAACTTGCCACTGTGTTTCTTGAACCATTCCATCATGCTCCTGGCCTTGTGACATGATGCATTATCTTGCTGAAAAACACCACTGCCATCGGGAAACATGATCGTCATGAAGAGGTGTACATGGTCTGCAACCTGTGTACGATACTCCTTGCTCGTCATGGTGCATTGCATGAATTCCATGTGAATATTCTCCCCACCATAATGGAGCCACTGACAGCTTATCTCAGTGCCGCAGTAGAGGTGTCAAGGAGCTGTTACCCTGGGAGACAACAGATTCACAACCTCCAATTGGCATGATGAAGAAGGTATCGGAATTCATAATACCGCGCAATGCTCTGCTACTTCGCCAACGTCCAGTGCCGGTAGTCACATGCGCATTTCAGTCATAGCTGCCAATGTAGTGATGTTAACACTGGCATATACATGGGTCATCAGCTGCAGAGGCCGAACGTTAGGAGTGTTCAGTGCACTCTGTGTTTAGATACCCTTGTAACCAGCCCAGCATTAATGCTGGATGTTAGTTCTGCTACAGTTTGCTGCCTGTCCCATTTTACCATTCTAGCAAGCTTGTGATGTCTAACATCTACAATGATGGATGACCCCCCAACCCCATATCTTGATGTTGTTTCACCATATGTTGAAGACACTGACCACTGCACTCCTCGAGCACTTGACAAGGCATGCAGTTTTCAAAATGCTCCTAACAAGCTTTCACGCCATCACAATCTGCTCTTGGTCCAACTCATATAGAATGCTGATCTTCCCCATTCTCTGCACAGACAGCACGCTTACTGGTACAGTGTGCACCATGCGTGTGTCTGACTAGAAGTCATTCCTTGTCAGGTGATGCTGCTATTGCCTCAATAGGTTTGTATTGATAGTAGGTTGGTGGTCATTATATTCTGGCTGATCAGTGTATTATGTTACTTGAACACCTGAACCTGGCTGGACACCTCAGAGCAGTGCAAACAAATCTCTGAATCATTTTGTAAAGGTCCTGTGATCAAATAGGATGCTTATTCTTGGTTATTCGGGTAAATACAGTGAAAGGTGTGTGTCTACCCCCCCGCCCCATAACATACCTGATCTTGAAATTACTCAACCTCTTCACATCTTATTCTTATGACGAACAACATTCGAACAGGCAACTGAACAAGACCCTGAGGGGCAACTGCCACACTGTGTGAATGAAACTGATTCATTTCTTTACCAGGTGGTTAAGATCAATTTTGACCTAGCACCAAATGCTCAACCTTTTTTATATCACGTAGTATCCACCAACTGCAAGCCTTCCCAACATGAAGACTCAGAGTCTGGTGACTGCTGCTGATTTAAACCCAAAAGATTACTGAAAATGCTAGATCTTACGGCAGTCCTCACCTTCAATCTTTCTAAATAAAAAGAAGAACTAAAATGAATAAATACATAAATAAATATTAACTTTGGCCTCAGTTGTTGCTGGTCTGTACAAATGATTTTAGTCTTCAGGCGAATTTTTTACAAGTCTGTATTAACTGCATCAGAGATCATTACCATGATGGAAGATCAATCATAAACACTGAAGTCAATCCTAAAAGAGACAGATCGACATTCACACTCACTTCGGAATAACAAAAAAATGGTTATAAACTATTTCTTCCATTTCCAAACCATGAATATACCTACTAATATCCTGCACAGGATGACCATAAAGGCATTTCGTTGTTGAATAATATATTCCCCATGGCTGTAATATTTTTCTTTGAAGAGTAACAATAGGCTTTAACCAAATAATCTTTGCAATTTTCATAAATGTGTGGGTATCTTTGTGAAAGAGATTTTTCAGATCACTAAACCAGGAGAAAAGAAAAGTCATAATATTTGTCTTAATAGAGAAGTGGAGTGCTGAGGCATGAGAAAGGGGGCAATACAGCACAACGGTACATCTTTGCATTCAGTTAGTTGGGAAAAAAAAAGAGGTCTCATCTAGCCTACCCACATTCACAAAGAACTGGTGGTTCGAAGCACATATTTAAGGAGGCTCAGCTGTTCTGGCCCTCTTCAAGGTCTCTTTCTCAACAATCAAAGAACACTTCCCTATTTGCACAACTGATGCTGTACACTCTTTGTCCAAGTATCAATTGGAAAAGATCACACACTATCTACTGATCAAACAAGCACATTTTTATCAGTGCAACACGTTAAGATGGGCTGTGATCTTAGTGCCAACGCATTCAAGTAGACTGTCACACAGTAGAAGATAACATAATTATGTTAAGAACTACAGCTTAGTGAACACACACACACACACACACACACACACACACACACACACACACACACACACACACGAGACCAAACATAATGACCATGGGACCCAGTGGCAATGCAGCATGTGATGCTGTAAGGAAAGTTTATTACAGGAGCAGAGATGAAAGACCAATCATTGTAGCAAAAATCAAGGCCACAAATGGGGATATCCAATGCCAAAAGCAGCTTTGACAAAGGGCAGAGTATTATGGCACGGTCCTGGGAATGAATATCTCAGAAACTGCGTTGATAGCTGGCACTTGCATGCCAGTTTCATGACCACCTATGGAAAGGGGAAATCACAAGTATACAACTCAATTTACTGACCTAGTCTCTAAAAATAACAATTGTCATTGCCTAATTAGATCTTCAGTATAGCTCTCAGAGGCTACAGTACACTAAAAATTAATTTAGTACGCAGCAGGAGTTTAGCTACTAATGAAGTTTAGTTTAAAGAGTTGGTGGCCAAATCCTACTACAATGGAAAGTTTCTTAGCACAAGCGAATAATGTATATCTTACTGATAGTATCGAAGAAATAAAATCAGGCTTCGCTTCAGCGCATCTTCAATGCAGTAGTGTAACTATATGTCTGCATTTTACGTGAGAAGCTTGTTATTACATCAAATATATGTTAATGATTTCTTTTTTACTTATTCCATATCCATAAGAACCATTTCACTTAGGGTATGTCCTACCATCCTTGAGTAGCTCCTTGATGTACAGAACAAAATGTGTACGTAATCCACAGTAAGAAGTGAGGTCATACCTTGGAAAATATAAAACTAATACGCAAGAGTACACTGTTGTCTTCTGTGACATGTATTTCTGGCACAAGACATCTTTAAACATTGTATTACACAATTCAAGTGACCTCATTATCTCCACAGTACATACATACAAACACTCTAACTCAACTAATATCAAGTGAAATAAACATACCAGCACCAAATGGTTGGCCCCCTTCCTTGTCCTCCACAGGTGTTCCTGGTTCAGAGGCAGCCACATCACTGTCTGCTCCTCCTGTAGCACTGTAACAGAAATACAAAAGTTAAAAAAAACCACCTGTACACACACACACACACACACACACACACACACACACACACACACACACACACACACGAGGGAGGGAGGGAGGAAAATATTTTCATGCTGAAGGTAAGTCTCATTGATTAATATGGCACATTTAAGATGATTGTATGCACAACAGAATGTAGAGAAGAAAAATTGTGTTATTTATAACATTAAGATTATTTATACTTGCAATGCCCTGAGAAATCAAAAAAA
Organism: Schistocerca serialis cubense; assembly: GCF_023864345.2. Lineage (NCBI taxonomy): Eukaryota > Metazoa > Arthropoda > Insecta > Orthoptera > Acrididae > Schistocerca > Schistocerca serialis. The sequence goes on from NC_064640.1 coordinate 535,724,776, forward strand.
ATTCCTCTAGATGAAAGGAAAATTTTGTAGTATTTATGTCATCACAGTTCCGTTAAGACATATACATTGTCCTATTGCCAATAAAAACTACTGCAGAATTCACGATAATCAGAATAGGATCACTCTACCAAACTTCAGCAAGAGGTAGATGGATTCATCAATGCATATGATGATTAATCACTAGACTGAAAATTATCTTAGTATGGGAACCTACAACTTCATGATGTGACTACAGACATGCCAGTTGTTTGCAACAGCTCAGTAAAATTAGTTTAAAATGTAGAAAACAATGGATTAAGTAAACTAAGAACTACAGAAATAATAGTATTTCCTAGCAGATTACAGGACTTGCAACTAAAACTTAGTCTTCCATTGACAAGTTGGTTACAGATGGATCTATTCCACCTTGACTTACAATCTGCCCACGAAGCTTGACATGTGAAGTTTAAGAAGTAGTACATAAGTCCTAGCAAAAGTTCTGCATTCACCACACACAATATTTGTCATATGTTATATTGCAAGACTCAGAACTTACAACTATTTTGTGAAGAAATTACTCTGATTACAATACTACAATTTAAATAGTGCGTTTCACTCCTAACAGGCAACTGCGTAACAATAGAACTATATGTAATGACTGGAGCAAACTATATATAACAATACTACTTCAGATCTTTAATACAGAGATTACTTGATATTTGAAGTAATTACATGTAGTTATTAACTCAATGTGCAAAAAATGGCCATTGCATCCAGTCCTTATCCATTTGAAGAACACTATTTTCTAGCTTACCTCCAGAACTTACTAGATTAAAATTGTATTAGACAGTCCACTGCACTGACAGGTTTTTTGTCCTTACTGGAGCCAACGTGGTCTAATTTTAGAAAAGTTTCCCATAACCATCACACATTTTGCTGAAATTTTGTAAGAGCATTGACACATGTCATCAGCACAGTTTTACTTTTGCCAATATAATACTTCCAGGGATATAGTCATTTGTTTAATTACACAGTTCAACTACCGAAAGTACATCCTCCATTCTCCCCCCACATACACAAACATTTTCGGCTATGTTGAGACACAATGTCTCCAGCAATATTTTCTTGAAAGAAACAAAACTTGACTATCTCACCCACCTTTTCACACGCTCAAGTAAAATCATCAAAAAATTTCTGAGCAATTTTTATAGGGATAATTTTAACCAAAGTCAGCTGAAAAAAGACACACTTGAAAAAATAAATAAATAAAAATGTAAAATTAGCTTTTTATATCTCTGGAAGTACCTGCAGGATAAACCTGAAACTTTGTATGTAATAATTTACCAATACAAGGTTTTTTTTTTTTTTTTTAAATATAAAATTTCATTCTCTTACTGCATGCCAGCAATTTAAGACAAAGTTGATGATATTTTTAAAACGCCAAAATTGGCTATTTTTAGCCAACTTTTACAAAATAAAATTTTCTGAAACTGTTTTTATTAGAAAGATCATGTTCTAAACCACCAAAGAAACTAATTTTTTTCACAATGTGAGCACATAAGACCCCAAAAAAATACAACAACAAGGTAGAGGTGCATTTAAAATAGGCCCATATTCTGCAGTACTCAAATTAAATTTGAAATCTTTTTATTATGTTCTACAATTGCTTATCACTCTACATAGGGAAGGCAACATCAGAAGTCCTGATGGTTAGGAGGTGAGATCGAGTCAGAACAACTATACAAACTTCAAAAAATGGGTGTATTTTTGTCACGACTTATCAGTACATATTTCAGCCTGTTTTCCGCTATGATAGCTACGGTATCAAACTAACTGTGCATTACCAAGGCACTGGACATTATGTTGGTAAAACTGTTGCCTAACAGCTGAATAAACTGCTTTCAATCTGTACACCATCATCACATTGTGCAAGTTTTGCAGAAGTTCTTATGAGTCTGCCTGACTTTTTTTTGCAAAGGACTCACATTATAGACCATTTTGAGTTCTTTTATTGTGCAATGCTATTGACATACTAGTTTAACTCCAGTTTAAATTATAGCATGTTTTGTGTTTGCATAGTTTACACTTTATGGGAACTGATGAAAAATTGTGTAAATATGTTGTTATGGTCCATGGTGGCTTAACTACTGCTGGTGACTTTTAAAGTGAGAAAACCAGCATTCCCATCACCATGGGGCCACATCCGATAGTCAGTCATCAGCGGTTACCGGTCAGTTTCTTTACCACAGGTTTCAAAGCCTGATAAGGGTTTCTTTACGCAGGATCCCAAAGCCGGATGATCTCTTTCTTTAAGTGTCAGAGGACAAAGTTCAAAGAGGTCTCTTTTAGGATCCTAAGCTTAGGTTTCTTTCAAGCTACTTTAACTTTTTACAGGTTTCATTAATTTGCTGTAGGATGTCATGAGGAATAACTGCAATAACGTGCTATTATGGAACACTGGGCTTGTGGCCTTTGATGGCAAATAAAATGAATTTGCTGGGCCATGTTAGTGCATGACACTTATTACAGCATCCTCCCTCTTCCTCTTTGGGGAAGTTTCATGGATATTTCCAATCAACCACACTTTTTCATAAATACTTGCAGAATATTGCCCTGATTGGAAGTCTGATGTTAATGTATCTTCTCCACTATTGTCACTAATTATAGCCAGAAAAGATTATTCATCATTTGAAAATCTGCTAACCTGAATTGTTGCATCATTATTTGGAAAAAAATGATATTTTCTCTAGTTCCTGCTAAAGTATGACCACGTTATAACCACTCTTCTCTTAAAACTTTACTCCGATCACTTTCTTCTTTGCTGATGAAAACAAATTTAATGCCGTTAATGCTCTCAGTGCAGAAGAGAAACATATCAGACCTCCAGCCAGGAAAATAGGCTGCATGCATTTATGGAAGGGTGTGGAGAGCTGGAAATATCCGAGACTGCTGCTGAGCTTTATGCACCCACATGGCCCAGGAAATTCATTTTATTGGTCATCAAGAGGTGACCCAGCACCCTCACTGACAACATCTGGTTGACAGTATAGTTTTCCTTACGACGTTCTACAGAAAATTAATGAAACCTGTAAAATTTCATGTAGCTTGAAGGTAACAACATGTTTAGGATCCTAAAACAGACATTTTCTGGATTTGTCCTCTGACACTTCTAGAAATATATCATCAGGCTTGGGATCCTGTGTGAAGACAGGCTTGGGAACTTGTGGTACAGAAATCCATCAGTGGCTGCCAATGCACAGCTACTGGGCGTAGCCCCTATGGTGATGGGAATGCTAATTTTCTCACTTTAAAAGAAACCAACAGTGATTAAGCCACCTTGGACCACAGCAACACAATTTTTCATCAGTTCACATTAACTGAAAACTATGCAGACACAAAATTTGCTATACTTTAAACTGGAATTAAACTAGTATGTAAAAGAAAAGGTAGGCTGCTATGAACATCCCAGAACTTACACAATGTGATAACAGTGTACAACTTTAAGGCAATTTATACAAAGAGAGAGTGTGTGTGTGTGTGTGTGTGTGTGTGTGTGTGTGTGTGTGTGTGTGTGTGTGTGTCTCTGACTGATATGTCCTGATGAATCATGACAAAACGACACCCATTTCTTGATGTTTATACAGTGGAACGACTATCTCACTTCTTAGTCATCAGGACTTGATATTATCTTCCCCCAGAGAGTGCTAAGCAATTTTAGAATGTAACACAACACGTCAGATTTAATCCGAGTACCAGCAGGATATGGGCATATTTTAAATGCACCCCCACCTTCTCATTGTCTTTTTTTTTTTTTGGGGGGGGGGGGGGGGGGCTCTTATGTTTACACTGCAAAACCAAATTAGTGTTTTAGGTGGTTTAGAGCACGGACTTTCCAATGAAATTGGTTCAAAAGAGTCTGTAGAAGACTATTTAGCGAAAGTGGGCTACAAATTAACATATTTGGCATTTTTAAAATATCATGAACTTTGCATTCAATCTGTAAACTACTTGAAAGCAGTAGTAGAACGAAATTTTATATTCTAAAACACTGTATTGGTAACTTACTATGTGCAAAGTTTCATGATTATCCTGCAGTTACTTCCAGAGATATAAAAAGCTAAATTTCATGTCTTTTTCAAATATCTGTTTTTTCATCCTACTTTGGTTAAAATTATCCATATAAAACTGCTCAAGAAATATTTTTTATGACTTTTGCTTCAGGGTGAATAAGTTGTACAAGATGGCCTAGTTTTGTTTCTTTCAAGATAATACTGCTGGAGATGGTATGTCTCCAAGTTGTCGAAAATTCAGAAGTGGGCTTTCGATAGTTGCGCTACGGGCTCAAGAAAGTGATGATCTCTGGAAACATTACATTGGTGAAAACAAAACTTTACCAATATTCACTGGGAACATGTGTGAATGTTCATACAAAATTTCAGAAAAATCCATGCTAGTCGTATCAGACCCTCTAGACCCTACAGCTGACGATGATACATTTATAGTCTTGAGTGACAAAGTAAACAGAGGTTGCTTAGTGCACGAACACCAGCTCAAAGTTCTGCTACATTATCTATGGGCACTGCATGTACTAAGCATAATTATATTACCAATAATATCAACCAGAATACTCGGCAATTTCCTTTTGCTCTCCAGGGCAAACACTCTCATAAAAATGTTCATGGTAAACAAATCCACCACACTTTTAAAATACTTTGGTCAAAGTCTTGCACGATAAAAGTCTCTATGCATTACCACGATTTCTTAGTCGCCCCATCATCGGACGAGTCTGAAATCTGAAGTAAAACAACGTACTTCATTAAGCAATTATGAATTTCTTAAACAACTGAAGATTGAGATTAAGAAACTGAAAAACAGATAAAGTGGTTTGACAACAGCCTACCTAGCAGTAATAGGATGTCATGTCCATGCTTTAACAACTGACACGCAAGCATCTATCGTAGGTGGACCATCAAATAATATCCCAAAATTGTGGCTGCAATGAACTCCAAATTTCAATTGCAGCCCTGGAAATTTCCTCTTGTTCCAAAATTGCCACCAAGAATGCATACGGTCTATAACGATAATGTCACCATAGGACACTGGGTGGAAGAAGTCATGTGCCAAACCAAAGTTAAACTAAATAATGACCCTGCACTGCAGAAGGCACAAGTCAACTTGTAACTTGAATGAAATTTTTACTCTGCAGCAGAGTGTGTGTGCTGATATGAAACCTCCTGGCACATTAAAACTGTGTGCTGGACCAATACTCGAACTCTGGACCTTTGCCTTTCACGGGCAAGTGCTCTAACAACTGCTAGGTTCGCAGGAGAGCTTCTGTGAAGTTTGGGAGGTAGGAGACGAGGTACTGGAGGAAGTAAAGCTGTGAGGATGGGTTGTGGGTCGTACTTGGGTAGCTCACATGGTAGAGCACTTGCCCACAAAAGGCAAAAGTCCTAAGTTCGAGTCTCAGTCTGGCACACAGTTTTAATCTGACAGGAAGTTTCAACTTACAACATGATATAGCGAACCATGCCAAAATGCCTACATTCAAGATCAACACATACCGTATGTTGATACAGGATGCTCATGTTGCTACAACAAGTGGACTGAGCAGTAATAGTGCGAGCCAGATTGATGGTAAACACTGTAAAGGGGGCGCGTAACATCACATGGAGAGGAGCTAAGGTACAAGAATGTACAAACACCAAAAAAAGTGCAGAAGAAATATACCCAACAACCGAAAGTCATGGCACTCCATTAAGAGATATGTCCACCTTAACAAACAAGTAACAAAAAATAGCATGATTAACAACAGAATAAGTGCAATAATACTTGTATTCATCTTTAATTTTTTTTAGTTTCTTGAAATGTTTTAGAAATTTTTTCATCTTTCAAATGCATTATCTTTTTAACTTCATCGGTTCATGACCGGTCATTTGTTATGTTAGAACTCTTCAGTAATTGGATTTATATTTGCCAGTTTTATTTTTTAAATGTTTTACCTTTTAATTTCACTGGTTTACAACCCGTTATGTGTTATGTTTGTACTTTCCTGCTTTTGATGCAGATTTTGGCAAATTGTATGTGTCTCAGCCTTTGGCTCATGCTGTTATATTAGGATTCTGTGTCTTATGGATTGCTTTGTTGCACATATTCTGTTACTAGTCATGCTGCTTTTTCCAATTTGTTTATTAACGTGAACATCTTTTGTAATGGACCGCCATTACCTATATTGCTTCTGTATTTTTTCGGCATTCGTACATGCTTATACCTTAGTTTCTCTCTCTGTCATGTTATGCCCCTCCATCACAGTGTTTACCACAAATACGGCCTGTAGTGTTACTGTTCAGTCTGCTTGCCGTGTCGCAGCCACAATTTGGGATATTATTTGACAGTCCACTTATGACATGTTTGCTTATCAACTGTTAGCTCATAGACATGATGCCCCACCACTTCTAGGTAGATTATTGTTGAAACATTTTCTCTCTTTCAGTTTTTAATTGTCCATCTTTAATTGTTTAAAAATTTCTTAATCGCTAAATGGAGTAGATTAGAGCTGTTATTTTACTTCAGATTTCAGATACACCCGATGATGGAGCTAAGACCCCAAAACCATGGTTGCCTATAGCAGCTTATGTCATGCAAGGCTTGAGTGTCCCACAAATAAAAATTTTGACACTTGTAAAATACAGAATCTGGCTTGCTTCAAAATTTATCAAGCTGTGGCCTACAACACCCATCCAGTTATCCACAACTAATGTAGGTGAACGTGACAAAGTTTGCTGCATTAACAAATGCCTCCATGAGCTGATATTGTGTATCAAGGCAACCTCTTTGTGCATTACTTGTAGGTGGGTCATAATGATGCACCTTCTGGTGGACATCTTACCAGTATTACAATCCTTGCTGTGTAAGTGGTGCATCTGTTGCATACACAGCCTTAGCAATACTTTACTCTGCTACTACATACGTGACAGTGACTGAACATCAACAGTATAAGTAATGGTACCTCAGCTTCAATGGTTTCACAGATGACCATGTGCTCACCAACACAGAATGCCTAGGTTCAACACTACCTCTTTCGACTTCTTATTAGCATTGGCTATATTGAAGCCAAGAGTTTAATAGGCTGGAGGTATTTAACAGTCATCTACATGCCTTCACAGCTGCAATTCAAGTGTGTAACAGTGCATTTTATCACAATATTTGTATCTAGCTCCTCAATTTCAATCTACAGTTAGTGTATCATACATATTCCATATACTGTCGTGAGGCAACATCGCTGTGGAACACTAGTTAACTACAATAGCCATTGACACTGCAGCAAATAAGCCTGTCATTTGGAAAGAAGTTTTACATACATTATCTATCTCTAGCAATTTCTCTAACAAGGGCTTGCGTATGTGTGTTCTGTTAGCCCAAGAACATCTTGTTAGACTTGCAGACTGACCTGTTCCACAACAATTCCAAAATCATGTGGACCAAAATTATAATCATTTAATATGGTTTTATATGTCTAAATATGACAATTAATCATGTACAAAGAATCTTGCCTCATTGAGTTGCCGAAGTTCTACAATGAACCGATCACTGAAAAACTGATTTATAACATCATTTATTTGGCATTTCGGCCACTAGGACAGCATGTCTGACCATCTACATTACACTCACACTCTACGAACCATTGCTAACAACCTGAGCAAGGGTGTATTGTACCACACGTTAGTATTTCTTCCCATTCCATTCAACTACCAAGCAGGGAAAGAATGAATGAAAGCTTGGATGCCTCTGTGCATGTTAAAATTAGACTAATCTTGTCTTTGCATTCCTGATGGGGCCTGAAGTCAATTCCTGGGTTCTTCACTTAATATTGGTTCTTGGATCTTTGTGATTAGGCTTTCACAGGATACCTGGTGTCTGAAAATTCTGTTTCATTTCAGTATTTTTGTGGTGCTCTCCTGTGGGTCAGACAGACTTTTGACTATTCACACTGTCTTCCTTTGTCTACATTATAGTAAATTCACTGTTGGTACGCGTCCCACACTTGAGCAACATTCTAAGATACAACACGTAAGAGTTTTGGGAGTAATTTCCTTTGTAGACTACCTACAAGTTCCCAGTATCCTGCCGTGAACCAACGCCTGCTACCTGCTGCTTAAGCCTATGTCATCATTCCATTTCATATTTCCCACAAAACATTAAACCCAGGTACTTGCATGAATGTAATTCCAACTGTGACATACCTATTGTTGTCACACAATACAAATCTGTTCTGTGACACAATTTTACAATGCACCATTTTCTGACCTTATCAAGATGCGACTCAATATTTGTGCAGCTTTTCTCAGACAGCAATTCATTGCATCACCTACACGAAGTCTGAGGTCAAGAGCATACGCAGGATCTAAGTTTCAATGGGAGCATCCTTATTAGTTTATGGTGAATGGCAAAATGGTTTTAGAATTTTACCACAAATAGATATGGACGTACCTGCTACTAGTTAGTATCCTTAACATGCTCCATCTTTCTTTCAACTAATACTGCTTTGGTATGGTGTGTGATGAGCCACAATGTGAGCTGAGATTGAGAAGATCCTTTTCTATGAGGAGGGCAGGAAGGTTCAGTACACCACCCTGGAGCATGACTGAAGCTAACTCAGTATCTGTTGTTGATTTTCAATCTAAGATAACATGCGGAGTCCTCCCTACAAACTTAACTTCAATTCAGTCACAAATTTTCAACTTCTGAGTGCAGTATTTTGTTTGAAGGATCTACAGTATATTATGGTTAAAATGGGGGATAACTTTGTTGAAAGTTCTGTATTGAATATTATGGGTAGCCTATTAGACGGTGAAACAGTGTTCAGTTTCAATTATTTCAACTGTTTCTGAATGCCCATGACACTAATACTTATATTATCCACCTTTCCAGTGAAACGCACATTAAACCGAGATAACAGTCTTGCAACTTCTTTTATTGAAGATTTGAAAATGGACTTCAAAATTGTGCTTAGGGTTTGATCAAATTTATTTCTGTTCCTGTAGCATTTAGGAGTGTCTACACACTAGCTTTTGTGCCACTGGCAGCTTTTTCACATGACCTGAATTTCTTTGTATTCTGCAAGAGGTCTTTCGATGTTGTTCTACTATGGTACTATGAGCAGTAGAAGCTGTTCCTTTTGAAGTTTCTTTACAGTGGATGTATACTAATTAGTCCGCCCTCCAATCATGAACTGTTCTACATATACATATCTGTCCATTGATTGGTCAACTATTCTTCAGACAAGAGCCACAGTTCCTTTACTTGCTGGACTCCAGGGCTAAGTCATTTGAGTTTTCATTTCAGATTCGATGTGGCTGTCTCTCTGCCTAGATTATTGAACATAGAAATGTTTCTACTTGTTTTTAGTTCATCTTTGTAATGTATGCATTGTCATTACAACTGCTTCATGTTGACCGATACAAGTTTCCAAGTAGCCATCATGAAAGAGGGGATTGTCCCCCTAATGAATAAGCTTCCAAACTATTTTTTTGTTATTACTTTTCAGAGAAAACGCTTAGTATGTTTTGTATGATATGTTGTCATCTGACAAATTGCAACTATTAACATGATTTACAACTTTGTAGTACCTATGGCTGTAGTAGCACTAATAATGCATGTTCAATTTGTCATACGGAAAATGGCTGCACCATCAATACAAAATTCCAATCATCACACAGTAGTGAGTACTTGCACACTGTTTTCACCATTTACATACAGGAAGTTATTTATGGTGATCCATGTGGTAAGAAAGTGTTCAGCTTCTCTCCATGTACCCAAGAGCTACAGCCCTCCTTGTGTTCAGGACATGTTCAGATCCGCCACACTCATAAGTTGATTCTTAAGTTTTTTGAGCACCTTTTCTCTTCAAAAGTTTATGGAATTATGGTACTTATAGCATAGCTGATTTATTAGTCAAGCTTTATAAAGGGAAAAAAATCACAAAAGATGTGTGTTATTAAACCAGCTGTGGGTTTGTGTCTCTGACTGTTCACCTTGAATTATTACTGTGAGTTATCTAACTAGTAACCAGGCTCATTAGTGAAGAAGGCATTGGCTGGACAAACTTCATAAGTAGTTTTTGATTTCCCACTTTGTCCTCTTACTTCTCTATTGGCATCTACATGTGTTCAACCGTTGCCCACCCCGAAATTCGCTAACATAGTTATATTTCTATGGTCAAATGATATTCCTACCCCTTAGCTTACTTTAACCACAAAAGGGAAGCAAGTCATATGCCACATCTATCTGAACTGTTTGAATTCTGATCTGTGTGCTTTTATATCTTGTGTTTCTGTAGTCTAATCAAACCACTCTTGTTAACTGTTGAATGGATTAAAGTCTACGCTGGTAGTCTGGCTCACCTTCATTTTGCAAGCTAATGCATTCACGTGACACACACACACACTTATTGCATGCTGAAGTATTACCTCTTATGCTAGCTTCCAGACCTTTGTCTTTCAATCTAAAACTATAGAGTATTTGCCACTGTAGTTCTGTTTTATTATTTATTGTGTTTAAAACACAGTTGGTATTAAATCACTTCCTCAAATTTTCCACTTCACTATGGAAACCCATAATTGATGTCAAGAACACTGCACATGCATTTGCAAATGCCAATTTATCTCCATGTTTTACTCGGTCACAAGATACAGAAGCCAAGGAAGATCATCTTTCACTCTCCATAGTAAAATTTGTAACATAGTAATTTATTCCACGCCCATCACTAAAAATATACAGAATCAAAACAAAACTGTTTCTGAAAGAAACCATTTACAAAACATGTGCAAAAGTAGTAACATGCCAGAAAGCAAGCTACTAGAGGTAATGCAAACACTACTGCAGAACGTACAAGACCCTCAACACACAATCGCAGAATTTAAATAATCTTTGATAATAAAGGTTGTAGAAATGCTTCTCAATACTGCCACTGTAAATTTGGAGGGCCATGCTACCATATTTCATTTCAACTCTCACCGTAAGCTATGCTACACACTATCATTTAGAGCAATCACAAGACCACTAAAAGGCTAGTTTAGCTTGTAACTGATGAGTTATTTTTATAACTAACTAGAAAATCTGAAGAGAAATATGTAACACAGCTCAATTTCACACACACTTAATCCAGAGAAAACTGCACCAAACGCTTATTATTTAATGGTAATGTTATATGAAAATGTAAGTTGAACAACATGTTAACAATGTGGTGCTTATGCTGGCCTTCTTTGTAAGTTGAGTGTTGATACATCTATGAAGCGCCCCCATTAGCCTCTAAGCAAACAGTGGTAAAGCAGATTAAGAAAATGGATACCAGCATCTGTAAAAATGTATAACTATAAAAGAAAGAAGTTATCTGAAACAGTGTTGTTAATGAGGTTGTAAAATTAAGAGGAAGAGCCATGAAGTGGTTTCACAGACCAATCAATTTTAGCTATGGTTCCATTTGTATACTAATCACAGATGTTTTGTTACAATAACCAAATATGATCATGTTTCACATTATGCCATTTACTAGCTTAAACTGAAGCCAATAAATTCCTTGAAGTAAGGCATGTGTAAACAAAGTTCCCAACGTCTTGCAATTTATGTGTAAGTAAAGCTGAGACCTGTTACATGTTTCAAAAGCTAATAAGCTTATTATGTACTTTCCAGTACTGATTCAATGCATCATGACATTGAAAATTTCTCATTACTTGTGATTTTGTATTAATATGATTTTATAATTATGATATACATGTCTGCACCTTTGGCCATAATGTTAAGCTAGAATTTTGAGAGTTCAGTGTCTAAACACTGAGGCCCTTAAAAATGTTTGACTAGCTCAGTTGAAACAGGAATGAGAGAAACTGGGTAGAAACATTAATTTTAGTTTATATTTATGAATTATGCTTTTTTGTACTGGAAGTGCATGAGAAATATTACGAAACTTGACAAAATGATAATCAGAAACATATTGTTCCTGTGTTGCCACCTCACCTACCAACATATTCTGCTTGTCCGATTTCGCACACTCTTTGGGACTGAAGAATGAAACCTACAATTCAGATGTCTCCACATGTGATAACATCCAGATGAAACCAATGTTATTTTATCCTACCTACTGTAATTCATACCATACAATGTCAATTTATTTATTGTTCTTAATATTTGTACTAACATTCACAATGCTAATTAAAATCTACAAACCTGGAGTCATCATCTTCTTTGGTTTCTTGAGTTGTGTCCTGTGCTGGCTTCTCGGAAGTAGAAGTCTGCTGAGCAGGATCACTTGACTGATCTGATGGTTGCTGGCCTGTAGTTGCATTTGGGTCTGATGGGTCCCCCTTCCTTAGGCCTCCCAAAACACCAGACCCTAGCCAGCTTGTCATCTGGCTCTTTACATTCCCCAACATCTCCAATTTGCTTCCTTTAGTCGGACTGCAAAGAATAAGGGAGTTTAATTAAAACTCAGTCTTTTCAGTGACCTCACTTCTTGAAGGCAAAAACTCTTGCACATACTTCGTTTATGCAGCACAGCAATTTACTTATAAACAGAAATGATAGAAAATGAAAGATTTTTAATAGCAGTGGAATGGAAGTTAGCCATTAACATAAATGAACAGTGATTTTATTTGAATCATTTGCCCTACAACTTTTTACAGCCAATGACTTTAGGAATTAGCTACAGCCTAGAATAAATGACTATGTCATCATTTTGAGCTAATAAGAGGCATCATACAATTCCAGACAGCACAATGTTACCAACACACAAAGTATTAAAAGGTGATATCTTGCAGGCACCTAGCTCGGTACAAGAAATGAGCAAAATGAAAGAGGTACTGAATATGGTCCTCAATGATGCCAATTGCGAACATGTAAGTTACACAGCAGTGCGTTCTTGCTGTAAGTAGTTAAAGTTGCAATAAAAGCCTATAAATCTGTTAAAAGTACACTTCTTTCGTTTTTAAGAACATGATTGTCGACCTTCTGAAGTAGTACAGAATTTTCATCATATATTAAATCAGAAAAAATTGAAAAAATAGCAAAACATTATTTATTTTGCATTTATCTTTAGCAGTAGGGCTACAAGGAGAATGCTTCAAGAGGCCACATATGAACAAAATGAATTTTGTATGTCTTGTTCAGTCTCTAAGGAACTTTATACACTTTTCACTCTTCACAGTAACATTTTACATGAAGGGTATGGAGTGACATGCTAATCCTGTTACATGAACATGGATAAGCTTCTCCAGTTACCAATGAAACTTGGAAACAAAATTCCCATGTTACCACAGTCCTTGCAAAATGAATCATCCACCCCATGGGAAAGTGCACACTGTTGTGTAACTGAAAGACTAGAACTGAGTGCCGGATCAGACCCCCCCAGACTTATCCTTCCCAATAAGGTAAATGGCTGGGTTTGGGTCCCAGTCGAACATATGCTTTTAATCTGTCCGGAAGTTTCACAGTCCTCACAGTTTATTTTCATCTTAAATTTCAAGTTTCTGTTACTCTTGTTACTATTAGAGTTCTTCCATGTTCTGAACATATCCCACTCCTAGCTATTGTTGACACCGAAGTTTTTACTAGTAACATGAAAAAAATCTAGGGTATCCCTTCTGAACTTCATTAAAACCACAACCAAGATATGTAAATATGAAAGACACTGATACATATTTCAGTGACAAATTATTATTGTTACTGTAAACAAGGTATACAGAAAGTCACAAGTGAAAGTGGTTTGTCTCAAAGACTGGGAAGCATTTCTAAAAAATAGCAGGTAACTATTAATTCATGGGTGTTACACTGATGTGTTAATGACTTGGGAGTTTCATATTAATAAAATTAGCTTGAAAGTATGCCCATTATGGTTATAATGAGGATGTAATAGGACAGTAAATGCTGATACTGTAATATGGCCTCATTCATTCACACTTATTATATTATACCATAATGTGGGAGGAAAAGCAAAGGTTATACATACAATAAGTTTAGTGTGGCTATAGAAGAAAGCTGTAACATATACTATATATTTGCCTCTTTACCTCCCTCCCCCCCTCCCATTTTTAAACATGACGAGCAGACAAATTTGAGAAAACGAAGTATCTAGTCTGTGGAAAGGTACAATTACGTACTGTAGCTGGAAAGTAAAAGCAGAAATCTGTCAATAAGTGTTATTAACATCTTTATACGAAATTTATTAAATTAAGAATATCATGAATACAGCGCTCATTCACTATAAAACGTTACCACTAGCAAAATACGAGTTTGACAATTTCTATTTAAATGAATATTTACAAGCTAATCACCGAAGAGCAGAAATTTTCCAAAAACATCGTTACTTACAATACGCATGCAGAGAAAAAAGTATGATAAAATGCTTAGGTACAATCGGTAAGTTGTAATATCTTGACATGGTCACACAATAGGGCCTTGCGATATTTTATGGAGTAAAAGCTTGCGTATTTGTGACACTTAACATACAACAACGAAATGAGAATGGTTTTTGTTGTATCAGTCAATAACTGTCTTCCGGACACTACATTTACAGCATTTTAAAGCAAGAACCTAGCTACAAAAGCCAAACAACATGTTTATCAGTATCAAGAATTTACTTGATATCAGGAACAACAAACAGATGACCGATGAGTTAAATTTCCTCTCGGTTGCAGTAACCCACAAATTCAATTTTCCAAAGAAATAATTTAGTAGATAATAATCGTAACTGCAAAGAACTTCAAACCTTTGCATTTATACATTATCCTGACAGTTCTGCTGATCTGTGAATGCCCTCTGCTGGTGTCTTATTCTTCAGCATTACAGAAACGTCGCAAATACAGGAAATTTCTCCAGTTCGAGAACTTTTTTACACCCTGTAACATCTTACACTACCGCTGTATCATTAATATAACAAAGACACACACCTCAGTACTTTTGTTTAGCACCTGAGAAACAGTATAGTTTCTCGAATATACCAGCATATCAATATAGTGTATAAATAGAACAATGTATTTTCAGTTGTGTGGAGATTTAGTGATTCATCGAAACAAAATACGCAGGGTTTTCACAAAGAAATGTTAATAAGGGAGTTTGGTTTCTGTGTGGTGTTTTTTTTAAAAAAAGGGGTGAAATAGGATACACTTTAAACAGGACACAGTAGGTACCTGAAGTACTGCGAGTTCTTTTTACTTTAAGCAAAAAATTAATTTGTCTGCTGAAATAATACTGTTTTTGTTCTTTGTGTATGTCTGCGTATGTGCAGACGCCCGCCCCCTTGTAAGCTGCCTCTGAGCGACACTTGAAATACCTGCTGCCACTGGCCAAGTATGCCATTTTGTCACATTCTGGTGGCAAACTTTTGAGTACATTACGTTCTACAATATTTTTGGTGTAATATGTACAGGGTGGGGCAAATAAAAGTGGCATGGAGAACAGAGTTCCACGGTACCAAGAAAAACAACAGAGTAAAGATACAGTACTAACCCGACAACAGCAGGTGTTTAAAGTGACCACAGTTCATCTCTTGGCACTTTTGGTTCCTGATCAGCAAGTTTCTCAAGGCAAATGGAAGCTGGACTGCTGAATAGCTGCAGTCTCATCCGAAATGTTCTGCTACAGTTTTTGAAGGCTATGAGGAGTGTTGCGATACACGTTACGCTTGAGGGCTCCCCTCACAAAGTAATCGCACACTGACAGATCAAGTGACCTAGGTGACCAGACAGGCCCGCGACCAGACTTACCTCTGCTAACAACTCAGTCAGTTTTGAAGATTGCGTAAATGTGCTGTATCGGCAGTTGCTCCAGCCTGTTGCATATAACCACAGAGGGTGTGGTTATATGCACAGATTCACGTCTGATAGTATCCACTCGTCCGGGCCTCTTATTTGCCCCACCCTGTGTAAAGAGCAGTCATATGGAAAGGAGACAGGTGGGTAAAAGAAAGTATACCTTTTATTATTTCAAAACTAATCGTTATAACTGTTAGTATGTGTACCTCACTGTGAAACTAGACGGTCGGTGCCTTCATGGGGAAATGTCTGCGGTTGCCTATGCAACCATGATTGTACCAAGGTGTGCACCTCTTCGTCTGAAGCAAACAGACGGCCACGAATGTCTTTTTTCAAACTCCAAACATACAGAGGTATCGGGACTGTATGGAGGATGTGTAAGGGCTTTCCGGCGAAATCCGTATCGTGCTCTAAACAATCTTGTCAACATATGGGCCGGCTCATCAACGTTGTTTCCTCTACGCCGCAGAAGTTTTGATGGGTAGCCCTTACACATGCCCCGTACAGTCCCGATGCCTCCCCTTGCGGTTTCCACATATTTGGAGTTCGGAGCCACGAAGAAAGACAAGGAGGTGTATGCAATCGGAAACATTTTTCCGCGGAGCCTTTGATCTTTTATCTCACAGCAGGATACATCTACTAACTGTTAAGGCAATTAATTTTGAAACAGTTTAGATACCTCTCTCTCTCTCTCTCTCTCTCTCTCTCTCTCTCTCTCTCTCACGAAATTTCCCTTTTTAAAATCTTTTTGTTGTGGTAATGAAATACCTCCATCTTGGTTGTACACGTTATTGAAAATACATTGATTGGCGATTTATCTGGTAATAAATATGCAACCACTCGCTTTTTTACGATTTATTGAACCATTAACACGTTTTCGAATCACTGCAGGCCCATCATCAGATGGAGGTGTTACAAGATGAGGATAATGATGATTATTTAAGGTGAAGCGCGCTCGGCATCATGGTCATCAGCGCGCTGACGAAAAGTCAACATGCTAATCTCATGGGTGGGGACGAAGGCTGTCACCACATGCGCAGCAGTTTATAATGTATTAAAGTCTGCCTCCCTTCCCCACTAATTTAGGGATGAGGCCTGAAGGTTCACAAAATTTCACCACTCTTAACACTGGTATCAATATCTGCGAAGATGGTGGGCAGATTTCCATCGAGACTGAGGGCTGCCCCAGTATCAATATATAGGACAAACGTAACCACATTATGCCGAACAGAGTGGCACGTCACGAACTTCACTGAGTGGTGGATCCTCCCGTCGAAGGAGGAAGCAATGTGTTAAAGGGCCATGCCCGATGCGCAGTCTGCTAAGCAGAACTTCCTTCCAGCGGTGAAGCTGGCACGAAGTCCCCCATGCTTTTGTGGTCAATTTGAGCGACCGCTGTTTGTTGTCTGATACCTGCAACCATTCAGTCTCCCACTTATGCATGATACGTGTGTCAGGAAATGAGATGATGGCTTTCAAGAGAGAATGGAACATTGATGGACAGCACTACTACAACATGCTTCCTTGGCGACGTTGTCGGTCATGTCGTTGCCGTGTGTCCCAATGTGGCCAGGTACCCAGCAAAAGATCACCTCCTTGCCACGGTGTTGGAGCCGCTGTAAGGATTCATGGATGAGCTGAATCAGCGGGTCTACTGAATAAATTTTGTGAAGTGCTTGCAGTGCACTAAGCGAGTCGGAACAGACAAGAAACCTTGTACGGTGATGTCTATGAATCCTCTCCAGTGCCATCAGAATGACATATAATTCCGCATCATAATTTGTAAATTGTTCCGGAAGACGCACTTTAAAAACCCTATCAGGGAAAACAGCAGAACAACCGAGGACATTCTCTTGCTGGGATCCATCTGTATAAACAACTATAAAACTGTGGTACGTACTTAAAATTGACGAAAACAATGTTGTAAAAACAAAATCTGGAGCACAAGTTTCCTTGTGCTGTATCACGCTTAAAATCACATTGAGCCTCTGAAGGCGCAATGCGCTCCATACCTGGCTGTGTATTTTGATGCCTGATAGATCCAGATCCTTGAGACAGTCTTTTGCACGTATCCCAACTGGCTTGATCGCATGGGACCGATTCCTGAACGGCTGTTCAAAGGTGGGTTGAACCACTGAACTAAATGTCAACGACTGAGGTGACGCGGAGATTTTCATCATCTGTCGAGGCAAAAGGATACGTCGCCAAGTTCAGAGTGGTGGCTCAGCAACCTCTGCACACAGACTCTGAACTGGACTGGTCCGAAACGCTCCAGTACATATCCGAATGCCCTCCTGGTGGACAGCATCTAACTAATATCTTGAGGTAGGACGGGCGAGCAGATCCGCAGACCACGTTGCCATTGTCTAAAGGCGATTGAACAAATGCTCCATAAAACTGCAGGAGGCGAGACCTGTCAGCTCCCCATCTTTTTCCACAAAGGCATTTCAAAATATTCAATGACTGGGAGCCCTTTGGTCGTATATCTTTCGGGTGTGTGATCCTAGTTAATTTAGAGTCAAATAATAAACCCAAAGAGCGCACAGTGTCTTGAAAACGTAAAATATTGTCCCCCATTGCGAGCAGTTGTTGCTTAAAACTTCGACGAGCACGGTTAATATTGACAGATTATGTCTTCTCTGGTGCGCTGTTCCAATAACATTGTCTTGTTGACCAAGTGTAGCAAGATGCAGTGCTGATGAGCCTGCAGTGGCTCGGAAACATGTTCATGGTTGAATAAATCGTAAAAAAGCGACTGGTTGCATATTTATTACCAGATGAATCGCCGATTTAAATGACAGTCGCAGTTCATCATCCACAGTGGATATAATGAAAATACACTGATGTTGCTAAAAGTGTCGTAAAAGATCTTTTCAGGTTCTGGATCCTACTTATACACCAATATTATATTAAAAAGTATGTTAGTAATATAAATCAATTAAAATCAACGTACTGTGTTGTATTTTAACTTTTTTAGGGTGGGGATAAGTAACTCCCCATCTTTGGTGATGTGCGTTATACATTGAAGCGCCAAAGAAACTGGTATAGGCACGCTTATTCAAATACAGAGATACGTAACCAGGCAGAATGCGGCGCTACGGTCGACAACGCCTATGTAAGACAAGTGTGTGGCGAAGCTGTTGGCTCAGTTACTGCTACTACAATGGCAGGTTATCTGGATTTAATTGAGTTTGAACGTGGTGTTATAGTCGGCGCACGAACGATGGTACACAGCATCTCCGAAATAGTGATGAAGTTGGGATTGTCCCGTGCGACCATTTCACGAGTGTACCGTGAATATCAGGAATCCGGTGAAACATCAAATCTCCGACACCCCTGCGGCCGGAGAAAGGTCCTGCAAGAACGGGACTAACGATGTCTGAAGAGAATCGTTCAAAGTGACTAAAGTGCAACCCTTCCGCAAATTGCTGCAAATTTCAGTGCTGAGCCATCAACGAGTTTCAACGTGCGAACCACTCAAAGAAACATCATCGACATGGGCTTTCGGAGCTGAAGACTCACTCGTGTACCTAGCCTGGGCCCGTCAACACCAACATTGGGCTGTTGATATATGGAAACATGTTTCCTGGTCGGACGAGTCTCATTTCAAATTGTATCGAGCGTATCGACGATTACGGGTATGGAGACAACGTAATGAACCCAATATGCCAGCAGGTGACTGTTGAAGCTGGTGGAGGGTCCGTAATGGTGTGGGGCGTGTGCAGTTGGAGTGATACGGGGCACCTGATGTGTCTAGATAGACTCTGACAGGACACGTACGTATGCATCCTATCTGATCACCTGCATCCATTCATGTCCATTGTGCTTTCCGAGGGATTTAGGCTATTCGACAACGACAATCCGACACCCCACACGTCCAGAATTGCTACAGAGTGGCTCCAAAACACTCTTCCGATTTTAACACTTCCGCTGGCCACCAAACTCCCCAGACATGAACATTATTGAGCATATCTAGGATGCTTTGCAACGTGCTGTTCAGAAGAGATGTCCATCCTCCTCCTCTTACGGATTTATGGACAGCCCTGCAGGATTCATGTTGTCAATTCCTGCAGCACTACTTCAGATATCAGTGGAGTCCATGCCAAGTCGCGTTGCGTCACTTCTGCGTGCTCGCGGGGTCCCTACACGATATCAGGCAGGTGTACCAGTTTCATGGGCTCTTCAGTGTAGAAAATGCGTTGGTCAGTTGCTAGGGTTAATGCCGAAATTGCACTTCTAAAAATAAAAACTTTGTATTGTCGACGGCAAATATAACGTTTTAAAAACTATTTCAGGTAAAACCTGTTGCAGACATAGGGGGATAACAAGTCAACCCTAACATTTTCATCTTGAGTAGCACTGCAATCGTTGAAAATGGAGTTAACTTCATTTTTGATTACAGACTGCTGTTTTAATTGCACGCGGTAATAAAGAAATTCATTAAAACACAGTGCAGACTGTTGGCATTAGCTTTTTCTGATGAGGACCACGAAGAGACTGTACCAGTGGACGCCCCACACCATGGGTCCTTGATAGAGGTTGTTTTTGACTACTTGATGCTTCGTCTGCACGCTGCAACACGTGAAGTTAACAAATGCGTAGCTTTTTTAACAAGAGCGTTCGCTGCACCAACACCAGCGATTTCGCAAGCAACTGTGTCGAAGTTCACCAACAGGTTTTACGTGCACGTAGCAAAGCATTGGTAGTGAGCAGGCAAAATCCCCATACAGTCAATAAGAAAGTAATCAAGGCCACCTGATGTACATGACGTACGCTCGTGGGTGGGAATACGCAAATTTCATATCTAAATACTATAAAAACCACTCAAATTCATGGTAGAGATTACTTAGCGCTGCACAGGGTCCGGCAAAAAGACCTCCCGTATTTCATAAGATAGTTACAATGAAAGAAAGATACAGAGAAAATATTGTGATTTCTGTACAATAGATACTACAAGTTACATAAGCCGGTTTTAAAAATTATGTCCGGTAAATGACAGCCTCCATTACCGACACATTGATAAAGCCTTCCTGGAAGTCACCCATAGTTTTCCCGGTCATTTCCTGTGGAATTTTGTGTGGGTGCATGTGAAGATCTCTGCGCAGGATTTTTTCTCCATTTCCATCAGACTACCACAAAGCAGCTACATATGTAAGTGCTGAACACTTTGGAGATCGCTGGATAGACACTCAAACACGTGCCACGTATTCGAGCGCTGTGACAGGCCGAGGTCGGCCAGCAGATTTTGTTTTTGTGGTGTCACCGCCAGACACCACACTTGCTAGGTGGTAGATTAAATCGGCCGCGGTCCATTTAGTACATGTCGGACCCGCGTGTCGCCACTGTGTGATCGCAGACCTAGCGCCACCACAAGGCAGGTCTCGTGATACGAACAAGCACTCGTCCCAGTTGTACGGACGACCTCGCTAGCGACTAGATGTACGAAGCCTTTCTCTCTCATTAGCCGAGAGACAGAATAGCCTTTAACTAAGTTAATGGCTACGAACTAGCAAGGCGCCATTAGCCTTACAGTGATTGTAATTAAAGTCTCCTGTGTATAGTCAAGAGCGATGTACCACAATGATTGATTAAAGATAAGTATTAATCCAGCTACGTACTTTTCTTCATAGCATTAATTACGTAGCCTGTTCCAGTACTTGACGCCCGTCGGCGTATGTGTGTACGCGTGCCTTTCTTTCGGCTACCCGTCACTGTGGACTGGCTGCCTTGTCAGCCCACTTCAGTTTTTAGTGCAGAAACTGTTGCAACTAAAGGCAGAACCTGATGCTCTGAATTCTACAACCTGAACTCCAACAGTTTTTCTATCAGGAACAGAATCATGTGGTCCAAGTTCGAAACGAATGTGAAATGCTAGCTAAGTAGTCATCACAAAATGGTTCAAATGGCTCTGAGCACTATGGGACTCAACATCTTAGGTCATAAGTCCCCTAGAACTTAGAACTACTTAAACCTAACTAACCTAAGGACATAACACACACCCATGCCCGAGGCAGGATTCGAACCTGCGACCGTAGCAGTCCCGCGGTTCCGGACTGCAGCGCCAGAACCGCTAGACCACCGCGGCCGGCTAGTCATCACAGAACCACCATTTTCAGTATACTACTCCACAACAAATGCATGATGCTCACCTAGCGAAGCTACTGCGCCTACTGAAAATAGCACTTACACCGCTATGAATCGATACCAACTCCACCTCTGTACCCCCACCAGAGCTGAAATAGGAGCCTCTGCAGATATGGGAGGTCCGTTTGTCGGACCCTGTACAACATAGTAGGGATTGTTCCCGTTACAATTGGCTATGAAGTGCGGAAAGAACGACTTTAAATGCACATGAGCGCGCTATGATATATATTACGACTTGCCTCCGATACACGAAGCATCCCCCGTCAAGCACACTATACACTATTAGGTGAATTGCAGAGCATCGATGTAGATGTCGGTTCTCCAATAAACACTAGTTCTAAATCCGTGGTTAATAACTACTTGGTATTCACTTATTCACCCAGGGATCATCTCGCAATGATAAAGGATTTGTCATCATAACACAATGAGAGAGAGAGAGAGAGAGAGAGAGAGAGAGAGAGAGAGGGGGGGGGGGGGGGGGCTACCCCACCAGTTTGACAATGAACCAATAGCTTCGACGCACGCGCAGAGCGTGTCAGTCATCCGGTAGGCTTCTGTCTGACGCCCCAGAGCCATCTGTCGGAAGCCTGTGTACGTGTCCGCGCTCGCATGTGCTCATCCCTGCCGTTGTCAACCGATTATCAATGGCCACGGCAGCGTCGTCCCTTGTACGGCCAAGTAGTTCTTGTTTTTGTTTGCTGTAATTTTAACATGGGCAGCGTTGGATCCCGTGCTGTGATAAGTTGGTACCCTGTGTCCCTGTTCAGCAGATTAGTAGAGCTGCGAATTTCCAATGCTTATTTAATAACTCTGTCCCAGTACGAAGACGTCGACCAGAGAATTTTGGTGTCCCAAACTGCGAAAACGCTCGGTCACCGCAGATTTTTCTGGTTGGTCCAGTCGTGTCTGTCGTAGAACTTTGAAGCATCTAATTTTTGTGTGTCCATCCGTTCGACTGGAGATCTTGGGGACCAAGGCCGTTCACTATGTAAGAAAATGAAATGCCTACAGCCGTCCTTACGATCTTATTTATTGCTCAGCTACCAGTTTCGCCGCTTCAGTCCGCCATCTTCAGGCCTTCACTGCATCAGTGGCCAACGTAACTGGCTGCATAAACTAGTTACGTTGGCCACTGATGCAGTGTAAACATGGATCGTGTTAGCTCCTTCCGCATCAACTAAGGTCTGAAGATGGCGCATTGAAGCGCCGAAACTGGTAGCTGCACAATAAATAAGATCGTAAGGACGGCTGTAGGAGTTTCATTTTCTTACAATTTGAAGCATCTGTCTTCCACGTTGCGACTAGTCTTCCCAATGTATGACGTCGCGGAACTTATAGCTCATTTAGGCTCAGTGTAAGATGATCTCGGTTTAAAAAGGCCCGGTGTCTATTAAGATTCCCTGTAGCTCTGGGCCGTCATACGTTGGACAAACTTGTCGCACCGCGAAGAGTAGATGCGTCGAACATCGACGACGCACACTTCTGGACCAACCTGAGAAATCTACAGTGGACGAGCTTTGTCTCAGTACAGGACACAGTATGAAAAACAAGAACACTAAAATTCTGTCATCGACGTCATCGTACAGGTATAGCGTTATTAAAGCAGCAGTGGAAATTCCCAGCTCGATTAATCTGCTGAACAGGGAATGATGGTACCAATGTAGCACAGCATTGGCTGGTCACGTTAAAATCACAGCGACCAAAATGAAACTGTTGGTCTTAAATGGGACGATGGTGCGGTGGCGACAGATATTCTATTAACAACGGCGAGGATGGGCACACGCCAGCATATGCGCATGTGTCGAAGCTATTGGTTCATCGCCCGACAGGTGGCGTAGCTGTCTCTCAATACAGATGAGTGTATCTGCGCTATTGTTCAACGAATTTGGCACGTTCACGCCTGCGCAATTTCCCTTCGGACTAGCACAAATAAGGAGGCTTCGGTCACAGCCTTAGCAGGGTGTTCGCCACACCTGAAGATGTCGGGCAGTTGCGCCGACAAAATATCGAGGAAATTTCACGACGACATGCGACGTCTCGCCCGAGAAACTATTGACAAAATTCTACGTCTTTATTCTTCGTGTCTCCATATTTAAGTTTCGGAAACAGATGAAAATCGGATGCGGCCATGTCGGGACTGTTTGGAGGATAATCGATACTACCTAACCGAAGACGTTACACACCACCATGCTACACACTGCAATCTGGAGCCCTGTAGCGGTAGAGGGCTACAAATATGAAGACATGAAGAATAAAGGTGTAGGACGTTAATAACATTTGTTTTACTTAAAAAGCCTAAATAGTTATCACATAAAAATTTTGGAGTCATTACTTTTTGGCATGTCCTTTTATTTTAAAATTATGTATTAAATGCATACATGTTATAAAAGTGTATCTGTGTATGTTCCCCACCATATCTTAAACCACCGGACCGATTTCAGCTGGACTTGGTAAACACATTGCTATACTGTAAGAAAATCTGGACGGGGTTAAGAACCAGAAACCTCCTATTGAGATGTGGGTGTGATGGATTAATAGAAGACTCGAATAAATATATACCTGGGCAACGCAGATTACTCAGCTAATATTAACTGTAAGCCGCGTGTGTTGCGAGGGCGGACGAGAGAAATTAAATAGACAAAAACGATGCCACGACATAGGATTTTGTCCTTAAATGTTGTGGCTCTTGGTTGATATAAACTCTAAGAGTTAAACATTTTTTGCCGGCCGCGGTGGTCTAGCGGTTAAGGCGCTCGGTCCGGAACCGCGCGACTGCTACGGTCGCAGGTTCGAATCCTGCCTCGGGCATGGATGTGTGTGATGTCCTTAGGTTAGTTAGGTTTAAGTAGTTCTAAGTTCTAGGGGACTGATGACCACAGATGTTAAGTCCCATAGTGCTCAGAGCCATTTTTGAGTTAAACATTTTCGCAAAGATATTTTCCGGCGTAAGGAACTCCTTCGTGTCTAGTTTGAACGGGCCTTCGCGCATGGATATACCAAGGGCGTTAGAGAAGTGAGGCTAATCGTTCGAGGAAGGCAGTGCTAACCAACCTAACTCAGTTTAGTGGCCTGTTCCAAACTGTGAAACTGAGCACTGTCAGATTGGCTATTAAAAGTAGAACCTCCGCACAGTCGGACGTTTTCTCCAGAACACGAGCTATTAACCCCCATAGCAAAAGCTCTCTCTCTCTCTCTCTCTCTCTCTCTCTCTCTCTCTCTCTCTCTCTCTCTCGGACCAGAGTTGTTTTGCATTCTAGACTTTTTGACATTTTTCATCTGATAAATATACGATGTCCGTCCACTCTTATCAGAAAACCACACCGCGCTTCTGGTAATTATTTTTCCTAAGAACAAGAGTCGTCAATATAACTTGTTGGAATCCTAACCGTTACGTGTGTATCCGTTATTAGCATCGTCACAACAATTACAGGAGCATTTTACGAACACATTTCCCCTTTGCATCAGAAATCAAATTTCACAAAAAATTAATTGGATTAGCACTTTTACGAATTAGTTACGTAACACCTACTTTATATGCGTGGATGAGAAACCAAAAAAGTGACTACGAGAAAAAGTATTTTATTCTAATGCATTTGATATGGGGAACTGTGTGTGTGTGTGTGTGTGTGTGTGTGTGTGTGTGTGTGTGTGTGTGTTTCAAATAAAAAGACCGTTCAGGACATGATAATGGAAACAGCTACAAAAAATTCAGTCAGTCCGCTCAATGAACTGGCCGTTCTTATCCCGGCGAGCTTTCAGAATTTCTTATCCATAGTATGTATAGGTATGCTATCACAATGCCGGTACTTGACTTCTTCGAAATTCAGGTAACGGTGCCCCCGCATTGTATTACAACTTACTCAGACTTAGAGGCGAGATGTCTCCCCGTCTCAGGATGTGAACTACTGCAGCCTCGAGCGTATGCCTGACTGGAAGGGACGCGCATAGCGAGGCGGGCGGGCAGCTTGCAAATGAGGCGCCGAGAGCGCACTCCCGCGGGACTGCTCTCCACTTAACTGCCGCATTCAACCTCTCGGCGTGCACCGCCCAGCTGCCTGCTGCCTGCAGCGCGCTCCCAGCTACCGCTTCCACTAGAAAATTTTGCTCCACGTACTGTTTGCTTGTGAGCGAATCTCATCATTTTCTCGCACATAACTTAAGGCATATTTGCAGAAGCATTACTGCCGCTCTGAAGGCCATGAATGATTCGCTAATTAAGTTAATTCTACAACAGCCAGAAAAATTTAATTTGATATTCATCTCGATTCTCAGTCACCACTAAGGTTAATGACGATGAATGCAAATAAACGTCAAAATAAAAAATTAATTAACCGTTCTTTACAAGATCTACCGTAAGCGAAACGGTTTACTGCTCTTAGCATCTCAAAGAATGGGTTAGGTTGTGTCGCTTGGGGAAAGAGATCAAACAGTGAGGTCATCGGCCTCATCGGATTACGGAAGGACGGGGAAGGAAGTCGGCCGTACCCTTTCGAAGGAACCATCCCGGCATTTGCCTGGAGTGATTTAGGAAAATCACGGGAAACCTAAATCAGGATGGCCGGACGCGAGATTGAGCCGTCGTCCTCCCGAATGCGAGTCCAGTGTGCTAGCCACTGCGCCACTTCGCTCGCTCTCAAAGAATGATCGGGAGTTCAAATTGTGCAGATTTTAATTTAATGCAGTTTCTTGAATCAGTTGTTTGACTGGGAGTATCATCCAATCTGGTAAAAAGGCTCTGCAGGACGTGAAAGAAAGAAGACTCGTGAACTCTTTCACAAGAAATCGACAGCACTGACAACCCAGATGTCAAATTATATTCCAAATCCGAATGTTTTTAGTCAGTCTTATCAATAACGGCAGAAGGAAAACTATTAGATGTGTTCAGCATTACCAAATAGCTTCAATGAAACGCATTTACATGGAAACCTGTGTCACGTTACTTTCGAGAATAAATCAAAATAAAGAAATTTTGTACTTAAAATTCCCGAGGCAGTATTTTGAAATTCACTGGTTTTTTTGAGAAGCACGATTTATTCGACATGCAACAATGGTTGCCTGTCTGAAGAACGTGTTTTACGAACTACCCATTGACCCATTTCAGGGCAGGGTGGTGCTTGTGTATTCGTACGCTGACTTTTTACCGTACCTAGTTCAACCGAGTGGCACCTCTGAACAACTGAATGACGATGGTCGTTCGAGGATTTGAAGTCTTTTCTCTTTGCAGGTGCTTATCCCACCCGGACGGCCCAAGTCTAGCAACTTGTCGGAGTATCAGCTGGCGCCGTCGCTATACAGCCTGAATTATCCACATTGCCCCCATTCATTCACACTTGCACAGAGATGGCTGATGTATGTTGATAACACTTCGCTACCCGTGTTGCGCATGTGCACAGGCCTCTTTCCTCAGGCAACAGACATCTCATAGAGCGACCATAGTAGTGGCTAGACCAGTACCTCAGTATTCCACTAGATATTTCTGTCTTCCAACAACATCTGCGTTTCTATAAGTAAGGCACTGGTTCTTCAAAACAAAATTAATAAAATGGCGGTTTGAGGCAGAAACCACTGGTGCCCAAATGGTTAACAATGCCGGTCGAACGCTCATCTGTTGACAGTTGTTTTGGTGCGTTTATTCTGCCACCTCGCTGCTCGTCGACATGACCGGGCGATGATGAATGAAATCCACCGAGTCGTAACTGTTCATTCAACCTGCACCTCCCCTCTAAAATTGTCGCCAAGCGATGATACCTAGATGGTTTGAGTTTCACGCTGCCACCATCGCCGCGTGCTCAAATGGTTCAAATGGCTCTAAGCACTACGGGATTTAACATCTGAGGTCATCAGCCCCCTAGACTTAGAACTACTTAAACCTAACTAACCTAAGGACATCACGCACATCCATGCCCGAGGCAGGATTCGAGCCTGCGACCGTAGCAGCAGCACGGTACCGGACTGAAGCGCCTAGAACCGCTCGGCCACAGCGGCCGGCCATAGCCACATGTCCTGAAACCTGAGCCGTCATGGCTGCTTCGAGGTCACTCCAGCAGTACGACATTTAACTCTGCTAGCTATCTGAACTGCTGCACCGGAATTTACTCCTGACCCAACATTATTAACGTAGTTTCTTTCAAAGAGCGATTCGTAGGCCCGGCCACGCTGAGGTACTGTTTCGTCAGTTTTTATCTACATCTACGGGTTGAACCACACATTCCACTTCCAGATTTTCGTGGGCCGCATATCGGTTTGATCCAAGAGACAGGTCCCGGGAATGGAGAAAAACCTAAGCTGCAAGACGCTTGGCGTAGATGAGAACAGTAGCTCTTCAGACTACTTAAAGGTTTCGCGTACCAATATCACGTGAGGCATGTAGAAATGTGCTACAGCCTCCTGTATATCGCTCCTACAGTGATCGCGAAGACGACGATGAAACTAACTACAATTTGGGCAGACTCTTTTAGGAAATCATTTTTTCCGCGCTCCATACACGAACAGAACAGGGAGAAGCCCGGATAACTATTACAACGGGAAGTATCCTTCGCCATGCATTTCACAACAGTTTACACGTTACAGGGTATAGATGTAGAAAGAGATGTAGAGGCAGATGTGTGGTGCGCGCGAAACCGTGCAACAAACAACAGTCAAACACGACACTGCTCGAATGACCCCGAAGCAGCCAATCACGGCTCAGGGGTCAGGACATACTGCGATGATCGTTACGCGAAACAAACCAGCTTCATATGATCGCGTGGCAACGATCCTGCAGAGCAGCTGTGGTGCAATTTCAATGGGCCGGTAGGACTAAGTAGGCTCGTTTCATCATTGCCGGCCTATGCAAGCGAGCAATGAGCAGTGATGTGGCAGCATAAACGAACCCTTTGGTTCAAGCTGGCACCGTAGTTACTTCGCTGACGTCGCTCATACGCCAGGAATAAAATCAGTTTCTCTATACATCATGTATAGAGAAAGCTACACCATTAATTACAAAACTGTGCGTGTTTATAATACAATACAGGTACCAGACTAATACAGTAGCTCAACATATCGCAAACCATCACATTTGAATGACAAAGAAAAGGAAAAAAAAACCGCACAGGTAAAGGAAAATCGTGATCGGCAGCACAGACTTCCGACCATCATTTTCAATGGAGAAAATAAAATAAAGACGTATACTTTCATATAAGCCTCCAGCCAGATATCTTCATGAACTGATACAGCTTTTGTTTCAGGTATGGCAAGCAATTATTCTGAATGGCAGGTGGTGGCTGTTTGCTTCCATATTGTAACGACAAGTGTGTATTCTTGCTCGTGGTGTCACTCCGCGATGATAATTATGACGACAGCAACGACACGCATCAGCGCTGAATGGAATTTTAAGTTTATTCATTTATTTCCTGTTATGTGATTAACATTGCCCCACGGTTTAACACTCTACATATATGTATATAGGCGCACTTATTTCCACATATTTAAATATATACCTAATGCACACTGGAATTATAGACAATTGGATGACCCAACGATTTTTACGACAAAATTAAAAGCTATTAAGATGTGTATCATCATCTGGCAGATCTGGGCATATTAAAACCATATTGAAAATATTTGCAGGATAAAGTATGATGAACTTCGCCAATAGCATTTCGCGAGAAGATCGTTTTCTTGTCGCCAAAGATTCCCATCTAAGCTCACTGAGCAATTCCTTGACGCACTAGTATTGATCGAACATACCACATCTGAACTGCATCGAGTTTTTCCATTATCATAACCTGTAAGGAATCGTTAGCTAGCACTTTAGCAACGCTGACAAATGAGAAATGAGTCGTACCAGCGTTTTGTACGCGGTTTTCTTTACAGGTACAATCGACTTCTGAGAAAGCCTTCCAATAAAGAGTATTCGGCTAATCGCTTTCGCTACGACTAATCTTAGGTGCTCGTTCCACTCCATGCCGCTGAACAACGTTACGCCTAGGTCTTTAATTGACATGACCTAGTCAAGCAGCGTACCATTACTGCTATACAGGAACTATAGAAAAATCTCTACTGCCCATCTGCATTAAATCCCATTTATCCTCATTTAGAGCAAGCTGCCTTTCATAGCGTTAAATTGAAGTTCTGTGCTAGTCATCCTCAATCTCCTTACAGTCACTAAGAGATACTTTCACCACACAGGACAATGTCACCAGGAGTATTTTGATCCTGAAGAAGTACCCCACTGCTGCTTTGTCACACAATACGGCAGTGCTGTCTTCTTCGTCTGGCAAAATATGTCCGTGGTTGATTCACTTTTCCCACTTATTTGTATTCGAGAGTGATGAGCTGAGTAAATATGTCCTCACAGAAGGAGAAGTTTGCTTGGTCAGGTCAGGCTCAGCTGAAATAATCTTCTCGGTATTCAGTTATTCAATGAAACCTGTTATGCAAGTGTAGCTGATCCTTTAGCAATTGTTTTATTCCCTTCCTCGAGAAAGCCGCAACTTCCATGCCACTTTTTTTTTCCTTTTGCATCGGAACCTGTCACTACATTTGAGAGACAGTAAGTGTCTAGCAATATTTATTATTGCATTACATCTTTCAACGGTGCGAGCAGGAGCCTGCTATCGTCACTGACTGCATTCTAGAAGGCTACAGAGCCGCGGCTGTCAGTGGCAGTGCCCGCAGCTAGTCAATAGAGACGCCTGCTGATGAATGGCGAGACGGGTCTGCCTCATTTACGTAACACTCAAACAGGGACTCGTCGGCAGTCCTGCTGACGTCCTTTCAATATCTGTCGGTGACAGCGTTTCTCTAGCGGTACCGCTACCTACCTTAACCGTAACTTACTCAGCTGAACTTATGCGTGCTGGCCCCTGACGGCCCAATCGGGCCCAACCGACCACCGTGTCATCCTCTGGCAATGGTGTCATTGGATGCGGTATGAATAAGTATGTGGTCACCACACCACTGACCGGGACGTTGTCGACTTTCTTGACCTTGAAACAGGTACTACTCTGTCAAGTAGCTCCTCAGTTAGCCTCACGACGCTGAATGCTCCCTATTCCAGTCTCACCACCAAGGATGTCCACTAGGTAGCACCAGGAATCGAATCTTCGCATGGCAGTCCTTTGGAAGCGGACTAATTCATTCAAGTGTAAGCCGGTAAAAAAACTTTTCTTTTAACCGACGGTCTGCTAAGTGTTTGCTTTCGAGCGACCTGGGACTAGTCTAGGTTGATATTAAGACTGGTTTCTAATGCGCAGCAAATGTTAAGGAAATTATTTTACATCTACTACATTTTTATTTGAAACGGTGGGTTTGAAACTGAGGATCAACACACGATTTCTGCTACGATCATTGCAACGTCGACTGTATGCTCAAACATTTAAGCCTTTAGTCGACGCTTGCTTCGGTCAACGATGGTGTACATTGTACAAGGAGTGGTCAACGTGTCACGAGATGGCTCTGAGCACTATGGGACTTAACATCTAAGGTCATCAGCCCCCTAGAACTTAGGACTACTTAAACCTAACTAACCTAAGGACGACACACACATCCATGCCCGATGCAGGATTCGAACCTGCGACCGTAGCGGTCGCGCGGTTCCAGACTGAAGCGCCTAGAACCGCTCGGCCACTCCGGCCGGCCGTGAGTCATGTCTTCGGATCCTGCAGAATAGATTGTGCATGCTTCCCCGTACGATTCAGGCAGACACGAGTTCCTGACACCCCACATTCACCGACTCACAGCAGAATGACACTAGCCCGTGTCTGCGGTGGCGACGTGGCGTCAGTTCTTCGAACACCTGTGGTCGTCCTGTGCGGTGGTTTACGCGTGTGGTAACACTCTCTCTGTGATACTGCAGATCCATCCTAGACCTAGGAAACCCGAATTCTTGTTTTATCCCGATATGTTACGACTCATGCAGCTTACACAGTTTATCAACACAAGTTCTTAGTCCACAAGCTCACGACATGCTGCAATCTTCATTACACACCTGCTTGTGACAGGCTGCTCAGTTACACTCGAGCACTACACGTGATACATCTTTAAATGAGAGAAACCTTCCCCCCCCTCCCCGAATTTGGACCACTCAGTTTCTATTTCTTGAACTAATGGGCTCTAACACCAGCTGAGACTACTTTACCCACTAATACGGAGAATTTGGAACACACATTTAATAATAAGATACGATATTTTAGCATAATTTGCCATAATTATTACATAAACTCCTCTGTAGGAACCAATAAGGGTTCCGAAAACAACGATCGTGTGAAACCCAGCTCCGTTTGTTCGTCCACAAAACCGAGAAAGCAGGAGGGGATTCGATACAGTCCCGCAATGCTGCCTTATTAACAAAATACGATCTTACGAAATATCAGACAACTGTGTGACTGTACTGACGAGTTGCTTCCAGAGACAACACAGCATGTCATTCTGAATTCGGCGTAGAAATTACATCGGGCGTGCCGCAAGAGTGCGTTATAGGACCATTGCTTTTCGGAATATACATAAATGACCTAGCAGATAACATCGGAAGTGTCATTAGACTTTTCGCGGATGATGATATCGACTGGAAAGTCGCGACGCTAGAAAATTTTAGCGAAATGCAAAAAGATCTGTAGACGACCGGCGCTTGGTGCAGGGAGTGGCAATTGACCTTCAACATAAACAAATGTAAAGTATTGCGTGTACATAAGAAGACCTTTTATAATATTATACACAACTGCAGATCACTGGAAGCAGTTACTTCCGTAAAATATCGACGAGTATGCGTACGGTGCGATTTGAAACCGAACAATCGCAAAAAATTAATCGCGAGTAAGGCAGATGCCACACTGAGATTCACTGGAAGAATTATTATGAAATGTAATCCATGAACAAAGCAAGAAGCTTAAACACTAATTCGACAAATACTTGAATATTACTTGTCCGTATGGGATCCGTACTAGATAGGGCTGATACACGAAATAGAGAATATCAGTATGTTTCGTTGTTGTTGTTGTTGTTGTTGTTGTTGTTGTCTTCAGTCCTGAGACTGGTTTGATGCAGCTCTCCATGCTACCCTATCCTGTGCAAGCTTCTTCATCTCCCAGTACCTACTGCAGCCCACATCCTTCTGAATCTGCTTAGTGTATTCATCTCTTGGTCTCCCTCTACGATTTTTACCCTCCACCCTGCCCTCCAGTACTAAATTGGTGATCCCTTGATGCCTCAGAACATGTCCTACCAACCGATCCCTTCTTCTAGTCAAGTTGTGCCGCAAACTCCTCTGCTCCCCAATTCTATTCAATACCTCCTCATTAGTTATGTGATCTACCCATCTGATCTTCAGCATTCTTCTAGAGCACCACATTTCGAAAGCTTCTATTCTCTTCTTGTCCAAACTATTTATCGTCCATGTTTCACTTCCATACATGGCTACACCCCATACAAATACTTTCAGAAACGACATCCTGACATTTAAATCTATACTCGATGTTAACAAATGTCTCTTCTTCAGAAACGCTTTCCTTGCCATTGCCAGTCTACATTTTATATCCTCTCTACTTCGACCATCATCAGTTATTTTGCTCCCCAAATGGCAAAACTCCTTTACTACTTTAAGTGTCTCATTTCCTAATTCCCTCAGCATCACCCGACTTAATTCGACTACATTTACAGGTTCATTTAGTAAGCACGAAAGCGTCACAGAGATGACCAACCAACTCCAGTAGCAGATGCTGCAAGAGAGGCGTTCTCCATCACAGTATGTTCACTGTTAGAGTTCCGAGAGCGTACGCTCCTATAATAGTCAATAAATATATTGCTCCATCCTACGTATGCCTCGTGAAAAGACGACGGAAATAAAATCAGAGATATTCGAGCCCACACGGAAGCTTACTGGCAATCTTTCTTCCCGCGAACTATTCGCGACTGGAACAGGAAATGGGGGGAGGTGGGGGGAGTGATAGTGGTACGCGAAGTACCCTTAGCCACACGCCACAAGGTAGGTTGTAGAGTGCAGATGTACAAAGACCTGTTCAGATTTCAGTAGTGAAAAATGAGGAACAATTTTACCTGCATTTGTTTAGTCCTGACTGAGGTACACGGTGGAAGAGCACAGAATGCGGAGACCCTCAGAATTTTATTTCCTGACAGGAAGGGAGAACGCTTAGAAGTTGGCTGAACGAAGAAGCGGTGGAGGTCATAGAACTAGTACTAATCACAACATTACAGCAATCGCCTAACAACATTGTAACGCTTTTCGTCAACAAATGCAGGCCCTGATGAACATGTTTTCACTGTTTTCCAACACGACATGAAAAGCAGTGTGACACCCACCCACCGACCTATTTTCCCACATATCTATAATGTGTGTACAACTTCCCTATGAAACAGTAACAGTTTTGACCTAAATGAAAGCTGGAAGCATGAACGGTCAACAAAAACATTGGGAACTACAGCCCATCACCTTGGTCCCACAAAGAAGCCAAAAGGTTTTGACCTGCCGAGGAATCTCTGGCGCCGCCTCAACATGTTAAGGACTGGACATGGTTGTTGTAGCTGCTTCAGGTACAAATGGGGCTGAATCAGTTCACCAATGTGTGAATTTAATCAAGAAGAGCAGACAATTGAACATCTAGTACAACACTGTCCACTTCACCGGCCGGTGTGGCTTTGCGGTTTAGGCGCTTCAGTCTGGAACCGCGTGACCGCTACGGTCGCAGGTTCGAATCCTGCCTCGGGCATGGATGTGTGTGATGTCCTTAGGTTAGTTAGGTTTACGTAGTTCTAAGTTCTAGGGGACTGATGACCACAGATGTTAAGTCCCATAGTGCTCAGAGCCATCTGAACTGTCCACTTCATTCATACCCTGGAATTCCCGACGACTTGTTCACTCTCACACCCAGCTTAATTAATTGGTTGAAAAACACGGACTTTAAGGTTCAATCTTGTCTTATATCATATGTATATTTCATAAAATCACCATACGATTAAATAAATAAATGTTGCGACGATGAGATGTTGCACACTTACGAAAGCAATATCTGGCTGCTCTTGTTCCACCCGGCCTGGGCCCTCCGTCCTCAAGGTGGACGGGACGCTGCTGCTCAAACCTGTCCCCCCCCCCCCCCCCCCCCCTCTTCGACGGTAGTACTCCTCAGGTCATTCAGTGTGTGTGGAGGGTTACTGCGAAAGTGCACTGCAAGTTTTTACTGGTTTCAAGCATATGCAGTCGGGTTCATGTCAGCAGAACCTGCAGAACCTGGAAGACATTCCAGTAGGTTTTTTCTGCTTCCTTTCAGGAGGTGAGCGCATTACGCTCGTGCTTCATCAACTCTAACGACGAACCCACAGAATTTTGATTATGGGGACGGACAAGAGGTTAAAGGACCCAGATGAGACACTGCATACACTCGCACTTTCCTAGTCAGCGATTAGGAGGCCTCCGGTATCCAAGTGTTCGAACTTTTTCCGTCTTTTACAACTTTTATTTGTGTTTATGGATAGCGTATGAATGATGAGAGCGAGTAACCGTTGGAAAAGCGGACGGGCACGGCTGAGCAGAGTTAGGGAGAGTAGGTTTGTGCAATATATGTGACATACGCGGGTTTAAAGCTTTTAATTTATTTATATGTAATTTGAACAAAAAATTTAACATGTCCAAAATCCACTTATAAATCACACACACACACACACACACACACACACACACACACACACACACACACACACACACACACACAAAAGCAGAAAGTAATAATTTAAATAAAAATTAATACAACTCGTTTTCAAGTCGCACTAAAAAGTATAAAACAAATTTTCCTAACTGTATACAGTTAGCCTCGAAAATTTATGTTTGAAAAATATTTCAATAGCTATGACAATACTAATCATATTTGTAACGAAAAATGCGGGGCGCGTACAATGCATAATTGATGCATGAATAGTTCACCTCATAAATATTATCTATTTGCATGCGCCCCACGTTTTCCCTTACGAATCGTGCAAGTATCGCAACAGCCATTAAAAATCCTCTAGCACAAATTTTCAGGACTATCTGTATGCGTTTAGGAATCTGTACGGGGCTAGAAGTAATTATTTTATACTTGTTAGCCCAATTTTAAAATGTTATACTAAAAATTTACTTTATACTAAAACAATTATTTTTCCAAGGATCTCATTCTGCTGTTTGGAGAGAATACACAGTAACAACTTATTTGAAGCTCTCACCCATGCCATGAGGCGGAGTGACCGGCGATAAAAAAAAAAAGGAAACCATTTCTCGTGTAAATATGAAATGTGTGTCAGTATCACATTAAAGAATGACAAACGTGAAGCTCCATACCGCGTAATTCACATTCAGGTCATTATAAAAATTGCACAATTTCTGCCATTCTTTGTGATAGTAATGTTTCACCATTATGACGTCTTTAGGCCGTTGAAAAACGAATTGTATGGCGCATTTTCTGACTTTAAGAACAAAGAAAAGCTATCCCGGGCTTTGCTAAATCTGTGGGACGGCTGAAAGCGCTCTCAAGGCTCCGCCAGTGGGAGATGACAAAGGACCGCCGGCGGGGCTTGGGCCACGCAAGTGGCCTGCAGTCCCTGGACTAGCTGTGCCGAGGCTAGAGTTACAAAGACGCGTAGCAAACGTGAGCTCGCATGAAAGTGTACACAAGAGGGACTGGATAGTCGGCTGCTACTACACAGAATGAATGAAGCCGCACATTACAGAACCGCTGGCGATGAGGTGACACCACGTAACTCGTGGAATATTTGTGACAGCTGTCAGTTTGATCATCATTACTATCTCAAAGGCAGGCACGTGCCCAATGTTCAGGTTCCGGGATGGGGAGGGGTTGGGCTGTAGCTTCTGTGATTTGCTGGGATCACTGCTGAAACGGGTACAGCCTGGGAATGTTGTTTGCAGCCGGCCGGGTCGCAGGCGCATCCAGTGGAGCAGCCCTCGAGGGAGCAGCTGAAGTGCCCTGTGTAATTTTCTAGAATTCCTTGCCATTTTTATAATGTTTTCGTACTACTTTATTTTCCGAAATTTATCTACGAAACTTGGAAGCTGGTATATGTAATAACCAAAACGCCTTTCGTAAAATATTCCTTCGGGAAAGTTGTGGGCCGGCCGCTGGTGGCCGAGCGGTTCTAGGCGCTTCAGTCTGGAACCGCGCGACCGCTACGGTCGCTGGTTCGAATCCTGGCTCGGGCATGGATGTGTGTGATGTCCTTAGGTTAGTTAGGTTTTAGTAGTTCTAAATTCTAGGGGACTGATGACCTGCGATGTTAAGTCCCATAGTGCTCAGAGCCATTTTTGAAAGTTGTGGTGTTATGATCCCCTTAAATTTACAGTTACCGCATTTTAACACCTACTTTTTTCCAAAGTTGTCGAAGCTATTTCTGAATCTAACAATGCTATAAATGTGTGCCTGCCTTTCTTCAACTTGTCTTGTACCAATAGTCGTGGGGTAAACAATGACTTTTCCTTTGCTTCACTCGTCATGGTTCCTCGTTTGGTAAGACTTGTTTCTTTGCAACTCTTCAGGTGGTGCTGCTCCACGACTGCAAGGTTCTGCTGAGTCTTCTTAAGAAACACTTAGTTTAATTCAAACACCTATCACGATAGATGTTTAATTCGAACACCTATCACGATAGATGTATTAGTTTAACTTCTTTTGCACCGTTGACACTTCTTTAATTATTTCGACAGACATTTTAGTAAAGCTTCTAAGATCAGTATGTAATCCTTATTAACGTCTTATCTTTTCAAGTGTTACGGTCAAATAATTGTAATGCAACCATGAGCTATTGGTAGCTAATTTCATTTTTATTATCTAGTGCGTAATACCACGCTAAGTTAGAATTTGAAAGTGATCTTTATTTACTCATCCTATGTGAATAAATATGTAGCTCTCATTGATTTATTTATTGTATGGTATACACAAGAGTTACTACATCACAAGCATAGCTATACATACACGAAGATAAGTAAATTACAATGTATCAATCCAGCTCCTCTTTCAAATTCTGAAGGTGGCAGGGGTCAAATACAGGAAGCGAAAAGCTATTTACAATTTGTACAGAAATCAGACGGCAGTTATAAGAGTCGAGGGGCATGAAAGGGAACCAGTGGTTGGGAAGGGAGTGTGACAGTGATGTAGCCTATCCCCGATGTTATTCAATCTGTATATTGAGCAAGCAGTAAAGGAAACGAAAGAAAAATTTGGAGTATGAATTTTAAGATCCATGGAGAAGAAATTAAAACTTTGAGATTTCCACCGACATTGTAATTCTGTCAGAGACATCAAAGGACCTGAAAGAGCGGTCGAACAGAATGGACAGTGTCTTGAAAGGAGGATATCAGACGAACATCAACAAAAGCAAAACGAGTATAATGAAATGTAGTCGAATTAACTCAGCTAATGCTGAGGGAATTAGATTAGGAAATGAGACACTTAAAGTAGTAAAGGAGTTTAGCTATTTGGGGAGCAAAATAACTGATGATGGTCGAAGTAGAGAGGATATAAAATGTAGACTGGCAATGGGAAGGAAAGCATTTCTGAAGAAGAGAAATTTGTTAACATCGAGTATAGATTTAAGTGTCAGGAAGTCGTTTCTGAAAGTATTTGTATGGACTGAGGCCATGTATGGAAGTGGAACATGGACGATGAATAGTTTAGACAAGAAGAGAATAGAAGCTTTCGAACTGTGGCGCTACAGAAGAATGCTGAACATTAGATGGATAGATCATGGAACTAATGAGGAGGTATTGAATAGAATTGGGGAGAAGAGGAGTTTGTGGCACAAACTGGCTAGAAGAAGGGATCGGTTGGTAGAACATATTCTGAGGCATCAAGAGATCACCAGTTTATTACTGGAGAGCAGCGTGGAGGGTAAAAAATAGTAGAGGGAGACCAAGAGATGAATACAATAAGGAGATTCCGAAGGATGTAGGTTGCAGTAGGTACTGGGAGATCAAGAAGCTTGCACAGGATAGGGTAGCATGGAGAGCTGCACCAAACCAGTCTCTGGACTGAAGACCACAAAACACAAGAATCCAGCTCTCCCGCATATACAGGGTGTTTCAAGAAGGATTTCACAACATTAAAAATTCATATAAATTTATTGAAAGAAGATGTAGAGCTGGGTTTAGTGTTATTCTGTAGGGAAATACATCAAGTTTTTGTTTACTTTAAACTAAAGATGTTGTATGTGGCTTCCGTTGGTTATTCTGCACACATCCCATCGAAATGGAATTTCTTCCCAAACTCGCTGCAGCATTCCAGGAGTAACTTGCTCAGTGGTGGCGTAAATTCTTGCTCTAAGTTCAGATAGAGAAGCGAGCACAGGAAGTACGAACACGATATCCTTGATGAATCCCCATTAAAAAAATTGAGTGGTGTCAGGTATGAGTATCACGGGGGCCATCCAACTGGCCCGGCACGGACAATCCATTGACCTGGAAAGTGGTCACTGAGAAAATCCCGGGCGTCAGCCAGGTAGTGGGGCGGTGTACCATCTTGTATGAAGTGAACATTTCGTTCTTTGTCACCCTTATCGATCTGTGGTATCAAAAATTGTTGTAACATATCCAGGTACACTATCCCGTTGACGGTTCTCTCATGAAAAAAAAGGAAGCTGTACACTTTGTTCTTGCTCAATACACAAATAACTTTCACTAGCGAACTACGCGAGTCAAAACTTGATTTATTTCCCTACAAATTGACACTACAATCAACTCTGTAGATACTATGAACTAATTTATATGAATTTTCAAAGTTGGAAAGTCCTTTTTGAAACACCCTGTATAATAGAAATGTCAACTGCTATAAGCGAATATCACAGTCTTTTATATAATTTATCATTCCAGTCGTCACTGAAAGGAAATCTTCGAAAGGACCCTTGTAGGCACTTGCAGGACATACTGACACAACATGAGCACCTGTCTGTCGTTAAGCACCACATTCACAAGATGGCGATAAGGTTTGCCGCACTTGTGGTGAGTATATGCGCATCTTCAATCGCCCGATCGGATGCTACTCAGAGTAGTCTGTGTCGCCCGAGGCTGGTCAAATACAGAAGGCTTCACCTGGACGCAGGGCAGTTTCAGGCACTGTAGAGAGCAGTTTCGTTGCCAGCACCGCTTCCATTCATCGTTGGCATTGAATTAATTTTCAGCAAGAATTCTGGTTGTGATTAAAATCTAATGTCTTGACCACCCTTT
The DNA here is from genome assembly GCF_023864345.2 of Schistocerca serialis cubense. Lineage (NCBI taxonomy): Eukaryota > Metazoa > Arthropoda > Insecta > Orthoptera > Acrididae > Schistocerca > Schistocerca serialis. The sequence continues at coordinate 535,764,898 of NC_064640.1, forward strand.
TCTTAACATCCAGTATAGATTTAAGTGTCAGGAAGTCATTTCTGAAAGTATTCGTATGGAGTGTAGCCATGTATGGAAGTGAAACATGGACGATAAATAGTTTGGACAAGAAGAGAATAGAAGCTTTCGAAATGTGGTGCTACAGAAGAATGCTGAAGATTAGATGGGTAGATCACATAACTAATGAGGAAGTATTGAATAGGATTGGGGAGAAGAGAAGTTTGTGGCACAACTTGACCAGAAGAAGGGATCGGTTGGTAGGACATGTTCTGAGGCATCAAGGGATCACCAATTTAGTATTGGAGGGCAGCGTGGAGGGTAAAAATCGTAGAGGCAGACCAAGAGATGAATACACAAAGCAGATTCAGAAGGATGTAGGCTGCAGTAGGTACTGGGAGATGAAAAAGCTTGCACAGGATAGAGTAGCATGGAGAGCTGCATCAAACCAGTCTCAGGACTGAAGACCACAACAACAAACAACCCTTTTCGCTCCACTGAGAATACCTCATTCAGTACTGGAAGGTCGGGATTATCAAAAATCTTCTTAATAACCATAAAGAACATCCCCGGCTTCGCGGTTCCAGGAATAATCACTGAAATGCTTTGTTTCCAAATGTGAAATACATCCGGTATGTTAGAGGTCAGTTGCCGCGTAACGATATGTTACTGCCAGCCTACTCACAGCAGAAATCGCATTATGTACAAGAATATCTTACCTTAGAGATACTCGTTACCAGTCTTCAAAGCAGAATAGAATATGAACATCTTTCTGTGAGTAGGTTCTGGAATTCGCAATCAAAACGTCGCCAACACTTCTCGTACAGGGTTATTACAAATGATTGAAGCGATTTCACAGCTCTACAATAACTTTATTATTTGAGATATTTTCACAATGCTTTGCACACACATACAAAAACTCAAAAAGTTCTTTTAGGCATTCACAAATGTTCGATATGTGCCCCTTTAGTGATTCGGCAGACATCAAGCCGATAATCAAGTTCCTCCCACACTCGGCGCAGCATGTCCCCATCAATGAGTTCGAAAGCATCGTTGATGCGAGCTCGCAGTTCTCGCACGTTTCTTGGTAGAGGAGGTTTAAACACTGAATCTTTCACATAACCCCACAGAAAGAAATCGCATGGGGTTAAGTCGGGAGAGCGTGGAGGCCATGACATGAATTGCTGATCCACCACGACCGATCCATCGGTTTTCCAATCTCCTGTTTAAGAAATGCCGAACATCATGATGGAAGTGCGGTGGAGCACCATCCTGTTGAAAAATGAAGTCGGCGCTGTCCGTCTCCAGTTGTGGCATGAGCCAATTTTCCAGCATGTCCAGATACACGTGTCCTGTAACGTTTTTTCGCAGAAGAAAAAGGGGCCGTAAACTTTAAACCGTGAGATTGCACAAAACACATTAACTTTTGGTGAATTGCGAATTTGTTGCACGAATGCGTGAGGATTCTCTACCACCCAGATTCGCACATTCTGTCTGTTCACTTCACCATTAAGAAAAAAATGTTGCTTCATCACTGAAAACAAGTGTCGCACTGAACGCATCCTCTTCCATGAGCTGTTGCAACCGCGCCGAAAATTCAAAGCGTTTGACTTTGTCATCGGGTGTCAGGGCTTGTAGCAATTGTAAACGGTAAGGCTTCTGCTTTAGCCTTTTCAGTAAGATTTTCCAAACCGTCGGCTGTAGTACGTTTAGCTCCCTGCTTGCTTTATTCGTCGACTTCCGCGGGCTACGCGTGAAACTTGCCCGCACGCGTTCAACCGTTTCTTCGCTCACTGCAGGCCGACCCGTTGATTTCCCCTTACAGAGGCATCCAGAAGCTTTAAACTGCGCATACCATCGCCGAATGGAGTTAGCAGTTGGTGGATCTTTGTTGAACTTCGTCCTGAAGTGTCGTTGCACTGTTATGACTGACTGATGTGAGTGCATTTCAAGCACGACATACGCTTTCTCGGCTCCTGTCGCCATTTTGTCTCACTGCGCTCTCGAGCGCTCTGGCGGCAAAAACCTGAAGTGCGGCTTCAGCCGAACAAAACTTTATGAGTTTTTCTACGTATCTGTAGTGTGTCGTGACCATATGTCAATGAATGGAGCTACAGTGAATTTATGAAATCGCTTCAATCATTTGTAATAGCCCTGTATATCTCTCGCAAAACTCGTTCGACCTATACTTGAGTATTGCTCATCAGTGTGGGATCCGTACCAGGTCGGGTTGACAGAGGAGATAGAGAAGGTCCAAAGAAGAGCGGCGCGTTTCGTCACAGGGTTATTTGGTAAGCGTGATAGCGTTACGGTGATGTTTAGCAAACTCAACTGGCAGACACTGCAAGAGAGGCGCTCTGCATCGCGGTGTAGCTTGCTGTCCAGGTTCCGAGAGGGTGCGTTTCTGGATGAGGTATCGAATATATTGCTTCCCCCTACTTATACCTCCCGAGGAGATCACGAATGTAAAATTAGAGAGATTCGAGCGCGCACGGAGGCTTTCCGGCAGTCGTTCTCCCCGCGAACCATACGCGACTGGAACAGAAAAGGGAGGTAATGACAGTGGCACGTAAAGTGCCCTCCGCCACACACCGTTGGGTGGCTTGCGGAGTATAAATGTAGATGTAGATGCAATACAGCATTTGTTATTAAGGTATTGTTTTATCCTTAACCGGCACTGTGTGCTGCGTTTATTATGACGAAAGGTGTCATCAAAAGAAAACAAACTGCCGAGCAATGAAGTGGATGCACAGAAGACGATTTGAACTACGCTACCACGGCTGGACACGACAGCGTGCACGCGTACAGTACGTTGTTTCCAGTAACTTTTGCGCATCTGCGTCTGCGCTAGTGTGCGAAGGAATAGGCCACCTTGCGGTCAGGCGTTGTTGCAACGTTTCGTCACTATAGTAGCGCACGCAGCATGGCCATGGCAGTAATAGCTGTGTGGTAGCACTGTGTTAACATCCGCACTCCTGCAGTCAACGTGCATACTGGATTTGCTTTTCAGAATCGTCGTGTCACTTTCCTACGTTCTTTTACTGCTAGCTCAAGACATTCGGTTGCTTCAAATAAGCATTACGAACAGAGTGTGCTCCCTGCCGCCGTTGGATAAGCAGCTGAGCAGCAAGTCGTATACTCCTAGCTCACTCATTTGTTACATAGTTTAATTCTTAATTTCTTTGCGTGTTTTTGGTACTTGCATTGTTTAATTCATAAATTTCGGGCGTATTATAGTATTTGAGAGTGTAGCATCGCGTTTTAGTACCTGAATAGTGTAAATTCGCGTAGTCGTTTGTCTACTGTTTTTGTTTTGAACGGCCAGTGTCGGTTGGTCACAGTCAGTGTGCTCCCTGCCGCCGTTGGATAAGCAGCTGAGCAGCAAGTCGTATACTCCTAGCTCACTCATTTGTTACATAGTTTAATTCTTAATTTCTTTGCGTGTTTTTGGTACTTGCATTGTTTAATTCATAAATTTCGGGCGTATTATAGTATTTGAGAGTGTAGCATCGCGTTTTAGTACCTGAATAGTGTAAATTCGCGTAGTCTCCTTCCTCCGCCGAGCAGTGTCAGCAGTGCGCAAGTAGCAGCATTACTGCATTTACTAGGCAAACTTGTATTTTAGTAACCGTTTAAATTTTGTCGATTTGTTTGCGCTCTCTGTAGATTAGTTCAGACGTTCTTTGCAAAACAGTTTTTAGCATGGATAGGGACTGCAACTGCTGTGTTCGGATGCAGGCTGAGTTGGCATCCCTTCGCTCCCAGCTTCAGGCAGTGTTGGCTTCGGTCACACAGCTTGAGGCTGTTGCCAATGGGCATCACTGTGGGGGTCCGGATGGGGGTTTGTCGGGGACGGCCAGCTCGTCCCACGCATCCCCTGATCGGACTACGACTGTGGTTGCCCGGAATACTGCCCGCATTGAGGCTGATCCCTCACCTGTGGTAGAGTGGGAGGTCGTTTCAAGGTGTGGCAGGGGGCGAAAGACATTCCGGAGGGCTGAACGGAAAGCCTCTCCAGTTTGTCTGACGAACCGGTTTCAGGCCCTGTCTCAGGCTGATACTGATCTTCGGCCTGACACGGCTGCTTGTCCTGTTCCAGAGGTTGCCCCTCAGTCTGCAAGATCCGGGCAGTTGCAGAGGGTGGGCTTACTGGTAGTTGGGAGCTCCAACGTCAGTCGCGTAATGGGGCCCCTTAGGGAAATGGCAGCAAGAGAGGGGAAGAAAACCAATGTGCACTCCGTGTGCATACCGGGGGGAGTCATTCCAGATGTGGAAAGGGTCCTTCCGGATGCCATGAAGGGTACAGGGTGCACCCATCTGCAGGTGGTCGCTCATGTCGGCACCAATGATGTGTGTCGCTATGGATCGGAGGAAATCCTCTCTGGCTTCCGGCGGCTATCTGATTTGGTGAAGACTGCCAGTCTCGCTAGCGGGATGAAAGCAGAGCTCACCATCTGCAGCATCGTCGACAGGACTGACTGCGGACCTTTGGTACAGAGCCGAGTTGAGGGTCTGAATCAGAGGCTGAGACGGTTCTGCGACCGTGTGGGCTGCAGATTCCTCGACTTGCGCCATAGGGTGGTGGGGTTTCGGGTTCCGCTGGATAGATCAGGAGTCCACTACACGCAACAAGCGGCTACACGGGTAGCAGGGGTTGTGTGGCGTGGGCTGGGCGGTTTTTTAGGTTAGATGGCCTTGGACAAGTACAGAAAGGGCAACAGCCTCAACGGGTGCGGGGCAAAGTCAGGACATGCGGGGACCAAGCAGCAATCGGTATTGTAATCGTCAACTGTCGAAGCTGCGTTGGTAAAGTACCGGAACTTCAAGCGCTGATAGAAAGCACCGAAGCTGAAATCGTTATAGGTACAGAAAGCTGGCTTAAGCCAGAGATAAATTCTGCCGAAATTTTTACAAATGTACAGACAGTGTTTAGAAAGGATAGATTGCATGCAACCGGTGGTGGAGTGTTCGTCGCTGTTAGTAGTAGTTTATCCTGTAGTGAAGCAGAAGTGGATAGTTCCTGTGAATTATTATGGGTGGAGGTTACACTAAACAATCGAACTAGGTTAATAATTGGCTCCTTTTACCGACCTCCCGACTCAGCAGCTTTAGTGGCAGAACAACTGAGAGAAATTTTGGAATACATTTCACATAAATTTTCTCAGCATGTTATAGTCTTAGGTGGAGATTTCAATTTACCAGATATAGACTGGGACACTCAGATGTTTAGGACGGGTGGTAGAGACAGAGCATCGAGTGACATTATACTGAGTGCACTATCCGAAAATTACCTCGAGCAATTAAGCAGAGAACCGACTCGTGGAGATAACATCTTGGACCTACTGATAACAAACAGACCCGAACTTTTCGACTCTGTATGTACAGAACAGGGAATCAGTGATCATAAGGCCGTTGCAGCATCCCTGAATATGGAAGTTAATAGGAATATAAAAAAAGGGAGGAAGGTTTATCTGTTTAGCAAGAGTAATAGAAGGCAGATTTCAGACTACCTAACAGATCAAAACGAAAATTTCTGTTCCGACACTGACAGTGTTGAGTGTTTATGGAAAAAGTTCAAGGCAATCGTAAAATGCGTTTTAGACAGGTACGTGCCGAGTAAAACTGTGAGGGACGGGAAAAACCCACCGTGGTACAACAACAAAGTTAGGAAACTACTGCGAAAGCAAAGAGAGCTCCACTCCAAGTTTAAACGCAGCCAAAACCTCTCAGACAAACAGAAGCTAAACGATGTCAAAGTTAGCGTAAGGAGGGCTATGCGTGAAGCGTTCATTGAATTCGAAAGTAAAATTCTATGTACCGACTTGACAGAAAATCCTAGGAAGTTCTGGTCTTACGTTAAATCAGTAAGTGGCTCGAAACAGCATATCCAGACACTCCGGGATGATGATGGCATTGAAACAGAGGATGACACGCGTAAAGCTGAAATACTAAACACCTTTTTCCAAAGCTGTTTCACAGAGGAAGACCGCACTGCAGTTCCTTCTCTAAATCCTCGCACAAACGAAAAAATGGCTGACATCGAAATAAGTGTCCAAGGAATAGAAAAGCAACTGGAATCACTCAATAGAGGAAAGTCCACTGGACCTGACGGGATACCAATTCGATTCTACACAGAGTACGCGAAAGAACTTGCCCCCCTTCTAACAGCCGTGTACCGCAAGTCTCTAGAGGAACGGAAGGTTCCAAATGATTGGAAAAGAGCACAGATAGTCCCAGTCTTCAAGAAGGGTCGTCGAGCAGATGCGCAAAACTATAGACCTATATCTCTTACGTCGATCTCTTGTAGAATTTTAGAACATGTTTTTTGCTCGCGTATCATGTCATTTCTGGAAACCCAGAATCTACTATGTAGGAATCAACATGGATTCCGGAAACAGCGATCGTGTGAGACCCAACTCGCCTTATTTGTTCATGAGACCCAGAAAATATTAGATACAGGCTCCCAGATAGATGCTATTTTTCTTGACTTCCGGAAGGCGTTCGATACAATTCCGCACTGTCGCCTGATAAACAAAGTAAGAGCCTATGGAATATCAGACCAGCTGTGTGGCTGGATTGAAGAGTTTTTAGCAAACAGAACACAGCATGTTGTTATCAATGGAGAGACGTCTACAGACGTTAAAGTAACCTCTGGCGTGCCACAGGGGAGTGTTATGGGACCATTGCTTTTCACAATATATATAAATGACTTAGTAGATAGTGTCGGAAGTACCATGCGGCTTTTCGCGGATGATGCTGTAGTATACAGAGAAGTTGCAGCATTAGAAAATTGTAGCGAAATGCAGGAAGATCTGCAGCGGATAGGCACTTGGTGCAGGGAGTGGCAACTGACCCTTAACATAGTCAAATGTAATGTATTGCGAATACATAGAAAGAAGTATCCTTTATTGTATGATTATATGATAGCGGAACAAACACTGGTAGCAGTTACTTCTGTAAAATATCTGGGAGTATGCGTGCGGAACGATTTGAAGTGGAATGATCATATAAAATTAATTGTTGGTAAGGCGGGTACCAGGTTGAGATTCATTGGGAGAGTGCTTAGAAAATGTAGTCCATCAACAAAGGAGGTGGCTTACAAAACACTCGTTCGACCTATACTTGAGTATTGCTCATCAGTGTGGGATCCGTACCAGATCCGTCTGACGGAGGAGATAGAGAAGATCCAAAGAAGAGCGGCGCGTTTCGTCACAGGGTTATTTGGTAACCGTGATAGCGTTACGGAGATGTTTAATAAACTCAAGTGGCAGACTCTGCAAGAGAGGCGCTCTGCATCGCGGTGTAGCTTGCTCGCCAGGTTTCGAGAGGGTGCGTTTCTGGATGAGGTATCGAATATATTGCTTCCCCCTACTTATACCTCCCGAGGAGATCACGAATGTAAAATTAGAGAGATTAGAGCGCGCACGGAGGCTTTCAGACAGTCGTTCTTCCCGCGAACCATACGCGACTGGAACAGGAAAGGGAGGTAATGACAGTGGCACGTAAAGTGCCCTCCGCCACACACCGTTGGGTGGCTTGCGGAGTATCAATGTAGATGTAGAAACAAGAAGCACGCTACTGAACATAATAACCACAGTAACTTTAGCAAACTCGAATGTAGCCTGCAACCACCTGCGATAATTGGCACCTTTGGTAGAAGAAAACCGCGAACAGGATGGACAGCGTGACTCAAGTTCGTCGTCCGATTCGTTGTTGCTACGCTGTCTGCCATGTAAATAAGTACCCATCAATCATTATTATTCTGTTTCGGGTAAGACTTCAGTTGCTTATTTTTACCATAGGGCCACGAGACAGTTTTTTGACGGCTAAATTAACAATAGGTAGCCAGTGCTAAGTAGCCTGTCGACGCCGTTATTTCCTTCTAATAGTGCCGAATGGGAAAATTGGGTATCAAAGCTACTGGCACTGAAGACAGGCGGAACGAAACTACGATTGTAAACCAGGTCAAAATTACTCTATATGTCATATACGGCCATTTTAATAGCGGAAAAGTTGAAGAACAACGCCTGAAGTTGGTATTTCCTATCAAGCGGCTTTCTTCTCGCCCTCTAAAAGAGCTTGAAAATGGTATCCTACTTTTCCCAAGATTATTTTTATTATCTATATTAAACTACGCTGTCTTGAACGAAATTTATACTTCTCTTTCAAACACTGGATAGTTTGCGAAACATGTCCATTATCAGCAGCACTCATCCACTTTACATTAGATCGTAATTACGTCACAATCCTGAAGGCTAGACTTTAAGTATTTCACACATTAACGGTGGTTGATGTAGAAGGGCGAGCAACATTAGCCTTAAATCATGTACATTAATATAAGGAAGAGAATATTAATCATTGCAACTGGTACACTAGTCATAAGTACAATAGCGTTTTCCGGTGAAATGGCATAGTGTAGTGGGTAGCGTATTAACCTGACTTGTCGAAGGTTCGAATCTCGTCCAGTACTGTAAACTGCAACAAACCAGTCTTCGAAGTTTCGTTGTAATTGGTCTTGTATGCAGCAAACGTACAGAAAGAAGGCCGCATACAACAAAAATGTAAGCAAAGCACCAACACCAATAACGCATTCTGTTTTTCGCAGGATGGAATCTGGCAGTTTTTACAGTTTAACTTTATTTACACGTACTTTTTAACTGAGAAGTACGAGTATTTCAAAGATGGAACCACGTATGTCACAGTCCCGCAGCACAAAAACGACGGTGTAGTTGGAGGGATTGGTTTCCTGCGATCGGCAAAGTAAATGAATGAGAAGTGCATCACGACAGTGGTGTAAGCAAGCTGGCGTATCGCGTCGCGTTGCCGAGACACGCTAGCGATCCATAGTTGAACACAATCGCCTTCATTCCCCTGATACAGGAAGCTGCTGTCAGTTGCGGCGGAGACTGCAGGCCTGGCGCGAGCTCTCAGCTGATTACACATGTCTGCAGATGAAGGGGAGAAAGGGGGAGTGGAATGCGCGGAGGAGGGAGAGGGATGGCAGGTAGCTGGGGAAGCACGAAGGCGGCGCCTGTGCTACGTGTAGGGTTGCCATCCGTCCCGACGTACCAGGACCATCGCCGTTATGGAACTTCTTGTACCGACATCGCGACAAGACCCAATTTTGTCCCTATTTTGCAAAATACTATTACGAGTTTGGCTCAAGTACTGAAGTAACGCCATCTGTTGGAGTAAGAAGTAAATGCAGCTTCAGTTTTATTCATGTAAACAAGTTTATGTTGACTAGGACGTCTCACAAATGGCGTTGCATGTTGCGTATCGTGTATCGACGATGCAAGCACCTTGTAGATCTAGCGCCATTGTTCGAGAAAATACCAGAGTTATCCAGTAGCACTGGGCTGGAACTATTTAAGCAGTGTCACGCGGAATAATCGGGCAGTTCCCATTTAATAGCGATCTGAAGGGTCATGGATGTTTGTGATGTCCTTAGGTTAGTTAGGTTTAAGTAGTTCTAAGTTCTAGGGGACTGATGACCTCAGATGTTAAGTCCCATAGTGCTCAGAGCCATTTGAACCAATCATACGAACAGATTCGCGGTAGCATCGACATCAAGGCCTATTTCTACATTCATGATTAAACAAGATACCTAGGAAGAATAGCTCGTTGCTGCTGCAGAACTAAAAACAGTTCATAAAGTTATCAAGTATCATCAATCCTTCAGTTGTCTTTACTGTACCGTGAAACAGCAACGCCGCAATGTATCCTGACTCCAAAGTCGCCGCAGAGCAGTCTAAAGACAGGACCAAAGCCACAGTGATTGTTGAAAATATTCTCGCACCACAGTCCGTGTCCGAACGTATAGAACAACTGCGAGAAGTTTCATTTTACGGCATAGGCGCCGACGCATCAAAACACAAAGCTGAAACCTGTTTCCTTTAGTTATTCAATACTTTATTGAAATTGAAGAAATCCAACAGAAGCTGCTGAAGTCTGATTCGCTGAATAATTAAACATCGGAGACAAATGCTAAGTTTTGTTTAGACACTTTAAGCCAACTGCTAATGCCATTAGATAAATTAACCGCTTTTTATGGAGACAATACCAATACCAACTTCCGAGGACTTCATCGACGCGGCCAGCGGAATGTGTTTCACTAAATTAAAGAACAACTAGGAAAAATATACAAAGAATTTGATGTCCTGTCCATATTCTCCGCAATACTGTATCAGGTGCTGCTGGAGTCTTCCCAACGGTCGACATTCAAATAATCGCCATGAAAATATTTACTTGTTTTTCAATATACACGTTAAGGAAAGGAAGCTGACAGTTCTGCTTATACGTTCATGTCAATCATCAGACTCTTCTGTCTCACTCAAAACAAGATGGCTGTCGTCAATCATCGCAGTTGAGATAATTCTTAAGCTTTGGATTCCATGAAAACAATTTTTTGACGTCGAAAACAGGCCACCTAAAATAATTCAGATTTTTTTCAGTGAAATAGAAACTTTGCTCTATTTCAAAAAAGTATAAAAAGCGTGGAGAAGAATAAAGTCTCGGCAACTGAAATAAGAAATATATTAATAGATACTCAAAGATGTCTGAGCGAAATGAAGACTGCGAGTTTTATGTGCATGCAAACCAAGATAAATTTGAGCAAATTAAAAGAATGAGAACCTTAACCAAAAAATAATTTGAGTTCTAAATCTGAGAGAGCGACAATGGCTTTCTATACCATAGGTTTCGATTACTTAGAGAAATGGACTATTTCTTTTAATAATTATCAAGTATTTGATTGGATGGCACTATCCGAAACACCAGATTTCGTGACGATTGAAAACACTATTATATATCAGATTAAAAATGGTGTGAAGATTTCAAGCGACAATTTTTTTCAGTAATTTATGTATCTGAAGAGCTATTTAGAGACTAAGCGTGACCCGGAAGAACAGAAGTATAAACACTCCGTGGAAGGAAGGTGGATTTACTTTTTTCAGAAAATCCTGAACGCATATGCCAACTGCTAAAATTATCGAAGCATTTCTTTTCTATTCCCGCACACAACGCCACTGTGGAAAGAGTATTTTTCGCTGATGTCGGCTCAGAGCTCTACAACAATGTTCGAATGAACTGGCCTCTCTGCTGGAATGATGGAGCATTCGATGTTAATTGAGAAAGGAACAGATCGTTCTAGTCACTACGAAGGGCACAAGCACGAAGCACTTATTTCACGGACGCCAACTTGTTGCAGAACTGTTCAACATTTCGTTATGCTCGCATATGGTGCCACCTCTGTAGGAATTAACGCACGTTCTGCAAATGTCTATCTTGGGAAATCCAGATGGCTATGTTCGTTGAAGACATCCTGAAGGCTGTAGATATCGGAGCCTAGACTGACGCAGTGTTTCTTGATTTAGGGAAAGCTGTCGTCGTACATCTACACCGTTACCTAGTAAGCAAAATTCATGGCTGCAAAATGTCGGAACTAGAACAGTTGGTAACTTTTTTAAGACCGCTAGGAATTAGATATATCGATATTTAATGGACATCGGTACCGTCTGTCAGCATACTCATAAAGGTGGCAAAGTATCGATAAAAATATCGTTAAGTGAAGAATGTTAAGACACATCGACATCTCGAAAAAGATACCCCTAAATGCCCGACGAAGTACCATTATATCAATATAAGATGATGAAAATATCGACGTACCTGCCTATAAAAACATCGGTTGCACATTGTAAATAGACTTACGGTTTTACAGCTTTATATCTGAGTATTAATTTATTATTAGACATTCTTTACATCAACACGGCAGCAGGCTGACTACCCCCTTAGAGCATCAATTGAATGGAAAACTATGCACGTTCACGTTTGGCGATAACCGCTTTTCCAACTATAGTTACTGCATGTAAGTGGCACAAAGAAGGTGGCGTACGATTTCGTCATATACTGGATTTTTGCGGAACATTTCACGTCGACTACCTGATTATTCATTTCTGCCAACGCCAGCGACCTAGAAATTGTAATATCAAAATTGGATGATGAAGCTAAATGTTGCAGTTTCTGTTGGTGGCGCCGAGCGCCGATTACATTAGCATTTCCACTGACATGTTTCCGCCTACCGCAAAGACCAGTCTTGTCATTTAGAGTTTTTCATTTCCGGCAACTATTTTTGAAGAACGCCAATGTGAAGAAACAGTACACTAGTTGCGTCAAAAATTGTTTATTGAAGCAATTGGTATGCTATTTCTTCACACTGGAAATCTTGTTACTCAAAGTGCAATCGTACTACTAATTTTGTGCCACATACTTCCTACACACAGTCGAAGAGAAAGACTGGACGTGATGAAAGTTCAAAAAGACTCCTTCACTCAGTTAAAATAAAATTACGTTCACTACATTTTCAAAAGAACAACTTCAAATATTTAACTAAAATTGGGAAAAATATAGTACACAATAAATATATCGGCACTCGATATTGCCATTTTGATATCGATATATCATGTTAAAAGTTGGTACTGATGTATATCGATATAGTCGTTGTGTAATATCGCCAATACGTATTGATTCAAACGGTGCAAGTAAACGCCATGACGTATCGATATATCCGGAGAAGAACCTTGCGATATAAATCGATATCTTGTTTTATGAATGTCAATATATCGATATTTTCTGAACAGCCGTAGTCCGAACAGGTATATGGCTATGCTGAAGATATTCAAACAAACCGGTAGTAGCATTCTGCCTCACTATGAGGCGTCGTATGACATAACCCAAACTGTTCACCATTAGATATCCGTAGGGCTTGCTACACAGTCGGCTAATAAACAGGATACGACCGTAACGAACAGATCTTGGCTAACGCGCGATTCGCTCGATGAATTTTTTAATAACAAAATCCTGTATGTTACAACTGGCGCCTCAACAAAACCAAAGTGAAACTGGATGAACCCCTAAGGAAGCTAAAGAGGACTACCATTTTAGCCCTTAACCCTAATAAGAAGAGTGCGTTTGTTCGAGTTCTGAGCGATTATGAAGTGTCAGGTTCTAGTAAGCCAGTAGTGGGGCAGCAGGACACTTAATTGGGTATTTTCGAAAGGGGCTTTTTAGTGCTGGTATTTGCATTATTACCGAGGGAAATCTTCCGGAACCTTGGACAGAAATGGGGACGAGATGGGAAGTATTTTTATTTACTTGTACTACAACGCAACCAACAAAAATTTTGAAGCTTAGTTTATGCATATCAATCTTTTTTGTTATTTATTCTACTCGTCTTGTTCCGTAAGACTGAATTGAGGATCAATGTCCATGGTCCTCTGTGCACGAAATTAACATCGTGAAAGTTAGTAACAAACAAAATAAAATTTACACTAATCCTATGCAGACATCAAGCTGCTGAGTATTTACTAGCATAATCAACAACATAAGGGACGTTTTACTAGACGTGACCGAGTAGCGCTTCTCTGCAGCCCCAGAAGGTTCACACGGCGCGTCGCGGCGCACCGCCAATTACAACAGGTGCATCTCTTGCTATGAGCAGCTACGCTGACACCACGTACCGCCTGTTCATTTTCAACGACAAATACCGGCCTGAGCCAACACCTTCTGATACTAATTTACTAAACTTTTTTTCATTTTCGCCGGCCGGAGTGGCCGAGCGGTTAAAGGCCCTACAGTCTGGAACCGCACGACCGCTACGGTCGCAGGTTCGAATCCTGCCTCGGGCATGGATGTGTGTGATGTCCTTAGGTTAGTTAGGTTTAAGTAGTTCTAAGTTCTAGGAGACTTACGACCACAGCAGTTGAGTCCCATAGTGCTCAGAGCCATTTGAACCATTTTTTTCATTTTCTGTGCGCCACTGAGCGCCACAGAAGCACGGTGGTGCTGCACTTCTCAAGTCTCCCATTTAGGCTAGGGGAGCATGAACGATTTTTCCATCGGCCGATCACAGAATCGTTTCGGTATGGCAATGATGTTACATGGAAGTACGCGTACGTGCGATAGCAAAATCGGCCAACAAACGGAACTGTAGCAAGTCAAAAAATTATCTGCCGATCTACTTCGGCCGAGGGGGTGATGCACGCTGTTTTGTATGCTCCGACGCAGATTTGTCTTTACTCTGCCGATTAGTGTGTAGTGCGACTTTCTAAAACGTGTAAGTATTAATAATTAATTAATTTCTTCGGTCGATTGCAGACCCACACTGTACGACAAAGTTGAAAAGTTGTACTGTTTGCAAGTAAAAAGAAATCTGAAGCTTTGGCACCAACATGGAGAAAACTAACCTCTGGAGAAAAAATGCTATGAAGTGTGTATATTTTACTAAACATAGCAACAATAAATATGAATGAAATTTACAACCGCATTGTTTGATCATTTCATTATACATGGTGGAGAAAAATTGTGTCACGAAATTGTAACCCTGGATATCTGTTGCCGGATGCTCTGGATAACGCATGACAACGAATGCTTTGTCGGTGATCTCGATGTATCCAAGGCGGGCCCCCTCGCTCAGTGAACCAACAATCTTAGCGCTGCCCGTCAACCGACGAAAGGTAACAGGGCAATCCCACGGCCACTCGGAGCCCGTAGTGCCCAGTTTCCGTAGTTTGCAAATGGTGTGTTGTCGACCGACATAACATTAGTAATTTTGGTTCCCACTGGCATCAGCTACCCAGGGTTAAAATTTCGTGATACTATCCTTCTCCACCCTGCATATGCGCACATACAGTTTAAATATCGTTACTTTAAATTTAAATATTTTAGAACCTACGTTATTAACAAGTTACTGACGAAAGTGCCAACTTACTGTCACACTACTACGGAAAAGATCCTTCTGGCGAAGTAATGTAGTCGGGAAAATACTTATTTACGGCTATCGTGAGCCATTTTCGAAAAATTTTCATTTGTTATAGAAATATACAAGTAGTAATTTTTATACAAATGTTGACTGCCAAAGATTTTAAGGGTGTGATCAATTATTCGTCCTACCTACTGAATTGACCTTTAACCTGTCTTGCACGTATGTACCCAATATGTTGTCCTCTGTTTCGTGCCGACTTTATAAGAAGCGTGCAGAGACAACGCAACCAAATCGAAGTCATGTTTACGTCAGCTATTGACGTCCGTCATAGGCGCGCACTGTTACCGACAGGTTTAGGAAAGCTCAATGCTCGCTCTAGACTGAGTAAAATCTGCCGACCGGAAAGTCGTTCATGCGCGCCTAGCCTTAAACCAATGCTGTGGACGAGGGGAACACGAAAAGTGCCACAACCAAATTTCCAACAAACTTAGCCCATCGGAAGAGCGGTCAAAGTAAGTTAACACTTTTGTCTCTTATCTTGGCGCCGGCCGCTATGGACGAGCGGTTCTAGGCTACGGTCGCAGGTTCGAATCCTGCCTCGGGCATGGATGTGTGTGATGTCCTTAGGTTAGTTAGGTTTAAGTACTAGGACTAGGGGACTGATGACCTCAGATGTTAAGTCCCATAGTGCTTAGAGCCATTTGACCCATCTTATCTTGCCTTACCCGTAGATACTCTACGATTTCTGCGAAAACGACGGTCAAAGTTTACGAGGTACTTTATGTGCCTTTTAGCGAGTAAATAGTTCAACCGAAGCGGTGGCACAGTGGCTAGTGTCCGATTTCACACTCTTGCGCCCTATGTTCGAAACCCGATTATTATTATTTTTTTATCATTTCTCTACCCATTTTCATAAAGATTACTGCACGAATGTTTTCCAATGTGTTCTGCCATAACGCTACACTTATTCGTCTACTAACCGTATGTCTAATAATAAATTTTAAAATACTAAATAATGAGAAAATTATTTGAAATCGTTTTCGGTGAAATTCTTGTAGTGTACCTTGATTCATGATTAACTGCAATCACCAGTTTTCGATAAAATGATTCGATATGCGTGTTTCCCACGAATTGTTGCCAACGCCTGAAATCTTCAGTAAACGACGTTTCTTTCCAGACTGAGATTTCATACGCTCGTGGTGTTCGGAACTTCTATGTAGCGAATGCTTCCACGATAGATACCATCCAAGGGAATGCACTAGATTTTCCTGAAGAATGAACTTACGAAAAAATATAAGAATATAAAAACTGATATAAGAATATAATAATTTATAAATATTGTAATCCCTGAAAATACCATACGCACATAAATAATAAAATACATATGACACTGTGAATTCAGTTTTAATTTTACAATTGATATAACGCCCTTTATGTCCCATAATTTGATAAACATTTATGTAGTAACCTTCAACGGATATGGGTAGATAAATGAAAAAAATAAAATCAATACCTGGGTTTCGAAAACGGGGCGCTAAACTGAGAAGCCAAGACGCGACCAGTTTACCTGAGGTGGTCGCGCGCTGGAAGGCATGTAAGTTACGTCGGAAACCTTGAGCATCTCTCCTCCCCCCCCCCCCCCTTTTCAGAAACGGTCGAGTATCTACGGATAAGCCGATACAGGCGTTAGCTTATTTTGACTCCACTTCCTCTGAGCGAAGTTTGAGGGGAATCTGGCTAGTGAAGAGGGCCTCGCCGCGCGCCACTGCTTTGAACAGCGTTTTCGCGCTGCCCGCTACCGCCGCCTGCGTGTCTCCCATTTCCTCCCGCCGTCCACCGCTACCAAAGCGCGCCACTCACCCTGACTCTCGCAATCTGCCTCAACTGCTGGAAATCTGTCCGCCACCAACACGCCGCGCCGTCGCCTTCGCCAGTAAGAACAAATGACAGTCCCTGCCCGTTTCACGTGTATCTTATCGCGTTCCTAGCACGCTCGTGCACTCAAGTCACAGCGGCGATAACGTCACCGTTCGGACTACGTTTACGGTCTAGGAGCTATGATTTCTAACGGTTCCTCGTAACTGCCTCAGTGTCTTCTTTCATGGGAAAGTCTAGCCCAAGATCTACTTTGCGGAACTGAGCAGCTGCTTGAAATACATGCAGTGACAGTGAGTAGCGAGCTGTCAAAGTGGCGTAAAATCCGAAGGTTGTAACGATGCAGCCTAAATCACGGCTAATATCTACGACACACAGATGTTGATTACCCAAGAAACATTGTAAAGGCATTCGATAAATTTGGTTCTTTTATTTTACGCCTCTAATTCCGTAGAACCAAATTGAGCAGCAAATCTCCATGATCATGAAAATAGTCAGTACATGAAATAACCATCACGAAACTTATTAACATATAAACGAATCCTATGCAGACGATTAAGCTGTCATGTATATACTGTGAAAAATAAAATTACCTCAAAATAGCAGTAACACAAGTGATAAATTCTACAATGATCGCTTTCACGGGCTGTGTTTACTATAGTCAAAAGTCCTGGGCTGAAGTTTTGGTACGGAACCTACGTCCGAAAACATACCGTTTGGACGTATATTTTGAAGGAAATATTTATCAGATCACTTTAAAATCTCCCCCTCCTCAGTACGTACAATGGAGACAATGAGATCTGCCGTGTGTGCTTTACTTTACAGGTACCCATGACATGGTCAATGCTTCGAGTACTCTTCGTAATCTTCAATTCTACGCGCGTCCGTGGAGCACCGATGTTATCCCTACGAACGTTCCAGTTTCTTGCAGCCGTCATAGTTCGACGAAAATCGTCTGCGACATCGCAATTACTAGAATTATAGAAAGATCCTTCTTCTTCCTGGCCTTTACCCCGTATCTTCATGGGGTCCGTATGTTAATTTTTGGATTTGTTAATGTTGCTGGTGGACGGTGGTCGGGTTCCCTTCCTGTCGCCATCCCTTTCCGCTGGGGACTGAATTTGTGTACCGTAACACTCTGCGTCTAGAGTTACCCCACGAGAAAGCGTGCGACCGTTTCCGAAATGTTTGCGAATCGTGTAACAGACTAGGGGCTGGTATTCATCTAGTCGCATGCGGGAAACCAAGTAGAAACCATATGGAGGCTGGCCGACACACCGGCCCTGGTCGTCAATACGCCGGTTTTAATATGGGGTTTTGTAACAATGAGCTATTTTGGCTCGAAATGCAAGCGTAATACGGGAAACCTGCGAAATTAGCCTTTTCGCTGAGCCATTTCTCTCTGGAGCGGGGGTGTCCAACCTATTACCATTGCTGGGACACATTGGAGAATGAGTATTTTTGCGCCCGACATAGTAGGCTATACGTAACACTAACATTAACCGCTTGAGGAAAAAGAAGACATGCTCACAACCAGAATAGGCCAATGAGAGAATACCGTTGTGTGGCGGGAGTTTCAGACAAACTCTGTCGACCTTCCAACTTCTGTGGTATACATCCTAAATCATTTGTGACTGACAACCGGCTACTTTGTCTTAATCTCCGAAGATTACTATTTCCTTGTTAACCTCGTCTTCAGCAAGTTGAAGTCTTATCATTCGCCGTATTACTGCGTAAAAGTTTGCTTTTTATGGATTACTGGGTGACACGGTCCATGCCTGATCGTCACCTGAGACGACAGTCGCCTTATAGGCACTCGACGAAGACCAAATAACAGAGTTCTATAATATGAGCAGCTGCAGTTGCATTTGCAGCTGCAGCTGTGAAGACGAAAATATAATTTCGTGTGGCTCAATGGCCCGATGGAAATCCGCTGCCACTGCCCTGCTATCTTTGAGCTGCCTGATAACTACAATCTCTAGGAAGTACATATTTAACGAAAGTAGATATCCAATCCAGGTGCAGCGGTCCTACCAGTTTCAATGGAGACGCGTACCGTAATGTAGTTCGACTGTGACATCGAAGCATTATAGAAGCGAATAGTCTTGGTCAATAGCGCCCCTCTCAGTTGTTTATTAAAAGGTATAAAATAATAGATACACCCAATTATGAACCAATATCCAGAACGTCTGTCTCTTGCTGAGCTTCTAGAGAACATTCTAATTATGACATTTCTAGTGGAAAATAAACTTCCTTCAGAACAGTCTTCACAGGTTCATGAAAAATTACTAGTGTGAATAGTGGCTTGCTTTTCCTCACGGAAGGTATCCTGCATACAGCAGATGTAGTTTAACGTGCAGATTCCATGTTTACCGAGTTCTAAAATGCGTTCGATTCACAGTCAAATCGCCTACTGATAATTAAGATACGGTCATAAGAAGAATAGTTGCGTTCCTGGCTAGAAATTTTCACTAGTAGAATCCAACATGTTATGCTGTATGGCTACTGTTCTACAGTCGCGAAAATATCTACGTGAGCCACAAAGAAGTGTTACCGGATCGCTAATGATCTGAGTAAACATTAACGATCCATCAGGGCCAGGTTGTTCACTCGTAATATCTACAGAAAGTGAAGTCTCTAGATGGCTGTAAAGATATGTAGAGCGCCTACTGAATGACAGCTGTCTTCAAATATCTAAGAAGTGATACGAAATTGTACGAGCTCGTGAAATACGTGGAATAGAAGACCTCGATAGATTCAGAGCGTTTTGGGAAAGGAAGTATTACATAAAACGGTATTGCGACCAATTTGTAGTGTACCACTATAGCGTACGGATGCGTTATCAAGCAGTCATGACGGAAGTCGTTAAACAAATCGAGCCACATCAACAAACCCTCAGCCGCATGCCCTACGGGAACATGTGGAGTACAAAGGTAGATGTTATAACACCATTTTGTCACTCGTAATTTGTGGTGGCGCACACCACTTTTAGCGTCGGTGTGACGTTATTAAGAAAAGCTGTATAGACTAAAAGCCCTTTACTCCCGCCCCTATCGCTCTCTGCAGTTACGACTGCCGTAGACAATCATTGATAGTCGTAGTCTGAAGTCTCCCAGGTTCCCTACTAGCGCAATATGTACCAAAAATGTACCTGTCGCGTCTTCATCAGTATGGACAGACGCATTACTAACCGCGCGACTGCTACCGTCGCAGGTTCGAGTCCTGCCTCGGGCATGGGTGTGTGTGATGTCCTTAGGTTAGTTAGGTTTAAGTAGTTCTAAGTTCTAGGGGACTGATGACCACAGATGTTAAGTCCCATAGTGCTCAGAGCCATTTGAACCATATTTTAGACGCATTACTGAAGCTTACTGATGTAACTTATTGTATGAAAACCATAGCATAAAAATTTCTGAATTATTCCTGCAACAACGATTACCCCTAAGAGTTTATTTTCATTTTTTCATATTTGTTTACTCTTAAACAAGTTTTCCAAAAATAAGGTCTTTTCCTGAAGTTCTTAAGGTCTCTCACGAAAGTATTGTTTTCTTTACCCTCAGGTTATGTGGCACCGTGTGAGCTTAAGACCCGTTCATAATACACGTAATGCTGCAAAATTTTGAAGTTAAGAACAGAAATTAGAAAAAGTCGAAAACAATTTACTTGCCTACCTGCATACGAATAAATAATACATACATTACCACCCTTTAAATTACTCCTGGGAACCCCTGCACAGAATAAAAATAATGAAAGACGAACCAACCTTTAAACTTTTATCTGAAATCTGGCATTAGACATTCAGTTTGTTTTATTCTGTTGAAAGCATACTGAATTATTAAAAATTGAGAAAATAGTGCATACCAGTCTGTATCTTGGTTAAGATAGTGTTATGCGTTATGAAAGCGCAAATCATGTAAGTTGTAACTGATCACACGCGCACTCTATCTCGATATACCTGGCAGGAAAGCCACAGTCCTGCAGCACTGAACAGCTCAATATTCAAAGTAGGAAACAATATGCCGGATGCCTATGCATGTTTCGTAACTCTCAGTACCAGGTCTGCTACGGTCAACTCGTAGTGTCGGTCGAAGAAGAACAGTGGAACAGGAGACAATGCCAAATTCTGCAGTTCCCGTCGCTTGGAACCACAACGCCTGACAACATTCAGACCTCTTGTTTTACGAGAATTGTGACGTGGCTCACAAATACAGGGAAGGTATCTTCCCGCTGACAAAATTTCACAACTGTCAGATTTGCTCGTGACAGGGACTTTACGATATGCAGACTAACAACTGACGCTGTCTGTTCGTTCTAACACGACCAGAAACAATAAACATAGTACAACGGGGAGTGTTCCGGTTGCCAGGAGCTTCTGGAACTACATGGTTCAAAAATGGTTCCAATGGCTCTGAGCACTATGGGACTTAACATCTTAGGTCATCAGTCCCCTAGAACTTAGAACTACTGAAACCTAACTAACCTAAGGACATCACACAACACCCAGCCATCACGAGGCAGAGAAAATCCCTGACCCCGCCGGGAATCGAACCCGGGAACCCGGGCGTGGGAAGCGAGAACGCTACCGCACGACCACGAGATGCGGGCTTGAACTACATCTGCAAAGGTACTTCAAGTAACACTGAGATGTATACTAGAGCAACCAATACAGAAAAAAGCCGCTACATACTGGTCGAAAGTGAGTTAATACGATCAAGGCGAAAATTCTCACAGGCGCACAGACCACAGATCGAAAACAGAACGACACATCTGGTCTTGTTTGCCGGGCAAAAACGCTGTAGTGGTACCGGAAGGTGAAGACGAATCCGTATCTTCGTTCCAAACATCAAACAAATGCTCAGTTTACGGACGCTAAATGCTTCAAGAGCGCTTACCCATCTTCGAATTTAACAAACGTTTTTTGACTTTCCGTATTTCCAGCAAAGAAGTCACAATAAAATCATCAACACACTTTACTACTGCGCCTCTGGACCGCAAGGAAAAAAAGAGACAGTTATAAGACCTGGGTATTAGCCGGCCGCGGTGGTCTAGCGGTTCTAGGCGCTCAGTCCGGAACCGCGCGACTGCTACGGTCGCAGGTTCGAATCCTGCCTCGCGCATGGATGTGTGTGACGTCCTTCGGTTAGTTAGGTTTAAGTAGTTCTAAGTTCTAGGGGACTGATGACCACAGATGTCAAGTCCCATGGTACTCAGAGCCATTTGAACCTGGGTATTAAACTAGACAAGATCAGTTGGCTTCCACTGGAGATGACCAGACACTTAAACAACGTATACTGCGAAAATGATTGGCAGTATTCTCCGACATCACGACGTAACGGATTATATGCTGACACGAGTAGTATATTTAACTAATTCAAGTAAAATGGTTCAAATGGCTCTGAGCACTATGGGACTTAACATATGTGGTCATCAGTCCCCTAGAAATTAGAACTGCTTAAACCTAACTAATCGAAGGACATCACACACATCCATGCCCGAGGCAGGATCCGAACCTGCGACCGTAGCGGTCTAGCGGTTCCAGACTGAAGCGCCTAGAACCGGCCGGCATTTAACTAATTCTTCCCTCGCTTCTTCGTAGAACAACTTAATAACAATATTGTTTATGTTCTCCAGGATCCTGTGGAACATGAACAATATTGTGCTTTTCTTTTATATTACATGCAGAATCGTATTTCGGATATTTCAAATTATACTTCCAAAATATACCGGTGATGTGTCTTGCAACAGAAGACAAAATGTTAGTTCGTGGGCGTTACAGTACTAACACCTTACAACTCTGTGTGCAATAGAATTAAAGATCAAGGTAAATACCTATGTGTCTTGAGGTTCCTAGGTGGGAAACAGCCATAGGGAAAAAAAGTAATATGAATAGTAAATGCTGCGAGGGATTAGCCGTGCGATCTAAGGCGCTGCAGTCATGGACTGTGCGGCGGGTCCCGGCGGAGGTTCGAGTCCTCCCTCGGGCATGGGTGTGTGTGTTTGTCCTTAGGATAATTTAGGTTAAGTAGTGTGTAAGCTTAGGGACTGATGACCTTAGCAGTTAAGTCCCATACGATTTCACAAACATTTGACCATCTGAATAGTAAATCATCTGTCTCTACACGTTAATTCCGTTATGCCACGCTACCGTGTCTACAACAGGGTACTTCCTAGGACTGCTGATATTTTTAAAAATAGCAGGAATCCGATATATCGGTATTTAAAAAATATTACTATGGGCTCTCGATACATCTAAGATAGGTATCGATATGGCGGAAGAAATATCGATGTACCTGCCTATAAAAACATCGGTTGCACATTGTGAATACACTGCCGATTTTAGAGCTGTATATTTGAGTATTGATTTATTACACGGAAGTGACCTAGCAGTTGCAGTGTAAGAATTCCGTGGTGAAGCAGTTTCTGTTAGTAGCGCCGAGCGCCGATTACGTCACCATTTACCCTCACACGGCTCCGTCCACCGTAAAGGCCCATCTTGCCAATTAGATTTTTGTTCATCATTTTCAGCAACAGTTTTTAAAGAATGCCGGTGTGAAGAAATAACACACTAGTTGCGTCAAAAACCGTTTTTAACGCAATTGGTGTGCTATTTCTTCTCATCGAAAATCTTGTTATTCCATGCACTCATCCACTCCCCCAGTGGAATCGGACGACTACTGTTGTGTCACATATACTTACTTCACACAGGCAAAGGGAACATTTGAAATTGATGAAAGCTCAAAATATAGTCAGACACCTTCACTTTGTTCAACTACAGTTTCAAACGGAGAACTTCAAATATTTACCGAAAATAGTAAATATATATATAATATAAAATACAAATATCGGTACTCGATATTGCCATTTTGAAACCGAAGTATGGATACATCGTGGGAAAATATCGCCTATATATATATTATATATACATATTTCTTGGAAAAAATATCCATGCATCTATTTTATCAACAACACTAGTACTTACGGTAAAGATGATCTGCGTTTTATGATCCATCGGACAGTTGTACTGGGTGAAACGAGTTAAAGCATATACCCTGCAGCAATCGTCGGAAGGTTCCAAGCCGGAGGCAGTCCCTGCATGATCTCGTCATGTTGGAAGGCACAATGCATCAACAAGTTTGATCTTCCTCGACACGATGACATCTACCAGCGGGAAAATGCAACGTTTCACACAGCTCGCAGTGCATGTGTGTGGTTCGAACAGTACCAGAATGAGTTTACCGTACTCCCGTGCCCATCAAACTCCCCCGATTTAAACCCTATCGAGAACCTGTGGGACAACTTGGATCGGGCTGTTCGTGCCATGGATCCCCAACCGACAATCCTAGCGTAGCTGGCTACGGCACTGGAGTCTGCATCGTAGGGTTGTTCAAGCTTTAGCCTGGTGGCCATATTAATGTGTCTCGACGGCGTATATCAATACCTTCTCGTTATCCAGCAACGCGAAGTCATTTCGGGCACCGTTATCTGCTGCTTTTTTTAATCTCGTGGGCCAACGGGTCGAAGTGAGTTTCAGAAGAAAGTTATTTGTGGTATCTAGGGTGATTTACACAGTGCTCAGAGAAAAGAACGAGATAGATAAGCAAATAATGGCAACAAAAATTCGCGCAGGAAACAGTTCAAAGTTTTCACTCGAAAAACTGCGAAGTCCCGGCCGCTGTCACGATCGACAAAGGTTAATATCTGCAAGACTACAATACAGTCTGTGGCCATACCCTTTGGTGCAGAGACCTAGGCTAAGACCCAAAAGAATGAATGAAAACTCCTGACATTTCAGGACGATGTTCTAAGGCACTTCTGGACCAGTAAAGGATGGAGACGACTGGGAAAAAAAGGAAAAGCATGCAAACTACAGGAGTTGTACAAATCGCTCGACATTTTGCAGTGATTGAAGAGAGGATATTTAAGTGGTATGGGTGCGTAAAGCGTTAAGAGGGCCAGATCATCTGGGACCACGACTGAGATGGAGTGATGGGATCAGAGAAGATAAGAATACAATGAGACTAGCTGGAGAAGAACACATGGACCGAAGATGCTTGAAGGGAGACACTGGCGAAGCCGAAGACCGACTGTCGTTTGTGTGGCAAACCTGGTATATACACTACTGGCCATTAAAATTGCTACACCAAGAAGAAATGCAGATGATAAACGGGTATTCATTGGACAAATATATTATACTAGAACTGACATGTGATTATATTTTCACGCAGTTTGGGTGCACAGATCCTGAGAAATCAGTATCCAGAACAACCACCTCTGGCCGTAATAACGGCCTTGATACATCTGGGCATTGAGTCAAACAGAGCTTGGATGGCGTGTACAGATACAGCTGCCCATGCAGCTTCAACACGATACCACAGTTCATCAAGAGTAGTGACTGGCGTATTGTGACGAGCCAGTTGCTCGGCCACAATTGACCAGACGTTTTCAATTGGTGAGACATCTGGAGAATGTGCTGGCCAGGGCAGCAGTCGAACATTTTCTGTATCCAGAAAGGCCCATACAGGACCTGCAACATGCGGCCGTGCATTATCCTGCTGAAATGTACGGTTTCGCCACGATCGAATGAAGGGTAGAGCCACGGGTCGTAACACATCTGAAATGTAACGTCCACTTTTCAAAGTGCCGTCAATGCGAACAAGAGGTGACAGAGACGTGTAACCAATGGCACCCCATACCATCACGCCGGGTGACACGCCAACATGGCATTGACGAATACACGCTTCCAATGTGCGTTCACCGCGATGTCGCTCAACACGGATGCGACCATCGTGATGCTGTAAACAGAACCTGGATTCATCCAAAAAAATGACGTTTTGCCATTCGTGCACCCAGGTTCGTCGTCGAGTACACCATCGCAGGCGCTCCTGTCTGAGATGCAGCGTCAAAGGTAACCGCAACCATGGTCTCCGAGCTGATAGTCCATGCTGCTCCAAACGTCGCCGAACTGTTCGTGCAGATGGTTGTTGTCTTGCAAACGTCCTCCTCTGTTGACTCACGGATCGAGACGTGGCTGTACGATCCGTTACAGCCATGCGGATAAGATGCCTGTCATCTCGACTGCTAGTGATACGAGGCCGTTGGGATCCAGCACGGCGTTCCGTATTACCCTCCTGAACCCACCGATTCCATATTCTGCTAACAGTCATTGGATATCGACCATAGCCAGCAGCATTGTCGCGATACGATAAACGGCAATCGCGATAGGCTACAATTCGACCTTTATCAAGGTCGGAAACGTGATGGTACGCATTTCTCCTCCTTACACGAGGCATCACAACAACGTTTCACCAGGCAACGGCGGTCAACTGCTGTTTGTGTATGAGAAATAGGTTGGAAACTTTCCTCGTGTCTGCACGTTGTAGGTGTCGCCACCGGCGCCAACCTTGGGTGAATGCTCTGAAAAGCTAATCATTTAGATATCACAACATCTTCTTTCTGTCGGTTAAATTTCGCGTCTGTAGCAGGTCATCTTCGTGGTGTAGCAATTTTAATGGCCAGTAGCGTATGTTGATTTCTACACAGGAAATTTTCTTTCTCCAAAAGTATCTATAATTTCATTATTAGCTAATGGAAAACATATAAACGTAATATTTTACGAGGTGTGCAGTTTTGCTAAATGTATCTGAATGCCAATTTGAGAATTATTAATTAATGTTAATGTTTTGTATTTTCACGTTTGTTTACTTTGCATTAATGGCTGTTTCATACGAAAACCAGAAAATATAAAAAGGATTGAATTTGGTAACATTACACCCACCGAAAAATGCGAGGTCAGAGTGACCGCACCACGGAGTCAGTATCCCATGTTTGATACTATGTTAGTCAAAGGTTAGTGTTTTCAATACTTACGAATATCCTGCGGCAGTAACCAGTGCCCAGGACGGCAAAACACACACTTCAAAGGGCACTAGACGTAAGCATTGAGGAGACTTCTTATCAGTAATAACGTCGTCCTGTCACATACCATCCCCACAGGTGGAAAGAGAGAAATAGCTGCCTATTTGCCCCTGTACGTACCATAACCTCTATTTCCTTATTCTCACGGCCTGTTTGGTTTATATGATGGAAGTGGCGGAGGTAATGTACAGAGTATCTCTAATACCGTTTCATTTAAATTCAACCGGTGAGGGAGCGGAAGGGGAGGGGAATGTGAAGGCAGAATAACTCTTCAATTTGTGATCGCTGCAAGAGTTGTCAACTATACAAGACGCGAAGCTCACGGGAAAAGGGAGAAGAGCCCTTGGGCATGAGCGCCCACCGGTGCGGACGTTTATTCAGTAAACGCCTGTCGCCTTAATGGTGCTGTTCCCATCGTGCTGCTTGCAGCTGGCGCAGCCCCATCGGGAAGTATGCGGAGCGGTTCCTTAGCAGATTCTGCAGCCTGACGCTGTGTGCTACAGAGGAGCCATTTACACTTGTAGATGGCGAAAAACTAACGGAAATGACGGTCAAATTTATTATTATGAACTTTAAGCACATGCATCATGACGACGACGATTTATTTTATATCAGACAAAAAATAGGAGATCATACTTGATTAAGGAAGCAAAAATTATGTCAATGCAAGTGGTTTTAGATCCAGAAGACAGCAACTTCTTTTCAAACAGCATTTTCAGCATCCTCAAGTATTAATGCTGAAATCTTTATTATGACTAAATGTGAGTTTTACGAACCAGGCAACTGAACGTGATTATTGTCAAACCGAATGAGTAACAAATTTCAGTTCGTTATAAATGGTTTTCATCGTTCCGCAACAAAGTAAATGTTAAATAAACCATTGTAGTCTACAAAGTATTTCTACCTTTTTCACCTTAATGTTACGGCGAATTTTTCGTCAGGTGTTACCGAATAACACTATTTGATGGACACTTCTTGAGACATGGTTAAACGGGGCAGTATTTAACCTGAATAACATACGGAACATTTCATCGTCGTTTAATAAACGACGAGTGATAGTGTCGTAAAGAAATCATCATCAAGCCTTCTTCTAAAGATGGCATATGTTTCAGCTTTACAACTACGTAACTGTTGGAGAAAGATGTCTTCTTCACTTTCTTCCCGAAGTAAGCAGAACAACAAATCGCACTCACTCCTGAGAAAAATTGGTTTATCTCCACGAATTCCACACGACTCATGAAGCTAGGAATACTAGTAGCTACGTCCACCAGCGCGCCGCGCCAACAGGCGTTTCAGTCGGCTCCAGTGTCCTCAAATGAACCACAACTTCTATTTTGACCATACTGTAGTGAGATACGGCTTTCGTTTCCGTTTTAAAAACAATTTCGATATGTTAACGTTAAGTAACAAGCGACAGCATTTTTCACGGTGAATCTTTGAAGTTTTATGCGATGCGTTACTAAATATCCAAGCATCACAATAACTATAACCAGCATCAAAAAAGTGGCCACTTCATCATCAAGCTGTGATATTAAACTGTAATATAAGAAAAAAAATCAACTCTGTTTGCCAATTAGTTTCCTCAAAATCGAGTGAGATGTATTATATAAAGAAAAAAAGCCAAAATCCGAAATAAGTGGTTTTCAATTTTTTGAAGGAAAAATAACCTCTGTTGAAAAATTAGCTCCAGAGGCTCATGCAGCTTTGCTTCAATTACATACAGTGCTTGTTTCATAGCACTAAAACAAGGAAACTCATTTTTTTCGACGTACTATCAAGCTGCAGGTCAGAGCGCTTTCTGGTTCGTTCGTGATGCCGCAAACGTCAGTCACACTGCGGTAGCCGCAGCCGCGCGTTAGGAACCGCATCATCCTGATCTATATTAGCGAGTAGCCGTCTTAGATTGTTTGCAGATGATGCTGTCATTTACCGTCTTGTAAAGTCATCAGATGATCAAAACGACTTGCAAAATGATTTCGATAAGATATCTATATGACGCGAAAAGTGGCAGTTGACCCTGAATAAAGAAAAGTGCGAAGTTATTCACATGAGTACTAAAAGAAATCAGCTACATTTCGATTACGCGATAAGTCACACAAATCTGAGGGCAGTAAATTCAACTAAAAACTTAGGGATTACAATTACGAATAACCTAAATTGTAACGATCACATAGATAATATTGTGGGTAGAGCAAACCAAAGACTGCGATTCACTGACAGAACACTTAGAAGGTGCAACAGGTCTACCAAAGAGACTGCTTACACTACGCTTGTCCGCCCTATTCTGGAGTACTGTTGTGCGGTGTGGGATCCGCATCAGGTCGGACTGACGGATGACATCGAAAAAGTACAAAGAAGAGCAGCTCGTTTTGTATTATCGCGAAATAGAGGAGATAGTGTCGCAGACATGATACGTGAATTGGAGTGGCAATCATTAAAACAAAGGCGTTTATCGTTGCAACGGGATCTTCTCATGAAATTTCAATCACCAGTTTTCTCGTCCGATTGCGAAAACTTTCTGTTGGCACCCACCGACATAGGGAGAAATGATCATCAAGATAAAATAAGATAAATCAGGGCTCGCATGGAAAAATTTAAGTGCTCGTTTTTCCCGCGTGCCGTTCGAGAGTGGGACGGTAGAGAGACAGCATGAAGGTGGTTCACTGAACCCTCTGCCCGGTACTTTATTGTGGATAGCAGAGAACTCACGAAGATGTAGATATGGTACTTCCCCTTTTAAGTTCCTTGAGCATCTCAGTTACACTTTCTACGGGCGCATGGACCTTCCACGATTTTAGAATCGAATTTCAGAATTTGTTCGTTGTCTGCTGTCATGACGGCTCCATACCCGGGAGAAGTACTGCAGAATTTGTCACACTAGAAGTTTGTATGCGATTTCGTTAAGGACCCACTCCTCTTATCCCGATGCTCTATGGTATCTTCTATTTCCGTATCCTACATGTTCCACACATTTCGTGTCACTTCATAGATATTTGGACTATGTGACATGCTCCTAAACTTAACCATTGATACCGTAATCAGACACTCACGGGTTCCCTCCCTTTGTTAGGTTCACTATCTACCATTTATCAACATTTTAGGAAAGTGGTAATTCAGAAGTAATGTTGAAATACTGTCAATCGTTCTGTGTTACTGTACTATCGCCCAGCTACAATATTTTCCCGAAAAAACAGCATCGCCATCCATTAATCCGACAGTGCTGTTGACCACCCCAATTTCAAAATTCCCTGGTATTTTGGTACTTATCCTACTACCATGTGCGACCTAATGAATTATCTTAATGTCGCAGTTATTGCAAAACGTCATTATCACCACTAAAATACTGAACACGCATTGTCACTCGTATCATCTTTTTAGTAAAACTTTCCGCAAAACTGTCTTTAAACTATTTATTTTCTATTTATAATTTAATTTCAATATTTTGGGTGAAACAGTAATATCAGAAAATGAATCAGCCTGGGTGCAAAACACCTTGTTATTCGTTTACTTCTTTATTCTCCCAAACTAATTTCGGCGACAAATATCACCATCATCAGTGGGTTTTTTAATTTTATTTATTGTATGTTACAGCATGTTTTAAGAATTATTGTCGCTGTTTGCGACATATTTTCTGTGCACTTTTTTCCTGTTGCCGTTTTTCACGCAGCAAACATCATGTCATGTTCATTGGATGGTATGCAGCTGCTTTTATACACAGAAAAACGAAGTGCGAAAGTTTTGTTTTTCTGTGTATAAAAGCAGATACATACCGTCCAAAGAACATGACATGATGTTCGCTGCGTAAAAAACGGCAACAGAAAAAAAGCGCACAGAAAATATGTCGCAAACAGCAACAATAATTCTTAAAACACGCTGTAACATACAATAAGTAAGATTAAAAACACCCACTGATGATGGTGATATCTGTCGCCGAAACTAGTTTGGGAGAATAAAGAAATAAACGAATAACAAGGTGTTTTGCATCAAGGCGGACTCAATTTCTGATATTACTGTTTTTCTATGCAAGCACGGATCAAATGGAAGAGTTCCAAGATAAAATCATTATTTTGGGTAAGTTAAAAATAGTCGTCGTTACGGTAACCCGTTTCTGCAGCGGTCGTTTAAAAAGCGGTACTTACAGATCTAATTAGGAAGCGCATCGTAAGAGGACCACACATTCGCGTGTGACGGCTTCATTGCAAAACTCGTTACTGTAATTGGGGGGGGGGGGGGGGGGAGGAGGCGTCGGCCTATCGGCACTGGAAACATTCCATGGTAGTCTCCTCCACAGATAGAAGATTAACAGCCTTCAGCACAGTTGTATGTGTTACTCAAAAAACCACCGGCAACTACTCTCGTACTTGGGTCTGACATGTTAGTGGTATCTGTCAACGGCTCGCCAACTGAAGTATCTACCCACTACTTTTCCTATAACTATTTCCACTGCCAAGATAGGTAGTCTTTAACTAGGAAATGGCAGGTCACATTACTGCTGTTCTGGAGCAGTGGGCTACGTGCCTGTACCATTACTTTTCTAAAGGGTGCATTCTATTCTATTCTATCTATCGCTTGAGCCTTGTCCCGCAGTTACGCAGGGTCAGCCATCGTTAATTGGATTTGGCATGTTAATGGTTAAGGAGTGTGGCCGGATGCCCTTCCTGCCACCACCCCGTACCCCCCGCGACGCAATTAGTGTACCCTAACTGTCTGCGTCGAGTGTAATCCATGGAATAGTGCGAATGTGTTCAGATGTCCGCGAGCCGTGTAACTGAGGCGGAACATGGGGGACCAGCCTGGTATTCACCTAGCGGGATGTGGAAAACCGCCTACATACCACATCCAGGCTGGCTGGCACATCGGCCCCCGTCGTTAATCCGCCGGGCGGATTCGATACGGGGCCAGCGCGCTTACGCGAGTCCAGGAAGCAGCGCGTTAGCGCTCTCGGCTACCCTGGCGGGTCTACAGGGTGCATTCTAATGATGCTGAAAACATTTGGCGGTGATGGAGACGGGTAAATGTATAAATGTGGTATAGAGCATCTTCGTCAGTAAACGACTGAGGCAAAAGTTACGATGTCAAATGTGCTTTGAGGTGCTCTGCCAGACGAATACGAGAACTCACTTATCGTTGTTTGTACGAGGTAAGAAACTTATTTACTGTGTACAAAGTTACTAACAATTCAGAGTGGGTATCCCATCAGGTTAGGATGGGACAGGAAACACTTATGACCTGCAGATGGAGGGGAGTGATGTGTACATTGACTGTCAGACATTAACGGCCACTAAGGACTTTACAGTCTATCAGACCCAGTGAAATGGATTTGTAGCCAGTTACAGATTTAACATACATGATTTTTTTAAAAATATGAATGAATCCTTCGGCTGTATTTGAAGGTCTTGCTTTATCTGCTTTCAGTTTCGGTGATGCGATGCACGATCTTCAGGCCCCTGAATATAGTAAACACATTTATCATATTTGTACATAATATAATAAAACTGTAACGTGTATTCAAAAAGAAACGAGCTAGAGGCTGTAAAATAAAAACCACTGAAGTGATCGTAATGCCATTGCCTGAGGATGAGGACATGATCCCCATAAGATCACTGAGGTCCCGAACTCGCCGCTAGAGGGATGCGGGTGCACACCCTCTTGACAGTGCAACAGAATATCAGGATCCGGTAAAACAACAAATCTCCGACATCGCTGCGGCCGGAAAAAGATCCTGCCAGAACTGGACCAACGTCGACTGAAGAGAATCGTTCAGCGTGACAGAAGACCAACCCATCCGCAAATTGATGCAGAGTCCAATGCTGGGCTATCAGCTGTTCAACGAAACGTCATCGATATTGGCTTTCGGAGTCGAGAGCCCACTCCTGTACCCTTGATGAATGCACGACACGAAGCTTTACGCCTCGCCTGGGTCCGTTAACACCGACACTGGACTGTTAATGAATGGAAACATCTTGCCTGGTCGGACGAGTCTTATTTCAAATTGTATCGAGCGGAAGGACGTGTACTGGTATGGAGACAACATGAATCGATGGTCCCTACATATCAGCAGGTGACTGTTGAAGCTGGTGGAGGAACTGTAATGGTGTGGGGCACGTGCAGTTTGAGTGATATGGGGCCCCTGATACGTCTAGATACGACTTTGACAGATGACACGTACGTAAGCATCCTGTCTGATCACTTGCATCCGTTGATGTCCGTTGTGCATTCAGACGAACTTGGGCAATTCCAGCAGGGCAATGCGACACCCCACACCTCCAGAATTGCTACAGGGGAACTCCACGAACACTCTTCTGGATTTAAACACTACCGACGGCCACCAAATTCCCCAGATATGAACATTATTGAGCACATCTGGGATGCCTTGCAACGTGCTGTTCAGAAGAGACCCCCACCCTCTCGTACTCTTGCGGATTTATGGATAGCCCTGCAGGATTCATGGTGTCCATTCCCTCCAGCGCTACGTCAGACATCAATCCAGTCCATGCCACGTCGTGCTGTGCCACTTCTTCGTGATCGCGGGTGCCCTACACGATATTAGTCAAGTGTGCCAGTTTCTTTGGCTCTTCAGTAAATATTACATATTCTGAAATCGAAATGCGTATAAATTGATAAGTATCGCAAATTATTGTTAATTGCGTGCACGTAAAACCTTTGGTTATTAAAGAGGATATGTAGTTCTGTTCAGCATATGAACGCTCTCTAATGTACTCATTTAATAAGTAATGAAGTTATTTTTTTACGCAGAAAATATTTAAAATAGTGATAAAATCCTACTTACAAAAGTATGTTGCAGTATTCGCGGTTTACAGACAGTCCCACGGTGTTGTGACCACGTCTTCCCTTCTTCCCGCGTTTGCAGGCTTCAGTATATACTCGCCTCACTAACATATCTCTGAACAGTCCATGGTGGAGGATGCTTGAGCGCTATGCATACTCGGCTGCGTCGCAAAGAGTGCGAGCGTAAATCTTGGCTAGGCCTGTTTTGTACTGAGGACAATTCAAGACGCAATGCGTAACTTCTCTTAAAAAATTGCGTATGCTATCGCTGTTTTGCTTCAGTTAATTACTGCAGTTATCGCGTTCCCTGCAGATTTACAGTACTTTAATTAGCATAGTTATTGCCAACTTGGCACCCCGAACACCATCAGTTCTGTTAGGAAGGCATATTATGGCTTGAAGTGCCGGCATTAGAGGCGAAACTCCAGGCTCAGGTACATTAATGACAGATAAGGGAACGAGCCGTCTCTCTCTGGAAAGGAGTCATCCCGGTATTCGCCTTAATAGATTTAGAAAAACTAAGGCGAACTTAAATGTGGATAGCCAGTAAGGAATTTGACAACCGTTCTTTCCGAATGCCAGCGCGCTTATTATGGATCAGCTTTATTGTCTTCGATACGTCTAGACCTTGGGAAAATGTTCCCAAATATTACAATCGCACTGTGTTACCATCTGTTGCAGTAGAAGTGTATATTAGACGTCGCAATGCTTCCTGGTATCACTCTCAATTTCCAAGCGAAAACAAATTTTAGCCTAATGTCAGGTTTTAATTTTGCCGGCCGCAATGTGGAGGAGGCAGTAACGTTTATCTGCGCAGTAAAAACGTGTTATCTGTGTTGTGGCAGCACACAACCAGCGCTGCTATCGCAGAACTATTCTGCAGTCACAGTGCGCAACAAAAGAGTAACACGTCAAACCTAAACGGGCTAAACCCCCGTCAAGGCTGGCAGCAGCTCGCCAGCCATCCACTTTAAGGGGCTATGGCCACAGTTTCCTTGAATGGATAGCTAACGATCCGGTTTCGTGAGCGACACCGACCTCACCAACGCACAAACCACGTGGGCGAACAGGGGCTTCTTTGCAGTCAACTATCATTTCGACGCTTGTGCACCACTTACACACTTTTCCAGGCTTTCAGTTTATCCTCCACATAAAAAGTGCAGAGAGCAAATGTTACTGGACGCCAGTCCTAAGCTAAAACCTGTAATGAGTTCCATAAAATGGTCGCCTAAAAATTAACTCGCTGGAAGGATAATTCCGCAATGACTAATTAATTATACATTTCAAACGTCCGTTAGTGGAGATCACAATTCTATATCGGCTACCTAAGGTGGGGCATTAGATAGTTAATGATTATCGCTGAAAAACAGAAATAAGTAAGTTTTATACATCATTCGCGACTCCAAAATAAGATTTAGTACATGAGACGAAGGAATTTGGTAGAACGGCATAGAAATACGCGTGAGGCCGGATGGGGATCCTACTAAGGGAGCAAAGAGCATCAGAAATTATATAGCATTATCAGAAGAAATGCCAAAATTCGTTTCATCAATTTTTATTTGGTAAAAATGTTTCACAACCTTACAAATAGTATTAATCGATAGTACGAGTTTGCTGGCCGGTGTGGCCGTGCGGTTAAAGGCGCTTCAGTCTGGAACCGCCTGACAGCTACGGTCGCAGGTTCGAATCCTGCCTCGGGCATGGATGTGTGTGATGTCCTTAGGTTAGTTAGGTTTAAGTAGTTCTAAGTTCTAGGCGACTGATGACCTCAGAAGTTAAGTTGCATAGTGCTCAGAGCCATTTTTGATAGTACGAGTTTTGTACACAACTTCCCGCATGGATGAATTACACTTCCTCAGCATTCCTCCAATGACTCATTTTGGCATCTGTCCTTCCTGCAGCAGTGTTTACGTCGTTGTTCTAACGTAAAATGAGGAGCCAGAGATGAATCTTGTAAAAAGACGACCTGATAGGTCAGCGTGCCACTATTTTTGGTGGCAGCCTGCGAAGGGAAATAATTAAATATCACTAGTCTTATATAAGAAGCAAACAAGCCTCTTTTCAAGCGAGTGTTGGGTTGCCGTCGGGGGTCTATCTGCTCTTTGTGAACCGTCACGAGGGGTTTGACAGCCACGGAATGCGCGTGTTCGTGCCACCAGACACATCCTGCGCTTGAAAGGCTGGGGCAAAGTAACAGCCCGGCAGATGTCATTCAACTGTGGACGGTCTACACTCCGATGGATTACCCGCCGCCTTAGCCACTTTTCTACGTTTCCTCCTTGTATACTAGTTGGGAGTAGCCAAGTACGTTGACTGAAAATGGCGGAGAGGTATCACACCGATAGATCAAAATGGTCAAGCACACAGAAATGGCCGAAAAAAAATAAAAAAAGGGCAAGGAGATACCGCCACGAATCAACAATGGGCATGGATGCAAAATCGGCGATTTGCAAAGAACATTTCAAACCAAAATAGCAACGGAAAAAAGAGGATGAACGCAGAGCGAAACGACAAGCTTCTCTTAAGGAATGATTGTATATTTTAAGTTCTACAATAAATCGAGCTGTTTGAAGACTAAGTAGCCAAGGCCGCCGGCGCATGTCAACAGTGGCGCCCGGCTCCGAGAGAATCGGTTCGAATGTGAGTGAGTGAAGCAATTTTCATCTCCCCCTCCGTCACACTGATGGGTGCTCAAAGCATGGCGCGCGTCTTCCCCGTGACTGCTGGAGGACGACGCCACATGGTGCTCACAGCGGTACGAGTGGTATTTCTCGTGGGGCTCCGTATGAGTGTAAGGCCAGCGAGAAAGACCTCGAAGGCCCCGTACATGTCACGTTGATAACATCACGATTTGTGGCTGAAGGCGGTTGTTCTTTATTATTACCACGTCGAGATGCTGAATTACGCTAGGCAAAAGGAAGTCCGACACGATATTACGAGATGTCCATCTCATGACTTTTGTCACCACAGTATAAAGCTCATACTTTTGCGTCAGAACAACACGAGTTTTCTTTAAAACTCTGATCAAAGCATTACAGAAAACTAGGTTTCGAATACTGAAACTGAGCCACGGTTTTATTAAATATATGGGAAAGTTTCTACATTATCAGGCTGTCATATAGTGATCACTGGATACAACCTGTGATGTATGTACAGAACCAATGACAGACTACAGTTCGGTGATTGTACAGAGCTCAAAATATCCTATCAATTTGGACGACGACAGTGACGAATTCGACAATTAAATAAACATTGAACTTTTTGTCATCGCCCAGTCGAAATATGAAACGTTCAGTGGAGCTACTTATATGGGCAGTCGTCAGGTGGAATCAAAAAAACCAGTTTACTTCCGGCTCTCAGACAGTGCACACGTGTTCGAAGTACGCTGTGTGCGAGTTGTTTACGTTTCGCGGACGAGTGTGTCGCTTTGTACTATTTGTATACTTTTAAGTGTATATATGTGAAACATGAACTATAAATAGAATGAGATTTTCACTCTGCAGCGGAGTGTGCGCTGATATGAAACTTCCTGGCAGATTAAAACTGTGTGCCGGGCCGAGACTCGAACTTCGGACGAGATACTGGCAGAAGTAAAGCTGTGAGAACGGGGCGTGAGTCGCGCTTGGGTAGCTCAGTTGGTAGAGCACTTGCCCGCGAAATTCAAAGGTACCGTGTTCGAGACTCGGCCCGGCACACAGTTTTAATCTGCCAGGAAGTTTCATGGACTATAAATAGTTTAGACAAGAAGAGGCAGAAGCTTTCGAAATGCGCTGCTACAGAACAATGCTGAAGATTAGATGGGTGGATCACGTAACTAATGAAGACGTACAGAGCAGAATTGGGGCGTTGGGGAGAAGAGCAATTTGTGGCACAACATGACTAGAAGAAGAGATCGGTTGGTATGACATGTTCCAAGGCATCAGGAGATCACCAATTTAGTACTGGAGGGCAGTGTGGTGGGTAAAAATCGTAGAGCGAGACCAAGAGATGAATACACTAAGCAGATTCAGAAGGATGTAAGTTGCTGTAGGTACTTGGAGATGAAGGAGCTTGCACAGGATAGGGTAGCATGGAAAGCTGTATCAAACCAGTCTCTGGATTAAAAACCCCAACAACAGAAAGTGTTTCTATACTCATATCGTCGTTCCCCCAGTGAAGAAGCGGTTACACTCAGTAGTGAACGCCAGAGATGTGTTTCCTTAACCACAAGTTTGCAGCGAAAGTGCTACACAATTAACCTGACAAATGGTCGATTCCCCGACACTCGTCAAGTCGTACAGCCGGCGCTGGAAATTTGCCATCAGAACGCACCGACGGATATTCCGCTGCCGGCGATGTCCGAAATTCATTGTGAGGTCCAACAGGGTCAATCGCCAACCGTGAACGTGCAATTTCTATCTACCACAGGAGCTGCAGCACCAACATGAAGAACTATAACTGCAGTAGCAACAATTAGCCGAGCAGCAACAGTTTCATCTCCTTCAGCCACAACAATGACAAAACAACAAGAATAGGTATAGATACATCACGGCAATCAGCAAGTCAGCAATCACTGTAACCTTAACAGCTTTAGCACCTTCAGCCGAAGTATCGGTGCATAAGCAGCAGTAGCAAATCAGTACCCTTACTAAAAGGCTTTGTGAGGACTCTTACCGTCCCGGACTGTGACATGAGCGAGACACTGGGTTCGGGTCCCCCTTCCCCTGGCGGCACAGTGCAGAGAAATACAAACCACTCTCAGGGTCAACCATCGACCCCTAACGATACGGTTGCGCGGAGGGTGTCAGCATTCTGTAGAATCGTTCTAATGCAGGCCCATACACTTGTCTTCGTGGAGAGCCTAGATAAGAAGATTGGAAAACTGCATCGTATGTCAGTGGGCAAGTTACTGTATGCCTACGGCTCATTTAAAACACGATATTGTTAAATTAATCCGTCGGGCAGAAAGAGAGTTCAGGTAGAACGGAAGTTCGCTGCGGCTGCCAATAATATAATAGAGGCCGCCGTACTCAAAGACCGTAAGTTCGATGTGTATATCCGCTACTTCCTGCTCCATATGTATGGCATTATCCGCGATGATGACATTTCTCTAACATAAGGAGATAGTAGACTTAATGGAACAAGCACACGCGCACGCTCGCGTGTGCTTGCTTGTTTTCGCAGCTTACGGGCGCTCAACGCCGAGAGCGGCGCCCATACATATATTGAAAGAAACCGATGTGGATAAAATGTCTGAAATCGTTGTCACACAGTGAGAAGGAAACCTATAAATGGCACTCAGACACTCACTCCCACTCCACTCGCGTGAAATGGAAATCAAACGCACACGAAGAAACCTAATTCAAATCCAGAAATAACGGCGCCGATTCCAGTCTGCATGGCAGTGTTTCGTTCACAAACTTTGACCTCACATTTCGCCAGGTTGGGGGCACGATGTTTAGTGGAACCACACGTCGCCTGTCATCAAATGCAGAAGTTTCTGGCGTCTTCATTGTGGCGAAACAGTGCAGATGCCATACTCGTTGCAGCAGATGCAGCTATCAACACCCAACCTATTTGTGCACGGCGACGGTTCTATCTTGCACAAACTGTTCTCGTCAGCACACAGTCACAGGTAGGCCGTGCGCGGTATTTCTCCACCAACAAGAGCTACAACGTGCAACGGCATACGCCACGTTGGTAGCTCCTAGCAGTACACATACACCTCTGCCCTCCGGCAGCCTCCCAATCCCCAAAGTCACATGGATTTTCCATCACTACCGCCGAAGCTTTCACTACAGCCGCCAGTCACCGTTGTCGCCTCAGTTAGATTCTCTCTTTCAGAGTGCCGGGTATCGTCAGAATGACTTTCAGTCAACGGACAGATCGGGTGTCGTCTCCGGCGCGAGACGTCCATCTAAATGGCACACTCGTAGACCAGGCTGGCGACACAGCTTCTCGGTAATTAGCCAAGAATTTTCTATCTCTCACTACCTCCCGCAAGCCCCTCTATCACACAACCCGTACTCTCCTCAGTACGGTAAACAACCACCGCCGCTTCGTAATAACAGCGAGTGTATTATCGAAAATATTACCTGGTTTATCCTACATATTGAAGACGAGAAGAGACAGCCACCTGGAACTTTACAGATACAACCTCCACCACAGTTGTTAACGAGCCTCCTAACACCAAGATGTTATGGTGGGATTTAGGATCTTCCAACGGTTCATGGTGTTCTCCTTAATGACACTTGACCGCCTCACTGAAATGAGCATTACAGAACGGCAGTTACGCCCAACACCAGTCCCTTGTAAGGACCTCAAATCGTCAATTCACAAATCCGTTTATCACGATTGGAGCTGTGAATGGCCCATATCCCAGCAGGATAAGGGCGGCCACCTGGTGACCATAAAACCGAAAATCTCTTCTCGACCATGGTTCGCCTCGGTGAAGATTCGTAGATAAGGGACTATCATTCGCGTGACTTAGGAGATGGCCGTTAACCCGCCCACCTACACCATTTAAAAATTATCGCTTCTGAACATTGCGATGAGGTAGCGGCAGATCTGAACTAAGTCATAAGTATAAACGGCCGCTCAAGCGGCCCTGTACAGGAAACTGGTTGCGAGGGGTCACCCCTCTCCACAAGTATGACTTTTTACTTTACCAGTCTGATGTAAGTAAGTACAATTTGCTGGCGGCCTATTTAAAACACGCCTGTATCCAGTTTTAAGCTATACTTTGCTGAGGATCTCTTCGTCACAGGGAACTAGCCCGCCTCGAAAACTGGGTAGTTGTGTGAATTCCGAATTAAGAACTTATATTTGTAATTGACGCCGTCGTCCAGCTTTAAACTGTAAGTTGATGTGCATGTCGTCCTCCCATGAGACCAGCCCCATTCGAAAATTGGATCGCATTTTTATGGTTTTCTTTTACATTCAAAACTTATCTTTGTACTTCAAACTTTCGTCATTTTTCTATTGTGAAATTTAAAATTCTGTTAACTTTGCACTATTGTAGCAACTACTGGCTCTATGGTGTTCGTCATTTGACGAAAGGTAATATATAACCGTGTGCCGAATAATTAACGGCAAAAGCATTGTTAATAAATAACAATCTCCCCCTCTCCCCAAAAACGAACTTTAACTCTGAATTCTTTCGTGTTTTAAACGTTTTCATTATACTTCAATAACGTTCCTCCAGCTTGTGCAGCTAATTGTTTTATTTTAGTGACTGCAAACATCTCACTCATGTGCATTGTTTATAATTAATAAAGTGCTGACAGTATAAATGCAATAAACGCAAATTGTCTTCTCAGGCTGGATAGTACAAAGAATCATCACGAATTAGCGTCGGAAAGTGCACTTAATACAAATATCAATACAGATGGTTAGAAACATTAAGGAAGAATTTTAGTATTAAATTACGAATTGGGCTCAAATGCAGCTGAAGCATTTCTGTTGACGACTACGCATTATTCCTTCGTTACGGAAATAAATCCAAGCATCTGTGTATCTGTATTTTTTCCGCGCCATTTGTGCCCCTAATTGCTTCCCGACAAGGCACTTGTACAGGGTTGGATGGAGCATCTGAGAACATTTATTTTCTTGGCAACGGATGGAGGGAGATTTTATGGCAGTTTGATGACCGTCGAGATTGCGATCGCAGCTGAAGGCATTCAACCGTTACAAAACAGATAGCTGAAAGTTTCCTCGATGACGTGCCGACGGCACGCGCTGCGGGTTCGAAAGCGCAACGCAAGAAAACTGCGAAAGCACAGCAACTTTCTGCGCACTTAGAACCGTGCTGCTGAAAGTTATAGAAAGGCATCATCCACACTACTACGATAAGAATGCAAGAAACACGGAGACGTGCGCTATCTGCAGCCCCTCACGCAGGACGTGTTTCTCACCGCGAAGCACGCCAGACGTGTCTGTCTGCTGCACGCCTGCTACATTTCACGGAATGTGCTCCACATCATGATTTACGACCTCTAGCAGCTGTTCCCGGCTGCAGCTGGCGCGTTAATCACAGTTTCTTTGCGAAAATGGACGAAGTGACGTACTTCATCACACAGGTTCCAAGATCGAAATTCGTTTCGTAATTTCATTTGAATGGAGGAGGAGATTTTTAGAAAAAGATATTTACCTTTAAGATACAAACATGAGGCACTCAATAAAAAAAGGAGGGAGGTAAATTTATTTTACAGGAAGTTTCATAATAACAAAAACTTCCAACGTGTAATTTGTGTTTACTTTCTGACAGTCCGACAGTCACATTAAGATTTCTGCCCTTTGCATCAAGAATTGCAGCTAATACACTATTTATAGTAAATAATATCGACTTTTGCAGTCAATACTTCTATTTAATTAATAAGAATGAGCTTGAATTTTTTATAAAACAAAAGGCGAGAAGAAAAATTTGGAAGCAAGTAGACGCCAACGTGTTTATCTGCCTGCTCCCAGTTCACGACGCTATCGACTACGCTACAGCTTTGACATGGCAGCCTGACCTCTGTATATTGTAAGCCGGTCGGAGTGGCCGTGCGTTTCTAAGCGCTACAGTCTGGAACCGAGCGGCGCTACGGTCGCAGGTTCGAATCCTGCCTCGGGCATGGATGTGTGTGATGTCCTTAGGTTAGTTAGGTTTAAGTATTTCTAAGTCCTAGGGGACTGATGACCTCAGCAGTTAAGTCCCATTGTGCTCAGAGCCATTGTATATTGTAAATAGAATCGGGGGCAGTCAATATGAAGACGCGACGAAATCTTTGAATAATATTTTAAACAATAAGAAAAACCACTATCGACTGATCTCAGGGATGCGATTCCATTCGCTACTCAAGTCAGATAAACAGCAGCTGCTGTCTGGACAGATAGCTTGAGATTATCAAGCACTGTGTTGAAATAACGAGGAACTATCCATCAAATACGTATGAAGAGGCTTATTTGCGGAAAGTACTGAGAGTTCATCAGACCCATTCTGGAAACATTTCTGTATCTTTCTCCAAGTCTTATGATGGTGTCCAGAGCCTGAACCTGTAAAACACGCAAAGGGAAACTTTGAGAGCATAGTAAGTATATGCACGGCAGAGACAATACCAATCTGAATCAATCATTGCCAAGCCGAATAACTGCTTGCCTAAGGACCACAGGTGACCCAATGCGTTATTAACTTGCGCAGTTTATTAAGCTCTTTCTCTTGAGAGAATAATCCAATTTATCTCAAATTGTGACCATTTGTTTGTCTGTACGTGGA
The DNA here is from genome assembly GCF_023864345.2 of Schistocerca serialis cubense. Taxonomy (NCBI): domain Eukaryota; kingdom Metazoa; phylum Arthropoda; class Insecta; order Orthoptera; family Acrididae; genus Schistocerca; species Schistocerca serialis. Next base: position 535,807,467 of record NC_064640.1, read on the forward strand.
CATCATATATACCGATTTCCGTCCCATTCGAATAATTCCTTCGTAGTTTTTTTTTTTTTTTTTTTTAAGAGTTAATGTATTGTGATGGTGCAATTAAAATGCTTAACTCCTTGAAGATGTACCTATATGACGAATGCGTGTAAACACTTATTCTTACTGCTAGCTTTTATGCAATCAATACTTTCTTGCCTAGTTATAAGTCTGCGCAGAAAATTACTCCAGAAGGCATTGAGTGGAAGTATGTGAAATATATAGTGAGTGTGTGTGTGTGTGTGTGTGTGTGTGTGTGTGTGTGTGTGTGTGTGTGCAGGGTGCTTCGTTTGCTTGCAAGACTAGCCGTTATCCGAAGAGCAGAATTATCTGAACTTAACTGAGTGAGAAGCTCAGTAATTTATTATAACACCACCACTGTCTGCAAAAAGTACCAATTCAGCCCGTTGGACGTCAAGTCACATATACAGGGCGTCCATAATTAAAGTTCCAGTTTCAAAATACTTTAGAAAGAGAACCACAGCTAAGAATGGCGTCAAATTTGAACAGCATATTACTGACGCAGGGGTAAACGTCACGGAACAAAAAAATGAAATTTAACGAAAATTTTACCAGTAGATGGCGCTGGAAGCGTCGGAATATGCACAGCTGTTCTTCAGTTTGTGTCAGACGCCCAACATGCCTGTCTTCTTTTACAAGAACGGCGACTGTGCGCCAGTAGCCCAGCAGAAGTTCTGGGCACTCAAGGATATGAAGAAAGGCATTGGTCCGATGTTTAATAAGGGTCTGGAGAAAATGGTTACAAATTTCGAAAAAAACACGTTCTTTGGAAGTGCAGTGTGGCAGAGGGAGGAAAGCAGTTCATCCGAAGTCTGGGGAAGACGTGACTACAGCATAGCATGATGGGTTGAGCGGTGGTGTGCAGACATGAGGTGCAGGGTATTGCCCGAACGTTGGACATGGCTGCTCCCTTCGAAACATCCTGCATTGCTAACAAAAAAAATTACGTTCCGGACTTGCTTCCTGCTTGCCTGCCAGCAAGAAGAATGTTTATTCTGGAATTTCTCGCTCGCATGGGTGTGGACAGTGTATCGCAATGGAACATTCTATGAACAGACGAAGCCCATTTCCATCTCCAAGGACATGTCAATACGCCAAGTTGCAGAATATGAGCAATGGAAAACCCGCACATACATCAACCAGCACCCTTCCTCCTGGATAGGTTACTGAAGTGCGCGTTGACAGCATCGTTTGTCGTTGGGCAGTACTGTTTCAAGGAGATGAGTCCTGTGGGTCCCGTTACCTGTATCGTCACTGGGAAACGATGTGAAAATCTTGCGCACCTACGTCATTCCAAGTCTTCAACAGCGTCGGTGTGAGAGTAGGATTATTTTTATGCAAGATGGCGCTCCTCCACACAATAGACAGCCAGTGAAGCGGCTGCTGCAGACACATTTCGGAAATGCTAGAATTATTAGCCGTCATTTCTCCACAGCCTGGCCGTCCAGATCACCTGACCTTCATCCGTGTGACTTCTGGCTGTGGAGTTATCTGAAAGATGTTGCGTTCACTGCTCGAATCACGAAAGCAGCTGGACTGAAGGCAAGCATTCCGCAACGCATTCTGAACATGACCACCAAGACATTCCGATCTGTTGAACAGCCTTTTTCCTCCATTTCATCTTGTGGCAGAATACGGTGAGCAGCATATTTAATAGGTCTTGCGCTAGTCTCACGACAATTAGAAACCGATTCCATGTCGATTTTTATGCGGTTGTTGCCAGAAGGACAGTTAAAAACCGATGTCGTTTTGCTTTTTATGCGGATTTTGATCTCAGGTCAATGAAAGACCGATTTTTGCCATCCGAAGTGGTACGACCTTGCCGTTGTGGGTTGGCTCACCTAACAAACAGTCCCGTAACTGCTGGCTGCCGAACTATTGCCGTCATGCAGAGCAAACAGTACACATAGTGTAATTCGCAACTCCAACCATAAGTATTGTATTGTGATTTACCTGTCATTTCTCGCCGACCCCATTTCTGTTAAGACGCTTATAGCGCCTTCTACTGGTAAAACTTTCGGTAACTTTTTTCGTTCCATGACGTTTCCTTCTGCGTCAACAATATGCTGTTCAAATTTGACGTCATTCTGAGCAGTGGTTCTCTTTCTACAGCGTTTTAAAATTGGAACTTTAATTACGGACACCCTGTATAAACAATATGAGTGGACCGCAGATTGAAACCTGTGGGATTCCGTTTGTGATTTCTCCCGAGTGAAGTCTTCGGCCTTCAAAATATGGTATGAATTGTACAGCAGAACTCTTTGTACTCTTAAGTACGATTCAAACCAGCTGTGTAAGGCCATAAATCTTATCGAACCGAAGTTTTTTTTTTTTTAAGAGAGTAATAAGTAATAGAAGTCGAGCAAGCGCCTTGGAGAGATAACAAAACACCAGCAGGCGATATTTTACTATTTAAGGCCGCTCATATTTGGCTGGTGAATGTATAAATAGCATTCTCAGTTAAGGGACCCTCCTGAAATCCGAATAGCGATATGCTATTTAAATAAGTTTTTGGCTGAAAGCAAGAATAATCTTGACTACATTAATGTTTCGAATATTTTGGAAAAGAAGTCAATAAAGAAAATGGCAAGAACAGCGTTACTTACGGCAATTAACTGATCTGTGCGTAGAGACACCTACTGCCACATACCTCCACAGACCTACCAACAAACTGTCGGATCCCTGATACGCAGGATCAGTTATGTATTTCGTTGCAAAGACGGACAAATAAGCAGTTAAGCAGGTGGTCGTCATCTTTTGGCCCGTCAATGTAATTGCGCAGCACAACCAGATAGTCCCTTAACAACTGAGCACGCACTGTTTCAGCTTGACCACTGTTTGGCAAAATATTTATAATCAGGATTCTATTATCTAGCTGCACACGAGTTGGAAGATTAACCACTGTATTTAGATTTAAACCCCCAGTTTATTTTCCCTGTCTGTATCTTTTAATAAATCTACATTAACGTCTCCACAAACTAGCCCCGACTCTCATCTACTAAATACTGTTCTTTTCTCTATGTCTGACTGTGCCAAACTCTTACATATGTTGCAACTCCTTTTTCCATATTAAATCTACATGACAATAGTGTTAGTTTTAATACCTGATATTTAACTTCTACAAACTGAGGACCGAAGAAGGGATTAAGTCGAAGAATTATTTATTTGTTTATTTATTTATTTATTTTACCTGAACAGTCTTCCATAGATAGGCTGACGAAGATTAGCTTACGATCATAGATTTTGCGTATGGCATACGGGGTAAGACTGTTGGTGTTACCGACTCATAGAAGCTAAACGAAATAAGAGGCTACCTTTGAATGTTTCTCGTTCAGCTCTAGGAAACACACAACATAGATCAAGGCTCAAGCGTGCTTGTAATTTTCAACTTCTACATTTGTGACGCTTTTCTCACAACGGTAACAAGAACTCTATAACTCTACAATTAAAAAAGTAACTGTTGTAATCCATTCCATGACTTGCCGAGTAAAGCGTCCAAAATCTAACCAGAAATTTACACATACATCCACTGGAAGCCTCGCAAAATTAGAAACGTTTAAAAGCTAAGAAAGTACAGCTTTGTGAACATATGTTATTCACAAAAATATCTGACCGGGTGGTTTAGGAGTGCATGGAAACTGTAAGATTGCGGGATCGAATTTACACAGCCATCTTCACTTCACATTCAAATTTCCTGAGCTAGGAAGACTAGCAAATGCAACTTCTTACCTCTTTCGCGTCGCTGGCAAGAGCAGCGCCCTAGATGGGGACAGCACAGGCTGCGTTAGGCAGCTTTAGGTTCACAGGATGCAAATGGTCACAGTTTCCTGTATGAATATTTACACTTAGTTTTCATGCAAATTTCCGGACGTGGTGTAGAAAACGCTTCGCGTCAGAGCAGAGCCTAACAGCACTAGTAACAGAGGCATACCTAACAACAAAACACCCCCATACACGTACTTATTCTGCACTGCCAAAAGCTTTGGTGGGGTCAAATTAGACCCAAGGAGATATGCATGGGCTTTTTATAAATATTTGTCCTATTGCAACCGGACTATGTTCTATATGACTGAGTGTCGTTTACACATATGTAAAGAAAACCCTGCGGCACATTTTATAATTAAATCATCATTTAACTTTCACAAACATTAATGTTTTCTACTCCGGACGCACGACAAAGATCCAGACGATAGTCAAACTTGTCTCAAACTTTCGCGAGCATATTAGGAGTTCCTGCATTCACTGCTGTTGCCGTCTGGAGTCGCAGTTTCCCCCAAGTTGTTGAAAGGGAGTCTTCCACAAACAACAACCAAAAAATTACCTTCCGTGGCACCGGGTGACTGTAGAGGCCAATGGTATAATTCGAAACCCGTACGCCCTCTTGTGAAGGATCCATCGTAGCGGACCCTTATGATTAAGAATTGCTCTTACATGGAAGTGGTGGTCCTCCGTTCTGAAGAAAACGGTAATTTCCGGCATGTACACACGACTGTGGAAAAAATGTAGACGAAGAGCAAACCAGTAACAGACAGACCTCTGATGGAAAACATATGGGGTTGCTATTTCGAACTGGCGCCTTAGTAAACGCCCTTTAGTTCCGGTGCATGAGCTACAATTCACCATAAATTTTTATATTTATTCATGTACTAGATATAATCTTTTGAAATCGGATGTATCTTTCTAGAATACCCTTTATTTCACGCGCAGTTATTGGCTTTATTTTCTAGCTGAGCATTTTGAGGACAGCGCTATTCCGAATCCACAGTCAGAACTTCTGAGGCTATCGTTGTCACTGCTTTAAAACGACGGCCAGCGCTGTCTAAATACTGTTCTAAAACAGGAAGTAGTAAGTCCGCTGAGTAACCCCAAACGTATCTTACAAATGACAACGTAAGTACATAAAATTATCGATTTATCTCTTACTAGCTTATTACGAGGCGTTCCTTAGTATTTATTTATACCATACTATGTTAGAACGAATGGCTCCAGTCTACAGAGTGAAAATAAATGCAGTTATTTATACCTTAGTGTAAATACAAATTAAGTAGATGTATGTGATGTGAACACAATATGAAAAGAACCCTGTGAGCACTGGAGACAATGCCCAAAAGCCGTACACACAACACATATACGTCTTATCAAGAGACATAAATCCACCTACCGATGCAGGTTTAGATGGAATTAAAAAAAAACTTGCGTCTGAATAGTGAAGTAGTAGTTTCAACTGATATCGAAAACAGTCACGGTAAAGCGTAACCTACACTATTCGTATTTAAAGTAAACAGAAACACCCTTTTCACATTCACTGAAATATTAATTTAACACAAAATGTTATTACAAATTGGTTTTTAGTTTCATTTTTAACCAGTCACTACATATACAGCCCCAGGCACACTTCCGGTTGTGAAATAATATCGAAACTTACGTCAATCAACATTGCAAGACGATATGCTACGGATTTTTTTTTTACATTATTTTTAAATTTCACCTCCTCCCAACTTCCATTCTCGTTACTAGCGGTGCTCTGGTGTGTTATTGCCACTGAATTTTTCCCTAAATAGCAACCGACGTGTGTACCACATTCTGCTGATATTTATCCAGGCGTTTCAGAATCATGCTTTCTTGTCACCCCACTTCCTTCCCCATCCCTACTCAATTCCTACGTCTGATATGGGCCTCCTGGTCACACAGTGCTTTTCCCATATAATAAGCGATATGTGTAACAAGTTTGGCTGAAATCACTACAGGGCTGCTATTTCCATGTCACCTCTTTCTACTGCCATGCCCATCCACAGAGGGTATATGTCATGACGATTGTCACCCATAAACCAAGCGCCGGCCGGAGTGGCCGTGCGGTTCTAGGCGCTACAGTCTGGAGCCGCGTGACCGCTACGGTCGCAGGTTCGAATCCTGCCTCGGGCATGGATGTGTGTGATGTCCTTAGGTTAGTTAGGTTTAAGTAGTTCTAAGTTCTAGGGGACTGATGACCACAGCAGTTAAGTCCCATAGTGCTCAGAGCCATTTGAACCCATAAACCAAGCACCCACAAACACTATGAGTTCGACATTAACACAGTTCGTTTGCAATTGTTTTGCTTGTCACTCCCTTCACACCATCAACCCACCCTTAGCTGCGCAAGAAGTGCAACCGCGACTGTGATAGTACATCTTGTGTTCTGTTTGCGGATTTCATTCCACAGAAAGCGCAAGAAGTTTTGTATCGAATGGACTTACGTCAGGGATCAGAAACCTTGCCTAAAAAATACGTGATCACGCATTTCACACTAACCCAATCCCTTAAACACCCTTCTCCCTCCCACCACAAAAATAAGAAATTCACGTTATTCGCACTGCAGTTCATTACAAAATCCGCCTATCAGTGCAGACTCAACTCTCACTTCCCTAGCTGAGAAGCTGTAAAGAGAACATTGAAATTTTGTACGCGCTTTGCAAATACCACCTTGCTTCTGTTCGAAAATTATCTTTTCAGAAGTGAAGGACATTTAATACAGAGACGATGGCCTACAGTATTTTTTCCCAGTTTTTTTAAAGACAGTTATTCTTCGCTCTCTGTCTGTTTCGCTGGCCCGCAACTAGTGGGGCTTCCAAGATTCACAAGCAATTAAATTTGTTGAGCCACTGCAGATTTCTACGACTTCCTGCCTCAGAAGTCGCCTTTGTATTTCTTTGAAGTGTTTCGACTGGTGGAAGCGCTCTTTAGTTTACAGGTAGCCCACTCATATACACGGTTTTTTTTTTCTAATTTATTCTCACGGAATCTTGCGTTTCCCTTCTTGTCGCAACCATCCTCTCGCACGATTGGTGAAAGAGTCTTTAAACTCTGTCTAAGCTTTTCTCCACTATTCTAGAGGCAATTTTCCGGAGTGCCCGCCGTTACTGACAACCTTTCTATAATGTCCACAGCTGAGAACGGCAAAACGTGTTCGAAGGGCGTGGAAAGGGAAGGGAAGGGAAGGGAAGGGAAGGGATGAGAGAGATTTATGCGGCGGATTAACGTAAGGTTCCTGTTCCTCCACGTCAGCTTGAGCTCTGCTCTACGGTGACTTTGGGTGACTGGGTGCGACGAACTACCACACAGTTTAATACAAAATATGTACTCGTATTTTTTATGAACTGTGCCGCACAGCTTCAATGTATTTAAAGAATGCCATCACGAAATCACGAGAAGATACTGTAATGTTTGCTGATTTACAGAGAAGTGGTTTACGTCAAGCGATCATCTTACAGGCACAAATGCAGTTACGTTGGGTTAAAGGAAGGACGCCATAGATCCTTCCCTTAAGCTGGAAGAACGTTCCAACACACTATTAATCTTATGCTGCTTGACGCAGTCACGTCAGCTAAATATCCGTCCGTAGCGTTGCGAAACGACATGAAACTGAACGAGCACAGAAGGTGAATTGCAGAACAGGTGTGTGGCCGCCTACGATTTATTGGGAGACTTTTAGTAGTCTACCGGGTCTATAAGAGAGACTGCGTACAGAACGCCAGTGCTACCAATTTTGGAGTGCTGAGCGAGGGTTTGAGATCTCCACTACGTCGAATTGTACGAGACTGTCCACGTAATTCCGAGGCTTGGTCCTAGATTTGTTACCGCTCGATTCTATCAATACACGAGATACGGAAATGCACTGTGATTTAGATGGGAATCCTTGGAGGCAAAAAGACGATCCTTCTGCCGAACCCTATAGAAGAAGTACCGTCGCCTACGTTTATGACGCGCAAGGGCACAGTGAGAGAGATTATGGCTCGTGCGGAGACTCACAGGCGGTCGTCATTCCCTCGCTCAATCTGCAGTATAACAGGAACGGGAATGACTAACAGTGATACCAAGCACCCTCCGCCAAGCACTGCACAGGGGCTCACACAACAGATATATACAGCTGTACGTATCCGAGAATAGCGGAGTGCTAGCGAATGCTTTCACTGCACGTGGTATTCAGTGCGTTTCCCGTGACGTTACCGGAGCATTCCAGTTGTTAGTTTGCGAAATATAAGACGATCACATGTGTAGTAAAGTCGTTACCCGCAGAATGGACTGAACCAATGAGAACGCTCGGGAGAGAGAAGACAGCTAAATGTTTAACAAATTTTGGAAGCTGCTCTGAACTCGCTAGATTAACAAGTGTTATGGTGTGCCGTGCAAGAAAGGAAACAAGACCGGGTCGAACCGGCCGCGGACTACAGGGTGATTTTCAAATGATTCATTAAGTTTTCACCTTTCATACCTTAGAATATACGAGTAGACTGTTCAATCACGTTAATACGACCAACACCTATGTTCGACGTCAACGTGCAATAACCACTCGCATGCGCAGGTGGCAGCTCTAACAGTGGATGATATAAAGATTGTCAGAGCTCGCGGATAACAGTGCAGTCGTTGTCGTAATGCGGAAACAGAGCGATTTATCTAATGTCTAGAAAGGCATAATCATTGGCTTTCGGACCAAGGGTGGAAGCATTTCCGAAATGGCTAAGTCTGTAAACCGTTCGTGAACCGCAGTGGTTAAGGTAACCGTGCATGGCAAAAGAGTGCACCACGGCTCATAGAAGACAGGGATGGACGACAGCTAAGGAGATGCGCACGGGCGAATAGACGTGCAACTGTTGAGCAACCGACCGCCCAGATGAACCAAGTGGCTACCAACAGAGACTATAATAAAACCAACAGAGACTAATACCAACAGAGACGTCGAGTAGACGACCATTCAGCGAACGGTGCTGCGTATGGGCCTCCGAAGCAGCCGCCTGGTTCGTGCACCCATGCTGACTGCTGTTCTTCCGCCGCCCGGTGTGGTCGAGCGGTTCTAGGAGCTTCACTATGGAACCGTGCGACCGCTACGGTCGCAGATTCGAATCCTGCCTAGGGCATGAATGTGTGTGATGTCCTTAGGTTAGTTAGGTTTAAGGAGTTCTAAGTTATAGGGGACTGATGACCTCAGACGTTAAGTCCCGTAGTGCTCAGAGCCATTTGAACCACTTTGAACTGCTGTTCTTCGGCGACTAAGGTTGGAATTTGCACGCCAATAGCGCAACTGCGCATCCACTGAGTGGCGACAGGTGGTCTTTTCAAATAAATCACGTTTTATGCTCCATCGGACAGATGGACGTTCGTGTGTAACTGTCCAGTCCTACATGCAGTTTACATTTTGAAATTTTGTTTATTGCACGGCAGGTTCCACTGTAATTCACCAGGCGGCAGAGTAATGACAGTTCCCAAAATGGCGACTAGCCAATAGAAACCATGTTTTCTGTTGACATATGAGAAGACTGAATCCGTCACTACTACGCAACGTGCGTTCCGAAGACCGTACAGCATACAGTCACAAACCCGTCAAAAGGATTCTGTGATGGTATCGAAAGTTTAAGAGTACGGCTTGCCTCTGTAAAGAAGAAACGTCCGGACTACCAGATGTTGCAGTTGAAACAGTGAAAGGTGTCGCGAAATATTTCTTCGTAGCGCAACTAAATCCGTGTGGAAGATTCTGCGAAAGCGACTACATTAAAAATCGCATACAGGTGCTCCAACGTTTTCGGCCAAGCGACAGCACTATCAGCAGCCAATTTCGTTCCAGGAAGCACTCGAAGATAACGATTTTACCAATATGTTCAAATGTGTGTGAAATTTTATGGGTATTAACTGCTAAGGTCATCAGCCCTAAGATTACATACTACTTAACCTAAATTATCCTCAGGACGAACACACACACACACACACACACACACACACACACACACACACACACACACACACACACACACATGCCCGAGGGAGGACTCGAACCTCCGCCGGGAGCAGCCGCACAGTCCATGACTGCAGCGCCCTAGACCGCTCTACTAATCCCGCGCGGCACGATTTTACCCCCGACTCGTGTTCAATGATGAGGCGTTGTTCCACGTAAACGGTCAAGTGAATCGTCGCAACATTCGCATATGGGTCACAGAAAATTCCACTGTAAAATGGAGATTATATGAATGCGTGATGTCTGTTCTTTCGGAAATCACTGGTGTCAGCTGCAGCGGGACATTAAGCGGAATCAGCAGCGACGAACGAAAATGTGTACCGGACCCGGATTCGAACTCGGGATCTCCTGCTTACTAGGCAGGTGCGGTAACCGCTTAATGTTCCGCTGCAGCTGACAGCAGTGACCCCCCTTCAATTTACATATAATATTTCACAGCCGCTGTTTCTGCGTGATTCCGAAAGAACAGACAGCACGCATTCGTATAATTGATAAGCCTAGCTGGGTAATGGATCCACATTCTTCAGTGCGAATGCACAAATTCATCCGACCTCCCGTGGGAATCTCAGAGTAGCGAACGGGAGTATAATGGATAGGAACTACGGATAGGTGGGGTTCGGTGGAGGTGTGAATCGGCCGTGAGATATGCCGAGATAACGCGGTGTTCAGATAGTGCAGTGGTTACCGCACCTGCCTAGTAAGTAGGAGATCGCGTGTTCGATTCCCGGTCCGGTACACATTTTCGCTCGTCGCCGCTGATCTCAACTCGCTTCGCGTCACCATTCTGTACTGCACAGGCTAAACGCCTGCCTCCCTCCTACGCCCTATCTCTCTCTCTCTCTCTCTCTCTCTCTCTCTCTCTCTCTCTCTCCCTCTTGTACGTACAAAAGTAACATTTCGAAGAACGCCACAGTTAACTTCAGACAAGTTGAAAGCAATTTGATATTTCAGTATACTCACGTAAAAAAAAAAACAACTCATTTCTACACGGAAGTTGCATTCTGCCTGTCATTAGGAAACTACCTACACGTTAAAATAAATGGTATCCCTAAAATCTAGGAGACGACTACCTTTATGAAGAAAACATACGAAGAAAATTATATACTTCAAACTGTAACTTCTCAATTGTTTGGAAGAGACTTTATAGTTCCTGTTGATCGACAGTAGATCACCAAAGCTTTCTGGATCGGAGCGTGGCGATTTGTTAATAACAAGCCAACTTTACTAAGCATTCTTCACTAGGTGCGCTTGTTGCTGGGATGCATTAAATATGTTTTGCAACCACTGCCAGGCCCGATAGATCCTTTCCTTATCTGTTCAATCACTTCAAGATCTCATCATCGCTGGCGTGTGTTAAATTATACAGGGTGTTACAAAAAGGTACGGCCAAACTTTCAGGAAACATTCCTCACACACAAATAAAGAAAAGATGTTATGTGGACATGTGTCCGGAAACGCTTAATTTCCATGTTAGAGCTCATTTTAGTTTCGTGAGTATGTACTGTACTTCCTAGATTCTGTACCATGTACAGCGTGTGCAGGCACTATCAGCATCTGATTGGCCTCCACGGGTACACTTCTGCGAATGGTTCATCCAACAATGTGTTAATCCTCATTTCAGTGCAAATGTTCTCTTTACGGATGAGGCTTCATTCCAATGTGATCAAACTGTGAATTTTCACAACCAACATGTATGGGCTGACGAGAATCCGCACGCAATTGTGCAATCACATCATCAACACAGATTTTCTGTGAACGTTTGGGCAGGCATTGTTGGTGATGTCTTGATTGGGCCCCATGTTCTTACACCTACGCTCAATGGAGCACGTTATGATGATTTCATACGGGATACTCTACCTGTGCTGCTAGAACATGTGCCTTTACAAATACGACACAACATGTGGTTCATGCACGATGGAGCTCCTGCACATTTCAGTCGATGTGTTCGTACGCTTCTCAACAACAGATTCTGTGACCGATGGAGTGGTAGAGGCGGACCAATTCCATGGCCTCCATGCTCTCCTGACCTCAAACCTCTTGACTTTCATTTATGGGGGTATTTGAAAGCTCTTGTCTACGCAACCCCGGTACCAAATGTAGAGGCTCTTCGTGCTCGTATTGTGAACGGCTGTGATACAATACGCCATTCTCCAGGGCAGCATCACCGCATCAGGGATTCCATGCGACGAACGGTGGATGCATGTATCCTCGCTAACGGAGGACATTTTGAACATTTCCTGTAACAAAGTGTTTGAAGTCACGCTGGTACGTTCTGTTGCTGTGTGTTTCCATTCCATGATTAATGTGATTTGAAGAGAAGTAATAAAATGAGCTCTAACATGGAAAGTAAGCGTTTCCGGACATGTCCACATAACATATTTTCTTTCTTTGTGTGTGAGGAATGTTTCCTGAAAGTTTGGCCGTACCTTTTTGTAACACCCTGTAGAGGTCCACTTCGTCTGCTGCGGACGATTTGTTAATCTTCAAGTCCTCGAAACCATTTCGGTCTCTGTGGGTGGCAACCACACTGCACTTGAAGGATCGATGTTAATAACAGACACACACACACACACACACACACACACACACACACACACACACACACACAGAGAGAGAGAGAGAGAGAGAGAGAGAGAGAAGTAATACAGATCTGACGTGGAAATCATGAAGGTGGAAGGTGTACCAGGAAAAAAAGTGTTTCACGTTGAAATTTTCTACGAATTATAATACTTTCATTTGACTGTAAGACACTAGTGTTAACGATAGAAAAACTATTGTGTTAATGACTCCATGCTGTTCCTGTATAGCTTGCACACATTTATCGTACTCTGCCAAGAACTTCCCACATTTTATTTAAGTCAAACATTCGGTTCAAATGGTTCAAATGGTTCAAATGGCTCTGAGCACTATGGGACTTAACTGCTGTGGTCATCAGTCGACTAGAACTTAGAACTACTTAAACCTAACTAACCTAAGGACATCACACACATCCATGTCCGAGGCAGGATTTGAACCTGCGACCGTAGCGGCCGCACGGTTCCAGACTGTAGCGCCTAGAACCGCTTGGCCTCTCCGGCCGGCCAAACAGTTGGAAATAGCGGAAAGACTGCCACATACACGTAGCAAATTTCATGGTTGAAAGTAATTAAAACCTTCTGACGTAGAAAGGGCTCTATTTTTAACCCTATCACCTCTTGTTAAAAAGTGTGTATCTGTTAGTATACATCAATTATGCTTGTTGATCACACATCTGCCCTGTCCTGGTATCGTAATGGAATTGCAATAATTAAACTGAGTTCACAGTTACTGTCTTGTATACTACAGAATTGTTTAAGTCCGTGAAACTGCAAAAAAAACCAACTGGACTGTAGTTTATTTTTCACCTTCTAATTCATCTGCGTCGTCTTTAAATGGTTTCAAGAAATTCACAGTTCTCTTTCAGACCCATTATCATATCCCCTGTAATTAGTAAGTGGAATCCTCTTCCTTCAACGAAACGGCAACTTCATTATAACGAAAGTGTAAAAGCTCCATCATCATATACAAGCTATTCCAATATATACAGCCCTCTTGTTTGAGAGAAGACTTCAGAGATTAACATTTTCTTTTGCGTACCATACAATGCATTTTACAGTACGTATTTATTGTTGCTGCGATGATCGGCCCATGATTTAACAAGAAACAGTCTTTATCGAAAGTGTGGCTAAGTATTGTGTTTATACAATAGACAGGACAAGGAAGCTTTCCGTAATTTTCCAAATGTGTTATTATATTGGCACCCCGGTCGGAGACAATGAGAAAATTATGCATGTCCAGTGAAATTTTCCAATCAGCCTGCCTCTCTTTCAGTTATTTTATAACATTTACTTCTGTCTTCTTAACATCCAGGAATTTAGCTGCAAATGAAACATTATTCGGCCGGCCGGTGTGGCCGTGCGGTTCTAGGCGCTTCAGTCTGGAACCGCGTGACCGCTACGGTCGCAGGTTCGAATCCCGCCTCGGGTATGGATGTGTATGATGTCCTTAGGTTAGTTAGGTTTAATTAGTTCTAAGTTCTAGGGGCTGACGACCACCGATGTTAAGTCCCATAGTGCTCAGAGCCATTTTTGAACATTATTCACAGGAGGCCAATCTGTGTTTATGTAATGTGCTGTAAGCATGAAGTAACAAAACCTTATTATGCAAATCAGTCCACTTCTCAACTGTCGCAGCACGTATGGTACGTTATTAGATACTTCCGTAATAACAGAAAGCATTATGTTGTTTCTAGTATCATCAACCTGTATTACATGCCTACTTACAGAAGAGGAACGTGGCATGCCAACGAACGCTGGCTTCTCTATATTGTGCATATATATCTATTAATACTTGGCCTAGTTATATGAAACATCCACCAGAAACCGCACCAACAGGTCTTGTATCTTTAGCACAAATTGCCACGTGCTTTGCTGCTATATTACTTTTTATTATTGCCGGTATCCACGAAGGAGCAGTGTCCGTGTGAGACTTTTTTTACAACTGTGTTTCTTTAACTAAGTCATTCATGCACGATACGTACCAAGTAGACTTTCTGTATCGGGCTACAGCCAACATGTTTACTCCATACTTCGCTTTTTACGCCTTCCCGTTTCTTCAATGTGTACACATTTTTCAAGTCTTAATTCTTGTTGCACTGGCTTCCTCACGCTGCATAATTACAGACAGACGACAAATGAAACTCGTGCTGGATGTAACCGAGCACGTATTACACGCATAGGATACGTTTACGCTGCAGCCGTGCTGCTGGCAGCTAGCAAATCTTATCTCGCTCTTCGCCGGGTGCCTAGTTGCGTTAACGCTACATGCTCTCTTCGCGCCGGGCCGGGACGGCGAAAACGGGAAAGTCCACTTCTCTGATTTTCACGTTGTAAAAACTCATGGCGACATGTAATACTACGCCACTTCATCTTCTGAACTTATTTTTTCCATAAAAGTTTTAATTTCCTTGAGAAATAAGAAACAGTCTACGTTCGGTTTTAGTTCCATACCATTTCTCAGTTTTCAAAAGCATTGTTGTTGTTGTTGTTGTTGTTGTTGTGGTCTTCAGTCCTGAGACTGGTTTGATGCAGCTCTCCATGCTACCCTATCCTGTGCAAGCTTCTTCATCTCCCAGTACCTACTGCAACCTACGTCCTTCTGAATATGCTTGGTGTATTCATCTCTTGGTCTCCCTCTACGATTTTTACCCTCCATGCTGCCCTCCAGTACTAAATTGGTGATCCCTTGATGTCTCAGAACATGTCCTACCAACCGATCCCTTCTTCTAGTCAAGTTGTGCCACAAACTTCTCTTCTCGCCAATCCTATTCAATACTTCCTCATTAGTTACGTGATCTACCCATCTAATCTTCAGCATTCTTCTATAGCACCACATTTCGAAAGCTTCTATTCTGTTCTTGTCCAAACTATTTATCGTCTATGTTCCACTTCTATACATGGCTACACTCCATACAAATACTTTTAGAAATGACTTCCTGACACTTAAAGAAGCATATGTTTAAAAAATCTGGTAGTGTAGCATCTTAGTTTATTAATAAAACCTTTACATTTTCATAATTCGCGACACTCATTGTGAAATGACACTATTTGGCACCTACGTGCTCTTGATTTACAAATCATCTTGTGAAAACGTTTGATTTCGGGTTGCTTACTGTGAGAAGTTTTAGAGCATACATAATTGCGAGTGAAATATAGCTGAAAGTACAAAAAAGTTTTTGAATTGGTAGTGACACAGTTATCTGTCTCCTTGCCTCAGTTTTTTTTTCTTTTTTGGGGCCTTTGTCCCTAGTCAAAGCGGGATCCACCGTGTTAGTATTGATTTGGCAGTGTTCGTTGCAGAGGGTGGCCGGATGCCCTTCCTGCCGCCACCCCGAACCCCCTGGGACGGAATTAGTGTACCCCTGCTGTCCTCGTCTAGTGTAAGCCATAGAATAGTGCGAACGTTTCCAAATGTCTGCGAGTCGTTTAACTAGGGCGGAACGTGGGGACCAGTCCGGTATTTACCTAGGGGGATGTGGAAAACCGCCAGGCGGATTCGATTCGGGACCGGCGCGCATATCCGAGTCCAGGAAGCAGCGCATTAGCGCTCTCGGCTGCCCTGGCGGGTTTGTCTCCTTTCATCAGTAAATGCGAGTTACTGGTTTGTGTCAATGCTGCTCGAGTTTAGCTTGGTTTAGCGTCGAGTCAAACACTGCAGGATATCCATCAGTACAGGTCTAGTGTCGGTCCCTCATATTATTTCAATGGCCATGTCTATAAAAATCTAAATGTATACGAATTTTTCCCTCGGCGACGTCCCGTTATACTGGACAATCTGCTATGGTTTTACAAAAGTCTCATTTTACATTATTAGAAGCAAACAGTTATTTTTTAAATTTTTTTTCAATTAACACACCGCCATCTGAATGAAGTTTTGTTTATTTAATTACTACCTAAGTTTCGGCCTTTTATTCCATTTTCAAGTGATGGAGTTCATGTCATTAACATATAATACAGGAAACCAAGCTCAATTTGGCCATAAATTAAGAAAAATATTCGCTCCCCACGAAATGTCAGATGTAAAATAATCATCTTGTAAAAATATCAGTAACTGATAGTAGAAGCACGTAATATTTATGTTAATGACAAACTCAATCACTTGAAAATGGCAATTACCTGGGTCGTAATTAAATAAACAACAATACAGTCAAATGCCGGCATGTCCATTTAAAAATTATTGCATAATTGCTGCTCAGCAACATCAAAAACTGTGAACAGTTATTTGTTGTCCATATTCTACAATAAGTAGAATACTCATTTCCTATATGGAACAACAAAAATAAATTAATCTGAGATGAGACTTTGCTGTGGACGTATTATAATAAAGGCTGCACATTGCGCTTGATTCCTTTCCAGTTGGAGATGATAAACGGCAGATGCTAAAAAAGCAATTTTTTTGTGTCTGAGTTTGACTAATAGGCTTTTTCAGTTCTGGGAATGCGTAGTGCCATAAGGAGCAAATAATTACATGCTTAGATCACGGCTGTCCATTATATGGCCGCCACAGACCGACAAAGTTAATTTTTCAGACACAGTAGTAAATGAGGACACCGTTGTAAAATTAACCTGTTATATCGACTGCGCCCGGACGCCAACAAGTACGCAATGTGGTGCTTGCTGACCTACTAGCTGTCTTCCGTTCATCATATTTGCCGCGCGTTTCCCCACCAGTGGCACATGCACGTGCTAAGTTGGCCACACGGGCGTCGCGTCGTGATACCCTTAAATACCCGCGATCGCGCGCTTGCCCGCTAGTTTCTTTCTTTCTTTCTTTCTTTCTTTCTTCCTTCCTTCCTTTCAGTTCAGTCACTGAGACACACTGTGCTGTTGCACTGGTTGGACGTTGCTTAATACACTACTGGCCATTAAAATTGCTACACCACGAAGATGACGTGCTACAGACGCGAAATTTAACCGACAGGAAGAAGATGCTGTGATATCTAAATGATTAGCTTTTCAGAGCATTCACCCAAGGTTGGCGCCGGTGGCGAAACCTACAGCGTGCTGACACAAGGAAAGTTTCCAACCTATTTCTCATACACAAACAGCAGTTGACCGGCCTGGTGAAACGTTGTTGTGATGCCTCGTGTAAGGAGGAGAAATGCGTACCATCACGTTTCCGACCTTGATAAAGGTCGAATTGTAGCCTATCGCGATTGCCGTTTATCGAATCGCGACACAGCTGCTCGCGTTGGTCGAGATCCAATGACTGCTAGCAGAATATGGAATCGGTGGGTTCAGGAGGGTAATACGGAACGCCGTGCTGGATCCCAACGGCCTCGTATCACTAGCAGTCGAGATAACAGGCATCTTATCCGCGTCGCTGTAACGGGCCGTGCAGCCACATCTCGATCCGTGAGTCAACAGATGGGGACGTTTGCAAGACAACAACCATCTGCATGAACAGTTCGACGACGTTTGCAGCAACATGGACTATCAGCTCGGAAACCATGGCTGCGGTTACCCTTGACGCTGCATCACAGACAGGAGCGATTGTGTACTCATTGACGAACCTCTGAGCACGAATGGCAAAACGTAATTTTTTCGGATGAATCGAGGTTTTGTTTACAGCACCGTGATGGTCGCATCTGTGTTGAGCGACATCGCGGTGAACGCACATTGGAAGTGTGTATTCGTCATCGCCACTACGGCGAAACCCCACATTTCACCCGGCGTGATGGTATGGGGTGCCATTGGTTACACGTCTCGGTCACCTCTTGTTCGCACTGACGGCACTTTGAAAAGTGGACGATACATTTCAGATGTGTTACGACCCGTGGCTCTACCCTTCATTCGATCGTGGCGAAACCGTACATTTCAGCAGGATAATGCACGGCCGCATGTTGCAGGTCCTGTACGGGCCTTTCTGGATACAGAAAATGTTCGACTGCTGCCATGGCCAGCACATTCTCCAGATGTCTCCCCAATTGAAAACGTCTGGTCAATTGTGGCCGAGCAACTGGCTCGTCACAATACGTCAGTCACTACTCTTGATGAACTGTGGTATCGTGTTGAAGCTGCATGGGCAGCTGTATCTGTACACGCCATCCAAGCTCTGTTCGACTCAATGCCCAGACGTATCAAGGCCAGATGTGGTTGTTCTGGTTACTAATTTCTCGGGATCTATGCACCCAAATTGCGTGAAAACGTAGTCACATGTCAGTTCTAGTATAATATACTTGTCCAATGAATACCCGTTTACCATCTGCATTTCTTATTGCTGTAGCAATTTTAATGGCCGGTAGTGTAGTTAGCGCCAAAGGTCGCCTATTTCCCATCGTTCGCGTGCGTGTGATTTGAAAAAAATGGTTCAAATGGCTCTGAGCACTATGGGACTTAACATCTAAGGTCATCAGTCCCCTAGAACTTAGAACTACTTAAACGTAACTAACCTAAGGACATCATACACATCCATGCCCGAGGTAGGATTCGAACCTGCGACCGTAGCGCTCGCGCGGTTCCAGACTGAAGCGCCTAGAACCGCTGGACCTCTGTCGCACATGTTTCGCGTCGAATTCCATGATGTTGAATAGAATGGATGGCGGCAACGTTGTCCGAAAAGGACGCTCGTTTACGAGCACCAAAGCTTCGGAAATTTAAAGTGTAATGTAACGTTGTAAACTGATGCCGAATTATACATATATCTGTCCCTCCGACGCGCGTACGGTTAGGGAAGAAGAATTCAGTTTTAATATAATTCACGTTTCTTGGAGACCTACTTCGCCTCTCTCCTACTTATTTACCTATATTTTATTTTGGTTTTAAGATCGAGCAATGAGGTTCATGAGTATATTTATAATTTTGTCCCAGAAGTCGCATGTGATTACGACGATAGGTTTTGTTGGCTGTACTGATTATCAATGAACGATCCATGATTGTTAATGCAGTCAGGTCATCCATGAAAAAAACGGAAAGTTGACGCAGAACGTCGTGTATTCAAACCGGCAAGGCTGAAGTATATATTGTGATTCAGCAAAATGGAAACACAATGTGTCTCATATGTAATGACAATATCAGTGTGGAAGGCGTACAACAGAAAGCGCTATTATTCTACGAAACACGGAACATGCTTCTAAGTACGATGAATATAGTGGCCAAATAAGATTCAATCGAATCTATTCACGGTAAAAAATGACCAGAGAGCAAGCCATGTTTAAGAAACCACAAGAAAAATCAGAAAATACAGCAAAACTAAGCTTTAAAATAGCAGAAGCTATTGCCAAAGGAGAAAACATTTGTCTCATTATGAATTCATCAAAGAATGTTTGGAAATACACTCCTGGAAATGGAAAAAAGAACACATTGACACCGGTGTGTCAGACCCACCATACTTGCTCCGGACACTGCGAGAGGGCTGTACAAGCAATGATCACACGCACGGCACAGCGGACACACCAGGAACTGCGGTGTTGGCCGTCGAATGGCGCTAGCTGCGCAGCATTTGTGCACCGCCGCCGTCAGTGTCAGCCAGTTTGCCGTGGCATACGGAGCTCCATCGCAGTCTTTAACACTGGTAGCATGCCGCGACAGCGTGGACGTGAACCGTATGTGCAGTTGACGGACTTTGAGCGAGGGCGTATAGTGGGCATGCGGGAGGCCGGGTGGACGTACCGCTGAATTGCTCAACACGTGGGGCGTGAGGTCTCCACAGTACATCGATGTTGTCGCCAGTGGTCGGCGGAAGGTGCACGTGCCCGTCGACCTGGGACCGGACCGCAGCGACGCACGGATGCACGCCAAGACCGTAGGATCCTACGCAGTGCCGTAGGGGACCGCACCGCCACTTCCCAGCAAATTAGGGACACTGTTGCTCCTGGGGTATCGGCGAGGACCATTCGCAACCGTCTCCATGAAGCTGGGCTACGGTCCCGCACACCGTTACGCCGTCTTCCGCTCACGCCCCAACATCGTGCAGCCCGCCTCCAGTGGTGTCGCGACAGGCGTGAATGGAGGGACGAATGGAGACGTGTCGTCTTCAGCGATGGGAGTCGCTTCTGCCTTGGTGCCAATGATGGTCGTATGCGTGTTTGGCGCCGTGCAGGTGAGCGCCACAATCAGGACTGCATACGACCGAGGCACACAGGGCCAACACCCGGCATCATGGTGTGGGGAGCGATCTCCTACACTGGCCGTACACCACTGGTGATCGTCGAGGGGATACTGAATAGTGCACGGTACATCCAAACCGTCATCGAACCCATCGTTCTACCATTCCTAGACCGGCAAGGGAACTTGCTGTTCCAACAGGACAATGCACGTCCGCATGTATCCCGTGCCACCCAACGTGCTCTAGAAGGTGTAAGTCAACTACCCTGGCCAGCAAGATCTCCGGATCTGTTCCCCATTGAGCATGTTTGGGACTGGATGAAGCGTCGTCTCACGCGGTCTGCACGTCCAGCACGAACGCTGGTCCAACTGAGGCGCCAGGTGGAAATGGCATGGCAAGCCGTTCCACAGGACTACATCCAGCATCTCTACGATCGTCTCCATGGGAGAACAGCAGCCTGCATTGCTGCGAAAGGTCGATATACACTGCACTAGTGCCGACATTGTGCATGCTCTGTTGCCTGTGTCTATGTGCCTGGGGTTCTGTCAGTGTGATCATGTGATGTATCTGACCCCAGGAACGTGTCAATAAAGTTTCCCCTTCCTGGGGCAATGAATTCACGGTGTTCTTATTTCAATTTCCAGGAGTGTATGTGCATCAAAGGCGTTTGCAGACCACATACCGTTAGTGAAAAATACGAGCTTGTCACATCAAACCACTGCACCATGAGTTGACGACATGGCACAAGATACTGAAATTTCACTCTAATAAAAAATGAAGAATGTTTATTTTACAGTTCAGCGCTTGTTGATTCAGATACTGAGCCGTAGGCAGGCTTTGTGTGAGGAGACATAACTACAATGTAACCGAGGAATTACTTGACTTACGTTGAATGAAAGGAGCAATAACAGACAAGAAATTATATGAAGAGTAAGAAGCTGTATATACAAGTTTGATCTTCATGTTTACGGCGAGAAAAGGGGGATTTGTGACTTTGAATAGAGTAATAGCATGACACGCAGGATTCTAAAACACCACTGCATTATTCACTATGAACAGCTGAGTGCTGAAGTTCTCGATTTGAAGGATGTGATAGAAAAGGTAACATTGACTGTCAATTTCATACGCGCAAGAGGACGAAATCATATCAGACCTTCCTGTCTGAAGGAGGCTCGGGGCATGATATCATTTACTTTTAGCCGAGTTCGCTGTCTCAGACGATCATCAACGCTAACACGATTTTATTCTCTGTTGGGAGAAATAAAAACCTTTATGATCGCCACAGTACAAAATGTCAGAGTTTTGGAGAACGAACAATGGTTGAATGATCTGGCTTTTTTAGTTGACGTAACTAAATATTTCGCCGCCCTCCAAGGTATAAATTATTGAAGTGCATAACTGTATGGAGATATTCAAGCATTTATTAAAAAGTTTATCTTGTTTGAAAAACAGATACTGGAAAGATAGTTTGGCCGTTGGGAGACCTTGTCTACGCGAAATCAAGAGACACTGGATTTCTTCCCGAAAAAAATAACTTAGTGTGAGGAAAGACTCACAGAATTTAAGAATCCAGAGCCCTAAATAAAAGTGGTCCAAAATCCTTTTGAGGTGAGATTGAAAACGCTATGTTAAACCTACAGAACAGACGGCTACTGCCCAGAATTCTCAGAATTTCGACATGGAATATATCTACAAGAAACTCTGAAAAACGAAGATGTTTGTCTAATTAAGTTTTGGTTTTAAGTGTTTTATTTTTTCTTAATTTTAAGTTTCAATTTAAGTTTGTAAGATTCTAATACACTGAAGACCCAAAGAAACCGGTACACCTGCCTAATATCGTGTAGGGCCCCCGCGAGCACGCAGAAGTGCCGCAACACGACGTGGGATGGACTCGACTAATGTCTGAAGTAGTGCTGGAGGGAATTGATACCATGAACCCTGTAGAGCTGTCCATAAATCCGTAAGAGTACGAAGGGAGTGGAGATCTCTTCTGAACAGCACGTTGCAAGGCATTCCAGATATGCTTAATAATGTTCATGTCTGGGCAGTTTGGTAGCCTGCGGAAGTGTTTAAACTCAGAAGGCTGTTTCTGGAGCCACTCTGTAGCAATTCTGGACGTGTGAGTGTCGCATTGTCCTGCTGGAATTGCCTTAGTCTGTCGGAATGACACAACGGACTCGAGGGCATGCAGGTGATCAGACAGGATGCTTATGTGCGTGTCACCTGTCAGAGTCGTATCTAGACGTATCAGCGGTCCCACATCATTCCAACTGCACACGCTCCACACTATTACAGGGCCTCCACCAGCTTGAACAGTCCCCTGCTGACATGCAGGGCACATAGATTCATGAGGTTGTCTCCACACCCATACACGTCCACCCGCTCGATACAATTTTAAACGAGACTAGTCCGACTAGGCAACATGTTTCCAGTCATCGCCAGTCCAATGTCGGTGTTGACGGGCGCAAGTGAGGCATAAAGCCTTGGGTCGTGCAGTCATCAAGAGTACACGAGTGGGCCTTCGGCTCCGAAAGCCGATATCGATGATGTTTCGTAGAATGGTTGATGACCCAGTACTGAAATGTGCAACAATTTGCGGAAGGGTTGCACATGTGTCACGCTGAAAGATTCTCTTCAGGCGTCGTTGTTCCCGTTCTTGCAGGATCTTTCTCCGGCCGCAGCGATGTCGAAGATTTGACGTTTCACCGGATTCCTGATATTCAAGGTGCACTTGTGAAATGATCGTAAGGGAAAATCCCCACTTCATCGCCACCTCGGAGATGCTGTGTCCCATCGCTCGTGCGCCGGCTGTAACGCCACCTACAAACTCACTTAAACCTTTAAAACCCGCAATTTTAGCAGCAGTAACTGATCTAACAACTGCGCCAAACACTTTTTGTCTTATATAGGCGTTGCCGACCGTAGCGCTGTATTCTGCCTGTTTATATACCTCTGTATTTGAATACCCATGCCCATACAAGTTTCTTTGGTGCTACAGTGTATAAATACATATTGGCTGCCTGCATGTGTTTTTATTTCCATGGTTAGTTTCTTTACAAAACCCACTTCGAAATGTAGTTGGAGGCACCGATTTTAGACAGACCGTATCCCCACTTTGAAAAAGTTACGCATAGCTGTTACGAACAGTACTTATTTAGGGACATTAATGTAAACCAAGACTAATTGGAACTGACTTTTTTATAGTAAAAACGGCTGAATAAGTGCGTTTAAAATCGTCACTTACTTTTGGCGTTATTGAATTGTCTTCACAGCTCGCAAGGAATAAAACTGTGTTGCGTGTAGGCCCCGAAAACCGTACAACGAGCAGCAGTCGAACACTGCACTACTGGAGTGACCTTTAAGCAGCCAGTCACAGCTCAAGGTTCGCGATGTACGCAGCACGTAACACAAACCAGCTTGGTATCATCGCCTAGAGAGGATCGTGGCGAGCAGCCATGGTGTAGGTTAAATGAGCGGGTAAGACAAATGGGTTTGATTCATCATTACCTTGCCATGCCATGCCGCCGAGCAGTGAGCTGGCAGGATGAGCTGGTAGCATGAACGCACCCTAACGTCTTTACAGTCGAAGATAATTTAGGACAAACATGTCACCTATGCTCCAAAGTAACTAATGCGGGCAGCCTATCCGGGAAGGCTTTTTAAGCGCGCTTACTCGGTCATGCAGAACTAGTATCTACATACGTTCTAAGACTGGTTGTTTCCTAAACTGACATCTGGTATCCCACATTTCATATTATTACAAGACGGAGCTCTGTCTCACTGGCAGAGAGTACAGAGTCCCTGTCTGAATGTTGACTTTCCAAACCGGTGGATTGGGCTCTGCGATCAGGATGATTTTGCACTCTTCAGGCGGCCCCCGATGTCTCTTCATCTTACAGCTCGTTATTACTTTTCTATGGCGATGCGTGAAAGAAAATGTTTAAGTACCACCTTTGCTGACAACAGTACCACCTTTTCTGACAACACTGACTGAACTTCAGGATCGCAAGGCTTGAGTTTGGTACACTGACGTACTTGCTCGAACATGCATCCTTTTTACTTTAGTGACGCGTAAGTGTTTGCACGTGGAATAAGGAAAGCAGGACATAAAATATTAATAATGCTGTGTAATAATCTTGAAAATGTGACTTTTCATACCATGCATCATTCACAGTTTTCGCGTAATACTTCGTGAAATACGTTCATCCAAAACCCGATGATTCATTTGTGATCACTCTGTATTACAGTCTGTATACAAAGTGATGAGCGAGGAGGCGAGTCTCTACATACTACCAATCAAAGCCACATGGCAAACGTATAGGTTCTACACGAAATTATACCGACCCTTCCGCTGCGTGACTTACATCAATGGCGACGCAGTGCGCAGAAACGGCTGGGAGGGTGTGTTCCACTAACGCTCAACTTGCCTTTCGTGGGTAAGACTCAACAAATCATATGAACACACCACACGGCAGGCGTTGATGCAAAACGGTGAAGGCTGCGGGGAGGGGGGGGGGGATTAAAGGAACTCCTCCCCCCACCAAAAACATATTTTAGCGAAAGTGATCATAATTCTACATACATCCCTTTCCATATTTCGCAGCTAACTTTCGGACGATAAGAAACATGGAAACTATGAGTCTCCTAATGGCATCGAATTCTACGTAATTACAAGCTGCGCTCAACCCCCGATACTTTTCAGTTTCTTGCTCTCATGGATGTGCTTGCATACTGACCGCCTGTGGAGAACATTCCAATCTAGTGAAGGCGCTTATTGATAGGTCGACGGTACTTGTCGCCGATAATAAATCCGACAGGGTTCGAATGTGTTCACAGATAGTATTAGCAAACAACAGGAATTTGAGAATGCCAAGAAAGAAAGGTAATGCCCCCTCGCCATACACAAAGAAAAATATTACAGGGAGGATAATTTCCAGAACGTTGGCGGAAATGATTCAAAGAAACAGAATTACCCTAATTTACACGCTCTAACCGCCATGATCTCCAGACCTGAGTGCATAACCTAGTGCTAGGCTGAATACTGATAACGGCGAATGCAGACTTCGATTTTATACTGCGTAAATTTCGATGTCTAAGAGTTTGTTGCCGTTATAGTTCTTAGATCAATTGCACGACATGATGTCCTTAAATTTTCAGACCAGCACTTTTTAAATGCTGTAACTGTTAGCAACTGCTATTTCATAGCATTTTTGTTAAATCAAGATAAAAAATCGTCATCATTATAACAGTAGTAGTAGTAGTAGTAGTAGTAGTAGTAGTAATAAGAGACAAGTTGGGTTTTGGAGGATGGGAAATGGAGAGAGGAGCGGGTGGGGGGAAGCGTGGAAAAGAGAGAGAGAGAGAGAGAGAGAGAGAGAGAGAGAGAGAGAGAGAGACGCCACGCTGAAATTCATTTTCCTAATAGAATACAATTCCAGTCAGTTCGTCAGCGGACCAGTGGTACTTAGCCCCTGTTACTCTTTCTCTGCGAAAACGGTCTGTCTATTGCGTACCACGGCTATAAATCCAAGCGATGTTATGAAGGTGTGTGAACAGGACATAAAATCTAGTGTATACGAATATCAAAGTGTTCTTAGGGCACTCTGTCGCCGATATTTAACGTCTGCTGTTGCGGCAACTTCCAATCCGAATGAGGCACTTCGAGCGCAAAGAGCTACGTTTATACGCAGTTTGGAGAATCTAGTGCTAAGATTACATCTTTACGCACCAGTAAAGGTAGCTTTGACGCTACATTGCCGCGTTAACCCTGAGCGCCTAGCACACGCCAAGAGATACATGAAAACGGTTAACTGCATTGAACACGCCAGGGATAACATCCGCTTGGCTCCGACATCACATTTAGTGATTTTTCCAGACCACGCGATTGTTAAAACGTCATGTGGGTTCTTTCCTGGGAATTATGTGGAGCTGTAGAGAGCTCCCGGCAAATATTACGTCAATCACACTCATTTCACTCATGAACATAATTATTTACCATGACAATACTTGTTAAACAAGATACCACTTTCTCGTTTTTTGTTTACTGACGCCAAACACACATGCTACCGATTGCAAAGGAATAAGTCCGCAACAGTTTAAAGTCCCTTTACTAGTCTTTCTATATACCGTGGTTCTGAATCCACGTTAAAATTTAGACAGCCCCTCCCCAAAGTAACCGGTTAACCGGTGAGTGAAGTCAGTTCAAAGTTCGGAAGAAGGCAATGGCATACCATCTCAGTGAAAGATCTGTAGTGTTCCTCGGTAGAATTTGGTAATAAATACACAGGATTTCTCCCACAAAAGACGTCAGCTGTTTTTTCCTTTGTTTCGGAAGGTGTATTTTGATTTGTTCTAGTAACGTGTAGGTGGAGTCAGCTCCAACGAAGACCCCTTCTCGAGCGTTTCGGGTAACAACCCATTGTCGGCGGAAAATGAACTTCTGGTTCTCATTACACGCAAATTGTAATTTTTTGTCACCTATCGATAGAGCAGCCCCAAATTTGACTGGCACAAAGTAAAACGAAGTTTATGAACGGTGATGGTTAAAAATGAAACACTATTAACACTATTTCTGGCAGTGATAGGAAGGCAGCTGTCTGAAAGAGCAGTGAAAATATTTATTCATCCTTATGAACGTCCTATGTAGTAGGTTACTAATATGAATTGTGTGTTTTATACCAGTTTTTTAAAACATGCTATTCGGAATGAGCATCATATAAACTATTTTTCTTATTCTTTATTTCTTATAAAATACATCCCTGCCGTAGGACAACAATTCTGGTGTTAAAAGGTTTCATCCTGTTTCTCGTAATGAAAGATATGATACGTATTTGGTAATTGCTACGTATTTCCAGTACTTTTCGGTGTCTCTGTGCACGACACATTACGGCCATCATCAAGGCAAAAGAAGATACTCTTACTACTAAATTCGTGTTTACACAAGTATAAGCGCCGGCCGCTGTGATCGAGCAGTTCTAGGCGCTTCAGTCTCGAACCGTGCGACCGCTACGGTCACACGTTCGAATACTGCTTCGGGCATGGATGTGTGTGATGTCCTTAGGTTAGTTAGGTTCAAGTAGTTCTAAGTTCTAGGGGACTGTGACCTCAGATGGTAAGTCCCATAGTGCTCAGAGCCATTTGAACAACTGTAAGCAATTGTCTTCTCTCTCTCTCTCTCTCTCTCTCTCTCTCTCTCTCTCTCTCTCTCTCTGTGTGTGTGTGTGTGTGTGTGTGTGTGAGAGAGAGAGAGAGAGAGAGAGAGAGAGAGAGGGGTCACAAGCTGTATGTTAAACATTGTGCCTGGTGACAAAAACTGAAAATTAAGCACAAAGTGTACTAAAACAATGGTGATACACAAATCGAACAGACAATTAGGGCAAAGATTAAGACAGGAAACACAATAATAATGCAAGTGATGATTTTCAATTGATGATAATGGATATCAAAGAAACAACTGCAATAATCAAACAGATCTTCAGAAATTAGAGTAATTTATTAACAACCACCTTAACATAGTAACATAGTAAAATGAAAGAAGTTAACCGAAACACTTATTTGGAGTATTTTATGCAACGGTAGTGAAGTGTGGACTATATAGAAAAAGAAAAAAAATTTGAAGAAATAGTTATTTGGGTATGGAGAAGAGCCACAAAGACATCTCGGACTGAAATAAAATCCAGTGAACAAATACTGCAAGAAAAGAAGGAAAGAATAAGTTAATTCGACACCTATATCGACCTAACAGCTTCGAAAAATAGGTCTGAAGGAAAAAAACCCTAGGAGAAAGAGTTAAGAGGCAGGCCCAGTATATTCGTATTACGAAATGGGTTCAATGGAATGAACTGCAGCAACTACAACCAACTGGTAAAAATGGCGACAGATAGGATGGGTACACCAAAGAGGCGTTGCCTGTAGTGTCCAATAATTAAGCAGGTGAAGTAAAATAATATATACCGTATATATAAACGATATATTAGTTAAGTAAAAGTCTGGTCTGACAACCCTATCGATTTATACTAACAGATGAATTAACCAATTCCAATGTCACGTGACCTCTTAAATAATCTCACACCAAAAGGTACATCACGGAATTTTAAAAAAGTTTTTTTCGTTAGTGGCAGTTTTGGTATTGTCTCAATTTCTTGTAATGCGATTAATCGAAACCCGAAGTCTTAAGATCAGGTGATGAGCCGTTACATTTAGAGTACTGTCGGTGGACAGCAATAGGAATAAAAAAGGGGACTCTGGTATTTTCGGTAATCTAAATAGTTTACAAAACAAAGGTTTCGCTGTTTCCGTAATGGAACGTTTAAAAATCCATGTTCACAGTTACTAGAAAACAAAGAAATGGATATTCGCAATAAAGTTGAGTGGATGGCAGAATTATGACCGTAAAGAACATGGAGATGCACGAAACATGTCAGCTTGTCAGGCGAATGTATGTTCACTGAGTTCCTTGCAGTATTCCAACAGAGAAGGACGAACAAGAGGATGACATAATGGAAGGCGAGTGCAGAACATTACGAAACTTGCAGCAATAACCAGTATGTGTACAGTTGAAGACTGCAATATCTGAAAAAATCGGAACGAGACGTTTGTCGCAAGTGTCAGATGGATGATGCTGAATTTGTTATAATTTGTGTTTAACGGGTTCTTTTACAGAAGAAACTGCAGTCTGATGTAGCTTAGATGTGTCGGTTACTTTCTGTTTCAGCAACCAATCTTCCATCTCCGCCATTTTACTTCAGTTGGTTGATGCAGATGTGTCTTAGTCCTCTATGTTCCACGTTGCCTTTCTCCACTACAATGTCGTCTCTTAATCATCACACAATGACAGTAGACAATCCAAAATTATTAAAAAACTCTCTTCGTGATCTGAAGAGAGTTAATCACATTGTGTAGCAAACAAGTGAATATAACGAGTCTGTTGTTAACAAACCTTTTGAAATGCTAGATTTACAATCGTAGCGGTGACGAATATTCAGTTGGAAATCACGTACAGTTTGCACGTACTGTGGTTCATAACGAGGAGACAAGTGAAATTAGAGCGCACGTAGGGAACACGTAGGCACTCCCCGCTAGCCACGCTGGAGCAGTGAACTGAATGCGAAATGATAACCGCAGCAGTGGGTGCAGGTGCACTGAGGGAACGGCGCCAGGTGCCAGCTAAATGGGGCTTGCGACGGATACGGCAGTAACAATGTGTGTCAGCGCGCTGCTATCTGGGTGCATATAAACGCGCCAGCTGCGTGCCATGCAGCTCCATTCAAACACTAGACGGGCCGGGGCTTACCACTACACTTCCCTGTCTCAACTTATCACTGCGCAGCGTGTCTGTTCGTAAAAAAGGTAACGGACAGAACTACATGAAACCAATCGCATGTAAAGCAAAGGCCAGGCCGATTCTTTGGAGGAATAGGTTTGAAACTTTTCGGGTCCACAGCTCCCCTGACCTGAACGAACACTCGTGGCTCCCCTTTTGCACGTGAAATCCAACCCGAGGGGTTGGGTAAATAAACTTAAGTTGCGAAAAAAGTGTGTTATTTCTTTCTTAACAGTTGACATGCGTTTTACGGCATTTTTGATGTTATTGTATCTTATTCTTGCAACGAAATCAATGGGAAGGATGAACTTTCTGTTTCATCATCAATTCTTCGAGCCTCGGCATAAGATTGGAAATTGCGACTCGCATATTTCTCCACATTCATTCGCGACCTGCATTTCGTACTGACTGCCAGTGCGTAAAGAAAAAAACCACCTCACGTAAGTAGGATTTCGCAAAAGGCTCCAATATTCGTAGGGGCTTGTCACCTATTTACGGATACGCTTGTTTGGTTCATATGGCTCTGAGCACTATGGAACTTCTGAGGCCATCAGTCAACTAGAACTTAGAACTACTTAAATCTAACCAACCTAAGGACATCACACACATCCATGCCCGAGGCAGGATTCGAACCTGCGACCGTAGCGGTCGCGCAGTTCCAGATTGTAGTGCCTAGAACCGCTCGGCCACCCTGGCCGGCTTACGCTTGTTTCATCACGCTCTAAAACTCAAGCGATGATGAGGGAATGGATTCCCATTTCTATGTAGAGTCTGAAGAAATATCAATAAATGGCTTGTGTTCTTCAGTGGTAAGAGTTGACGGATGTTTCGTACTAATAGGATCGTTGGTTCAATTGTGTTGAATTTCAGTATAGTACTTCAAAAGGTAAATGAGTTAAGTTAAATGACTCAAGAACACAAACTTCAATTCCTTATTCAACTGAAAGTTTTCTAAAACCCTGTGAAGATCAGGGTATAGATAATGTATATTGCATCCAACTTCGTCTTCCACAACAGTAAATTCCTTTCTGAAGGCTGAAATTTTCTGACAGTTGCAAAATGTTGGTCTCATTACCTTTAAGGTAGACATTTAATGAACAGGTTTTCAAAGATGTCACAAGTATATGCCAGCTTCATAACGAAGTCACTGTCTACGAACTTCTCGCAGCTCAAGCGTTTCCAACAAAAGAAGACTGAAGTACATACACCCTTTTCGAGAGACTCCCACTTGAAAGCCACTGAGAGTAATAAAATGAGCTCAGCCCCCATTCCAACACTCATCTGTTGAAAACATCTTGATAGTATCCTTGATATCCATTTATTGTGGAATCTTAGAACACATTTTGAGCTCAAACATTTTGAGCTATCTCTGAGAGAATGATCTTCACTGTGCCAACCAGCATGGATTCCAGAAACACACACCGAGTGAAACCCAACTCGCACTTTTTTCTCTCGTGACATCCTGAACGCAATGGATGAAGGCAATCAGGAAGACGTAGTTTCTAGATTTTCAAAAAGCATTTGACTCAGTTTCAAATCTACGCTTATGTCGCAAGCACGATCGTATGGGCTATGAAGTGAAATTTGTGACTGGATTGAGGGATGGTTGGTAGGGAGGACGCATCATGTTATCTTGAATGGAGAATCATCGACAGATGTTTAAGTAACTTCGTGTGTGGGACCCTTGCTGTTCATGTTGCATCTTAATGATCCAATAGACAGTATTAACCTCAGACTTCTCATAGATTATAAAGTTATCTATAATGAAGATTTCAAAATCGTGCCAAGATTGGGAACTTGCTCTAAATGTTCAAAAATGTAAAACTATGCACTTCACAACACGAATGACGACAGTATCAACTAGTCACAGTTGAAAACACTCAACTCATGTAACGCTTTGTTGGGCTATGAAATGGAACGATCCCATACACTCAGTCACAGGTAAAGCTGGTGGCACACTCCGGTTCAGTGGAGGAATAACAGCAAAATTCGATCAGTCTACAAAGGAGATGGCTTACAAGCCATTCATGCGACCTCAGGCGCTTAGGTCCCGTACCGAGTGATCATGTGGCCAAGATTAGATTAATAACAGATCGCGCAGAGGCATTTAAACAGTCTTCAGGCGCTCCATACGTGAATGGAACGGGAAACATTCCTAATAACTGGTATAATTCAAAGTACCCTTTGCTAATTCACAGGGGTTTGCGTATTGTGTATGTAACTGTAGCTGTATACACACAAGCGGCCGACTTATAATGAAATTTACTACTTCGATCATTGATTGAAGAACCTCATGACGGAGAAGGCTCATTCTATTTGATACCAGTGCTTCTTGGTGTACCGCGTCCAAATAGCAAGAGGCACATCTTGAATGTCCAGAGCTTCCAACCTGACGCAACAAACTACGACCACTGTCTGTCCTCACGCCTACACAATTTTCGAAATTAATGTTGTTCTCTTCCATAAATGAGCAGTATTTCAAAACGATCAAGTATTCGACGACTAATAGTGCTGTCTGTCGAAGACACACTACCAGTTACTTAGCAGATGAGTCGTCCATCATAGCAGATACCATGTCCGTAACAGCTGGTGAAGTAAGTTCTTCCGCTTCGGTGTGAGGTTTCTTGCTCTTTGGTATAAGGTAGGGAACTTTATAAGTTGAAAGTGCTTTCGTAAAAATCGGAGCTCATTTAGTGAAAGTTTTTTGTTCTGTTATTTCTTTTAACTTGCGGTAAAAGTATTCTCGTGGTTTTTGTTATCAAACTACCGTGATTTGACTTCCAATGTAGTTTTATTTTATTAGAAAGCATGATTATAGTAGGTAGAACTTCGAAACAAAAGACACACTGCGGTCGGTTTTCCATTTCCAACAGTAGTAGACTCAAAACCGAAATTCATCGTACTTCCTGCATTTTAATCTCTTCATTTCTTTATAACTGCATGATACTTTTGAAATACCACCTTTCGTACTAACATTTAAGAATCTGCCCATGCTGACAGAGAAAAATAAATCACAGACGACAAATAACAATTAAGATGATCTACTTTCGATAATACTAAACTTCAAACTGGTTTTTACTGAATAAAAACAAATTAGTCAAGTACAATCTTTCACGCTGTCATAGTAACAACACATACTCGCCGGCCCACTAGGTCTCACTACCAGCGCACACTGTTTCTTTACTCAGAGCGCGAATAACCGAATTATTATTTTTATGAAACCACCGAGACACATTCAAAGGCCGCAATGCCCATAGGAGCCGCGAACCGTAATTTGAATACCCCTTTGATCCCACCCACGAAGGAGCTTAGCTTACAAAACCCTCGTTCGACTAATAGTCAAATATTGCTAGTCAGTCTGCTCCTCTGAGAGCTTGACGCCGTTGCACACAGTTACTCGCCACTTGACACGGTCATCTGCAATGCTTTCCCAGCCACTTGGATTGATTCTCGTCTTGGTCAGGTCTCTCTTGCAGACATCCTCGAAACGAAGATGCGGTCGTCCCACAGGCCTCACATCCTCCTGAAGTTCTCCGTACAGCAGTTGTTTCGGTATCCGTTCAGGATCCATGCGCCTGACAAGTCCCAACCATCTTAGACGTCGATGACTCAGGAGTGCGAAGATGCTGGTTGTGCTTGCACGATGAAAGACTTCGGTGTTGTGTTATCTATTTTTCCAAGAGATCTGAAGGATCTTCCGGAGACAGCGGAGTTGGAAGCTGTTGAGTCAAGATTCATACCTAGAAAGAGTTTTCCATGTCTCACGGCTATAGAGAAGAGTGCTTATAACACAAGCGTTGTAGACTTTTAATTTGGTTTTTGTGGTAAGCAGTCCGTTGTTCCATGCTCTGTTTTTCAATCTAGCCATGACAGATGATGCCTTTGCGATTCTGTTAGTAATTTCAGTGTCAATGGACAAGTTGCTACATATTGTGGATCCCAAGTAGGTAAAGTCATCAACTACCTGGAGAGGATTGCCGTCAATGCTGATGGATGGAAGGTTGGTAGTGCTCTGCGCCATGATCTTAGTCTTTTGAAGGCTGATGAGTAGACCAAATTTTTCACAGGCATTTGATAATTTGTTGATTATCTTCTGTGTTCGCTACTAGAGCTGCATCGTCCGCATATAACAACTCACGGATAACAACTGTATTTACTTTGGTCTTGGCCTTGAGGCGAGTAATGTTGGAAAGATTTCGATCAGACCTCGTATGTAGATACACTCCCTCCTCACAGTCTTCAAAGGCAAATCTGAGCAGAAGGGAAAAGAAAATACCAAATAATGTAGGAGCTAACACACACCACAGTTTCACACCGCTATTAACGGGGAATGCTTCTGATGTTTTACCATTGAAGCAGATTGTTGCTTGTGTTTTCTCATGGAAAGAGACAATTATCTGTAGTAGTTTAGGTGGGCATCCAATCTTCTGCAACAGTTTGAAAAGCCCCATTCTGCTCACTAAATCAAACGCTTTAACAAGGTCAATGAAAGCAATATAAAGTGGCCTCTGCTGCTCACGACATTTCTCTTATACATACGAAAATCATCACTAACACTGCTTCTTTTTGTAATCAAAACATACTACAGAGATATTACGACAGTATGGTTTCACAAAGTTTGTGAATACAGTCAGAGGTATTACGTGTTCTGTTGATTACATTTTATCATGGAGTTGTAAATTATAAAATTTATTTTACCATTATTAACTACTGAATTATAGATTCTGTGTGTGTGCTGTTATTGCTGATTTTGTAAATTTGTACAATGAGTGTGTGTGTGTGAGTGCGCGCGCCGGTGTATCCAATTTTAAAGTTCCTCCCAGTTTGCCCTATGTAGCTGCTTGATCAAGTTTTACCTGCTTAAAAAAAAACAGCCTACAACAGAAGTTAGTCCACGCCTTGAACTATTGAAAGGAAAAATTCTCAGATTCAGGATATGCAGAATGAAATGTTAAATTTGCTCAAGCTACTACATAGGACTAACTGGCAGGAAATTTCAAATTAGATACGCTGAACACATCCAACTGTTACACACATAACCAATCTACAAAACTGGCAGTACCAACACACATAAAAGACAACCTTGTAGGTGGGGCAACCACAGCTATGACTATTCATGTTGGGTATAAATAACCGCTTCAGCTTTATTTTGGTCCTTTATTACTGTATCACTACCGGTTTTGTGGGGGTTAAAGCCACATTTTCAGGTGACATATGATTAAAACATTAGGGCGAAAAGGCTCGGAATTTTTTTTTCCCAACATTCATTGGCCGTCAAATACAGAACACCGCGCTTCTCCAATCTATATGGAACCGCGTACAGGGGAGCATGTGGCCGCGTTCCCTGTACGGCGTACGCGGTTCCATACAAATTGGAGAAGCGAGCGGTAGTTACATTTTGTGCCAGCATTGAGTGATATGGGAATTCCCGCGTGTGTGTCTCCTTTACATTATAACCTTGTTCAAAAAATGGCTCTGAGCACTATGGGACTCAACTGCTGTGGTCATAAGTCCCCTAGAACTTAGAACTACTTAAACCTAACTAACCTAAGGACAGCACACAACACCCAACCATCACCAGGCAGAGAAAATCCCTGACCCCGCCGGGAATCGAACCCGGGAACCCGGGCGTGGGAAGCGAGAACGCTACCGCACGACCACGAGATGCGGGCAATAACCTTGTTACTATAAGACACATTCCAAGCGGTGATCACAGTTTGTTTTCACTACAGACCACTAGTTTTTTAGTGTACGTTACTAAGGTATTGCCACAGACTTTGTAAGACTCTCCTTCGGTTTTTAACTAGGGCGCGAGTATCACTTGTCGCCCAGCGGTGTATGTTCTTGAATTGGTGATAGTTAAATACGGTTTTCATACTTTGTCGTGTGCAGGAGAATTCCAAGAAAAACATACTAGTTTTTACCACTCCAGTACATTATTCAGTGAAACCTATTAATGCATATAGCGTAATTTCAATATTTTGTGTTTTATTTTAAGTCCTTTTGTGTTAAAAGCTTAAATTGCATACAAAGAATCAATGAATACCTTGCGATACTTTCGGTATCGACACTTTTTTAGGTATTATAGAGGTAATGATACAATTTTAAGTATTGGTATCGATACCAAATATCGCATAGAATCTGGTATGGGATGGTCCCTCCCTGTGAGTGGAATTTTTTTCCCTGTAACCAACCTGCTTCCCTTCCCCCAGTTTTTCACCAGTTCGCAAGCGAAGTGTGCTAACTGTACGAAGCAAAATAGTGTACACCGGGCCTCGCCTTTGTGCTCTGTGTGGCCACGAAAGCTCCCATCTTTTCGAAAACTGCCTCACACTAAGTACCGGATGATCAAAAAGTCAGTATAAATTTGAAAACTGAATAAATCACGGAATAATGTAGATAGAGAGGTACGAATTGACACACATGCTTGGAATGACATGGGGTTTTATTAGAACCAAAAAAGATAATACAAACTATCAAAAAATGTCCGACAGATGACGCTTCATCTGATCAGAATAGCAATAATTAGCATAACAAAGTAAGACAAAGCAAATATGATGTTCTTTACAGGAAATGCTCAATATGTCCACCATCATTCCTCAACAATAGCTGTAGTCGAGGAATAATGTTGTGAACAGCACTGTAAAGCATGTCCGGAGTTATGGTAAGGCATTGGCGTCGGATGTTGTCTTTCAGCATCCCTAGAGATGTCGGTCAATCACGATACACTTGCGACGTCAGGTAACCCCAAAGCCAATAATCGCACGGACTAAGGTCTGGGGACCTGGGAGGCCAGGCATGATGAAAGTGGCGGCTGAGCACACGATCATCACCAAACGACGCGCGCAAGAGATCTTTCACGCGTCTAGCAATACTTTTTTTTTTGTTCTAATAAAACACCATGTCATTCCAAGCATGTGTGTCAATTTTCACCTCTCTATCTACATTATTCCGTGGTTTATTAAGTTTTCAAATTTATACTGACTTTTTGATCACCCGGCATATATAGGACTGTCCAAATACAAAGAACAAAGCCCAAAGAAATAGCCGCTAGGCAACATCAACTACACACGTCGGCGGCAACTACATCCTTCGAACGCTGCATAAGCGAGCAGCCAGTATTTGACTTTGTAACGACCCTTTTATCATACTGATGTTCTTATTCAAAGGCTGCGGAACACCAAGTGCGAAGCGCGTCTTCGTAGTTTCCATACTGCTTTATGTAGTGACTGTGCTTGTGAAAGAACCCAACACCCGTGAATATAGCACGACCATACGGCAGCGTAGTTCAAGGACGAAAAACAGACAGTCGCAGGTGTTATTTACAAGTATTCTAGGCAGACCAAGCAGCTGCCCGCACGCTGTCTCATCGGGCACAATTTCTCTCCGCAACTACTCCGCTTTAGCTCGTCCCCCTGCTAAAGAAGTACCTCACAAACAGATTCGTGCGGTTTGGCACAAAAACGCACGCTTTGTAAAAATTCGGATCGGCATTTTGTAAAACGAAAGGGAGAAGAAATCTGAGTGCAGTGAACACTTGACCTCAAGCCTTAAAATCGAATCTTACGAATTAGTTTTTGCCTGAGCGCAAATGAGTAACTCCAACTTTTATTTATTTACTGGCCTCTATATTTTACAAGTCTGCCACTACGAATTAGTGTGTTAGCACTTCAAGTGATCAGTAGTATTTTGTACCAACACAGTCTTGTTTGAGAAACTCACTTTCCTATTTCTGAATGAATAGCAGTGTCGGACTTCCGTAAAATAATAACAAATGTCGTTGGTGACGGACTTTTGCTCTTAATTACTGCTACGTAAAGTTCTCTGCGTTTTTCCTGAATATTTTGGAAAGGCAAGTAGTAACCGCCCGGATTGGTATTTCTTGCTGGTTTTCTTCGGATTAAGGGAGCTAAGTGAACTTAGTACTACTTACGCCCCGAGTTAACCAAATATCTCGAAAACGACGCATCGTACGACAAAAAAGTGTTCAGGGTGAAGAGTTAGCATTAGTAACTGCACTAATCACCTGCTAATAGCCCCTCCTGCAAGAGCGGGGCTAACCACCGCCCCCCTTGAATACATCGAAAGCTCTAGAATTTGACAAAAGTGATTGTAAACAATTATTTACTGATTACATACGAAATGTATCCTGGAAAATATACTAGCTGCAGTGCTTCTGTCAAATGCACGAGCTTTCGCTCGTCCCACGATCTAGAGACGTCTGCTGTTACTATATCGAAGAAGTATATTGCTGGCAGGCCGGAGTGACCATGCGGTTCTAGGCGCTACAGTCTGGAGCCAAGCGACCGCTACGGTCACAGGTTCGAATCCTACCTCGGGCATCGATGTGCGTGATGTCCTTAGGTTAGTTAGGTTTAATTAGTTCTAAGTTCTATGCGACTGATGGCCTCAGAAGTTAAGTCCCATAGTGCTCAGAGCCATTTAAACCAAGTATATTGATATTGTAATTTATTAACGCGATAGGAATTACAGTCAGTTTACCGCGATGTATCTTGTTTGTTAGACAAGGCATTTAATTTTTCATTAATTTTCTTCATTGGTTCGTCTAATTATACAAATCTGAAGTAAATCGGCCCCGAACTTCTAAAGATTTTTGTTAACAACTTTTCCCCTTTATATATTACAGAAATATGAAGAAAACATGGTCCATGTAGGCTGTATTCTTTTTATTATCTATGCGATTGGCCAGTTTCAACCTTTGGACATTTTCAAGCACGTACCTTACGCTTCCAGCTTCAAAATGGTGCAAATGGCTCTGAGCACTATGGGACTCAACTGCTGAGGTCATCAGTCCCCTAGAACTTAGAACTACTTAAACCTAACTAACCTAAGGACATCACACATATCCATGCCCAAGGCAGGATTCGAACCTGCGACCTTGGCGGTCGCGCGTTTCCAGACTGAAGCGCCTACAACCGCTCGGCCACACCGACCGGCTCTTTGTATTTAGTGTTGCAAATTTGACTGTACAGTACAAGATGGTTAGCCGTTTCAATGTCTGTTTATAAGCTGTGTTTAGCGTGCTTCAGAAGCGAAGACGAGAACGCGATAGTTTTCTGCTCCCGTGAGGATTCATGGTATCACTGAATTCCCTTGCCTTTCACCACTGGGGTGCTCGATTTCGCTGAGTATCCATGCTAGATGCGCCTGTCATAATCACTTCATGGGCATTTTACCTTATTACGATGGTTATGATTTGTACTTAGGTGATAGCCGCGAGCGCGAGAATTATGGCGGTGGTATGGAAACACACACCCTGATGGCTGGGTTAGAGAGTGGCCACCGAACTCAAGCATTGTGGTGGGTTGGGGACTCACCACATTCGAACCCATAGGAAACAGAAAATTACCATTCATTCATGTGGCTTATTTTCCAGAAACGTCAATGTCTAGCCATTTTATGTACACTGCACAATCACATTTCCAACACTCAAGTAATGTTTCAACAACAATATCAACTGTTAGAAGACAAAGGCTTACATTTAAATCGCAAATGAATGTAGAAACAAATGCGTCGGTTCTTCTTTGGAAAAAAGGGTACTCCTGATATTTGTCGCTTTACAGCGCCATCTACCACGATTGTCTGAGTAAACGGTACGTAATTTTTGGCGTAGAATCCTAATATCCAATAAAAACAGGGGGTTCCGAGAAGTCCCCTTTGCTAACATTAACTTCACCTACAACATTTTTTTCCTACGATACTTAGTATTCGACATATTTAGTTGTCTCACGTTAAAACCAACACCCTGTAAATAGGATGCAAATGCAATCCTAGAGGTCGCTGATGCATTGATAACGTACAGATAATTCTACAAATCAACTGAAAGAAGATTAACTTAGAGGTAAATTTAAAATATTCTAAGTTTTCCTCATTTTATATTACACGAAGTAATGAAGTGTGCTTAGCTCTTTTCCTCTAACGCTATTAAGATAAAC
Organism: Schistocerca serialis cubense; assembly: GCF_023864345.2. Taxonomy (NCBI): domain Eukaryota; kingdom Metazoa; phylum Arthropoda; class Insecta; order Orthoptera; family Acrididae; genus Schistocerca; species Schistocerca serialis. Next base: position 535,847,182 of record NC_064640.1, read on the forward strand.
GCGGAGGTAATATTTTTGAAGATGAGGCGGACGATTTCTTTCCCCATCGGAGTTTGTGCTCCGCCTGTAATATGACCTCGTCGCCGAAGAGGCGACGATAAACTCTTATCACCCTTCGTTACGCGGGGCTTGTTCCCTCTGCGAAGGCGGCTCTCGCTTCCTTCCGTTCCCAGCAGCCCCCACTGCAAGAGCAGAGTCGCACCGGGGGACTGCACGTGCGCGCACATTGGTAAGGTAGACTTATCCAAGACGCTGACCGTCAGAATAGTTTGTCAGAGGGAAACCTGGAGACACGTATACGTGGAACTGCGGGGCTAAGCCTCGGAACAAACTTGGCAATTGCTGGCTTAAAATTTCGCTTCGAATCTACAGATTACATTTGACTGGTCGAAGTGGACTGGGAAAACGAACACTTCCAGTATAGTTGTGCAAGTTACTAAAATGAAAATCCGTCTAGTTAAATTTAAAGTTTTTAAAAGAAAATAATTCCAGATATGTGGCTAAAAACGAACTGCTCTTCAGAGGGACTTCTTCAAAACTGGCAACTGCATGAATGTTCTACGTTATTCTGTACAAGTAATTGTTACACTAGTGTACCAAAAATCTGAAGTGAGCAACATCTTTGTACATAATCCGTTAGCTTCTGTTCATCTTCGTAGATATTCAGCTAGCCACTAACCAGCGCATGGCAGGTGGTGCTTCTAACACATCTATTTTCTGTCCTAATCCATTTGTGTAATGAGCAAGGGAAAGAAATTATTATCCACATGGCTCTCTGTACGCGCCGAGTCTTTCTTATTTTAGAAATGGTCACACCTCCGCCTTTCATGTGATTTCCTTTACAGGTCCTGCCTCTGCACTGTCCCAGAACCCTTCCAACGCATCGAAATCTTTCATTCGCCTTCCCTAATACTGACTTCGCGTGTTCGTGCCATAGCATATTGCTTCTTAGCGTTACCTTTTAAGACTCTAACGACGTGACGTGCTGAAGAGGTTCATCACTAATCTACTTCTCAGATACCGTCTGGTTCTCTCTCTTCGTTATAGACAGTATTTTGCTGCTCCATTATACCAAGTAGAAATTTTATCCACTTCTATGTCTCCTTACAATCATCTTACGACTATACTTTCAAGTAGACGGCATCATCGTCAGAGAAAAACCTGAGAGTGTTTCTAATCCTTATGAACTGTCACAAACTATAGAGACGAAATGGTGTGATTGACTTCTGGTGTATTGGTTTTAGTTTACACTCTTGGGTAACTAAATTAAAAACACCTCCGTATTAGCGTGGAGACGCTCTTTCATCTCTCAATGAGACGACGCGTCGTGGCATGAATTCCACAAGGCCCCGAAAACTTTTGAGTGTGTGTCTGGTCCATGATCGCTCACAGTCTGTCCAAAACACACGGAGGTCGGTCGGAGCTGGGTCCAAGGCACACATATATTTCACCCAACAGGACTAAGATCAGATGACTTTTCGAGCCACACAGACACACCCGTACAGCGGGGTAGGGAGTTTCAACAAGCCTTTGGACAATTACGGAACTATGGAACAGTGCATTTTGTGTTGGTGAAGCTACAGGTCCCCAGCAGGTTGCAAGTGACCACCGCCCACCCAAGAATAATTAATCCACCACCTATTTGAGCGGCGCCTTGTTGGAAAACGAAACGCAGGACCTCACACCGTTTTTGGCTTGTTAGTACTTGCCCATCGGAGGGTAAAAACCAGTACCATCACTCAGACCAGGCGACCTCTCAAATGAATCGAATATACAGGGGGGTTATAATTAAACTTCCGCTACTTGATAGGGCCACCATGAAAAACGAGTGATCTTACGACAATGAAATTTTGTGGAAACATTTTTAAGGGCATGCAAAAGAAAAACAACGAACAATTTAAAGAAACACAATTTAATTTCCACATGAGGGGGGTAACACTGATCAATTGCGTACCAAGTTTACGTTGAACACAAGTCATTACACACGATGTCTATCGTGCTATTAGCTAAAATCACGACCAAACCGATGGCGTGTATTTTTGATTTTCAGTATCGTCACTAACTTGAAACCATCCATAAAACATGGTAATGTCTAAACTGAACTCACGATTCACCGAACAGAATTTTTACCACCCTTGGGTGTTGTCAAGCAGATACAAGAATCATCGGTAACTTTTAAGTCTAAACACTGAAGAGAGAGACGTTCTTCAGCACTAATGGGGAAATACTAACTTGTAAACCGTGTGAAGTAAAAGTTAGTGCAGAGATCGCTTTAATGTCCAACACCGACACCGCAAAACACAGCTGTGTTGAGAGAAGTGCTGAATATGACAGCAGAGAAACACTTATTTGAGCAGACAGGTCCATCTTCAACCGTCAAATTATTCTTCAAGGGCCTGTGTGATATATTGGTGTTCTTCCAACATCCCACTGGAGAAGCTGAAAAATCAGTTCTTAAAGTGCAGAACACATCCAGCTCCAGACGAATCTACACTGGGAAAGAACTATGTATCCGTGTACGACGAGAAGGTGTTCAAGAAGATACGAATTAGTGTTGCCAACCGGAAGGTCAGAGTATACATATATGAAACCACCGATGTGGGTGGGCGTGATGTTGCAAATGTGGTGATTTTCTAAAAACTGCTGCGTTTGCAGAAATGTTCCTCCTAATGCGTGAAACTCTCGATAGAGTTAACAATTCGACAACTGCCATTTTGTTTGCTAACTTTATGAAGCTACTGTGATCGGATGGTGTGGTCAGAGAATGTTTCGCAGCTGGTGGATGGGACTCCATACATGTTAGAACACACAAGGGCCTTCAGATTCTCTACCCCAGTATGGTGTACGTCGCTTCTCATGCACATGCGTTACACAGAGTCACAGCTGAGGTGCGATCACATTGCCCAGATGTGGACAAAATTTTCTGTAGGAAGAAAATCTATGCGAAAGTTTCGCTACGGGTGCAGAAATTCAAAGAACAAGCACTGCGTCTTACCTCAGGAGGGAAGGTTCTTAATGCTGCTGAGTATTACTGTTCCAAATATACCAAAACAAATAATCTTCTCTGAGCTTGATAGCGATGAATTAAATGTTATCACAACAATGAAAGAGGTCTTCAGAGATACCTCGTCTGGAAATTTGGCGTACATCAGTGGTATCAGAAACCGTCATAGCACTTAAAGCTCCTTGGTGCTCAACTGTGTAACGCCCTGGATATTGTGCAGTGTGAATTCGGTTAAGCTTGTCAAGTGACGACAAAGTGACGACAAAGTGACGACAAAGTGACGACAAAGTGACGACAAAGTGACGACAAAGTGACGACAAAGTGACGACAAAGTGACGACAAAGTGACGACAAAGTGACGACAAAGTGACGACAAAGTGACGACAAAGTGACGACAAAGTGACGACAAAGTGACGACAAAGTGACGACAAAGTGACGACAAAGTGACGACAAAGTGACGACAAAGTGACGACAAAGTGACGACAAAGTGACGACAAACTGCAATGTGTTTTCTATCTGAAAATGTGCGAAATTAGGGACAATCGTTCTGGGAATGCCGTAACATTTGAAGACAGTGAACCAAAGCTGTCCTGCAGTGTCCTCCCCGCCTTCAAATACGCTCCATCGAGAGGAGCTTCCCCATATACCAAACTATCCTCAGCGACAGTCTTAGATCTTCGAAAACAGAAAACCTGAAAATGTAACTTGTGAGCCAGTGCAACTCTGCAGGAACGATTTGCACGATGTGTTCTCTAATTCGGAATACTTTAAACAAGTGGTGTGTAGTAGTAGTAGTAGTAGTAGTAGTAGTAGTAGCAGCAGCAGCAGAGCAGCAGTAGCAGTATAAACATGACTTCACTGTTTTGATAGGTGTTGCTTTCACTGGACTTAGTGTTTTTTCTCACACACCCCGACATTTAAAAGTAATTGCTAGTTTTGTAAGTAGGCTGTTTAGGTTTTTTTACTGGTAACGCCACCTCTGTATGAAAATCACTGGCTGTGCTGTGTGCAGTCTGTGGCTGCTTTGCATTGTTGTAATACTCGCCATTGTAGTGTTAGGCAGCTGGCTGTGAACAGCGCGTAGCGTTGCGCAGTTGGAGGTGAGCCGCCAGCAGTGGTGGATGTGGGGAGAGAGATGGCGGAGTTTTGAAATTTGTCATGAACTGCTATATTTATATATGATGATATCAAGGTAAATACATTGTTTGTTCTCTATTAATATCTTTCATTTGCTAACTATCCCTATCAGTAGTTAGTGCCTTCCATAGTTTGAATCTTTTATTTAGCTGGCAGTAGTGGCGCTCGCTGTATTGCAGTAGCTTGAGCAGCGAAGATTTTTGTGAGGTAAGTGATTTGTGAAAGGTATAGTTTAATGTTAGTCAGGGCCATTCTTTTGTAGGGAATTTTGAAAGTCAGATTGCGTTGCGCTAACAAAATATTGTGTATCAGTTTAAGCACAGTCATGTAGAATTGTTCAAAGGGGACGTTTCATATGTCGACCCTTAGCCGAGGATACCTCACTGGAATCTTCTGATTTTTTCTTGTAGTTTGTGTAATTAGTGTAGCTACTGTTTATTGCTAGCGCGTAATTGTAGAGAAAATCTCCTTTGTAGTTGCAGTCTTTCATTGTTGTACAGTAAAACAATTGTGGCATGCATGTAGATTTGCACCAAGTATTTCGCAGCTGCAATTAACTAGATATTATTTTCAGTGCTATGTTAATGTGTTCTCTTATTTTTGATCTTCAAATTGTGTTTTTCTGTGTTGTCGTGTGAAATACTGTGACAATAATGGCGTGTGAAAAACGTAATACTAGGCTCCAAAGTAAACTGAGAAATGACAGTGAAAATGAAAGCAGTGTGTTAGCGCCACCGAGTAATGAATTAACTGATGTTCAAAGTAGTAATTTGGTAATTGTGCATAGGGAAATGGAGCGGGCTGCAAACAATGGTGTAGACAGTGAAACAGGTAGTGAACAGGGAAGCATAATCGATCGATCGGTCGGCAACAGCTCGCCTCAGGAATCCGCAATGACAGGACACAATTTCGCAAATACTGTAGATTCAGGTTTTGGGTCATCACCGTTTTCTCAAATAAGTCAAGACACATTTTCTGCTTGTCAAAATGTGAATGTTGCCGGTGCAAATGCACTGCCGAAAAGCGTAGAGAAACAGATTCCAGACACTAATACATTATTATTGCAATTAATGCAACAAATGGAACAAAATCAGAGACAAATGGGACAAAATCTTAAAAAGTTAGACACAGTGGAACAAAATCTTAAAAAGTTAGACACAATGGAACAACATCAGAGACAAACACAGCAACAGTTAGACACAATGGAACAAAATCAGAGACAAACACAGCAAAAGCTTCAAAAGTTAGACACAGTGGAACAAAATCTTAAAAAGTTAGACTCATTGGAACAAACACTTGAACAAACACGTGAAGATTTAACTACTGAGTTACATAACATTGAATCGAAATGTCAAAAAGTCTGTAATGATGTAAAAACACAAATTTGTGAGCATTTTCAACCTATTTTTTCGCGGCATGAAAATGCATTACAGAATCACGAAGCAGCCATAAAAGAACTGCAAACCATTGTTCATGAAAATCATGAGACCTTGTGGGCTAAAATTGACTCAGTTGCATCTACCGATTCGGTTACGCAACTTGCAAAAACTCAGGAAAACTTAAAGGACACAGTAGATTCGATTTCAACACAAATGGACACTCTGAAACTTGGTTCAGAAAAACACACTCAGGAAATGTGTTCACTATCGGAGAAAGTAGCCGAACTTTCGGATCAGGTCACTAACTTATCTACAAAGGTAGATGATGATCTGAATGACACAAGACCTGTAGCCTTCACTGACACAGAAGAGTATGAACAAATTAGAAAATTCAAACAGAATCAAAATCAAATCAATACACAGTACAAAAGAGAAATCCGGGAAGTACAAGATCAGCTGACACAGGTAATACAAGAATTACGTATTTCAGAGGATACTCGCGCCCCAATACGGGCAGAGGGACACAGAAATACGGAACAGCCACAAAATAATAACACAGGGCATTTCGGAAGTTATGAAAGAAATTGGCAATGTGCACCGAATTTTGAGATGGAATGGCCGACACGACCTAACAATGACTGATATGCGACTCGGCGACATGATGATTTTGGCTATAAGCTGTTCATTACTACACGTAAATTCAAAACATTTAAGAATTCTGGCAACGACATTCATCCACAAGCATGGCTCCATCAATTCTCGCATTGTTTTCCTCCCAACTGGTCGTTAGAACACAGATTAGAATTTATGTGTGGCTACTTGGAGAATGAACCAGCTGTAAGAATGCGATCGGTAATTCACGATTGCCACAGTGAAGGAGAATTTTACCATGCCTTCCTCTCAGCATATTGGTCTCAAGCCACACAAGACCGAGTAAAACATAGCATCATAATGATTAAACGTTTCGAACAATCTGAATTTTCCAGTCTTATGATATATTTTGAAGAAATGTTGCATAAGAATAAGTATCTTTCAAACCCATACAGCCCCTCAGAACTCATCCGCATTTGCTTAATCAAACTGCCTGAACATTTACGACATATTATTTTGGCGGACGTTGCAAAGACGACATTGAAGCATTTCAGGGACTCTTACAAGAATTAGAAATTGACACTGACAATCGCGGAACGCGAAACAAGGAACACAACAATTACAGGTCACATCCGTCGCAATTCCGCGATGTAAGAAGTAATAACTTGACACGACAAGGCTATTCTCACAACACAAATCGTGACCAAAACAGACACCACCCGTATGACAACCGTTGGCAGAGTAGTAATAACTACAGGGAAAGATCACCTCTCCGTGGTAATGACTATCACAGAGACAATAAGATAAACAGACAATATGGGAACCAAAATAAATACTATCAAGGGAGACAGAATAACTTTAGACGCAACGGACCAGCGCGCAGTTACGATTCAGGGAGAAATTCTCCACCATGTGACCGACAAGAAAGAAACTATGGAATCTACCGACATGACAGACAATATGATCGTAACGACAGACCTGAATTGCATCAGAACTGGCGGGATTCAAACAGAGCAGGGCCCTCTCGTCATGGTGAATTTGTAGAAGTTAGGTCTCCTAATCCCAATAACGACGCGCGCCAACAAAGGGACAGACAATGACTCGCACCGCAGGCAGCCACTTGCGCCGGCTGGCTCAGAGAAAAATGACATAGACGCTAACCTTAAGAAAAATTCCAGTATTGTTTAACGACGTATACCACACGATAATTGCGTTGAAGCTGAAATTCTGCGTACTAGGAAGAGTAAAGGTTTACACCACATTTCACATGTAAAACCGTTTATTAAATGATAATCTGCTGTTTAACTTAGTCTTTGCCATAAAACTTTTCACTTTACATTGCTAGTATGCTTTGTCAGACTTAGAATCTGTTAACATGCAACAATGTTTGAAGTTAAATATCCAGTCAAGAACCAAGAGAACTTATTGAAACAGAAATGACGAATGCATTGTTATAGTGAACAGACGTCACAGTGTTATTGTGTGTGTACATTCTTGCTTGTTAGTTGCACGATTACGTAACGACTATAAGGCTCACATACTTAGAACATTTACCAGTAGTGCTAATGAGATTTTAATGCAACATTTTGGTTTACTTGAAAATATATTCTGGATTTAAAGTACTTTCTGTGAGATACCAGATGACACAGTGGTTAGTTTATGTGACAGCTACACGATTTTATCACGACGCTACTAATGAGTGACAATTTACAATGTTGCTTTTGCGGTGTATCTGTTTTATATCTGCACAGTTTTTCTGAATTCTTCTGGAAATCAAAACATGTTTTATTAGTAACTTTTGTGGTATAGCTACAAGGAGACAGCCTTTTCCATAGCACAACAATACGTTACAGCACAGTACTTTCATCATCACAACAATAAGCGTAATAACTAAGATATCTCTACGCAAAGGATTTCACTTTTGTTTATCATGAGATAAGTACATTGGCTTCTGCAGAACTTAGCCTTCGGAGGAAAATAACTACGACACTTCCACAGAGATTATCTTACAACAAGATGCACATTTAGCGCTACAGGACACGCATTTCAGTGATTAATTTTGTACTTAAAACATTTATTTTTAAAGATTTTTGAATTACAAAGAAAGTTTTCCGTGATACATTTCATTCCATTGCTGTAATCTGTAACACCTGAGGGTATAATTACATTCATCCTCAGGGGGGTACACGCTTACTTTGTGTACCATGTGTGTGGCAACCACAAGGAACCCTAGCTAATATGGTATTTGCTTATACAACTTTACACATCGGTACCATATTTCTCCAACACATAATTACACAGCTATCTGATCATTTAACTGAGAGATAAACATTTTTTTACTACATCAATGACACGTTTACGCAATTACAGAGTTGGATTACTTCACACTTATGAAATTGTATTTTGTCTGTACTTTGCAAACTGTTCATATTTTTTCGGAATCATTGTGATACTATGAGAGCTTTGAATGATGTATTTGGTATGAGATCATGATTTTTAAAGTACGTTTGAGGCAGATGACACTATTGAAATGAGCAGAGAATATTTTTTAGGTTTTGAAATTATTGCAGAAAGCTACGACGTTTTTGAGATTTGACTGAGGTGTTATGATGTTATTTTTACGACGACGATGTGTATTATGCTGTTGAGGTATGTTTATGTCAATAAGATGATGCTACCATATATGAGGAATGTGATTACGTGTTTATATGTATATGAATAATGAATAGAAGTTAGGGACTCTTGACTTGTGAAACAGGATGTTGGAAACCAAGAATCGTACTTTAAGAGTTATGAAATGTGTGTAAATGCGTGAATGTATCACAATGCCGGCGAAAATTTTTTTGGACACTGTTATATTCATAGGATTTTGTTTCTACACATTTGCAACGTAAATTCTCGACCTGTGAAATTTTTATATGGCACTGTCACTGTAGCGGAAACTGCTGTCGTAAATATTTCCGTAAGAAAGTTAAGTGACCACCTGCACGTGCGTCGTCGGCACACCGCTGTGTCAGACACCTGGAGAACAAGCCATTAGGGCGTGCCTTTCCGGAAGCACAGGTAGAAAAAAAAGGGGAGGCCATTATCCTCGCTATAGACATTTCCTTGTTGAAAGCATACTGTGGAGCTCGTAATTTATGATATTTACTGAAATGCCTAATGAAATGACGAGAAATATTTTTACATCTGCACACCTGATTACGACAAGCGTCTTTCTACGAGAGTTGAGAGCTACTGACTTACGAAATGCCACATAGCTATTGAATGATGTTTTTATGCTTTGATTTGCGTAATTGCTTATTTCATTTGACATCTGTTTTCCAGCTGTGTTGCAGCATTGGTTTCATAAAATAAAATTAAATGCATTTGCTAATGTGAACACTTTCTGTCAACAGATCTATTAAATAATAATTTTGTGATCCACATTCTTCAAAAAAGGAGCACTTGGAAAGGAAAGAACAATAAGAAGGGACTAGTAACAGTAACTGGACACATAATTTTCTTTTCAAGTACATGGTAATATTTTTTTTTACAATAAGTTGTTGTGGTGCACCACTTTAATTACTTAGACATTAAGATGTGATTATACATTTCCCTTATCTGCATTGTTATCTTTAGTGTACTATTTTTTCTGCTGGAGCTATGTCATGTTTAGATATAAGCTGCTGTTTGCCAGGCATAGTGCTACTGAACTTTAATTTGTGTTACTCTGCTAAGCCAGATTTATTTTTATTGTTTGCTGCAAATTGCCTTATATTAGTTGTAATATTGCATTTGCTTTGCTAATTTATGCTGCTTGCTTTGCCATTTGTATTTTTTATCATTGCTGTTTGTGTTACTTATTTTGTGCTGCTGCATTGCCTCGTCCCTTAGTTTAGCATCTGAGCTCAATAGATTTAAGTTAGCTTAAGAGGGGGTAGCCTCTAAGAGAATGAGTTGCGATGAATTGGAAGAAATGCATTGAGAAGTTATACGAAAAAAAGTACAGAAAACAGGTTTAGATAGGATTTTCTTGGAAATAAATGTTGAGGTAAGAAATGTGTGAACATATAAATACAGAAAGCATGCTTAGATAGAATTTTTTTTGGTGGAAACAAAGGATGAAATAAGAGGAAAGATATATGAAGTTTTGGGTTGGACTGCAGTACCACATGTTACACTGAAAACGAACCCTGTCCTTTCCTATTGGTGTTATCCCACTATGTGTTTGTGTACCCTTGTGTATTTGTTTTCTTCCTGTCTCTGTGTACTGTTTCATAGAACTTTTTTCTCTTCTAATACTAAGTTACATTCACTATGATGAGGAATACTGTTATCCTCAAATACAATTGGCATTAATAATGTGTTATTTACTTTGTAAAGATGTTTAGACATTATTTACTCTGTTTTGTGTTAATGCTCATGTGTGAAGTTGATGTTTCGAAAGTTATTCTGATCTTTTATCTATGTACTCATGTCATAAGTCCTGTAACACTGATGTATATGTTTATTTCTATTCTTTTGTAAAGCCCCTATTACTACAAATGTTATCTGTATTATTATGTTTTTAGTGATGTATTTTGTACCTTTGTAATTGTATTCTCGTGTTATAAAATTGTAACTGACACCAGTTCATCTTATTATGAACTTGTAAGTTACATTTCACTGCACACGTTTCTGTTGGTCATAGTATATGGACAATATGTGAGAAGTAGGGACTGTTAGTGTTTGCACGTGTCTTGATAATTCAGCAAGGGACTGGATAACAGCATTGCTCGTTCTAAGGACAATTCCAAAAAACTTTGTGAGTGCACAAGTGGTGGTTATGGACTTGCTATATTAACTGCAAGACTCTTCACTGGTGATTGTGCACCTGCACAATCACAACAGATGGCTGCTGGTCATCTCTACCAGGACTACAGTGGGCCTGTCCACACGTTCTACAAGGACTGCAGTGGGTTTGCACCTCTGGTGGCCCACCAATACCATAGTCTCTACCAGGACTACAGTGGGTCTGCTCTGTGATGACCTACCTACCAATATTCTTCCAAACTACGACTGACTCTGCTGTGGGTATGCTCTGTTGTGGCCCATTATCTGTCAGCATGTCAAGAGTCAGCACTGTCTTTCCGTTGGAAGGACAACGCTACTTCTTCAAGACTGCATGGAAATCCACTACTTCTGTGTGCATTTTCTTTTACTGCTCAGACTTTGAGAAAAACTCTGCATTTTTACTGTGATGAACAATCTGGACTGTCTTTATGGACTGTGAGAAATTTTTAGCTTTTGACCAACATTGTATCAATAAGTGTGTGCATTTGATTTCTTTGTTATTGTAATTATGAAAATTTTTTCAAATCTGTATTGGCCACTGCCCAATCCAATTTGTAAAATTTTTTGTGGGGAGCATGGGGGCTATGTAAGTAGGCTGTTTAGGTTTTTTTATTGGTAACGCCACCTCTGTATGAAAATCACTGGCTGTGCTGTGTGCAGTCTGTGGCTGCTTTGCATTGTTGTAATACTCGCCATTGTAGTGTTAGGCAGCTGGCTGTGAACAGCGCGTAGCGTTGCGCAGTTGGAGGTGAGCCGCCAGCAGTGGTGGATGTGGGGAGAGAGATGGCGGAGTTTTGAAATTTGTCATGAACTGCTATATTTATATATGATGATATCAAGGTAAATACATTGTTTGTTCTCTATTAATATCTTTCATTTGCTAACTATCCCTATCAGTAGTTAGTGCCTTCCATAGTTTGAATCTTTTATTTAGCTGGCAGTAGTGGCGCTCGCTGTATTGCAGTAGCTTGAGCAGCGAAGATTTTTGTGAGGTAAGTGATTTGTGAAAGGTATAGTTTAATGTTAGTCAGGGCCATTCTTTTGTAGGGAATTTTGAAAGTCAGATTGCGTTGCGCTAACAAAATATTGTGTATCAGTTTAAGCACAGTCTGTAGAATTGTTCAAAGGGGACGTTTCAGTTTGAAAAACTGCAGAAAGTAAGTACTACACTCACAATACGTTCAAATGCGAATGGTATATGAAAAAGTCGGCAAGAATGCTTTTAAATAAACTTGTATAAAGTCATTATTTTTAAGATTATATTTGGAGAAGTTTTAGGTCATACATTCTTGAACATTTTGTTGCTTTTTAGGTCATTAAAATCCGGGCCCTGGCGATAACCTGTTTTCACTAGGTGTAGAAGTATGAAACCGGAATTTCCCTACAGATGGTGCTAACCGGAAGTGTAGGGCCCGTGAGACCGAGTCTGCAGCACCATCTGCTTCCTGTAACGGCTGACCCAATTTCCATACATCGGTATCTGTTTCAAACCCGTAAACAGGTCGAATTTTGTGATCACGAACTACGATTTGCGGATACCATCGATTTTCTGTTATCATTTGAAGAAAACTGCTGCAGAATCGCATCGAATGATTTTCGAAGCTTTCGGTGAACATGCTCTGGGGAAAACACAGTGTTTCGAGTGGTTCAAAAAATTCAAAAGTGGCGATTTTCACGTGAGAAATGACGAGCGCGGGAACTACCGAAAAAGTTCGAAGACAACGAATTGCAGTCTTTATTGAACGAAGATGATACTCAAACTCAACAGGAACTCGCGGAACAACTGAATGTGACGCAGAAAGCCGTTTCTGTTCGGTTGAAAGCTACTGGAAAGGTGCAGAAAGTGGAAAAATGAGTTCCGCATGAACTGAATGAAAGACAGCAAGCAAATCGAAAGACCACTTGTGAAATGCTGCTCGACAGATACAAAAGAAAGTCGTTTCTCTATCGAATAGTGACAGGAGATGAAAAATGGAGATATTTTGAAAATTGTAACCGTCGTAAATCATGGGTGAATCCAGGCAAACCATCAACAACCACTGCAAGACCAAATCACTTTGGAAAGAAAACAATGCTCTGTGTTTGGTGTGCTCAGAAGGGTGTTGTCTATTATGAGCTGCTAAAACCTGGTGAAACCGTTAACACTGTTTGCTACCAACAGCAAATGATCGATTTAAATCGAGCATTGAGTGAAAAACGACAAGAATGTGGAAAAAACAACACGAAGTCGTACTGCTCCATGATAACGCCTCATCACATACAGTAACACGGGTCAGGGAAATACTAGTGCTATAGTTGGGAAATACTAGTGCATGCGGCTTATTCTCCAGACTTGGCTCCGTCCGATTATCGTCTATTGGCATCACTGAGACACGCTCTCGCTGAACAACGCTTCAATTCGTTTGAAAATGTACGAAAATGGCTCACTGACTGGTTCGCTTCAAAAGAAGGACTTTTTTCTTTGAGTGGCATTCATAGCCTGCCGGAGTGACGGGAGAAATGTGTAAGTAGCAATGGAGATTATTTTGAATAAAGTATTGTTTATCAGTTTCAAAGAAGAAACGTGCAATTATAGCAACCAAATCCCGGTTTCATACTTCGACATGTGGTAGAAACATCACCTATATGTACAAAAGCTTTAACGGATTTCCTGTCGCTTCACATTTTCACGTAATTCCTAATTTTCAACGACGCCATCACTGTCGTCGTCGTCGTCAGAATTATTTGTTGACCGTATGCTGGCGCTTTCTTTAGTTGACAGAACTGTGTCAGGGAGACAAAAAATGGTTCAAATGGCTCTGAGCACTATGCGACTTATCTTCTGAGGTTATCAGTCCCCTAGAACTTAGAACTACTTAAACCTAACTAACCTAAGGACATCACACACATCCATGTCCGAGGCAGGATTCGAAGCTGCGACCGTAGCGGTCGCGCAGTTCCAGACTGTAGCGCCTAGAACCGCTCGGCCACCCCGGCCGGCTCAGGGAGACATCATGTCGTTAAAGAAATTCTTTATGCTGCGAGAGATTATGTCTATTTCTGCACTGGTACAGATACTGATTTTACTGTATGGTGGCAGTCTTCACCGATTTCTCTTAGCGTTTCGGTCTGAGCTTGACAATACGGGGGCGGTAAGAAATGGGCCTAAGTGAAGCATTTCTTCAAGAATATCGCCGCGCAAACTTACGTTCTCGTGTCATCTACATGGATTTCGAAACAGTTTAACAGATATCTCGCACGTTTTTATGCCTCCCAGAACGTTAAAACAGCTACAGGAAATCCACAGAAACGAGAGGTAGCTTGTAAAAGCCGTAGCCATGAATCAGCTGCTGCTATTCACGTTAACCTGTTCCAGTAAATTTAATTACCATTCTCGAGTCGCATATGCCACAAATGGAACATCGATGTACAGTAAGCGGTCCAAAAAAATTCTCCCTATCCGGCCGCTTTCAATTTGGCGCAGCTATTAAAACCGTCACAGACAAGGCGTAACGACTTACGCATCCAGCAAAAATTAATTAAATTCGCCGTTAGTAACGACGGCCGCAGAATCGCTCAAGCGCCGGCCACTCAGTCCTCGTAAATACAGCCGGCGATAGCGATGGGCCGATAGCAATCGCTAACCGGCGGTTCGGACCGCAGCGTACTTCACTGACAAACGCGCAATTATTGCCAGTGCTGATCGCCGCGGCGGAATACTGTCGTTACCCTGCGTGATTCGCAGCTGACACTGATGGACTGGGTACTGTGCTTCATTGTGGCCACAGATAATGTTCACTTTAGCTGCACTGTAGAAGGGAGAGCTTAATCTAGTTTCGATTCCAGGTACGGGCGTCACGTTCCATTGCAGGTAACAGTCAATTAATACGAAATTATTAGAATGTGCTGAGACGAAATTAATGGACGACATTTTGGGCTTCAGTAAGGTGGTCGTCCGCCGCTCGCTTCCGCGACTGCGCACTAGATATCAGAAACGGACCGAGTAACATATCAGAAACGGCGCCAAGTACGAATCTAATGTTCGGGTTGCATACTTCAGGAATCCAAGGGGCCGCTGTTACATCAAGTGCTAAAGGGCTTCCTTTGTTCCCGTTGTAGTTCCTCGAGTAGGCGAGTGGTTGTGAGAACTGTGGCGGTGCGGGCGCTTCGTACTCATCGACTCGTTCTTTCTTAGTGCAGCATGCAGGAGCGTTAAGCTAGTCGTGACTTACTGCTAGTACGGAAGGTGAGTACACAATTTTTCTGCAGTGTTTTGTGATACAGCGGCGGATTGGTAAGACAAAATTAACTGGTGCAAAGTACCCAATTGCAAATGTGTTTTATTACATGAAAAGTGATATCTGGAATAATTTTCACACTAGAGTCCACGCTTCAGACGAAAAACATGGAAATTTCGTCCAATGGAAATAAAATGGTTGTATTCTTGTTTAGTTCACCTCCACTACGAGAAAACATGTGGTGCGTCAAACGAAGACTGAGCACAGAGCAGAGTCACTGTTCTATCTCTGCGACAAAAAAGTGCTTTATTTCTGTATACATGTTGTCACAGCAACTTGCGTTTATGGGCTAACTGCGAGTTGTAGCTTATTCAGTTCCGTAATTTATTTTATTACCAAATCACCATTTAGGGATTGCGTTTCATCCACATGCTTCTTGGTACTGTCGTTGCAGACTGGGTAACGCACCGAAACAGTGTATACATCAACGCAATTGTTGTACATTCTGTGAATAGATATTAAATATTACAATAAATTCATAGCAGGCTTCGAAAAAGTTTTATCTATACATATGTATGTATAAATAGAACAATAGTCACTGCTAACCGATCAGTCGTTGTATTGGTATGTAACTTGCTGCCGGCGGGGGTGGCCGAGTGGTTCTACGAGCTACAGTCTGGAACCGCGCGACTGCTACGGTCGCAGCTTCGAATCCTGCCTCGGGCATGGCTGTGTGTGATGTCCTTAGGTTAGTTAGGTTTAAGTAGTTCTAAGTACTAGGGGACTGATGACCTCAGAAGTTAAGTCCCATAGGGCTCAGAGCCATTTGAACCATTTGTGACTTGCTTGTGTCATTTACATAGGTCGGACATTATGTGACGTTTCAACTTGCACTTGAGAATGATTATAAAGCCGAAGTCATCATTAATAGAAATAAATGAATAATAATTTACAGTTTAATGGTGGAAATTAATTTCAAAACTGGCGCGTATGTAGCAGGAATGTCGCAAGTCCGCGGTGTTACTTGCGAACTCGTGTACTCTCACTCCTTCCTGAATGAGTCGAGTCCACTTATACCCGAGAACAGCGTCAGATGACGAGGGGGCTGCGACGGACTCACGAGTCGAGTCTGCGTGCACACGGAGGCGGCGAGATCGCAGAGCACGACACACGACTCGCTGGCGAGTTCAAAGCAACATACGGAGCTCATTTCTGATCTCTGCTGCTCATAACAATTCCAGAAGCCCGCCGAACCGCGGCAACAGCGCAAAATTTGCAGCTGTGCCACGCCAATTCAGATGGCTTCTTCAACCGCCTGATCACCGTGGATGAGAACTGGATGTATCGCTATGACCCCGAGACGAAGGAGCTAAGCCATTTGTGGACACGTGGGGATGCACATCCCCTAAAATAGGCGAAAACTAAACCATCAGGCAAGCTAATGCTGAGTGTATCTTAGTAACAGCATTGTGTTGTGCTACGAGATTATGCCCGTAAGGGGAAAACCGTCACGGCAGCTCACTACCGAAATCTCTTGAGGAGGTTATGGGAAGGGTTGTCGGGATGAAACGTCAATTGAAACTGTCCTAGTGAGTGTTTTTGCTCCACGACAACGGCACAGTTCATCCTATACAGGACACTGTTACACATGCCGCTTCCCCCCTTCCCCCCCCCCCCCCTGTCTGCCGCGCGGGATTAGCCGAGCGGTCTCAAGCGCTGCAGTCACAGACGGTGCGGCTAGTCCCGGCGGAGGTTCGAATCCTCCCTCGGGCATGTGTGAGTGTGTTTGTCCTTAGGATAATTTAGGTTAAGTAGTGTGTAAGCTTAGGGAATGATGACCTTAGCAGTTGAGTCCCATAAGATTTCACACACATTTGAACACTTTTTCCCCCTGTCTAATTTTGCCTCACCCCACATCCTTCTGATATCTTATCCAGGGCAGAAAACCACTGCATAGAAGCCATTTTCTAAACGACGACGAGGTTATTTTCAAGGTGGAATATTTCTTTAACATTTTAAATTTTTTCTGGGCGTCTACAGGCTCCACGTGTTTTGGAATGAAAACATGGTCCAAGTACACTGTATTCTTTTTACTATCCGTGCAATTGGCCAATTTTATCTTGGGTCATTTTCAAGCACATATCGTAAGTTACCAGCTTCATTTCACATTGTAACACATCGCTGGTACATGTGGACAGGTACACATCTTAATTTTTTGCGTTTGTGGCACACAAACAATACAATAGTATACCTGATAACGTCCATTCTTGTTTTCTTAACAGCCAAAAACGCAGACTTCTGCAGTTCAAGGTTTTCGGAAAGTCAACAGCGCAAACATTTTCCCATCGATTGATAACTGAATATTTAGAGAATAACCGACATCGTTAATAAGATAGATGGTCGCAGCTTTATATTTTTCAACGTGGTAATTAAAACTGTGAGATTACCTCTGGTAGTCCCCCTTTCTCTTTGTTCAGAAAGCTACGGCTTCTCAACCACAGCGCACAAAAGCCGTTGGTAGGGACGGACGCTCTGGAAATTACAGCGAGGAAGCCACCTTGGGGCAGCGGGGTGTATTCAATCAGCCAAGTTGACGCACGCTAGACGGCTCGTATGGCAGAAACTATATAAGTGGAGCCGTAATGATTACAGCCCAAATCACATCGGGACGGCATTTTTAGGACGAGCGCCACTAAATGGAAGTTGTGGAGGCGGAAAAGGACACGCGTGTAAAACAAATTTTGCCGGCTTTCTGCGAGGTAGCAGCTGCTGTAAAGCTACCTCTCAGCTGAGAGCGTAAAAGAGTTACTGATCGTAAAAGCGCCGAGTGCTGTCGTTCGATACCGCTCCTTCTCGGGGAACTTGTACGGCTGCTGTAAGGCGGCGCAGAATCAGCTTCACTTCGGCGTTTTAGCAGGCCGTGGCCGCCCTGCGGCTGGCGGTCGGCCCTCTTGTAATCGTTGCCCTCAAGTAACATGCGTGTAGGCTGCAGACTCCCCTGAACCGTTCACAGATGGAGAAAGGGAAATTCAGTTGTGTATACTTCTGGACCCATGTCTCCATCCATTCCTCCGTAAAAGGAGATACAAAACGACGACAGCAAATTCCTTTTAGAGTATCTGAAATATTGTTCTCCAATTTATCCAAATGCATTCCACAGGAACAGTTATGTTGTTTAAGAACCTTCTACATCGCAGCGCGTCAGCAATCGTTGGTTAATATGTTAAAAAACTAAAAACCCGCCTCGATTGCGAAAAACGCACCTAGTGCTAAGTGTTAAAACCTCACGTTTTACCCCTATATCTTTATTACCACGACGTCTTTAGATTCCGTCCCCTCAACCCCCCGCCCCCCTCCAGGCTAACTGCTGGCTTTAGGTATTTTTTTTAAGCGTTCCTCCTGTTGTCATAGGTAGCTTCATATACAGGGTGTTACAAAAAGGTACGGCCAAACTTTCAGGAAACATTCCTCACACACAAAGAAAGAAAATACGTTATGTGGACATGTGTCCGGAAACGCTAACTTTCCATGTTAGAGCTCATTTTATTACTTCTCTTCAAATCACATTAATCATGGAATGGAAACACACAGCAACAGAACGTACCAGCGTGACTTCAAACACTTTGTTACAGGAAATGTTCAAAATGTCCTCCGTTAGCGAGGATACATGCATCCACGGTCCGTCGCATGGAATCCCTGATGCGGTGATGCTGCCCTGGAGAATGGCGTATTGTATCACAGTCGTTCACAATACGAGCACGAAGAGCCTCTACATTTGGTACCGGGGTTGCGTAGACAAGAGCTTTCAAATGCCCTCATAAATGAAAGTCAAGAGGGTTGATGTCAGGAGAGCGTGGAGGCCATGGAATTGGTCCGCCTCTACCACTCCATCGGTCACCGAATCTGTTGTTGAGACGCGTACGAACACTTCGACTGAGATGTGCAGGAGCTCCATCGTGCATGAACCACATGTTGTGTCGCACTTGTAAAGACATGTTCTAGCAGCACAGGTAGAGTATCCCGTATGAAATCATGATAACGTGCTCCATTGATCGTAGGTGGAAGAACATGGGGCCCAATCAAGACATTACCCAAACGTTCACAGAAAATCTGTGTTGATGACGTGATTGCACAATTGCGTGCGGATTCTCGTCAGCCCACACATGTTGATTGTGAAAATTTACAATTTGATCACGTTGGAATGAAGCCTCATCCGTAAAGAGAACATTTGCACTGAAATGAGGATTGACACGTTGTTGGATGAACCATTCGCAGAAATGTACCCGTGGAGGCCAATCAGCTGATGATAGTGCCTGCACACGCTGTACATGCTACGGAAACAACTGGTTCTCCCGTAGCACTCTCCATACAGTGACGTGGTCAACGTTACCTTGTACAGCAGCAACTTCTCTGACGCTGACATTAGGGTTATCGTCAACTGCACAAAGAATTGCCTCGTCCATTGCAGGTGTCCTCGTCGTTCTAGGTCTTCCCCAGTTGCGAGTCATAGGGTGGAATGTTCCGTGCTCCCTAAGACGCCGATCAATTGCTTCGAACGTCTTCCTGTCGGGACACCTTCGTTCTGGAAATCTGTCTCGATACAAACGTACCGCGCCACGGCTATTGCCCCGTGCTAATCTATACAACAAATGGGCATCAGCCAACTCCGCATTTGTAAACATTGCACTGACTGCAAAACCACGTTCGTGATGAACACTAACCTGTTGATGCTACGTACTGATGTGCTTGATGCTAGTACTGTAGAGCAATGAGCCGCATGTCAACACAAGCACCGAAGTCAACATTACCTTCCTTCAATTGGGCCAACTGGCGGTGAATCGAGGAAGTACAGTACATACTGACGAAACTAAAATGAGCTCTAACATGGAAATTAAGCGTTTCCGGATACATGTCCACATAACATCTTTTCTTTATTTGTGTGTGAGGAATGTTTTCCGAAAGTTTGGCTGTACCTTTTTGTAACACCCTGTATAAGTTTCTTTACTAGCACAAGCAACCGTGTGCGGTTATTTTTAGGTTTTATCTCCTATTTAGCTCGACTCTTGTTCTATCCATTTCATTTTTTGATATACGTTGATCCACGGTTGGGAATATATGGGCTATTTAGCCCCGACCCATGGATGGAAATGAAATGAGCGTTTGGCGTCATTGGCCGGGAGGCCCCTCGCGGGGCAGGTCCGGTCGCCATATCGCAGGTCTTATTACATACGGCGCCACATTGGGCGACCTGCACGCCGGATGGGGATGAAATGATGATGAACACAACACAACACCCAGTCCCTGAGCGGAGAAAATCTCCGACCCAGCCGGGAATCGAACCCGGGCCCAGAGGACGGCAATCCGTCACGCTGACCACTCAGCTACTGGGGCGGACGACCCATGGATAAACTTTCTCGTATTCGTATGTGCATGCGCATTCAAGTAACTTCCCTTGTCTTGCGCATGTGCATACATAGCGGGTCAGGCTTGTAAGTGAGCGACAGTTTGTAGCTACAGTTCATGGCGGGTCATGGCCCATCGAACATAGGCCGGTGTGAGGAGCGTACACCATTAAGTTAAGTAGTGGTGTTGACTTTGTGCATATGTACTGTTTGTGTTTTCCTTTTCTTTTTCGTTTATAAATGTATAGCTATGGTGTTCTTTTAATCACTGACAAAGGTCTTCTTAGGCACTTGTGGGTTTTATTGTTGTTCTGAAGAAGGTGTAGTTATCTACGCCGAAACCTGGGTTAACACTTAACACTAGGTGCTTTTTTCGCAATCGAGGCGGGTTTTTAGTTTTTTAATATAGTTATGTTGTTCTCGCAAAGAATCCCTCAATACTACTGTACGGTAGGCAGCTCAGAATAACTTGCGAGAGGTGAAGCCGGGAGCGGGGAACAAATTCTCCCCCTGGCTCCCTTCCACCCGTGGCTGTACATGTCTGCTGTTACTGGCCGTCTGAAAAATATTGCCCAACAAGTAGACTTTATTTTACGCCTTGTTGTGCTCCATTGTTCGCCGTTTATGATGTCGCGATTTCCGTTCTTTTATGCACGGCGCCAGTGTTGAAAAAGTAATTCTAAGGAAATGTGCATGCAGACATCATATCCACTTTGCAAGCCACAAACGGGAGAAAAATCTATTTTTGAAGTTTTCCCTGAACAAATAAGATGTTTATCAACACGAACAAACGTATACCATTAGCTGCATACAAAGTGTCACTACTAATAAACTGATAGTCCAGCTACTGATACTATCTATACACAAATGGAGAAGTTTAATACTTTGATAATATCAGCACAATGAAAAGGTATGATATACATTGATGTGCAGAATTTAAGGACGAAAGTAACATTCGTACTGTGTGTCACTGCCAAGTACCTCAATGAAACTTGGGCCACACATAGGAAAACAAAACAAAAAAAACTGTTGCGGTATACTACGAAAGGTTCAAAATGGTTCAAATAGCTCTGAACACTATGGGACTTAACAACTGAGGTCATCAATCCCCTAGACTTAGAACTACTTAAACCGAACTAACCTAAGGACATCACACACATCCATTCCCGAGGCAGGATTCGAACCTGCGACCGTAGCAGCAGCGCGGTTACGGACTGAAGCGCCGAGAACCGCTTGGCCACAGAGGCCGGCTCCGGATATGTCACTTCTGTTCGTGGCATTGCCTATTTCTTAGCTGCGTTCTGTATTTCACTGCAGCAGTTCTATCTACGTATGTTTCAAGTTAGATCGAAATCAACCCTACGTAACTGCGTTCCTGAGAATGTGTTTAGAATGATGCACATCATGTCTGAAGTACGTAACTGACTCGCAGCTGCATTCCTGTCAGCTACAGACTGGAGATAGCAGAGCAAATAATCTTACCGTTTTGATTGATTTCCGGCTTAGAATTGTTTCCACGAAGTTTTACTGTACTACTATGATTCGTTTTTCATGGGGGCCTTCTGAAGTAGCTCAAGTTTAATTACAACCAGCCTTCTTTCGCATTAGTGGCTGCCTGTGCACCTATGCTCACCAGGAGGTAGTTAACTTATAGAGCAGTAAGACGAGAGTAAATATTGTCATTCGAAAGGTTCGGTTTGAATGCCATTAACGCATGCACGCCAAATGAGTCACCCGCGAATCAGACAGAAATTATGAAGCTCCCTTGGAATATGAATCAGTGGCAGGCGCACTTTTGAAGGAGCAATTGCATCGACATACACTAACACATTTAAAATCGGCATTAGGACTACCATATAGCCAAATACATACTGCCCCAAAAACGTAACACCATCCTGAACGACACTATCGGGCGCGAAGTCATTACATGTGGAGGCGTAAGTTTAACTACACGCAAATACTACGTCTGAGCCTGCCCCGGTGGCCGAGCGGTTCTAGGAGCTTCCGTCCGGAGCCGCGCTGCTGCTATGGTCACAGGTTCGAATCCTGCTTCGGGCATGGATGTGTGTGATGTCCTTAGGTTGGTTAGGTTTAAGTAGTTCTAAGTTCTAGGGTACTGATGACCTCAGACGTTAAGTCCCATAGTGCTTAGAGCCATTTTGACTAAGTCTGAAACCGCCGTAGCCTTATTAATAAAATCAATATTTAGCTTCAGTAATGTCAGGCCTGATGGTCTAGCGGCAAACGGCGTACCTGTGACCAGAGAGGTTGCGGGATCAACTCCGGTCGGGCCACGGAAATTTTCCGTTTTGCATTCAGTCTAGCCCTCACCTCAACGATGTGGCGAGTAGCCAACCACGACATATGGTTTGGATTCTTCGTTAAACAGTGGGTCCCTTTCTCCGGTTGGATAACTGGTGTAGATGAGGGTTACGCAAGTGGTTGAAGGGGCGTCCAGTCGAGACACTTGCACCCGGTCATTGCGCCACACGCAATTATAAATTATTATAACTTAAGCACTTTTGGTAAACCGTGGAAAACCTTGACATGGACGGCCGGATGGGTTATTGACCCATTCCCCCCCTTTTCTTCCGAATACCAGGCGGTCTCCTACCTTGCCTACTGTGCCGTCCTCACTTGACAGGAAAGCAACCCAGCTTAATGAAAGTGACTGTAGCTGTAAAGCATGAACACGGCTATTTCTCAACGGAGACATTCTCTAGGGACGCTACGGTCGATGCCAGCGAGCGATGCGCCCTTCTGATGGCTTCAGCGGCTACGCAATATCGATCCACCCTTTCTCCCCGTCATGTTCTGTTGGTAACCGAAGAATGGAAACGACAAATGAAAATTACTCTTTTTCTTGATAACGCTGAAGTTATTTGCCACTGTCTGAATAACAATACTATCATGTTCGCATCTACACTAAGCTTGTCTTCCATATTTCCGAAAAACAATTTGCTTCAGAATTATTCCTGTTTCACGAGTCCGGAATGTGCACCGTTGAGCGCCAAGCACTTTCTGAGCAGAAAGCAAAACTTGCAGTGCATTCCCACGGAGAATAATTCCTGCAGTTAGGTGATAATTACAAGCGCCAATGTCAGAGCTGAAAGTGGTCTTTACATTTTTTTTTTAATTTGTCTGTGAGTCAAGTGCGTTTGTTTCCCCTAGTTCGTACTCTACATATTCACTTTAAAACATTACTTCACATATTGTATGTTTCCGTAACCGAAGGTACAGGTCAAAATAAAGCCATTACTAACAGTAGGCTAACTTGAAAGTGAAAACCTTCTTTCGCGGAGTAGAACAATTTGCGAAAACAAATATATAATGCAGACACTTCTATGTTAACAACTGAATGTACCAAGGAATATTCACGAGAAAGTCGGGTTTATTACATACGAATGAAGAAAAAAAAACGCACCCACGACCAGTGATTATGGCACCTACAAATATTACTGGACCTTACAGTAATCGAAAACTGCAAAAGTACACGAAAACTATAAATTTGTCATTACTGAACACAGAATACACCTGAGTAAAATATTATTCATAAAAAATATTGCCATCTCATTGTTTGCATTTTGTCAGTATCTCATCTGGCCTTTGGCAGGCTCTCTCGGATGAGGCACTACTATGTACGCACAAACATCGTACTCAGAAGATTCCTGTTAATTTTTCGAAAGAACAGTTCATCACGCAACAAATTTGCAGAATCTCGCAGAGTACAGAGCTTGTGACGTTCCTCTTATTTTGACCACATTTCATTTTTGCTGATTTTAACGTTATATAGTGTAACCGCCGGCCGATGTGGCCGAGCGGTTCTAGGCGCTACAGTCTGGAACAGCGCGACCGCTACGGTCGCAGGTTCGAATCCTGCCTCGGGCATGGGGGTGTGTGTGATGTCCTTAGGTTAGTTAGGTTTAAGTAGTTCTAAGTTCTAGGGGACTGATGACCTCAGATGTTATGTCCTATAGTGCTCAGAACCATTTGAACAGTGTAACCCGCTTTCAGCAATGTTAATTTTCGTTATTAAATGAAAATGACTATGCTACCGACAACGTATGAATAGTTCCGTAGTGTACGAAAGATTTCTGTTGCACACAAGTCTAGTCAGTCTGTAGTAGGATGCAATTCATACCTCACCTCTCTGCAGGCCACCCTCTAGGTTTTTACTTAATTTCGAGTTTTTGAGTGTTAAATAGTGTCTGTTTTACGGTGGCTGTCGATAAATCGACCGTAATGCCATCCCGGATTTCATTTGAAGTATATTATCTATCTCAACTTACAGCCACACTGGTAGACTGTATGCATATCCGAGAATATGTCCAGGGAAGAATTAACTAAACTTTTGCAGTCTTCAGTGGTTAGGAACTACCAGTTCTGCTGCACGTCGTGTACACCACCACCTACGGACTCGTGGTTGAACTGGCCAACTTTTATATAGGTTTGACACTATAAAGGGGAGGGCACGACGCTGGGATCACATATTTACTTCAAACTTTGTACACCTTCAGTAGGCCATTAAAACAACAAAATATGCAAGTATTAAGGTGCACTGTTCTGGTAAAATGGCTCTGAGCACTATGTGACTTAACTTCTGAGGTCATCAGTCGCCTAGAACTTAGAACTAATTAAACCTAACTAACTTAAGGACATCACACACATCCATGCCCGAGGCACGATTCGAACTTGCTCTGGTAATTCTTGGAAAATCACAAAGAAATTTTACGCGTCTATTATGTGGCTCATGTATCTGCACGTAGGTTCTGTACGTTAGAGTATATGGTGGTTACGTGGTTAGCGTTCGAGCTTCCTAAGGCGAACGTGTATGAGACGACGGTCCGGATCCCGCTCAAACATAATTTTTAATCTGTATTTTTTTTCATCGCTGGTCATATTATTTAATTTATATGACATTTGAGAGGTAATATAATTTAAAAAAAAAAACAAAGGCATTCCCAGACCATGATAAGAGAATGAACTATAGTTTCTATAGCTTATACAGTTTACTATCATGTTTTAAACCATGGTACTTATTTCTGTTGTAGCAAACTACTGTCTTTGATATTTTAAATACTGACAACTGTATATTTTAGGCTGTTATACATTCTTTACTTGATGCATTATTTGCCATATTAGCTGATAGTAGCGCCTTCTACTCAAGATGGACTGAAGTCAAAAAATGGTTCAAATGGCTCTGAGCACTATGGGACTTAACATCTGTGGTCATCAGTCCCCTAGAACTTAGAACTACTTAAACCTAACTAACCTAAGGACATCACACACATCCATGCCCGAGGCAGGATTCGAACCTGCGACAGTAGCAGTCGCGCGGTTCCGGACTGAGCGCCTAGAACCGCTAGACCACCGCGGCCGGCGACTGAAGTCAATAGTGCTAAAATATAAACTGATAATTTTTTATTCGTTTTCAAATTGTCATCAGTTCTGTCGACCTGCTTATACTATGAAATAAATTCCATTACATTTTTTGGGCTCCGACTTTCACAGAAAATGAACTTCCGAACTAAGCTTTCCAGGCACAATTCACCGCCCGATCTGTGCTCGTGTCCCAGCCTGGCACACAGTTTTAATTGGCCACGAAGTTTCAAAACCTAAATCACTAAACGCTCGTAAAATTTATGATTGCAGCTGGTACCAATTCGCGCTGCCCGTCAATCTGATATTGTCAGTATAGAGCGTCAAACTCGACATTCTGTACTTATTTTGTGTGTGACATACCAATGGAGACGTTATAATCGTAATTAACTAGTGCACTCGTATAAACTACAAATTATGACTTCTTTTGAGTAAAACAGGGAGTAATAAAATTTGTGGTGGTTTAGTAACAATGTAACAGTGTTCTTCAAGAAAGTTCGTGAACTTGAATCGTAAGAGTACCTGGCGTCTATTTACACATTTGAGATAGTTCACGCATAGCTGCATTGCACTTTTCAGTATCAGTCGGCACCACAGTCGCCGTATATCGCGCCAGCGGCGTATGCAACAAAGTAGGTCCAATGCACAAGGAGACGAACTCATACATGAAGTGCGCTTTCTTGCAACAGTTAAACTGATTTTTCTGTAACTTAGTTGCAAATTACACCTTAGCGGATGATTGGTGCGAAGTATTTGGGTTGACATGGCTGCTTCACGCAGTGGTTCGCTTAAAGAAGACTCAGGTAATTACCTGCTGTAAACAGGGTCGGAGCGCAAGCCCAGGTTCGACAAATATGGAAAATGATATGGAAAGTGGCGTCTTCGAAAGCAACGTCACGACAGTTGCCAAAATCGATTTAGGGAAATCATGAACAACTTCAATCTGGAAAGGCTACAGAAAGGAGATCTCAGGTTGATTCTACGTGTCGATTTCCAGAACTCTTGACACCGTCCTCCCACAACCCGTTTCAAATGAAATTACGTTGTATACCGCCTTAGTTGTGCGACTGTGTTCAAATTTCCTGTCAGAAAGACCACAGTTTGTAGCAACTGAGTAAGTCCTCTACTGAGACCGAAGTTACATCCGGGGTTACCTAGGAAGTGTTATAGGCGCTCTGTTGTTCTTAATCTACATGAAAAATCAACGAAACACTCAGAGGTTGGTTGCAGATGAAGTAGTTTACCTTCTAGTAGTCTCATCAGAAGATTGAAAGGAACAGGAAAATGGTTCAGACAAGAAATATTTATTACATTAACTGTATTTACAATTGCGAATATAAACCATCAGCTGTGGAATGGAATGACAACAGTGAAAATTTGTGCTGGACCAGGACTCTAACCAGGATTTCCCGCATATCGCGAGCGGTCGCCTTATCATTTGGCTATCCATGAACGACTCACGGCCAGAGCCAAACTTCAATATGTCGCCAACCATGCGTCTACAAGCTGAACTCTTACGTCCATTATGTGTATTCCCGTACAGGTGACGCATTTTACTTGAAAGTCACTTGCCCGGTGTCTGCGTATAAATAAGATATTGCAGTGCCTGTGTTACTGTGAATTACCATGCAAAGTTTCTTTGGCCATGCATCCATGTCCAAAGGAACAGGCACTGCGGCGACTACAGCCGTTGTGAAACACATTAAATGTATTCGCTATTGCCGATGTCGTTGGGTCAAGATGGGAACCTGTATACGTCGTCTGCTGCGGAGCAGCATGTTCAACCGTGTGCAATGAATGGTGTGTTCCTAAACGGTTGTGCCGTCTGCACCAGCATTGTACTATGTCGTCGGGTCTGCCCATACTGCTCTACAAGGCGGGCAAGCCTCTGACATCACCGTTCTGTGATAAGGCGTGGACGCCTAATACCTTATCGCCTGCTAATGATTTCACCGTCCTTCAACTTTCCACTGAGGATCACCAGAGCTGCACAATTAACAGCCGACCAGCTTCACCATTCCGGGGTGCTCGTTTCCAGGCCATAACAATCTTCCCGTTGACGAAGCCATAATGTCAGTGGATTTGAATGCCAGTTTGCACTCAGTATGTTTGTCGGCGAAAGGGGGGGGGGGAGTCTCGGAGACATGGAAGAGACCTGCCGGCGGCTATCCAGCGCACTGGGTACACTGGGTGCAAATAGTGATAGAGGTTGCCACGAATGACGCCTGCCACTTGGGATCTGAGGCTATCCTGAGTTACTTTCGGCGGATAGTGATTTGGTGAATGGAACTAGCATCACATGTAGAGTGCGGGCTAAGCTCACTATCTGTACCATCTTGGGTCGATTGCGGCCTTCTGGTTTGAAACATAGTGGAAGGTCTATTCCAGAGGCTCTGACGATTCTGCGACACTATCGGATGTTGACTTCTCGACCTCCGATATAGGATGGAGAATTGTAGGGTTCTCCTTAATAGGCCAGACGTGCACTACACGCAAGAGGCGGATACTGGAGTGGGGGAGTACGTATGGGGTGGACACAGCTTTTTTTTTTTATTTGCCTGCCAAAATCGAAGATACATCAGCCACAACGTTCTCTGAGAATGCTCGTCGTCGAAGAACGGATACAGGAAAGATTAATATCTTTGCGATCTGCAGGAGGATCCAAGGGGAGGTCCCAGAACCAGTACCGCTTAATGGAGGTTAATATGCCAAGGTGGCATTAGGAACAGGAGGTTGGCTGAAACCGAAATCCAGATTGGAATATTTATCGTAAGGATGGGTTAGTTACCAATGCTGGCAGCGTATTTATTGCAGTAAGGAATTTAGTTATATCTAGCGAGATTAACAAAGATTCCGAATGTGAGTTCATCTGGGTGAAGTTAAGAATCAAAGATAGGTCAAAAATGGTAATCAGTTACTTTTATAGACCTCGGAGGCAATTTGCGGAATAGCGTTGGTAGTTTACCTGATCACGCTGTTGTATTAGGGGACGACTTCAACTTGCCAGGTATACTCGTAGATTGGCAGAATCATGCTATGAAAACTGGTGCCAAAGATAGGGATTCGTCTGACATTGCAGGAATTCATGTGACATTTTTCTGAACGTCTTGTCCGAAAATTACTTCGACCAGACGGAGAAACAACTCGATAAGGTAGGGTCTTAGACCTTCTAGCAATAGACAGGTTTGAATTTATCGAATCAGTTAACATGGATGAAGGTATCAGTGATCATAAGGCTGTAGCAACTATGACTACAGGAACTACTAAGAATGTTAAATAAGGTGGGAAAATATTTTTGCTTAGCAAGAATGACAGGATACAAATTGGCAAGTATCTGAGTAGTCAACATCAAATATTCAGCACTGAGAGGAAAGGTGTGAAGCACATATAGGAAAATTTCAGAAGCATCGTCAATGTGTCTCGGAGAAGTATGCTCCGAGCACGGTCTTAGGGGGTGGAAAGACCCACCGTCGTCTAATAGCGGTGTGATGAAACTGCAACATAACACAGAGCATCACAGACTCGTGAAAACCAAAATCTAGCTGACAAAGAGAAACTCAGAGAAGCGAAAATGAGCTTAATGAGAACAATGAAATAAGCGTTCAATAACTTTCAAAGTACAATCTTGTCAACCGATTTGACAAAAAGCCGTAACAGGTTTAGGTCTTAGGTAAAATCAGTTAGCAGTTCGAAACCATCTCTTCAGCCAGTCCGTGACCATACAGGCCAGAGACGGGAGGTAACAGAGAGAAGGTCGAAATACTTTGTTCAGTCTTCTGAAACTGTTTCACCACCGAAGATCGTAATACCTTCCCTCCTTTCAAACATCGTACGAACTTCGAAACGGCAGACACTAAGATAACCTATCGCGGAATAGAAAAGCAAGTAAAATCGCTTAGTAGTGGAAAGGCATCAGGACCAGATGAGATACCTGTAAGGTTCTACAAAAGATGACGCGAAAGAACTTGCTCCCCTTCCAGCAGCAATTCACTGTAATCCGCTAGAGCAACGGAGGGTACTTATCGACTGGAAAAAGGCGCAGGTCATTCCCGTTTTCAAGTCGGTTCGTACGGCAGGTGCACGTAATTATACGTCTGTAACGTTGAACCAATCTGTTTTTAAATTTGGAACATGTTTCATTCTTATGATTTATGAAGTTTTCAGGCAACGAAAATCTCCTCTATAAAAATCAACATGGATTCCCCATAAAGGTCTTGCGAAACTCAGGACGGCGGTTCCCATATGAGATCCATAACGCTCTAGACAACGGCTCTCGGGTTGATGCAGAGTTCCTCGACTACAGGAAGGCATTTTACACCGTCCCGGACAACCGTTTAGTGGAAAAAAAAATCAAACGAGCTTACTAAGTATCAGGCTAGATTTGCTACTGATTCTAGACTTCCTTGCGGACGTAACACGTCGCCCTAAATGGAATAAAATCGACAGATGTGAAGGTAAATTCCGAAGTACCCCAAGGAAGTGTGATAGAAATGTTACTGTTTACGATATACATAAATGGTCTAATAGAAAGCGTCGGAAGCTCTTTATGATTGTTCGCAGATGATGCCGTTCTCTATTAAAAAAAAAAACAGAAAGCAGTCTCGATTTGCAGAATAACCTGCGGAGGAGTGATGAATGGTGCAGGCTCTGGCAGTTAATCCTGAGCGTGAATAACGGTATCATATTTGTACACATAGGAAAATAAAATCACTACTGTGCAATACCACTATCGATGACAAACTGCTGGGAGCAGTATTTACCGTAAAACAAAAGAGTAACAACCCAGAACGACCTTAAGTGGAACGATCATACTAGCAACGACAGCAGATGCCACACTCAGATTCACAGGGAGAATCTTATGATGTAACTCATCCACGGAAGAAGTGGCATACAAGATGCTTTTTCGATCGAGTCGTGAGTCTTGTTCATATATCTGGGACCCTTAGTAGATAGGACTAATAGGAGAGATGGAGAAAATCCAACGAAGAGCAGCGCGTTTCGTCACGGGGCTGTTTGGTCGGCGCGAGAACGTTACACAGGCACTCAACAAACTTCAACGGCATACGCTACAAGAGAGGCGTTGTTCATCGCGGGAAGGTTTATTATCGAAAATTCCAATGAAATTTTTTTCCGGGATGAGTCGGACAACATTTAATTCCTCCCACACACATCTCGCGAAATAGGGATGATGAAGTCCGAGAAACTAGAGCTAATACAGACGCTTACCAATTACCTTTCTTCCCACGCGCCATTCGCGAGTGCAAGAGAGAAGGGAAGATAAGTTAGTGGTAACAGAAGTGCCCTCCGCCACAAACCGTCAGGTGGCTTGTGGCGTACTGATATAGATTTCCCCATTTGCAGCCCGTATCGTGGCTATAATGATTCCCCATTCGCCTCTGTTCCCCTGAGGTACTTCACAAACCAAGTCATGTGCCCGCAATAGGGTATTCAATCCTGCTGGGGACAGCGGTCTTAAATGTTTTGGCTCATCAGCGTATGGTGTGATAAGCTCGGTTGCAGGGATGGCGAATGCTCGATTACTGTTTACTGTGGGAAGTCCGGGAACATGCAGCAATCGTGTGAACACGACGGCGTGCAGAACGCTTTTGCGACCCATTCATGAGTACGGCTCAAGCGTTCGGGGACGAAGTGCAGAACGATTCTACTGCCTCGAAAGACCATCTGGCGTAAGGTTGGTAAGGACCCGATAAGGGTTACTAGGCTTCATACAGTATTATTTAGTCAGTCATTTGAGAGGGTAACAGGGGCGGGAATGACTACCAATAGTAAACACTAGCCTCCGCCATGCACTGAACCATGGACTACGGCGTAATGTAGGTGTAGAGACGGGGTTTCATGGTTGTTGCATTTCAAGCAGTGTACAGGACTGCTACCTGTTGAACACGTCCTAGAGATAGGAGTGCAGCGGTAAAATGAATTGTGTGTCAGAGCATATCCAGTAATAGATGTACCTTTACCAGATATGTCAAGAAAGTAACGAGAATTTTGTTATTTCGCGTGTTGTGCTACCCTATTCGCTGGACTCTTTCGTTTTGTGTTGGTAAATACTAGTGTGTCTGGAATGTATGTCTAAAGTGTTGGCACCGAGCGAGGTGGCGCAGTGGTTAGCACACTGGACTCGCATTCGGGAGGACGACGGTTCAATCCCGTCTCCGGCCATCCTGATTTAGGTTTTCCGTGATTTCCCTAAATCGTTTCAGGCAAATGCCGGGATGGTTCCTTTGAAAGGGCACGGCCGATTTCCTTCCCAATCCTTCCCTAACCCGAGCTTGCGCTCCGTCTCTAATGACCTCGTTGTCGACGGGACGTTAAACACTAACCACCACCACCACCACCACCACCACCATCTAAAGTGTTGGCCATATTGGATGTTTAGTCCGAAAGTTGTGAAAAAAGTGTGTTTTCGTATGACCTGTATCGTCGATTCAAAAATGGTTCAAATGGCTCTGAGCACTATGGGATTTAACTTCTGAGGTGATCAGTGCCCTAGAACTTAGAACTACTTAAACCTAACTAACCTAAGGACATCACACACATCCATGTCCGAGGTAGGATTCGAACCTGCGACCATAGCGATGGCGCGGTTCCAGACTGTAGCGCCTAGAACCGCTCGGTGACCCCGGCCGGCGTATCGGCGATTGTTTTCTATAAACATGGTGTAGAAAATATGTTTTAAATTTTGCTTTAAGTACGGAAGAAGGTGCAAAGTTTTAGAAATGTTAAATATTGCTTTTGGTGAATCTACTATGAGTAAAACAATGGTTCACCATTAGTATAAGCGTGTAGATGGAGGCCGTAAAAACTTTTAAGATGACTAACGCCCTGAACGACCCAGCACGTCAACCTATGAAATCGCGGGAAACTACTGGCGAATCACAATCAGAGAAATCGCTTACCACGTTGGCATATCAACTGCCTCATGCTATGATATGTTTTCGGATGTTTAAGATATAAAACCTGTGACAGAAAAATTTGTTCCAGAACTGTTGACTTTGGAACAAAATCACGCGAGAGTGAAAGTTGCTCAGGAGTTGCTAAATGCAGCCAACAACGTTGCACAACCATTGAAACATGTAATAATGGGTGATTAAACACGGGTTTACGGGTATGAATTTTCCAGTGGAAGCACTGTGGACCACAAAGGTAAAAAAAAGATCCGACAAGTGCGATCAAAATTGAAGGTTATGCTCACTGTGCTAATTATATTCTTAGAACGTAAGATACAGAGTGCCAGCCGGAAGGTCGAACGATTAATAAAGAGTAATCAAGTTCAACACAGTCTGCGTGAAGAAATCCGAAAAAATTACGCCTTAGTTTGTAGCGGAACAAAGTATTTGGCGCCACGATAGTGAACCACGGTTGTCACCGACTTCTGGCCAAAAAGAGTACTGAAATGATGCGTCAGCTTCCATTTTCGTCAGACATGACCTCCTAAGACTTTCTTAGACCCAAAAACAAGAAACTGAAGCCAGGTATCACTTTACAAGTATGGGTGAAATTAAAACCGCACCTCTGACAGAGCTAAAAGCTGCCCAAAAATGGAGTTCCAGGAGTATTTAAGGGATTGGAAAAAGCGCTGCCTTAAGCGTGTACTATCTACTAGAGGCTATTTTGAAGGAAGTATTGTCAATATAGACGATAAATATCCTGTTCTTTCCTAACAGCCACTGTCGCTGTGATTTCCTATTCTCTTCCTTTATCCATTTCGCTTCTTATAATATTAAACATGGCTTCAAACGTATTAAGATAATCTACATCATTCTATATGCCCATAAACAAATAGACAAAATTCTTTCCAAAAAACAAAAATTCGTGCTTTTATCACCATTATATAAATATGACGTTAACTTCGTGCTCCGTCGGTGACTCCCTCATGTCCTTGTTTTATTCCAACTGTATGGTAATCCGGGAGACAAGCAATGCGCGCCTTAAATTTGAAGGAAAACCGGAGCTTCTTCAAGGGTGAAATTACTGCCAAGGCACCCGCCACGCTCCGTGGATACCGCTGCAGTCCCCGAGGTCGTGCTTGCCGAGAACACGGCGTGGGCGTTCTGCCACAGTGAACCCTGATATTTGCCGTCTCGTATGACTTCTGCCACCGGCTATCCGACGGAGACTCCCTGACATGCCCAAATCCGCCTCAGATTGAAAGCGCACCCTGCTTGCGACTCCAGTATGTTTTCGTAGCTCAGCGACACTGTTCAGCATTCGCAAAATAAATGGAAAAGGAAGCACAGCTTAATTTCGATTCGGCTCTGTGTGCTCCATCCAGATTACTTTAAGTTCATAATTGCGTTCAGGATTGTTGTACATAAAGACAGTCTAGAAACTGACGCAGCAATGTGAGTATAAAAATACGCACACAATGAACTTTCGTCAATGTGATTATTGTAATATCGTACTTGTTGAAATAGTTGACTGAAAGCTCTGTGCTTTATCTTACTAGACGGTGAGGTGCGACGAACCATCAGGTACACCAGCACAGAGTGGGATGTCGCACTCTTTCGGGAGCACGGTGGCTTTAATCCCCGGCCGACCATCCAGATTTGGGTTTTACATCACTTAAGGCTAAAAGCGGGCTGGTGCATTACAAAGGATGCGGTCGATTTCCTTCCCAACCCAGCCTTTGTTCCGTCTCTCATTCTTTTACGACGTTAGAGTTCAACCTCAATTCTCCTTCCTTCGTCGTTTGTACTCCTCTCAGCCCAATTGCAGATTTTACGTGGTTTGCCACTCCCGCAAATGCCAGACTGCTTCCCTATACCAGCCTCAGAAAACGCGATGATGAATAAGTTAAAATACGGTAACATGCAGAACAAATGATTTGTTATTGTGTTCTACCACGGAGGAACTAGTTACCATTCTGCAAAATAAAGTTTACACAATTTGCAGATTTTCGATCTTTAGAAGGCCTTTATAGATAGGAAGTGAGCAATGATGACACTGACCCTGACTGGCTGAAAGCTCAGGACGCCACGTTTTTACAGATATTATTTGCTCTGGCTAGTGTAATATGTGCGGTAAAGTTTTAGATTGTTTTTAACACTCTGAAAACTGATTTCGTTTATTATTTGTATACTTGAAATGTGGTACTTCGCCACATTACTGCACGTCTTGACAATTTCAGGCAGGTTGAAGTAGAAAGATTGTTCTGTAGCAACAGTTGGCTAATTACATTCTTCACTGCATTTTTATAAGCAGAATTTTGACTGAAGATGACTGACTCAAGAAGAAATGTGTTAGCTGTCTCTGAATAGTATAAAGTTTATTATGTTTTCATTCATATTTTGGATGTTTATTTATTGTGTTTCTGAAGCTGAGGTGGAGAACGAGCTCGATATTTGAGTGTAAAAGTCCCGAAAAACCACTCATTATACCAGACCGACGATTACTTCGGCTCGCAGATTCGATCCGGGTCTGACTCACACCTCTTTTTCGAACGCCAGTGTGCAGCGCAATATGCAGAATGGGCAGGCCTCGTCAGAAGACACTCACGGGCTATTTGATTCGAGGTGGTTTTACTTATAGGGCAAAACGAACTAGCGTTTTCCCCTGCTATGTGTAAAAGTCACTTTCTGCGACTGGAAGCTGGCGAATGTCTTGAATTGTGTATCTCGTCTATTTCGCAACATTATCTCAGTGTGAGTTGATAATGAATCGGCGCAAGTAACGACACTACATTATCAACTGCCCGTTCGTGACAATATACACAACTTCAAAAAATGGTTCAAATGGCTCTGAGCACTATGGGACTCAACTGCTGAGGTCATTAGTCCCCTAGAACTTAGAACTAGTGAAACCTAACTAACCTAAGGACATCACAAACATTTATGCCCGAGGCAGGATTCGAACCTGCGACCGTAGCGGTCCTGCGGTTCCAGACTGCAGCGCCTGTAACCGCACGGCCACTTCGGCCGGCCAATACACACAACTGATTGTTAGTGTTATTCAAAACTACTAGAAGATCATGATCGATTTCACCCATGACAAGCTATGCCCACATCTGCAGAACAAGAACTGAAAGACATATAGTAAGTTCGCGTATCTGAAGTTCCATGCCTGCTTTCGCGCCTCCTAGACAGCAGCTACATGAACAGAAGCAGTATTCTTGGAATTTGTCGCACGAAAGTCTTTCACTTCCCCATAATCCTTCCAACAATCTTAGGTCTTTCATTCGCCTTCCTTCTAAGTTTATAATCGACTAACCAACTTTGAGGGGTATATGGTAAAATGTATTTCCGGTACGACAATCATGCTCTCTCCTTATCTGCACTGTCGGAGGTTCGAATCCTGCCTCGGGCATGGATGTGTGTGATGTCCTTAGGTTAGTTAGGTTTACGTACTTCTAAGTTCTAGGGGACTGATGACCTCAGAGCCATTTAAATCATTTTCCATTATTTGCTCCATTTGTGAATGAGTTGGGGGCAGAACGATTGTCGCTGAGCCCCTGTATATGGTATGATTTCTTTCTTTTCCACTATTTTAGTGAGATTTATATGACAGGAATTAATATTTAAGCTGATTTCTTGGGGTGTCCGCTCTTTTAACAGCAAATATGTCCGGAATGCGGAATACCTTCCTACAGTCTGCCACTGGGGTTTGGTGATTATCTCCGTAATCCTCTCGCGCTTACTACACGCGCCGCTGTTCTTTGGATCTCCTATTACATCCTCTTTCAGTGATACTTCGTAAGGGTACTTTGCTGAGGTGCAGTACCCATGTGGCCGAACGAGAATTTGGCTATCTAGCTTTTACATGGAAGAACATTTACTTATGATTCTTCCCATGAATCTGCTTTTCCTACCACTTATTTTATGGCAAAGTTTCGCTTTGGCTCACTCCAGACAGATATACTTCGAGGTTGTTACTGTTTCCAGTGTAGTTCTTCAAGCCTGTTTCTGCACAATCGTCGATCCCCCGGTACATTTCCCTGCATTTGGAATTGCAACATTACTACGGCTTATACGAGTGGAACAGTGTCATGGAGCATTCCACGACATCCAGTAGCTCGTTTATATTTATCGTGAACAGCACCGACTACAAACAGCCCTTAGAGGTTACTCCAGAAGTTACCTCTACAACTGTTGATCTCGTTCCGTTGATAATGACTTGTTGAGTACAGTCTGCTAAGAATTTCTGACTCTCGTGACAGAACTGGTCCGATTTTCCCTAAGCTCGTGTTAGGTTCACTATGCCACATTTCTTAAGAGTATTGCATGCCTTTGAGAAGTCAAGGAGCACTGCATAGACGTGTATGCCGTCATCTAGACTGCATAGACGTGTATGCCGTCATCTAGGCCCTCTGGACGGCACCAAGAGCAAGGCTGTGAGTTTCACAACACCCGTTAACGAAACCCACGGTGCTTTCTGAAAAGGATATTTTCATCCTCACAGAAGGTCAATAACACGCGACCGTAAAACTTGTGTCACTGTTCCACTACTGACCGATGTCACGGATAAAGGCCTATAATTATGTGGGTCTGTCCGATGACCTCCTTGCACGCGGAAATCTGCCGCTGTATCTTTCTCCAGCTGCTTGGGAGCATTCATTTCTCCAGCGACCGACTAGAATCTATTCCGGAAGAGGAACAACTTCTTTCGCACAAGCTGTATAAAACTGGGCAGTTATTTCACGCGTCCAGATGCATTTCCTCGGTTGAGGGATTTTTAGTTTCTTTTTGTTCCGCGAACAGTTCTCATTCCTCGGTATTTCGCCGTTCGTGCGATGATTGAAACGAAGAATCGAATTATGATCTTTCGCTGTGAAACAATTTTCGAAGGGCGATTTTAGTTCGGTCCCCCGTCACCTTCTGTTTCGATACCTGTATCACTACTGCGGGGCTGAATACCTAATTTTCGACCATTTGCTGATTATACACGAGCTAAAATCCTCTTGGGAATTTACGCCATATGAAATCGGCAAAATTAACGTCCGGACTTCTTACAATGTTCTCCTTACTCGCATTTTGCTTCGTTCAGTTTGTACCCCTCAACAATTTTTAAATTCACTTGAAACTATGATGTTCTATTTTCTTTCGTAGCAACTTTCAGAATGTGTGTTCAACAACATAGTATCGTTCCTATCCTTCAAAAGCCACTTCACACACATCAGTGACGCGACATTGTGATCGGTCTGTTATACAGCCGACGCGTTTGAAGACACTGTTCGAAAAGTTTAAAGGGCAGTATTCACACTCGCCCTGGCGTGACCACGGCAGTGCATTCCGTGCTCCCGACGACGCCGCACCGTGATCCCCAAATTTCTTACAGCCGATATTTTCTCACTTCACGCGCGCGGCACGGTCGATTTGTTCTGTTGTCGTGAAGTAGCATGTCATCAAAAACAGAAATGATGAAAAACCTATTCAATTAATGCGCAACTATCCTATGTTGTATGATCTCTCCAATCCCAAATACATGGACACAGAGCTGAAGAATACACTCAGCAATTAAACAGGAGCAAAAACAAAAACAATTGGTAAGTAAATACGTGTAAATTTCTGATCTTACATCAACTAACACAACCAGCGAGGTTGAAGATTACTGTTCGGAACTGTTGGCTATAGCCGTGACTTTTTTTTTCATATGCCCCGACATCAATAGCAATATAGCTACACTGTGCGACTACCTTATCGTCTGTAATTGTTTAGCAGGTTTTTCTTGTGAACCGTACTATACTCCATGCGATAACTAAATGAAATCGTGTGGAGAATGTCTTTGTGTAATTAAAGCGTAGTGATCCGGTGTACGAAGGAGCCTGAACAGAAACTCGTTTCGCGTCCAGAGCTCCTGTGAAGTCAGAAAAAATGCCACATTTCACAAAAACCCACAGTGATATTCTTCCACATTTCTTCTGACCGAGTGCGCATCAATCCGACTACCTTATCGTCTGTAATTGTTTAGCAGGTTTTTCTTGTGAACCGTACTATACTCCATGCGATAACTAAATGAAATCGTGTTTAGTTCATCTCCCGTGGCCCAGTATCTGAAAACAGGTAGTAAGAAGCGATATAACAAACGAAGATTTCACAGGCGGTCTTAGCGGTAAAGGATCAGTATCGCGCGAAAGAGAAGAAAACACTCAATACTATAGAAGAGAAGCCAATGATGATCAATGTTGATTTCATATATTCAATTTACAATAACCTGTCAAAGTGTGTGTTAACTGTATTATATACTAACATCAAACAAACGGCGAGCTGTTCTCTTGGCGTAACAGCTTTTCTCCAGTGTGTGTTTCGCTTTTTCTGACAAACTTCCAACTTGTTAAATAGTAAGCTGAATGAATTGTCTGACATTCTGAAATATTCATACAACTTTCCTCCACTGTCCATCAATTCACTGTACAGAGTAGCAATCTTCCTCCTCCCCTTCTCCCTACCCGATTGTTCTGTTGTTCAACGCCTTATCAATCCACTCTTGTTTTTCCACTTTTTTTTGTCTCTTCGTCATCCAAAGTCACAGCAATCAGCATGAGAACGTCGTCCGAGAACTTCGTCATCTCGGCCGCTCAAGTGTGCTTCTACACGCCGGAAGAAACACTAACCACTGTGAATAGGCGTCAATGTGGCATCACGGCCGGTGCAATCACAGGCGGTCACGCCATTGTCGCGTCAATCTGTGTGTGTGTGTGTGTGTGTGTGTGAAGCGCCCTTAGAACATCTCTCGGTACATACGTGCCTACGTAGTGTACAATACTCCTTACTATCATCCACTGATACTCCACATCTTAATGCCTGCTTCCCAGAGATTAATGTTTGATGTTTAACTACAGATTCGGTGTGTTCCTCACATTTCAAGTAGCTTTTTAGTGTTAACCCTAAATATTTACACGATGTGACGTGCTCTATCTGTTAACAACAAACAGTCTGATACTTTCGGAATCTGTGTCATGGCATTAATTTGCTTTTATCAACATTAAAAACAGCTGCTAATAATTACATCCATTGGAAATATTGTTTGTGTGTTTCCTCGTCTCCTTAAGATGGCCAAACGACGATACCTTCCAGAATCCAACAGCACTGATGATAGTGCTCGTGAACCAACGTAATTAATGTATTAAGAGTACGTATGTCGATGATGTTAGTGGATCTATTACGCTTCCTTATGGCACATACGACGTCACATTCGATTCTGTTGAATATTCGCCATCCAGTATATCGTACTGAGCTCTTTAGACATAAATTATTCTAATTAATCCCTCAGCAGTGAAGTTTCTTGGTTATTAGTCTACAATCGCTAAACCCCCTATTTCTTAAAGAACTAGACTCCCACTTGTAACGGACTGTCAAATAGAACAGACAGATGCAGAAAATAAGTAAACTGTTAATTATTTCAAAAGTAACTGTTAATATATTTATCCCATTGAGACAAGACGGTGAACGCCTTCACGGAAAAACGTTTGCAGTTGCCTATGGACCCATGACTGCACCAAGGCGTACACTCCTCCGTTTGAAGCAAATCGACGACCACGAATGCCTTTCTTCAAGGCTTCAAAAATCTGGCAATCGCATCGACACGTATTGGGTCTGTACGGAGGATATGTAAGGGCTTCCCAACAAAACTACTGCACCATACTCTAAACAACCTGGGCAACGTCTAGACCCGTCCATCAAGGTTGCTTCGACTACGCCGCGTTTCGCTGGGGAGACTTTATACATCCACCCCAAGAGTCCAAACACCTGCATATGCGATTTCCATACTGTTGGAGTCCTGAAGAAAGACATTCCTGGCCACATGTTCGCTTCGGACGAAGAACTGCACGTCTGAGTACAATCATAATTCCGTTGGCAACTGCAAACATTTTTCCTTGAAGGCATTCACCGTCTTGTCTCATAGTGGGACAAATGTATTAACAGTTGTGGCGATTACTTTTGAAATAATAAACAGTTGACTTACTTTTTTGCATCTGTCCGTACCAGATAGGGTTGATAGAAGAGAGAGAGAAAATCCAACGGAGAGCAGCGCGCTTCGTTACAGGATCATTTAGTAATCGCGAAAGCGTTACGGAGATGATAGATAAACTCCAGTGGAAGACTTTGCAGGAGAGACGCTCAGTAACTCGGTACGGGCTTTTGTTGAAGTTTCGAGAACATACCTTCACCGAGGAGTCAAGCAGTATATTGCTCCCTCCTACGTATATCTCGCGAAGAGACCGTGAGGATAAAATCAGAGAGATTAGAGCCCACACAGAGGCATACCGACAATCTTTCTTTCCACGAACAATACGAGACTGGAATAGAAGGGAAGCCGACAGAGGTACACAAAGTACCATCCGCCACACACCGTCGGGTGGCTTGCGGAGTATGGATGTAGATGTAGATTTAACTGCGTTACATAAAACAGTTCCAGACGTGTGATTACAAATGAGTTAATGTTCAAAATTGGCTCTGAGCACTATGGGACTTAACATCTGAGGTCATCAGTCCCCCAGAACTTAGAACTACTTAAACCTAACTAACCTAAGGACATCACACACACCCATGCCCGAGGTAGGATTCGAAGCTGCGACCGTGGCGGTCGCGCGGTTCCAGACTGTAGTGCCTAGAACCGCTCGGCCACTCCGGCCGGCTGAGTTAATGTATTAAATATTTGACGTTAAGTATGTGGGCGGGAAAAAGTTTAGGAAAGGTTTGAAATAATGCTTAAGTTTGTTGAAAGTAGTTGAGTGCTCTCACTATGAAACACTGGATAAATATAAACAGGGTCCTTTGCACTCCATTTTAAGCAAAACCAACTTTTTCACACATCTCACTGTTTACGACGTATCTCCTGAACTATGTGTCGTACAAAGACATATTTTTCCAGGTACATTCAGCGATGTGTTTAAGTACCGGCTGCAACGTTTGTTGCGAATGTAGTCGGGAGTAAAGAAGTAATAAATTACAACGTCATGTCTAATGCCGAAGTTTTACCACATGAACAGCGACAATGCAGTAGACGACAACCTTTTTCTTTTCATTATTTTGCAGGGGGTGTCAGCGAGAGAAATTTTCTTGAAAGTTTGAAATTGCGTGTGAAGTTAGTTTGAAGTGGCTAAGTCTTCTCATTCTCAAATACTGAATGAATAAAATCGAAAAATCTGTGAGCCGTCAGTTATAAGATTATACCTCAAAAGAATACTGAAAATCACGTTTTTGTAGCTCCTGAAATCCTTTATATACGCAGCCTGCGACTGTTACTGGGTTCCGGCTTAGTTACAAGGGAACCGTACGAACTTCCCCTCGCCAATTTGTTTCATAGTGGCAGCAGGGTGAGTAGGGCACGATATGGACTTCAACATATGTGAATAGGAAAACGTAACTTTCAACAATTTTCAAGAAAATATAGTTTGAAAATTTTAGGCATGTTTATGTACTCTGTAGGGTCGCTAGTTTTTAGTTGAGTCTGCAGCCGAGAGAATAAGCGCTTAGTTTCAGAAGTACAAGGTCTTGGATCGAACCTCGCTGCGGGTGATTTTATTCCCATGTAATTCTAACAACATATTTATTACGATAGTGCAAATTAAAATATTTAATGACTTATTTACTACTTTCCTAATCTTCATACTGAAAAAGGAAGAAAATTATCAGCTTAAGGAAATTGAAAATAAGAAAAATATCACGTGAACTTTCAAATCTGTACAGTCATTTTATTTGTATTATTGTATCTTCATTTGTGACAAGCTTAATATACAACCTTTGAACCACTGCACGATTCAGGATGATACTGCTTGTAGAAACATGGAAAACAATTACTGCGATATTCAGCACATGAAATGAACGTCAAAGTTTCCCATGTGCAAGGTTTTTAATGTATATTTCAAAACAAGCTTGGTTTACATTCATAAATGGTCCTCGTCCGCCACAAAATTTCGCGACGACGACGCATATCGAAGCGTGTCACCAATTACTGGTGTAGATAGCTAAAAGGAAGTAGCACCCGCACTAACATTCGATCCAGTGACCCCGCGCTTATGAAACTACAGGCTAATTCGGCCGGCTGTGGACTTCTTGAATAATAGCGACCCTAGAAAGTTTGTAAGCACGCGTAAAAACTACTTTCTCGATAATGGTTGACATCTGCGTCTTCCTATTTACATATGCTGAAGTCGTGCCCCTACACATCCAGCCAATACGTATCAAATGGGTGAGGAAACAAAATATCTCGGTATCTTCACGTGATCGTAAAAACACGTTTGATGTAAGATACCTTATATATTATTACAAATACGGGAGGGAGGGAGGGAGAGAGAGAGAGAGAGAGAGAGAGAGAGAGAGAGAGAGAATGTGTGTGTGTGTGTGTGTGTGTGTGTGTGTGTGTGTGTGTGTGTGTGTGTGACTCCTTTTAGGCTGTAAAGGCTGGACGGATTTGGATGAAATTTGGACTGAAGATAACTTATACCCTGAATTAACACACAGCGTAAAACCTTATACAGCGTGATTTAGCAGTCTCTATCACTGTCGTTTTATATAAAAAAGGACCTTTCTGTAGGAAATTTAAATTAGTTAACTTTTGTCCTGGGATACGTTTCCGCTGGAGGCCACGGTTTATCAGTTATTATAGAAATACGTACAGAAGTGACCTTCAAACAACTCCACCCACACTTATCCCTCACCAGTCAGGATTTCTAATATGTTGCTCGCGACACTCACTCCTATCTCGGTACAAACATTTCCGAAAACATAACCAATTCCAGATATTCGACCTTTTTTTTGTATCTATTAACCAGGCTATTACGTCATCAGCGTAGTCGGCAACTTCGTTAACATTATTAATGTAAACGTGCCCTTGAGGGTAATGAACGAAAATAGACTTTTGTAAACGTTACGCTACAATTAATAATTACGTTGACAATCCGATCGAAACTTAACCATTACAAGCACAGTAGTTTTTTAGTCAGAAGGCCTCACAAATAAAAATAGGTGATTATTTTATGCAGTCAAAATTCACAAAATTATCAGGTAAAATTTACACAAACGTCAGTTTTACAATCTGTAAATGTTCGACT
Organism: Schistocerca serialis cubense; assembly: GCF_023864345.2. NCBI lineage: Eukaryota > Metazoa > Arthropoda > Insecta > Orthoptera > Acrididae > Schistocerca > Schistocerca serialis. The sequence continues at coordinate 535,891,115 of NC_064640.1, forward strand.
AAGCCAGTGTCTTAATGTGGCCAGTCAATAAAGACCAAAAAGGAGGAATGTGGGAAATAATTCGTATAATCGCAGATATTTGTACGGTCGTAGGAGAGGGTGGGGGACGGGTTACTATGAACAAATCCTAACCGGTGGTGGGTGAGTGTGGGATTGGGGGTGCGTTTGAAGGTCACTTTTGTACATTTTTCTTGAGTAACTCGAGATCTACTACCTCTAGCAAAAACGTACCCCAATACAAAATTTAATTACATTTAATTATCCACAAAACTGCCCAGTTTATTGTTTCTGTAGGACTAATAGTTTGCGCGTGGCGAGCGAGAGAACATGAAAATCTCGTACGTTGTTTATGAAGTCTAGCTACAAAATCGTGGGTTGCATAAAACGGCAGCGGTAGGGGCACCTAAATCACCTTGTGTATACCTATCTACCAAAATGGTGGGGGTGAAAAGAGGTGTAGCCCACGGCGCGAGTAGCCATACTTTATTCATCCAGTATTTGAGAATGCGGGTACTTAGTGACTTGCAACAAACATGACACACAATTTCAAACCATTAAGAAATATTTCTTCGCTGACAACCCCCCGCAAAATGATGAAAGGAAAAGCGTTTATCAAATGGTTCAAATGGTTCTGAGCACTATGGGACTCAACTGCTGAGGTCATTAGTCCCCTAGAACTTAGAACTAGTTAAACCTAACTAACCTAAGGACATCACACACATCCATGCCCGAGGCAGGATTCGAACCTGCGACCGTAGCGGTCTCGTGGTTCCAGACTGCAGCGCCAGAACCGCGCGAAAAGCGTTTATCGGTTACTGCATTTTCGCTATTACTTCTTTACTACGAACTGTATCCGTGACATTCTGTAGAAAGTATTCACTTACACCATTGAATGTAACACCAATAGTATCATCGTACGACAACAGTTCACGAGAGGTGTTACAGAAAACGAAATGCGTAACTGACGCATCAAGTATAAGGTTTAAATTTATTACTGCTTTGCTATCTTTATTCGCAACACATTTCGCAGATAGTAGCCACATAAACCACTGAATGCGCCTGCAAAATCATCACTGTACGACTCATCGTTGCCGGCCGGGGTGGCCGAGCGGTTCTAGGCGCTACAGTCTGGAACCGCGAGACCACTACGGTCGCAGGTTCGAATCCTGCCTCGGGCATGGATGTGTGTGTCGTCCTTAGGTTAGTTAGGTTTAAGTAGTCCTAAGTTCTAGGGGACTGATGACCTCAGAAGTTGAGTCCCATAGTGCTCAGATCCATTTGAACCATTATTATTATTATTATTATTATTATTATTATTTTTACTCATCGTTCGGTAGAGACGCCGTGATAAACATTTTGCTGCGTGAAAAAGAAACTTAAGAACGAAATTCACTACAGATACAGGCGAAATAGTGTACATATAATTGTGAAATATGTTAAATATATCTGAAATATATTTGCCGCGGGCAAAGCCACGGTTAATAGGCTCACCCTAAGCGCTTTGAACGATTTCAAGTAAATTTGGTACACACATTAGTTACAGTCTGGAAATAATTACTGTGGGGTGAGAACACCTAGCATCCTATTGGGATGGGAGTGATAACGTGGAGAGAGGAGGAGACGGGCAAAGAGAGGGGTGAGGATGAAATGGACAGAAAGAAGAGGGCGAGGTGGACTAATAGAAGACAGAAATATATACGTACCTGGAATTTTTTTAAACAACTGTGTAACTGCAGGTAGCACCACGGGGCGAGCTAGTATCATATGTATGGGAAGACCAAATCAGGAAGGTTTTATTTTATTTTTTTATTTTATTTTACAGTCATCTCCAGCAACATGACTGCCAGACCAACGGAAAAGGCATTTTTAGCACTTCATGCCGCAACTGCAAGAGGTCAGTGATAGTTCGGGATGGGGCTTCACTGCATTCCTGAACGATGTTCACGAGTTCTTGGATACCGAGTTTTACGGTGATGGATCGGTCGTGCATCAGTTGGCAATCTTCGGTTGCTGGCAAGACATCTCACGTTGTCCGGACCTGACACCGTGTGATTTTCGCCTGTGGGGATATATCAAAAACTCTGTCTTCTCACACCTCCTCTTCCCCACAACATCGCTGACGTATGAGTGCCTATCACAGCAGCTGTTAGTGACATCGATGCAGACACTTTAGGTGAGTCGTCTGGATGTGTGTCGTGTGACTAGCCGTTCACAGATTGAATAGGGCACAAAAAGCTTTTTTAGTTGCTGATTACATACAAATAATCATGTAGTACCTACATAAAAAACAACGTTTACCGTAACTCTGAAGTGTCTAGATCATTTGTGTGTGTGTGTGTGTGTGTGTGTGTGTGTCTCAGTGTCTAACGCCTTTCGGAAATATAATCTGTCTACGTGTTCATTAGCCCCTGCTGTTTGCTGGTTATCGTGCATGATAAGGGAAGCTGTCTCTCATACAACTGCTTTTTCCCGAATCTGTGCTGGTCCTTCGATAGAAACTTATTTTCCTTCAGTAACGTCAGAATGTCGTGCTAAAAACCACTCTCGATGCGACTAATGATCATGCTGCTCGAAACCCGATTCATTATCAAAAAATACGATTTCGAATGCTCCAATAGGTGAATGTTAGCTATACTGGTCCGTACTTTTGTGCATCCATTCTTTTACCCTTTAGTGAAGAGGGGTTTTAAGCACTGTCTTCTAGTCACGCGGGACTATTTGCAGCGCGACAGATTCTAGATAAATATGTGCTAGGAAATTGACAACGTCCTTGAAACGCAAAATCAAATAGGAATTGTGCCAGGACTCCATTTTGAGTAGTCTTAACAGTTTTCAATGCCAATTTTTGATAGATCCTACGCCAGGATTTGACTCCTAATTATTGTACACTTCACAGGTGTTACTTCGTGCGGTTGCATTGACTGCCAGTAAGTTATTTCAGTTCCCTTGCATTCTCTTTGGTAGATAGTAATCCGATTCTGAAGAGTGGAACACCGTCGAATTCTTCGCCGTTGGAACTAAGAACTAACAGCCGAAATTACCGTAGTTCCATTTGAAAAAGCGAAGCTGATACCGATTCTTGTAATAAAGCTGTGAAGAGATTTTACGTCTGTTAGTGAGGTCTTCGTCACAATTCATCTGCGTGAAAACAACTGCGGTATTTGTAACACTTCAGAAAGTACCCGATATGAACACAAATTAGCTGAATCATCCTTCATATTTAGCTTTAGAAGTTACCGGAACATTCTGCTGCGAATCAGTGTATTTGAGTGGCGGGTGGATGATTAGCCAAAGATTAGTCACATAATTCAATGTTCTGGAAGTAACTAGCACCTACTTGTGAGGCTGATGTCACTTTTTTTTTGTCAGGACACTCACCGATGAAGTTAGCAGCCTCTGACATTTGAAAATAATCTCCCGTCTTCGCACAGTATACTTTGGATTAATTATTTTGGTTCCAATATCTTTGTTGTACTTTTCATTCGAATTACTTAAACATAAGTATCATCAAAATGTGTTTCTACGTTGTGTGTAAGCACTGTCGTGGAAAAGAAGTAACACAAAAACAAAAGTGACACATTTAACAATTTTGTCAGTATGTCTATGGAAACAATAAGAAACATAGCATTAGTTATCCAAGAGCTGCGGTGTGCCAAGAGCTGAGGTGTGTAAAGAGAAACGAATTAACTACGTGTGATACAAAAATTACGTAGATATGATTTATTGACAACAACAACACGAATTTTGTTGTTGTTCTGCTAGCAATATAAAATTTGTACATTGCAACTTTAACAATTTCTTCAACAACAAATAATACGAAAGATTATTTGGTGGATATGACTCACACCGTATTACAAAACCGAATACATACTTCACACTGAAAAGAATAATTTGTAGATTTACATAAAACCACTTTATAATTTCCCTCTTACCAATTGACTATCGTTGTTCACTGTCTTCTCCTGAAAATATTAGCATTACGATGTGAACATTTCTAATTCTAAACTTTGGTATGGTTCTACACTGTCGTTTATACTTACGTAAGCCACTCTGTCTATAATTAGCTGAAGGGAATTAGCTCGGTCGCAGAATAAAAATAATCGCCCATTAATGGAGAGACGATTACTCGGAACGACGGACTACCACAAGAGGGAAATAACATTAAAGGAAACAAATATCAGTTAGGAACAGTAGAGCTAAGTTAACAAAGGGTGTTGAGTTCACGAAGAAAGTTTGTTGACGTAATGAGGAGTCGGCGGTTAATATTCTAACTGCCACATTAAAGAGAACTAAGGTGCCTGCTACATCAGCTGTCACTTCCCCATTAAAAGAATCCAAGATACCGTACACACAACACATGATAAGCAGAAGTACGCTGCAGAAAAGAAAAGCAGTGCGAATCATAAGAATTTCAATTACTGCTTTTGCTAAATTTTTTTTTAAGGACGTATTGTGCTGATCTCCGTTTTCCAAGAAAAGCTGACTCCGCCCGATTTCGGCTCGGAGTGCTTTGGCTTTCCATAACGTCCGTAAGGCACTCTTCAAACTACTGATTCTCTTCGGTGGACCATGAATAAGTCCTGCCGTCCAGCTACTGCAGAGAAAAATGTATGCTTCACACAACCAGGGAGATTTACTGTCAAAAGCTCTTGCATGTGTATCTCTTGCAATCTACGCTCTCCACTGCCATCATGGAAAGACTTTCCGTTCTGACGAATCGCTTGCGTAGCACTTGTTGCTTCCCAAAGGGGTCGCCTGGAAGAGAATCATTCAAAAAAAATTTCCTGTTCATTATTGTTGGCAATCAGCGAATAAGTAAATGCTGCAGTATGAGCAAATTTTCAGTCGGTTGTGCAAGTTTTAGGAGGCATCGAGGACACACATTCTGGATTATTTTCTTTATATTTGGTATAGTGTGCGAAATGCGATGAAATAAACATCGCATCCAAAAATATTTCTTACAGTGTGAGGCTGGAACTTTCTGTACAATAACTTACAATGAGCTGCCTACAGTTTCTCGTTTCAGTCTGTTTATTAATTAAACTACGACGTGCTGTTACGCTATCACACCTATCTTATGGACTAGCGAAAGCTTGAAATACGGCTCCTGGAAGAGCGCCGCGTGTGATTTAATGTCTTTTAGAATACACTGTCTCAAACAATACAACCAGAACTACGATAAACGATGATGTATAATGTGAAGCATTAATGTAAGGAAATAAGTAAGCAACGTGCTGCTGACATGCGTCGTTCTAATTTAATTGCTACGTAGTATTTGAAGCGTGAGCTGCCCGATTTGGAATTTCCTCGCATGCTGGTGGGTCTATAATTCAGCCACGTCCAGCCTTTTCCTTCTGGCTTTGCAGTTCATTAGGTACACGTATTATAATGACCTCTTACGTCGAATACACCTTAAACGCCATTAAGTGAGGCATTTCTTTAAAATAGAAAGAGAATTGACTCATTCAGCGTCTGCTAATTGTAACAAAAAGCATTTAAAATTACGGTTCAAACAACCACCCTCGGGGCTATTGTGCTGTCATCCTGAGATGTGGTCGTTCTTCTTAACTAAAAAAATTTAAGTGTTCTGTAAAAGGCTCACGAGCTAAAAATTGTTTCAGAAATCGGTTTACATAATGCTATATAATGATTCCCAATACTTTCCAACAATAACATAAAAAATAAATGCACGTCGATACTAGGGGTTCCAAATTAGTTTGTCAGTCACACTCGTTTTCCCTTGTAAATGCACTTTTCTATATTACGGTAGAATATTTTGTCTACATTGATGTCATTGTACATGTCATCTGAATTGCGACATTGCTCAAACAGTATGGGGTGATTTAGCGAAAACACGTGGACCGTAAATGAGGCTGACACAACTTACTGTGTTTAGTCTTCACACCATCTCTCTCATTCTATAAGGCGCCAACAAAGCTATCACAATGATAGTGTATCATCGTTTTCAGATGTTATGACGCTATCCCAATAAAAGTCGTATAGGATACTAACAACTAACAGAAATTCAAACAAACGTGACGAAACGTAACACTCTAGCTACTAGCTACTGGACAGACAAGGCGAAGAGAGCGAAGACTGAGGGCCACACACGATGACAGAGAACTCGTCTTCGTGTGGGAGATGCTAACTTACGTGCCAAACATTCTCTTGCCCGAGCGCCGCACGCGATGTTCGCAGTCCAAGCTCCGGGCGGGAACTGTGTGTTTGCTCCGAAATAAGCGCCATATGAGGGGAGGAAGTGGGTGCCGATTTTCTGGAAGTGGAAATGGTGGGGGAAGTGCTGGTAGTGGGGACAGAGGGTTGGCAGGGGGGAGGGAGAGGGGCGCAACGTGACGTGGGAGCCGTCCTGCGATTGGCCGACACGGATTTATGTGCTCGACCTACGTAGAAGTGGTGAACGGCAGGCCACGTGCCGAAACAGTGGTGTCTTCAATTTCTCCTGAATTAAAGATTTAAGCAAAATGACAAAAAACAGAACAGTATTCCCTGCATTTTCATACAATTATAGTTACGACATCCGTGAGTGGGAACTACGTTTTGAGCCATACATAGTCTTTCCGAATCGTCTGCAATGTCTCTTTGATACAGCAAATTGTCTTAAAATTTGACAGTGACAAAACGTGTCATTGTATCTTTGAAAAAAATACCGAACTTACGGCAGAAGAGTTACTGAAGTTGATCCCTGAGGGAACATGTATAGCTAAATGTGCTAACATCTTTATACAGTTTTGAAACAGAAAGATAATTATTGTTATAGAAATTTTAGAAAGATAGTCTGTGCATGAGAAATTTGCACTCAAACTGCCATTTACGGCCAGTAAAGCCCCGGGTAAAAAATAATATGCAATAACAATTTCAAAAATCATATAAACTACCACCAAGAACACGGTCCAACGACGGTGTTGCGTTGCAGAGCTGTGCAAAGCAACGTACTCCATACGCAGTATGTATGCTGCGACAAAAAGAGATACAAAGAATGAGACGTGCGTGACAACAGTTTCGGTAACAATAATGCTATAATCGAAACACGTTCGTGCACGAGAGCTATAGCGGAGGCAGCTGTTTGAAAGAATATCGACAGCTGCCTTCAAACACACAAAAGGGTAGCGCTTGAATGAGTTGTGTTTGTTTTTAAGAAAGCGACGTGTACATTAGAAACTGGCTGAAAATAATGAACCAATTTTTTGTCTAACGAGTGAGCCAATCCCGTTACGGCGAACGGACATTGGCGAGTGCACCAACTGCGCAAGTGCACTGCCGAAAAGAGTTATTTTGGTCCATCCGCACTCCATAATTCGAGAACAACATTAAGGAAGACTTCGTCTCTTTTTGTATCCAGCGATCTTAGGGCACGGCAGAGAGTGATACCTACGGACATACCTGATTTATATTACAACGCCAAAATAATCAATGAAGATTAATTTACAGTCCTGGGTTAAACCAGCAGCACTACTGTTCTAGTCCAATTGCCAGAAGGGGCGATGTCCCTTAATTTTCACCGCCACTTTTTGATCTTCAGTGCGTAGCCCAGCTGCTGTCATTATAAGAAAGGCTTCTGCGTTCTCTGTGTAAGCAATTCATTGTCGGTACACGAAATGAAGAAATGTTTCTGACCTAAGCAAAAACGAGAGAATGGCCCCTCTCTTTCTGACAACACTATCTTTCTGGGAGTTGCTACGCTCAAATGCTTTATTGCGTGTCAAATGAGAGGCAATATGTTTTTTTTATGATTTAGAGGAACAGTTGTAATCAAGGACCACTACTGAAGTCTGGGTACAGCTTTATTCGTTCTTAACTTTTAAAGATCAGAACTTACGAATGACAGTACCTGGATTTTCCTTTCCGGCGTCTACTACAACTGCAGAACACGACCCACCTCCCCCTACACACACACACACACACACACACACCAACACCTATTAACCACCCTGGTGCACGGAATACTGTGACAGTAATGTGAATGAACTTGATGTCGCTATGCTTCTATGGAATGCGAGTTGGTAACACTCGACTGCAAAGGTCGTCTGTTTAACCGTGACTGCAAACTACCAAGCCTACTTGATGTTAAAATGCGTTCTGTGTTCCTACAATGGTTTCAGACTGCAGACTGTGTCCCTGCCCCCTGACCCAACTGTTCCGGGGGGTCCTTTTAGGGTGAATGCTGGCTTTATGTCTTTAAGCAAATGTTAGTACTAGCTCCCCCCCCCCCCCCTCCCCCCCCCCCCAATTCCACAAACCAAGATGCAACACATTATATGAAACACTTAACAGTTACAACAAAGAAACACTTGACAGTTGCAACAAGCGCTAAGGGAACCGAGTGACACGCACAACCTTACACAGTGCTGAAATTAAGTGCAATAGAGGAAACAGCACCGCTCAGAATGCAACTATCAACATATTTGACACGGAAGACGTATAGCTGGTAGCGACATTGCTAGAGAGAGTTGCGAAGGGATGGTGAAGGGATACGTAGAGGGAGGTGGGGGTGGGGGTGGCGAGGGATGGAGGGCACAATTATGTTGGCCCTAACCTGGACAGTGGAAGAAATTAATACTTACGTGTCATATAAAAAAAAGGTCATCTACCGCACGATAAGTTTCCAGCTTATCGAAAAATGACTAGAATATGGATGGCACCCGAACTCTGAGAAGGTTAGACCGCTGTGAGCTCTGAGCGATGTTCTGAATTGAGTAATACCACGGGGGGAGAGGATGTCGGGACGTAAAAGATGGCGAAAATTTGGTACTTACGTCACACAGACGTCACTCCGTGAAAGCCAATTTTCATTCATGAATCTACCGTGATGGGAATTACCATTCAGTCGACGGGGTGACAGTACAATCGATTCAGTGCAAAGTCTCACTTATTTGTGTCTCGGCTCAGGCCTCCAGTCTCGGCAGAAACGTGACGCGTTCTGCCAAGTAATGAGTTTTCATTCAACTATTTTCAGTCATTGCGACCAAAGTCCCAGCTTCAATATGTTTTGTCTTCAGTGTTGTCTTAAATATTTTGTGTGCAAATTAGTGACAAAGCTGTTCTGTCGTATCGCAGAGACTGAGTACAAGTGGTCTTCGTAACCTTGTATACATTACGTGAAATATTTCGATGTTCACTAGCCACATGTTTCAGTTGTAACCATGGTCTGGAACAAGACTTTGGTAAGTATTCACAATCATCATGTTTGTAATTCATAGCATAATAGAGAGAAAAGGGAAAAGTAACATTTTTAAGCTTGGAGAATAGAATGGTACAGTTGTTTCTTTCATGTAGAGGTCCTGTGTGGCTGTTAAGAACTTTCGAAAGATGAAACCTAACTCAGCGGTATACGAATTAGCTCTGACTACGTACATTCTCGTCAATTTGGAATGCAGTGATGAAACTATAAAAGTTGGAAATACTCAAAGAACTATAAAACAAAACTCAGAAATATCCGAAATGTATGTGTGAAATGTTTACTCTGCATCATTTTGCTCGAGGAACGAATCGCATACGGAAAATAGCAGTAACCTGCTTTGGTTTTGCATTCAGTCGCTGATGCCTTTACACAGTGACCAAATTACGAAAAGATCAAGTAACAGTTCCCTGAAGAATTCAGAACGGATTAAGAAGGAATTGGGTGTTTTAGAGAGGTGTCAGAAGGGCTCAAAATGGGGCATATATCCGAAGACAGAAATTCATAACACAGCTTCGATTATAATAATATTCACTACGTTCTTACAAATATGAATTATGTATGTATTACGTAAGTGAGCAATCCACCCGGCGTCAATAACAACCGCATATGAGAAACGATATAAAAGCAATGACAGCAACTGATTGCCGGACCACAAAGAACCAAGCAATATTTTCTCAACAATAATTGCGTTCAAAGCTGGTATTACGTTTGGCTTGATTTAGTGCTTCAACCCAGATTTTTCAAAGCAGCAGACGTGCGCTAATTAAGTTTGGAAAGGCTCCATTTTTCACTAACGTCCATAGAAAGGACAAGCGGTAGTGAACTGGTAAGTCTCTTCATACGTGCCTCGTGTTAATTTCAAACATTCTTGTAGACTAGCATTAAATACGGTGTGCTGCGATTTTTGTGTCTCCTATCGGGTCTATACGAATGCATTACTATTTCCCGAAAGATTATTTTACCATACACTGACTGTTCGTCTCTAACTCAGCTGTCGAGGTCTCTTCTACCTATTGCTTGCCGTTATATATATATATATATATATATATATTTACTGAGAAATTTCTTCGGTAGAAAATATTCCTGGTAATTACGTCAGGAAAGTGGAATTTTCGACATCTTCGCGAGCTTTTCCTTTCGGAAACGATAGATCAAATTACTTGCATTAAATTTTGCTTAAAAAATGGAAAGTTCAGCACCGCATTCCAAATGTTGACTGTTGCTTTTGGCGAATCTACTATGATTAGGATATGAGTTAGCGAATGGTATAAATGTATCAAAGAGGGGGTCGAGAAGACACTAAAGACGACGACCGCCATAGCACAGAAGTAAAGAAAATGGTTCTGGAAAATCGCCGAATCACTATCAGAGGGGTTGCTGCTGATGTCGGCATATCCTTTGGATCATGCCAAATAATTTTTTTCGGGTGTTTTTGGCACGAAACGTGTGGCAGCAAACTTTCCCAAAATTGTTGAATTTCGACCAAAACATACGTCGACAACAAACCAGAAGTTAAAAATGAGGTTGTAAGTGGTGACGAAACATTGGCGTAAGTCTATGACATCGAGACAAAGGCCCAATCGTCCTAATGAAAACTGCCTACCGAGCCAAAACCGAATAGAAAGTAGACAAATTCGACCACATGTGAAGGTGCTTCCGTTTTCTTCGATTGCAATGTGTTAAGCTTCAGTTCCTCCCTTATGGTCGAGTAGTGAACAAGATACCTTGAAGCCATGCGCCGTTTGCGTGAAGCAATCCGAACACGACGGCCAGAATTGTGGCAAAACCATTCGTGGAAATTGCATCACGATAATGGTCCCGCTTACATCTCAATGCTAGTTCGTGATTTTTTGGTAAAAAAACAAAGTTCTACTGTCTCGGCCATCGTATTCACCGGACATGGCCCCCTGCGACTTCCTTCTATTGCCGAAACTGAAGATATCTATGAAACGACGCTTTGCCATCACTGATGAGAAAAACAGAATCGCTGAAGGTGCTGAGCAAACGACGAAACGTGAGTTCCATAAGTTCTTCGAAGATCACAAAGCGCGCTGGTGTACGTATTATATCTGAGGGGGATTACTCTGGAGGCCAATGTTGATGAATAAATAGAGATTCTTTAAGAAAAACAAAAATTCCCATTACTTTTTGATTACACCTCGTATGTGACAAGATTGTGACACCGAATTCAGCAGCGAAATCATTATCAATTGAATTTCGTTGTTCGTAACGCAACTCCCAGTCCTCAAGCTTGTACAACGTGATCATTAGAAAGGAGAATACAATTTGGGCGGAGGGAGCGGGAGGCGGGGGAGAAGACGATCAGAACTTAACATCTCGTCGACGTCGCGCTCATGAATGGCACAGGACACATTCAGCAGGAAAAATGATAACGAATCACTGGCCACTGATTCACCTCATGTGATTCTGCAAAAGCTGATCGAGACGTCGCTTAATTCCAACTTACGTTAGAATGTGCATCTTGCATGACGGAAAAAGGTATGTAATTTTATTTGGCATTATGCAAAGGGCGCCAATCTCGGTGACTTTTTTAAATGTTGTGGAAGGTTTAGGAGAATACTGAAAGAGATAACTCACTGTTGCGATTCATGTGTAGGAAACTTTATGGCGTTGAAACTCAGAGGTAGTCTGCTCAGACCTCTAGTTCTGTCTCATTATTTACAAGATCTGAGCTTTAGAGAACTTCACACACAGGAATGTCCGCACATCAGTACTTACTTGACTAAAATATGTTGCACGACATTGTTTCCAGAGCATTTTTATGCCAATAGTTACTTAGCTACAAAAGAGGGGAGCGAAATTTAGACAAGTTTCTCGAACATTTCTGAAACAGCAGCAAACGAATGAAAGTATATGGTGAGACCATTTCATGAATGGCAACATACAAAAGAATTCGAAAGGCTAAACTTTTAGAAATTATCTGCATTCCTACTTATGTATTCTTCACTTTATCATAAATGCGAAAACCATGCAAGGCAAGGCGGCCTGAAAGAAAATTGTATTCAAACTCAACAAGCTTATTTTACACTTCTCAGCTTACTATTTACCATTACTCTGTGACAGTTCTAAATACGGAATTACATGTCACATCATCAGAAAAGCCAGCTGACAGAAAATACCATAGTGATTCTTCGTTTTAAATAATATTCAACCTGTGTTATCACTAAGTGGGACATACAAGTGACATCAGCCGAAGTCACTTTTCCCTCTCACAGAATAATGTAACAGTTAAATAATTTTCTACTCTGCATTCAGTATGTTAATAACTAATACGCAATGAAAAATAACTTTGTTGGAAATGCAGTGCAAATTTATGTACTACATACAACAGCGACTTTCTGAACCTTTATTAACGCCAAGCTACTTTTATTTCACGCTCATTCAAAGTAAATTTCCTTCAGCAATTTATGCTGCAACAGTGCTGTGAATAGCCATACTACTTACTACAGTACATCTATCTTTGCATATGCTCTCCGATACTCACATTGCTATAAACGCAGTTTACACACTACATTGCTGTGAACACTTGTCATATAATATCACAGCAGAAAGTTTGTTATTTGTGCGTGCCATGAACTACACTTGCTATAATGTGAAACGTTTTAAGTGATTTTAAAAAGCATGAATATCTGATAACAAGCTACTTTTTTCCATGAGTGACACCTATAATTCACTTAACAATAAATGTATTTTGTTACTTACTCACTAAGTACATACATCTTTATTTAAACTCGGATCTGAAAGGCAGTATTACAACAAAACTAACAAACCCTTCGGTACTTGATTAGAAGTGACCTGTAACAACCGGATGTAAACAGCTATATCAAAAGAATACACGAAACATTGTTACAAAAGAAAAACTGATGTGACAGCAGTAGCGAGAAGTGCATAATAAAGTTTTCGAATAAAGAACTGCGAAACAACTGTGATTAGAAATCACTGACATAACATTTGACATGAACTTGAAGCTTCCACAAATATCTCAAACTTCGTACTTGATGCTTGTACAAACAATTAAACATTTGTGTCTTATGTATTTCTAAACTTAGTTTAAAGTGTTTACACTGCAAAGTACGACGCCGAGGAGAGTTAAAACATTTTCACATATTTAGACTAAATATCGCAATGACAAAACGATGTTGCCCCACCACGATCCACCTGATGATACGTGAATGAATGTCATACGCGGCCCTTAACCTCAAAGATAGTGTGCGAGAAGACGTATTAACAAATGCTCGACACGACACACACATTACCTTCGAATGTCAATACTGTAAGGAAATTCTGCTGAGCATATACAGCAAATGTTACAACTTCACATCTTGATAATGAGATAAATAATGAATGAATTAGTTAAATCGAGCACAAAAATAGCTTAACATAATCACCTAAATACATAAAAGTCATACCTGTCTTTCTTATTTTCAGCTTCAGTGTTGCTTATCACGTCATTCTCCACAGCATGAGGCGACAAGTTCTCTTCTTCGCTCTTCTGGGGATCACCATCTTTCTTTGCCGTTCCCCCCATCCAGCTACTCACTTGATTCGTAAGTCCGGAAAACATGTCTTTTACAGAAAAATGTAGAGGGTCCTGTTGGATGAGAGACCACCGAGGTACTGTGTTTCACTGAGACTCAACAGCACCGAACGTTTCAGGCATGCTCACGGAGCGCTATGATCGTCACCCGTATATATCTCGGGCCACCAAGTTTACTGCAGCGAAATTTGGCCGATCGAAGAAGCCTGCTAGTAGTACCGGAGTCTGCCGCCAGATGTCACCACGCGCAAAGGGAGCGCGCCAAGCTTGAGTATGGGTGCTGCACGAGGCGAGTGAACGCGCCGAACTGCACTTTGTAGTGCTACAGAATTCTTCGAATGCACCCTTTTCTGATGATAATTACTTCAGTTTTATTTTGTCACTGTACTCAAAAAATACAGGCATTATTTATACTTTTTCGAGCACTCTGATCTTTCGTTGGTTACTCTTCGAAGACGAAACAATCTGATTTGTTTCAGTGAAGGACACATGTCATACTTGTCAGTAAGTTGCACATGTTCTACGTTAATACATTCTGTGCGTAAGTAACAGTACCAGTATCTGCGTAAAAGACTCCTTTCGTCCATAGATATGTTGGCTTGGAATTATACTGTACCGGTTTTTTTTTATTTTTTTCCTTTATTGAATTTCAATTCCCCCCGAAGGGGGCGGGCTGGCAGCAGCTTAGTGTGCCGCTCTTCAACCTACAGACTTTGTTAGAAAGATGAAGAGAATGAATAATAAAAACAGGCTATAAAATCGGAGACTTAAAGAGTAACATGGCGAAAAGAAATCGTGGAACTTAAAACAAAGAACAGAGGGATGATGACGCTAAGAGAATACATACAAAGCAGACAGGTAAAACAATAGACAGACAATTAAAAAACACGGCGATAGTCTGGTTTCTGTTCGCAAAAGACATAAAATTCACACCCAGCGACCGCATGGTTTCTGTTCGCAACACGAGAAAGACGAACAACACTGAACAGTCACTGGAACACTGCACTAAAAAGTTGGCAAATGTGACATACCACAGCCGAGAGCAGGTGGGGGGAAACTGGACAGATGATGTGAAAATAAAAAAGGGGGGGAGCCAGGAAAGGAGATGATGGAGGATGGGGACCCATAAGAGGGGTGGGGGGCGCTGGGCAGACGCGACAGGGAGTGGGGTAGGCAGAGGAGGGTAATTCGAAAGGACTCGGGGGGGGGGGGGGATACTGTACTGTTTTTTTTTCTTTATTGTGATTTTTATCACCTTACACAAGGCGGGCTGTCAGCAGCTGAGTACGCCACTCTTCAGCCTCGAGATGTACAATAAGTAATAAATAGAGGGGGCACAGAGAATACAATCAAAATGGCGGGCAAAACAATGTAGACACCAAAAAACAAAAAAAAACACGGAGCCGTTCACGCCTGGCGAGAAAACATCACTGACACTGGATGACACGGCGGCGCACAAAACAGGGATGATGGCGATGGTACACGTGAACAGTGGCGGCGTTTCGGCGAACAAACACTAAACACAAACGAAGGCACACACACGAGACACTAACGGCGATGACCTCTGGCGCGCGAATGTTCACTGTACGTGTGAGAGTCCAGGGACCTGCCAAGAGAGGAGGAGGAGGAAGGGGAGTGGGAGATCGTG
The DNA here is from genome assembly GCF_023864345.2 of Schistocerca serialis cubense. NCBI lineage: Eukaryota > Metazoa > Arthropoda > Insecta > Orthoptera > Acrididae > Schistocerca > Schistocerca serialis. Next base: position 535,906,520 of record NC_064640.1, read on the forward strand.
AGGGGGGAGCAGAGATGCCACGGGCAGGGGAGATAGGGGGAGGGAGGGAGGGGGAGGGGAAGCCCGGGGGAAGAGGGGTGGAGGGAGGGGACGGGGGAAAAGGAAAGAGAAGAGAAGGGAAGGGAAGAGAAGGGAGGGAGGGTGCCTAAAGGAAAGGACACCGGAAGTGGGAGGGGGGCAGGGTCAAAGTTGATAGGAGGGGTAGATGGAGGGGAGGAGGACATCATCAGGGAGGGGGAGCTGGTGGAAGCCACCTTGGGAGAGGGTAAGGAGGGTTGAGAGATGGAGACCGGGTGGGACGTGGGAATACAGGCGCGGCAGCGGGCGGGGGTGGGAGAGGATCGGGGAGACGAGCGGGTGAGGAGGATCGAGTTTATGGGAGGTGTACAGGATCCGTATCCTTTCAAGGAAAAGGAGGAGGTGGGGGAAGGGGATGAGATCGTACAGGATCCGCATGGGGGAGGGGAGACGGATGCGATAGGCGAGGCGGAGAGCATGACGTTCAGGGATTTGGAGGGATTTATAAAAGGTAGGGGGGGGGGGCAGAGATCCAAGCTGGATGGGCATAACAAAGGATAGGGCGGAAGAGGGATTTATAGGTGTGGAGGATGGTGGAGGGGTCCAGACCCCACGTACGGCCGGAGAGGAGCTTGAGGAGACTGAGTCGGGAACGTGCCTTGGCTTGGATTGTCCGGAGGTGGGGAGTCCAGGAGAGGCGACGGTCGAGGGTGACGCCAAGGTACTTAAGGGTGGGAGTGAGGGCGATAGGACGGCCATAGATGGTGAGATAGAAATCAAGGAGGCGGAAGGAAGGGGTGGTTTTGCCTACAATGATCGCCTGGGTTTTGGAGGGATTGATCTTGAGCAGCCACTGGTTGCACCAAGCGGTGAAACGGTCAAGATGGGATTGGAGAAGGTGTTGGGAGCGCTGCAGGGTGGGGGCAAGGACAAGGAAGGTGGTGTCATCGGCAAACTTGAGAAGGTGGACGGGGGGTGACGGCGGCGGCATGTCCGCCGTGTACAAAAGGTACAGAAGGGGGGAGAGGACGGAGCCTTGGGGCACACCGGCGGAGGGGAAAAAGGTGTAGGAATCTGTGTTATGGATGGTGACAAAGGAAGGACGGCGAGAGAGAAAGGAGCCGATCAGACGGACGTAGTTAATGGGAAGGGCGAAGGTTTGGAGCTTGAAGAGGAGACCGGAATGCCATACGCGGTCATAAACACGTTCGAGGTCCAGGGAGAGGAAGATGGCGGAGCGACGGGAATTAAGCTTTTCGGAGAGAAGATGAGTCAGGTGAAGGAGAAGGTCGTCGGAAGAGAAGGACGGCTGAAAGCCACACTGGGTAACGGGAAGGAGGCGGTGCTGGCGGAGATGCTGGTGGATGCGTCGGGTGAGGATAGATTCCAAGACCTTGCTGAAGACCGAGGTAAGGCTGATGGGACGGTAGGAGGAGACGTCGGATGGCGGTTTGCCAGGTTTAAGGAACATGAGGACACGGGAGGTTTTCCACAGGTCGGGGTAGTAACCGGTGGACAGGACTACATTGTAGAGCCTGGCCAGGGTGGAGAGGAAAGAGACAGGAGCTTCACGAAGGTGACGGTAGGTGACACGATCGTGACCAGGAGCGGTGGTGCGTTTTGTGCGGAGTGTAGCAAGGAGATCCTGTGTAGTGATAGGGGCATTGAGTTCCGTGTGTGCAGGAGCGAGGGGAGGGTCAGAGGTGTCAGTTCGATCGCGGATATCCGGGAAGAGGGAGTAATCGAACTGGGGATCATCGGGGATGGAAAAGACATCAGAGAGGTAGGAGGCAAAGTGATTGGCCTTACTAAGGGTGTCAGGGAAAGGGTGATCATCATGGAGAAGAGGATAGTAGGGGGAGGGTTTAGTTCCGGTAAGGCGACGGAAGGCTGACCAGAACTTGGACAAGTTGATAGGTAGGGTAGCAGTTAAACGGGTGCATGTCTGTCGCCAGTCCTGGCGTTTCTTAGCCACGAGCAAATTACGAATGTGTCGCTGGAGTTGCCGGTGGCGTCGTAGTGTGTCCGGGTCACGTGTGTGGAGGAAGGCACGGTAGAGACGGCGGGATTCACGGAGGAGGAGGACGGCCCGTGGGGGTAAGGTAGGATGGTGGGGGTGGATGGCGACAGTAGGGACGTGGGCCTCCATGGCCTCAGACAAGGTCTGCTGGATAAAGGAGGCAGCATGGGTGACATCATCGGGGTGGTGGTTGATGAAGGGGTGGCTATCGATCTGGGTGGAGAGGGTATCCCGGTAGGCATTCCAGTTGGCACGGGAATAGTCATGGACGTACTTAGGGGGAGGGTCATGACGAGGGTCGGGGTGGGGGCGACGACCGTCTGAAACAGTGAGGAGGACAGGGAGATGGTCGCTACCAATAGGCTCCAGGACATCCACCGTTATGCGGCCAAGGAGGTTGGGGGAGGAGAGGATAACATCGGGAGTGGTGTTAGATTCGGGACGGGTGTGCTGGGGGATGGGAATGAGGTCGCCTTGAAGGGAAGAGAGGAACCGATGCCACCGCCGTAACTGGGCAGCGGAACGACTGTGGATGGTGAGGTCGGCGGCGATCACGTAGGAGGAGAAGGTGCGGTCGATGTGGGAGAGGAAGTCGAAGGGAATAGGGGCGTTGGGGCGGACATAGATGGTGGCGCAGGTAACGGTAAGGCCGGGGAAGAAGAGACTGAGGATCAGGTGTTCGGTGGGGTTGAGAAGGAAAGGATACTGTACTGGAGGGAATATAAGTTAAATATGGTCTTTATGGACAGAGACAGTTCGAGAACATTTTCCCCAGAAAAGCAACTTACCATTTGGCACCCCCTTTCCCCACTTTTCCCTCGTACTTTATCACCCGTGTCAATTTTCGTTGCTAACTGCGATATGCACAATATACAAATGTAGCATTTGGGCGCCAGGGGCGCCCAAGCGTGCGCTACGAAGTGTGATATGTACTGTACAGAAATCTACGTTATGGCGCCTCTGGCATCCCTCTCAGCTTGGCGCCCCAGTCGGCGGCTTGCGTAGCTTGTGCCTAAACCCGGCCCTATTTATGGAACATGTATTTGAGAGGACAACGACGAATTAGATGTGCATATTTGTAGGGAAGTATACGATGCCTTTCTAAAAAGTATCCGACCTTCGGCCAGAAAAAATATTTCGAATACCTGACGTGGTTGGAACCCTAACCCCCCTGCAAAGTAGGCCCTTTGTGCTTGCATACACTTAGCCCACCAATCCTTCCACTGCCGAAAACACCTCTGGAAGTCTTCTTTTGGAGTGGTGTTCAGCTCCTTCGTCGTGTTCCGCATAATCTCTTCTCTACTGTCAAAACGTGATCCTTTCAATGGCGTCTTCAGCTTTGGAAACAACCAGAAGTCGCAGGGAGCCATGTCTGGAGAGTAGGGAGGTTGGCGAACGGCTGTAATTCCGTGTTTGGCCAAGAAATTTTGGATCAAGTGGGATGAATGTGAGGGGGCGTTGTCGTGATGCAGTTGCCAGTTTTTCGCCGTGCACATGCCTGGTCTTTTGCGCCGTACTGCTTCACGGAGTCGCCGGAGAACATCTTGATAGTACTCCTTTGTCACTGTTTGTCCTTCTGGTGCGTATTCGTGATGCAAAATTCCACGGACATCAAAGAAGACAGTCAGCATCACCTTGATTTTGCTTCTCACCTCCCGCGCTTTCTCCGGCCTTGCAGACTCGGGATGCTTCCATTGTGACGACTGTCTTTTAGTTTCTGGGTCGTACCTGTACACCCATGACTCACCTCCAGTTATCACGGTGTTCAGAAAGCCAGGATTAGTGTTGGTGGTGTCCATAAGGTCCTGTGCAACGTCAAAACGGACGTCTTTTTGTTCCGGCGACAACAACTTGGGCAGGAATTTCGCAGCCACTCGATCGATGCATGTTCAAATCATCACGCAAAATTGCATGTGCAGCATCTTTGTTCACTCCAAACTCTTAGGCAATCTCGCGCACGGTCAAACGACGAACTGCCATCACCCTCTCAACATCACCTGCAATTCGAGCAGTTTGGGGCCTGCCAGAACGCTGGTCACTCTCCCCTGGTGTGCGGCCATTTTTATATCGGTTGAACCACTCCTTAATTTGTGTTACACCCGTCGCATCTTCTCCAAAAACCTGCTGAATCATACGAATTGTTTGTTGAGAATCACCAAGCTTTTGGCAAAATTTGATGCAGTATCTTTGCTCAGCACGTTCAGTCATCTTGAGAGAATCGGTAATCCGACGAACACGTTGTGTAGCACCTCACTCAGCGACCGACAGGCAGCGACTGACGCGCTGGAAGGGCTGGAAGGCGGGGACAAAATTCACGCATGCACGTATAGGTCTCTCCCTTTACTATATACAGTGGCGCAGCGCTATCGTCTCTGTTTTGCGCGGGAAAATCAAAGGCCGGATACTTTTCAGACAGACCTCGTATGAACCATACTGAAAGTTGTTGCTGCATCTCGGAAACCCGAGCCAGACGTGTAACGGTTTCCTGGACGAGACGAGGGTGCTATTGACAAGGAATACCTGTTTTAACAATTCTTTGGCACGCTTACGAACTCCATTACACGTTCCTCTGGCGTTTTTAATAATTTGTGGTTTGAGAGACTGTTGAGCGAGATGCATCTGCGGTGTCTTATGAATCTGCAAGTGCTGATAATTCCACACATTTGATCATAAGAAGTGCCAAAGTGAAGACGGGTACAGACCTAACTACAAGCTTAGCAAGCATGCGTGATTGCATATGTAGTGCAAGCATGGTGCAGCTGCCGTACGGCAATATTTTGCAAATATCTGAACTGTAGAAGATGTCTGAGGCGTGATCAATTTTCAGGTATGCAAGATTGTGTAAATATACGGACAAGCACATATTGGAGTGTGTGTAAAAACTTTGGTGTTCGTGCACAAACTAAAAACAGTCGAGAGACAGTCTTAGCGGTAGTGTCATGCCAATCAATCTGAATGAAATCGATCGCAAATTGATGGAATAGTTTGTTCGAGAACACAAAGACCACCCTCGTCTTTGGGGGATTTAACTGAAAGCTTATCACTACAAGACAAACAGGGATATTGCATACGATCTGTGTCTAACACAGAGTGTATGAACTGACTCTACTGCGGACGAAGAGGTAAAGATCAGAAAGAAAAATTCTTTGAGGACCAAAGATGGGAAGTGAGTGTTCAGTGTTGTGCGTCTTTTCCGAAGTTTTGCGAACGGAAATCATACTGTCGCTGGGTGTGTTTTTATATCTCTTGCGAACAGAAACCAGACTGTCGCCCTGTTTTTTAATCGTCTGTCTACTAATTTACCTGTCTGCTTCCTGTGTATTTTATTAGCATCGCCAACCCTTTGTTTTTATGTTTTAACTTTCCATAATTTTCCGCCGTTTTACAATTTAAATCACCGTTTTATCGCCTGCTTTTATTGTGTCTTATCTTCTTATGTTTTAAAAATTCTGTACGCTGAAGAGCAGCGTACTAAGCTGCTGACAGCCCGCCCTCTTCGGGGGGAATCGAAATTCAATAAAGGAAAAAAAAAAAAGTTAGGAGGGAAAAGAGAAAGGAACTGTATAATAGATGCAAATCTTTGTATATCGCATAAGCGTATATAAACCAAGTAATGTTGCCAGTATTTCGTGTGGTGTTACAGCTTCTCTCACGATTGCATCCTGCTTTTTAAACAAAGAGCTTAAGTGTTATAGAATAAGTTTCTTCGATAATCCTGAGAAAACTATGCTAATTTCATGGAGATACCTTCAACTGCCATACAAAACGTGAGAATAATTTTTATTTCGTTAAACAGATTTGCACCACATATCCTGTTTTCCATTTTTTGTTTTCTGCGTCACAAGGATTTTAGTGTCATCAGAGCTTGACGAGATCCAAGCAAAAACTGATGCTTGTACAAGTGGGTCTGGACTAAGTATAAGCGAAAAAGATTCGTACGGGCCTGTAAAATATCGTTGATCATGTATGTTTCTCAAGCTTCTAGTTACGTGAGTGGCAATCTTTGCGTTGGTTTGTAAGTGGAAAGTCCATGAAGATCTATGGATGTTACAATTTATTAAATTCTTTATTTGTGTAATGATAGCGTCCGTAATTGTTTTACAATAATGAAGTTATTTGAAATCCGTCTCTGCAATTACAAAAAAGTGCATTTATTTCAGAATTTTTTGCCACTTTATCGTAAGTACTGACTCGCTAACGAGTTTTTTTGTTGTTTTTTTTTCGTCTTCCACGAGAATAAGTGTCCTTTATGGGTTTGCAAGTAGCTGAGGAGACTAACCCCGAAACCATATTTTCTACTAATACGTTTCTACGTTTTGTCCATGCTAGGCAACGTCCGTCGGGCATCTGGGTAATACGATAAGGCAATCGGAGTTGGTGTTTGATGATAATGGTGATCTCCATGGCGACAGTATTTGTTTCCTCCAGGATACTGATGCTGGGACGTTGGTCTTCCCATTTCACTTCCAGTATTATCGTGAGGCATCGAGTTTCATATGTCCTTTATATGCGATCCCGGCCTCACACACATAAATGAGAGTTGCGATAATGATGGTCTGACAAAGAGTTTAGTCTGAGTGTTGACGTCATGGGAGTTGAAGACGCAGTCCCGTAAATGGCCAAAATCTGCACTAGCACGTTGTATGAGGTGCTGGATTTCAGCTTCAATATTCGCGTTTGTCGAAAGATGACTGCCAAGGTAAAGAAAGTGCTCAACATTCCGCAGGATTTCATCGTTGAGTATTACTGCTGGAGCTTTATAAATGGTCTTTGGTAAAGATTGATGCAAAACATTTGCTTTCCTGAGGTCTACATCTAGACCGATGCTCATTTATGCCTCATTGGAAACATTCAGAATTGTTTGAAGGGCTTCCTCTAAGTTAGCCATGACAACATTATTATTTGCATACTGCAGTTCGGCGACAGACGTTGTGATTTCCTCGGGCGTAGTTCTCAGCCTACTGAAACTCAAAAACCCACCATCCGCCTTATAGACTGTTTCAACTCACAATGGTGGTACTCCCTCATCGGGGTGTAGTAAATTTCCAACAAATTCTGGAAAAAAGGAGGGGTGATCACACCTCCCTGCTTTGATTTCGAAAGCTTCTCTGGTTTATATCAATTGATGAGGATTGTGGCGCTCATATTACCGTACAACAGTAGAGTATTAGTCTACAGTTTGGGGTGCATCCGATTGAGTCTAGGACCCTCCAAAGAGTCTCTCGATTAACAGAGTCGAAAGCCTTGATAATATCTATGAAGGCCATACAGAGGGGAAGATCCTTTCTTTATTTCTCCTGCTTTTGTCGGGCGCTAAATGTCATACCAACTGTACCTCCGTTTAGTCTAAAATCATTGGGTTTTTGCAGGGTATCTACAGCAAGGGGCATCAGGCAGTTAGGCATAAGTATGGCAAAAATTTTCCCAGCAGACTGAAGTAGCTATTTTCCATGGTAGTTGCCACAATCGGCTTTGTTCACCTTTTTGAATACGATTACGACCATCTTGTGAGTTAGCTGGAGTGGTTCCAGCATCCCATATCTTAGCTGTAAGTAGGTGCATACGTTGAGTAAGCTTCGGACCTCATTTCTTACAGAACTTTCCAGAGGTCCGATCTACATCAGCTGCTTTCTTGTTCTTCGGCTGGTGGATAGCCTCTTCGACTTTCTGGAGTGAAGTAACGTTTTCGAGTTGATACTAAGTTGGCCTTTGAGGAATTACGTTGACTCTATTTTCCTCAACACTCGATTCGCTGTTCGGAAGTTTATGAAAACGTTCCTTCCAGTGGGAGTTGGTGGAGCAGATGTCTTTGAGAAGTTTAGTGCCATCTTTGGATTGTGAGGGATTTAGACCTCGGTGGTCGGACCATAGGCAGTTTTCAGTAGTTGCATAGATGGACTTCAAATGACTTAAATGGTTGCAGTCGATTGTTCCTAAACATTTAATGCGATTGCTACAAATGACAAGGCAAGAGATTACTGCGACATTTATTTTAAGTGCTTACTTATTTTCTACCCATGAAAATCCTGTTTCCCTGGGTCCACTATTCACAACGTCCTGAATAATTTGTCTTCCATATGGCAACAATTGTTATGTGTATAACAGTAAATAAAATTTAGCATTTCATATTCTTATTCTTAGAACGTCAGCGTCATTCGGTATCTTCCCCACTCTCATCCATGCAGTCGCCGCCAGGAGAACGGAATAAAGCAGTAGTGTAACTTCTGGCTGTTAAACGGAAGAAGTGATCACAATTTTTAGAAGTCTGCACATCCTGTGAGTAGACTGTTTGCGTTCTGCATCCCAATCCTCTTGATCACTTTTGATTCTCTCACCTTTTGTGGACAGTTTCCGAACTCTGGGGCAAGAGGTGCGATGGTACGGTAAGAACTATATGAATACATAATTGTCCGTTAGCTCGTATCAATGTCGTAGGATATAGAGGTCGTACTTTTTGCTTTCTTAATGAAAAATTCAAATTAATTCTCCCTGATACACAAAATCAGAATACGAAACTGTTAGGTTGCAATTAATATTTCCCAACAACGATTTTAGAGTTCAGTATCATTCACTATTTATTCACTCAATGCACGTAATAAGTGGCAGACTGGTGAAAAACACACTTGCTGTATGTTAACAGATCTAAAATGACTCGAGACCCCATGTAGTGGTTAGAAACTCGCTATAAATTGCAAATAAATCCGGTAATACTGCGAAATTGTATATAGTGTATGTGTTCATAGACGAGAAACGTTGTATCTCCGAATTAGCGACAATTGTGATAAACGTATGTCTGTCCGACGCCGACGAAGTTATTCCAAGGGCTGACACTGTAAAATACTCTTGAGTCCCCACTGAACAGTCTGAGCTAGAGTCCAAATTGTGACGAAATTATTCTAACAAGGAAACCCAGGCTAGGTATAAACTTCGATTTTATTCGGCTTTGAATATGTTGTAGTGTAGAGCAAAATAAAAGATGGCCGTTATGGAGGCGAAACACCCCCTTGAAAAAAATTGAGTTTAATATTTATGAATGAAATAAAAGTGCTTTGGTTTTCAATGTATGTTACAACGGTGCACCTAGATTTGTCGAAAAAGTCGTGTTTTTCAAATCTCCTCCCCACCCCTTCTTTGTTTTTCATTTTGACATTGGACTATTAGAAAAATGTCTAGCGTTATTAATACCAAATTCAGTCATATACTGGAGTGGAATTCCGCCATATGTGAGACGCCATAGGTGTTCTGCATAAGGCGGCATTCCTCTCGAATTTTCTTAACAAGCAAGGAAATAAGAAATGTAACATTCAAAAGATGGTTGTTCAGTCATATACAATGAAGTGGCATTTCGAAGACGGGCTTATCAAAAATAAGCTAGAGATATCTCTGTACCTCTGTAAGTGCGCTCAATTTGTGCCCGATTGAATGCCAGTTCTCATATTGAGTTATTTAATAAGTCTTTCCCAGATAAATACATTATAAATGAATAGTATGTATATATATTGTTCTACATATATTTTCTTGTTAATTTTATGGAATATAAAATATGTAGTGTTATATCTGAATTTTGGTTTTGCATTTGGTGTATTTTTTCTAAGTTGTAGCTTTTTCGAATGTAATTATGTTATATCCGAAACTGCTTGCACGTTACTATTGTAACATTATTGTAAATGTGGACTATAATGAGGACCCGCAGAACTGTTCGGGTAAAAAAATGCTGAATGCACTTTGATTTCGTGCACGAAGCACATCGGACAACTACAAATTCATGACAGGAGCGTTAAGCAAGAGACGATTCCCCCTCTATTTTTCTCGGCTGACAAACCTCACCCCTTACGGGTAGCGTATTCGGGACAAGTGGTGTGGGAAATGCTGGGTACCGGAACGCCTAGTTCGCGTCACTGATTGTGATGTTGACACGCCTAGTGTTGTTCATATACACACATCAAAATTAGTTTTGCATCACCTTGGTTCCGAGAGTTCCGGAACCTGTACAGAAAATTGGAGTAGAGATCAACCTAAATATAGAATAGAGAACAACCTAAACAGCATTTGCGCCCTTTTTATTGTTCATGAAAACCACGCATTGCATGTTGTACCACCATACAGCGAGACCTTCAGAGGTGTTGGCCCAGATTTCTGTACACACCGGCACCTCTAATACCTAGTAGCACGTCCTCATGCATTGATGCACGCCTCTGTTCGTCGTGGCATACTATCCGCAAGTTCATGAAGGCACTGTTTGTCCACATTGTCCCACTCCTCAACGGCGATTCGGCGTAGATCCATCACAGTGGTTGGTTGGTTGCGTCGTCCATAACAGCCCTTTTCAATCCATCACAGGCATGTTCGATAGGGTTCATGTTTGGAGTACATGCTGGCCACTGAAGTCGAGCGATGTCGTTATACTGAAGGAAGTCATTCACAAGATGTGCACGATGGAGGCGCAAATTGTGGTCCATGAAGACGAATGCCTTGCCAATATGCTACCGATATGGTTGCACTATCTGCCGGAGGATGGCATTCACGTATCGTACAGCCGTTACGGCGGCTTCCATGACCACGAGTGGCGTACGTCGGCCCCACATAATGCCACCCGAAAACATCAGGGAACCTCCACCTTGCTGCACTGGCTGGACAGTGTGTCCAAGGGGTTCAGCCTGACCGGGTTGCCTCCAAACACGTTTCCGACGATTGTCTGGTTGGAGCTCTTATGCGACACTCATCGTTGAAGAGAATGTGATGCCAATCCTGAGCGGTCCTTTCGGCAGGTTGTTGGGCCCATCTGTACCGCCTTGCGTGGTGTCGTGGTTGCAAAGATGGTCCTCGCCATGGACGTCGAGAGTGAAGTAGCGCATCATGCAACCTACTGCGCACAGTTTGAGTCGTAATACGACATGCTGTGGCTGAACGAAAAGCATTATTCAACATGGTGGCGTTGCTCTCAGGGTTCCTCCGAGCCATAATTCGTAGGTAGCGATCATCCACGGCAGTAGTAGCCCTCGGGTGGCCTGAGCGAGACATGTTATCGACAGTTCTTGTCTCTCTGTATCTCCTCCATGTCCGAACAACATCTCTTTGATTCACTTCGAGACGCCTGGACACTTCCCTTGTTGAGAGCCCTTCCTGGCACAAAGTAACAATGCGGACGAGATAGAACCGCAGTATTGGCCGTCTAGGCATGGCTGAACTATATACAACACGAGCCGTGTACGCCGTTCGCAGTGGAATGACTGGAACTGATCGGCTGTCGGACCCCCTCCGTCTAATAGGCGCTGCTTATGCATGGTTGCTTACATCTTCGGGCAAGTTAAGTGACATCTCTGAACAGTCAAAGGGACTGTGTCTGTGATATAACATCCACAGTCAACATCTATCTTCAGGAGTTCTGGGAACCGGGTGATGCAAAACTTCTTTTGATGTGTATATGTTGGTGGGGATTCTTTATACGGCTACTGTCATGTTACCGGCATAATCCAGAAATGGTACATTTTTGGTGTTCGTGCAATAAAACAGCTGCATGTAGTATGAAATTTTAACTTATTACTTCTTCACTACTAACAGTATTCGTGACGCATTTTGCAGACAGTATTCAAATATACCACTGGACGTACCAGCAAAATTATATCGTTGTACAACATACAGTTCAGGAGACATGATGACATAATCACTGAGATACGTGAACCATTGCCACATTATGCATGACGTTTTAAGTTATTTCCTTTTTGCTATTAACTGTATTCGCAACACATTTCGCATACAGTAGCCACATATGCTACTGGAGATACCTACAAAATTATATCATTGTACGATACGCTTTTCAGGAGATATGACATCACAAACACTGAGCTGTGAGAAAATGAAAAATGAAACTGTGGCGCGAAATTTGCTAGAGATAAAGGTAAATATGTCTACAAATACGTGTGAAATGTATACGCTACGGGTAAAAAGCTAGTCCTAAATCCCTGAAAAGATTTCAGTTTAATTTGGTACACATGTAAGTTACGATCTGGAAAGAAATACTGTGATGGTAAGAACCACCAGGCTCCAGTTGGAATAGGGATCATAGTGTGAAGAGAGAAGGTAACAGAAGGAGACGGAGAGTGTAACGATACGGTGTAGGAATTGTTCCATTTCATTTCTAAGAATTTATTTCGTTATTCTCTGTCATAAGTTAAAAATACAATCAGTAGCAAGGCAGTTGTAAAAACCTGTATAAAGCAAGCAGTGGGATGATATAGCACTAAGGGCGCATATGCCGTCTAATGGCAGCAGGGTAAGTAAGGCAGCCTACTGGTAAGATGCTGCCACCAGCCTGCGGAGTGCGCAACCAATAGTCTGTAACTGTGTTTTAAATGTATAGCTGTAAATAATGTTTTTGTGTTAATCTCTATATATCGCTAAGTAGATCTTAGCTTTAAAAGTATTATGAACCTTTGTAATTAAAGCTGTAAGGAGTCATGGCTTTAGGCTTTAAGTAAAATCTAAAGGACTCCGCTGCGGAAAGATAAGGCGGAAGAAACGTCGCGACAAAAAGTTCCAGAACGGTCTTCTTTGTGAGTCGGAAGGGTTCTGAATTACAGTAGAGTGGTATGCTGTCCACATACTTTATTGTGTGATAATTAAGTGAGCACGATCATTGTTAAACGACCTCGGATGGACGGGAAATTATTGTTACACATAATTCTACAGTATTAATTAGCTATTTGTCAACCTAGCAGAAGTGGCAATGTTATTATGAGAGCCAGTGGGAAGTCGTAGTTTGCTGTGAAGGATGCAGACATTATGTTGCAGCATTACCCACTGTGCTGACCAAATATTACCACGGTAATTACGTCTTGGAAGCCATTGTGTAAAAGCTGCTAAATCATTCATCGGTAGCAAAATCTCGTTAGAGCCTCGAGTACGTTGCTCAACACCACAAAAGGATTGAAGTATTTATTTCTGTGGTGAAGTTTAGTTTATTCCGTTTTTCATAGTGACGAACATATTGTAAAAGTGATGATTCGTCGTCATCTTGTACAAGTTAATACAAGATAAGTGTTTAAAAGCAACAAGCTTTATCACAGTGTCGTTATTTCAATAGATGTTTAGTGCGTCCTTCTCACATGCTGTGACATTTAATCCACAAAATTTTCGGATCATAAGCTGGTTGTACATAGGCATATATGAAGTGCTTAAAATTATTATTGCTGTATTAAGCAAAGCATCTGATTGTGTACAAAGTACCAGCTATTTTATTACGTTGACCAGCGTAATGAAAGGAGTTGCAAAAGAAGAAAAGGTATTGTGCACATTTTCATTACTACAAAAAACATTACTACAGTGATGTTCAGAACATACGATTTTACTTAATCATGGTGTGTGAGAAACTAAATTTACATTTCAACAAAAGTGCAGGAAGTGTTTTTATTACATTGCATTGAAATTCTATCAGTTCAAAAATTCTTCATGTTGAAAATTATCAGGAAACCTCAGTGTAAAAATTCATTTTCAGTCAGTGGTCAATTCTGTGTAAAGATAATGTTAAAGAAAGATGTTTATTAGTTACAAAACCTAAAAAGAACACCACCATAGTAGCTATGCATCTCTAATGCTTAGCAGGATCTTTTCCCTCAACTTTTCAGTGTTATTTCACATAAAAGTGTCTCAAGTTTAAAGCACATTTATTCTATACTGATGAAAGTGACTTTTTCTGCGGCAATGAAAGTAATACACGTGTAAGATCCATATTGTCCGTACATAGGGTATGAAGTTATTTCAAAGTGGTTATGACTTACATTGTGTGCCCTCCTCCCCCATGTTTGCTTGTCAATTTACTAAATCTGTTCCAATTATTCAAAAATTAAAGATTGAGTGGTAAGAGCTTAGCTCTGCAGTGCTTAGAGTGATAAGTGAAATCAAGACTGTGGTCTTATTGCATGCGAGTGTCCACCCATTGTAATTACGAGTCCCACCTTTTTTTCTTTATTGTAATTTCATTCTCCTGCCCATATGGGGCAGGGGAGGGCTGGCATCTACATCTACATCTACACGATTACTCTGCAATTCACATTTAAGTGCTCGGCAGAGGATTCATCGAACCACAATCATACTATCACCCTAACATTCCACTCCCGAACAGCACGCGGGAAAAACGAACACCTAAACCTTTCTGTTCGAGCTCTGATTTCTCTTATTTTATTTTGATGGTCATTCCTACCTATGTAAGTTGGGCTCAACAAAATATTTTCGCATTCGGAAGAGAAATCTGGTGACTGAAATTTCGTAAATAGATCTCGCCGCGACGAAAAACGTCTTTGCTTTAATGACTTCCATTCCAACTCGCGTATCATATCTGCCACACTCTCTCCCCTATTACGTGATAATACAAAACGAGCTGCCCTTTTTTGCACCCTTTCGATGTCCTCCGTCAATCCCACCTGGTAAGGTTCCCACACCGCGCAGCAATATTCCAACAGAGGACGAACGAGTGTAGTGTAAGCTGACTCTTTAGTGTCTCTTAAGTGTCCTGTCAATGAAACGCAACCTTTGGCTCGCCTTCCCCACAATATTGTCTATGTGGTCTTTCCAACTGAAGTTGTTCGTAATTTTTACACGCAGGTACTTAGTTGAATTGACAGCCATGAGAATTGTACTATTTATCGAGTAATCGAATTCCAACGGATTTCTTTTGGAACTCATGTGGATCACCTCACACTTTTCGTTATTTAGCGTCAACTGCCACCTGCCACACCATACAGCAGTCTTTTCTAAATCGCTTTGCAACTGATACTGGTCTTCGGATGACCTTACTAGACGGTAAATTACAGCATCATCTGCGAACAACCTAAGCTCGAGGGAGGACTCGAACCTCCGCCGGGACCAGCCGCACAGTCCATGACTGCAGCGCCCTGGACCGCTCGGCTAATTCCGCGCGGCTAGAATGTTGTTCATGAATGGAAGTACAACAGGTCGAATCACCAGACTGACTTACAGATTTGTAGCCAGGGTGCTTGGGATAACCACGAGAGTGCTCCTGCTGTCATACGAAATCGCACCACAGAGCATGACTCCAGGTTCCAGTCCCGTGCGTCTAGTACGCAGGCAGGTTCGTTGCAGGCCCTCAACTGGCCATCTTCTATCCAACACACGCCATCAGTAGCAGCGAGGCAGAAACAGCTTTCATCAGAAAACACAACAGATATCCACCCCGCCTTCCAATGAGCTCTCGCTTGACGCCATGGAAGGCGTAAATTGCGGTGGTTTGGAGTCAGCGGAATCCACGCTACAGGACATCTGCTTCGGAATTTTTCTTGAAGTAACCGATTTGTAACAGTTCGTTGTGTCACTGTGGTGCCAACTGCTACTCAAAATGCCGCTGCAGATGCAGTACAATGCGCCCGAGCCATACGCCGAACACGATGGTCTTCCCTCTCGCTAGTGCCATGTGACCGTCCTGAGCCCGATCTTCTTGCGACGACCGGTGCCAGCAATCACGTGCGGTGGCTACATTCCTGTCAAGTCACCCTGCAGTATCTCAGAAGGAACATCAAGCTTCTCGTAGCCCTGTTATACGACCTCGTTCAAACTCAGTGAGGTGTTGATAATGGCGTCTTTGTCGCCTCAAAGGCATCTGGCTAACATCAACTCACTTCGTCGAATGTCAGAGGTGACTAACGCTCACGACCGTTACATCTACATCTACATCTACATCCATACTCCGCAAGCCACCTGACGGTCTGTGGCGGAGGGTACCTTGAGTACCTCTATCGGTTCTATTCCAGTCTCGTATTGTTCGTGGAAAGGATTGTCGGTATGCCTCTGTGTGGGCTCTAATCTCTCTGATTTTATCCTCATGGTCTCTTCGCGAGATATACGTAGGAGGGAGCAATATACTGCTTGACTCCTCGGTGAAGGTATGTTCTCGAAACTTCAACAAAAGCCCATACCGAGCTACTGAGCGTCTCTCCTGCAGAATCTTCCACTGGAGTTTATCTATCATCTCCGTAACGCTTTCGCGATTACTAAATGATCCTGTAACGAAGCGCGCTGCTCTCCGTTGGATCTTCTCTATCTCTTCTATCAACCCTATCTGGTACGGATCCCACACTGCTGAGCAGTATTCAAGCAGTGGGCGAACAAGCGTACTGTAATCTACTTCCTTTGTTTTCGGATTGCATTTCCTTAGGATTCTTCCAATGAATATCAGTCTGGCATCTGCTTTACCCACGATCAACTTTATATGATCATTCCATTTTAAATCACTCCTAATGCGCACTCCCAGATAATTTATGGAATTAACTGCTTCCAGTTGCTGACCTGCTATTTTGTAGCTAAATGATAAGGGATCTTTCTTTCTGTGTATTCGCAGCACATTACACTTGTCTACACTGAGATTCAATTGCCATTCCCTGCACCATGCGTCAATTCGCTGCAGATCCTCCTGCATTTAAGTACAATTTTCCATTGTTACAACCTCTCGATATACCACAGCATCATCCGCAAAAAGCCTCAGTGAACTTCCGATGTCATCCACAAGGTCATTTATGTATATTGTGAATAGCAACGGTCCTACGATACTCCCCTGCGGCACACCTGAAATCACTCCTACTTCGGAAGACATCTCTCCATTGAGAATGACATGCTGCGTTCTGTTATATAGGAACTCTTCAATCCAATCACACAATTGGTCTGATAGTCAGTATGCTCTTACTTTGTTCATTAAACGACTGTGGGGAACTGTATCGAACGCCTTGCGGAAGTCAAGAAACACGGCATCTACCTGGGAACCCGTGTCTATGGCCCTCTGAGTCTCGTGGACGAATAGCGCGAGCTGGGTTTCACGCGATCGTCTTTTTCGAAACCCATGCTGATTCCTACAGAGTAGATTTCTAGTCTCCAGAAAAGTCATTATACTCGAACATAATACGTGTTCCAAAATTCTACAACTGATAGACGTTAGGAGATATAGGTCTATAGTTCTGCACATCTGTTCGACGTCCCTTCTTGAAAACGGGGATGACCTGTGCCCTTTTCCGATCCTTTACAGCGTATATCCAAAACAAAAATGGTTTGCATCGTTATAGTGTCCGCCCTTGGTAGCTGAGTGGTCAGCGCGACGGAATGTCATACCTAACAGCCCGGGTTAGATTCCCGGCTGTGTCGGAGATTTTCTCCGCTCCGGGATTGGATGTTGTTGTTGTCCTTATCATCATCATTCCATCCCCATCGACAGGCAAGTCGCCGAAGTGGCGTCATCTCGAAAGACTTGCACCAGGCGAACGGTCTACCCGACGGGAGGCCCTAGCCACACGGCATTTCCGTCGTTATAGTGGCGCTACTTGTGCCACTCCTATGTTTCACTCTTTCAGATGTAGAAACAGCTCCCCCCCCCCCCCCCCCAAACCTTTTTTTTGTCGCACTTCTAGTTCTTGATGCTGCGATTTTTCCGTTAGTGTAATTAAATATGTTCTTTGCTTAGTAGATCTGTTCGGAGTGTTTGTTTGAACTTGAGACAACTAAATGTCCCGAAAAGACACATCATACGAAAAAAAAGTCTAGGTGAAAAATTAAGGGAATATCTGTCTGTGCTACAACTGGCCACCTGCTGACCACCCCTCTTGCGTGGGCGGGGTCAACTTTGTATTTTCAGATGAGAGCCCACTCATTTTTACTGCATATTCAGATTGAACGTCAAAAAATACATACGGTTTACGCAAACCATTTTGTTGCATTCGTAGTAGATGGCTCTGTTTTTGCAATTAAAAACCGACGCATTTGATTCTACATTTCATTTACGATGCAAATACAAACGGTTGACACTTATGTTCGAAATTTACGTTAGTATTGCAAATTTGATGTACAGTACATTATGGTTAGCCGTTTCAATGTCTGATTAGAAATTACGTTTAGCGTGATCGAGGAACAGCTACATGGATGTAATAAGTTTACTGTTCCCATCAAACCGAAAGCAAGCACCTAATAATGAAAGCCAAGGGGACTTAACGAAGTCAAGCACTCCAATGGTGAGAAGCAAGTGGACTTACCGAAATCAAGTATCCCGATGGGAACGGAAAACTATTATATCCACTTCGTTGTTCCTGAATCACGCTAAATATAGTTTGTAGCGAGACACTGAAACGGCTAACCATATGCTACTGTACAATCAAATTTGCAACACTAAAGTAAATTTCGAACGTAAATATCAACTGCTAGAACACAAATGTTTACATTTACATCTTAAATCGAAATGTAGATTTGAAGGCGTCAGTTCTTAATTGCAAAAACAGGCAGACTTTCATTTATCGATTACAGCACCATTACCACGAATTTAAAACAATGGTTTGAGTAAACCATACAATCCGAATATGCAATAAAAATGGGATGTTTCATTTGAAAATACAATGTTGACCCCGCTCACGCAGGAGGGGTGGTTAGGTGGTGGCCAGTTGCGGCCCTGACAGATGTCTCCTTTGGTAATGTTAACTTTTCAGCCAGAACATTTTCTTCGTACGGTGCATCATTTGCGAGATATTTAGCTGTCACAAGTTTTAACAAGCATACTGTATCTGAAACGTCTCACTCTGCTCTCGACGTTGGTGTATTGTACTCTGCTGTAAGTTCTATGGTTTGTGCTACACCTGCGCAAGCGTGTACGAAGTTTTATTGTCCATTGCGCAAGCGGATCTGCAGTGACGGATGTGACGTCACTTCTGGCGTAGGGCGAGTTTGAGAAGACCGCATAAGCAGAATAGCTCCCACCTGGCCCAAGCCCCGCGCCTGCTTGGCGTCTAGTCAATTGTCAGAGCGGAGAGCTGCTAAGAGGCCGCGGAGCGGCGTGCAAACGAACTGAAACGCTCAATCATAAACGAAATCTCTTACTTTCCGTCGCGTTACAGACGGAGTCTTCAGTAGTAGGTAGGCACTGAGCGTTGTGGTGGAGTTTGCACTGTAAACGAATTTCCGATTATAACAAATGGTTCAAATGGCTCGAAGCGCTATGGGACTTAACATCTGAGGCCATCAGTACCCTAGAATTAGAACTACTTAAACCTGACTAACCTAAGGACATCATACACATCCATGCCCGAGGCATGGTTTAGAACCTTCGACCGTAACAGCAGCGTGGTTCCGGACTGAAGCGCCTAGAACCGCTCGGTCACAGCGGCTGGCGATTACAACATCAATGATTTCACGCATATATTGCAATATTCCACTCCCACACTCTACCGCTTCTGACCAAGGTCACTTGCCGTACGTATAAAACTGTGCGAAATTCAAAAAACAGTGGAAAACTGAAAAATGGTGGGAATTTAAAATATGGCCAAAAATTAAAAGCCGGCCGCGGTGGTCTAGCGGTTCTAGGCGCGCAGTCCGGAACCGCGCGACTGCTACGGTCGCAGGTTCGAATCCTGCCTCGGGCATGGATGTGTGTGATGTCCTTAGGTAGGTTAGGTTTAAGTAGTTCTAAGTTCTAGGGGATTGATGACCACAGATGTTAAGTCCCATAGTGCTCAGAGCCATTTGAACCATTTTTTGAAAATTAAAAATTTGGTGGCAAAATCAAATATAGCTTAATTGTGATAGTGGGTTTCCCCTCCATTCCAATGACATCGCTGTGGAAGCATGGGTATTGTCCTAAGTATAAAACTGCAAGAAATCCAAGATGGTGCATTGTCCTGTTGGAATTCACCATAATTGGCCTGTAATACTGTCACAATCTGCAGTGTTGCTAGATTTTCTGGATTTTCCCCTGAAATCACTCACCCAAGACAAAGGATGTTTGTTTCATCTGCAGCTCGAAGTCTATCTGTTAGACAAAAGATGTTTTTCTCCTACCATTCTGAGCCTGTGGTTCTGGGACAAGGCATTGTCTCCCAAGGTCGGCTCTCATCCTCCTGTATCAGTTCTAGGACAAAGGGCATTGTCTCGCCCAAGACTTGATGTTTTCCCCATTTCCTCACATGCAGGTCCAAGCCTGTTGTCAATGTAAACATGCTTTTCATCCCACAGGTAGTAACCACTCTGAACTTGCCTTCTGACCTACTTAACACGTTTTTCCAACAACTTTTATTCATTCGCAAGGGGATCACTCCCAAGGTTTCTCTTTGGTTCAGTCGAAACTTGGCAGTATGATAGAAGGACAAAAATAAAGAGACACATATCTTGGCATAGGTTCCAACACGCTGGAGCTTCCGAGAAAATGACAATCAAAGTTTCGATGCGACTTCATTAGGCTACTCTCATAGCGTAAAACCAATTTCGCGCAAAACAAATTTCATGCTCCGTGTTCAAATCCAATCTTACATACTCGTTTTGTTGTAGTAGCGGAAGTATGTGACATCAATACTTTTTATGACAACGGAATTAATGGCAAAAGAAATAAAGATTCCAGATCTTATTAAAAACAGATTTCACATCAGAATCAGCATAGATTAACATTTTCGAGGAAACTGCTACCAAAAGTTTTAGTTTGTCTCTAAGGAGTTAGTGAAAAATTTGCTCCTAGATTCCATCAAGAAGCAAACTATTTAATGGAACGCTATCAGAATATGCACGAAACAGCAAAAAAAAAAAAAAAAAAAAAAAATTCTGGAAACCTCACAAAAGAAATCAATCATCAATATCTGGACAAAGTTTTGCGAGCTTTTGTAAAAATGGAGCCGTTTCTGTAAACTTTTGACTCGAGGAAACGGCAAAACGATCCCTTTTTATACTTGGGGCTACTTGTCAATGAAACGGGAATACTGGCATGTTCATTAAATGTAATTCCGCCAAACTGTATGCCGTTATGTGAATCCTGCGACGTATACTTTCACTGACAGGTATTCGCTGATTAGGTAAGCGCAATACTCTCATAGCGCAGCAAAGGGAAACCACAAGTAGAAGCGATGCAGCTAAAATAAACAAAATCAGTTGCAGGATTCAGCTTTCGAGAAAATACTGCGGTATGTGCGCTTTACACCGAAATTATTGCCAGGTCGCGAGGTTGTTTTCCTAATGACATTCACACAAAAAAATGTGAATGTGATTGTGCCTTCGCACATCGATATTGGTGCTCTAAATTTTTATGCTTTGATTGTTTTATGAATGCACTAGTTCTCTTGAAGTAATAAAGAAAGCAAAAATAGAAATACTAGAACTTTTATGTTTTTAATTTTCAGCTATTGTTACTTAAGTAAGATCTGTGATCATAAAATTTATTTTATTAATATTTGAAATTCTTATTCCTTTTGTCAGTAATAGCATTGTATTTTATGTTGACACAAAAATGTAGCTGTGACATACTTCCGTGACAACAAACGAAAAACGAAAGATAAGATTGGATTTGAACACAGGACGCTAAAGTTCGAAACTGTGCTCTTAGTCACTGAGCTGCCAACTCATCTGGTTTTGCGATACGCGGGTGGGGTGATGAAGTTGCTTCGAAAGTTTGACCACCATTTTCGCGAAAACTACTGTCTGTTGGCGCCTAAGCCGAAATAGTGGTCCCCTTAGTTTCACCCTTCGTTCATAAAGCCAAGTTTCGATTACATCACAGACCGACCTACGGCAGTTCCCCTTGTCAGACGAGTAAGGAAGAACTGCAAGGTTATTTTTATAGTAGTCTGGTAAATTGTTCTAATTATAGAATTGAAGATGGCCACAGGCTTTTCCCCTCAGTGCTGAAAGACTAAAGATTTTGAACAATGCTATCTCGAGATTTGGGCCACAAAAAATGAGGACAAACGACGGCAACCACACGTTTGTCTGGCCTCTCAACAGATACCCCTCCGTTGTGGTTGCACCTACGGTACGGCTATCTGTATCGCTGAGGCACGCAAGCCTCCCCACCAACGGCAAGGTCCATGGTTCATGGGGGGGGAGGGCTCGATACGTGTCCCCTACAAATCTCCTAAATTAGGTGGTTTTTCCTGCTTCGAAATTGCTCTGTCAAGTCTCGAATCGACATACGAGTATGAGCACATCATCATAGCTGGTGACGCCAACAGGAATTTTCTATACAATAGTCCTTCCAGTTTGAAGTTTAAGAGGATGCTTTGTTCTTCAAATGTAATGCTACTTCAGCTTGCTCCTACCCATCATATGAGCAGTAGACACACTCTCATATATTTGCAACGAAATACCCGAACAGAGTAATTCGTACCTCTAAAATATCTGCACCTGGAATGTGCACCCACAACATAATTTTCATGACGTACTCGGTATAATGTTCCAGAAACAAACCGCAACTGGCTACATACCTAACTTCAAACGCAATACTTTATTTGAACTTGTAGCTGAGGTGCAATAAGTATTTTGGGGGCCTGTTTCTATTCCTTGCTTGGACGTAAACGGAAAACTGCAAGGGTTTACTAACAAACTTACTCAACTGTATGACAAATGTGTTCCTCTAAGGACCGGTAAAGTAAGAAGGAAGCCTGCACCTTGGCTAACTGAAAAACTAAAATAGCTTATGAATTTCAAAGACGCTGCACACTGGGCATACAAATTACGCCCCATGCCCGAAAATCATAGTACTTACAAGCAGAAGCGGAAAAGAATCAGTCAAGCAGTGAGAAATCCAAAACTCAGGCGTACCCATACATTAACTGACAACAGAAACAGACCACCTGCACTATGGAAAAATCTGCGTGGTCTTGCTATGGGCAAAGTAACAGCTGCAGCTGATTCCATTGCTCAGCCGAAGCTACAACCGCAATCGAACGAAAAACGAAACAGAGACTCATTGATTACTTCATGGGGGTAAATGACCGTAGCCACGAAAAATTTTATCTAAAGCATGTTACTCGCAGTACCGTCAAAAAGCCGTCATGCGTATCAGATCAGCTTCTACGGGACATCATGGCATCACAGTCCAAACGAGAAGCTTATTACAGTCCCACTACCGCGCACTATAGCAGATGTCTTCAACCACTCCTTAACCACAAGTGTTTTCCCTGAGGCCTGGAAACAGTGAGGACTTAAGCCACTACCTAAAAATGACGTTGCAACTGCACTCTCTAATTACTGACCTATTTGCGTTCTTCCTGCACTGTCCAGGGCATTAGAATATGAAGTCCACTACCAGCTAACAAACTAGCTGACTACAAACAACCTATTAGACGAATTCCAATCAGGTCTCCATAAATATCGCAGCACATCATCTGCCTCGATAAAGGTAACGGATGACCTGAAACTTACCATGGAAGCACATGAGGCAACGATCATGTGCTTCTTAGATTTCAGCAACGCCTTTGACACTGTCGACTTTGACATTTTACTTGCCAAACTTAGCAGTCTAAATTTCACCGAAAATGCAGTGCAGTGGTTTTGCTCATACCTGAAGTCTCGCCAGAAATGCGTCATCTCCAGCGCCATAAAGTCACAATGGAGATAGATGGTATCAGATGTCCCCCACGGTTTGGTATTAGGTCCTATACTATTTTTATTATACGTAAATGAGGTCTCACCAGTTTTGTCCTGCTGCAAATGCCACATGTATGCTGATGACCCCCAGTTGTATCTAAGTGGAAAATCCAATAAACCTGAAGACAGCTATCGAGATTCTCAGTACCGACCTTTGCGCACTATCAAAATGGGCGAAGGATATAGGGTTAAAGCTCAACTCAACCAAAACCTAAGAGATACTGGTTGATACCAGCTGAAAATATAAATTGGACAGAGCACGTAACTGCAGTGTGCAGGAAGGCATCAGCACCTCTCCATGCCCTGTAAAAAATATTAAAAGCTTTTCCCTCTTGACCTGAAAAAGAAACTTTTATAAACACTTATACTTCCAATTATTGATTACAGCGATGTTATCCTTCAAGGCATTTTTCGGGAAAGCTCACGGCGCCTGAAGCTAATTATGAATACCAGTGTTCGTTATATCTACTGCAAATGTTATATGTACGCTGATGACTTCATCGGTCATATTTCACCGTCATACGCACGGCTGTCCTGGCTACGAGCAGACAAGTTCAGAGATATCCACATCCTCTGTCGTTTTTACTTTCCTACCAACGAACACTGCCCCTCCTCATTATCTCTCCTAGACCATAACGCACTTACCTGAACAACATGGCAGAAACACTCGTTCCCATCGGAGCGAAATCCTTTCCGTCTCACTCCGTTGTTCAGCCACTTTCTCAAAGTCCTTCTCAGCAGCAAGGACCCGTCTCTGGAATAACCTTCCACGTTATATTAGAGAATTGAATAACATCCTCGGCTTCAGAAGACAGTTAATGACACATCTACTAAAACAACAATAAGGATTACCATTGTCCCAATACGCACTCGCTACCCGTGTACATACTGTTTTCGATCCAGATTTTCCTCTTCTCCTAGAGCTCGTAGCTGATGCAGTCTCCTTGAACTGCCTTTCCCCAGAAATCGCTCTATCAAAAAACGACACTCTTGTATACCTATAACTTTTTTTTAATATTTGCGGTATCATTATTGTTATTATTGTCTTTATTATTACTGTTACTAGTACTAGCACTACCATTATCACTGTTATCACTATTGGAGGCAGCAGCTGCAGTAGCACAAGCACTGCCAGTATTAACAGTATTAGTTCATAGTCAGTATTGGTTACATTGCCATTTCAGACACTCTAAATATTTTAATATTATTTAGCATATTAAAAGCGTTTTTCTTAGGAAACTATGATGTAAAAAGTGTACTGTATGTGCGAAACCTCGTTCCAATGTAAGAGAGAGCCTGATGGCCTTAATCAAATAAGAAAAAATAAATAAATAAAGTTTGGTTACTGCTACGTTTAAACAATTCCCCTTTATTGGTAATTCACTTCAAACTGAAATAAAAAATGGGAAGCCCACAAACCACAAGTTTAAAAATCTTGCTAGTACAGCTGTCCGAAGTTTAAACAGTTGTGTATGCCAAAGACGCTTGCAATTGTGGATCCGCTAAGCGAGGGGTTGGCAGGTGTGGGGCTTCAAGTGGTGGGGTAGCCATGGTAAAACAAAAAATACTAAATCTAAATAAATATGTGAGAGCGCAAACAAGTAAACTAAACAAAAATGGCAAGCACGGATCTGAAACAGAAATATCCAAAAGCACGAATGGTAAAAGCGCAACAAAAATGTCCGGAAAGTGATTAAAACAGGCGACAAAGGAAGGAAAACGATGTGGCGTCATACATTCGACAAGGTTTGCAGCCAGGGGGAGGAGGCGCAGACGGCTTACGGAGAATTCTGGGCGCTAGGGCGACTGTGGACAATAGTCGAGGCACGGGCTCGCCAATTTCAAAGGGACGCTCTGGCGCGAGCCATTACCTGGAACCCATTTGCCAAATAGCAGCGCTTGTAGCTATGGGAACGACGTACTAGAAGCTTTTGATCTTGATCGGCCCACGACTCCTTGGGGCCGACTGCAGACGCCTAGTCTCCACCGTTTTACTTGATTTTTGTCAGGTGAGGCTTCGGACTAGTTTTGGTGGGGCCTAATTTTCAATTGGACGGACGCCTTGTGATTTTAGCATCAGTGACTAAGTTTTCCCGCCGCTGGAGCGGACAGCAATGCTATTGGCTCCAGTGTACTAGAGACATCTGGGTAGAATTTGCGTCACGAGGCGGAATTTTGCCATTTTGTTCTTTGAGCACTGCATACTTTTTGGTTGTGGCGTGAACTTAGAAGTGTCGCGGCCGGAGAGAGGTGCACTGCGCTCTGAGCAGGACATTCAGTCGGCGACAGTCGTAAAATGGTTCAAATGGCTCTGAGCACTATGGGACTTAACATCTGAGGTCATCAGTCCCCTAGAACTTAGAACTACTTAAACCTAACTAACCTAAGGACATCACAAACATCCATGCCCCTGGCAGGATTCGAACCTGCGACCGTAGCAGTCGCGCGGTTCCGGACTGAAGCGCCTAGAACCGCTCGGCCACCGCGGCCGGCGCGACAGTCGTAGTTCAAGGTTTTAGTTTCGGGCAGCACTCGCCGTTCCGGTATTTAGATTCAGGCGGCGTCCGCCGTAGTGAGAGGTTCGACTTGGAGGATTCCCGCTGTTCCCGGCGGAGGTTCGAGTCCTCCTTCGGGCATGGGTGTGTGTGTTTGTCCTCAGGATAATTTAGGTTAAGTAGTGTGTAAGCTTAGGGACTGATGACCTTAGCAGTTAAGTCCCATAAGATTTCACACACATTTGAACATTTTTTTTTTTTTTTTTTTTTTTTTTTGGAAGATTCGGCCGAGGGCCGCCTTGCTGTGTGGCAGCCAGTAGAGATGGGTCGTTCGCCAACTAACGGGTCCAAAGGAACAGTTCACCAAGATGAACGGGACGAGCGAGGAACGAATTCTAAGGAATGGTGGAATGGTCTTTCATAGTTCACTTCGGTCGCGGCTTTCTACTTTCAGTTCCCGGGAAAGGGAAACGGTCGGCCTCGTTCCCGAACGGCACGTCGGCCGGTCTCGTTCTAGCTTCGGTCCAGTTCCCGCCTGTCTCGGTCTTTCTCGGCCAGACTCGTCTTTCTTCGCGTGGCCACTCGTCGCAATTACACTGCCGACTGCTCATATTCAGTATTGAGTTTTTGTTGTTCGTTCCGTTCGCTTCGTACGCCCATTTTAGATCTGTTACAAACCTTTTTTGAACTCTGAACTTCTGGTTCTTTTCGTATTCCATTCAGCGTCCACGACCGGTAATTAAAATGTATTTTATTGTTATGTAAATTACATAAAAATTACGTGGAATGTGATACATACATCTTTTCAGGTAACAAAACGGCGTATCATCTTACTTCACTATTCGATAAACAGCAGAAAAAATACTTGTAAAAAGGCAAGATTTTTTTGTTATTACACATGCATGGCACACAGTAATCTTTTTTTGATCCAAGGTAAAAGAGCATGGTCATTGTTATGGAAGGCAGAACGACTTACAACAGAATGAAGCCCGCGCTTCGTAATCGAGTGTATGGTGTCACATTCTGTGAAGAGAATATGATAACTCCTACAATATTATTTCAGTGGTACAGGGTGGCGCACGAAAAATCAGCCCCGAGTACTAGCTGCTCATAGTCGCTTACCAATCGTCATCTATTGTTTCGAAGTTGTTTGCATTAGCTTACTTGTTACTTGTTCACTGCCTAATTATTACATGTTTATCTATTCTGCTCGTAGCGGTCAACAAATCGTGCCTAATTGGCGAGCAGTCTGTACTCGGGGCCGGTTTCTAGTGCGTCATCTTATATTATTTCATTGCGATCAGCCACATAACGCTACAGTTGGCTGAACGAGATGTTTTGCAGAATTACGAAAATTAGAAGTGTGTGAGAATTCTGTTATGAATAAAAACTCTGTACTCCAGGGCTGTCCCCTCTTGGCGCCTTCCATCTTCAGTCACCTAAGCTACTAATTTTCAATTTTTCGTGAGAACCATATACCACACACAGTGAACGATGAACGAGTAAACATGAATGGTTCCCAAAAAAAGAGCGATCACCAGTGAACTAGTTCCCAAGGATGAACGACTTTGCCCATCTCTAGCAGCCAGGCCTGCCGTTGCTGATTCGTCTCTGGGCGCTCACGCAGTACATCGACGCAGCCGTGGTGCTGTTACCTGCCAACTCCAAACTACAGCTTTTGGCGAGAGAACTTGGCGCTTTTGCGGCTAGGAACTCTGGAGTACTAACTTGCTGCAGGTTTTCTGTAGGATTTCGTTTCATTCAGACTGGTCAATTAAGCGGAATGTTTCGTTTGACTCAAATGGTGTTTAACCTTGTGCGATAACAGTCAGATTTATTTTTCGCTTCATCCGTCTGTAACTCTTGGTGGGGAAGATAAGGCATTTCTTGTACTTTTTCCCCAACTTGCCAGCTTTAGATATACACTGAAGTGCCAAGGAAACTGGTATAGGCATGCGTATTCAAATACAGTGATATGCAAAGAGGCACAATACGGCGCTGCGGTCGGCAACGCCTATATAAGACAAGTGTCTGACTAGGTCGGTTACTGCTGCTACAACGGCAGGTTATTAAGATTTAAGTGAGTTTGAACGTGGTGTTTAGTCGACGCACGGGCGATGGGACACAGCATGTCCGAGGTAGCGATGAAGTGTATTTTCCAGGACGACCATTTCACGGGTGTACTGTGAATATCAGGAATCCGGTAAAACATCAAATCTCTGACATCGCTGCGGCCAGTAACAGATCCTGCAATAACGGGACGAACAACGCATGAAGAGAATCGTTCAACATGACGGAAGTGCAACCCTTCCGCAAATTACTGCAGATTTGAATGCTGGACCATCAACAAGTGTCAGCGAGTGAATTATTCCACGAAACATCATCGATATGGGCTTTCGAAGCCGAAGGCCCACTGGTGTACCCTTGATGACTGCACGACACAAAGCTTTACGCCTCGCCTGGACACGTCAACACAGACGTTCAGCTGTTGACTGGAAACATGTTACCTGGTCGGACGAGTCTCGTTTCAAATTGTATCGAGTGAATGGACGTTTACGGGTATGGAGACAACCTCATGAATACATGGACCCTGGAGGGTTCGTTATGGTGTGGAGCATGTGCAGTTGGAGTTATATGGGACCCCTGATGCGTCTAGACACGACTCTAACAGGTGATACGTACGTAAGCAACCTGTCTGATCACCTGCATTCATTCATGTCCATTGTGCACTCCGACTGACTTGGGCAATTCCAGCAGGACAATGCGACCCCACATACCTCCAGCACTGCTACAGAGTGGTTCCAGGAACACTCTTCTGAGCTTAAATACTTCCGCTGGCCACCAAACTCCCCAGATCTGAACATTATTGAGCATATCTGGGATGCCTTGCTACGTGCTGTTCAGAAGAGATCTCCACCCCCTCATACTCGTACGGATTTAAGGACAGGCCTGCAGGATTCATGGCGTCAATTCCCTTCAGCACTACTTCAGACATCAGTCGAGTCCATGCCACGCCGTGTTGCGCCACTTCTGCGTGCTCTACACGATATTAGGCAGGTGTACCAGTTTCTCTGGCTCTTCAGTGTATATAAAGTTTCGTCAAGACTACTTTTCAGACAGGATTACTCATTTTTAGTTAGTATTTTGTTGGATTTTTATCATTTAAGGAATATAAATGTTATTTCGTTACACTCTCGGTTCGTGTATTAATTGTAAAATATTCCTTATGCCATTATTTTGGAGGGGCTCTTCAATTAATTCTTATGCATAAAACTTGTGAGAAAGTGCACAGGAGCTTACGTGGTAGGGCCGATGTTGATGCGACTTTTTTTTTATATACAGTAACCGTGATATGTCGCTCGTCGCTGTCAGGTATCACCTGTTGTTGTCTCAGACTGTAATTCGAGAACAGGAATACGTAATTGGAACACAGTGGTGCCCATTTACGACACCACACTTTTCACCAGAGGAGTTGCTGGCAATATCACACCTTTCTTTGTAGAAGTAATGGAAGGTGCCGATCTTGAGCTGGCTAACTGGTTCAATTTGTCGCAGAGCTTTCTTTAATTTCACTGCTGCTACAACCTCATATCTGACAAAATGACCCACCTCTTTCCAGATTCTTCTCTGGTCGGTGACCTGGAGGTTCTTCATTGGTGGCGATGCTCAAATTACTGCTTACGGCGCCTGCAGGAATCTGCGAGGCACCGGGTCCGGCGGTATCAATAAGCTATAAAAAATGCATAGGGACCAAATCCTAGAATTTACATTTTAAATGGCGGTGCTGGTAAAGAAACTGCTGAGCGTTTTCACACAGAAGAATTACACAGAAGCTCTGAGTCTGACGTGTTTCCCATAGCGCGCATCATAAGGCATTGATGGAAAAGGGCTTTAATTAAATGGCTTGGTTTCCCATCATACATTAAAAGTTGGTATATAGTAAGGTGCGCAAACCTCAAACCATTAAGTAGCATAAAATGAGTGGTAGCAACCACATCAGAGACGTTGGTGTTATTTTTGATAAGATATCGGTGGAACTGCATATTCCTACACATAACTTATGTGGAGCAGGAACAAAGCTTGAAAAACGACTAGCGCATGGTGACAAGGGGATTAATCTGTTGGAGGAGGCGTGTAAGCAACACGATATTGCATGTGGTACAAATAAAACTTTGGCAGGACGTCACGTTGTAGATCGAATTGTAGCTGATAAAGTTAGAGAAATACGCAGGAGAAGAGACATTGCTATAAGCAGCGTATTGAAGCATTTGTAGTCGACAAAACAACGTGCACCAAACTTAAATTGGGTTTAGGAGTAAATTTCCAATAAATTATAAATTCCAGTCATCATACACTAAAGATGACGAAGAAAAAACGACTGTGTTCAGTCATCGCTGTCAGTGGCTGAAAGTGCTCTGAAACAGAACGGAGGAAGAAGAAGAAGAAGAAGAAGAAGAAGAAAAAAGAAGAATATCAGTTAAATTGCCTATGATTCTACCAATACCTAAGGCATCTGATGGAATTACTCCATTTCTAATTCCTGCACTGGCGGGTCTTCCAGGGATTGGCTCTTTAGCTGGAGGAGTGACAGCAATTTCGAGAACAGTGAAAGATGCCAAAAAAATCCAGGAACAGCTTGATGTGGCGAAAAGACCCAACAGGATGATGGAAATAGTGGCTATTTGAAAACGAATTTATTTAAAACAACACAGGAAAGGGCTTGGGCTATTCATAAAAAAAACGCCTAGCTATACTACCCAACAGACCACTCACAAATACCTATCTGTTTAAATCCGATAAAAAATTCAACATCCCAAGATTTTGAGGAGTTTTTATGCATAATACTCTACCCAAGATCACATAGAAATTTAAAGAATGGGGGACGCCAAATTTAGATGTTGTAGGAGGACTTGGAACTCACTGGGCTGTGTTTACTAAAAAAAATAGAATGATATATATTATTACTATTTTGACCTGTTTGGTGCGTTGCAACTGCCAGAAGAATTGCAGTGATACTTCATCAACAATCGTGTTTTCTGCAATTTTCGACACTATCAGAACTTCAGTACATACTTATGCAGCCATTTTTGCCTAATGTTCCTCGTGACAAGAGCATAAGAGTAAGCAGCACGCACAGCACTGCATTAGTTGAGATTCAGGTATGATGTCGTCCACTCTTACCCTAAAAGAACGAGCGTCAGTTCTTTGTATGAGCAACTTTCCAACAATCGATTTAAGCAAAAGGGATAAGACGGCAGACATATAACAGCATTCATAAAATCACGGACACAGTTAATAAACTGCATCTAGAAGTTGATGGTAAAAAAGGCTGTGGGAATACCATCTGATGCGTATGATGTTGATGATTCAAATTTATTTTAAAACAAAGTAAAAGGGGTTGTCCCATGCGCAAACCTCAGTATGCATAAATCGGAAATAAGGACAACACAGATAACAATAGACTTTAGCCAGGAAATTTCAGCAGGACCGCTACTAGTTTTCTCAAAAAGTCAAATTTTAGGGAAGAAATCTGATAAATTTTACAAATTAGCTCAGCTGGCAGATGTATTATCAGTCAGTAAAATTGTCATTAAGTGTAATATTGGAACAAATGCATATCTCAACAACAAATTGATTCACACAATTTACAGACCCTTCTCTGTGGTCATTCCAGGATATAAGATTGTCGAGTTGCCCACAAACCCAATATACCTCCCAGTGACCATGCAAGCATTAAACCATCTCGAACTACGTACTGTGAACAAAGACAGGTGCCTAGCCGAGTTTCGTTGTAAGCAAATCGTAATACACCTTCATATAAAATAGGATGGGCACAAGGTATAAAAGCGTGACATGCAGCCATCAGTGTACCACTTCGCAGTTAAGACAAAATATGTTAACACAGAAGAGCTTCCAGTTCCTTGAATCACTGGTTTTACGACCCTTCTATGATGACACTTGATATAACAGCTGCCGTAGAGCATGACAAGCGAATTATATGTCAGGAACACTTTTCACACAAGCTCGCTGCTATGGCAAAGTTTAAAAAAAGTGATATCGGGATTTTCATTCAGAACCAGAACACTTCAACTGTTCCATGCAAGAGTTTCCTATATCTGGAAGGTAGATTTTAGGAAAAAGGGTGGCAGTGCTACAGCTGCATCGAAACTTACATGTAATGCTTTAGCATTCTTGTTTCAGTCACTAAAATATGAACTTAACGGACGTAAGGTTGATCACAGTCGCAATGTAGGCATCATCCCTTAAATCACATGTTTCTGCACTGGTCTTAGTCTTCAACAGTTAAGAAAACACAGGATAGTTCATAGATGGTCAGAACAGCAGCTCAGTCCAGGCATTTTAGTTCATATATACCTCTTAACCTTCTGGTGGGGTATTTCAAATATATGAAACGTATTATTATGCACACTAAGCAGGAACTTATCCTAGTAAGAACTGCAACTTACAATAACCTATACACTAAAAGAGGAATTGAATTGAAAGAAATTAACGCCGATAAAATAATATGAAAGTTCTGAATGCAGGTATTCATCAACCTTTAGTTTTCTGTTCTTGGAAGCTCTTTGAATGTATCATGCTTCCGACCACACCCATCCAAATATCTGCTATTAAACCATCCATTGAACTACTAACACCGTCATTCATTACACTCGGTTTCCAAACTGGAGGGAAGGGAAAATGTGCTGGTGTAAGCTGTCGCCAGCACACTGGTCGGCAAAGAGGTTCTAAGAAGATCGATAATAGGCGCTGAATCAAGCGCACCTATCAGGAGAGACGCCAAAGACAGACCCGCAAGCAATGCACTGCCAACGCCCTCTCAACCGCGAGTTTTTAGACCACCGCCGCAGACTGGAGGGCCCCGTCAGTCACAGTCAGAGAGCCCAGTTAGTCGCAGTTACAACCCTAGCCAGTCGCAGTCACAAACTCAGTCACTATTCTAGTTGGCGTCGGTCAGTTCACATCATCGGCTACTAGAGTGTCGTGTTTATAGTGGGACTTGCACTTCAACAGCAGTCAGGCTAACGTGGACTACTATGGAAGAGCTTGTACCACAACACCTTCCTTAAAGAGAAGTAGCTTCTTATTCTTATGAATAAAGAACCCTGTTAACACAAGTGTGCAGTTGTGCTGTAGAAAGAGAAGAGGATACCGGCCACCAAACAATATCCTCTTCTTGCTTCCCATGGTAGAAGACTCGACAGTCTTAACGAGACGACACAAAAGAAACCAAAGAAAGGATTGTACCACATTTGAAAATTCTATTTTCACTAATGCTAAAATGTGTCTCAACTCAGATTTTTATCCATATGACAGCGTAATATTAGACTAGATACAGATTGTATACAGTCTGCTATATGGTATGTATGCAAGGTTTCATCATTCTTACTATAAGGGCATTAAAGATGAGGAAGGAAATCTGCCCATCCTGTGGAAATTTAGAGATTTGACTGCTCAAAACTGAGCAAAAGAATTAAATCAGAAGCAGCAGATGTCAGAACAGAATTCGAATCTTCAATGAACTTCCTACCAGACACCACAGCCATTAATTATTCACCATCCGCGTGGATCGTACAGCGAGCTGTTCAAAGAAACATGCGTCATATCGAAAATATTTCTCGATGACACCACGAAGTGTGAACATTGTTCTAGATGCTCAAGACTTCTATAACGAATGCTGACAGATTGTGTTTAAGGCTATTGCATTTATTGCACTCACCAACAGAGGATGTGTAATAACGACATTCTCTGCAAATGTCGGTTGACCAAAGCTTTTCCGGGACATGAAAGGTTCTAAAACATGAACTGCATTGTGGTGAACACATTTACATCATTCAATATGATGACCTCGGAATACCTTACGATGTGTAATGACATAAGAGGACACGACCATCTATGTTAAAGGTGACAAGACGGTCTCGTGGGTGCACAGAGTCTACATGAATGCAATGACTGGATCCTTTTTTCCCTTCCTTCAACAAGTGAAGTAGTATGGTGAAGAAAATCATTTTTTGTCTGCTTCAGAAAACGTAAAATTACTTTTAAGTTAGGTGATAAATAAAAGATTAATAATAAAAAGTATGACATGTTATTATTATTTATTCACACCTCTGCTCCTCATCCTGCGAGGTGGCGCAGTGATTAGCACACTCGACTCACGTTCGGGAGGACGACCGTTCAGTCCCGCGTCCAGCCATCCTGATTTAGGTTTTCCATGATTTCCCTAAATCGCTCCAGGCAAATGCCAGGATGGTTCCTTTGAAAAGGCATAGCCGACGTTCTTCCTCGTCCTTCCCTAATCCGATGAGACCAATGACCCCGCTGTCTGGTCTCTTCCCTCAAAACAACCCAACCCAAACCTCCTCCTTCAGAGGGTTGAACAGGCCATAGAAGTAAGAACTTGTTCAAGTTATGTATTCAACTTCATCGAGATAAACTATCTATGATATTTGTCAAGTACATGTGAGAGGATATTGCTCAATTCGTAGATGAACCTTGAGAATCGATATCGGTCACATGCAGCCTCTTCGCTAGGTCCTACATGTGCTGGAAGATATGCAAAACTTAAGGCATACACCGTGCGAATCGAACTATATTCCATCTTAAACTGCAGCTCTTTTTTCTATGTACATCTTGTACTCAGCTCTTTTTTTCTCTGTTCTCATGATAATGACAACTGGAAAAGCAGAAAAGTTTGTCTTATAACAAATATATGAAAGTGATTGTCTGAAAAATGTCAGAATATAGTCGAGGCATTGAGACAGGCTGATCAGCAATGGCGTCCTTATCTGAAGGACCACATCTATTAGGTCATACCCTGCCAATCGTCTCTGAGTGCAGGCACAGTAGTGATAGCAAATGACTGCAATGGCCATTCTCTGTCAGCCACATGATGGCGCCCGGGCTCTCCCTGGGCTGATGAGTATATCTAGCTGTATGCTATCGCGACATCGGGGAAGAGATAACTCAAACTCATCCCAACGTGTTCAACAACAGCTGCCACCCAGTCGAGCATATTTCACAACCAGAAGCTGTAACTTAATGGGAGTAAAGTGTCAGCTGATAGACTTTTTGCTTTGTGTCAACAGCTGGAAGACTTACACAGGAGATGGAAGGCACCCACGATCTCCTCCTTGTGCAACACGTTTGTTCTCAGTTAAGCATAGAAAACATTGCACTGTGATGTGTGTTTCCAGATGGGTACGTGCAGTCATCTCCCACAAAACACTACGATTTCTTATTTCATTCTAATGGCCTCTAGATATGTTTTCAGGTGGAAGGACCATTGCTGTAATTCCCACAAAGACCCTCACTTTGATGAACTGCTGATGTGTGTGTTTCCAGGAATCTTTTACACTTGACACTGTAAGTACAAATATGCAGAGGCAAGCACAGACCTTTCTTCGCCAACCACACCAGCTGCAGTGGCTGACTCATTTCAGTTTCACACTGTCTACTAGCACCACCTCCAAGGCTGAGACATTCATTTGGTAAGTGTAGTGGTGATGATGGTAGGAGCAGCAGCAGACTCCCACGTTTAGCTGATAACATTGATGGTATGTATCTCGCACAGTATATGTGTTCTTTATTTCCCATGCATAGACATAACCTACTGAATTTTTTATTATTGCGGATGAAAGCCTGTCATCACCACTCTTTGGTGATCATACTACTATATGTTAATGGAGATTATTGGTGACTCATGACAACACATAAACCTCTTCATGTGTACATATCTCTACTATGTTAATATGACGTGTTATTGTTTTTTTTTCAGGTTTATTGAGTGAGGACACTGTCATTTCACAGACCAGTTAAAGTGAGGCGACTGCAGAAGTTCAAATTAGTATGTAACATCTCCCTCTCTCTCTGTCGCTTTCTCTACAAGTGTGTGTGTGTGTGTGTGTGTGTGTGTGTGTGTGTGTGTGTGTGTGTGTGTGTGTGTGTACATTTTACACTTGATACATACTTTCACCCAATTAGGACTCATACAAGTCTGTGAGCTGACTGTACTTGAAAACAGTACAGAGCACATATTAAATGAAGCTTCAATTGTTGAGCAAATACATATCTGTGTTAATTCACGATGGAAATGTTTCTACAATTTACATGTGCATACAGTACTTCACTGTTGTTTTTGTTGCTAGGGGAGTTAGATAAGATTATTATCCTATGCAAGAGAGTAAATGCTGAGGTACCTCGCAACAAGATGGTTACTACACCAAAACCAATTTTCACCCTAGAGGATGAACAAATACATATGTGTGCTAATTCACGTTAGAAGTATTTCTACAATTTACATGAACATACAACATCTAACTGTTCTATTTCTATGTTTAGGGGACTTAGATAAGATTTACAAATTTGTGCAACAGACTGCAGAGAACATTCAAAGTTGTGGTATTAATTTTTTTGTTAGTTCATGACTAGTTTCAAGTCTAAGCTTGTTATCAAATCATCCAATAAGCTATGCAATAACATGCATTATGATAGCCACATGCCTGTTCATTCTAGTGAAACACATCTTCTAGAGCAGTACAGGGTGGAATTTAATTCATATGCTTTTAATAGTTTCCACAATGAAACATTGTCTCAAAATATGGTAGAAAACCCAAAGCGGTACTGGTCGTATGTAAAGTACACCAATGGCAAAAGACAGTCAATACCGTCACTGCGCGATAGCGATTAAAATGTTACCGATGATGATGCAAGTAAAGCGGAGTGACTAAATACAGTTTTCCGTAATTGCTTCACGAAAGAAGACGAAGCAAATATTCCAGAATTCGAAACCAGAACAGCTTTCAGCACGAGTGACATAAAAGTAGATATCTTAGGTGTTGCCAAACAACTCAAATTAATTAAGAAAGGCAGGTCTTCTGGTCCAGATGATATACCAATCAGGTTCCTTTCAGAGTACGCAGACACAACAGTTCCTAAAGACTGGAAAGTAGCACCGGTCACACCAATATTCAAGAAAGGAAATAGGAGTAACCCATTGAATTACAGACCCATATCACTGACCTCAATTTGCAGCAGGATTTTGGAGCATATTCTGTACTCGAACATTATGCATCACCTTGAAGAAAATGACTTATTGATATATAACCAACACGGATTGAGAAAATATCGTTCTTTTGCAACACATGAAGTAATGAGTGCTGTCGTCAAGGGACCCCAGATCGATTCCATATTCCTAGATTTCCAGAAGGCTTTTGATACCGTCCCTCACAAGCGACTATTAATCAAATTGCGTGCATATGGAGTATCGTCTCAGTTGTATGACTGGATTCGTGATTTCCTCTCAGAGATGTCACAGTTCGTAGTGATAGACGGTAAATCGTCGAGTAGAACAGGAGTGATATCTGGCGTTCCGCAAGGTAGTGCCATAGGCCCTCTCCTGCTCTTGATATACATAAATGATCTAGGTGATAATCTGAGCAGCCCCTTTGGATTGTTTTCAGATGACGCTGTAATTTACCGTCTAGTAAAATCATCAGACAATCAATTCCAATTACAAAATGATCTAGAGAGAATGTCTGTATGGTGTGAAAAGCGGCAACAGGCACTAAACAAAGAACAATGCGACGTCACCCACATGGGTACTAAAAGAAATCCAATAAATTTTGGGTATGCGATAAATCGCACAAATATAAGGGCTCTCAGTTCGACTAAATACCTATGAATTACAATTACGAGCAACTCAGATTGGAAAGACCACATAGATAATATTTTGGGGAAGGCGAAACAAAGACTGCGCTTTGTTGGCAGAACACTTAGAAAATGCGACAAACCCACTAAAGAGACAACCTACATTACACTTGTCCGTACTGTGCTGGAGTATTGCTGCGCAGTGTGGGATCCGTTACAGGTAGGATTGACGGAGGACATCGAAAAAGTGCAAAGAATGGCAGCTCATCTCATGCTATCGCGCAATGGTGTCACTGATATGATACGCGAGTTGGGGGTGGCAGTCACTGAAACAAAGGCGGTTTTCTTTGCGGCGAGATCTATTTACGAAATTTCAGTCATCAACTTTCTCTTCCGAATGCGAAAACAATTTGTTGACATCCACCTGCGTAGGGAGAAATGATCATAATAATAAAATAAGAGAAATCACAGCTCGAACGGAAAGGTTTCGGTGTTCCTTTTCCCTCGCGCCATTGGAGAGTGGAATGGTAGAGAAGTAGTATGAAAATGGTTCGATGAACCCTCTGCCAGGCACTTAAGTGTGAATTGCAGAGTAACCATGTAGATGTAGATGTAGGGGAATAAAGTTCAGCCCTGTACTGCTTTACAAGATGTGTGTAACAGCAATGGATAGGCACATGGTTTTCGTAGTATATGTTTTTGCATAGCTTATTGGATGATTAGATAATGAGCTTAGGCTCAGGACTAACATGAAGTAATAAAGAAAATTAATACTGTAACTATGATATTTCTCTGCAATTTATTACATAATTTGGAAACCCATACATCTACTGACGTCATGCCTTCCAGAATGCTGGAAATTAGTTCGCTAAGACTGTTGACTTATGCTAGAGAAACGATGTCACGGTCGCTCGCAGTGATATGATGCCATTCTCCACCCAGAGTTCTTGACGAATGTCTCAAAATCTCAGTGACTTAATAAGTAAGTGTTTAATTCACATTAAAATAGTGCTATTAATAGTAATTCACACTTGAATACTTACCAAATGTTCTTGTTTCCAGAGAGTTTGGATGATGAATCTGTGAGGTCGGAATGGGCTGGGGGCCAGTTAACGACCTAGAACATTATGACATTGTTCTGACGCCATTCTCCACCTGAAGCTCCTTGAGAAATGTCCCCACTGTTAGTGATAAGTAAGTAAGTGTTTATTCACATTAAAAGTGTTAATAATTCTCACTGGTATACAATACTTACAACATGTATTTGCTTCTAGGACGCTTATGAGGATGATGACATGATGAATGTGCCAAAATTATAGCCATGTGATGATGACGTGAAATCCATGTGGGATAATAGTACACATATCGATGAGATGCTAATTAAATGCAAGAAACGATTATTTACACTGGCATAGATATATCATGTTTCTTTCTGAATGATCGCATGATATTTACCATTGTCATTTAGTCATTGCAGGAATTCTGGGTCATCTGCATATAGCTTTTCATCAACACCACACCAGCATCCTGGGCTCTCATAGTTGTTGCGAATTCCACGACATCGGCCACTGCCTCACCAGCATTTGGTGGTTGTCTCCTCACTGACCCCAGCTGTCAATGTTCACCGCTACTTGTCATAATAACAAATAGTGTAGCAGCAGCAACTCTCCTATTTGTCCTACTAAAAATATAGTCACATACCAGGCCAGTCCCCACCATTAAACTACTCTGTGATTTTAGTTGCGTTTGAAGATAGAATCCTATATGGCCGCATAGATAACTCTACTGCAGAGTACCTTGATCCAACTCCTTTTCTGAATGCATGTCCACCAATTCTGGAAAAGGGAAATCCTCAAAATTGTCAATGATCCATGGTATCCTGCAATTAACTGTTATACAGTTTTATGATGTGAACAAACACACCCTCAAAAACCAAATATAATGGTGTAGAAGAGAAAACCATCGTCTGTTATCAGGGGGAGCTGTAGCGACATCGTGTGGTGCCTCAATGACTGAATGTTTTGAAACTTTTACCTCGAATGTGAGATTGGTCGAATTTTCTGATGTACAGGGAGAGGGGTCTGTAAGGCACTCAGCTGTGTACTCCACTTGGACATCCACTCTTTTGTTTATGATGCATTAATGATGCCTTTAAAGGGTGGAGGGGAGTCCTTTTATATCACTCTCGCAGAGATTAAGCTACAAAACATGGCTGTATTAATGTCCAAAATCGCGAAGAAGAATTTTGTTTTGGTTGGCCACTTCTGGATAGGGAAAGAAACTATATGAACACGCACATTTCCGAGGCACATAATAAATGAGACATTTGCTCATTTTGTGACTTTAATTGAATGCATCTCCCTGTTAAACTTCAGCATGTACCACACACATCGGTTAACGTTTACTGCCGGAGAAGGAAGAAGGAGAAGGCAATCTAGAACAAAAGCATGCTGTGCAAAAATAGGTAGAACATAAAGTCGTTGGACCTCTCTGCTTTTTCCAAGTAGCTGGACAGCATCCCAGACATGTTGGTTTGTTGCTTTTCTCCCATGTGGAGAACCAACGCTATGTATGGCTCAAAAACATGCCCCAGGTTCTTTCATCGTAGGGATGGGCAAATATTTAAATATACCGATATTTATTGTGTCGATATTTATAGAGTATATCGATATTATCAACACAAGAATAGCGATATTTCGATGTATTGGCCGAAATTTTCAGTTTACAGGAATTTAAAAAAAAACGAACCTGATCGAAGTCTCAGAAATAATTACCAAACATTTAAAAACTGACAATTATTTCATTATATCCAATATCAATCAATGAAAGTCACGCAATGTATTATAAAATCACTTATGATAAGAGTCAAATTAGTGAAACAACTGATCGCCACCAATGGACATTAACAGAACTCTTTATTTAATATGTTCCCCTATCAGTCTGCTTCTGTTATCTGGCACATTGAAGTTTACTAACGAAGCCACTCTTATGGACGAAACATAAGAGGCTTGGCATATTAAGTATTTACGAACAATTTCTGACAAAACATGTGTGAAATGACGACTATCAATCCAGAAATTTACAGGATTACAGTTCCACCCTGAATGTGGTTCATCGAGATATTGTTTTAGCTCGTTTGGCAGAGAATCAGAGCTTGGAACATCTTGTATGAATGAGCTTTCGAACAACAGTTTTTATGTTGTAACCAAATTGAAGGCTTCTTAGAGTCTTCTTGTATTGGGAGCAGGCAATAATAACTTACACCATTCTCATACAGTGTTATCACCAAATGTGTGCATTTGCAATGGTACAAGTGACACACGGAAATAGCAAGCTTTCATGAGTATACTGTACAGGTACATTCATGTTTAAATCTGTTGCCCATTTGTAGCACTGAATATGAAATTAATTTAAACCTATTTTATGACATTTATTGTTAGACTGCAAAGATTGTACATAGTTGGAGTGGGCAAGAAACCTGCTGATGAGAACTATAGCGCCTATGAATCAAGAAAGGGAAGATAATAAAAATATCGCTTTCGATAGTCAGTATAAAATATCGATTAGGTGACGTATCAGTAACTTAAGTTTCGACTGTATGCATCAGTACTATTTGTAAGAAATATCGATGCTATGGTGTATCGGTATTTTTTGCCCACCTCTATTTCACCCCAATTGAGTAAACATAAATGTGCGTAGCATTAATGCCAGAGATGACTCAGCTCACTTTCTATCAGCAAGTTTTTATCAAAGCATTGTATAGAATGTTCCTCACAGGAACCTGTAACTGTGGAAATGCGTGCCGAGATATGCACGTTCTCAAATTTGACAACGTCCACCATCAGGAGCAATGCTCTTTTGTCGTATGTATAGATTTTGAGTGCCTTCTGATTCCTGTGGTATACTGTGAGGGTTCTACCACTGCCTCCCATAGCATCAAATAGCAGAACACGATGTTCTGCGCTCATATGACACAAACCTCAATCATTTCATTCATATTTGGAAGATAATCTTTTGAGATGGTTGCTCTCTGAGCTCAAACATCTTGCGAGGCTTGTTGATGAGACTTATAACACCAACATTCCTACAGTCAAACCGCAGGAGAATAATGAATTACACAAGAAATCAGTAGACTGTCGTATCAGTGGATCTGCCTCAGAAAAGTGGTAACTCCACATAC
The DNA here is from genome assembly GCF_023864345.2 of Schistocerca serialis cubense. Taxonomy (NCBI): domain Eukaryota; kingdom Metazoa; phylum Arthropoda; class Insecta; order Orthoptera; family Acrididae; genus Schistocerca; species Schistocerca serialis. The sequence goes on from NC_064640.1 coordinate 535,948,287, forward strand.
AGACCACTGTCATCGAATGGGGAAATTCTGTGGCGCAGCACACAGTGCATGTAACCTGAAATGCCAACTGCCACAGCAAAAACCCGTTTTCTTCCATAATTTAAGCGAACATGGTGCTCACTTCCTTGCTGAAGACTTGGGTGATTCTGACTTGGAAAAGAACAGAGTTTGTGTCCTACTTGAGTTTGTCGAAAAATAGAACTCATTCTCTAAGTGAACCAAAACAAACATTATGCTCCGATTCTTAGATTCACTCCAATTTATCCATGCAACGCTGCAGGAACTTGCTGAGATGACGTGTCAGGATGACATGAACCTCACTATAAATGCACATCCTGATGGTGCAAAGTTTCAGCTTGTGACGAAGAAAGTGGTCTTCCCTTACAAATATCTGGATTCAGTGGAGATACTCAATGAAATCACACTGCCTGACATTCACATTCCTGGAAGCGGGAATGTCTCATCCAGATGGTTTGCACGACACACACAGTGATTTCCTGCTATGTCCATAGTATCTAGTCTCGCGTAACTGTTCCATCCCTAAGCTGTAATAACGAACAGAGGGCTCTTGTGATGTGTGACTTTGAAAAAGATTTTCTTTAATTAATGACAAATACGTCCGCAGGTCGAGGTCTCGCTGTAACGTTCTCACTTCCCGAGCATGGGGTCCCAGGTTCAATTCCCCGTGGGGTCAGGGATTTTCGCCTGCCCCAAGATTACATGGTATTGTTTTGTGGCCTTCATCATCATCATCATTCATCCCCATTATGGTGGGAGGAAGGCAGCGGCAAACCACCTCCATTAGAACCTTGGCTAGAACTGCAGTGTGGGTCTCCCGCATCGTTCCCCTATGCTCTGTCAAGAAGCATGGGACTTCATTTCCAATGACAAATACAATTTTCGGCAAGACAACAGAGAATTTAAGAAATAACCATGAAATTCACATAGTTTACTGCTGGAAAGGGCGTTATGCTCCAAGGCGAAAATTTTAAGTGGACTACAATCTTCTATGAAGGTGGGGTCATTCTCGAGGTGGCTAAGGTTTTGTTAGTGTTCGTGAAACCTGTCCCTGTTAGTACTTGTATAATAGACCTACCCAAACTCCTTATGCAAAATTTTCATTACGAATTTGTGAAAACTCATTTCGCACATCCCAAGTTATTTTATAGATGCAGATAGTTTCATATACTGGGTCAAGCAATGTGATCCATATGAAGTAACGAAGTATCAACCCAACAGATTCGACACGTCTGGGTATGTAGTCGATAGTCATTTACGAATAATACCTGAAAACAACAAGGTTATTGGCCTAATGAAAGACAAGGCGAATGGGTTCTACATCGTGGGGTTTGTAGGCCATAGTAAAAAATGTATGCATGCTTTATTGATACAGGTGTCATCCAGACAGGTGAACAGTATGTAACATACCGCCTTAACGGTACTCAAAATCAATGTTTCCAGGGATTGCCTGCTTTTAGGTTCTGAAATTGCCCCGCATATGGTGCACCAGCTAAGGTTTCGATCATGAGATCATGTGGTACACACTGAATCGAAGTTGAATGTCTGTCTGCCTATGGCGACAAACTGTTGATTTGTGAAAATAAAATCGAAATCCCTCCATAATCAAACTATTCAACCATGTGATAGAGATGGAGAGTGGGTGTATTTATTGACTTTGTATATAGAGAGAAAATGTGTGTATGTATACAGAATAGTGTGAACCATTTGTCATAGTGTAAGTAGATGTGAACATTTTTGTGTGTTTATGGGCTGATTGCACATCATATGGGCATGTAAATTGTATATGTGTACTCAACATGCCTGAGTGTATATATATATATATATATATATATATATATATATATATATATATATATATATATATATATTTTGTGTGTGTGAGTTACATCAGTTTGTTCAACTGCTGCTATTCAAAGTCACTGGTTTTTAGTGTAATGTACTTTCCATGTGAAGTTTGTCTTTTCAATATCTAAAAGTTTTTTTTTTCAAATACCATTCTAAAAAATTTTTCCCATTGCAATAAAGAATGAAAAGCGTAAAGACTTTCGCAGCAAACATATTGACCTGTAGATTTTGTTATATTAGAATTTCAAATTGCTAGTGATTATTGTTATTACTTTAAAAATATATTTCTGTATTTCTTTCTGGTCATTATTATTATTATTACAGGATCTCTGTATAAAAATTTCATGCCAGAAAGCGTTACGTATTGTAACCAAGAATATATTGTACAAACAAATGAATAAATGCCTGTTTCCTTGTTATTATTTATGAAACCAAACCCTCAGTCCTCAAACCCAGTCATATTGGTAGTAGTATTAGATACAAATGTCTAACGAAGAGACAGGTCGTGAGTGTAAAGCTGATAAAATAAATTCGAGGACACAATCCATTTCTCTTGTTCTGATAGGGGCTCTCAGTATTTTGTACTGAACAAATGTGAGGATTAAGTCTTATGATTACAGTGGTGGAGGAAAATCATTGTTTTTGGATAATAAATTATGATAATGGGGTTATAAAAGTCATATTCATTAATTACATTAATTGCACAATGTATTATGATAGATCATTAATAAAAGTGATAAGGGTAAGTGGCTGACTTGTAGAAAACAATGGACCCCTTGTATGAGAGAGGAAATTCTCCTGTGACCTTGAATATAAGCAGGGCAACTGCCTCAGGCCATCTACCAGAGAAGACACTGACCCCAACAACTGTCTCAGGACATTGATCAAGGTGGACACTGACCCCTGATCTTGAAGATGAGGATGGCAGGTGCCACAGGATAGTACATTGACCCCTGACCTTTACATTCAAACTGGACCTTTCATTGCACTAAAACTCACTTTGCCCCACTACTTTGGAGGGGTGAGTTGTTGTATGATGGCGTTTTGGAAACACACTTTTAAAGTGTAGTCATGTTTGGTTGTGAAGAGTACACTTTGTGGAACCTTTTGAGAGATGAATTTTGTGAGCCAATAATTTAAGGATTTATAAATGCAGAAGATTCAATTGAGAAACGATTTTATATTGCAGTCAGTAAGTCATCAGCATGGCAAACCTGAAAATAAGATATTTCTTTGTACGGAAGGTATTTGGGTTCATCATCAGTGAATCAGATTTCGAGAAAATCAGCTGAGTAAAAAACTACATTTTAGTGCTGTGGACTCATCTTTCAACTACATTTCTTTCAGAAAAATGGCGGAAGTCCATATAGTGGACACAGAAATGTGTAGGTGTTATTGAAATGGCATGGTAAACATCACGATGGTGTTGGTGGTGGTTTGGTGCTCCTCCCCTGCACATGAGTGCCAAGTCAAGATTCCAATCCAAAGGCGTGAGGTACATGCTGTATCGCAGCTGCAAATAGGACTGTCACATCAAGAGAGTAAGTGGATCGCTTGTGATGATGGGATAAGAACCGTACTGTACTCACATTAGTCGTTTAGGTGATAAAGGGGGTATGGGTGAACATTAATAATACCGACAAACTGCAGGGCCGAATTCCTGACTGGAAATGGAGGAAACAAGGTCCTTTGAACATATGTCTGGAAATGGACAGCGTGAGTGCAACGACAACAAATAGTCCCAGAACGCGGTACAGAGCTGCATCGCATCCACATCACAACAGATGTTCAAAGTGGCCTCCATGAGATGCAATGTATGTGTTCACACATAACATCATGGATCACACATTCTGTCCTCTCTCCAAACAGTGTAACAGGTGTTGTGAACATGCTGTTGAAGAGTGTGCACTTCAGGAACTGGTTCAGTATGCACAACGTTTTCTAGAAGGCCTCAGTGGTAAAAATCCAGGGGTTTAAGTTCGGTGATCTAGCAGGCCATGCTACAGAGCGTTCGTGTCCTATCCAACATCCAGACAAGATGTTGTTGAGGTGTCAACGAACTGAATGTGGAAGATGGGTGGTACTCATCACACAGAAACCACATAACCTGTCGTACTACCAAAGGTACTTTCTCAAGCAGCCCAGACAGAGTATTCCACAGGAATTCCAGGTACATCCCTCCTTCCAGGTGTTGTGTAATAATAATCAATGCAAGTATGTGGTCGCCAAGAATTCCTGCTCACACGTTGATGCTGAATCGGTACTGATGGGATGTCCCAACTTTTCCCAAAGGACTGTCCATAGCCCACAGACGACTATTAACCAAACTGATGATGCCAGTTCTGGTAAAGATTGCTTCGTCATAAAAAAAGGGCTGATGACAGAAATCCGATATTTGTGGTGGTCTGGTGCAAGAACTATCAACAAAATCCTTCCCATAGAGGGAAATCTGCTGTTGATAATCCTCGTACTCGTTGTAGGCAACAGGGATACCAGTGGTTGTCATGCAGGATACACATAATCGTACTTTGGCTTACACCATGTTGGCGGGCCACTTGCATGGAACTAATAATCGGCTTCATCCGATTCTCCGGATCTGATGTATGCACAGTGGTTGGTGTCTGTAAGAGTACTTGTTTTGATATATCTGTGCTGCCTCTCGACCATTTCCATCTGCTTGGCCCAACAGAAACACCACCTTCGCTTGTTCCCAACATGATATCGGACCATTCTGATGTTTACAGTATGCTGCATCAATTGCACAGCCAGCAACACAAAAGGAACACATGACATGTGGTCAGAGGAATTTTCATTCGTCAGCTCCATCTACAATGACAACAATGCATTTCTGGACACATTTTCAAAGGGCCTTTTTTCCTCCATTCCCAGTTAGGAATCTGTCTTTGCAGTTTGTCGGTTTTATTAATGTCCACCCTATTAACGTTTCAAAACCCCAAAGCGACATAGGATGCTGAGACATGTAAGTTGCTTGTAATATAAAACACATGGGACCGCAAATGTTGAGAAATACCCCAACAGCTGATGACAAATGTTGAACATATGACCTCTCCAAATAATGTACCTCAATGTATGTGCAGCAGTTGGGCATGTTTGTCTTTCTCTCATTGGTAGGGGGCAGTGCTACACGTCGCTCCACTAGGATACTCTTTTTTCGTAACTGTAAACCAGTTAATCATGGTCTTGTATGACCACTACTGCAAGCACTACCATATCACATTGGATAATGCTAGAATGAAAACATAATACTCTAGCAGAGCGATGCCTAGCTGTGCTCCCTACCGGCGAGGGTAGGATCGACAAGTCCAACTACAGCATGTGCGGTGAAGACTGCACATTACTTACTGAAAAATTTGTAAACATACTCTGATGAGCCAAGACATTATACTCACATGCTTAATTTACGTTGGTGTGCTTTTTGGGTGCAATACAGCGGTAATTCTCCGTGGTGGTGACAAGTCCTTGGTAGGTTTATAAGCACCAACATCTAGGCAAGGGATTATACAGGCATTCGTGTCTTTCCGACGTGTGTACAGTGGGAACATGAGCTACGGCGACGTTATTACCAAATGCGTCCCAACAGGCCCAACGTGCTGTTATTCTTTTCTTTGCTGCCGTAGCGCAATCACCGGTACACGTCTAGGGGAATAGTGTTCCTTCTGGGACAGTCTGTATTGTCGCCAATTTTATTCAAGATGGTGGCTCTCCCTGAGTGGTCCCCCAAAATTCTCTCTGTAGGGGTAGATGTGGCAACGTCACACTCATGACGTCACCAAACCCACTCCTCCCCTCCCCCCCCACTTCCCCTCCCTTCCCACACTTAGGGATTGATAGGAAAAATACTGACACTGTTCTAAGCTGCTGGAGAGAAAGGACGTAAGGTACTGTCTTTATTTATTTATATGCAGATTGTCCTACAGTTGCCCCCTTTCTCCACTTGTGAATAGTTGGGAAAAGCTCAGCATGCATTAAGCTGTTGGTGAGGAACATACTATGTGTGTGTGCACAGCGTGTACAATTGATAATATGTGGACATCGAGCAGAGAGGAGTTTAATAACCATATTACACACAAAAATGCAGTCAAAGACTGTGACCACAGCTTCAACTCGATGGTTGGAAAGATGAGATAATGGAGGAGCATAAAAAGAATACTTTTTGCCAAATAATGGTGATGCAGCTGGATGGGGCTATGCTGCATTTCACAACTCATATAGATGGTTGCTGGTGCTCGAACTGCCAACCTCCGTCTTTGAAATGGCTAGTCAACCTGTCTCTTCCACTGCACAAGAGGCGATTGCCTCCAATCTAGCAGGTACGTAATTTTATTCCTGTATGCTACATTTTTGTGGTAGGCAGCGCACCAACAATAGTAATATACTGAATTAAAAGTGGTTCTCCCTGCAATCAAACAGACAGGTCTGTAGTAGACTGTTCTGTTACACAGAACAGTTGAAATTCTGACATCATGGGCGAAAAATGCAATGGAACCAATGACAGCATTGCGTCTGGTCACGTGATCATTATGTTGGGGGATTAAAACAGACGCAGTCCCAGCTACAGTCAGTTCAAGCATCATGAGGCGTCAACAGCAACCAAGAACATCGTCCACCCCTGCCTCGAAGAAGAAACATAAAAGTAAGTACATGTGGTTCGGTTCCATATCTTTGTTCAGCTCCATGTGTTTGTCTGTGAATGCTCATTGTTTCTTTTTCTTCTCCTTATTTGTTCAGCGACCTCCAGCATGTTCAGACCAGCAGCAAACTCTGGCTTGTTGGGACCTATGGTGACCTCCGGCATCTCCAGGCCAGCAGCAGCCATTGCTGGCTCGTCAGGGTCTTCATCAATCTCTAGCCTGTTGGGACCGGCAGCAGCAGCAGCATTGTGGGATTCTATAGCTCACCTGACCAGCACGTTGGAGCAGGACAACGAGTTGCTGTTATCAATCCCACTCATCAATTTTTGTTATGAAGAGACCCAGTCAGTCCTCGACTTTAAGAAGAATTATGCAGAGGGACCTACACCACGTGATGATGGTCAGTACTGGTCTCAGACATATGCACCATGCCAGAACATTCTGGTATTACTACAAGGACAGAGTGTTGATTGGGTGTATGACAAACCGCTGATTCCTACCAGAGCTCTACTACTTTTTACTTCAATATAGAATTTAACAGATAGCGGCTCAAAGCCCTTAAATATTGGTATATAAGTGTCAATGGACAGTGATGGTGTGTTGTGTTAGAGGCTGAAAATGCATCGATAAGTCTTAAGTTACAGTTTACAGAGTGGGATGGGGTGAACTGTCTCATGCAGAACCCTACATCAATCGACAGACGAAGGCTGAACAGATGGCTACGTTGTGTTAAAAATGTATATAAAGACATTTTGGACTACCTCCATGTGTATAGTATGCGTGCAGAAGATTTAGAACGCTGTATCAATATGATGTCAAAAGAAGAAGCTAAAGGAACATCCATCAGTTTGAGAGAAATACACGTTGAATTCTGTGCATACAAGGAAGCTTATTTACTAAATTCTGTACAGGTGTGATGATAAAGAAAGAGCCAACTGATTTTTTTGATGTAGTGCACCAAATGTATGGCTGCTCAACAAAAATGTTTATATTACCACAAACCGTGTTTTATTTTATTCGCACTTCTCACAATAATGTTACTGCTATCATTATTTTCACCGAAATTCCTAGAATACCACAGCAGCATCAAGCTGCCTAAATCAACTCATTACCACAATCAGCGTCTTCAGTCATTGTTAAACTGAAAAGCTAAATGATACACCAACTTTCATGTGTATATATACCCAGAGAGTATTGCAACACACCAAAACCTGATGTAGTCAGTATCATGGTGTGGAGGGTGAAGCATCCTCGACATAAGGACTTGGTTGTAAGTGGCTGGTCCTGTGATGGTGTGGAAGAAGACTAGAAGAAGAAGATGAAGAATGGGATGCTCCTACTAGATAACATACAGGCGATAATTATAGGACCATCCAACTGCAGAAAGACAAATGTTCTCATGTCACTGCTAACACAACCCAGATGGAGTCCATGTTGAGCATGTACGTGTAATTTTAAAAAACGCTGTTTCAACCCAAGTACCAGCTGCTGCAAAACAAAATGCAAGGTGTTGATGGTGTAAAATATACATTCACTCAAAGCAGTGAAATCCCCCTACCAGTTCAATTTCCCTGCCAAAATGTAGGAAATTCTTCCAGCAGAATAATACACATACAAATAACTGAGCACAGTGCTTTACATCCTTCCTCTACAGCAGCTCAACACTGACTGAGTTTTTTCCTGCCAATTCCCAAGTGGTGGAGGGGAGAAGAAGTGGGGGAGGGGACGCGAAATGGGGGAGAAGGGAAGAGTTGTGGTGGTGATGACATCAGTGCAACATTGGCACATCTACCCCCTACAGAGAGGAGGTGGGGGGCACCCATGGAGAGCCACCGTCATGAATAAATTTGGGAGCAGTGCAGACTGTCCCAGAACAAACATTATTTCCCTATTGATGAGGATGTGCAGCCCGTAGCTACTTCTCCAAGCTGAAGGATACAGTGTGATTACATAGATCTTTCCAGCTTAATATACTGTTACAACTTCCCACGCTCAGATGTTGTACTATGTCAGAACGACCAAGAGGCTTGGTTCGGGAGAGAGGGATGACTTATGCCGAAATGTGCAGAGAAACACAGGCGAGTGTGTCATTGATTTTATTACGTCAAAGGTACACAACCGGCCTTGTGATGAACTCGGCGATGGCGTTGTGCAGAGTGCGTGGGTCAGCGCCAAAGCGAATGCCGTAATCTGCAGCATCCGCGTCCTGTTGCCCAGCCTTGCGGATGTAGTGATGTAGTGATCCTACTCGCACCTTGGCTAAGTGGACACCGCATGCATTAAATGTGCCCGTGGCTCAGAACACGTCTGACTGCTCCCTCAAATGTGACTTCTGGACAAAATGTAGAATGCCAAAGGGAAGCAGCTGACAGCCATCGGTATAGTGAGCCTTAGCAGCTTTGGCTGTCTGCCCAGGGCAGCTCATTCAATTCCCACAGACATCTCCGCACCCAGGAGGCCGCAAGTTCGCGCCCCAGCCCGCCTCTGCCGACGGCAGCTTGCAGTCCGCCAGAGGATACCACCCAGAGAGCGGAGGCCAGCAGCCCTCTCGCTCCTCGAACCGGTGCACCTCCAAGGTGTGGCCCGCTGCACCATAGCTGTGACGCATCTGTGCAGTGGAGGTTGGAGGTAGCTTCAACGGGCTGGTGACCGCCGATTTCCGTCACCTGAAGGTCGTCGCGATTGGCCTGCAACTTAAACACTCATCATTCCCTCCGGTTCTAGATGCAGTTCCTCTGGAGGGGACGAGTAGAGTGCTCTTTGCTAACTACACTACTGGCCATTAAAATTGCTACACCAAGAAGAAATGCAGATGATAAACGGGTATTCACTGTACAAATATATTATAAATAATTACTATTAAAAACAGTCTTGATCACGATTTATTTTACAAGGTGACCGGTTTCGACCACTACTGTGGTCATCTTCAGACCATTGAGTAGGAACCCCTTTCTTTTGGAGAATCACAGCAGAAAGGGGTTCCTACTCAATGGTCTGAAGATGACCACAGTAGTGGTCGAAACCGGTCACCTTGTAAAATAAATCGTGATCAAGACTGTTTTTAATAGTAATTATTTACAAGACATTGATCACTGCTGTTCCCATAATGCATTCAAAATATATTATACTAGAACAGACATGTGATTACATTTTCACACAATTTGGGTGCATAGATCCTGAGAAATCAGTACCCAGAACAACCACCTCTGGCCGTAATAACGGCCTTGATATGCCTGGGCATTGAGTCAAACAGAGCTTGGATGGTGTGTACAGGTACAGCTGCCCATGCAGCTTCAAACCGATACCACAGTTCATCAAGAGTAGTGACTGGCGTGTTGTGACGAGCCAGTTGCTCGGCCACAATTGACCAGACGTTTTCAGTTGGTGAGACATCTGGAGAATGTGCTGGCGAGGGCAGCAGTCGAACATTTTCTGTATCCACAAAGGCCCGTACAGGACCTGCAACATGCGGCCGTGCATTATCCTGCTGAACTGTGCGGTTTCGCCACGATCGAATGAAGGGTAGAGCCACGGGTCGTAACACATCTGAAATGTAACGTCCACTGTTCAAAGTGAAGTCAGTGTGAACAAGAGGTGATCGAGACGCGTAACCAGTGGCACCCCATACCATCACGCCGGGTGATACGCCAGTATGGCGATGACGAATACACGCTTCCAATGAGCGTTCACCGCGATGTCGCCAAACACGCATGCGACCATCATGATGCTCTAAACAGAACCTGGATTCATCCGAAACAAAGACGTTTTGACATTCGTGCACCCAGGTTCGTCGTTGAGTACACCATCGCAGGCGCTCCTGTCTGTGATGCAGCGTCAAGGATAACGGCAGCCATGGTCTCCGAGCTGATAGTCCATGCTGCTGCAGACGTCGTCGAACTGTTCGTGCAGATGGTTGTTGTCTTCCAAACGTCCCCATCTGATGACTCAGGGATCGAGACGTGGCTGCACGATCCGTTACAGCCATGAGGGGAAGATGCCTGTCATCTCGACTGCTAGTGATACGAGGCCGTTGGGATCCAGCACGGCGTTCCGTATTAAGCTCCTGAACCCACCGATTCCATATTCTGCTAACAGTCATTGGATCTCGACTAACAAGAGCAGCAATGTCGCGATACGGTAAACCGCAATCGCGATAGGCTACAATCCGACCTTATCAAAGTCTGAAACGTGATGGTATGTATTTCTCCTCCTTACGCGAGGCGTCACAACAACGTTTCACCAGGCAACGCCGGTCAACTGCTGTTTGTGTACGAGAAATCGGTTGGAAACTTTCCTTACATCAGCACGTTGTAGGTGTCGCCACAAGCGCCAACCTTGTGTGAATGCTCTGAAAAGCTAATCATTTGCATATCACAGCATCTTCTTCCTGTCGGTTAAATTTTGCGTCTGTAACACGTCATCTTCGCGGTTTAGCAATTTTGATGGCCATTAGTGTACAAATTCAGTTTTCCTTAGCCCACTTCGGCCCCTACATACAGGTCACCTGAAACTGTAGTAATTGCCACGTAAGGGCTCTTCACAGCACAAGGGTGCCCTATGCTGCCTTGATTACTTCACATTTGCGTACTATGACCGCCGTGCTGTTCCTTCTAGCCTACGTGCGGTGTCGTAAACCCGCCTCGCAGTATTGTTTGCAAAATATCGAAATCGCCCGCGCCTGCCATCTGATGTGACAACTGGTCCCTTAACTACTACCTTCCATCCATAACTGCGCGAAATTTTCAAGAATTGTCCAAATCTGCGCCTGTACTTATTCGTGGTGCAGTAAATATGTTGATGCTCTTCACGAGTGTGGAGCTGGATTTGATAGTCCTGAGGACACAATGTTTCGTCGGTCCAACTGGACGCCATCTTTGGGTGAGATTGCAGAGGCACACTCACGTTGGAACTGAGGTAACAACAGATACAGAGTCTCTTTTTTATTAGTTTGTATCGCCGGCGGTGCTGCAAGTCTTCGCTTCGCAGAGGGCAACCCTTTCACTTACCATGCATCATGCTCAGCGGCCTGTGACCAGGGAATAAAAGTTGATGATGATGATGATGTTTGGTTTGTGGGGCGCTCAACTGCGCGGATATCAGCGCCGGTACAGATTTTCCACTTTGCTCAGTCCAGTCTCGCGACTTTCATGAATGGTGATGAAATGATGAGGACAACACAGACACTCAGTCATCTCGAGGCATGTGAAAACCCCTGATCGCGCCGGGAATCGAACCCGGGAATAAAAGAGCCGCCATATCTGATGTTACCTAAATTCCATGGTGACTGTGCACCTGCAATCTCATCTGAAGATGGCAGTTGGATCATGGGAATATCGAGTCTTCAGGACGATTAAATCCGGCTGCGTACCCGTGAAGAGCATCGACATAAAGACTTTGTGTTTTATCAAATAGGTATCTTCGACCCGGTCCGTCGGTGAGCTGATTGTGGTAATGCTCACAGCGATTTTGCCTTATTGGAATGCCGATTATGGACGGTATGGCCTTCGAACAGAAACTTTTTGATCGACCCTTATAATCGATATTTCCGTAACAACATATGTAACGATGGTCGAAACAGTGAAGGTATAAATATCAGACTGACAACAGTAAAGAAAGCTTACGAAGAGAGCCATTTGTTAAGTTTTAATATAAATTTAAGCATTAGGAAATCTTCTCTGAAGATATGAGGGCAAATCAGAAAGTCTTTGCCACTATTTATTATTAGCCAAAGTAGTGTATATACAGGTAATGACAAATATACATCCTATTCTACGTACCTTACACTATTTTTCCACATAGTCCCCCGGTTTACACATTTGTCCCATCGCAGCACTAAATTTGAGATGCCCGTCTGGTAGAATTTGTCCGGACGACTATGGAATCGCTGTCGGACTGCTTTCTTGGCTCCATCGTTACTTCTGAATTGCTGCACTGCCATACGATATGCCAAACTCCAGGGAAATGGCCGTGATGTGCACACCCCGATCTGCTTCCACCATTGCTTGCAACCAGGAAATGCTGTCGTCTGTCAGCGGCCTCTACGACCGCTCATTGTCATGCAAGACTTTGTCGAACTCACAACACTACCGCCGGCTGGAGTGGCCGTGCGTTTCTAGGCGATACAGTCTGGCACCGAGAGACCGCTACGGTCGCAGGTTCGAATCCTGCCTCGGGCATGGATGTGTGTGATGTCCTTAGGTTAGTTAGGTTTAATTAGTTCTAAGTTCTAGGCGACTGATGACCTCAGAAGTTAAGTCCCATAGTGCTCAGAGCCATTTGAACAATTTTTGAACACAACACTACTACCTCATAGTTCCCAAAACGAGTCAGTTTTCCCCATATGTGGGCTGCATTTCCTTGTAGATCTCGACGGCGTTCGACTTTTGCTCCATAGAAAACAAATCACACTTGATTGCTCTAACGCAATGAACGTGTGAAGCACAACCTCCGTCTTTAACAATTGACTAAAGCGCCGTGCGGTGGAGCTATCGGCAGATAAGGCCGGCACGAACCAAGAAAGGTCCAACACTGGAAATGGATATATTGACTTTGCATTTACAGACATAATTAGGCTAATAAAATAGGGGCAAAGACTTTCTGATTTTCCCTCGTCGTGTAGCCTTGTGCGGAAATGCAAGGAGAGCATATTTGGATATTTGTGGTAAGGTCTTATGGGTCCCTAAGCTTACTCACTACTTAATCTAACTTAAACTAACTTACGCTAAGGACAACACACACACCCATGCCCGAGGGAGGAATCGAACCTCCGACAGAGGGAGCCGCGCATAAAGGAGAGCGCTAAGCAGTTCAGACAAGGAGTAAATAGAAACTTTTGAAATGTCATGCTAGAGAACAATGAGGAGATACTTAATGTAACTGCAAAAAAATATGAAATTCATGGGACATTTTGACTAAAAGAAGGAATCAGCTAATAGTGCATATCCTGAGGAATCAAGGAATTGTGAATTTGATAATGGAACAAAGTGTGGGGAGGGGGCGGGGGGGGGGGGGGTGAAAACTATAGATGGAGACGAAGGTTCGAATACAGTGAGCAGGTTCAGATGGATGTAGGTTACAGCAGTTATGCAGATGCTTGCACAGAGTAGACTAGCGTGGACAGCTGCTTCAGAGCAGTCTTAGGACTGAAGACAATAACAGCAACAATAATAGCAACAAAATGAATCTAACTCACAGTATTATGAGAAATAGGAATAATTTATGCCATATCACTTACAACATGAAGCTTCAGCTAAAGAATGACTTCAAGTTCGCGATCAAAAGCAAGCTCCACGAACTGTGAATACAGGGCGACACAAGAGGCGAGGCGCGAGAGAGCGCTACAGGGAAGGCATGTCGGCGCCTTGTCCCGGGGAGCTCCTTAATAGATTGCAGATCCAATGAAGTTGCTGCGACGAGGTTATGTGTATCGACACACGGAGACGTGCGCCGCATGCCAAGAGCGCGCCGCGCCACGCCGGGCCGTCTTGAGGAGATGAGCTGCCTGCAGTACTCATGGCGCGCCTCCCAATATCCCACAGCTTCAAATAACGGCTGCGCAATTGGCAGCCATATTACAAGTTCCTAACCAGGAGCGAATTATTTAATCTCATCTGAGTGCTTTGGTAGTTCAGTTTTCGAATCTCCGCGTATTTATTAGACACAGTTCTTGCGTTTTTATCCGTGTCTACAGTAGAGTTCCGCAGCACGAGTCGATAGTCCGTTTGTCTGTGTAGTGTAGTTTTTCACAGACTTTAGTATGGATAGGGACAGTGACTGCTATGTGCGGATGCGAGCCGAGTTGGTGACATTACGCTCTCAGCTCCAGACTGTGATGGCTTAGGTTGCACAGCTTGAAGCTGCAGTGGATGGGCGTCACTGTTGTGGGCCTGCCGTGAGGATCCAACGGACGTCCAGCACATCTGAGTACTTCGATCGGTCCGCAACAGTGGCCAGCCCAGTGACTGCTCGCAGTGAGGTTGACCTCTCACTCGTGGTCGAGTGGGAGGTCGCCTCGGGGCGTGGCAGTCAGCGAAAGACTTCCCAGGGGGCTTCACGTATGGGATTATTGGTAGTTGAGAGCTCCAGTGATATGACAAACAGGTTTCAGGTGCTGTCTGTGGCTGACACTGTCGCTCATCCAGATACACTCTCCCATCCTATTTCAGAGGAAACCTCTCAACCTGCAACATCCGGGCAATCACTGAGGGTGGGATTATTGGTAGTTGAGAGCTCCAGTGATAGGCGCGTTATAGGGCCCCTTACATGACTGCCAAAGAGGGGAAGAAAGCCAGTGTGCACTCCGTGTGCATACCGGGTGGAGTCATTCTAGACGTGGAACGGGTCCTTCCGGATGCCATGAAGAGCACAGGGTGCAGCTAACTGCAGGTGGTGGCTCGGCACCAATGATGTGTGTCGCTTTGGATCAGAAGAGATCTCTCTGGCTCCGAGCGGCTAGCAGAAGTGGTAAAGACTGCCAGTCTTACTTGTGAGATGAAAGCAGAGCTCACCATCTGCAGCATAGTCGATATGATGTCCAGCCTTGCGTCAAATATGGTGCGTCTAGGAAGCCTGCATAAAACATTCAAACAAATCGTATTAATGAGTTTTAGTACAAAATGGAAAGAGACAATACTTAACTTTGACAAGTAAAGAGATGTGTCGAAAGCAAAGGGCGCCATACGAAATAATGAGTCTTCTTTAGTATAAACAATTACAAGTCTGAGGTACATACAATATACAAGCAAATAACTAGTGTTGACGCTTCTATACAAGTGCCTAGTCTCGAAGCTACTACTGAACTGGCCGCAACCAATCGGGGGCGGCACTTATGTCCCCTTCACATAGGGTTCAGTGCTGTCGCGTTGTCGTCCTGGAGAGGGGTCTCTCAGCGTGCGATTAGCTGACGTCAACAGTCGACAGGGCGGATTGTGGGCCTCTGGTACAGAGCCGAGTGGAGGGTCTGAATCAGAGGCTCAGACAGTTGTACGACCATGTAGGCTGCAGATTCTTTGACTTGCACCATAGGGTGGTTGGGTTTCGGGTTCCGCTGAATACGTCAGGAGTCCATTACACGCAGGAGGCGCTACACGGGTAGCACGCGTTGTGTGGCGTGGACAGGGCGGTTTTTCAGGTTAGAGGGTCTCCGGAAAACACAAAAAGGGCTTCAGTCTCAAAAGGTGCAGGCCGAACACAGGAAGAACCTAGATCAGTAACCATCGGTATAACAGTTGTAAACTGTCGTAGCTGCGTTGGGAAAGTACCAGAGCTCTAAGTGCTAATAGAAAGCACTGATGCTCAAATCGTTATAGGCACTGAAAGCTGGCTGAACCCGGAGATAAGTTCGGCCGAAATTTTTGCGAAGTACCTAACGGTGTTCCGAAAGGATAGGCTAAATACAGTTGGCGGTGGGGTGTTTGTTGTTGTTAGAAACAGTCTGTCTTGTCGCGAAACTGAAGTAGATAGTTCCTGAGAGTTAGTATGGGCAAAGGTCATTCTTGGCAACCGGAATAAAATAATAATTGGATTCTTTTACCGACCTCCCAACGCAGATAATACAATTGCTGAAAGGTTCAAAGAAAACCTGTTTAATTGGAGACACTTACCCGACTCATACAATTATAGTTGGTGGTGACTTTAATTTACCCTCGATATTTTGGCGAAAATACATGTTTAAATCCGGAGGTACGCATAAAACATAATCAGAAATTGTGCTAAACGCATTCTCTGAAAATTACTTCGAGCAGTTGGTTCTTGAGCCCACGGGAATACTAAACGGTTGCGAAAACACACTTGACCTCTTAGCAACAAATAATCCTGCCCTAGCCGGCCGGATTGGCCTAGCGGTTCGAGGCGCTACAGTCTGGATCCGCGCGACCGCTACGGTCGCTGGTTCGAATTCTGCCTCGGGCATGGATGTGTGTGATGTCCATAGGTTAGTTAGGTTTAAGTAGCTCTAAGTTCTAGGGGACTGATGACCTCAGCAGTTAAGTCCCATGGTGCTCAGAGCCATTTGAACCATTTGAATCCTGCCCTAATAACAAGCATCAAAACGGATACAGGGATTAGTGAACACAGGGTTGTCATAGCCAGACTGAATGTTGTAACCACTAAATCCTCCAAAAATAAACGAAAAATATACCTATTCAGAAAAGCAGATAAAAATTCACTTGACATCTTCCTAACAGACTCTCCTCTCCTTCCAAATTAACAACGTAAGTATAGATCAGATGTGGCTGGAATTCAAAGAAATAGTATCGACAGCAACTGAGAGATTTATAACTAGTAAATTAACAAACGATGGAGCTGATCCTCCTTGGTACACACACGGATCATAACTCCGTTGCAGAAACAAAAAAAAAAGTACGCTATATTTAAATGAACGCAAAATCTCCATGAGTGACGATCTTGTACAGATGCTCAAAATTTTGCCCGAACATCAGTGCGAGATGTTTATAATAGTTTCCACAACGACACTTTGTCTCGAAACCTGGCAGAAACTCTAAAGAGATTCTGGTCGTATGTAAAGTATGCTAGCGGCAACAGACAACCAATGCCAAATCTGCGCTATAGCAATGGAAATACTGTTGACGACAGTGCTACCAAAGCAGATTTATTCAACACAGACTTCCGAAATTCCTTCACCAAAGAAGCGAAGTGAATATTCCAGAAGTTGGATCAAGATCGGCTGCCAACATAGGTAATTTAAAAGGAGATGTCCTCGGAGTAGCGAAGCAGCATAAACCAATAAAAGCAAGCATTCCGGTCCACACTGTATACCAGTCAGGCTACTTTCAGAGTATGCTGATACAATAGCCCCATACTTAACAATCATATACAACCGTTCGCTCGACGCGAAGATCCATACCCAAAAACTGGAAAGTTGCACAGGACTACCAATATTCAAGAAAGGTAGTAGGAACAATCCACTAAATTACAGGCTCATATTATTAATATCGACATGCAGCGGGATTCTGGAACATATATTGTGTTCGAACATTATGAATTATCTCGAAGAGGACGGTCAATTGACACGGATTTAGAAATCATTGTGCTTGTGAAACAGAACCAGCTCTTTACCCACACGAAATTCAAAAAAATGGTTCAAATGGCTCTGAGCACTATGCGACTTAACTTCTGAGGTCATCAGTCGCCTAGACTTAGAACTAATTAAACATAACTAACCTAAGGACAGCACACACATCCATGCCCGAGGTAGGATTCGAACCTGCGACCGTAGCGGTCGCTCGGCTCCAGACTGTAGCGCTTAGAACCGCACGGCCACTCCGGCCGGCCTCACACTAAGTGTTGAATGCTATTGACAAGGGATTTCAAATTTATTCTGTATGTCTAGATTTCCAGAAAGCTTTTACGCTGTACCACACAAGCGGGTTGTGGTGAAATTGCGTGGTCATTGAATATCGTCTCACGTATGTGACCGGATTCGGGATTTCCTGTCAGAGAGGTCACAGTTCGTACTAACTGACGAAAAGTGATCGAGTAAAACAGAAGCGATTTCTGGCGTTCCCTAAGATAGTGTTGTAGGCCATCTGCTGTTCCTTATATCGATAAACGATTTGGGAGAAAATCTGAGCAGCCGTCTTAGGTTGTTTGCAGATGATAATGTCGTTATCGTCTTGTAAAGCCATCAGAATATAAAAATATCAAAACAAATTGCAAAACGATTTAAGAAATACGTCTGTATGGTGCAAAAATCGACAATTGATCCCAAATACTGAAAAGTGTGATGTCATCCACATGAGTGAGAAAAGGAATCCTTTGAACTTCGTTTACACAATAAATCAGTCAAATCTAAAAACTGTAAATGCAAATAAATACGAAGGAATTACAATTACGAACAACTTAAATTGGAAAGGACACAAAGAAAACGTTGTGGGGAAGGCAAACCAAAGACTGTGTTTCATTGGATGGACACTTAGAAAATGTAACAGATCTACTAAACAGACTGCCTACACTACACTTTTAAGTCCTCTTTTAGAATACTGCTGCACGGTGTGGGATCCTTACCAGATAGGATTAACGGAGTACATCGAGAAAGTTCAAAGAAGGGCAGCACGTTTTGTGTTAGAGCGAAATAGGGGAGAGAGTGTCACTGAAACTATACAGGATTTCGGGTGGACATCATTAAAACAAATGTGGTTTTCGTTGCGGCGGAACCTGCTCACGAAGTTTCAATCACAAACTTTCTCCTCCGAATGAGAAAATATTTTGTTGACGCCGACCTACGCAGGAAGAAATTATCATCATAATAAAATAAGGGATATCAGAGCTCGGATGGAAAAACATAGGTGTTTGTTTTTGCCGCGAGCGGTTCGAGATTGGAATAATAGAGAATTATTGTGTAGATAGCTGGATGAACCCTCTGCCAGGCACTTACGTGTGATCTGCAGAGTATCTATGTAGATGTAGAAAGACCCATTATCGTATAGTTACACGACTGCACGCTAATCACCGGCAGCAAGCAGTTACACCCATTAAATATCTGGGAGTATATCGAATGATATAAAGTGGAACGGCCACATAAAACCAGTAGCAGGTAAGGTAGATGCCAGACAGATTCATCGTAAGAATCCTCAAGAAGTGTAGTTCATCCACGAAGGAGCTAATATAGAAAACTCTCTGAATATTGCTAGTCAGTCTGGGATCCAGATAGAATTGATAGAGAAATAGAGAAGAATCGAAGAAGAGCAGTGCGTTTCGTTACAGGTTCATTTACTGAGCTCGTACGCGCCACGAAGATGCTCATTCAACTACAGTGACATACGCTAAAAGAGAAGCGTTGTGCATCACTACGTGGTTTAATGTTAAAATTGGAAAAACTTACGCCGGCCGCGGTGGTCTCGCGGTTCTAGGCGCGCAGTCCGGAACCGCGCGACTGCTACGGTCGCAGGTTCGACTCCTGCCTCGGGCATAGATGTGTGTGATGTCCTTAGGTTAGTTAGGTTTAAGTAGTTCTAAGTTCTAAGGGACTGATGACCACAGCTGTTAAGTCCCATAGTGCTCAGAGCCATTTGGAAGAACTTACACTCCTGGAAATGGAAAAAAGAACACATTGACACCGGTGTGTCAGACCCACCATACTTGCTCCGGACACTGCGAGAGGGCTGTACAAGCAATGATCACACGCACGGCACAGCGGACACACCAGGAACCGCGGTGTTGGCCGTCGAATGGCGCTAGCTGCGCAGCATTTGTGCACCGCCGCCGTCAGTGTCAGCCAGTTTGCCGTGGCATACGGAGCTCCATCGCAGTCTTTAACACTGGTAGCATGCCGCGACAGCGTGGACGTGAACCGTATGTGCAGTTGACGGACTTTGAGCGAGGGCGTATAGTGGGCATGCGGGAGGCCGGGTGGACGTACCGCCGAATTGCTCAACACGTGGGGCGTGAGGTCTCCACAGTACATCGATGTTGTCGCCAGTGGTCGGCGGAAGGTGCACGTGCCCGTCGACCTGGGACCGGACCGCAGCGACGCACGGATGCACGCCAAGACCGTAGGATCCTACGCAGTGCCGTAGGGGACCGCACCGCCACTTTCCAGCAAATTAGGGACACTGTTGCTCCTGGGGTATCGGCGAGGACCATTCGCAACCGTCTCCATGAAGCTGGGCTACGGTCCCGCACACCGTTAGGCCGTCTTCCGCTCACGCCCCAACATCGTGCAGCCCGCCTCCAGTGGTGTCGCGACAGGCGTGAATGGAGGGACGAATGGAGACGTGTCGTCTTCAGCGATGAGAGTCGCTTCTGCCTTGGTGCCAATGATGGTCGTATGCGTGTTTGGCGCCGTGCAGGTGAGCGCCACAATCAGGACTGCATACGACCGAGGCACACAGGGCCAACACCCGGCATCATGGTGTGGGGAGCGATCTCCTACACTGGCCGTACACTACTGGTGATCGTCGAGGGGACACTGAATAGTGCACGGTACATCCAAACCGTCATCGTTCTACCATTCCTAGACCGGCAAGGGAACTAGCTGTTCCAACAGGACAATGCACGTCCGCATGTATCCCGTGCCACCCAACGTGCTCTAGAAGGTGTAAGTCAACTACCCTGGCCAGCAAGATCTCCGGATCTGTCCCCCATTGAGCATGTTTGGGACTGGATGAAGCGTCGTCTCACGCGGTCTGCACGTCCAGCACGAACGCTGGTCCAACTGAGGCGCCAGGTGGAAATGGCATGGCAAGCCGTTCCACAGGACTACATCCAGCATCTCTACGATCGTCTCCATGGGAGAATAGCAGCCTGCATTGCTGCGAAAGGTGGATATACACTGTACTAGTGCCGACATTGTGCATGCTCTGTTGCCTGTGTCTATGTGCCTGTGGTTCTGTCAGTGTGATCATGTGATGTATCTGACCCCAGGAATGTGTCAATAAAGTTTCCCCTTCCTGGGACAATGAATTCACGGTGTTCTTATTTCAATTTCCGGGAGTGTACTTTCCTAGAAGAAACAACCAATATATTGTTTCCTCCTACATATACCATAGGGAAAGGTCATGAAGATAAAATTAGAGAGAATAGTTCTTCTCACGGACCATTCGCGACTGGAACAGGAAAAAGGTCGAAATACTCTCCCTCACAGACTATATAGTCCAGTCAACCAAGGAAAATTAGGTGACAAAATACGTGCATTCGCAACTTTTTGTGCATTGGTAGGGGGACGTGGAATGAGTAACACTAAAGATCCTGACCGCTGAGCGGTGAGCGTGATCGTGGTGGTGAGGTAAGAGTGTAAAAGTCACTTTTTTATGTTTTTCTTGGCTATCTTGGAAACCACGGTTTCTAGCGAAAATGCTTTCCGGTACCAAATTAAACTATACTTAATTTCCTAAGAGAAAGAATATATTCAGTTTTCTCTTGGATTAATGGTCTCCACGTTGCAAGGTATGGAAACATCGTAGATTATGAAAAACAGTTATTGAAGGACATGTTCTAAACATCATGAGCTGCACTTGAAGTATTTGTTTGCCAGACTGATATTCAGGTGTAGAACCCATCGTCAGTGTCATCTGCTACAGAGGAACAAACAGCTGTACGTACATCCGTATATTTCTGTAACATGACAGCTGTATACACTGAGGTGACAAAAGTCATGGGACACCTCCTAATATCGTGTCGGACCTCCTTTTGTCCGGTGTTGTGCAGCAGCTCGGAGTGGCAAGGATTCAACAAATCGTTGGAAGTGCCCTGCAGAAGTACTGAGCCACGCTGCCTCTATTGCCGTCCGTTAAGTTCGGAAGTGTTGCCGCTGCAGGATTTTGTGCACGAACGCACCTCTCGATTACGTCCCAAAATGTTCGATGGGATTCATATCGTTCGATCTGTATGGCTAAATCATTCGCTCGAATTGTCCAGAATGTTCTTCAAACCAATCGCGAGCAATTGTGGCCTTGTAACAATGATCATGGGAACATGACGTCCATGAATGGCTGCAAATGGTCTCCATGTAGCCGAACATAACCACTTCCAGTCAATTATCGGTTCAGTTCGATCAGAGGACCCAGTCCATTCCATGTAAACAAAGCTCACGCTATTATGGAGCCATCACAAGCTTGCACAGTGCCTTGTTGACAACGTGGATCTATGGCTTCCTGAGGTTTGCGCCACACTTGAATCCTACTGTCAGTTCTTACCAAGTGAAATAGTGACTCATCTGACCGGGCCACGGGTTTTCATCGTCTAGGATCCAACCGATATGGTCATGAGCCCAGGAGAGGCGCTGCACGCGTTGTCGTGCTTTTAGCAAAGGCACTCGCGATGGTCGTCTGCTACCATAACCCATTAACGCCAAATTTTGCCATACTGTCCTAACGTATACGTTCGTCGTACGTCCCACATTGATTTCTACGGTTATTTCAAGCAGTGTTGCTTGTTTGTTCGCACTGACAACTCTACGTCAGCGCCCCTGTTCTCAGTTGTAAAGTAAAGGCCGTCGGCCACTGTATTGTCCGTGGTGAGAAGCTTCCCCCACGATGAGTGCTACTCGCTTTCAATTTACAGACAGATGATACCTCCCCAGCATTTCTTGTCTAATTCTCTCATGCGAATAGACAAATAACTTCACTGAGCTCCTGTTTATATACAGGGGTTATTGTCAGTTTATTGACTATTTATTTGCAGTTGTTAAATGATATGTTATGCAAAAAAGCTCAACAACTGCAGCTGTCAATTGTCTGCCACAATGAAGAGTCTTTCCCAAGTGTAACACGCGGTCAATACGTATTCGACTGCTACGGTCGCAGGTTCGAATCCTGCCTCGGGCATGGATGTGTGTGAAGTCCTTAGGTTAGTTACGTTTAAGTAGTTCTAAGTTCTAGGGGACTGATGACCTCAGAAGTTAAGTTATGATACAGAAGTAGGTGAAGTAACTTCCTGGTCATTCATTAATTCACCGCGAACTGACTACAACATGGTTACCAGGCTTTACAATATGCTGGCAACGATAGATAACAGCAAGAAATCACATTTACTAATCCAGTCCTATTCCTACCACAGCTGCATGGGCTACTGACAACATCACATTTAAAAACTAAGCACTTTTTAACCACTATTTATGGGAACGTATTTTACATAAAAGCTCACTTAACAACTGCAAATAACTTCACCATATAAACACGAGGTTAGTGGAGTTACATTTTCTGCTTTAGAAAAATGGGCAGGAAATTCTGGGGAGATATAGCCTGTCTGTAAAGCGAAAAGCGATAGGTTCATTGTGGAGGAAGTCACCTTTTCCGGAAGAACGTTACAACTGCCATACAGGATAACTAAGAATCAGTTTCCCTCTAGCATGGTAGAACAGTCTGCAGAGATTTACGTAGATTCTGTCCATATGCGTTTCTTGTGCTGATAGTTTTACTAATTCATATCTGTAGTCCATGTAGTGTTTGTTAATGCACTTCGTGGGAAATAAACTCCCCACGTCATTTCTGCACACTGTGTTGCCAGTGATTCATAAGGAGAGCCGCGAAAGGGTCCGCATAACTTTGTGAAATAGCCTGCAGTTGCTTTTTGTGACGTAGTGCGGCGGGGAGAATGGGGAACTGCCTGCTCGCTCTTCATTTTGCAGATGTATGAGGGAGGAAAATGCATGACTACAATCTGGTGACTTACCTTCTTTCACGCTTCTAACCTCCACCCTCGTCTTTCCAATCTGTTACACCCCCCGAATAAATTTATCCCTTATATGGCTATATTGCACATACACGTGGTACAAACATTTAATATTTGTTATTAATCCATGCTTTTTTTAACAATATACATTAATTTTATACCATTAAAACGTTATTTTTAACAATTTGCGATTTTTACATTCCCAGGAATGAGGAAACTATTAGTCCTAGAGAAAAAAGAATACATCCTTTTATGCAGGAAATTTAATTTAGTTTAATTTTGTACTGGGAAACTTTTTCGTTAGAAGCCGCAGCTTTCGAGACATTCAACAAAAACATCAAAGGGAGACATTTTCTCGTCACTCCGCCGCCTCCCACCCCACCTCCACGCTCACACCGCATCGGCCAAATTTTTTTTTATGTTCCTCATGAATTTTTAATATGTTTCACATGACACGCCCTCTATCTTCCCGAAGATTGTACAGAAATTTGCAACTACGCGTTTTTTCCCCAGGATAAGAAGGTTGCTTGTGGGGTCTAGATGTAGATGTAGATGCTGAAGGATTGTAAAGGGTGTTTCAAAAAGATTCATGCTATTCCAAGTATATTCTTCATAAATGAAGAACGATACTTGGATGAATTTCAACTACGTATAGGACGAAAGGGTTTTTATTTTCAAAAAGAACCCTCTGATTGTATTAGGATGTATCTTTTACATGCATGCATATACAAGGTTGAGATACTTTTTGCCATTACGTTTAGGATAAATGTTTACATTTATATTTCACCAATGTTCATTGTGCCCTCCACCGGACACGCGACAAATATCCAGACCGTAGTCAGACTCGATCTATACTTCTGCGCGCACGTCTAGAGTTTTTTCTTCCACTGCTGCTGTTATGTGGTGTCGCAATTAGTCCGGAGTGCTTTAAAACGGGGTCACATAGACGGAGTCTTTCACAAATCCCCACAAAAAATGAAACATAAAATCACATACTGTGATACCAGGCGACGCTGGAGGCCAATGGTCCACTTGGAGACCTGTACGGTCATTCAGGTGGAGCCATCGTTGAGGCAGCTCCATTTGAAGCAATGCTCTTACATGTAGCTGCTAGTGAGGCGCTTCTCCGTCCTGCTGAGAAACAAAATTTCTGTCCAGTTCTCTCAATCATGGAAAGAGCCATAATGAACGATCGACGATGCTCTAGGTAGACACCTACTGGCAACCACAAGAACCGGCACCAGCAACTTACAACTGGCAACATGGTAAACATTTCGATGCCTGAGTTGAAATCCATCACAAGTTTCTATCTCCATTCGTGTAAAGTGCATTGGCTTGTGAAATCAGATTTTTACGTCCGTGGGCTGGACGGTAGTCTGTATTGCACGCAGATAATTGACGATTCTGCAGCTGATTTGGTAGTGAACGTTTATGTCAGCCGCACAACAGAACAGAAAAGTTCCACGTAAGGAATGATATTAAAAATGATCGCCCTTTATCTTGTATGAATGTAGCAAACCAAGGGTGTGTCATTACCTGGGTCGCGACTCGCTCGTGATGTACTCAGTGCTACAGAACTACACCATAGAAGTGGGTCGTGACTATGTCGTGACGTAGCGGAGCGTTGCAGCGTGTTGCAGAATCGGCAGAAGCTCAAACAGATGGGACGCTGTAGGCGACCGGCTCGAATGACGTGGAGCGGAGCTGCGACAGCTACTGGCTGCTAGACGTCGCACTGTGGCTTCAGCCTGGGCCTCCACTGGGGCCTTACTCGTCCGACTGACAGGTTATCCGTGTGGTCGTACGACTACCACTGTAGACGAGTATCATCCGACACACGGCTGGCAACCAGTAATTCGCGAGACAACTGAACTGAAGAGTTACGTGATCAGACAATTTCCAGTGTCAAAGGAAACTACTTTCGACAAGTGTCTTTCTAAGAATCGACAAGTGTCTTTCTAAGATTCGACAAGTGGTAGACTATGCCTTTGGAATAATAGCTCGTAGATGCAGATTGTGGCAGACAAGTACTGAAATTGAAATGCCTGATAATGCTGACATACTCAAATGTACACACATCAAAAAAAGTTTTGCGTCCGTCCGGTTCCCAGAACTCCTGAAGGCAGACGTTATCTGTGGATATTGTATCACAGACACAGCCCATTTGACTGTTACGAGATGTCACTAAATCCGCAAAAAGATGTAATGAACCATGTATGTGCAGCGCCTATTAGACGGAGGGGGTCCGACAGCCGAGCAGTTCCAGTCATTCCACCAGGAACGAGGTACACGGCTCCTGTTGTTTGTATTTCACCCATGCTTAGACGGTCAATACCGCGGTTCCATCGCGTCCGCAATGTTACTTCGTGCCAGGAAGGGTTCTCAATAAGGGAAGTGTACAGGCGTCCCGTAGTGAACCAGACCGATGTTGTTCGGACATGGAGGAGATACAGATAGACAGGAACAGTCAATGACATGTCTCGATCAAGTCGCCCGAGGGCTACTACTGCAGTGGATGATCGCTACCTACGGATTATGGCTCGGAGGAACCCTGACAGCTACGAAACCATGTTGAACAATGCTTTTTGTGCGCCACAGAACGTCGTGTTATGACTCAAACAGTGTGCAATAGGCTGCATGATGTGCAACTTCACTCTCGACGTCCATGGCGAGGTCCATCTTTGCAACCACGACACCATGCAGAGCGATACAGATGGCCCTAACAACGTGCCGAATAGACCGCTCAGGATTGGCATCACATTCTCCTCACCGATGAGTGTCGCATATGCCTTCAACCAGACAGTCGTCGGAGACATGTTTGGAGGCAACCCGGTCAGGATGAACGCCTTAGACACACTATCCAGCGAGTGCAGCAAGGTAGAGGTTCCCTGACGTTTTGGGGTGGCATTATGTGGGGCCGACGTACGCCGCTGGTGCTTATGGAAGGCGCTGTAACGGCTATACGATACGTGAATGCCATCCTTCGACTGATAGTGCAACCATATCGGCAGCATATTGGCAAGGTATTCGTCTTCATGGGCGACAATTCGCGCCCCCATCGTGCACATCTTGTGAATGACTCCTTCAGGATAACGACATCGCTAGACTAGAGTGGCCAGCATGTTCTCCAGACATGAACCCTATCGAACATGCCTGCAATAGATTGGAAAGGGCTGTTTATGAACGACGTGACCCACCAACCTCTGTGACGGATCTACGCCGAATCGCCGTTGAGGAGTGGGACAATCTGGACCAACAGTGCTTTTTTTCTGTACAGGTTCCAGAACTCTCAGGACCTAGGTGATGCAAAACTTTTTTTTATGTATATGTATACTGGTAACAGATCATCGTAGTTGACAAGAATTGGGAAGCACTAGCAGCTGCATTCATTTGCTAACTAGCACAATCGACAGAAAGATACGCTCCTGTCGGCGAAAAACGAGATGTCATTGCAGCGTATTCCTTACAAGAGAAATTTATGACTTTCTTTTGCTCAGGGGAACTGCACGAATGAAAACGTTTAAGTACTTTAGAGGATACTAGTTACATGGAGTGAATATACGGTTGCAGGCGTTCTCAGTTTGAGAGGTGGCAGAAGCCCCCTCTCATATTTCTATCTTACTCTGAGTAATTCGATTTTCCTCTCTAATTGCATGAAGTGAAAAGTTGCTATTCCTTCACACGCGGACTTCCCATGCAGCATCTCTCGTCACCCGGGTGGTCCAGTGACAGGCGGGATCGGCTGATCTTGAAAGGGCTAAGTCGACGGGTGTGAAGGAGTCGAGTGAATGCTTTCCAGACGCCAACATTGTCATAAAGCGGCGGAGACACGCCCGCAGGGGCCTGAAGGAGCGGCTGGGCTAGAGATTCCGTTACTGCGCAGAAACTTAGCGAAAACACTTTCTGGCGGGCTACCAGCGAGGCGTGGGAATGACTTGCGTTCCCAGGCAGTATGGGCGGGCAAATTCCCGCGTTTTCTGCAAAATCGTAACTGTGATTGGCTTGCTCAGGGCATAGCTCCGTGACGTAGCAAAATCGGCGCAGAAATTGGCGCCAAGAACCTCCATTGGTCGAATGGTAGTGCTTCGGCAATAGAGTGGAATTCTCCGCCGGTTTTCGAGTTGCTGATTGGAACGTTTAACCACAGTCACTGTTGTGGGGGCGGGAATGTTCTGTGTTTGGCCTGTACGGGTGCTCTTGAGAGGGTCGGCTCTCGCCTTTCGGTCGGAGTAGGTTACAAGACTGAGCTCTCGCTGCTCTGGACAGCCTGCTTTCCGTTGGCTGTCTAATATACTTTTATTTGATTGTAACTGTTTAACGAAGTTGCTGAAGTTTCGACTTCAACGTAACTTTCCGAGTACAGTTGGCAATTGAGCGTTCTGCGTACAAGCGGCCTATGTTGTCTATCTTGGGCAGTTTTGGCTAAAGTTGACTGTATCGGAGTTACTGTGTGACTTCACTTGTTAAAATCAAACATTGTACCGTCAGTGATTGTGTGGCGAGCCTTCTTCGTCTCCCTCTGAGGCGCATTTGGATTGATAGGAAGTCTTTAGTCTGGACCAACCAGATCAGGATAATTTGTTTCGGGCTATACTCGCGACATTATCATCACCACGACGGGACGTCGAAGCAACCAGCCATCGCTTCCGGTACGCCAGATCGTGTCCTTGCAGTTAAGAAGACAGCTTGGTAATGTATGTCTGCAGCACTGGCAGACTAGGGAATTTGCACTGTGATAATCAGAGCTCAGCAGAGCACGCCTGTTCGTCTTTTCTAACTTTGTTCTGTCTTGGGTGTTCATTGT
The DNA here is from genome assembly GCF_023864345.2 of Schistocerca serialis cubense. Classification (NCBI taxonomy): domain Eukaryota; kingdom Metazoa; phylum Arthropoda; class Insecta; order Orthoptera; family Acrididae; genus Schistocerca; species Schistocerca serialis. The sequence continues at coordinate 535,976,739 of NC_064640.1, forward strand.
CTGAGTTATCACTACTGTAGCAGCAATTAATGTTGAGTTGGCTGGGTGTTTCTCTTAAGATTTGAGTTGCAAGGAATTGGCTCCACATACCACTTCGTCATAAATGTCACAATCTAGTTTATGGACAACTTCACCTTCACAGCATTTATTTGAGTATCCAGTTTGATCCAATTTGATGTATTGTAAACCTTTCATGTGTTTTGTTTATGATTTTGAGTTTATTCATAATAAATCAAATTGGTATTTTGGACAGAACTTTCATTCTGTTAATCGGTAGAGCAACCCTTCCATTTCTCACTACGTTACTGAAACTTTCCTTTATTTAATTAATGTTTATCAAATTAAATTATTGCAGGTGCCAAACTCTTTTCTACTCCACTTGCAGGGTCGATTACAGTCAGTTCGCATTTCTTCTTAATCCATGTGCAACAGCAAAAGCAGGAGTTAGAAAAGGGGGGGGGGGGCTTAGAGCATCATTTCCATATGAAGATTCGAGAAGAATTTAGTGTTAAATACACTGCTAGCTCCGGCACCTCGCAAGTTTTGATTTTAAATAGTTTGTAGGATTTTTAGACAATATTATAGAATGTACACTGTACGTCACATGTACGTCACATATTCAATAAATCTGATCTCACAATATTATGTGTTTTCTACGTTATGATTAGCGTTTCCACTTAGTTTCCACACTGATATCCTCTCCAGCTTTGAACCGTGGCTTCCTCTAAGTCACGGTGGTGACCTCTCTTGTCGCGCATATTCGACAGTGACCTATTCTCATTCACAACACTTATAAGCATCTCCACGTCCACAGTTGGTAATTAAGTGCGAAACACACACGGACTCTAGAAACAACAGGCGCATGCTTGCACCCGCTACGTCCAACTACGACCAATCCCATTTCTTTTTATATGAATGCGTGGTTTCTGTTTTTTTCTGGCGTGTCCGAACGAACGGACACCACGCATTCATATAGCTGACTCGCCACGATGGGCAATGACTTTACCACCTTCAGTGTGGATGCACAATTATTTTCGCCCTCCTGCGGGAATATCGAGGTAGCAATCATGGAGGACATTGACGGGGACTGCAGGTTGCTGCCGTTAGGTGGGTCGGCTGCGAGGCGTACCGAGATAGTCTGCGTAGTTGAGATAAACACTATGTACGGGTGGTGAAGTGGTTAACGCAACTACATTAGTAAGCAGGAGCTTCCAAGTTAGAATCCCAATCTGGAACACATTTTCACACGTCACGGGTGATTCCGCATAAAGTCCCGAAGGAGGTGGCATCAATAATTAATTCCCTTCCCGTTCTTTTCTTCCTCCTCCACCTTCAATTTACAATCCCATTTCGCTGGTATCCGATCTCTTTCGGTCGTGGAGAGTGGACACGTGGCAGAGCGGCTACATGTCTTGAGATAAGTCAGCCGCATGCCAACTAGTTGGACGCTCAACTTTAGTATACTGCCGCGTAGGGATACCCGCAGCCTCTTGATAACCACGTAACTGATGGCAACGGCGCCGCTGTTACTGTTGTTGGCCGTTGTTGCCGACGATGGTAGCGAACCTTGGTGGTGTCTACTACTGATGAGCCTGTAACCAGAACGTTTACTGCCAGCACCAAATACACCGAAGAGCCAAAGAAACCGGTATACCTGTCTAATACCGTGTAGGGCCCCCGCGATCACGCAGAAGTGCCGCAACACGACGTGGCATGGACTCGACTAATGTCTGAAGTAGTGCTGGAGGGAATTGATACCATACATCCTGCAGAGCTGTCCATAAATCCGTAAGAGTACGAAGGGTGGAGATCTCTTGTGAACAGCACTTTGCAAGGCATCCCAGATATGCTTAACAATGTTCATCTATGGGGAGTTTGATAGCCAGAGGAAGTGTTTAATTTCAGAAGACTGTTCCTGGAGCCACTCTGTATTAATTCTGGGCGTGTGAGTGTCGCATTGTCCTGCTAGAATTGCCCGAGTCCGTCGGAATGACACAACGGACACGACTGGATGCAGGTGATCAGACAGGATGCTTACGTGCGTGTTACCTGTCAGAGTCGTATCTAGACGTATCAGCGGTCCCACATAATTTCAAATGCACACGTCCCACACTATTACAGAGCCTCCACCAGATTGAACAGTCCCCTGCTGACATGGAGGGTCCATCGATTCATGCGGTTGTCCCAACACCCATACACGGTCACCCACTCGATACAATTTGGAACGAGACTCGTCCGACCAGGCAACATGTTTCCATTCATCAACAGTCCAATGTCGGTGTTGACGTGCCTAGGCGAGGCGTAAAACTTTGTGTCTTGCAGTCATCAAGGATACACGAGCGGGCCTTCGGCTCCGAAAGCCTATGTCGATGAATCGATGATATTGCGTTGAATGGTTCGCACGCTGACACTTGTTGATGGCCCAGCACTGAAATCTGCAGCAATCTGCGGAACGGTTGCACTTATGTCACGCTGAACGATTCTCATCATTCGTCGTTGGTATCGTTCTTGCAGGATCTTTTTCCGGCCGCAACAGTGTCGGATATTTGATGTTTTACTGGATTCCTGACATTCACGGCACACTCGTGAAAAGGTCGTAAGGGAAAATCCCCACTTCACCGCTACCTCGGAGACGATGTGTCCCATCGCTCGTGCGCCGACTATAATATATCGCTGGAACACACTTAAGTGTTGATAAGCTGCTATTGTAGCAGCAGTAACCGATGTAACAACTGCGCCAAGGGCTTCTTGTCTTATATAGGCGTTACCGACCGCATCGCCGTATTCTGGCTGTTTGCATATCTCTGTATTTGAATACGCATGCCTATACCAGTTTCTTTGGCGCTTCACGGTACAAAGACGGGATGATGTTCTTATGCAGTGCAAGAAGTTGATTCACGGTATAACATCTGTAGCATCTTTTGTAGCCGACGCAAGTCCACGGAACTCTCGCGAAGTTAAGTGATTGATATTGCAATAAGAGCTAATTTAGTTAACATTACATTTTAGACTAGTGCATTTACTTCCTCGCTAGGCTATCTATTGAAGGTTTCGCTTTTCTGAAAGTATTTAGATCGGAAAGGAAGTATTTCGTAAAGGCTGATAGTCGTTAGGTTTGTTTACATTTTAGGTGTAAATTTCGTGCGAGTGTAGATCTTTATTTTTTTGTCTAGACTTAGCGGTTCGAAGTTAAATTAATTCGTTTCTGTCATATAGAGATTGGGTAGTTAATTAAAACTTTCGATAGTAATTTTAAAAAATTTGTTTACATTAGTGTTTAGTTACCTATTAGTGCAAGCTACGAAACTTCAGTGCTCTTGTGCCAAGTTATTCTCTACTTTTGTGTAAATTTTGTATACGTTTTCGTATAGATTTTTCTATCAAACCCTCTGTGACAAATGTGGTGGTTGCCGTATAAATCTGAAAGATTGGGTGTCCTGCGAAGACTGTAGGTTAGGGTTTCATTGGGGCGAATCCAGCGGCGAGGACACAGGGATAGATATTGAGCCTCTTCTATGGCAGTGTAGGTTATGTAGAAAGGACAGATAAATCGCTGAACAGGAGGCAAAATTTTGCGCCCTTAAAGCTGAATTAGAAAACGCCTGTTTGGAATTATGTAGGCTACGGGAGGAAAAAGAAATTTGGAAATTTGTGGTAAGTCCTGTGGGACCAAACTGCTGAGGTCATCGGTCCCTAAGCTTACACACTACTTAATCTAACTTAAACTAACTTACGCTAAAGACAACACACACACCCATGCCCTAGGGAGGAATCGAACCTCCGACGGGAGCAGCCGCGCGAACCGAGGAAAAAGAAACGGGGTGCTCGCAATAGGTAGCAAGCAAAGGGTGAAAAAGGGAAACTGTTGAAAACTTTAGAAATTCAGTTACTAAATCAGTTCGGCTTGCTGTCTGAAACAGCGGAGGAAGGGCCTCGTCCAGATGTAGTTGAATGTAGATTGAAGCAGAATATTAGCTTAAAGAAAACAGACGGCTTGGGATCAAATCAGAGTAGGAAAAGAAGAATTCTGCTTCTAGGTAGCAGTCATGGGAGGGGTGTAGGCCAGCAGCTTCAGGAGAAATTAGGTGCAGGGTACCAGGTCACTAGTTTTGTGAAACCAAGTGCTAGCCTTAGCCAGGTGACAGAAAACTTAGGTCAGCTATGCAGAGACTTTGAGATGGAAGATCAGATACTTATAGTTGGGGGAGCAGGAAACAGCCTGGTTATGAATCTAAGGAATAGTATTAGGAGTGACCTGGACAAAATAGGAGCAGAAAATGGGTCCACAAATGTTGGGGTTTGTGGAGGTATTTTAGCGTCATGATTGGCCCTGGGTAAACACTGCTGTAAGGCATTTTAACACTGAGCTGAACAATATGCTCCAGACACCGGAAAAATCTCACGTAAGTGTTGTTCCAGTTGACGCTATTGATAGGTGGGGATACACTACACATGGCCTGCACCTAAATAGGAAGGGGAAAGATAAGTTAGCTTCTCTACTAGCAGACACTGTAAGGGGGTCCACAGTCATACAAGGGATGGTCCCTGTGGTTAATGGGACCAGGCAGACAGGGTCTTTGGGTTAAAGCCAAAGCCCAGACAGACAACATTCAAGAAAAATAGAATAAAAGAAGCTTCATGTACACTAAATAGGGATAAAGCTAAGGGTATTATCAGGGGAATAAAAAATAAAGTAGATGAGCTGTTAGTGTGTTTAGATGATCTCAAAAATAAGAATCAGATTGACAAACTGCCTATTGGCTTCTGTCTCGGGTTCTTCGGCCGACGTTCATTTAATGATTTTTCTGACGTTTCGCCAGCACGAGTGGCTGGCATTGTCAAACCTTCACCCTCCATTGCCGGTGGTGAACTGGAGGAGAGCTCGCGGCCGCAGACTATATGTACCTGGCGCGCCAACGTCCGAGGGCTTCTCCGCGGTCGTTTCCGGTGCGGTTCTCCTCTTGCTACCTGCGACGGTCGTTCGCTGCAGTACGGGAAGTCAGGATCCGTTTACCTTAAGGCTTTCCTCTTTCTTGTTTAAACTATTCGCGTGTTTTTGGATTTCTACAGCTTCTCTGAACAAGCGCGTGTGATAGTGCTTCTCTACAGCCAGAACTTCCGTGTCGGCGAATTTTATTACGTGGTCGGTCTCATTCAGTGCGTGCTCTGCCACGGCCGATTTCTCCACCTGCCCCAACCTTCAATGTCGCTTATGCTCTTTGATCTTGGTGTTAATTGATCGTCCAGTCATCCCGACATAAACTTTTCCGCATGTGCATGGTATACGGTATATTCCCGACATTGCAAGTGGGTCTCTTTTCTCCTTCGCCGATCTAAGACACTCTTTGATCTTCCTTGTCGGTTTGAAAATCGTCTTTACGCCGTGTTTGCGCAATATACGGCCGATTCTGTCGGTCACTTTGGGAATTTATGGCAGAAAGGCCGTACCCGACATTTCTTTTTCTGGTTCCTTACTTCGCCGAGTGTTTGGCTCTGTTACACTTCTAATGTAATTTGTGGAGTACCCATTGCTCCTCAGAACAGTTTCCAGATGTTGCATTTCTCGTTTGAGGTGTTGAGGCTCACATATTCGTCCTGCTCTCGTTACGAGCGTAGTAATCATGCCTCTTTTCTGGCTCAGGTGGTGGTTTGACAGTTTGTGCAGGTATCGGTCCGTGTGTGTCGGTTTCGATACACGCTGTGTCCCAGGTTTTCGCCGTCGCTTGTGACCAGCACATCTAGAAATGGCAGTTTCATGTCCTTTTCTACTTCCATGGTAAATGTTATGTTGGCATGGAGGCTGTTCAAGTGTCTCAGGAATTCACCGAGCTGTTCTTCACCATGGCTCCACACCACGAAAGTATCATCGACCTACCTGTACCACACCTTAGATTTGTAAGTCGTCGAGTCCAGTGCCTGTGCTTCGAATTGTTCCATGAAGAAGTTGGCCACCACTGGACTGAGAGGACTACCCATGGCGACGCCTTCCAGTTGTTCGTAGAAATCGCCATTCCACGTGAAATGGCTAGTGGTGAGACATGCATGGAAGAGCTTTTTGATGGATTGCGGGAACATGGAACCGATGTGCTCCAGAGCGTCACTGAGTAGCACTTTCGTAAATAACGAAACAACATCAAAACTGACCAGGATGTCGTTTGGCGCAAGTTTCAGTTTCTTTAGCTTCTCAATGAAATGTCCTGAGTCCTTAATGTATGTGTCGGCCTTCCCCACGTGTGGCTGGAGCAGAGAGGCCAAGTGTTTTGCCAGTTTATACGTTGGTGAGCCAGGAGCGCTAACGATCGGTCTGAGTGGAACGTTGTTCTTATGGATCTTGGGTAATCCATACAGCCGAGGTGGTAGGGCTTCTGTGCTGCGCAGGTTTCTCTGTATGTCCACCGCCAGAGAAGACGGCTTGATTAATCGATTCGTAGAGGTACATATAGTCTGCGGCCGCGAGCTCGCCTCCAGTTCACCACCGGCAATGGAGGGTGAAGCTTTGACAATGCCAGCCACTCGTGCTGGCGAAACGTCAGAAAAATCATTAAATGAACGTCGGCCGAAGAACCCGAGACAGAAGCCAATAGGCAGTTTGTCAACAAGTGGCCACGAAAGCCTTAACAATTTTGGTTGGTTGGTTGGTTTGGGGGATTAAAGGGACCAGACTGCCATGGTCATCGGTCTTAACAATTTTGTATTACGCCTCTATGGGGAAGAGATTTGCAGATTGTACCGACGCCTTGACCAACGACGGAAGAAGAAAGCGCGACTGATGTCCTCTCTCGCCTTTCTGTCACGGTGCCGAGATGAATGTGCTACACCGAAGTTCTTGAGATGCAAGCGCCTATTCACCACCGCCCAAGCACATCGTATCTACGACAGAATGGAACGAGCTTTTCTTCGTGAGCGAATACATACAACACGGAGAGACTTGGCAAGAACGGATCAGGAACTTCTGGATATTTTCTATCAACTAAGTAGCAGAATGCATCGAGAAGACTGGGACAAGATCGACAGCATCACCCACAGGAGCATGCAGAACGAACTCGAGCGCTGCACCGAGCGGCAAAAGAAAAAGTTTGAAAGATGCCGGAAGCAGACCGACAAGGCGATTCCCGACATGTCACACACAGTGGTCAACCTCACTGAACGACAATTGACCGAAGAGTAAGTGTCTGTTCTTCAAAAAGGAGGGAATTTCGCTATCATCCCGAGAACTATACCTATGGAGGACATCATTGCCAACACCGAAGCAGCAATTCGGACCCTTCCTTGTGAAAGGGCAGAGGAAATACGCACTGAAACAGCCAGGATATTGCGCCGAGCAAAACCACCAGCTTGCAACCCGAAGAAAGAAGAGGTACAAGCCATTAAGAATCTCAACGCCGACAAGAGTATATTGGTACTGCCTGCCGATAAGAGGAATGCGACCGTCGTAATGAAGACCGAAGATTATGAGCAAAAGATCCGAGACCTATTAGATCCGACGACGTACCGAAAACTAAGCGCAGATCCGACGCAGCGTATCACTCGGAATACGAATCGATTAATCAAGGCGTCTTCTCTGCCGGTGGACATACAGAGAAACCTGCGCAGCACAGAAGCCCTACCACCTCGGCTGTATGGATTACCCAAGATCCATAAGAACAACGTTCCACTCAGACCGATCGTTAGCGTTCCTGGCTCACCAACGTATAAACTGGCAAAACACTTGGCCTCTCTGCTCCAGCCACACTTGGGGAAGACCGACACATACATTAAGGACTCAGGACATTTCATTGAGAAGCTGAAGAAACTGAAACTTGCGCCAAACGACATCCTGGTCAGTTTTGATGTTGTTTCGTTATTTTCGAAAGTGCCACTCAGTGACGCTCTGGAGCACATCGGTTCCATGTTCCCGCAATCCATCAAAAAGCTCTTCCATGCATGTCTCACCACTAGCCATTCCACGTGGAATGGCGATTTCTACGAACAGCTGGAAGGCGTCGCCATGGGTAGTCCTCTCAGTCCAGTGGTGGCCAACTTCTTCATGGAACAATTCGAAGCACAGGCACTGGACTAGGCAACTTGCAAACCTAAGGTGTGGTACAGGTACGTCGATGATACTTTCGTGGTGTGGAGCCATGGTGAAGAACAGCTCGGTGAATTCCTGAGACACTTGAACAGCCTCCATGCCAACATAACATTTACCATGGAAGTAGAAAAGGACAAGAAACTGCCATTTCTAGATGGGCTGGTCACAAGGGACGGCGAACACCTGGGAAACAGCGTGTATCGAAACCGACACACACGGACCGATACCTGCACAAACTGTCAAACCACCACCCGAGCCAGAAAAGAGGCATGATTACTACGCTCGTAACGAGAGCAGGACGAATATGTGAGCCTCAACACCTCAAACGAGAAATGCAACATCTGGAAACTGTTCTGAGGAGCAATGGGTACTCCACAAATTACATTAGAAGTGTAACAGAGCCAAACACTCGGCGAAGTAAGGAACCAGAAAAAGAAATGTCGGGTACGGCCTTTCTGCCATAAATTCCCAAAGTGACCGACAGAATCGGCCGTATATTGCGCAAACACGGCGTAAAGACGATTTTCAAACCAACAAGGAAGATCAAAGAGTGTCTTGGATTGGCGAAGGAGAAAAGAGACCCACTTGCAATGTCGGGAATATACCGTATACCATGCACATGCGGAAAAGTTTATGTCGGGATGACCGGACGATCAATTAACACCAGGATCAGAGAGCATAAGCGACATTGCAGGTTGGGGCAGGTGGAGAAATCGGCCGTGGCAGAGCACGCACTGAATGAGACCGATCACGTAATAAAATTCGCCGACACGGAAGTTCTGGCTGTAGAGAAGTACTATCACACGCGCTTGTTCAGAGAAGCTGTAGAAATCCAAAAACACGCGAATAGTTTAAACAAGAAAGAGGAAAGCCTTAAGGTAAACGGATCCTGGCTTCCCGTACTGCAGCGAACGACCGTCGCAGGTAGCAAGAGGAGAACCGTACCGGAAATGACCGCGGAGAAGCCCTCGGACGTTGGCGTGCCAGGTACATATAGTCTGCGGCCGCGAGCTCGCCTCCAGTTCACCACCGGCAATGGAGGGTGAAGCTTTGACAATGCCAGCCACTCGTGCTGGCGAAACGTCAGAAAAATCATTAGATGAACGGCGGCCGAAGAAGCCGGGACAGAAGCCAATAGGCAGTTTGTCAACAAGTGGCCACGAAAGCCTTAACAATTTTGTAAGAATGAGATTGATATACAGTACCCTGTCTGTCTGAACACCATGTAACTGTGGGGATGGAAAGCGTCAGTATAAACGAGTATAATTTAGCATCTTACACTTGCAGATCTAGCATTGAAAAAGGAGTTGCCATTTACACAAAACAAGGGTATAGGGTCCCGATTAGGAAATTGGGAGCTAGTCATAAAAAAGTTTTACTCCCCATTACGCTGTCTATCTGACAAAAAGAAAAAGTTATTAATCTGTGGTGATTTCAGTGTAAACTTTCTAAGCAATTCTGATAGGAAAAGTGAACTAGGAGTGTTATTAAAGACATATAACTTAGACTCCGTGATCAGCTTCCATACACGTATAGCTCAAGACAGTAACACTCTAATAGATAATGTGTTTGCACAGCAAGAGTATGTGAAACTAATATATGCTTTCCCTGTGATAAATGGATTATCAGACCATGATGCACAATTGATTAACATACAAAACCTAGCATTGTGTATAGTTCAGAAACCATTAAGTAAAAGTGTAAGGCTGGTCAACCCGGTATCTATAGAGCATTTCACAGAAATGCTAATGATAAATGTAACATATTTATTGATAAATTTATATCCCTTTTTGAACATTGTTGCCCAAAAAAATTACTAGATGTAACACCAAACAGTTTTCAAAGAAACCTTGGATTACTACAGGTATTAAAGTGTCTTCAGAAAGAAAAAGAAAATTGTACGAGACAGCAAGAATTAGTAAAGACCCAGAAGTAATTTTACACTATAAAAATTATTGCAACATACTGAGAAAAGTTGTCAGAAAATAAAAAAAATATGTATATTAGAGATGGAATTAACAACTGGGGCAATAAAATTAAATCACTATGAAATGTTATTAGAAGAGAGACAGGTAAAGTAACTACTGGGGTAGATAGCATTACTATTAAAGAGAATGATGCCATCTTAACCAACAGTACACAAGGAGCTAACGTATTTAACAACCATTTCTTAAGTGTAGGTGAAAAGCTGCTGAGAATAGTTCAAAAGAAAGAGCCAAGCAATACATGGAATAGTCAGTTTAGAGAAATCCTTGTCAGATTAATTTTCATCTAACAATCTCTTGTGAAGTAAGGAAAATCATTAAATCTTTGAAAAATAAATGTTCTGTTGGAGCAGATGACATCACTAACAAGATATTTAAACAATGTGGAGCAGTTACAGCTGATGTTCTGAGTCACATTTGCAATGCATCACTAACTGAAGTTATTTTCCCAAAGAGGTTAAAATATGCCATTGTCAATCCTCTCTACAAAAAAGGGGACACCACAGATGTTAATAATTACCAGCCAGTATCCTTGCTTACAATATTTTCAAAAATGGTCGAGAAAGTAATGTTCTCAAGAATGTTTAGCCATCTCAACAGTGATGGAATACTTAGTAAATCACAGTTTGGGTTTCAAAAATACTATTCTACTGAAACAGCAATATACAATTTCACTTCCCACATAATAGAGTCTTTAAATAGTAAAATGTCAACAACAGGAATTTTCTGTGACTTATCCAAAGTATTTGATTATGTGAACCATGACATTATGATACAGAAATTACAATTCTACAGTGTAAATGGAACATCATATAAGTGGTTTAAGTCATATGTACAGAACAGGAAGCAAAAAGTTTCTTTATATTGTTTAAGTGATTTGAGGAAGTTTCCCACTTCATCTAGCTGCAATGAAATTACGTTAGGTGTTCCACAGGTTTCGCTCATGTCTCCCCTTATGTTATTGATATATGTGAATGACCTCTCTTCTTAGCCGGCGCTACAGTCTGGAACCACGCGACCACTATGGTCGCAGGTTCGAATCCTGCCTCGGGCATGGGTGTGTGTCATGTCCTTGGGTTAGTTAGGTTTAAGTAGTTCTAAGTTCTAGGGTACTGATGACCTCAGAAGTTAAGTCCCATAGTGCTCAGAGCCAACCTCTCATCTGAAACAAGAAGCTAAACTGACAATGTCAATAGAAAATGGTACAAGTAATGTCTTTAGGAAATTATTGATTGGTTTTCTGCGAATGGGCTTGTTCTGAACTTTGGAAAAACACAGTACATCCAAATTTCTACTGCAAGGAGTACGGTTACTTCAATAAATATAACACATCAACAGAAGTCAGTAGTCAGGGAAGACCATACTACATTTTTGAGTGTTCATATAGATGAAAATCTTAATTGGAAAATTCATATTTTGAATCTCCTAAAGCGACTAGGTTCAGTGACTTTTGCAATCAGAATAATTGCTAATTTTGAGGATATAGAAATTAGCAAGCTAACAAAATTTGCATACTTTCACTCTGTGACGTCATACGGAATAATATTTTGGGGTAACTGAACGTTTAGGCAAAAGATATTCACTATTCAAAAGAAAGTGGTGAGAATAATGTGTGGGGCTCATAGTCGCACATCTCTCAGGCATCTGTTTAAAAGGTTAGGAATTCTTACAACATCCTCACAGTACATTTAATCAGGAATGACATTTGTTCTCAACAACATGGACCAGATTAAAAACAATAGTGATATTCATGATTATAATACCAGAAAGAAAGACTTACACTATCCTCTACTTACCCCATCTTTGGCACAGAAAGGGGTAAAATATACTCCTGTAAAACTTATAACACTATCGTTTCATAGTTAAGCATCTAGTATTATGCCGGCATGCAGTTCGCCCAGTGACAACACTCTCAGTCCTGTCACCAGGAGCCACGTATAACACTTATTGGCGCTGCGTCCTCTACTTAGCTTTAGTAACGATATTTTCTAACCTGTTACAAGGGAGCCACGTACAAGACTCTAGCAGTGTATTTGTCAAATATGACATAAGCTAGCAAATAGTGTTATCCTCTGCAAGGATTTTTGAATTTGACCGTGTGTTACCTAACAGAACGAGGGTATCGGACATGAATTTCGTAATGGTAGCAGTTAGTAGATAACAGAAAGACTAATTTTGTTAGAAGTTACAGTAACAGAATTCTTGTAAATGGAATAACAAAACGGTCGCCAGCCTAATTAGGCATAATAATATGGAAACATTATTTTGCATGTATCTATCTTTTAAACAGTACTTCCTGTTTCTTTAATTAGAGAACAACTATTCAGTTTGATTTCTTCCTAACGTAAAAGAACAGAATTGGGGGGCGGGGAGTTAGGGGGCCACAAACTATCCCTCCTTTATAAAAGCAAACTATACACACTTTTTAAAAATAGTTTACATTATGATACCAGCTTAGTTAATTCCCCACTTAATATCATTTACCTTGCAAAACTTTAAAACAATTTGCACTGGCAATACTCTCTACATCATCAGAAATGGCTTAAAGTAAAAGTTATACTTTGAATATCATCAAAACCAAGTACTTTATAACACCACTTGTGAAGCAAGTGATTTTCACTGACAACTTTTTATGCAGCTAAGCTTTAATAACATTGACACTTGTAAAATAGAAGCAAACCAGAACACATTAGAGATTTTCATAGATTCAATAATTAGTGCCTCCCTTAATATCAATGAAATTAATAGTCTAACTACTCACTTCTATATATTTTTGCATTCACAACTATGCATTTTTAAATAACACAGATGATCATCATTTTTTTCCCACACAAGGTACTCGGATTTTGGTCATTACGAGGAGAGGGCCCTGATAGGTACCATGAAAGGAAACAATTCATGGTTCGAACACAAAGTTTAGTATTATTTGCACTGTTATTGCAAATCAATTCACACAAATACACTTGTTCGTACTGATATACCGTTCTAACCTCTGGAATCTGATGAAGTGTTGGCGCAATAGTGGTGGCGAGCACGTGGCGTCTACCTGGTCTCTCCTTTGGCAGTAATATGCTCTATTAAATTCTTCCTGGCGACGTGAATACCATATTAGAGCCATTTCCAATGCGAGAGCACCATTTTACAACCGCAGTTACATCCGAGGCCATTCCATCTCCAATTAGGTACTGGATGCCTCGCTAGGACCTGCGCTGTTCACTTATTGGCTGCTGGCTACTGACTCCTAACTGTGCTCTCTCGCTTGCCACCCAGATTGAGCGCCAAGTCCACCTTTTGGCGAGCGCCAACTCACTTCCGTTGCGGAGGGGAAGTACTATGTCTTTTTTATTCTACAATGCAAGTTCCTCAGTACGGACCAGTTTTTTACATTATTATTTCCTTTACATAAACAAACCTATTTTAGAAAGTCTCATTATTTAAATACACAGTTATATTTCTACAAAATATGTTTCATAAAACCGTATTTACTTACAGTAAATCCGTGACATTAAGAATTAAAGAGGAAACACTTTATAATTAATCACACTGAACAACTACTCCCTATCAATCATGGTGTTACAAACTTTTCGATAAATTACCAGATGAAATCAGACAGACAGTGGTAATAGTTTAAAAAATAAATTGAAATCATAACTCCTTGACAACTCTTTCTATACCATAGATGAATTCTTGAATACGAATAAATAAATCTATAGGTGCATTTTCAACTTTTAGCGGCGCTATGAATAATCCATTAAATTTCTGGCATGAAGCCTCGCAAATTAAGGGATACAAATTTTAAGCTTAAAAAAAAAACCTTGTTTCATGTGTGCATTTCTTATGCACTTGAGACGTTCTACATCATAACCGTTAGGGTGAGATTGGTCAATGGAACACATACCTAACTAACTAACTATCTGGGGAGACGCTTAACTGGCTCCGAAGGAGTAGGGCTGCGGGAGTAGGAAACGGCAACCTGCAGGACGCAGACGTCGTGCTACGAGGAGTGGCTGCGGATGCAGGGACCCAGCCGTGCGTATACTACGCACTGTATTTTTAGACTCGTGGTCTAGGAGTAGCGTCTTTGATTCAAAATCAAAACGTCTTCGGTCCCGTCTTCGAATCCCGCCGCTGGGTAAATTTTGATTAATATTCAGCATTGGCGGCCGAAGAGTTCCGGCATTTAAATCACCCTCATTCTGCCAACGGCCCTGTCAAAGAGGTCGGAGAATAGGACAGAGGTTCAGGGCTTTCTCTTGTCCTAGGGGTGCGAAATTGCCCCTAAAGGCGGAAGAATCAGCAATGATCAACGGCATGAGGATGCAGAAGGCAATGGAAACCACTGCATTAAAGTCCCGTAACGTGTATGCATAGGACATGTGGTCTGTAATTGAAGAAGTGTCATGATGATCTCTCCATGGGAAAACGATTCCGACAGGCCGCTGTGGCCGAGCGGTTCTAGGCGCTTCAGTCCGGAACCGCGCGCCTGCTACGGTCGCAGGTTCGAATCCTGCCTCTGGCACGGATGTGTGTGATGTCCTTAGGTTAGTTAGGTTTAAGTAGTTTTAAGTCTAGGGGACTGATGACCTCAGATGTTAAGTCCCATAGTACTTCGAGCCATTTGAACCGTTTTGAAAATATTCCGGAATAGTCCCCCATTCGGATATCCGGGAGGGCACTGCCAAGGGGGAGGTTACCATAAGAAAAAGATTGAATAATCAACGGAAGGATAACGTTCTACGAGTCAGGACGTGGAATGTCAGAGGTTTGAACGTGGTAGGGAAACTAGAAAATCTGAAAAGGGAAAAGCAAAGGATCACTCTAGATATAGTAGAGGTCAGTGAAGTGAAGTGGAAAGAAGACAAGGATTTCTGGTCAGATGAACATAGAGGAATATCAAAAGCAGCAGAAATGGTATGCGACTGATGACCTCAGAAGTTAAGTCGCATAGTGCTCAGAGCCATTTGAACCATTTTGTAAAGGAGGATGAAAATCTAGTAGTTATGGGGGACTGGAATGTAGTTGTAGGGGAAGGAGTAGAAGAAAAGGTTACAGGAGAATATGAGTTTGGGACAAGGAATGAGAGAGGAGAAAAACTAATTGAGTTCTGTAACAAGTTTCAGCTAGTAATAGCGAATACCCTGTTCAAAAATCACAAGAGCAAGAGGTATACATGGAAAAGGCCGGGTGAAGGGGGAAGATTTCACTTAGATTACATCATGGTCAGACAGAGATTCTGAAATCAGATACTGGATTGCAAGGCGTACCCAGGAGCAGATATAGACTCATATCACAATATAGTAGTGATGACTGTAGGCTGAAGTTAAGACATTAGTCACGAAGAATCAATATGCAAAGAAGTGGGATACGGATGTACTATGGAATAACGAGATACGCTTGAACTTCTCTAAGGTTATAGATACAGCAATGAGGAATAGCTCTGTAGGCAGTACAGTTGAAGAGGAATGGACATCTCTAAAAAGGGCCATCACAGAAGTTGGGAAGGAGAACATAGGTACAAAGAAGGAAAATGCGAAGAAACCATGGGTAACAGAAGAAATGCTTCAGTTGACTGATGAAAGGAGGAAACTCAGGAATACAGAAATACACATTCATATGATTTGTCGACCTGGAAAAAGCGTTCGACAATGTAAAATGGTGCAAGATGTTCGAAATTCTGAAAAAAGTAGGGATAAGCTATAGGGAGAGACGGGTCATATACAATATGCACAAAAGCGAAGAGGGAATAATAAGAGGGGACGACCAAGAACAGAGTGCTGGTACTAAAAAGGGTGTAGGACAAGGATGTAACCTTTTGCCCCTACTGTTCAATCCGTACATCGAGGAATCAATGATGGAAATAAAAGAAAGGATCAGGAGTGGAATTAAAATTCAAGGTGAAAGGATATCGATGATACGATTCGCTGATGACATTGCTATCCTGAGTGAAAGTGAAGAAGGATTACATGATCTGCTGAACGGAATGAAAAGTCTAATGAGTACAAAATATGGATTGAGAGTAAATCTAAGAAAGGCGAAGGTAATGAGAAGTAGTAGAAATGGGAACAGCGAGAAACTTAACATCAGGATTGATGGTCAAGAAGTAGATGCAGTTAAGGCATTCTGCTACCTACGCAGTAAAATAACCAAAGACAGGAGGAGCGAGGAGGACATCAAAAGCAGACTAGCTATGGCAAAAAAGGCATTCCTGACCAAGATAATTCTACTCATATCAAATATCGGCCTTAATTTGAGGAAGAAATTTCTGAGAATGTACGTCTGGAGTACAGAATTGTATGGTAGTGAAATGTGGACTGTGGGAAAACCGGAACAGAAGAGAATCGAAGCATTTGAGATGTGGTGTTACAGACGAATGTTCAAAATTAGGTGGACAGATAAGATAAGGAATGAGGAGGTTCTACGCAGAATCGGAGAGGAAAGGAATATGTGAAAAACACTGATAAGGAGGAGGGACAGGATGATAGGACATCTGCTAAGACATGAGGGAATGATTTCCATGTTACTAGAGGGAGTTGTAGAGGGCAAAAACTGTAGAGGAAGACAGAGATTGGAATACATCGAGCAAATAACTGAGGACGCAGGTTGAAAGTGCTACTCTGAGATGAAGAGGTTAGCACAGGAGAGAAATTCGTGGCGGGCCGCATCAAACTAGTTAGAAGACTGACGACAAAAAAAAAAGCCAACTATAAAACTGATGATGCATGCTCAACCAAAACTGTGCATCACTGGAATAGCAAACTAAAAGGATATTTCAACGCAACTAACGTCAGCCAGTGAGAGAGACCGTTTTCATTCAGAAATTAAAAAAAAAAAGGTTCAAATGGCTCTAACCACTATGGGACTTAACATCTGAGGCCATCAGTCCCCTAGACTTAGAACTACTTAAACCTAACTAACCTATGGACATCACCCACATCCATGCCCGAGGCAGGATTCGAACCTGCGACCATAGCAGCAGCGCTGTTCCGGACTGAAACGCCTAGAGCCGCTCGGTCACAGCGGCCGGCTTCAGAAAATTTGTTTTGGCTACCGACCACATAGGAACTAAGGTATAAGAGGTAATCTAAATTGTTCAGCGAACGATCCGATGCCTGCAACAGTCCCATAGTGCTCAGAGCCATTTGAACCATTTTGAACCTATGGCGGGGTATGGGTATGGCGAATGGCTGGTGAACGTCATCTGTCAACGAGTGTAGTGTCAACTGTAATATTCAGAGGCGGTGGTGTTAAGGAGTGGTTGTGTTTTTCATGGTGGGAGCTTACACTCCTTGTTGGTCTGCATGGCACTATCACAGCACAGGCCTACATTGATATTTTAAGCACCTTCTTGCTTACCACTGTTGAGGAACAATTCGGGGATGGCAATTGCATCTTTTAACGCGATCGAGCACCTGTTCATAATGCACAGCCTGTGGCGGAGTGGTTACACCTCAATAACGTCCCTGTAATGGGCTATCCTACACATAATGCTGACCTGAATCTTACAGAACACCTTTGAGATGTTTTGGAAAGCCGACTTCGTGCCAGGCCTCGCCCCCGACATCGATAGCTCTCCCCAGTGCAGCACTCCGTGAAGAATGGGCTGCCACTCCCCAAAGTACCTTCCAGCACCTGACTGAATGTATGCCTGCGAGAGTGGAAGCTGTCATCAAGACTAATGGTGGGCCAACAACACATTGAATTCCAGCATTACTGATGGAGGGCGCCACGAACTTGTAAGTCATTTTCAGCCAGGTGTCCGAATACTTTTGATTACATAGTGTACATTGCGAGCTGTGTGACACGTTGCACTGTCCACTTTTGATCACATAGTGTACATTGCGAGCTGTGTGACACGTTGCACTGTCCTGCTGGTAGGTGTCTTACCGAGAAAAAACAAAGTTTATATAGGGCTTGACAGGTACACAGAACGGTCATATGTCTGATGAATCCAGGCGCCTGCTGCGGAGGCCACAAGCAGCAACGTTCGCTAAGTGGTTGTTGAGGAGACAGTGTTGGTATCTCCTTGGTTCATCTGGGAGGCCAGTTGCTCAAAAATTGCACGTCTATTCACCCGTGCACATCTCCACAATCGCCGTTCGCCCCTGTCATCTATGGCTCGTGGTGCACCACAATTTCCAGTGAAAAAAAATTAAAAATGCTTTAGTATTGCATACAGGAACTTCTATACCGGCTTTCAGAACCCACAATTGAAAGTGCTAATAGTGGAATTTTCATCCATTGTTTCTAGCTTTGCCCAAATGAGCTATTGCAAACCTACCAAAGCCTTCAGTTTTGACCTTTTCTTTCTCCTAAAGAAAGATGAGTCTTGCTCTCTGCTTGTCACATAATCTAAAATTCCTTTAGAGTTCGATATCGAACGAATGCAGTTACACTGATGAGGCAAAATGTTATAATCTCCAGTTTAATGACGTATTGGTCCACCTCTGGAACGCAGTGCAGTTTCAATTATGGGTGGCATACATTCAGCAAGTTATTTGTATGTTTCCGGAGGTATGTTGCACCAGATGTCTGCGCACAAGTCACAAAACTCTCGTAAATTACTGGCCGGTGATTTGTGGGCGCGGAGACAGCGCCCGATAGCTTCCCAGAGATGTTCCACGGGTTGAGATCAGGCAGTTTGGCTGCTAAGTCATCATCGTGAGTTTACTATCATGCTCTTTAAACCACTGAACCACGATTCTGGCGCTGTGACACAGACAGTTATCCTGCTGGAAGATTCATCGCCGTCTGAGAAGACATCAAGTAAGAAGGGATGCAGGTGGCCCGCAATATTGTGCACGTAGTCAACAGCTGTTCTGGTGCCTTCGACGACTGCCACAGGTCTAATGGAATATCCGATTAGTGTTTGCCATAGCATAATAACACCTCCCGCGCATGTTTTGAGCAGGTTTTCGCTTGGATGACGACATATCCAGACACTGCCATCGACTTGAAACATGATTCGTCTAACGAAGTGACACTTTTTCGTTGCTCAACGATGATTCAGTCTCGATGATATCGTGCCCTCTACAGCCGTAATTGGCGATATCGTTGAGTCATCTTGGGAATATGGGCTCGTTTGCTGTGAAGCTCCATGTTCAGCAACGTGCGGTGAACACTGTGCTCCGAATCACTTGTGCCTGCACCAGCATTGTACTCGGTCATCATACTTGCCACAGATCGCCGCGAATCCTGATTTAGAGAGACTCTTTCACTCTCGGTTCAGAAAATGGTGCGGATATGCCGACAGGTAAAAGTTGCTGAAATTCATGCGTCTACAAGGAGATCTATGGCCGACGCATGTAAAAACTTCCACCATCGAACATTTGCGAAAGACATTTCCAAGAATCCTAGAAAACTCTGATCCTAAATAAAATCACTACACTTTTCTAAAGTGTCTGTTCAGTCTCTCGTAGACCACTCTGGATCACACAAGATGGTCGTAAAGATACCACTGATCGACCGCGCAGAAATTTTCAGATGGATGACGTAGAAATGATCGTCCTTGGCTTTGAAAAGAAACCAAACGCAATGAAAATAGATGAGCCGCCGATCCCTTGAAAAGTACAAACGCTACAGAGGCATAAACTGAGTGGCCGTAGACATGGAAATGCACTGGATTTGATGATAACTCCACGAGCACTCAAAACTGCAGTAACCCTTTGAAGAATCAGCTGTTGGAATCGCTGTAGATAGATACTGGTGGTGGTGGTTGTTGGGATGTTTAAGGGGGACTAAACAGCGAAGGTCATCAGTCCCCCAAGATAGATACTGATCCATACATTTTGCAGTACTACCGGAAATTCTTGTGTAGTTGATGCTGCGTTCTTCGAGTGTACACACTTATTGACAGCAGTCCATGAATTATCGCCTGGGCTACGATCGTGCAACCGAAGTGTAGAGACATGTCGTGTTTTCCTGCTGAAACATGGTATGTCAATCGGGGTACTTTAACGCTACAGTTACCTGCAAGAACGTCCACAGAACTTGTTCCATTTATTGGTTGTCCCTAATTACGACCACGTGTGCACAGCCCACATCGCAACTTAGGCTCTTCCTCTAGACCCGGAATTGTCGACACGCAGGATCCACAAGTTCATGGGACATATGTGACACTCTCACATGCCTATATGCTAGATACAAATGAAACGGGGATTCATCGGATCATGATAAAAGCCTGCACTGTTCTATGGCTTTATAACCATGTGCGCGGGTCCATGCCAGTTGAGCGCTGTGTCGAGGTGTCAGCAAAGGAACACGAGTCGGTCATCGGCTGCTGAAGGATATACGGTGCTTTGGCCTCCTTTGAATCCTTCTAGAAAGGGGTTACTGATGCTCCACATCTAGCCGCAACATTCGGGTGTCATACATAGCGTATCTGCAAATGGGTCAACGCTTGCCCTGACTTTTGGTCACTCTATATGTGCATGATAGTAACATCACTAGTCGTAAATACACTGCCGAAAAAATACAATGCTCTCAATGACTGTGTTCAGTGACACCAGGACATAGTATGTGCATACTGAGAGGTTGTTGTGTTAGTGATTTATTAGTCACAGTCATCGGCGATGAGATGGTGGTCTGGAGGCCTGAATGTGCGCCCTTTGTTTTGACTCTGCAGACCGTAACTATGCTGAGTTTTAAGGCGAATAGAGGGTGCGACATTCATTCTAGGGTATAACCATGATCCTATGACGAGTACTACTCCTGTTGAACAACTTAAGCCATTTGAGCAGGGTCGCATTATGGGCCAGCGGGAAGCTAGATCAACGTGTCGATGGGTTGATGCATATGTTGGGAACAAGCACCGGTGATACATCTCTGCTTTCAGTAGTGATCTGTGGAACTTTCCCGTACCCGCAGACCAGGTTCTGAACATCCACATACTGTGGACGCACCAAAATCGACGCACTGTGAGAGCGGCAGTGGCCGACCGAACATCATCGAGGGAAGAAATATGGGCACCTGATGCACCAGAAGTGTCACCTAGGATCACTGGACACCGTCTGCTTGCAGCAAGACTAAGATCGTGTGTGCCTCTGGCCAGGCTACGACTGGAACCACGGCACTGCCAAGCACGGTTAACATGGGATCGCGAAAGAGTCGACTTGAGAGTGGAATGACACTCTGTTTTCATTAATGATGAGAATAGGGTCTGTCTGTATATGAGTGATGGACATGTAAGCGTAAAAGGCAGAGGTGATGAGCAGCCTATTCCTGAGTGCATTCGCTCACGACGTGCGGGTCACATCCGAGGCTTCATGATGCGGAGGGCCATGAGTTACAACTCACGGTCGCATTTGGTATTTATGCAGGGTAAGGTAACCAGTGCCCACTGCGCTGCACATGTTGTTATCCGTTGCTAGTGCTATTTCTTTGACAGGTAGGTGACGTGCTTTTTCAGCAGGACAACGGATGTTCACATACGGCTGCTGCGACGCAACGTGCTCTTAATGGTGTACAACAACTGCTATGGTTAGCAACATCACCAGATCTCCCGCCAACTGAACACATGTGAGACATGGTGAAGATGGGCCGCCGGCCATTGCGGCTGAGCGGTTCTAGGCGCTTCAGTCCGGAGCGCTGCTGCTACGGTCGCAGGTTCGAATCCTACCTCGGGCATGGATGTGTGTGATGTCCTTAGGTTAGTTAGGTTTAAGTTGTTTCTAAGTCTAGGGGACTGATGACCTCAGATGTTAAGTCCTATAGTGCTTAGAGCCATTTGAACCATTTGAAGAAGGGCCCACTTGTTCTCCATAACCGGCGAGAACCATTGCCGAATCGCAATGAAAGGTGCAAAGTGCTCTGATCAGCCTATCGTACGATAGATCGCTTGCGTATGAGAATAGCGTTGCTGTCTGCTCCGGGGTGGGGTGGGGGTGGGGGGGATAGGGGGGTACACTGTGAATTGATGCGACTGTTTGAGCAACCATTGCTGTGACATGTGTGTTTCATTTAGTCTGAATTTATTATTAAATACCCTTACAGTGTTGAACTATCTGTAACATCTCTTTTCAATAAAATGGCCTTGTCCTTTAGGGTGTGTTGATTTTTTTCCGGCAGCGTATTTCTGAATGGGCTCTTTCTAAACTGTGACTGAAATATTGTGAAAATTGTGCAATGAAGCCTCACTGGTTGTGGACATGTGTATTAACTATGTAGTTACTGTAATCTTTCTACAATATGATCCACCCCTGACGAAAAAATATTATTATGGTCTGATCGTGGTCTTTTACCACGGGATGGTGGTCTTTTACCACGGGGTAGGTGAAGTAATAATTCTTTCGGCACGTCGGGCCTTGTCGCTCTCGAGGAGAGCATAGGCAGTCATTGTTAACATCCATCAGGTTCAGGCGGTCGCAGTGGTAAGACACAGTTAACACCCGGCTGAAACTACTCCGCGACTAAGAATATTAAGCTGCCTCGAAAGAAAGAATGTGGAGGCAAGCAAGCAACGTCAGACCTCGTTCCACGATGATGATTATGAAAGACCAAATTTAATATGTTGGGAAATCTACGATTTGAAAACCACCAAATAGTCCCGTTGACCTGAGGCATTGCTTGTTTTGGACTATTTAAGGAAACACGAATCTGCTGGCTGGAAACTGTACACCATTGTTCCACTGTGATTAGCCAAGATAAGTGCAGAGAGGTATCAGAATAATATTCAGTTTCATTAGATTAAAATTCAGTTTCATTTCATAAGCAAGGTGGTTAGAATTCGATATTGAGGCTATTTGCGACGGGGCATAATTTCAACTGTACAAATATAGAGGGAAGGAAGTCAGACTAGGCCATTATAATGAGACTGGTGAGGCAGTCCCTAGATGTGATTTAGAAAAATTAAGATATGCCGGATTTTCCTCCTGAATAACTATTCCGTGTCTTCATCTGTGAGCCACATCACGATGACACTTCAAGATTTGATAATTAATTCTAATGACGATACTGAACTTAATTTATTTTTTTTAGCTGTTTTATATATACATGCACTACTTTCTCCATAACGTAATAATATTTGATAAAACTGGACTTTAAGGTAGATCTAAAACATCTCAGACGTGTGCAGTCAGACGTAAGCAAACTCATTTCTACTATTTTCCTATAGATTGTGGCTAAATTATTAGGCACGAGCTCCAATAGATTAACATAATTTTAATCAAATTAGAACGGAATTGGTTGAGATATGAGACTATCTTACGAAATTTGCAGAACATCGTGCATTATTTGCTTCAGTCACTTTTTTTAAATTTTCAATAACAATCAAGGCACGCCTCGTCTCGACAACACGCTTCAGTCTTTCGGTCACCACATATTATTAGTTCGTTGCTTTGCGCAGTGCACAGTACTTTCGAATGCAATGTATTTGCAGAATACGTCACTTAGGTTAAGCGGCGACATGTTGCCTTTGATCAGAAAAAAGTAGTTCAAATTAATTTATATCGTGTTGTGGTTTTTTTGATCCACTTACTACGTTACATAAATTACACACAGAGGAAATATGTAACCCATTTTAGTTACTCTGAACAAAACTTCACAGATAAAAACTGCGCTTGGCAGTATTGCTCTTTACAAAGACTTTTGCAGAAGAGTGACGCAAACTAGTCAAAGATAATTAAGCTATTAGTATACTGTATCTCGAATAACGCTGCTTCTCAAATAGTAAACAGTGTCTATGAAACCAGGCCGCGGTCTTTACGCTATATAAAACAGTGTCATACAGATTATCACAATACACATGGTACAGTCAGCGCAACGTAATTAAGGGAAGGGTTAACACTAAAACCGCCCAGTAACCCTGAGGATTATCGCACAGTCGACAACGCTATTAATGCTCAATAATGTCCTCGCTGGCAGCTCGTATTGATAGCCGTCTGTGTAGACTCGTACAATATCCTATTAATTGACTATCTGGAAGTTGGCGAATCAACTGAGCAGCTGACGTAACTAAATCTTTCTTTCATTCCGAGAGCTGGCTCTTGTTTCTTGTTTAGGGCTGCCATGGTACTATCGGGACCAATACGACTCGCGAACAACAGAAATTTCCCCTCTTGCAATATCCACAGAACTTACGTGAAGTAGCTGGAGAAAGAAAGAAAGAAAAGAAAAAAAGGTAAAAGAGAGAGAAAGAGAGAGAGAAATAGCGAGAGAAATAAATAGAACATGTTTAGAGAGAGACAGAATCGATAGAATTTTGTAGACATGGTGGCTGTTACTCAACAGTGATGGTTCCTTACAATTTATGAATAGCTTCATGGAGACACCAACAAGTGACAGTCCTTTGTTACCCTGATTTATTGATTCAACTTATTTCGGAGCTATGACCTCATTATCAGGAAAATATTATAATACAAAGACAATTAACTTAACAACACCATAATTTTATTGCAGTTTTTTTTATCGTCGGCGAGTGCTGTGCACTGTCTGCGGAAAAAGGGAATTATATTATGTCTGAGAGAGCGTTTACTTTGTTTGCTGATCAAAAATGCCATTAACTCTGTTCATCAGAATTAGCTGCCCTCTTGTGGCGTAACCTACTTCCTCCATCACTGGCGCTCTAGATTTTGCTGCCCACTTTCTGCAGCCTTGTTAAGTACTCTAACAAGATGCTGTTTAATGTACACACCATTAATGTGCAGTAGAAGCAAGTGTCGACGAAAAGAAAACCTTGGTTCGATTTCATTATTGATGTGATATTAGTCATTTTTCATTTTGTTATTTCTTTTGCACACTTTGGCAAACCAGCTTTGACGTTAGTAGATGGCACTAATGCTAAATATAAACATATAATTAGTCTAAAAGTACGTTGATGTAGTTGTTGAACATTCAGTACCACACTGGTTACTGACTATGGACATTCTAATTTAAGACTTAAGATTTGTATATTACATTTAACGACGACAAATGGACATGATCTCTTCGAAACAGGGAATTCGTCGCTGTTAGTAGTAGTTTATCCTGTAGTGAAGTAGAGGTGGATAGTTCCTGTGAATTATTATGGGTGGAGGTTACACTAAACAACCGAACTAGGTTAATAATTGGCTCCTTTTACCGACCTCCCGACTCAGCAGCATTAGTGGCAGAACAACTGAGAGAAAATTTGGAATACATTTCACATAAATTTTCTCTTAGGTGGAGATTTCAATTTACCAGATATAGACTGGGACACTCAGATGTTTAGGACGCGTGGTAGGGACAGAGCATCGAGTGACATTATACTGAGTGCACTATCCGAAAATTACCTCGAGCAATTAAACAGAGAACCGACTCGTGGAGATAACATCTTGGACCTACTGATAACAAACAGACCCGAACTTTTCGACTCTGTATGTACAGAACAGGGAATCAGTGATCATAAGGCCGTTGCAGCATCCCTGAGTATGGAAGTTAATACGAATATAAAAAAAGGGAGGAAGGTTTATCTGTTTAGCAAGAGTAATAGAAGGCAGATTTCAGACTACCTAACAGATCAAAACGAAAATTTCTGTTCCGACACTGACAATGTTGAGTGTTTATGGAAAAAGTTCAAGGCAATCGTAAAATGCGTTTTAGACAGGTACGTGCCGAGTAAAACTGTGAGGGACGGGAAAAACCCACCGTGGTGCAACAACAAAGTTAGGAAACTACTGCGAAAGCAAAGAGAGCTCCACTCCAAGTTTAAACGCAGCCAAAACCTCTCAGACAAACAGAAGCTAAACGATGTCAAAGTTAGCGTAAGGAGGGCTATGCGTGAAGCGTTCATTGAATTCGAAAGTAAAATTCTATGTACCGACTTGACAGAAAATCCTAGGAAATTCTGGTCTTACGTTAAATCAGTAAGTGGCTCGAAACAGCATATCCAGACACTACGGGATGATGATGGCATTGAAACAGAGGATGACACGCGTAAAGCTGAAATACTAAACACCTTTTTCCAAAGCTGTTTCACAGAGGAAGACCGCACTGCAGTTCCTTCTCTAAATCCTCGCACAAACGAAAAAATGGCTGACATCGAAATAAGTGTCCAAGGAATAGAAAAGCAACTGGAATCACTCAATAGAGGAAAGTCCACTGGACCTGACGGGATACCAATTCGATTCTACACAGAGTACGCGAAAGAACTTGCCCCCCTTCTAACAGCCGTGTACCGCAAGTCTCTAGAGGAACGGAGGGTTCCAAATGATTGGAAAAGAGCGCAGATAGTCCCAGTCTTCAAGAAGGGTCGTCGAGCAGATGCGCAAAACTATAGACCTATATCTCTTACGTCGATCTCTTGTAGAATTTTAGAACATGTTTTTTGCTCGCGTATCATGTCATTTCTGGAAACCCAGAATCTACTATGTAGGAATCAACATGGATTCCGGAAACAGCGATCGTGTGAGACCCAACTCGCCTTATTTCTTCATGAGACCCAGAAAATATTAGATACAGGCTCCCAGGTAGATGCTATTTTTCTTGACTTCCGGAAGGCTTTCGATACAGTTCCGCACTGTCGCCTGATAAACAAAGTAAGAGCCTACGGAATATCAGACCAGCTGTGTGGCTGGATTGAAGAGTTTTTAGCAAACAGAACACAGCATGTTGTTATCAATGGAGAGACGTCTACAGACGTTAAAGTAACCTCTGGCGTGCCACAGGGGAGTGTTATGGGACCATTGCTTTTCACAATATATATAAATGACTTAGTAGGTAGTGTCGGAAGTTCCATGCGGCTTTTCGCGGATGATGCTGTAGTATACAGAGAAGTTGCAGCATTAGAAAATTGTAGCGAAATGCAGGAAGATCTGCAGCGGATAGGCACTTGGTGCAGGGAGTGGCAACTGACCCTTAACATAGACAAATGTAATGTATTGCGAATACATAGAAAGAAGGATCCTTTATTGTATGATTATATGATAGCGGAACAAACACTGGTAGCAGTTACGTCTGTAAAATATCTGGGAGTATACGTGCGGAACGATTTGAAGTGGAATGATCATATAAAATTAATTGTTGGTAAGGCGGGTACCAGGTTGAGATTCATTGGGAGAGTGCTTAGAAAACGTAGTCCATCAACAAAGGAGGTGGCTTACAAAACACTCGTTCGACCTATACTTGAGTATTGCTCATCAGTGTGGGATCCGTACCAGGTCGGGTTGACGGAGGAGATAGAGAAGATCCAAAGAAGAGCGGCGCGTTTCGTCACCGGGTTATTTGGTAACCGTGATAGCGTTACGGAGATGTTTAATAAACTCAAGTGGCAGACTCTGCAAGAGAGGCGCTCTGCATCGCGGTGTAGCTTGCTCGCCAGGTTTCGAGAGGGTGCGTTTCTGGATGAGGTATCGAATATATTGCTTCCCCCTACTTATACCTCCTGAGGAGATCACGAATGTAAAATTAGAGAGATTCGAGCGCGCACGGAGGCTTTCAGACAGTCGTTCTTCCCGCGAACCATACGCGACTGGAACAGGAAAGGGAGGTAATGACAGTGGCACGTAAAGTGCCCTCCGCCACACACCGTTGGGTGGCTTGCGGAGTATCAATGTAGATGTAGATGTAAACTCTTTTTAGAGGTCCACATTAAAGCTGCGATCAGTGATCAAATGGTTCAAATGGCTCTGAGCACAATGGGACTTACCTACTGAGGTCATCAGTCCCCTAGAACTTAGAACTACTTAAACCTAACTAACCTAAGGACATCACACACATCCATGCCCGAGGCAGGTTTCGCACCTGCGACCGTAGCGGTCGCGCGGTTCCAGACTGTAGCGCCTAGAACCGCTCGGCCACCCCGGCCGTCCCGATCAGTGATCGCTACGCAATTTTGGCGACACTACTGACCATAGCACAAACAATGTACAAATGTATACATGTTCAGTAAACTTGACAGAGACGCAGTAGTGTTATCTAGTGTTCTCGAAACAGGTACATCTGGGCAAGAATACGTAAA
The DNA here is from genome assembly GCF_023864345.2 of Schistocerca serialis cubense. NCBI lineage: Eukaryota > Metazoa > Arthropoda > Insecta > Orthoptera > Acrididae > Schistocerca > Schistocerca serialis. The sequence continues at coordinate 536,004,703 of NC_064640.1, forward strand.
GTAACTGTGGGACAACTTTAAAAGACTATTTGACCAAGCACTGTATAGATATGTACCCAGTAAAACAGTTCACAATCAGAGGGACTCTGCTAAGAGAACGGACGTCATGAGTGGGCTAACGAACTACGTTAAACTGAAAAATCCATGGTGATCGAAAGTATGTATAGAGTTGTGTTTTGTACAACTGCACTTCCTGCCAAAAGAAAGTGAAGCACCAAGAAGACATTGTCGGATGTTAATGTAACTTCGCACATGTACACACCATCAGCAGTTGATGATCACTATGAAAGACACGGAAATGCCATGTAAGCGTATGAGACTGCGTTATCAGCATCGGACAGAGTTTTAGAGGAGTCTCATTGTGATTCTCCATTTGGTCAGCTGGTCGAATTATTTAGTATCCTAATTTGTAGGGCATTCGGATGTGAAAGTGACTCGACGTTTCACTGCATGAGAAAAGAGGAGAGGCATACTCGTCGTGAAGTTTCCTGTCTACTGTGTCCTACCATCACAAGGGAGGACCGCTATATTGTACATCAGAAACAAGTAATGGACTCCTTGCAACATGCTCTATCTATCATCTTACACCATTTATTGGTGATCATCAGCAGCTGGACTAGGGAATTACTGTACCATGCGTAACCTGCCGTTAACGTCACAACACAAATGATTTCTATTTGGAGTGGTACCGTAACGGTGAAGCATGGGCTGCCGATGAACCACGTCGTAATTTATTCAGCGATGAATCTCTTTTCTTTACTGCTCCGGATGATCATCGTCGGCGAGTATGGCACCCACCTGGTAAGATATTCCATTTTTCCAATGTCTTCGATAGGCAGGGCAGCGTTACTCCTGGCGCCATGTTCTGGGGAGTAATCGTGTATGACTTCAGGTATCGCCTGGAAGTAATTGAGGGAACTCTGACGTCACAGTGGTGGGTCACGGATATATTGCATCTAGATTTGTTGCCTCTCACACGACAGTATCGTGCTGTCACTTTTCAACTGGAGAATGTTCGTCAAACATGACACGTGCCTCTATGAACTATCTGTACTGCCGTAGCCAGCAAGATCCCCAGATCCGTCGGCGATAGAACATGTGAGGGAACAACATGGACGTCAGCTGAGTCCCAGTGCCAGTATCCAGGTTATCAACGACCAGTTACTATAGTTGTAGACCCGCTTGCCTCAGGAGACGATACGACAACCTGATGACACACATTCGAACCGAATCAGTGCATGCATCCAGGCCATATGGGGTCCAACGCCATACTGATAAGTTGGCTTGTACTGTCAAGATCTTTACAAGTTTGACTCGATATTGTAATCACTGAAACAAAATTGTATACTCTCAACCTGTGAAGTTTCATTCCTATTCCTCTGCCCCTTCTGGAAACTTCAATTTTTTATCAAGCCAGAGACTGGTTTGATGTAGCTCTCCATGCTACTCTATCCTGTGCAAGCTTCTTCATCTACCAGTACCTACTGCAACCTACATCGTTCTGAATCTGTTTAGTGTATCCATCTCTTGGTCACCATCTACGATTTTTCCCCTCCATGCTGCCCTCCAGTACTAAACTGGTGATCCCTTGATGCCTCAGAATATGTCGTACCAACTGGTCTTTTCTTCTTGCCAAGTTGTCCCACAAACTCATCTTCTCCCCATTTCTATTCAATACCTCCTAATTAGTTATGTGATCTAACCATCTAATCTTCAGCATTCTTCTGTAGCACCACATTTCGAAAGCTTCTAGTCTCTTCTTGTCTAAGCTATTTATCGTCTACGTTTCACTTACATATATGGCTACACTTCATACAAATGCTTTCAGAAACGACTTCCTGACATTTAAATCTACACTCGAAGTTAACAAATTTCTCTTCTTCAGAAACGCTTTCCTTGCCATTGCCAGTCTACATTTTATATCCTCTCTACTTCGACCATCATCAGTTATTTTTCTCTCCAAATAGCAAAACTCCTTTACTACTTTAAGTCTCTCATTTCCTAATCTAATTCCCGCAGCATCACCCGATTTAATTCGACTACATTCCATTATCCTTGTTTTGCTTCTGTTGATGTTCATCTTATATCCTCCTTTCAAGACACTGTCCATTCCGTTCAGCTGCTCTTCCAGGTCCTTTGCTGTCTCTGAGAGAATTACAATGTCATCGGCGAACCTCAAAGATTTTATTTCTTCTCCATGGATTTTAATTCCTACTCCGAATTTTTCTTTTGTTTCCTTTACTACTTGCTCAATATACAGATTGAATAACATCGGGGGTAGGCTACAACCCTGCCTCACTCTCTTCCCAACCACTGCTTCCCTTTTGTGCCCCTCGACTCTTATAACTGTCATCTGGTTTCTGTACAAATTGTAAATAGCCTTTCGCTCCCTGTATTTTACCTCTACCACCTTCAGAATTTGAAAGAGAGTATTCCAGTCAACATTGTCAAAAGCTTTCTCTAAGTCTACAAATGCTAATGCTAGAGATGTGCGTTTGCCTTTCCTTAATCTATTTTCTAAGATAAGTCATAGGGTCAATATTGCCTCACGTGTTCCAACATTTCTACGGAATCCAAACGTGGCTTCTACCAATTTCTCCATTCGTCTGTAAATAATTTGTGTTAGTATTTTGCAGCTGTGGATTATTAAACTGATAGTTCTGTAATTTTCACATCTGTCAACACCTGCTTTCTTTGGGATTGGAATTATTATATTCTTCTTGAAGTCTGAGGGTATTTCACCTGTCTCGTCAAGCAGAATATGTCCTTGCAATTTTAGAGTTGTCATATGGGTGTTCTGAGCAATAAACCGTGTATTAGCATCAAATTTTGAGGTTCGCCGATGACATTGTAGTTCTGTCAGAGACAGCAAAGCACTTGGAAGAGCAGTTGAACGGAATGGATAGTGTCTTGAAGGGGGGATATCAGATGAACATCAACAAAAGCAAAACGAGGATAATGGAATGTAGTCGAATTAAGTCGGGTGATGCTGACGGAATTAGATTAGGAAATGAAACACTTAAAGTAGTAAAGGAGTTTTGCTATTTGGGGAGCAAAATAACTGATGATGGTCGAAGTAGAGAGGATATAAAATGTAGACTGGCAATGGCAAGGAAAGCGTTTCTGAAGAAGAGAAATTTGTTAACGTCGAGCATAGATTTAAGTGTCAGGAAGTCGTTTCCGAAAGTATTTGTATGGAGTGCAGCCATGTGTGGAAGTGAAACGTGGACAATAAATAGTTTGGACAAGAAGAATGTTGAAGATTAGGTGGGTAGATCACGTAACTAATGAGGAGGTGCTGAATAGGATTGGGGAGAAGAGAAGCTTGTGGCACAACTTGACTAGAAGAAGGGATCGGTTGGTGGGACATGTTCTGAGACATCGAGGGTTCACTAATTTAGTATTGGAGGGCAGCGTGGAGGGTAAAAATCATAGAGGGAGACGAAGAGATGAATACACTAAGCAGATTCAGAAGGATGTAGGTTGCAATAGGTACTGGGAGATGAAGGAGCTTGCACAGGATAGATTAGCATGGAGAGCTGCATCAAACCAGTCTCACGACTGAAGACCACAACAACAACAGCATCAAAGATGCTCTACCAAAGTGTGTCAAGACGACATTACGAAGTAACAGTTATCACCAGCATCGACACATCGATAGTGAATCCAAATCAAGTTTTTCTTTGATCGCCGTCTTGAGTCTAGAACATACTCCACGAGACTACAGATGGTGGGCAACACACTGCTGACAGCTGCGGGTGATGGAGGAAGGAATCCTTGTCACAAGAGGACAGCTAATTATGATAAACAAGATAAGTGAGAACGTACAGTTTGGGGTAAAATACAGACCAGCAAACGAAATAAACACTCACTCAATCGTGCAATAGTTCTCCTTCACCGCAGGAAGACCAAAACACACGCCGAGACTAAAAAATACTTCTGTAACATCTAATTACATTTGAATTAGCCGGCCATGGTGGCCTAGCCGTTCTATTCGCTTCAATCTGTAACCGCTACGGTCCCAGGTTCGAATCCTGCCTCGGGCATGGCTGTGTGTGATGTCTTTATGTTAGTTAGGTTTAAGTAGTTCTAAGTTCTAGGGGACTGATGACCTCAGATGTTAAGTTCCATAATGCTCCGAGCCATTTTTTATTTGAATTAAATGTTTTTTATTGCCATATTTGCCTTATTGTGACGTTGTACTTTGAAAACTACTGCAGAAATAAAATAATTTATGTAGGCTAATAAGGAAGTATGAATCGTAGATGTTTCTGTAAAGCCTGTTTAAATAACAGATAAATAAAAAGAGATAGATAGATAGATAGATAGAGAGAGAGAGAGAGAGAGAGAGAGAGAGAGAGAGAGAGACAGAGAGATACAGAGAGAGAGAAGGAGAGAGAGAAGCAATCGATTCGCATAGACATACAAATTTTTTTTAGCTATTTACAGTTCCCCTGTACGAAATCAATGTTGAGGTTTGGATCCTCGCATGAAAGGCTGAATATACCATTAGATATGTTACACAGCTCTGTGTAAACGAAATAGTCTTACTTTGCACAGTACTGTATTATATCTAACCTTCAGATTAATCATTGACTTACTAGTGGTCATCTAATGCGTTTGACACTTGGTTCAAGAATCATAAAAAAAAGGTTGTATACATGGAAGAACCTGGAGATACTAGAAGATATCAGATGGATTATATAATGGTAAGACAGGGATTCAGGAACCAGGTTTTAAATTGTAAGAGATTTCCAGGGGCAGATGTGGACTATGACTATGGTTGTGAACTGTAGATTAAAACTGAAGAAACTGCAAAAAGGTGGGAATTTAAGGAGATGGGACCTGGATAAACTGACTAAACCAGAGGTTGTACAGAGTTTCAGTGAGAGCATAAGGGAACAATTGACAGGATTAGGGGAAATAAATACAACAGAAGAAGAATGGGTAGCTCTGAGGGATGAAGTAGTGATGGCAGCAGAGGATCAAGTAGGTAAAAAGACGAGGGCTAGTAGAAATCCTTGGGTAACAGAAGAAATATTGAATTTAATTGATGAAAGGAGAAAATATAAAAATGCAGTAAATGAAGCAGGCAAAAAGGAATACAAACGTCTCAAAAATGAGATCACAGGAAGTGCAAAATGGCTAAGCAGGGATGGCTAGAGGACAAATGTAAGGATGTAGAGGCTTATCTCACTAGGGGTAAGATAGATACTGCCTACAGGAAAATTAAAGAGACCTTTGGAGAAAAGAGAGCCACTTGTATGAATATCAAGAGCTCAGATGGAAACCCAGTTCTAAGCAAAGAAGGGAAAGCAGAAAGGTGGAAGGAGTATATGGAGGATCTATACAAGGGCGATTTACTTGAGGACAATATTATGGAAATGGAAGAGGATGTAGATGAAGATGAAATGGGAGATATGATACTGCGTGAAGAGTTTGACAGAGCACTGAAAGACCTGAGTCGAAACAAGGCCCTGGGAGTAGACAACATTCCATTAGAATTACTGATGGCCTTGGGAGAGCCAGTCCTGACAAAACTCTACCATCTGGTGAACAAGATGTATGAGACAGACGAAATACCCTCAGACTTCAGGAAGAATATAATAATTCCAATCCCAAAGAAAGCAGGTGTTGACAGATGTGAAAATTACCGAACTATCAGTTTAGTAAGTCACAGCTGCAAAATACTAACGCGAATTCTTTACAGACGAATCGAAAAACTGATAGAAGCTGACCCCGGGGAAGATCAGATTAGATTCCGCAGAAAAGTTGAAACATGTGATGCAATACTGACCTTACGACATATCTTAGAAGAAAGATCAAGAAAGGGCAAACCTACTTTTCTAGCATTTGTAGACTTAGAGAAAGCTTTTGACAACGTTGACTGGAATACTCTCTTTCAAATTCTATAGGGGTAGGGGTAAAATATAGGGAGCGAAAGGCTATTTACAATTTGTACAGAAACCATATGGCAGTCATAAGAGGCGAGGGGCACGAAAGGGAAGCAGTGGATGGGAAGGGAGTGAGACAGGGTTGCAGCCTCTCCCCGATGTTTTTCAATCTGAATATTGATCAAGCAGTAAAGGAAACAAAAGAAAAATTCGGAGTAGGTATTAAAATCCATGGAGAAGAAATAAAAACTTTGAGGTTCGCCGATGACATTGCAATTCTGTCAGAGACAGCAAAGGACTTGGAAAAACAGTTGAACGGAATGGACAGTGTCTTGAAAGAAGGATATAAGATGAACATCAACAAAAGCAAAACGAGGATAATGGAATGTAGTCGAATTAAGTCGGGTGATGCTGAGGGAATTAGATTAGGAAATGAGACACTTAAAGTAGTAAAGGAGTTTTGCTATTTGTGGAGCAAAATAACTGATGATGGTCGAAGTAGAGAGGATATAAAATGTAGACTGGCAATGGGAAGGAAAGCGTTTCTGAAGAAGAGAATTCAGTCGGGTAATGCTGAGGGAATTAAATTAGGAAATGAGACACTTAAAGTAGTAAAGGAGTTTTGCTATTTGGGGAGCAAAATAACTGATGATTGTCGAAGTAGACTGGTAATGGCAAGGAAAGCGCTTCTGAAGAAGAGAAATTCGTTAACATCGAGTACAGATTTAAATGTCAGGAAGTCGTTTCTGAAAGTATTTGTATGGAGTGTAGCCATGTATGGAAGTGAAATATGGACGATAAATAGTTTGGACAAGAAGAGAATAGAAGCTTTCGAAATGTGGTGCTACAGAAGAATGCTGAAGATTAGATGGGTAGATCACATAACTAATGGGGAGGTATTGAATAGATTTGGGGAGGAGTTTGAGGCACAACTTGGCAAGAAGAAGGGACCAGTTGGTAGGACATGTTCTGAGGCATCAGGGGATCTCAAACTTAGCATTGGAGGGCAGTGTGGAGGGTAAAAATCATAGAGGGAGACCAAGAGATGAATACAGTAAGCAGATTCAGAAGGATGTAGGTTGCAGTAGGTACTGGGAGATGAAGAAGCTTGCACAGGATAGAGTAGCATGGAGAGCTGCAGCAAACCAGTCTCAGTACTGAAGACCACACAACAACAACAAGCTTAATGTATGGAATTATTTGCCTTTTGCGTTACTGAAAGTCTTTTATCGTTTCCTTATGGCTCTCCTCATGTTCTCCTTCCCATTTGTTATTCTTTCGAGATTGGCGTTACTAAGGTCATAATACCGATATTTTTATTGATCACACGTGTTCTGTTCCTCATGATACACACAGCGACAGCAGGAGAGTATGGCAGAAGGGTGTCTGACATAGAGTTGATTATGAAACGAATATATGTTTATAATTTCCTTATTGCAAGGCAAATGATAATCGGTGACAACCAGAGTCACTTAGTAGATATATGACGTAATTGATGAGTGCAGCAAGGCAGTAGATAGTGCTCTGCTGTAGCCAAAACGATGAGCACGACAAGGTAAGCAACGAGCGCAATTTCCCAGAAATGGCCTGTAGCGAGGGTAGCTTCTAACCCGACCTTTGGGAGCTGCAAAATCATGGAGCTCAAAGAGAGCGGCCTTGTTTAGAGAGTAATCGTTAAAAACAATGCAGAAACATTATTATTTCGAGAATGAAGAAATATTTATTTTTACAAATCTTATAACCAACATAACTGAGTAACGTTTCTTTGCCCAACAAGAAGTGGCTTTTGTATTGTGAGCTGTTTGAAAACTGTCTGATAGTTAGTTAACACAGTTTGCACAGTTTCACTTACATATCCATCAGTTAGTTCTTAGTGATATTTATATTTAATCAATCTGTGTGTTTAGTGCACTGATTTACAAACAAGCGGACTCAAAACTCGATTTCCCTTAACACAGTCTCTTGTTAGAGGTTTTTCTCTTCTGGACCGTTTTTTCAAAATTAAATAATTGAACAACCAGTTCGTTTCAGTCCTTTTATCCCTTCGTATTCTTGCAATTTCAGTAGCTCCAACTCTATTGTTTCCTGAATTCTTTGTAATTGGTGGTGAAACGGGGCAGCTATACCTCACTATCAACAGCAAACAGACTTATAAAGAATGAATATCAAGGTTTAAGTACTTTCAAATCACTAAATCCAACATTGTTTTCTTCTGTGGGGTCAGACGTTTTAAACGAATTTTCAGCGTTTCCATCTGAACTAGAGGAGGAATTTCAGTACTTTTCTTCCATCATTTTGAATGTTTTCGTGTCAGTTTCTTTCAGAAGCAGTCTTAGTTTGTTATGAAAGCTTAACACATTCTACAGTAAATCAGAAACAAATTTTCTATTCCTTTATTCGTGCGTATTTAGCGTCTTTAGATGCTGAACAACATCTGTAATAAAAACCATATCTGACAATCACTGTGCTTCATTAAAAAAGTAGGAAGCTTAAGACTGAACGTCTCGTCGACGAAGATATTATTAGAGACAGATCATAGACTCAGAAAGAGGGAAGGACTGGGAAGGCTATCGGCTGTGTCCTTATCGTAGGAACCATCCCTTCATTTGCCCTTAGCAATTTACGATGAGTGTGTGTGTGTGTGTGTGTGTGTGTGTGTGTGTGTGTGTGTGTATTGGTGATAAAATCGAGGGAAGGTTTTCCTAACTGCAGAAACTGATTGGATTCATTAATTGGAAAAGTCTTCCTAGAACTTCTACATTACTAAGTGGATGAAACGATCCACCAATCACAGCGTGGGATTGCCTACCTAGCGGATTCCAGGGGAAACAAAATTCTGGTTTTCAGTCTTCAGCAGCAGACATGAGGTTTTTATTTATTACTTCTTCACTAATACTTCTATTCGCAACAAATGTTGCAGACGTTATCCACATTTACCACTGAATGTAGGTGCAAAATAGTATAATTTACAACACATAGTTCAGGGGATATGACAACATAAACATTGAGATGTATGAAAAACGATATTTTCTCAAAACGAAGCAGTAATTACCGAATTACTGAGACTGTAGTTATTCATGGGAGTTCGATTCTCAATACAATCGGGGCTGGAGGGGGGTGAGTTGTTGGTTGCATAACGATAACCGCCTCACTAAGCAATACCGGGATACACTAGGAAACAAAAATGTCGTCGTTGTAGAAGCTTTTCAATCAAATACCTGAAAGTAAGATTGACACTAATGAATCGAGTTTCTTTGATATAGATGGAGGGTTTCTTATCCACCATGTCGTGTGGTCCGAGACTGGAACTTATGGTGACATTTACAAAACATTAACCTGAAAGAACCAGAGGTTATAGAGAGTTTCGGAGAGGGAATTAGGGAACGATTGGCAAATAAAGTGGAAAGGAATACAGTAGAAGAAGAATAGGCAGCTTTGCGAGATGAAGTAGTGAAGGCAGCAGAGGATCAAGTAGGTAAAAAGACGAGAGCTAGTAGAAATCCTTGGGTAAAGAAGATATATTGAATTTAATACTGGGGGTAAGATAGATACTGCCTACAGGAAAATTAAAGAGACCTTTGGGGAAATCAGAACCACCTGTATGAATATCAAGAGCTCGGATGGGAAACCAGTCACAAGCAAAGAAGGGAAAGCAGAAATGTGGGAGGAGTATATAGAGGGCGATGTACTTGAGGGCAATATTATGGAAATGGAATAGGACGTAGATGAAGATGAAATGGGAGATATGATACTGCGTGAAGAATTTAACAGAGCACTGAAAGACCTAAGTCAAAACAAGACCCCGGGAGTAGACAACATTCCATTAGAACTACTGATAGCCTTGAGAGAGCCAGTCCTGACAAAACTCTACCATCTGGTGAGCAAGCTGTATGAGACAGGCGAAATACCCTCAGACTTCAAGAAGAATATAATAATTCCAATTCCAAAGAAAGCAGGTGTTGACAGATGTGAAAATTACCGAACTATTAGTTTAGTAAGTCAAGGCTGCAAAATACTAACACGAATTCTTTATAGGCTAATGGAAAACTGGTAGAAGCCAACCTCGGGGAAGATCAGTTTGGATTCCGTAGAAATGTTGGAACACGCGAGGCAATACTGACCCTACGACTTATCTTCGAAGGTAGATTAAGGAAAGGCAAAACTACGTTTCTAGCATTAGTAGATTTAGAGAAAGCTTTTGACAATAGTGACTGGAATACTCTCTTTGAAATTCTGAAGGTGGCAGGGGTAAAATATAGGAGGCGAAAGGCTATTTACAATTTGTACAGAAACCAGACTGCAATTATAAGAGTCGAGGGCTAAGAAAGGGAAGCAGTGGTTGAGAAGAGAGTAAGACAGGGTTGTGATCTATCACCAATGTCGTTCAATCTGTATATTGGGCAAGAAGTAAAGGAAGCAAAAGAATAATTTGGAATAGGAAATAAAATCCACGGAGAAGAAATAAAATTTTTCAGGTTTGCCGATGACACTGCAATTCTGTCAGAGACAACAGAGGACCTGGAAGAGCAGTTGAACGGAACGGAGTGTCTTGAAAGGAGGACATAAGACGAACATCAACAAAAGCAAAACGAGGATAATGGAATGTAGTCGAATTAACTCAGGTAATGCTGAGGGAATTAGATCAGGAAATGAGACACTTAAAGTGGTAGATGATTTTTGTTATTTGGGGAGCAAAATGACTGGTGATGGTCGAAGTAGAGAGGATTTGAAATGTAGACTGGCTATGGCAAGGAAAGCGTTTCTGAAGAAAAGAAATTTGTTAACATCGAGTATAGATTTAAGTGTCATGAAGTATTTTCTGAAAGTATTTGTATGGAGTGTAGCCATGTATGGAAGTGGAACATGGACAATAAATAGTTTAGACAAGAAGAGACTAGAAGCTTTCGAAATGTGGTGCTATAGAAGAATGCTGAAGATTAGATGGGTAGATCACGTAACTAATGAGGAGATACTGAATGGAACTGGGGAGAATAGGAATGCAACAACCTGACTAGAAGAAGGGATCGGTTGGTAGGGCACGTTCTGAGTCATCAAGGGATCACCAATTTAGTATTGATGCGAAGCATGGAGGGTAAATACCGTAGAGGGAGACCAAGAGATGAATTCACTAAGCAGATTCAAAAGGATGTAAGTTGCAGTAGTTACTCGGAGATGAAGAAGCTTGAACAGGATAGAGTAGCATGGAGAGCTGCATCAAACCAGCTTCTGGACTGAAGGCCACACAGCAACAACAACAGCCTACATTCAGAGACATTATGAAGATGATGTTGCTGTTGTATATGACGGATATTCAGAAAGTTCTCTGAACATAAAAACTTTTGAACGCCAAAGGCGAACGATGAAGCGGACCTCACGAGAAATTTTCTTTAATGGCGAGACATATGTTGAATCACAGTCCACCTTTCTTAGTAATCTCAGCAATTAGGACACGTATATTACACAGCTTGTGCAAAAATTAGACATTTTTGGTATTGAAACCAGGGTTGCGGATGACGATGCAGATTTTGAAATTGTTGCAAAAGCAATAAATGGCTCAAAATTTTACCAGCAGCTGGTTATAGTGGATCAAGATGTAGATCTTCTTGTGCTATGTATCGCGCTTGCTCCAGACTACACAGACAGGAAGGTAAAGGTAGCATCAGAACAAGGTGTTACAGTTCTAAAGATATACCTAACTCCTCACTCATTCATATATGCAAGAAGTCAATACCGTTTCTTCATGCTGTAAGTGGTTGTGACAGCATTTCAACTTGTTTGGAAAAGAAAAGCTGCAAGCTTTCCAACTATCCAACCGGCATCCACAACTTCATAGTATTCCACGAATATTCAACGATCCTGCTTCCTCTCCTGATACCATCGCAAAAGCAGGAGAGAAATTCATACTCTCTCTCTCTCTACACAACAACGGTAGAGAGTCCTGGTAATGACAAATTAAATGCCGTTCAATGTAAATGTTTTAATGAACTTGTGGGTCAGGCACACAATGCTGTCATACTCTCTCGTTTGACACCCACTACTCATGCAGGACGCCTCCAGTCTTACCGAGTTTACCTACGAGTCCAGCTGTGGCTGGGGAACAGCTTGGATCCCAAAAATTGGGGCTGGAGGGAATCAAACTCGTCCCTCTCCCCGATTCACATGGAACGACCACCTGCTCCAGAGAAAATACTGCTACTGATTTCATGCGGCTGCATTCAAGACTGCGGAGGAAAGTGCGGATGTGTGAAAGCTGACGTACATTGTACAACAATGTGCAAAAACCTTCGTGGACAAAGCTGCACTAATGTGCCTCGCAGTGATTTGACAGAAGATTTGGATGATGGTTTTATGTAAAAAAATTATTTTCATTCCAATAATTTAAGTTGCATAAATCCAAACTAAAATATTATAAAGTAAAAAGTTCCTATAAATAAAAATCTGTTTTAAAAGAAATTTTACTTTTTTTACCTTCAAGTTTTAGCACTCATAAACTAATTACCTTGCTTGAACATGCATTTGACCTTCTCTGAGCAGAATTTCACCAGAAATATTTTCTGTCATATAGCTAACTTCGTTACATGAACCGTTTTTCGTAAAGTTTTAAAGAAGGAAAATAAATTACATTAAGGGGTGGGGGAAGCTTCCCCGATAGGGGAGGGAACTTTTCTGTTTTTTACCTCTACATGACCCAAGAGTGTTTTCCCAAGGTTTCAAAACTTTACAAATTTTTCCCTCATTTTTTCTAGTTTGCCTGGACTAAAAGTCAAAACGGATGATTTGTCATCAGTTTGGTCCTATGCAAGTACCGCATGTACGCTGATGACCACCAGTTCTATTTAAGTGCAAAACCAATAAACCTTTAGACAGCTGTCGAGAATCTCGATACCAACCTGCTTGCACTATCAAAACGGGCGCAAGATATCAAAACCAAGTGGTACTCTTTGGTCATGCAACGCTCATTAGCCCGAAATATCAGGGTCCCTACTACATTTTTCCCTAAATGGGACAAATGTCAACTTCTCTCCTTTAGGAAAAAGTCTTGGAGTAATAACGGACGAAAATCTAAATTGGATTCAGCACGTAACTGCAGTATGCAAGAGGGCATCAGCATCTCTCCACACCCTACAAAAACATAAAAAGTTATTACGTCTTGACGTGAATACGAAACTTGTACTTCCAGTTATTGATTACAGCGATCGCATTCTGCAACGTCTGTCTCACGAAAGATCATGGCACCTGCAACTGGTTGTGAGTGCCTTTGTTCGTTGTATCTGTGATGTTCGACTCTTTGATCATATTTCACCATCATGTGGCCGGCCGAAGTGGCCGAGCGGTTCTAGGCGCTACAGTCTGGAACCGTGAGACCGCTACGGTCGCAGGTTCGAATCCTGCCTCGAGCATGGATGTGTGTGATGTCCTTAGGTTAGTTAGGTTTAAGTAGTTCTAAGTTCTAGGGGACTGATGACTTCAGCAGTTAAGTCCCATAATGCTCAGAGCCATTTGAACCATCATATGCACAGTTGTCCCGGCTGCTCACAGACAAGCGCAGATATTTGAATACCCTCTGTCTTTTCTAGTGTCTTATCATTCTACACTGTCCCTCATATCTCACCTCGACCTTGACGCTCTTGCCGTAACAATATGGCAGAAACACCAGAAACTCTGGGTGGGGACTAGTAAGAAGGATGTTGTCATCTGGAAAAACAAAGTTGGAATTCTGCAGGTAGGAGCGAGTAACGTTGCATCCCATAATTGGGTAGCTAGGTTTCAGACTTTAAAATGAGGAAGGTATAGGTTCAATTTGCAAATAGTGGGAATTAGTAAAGTATGATGACAGGAAGAACGGGACTTCTGGTTAGTGAGAAAAGGGTTGTCAACACAGAACCAAATAGGGTAATCTAGGTGTACGTCCAATGATGAATGAGAAAATAGAAATGTGAGTAAACCTCTATGAACAGCATAGAGACTGGACTGTAGCACCCAAAGCAGATACAGAGCAAATACCAATTACAGTAGTACATGTTTGTAAGTGTACTATATAGATTCACAGACGATGAAAAGATTGAAAGGCTACATGAGGTAAATGAAATTATTCAGGTAGTTAGGAGAGACGAGAATTTAACTGTGTTTGGGGATCGAAATTTGATAGTAGAAAACGAAAAAAAAACAAGGAAAAAAAACAGGAGAACATGTACTGGCGGAAAGGAATGAAAAGGGAAGCCGCTTGGTAGAATTTTGACAGAGCTCAACTTAACTGTCACTAACAATTTGTTTAAGAATCATGAAAGAAAATTATACAGTATATAGGGTGTTACGAAAAGGTACAGCCAAACTTTCAGGAAACATTCCTCACACACAAATAAAGAAAAGATGTTATGTGGACATGTGTCCGGAAACGCTTAATTTCCATGTTGTTGTTGTGGTCTTCAGTCCTGAGACTGGTTTGATGCAGCTCTCCATGCTACTCTATCCTGTGCAAGCTTCATCTCCCAGTACCTACTGCAACCTACATCCTTCTGAATTTGCTTAGTGTATTCATCTCTTGGTCTCCCTCTACGATTTTTACCCTCCACGCTGCCCTCCAATACTAAATTGGTGATCCCTTGATGCCTCAGAACATGTCCTACCAACCGATCCCTTCTTCTGGTCAAGTTGTGCCACAAACTTCTCTTCTTCCCAATCCTATTCAATACTTCCTCATTAGTTATGTGATCTACCCATCTAATCTTCAACATTCTTCTGTAGCACCACATTTCGAAAGCTTCTATTCTCTTCTTGTCTAAGCTATTTATCGTCCATGTTTCACTTCCATACATGGTCAGTATTGCCTCACGTGTTCCAGTGTTTCTACGGAATCCAAACTGATCTTCCCCGAGGTCGGCTTCTACTAGTTTTTGCATTCGTCTGTAAAGAATTTGTGTTAGTATTTTGCAGCTGTGGCTTATTAAACTGATAGTTCGGTAATTTTCACATCTGTCAACACCTGCTTTCTTTGGGACTGGAATTATTATATTCTTCTTGAAGCCTGAGGGTATTTCGCCTGTTTCATACATCTTGCTCGCCAGATGGTAGAGTTTTCACAGGACTGGCTCTCCCAAGGCCGTCAGTAGTTCCAATGGAATGTTGTCTACTCCGGGGGCCTTGTTCCGACTCAGGTCTTTCAGTGCTCTGTCAAACTCTTCACGCAGTATCATATCTCCCATTTCATCTTCATCTACATCCTCTCCCATTTCCATAATATTGTCCTCAAGTAAATCGCCCTTGTATAGATCCTCTATATACTCCTTCCACCTTTCTGTTTTCTCTTTTTTGCTTAGAACTGGGTTTCCATCTGAGCTCTTGATGTTCATACAAGTGGTTCTCTTATCTCCAAAGGTCTCTTTAATTTTCCTGTAGGCAGTATCTATCTTACCCCTAGTGAGATAAGCCTCTACATCCTTACATTTGTCCTCTAGCCATCCCTGCTTAGCCATTTTGCACTTCCTGTCGATCTCATTTTGAGACGTTTGTATTCCTTTTTGCCTGCTTCATTAACTGCATTTTTATATTTTCTCCTTTAATCAATTAAATTCAATATTTCTTCTGTTACCCAAGGATTTCTACTAGCCCTCGTCTTTTTACCTACTTGATCCTCTGTTGCCTTCACTACTTCATCCCTCAAAGCTACCCATTCTTCTTCTACTGTATTTCTTTCCCCCATTCCTGTCAATTGTTCCCTTATGCTCTCCCTGAAACTCTGTACAACCTCTGGTTTAGTCAGTTTATCCAGGTCCCATCTCCTTAAATTCCCACCTTTTTAATTAATTTCCATGTTAGAGCTCATTTTATTTTCGTCCACCTACGCTCAGTGGAGCGCGTTATCATGATTTCATACGGGATACTCTACCTGTGCTGCTAGAGCATGTGCCTTTACAAGTACGACACAACATGTGGTTCATGCACGATGGAGCTCCTGCACATTTCAGTCGAAGTGTTCGTACGCTTCTCAACAACAGATTCGGTGACCGATGGATTGGTAGAGGCGGACCAATTCCATGGCCTCCACGCTCACCTGACCTCAACCCTCTTGACTTTCATTTATGGGGGCATTTGAACGCTCTTGTCTACGCAACCCCGATACCAAATATAGAGACTCTTCGTGCTCGTATTGTGGACGGCTGTGATACAATACGCCGTTCTCCAGGGCTGCATCAGCGCATCAGGGATTCCATGCGACGGAGGGTGGATGCATGTATCCTCGCTAACGGAAGACATTTTGAACATTTCCTGTAACAAAGCGTTAGAAGTCACGTTGGTACGTTCTGTTGCTGTGTGGCCGGCCGCGGTGGTCTAGCGGTTCTAGGCGCTCAGTCCGGAGCCGCGCGACTGCTACGGTCGCAGGTTCGAATCCTGCCTCGGGCATGGATGTGTGTGATGTCCTTAGGTTAGTTAGGTTTAAGTAGTTCTAAGTTCTAGGGGACTGATGACCATAGATGTTAAGTCCCATAGTGCTCAGAGCCATTTGTTGCTGTGTGTTTCCATTCCATGATTAATGTGATTTGAAGGGAAGTAATAAAATGAGCTCTAACATGGAAAGTAAGCGTTTCCGGACACATGTCCACATAACATATTTTCTTTCTTTGTGTGTGGAATGTTCCCTGAAAGTTTGGCCGTACCTTTTTGTAACACCCTGTATGTGCGAGAGACCCGGAGAGACTTGAACATTTCATATGGGTTACATTATGTCTAGACAGACCTTTGTAAAGCACTGTACGGTGCATGATGGAGGGTACATCGTATCAGTAGTAACAGTTTTCTTTTCTATATATTTCATTTATTTATAGAGGGAAAAAATGACTCTACATGCTCTGTATCTGTCTTAATCTCTGTCATCTCCCTAATGTTGTGATCGGACTTCGTTATTCTGTTAGTTACGCGAGGGTGTCATCGCTATATCCACTGAAACTGAGTTGCAACCGTATTGAAGTCCCAGTGGCGCAGCGACAAGAATCCTATCAGCTTCACTTACTGATTGGTTCTTTCTCCTATTTATTCGATATATTTGAACGTCTGTTATCTTCCGTACACTGGCACGTTTGTCACATATATGTCCCTATTCTCAGTTGCCGTTTCCGGAAACACAGTCTGGTGATGTGGCACTCCCGTCTGCACAGCGTCGTAAACATTAACAGAAAAGGAGAGGTACGACTACTCCGCTGCTTGCCCACCAACAGCAGGCCTGATTACTCTTACTTTCACTGCGCTGTTTCGTCCTTGCCGTTATTGACTTTTGGACACAATAACTTCTTATGTATGACACAGCCACTTCTGATGCTCAACAATATCACTGTGGGCAATTGGCAGAATACTAACACCAGAATATCGATAATGTCTCAGCCAGCCGTGGTAGCCGAGCGGTTCTAGGCGCTACAGTCTGGAACCGCGTGACCGCTAAGGTCGCAGGTTCGAATCCTGCCTCGGGCATGGATGTGTGTGACGTCCTTAGGTTAGTTAGATTTAAGTAGTTCTAAGTTCTAGGGGACTGATGACCTCAGCAGTTAAGTCCCATAGTGATCAGAGCCATTTCAACCATTTGTTAATGTCTCCACAGAAGTAATCTAGCCCTTCTCATACACTAAGAATCAAAACTAGGGTCCTCGGGTGTCCTGCCGGAAACGATCGCCGAATGCCGACGATATTTCATCGAATAATCGCTCCGCTATCATCTCTTTCAAATTCTAAAGGTGGCAGGGGTAAAATACAGGGAGCGAAAGGCTATTTACAATTTGTACAGAAACCAGATGGCAGTTACAAGAGTCGAGGGGCATGAAAGGGAAGCAGCGGTTGGGAAGGGAGTGAGACAGGGTTGTAGCCTGTCCCCGATGTTATTCAATCTGTATATTGAGCAAAGCAGTAAAGGAAACAAAAGAAAAATTCGGAGTAGGTATTAAAGTCGATGGAGAAGAAATAAAAACGTTGAGGTTCGCCGATGACATTGTAATTCTGTCAGAGGCAGCAAAGGACTTGGAAGAGCAGTTGAAAGGAATAGACAGCGTCTTGAAAGGAGGATATAAGATGAACATCAACAAAAGCAAAACGAGGGTAATGGAATGTAGTCGAATTAAGTCGGGTGATGCTGAGGGAATTAGATTAGGAAATGAGACACAAAGTAATAAAGGAGTTTTGCTATTTGGGGAGCAAAATAACTGATGATGGTCCAAGTAGAGAGGATATAAAATGTATACTGGCAATAGCAAGGAAAGCGTTGCTGAAGAAGAGAAATTTGTTAACATCCAATATAGATTTAAGCGTCAGGAAGTCGTTTCTGAAAGTATTTGTATGGAGTGTAGCCATGTATGGAAGTGAAACATGGACGATAAATAGTTTGGACAAGAAGAGAATAGAAGCTTTCGAAATGTGGTGCTACAGAAGAATGCTGAAGATTAGATTAGTAGATCACATAACTAATGAGGAGGTATTGAATAGAATTGGGGAGAAGAGGAGTTTGTTTCACAACTTGACAAGAAGAAGGGACCTGTCGGTAGGACATGTTCTGAGGCATCAAGGGATCACAAATTTAGCATTGGAGGGCAGCGTGGAGGGTAAAAATCGTAGAGGGAGACCAAGAGATGAATACATTAAGCAGATTCAGAAGGATGTAGGTTGCAGTAAGTACTGGGAGATGAAGAAGCTTGCACAGGATAGAGTAGCATGGAGAGCTGCATCAAACCAGTCTCAGGACTGAAGATAACAACAACAACATCATCAAGTGGTGCTGATGCAATGGTCTGTCCGCTCTCGAAGTTTTGCAGATGAACTCTGCCATTTCAGCGCAGATGAGCGCGAATACACCGAGGCGGAAGTAGAAAAAGGAGAAAATTGGAAAACAGACCGTAGAATCAGTAACACATTTGACGATGATATAATTTCCGTAATGTGATAACTCAAATTCTGTACCTCTTTTATGGGATGGCCATTTTGGTACACAACTTTATGGCTCTGTTGTTGTGCCCTAGTATTAGATAGAAGACATCCACTGTTACGAAGTTCTTCGAATTTCAGGGCACTAGCCGCGCCTAATTGCGGCCATAATAAAACAGACACTTTCCCGCATTCATTGATGAGCATTTCACAGATTTTACTAAGTAACCCCAAAGCGAATAAAGCTGAGAGCGTATTCGCTAAACGCAGCATTTCACATTTATTGTCTGCCGTTAGAGCTGTTACGCTTACCGTGGCGATAGAAACGTTCTACGAAGCAATAAACACGCCATTTGCCTTTGTGTTAATCTGTCTCTGCGCCTGGTACGGCGTTTCACGTGTAACCACTCTCACAACTGTACTGTTTTCTTGTCATTACCTAGAGTTATCACTCGTTGTTGTATTTTGTCACTCAGATTTCTTCCTTTAGTTGGAGGTGTGAATAGGGATATGGTTCGTGAAAGACAGTGTACGATCGTGGTATGACTTGAAAAACCGAGGAACCGCCAGCACCATCCGTAGGAGACGCAAAAATCTGAGGATGGCTTTAACATTGGTCAAAACCGGTCATAGTAAACAAATGTTATTGCCATCTCGACTGTTGATTTAACCTAAGGTTCGTAAAAGATTCTGTTTCATAACGTTGAAATACGGTTAACGTAAAAGATGCTTATTCATTGTTCAAAGATATATGACGCTAATTTCATCAGCCGCAACATACTACTGTGGCTCACACGAGCAGTCCTTACTTTCACACTGACATTGTATATTTAATTGCGGTAAACAAATGTACTTACTTCCATTCTATCCACACTGTTAAACATTTACACCATTCTAACTCCAACATGAGCCTCAGAAAACAGCTATCACTGTTTACGAATACGACACATAATACGTTCAGGCTCTTTGAACGCCTACCAGTGACGACGTTTGCCGGCCGCGGTGGTCTCGCGGTTCTAGGCGCGCAGTCCGGAACCGTGCGACTGCTACGGTCGCAGGTTCGAATCCTGCCTCGGGCATGGATGTGTGTGATGTCCTTAGGTTAGTTAGGTTTAAGTAGTTCTAAGTTCTAGGGGACTGATGACCATAGCTGTTAAGTCCCATAGTGCTCAGAGCCATTTGAACCATTTTTTGAGTGACGACGTTTGCAGAAAGACAGACAGCTTAAAAGCTGCAACGACACAGAGAGCGAGGCCATTTCGGCGAAAACGTGTAGCGCTGCGCAGACTTGTTGTGGGTGGTTATACGGCAAGTTCATTTTACCTGTTCAATACAAAGTTAGACGGCTCAAATAAAGTGACATGACAGATGTGTTGCATCTTAGGACTAAATAAACGATAGTTAAGAGGAAAAATAACGCAGTTGTTTGATGCAGAAGCAGATGTTAATGTAGCTTGTTCCATATTTAAATTGTCATTTACCAGATGAAGATGCAATCTGTAGCTGCTTTCTCCTTGTCACACATTTCTTCATGGCGTCCAAGTAAGTCTTGATTCAGTTACCCAATCCTTATAAATGTTGTTGCTCTGTGTAGAGAAACTGTGCCATTAATCCCAGAAAAATTTGTTTCAAGAACAGAGCACAGACATTTTTAAAGGCGTTTCTTCTTTTTCTTTTGTTTTGCGTACTTCATTTCCAATAAGAGCAGCAAGTTCTGCTTCAAAGTGCAAGACTTTTGTTTTCCCATGCTGGCACTGGAGAGTAAAGAACCCCACGACACTCAGTTTATATTAGGCTCTCCTACTTCACTTTCTACTGTTGGAAAACCTACCACACACATTCATATTATAAAAATAGATATACGTGTGTATGTACGTATATATGCATTTAGATTATTATCCATGTCTCCTTCTAAACCGTTGGACCGATGTCAACCAAACTTGATATTCGTATCACTTACTGTGTGGAAAGAATCGCTGTGGTTGTAAGAACCATCTACCTATGAATATGGTGAGGGTAGTGGTGAAAGAGCAGTGTAGTCCATGACGCTCGAATATCGATACCTAATTTACCCAGTATTTAAGAATGAGAGCACATAGTGACTTATAACAAACACTACACACAATTTCAAACGTTTATGAGACTTTTTCTAGCTGAAAGCCACCACAAAATGACGAAAGGAAAAAAAAGTGTGTCGCTTGCTATGTTTTCGCTGTTCATGCAGTGAAACTGCCGTAAGAAGTATCAGTTTATCACTTTTCATTTATTACTTCCTTACTACTAAACGTATTCGCGACATATTTTCAGGCAGTATGAACATACACCACTGAATGTAGCTGCAAAATTATATCATTTTACGGAACATAGGTCAGGAGATATGACGACATAAACACTGAGATGCGTGAAAAACTGCTGCATCAAGCATGACGTGTAAATTTATTTCTTCTTTATTTCTAATCCTACTCGCAACACATTTCGCATATAGTAGACATATATACCATTGGATGTACCTCTAAAATTACATCATTCACGACGCATAGTTCAGGAGATACAACGTCATAAACATTGAGCTGTGTGACTATAACATTGCAGAGTGAAATTCGCTAAAGATACGTTCGAAATACACTGAAGTGACAAAGGTCATCGGATAGCGCGTATACAGATGGTGGTACAACCGCGTACACACGATGTAAAAGGGCAATGCATTGGCGGAGCTGCCATTTGCATTCAGCTGGTTCAGGTGAAAAGGTTTCCGACGGAAATCGTTAGGGAATTCAATAGTTCGAGAGCCACAGTATCAAGAGAATGACGAGAATACAAAATTTCACGCGTTACTACTCACCATGGACGACGCAGCGGCCGACGGCCTTCACTTTACTACTGAGGGAGCGGCGTTTGCGTAGAGTTGTCAGTACTAACAGACAAGCAAAACTGCTTGATACAACTGCAAAAATCAAAATGGCTCTGAGCACTATGGGACTTAACATCTATGGTCATCAGTCCCCTAGAACTTAGAACTACTTAAACCTAACTAACCTAAGGACATCACACAACACCCGGTCATCACGAGGCAGAGAACTGCAAAAATCAATTTGGGACGTACGACGAACGTATCCGTTAGGACAGTGCGGCGGAATTTGGTGTCAATGTGCTATGGTAGCAGACGACCGACGCGAGTGCCGTTGGTAACAGCACGACATCAGCAACGCGTCTCCTGAGCGCGTGGCCATATCGTTTGGGCCCTAGACGACTGGAAAACCGTGGCCCGGCCATGTGAGTCCCGATTTCAGTTGGTAAAAGTGCGGTGCAGACACCTCGAAGCGATGGACCCAAGTTATCAACAAAGCATGGAGCCGAACGCGGTAGCCGCGCGGTCTGTGGCGCCTTGTCACGGTCCGCGCGGCTTCCCCCCTCGAAGATTCGAGTCGTCCCTCGAGCATGTATGTGTATGTGTTGTCCTTAGCGTAAGTTAGTTTAAGTTAGATTAGGTAGTGTGTAAGCTTAGGGACCGATGACCTCAGCAGTTTGGTATCATAAGACCTAACGAGAAATTTCTAATTTTCTCCAAGGCATGGACCCAAGTTATGGTTCAAATGGTTCAAATGGCTCTGAGCACTATGGGACTCAACTGCTGAGGTCATTAGTCCCCTAAAACTTAGAACTAGTTAAACCTAACTAACCTAAGGACATCACAAACATCCATGCCCGAGGCAGGATTCGAACCTGCGACCGTAGCGGTCTTGCGGTTCCAGACTGCAGCGCCTTTAACCGCACAGCCACTTCTGCCGGCGGACCCAAGTTATCAACATGGCTCCAGAATGGTGTGGGCTGTGTTTGCAGAGAGTGAACAACGTCCTCTGGTCCGATCTATGCGAAGATTGACTGGATTTGGTTATTTTCGGCTACTTTTAGACTATTTAGAACCATTCATAAACTTCTTGTTCCCAAACAACCGTGGAATTATACTGGACGATAATGCACAATGTCAATGGGCCGCAGTTTTTCGGCGTTGGTTTGAAGAATATTCTGGGCGATTCGAGCGAATGATGTGGCCACCCAGATCTCTCGACGTGAATACAAATGGTTCAAATGGCTCTGAGCACTATGGGACTTAACATCTATGGTCATCAGTCCCCTAGAACTTAGAACTACTTAAACCTAACTAACCTAAGGACTTCACACAACACCCAGTCATTACGAGGCAGAGAAAATCCCTGACCCCGCCGGGAATCGAACCCGGGGACGTGAATACAATCGAACATTTATGGGACATAATAGAGAGGTCAGTTCGTGCACAAAAGCCTGCACCGGGAACACTTTCGCAATCATGATACTGCAGCGGTATTCTGTTTACGAACTTGAGGCATTCGCTCTGGAGAAATTTAGTATGTATTTGAAGCACCAGATGTTTGAACTTGAGACTGGCAATCAGGATCTTAGTTGGGTGCTGGGGCTGTCTAGAACAACTGGGCAGATAGCTCGATTGGCGACACGAATATCAGCTTTTCAGTTCAGAAGAAGATACATCAAGGGCATGGACAGCATGGTGGCGGACGCCTTCATAGAATATTTGAGGATCAGGACCAGGATGAACAAGATCTGGAGGGAGGTGGTAAGTTGCCTTATGAGATCAACGCGATATTGGCGGAGTATCCCGAACTGTTTCACGGAATTGAGAATCATCAGATTCAGAGTTAAAGTTGGTGATAGATAAGATCAACAAGGTTGAGGAGAGCTACCAATACCTAGTGAAGAAAGGGGTTTTATGCTGTCAGAAGTGGGGTGAAACTCGGACAAGAGTTGTGGTCCCAACTACCGCAGAATTTTCTCTTCTACTTCCATGCGACCCCAGTTGGCGGTCACCTTCGATTGTGTAAAACTAGGGAGAAGGTTAAGGAACATTTTATTTGGGCAGTATTGGACACGGACATAAGAAAGTTAGTTAAGGAATGTCAAGAGTGCGCTTCTAGCAAGCCTGCGCAGAATATCTTGACGGGATATATGGCCTCACAACCGGGCAAGTGTTCTATGGAAAGAATGTTCGTAGATTACGTTGGTCCATATATATATATATATATATATATATATATATATATATATATATATATATATATATATATATATCGTGGTGGACGCTTTCTCCAGGATTACCTGGTTAATACCAACGACAATGGCAAGTGCGACAGTAGAGGCTCTGAAGGGTATATTCATAGTGTTTGGTCCTAGTTCAGTCTTGGTATCTGATAATGCTATCGCCTTCACCTCTAAAGAATTAAATAACTTTTTGTTTGATGTGAGGGTGAAACACCACCGTACTACGCCACACTACCTCAATCCCTCTCTCTACGGGCAGCCCTTATCGTTTACCACCAGGAGACTCAGTCAAAGTGGACTGAAACCTTGAGTTGGTTAGCCTATGTCTCTAATACGGGGAGGCACGAGAGCAATTTGAATAAGCCGGCTTGCTTGATGTTCGCTTATGTACCGAATTCTCCACTGAGCTACTTGTGGAGAATTGATCATTTGTTACCTGAGATGTTCTCACCTTCCGACATTACACAGCAGTGGCGTAAGGTCTGGAGAAACATTCGCTCGTCACATCAGAAACGGTAAGCCCGTTATAATCAGAACAGACAAACTTGCAAATACCGCGCAGGGGCAGAGCTTTTTGAAAGAATTTTGCATCGCTTAGCAACACCAGCGAAAAATCAAAGAAATTGCTACCCAGTTTAAGGGTCCGTTTATCAGGCAGGGGTTTGTTATGCCGGTCACGGTTAGACTGCGAGATGCTCAGAGTGGTAGGGTTCTTCTGGCACACGGTTCGCAGATCAAGTAATTCGGTTGGTAGGAGTCGTCCGTTGGGTACGTACGGTTCACCTCTACGGATAGCATGGAGTTTTGGGGAGAGGGGGGAGTTCGTGCCGGTTTGTTTCCTCCTTTGGCAATTTGCGTTAAGCGCCATTATGGCTCTACCACAGTTTCTGTAGGCCATGGAGTGTCTGTTGTGCTTAGGTGCGCGAGTGACAGTGCGGCGGCGCTGGCGGCGTCAGAGGTGACAGCGCGTAGTAATGCGAGCTAGGCCGGGCGGTCAGTTCTTGACTGCCTGTGTTTAAGGTCGCGCGTTGCATAGGTCCACCGCAGCGATGAGGCAGAGTTGTGTTGACCAGGGTCGTGACTGCCGACAGCAAGTGCGTCCGTTGTCATTAAGCTCTACGAAAATGTTGAAATATATTCTGCGTTGCTGTTCACCATTTTGGTTATTACACTGAAGTGCCAAAGAAAGTGGTACACCTGCCAAGAATCGTGTAGGGCTCCCGTCAGCATGCAGAAGCGCCGAAACACGACGTGGCATGGACTGAACTCATGTCTGAAGTAATACTGGGGGGGAACTGACATCATGAATCCTGCAGGATTGTCCATAAATCTGTAATAGTACAAAGGGGTGGAGATCTCTTCTGAACAGCCCCTTGCAAGGCATCCCAGATATGCTCAATAATCTTCATGTCTGGGAAGTTTGGTAGCCAGCGAAAGTGTTTAAAACTCAGACGAGTGTTTCTGGAGCCACTCTGTGGCAATTCTGGACGTGTGGGGTGTCGCATGGTCCTGCTGTAATTGTTCAAGTCCGTCGGAATGAATAATGGACATGAAAGAATGGAGGTGATCAGACAGGGTGCTTACGTAATTGTCACCTGTCAGAGTTGTATCTAGACGTATCAAGTGTCCCATATCACTCCAACTGCACACGCCCCACACCATTACAGAGCTTTCACCAGCTTGAACAGCCCCTGCTGACATCCAGGGTCCATGGATTCATGAGGTTGTCTCCGTACCCGTACATGCCCACCCGCTCCATACAGTTTGACACAAGACTCGTCCGACCAGGCAACACGTTTCCATTCATCAACAGTGCACTGTCGGTGTTGACGGGCCCAGACGAGGCGTAAAGCTTTGTGTCGTGCAGTCATCAACGTTCCAAGAGTAGGCCTTTGGCTACGATAACCCATACCGATGACACTGACACTTGTTGATGGCCCAGTAGTGAAGTCATTAGCAATTTGCGGAAGGGTTGCACTTCTGTAACGTTGAACGATTGTCTTCAGTCGTCGTTGGTCCTGTTCTGGCAGGATATTTTTCCGGCCGCAGAGATGTCGGAGATTCGATGTTTTACCGGATTCCTGATACATACGGTACACTCGTGAAATGGTCGTCTGGGACAATCCCCACTTCATCGCTACCTCGGCGATGCTGGTACCTTCGCTCGTGCGCCGACTATATCTCCACGTTAAGACTCACTTAAATCTTGATAACCTGTCATTGTAGCTGCAGAAATCGATCTAACAACTGCGCCAGACACTTGTCTTATATTGGGGTTCCCGACCTCAGCGCAGTCTTTTGCCTGTTCACATATATCTGTATTTGAATACGCATATCTATACCAGTTTCTTTGGCGCTTCGGTGAGGTTAGCTTCAGTCAGGATACTGGAGAAAGTAATTTGAAGCCAAGGTTTGTCGTCAGGCTCGGCTGATCGTTCTCGTTGCCTTTCTTCAACGTTGCCCGCCATGTTCACTTAACTGGTGAATAGCGTCGTTAATAATGGCTCTGAGCACTATGGGACTTAACGTCTGTGGTCATCAGTCCCCTAGAACTTAGAACTACTTAAACCTAACTAACCTAAGGACATCACACACATCCATGCCCGAGGCAGGATTCGAAGCTGCGACCTTAGCGGTTACGCGGTTCCAGACTGAAGCCTTCCACAGTCCACCAAACAGTAGTAGCACCGGTTGAGAATATTTTTATAATTTTCCAATTCGTAGTACCAGTGGCTGAGTATATTTTTACAATTTTCCAGGGCATAGTAGCACAGGCTGAGAATGTTTTCTAGATGGACCTGGATCTCTCTACACTAAACAGTAATTCGACTGGATGGTTGGAAGCGGGTGAGTTGGGTTATTGTAAGCGAGGAGACCAAACTGCGAGGTCAACGGTGTCATCGGATTAGGGAAGGACGGGGAAGGAAGTCGGCCGTGTAATTTCAAGGGAAACATCCCGGCATTAGCCTTGAACGATTTAGGGAAATCACGGAAAACCTAAATCACGATGGCCGGACGCGGGATTGAACCGTCGTCGTGCGGATGCGAGTCTACTGTGCTAACCAACTTTCCCAGCACACATGGTGTGCATATATTCACAAAAGTATATAGTTAGCATATATATATTTACGCACACACACGCACACACACACACACACACACACACACACACACACACACACACACACACGCATTTACACTAAAATATTTACACTATGATAAATGAGCCGTACTATCCAACCTACATACAATATTCACAACCACTATCCACTCTCTCTCTCTCTCTCTCGTTCACGTACCATTCTCATCAACTTATTAGCGTGAGTATGGGCAAGTTTCAGTGCCATCATCACAAATGACTCGCTTATCTTCATGAGCAGACATACCAATTTTAGACTGCAGCACAATGTACACTTCATGCCCTCGAAACAAATACTGGTTTGCTGCAACATGTGCGGCGGTTGCAGTGGAGCAACCCAAACACCTCTGGACAGGCACTGCAAGCAGTCTTCATTCTCGACGGCTCTTGATGCCACACAACGTACATCCTTTGCCAACCTTTTCACACCTTCAAATGTGCAATATGCATACATCTTGGATCTTAGGGGCACAAACTCTACAATCAGTGACCCATTCGTCTCACCTACCATTACGTTGATAACCTTCTTTTTCTGTGGAACACTACCATAAGGATTATCGACCGTGTATGAAGACATGTCTAATTATTCACCGTGCCACCTCATTACTTCGCATGGATTGCAGGTCTTCACCCTATAAATGAAGCTATTGTATCCATACAAAGTAATCTAGGATCTAGGATCAGCGAAATGAGGTTTTCCAAACTCATAATGGAAGTGGTACATGTGGAATTTTGACAGGTCTAGTATTCACATAGGCAGGTTTCATGAACTCTACTGCAGCCTTCGATATCTCCGCTGCAACTGAATTCTTGTTGAAGATAGCGACCTGTTTGAAATTTGGTTTGGTGGTACACTTCCTTAAGCCCCAACGCCCATCACAACACGACCTAATAAGAATTTTGAGATGCTTTCTCAAACTTTCCATTGTCTTTTCGAAAATTGCTTTGTTCATCAATTTATCAAAGTCTTTTTCGAAATCATTTTTCGCGGACATTCTCTGTTTCTTATTTAAATCTATATACTCCTTCAACTAGGTGACTGCTTGAAAGAAACAGAGCGCCAAACTGCAATTAGCTCCATGCCTAAATCGAAACATTGCTGGAGATTTCTGTAATGCAGGATGCATCTCTGCTTGTTTCCAAGCGTTGTCATCTACTTGTGGATGGTCCCACCCAGTGTAACTAATTGCTCTGGAAATAGCGGCAGATCACTTTGGGCGTCATGCAAACTATTATGGTACACGAAGTCTCCCTCCACAACACACTCTACACCAGAGTCAGCCGCCACACCCTTGATTTTTCCACCTAATACGTTGCTTTAGTTTCCGGGCACCCATCGAAATTCACCAATCGGTAGCGACTGTTGCACAACATGCCCGTATAGGTTACTGACATCTAAGAGAATGATGTAGGTCGAATCAAGGCATGTGTTGAACCTTTCACTCATACAAGGGTCATTCGCCTTGGCATGTCTATGCACATGCTAGCAAAGTCCCCAATGGATCCCTCGCTAAGGAAAAGAAGCATGTCAGTATCAGTCAAAAGCTCAATGTTGACTTCGTTTTCTTGAGTATGGTGTCCCAAGACAATCCTGGTGCTTTGTAATAAAAGGCAGAGTCCAGAGAATTTGTGGTCATGCATACACTCCAGAATTTCTCGAAAAAAACCACTAGCTAACGCACGTCTGTGTCCATATAAAGACTTACATACTCACCCAAATTTGGAATGTTAAACTCATGCCAAACATTTCATAGCATCTTATACGCTCCATTCGATATTGCATCTCCTGTAAGGTTACTGGAGAACGCAGTTATGTCGGGTAATCTGGTTTCGTCGAGTTTCCCTTCACAATCCAGATACTGGTACTAGAATACCCGCTTCCTCTTCACAAACTGAAACTTTGCGTCTTTGGGTTATGCAACTTGGGTATCGGGCATATCCTCCTGAGGCAATGTTTCAACAAGCTTCTGGAATGGTGCCAGCATAAAGCATAGTGCGTCCAGGAAGCAGAGCGTAATTCTTGGTGTTATTCATTTGGAGAGTGATACATATTTCTCGACACTCTCAGGCGGGACACAGACCTGATCATTCTTAATAGCGAAATTAGCCAAATTCTTAGTGATAAAGTGAGCATCATACCCGCTTAGATTGTGGGAAAATACAGGTGTGTGTCGTGGTAACTAAGACTTCGGGTTACATATACACTCCTGGAAATGGAAAAAAGAACACATTGACACCGGTGTGTCAGACCCACCATACTTGCTCCGGACACTGCAAGAGGGCTGTACAAGCAATGATCACACGCACGGCACAGCGGACACACCAGGAACCGCGGTGTTGGCCGTCGAATGGCTCTAGCTGCGCAGCATTTGTGCACCGCCGCCGTCAGTGTCAGCCAGTTTGCCGTGGCATATGGAGCTCCATCGCAGTCTTTAACACTGGTAGCATGCCGCGACAGCGTGGACGTGAACCGTATGTGCAGTTGACGGACTTTGAGCGAGGGCGTATAGTGGGCATGCGGGAGGCCGGGTGGACGTACCGCCGAATTGCTCAACACGTGGGGCGTGAGGTCTCCACAGTACATCGATGTTGTCGCCAGTGGTCGGCGGAAGGTGCACGTGCCCGTCGACCTGGGACCG
The DNA here is from genome assembly GCF_023864345.2 of Schistocerca serialis cubense. Lineage (NCBI taxonomy): Eukaryota > Metazoa > Arthropoda > Insecta > Orthoptera > Acrididae > Schistocerca > Schistocerca serialis. The sequence continues at coordinate 536,034,369 of NC_064640.1, forward strand.
GACCGCAGCGACGCACGGATGCACGCCAAGACCGTAGGATCCTACGCAGTGCCGTAGGGGACCGCACCGCCACTTCCCCGCAAATTAGGGACACTATTGCTCCTGGGGTATCGGCGAGGACCATTCGCAACCGTCTCCATGAAGCTGGGCTACGGTCCCGCACACCGTTAGGCCGTCTTCCGCTCACGCCCCAACATCGTGCAGCCCGCCTCCAGTGGTGTCGCGACAGGCGTGAATGGAGGGACGAATGGAGACGTGTCGTCTTCAGCGATGAGAGTCGCTTCTGCCTTGGTGCCAATGATGGTCGTATGCGTGTTTGGCGCCGTGCAGGTGAGCGCCACAATCAGGACTGCATACGACCGAGGCACACAGGGCCAACACCCGGCATCATGGTGTGGGGAGCGATCTCCTACACTGGCCGTACACCACTGGTGGTCGTCGAGGGGACACTGAATAGTGCACGGTACCTCCAAACCGTCATCGAACCCATCGTTCTACCATTCCTAGACCGGCAAGGGAACTTGCTGTTCCAACAGGACAATGCACGTCCGCATGTATCCCGTGCCACCCAACGTGCTCTAGAAGGTGTAAGTCAACTACCCTGGCCAGCAAGATCTCCGGATCTGTCCCCCACTGAGCATCTTTGGGACTGGATGAAGCGTCGTCTCACGCGGTCTGCACGTCCAGCACGAACGCTGGTCCAACTGAGGCGCCAGGTGGAAATGGCATGGCAAGCCGTTCCACAGGACTACATCCAGCATCTCTACGATCGTCTCCATGGGAGAATAGCAGCCTGCATTGCTGCGAAAGGTGGATATACACTGTACTAGTGCCGACATTGTGCATGCTCTGTTGCCTGTGTCTATGTGCCTGTGGTTCTGTCAGTGTGATCATGTGATGTATCTGACCCCAGGAATGTGTCAATAAAGTTTCCCCTTCCTGGGACAATGAATTCACGGTGTTCTTATTTCAATTTCCAGGAGCGTATTATGGGCAGCACCATGGAACTTCCCAGTTAGGTGACAATGATCCTTACAAGCTGAGATATGACAGTCAACTGCCTTCTAGTAAAAATTATTATTCTCCTTTGACTTGGTCATGGGAATGTTGGTGCTGTAAAGCTTATCAACCACCCGTGAGAATTTCTCAAGGTAAGTGAGCAATCAAATCACAGAATTATCCCTGGTGTATGATTTGTGATGGTTAAGACTTGAATTATGCATACATACATACGATCTGGTACGTTGATATGTGTTTCTCTGTGAAGGTAGTATGTGAGGCTGTAGGGTCGCCTTCACATAGTATCACAGGAGCTAGGAGGCATTCGAAATAAGGGTAAACTCAAAGGGACATCGCTGCTATTGGTGTTTGTTCTTAAACTTCAAGAATTTGTTTTCCTAAGTAGGGATTGTAAGGCACACTGGTTTCCTGGTAAAACAATGAACCTGATGTTCTGCTAAGAACTCGCTTGTGGGAAAGGAATTCAGATAACAGTACATATGCTGTTTATGCCTATGTTTACTCAAGTGGGAGGATGGGAAGTGGGACATGTCCTTGATCCAACAGTAATGATAATTGCCTTTCCCCTTATTTTTCTCATCTGAGAATAGCAGCATGTTCACATGCATCTTATGCTGACCTGCAAATTTTGGGAAATGGATGGATCTGACGACTCTGTCCGAAACCTTACAATTCTCTGACTTGCAATTATGTGGGGTATAAACATGAACCGATATATCAGTATTCTTCGCCTCAGATTTAGGTACATCCTGGGATTTAATGGAGAACTCAGTACCGTCAAAGCTATATAATCCATGAAAGTCAATACCTTCACCATATCGATATGTATGCAGTGGATGTTTCCTATAATTTCTTCTGCTAACCAAGATCTACCACGCAAAACAATACTGATCTTCATTTTGGACATTAAAAAATTCCTGCTTGGGTGCTATATCATCAGGAAGCTTGACATAGCTGGACCCTACATTGACTGAATCATGGACATGCATGTGGATATCGAGGTGTATTACTTGGCTGTGTTCTTTACGTGAGCCTTTAAGTTGCATCTCAGAAAACTTGTATAGCACTAAAGGTGACATCTTCAAACCAAGTAGGCATTAAGATGCTCCATGATATCACCCCCATTTCTCCCCCATATGTAGACGATTCTGGTATCCACAGCAACACGACCTTGTTTGCGGGGATGTGTGAGCTCACAGTACAACACTGCGCAGTTAATGGAGGGATACTATGAATGATTAATAAGGAGAGTGAGCTCTCTCTCTAGCAGGGGAAGGTGCGCTCTTAGAAACTCTAGTTGATGTTTGCATCCCTTGTCTGCGTTCTCAGTCCTGGAGAATGAGATCCGCTCGTCAAAAGTGTCCTCAATCACCATGGAGTTTAACTCTGGCATGACGTTACTGACTTGGTGACTTGGTGCTGATCACTGATAGGAAGGGAGGTGGGCCGGCCGGGGTGGCCGAGCGGTTCTAGGCGCTACAGTCTGGAACCGTGCGACCGCTACGGTTGCAGGTTCGAATCCTGCCTCGGGCATGGATGTGTGTGATGTCCTTAGGTTAGTTAGGTTTAAGTAGTTGTAAGTTCTAGGGGACTGATGACCTCAGAAGTTAAGTCCTATAGTGCTCAGAGCCATTTGAACCATTTGAATGGAGTTGGAGCTGCTGCCAACTGTTGAAACACTATGGCTAGTAGTGGGTTGGTGTTGGCGGTCTTCATTATCCCAACCAGAACAGCTGGGCTGGGACGATGCACATCTACCTGATGGTTGTGATGTGGGTTGGCCTTCATTAGGCAAGTGGGAGCAGCCAGGCTGGGGCGATGAATGTTTGACAGCTGGTGCAGCTACCCTAGAACAAATTGCTTGTGCTGGTGTTCTGGCTGCCGGAGGAGTTCGCATCGCCTATGGATGCCAAAGTAAGATGGGAGCGTCGGCTGGGTGTCCGCTTCGGCGGCTATCTGTGTGGCTGCAAGCCTCATGCTGCAAAAAAATGGTTCAAATGGCTCTGAGCACTATGGGACTTAACATCTATGGTCATCAGTCCTCTAGAACTTAGAACTACTTAAACCTAACTAACCTAAGGACATCACATAACACCCAGTCATCACGAGGCAGAGAAAATCCCTGACCCCGCCGGGAATCGAACCCGGAAACGCGGGGGTGCGAAGCGAGAACGCTACCGCACGACCACGAGCTGCGGACGCTCACGCTGCAGGGTGCCACGTTTTGTTATTGGTGTTACCGTCTGGCTCCTCACCCGAGTGTACTGTACCTGATTCCCAGACACCTGAAGATGATATCTCGCTGCAGAGATTTGCATCACCTGGGATTTGAATAGCCCAGTCGGGCATTACTGGGGATTAGAATTCACAGTACCCCTGTTGGCACCGCATATGAAAACACAAGTCACCTAACGGCCGTAAATTCCGGGTAGGGGGGTGATGAGTTCTGACACCACGCTGAGTCACATCCAGGATGTGTTCGGTCGGGTTCAGATCCGGCGAGTTGGGGACCAATATATCAATTTGAATTCGGCAGTGTGTTCCTCGAACCACTCCATCACACTCCACGCTTTGTGACATGGTGAATCATTTTGCTGAAAAATGCCACTGCGGTCGGGAAACATGATCGTCATGGAGCGGTGTACGTGGTCTGCAACCACTGTACGATAGACCTTGGCCGTCATTGTGCCTTGTACGAACTTCGGTAGACCCATAGATGCCCACATGAATGTCCTCTAGAGCATAATGGAGCCCCCACCAGCTTATCCCCTTCCTGCACTACAGGTGTCATGGGGCTGCTGCCCTGGGAGACGACGGATTCACGCTCTCCAATCGGCGCGAGGAAGGATGGAATTCTTCAGACCATGCAACGCTCTGCCACTGCGCCAACGTCCAGTACCGATGGTCATGTGCCAATTTCAGTCATAGTTGCCGATGTCGTTGTGTTAACTTTGGCACATGCATGGGTCTTCGGTTGTGGAGGCCAATCGTTAGGAGTGTTTGGTGCACTGTGCGTTCAGACACACGTGTATTCTGCCCAGCATTAAAGTCTGATGTTAGTTCCGCCACAGTTCTCCGCCTGTCCTGGCTTACCAGTCTGGCCAGCCTACGATGTCCGATATCTGCAATGAAGGGTGGCCATCCAACTAAACGACGTCTGGACATGGTTTCACCTCGGTTTCGCCATGTTTCGAAGACAACGAGCACTCTTCGAACACCTGAAAAGTCTGCACTTTCCAAAATGATCGTGCCTAGACTTCGGGCCATCACGTTCTGTCGTTGGTAAAACTCAGATAGATCGGGCGCCTTCCCCCTTTTACACATGGACAGCACGCTCACTGATACTATATGCATCGTGCGTGTGTCTGGCTAGCACTCATTCCTCGCTAGGTGGCGCTGCTATCCCCTGGACGGTTTCATGTCGATAGTAGGTTTGTGGTCATAATATTCTGGCTGATCAGCGTGTAGAAAACAGTGTCCTCTGCAACAAGCTTCAAGGGTTTTCCGACGTTATCCACTGGAACATTCATATATATTGTACTGGCAAAGGTTCCATAACCAATTCCTTGGGGTATTCCGGAAATTACTTTAACCTGTGTCGATTTTGTTCCGTAAAGAAGGGCATACTGAGCTTTGTCAGCAAGGAAGTCCTGAATCATATTACAAATCTGGTCCGATGCTCGGTAAGCTCGTATTTTGCTTACTAAACAACAATGAAGAGTTGAATCGAAAGCCTTTCGGTTGGCAAGGCTACAGGCGGTGTTAGACTGTATTATAGTGATATCTTCTCTGGGTGACAATATTTTTGTCCATTGTGTTTTTCTGTCTGTGCCAACGGCCTTGCCGCAGTGGTAACACCGGTTCCCGTCAGATCACCGACGTTAAGCGCTGTCGGGCTGAGCTAGCACTTGGATGGGTCACTATCCTGTCTGCCGAGCGCTGCTGGCAAGCGGGGTGCACTCAGCCCTTGTGAGGCAAACTGAGGAGCTACTCGATTGAGAAGTAGCGCCCCCGATCTAGTAAACTGACATACGGTTGAGAGAGCGGTGTGCTGACCACATGCCTTTCCATATCCGCATCCAGAGACGCCTTTGGGTGGAGGATGACACGGCGGCCGGTCGGTACCGTTGGGCCTTCCAAGGCCTATTTGGACGGAGTTTAGTTTTTAGTTTTAGTTTTTCTGTGTAAATCATTATGCCTTCCTCTTACATGGTATTCCAGATAATGATACAGCCAGTTGTGATATTTGTATAATGCAATTTATTGTTAACATGAACAATTGTTCACTTGTAACTAATGCTGGCTATTTAGGTGATATGGTCTAAATCCAGTAAGAATTACAAGAAAATCATAGCCATCTGTGATCTCTGGCTTCACTGTTAATAAAAGGTGGTTAGGATTATCGTATGATCAATACAAAATAGAAATGTCAGGGTTGTGTCGGCGTCGTTTCTTCCTTTACCCCCCAACTACCACTTGCAGTCGCAAGCTACGAGCCTTAATTGAATTAAAAACATGAAACAGATTTGTACAAAGTTCTCTATTGGAGAATGTGATGTATGAGCGTAATAGCACATCAGAAAATGGATAGGATGTCGATAACAGCACAACTGAACACCTGTCGCAACGTTCAGGTAGATTACAACTGGACTTGATAATAACGTTATACGCCAAGTTCCAGACGTTAAGACGTTACTGATGAGATATTTAAACCCGACGTTAAAAACAGACTTAGAAGGCCGGAAATTCTCGACTCAGAGGACTCTAAGCTGTGTGGTAAAAGTGAAATATGCATTATTAATCACATCGACGTTGAGGTACGTTCAACTTTAACCTTCTTTCCTTTCTTTCCGTGTCACATACTTATAAGTTGTGAAGTATCATCCGCAGATCTCGAATCCGTCTAAGGAGCGCATCGATCGATAGCACAACGCATGAGAAAAGCGATAAAATGTGGGAATTATAACAATCACGTATCGGGATATTACTGCTTCTCACCAACAACTTTATCATTGAATCTAACTCTCACTCAACATTCACGAAGGGAAAGAAACACGTTAACTTTCAGGGTGCTTGACAATAGTAATAAATACGATAATAAAGTTCCCCGGTCACAGAACCCTCCCTAGGATACTTCGTGAAACTCATTTGATGAGTGTGAGCAATATGTCGAGCTAATCTGGGAAAAAGATCCACAGTCTCCGTTCCAATTGTGAAAGGTAAAATTGATGAAGCGATTGTGGCAGTGTTAAAATACTTAAAACACTAAAGTGGGAATTTGATTCCAAACCCCTTAGGTCCAAAACTTTGCCGCCACAAAATTTAAAGAGATGACAATGTCTTGGATTGAAACCGTGATCTTTTGGGAGAAATGTAATGTCTGCGCTTTAAACCACGAAATCGTGGCCAGAAAATAATGCATGTATGAAATTTTGAAAACAAATGGCGACTTTGGAGATCGAGTCCGAAACCTGGGACGCAATGCTGCTAGCCAGAAGCAACGAAATACTTCAGAATTCGATGTAAATTACCAAAGATAAAACAGGAAAAGTAATAACATCATACAATTCTTGAAAAAATCCTGCCATTAGAAGCGAAAGTCGCACCTGTGTAATTCTCGGTAAGTATAGAAATAGCGGAAAATACCCTCAACATCGTTATTTACGAAAATCCGCTGTACCGGGAGTTCAGCCTCGAACTCCAAGTCACAGTTTTCGGTCTGAAGTAACTGTCCGCAATTTTAATTTAGTACAGAACAGCTATCCTAGAATTATCTTGCACCTGACAGTCTGAACTTCCCAGCAGGTGAGAGGGTTCTTAACACAGCACAATAGACGTATTTAAATTTACCTCATCCACCGTAATTTAGATTTCCCCCCAAGGGGTAGAGGAGGATGGGGCGTCAGGGTAAAGGGTGGGTGACCTAGTTAGCCGTGTGACGTCACTAATTACCCCATTAGTTAAAGTAGGTCAAGTAGGCGCCACATACTCTGGCGTTAATGATACGGTTATCTAATTTACATCGCCAGTATCAGCGAACAACGAATAATGTTATTTCCCTGCGCTTGGTCGATGGAGAACGCTAACTCTTGTCTCCAGGTGCTTTACTAACTGAGGTTGTTATACTGTGGTTGCCAAAGAAAATATTTTAACGTCTCACTCCGAATTCATTTCCTCCGTCATTAAATTCATTCATTTGTTTTGTTAAAGTTCTCCAGCTTGATAAATGAGACAGTGATAACAGTTTTGACTAATGCACTACTATTTTTGTCCCTGTTCCTACTGATACACAGAAGGCCATTGACCTGACCACTGAATAGGTAGGCTATGATTGCCGTCTACTGTTCTCAAGTAATGTTTTTGAATCTCTACAGAGGAACTCTGAAGACAATAACCAAGTGGCGAAGAAGACAAGCGGGGTCAGTACAGTGAGTTTATTTTATATTTACTAAAAAAAAAAGAACTACAACAAGTTTTGGGCCTAAGGCTGTAGGTGGCAACTTGACACGTGATGAGATCTTGTGGCGAAAAGATGAAGTACGAAAAAACACCTCCTGTCTCTCTTGGAGGCCGAAAGGGATAAATCTTAGTGTGGAGGCGTTAACTTTGGTACAGAAATAGACTGCCAATTTAAACGCTGCACGGAGCTTGAACGAAGAGTTGGCTTGAACACAGTAAAACTAGCAAAATGAAATCGTCTTCAGTATCGTTATTTTACATCTCCTATTCACCGTAACTTTTAGAGAGTGCTGCACGAGGCTGAATCAGACAACCAAGGACAGACAGCTGTACACGAAAACAATAAGAAAATAAAAATTAAAAAAAGAGATTGAAGTTGGAAGGTACCTTTTCTGTTGAAGCTACTTTATTCCAGGTTTGAAATTTCGTATCGCGTCTACATATATCCTACAGCATTCAGTGAGTAAAGCGGTAATGCAGAACCCACACAGTCAGGATTAAGATTTAAGTTCCCACTCTGGCTTAAAGAGCTGGTGGACTTCATGGCATCGCCAGTGGACGGTGGTGTTAGGCACTGTGGCTAGACATGAGAACGCCCATGCAATCAGCAGCGAATTACGTAGGCAAAGCATAATTATTCTGGCGTGAAGCAAGTAAACTTGCTTCATAAATATTGAAAGTTTACCGTCTTACTTCCTTGCCTAGGGACGCCAGATGAAAGTTGATGTCGTCAAGCCCTGAATCAAGATTGCGCAACGGATAACTGGGGAGAGGAGCTTGAGAGCGCTACCTAGAGAGCGTGTCCTTTCTGTACGATACTAGGCAAGGGGCTGGAGGGCTCACACGCTGATGTGTGGGTCCCTGCGTTCTATAGCTTTTATTTTAAATAAATTCCTTTAACTTGACTTCTTTGTGATTTTTAAGGTATGTTAAAGATTGATGACAGTTGATTTCCTATTTATTTTAAACATTATCACTCGACTTTACAGCGATAGTAGCAATTGTTTCAGTTTACAGATATTACAATTTTACAACTTGTAGCTCGGGTATACTATATATAAGAATCTGCACGCACTTTTCTACGGGCAAGACGGAATCGCGTTGGCCAAATGTATACCACCAAAGCCTCCCAATATTTTACATAGGACATCTACTACGTGAGGAGGATAACAGGCAAACTGGGGACCAGATACATTAACACAGGGGGTCAAATTTCCTAAATTAACGAGATCATTCATTTCCTTACACAATCCGAAGCTGGAAATAAAAGAATTAGTACAAATATTCAAATACCTCTCTTCCATGCATGAACATTGAGACAGACGCACTGAGGGCACGTCTGCTCACTTACCCGTCTTCTGTAATCCTCCTAGAATATGGCGGGCACCCGGAGGTCTTCCTGGGCCCCGGTGGAGGGGGTGGTCGAACCACTTGGCCGTGACCACCCCAATTCTTGTGACACTGGAAAGTCTTTGAGTTTTACCTGCCTGTGCTGTCTCTCTGATCCCCTAGCCAGGAGTAAGGTTGGCACTACTATACTACAGAACTACTTCCCAACAAAGATTTGGCCACGCTTTACGGAAAGGTGTGAGGAGGATTAGGAAAGTTCATGTGCAGATTCATATCCACGTACAAGAAATGCATAATACACGACACATATAAATACGTATTATGAAGCCCGACACATTTCTATCCACCCGTCCACATGGGTTCTGTTGCACCCGCGGCCGGCCGCGTCGTGTAATAAAATTGGCTGCGGAGCCGCCTCTGTTTCTATTTCCCGGTGCGAGCGAGCAGCGAAACCTGCTGCTTATAGAGCGGAAACTACTGTACCGTTTCAATATCTGTTAATAAAAGTTACTTTTTCCAATACAGATTTTAGGAGAAGTCTACAAATCATAAGTACTTTCTCACAAGAATATTACAGTGCCAGAAATCGATTATCATTTAGATAAATTGCAGTGGATGTATCAGGCATCTTTTGAGCGGATAACTTGCGACTGAAGAAACTGTTTATTACAAATTTGTGCGAAGAACAGGAAGCGCAGTTCGACAGCAAATCTAACGGCTAAGGAGGAGGGAAGTGAACAATAATTGTAAAAAGTGACTAAAAACTGTGCTTTGGGGGCAGAAATATTAAAACCGTGTCAGTCATGTAATGCAGAAAGTGTGTCGCCTATCGTAATAAGTTCTCGAAGCGGAAAATACAAACCGCGTCTAAGGATTACGAGTCTTCTGCAAGTGAAACTTAACGAACGATCGTCGAGAAGACATCATGGCAGAGAAAAGAGAAGATAGCGATGTATAGCGTGGCAAGACAAGCCGCGTAACTAGAGGAAACGACGCGATGCGACGGCGTGGCGTGGGAAGCAGTTCAACACAACGCAGCGGCAGAGAAGGGGTGCGCTGGAGGCACGCACGCTGAGGTCCTGGTGTTCGATGCACGACGAGACACCGAAGTGTTACGTCGCCCAGTAGAGTACTGAAGCTTAGCCAAAGTTTTAATTCAATCTGATTAACTTTGTTTAATTTTAACTAATGTTACTTAGAAGCGGTAGAACAAGTGAATAAAGAGGATGAATGACCTAAGTGAGGTATCATATATGGCGCGAGGAAAATTTGATTTGTCAGAGAATAGTGATATGTTTCCTCTTGCAAAATCTAGGGGAGAACCAACGATTTGTATGAGTGATACTGTAGGAAACAAAGAGCAGCAAATACCAGTACCTACTTGAAAGGCAACAGAAAGGGCGCCTGAGTCAGTCAGGCAGTTCCAGAACGAAATTTTCACTCTGCAGAGGAGTGTGCGCTGTAATGAAACTTCTTGGCAGATTGAAACTGTGTGCCGGACCGAGACTCGAGCTCGGGACCTTTGCCTTTCGCAGGCAAGTGAATACCGAATGCGCTACCCAAGCACGATTCGCGACTCGTCCTCACAGTTTCACTTCCACCAGTACCTCGTCTCCTATCTTCCAAACTTCACAGAAGCTGTCCTCCGAAGCTTCTGTATAGTTTGGAAGGTAAGGGCCATACGTGATTAGTAGCGTACCCCATCCATACGTCGTGCAAGTAGTACAACCTGCGTTCCAAGTAATAAGAGGCGCATACAATGTAGCTGATGTTAAGAGATTCCACAGAATTCCATAGTAGTTAAATGGAAGCCTGAAGACCCTGACGAGCTTGAATATGAAGTACCAGCGAGAATATCTCTCTAGTAAACAAACATATGATGTATGCCCTAAAAGAACTGAATATGAAATGTAGGTCATTGTACATAGTAGCGACGTAATCATATCAAAAGGTAGTGCAATGCTTATGGCCTCTGAACGGCACAGCTGAGGAAGCCGGGTGAATGAACGAATGGACGCCGCCGTGACGTAAAAAGGATGTATCTCAATAGATCTATTAATAAACAGATCAGCTGAAATGTATTGACCCTAAGGAAGGGAATAAACAAAATTTGTAAACTCTATTGTTTCATATAGCGGCTTAACAGTCATTATTAAATTATCGGTTACAGAGTAATATAACAAAATCAGTGTTCATTAGACTTAGAACTGTAAAATCATTTTAAGGAAATAGTGAAAATAGTAGTATTTCATCTAATGAATTAGTTGTTTATGGTGGACTAATTAACTGAAAACATATATTTAAAAACAAAGAATTCTCTAATTAATAAAACTAGAAGCTTGAATTTGTTTAATTTGACGCTTGGAGAGAATAAGAAATACAATAATTAAAATATTTATTGTGTGGGAAATGCAAACTATTGTTCTTATTTTGTTTCTAAAATATATGTTTTTGCTGCATGTTATCATAATAAATGTAATAATGTATGAAAACATGGGAAAATTCCGAGCACACGTAACCAGATAACATGCACTGAGGGCTGAACCAGATGAACAGTCAGCAGCAAGAGACGCGGCTCGAATACACACAAATTAAAAAATGTTCAAATGTGTGTGAAATCTTATGGGACTTAACTGCTGAGGTCATCAGTCCCTCAGCTTACACACAACTTAACCTAAATTATCCTAAGGGCAAACACACACACCCATGCCCGATGGAGGACTCGAACCTCGGCTGGGACCAGCCGCACATACACACAAGTAATGCCTGTCATCAGGGAAGCGCAGTTGAAACGCTTAGCCTAGGACCAGCAGTCTCGGTTGGTGAATAACAGAGTTCTACGCAAAGTAATTGCGTTACTGTCATGAGTTCTCAAAGAACGCCCTTGAGTCATAAATGTTTCTTTTAAAAGTGTTATGACGAATGTTCCGGCTTAAAGACAAGCTCAGGAACGGTAGAGCAGAGATGGCTGTGAAGAAGACATTAGCCAATAGTACGCTGACCGACCCCTCTCTAGGACAACACCGAGACAGCAGCGGCCTCTAGGCGAAGAGAACATAAGCACCGCGGCCGCCTGGCTGCGGCCCAGTTGAATACTAGCCGTTGCACGAGCTCTACAGCAGCGACTTAGGAACTGTATGGCTTCACTTGTATTAGGAATTATGTATACTGAAGAAATTTTCTTATTTTGCCTGTCGCCCATTGCTTGCAACCCACCACTGTAAATTCCCAAAGTTAAGTATTGTCATTTATCTAACTGTAATAAAACTTCATTAGTACGATTTGCTTGAATTGTTGTATAGGGATCCGAGAAAGTAGGTTTCCTAGGCACCCCATATTCGACGAGTAGGCAGGACACAGCAGTGAGCAGCAGTGCTCCATAGTAGTGCAAAGAGAAATAGATTTCCCGTGTATACTGAGTGCAGTATGTCTGTGTATTCTGTGTATATTGTATTTGTAAAGTGTATATTGTGAAAAAAATGCTTCCATGGATTTCTTTGGGACGCAAAACTTGCCACTGGAAAATGTGAGCCAAATGTTTTTATTATTTTTCCAAAAATATATAAAATCAAAAAATGTTTTGCTGATGTTCTGAGCAAATTTTATGTGGATAATCAATATTCTGAAACTTTTTTCCCTGTCTTTGATGTTACATTTGAAGTGTTATGTTTGATATGTTATTGATGTTCAAGGGTTTTCTATTTGAAAGAGTGGTGATGTTTAAATTTTCGAGAGCATGGAAGGTAAAATTCAAAGGTTCTGTTAATACGATTAATTCTGAAGCTAAGAAAAGCTATTTATTACCTGTAAATGTAACAGTACCTCATGATCATTTAGATTTTATGTTTAAAACACATCATAACGAAATACTGATACTAATTTTATGAAACACGAGAAATCCATAAAGCTACTAGCGTAAATAATAAACTGACATAAATTGTATAGGCTCCTCCTAAGACCTGAATGAGCGCGTTGCTAGGGTTTCCAAAATTAAGATTTGTTTAAAAAAAAATCACACTTATATGAAGAAATTACAAAAGGGGCTGTGTGAGGTACTCTTTCTGTTCAAGCCACACTTTATTTCCATATTTTCTAGTTTTAAAATTTTGTATCTCGTCTACAGATATATTGTAGCATTCAGTGAGTAAAGTGGTACTGCAGAACGCACAGGAGAAGCCTACAGATCGTAAGTACTTTCTTACAACAATATTACAACGCTAGAAATCGATCGTCTTAATAAGTAAATGAATAATAAGGTAATGAAATTTGTACAGATAGCTAAGAAATATTACGAGTGTAAGTACGAGGTACAGGCTATGCGCCGTAGTCGCCAGTCGCCAGTCTTCCGGTCTAATTCTGTTACAAAAACCAAGCTCTCAGGAAATTGTTAGTTTTCTGTTAATCATTATTAATTGCGTCGATTTTATCAGTTTATGAAGTTTAGTAAATAAATACATCATAATGGCATGCCTTTTGAACGTTCTTCCGAATAATTTAGCGTCCCGCTTCATCACTTACGATCATGTATATCTACATCTACATGATTACTCGGCATTTTACACTTAAGTGCCTGGCAGAGGGTTCATCGAACCATTTTCATACTACTTCTCTACCATTCCACTCTCGAATGGCATGCGGGAAAAAGGAACACCCAAATCTTTCCGTTCGAGCTCTGATTTTTCTTACTTTATTATGATGATCATTTCTCCCTACGTAGGTGGGTGTCAGCAAAATATTTTCGCATTCGGAAGAGAAAGCTGGTAACTGAAATTTCGTAAATAGATCTCGCCGCAAAGAAAACCGCCTTTGTCTCAGTGATTGTCATCCCAATTCGCGTATCATATCAGTGACACTCTCACCCCTATTGTGCGATAACACGAAACGAGCTGCCCTTCTTTACACTTTTTCGATATCCTCCGTCAATCCTACCTGCTAAGGATCCCATACTGCGCAACAGTATTCCAACAGAGGACGGACAACTGTAATGTAAACTGTCTCTTTAGTGGGTTTGTCGCATCTTCGAAGTGTTCTGCCAACAAAGCGCAGTCTTTGTTTTGCCTTCCTCACAATATTACCTACGTGGTCTTTCCAATTTAAGTTGCTCATAATTGTAATTCCAAGGTATTTAGTCGAACTGACAGCCCTTAGATTTGTGCGATTTATCGTATACCCAAAATTTATCGGATTTCTTTTAGTACCCTTGCGGATGACCTCTCACTTTTCTTTGTTTGGTGCCAATTGCCACTTTTCGCACCACATAGAAATTCTCTCTAGATCGTTTTATAATTGGAATCGATCGTCTGATGATTTTACTAGACGGTAAATTACAGCGTCATCTGCAAACAATCTAAGGAGGCTGTTCAGATTATCACCTAGATCATTTATGTAAATCAGGAACAGCAGAGAGCCTTTGACAGCAGAGAGCCTTTGGCGGAACGCCAGATATCACTTCTGTTCTACGCGATGATTTACCGTCTATCACTACGAACTGTGACCTCTCTAAGAGGAAATCACGAATCCAGTCACACAACGAAAACAATACTCCAGATGCACGCAACCTGATTAATAGTCGCTTGTGGGGAACGGTATCAAAAGCCTTATGGAAGTCTAGGAATATGGAATAGATCTGAGATACCTTGTCGACAGCACTCATTACTTCATGGGAATAAAGAGTGTTGCACAAGAACGATATTTTCTTAATCCGTGTTGGTTATGTATCAATAAGTCATTTTCTTGAAGATGATTCATAATGTTCGAATACAGTATATGCTCCAAAATCCTATTGAAAATTGAGGTCAGTGATATGGGTCTGTAATTCAATGAGTTACTTCTATACAGTTAGTAGAGTTACACTTCAAGAGAATCCGACGGCACCGGTATTGCTTCTGCAAGGGACATAAACTTCGAGAAGTTCTCGGCAAAACAGGTAGACAGAATCCTACACCACGATTGATCAAGATACTCCAAGGACGATTTGTCACAATTGATGTGTCGACAGAAGTGCCGACACAGTGTGGTTTGAGGAGACCGAAATGCACGCTATAAGCTCACGCAGGATGGCGTGAGTTCTGAAACAGGATACGTAATGAATGCTATAAAGAAAAGTACGTAGCTGCTGGAATACTTAACTTTAATCCATCATTTGTATACAGCGTTCTTGATGATACAAGTGAGACCCTCTCTAGAAATGGTTAATGGCGCCTTGCTAGGTCGTAGCCATGGACTTAGCTGAAGGCTATTCTAACTATCTCTCGGCAAATGAAAGAAAGGCTTCGTCAGTGTAGTCGCTAGCAAAGTCGTCCGTACAACTGGGGCGAGTGCTAGTCCGTCTCTCGAGACCTGCCGTGTGGTGGCGCTCGGTCTGCGATCACTGACAGTGGCGACACGCGGGTCCGACATGTACTAATGGACCGCGGCCGATTTAAAGCTACCACCCAGCAAGTGTGGTGGCTGGCGGTGACACCACAACAATCTTCGCAGAACTCGGATGGAAAAGCACGGCCAGTCATACTGAGCGCCTCTTATACCTTCCTCTTCGGACCTACCGGCTAAGCTGCGATATTTCTGGAGGTTTATTAGAAGTGGGGGGGGGGGGAGGGAGGGAGGGGGAAGGTTCGAGTTCTTGGAAAGCGCGGTAGTTCGAAGAATGGGACGGATGGCAAAGGTAACATCAAAGGTGAGGGTTTCAACCGCGAGTAACCTGAAACCATTATTACATTGCCACTGACCATGGCAAATTATAACTCATTTGTAATGGAAAAACAGAAAGGAGCAGAAATGAAACAAAAGCCGACAATAATGTACAATGGCTCATTGAATGAAGGAGAGAACAAAGACAGTGAATGGTAGCAATGAAGACCTGATCCGCGAGGGACCAGAGAGTTCACAGTATAAGATACAATCTACCGACTGTTGTATTATTACTGCAAGAATTCTGTCTTTTATATATGTATTTTGCTGTGTTAATTTTATTTATTATTTCATTTAAACCATTATGCTTGGTTAATAAAGGGGAAACGTGCAAGATTTTTAATGACTTAAGTCACAACAGGTATATAGTAGGTGAACACGATGTCGTATTTTGAGAAATAGTTAAGTAAACCGTTACTAATTAAGTAAATGTAAATATTCTGTGTGACATAGTTATCCATAATTAATTATATGATGTAAATGTTCATTTCTTCAAAACTGACAAATTTAGTTATCCTCTTAGTTTCTCCGCGATTCCATCAAGACTACGAGCGCAAATAGTTGTGAAAACAGTGCCCACAGTTTCACTTTCCGCCCAATATATCGATCACTGTCCTAATCTGCTTCTCGAGATTCTAGTCTCATCTGTGTGCTCCACAGCCTGGATTCCGTAGGGTGTTGGCACGGACAGTAGAATATACACCGATGAACCAAAACATTATGACCACCTGATTAATAGCGTGTAGTTCCACTTTTCAAACAAAGTACAACAAAGATTCTGCTTGACATGGATTCTACAAGCCCTTGAGAGGATTCCAGACGTATGTGGCACCAGGTGCCTACGCACAGGTCAAGCAATTCCCGCAAATTACGGGATGGTGGTTTACGGGGTTTACGGGCACGGAGCTGACGCCCCATATGTGTTCCAGTGGTTACAAATCTGGCACGTTTGCTGGCCAAGACCTCATTGTGAGTTCGCTATAATGTCCCTCAAACCACTGTAGCACGACTGTGACCTTGCAACACGAATAGTTGTCCTGCTGGAAGTTGTCATCGCTGTAGGGGGAGATTTGAAGCATTAAGCAGTGCAGCAGGTGATCCGCAATAATGTCCACTACTGTCATGATGTCTTCGACTACCACCACAGATCTCATGGAAGCCCAACTCTATGCCCCCCATAACATAATTCTGCCGTCACCGGCCTGTACATGCGGCGCAGCGCAAGTTTCGTGCAGCCATTCGCCGGAATGACGGCATATGAGGACCCAACCGTCGAGGTGGTGTAACAAGAAATGCTATTCATTCGACAGGCGACACGTTTCTATTGACCCACGGTGAAAACTCAGTGATGCTGTGCCCACTGACGATATCGTTGGGTCTATACAGGAAAACGTAGGGGTCATGGGATGTGGAGCTCGATGTTCAACAATGGCCGTTGAACGGTGTGCTCCGAAACACTTGTGCCTGCCGAGCATTGTACTCTGTCGTCAGATCTGACACAGATCGCTGCCTAACCTGGAATACGCAGTGGGGATCCTCCGACCTCAGGGTTTTGTGATGGTCGTCCAATACCATACGGCCTACTCGTTGTTTCACCGTCCTTCAACCACTTTCCATAGGTGCTCATAACCGTTTATATCAGTGGATTTCCACATTTGCGGCCCGTATGTTTGCTATAATGACTGCCCATCCGTCTTCTTTTCAGCTTACAGTCTTTCCATACTGCGTCACGTGCCCGCAACACTGCCAGGAGTCATTCAACCTCACGGTGGGCAGTAATGTTTTGGCTCATCAGTGTAAATGCACATCAAGGGGCACAGCGGTACAAATTCGACTATAAATAAAGGAGGAACACCAACAAACCTTACACTCTGGTGACAATCAACATAGGAAGCGTAAGAACACACCGCTGTTCGCAGCATCCAGGAAACCTAATAATGTGCACAAGATGGAACTGTCAGCTGTGCTAGAAACCTGAAGACATATTCTCAGTTAATCACACCAAGAAAATCTCTGGAATGGAATCTGGCCAAACTTGTTCCTTCACCAAAAGCCATATCCAATTACCTATTAGACGTACAGATGAACATACCTGACTGAAATAAGTTCGCCAGACAAAATATTGGTCACCCCCTTAAAACAGCACACTGGTCGCTTTGGAACGCTGTAGATCTGATGGTAAGTGAAATCGTATGTGTATTAGTCGGTTGTATGGAATAAGCGGAGTAAAACTGGTGTGGTGTGACAGAGTGCCAGAAAGAAGCTATCATGTTTGGATGGGTCGATGCCCACAACGTTAAAGAAGTTACTCGATTTCTTGACGTATCGACATGGACTGTCGAGTGTTGCTACAAGGAATAATGGAGCGCATGTAGCCGTGTAACATGCCGTAGGAACAGTGGTCCTAAGACTCTCCTTATTCAACAGGGTCCAGAAAAGTGTTTCACACCTTGTTAGTTCTAATCGGTTTCAAACTCGGCAGAAACTGGTGCTGACAGTGAATACAAGACCATTTCAACCAAGCGAATCGTGCGAAAGGAACTTTGTACAATGGACATTGCAACCTTCCCACCTTATTTTGTAATCAGGACTTTAATGAAAATGGTAAAGTTGTAAGTAGGCTGTTTAGGTTTTTATATTGGTAACGCCACGTAGCGCTCTGTATGAAAATCACTGGCTGTGCTGTGTGCAGTCTGTGGCTGGTTTGCATTGTTGTTGGCCATTGTAGTGTTGGGCAGTTGGATGTTAACAGCGCGTAGCGCTGTGCAGTTGGAGGTGAGCCGCCAGCAGTGGAGGATGTGGGGAGAGAAATGGCGGAGTTTTGAAATTTGTAAGACTGGATGTCATGAACTGCTATGTATATTATGATTTTTCAACACTATTAAGGTAAATACATTGTTTGTTCTCTATTAAAATCTTTCATTTGCTAACTATGCCTATCAGTAGTTAGTGCCTTCCGTAGTTTGAATCCTTTATTTAGCTGGCAGTAGTGGCGCTCGCCGTATTGCAGTATGCTACGCTCGCAGGTTCGAATCCTGCCTCGGGCATTGATGTGTGTGATGTCCTTAGGATAGTTAGGTTTAAGTAGTTCTAAGTTCTAGGGGACTGATGACCACAGCTGTTAAGTCCCATTTGTATTGCAGTAATTCGAGTAACGAAGATTTTTGTGAGGTAAGTGATTTGTGAAAGGTATAGGTTAATGTTAGTCAGGGCCATTCTTTTGTAGGGATTATTGAAAGTCAGATTGCGTTGCGCTAAAAAATATTGTGTGTCAGTTTAAGGACAATCATGCATAAATTTTTCTAAGGGGACGTTTCAAAGTTAATGTTAATCAGAATAGAGGAAGGAGTAGTTGTGATCTAAATAACAATAGATTTATTAATTCTTAACATCACAAAGCAAAAAATGGCTAAAAAACTTCACACAAACATTTTTATTTGACAAACGCTTTCACTAATACGGAGCCTGTGGCTCTGAGAACCATGGGACTTAACATCTGAGGTCATCAGTCCCATAGAACTTAGAACTACTTAAACCTAACTAACCTAAGGACACCACACACATCCATGCCCGAGGCAGGATTCGAACCTGCGACCGTAGCGGTCGCGCGGTTCCAGACTGAAGTGCCTAGAACCGCTCGGCCACTCCGGCCGGCTATGGGGTCTGTGCTGGACAATGTGATGTGCTGGGGATCGACGCACGACACTAACCAGAACACTAATCGCTTTATCTGACTTCATACACGTGAATCTGGGGTATGGCACAAACTACGCCACAATCAAGCAACTGTACTGTACTATTCCAAAAAGAAAAAAGTGGTTCGAAAGAAGAGTGTGCTGAGATATATTGGATCCCTACACAATAGCAGCGA
Organism: Schistocerca serialis cubense; assembly: GCF_023864345.2. Classification (NCBI taxonomy): domain Eukaryota; kingdom Metazoa; phylum Arthropoda; class Insecta; order Orthoptera; family Acrididae; genus Schistocerca; species Schistocerca serialis. Next base: position 536,053,759 of record NC_064640.1, read on the forward strand.
ATACCTTACCCTTCTCCTGGTCAGGGCGGCACACCACGATGCGTTTGGCGACTGAAGTGATGGACGGCAGCAATCTGTTATTAATGGCGCGCGCCCGAAAATTCCAAGTACGCGGTCTCGCATTCGGCTAATTTGGAATACAGGTATTTCTCTATGAAACCCCGGTGGACTCCATTGTGCAGATGGACCCGTATGCTGGTCTGCCAAATCAATCTGACTCCGTCCCACGACTATGCATGATGGAATATGTCAAATGTTTAGAAGGCCGACTCAAGGCAAGTAAGTACACCCACACATCACTCGCTGTGTGCGTGATGCTAGAAGCAGTACCTTGGACAGTTCAGAAGGTGACTGGCACGGTCTCTAAGTGGCACACTAGCAAAGGGCAAAAGTCTCACCGTTTAGGTAAAGAGCTGCTGTTCTTCACTAGCAAAGCGCCAGTACGAGAGTGACCACTTCTCTTTCTCTCCGCTTTTCTCGCCAGCTCAGTAGCAAAGCACATTTACATCTTAGACTACTCCCACTTTAGCACAAGCCCATCAAGAGCTGGAGCGCTTCATTCGAATATGGGGGATTGCCCCTTGCTCTGAATACACAGATTTGGCCAATCAGAGACTTTAAAGTTAATTGGGAGAAAAGGGAAAAAAAAGATTCAGCATCGCGGCCTCTTTCCCACACGTTTATGCCATGTCTTTTGCTAACAACATGACCAGGACGGAACCACAGTCCTCCTGTTCCGTCCATTTAGAACTTCCCAAAGAACGGCCATAAACTCACTAAAAGCCTTGTGTCTTCACAAATATGTTTTGTAATAGAGTCTGAACATCTGTGCGCCAGTGACCTGTCCCACAAAAATTCGCAGAAAGCTCACAGTTGTCTCGGCAGCTTCCTGCCCAACAAGGGCCCCACCCTATGCTTCATTGCCAGTCTTCAATGCTCTGCCCATTGCAGCACCGTCTCCTTGGCGCTAGTCAGCCTACCTGGATGTGGCCCATGACTGACCAGAACCATCCAACGTGTCTGCAAAATTAAACCGCAGAACTCGGCAGTTCGGCCCATCCTCTGCTTTATTGCCAGTCTTCAGTGCTTTGCCCACTGCAGCAGCGTCTCCTCAGTGCTAGTCAGCCCACCTGGACGCGACCGCCGACCACCCAGCGCCGTCTAACATGTCTGCACAATGAGACTGCGGAACTCGGTAGTCTGCAAACTTTTTCACCGAGGTTCTGCAGAAAAAACGCTCCCCTTGGCCCTCAGTCGCGATACGCTTTTACTGAAGTCGTTTAAATCGGCACCCTATCACTTTGAATGTATGTAAAGCATACCAATATTCCTTCACAAGAGCACACAAGCAAGAGCGTTAGCTACTGACCACCATTTCATCATGATGTATGAAGTTAGATCGTAATAAAGATAATCTTCCCTAAGAACATTAAGCGGCATGTCACCGAATCAAAGGTGAGAGTGCCCTGCAATCTCTCAACATTTGCAGGCGGTTGCTTTGCAAAAGCATAGCAGCACATAAAGCTGCACACATTGAAGAAGCTAGACAACACAGAAACTGGATAGTAACTGACTGAGGGCGTGTATGTCCGATAAGTCACGGTTTTAACTGTATTCAAATGAGGCCAGGGGTCGAGTGCACCGACGACCTACTGAGGCGTTTTGCCTGTATTGTGTGGAGAGTGTTTGGTTTGGATAAATGCCCCCCCAAAACAGCACAGAACCCTGTGATGTTTTGGGGGGCATTTCTGGAACCATAATGTAACCCACTCATTCAGGTTTATGTGCACATGAACAAGCAAATTTTTTCTAACGTTATCGGTGACCAAGTGTTGTCATTGTGGACACTCCCAACGTCCAGGATGACAACCACTGTGTTCACAGGGCTACATGGATAGGTTTCTGGTTTGACAAACACTCATGCACCCTACCACAGCTCGACTAGCCCACTAAATCTCACAATATTAATCCCGTAGCAAATGTGTGGAACTATTTAGAACTGGGGGTGACACATAGCAATCAGCAACCCTGCAGTTAGGTGACTCTACAAGATCTAATCATCAGGGAGTGGTTTCAGCTGGATACGGCGCACTTCAAGAAACTTATCGAGTCTCATCTTCACCGAGCTAAAGCTGTTATAAAGGATAGAGGCGGGGTTAGACAGTATTAAAGTGATGTCTCCCTTGGGCTAAAAATATTTTGTCTGTTGTGCTTCCTAGTATCGAGTTCAGAGCTGCTCCCAGAAATTTATCAACATTTAATCTTTCAACCGATCAGTAACGCTATGTCCCAGGCTAATTGTCGAATATTCATATTAACGTTGGTTCTCCTCCACTCATTACACTTGATTACTCAGTGCTATCCCTGACAGAGCTTCTCATTACTACTGCGTTATTACGAGGGCTATTCGGAGAGTTAGGTCCAATAGATCGCGAAATGGAAACGACAGTGAAAATCTGATGAAGACTTGCGCAGCTGTGCAGGCCAGTGTCTCTAGTACACCTGTCGATCGCGTTAAGTCACTATTTTCAGGTCTGAGCACACAGTGAGCACTTAACAATGCCTAGAACAGTAATGTTTCCCCCAAGCATGGGTGCCCGTTGCGAGATTTCGTTTGATTTCATGGAACCCCACTTAAAGTACCTTTCATGCATTTTCTTGTTTGTAACAGTTCTCGGCTGCACATTTCGGCCGCACACTGCAGGCCTACGAGGGCGCCCTGGCAGCGTTTTCGATGGGAAATGTTTGATCATCCACCATGCAGTCCAGAATTGGCTCCCTTTGATGTTCATTTCTGCTCAAATGAACTGCTGGGTATGAAGACAACATTTTGTCACAGACAACGAATCGCAAACCAGCGTAGAGAAGTGGCGCAAAACACAGGCGGCAGATCCTATGACGAGGTTATTGGAAAGTTGGTACAACGGTATGACAAAAGTCAAAGTGGGAGCGGCGACTAAGTAGAGAAGTAGCTGGATGGTGTAGCAAACTGTTGCAAATAAGCCGGTGAAGTGGCCGTGCGATTCTAGGCGCTGCAGTCTGGAACCGCAAGGCCGCTATGGTCGCAGGTTCGAATCCTGCCTCGGGCATGGATGTGTGTGATGTCCTTAGGTTAGTTAGGTTTAACTAGTTCTAAGTTCTAGGGGACTAATGACCTCAGAAGTTGAGTCCCATAATGCTCAGAACCATTTGAACCATTTTTTTGTTGCAAATAAAAAATTTTTGATTTTCGCTGCAGTTTCCATTTCGCGACCGATCGGTACTTATTTTCCGAATAACCCTCCTCTCATAATGCCACTGTAATGTTCTCTGATGCCAAGGACAATACTCTGACGCTTGGATATATCTAGATACCTCTGGAGCGGAATCCACCGTCCTCCAGCAAACACTTCTGAATGTTAATGCAAGATTCCTCTCTACAAAGCCTGCTACAACGTAACGGCGTGTCTACGCCCACTAAACACTACGAATTATGCAGGCTTGAATAGTAGCACATGCGGAGCTGCATCATAATCATGTTGCATTTCATGTGAACAACTATCGCCGACAACTTGTCGCCGACAGTAGTTGTCACACTGAAAAGGACGGCGATACAGTACAGCAGCTTCACCTGCCAAGCCACCAAGCTTGTGACTCAAAGTGGAATTCTACCAAGGCAATATTAGACGATAAGTCGCAGACATTAACTATGAAACGTCCCCTTTGAACAAGTATACTATAGGGCTTAACCTGACACACAATATTTTTAGCGCAACGCAATCTGACTTTCAAAAATCCCTGCAAAAGAATGGCCCTGAGTAACATTAAACTATACCTTTCAGAAATCACTTACCTCACAAAAATCTTCATTACTCGAACTACTGCAATACAGCGAGCGCCACTACTGCCAGCTAAATAAAAGATTCAAACTACGGAAGGCACTAACTACTGATAGGGATAGTTAGCAAATGAAAGATATTAATAGAGAACAAACAATGTATTTACCTTAATAGTCATAATATATATAGCAGTTCATGACAAATTACAAAACTCCGCCATCTCTCTCCCCACATCCACCACTGCTGGCGGCTCACATCCAACTGCGCAACGCTACGCGCTGTTCACATCCAGCTGCCGCTGCCCAACACTACAATGGCAGACAACAATGCAAACTAGCCACAGACTGCACACAGCACAGCCAGTGATTTTCATACAGAGGTGGCGTTACCAATAAAAAAAAAAACCTAAACAGCCTACTTACATAGCCCCCATGTTCCCCCAAAAAAATTTTACAAATTGGTTTGGGCAGTGGCCAATACAGATTTGAAAAAAAAATTTCACAATTACAATAACAAAGAAATCAAATGCACACACTTATTGATACAATGTTGGTCAAAAGCTCAAATTTTCTCACAGTCCATAAAGACAGTCCTGATCGTTCATCACGATAAAATAGTAGTGTTTTTCTCAAAGTCTGAGCAGTAAAATAAAATGCACACGGAAGTAGCGGGTTTCCATGCAGTCTTGAGGAAGTAGTGTTGTCCTTCCAACGGAAAGACAGTGCTGACTCTTGACATGCATACAGGTAATGGGCCACAACAGAGCAAACCCACAGCAGAGTCAGTCGAAATTTTGAAGAATATTGGTAGGTAGGTCATCACAGAGCAGACCCACTGTAGTCCAGGTAGAGATTACGATATTGGTGGGCCACCAGAGGCGCAGACCCACTGCAGTCCTTGTAGAAATAATGGTACTGGTGAGTCAGCAAAGACGCAGACCCACTGTAGTCCTTGTAGAGACGGCCAGCAACCATCTGTTGTGACTGTGCAGGTACACAATCACCATCGAAGACTCTTGCGGACAATATAGCAAGTCCATAAATCACCACTTGTGCACTCACAAAGTTTTTTTTAATTGTCCTTAGAACCAGCAATGCTGTTATCCAGTCCCTTTCTGAATTATCAACACACGTGCAAGCACTAACAGTCCCTACATCTCACATATTGTCCATATACTATGACCAACAGAAACGTGTGCAGTGAAATGTAACTTAATTTGAAGAACTGGTGTCTATACAATTATAAATTTACAACATGAAAATACAATTACAAAGGTACAAAATACATCATTAAAGAACATAATAGTACAGATAACATTTGTAGTAATATGGGCTTTACAAAAGAATCGAAATAACATATACATCAGTGTTACAGGAATTATGAGATAAGTAGATATATAAAAGATCAGAATGACTTTTGAAACATCAACTTCACACATGAGCATTAAAACAAAACAGAATAAATAATGTCTAAACATCTTTACAAAGAAAATAACATATTATCAGAAAAATTCTACAACATAGCTCTCATCAGCTAAACACATAAAGACAGGAAAAACACAAATACACAAGGGTACACAAACATATAGAGGGATAACACAAGGAAAGGACAGGTTTTGTTTTATTGCAGTATTTGCAAACAAAACTTTCTTTGCTTCTTGGAGATCTCCCTTCATTCATCATTATTCCCAAAAAGTCCTATCTATACCTCCTTCCTGTATTCTATTCGTATTTCTTTCAAAATAATTATTTCTGAGTGTACAATTCTCATTTTGGCCCAAATCTTTTTCATATAACTTCGCAATGCATTCTTTACCTATTCTCCATAGTCAGTTTTTTTATATAGTCTACCCCTCTTAAGCTAACTTAAATCTACTGAGCTCAGATGCTAAACTAAGGGATGAGGCAATGCAGCAGCACAAAACAGTTAACACAAACAGCAATGATAAAAAATACAAAAGGCAAAGCAAGCAGCATAAATTACAACTAATATAAGGCAATGAGCAGCAAACAAGAAAAATAAATGCGTAGTAAAACTGGCTTAACAGCGTAATACAAAGTCAAATTCAGTAACATTATGCCTGGCAACCAGCAGCAGAAAATGAAATACCTAAACGTGACATAGCTCAAGCAGAAAAAATAGTACACTAAAGATAACAATCCAGACAAGGGAAATGTATAATCACATCTTAATGTCTAAGTAATTAAAGTGGTGCACCACAACAACTTATTGTAAAAAAAATATTACCATGTACTTGAAAAGAAAATTTGTGTGCAGTTACTGTTACTAGTCCCTTCTTATTGTTCTTTCCCTTCCAAGTGCTCCTTTTTTTTTTTAGGAATGTGGATTACAAAATTATTATTTAATAGATCTGTTGACAGAAAGTGTTCACATTAGCAAATGCATTTTATTTTATAAAAGCAATACTGCAACACAGCTGGAAACTAGATATCAAATGAAATAAGCAACTATGAAAAGCAAAACATAAAAATATCATTCAATAGTCATGTGACATTTCATAAGTTAGTAGAAATTCTCTCAACTCTCGTAGAAAGACGCTTGTCATAATCAGGTGTGCAGATGTATCTTTCCAAGTAATGAGCGTGTCGTATTTGCGATGCTTTCTCTAAAGGAATGTCAATGGCGAGGATAATGGCCGCTTTTTTTCTCCACCTAATGGCTTTCTTTTGTCAGACAACTACCTCTCAGCTGGGCGCCAAAACGCATTACATCAAGGTCACTTACCTTTCTTGCTGAAATATTTACGACGGCAGTTTCCGCCACAGTGACAGTCTCATAAAAATATTTCACAGGTCAAGAATTTGGGTTACAAATCTCTAGAAACAAAATCCTATAAATATAACAGCGTCCAAAAACTTTCGCCAGCATTGTGATACATTCACGCATATACACACATTTCATAACTCTTAAAGTATGATTCTTGGTTTCCAACAACCTTTTTCACAAGCCAGAGTCCCTATCCACTACTCATTATTCCTTACCTTATTACACACATACATATTCGGCGACACTTCTTCAATATTTCATCATAATCAAATTCCTCATATATCATCAGCTTATTGATCATAAACATACCTCAACAGCATAATACACATTGTCATCATAATAATAACATCATAAAAACTCAGCCAAATCTCCAAATCGTCGTAGCTTCCTCCAATAATTTCAAAACCTAAAAAAATTCTCTGCTCATGTCAATAGTGTCATCTACCTCAAACGTACTTTGAAAATCGTGATCCCATACCAAATATATCATTCAAAGCTCTCATAACATCACAATGGTTCCAGAGAAATATGAACAGTTCACAAAGTGCAGACAAAATACAATTTCGTAAGTGTGAAGTTATCCAACGGTGTAATTACGTAAACATCTGTCACTGATGTAGTAAAATAAATGTTTGTCTCTCTCAGTTAAATGATCAGATAGCTGTGTAATTTATGTGTTAGAGAAATATGGTACCGATGTGTAAAGTTGTATAAGCAAATACCATATTAGCTAGGGCTCCTTGTGCTTGCCAGACACATGGTACACAAAGTAAGCCTGTACCCCCCTGAGGATTAATGTAATTATACCCTCAGGTGTTACAGATTACAACAATGGAATGAAATGTATTACGGAAAACCTTTGTATTATTGTACTTCAAATATCTTTAAAAATAAATGATTTAAGTACAAAAATAATCACTCAAATACATGTCCTGTAGCGCTAAATGTGCATCTTGCTGTAAGATAATCTCTGTGGAAGTGTCGTAGTTATTGTCCTCCGAAAGCTAGGTTCTGCAGAAGCCAATGTACTTACCTCATGATAAACAAAAGTGAAATGCTTTGCATATAGATATCTTAGTTATTACGCTTATTGCCATGATGAAGAAAGTACTGTGCTGTAACGTATTGTTGTGCTACGGAAAATGCAGTCTCAGTGTAGCTATACCACAAAAGTTACTACTAAAACATATTTTACTTTGCAGAAGAATTAAAAAAAACTGTGCAGATATAAAGCAGATACAGCACAAAAGCAACAATGTAAATTGTGTCACACATTAGTAGCGTCGTGATATAATTGTGTAGCTGTCAAAGAAACCAAGTGCTAAGTCATCTTTAATCCCACAGAAAGTACTTCAAATAAAGAATGTCTTTTCAAGTAAACCAAAATGTTACATGAAAATCTCATTAGCAGTGCCGGTATAAGTATGTGAGCCTGATAGTTGTTACGTAATCATGCAACTAACAAGCAAGAATGTACAAATACAACACTGTGTCGTCTGTTCACTATAACAATGCAATCGTAATTTCTGTTTAAAAATGTTCCCTAGATTCTAGACTGGATATTTAACTTCAAACATTGTTGCATGTTAACAGTTTCTTAAGTCTGAAAAAGCATACTAGAAATGTGAAGTGAAAAGTTTTATGGCAAAGACAAAGTTAAAAAGCAGATTATCTCTCAATAAATGGTTTTACATGTGAAATGTGGTGTAAACCTTTACTCTTCCTAGTACGCAGAGTTTCAACTTCAACGCAATTATCATGTGGTATACGTCGGATTCTGTATGGTCCATTGTAAACTAGAAAGAATTTGTGACTCAAGTGTTTCTTCTTATGTGACAATGAATGAGCTTTAATGAGAACTTTCTGACCAATATACAATTTCTTTGCATTTGCTTTACCGTGTAGTTTTCTCCTTTTGTCTGCTGCAGATTTTATATTTTTAAGAGCCAAATCAATTATGTCTTCGTGTCGAAGTTTACGTGTATTTGGGAAAGGTACAAGCTCTCTGATTCTGTTCGGTGGTTCTTCAATCTTCAGTACAAGGTGGTAAAGCAGTGGAATCATGAGGCATTTCATTCAGCACATTTTGAAATAAGTGTAAATATCTGTCCCAATGCTGATGCTTTCTGTGACAATAAAGTCTGCAAAGCTTATTGATTTCTTTCATAATCCGTTCGGAGGGGTTACAATGTGGTGAGTACAATGAAATAAAAACAGGTTTGATTTTATAGTTGCGAAGCATGCGTGACCAAACAGCAGATTTGAATTGCGGTCCGTTATCTGAAATGACTTTACTTACGTGTCCAACTTCACGTAAGAAATTTTTAACAAAGGCGTTGGATACAGACCGTCCAGTGGCTTTACGTAACGGTGTGAAAGAAACAAATTTTGAAGTAAGTTCAACAGCGACTAGAACGTACGAAAATCCATTAGATGTTCTGACAAGCGGTCCCAAGAGATCAACAGCAGCAAATTCTTTTAATTTAGAAGGAATGATAGGAAACAGCGGAGCACGATGTGAGATAGTAGATGGTTTCGCCTTTTGACAAAGTTTACAAATAGACAAGATTCTTCGAATTCGCTTTTCCATATTGTTAAAATAACAAGTCGTTCGAAGAATATGATAACATTTTCGTGGGCCAAAATGTGCATAGCTGAAATGAATGTACCAAATGAGCTTATTAACAAAATCGTCTGGAATGCAAAGTACCCATAGCTTGTCATCAACAGTGCAGTGTTTGAAGAGTATGTTGTTTCTAACCAGGTAATAATGCCGAATCTGTGTGTGTGTCTTTTCATGCCATTTGCTCTTGATGTCTTTCCAAATCGGATCTTTATCTTGTTCATGAGCAATGTCCATTAAAGATGTGGTGATGAAGTTTTCAAAGGCGACTTTCTGAATGTAAAGAATACTGAAATTTTTCTCGAGGTTGCCTTCTGTGTTACTTTTCTCAAGCCCAGCCAGTGCGCGTGACAGTGCGTCCGCAACAATGTTCTCCTTGCCAGGAATGTAGACTATTGTGAAGCGGAATTCTTGCAGAAACAATGCCCAACGTTTTAACCTGTCATGATTTAATTTTGAAGACATAAGAAATTGTAATGCACGATGATCACTGTATACTTTTACGTGCTTACCAGAAAGGAAGAAACGGAATTTGTTAAATGCCCAAACGATAGCTAAAGCTTCTAATTCAGTAACGGAATAATTTTTTTCAGATTTTGTTAGCACTCGGCTAGCAAAAGCAATGGTTTTCTGAACAGTAGTGTCATTTTCTATGGCTTCTTGAAATAAATGGGCACCAAGACCGACTTTAGAAGAATCCGTGCTAAGGCAGAAATCTTGTGACAGATCTGGATGAGCTAGTATTGGCGCGTTAAGTAACGCTTCTTTCAGAGAATTGAATTCCAACTGTGCTTGTTCGTCCCAGTTCCAAATAGTATTTTTTCCAGTGAGAGAACAAAGTTTTGGTGTAACAAGAATTTGCATATTCAGAAAACGACGGTAAAAATTTACGAGACCTAGAAAACTGCGGACTTGTCTTTTTGTCGATGGAACTGGAATAGCTCTGATTGCTTCTAACTTTTCAGGATCCGGCTGAATACCTTCAGAAGAAATAATATGTCCCAAAAACGTCACCTTTGACCTACCGAATTCAGACTTTTCCAAGTTAACTGTAATTCTAGATTCTGCAAAAATACGTAACAAACTGTTAAGGATGCGATTATGTTGTTCCCATGAGGCTTCTGCTATCAGAATATCGTCCACATATATGGTGATGTGACGTTTTAAGAACTCAGGTAATATGGAATTTAGCCCGTGAATGAATGCTGCCGAAGAAATGTTCACACCAAAAGGAAGTTTCCGAAACTGATAACAAACGCCGAAACAAAGGAAAGCTGTGTATTTTCTACATTCTGGATGGAGTTCGATCTGATAAAAGCTGGATCTGAGATCAATGGAAGACAACACTTTTACACCATTAAAATTTTGAAGAAGTTCTTCCAACGTTTGCGGCCTGTCTGTTTCAGGAATAATGATAGTATTGATTTGTCTCGAATCTAAGACAAGCCTGATCGATCCATTTTTCTTCTCAACAACATGTAATGGATTGTTGTATGAGCCTACTGCAGGCTCAATAATGCCCTCAATAAGCATAGATTGTATTTCTGTTCTAACACGGTCCCTATAATGTGCTGGAATTACGTATGGTCTAACACAAAATTTAGTATGCTCACGAACACTAAATTGGTATTGAAATCCCTTGATTGTTCCTGTTTTGTGAGTAAAAACTGTGGAATGTTCTTGTAAAATCTCAAAAAGGTCCTGCCTATCAGTGTCATTACAATTCTCAATTGTTTGAATTTTATTCTGAATTAACTCATTAATTTCAAATATACCGTCGATATCATCCCTGTCAGTACTTGCAGAGTGATTGTTGGTGTCTAGTTCCGTAGAAAATTCCGAACTGTTGTCTAACAGAAGGTAAAGCCGATTAATTTCCTCGTCATGGTTTGAGAGCCAATCTTCAAATTTCAAAGCTATTGACTTACCTTCCTTCTCTAAACTTATTTCCGCATCGTGAAAGTTTAAGATTGCTTTGTATTCATTCAAAAAGTCTACTCCCAATATAATTTCCGTCGACAGTAATGGAAGAATAAGAAAGTTCATAGAGAAGCTGTAGCTTTGGCAAAAGAATTCTAAATTGGTTTGTTGGCGTACATCTACACTTTTTCCAAAGATTGCACCATGTAATTTAATCTTACGTAACGGAAGTGTGGGGCAATCATTCGATTTGTTGCATTTGCTAAAAGCTGTTTCACTAATTACTGAAATGGGACTGCCAGAGTCAAGTACTGCCGTAAATTTTACGTCATTTACAGTAATGTGAATCACAGGATATGCAATGTTGTTATGTTTTATGTCGTGTTCCTGGAGTAAGATGTCCCTAATGTCTTCCATTTTTACGTAATTACTAGCTACGGCAGCTGCGTCGTTAGTTTCATACGTACGTTTTGTGGCTGCCAGCGGTATGAGTCATTGCCTATTGTCTCTTTGTTGGCGCGCGTCGTTATTGGGATTTGGAGACCTAACTTCTACAAATTCACCTCCTCGAGAGGGCCCTGCTCTGTTTGAATCCCGCCAGTTCTGATGCAATTCAGGTCTGTCGTTACGATCATATCATCTGTCGTCATGTCGGTAGATGCCATAGTTTCTTTCTTGTCGGTCACGTGGTGGAGAATTTCTCCCTGAATCGTAACTGCGTGCTGGTCTGTTGTGTCTAAAGTTATTCTGTCTCCCTTGATAATAATTATTTTGGTTCCCATATTGTCTGTTTCTCTGATTGTCTCTGTGATAGTCATTACCACGGAGAGGTGATCTTTCCCTGTAATTATTACTACTCTGCCAACGGTTTTCATACGGGTGGTGTCTGTTTTGGTCACGATTTGCGTTGTAAGAATAGACTTGTCGTGTCCAGTTATTGTTTCTGTCGTCACGGAATTGTGACGGATGTGACCTGTAGTGATTGTTTTCCTGTTTTCGCATCCCGCGACTGTCTGTGTCAATTTCTAATTCTTGTAACAGTCCCTGAAAAGCTTCAATGTCGTCTTCGCAACGTCCTGCTAAAATAATATGTCGCAAATGTTCAGGCAGTTTGATTAAGCAAATGCGGATGAGTTCTGAGGGGCTGTATGGGTTTGACAGGTACTGATTCTTGTGCAACATGTCTTCAAAATATTTCACAAGACTGTAAAATTCAGATTGTTCGAAATGTTTCATCATTATGATGCTATGTTTTACTCGGTCTTGTGTGGCTTGAGACCAATATGCTGAGAGGAAGGCATGGTAAAATTCTCCTTCACTGTGGTAATCGTGAATGACCGATCGCATTCTTACAGTTGGTTCATTCTCTAAGTAGCCACACATAAATTCTAATCTATGCTCTAATGACCAGTTGGGAGGAAAACAATGAGAGAATTGATGGAGCCACGCTTGTGGATGAATGTCGTTGCCAGAATTCTTAAATGTTTTGAATTTACGTGTAGTAATGAATAGCTTATAGTCAAAATCATCATGTCGGCGAGTCGCATATCGATCATTGTTAGGTCGTGTCGGCCTTTCCATCTCAAAATTCGGTGCACATTGCCAATTTCTTTCATAACTTCCGAAATGCCCTGTGTTATTATTTTGTGGCTGTTCCGTATTTCTATGTCCCTCTTCCCGTATTGGGGCACGAGTGTCCTCTGAAATACGTAATTCTTGTATTACCTGTGTCAGCTGATCTTGTACTTCCCGGATTTCTCTTTTGTACTGTGTATTGATTTGATTTTGATTCTGTTTGAATTTTCTAATTTGTTCATACTCTTCTGTGTCAGTGAAGGCTACAGGTCTTGTGTCATTCAGATCATCATCTACCTTTGTAGATAAGTTAGTGACCTGATCCGAAAGTTCGGCTACTTTCTCCGATAGTGAACACATTTCCTCAGTGTGTTTTTCTGAACCAAGTTTCAGAGTGTCCATTTGTGTTGAAATCGAATCTACTGTGTCCTTTAAGTTTTCCTGAGTTTTTGCAAGTTGCGTAACCGAATCGGTAGATGCAACTGAGTCAATTTTAGCTTGCAAGGTGTTGTGATTTTCATGAACAATAGTTTGCAGTTCTTTTATGGCTGCTTCGTGATTCTGTAATGCATTTTCATGACGCGAAAGAATAGGTTGGAAATGCTCACAAATTTGTGTTTTTACGTCATTACAGATTTTTTGACATTTCGATTCGATGTTATGTAACTCAGTAGTTAAATCTTCACGTGTTTGTTCAAGCGTCGTGTCTAACTTTTGAAGATTTTGTTCCACTGTGTCTAACTTTTGAAGATTTTGTTCCACTGTGTCTAACTTTTGAAGATTTTGTTCCATTGTGTCTAACTTTTGAAGATTTTGTCCCATTTGTTTCTGATTTCGTTCAAGCGTTGTGTCTAACTTTTGTAGCCTTTGTCGCATTTGTCGCATTAACTGTAATAACGATGCACTGGTGTCTGAAACATGTTCCTCAGTGCTTTTCGGCAGTGAAGTTGCACCGGCAACATTTACATTTTGACAAGCAGAAAATGTGTCTTGACTTATTTGTGAAAACGGTGAGGACCCAAAACCTGAATCTACAGTATTTGCAAAATTGTGTCCTGTCATTTCGGATTCCTGAGGTGAGCTGTTGCCGAGCAATCGATCGATAATGCTTCTCTGTTTACTAATTGTTTCACTGTCTACGCCATTGTTTGCAGCCCGCTCCATTTCCCTATGCACAGTTACCAAATTACTACTTTGAACATCAGTTAATTCATTACTCGGTGACGCTAACACACTGCTTTCGTCTTCACTGACATTTCTCAGTTTACTTTGAAGCCTAGTATTACGTTTTTCACACGCCATTATTGTCACAATATTTCATACGATAACACAGAAAAGCACAATTTGAAGAGCAAAAATAAGAGAACACATTAACATAGTACTGAAAATAATATCTCGTTAATTGCAAGCGCAGCAGCGAAATATTTGGTGCAAATTAACATGCATGCCACAACAACAATGAAAGACTGCAACTACAAAGGAGATTCTCTCTACAATTACGCGCTAGCAATAAACAATAGCTACACTAATTACACAAACTACAAGAAAAAATCAGAAGATTCCAGTGAGGTATCCTCAGCTAGGGGTCGACATATGAAACGTCCCCTTTGAACAAGTATACTATAGGGCTTAACCTGACACACAATATTTTTAGCGCAACGCAATCTGACTTTCAAAAATCCCTGCAAAAGAATGGCCCTGAGTAACATTAAACTATACCTTTCAGAAATCACTTACCTCACAAAAATCTTCATTACTCGAACTACTGCAATACAGCGAGCGCCACTACTGCCAGCTAAATAAAAGATTCAAACTACGGAAGGCACTAACTACTGATAGGGATAGTTAGCAAATGAAAGATATTAATAGAGAACAAACAATGTATTTACCTTAATAGTCATAATATATATAGCAGTTCATGACAAATTACAAAACTCCGCCATCCCTCTCCCCACATCCACCACTGCTGGCGGCTCACATCCAACTGCGCAACGCTACGCGCTGTTCACATCCAGCTGCCGCTGCCCAACACTACAATGGCAGACAACAATGCAAACTAGCCACAGACTGCACACAGCACAGCCAGTGATTTTCATACAGAGGTGGCGTTACCAATAAAAAAAAAACCTAAACAGCCTACTTACAACTATCGTGATACAATACTGGCTCACATATCAAATTGTTAGTGACTCTCAGATATTTAGTTAGAGATGACCATTATCCTTCATTGATGTACAGCCTTAGAGATAAAGATTGACCGCCGGGCGGCCGTTACAGAGACTAAGTTCGAGTCGCTCACTTAAGGTGGCCAATAAAACTGACCGCCTCTGACAACGCTATGTCCGGCCATCTGCACAATCTGGCAACGCGTAAGATGCGGGTGTGTCAGGAGGAAGTGTTGTATACTTACGAAATACAGTGGGGTCGTGTTAGCCTGTGGTCTAGTGCAGAGTGTCACCTTGCGCGTCGAGCGAGCAGGTCGTAGTTAACTTCCGCCTGTGCCGCAGCGCCGCTTATGTCTAAGCTACTCAGTCTTGTCGGTCGGAGTCACATCGTGGTTGCGTAGCGGAGTTTGTTGTCTTTTTCTCTTGGCAGCGGTGTTTTCTGCCCTCGCCATGGTGTCTGTCAATTCTCCGAAGTCTGTTCTTTTCAGTTTTGACAAGAGTACGCATCGTGCTCAACCTGGCTTTTTAGAAATTCACCATTGGTTGGCTGATGTTATCCGTGTTACACCCGATCAGGTAGATATTGATTACTTTGATTCTGATTTGTATGCATTCTTTGTGAAGTTTTATGATTCCGTTCAAGTAGAATGGTTTCTCTCTCGGGTTGGTTCTAAGGTGTTGTTTACACATCGAGTGGTTCCGTTAGTCAAGTCCTCCTTGAAAATGCGGCACTCGAGTATACTGCGGTTAGAATTTATAACCATCCTCCTGAAGCGGACGACTCATTTCTTAAAACAGCGTTGCCTCCGTTTGGAGTAATACGGAATATCCGATGGGAACGCTGGTCAGCACAACATGGCTTCCAGCGTTATAATAGTATCCGGACTGTGGACATCTGCGTTAAAAAGAATATTCCTTTCCACTTAACTGTTTGTGGTTGCAGGACCCATGTTACGTATGCAGGGCAAGAAGGAACATGTTTTCTCTATAACGAAAGCGGTCGTCTCAGATCTGATTGTCCTCGCCTTACTACAGTTCTGACGTCGTCTTATCAAAAATGGTTCAAATGGCTCTGAGCACTGTGGGACTTAATATCTGCGGTCATCAGTCCCCTAGAACTTAGAACTACCTAAACCTAACTAACCTAAGGACATCACACACATCCATGCCCAAGGCAGGATTCGAACCTGCGACCGTAGCAGTCGCGCGATTCCGGACTGAGCGCCTAGAACCGCGAGACCACCGCGGCCGGCTCGTCTTATCAAAAATGTCTTTCTTTAACATTAGCAGACATAGTGTTATCGTAGTCAGCTGACAGTCAATCTCCAGCTTTAAGCGATATAGGGGCAACATTACCCCCTACTCCTCGCAAATTTCCACCGTTACCGGCGTGTCCCAGTGCGGCCTCTGTCCATAAGAGGACGACGGCTCCTGCAGCGCAAGTCAAACGCCGGCGGGCTGAGGACGGTACAGATTTCGAGGACGCCCCACTCCAGTCTCGTTCTTCTGACACGGCGTTGACAGAGGGTGCACCTTCTGGCGGTAATGCGTTGTCTACTGATGTTAACTGTGATTCCAGTATTACCAGAGATGATGTAGCTTCTGTTGATGTTGAAATGTGTGTTGAATCAGTGTCCCCCACTTCACCCGTAGACGCGACGGTTCCCGTGAGTTCAGATGTTCCCGCAGAGACGTTGCCTGATGGCCGGTCTTTACAGTGTTCCAGTGAAATACCACGCCTCTTTCTACGGTCGCAGGTTCGAATCCTGCCTCGGGCATGGATGTGTGTGATGTCCTTAGGTTAGTTAGGTTTAAGTAGTTCTAAGTTCTAGGGGACTGATGACCTAAGATGTTAAGTCCCATAGTGCTCAGAGCCATTTTGAACCACGCCTCTTCCACGCTGCGACGGTGGAGAAACAGGATTCCACGGGTTCTCTTCCTAATGATGAGGAGATGCCATCCGACACCGGCACTGCATTACCTGTCTCTTTTATACCGGATGTTGCTGTTAGTCATTCTGAGTTGCGCTCCCCGATTTCCGATGAGTGCAGTGGGGATGGCTCCTCTATCAAATAGGACCTTGACGCGCCCCCAACCCTTCCACATCAAGAGTGTATGTTTTCACAGAGAGGTGCGAAACAGCATTTTCAACTTGAACGTGAAGCGGCCCGTCGTAAAAAGAAAAACGAGGATTCCTCTGCTTCCAGTGGGGAGGATTGGAATTACCTTCTTTCCCCCGCCTCCGGACGTTGAGGAGAGAAGCAGGTGATGAGTGCTTTTTTCCTTAGTGTTGTTTCATTGACCTTACATGCGCTAACAGATGCAGGCATATACATTTCTAATCCTCAATGTTAATAGAATATGTCCTCAATTACGGCTTGCTGCGTTACGCCAGTTTATTTACGATTCCCAAGTTGATATCGTGTGTTTACAAGAGGTATTATTTGATGTGTTTTGTCTTCTTGGATACTCTATGTTTTTCAATGTCGCGCCTGAGAATTCTAGCGGTATGGCTTTGCTTTATCGAGATGGAATCCCGCTGACGGACTTCGAAACTCTAGATGATGGTCGTGGTATAGGCTGTAGTTTTTATGACCTCACCTTAATTTTTCTTTCCGCCCTGTCTTTATCCGGTCGTTCATCCTGTCGCGAGCGGTTTTATAAGGAAGAAGTTGTTTATTTACTCCGATGGAACCAGCGCAATGTTTTGTTGGGGGGTGATTATAACTGCGTCTTACGTCGTGTAGATCAGACCCCCCAGTTATAGATATAGTCGTGAACTTAATGATATGGTGACGTCCTTGCATTTCCAAGATGCTTGGGTTTGCAGATATCCTACATTGGTGCGGTTTACGTTTTTTACAGCTAATTCAAGTAGCCGATTGGACCGCTTTTATTTATCTGCCCCCATATGTAGTCAGCTTCTATCTATTGATGTAATTCCTGCCAGTTTCACTTATCACTGTGCTTTTCAATGATTTTTAACCACGTCCAGCAGCTTCCTTTATGGAAGCTAAACACTCTACATCTCACGGACCCCTCTCTGGAAGGCATCATCGCAGACGTATGGCGACGGACAACGCAGTCCCAGGCGCATTATTTCTCACTTCTAGAATGGTGGGTTACCTTTATTAAACCCCGGATTCGAAATAGACTCAAGCATTTTAGCGCTGAAAAAGCGGCTGAAATAAGGCGAACTAGGGAATTTTATTATGCTGTCCTTCGCGATCCTTACGACAATGCTCGTGATGCCCCCTTGAGAGTCGCCGACGTCCACTATGTGAAGGCAAAACTTCTACAACTCAAACGTAGGCAAATGGATGGTGTCCGATTGCGTTCCCACCCTCGTTCAATCATACAGGATGAGTTGACCTCTCTCTATCATCTTCTTCAGCTTCACAAGCGATCTCAAAGGACGTGTCTTTCTACCAATCGTTCTCTGGATGGTCGTGAGTGGTCCTCCCAATCTGATATCATGCGTGAACTTTACCAATACTTTTCCGAACTTTATACTGAAGTGGATTCAGGCGGTCCACCGTCTGTTGATTTTACCTCCCTCCTTGATAGTGTTGTTACGCCAGCTCTCCAGGAAGACTCTTTCTCTGTATTACATCTCGATGATATACTTGATATTGTGGCTCGTTCTCCCTCCCACAAATCGCCTGGCTTCGGTGGTCTTCCCAAATAATTTTATATTCGATTTTGGCCCCTAATAGGAGATACGATAACTTCTATGGTGAATGAAGTATTCCACGGAGGCCTTCTCCCGCCTCAGCTTTAAGGTTGCTAAAATTGTCCTGATACCCAAAAATCCGGGACTTTTGCGTGTGGATTAGGTCCGCCCGATAACCCTCTTCAACTATGATTATAAAATAGTGGCGCGAGCGGTAAATAGCCGACTATCGGTATTGCTGGCTACCAACATCGCGAGTCATCAAAGTTGTCTTCCGGGTCGTACTCTTCTGACTCCCGTGGCTGAATGTCGTGATTTAATTTCGATTGCTTCCACCATTTCCGTGCCCACTGCTTTGCTTTTCATTGATTTACACCACACTTTCGACCGCGTTAATCATGGATTCCTTACGCGAGTATTGACGACTGTTGTTTTAACGATACTTCACGACGGCTGTTTAACTCTCTAATTACTGGCATTCAGGCGTCCATTGACGTAAATGGCCATCTTAATTCGCCCATCGCGGTGTGTCAGGGCGTCCTTCAAGGGAGTCCATTATCTATGTCACTCTACGTGCTCTTTCTGGAACCCTTATTGTGATCTGTCGCGGCTCGTTTGGGTGGCTGGTAGCTGTTGTGAGAAAGGTTTACCGTTCGTGCATATGCTGATGACGTTATGGTTCTTCTCCGTACCCATGATGACATACCACTGCTGAAGGAAGTTTTGGATGCCTTTTGTCGTCTTACGGGAGCGCGGGTTAATGATCAGAAATGTCGCATACTCATTTTGCGAGGATTTGACGCTGTTGAAATTCCATGGGTTTTGTAGGTCACCCGATATCGATCGTTACGTGTTATAATTGACGGTTGTTCGCTAAAGATGGCTACGATAAACTGGAAGTCTGTCACGGATAAGCTTCAGGCAGCAATCAAAGCAATCATTGAACACGAGCGTCGCTCCCTCTCATTTCTTCATAAGGTCCGGGCCATGGAAACGTATGTGTTAAGTAAGGCTTATTTTTTTGCACAAATCTTTCCACTTCCTGCGATGATGTACCGCAAGTTGCAAAGTTTAACCGGCAGGTTTATCTAGCGCAACTCTATATTTCACGTGTGTTATAGGGCCATGGCGCGCCCCCGTCTACTGGGAGGTTTGGGCCTCCCTGACATTCGGGTTAAGGCTTTATTCATCGGTCGCACTGTTTTAACATGTCTACGCCCCCCCCTCCCCTCCCCCCCCAGCTCGCCTTCATTACTGTATCCGAACGGCGAGTTTAACATCTCCAGTAGATATTGGTAGGATTAGTTATAAACTACGACACGTTAAGGAATTTTTTCTTGAAGTCAGTTATTTAGGAGTAAATATCCTTTCCCAAGCGAATCTCTCACTAAAAATGCTGTTAAGCCGCTGGCCAATTCCTTATAGTATTCCTTCTGTGGAAGCCCTGTCGCCAGAAACGAACTGGAAGACTGGTCTAACGTTAGGCTCCCGATTTTTCCGATGGAAGTGGCGTCCTCGTGGTACCAAGTGGTTCATGATATTGTACCTACCAACGTGCGAGTTTTTCGTATTGGCCTAAATGTGACGGATCGTTGCAATCGCTGCCATGAAAATGATACATTATATCATCGGTTGATCTCCTGTGGTCATGGGTATTGGAGATGGCTTCGCCGACAACTGGCTTTTCTCCTCCGGACGTCGGAAGCGGCTATCTCGAGGAAGATTCTCTTGCGTCCCGATTCAACCCTCTTTCCTCGATCGAAGAACAATGCCATCATGTGGCTTGTTTGTCATTATGTCCACTACGTGATGGTGAGTGGATATGACGCAGATCCGTACGCCTTTTCCTAATATATGGCCACGCCACAGATCATTGCTCATGGCTCAGGATGCCACGTTATCGTGAGGTTTTTTCTAATATGCTGTATGTTGTTTTTCATCGACAAGGAGTTAAATGAGTTGAAATCCCCTCTTTCTTTTGTGAGCACTCTTGTTTGGATTTAAATGTGCCACGATGTAGAAGTGACGGAGGAAAGAAGGTGTGGGAACATTAAAATTAACGCCATATTTCTTCAAATACTATTTTCTTATTTACCCTTTTGTTTTTGTCGAAATGACTTCTTTTGTTTTATTTTAATTGATTGATTTAAATTAGTGCTTTGGAGGGGAAAGAGTGATTAGCGTTCGGGTCCCGTGTAAAAAAGAAAAGTGCTAATCGTCGTGCATTCTAAACTTATAGTCGCGTGTTCGCGTCCAACTGCACCTTTTCTTTTAATTAAATTTTTTTTTTTTTACCTACCACTTTTCGGCCCTCGTCTGACTGAACATCGACGATAATTCGCTTCACATTTTACCCAGTAATAATAACAAATACTTTCAGAAACCATTCCGCAGGAGAGCTCGTGGTTGCTTCGCGATCAGTGCAGTTTACACTCGAGTGTTTCCTTGCGATGCAGCGGCTACCGGCCACCCGCCAGACGCCACCTGCCGCCTGAAATCGGGCGCCGCCCAAGTGAACGCGGCGCGACGCTATCACTGTATGTATCAACTGTCATTTTCGAATTTGAAGTTCTAGTTATCATCTTCCAGTAAATCATTGGAATTTGCGTAACTGAAAACCATGAACTACGGTTAGGCGTTGTAAAATTGGGTCGTAAGTGAAAAAAGGAGTAACATCAGCAACACAGTATTTACTTTTGTTATAACACAGGGGTGAATGCAGAGGAAGCAGTTCGAAAGATTTGAACTGTATGTGGAGCGAGTGCTTTTGGAAAATATACGCCACAAAAACATATTCTTGTTTCAAAAAGGATCTTTCTAGCATGAATGTTTTCCCACATTAAGGAAGTCTCCACTACTTCAAATGGCTCCGAACACTATCCGACTTAACTTCTTAGGTCATCAGTCGCCTAGAACATAGAACTAATTAAACCTAACTAACCTAAGGACATCACACACATCCATGCCCGAGGCAGGATTCGAACCTGCGACCGTAGTGGTCGCTCGGCTCCAGACTTTAGCGCCTAGACCCGCACGACCACTCCGGCCGGCAGTCTCCACTACTGATATAAGTGATGGATTACCATTTAACCATCATGCGACATTTGCATTCAACAGGCAAGGTTAAGAAGTCTGGTGTAGGAGTCTTGCTTGCTCTAATTCGAATCAACAAAAACCAAGGGAGTGACTATTATTGCAGTTTTGCTTGAACGTCATCAGGTCGCTCATTGTTCGATACTATTACTGGTGACGAGTTATGATGCCTTTATCGTTATCTTTGTAACAAGAAATGAAAGGCTGAGCCCTCCAAGAGACGTAAACTCGAGAAAAGAGTAGTGTGAACATAATATTTTCCATCTGATAGCTCCAAAAGTGTGTTTTGCACTAAGAATTCTTCCCCAAGGGTGTGTCCATCACAGCTGGAATTTGTTGCCAACAACTGAGACGTTTTTCGGTCCCAGTGTAAGAAAATCGACCGACATAACTACATCACGTATGCTAATGGATGATAACGCACTCTGTTGATGCGAGAAAGAAAACTATCCAGGAGACTGATAGGGAAGTCATCGCCCTCTGATGGTATACTCGTAAATGTTTACCTTTCCCGCTCTTGATTGATCAATCGTCAAGGCAATTCATTTCTAGAGGAAAATGCTCGTCAAACTACACTGGTTTAATAACTTTGTTAGAACCTGTAGGTTTCTACAGGCGTAGAATTTGTAGACTACTTTAGCTTTGTCAGATTGTTACAGATATTGTGAAAGTATATACTGTTGCTGATATAATTGCGTTTTCCATTAGTTTATTGAATACAACTGTTATCATCAAAGAGAAATTAAATATTTACTTTACTAATAAAAATTACATTCAACTTACTACGTAAACATGACGACAGCAGTCTATCTTAATAAAGCGTAAGGCAACTGTGTCTATTTTAACACAAATTAATAGGATGTTACCGACTTCTGACTTCGAAATGGTCTCTGTTTACTTCATGCACTGTATCATAATCAAGTATTATGAAAATGTGGCAGTTCATAGATAAAATTATGTATTCACAACAACAAACAATATGTCGGCAGAAAACAACAGTGGCATTATCAATTTTGCAGTACCATAAGATTTTCGCTCTGACGCTAAGGGGTACTGAAAGTAGCAAGACGAATTTTCTCGAGCGTTGCCTTACGATTTCCTTATTGAGTTTCTATCTGCCTGCTTGTAGCTCTGCTACAAAACAATTGCAACTACGCCTTTCAGTGAGTCTCGAAAGGCGAACGAAAGCAGCTTGTTACCGGCAGGCAAGCACGTTACCCCGGAGCTAGAGAAAAGGTGCGGCGTCTGTGAGTTACTTGTTGGCACAGTAGACGCTCTGACAGATAAATAGCAACAAAAGGGAACGACTTTTGTGGACCCAAAAGGATTAACTGATATCCTTATATCACTTCTCAAGAGAAAATCACTTACGTTATTTAGTTGAAATGACACCATAAAATCAAGTGAATTTAGCGGGATAGTTCTGTGCCATCAAGGAAGAAAGTCGTCGGTCACAGAGTTGCCAAGTTTCAGTTATATTGCCACGAAGGATACCAGCTGATGTGTTCTGTGACATCGGAAGTGACTATAGCTTCGTCTCAAAGTTGTGGCTGGCAAGGGCCGTAATATCCTCATTATATTTCAGTGTCTCATTCGCATTTCTGTAGCTAGGTTTAGGGGCTAGAGTGTGATTACTTGTAATACATCAATGCACTGAGTGCAAACGAAACGTCATAAATAAATATCTGCGACGATTATTTGTGTTTTACTGTCTTAATTGGACCGAAACCTTGAAAGCGTATACACTAGACGCGATTCACAAAGGTGAATTCGAATATTCCATATGGCGAAAATCTGATGTTTCTATTCTTCCACCTCTAACATTCAAAAAAACAGTTGAAACAAGTGTCAGGAAAGCGCCTGTGAACCAACAATTAATAATGCAATCATAATTAGTGGAAACTGACAAACTTCATCTGTCATCTGATAATTGTGAAAAACTACTTTTTTCATCTGCACAGCACCGCAGTATGAACTCAAGGATTTCGTACGATTCCTATAATTAATATCGTTGTGATCGTTTTCAATGACAGTGGAGGAGGAGCAAAACTATCTGACTTGAAATATACTGTTCCAGCGGGATAGGACTCTTTGGCTACAGTTTCAGTAGAACATCCAGAGAGGTATCAAGAATGTGAGAAATCACTCATTGCTGTAGTAGAGGCTAGGACAGAATGAAGCAGGTTTCCCGCAAAGTAAACGATGAGAGACACTGTCGCTGTCACTTATTAAACATGAATTGTTCAAAAAGTTACAACTATATCTAGTTAAATGAGTAGGTTGACGCAGCTCCAGTCCGTCACTATCACTAAGTTGCCAAACATTTTCCGAATCGGACTTAAGATAGAAATGTGTGTGTGTGTGTGTGTATGTGTGTCTGGTGTGTGTGTGGTTTCTGTTCTTTCGGACTGCAATAATAGTCACTGCCTTGGTTTTTTTTAACAACAGGTGGCAGTACAGACGAATTGCATAAAAATATTCCATATAAAGGTGTCCACTTTTTATTAAGTACAGAGGTACAGCTGTTAGTACGTAACCCTAACAAACTCAAAGCAGAGGCAAATGAGGAAGTTCAAAGTTTATTTTCAAAAATTACCCCACCAACTTCTATCCACTTTTGACTTCTCTTGATAACACCACGTGTAGCTCTTCTGAGGTCGTCTTATCGTTTTTTTTTTTAGGGCTGCACTATTCCTAGTACGAACGATCAAATCGGCTCTTGAGCTTACTTTTTCTTTGTAGATTTCGCCTTTCAACCATCCCCACAGGCAAAAAAGGGATAAGGTCCGGGGACATCGGTGGCTAAGAAAATTGCCCATATCTACTGATCCATCATCCGGGAAATATTAGGTTTGGGCGATGTGGCTCCTGACGACTAGAATATGCAGGAGCCCCGTCATGCTGGAGGAACATACGCGTTCTTGTAACAAAAGGAACCTCTTCCAGTAATGCTGGAATCTCATTTTCAAGGAAGTGTAGACGACGGGATCCTGTAAGGACCAACCAACGAAACGAAAATGCATTCAACCCAGCTGTATGTGTTCAATAAATACTGGACACATGTTATATGGCATATTTCTGCAATTTATCTGTACTACCACTTCCTGCAATATTTTCTACTCTCCTGAAACATCCAGTATAATTATTCAGGTTTAGACGGGCCATCGAAAGTTTTCAGTGCTAGACCCACGTCATCGTCCGAACCCTCGCCGGAATACAGTGTGGCTGCGAGCGAGTGGAATAATGGACGGGAGGGTACCGCGTATGTGGTATGCGGCAAAGATGGGAATTTCTTGTTGACGAGGAGTGTGTATAGACAGGTCTCGCAGGCAGCTTGGACGTTGTGTCCCGATAGTGCGTCTGCCTTGTCAGCAGAAGGTCCAGATTCGAACCCCGGGCGGTCACGAGTTTCCATCTGCCGTCGTTGCTGTATTTAAGGTGCAATTGTTTTTTGAGGCAATACAGGTGATTTGCGAACATTTGTCTTGCCATGAATTTAACGGGACTTCAACGGCATCCATTCCTTAGTCTTTGCTTTGTGATGGCGCTTACCCATGTCACATACATGCGAATCAAATTGTAGCGCATATTTAGTCAAGTAATGAATGGTCAGCATACAAGCATTTATGAACAGTAGAAGCAGGAAGCAGCTGACCACTTACCCAATTGCAACATAGAGTACCTGTGTAGTGAGTCATTTCAGTTGCATAGCTGATGGTAATATTTGTCAAGAAATTCGCTGTAGAATTAATGTAATACCTGCACTATTATCTCTGTAGTCCTACTGTATCATTAGCAGCTCGTGAATAGAGTACTATGTTCGTTAAATCAGATTACTCAAGCTGATGCCAAAAAAAAGAGAAGCGACGACGCCACCACACTATCTTGATTTACGTAGGTAGTCAGCGCTGGATTATGTGCCACCATTAGCGTTACTGTAAGCAGTTTGACACCATAACACCACCACATCCACTGCAATCCGGACGATCATCATCAAGCATTTGTTACTCGCAGTGATTACAAGTTGCTGATGTTTGTCAAGAATAGCGGAAAGCGCCTCATGAATCTGAAGTTCAATTTGCATTAAGCGTAGGACAGAGAGAATCCTAAATAACAGTTCAAAAAATGGTTCAAATGGCTCTAAGCACTATGGGACTTAACATCTGAGGTCAATAGTCCCCTGGACTTAGAACTGGTTAAACCTAACTAACCTAACTAACAGCCATGCCCGAGGCAGGAATCGCGTAGCAGCCGCGTGGTTCTGGGTTGAAGCGCCTAGAACCGCTCGGCCACCACGGCCGGCCTAAATAACAGTAAGAGGTTACCCAGAGAAGGGAAGAGTCCACGTATTGTCTCAAATTGTTGCAGTCAGATATTAATGTAGTTCCCGATGGTTTCACACTAACCGGTTCTTTTGGCTATCTGAATACTCATGTGAGTATTATCGAAGTGTAATTGCTAGAACGCTCAACTAACTTAATAACACCTCATTCTGGATTGAATATGACTAGGAAAGCAACGTTAATTTGACGTTTTCGTCCGTCTCGTGACGACTTACGAATGAAGTCTGAAGAGCACTCAAAGTTGTGTTGTCTGCACATGAATTCTATAAAGTCTAGTGGCAGCTGGCAGTCATTGCTGAATACTGACATGTGCAAATATCTTCACTGCTCTAAGGGAATTCGTCTATGTTGCATTTTTCCCTAACGTATTTAGCACAGTAACATAAGGTTCATTCTGCTGAAGAACCTGATGCCCGCAAGTCCTTATATAAGAATCTGCGAGCGGTAGTAACACATAAAAGGAAACAGACTGTTGGACAAAAGAATGGAGAGCTCTCTGCTTTTAACGTTTCAGATAGGGCCTACGATAAGAATGTGGTGTCATATTATGCTTCAGAACCCTTCATACTAAAACAACAGCTATGATATGAGACGAAGAAATACTTATATACTTCTCAGAAACTTTAGTTTTTTGTGTTTATTTTCTCACTTCGTACTAATACAAGGGCGTTGATATGAGAGGAGGAAATTAAATATACGCTTTCAAGACATAATATTTTCTTGTGTACTACTTCTGCGTGTATGAAAGCTGTGCAGTTAATTTTTGTGTCTTGGATAAATTTTGATATCACCTCACATTACTTTGCTAGAAGGTTCCTATTTTCTTGGGATCCAATTAGAGAGGAGATTTCCTCAATGGTTAATATTCTGATGACTAATGACATGATACCCGTTCCAATTGCTCCATGGCACCTGTGAGTAAAGTCTCAAGTTGGTTACTACAAGAGCCGGCCGGAGTGGCCGAGCGGTTAAAGGCGCTACAGTCTGGAACCGCACGACCGCTACGGTCGCAGGTTCGAATCCTGCCTCGGGCATGGATGTGTGTGATGTCCTTAGGTTAGTTAGGTATAAGTAGTTCTAAGTTCTAGGGGACTTATGACCACAGCAGTTGAGTCCCATAGTGCTCAGAGCCATTTGACCCATTGTTGGTTACTACAAGAAAATGCAGACAGTGATGTTCGCTCACTGTAGCCAGAGTCAAGGTGATTCCTTTCTGTTTATGGCGAAGTGTCTGCTGCAGTGTCCACGCTCAGCCAACATAAACAAATCGCGGTTGCATTAGGCAGTACTAATCGCTGCACTGTCTCTACTAACGATATGATGGTCATATGCAAGACATGGGGTGGGTAAAAATTCAGTTTGTAGCAACGAGCCACTGCATGAAAATACTTTACAGTTACATTTGACGCAATATTTATTGTTGCCTGTCTCTCTAATTTTAATAGTATTGATTCAGATTTTGAGTGAACACGAAAACACACACACACACACACACACACACACACACACACACATACAGAGAGAGAGAGAGAGAGAGAGAGAGAGATAGACAGAGAGAGAGAGGGAGGGAGTCATTGATTCCAGTGAGAGTGACGACTGCTGTCTGTTGAACAACACATGAGCCAATCAATTCCTCAGGTGGCGTCGAGTGAATGAGATTTATCAGTTACCTTGCATTTCAAGAATTGTGAGTAGGAGACTGGAAGCAAATGGACTTGTACGCTAAAGAGCTGCGACAAAGTAAAGCTTGCCTGGTTATCAAATGATTGTCCACATGGGTTTAGTGGACGAGTATACCTTTAGTAACCAACCCACCCACCATCAGTACGTAAGATTTCTTAAAGGCGTCGGGGCATTGATTCCACTAAGGCCCTCGATAGTGTATCATTATGGTTTACTTCCCACCACACGTTTTCTATAATCGTCCAAAAGTCGCTTGCATTTGTTGGTCCACATGGCAATGACCTCATTACCTCTGCCCACTTATTTTCTATCAGGTTGATCGTGGAACAAACGCCAACAGCTTTATCCTCTCTTGGCCCTGAAACCAATCTTGCACTGCTCTGCTTTGATGGATGGGGCTGTGGTCCTATAAATAAACTGTTACCTTGTCACTTCATATATTTATATTTAAATAAGGTATTTGTAATCAGCACATTGTATTAGTATTTTCCATAGTGTTTAAGAATTCAGGCCCTGTCATAGATAAGTGATTTAGTTTAACAGTCCGATTAGGAATGCGGTTTACCGAGTCTATCATATGATGAGATTCGTAGTCGTAAATCCACATTAAGACGTGTAAGGTGGCAGAATAAATGAAGGTCAATTTCGCACCTTACATAAGAGTTTTATACATCATAATGGGAAGGTGGATACGACACCTGCTTACTTCAGCGGTAATGAGCAGATTTGCCTAAAGTATGTAATGCAAAAGGGATGACACTCAATTCGCGGTATTACCACTCCTATACAATGCATGTCAATGAGCAGAAGGTGAAACAAGCAGCAAGAGGAAACGTTTTGTTTGGAAGCAGGCATGGGCAGAAGCAGAGGCTGCACCATGGGAGGCACCATGGAAACCTCTTAGGGGGTGTCCCGTGGCGGGAGTCAGCGACTGGACAGGTGATGCCTACTGGAAAGCAAGTAATGGCCCACCAGAAGTAGGACAGAAAAAAGCTTTAGAAACTCCGTTTCTGAATTCCAAATGGATACGAACAAAACCAGTGACACAGTTGATCACGTGAATAGCGAGTGATACACATGTGATGAACGCATGTAACTTTTGGGTGTCTGGAGTGGGCACAAAACGTCAGATTGGCGGAAACGAACTAGGAAGGAGTAAAGTGCCAAGATTTCGACACAGTTTAATGGTAGGGCCCTTGCAGTTGACAGAAAGAGTTTCCACAAAAATGAGAGGAACGCTCCCATTGGTCGAAAAAAGCTGTGACGTGGAGAACGAAAGAACCCAGGTGGGGAGACAGTTCGTCTACGAGAGAGACAACAGCGAAATTTTCGGGGTCTCTTCTCTGAACTGGTGTCAAGTGCAGAATGGGGTGCATAATGCTCTGTACGATGCAGAGGAGAATTTTTTGTGAACACATCGTTCACTGTGGCTGACATTCAGCTAGATATTAGTTGTAACGTCATTGAGCTCCAACTGTGGAGAAACGAACCAGCCAGTCAGTTAATTGTTTTTGTGAGGACTGAGAGGGCATTTTAATATGCAATCTGCTCCCGCCATGTGTGTGCATATCGCCATATTCCATGACTAGGGATGAGTACATGTTATCTCACATAACGAGAAACATAGGGAGAGTTCCTGCTGGAAAAATCAGTACAGGCTTATTTAGTTTCTGTAGGAATTTCAGAGGATGAGAGCAGCCATGCAGACGAAAGCTCATCACAGCTAAGGTAAATACCACAACCAGAGATGTAAACTTTTTGGTTCAACAGCTTGCGTCCTCTATAAATTCAAGCGACTTTGGGTAATCTTTTGCTCAACTAACCATCCTCTGTAGGCTTGATTGTCACCCTAAATAGTACCGAACTTTGAAATGGAACCGGTTGATTTATCATAGTACTGGCCAACATCATGATGTAGTCGTCAGAATAATTTTGTAAAGAAACTTCTAGTTAAAACTTACCATTGTTTTGTTTAGGATTATTTCACTTTCTGACGACGAAATGCGTTCATTTGACAACCGTCGTAACATTGTCACATTGTAAACTGTGTAAATGCATATATTTCTGTGACAAGATTGCAGCATTAAACCAAAAATATTTACAGCGTACTCAGTTGTTGTTCTGTCCTCAAAAGCCGGCCGCGGTGGACGAGCGGTTCTAGACGCTTCAGTCCGGAACCGCGCGACTGCTACGGTCGCTGGTTTGAATCCTGCCTCGGGCATGGATGTGTATGATGTCCTTAGGTTCGTTAGGTTTAAGTAGTTCTAAGTTCTAGGGGACTGATGACCACAGATGTTAAGTCCCATCGTGCTCAGAGCCATTTGAACCATTTGTCCTCAAAACCTTACAGACTGACTGGCAGAATCTGATTAGAGCGATCTGGTATCGAACTGATATTACAAAAATTGGATTGTTTTAACGTCTGTATTGCAACAATGCAGCGCACATAAATTCCTTTAATGGAGTAACTGGTAGTAACCGTCTAAGAAAAAGTCAGGAAAACGTCTACTAGCAGCAATGTAACGGAATTATAACCTATACGTATGTGATGAAAATTTTGAATCGAACAATACACATGTATGTCAGTGGTAGGAAGATAACACCATATCCAATTTTCTGCTGACATAATAATAATAATAATAATAATCCTGTGTGATGTTAGACCCTCCATCGGGCGCCTCCCCAGGTGGTGGACAGGGAAAAGCCTCCCAGATATGGGTGGTGGCGATTAAATCATACACTTGGGGCGGACCAAATACTAACACAATCCTCAACAGCTATTCAGCCCGATGAACCCAAAATCCAGATACGTCTGAGTGAAAATCACTGGTATTCTGGTCACAGTCTGTTAGCTCCATGAGCTCGGCTGAAAATATTTGATTCCAAATGCTTCAACACAAGCAAACATGAACTGTGCCACCAAATTCAACTTTATCCCAGGTGGACACAACCCGCCCACCGACGGACGGTAACTGGACTTTCTGATTCATAGGAGTGCAGGCTAGCATGGCAGAGAATATTGGATATCTCTGGTAAACTTTCCTACAAGCAGAAAACATTCATTGGAACACTAAATATCAATACATTGATCCAAATTGTAAAAAAAAAAAAAAAAAATAAAAAATAAAAAATTGAAAAAAAATCTCGCATAAGAATTTGATCATCAAAAAATTCGCATCCTTGGTCTTCAAGAAACGTGACTAACTGCTAATGAAGCCTTGCATTACGGGAACTTGAGAAGTTCCATGGCCTCTTTTGCACGTCGCCTCTCATTTTCATCGATTTTATTAATGTTTTATGTCATTGCACGGTGCTAACCGGCCGAATAACGTTGTAATGAGAGTATTTGCACTGAGAGCTCAAAATACTTTTCACTTGATTCCTATGCATGTTAGGTTGCTTCCCTGCGTGGCCTGTACGAGGCGAGCACATTGCGTTTCCGGTTGTGGACTGCACTTCTGCGAATACTGAGAGGCTCGTACATCAATGTGCTTAAACACCTGGCAGAACGACTGACGTCGGTCGAGTTTCGCCTATTGCATGCAGGGCGAAACGACCCGCGAGACGTCTGAGTGTCGCTGCAGTTTATGTATTTACCGTTGTGGCGCGTCCGGAACGAAGACTGCTGGTACAGACTGACTACATTGTCCTCATGATTCTGAGAATACTTGTGGACCGTGCTCTGCTGGGCGCGACTGTCTGGCGCCGGATGGCCGGTAGTCTAGGCATGTTGTTTTCGTATCCGGTCAAATGGCAAGTTCAGTGCCCTCAACTGAATAGCAGAGGCGTGACTGGTCAACTTAAACTGAGGCTAGTTGATGTCATAAAGCCCTGCTCGAAATTGGAGGGAACAGTCGCTACTGGGGAATTTTGGAATCAGCACTGAATGCTGATTCGCGGTTTTCGAGGATTGTAGGGAGTTGACCAATGTTGGCTTCGCTCTTGCATTACGCTGGCGCAGGGCATTCTGGATCTGATCTTCGTCGGAGTCAGACAGTCTTGTGACTTAGTCGCACTTTTTCAGCAGAACTTAGAATTCTCGGACAGCCTTCGAGGCCAGGGGTTCAAACAGCATTGCTGCACAGCAGAAGTCGGCGCGTACATCATCAGAACGTTGCCTAACGACGACGTGTTGCAGATTTCACGACAGGTACAGTATTTTGCGGCTTCGGCATTTTTATACCGAATCCCTCAGCAGCACGCGCGCTCGCTTTGCTACAAGACCAACTTGCTTCTTTCTCGATATGACCCCATTTGAGCTCTCACTACTAATAGCAGTATTGAATAATAGTTGGGGGAGTAATATTTGATTCATATGGACCTCCAGTCATTATCGTCAATCTATTGCATAGTAGGAGCCCCTTGTTCTTGAGCCAACTCATATTCTCATAATAGTTCTGTATACCCTACCCTGTAGCCTACTGTTTGTATCGACAGTCAAGTACCTTTGTGTTCTGATTTATAATAA
The DNA here is from genome assembly GCF_023864345.2 of Schistocerca serialis cubense. Classification (NCBI taxonomy): domain Eukaryota; kingdom Metazoa; phylum Arthropoda; class Insecta; order Orthoptera; family Acrididae; genus Schistocerca; species Schistocerca serialis. The sequence goes on from NC_064640.1 coordinate 536,085,907, forward strand.
ATCACATTGTAATATTTAATCCGCATATCATTTCATAAATAGATGCAGTATCCCATTCCTGTCGTTTATTATGATAAAATTTCGCTTTTTCTTTACTGACAAGGGAACCTCCCCATCGCACCCCCCTCAGATTTAGTTATAAGTTGGCACAGTGGATAGCCCTTGAGAAACTGAACACAGATCAATCGAGAAAACAGGAAAAAGTTGTGTGGAACTATGAAAAAAACAAGCAAAATATACAAACTGAGTAGTCCATGCTCAAGATAGGCAACATTAAGGAGTAATCCAGCTAAGTAGCGCTGTGGTCCTGTAGTTAGCGCGAGCAGCTGCGGAACGAGAGGTCCTTCGATCAAGTCTTCCGCTGGCTGAAAATTTTAATTTTTTATTTTCAGACAATTATCAAAGTTCAGGAACACACACACAATCAACTTCGCTCTCCAAAGTTCCAGGACATGTTCAGATTTGCTTGTACACATGCAGGATTTGACGGTATACACACGGAAAAATTTGAAAACGTTAAAAAATATGTTTTGACAGAGCACAGGGAAAACTGTGCTACTGTGAAACTGTTGCATTCATTTGTTGCAGTTTATGAGACAAACTCTTGTGATTTCATGTGATTATCACATCCACAAGAAAACCTAAATCGGGCAGGGTAGAAGAATCTTTTTACCCATTCGCCAAGTTTACAAGTTTACAAGTGGGTCGACAACATATTCCTTTCATGTGTCGTATAGAATATATCAGACGTGTTTTCCTGTGGAGGAATCGGTTGACCTATGACCTTGCGATCAAATGTTTTCTGTTCCCATTGGAGAGGCACGACCTTTCGTCTACTAATCGCACGGTTTTGCGGTGTGGTCGCAAAACACAGACACTGAACTTATTACAGTGAACAGAGACGTCAATGAACGAACGGACAGATCATAACTTTGCGAAAATAAAGAAAGTAAACTTTTCACTTGAGGGAAGAGTTGAACCGAGGACCTCTCATTCCACAGCTGTTCACGCTAACCACGAGACCACGGCGCTCCTAAGCTCACACTCTCCTTGATGTAGCATATCTTTGGCATGGACTACTCAGTTTGCATATTTTACTTATTTTTTTCATAGTTCCACACAACTTCTTCCTGTTTTCTCGATTGATCTGTGTTCAGTTTTTCAAGGCCTATCCACTGTGCCAACTTGTAACTAAATCTGAGGGGGGTGCGATGGTGAGGTTCCCTTGTGAGTAGATAATGATTTGTATTAAACTATTGTGAGTGTGCACTTCTTATTCTGCCAACTAGCAGGGTCCACCATCAATTCCTTTCGTTACCGTTGCGCACATAATCAGTTAGGTGGTAGGTAAGCAGGGGGTCGAGTGCATGTCCAGTTCTCATGCAAAAATTCTTTCCTGTGACTGCTGAGACGCTGTCAGGACTTGATCGATAACATTTTCTGATAAAAGAAAAACATCATAATTAATTTTCTTTGCTGTAATTAGATTTCGCGGTAGAAATAGTTTGCGGCGTGCATGTATTGTAATAGCCACTGATTTTGTTCATTTACTTAGTAATTTCATATTGTTTTAGTTTTTTTGTGTGTTGGTTGATGTGTGTTGGTTCTGTACCACATCACATTCCGTTGAAACTTACAACGTTGCTTCAGCGTTGAAATTATTTTGGAGGAGTTGTCTTATCGACATTTGTACCGGTGGGTTAAATTATTTTCTGAGTAGTAGGAGTGGATTAGTGCAATTTTTGTGTCAAGTGTTATATGGAATTTTCGCTGTTATATTTTGTTGTTGTTGTTGATGTTCCGTGAATGAATGTTCACTCGTAGCAGGGCGCGACTAATTTGAAAACTGAATAAATCACGGAATAATGTAGATAGAGAGGTACAAATTGACACACATGCTTGGAATGACATGTGGTTTTATTAGAACCAAAAAAATACAAAAGTTCAAAAAATGTCCGACAGATAGCGCTTCATCTGATCAGAATAGCAATAATTAGCATAACAAAGTAAGACAAAGCAAAGGTGCGTTCTTTACAGGTAATGCTCAATATGTCCACCATCATTCGTCAACAATAGCTGTAGTCGAGGAATAATGTTGTGAACACCACTGTAAAGCATGTCCGGAGTTATGGTTAGGCATTGGCGTCGGATGTTGTCTTTCAGCATCCCTAGAGATGTCGGTCGATCATGATACACTTGCGACTTCAGGTAACCCCAAAGCCAATAATCGCACGGACTGAGGTCTGTGGACCTGGGAGCCCAAGCATGACGAAAGTGGCGGCTGACCACACAATCATCACCAAACGACGCGCGCAAGAGATCTTTCACGCGTCTAGCAATATGAGGTGGAGCGCCATCCTGCATAAACATCGTACGTTCCAGCAGGTGTTTATCAGCCAGGCTGGGGATGATGCGATTCTGTAACATATCGGCGTACCTCTCACCCGTCACGGTAGCATTTTGCTCTCCAGCGCCATCTGTCGGACATTTTGTAAACTTTTTTTTTTTTTTTTTGTTCTAATAAAACCCCATGTCATTCCAAGCATGTGTGTCAATTTTTACCTCTCTGTCTACATTATTCCGTGGTTTATTAAGTTTTCAAATTTATGCTGACTTTTTGATCACCCGGTAAATAGACTGCACATGATGGAGCAGATTCAGGGTAGTAACAGGATTGGAACCGCGCGACCGTTACAGTCGCAGGTTCGAATCCTGCCTCGGGCATGGATGTGTGTGATGTCTTTAGGTTAGTTAGGTTTAAGTAGTTCTAAGTTCTAGGGGACTGATGACCTGAGAAGTTAAGTTCCATAGTGCTCAGAGCCATTTGAACCAGTAACAGGGTTGTGCCACATGAAGAAATGTTGAGTTTTTCTATGCGACGGGAGGTGTGGAACACAGACCGAGAGCAGGAGGATATGAGCGGTGAAATCAGTGACAAAGAAAGGGAGGTAGAAGTGAATACGGATGTGAAGGACCTTGTTCATATGAATAAGACCACAGATGAGAACACACCGAGGATAATTCGACCTCCACAGTATAACAGTGCTCAACTGTCTTGAGTAACATCACCAGTTGGTGAAGACGGGCCTAGACAGCGGAAGAATTTATTATTAGAGATTTTGGGGGTGGTAAAGGACATAAAGCAGAACCTGTAAAAGATAATGGACGAAGTCAAGAGTGAAATAGCGGTGGTCGGTAAGTTGAGTGTCGAGGCGAAGAAAAGGGCCGTCGAATCCAAGAAAGATGCAGAGTTAGGAAGGGTAGAAGCAGCTGGCACCAAAAAAATTGGCAAAAATCGCAAATAATCGTGCAAGAATCGCTAGGCGAATTAGACACGTCAATGGGATAGGAATTGATGCAATAAAAGCACAGGGGAAAGGAAGCACTTGCGCGTACGATGCAAAGAATTGTTGCAGAACGGATACCACCCAAAGATGCGAAAGTATAGAAGAACGTGTAGCACGCCTGGAACGCCAAGTACAGATTGGTACATCGCGTCCAGAGGCGACGACTGGCGCACATGGAAGTGTGGCGCTGGACGGCAGCCCACCGTGCACCGGCTCGCCTCCAGGTAGTGGACTACAAGGCGGCACAGGAACCCAGGGAGCGAACGGACGCAAAATTACAGCCCGATGAAAACAACTAACGCTGAGTTCCAGTATCATTATGGGGCAGGACTATGTAGTCATAGCACGCACCAGGAGATGTCAGCTCGCGTCGAACGGGCGGGTGCGTTTGATACTACAACCAATAGAAATGTGCAAAGGGGACTAGAGTTTGATTGCAAACACACTTTATCGGTCCTCAAATTGCAAAATTTTCGGGAATATGGAGGCTCACTTCACCCAAAAATTTGGCTGTCACAATTTTTTAACACGCTACCAATATCTTGGTCATTGACAGCAAAATTAGAATTTGCCGGCCGCGTTGCCCGAGCGGTTCTAGGCGCTTCAGTCCGGAACCGCGTTGCTCTTACGGTCGCAGGTCCGAATCCTGCCTCGGGCATGGGTGTGTGTGATGTTCTTTTGTTAGTTAGGTTTAAGTAGTTCTAAGTTCTAGGGGACTGATGACCTGAGATGTTAAGTCCCATAGTGCTCAGAGCCATTTGAACCAATTAGAATTTATCTGCGGGCACATCGAGGGCACGGCAGCTGAGAAAATGCGCGGTGTTGCGGGTACATGCCGAACGTACCAAGAATTCACCGATGCGTTTCTCGGAACGTATTGGTCCCGCGAAATGCAAGACCGAACAAAACGGGAAATCATTTTGTGTCCAGATCTGGAGGCGTCGGGACACAAGAGCCCCATGAAGCTCTTTGAGGCTTTAATTAAAAAGAATCAGTTTCTTTATGTGCCACATAGTGATGGTGAAATAATTAAGTTCTGTTTCGCGAAACTGCCAAGCATCTACCAGCAAGCGCTTTTAGGAAACTACGGATCGAATATCGAAACATTCAAAAGCGTTCCACGCGAGTTGGAGTTAATTTTTGAAAAAGAAGCAGCACTTGATCGAAGGAAAGGGCAATGTAACCATTACCTTGGCGACTTTGGTGGAGCACAGTGCAATAACATCAATCATCGTGATTGAACATCCGGGAGGAAGGAGTATGGGAGACAAAGTTCAGGACGGCATAGTAACTGGAAGAGGCAAAATAATACCCGCCAGAACGACACGAACTGGAGGCGCGGATATTCAGATGAGCAGCGGGTTGAGTCAATCGGAATAAGTGGTCCTAACCCGAGTTCCTATCACCGAAACAGAAGTGGAGGGCGAGACTGAAGCCAGGACGGTGCGGACTCGGCTCGCGGAAAACACGCAGACAGAGCCGTGAACGTTTGTTGAAATATAAGGAGTGCGAGAACATAGTTCCTGTATCCGGCAAAAAGTGTTGGTGAACTCTTTTCGGCTTTCGAATAAACAAAAACAGCCGGCTGGTGTGGCCGTGCAGTTCTAGGCGCTTCAGTCTGGAACCGCGTGACCGCTACGGTCGCAGGTTCGAATCCTGCTTCGGGCATGGATGTGTGTGATGTCCTTAGGTTAGTTAGGTTTAAGTGGTTCTAAGTTCTAGGGGACTAGTGCTCAGAGCCATTTGAACCATTTGAAGCATAAACAAGAACAGAAATGCCGAAAGTTTTTCTCAGTGTACAATGGGCCCTACAGGCTTAAAAGAATCACCCACCACAACACGTATGAACGTGGCGTTATGGGCACACAATTGCAGCGTTGCACCTATTTTCAGTGAGGTTTATTTTTCGTTGGCGTGTTGGGAACGCCACAGCGCGTTGCACCATACTCTTAGGGTTTGGAGGCGTATATACAAAGGTGGCCATTGTGCCCGCCCATGTCGCTGCTACTGGGCGTAACATTTTTGGAGTGTGGCGAGTTTCTCGTACGGTGGTACGTCACGTCTCTGAACGTGTGCGGTCGTCGGGATTTATTGTACGAGCGGTATAATGCAGAAGGTATGGAATTCCTCAACAAGTTCAGTAATTGGTGTCTTGGTGTCAGAAAAAAATGGTTCAAATGGCTCTGAGCACTATGGGACTTAACATCTGAGGTCATCAGTCCCCTAGAACTTAGAACTACTTAAACCTAACTAACCTAAGGACATCACACACATCCATGCCCGAGGCAGGATTCGAACCTGCGACCGTAGCGGTCGCGCGGTTCCTGACTGAAGCGCCTAGAACCGCTCGGCCACAATGGCCGGCTCTTGGTGTCAGACCTAGTACACAAGAGAAGTCCGAAAGGATGATATTCAGAAGAACTTGTTTACAAAGGTAGATCTTTGCATAGTAACTTGCGAAGTCTGCCGTGTTTTTTTTGTGTAAATTTTCCACCGTAGGTTTCAGTATATCCAGTTCCATCTCAGATGAGCAGCGACCGACTCAGCGTATCGGCCACGTCAGAGACAGCAACATCCATCGAGCTGTCTCAGCGGGGCAGGACGGGGGCGTATGTATGGTAAACGGGTGCAGACGATAAGTTGCATAAAGCGTTTTTATTAATTTTCATTACTAAGGTAATTGCAACTAATTTTATGTCGTCTAATATGTGTTCATTGTGTATTTGTGAGCGGCAGCCATGTCTTGAACAGTTTCAGGGATCCATCGAGGCCTCTGGGATCAGAGACGGCGAGGGACGGGCAGTGACGCCTGTATATAGTGTACTTAGCGTACTTATTGAAGTTACTTAATCACCAGTAGTTGTGAGCATGCTCCAGTGACGGTTAGGTCATAGTTGGGATTACATATAGTAGTTTAGGGTTATGGGTAATGTACTTCAGCTATTCTTTATCTTAATGAGTCAATAATTACACACACACTCTAGTATTAACAATGGGCCCGTAGGTTAAGTCAGTATTATTTTTATATTATACTATGGTAAATATTGTCAGCAGAGTATAAGACATTTTATATTTAATTAGTGAAACGGTTCTATTCATGTAAATATTCATTTCTATTAATTTTTTATTGAATGCACAAAATACTACCTGAGACGATTGTGAGGAATTCTTAATGCTGTATTTGTAAGAAGTTTTAGGGAGGCACACTTTATAAAACGATTTAAGTACTGTGCAGGTACTGGGAACAGCGAGTGTCTGCTGGACGAGAATTGACACTACGAGGTGGTCGATGTGGAGTAAATGGGCCCGAGCGGCAGGGAGAAACCTGAGGGAAGCAGCTGTTAGTCACGACACCCGAGGTCTCAGAGGCGTGTGCCGCCTACCTGTTCAGCGCAGTGAAAGTAAGGCGGCGGCTCACCTGGCAGGCCGCTCTGGCTCAGCTGAGGGCGGACACAACCCTGAGAATCCCACCTGGACAGGCGAACCCGTTGGCGGCTGGCCGAGGAGACAGCATGGCGCCGCTCAGCGGTGACGCAGAAATGGGGATTCCACTGCAGAAGAGTTGCCGGACGACGAAGACATGCTCTAATAATGGCGGCACGAAGCGTCGGAGGGAAGATCTCTTGAGCCACACTTATGACGGACGCCTTTTACAGTTCCTGTACAAATTCGCATAACTCACTATAATAGGCTGGACTGCATACCCAAAGCAGTTCCATGCTGGGTGCCGCTGGTCTGCAGTTTGTTGTGATTATCTCCTCTCCTATAGAGAGCAGTTTCGAGCAATCGGGCACGTTGATCGATCTGCAATCCTTGTTTCAACCTCCATCAGATGACTCCACGAGTGTTGGATTCACTTTAAGTGTAGTATCCCGTATTGCAATTTTTTCGTCTAGATAAGACCAAGTTTTACTGTCTTTGGACAACCAACTGCCGGCCGAAGTGGCCGTGCGGTTAAAGGCGCTGCAGTCTGGAACCGCAAGACCGCTACGGTCGCAGGTTCGAATCCTGCCTCGGGCATGGATGTTTGTGATATCCTTAGGTTAGTTAGGTTTAACTAGTTCTAAGTTCTAGGCGACTAATGACCTCAGCAGTTGAGTCCCATAGTGCTCAGAGCCATTTGAACCATTTGACAACCAACTACCTGTCCTATGGATCTGTCCCGAATCTTACGGTCGTCAGTGACAATCAGAGCCAGTACACCTGCTTGCCACCGTACTGCACAGTACTGCAAATCAACAATAGGCTGTCCTACCACCCTTCGAGCTTCCTGTCGACTGTCAATGCCTCTACAGAGAGGGAAGGATGACTGCAGATACTTCCGGATGGCGCGCTTGGTTCCGAGAAACATTAGATTGGTGGCCCACACCACTAGTCGCACTCCTCCCAGCAGGCCTATACATGAACACAGTAAAATTCGTGCCCCTAATGAAAACGTTGTTTTTTTTTTTTTGCCCCCAAACTTTATTTCAGAGACTAGAAACTGAAAATACAATGTCAACTACATGTATATTGTTTTGTTTTATAGCTTCCAGTCTTCTTTTTTTTATATAAATGTTCATGTTCAAAATATCCTGGTTCCCTGTCGCCATGTCAGTTTGGAACAAGCTCTTCTTTGTGATGTACACTGTGTTACATAATCTTCGATCACACAGGTATACTTACAAAATTTCTGTCTTTTTTGTGCACACTATATCTCTCTATCTCACTTATGTTGATGCCTGTCAATTGTCACTATGTGTCCAAATTTCTTGTGTATGTGCCAATAGCTACAGAATGGTATACACAATTATGTGCCACAGTTACACAAGAGTATTTTACCGAGCGAGGTGGCGCAGTGGTTTGACTCTGGACTCGCATTCGGGAGGACGACGGTTCAACCCCGCGTCCGGCCATCCTGATTTAGGTTTTCCGTGATTTCCCTAAATCACTCCAGGCAAATGCCGGGATGGTTTCTCTGAAAGGTCACGGCCGACTTCCTTCTCCATCCTTCCCTAATCCGATGAGACCGATGACCACGCTGTCTGGTCTCCTTCCCCCAAAACCAACCAACCAACCAACCAAGAGTATTTTTGTTGTGTATGTGAGCGGGGTATCTGCGGTTACAATTCTGGTTAGTGGTGAATGGACCATCAGTCAATCCATCACTGTAAAAAATTATCATTCTTTCTGTTCAGTGAAACGGCGTGAGTGTGGTTAAATGTTTCAACCATGAAGCATAGAAATGTTGTTCGTCTTTTTGGCTTCATGCAGAAGTATGTGTGTGTTTGAGTTGGGCACCAGTAGCTAATTCTTAAATGTTACTTTAATGACAACCTTGAAGATCCAATAGGTCAACATTCTATTGCAGCTTCGAACTTGGCCTTCTGGCATGTGTTCAACATTTATATGACTGTGCAAGTATGTCCATGAATGACAGTTTGTTCCCTGAGAGTGAATCTGTGTTGGGTGTCACTTATTCGTCAATATGAGTATGATGTTGGAAAACTTATAAGAAAAATACTACCTTTCATTTTACCATCAATTTCCAATTTAGTCTGCCAGTTTGTTGTGACATTTTGGAAACTGTTTGGACCGATTCTTTTTGAGTGATTAACACGCCACCTCTTTCAAGTTTGTCAACCACTACTAAAAATAATCTAAAGTGACTGGGGGTAATGAGAGGTTTCATGCCCTCTTTTGGATGTTGCCTCTCATTTTCATCAATTTTATTAATGTTTTATGTCATTGCCGGCCGCGGTGGTCTAGCGGTTCTAGGCGCGCAGTCCGGAACCGCGCGACTGCTACGGTCGCAGGTTCGAATCCTGCCTCGGGCATGGATGTGTGTGATGTCCTTAGGTTAGTTAGGTTTAAATAGTTCTAAGTTCTAGGGGACTGATGACCACAGATGTTAAGTCCCATAGTGCCCAGAGCCATTTTATGTCATTGCATGGTGGTAACAGGCCAAATAAGGTTACTGTAATGAGAGAATTTGTACTGAGAGCTCAAAATACTTTTCACTTGATTACTATGCATGTTGGGTTATTTCCCTTGGTGGCCTGTGCGAGGCGAGCACCAGAGGACGCGGCACACTGCGTTCCGGTTGGGAACTGCACTTCTGTGAATACTGAGAGGGCCGTACATCAGTGGGTTAAGCGCCTGGCGGAACGACTGACATTGGTCGAGTTTCGCCTATTGTATGCAGGGCGAAACGATCTACGAGACATCTGAATGTTGCCGCAGTTTATGTGCTCACCATTCCAGCGCGTCCGGAAAGAAGACTGCTCTCAGCTGAATAGCAGAGGCATGAATGGTAAACTTAAACTGAGGCTAGTTGACGTCGAAATTGGAGGGAATGGTCGCTATTGGTGCGAATGATGTTCTGAGACAGCGTGGGGGAATTTTGGAATCAGCACTGAATGCTGATTCACAGTTTTCGAGGATAGTAAGGAGTTGAGCACTGTTGGCTTCGCTCTTGCGTTGCGGGGGCACAGGGCATTCTGGATCTGATCTTCGTCGGAGTCTGAGGGTCTTCCGACTTAGTTGCACTTTTTCGGCAGCCTTCGAGGCCAGGGTTTTAAACAGAGTTGCTGCACAGCAGAAGTCGGCGCCTACATCATCAGAACGCTGCCTATTGACGACGTGCTGCAGATTTCAGGACTGGTACAGTATTATGCGGCTTCGTCATTGTAGGACGTATCTTTTTATACCGAATCCCTCAGCAGCACGCCCGCTCGCTTTGCTACAAGACCATCTTGCTTGTTTCTCCATGTGACCCCATTTGAGCTCTCACACTAATCGCAATACTGCATTGTAGTTGGGGGAGTAATATTTGATTCATTAGGACCTCCAGTCATTACTGTCAGTCTATTGCACCACATAGAGTAGGAGCCCCTTGTTATCGATCCAACTCTTATTCTCATAACCTACCCTATAGCCTACTGTTTGTATGGGCAATCAAGTACCTTTGTGTTCTGATTTATAATAAATCACATTGCAATATTTAATCCGCATATCATTTCATAGATAGATGCAGAATCCCATTTCCTATCGTTTACTATGATGAAATGTCGCTTTTGGTTATTGAGTAGATAATGATTTTTATTAAATTATTGTGAGTGTGCACTCTTTATTCTACCAACTAGCAGGGTCCACCATCAATTCCTTTCGTTACCGTTGCGCACATAATCAGTTAGGTGGTAGGTAAGGAGGGGGTCGAGTGCATGTCCAGTTCTCACGCAAAATTCGCCAGAATTAAAGAGGTACAAACTCTTCTCTATCCCGGCACCTCGCAAACTATAGCATATTCAAGAGTCAAAAACAACAAAAGGTAACAAAAGGGGAACCAACCTTCAGCATAGCATTTCCCGTACACTGACCCATGATCAACTCTGTCAAAGAAATTACACCCATCAACAATCGAATTATCACTATACGCATACAGAGCACCAATAAAAAATATACACTCATCAGTGCACATGCCCCCACCAACATCGAAAATAAGAAAAACCTCGAAAGTGTCGAAAAATTCTGGAACACACTCGAAAAAACCATGGGCAAAATTCACCAAGAAGAACGTGAAAATGCTAATGGGAAACTTCAACGCTCAAATTGAAACAGAAAAAACCTACAGCAAAATATTTTGTAATAATTCAACACACAAATACACTAAAACCAACGGCACACTTCTGATTGACATTTGCCAACAATTCAACTCCACATGTCTACCCTCTTTAGGGAAAAACTAGCTCCGAAGTAACATGCTTGCCTACCAGTTGCAAGCTTCTTTCGTTCACCTTCCGAGACTTGCTGAAAGCCATGTTTTTAATTCTTTTGTACCAGAGCTACAGCCAGGCAGATAGAAACTCAATAAGCGAATCGTAAGACAACGCTCCAGCAAAATGTCATTAAACCAGTGTAGTTTCAAGAGCATTTTCGTCTAGAAATGAATTGCCTTGACGGTTGATCGATCAAGAGCGGGAAAGATAAAATTTTACGAGTATACGATGAGAGGGACAAGTGCCTGAGAGATTACTTCCCTAACAATATAAGTGCCTGAGAGATGACTTCCCTATCAATCTCCTGGATAGTTTTGTTTCTCAAATCGACAGAGCGCGTTATCATGCATTAGCATACGTCTATGCAGTTTTGTCGGTCGATATTCTTACACTGCTAGCGAAAGGTGTCTCAATTGTTGGCAACAAATTTCAGCTGTGATGGACACACCCTTGAGGAAGAATTCATAGTGCAAAACACACTTTTGGAGCTATGAGATGGAAAATATTATGTTCACACTATTCTTTTCTCAAATTTACGTCTCTTGGGGGGCTCAGCCTTTCATTTCTTGTTAGGAAGTTAACGATAAAGGCACCATAACTCGTCACCAGTAATAGTATTGCTCAATGAGCGACCTGATGACGTTCAAGCAAAACTGCAGTAATAGTCACTCCCTTGGTTTTTGTTGTTTCCAATTAGAGCAAGCAGGACTTCTACGCCAGACTTTATTATCTTTTTAGTCACTACTTTTAAACTCCCATGTCTCACAAGAGTTATGTCAGCATTCAGTAAAAGAAGATGTTTTCCCAGTCGTCCTACGTACGTCGCACAAGCTGCACGTACCAGTGACTAAATGATAACAGGCGACAAGGTATAACACATCATGTTTTGTCTAGAAGTGCGGATATGGTTGGCAACCTTTTGTCTAGTGCAGCATGCTACAGCGCAGCATGCGGCGTGTTGCTGCGTGTCGCCCTGCTCACATAGCTTCACGTAGCTTGCGGCAGAGCAGCATATCGCATGTTGGCAAGATTTTGCCTCGTGGAATTACGCCTCTATGTCGTGAGAGCTGTAGCGACGTCACAGCATAGCGCCAAAATGCATAGATTTCGTACAATTGCTCTTCTACTGAAGCTAGTGTAATGCTCTAGGAAAACTATATACACATTTTTTTCAAAATGGCTCTGAGCACTATGTGACTTAACTTCTGAGGTCATCAGTCCACTAGAACTTAGAACTAATTAAACCTAACTAACTAACCTAAGGACATCACACACATCCATGCCCGAGGCAGAATTCGAACCTGCGCCCGTAGCGGTCGCGCGGTTCCAGACTGTAGCGCCTAGAACCGCTCGTCCACCCCAGCCGGCTACATTTTTTTGTTTTTTTTTTCCTTTTAATATTTTATTCCATTATATTTAGCGGTCAGTGTCATTACAGTCTAGCAGTACAAATACATCTACGTGAATACAAATGTTTCAATCTATCTTTGCCTTAATAGATCCTGTTTCGATTATCGAAACTGAAAACCGAAAGCTAGCGTCAGTGAGGACAGTGACGAATGTTTCTGCCATTTTTATTAAAGTCAAGATTACAATAGAAAGTAGCAACTTTGCAATGTCCCTTCAACGCCACGGCCTTACGCGATTTTAGCGGAAGGGCCTGTTGCCCTCATGGTGCCACACTACTAGTCCACGTTGGAGCCAACGTCTTGCTACATCAGTAACCTTCCTATCATCCACGTAATGCTTCCCGTGGAATGTATCCTTCATTGGGCCAAACAGATGGAAGTCGGGAGGTGCGAGATCCGGGCTGTAGGGTGGGTGAGGGAGAACAGTTCGATGAAATTTTGTGAGCTCCCCTCGGGTGTGCAGACTTGTGTCAGAAATGCGTTGTCGTGGAGAAGGAGATTAGTTTGTGAAGATGAATACGCTGACGTCGTTTCTTCAGTTTCCTAAGGGTGGTACAATACACTTCCGAGTTGATCGTTGCACCAGAGGGAGGACATCAAACAGAATAAAGCCTTCAGAGTCCTAGAAGACCTTCGCCGTGACTTTAGCGGCTGAGGGTGCGGCTTTGAGCTTTTTCTTGGGAGAAGTGGTGGTGTGGTGCCACTTTGTTTCCCGTTCGAAGTTATGAACCCTGGATTTATCGCCTGTGAAGATGTTGGACAAAAAATTATTGCGATCTGCCTCGTAACGCGCAAACAATTACTCGCAGATGGTGCTTCGTTGCTCTTTATCGTCTTCTGTAAGACGACGAGGAACTCAGCGGGCACACATCTTTGAATATTCCAAATGATCGACGAGTGTGTCAGCACTACCAGCAGAGACGTCCAGTCGAGTGGCGAGGTGTTTGATTGTGATCCGTCGATCATCTCGAATGAGAGTGTCCACACGTTCCAACGATGCAGGAGGTACACCTGTGTATGTCCGACAGCCACACGGGAGATCGGACAGGTTTGGTTCAAATGGCTCTAAGCACTACGGGGCTTAACATCTGAGGTCATCAGTCCCCTAGAACTTAGAACTGCTTAAACCCAACTGACCTAAGGACATCACACACATCCATGCCCGAGGCAGGATTCGAACCTGCGACCGTAGCAGTCGCGCTGTTCCGGACTGAAGCGCCTAGAACCGCTCGGTCACCGCGGCCGGCTTGGACACGTTTGCGCAACCTTATTCCGACGATTACAGACGCCTAGCCCTGCAAGTCACCGTGCGTTTGTTTATTGCCAGGCCTCTGTATACTTCTTTGCTAGCGCCTACGAATGTCAGAGATGCTCTGGTTTTCCGCTAAAAGAAACTCAATGACAGTCTCTGCTTGGAACGCACCACCGTTACAGACTCTATTTAGAAGATCTTTATAGCTCCGCCATCTGTCCGAACTTCACGAAACTATAGGGGTTAAAACGGGAATATTCCACGACGTACCAAAACAAATTCCACATTTTTTCAACAGAAATTGGCCGAGAAAGAAAGTGTGTTGCATCACTTCCTGAACGCCCCTCGTAAATTTCCGAAAAAGGGGGCAACGCCTCCTCGACGTATTTTTTCAATGCTAATGCGCAAATATCGTCCAAACTCCTACGGGAATCAAGATTTGCAAGTATAATGTTTACTGGACGAGGGACGTTGCATTGCAGCGTGCGGTTAGTAGGAAATTTGGTTCAGTCAGGGACTGTGTCCGGATGGCCGAAGCGTTTACATGGTCTACGGCAGCGATTAACTGGTATCTCCTTGCGGGACGTGACCTTTTGTTGTGGTGCATTCGCCGATGACGTGGTGTTCCTGGCCAGATGAGAGGATGAAATGCATATGGCGCTACAGTGGCTACGCCAGTACGGGGCGGTCGCTGGGAGCGTCATCAACGTGAAGAAGACAAAATACATGGATGTCGGAGGGGGGATTTCCCACACAACGGCGGTGCCCTTTGACAAGGTGCCCGTACTCAAGTGTTTAGGAGTGCAATTCTATAGCAATGTCCGCCGCACGGCGGCGGCTACGTACCGCCGGCTCCTACACCAGACACGTGCTCTGCTGCAGGACAACAAACTGCGTCGCTTGGATATGCTCCTCAGAACACGTTATGTCAACACCTATCTTGTCTCAAGACTGAACTACACTCCTGGAAATTGAAATAAGAACACCGTGAATTCATTGTCCCAGGAAGGGGAAACTTTATTGACACATTCCTGGGGTCAGATACATCACATGATCACACTGACAGAACCACAGGCACATAGACACAGGCAACAGAGCATGCACAATGTCGGCACTAGTACAGTGTATATCCACCTTTCGCAGCAATGCAGGCTGCTATTCTCCCATGGAGACGATCGTAGAGATGCTGGATCTAGTCCTGTGGAACGGCTTGCCATGCCATTTCCACCTGGCGCCTCAGTTGGACCAGCGTTCGTGCTGGACGTGCAGACCGCGTGAGACGACGCTTCATCCAGTCCCAAACATGTTCAATGGGGGACAGATCCGGAGATCTTGCTGGCCAGGGTAGTTGACTTACACCTTCTAGAGCACGTTGGGTGGCACGGGATACATGCGGACGTGCATTGTCCTGTAGGAACAGCAAGTTCCCTTGCCGGTCTAGGAATGGTAGAACGATGGGTTCGATGACGGTTTGGATGTACCGTGCAGTATTCAGTGTCCCCTCGACGATCACCAGTGGTGTACGGCCAGTGTAGGAGATCGCTCCCCACACCATGATGCCGGGTGTTGGCCCTGTGTGCCTCGGTCGTATGCAGTCCTGATTGTGGCGCTCACCTGCACGGCGCCAAACACGCATACGACCATCATTGGCACCAAGGCAGAAGCGACTCTCATCGCTGAAGACGACACGTCTCCATTCGTCCCTCCATTCACGCCTTTCGCGACACCACTGGAGGCGGGCTGCACGATGTTGGGGCGTGAGCGGAAGACGGCCTAACGGTGTGCGGGACCGTAGCCCAGCTTCATGGAGACGGTTGCGAATGGTCCTCGCCGATACCCCAGGAGCAACAGTGTCCCTAATTTGCTGGGAAGTGGCGGTGCGGTCCCCTACGGCACTGCGTAGGATCCTACGGTCTTGGCGTGCATCCGTGCGTCGCTGCGGTCCGGTCCCAGGTCGACGGGCATGTGCACCTTCCGCCGACCACTGGCGACAACATCGATGTACTGTGGAGACCTCACGCCCCACGTGTTGAGCAATTCGGCGGTACGTCCACCCGGCCTCCCGCATGCCCACTATACGCCCTCGCTCAAAGTCCGTCAACTGCACATACGGTTCACGTCCACGCTGTCGCGGCATGCTACCAGTGTTAAAGACTGCGATGGAGCTCCGTATGCCACGGCAAACTGACTGATACTGACGACGGCGGTGCACAAATGCTGCGCAGCTAGCGCCATTCGACGGCGAACACCGCGGTTCCTGGTGTGTCCGCTGTGCCGTGCGTGTGATCATTGCTTGTACAGCCCTCTCGCAGTGTCCGGAGCAAGTATGGTGGATCTGACACACCGGTGTCAATGTGTTCTTTTTTCCATTTCCAGGAGTGTATTTTGCGCATATCCTTCCCTTGACAGCTACGATGGCCGACAGATTTCAAGCAGCATATGGACATTTCGTAAGCACCGGTCTGGTTTTTAAAGTCCGATACGCCACCCTGACACTGCCGCAGCGGGCGGGCGGTGTCGGTTTAATTCACGTATATAACCGTGCGCGATCGCTTTATATCAACACTATGCGTCGCACGTGGACCTCTGCCCACGCCACTCTGACGGGCACCCTGATAGCGGAAGTGGCACCACACTCTCTGCATCCCCCGGTTTCTGTAGGACACATTTCATCGGCACTCACCCACATCAGAGACTTCTTTATTGACTTCAGCTACTTACGGTCAGAACTTCCGACGACACGGAAGCCCAGCACAAAAGACTATTATCGCCTCTATCAGCAGCGGCAACCTGTAAATACGGTCACCCACAGACATCCTGAAGTTGCCTGGAACACGGTGTGGCGAGCGGTACACACGCCTTTTCTACCTACGACGGTGCGTTCATTGTGGTACGTGGTTGTGAATGGGAAGTTCGCTACTCGTCAGAGGTTACATTCCATACATCTGACGGACGACCTCTTGTGTCCGACATGCTCAGTCGCTGACTCGGATGCACACCGTCTGACGTGTGCCGCGACCAGCGAGTGCTGGCTACTGACGCAGCGCATGCTTGCATTACTCTTGCGGCGATTGCCGGAGTCTATCTCCCCTGATGAAGTATTGCGCCCCGACGTCGTATACTTTCCATCAACCAGAACGAACGCTGTTAACTGGCTAAAAGGCATGGCCGTTTACCACATATTTTGCGATGCTCCCAAAGGCACACTCGACTTTTGGTCCCTATTGATGACGACACATGCAGCTTTCAGCCGCCACCCGAAGTACAGAACTCGTTTCGCAAATTATTTAGGTTCATTATTTGCGGATCCTCCTGCTCACTGGGGCGTTCCGGGTATGAGATGCTGAAAATGAAGAAGAATCCTGGAGCATATTGATCCTCTACGGACGGAATAGGGGGGAACCCCTCCCAACAGACGAGAAGACGACTCGGACGCTCGGCTACGGCAGTTGTAGGATCTTTCTTTGTAATGAAACAAAAGTAAATCTATAATACAAAAAATGTTATCAAAATTAAAGAAATAAATAAATAAAAAGAACAACATCGACAAACCCACTCCATCCTCTTCCTGATCCTTCGAAAAAAAAAAAAAAAAAAAAAAAAAGAAAAGCGTTTAAGGCACCACTCATGAGAAGCGATAAATCCGGGTTCGAGTCCCACTCCGGCATAAATTTTCAACTTTCACCGTTACATTACAACACTACGCTGTGCGGCTAGCCGTCACGATTTCGCTTCCAAACTTTCCGTTTCCTACTCTTCCCCCTTCTTACATTTCATGTTGACATAGACACCACAGATTCTTACAGACGTTGAACTCAGGTCATACAACCCGGAGCCGGCCACAGTCACCAGCACTGGACGTGCTCTCCTCCTGAAGTACTCCCTACGTTCACGCAGTAACTGGCCATACTATAACATATAAAAATTAACTTATTAAATAGCAGTTAACAAAAGTTAGCACACTGGAATATTTAAACCTCAGAAGTATTTGAACTCAAAAAAATTAAATTTTTTAACAAGCCTAACACTCTTCAGAATACAGAACAGAAATTAATACGTTAATAAAACTATCACTCTTAACTAATAAAATCAGTTCAGTGATTAAACAAAGTTCCGAATGATGTTCCAAAACAACAGGTCAACATACCACTCGACAGATAAAGAGACGCCGAGCATGAGAGTTTAATAGAGCAGACCAAAGGCTATTAAACAAGGTTTGTTCAGCTTGATTTATCAAGAGGATGAGAATTTTTCCATGTCAGTCGCAGTTTTAAGTGAAAAGTGAGAAGTAAAAGACAGTCGCTTAGTGTGTGACACTGCTGTAAGGATAGCAGTAAGAAATGTATTTCCTATCGTCTAAGATATTATAAGACTATCGAGTAAGGTATGGGGCCCTTGAGAGAAGTGTGATGAGATGTTAAGCGATATGGGGACAATTGCCAGGTTGGCGTGACTAGCTAGATGCTAGGAGTTAAACTTTGTGTTATATACTCTCACAGAACCAATGGATTGTTAACTGGTGTGGCCAAAATGTGACCTTTAAGTTAAGGTGAATATCTAATAGGCTAAACGAGATTGGAGCCGGAAGGCTCAACATTGTAGAGCCAATTCATAGGTTCTGAAGATTGTGGTCCAAGCCACCTGGTACTTCGGGACAGATTTTTTTTTATAAAAACTGTTCATTGTTTTTCTTGCTTATTGAGTATTATTGCAGATCAGTTCATGGTATAAACACAGGGACTGGGGCTTCCAAGGGAGAGAGGTATTGTAGCGCCACCACTGTTTTTTGGCGTTACTGTGGATCCAGTGTAACATTTGCGGATGCCCTAGGCAGCCGAAGGAGCGCAGGGTATCGGCATGCTATTTACAGCAACAAGGCTGTTTATGCATTGCGAGACAGACGAGACCTGGCACCACAATTCTACCAGCGCTGCGGTAAGACAGTGTTCTTACGGGATGGGCGAAGAGGTTTCTCTAACAAAGGGTTGCAGGGATGTCGTCAGGAACATGACTGGAACAGGTACATCGGCACAACATGTGAGCCGCTATCCCGTGTAAATAATCGTCACTTTTTAGCAGAGATATTCACATCCCTCAGACCTGCTATTCCGAGGGGGCTAGGCCAGGCACTGTCGCAACATAGGTCAGTAAGCAGCCGCCTCAAGACCGGCCAGCCGCCACTGCCGCACTATCTTCTTAGACTCTCCACCGGTGGGCCACTTCCAGGCACATTCCAGCAGTAGTTTGACTCGTGCCCAGGAGGTAGTGGGTGTGACTACGGCAGTACATCGGCTCTCTCTTCAGCGCTGGTGCAGCCGCCGTGTCAGCTCGCTTCATCACTCACAGAGGTGGGATTTATCACTGGGAGACTGGCATCCTCTGCAAGTGTTCCGGCCGTCTTTCGCTCCGCTGAAGCCACCCACGAGGAGCCGTGCATGCCGAAGTTTGTCGTGTCCTGCTAGCTGATCCGTGGGTGCCAGCATTCCGGTGTGCATATATCCGCAGAACGTAGAAGTAAGTAGGGGGACATTTCCCGTGGTGAAGGGCGGGAGGGTCTGTGCCCAGGCCTCCCACCGCATGAGTACCAACCGCACCTAGCGCAGCACCAGTCTTTCTGCTATTTTCCCTGTGTTTGCTTGTTTGCTCACCACCTCATCTCGCCTTTATGCTGGGGTCGTCTTAAATTTGTTTTCAAGTTAGTTACAATATTTTCATTTTACAACTCTCGACGATAGAACGATCAACTGAACATTCTTTAGGTACAGACAGCACCGAAGGCGTCCGACAGAAATCTATAGTACATCTACGTCTACATCTACATGATTACTCTGCAATTCACATTTAAGTGCTTGGCAAAGGCTTCATCGAACCACAATCATACTATCTCTCTACCATTCCACTTCCGAACAGCGCGCGGGAAAAACGAACACCTAAACTTTTCTGTTCGATCTCTGATTTCTCTTATTTTATTTTGATGATCGTTCCTACATATGTAGGTTGGGCTCAACAAAATATTTTCGCATTCGGAGGAGAAAATTGCTGACTGAAGTTTCGTAAATGGATCTCACCGCGACGAAAAACGTCTTTGCTTTAATGACGTCCATCCCAACTCGCGTATCATATCTGCCACACTTTCTCCCCTATTACGTGATAATACAAAACGAGCTGCCCTTTTTTGCACCCTTTCGATATCCTCCGTCAATCCCACCTGGTAAGGATCCCACACCGCGCAGCAATATTCTAACGGAGGACGAACGAGTGTAGTGTAAGCTGTCTCTTTAGTGGACTTGTTGCGTCTTCTAAGTGTCCTGCCAATGAAACGCAACCTTTGGCTCGCCTTGCCCACAATATTATCTATGTGGTCTTTCCAACTGAAGTTGTTCGTAATTTTAACACCCAGGTACTTAGTTGAATTGACAGCCTTGAGAATTGTACTATTTATCAAGTAATCGAATTCCAACGGATTTCTTTTGGAACTCATGTGGATCACTTCATACTTTCCGTTATTTAGCGTCAACTGCCACCTGCCACCTACCACACCATACAGCAATTTTTTTCTAAATCGCTTTGCAACTGATACTGGTCTTCGGATGACCTTACTAGACGGTAAATTACAGCATCATCTGCGAACAACCTAAGAGAACTTCTCAGATTGTCACCCAGGTCATTTATATAGATCAGGAACAGCAGAGGTCCCAGGACGCTTACCTGGGGAACACCTGATATCACTTCAGTTTTACTCGATGATTTGCCGTCTATTACTACGAACTGCGACCTTCCTGACAGGAAATCACGAATCCAGTCGCACAACTGAGACGATGCCCCATAGGCTCGCAGCTTGATTAGAAGTCGCTTGTGAGCAACGGTGTCAAAAGCTTTCCGGAAATCTAGAAATACGGAATCAACTTGAGATCCTCTGTAGATCTTTTCATTTTACAACTCTCGACGATAGAACGATCAACTGAACTTTGTTTAGGTACAGACAGCACTGAAGGCGTCCGACAGAAATCTATAGTACACGACTGACGCACCTGGCTCGGTATTGTACAGCAACATTACAGTCATTGTGTGTTACCACTTCTGCATATTTTTAGCGTCTGTTGTAATGGATTGTCATCGTGCATATACACGTTATCGAGGAGTACGCTCAGATGGAAAAGTGTTTATAAACAACGTAGTTCAGCTCTGTCTAGAAGAAAAACGGAAAGGTTTACTTAGTTGTAAAGAATGTAAAGCCAGAACGTTTCTGGTTAACAGGAAGACTTTGCAGCATGGCGCGCATATTTTGTTAGAACAATGAGAGGAAAGGACAGAGGTGTGAAGGAAGCTAAAACTGTGATCGGATCCCAACTCCAGTTATTTATCGCAAAATGATACTTTTATTTTGACTTCGTATGCTTCTCTGTACAAGAACGTCTTAATAGCACAGGTATTACGCCTTAGTTTCAGTCACTGGGTGGTGTCACAACAGCCATATTTCATTTTCTGCATTTCGTACGCTTTTCTGCGGATGAATATATGAAAAGCGAAAGTACAGTTGTCTCCTACAGGCAGTGCTGCATTGGTCGATAAGTAAAACAAGTTTGTTTTGCTGTTGTTCATTCTCACTGATTTTCTATAGAAGAATGAGTTGACAGAATATACGTTTGTTTTATATGAGACCTGAGTTTCTCCTGGCGTATACAACTTTCAAATAACGTCCGAGAATTCAGCCAGGTAACACTTTCAGCGACCACCGATATTTCGGCGGGAGAACACCTCGGCATTTCAAAGTAAAACTGCAACGGACAGGCGACATACATGCAAATTTAAAACCTCGGTTCTTGGTCTGATACAAGAAAGATAACACACACACTGAACACTAGTGCCACCAAAGATGATAGCTCTGACTTTGGTCATCTTTGGTGGCACTAGTGTTCGGTGCGTGTGTTATCTTTCCTGCATCAGTTCGAGAACCGAGGTTTTAAACTTGCATGTACGTCGCCTGTCCGTTGTAGTTTGCCTTGAAAATGGCGGGGTGTTCTCCCGCCGAAATATCGGCGGTCGCTGAAAGTGTTACCTGGCTGAATTCCCGGAAATTAGTTGAAAGTTTGTTTTATATGCTACACATATACCAAATAATGTTAAGGAACCACATTAAATTTTGATAGAGTACAGTTATATCACTCGTACGTCATTCGAAACAACAAATCAGAATACAACAAGTCGCAGCACACGCGGCTGGAACTGCAGCTGTAAAGCGAACAGGTTATACATAAATGTGCAAATAAATTCAATACGATAGGTAACGTTGTAAACAAAACAATACGGGTAACATTGTTTCTTTAAAATAGTCGGGATAGACTGAAAAAACTGGCCAGATGTGAGTAGAACTCGCGCTCTGAGGATTCCGTACGGATTGAATTATTTATACAGACGGTTCATTCATTTCGGGAATCGAGACGACCGACGATTTTTGTTGGTACTAGCAAGATATCAGTTCCGGGGATTACAAGACTCGAGACTATTTTGATTTCAAGCCTGAAGCCGCATAACAAAAGAATTTATTTTCTTGTGATGTAATTACAAGATAACACTTTCTTACTTTTATTTCATTTACTTGTAAGGCATAAAGGGTCGTACCTTTTGATTACATTGACTTAGAAGCTTTTTTACACCACCAAGCGACAGTAGATCTAAGGATGTGACTTAAATTTCAACATGATATTTATACCCGTTTCTGAGAAAAAGAGTTCTTAATACGAGTAGTTGGAGAGATAGACAGACAGACAAACGGACAACAGTGATCCTATAAGGGTTTCATTTTTGTCGATTGAGAGACGGAACCCTAAAAACATACATTCAGGGTCATGAGCTGATGACTCGCAGTGCCTTTTCATTTCACTAAGTGCTTTTTTCATTTCCAGTTTCGGTTTGTATCAGCAGCGTACGAAGAAGAAAAACACGAGACAGATCCGCACTCGGTATAGCTGCCGGAGCATTCAAAACCGTTCAACAAAATTTTAACGTGATCCAAAGCAGCAAAGAATGCTTATGCTTTTTCATCACTCCTATTTTGTGACCTCCTCTGGCGGGATCATGGGTTTACGCGACATTGACATGTGTGGACAAAATGGGAAGGAGTCCTATATGAACCCCCATCCCACAGTCAGACAAAACCCGCGGTATCACCAGCCTATCTTTATTGCAATTTTAAAATATACCTAAAGAGACAGAAACCGTGACGAATTCATAGGCGCTTGCAGACCAGCAATATATTTGACACACTCTAGGATCCAAGATTACCCGCTATCAGGTGCAAGTGCGGCAGCGTAGCCTGTCTGCAGGCACCTGGGTCTCTTGTCATGGGACCTGTCTGTACGAGTACGTTTTTAAGGTGCTAAACAAAGGTGGGTGGGTGGCACAGAGACTTTTTCTAAGCTGAGGGTCTTGGTAGTACTCTTCAGTTTTTTATGCACGCGTGAGTCAATATCGCTGTGATCACGCCATAGAAAGACGAAAAATAGGAGGGATGAAAAAGAATTAGCATTCTTTGCTGCTTCGGTACACGTTCAGATTTCGTCGAATGGTACTGAACGGTCTCTAGTGGTGCATGAGAGCAAAAATTTCGGTCGTGCTGCGCTACTAATGGATCAGGTCACATTTAATGAGGATGCAGCTCTACAGTGTCCTTATCGAACGGTTAAGAAGTGCGTTGGTGTCAGCAGTGTCAAAGGTTATCGAGAAAGTCTTCCTGTTACTCACCGCACTGCGAAATGTGTGGGAATCAACGCCGCGGGAAAGGGGTGGTTTCATTGAGGTCCTTTATACCACCTCTTGAGGTCTTCTCGTGCCAATTATGGACGGTGGTGTGTCTGGTCTTTTTTCCTACACCACACAAGAGAACTGCTTGATTCCAACGCTGTGTGTCACCCTTTTAACCTCCATCGCAGGGGTGTCAAAAGAAGTGGTGAAATGTAAGAGGGGCTGTGTCGACCTTCCCATCGTGTAACACGTCCACGATGGCATTGGGCAGAATTGTGGTGATGTTCGATGCCAATGTTACACCATTAACCCACCTTACTAGTCACATGAACTTCTGAGCTGTGGCCTTTTCTCCGCATGTGTCGACACGTTGCCCTTTAAAGCATTGTCGAGCCCGAGAGTGACGTCGCTGGGTGCCACGCTTTTGCGTCATTACAGAGGAAGGTTGTACGCACCTTTGAGCAAAATTTCAAACTTAAGCGCCGTAATGGGGGGGGGGGGGGGGGGGGGGAGGTACGGGATTTCGAAGAAGCGATTCTTTAATTCTGTGAGGCAGTGTAACTTCTGTCGCCTTGGCATAGTCTACATGTGTGCCTACACAACTTGCACGGAAACTTTGTTTCTGTCACTAATCCATGTTGTCGTATAGCACATCCTGCTGAAAGTTACCATATACCTCGATGCAAGTTCTGTGGCCTGGTAATAACCTTGCCTGGCAAGACGTTCCTGCTAATAGTTGCTCTCTTATTTAGGAAGCAACAACAGTCTATCACTATTAAAAACTGTTTCTTGCGACGTCGACATCAGCTCTTTTACTTTTTCTTTAGTCTCACCATGTCTGAATACAAACATATAGGCCGCTTTTGAAAGAAATGCGACAATATTTTCAAATAACTTCCGGGAATTCAGCCAGGTAACACTTTCAGCGACCGCCGATATTTCGGCGGGAGAACACCCCGCCATTTTCAAGACTGTTTGCCTTACCTGGCTGAATTCCCGGAAGTTATCTGAAAGTTGTATACGCCAGGAGAAATTCAGGTCTCACATGCGACAATATATTTGTACAAATAATGTAAGCTAATCTTCGGATAATGCATTTACTCCCTGTGCGGAGGTTCGTTAGAAGTTCAAGCAAGAGCGGCAACATTTCGCGTAAAATAAAAAAAAAAAAAACGCAACTTTCCCGGATATAATAAATTTAAAATACTACGTGACTTGATACTGACAAGGGAACCTCCCCATCGCAACCCACTCAGATTTAGTTATAAGTTGGCACAGTGGATAGGTCTTGAAAAACTGAACACAGATCAATCGAGAAAACAGGAAGAAGTTGTGTGGAACTGTGGAAAAAATAAGCAAAATATACAAACTGAGTAGCCCATGCGCAAGATAAGCAACATCAAGGATCATGCGAACTGAGGAGCGCGGTGGTCTCGTGGTTAGCGTGTGCAACTGTGGAACGAGAGGTCCTTGGTTCAAGTCTTCCCTTGAATGATAAATTTACTGCTTTTATTTTCGCAATGTTATAATCTTTCGGTTCGTTCATTGACGTCTCTGTTCACTGTAATAAGGTCAGTGTCTGTGTTTTGTGACCTCACCGCATAAGCGCGCGATTAGTAGACGAAAGGACCTGCCTCTCCAATGGGAACCGAAAACATTTGATCGCAAGGTCATAGGTCAACCGATTCCTCCACAGGAAAACATGTCTGATATATTCTATACGACACTGGTGACGGCATGTGCGTCACATGACAGGAATATGTTGTCGACCCACCTAACTTGTACACTTGGCGAATGGGTAAAAAGATTCTTCTACCTTGCCCGATTTAGGTTTTCCTGTGGATGTGATAATCACTCCCAAGAAAGTGATGAAAAAATAAGAGTTTGTCACGTAAACTGCAACAAATGAATGCAACAGTTCCACAGTCGCACAGTTTTCCCTGTACTCTGTCAAAACATATGTTTTTAACGTTTTCAAATTTTTCGGTTTAGGTGTAGCGTCACCATACTACGGCGCAGTTACCTCACATCAGACGGACGGACAGATAATAATTGTCTGAAAATAAAAAAATTAAACTTTCCCTTGTTTTTTACTCCTTTTTGTTCGATTTTGTTCGTTGCATCTGCTCGGGGCGGACGTCGTAAGACATCCGTTTAAGTTCGTTGTTGATCGATTAACTCAGTTTTTTTTTATTACAGAGGGAGCTAACCCTCTGACTGAACACGCTGAGCTACCGTGCCGGCTTTCACTCGA
The DNA here is from genome assembly GCF_023864345.2 of Schistocerca serialis cubense. Taxonomy (NCBI): domain Eukaryota; kingdom Metazoa; phylum Arthropoda; class Insecta; order Orthoptera; family Acrididae; genus Schistocerca; species Schistocerca serialis. The sequence goes on from NC_064640.1 coordinate 536,111,670, forward strand.
AGGTAGTCTTGAACCAAGGACCTCTCGTTCCGCAGCTGCTCACGCTAACCACGGGACCACGGCGCTCCTGAGCTCACATGTCCTTGATATTGCTTATCATGCGCATGGACTACTCAGTTTGTATATTTTGCTTATTTTTTCCATAGTTCCACACAACTTCTTCCTGTTTTCTCGATTGATCTGTGTTCAGTTTTTCAAGGCCTATCCACTGTGCCAACTTATAACTAAATCTGAGGGGGGTGCGATGGGGAGGTTCCCTTGTGAGATGTATATGAGAATGAGTCGACACACTCAGCATTGCTCATGACCTTACACATTCGGCCAGACAAAGTTCAACCCGACATAGGTGTGTTGACATCACGTGTGAACAACGACTGCTAGTTGGTCTTGCTCCTCACATACTTCAGACTTTGGATAATAATTTTAAAATCACTGGGTAATCAAAAATGATTGTTCACCAATGCAAGTGTCAATTAATGTTGAAATAATGATGCTGACGTAATTAGCAAACGAACAAAATTTCCCCTTTCCACCGTAGCAGCATCCATCAACATTCTTTATTCCAGCATACGTCACGTGTCACTGAAACTAATACGTATGGCCTGCACTCATGTGGGAATGGCCAAAGTGCTGCTCCTAAAAAGCCATCAAGTTCTCCAGTAAAACTTTTTCTGTTGCAATGAAAGTGTCTTCTAAAAAGCTCTGTAAAACTGAATAAGATTAAGTAGTAAAAAGATGTAATGGAGCTGTCACCTCAGCGATACGGATAAACAAATTCTCCGTTAAATTTCGATTACACTATGAATCACAAAAATTTAAAGTTTTTAATTTCTACTAAATACCTAGGATTTATAGAAGAGTTTTATTGTCAGTACACTTAGAAGACGCGACACGTCTGCTAAAGAGACTGCCTGCATTACGACACCGAATAAGTCAAAAGAAAGAAGGGCATCTCATTTTGCTGTTGACCAGCAGACGACTCCTGAGCCTCTGCTACTGGCGAAATAAACGGATCTCAGATGGGGAGCAGGTAGATTGAAATGCTAGTGCGAGTGGTTTTCCCAGCCAAATGGCCGTTGCAGGCCCACGCATGGCAACTCACAGACCGCAACTTATTTCATGGCCACTACATAAATAAAATCAGTGCTAATATACTCGTAGATACAGAACAGGCATTGGCACCTCATGAAATAGAAAAACGAGATGAGGAAGCATCCATTTCAGAGATGTGATGGTACTTTAGGTATTGACGATGGAAGAGGTGAGTGTACTTAATTACTTTACGAATTAATGTCACAAAGGGACTGGGACAAGGTTGTAGTACGTTACCCATCTTGTTCAATTTATACGTAGAAGTGGCTTTCCGGAGATGGAAGAACAGCTGTGGAGGAATCGGAATAATTATTAATGATGTACAGGTGTTTTCGTTAAGTTTTGCTGATGATCAACCCATTCTAGCACAAGACGAATTATATGTTGATTTGATGATATGACCTTTACATAGATAATATGACAGTTGGGGACTACAGACGAGTCTAAGAAAGACCGACTATCTGGTAGTGAATAGTGTCACTATTCACTACCAGATAGTGTCACTAGATTTGGAGTTCACATCAGTGACGGAGCTGCTATAAGACAGGTGAAAAAATTTAAATGTCTAGGGGCATAATTATATTGACTAAAATGTATTGAGTAATACGAAAATAAAATAGACAATACAGCAAAACAGAAAAGTAAGTTTTTTTTTTTTTTTTTTTTTTTTTTTTTTTTTTTTTTTTTTTTTTTTTTTTTTTTTTAAAATCTGTCTTATGCTATGTATCGTAATCATGGATTTTAGTCCGCAGCTCGTGGTCGTGCGGTAGCGTTCTCGCTTCCCACGTGCAGGTTCCCGGGTTTGATTCCCGGCGGGGTCAGGGATTTTCTCTGCCTCGTGATGACTGGGTGTTGTGTGATGTCCTTAGGTTAGTTAGGTTTAAGTAGTTCTAAGTTCTAGGGGACTGATGACCATAGATGTTAAGTCCTATAGTGCTCAGAGCCATTTGAACCATGGATTTTAAATACTTACCTCAAAAGATAGGTAATAGCAGGAGCGTCAGAATATTAAGAATCGAGGAAAAAACCAATGATGAATTAAGAGCTAGAATGAGGGCGAATGCAACAGTGATAAAATTTAAAGAAAATAATGAAAATGGTATGGGCATTTGTTGAGAATGCGAGTTCACCGGCGGTCAAAGAAAATTTTTGTATGGAGACCAGATGACAGGCATGCACGCGACAGATCGAGACAATCTTGTAATGACCGCATGAACGAAATAGTGAAGCATCGTGGTGTAACCAAGGAGGACAGCCGTAATAGAGAACTTGACGGAAGATAACAGAAAAAAGGCAAAATGTTATTATTAATTGATCTTTGTATTAATTAATCTGTAGTAATAATGTACGATATGTATAATTTTGTGAGCTGTACAGCGACAAATTGAGTGGCCATTTGGCTGGGATCAGTTGGCTGTTCGCGATCGGTGAGACGAGACGTGCGCTGATAGGCGGAGTATCAGTCACGATTTAACCCTCTGAAATTTTTCTGGCAAAAGTCTACGGACTTGTAGAACTTCTGGAGGTGCTCGGGAAGCAGAGAAGTTTCCGACAGTGGCGTTCGTGGACGTCAACTCTGTACGGCAATGTCGTCTTTAAATACTTGTGAAATTTCTGGATAGGTTTGTTGACTTTGAATAGTTACCCACGACTAATTTTTCGAAATTTAACTTTGAACAGCAATGTGGTGGGCCAGCCTTATTGCATTCCTGGTCGAGTTTGCGAATCAGTCTGTCGAATCAATCTTTTTAATCAATCAACAACACAGAGCTTGTGTTCAGGATACTTATTCATTTCATCGATAATAATACTGCTTGCCATTTAATCAAGTTCTATGAAGTTAACAGAAAAATAACAGGGTAATGCGACTGGTATGTGACCTTAGCCGCTACATGGCCTGACACAATAGTCTTATACTCAGAACACACCTCGGTGCCCTTCCGATACTGAGGGATGTGGAATATAAGAGTTATTACTCGGAATTATGTCACATTATCACTCTTAGTATAGTCTGCAAGTGTGAATGCGGGTCGTCTGCTGATGTACGGGTGGGCTGTCTGCTGTGGGTTCTGTGAATGTGGAGATGCAGTTTAGCCAACCATTATATTAAGTAGAGTGCGACTGCACTGGACCAGAGAGACCTAAGTTCCCCGCGCGTTAGCGGGCCCTGTTAGGCTGGGAAATAGTCGCTGCGCAGACTCTCTGAGCCCTTCAGGCCGCCGTGTGTGGACCCCGGACGAGGGGAGACGGTTAGGTATTCCATGCTGAGCCTCAAGTGAGCATAGACGTTCTGCGTGATGGCTCCTGCAGTCATCTTAGTTAGGCGAGATAGCCAGGATAAAATTGCTACTTCCATTTTGTATTCCTGATGCTGGGCCAGCATTCCATATAACCGTACTATTAAGTAAAGTGAGTGATCAAGGATTATTTTTCCTGATTTTTATTAAATAACTGTTATTGTTATACAAAATCCTTAACTTGGTTTCTCACAGCAACGCCATATTTCCGTTACCATTCCAATTGTGTTATTCAGACTTTCAACTTAAAGTTAACCAATAAGCAGAAATGTTGTGTAGTGATGTTTGCAAACGGTCGTCGGCGTCTTTCATTGAATTTCCACAGGTGCCATTTTCAAATGGAGAATGGCTGCCAAGGCCTTGCGGAAAGTAAGTATCGTGCAAACTGTTTAATAAATTTAGTGATGAAGATGCTTTATTCAGATGTGCATACAAAAATATTTCCTCCTGTGCCACTACAAATGCGTTTACAAACAATTTAATTATCTAGTAGTTTGTAGCACCCTCTATCGTCCTTACGCCTAAGGCGAGACACATCATGGAGTGGACCCGGCGTGACGTAGAAAGCGTTGTAGAACCACACTGATCCGTGGCTGCTCAACCACTGCCCAGAACTTAGGCAGACTGTAAGAATATGGGTTTAATGCGCGCACATCTCTCTCGGTGGCCACCCAGTCGTACATGATAGAAATGAGGTTAGATTACCTGATTGAAAGGTCACCTTAATGTCGATGGGGTGTTCCTCAAACGTTGAAACGGGTCGGGAGCGACAGGGTGGTGCAATAGTTCAGGAGTGACAGAATGGCGCATCGTCTTGTTGAATTCGCAATTCGACTATGGATTACTGAAGTTAAATAAACAGATACACGAGGCCGTATCTTTCACCGGTAGGAGAAGATGGCAGGCTAATAAGGGACTCTTTCATTTATGTGAACACCCACGTTCCTGGACGGTGTCCAGATGACAAGCGTGTTGCTTCACCTTGCGTGGTTTACGATGTACTTACACCCAGACATTGGCAGGTACCATTGCTCAGCTACCCCACTGGAATGCTCCATGTCTGCCTGGGAAGGCAACAATCATATCACAAAGGAAGATTTGCTGTCGGTATTGGCAATCGATAGGAAAGAAGATTAGAGGTCAGTGGTCAGATGACGAGGGGTTGCATATACTGGGTAAGAATGAGCAGAAAATACGGGAAAGTCGTTTTCAAAGGAACCACGTTGGAATTCGCCTAGGGCGGTTTGGAGAATCAATAAGAAATATAACACTGGTCTGTGCACTCTCAGATAGTAGAGCAGGATGTAAAACTGAGTTTGTTGGTAATTCGAGTAATTTATCTTACGTTAAATGACGATACTTTCTTTTCTTTGAAGAATTCTTCATACGGGGACTTTGAAATCGAATTATTTCTTTTCTCAATTTTAACGAAAATAGCGCGATGAAGTCTGTCAAGCGAAGCAAAATATTTCCTTTCACGTTTTTGTACAGCTGCAGCTCATTGCCCAATATACAGTTGTGCAGAGTATTAATGATGTATTAAAACCGTTAGTCGAAGCCAATGCCACAGCCTTCCACTTGAGTCTCAATGATGCAACTGTCTTGTTACCGGTCACACCTATGTTGCATTACGGCATGATTAATGGGTGATAAATTGGGGGTTGGTATTAGTGTCTCATTAAAGGTCACGAGTGAGGCTATACATCATATATAGCAGGAGCATTCCTCACTGTGCTGTCTCTTTTGACTGCAGCCACCTGTAGCTGTAGCCTCTCCCAAATTAAAATATACGACCGGGAGACGTCTACGTTTGGGACCAAATTAACGAAAGTATTTAATTAAAAACAAATGAACCATTCGAATATTCCCATATGCAACATGACACTTAGATCAATACACAAATGAATGAACAGCTGCCGACTAAGGGCAGCCCAGCGCTACCCAGGACGTACAACAGACAGTTACTAATTTTCAGACCACCAAATCTAATCATTTGTCGTGAAAGAAGAGATGCGGTACACATACCCATGCCAGTGTATAAGAAATATTCATTGCAGACTAGATATTTTAATGTAGGAGTATTTAATACGATTACTAGTGTTTCTGTATACATGCAAGTTATAGTGTAATGTGTGACTAATGAACACAACGCTGAAACGTCGAACTAATCAAGAAAACGTAGTTCGACCTTAATAATGATATAGCCTGCCTTCTACAAACTTCCAAATAGCCACTTTGTCAAACACCATTTAGCAACTGTGCTTTGCAGTGACAAGTAGCTGTGACTTAACCCAAGAATGCCGCCAACATCAGTCAAGCGCCTACTGACACATTATATAGGGACTGTATGTGGGTTCGTGCACCGCGCGTTCGCCAGAATACATCTACGGCAGATCAAGTACTGCTTACAGAACGACGGACGTAGTTTTCCAGCCAGGTATCTTGAACAACCTGCTATGTATAGTTTAGTATCTGTACAAGGCGTAAAAACGTCATGAATCGTCACTGCCGGCACAGATGTAAACTATACCAGCCGGGAGCCGAAACCCGGAAGAGGGGTCTGAACTAGAGTCCTGCATGACCGAGTACGCGAGCACAAAATACGAGATGGGGCGAGCACACCCTAACTGGATAGGCTGCCCGCACTAGTTCTCGTGACCTAGCATAGAAGCCGTGACCGAATGCGTAGCACGTAACTTCAAACACATTACACGTGTCATTATCCGTGTGAGACTGCAGCCAGTACGGGCTTCTCATTTTTGGTGTCTCTCTCTCTCTCTATGTAATCATGCAGTGCGAGGAAACCAGTGCAGTAAGACGTAAGATTGAAATCAATGTTTGCACGTTGAAGAGACGGGAAGGTCTAAAAAGCCAAGTACGGAGCATATTTTTGGTGGTTGTAGACGAAAAGAGTGCGTCTACTGGGTACGTATCGTGCATAAACTGCTCCACATTATTGTGTTTCCAATCGCGAACCACTCTTTTAAAGAAACACAGTTGCAAGAAACCTCACAAAGATACAGCTCCTTCAGGAATACCGGCAGTAATAAAAAATAGTATTACAGCAAAGTGTGTTGCAATGTGTGCTAAAGATATGAGACCTTTTAATGCTGTTTGCGGTGAAGGTTCCAGAGAACTAGGCCAAGAATTAATACATCTAGGTGCGCATTATGGAAAAGTTAACGTGGCAGATGTCATGCCACATCCCTCTACTATAAGCAGACATGTCAAAGAACAAGCTGATGCAATACGAAGCAGTATAATGCCTTCTGTTATTGCGGAAGTTATTAATAAAACATGTACTGCGACAGCTGATATGTGGACTGATTCGCATAATCAGGTGCACTGTTTGACGCTTACATTTCATTACATTATCACAGATTGGTCTCTTGTGATCAATGTTTTATCTACAACAAAATTCCCGGACGTTAGGAAGACGGGAGTAAATATTATAAAAGAAAGTGCTCTATGAATTTAGCTGTGTAACGTACCCGTTCTTGGAAACGGTACTTTTGTATTAAGAGAGAGAGAGAGAGAGAGAGAGAGAGAGAGAGACGCGTTGGATTTGTACAGTACAGAGCAGCGAGCCGTGGCGAGGCGAGGTGAGACGTCAGCGGTGACCGGTCATGCTCGGTTATCCGCGTGTCCGGAATCCGGACATCAGACATGGCGCGAGTACGTGACCGAGCCGAGTCGTATGGGGCCGGACACGAGCGACTCGGTCCCCCCGTCAACAGGCGAGCCGTGACCGGTCAAACATGGAGCGTTGCACTCTGAACTCGACGTGCGAGTCAATCTGCTGGGGGAGCAGAGAGTGCGAACACGGCATAGAGGTCGAGCACGGAGAAAACCAAAACACGCAACCATCGCAGACGAAACGGAACACTGCGCGAGACAGAAGCTTGGTCCGCGTGCGTTGAAATCAGCATAAGAACTGCATGGCCAGACCTAGTGCCGCCGGTTGTTAAGTACCTCGGTCAGTGGCTCTGACCATGCCACCATGCCACTTGCACGTCGAGTTCAGACCCCTCTTCCGGGTTTCAGCTCCCGGCTGGTATAGTTTACATCTGCTTCGCACCTGCGCTCCGTGACAGGGTTCGGTACTATTCCACTGCGATGATCACGCCAGCTCAATTGCCTGCATCTCGACGTCTGCTGGTGGGACTACTAAATCCCCCCCCCCCCCTCCCAGAAAATGCAATGTAGGCCGAATATGGCCCGGTTTGTACCGTGACCACCGTCGCAAGACCGAAGAGGGTGCAAGATTTCCCAGAAGTGGATCGAACTCCAACGTCAATGCAACTGGTTCCGACAGAGGGACAAAATGTTGCGGAGGCTGGGATGGGAGTGAAGACTCCATCACATGTGAGCACGGAGAAGAGGGCACTGGTTGAACTTCCATGGGCTCCGCAGTAGTAGACGCAGGGGATAGCCTCAGTGTTTCCCTATTTCGCAGTCGAGGGTAGGACGGTGGTGGGGGTGAAGGGGGCGGCACCAGGTGAGCACGCTGCTGAAACTGGGCAACAACCATCAGAACAACGCTCTGATTCATCCCGTTGTTCGGTTGGCTTGGAGGCGGCGGCATTTAATGATCAACAGATTACAGCCACAACTGTTTGGAATGTTAGTCCCGGCTGACATCCAGCACCAAAAACTGCCGACCTTTGTGGGCCACCACTACACCTGGCAGCCACCCCTACTGGCAGCCTAAAGACTGGGCCCAAACGGCAGGCCCATGAGGAGAACACAGCAAGCCACAATGGACTGGGACATGCGAGTCAGGGTGCAACAAATACAAAAGTCCCTGTGGAATATTTTTTGGAAATTTGTCGTAAGTTCTATGGGACCAAACTGCTGAGGTCATCGGTCCCTAAGATTACACACTACGTAATCAAACTAACTTACGCTAAGGACAACACGCACACCTATGCCCGAGGGAGGACTCGAACCTCCAACGGGGGTAGCAGCGGGAACCGTGGCAAAGCGCCCTTGGCCGCACGGCTACCCCGCGCGGCAAAGCCCCTCAGACTGGTGTCCATGCAAACGATCCGCTGAACTACACCCCCAAGCTATAATACTCGTTAGTGCATCATCTCTGGAAGAGGCACAAACTCTAGCGAAACAAATTACCGACTGTTATCAGATATGAAGATTGTCAACAAGCAAACAGTCGCCGTTGACATTGTGGAGGACAGTTTGGCAGCGAATGGGAAATTTGACAATGCATCGACCACCAAGAAGCACATGTTACCCAAAAACAGGGCCCGCAAAGTCAATGCACTCTGTCCCAAGGGGAAAACTGACGTTGTGACGTAGCTTGATTTTGCGCACAGTCCGCGCAAGCCCATACATGATGTCTAATATTGTGATTGATTGCCAGCCAGTAGATATGACGACGTACCAAAGCCTTTATACGAGTCATACGCCAGTGCGACACATACGATAGCTGGAGTCTGTGAGGATGCAAGCGCGGAGGGACGACCATTCGACAGCTCCGCGGCATGCACGAGGACCCACCGGACGACATCGGCTTGACCACATAGGAGAGAAAAACGTCTGCCACGCCAAACCCAGCACCGTGGGGCGAGGGTTGCAAACCAGAAACTTGTGACTGGTCACGAGTAGGAACTTTGCCCCATACAAGAAAATATGAAACTTATTAATTCCCGAAATGATAGCCAGTGGCTCCTTTTACACCTGTGAATAATTATGCTTTGCCGCGGAAAGCGTCTTTGATGCATAAGCGATGGGCTGCTAGGTTTCATCTGGGTTCTGATGCCGCAGACCACACAAATGCCATACTGGAACACATCACAAGCCAGGGTTAAAGGTTTAACTGAAGAAAAACAGGGCAAACAGGGAGCGGAGCACATCAGTGTTTTAGGGACTGAAAAGCCCATAGACAATCCCCAGACAAAAAATTTGACACCCTTTTGGCGAAGCCAGTTAAGAGGATGGCAGATGTGCGTGGCCTGGGGAATGAACTTAGCGTAATACGAAATCTTTCCCAGAAAGGACTGGAGATCCTTCAGGGTCTTGGGGGTTGGCAAGTTGATGACGGCATTGACGTGCTCGTATGTTGAGACAAGGCTGTCTTTTCTGAGCACATTATATTAAAAAATTGAAATTCGGGAAAAAGCTTCATTTTTACAATTTTCAATGAAAGCTGTTCTCCAGAAGACGTTGGAAAACCACCTGCAGATTCTGTAAATGCTTCTCTTCCATGGAGCCCATGATCGAGATGTTATCGAGCTAGTTTACGTAACAAGGAATGTCATGAAACAGCTACTCCTCGTTGACAAATTCCAGGCGCAGAGGAAATTCTAAAATACAAGCGATTAAACTGATAAAGTCCAAAGGAGGAGTTGAGCGCTAAGAAGCTACGAAAAGTGTCTTCCAGCGGCAACTGCAGGTATGTGTCGCACAAGTCGGTGTGTGAAGAATACTGGCCCCTTGACAACTTTGACAAGTTCTATAGCTACGGAACTGGATACAAAACCTCGACACAACGTACACTGACCGCCTGTTTAACATAGTTGCAAAGATGCATGGTGCTGTCGAATTTCTGAATTACCACACTGCTTCGACGAAATAGGAGGAACAGCAGCATGGTCCCGCCAATCAGCACACGCCCGCTCAGCGGAAGTCAAAGCTGCCCTGCTAACTCACGTGGTCCCGGGGGCTGTGTACGTTGTACGTCTAGCTTTGCCACCTTGCAGTTGTCGTAAAGTACGTCCTGTGCCACTGCCGTAAGCTCATGTAATTCGTCAATTTTAGCGACTTCGCCTGCAGAGGGGTCGAACAATGCCGATGCCCTAGTTTGAACTTCCAGGTCAGGTGTTAACCGGACTACCACGTTCCTAATGGGCGAGTGCACATAGGTGATAGCTCAATGCGAGTAATAAAAGCGATACTTGAGCGAAAGAACTTGCAGGTCGACAGTCCACGCTGTGTATAACTGCTGGGGCACTTGGTGGCGCTGCTTAAACTGTAACCATGCCACCACCACGTGCGTTTGATGACCAAAATACTGACTGATGACCGAAATCTGATCCTCAAGTTTAAGTTTCTCATGGTCGGTAGAAGATTTCAAATTCTGGAGAATTACATATAATCTCACACTGTTGGGCAATAACAAGACAGTCTTCTCAACCAGATCGACAATACTACTTACCTTGGCAGTGCCACAGGTACTGGCGCAAGTCATTCTCTCAACTTTCAGTCGACTCGTCGGAGCCGGCAAACGGTGACAGTGTCTGCGATGGTAGATGTTGGGGCGGGAATTTCTCCGCTGCCGGTCCTAGCGCTGCTGGCAAGTAAACACCTCAGCCAGTAGCTCTGCCTACGTCATGCTTCGTACGCGCCCCCAGTGACAGCGTTCGACAGTGGTCCGCGGCGATGACTACGCTAGCTCCTCTACCTCCATCTCGATGTCCGCTGGCAGGGATACTAAATACAGGAAAAGCCGGCAGTAGTGGCCGTGCGGTTCTAGGCGCTACAGTCTGGAGCTGAGCGACCTCTACGGTCGCAGGTTCGAATCCTGCCTCGGGCATGGATGTGTGTGATGTCCTTACGTTAGTTAGGTTTAATTAGTTCTAAGTTCTAGGCGACTGATGACCTCAGAAGTTAAGTCGCATAGTGCTCAGAGCCATTTGAACCAGCCATAAATACAGGAAACAGCATTTTAACAGTGGCAGACTGAAATGCGGAAGCCAGTACAGTTGCGCGCAGGTGGATTTATATATCTGAAAACACGAGACGTCCCTTCCATGTCGACCTCGGAGCTTCCAGGATGTCGCGCGAAGTTCCTATCGCTGGCGCGCCCAGAAACCGCACACTCTAGCGATGTGCGGCACGCTGAGCAGATTATGCGGCATCTGTTTGGGCCGAATATTTACTGGGAGACCCAATATTACTCTTCAGCACTTCTACACTTCTATTTAGTAAGTCTAAGAAAGGGTCACCAACGTCGCTTTGACTCATCAGAAGTCCTACAACTGTCAATACTCCTATACCACTAAAAGATAAAAAAAACCTCCTTGGCCAGGCTTTGAAGGCCTAAGGGATGTCGACCAGCCGCCTTGTCATCCTATGTCTTGCGGCGTCATGCAAACGCAGTATGAAAGGGCATTTGGTTAAACACCGCTCTCCCGGTCGTATTGGCGACTTTCCTGACCGTGGAACCGCTACATCTCACTCAAACAGCTCCTCAGTTGGCATCACGAGATTGAGTGCACCCCGCAACATCCTTCCCATCAAGGAAAAATTTCCTGACAGTACTGGGAATTGAAGCCGGGACCTCCTCAGGGGGCCGGCCGCGGTGGTCTCGCGGTTCTAGGCGCTCAGTCCGGAACCGCGCGACTGCTACGGTCGCAGGTTCGAATCCTGCCTCGGGCATGGATGTGTGTGATGTCCTTAGGTTAGTTAGGTTTAAGTAGTTCTAAGTTCTAGGGGACTGATGACCACAGATGTTAAGTCCCATAGTGCTCAGAGCCATTTGAACAATTTGAACCTCCTCAGGCAGCCATGTACGTTGACCACTCAGCACACGGCAGTGGAGTACTATTAATAAATGCCTTATAGCAATTCAGCCACATTCAGAAAGACTCTCAGCTCCGAATGCTAGACTGGAAAATGCTCACTGGATCCAGCCTTTACACCACCTACAGTTAGTTTCTAGCATCTCCTAATTGTACTCTCCTCCAAAAGGAAATATAACAGATCAAAGTTTACCATCGTCCAGTTAGCTGATTATCCTACGCACTGCTATGATGCCACCTCCTACTGGGCAGGTGCGTGACCACAAAGCACGCACTCGGAGAAAAAACCGAAAGAATAAGTAGAATTCCATGTCCGTGTACCAAAAACGTTCTTGCGAAAACATTCCAGCTTACCGCAGTGGCTGAACCACTTTATCGATAGCTGAGAGTCACTCACTGCCGACTTCATACAAACCACCATCTTAAAATATCACCTCCGTCCCACAGGGCCAACCATTTGCCTCCTACACGTACGAGGGCTGCTGACCAACTTCTGATTTTTCGAGCTCCAAAACCGCTCCACGAAATTGTTTAAATACCTGTGCCTTTCAGCCAGTCAGCCGCAGGAGCAAACTGCAAGGCTGTCGTTGGCCATTTCCTGTTCCCACCAATAGCATTCCTCGGTAAAGTGCTGTATCCTGCTACGTTCAAAGTTTTCTTCCAAGATGTCCTGGAAAACACTTGCTGTCACTGAAACGACAGTAGTCCTTAAGCCAGCCCGATATCCCCGACCACAAACCTTCAGAAGGGTTACGGGAAATCCCACCGACCATCTGTCGGCTGCGGAAAGGCCCCATGCCCAAGATACCGGAAAACTTCTTCTGGCTTCCACAACAGCTCATAGGACCATAATTGATAAGTTATACACTGCTCGTTAATTGCGGTACGAGATTTAATCTATTATTAATGTTCGTATTTGCGTACACTGAGCTATTGACCGAGAGATTCATACTAGCCTTTAAGCAGCATTTTAATAACTTGCAGCAAACTTCCCGAAAGTCTAGCTTCTCGTCCTTGCTTCTGGTTCACACAGCATTCGTACTTAAAATTCCACCACGCAGGTTCCGTTGACCTGTAGAAGTAAAGAGTAAAGCGTATGCCAGTAAAACAGTGCAGGTGAATACGACTATATATTCAACCAGTGAAGAGTCGGAATTAGATTCTTTTGACCTGTGCCAATCTACAGGCCGGAGCGTGTGTGCATGTTCTCAACGCAGGTTCCAAGTCTAAGTCTCTCGGGTGGCTCTATATCATTGCGCCAGCACGTGAGAGGTTTAGAAATGGGTTCTGTTCCGGGTTTCATTGTGGTATGTTCTAGTACTCTTTGTAGAATGGTTTTGGTTTTGAGAAGGAACAACGCCACTGATGAATTCACTTAATTCTTATAGTGGAACCTAGTCTGTGGAAAGCAAAGAGCTAGAACTGCACAACTGAGGTGCGTGTGACACTGCTTACGCAAAGCTAATGGAGAAGCTAGGCTCCGACAAGGGCGCTATCGATAAAAAAAAAAAAAGAAACAGTTTGCCAAGAAATCACCGAAATTGAAAAAAAATAAAGGAGCTTCAGTGAAATCTAGAACATCTCCAGAAGACGTCTATGTGCTGTCGTTGTGGTGATATCATCTGTATGAGTCTCAAAGGCCTGTAACAAGCTTGCTACAGCCAACGCATTTTATTCAGTCGAAGCCATGGCTACAGCTCAAGCGAAAACCTCTTGGTTCAAATGGTTCAAATGGCTCTGAGCACTATGGGACTTAACTTCTGAGGTCATCAGTCCCCTAGAACTTAGAACTACTTAAACCTAACTAACCTAAGGACATCACACACATCCATGCCCGAGGCAGGATTCGAACCTGCGACTGTAGCGGTTGCGCGGTTCCAAACTGTAGCGCCTCCGCATTAATACGCCAGACAGGTAAAACGGAACATGTGGGGGCCTTTATTTATGTGGTAGTTATTTTACTTCCATGTGTATAATCAACTTGTTACGAAAAACATGAAATGTACTCGCAATTGTGAATATGGACAACCACAGCTACATAATGGAATGACGACAATGAAAATTTGTGCCCGACCGGGTCTCGAACTCAGGTTTCACTCTACTCGCGAGCGGTCCCTTACCATTGCGCTATCCGAGCACAACTGAAGGCCAGACCCACACTTCCATATGTCATCAACCATGTATCTACAACCTGCACTCGTACATCCATTATATATATTCCCGTACAGGTGAGACATTTTACGTGAAAGTCGCTATACCGGTGTCGACTCATAAATACGATATTGCAGTGTCTGTTATTCCGAATTACGATTCAGTGTTACCTTGCACAATGTTTCAAACAATCTCTAGTGAAATGAATTTCTTTGGATTGGACAGAAAACATTTGAATATTTCTGCATCACTGATCAAAAGCGGTTACATTTCTTGGCAAAATTATTATTTTATTCTACGTTCGCGAAGGTTATCAGTTTATATTTCACAGCAGTACAAGACTGAAGATATAAGGTGCGTGACAAAAAAGTGAAGCACCCAGAAGACACTGCCACATGTCAGTTTAACTTCGTACACATTCACACCATCAGTGGGTTTATAAATCATTAGAGTTGCAATTATCTGTGACAGGAAGAACGGCCACAAGAGTGCAACGGAGTTGTTCGTATTCACTGCTGTAACAAGGCCATGTTGAGAAATCACTATGAAGGACACGGAGACGCGTTATCAGCGTCATCAACACTTTGGAGAGTTTAGAAGGAGCCTCATTGTGGGTCTTCACTTGACCCGCTGGTCTAATCGTTGAATAGCAAGATTTGTGGAGCATTTGGATGTGACAGTAGCCAGCATGGGAAGGTGAGGGCAGGCATACTCGTCAAGGTTCCGGTTGGACTCATGTGAGCTCCACTTGTGACCTGCACTTGCCATCCTGGAACAAGTAACGGACTTCTTGCAACATTCTGTGTCAGCCACATCACTGGTAAGAGAGTAGCATCAGCCGGTATTAGGGAATTATTGTCCCTCGCATAGCTCGTTGTTAACACCACAACACAGACGACTGTGTTTGGACTGGTGCCACGGCCAGGAAGCGTTCATTTCTGATGAATGTCATTGTACAATGTTCAGCAATGAATCGCGGTTCTGCCCTATCCCGGATGACCATCGTCGGCGAGTATGGTGGCTACCTGGGGAAAAGTTCCATTCTTCCAGTAGACTGGAAAGCGTCCTCATATGTCAACTTTCATGTGACAGTATCGTGGTACCATTTTTCAACAGGACCATGCTCGTACACACATGAAGCGTGTCTCTATGAACTGTCTGTGTGACTTTTGGGTACTCTCGTCAGTCTGGAACAGGGCGACCGCTACGGTCGCAGGTTCGAATCCTGCCTCGGTCATGGATGTGTGTGATGTCCTTAGGTTAGTTAGGTTTAAGTAGTTCTAAGTTCTAGGGGACTGATGACCTCAGATATTAAGTCCCATAGTGCTCCGAGCCATTTGAACCATTTTTGGTACTCTCGTGACCAGAAAGATGCCGAGATCTGTCCCAATAGAACACGCATGGGACCAGTTCTGACGCCAGTTCCGTCTCAGTGCCAGTATCCACGGTATAAAGGACCAGTTACAACAGTTGTGGGATATTTTGCCTCAGGAGAGGTTACCACGGCCATATGACACCCATCACAAACTAATCGATGCATTAATCCAGGCCAGGGAGGGGGAGAAGGAGGGTGTTAGCGGCTGAGATATAAGGTCACATTGATAACTAGGCTCAAACAAATCTGAAGGCTGTAAATGCAGCTAAATACTTAGGGGTTACAATTACAAATAACCTAAACTGGAACGATCACACAGATAATATTGTGGGTAGAGCAAACCAAAGACTGCGATTCATTGGCAGAACGCTTAGAAGGTGCAACAGGTCTACTAAAGAGACTGCTTACACCACGCTTGTCCGCCCTATTCTGGAGTATTGTTGTGCGGTGTGGGATCCGCATCAGGCGGGACTGACGGATGACTTAGAAAAAGTACAAAGAAGGACTGCGCGCTTTGTATTATCGCGAAATAGGGGAGATAGTGTCACAGACATGATACGTGAATTGGAGTGGCAGTCATTAAAACAAAGGCGTTTTCCGTTGCGACGGGATCTTCTCATGAAATTTCAATCACCGGTTTTCTCTTCCGATTGCGAAAACATTCTTTTGGCACCCACCAAGATAGAGAGGAATGATCATAACGATAAAATAAGAGAAAGCAGGTTTCACACAGAAAGATTTAAGTGATCGTTTTTCCCGCGTGCTGTTCGAGAGTGGAACGGTAGAGAGACAGCTTGAAGGTGGTTCATTGGACCCTCTGCCAGGCACTTTATTGTTAGCGAAATTATTCGAAGCCAAAGTGCCTTAAAGCACTTCTACACATACTTTATGGTTGAACTGTTTGACCAGGCAGAAATTAAACTGAGGGGTGTGGCCACATTTCAGATAAGACTGGAAATGCTTTCTTGCCTCAGATTTGTAAATTTCAATTTAAGTAGAGTATGTTATAAAAACTAACATTTTAAAAGTGGAATGCGTATTTTACTTCTGCATAACAGTATAATCACTAATATCGGTTTTTGTACACTTCTAACTGACTTTAGTCAAATGTCTTAAAAAGTAGTACCCACATGAAAATTTCCATTTACAAACCTCTGTATGTAATTTGTAATAAAGTTCTCTGATGAAATAAGATGCTGAATGTGTTGCCTTTACATGCTCCTATGGCACCATTTGGCGTGGAAAGCACATTGTCACTGTGCAGAATACTCTTCGTAGAGACCGACAAGGACTTCATGCGAGAAAATTCTATGATGTTCATCCTTATATGCAACAATAGCGTTATTGAGAGGAAGAGTACTAAAAGGCAAGTAATGTATCACATTTAGTGCTTATTTTCTTTTATATCTCACTGTCTGGATACACTTATAATTCTAAGCTCTAACAATTATATTTTTGGCAAAACCACGTACATCCAATTTTAAATATGCATGAAAAGTATACTTTTTGCAACTTTTTGTTGCGTTTCGTTACAATTACTACAATTTTCCGCTTACTCCTGACCTATATTGAACGTAACTTCAGAGTTGTGATTTCGCTGTACGCGAATACGGTGCGAGAATGTTTATGCTGAATACTGAGTACCCGGGTCGCGCGGCTAATGTGTTTGCAGATCGCACAGTTGGCCGTATTTTCACATTGGAAATGAACTGCAACCTGCGCACAGATTTGGAAACTCATTTGCAGCAGATATCCAGCCATTTGATGGTTTCATATCAGCTGCGTGCTTGCACATATTCAAGGCTAATATGTTTCCTGATTCCCAATAAAAGGAAAAAAGCGGCCCATCTGTAATTATTATGCATTTCATGAGACTACGTCAGTTCACGTACAGCGCTCCAAAAAAGTGTTTTGTGTCTTGCTTCATAAAAAATACGGGCATTTTTTCTATTTAGCTACATAAAATCCTCGTTGGGATTATAACATTATATGCACAATGGAAGAACACAGAATAAGCGCCGCGCGGGGTAGCCGTGTGGTCTTAGGCGCCTCATCATGGTTCGCACTGCTCCCCGCGGCGGAAATTCGAATCCTCCGTCGGGCATGGGTGTATGTGTTGCCCTTAGCGTAAGTTAGTTTAAGTTAGATCAAGTAATGTGTCAGCCTAGGGACCGATGACCTCAGCAGTTTGGTCCTATAGTCCTTACCACAAATTTACGGAGTAAGCGCTTTACTGGTAATGACTTATCGACTGAACATGAAATGCATTTCAGAGATCCATGCCGACCTCTACGGAAATTAACTCTACAGGGTGTTTACAAATGAGTCATCGGGTTTTGGATGAATGTATTTCACAAAGAATTTCATACGAAATAGGTATTGATACATTATATGTGAAAGCACATTTTCAGGTTTCTTACACATCATTACAAATGTTCTATGTGATCTACTCGTGTTCTCGTGTTACACGACACACATCTGCAGCATAATCAGACTCAGCTTATACACATGCGAGCATGTCCCTGTCAATGTTCGCCAACGCAGCAGTGATGCTATCCTGGAGTTGAGACAGTGTTGTCGGAAAAGGTGGTACGTACACATTGTCTTTCAGGTATCCCCAGAGAAAGAAATCGCAAACTGTAAGGCCGGGAGACCTTGGGGGCCACCTGAAGAATGCCAAATCATCCTGAGCACATCACCCAACCCTTCTGTTTGGAAGTTTCTTGTTCAGATGGCGACGCACTTCTCTATGCCAATGAGCCGGAGCTCCGTCTTGTTGGGATATGAAGTGTGGGTTATCAGTTATAAGTCTCTGGAACAACCAGATTTGTAACATATTAAATGCGACATACCCGTCACAGTTTTTCCAGGAAAAGAGTAGTGCCCGTAAACGTTGTTACGTGACACAGCACAGAAGACCTTTGGAGAATCTTTTTCACTCTACAATATAACATTGGAATGTTGGGGTGATTCACTTTACCATTTAGGTGGGACGTCGCCTCGTCAGTGAACACGAGTCGGCGGGGAAATTTGTCATCTTTCTGGAATAGTTGCCACCGCTTCAGTCCGGAACCGCACTGCTGCTATGGTCGCAGGTTCGAATCCTGCCTCAGGCATGGATGTGTGTCGGTTAGGTTTAAGTAGTTCTAAGTCTAGGGGACTGATGACCTCAGATGTTAAGTCCCATAATGCATAGAGCCATTTGAATTTGAACCTGGAATAGTTGGCAAACTTCGCGTCTGATGGTGCGGTAGTTTGGCCGTAAACGTTGCAACAGCTGTAAGCGATACAACTATATCTACATCATACTCCACCAGCTACATAACGGTGTGTGGCGGAGAGCACTCTTGGTACCACTATCTGATCCCTCCAACCCTGTTCCACTCGCGAATAGTGCGTGGGAAGCATGATTGTCGGCAAGCCTCTGTATTGGCTCTAATTTCTCGAACTTTCTCTTCGTGGTCAACACGCAAGATGTATGTGCGGGGGGGGGGGGGGGGGGGGCGAGGGGGGCGGTGAGCAATATGTTGTCCGTTGTCCGACTGCTCCTGAAAACTGCTGTCCCGAAATTTCAATAGTAAATCTCTCCGTGTTGCACAACGCCTCTCTTTTAACGTCTGCTAATGGAGTTTGTTTAGCATTTTCGTAACGCTCTCTCGCCAGCTAAACGATCCCGTGAAGAAACGCGCCGCTCTTCCTTCAAATGGCTCTGAGCACTATCGGACTTAACATCTCAGGTCATCAGTCCCCTAGAACTTAGAACTACTTAAAACTAACTAACCTAAGAACATCACACACATCCATGCTCGAGGCAGGATTCGAACCTGCGACCGTAGCGATCGCGCGGTTCCAGACTGAAGCGCCTAGAACCGTTCGGCCACACCGGCCGGCTATACGCAGTGTGTTATATTTATTTACGTTCAGGGTCAACTGCCAGAACCTATACCATTCATTAATTATCTGCAGGTCGTTCAGAAAATTCTTACTATCTTCTGGCGTTGCTACTTTGGTATAGACAATTGCATCATTTGCGAATAGCCTGTTTACAATATATATATATATATATATATATATATATATATATATATATATATATATATATATTGTAAACAGCAACGGTCCTATACAGTTGCTAACGTAATGGCTTCTGGAGAATCTTCCACACACTTAGCTGAGGAATGCCCAGTTCGCGATTTGTACGACGTGTGGTTTCCTTTGGGCTACGAAGGAACACATCTCGGACGCTTTCCAGTGTTTCCTCCACGACAGGTGGTCGCCAGTAGGTTTTTCCTTTGCATAGGAAGTCTATGTCATTGAACTGTCAATACTATCGCAGAATGTGTTGGTAAGTTGGTGGATGTATGTTGTACAGTCTTCAGAACACACGCTCCGCAGTAATGACGGATTCTGTCTTCCCATATTGCAACAAACAAAATGATTCCTGTTATCACTCTGCCACCTTGCCACCCTCACACTTGATGAGACAAAATGGAACCTACAATGACATAAGCAGAACTTTAGAGTATGCTCTTTCGATTGGTTATTAGTACAAATGGGTGGGCATTATACCCCTATATGAAATTATAAGACGTCAAAACCCGATGAATCATTTGTAATCACCATGTATTTCATGAGAGCTAATTACATCTGGACGCTTCAGACGCTAAAGGAAAGCTCTTACTATGCAGACAGGTGATAAAATCGACAGTGTTTGAGGGTTGTAAACATACTCGTGTACTGAAAGCTTCTAAGCACGTAAAATGTGGTTTTCGTGACCCATTTCTCAGTTGTGACTAGAAGTAGATATACGGAATATTACAGATTCCATTGCAGTGTTTCGTCCGTATCTAGAAAACTATAGAGTGCAACCTATATCCGCTTGTGGAGAGCGAAGTAGCCAAGACGGGCCTCCCGAAATACACCCAGAACGGTAAATATGTGGAGGTGAGCTTTTCACTAAGTTATAGTGGACATGTGGCGAAATTTATGATGTATGCAAAGAACTTTTGACGTGTCGAGTCAGTGAATTATGACAACGCCATTTTTAATTGAAATACATATTTTTTTTCGTAGGACTGGAAAGGACCTTCGAAGAAGACTCTAATAGCATAACATGTTTGGAGTTTGATAAAACAGTAATAACATTACAGCTCCACAAATAATTCTACCGCCGTCAAGAGATGGTGTCCAACAGGGGACTGACCCACTGTAACAAATGTATGCAAAGACTTCACTCAGATACCATTCGTGTGTACGTGTAGTTTAAAACAGATATGCTGAGTCAAGTACTGGCAGACATACCATTAAATATAACGCAATGCATGTGGTACTAACATGATAGATGTCCCGGCCATTCCTTAACAAAATAAGAAACTTTACAAAGATTTTAATGATGTTAGCCGCATTTGGCATGAAGATGTAAAATTTGAAACATGTGAAAGGTTGTGGAGGTCCGGGCCTCGAACCCGGATTACCCACTTTACCTCCTCGTCCGGGCCGGCCGGTGTGGCCGTGCGGTTAAAGGCACTTCAGTCTGGAACCGCGTGACCGCTACGGTCGCAGGTTCGAATCCTGCCTCGGGCATGGATGTGTGTAATGTCCTTAGGTTAGTTAGGTTTAATTAGTTCTAAGTTCTAGGCGATTGATGACTTCAGAAGTTGAGTCGCATAGTGCGCAGAGCCATTGAGTCTACCCCCCTCGTCCATCCGAGCACGCTGACGTAACGACACCTAACCACAAGCCCTTACTTGCAGTCCCTGGTTACCGCATTATATATCAATATACTGACACTGACCAACGATTCCTTCTTTCAGTGCAGATGTACACTACGCCCGACCTCTTGCTCGCGTATAGCGGGAAATAAGCTTTTGAGTTCAGGTCCGGCGCAAATTTTCACCTGTTACCACTGACACATTTCAATGCCTAAATGCGGCTATGTCATTAAAAACCTTTGACATTTAGTTATATGGCCGCTGGATCGAACAAGGTTCAAATGGCTCTGAGCACTATGCGACTTAACTTCTGAGGTCATCAGTCGCTTAGAACTTAGAACTAATTAAACCTAACTAACCTAAGGACATCATACACATCCATGCCCGAGGCAGGATTCGAACCTGCGACCTTGGCGGTCTCTCCATTCCAGACTGTAGCGCCTAGAACCGCACGGCCACTCCGGCCGGCGGTCGAACAAGGTGTCTGTTCTTTAAGATATGTCCAAAAGAACAGAGACCCCACACACACACATACAGAAAAATATAGGGCGTCCTCCCTATGGGATTGGATTCCGGGCCAGCATAACTACCGGTCGCATTAACATGCGCAGCTACCGAGACATGTCCCAGTATATATTCTTTACTCTTCCTGATTTTTCATTGCTGCCGCACCTAAAAGCATCTGTATGTTACCTATATCTAGTCAAAAATGTTCCGCAGCCAGGACAATTAATCTTGCGTCCGTATGAAAAATGCATCTTATAAACTTCTGCTTGCCCCAGTTTACCCTTCTCCTCCACAACGTCATGTTTTATCAGTATCTCACTAAGTTTCTCCCTTGAAATGCTAACATTACATTCCAAGGACTGAATATATTAACCAGTTACTACGAGATTTTAGCGTAATATGACGCAGTGACAATCCACATTTTATCCGTGGCTTGTTCAGCTCTCAGCTTATTATCTTCCTTTTTCGTTAGCCGATTCATAATATTTATATCATAACCGTTGTTCAGTGCTCTCTGCTTAATAATTTTTAACTCATTTTAGACACTCGTCTGCAGCCATTGGCAACTCAGCCGCCCTGTGCACTAAACATCTGGATGCAGCTTCTTTGCCTGTTCATGTATGGCACGATTCCTTTGAAATCACGACATCTGTTGCAGTGGGCTTTCTGAAGACTTTATTGGCATGCAAATTATATAATTTTTAATGTAATAGTAAAACGACAGCGATCCTATTCTAGAGTGTAACAGAAACACTCAATTTGGTCGCAACAATTATCTGTTTGTTAATTCTGGTGAATGGTTTCAATCTAAGCGACAATTATTAGACCAGAAGCTCCTTAATGAAGTGTGGAGTTGGGTCATGGAGCTGCTGTGCATGACAAAAGATACTGGTTAACAATCGACAGTCGACAATCGACGGCCGTCGACTGGTACATTTTGATAGCACAAGAGCACTGTGAACCGTCTCCAGACGTCATCAAGGTGCTTCTTGTCTGAAGATTGCCGCTTAGACAAACAGGTTTCCAGAGCTAATAAACAAATAATTCTTGCGATCTAGAGTGATCGTTTCCATTGTACTGCAAATTATTGTTTCTTATTTATTGTAGGTACAAAAATTTAATGCGTTTACTACATTCGTGCCTACTGTGAAGTCAATTTTGTCATAGAACTCATTACATTTTCCACGAGCAAAAACATGTCACCAGCATATCGTTTATAACAAATAATCTAATCCATTTCTTCAAATTTTCTTCTGAGTGGTTAGTAAAAACATTCGCCACTGTTTCAGAAATCCTTCATCTCGTGGCCAAGGGACATTAACTACTAAACCTTCTAGGTGATCAGTGAATACTAAAAATGAGGTCCTAAACAAAATTTTAGAACATCCACATTTTTGTACTTTTCATCTGTAACTATGAAGTCGTTGTAGCAAGTAGCGATGGAAGAATCTTTTACTTTGACTAACCTTTCTTCTTTGCAATTAAAAACATAGGGGAGAAATATATCCTGTATGATAGGAGCTGCAACGTTCGTTGTTGGTCGAGGAGGGAGAAGCAATGCAGCGGTTGCATTAATCCGCTGTATTCACTGATCACATAGAAAGATTAGTAGTTAATGTCCCTTGGCCACGGGCTGAAGTATTTCTGGAACAATGGCGAATATTTTTACTGATCACCTAGAAGACGCAGCAAACCACGACTGAGGGGGTGAGTAGCTGTAAGCCAAACAACTCATCAAAGCGTTTATGTTGATACAAGGATGGCCACGTTTGCTGCTCAACAGAAATTAAATTTAAGCCATTTATTTAATTGTACCTAACCTGCAGTATCATTAAGTATATCATTTATGGATTATTTAATTAATACATATTAAATATCTGGCTACCTTCAAACTGTAACATAATTAAGTATATTTTAGTATACTTTCTGGTGTACTAAGGAATATCGAGATGCGGTAAATCGTATAAATCACGAAGGGTATCCATGTTCAGATGGCATATATGGGAGAAATATCAGAAACTATAAGCTACATACAAAACTTAGATTTGAGTGGTCCTGTTTTGTATTCATCCGTATTTGAATGGAATAAACTTATTCTCTATGAAAATTCCAACAAAAATTTCCTTTATAAAGGAAATAACGTTCTGTACAGTAACGACTGTAATAAATCTTCCGATTTTCGTTTTTTTTTATGGAACAGGACGAGACTAATCTGATGGATGGAATCGAAGGTTTAATTAGAACGTTTGTTATTCTTGTACTCGAATTCGGGCTATTAGGAAAGATGTACGAATGACGAAGTTAGTAACACCACAATATGTAAAAACGCGACGATAAATATTTGTTGTAAAACAAAAAATTGATACTAATTACCTTAAATCAGAAGTACGATTACAATCAAGGTAGACAAATTAAAATAATAATCAATGTCATATTGAATAACTAATTTTTATCGATTTTTGGGTTTCAGTAGCTCAGTCGGTAAAATCGGAAACTTTATAGGATCAGTTTGTCGTCCGCCAGTTAACATCATTTTTTCAGGCACGGGTAGAGGTATCAAACTGAAATTTATGTCAAAGACTAAGGCCTATGGTTTCTTGGCGGTATAAAAACTCCAAGCCTGCAGGTCAACGCAGTCAAAAGATACGGCCATTTATGTTACGTGTTTTGGTATTCTCAAACTCTCTCGTCAAAACCTATAGCTGATCTGTCTATATACATAATTAAGTTTGCACAGAACCGTCAGAGCGTGAGTGCTACTGGCCTTTGTCCGGTTTTGTTTTGGCGCCTACATGTCTGTAAAGTAGTAGTTCTTAGAGAAAGCTAAGTGTGAGCAGTGGGGCATGTGTAGGGTTCGTGGATGATAGCAAAAAATGTCTGAGCTCCAGAAACGAGCTCCTTCAAATACAAGATGTGGTAATGAATTTTCTGCAAACGATGGACCACAAATAGAAAATTAAATAAAGAAGAGATATATACAATTGGATCACATTTCCATTATTATAGTGAGAACTCGATTCGTGGATTTTCTAGTTTATCGAACGTTTATGGGACCGTTATTAAGATATTTCAAAGTGAAGTACAAGACTGCTGCACAATCAGGCAAGTATATCATTTTAAAATAATTTTGATTAATCATAGAATAGAGGCTTTCACGGCTGGTGTTTGCGTCATTCCAGTTATTTGTTTCATGGGCATTAGGCCGTAATCCAAGGGATAAATCTCTACCTAACGTTTCGTCTTCCAATGCTGGAGACATCATTAGAGGCTTTATGAACTGAGAAAGAAATTAAAATTTCAGTGTTTAAGGCATAAAGCATACAGAAAACTTACTCACACGAAAGATATCTCCACAAAAATTCCAATTACCACCCCAATCAGAAAAGAGGAGTCATCAATAATATTGATGGACTAGGCTAAAAGAATCTGTGAGCCACAGAACTTGGAGGACGAGATCGATCATTTAAGATCTGCCTTCAGAAGATACGGCTACTCTGACAAAGAGATAAATAAGGCACTACACTCTAAGAGGGCCGGCCAGAAATTCTGCTCAAGTGCGGAGCTGCTGCACACGTGCAATTTCATTGTCACAGTGTGCACACTTAGCAGAAGTGTAAACAGGGAAACGGAACCGTCACGCTGACTTGTGTATGTCTCTAAGCACGGATGTCGCGTCTTCGCTTTACCCACTAGTTGGGATACACTGAACCTGGGGTACTCTGGTGCTCTTTACACAACGTGCAATGCAATCAAGGGAAAGTGTCGTGTTATTCCATCGCCCTAACAACAAACGTCACCGTTCTAAAATAAAACACCAAAACTAATGATACCTAAATATGCTGGATTTGTTATATGCCCTAGTTACCTACCTAAATAACCTTCATGGAAAGGGTATCAAACATGTCTCTCAATAATTAAACGATAGTTTTTAAGCGTGTAAGTATACCTTGAACAGCTGGTTTAATACCAAATTTTTCAGATAAGAATTTTCACCTATGTAACATATAGCAGGATGAGGGACAGTTAGTAAATAACAATCCTAAATTAGAAAGAGAAAGACATCGGGAACATATTTATCATTGGTGATGAGAAACGATAAAGTTGTAACTCTTCAGGCTTCCCCGGTGATCTAATGACATCTTGGGTTGTCCGGTGTTCTGCCGGATATCAGCGTCGTACTTACACGATATTTCGGTCACGTAGCTCGTGGCCTTCATCAGGTGCGACCAGGTCGCACCTGATGAAGGCCACGAGCTACGTGACCGAAATATTGTGCAAGTACGACGCTGATATCCGGCAGAACACCCGACAACCCAAGATGTCAACGAAAAAGTTAATGTCGGGCACAAAAGCACAGCACATTGATAAACACAAGCAGCTAAGAAGATTTTCGTCACTAATACTCGATCGAAACCTTGATTCATTCATTTTCATTACGGACATAAATCTTTCACACACATAAGTACATCCAAACATGGACATAAATCTCGCAGCTTCGTGATGCAGGTGTGGAAATTCTTTCTGTGGAAAGTTTTCGTAGTACTTCGTACTGAAAAGGAATTGTATTTCAGCTGTGTATTGCACTGCAGATCAATCAGTTCCTTCTGTAGGTGATTCGGAGCATCTTCAACTGATGCTGAAAATGGCCATGCCAGGCAACAAATGATAGGAGAGACACTCGTAACATCTACAAATCGTGCTCGAAACTGCTTCTTAATTTTTACAGTTATTGATACGTATTCTTGAAATATAGCACTTTCGAGGACCGAGGTAACGGTAGGGAAATGAGTAGTGTTGCAGACAATAGCTGGCTCTCCCAAAGAGCAAGCTTCCTTTCAAAAGCATTTACTGTTTTTTTTTTTTTTTACCATCTTGCAAGCTGATGTTCAGGCTGTTCACGTGAGGCGTAATGTCCACGACAAATGCAAGGTCTGATATCCAGCAAGGGTATTCTAATTTCGGTTCACTCTTTCCCATATCATGTAAGAAACATGCTAACGTAAATCAAAAAAATCTTTTCAGCATTTTACCGTGACTGAGCCAGCGTACTTCGGTGCAGTGAGGTATTGCGTCATATTCCTCTCCAATTCTTCCAAGAACTCCCGATGTAAGATGGCAAGAACTATGCCCCCTACATGAAGTCATTAAAGATCACCTAACTCACGTTGAGCAAACAGTAGGGGTGAACAAAAATGACTGACAAGCCACAATGCATCTTGTATTGGAATAATTAATGCGGGTGATGATTTTAATGTAATTCACATGACATGAAAACTTTGTGGAAACGCGTCGATTTACTGGAGGCTAGTTTATCCCAGGGAAGTACTCAGAATTGACCGTGGGTGGGTGGGGAGCGGCGAAGGGAAGCGACAATAGGCAGCTTAGGGTGGCTCAAGCTCTGAGAAAGCGGTAACGGGGCGCGGCCTCCAGCTGCCTTAAGATGAGTGACAGTGAGTGGGTGGTTGACCCCATGCTGGTGTACTGGGAAGCAGATGGAGAACTTGTAAGCCTGTTGAAAAATGTCCGTCGTCCCATTTTCAGTGAAACATGTGAGAAAGCCACGCAAAGCTACGGTGGAGCAGTCAACAGAGGCCAAAATATGTGTGCTCGTGACCATAGAAACTTCATGCTGAATTCACGGTCTGTAGAGTCTGAAGTGAATCAGGTGAAGAGCGACAGAATGAAATACGCTGGCCTCTGATGGGAACGTAGGACCAAGGAATTTGAAGTACTGTCCTGGGAGTCAGAATTCCGGAAGAACTGGTGTTTTGTGCAGACGCTAACCTTGATGGGTGGCCTGGGAGGAGCTAAATAGCAGAAGTTGAGAGGACGGGAAATTTTGTGGGAATTTGTTCACTTCCCTGAGCAGGCATTGGTCGGCGCTGGGAAGCAACGCATAATTAACGCGACTTGCGCTGCAATTGGTGTAAGTGATTTTGCTGGAGGGGAAACCGAGGTGAAGAGCAGACTGGGAGAAGTTTCTGTAGAGGTCTTCCGTTCCCAGCTTGCCTAGAGTACGGACGTGGCGTTCTTTACTCAGCTTGCCTGAGACAGAGTGAGCATCTCTGCAGTTTAGGACTTAGCAAACGGCCGAGTGGTTCTAGGCGCTACAGTCTGGAACCGCGCGACAGCTACGGTCGCAGGTTCGAATCCTGCCTCGGGCATGGATGTGTGAGATGTCCTTAGGTTAGTTAGGTTTAAGTAGTTCTAAGTTCTAGAGGACTGATGACCCCAGAAGTTAAGTCCCATAGTACTCAGAGCCATTTGAACTCAGCAAACAGAACGATTGAGCTTCGAGATAGAAAGTTTTCGTTCAGTTATGTACTGAGCAAGATAGCTAGGAGTGAATAGACGAGTGCAGCCTTGCAGTACCACGAGGTCGGCCGACGTCCGCATAACGACGCCGCGCCGCCACGCTGAATTCGGTGATATTGCGCCCGCCCTGTCCACTGATTAATTTGTTGGATCACGTCAGCAAAGTTTCCACGAGGGTTTCATGGGCCGTGTATTGTAGAATTCTTCTCGCACTTCGGATTACGCCTGGATCAGTCGATAGGAATTACTTTTGATTTATCGCGCTTTACCCCATGCAAACGCAATTTATTACCACTGCCTATTAGGAGAGTCATGTAATGTGATGATTGAAGGTCGTGAGTTAAAATAAATCTGTGCTAATCGACTGCATCTGTTTTCAATCAAGTAGTTGAAATCCCAAGTCACTTTCTTAATTAATTTTGTGTTCAACATTTGCATCTGATGTTCAACAGCTGAATATAGCATAAATGTGCACCCCTTTTTAATTAAAAGGATTCAATCCTGAATCAATTAATATCAACACTGCCACCGCAGTTCAATCAGGAGTCACAGGGCGTTATTACTTTCTATGCGTTATCCGACATTGCGGCAGTTTTGCACTCTCTGTTGATCTGTTAGTCAATTACCTGGGGTGAACACACACCAAAACCAGATAAGTGATGGGTGGGGTGTTACAACGAAACTGGCGATGCGTAAGCCCATGTGTCTTCAGATAGTGTACAGTACGCACAACAATTTGCATGACATTTGTAACGTTATCGATTCCGAATAAAGCACCTCTCGATGTCGAATGCAGTGAATTCCATACAACGTCCGTTCTGTGCGTCCTAGCTTTCTGCACATCAGCGCTACGAGTCCGCTCTATGGCCTCGCATTGCCGGTGCTCCATCCGTGGTCAATAAGATTAACCAATTCCAATCTATATCACTACCATCAGTCGCTTGTTCGACAACTTAGGGTAAATATACACCTGTCGTAGTCCCTTTCAAAGGCACTAAGACAAAAACTTCCTCTGTTACACGCAGAGCTGGAAAACAGTTTCCCGGATCTTGCTATTCTCAATGCAATTCAGAAACTTGCTCGCAGTGCAGAGGTGTGATCGTCATTCTGCAAAATTGAAAACATTAAGTTGTACAGTATTTTACAGTAAAATAGATACGAACGTAACACAAGAAACGAAGAGTTCAAGAGGTATTAGTTATTATGTCTTACGTTAGAAACCCGTTGATGTGCCTTATCCATTTGCCTAGGCGCACTTAATATGGCTTGCCGCTCTTCACTCTTCAGTACACTACACTCGTATTTATGAAGTGAGTTGTCGTGTCTTTCGGTCGTGAATTAGCACTGGCCACTTATTATTCGTTGGCATAGCAAACGCTGTAAGTTTTCAACTACTGCTGTGAAGAAGATTTGCAGTTTCCAGTCGTGTTTAACTGAATGTGAACATAAGTCTCTTGTTGTTTGCTTTTTTGCAAATACTCTCCATTCCTCAGTACGTCTCACGTAAGGCTACAGTCGCCAGAGGGAAGCAAAGATTGGTTTGCTTCGGTCCTCCTGGTAGCGCATAAACGAGGAAGCTGAACTGTCGCCGCTCATTTGATATACGTCTAGTCACAGATGTCGCTGTTCAGCCGTCGGCACACGCACTGACCGTGCATTCGAACGTTGAGCGTTAAGCGTGTCGAGTTTCTGACGTCATAGCGTGGGATAGTGCGGTGCGGAGTCTTTCCGAATGTGCAGGGCAAGATCTTGAATGCCAAATGTTCTGAACGTTCGTTTGAACGTGACCAATGAGATAACACAACGCAACCTGCGTCACATGCACGTCATCTCCCTTCAGTAGAGTGGTGGGAGGCGCCATATTGGCTTTCAGTTGAAACCCGTATCCGTATGAACCGTTTCTGAGCACCAGGAAATTGAGGATCTCTTGAAAACCATTACTCAATTGTATGATTCGTTGTAATAAGATGATGAGAAAAGTAATATTCGTGGTAAAAGGATTATTGTAACTTGGGTATTAAAAGAATATGCCATTTCAAGGCAACAGCATGTTGAGGATCCATCAAAAACGCATTGTTCTTTGTACTGTTTGTTATAGTTAAATTTTAGTTAGTAAAATAGCTACCATTAAAGCTTTCAGGAAACGCTAAAATGCGAGACACATCCAATAACGATTGCTAGTCGATTAGGCTCAATGAGTAACGTGACAGACCTGTGATGAAAAGTTTGCTGAGTTGGTGGTTCGTTTCCCGCTCCATACAATCTTTTCCCTAACCTTCACGTTTTTAACACATTCTGATGCTTTCTTATTAGTTCAATGTATGTACATACCATAATATCCGAAGTTATGTAAATATAAGTGTGCTATTTTTGATGAGTGAATTTGTTCGATTTGTTTAATCTGCAGGACAGCTTTCACTCCTTGCAGTAAGATATTTCGCCCTTTTTTCTACCAGGTTTTGTAATTCACTTGTTGTGAAGATTCTGCTACTGAACAGGAGCAGTGATCAAATTGTAAGATGGCAAAACTACGCCCCTTACATAAAGTCATTGAAGATCACCTAACTCACATTGAGCGAACAGTAGGGTTGAACAAAATGACTGACAAGGCACAATGCATCTTGTAGAGGTTATAGTATGGTCGTATTGGAATAATTAATGTTGGGTGATGGTTTTAAAGTAATTCACACGACATGAAAACTTTGTGGAAACGAGTCGATTTACTGGACGCTAGTTTACCCCAGGGACGTATTTAGAGTTGACTGTGGCCGGCTGCGGAACGGCGAAGGGAAGCGACAATAGGCAGCTTAGAGTGGCTCAAGCTCTGAGAAAGTGGTAACGTGGCACGGCCTCCAGCCACCTGAAGATGAGTGACAGCATGGGTGGTTGACCCCGACCCCATGCTGGTGTACCAGGAAACAGACGGAGAACTTGTACGCCTGTTGATAAATGTCCGTCGTCCCGTTTTCAGGGAAACATGCGAGAAAGCCACGGTGGAGCGGTCAACAGAGGCCAAAATATATGTGTTCGTGACCATAGAAACTTCACGCTGAATTCACGGTCTGCAGAGTCTGAAGTAGATCAGGTGAAGAGCGACAGAATGAAATACGCCGGCCTCCGATGGGAATGCAGGACCAAGGAATTTGAAGTACTCTCCTGGGAGTTAGAATTCCGGAAGAACTGGTGTTTTGTGCAGACGCTAACCTTGATGGGTGGCCTGGGAGGAGCTAAACAGCAGAAGTTGAGAGGATGGGAAATTTTGTGGGAATTTGTTCACTTCCCAGAGCAGGCACTGGTCGGCGCTGGGAAGCGATGCATAATTAACGCGACTTGTGCTGCAATTGGTGTAAGTGATTTTGCTGGAGGGGAAACCCATCTTGCCTAGAGTACGGACGTGGCTTTCTTTACTCAGCTTGCCTGAGAAAGAGTGAGCATCTCTGCAGTTTAGGACTTAGCAAAGGGAACGATTGAGCTTGGAGATAGGAAGTTTTGGTTCAGCTATGTACTGAGCACGATAGCTAGGAGTGAATAGACGAGCACAGCCTTGCAGCACCATGAGGTCGGCCGACGTCCACACAACGACGCTGCTCCGCCACGCTGTATTCGGTGATATTGCGCCCGCTCCGGCCACTGATTAATTTGTTGGATCACGTCGGCAAAGTTTCCACGAGGGTTTCATGATCCGTGTATTGTAGAATTCTTCTCGCACTTTGCATTACGCCTGGGTCAGTCGATAGGAATTACTTTTGAGTATCGCGCTTTACTCCATGAAAACGTAATTTATTGCCACTGCCTGATAGGAGAGTCTTGTAATGTCATGACTGACGGTCTTGAGTTAGAATAAATTTGTGCTAATCGACTGCATCTGTTTTCAATCAAGTAGTTGAAATCCCAAGTCACTTTCTTTATTAATTTTGTGTTCAACATTTGCATGTGGTGTTCAATAGCTGAATGTAACATAAATGTGCATCCCTTTTTAATTAAAAGTGATCAATTCTGAATAAATTAATGTCAACACTGCCACCGCAGTTCAATCAGGAGTCACAGGGCCATATCACTTTTTTGCGTTATCCGATATTGCGGCAGTTTTACACTCTCTGTTGATCTGTTAGTCAATTAGTTGGGGTGAACACACGCCAAAACCAGCTAAGTGACGGGTGGGGTGTTAAGAAGTAAGGATGACCTTAGGGTTTTACTAAAAAGTAAAACCTTATGTGGAGAACTACTGTAAATTTGTATCGCACTATTTGCAAAGGAACTTTTATATGCTTATTTCCTTACTGACTGGATGCAGTACTTTCGTTTTTGCCTTACAATATGTCCATGGACACTGAAGTTTTTATTTATGTATACTACTGACAGAACAACATGACTAGCTTAAAGACGAGGGAGAAAACGTGTGTTTTAGTAGAGCTAACGTAGGAATTTTACGCTTGCCCATTTCGTAAACAGTGTTATTTACGAGCCAGATACAGAAGACAACTACCGCTGGATTGCTTGTACCCCCCTGGGGGACACCTATCCTGTCTTAACGTTTCCGAGCGTTCAGCAGTACGTTGAACTTGGCACGCTCAACGTTGACATTCAAAGGCCGGTCCATGTGCTGACGGCCTTCCGCTTTGCCCGCTCGCTGAAATGTGCGCACCTGTACCGCACCTCTGCACTTTACACAGTGTGAGCATTTGGCCGGCCCTGGTCTATAGCTTCTAATGAGAATGAACAAACTAACGGCAAAGTTTTCCTTCCTTTTGTAAAACGTGACATAGATCGTAGCAGCAGCAGAGCACTCAGAAAATACGGCATTGATACGGTGTTTAAACCAACAAGAAAGGTGCGCGAATATTTGAACACTGTGAAAGTATGTAATGAAAAACGAGACAGTGCGGAAAACGTCGAATAGAATGAAAATTATTTAGTTTGGAAATTTATAATAAAGGAGCTTTGAACGTTTACAATATTAAATGAAACTAAGCTTCTCGTAGAAATTCTCACGCACAGTAGCTATAAGTGACGAAAGTTCTGGGATACCCCTAATATGCTGTCAGACCGTTCGACAGACGTCGTGCAGCAACTCGGCGTGACTTGTGCTCAACAAGTCGTTGGAAGTCCCCCGCAGAAATGTTGTCTCTCCTACGGTCGCAGGTTCGCATCCTGCCTCGGATGTATGTGATGTCCTTAGGTTAGTTAGGTTGAAGTAGTTCTAAGTCTAGGGGACTGATGACCTCAGACGTTAAGTGCTATAGTGCTTAGAGCCATTTGAACCATTTTTTCGATTATGTCCCATAAATGTTCGATGGTTTCATGTTGGGCGACTGTGGTGGCCAAATCGTTCGCTCTAATTGGGCCCAATGTTCTTCAAACAGTAGCAGCTGTTGTGTAAGAGCACAAAAGCTCGTGAACATCCTAAATTTTGACGTTTTGGAGTTACTGGTTATTTTTCTTTGAATGCTGTTAAACATAATGTAGATGTGGTAATCCGAAATACACGGTGCTAAATCTACCGCGCTTTGCTACATTGCTACTCCTCTAGACTCCGTGAAACTTGACACCAGGGTCGTGAGCACACCTACAGTTGTGCACGTTTTAAGGAGCTTTTTCGTATGCACAACTGGCGTGACGTAATTGCCTTAAGTACCAAACGCATTCGGATTTGATAAATAACATGCGCAGTTCACGGTGTGCACAGCTAGCCCTTGCCACGCTACTAAAAATTTATGTCAATGCCATCAGGTGGCAGAACACTGCAGCGGACTTTTATACCCGTTCGCTTCGCATAAATCCCGCAAGACGGTAGCACATTCCCCAGATATGCTAATGCACTCACTATATAGTAAAATTAGATCGGACATCGATACATGTTACAGTTATACTGCCAGAAAAACCTATTTTGTGGGATTGTGAGTGAGATATAATAGATTAAGTTCTGGATTTAATCATACAGTAATCCATTTGAGGCTCTTGAATCTATGAAGTACAGCATCGCCGATAGTGAGACAGTAGCATTTATTCATGCTTCTGATATCTGTTGATATTATGGTGGGTCAGGTTTATCTGCGCTGTAGGCCCACATTGTATCTTCCGGCCCTTATCGTTCTCAGCGCCTCATTTCTCTTCTAGTCAAGTGATGATGTTGGTAGACAGAAATATATGAATTTAATCGTTTCCGCAATTGGCAGTTTGTGTTTGGAGTTGGTTGTTAACTGTGCAGGAATCTGCTTTCGTATGTAGTGTCAACATGAACTCTGTTGAATCTGTTCTAAGTGCTAACAGAAAAGAAAAATACCAGGAAAAGTTAGCTGCAACGAATTAGGGCCTCCCAGACCAGATCCATTGACTGAGAAAGTTACGAAATCAAATAAGCATGACTACAAGCGAACAAAGAAGTGTATAATAAGTGCAAGTTGCTGTGTGGGTGCAACGTAAGAATTTCTGATTTTCAACCTGAAAGTTTATTTCTTAACTAATACGTGTGTTAGGAATCTTGTACATCTGTCTGAAAAATAAAAATGCACGAGAACTGCCACTTGCACAAGAATGCAGAACGGAGAGTAACGGAAGGTTAAACGTTACTTTGTTCTTCCCCTAAACTGTACTTAATTATGTATGAAATTAAAAAAAAAATGCAAAAACAATTCTTTCTTTTCTCTGGACAAGATATATAGATTACTATTATTATTGTTATTACTGTTATTATTATTATTGTTATTGGCAGTGGTTGTAGCTATGTAAATTTGTTGATAAGTGTAACTATTATACAGTGTATGATATTAATTTCACACTCTCATACTTACCTGAATCTTCAAATTTGTGACCACTCAGAATATATACTCATCAGCCACCAGTGTCTTCAAATCAATCGTGAACATCTGTGACCCAGTGACATGACATCATTGTATGAGAACACGAAGTCCATGAATGGCTGCAAAAAGCCTTTAAGTAGCTGAACGTAATCATTTCCAGTTAATAATTGGTTCAGGTGGGCCAGAGGACCCAGTCCATTCCACGTACGACTGCCCGCATCATTATGGAGCCATTACCAGCTTGCACAGTGAATTGTTGACTACTTGGATCCATGGATTCGTGGGACCTGAACATTTAAACTGAAATCCGACACATCTGATCAGGCCACGTTTTTCGAGCTGTCTAATGTCCATGATCGCAGGAGAGGCGCTGCAGACGATGTGATACTGAAAAAGGCGACTAATTTCGCTGCACTGTCCTAACCTATACTTTTGTCATACGTCCCACATAGATTTCTGCGGTTAATTCACGCAGTGTTCCTTATCTGTTAGCACTGACGGCTCGATGCAGTCGCCGCAGTTCTTGACCGTGAAGTGAAAGTTGTCGGCCACTGCGTTGTCCGTGGTGAGAAGTAATGCCTGATGTGTGATATTCCACGCGGACTCTTGACATTGTAGACTCGGAATACTCAATTACCTAACGATTCCCGAAATGAAAGGCCCCATGCATCTAGCTGCAACTACCATTCCGCATTCAAAATCTTTTAATTCCCGTCGTGCAGCCAAAATCAGATTGGAAACCTTTTCACATGGATCTGCTGAGTACAAATGAAGGCTCCACCAATGGACTGTTCTTTTATAACTTGTGTTCGTGAAACTGCCGTCATCTGTGTAAGTACATATGGCTATCCAATGACTTTTGTCACCTCAGTGTACATTATGGGCCAAGAATATATTCACTACTAATTTATTTCACTGCACGCAACAGGGAAACCTCATTCCAACTGAGTTTGGTAATAAGGCTCTTACAATTGATAACTTGTCAAGAAAGACAACAACCCATCTTCTCGTTTTTCTGTTCATTTGGTAACAATGCTCTTGCTACTCATTGCACACAAAATGTATGCAAAATTCTGACATTTAAGGAAAGGGCGTAGATGACTGTAAATGAAAAGAAAAATTAAATTAGAATTTCATTTTCTCTAAATCTTAAGTACAAGATCTAAACTCATTTTATTAAAATTATTGATTCTTTTTAACTGTATCACATACACAAAGTGTTACTGAAATATAAAATAGATAACTGTTTTACTTTTAAAATATTAAGTCAAAATCTTCTTTTAACAAAGAGAAGTGGATGGGACTTGCTAACACTGAAAATAACTGAATAAGCAAAATCAACGAACTAAAATAATTGCTAAATGCACGAAAGGCATGCGACAAATACCTTTTGTTTGCCGAGCCGAATCTGCATCGAAATCAAATACCAAAAACCTCTCCTTCAATAGTATTTAATTCTTAGGTTTTCTATACTTCTCAAAATTCCTCATCCACAAAAGAGAACCACTTGCTCGGACTCAGAGCTCCTCAGCTATGCCAACTGACCACAGTCACATCTGGCCCAAAACTCGACTATGACTTGCTCAACCTGCTACTGCTGTTCTGCCTAGTGCTCGCTATTTTACTCAACAAACATTTTTTTAACAACGAAAGATGGTGTATCCTTTCTTGTGTCCAAGTTTTACAAATGTATACATGGGAGTTAGTCTTTGCAATCGATTTGTTATACAAATGACTGATAAACTCGTTTTATGGTAAATTATATCTCAGTAAATCGATACATTATATTAAATCGATACATTAAAAATACAGTCGACAGACTACTGTTTGTACATAAAATTTATTCGTGATATAATTCACAATGTTTCTCTAAGATTCTTATATAATAAAAGTCAAATAGACCTATAAAATATTTCTGTATATTTCTGCATACAACATATCCTTAATTAGATACATCCTCAATCTATATTTATCAACAAATCAGGTCTATATTCTATGGTTTTTAAATCACAAAATAAAGGGGCTAAATATTTAAAAGTGATTTACTATTGATGTTTTACCATCAGTTAGGAAATATGGAGAATAAAGGCTAATGTAAAACAATTCTAAGAACGTCAAATTAATCATTTTAAAGTTCTAAATAAAATTTTGAATATTTATAAAAGTAACATAGGAACATTTTGATTAAATTATAGAAATATTAAATGAAAGAAATCATGAAATAAATATAATACAGGTACTTATTTTGTACAATAAACTAATGATAATTATTTACAACTCATATTTCTTATTTGAAGATTATATGACAAGTTTAGATATTACTGCTATCTTATCAGGACACAACGAAAAGACTAGAAAAATAAATATATGAAATTTTAAAGAGACATTGTCACTGTGAAGGAATGTTAACACACAGGGATTATATTAATTTAATTAATTTACGTCAAAGTGTTACACAATAATTAAGAACTAAATTTAATGGAAGTTATTTTAGCATATTAGATGCACATGATCAGTTTGTTAATAATTTGGTAAATCAAAACCTTGTATTCATTTTCAAACACCATGGAAAACAATCATGGTATTAGTTTCATGAGTTACAGATATTTTTTAATTTTTAAATTTATTATCCATAGCATCAAATCAAGGAAAATAAAGTTCATAGGAGTGCATTTGTTCTGATGTATAAAAAGTGATAATGCTTGTTTCTCAATGAGAATAATCGTTTTACTACATAAACATTGTACTACATAAGCATTGCATCAGGTAATTTTATTGTATGTAAATGTAACATTTGGAGTTAGACCAATTAAAGTGACTTTCCATTAGTTGTGTCCTATAGGAACACTTATTTGAGAATTCATGAACTAACACTTAACTGAATTAGATGACTCATTTACTATTCATAAATTATTATTACAATAAATGTATCAAATATAGATTGGAAACCAAAAATAAGAGTTTGTGAGAAAAAATTAAAAATAAGTATGGTACACTTTTACCAAATTCTGTTCAATGGGGCTAAGCAGATGTGGAAAAAACGATATTAATATTTGACAGTTATGTTTCAGTTCAAGGGTAGTTAAACTGAGCTGATATAAATCATGTGTATATTTATTCTAAAAGTTTAGATCAACTGAAATATTCAGAATTTATAAACATGTGTGAAATTCGAAAATAAATGAAATTTGACTTTATTAAGACTGTTGAAAAAATTATAACTTTAGATTAATATGAAGATAATTCAGTTGTTTCAATTCATGATTTTATTCTTGAAAATGAAGATAAAGGATTATTTACTAGTGGAAGACCAAAGTATTTGACTGTTTTTACTTGGTCCCAACATTTTCAGAAATACCAAAACAATAACAAAACAGGTAATTTAAAATTTTTATATATTTTTAGACATGGTAAAAGATGTTTTAATCATGCATATGATAAATTAGTTGGTGGCGATTTAAAATTTGACAAGTTTAAAGAAATATATACTAAATGTGGGAATAATAGTGAAACAGAAATTATTACAACTGATATGACAAAAAATTAATGAAGGGAAATAAAATAATAATAATAATAATAATAATAATAATAATAATAATAATAATAATAAATACAATAATGAAAATTAATGAAGGGAAATAAAATCAAAAACTTTTAAAAGACAAAAAAGCTTTAAATATGCAAAAAAATTAGATACACAATTAAATTTTTAAGAAACATAGATGTCAAAATAAATGATTAAGGCGTTAAAAACCTATAAAATGTTAAAAACTTTTCACAAAATAACCATAAAAAGCAACATTGGATGTGAAAGAAATAAATCATTAAAAAGTTTGTACTTATTCAATGTTTACAAAATGTGACCCTGATGTAGTTGAAAAGCAGACGGAATAAGAAATTAAAGAACACAAAAAAAGAGAATTACAGTATGGAAAACACAACCTAGAACTGCATATGAAAAGTAGTTAAAGTTATAGGAGATAAAGGCTTATAATAAGTTGAAGAAAAGAAAGAAGTTGAAAAACAAGTTGTTGATTAATATCATCAACAACAACTTTATTTAGTAGAATTTAATGACATACTAACAACTGAACAATATGATAGAGATTATAGGTTAAGTGTACCACAAATGCATGATTTATTGAGTACAT
Organism: Schistocerca serialis cubense; assembly: GCF_023864345.2. NCBI lineage: Eukaryota > Metazoa > Arthropoda > Insecta > Orthoptera > Acrididae > Schistocerca > Schistocerca serialis. The sequence continues at coordinate 536,150,609 of NC_064640.1, forward strand.
GGGAAGAACTGATTAACTATAGAAAATGGAGAAAAAGCTTCAAATATTGAAAAAATTAATATAATTGAAAGAATGCTAGAATATAAATGAACTGTAGCGAAGATAAATTTAGTGATTTTATTGTGAAGAAACCAAAGGAAATACATTTCTTATTTCTTTTCGAATAATTTACCACATACAGTTGAAAATTCGAAAATAATGGAAAAGGGTTAGTTAATACTTTAATTAATTAATTACTCTTTGAAGTACAAATTCCTGTTTATACTTATTGTGGACCAGGAACAAAATTAAAAATTGATAAGCTAGTGCAGATAAAAGAAAAAATCCATTAGATGACATTTGACATTTGTGAAGAACATTATCTTCTTCTACATGTATATATATATATATATATATATATATATTACTTGAAGTTCCTTATATATATATATATAAGGAACTTCAAGTAATGGCAAAAGAATGTATGCTGAAGATGTCTTGTTTGGTGAAAAATTCACAGCAACAGGTGTCAGAAGGACAATGTATGTAAAATGAAAGTTAAGAAAGGGCCTCGATGATAATGGTTGGGAATTATAAATTATGTTAATGAAATAACTTTTTACAGTTTTAAGGAAAATAATTTCATAAAGTTTTCAAAATATTGATATCATTACTTTTTATCTGTATAAATGAATAATTGTTAATAATATTTTTAACATTAAACCTAAAGCAATAGAAATTAAACGAAATTATTCACAATTAAAGAGTGCTGATGATTTTTTAAATGATGCTCGAAAAACAAAGATAAAAATTGTTAAAAATTCACTTATAACATTAGGTATTCCAACTGCGAAAATAATATTGAATAGCTTGAAAAAAAAACACAGGTTGTGGATTAACAAAACTTGAAAGAGGATGTCTACTATTACTTTTGATTGCATTACCATATTTAGCTAGTATAGGTAGAATAACCAGTGGAGTAGCTAATGTAGCAAAATAATAATAAATAAAAACCAACAATGTAAAGAATTAAAACAAGTAGACATCATTTAGCAATGGAAAAGAAATCAACTTTAGTAAAAAATAAAATAAATAATTGAAAAATAAGAAACCTTCACCAAATTTTTCCGTTAGAAACTCTGGCTAAAGCATTAAAAAGTAATCATTTCTGAATCATTTCTATGATTCTTGAATTACCAAGTAAACAAAAAAAATTAAATCTGGTATATGTTCAGATACATTTGTTAATGTTGGTACATACTGGAAACAAATAATACAAAATAGTTTTTGATATATTTGGTGGTAATATTCCAAGAGAATTAATTATTTGGGAAAAATGATTTACATTATAATATTAAAAAAATACAAAATTTGATATATATTGTCATTTATGCTTATTCATGTTAAAAATATTATGAGATAATTATAAATTGAAAAATTTAATAAATGGACATTTTTGGAAAAATTAAAAGTAATATATGAAAAATTAGATACAATCTTAGTATCCAAAACTAATAAAATATTAAGTTAGGAGAATTAGCATAAAAAATGAATAACAATGAATTGCAAAATCTGAAATAGATCTGAAAGTAGAAAATTGAAGTAAATATGATTTAGAAATAGAATCAAAAAATAATGCAAAAATTACTTAACATGAATTATAGATCTAAGAATGGAAAATTTAATTAAGCAATTTCAGAATGAATTCAGTAAAATTTTTCATCTTACTAAGACTTATGTTACTTTTAAAAATGGAAGATCCGTAGAAACGAGTGATGCAGTTAGTGATTTTGATGCTGATACAAACAATATTTAGGAAAAGAATTAGAAAATGTTTTAACAAAATTAAATAAATGAAATAAAATTTTTGATAGTGCTGTAGAAGATTATCTCCAAAATATATACAACATTAAGTTTAAGATTTAATTATGCTTGAGATTAATATAATAGATTATAATAATAAAGTATAAGATAAAAAATAACTGAATTTAAATTTATTCCTGTATATGAAAAAAATCTTAATTTTGAAAAGTTGTAGTTATTGGTAAAAGCATGGAAAAGATTTACCATTTAATGTTTTAATGTTTTCGTTATGAGTGTTTGATAGTATTCGTGAAATGAGTAGTGTTAACCAACAAAAACATGATAAATATTTTTATTCATTGAACTTGAATCACCATTCATACAATCGTATTTGTTGTCTAAAAAGTAAAAATATTTCCTAACACATAGGCAGTTTTTTTAAAGATTGTAAAGAAATTATATGGGAAGAGTTTTTTAAACGTTATTTTTACTTAAAGTTCTAGTTTTGGAGATCCTATTTTTGTGTGGTCTGATGTAAATGATGCTGGAGTATAAAATAAAAGACACATAACCAAAATGATCAAATTTTCGCATTTTGAGAGTTGTTAAGAACCATTCAACAGCCAAGATCACATAAAAAATGGTTCTGAGCACTATGGGACTTAACTGCTGTGGTCATCAGTCCCCTAGAACTTAGAACTACTTAAACCTAACTAGCCTAAGGACATTACGCACATCCATGCCCGAGGCAGGATTCGAACCTGCGACCGTAGCGGTCACGCGGTTCCAAACTGTAGCGCCTAGAACCGCATGGCCACTCTGGCTGGCATCACATAAAATATTCCTCTATTTTAGACTACCAGTTTCAACAGACTTTGCTGTCATCTTCAGGTGTTCAAGTGGATTTTCACTGTTTTGCATACATTTATGTTGGTACACACTGCATTTGTTACTATAAAACAAATAATACAAAATAGTTTTTGATATATTTGGTGGTAATATTCCAAGAGAATTAATTATTTGGGAAAAAGATTTACGTTATAATATTGAAAGATACAAAATTTTGATATATATTGTCATTTATGCTTACGCATGTTAAAAATATTATCAGATAATTATAAATTGTAAATTTAATAAATGGACATTTTTTGGAAAAATTAAAAGTGGTATATGAAAAATTAGATAAAATCTTAGAATCCAAAACCAATAAAATATTAAGTTAGGAGAATTAGGATCAAAAATGAATAACAGTGAATTGCAAAATCTGAAATAGATCTGAAAGTAGAAAATTGAAGGAAATACACTCCTGGAAATGGAAAAAAGAACACATTGACACCGGTGTGTCAGACCCACCATACTTGCTCCGGACACTGCGAGAGGGCTGTACAAGCAATGATCACACGCACGGCACAGCGGACACACCAGGAACCGCGGTGTTGGCCGTCGAATGGCGCTAGCTGCGCAGCATTTGTGCACCGCCGCCGTCAGTGTCAGCCAGTTTGCCATGGCATACGGAGCTCCATCGCAGTCTTTAACACTGGTAGCATGCCGCGACAGCGTGGACGTGAACCGTATGTGCAGTTGACGGACTTTGAGCGAGGGCGTATAGTGGGCATGCGGGAGGCCGGGTGGACGTACCGCCGAATTGCTCAACACGTGGGGCGTGAGGTCTCCACAGTACATCGATGTTGTCGCCAGTGGTCGGCGGAAGGTGCAAGTGCCCGTCGACCTGGGACCGGACCGCAGCGACGCACGGATGCACGCCAAGACCGTAGGATCCTACGTAGTGCCGTAGGGGACCGTACCGCCACTTCCCAGCAAATTAGGGACACTGTTGCTCCTGGGGTATCGGCGAGGACCATTCGCAACCGTCTCCATGAAGCTGGGCTACGGTCCCGCACACCGTTAGGCCGTCTTCCGCTCACTCCCCAACATCGTGCAGCCCGCCTCCAGTGGTGTCGCGAAAGGCGTGAATGGAGGGACGAATGGAGACGTGTCGTCTTCAGCGATGAGAGTCGCTTCTGCCTTGGTGCCAATGATGGTCGTATGCGTGTTTGGCGCCGTGCAGGTGAGCGCCACAATCAGGACTGCATACGACCGAGGCACACAGGGCCAACACCCGGCATCATGGTGTGGGGAGCGATCTCCTACACTGGCCGTACACCACTGGTGATCGTCGAGGGGACACTGAATACTGCACGGTACATCCAAACCGTCATCGAACCCATCGTTCTACCATTCCTAGACCGGCAAGGGAACTTGCTGTTCCTACAGGACAATGCACGTCCGCATGTATCCCGTGCCACCCAACGTGCTCTAGAAGGTGTAAGTCAACTACCCTGGCCAGCAAGATCTCCGGATCTGTCCCCCATTGAACATGTTTGGGACTGGATGAAGCGTCGTCTCACGCGGTCTGCACGTCCAGCACGAACGCTGGTCCAACTGAGGCGCCAGGTGGAAATGGCATGGCAAGCCGTTCCACAGGACTAGATCCAGCATCTCTACGATCGTCTCCATGGGAGAATAGCAGCCTGCATTGCTGCGAAAGGTGGATATACACTGTACTAGTGCCGACATTGTGCATGCTCTGTTGCCTGTGTCTATGTGCCTGTGGTTCTGTCAGTGTGATCATGTGATGTATCGGACCCCAGGAATGTGTCAATAAAGTTTCCCCTTTCTGGGACAATGAATTCACGGTGTTCTTATTTCAATTTCCAGGAGTGTATGATTTAGAAATAGAATCAAAAACTAATGCAAAAATTACTTAAGTGTGAATTATAGATCTGAAAATGGAAAATTTAATCAAGCAGTTTCAGAATAAATTTAGTAAAATTTTTCATCCTACTAAGACTGATGTTACTTTTAAAAACAGAAGATTTGTAGAAGCAATACATATATGGACATGGCGTTTTGCAAAAGGTGCTCAATGTTTTTAAATATATTAGCGATGACAAATATTTATAATGTGCTAATTTTTATCCACTTGACATCTTGTGCATAAGGTTCAGTGTAACATGAACAAATGCTACAACAAAAGATTTTTAAGACCAGAAGATGACAGAAAATTCTGTTGAAGCTGGTTGTTTTTAATGAATATTTTATGCTATGGCGGCTGTTGAATGGTTTTTAACAGGGTGACAGTGGCCGAGGCGGTGCAGACTGATGCACAGTGCTGAGCTACAGCATGCAGTGACTCCGACCGGCTATCTGCAGAAGGGCCACAGCTGGTCAGAGCGGCTAAACTCTTTCCACTACAGAGGAGACCGCTGCTGCTATTACTACGAGGCATCTTGTCAGATGGAGATCACAATGTCGCTCTGCTGGGAAACAGGAGGTGGTGACTTTGGCAGAGGGTATTAGCGCTACTGAACCTGTTAGTTGGTGATGGAAAACACTGTTGTTTTTGCAAAGGCCAAGTGATGAAGGACAAAATACTAAGGACTACTAGTCTCATTAGTAACTCTTGTTGGATGCAACAATACTAAGAATATGGAGAACACGCTGTAGAACATTCAATGCAAAGACAGCAGACTTCGAACTTAGGAAGAGGGTATAAATATGCTGATATTTAATTGAGTAAAGTGTGTGTGTAGTCATGAGGAACTTGACTTATATTTTTGTGATGCATGACGGTGAGGGGTAGGCACAGACAGCAGTGCCAGACTGGAAACAGTTCATCACGGAACTTAGGCCCATAAGCAATGGCATATACCAGTTAAAGAATTCGGAAGAAGACTGAGGACAGTAAAATAGGTCAACAACTTAAAGACACATATGTGCAGTGTAGTTGTTTGACATATAGCTTTATTTGGATCACTGGAACTGATGTACTGTTAGTCCGATCCATTCCACTAGTGCTAATAATAAAAGAAAGGGGGAACTGGTTTCTGACAGTGTTTTGACTGCAGATGGACAAATAGTTTGCCGTCATAATTTTGCAGAAAGATATAGTCTAAGGTACAATAAATTTAAGGAGACAGCATGGGATGAAGGAGAGTCAGCAGAGTGTAATAGGCTACCTCCAAGTTCCTTTGGAAGAAAGCCCTCCCCAAAGATTATCCTAGATGGTGCGCATGTGACTTCATAGTGCTATGTGGCTACTTAAATGTAGGGCGTGCTAAATAACCAAAATAGCGTGAGAACTGGTCCTTTGATCATGCACATTATGTGGATTTTCCTCAAGATATCCTCATATTAATATCCTGTGTTTTATTTATGACTTACTTAATATGATGAGTAGGATATCAAATGTTGTTTGTCTTAGGTTAGTCATTTCATTAGTGTTTTCTTTCTCTGCTGAAACGTGCAACAGAACAGTACCTTCGTTACTGAGTAACAATTTCGATCGGAGAGGAAAGAGGGGATGTTTTGCTTTAATATAAAGACTTATCTCTAATCTTAGAAGCGTGAGCGATGGTATGTTGCTTTCTGTCATTTATCAGCATAAAAATGGGTCAGTGAGATGAACAAAAGTCTGTTGGCTCAAGGCAAGATGTTGTCTAATAACTCAATCAGGCAGTAGGTTGACAGTTTACCTCATCCCTGTCTGACCAGAACTAAATTTGTGTATTGACAAGGAGGCCATAAACCTGAGGATAGTAGATATAACGTAGTCAGTTGTTATCTGATCATAATATCTTTAAAAGGACTCTCACTCTATGAGTTAACTATAAAGATAGATCATTACATTGCTTTCACGACATACATTACTTCATTGCTAGTCAGTAAGGAACAAATTAGATAAAACTTAATAAGCTGTTAAAATACAAAGTTGCTTTTCCAATGAAATTTGTGACGTACCTAATGTGCCACTGAATAATTTTGTACCAGTTTAATTTGCGATTTGGAGTCTCAAATATTTTATTTAGAGTTACATGACAGTAGTGATCAGTTTCTAATATGTATTTCCTTTATTAGAATTTCTGATTAGTGGCTAGGTAATATGTATAACAGTAAATGTTTGTGGAGCCATTGAAGGTTGGATGTTTTGTGTTATTAATTGCATTGAAGGTTTGCTCATTCTTTCGATGTTGTTTGCAGAACTGTTCAATAGGGAATAGACATAACAGAATGTTTTGAAGCCATTGTAGGCTGAGTGTTTTATATTATTGATTGCATTGAATGCTTACTACTTTTTCCATGCTTTGCAAGGAACATACTGTATTTTTTTAATTGAGATACACTAACAATCACCCTTGTTATGAGTATTTGATTCTTATGTCTTAGGATAATTTAATGTGTCTACATAATGAGTACCTACCTGTAATATAAATGTGATTGATTGCTTAAGGGCCGGCAGGGGTGGCCGAGCGGTTCTAGGCGCTACAGTCTGGAACCGAGTGACCGCTATGTTCGCAGGTTCGAATCCTGCCTCGGGCATGGTTGTGTGTGATGTCCTTAGGTTAGTTAGGTTTAAGTAGTTCTACGTTCTAAGGGACTGATGACCTCAGAAGTTAAGTCCCTTAGTGCTCAGAGCCATTTGAGCCATTTGAATCAATTGCTTAAGATGATTTCACTTATGGAATTTTTGTAATGTTATGTATATTTGTGGCTATGGCCACTGTGTCAGTGGTATTCGGTTGTGTGGTCTTGGCGAGTTAACTATTTTAAACGATGTACTTTTATCTTCCCAAGCATAACACGAATAATAATAATAATAATAATAATAATAATAATAATGGACTGGTGTATCGTGAAAATTAGGGTCTCCTCCTCATGGCACCAATTGAAAAATGTCCTGGACCGTCGTTCCATCGGAAAGACCTCCCAAAATCCATTTTCTTCAAAGATACCCGAGAGTGATGAAACGTAACTTCTTGTCCCGTTCCATATTTTTTTATCTCAATAAATTCCGTTACCAGAGAATTATAGCGAGAGTGTTTTTATTCTGCAGAAACAAATCTGTGGGTAACAAGCAGGAGATAATGCACCAAACGGTGCTTATTTATTGATTTTATATTTCGTATGTGCCACGTTTCCCTGCATCCTTTCCCTCGTGCGACCTGGACCTTATGAATGAGAAAGTATGTGAAGTAGCAGAAAGTTTTAGTCAGAGGTTGTAGCATAGTATGAGTAGAGTGGTTCTGTGGTAGGATAGTGCCAGCCCCCAAATGCGAAAATGTTTGGCAAAGAAGGTGGGCAAGTCAGGTCAGAGAAGTCGATAAGGCAAGAGTATTGGCTCTGTTAGGTTGTCGAACCACCCCCTCCACCATCTTTTGAACGAACAACGGTTAGGCGATGTGGCCGCACGTCCACTTTTTCCTGGGTAGCGACGCTAGACAGACGTGGAGACGCTACTCTCGATTTTGGTAATGTTAACAAAGGTACTACATTGTTTCAAATCTGCTTGGTAATAAGGTCCAGATGTTGAAATTAGGTGCCAGATTACCACTAAACCCCAATAAGGGAGTTTATTTTCATAATTTAGTCAAATTTCAGTAAGAACTTTGCGTTTGTGCCTTCGTCAGACACGCACAATGGGCCTTAAGCCCACGGCCGTGTTATTGCTGTGTGCGTAACGGAAGTTAACTCATTTAATGTATTTTAATGTGGTCTTTCTTTTACAATAATATTTTTGGGGATTTTTTAATTTTTAATATGTTTTCTTTGTGTTATTGCTTTCCGGCCATGTGGTCGGTTGGAGCAACCGCCACATTGGTAAAGTTCAGTTTCAGTCTGAAAATGTATAGTAGAGGAATGAATAACCATACGGTAGTGGGTGAGTGTAAGATAGGGAAGGAATAATCTGTTGTGTCCTTTTTTTTTTGTTTTGTTTTTGTTGGCTACCGCAACTTGGCCACGTTTGTGGAATAGTATTAATGTGGTAATTAGTTAATGTTTCTTGTGCCCCCCCATAGCTATTTGATTTGCTACTAATGCGTGTTATGTAAAATATACTGCTTAAACTCCAGAATCTAGGAAAGTTCAGATTTCAATGCCCATTGGTGGTAGAAAGACTTGCAAAATTTTCCCGCCATATGATGGTAAATGTTCTTGTCCCCAGCTCAGTAAAGTGGTGTTGTTTATGAACGCAAGATTAAACCAAAATTGGCAGTCATAGTAAAGTGGACCACTTGCTACCCCCTCTTCAGCTTACGTTTTAATGAAAAATGAAATATTTAGGCAGATACTATTTCCGCCCTGATAGAATTCGCTTGAAGTGTCTTGTTGAACTTGTTCTGCGTAAGCTATAGCAATTAAATGTAATAAGCGTGGGTTAAGGTATAATTGTGTGCCTGCATAAAATTCCATTCAAGCCAGGTCTGCGCTGCCCTCTCCATTTCCATAATTACGTAGTGCAAGTGAATCATGTTAACTAGAACGGCCAGCTGTGGTGATGTATATTCCAACAGATACAGGGATAGTTGTTGAAATGCCATCAGTATTGAATAAATATCAATTAATCTATAGCCTCGACTGATTATTTCCTCCCTTCATTATAAAGAAATCTGAACGTTAGTCACTACCACAGTCGAATACTGGGTTTAGAAATGAAAGTAAATAAAAATTCTACGCTGCCTAATAAGCCCTGCACAGGTGCCTTCTGTAGTGATTCCAAAAAAATATTGCGTTATTGGTTGCACTCAAATTTTTACCGTTTGGTTAAACCCACCCGCTAGGAATTATTTCTACCTTAGCAGTAACTCACAGGGGCCTGTAATTTCGTGGACCACACGAATTCGTTAAACCATTACTGCAGAGGGTAGTTTGCAGGAGCTGTAGGACATGACAGGCGACTGTAATCTTCCTACAGGGTCGAGTCTTAACAATATCACCGGTAGTAGAAGGTTACGTTGCACTTTCAAAATATATATATTTCTTTCTTCATAATAATTAGCTATTTTTTACAGTAATAAAATAAGAGAATTTGTTCTTTCAATTTCTTCCCAATCATCTGTATCTTTTTTCTCATAATTATAAAGTTACTGCATATAACATTCTTTACAATAAACTCATTGTTTTTCACTTCTCAAATGTTCTCTAATTAAAAATGTCTTGCAATAATATTTAGAAACATTGCATTAACTTGTTTCACTTTTGGATTTTTTCTTTCCGGAAAAATAATTTTGACAAATTTAAATCTGTAGCACACATTAGTGATATTTTATTTATTACATTTTTAAAAATAGAAACAGGAGTTGAATACAAGATTTTTTGTTATAATTTGTAAGATCCTACCCCCATGAACCATGGACCTTGCCGTTGGTGGGGAGGCTTGCGCGTCTCAGCGATACAGATGGCCGTACCGTAGGTGCAACCACAACGGAGGGGTATCTGTTGACAGGCCAGACAAACCTGTGGTTCCTGAAGAGGGGCAGCAGCCTTTTCAGGAGTTGCAGGGGCAACAGTCTGGATGATTGACTGATCTGGCCTTGCAACACTAACCAAAACGGCCTTGCTGTGCTGGTACTGTGAACGGCTGAAAGCAAGGGTAAACTACAGCCGTAATTTTTCCCGAGGGCATGCAGCTTTACTGTATGGTTAAATGATGATGGCGTCCTTGTGGGTAAAATATTCCGGAGGTAAAATAGTCCCCCATTCGGATCTCCGGGCGGGGACTACTCAGGAGGACGTCGTTATCAGGAGAAAGAAAACTGGCATTCTACGGATCGGAGCGTGGAATGTCAGATCCCTTAATCGGGCAGGTAGGTTACAAAATTTAAAAAGGGAAATGGATAGGTTGAAGTTAGATATAGTGGGTGACAGGAGGAACAAGACTTTTGGTCAGGTGAATACAGGGTTGCAAATACAAAATCAAATAGGGGTAATGCAGGAGTAGGTTTAATAATGAATAAAAAAATAGGAGTGCGGGTAAGCCACTACCAACAGCATAGAGAACGCCTTATTGTGGCCAAGATAGACACAAAGCCCACGCCTACTACAGTAGTACAAGTTTATATGCCAACTAGCTCTGCGGATGATGAAGAAATTGATGAAATGTATGATGAGATAAAAGAAATTATTCAGGTAGTGAAGGGAGACGAAAATTTAATAGTCATGGGTGACTGGAATTCGAGAGTAGGAAAAGGGAGAGAAGGAAACATAGTGGGTGAATATGGATTGGGGGAGAGAAATGAAAGAGGAAGCCACCTGGTAGAATTTTGCACAGAGCATAACTTAATCTTAGCTAACATTGGTTCAAGAAACATAAAAGAAGGTTGTATACATGGAAGAATCCTGGAGACACTAAAAAGTATCAGATAGATTATATAATGGTAAGACAGTGATTTAGGAACCAGGTTTTAAATTGTAAGACATTTTCAGGGGCAGATATGGACTCTGACCACAATCTATTGGTTATGAACTGTAGATTAAAACTGAAGAAACTGCAAAAAGGTGGAAATTTAAGGAGATGGGACCTGGATAAACTGACTAAACCAGAGGTTGTACAGAGTTTCAGGGAGAGCATAAGGGAACAATTGACAGGAATGGGGGAAACAAATACAGTAGAAGAAGAATGGGTAGCTCTGAGGGATGAAGTAGTGAAGGCAGCAGAGGATCAAGTAGGTAAAAAGATGAGGGCTAGTAGAAATCCTTGGGTAACAGAAGAAATATTGAATTTAATTGATGAAAGGAGAAAATATAAAAACGCACTAAATGAAGCAGGCAAAAGGGAATACAAACGTCTCAAAAATAATGTCGACAGGAAGTGCAAAATGGCTAAGCAGGGATGGCTTGAGGACAAATGTAAGGATGTAGAGGCTTATCTCACTAGGGGTAAGACAGATACTGCCTACAGGAAAATTAAAGAGACCTTTGGAGAAAAGAGTGCCACTTGTATGAATATCAAGAGCTCAGATGGAAACCCAGTTCTAAGCAAAGAAGGGAAAGCAGAAAGGTTGAAGGAGTATATAGAAAGTCTATACAAGGGCGATGTACTTGAGGACAATATTATGGAAATGGAAGAGGATATAGATGAAGATGAAATGGGAGATACGATACTGCGTGAAGAGTTTGACAGAGCACTGAAAGACCTGAGTCGAAACAAGGCCCGGGAGTAGACAACATTCCATTGGAACTACTGACGGCCTTGGGAGAGCCAGAATACAATAATTCCAATCCCAAAGAAAGCAGGTGTTAACAGATGTGAAAATTACCGAACTATCAGTTTAATAAGTCACAGCTGCAAAAAACTAACGCGAATTCTTTACAGACGAATGGAAAAATTGGTAGAAGCCGACCTCGGCGAAGATCAGTTTGGATTCCGCAGAAATGTTGGAACACGTGAGGCAATACTGACGCTACGACTTATCTTAGAAAATAGATTAAGGAAAGGCAAACCTACATTACTAGCATTTGTAGACTTAGAGAAAGCTTTTGAGAATATTGACTGGATTACTCTCTTTCAAATTCTAAAGGTGGCAGGGGTAAAATACAGGGAGCGAAAGGCTATTTACTATTTGTACAGAAATCAGGCGGCAGTTATAAGAGTCGAGGGGCATGAAAGGGAAGCAGCGGTTGGGAAGAGAGTGAGACAGGGTTGTAGCCTGTCCCCGATGTTATTCAATCTGTATATTGAGCAAGAAGTGAAGGAAACAAAAGAAAATTTCGGAGTAGGTATTAAAGTCCGTGGAGAAGAAATAAAAACTTTGAGGTTCGCCGATGACATTGTAATTCTCTCAGAGACAGCCAAGGACTTAGAGGAGCAGTTGAACGGAATGGACAGTGTCTTGAAAGAAGGATACAAGATGAACATCAACAAAATCAACACGAGGATAATGGAATGAAGTCGAATTAAGTCGGGTGATGCTGAGGGAATTAGATTAGGAAATGAGACACTTAAAGTAGTAAAGGAGTTTTGCTATTTGGAGAGAAAAATAACTGATGATGGTCGAAGTAGAGAGGATATAAAATGTAGACTGGCAATGGCAAGGAAAGCGTTTCTGAAGAAGAGAAATTTGTTAACATCGAGTATTGATTTAAGTGTCAGGAAATCGTTTCTGAAAGTATTTGTATGGAGTGTAGCCATGTATGGAAGTGAAACATGGACGATAAATAGTTTGGACAAGAAGAGAATAGAAGCTTTCGAAATGTGGTGCTACAGAAGAATGCTGAAGTTTAGATGGGTAGATCACATAACTAATGAGGAGGTATTGAACAGGATTGGGGAGAAGAGGAGTTTGTGGCACAACTTGACAAGAAGGAGGGACCGGTTGGTAGGACATGTTCTGAGGCATCAAAGGATCACAAATTTAGCATTGTAGGGCAGCGTGGAGGGTAAAAATCGTAGAGGGAGACTAAGAGATGAATACACTAAGCAGATACAGAAGGATGTAGGTTGCAGTAAGTACTGGGAGATGAAGAAGCTTGCACAGGATAGTGTAGCATGGAGAGTTGCATCAAACGAATCTCAGGACTGAAGACAACAACAACAACAACAACAATTTGTAAGATAAAATTTTTATTGGATATTTTAATAATGAAAAGATAAAAAATTATTATATTTTAAAAACTGAAGTTGTATTAGATTTTTAAAAAGTTTTTTTAGAAAATTTTACTTTTTCGTTTGTGGTATTTTGTAGATCTCTATTGAGTTAAAAATTTATAATTAGCTTTCAATTTAATCAATTCATAGTTGGTTAAAAAATTCATAATCAGTTGAGTTTTTAAATTCGATCATATTTGATCATAATTTATAATATTTTCATTTTTTATTTAGATTTGGTCATGAAATTCGTTAAATTTATTTATTTGAATGGGGATGGTTTTGCAAAAAGTTTTCAGCAGTGTTAGATGGAAACTGTGGGGATCGCCCTTCACTGGGGCAGTGGTACCATTTTCTATCTACTTGTTAGGATGAACAGAGAAGGATGCGAAATCAGAAGCACAAAAACGACTATAATAGAAAAGGTTTGGAACTAAGCCAATTGTGGGATTTTGTGCTAAATAACGAAAACATTGCCAACTCTTCCTCACTTCAAGCTCTATAACACATGTTGGAGGGACTTCACGATCTTGAGAAACATTATGACGTCACGATTAGACTGTTTCATGTACATGTATGTTCGGCTTTCCACGTTTATTTGCGTCTGAAACAGGGATCTAATGCCCATGTCACAAAATTCAGCAAGATTCCGCCTAGTATTCCTTCAATGGACAGCCTTACCTTACAGATCGTACCAGACTCGTTACAGCTTCCAGACTTCGCCATTGGATACGCCACATACCCGTACACTGAGATACACGAAATTGAATGCCACCTGGTGGAGTTTTGGGCACGCAAAGCTGTCAGTAATGTGTATAGGACAGACTAATGGGGAATCACTCTACCGGCGATTCGGAACACAAATGGAGAAATCCACTGACGTAAGTGACTTTGACAAAGGGAAGTTTGTTATGGTCCGTCATATGGGAACGATGATCTCGGAAACTGCGAAGCTGGTCAGTTGCTAGCATGCTACTGTTGTGAGCATCTATGGAAAGTGTTTGAAGAGCGGTGAAACCAAGAGCAGGGAGGAAGGTGTTCGATCTTCACACTTCATCGCACTGTCCGCCCAACAAAGCAGGATAGGCAGCGGTATGTACCACATCTGACTACAGATTATTATGCTGGTGAAGGTAGAAGTTTTTTTGAGCACACCATTCAACACACACTGCTGAACATAGGGCTACACAGCAGATGTCCCTGCATGTTTTGGTGTTGACCCAACGACACCGTCAGTTACGACTGCAGTGTTTATGAGATCACCGAACTTGGACCGTAGATCAAAGGAAATATGTCACCTGGTAGGATAATGACATATTTTGTTACACCAGGTTGATGGTCGTCTCCTGATATGCTATCATACAATTTGGGTCTGGCAGGAGGTGTGCTAGCGAGTCTGTGCATGTGCAATGACAACTGCGACAGGATAGCTCAATGGGCATAGAATCTGCATAATAAGCAGGAGACCCAGATTCGAATCCCAGTCTGCCATAATTTTCAACTTTCCCCAACTGATTTCAATAAATGCCCATTCGCAGCCAATGTCTGTAATTCTTTTGTGTCTTATTTCATTAACAGTGAATCTTAATGGCTTTTGTGCCTAATATAGTGAAAGGCAAAATATAATGTTAAAGTTACACTCATAACAAAATTTTTATTGCAACATCTGAGGATTTTGTTTCACATTTTCTTTAGGTGGCCCATCGACAGCAACATTCTCCTACCTCTGGAAACCTACCAAGGCTCTGTTTATTCTCTCACACAGAACCAAACTGTATTGCTATCCAAAGGTGAACCAAAACACTGTTAATCAGGTGGCCATGGTGTTTTAGTTCATTAGTCAATTTCATTTTGTAGAAAACCAAATCCCAAACAGTAAACTGAACTTTCATACTTTCAGCTCTGTCAAATTATGATGCAGTCTAGGGACTCACACAATGCAGCTTTTCTTGTCTGAGTAACATTGTGTGTAGCTGTGGGTCAGTTAGCGGAGTGTGTGGAGCTTACTGTTGTGAGTGATGCCATCACAGCCGTGCAGCTACAACTTGATTCCATCTTTACAGCCTGTCCCTTTAAGATCAAGTTATTACGATGCACTGTGGCGACGCATACCTATCAAGATGAGCATATTCCGATAAGGTGGTGTGTGTCTCTGTTTCAGCTGTTGCACTTTTAATAAACAAGTGAGAAGAAGCTCCTGAATGACCAAGGCAGTGGTAGATTTAGGCTTCCAGCGGTCAGAGCGGGTGCAGAACTTGAGTCCTGGAGGTCATCACTGCGTCCGGTCACGAGCTTCCGTCGTCGACGCGAATGAAGACAGAGTGACGTTCGTTCGTGCTGCGCGTCCTCCTCGTATCTGAACTGCAACCCTGAACTTGGGATTTCACGGATAACGCAGAAAAATGAAGGGCTGTGTAAACTGAGGCGCATGGAGAGACACGAATACAAATGCTGCGAAGCTGATATACGAGGCATCTTTTTAAGTAAGCACAGTTTTTATACAGGTTTAACATTAATAACACCAACAAACTGCAGGGATGGATTCCTTTCTGGAAAAGGAGGAAGGAAGGTCCTATGAACATGTGTCCGGAAATACATCGTTGCCACGGCAGATGGCGCTGACGAAGGGAAGTTCCTCTGACCACGGCCCTGTGTTCCTTGCGTGTTGCATGTTGTGTGATTGACATAGCGTACTGTAAGCAGCAGAATGGTCCGGTATTCATGTCTGGAACAAGCTGGGATTGTGTTGGTGTAGGGCCAAGCAGATGGAAACAAGTACCCTCACAGACACCAACCACATCACACAACATTTGAAGCTCTTTTTGGGCGTTTGTGTGATCATGGGCCCTTACGGACAGACGAGATTGCAGGAAGGTGGCGGACTGTGCGTGGACCAGATTTGGAGGACATGGTTCTACAGGGTACTGTAAAAAGGCCGTTTATAAAACAAAAAAATTTTAAAACATTTTTTCTCATTAAATGAAGCCTATACCTTAGTCTACACTGCTGGCCATTAAAACTGAAACCCCATCAAGACGACATACAACAAACGTCAAATTGGCATTAAATGGATTGCGTGCTTGGATCAGCAAAAAAGCGCATCAACATAAAGTAGTTACGGTAACGTCATCTAAATTCTGTTTATAAGAAAGATTACGTAGTGAGTTCCTTAACGAAAAATCGCATTTGAATGTCGTTTGTTTGTGAGAAAATCGTGTGATGCCTGGTGTAAGAAGGAGAACGTTGCAGAACTTGTTTAAATTCGACAGCAGTTGGATCCTAACCTATAAAGACTGCAATTTATTGTTCCGTGATGTTGCTCGTCGCGTTGATTGCTATACCACGACTCTTACGCGAATATGGTATTAATAGGCTCAGAAGTATTATACTAAACGCCAGGATATTAGCAGTTCCACCTGAATAGCGTCTGATAGGACAGATACACAGTTCGACAGGCCATGCTGTGTCAAAGAGCCACTCACGTACCTTCAGTCAGGAACTGGACTTGTTTACAACAAGACAAGTTACCACACGCCCACTGCACCATGGCTCTGAGCACTATGGGACTTAACATCTATGGTCATCAGTCCCCTAGAACTTAGAACTACTTAAACCTAACTAACCTAAGGACAGCACACAACACCCAGTCATCACGAGGCAGAGAAAATCCCTGACCCCGCCGGGAATCGAACCCGGGAACCCGGGCGCGGGAAGCGAGAACGCTACCGCACGACCACGAGCTGCGGACACTGCACCATGCACCATCAGCATAGCTACATATTGCTCCTCGGCAAGAGCAGTGACACACCTATAATATGCGATATTTGAGAAAAATCAACACGAAGGATTCTGTAGAACTTATACTGAAATAGTACCAGTTTCTTTTAAATTTCAAGTAAGTATTTTTGGCAGCAAATTCCATTATATTCTGTACACCAGTAATGTGGACTTATAGTTCTGTTCTCGCAGAATGTGAGGTGTTATGAAGTAATTATTAATTAGTTCTTTCTGTTGCGTCATTCTTCTTGCTTTCCTAAAGATATTTTTTTTGTTATGTATTGCTGCTACTGTTCCACACCAAATAATACATTTTACTCAAGGTCAGAACCTGTATCAGGCAACATTAGTACTTCAGTTAGAATAAAAACTGAAAAACAACTCGAAACTGTTTTTTTAGGAAAATCCAAGATCCAAAACTATACTTTATGAAAATTAACGCAATTTAATAAGGAACATCAGTTAGGTACAATTTAAGGAACACAATTTAAAAAAACATAGGATAGTAAGTGGGCTTATATGATGCAGGAATACTTTTCACTGAGAAAAAGGATTCAATATGAACTTTCTTTATAGCAGAAATTTCAATTTTTTTCCTGTATACTGCAACGCACGAAATTTCGTAATATTTACAACAGCTGTAATCGTCAAAACACTGCCTGTTCCTTCAGAAGTGCATGCATGTCTGAAGGGCATTGCAATATAAGATACAGAAACCTTATAAACACAGACAGTGTAATAATCAACGATATTAAAAGTTACATTCAGCTTACCTTATACATGATAAATGTCAGTAGTAAGATTGTGACGCTCTTCTTGCATGACCCACGCACACTCGCCAGTGCCAACTCTGAAGCGACACAATTCTTGCCGTGATGAATCGTGAAGTAGCCTACAACAAAACTGACGCAACTGTCCTGAAGTGGACGAATTGCGATATAGAGACTTGACGTTTTTCGTGCTTGTTGGGGCGCTTCACACATACTCTTCAGTAACATAAACTAACAATTGCCGTTTTGTAATTTGTGTCATTTTTCGTGGCAGGTTGCAGTATGTTTGCGGCTTCCCATGACGCAGCAGAGGAAAAACATTCCGATAGTTGTATTCTCGGTGACAACACTGGGCGCAGAAGTATCACCACGTTGTGTTTTGAGACGAGTCACGGTTCTGCGCGCAGCATCATGAAAGACGTACGCACATGCAGAGACTCTGAGGTGAACAACCGTTGCCAGATTGCACTTGTGTTCGTCATACGGTTCCAGCATCTGGCATGATAGTATTGGGTGCCACTGAGTAGACAGCACGTTCACCTCTGCTTCACATAGCTAGTAACTTGGATAATGACCGTTTCATTTGTGACGTGTTAATGCTGGATGCTGTGTCCTATTTTCGACGTCTCCGTTATGTATTACTTCAACAAGATAACGCAGGACCGCATGTTGTCGGTGCAGTCCTGACCTACCACGGTACAGAGAGTGTTCGACTGTTGCCCTTGCCAACACGTTCTTCAGATCTTTCGCCGACTGAAAACACCTGGTCGTTGACGCACGAGAGGTACATTAATGCCCTTTCGTGTTGCGATATTTTCCATTCAGTCTTTTCTGCATTGTTGAGAAAGTCAGAATACGGAAGCTGAAAAGAAAGGATTTTATTTCGTTGATGTGGTCTTTTGCAACGCCAGCTACTGCTCTTTGAGATGAATACTTGAGTGCCCCATTAACCATGTTAAACAAACAGTTTTCTTGCCTTTTTCGGCGCTCTTTATTTATTCCACTGCGTCATAAATAAAAATACTAACATGTTATTTCGACATCCAGTTCTCTAATTGGCCCTAAGCACTAGTACCATTTGCTAAGGATTTTCAGGTATCAATCACTTTGTTCTGCTAACACGTTAAAGCAAAGAAGGTAAAGCTGAAAGATGCATGGAATATATAGAACGGAAATGAACTAGAACACGACGAAAACAGAATGGGAAGAGGAAATCACTGAAAATGAGATAATACTGCGAGAAGAACTTGAAAAGGAAGAACTGAGGCGAAAAATGCTCTTTGAGTTGACGATGCTACTTCAGAACTATTGATTTTCTTAGCAGAGTCAACCACCACGAAACTATTCTACCAACGGTACAAGATTTCTGAGACCGAAATAACCTCACGTTGCAAGAAGAATGCAGTAATTGCAATTCAAAGCAGACATGCGCTGCCAGATGTGAGTACTACCGAACTATCAGTTTAGCAAGTCACGGTTTCAACATACTGGACACGAATTATCTACAGAATAAGATGAAAACTGTTAGAGGTTGACAACAGTTTGTGTTCCTGAGAAACGCGCGAATACGCGAGGCAAAACTGACTCTACTACTCATCTTAGATTAAACTTCTACATCGAGCAAGGAAGTAGGAAGGAGAAATTTGGAAAGGGAATTAAGGTTCAGGGAGAAAAATTAAAACTTTCAGGCTTGCTGATGATACAGAATTCGTCAGGTACGACAAATGACTATGAAAAACAGTTATGATATGATTAAATTAAATCAAGCGATGCTGAGCCGAATTTTATTAGGAAATTAAACACTAAAAGTAGTAGATAATTTTTGCTATTTTGTCAGCAAACTTATACATTAAAGTGCAGCGCCGCGCACGGTTTCCACTAATAGGCAGACTGATTCAAGAAGAAGGTTTGCGCGTATAATTTATTTTTTCGGCGTAAATACTTAAGTGCTGACGTGCGAAACCAGGGCGGATTGCTAATATAAATTAAAACTAGCTCAGTACCCAGATTTGTCCACTCATGTATTTATGCCAATTTCCTATTAGTCCATAGCCGCTTCAGCCCTCTCTCTGTCCATCTCCTCCACCCTCTCTCTCTCTACCCTCCTTTTCTCTCTCTCTGTCCACCACCTCCTCCCACCTCTCTCTATACCTCCTCCTCACCTTCTCTGTCCAATTCCTCCTCTCTCTGTCCCCGGTCTCTATCAATCTCTTCCTACCCCCTGTCAGTGTCTACCCCCTCAACCCTCTGTATCTGTCCATCTCTTCCTCCTAGCTCTCGATTTCCTCCTTCCCCCTCTCTCTGTCAATCTCCTCTTCCCCCCTCTCTGTGTACTTCTTCCATCCACGTCTCTACACACATCTCCTCCTCTTTCTGTCCATCTGCTCCTCATCATCTCTTTGTCCATCCCGTGCTCCCCGCTCTCTCTGTCGGTCTCCTCTTCCCACTGTCCATGTTCTCTTCTTCCTATCTCTGTCCATTGCCTCCTTCCCCTCTCTGTTACCAGCTCCTCGTCTCTATCTCTATGTCCCTCTCCTCCTCTCATCTTTCTCTGTCCATCTCCTCCTCCCTCTATCTCTCTCTCCATCTCCACCTCCACCTTCTCTCTGTCCATCGCCTCCTCCCCCCCCCCCCCCTCTCTCTCCATCTCCTCCTTCACCACCTTTCTATCACTCCCACCTCAGTTGGAGGTTGGTAGTTATTCATCCGAGAATTTTACACATAATCTGAAACCTTTACAAAACTACTTCTTGCTGACAGCCCCCACAAAATGATAAAAGGAAAAAAGTATATAGCTTACTACATTTTACTCTTCATGCAATCAGACTTCAGCATCAGGCACGATATTTTAATTTATTACTTCTTTACTACCCGCTCTATTCGCAGCACGGTTTGCAGACAGTATCCACTTTCACCATTGAATGTACCTGCAAAATTATATCGTTGTGTGACATGACGTCATAAACAATTAGTTGCGTGAAGAAATAACTTTTCCTTGAAACGACCCGCAGTAAAACTGTGGTGTCTCCGCCAGACACCACACTTGCCAGGTGGTAGCCTTTAAATCGGCCGCGGTCCGTTAGTATACGTCGAACCCGCGTGTCGCCACTATCAGTGATTGCAGACCGAGCGCCGCCACACGGCAGGTCTAGAGAGACTTCCTAGCACTCGCCCCAGTTGTACAACCGACTTTGCTAGCGATGGTTCACTGACAAAATACGCTCTCATTTTCCGAGACGATAGTTAGCATAGCCTTCAGCTATGTCATTTGCTACGACCTAGCAAGGCGCCATGTTCAGTTACTATTGATATTGTGAATAATGTACAGTTAAGAGCGACGTTCACCATTGATGGATTAAAGTTAAGTATTCCACCAGCTAAGTCCGTTTTTCTAAATTCTAATTTCCTTGACCTGTTCCAGACCTCACGCCAGCCTGCGTGAGCTAAAACGCGTGCCTTTCGGCTTCCTCTAGTAACACTGTGTTGGCTCTCCTGCCAACCCACAACAAAAACATCAACATCAAGCGTAACATTTTAATTTATTTACTACCAACTCTGTTGACAACAAACGTCACGTGTCTACATATATCATCGAGTGTACCCACAAAACTGTGTCATGGTGTGGTACTTTGTTCAGGATATATGACGTCACAAACATTGAGATACGTGAAAACCTAGCTTGTGCTTAAAATGGAGCCCATATTACCCAGACTATACTTATCCAGTGTTTCATAATGACAGCACTTAGCGACTTGCAACAAATGTCAAGCATAATTTCAAACCTTTCCATATTTTTTCTCGCTTACATGCTTTACGTCAAATACTTAACACATTAGCTAGTTCGTAAAGCACTCAGACGTTTGAAGCCGATTTACACACGAGAGTTCAATTTTAAAGTATCGAGATTTACTGGTGTTCAAGAAGAGCGAAAAGCTCCAACGATTTGAAGAGGCGCGGTTTAACAAGCACATTTGTATTCATCGAGTGTGGCGGTTGGTACTCACTGGCAGTATTATCTCCCCACTTCCTATTCCATTCACTGATTCGGGGGACGGAGCGACCGCTTGCAGCCTCTCTATGTTTCCTAGTTTCTCTCGTTTTACTGTCGCGCTTCTTGCGTGATACAATGATCCAGAGGGGAGAGTAATCTGTTTTTAGAATCTGTTGTGCTGGCAAGTTTTCGGAATGTAAACAGTAGCTTCTGTGTCGGGGCACATCGCCTTTTTCGCATACTCCCATTAGTCTCCGAATAAAAATAGTATATATTTCGACGTTTGTTACGTGGTAATAAAGTGTTCCACATCGTGTGTCAGATGCGCCCCTTCTAAAGGTAGCACATCAGGGAGCAGATGGCCGCCACTGACAAAAAGTGTTGTCGACTAACATCTTGACATAGACATGGGAAGAAAATGGTTTAGGCCTATTGTGTTGTATTTTACACACAATTCAATGGAACAAAGCCCTCCAAAAATGGCAAAAATTTTTCAGTTCTAAAATAATAATTGGTTCAAAGAAGCTGCCATAAATTCTGCAAAAAAATGGTTCAAATGGCTCTGACCACTATGGGACTTAACATCTATGGTCATCAGTCCCCTAGAACTTAGAACTACTGAAACCTAACTAACCTAAGGACGTCACACAACACCCAGTCATCACGAGGCAGAGAAAATCCCTGACGCCGCCGGGAATCGAACCCGGGCGTGGGAAGCGAGAACGCTACCGCACGACCACGAGCTGCGGACTAAATTTTACATAATCTTCAATTTGTTCATAATTCACATGGGAAAAGAGACTATCTATTATACCTGTGCAAGGTATTGCAACATCTCCATTGACGCCAGGAAAATTATATGAATCCATTACAAATTTCTAAATACACAATATTAAATAAAAAATTCTTCGACATACGCATTTATTCCAAAATGATCAGTCAATACACACTTTTACATGGAAATTTTGGCTCTACTCGTTATGGATATGGCCAGTTTCAAACGCGACGTTTAAATATTGGGAAAATAATTAAGTCTGCTGGAATATATCGAAATGAATAGAAGAAAAATGGCGATTGCTGATAGATCGGAGAGGCTGTGAGCAATCTGAAACAGAAGACAGCTTACACAGAGTGTTTCGAACGGGGGCGATATTGGATGATCGAAGAAAATCATATACTTTGTAATATAAATATTTTATTGTAGACATATATGATTTGCATACGCATTTGGTAATAAAAAATAAGTAAATCAATGTGATGAATGAGCTTGCATATTTTTGCAAAAATTTTCAATTCTTGGTTGACTATAAGAAAGTACACAACACAATATTGGCTTTGATTCTGTATTTAGTTTTCATTGTTATAATTGCTGAAAACGCCCTTTCGCACAAATAAGTGTTTGCAAATGGCAATTACAGCTGCAGTGGTTGGTTTATCACGCTGGGATAAACTTCCAGATATTTTACCCAAAATAATGACTTATCCATTTCCTCAAAGTAATATTTGGCTGCAGAATCGTTTTAATTTACAAAGCTTATTCTTGCAGTGTTTCCGACATCACATCTATGTCAACGTGAAGAAGATCTGTTGTCAGTCAGTAAATGTTATAATCACACGCACCAGGGAAGTAGCGTTTGAATTCGTCAGAGGCTCCAAATGATTTGATATTTTATTCGTAGTATCAGCTTGCTTAAATACCTCCATGAAGAGTGCTTTTTCCAGAATTCCATTAATTTGACAAAACGGATATAACTGCAGGCGCTACAGTCTGGAACCGCGCGACCGCTACGGTCTCAGGTTCGAATCCTGCCTCGGGCATGGATGTGTGTGATGTCCTTAGGTTAGTTAGGTTTAAGTAGTTCTAAGTTCTAGGGGACTGATGACCTCAGAAGTTAAGTCCCATAGTGCTCAGAGCCATTTGAACCATTTTTTTTTTTTATAACTGCAGGCTACAATTTTACGTTTCCAAAGTTGCACCTTATCAGCATACGCGATGATGGCATCCCGAAAGTTCGAATCTTCATCTTGCATTTTCGAGTTCAATGAGTTCAATGAATGGAAAATATCTGAGAGATAAGCCAACACAGCTTGAATACCTGGCATACGGGGAGTTCCAGACACAATTCTTTCATCGCTAAGTTCAAATAATCTACCTAACAGATTTCCGTTTGAGAGCCACCGTACTTCCAAAATCTTCACAACGGACCGTAAAAAGTCGAGTATTTAACGCACGCTTTTTAATACGATTCACAATTTTTATGCATAATTTTAATACGTCTTTGAGTTCGTTTGGAAGTGTCTTAGTTGCCAAGGCTCGACGGTGTATGACACAGTGAATTGAACTAACGCTGGGATTCTTCTCTCTGACCATCTGCACAGCTCCCAAGCGAAATCCATGCATTGACGTGTCGCCGTCCGTGTATACGCCGATCAGCTTTTGCAGCGACGGTTCATATTTGCGAAAGAATTCAGATATCTATGTCATTAAATGAATTGCTTCTGAAGTAGCCGTTAGCTCTGTAGAAAATAGGAAGTTCTAGGGGACTGATGACCACAGATGTTAAGTCCCTTAGTGCTCAGAGCCATTTGAACCATTTTTTTGTAGAAAATAGAAGCTCGTTTTTAATTGTTTCGTTTTGCACGCATCGAAAGGAAACTAACAGTTGACAGTAATCTGCAACATCTGTTCTCTCGTCTAACTGTACTGCCGAAAATTAAGATTCTTCGCGGCCTGCACTGCCTGATTTGTTATGTCTTAGGCCATATCATCAATCTGACGTTTCACAGTGTTGTCAGAAAGCGGTCTTTGTGGAAGTTTTTGTTTACTTTCTCGTCCAAGAACAACATCAGCTGCCTTCAACAAACAGGGTTTGACAAGTATTTCTCCGACAATATGACTTTTCTTAGCCTTTGCGATGAGTCGTGATAACTTATAAGAAGTTAGGATCACTTTTCGGAAAACTGAGCAATGGAGACGATCAGTCTCATGGCATCATTGCTCAATACTTCATAACAAATAACACATTGCGGCTGTTCGATACTATTGTTCTGTACAGCAACAAAACCGTTTTTCCTATAGTAATCACGATATTTGCGTTTCTTCGACAAAATCATGATGAAGTAAAGAAAAAAATAGCTTAAGAAGTCGACAGTTCACTTTCACATCGAAAGTACACACGACTAAACCGCTTGTTTGATCAATAATTACTGGACAACTCAGTCCAACTAAGGCTCGAGATGCTTAGAAACAAAGCCACTACTTACAACAATTACTATATCGTTGAAGCTGTGTGAGTTCTATACAGAAGACAGTTGGCACGAAGTGTTCCGAATCGGGCCGACGTGCAACGATCGACCAAGTTTTCGCACGTCTGTTATACTCGTACGCTTCGAACTCCAGCGATCGGATTGGCTATGGTCAGTTACTGCGCTTACACTCAGACTGATGATGAAAGACGAAATTTGAAACGTTACAGTAAATAAATTCGGTAGCAAATAGAGTATTATGATCTCTGTAGAAAAACAGTAGACATGTTGAAGTTGATCATGTTTTGTCACATTCTGGTGTCTTAACTTTTTTAGCGTTGAATAGAGCTTGGGCAGACGGGGGTTCCTTCGTTCATTACTTAATAATAACCATTCAACTGAAGAAATTAGTGTACAAAATGATTATTGTTCTAGGGTACCTTTAACTGTAGA
This sequence comes from Schistocerca serialis cubense, assembly GCF_023864345.2. Classification (NCBI taxonomy): domain Eukaryota; kingdom Metazoa; phylum Arthropoda; class Insecta; order Orthoptera; family Acrididae; genus Schistocerca; species Schistocerca serialis. The sequence continues at coordinate 536,176,053 of NC_064640.1, forward strand.
GAAGGCGGAGAGTTACGCCGTTCTTCGAAGCTATAAAAGGAGGTAAGGAAAAACAGATTATTCCTGTCTGGCTTGGACTGTGTCAAAATGGCCGCTTGCGCGGTACGTAAAAATTGAGAGGCTAATTCTCACCATTTTCAAGAGCTTGCAGTCTTGATCTGTTCGTTTCATGCCAAAAAACAAGAGGAATAATAGTTTTCTCCAGGTCAGCTCATCAGAGAAGCCTCCTGTCTCCTGCCTACCGATCTAAAGCGATACAGGAATATATGTCTTTCCTAGTACGTAAAACTAACCACAATCATGAAACATGGCACTAGGTAATAACCCGTTCGTACCTCTCTCGCTAATGTAAATCCGTTTTGTGTGCTGCGACAAACGATTCCATCGAGAATCATCCTCAAATTGCGGGTGTATCTGACTTTCAAAATAATTGAATTATTTTCCCGTCACTAAGCAGTCAACAATTTTTCTATCCCCGTCAGTAAACACATGTCACTCAGAAGGAGATTTTACATGGGCGACCGTATGCAGGACGTATATATATATAGGTATTTATTATATCCACTTGTACAAAGCAGCTATGCTATTGATACATAAATGTTTGTTTGTTTCAGCCGGCCGGGGTGACCGTGCGGTTCTAGGCGCTACAGTCTGGATCCGTGAGACCGCTACGGTCGCAGGTTCGAATCCTGCCTCGGGCATGGATGTGTGTGATGTCCTTAGGTTAGTTAGGTTTAAGTAGTTCTAAGTTCTAGGGGACTCATGACCTCGGAAGTTAAATCCCATAGTGCTCAGAGCCATTGTTTGTTTCACGCTATAAGCAACTGAGTCCGTGAAGCCGAGCAAACTACAGTAATAAGGAAATATTTTCGAAAATTATGAGACAATAAAGCCAAAAAAAGCCGATTCTAAAATATTTTCCAGACAGCAGGAAAATAGCACGTCAGGTAAAGAACATCAGTACCCTTTCATACCGCTTGTTAAAGTTAAATAAGTGAAATGTGGAAGTAGAATTGAGCTTTTATGAGAGCCACTGTGTGCTACTCTTAGAATTGTGTTTCTTTTGTAGTAGTTTCAAAATTTATTATTTTTGTAGTAGATTTTTCGTAACGTACATGTTTGACAAGACGGTGGAAGCACTGTTGTCGGAGCGCGCAAACAAGCTTGGCGTTACGAATTTGTTTTGCAAAGAATTTTTTTTTCAGCACCAGAAATAATTTACAGCTAAGCGTCATCCGTGAACTGTTTACATTGTGAACACAAAAGACGATTGAGAAAGAGAAGATTTATTGTTTTCCGATATTCATACACGTTGTTATGGTTAAAACTAAGTCTGAAACAACAACCATTGAATGTTCAAGTACCATACCAGGTACTAATATTGAAAATGTTCAGGGTAGTGGTAGCGACGTTTTCACACCACCAAGAGAAGACGCAACGTCACAACCTGTGTCCAATACTAGTCCCGAAGTAGCAAACCCTAGACATGGCCCTTTTGTACAATTGTATCAAAAGATAGCACAGATGAAAAAAACTGACAAATGATGCGGTTAGAACGCACAACACTACAGTCTACAATTCGACAGGTAGTCAAACAAGTAGATGACGTATCAACAAAACACGAATAGCAAGTTGATGATTTTTTTACAAGAGACTGTAACTGATAACAGGTTAGAGACGGAGCTACAGAAGTCTGTTGAGTAAACGATTACCGAATTGTACACAGACCAGAGTACGTCAATATTAAAGATACAAACTGAGCTAGGTCAGATACAAAGAATACTTTCACAGGATCTGCCTAAGTGGAAGGATCATGTGCAAACATAAATTGGAACACTATTGGACAAATTAGAAGAGGAATGGAATAACATTAAGGAAGAAGCAAGGAACGATAGTAGCTATCCAGTTATGAGTAATGATGAATGTCATAATACAGTTTCTCATGCGAATGTATGTACACAAGGAACAGCAGCTAGCACAAACGTAGTACCACAAAATGCTGTTACACGAAATGTGGGGACAGACGCCACACTTTCATCAGTTATACTTGATGAAAGTCTTCTAACAAACCAACAATTCCAGGTCTTCATCCCAGAAAAGAAATCTGTTCATCCAGTTAATTTCGTAAATCTTTTAGAAGCGTCTTATCTACAGTTTGGGCTGAACAACAAAACATCCAATATGTATTAGGTTTTGTACAAGATGAGGTCGCGCTTTGGGTATCCGAGACGGCAGAGAGCTGTCACAGATTAGCACAATTTGAAAATGCATTTCTTGAGAAATGTTGGTCACGATATATGCAGGAAAGATTAAGAAAAGAAGTATTTAGTCCAGAGCCATACGGCATCAGACAGGGAACGTTAAGAAAATATTTCGAGAAGTACATAAATAAGACTTGTTTTTCGGATGAACCCGTGGCTCCTAGTTATGTTCTACATATTTCGAAAGGAGAACTTCCGTTTCACGATAGAGAAAATCTAGTACACGCCCCAGAAATTAATATAGAATATTTTTGTCGGTCCTCGATACTATTGGCCTTATAAACGAAGATATGAAGGCTAGTAATAACAGTAATAAACAGAATGGGTATCGTAATGGTGGGGGCGGAAAAAAGGCAACGCCCACGCGGCCGCAATCACCGGCTAGCACTTGAAGCGCGTCCCGCGTTTGTTGACACATAACAGGCTGCGTCGATGTCAGCGCCTGGCCGGGCAGGCAGCAGCTCTCCGAGTCATAAGAGGAGACGTAAGAATGACGACAGGTATCACTCTGGCTATGCGAACCACGGTAACGACAACTGGAGTGACCAGAACAATAGAAGTCACTGGGGACCACTACAAAACAGTCACTCACAGTACAGTACGAATAGGAATTTTCAGAATCCACGATGTCAATACCACCGGGGAAGCCAGCCACAATTTAATCAAGCGAGAAACACTTATCACCAATCGAATCCGGCCCCGAATCCGCATGGGGAGCCACAACGGGGAAATACAAATCCAACGGTGAATACAATCGAGGTCACCGATAATGCGCATTCTGCGGCTACGGATACATCAAAGCAGGCGTGTTTCAGCAAATCGTTAACAACTTTCCGTTATATAATACGCCATATATGCCACCAGATCTAATACACAAGAACAAGGAGAAGAACGAGTAGGTTACGCCGATTCCGCGAATGGCTTGGGAGGAAGTATTACTGAAAAAAAAAACTAAGGCAAGTATTAATATCTTTAACAGGAAGTGCCAAGGTGCGAAAGATTCATTATGACAAACAGCACAATCACTGAAGAAGTACTGCTGGTAGGAAAACGTAACAAAAACTAAAAGCAGAGAAAATGCTTGTGTAGGTAATACTGAGATACTCAGACCAAAAAATTGTAAGAAGAACGTAGGTCTATAGATCAAGCACGAGATTAAAGATCAAAATGACATCAGCCCAAATATACTGGTACTATTCTATCTTTTACAAAGCACTTAAGCAAAACAAGAAATTAGTACACTTACGTGGAAAATGACGCTGAACACAAAAAGGAAATTGGGCTAGGATACATTTGTGATTAGGGGATAAGAAACGAGGAAATGTAATTGTCAGGCGAGATAGTATATTGATCACTGTGGGTTAGGTTAAGTAATTGAGAAGTGCGGAGTTTGTGGGCACGGACCTCGCAAAGTATTTTACTACAGGCTGATCAAGATGAGACGGGACAAAAACTGACCTCCTTAAAGGAATGGAATAGAGGAATGAATACAAGTAGATTTTTCCTTGTCTTTGCATAAATGTACGTAATCCATGCGATTTTCAATGCTGATATTGCTCGTGACGCTCATAAAGACTAACTGTTCGGAACATATAGAAAATTGTACTATTAAGCGCAGTGGTGTAATTATACCTTTTTTTAAGAGAAACATATGAGTGCTCAGGTCTAAATTTTGGGACTAGAAGGAAAAACAACTTCTAACCTACAGAAGAGTAGAACTACAAACCACTTGAGAAGACCCAGCAATAAACTTTGTTTTGCAGCCAGGGGCACGACCCTAACGTTTATACATTTTTAACAAACACTAGTGTTGACAGAAGCATAGAAACGAATGAAGAGACATAAATATATGTATTAGCACTACAAGAGCTCGGTTTTGGCACACACTATTTTTATTTAATAGGTATGATCTCCGCAGCAAGCCGTGGAAAGCGAGTTATTATAAAGGTAAGTAAAAGGCCCAATGAAATGAACATGAACCACAAACATAACAGACACAATCAGATCAATGGATAAGATAAACCTACTAGGAGAATAAGAAACGATACACACTTTCTAACGGTTTGGACGACTTAAAGTGTTGAAGTATGTATGCAAACTTCCACTTCTTTAACGAGATGACTTACTTGAGGTGTTCGGCCGACCTTCCTTGCTGATTAGCCTGCCGCTGCTAACTTTCTCTACTAAGTATGTGCTAGTTACAGGAATTTCTGAAGAATTTTGCTACTTATAAAAATAAGTAGACGTACAAAGTTAAATTTGATGCAACCAACGATGTATATTTGAACTTCAGATATTTTACAAAATCCCGCTCTTCACATAAATAAATACAGGTTAGTAAGTCTCTCGCGTGTCCAAACGTCAGAAACAAAGTAAATTTAGATATAAGAGAAGATTGGCTTAATAACCATGTCCATTCTCAACATGAATCTTAATACACGTCTTCCCTTCACCAAGGCTAAGACGAAAGTATTTTATTGTTCTTCTTCAACTGTTCACATTACTATAACAATGGTCAAAACACAGTTAGAACAGAGTAGCTAAACACTCCATGGTTCTTTTGTCCACTTTCACTAAACTTCCATGAATCGACCGACAAGCACTTGTCGGTGCAGTTCGACCGCGGCGTCTACATTCTGCTCGCGACTCGTTTCCAACCTGCACACACAAACATTGTAAGTAGGCTGTTTAGGTTTTTATGTTGCTAACGGGAAGTAGCGCTCTATATGAACTTCACTGACTGTGCTGTGTGAAGTCAGTGGCTGGTTTGCATTGTTGGAATATCTGCTATCATATATATATATATATATATATATATATATATATATATATATATATATATATATATATGATGTTACAAAAAGGTACGGCCAAACTTTCAGGAAACATTCCTCACACACAAAGAAAGAAAATATGTTATGTGGACATGTGTCCGTAAACGCTTACTTTCCATGTTAGAGCTCATTTTATTACTTCTCTTCAAATCAAATTAATCATGGAATGGAAACACACAGCAACAGAACGTACCAGCGTGACATCAAACACTTTATTACAGGAAATGCTCAAAATGTCCTCCGTTAGCGAGGATACATGCATCCAACCTCCGTCGCATGGAATCCCTGATGCGCTGATGCAGCCCTGGAGAATGGCGTATTGTATCACAGCCGTCCATAATACGAGCACGAAGAGTCTGTACATTTGGTACCGGGGTTGCGTAGACAAGAGCTTTAAAATGCCCCCATAAATGAAAGTCAAGAGGGTTGAGGTCAGGAGAGCGTGGAGGCCATGGAATTGGTTCGCTTCTACCAATCCATCGCTCACCGAATCTGTTGTTGAGAACCGTACGAACACTTGGAATGAAATGTGCAGGAGCTCCATCGTGCATGAACCACATGTTGCGTCGTACTTGTAAAGGCACATGTTCTAGCAGCACAGGTAGAGTATCCCGTATGAAATCATGGCGGTGAATCGAGGAAGTACAATACATACAGACGAAACTAAAATGAGCTTTAACATGGAAATTAAGCGTTTCCGGACACATGTCCACATAACATCTTTTCTTTATTTGTGTGTGAGGAATGTTTCCTGAAAGTTTGGCCGTACCTTTTTGCAACACCCTGTATATATGTTACAGTAGTTCGAGTAACGAAGATTTTTGTGATGTAAGTGATTCATGAAAGGTATAGGTTATTGTTAGTCAGGGCCATTCCTTTATATATATATATATATATATATATATATATATATATATATATATATATATATATATATTACAGTAGTTCGAGTAACGAAGATTTTTGTGAGGTAAGTGATTCATGAAAGGTATCGGTTATTGTTAGTCAGGGCCATTCCTTTATAGGGATTATTGAAAGTCAGATTGCGTTGCGCTAAAAATATTGTGTGTCAGTTTAGTGTTGATCAGAATAAGTAAAGAGAGAAATGTCTGAGTACGTTGAGTTTTGCTCAGCTGGTTGAAAATCAAATAACGTAAGAGGTTTTCCAGCACAGTCATTCATAATTTTTCTAAGGGGACGTTTCAACATGTGACACGCAGTAAGTAGGATTCCACTTTCTCGCACTCATATCTAAGATATCGTGTGTTCGAGAGGGTAGAATGCCGAGTGGTTCTAGAATTTACGCAGAAATTCTCGAATCACTACAACTTATATATATATATATATATATATATATATATATATATATATATATGTGTGTGTGTGTGTGTGTGTGTGTGTGTGAAGATGTCACTAACTAAGTAGGAATAAAGAAAGAGAAGTTAAATAATCTTCTCTATTCTATATTTGTCTATGTATACATTTTTTATTATTATTAGTGTTTGTATTAATTACCACCCGCCAATAAACTTGGGGTAAAAACAGTACTTCGCTTCTCAAATTTGAGACGGTTCCGAGTCCTTGACGCCGGCCGAAGTGGCCGTGCGGTTAAAGGCGCTGCAGCCTGGAACCGCAAGACCGCTACGGTCGCAGGTTCGAATCCTGCCTCGGGCATGGATGTTTGTGATGTCCTTAGGTTAGTTAGGTTTAAGTAGTTCTAAGTTCTAGGGGACTAATGACCTCAGCAGTTGAGTCCCATAGTGCTCAGAGCCATTTGAACCATTTTGAACCGAGTCCTTGACGGTGCTCAGAAATTTTGATGCGAAAGTAACCAAACAATTAAGCTAAGTACATTTATAATGAGGAAGTTGGGCAACTTCACAAGGTGTGTTTTCCAGAGGACCCGCCTATATACACGATTCGCGTTTCGGTATGCTGGAAGCACGAGGCCTGAACAGTAGTAAGAAGGTGCAATACCTCAACTAACTGTACTATAAAGAAATGCGTATGCGACTGGTGATGTTCTCAAACAAGTAAGGATTGTGCTCATGAGGGAGGGCAGTATGGATGAAGATTGTTATGAAGTTAAATTAAAAAATAATTATAAACTGAGTGACTACATTCAAGTAGTGCAAATATAGTGAAGTGAAAACTGTGGTTTAAGAAAGTTTTCTTCGCGTTTTGGAGGAAATGTTGTTCCGGACTTGCAATGCTGGACAGTAAAAGTACCTAAAGGCAGCTTAGCACATGCAAATGAACATCAAACTGTGTTACTTACCGGTTTCTAGTAGTAAGGAAAGGACTGTCGACTTATTCAGGAACCTTGCTATTTGGAGCCTGGCTCACGTAAAACCACGATGACATAATACTCTCGGCAACCCACGCTCGTAACACACGTACGGTTATCGTGTATGCCGCACCGCTCAGCTGTGATGGGTAAGAAGACTAATTGCCGTGCTGTGCACTCTAGTACTTGTCAGCATTCTTGTCACCCAACGGACGTATGGACAATTTGAATTTTATAATAGAAACCGAACTTCACAAAAACACGTATGCAAGTGCACATTGAGGGAATTTGTAGTTGCCCTCGTTGTAGCTTTATTTTTTACAAGGATAGAAACAGCGGTATAACTTTTTTAAATGGTACCCTGTATTTTTTATTCGGTAATTCATTTACTCTTCTAAAGACCTATTTAAAAATGTATCACGGTGTACCATTTGCTGAAACACAACATTATTAATTACATAACACAATACTGACTTTGAACCTGGGATAACAAACTCGTCCACTTGCTGGAGTTGTCAGAAAACAAATGAAAACCAAGTAAAAACATTACACAAAATTGATTTTGACTCTCCTGTAGAATTCCCCAGGAGCAGAACATTCAAAGGTGCTCAAAGTGGTGACCCTGGACACCGATACACTGGTGCACTCGTTGAATGTAAGAATTATTTACTGCTTCCAGTGTTGCCTGCTGAAGAAAATTACAAGCAAGCACGATACATTCCTGCATGTCCTCTGGAGTTGTTGGAATATCGCGATAGACAACGTCTTTAACGCATTCCAAAGAAAAAAGTCCAGAGGATTTAAATCAGGAGACCTAGGAGGCCAAGTAACTGTTCCTCCTCGACCAATCCATCTGGCAGGATACTTTCGGTTCAGGGCACGACGTGCACGCAAGGCATGATGTGCTGGACATCCATCGTGCTGATACCACTTAAGCATTCTGGTTCTTAGCGCCACTTCATACAGGAGAGGAGGAAGAAATCGTCTGAGGAAGTTAGCAGGCGCTGTGCCGTTTAGAGTACCATTAATGAAATACGGGCCAATAATTGTAGTACCAAGCATCCCACACCAGACGTTAACTCTCCATTGACGCTGATGTTCCACCTGTCTAAGCCATCGTAGGTTGTCGCTGGACCAATAATGCAAGTTCCTTGTATTTACCTGTCCTTTGTTTGAGAAGGAACATTCATCGGTAAATAGAACATTGGAGAAGAAGTTCGGGTTGGCGAGGATTTGCTGCTGTGCCCACTGACAGAACTGTACACGACTCTTGAAATCATTCCCATACAGTTCTTGATGTAGGCGTACATGGTAAGGATGGAACCGTTGATGTGTAAGAATACGATGTACACAGGTTTCAGGAATGCCAATCTCGTGTGCTCACAAGTGGATTCATAGCAACGGAAGCGAGAACAGTAACTTCGGCAACTTCGTCTGTGCGAGTGCTACGACGATTGCGTTGTCGTGAGTTGAAACTTCCCGTTTCCTAAAGCGTCACAACAAGACGAGAAAACATCCGTCGGGAAGGTGGGTTCTTGTCAGGACATCGCTCTCTCTACAGCTCCGCTGCCTGCGTAGCATCTCGCCTACCTTCATCAACAACGATAAAAGAAACATAATGTCGATGTAGTTTGGGCCGGCTGCTGTGGCCGAGCGGTTCTAGGCGCTTCAGTCCGGAACCACGTGGCTCCTACTGTCGTAGGTTCGAATCCTGCCTCGGGCATGGATGTGTGTGATGTCCTTAGGTTAGTCAGGTTTAAGTAGTTCTAAGATTAGGGGACTGATGACCTCAGATGTTAAGTCCCATAGTGCCTGGAGCCATTTTTTGATGCAGTTTGTAGTTGCAATTACTGTTCTGCTACCTTTCAATCCCCATCGATGAGTAGCATTTCTACCTTCTCTTATTTGGCATACATTCTACTCACATAACCCTTCAACTGACGATGGTTGACGGAATGACGGGTGTGTATTCTACTTATGTTTACATTTGTCCTCTGTCAACGTCAGCACGTGGATGTGTTCCATTAACCCTAGTACCTGCACTAAGCGCTGGGACCGTCAACGTGAGTGTTTTGTTATGTAATTAATAACGTTGTGTTTCAGTGAATGGTACACTGTGATACATTTTAGAATAGGTCTTGAGGAGAGGAAATGAATTACCGAATAAAAAATACAGGGTGCCATTTAAAAAAGACATACCGTTGTTCATATCTTTGTAAGAAGCAAAGCTACAACGAAGGAAATCATGCTGATTGTACATTTGCTTGAAACATTTTGTAATTAACATCTGAACAAACAGTTATTTAGGATGGACAAGATAAATGGGACACCCTGTATATAATTTTTGTCGATTTTGAGTTGAGCACATTGCCGTTTAGATTTTTCCCCGCCTACACGGTGGAATGGGTTTCAGGGTGCAACAGCCGCTATAAACCGCGAAAATGGTTGTAGAAAATCTTGTTTGGTAGCAAAAGCGTCTAACTGCATGTCCAACGTTTGCAAAACCCGCCAAGTTCAACAGGCTTGGCGGTCGCCGTACCATGTCCGGATCCAAAGCACGCCGACTGACATCAGACATTCAAAGCTATATTCCAGTTTGGTACAATTGGAAGGGATATTTTTCTTATTCAGAGTTAGGTTGGCTGCGCTGTAGCGAACTCGTACATAGCAGCGAAGCTCTCGCAGCCGATGCATTGTCGAAATACGAGATATACCGGTAGGTACAATTCAGCTGATCAGCGGGATGTGTATTGACGTATTTGCGTGAGTGTTTTTGAAGAAAATGAGTGGTTTTGTGGACAGTTTAAATGCAGTAGATGGTATAAACGAAGTGGGAGTAGAGGAAATAGTAGGAATTCTGCGAGGAATAGATCCCGTAGTAGTAGCTGGAAACGATCGGAACGACACCAAGGGCGACGGCTCCTCCCAGCTAAGGAAGAGGCGTCCTGATCAGTGGAAAAGAAATGTTTCCGTATTAGAAAGGTAAAACCATGAGAACTATTATGAAAGCAATGTTATGCGATGAAAACTGTGTTGACACTAATTGTTATGACATACTCGAAAGGCTTGGTGAAAGTGACTGGTAACTGGCCAAAAAAATTGTTTTCAAGAAAAGCAAAAACAAGAAGATTTATCTGGTTCATGGAGAGCCTTTCCACAATTTTGAAGCTAGAGAGTGGAAGAGCACCCGGAAGAGGGGAAAAAATTCAGCAAAGGAAACGGCCCAACACCAATCACAGCGGGTGCAGAACTTCCAGAAGTCAAACTCGGAGACGTCAAAGAGCTTTTGGAGCTGCGTTTTGGTGAAGAGTGGGTGACCAACAATAAGCTCAATTTCTACGCCGAGGTGTTGGACGAGCAGGAAGACACTTCTAGAGTCGTTCCTGGCGCTGCCAACCCTCAGAACGAGGAAGAAGCGAGAAGCGATTTTACATTGATGAACAGTGTTGAGGTCGATGACGCTTAAATGCAATTTTGAGTTAGTTTCAGTTTCTAGAATTTCTTGTCACTGTTTAGCCAAGATGCAACATTCCACAAATTTCATCATTTTCTAGAATTTTGTCGATGTTTTACTAAGATGCAATTTGGAACTTATTTTATTTTGTACATTATCTTTTAATGTCGAAAGCACGATGGAGTATTTTTTAAAAAAAAACCTGATGTTGAAGATTCATTTCCATTATATTTTTTGGCCTTGAATAAGTCAGTTTCTCCTGGAAAATAATGCCACCCTCGTACTTTTATATGCCAGTTTTGCAGAATTTTCGAACTTCTCTTTCCACCTGTCATTGCTAACGTATCACCGAATAGCTGACTCTGCAACCGAATGTTTGTTTCATAACTGGATCGACACGTCTGCAAAACCTAGTAATTGCATAAATCGGGTGCAAAAACCGATGAGTGAAGATATCACTAAAGATATTTACGTATTAAACTTAATAACAGATTTCAGCCATTAATAACGTGTAATTAATTATTTTTTTACTTATTTTTAAAAAGAAATGAAGTCTTTAACTTCGGTAGTTTGGACGGGACGAGTCTGCCACGATTATCTCAGTATCACTTATCATGTAATTAGCTCCTTTTGCATCTGGGCTACAAATATAGTATAAGGTGTTACCTAATTTCTGTTAAAATATTTGTTTCACGTGAACTATCATTTGAGAAAGAGGTGGACATTCCTCAAAAACATCGGTTGCTGGTACCAAAAAACCACATTTTGAAGACCGTTTCATGTATGGGTCAAAGGGCAGTCCAATTACCCAGTCATTCTCGATTCATCCTACTACTGTAACATCCAGTAAGTCACTCGAAGTGAACATACACTTATGTAGGAATCCTGTATTTAGTTTCATGTTTCCGTTTCAGCTATGAGGAAATGTTAGTGTTTTACTGAAGAACTCTTATTTTATTGTATTATTGCAGTATGAATGTATAAAATATGAACAAAAAAGGAAATGACCTTGTATGAAGCTAACGTGAGAAGAGATAAGTTATGCGGTGTAATTAGATAAGTTTTTGTGTGTAGACAATATTGTGTGTTTTACATAGTCGAAAGAATAGAACGAAAGACCATTTCATATTACTTTCAAAACTGATATGTGAAAGAACCACTTACCAGGTCATCGAACATCAGAGCAACATGGACAATAATAATGCATACAAGGATTTTTAAATACATGAGAACACTCTGGCACAAATAAAATACGGTATGTAACAAACATTTTGTGAAGTGAATCATTGAGCTCAGCCGTGTGAATGTGAACAGTACAGATTTCGCCCAAGGGGGAGATGAAACGTTGCAGTAAATAATTTCGGTACCAGATGAAATATTATGGTTTCTGTAGAAAAACAATAGATACCTTAAGGTTGATTTTGTTTTGTCACATTCTGGTATCTTTACTTTTGTAGCATTGAACAGAGCTTTGGCACTTGAGAGTATGTCCATTTATTATTTAATAATAACCATTCAAGTGAAGAATTCGGTGTACAAAATGATGTTTGTCCTATGGTACCTTTTACTGTAGAAAAGGCGAAAGAGTTAAGTCGTTCTTCGAGGCTGTAAAAGGAGATAAGTAACAACGGATTAATTCCTGGCTGGTTTGGACTGTGTCAAAATGGCCGCTTGCGCGGTACGCGGACATTAAGAGCGTAATTCTCGCTATTTTCAAGAGCTTGCAGTTTTTAATTTCCGATTACACGGTCAAAACATAAAAGGAATAATAGTTTTCTCCAGGTCAGCTGATCAGAGAAGCTCCCTGCCTTCTGCATACCAATCTAAAGCGAGGTAGGTATTTTTTATAGATCGTAAAAGTAATCATAATCATGAAATATGGCACTAGGAAATAATCTGTTCGTACCTCTCTCGTTAATGCAAATCCCTTTTGTGTGCTGCGACCAACATCTCCATCGAGAACCATTCTCAAATTAAGGGCGCATATGATTTTCAAAATTATTAAATTATTTTTCCATCACTAAGCAGTCAACAATTTTTCTATACCCGTCAGTAAATGCACGTCACACAGAAGGTGATTTTACAAAATGAATCTCAGAGTGCATAGGAAATATTGGGTGGCCAGCAAACAGTTCGTCGTAAATACTAACATATTTGTCTATTAAATAGCTACTTTTTTTTAATAACGTAATGCGTCAGTACCGCTCGCCCCGTCCGCGTCCCCTTGGGGAAAGGGGGGGAGGGGGTCGCCCCCCTCCCTACCCCTCCCGCCGCCGCACAGTTTGGAAACCAACGCTGAAAACAATATTGCCACATGAATTTACAGTTCAGCTTTACAGCTACAGACAAGCGATAAAAGCAGCGAACAAAATAAAGAAGGGACGATGGGTGTCACAGCGCACATTAGTATTTGAAGTAACCCGCCTGTTGTTATGATCAAAAAATTCTACCCGACCCCACGCATACGGAGTTTATAAACAGATGAAAGTTGTTGGCATCAAAGGAATAAATATATGCTACTGCGCAACTTCGCAGTGACTTAAATTTTGCCGGCCGGAGTGGCCTTGCGGTTCTAGGCGCTGAAGTCTGGAACCGAGCTACCGCTACGGTCGCAGGTTCGAATCCTGCCTCGGGCATGGATGTGTGTGATGTCCTTAGGTTAGTTAGGTTTAATTAGTTCTAAGTTCTAGGTGACTGATGACCTCAGAAGTTAAGTCGCATATTGCTCAGAGCCATTTGAACCAATTTGCTGAATTGGGACTCGGTATTCTATAACTACATGAGATCGCAGAACACTTTCGTTCAACGAGAATACTTGACTCACAATTATAATGCACTATATTCGATCTTCTAAAACTGATTTTTGCTAATTTATTAAGACAGTGGATGTAACAAACGAATGAATCTCTTTCGTGTTTTTGGTCGTATTTTCTCCAATGATGATGACTGTGTCTTGAATGATTCTTATTAGATAGCCAGTTGGGAACTCGATCAGAGTGGATGTCCCCCTTCCACCTGGATCCCCTAAGGCCCTCCCCCTCCCCTTAATACGGCCATGGGATTCGATGATCACATGGGCATCTATATCGTATTTCATGGTTACTCCACAATGTCACATTACTGTCGACTATTTCGGCTAATCAGCGGTGATGTGTTCCAAGACGACAGGGCCCCTGCTCACATAGTTCGCATCGGCCAGGTCTGCTTTCTTCAGCTCGAGGATGAATTGTCACCTCTGCCCTGGCTGCCAAATTCACAACATTTCAATATTACTGAGCCTTCGTGTTCTACTTCGGAGAAGTGATCACTATCCACTTCCGTCACCGATACCTAAACTTGACATTATTTTCCAGGAAGAATAGTATAAGATTCCACTGAATACCATACAGGACTTGTATTTATCCATTCCGAGACGACTGGAAACTGTTTTGATCGCCAACGATTTTCCTAGGCCGTATTAGGTCTGGTCACTCGCCTCTGAGGCCGATGTAGCTAACATACTCCTGTGCAATGGCGCCCAACTCGGGGTAAGCTTCTTAGGTGTGTGTGGTTGATCTTTTATTCTGTTATTGTGCGCAACGGATTAATCTGAGATGTACCCTTTACCCTGTGGCTCCTACAAGATGCAATTTCCACCCCCACACTACTACAGAAGTCAGACAGACGCTCCTAACGTTCTAAAGAGAAATGCCTGAAAAACTTTCAGCAATAAATATCTTCTGGAGTCTACCACTGTAAGGAAATGACACAAAAATTCACAAAATTTCTTATGTAATTAGTGGGATACTTGGGTACTGGAGTAGTGCTAGTTAGTGTAACAAAAACATGAAACTGACGAAAGTTATTATTTATTTTGCAATGGCACTTTTAGTTATGAATTGAACAAGTTATATCCTGGTTCTTTTCAGAATGTGAAGATACGTTTCAAGGATAGGATTCGTTAATGAAATTTCTACACAAAGTTTAAGATGCTTGTTGCCTTGGCAGAATGGCTGAGAGGCACGCCTACTCAACTTGAATAATTATCCTTTAGAATGTTGCTAGGTACGGTCGAGGCTGTCGCGTGTGAAATGCAGTGAAGTGTACTGTTGTGGAGGAAATATGGGTCTCGCAATAGCTGTAGCGCACAATACTGTAAGCTGTGATGACTGCTGTCTGCGCCGCTCGCTGCTGACAAATAAGATAACTCTCGTTCTATCTGGATTGACCTTCGCCAATAAAACTCTTCCTATGCCTTGATGAAGTCAAGGATTCCTATTCGCCCCTAGTCTAACTATTGGCGTGGTACACCAGTCAGATAACCAGTCCACCGCGATGCCACTCAAAATTCGCTCGCAGGCGTTTAACTATAACTCTGTCCGTTCACACCGCACAATAAGTGTGTCAGCCAACACAGTGAACAACGCTTAATTGCAAGGACTCAATATAGAGACGCCCTTTGATTCGCTCTCGACAGAGGTGCTCTCCCAGTGAAGTACTGAGGAGAGACTTGTTCCTCGCTCTTTCGAGTACACATATACGAGCGCGCACGCTCTCGTTACGTGTTCTCGCTCCAAGAGCGACGACGGAACGGCGCCTTTCCACGCCAGACGTGAAGGGGTATATCTTTCGGTCTCTTCCATTATTCCTTCAGCTCAAGGCGTCAGAAATATCGTCTGCCAATCAGCATTGCTCTTCTTAAACGGGATAATGACGTTTCGTTTAAGGCGACCAATCCGGAAACTTGTAGCTTTGGTGTTTGGCGTTTGCTGTCTCCCTGTGAAAATCTCTGAAACTGCGTGCTATGTGTAAAGAATGCATAGGCTGGCCGCTCCCACACAATGTAGCGGAATTTGCTTTTAAGCCGAACACGGGGTTGTTCCCCCCTTCCCACTCGGGCCCACGCTGTCTGCTATGGGCGGTCACCGGCCGACATGGCCTGGGTCGTCCTCTGAAGGGCCTGGCGTCCCGTTGTGCAGCCTCCCTCCCGACTTAAAAGCCTCTGTGAACGTCGTGTCTGGAATGTATGTGTGCACGCCAGCCTCGAGTATTTCAACGACGGTGCGCTCACTTGTCAATTGCATATCGTTTACATGAATTTATACAACACTGACTTTATCTTATCGAGTTTGGGTTCGAATGAAGCGTCTTGATGTGCGGAACATGATTGTGAGGTCGGAATATGTAAGCAATGAAGGTCAGGAGACCACGACGTCTTACAAGCTGGTTCGAATCATGATGGTGGATGAAATTTTCATTGCCAGTTTATGGCTGGCCAGGGGAGGAGGAGAAGTGGTGGCGTACATTTTCCGATCACCAGTGTTTGCGCTAATGTTCGGGATTAAATTCCAAACCTCTTGCCAGTATCACATGAGGTGAAGGGATGTGACTCTGTTGATGCGTCCCTAGAATGAGGACGTTTAGCTCGGCGGCTCCTTTTATGCTTTTCAAAAGGAATAGGCTATGTGTCGGCACTGTGTATCACTCTCTACTTTTCCTTGACCCACAACAACACAAAACTGACGCCCCACTATACAAGCACGCATTATGTTCTTCCACACGACACAGAAACACACTTGACACTTCGTAACAGGTTGTAGGAAGGCAACGGCAAACCACATCCAATAGGACCTTACCATGAACAGCGGTGCAGAAATCCTGCATTTGTTCTCCCTACACTCATTCGTTGAGTATAGGACGTTTTATTGCTATTAGGCATGGTAATGTGTCGTGTTTTTGATGTTTTCGTATTTTGTCCAACCCTTGTACGCCACGTCCAAAAAAGCAGTGGACCAGTGGACAACTTGGCTCAAAATGAGTTAACAGCCTTTCGTTTACATGAGGAATAAATGGACACCCTTCTCCTTTCGTATTCTGTGGAATTCCATCTTCGTTACATTTCTCCAAAGATTAACTTGTACATTTTGTCGTATGGATTCGTTATAGTTTTTCTTAAAGGGATAGATCACAGCCACTTGCCTTATCTGTAAGTCGAAGGTACATAGGCCCGTTAATACAGTCCGAATGTCTTTAAATGTTGTGCAACACATTCTACAACTGCCTAACCGTATATTTCACTCTATTCTCTCAAGTAGAATCAACCAGACGTTTCCTGCGAGACTATATAATGGCTCCACAGTTGACAAGCAGGCAGTATGGACTTGTGTTAGTGTCTAATTACAATAAGCAGCTTTGTTCCATATTAATAATTATTTTTACGACACAACTGCCTTTGTTTGCTATATACACTCTGTAGGGTTATAATCTCTAAGTTTCATCGAGATGTATACACGAGTAACTGTTGATCAGATGCCTTCGAATTAACCAGAATGACTGGTTTCAGTTTAATTATTAACAAACGAAAGAGTTTGTGCCCACTTGCGCTTATAACAAACTGAAGGTCCAAACCGAAACATTTGAACAAGTAGACGAATTTAAATATCCGTTAGCTTTCTTAAATACAGAAAATAATGTGAAAGATGAGGTTAAAACTGGTATTCAAAACGCAAATAAAACATATTAATCCTTGTGTAATATTAGGAGAACCTTAAAGTTCAAATGGTTCAAATGGCTCTGAGCACTATGAGACTTAACTGCTGTGGTCATCAGTCCCCTAGAACTACTTAAACCTAACTAACCTAAGGACATCACACACATCCATGCCCGAGGCAGGATTCGAACCTGCGACCGTAGCGTTCGCGCAGTTCCAGACTGCAGCGCCTAGACCCTGAAAGTAATCTTGTTTCTGTGCAGGTAGTTACTCGTTTGTCATTTATGAGCTCATTGCGTACTTCAAACCTGTACCAAAGGCATTTCAAGGTTAGAACGACTTGTTTATTTAAAAAAAAATTAAATCTTATATTTTTTCCCAATTTATGGTGAAATCGCCAGCCAAACACTGGAAGCGGTAGATGTCCGGCATCTTACACTTCTGTGTTTCACAAGGGTAGTAACGCAACAGTTGTTGCCAAAAATATTGTTTATCCAAGTGCATTAGACGTTCATAAATGCCAAACGTTCAAATCTGGTAATTCTGATCTTTCCGACTCGTATAGATCTTTAACAACAACTTAAGACAATGACATGGAAAGGGCGGAAATGGAAGCAAATCCGTGTCAGACAATAGAAGGCATGTCTAACACTCTTAACCAACCTTGGTCGACAATCCAAGAGCGTTTGCAGCAGATTGATAAGGACAAACACGGCTAACCGATCCACAACATGCAACTTATTGCTGCAGCGTTACAATACAGAAGCATTTTTTGATCGCTGGATCACTGGAAATGAAATTGGGTCTTCCAAGATAATCCGGAATGCAAAAGGCAGTGGCTCTCTCAGAATGAATCGTCACGAAGTACAGTCAAGCCAGGTTCACACCCGAAAAAGGCATTTCTCTGTTTGGTGGAGTATTCGCGGGGCCGTTCATTTAGAAGTGCTGAAACCTGGACAAACTGTGAATGGAGACCTTTACTGTGAACAACTGGATACAGTAAATCAACCTGTAGTTGATAAGCGCCCAGTGATTTTCAACAGAAAAAGCGTTATTCTGCGACATGATAATGCAAGACCGCACTGCACAAAATCGACCCTGTGGGAGGTATTGCTTCATCCGCCATTCTCGTCCGATATCGAGCTGCGAGAGTTCCATTCATTCCGATCGCTAAAACAATTTATAAGTGACAAAAAATTTGGGGATGAAGATGATGTCAGAATGCAATCCATACATATTTTGCTCAAAAGCCAAATGATTTTTATCGAACCGATATCGAAAATTTCCAAGCCACATGGCAAAAGGTTGTTGATACCGAGTGTGATTCCGTCATTGCTAACAATTTATCTCTTTGAATTTAATGTAGAAAAAGACATCACTTTCCGGTCTCGCTAATAAACTAAAGAGCAGAAATATGTCCAGTGTAATCAAAATACACATCGTATCAGTCACCACTACAGCCAGATCTAATATATGTATATGGAAATTGCAATTAAAGAAAGAAAGAAGTGAAGGGTGGAGGATATTCTAGAGGCAAATATTATACGGGTAAGTACTACATAAAATCTCTGGAGCAGAGAACAGTGGAGAATGGCGTATCCGAAAAAATGTAGACGTATGTGGCGTTTTTGAAGCACGTGGTACTGTAGTAAACATAAAAGCTAAAAAGATTAAGTCGATTGTTCAGATAATGAGATCAGAAAAAGGTAGTTTATTTCACACTGTGGTAGAAAAACCCCGTATGGGAGAAGACCATCAGCACGACCGACAGCGAGGTATTTAGATGGTATGGAAAAAGGACCTAACATTTTTATTTGGAGGGAACATCATAAGAAATAAACAAGTATGGTAACATACTTTAAAAACACCGATAAAGAACTTTCATAGCTTGTAATTGATTTGTAATAATAATAATTTGTCTTCCATTAAGTAATATAGGATACTTTAGTTTTTGCGGTGCAAACTCGTGTCAGACCTCTATGGTCTGTACTCAAAATATTTCAGGATGTTTGCCACAGTTATTTTCTATTCAAGTTCAGCTGTGCGCTAGGACGTGGTGTTTTTCACGTTTTCTTCTACTCCAACAGTATGAGTCTGTTTCATAATGTTTTTCGAAGTGGTCCTAAGTAAACGCCCAATGAATTGCGACCATCGGGCATCCTTACGAAACACTTCTGGTAGGTGTTGTTGCAGAACTTATCATCGTCACATGTCTGGAATAGTTCTATAGACATTATTGAGTAGCCCATTTCACTTGGCATTGCGAAGAATGAGGGCCACCTTATTGTTACGTGCACTCTAATGCCTGTCACTGTATAGCGTACGCTAATTTAGTCATTTAATTAATTAATCCTCTGTCAGTTTCCCTCTTCTAAACACGAACTGGGCACTGTTAAATTCTATGAGCACTCTCTGACATTTTAGTAGATTAGTTCGGAGAGCTGCATCAATAGAGTATTCAGACCAAAGACCACAACAACGATAGTTTACGCTTTTCCAGTTAACTTACTTAATAAATTAATTAGCCAGAGACTCACGTACGATTTGTAGAATTTAGGTTCTTCATCTTCTGTCTTTCTCATTACAACAGCTTCTTCTGTTTTTCATCAGTTCGGGAATCACCCCTGTATTAAGCATTGACTGATTCATTTACGCATCTAACGGAAAACATAAAGACTGAATATTGTACCACTTTCTCTGGTGTGTGATCTGGACCCGGAACTCTTATCTTTTTCATCTAAATAATGATGTCAGTCATGATTGCATCCACACGCAGGTACGTGCCGCTGTATTGTAATAACGCTCTTAGAGAGTTTATCTCAGTTCTCTGTTATATTCAGAGTGATACTTCTTGTTGCCACCTGGAAGACCCACCACGTCTAGCTTGGGGGGAACAGTGGGGGAGCTAATTTCCTCGGTAATAATTTTATAGAATGTACCCCAGGGATCCTCCACCAAAATTTAACGAACAAATCTCTCTCAGCTCGCTCGGCTGACAGACTTAATCTCAGACTTATACCCCTCCCTTAATTGTCTATATAGCATCAGACTGAAGTTCCTGTCACTGAGGCCCTTTCGGGATACTCTGCTCCCCATCCGGAATTACTTGTAACCTCTGTAAGTTGCGGGTTCTAGGGTGGCAAAGGTACTATAGCAACTCCTTCCTTCAGTAATACAGTCTTTGCTATTGATCTTTGGGTGTCCTCATAATTGCACGATTTTTGTTCAGTATTTTACACAATGCGCAGAAGCTCCCAGTTTGCCTTTTTAAAACTTCTTACAATCACAACAAACAAATACCACGTTACTAGAGTAAATCTGTCCCTAAGCAGTCGACAACGAGATCATTAGAGACGGAGCGCAAGCTCGGGTGAGGGAAGAATGGGGAAGGAAATCGGCCGTGCCCTTTCAAAGGAACCATCCCGGCATTTGCCCGAAGCGATTTAGGGAAATCACGGAAAACCTAAATCAGGATGGCCGGAGACGGGATTGAACCGTCGTCCTCCCGAATGCTATTTTGAAACTTCATGACAGGCTAAAACTGTTGGCCGGACCGGCTCGTGAACCCTGTTTTTAGATTAAAAGTCCACGCCAGAACGGGACGCGAACCCAGTTAGAATTCCAGGCCGGTACACATTTTAATCTGCCAAGAACATTTGACGTCTACATCTGCATCTACATTCCGCAAGTCACCTTATATTATGAGATAGAGGATCCTATTTGTGTGTCTGTCGGTTCCCCCGTGTCTGCCCCAGTCGCAAAAGGTGTGCGGAAAGAACGTTAGTTGCAAAACATCGGTGCGATCTCGAATCTCTCTGATCTTACTTTCATGGTCTTCTTGCCAAATAAATGTAAGAGAAAGCAATAAACTGACTTACTGACTCTGCTAGGAACTTAACCTCTCAGAATTTTATCACTGATATGCAAAACACCTCTCTTGTAGCGTCAGCCGCTGGAGTTGTGCCAGCATTTCCACTACGCTTCCATATTTACCAAGCGAGCCTACGACGAAACGGGCTTCTCTCCTTTGGATTTTCTCTGTTTCCTCTATCAGTCCTACCTGGTAAGGAGCCCAGACTGACGAGAAATACTCTAGTACAGGTCGAGCAAGAGTTTTGTAAATTACTTTCTTCATTTGTGGGCTACTCTTCCTGACGAGTCCTCCAATGAATCTCGTTCTTGCCTCTGGCTTACCAACGAATAGTTTTGTGTGTTTGTTCTACTTCAGATCATCCCGTACGCATACTACCAGATATTTAATTGCTGTTACTGCTTCCAGTGACTGTTCGGTAACCGTGCAGTCATACAGTAACATGTCATTGTGCTTATTTATACGCTGAACACTGAGGTGACAGTCATGGGATAGCGATATGCAGATATACAGATGGCAGCACCGTCGTGTACACAAGGTATAAAAGGGCAGTGCATTGGCGGACCTGTTATTTGTACTCAGTTGATTCATGTGCAGAGGTTTCCTCCCTGATTTTGGCCTCACGGCGAGAAATAACAGATTTTGAACTCCGAATGGTAGTTGGGGCTAGATGTATGAGGCATTACATTTTGGAAATCGTTAGGGAATTCACTCTTCCGAGATACACAGTGTCTAGAGTGTGCCGAGTAAACCAAATTTCAGCCATTACCTCTCACCACGGAAAACGCAGTGGCCGACGGCCTTCACTTAACGACTGTGAGCAGCCGTGTTTGCGTAGGGTGGTCAGTGCTAACAGACAAGCAACACTACATGAAATATCCGCAAAAATCAATGTGGGACGTACGACGAACGTATCCGTTAGAACAGAGCGGCGAAATGTGTCATTAATGGGCTACGGCAACAGACGACGACGCGTGTGCTTTTGGTAACAGCATAACAACGCCTCCAGCGCTTCTCCTGGGCTCGTGACCATATCGATTGGGCACTAGATGACTGGCAAATCGTGGCCTGGTCGGATGAATCCCAATTTCAGTTGATAAGTGCTGATGGTAGGGTTCGAGTGTGGCGCGGCCCCCATGGATCCATGAACCCATGGACCCAAGTTGTGAACAAGTCGCTGTTCAAGGTGGTAGTGGCTCCATAATGATATGGGCTGCGTTTACATGAAACGTCTGGGTCTTCTAGTCCAACTGAACTGAACATTGACGGGAAGTGGTTGTGTTCGGTTACTTGGAGACCATTTGCAGCAATTCATGGACTTCGTGTTTCCAAGCAACGATGTCTTGTCACCGGGCTACAATTGTTTGAGATTGGGTTTGAAGAACATAGTGAATAATTCGAGCGAATGATTTGGCCACCCAGATCATCCGACACGAATCCCATCGAATGTTTATGGGACATTATCGATAGGTCAGTTCGTGCGCAACATCCTGCACTGGCAACACTTTCGCAATTATGAGCGGCTATAAAGGCAGAATGATTCAATGTTTGTGCAGGGGACTTCCAACTACTTTTTGAGTCCATGCCACGTCGCGCTGCTGCACTACGCCGGGCAAAAGGAGGTCCGACGTTATATTAGGAGATATCTCGTGAAGTTTGCCATCCCATTGTCTGTTACATCTGTATGTGTTGAGGTTCAACTGCCAATCCTTGCACGAATTTTCGAGCTTCTGCAGGTTATACTGTACTTCACTACATTTTTCTAGCGTTGCGACTTCTCTATAAGCAACAGGATCACGTGCAAAGAACCCTATGGAGCTTCCGACGTCATGTTCTCCGTCGTTTATACACATTGCCTGACAAAAGACAGGTGAAGTATCGAGAAGTGGAGGGTTCACGAGTTGAGTAGGTATGTGACGTTATTTCAGTGATTACGAAATCGTGTCAAATTTCGTTTAGTTTGGCAGTATGCGCCCACTTATTAGTATGACGTGCATCTTCTCTGGGCTGGATGCATGGATTGATTCGATTGCATCTTTTCCTGGGGCAAACTGGCCCTCAACTGTTGTAACTTTCCTTGCTAAATACATCTTTATTTACATACATACTCCGCAAGCCACTTTACGGTGTGTGGCGGAGGTTACCCTTTATCACTACTAGTCGTTCCCTTTCCTGTTCAACTTGCAAAAAAAGCGCGGGAAAAACGACAGTCTATACTCCTCCTTAGGAGCCCTAATTTCTCCTATCTTATCTTCGTGGTCCTTACGGGAAATGTGTCTTCGCGGCATTAGAATCGTTCTGCAGCCAGCTTCAAATGTCGGTTCTCTAAATTTTCTCACTATTGTTCTTCAGAAATAACGTCGCCTTCCCTCCATGGATTCTCATTTGACTGCCGAAAGCACCTCCGTAACACTTACGTATTGTTCCAACCTACCGGTAGCAAATCTAGCAGCCCACCTCTGAATTTCCTCTATATCTCCCTTTAATCCTTCTGGTGCTGACCCGAAACACTCGAGCAGTACTCAAGAATAGATCGCATTAGCATCTTATATGCGGTCTCCTTTGCAGACGAATCACGCTTTCCCAAAATTCTCCTAACAAACTGAACTCAACCATTTGCCTTCTTTACCACAACTCTCCTCGACACTGGCAATGAGACAGAGTTGAAATCTGAGCTGGTCCCACGTATGTTCTATGAGGGACAGATGTGGGGATCTTGTCAGCCACGAGAGTACCTCAGCATTACGCAGAGGGCTCATAGAGACAAGTGTCATGTGTATACGAATACTTCGCATGAGTCCATGACGTACTGTTGTGCCACCAGAGTTCCCTCAGTCACTACCAGCCATGAACTGAAGTCATTCCCGATAGCTATCCACACCATAACACTGGGAGTATCACCGCTGTGCCTCCCCAAAACATTTGAAAAATTAGACTTCTCCCGTCCTTTAAGCCTTACTCACTGATGACAGTCATCTGGGGTAGTGCAGGACTATAATTCATCTCTGAACGCAATGCGACACCATTCAGCAGTGCACATGTCCGATCACGGCACCACTCCAAAAGCAACCTTTACGTTGTAGTGTTACTGGTAGCTTACGTATGGGACGGTAGCTCTTGAATCTGGCTGCTGTTAGTCTCCCGTCAATGGTGCGGTATGACTGAACGTCGCAGGAGCCCATTATGTTGTACCGCACAAAAATTCACTCGTCTGCATAATGGTGGATTATCTGCTTTGCACGGGGAGGAAACGAGTGAGTACTATAACATAAAATATTAATTCACTTTATTCCATCTATCTACCTACCGCTTGCGCCTTGTCCCGCGGTTACGCTGGGTCGACCATGGTTAACCCGATTTGGCATGTTAATTGTAAGGAGTGGCCGGATGCCCTTCCTGCCGCCACCCCGTACCCCCCAGGACGGAATTACTGTACCCCAGCTGTCTGCGTCTAGTGTAAATCGTGAAATAGTGTGAATGTGTTTCAAATGCCTGTGAGTCGTGGAACTGAGGCGGGACATGAGGACCAGCCCGATATTCACCTAGTAGGATGTGGAAAACCGCCTAAAAACCACATCCAGGCTGGTCGGCAGACCGGCCGTCGTCGTTAATCCGCCGGACGGATTCGATCCAGGGCCAGCGCGCCTACCCGAGTCCAGGAAGCAGCGCGTTAGCGCTCTCGGCTATCCAGGCGGGTATGAATTCCCTCTATTATCAGATCGATAAGAAGAATTACTTAACTTCATATAGTCCATTCCTTCAGTAATGTCATAAGTATTTCGAAATGTCTCTGAGCATCAACATATCACTTGATAGAGACAGAATACAAGTATCTCATTCAGATTACATTTAACAGTGACTTTCACGTTGAGTAATGCAAATACAATGATCATAAATGGCTCAAATGGCTCTAAGCACTATGGGACTTAACATCTGAGGTCATCAGTCCCCTAGACTTAGAACGACTTAAACCTGTCTAACCTAAGGACATCACACACATCCATGCCCGAGGCAGGATTCGAACCTGCGACCGTAGTAGCAGTGCAGTTCCGGACTGAAGCGCCTAGAACCGCTCGGCCACAGCGGCCGGTCACATTGATCACACAGCTGGTGATGCTTTCATCTCAGACGGTCATCGCGGACTGGGCTGAGCGGTCCTGTGCTTAGCCGTAAATAGAACAGCGGTTCTGGCGGAGTAGCGATCGTTTCTGAGCATGGATACCGGTGTCACTCATTCGTCAATGTGGCTTGCAGCGACTATCGTCTCTTGTGGATGCGATGCGATGTTTCAAGTTTGCTTTGGCACCTCGGTTTTCACAGGACATCATACTTTGCATGTCCTAGGTGGCAGGCGCAGATATGAAGGGGGTTACGATGAGCTTAGTGCACAATACGCCGATCCGCTCTTTTGGTGGTCAGACGTGGTCGACTGGAACTTTTACGACGATTGTGTCTGCCCTCATGTCCCATGCAGTCCAACACTGGGCCACAGTCACATCCAGTTGACCCACAAATTTGGATATTGCAGGATTCGACCAGGCGGCCAGATGGAGACCACAATGAGTCCCCTTTCCAACTTTATCAGTACTGGTGACGCTGTCTCGCACGGGTACACGGCATCTGTGTGTTCTCCACAACGATCTTTCAACACTTGACGCTTTTCACGTCTATTATACACTCTAATAGGCCTGGTAAATGCACTAAACACGATCAACACCAATGCACTCTGTTGGCTG
This sequence comes from Schistocerca serialis cubense, assembly GCF_023864345.2. NCBI lineage: Eukaryota > Metazoa > Arthropoda > Insecta > Orthoptera > Acrididae > Schistocerca > Schistocerca serialis. The sequence continues at coordinate 536,201,965 of NC_064640.1, forward strand.
TTCCACCTATCAAAGAGATTCCAGATTTTCTGTTCAGTGATGTCATAAGCCCATAACCAACAGATCACTGCAGCCACTCGATATGGCAGTGTCAAATATCCTTCCATGTTTCAACCATTTCATTCATACGGAATTGATCCTAACGTTGTTTAAAAGTTCCTGGACGTGAACAGAGAGCATTTTCATCCCATGCTTCCAGAGTGAATTACTTTAGATTTGTAACTTGGAGAAACATTTGGTACCGTTATTCGAAATTATATTTATTTATCTCTGGGACTTTAACTACGACAGCAGTTTCTCTACAAGAATAATTTGGAATGTACGTTGAGATTTTGGTACCATTATCTGGGACATTATGAGTCTATACTGTGTCAGACTTCTCTCAACCCGTTTACAATTATGCTATGTCTCACATCTTACAGTTTGTAGAGAGATAATGAAATGCGTGTCTGCATGCAAATCTACGAGCATAGAGAGAACTAAAATAATCTTGGTGTTAAAGCTTGGAAGATGTTATCCAATGAATCATCAGCAAATATCGACTATGTGTGTTGGAATAACCCGAATGAAATGATAGAGGTATTCCTTTTCTTGCTCATATCGAAGGAGTTGGGCAATAATTTATATGATGATGAACCAAAATATGTTGAAGAGGTACTTCGGGAAGTGGCAATTAATTATTGCATGAAATTTAAGTTGACTGCAGGCAGTGAAGTGGAAGACTTAACAGCAGAGTGGGGAACTGTGAATAACAACATTCCATTAGTTGAAAGACAGCCATAAGCTGTGCGATCTGCAAAATTGGAAAGAAAAAATTATTGCACATAATTTTACGTATCGAACAGCATGCTTTGAAGCTTTGAAGCATGTAACAAGAGATAGTATTAGATTTTTGAACATATAGGCTGAGTTCTAGAGCCGATACTACAAACTCATCACAGATATCACTGAAAAGTTAACAGAAACACGCCCAGAGTTGGCCGCCATATGTGTGTGTGTGTGTGTTTGTGTGTTTGTGTGTGTGTGTGTGTGTGTGTGTGTGTGTGTGTGTGTGTGTGTGTGTGTGTGTGCTTTCCAAACAAGGGTTGGCCATCATGACTGAGACATAGGTACTTTTCAGAGGTAGACTTTGGGTATCCAGATAATACCCAAGAACTTCATTATGATTTAGCATTATGCCCATAGATAATGGTACCAGCACCAAACAACTGCAGAAATTTAAAGAACTGTCTGAACAACAATCTTAACGCAAACATAATTCACTGGTTATTATCATTCCATCAAGCTCCCTGGATGAAATCATATGTCAATATTAACACTGAGAAACGTATGGATGCGGAAACCGATTACGAAAAGAAATTCTTCAAGCTACCTAATAACAGTGATTTAGGTAACAATATGCACAGTGTGCGAAAAATTAGTGATTTCAAGCTAGTAACAAGTTCGGAACGGAGACACGGAGCTGCTGATCTTACTGTAAGACCGAATTTCAGGCACAGTGTCGTATTTAAGGAAAATGGGTTTTTTATTGAACATCGTTTATGACAATCAAATAGCTGTAGGAATGGCTATTTCAGATATTCCTAAGAAGCTTCTTATCGATTTCCCTATTGGGTATACACTGAAAAAATTGAGTCAAAAAACGTAGAAACGTGTTACACCAACACGGATAGCTTTATATGTCATGCAACTACCTAAAATATTATGAGATTAATAAAAGTGACGTGCATAGCTGCTTTGACACTTCAGGCTACCCCGATAATAACATTTATAACATCCCATGAGTCAATAAAGTCTGCGATTATTTCCGTGTAGCTACTTGGTGCCGAACGTTGCACAGAACTGTTGATAGCTGGCTCTACAGGCAAACGACCAGTATACACAGACACATGCCAGTGCTTACACTGAGGCGACAAAGTCATCGGATAGCGATATTCACAAATACAGATGACGGTAGTATCGTGCACAAGGCATAAAAGGTATTGCATTGGCGGAGATATCATTGGACTCAGATGATTCATGTGAAAAGTTTTGCCACGTGATTATGGTCGCTCCACGGGAATAAACAGACTCTGAAAGCGGAATAGTAGATGGAACTAGACGCGTGCGACATTCTATTTCGGGAATCGTTGGGAAATCAATATTCCGAGATTCTCAGTGTCAGGAGTGTTCCGAGAATACCAAATTTCGAGCATCACCTCTCACGCCGTCAACGCAGTGGCCGACTGACTTCACTTGACGACCGAGTGCAGCGGCACTTTTGTAGAGTTGTCAGTGCTAATAGACAAGCAACACAGTGTGAAGTAACCGGAGAAGTCAGTGTGGGACGTAAGACGGACGTATCCGCTAAGATAGTGCAGCGAACTTTGGCGTTAATGAGCTATAGCAGCCGACGACCGAAACGCGTGCCTTTTCTAACAGCACGATATCGCCTGCACCGCCTTTCCTGGGCTCGTGACGCTATTGGATGGATCCTAGACGATTGGAAAAAGGTGACCTGGTCCCGATTTCAGTTTGTAAGAGCTGATGGCGGGGTTCAAGTGTGGCGCAGACCCCACGAAGCCATGGAACCAAGTTATCAAAAAATGGTGAAATGGCTCTAAGCACTATGGGACTTAACATCTGAGGTCATCAGACCCTAGACTTAGAACTACTTAAACCTAACTAACCTAAGGACATCACAAACATCCATACCCGAGGCAGGATTCGAACCTGCGACCGTAACGGTCGCGCGGTTCCAGACTGAAGTGCCTAGAACCGTTCGGCCACAGCGGCAGGCCGAATCTAATTATCAACAAGGCACTGTGCAAGCTGATGGTGGCACCATAATGAGTTTACATGGAATGGACTGGGTTCCCTAGTCGAACTGAACCTATCATTGACTGCACATGGTTATGCTCGGTTACTTGGAGAGCATTTGCAGCCCTAGATGGACTTCGTGTTCCCATCCAGCGTTGCGCCATGTCATGGGGCTGTAGTTGCTTACGATTGGTTTGAGGAACGTTCTGGACAATTTGAACGAATGATCTGGCCGCCCAGATCGCCCGACATGAATCCCATCGTACATTTATAGGACATAATCGAGAGTTCGGTTCGCGCAAAAAATCCTGTGCTGACAACACTTACACCACTGCTGACGGCTACAGAGGCAACAGCCGGCCGCTGTGGCCGAGCGGTTCTAGGCGCTTCAGTCTGGAACAGCGCGACCGCAACGGTCGCAGGTTCGAATCCTGCCTCGGGCATGGATGTGTATGATGTCCTTAGGTTACTTAGGCTTAAGTAGTTCTAAGTTCTAGGGGACTGATGACCTCAGATGTTAAGTCCCATAGTGCTCAGAGCAATTTGAACCATTTTTGAACAGAGGCAACATGGCTCATAGCGGACTTCCAACGACGTGCTGATCCCATGCCACGTTGAGCTGCTGCACTACGCCGGAGAAAAGGAGGTCCGACACTGTATTAGGAAGTATACCATTACTTTCGTAACCTCAGTGTGTAGATATCTGTAGTGTCACCGCCAGACACCACACTTGCTAGGTGGTAGCCTTTAAATCGGCCGCGGTCCGTTAGTATACGTCGGACCCGCGTGTCGCCACTGTCAGTGATAGCAGACCGAGCGCCGCCACACGGCAGGTCTAGAGAGACGTCCTAGCACTCGCCCCAGTTGTACAGCCGACTTTGCTAGCAATGGTTCACTGACAAATTACGCTCTCATTTGCCGAGACGATAGTTAGCATAGCCTTCAGCTACGTCATTTGCTACGACCTAGCAAGGTGCCATTATCATTTGCTATTTATCTTGTGATGCATGTACCGTCAGACCGATGTTCACCAATTGTGGATTAAAGTTAAGTATTCCAGCAGCTACGTACGTTATTGGCTATATTAATTACCTTGTCCTGTTCCAGACCTCACGCCAGCCTGCGTGAGCTTAAACGCGCGCCTTTCGGCTTCCTCCTAGTGGCTGGGCTGTCTTGCCAAGCCACAACGATATCCACGGTTGCCACATGTTGTCAACAGTGTAGCAGTTCCTCAGCAACAAGCTGAGTAAAATGTATTTAAGGTGAACTTGTGTCAGTTAATCTTTTGCTCGTCTGCTCAGATTCCTACGGCGACGCTCCATTTGGCCCCTCTTCCACCCTTTTATCGTTAGCAACGAGGACGTACTATTTGGATCAAGGAAGATAACGGCTGCCGATTCGCTTCGTACCGTATAAAATTTCACTTAAAAATTTGTGTTTAATCCCAAACAAACCTGCATGAAACACGTGATAAGCAATACTTGTTTGGACTGGCTTCATCTATACATTGCAAAACCAAATTACAAATATCTGTTGAAGCACCGGAGAAAAAGCAGTGAGTTATACGCCCGGTAGAATCTAGCTGTTGTCTTACATTCATGGTTTCACAATGATAAGAAATGTTCAAATGTGTGTGAAATCTTATGGGACTTAACTGCTAAGGGCATCAGTCCCTAAGCTTACACACTACTTAACCTAAATTATCTAAGGACAAACACACACACCCATGCCCGAGGGAGGAATCGAACCTCCGCCGGGACCAGCCGCACAGTCCATGTCTGCAGCGCTTGAGACCGCTCGGCTAATCCCGCGCGGCCACAACGATAAACTTTGCAGTCTCGTTACTCCGGTGCAGGAATATTCTGAGGGTATAGAGGCCGCTAGCCTCTCCTAGACGAAGTCACTAACGTGTTTGCTTCATGTAGAAAACTGAAGACAAATTGTCTAGTGGAGGAAGGCAATAAGAATTCGCGTCTGCAGTGCAGTTGGTTGAATTTGTGCGGCTTTTAATATAATTTGCAAGTTTGTCTTTTGCATCGTCTGGCCTGCGACCTTTGACTTTTTGCTCGGCTGCTCGGCTGGAAGGGAAACTTGGCGAGGCTAGAAGCGCGCGACCTGACCGCGAGTTATTATTTCCGGCGGGAAGTTGGCCTGTGTCTGGTGTTGGCGAGCCGCGGCGACCGCACGCGTTAATTCCAACTTGCAGCGCGAGTTCCTGCCTACTCGCGTCTTTCCGGAGATGTACGAGGAGTGCTTCCTGTCACCGCTAAGTACCTTACTATGACTGTAGCTGCGTTAACAGACGCCACCTGTTACTTGGCGCTAAGCGTCATCGTCACAAAGACATCGAAGAAGAGCTATGCCGTATTCTGCTAAGGTCATTTTTTCTCTGCATATTATTGCAAAATGAGTGACACAGGGTAATTTTGTTCTGCCGTCTACTGTAGATGTCCTTCTTCTGTTGCAGAGGGACCGTTTGTGACGGAACTATATTATTGGTAAGAGAATAATGAAATGCATTCATTATTAATCAATCAAATACCTTATCTGAGAGACAATGTGGTTTGCGGGAAGATAATGCAGAGTAATCCATACTGTCCTTGTGTGGCACAGACCGTATACATCGCTGGGCATTAAAATTGCAATATCATAAGACGAAATGCAACAAATACCAAATTACATGATGAGTACTACATGTTCGTATGTGCAGGTAACCGTACAGCATAGGGTGAAGCAACATCGACTATGTCATGTTGGGGGACACGAAAGTAACCGGAATCGTAATGCTGCACATCGTGTACTTGTAATAGCAGGTTGCGCCACCAGAGGCTTGTAGTAGGAGCTCTGCTGAGTCATTCTGCCATGCGGCGTCACCCAACAGTGAAAAGTGTGGTTTCTTTGGTGGTTCTTTGAGTTTGCATACAGTGCAGACGTGACACGAGGAAATGGCTAGTTCTTAAGAACAACGTGCGGCAGATAAGTTTTGTTTCTTGTTCGGCAAGAACGCAGCAGAAACTGTTGCGATGATTCAGACAGCCTACAAAGATCATGCTCTTAGTAAAACGCAAGTGTACGAATGGTTTTCTCGGTTTAAACTGCTCGAAGCGAAGACAACATCGACAAAATCCGTGATCTCATCAGTGAAGATCGATGCAGGACAATCGACCAACTCGAGAACTTGTCAGGGTTGTCCTGGAGCTCAATTCAGCGCATCTTGACCATCAATTTGGGGATGCGAAGATTGGCAGCAAAATTCGTGCCGAAGCTTCTTACTGGAGATCAGAGGGATCGTCGCGTTCAAGCCCGTCTCGAAATGAAGAATGCCGGCCGAAGTGGCCGTGCGGTTAAAGGCGCTGCAGCCTGGAACCGCAAGACCGCTACGGTCGCAGGTTCGAATCCTGCCTCGGGCATGGATGTTTGTGATGTCCTTAGGTTAGTTAGGTTTAACTAGTTCTAAGTTCTATGGGACTAATGACCTCAGCAGTTGAGTCCCATAGTGCTCAGAGCCATTTGAACCGTTTTTTGAAATGAAGAATGCGTTCAAAGATGATCCACATTTTTTCAACAAAATCATTACAGGTGATGAGTCATGGTACTATGGGTACGATCCAGAAAGTAAACAACAGTCATCACAATGGAAGTCACCTGGCTCACCTCGACCAAAAAAAAACTCGACAAGTGAAATCGAATGTGAAGACGATGTTGATCTGTTTTTTTTGACATCAAAGGGATCGTACATTCTGAATTTGTCCCTAAAAACCAGACAGTAAATCAACACTTCTATTTGGAGGTTATGAAACAGCTTCGCAGAAGTTTGTCGCGAAAACGTCCGGCTTTGTGGGATTTTGGCGTGTGGTTCCTGCATCACGACAACGCTCCCGCGCACACGGCTCTCAGCGTTCGCCAGTTTTTGGCCTCAACGAAGACGACTACCTTGACACAAGCGCCCTATTCGCCGGATTTAGCACCCTCGGACTTCTTCCTATTCCGGAGGATGAAAAGAGACTGGAGAGGGAAGCGTTTTGCGGATGTGGAAGACGTAAAACGCAATGTCATGAAAGTGCTAGCAGGTATCAAAGAGGATGAATTTGAAAGGTGCTTCGAACACTGGAATGAACGTTTGGACAAGTGTATTAATGCTAATGTAGAGTACTTCGAAGGACATTAAGGTTGTATTTGAAAACAATAAGGTATACGCTTTCTAGAAAGAAATTCCGTTTATTTTTGGTTCCCCCCCCCCCCCCCCCCCCTTATACAGGGCGATTCTTACTACCGTTTAAAAACTCCCGAAGTGGTCTAGATGACGCTGAGACGTGTAATTTGATACAAGGCACACGTGTTCGCAAATGTCGGGAAATACCCCAAAAGTGAATGATGAATATCGAACATTTGACGTCACCATGGATGAATTGTCCGTTACGCGTCTGATTCCTGCAATTTACAACGACCACAGAAAGACACACACACAATGAAACACACCTAAATTTCGGACAGAGGTGGCTTAAATCACGCGACCGAATTCATTACGTATCTACTGACTATGCTGCAGCTAAGTGCAGCTGTGTGAAGCACAAGTATACTCATAGTAACGCGCAAGCAAGTCATGTCGTACATGAAGAAAAGTTCATCAAATCTGCACAGATCGGTTTCGAAATTCGGCACACGATAACTACCGCGAATTACGCACGAGGTAATGAAAGACAGGCACAACAGGATGAATCTACAGAGAAGAAACTATCGCAACTGAACACCACATGTTCTCGCATAACGGAAGCCACATTACTTCAGTTGCAAAGTCCCTAAATCAAAAACGTCATAAAATTACGACCCCCGCCGGCTTCATCAGCGATAATAAGCCTGTGAAGGGGAAAAAATAATCAGACTTAGCCACTAAATAAACCATTCTAATTCCTTTTTCCCAGTCATTCGACACAGATGTTTTGAGGAACGTCCGGTCGCTCACCCGTCTTCTGTTCCAGTTCTTTGCCTTATCTAGACAGAAGTTAAGTTATTACAAGGCTGAGATACCCTGTACAACTTCGGTTCCTCTATTATCGCATTCACAATCCTTCATGCTTGACCGTACACTATAGAAAAATGGTTCAAATGGCTCTGAGCACTATGGGACTTAACATCTCTAGTCATCAGTCCCCTAGAACTTAGAACTACTTAAACCTAACTAACCTAAGGACATCACACACATCCACGCCCGAGGCAGGATTCGAACCTGCGACCGTAGCAGTCGCGCGGTTCCGGACTGAGCGCCTGAACCGCTAGACCACCGCGGCCGGCGTACACTATAGAAAAAGATAGAAGATGAAAGGACACAGGACGTACACAATAGAAAATAAAAGAAACATATTGAATTATATTCATTCCACAGGCATGTTAGTATACCTCCGTAGTGATCTGATAGCGTTGACATGGCAGAGCACGAGCAATTAACCATCTGCAAAACTGAATTTAGAGCCACAACAGTAAGTAAATTTGTGTATACAGCATAAACAGGCGCGAAACTGCCGCTCTCAACTATGGAATCGCACCGATTGTGCCGTTACACAGTTAATCCCGCATTGATGAGGATCTCAGTGGCTCGTTACGACCAGTGCCCGAGTGGACAGACATATTGCTCACCCGGTCATGCAGGACTGCACAGTCAAGTCACGTTCCTTGAGTCAGGAAAGGGGCATATTTGTATCAAGATTAGTATCCACACGGACAGTATTACGACTTCTAGAGCACCACAAACTGTATGTGTGGCGACCATTGTTGTGGCTTCCCTAACGTGACAGCAGAAAGAGGTGCATCGACATTCGTATGCTCAGCGCCAACACTGGACATGGGAGTGCCACCACGTCGACTCTTTAGACGAATGTCAGTTCAACGTACAGCATCAAAACAGACGCATCCCTCTGAGGAGGCTCCGAGTAGAACGAACTTTGCTTTATTAGATTAGTCTTTGTTTTAATTGCTCAAGAACTAATATGATGATATGGAGTTCCATTGGGTACACAGTACTATCAAGTTTAGTTCACATAAACAGTATTTTGGACAACAGGCGTTATCTTTCAACAATTTAACACAAGACCGCATGTGGTCTGGGCTGTCTTTACCTGCCCCTATACAGAAGATGTACCACTGTTGCCATAGCCCACATGTTCTCCAGTTACGTTTACTGAAAAACGCTGATCCCAGGTTGCCTAGAGACAGGCACTCCACCACTCGCAAGCCACTACGATTGGTGTACTCTGGCATTCTGCTGCAGCAGCATAACATGACATATCCGTACCTTTCGTCCAAGTTCTGTTAGACTTCAAGTGCTGCGGGATTACAGACTTTGTTGCTACCAGAGGCTGCAGCTTTGTGTACTAAATTAGCATCCTGCCTATCCCTAAATCATCTACAAATTTAATCATGCATTTTTCTACAGCGTGGAATACACAAAATAAGCTAAATTTCGTTACTTGCTATCCTTGCTAGTGTTGCGGTTTTAATGGACAGCAGTGTATGAAGCGCAAGATATGATCAACAAGCAGCATTATTTATAAATAAATTACTTTGTGGTCATTGGATTGAGCAACACGCAAACTACTATTTTCACTTTTATTCAGACATATGCCAGCGTTATTAATCTGTCGGTACTCTGTAATCTAGTTCCAAGTTGGTATTTACTCGCGTACAAGGAAATGGTCCAATCCGACATGTCGAAACCCACCTCGAATATTTTCACACAGTAAGAATAAACAGAAAGAAATGCATTGTTAAAATTTTAGCTGCTAAAGCTAGCTGCTAAGGCGCACTGCAAGTATTTTTTATAAAATTTAAAGGTTCCCCTTTTTGGAACAAGAAGAACCACTTATAACAGTATAATATCGTAGTGCCTGTGTTATATCGAATTACGATGCGAAGTTCGTTCGAACGTGCGTGCATGTCCGAAGGAACAGGCACTGCGGCGACTAGAGCCATTATGAAATACATGAATGTATTCTCAGTCGCGAATGTGGACAACTATCAGCTGCACAATGGAATGATGACAATGAAAATCTGTGCAGGACCGGGATTCGAACGCAGATCTCCCGCTTATCACGAGCTGTCGCCTTACCATTTCTTGTTTTTACAAAAACGGTTTGTGACATAACAAAATACAATACTTCAGTCAGGAATGCTGATAACGGAACAAATTTATATATATAAACTTAATAATCATAGTTCTTACATGAATTAGCACTTACTCTAAAATTAACTTTTATCCATTGACTAAAAAGTACAGAATGAGGGAACTAAGTAAACAATTTTGTGTGGGTCTTATCTTAGTTATACAGCATAAAAACAATAACAGAAAACTCCCTTATTTAACATAGGAAACAGGAAAAAAATAACTAAAAGATGCTCTTGACTTGCGAATACAAATCGGCAACCGCTCGTTTTGAAGACGCCTGTTGGGGACATGCCTTCAGAAAGCGAACGACAAGCCTTTGATGGTCATGAGAATGTACACTACTGGCCATTAAAATTGCTACACCACGAAGATGACGTGCTACAGACGCGAAATTTAACCGACAGGAAGAAGATGCTGTGATACGCAAATGATTAGCTTTTCAGAGCATTCACACAAGGCTGGCGCCGGTGGCGACACCTAAAACGTGCTGACATGAGGAAAGTTTCCAACCGATTTCTCATACACAAACAGCGGCGATACCTGGTGAAACGTTGTTGTGATGCCTTGTGTATGGAGGAGGAATGCGTACCAGCACGTTTCCGACTTTGATAAAAGTCAGATTGTAGCCTATCGCGATTGCGGTTTATCGTATCGCGACATTGCTGTTCGCGTTGGTCGAGATCCAATGATTGTCAGCAGAATATGGAATCGGTGGGTTCAGGAGAGTAATACGGAACGTCGTGCTGGATCCCAACGGCCTCGTATCATTAGCAGTCGAGATGACAGGCATCTTATCCGCATGGCTGTAACGGATCGTGCAGCCACGTCTCGATCCCTGAGTCAACAGATGGAGCCGTTTGCAAGACAAGAACCATTTGCACGAACAGTTCGACGACGTTTGTAGCAGCATGGACTGTCAGCTCGGAGACCATGGCTGCGGTTACTCTTGACGCTGCATCACAGACAGGAGCGCCTGCGACTGTGTACTCAACGACGAACCTGGGTGCACGAATGGCAAAACGTCATTTTTTCGGATGAATCCAGGTTCTGTTTACAGCATCATGATGGTCGCATCCGTGTTTGGCGACATTGCGGTGAACGCACATTGGAAGCGTATATTCGTCACCCGGCGTGATGGTATGGGGTGCCATTGGTTACACGTCTCAGTCACCTCTTGTTTGCCTGGTTGCACTTTGAACCGTGGACGATACATTTCAGATGTGTTACTACCCGTGGCTCTACCCTTCGTTCGATCCCTGCGAAACCCTACATTTCAGCAGGATAGTGCACGACCGCATGTTGCAGGTCCTGTACGGGCCTTTCTGGATGCAGAAAATGTCCGACTGCTGCCCTGGCCAGCATATTCTCCAGATCTCTCACCAATTGAAAACGTCTGGTCAATGGTGGCCGAGCAACTGGCTCGTCACAATACGCCAGTCACTACTCTTAATGAACTGTGGTATCGTGTTGAAGCTGCATGGGCAGCTGTACCTGTACACGCCATCCAAGCTATGTTTGACTCAATGCCCAGACGTATCAAGGCCGTTATTACGGCCAGAGGTTGTTGTTCTGGGTACTGATTTCTCAGAATGTATGCACCCAAACTGCGTGAAAATGTAATCACATGTCAGTTCTAGAAAAATATATTTGTCCAATGAGTACCCGTTTATCATCTGCATTTCTTCTTGGTGTAGCAATTCAAATGGCCAGTAGTGTAGCTCCACCTGTCAACCCCACTCAGCGGAGAGGTTCCAATTGCGGGGCAGATTGGAAAAAATGACCCCTAATAGTTACGAAAGTGGACTGGTACTTACCGTGTTGTCTCATTATATGGTATCGTGCTAGCAAAAACTTCCAAAAATCGATCAAGCTCTACGGTCCATTTCTGAAAAGATAACGGACGGCGATTCCTTTTATCTAGGTGACCCCATGCATGTTTGATGGTGGAAAATACGTCTCGTTCGGACAGTGGAACATACTGGGGACAATCACGTGCGTTGGCACCTGGAGATAAAGGGCCAGTATCTGCTGGAGAAGGAACCACACGTCCGCTGCTACACCGCAGAGGAGCTGGTGTTCGTCCGTGTCGTCCACGTTACACCTCTGGCAGAGAGGGCTGTCCGCCGGGGAGATGACATGGAAACTGTGGCGCAGGTATTTACCAGTAACGGCAGTGTATCAGGTGGCGCTCGTTTGCGTAGTGAAGTATGGCTGATGAACTGCACGCCAAACCTCCGGCCACCGAGAGGTTATCTCTGTGACGTCCTTCGACAGCATTCAAAGGGGTGAGTCCATGTTAAGAGGTGATAAATATCTCGCGTAGTGGCAGCCCTAGTGCGAGGAAAGCCTTCATGGACATAACTGTATTCCAGAAATAAAAGTTTGATTATGGTGCAATGCGGCCCGCATCTCGTGGTCGTGCGGTAGCGTCCTCGCTTCCCACGCCCGGGTTCCCGGGTTCGATTCCCGGCGGGGTCAGGGATTTTCTCTGCCTCGTGATGGCTGGGTGTTGTGTGCTGTCCTTAGGTTAGTTAGGTTTAAGTAGTTCTAAGTTCTAGGGGACTGATGACCATAGATGTTAAGTCCCATAGTGCTCAGAGCCATTTTTTTTTGCAATGCGGGCCAAGGCGATCGGCGGTCGACATGAACTAGGAGCGAGTTCGCCGACAAAAAGTCCAGCGATACTGTTGAGGCTGTGATGTACGTAAAGAGCTGTAGAGTGCGCATGGCCATTGTTGAGGGCGAGATATTGTCTTCGCTTAGGGAGTGTGAGGGTGTCATACTTGAGCCTGAATATGTGACCAGTACTGACAAAATAACCGAAGGCTGATTGGACCGGACACGCCATCACGGTAGAGAAAGGTAAAATTTGTGTGATGTGTGTTATACAGGATGACATATAAATGTTAATAAACTGCACCTTTTGTAACTTCCATTGCTCGCAATAACTGACTTCGCACGCCCTTCCTGAAGATCTGATGAAGACGCCAGAAGTTGATTGCCGTGGTGTGACGGATGTCCTGAGTAAAAGCTGTTCCTAGGCGGCGTAGAGTCTCCATCGTCCCGAACGGAGCCACAGTTTCATCAGAGTGTCCCATTCCAATGCTTATCGCGCAGGACTTGACGACGTTCATATGGCTGACCGCACCGCTCCCTTATTGTTCGAACCACCGTGCTACCTCCTGAACCTGCTCGTTGGTACGTAAGATAAAGACGAGATCGTCTGCAGAGGCGCGGCATTTGAATGTGTGTCCTCGCAGAGTGATCGGTGTTGAACGCCATTGTAGGTCGCAGAGAAGCAGTTCTAGTGCGATAGCGTACATGATCGTTGAAAGGGGATAACCCTGTCGGATTGACCGTGCGTTCGATGTTGGGGTCGTTATCCGTCCATTGATAATCACCCTCGACGAAGCGTTACGAAGTAGGCTGAGAATTAAGAGGACGAAGGTAGGTCAAGAGGAAGGTGAGGTTCTCGCGATCAAATGCCTGATCGAGATCGACGGAAATCATGACTCCCTGCAGTCAACAGACCGTTGCAGTGGCGATGGCGTTTGTATAATCACGTAACGTTGATTGTATATTAGTATCTCCGACCAAGGACTTATGTGTAGGCGACAAGACCAGGTGCAGGACTCGTCTGAAACTCATCGGGAGGAGACGCGTAAAGATCTTCAAATCTGAGTTGAGTAAAATGACTGGCGGATAGTTCTCAGGTCGGGTGCCTCGAGGGGTTTTGAGAATCGGAATAGTTAGACCTTCAAGAAATTCCGTTGGTGGCGGCGTCTTAGGAGACAGTAGTTCCCGATACATTTCCCTCCATTGAAGATCGAATAAAATTATAACGGCAGGCCGTCTGGTACTGGCGATCAGCTGAGAGCCCCCTTGGCGAGCGTATCACTCATGTCTTCGGTGATGATGTTTGCTAAGAAAGAGTCTGCCGCCTAGCCATCAAGGTTACGATGGACCGTCTGTAGTATGAGTGTAAGTGCCTCAAAGTTAGTGTCTTCTTCACGACAGAAGTGACGATAGTGAGCTTCGAAGGCTGGTGCGATGTCTGCCTGTGATACCAACCGTCGACCGTCAGGCAGATCTAAAGAACAGATCAGCACTTGTCGATGGCGTCTGAGACCTGCTATGACATGATGCAATGAGGGCGTTTCTCCTTGATGCTGTCTCTGCATCGCGGTCGGACTACAGGTACTACTCCTTCCAAGCGGCTCCGAGTAAGGGCCAAAATCTGAGCCCTGGCCCATTGAACCCCAACCTGGCGTTCTGGGGATGACGCACGCTCCAAAAGGTCCCCGAGGATCATGTAGTAAAATTCTGTCTTTTCTCAGTGACACTACATTCATTCTTTGCCATACTGAACCAGCTCGCGGCGTATGGCTGGCTTTACACATTGTACTTACCACAGAAGTATGCACGATTATTGTGAGATGCGTCTTTCAGAGGATTCTTGTGTGGTCGTGACCATTCTCCGCCATTTCAATTTCTCTAAGTTGGCAACGTTAAGTTTCCACTGACCCCGACTGCGCCATACTGTTTGTTTTTGGATGTTGATCGTGCGCACGTAAACACTATACTCTGAGAAGGTCGAAGGCTATATTTGCACATCCAAGACTACCGAAGCGACAGGAGGAATCACGTAGACGCGATCAAATCGACTGGCTGAGTGGACTGTAACGTGCACTATGTGATCAAACGTATCCAGACTCCTGGCTCAAAATGACTTAAAAGTTCGTGGCGCCCTCCATCCTTAATGTTGGAATTCAATATGGTGTTGGCTCCCCCTTAGCCTCGATGACAGCTTCCACTCTCGCAGGCATACGTTCAATCAGGTGCTGGAAGGTTTCTTGGGGAATGGCAGGCCATTCTTCACGGAGTGCTCCACTAAGGAGAGGTATCGATGTCGGTCGGTGAGGCCTGGCACGAAGTCGGCGTTCCAAAACATCCCAAAGGTGTTCTATAATATTCAGGTCAGGATTCGGTGCAGGCCCGTCCATTACAGGGATATTATTGTCATATAACCACTCCACCACAGGCCGTGCATTATGAACAGGTGCTCGATCGTACTGAAATATGCAATCGCTATCCCCGAATTGCTCTTCAACAGTGGGAAGCAAGAAGGTGCTTAAAACGTCAATGTAGGCCTGTACTGCGATAGTGCCACGCAAAACAATAAGGAGTGCACGCCCCCTCCATGAAAAACACGATCATAACGTAACACCACCGCCTCCAAATTTTACTGTTGGCACTACGCAAGTTGGCAGATGACGTTCACCGGGCATTCGCCATACCCACACACTGCCATAGGATCGCCACATTGTGTACCGTGATTCATCATTCCACACAACGTTTTTTCCAGTGTTCAATCGTCCAATGCTTACGCTCCTTACACCGAGCGAGGCATCGTTTGGCATTTACCAGCGTGATGTGTGGCTTACTAGCAGCCGCTCAACCTTGAAATCCAAGTTTCCACAGGTCGGGTGCCTCGAGGGGGTTTGAGAATCGGAATAGTTAGACCTTCAAGAAATTCCGTTGGTGGTGGCGTCTTAGAGGACATATACTGTCACAGTATTTGCAGTGGATTCTGATGCAGTTTGGAATTCCTGTGTGATGGTCTGGATAGATGTCTGCCTATTACACTTTACGACCCTCTTCAACTGTCGGCGATCTCTGTCAGTCAACAGACGAGGTCGGCCTGTACGCTTTTGTGCTGTACGTGTCCCTTCACTTTTCCACTTCACTATAACATCAGGAGCAGTGGACCAATGTCTAATGACTACTGAGGTCGCTGATATGGAGTACCTGGCAGCAGGTGGTAGTACAATGGACCTAACATGAAAAGGGTATGTTTTTGGGGGTGACGGGATACTTTTGATCACATAGTGTATGTACCACACCCCAGGTGTCAACGAGATTGAGTCGACGTACTAATAAGGGGACGCCACGACGTTGGGATCACAGATGTACTTCAAACTTTGTACGCCTTTATTAGGCCATTAAAACAATATAATGTGCAAGTAGTAAGGTGCACTACTCTGGAAATTCCGAGAAAATCACAAGAGAAGTTTGACGCGCCTGTTATGTAACTGTGCGGCATAGGAGCCGGACGTTGAAGTTCATGGTGGTCAAGTGGTTACCATTGAGCTTCACAAAGCTAACGTGTATGAAGAGACGGTTCGACTCCCGCTCAAACATAATTATTGATCTATTTTTTTCATTCTTTATTTTAATGAAAGGTAGCAGCAAGGCTCTTTTTTTCTCCATAAACAATATTGTACAGTTTAACGACCGTCAGTTCATATATTTGTTATGATTTTCTATGTGTGTGTTTTCGTAAACATTTATTGTAAAAATACAGTACTGAAACATGTGCTAAGAATTGTGCAGAGGAGTATGGCAATCCAGACGGCGACCGAGAATAAGACTGTGGCTCGACATCGCTTGTCTAGATCAGCGCATGGACTCACCTCACACTGAAATCTGTCGGTATTTCGGGCCTCTGACACGGAAGTTTCTTGCGTTCTAGTAATCAGAACACCAGTCCGCATAGTTTGCAACTCAGAGCAATACCGCTGCCGCAGCCTTCAGCTCCTCGCCCAAAGCTGTGCTGTAGGGTTATTAAATGACATTCACAGCTCCCTGTTCTCTGTAAACCATACTTTGTGGTGTACTTGATCGTAGTTGATTCCATCTGAATAGTTCGATACCACAGCGGATTACGTTGTAAAAGCAATTAATTCAGGGGAGAATTTGTATAGTTTCCACCCGAATGAATGTTTTGCCAATCAGGCATAATCGCTTTTCTGATTTCTGTTAGTCATTTTTTTGTGAGATTTGTCAGCTCGATTGTAGTTATGAAAGGATGAATTAAAACTTCTCATTATTTTTGTAAACTTAAATACGCCACTGTTCTCATTCATACTCTTCCAACCATTCACTGTTTTTATTTTATTGTGGTGACACATGGATACACCAACAATTTAAAATGAAATCGTACTAAATTAGTTACACTGATGATTAATTTGAGTTCTGATAGTGACCGCAGACATAGGCAACAGAATTCACTAATTTCATATACAAAAATTAAGGGTGTCGTTCACGATTTGAAGATTATTGAGAAGAGAATACATTTAGTATCACTTCGACATGTATTTATGATTAAAGCAAGCAACCACTTCCAACATGATGCCTAGGAAAGCGGCAGCCAAATGCTCCAGGATAGATAACATTTTTTCCAGAGTCTCTTGAAAGCATAGACCACTTGCAGTTATAAGTTTCGTTTTAGATTTACGTTCTTGTGGGTGAGGAATTCGCTGTCTAGGTGAGAAGGTGAAGGGATGAGTCTGGGCACGCAACTGCTTCGGACGGTGGTGTGCTAGATAGGTTCTTCTCTGCTGACTGCACTGTTGAGTTAAATATTGTTATTATTCTCTTGACTGACGCTGTGTCTTGTGTCTACCTCACGGCTGGTCATGGGGGTGCTCCGATCTCACGTGGACAGTCATGCAGTGCATCGCATGCTGATTTTTTTTTTTGTACAGACGTCTTGGAATACAATTTGGTTTGTAGAGAGCAGTTGCTCGTATTCGGCGCTAGAGCTCTTCGGTGAGCAGTAGCTTGCCATGACTCGAAGTAGAAATCATCTTTCCTGCACCGGGTGGTGCAGCGAGGGTCGACGACGTGCAAACTTACACTTGGGTAGTAACCTATCTGCATATGCTACCCGCAAACGAAGCGAGGGCGCGACTTGCAGCCACATAGCGTCGTCTACAGCCGTAATCATCGAGCCAGCTGTATTGAGAATGTAAAGTTTTGAGTCAGCAGTGAGGGGTAGGACGCTAGGATTTCAGTTTAGGCAACATGAAGGTTAGATTAACTGAAATATGTGTTTGCGTGGACCACAGAGCTTAGACGTGTAATTGATGATCTTTTGACATTTTCTCCTTCTATTGTTTGAATCGAGTAATCATTCATTTTACCAGTTAAAGTCGAGGGAATACGTGTCACAGAGTCATGAGAAAGATAATTACGTTTATTTCCTTAACCGGCACAAATTTCAGACAAATGTAGGTAAGTATTATTTATTATTAATGCTGTTTCACTTCTGACGTCAGAGGGTTCATTATTTATTGTTATTGTGAAGCTTGTTTTTTGTTTCTAGCAACCCTTTTTTATTGTGTTTTGTAAATAAATTAATATTGTTGCATCACTGATTTTCATTTAGTAGATAGTGTGATCACCTTAATTGTACTAGCGAACCAATCGCCGTAACTTAGTTGTTGTGGCCATCTCCTTAATTATTCACTGTATGTCAAGTAGGGATTTAGTAGTTCGTCCACATGCGCGGCAGTTTCGTAACCACGAGGTTCATAGGGGCTCCCTGCAACACTAGGACCAGAGCGTCAGGAAGCGGTACGAACTTTACTTCGTCAGCCCAGGAGAGTACTCGCAAAGTGCCTAAGAATAATTTGTGCTTGATAATGCTCCAAACCATTCTGTTGCTGGCAAAGCGAAACGAAAAAACGATTGAAATCAGAGTCAAAACGCCGAAGTAAATGATAGGTTTGAAAATATGCAGCTCATGGAGCTAATTTCTCTCTAAAAGCCACGGTTTCTTCTATACGAAAGCGACGAGCTAGCACACAGTCATTAGCTTGCCACTTTGTCTCTGCAATTTCTACCAAACAGAAATGATATGGGGACAAATTACAGGTTACGTTGCCAGTAATAATAATAATAATAATAAACACGCTATCTGCAGTCGATGCACACAACAACGAAGCTGTTAGGACAATAACCAATGAAGACTTAAAGAAGTCCATCAACCATTCGCAGAACATTTGAGAAAAGCGTGGCAGATATTAGCTATTAAAACAAATCACTGTAGGAAATAATCACATTATTAAATAACGGCAGTTGAGTGCCACTTCACCTATAATAGCGGGGAGAGTAATGTCAGCAGAATTATTCCGTTTTCACTATAGCCGATAGATTCGTCACGAGAGAAATCAGTTCATGTATTGAGATTTAAAGCAACTTGGAAACATCGTTTATCTCCAGTGTCATTTACTCGTTTTTATAAAGGATGACTAGTTGTGATCTCCCTGGATTGTACTCAAATCTAAAAACAGAGTAAAATGAAATATGTAATGTCTTTTATTTTATAAAGTGTATACAAATATTGTACATAACTGCGATCTACCTAGTTGCGTCAGCAGTCCATCGTGTCCGTATCTGAACTGGCAACTTCGCTCCGCGCCTTCACGTGTTCCTGCCGAACCATCAGTCATGCAGTAATTTTTAACAGACTACAGCCACTTGAGGGAGACAGTTCCCGATGCGGCCGGTCTGCGTTTCGCCTTGTGCTGGCCGTTTGCCACGCAGGGTCCCTTCCCAGGGATGGCGTCACACAACTATTCCATCGAGCAGGCTCTTCCCCGGAGAGTCCGCCAAACAGCGCATGTATTGACATTGGCCGAGGGACAGGCTAGCCGGTCTATCGACGCGGCTGCTGCGGCCGCAGTTCTGTCAACGTCAGCATTCGATACGTTACGGCTGTGGCAGGCCGACCGAGAGGCCGCAGCCGTCTTTTGACCAATTCCCAGGCTTGCAATAACCGCGCCAGGCGTCGCACAGCCGTTCCCTGAGATTGCCACGGACACGGGAAGACGCGGACCGTGGGGGCCAGGGACGCTTCTGCAGTGCGTGATGTACGGACGCCGTGCGATATGGTTCAAATGGCTCTGAGCACTATGGGACTTAACTTCTGAGGTTATCAGTCCCCTAGAACTTAGAACTACTTAAACATAACTAACCTAAGGACATCACACACATCCACGCCCGAAGCAGGATTCGAACCTGCGACCGTAGCGGTCGCGCGGTCCAGATTGTAGCGCCTAGAACCGCTCGGCCACTCCGGCCGGCGGCGTGCGATATGATTGCGGCGCGTTGCTACTGGGTTTCGCAGCTCTGCTACACCATTTCCTTATCCAGACACTAACCTAAAGTGTGAAAGTATGAGCGCACGAAATATCAGACCAAATTTCTAATTGGACTGAGGAGTTTCCAACAGATGGAACACAGCATGTCATTCCGCACGGACAGAAAACCTCAGACGCAAAAGCAACTTCGGGCGTATCCCATGGGAGTGTTATAGGATCATTACTTTTCACAATGTACAGGGTGTTTCACAATTCATGTTACACATTTCTAGAGGTTGTAGAGGGGACTTAGTAGATCAGGTTTTACGTAAGAACTTATGTCCACAAACGTCATTTACGAACGCTACAAAGCGTCAAATTTATAGTTGCCGACGCCTGTAAAGGTGTGTATGAATAAAGTGATTCCGTAAAGATGATACAAACTTTCCAGGATGATAGAGAAAGATAAATGTATCAATTCGAGGTAAGGGTCCCCGTACCGGAAACGAAAGAGTCAAAACTTCTAGGCGGAAACCCTTCTGATACCTCTGACAGTGGAATACATGGACTGGTACTGTTGTTGCCAAGATTGCAGGGTAGGCAACTTTCAGATATGGTAGTATGGACCAAAGCAAGAAAAAATGTCTAGTAAACATTGGCTCTACAATGCATATCTGAGGAGCCACGAGCACTTGTTCATCTTCGCTACTGTGAAACTCGTCCCCTCTACAGAATAATTACTCATAGCTCTTATGGTACGTAGCCGGCCGCAGTGGCCGAGTTGTTCTAGGCGCTTCAGTCTGGAACGGCGCGACCGCTACGGTAGGTTTAAGTAGTTCTAAGTTCTAGTTCAAATGGTTCAAATGGCTTTGAGCACTATGGGACTTAACATCTGTGGTCATCAGTCCCCTAGAACGTAGAACTACTTAAACCTAACTAACCCAAGGACATCACACACATCCATGCCCGAGGCAGGATTCGAACCTGCGACCGTAGCGGTCGCGCGGTTCCGGACTGAGCGCCTTAACCGCTAGACCACCGCGGCCGGCTCTAAGTTCTAGGGGACAGATGCCCTCAGAAGTTAAGCCCCATAGTGCTCAGAGCCATTTGAACCATTTCTTATGGTACGCATTTTAGAGCCCGTTTTACTGGACATTTTTTCTTGTTTTGGTCCATACTACCACCTATGAAAGTTGCCTGCCCTACAGTCTTAGCAATAACATTACCAGTATACGTATTCCACTGTCAGAGGTATCAGAACTGTTTTCACTTATGACTTCCGACTTGTTTGTTTCCGGTAGAAGGACACTTGCCTCAAATTGATACATTTACCCTTCTCTATCATCCTAGAAGGTTTGTAACATCATCACGAAATCACCCTGTATACACATACATTTGCAGGCACCGATGCATATAACTTTGACGATCTGTCTTTCATTGGATGACATTTCCGGACGTGCGCTCCTATGTAAAACGTGATCTACTAAGTTCCTTCTACAATATCTAGTAGTCTGTAACATGAACTGTGAAACACCCTGTACATAGTGACTCCAGAAAGTAAGTTACACACATGTCGTCCTATGCTAAGACCACTGCGCAACAAGAGTGAGGCATTCTCGGAAAACAGTTCATGTTCTTGGTCTCCTGCAGGCACAGTTCTGCTGCGGTACAGATAACAGGTGTATCACAGGGGGCGGGTGAAATGACGCGGCGACTTGACATGTACTCCACAGTTGAAGTACGACGGATAGTGGGCTGAACCTTTAAATTGCACACAGATCCACTGTGAAATTCTGGCGGCGTATGGAGCAAATGCAGTGTCGCGTCCGGCCGTAGTGAGATGATGACAACAAATTGACGAAGGCCGCGCAGACGTGGGTGTTGCTGATTGAAGGCCATCGACATCGACAACAGACAATAATGTCCGAGCAGTCTTTTCGGTAACTGAAATAACGCGTGCTGGACAGAAATTTCCCAACGATGTGGACGTTGACAACACGAGGCCTTGAACGAGTGGTAGAACATCATACCGTTGTTTACAGAATTTGGTCCCTGTTGAGAAATAGGGTCATGTATCTCTGTCACCTTGATGTGTAGTGTTGCATTCATTAAAAGCCATTTGGCCTGCCATAATAATGTGAAACTTCCTTATTTAAGTCAAACCGTTTCAGCCTCTGTAACACAACGTATTCAGCGAGAAGTGAGTTCTTGAAAACGAAACACATTAAGACCCGGCAGTTCTACAAGATCGTCATCAGACTCGGCCGGGACATAATATCACCTGATATCTACCAGACGATGAGGCTTATGAAAGGAGCGAACTGCGACGGCGTGACTTATCTATTGGTTTATTCCGTCGGCTTGATGAGTCGACGTGTATCAGTAAAGTGCATAATACGCTCGACCCTAAAGCAAGCTCAATTAACTAATGCAATTATCTGCACATTAATCAAGTCATCGTTGCGGCGCTCCCTGTAGGCAGTAAGCTAACAATCAGTGTAAATTGAGGCGCTCCCTACCCACATCTTACCAACTATCACAGCAGCCCAAAGATAAACGTGTGCCTCCTTGACCTGTTCTTCACGAAATGAACGAACTTAAGGTCGCTATAAACGTTCCTTCGCTCTTTTTAAAAGTAAAGCTGTTCTGGTCAATGTCCAGTCAAGTTTTGTGGCGGTCGTTAGAACTCCGATAACAGTGGACGTTGATTCGCACAGTGTCCACGCACTTGGGTAGATAGAGCGCAGAGCAGAGCTGGGATCTGGTTACGCGAAGAACGTCCTTGTCACGGGTGTGTTTGGAAGCGGTTGCTTTGTGTGGCAACTGCAACGTGGTCGTTTCCGCTCAGCTTGTGAAAACTTTGCACTTTTCCCAACCACAGAGAAGTGTCCCACTTCTGCAGTGCAGTTAACAAATGCTTTGGACACTCAACCCTCCTGCCTCTAGTCCACTCATCCTCGTCACGCTACCTCGTCGCCAGCTCACTCTAAACTTGTGTTATACCAGTTAATTTGACATAATACACTTTCGTTACTGTTGGCACTACGCAAGTTGGCAGATGACGTTCACCGGGCATTCGCCATACCCACACACTGCCATAGGATCGCCACATTGTGTACCGTGATTCATCATTCCACACAACGTTTTTTCCAGTGTTCAATCGTCCAATGCTTACGCTCCTTACACCGAGCGAGGCATCGTTTGGCATTTACCAGCGTGATGTGTGGCTTACTAGCAGCCGCTCAACCTTGAAATCCAAGTTTCCACAGGTCGGGTGCCTCGAGGGGGTTTGAGAATCGGAATAGTTAGACCTTCAAGAAATTCCGTTGGTGGTGGCGTCTTAGAGGACATATACTGTCACAGTATTTGCAGTGGATTCTGATGCAGTTTGGAATTCCTGTGTGATGGTCTGGATAGATGTCTGCCTATTACACTTTACGACCCTCTTCAACTGTCGGCGATCTCTGTCAGTCAACAGACGAGGTCGGCCTGTACGCTTTTGTGCTGTACGTGTCCCTTTACTTTTCCACTTCACTATAACATCAGGAGCAGTGGACCAATGTCTAATGACTACTGAGGTCGCTGATATGGAGTACCTGGCAGCAGGTGGTAGTACAATGGACCTAACATGAAAAGGGTATGTTTTTGGGGGTGACGGGATACTTTTGATCACATAGTGTATGTACCACACCCCAGGTGCCAACGAGATTGAGTCGACGTACTAATAAGGGGAGGCCACGACGTTGAGATCACAGATGTACTTCAAACTACATTGTATAGAGGATGTTGTGTACATAGTTCCGCGTAGTCAGCACGTACACAACTTTCCCACTAGAGCGCGCCCCGCTAAGCACAACAGCGCAGGCGCAGCGCTCGTCTGTCTCCGCACTACGAGATGGCGCTGCCTTAGAGACGGACCAAATTACACTTCTGCCGATCCACGTATTAATATCTAACGCAGCCAATGAGATTGCTGCTAACATAGAACCTTTTCTCCTTGCGGATCACACTCGCACAGTGATACCTGAATGCACAAGGTATTATAACGAGTGTACAGACCTCCGATTAGTCGGTCTGCATTTGTCTGCACCAGTCTGTACGAGTCTGCATTAGTCTGTACCAGTCTGCATTTGTCTGTACCAGTCTATAGTCAAGTTTCAGTCTGCGCCTAATAAGATTATCATATTCCTGTACATAGCCACGAAGATAGATGTATAGACACTTTGTCAAGTATCAGAGATATGTGAGAATAAGATTAACGTACCAAGACCAAAGGAACTTCAGGTTGTCAATTGTAAATAGTATCAAGAATCAAGTTAAGTAATTCTATGCTTTTTATTATTTTAATAAATGTGTGTGAAAATTAATCAAGTTCTGTTTAAAGTTGGTCACCGTCAATCTGCTACTCTAAGTGTGCAACTGGCAATTCTATCGTATGACCTAACGGCAGAAGATAAACACGCCATGATAAGACCACGAGACATATTGCTGACACTCGCCTACTTCGTTAGAGCGACAAGTCAAATAATCTGATGGTGTGTGTACCGAAGGTCTTACAGTACGCACAACACAGAGGATGAACCAAAATATGCGCACTCGGACGCCATAACGTGGTTCCATGTTTACTAACAGTACAAAAATGTTTGTAACAACATATTTTCCTGCGGATATATTGAGTAAAACATGGAAGTCAAAGGTACACAGTTTGGCAACACTCTAATCACTTGCACGACAAATGTTATTAGTCAGTACTATGTGATTATGCTGTCCAGTTTGGGCACTGGATAGAATTTGCATTAGAGTACTCTGTTGTGGACCACCTCGTACAGAGTACAGAGTGGTGTGGCAACTGTCGTTGTAGGAAAGCAGAACGGAGCAGAAATGATTATCGGACAAGACAGCACAGTAAACAGGAGATTTAGTTAACTTGTATTTCTCCTAGCGAACGAAGACTCAATACAAAAAATGCAGCAAGAAACTGAGTCTATCTCATACAACAGTAACTAGGATGAGACTCATTGTCCTAAACACGAACGAAGGTGTCGTAGCGCGTAGTGGTTCCAAGTAAATGTAGGCTGAGTGGCTGCCATCAGCTGTGCTATACTGCGGCGGAAAGAAACGCTCGTGGTACAAAGCCGCTGGAGGTGTGCCGCAGTGATTGCGCACCACTGGGTCCGGCAGATCCCGTGCGGCCGCTATCGGCGTCTAACGGAAACTTACCATTCAGATATCAACTGTGGAACGCCAGCGGGGTGGTATCGATACGTGTTATCACATACCCGAATTCAATTCCACGTCTAGGTGCATTTTTAATTTTTTTTTATTTTCCGATCTTGGACTGCGAGATATGGTACGTGAGTTGTTAATCCATATGCAGCATGGATAGGCCAATAGGAAGAGGGGTAGAGTAATTTTTCTTTCTACTTTGAGGGAGGGCTTGAAGGTAAAGAAAGCTGAGAATGAACTGGAAAATTTTGAACTCTTATTTCTGCGCCGAAGAATATCATCACATGTTATAAATTAAAGCGCTCACCGTTTTTTTCTCTCCGAATGTGAAGGTTAATTTCATGAACAGTTCTCACTAACATATAGATTTATTCATGGGAAACGTCTCTGTGCATGATTTACTACAATTATTCTCGACATGTCCACCGTCTGTAGATGCTATCCATGTGAAGTATTAAATAATTACATGTGTTTTCTAAAAGAGCTGCTGTAGTTGCTATACAACAATTAAGAAGCTACCTACCATATCACGCGGTATTAAATAGAACTTTCGAACTCAGGTATTCTACCGCGGAACTCTACCCACTGCACTAAATAGGAAGCCCATCTCCCGCCACTTGTATGTAGACGTTTCTCATACACATAATTACAGTGCTGCCACATTGCGTATCTTTGACGTCCATTTTATACCGAAAACTTTGATGGGACGAAATTTTTTTACATTCGCATTTTGTACTCTTAATATACACTGATCAGCCAGAACATCGTGACAACCTACCTAGCAGCAGATACCAGCGGCGGCGAGTAAGCAATGGGGCCTTGGTAGGTCGCTGGAGGGAGTTGGCACCACATCTGCACACGCAAGTCACATAATTCCCGTAAATTCCTGAGAGGAGGGCGATGAGCTTTGACGCCACATTCAATCACATCCCAGATGTGTTCGACCTTGTTCAGATCTGGTGATTTGGGGGGCCAACACATCACCTCAAATCACTCCATCACATTCGTGATCTTGTGACATGGCGCATTATCTTGTTGAAAAATGCCACTGCTGTCGGAAAACATAATCGTCATGATGGGATGTACGTGGTTTGCAACCAATGTACGATACTTGTTGGCCGTCATAGTGCTTTGCACGATCTCCACTGGGCCCGTGGATGCCAACGTTAATTTTCCTCAGAGCATAATGGAGCCGACGTCAGCTTGTCTCCCTCCCGCAGTATAGGTGTCAAGGGACTGTTCCACTGGAAGACGGTGGATCCGCGCCCATTCACCGGCATGATGAAGAAGGTATCGGGATTCATCAGACCGTGCAACGCTCTGCCACTGAGCCAACGTCCAGTGCCGATGGTCGCGTGCCCATTTCAATCTTAGTTGCCGATGTCGTGCTATTAACGTTGGCATGTGCATGGGTCGTCGGCTGCGGAGGGCCATCGATGGGACTGTTCGGTACACTGTGGGTTCAGATACACTTGTACTGTGCTCAGAATTAAAGTCTGATGTTAGTTGCACTAGAGTTTGCCGCCTGTCCTGTTTTACCAGTCTGCCCAGACTACGACGTCCGACATTTGTAATGAGGGGTGGCCGCCCAACCCCACGACGTCTAGACGTCGTTTCACCTTGGTTTTGCTACGTGTTGAAGACACTCACTACAGCACTCTTCGAGCGCCCGACGAGTCGTACAGTTTCCGAATGCTCCTGCCGAGCCTCCGGGCCATCACAATCTGCCCTCGGTCAAACTTCGATAGATCGCGCGCCTTACGCGTTCTACACACGGACAGCACACTCACTGATACTACACGCACCGTGCATGTGTGTCTGACTAGCACTTATTCCTCGCCAGATGACGCTGCTATCGCCTGGACGGGTTTATATCAATAGGTTGGTGGTCGTAATGTTCTGGCTGATCAGTGTAGTAGAACTCGCGCTATTGAGTCAGGGTAAAATCTGTGTACTGTAGAATCACAATATGTGATCTAGACGATTTAAGTTAACTTTTGTTTTTTGTTTACTAGTATTTTCAAAAATGGTTCAAATGGCTCTAAGCACTATGCGACTTAACATCTGAGGTCATCAGTCCCCTAGAACTTAGAACTACTTAAGCCTAACTAACCTAAGGACATCACACACATCCATGTTCGAGGCAGGATTCGAACCTGCGACCGTAGCAGCGCGGTTACGGACCGAAGCGCCTAGAACCGCTCGGCCACAACGCCCGGCTACTAAATTTTAATTCAACTACTTTGTGGTTTGCGCTGATACGGTTTTTTTGGTTATTTTATTGTATCACATAAGCTGTTGACAGTAGAGTTGCGCTCTACCGAAACTACGGTTCTGTAGTTTTGGTACACTACGTAAATGACGTAGTACATGGAAGGATCAGTGGCAGTATCGTTAACACTGGTAGGGAAGAATCATAAATGAATGAATAGAGAAACTGGGAATCAACGTCTACTCTTTGTCTTTGTTTGTTTGTTTAGCACATAATTAGAACCGCACATCGTTCAGCGTTAGTTCATTGTGTATTTTATATCCTTACAAAATAAAAAAAATGAGTTTTATAAGTAAAAATATTAGCTGACTACATAACTTGTACTCTTTTCATGTACCCAAAGCAGTTAGTTTTGATGCAAGTACAGTGTATATGCACAAACGTAAAGAAATTTGCATAGTTATTGTTGGTACTTTGTGCTCAATAGGAAGTTATTCATCATGATCAAAGACAAGAGTTTCCTGTTGTTATGGTAAAGTGCAAAAGTTATTTATGAATATCAGAGCAATGTTGTATGTAAGCTCGACGAAGTGTTGAAGTGATGTAAGATATGTTTTTATTCTGCTGTTTTTGTAATTTTATCTTTTTTGAGGAAGTTTCTTTTTCTACTGCTATTTGATAAATATCCTTCTTTTTCACGTAACCAAGTCAACAATTTTCACACAAAACCTAAATTAAACACTGACATAAATAGTGTTTATGTTTGGAAGAAAAGAACTTAGAACAAAAATGTTCCATAGGATAGTGGCCCTTTATGTATCCTCACTCAGCTTTCGGTTTCTATGGGAATCTTGTAAGACACTGATCTCTTACGCAAAGTAAGCCATCAGAATGAGTTAACGCCCAGTTGGTATGCAACACACATAACGTGCAGGTAATGCGGTTGCTATCTTAACTGACCAAAGCTACTGGGAAAACTACCGTAGTCTATGCTTACTTATGATAGTCTACAGTAGCCTACGGCGGTGTTAAAGCTCTGGTTATCAGAGTACGCACTGAAACGCGTAAGGCGACGCTCGGTAAACGATTGTGTGGTGAAAACGTGGCCGCATGATTTAAGCGTGGGGGAGCTAGTCGTATTTCATCCCCCAGCTGCGGTCCCCTTCCCGAGTCGGCTGGCCACCCCTCTGCAGCTGCGAACCTTTTAGCCGCGCCTGAAGGCTTTCCTTTAGAGGGCCTCTGGGAATCTCTCCCCTATAAAAGCTCTTAGCCTTACGCAGTTTCCAGTTCGGTGTATCGAAGCATTTTCTCTACTTTTTCGCTATAGAAGTCCGAAAACAATATCCATCCTACATCTCTGACAGTTTGTTCACGTGTAACTTCCTCTGCATGGTCGACTGTTTAAAAGAATACCTTGTTTTCATTGAAGATGAAAGGAGATTTTACATCAATCGGTATCCTTAATACTAACATAGCTATTGAAATGTGCACCCACGTTGTCGCTCATGTTTTGTATAAAATGAAAATCTTCACATTATAAATTTATTTCCTTAGCATGTAATTATTAAAGATCTACAATATTACGCAAACATTCTAAGAGTCTTTTTTTTTTTTAATTTTTGAAAATATGAATGAAAATCACGTATTCGTGGTAATTAAAATAATAACAGTCCGGAAATAATGCCAAAGCGCATAAAGCCAGTCGACGTGAAAAGTGGCTGCATAATACGCACACTTCCAATCATCTCGTTTTTTGTACAGCAGAAGATTGTTTTCCTGCCTGCTACACCTGTGAATACATGATTGTTGTAATTCTGCCCCCGAGATCAGCTGTCGCGGTATGGATCGATATCTTTGCAGAGGTTGCAGTATACGCGAAGTTTGACGCATCTGTTCTCCTGGGACGTGACGCTGCGGGACTTCCTCCCGCCAAGCAAAGAGAACAGAATAGAGGCTTCTCGCAGTAGCTGCTACGGAGGTATTGAAAGAGTCGGACTGAGCGCAACATGCAGTCACCCAGGTACTTCGTGCAGCTCATCTGGGCATACCTAGCAGAAACGCTTTCATACTGACAACTAAATATTAATGCATTTATAATGGAGCTGATGATGGCTGAAGTAGAGAGGATACAAAGTTCAGACTGCTAATTGAAAGGAAAGCATTTCTGAAAAAGATAAATTTCTTAACATATTATCTATATATACACTGAAGCGCCAAATATTCTGGTACAGGCATGCGTATTCAAATAGAGAGATAAGTAAACCGGTAGAACACGGCGCTGCGGTGGGCAACGCTTATATAAGACAACAAGTGTCTGGCGTAGTTGTTAGATCGGTTACTGCTGCTACAATGGCAGGTTATCTAGATTTAAGTGAATTTGAACGTGGTGTTATAGTCGGCGTACAAGCGATGGGGCACAACATCTCCGATGTAGCGATGCAGTGGGATTTCCATGAGTGTACCGTGAATATCAGGAATCCGACAAAACGTCAAATATCCGACATCGCTGCGGCCGGTAAAAGATCCTGCAAGAACGGGACCAACGATGACTGAAGTCAGAAGTGCAGTCCTTCCGCAAACTGCTGCAGATTTCAATGATGCGACATCAACAAGTGTCAGCGTGCAAACCATTCAGCAAATGAGGCGCATCAAACGTTTCTCTAAGTTATTTTATTTCTTTCTATTCCACAAATCACGTCAAACAACAAATCAAATTTCGGAGACAAGGACCCACTCGTGTACCCTTCATGATTGCGCTACACAATGCCTCGCCTGGGCCCTTCAACACCGACATTGGACTGTTGACGTCTGGAAACATGGAAACTGGGAAGAGTGCAAGAGGAAGGATACGACTTCAGTACATCTGGAAGAAAAAAAACACGATCTGGAATGGGCAACGTACTCTGAACTGAAGGTATTTGCGAAAGATGAGGAAAACTGGCGAACGAGAAGTGCTGCCGACAAATCCACGCATTGAGGACACAAAAGAACAAGAAGAAGAACACGGAGGTAGAATTTATCTTTTCTGCCTAATGTAAATGTTCCCGAATGACGCCGCGTATCTTTCCTACTTCCATGACTCACTGACTGCACACACAGAGAGTGAACTAGAAGGGGGTACTAGTTTTATTGTTGACTGTGGCTGTTCCTATAGTGCATACACATTCAAATAACAGTTTAAAATATTCAACTGTGTGCTTCATTTAAATTGCTCATAATGATGTTGTAGCTACTCTGCTGACCATTAAAATTGCAACATCATGATGATGACGTCCAAAAAGCATCGAAATGGCATGACGTGAACTACTTGCTCGGATATGCAAATCATCAGCATTTCAGCGCTACCGCACAAAGTACGTAGCGATAGTGCCATTTACATTCTGTACACAAGTAAAGATTACTTAACGGGCGCCTCAGACAGATACTGCGTTCCAATGTGGTTGTTTTTGAGCAGAGAATCTTATATCTCGTGTAAGAAGGAAAAACGTCAACCAGCACGTGTCGGAATTTGACAGTGGTAGGATCGTGACCCATCGACTGCAGTATATTGTTCTGCGAAATTTCTACTCGTTTTCGTCAGGATCCCGCGACTGTGATGAGAATTTGGAATTGATAGATGTAGGAGGATCATGCACAATCACATGCAGGATCCCAATCATCTTATGCACTTAGTGCCCCAGAGGATGGGCACGTTATTCGCTGGATGGTGCAACATAGTGCAGACACGTCATGTTACTTGAGTCGGGAAATGAGCTTGTAGCAAGACACGTATCTACACGGGCAGTGTGACGACGGCAGGAGCATCATGGGATACCAACATGGCGACCAATTTGCGGCTTGCCTTGACGTGGCAGCAAAGAGAGACGTGGCGACAATGGTGTGCCCAATATCAACACAGAACGTCGGAGTGGTACCACATTATCTTTTCTGCATACAGCATCACGATGGGCGTATTTATGTGTGGAGGCTCCTAAGAGAACAAAAGTTGCCAAATTGCATTCATCATTGTCGTATGGGCCCAACACCTTGTCGTGATGATATGAGATGCCTTGGGTGCACAACATGATCAACTTTGGTTAGCATAAACGGTAATTTGGACAGCATCCGCTAAATTTTGGATGTGTCGAGGCTGGTGACTGTGTCCTGTTGTTACAATCCGAGCCAGGGCCGCGTTGTTATCAGGAAGTCGAGCGAAGTGCGAGGCTGAGTGATTCCGTAGAGCAATGGGGCGCTAGCGCTAGTCAAACAACATTTAATTAACAATAATTTATTGACGAAAGTCTTATAATCACCCTGTGTTCTTCTCGTCGTTCCCTACCAGCGACTGTGATGAGTCTGTGGTTTCGAAAGCACGAGGATGCACACCCATGTCCGGGGAGAAACTTGCTGAGCACAGGTCCTGACGTTGCCTGTGGTCAGTGCTGCGGGCCCGTCGTAGGAGGCTGTGGCGTCCCCGCCGGTTGGCGTGATTGTGCACGTCCGTCAGGGCGTCAGCGTTCTCGATGAGTGAGGCTGTGCTTAGGCTCACTCCCAGAAGGCTGCATGCCCTTGTTGTCGATTGTCGAGATGGCGTGTAGGCGGTAGACCCAGCAGCAACACGGAAGACAGCCCGAGTGGTGGTCCCAGCATACAGCTGGTAATGCGATATTTGCATTGCCCTGGTAGGGCCGACACGGCCGACCAGTGCCTAAGATGAACAACTTACAGACGAGCAGATCGGTTCTTCATCCACAGAAGATCTGCCTGGCTCCTATCCTCAGTCAGTCACCATTGTGATCAACAGGACTGCAGCTTGCAGATCAGAATTCCATGGCCGGCCAGCTGTGGGTTTCCATTAGTAGACTCCAAGTTGGTGGTAACTTGTAGACACTTGTTGAATTCATCAGAGCATCCTGCAACCTAACAGGGCTGGTCTTTCATCGGCAACCGTGATGCAAATGGAATTGCCTCACTCTGAGAATGGGCTTGAGGAGGGCGGCGGTTTTATAGCAGGCGATGATGTAGTCCCCATAAAGTATTCAGGACTTGGAACACTTCCGCAATAAACACACGAGCACGTATTTCATCACTTATACTTAAGAACACAACGAATTCAACGCAAATGGCCTTCGCTGACCGCCACAAACAAGTCAAAAATTTTGTAATTAGTTCCTAACAGTAAAAAAAGTTCACGACTAAATGCAGGTACTTGGAATACACGTCTTGGTTGACAAAACTACACAATGGAAGCTTCTACAGTCAGAGTTCGTCCTCTACTAGTTTGGCTACTAAATGTTCAAGTCGTCGCTCTCCTTGAGCGGAGCACGTTGGAGCAGACTAACACGTCAGTTACGGTCTGTACGTGTTTACAGACGTGCCAACAGACCCGCGAGCACGTTGCCGAGGTCGCTTGGCGGCGAAGCCAGCTTGCTGTCGAGCAGCGAGGACAGACTTCTTCTCTTGGGTGTCTGCGTTGTGATTGCCGTAATCGGTTTCTTTTCTTTCTTTATTGTATTTCAGTTCCCCATTTGGGGCGGGCTGGCAGCAGCATAGGCGCTGTTCTTCAGCTGAAAGACATGAAGTATGCAAAAGAAGACATTTAAAACAACATAACGGAGAAAAATAGGGGGATACAAAAATACGGTAAATAGAGATAATGGAAGGTAAAATATACACTAACACTGGGGCGTTCATTGGGAGACAGATAAAAAAATCAACATACAGTTAAAATAACACAGTCGGCGATGTGTGTGGGCGCTTAAAAGACACTGAAGTCACACACACTAGTTAAAAGTCGACCACAGTATAAAAACACACTGCAAGTGACGGAGCACACACAAATAAAACCCAATGGTAGGTACCTGCTGAGGGACGGGGGGCCTGAGAGGAGGAAAAATGAGGGGAGAGAAAGGTGCAAGGGGGGTTGGGCTGGAGGGGTTGTGAGAAAAAGAAATAAAGGGTGGGGGGAGGGGCGCACCAACAGGCAAGAGACGGGCGAGGTGGGATATGAAGAGGTAAGTCAAGGCAGGAGGGCGTGCAGAGACACAGAAGGGGGCACGGGAAAGGGAGGAGGGCGTAGGAAGGAGGAAAACTTCTCATGGAGAGGGAAGAGGAGGGGAGAGGGAGCCTTGAGGAGGAGGATGGGGAAGGTCGGGCTAAGATTGGTAGGAGGGGTGTAGTGATCATAGCGGGCGCGGTCAGAAATAGTCGGACGGCAAAGGTACACATCCTCCTGATAAGCTGTATGTGACATTAGCGGATGCAGCAAACGTTTGTGGCAGGAGCGACATCTCTATCTGATTTACACGCCCTCTGTGCTTTGTTCCGGTGTACGCCAAGGCCCTCTGCAGGCCCTGTGGCGGAGGGCCTGCAGAGGGGCTGAGCTGGCCATCAACCCGATGGCGGTGTGTTGCAGTGTGGCGTCGGCTCCTGACGGCTTTTGCGACACGTCACCGCCACAATGGCGGCCGAATGTGCTCTCGGTTTCTGAGCCCATCAGCACTCTCGGCTGCTCTAGTGTTTAATTTCAGGGTTTCAGTTTGCCTCCTGAAAGGTTTTTTTATGACATCTCTAGGTGAAGTTAGTAGATTTAGCCTCATTACAGTAGAACGTTCTGTTTATTCCGCACTGTTGGAGAAGTGCTGAAGGAGTTGTTCTTGGCTTACCTCGCACAAAGTCTAATAAAACGAGCTCTCAACTTGTTTACACTCTGGGCTTTCTGTGTTGACGTTCGGTTACAACACTGATCACGTAGCTGGCAGACGCGCCACACTTAGCAACTTCTCCGTCGGTCTGTAACCAAAATTTTGTTTCTGCACATACTTACTCTTCTATCGTGCAACAGCATCGTCGTGGTCATCGTTCCATTACCTTTCGACACGATATCGCGAGACTGTATGTTACTTGTGCAGTCCAGACCTCCCTTGACACAGAGGGCGTTCGACTGTTGCTCTGACCAACACTTTGTTCAGATCTCTCACCAACTGAAAACTTCTAGTCATGGTTTGCTGACAGACTGGCACGCCATATTTCTCCAGCCGTCACGAATGATGAACTGTTACACAGAGTAGAAACAACATAGAGTGATGAACCCGTATTGGTCATCCAAGCTCAGGGCAACTGAATGCCCTGCTGGGCTAGAGCTATATTTGCAGCCAGAAGTGGCAGTTGTGTGTACTAAATTTCGCATCCAATATACCTCAGATTACCCACAAACTTAATCACATATTATTCTTACTGTACTGTATAATCAAAAATGTAAAATTTCATTATTTATTATCTATCCTAGTGTTACACTTTTAACGACCAGAATTACACAAAACCTAACAGATTGAATGAGCCATACCATTTTGGAAACACTTGTGACCGACTGTAACACTCGACAGGAACAGAATTTATAGTCACGAATCATGTTGACATCCAGTGGCGTGTATTACGCAGATATATTAGCTTTGCGAGTAATGCTGCAGGGGAGAGGTACTGACAGGTCTTTCCCCTCCTGCAGGCGTTACACCACCACACCTCTGATGTTCACTGAAATGGAGATCAGTTGTTTTCGTGAAAAGGATTCACATGATGTTTCTGGTAGTAAAGGGCTATCCGGCATTCCTGCAGTTGCTCTTGAAACATCCAGTTGATTCATCTGCTCAGATTCTCAAGCGGATTGCAATCATCGAAACGCCTTTCTCGTCCCACAGTCAGTGCATTGAAACTGTTAAAAATGGCTCGAGAATATCGATGCCTCGTGGTTGTCGGACTTTACACATCGCTTGATGTTTTCGTTCAGTTTACAGATTGCAGAACTCTACTACAGAAAGACTCAATTGGCGTTGGCACAAGTAAAATCTGGGAATAAACTCGTAATATCGCTGACAGCCTCGAAAAGGCCTACGTGGATGAACAACGTAGAAGAATTCGAGAGAATCAGGAGCACGCATAACATTGCAACTGCTGAGAGAATTCACCAACGATACCACCAGGACTACTATACGTTACGACACCAGTGTGAAGCAAGCAGCTCACTAATTATTCACGGATGGAAAAAAATACGCAAAATGAAAGTACCTAAAACACACTATGATGGTCAGGAACCTGTTTCAAATTTCAGAACTCAACAAAGCAAATAAGGAGAGCAGGACCAGTAAAACGACTTGCTATGGCTTACGAATCGAACAGATAAATAACTTCAGTTTATCAACAAGAAAATAGATCTTGCGGTTCTTCAAAAATTGTATGAATAGCGGCCAAATACTATATACATGGCGAAAGAACGAAGTGATAGCTATTCTCAAACCAGGCGAGGAAGCGAACCAACATAAGAATATTAGGCCACTTAATATTTTAAGAAATCTCTGCAGACTGGCAGAAAGTATGATTCTGAATAGCATACTGTCAATTGACCCTCCACACATACGTGTATCATTAGGATTTCGACACGTTACAAATAGGGCTTGAATAGTGAGAAGGGCTCCAGTCGCCGAGTCGAGCGTACATGGTAACAGCATGCCTGTTTTATGGAGTGTTTAGTTCAGTTTTTCCTCACTTCCTTTTGTAAACAAGTGAGTAATATGTATTAAATATGGATGGGGATTGTTCCTGTCGTGTGTAGGTGTAGGGAGAATTGACCGTTATGTGGAAACTGTTGGATGCTGTGTTGCCTCGGTCAGCAGTCTTCAGGCTGCTACCTTGGGCTGAGGTGGCGTTCAGGCACCTGGGGTGAAATTGTGGCACTTCTGGTGCCTATGGCTTCCACTGGAATCCCTGATGACATAGCGCCTTCCGATATGCTCGACGTGATCGATCGATGTTTATTTGCTTATGAACAGCAAATAAATGGCCGGGTCACTAATATCTGGGTGGAAGGAAAACAGGGTATTGGCTGCATGACTATCACCTTATACCTTAAAACCGGATCTGAGATCACCTCCATCGCTGAAAGTGTGTGAACCAACAAGGGACGTCTGGTCTGTTGGGTCTGAAAGCACTGGACAATTCCAGAGGTTGAGTTCGCTAGTAATGGGGAGTCCCAGCTCTGGAGTATGTTAATATCGTAGTATCATAAGTTTTCATCCTAATACTAACTAACCTTACATTTACGTTTATCCATCTAGTTTTGGTCAAATGTTTCAGCGCAGCTGAAGCAAATCTCCCTAGAAAATATACAATGGATTTCCATAACTAAGTGAAGAGTGAGAAATAGGCTAAATGGGTTTCAGATTGATCTATGTACTCCTAATAGTAATAGAACACCTTCCAACATTTAAATACATTATATTTCATGTTCGCTGAACAAAAACTGAAAAAAAAGATAAAATGTTTTTTGACGTGATTTGTGGAATAGAAAGAAATAAAATAACTTAGAGAAACGTTTGATGCGCATTATTTGCTGTACATGATTTCGATCATCATTCAAAAATTATTCAAATTTTTTTCTGTCGTGTTTTATTTCTTACTTCTAGACAAAACAGTTGATGGTTATTTTTCAGTTTTTGTTTCTGTTTTATAAATTTACGTGCCATACCTGTGTATTACGGTCTATCATACAGTGTCAGCAGCGCTATCGTATTCTTCGCTGACAATTAATTATGAGGTAGTAATTCACACTTCTTAATTTTGCTCTCTCTGTCTTCAGTAAAGAGACAGTTTACAAAATGAAAGGCTTCTTGCAACTAAAGAACAATAACGAAGAGTAGAAAAGAGAAGAAAGAAAAGCATTATATTTCGCGCTATTTATGAAGCAGTCATTTGACTCATTTCCAGTCGCGCTGTCCATAATCTACACCGAGAATAGCGCAACAGAGTTCAGTATTCTCATCCTTGGGCCGAATTTCTGTCTGCATACAGGTATTAGTAACTCCAGTAAGATGCAAGACTGAGCATGAGTTGTGTGTGGCTATGAAACATCAACCATTTAACTGAGTGGCTGTTCGTGGAAGTCATCATGAGAGAGCGACGTCGAAATCTGGTACCAGGGGTGGTCATAAAATTTTAATTACCACCTCGGAAAAAATAATTTTCGTTGTCTGAAGATAAGGCGGCGTAGACGGTTCCTTTGTGGTCAAACAAGTCCAAACGATGAAGAACGAAGTGTCAGACCATCACTCTGTGATGAACTGAGAATCGCAAAAGTAGTGTAATATACCTGTAGCAGTGTAGGCCCTGGTGTATCGTAATCGATGCAGTTGCGCAAAGACTGAAAAGTAGTCACTGATCAGTTTTCAACATCTTGCCCAATCATTAGATCATGACAAAAGTCACTGTCCGCTGGGTTCCAAGACTGATCACATCTATTAAAAAGCCCACCGCACCGATGTGGCAGCGGAACTGTTGCACCTGTCAGGCCAGTCAAGATGACTTATTTAGCCGCCAGTAATCATGGACGAGCACTGCAGGAGTATTACCAAGATCCCAAAACAGAGGAGCAACCAAGCAGTACAAAAGTGTGGAATCATCATCATAGAGAAAACTGAAGACACAACCATCGTAGACAAGGTGATACAGAGCGTTTGAGGGGATTGCCATGGTACGAGCTAACAGAGGTAAACCATCATAGCAGCTCACTACACAAATTTCCTGACAAGGCTGTCAAGATGAAGTATCGCGGGAATCCGTCCAAGGCTACTTTACAGGACTCGCAACCCTGGAGCAATAATCTAGGCTTCTGTGCAACTTCTGTGCAGTTTTCTTTACTCTTACACAGTACTTTTCCAGAAACCTTCCAGCAAATCTAAGACTTCTATTTGCTTTCTCTAATACCGATTTAATGTGTCTGTTCCCTCTCATATCCCGTCTTACTAGTACTCCTAAGTAATTACGTGAAGCGATATGTTCCAAATATTTACCACTAATCGTGTAGATCGGTATTATAGGGTTCTCTTTCTTTGTTATAGGCATTATCTGCAGTTATCCAGATCTGAAGAGAGCTGTCATTCATTACACTAAGTGAAAATTTTGTTGAAGTCTTTCTGCATTTTCTAATAATTGTCCAACAATTACAAGGTCCCGTGGAAAATAACATTGTCGGCAAACAACCTGTTGATCCCTACCTGAGAAATCATTTATGCATAATGAGAATATTAGATGTCCTATTACTCTTCCTTGGAACATGCCCAAGGTACTTCCATTTTTCAGTCCGGTACAATATATTGGGCATTATTAGTTAAAAAATTATTGAGCCAATCTAATATCTGTGGACGTACTCCACACGACCGTATCTTCATTATTTGTCAATGACGTAGTACGGTGTCGAGCACCTTTCAGAATTTTGGTTAAGTGGTATCCATCCGTTCACATACTTCTACTGTTTGCAGGATATCGGGATAAATGAAACAAACTATGAAGTTCTCACTCTACAGCGAAGTGTGCACTGATAAGAAACTTTCTGACAGATTAAAACTGTGTGCCGGACAAAGACTCGAACTCGGCGAAGGGAAAGATCCCGAGTTCGACTCACGGTCCGGCACACGGTTTCCAACCGCCAGGATGTTTCATATCAGCACACACTCCGCTGCATGGCGAAAAATTCATTCTGGGAACATCGCACTGGATGTGGCTAAGCCATGCCTGCGCAGTATGCTTTCACAGGAGAACTTCTGTGAAGTATGGAAGGTAGCAGAAAAGGTACTGGCAGATGTAAATCTGTGATGAGGAGTCGTGAGTAGTGCTTGGTTTGCTCAGTTGGCAGAGCACTTCCCCGAGAAGGCAAAGATCCCGCGTGCGAGTCTCGGTCCGGCACACAGTTTCAATCTCCCAGGAAGATTCAAAACAAAGCATGTCTCACATGAGTCAGTTTTCCCAAATTTATGCTGATTCTTTGAAAAAAGCTTAATTCACTCCAAGAATACCAAGAAATTTAATCTTAGAATAGCCTCTAAGACCCTGCAGCAGAGGAATGTCAAAGACATTAGTCAGTAATACTGTGCATCCATTTTTATTTTTATTTTTTTTTTTTGCAATAAGGATTTACTTGTGCTGATTTCTAGTTATGTAGGGCTATTATTGTGCAAGTGATTCTTCATAAATATGTGCAAAGAAACGGGCTCGGATCAACGGCCGTGCCGCGGTGGATACACTGCTTCCTGTCAGATCACCTGAGTTAAGCACCGTCGGGCTTGGTTGTCACATGGATGGTGACCATCCAGGCCGCCAAGCACTATTGACCCACTTGGGTGGACTCAGCCTGCTGATGTCAGATGAGGAACTACTTGACGGAGTAGTAGCGGCTCCATGTCAACAAAACTGACAAGAGCCGGGAGAACAAGGTACTGACCCCACGCTCCTCCATATCCGCATCCGATGACGCCATTAGTCTAAAGATGACACGGTGGTCGGTCACTACCGTTGGGTCTTCTGAGGCCTGTCGTACGGAGTAAAAAATGGGCCAATTCAACACTATATTCAGTCCAAAGTTTAAGCTGAATGTTGCCGCTTCTTTGCATTATCAAATTTTGTCCCCTGCTCCCCGTATTCTCCCGATCTTCGGATCTTTGTCCACACACTGCGTGGCAGGAATTTTTAAAATGACGAAAAGATGATTTTCGAGGTGAAACTTTTCCTTGGACAGCCAACATGCAGCCATGTGAACGGTTAACAACATCAACAAGTTTCACGAGCACAAGTTGACGTTTTCGAGATGATAACTAAAACCTTATGACAAACCCACCTACGTCTGCAGAAGCGAGCGGGGTTTGATAACCGACGATGCACATTTACGACTTGTACGAGTACAAGGGGACCGAGCGCTGTGGAGGTTTAGCGTGTGATCTGGCGGCGCTCGGCCGGCTAGGTTTTCTTTAAGCCGCGACAGCGGGGGAAGGAGGCGGCGGTGTGATCAATATAACAGCGAGCAGTCGACGTCTAGAGGGCCCACGGGAGACCGTTACGCGGCTGCGGCCGCTGGCAGAGCCTCCACCCCCGTCCTCCGGCCACCATCCCTGCGTAAGCACACGATTCCACCCTCTCTCCCAAATAGCACGAGGCAATTACTAGGGGAACAGATGGGGAGATTTAGCAGACCACTCGAAATGCGATAACGTGCGTGAGGTTTTTCAAACCGGGAACGTATGCGTGCAGCCCTGCAAGCACGGCTATAGCCTTCTTGGAAGACAGCAGTGTCCACAGCATACTAATCATTAAGACAAAGAACAAATAAACTTTTACATCTACATCTACATTTATACTCCGCAAGCCACCCAACGGTATGTTGCAGAGAGCACTTTATGTGCCACTGCCATTACCTCCCTTTCCTGTACCAGTCGCGTATGGTTCGCGGGAAGAACGACTGCCGGAAAGCCTCCGTGCGCTCTCGAATCTCTCTAATTTTACATTCGTGATCTCCTCGGGAGGTATAAGTAGGAGGAAGCAATATATTCGATACCTCATCCAGAAACGCACCCTCTCGAAACCTGGACAGCAAGCTACACCGCGATGCAGAGCGTCTCTCTTACAGAGTCTGCCACTTGGGTTTGCTAAACATCTCCGTAACGCTATCACGCTTACCAAATAACCCTGTGACGAAACGCGCCGCTCTTCTATGGATCTTCTCTATCTCCTCCGTCAACTCGACCTGGTACGGATCCCACGCTGATGAGCAATACTCAAGTATAGGTCGAACGAGTGTTTTGTAAGCCACCTCCTTTGTTGATGGACTACATTTTCTAACAAGGGAACCTCCCCATCGCACCCCCCTCAGATTTAGTTATAAGTCGGCACAGTGGATAGGCCTTGAAAAACTGAACACAGATCAATCGAGAAAACAGGAAGAAGTTGTGTGGAACTATGAAAAAATAAGCAAAATATACAAACTGAGTAGTCCATGGGCAACATAGGCAACATCAAGGAGGACGTGGGCACAGGCGAGCCGTGGTCCCGTGGCTAGCGTGGGCAGCTGCGGAGCGAGAGGTCATTGGTTCAAGTCTTCCCTGGAGCGAAAAGTTTAGTTACTTTATTTTTGCAAAGTTATGATCTGTCCGTTCGTTCAGTGACGTCTCTGTTCACTGTAATAAGTTTAGTGTCTGTGTGTTGCGACCGCACCGCAAAACCGTACGATTAGTAGACGAAAGGACGTGCCTCTCCAATGGGAACCGAAAACATTTGATCGCAAGCTCATAGGTCAACCGATTCCTCCACAGGAAAACACGTCTGATATATTCTATACGACACTGGTGACGGCATGTGCGTCACATGACAGGAATATGTTGTCGACCCACCTAACTTGCACACTTGGCGAATGGGTAAAAAGATTCTTCTACCTTGCCCGATTTAGGCTCTCACACAAGCAACTCAAAAACGTGCTGTGTTAGTCGAAACTTTTAAGTTCTAGAACTGCTTGCCATTTTCGAGACTCTCAGTTTTCTGGTTAGTTCAGTTAGATGAGAAATTTGGAAACTGATATACAGTGTGATTCAGCTGCTGCCACCGATGTCGTTTTATGCAGACCGCAATGTTGTATGTGACCTTCAAAAAACAAACGCGAGATTTTCATATTCTCTCGCTCCCTACTCGCAAACCATTAGTCCTACAGAAATAATGAACAGGGCGTTCTTGTAGGAAATTTTGTGTGGTTCTATTTTGTACTGGGCTACGTTTCCGCAGGAGGCCACGGTTTTCGAGTTATTGAAGGAAAACATACAAAAGTGACCCTGAAACGCACTTTCACCCCTCCCCACCCCCCAACTCATCCCTCACCCGTCAGGATTTCTAGTATGTTGTTCGTGGCACTCCTTCCTACCACTGTACAAAAATTTCCGACTGCACGAACTATTCCCGATATTTGACCTGTTTGGTCTCTACTGATTGGGCTATTACGCCAAGATCACAGTTGGCTACCTCGTCAACAATATTAATTTAAGCGTGCTAGTGAGGATAATGACAGAAAAACGACTTCTGTAAATGTTACGCTAAAACTAATTACTTTGACAATTCGACTCAAACTTAACCCTTATAAACACAGCATTTTCGTAATCAGAAGACCTGATGAATACAGCGATGTGATTGTTTATTTTATGCTGTTAAAATTTACAAAACTGTTAGATAAAATTTACACAGACGCCACTTTCACCATTTGTAAGATTTCGACTGAGCCGGTGACGTAATAGGGCCAATCGATGAAGACCAAAAAATGTCGAATGTGGGAAATAATTCGTCCAATCGCAAATTTTTGTGCAGTGGTAGGTGGGGTTGCCATGAAGAACATACTAGAAATCCAGACTGGTGGGGGCTGAGTCACTTTTATACGGTTTTCTTGAATAACTCAAAAGTTACCGCCTCTAACGACAACGTATACCAGTACAAAATTTAACTACATTGAATTTCCTACGAAAAGATCTTGATCAGTTTTTTTCTGTAGGATTAATAGTTCCTGGAAGAAAAATGTAAGAAATACTTGCTTCGGCCAAGATGCACTTACTGACATAAGCAATTTAGCGTCGTTCGTCCTAGCCACTTGAGCATCAAGCATATATGGAAAGCAACATCGGTGAGAAACATGAGCGAAGTGGCAGTTTCTCTCCTGTTTGTAGTGAAGTCAGCGGCCGTAATAGGCTTCGGCTGCGTTCCACTGTGGCTCCATCTCATGTTGGACGTGAGGGTCGTCAGCGGCAGAGCGTGGGACGTCATTTGCTCGACCGTCAGTGTCGTTTTCTGCTCTTGTAGCGTGGCTGGGCAGCTTATGCAGTATCTGATCAAAAGTTTTGGGGAACCCCCATGCAATGACGAATTCACCAGTAGATATTATGGGAGGCGAACCCGCCAGAACGGAAGCGAGCAAGAAGTATTGTATTGTCAACAGAGAAGCAGTAGCATCAGAATGGGTCTATCAAGTGAGATCGAAGACTTCGAACGTGGACTAGTCAATGGATGTGATAAATCCATCATGAGTAACAAATCCATCATGGACCATTCTTCCCTTCTAGAAGTCGACTGTTGGTAATGTGATTCTGAAGTGGAAGCGCGAAGGTACAACTATAGCTAAACCAAGGTCATGCACGCCTTACGTACTACAGACGGACAGGAGCCGAAGTGCAGTGCGCAGGATGGTTGTATAAAATCACACGAAATCAACGAAAGGAATCACTCGTGAGATCTAAAGTGATAGCAGCAGTCCACCTAGCACCATGACTGCCTAAGAAGCTAAAAACAGTGGGGTACAGTGGAAGAACTGCTTCTCATACTCCACACATTTCTGTAGTCAGTGCTAAGCGGTGTAAGGAGCGGCGCCAGTAGACAATGGATGGTTCGAAACAAATGAGTTGGAGTGATACAGCACGCTATGCCCGGTGGCAATCCGGTGGAAGGGTTTGGGTTTTGCAAAAGCTTGGGGGATAGTCGAATGTCTGGAGACATTAGTGGTTAAGTCAGTAGCTAAATTCGGATCATTAGGGTGTGGTTACCTATTTCGCTTAAGAAAGTGACAAGTGCTGAAGGAAATCAACACATTTTACAGCATCGTTCAAAAATGGTTCAAATGACTCTAAGCACTATGGGACTTAACATCTGAGGTCATCAGTTCTCTAGATTTAGAACTACTTAAACCTAACTAACCTAAGGACATCACACACAGCCATGTCCAAGGCCGGATTCGAATCTGTGACCGTAGCAGCAGCGCGGTTCCGGACTAAAGCGCCTAGAACCGCGCGGCCACAGCGGCCGGCTTTACAGCATGGTGTACTGAGTACAGTAGAGTGACAGTTCGGAGACAATGTATCAGTATGACAATGCAGCCAGTCATAAAGCATCATCTGTGAGGCAATTTTATGTGTACAGTAACATTCCGAAAGTGGACTTGCCTGCACAGAGTCCCGACCTGCAATGCGTGGAAGACCTTTGTGATGATTTAGAACATCCAATGTCACCACCTTCACTGGTTTCGGCTCTTGAGGAAGAACAAGCTTCCATTCCTCCACATATGTTCAGATTAGCACTCCGTCTTCAGGCCAAGAGTGGCCTATCGGGACCATCCGACCGCCGTGTCGTCCTCAGTGGAGGATGTGGATAGGAGGGGCGTGGGGTCAGCACACCGCTCTCCCTGTCGTTGTGATGGTAATCTTGACCGAAGCCGCTACTCTTCGGTCGAGTAGCTCCTCAGTTGGCATCACGAGGCTGAGTGCACCCCGAAAAATGGCAACAGCGCATGGCGGTCCGGATGCTCACCCATCCAAGTGCGCACCACGCCCGACAGCGCTTAACTTCGGTGATCTCACGGGAACCGGTGTATCCACTGCGGCAAGGCCGTTGCCTACATATGTTCAGATACCTAACTGAAACTGTAGCGTAATAGGTAAGAGCAGAGGTTTCGAATTTTCGGTCTCCATGGTTAAATTTAATCTTACATTGTTGTTGTTCTCGTTTGTTGTCGAGGAAGTACGTGACATCAATGACATCAACATTTTTTGTGGCATTGAGTACAACGGAATTATTTGCAAAAGAAATAAGCATTTGAAATCTTATTAAAATTGATTTTACTATCACAAATCATAATCTTGTTCAATTAGCAGTAATTGAATATGAAGAACATAAATTCTAGTATGTCAGCCTTTGCTTCGATTTTTACTTTTATACTTCAAGAGAACCAGTGTATTTCCCAGTGTGCTAGCTATCATAAAATGCTCACAGCATAAA
Source organism: Schistocerca serialis cubense (assembly GCF_023864345.2). Taxonomy (NCBI): domain Eukaryota; kingdom Metazoa; phylum Arthropoda; class Insecta; order Orthoptera; family Acrididae; genus Schistocerca; species Schistocerca serialis. Next base: position 536,246,882 of record NC_064640.1, read on the forward strand.
AATTCGAAGCACCACCAGCAACGTACGTAGGCGCATACGACACAGTCATATATTTTTAGCTTGAATGTCGTTAAGAAAATGAACCCCGATAACATTGCTGAATAACACGCGATCTGGCGATAATTTCGCGGCAAACGAAGCATATCAGTGCCAAACATATCATAGTATTATCTCGAAAGCTGGAGCCTACAATTGATTACCGATTTGGACGTGTATTTTATTAATTGTATTCTTCTACCTGTGATTTCAGTTTCCCGTGAGGTGAAAATAGGCACTTCTGCAATGGGCGTATGTAATTCTTCACCTATCAGTAAAATTATTCTTCGTGGGTTCGACGTAACGGCGTACGCTTTGGGAAAAGTACTTTTAATGAACACGTTGATACTACGCTTTCATCGTCAACCAGGCCATCGTACAAGGAGAGATAGCTTTACGGATACCACGAGTCAATAATGTACAGAAACTACTTCATTTTTACATACGCCTTGTCCAAAAATTGATGACAGCTCTTGCCGTTCCAACAATTGCTTTATGACTAGTTGGAATCGAGAACCAAATCTGCAACTGAGTTCTTGCAGACAAACGAAAACTGTAGGTAACCTTTTCCCAGAACGTGTTAATCGGTACTGGGCAGTCTACGAATAGGCAAGCTGCCAATTACGTAACAGTTATAACGTTGGGAGACCGAGGTGACGAAAGAAGGGTCGACTCGAGATAAATGTAAAATGATCGATTCGCTGGTGTTCAATCGTTCTACAGTGGGTAGGGACATATGGTTACTACAGGAGCATTGCGGCAGTGGCTGCAACAGCCTCATTGCTGTTCGACAGTTTCGAATTCAAAGTCTCAAATGTCTGGTGCAATTCTGTCAAGGGGAACACAGAATTCGGCAGCGTCCTGTCGCCAAAAGCAACATTCTTTCAATTTCAGACCTCCACTATAATTCCTAAATTCGAACCTGATTTACTGTAGTTATAAGTACGGATCAAACAAAATGTCTCACATCTTATAGATATTGACTCTGAAATTATTGGTATATCTGAACACTTCTTAAATAAGGAGATAATTCAGAGGTTTCCTTTACCAGGATACAGGTTGGCTGGCAGCTTTTCTAAGAGCTCTTTGCGGTGTGGAGGAGTAGCCATGTATGTGAAAAACGGCATCCCATTTGAGTCAACTGATGTTTCAAAGTACTGCTCTGAAAAGGTGTTTGAATGTTGTGTAGGTGTGGTTAAATTTAGAGGAGCTAAACTTGTAACTGTTGTTATTTATAGATCCCCAGACTCCGATGACACAACATTTTTGCTAAAGCTAGAGGAGGTTCTTGGTTCACTTTACAGGAAATACAAAAAGTTAGTTATATGTGGTGACTTCAATATTAATTGTATAAGTGATTGTGCAAGGAAAAGGATGCTGGTAGACCTCCTTAATTCATATAATCTTATGTAAACCGTATTCTTTCCATCGAGAGTGCAAGGGAACAGTAGAACAACCATAGACAACATTTTTGTTCATTCCTCATTACTAGAAGGGCATTCTGTTAGCATGAAGGTGAATGGTCTTTCAGATCATGATGCACAAATTTTAACTCTAAAAGATTTTTGTGCTGCGACACGTGTTAAATATAGTTATCAACTGTTCAGGAAAGCTGATCCAGTTGCTGTAGAGATCTTTGTAAACCTTATCAAGGAACAAGAGTGGCAAGATATTTATAGTGCTGATACAGTAGACGATAAATTTAATGCTTTTCTCAAGAATTTTCTCCTGCTCTTTGAAAGTTGCTTTCCGTTAGAACGTTCAAAACAGGGTACTAGCACAAACAGGCAGCCTGGGTGGCTGACTAGAGGGATAAGAATATCTTGTAGAACAAAGTGGCAATTATATCAAAACTTTAGAAACAGTCAAAATCTAAATGCAGCAGCCCATTACAAACAGTATTTTAAGGTGCTTAAAATGTTATTAGGAAGGCAAAAAGTATGTGGTATGCAGATAGAATAGCTAAGTCTCAGGATAAAATTAAAACCATATGGTCAGTCGTAAAGGAAGTGGCTGGTCTGCAGAGACAGGTCGAGGATATAGAATCAGTGCGTAGTGGGAATGTCCGTGTTACTGATAAGTCTCATGTATGTACAGTATTTAATAACCACTTTCTGAATATAGCAGGTGAACTAAATAGAAACTTAGTCCCAACCGGGAATCATATAGCGCTCTTAGAAAAAAGTGATCCGAGGCTGTTACCTGAAATGCTCCTCTATGATACTGACAAGAGGGAGATTGAGTTAATAATTAAATCACTAAAGACCAAGAACTCTCATGGATATGACGGGGTATCTAGCAGAATATTGAAGTATTGTTCTATGTATGTTAGCTCAGTACTTAGCCATATCTGTAACTTTTCCTTTAGGAGTGGTCAGTTTCCTGACCGATTAAAGTACTCGGTAATGAAGCCACTTTATAAAAAGGGAGACAGGGATAATGTTGACAATTTTAGACCTATTTCTATGCCATCGGTGTTTGCTAAAGTTATCGAGAGGGTTGTATATACAAGGTTACTGGAGCATTTAAATTCACATAATTTGCTGTCGAATGTACAGTTTGGTTTTAGAAATGGTTTAACAGCTCTTTTCTCTGTGAGGTTTTGGACAGATTAAGTAAAAGGTTGCGAACGCTAGCTGTTTTGACTGTGTTGACCACAAAATATTACTGCAGAAGTTGGACCATTATGGAGTAAGAGGAGTAGGTTAGAACTGTTTTGCCTCTTACTTTAAGAACAGAAAACAGAAGGTAATTCTCCGCAATATTGAAAGTGGTAGTGATTTTCAGTCTCCATGGAGCACTGTTAAGTGGGGCGTTCCCTAAGGGTCGGTGCTGGGACCACTGCTGTTTCTTATTTATATAAATGGTTCAAATGGTTCAAATGGCTCTGAGCACTAAGCGAATTAACTTCTGAGGTCAACAGTCGCCTAGAACTTAGAACTAATTAAACCTAACTAACCTAAGAACATCACACACATCTATGCCCGAGGCAGGATTCGAACCTGCGACCGTAGCGGTCGCTCGGCTCCAAACTGTAGCGCCTAGAACCGCACGGCCACTCCGGCCGGCTTATATAAATAATATTTCCCTCCTAGTATTACAGGTGATTCAAAAATATTTCTGTTTGCTCATGACACCAGCTTGGTAGTGAACGATCTTGTGTGTAACATTGAAACAGTATCAAGTAATGTAGTTCATGAAATAAGTTCGTGGCTTGTGGAAAATAATTTGATGCTAAATCACAGTAAGACCCAGTTTTTACAGTTTCTAACTCACAATTCAACAAGAACCGATATTTTGATCAGACAGAATGGGCATATTATAAGCGAGATGGAACAGTTCAAGTTCCTAGACGTTCGGATAGATAGTAAGCTGTCGTGGAAAGCCCATGTTTAGGATCTTGTTCAGAAACTAAATGCTGCTTTATTTACCATTAGAACAGTATCTGAAATAAGTGACAGTTCAACACGAAAAGTAGTCTACTTCGCATATTTTCATACGCTTATGTCGTATGGTATTATCTTTTGGGGTAATTCTTCTGATCCAAAAAGGGTATTTTTTGCTAAAAAACGGGCTGTTCGAGCTATATGTGGTGTAAGTTCGAGGACCTCTTGTCGACCCCTATTCAATAGTCTGGGAATTCTGACATTGCCCTCACAGTATATATTTTCTTTAATGTCGTTTGTTGTTAGCAGTATTAGCTTATTACCAAGAGCTAGCAGCTTTCACTCAGTTACTACTAGGCAGAAATCAAATCTGCATGTGGAATGCACTTTCTTGACTCTTGTGCAGAAAGGAGTGCAGTATTCTGCTGCATCCATTTTCAGTAAGCTATCACAAGAACTCAAAAATCTTAGCAGTAGCCCAAACTCTTTTAAGTCTAAACTGAAGAGTTTCCTCATGGCTCACTCCTTCTATTCTTTCGAGGAGCTCCTGGAAGAGCTAAAAAATTAAGCAAATTCCAGTGTTACATTGTTGATTTTCTTTATTTAAACTTACAACTTGTCGCCTGAATATGTTTCTTATATTTCATTTTATCTGTTTATACAATCGTGTTATAATTTCATGTATTGACTCGTTCCATGACCATGGAGAGTTCTCCTTAATTTGGTCCCACGGAACAATAAATAAATAAATAAATAGTAAGATTATGTTATCGTTTTGAGGTGAGAAAGTTTCAGATATAGCTGTTGGCCTACTGAAACAAAGAAACCTATCATCAGCTTTAGGACAGTTGTGCGACCTTACGTAAAAGTGGAAACACTTCTGTACATTATTGACTTGTGAGGTGGGCAAAATTATCCCTCCTTGTACGTCGGCCTGGTTATCGATGAACTCGGAACGTCGACCTGTTCATTAAAAGTAATTCCATCAAAATGTGTGCGTTCTTTCAAATCTACAACGTAAACGTCTATTGACAAGTGAATACTTGCTTTGCGCAAGTGACCTATTCTCATGACACAGCAAGCGGAAAGCACAAGTAGAAGCGATGCAATTAAAATAAAGTACACGCCGGATACTTAAACAATTGCAGGCTCCACCTTCCGATAAACTGCTGTGATACGCTTGGTTTGCCGCGAAATTAACGCCTGATCGCAAGGTATATAGCAACGTGGACCGGGTTGCTTCTCCTAATGAAACTCAAACTTAAAGTGTCACTGTGGCGTATGCGCCTTCGCTCTTTGTTGGTGATGCTTCGAATTTTTACGTGTTGTTAATTGTTACGGCAGACATCATCCTGTGAAATACACTGGTTCTCGTGCAGTACAAATGCAGAGAACAAAGCAAACATTGGAATACTAGAATTTGAATTTTTCAAGTCAATTACTCTTAATTAAATAATATTATATAAGTTTTGTGATGATACGATCTATTTTTAATAAGATTTGATATACCTATTTCTTTTGTAAATAATTCCATCGCCTTACAGTAAGAGTTGTCCTCGCCTTCACTGCTAAGACCCGTGTTAGCCGATGCACGTTGTAATGAGTGATGAGTCCCAGGCTGCAGTAACGAAACCTTTATTCACAGCACGAGTTTACAGGTAAGTTTAGTTCTACTAACAATAGGATCGTTCATTATCACTAGGGAATAACAGAAACGAAGTTCACTGGGGTAATACCAATTCCGAGGAAAGCCTCGTCCCGGCTGGGTGTTGTGTGCTGTCCTTAGGTTAGTTAGGTTTAAGTAGTTATAAGTTCTAGGGGACTGATGACCATAGATGTTAAGTCCCATAGTGCTCAGAGCGATTTGAACCATTTTTGAAAGCCTCGTCCCGAGTGGCTGTAGCAGCGGCGTTCGTGAGGGCCGCGCCGTGTGGAGCACAGTGAAGCAGTGCGCAGACGGTACGGTGTAGAGCGAAGCGTCCGAGCAGATCGCGGCGGGTTACGATTGACGAGTTACGAGTGTAGCTGGCTCCTAACTCGGAACTGTGTGAGCAGCTTTTTTCCGTAAGGTACTTTCAACCGGTGTAATGGCGTCATAGTGCTATTGTACCGAGGAAAGTAGTGCCTTATACCTATGCCATGGGAAAGGAACAGTCCGGCATAGAGTTTGTATGTTATGTAGAGAGTCCTTCAGGACATCACTCTTGTGGCGCAGTTTCGTCGTCCGTTTACTTACTGCTTCCTTGATTGTGTCCAGACGGATGTTCGCATTTAGGTCGACGATGGGAGCGTGCCGACTGACCGACTGGCACCCAGTATCCACCGAAGGACCTTATTTTGGAGAACCTGCAGGTGATCGATTTGAGTTGCGCTGGCTAACCACCAGACCGAGCTGCCGTACAGGATCGTGGAGACTACCGTCGCTTTGCATAGCTGAAGTTTCGCTGTGGTGCTCAGTTCAGTACTTCTAAAAATGAGACGAGCTGTTCGGTCATTCCGTACACCTTCCTCGGAATTGACTCATTGTGTTTATGGGGAAAACACTGTTTATCCAAAGCTACCTTGAGATCCTTTACCGTCGGACTTCAAGGGATGTTTTGCCCATGTAACCTCAAACTGGCAGAAAGTAATGGCTGTTGCTTGCTAAAGTAGATACCCGCCGTCTTAGCCGGAATAAGTCGCACCTTATCATTAGTACAGCAAGTAGTCGTGGCGTCCAGTTGGGAATAGTGACGTCTGATATTGGCAAAGGCTGTGTCATCAGAAAATTGCGCTCTTAGGACCTCTTCAACTGTAGGCATGTCGTTAACGTAGATGTTAAATAGGATCGGGGACAACAGGAACAATGAGACAGCCCTGTACACGCTGCCCGGGAGTCAGACTATTGATCGTCTATAGTGGCAACCACCTTCCTGTCTATAAGAAAACTAGCAATACGCTTTACGCAACAGTCAGGAATTGACTTGTTTTCATTTACTTTGTGGATACGTTGCTCCCTCCAAACTTTGTCGTAGGTAGTAGTGATATCTAAGGAGTCTGCAGCCGTAGCTTCAGTCACATTCAAGCTCTGCGTCAGATTTTCCGCCACGCGCGGAAGTAACTATGCAGAGGTTTGTGTAGGAACCCATACTGCACCACTGGAATCGTGCCTTCTGCGACAAGGGGCTCCAAAATGCGGGCGAGTATGACCCTCTCAGATGTTTTGCCCAAGCCGATAAGAAGACTGATAAGTCGATAGTTGGTAGCAAGCGTCAAATCCTTCCGCGGCTTGGGGATTGGGAGCACCTTAGCAATCTTCCAAGAGGACGGAAAATATTTTGTAAGAATACAGCCACGGTAAGTCCTCGTAAGAAGCACCAAGGATTTACGAGGCAAGTCCGTAAGGGGTAGGTTGGTAACCTTGTCGACACCGGGTGCCTTATTCCCATTCCGTTTTTTGATAATAGCCTTCACTTCACTTGGCATCGTTAAACGTGGTTGCAGACGGTCGTCCGCCGTGATGATCCTGTCGACGATCTGGAACGTAGTAAGATCATACTCCCTTTGTGCAATAATAAGCGATTCTCGCAAGAGCGTCGTCTGTTGCTCAAACGCTGTAACAAACGTAGCCGCCATAATGAGAGGGTCATCTGTAAGCTCCTGGGGGACCTGAGGGGTCCCTTAGGAGTGAAGTCAGCGCGTAAATTCTTGAGAAACCTCCGTTCTTCCCTGGTGTGTAGGAGGACATCTTGTCCTCTGACATCTCCATACGCCATTCTATAAGCCGACGTCGGAGCCGACTTTCTAACCTGTGTAGCTGTCGGCGGTAAGTCAGGTATGTCATCCGTTGCCACTGTCTCCGAGCGATTCTTCTGCAAAGTGCTTCAAGCAAAGGTGGCAGTGTCTTGTAGGTCCAGTGGTTCTCCACTGTTGTGAAGGAGGATAATTGGTGAACCTTCCTAATTTTGCGTGTGAGATAGTCCACAGCGTAATCGATTTGGGCCGGTGGTTGGAACTCCAAAGTAAGGGCAACGTTGAAACTTGTTCAAAAAATGTGTGCGAAATCTTATGGGACTTAACTGCTAAGGTCATCAGTCCCTAAGCTTACACACTACTTAACCTAAATTATCCTAAGGAAAACACACACACCCATGCCCGAGGGAAGACTCGAACCTCCACCGGGACCAGCCGCACAGTCCATCACTGCAGCGCCTGAGACCGCTCGGCTAATCCCGCGCGGCAACATTGAAACTTCCTTGCAAATTAAAACTGTGTGCCGGATTAAGACTCGGGCTCGGGAGGTTTGCATTTCGCTGGAAAGTGTTCTACCAACTGAGTTACGCAAGTACGTATCGTCCTCACAGCTTTACTTCCGCCAATGCCTCGTCTGCTACCTTCCAAACTTCACAGAAGTTCTCCCCCGAAACCTGCAGTACTAGCCCTACTGGAAGAACGGCTACTGTGGAGACACGGCTTATGCACAACCCAAGGAATGTTTCCAGAATGAAAGTTTCACCTTGTAGGGTAGTGTGCGCTGATATGAAACTTCCTGGCAGATTAAAAATTTCTAGGGGCAACATTGTTGTTCAAATAACGGTGGAGTTGAGACCAGTTAGTTTCCTGGTAGACACACCGAGGCTGACATCTCGTTAGTGATAGCTTTGCCAGGACATGGCTATGGTCCGATGATAATTCTCCGACCGTCTCGAGCCGAGGGACCGATCCCAGCCCGTGTGTGATGGCAGTATCGAATACATCCAGGATATGGTGACTGAGGTACGGATAATGGGTCGGCACTATGGAATCCCAGACTTCCAAATCCAGTTTCTGTTCCAGCTGACGCAGCTCAAGGACTCTGAGGTTGGTGATACTGCAGTGACAGGTGGGATGTTTCACACTCTAGTCGCCACCGATAAATCCCTTTCCATGAGGGACGGGGACAGCGCGTAAATCATGATCGATGAGGTAAGCGTTGGGGCGAAGGTACCCGCAACGAATGTCACCTTGCCCAGTTCCGTCTGTACAGCAGACGTGGATTGAACAAATATAACTCCATAGATAGTATTGGACTTGTCACCCTTTGGCAGTGTCACCACATTAACCGGGAGGCGGCCGACCTGTCTCTGCCGTTTACGCTTTAATTGATGCACGTCGTTAATCGTAAAACCCTGGGCCAGTAGATCCTCCCGGATTTCATCCACAGAGACAGAAGGTGGGAGACCCTTGACGATCACCTTCAGCTACTTATTAGAGGCACCGTGGCATGTATAGAATGGCAGTTGTGCCCGACAAATATCAAACACTTTTTGGTAATCTTCTAATGTATCAACGTAAAACTTCACTCCATCACCAGTGTACGCCACACTCGCAAGCCGCTAGAAATGAAATACTTCAGCTCCCTGCACAGCTTGATGTGGTTGGAACGACTGTAAATCCCGATGCGCGGTACCTTTAATGCCGGTACAGTCGCCGCCGGTGGCGCCGAGTACTCGGCAACTTCAGTAGTTTGATGTGCCTCTCCAGCTAAAGCGGCATATCTGCTAGAAGTAGCCAGTGGCTGTTGCGTCTTTCGTTCAGAGTCTGCGCTTTCCTCTGTCTAATTGTTCTCTTACGGCTCATAGGCTAGAAACCTTCGACGTCTGCGGCGTCTGGTAATTCTTGACACTCCATATCCTCGCCGCCCTCTCCTACAGTGGTACGACTTTCATCCTCGGACTCGGAGGGGGTAGAAGTAATCGACGACGTTCCCTCAGTATCATCATCCGTAGCTTTCACGATCTGCCGTTGGATACGACGTATTGCCTCCAATGTTTGTTCGGGACGACATCGGCGTTCAGCGTGTTTATCTTCCGGTGCTGACTGTAGTGTTCGGTATAAACATAGTTTTTAAACTTCGTTTGGCATCATCACGTGGTATTTGTTCCGCATTATCACACAGGACAGAGTTTGAAGTGAATCCTTGATGTAACCCATGTTGTCCAATGGGGGAGCCTATGGCAGCCTGGGGGTAAAGCCAAAGACGCCTGCACAAAGCCTTGCATACAGACCGCTGGCTAGTCCACCGAAACAGAGACCCGGGATCTGAAATACCCTATGTATGCCACCTAGACTCCAGTTATTCCGGAGTACCTACCAAAATGTCCTAACACGTCCGCTAAGAGCGTCCGCGAAATCACTGCAACGTTGTTAAGACGTGGGCGTGAAATGGCTGTGTAACAATAATTTTACTCAGACTGTACGCTATGATACTACCGCTACGCTGACTCAAGCGCGACTGTGCTGCTGCTCGAAGCTGTACCTAGCCTGAAATATCCAGCAGGCGGAAGTACCCTGCGGCCACGATACTTGATTCCTCGATAGAAACGCCGCGCCGGCCGAGCGGTTCTAGGCGCTGCAGTCTGGAACCACGCGACCGCTACGGTCGCAGGTTCGAATCCTGCTTCGGGCATGGATGTTTGTGATGTCCTTAGGTTAGTTACGTTTAAGTAGTTCTAAGTTCTAGGGGACTGATGACCTCAGAAGTTAAGTCCCATAGTGCTCAGAGCCATCTTTGACAATAGAACAAGGGAAGAATGTCATTTGGTCGGTTGAGTCTTGTTTCACACTGTTTCCAACTTCTGGCCGAGTTTACCGCCCAAGACTGAATATGGCGGGGGCTCGGTGATGAATTGGGCAGGCAGCTATATCGTGGTACTCCATGGGCCTCGTGGTTACCCTACAAGTTCTCATTACTGCCAAGGATTACGTCACCATTTTGCATGATAAGTTCCAGCCCATGGTACAATGTTTGTTCCCCAGTAATGATGCCGTTTTTCAAGACCCATGGCACCTGTTCACACAGCTCGCACAGTCGATGACTCTTTTTATGAGAACGAGGATGAGTTGACGCCTCTCCCCTGGCCACCAAAGTCACCAGATCTCAATATTATTGAGCCTTTTTGGTGTACATTGGAGAGAAGGGCAAAGGATCGCTATCCACCACCATCATCTAAAACTTGCGACTATTTTAAACGAAGAATAGTATCAGATTCCGTAGGAAACCGTACGGGACACATATTTACCCATCTCGAGACGACTGGAATCTATTTTGAGTGCAAACGGTTTTCCAACAGCGTATTAGGCATGGTAGTATGTTGTGTTACTGGTGTTTCCATACTTTGTTTACCCTCTGCATTTCGTAGTAAAGCTGCGTTTTTGATTTATAGTTACTATAATTTCAGAGTGGTCTTCTGTTTTAACAGGAGTGTAGGCTGTATTGTCTACAGGTATCGTAAGTTAACTCTAGTGTCGAAACTATTAGCGACTATAACCTGAAAGACGTTTCAAAGAAAGAGTGAAATTTGTAGCCAAGTTTTTCTGTCGTAATTTCTATCTCGTTCCGCAGGTAATTACTTCAGTTATAAAAGGGTACTGGTAATATTTGTAGAATATTAGACCCATGAATTAAATGATAATTAGCTAGCTTAGTTTAAAGGTATTTGTTTACTTTTCTCTTAACTATTGCAACAGACATAACTCATCCCCACTGTGTATGCTGTGCTCAGGCGTGGGGTCAGATAGTTACTGTTCATAAGCAGCTGGGAATCGTCCTGACTACCGTTAAGGGAATGGAAGCTGATGCGGATGAGTGTGTTGGGAGGGCTACCGAGAGGTACTTACAGAGATACCAAAGGTACCTCAGCTACTACCCTCTCCTCTGTGGATACTGTCTCTTCTGCAGGTAATAGAGCATTTATCAGTAATTATGCTTTAACTGCGTGCGATGTGTCAATAGAAGATCTAGGCATCCTGTATAGGGGAGGCGGGAACAAGGGAAACCTCAGGATGTTACACCCATCCCTTTTACCAACAGATTCGAGGCGCTGTCTTGCACTAAAACTGAAAGTGAGCCAGTGTGGCTCACTTCACCTGTTGATAAACGTACTGAGTCCCTTGTCAAGGGGAGGAAAACAAAATTAATCATCTGCAGTTCAGAAGTATCAGTAGCACCCCCCAGGGAAATGGCAGCGAGGGATGGAAAGGACTACCCAGTGCACGCTGAGTGTATGTCTGCGGTCCCCAATCAACATGTTGAAGAAGTTATTCTTATAGCTATTTAGGGAACAGGGTGTAACAAACTGCAGATTGTGGCGCATATTGGAACAAACAATACCTGTCGTCTGGGCCCTGAGGTCGTACTTGGATCATGCCAGTGACTGACAGAGAAGGTTCAGAGTAGCAGCCTGGTTAACAGAGTCTCACCGTATCTCACAATCTGCAGCATTATTCCAAGAACAGACCATGGCTACATGGTTTTGAGTCAAGTGGAAGGCTTGAGACAGATACCATGAAGGTTATGTGACAATCTGGGAGTTCCTGGACTTGCGCCACAGGGTTGAAAACTGTAGGTGCTCCTTAAGTGGGTCACTTGTACATTACACGTGAGGGCCTGCCACCAAGATAGCTGACACTGTGAAGGCTGCACACAACGGTTTTTCAGATTAGGCAACTCTCCATCCAGTCCAGATAATGATAGCTGTAGCGGTTCCAGAAGTATCAGCATAAGATACAAAGATATCTCCCCCACGGGAGGCAGTATTAAAATCCTAATGGTTAACTGTCAGACCATTCGCAGCAAAGTCCCAGAGTTTGAAGCGCTCATAAAAATCAGCACAGCTCACATAACACTTGGTACGGAAAGCTAGTTAAAACCTGAAGTTCACAACAACGAAAGTTTTGGGGAAATTTTAAGCGTACATCGAAAGGACGGGCTAATGGAAAGTGGAGGTGGTATATTCGTCACATTGGACAAGACACTCAAATCTATCGAGGTAAAAACTGAAGCTGGATGCGTGATTGATTGGAAAAGACTCAGCATAAAATTATAATTGATTCCTTCTGTCCACCACCACACTCACTTCCTGATGTAACCGAAAACTTTAGAGCAAACCTTCGTTCACTGTTATGTATGTTCTCAATGATACTATAATCATTGGAGGATATTTTACTCATCAAAAAATCAACTGGGATAATTAGAGTTTTGTGAGTGGTGGGCGTGAAAAGACATTCTGAAAACCATCTCGAACAAATAGTTCAGAATCCTACTCATAATGGAAATACATTATATCTAATGGCAGCAAACAAACCCGACCCCTTTCAGTATGCCCAAATCTTAACTGGTACAAGTGACCTTGAGGCAGCCGTAGCACCAATGATAACCAAAGTAAAAATGGAACTGAAGCCAGTCGAAAGATTTAAACATGCAGTAACCTAGATAAAGAAGCAGTGTCATATCTTACTGATGATCTTTAAATTTATAGGTCAGGACATGAGCATCTACAGGAACTGCAACTCAAATTTTAAAGAATAGTTGAGCATGCACTGGATATATATGTGTCCAGTAGAAGAATTCGTGATGGGAGTTACACTCAGTGGTTTACAGTCGCTGTAAGGAAACTTCTAAGGGATCAAAGACTGCTGCATATTTGGTGTGAAGCAAAGCAGAGGCCTACAAATTCAGACATGTTGAATAAAACGCATTTGGCTGTCAAGAGAGCAATGTCTCAAACCTTCAAAGACTACCATAGCAGAATATTTTCTAAAGACTTTTCACAAAATGCAAATAAAATTCTGGTCGCATAGAAAGACTGTTAGTGGCACTAAGTTAGTTCCAGTCACTTATGGTCAAGATAGGGACTGAATTTGAGGGTGACAAAGCAAAAGCTGAAATGCCTAACTCTGTTCTCATATGTTCCTTTACAAAGAAAAACCCAGGAATATTGCCCCATTTTAACTCTCGTAACACGGAAAAGATAAGTGAAATAGATACGAGTATTAGTATCAGTGGCGTTGAGAAACAGCTGAAATCGTTAGAATGGAACAAACCTCCAAGACCCGATGGATCCCCTGCTACATTCTTTGCCCAATTTGCGTGTGAGTTAGTCCCTGTGTTAACTATATAATGTAACTTACATTGTATTTCCCTCAAACAAAAAGTTTGCCCAGTAGTTGGAAGAAAGTACAGATCACACCTATCTACAAGGGGGATATCAGAAAACATCCACCAAACTACCGTCTAATATCCCAGACATTCATTTGTTATCGTAGCTTAGAACATATTCAGAGCTCAAACGTAGTAAGGTATCTCGAACAGAATGATCTCCTCTATGCCAACTAGCATGGGTTCCGAAAGCATAGATCAGGAAACTCTTTGCTAGCGTGAATTACTGAAAGCCATGAATTAAGGCTATCAGATATACGCATTATTCCTCGGTATCAGAAAAACCGTTGCTTCAGTACAACATCTACACTTATTATTGAACGTTCGATCGCATGGGTTAGCAAACAATATTTGTAGCTACTTCGAGATTTTTTTGGTAGGGAGGAGGGAGGACACAGCAAGTAATCTTGTATGGAGAACTATCGACAGATGTAGAAGTAACTTCGGATGTGCCCCAGGGAAGTGTATTGGGACCCTTGCTGTGAATGCTGTGTATCAGTGACCTTGAGGAGAATGTTAATAGTAATTTCAGACTTTTATAAGGCGATGCAGTTATCTATAGTGAACTACTATCTGAAGGAAGCTGTGAAAATACTCAGTCAGATCTGATAACATTTCAAAATGGTGCAAATATTCGCAACTATCTTTAAATGTTTAGAAATGCAAAACTGTGCACAGATGGACTCAGTAAACTCTTAATAATAACTAGGTGTAGCAATATGTAAGGATATGAAACTGAAAGATCACATAGTCTCAGTAGTAGGTAAAGCAGTGGCAGGTTGTGACTCATTGGTAGAATACTAGCGAAATGCAATTACCTGCGAAGGAGACTCCATACAAGACACTTTTGTAGCCCGTCCTATAATACTGCTCAAGCGTGTCGAATCCATACCAAATAAAACTAAGAGGAGATATTGAACGGATATAAAGAAAGGCAGTACTAATGGTCACAGGTTTGTTCGACACATGGAAGAGTCTCATGAAGACGCTGAAACAATGAAACCGGCAGGTGCTCGAAGACAGGCACAAACTATCTCGTGAAAACCTACTTATAAAGTTTCTAGAACCAACTTTAAGCGATGAAACTAGGAATATATTTGAATCTTCCTCGTATCGCTCCCCAAGGGACTGCGAAGACAAAATCATACTGATTACAGCACATATACATGCATTTGAGAAATCATTTTTCCAATGATCAATACGTGAATGGAGCGGAATATATCCATAATAACTGGTACAATGGGACGTACTCTCGTCAATTCATATCACAGTCGTGTGCAGAGTATAGACGTATAGGTGGCGCGCAGACTGGCGAGGGTCAACGATACACTGCCGGAATATGTTTTTTATATGCAGCTACCTACGCTGTAATTAAAACTGCAGAGATTAAAGGTCGTGGCTAATTTGACTTAGGGCAATACACAGCGAATTAATTAACACGAGAGTTCATTCTCTCAACAAAAAATCACAAATTGCTTCTGGCGACTGCTTAACTGAGGTCATTGCGACTAATAATTAGAAGAGTGATTGGATGGTTACGCATCAGTTGAAATTCTAAACTTCGCTTACTTAATCTTACTGGTAAATTCAAGAGTGATTAATTGAAGTATTTCTGTGTCCGAAGTAGCCTCACCTCATCCCAGTTGTGAGACTAGAACATCACAGAGAAATGTTAAAGTCTCTAAGTGAGCACCTGAAAATAGTTCAACTTCCATTCAAGATAGGTCAGAGTGCTGAAACTCTAAGGCCACGAATCTTAACATCTGTCAAAATCCACCAGCCCTGAGATATTAGTAGGACAGCAGTACATGTTCTAGATTTAAACGGACGTGATTTAAAGGGACGCGATTTTAAGGGACGATAACGGTATTTAAAGCGACATTAGATAAGCAGGGCCATTTCTGGCCAGGATAACTATCTTATCTCAAGGTCACTGATCAGGAGTTCCAGTGTAAGGTTACACATTGAAACGTGACAGTGTGTTGTGCACGAATGGCCACACTTCTGATAAGCTATAATTTTAAGAACTACATTTGATAGCTAAGAATATGAGGTGGCTTCAGAAAGAAACCCGGTTGTTATGTGGGCGATGAAACTGAAGTTCTAGCCTTTTTAATTAAGCGAGCGCCGATTAGAATGCAGCGAGGTGACAGACAGTCGGATGGCCAGAGCGGAGGTAGCGTGCCGAAGAGTTACAATAAGAGCCGAGTCGGGGGCGGTAGGCCAGCACGACGACTTGCAAGAGCGTGAAGGCGAAAGGACACAGAAAAGCCAGGGGTAGCTTAGAAATACGACGCAGCATCCACGGGCGGACACCTCTTGGGGGTGGAGAGGGTAGACTAGTCCGACCAGATGCTACCGGAGGGTAAAAAAGTAGTTCGTTGAAAAATACTTTAAAGCAGAGGGCCAGAGTAAAATCTACAGAAGAGTGTAAATCAAAAGTGTATATGCGCAGAAAGCAACAGAGAATGTGTAGGGTAAAATGTGTCTGTTTTAAGGAAAAAGATGGTGGCTGATGTCACAAGCGGTTTAGTGGAGGAGAAGGTGCGCACAGCACGCTATTGTTGAGGACTAGCGGTTCGACCGAGGAGCAGTACGGAACGCCGGCAGTTGCACTCTACTAGATTCCAAACTAAGCGTTGTTTGTGCAAGACCGTGACAAAGTAACGTTCTCGTAGGTGAAGTTATTTTGGCTGTGAATAAATGTTTATCTTAATATGTGACAATTAAGTAGGCATTGACGCAGATAGTTAATTGAGCAAAGCTTACTGTGTGCAACAATACGACAGTCATTGAACCAGTAAATCAGCTGCTGTGCCAGCTCCTGCTGTTGCAATGCTGTTTATGTTTTTTGCCAATGGTCATTATGACCAATTGGTTATGATCATGATTATTTTTATGTGGGTATCAAGTGTAAGTAAAGACTGAGGTCCGTGGCATCCGGTAATAAAAGATCTTGGCCTTGTGCACTGAAAGACCCATGTGGCAGCTGAGTGAATTATATTAATACGATCACAGTTGGGAATAGCGTGATTGAGACAACAACCAAATGCAATCGGTATCCGACAGCGGTCTTAAGCCCACTTAGAGAATCAGGTTTCTTATAAACGAATTATTATTAACAATAATTCTATTGTGGCATGGTTTGCATATAATAAGTATATATCAAATTAAAGAACGATTTTTGTTTACAGTCTCTTTTAGATTACAATTTTTTCTAGTAATTTTTGGTTGCTTATTAAGAGTGTCATTCAGTTATGGTTTTATTTACAAAGCTATTTGGTTTTGATGACATACACACAACGGTTTTATTACAATGCTATTTTTTCTTGTATACAATAATTTGTAAAATTAATTTTTTTACAACTTTTTTGGTTGATGTTTTTACACAGTCAATTTTTTCTTATGTATATACATTTCTGTTATTTACAAAGTTTTCTTTTAAGACATATACATTACTAACGTGTACACTAAAAACTTAAATACTACATTTTCCATTTTAATTGTGGGTTTTCATTCTATATACTACATTTAAATTTTCTTTCTGGTCATTCTATACAATATATTTACATTTTAATAGTATCTTTCTGATCTTTTATCTATATATGATATAAAAGAGCATGCTCGAAAGTAATACCTCTGAAATCTTTAAGTGCAAACTCTTAAAGTTTTTTATCTTAAACGCGAATGTTATTAACACTCTACGTCTCTTATTTTCATGTCTACGTATTTGCATACCACTGCCGCTATAGGACTTGGAATTGTAGCGTTGTAACACGGGATAGTGTAATGTAACAATATCAGTGCGTGAGAAATAAATTTGTAGACATGAAAAATAAAGATGTGGAATGTTAATAACGTTTGTTTTACTCTTAAATCCTTAAGAATTTACAAATAAACAAGCTAGAGGTATAACGTTTCAGCATGCCCTCGTGTATGTTAAATGAAGACTAGCAGCAGCAGGCAAAGAAAAACCACACGCACACATATATATGGTGAATCACATAAAACTAGCACCGCAAATATTGCGGAAATGGAAAGTGCTATTGATGTGCGGTTTTCGCGGAATGGGTTGTTAGTCACGGACTCAGATTGTTAGCTAATCAACAGATTGTAATAATACTTAGAAAGTATATTTGTTTTGTAAACATATACTTTCTTTAAATGGAACGATGCCTACTGACATTAACCAAATAAAAGTAGGGTGAATTAGAATGTCAGTAGTGTTTATTGCAGGTGTCTAGTGCGAGTCGTTTACGAGATCTCGTATTTTGATAAGCTTCCACACCGAAACTTGTACAATGCCTGTGGTACCACACTCTAAAGAACAACACATGTGCATACACTGACCAGTAACGAGACACCTGACCATCAGAGGGTGTGTTCAAAATGAGCACTGGCAGCCCCCAGTCTGGTATGACATGCCTGCTGCACTTGTGCTAGCATTTCACCAGAGATGTCCGAGCAGGGTGCAATGATGCGTCGTTGCATATCATTGGGTGTAGTTGGTATGTCGTTGTAGACAGCGTCTTCCAGTTTTCCCACAGAAAAAAGTCTGTAGGCGTCAAACCCAGGGAACGAGCCGACACGGCACAGCTCCTCTACGCCCAATCCAACGATTTGGAAACAGTTCATAAAGACATGCTGTAGTACGTTGCGCACTATGGGTTGGGCAGCCATCTTCGGTACCACAGATTTCTCGTAATCTGCAGAGCAACGTCTTCTAGTATCCGTGGAAGATGGTCTGTTAGGATGTTGCGGTACTTGTGCACATTCAGTGTTCAGTCTATGAAAACCAGGCCTTTGCCTGATGGTTCACTATTCCACACCACACATTCACACTTCATGGAAGCTGACGTAGCACGTGACGAAGCCAATGAGGATCGTCAACTGGCCGATAGTGCATGTTTCGGTGGTTTATCTGCCCATGATTGATAAAAGTGGCTTCATCACTAAACAACATACGTGATACATCTGCAGTATCCTGTATTAATGCCCATGTACAGAAGTTCATATGATTCTTATAATCGTTTCCATGCAGCTCTTGATGGAGAGAAATATGACACAGATGGAACCTACGTCGATAGAGATAGCGTAGGACACCTGCCTGATATATGCCACTTCCTCGTGCGACTGCGTGGGGGCTGACGTGAGACCCGGCCGCTGTGGCCGAACGGTTCTAGGCGCTTCAGTCTCGAACCGCGCGACCGCTACGGTCACAGGTTCGAATCCTGCCTCGGGCATGGATGTGTGTGATGTACTTAGGTTAGTTAGGTTTAAGTAGTACTAAGTTCTAGCGGACTGATGACCTCAGATGTAAAGTTCCATAGTGCTCAGAGCCATTTTAACCATTTTTTTTAGCTGACGTGAGGGTCAACTGCAAAAGCAGCAAGAACATTAATTTCCCATTCTCCTCCGATCACTTGTTTCCTTCTGTCACGTTGTCTATGTGTTAAACTGCCACTTTCACGTAACAGGTTGAAGAGGTTGATAAATAGCTGCCGAGGTGATCGACGTCTGTTGGGCTAGCTTGCTTCATACATTGTACGAGAACGAACTGCATTCTTCCTACACTCTTCATGCACTATGAGCATGTCGGGTTTTCTGCATTGGTAAATCCAATCGTCCATTCATGACGTACTGCTTGAACTGCCACACACTAACTGTTTAGTAAGTCGCAGTGCACTCAAAGAACACACAAGCACACCGTAACCAAACATAACAACATCGTACGTAGTAACTACGCAAGTTGAATGGCACAACCAAGTGTCTGTGTGGGAACTATCCAATATACAATATCTCGTAAAGGAATCGCACCAGAATCCTACGATAAACACCACTGACATTATAATTTACCCTAATTTTAGCTTGTTGCTGTCAATAGGCATTGTTCAATTTAACAAGTATATGTTTGCACAAAAAATACACTTTATAAGTATTATTACTATCTGTTGATTGACTAACAATATGAGCGCCTGACTACCAATGCATTCTGTGAAAACTGCACATCAATAGCACTTTCCATTTCTGCCATATTTGCTGTGCCAGTCTTAGGTTATTCACCCTCTATACAACATTTACACACACACATGTTGGCTGCACTCAGTATATGTGCACACATCGTTTGCGGCCAGGGATGCATACACTCGCAGACAACTATAAAAACTGGTTCGTTCAATTACTCTGCACACACAACCATTATTTACAAATAAATTAACAAGCCACACACTCAATCACTCAATGAATAGTGTGAGTACGGGAGAGTACCGATGCTGTTGCCACAGATGAACCATTTGTCGTTACGTACCCCTACTTTCAGCTGTAGTACAGTATGTCCCTCAAGACCTCTCGATAGAAAGAATACTTGGTGCACCATATGTGGAACAGCGCCAACGCTCTCATGCAGACACCTCTTGCAATCCTGATTCGAGGTAGGTTTTGAGACTACATGATGAACAACCTTAGTCCACTTCTGTGTGGCACCTGCATCTATGGTGTATCCGTACGTTTTCGACCTGAGCCCTATAAACTTCAGATTCTGCGAATCATTCGCTTCGTCTTTCATCAGGCCGATAGCCTTCTTGTTTTACTGTGTTATTCTAATGAATATTGGTCGCATATTCGGACGTGTCGAATTCTAAGTGACTTCGTAGGGGGTACAGCCTTCCATTCAGTAGATGAAACTGTCTGCACCCATATAAAGTAACTTGTGATCATCGAAGTTTGGCTTCAAAAATTTATAAAGGAATCGGTACATATGGAGTTTGGAGAAGTCTACAACACACATACCCATGTAGACAAGCTTTTTGAACTGTACCAAAACCTTGGTCAGCTCCACAGCGGCTAGTATTGCCCTGAATATGGTAACCCACTTCAAATTTGGTCTAGCAATGTAATCTCTTGCGCCATAACGACCCCCCATTCTCATAATAAACTAAATGATACTCGCAATATTCTCGAACGTTTCACATTGTTTTGGATTAAAGGAGACCACTCATCGAAAAGCGGAAGCGTTGAGCTGTCGACAGACACACACAAAGGAAAGAAAACTTGCTAGCTTGCGAATCACACACACGCACACACACACACACACACATACACACACACACACACACACACACACACACACACACACACACACATTCACACACACATCTATGCCATGGTTCCAGCCCTCAGCACATGTCTGTCACGTCTGCGAGAAACTCTTTGTGGAAGACGATGTGAAGCACTGGGACCATTATCATTTGACGGGTGGGTATCGAGATGCCGCGCATCCCGGCTGGAGTGTGGATTATATGCATCACTATACTGTGCCAGTGATGTTCCACAATTTGTGCAATGACGATAGGCATTTCTTGATTACGAACCTATGTGAACAAAAGACAACAGATTACGACAAAGAAATTACATTAAATTCAGGTCGTGTTTCTATTATACCACCAAATCTGAAAAAAAAACATGTCTTTCAAAAAGAGTATTCCAGTAATGCATCTGGCGAAGAGATGCAACGTAAGTTTCCAATTTATTGACTATCAAATTTTCTGTTTTGTTCCCTCGAAAATTACCTGAAAGCAAAAGAACTCAAGACTACGAGGGTATATTTTCCCGACGATCATGCGTTTAATGTAGTAAACCAGAACAATATTTTCTCATATGAATATGTTTTTCTGCAAGATTGCCTGCCCTCAGTCGATAAGTTTAAGATTTTACTAACAGGCGAAACAATAACTAAAGAGCATGCAATGTATAGAATACAATCAAGTGCAAAACACTCGCAGAGTACTCCAATTTATATTTAAAAATTGTTGTGATGTTCCTTGCTAACGCGTTTGAAAACTTTCGCAGTCTTTGCAGCTAATAACCGGTATCGAACAACTCCAGTTTGTGGAACGAGGCAACAGAGGGGAACTGTTTGTTGTTCTTGTCGACGTGAAGTAGCCAACAACAAATTCATGTCTGATTATGACGAAACATCGATGAATCTGCATCGTACAACCTGACGTGAGTAGCTTATATAGCTGGGCTATGTTGTAACATTTCCCTGTGTCTAATTTTGAATGGCTTCCCTCAGAGAACATGACAAATTTTGATGTGGAACATGACAAATTTTTATGTGATGTCCGGAAGAAATGATACCACCACCACCCAAAAAAAAGCCAAAGAAACTTTTTCGACTCTGATGACAAGAAAAATTATGTCGTTAATTACAGAAATTTGAAACAATGTTATAAAAGTAAATGGGTTTTGAAAAAGATTTATCGAATATAATTATGCAGGCAGGCGCCCTAGATAAATCCATACATAGAGATTTGTTCACAAAACTGCATGAGTGCTCAAAATGTCTGAGAAAAATTTCTTCAAACTCATGAACAAAGCCGTATTGGAAAAAACCATACAACATATGCGAAAGATGTGGGAAATTAGACTTACAGCATCATTGGAGTGCACATCTAGACCAGCTGCTCTAATTGAAAAATGTAATTTTGAAAAGAGCGTCAATTTTGACGAAAATCTTGTCGTCATTGAACTTCGCCGACTAATTTTCGTCTTCGACAAACTAACTGTAGTTGGAATGGCGATTTTAGATATTTCGAAAACGCGCCTTTCCGATTTTAAGTATGGATTTATGCCGAACAAATTTCCGCCAAACTGTATAAAACTGTGCTACGCAGACACTGGTAGCCTCTTATACAACAACGAAACTACCAGTATATATGAGAATATCGGGAGTGTTGTGCATACGTGATTATGAGAGTCTGGGCGCATAATGCAAAGAAAAAATGTGTAAAACAATCATTTGCAAAAAGCTTCACCATTGACGATTACAAGCAGTGCGACCTGGATTCTGAAGTGAAAACAGATGAGTAGCTTGTCTTACACTCGATGCAGAATGTAGTTTCGATTATTAAACGACTTAAACAATAATTGTAAATAAATAATTGGTTTTTATTGGAAAAATGTAAATACTTGAAAATATAATGGTATGTTATGTAAAATACCTGACTAGTTTCACTGTAAAAAAAATGAAATAAAATAAGGGACTGAAATACGTTAAATAAACGATGATTATGTATAATGTAAAATAACTGACTGACTTTTATTGCAATAAAGTAAACAGTTAAAAAATGTCGAAATAATGTAAATATGTGGCTGGATTTTATTCTAGAAATATAAATACAATAGAAATATGATATTAAATACCAAAAAAATATAAATAATTTAAATACATGAAAAACACTGAATAAGAAATAATTTGCTCTATAACGAAGCTTATATGTAGGACATTTTTTGTGAGTTTTCCACCTCCATAGTTCATTTTCACAAAGCGTAATATGAGGACATACTGAAAAGTAATGCCTCCGAATTTTTTGTGTGAAAACTCTTAAAGATTTTTAAATAAAACAAATGTTTCTAACATCCTACCTCTCTATTCTTCATGTCTACACATTTATTTCCCACCTCCCCATCCTCACTTTTTCCCTCCTCTCCAACCTCCAGTCCCTCGGCAGGTCCCTACCAGTGGTTTTTTTATTCTTTGTGAGTGTTTTGTCGTTTCCAGTGGTTTTGTTTTTTAAGTGTCTCGCTCTGTGTGAATCTTATACTGTGACCGACTTTTACCTTGTGTTGAACTACAGTGACTTTAAGTACGCAACGAATTGCCAGCTGTGTTCTTTTAGCTTTATGTCGACTTTTTAATTGTCCCCCATTCCCCCCGCATTAGTGTATGTTTTAACTCCCATCATCTCCATTTACTGTATTTTTATGCCCCCCTTTTTACCCCAGTTTTTTATTTAAGAGTTCCCCTTGTGTTTTTGTAAAGCCATTTGGCTGGAGAGTGGTGGACTGTGCCTCTGCCAGCCATCCCCTGCCCACATGGGGCAGGGGAATTAGATTACAATAAAGGAAAAAAAAAGTAGATAGGCGTGTACAAACACATGTGTGTCATGAGTTTTACAGAAGAATTTAAATAACGAAGCAGTACAAAGGGTAATTTCTGGAAAATTTTACAAATATCGATTCGTGGCAACATGTATCTTTAAGGAATACATAGTATATTTGACGTATGAAATACAGAGAGATTACGGATTTGTAAGGAGCATGTTATTTGACATACAGAGACGAAATTTCATACATATAATGCACACCCTTGACCATGGTGTAATTTTTAATATTACGCCAGAGGTATTTATGTGTACACACTCATCTAACTTTCGCAGAACAGTTGTAACTTTATACCATTTTTCATTAATCACAGTAATACCATTGCGCTAGAGGTATGTAGACATCTTTCGAATGCATATCTTTGATTTTCAAGTGAAAGTTACGTTTTTTAAAATATTTTTCCAGCGCATCTGGCATATCATTTTAGTACTATATTCTGATTGGATCACAAATAATGTAATTTGACACCATTTTTACAATACGCTCTGACTGGTTGGAGGTAATGTGCAGGCGACGTGGGGTATAAAGTGCAATCGGCTCCTTTCCATCATCTTGGATTTTTTTAATACTGCGCTGCAAAGAGGAGTGGAATTATAAAGCACACAACTGGTCTGCACCTAAAATAACATAACTTAACACCATTTTCATACTACACTCTGACTGGACGGAAAGAGGAGATGGAGGAAGTACAAAGCACACCACACAGCTGGTCTGCTTCCATATAAGGATGGCTGGAGATAAAGAGGGAAGGGGGAGAGTTTTTTTAATTTCCCTGGCTATTTTCGAATACTATACTCTGATTGGTAGGAAGGAGGAGCGGAAGACAGGCAAAAGGCACTCTATTGGTCTATTTACATATAAGGTTGGGAAGGTTTTAAATTTTTCACTAACACAATAGTACTGTTGTCGCCATTTTGAATTTTTAACACCACACTATGACTGCTTGGAAATAAGGAGTACTGTGCTGTGATTATTGGAAGACAGGTGGAAGAGGACGTGCTTTTTAATTTTCCACTAATGCAATTCTGCTGTTTCCACCATTTTGGATTTTTTAATGCTGCGTTATGACTGGCTGGAGACTTAGGAGAGGAGAAGGGAGCAGGAAAGGGGCATCGCTTCACACTTATAATGACGACGGTGATGATTTCTTTCATAACAACGGTGATGTCACTGATAAAGGTGATGATGTCAAGACATCACAAACGGAAAGAAAATGTTCCTGGTTACCCATACCAGTTCAACTTTACTGCACTACCCTGAATGATCCATTGTTAGGATGTGTATGAATATGCCACTGTACTTTGAAAATAAAGGGGGAGCGCTTGTTGCTTGAGGAAATGCAATCAAATGAAAGTACAAAGAATACTTGGAACTGAATCCAGTGCAAAAATGTTAGTACAAGATCCCATTTTGGAACATGGAAAATTGAATGAGACTTTTCAGACGTCCGAAGGTAGACATACGAATGTGTCCTAAACGTCATGGAGGGGCTAAAAATGAGATTTCTTCAGCCGTCGAGTGGACTGATACATTACCTGACTGATCATGGCCTGCATGCTACTTACCTGTACGAAATCAAAAGATGGATCAATGATAGTTCCGCCTGCAGCAGTGTGGACACTTCAGGGCACACATTGTGGGACTGACCTTCTACGGAGACGCAACAGGTGGTGGTGGTGGTGGTTAGTGTTTAACGTCCCGTCGACAACGAGAACATTAGAGACGGAGCGCAAGCTCGGGTTAGGGAAGGATTGGGAAGGAAATCGGCCGTGCCCTTTCAAAGGAACCATCCCAGCATTTGCCTGAAACGATTTAGGAAAATCACGGAAAACCTAAATCAGGATGGCCGGAGACGGGATTGAACCGTCGTCCTCCCGAATGCGAGTCCAGTGTGCTAACCACTGCGCCACCTCGCTCGGTGACGCAGCAGGTAATGGTAGTCAGACATTAAGGATGCTGCATTCCAGAGCAGCACTGAGGACCGAGTTATAGTGGTTCATCTTGGACGATACTACGGCCGAAGCATCCAGAAAAGCCAAGGAAGACTTGACGAGGCGCTCAACTGCACGGCAATCTGCTGCCATCCCGGCTAGACGAGATACTCTACAGATAGAGAGAAGGCAACTGAGGCCGGCGACTACTGACTGAAATGGTTTTTCAAGAATCTACATTGCGTTCGTGCAAGTGATCACGGAAGTGTGGTTTCTAGGACGTTACAGTGAACCGTGGAAACACCTGTAAAGTGGAAACACTACTGACGTGTTGCCCTGTGCTCAAGGAATTCAGCGGACATTGACTGTTGACTAGGACGGATCCAGCATCGGAAACAAATATAAACAGTTTTGATGCACGCTAAAAATGAACATAAACAGAATAAAATCTGCAGCACTAAAGTGGTGTGAATAGCTGGGTATTTCGTTAAAGACTTTTTTTTCCTTTCTAACTGCAGATTTGTAGTACTAGAGAGTAATTTTAGTAGCAGCATTTTTGTAGAATTAGCATTTTTACTTTTTCTATGCATTTATAAGCTCCAGCAACAAATAATTGATTTATATATACATTGACAGAAAAAATCGCAACACTAAAAAGTAATCAA
Source organism: Schistocerca serialis cubense (assembly GCF_023864345.2). Taxonomy (NCBI): domain Eukaryota; kingdom Metazoa; phylum Arthropoda; class Insecta; order Orthoptera; family Acrididae; genus Schistocerca; species Schistocerca serialis. The sequence continues at coordinate 536,272,803 of NC_064640.1, forward strand.
TGTAGAATAATGAAATTTCGGGAATACATTTGACAAGGTAACATATTTCAGAGATAAACATTGCAAGATCACAGGTTAATGAAAGCGCGAGAAAAGCAATTGAAAATGTGTAATGCTGGTACTTTAATAACCGTTGTAACCGCCAGAATGTTGAATGCAAGCATGCAATGTGCATGCATTGTGTTTTACAGGTCAGGATGTCAGTTTGTGGGATGGAGTTCCATGTCTATTGCACTTGGTCCGTCGATGCTCTTTGTGGTGACACTGCAGTTGTCAATGATGCCCCATACGTACTCGATAGGAGATAGATCTGGTGATCGAGTAGGCGAAGACAAAAATGGCTCTGAGCACTATGGGACTTAACTACTGAGGTCATCAGTCCCCAAGAACTTAGAACTACTTAAACCTAACTAACCTAAGGACATCACACACATCCACGCTCGAGGCAGGATTCGAACCTGCGACCGTAGCGGTCGCACGGAGGCCAAGACAACATGTGGGCATTCTGTAGAGCATGTTCGGTTACAACAGCTATAAATCGGTGAACGCTATCCTGCGGGAAAATACCCCTGGAATGCTGTTCATGAATGGCAACACAGCAAGTCGAATCACCAGATTGACGTACAAATTTGCAGTCACGGTGTGTGGGATAACCACGAGAGTGGTCCTGCTGTCACACGAAATCGCGCCTCAGACCTTAACTCCAGGTGTAGGTCCAGTGTGCGTAGCACGCAGACAGGTTATTTGCAGGCCTTCAACTGGCCTCCTTCTAATGAACACACGGCTTTCACTGGCACCTAGGCGGGGCCAGCTTTTATCAGGAAACATAACAAACCTCCAATGAGCTCTCACTTGACATCACCGAAGTCGCAAATGGAGGTGGGTTGTAGAAACGCATCTACCAATTTCCATGTACTTTCCAAAATTCCGTCTTGGTGCTACGATGCCGTCTGTGCATATGTATTGCTGTCCACAAAAATGTGTACCATAAAAAAATAAATGTGAGTTTGCGAAGACAAATTTCGCCGATTACAAGTTACTTTATATGGGTGCAGACAGTTTCATGCACTGGGTGAAAGTCTGTGATACGTATGAAGTAATTAGGTAAAATAAACAAGAATTCGACAGGTCTAGATATATGGTCGATAATCCTTTTGGAATAACACTACAAAATAAGAAGTTTAGCTATCTGATGAAAGAAGAGACAAATGGTTCGCAGATTGTGTAGTTTGTACGGCTCAGGTCGAAGATGTACGCATACTGGATAGGTGCAGCTGCCACACGGAGCTTTCTACTCGATAGCCTCAGCACTGCTCCACATATGTTACGCCAAATAGACTGTCTATCGATAGGTCATGAGGTATATACTGCACTGCCGCTGAAAGTAGGGCTGTCTCGTCATGACGACGAACAGTTCATCTGGGGACTGCAGTACCCTCCCGTACTCACACTATTCATTGAGTAACTGAGAGTGTGGCTGCTCAGTTTATTTCTACACTCCTGGAAATGGAAAAAAGAACACATTGACACCGGTGTGTCAGACCCACCATACTTGCTCCGGACACTGCGAGAGGGCTGTACAAGCAATGATAACACGCACGGCACAGCGGACACACCAGGAACCGCGGTGTTGGCCGTCGAATGGCGCTAGCTGCGCAGCATTTGTGCACCACCGCCGTCAGTGTCAGCCAGTTTGCCGTGGCATACGGAGCTCCATCGCAGTCTTTAACACTGGTAGCATGCCGCGACAGCGTGGACGTGAACCGTATGTGCAGTTGACGGACTTTGAGCGAGGGCGTATAGTGGGCATGCGGGAGGCCGGGTGGACGTACCGCCGAATTGCTCAACACGTGGGGTGTGAGGTATCCACAGTACATCGATGTTGTCGCCAGTGGTCGGCGGAAGGTACACGTGCCCGTCGACCTGGGACCGGACCGCAGCGACGCACGGATGCACGCCAAGACCGTAGGATCCTACGCAGTGCCGTAGGGGACCGCACCGCCACTTCCCAGCAAATTAAGGACACTGTTGCTCCTGGGGTATCGGCGAGGACCATTCGCAACCGTCTCCATGAAGCTGGGCTACGGTCCCGCACACCGTTAGGCCGTCTTCCGCTCACGCCCCAACATCGTGCAGCCCGCCTCCAGTGGTGTCGCGACAGGCGTGAATGGAGGGACGAATGGAGACGTGTCGTCTTCAGCGATGAGAGTCGCTTCTGCCTTGGTGCCAATGATGGTCGTATGCGTGTTTGGCGCCGTGCAGGTGAGCGCCACAATCAGGACTGCATACGACCGAGGCACACAGGGCCAACACCCGGCATCATGGTGTGGGGAGCGATCTCCTACACTGGCCGTACACCACTGGTGATCGTCGAGGGGACACTGAATAGTGCACGGTACATCCAAACCGTCATCGAACCCATCGTTCTACCATTCCTAGACCGGCAAGGGAACTTGCTGTTCCAACAGGACAATGCACGTCCGCATGTATCCCGTGCCACCCAACGTGCTCTAGAAGGTGTAAGTCAACTACCCTGGCCAGCAAGATCTCCGGATCTGTCCCCCATTGAGCATGTTTGGGACTGGATGAAGCGTCGTCTCACGCGGTCTGCACGTCCAGCACGAACGCTGGTCCAACTGAGGCGCCAGGTGGAAATGGCATGGCAAGCCGTTCCACAGGACTACATCCAGCATCTCTACGATCGTCTCCATGGGAGAATAGCAGCCTGCATTGCTGCGAAAGGTGGATATACACTGTACTAGTGCCGACATTGTGCATGCTCTGTTGCCTGTGTCTATGTGCCTGTGGTTCTGTCAGTGTGATCATGTGATGTATCTGACCCCAGGAGTGTGTCAATAAAGTTTCCCCTTCCTGGGACAATGAATTCACGGTGTTCTTATTTCAATTTCCAGGAGTGTAAATAGTGGCTGTGTGGGCGGGATAGTCGGATGAACCGTTTTTCATAGTTGTGTGCTTGTGTGAGTATGCGTGCCTAATAGCACACCGTGTGTGCTCCCGATGTGTGTATGTAAATATTGTATTACTTGTGTGTGTGTGTGTGTGTGTGTGTGTGTGTGTGTGTGTGTTTGTGTGTGTGTGTGTGTGTGCGTGCGCATGGGTATGTGTGTGTGGTTTTTCTTCACTGCTACTGCTAGTACTCGTTTCTCATGTATAAAAATAATCAGAAAGATATGATTAAAATGTAAACATTGTAGGTAGAATGGTCAGAAAGAAAATATAAACAACAAATTAAAGCAGGAAAAATAGTATTTAAGTTTTTAGTGTAGCTGCTAGTATTAGTAACGTATGTAAGTCTTCAGCAGAAAAAGAGTAAGTTTATAAATTAGACCAGCGTATATATGTAAGAAAAATGGCTCTGTAAATACACCGACATAAGAAATCAAAGAAATCAGCATTGAAAATTATAGCATATAAGAGAAGAAGAATAGCTTTGCAAAAACTCCACTGTGTGTGTGTCATCGAAAACAAATAACTTTGTAAATCATAAAGGAAACTGCTAATAGACAAAAAATATTATAAAGCATTTACTGTAAAAGCCATTGTTAATAAAAAAACATTCTTTCAATTGTTATATCACTGTTATTATTTCGAAACCCTGCCACCATTGAATCATAGAATGGAATAGAAGAGAAAAATAATTTGTTTATAACAAACCCGAACGTCTCCCACGATGCATAGACGCCGAATGAAGAGGCCTACACAACTGAAATTGTTATAAAGGATTATAAGGGGGAGGAAGAGCTTGGATCTTATTGGTTCAGGAGGAACTGGAGAGGTTTCCGTCCATTTCAATGTGCTTCTATTGGTCCAGGGGTTTGCCACCAATTTTTTATCATGTGACCGGTTTCTAGACATGTCATCACCTAGCCCACTTTCCTAAGGTGCGTAGATGACTTTGTTGAATTGCCAGTGATTCCCCAGCGGGAGAATAGTGGGGCGTGATCTTGAAAATAACTAATGCGGATGTGTAACCTGACAACAGATGTCCTTATTAGCTTGAGATTAGATTCTTATCCTGGCTAAAACGCATCTTCTTTATCTTCTGTCCCTCACAATCACGTTATCTGTCCTTTTAAATCACCACTCTTCTAAATCGTGTCCTTTTAAATAAAGTCCCTTTAAATCTAGAACTGGTACTCCTTTCCACTGATATTCTCTCTGGAATTTACTACATGTACAAGCCACACCTCTTGAAAAATGTTTTTACAAGCCACAAATAGTATTCTCGCGAAGTCCGGGTAGTATGTTTAGCTTTATTTCCTGCACTGGTCTGTTGTTTTCTGCCTACGTAGATGTTACTCCGCCATATAACAGTGCATTAAACCCTCATGCTACATCAGTAAGCGTTAATTGTACACGCTTTAAACATATACACTGCGTTAAGTGCAAATACGGAAAAATGAGCCTACTGCACGCTCGAGGCAGGATTTGAACCTGCGACCGTAGCGGTCGCACGGAGGCCAAGACAACATGGTGGTCGAACATCTAATTTAGATATGGTGCTCATTGCAAATGTGCTGTATTAGATCATCACATTATATAAATCTGAGTAGAACTAGGACGTAGTGAATCATTTTATGAGCAATATACTTCTGCCTCATACATTCCAATTTGTGACAGAAACTCGCATGCGTATATTGCAGCTTGGAGAGAAAATGCATTTCCAAATGAAGCTGCTACATGGCTGCGGTCTATGTAAATCGTGCCGCCAGCCCCGAGAAAAGAGTTCATTTCACGACGCCCACGCAACGTCTGCAAAACTGTACCGAGCTCCCGCCCACACCGCCTTTGCTATCCATCGCACACCTCATTTATAGCCGTTTTAATGAAACGGTGATGAATTTTCTTTTAGGAGAGATCGAAACAGCCAAGTTTTTTGCCGTCATAACGAAATATGAAATATAACAATACTCAGAACTGAAATCCACAGTTCAGATGCTGGTGATGCTCTCTCCTTACGCTGTTCAGTTAGACGTACTGGTAGCCCCGAAGCCATCCTCCCACAGAAATAAAAGTTACAAACGTAGTAAAAACGAACAAGAGTCACACAGTAACAGAAAATAATTGTAGTGTGATAAAAGAGATATATTTGATGGATGAAAAAAGTTAATGACGTGTAAAGGTGGGGCAGCCACTTTCTAAACGAAATCTGCTACTGTGGAGCCCCGAAAATAAGATCTAGACGTCGCTTCTTGGTAGCGTACTTCCCAGGGCTAAGGCACGGACGGTCCTCCTGGGAGGTACTTCACAAACTGTCCCACAATATTTGCTCCTGCCCCAAGAACATCACCCTATTTAGTCAAGTGAAAATTAATCAGATGGAAAAAATTAAATAAACTGTTGATTATTCCATAAGTGATCGCCACAGTTGTTAATTCATGTATCCCACTGTGAAACAAAACGCTCAATGTCCTCACGAAAAAATGTTTGCGATTGTCTATAGAACCATGACTGTACGAAGGCGTGCATCTCTTCCTCCGAAGCAAATCGACGGCAACGAATGTCTTTCTTCAGGACTCCAAAAATATGGAAATCGTATGGCGAGAGATCAGGTTTTAATGGAGGATGTGTAAGGGCTTCAAGCGAAACTTTTGCTGCATACTCGAAACAAACTTAGCATAATGAAAGTCAATGAAACCATTGGTACTATTTATTTCTAACAACCTTTGTTTTGGTAGAATGATGAAGCACTTCTCAGTGCATTACTAGTGCTACCTACAATTCGTCCTCAGAAAAGAGAACTAACTGTCCAACTGATGGTAGGGGCTTGTCACAAACCAGTCCTCTCACTAGCGATACTTGCTTCACCCATACTCTGCACCCCCGTTTAGAATCAAGCAAGTTAAAATTTGTGTACTACACTTATTGTTTGTAAATCACTTCACTGATAGACCACTTACTTCTAAACTGACAAAAACTGGAAGGGTTCGGGTTGCAAATGCTTTGTGTCTTACCACTGTCACTAACAACAACAACAATAATAATAATAACAATAATGGTAATAATAATAATAATACATGGGCCCTACTGCGATGTGGCAGCCATTACATACTTACTGTTGTGCTCTGCTATCAATCAGTTTGATATATGATTTGCAAAATGAATGGTAGAATAACTTAGGTCGATTGTGGGAATTATCTACAACTCGGAGAAGGTATTTTCATGAGATATTTAAGCATATGTGAGGCATATGTCATAATGTTACTGTCATACATGCATGGTACAAAGTACAAAATATGTATGTAGTAGGTAGACTATGTGGGGAAGATGTTGTTCAAGCATTGTTTCACAAACTGTAACACTGTGTTATGCATATTTGACAAAAGTTTCATTATTGATAATTTTAAGTAGTCTTATGAACTATGAACGATCTTTTAAAAATAATCAGTTCCATGAGCGATAAACAATTGAACACATTTTACCCCCGAGAAAATTTCATGTTGTTCCTCAGGGAGTAATTAAACCTGGGTTGGGGACAATTGGTCTATTGGTTTACTAGAAAATGAGATTGCGAGTCTGTCCCATGCCTCCGGAATAACTTTCTCTCCTGAGTACTTCATCTTCATCACCATCTTCTTCTTCTTCATCTACTTTAATGAATACTTTGTATTTTTTTTAGACTTATCTTCTTTGTCTAGGTATGCCTTATGCTCCTGTCGGAATAACTCTCCCATTCTCTTTAGCGGCTGAAAAAACAGGTGTAAACGTACTTCCCAGTGTAGAGTTAGGAGCTTCAGTTTGCCTTTTTTGCAGCAAGGCCATGTTCCTGCGCATACTTCGTCGAGATTTCAATACCTGACTTTTAAGACTAATCTTTCGTTCAATAGAATTGAGAGACAACTGAGCAGCAGGCGTGCTGAGGCTTGTTCCCATACGTTGTCACTAGGGCTTGTCTCTCGACTGCAAAAACCTCCAGGCTCTCTCTCTGCAAGCAGAGGAGGTGTTCTGCGTTAAATTAAACAAGGAAAGAAAATTTGATTCAAACAAGTGTTTGAGACACCAATATTTATTTGTATTATCGTGAGAGAACTCCAAGAAGGGCGAGGGATACCCAGAACCCAAAAAAATCTGGACGGGATTCCCACCCAGAAACTTGTTGTGAATCACCGCCACCATTCTGAGAAAAAAGTCGGGAGTTAATTCCCTGAAATTTATTTTTAATCGGGAGTTACAACAACCTGATTTTTTTTAGAAAGAAAGAAAGACTACCGGTATTTATTTACAAACCACATGAAATCCGAGATAAACAATGACTCAATCGTGAAAATGAATGTATTTGAGAACAATGTTGCCCCTGCCTGTGAGCGCAGCTACACAAGGTGTCCCAGAAATACTGCGTCAAACTTCAAAGTGTTGTGGAGGGTGTCATCAGGAACAAATCGAGGGTAGGAAATCGTGTCTGGGAAAGTCATCCAGTGGCGCCACAGAGCGTACCAGCTGTAGGCGCCGGCGCTTGCCACTAGACCATCCCTTTGGCAGCAAACGTGACGGAGTGTAGTTGGAACGCCTCACAATGTTGTTTGTTATTCAGTGATCAAGAGTCATTGCGAGACGGCCCGCCTACAGATCCTTAGCGTACACATTCACGTATGCAGCTGAAGGGATGGCGTAGTGGCAGACGCCGGCGCCTATAACTTCGACACTCTGTAGCGTCGTTGGATGACGTTTCCTGACACAGGTTCCTGCCTTCGATTTGTTCCCCAGAATACCATCTACAACCCCACGAAGTTTTTTGCAACATTTGTGAGACATCCTGTATAAGGGGTCTAGTGTGACCTATCTCTATCAGTTGTTGATTGGACATTGAGAGAGCAACCGTGTTAGCACAGATGGCAATTAATTACCTCATGCTATTCATTTCTCAGTATCAACTGAGGCTCTACTCTGTGCCACACAGTTCTTTATTGGAGATTTTAAACATATGTGGTAATATCTGTCACCCTGTAAACATCGCTGATCACTGACCATCACTGATCACTGACCATCAGTGACTACTGATCCACTGATCCACTGGTATCCGTTTTTATGTTGCAGATGCGTATAAAACGCACTTCAGAAGATTTGGGAAAGGCAAAACAATATATTTACGTAGGTTTATCGATTAACCTAGGACAGGTGCGCTCTTTAATTTTACAGGAGAAGGTGTGTGGTGTATTACGTATACATTGTGCATAAGTGGCCTTTGCTTTATCAAAATATTCAAATGTGTGTGAATTTTTAAGGGACCAAACTTCTGGGAGCATAGGTCCCTAGACTTACACACTACTTAAACTAACTTAAACTAACTTATGCTAAAAACAACACAGACACCCATGCCTGTGGAAGGACTCGAACCTCCGGGGGAGAGGTCGCGGAATCCGTGACATGGCGCCTCAAACCACACGGTCACTACGCTCGGCTTTTGCTTTATCATTTCTTGCAGTAATTTTCATTACATCTTACAGTGATTACAACTAACTTTTAATATTATGCTTAACGATAGTTTCATACTTGTTACAAATGTTAATTTATTGCATTGGAATAATTTACTTGCAAATCAGGTGTCTTCATTCTCTAGTGAACAAACACTGAATTTTTCGCAGAGAACTGTAGTTTGAGAATGACTCTTGCTGACAAAATCATTATAAGTGCTACATCTTTTGTTGCGGAGATGTTCTTTGCCCTTCCACAAATTCCACATCTACTTTTTTTCTTCATTGGTTACTCCTGTATACGCATCTCATGAACGATTTAACGACGCAGATACGTGCTAGTATCCGCTGGTAAACATGATAGAGAAAATCTTTCGATAAGATATGGTTGCATGAGTTGAAAAGAAAGGTTCTTTAGAGAAACACGACGTGGATATTTGTCCCCCTTTTCATTTTCTCGAAATAACACCTGCCTGTTGATACCAGCCATGTTCAACAATGCGTACCATATAGCCATTGTCCATCTTCTTGTCATTCGCATTGCTGAACATTTATTGCACATTTAGCCGATAGTATCATTCCATCCTTTGTCCTATTATAATCTAGTATAATTTGAGGCTTTTTAGTGGCCTCATTTGCTTACCCTTCGTTGTATATTGTGGAAATGAGTGTAACAGGTTTGTTACATTTAGGAACATCCGATGCTATAGTAATGTCTTTCTGGTATGGAAAAAAATTCCAAAACCATTTCTCTGTTCTTTCTGAACAAAATTCAGGCATTATTTCTTTTTTATCCTCGTTTAGCATTCCTATACAAGCGATTTTGTTTTGCAGCAGAGAGAGAGAGAGAGAGAGAGAGAGAGAGAGAGAGCGACAGAGAGAGCCAGCGGATAGCTAATATGCCAGTTATCTGTTGTCACATTTCTGCTTGTACATTTTATCGGCTCGGTTAGTCTACACGCAATATCAAATGGATTATTAGAAAAAAAGAACTGTCTTTGTGGCTATTTTCCACAATACAATTCCAGTGAACCAATGTACACTCCTGGAAATTGAAATAAGAACACCGGGAATTCATTGTCCCAGGAAGGGGAAACTTTATTGACACACTCCTGGGGTCAGATACATCACATGATCACACTGACAGAACCACAGGCACATAGACACAGGCAACAGAGCATGCACAATGTCGGCACTAGTACAGTGTATATCCACCTTTCGCAGCAATGCAGGCTGCTATTCTCCCATGGAGACGATCGTAGAGATGCTGGATGTAGTCCTGTGGAACGGCTTGCCATGCCATTTCCACCTGGCGCCTCAGTTGGACCAGCGTTCGTGCTGGACGTGCAGACCGCGTGAGACGACGCTTCATCCAGTCCCAAACATGCTCAATGGGGGACAGATCCGGAGATCTTGCTGGCCAGGGTAGTTGACTTACACCTTCTAGAGCACGTTGGGTGGCACGGGATACATGCGGACGTGCATTGTCCTGTTGGAACAGCAAGTTCCCTTGCCGGTCTAGGAATGGTAGAACGATGGGTTCGATGACGGTTTGGATGTACCGTGCACTATTCAGTGTCCCCTCGACGATCACCAGTGGTGTACGGCCAGTGTAGGAGATCGCTCCCCACACCATGATGCCGGGTGTTGGCCCTGTGTGCCTCGGTCGTATGCAGTCCTGATTGTGGCGCTCACCTGCACGGCGTCAAACACGCATACGACCATCATTGGCACCAAGGCAGAAGCGACTCTCATCGCTGAAGACGACACGTCTCCATTCGTCCCTCCATTCACGTCTGTCGCGACACCACTGGAGGCGGGCTGCACGATGTTGGGGCGTGAGCGGAAGACGGCCTAACGGTGTGCGGGACTGTAGCCCAGCTTCATGGAGACGGTTGCGAATGGTCCTCGCCGATACCCCAGGAGCAACAGTGTCCTTAATTTGCTGGGAAGTGGCGGTGCGGTCCCCTACGGCACTGCGTAGGATCCTACGGTCTTGGCGTGCATCCGTGCGTCGCTGCGGTCCGGTCCCAGGTCGACGGGCACGTGCACCTTCCGCCGACCACTGGCGACAACATCGATGTACTGTGGATACCTCACGCCCCACGTGTTGAGCAATTCGGCGGTACGTCCACCTGGCCTCCCGCATGCCCACTATACGCCCTCGCTCAAAGTCCGTCAACTGCACATACGATTCACGTCCACGCTGTCGCGGCATGCTACCAGTGTTAAAGACTGCGATGGAGCTCCGTATGCCACGGCAAACTGGCTGACACTGACGGCGGCGGTGCACAAATGCTGCGCAGCTAGCGCCATTCGACGGCCAACACCGCGGTTCCTGGTGTGTCCGCTGTGCCGTGCGTGTGATCATTGCTTGTACAGCCCTCTCGCAGTGTCCGGAGCAAGTATGGTGGGTCTGACACACCGGTGTCAATGTGTTCTTTTTTCCATTTCCAGGAGTGTATAATGACTTAGCATCGCACAAAGCAAATATTTTGATGCCATATTTAGCTGGCTTGTTGGGAATATATTGTATGCAGTTGCAAGGATCTCTGAATGCATCTCGTTTCTCATCCAATACCGTAACCGTTCATGTAGTTTTTCACAAATTCATCCAGAAAGCTCATAATAGCTGCTAACGTGTTTGTTTCACGTCTCATATCCCTAGTTTCTTTGTCATCGAATATAATACACCTTATTCACTTGAGTAGTAAAAAAAATCTGTTACAACTCATGCAGGATATCTAAACAATGATTCCTTTTCCGTCATTTGACCAAGTTCCAATACATTTGTGTAGTTTGTACCTCTGACGCCAATCACGCAAAGAATGTCCAATACTGCACAAATTTCATTACCATCTGTCAACCTAGTATCCTTGTCTGTAGAACGATATTCTTCTTGCCTCTTTCTACGGATGTATGAATTTATAAAATGCACAAATTTCATCTATCATATCAATACTGTTGATTTTGTGGAACGATTGAATTTCCTCTACTATATCTCGTGTTACCGCTTTAGGGTCTGAATAGATCTTGATACTTTCAGATGGTACACGTGATGTATTTTTATGCATATCGGTTTCTATCCATTTTGTTTGTTTGTCCCTACCAATAAACGTATCGTCTTCAGTATCAAAGGAAGGTCATATTTCATCATATTCAATTTTAGAGTTACTATCAAGATCACTCGATAATATCACTTCATTCTCTACACCAGGAAAAAAAAAATCATCAACATCTCTGCCGTCGCCTTCTTCCACAAACACCTCTAAAAGAGTCCGTTGTAGTTCCTCCTCTGTCAGGGGTTTCTTGGGCCTACAATCAGAAACACGGAATGTTGTTAGCCGTTAATAAAGTATAATAATGGACGTCTCTAAAATATACAGCATTTTTAGCACACGGCTTCGTTTAGGCATACAAGAGATAACGTTGATAATTTGCAATAGCTTAGTATTTTATCCATCATCTTCAGCAATTGTATATGCAACCAGTTCCATAAACGAAATTTAATATTTTAACGGGTTTCAGGTACTTATTGCCCTCTTTCAGAAGGATTTGGTGCCTGTGCAACAATGGTATATTATTTTTGTACAAACACTACGAACCACATCCTTCTGAAGAAGGGCACTGAGTGCCTGAAACTAGTTATGAAATTAAATTTCTTTTATGCAGATGGTACCTGATTTTTTCGATACTATGTGAGATAGTACTTACATGCCCAAGCGCATGGTATGTACAGTACACCGCTGCTGCAGTTCCAGGAATGATTTATAGTTTCTCTTGACCCGCTGGTGCTGCAATCACTCTGACACAACTAAACATAAGCCTAAAAATGACTAGAAAGGTATGAACAATTAGGCGGCTATAAGGCTTGGCCTTTTTCCGGTAAGGGGCAAAAGTTGAGTCTGGTGTATTTTCCATTCTAGGGACCTCGTAGCACACGACAAACGATTGTAGAAAGAATGGAATGCAGTGGTTGACATATTTCTGCAGCCAGTGCCAAGCAACTCTTGAGTTAGTGTAAAGAACGACGTCACTGGACAATGGATGACTGGAAACGAGTGATTTGGAGAGGTGTATGCTACCTGCAGTCAGTGAAGTAAGGAGGTTATGGTGTTATGGTATGGGACTGTTCTTTGTCGTTAGCACTTGGTCCCATTATTAGACTTACGAAGAGACTAAATGCAGAAGTATATGAACACATTGTACATTACTGTATACTATATACAGTACAGAATTAGTGCGGAGGTGATGAAGATTTTTATCAACATGATAACACACACTGTCATCAAACAGCATCTGTGAAACACTGATTTCTGGACAGTATGATTCGTGGAATGGGCTGACCTGCCTCGAATACCGACCTGAACCCGATGAGACACTTCTAGGATGAGTTAGAACGGCAACTTCGCTCCAGACCTGAACATTCAACATCAATGGTTTCTGCTATTGCGAAAGAGTGGGCTGCCATTCCTCCACAGACATGCAGATATCTCGTTCGAGGACAATTCATGCAGTTATACAGGCAAAGGATGGGCACATCTTCTACTAATTTCTTACACTGTCGCTATTTCTTTATTTACTTTTCATTTTGCTTTTATTTTTTATTTTGTTAATTTATTTATTTTATTTTTTCCTTTTGGGTGCTAAGACACTTTGCTACTGTCATGAACCAACTACATGAACCAACCCAAAGCGATAGATAACAATATCTACTGAAAAGAGGTGCTTAGATTATCAACTAAAAGTTTACAATATCTAATCAAAACACTGTAGTAAAAGACTGGGAGTCGTCCGCAGAAATTTCATTTTGCATATTCAGAAGCAGTCCTCCTGTACATTGATTTGATTATGGGAACATTTAGTGAGGATGATATTTGCTTCTGCAGAAGAATTCAAACTATTAGTGAAATAATAAGCCAATATACTCTTAGAGTTTTCGCCACAGAAAACAATGTGTGCTGTTGGTGACATTGCGAAGTAATGTAATCTAATCCTGAAAGCCCACAGCGAGTACTTGCATTGTCTTCAGATACCATAGAACCCATTGCCATATTCGGTTATTATAATACTCCTTGAGAGAGTGTTTTTACTCTATTTTTTTTCTCGTAAAGCTGCGGCGGAGAGAAGCGAAGTCCAGCTTATCTATTCTCTTTTGCAAGAGATTCAAGATGCTAGAGGGATTCAGTTTCTGGGATACCTTAAGGACCTAATGGTCTTAGGGGCGGGGCGCAAAGCTCGAAAAAAAAAAAAAAGAAACAAGATAAGAAGCTTGCCAAATAACGCTTACTAATCGCATATCTGCATAGTGATCCCATTTTTGACTGCTGTCAGCAAGGAGGCATAAAATTTGCGAGGTGCCGGGGCTGGCAGTGTATTTAACACTAAATTCTTCTAGAATCTTCATATGGAAATGATGCTCTAAGCCCCCCCTTTTCTAACTCCGACTTTTGCTCTACCGATCTATGGAATGAATGTTCTGTACAAAATAACAATTTGATTTATTATGACTAAACTCAAAATAATAAACAAAACACACGAAACATTTACAATACGTCAAATTAGATACTTAAATAAATGCTGTGAAGGTGAAGTGGTCCATAAACTAGCTTGTGACATTTATGACCAAGAGGTATGTGGAGCCAATTCGTTACAACTCAAATCTTAAGAGAAACACCCAACCAACCCAACATTAAGTGCTGCTATGGTAGTGAGAACTAAGACAATGAACACCCAAGACAGAACCACGTTAGAAAAGACGAGAACAGGCGCGCTCTGCTGAGCTCTGGTTATCACATAGCAGAATTCCCTAATCTTTCGGTGCTGCGGACATACATTAGCAAGCTGTCTTCTTAACTTCAAGGACACGATCTGGCGTACCGGAGGCGATGGCTGGTTGTTTCGACGTACCGTCGTGTTGATGATAGTGTCGTGAGTATAGCCCGAAACAAATTATTCTGGTCTGGTTGGTCCAGACTAAAGACTTCCTATAAATACAAATGCGCCTCTGAGGGAGACGAAGAAGGCTCGCCACACAATCACTGACGGTACAGTGACGGATTTTCACAAGCGAAGTCACACAGTAACTCCGATACAGTCAACTTTAGCCAAAACTGCTTAAGACAGACAACATAGACCGCTTGTACACAGAACGCTCAATTACCAACTGTACTCGGAAAGTTATGTTGAAGTCGAAACTTCAGCAACTTTGTCAAACAGTTACAATTAAATGAAAGTATATTAGACAGCCAACGGAAGGCAGGCAGTCCAGAGCAGCAAGAGCACAGTCTTGTAACCTACTCCGACTGAAAGGTGAGAGCCGACTCTCTCAAGAGCACCCACACAAGCCGAACACAGAACATTACCGCCCCCACGACAGTGGCGTGTTTAAAACGTGCCAATTAGCAACTCGAAAACCGTCGGAAAATTCCACTCTATTGCCGAAGCACTACCATTCCACTAATGGAGATACTTGGTGCCAGTTTCTGCGCCGATTTTGCTACGTCACGGAGCTATCCCCTGAGCAAGCCAATCACAGTTATGATTTTGCAGAAAACGCGGGAATTTCCCCGCCAAGACTGCCTGGGAACACAAGTTATTCCCACGCCTCGCTGGAAGTCCGTCAGAAAGTGTTTTCACAAAGTTTCTGCGAAGTAACGGAATCTCTGGCCCCACCCGCTCCTTCAGGCCCTTGTGGGCGTGTCACCCCCGCTCTTATGACAATGTCGGCGTCTGGAAAGCATCCACTCGACTCCCTCACACCCGTTGGCATAACCCTTTCAAGATCAGCAGAACCCTCCTGTCACTGGACCACCTTGGTGACGAGAGACGCTGCGTGGGAAGCAATAGCATCTTTTCAGCACATGCAATTAGAGAGGAAAATATTCATATCTTCTGAGTTCTCAATACTAGCCTTGTAATGACAATACTCGGCCATACTTCCCCAAATCGAATTATCAGAGTAAGATATAAATATGAGAGGAGACAAGTCACTGTGTGCATCTAAACACATGCCATCTCTCAAATTAAACGCTAGAAAAAACTCGCTAGGCTTTCAGTTGGTGCTGTAATACATAAGGCATGCAGTTGATCTGTTCCCATCATCTTGGATTTTCAATACTGCATTATGACTGGCTGAAGATAAAGGACGAAAAGGACATGGTTATTTTAATTTTCCAGTATCAAGCTGCACTATTTCTGTCACCTTGGATTTTTCACACTGCGCTATGAATGGTTGGTGATAAGGAGTACTGCATCGTAACTGGTTGGATACAGGGAAAGGGAGGCCATGGTTTTTAACTTTCCAATAGCACAATTGGACTATTTCCGCCATCTTACAATTTTAATACTGCGTTACAATTGGCTCGAGGTTAAGGGCATTGGAGAGGAGGGGGGAAAGGGCATGGTTTCCCACAGATAAAAATGGCATTACTGATGAAGATGATGACGTCGCTGATGACAAAGATGGTATTAGTAATTACGTCACTGCCCCTGCCCCTGTGTGCAGGCAACCCCATTTCAAAGATGAAAGTGAATCAAAGGCGGCACACCATTCGTACTAATGCCAATTTGTTTAAGACTGTCAGTTAATCCCTCCTGTTAGTAACTGCTGATGTGTTTTTGAATGAGAAACCGGCTATATAATCTTTCCTTGTACACGGAATGTATATGTCGTTACTTCTTGCAACTCCTTCGTGCACTTAGATGCTATTCTTTTGCATATGTTGTTGTTGTGGTCTTCAGTCCAGAGACTGGTTTGATGCAGCGTTCCATGCTACTCTATCCTGTGCAAGCTGCTTCATCTCCCAGTACGTACTGCAGACTACATCCTTCTGAATCTGCTTAATGTATTCATCTCTTGGTCTCCCTCTACGATTTTTACCCTCCACGCTGCCCTTCAATACTAAATTGGTGGTCTCTTGATGCCTCAGAACATGTCCTACCAACCGGTCCCTTCTTCTTGTAAAGTTGTGCCACAAACTCCTCTTCTCCCCAATTCTGTTCAATACCTCCTCATTAGTTATGTGATCTACCCATCTAATCTTCAGCATTCTTCTGTAGCACCACGATTTGAAAGCTTCTATTCTCTTCTTGTCCGAACTATTTATCGTTCATGTTTCACTTTCATACATGGCTACACTCCATACAAATACTCTCAGAAACGACTTCCTGAAACATAAATCTAGCCAGCCAGGGTGGCCAAGCGGTTCTAGGCGCTTCAGTCTGGAACCGCGCGACCGCTACAGTCGCAGGTTCGAATCCTGCCTCGGGCATGGGTGTGCTTGATGTCCTTAGGTTAGTTAGGTTTAAGTAGTTCTACGTTCTAGGGGACTGATGAACTCAGATGTTAAGTCCCATGGTGCTCAGAGCCATTTGAACCATTTTGAACTTAAATCTATACTCGATGTTAATAAATTTCTCTTCTTCAGAAATGCTTTCCTTACCATTGCCAGTCCACATTTTATATCCTCTCTACTTCAACCATCATCAATTATTTTGCTCCCCAAATAGCAAAACTCCTTTACTACTTTAACTGTCTCATTTCCTAATCTAATTCCCTGAGCATCACCCGACTTAATTCGACTACATTCCATTATCCTCGTTTTGCTTTTGTTGATGTTCATCTTGTATACTTCTTTCAAGACACTCTCCATTCCGTTCAACTGCTCTTCCAGGTCCTTTGCTGTCTCTGACAGAATTACAATGTCATCGGCGAACCTCAAAGTTTTTATTTCTTCTCCATGTATTTTAATACCTACTCTGAATTTTTCTTTTGTTTCCTTTACTTCTTGCTCTGACTGAATAACGTCGGGGATAGGCTACAATCCTGTCTCACTCCCTTTCCAACCAGTGCTTCCCTTTCACGCCCCTCGACTCTTATAACTGCCATCTGGTTTCTGTACAAATTGTAAATAGCCTTTCGCTCCCTGTATTTTACCCCTGCCACTTTCAGAATTTGAAGCAGAGTATCCCAGTCAACATTGTCAATAGCTTTCTCTAAGTCTACAAATGCTAGAAACGTAGGTTTGCCTTTCCTTAATCTATTTTCTAAGATAAGTCATAGGGTCAGTATTGCTTCACGTGTTCCAATATTTCTACGGAATCCAAACTGATCTTCTCCAAGGTTGGCTTCTACTAGTTTTTCCATTCGTCTGTAAAGAATTCGTGTTAGTATTTTGCAGCCGTGGCTTATTAAACTGATAGTTCGGTAATTTTCACGTTTGTCAACCCCTGATTTCTTTGGGATTGGAATTATCATATTCTTTTTGAAGTGTGAGGGCATTTCGACTGTCTCATACATTTTGCTCACCGGATGATAGAGTTTTGTCAGGGCTGGCTCTCCCAAGGCTATCAGTAGTTCTAATGGAATACTGTCTACTCCCGGGGCCTTGTTTCGACTTAGGTCTTTCAGTGCTCTGTCAAACTCTTCACGCAGTATCATATCTCCCATTTCATCTTCATCTACATCCTGTTCAATTTCCATAATATTGTCTTCAAGAACATCGCCCTCGTGTAGACCCTCTATATACTCCTTCCACCTTTCTGCTCTCCCTTCTTTGCTTAGAACTGGGTTTCCATCTGAGCTCTTGATATTCATGCAAGTGGTTCTCTTTTCTCCAAAGGTCTCTTTAATTTTCCTGTAGGCAGTATCTATCTTACCCCTGGTGATATTCGCCTCTACATCCTTACATTTGTCCTCTAGCTATCCCTGCTTAGCCATTTTGTACCTCCTGTCGATCTCATTTTTGAGACGTTTGTATTCCTTTTTACCTCCTTCATTTACTGCATTTTTGTATTTTCTCCTTTCATCAATTAAATTCAGTATCTCTTCTGTTACCCAAGGATTTCTACTAGCCCTCGTCTTTTTACCTACTTGATCCTCTGCTGCCTTCACTACTTCATCTCTCAAAGGTACCCATTCTTCTTCTACCGTATTTTTCCCCATTCTTGTCAATCGTTCCCTAATGCTCTCTCTGAAGCTCTCTACAACCTCTGGTTCTTTCAGTTTATCCTGGTCCCATCTCCTCAAATTCCCACCTTTTTGCAGTTTCTTCAGTTTTAATCTACAGTTCATAACCAATAGATTGTGGTCAGAGTCCACATCTGCCCCTGGAAATGTCTTACAATTTAAAACCTGGTTCCTGAATCTATGTCTTACCATTATATAATATTACTGAGACCTTCCAGTATCTCCAGGCTTCTTCTATGTATACAACCATCTTTTATGATTCTTGAACCAAGTGTTAGCTATGATTAAATTATGCTCTGTGCAAAATTCTACCAGGCGGCTTCCTCTTTCATTCCTTACTCCCATTCCATATTCACCTACTACGTTTCCTTCTCTTCCTTTTCCTACTATCGAGTTCCAGTCACCCATGAGTATTAAATTTTCCTCTCCCTTCAGTATCTGAATAATTTCTTTTATATCATCATACATTTCATCAATCTCTTCGTCATCTGCGGAACTAATTGACATATAAACTTGTACTACTGTGGTAGGCGTGGGCTTTGTATCTATCTTGGCCACAATAATGCGTTCACTATGCTGTTTGTAGTAGCTTACCCGCATTCCTATTTTTTTTTATTCATTATTAAACTTACTCTTGCATTACCCCTATTTGATTTTGTATTTATAACCCTGCATTCACCTAACCAGAAGTCTTGTTCCTCCTGCCACCGAACTTCACTAATTCCCACTATATCTAACTTTAACCTATCCATTTCCCTTCTTAAATTTTCTAACCTAGCTGCCCGATTAAAGGATCTGACATTACACGCTCCGATCCGTAGAATGCCAGTTTTCTTTCTCCTGATAACGGCGGCCTCCTGAGTAGTCCCCGCCCGGAGATCCGAATGGGGGACTATTTTACCTCCGGAATATTTTACCCAAGAGGACGCCATCATAATTTAACCATACAGTTAAGCTGCATGCCCTCGGCAAAAACTACGACTGTAGTTTCCCCTTGCTTTCAGCCGTTCGCAGTACCAGCACAGCAAGGCCGTTTTGGTTAGTGTTACAAGGCCACATCAGTCAATCATCCAGACTGCTGACCCTGCAACTACTGAAAAGGCTGCTGCCCCTCTTCAGGAACCACACGTTTGTCTGGGCTCTCAACAGATACTCTTCCGTTGTGGTTGCACCTACGGTGCGGCTATTTGTATCGCTGAGGCACGCAAGCCTCCCCACCAACGGCAAGGTCCATGGTTCACGGAGGGCTTTTGCATATCTAAACATGAATTCGTGTCAAATTGACATTTTTGAGTGCTGTTTTCATGATGTGAGGTAAAATAAATGATCAAATATCGTGGCTGACAGCAGCATATACTTCATTTGAAAAATGAAACCGTTGATTTTACGACCTTAGGCTTTTAACAGTTAGTTCATAAAGGAGAAAGTGGAATAAGCAGCATAATAATGAGAGGAGAATCAGCTTATTTTGAAGGCCACATCACAGATGATGTGAGACCACAGTCTGTTCCAGATTACTTTAGAACTGAAAGCTATGTCGGGAGTAGTGGGGTTAGGCACAGCACGCGTTCAGTTTTTCCCACGAGATCTGTTACCGCAGTGACCACCCGCTGTTAACCAGAGCTTCAATCTTACCACATCAACACCTCCAGCTTTCTGCAGACTGCAGTGTCAATGAGCTTGCTGTCCAGTGTCATCGTTCGTGTTTTGCTAAGATTTTGTTTGTTTTCATTTCTTACAGTTGCGGATTTAATATTTTATCTGCTATGTATGTTGTATGATACTGAAAAATGCCAGAAGCAAAGTTGTCAAATATCGTTCAGTGGAAATGTTCAGCCGGCCGGAGTGGCCGTGCGGTTCTAGGCGCTACAGTCTGGAGCCGAGGGACCGCTCCGGTCGCAGGTTCGAATCCTGCCTCGGGCATGGATGTGTGTGATGCCCTTAGGTTAGTTAGGTTTAATTAGTTCTAAGTTTTAGGCGACTGATGACCTTAGAAGTT
The DNA here is from genome assembly GCF_023864345.2 of Schistocerca serialis cubense. Lineage (NCBI taxonomy): Eukaryota > Metazoa > Arthropoda > Insecta > Orthoptera > Acrididae > Schistocerca > Schistocerca serialis. The sequence continues at coordinate 536,293,204 of NC_064640.1, forward strand.
AAGTCGCATAGTGCTCAGAGCCATAGTGCTCAGAGCCAGTGGAAAAGTTCGACGTAGACCTTTCGGCCGATGCGCTGTCGTACGACATCAGTTAAGAGAAATGGTTTTCCTCTTATGTGCCTACACCGTCATCAATTGTGCCCCAACCATTCTGTTGTTTCTGACTAGATGCCTGCCACGGCAAAGTGAAAGGAGGAGCGTCGAAACATCGAAATGAGTGATTAATTTAAAAATGTTGCTTATGGATCTAATATCACTCCTTAAAACACAGAACCAAAATTAAAGTTTACTTTGGCAGCAATAATTTAACAAATTACGCGATCTGCAGTCCAGGCACTCAGCAACGATGATGCTACGAAGGTCATCTCTGAAGACTGGAAGAAAGCAGTCATAAGCAGCGCGTTGTGGAAAAAACATGACTGAATGAATCTATTTGAAAAAAGTCGTTATAGGAAATGACGCGTCATCAAATAACGACGGTGACAGTGTCATCTCAAGCATGCGTGATAGCGACGGGAGTAATTTCAACAGAATTTTTCCATTGTCTGCTGTACAGGCGAATTCCACTGAATGTTTGGTGTTTGCAGTTTAAGTATCTGCATAGCAAAATTACATCTTCGTTTGTTATGACTGTTAATAACAACGCTGTTATCAGCAACTGACTCGGAATGAAAATCATCTCAGAAACTGCAACATACAAAGAAATCCGTTTCATTGTTTACATTATAATTGTTGCAGTACTGAGATAGTTTATTCTGGTATCACTATTATTCTTTCTTCGAAGCCACTAAGTTTCCTCATTTTGATTAAAAGGCACAATTTTCTGTTATGTTACAGGTAAGCCGAGAGTTTGATGAGATCTCTGAATAAGAGGTTATTTACAATCCTTGTGCTTTGGTTCTCTCAATGAAACCAAATGGGCAGCGACTGAACTTTTGACATAGGAGTACAGCATCGTGCGTGACACTTAACTCAAATTATCTCATGTTAGAGATCTCTGAGAGAGTCTTCTTTGCACAAATGACAACCCTCTCACTGCTTTCATTTATAACTGTTGCAATACTGAGGAAGTTTACTTTGTCATTACTGTTCGTCTTTCTTTCAAACCCGATAACAAGTGTCGTCATCTCGATTATCATGTATAATTTTTGTATGTTACAAAAAAGAAGGAAGTTTGATCTGAAAAAATAGAATAAAGTTAATCAACGTGGGGCAATGTTATTCTCAACGAAACCGAAGGGGCGACCAGCCAATAGAGCTCTGCTTTGAAGCAGATGGAAATATGGCATATTCTTAAGATTTAGTCCGCATAATATTTTTGTCTAAATGCAATAAAAAAAAAGTTCCACATGTTGAAAATTCAGTAACAGCTCAGAATTCGCATTTTCGTAAACTTTTCCTATTTAGTCTTCTAAATGTGTTACCGCAAATAAGACTAAAAAGGAGACATAGTGGAGCTTTTCCAGAAGACACTGATGCCAGTTATATCTTTGTACACTGAATAGTTTGCAAGTTAGTTAAATGAAGTGTAAGATAACGGGTGTGTTCTGTCAGGAGTATGAAGCCCAAAGTAATTTTGAGCTGACTAGAGAAAACATCGTTTGTGACCTCAAGTGGCACTACAAACGATAATTTCATTGGATTACACCGAGCGGTGGCTGCATGCGGAAAATGGAACAGCCAGTGTAAAGCACATGTGTGAAGCTCAGACTGACTTGAAGAATATTTTGAAGTGTGTTCTACGTGCTATAATGATTTGTTTAAAATATGTGTACTATTTACAATGCAGCAGATTGTACATTCTCCTGGAAGTGCAGATCGACCACTGCAAGACGAAGCGCTATCCAGTGGAACGTATTTCTGGAGCTTACGACGTGCTGATGATGGAAACATTTCTGTAACTGGAAACGTTGGCCATCTGAAGATGGGCATGAATGCACGAGATCAGTTATACCTCCGAAATAGAAGCTTTTTAAAAGTAATCGTGTTTGTGTCATTCACCAATAGTTGGAATACTATTGATGGAACTGAGGTTATTGCGGCACCAGCGGCACGGCGGCTGGCTAGAACGATATATAGGGTGAACTCCAGATCCACCAAGAAAATTTAGCAGGCTTTTCGGGGAAATTTTCTGAGTATTTTAGTACAAGGAATCCGTCATTTCTGATGGTTTTAGTAGTAAATCACATACTCTCATTTCATCGCAGACGTTAGTTTTATCCATAGTTTTCAAGAACGACTTTTTCTCCCTTCCTGTACTTATTTCAGCAGTGACACATGTTTCAATTAACGTGCCTTTGGTTCTGTGTTCTCTTACTATATAAGGTGGCGTGCCATAAAGTAATGCCTCCACATTTAAATTTCGGTTGTCAGTATCGATTGAGGTATTACTTGTCATGCATATTACTCGGTCAACATTCCCACTTAGCTGCGGAAGTTGCACCCTCTGCCGCTAGAGGACTCCGAACTGTAGCGTGTAACATGACGCTGTGTAACTTAAGTGTTTCGGCTCGTGAGAAACAGTTTGCTGTTATCGGGTTTCGAATTCGAAGAGTTTGTCCACACATGGAGCACCTCCTCCTTCAGCACGACAATACTATACCATACGCAAGCGTTACGACATCGGCAACAACCCGACGCCTTGGGTTCACTGTCATCGATCATGCTTCGTACAATCCCGACTAGGCCCCATTGGATTTTCATCTGTTTTCAGACGTTAAAGAACCTCTTCGTGGACTTCACTTCGATAGTGATGAAGCGATGGATGCAGGGGCGAGATTGTAGGTCCGTCAACAAAGTCAAATAAATATTCTTCAGTGACGATATCAAAACCGATCTCTCTTTGGGAGATATGTTTGTCGCCAGGGTGACTGAGTTGAAAAATCAATATGTAGACATGAAGAATGAAGAAGTAGAATGTTAATAAAGTTTGTTTACTTAAAAAGCTTTCAGAGTTTATGCATAAAAAAAAATTCGGAGTCATTGGTTTTCAGTACGCACTCATATATTGGGATGTCGTACGACAGAAATTTTGCTGGTGTTGAAGTGATGTAAGGCTATGCCTACTTGTTGTGTTGTATTTCCAAATTTCAAATGCTTAGAAAAACATTAAAATAATGTTTTAAAAAGTCTAAATTTCAAGAGCATCTGCCACCCCCCCTCGCTCCCCTCCCCCCCCCCCCCCCCCCCCAAGGGAAAAACATGCTTTCCTCGGAGAGACAAAGCTTAGTTATCAAGTTGTTTACAGTAAAATTCGCAACTACACATTTTTTATTCAACTCAGATATTATTCGGCATGATAATTCAAACAAACATAAGCTGCCTTCTACCGCTGCTGCTGCAACAACTTCTAAAATCAATGACCTCATCAAGAAAAAGAGGTAATTATGTTTGATACATCCTAGGAAATTCTGCTTACGTTGTTTCTATATAAAATGTATTTAAAACATTGACAGCCTAAAAAAGCTTTAGTAAAGGGCTGTCATCAAATCAGATTCTTGATAGTGAGGCTCGCAAAACTATTGGGTTGATTATCATAACGAAATATATAATATTATCGTTGAGGGTTGACCTGGTACGTCACAGTAAACTATAAGAAACTTTATTAAAGACAGCTATACATATAGTGAGAACCACACATATTACAATAATTTTAACTTGGAACTCTTACATTTAGTCCGTGTTTGGCTACAAAAACTATAATACGGGAATTGTAAGTCCGCCTTGGTGCAAAACACTTTTGTTATTTATTTATTCTACAAACAAGTTCGTCGACAAATATCGCCATCATCAGTGGGTTCTTTAAAACATGCAGAAACTAGCATAGTTGTAAAACTTTCATACTACCTTATGTATTTACGTTACAGCATTGTTTTAAGATGTTGTGGCATATTTGCTATGCTTTTCTGTTGTCGTTTTTCTCGACTAAATCATGTCATCTGCAACTGTGTGAGCGCCTGTTAGTAAACGAATACAAAAACGTGAACATACGTACGTCAGCGTTATGCAATTCGGATTGCGGTAGTGTTATGAATACAGTTTTGGTGTGTAATAGGCTGTTATTTAGTTTATCGTGTACTCACGTTCGTTGGGCCGCTTGCAGCTACTTTTATTCACATAAAACTTAACTTTTGCACTTCGTTCATAATCCAAAACATTACGCCATATTGCCGTTCACGTGACTCTCGAGAAATGTACTGAATGTTGCGAGAAGGCTATGAGAATTGTAGCGGGAGTTCTGACGACTTGTGTTCCTTATTTATGCCTCCGTATGTGATTGGAGAATGGTTCTTTTGCGTGTGTGTGCTTTCTGTTCTGTGTCCTGGGTCAGTTCTCTCAGAGTAAAGAGTGTGTTATACGAAAGAGTGTGTTGTTGCAGAGTGTTGCGTTTTCGTTTATTATGTTTTCCCCTTCCACCTTGGCCTTTTGTATGTAATAATTTTCTTCTATTGCTAGATGACGGTATAAGCAGTTATAATGTTTTACAGTGTTTTATATTGATGCTATTATCTGCACGTTTTGGATTTAAGGAATTCACTGATGATGGCGATATATCTTGCTGAAACTAGTTTGGTGATAAGTAAATAACAAAAATGTTTTGCCCTACTCGAACTCGCAATTCCCATATTGTTCTTTTTACACATATTTGTATCAACATAAAATAGAAAGCGGTAAAAGCGTAATTTGAGGAATTCTAGGAAATGAAGAGGCTACACTGGCTGCATCTGAGAGAACTTTCGTATATCATACCGTGTGTCATAATCATAGCTACTGCTAACAATGTCATTAAGTAACTCTGTGATGTCAAGTTTAGTTGTAAACGAACCAGGGCTGAAGCAACTGTTAATAATGTATTAACTCCGTGGTGTCAACATCTTATTAAAGATGTTCTTGACTATGTAAACTTCGTAAGTTTATCCATTGATACCAGTAATCAAAAATCAACGAAGTACTTACTGTGTTAGTTAAATATTTAATTTCAGAAAGCGGGATGACAAAAGATATTGGAATTCATTTCTATTGAAAATGGAACTTCGAATCCAATATCTAAATTGTGATGCCGGTTCTGCATGATGGCTGACCAGAATCAAAGTTTGTGTGTTTATCTGCTGACAATACGAACAATATATGTGGTGGAGTAAACAGAAGTGGGAGAGAAAACTTTTTTGCTAAACTACAAGCCAGTCTTGGTAGGAATTATCTGAAAGATGTGGTTGCATGGCACATATCACACACAACAGCGTGGAAAAAAATCGTTGAAAAGCTGACGATTGATTTAGGGTATGCCATTTGTAAACTTTACAAGTAATTTCATATTTATACTGTTATAGTGGAACGACTGAAGGAAGTCTGAAATTTTTTAAATGACCTTTATCGTCAACTGCTAGATTACAGCAGTACGAGATGGTTGTCATTTCCTCGTGCTCTTGAAAGAATTTTGAATTTATATTTTGCTCAAAAATAGTTTTTCCTCTCTGAATAATGTTGTCTTTTATCTTTACAAACATTTTTTAACAATGAGGAATCTGAATTATGGTTGTAGTGTGCTCATAAGCAAATCAGTCTTCCTGGAACAAGCGTTCAAGAAATCATAAAACAGAATGACTGCCTCGCAGTGACAATATCTTGTTAAGAATTACTTATAAAAAAAAAAAAAAGCGAACGCGAAAGAAAATAATTTTGAGAGTTCTAAGGTTACATGTGCGTTGAAGGAACTCTATGACAATGTTGAAGCTGCTCACAGTAGGTTTCATTCCTTTGCTCATTTATTCTACAGTGTAGCACATGAATAACTGGCTTCATGGAAAAAGCAGTTTTCAGATTATAATTGTCTTTGTTAGACCAGTTAGAAAAAGAAACTACAATGGAGTAATATAGAATCAATTATACTATTGACTCAGAATGTTAGGAGTGTAGAAATTGATGGTGCAGAAATGTTTGATGAATGTTCTATTGTCAAAACGATTGTAGCTGAAAAATTAGAGGAATAATTCCAAGGAAGAAGTGAATCCCAGATGAGTTGGAATATTTGATGTATTAAAGGAAAAATGCATATAAGTTAAAATCCGGCTTAAAATTGTAGATCTTGTATTGTTCATCCCGGATTCAAATCCAATAATTTAGCGTTTGTTTTCAAAAATGAATCATTATTAGTCATGCGATAAGCGAATGTTTTAGATAGTAAAACTGCCAATGCAATGATCCTGAAGTGAAGTCTAAAAACTTAATGTACAGGCTTGTACCATAGATTGTTACGCATTAAGCAGTTATGTGAGCAAATTCACTCACGTAAAAAGTAGAAACAAAATTGTAACATTATGAAGGATTTGTAAGTGCACTTCAGTTACAGTATTAATACATATTGTTCTGAAGCAAAGTGTGTTTATTCAGTATGACGTTTCCGTCATCCCAGTGGTCAGTTAACACAGTATTTCATAAACTATCGATCAGCTGATCACAGCCTTTTCAGGTGCTCCGTATTTTCATGGAAAAAATGGCAGACCTACTGAAGATCATACGCTTTCCTAATATGACAACCGCTGTCTCTTCATATACAGGGTGGAACGAAATTCGTGCAATCGGAAGCCACAGTGCAATTTTTTACATACGAACAGCTGAAAAATATCTGTAACGAAATTTCATCCCGCACATATTTCGGTTGGAAATATGTGACAAAGGAATGCAGTGTAGCGACACTGCAATCGTATATACAATTATATGTAAATAAATTATATGAAATTGCAACCAGTTACTTTTTTGAATAATTATGTTGTATTCCATGAACCTGTTTTCAGACCTTTTCAGGTTCATCTTCAGATGTTTCTGGAAGTTACATCATCATTTCTAGCAATATGCTGGGTGCTCGCTCAATGACAAAAAGATGAAACACGCTTTAATGTATCGCCATGACTATTGCTTATCTGTCGATATGGATGTAAATTTAGTTTTTTACTTACTGTGACAGTATGGGCGGATTTTTTCGTTAGTGTCCATCTGTCTGCCTCCATTTTGATGTCCAGTTGTTATATCACTACACACGCTTTCACACAAACTATATTAATATATACTCTGACAGCAAGACTTTGCCGGCCGCGGTGGTCTAGCGGTTCTAGGCGCTCAGTCCGGAACCGCGCGACTGCTGCGATCGCAGGTTCGAATCCTGCCTCGGGCATGGATGTGTGTGATGTGCTTAGGTTAGTTAGGTTTAAGTAGTTCTAAGTTCTAGGGGACTGATGACCACAGATGTTAAGTCCCATAGTGCTCCGAGCCATTTGAACCATTTTTGAACAGCGAGACTTTGCCAGCATCCAGCATGAGCTTTACAACTGTTGCTTGTCAACAAGGAACGTACTACCATCTCATATAGACATGAGAAAAAGATAAATACTCTGATTTCAAAGAATGCAGTAAAGTTCCCTAGTATCTCTTCTCAAACAGAACATAAGTTTTTTTGACAAAGTGATAAATAAAACAGAAATATGCTTCAGTAGTAATGAATTAAAGCTGTTAAACAAAGGCCTTAAGCACAGTATTACCGCATCACTAAATAAAAGCAACATTAAAGACCTAATAGTTAGCACAAAAAATTGCATGCAGTGCAACTAAATTGAAACACAATGAACAACATGCTATAGCTCATAAGACAAACAACATCATTATGAGAAACATTCACCAGAGCAAAATGTACAATAAGATGAATACTGAACATAGGACATTATGTAACATAAACAAGAAACCCTCAACTGAAAATGCCCTCGTTGTCAGAGCAGTCAAGGGCAGCACAGCTGTTGTCATATACAGGGTGAGTCACCTAACATTACCGCTGGATATATTTCGTAAACCACATCAAATACTGACGAATCGATTCCACAGACCGAAGGTGAGGAGAGGGGCTAGTGTAATTGGTTAATACAAACCATAAAAAAATGCACGGAAGTATGTTTTTTAACACAAACGTACGTTTTTTTAAATGGAACCCCGTTAGTTTTGTTAGCACATCTGAACATATAAACACATACGTAATCAGTGCCGTTTGTTGCGTTGTAAAATGTTAATTACATCCAGAGATATTGTAACCTAAAGTTGACGCTTGAGTACCACTCCTCCGCTGTTCGATCGTGTGTATCAGAGAACACCGAATTACGTAGGGATCCAAATGGAACGGTGATAGACCTTAGGTACAGAAGAGACTGGAACAGCACATTATGTCCACATGCTAACACCTTTTTATTGGTCTTTTTCACTGACGCACATGTACATTACCATGAGGGGTGAGGTACACGTACACACGTGGTTTCTGTTTTCAATTACGGAGTGGAATAGAGTGTGTCCCGACATGTCAGGCCAATTGATGTTCAATGTGGTGGCCATCATTTGCTGCACACAATTGCAATCTCTGGCGTAATGAATGTCGTACACGCCGCAGTACATCTGGTGTAATGTCGCCACAGGCTACCACAATACGTTGTTTCATATCCTCTGGGGTTGTAGGCACATCACGGTACACATTCTCCTTTAACGTACCCCACAGAAAGAAGTCCAGAGGTGTAAGATCAGGAGAACGGGATGGCCAATTTATGCGTCCTCCACGTCCTATGAAACGCCAGTCGAACATCCTGTCAAGAGTCAGCCTAGTGTTAATTGCGGAATGTGCAGTTGCACCATCATGCTAATACCACAAACGTCGACGCGTTTCCAGTGGGACATTTTCGAGCAACGTTGGCAGATAATTCTGTAGAAACGCGATGTATGTTGCAGCTGTTTGGGCCCCTGCAATGAAGTGAGGACCAATGAGGTGGTCGCCAAAGATTCCGCACCATAAATTTACAGTCCACGGTCGCTGTCGTTCTACTTGTCTGAGCCAGCGAGCATTGTCCACGGACCAGTAATGCATGTTCCGTAGATTCACTGCCCCGTGGTTTGTGAAACCCGCTTCATCGGTAAACAGGTAGAACTGCAACGCATTCTCTGTTAATGCCCATTGACAGAATTGCACTCTATGATTAAAGTCATCACCATGTAATTGCTGATGTAGCGACACATGAAACGGGTGAAAGCGGTGACGATGCAGTATGCGCATGACACTACTTTGACTCAGTCCACCGGCTCTCGCAATGTCACGTGTACTCATGTGTGGGTTCATGGCAACAGCGGCTAACACACCAACTGCACCCGCTTCTCCTGTGACGGGCCACCCGTTTGCGTGCTACGACCATACCTGTTGCATACAGTTGGCGGTAGATGTTTTGCAATGTGCGGCACGTTGGATGCTCTCTGTCCGGGTACCGTTCTGCATACACCCTGCAGGCATCAGCTGCATTTCGTCGACACTCACCACAGATGAGTATCATCTCCGCCTTTTCAGAGTTCGAATACACCATGGTCACAGTTCCTACAACACTACACTATCACAGACGTCTGGTAACACAGTGAACTACAGTTGGTCTGCGTGCGGAGACGAATGCAGAATAACAATAGCAGCAAGCGCTACATGCAGACACTGCGACAGCTAGACTGAACCACAACAGTGCACTACAGCCACACTCGTAAACACGGTCGTAATCGTAAACATGTCCCTGCAGATGCTGTTCGCCGACCGTGGCCCCTGTTTATTACAACACGCAACTGAACGTCGGAGGTTTCAAGCGTCAACTTTAGGTTACAATATCTCCGGATGTAACACACGGTACTGATTACGTGTTTGTTTATATGTTCAGATGTGCTAACAAACCTAACGTGGTTCCATTTAAAAAAACGTAGGTTTGCGTTAAAAATCATACTTCCGTGCATGTTTGTATGGTTTGTATTAAACAATTACACTAGGCCCTCTCCTCACGTTCAGTCTGTGGAATCGGTTCGTCAGTATTTGATGTGGTTTACGAAATATATCCAGCGGTAACGTTAGGTGACTCACCCTGTATAAATCAGATTATATTAGCAAAACTTGTGAATTCTTCAGGAAGAATAACATAAAAGAAGTAGCATATGACCCTACTCCCAAATTCCAAGATAAAATTAGAAAGTTACTTAAAAACTGAAAATTCTTGTTGAAACCAAGAGGAGCAAGGCACTGTATAGTGATTAACTCATCAGCACCAAAATTGAGATCACAGCCTAAGATCCACAAACCAGAATGTCCAATACATCCCACTGCGAACTCCATCAACAGTCCAAGCTATAAAATCACCAGGAAACTTAATGATATTATCTGCAAGGTATAAGTATTTGAAAATAACTTCTCCATAAAAAACAGTTACGAGCCCATCAATAGCATAAAAGAAACCCCCATCCCATCCACAGCTAGATTTGCATCTCTTTACATAGTCAACCGATATAAAAACATACCTGTCAAGGAAACAATTAGTTTAATAAGAAATAATTTACTCTAACATGGACCAATGGGTAGAGATGAAGTCTACGAACTCATAGAGATCCTGGAGCTTATATTATCACACAACTGCTTCCTGTTCAACAACAAATTTTACATTCAGGAAGATAGATTGGCAGTGGGTAGTAGTCTTGCAGGTTTGTTAGCAGAGATATATATTTATAATTTTGAAAACAACTTTTTTAGATCCAAAACCCAACGAATATGTAAGCTGCTTTACTACAAACGCTATGTTGATGACACCTGTTCAATGGAACAACAGAAGAAATAGATAATCTAGCCAAAGAATTTAATAAAATACACAACAAAATTCATTTCACAGTAGCAAATGAAACAACAGAAGGCATTAACTATCTTGATTTAACAATCTCAAATAAAAATCAAAGGCATAAATTTCAAATTTTCAGAAAGCCAACAACCACCAATGTTACAATACACAAATTCTCTTGCCATTCAGACCAACATATGAAAGCATTCTTCAGAACAATGGTTAATAGCATGCTTAAATTCCCAATGGACAAAAGTGAAAGACAAAAAGAAAGAGAAATTATTAAATCAATTGCCTCCAGCAATGGGTACAACTCTGCATAATAGATAACCTAATACATACAGCAAAATTAAATCAACCAAGTGCTGAACAACCACCCACAAACAAGAAGACCACATTTATAAGCCTGCCTAGGGAAAATTTCTCACCAAATTGCCAATCTCTTCAAGACATACAACATAAAAATAAGCTTCTTCACCAACAACAGGATATAATATACAGCACCAAAACCACTATACAACAGTATCAGAAGTCAGGTGTATACAAGCTCATTTGCAATTCATCTCCAAGCTTCTACATTGTACAAACAGGTAGAAGCTTCACACCAAGATTTAAAGAACACATAGACGCACTCCGTCTTAACAACCTGAATAAATACAGCTTTGCCTCACATCTTGCCCAACACAGTCAGTCTAAAAACAACAGAGAACAAAATCTTCAAATACTCCAGTTTGCCAACAAAGGCACGATACCTGACCTTCTTGAAAAAATTGAGACATTTACCTACACAAATATAGCACCTGACTACCTACTCAATGATCAAATTGAACTGAGAAACAAATTTCTCCTTCAGAACTTTGAAGATCTACTAGTTCAAAACAAGGAACCACTCAACCAACCCTGCACCACCTCCCCATCCCCCCTCCCTAAGCCCCCCCCCCCAAATCCCTCTCCTTACATTCTAACTACACTAGTGTCAATGTAATATTCTACCACAGAATAAAACCTGTACTATATTTCTAAATGGTAAAGCCCTCTACTGTTAACATAAACCAATACTTTTATACATATTACATCTAGCTGGAACAAACAGAAGCTGCCTTTACCGATATTCCAGATCACTTTAATGTAAGAACAGAAATAAGTCAACAGTTCACTTGAACTTTTGTTCTTGGTTTTTAAATATAAAGCGTACCTTCAGACAAACAACTTTAGTCCATTACAAACACTATAACTTGTATACACATACCTTTAGCTACAATAAACAGAGTTTGCTCTTACTAATATCCCAGATCGTGTTAACGTAACAACATAAATAAGTTAACAGTTCATTTGAAGGTTTGTTATTAATTTAATAATTTTAGTTTAAATATAAATGTCCTAACCATACAAACAGCTGTATCTCATTGAAAATACAATAACTCTGTATTATTGATTCCTGGGCATTCATGTTAATGCCAATCATTATTAAAATATTTGCTACAAACTGCCTGTATTATACATTAAAATACAAATAGAAATAAGACATCAGATAACCTGAAGTCTGTTCTTGTAGTGATTTATTTATTTATTTTATTTTGTGGTCTCATGTTATCGCCAGTCTGATTAAAATATTTGCCCTTATATCGACTTTAATACATGTAAAAAAGAACAAATTACATCTCTGTGCAAAGTAGGCCTATGCTATATCTGTTTGTCGATGTCTTTGTTACAAGCAACAGTTGTAAAGTGCATGGCGGGTGCCGGCAAAGTCTCGCTGTCTGAGTGTAAATTAATATAGTTTGTCTGAAAAAGTGTGTAGTGATATAACAACTGGATATCAAAATGGAGGCAGAGAGATGGACACTAACGAAAAAATCCGCCCACACTGTCACAGTAAGTAAAAAACTAAATTTACATCCATATCGACAGATAAGCAATAGTCATGGCGATACATTAAAGCGTGTTCCATCTTTTTGCCATAGAGCCAGCACTCGGCATTATGCTAGAAATAATGATGTAACTTCCAGAAACATCTGAAGATGAACCTGAAAAGGTTCGAAAACCGGTTCATGGAATACAACATAATTATTCAAAAAAGTGACTAGGTGCAGTTTTATGTAAGTAATTTACATTCAATTAACTGTCATGGTTCTAAAATATCCGCAGTGGATAAGCATAATATATACAAGTATCTTAAAACATTACGGCCAATTGGTGTAGTGCTATAGTTTTGAGTTTTAATACTCGCGTTCGAGAGCTCGATTAGAGATTTAGGTGTAATTTTTGTTATTTTCGAATTTAGACTGCGTGACATGGCAATCGTTCTACAAAGCAGTTACAGAAATTCTTAGGGAAAACAGGCGCAGTTATTTAAAAGTAACACAGAAATGAAACTGGAATAACTTTTATTATTCCACTTTTAAGGACGTATTTTGCTTTTAAGCGTTTACTCTGTTTTCTTCCATGCACTGCACCCCTCTATGCTTTCCAATCCATTGCCAGCATTGCTTCCCTTTTCTTCAGTTATTCTCCGTCCCGCAAACTTAGGAATACGAATTCGCCACTCTTCCTTTATATAGAATGTATATTTAACATCTCCACTTTCATAAGTTTATAGTTATGTCCGTCCTATGATAGGTACTCTATTTTTAACTGATTGTGAATCTTTCTGTCATTTCTGAAAAATAATTGTTACGTTGTATCAGTACAAGGTATCCTCCGCTATGTACTGTTTGGTGCCTCGTGCTGTATGCTTGTGGATGTGGATGTGATTATCTGTACGGTTAGCTTAACTGGGGGCCAGTTTGGGTTACTACGCAGTTAACTTAAGCTGCCATCCACCTCAACTGGCGCTATCAACAAGCGGAATGTTATGGCACCGAAGGAAATGAAATTAACACATTAAACAACTCCTTCATACAGACACGAAGATAGTGTCACTACTCGCAGAGTGAGCAGAAAACGCTATCAGGGAGTGTAGTTGCTGGCGGCCGGAATTTGTATGTTTACTGAGAAAATATCGCAGTGCGTACGAGGGGAATGGCGGCGCAACGAAGCTATGTTATGACTGGCAGATAAGAACAAGGCCTTTGCCATACGTTTCTGACCCGAAAAGGGTATGCTTCCCAGAACTGGAAGCCGTAGGAAGTAATGGAATGATAGGACGTCATCAGCTGATTCGAGACAGAGTGAAATTACATACAACGCATTTTCTGGGCACAGGCTGTATTTAGGATTTATAAACCCCTGATTTGATCCAGTGGTGCGAGCCGTCCCTTGGGAAATTTTGTGGTAAATAATCAGAAAATATAAATTTTATAGCTATTTTTAAATTAAAATCCTATAACATATCATTTAAGGTTAAGAATTACATTGCACTGTACACTGCTGTACAATCTTTTTGTTTTATCGGAGACAGTCGATTGTGGTGTAGAATCAGATCATCTTGAACTTCCCTGCGCCAAGAAGAGAAAACCAGCTAACTAGTGTGTACAGTTTTTATACATAAACCTCTATCCATCATATGTACATACATTACATGTGAAGCATCACACGTTACTACAAGACAGTACTTACAAAAACTAGTTCAACTACGACTGTCCAGTTACAACACGAAATACAACTTATAGAATGTTCCATTGTTGTTATTAGCTGTCTATGTGTATCGGCTGTGACCAGATAACACCAGAGACTGTTGTGTCCACCTCGTTCTCTTTGAACTGCATTGGCCAAGTGGGAGAACGCCAGATGCCACAGGGAATTCGACGCGAAGGGGCGTGGCATTTGGGAGGTGAATATTAAGTTCATTCACATAAGCTGCCCACTGAAAAATTCAGCCGAAGGGCCCATAAAAATTAGCTACGCCTATGTCCTTTACAAGAGGGCCCCCAGCACAGCATCTCTTTTGTTTCCTTTGCGTGCTCGCTCAATGTAGAGATTGAATAACATGGGAGAGAGGCTAAAGCCCTGTCCACCCCCTCTCGTCTACTACTAAATCCCTTTCATATTCTTCATCTCTTGCAATTGATGCCTAATTTCTCTTGAAGTTGTATACAATCTTTCAGTCCCTGTATTTTTCCTTACTACCTTCAGAATTTCAAGGAATGTAGTTCTGTTAACATTTTCACAGTTTTTCTCTAAATCTGCAAATACTATAAACGTAAGTTTGCTTTTCTTTAACTTATCTTTTAAGATAAGTCGTAGGGTCAGTATTATCCCCTGTTAATCCTACCTGGTAGCAAAACCACAATCTGGACAATGTTCTAAAATGAGGAGAACAAATATTTTACAAGCTATCTCTTTCGTGAACAAACTGCAAGTTGCCAAAATCTTATTTTTAAATCGAAACTATATGTGCTTTGCGTTTTCCTACATCATAACTGTTGTTTATCGCAAGTATTTGTCCAAGTTGCATTATTAATCGTAATGTGCAGTGCCAGTACATTTTCAAATTATGTGAGATATACAACTTCAGTTTTGCCAGTCGAGATATGACTGGATATTACTACTCGGGTAAAACGTCGTCATAGATAACTGAATCACTGATGAAAAGAAAGTGGTTGCTTGTACTGGGGCTCACAAACTAATTAATGTATCTTATGGCTATTAATAGTACTATTATACATCCGTTCTCTGAGGCGTGCAAAGTTCTCATTATTGATGTAGTTTTGATCCTAGTTTCCTGGGAGATATGGTAGGTGCTACTATCTGGAGGGGACATGTGAATGAACTTGTGTTTGCAATGAAATCAGAAACGTTGCACAACTCAGAGGGCGGACTGTTGATGCTTGTGCTCGCATTCCGGTAGATGTGTTGATTAAAGTCCATGAGAAAAGGGTGAATCAGATAACAGCAGCCTTACAATGTGCTATGTACGTCAAACATTTGAATTCTTTTGTACAAAATGTAACATAATTCGAGAATTAATAAAACTGTAGTAAAATGAAAGACACTATTATTGTACTTATGTGATTCTCTATCTGTTTGATATATCACATGAACTCCTTTAGATTTGAAAACCAGGAATTTCATCCAAGATGGTAGCTTCCAAAATCCCCCCCCCTCTCCTCTCCCAACTCATCTACTAAACTTTAAACTTTTGTTTATCCTTCCGTTTTTGTTTTAGAAGTGTCATTCTACATCTACGGTCCACCCTCTACTTTAGCGATTTATTTGGGTATAGATATGCAACTAGTCACTTTTTTGGATTTTTGATACGGTTTGTTGTTCGATAACAAGTTTTCCATCCATTGGGTGCTCATCATCAAACGGAGGTGTTCCAGGAACATTAATTCGTGGACCAGTTGTATTTACACTCTGTGGTGATACGACGGAAAGTTAGTTATAGTTAACGAAACGATTTTAAAACGGAAAGATTGTTGTATTTCGGTAATTACAGTGCACTGCTTCGTGATACCCAGGTCAAATCCGTTCCCATAATGTACATTGACAAGTAATGCACAAATAAGGTGACAAAAGTTATGGGATATTTAGTGGTGACAGAAGAGCCAACACCGTGTTACTAGAGGAGGCCGAAATGCACGCGTTTCAGCTCACGCAGGCTGGCGTGAGGAGGGAAGAACTATACTGACGTGAGGTCTGGAACATGACAAAGAATTAGAATTCAGAAAGCGGACGTAGCTAGTTTGGTACTTAACTTTAATCCATTAATGATGAACGTCGCTCTTGAAGATACATAATTCACAATATCAATATCAATATCAATAGTAACTGAATATGGCGCCTTGCCAGGCCGTAGCAAATGATGTAGCTCAAGGCTATGCTAAACTGTCGTCTCTGCAAATGAGAGCGTAAGTAGTCAGTGAACCATTGCTAGCAAAGTAGGCTGTACAACTGGGCGAGTGCTAGGAAATCTCTCTAGACCTGCCGTGTGGCGGCGCTCGGTCTGCAATCACTGATAGTGGCGACACGCGGGTATACTAACGGACCGCGGCCGATTTAAAGGCTACCACCCAGCAAGTGTGGTGTCTGCCGGTGACACCACAGGATACCTCCTAACATCGTGTCTGGTCTCCTTCCGCTCGGCGTAGTGGAGCAACTCGGCGTGGCTTAGACTCAACAATTCGTTGGAAGTCCCCTGCAGAAATAATGAGCGATGTTGACTCTATAGTCGTCCGTACCTGCGAAAGTGTTGTAAGGTCAAGATTCACGTCGGGCGATCTGGTACTTCAAACCAATCGCGAGCAATTGTGGCCTGCTGACGTAGCGCTTTGTCATCCACAATAATTACATTGTTGTTTGGGAACATGAAGTCTGTGAATGGCTGCAGATGATCTCCAAGTGGCACAACATCTATACCCACATCTACATGGATACTCTGCAAATCACACCTAAGTGCCTGGCAGAGGGTTCATCTAACCACCTCCATCATAATTCTCCATTACTCCAATCTCGAATAGCGCGCGGAAAACACAAACACCTATATCTTTCCGAGTGAGCCCTGATTTCCATTTTTTTATGACGATCGTTTCTCCCTATTTAGGTCGACGTCAACAAAATATTTTCGCATTGGGAGGAGCAAGTTGGTGATTGAAGTTTCGTGAGAAGATACTGCCGCAAAGAAAAACACCTTTGTTTTAATGATGTGCACTCTAAATCCTGTATCACATCAGTGACACTCTCCCCCTATTTCGCGATACTGCAAAACGCGCTGCGCTTCCTATCTGGTAAGGATCCCACATCGCTTAGCAGTCCTCTAAAAGAGGACGGACAAGCGTAGTGTAGGAAGTCTCTTTAGTAGATCTGTTACATTTTCTAAGTGTCCTGCCAATAAAACTCAGTCCTTTTTTGTTCACTGTGTGTCAATAGACCGTTCTCTTCAAGGTAATTCATAACGTTCAAGCACAATATATGTTCCAAAATCCTGCTGGTTATCGACGTTAATGACATGGGCCCGTAATTTAGTGGATTACTTTTACTACCTTTCTTGAATATTGGTGTGAACTTGGCAACTTTGCAGTCTTTGGGTACGGATATTTCGTGGGGCAAGCGGTTCTATATGATAGTTAAGTACGGAGCTATTGTATCAGCATACTCTGAAAGAAACCTCATTAGTGTATAGTCTGGACCGGAAGACTTGCTGTTATTAAGTGATTAATGTTGCTTCACAACTCCGAGGACACCTGCTTCTAAGTTACTCATGTTGGCAGCTGTTCTTTATTCGAATTCTGGTATGTTTACTTCTTCTTCTTAGCTGAAGGAATTTCGGAAGGCTGTGTTTAGTAACTCTGCTTCGGCAGTACTGTCGTCGATAGTATTTCGATTGCTGTGACCTAGAGAAAGCATTGATTGTGTCTTGCCGCTAGTATACTTTACACGCGACTAGAATATCTTTGGATTTTCTGCCAGGTTTCGAGACTAAGCTTCGCTGTGGAAACTATTATAAGCATCTCGCATTGATGTCCACGCTAAATTTCGAGCTTCTGTGAAAAATCCGCGGTCCCTCCCACCGGAAGTTCGAGTCCTCCCTCAGGCATGGGTGTGTGTGTTGTTCTTAGCATAGGTTAGTTCAGTTAGTTTAAGTAGTGTGTAAGTCTCTGGACCGATGACCTCTGCAATTTGGTCCCTTAAGAACTCACACATTTTTTGTGAAAAATCGGCGATCTTGGAGATTTTTCTTTCGTTTAGATTTGATATGCTTTTTTCGGTGTTTCAGTAACATAATTATTTCCAGTCAATGTTCGGTTCAGTTGGACCAGAGGACCGAGTTCATTCCATGCAAACACAGCCCACGCTATCATGGAACCAGCCCCAACATGACAGTGCCTTATTGACAACGTGGGATCTGTGCCACACTCGAACCGCATCATCAGCTGTTACCAACTGAAATCGGGACTCACCTAACCAGGCTACGATTTTTCAGTCACCCACGGTCCAAGCGACATGGTCACGAACCCAGGGAAGCGCTCCCGGTGATGTGCTGTTAGCAAAGGCACTCGAATCGGTCATCTGCTGCCAGAACCCATTAACGTCAAATTTCGCCGCAATGTCCTAACGGATACGTTCGTCGTACGTCCCAAAATGTTGCTTGTCTGTTACCACTGACAATTCTACCCATACGCTGCTACTCTCGGTCATTAAGTGAAGGATATCGGGCACTGCGTTCTCCGTGGTGAGAGGTAATGCCTGAAATTTGGTAGTATCGGCATATTCTTGACACTGTGGGTCTCGGAATATTGAATTTCCTAACGATTTCCGAAATGGAATGTTTCATACGCATTCGAAGTATGTTAACTCCCGTCGTGCGGCAATAATCACGTCGGAAACATTTTCACATGAATCACCTGAGTACAAATAACAAACAGCTTCGCCAGTGCCACCCCAATCTGTATATGTGCATGCCGCTATCCCTTGTCTTTGTAACGATGTATACATAGTATTTAACTACACTTAAGTTAACACTTATTCACAGAAAGTAAACAATGGATGTAATTACAAAGAATGTGTATATGATAGCCTACTTTACTGCGCGGTGATCTTTGACCTGAGATGCACCGTATTACAAAATAAATGTATTCAAGTACAAACGATATATTGCCAGCGGCGGGTGTGTTCTTATATTATCAATATACGAGGGCACACTGAAGAGTAATGACTCCGAATTTTTTTATGTGAAATTTTTTTATTAAAAATCTTTAAGATTTTTCATATAAAATTTCGGAGGCATTACTTTGAAGCTCGCCCTCGTGCCTCTAATATGAACTAAAAAGTTACGCGGAAGATAAGCAAATAAAGTAAAATATTACGTAATTAAAGAGCCAATGTTTTATGACTGACAGTATATAATTTATGCAGAAGAGTGAATATATCTTTTATTTTATTGTTTGGTGTTTTTCGTGTCAGGATGTCTCGGAAGATCTGAAAGTTAAAGTTCTCCATCGATTATGTTTGTTACTTAAGGATTCTTTGAAGTGATTCAACTTGTGAATGTAAATCTCTAATTGTTCAAAGAAATCCATCTGTAATCATTTGTTAGCAATGTGTATCACAGAAAGACTGTCATTAATATCACTGCGGGCAGACTTTTTCACCACTTGTAACATCCCCCTCACATATCGACCTTAATGACAGTAAAAATTAAACCGTGTGTACCTAATGGAAATTTGGGAAAAGCAATCGTCACCGAAGTTAATCTGTCGGTAAAGAGGAAGGAGAGGGTTACATCTAAATGAAAGGAAAAATGCAAAAGAAACTGGTGGAAATTAATTTTGAAAAGGGGTAAAGTTAATAAAGAAAGTAAATGTGCGATCGTTACGTTAACAATTAACTGGCGTTAATTAGATATGTGAGATTTGGGGAAAATTACGGTCGCCAGTCCTATGGACAACTACTATAGTAACTGAAAAAGAAAGTTTATTGCACATATAATTAGCACTAAAAGCGTGGCAACTGAAGGTTGACACATGTTGTGTAAAAACTGAATGTTTGTCAGAAGTAATAAATTTCGCTACACTCTGACTTAATTTAGCAAAAGAATTAATAAAACTGGCAAATTGAAAGCTAATTTAGTGACTGAAATTAATAGTGAGCTTTGTTTTTGAAGCACTACGAAATTCAGTAAAATATGGTTAGTCTTGGGCTACCTCAACAATCATTTCAAAAGCTACTTGATGCTACGCAATTTAGAAATAAGAGATTTAACTTTGAACTTGAATTAAATGATTCTGAAAAATTAACAATAGTAAAATTTAGTACGTACCAAGCCGAGCTGCAGTCACAGGTAAGCTAAAATATGGTAACAAAACTCGCACTCTTAATTTGTGCTTGTGTAATCTAAATACTGTAGCCAGCTATGAATCCCTTAACTGAACTTTGAAATTAAAGTAGTGAAATCGGAAGATATTACTTTAATGCTGGCGTTTGAATTTCAACGACACTCGGGTTCATTCCAGAAAAGGAAGGGACCCTGCTTGGTAATGCAATTGGGACAATGAGCAACAAAGGTTCATGCTAAGTTGCTGTAATTTTGTGAGGCAAATGGAACAATTTTAAAAGCTGAGGTCTTCCATACAGTTCTAAAGCTTTATGTGCTTCCAGTCTTCCTTGTTGGTTGATTGAAGGTTTGAAGTCGTCGGACGAGGAGGTAGCGACAATCACTCATTGTCGGCCGTAGCTGTTGCAGAAGCTGGATGTTGGCGCGCCTTCTTCTCGACACGCTCTCCAGCCGAAATGGGCTCTTGATGTGTGCCAGCTAACGTTCCCGTCCGCGACACCATGTCAGAAACTATCATCGCAAGTCGAGCGCAATTACATGCTGCCAAACCCCGAAAGCGCGGCAACTCGCGGGAGCGTCAGACAACTCAGCTGCTCCACTGCCCTACCCCCGCCAGACTCCGCTCTGCCCGCGCTCAACGCGGCAGAGTTAACACTACCAAAGATTCTAAACGCTTTGGTTTTCCACACGACGTATCGATGTAATCGTTCGATAGCATAGTTTTCCCTAGGCAAGACCCAGCGTAAAAATACAAATAATATTTACAAAACAAACCAATTATACATCGACATAAATGCATAAATACGTATATAGAAATAGTAAAACAATTACAATATATAAAGACACAGAAAAGTCATATCTTTTGGTAACAAAATAAGGAAAAAATTTATAGTACAATAGATGGAAATAGGAGGATATGCATTTCCGGCGTTACACACTCTACAGTGGGTTTATTATCGCGAACGATTTATTTTGTGTCCTGTTGTCTGTGTAGAAGGATATTTTTACGTTATGTAGTCTGAAAAGATTTGCAAGTTTATATGAGACTTTACTTAGGAATGGAAGACACATAGATTTTGACATTACTTTCTTTGCTTGTAATGGTGAGGGTAGTTGCGTATGTTTACTTTTGATCTTTTTAACTAAAGTATTTATGGGGGAGGTCTTATATCCATTATTTTGGGCTATAGATTTAAGTTTTTTCATTTCTTTACAAGTATCTGCTTCGCTGATGGGGATGCAGGGCATACGGTTTACAGATTACCTGAAGAAAGCGGTGTTATGTTGGTTCTTGTGGCATAAGGTATTTTTAATGGCAACATCATTGGTCTCTGAATAAGTGCAAAACCAACTGCAGCTAAATACTGTCTATATTTGTGTTACCTGACGTTGTATTATGGGAACGTATTTGCTTCGGATGTACAAGACAGTGCGCTGTAAGTACCCATATATAAAAATCGTTCCGTTTTATGAATCTTTCGTTAACTACAACTAAGTTTCCTTCGTTGCCTTCAGCAGCACCACCACAGCGGGTAGCTATACTTGGTCACCGGCCGCTGTGACCGAGCGGTACTAGGCGCTTCAGTCTGGAACCGCGCGACCGCTACGGTCGCAGGTTCGAATCCTGCCTCGGGCATGGATGTCTGTGATGTCCTTAGGTTAGTTAGGTTTAAGTAGTTCTAAGTTCTAGGGGACTGATGACCTCAGATGTTAAGTCCCATAGTGCTCAGAGCCATTTGAATCATGTACTTGGTCCTCGATATAATTTTCATGTAACACATCCATTTGACAACTACACATTTCTGTCAAAATAAATCGCCACAGTCACAATTCGTCATCCTTAATGAATAAATTGACAAAAATTTGTATTTTTCTTAAAGGCCGACGATGTGGTATTCTACAAGGACCTAATCTTGGTATTGAGCACCGATACCAAAGAAATACACGTGACACTTGATTAACAAGAGGTGTGATGCGCTGAGTAAACTGGGTTGCGAAGCGAAAACTGTTTGAAAAGTGAAAGCTGTCGAGAAAGATGAAAGCAGTGCCCCATAGAAATCTCTGGACAAGCAGGGTCGTTACAGAGATAGTAATACTGTACGAGGCGAATCCTTAACATGAGAGCATCAAATGACTAGGTGTCTAGTGGTCGCCTGGTTTACACTGAGGTGAAAAATGTCATGCGATACCTCTTAATATCGTGTTGGACCACCTTTTGGCTGGTGTAGTGCAGCAGCTCCATGTGTAATGGACTAAACAAGTTGTTGGAAGTCCCCTGCAGAAATGTTGAGCCATACTACCTCTATACCCATCCATAATTGCGAAAGTATTGCATGTGCAAGGATTTTGTGAACAAAATGACTTCTTGATTATGTTCCATAAATGTTTGATGTGATTTATGTCATGCGATCTAAGTGGCCAAATAAATCAGTTGAATTGTCCAGAATGTTCTGACATGGCCCACTGATATCCATAAAAATTCCATCGTTGTATGGAAACACGAAGACTATGAATGGCTGCAAATGGCTTCCAAGTAGCCGAACATAACTATTTACAGTCAATGATCGTGTCAATTGGACCAGAGGACTCAGTCCATTCCATGTTAACATAACCCACACCGCTATGGAGCCACAACCAGATTGCACAGCGTCTTGTGTACAACTTGGGTCCATGGCTTCGTAGAGTCTGCGTCACACTCAAACATTACCATCAGCTTTTACCAACTGAAATCTGGACTCATCTGACTCAGGCCACTGTTTTCCAGTCGTCAGGTGTCCAATCGATATGTTCACGAGCCCAGGAGAGGCGCTGCAGGCGATGTCGAGCTGTTAGCAAAGGCATTCAAGTTGGTTGTCTGCTGTCATGGTCCATTAACGCCAAATTTCGCCATACTGTCCTAACGGATAAGTTTTTCGTACGTCCCATATTGATTTCTGCGGTTATTTCACGCAGTGTTGCTTGTCTGTTAGCACTTACAGCTCTAAGGAAACGCCGCTGCTCTCAGCCGTTACTTTAAGGCCGTCGGTCACTGCATTGTCCGTGGGGAGAGACAATGTCTGAAATTTGATATTCTTACCACACCCTGAACACTGTGGATCTCGGAATATTGAATCTCTATCAATTCCTAAAATGGAATGTCCCACGTCTCTAGCTCCAGCTATCATTCCTCATTCAAAGTCTGTTAATTCCCGTGGTGCGGCCAGAATCACGTTGGAAACCTTTTCCTATGTATCACCTGAGTACAAACGGCAGCTCTGCCAATGCACTGCCCTTTTATACCTTGTGTAGTTGATACTACCGCCATCTTCTTATGTGCACATCGCTATCCCATGACTTTTGTCATCTCAGTGCATAAAGCGATGGTTAGTATGCGTCGCGGCCGTGTCACATGTTTGCGGCGCTGTTGTCGCGTCAGCAGAGTATAGTGTTTATTCGACAGAAGGCGTTAGTGATAGTAGTAGTTTTATTAACCCATTTACAAGAATACTGGACACATCATGTATTACTACTTAAAAACAAGATAATACTCGTAATTTATACATACAGGCATTTTCATATTTATATTTGTAGTTTGACAAGGATGGGTCACGTAGTCGGCCATGGCCTCATAGTAGGAGCCATCCCGGAATTTGCCTCAAGTAACTACGGAAAACCTGAACCAAGACAACCAGTCAGAGACTGGAATCTTGGTCCTTAAGAATACAAGGCCAGTCTGTTTAAAACAGCGCTACACGTTTCGGTTTATCCCCAGTGTACAATACTGCGTTACAAAGAAGATATTTAGTAATGCAAAAAGCTAGTGCTGGAATGTTCATTCATTTCTCAGGACCAATCATTGTACACGATATACATACACATTTCTTAGTGTAAAAATACACACACTCTCAATTGGCATCAGGCCCGCAGTGACAATGTTTGGTTTCTGTATTGTACACTTTAACTTCCCATTTGCTTGTCTGGAAAGCTGTGTCAACATTCCTCTATAATGAGTGAGAAGTTGAGCTCAGAAAGAGAACAATCTGTTAAATTGGGGAATTTCGGAAATACGGAAAAACATTATATTGAGAAATTATTCTGTGAAAAGACATGGATATTTCTACTATTTACTTGTATTAAATTTGTTACCACGCCGTTGCTCTGTGTTAGCTATGTAATCCCTGGCTCTATAGAATAGAATGCTTCAATGGCAGTTCTTAATTGCCTTTTTAAATAAATTCCTTTTAGTAATCTCTTTGGTCTCCTTGGGAAATTTATTGTACCACTTCATACCTTGGCAGAAATATGCTATTTTGAATTCATATTCATTCCTTAGCGGTAAACGTAAGTTCAGTCTATAACTTGTTTCATAATCACGGATAGAGCTGCTTGTGCAGTAATTATCAAGGTTATTTTTGATGTGCAAAACTGACTGGTAATTGTATTCACATTGTGTGGTTGAAATTCCTAATTTTTAGCATGGCTATTTACAATGAGCAAGATAACTATTTTCGATCATTATTCTCATGGTCCTTTCGTGTAGTGCAAATGGTGAGGGCCAATTTTGTGCGTTTGTTCCCCAGAAAAAGACTCCATAGTTAATAAATGAGTGTAAATATGAATAGTATGCAACTAGAAGACACTAGCTGTTACAAATTAATGACAGGACTCTTAGGGCATACCAGGCTGATGACATTCTCCTTGCAAGTATCCGTCTGTGTTCACAGTATTGCAACTGAGACTCAGTATTCATTTCTAGAAATTTTGTGTGTGTTATGCAGTCTGTCGAAATACATGTTCATTTAACACTCTCCTTTTTCCCTTTTTAAACTGAAAATCGTGCGTTTATTTTTCTAATTTTCAGTGTGACTTTATTGCATACTGGGCAATTGTAAACTTCATTGAGTGTGACAATTGCTATTTTTTGCATATAGTTCTCTTGCTTTCTCAGTGAATATACTATAGCTGTCATCAGTAAAAAGAAGTTTTTTCCCCATGACTTATACTAATCGAAAAGTCATTGATGTACATATCATGAACAGTAATGGTCTTAATATACTACCATGAGGAACTTCTGCAGTAATGAGTTTTGGTTCTGATAATTGTTTCACAAAGTTTTTATTCTTATTTGAGATAACTGTTATATCTATTCTTTGTACCCTGTCAAAAGCATCAAGTACTACTTCTGTGAATTCTGCTATGGATGTCTTTATATTTCAACTACTATGATTCACCTGGAAGGTTGTATTTATTCAAATAATTTATCACGTCGTCAGGCTGGACTCTGTTCTGTTGACTAGGTCGATATACTGTGATGCTAAGCTGATCAACCCACTTTCCCCCGTCTGTACCAACGAGGATGCCATGCGTGAAGAGGGTGAGTTGTAATTTGCGTGAGCGATGCTTTTGGAACCCATTCAGATTTCCATGTAGAATGTCATTTTATAGCATCTGCACTACTGGCCATTAAAATTGCTACACCAAGAAGAAATGCAGATGATAAACGGGTATTCATTGGACAAATATATTATACTAGAACTGACATGTGACTATATTTTCACGCAATTTGGGTGCATAGATCCTGAGGAATCAATACCCAGAACAACTACCTCTGGCCGCAATAACGGCCTCGATACGCCTGGGCGTTGAGTCAAACAGAGCTTGGATGGCGTGTACAGGTACAACTGCCCATGCAGCTTCAACACGATACCACAGTTCATCGAGAGTAGTGACTGGCGTATTTTGACGAGCCGTTGCTGGGTCACCATGGACCAGACATTTCCAATTGTTGAGAGATCTGGAGAATGTGCTGGCCAGGGCAGCAGTCGAACATTTTCTGTATCCAGAAAGGCTCGTACAGGACCTGCAACATGTGGTCGTGCATTATCCTGCTGAAATGTAGGGTTTCGCAGGGATCGAATGAAGGGTAGAGCCAAGGAACGTAACACATCTGAAATGTAACGTCCACTGTTCAAAGTGCCGTCAATGCGAAGAAGAGGTGATTGAGACGTGTAACCAATGGCACCCCATACCATCACGCCGGGTGATACGCCAGTATGGCCATGACGAATACACGCTTCCGATGTGCGTTCACCGCGATGTCGCCAAACACGGATGCGACCATCATGATGCTGTAAACAGAACCTGGATTCATCCAAAAAAATGACGTTTTGCCATTCGTGCACCCAGGTTCGTCGTTGAGTACACCATCGCAGGCGCTCCTCTCTGTGATGCAGCGTCAAGGGTAACCGCAGCCATGGTCTCCGAGCTGATAGTCCATGCTGCTGCAAACGTCGTCGAACTGTTCGTGCAGATTGTTGTTGTCTTGCAAACGCCCCCATCTGCGGATAAGATGCCTGTCATCTCGACTGCTAGTGATACGAGGCCGTTTTGATCCAGCACGGCGTTCTGTATTACCCTCCTGAACCCACCGATTCCATATTCTGCTAACAGTCATTGGATCTCGACCAACGCGAGCAGCAATGTCGCGATACGATAAATCGCAATCGCGATAGGCTACAATCCGACCTTTATCAAAGTCGGAAACGTGATGGTACGCATTTCTCCTCCTTACACGAGGCATCACAACAACGTTTCACCAGGCAACGCCGGTCAACTACTGTTTGTGTATGAGAAATCGGTTGGAAAGTTTCCTCATGTCAACACGTTGTAGGTGTCGCCACCGGTGCCAACCTTGTGTGAATGCTCTGAAAAGCTAATCATTTGCATATCACAGCATCTTCTTCCTGTCGGTTAAATTTCGCGTCTGTAGCACGTCATCTTCGTGGTGTAGCAATTTTAATGGCCAGTAGTGTACATGAATACTGCGCAGGACACTGTGCGGTGTATGACGAAGGATACCTCGGGGTAGTATCAGCGATAGCCTGTGCTATTCAATTCGCATTTTAAGCGAAGGAAGAAATATGTGTCTATGCACTGTTCCTCCAAAAGTTGCGAGTCTGATTTTATTCCTTGCGTATAAGCGATATCAGCGTAGTAACTACCGTCGCAACTCGAAGTAAGAATTGTAAACAACACATGTGCATTCTACCAGGCAGTTGTCACTAGACAGTGTTAAGTAGTGGACGTCCGGCCTTGGTGTTTCAACGTTGTTGAGTCACAAATTGTGATAGAGCAGCATCCCTGAATCAAGTGTTCAAGACATTGTTCAAAATGTTTTGAACAAAAGAAAAGCGTGCAAATTTTGACCCACACACTCTCTCTCTCCAGAAAGAAAACAACGGCGCCTGGATCCCTGCCGCGACTTGACTGAAATGCAAACCGTGGAAAATTTGAAAGCTTGGAATTTTATCCGAATTTGATGTGAAAAGTAAACCGAGATATTTTTATGCAAGTGCTTATCGCAAAAAATTTCGTAGCCACATATACCCGGGTAGCCACGCTAAATTGATAGCGCTACCTGTTGTGAGGTGCAGCAGGCTGAATGGGTCCCTTTAAGCTTGCCAGCCTTACGGAAATCCAATCTGGAGTGCCTTAACCTCTGTGCTTCAGTACACTTGTGCTCTTTGTCTCCTTTGCGGCAGGTTGAGCTGCTTTAATGGTTGCTGCAGATACAGAGCAGGCAGGTTGGAAGGAGAATTTGTACACCTGCGCACCTCCCCGACCCAGAAGCGGCGCTTCAACACGCACGGTTATCCAGGCGGGTGGTAATGACTTCAGATGTTTGAAAAATAATCTAGAATTAATAAATCTTAATAAGGTTTCAACACCGTGCAGAGGTTGACAACTTTCTTTAAATGTTCAGAAATGTAAAACTGAGCACTTCACAAAACGGGAAACGTAGTACCTTATGACCATAATATCAGTTAGTCACAGCTGGAATCGGTCAACTTCTACAAATACCAATTAGTAGGTATATGAAATAGAGCCATCACACAGTCTCAGTCAAAGGTAACGTAGGCGGCAGACTACAGTTCAGTGATAGAATACGAGGGAGATGCAATCAGTCTAGAAAGGAGACTGTATGCAAGATACTCGTGCGATCCATACCAAATAGGGCTAACTGAGGATACTGAAAGGATACAAAGATGGGCAGCACGTATGGTTACAGGTGTGTTGCGCCCATGAGAGAGAGCCATGACGAAGCTGAAAGATGTAGAACTGGCCACAGTAGCGTCTTGTCCCTGTTTCTTCATGGATACACTACACTTTCACCTTGCAACAAATCTGTCTTCTGCTTTCGCCTTCCGTACTACGGACTTCATGTGATCGTCTCCTTTCATGACGTTTCGTATATTGCAGTATACGGACGTCAGCATTATTGGTGTGGATTTTCGTGCATCTAATCTTCTACCATTTTTGTAAACGGGAGTGACTTATGCTCTTTTCTAGTCACGCTCGACTGCTCTCTGTGTGAGAGATACTTAATAAAAATTAGCCAAAGTAAGTCTCACATGCAAGCGTGAGAATGATTTCTAAATATTTGTGTAGCGTGTATCTGAGGCGCGACACAGGTAATAGCGCTGTATTCACATAGTTGGATGAGGGGAAACCACCTGAAAACCACATCCGGAATGTCCGCCTCATCACATTCGACGTTAATCCGCGTGGCGGATTCGATCCTGCCCAGGCATAGCCTCCTCCAATTTCGGAAGCGGTGTGTTAATACGCCTGGCTGTCTGGGTGTTTTTTTTTTCTCTTTGGTGACCATCATTCTTGTAAGATACTAACGTAAAAAAATCGCAACACTAAGAAGGACTTGTGCGACATAAACGAAAGTTCGTAGGCGTGTTTCTACATCTGAAAGATGATGTCTATGCAAATTCCGCTCCAGTCGCATAAGAGTGGCGCTAGTACCGCCACTATTAGGATGCGAAACAGATTTGGTTTAAATGCATGCTGTAACAGTCGCAGGCCTTAATTATCTTTGAGATTGGACATGGAGAGTTGATGTTAATCGAGAATGACTTTAAGGCGACAAAGCCTCCATTTTCGACACCTCACTGAGTTTGATCGAGATCGTGTAAGAGGGCTATGAGAAGCTGAATGTTCCTTGTGCAATACTGCAGAAACACATGGCAGGGATGTAGCTAATGTACCTGACTGCTGGCAGCGTGGTCACGGGAATGTACGGTCACAAGAAGACCGGGCTCCGAAAGGACACGTGGCACTACCGAGAGGGAAGACCATAGTGTTCGGAGTACGAATCTGGCGCATCGCACTACAACTGCAGCAGCCATCTGAGAAGGAGCAGGTACCACGGTGATAAAATGAACTGTTACAAATCGGTTACTTCAAAGAGAGCTCCGTGCCAGACGTCCTGTAGCGTGCATTTTACCGACCCCGAAACATTGCCATTTGCTACTTCAGTTGGAGGACAGGGTGGATGTCAATTGTGTTTTCTGATGAAAGGTGAATCTGCCTCGATGCCAGTGATGGCCGTGTGTTGGTTAGAGGAAGCCAGCTGATGGTCTGCAACCAACCTGTCAGCGTGCTACGTACACTGGACCTACACCTGGAGTTATGGTCTGAGGTGCGATTTTGGCGATTTTGTGTGACAGCACGAACACTCTCGTAGCCATCCCACACACAATGACTGCAAAACTGTACGTCAATGTGATGACTGGATCTGTTGTGCTGCCATTCATGAACAGCATTCCAGGAGGTTTTTCCCCGTAGAATAACGCTCGCCGATTTACAGTTGCTGTAACCGAACATGCTCTACAGGATGTCGACGTGTTGTTTAGGCCTACTCTATCGCCAGATCTGCCTCCTATTGAGCTCATCTTAGACATCACTGATGACATCTCCAGTGTCACCCCAAAGAGCATCGACGGACAAGTGCAATAGACATGGAACTCTATCCCGCAAACTGACATCCGGCACCTGTGCAACACAATGCATTCAACATTCTGCCGGTTACACCGGTTGTTAAAGTACCAGCATTTCACATTAGCAATGACTTTCCTCGCGCTTGCCTTAACCTGTAATCTTTTAATGTTATCACTGAAATATGTTACCTAGAAAAAGTATCCTAAAAATTAATTACTCCACATTAATTATTTTTTAGAGTTGCCATTTTCAGGGCCGACACTCTTGAAAAGACAGGGTTTTTTTTATAGGCAAGAAGACTAAAATATTTCTTTCACACGTTAAGTGTGTACACCGTTACAAACACGAGGAATATTTTTCTGCTCAATGGATCTTCGGAAAATTGTTAATACGAGGCCTATTCGGAAAGTAAGGAACGATAGGTCGCGGAATGGGAACCACAGTGAAAATCAAAACTGTTTTATTTGCAACATTTAGCTACAACCTCCAACAACTTATCTCCATAGTCGCCGATCCGACTTAGACGTTTGTCGTAGCGTTGTACCAACTTTCCAATACCCTCGTTGTAGAAGGCAGCGGCCAGTGCTTTCCGCCAATACTCTACGCTGGCCAATAGCTCGTTGTCTGTTCCAAAATGTTGTCTTCATAGCCAGCGGTTCATGTGATCAGAGATGAAGCTCAGAGGGAGACAATTATGGACTGTATTGTCGGTAATCAAACATTTCCAATTGAAAACGATGTAGGAGCATCTTCATTGCCCTGCATAATGCAGCTGAGAATTGTCTTGAAGAAGAAAGCGCAAGACAGTTATGTAATGTTGGCTGCATAGCTTCAGGCGTAATTTCTCACCAGGCCCTCGAACTTGGCGGGAGACACTATTGTTCTAGGTATCTTTATGTGCTCCCTGTGTGCTGAGAACTAAAAAGTACGTCGTAACGCGATCGACGGGCTTACTAGAGACACTGCCTAACACACCAGTACTAAACTTCATCGGATTTTCATTGTGGTTTCCATTTCGCGACCGATAGTTCCTTACTTTCCGAATAACCCTCGTATATCTAGGTCGAGCCCCTGCAACGACGGCCTCCCGCTGAAAACACATGTAAAGCGGGCCCCCGTGTGAGTAGGAGTCAGCTTGGCCCGTATTTCTGTGCACGCAGACACCGATCGGCGGCCACTGGGCTGCCTGACGTGTGCCGCAAGAAGTCGCTGTGTACACGGCCCTAATTTCTTCGACATAAAACGAGAACTGAAATAGTCCGCGATATATCCTGGAGCGGGCGTCATATATAGCACCACGCCGAGACTCGGAGGGCATTCACACCGTGGGAGCCGGCTTGGCCAGGATCCGAGAGCCTAAACTCACCAGTCAGGTGCTCAGTCCGGTGCCATCGTAGCAGCCGCGGCGCCGTCAGCCGTAAGCATACCGCCGAGACGTCGAACTAGGAACTCTTTTTGTCCTCGGTCTTCCTTTAAGGTCACGTGGTTTCCGAGGCCGCTCATCAAAAACCAGCAGAGTAACTATTTTGTTGTTTAACTTTTGTGGCACCGCCTAACTTCCATGTTTTGTCTAGAGATATTATTTTGATGTATTTCGGGAACACTATTTTTTTTTTCATTCCTTATTGTGGGCTGCAGACTCGGCCAGTAGATCGGTTACTTTCTATGTCAGAAGTGACACTATGTTGGTAGTTTAGAGTTAATGAAATCTTTACAAGTGACTTCGAACGTTTTCCGCGGGCATAGCAATGCGACGATTAACTTTACTTGCCAAAATTGTTCTCTTGGCTTATTCAGGGTCTGAAATGTACCATCTCCTGCAACATTCACACCCGGTGGTGGAACCCCACTCTCTCTCTTGTGATACTCTGAAGGTCAGTCTTTCCGTATACTTCGATGCGAAGATCCATGTGGCCGCTACAACGCATAAATTATTTAGGTGCCACAAGGGCACTGGGCAGTCTTACTGGGAATGGATTACGCATCTCCAAGGGTTATCCCGGGACTGCTATTTTATCTGTTTGAATCCTACCTGTAAACAGTCGTATGCTACTTCCCCGGTGCGCGACATGGTTTCCGTCCACGTACCAGATGACACCCTCTGTATATGCTGCCCAACCAACGTGCCGATCACAACCTCCTCCGCTCTCATGAGACCGGTCGACGCCACCGGCTGCGAGTACCGACTGTGCAGTTAGTCACCACCCACAACGATAGCCCTCTTGTTGACATTGTTTTTCCCAGAATCCGTGACATCGATGTCCCCACCGACGCCCTGCGAGATGCCTAACGGTTATTGCTGCTGTGCTTCTATTCTAAACAGCATCCCATACGAGCAAACCAGTTGCCTCTATACATGCGATTACTCGTACTTTAGGAACCTGGGCTATGCACGGCTCGTTTAAAACGAACAGCTCGTTGCAGTCGTAGGGCTGAGACGCGCACGTCTGATTTTATGCCCCGCAACTAATTCGCTGCAAATAATAACCTGTAGCCGTGTTCCTGCAGTCATATAGTATATGAATTTGCTAGAACTGCGAATTAATAAAACACAAACTTAAAATAAAAGATAAATGATTAATTTAATAACACGGGTTCTGTTCTAACGTCTGTAATTGGTCTAGACGACAGAGAATTATGCTCAATAATGTTTATTCAATAAAGGGCATCTCTAATAAACGGGAAGTGCTCGTACATAATTCAGCCGGCCGGAGTGGTCGTGCGGTTCTAGGTGCTACAGTCTGGAGCCGAGCAACCGCTACGGTCGCAGGTTCGAATACTGCCTGGGCATGGATGTGTGTGATGTCCTTAGGTTAGTTAGATTTAATTACTTCTAAGTTCTAGGTGACTGATGACCTCAGAAGTTAAGTCGCATAGTGCTCAGAGCCATTCGTGCATAATTCAGTTAAAGTACAGAAAAAATACCCTTATCAAATGCAATAACGTTGAGAACATTACGAAAATGGTAGCAATATCTCCAAAGTAAATAGTCTCCAAAGATACACAAAACTATGTCAATTTCATAATCACAATACATGTACTATTTACCAGCTCAAAAGAGTTCAAAGCTCAACATGATGATTCACAAATTAACACCCGCGATGCAAAGAATAGTACCTCATACTCTGTCTATTCTCAGTTCCCTAAATCAAGCGGCAAAAGTAAGAGTCCTACTCTGGAACACAGACTTCTCGAAATACTCACATAAGTTTCCTTCTGAAATTAAAGTATGGTCACATACACGACCGAATACCAGTCGTTAGCACAGATATATCTGGCTGTTACAAGCACAAACGTAAGCGTATCCAGAACCGCTCCCTTGAGCTCTTCACCTGAAAAGTCACAGTCTCCACTTGACTCCCGTAGTGCTCCGCTACCGTCTGCTGTTCCACTGGCTGAAGGGCATCTCCGCCAAAAATAAATCGTTCTTACGTGCTACTGACATGATTTGACTCACTTTGACCATTTTCCAGCACTAAACTAGTATATTAGAACAATATTTAAATAAAGGAAACGTTGTAAACAATCGGTTACACTCAGTTCATTTACGTTTAATATAACCAATAGCTGGTTCATAAATAAATAAGCCAGCATTCTTGCACAAGTGTGCACACGATAAATGACAATTTGCCGTTAAATATTGGTTAAGCAATTATTCTGTCTTCTTGTCGGAAGCTTGTTTTGGTGCTGTTTTCACTTGTGATGTCCACTAATACATGCGATTGACCACTTCTAAATTAGTACAGTTTTTTAGTAGCACTTGCAATCAAAATTTAAATAATGTTACTGACAAAATAGTAAACTGTTTGTTAACTAAAAACACAAGTATTACAAAATATGAGGTATTTATGCAGTATTCATTTGTTGTGTAATTGTGGAGAATGTGATGTTCTGACAAACATTTGCGTAGTTAAAAAATGTAAAAGACATAATAAATCAGTAAATAAAATACATACAGATACGTAAATTTTCAGGGTGATAGCTATACTGCAATAATATCATCTGAGTAATAGTTTGTTGAGATCGCATCAAGCGATTAAAAGCTGTTAATTCAGGGGTTCATTGTGTAATTGTTTATTCATTGTCAAGTATTAACTCCTGTAGTTTTAAAGATATTGAAATATTATTTTGTCACTGGATGCGCCTCATTTTTCTGAGATTACAAATGTATTCAGGTTTGCATTAATATTTGATGTGAGTTATTGTCGAATCTCGAAGAGCTTTAGCTTGGCGGTCTTTCAGCTTCCCTCAAAGCCCGCCATGTCTAGGAACATCGTCTCCTGCACGGAGGCCATGCAAGTGACTGCCGTCAAAATTCCCTGTAGTGGGATTTTCCCTATTTATGGACTCGCTCATACCGGTCAACTGATCAGAAGCCAGCACAGCCGCAGAGCACCCTGAGACTTGGGCCCACTAGCGTTCATCCGTACAACGAATTCATCTCTTACCAACAATAGGCGGCCGATTAGCTCGCCCGAATACGCGCAGCGTTATACCTCTTAATGCACCGCCTGTGGTGAAGGGGGTCATAAAGCTGATGTCTGTCACTCATCCACAAAGATGTTAGTTGGCTCTACCCATTTTGATCTGTCTGATTCTGGGGTGGACGACGCGGCCGACATGTTTCCCACCATTTCTGTGGCCCAGTCTGTCTTTCCACATTCCGCGCAATACATTTCCATCCGCCTGTCAATTAACGATGTTCCCCTCGACTTTCAGGTCGATACCAGCTCGTCCTTAACTATCATTGATTGGGTATCGTACGTGCAGATGGGGTCCCCTTCCTTACATCCACTCGACATCCTTCTTTGCAGTTGTAGCAACGATAATATTCCGATAAGTAGTCAGTTTTCCGCTTCAATCCAGTACCACTCTACCTCTCTGACAGCTTGGATTCTCGTTATAAATTCTCCCGGTTCCAATAGCCTTTTAAGCTCATGTGGCAGTCCTGCCCATGGCGACGCCTGAATACTTCAAGGCGCGCAACGCGGACTTCGCTCTTAGGGACACACTTCGCCAAGAGTTACAGGAACTCCAGCACGCGAATGTTCTCTCATCAGTGCTTCACAGTTAATGGGCATTGCCGACTGTTATCATAGACAGACATAATGGAGTATTGCGCACTTGTGGAGAATTTAAGAATGCAGTCAATGCCGAGTCAGTAATAAATGCTTACGCCATTCCCAAAGACTGTGACACCCTTTCTTGTCTGGCTTGTGAACGTGTCTGCGTCTAAAGCGACCTCAAGCACGTCTATCTCCAGATAGCACTGGACACCGACCCCCGGAAGCTTCTCGTCATCAATACACCGTTTGGCCTGTTCCAGTATAATCGGTTACCTTGAGGTGTTGCCAATGCTCCCATCATCTTTCAGCGGTTTCTGGAACTCCTAAAACGTGAGATACCACGCGCAGCCATCTGTTTAGACAAAATACTAGTGGCAGGCAAAGACGCCCAGAACCTGACTAGCAATCTTCGTTCCCTGTTCGCAGTGTTCCAGCAGGCCAACCTTAGGGGCAACAAGGACAAATGCTGTTTTTTCGTGAATAAAGTTGACTACTTACGCTATGTGTTCAGTGCCGCAGGGATCAGGCCGATGCCCTAATATGTGGACGCCATTCAGCATCTCCCTCCTCCCTGTAATACCAGCGAATTGAAGTCACTACTGGGCCAATTAAACTACTATCGCACTTTGAAAAACGTGAAATTGCATTGGTCGCCTGACTGTGACAAGGCATTCCAGGTACTAAAGAAGGCTCTCCTTCGCCCCACGTGTCTAGCAGCCTATGATCCGTCAGACTTCAGTTAAATGCTGACGCTTCCAATTACAGCCTGTGTGCAGACTTATCCCAGACTATGGATACTGTTGAAGTGGTCAGTCGTCTTTGTGTATAAGTCTTCGTTAAATGCTCATAGGTACTACAGCCAAATCGAAAAAGAAGCATTAGCAGTCACATTTGGGATCAAGAAATTTCATTATTGTGTCTATCACAGAAAATTCATGTTACCAACTGACCATTAACCCTTATTTTCCCCCTTTAAAATGTCAGCTTCTGTCCCCACAAAAACAGCTCGCTGCCATCAGCAGTGGGCGTTGATCTTGTCTAGTTATCACTACGACATTCAGTACTGCTCCACATCCCACCACTGTAAAGCTGATTTACATTCTAGCTTACCTCTTGGACAGGACCTGGCATTCAACAAAGATCCCAACGTGTGTTTCCACTTGGACGTTGCCACGGAAGAAGCTGCCACCAACCTGCCTCTGGACGCAAAGGTCTTAGCCTGGCACACAGCCAATGACCTTTTCCTATGGGAGGTTCACCAATGGACGCACGTCAGGTGGCTGGGCGACCACCGACAGCTTCGTCACCCAGAGCTGCAAGATTACTGGCCGCGCAGAACGAGTTGCCTGCTCACCAGGGGGTACTTCTCCTCCAGGGCGGCACTGGGTGGACCAGAGTCATCATTCTCACAGCCATCTGGCAGTGGGTCCTCGCTCTTATGTCAAGGACACCGGGGGTGATACTCACTGAGAGACTGGGCCACCCACATGTCTCCTGGTGGGGAATGGACATGGATATCAACACAACGGTTACTTATTGTTACACATAT
Organism: Schistocerca serialis cubense; assembly: GCF_023864345.2. Classification (NCBI taxonomy): domain Eukaryota; kingdom Metazoa; phylum Arthropoda; class Insecta; order Orthoptera; family Acrididae; genus Schistocerca; species Schistocerca serialis. Next base: position 536,329,957 of record NC_064640.1, read on the forward strand.
CAGAGTAGGCAAGCAGCACACCCTCATCAGTTTGGTAGTTCTTTCCTCGGCCCAATGCCTCGACCATTTCGTCCCAGCTCCACATCGATTTCGTTAGGCCATTTCTTGAACACACCTGACTCATCCTGGTCGACGCCAGTCTCTCAAATGTCCAATACTTCCAGATGTGCGACCGTACAGGTGCTCAGACACATCTTTGCCATTGAAGTTTTGCCTGAGACCATTGTTACTGATAATGGGCTCCAATTCACATCAGCAGAATTTACCACTTTTATCTCCAGTAACGGCATTGAACTTATTCACACGGCTCCATTCCCTCCCGCTTCCATCGGCCGAGAACAAGTTTCGTTCGCACATTCAAAACACAGATGTCGAAGATGAACAGCCACCACCCTTTAGAGACAGCGTTGCTGCTCTTTTTGGCATCTTACTGGTCTGCTCTACAAGACGCGTTTACACCTGCAGAACGCTTACATGGGAGTGCCCTTCGGTCTTTTCTTTCTTTAATGGATCATTCCCCTCGTCCGTCCCCCGGTCGGCGGACCCGACGTCACCGATTTTCCCTCCAGGACGCGGTTTGGACACTGATCTACACAAACGGTCGTCCACGTTGGGATCCCGCTAGCTAGTGGAGGCCATGGCAGAGGTTACCATACTTATGGGTCCTGTGTGTCATACACTTGTTAACCACTTGCGGCCCCCAGCAGGGAGACTTCTGTTTCCCGTGACTTACCTTCCCCTTCTGTTGCAGACAGCAGCTCGCCAAGTCACTGGACACTCCTTCCACCAGTGCCTGGCACCACCGACAGGTTCCCACCCTTCAAACCTCTTTGTCCGTCGGCGCCACCAACCACCATGGACGTGGATTCCAGCATCACAGCCACCCCAACCACCGACACAAGCCAGGCGAAACCGTAGGACGTTGAGCACTTTCCACCCGTATGGTGGCAACGAACAACATACGAGGGTTATTCGGAAAGTAAGGAACGATCGGTCGCGAAATGGAAAGCACAGTGAAAATCCGATCAAGTTTTGTACAGGTGTGTTAGGCAGTGTCTCTAGTATGCCCGTCGATCGAGTTACGACGTTCTCTTTAGTTCTGAGCACACAGGGAGCACATAAAGATATCTAGAACAATAGTGTCTCCCGCCAAGTACGAGGGCCTGGTGAGAAATTTCGCCTGAAGCTATGCAGCAAAGATTACGTAACTGTCGTGTGCTTTCTTCTTCAAGACAATTCTCAGCCGCATTATGCAGGGCAATGAAGATGCTCCTACATCGTTTTCAATTGGAAATGTTTGATTACCGACAATACAGTCCATAATTGACTCGCTCTGAGCTTCATCTCTGATCACATGAACCGCTGGCTATGAAGACAACATTTTGGCACAGACAACGAGCTTAGGCCAGCGTAGAGAATTGGCGGAAAGCACTGGCCGCTGCCTTCTACAACGAGGGTCTTGGAAAGTTGGTACAACGCTACGAAAAACGTCTAAGTCGGATCGGCGACTATGGAGATAAGTAGCTACAAGCTGTAGCTAAATGTTGCAAATAAAACAGTTTCGATTTTAACTGTGCTTTCCATTTCGCGACTTATGGTTCCTTACTTTAGGAATAGCCCTCGTATCTAGGCCGAGCGCCTGCAGCTCCGGCCACCTGCTGAAAGGTTTGTAAAGCGGGTCCCAGACGAAGTAGGGGTCAGCTTGGTCGGTATTACTGTACACGCAGACACTCATCGGCGGCCACAAGGCGTCTTCACATGCGACACAAGAAGTTTCGGTGTTCATGGACTTAATTTCTTCCGTACAACAAGTGACTGAAAATGGTTTGCGATATATTCTGGATCGGGCATCATATATAGACCCGCGTGGAGCCTCGGAAGGCGTTCAACCGGCTGAGCCGCTAGAGCAAACAGCCGAGAGCTTACGCTCTTCATCAGTCAGGTGCTCAGTCCGGTGTCATCGTAGCAACCGCGAAGCGCGTTCACCGTAAGCATACCGCCGAGAAGTCGACCCAGGAACTCTTCACGTCCTTGGCCATCCATTAACGTCACGTGGTCTCCCAGGCTCCTCATCAAGGAGCAGCAGAGTAACTGTTTTCTTGTTTAACTTTGCCGGCACCGCTGAACTTCCATCTTTTGTCTAGAGATATTATTTTGTTGTACAACGAGAACACTATTTTTGTTTTTCATTCCTTATTGTGGGCCACTGAGTCTGCCAGTAGATCGGTTACTTTGTATCCCAGAAGATACACTATATTGGCAGTTTAGAGTTAATAAAAGCCTGACAAGTAACTTGGAAATTTTTCTGTCTATAGTCCGCTGACATAGCAATTGCTGCCAAATGTGAAGTTACTCCCATCTAAAATTCTGTACAGAACGTTTCAGGGATTCAGTCAGGTCAAAATAACCTCATGCAGACATGCAAATCAAATGAAAACATTTATTTAACATCACAATTAAGATACAAGAACATTAAACTCAAAATTACGAGAAATCTCTGCAGTATAAATAGCCAAAAAGTATTAAGAATTTTGCTTTATTAGTTACTACCGCCTGGTCATAAAATGTCACTTAGTATAACTCATTGCTACTGGACAATTAACAGACAACTTCTAAAAGTACGAGGATGTGCTGAAAAGCAATGTCTCTGAATTTTTTATGTGAAAACGATTAAAGGTTTTTAAATGAAACAAATGTTATTAAGATTCTACATCTTTAATCTCCATGTCTACATATCTGCACCCCTCTGCCGACAGAGGCCTCCGAAAAGTAGCGCGTAACATGCCGGTGTGTAACGTAACTATGTTGATACCTGAGAAAGAGCGTGCTGTAATCGAGTTTCGAATTCTAAGAGTTCTTCCACATGTGGAGCATCCTCTCCTCCAGCATGACTATGCCAGATTACACACGAGCGCTGCGACATTTGTAACTTCATTTTATAAAGATGAAGCGGTGCACGCAGAGATGAGGAGCAGTGCATGGAAGAAAACAGAGTAAATGCTTAAAAGCAAAATACGGATTTAAAAGTGGAATAATAAAAGTTACAGCAGTTACATTCCTGTGTTATTTTTAAATAACTGCACCTGTTTTCCCTAAGACTTGCTGTAATTGCTTTGTAGAACGATTGCGATGCTACGTAACAAATAACGTAGTCTAAAATTAGAAAATAGCAAAAATTACACCTAAATCTCTAATCGAGCTATCGGACACGAGTATTAAAACTCAAAACTACACCACTGCACCATCTGGCCATAATGTTTTAAGATACTTGTATATATTATAATTCTCCATTGCGGATATTTTAGAACCGTGATTGTTAATTGAATGTAAATTAGTTGTATAAAACTGTAACCAGTCACTTTTTTGAATAATTATGTTGTATTCCGTGAAATGGTTTTCGAACCTTTTCAAGTTCATCTTCAGATGTTTCTGGAAGTTGCGTCATTATTTCTAGCATAATGCTGGGTGCTGGCTCTATGACAAAAAGATGGAACACGTTTTAATGTATCGCCATGACTATTTCTTATCCGTCGATACGGATGTAACTTTAGTTTTTTGCTTACTGCGACCGTATGGGCGGATTTACTCGTTAGCGTCCATCTGTCTGCCTCCATTTTGATGTCCAGTTGTTATATCACTACACACACTTTCACACAAACTATATTAATTTACACTCTGGCAGCGAGACTTTGCCATCACCCAGTATGCGCTTTACAACTGTTGCTTGTAACAAAGACATTGACAAAAAGATATGGCATAGGCTTACTTCGCACAGAGATGTAATCTGCTCTTTTTTACAAGTATTAGAGACGATATAAGGGCAAATATTTTAATCAGACTGGCAATAACACGAAAGCACAAAATAAAACAAATACACTACTGGCCATTAAAATAACTACACTAAGAAGAAATGCAGATGATAAACGGGTATTCATTGGACAAATATATTATACTAGAACTGACATGTGATTACATTTTCACGCAATTTGGGTGCATAGATCCTGAGAAATCAGTACCCAGTACAACCACCTCTGGCCGTAACAACTGCCTTGATACGCCTACGCATTGAGTGAAACAGAGCTTGGATGGCGTGTACAGGTACAGCTGCCCATGCAGTTTCAACACGATACCACAGTTCATCCAGAGTAGTGACTGGCGTATTGTGACGAGCCAGTTGCTGGGTCACCATTGACCAGACGTCTTCAGTTGGTGAGAGGTCTGCAGAATGTGCTGGCCAGGGCAGCAGTCGAACATTTTCTGTATCCAGAAAGGCCCGTACAGGACCTGCAACATGCGGTCGAGCATTGTCCTGCTGAAATGTAGGGTTTCGCAGGGATCGAATGAAGGGTAGAGCCGAGGAACGTAACACATCTGAAATGTAACGTCCACTGTTCAAAGTGCCGTCAGTGCGAACAAGTGGTGACCGAGACGTGTAACCAATGGCACCCCATACCATCACGCCGGGTGATACGCCAGTAGGGCGATGACGAATACACGCTTCCGATGTGCGTTCACCGCGATGTCGCCGAACACGGATGCGACCATCATGATGCTGTAAACACAACCTGGATTCATCCGAAAAAATAACGTTTTGCCATTCGTGCACCCAGGTTTGTCGTTGAGTACACCATGGCAGGCGCTCCTGTCCGTGATGCAGCGTCAAGGTTAACCGCAGGCATGGTCTCCGAGCTGATAGTCCATGCTGCTGCAAACGTCGTCGAACTGTTCGTGCAGATTGTTGTTGTCTTGCAAACGTCCCCATCTGTTGACTCAGGGGTCGAGACGTGGGTGCACGATCCGTTACAGGCATGCGGATAAGATGCCTGTCATCTCGACTGCTAGTGATACGAGGCCGTTGGGATCCAGCACGGCGTTCCGTATGACCCTCCTGAATCCACCGATTCCATATTCTGCTAACAGTCATTGGATCTCGACCAACGCGAGCAGCAATGTCGCGATACGATAAACCACAATCGCGATAGGCTACAATCCGACCTTTGTCAAAGTCGGCAACGTGATGGTACGCATTTCTCCTCCTTACACGAGTCATCACAACAACGTTTCACCAGGTAACGTTGGTTAACTGCTGTTTGTGTATGAGAAATCGGTTGGAAATTTTCCTTATGTCAGCACGCTGTAGGTGTCGCCACCGGCGCCAAGCTTGTGGGAATGCTCTGAAAAGCTAATAATTTGCATCTTCTTCCTGTCGGTTAAATTTCGCGTCTGTAGTACGTCAACTTCGTGGCGTAGCAATTTTAATGGCCAGTAGTGTAAATAAATTACTACAAGAACGAACTTCAGGTGATTTGATGTCTTATTTCTATTTGTATTTTAATGTATAATACAGGCAGTTTATAGCAAATATTTTAATCATGATTGGCATTAACATGAATGCCCAGGAATCAATAACACAGAGTTATTGTATTTGCAATGAGATACAGCTGTTTGTATGACTAGGACCTTTATATTTAAATTTAATTTATTAAATTAATAACAAACGGTCAAATGAACTGTTGAATTATTTCTGTTGTTACGCTACCATGATCTGGGATATTAGTTATACTATTTTATGTTATTTACACATCAAGTTCCGTAGGACCAAATTGAGGAGCAAATCTCCGAGGTCATGGAACGTGTCAGTGCATGAAATTACAACGTAAAAATAATAACAGATAAAAATAAATGTTTATGAACCCGAAAAATGTCACTCCATAAGTTTAAGTAAACGCAATCAACAACACAATAAGAATCGGCTTAATTTGTCAAGGAACTCCTCGACAGAATAGACGGAGTGACCCATGAGGAAACCCTTCAGTTTCGATTTGAAAGTGCGTGGATTACTGCTAAGATTTTTGAATTCGAGTACTAGCTTATTGAAAATGAATGCAGTAGTATACTGCAGACCTTTTTGCACAAGAGCTAAGGAAGTCTGATCCAAATGCAGGTTTGATTTCTGCCGAGTATGGTATTAACCGAGTGAAAGCTGCTTATTCTTGAGAATAAGCTAATACTGTTAACAAGAAATGACAGTAAGGAATATATATATATATATATATATATATTGAGAGGCCATTGTCAAAATACCCAGACTCGTGAACAGGGGTCCACAAGAAGTTCGTGAACTTACATCACTTATTGCCCGAACCGCCCGTTTCTGAGCCAAAAATATCCATTTAGAATGGGCAGAGTTACCCCAAAATATAATACCATACGACATAAGCGAATGAAAATAAGCAAAGTAGACTAATTTTCATGTCAAACGATAACTCACTTCTGTTACCGTTCGAATAGCGAGAATGGCAGTATTAAGTCTTTGACCAAGATCCTGAACGTGGGCTTTCTACGACAGCTTACTATATATCTGAACACCTAGAAATTTGAACTGTTTAGTTTCACTAATCATATGTCCTTTCTGTGAAATTAAAACGTCAGGTTTTGTTGAATTGTGTGTTAGAAACTGTAAAATCTGGGTATTACTGTGATTTAGCGTTAGTTTACTTTCTACAAGCTATGAATTTAGGTCATGTGCTGCACTATTTGAAACCGAGCCAATGTTGCACACAAAATCCTTTACTACCAAGCTAGTGTCATTAGCAAACAGAAATATTTTAGAGCTACCGGTAATACTAGAGGGTATATCATTTATATAAATAAGGAACAGGAGTGGCCCCAACACTGATCCCTGAGGCACCCCCCCCCCCCCCCACTTGACAGTATCCCACTCAGTGTGTCCAATGGAGCTCGTACAAGGCAACCTGACTGCCAAGGAGTATCGTACAGCTGTTGCAGACCACGTACACCCCTTCATGACGGCCGTGTTTCCCGTCGGCAGGGGCATTTTCAACAAGGTAATACGCCATTTCACTAGGACAGGAGTGTGATGGAGTGGTTCGAGGAACACAATTGTGAGTTCCAGTTGTGCTGGCACTCCAACGCGCCAGATCTGAACCCGGTCGAAAACATTTGGGATGTGATTGAACGTGGAATCATAGCTCATGGTCCCCGTCCCCAGAATTTACGAGAATTAGGTGACTTGTGTGCGCAGATGTGGTGCCAACTCCCTCCGGCGATCTACCAAGGCCTCATTACTTCCATGCCACAACGCGTGACCACTGTTATCCGTGCCTACCGGCTGTTAGGTAGGTGGTCATAATTTTCTGGCTCATCGGAGTATGACTAACAGCAAACGTAATTAAATGATCTATGCTGACTTCAAATTAAGCAAGAAAAGGACACGAGGCACTTGGCTTTCAAGGTAAATGTGGAGCGTAAGTCGATAATTTCAGTAGTTACACACATTCAAAGTTATGTGCACCACTTCCAGTAAAATATATAATGACCTAAATTTTAAGAGAGAGTGAGGGAATTGAATGCGTAAGGCTTCGGACTGAATGACCAGAATACGATCATGTAACCAACTTCAATCTCACAAGAGACATGAAGACTCTGAGCTTTTGTGACACGTCGTCCCTGAATATCAGGTCGCCTTTGCACTTAATCAAAAGCGTACCACGCGAAATTAGTGAAAATTATACCGTGCGATGCGAGTACGACGCGAATGAATTGACTGCAGCATATTGCCTATTAGCAGCCACTTCGAATAAAGGGAGCGTTCTCATCGAATATACCGACTTTGCCGCCACCTCAGACCTCCGTCTACCCATCACACGCCTCCTGGAAGTCTGTTTGACACTTACTCGCAAGCATGTCCCAACTAATAGCCAGCTATCTGATTGGCCGGTAGCGCGCAGAAACCAGAATAGGCTACATGCTTCTGCCACAACGTCTCAGACAGAGACGAATCAAACAACCTACGCTTTATATTGCTACTCGTTACAGAACGTCTTTGCAAAATTTTAGCGAAGACTAGTTCGATAATTATTGAGCTGAAAACTACAGAAAATTTAAAAGTGCCATTTAACATACACCTTTCAGTCTGTCCGCAATGGAAGATGTCGACATCTACTAAAAGGAATCTGGCATCAACGTAATGGAAGGAAATGTGGAGGTAAAAAGCTGTACAGGAACATCAGTCCTTCACTGTAGTAAGCACGTCCAAATGGATGTGGGCTGCTATAGTCATGTAGCGATGGAGAGACTTGCATAAGACGGACAAGCGTGGAAAGCCCCATCAAAGCAGTCTGAATACCACTACATACCATTATTTTGTTCCCTGAACGCACTGAATCAAATGGTTCAAATGGCTCTGAGCACTATGGGACTTAACATCAGAGGTCATCAGTCCCCTAGAACTTAGAACTACTTAAACCTAACTAACGTAAGGACATCACACACATCCATGCCCGAGGCAGGATTCGAACCTGCGACCGTAAGGGTCGCGCGGTTCCAGACGGAAGTGCCTAGAACCACTCGGCCAAAACGGCCGGCACGCACTGAATCTAAGTCCACATACGTTTGTGGGTTTTGAACGGTTCGATTTAAACAAAATGTCAATATTCAGAACCACACTATCATTATATTTTGCCTGAGCAGTATTCTACAAATCCAACGTACTTAAGACACGTCATTGCATTCCACCAAAAACTACTGTACTACCTGCTTTATTTGCGAAAATCGGTTTCAATCACATGCTCATCTTCAGCCGACCTATCCGTAAATATAATACACATGCAGGGTGCTGAAAAGTCTTTGTAGCAAACGCCTAGGGATGATAGATCATGTCCTAAGTAACATATTTTGTTAGAAGACGGACTTACGCTGTTACCTCCTGGCGATGCTAGACGACCTTTAGTCATCGCCGAACAGAAGATGATGATATTTCATCCAACTAGCTTTGGCTGTTAACCAGATGTGCTACGTACTACCTCCACAGTATATTCACAGAGCGATTTTCAACAAGAAAAACTTAAGAACGAATGTCTCTAAGCGGAGAAAGATATTTTAGAGGCGAATCAGGAACTTTAATTTTGCTGGCCCGACGCACTTTCACACAGAGTAGATGACTGGATGAGAGGGAACACACAAGGCATAAACTCGCTGCAGACTGTCTACACCCTGTCGCCTCTAAGGGGCATAAAAAGTACAAAAGGGCGCCTAGCTTCGCCAGGAATTGACAGCAAACATTTTGTTCCCCATGAAGTAATATATCACCCCTAGACGTTAGATGCAAAGACGTTGCAGCCTGTATACAGCGTGAGTCAGCTGCTCCTGCCGCTGTGTTTTATGCAACCCGCAAATACCACACACAAGATTTTTATACTCACTAGCTCTCTATGCGCAAACTATTAGTCCTACAGAAGAAATGAAATGGACCTTTTTGTAGGAAACTTAATGTAGTTAAATTTTATACTGGGATGCGTTTTGCTAAGGGCCATAGTTTTCGAACTATTCAAGTAAAACATACAAAATTTTCTTCTAACGCGCTTTTCTTGAATAACTCGAAAATCATGATCTCCAGCGAAAACGTATCCGAGTAAAATATTTACCTGAATTAAATTTCGTACAGAAAGGTTCTGTTCATTTAGTTTCCATGTAGCCGTTGACAGAATATGAAAATGTTGCACATTGTATTTGTTGGCATTGGGGAGGGGGGGGTTGTTCATAAAATACAGCAGTAAGGGTTTCTGGGTAGCTCAATCACCTTGTATGCACAGAATACAAGTATAGTAACACAAATAGATGGTTTTGCCAGACAGATTGTCATTATCATAAATATAAAGTTTTACTTTAGTAGTGAAGGTTACATGGCAGAATGTCTGGAGTCAAACAATATAAAAAGTAACTATTATACTGCAAAATGTTGTTATTCTTCTTGTAGAAATTGTCTCTTTCTTAACATCACTGCTTGCATGCGCCTCTGCTACTACTAAGTGCGCATTGACTTTGGTAGTGATGGAGCAACATTGGAACCTTAGGATAGCCGATCATACATGTAGACCTGCCAGAGATACATATAATATAACGTGTACTAATTTTGTATAAGACTGTAAACATGTGCCAGTACTTTTAACAAACAGAATGTTGCTAGAGATAAAACTTTCAATAGACAACATCGGATAAGTTAATCTTTGTTGATGACAACCGGTTTCAACAGTTATAACTATCGTCTTCTGGTTTTCAAAAAAGTTTTGTTATAAATCGTGTTCCGTTGTGAGTTAGTACCTCGTCCAGTGTTGTCATTATGGAAGATAAAATATAGCACATTATACATAGGTTTGTGAGAAAGAAAATTAATTACAGTTGAAAAACACCTTGTGGATATGGCCATGTGCGTATAATGAGGTACTAACACACAATGAAACGCCTTTTATAACAAAAAATTTTTGAAGGCCGGAAGTTGACAGTTATAACTGTCGAAACCGGATGTCAACAGTAAATACTAATTTATGCGATCTTTGTTGTTGTTGTTGTGGTCTTCAGTAGGGAGACTGGTTTGATGCAGTTCTCCATGTAAAGTAGAGTTGCATGACCTCGATAAAAATTGAAAAATTAAGGCTGCATCTTCCCCTTGCTTTCAGCCGTTCGCTATGCCATCACGGGCAAGGCCGTTTTGGTTGATGTTATGAAGCCAGATCAATCAATCATCCAGACTGATACACCTGCAACTACTGGAAGGCTGCTGCCCCTCTTAAAAGTAAAACATAGGTCGCTCCTTCAAAGTTCCTAATGTGAGAAAATTTAGGGGTTGGTTTTTTTTTGCCGGGAATTATATATATATATATATATATATATATATATATATATATATACACACACACACACACACACATATATATATATATATATATATATATATATATATATATATATATATATATACTCCTGGAAATTGAAATAAGAACACCGTGAATTCATTGCCCCAGGAAGGGGAAACTTTATTGACACATTCCTGGGGTCAGATACATCACATGATCACACTGACAGAACCACAGGCACATAGACACAGGCAACAGAGCATGCACAATGTCGGCACTAGTACAGTGTATATCCACCTTTCGCAGCAATGCAGGCTGCTATTCTCCCATGGAGACGATCGTAGAGATGCTGGATGTAGTCCTGTGGAACGGCTTGCCATGCCATTTCCACCTGGCGCCTCAGTTGGACCAGCGTTCGTGCTGGACGTGCAGACCGCGTGACACGACGCTTCATCCAGTCCCAAACATGCTCAATGGGGGACAGATCCGGAGATCTTGCTGGCCAGGGCAGTTGACTTACACCTTCTAGAGCACGTTGGGTGGCACGGGATACATGCGGACGTGCATTGTCCTGTTGGAACAGCAAGTTCCCTTGCCAGTCTAGGAATGGTAGAACGATGGGTTCGATGACGGTTTGGATGTACCGTGCACTATTCAGTGTCCCCTCGACGATCACCAGTGGTGTACGGCCAGTGTAGGAGATCGCTCCCCACACCATGATGCCGGGTGTTGGCCCTGTGTGCCTCGGTCGTATGCAGTCCTGATTGTGGCGCTCACCTGCACGGCGCCAAACACGCATACGACCATCATTGGCACCAAGGCAGAAGCGACTCTCATCGCTGAAGACGACACGTCTCCATTCGTCCCTCCATTCACGCCTGTCGCGACACCACTGGAGGCGGGCTGCACGATGTTGGGGCGTGAGCGGAAGAGGGCCTAACGGTGTGCGGGACCGTAGCCCAGCTTCATGGAGACGGTTGCGAATGGTCCTCGCCGATACCCCAGGAGCAACAGTGTCCCTAATTTGCTGGGAAGTGGCGGTGCGGTCCCCTACGGCACTGCGTAGGATCCTACGGTCTTGGCGTGCATCCGTGCGTCGCTGCGGTCCGGTCCCAGGTCGACGGGCACGTGCACCTTCCGCCGACCACTGGCGACAACATCGATGTACTGTGGAGACCTCACGCCCCACGTGTTGAGCAATTCGGCGGTACGTCCACCCGGCCTCCCGCATGCCCACTATACGCCCTCGCTCAAAGTCCGTCAACTGCACATACGGTTCACGTCCACGCTGTCGCGGCATGCTACCAGTGTTAAAGACTGCGATGGAGCTTCGTATGCCACGGCAAACTGGCTGACACTGACGGCGGCGGTGCACAAATGCTGCGCAGCTAGCGCCATTCGACGGCCAACACCGCGGTTCCTGGTGTGTCCACTGTGCCGTCCGTGTGATCATTGCTTGCACAGCCCTCTCGCAGTGTCCGGAGCAAGTATGGTGGGTCTGACACACCGGTGTAAATGTGTTCTTTTTTCCATTTCCAGGAGTGTATATATAAGAATTACAAAAAACAAATACTAAAATAAAAAGTCGCATGGAGCGAGATTCGATCCGGCGACCTTCGGATTATGAACCCTAGCGCTTACCGCTTTTTTTCTTTTTCTTTTTTTTAATAATAGTTTGTGCCCCGACCGGGATACGAACCCGGGATCTCCTGCTTACATGGCAGACGCTCTACCTTTTTTTTTCAAGCGGATTTATTTATTTATTTATTTATTTTTTTTTTGGGGGGGGGGAGCAGGAAGGCAGGGTAGACAAACAATCTTTATTCGTACAATTGGACTATCTTAGGGATAAGAAAAGGATCGAGACAGCAAAAACAAAGCAAAAACAATTTGGAAACCAGAAAATCAACGTAAAGGCCGCCCTTTTTTTTGTGTAACATGAATAAAGTAAATGACAGTCCTAGTCACGGGCGGGAGTGAAAATGAAGTTATCATCTGCATCACAATCCCTGCAGCACACGGTGTCGCATCATAAATCTGGCAGACAGCCACATAATCTTGACCATTTCTGCCTTTATGGGCGGCATATATTTATGCATTTCCCCTGCGTCGACCATGTAGGGGCCAGATTTCTTCTCAGTGTGCTTTATGCCAATATAACTGAACCGCGCAGTATTGTCTCTAGTCGTTCTGCTGCAGGAGTCTTCTCAGTTCTGGGACACCCCAGCTGACGGGCGGATTGTGAAAAACACTTCCTAAAATATTGGAAAAGTAAGTCCTGTATTTCGTATGACTCCGTATGAGCTCGTGTTGTTCTTGTAAATAAATCCAATAATCCATCACGGACTTAATATCGTACGAATACAAATATTTCGTCGCATGTTCCGCGATCCAATTGACCGCAAACGTCTTTTGTTTGGGAAAAAAGGTCTTGTCCGGTAGAAAAAGTACATCCGATGTGATTTCTGTGTAGTTAGTGCGCCGAAGGAAGGCCAATATTCGACGCGTCAGCATCCAGACGTCCCTCGCTGCGCCACACACATGTTCTTCCGTTGCTAACAGGCCACAGTTTGTGCAAAGAGGAGAATCGACCATATGAATTGTATGTAATCGACTCCTGGTCACAAGTTTACGGTTTATAAGAATGTACCACATCGATCTCGCTGCTGTTGACAGTAATGGAGTATGCACTGCACACCAAATGTGGTTCCACGTTCTCGACGGGTATTTGAATTCCATTACGTTGCGGGCATGGTGATCCATCAAGCACCTATAGATCTCCCGAGTCGTGGGTATTCTCGTCGAAGGTACTTTCAGACGAACATAACTGTAATCAACAAGAAATGAGGCAATGTGTGCAAGAGAAGGCGAAATATTGCCCACCGCAATAGGGGGTTCGTACGAAGGCGGAACAAGTACTTCTATCAGAGCTGACGTTATGGTGTGCTTTCGTTGTTGCCAATTTCGTATCATCGCTCGCATGTAAAGCACCAGAGCTTTGTTTCGCACGTTTGTGAGGTTGAGGCCACCGTTCCGGAATTGTAGCGTTAACGTGTCATATGTGATCTTAAACAACATCCCAGTACTAACATAGTAACCAAAGGCAGCCATGAGGCGGTCTGCAATACCCTTCGGTATTGGTAGGATCTGCGCTAAATGGGGCAGTCGTGACGCTATGTGAACGTTAGTGTATGCCACACGCTGGATCATGTCAAAGGCTCTCAGTGAGTTGTTCCGTATCGCCAGACGAACATTTTGCAGAAGCCGCCGAGAACTCGCCGCCGCTGACCGCCGTAGTGAACGGGTAAATGTGATTCCCAGACATCTCAGCGATTCCACCGTCTGAAACAGTCCCGGTATGTCTTCCAGACCCCGTCCAATGTGCATAATTTTGGGTTTCGTCATGTTAATGACACTGCCTGCTGCCGTCCCGTAAAAGTCTAGATATTCAACAGCCTGATGCACTTCATGACCTGATCTGACAAGAAGGATCAGGTCGTCCGCATATGCGCGACAAACGAAAGAGTTCTCATTAAGCGCTATCCCAGTAAGTGAGCGCCTCATAACACACATCAGCGGCTCAAGCGCTATCGCAAACAGCATCATGGAGAGTGGGCACCCTTGTCGGACGGAGCTGTTAATAGGAACCGAGCCCGCTTCCCGACCGTTTACAATCACCTTCGATGTAGCCCCTCGTATTAGCCTCATAATGATGGAGATGAAAACAGGTGGAATCTCCATTCGGCTCATGACTGACGCCAAGAAGTCATGGTTTATCCTGTCGAACGTACGATCGAAGTCCACAGATATCATCGCTGCTCGCATTTTACAAGTTTCCGCAAGGGCGATAACGTCACGGTATTCACTTAACGCCGAGGAGATGTTGCTTCGCACCCCTAGGCAAGCCTGATCAGGGGATATTGTCCCGGATATCGCCAGCTTGAGACGAGACGCTAGTAGCCGTGCAAAAATTTTATAATCGGTGTTTAGCATAGTGAGAGGCCGATATTGATTAACACTGCGACTCCCCGCCATCTTCGGGATGGGAAGAAGAAAGCCCGTCACAAAATCCGACGGTAGGCGCATGTTCGGACTCATCGCCTAATTGTACATCGACACCAACTGTGGCATCATCATGTCCACGAATTCTCGATAAAACTCTAGCGTAATCCCATCTGGCCCCGGTGATTTATGGGCCGCTCCTTTTGTGAGTGCCACCTTTATATCGTCTTCTGTGAGTGGCTCCATAAGCGCTGCCTTATCCGTCTCTGTCAGTGTCGTTTGCAGATGTTGCAGTATCTCTTCCCCTGCCTGACTGTCCGTCGGTGTACCGGCATAGAGATGGCGGAAATGCTCTAAAAATTCATTTGCAATGTCCTGTTGTGTTGTCAGTTGACGGCCATCTAAACAGTGGAGCACTGTTACCAATGCCCGGCGGTAACGCTTATGTTCCCGCGACACATGGTGCATCGACGTACGTTCCCCAGTGATGTTGTCAAGACATCTTGCCCGTATTGGGATGCCACCCAGTCGTCGTCGCGTGATCGATAGGATTTGTGCCTTGACACGATGAACTTCCGCATGATGTTCTGCAGACGGCACCTGGAAGGACAGCTCACGAAGCATGGTGTAATAATAATCAAGAGTGTCTCTCTGCCATCTCGCCTTATCCCGACCATACCGTATTAGAGCTCTTCTTATTGCCGGCTTAGTGCACTCGAGCCACCATTGAAGCACGGAGGTATACGTTGGTAGACGGCGTTGACATGTGGCCCATACCTCCTCGACTCTCTGACGACATTCGGGGTCCGCCAAAAGGGACGAATTGAGCTTCCATGTCCCGCGGCTTCTCCACACACTTTGCCTGGGGAGTGACATGGTACAAATGTAAGCCAGATGATCAGTAAATGCCGCAGGCCATCGTTCCGCGTCGACCACCTTATCCTGTAGGCCAACCGAAACATATATTCGATCGAGTCTGCTCGCCGAGTGACTGGTAAAAAAAGTATATCCCTCACGGTTCCTATGAATCATGTCCCAGGTGTCGCTTAACTCCAGATCCCGGCATAGCACATGCAATTCACGACAGGTATTGTAATGTGGTGTCTGGTCTTTTTGGGCTAAGACACAATTGAAGTCACCACCTATAATGAAATGATCGAATCTGCCGGTAAATAAGGGCACAATCTCTTCCGAATAATATCTCGCACGCGCCCGTCTGTTGTCTGTGCCGGAAGGGGCATAAACATTGAGAATGCGAATTCCATTAACCGTTATCGCCAGTCCTCGTGCCGAAGGTAGATAAGCCAGGTCTCGGACCGGAATCCCGTCCCGGACCAATATCGCCGTTCCACTGTCGTTGTTCGAGTGCGGCGAGGTGTAGGAGATGTATCCATATACTTACTGGAACTCAGGAATGTAAATTTCCTGCACCATCAGTATATCCACATCCGACGCGTATATCATGTCCCTAAACAACTGCTGTTTCACGGGCGATCTAATGGTATTTACATTCACTGTCCCTATTCTGTATGCCTGGGGTCGAGGAGCTGTCATCTCCACATGATGTTAAAATGACAAAGTTTCACCGTGTCGATAGTCCCTTTGCACATCCGCCGAGGGTCGCCCGAGGAACGTGTCCCTGAGGCATTAGGTTTCTTGAGATGCGGACGGATGCAAGGCCCCACCAATAGAATGGTCCGCATCGGTGATGTCGTCGTCCTGCTCATACCAGCTGATACTGTAGGTGTGCTCCAAATTTTCCTGTGCGGCATTGATGTGTGACATCTGTTGTTCTTTCGCAGCTGTAGACTCCACCGCCGAAGGGGTAGCAGGCCCCTGAGCGGATGCGTCGTCTGAACGATATGACATCATTTCACTGTCCGAATTCATATGATCTGCGACATCCGAAGCTTGTGGTTCCATGTCAGACAGGTCCATAGTGTTAGACTCGTCTGGGCTCCCTAGAAGAGAAGGGAGCGTCTCCGCAGAGTTTAGTCGGCGCTTCTTGCGGCGCTTTGGCGAGCGTTGTTTGCGGGCCCTAGCCTCGGCCTCTGGTGTTGGCGAATCTTGCATCTCCTGCGTTCCCGCCGCCGCCACAATGCCCTGGGGCCGTTCCACTTCAGCTTCCATGCCTATTGTGATGCTCTCATCCTCTTTCTGCGCCACCTGTAGTGTCTGAGATTGGAGGTTGGTCGGAGCCATTCCTTCTTCAGTGGCGTCCGAAGGCGCCTCAATCAACTGCGGCGTCGGTTCGATGGTGCGCTCCGACCTCGGCGTCACCTCCCCGCGAAGTGCCGTCACGTAAGTCATCGGCAGTGACGTTGGTGTAGTCGGATTCTGGAAGTCTCCGCTGGGGAGTTGCACGAGTCTCCTCTGCATACACGCTGATCGAAGATGTCCTTCACCACCACACCCGAAGCATGTCCGGGGCTGTCCATCATAGATGACAATAGCTCTACAGCCGCCGATGTTTATGTACGATGGCACATGTTTCGTAAGGGCAATTCGCACCTGTCGGACACCATTGAGCACTGGATACGTGCTAAAACTTGCCCAGCGTTCGGCCGTATGACTAATAACTCTGCCATATGGCTGGAGTGATTCAGTGACCAATGATTCGGGTACCTCTAAAGGCAGCTCGAAGATTCGAATCGTACGCACGCCCAGGCCCGAATGAGCGACTAAAACTTCGCCAATATGACCATCGGAGTGTCGGAACTGGAATCCTCGTTTGGCGGCTTCAATGATCCTATCACATGCTGCGTCGTCAATCATCTTTACGTAAAGAGTGCTGCTCACGATTGATAAATGAATTCCAATAATCTCCGTGTAATTAAGATGCACTTCGTCCCTCAAGAAACGTTCGATTTCGAAAGCCGTCGGTCTTGCATACTCGTTACAGAACGTGAACTGTATCGTGGTTTTTCAGAAATTGTGTGCCATTGCGTTCGATTCAAACAGTAACACACGCGAGTGACGACGGTGTAAACACCGCTTCTTCCGCGACCGTTCGCAGCCGAGACGTAAACAAGTCCGAGCTGCTCCGCGGCGAAAGGCGGACGCGTTGGGTTGTTTGGGAAGGAGACCAGACAGCGAGGTCATCGGTCTCATCGGATTAGGGAAGGACTGGGAAGGAAGTCGGCCGTGCCCTTTCAAAGGAACCATCCCGGCATTTGCCTGGAGCGATTTAGGGAAATCACGGAAAACCTAAATCAGAATGGCCGGACGCGGGATTGAACCGTCGTCCTCCCGGGTGCGGGTCCAGTGTTTAACCACTACGCCACCTCGCTCGGTGAGAAAATTTAGGATATTATTAGTTATACCAGTGAACACCTGGAACGTTACAGTTTAACATGACAGGTAATCACTATTGTTTGTTTATTAGAGGCCAGCTTCCATGGGATAGCAAGTCCGCAACTGTTCAGTACTGAAAAAAATGGATTTTTTTGGTTATTTTGTCCGCCTCACTGCATTGATATGAAATTTTTGCTGCAGTGGTTACCGGTTTGGTTATGTCGGTCAGGTTCTACAGACACATAGAGTGATGTCAATGAGAGTACTTGCTGCCGCCAATACACCATTTCTGCACAGAAGCTATCAGTGCCTTTTGGCACCATATTGCATGATTACTTACGGCTTAAGAACAAAGTGTGCGGTTTGAGAATGGGTGTGTCAGCCCGAAACCGCTATCCACTGCATCAAGAATTTTGTATCAATTCAGCTGAGACGGACGAAATAAAAAAAAAAGTACAATTTCTTCAATCACTATCACTGTCGACGAGTTATTTTAGCAGCAATTGCCTCATAAACAGTTACATCCAATAAATGACGGTAAGTCAATGAAAATGAATGTAACAGTTGATATGGAAGTCATACCGCTGCAGCTAAGTTTTCAGGAGCAGCTAAGGAAATAGCGTTGCATCAGATCCGGTATGGGAGACTGCTCGCTCAGCCGGCAGCTCTGGGACAAAAGCACTCAGGTTTGACAGCCGGGTAATGGGTGAGAAGTCTCTTTCCTCGGGTCGCCGTAAAGGCGCGAGGCCAGCCTGGGGAGGGGGCGGCGAGCCCGGGACGGCTCCCGCGGCGCCGCGCCGCGCCGGGCAGACACCCACGCACCGCTCAATACTGCCGCCCGCCGCCGCGCCGCCCGATCTGCCTGATTGGGCAGACCCGTCACTTCTGCCAGCACGTGTCGGCTGCGCTCTCAGGTTACTTGCGACAGCTGCAGTATCGTCATTTGCCAAGTACACGTCGATTCTGCATCAACATCTACACTCTGCGAGCCACACGACGGTGTGTGACAGAGGGTACATGCGCTTCTATTATCTTTTCTATCGTCGCTGTCACACTTGCTAATGGCGCGTGGGAATAATAATTGCTGATAAAGCTCTAATTTCCCCATTTTTTTCTCATTACGGTCATTTCACGACACATACATTGAGGTAACAAAAGTCATAGGATAGTGATACGCACATACAGAGATGACAGTAGTACATCTACATCTACGCTGCTGCAGCTTTACAGTGCCCTTGTTCGATCCCGCCTCGACTATGGGAGTCTGGTTTATGGTTCGGCGGCGCCTTCAGCGTTGCGTTTACTCAACCCAGTGCACCACTGTGGCGTTGCCTAGCGACAGGAGCTTTTAGCACGAGTCCGGTGACCAGCGTCCTTGTGGAAGCCGGAGTGCCTCCATTGCACGTTACGCGTGCACAACTGCTGGTCAGTTACGTAGCACACATTCGTAGTTCTCCTGCGCATCTGAATCACCGTCTCCTTTTCCCACCCACGGGGGTTCATCTTCCGCATCGGCGGCCCAGATCAGGGCTTCCAATTATAGTTCGAGTCCGATCCCTCCTTTCTGAACTGGAGTCCTTGCCTTTACCACCTATACTTCAGGTCCATTCACGTACACCTCCAAGGTGTACACGTAGGCCGCAGCTTTGCCTGGACCTTTCTCCGCTGCCACTTCCTCTCGATTCTTGACAAGTACCGAGGCCATTAACTGATGCTCACGTCAGCTTCGCGTATGTCCATGGGGGACATATTGAACAGCATCCTTGCCCGATGGCTGCAGCTGTTTAACTGGCGAGCTGGTAGCTATATCTCGTGCTCTTTGAGCAGATCAGTTCATGCCGTGGAGAGGCGTTTCTTCTGTGTACTGACTCCTTGAGCAGCCTGCAAGCTCTCAACCTGTGCTACCCTCGTCGTCCTTTGATAGCTACCATCCAGTAGTGAGTATTGCGTACACAAGCATAAAGGAGCAGTGCGTTGGCAGAGTTGGCATTTCTACTGAGGTGATTCATGTGAAAAAGTTTTCGACGTGATTATGACCGCACGACGGGAATCACCAGACTTTGAACGCGGAATGGTAGTTGGGGCTAGACGTATACGACATGCCGTTACGGGCATCGATAGGTAATTCATTATTCCGAGATCCACAATGTCAAGAGTGTACCGAGAATATCACCTTTCAGGCTTTACTTCTCACGTCGGACAACGCCGTGGTCGACAGCTTCCACGTAACGACTGAGAGCAGCGGTGTTTGCTTAGAGTTGTCAGTGCTAACTCAGAAGCAACACTGCATGAAATAACCACAGAAATTAACGTGGAACGTACGACGGACGTATCCGTTAGGACACCCATGCGAGTGCCTCTGCTAGTAGTACGACATTGCCTGCAGTTCCTCTCTTGGGCTCTTGAGCGTATCTGTTGGACACTAGACGACCGGAACCGGAAAACCATGGCCTGGTCGGATTAGTCACGATTTCAGTTGGTAACAGCTGATGGTAGGATTAGAGTGTGGTGCAGACCCCACGAAGCCATGAACTCAAGTGGTCAACAAGGCACTGTACAAGCCCCCTAATGATGCCAGCTGTGTTTATATGGAGTGGGCTGGATACTCTGGTCCAACTGAACCGGTCACTGACTGGATATGAGTATGTTCGGCTACTTGGAGACCGTTTGCAGCCTTTCATAGACTTCATATTACGAAACAACGATGGATTTTTTATGGATGATAATATGCCATGTAGCTGGGCCACAGTTGTTCGTGGTTGGTTTGAAGAACATTCTGGACACTTTGGGTGAATGATTTGGCCACCCAGATTACCCGACATGAATCCAATCGAAGACATATTAGACAGAATCGAGAGGTCAGTTGGTGTACTAAATCCTGCACTGTCAACACTTTCGCAATTATGGACGATTATACAGCCAGCATGGCTCAGTATTTCTGCAGAGGATTTCTAGCGCCT
Organism: Schistocerca serialis cubense; assembly: GCF_023864345.2. NCBI lineage: Eukaryota > Metazoa > Arthropoda > Insecta > Orthoptera > Acrididae > Schistocerca > Schistocerca serialis. Next base: position 536,350,868 of record NC_064640.1, read on the forward strand.
TGTTGAGTGCGTGACACGTCGAACTGGTCGCGCGGGATTAGCCGAGCGGTCTGAGGCGCTGCAGTCATGGACTGCGGCTGGTCCCGGCGGAGGTTCGAATCCTCCCTCGGGCATGGGTGTGTATGTTTGTCCTTAGGACAATTTAGGTTAAGTAGTGTGTAAGCTTCGGGATTGATGACCTTAGCAGTTAAGCCCCATAAAATTTCACACACACACACTTACACACACACACACGCGTCAAACTGTTACAGTACGCCGGGCAAAAGGAGGTGTGACACAATATTAGGTGGTGTCCCACTACTTTTCTCACCTCATTGTATGTCATACGTTAGCGAAAGATACTGTCGAGAATCCTAGAAAATTATACTCCTACGTAAAAATGGTTCAAAGGCTTCTTTTGAGTCACTCGTCGACCAGTCTGGTGTGACAATACAAGCAGAAAAAGGACAGATGAAGTTTTTCTTTCGCGTTTAAAAAAGTAATTCACGCAGGATGATGATACGCAGGGTCTTGTGTGAGGAAAGGGAAAGCTGAGTTGCGCTAGAGTTATGCTTTAGAAATTGTTGCTGATTTGTGGACAGAAGATGGAGGAAATTCATAATATTCGAACTTGGAATATGTTCAAGAATTGTGATGGAAACCATCGTTTTACCGCGTCAAAAACTCCCATATGTAGGACATAGAAAGAGACGTCCCTGGACTTGAAAAGACACTGATAGAGTTGAAAACAAAGAAGTCGCCTGGTCTAGATGGAACCCCAGTTCAGTTTTAAGGAGAATACTAGTTGCAATTGGTCCTTCACTTTGCTTGCATTTACCGAGATTCTTTCGTCCAGCGCAAAGTCCCAAGAGACTGCAAAAAAGCTTAGGTGACTCCTGCATATAAGAAGGGCAAAAGAAAGGACTCGCAAGATTACAGACGAATATTCTTCAAGACGGTTAGCAGCAGAATTTTTGAGCACTTTCAGTATTCGCATATAATAAATTTCCTTGAGACAGAAAAGCTTCTGTTCGAAGATCAGTAAGGATTTCGAAAGCATCGCTCGTGCGAAACTCAGTATGCCCTTTCCTCGCGCGATATCCTGCGCACCATGGATGAAGAGCGACAGGCAGATTCCATATTCCTAGATTTCCGGAAAGTGTTTGGCACAGTACTCGCCGGCCTTTGTTAAAGAAGGTTAGAGCATACGGAATAAGTTCCCAGATATGTGAATAGCTCGAAGATTACTTGAGAAATAGATTCCAGTACGCTGTCCTCGACTGTGATGTTTCAGCAGAGACATGGGTATCGCCAGGAGCGCCCCAAGGAAGTGTGATGGGACCGCTCTTGTTTTCTAAACACATAAACGATGTGACATACATGGAGATCAGCAATCTGCGACTGTTTGCCGATGACGCTGTAATGTACGGGAAAGTGTCGTCCTTGAGTGACTGAAAGAAGATACAGAGTGATTTAACCAAAATCTCTATTTCGCGTGATGAATGGCCACTTGCTGGAGGAGGAGGACATTAGTGTTCAATATCCCGTCGACAACGAGGTCAATTAGAGACCCAGCACAAGCGCGGATTAGGGAAGGATGGAGAAGGAAAGCGGCCGGGCCCTTTGCAAAGGATCCATCCCGGCATTTGCCTTAAGCTATGTAGGGAAATCACGGAAAACGTAAATAAGGATGACCGAACGCGGGTTTGAAGCGTTGTCCGCCCGAATGCAAGTCCAGTGTGCTACCAACTGCGCTACCTCCCTCTGTGGCTGAGAGCTCTAAATGTAGAAAAATGTAAGTTAATGCAGATGAGTAACTGTCGAAAACAGTATTGGTGTTGTGCTGCTTTGAGTCACGTCGATCCTGGTGTAACGCTGCAAAGCGACTTGGAATGGAACTAGGATTCAAGGCGGGTAGTGGGGAAGGCGGTTGTTTGATTTCTGTTCTTGAGAGAATTCTACGAAACTGCAGTTCATCTGTAAAGGAGACTGCGTGTAGAACACAAGTGTGACCCACTCTCGAGTACTGCTCGAGTGTTTGGGGTTGCCACCACGTGGGATTACAGAAAGACATCGAAGCAATTCAGGGACGTCTGTTAGGTTTGTTACTGGTAGGTACGATCAGCATGGGAGTATTAGGAAAATGGTCCAGGAACTCAAATAGACATCCCGAAGGTAAGAATTTTTTTCCCCAAACGCTACGGAGAATGTTCCGAGAACAGGCATAGGAGACAGGCTACAGAACGATTGTACAGCCACGAACGTACGTCTGGTCTAAGGACCAAGAAGACACAGTTAGAGAAATGAGGGCTCGTGTGGATGAATACAGACAGTCGTTTTCTCCTTGCTCATTTTGCATGTGGAACAGGAAAGGAATTGAGTAGCAGTAGTACAAGGTACAATACTCCATGCACTGTATGGTGCCTTCTTCTGTATGTATATAAATGTAGAAACTAATATGTTGCCTAACTCTTCCCGAAAAGCACTCTCGCGGAATTTCCATAGTAAGTCTCTCCATGATGCAAACAGCTTCACTCTCACTGGAGTTTGCTGTGGCCCTTCGTAATAGTTCCGTGACGAAGTGCGCCGCTCTTAGTTTGATCTTTCTAATCTGCCTTATTATTCCAACAAGGTAATGTTCCAGTACTGATGAGTGATGAGCAGTACTCAAGAATCGGCGCAACAAGTGTTTCGTGAACCACTTCTTTCGTGGATGACCGAACGCGGGTTTGAAGCGTTGTCCTTCCTTAAGAGATGATATCTGAGCCTCGCATCTACTTTTCGTACAGATTGTTTTATCTAGACATTCCACTTCAGGTCGCTCTTGATTGTTACTCCTAGGTATTTTCCGGTACTTGCTGTTTTCATAGATTTCATAGATTTTTGCCTGTAGTGCAATCGAACACTGTTTGATTTCTTCCCCTATTATTGCGTGACACATTACTTTTATTCATAGTCGGAGTTCACTGGCAGTCCCTGCAATGGACATCTATTTTCTGCAGGTCGTCTTGCGTTTTGCTGTAGTCCTCTAGCACTATTACCTTCCTGCCATCGACTGCGAAGAGCCTCATGAAGCTCCTGATTTTAACCTGCAGACAATTTATTCACAAAAATTTCGGGTATGCCGTCGGGTGACTTCTGAAGCAGCCGCCGATGTTTCACCATGTGAACACTCTGTCATTTTCAAGGCAAAAATGCAACGAGAGAGCGTTACACATGGAAATTTATACACTCAGCAGATGGGGCTTCGCTGGACCCGGACCATAAAGGGGCGAACGCAGAAAGACATCGGATACACACACACATCCACGAACACACACACGCACACACACACACACACACACACACACACACACACACACACACACACACACACACACACACACACACACACACAAACAGTAAACAAGTGGCGTCATCACAAAAGCAAAGATGATCAATGTCATAAGTTATCGCAGCGAATATTAATTACTAACGGGTTAGCAAGTAGTAATAATTTCGTCCATCCCCTGTTTGGCCAGCGGGAGAGCAGGATTCCCACAGAAGTTAAGCAAAAATTTCCGTCCCTATTTATAAGGTCACTTGTGAACTTAATTTCAGCTGTTTCCCGCCCGACCGCTACGACCTCTGGTTCGAATCCTGCCTCGGGCAGGGAGGTGTGTGATGTCCTTAGGTTAGTTAGGTTTAAGTAGTTCTAAGTTGTAGGGGACTGATGACCGCAGCAGTTAAGTCCCATAGTGCTCAGAGCCATTTGAACCATTTTCAGCTGTTTCCTTAATAACGCTATCCAAACAGCAGGAAGTGCACGCCATAATCTCTGTATTGTTATATTCCATACGATGACCAATGCCATGACAATGTTCCGAAGCGTGTGAAACATGTTTTTCGACCATTAAGTACGACTAAGGCCCTTTTCGGGTCTGAAAAGGATGATTTTGGTTTGCTTAAGGCAGGTGTCTACCTTATCTATTGCAGTTGTGGCATATCATACAATGATCAGACCACCAGGACAGTGGAGGACAAATGTCTTGAGCGTAATCTCACATGCGCTTACAGTAGCCGAGTAAATCTGCTATGCACAACGTGCTGCCTTGCCACAGGTCATCGTATTCCTTGTGAGAAGTAACGATACCAAGTTTCGGGAAACTAATAATGGCTTACATAGCGGTGTGTTGGCCCTCAACATCACACCCAAATAACGTGGAGGCTTTCAAAAAATAATGTGACCCTCAACTACGTACCCTCAGACTCTGAGTTGAAATATTAAAAGTTTTGGCTGGTTTCGTTGTCTAGGGGGTGGGATACGTAGTTGCCGCATTACATGCCAAATACTACAGAGTCTACAACATACAATATGAATGCACACATGAATCGAATGGTCGAAGGTTCCTGCCACTCGGCAATTGTTAATTTTGAATGTAACATAGAAATTTATAAATGAAAGATTGCAATTAAATAAAATCTGCAGGTCCTATTTTAACGACTTTATAGATGAGTACGATAGCAGAAGTACTTTTAAGAATGCTGTTTATTTCTGCAAAACACTTATTGGCGTCGATGGTCCAGCAATTAAATAAAATATAAGTTGAGTAACAGGGAAACAATAGATTCCTACTTCACGTCATTAGTTATGACCAACAACATAGCTCGCAAGATATTCACTTCGACACGCATACTACGTCTTCGGCGCAGAAGCCATAGAAATCTCACAACTGCACAAGTCGGCACTACCAAATATTTCTATCTTCGCGACCATACACAAACTTCTCAACACTCTCCATTGACTTCGGTCGTCGCCTACAGTAGTAACGAGTGCTGTGATTGGCTAGGGCGCTCCCGCCAATGGACACTCACAAACATATTGAAACTCATACGAAATACTGGATTTACATTTAAATAACTTGAAATTAAATAAATATTCCTACGGCTGGATCATAAACACGTACTAAGACACATTATTAAATACATAAACAAAATAAATAAACATATATCAAAGGAATAGAATCAAAAGTAGGCCAGTAGCCTAATGTCTCTCTGCTTTCTAAAACACAGTAAATATTTGACCAATTTCTTCATGACTAGTATATATCGGATATGAACAAAGACATAAATGAATAAATATATTTATAAACATGCTGTTACCGTTTTTTCGTGTAACTGTGGAGTACTTATGGCCTGACGCGATCAATAGTAATCGGCCAATTTGACCTCCCATAACTCATGTACTGTTCAAGTTACATGCCTGTAATTCATACCAATTTAGGTTTACACTAATAGCTTTCTAAAGACACGTCGATCGACAAAATCGAATGAACCGTTTATATTTTGGAAATTCGTTGCTGGGTGTTACTTGTACAATTTACAGTCAGAAACTAAACTTAAAACTAATAAAGATATTGAAAATCTGATTACACCATCAGAATCGTCGTGCAAATAATGGTAATGTACAAGTTTCTTTTTGAGGTATCATGATTCCTTTGGCTACTGTTAATTTCTACATGAATTGTGAAATGTTTGCTATTATGATTTCACAAAGTCCGCCATCTTTGGCACTCCCGGCATACAAATCTCCTTCATCGACACAAAGCACAGTCCTCGACACAGCGTCAACATGTGAAAGAAAAGGCGTCCTTAAAAGGCACCAATTAAAACGCGGTACTGTGTCTGATAAATACAAAAAACACACACGAAATTTTAGAGTTTTAAACTAAAGAGTACAGAGGATAGTCAAAGTAAGCAGCTTCTTATGAGAAACTGTGTCAACTCACAAACCAAACGGTGTGCTTGGATGTGCTACTGTAAGGGAAGCTACCACTCAACTTTCCAACTGTAGAAATGGGCCATAAGAATAATAACAAATACTGGAGCTCATTGTAAGCACCTATTGAAAACAATGTGGATTTCACCTTCCCCTAATGCCTAATGAGTACACTTACTAGCCAGTTACTCAAATAAAAAATTACCTTAATAACCACTGCACAAGCAGCTCTTTTCACGATTATGGAAAGAGATACAGGTTGAAATTACATTTAATGAGAAGGCATGTACATAAAGCTCAAGACGGTATTTATTACCAAGGAATAAGATTGTGGAAGAGACTGCCTACCCTATTCAAGGGATTACTAAATCGAACTTCTATATTTACATCTTCATTCATATAGGGTAGAATTTTGTACCTTGGAGCACTTCCCCAGACTTTCGACTGTAGTCTTCTCTATGACAGAAGTACAACGTATTGTCTTACTCCAGTTTCAGATTATAGCATTCACTTTTTGTGTGCTGAAGTCTTTTTCTGAAATTACAAAAACTATTTCGGAAACGTAAGCTTTTTCCAAATGCGAAATATGCTGTTATTTACAGCAGAGTCGTATACCTAGGAACAAATATACTATTAACAATTAAAAATATAGTAATCGAGAAAATCTTGTCAATACTGTGTTTAAGAGTCGACCTCTTTCTTACCTTATTACTCTACTTCATACCAACAACCAGTAAGAGAATCTAAATAAAGTAGAAGTATTACAAAAGAGCCAGCTAAGGTATTGCTGCAGTGGTAACATCAGCAACCCGTGGATCACCGAAGTTAGGCACTGTCGGGCTTGGCTAGCACTTGGATGGGTCACCGTCCAGGTCTGCCGAGTGCTTTCAGCAAGCGGGCTGCACTCAGCCCTTGCGAGACCAATTAAGGGGCTACATGACTGAGAAATAGTGACATCGGTCACGAAGATTGACAACGGCCTGCATCCGGTGACGCCTAAGGGCTGAGGATAACACGGTGGTGAGTCGGTATCGTTGGGCCTTCAAGACATCTTCAGACGGTGTTTCGTTTGTTTTGTTATCAAAAACCAGTTACAAATTATAAACATTTTAAAATAAAAGATATTGGCAAGGAACATAAATTTCTATTTTCCAGACAGGGAAAACTGTTGAAAACATTAGAGATGCTCAGTTCATTTGCAAATATCGCATGTTCCGTGGTAAAAGACTTTCCGTTTCAAGGTACAAGATGGCGCATGACGGACGACGTATGGCTTAACTGTTCAAACGTTGTATAACTAGTTTCAGAAAGATGTAGGATTTTACTCACACAGTTGATCAACTGAAGAATTAAAAAAAAATCTTCCAAATTTGTTTAATATGTTATACAGTATTTAAATGTGTAGAACTGAAGATATTTACAGTGCTGCACAAAACACATCATCGTGTCTCTCAACAACGAAAACGTTAGATAATGCCCGAAACAGCTGAAGTTGGTCTCTAGTGTGATTCAAAAATAGGTCACTAGATTGAAACACCGACCACGAAACGTTTTGTGTTCCTAGATAAACTGTTCTTCAGGTACAACATTGTCCCCTTCTCTGTAAACTGCTGTTAAGTGCATGTCAGGGGTACTTGGCATGGTACCACTTGTTGAGGTTTCTTCTCATCGTGAATGGAGTGCGAGAAGAATGACTGCTTAAACGCCACTGTGGGTGCTGGAATTAGTCTACTCTTGTTGCCGGGGTCCCTACGAGATACATATATGGGTGTGTGTGTGTGGGGGGGGGGGGGGGGGGGCTGAAGACTTTCTCTAGGTTGTTCACGTAATATTAAAAAAAAATACTCCGTCTGATCAGCCCTCGGAAGGCTCAACGGTACCGACAGACCACCGTGTCGTCCTCGGGCAACTGGACTGGCATGATCGGATGCGGAATGGAGGGGCATGGGGTTTGCACACCGCTCTCCCGGCCGTTGTCACTTTTCGTTAGCACTAGCCGCTACTGCTCGGTTAAGTAGCTCGTAGATTTCGTAGCACGAGGCTGAGTGCACCCCAGTAATTCAACAGCGAACGGCGGCCGAATGGTCACCCATCCAAATGCCAACCTCTCCCAACGGTGCGTGATATGAAGGGACTAGTGTATCCATCACATCACGGCCGTTGACTGTCTTCAAGTACTACTGGTTCTTAAAGTTCTGTAAGTAGTCTCTTGGGGGATGATTTGCGTCTATCTCGCAATTCGGTTATTTCAACATTTCTGTAACATTCTGCCGGCCGAAGTGGCCGTGCGGTTCAAGGCGCTGCAGTCTGGAACCGCAAGACCGCTACGGTCGCAGGTTCGAATCCTGCCTCGGGCATTGATGTTTGTGATGTCCTTAGGTTAGTTAGGTTTAACTAGTTCTAAGTTCTAGGGGACTAATGACCTCAGCAGTTGAGTCCCATAGTGCTCAGAGCCATTTGAACCATTTGTAACATTCTCCCGCGAGTCAAACTCGTGCCATTCTTCTTTGTTTACATCAAGTATGCCCTGTTAGCCTTATTTGGTATATTTTCCACACACTTTAGCAGTGTTATACGACGGGACACACTAACAATTTGTATGTAGTCTCTTTTCTGGACTGCATTTTCTCAGTATGTTGTCAGTGAACCTATGTCTGTCACCTGCCCTACCTACAATTCAGCCTATGTGATAATTCCATTTCATATTTTCACAGATTGTTACACCAAGGTATTTGTATGAGTCGAATGATTCTGATTGTGACTGATATTCTAGCTACAAGACATCACTCTCCTGCATTTTGTGAAGTACAAAATTTCACATTTCTGAGTATTTGAAACATGTTGTTAATTATTTTACCAATTTGGTACCTTATTGGGCTCTGCCTACATACACTCTAAGGTAAAAGATCGACGCACCACCAAGGAATTATCCATATGGGACGGAAAGCGGTAGATGTGATATTCATGTATATGCAAACCAATGAGTACAATCTGAGAAAAATTGTATGATTTATTTAAGATAAAGAGCTTCACAAATTGAGAAAATTAATAACGCGTTGGTCCACGTCTTGCCCTTATGCAAGCCGTTATTCGGCTTGGCATTGACTGATAATGTTGTTGGATGTCCCTCTGGGGAGGGGGGGGGGGGTATCTACCAAATTCTGTCAATTTGGCGCATTACATCGTCAAAATCTCTATATGGATAGAGGGCTCTGCCCAAAATGCTCCAAACGGTATCAATTGTGGATCCATCCGGTGACCTTGCGGCCAAGGTAGGATTTGGCAAGCACGAAGACAAGAAGACGAAACAATTGCCATGTGCGGGCAGGCGTTATCTTACTGAAATATAAGTCCAGGATGGCTTGCCATGAAGGGCAACACAACGAGGCGTGGACTGTCGTTGACATACTGCTGCGCTGTAGGGGTGCCGCGGATGACGTCCAAAGGGATCTTGCTTTGAAATGAAATGGCACCCTTGATCATAACCCCTGGTTTTGGGACTGAATGGTGGCCAACAGTCAAGATGGTATCCCACCGCCGTCCGGGAAGTCTCTAACTGTACTCCAGTCAATGAGATCCCAGGTCGAATGTGCCCGATGCCTCTGCAGTCACTCAAGCACCAGTTGCTCGTCGCATCGATGATAATAATCAATCCGGGGGTCTGATTGCATCTCTGACGATTGCTCAGTCCTCACGTTCTGTCCTCTCTCTCTCTAGGTCGATCACTTCCGTATTAACACTGTTTGGCCATGTTTCATCAATTCCTGTCGAATAGTAGCATTGCTCCTATTCAAATGTCGAACGATTCACCGTTTGCTCCAACCGACTTCTTTGTGCCCAACTACACATCCTCTCTCAAATGCTGACATCGTCGTATACTGTTCGCGCGCCTATCTGCGAGGCATAGTTACTGTCCAACTGAGTACACGGAATGAAATTCACAAAGACTTTATGGCCTGGAATGGAATATCCCCTGCTTAGCACCCTTACGAGCTGCGCGGTGAAACTGCGCTCCAGCGTCACACACTCATCCACTGCACGTCAAAGTTACAACTTCGCATTTTCCGTCGATACGTGTATGGATATCAGTTTGTGATCAGTTTTGCATAACTCCTTCGTGGTGCATCATTTATGTTGGTTTAGAGTGTATTTGTGCACCTTTTTCCAGAGAGTACTTCATTATAGATAACTACATCATCTGAAAAAATGTGAGGTAACTATTGATATTGTTTGCCAGCTCATTAACATATAAAATGAACAATATGCGACTAAACACTATAGGACTCGCTTGAAGGTAATTAAATTCTTCTGATGATGAATGTCCAATCAATAAATCCTCAATCCAGTTGCAAATTTTATTTGGTACACCACATAATAATACTTTCGTTACTTATTCAAAGAAGCAATTAAGAATGCCGTTAAGCACTACAATATGTACAAAGTAGGTGGTTGGTTGAAGTCGTATACAAATAACCTCCAGCGTTGCACTTCTGACATTTCGCGATAAACTTTCAGACTATACCGCCATTTTTCTTATTTCGTGGGACCACTCGCTCCAAAACTCTTCAGTGGGTTGTGTTAACACACATCAAAACAAGTTTTGCATCACTCCGGTTCCCACATCCTGAAGACAGACGTTGACTGTGGATATTGTATCACAGACACAGTCCCTCTGACTGTTCAGAGATGTCACTAAACCCAAACAAAACTGTTAACAACTATGCATGAGAAGCGGTTATTAGACGGAGGGGGCCCGACAGCCGATCAGTTCCAGTCATTCCACCAGGAAACAAGTACACGTCTCGTGTTACCTGTAGTTCAGCCATGCCTAGACAGTCAATACCGCTGCTCGATCGCGTCCGCATTGTTACTTTGTGCCGGGAAGGGCTCTCAACAAGGGGAGTGTCTAGGCTTCTCGGAGTGAACCAAAGCGATGTTTTTCGGACATGAAGGGGATACGGATGACAGGAACTGTAGATGACATGCCTCGCTCAGGCCGCCCAAGGGCTACTACTGCAGTGGATGACCGCTACCTACGTATTATGGCTCGGAGGAGCCCTGACAGCAACGCCACCATGTTGAATAATGCTTTTCTTGCAGCCACAGGACTTCGTATTACGACTCAAACTGTGCGCAATAGGCTGCATGATGCCCAGCTTCACTCCCGACGTCCATGGCGAAGTCCATCTTTGCAACCACGACACCATGCAGCGTGGTACAGATGGGCCCAACAACATGCTGAGTGGACTGCTCAGGATTGGCATTACGACCTCTTCATCGATGAGTGTCGCATGTGCCTTCAACCAGACAATCGTCGGAGACGTGTTTGGAGGAAACCCGGTGAGGCTGAACGCCTTAAACACACTGTCCAGCGAGTGCAGCAAGGTGGCATTATGTGGGGCCGACGTACGCCGCTGGCGGTCATGGAACGCACCGTAACAGCTGTACGATACGTGAATGCCATTCTCGGACCTATAGTGCAACCATATCGGCAGCATATTGGCGTGGCATTCGTCTTCATGGACGACAATTCGCGCCCCCATCGGGCAGTCTTGTGAATGACTTTCTTCAGGATAACGACATCGCTTGACTAGAGTGGCCAACATGTTCTCCAGACATGAACCCTATCGCACATGCCTGGGGTAGATTGAAAAGGGGTGTTTATGGACGACGTGATCCACCAACCACTCTGAGCTATCTACGCCGAATCGCCGTTGAGGGGTGGGACAATCTGGATCAACAGTGCCTTGATGAACTTGTGGATAGTATGCCACGACGAATGCAGGCATGAATCAGTGCAAGGGGACGTGCTACTGGGTACTATAGGTATCGGTGTGTACAGCAATCTGGAGCACCACCTCTGAAGGTCTCGGTGTATGGTGGTACAACATGCAATGTGTGGTTTACATGAGCAATAAAAACAATAAAAAGGGCGGAAGTGATGTTTGTGTTGATCTCTATTCCAATTTTCTGTGCAGGTTACGGAACTGTCGGAACCGAGGTGATGAAAAACTTTTTGATGTGCGTATATTATCTTCTATGTGACCTAAAAACCTCATTCATTTTGGAGGTGTGCTGACTCATTTTTGCAGAAAAGCAAACGAGACGTTCCACTACTGACAATGGATACCAGGAACCATCGTGATGGTACTGTTACCAAACAATAGTGTGTCTATCTAGTGTGTGCAATGATAGGTGTTGAGAAAAAAAGAAACAGTAGAGCATCAACTTTTTATTTTGTGAAACTATACATGTATATTGTGTGCAGTGATTGCTGTTGAGAAATGAATGAAGAGCCTAGCATTAGGTTTTTACATTATGAAGTAAGTTCTCTGTAAGAACGTATAACCAAGACAGCATTGTCCACTATGAATAAACTGACCGGGGTTTCCCTATTGTTAAGAGACTGGCCTTGTATTCGAAAGGATGGAGGCTTTAATTCCCATACAGTCATCTTGATTTAAGTTTTCCATGGTTTCCCTAAATTATTTCAAACAGATGGTAGGGTGGTTGCTACTACTTGGCCAAGGCTGACTGCCTATCCGAATCTTATCAAACTAGACCATTAAGTTTGTAAATTCCTATGTATGTACATTTAGTAGCTTTTTGTTTGTTCTAATATCCTTGTGAAAGTGAACCACCGACGAATAAAACTACTACCACTAGTATTATTATTACTACTTTGTACAAAATAGGCAACAAGTGGACCACGTGGTGCTCCAAAAATAACTACGGTTTTCTAACCCATCCCATTTGACTTCTTGAAATCAGTAAGTCATTTTAACCGATATGTAAATTTGTTTCTACTTCTAACATGCAATAATGACCTAAAACACTATGAAAACTGCCCACCGCGAGACTGAATGTCGCCTCGTGACGTTGTGGGCAAGTCACGCGGTAAGGAAAGTAGCTAAATGGAGCGGAGACTAATGGAAAAATATTTCTAGCGGCGATAGGGGCAGCAAATGGGGAATTTCACTGGCATAAGCGACTTTGACAAACGGAAGATGGTTATGGCCCGCCGCCTGGTAACGACCATCTCAGAGACGGCGAAACTGGTCGGCTGTTGCGTACTGTTGTCGCGAGTATTTATGGAAAGTGGTTTAAGGACGGTGAAATCATGACTAGGCGACAAGGTATTACTGGACGTCCACGCCTCATAGCAGAACGTGGAGGTCGGATTGCAGTGGGCACGAGATCATTGAGATTGGGCCGACGATTAATGGAAATGTGTCGTCTATTTGGATGAATAACGTTTCTTATTACATCAGGTCAATGGTCGTGTACGAATAAGCCATCATCCAGGTGAGCAGCAATTCAAAACACGCTCTGTTCCAGGGACGCAGGACGGTGGGCACAGTATGACGCTATGTAGGAGCTTTGCCCGGCTGCCATGGGACCTGCGGTAGTAATAGTGGGCACCGTGTCAGCTCTGGATTAGGCGAACATTAACGCGCACCAGCTGCATTCCATCATGCTCGATGTCTTCCCCGGAAGCGATAGAATCCAGCAGAGTAACTGTCCGTGTCACAAGATCAGAATCACTCGACATCTGTATGAGGAGAATCTTAGTGAACTAACGTTTATGTCTTGGCCACCAAATTTGCCTGTTCCAAGCCTGATTAAACATATCTGGGACGTTACTGGACGCCAGTTCCACGCCAAGTCACCCGCTGATAATTTATGGGACTTGCATAACCTGTGCGTTGATATCTGGTACCATATGCCTCCCGAAACCTACAAAGGATTTGTCGAATCTATAGTACGTAGAAGTGCTACTATATTTCGTTCGGTAAGTGGACCAACGCGGTATTAAGCAGGTGGCCATTATGATTTGGTTCATCAGCGGAAGTATTGACGAAACCTTATTCGTTCAGTTTGAGACATTATACTCTTTAGTAGTCAACAGGTATCCAGAACTGTGAGTGGCGGCCAGCGTCTTGAAGGTCATTCCAAGACCCTGACCGCAACCCACACATAGGTGGTGGTAATTTCTCTATCCTTTTCTTTCCTGTCTTTCTGTTTACTCCTTCTTAAATTCAAAATGAAATTGTTTTCCATTTCCGTATTATTTATATTATTTGTAATGTATCTAAAAGCTGCACAACGAACAAAAACGAACAAATAACGTAAAAGCCCGCCTCCACGTGGCAAGACTTGGGCAACAGTGTGAGTGGGATCGGGAACAGGGGAGGTAACTCACATAACCACTCCTGGGCCCGAGCCCAGTCACAGTGGCTAAGAGGCTTAATACGACCCACCATAAGCAATTAGAAGGTGGGTCAATAAATAAAGAGCAGCAAGTGAAAAAAAAAAAAAATCCAGAAAGCAGCCATAGACATAAATGAATCAATGTGCCTGGGGCGTTTAATATTTTTGTTTCGGAAAGCAGGTTGGTTTTATTCAGGATTCCAGTACACCATATTATTCCCCGCTCTTTTGACTACAAAACCCCATTTTCACACATAATCTCCGTTCAACACAACGGCTTTACGCCACGTCACTGGGAGGACCTCTATGCCCGCATGATACCACTCTACTGGTCGACGTCGGAACCAACTGAACGTGAGGGACCTGGGCTGTAGGGTGAACGAGGAAGAACGGTAGACGAGTGTGTCTGAACTACCAACAGAGACATCCAGTTGAGCAGCGAGGTGTTTGATTGTGACTCGTCGATCACCTGGAATGAGAATGTCCTCGCGTTCCAATACTGCAGGAGTCTCAGCTGTGTACACCTACGCATATCTACGACACTCTGGGTTTTTGCAAAAAGAAACTCAATGACAGCTTTTTGCTTGGAACGCAACTCCGTTACAGATGCTATTTAGAAGACGACGCGTAGCGCCGCCACCTATCGGAACTTCATGAAACTATAGGGGCTGAAGCGGGAATACTCCAGGATGTCCGACTACAAATTCCACACTTTTTCAACAGAAAATTGGCCGAGAAAAAATGTGTTACATTACTTATTGAATGTCTCTCTTATAAACTGCCTGTGACTTATACCACAGGGTTTCCACAGAATCGTGATAATGAACTATGAAACATACAATCTGCTAATAAATGTTTAGTAGACACGCAGGGAACCTATTGTGCTGTAATTTTACCACATACCAATCCGACAGAATTATGTTGTCAGTGCCGGACGGTGTGGCCGAGTGGTTGTAGGCGCTTCACCTTGGAACCGCGCGACCGCTACGTTCACAGGTTCGAATCCTGCCTCGGGCATGGATGTGTGTAATGTCCTTAGGTTAGTTAGGTTTAAGTAGTGCTAACTTGTAGGGGACTGATGACCTCAGATGTTAAGTCCCATAGTGCTCAGAGCCATTTGAACCATTTTATGTTGTCAACATAGGAACAACGGAAGAGTGAACCGCCGTCGACATTCTCGCCTTATATGATTCGACAGTGAGGAAAAAGAAAGAAACATCGAAACACGTATTTTCCACATTATACAGCGAAAGCCTGCGGCCGGGTGTTCTTCGCGGTCCGTAAATTTGTGCGTCAGGTGCGATCAATGGCATTCCTGCTGCTCTCGGAGGCGGCGGAGACGCAATGTGAACGTACTACGCGCTCTGTCTCGCTGCGGGAGCAACACGTCGGTACAAGCCTATCCCACAGACAAGTGAAACTCGAGCCACTGCGTCTCTGGACGCCAGGATAATGCAAAAACGGGCGTGTCGCGATCGACTTCTTGCTGTACATTGATGTTGCTCTCATTCGACGATCACGAGAATCTTAGAACATATTCTGAAAATACAGGGTGTTTCAAAAAGAATATACATATTTCGAATACATATATTTATTAAACTTTAAGACATACGAATATGAAACTTTACACACGTGTTAACGAACCTCTCAAGTTCAGATTACAGATGTTGTCAATATGTCCTCCATCAGTGACACGAACAATATCACATCGATACTCAAATCCCTCCCATGCTCTGGCAAGCATGTCCTTCGTCACTGACGTTATGGCAGTACGGGTCCGGTTCTTCAACTCTTCCTGGCTCAGTGGGACTGGTGATACGTAAACGTTGTCTTTAATGAAAACCCACAGGTAGAAGTCAGAGGGTGTTAAATCCGGTGACCGTGGAGCCCAGCTGAGACATGCTAAGTTGCCAGCTCCTTGACGACCAATCCAACGGTTCGGTAGAGTTTCATTCAGATATTCACGCACTTGGCGACTCCAGTGAGGGGGTGGCCCGTCTTGTTGAAAAATGAAGTTGTCTTCGTGCAGCCTCGGAAACAACCAGTTTTGCAACATAGCGAGACACTGCTGACTGTTAACCGTGTTTCCATCAAGGAGAAATGGGCCGTAAACATATGATCGGGATACTGCACAAAACACATTGAGTTTGGGCGAAGCTCGTACATGTTCAATGGCTGTCTGTGGGTTCTGTAGGCTCCAAATTCGAACACTGTGTTTGTTTACCTGACCACTAACGTGGAAAGTCGCTTCATCACTGAACACGATGCGTTGTGCGAAAGTGTTATCAATGTCAATAGCATCAACAACCTCGTTACAAAATGCCACACGTTTGCGTTTGTCATCAGGACGCAGATCTTGTAGCAGCTGTAACTTGCACGGTTTCATAATCAACCAAAGTCTCAAAACACGCCAAATTGTTGTTGTAGGCAGTTGCAACTCCCGACTGGCACGACGAGTTGATTTTGAAGCACTATGTTGGAAAGCAGTTTGAATTCGTGCAACATTTTCTTCAGGAACACGAGCTCGGCCACGACTCTGTTCTTTACATACACATCCTGTATCTAGAAACTGTCGACACCATTTGCGAATGTTACACCCAATCCGAGGATCAATTCGGTACCTCAGCCTGAAACGTCTTTGCACTGTAATCACGGAATTGCACTTCACAAACTCGAGAACGCAAAATGATTTTTGCTGCGGAGTAGCCATTTTAATCATCTGACGGTTACCAAGCAAAACAGAAGGCAACTGACATCTAACGGCTATTAATATAAACTGGACTATGTATTCGTTTCTCCAATAGCCGAGCCGAGGCGCAGCGATCGATGGTTTGGACAAAATAATACTTTGTAATACGTATATTCTTTTTGAAACACCCTGTGTTATACCTATGACTAATGCATGAGAAGTCCACATTAAGATTTAATTACCACATCGATAGCAGACCGTTGTGGTCGAGCGGTTCTAGGCGCTTCAGTCCGGAACTGCGCTGCTGCTACGGTAGCAAGTTCGAATCCTGCCTCAGGCATGGATGTGTGTGATATCCTTAGGTTAGTTAGGTTTAAGTAGTTATACGACTAGGGGACTGATGACCTCAGATGTTAAGTCCCATACTGCTCAGAGCCATTTGAACCACATCGATAATCAAGCTGCTATCATCCAACTTGGAGACGGTATTCGTGTTTCTCTACACACTCACCCTTAAGGGCGGGGTGTGACACATCGCGTGAAAAAAATAGAGTAAATGAGAAAAGTTAGGATCGCATTTGACTACCCCTGATCGTACAAACCATTTGCGACTTACATGGAAAGAATACGATGTAGACTGGTATTGAGCAATGTGTGGCTCGGATCAGATATTTGGCTCGCTACTGTCGTAGGGGTTGAGTCACATACGTCATCTTTAACGCCTTGCAGTAGTTTGTCTGCGTAATATACATCAGTTGCCAGTGATCTTATAGCCTAATTTATGAAGCACTGTATAGTCACTGCGAATAATAAATAATATAAAGAGCAACTTGTTGCATTAAAAGAAATAAATAATACTAGGCGATGTCAAAATTAAATGATGTAGTCGGCCAGTAAGATTTTAACTGAAATGATAGGTTTATTCATTCAGTAGCTCTTTCAAATAATTAAAGATGGTGGTCGAAAATAAATAATTTATATAATTAATAATAAAATACATGCCACAGTGGAGCTTGCTGTAGTGCATTAATATGAAAATGTATCAGATTCCCCGATACTAATAGTTCATAAAGCTCAACTCGACATCACGTCCAACTGTTGAACTTTGACCAACTCCCACATCATACGAATATTTTTAGAGTCAAATGGTTCAAATGGCACTGAGCATTATGGGACTTGACATCTGAGGTCATCAGTCCCCTAGCACTTAGAACTACATAAACCTAACTAACCTAAGGACATCACATGCATCCATACCCGAGGCAGGATTCGAACCTGCGTCCGTAACGGTCGCGCTGTTCCAGACTGAAGCGCCTAGAGCCGCTCTTCCACAGCGGCCGGCTTTTAGAGCGCTGAGTATCGTTTAAGAATTTAGTGCGACCACATGACACACAAGTTAAACAATCACCTGAAAACTGTTCTTGCAAGTCCCCGAACGCCACTGCTTCTTTACTCGTGTAACTATCAGCTGGCCTCCGGACACCGCACCAGCGCTGCTCAGCGCCAATAAGACGCGCGACCGCATACAAGTCCGTGCCAAATGGCTACAGTTTGCCTGTCTTCCAGCCTACAGTCTTCCTTAAATATGATACTTAGTAAAATGGAAGGCTTAGTAAAATAGAATGCTTAATAAAATGTAATGCTTAATAAAATAAACTACCTCCCTTTGCCTTATACTATTACAACGTAAGTATTTAAATTATATAAGGCTTCAGTTCTTTCCCGTTCGAACAGTACCAGACAACATATGTCGCATTCAGTAATTTATTATAAATAACTAATATTTTACTTCCAGACGGTATGGTGTTAAAACCGTCTTTTGTTCGCCCAATAAAACACGGCCATTACTGGGAAGTGTGAAAGATGACCTCGGTTTGAGGAAGGCCGGCATATACTAATTTCCCTGTGAGTGTGGGAACACTTATATCGGACAAACAGTACGTACCATCAAAGATCGTTGCCGAGAACATCGAAGGCACACTCGACTGAAATATCCAAATAAGTCGGCTTTAGTAGAGCGTTGTTTGTCCGAGAAACACGGGATGGATTATGAGCGTACCAAGGTCCTGGCTCAGATCTCTAAATATTCGGACAGCGTTATAAGGGAGGCTATCGAAATTCGCACCAGGGAAGATCTTATCAATGGAGATTGCGGCTACAATCTCAACAAGGCTTGGGACCCGGCATTGAATGTAATTAAGAAGACTCTCAGCAAGAAGTACGAACTGGCGACCAGGGAGGACGTAACAAGCACATCGACACTACGACAGATTCCGACGCCCACGTCTTCGCGACCGCCAGCGCGCGGGCGCGGACGGCGAAGAGAGCGGCCCGCGGGGTGAGGGGATTTAAATCGGCCGCCCGCCCTCTGGAGCTCAGTTCGTGAGCGCACCTGGCGATGGCGACATGTCTGATCGCCGAAATATTGTGCCCGTTGGACACTATGAACCGGCAGTATACCCGTGGACTGTTCGAGCAACAAATACGCCAGGAGAAACTGAGGAATCGAAAAACGTCTTTGTTTTAATGATAGCCACTCTAAGTCACGTATCATGTCTGTGGCACTATCTCCCGTACTTCGCGATAATACAAAGCGAGCTGCCCTTCTTTGTACATCCGTCAGTCCCATGCGATGCGGATCCCACGCCGCGCAGCAGTACTCGAGTTCGAGCCTCGGTCCGGCACACAGTTCTAATCTGCCAGAAAGTTTCATATCAGCGAACACGCCGCTGCAGAGTGAAAATCTCATTCTGGAAACGTCCCCTTGGCTGTGGCTAAGCCATGTCTCCACAATATCCTTTCTTTCAGGAGTGCTAGTTCTGCAAGGTTCGCAGGAGAGCTTCTGTAAAGTTTGGAAGGTAGGAGACGAGGTACTGGCAGAAGTACAACATTTCTGCTAAAGCTAGAGGAGGTTCTTGGTTCACTTTATAGGAAATACAAAAAGTTAGTTGTATGTGGTGACTTTAATATTAATTGTGTAAGTGATTGTGCAAGGAAAAGGATGCTGGTAGACCTCCTTAATTCATATAATCTGATGCAAACCGTATTCTTTACAACGAGAGTGCAAGGGAACAGTAGAACAACCATAGACAAAATTTTTGTTCATTCCTCATTGCTTGAAGGGCATTCTGTTAGCAAAAAAGTGAATGGCCTTTCAGATCATGATTCAAAGGGCTCGTGCTCTTTGAAAGTTGCTTTCCGTTAGAACGTTCAAAACAGGGTACTAGCATAAACAGGCAGCCTGGGTGGCTGACTAGATGGATAAGAATATCCTGTAGAACAAAGTGGCAATTATATCAAAACGTTAGAAACAGTCAAAATCTAAATGCAGCAGCCCATTACAAACAGTACTGTAAGGTGCTTAAAAAAGTTATTAGGAAGGCAAAAAGTATGTGGTATGCAGATAGAATAGCTAAGTCTCAGGATAAAATTAAAACCATATGGTCAGTCGTAAAGGAAGTGGCTGGTCTGCAGAGACAGGTCGAGGATGTAGAATCAGTGCGTAGTGGGAATGCCCGTGTTACTGATAAGTCGCATATATGTACAGTATTTAATAATCACTTTCTGAATGTAGCAGGTGAACTAAACAGAAACCTAGTCCCAACATGGAATCATATAGCGCTCGTAGAAAAAAGTGTTCCGAGGCTGTTACCTGAAATGCTCCTCCATGATACTGACAAGAGGGAGATTGAGTTAATAATTAAATCACTAAAGACCAAGAACTCTCATGGATATGACGGGTTATCTAGCAGAATATTGAAGTATTGTTCTATGTATGTTAGCCCAGTACTTAGCCATATCTGTAACTTTTCCTTTAGGAGTGGTCGGTTTCCTGACCGATTAAAGTACTCGGTAGTAAAGCCACTTTATAAACAGGGAGACAGGGATAATGTTGACAATTATAGACCTATTTCTATGCCATCGGTGTTTGCTAAAGTTATCGAGAAGGTTGTATATACAAGGTTACTGGAGCATTTAAATTCACATAATTTGCTGTCAAATGTACAGTTTGGTTTTAGAAATGGTTTAACAACTGAAAATGCTATATTCTCTTTTCTCTGTGAGGTTTTGGACGGCTTAAATAAAAGGCTGCCAACGCTAGGTGTTTTCTTTGATTTAACAAAGGCTTTTGACTGTGTTGACCACAAAATATTACTGCAGAAGTTGGGCCATTATGGAGTAAGGGGAGTAGCTTACAATTGGTTCGCCTCTTACTTTAAGAACAGAAAGCAGAAGGTAAGTCTCCGCAATATTGAGAGTTGTAGTGATGTTCAGTCCCAATGGGACACTGTTAAGTGAGGCGTTCTCCAAGGGTCAGTGCTGGGGCCTCTGCTGTTTCTTATTTATATAAATGATATGCCTTCTAGTATTACAGGTGATTCAAAAATATTTCTGTTTGCTGATGACACCAGCTTGGTAGTGAAGGATCTTGTGGGTAATATTGAAACATTATCAAATAATGTAGTTCATGAAATAAGTTTGTGGCTTGTGGAAAATAATTTGATGCTAAATCCCAGTAAGACTCAGTTTTTACAGTTTCTAACAAGACAGAATGGGCATATTATAAGCGAGACGGAACAGTTCAAGTTCCTAGGCGTTTGGATAGATAGTAAGCTGTTGTGGAAAGACCATGTTCAGGATCTTGTTCAGAAACTAAATGCTGCTTTATTTACCATTAGAACAGTATCTGAAATAAGTGACAGTTCAACACGAAAAGTAGTCTACTTCGCATATTTTCATGCGCTTATGTCATATGGTATTATTTTTTGGGGTAATTCTTCTGTTTCAAAAAGGGAATTTTGGTTCAAAAACGGGCTGCTCGAGAACCTCTTGTCGACCCTTATTCAATAGTCTGGGAATTCTGACATTGCCGTCACAGTATATATTTTCTTAAATGTCTTTTTTTTTGTTAGCAATATTAGCTTATTCCCAAGAGTTAGCAGCTTTCACTCAGTTAATACTAGGCAGAAATCAAATCTGCATGTGGAATGCACTTCCTTGACTCTTGTGCAGAAAGGAGTGCACTATTCTGCTGCATCCATTTTCAATAAGCTACGACAAGAACTCAAAAATCTTAGCAGTAGCCCAAACGCTTTTAAGTCTAAACTGAAGGGTTTCCTCATGGCTAACTCCTATTCTGCCAAGGAGCTCTTGCAAGAGCTAAAAAATTAAGCAAATTCCAGTGTTACATTGTTGATTTTGTTTATTTAAACTTATGAATTGTCGCCTGAATACGGTTCTTGTATTTCATTTTATCTGTTTATACTATCGTGTTATAATTTCATGTATTGACTCGTCCCATGACCATGGAGACTTCTCCTTGATTTGGTCCCACGGAACAATAAATAAATTAAAAAAAAGTAAAGCTGTGAGGACGGGGCGTGAGTCGTGCTTGGGTATCTCAGATGGCAGAGCACTTGCCCGCGAAAGGCAAATTTCCCGAGTTCGAGTCTCGGTTCGGCACATAGTTTTAATCTTCCAGGAAGTTTCATATTAGCGCACAATCCGCTGCAGAGTGAAAATCTCATTCTGATTACCATTTCTAGTCAATTATTGGTTCAGTGGGACCAGGAGACCCAGTGCATTATATGTAATCAAAGCCAACTGTATTATGTAGTCACACCAACTTGCACAGTGCCTTGTCGATTACTTGGGTCCATGACTTCGTGGGGTCTGAGCCACACTCTAACCCTACCAACAGCTCTTACGAACTGAAAACGGGACTCATCTGACAAGGCCACGGTTTTCCAGTCGCCAAGGATGCAACCGATATGGTCATAAGTCCAGGAGAGATGCTGCAGGCTATGTCGTGCTGTTAGCGAAGGCACACGCGTGGGTCGTCTGCTGCCATAGACTATTAACGCCAGTCACACTGTCCTAACGGACTCGTTCATCGTACATCCCACTCTGGTTTCTGCGGTCGTTTTACGGAGTGTTTGCTTGCGTGTTAGCATTGGCAGTTCTTCGCAAACGCAGCTGCTCTCGGTCATTAAGTGGCATTCGCCGGCCACTGCGATGTCTGGGGTGAGAGGTAATGCCTGAAATTTGGTATTCTCGGCACACTTTTGACACTGTGGATCTCGGAGTATTTAATTTCCTAACGATTTACGAAATGGAATGTCGCATGCTTCTAGCTCCAGCTACCATTCCGCTTTCAAAGTCGTGCGGCCATAATCACGTCGGAAACCTTTACACATGAATCACCTGAGTACAAATGACTGATCCGTGAATGCAACGCGCTTTCATACCTTGTTTAGTTGATACTACCGCCTTCTGTGTATGTGTATTTCTCTAGCCCATGGCTATTGTCATCTCAGTGTACATCAATTGTTTACAGTAGACATGCGAACGCCTGAAAAAGAAAGAAGTGAGCCAGCCAGAAGGGTGGGAGGAAACGAAATTAACTTCTCAGTTGAGATATTATGTGATGTTATTTAATGGATTACAAAATCAAGTCAAATTTATAGTAAACTTGGCAGTATGAACCCACTTATCAATGTGATGTTGCACCCCCTGTGGCCTCGAGGGATCCACTGATTCGGTCGGAAGGAGTGGGATAAAACCGCTGTATCATGTCCTGAGGCAAGCTGACCCACAACTGTTGTAACTGGTCCTTGATGTCCCGGATATTCGAGCTGGAGCTGGGATAGAGTGAGAGTCCACGCTGGTCCCACACATAATCTATCGGACACAGGTCTGGAGATCTCGCTGGCCATGGAGGTACCTTAATATTACGCAGAAATTTCATGGAGACACGAGCCATGTGTGGGCGAGTAATGTCCTGTTGAATAGCGGCACCACAATACTGTGGGATGAGAGGTAACACATAAGAATACAGGATGTTCGTGACATACTTTTGAACCATAAGAGTTTCGTCAGTAGCAACCAGCCGACCTGAAGCCATACTCGATGGTTCCCCACACTATGACGCCAGGAGTAACATCGATGTTCCTCTCTAAATCACTGAAAGGATGAGACCTCTCCCTAAGTCACCAACATACTCGTCGAGAATGGTCATTCAGGGGAGAGCAGAACAGCGAATCATCTCTGAACACAAAACGACGCTGTTCATCAGCAGTCTATGTTTCCCAGTCACGGCACCACTCCAAACACAGCAGTTTGTGTTGTGATTTTAAGTCCACCTGCTTAGCTAGGTGGTAACGTGGTTCCCCCCAGCCCCGTGCAAGCGGGCCCGGGTTAGATTCCCGGCTGGAGGTTTTCTTCGCTCGTGGGCTGGATATTGTTTTGGCCTCATCATCATTTCATCTTCATCCCGGCACACAGGTCACCCAATGTGGCGTCGTCTGCAATAAGACTTGCATTATTTTTTTTTTTTTCGTTATTGATCATTGTGTTAGGTCGTTGCGGACGTCGCAAGACATCCTGTTCAAGATCGGTGGTTGATCCTTCCACTCAGTTTTTTTATTACAGAGGCCAAGCGGCTCTCTGACCGAACACGCTGAGCCACCGTGCCGACATAAACTTATCACTCCAGGGAAGACTTGAACCAAGAACCTCTCGTTCCGCAGCTGCTCACGCTAATCACGAGACCACGGCGCAGCTATACATGTGGCGGTCGAACTTCCCCGGATGGGGCGTCCCAGCAATGCTACGCGGTCATTTCCATTTTTTTCTGGTTTAAAGACAGCGTACGCATCGGACGGTAATTCCCTAGTCCGGCTGCTGCTAGTCTCTGATGAATGGTACGGGATGATACAGAATGTTGCTAGGTGTCCGTTAGCTGCTCTCGGCTGGCTGGCGCAGATGTGAACGGTTCACGATGTTCTTGGTGTCCAATAAAGCTATACTGTGGAGATCAGAGGTGGTCGACTTGAACCTTGACGACGATAGTGCCTGCCCTTACGTCTCCATTCAGTCCAACATTAGGCCACTGTCACATTCGAAGGTCAGACAAATCTGGTTATTGCACGATTTGATCAGCCTACTAAATGGAGACCAAGAATGAGGTCCTTTCAAGCTCTGTCAGATCAGATAACGTTGTCACACATGACTATGCGGCATCTCCGTGTCCTTCACAGTAATCACTCAACATCTGACGTTTTTCACACCTCCTATATACTCTACTACGCCTGGCAACAATACTAAACGTGAACAACACTAACACACTCTAGTGGCCGTTCTACCTGTCACAGTAAACTGCAACTCTAAGTGTTTACATACCCGCTGATGGTGTGTACTTGTACGAAGTAACGTTGACATCCGACCATGTTCTCAGGGTGATTCACTTTTTTGGCAGGCAGAGTATATTTTAGTTGTCCGTCGTAAATTATATGGACATCGAATATCTGAAACATGTAATTACCTGCAGAGTGCTCTAGCGTTGCTCTTCTCGGAATCAATTTTTTCTCCAAATGTAAGTCTCGTACATGTCCCTTCATAAAAAAATCTGTAATCCCGCAGTTCGCGGAACGGCTTCAACGACTCATCCTGTTTGACGTAGCTGCGATATCTACTGATTGGCTGCGCTAATGAAGCAGAAGTGCTGCTCGATGTTAACTCACTCTGCAGCTGCTGTTTATAGCTCTCTTCTATTGGAGCGTTGTGTAGAAAATAACATTGGAAACTCTGTTACGTCATAAATTACATGCATTCGCTTCAATTTCTGTAATTTTTTATGCTGTCCATTTTAGTTTCCATATGACATTTGTCTGCCAACTAACAACGTATCCTATTTTCTGGAACACACAGGATGACGTGGTGGGGCAATGGGACAAGGGCGTATTAAGATATACGACTGTTGATCTAACCCAATGAACATATCCGGAAATACAGCACTGATAAATGAATTGGATACCAACTTAGCATTCTTTTTGCTTCCTGTGGCGAAGTCGCGTTGTGGCACCTCCTTATACGTCTACATACATGCTCTGGAAGCCACTGACAGTGCATGGCAGACGGTACTTTGCATCGTAGTTCGCCTTTACTGTTCCGATAGCAAATTAAGCAAGGGAATAACGATTTTTTGCATGCTTGTGTACGTGCTCCAATTTAGATAATTGTATTGTTACTAACCGTATATAGAATAAGCGCTGGAGCAAGTAGAATCGCTCTACAGTCTGTCGCAAACGCTGGTTCTACAAATTTTCTCAATGCCTTTTCACGAAAAGATTGCCTTCTTCTCTCGAAGGATTCACATGTAAGTTCTCAACTGAAGACATAAAGTCTGTACATGAGTCCGCGATCATTTTATTTTTAGCACTTTCTGATATAAATCATCGTCAAGTTGAGCATGTGCTCATGTTTAACTTGACGATGATTTATATCAGAATATTTTAACGATATGAAGATGGCGATAAGCCGAAACCGGTCATAAAGTGCAAAGAACTCTATGTGATCAAGATGCACTTGTAAAAATAAAAGTACATGTAAGTTCATTGGATATCCCTGTAAAACTCGCTCACTGACCGAACCGACATGCAGCAAATTTAGGAGAATGTCTCTGAAATGGATCGATATCTTCTTTTAATCTAATATGATGGATACCCCAAAGACTCGAGCCGTACTCAAGCATATGTAACTCCATCTTGCAATTTTGGTGTGTCGGACTGCGGCTGGTCCATCAACTGTGAAAATACTATTTCAACAGCCATTATTTTTATAGTTTTTTTATTTAGGTTACCAATTTCAACTAATCAGTAGAGTCATCTTCAGGCCCTATACAGTAAAATTTACATTAGACAAGTACATAACAAGTTGTCATACATAGTGTTATACAAACGATACGAAGGATACATATTAATATGTATAAGTGAAAGGAATATTAATATGTATATACAAAAGGAAAGCAGTACTGAAGTAATACTTTCAGGGTACAATCGAGGATGTACTATGAACATATAACATAGTCTGTTCCTATCAGAAATAACTAATAAAAATAGTAGTGTTCTTGCAGTGCAAACGTTAATCCTATACATTCATTATCCAGAAATTGTCCCATTATTCCAGAACTCTCCCATAAACCATAGTCGAGCATTTGGTTTCCTTGTAATCGACCTAATGCGCTCGTTCTGTTGTATCGGGTATCGCAGTGCTATTCATAACAATTTAATTGACGATGCTGAATCAAGCAGCATACCATCAATATTGTATTCTAACATTACAGAAACGTTTTTGCCACCGATTTGCGTTAGTTTTCATTTATCCACTTTCACAACAAGTTGCACCAAAGACACTACTGGCCACTCAAACTGCAACTTAAGGAAGCACAGCAAATAACGAAATTTTACTTATTGATCGTATACAGTATAGCCGGAAGAACACATAATTAAATCTGTAGATGATTTGGGGATATTCAATGGTGCGAAATTTAGTACGCAATGATGCAATTCGAGGTAGCAAATTTGGCTATTTGATCCTATTCTGCTGAGTGATCAATATGTCTGTTCTCTTGGGCGCTTGTCCTGTGGGGACATTGAGAACGTGCTTGGCGACGACCCTGCTGACCATATCTATTCCATATCGCATTAAAGTCGTTAGATCCCAACCAACACTAGCAGCACTACAGCGAAACAATAAACCGAAGTCTCTATACGTAACTACGCAACTCCCGTGATGGCAGACGTTTCCCCTTCTTACACCAGGCATAGCGCAATCTTCTTTCAAACAAAGAACAGTCAAATGCGATTTCAGAATGTGGAATCTGCTTCTTAATCTTTCCTTGCCGAGGATATTTCAGTAACAACAGTAAATATTTTAGGAGGTTGTGGTATAGACTAATTCAGATGGATCATTCCGTATAGCATGTGTCCAATTTTTGTTGGTTACATAGCTAGTTAGTGTGAGAAGTATTAATTTTTCTTGTTGATACTATAGTCGCAGTGGGTTTAGTTATTGATTGCCATTTTTGTTTTGAAATTGAAGTTTTGAAGTTTTGATTGAGTTAACGTAATTTAATTTTTTAAATGTGACAGATTTTTTAGTCAATTCATCTGTCAGGTTAGGTTATGGCGCAAGTATTTACAAATGTTGAATATGTCTGTATGGTAGTTATGTACGGCTTATGTAATGCTGATGTTGCTTGTAGAGAATACAGTAGGCGATTTTCTGACTGCAGAGTATAAGATTCAATAATTTTTACTCGTGTTTTGACTAAACTGCATGGTGCTGGCGCAATGCCCATCAGTGATATTTCATCCGAACTTGAAAATGAAAAAAAGTGTGTATGAGATAGAAGACATTATCAGTTGGTAAAACCTAGTTCTTCAACAAGCAAATTCCTGATTTTTTTCACGTATCGGTATTCCGTATACAAGAAAACGACGGACATTACATAATGACGGCCTCTATCCTTATTCCCAGATGATTCAGCAGCATCTAGAAGGAGATAAAGATACACAATTATTTTTTTTGTTGGCTAATAGCAAATTTCCGAGTAATCCCATTAATACTGCTTACTGATGATGTCAATTTCACTCATAACGGTATCAATAACACTTATGACTCGTGCCAGTGGTACGACAAAAACCACATGCCTTTGTGGAGACGCATTTTCAAACTCTCCCGTAACTATGTGGAGTGGTACGATAGGCAATGAATTAATTGGCCTCAAAACTCTCGCTGTAGTGCCGTCCTGAAATGCGTGTATACTACGGATCCCGCCATCTGCGAAGTAAGGAACGGAACCAGTTTCATCTTGCAAATGGAAACGCGTCGTTCCAGATTTTTAAAGAAATCGAACTGTCTATGGGGATGATGTGATGAACCGCACTTCTTCGTACCAATAGTGTCGCGAGTTTACAGGTGGCAGAACGAATTTTCGTGATGAACAAAGGAATTTGCGTCTTTCAGTCGCGACTAATGAGATTATGAACAAATGGTTCAAATGGCTCTGAGCACTATGGGACTCAACTGCTGAGGTCATTAGTCCCCTAGAACTTAGAACTAGTTAAACCTAACTAACCTAAGGACAGCACAAACAACCATGCCCGAGGCAGGATTCGAACCTGCGACCGTAGCGGTCTTGCGGTTCCAGACTGCAGCGCCTTTAACCGCACGGCCACTTCGGCCGGCGATTATGAACAAGATCGAAGATATGATTCGTGGGTACTGTCGATTAACTTTGGACGGGATGAACGCAAGGTTCCCAGAAATTCCGAGATCTATTCTGCCTGCAATAATTACTAATACACTTACTTGGGTAAAAAAAAAGAAACAAAAAAACAAGTCACAGATGAACACAAAGTCAACAGGTCGCATCTTCAAGGGAGTTTCTCGAGTTCCTCGAACTGGAATGTGAACATTTCCTCGACTCCTTTGAGTCTGACGAGAAACGTAGGTGCTGCGTTTTGGAACCGTAAAGGATTCTCCTCATTGAATTTTTGTTCCAGGGGGGAACAATTTTATGCGTTAATGTGAAACTCTAAAAAAAGGGTGATACAGGACAAAATAATGTGAAAGAGAGTGTGCTTGATAAATGACAATAACACAGAAGTCAATGCCACGAAACAATTGTTGGGTTCATTCGGTAGCGACATCATCAACGACCCTACTTGTAGTCCTGATCTAGCATTTTCAAAATTTCATATTTTCGTTACTCTGAAGTTGTTTACGAGTGGAAAATCGTTTTTTAACAAATATGAAGTCCAGAGTTCCGGCAGACACTGGACCGAACAGGTGGTGGGAGACTTTCTTGACGAAGGTATCAGAAAACTCATACCTTGTCACAAAAAATGCACTGAGAACGAAGGTGACTACGTCGAAAAATAGTGTTTGATATGCTCTGTGAATTAATAAGTTTTTCATAAATATACTGAACGGAGCTAAAACAAGACTTCGTAGAAATTACACAACGGATTTTAGTCCGAATTTTCTTAGCCAAACGAAGAGTGAGTAACGGAGCACCAGATTGTCCAGCGTAAGGTGTAGCTTCGGAAAGAAAGGTTTAATTGCTTGGAAGTTACAGGGTAATTAAGAAAACCTTAATTAGTAATTGGGAAAAATTATCAGTGGATCCTTATTCCAATTTTCATAGCGAAACGACGAGTGGGAAATGGACAAATCGAAATGACCAGCGTGAGGTCTAGTTTTGCGAAAAAGATGATTGTTTGGAAGTAATAGGGTTAATTAAAAAAGCTTAATTAACGATCTGAGGGAAAATTGAAATATTTCAAAAACAGCTGTTGCTAGCTACGTAAATGAAGTTTCAAAAATATCACGTAACAGCATAAATTGAAACTTTCCTGCATTTTCTTGATCTATATACTCATAATAATAATATGCCGACCGATATTTAAATATATTATATGTCATGCTTTCTGAACAAAACTTGAAAATAAAAAAAAAATGAAATAAAAAGACGTTCGAACGTTTTGTAAGTGATTTGCGTAAGAGTAAGAAATAAAATCCCTTGAAGACACATTTGATGCGCCTGTAAATGACACTCGAAGTCATACACAGCAAACGAGATATCGATTGATAAATTAAACTCCAACGTTTAGCTTAGAGTCTTAGAATTTTAAACAGTACCAGAGGATAATCCTCTGGTGAAATTTCATTCTGTTGTCTCCTTATGTGCTTCAAAGGCGCGTCAAATATGTCCCTAACGTACTTTCTTTCTTACTTCTGGACGAAAAACCGTTTCAAGAAATATTTGACTGTTTTTTCCAGATATTTTTACCAAATAATTGAGTACTCCTAATTTTTGAACATGCCTCGAACATTGGGGTGGAAACCTAAACGAGAAAAGAGCGCAGAATTTGCACGAGACGGTCCGTTTGGCGCCGTGGGAACTATAGCAGCGGTCTACATCCCTCGACGTGCCGCAGAATTGATCCTTGGCTGAACAGGGGCAGAGCAGGCAGTGGATGGAGCTCTCTGCGGCTTTGGCTTAATATCAGGCCGGCCTGTTTGCCGGACAACCGCTTCTCTGACCGCCCTCTAACTTCCGTCCGCTGGCTGGGTCAGCCGGGCACTTGCTTGCCTTTGTCTGTAGTGTAGCCCACCTCCTATGAATTAGAAGATCTTCCAGATTCAACGGAAAAGCACAGATAACCACTTTTTAATCGTGGCATTATAATGTCCCCGTCCACTATACCTGCTCTCTGTTACACAGTTGCCGCGGTGGACCAACCCACGGTGCATGTCAAAATTACTCGTTTGTCTGGGTGCATATTTTGCATTGACATATCTGACAGAAGAAACTTACACATAAATGCAGCCAGCTAAACGAAAACCATTATTTACGATTACGTTTAAAACTAATAAACGAAAAATTTAATTCAAGTCATAAAAAGCTTAGATTAGTACACAGGCTGTGTCAAAAAGATTCATTCGATTTTAAAAGACCAAGTAACATCTTCTGCATCAATGAAGACAGAAACATCAAGTGAATTTTAAATTATGATAGGACTAAAAAGTAACTATTTTCAAGGAGACCATGTAATTTTACAGTGGTACATATTTTACGAGGGTCACTTCAAAAGTTCTGCACATTGTAAGATCGAATTGAAGAAAATAATTTATTTTACAAAATACCGTTACAGACCTTCAATATAATCTCCAGTCTTGCTTATGAAAGCTTCCCAATGATTTGGCAATTCCTTTATTCCGGATAGGACACCTTTATTGTTGAGCTGTCTGATTACTCTGTTCATCACACTGGAAGCTTCATTAGTTGAATCATAACGTTTTCCACGGCGTTGGTGCTTCAATTTGGGAAACAAATAAAAGTCTAGTGAGCTCGAATCAGGACCGTATGGTGGCTGAGGAAGAGTTTCCTATTCACATTTGTAGAAATTTCTCTCACTGGTAGGGGAATTTGCTGTCTTGCATTATCATGCAAAATGAGAACGCCAATTGCAAGCAGTCAGGCCTTCTTTAACGAATTTTCGAGTGTAAAACATTTTGCAGAAACAGCTTGTAGTACGCACCTTTTACACACATCCACTGGAACACTCTATTTGGAACTATGACTCTGTTCATGTCTTACGCAAAGTTCATCATCAGTTTCACCTTTGACTGTAGACTGTGGAATTTCTTCGGGCGTGGAGAGTCGGAACTTTTCTATTGTGATGACTGAGACTTCGGTCCTGGCTAAAACTCTCGTATTTACGTTTGATCAAGCGAAATAATCAAAAAATGGTCAAATGGCTCTGAGCGCTATGGGACTTAACTTCTGAGGTCATCAGTCCCCTAGAACTTAGAACTACTTAAACCTAACTAACCTAATGACATTACACACATCCATGTCCGAGGCAGGATTCGAACCTGCGACCGTAGCGGTCGCGTGGTTCCAGACTGTAGCGCATAGAACCGCTCGGCCACTCCGGCCGGCGCGAAATAATCCTTTTCGGAAACTGTTCCCCCTCTGTTCGATAACGTTAAAGCAGTGCTTCTGCGATTCTTTTACAACCTGTTTTCTGATCTTACCTCAGATCATGTGGTACCCATGTGGCAACAAGTTTTCGTATTTTTGAATAATGATTACGTAAACTGAAGCTAAAGAAATTTTGGCCTCATATGCAAGTTCTTCACATGTTTTTCGTCGATCCACTCTCAAAATGCCATTATCAGTAACCTGAGAGGCAAGTCTTTTGCAGTTATTAGCTCAACTTCTTTGGTAGTCCTCAGTACTTACCCGACCTTAACAGAAACAAGCCGATCCACCTGATACTGTGCTACGACCCACTACACTATTCCCACACACCCCTGTCAAAAAATGGTTCAAATGGCTCTGAGCACTGTAGGACTTAACATCTGAGGTCTTCAGTTCCCTAGAACTTAGAACTACTTAAACCTAACTAGCCTACGGATATCACACGCATCCATGCCAGAGGCAGGATTCAAACCTGCGACCGTGGCGGTCGCGCGGTTCCAGACTGAAGCGTCTCGGTCACAACGGCCGGCCACCCCTGTCAAAACGTTATAAATTTACGTTGGGTTCTTCCAGGTAGGGATTCGATTTTGATATAGAAAGGCTGATCACTACGTGTAATCCGACCTAACTGGGTTTCAGCTTCCATTTTGAAACCGAATTATCACTACACAGTCACGCGAACCAGCATACAAGTACATGACCGTCAAGTCTGAACTCTCGCTCACAGATGATGCGAATTACAATTTGATTGCACCACCATTAAGGGTCGCACATGCGCAGTGTACATGACTTCTGAAGTGGCCGCCGTATATGCACGTACAATCGTACTCAAAAGTATCCGAACGATCTGAATTACATTTCGCCTGATTCGCATACAACCCTCATAACACATCTGTCTAGCAGGTTCCCTAATCGCTCCTCGGTACAGTCGTTTGACTATTGAAAATGGTTCCAACAAATAACCACTAGAAAACACAGCTGTGTATCGCAATAACTCAAGATGTAAAGTAGTAACACGATACTACAAATATTATGGAACACCTTATCACATATAAGACTGTCCTAAGGCTTATAAGCTCACATTTATTACAATAAATGACGTACCTGAAATGTTACCACAGTCATTATTATATTAGATAGGTAATGCACGTAATAAGTTCGTCATATTCATGATTTCCTCTTCAAAGTAACATACCGTACTTATTATTTAACACAAAATGACATCAAAAATTTAAGATTTTCACGAGCTGCTAGTTGAGAAAATGTATGAACTTCAAATGACACGACGAATCGCACGTTCTGCATATGGACTCAAACCCAGGTCATGCAGACTAAGCAAAGATTTCGTGACTGACGGAAACTAACAGTCATTCCTGACTAGGCACACAGAGAGCAATATACCTCTATTTTAGGCAGTATCAGCTAAGAAATATCAACTTTAAATTACATAACGTAAACATTTTTAATGGACGCGAATTCCTACCCAGCATCAATTGTCTCAGTTAACGAACTACGAGAGATGTTAAATATTGCTTCTTCACAAGTAACGTACCAGAAATGTCGTGAGGTACAGCTTTGTGTTGGACAGGGATTCGAACCCAGAACATAATCGGATTGTTATCGAAGCACAATCAACTGTGACATATCGGATTTTCTCGGCAATAGCAAGATGTTTTAACTGAAATGACGAGACGAAACATTAATTTTTTCCTTCCAAGGACTCCAACCCGGCACCTATCGCTGTTACATTCTAGAGAAAACGAAAGTTAAATATGGGTTTGTTACACCAGCAGCGACATGCGAGCATGTTTGAACTAGAAATAATATGAAGAAGAGTTCAGTGCTGACTGGTAATCGAACCCCACACATATCGTTGTTGACTACACACAAAGAGACGTCAGCTAGCGAATTTTTCTCCACCAGCAGCACGGAATAACATCCTTGAACTTACAGTGATCTCGCAAATAGTTCTGTGTCTCACTGGGAGTCAAAAACGTCAGACAGCGAAAATGTTGACAACGAATGAAAATATATTAAAAATCTACATTATTATCCACAAGCAGATAGGTGTTCTCATGCCAGAGCTTGATAACACATAATGAAAACTTTAGTTCCGGGCCAGGATTCGAACCCATTCAGGCGCAATATGTGGAGATGTTGAGGAATCTGCAGTTTTGAACTAACAACAAATTGTAGTCGAGCTGTATTGTCACGAAGGGATCAAATTCCGTGTTAAGGGCGGTCTGAGTTGCATTCCCAGTTCAGAACCAATTTTATCGACATACAGAAGCTCAAATAAAAGATGGAATAAGTGTCCTGTGACCCTACAAAGCGTCTGTGTCGTCGCTAGAAATAAATAACTAGTATAAGAAAAGTTACTGGTGATAGAGTTTCTACATGTTGCCACTCCTTACTTTATTGTGGTTCAACCTAATATCTACTTGGTAGAGAAGGACTATCATGTTTAACGTGAATTTCAGACCACAATGCCATTATACCTTCTTCACTTGGCGTAGCCAGAAGAGAATAGAATCTGTCTCTCCCTATAAAAAATCATCGGTACAAGTCGGAATTGAACCCAGACCTTGAATATACGAACCTCTCGGCATCCCAACAGTCCACCAGACACGCATCTCTGTGGATCATTTTTCTATTTTATCGCCGTTGCGACACACTGGATGATAATTCTGACACACAGGCTCCCTGTGGTGGTTTGCAGCATGTTCAGTACATTCATTAACTTGCTTGACGGAATCGCCATGAACTAGCTGCCTCGGCTACCCAGTGCATACGTTCGACTCTATTTTTTAATCACCGAAACTAAATCACGTAACTGCCACTTACATAGCACTGCCAACAGTGTCGGATGCAGAAAATTTAAATATGAAGTGTTCCTTTCCATTTGAGCAACTCTACTGCGCTATCTGTTTGTTGAAAACGTCGTGCAGTGCAAAAGAAAAGCTGTTACTGTCTATCTCTGACAAGTCTACATCCGCCCATATCCATTATCTCACAACACTGTGGAATGCGGAAGTTCTGTAGGATTTGTTACTGACTTCTTGAGCAGCTGTAGCTACGGTTCAGCTAGTCGTGGAGCGGTAAGTATGCGGCACTATAGACAAAAACGTCGCGAGTTCAAATACATTCACTGCTACATTTTTAAAAGGCAATTCTGCTGTCTGCTGAAGTTATCAGTCTAATGGAACTTTGCCTTCTCAACTCAAAATATTCGCATGTGGAAAAAGGGCAACCTACTTCGACATTTTGTTATTTTCAGGTTTAATAGACAGCCAGGCAGTAGATGCATCTCGAAACTTTTGTTTTATGGATGGGGAGGGCGCATCGTGCCAAAATATGTCACAAAGGTATTTTCTACACTAACTGTCGTGTGGTAGTGGCACTTTATTCTTCATCAAACCTTGTTTGACAGTTTTAGTTCAGAACAAGATTTCTACATGCACGTAATCAATAAACCGCATGTGCATTGTCAAACTGTTATAGATAACATCAGAGAATTCGCATATATCGTTGACGATTAATTTCTCTCTCATATTTACTATTGTTTAAACAACACTAAAAGAAACCCTACGAAAATTGTGCACTGTATTATAAGAAATAAAATAAAACTACCCACAATAACCTTACGACGAAAGTCTGTTTTAATAAAGTTGAGTATCTGTACACAAGCGTGCCTCTATCGAACCGAATTAGTAAAGTACTATTCACTTTGATTTCGACTGAGTCTGTGTTTAATTGGTATGCTGTGTCATACTCAAGAGGTATGCAAATAAAGCATTTCATGAACAAAGTTATGTATTCCTAGAAACCCAAAATTTGCTTGTCAGCAACGGAAAGAAGCATTACATGTTGTGTAGCATTGTACGTTTTTCACCATTGCACTATGAGCCGAAAGTATTTTCTTGCGTTTTCCTTATCGATGTTTGATCTGACTGCTTGTAGCTCTTCTACAGAAGGAATAAAAACGTCACAGTCAGCGAGACTGGAACCGAGACCCAGGAAGGACGGTTTTATAGAGAGCAGCATGTTACCACAGCGCTATCGAAGAGATATACATTCGAACTTCCTATTACGAGGCCTGTTTCTAGAACTCGTAAATCGCTATTTAAAGGGCAAGATAAGTTGCGATTTCCACGTGCAACGACTTTCCTGGGATGAAAACCGTAAATGTACAGAGTTTTGTTACACCTCAAGCGATAATAACTCAGATTATTCAATGGAAATGACAGGAAAAATCAAGTGAACTTTGAGGCTTAATTCCGTACACACCAGGAAGTAACTCGACGATCACAGAGTTGCCAAACATACCTTGCCTTGTTGCCAAATCTCAGTTACAGTAACAGCAGGAAAAGACGAACCGATGTGTTCCTACAGTGGGCTGGGAAGCGGCCATAGCTGGAATTTCAAAGACGCGGCTGGCACAGCCTGGAATGCGTCTGATTTGCATTTCTGTAACTAGGTTTAGGGGCTGGAGCGTAGTTACTAATAATAATCAGAACTGACTGTAAACTAAGCATCATAAAACAGTAACTGTCATAGTTGTTTATATATTCCTTTCGTATGTGTACTCAAAACTAAGATATTCATTCATGGACGGTTTCGTTCCTGGCCGATAGTCGAGCACAACAAACAAGAAAAATAAAAAACAATGTGTGTGTATGTATGAGAGAGAGAAAGAGAGAGAGAGAGAGAGAAATATAAAAAAGAATGAGAGAGAGAGTAAATATTGTTGTAAAGAAATTACATCATGGTATGTAAAGAAATCTTTCATGAAAAAGACATGTTCCACATTATTAAGATATTTCGTATTCATGACCCATGGAACAAATATTAATCGAATCAAATCCAATCTAATCAAATCTAATCATATTGCTGACTAGCCATGAAGAGTCATGAGTTACCGAAATATTCGCCAATATCGGTAACCAAATCTAAACTTTGAAAATAAAAGACCACAGTTTTTGTAATAAACTGGGACTCCTATCAAGACCCTTTCGTCTCTGTTAACTAACCACGAAAGATGTCTGATATACCTCCATTCAGAAGTAACAAAGTGTGCATGCATTTAAAGGTGGAGCGCATGATGAAAAGTTCTGTGACGGAGATACGAAACCAACACGTAATCGGATTGTTAACTAAGTAAAATCAAATGTTATGTATCCGTTTTTCTTACCAGCTACTAGGTGTTTGAATCTGAACTAAGGATACAAATTTTTGTGCCTGAGCGACAATCAAACTGCACGCCTACCGTCCTTCTTAATCATCCACGAATATGGCTTAAGTATCGATTGGTTACTCACCAAGAGTAAGATGTGTGCGTGTCTGACCAGAAATAACGATACCTATTGCGAATGTTGGCAACACATGAACAGACATTAAAAGTGCATATTAATTTTCACTAGCAGGTCGGTATGCGCGTGATAGGGCTTGAAATGAAATTATGAATATTTTTGTACTGGATCAGTATTCGGACCCACATACCTACCTCTGGAGTAGACCTAGAAGAGACTGCAGTCTTGGGGAAAGGAACGAAATGACTGAACTATACTGTTCCGAGAGATTCAGATCCCCGAGAGAGGAGATACGAATTCAAATCACAGTCCAGCACCAAATTTTTCTACGTCTGCAGTTCAATCAAGTACAAGTAATATAAGAGCCCTGTTCCTTTCAATGGCTATCGGTTCATCAAATAAAATAAAATTTTCTAACGTAAGTAAGTTTAGTGGCAGCAGTATTACTGTTTACCATTTCTTCCGCCTATGTCATTTCCCAACGTAAACTGGCTCTGACCAGTTGGTAATGAAAGAACGTGATGTTTAATTATGAATTATATTATGGTTCAAATGGTTCAAATGGCTCTGAGCACTATGGGGCTCAACATCTTTGGTCATAA
Source organism: Schistocerca serialis cubense (assembly GCF_023864345.2). NCBI lineage: Eukaryota > Metazoa > Arthropoda > Insecta > Orthoptera > Acrididae > Schistocerca > Schistocerca serialis. Next base: position 536,388,750 of record NC_064640.1, read on the forward strand.
GTCCCCTAGAACTTAGAACTAATTAAACCTAGCTAACCTAAGGACATCACACACACCCATGCGCGAGGCAGGATTCGAACCTGCGACCGTAGCAGTCCCGCGGTTCCGGACTGCAGCGCCAGAACCGCACGGCCACCGCGGCCGGCAGTTATATTATGAATTATAACGTCGTTCTCTTGAGGTTACCAGAGGTAAAGTAAATCTGTTTGTGCCTCTTAAAAGTAAGTGCCTGAACCCACGCTTTGCCCCTGAGATAATTCGTTCCACAAGACCATTGTGGCCACATTTCCAAGCCCCAGGAGTGTGCTGTAACGGATGATATGCTTAGCTTACAAAATTAGTCACGGTGGAAAACATGCGGGTCTATTAAATGGATGAGGAGAAGCAATCTTCTGACACGGAGATTATGCTATTCTCATGTCAGAAGGATGTAAAGACTCTTCATTTAGTTGCACTTAGAAATGGCTGTCGAATACTGCCAAACCAAAAGCCAAGGGATCTTACTGCCTTCCGATATACGTCGCGGTCAGTTCTTCCATATGATTTGGTCGACGTGACCTGTTTCAAGTTGTGTATGACAGAGAATGTGAAAATCAATTATTTTCCTTTGCAATAAACAGAAAGATTTTCATTCTAAACTACCGAAGTTCAAATTTTTCGCAATATCAGTTCAAATTTAATATTCGCTTCTGTAATGTGGGAAAGTATTTCGCAGTTGCAAAACCCGCATCCGACCCATTGATCTTACGCTTAGTCGCTGACAATAAATTCTAGCTCAGAATGACACCAGTTTAAGTAACCTAATGTAGCGAAGACTGTTTGGCAGTGCTTTTTCTCACCAGAAAATACGCAGTTAACCCATTGGGCTCCATCAGTACACTATAACAGTAATTTCTGTGTGAATGCAATGCATACGGGTTGTAAAATTTAGTGGTGCTCTCGCTTCCACTTCTATATACAATATGCCTGATCTAAACAGGCCTTTTATCATCACAGGCCAGTGCAACATTATACTGACAAGAGTAATGTGCTTTTACTGACAACCTCACTGTTCGTTTTAACTGATTTTGTAATCTTTTAAATAAAACAACATGACCTTCCAGTGGGAGACATTTCGCCTCCCTTTTCCTTCTGTGAAATTTGTCAGTAAGCTTTTTGTCTTCCAACCAGCGAAATGCGGCAGAGTACGGTTGGTAAACGATTCACAAACCACGATTTAGTGCCGTTAAGACGATTTCTTTAAACATTGTCGTAGCTGAAGGAATTTAGTTTCTTCTTAAATCGTCCTATGCAGCAACGTTCACAGATATCCCAAATAGGAAAAGCTCTTTATCCAGGTACGGAGGTTGTAAAACAAACTTCCCACAGTTTGTGTCAGGTTGATCTTTTCGTCTGATAGCACTGTGTAACTATTTTGTCTAAGAATTATCACAAGTAGTGTTCATGTAGCTGTGGGAACCATTGGTTGAAAACGAGTTTAACACCAATGGGTACAGTACTGCTAAATATTCAAAATGATTATCAACCTAATTCTGAGTTCATCCGCAAACTGAGGCGAATTTATAATATTGAAGCTAGACTGTGTATCCTTGTCTTCCTTGAGTAGGCATTGGAAGACATTTAGACACACGTATACAATACTATGAATACTGCGAACGCTATAGTTAACGTTGCTCTCAAACTAATTTTGTTTTTTTAATTCTTCTGGGTCTTCAATGTGCAATATGTGTTGCAGATACAGTCTTAGACAAAGAAAGTGACCGCCGTGTCATTCACGTAAGGTGGACAATACAGTCATGCTCCCCTCAGAATTCTATGTCCGGCAATATGCTCGGTCTGGCAACACTGAAAACTTCAGCACTTCCCAGTGGAAGTCTAGACTGCAGTCTGAGTACATCAGTCTTGACTACACCCGTAGTCTTGAGGTAAAACACGAGACTAGGTAATACGACATCTGGCAACAGAAAGCACACGTCAACAAAACTTTCACTGACCCTTTCCTCTGGGTGCTGAAGCTATGAGTTTAATTCAAGCGAATCTATAATATATTTCGCTTTCTGTCACATTGGTAATAACAGTTAGGTTCAACACTATTTTAGGGAGAGATTTCTTGGCCGGGCATCTGCCTCTGAACACCGCATGCGTCTGAGTTCTCTGGAGCCCATTTGCTGCCTACCGGCGGGGCCTGAGGCACTGCGCTGCCTCGGCTTCTGCTGACAACGTCTGCTCCACTCCTCACTCTGGACAGTGTAACATGCTTTAATGTTGTTGAGTGGTGACCCATAAAATCTGTCTACGATTTGTGTCTCAAATTCCATAGCAACGGAGGTACAAAACCGTTTTTATTTGATGAGTATTTTATTTCACTAGTATGCAATACATCAATGTGGCACAGAATTAATTTCATTGTTCCTGATCCTGTGTACTATAATTAAAGCGTCATATCCTGTTCTTTTTCCTTTCACAGGAGATTCTTCAGATAATTTATTTTTGTCATGGATTCATATGTGTTAGTCAAGGCAAAAATCAAATGGCTCTGAGCACTATGGGACTTAACATCTATGGTCATCAGTCCCCTAGAACTTAGAACTACTTAAACCTAACTAACCTAAGGACATCACACACATCCATGCCCGAGGCAGGATTCGAACCTGCGCGTGGCTCCGGACTGAGCGCCTAAAACCGCTAGGCCACCGCGGCCGGCTGTTAGTCAAGGCACAGAGAGTAAACGAAATGTAATCCGTTTGGTTAGCTTCTTTGATTCCCTACGGTAAATGGATGCAAAACATTGTGTCAATACCTTTTAGAAAATGCTCTACAGTTACTCAGGCAAATTACTTGTTTTGAGGTCCATACATTAATTAATGAAAAAGTGAACACTGTTCAAAAGTGATATTTAAAATATTCATTTGGATTTAAGGTGACAAAAGCAAGCAAAACACAAATATTTCTTGCACCATGCGCAACACACAAACGAAATCTCGCTGTTCTGATGTGTTGTCTGATATATTGCTTGGAAAACAGATCCGATTCATGTTGCTAAATATAGCTCTATCAGATATCAATGTGGATGCGTACCAGGCGTATAAAAGTATATTTTGAAATACACAGAAAGGCACAAAGGGGTATTCGACTGAAACATAGCCATGAAAAAGATTGTAACAGGGGTCAACAGCATCGACGTCTACCACCTTGACAACCCGAACGGTGACAGAGCTTGGCCAGTTACTTACGTTTACTGGTATCAAAGCTACAGCATGAAAAAACAAAAATGTTAATAACCTGAAGATCATTAACTTTGGAACCCATAGTAAAGTAAAGTAGTCATCAGTTAGAAGATTGGTTTGAACACCACAGGGCTTTAATAGGCACGGACCTGTTGGAGGTGGTATGCCGTAGCTTTCCTCCGACCTTTGAGTTGACTTGCCTAGACAGTTAACAGGGGAACCTACAGTTTAACATGGCTTTCCGACCACAGTGCAGCTCGGCATTTTTCCCCCATTGGTGTTAAACTCGTTTTTAACCAATGGTTCCCACAGCTACATGAACACTGCTTGTGATACCGGTTAGACAAAATACTTACGCAGTGCTATCAGACGAAAAGATTAACCTGACACAAACTATGGGAAGTCTGATTTACAACCTTCGTACCTGGATAAAGAGCTTTTCCTATTTGAGATATCTGTGAACGTAGCTGCATAGGACGATTTAAGAAGAAACTAAATTCCTTCAGCTACGACAATGTTTAAAGAAATCGTCTTAACGGCACTAAATCGTGGTTTGTGAATCGTTTACCAACCGTACTCTGCCGCATTTCGCTGGTTGGAAGACAAAAAGTTACTGCCAAATTTCACAGAAGGAAAAGGGGGACGAAATGTCTCCCACTGGAAGGTCATGTTGTTTTATTTAAAAGATTACAAAATCAGTTAAAACAAACAGTGACGTTGTCAGTAAAAGCACATTACTGTCGTGCTTGTGTAGCTCAGCTGGTAGAGCACTTGCCCGCGAAAGGCAAAGGTCCCAAGTTCGAGACTCGGTCCGACACACAGTTTTAATCTGCCAGGAAGTTTCATATCAGCGCACACTCCGCTGCAGAGTGAAAATCTAATTCTGGAACCATCCCCCAGGCTGTGGCTAAGCCATGTCTCCGCAATATCCTTCCTTTCAGGAGTGCTAGTTCTGCAGGGTTCGCGGGAGAGCTTCTGTAAAGTTTGGAAGGTAGGAGACGAGATACTGGCAGACGTAAAGCTATGAGGACGGGGCGTGAGTCGTGCTTGGATAGCTTAGCTGGTAGAACACTTGCCCGCGAAAGGCAAAGGTCCCGAGTTCGAGTCTCGGTCCGGCACACAGTTTTAATCTGCCAGGAAGTTTCACATTACTGTTGTCAGTATAATGTTGCACTGCCCACGGCCTGTTATGATAAAAGCTCCGTCTGGATCAAACATATTGTATATAGAAGTGGAAGCGAGAGGACCACTAAATTTTACAATCCGTAATCATTGCATACACACATAAATTACTGTTACACTGTACTTATGGAGCCCAATGGGTTAATTGCGTATTTTCCGGTGAGGAAAAGCACTGGCAAACAGTCTTCGCTACATTAGGTTACTTAAACTGGTGACACTCTGAGCTAGAAATTATTGTCTGCGACTAAGCGTAAGATCAATGGGTCGGATGCTGGTTTTGCAACTGTTAAATACTTTCCCACATTACAGAAGCGAATATTAAATTTGAACTGATATTGGGACAATTTTGAACTTCGGTAGTTTAGAATGAAAACCTTTCTGTTTATTGCAAGGGAAAATAACTGATTTTCTACAACATTCTCTGTCATACACAACTTGAAACAGGTCACGTCGACCAAATCATATGGAAGAACTGTCAGTGACGTATATCGGAAGGCAGTAAGATCCGTTGGCTTTTGGTTTGGCAGTATTCGACAGCCATTTCTAGGCGCAGGTCAATGAAGAAAGACAGTGCGTTTGTGTTATCAAGTGACGTCTTTAGCAATTACTTCAGTTTTTATGTAATCTACGAGTAATTGCTGATATTTGATATTAACATGAAAAGAATAGCCGGCCGAAGTGGCCGAGCCGTTTTAGGCGCTTCAGACTGGAACTACGCTACCGCTACGGTCGCAAGTTCGAATCCTGCTCGGGCATGGATGTGTGTGACGTCCTTAGGTTAGTTAGGTTTAAGTTGGTCTAAGTTCTAGGGGACTGATGACTTCAGAAGTTAAGTCCCACAGTGCTCAGAGCCATGAATAGAATTCCGTAGACAGGAAAAGAATCTGTTCCCGGCAACTACTTCTCTAATGGCCAAAAGGAATTAAATGATGTTCAAGCACATGTGTTCCAGCAGCGGTATGAAGAAAATAATAGTAATAATGACTGTATTATTCGAATTATCCGGTAACTTCGCTCACCACAGTGGATTTTCTCGAACTATGAAATTTGCTGAATTAGTGAAAATTTCAAAATGGCTTCACATCGGGGATATGATGCCTAGAAGAGTCTTTACATCCTGCTGACATGTGAATAGGACAATCTCTGTGTCATAAGATTGCTTCTACTTAACTATTTAATAGACTCGCATGATTTCCACCGTGATTAATTTTGTAAGCTAAGCATATCATCCGTTACAGCACACACCTGGGGCTGGGAAATGTGGCCACAATGGTCTGGTGGAACGAACTATCTCAGGTGCAATGCGTGGGTTCAGGTATTTACTTTTAAGAGGCACAAACAGATTTACTTTACCTCTGGTAACCTCAAGAGAAAGATGTTATAATTCATAATTAAACATCACGTTCCTTCATTACCAACTGGGCAGAGCCAGATTACGTTGGAAAATGACATAGGCGGAAGAAATGGTAAACAGTAATACTGCCGCCAGTAAACTTACTTACGTTAGAAAATTTTATTTTATTTGGTCAACCGATAGCTATTCAAAGGAACAGGGCTCTTATATTATTTGTACTTGATTGAAATGCAGACGTAGAAAAATTTGGTGCTGGACTGTGATTTGAATTCGTATCTCCTCTCTCGGGGATCTGAATCTCTCGGAACAGTATAGTTCAGTCATTTCGTTCCTTTCCCCAAGACTGCAGTCTCTTCTAGGTGTACTCCAGAGGTAGGTATGTGGGTCCGAATACTGATCCAGTACAAAAATATTCATAATTTCATTTCAAGCCCTATCACGCGCATACCGACCTGCTAGTGAAAATTAATATGCACTTTTAATGTCTGTTCATGTGTTGCCAACATTCGCAATAGGTATCGTTATTTCTGGTCAGACACGCACACATCTTACTCTTGGTGAGTAACCAATCGATACTTAAGCCATATTCGTGGATGATTAAGAAGGACGGTAGGCATGCAGTTTGATTGTCGCTCAGGCACAAAAATTTGTATCCTTAGTTCAGATTCAAACACCTAGTAGCTGGTAAGAAAAACGGATACATAACATTTGATTTTACTTAGTTAACAATCCGATTACGTGTTGGTTTCGTATCTCCGTCACAGAACTTTTCATCATGCGCTCCACCTTTAAATGCATGCACACTTTGTTACTTCTGAATGGAGGTATATCAGACATCTTTCGTGGTTAGTTAACAGAGACGAAAGGGTCTTGATAGGAGTCCCAGTTTATTACAAAAACTGTGGTCTTTTATTTTCAAAGTTTAGATTTGGTTACCGATATTGGCGAATATTTCGGTAACTCATGACTCTTCATGGCTAGTCAGCAATATGATTAGATTTGATTAGATTGGATTTGATTCGATTAATATTTGTTCCATGGGTCATGAATACGAAATATCTTAATAACGTGGAACATGTCTTTTTCATGAAAGATTTCTTTACATACCATGATGCAATATCTTTACAACAATATTTACTCTCTCTCTCATTCTTTTTTATATTTCTCTCTCTCTATCTCTCTCTCTCTCTCTCTCTCTCTCTCTCTCTCTCTCTCTCTCTCTCTCTGCCTCTCTCTCTTTCTCTCTCTCACACATACACGCACATTGTTTTTTATTTTCCTTGTTTGTTGTGCTCGACTATCGGCCAGGCACGAAACCGTCCATGAATTAATATCTTAGATTTGAGTACACTTACGAAAGGAATATATAATCAACTATGAGAGTTACTGTTTTATGATGCTTAGTTTACAGTCAGTTCTGATTATTATTAGTAACTACGCTCCAGTCCCTACACCTAGTTACAGAAATGCAAGTCAGACGCATTCCAGGCTGTGCGAGCCGCGCCGGCCGCGGTGGCCTTGCGGTTCTGGCGCTGCAGTCGCAGGTTCGAATCCTACCTCGGGCATGGGTGTGTGTGATGTCCTTAGGTTAGTTAGGCTTAAGTAGTTCTAAGTTCTAGGTGACTGATGACCTAAGATGTTAAGTCCCATAGTGCTCAGAGCCATTTTAATCATCAACGATATATGCGAATTATCTGATGTTATCTATAACAGTTTGACAATGCACATGCCGCTACGGTCGCAGGTTCGAATCCTGCCTCGGGCATGGATGTGTGTGATGTCCTTAGGTTAGTTAGGTTTAAGTAGTTCTAAGTTCTAGGGGACTGATGACCACAGATGTTAAGTCCCATAGTGCTCAGAGCCATTTGAACCAATGCGGTTTATTGCTTACGTGCATGTAGAAATCTTGTTCTGAATTAAAGCTGTCAAACAAGGTTTGATGAAGAATAAAGTGCCACTACCACACGACAGTTAGTGTAGAAAATACCTCTGTGACATATTTTGGCACGATGCGCTCTCCCCATACATAAAACAAAAGTTTCGAGATGCATCTACTGCCTGGCTGTCTATTAAACCTGAAAATAACAAAATGTCGAAGTAGGTTGCCCTTTTTCCACATGCGAATATTTTGAGTTGAGAAGTGAAGGAAATTATGTTCAAAGTTCCATTAGACTGATAACTTCAGCAGACAGCAGAATTGCGTTTTAAGAATGTAGCAGTGAATGTATTCGAACTCGCGACGTTTTGTCTATAGTGCCGCATACTTAAAGCTCCACGGCTAGCTGAACCGTAGCTACAGCTGCTCAAGAAGTCAGTAACAAATCCTACAGAACTTCCACATTCCACAGTGTTGTGAGATAATGGATATGGGCGGATGTAGACTTGTCAGAGATAGACGGTAACAGCTTTTCTTTTGCACTGCACGACGTTTTCAACAAACAGATAGCGCAATAGAGTTGCTCAAATGGAAAGGAACACTTCATATTTAAATTTTCTGCATCCTACACTGTTGGCAGTTCTGTGTAAGTGGCAGTTACGTGATTTAATTTCGGTGATTAAAAAGTAGAGTCGAACGTATGCACTGGGTAGCCGAGGCAGCTAGTTCATGGCGATTCAGTCAAGCAAGTTAATGAATGTACTGAACATGCTGCAAACCACCACAGGGAGCCTCTTTGTGTGCAGCCAACAAAGATATGTGTGGGGTTGGATTCCCAGTCAGCACTGAACTCTTCATCATATTATTTCTAGTTCAAACATGCTCACATGTCTCTGCTGGTGAAACAAACCCATATTTAACTTTCGTTTTCTCTAGAATATAACAGCGATAGGTGCCAGGTTGGAGTCCTGGGAAGGAAAAAATTAATGTTTCGTCTCGCCATTGCAGTTAAAACATCTAGCTACTGCCGAGAAAATTCGATATGTCACGATTGATTGTGCTTCGATAACAATCCGATTAGGTTTTAGGTTCGAATCCCTGTCCAACACAAAGCTGTACCCCACGGCATTTCTGGTACGTTACTTGTGAAGAAGCAATATTTATCATCTCTCGTAGTTCGTTAACTGAGACAGTTGATGCTGGGTAGGAATTCGCGTCTATTAAAAATGTTTACGTTATGTAATTTAAAGTTGATATTTCCTAGCTGATACTGCCTAAAATAGAGGTATATTGCTCTCTGTGTGCCTAGTCAGGAATGACTGTTAGTTTCCGTCAGTCACGAAATCTTTGCTTAGTCTGCATGACCTGGGTTTGAGTCCATATGCAGAACGTGCGTTCGTCGTGTCATTTGAAGTTCATACATTTTCTCAACTAGCAGCTCGTGAAAATCTTAAATTTTTGATGTCATTTTGTGTTAAATAATAAGTACGGTATGTTACTTTGAAGAGGAAATCATGAATATGACGAACTTATTACGTGGATTACCTATCTAATATAATAATGACTGTGGTAACATTTCAGGTACGTTATTTATTGTAATAAATGTGGGCTTACAAGCCTTAAGGACAGTCTTATCTGTGATAAGGTGTTCCATAATATTTGTAGTATCGTGTTACTACTTTACATCTTGAGTTATTGCGATACAGAGCAGTGTTTTCTAGTGGTTATTTGTTGGAACCATTTTCATTAATCAAACGACTGTACCGAGGAGCTATTAGAGGAGCTGCTAGGCGAAATGCAATTCAGGGCGTTCGGTTACTTTTGAGCACGACTGTACATACAACGTTGGAGTACTCTACCTCCAGAATGAATTTACAAAACTCTACGTGAGCTTGTTGTAACAGAATCGTGTATGGTACAATACACAAACGTCGTAGCGTGGTAGACACATGGGTAACGACAAAATATCCGCTCTCACGATGCGTGGACTTGTGTGGACTACGAATGAAATTCTTTTGATTACATTTAGTGTCTAGAAAATTCACACGGGAACTGCCTGATTTCCGCCTCCGTAGCAGAGCAGAGTTTGCTAGCTCACGCCTATGCGAAGGAAAGTCGGTTCGAATCTTGCTGGTGGACAGCAAGAGGAAGAGGTGTGGTGATGTAAAGTTCGTGATCATCATTGTTTGCGTCAGTGTCCTGGATTAAATTCTAAAGCTCTCCATAATGTCTCATGATCTGAGGGCATGTGACGGTTGATGGTGATCCGTACGTCCGATACGGTCACTAAACTCGGCGGTCCCATGGTGCTATTCGAGAGCAGTTTGCTATGTGCCGGCGCCAGGTTTAACCACGTCCCTTCTCTCTATCCATAACAACACAAACTCAGTACTACGCTATAAAAGAACTAACCACAGTCATCTACATGACAGAGATAAACACCCGAAACTCCACAACAGGTTGGAGGAAGAAAATGGCAAGTCATCTCCAATAGGACCTTGCCTAGAACGGCGATGCAAGATTTCATTATCTGCTCCTCTAGTCTCATTCCCTGAGTATTGGTCTACTATGACTTTTGAAACAATCAGTAAATTGAAACTGCTGGTGCCATCGTCGAATGCTTTGAGCTGCAGAAGGTGCAGGACCGAACTGTGGGCGAAAATCACGCAGCACAGTTGTAATTCATTAGCACCTGTTGAAACGTATAACGCAAAACAATTTTTCTAATGTTGTGTTGCAGCTGTATAGACTCGACGTACATTCCGTAATGAACGAACGAGCGAGTAAGCGAAGCAGCTACCCCTACTGGCAACTAGACAAATCGGTAACTTACAACTGGCACCAAAGTAAACTTTTGATATCTGTGCGTAAGTTAAGATCCATCTGGAGCTTCCATCTTCGTTCATGTAGAACATATGGTATTGTGAAATTGGATGAATCTTTCTGCAACACATTGTATAACTAGTATTGCTTAATCAAGTTAAATTTATCAGAGCTGGAATGTAAATAAAAATTCTGATCAGATGTTGAACAACACATAAAGCAAATTCGGTTGAATTCAGTAACAGTGTGTTCCAGCTGTAATGGTTACAGAATCAAAAGTCTTATTGGACATAACCCGAAAATTTCTAAAGATCTCTTCACGGCACATTATCTTGATGAATTCTAAGTAAAAATTATAATATCAGAAGCTCACCTGGCGTATGCCTTGTGTGTAGTTTTGCGACCGTGTTCATGCATTTGTGATCTTTTTGAACGTTTTAATTGTTCGAGAATAATGGTCAGTTAATAACAATATGTTAATGAGAGTTGTGGTGCATTTCGACAGTACTGCGCTACCCCATAATGTCACACGGGATTAGTTTGTCACTAATTTCTATTTACTTCAGTGCCGTCACGTGAAGGTCGGGCTGCCTCGTGAAGTGTTAATAAATACGAACTAAATTGTTCTCACATAAAGAGTTTACTTAAAAATACCGGTATAGCTAAATTCCATCGACAATGAACAACTTTCTAACACAAAAATCGGTTGTAGACCCGAGTTTAATTAAATATATGGAAGTGGTCGTTAGATTTTTATTTCTATTGTTGATTGTACTTAGTGATTTATTTGTTCTGTCATGATGTAAGGCAATGTGGCCCTTGTTTACATCTAACCAGGGAAAATGCATTATGTTCATTACTACACACATGGTTCAAATGGTTCAAATGGCTCTGAGCACTATGGGACTTAACTTATGTGGTCATCAGTCCCGTAGAACTTAGAACTACTTAAACCTAACTAACCTAAGGACAGCACACACATCCATGCCCGAGGCAGGATTCGAACCTGTGGCCGTAGCAGTCGCGCACTACACACATGTTTTAAGAAGTCTTACATTCGGTATGGGACACAACACTTAGAAATAACTGGAACACAAATAACGGAAAAAGTATTTAACACAGCAGTATTAGTTCACGAAAAGTAGACCAGTACAGGTGAATTACAGGCAAATAGATTCAAACGTGGGCACTGGCAGCAAAATCATTAGCTGTTGGTAGACACTGTGATCATACTGCTATGCTAAAACGCATTCTAATGTTTGCCCTACATATATACAAATATTAAAACTGACATGAGATCCAAACCAGCATCTTCTTCGGAATTAGAGGAAATAAATACAGGTTGACACTTAACTTGTGCAGAAATGTAGACATTCCAGGCAATCAGGCCCGATAATTGGTTATAAAACAGTGTTCTGTATGTCTGTAGTTCTACTCATTTAACGTAGAAATCGAGTACACAATCTACCAAGCATCGATACTGACAGTTCCCTTGTAGACTATATCTTGATGGATTCTGTGTGCACATCTCGGCAAGAGGAAGTGAATGCCTGGCTACTTACCTATGTGAAAATCGATTCGTCAGTCAAGTTACTGGGGTTGGCTACTTGCTATAGAACCAAGACTGGGTAAGATAAAGATACTGGGAAAAATGTTTATTATTTATGGTTATGCACTCGCAACGATGACTGGCAAAAGTCCACATTCACAGAGGTTTTTCCAGGTGTTAAGAATCTGGAAAACTCTAGGGCGAGTGATTGTCTCCACGATGTTAAATCAGAGAATGTAATGAACAGCTATACATCTCTGTAAAGAAAGAGAGGCGTGACTATCTTTCTGGCAAAGATATAAATACCTAAATGAGCCTATACCAGATTATATGTTGTCACGTGATCATAATCGCATCATAACGTACATGACTCCTAAAATTAGAATATATATTGACACTGCTCACAACTAAAACTGAAGAAACTGCAAAAGAGGTGGGAATTTAAGGGGATGGGACCTGGATAAACTGACTAAACCAGAGGTTGTACAGAGTTTCAGGGAGAGCATAAGGGAACAATTGACAGGAATGGGGGAAAGAAATACAGTAGAAGAAGAATGGGCAGCTCTGAGGGATGAAGTAGTGAAAGCAGCAGAGGATCAAGTAGGTAAAAAGACGAGGGCTAGTAGAAATCCTTGGGTAACAGAAGAAATATTGAATTTAATTGATGAAAGGAGAAAATATAAAAACGCACTAAATGAAGCAGGCAAAAGGTAATACAAACGTCTCAAAAATGAGATCGACAGGAAGTGCAAAATGGCTAAGCAGGGATGGCTAGAGGACAAATGTAAGGATGTAGATGTTTATCTCACTAGGGGTAAGATAGATACTGCCTACAGGAAAATTAAAGAGACCTTTGGAGAAAAGAGAGCCATTTGTATGAGTATCAAGAGCTCAGATGGAAACCCAGTTCTAAGCAAAGAAGGGAAGGCAGAAAGGTGGAAGGAGCATATAGAGGGCCTATACAAGGGCGATGTACTTGAGGACAATATTATGGAAATGGAAGAGGAGGTAGATGAAGATGAAATGGGAGATACAGTACTGCGTGAAGAGTTTGACAGAGCACTGAAAGACTTGAGTCGAAACAAGGCCTCGGGAGTAGACAACATTCCATTGGAACTACCGACGGCCTAGGGAAGGCCATTCCTGACAAAACTCTACCATCTGGTGAGCAAGATGTATGAGACAGGCGAAATACCCTCAGACTTCAAGAAGAATATAATAATTCCAATCCCAAAGAAAGCAGGTGTTGACAGATGTGAAAATTACCGAAGTATCAGTTTAATAAGTCACAGCTGCAAAATACTAACGCGAATTCTTTACAGACGAATGGAAAAACTGGTAGAAGCCGACCTCGGTGAAGATCAGTTTGGATTCCGCAGAAATGTTGGAACACGTGAGGCAATACTGACTCTACGACTTATCTTAGAAGAAAGATTAAGGAAAGGCCAACCTACATTTCTAGCATTTGTAGACTTAGAGAAAGCTTTTGACAATGTTGACTGGAATACTCTCTTTCAAATTCTAAAGGTGGCAGGGGTAAAATACAGGGAGCGAAAGGCTATTTACAATTTGTACAGAAACCAGATGGCAGTTATAAGAGTCGAGGGGCATGAAAGGGAAGCAGCGGCTGGGAAGGGAGTGAGACAGGGTTGTAGCCTGTCCCCGATGTTATTCAATCTGTATATTGAGCAAGCAGTAAAGGAAACAAAAGAAAAATTCGGAGTAGGTATTAAAGTCCATGGAGAAGAAATAAAAACGTTGAGGTTCGCCGATGACATTGTAATTCTGTCAGAGACAGCAAAGGACTTGGAAGAGCAGTTGAACGGAATGGACAGTGTCTTGAAAGGAGGATATAAGATGAGCATCAACAAAAGCAAAACGAGGATAATGGAATGTAGTCGAATTAAGTCGAGTGATGCTGAGGGAATTAGATTAGGAAATGAGACACTTAAAGTAGTAAAGGAGTTTTGCTATTTGGGGGGCAAAATAACTGATAATGGTCGAAGTAGAGAGGATATAAAATGTAGACTGGCAATGACAAGGAAAGCGTTTCTGAAGAAGAGAAATTTGTTAACGTCGAGTATAGATTTAAGTGTCAGGAAGTCGTTTCTGAAAGTATTTGTATGGAGTGTAGCCATGTATGGAAGTGAAACATGGACGATAAATAGTTTGGACAAGAAGAGAATAGAAGCTTTCGAAATGTGGTGCTACAGAAGAATGCTGAAGATTAGATGGGTAGATCACATAACTAATGAGGAGGTATTGAATAGGATTGGGGAGGAGTTTGTGGCACAAATTGACAAGAAGAAGTGACCGGTTGGTAGGACATGTTCTGAGGCATCAAGGGATCACAAATTTAGCATTGGAAGGCAGCGTGGAGGGTAAAAATCGTAGAGGGAGACCAAGAGATGAATACACTAAGCAGATTCAGAAGGATGTAGGTTGCAGTAAGTACTGGGAGATGAAGAAGCTTGCACAGGATAGAGTAGCATGGAGAGCTGCATCAAACCAGTCTCAGGACTGAAGACAAAGACAACAACAACTCATAAAAATCGCGTAACATAATTTTTTGGTTCGCAGTGTTTTACTTGTGTTTTAGGTGCTGCTAGCCTACGGTCTAGACGCTTCAGTCCGGGACCACGCGGCTGCTACTGTCGCAGGTTCGAATCCTACCTCGGGCATGGATGTGTGTGATGTCCTTAGGTCAGTTAGGTCTAAGTCGTTCTAAGTCTAGGGGACTGATGACCTCAGATGTTAAGTCCCATAGTGCTTCGAGCCATTTGAACTATTTTTACCTATGGTCTTAGTGCCACAAACACAAAACGTAGAAACAGGAAAGGATAATACGCGCTAAGTCTTGCTGCCCAACACTTTATACCACATGATGTGTCCGTAGTAGAGGCAAAGCATGAGGAATGTGAAGACAAGCTTGGCTACGTATCAAGGCAGTTCATTTGCCGTTACAAATTATGTGCTGATGCACGTAACAGTATGTGCTCCAAACCGTAAGTGATGTGTTACCTGAAGTTTACCTGTCTGGGTCGATCTAACCAATTATTAATCACTTGCACACCACACTTCCGGAAATGATTTGGATTTTTAAATGCTTTGGTCAAGGATGTGGAACATATATCCATTTACCAAGCAAAAGTGCAGTTATACCCTAGACGGGATATGAACGGTTTCATGATTCTCCTTGTATGGTAGAAAAATCCATAGGGAGAGGAAAGTTCAAGATGTTTAAGGACAGGATGGAGACTGGCTTGCTTATGTACGAAAAATACACACCAAACCAGAGAAACATCTTTATGGCAAACGTAATGTTAAAAATAGTGAAAAATCTTGTGAAAGTCACTGTCTCCATGACAGTATATCTGAGACTGCAGAAGGCATCTGCACATTCCTAAAGATCAGGATATTAATCTGTTTATGTGGTGTCAGAGTGTTTTGAGGTCCATACTCTCTGAGAATACGAAAGACTACATGGGAGTATCACAGTATAAAAAATTTGTAACTGTCTGATGTTTGCAGCTACGAGAGCGTGCTGAAAAGTAATTTAACCGAATTTTTTATGTGAAAATTAATAAAGCTTTTTAAATAGAAGACACGTTATCAACGTTCTACATCTTTATTCTTCATGTCTACATATTTGTTTCCCAACATAGTCACACTGGCGACGAACACGTTTCTCCCAAAGAGAGACCACTATATTGATACGGTCACATTAGAATGTTTGTCTTTGTTGACGGAGACACAAGCTCACCTATACTTGTACCGCTGCATTATGAAAGTACTGCTGCATTATTAAAGTGAAGCCCTCGAAGGTGTTCTTTGAGTTTTTGAAACAGATGAGTGTCAGATGGCGCCATAGTAGGACTGTATGGAGGATGACCGACGACAGTATCTCAAGGATGATGATGTTTGGTTTGTAGGGTGCTCAACTGTGGGATCATCAGCGCCCGTACAAAGTCCCTAATTGACACAGTCCAGTTTTGACACAAATCAATCTCTCCACAGTCACGAATGGCGATGATGATGATGATGAAGAAATGATGAGCACAACACAAACACCCAGTCCCCGGGCAGAGAAAATCCCCAACCCGGCCGGGCATGATCTCAAGCTGTCGAATTGTTGCAGATGTCACCGCCGCTCATGTGTGGTCTGGCGTTATTGTTTTGAATAAGAGAGTACTCCATGTGTGGACGAAATCTTCTAATTAGAATTCTATTACAGCACGCTATTTCTCATGCACCGATATAGTTAAAAATTGTACGTTACAAACCGTCATCTCGTATACTAAGGGTGTACAGTGTTAATAACATTTGTTTTATTTAAAAAGCCTGAAGAGTTTTCACATAAAAAAATTCGGAGGCATTACTTTTCAGCACACCATCGTATATCTCAAGTCATACAAACTGCCACTTACGTACTGTAAGTTGACCACGTGATCATGACGTCACTTCCTGTCATTACTCCACCGATGACAGGACGTTAAACTCGAAATGTATTGATATTACGGATAAAAATCACGTATCGTGATTGTTTGGATCATGACGATTTCGATTTGTGTTGGGCGCTGCTTTAACGTTATAACTCATAACATTACATGTAGAAATGCGTCGCAGTTCCATCACGCAACGCTTGTGTCAATATGATGTCGTAAAATACCAATATTACCCGTCATAATAGATCTAAAGTATAATTATTTATTACCTGTATATCACATTTCGGGAAATGATTTGGATTTTCAAATGCATTTTTCGTTGTGTACTACGAAAAAGTACATCAGGTTATTATATTTGCTAGTCAGTCTGAGACCCTTGTCAGGTTGGATTAATAGATGGAAGTAGATAGACAAACTAAATAATTTTTCCTGTGGACAAAGTATTCTGGACATTCTGCTTCAAGTTAACAGGCTTGAGAGAGAGCATTGCTAGGGTGTCAGAATTTTGGGGTACGCTTTGCGATGTCGTCCTTCCGCTTAATTGGCAATTATTTTTAGTTTCTTCCAGTTAACAACGCCAACGACGAGATCTGACACTGGCTACATCCCAAAACTGGAAAACAGAATAAAAATCTGCAGGAAGAAACCTGTAATTTTAGACTTATATAATGCTGGAGGCGATTTATTGCGTCTCGTTAAAAACAAAGAAAGGTAGACGTTACGTAAGGTGATGGCAAATCCTTTGTTGCTTGCACTGAGTTCCATGGCTGCATTCTGCGCCCTTGCGGGATGGATGACACACCGTGTTCATATATAACTGCATGGAGTTTCAAATTACCGTCCAGAAATCCGTATGTGGTTTGTCTGAGATTTTCCTAAACGACTTGAGGCAATACACGGTGTAGTTTTCTTAAGTTTTCCATTCTTGGCCAGCCGGACAAGAAATAGGTCGCTATGAACTCCACCACCCACGGGACGTTAAACTTGAACCTTCTGTCTTGATATATAACGTTCTGTAACACATCCTGCATGAAATTCATCGTTGATGCTACTTCTTTGTTTAGTGTTTATGAGCATAAGGTGACGATCAGTGCGTACGAAACCAGGTAATAAATTTAGTTGGGCATGTCTAGTGAGTCAAGATTGCATCGCATGCATAATCCGCACGCCACTGTACCATGTATAGAGGAGGATACTTTGTGCCATTGTTACTCATTCCGTTCCGTATCCCACTCACAAATGGAGCAAGGGATAATTGTCTGCATGACTCTGTTCGAGCCATTATCTCATCTGTCTTGTCCTTATGATTCTGAGATATCAAGGAACAATAAATTTATAATAGTTGTGTGTATGTGCTGAGCGGGGATTGAAGATTGTATTCGGAGAACAAAACGTGACTACAGTATGTAAGTTTGTGGTAGCATCCCTCTCTCGGTCTCAGCCTGTGATTAATTTACTGTGCATGGCTCACTGATTACATCGACATCTAGCTAAATTAACTGAATAAAACATAGTCCCCAGATTAATGTTATCAAACGATTCCTCTGAACAAAAAACCGTGCAACGTAACAAAATAGATATATATTTGGATCAAATGAAATCCGTTTGTCCTACTTACAGGATTTAGCAGTAATATTGTGACCATAGGTATAGCGACACACTGTCTGTTATTTGGGCTGGTCATCCAAGGAATTTTTGAGCACAGGAATCCAGGTACAAGAAATCTTAAGGAATATCAACGCACAAGAGTAGTTAGATAGTTTCGATTCTAGATATAAACGAAAGTGATTTAATGTGCGTGCCACTAAAAAACAGAAATCAAGGGAGTTACATAGTGTAGTAGCCCTCTATCCCCAATCCATGAAGAACGTTTCAGTTATTAACTGAGGGCGTGCTTTTGGAGATATAAGGGCTGGGAAGTTTCGCCGTCTAGAAATTTCCAGAACATTCCAAAACATTCGAGAGAGTTCCATAACATTCCAGAATTTTCCGGAATGTTCCACAACGATCTGGGACGTTGTGGAATGTCCAGGGATAGTCTGGAACATTCGTGAAGATTCCAGAATGTTCGGGAACATCCCGGAACATCCCATATCATTGTGGAACATTCTAGAACACTCTAGAACGTTCTGGAATATTCTGTAACATTGTGGACCATTCGAAGCCATTTGGTATGTTCTGGAATTGGCCACTGGTTGGGCTACCCATTGTAGGAGTATATAAATCAAGAGCCGTCGCGTGTTAGAACCTTAGTTTCTTACCAGTGACGAAATGAGGAAGCGAAAAAGTAGTGCAATGAGTCAAAAGAAACAAATAGTGAAGTGTGAATAGTCAAAGGGATACAGTGACTGAATATAAATCGAAAATAATGTGTGGAAAATGTGTAATGTGTACTTAGTGTATTTGTTAATAAAAAGTTGATTTGATTTGTATTTTAGACAATACCCAAGCGTAAAAGAGGAGGAGATCTTGTCAGTCCTGAAGAAAACGGCAAAAAGAAAAAGAGTAGCGAGAAAGTGAAACAGACGAAGAGCGCGAAGCACGTTTAAGTTCTCAACAAACGAGAATGAGCACTGTGAGAAGTAGAGAAACCGAAGAAAAACGAAATGAACGGATCGAAAAATCAGAAATTCGAGACAGTCTTATGATAAAAGACTACAAACTCAATGAGATCCTCTCCCCAAAATCAGACAGTACCACATCGATGATGACAGACTGGGCTATGGTGACGCGTGTAGGTGTGCAAAATACATCACCAACGAATAAGCTCAAAGGGTTCAAATGGCTCTAAGGAAATATGTTCAAATGTTCAAATGTGTGTGAAATCTTACGGGACTTAACTGCTAAGGTCATCAGTCCCTAAGCTTACACACTACTTAACGTAAAGTATCCTAAAGACAAACACACACACCCATGCCCGAGGGAGGACTCGAACCTCCGCCGGGACCAGCCGCACAGTCCATGACTGCAGCGCCCTAGACCACTCGGCTAATCCCGCGCTGTGGCTCTAAGCACAATGGGACTTAACATCTGAGGGCATCAGTCCCCTAGACTTAGAACTACTTAAACCTAACTGATCTAAGGACATAACACACATCCATCCCCGAGGCAGGATTAGAACCTGCGACCGCAGCAGCCGCGTGGTTCCAGACTGAAACACCTAGAACCGCTCGTCCACCGCGGCCGGCCCAACGAATAGGGCTGAGGCGACGTAAGGATCATCATCGCGTTGGGTCGTAGAGTTTTAGTGCAGCAGCAAGCCTGAGTCTGCGTATGTCCAATCACATCTGCAAAGCAAAATAATATTGGTAAGTTTCATTTGTAAAAAAGTGATATACCTAGATGACAGCAAAAAAAGCTGTTTTTCCTTTCTCCTTATGTTCAAAATCAGCAGCACCCAAATATGTCCATGAGCCTCTCGTAATATCGTTATTGTCGCAATGTCTTAGAATATCTTATCTTGCAGATCTACATCCATTGCAGTATTATCAACGCTAGCATCTAGAAACGAAGGCCTATGATGGTTCCAAGATGGCCCCGGGCACAGAGAGTATCACTGCTATTTATATACACTCCTGGAAATTGAAATAAGAACACCGTGAATTCATTGTCCCAGGAAGGGGAAACTTTATTAACACATTCCTGGGGTCAGATACATCACATGATCACACTGACAGAACGACAGGCACATAGACACAGGCAACAGAGCATGCACAATGTCGGCACTAGTACAGTGTATATCCACCTTTCGCAGCAATGCAGGCTGCTATTCTCCCATGGAGACGATCGTAGAGATGCTGGATGTAGTCCTGTGGAACGGCTTGCCATGCCATTTCCACCTGGCGCCTCAGATGGACCAGCGTTCGTGCTGGACGTGCAGACCGCGTGAGACGACGCTTCATCCAGTCCCAAACATGCTCAATGGGGGACAGATCCGGAGATCTTGCTGGCCGGGGTAGTTGACTTACACCTTCTAGAGCACGTTGGGTGGCACGGGATACATGCGGACGTGCATTGTCCTGTTGGAACAAAAAGTTCCCTTGCCGGTCTAGGAATGGTAGAACGATGGGTTCGATGACGGTTTGGATGTACCGTGCACTATTCAGTGTCCCCTCGACGATCACCAGTAGTGTACGGCCAGTGTAGGAGATGGCTCCCCACACCATGATGCCGGGTGTTGGCCCTGTGTGCCTCGGTCGTATGCAGTCCTGATTGTGGCGCTCACCTGCACGGCGCCAAACACGCATACGACCATCATTGGCACCAAGGCAGAAGCGACTCTCATCGCTGAAGACGACACGTCTCCATTCGTCCCTCCATTCACGCCTGTCGCGACACCACTGGAGGCGGGCTGCACGATGTTGGGGCGTGAGCGGAAGACGGCCTAACGGTGTGCGGGACCGTAGCCCAGCTTCATGGAGACGGTTGCGAATGGTCCTCGCCGATACCCCAGGAGCAACAGTGTCCCTAATTTGCTGGGAAGTGGCGGTGCGGTCCCTACGGCACTGCGTAGGTTCCTACGGTCTTGGCGTGCATCCGTGCGTCGCTGCGGTCCGGTCCCAGGTCGACGGGCACGTGCACCTTCCGCCGACCACTGGCGACAACATCGATGTACTGTGGAGACCTCACGCCCCACGTGTTGAGCAATTCGGCGGTACGTCCACCCGGCCTCCCGCATGCCCACTATACGCCCTCGCTCAAAGTCCGTCAACTGCACATGCGGTTCACGTCCACGCTGTCGCGGCATGCTACCAGTGTTAAAGACTGCGATGGAGCTCCGTATGCCACGGCAAACTGGCTGACACTGACGGCGGCGGTGCACAAATGCTGCGCAGCTAGCGCCATTCGACGGCCAACACCGCGGTTCCTGGTGTGTCCGCTGTGCCGTGCGTGTGATCATTGCTTGTACAGCCCTCTCGCAGTGTCCGAAGCAAGTATGGTGGGTCTGACACACCGGTGTCTATGTGTTCTTTTTTCCATTTCCAGGAGTGTATGTTTGACGATGCCGGCGCTGATTTTGTGTTTAATATTTGTCGATGCCACTATGGCTCCAGTATATTAGGACATGTTTTTATAAAAGAGATCTGTAGATGGTCATTATAGACCGAAACCGGTAATCTGTTGACAAAAAGTATTTGTGACCGACCATAGACATGGAGTAAAGGAAATTTAAACACATCACCATCATGATGTCACGTTGTGGATTTGTTTTGCAAGTGCAACGCCGAGTCTGCACACGTCCATCAAATCTGCAACAGAAGAATACGAAGTAGTAGTAGTAGTAGTAGAAGAAGGAGAGTAAGAAGAAGAAAAAGAATATGTTAACCGTCACATGGCAGCTATAACGTACACACACACAGACATGAACCTTAAGCACATACCTGCAGGATCTTTATCGTCAAATTGAGACCATTTATTATTCCCTGATGAACCATCATCATAACCGTTTCCACTATGCCATTTCATCTCTGTTAATTCTGTTGGCGTTGGGATGTAGCACCTAGCAGGTCTCAGACTGGAACGACTTTTAGCACTGTCACTGTCATCTAATACTTTCCCCTCTTTGAGGCAGTGTGAAGGTGAGTTTGTAGCCTTCCGTCGGCTTCTACTCCACTGTGTACTTACGTGTCTGGTTATTTCTGTAATTTTTGGGTGTCGGAGTGATGTGATGAATGTTCAGTGTGTGTCTGGTACTTGCCTGAGGTTGGCGAGATGATTGATATTATGGGGGAGGGAGGAGGGTTAGGAATTGGATATAGTGATTTTCTCTTCGACTTAGTCGTCGAAGATCATCTTTGACTTTTAGCACAAAAATGACTCGTATTTATCGCTGAAAAACACATTCCTTTGCTTATTTCAACCAATAGTAAGCGAGTATTATTCTCTCTAGTCATGTGGTTTTAGCCAGGATACCACCAGGTCCCAGCTGCGCATGCACAACGCTATCTTATCCTGCTTCTGCTGGTGTTGTTAATGATAGGACAGTATTTAAGTGGGCATGCTTACGCTGGTGCATCACATGGAAGAAAACGGAATGCGACGATCTGGCGATTAAAGAGAAGGATAATTTTCGGGCGCTTTGACACTTGCAGCAGACCACGATCGTTGTCTGCGGAATATTACTCATGCCTCAGACGCTGATTTCAGTTCTGTTCAAAGAATACAATGAATATACAATACATAACTCAGTAACACACCTTTGCAGGTGTCTCTAGTGTGGAACCCATTGATGCCATACGTAAGAACCAGGCATCTCTCAGAGTCTGCTAGCTATCATGGTATGTACCGTTTCTGCAACAATTGTAACGAATTCCCAGTTTATGGGAATAATTTGTACTCCACCATCGAGGGCACACAACATCGTTGCCCAGTGTCAAGCAGCACTCGTTATAGCGGACAACCCACAGACAGCCCTGCGTGTGCTGCTCGCTGTCTGGAGAGACAACTGCACGTTTGTATCAAGACGTTACTAACCGTTGGCGTGTATTAAAATATTATAAAAAGTCCAAACGTTTCACCAACAGCGCTCTGCGAGGAGTGTTTACAAATCATTCTGTCGTACTCGTACTTTCTTCCAGTACACCAACGATACAAGTTTGTGTCATCTATTTCCACCTTCAATAATTAAAATTATAGACAGTCAGATAATATTTTGGGTTAGATTCCTACCTGTCCATCATTGTTTGGTTGATTAGTCATACCAGCAGCAAAAACCTCAGGGTAAAGGCTCAAGAAGACAGCATTTTCAGACCTACCCTCTTTGTGTGGATGTAATTGCAATCCTGTTACACTACTTTGTATGTTTGTGCACGTATGTATGTATGTATGTATGTATGTATGTGTGTGTGTGTGTGTGTGTGTGTGTGTGTACTGCAACGTATCTAGGCGCTACATTCTGGAACCGAGCGACCGCTACGGTCGCAGGTTCGATACCTGCTTCGAGCATGGATGTGTGTGATGTCCTTAGGTTAATTAGGTTTAAGTAGTTTTAAGTTCTAGGGGACTGATGACCTCAGAAGTTAAGTCCCATAGCGCTCAGAGCCATTTGAACCATTTTGAACTGCAACGTAGATATCCCAGTGTTAAGGGTAGGATGGATGTGATTCTTTTGTGCGCATAGAATTGGCGTTAATGAGCATACTCTTTCACACATAGTAGTGATGAGATACGGACAGTAACCGAACTGACAGTATATCCAAATTTCTCTCTCTCCAGTGTCTGTAAATATTAGTCGTTTCAGTGCAAAAAATCAGTTCAGTATGAGACCTGCTAGCAGCAACTTCAGCACCGATAAAATCAGCGGAGATGAAACGCCATAGTGGAAATGGCTATGATGATGTTTCATCAGGGGCAAATAAGCGACACTGATTTGACTCTGATGATCCTGCAGCTATGTATATAAGATGAATTTTTCCATATTTGTGTCTGTGTTCGTTGCAGCTGCCATCTGACGATTAATTTCTTCTTCTTCTGTTGTAGATCTGATGGACATGTGTGATCTTCAGATTGTGCTTCCAGTAAATTCTCCATGGCGGAAATGATGATGGCCTGTTCATTGTCCCAGCCAAGCCCATCAACGATGTATTCACCACACCTGTAAACATCACCACAGTCGGCTCCATCATCATCAGTGTGGTTCAGGCTGATGACAGTAGCTTGATTGCCATTGGAGGTACACTATCCATGTTGTGGACCCTCTCACAACTGTCGCCACTGGACATCAACATAACATCACCATGGATCTAGCAGCAGCAGCCAAGCAGACTGCCCTGTTACGGATGATCAGATAGATACCACAACTGCACTCGATTCCTCTGTGGTTGCTGGTACTTTTGAGGAGAGGGTCTCACAGTCCGCATTGACTACCCGAATGCACGCTACCAAGACCCTGCAACTTTTGTCAAGGACTGGCAAAGCATTCGGGAAGGATGCTCCCTGAAATTCTCAAGGACCTGTGGTATCACACCAGTAAGTGGAAGGCAATTCTCTACTGTGAGCTGTCATATCCTCCAAAAGACGACAGTGGCAGTGTTGAGGAGAAAAGAACTGTCCGAATTTGGGAGAGATATGGTGTGATATCGTGGGGTGGGACAATTCCAGAATGGTTCTCGTTTAATAAGAGATTCATACTGGACCGTTTTTATAAGTGGCTCAGCTGTGTACTCCACCTCGATATGTACCCACATGTTTTTGATCCAGTTACTGGGAGTCCAGTTTCATCCCTCTTCTGAAAGGTACTGCTGCTAAAAAATAGTGTATTTATATCCGGAATGTACATGAGATGGATGACTATTGCTTCACATGGACATTTCTGGCTACGGATAGAAATTACAGTACAATTGCTGTGCACATAACCGAGCGAGGTGGCGCAGTGATTAGCACACTCGACTCGCATTCATGAGGACGACAGTTCAAACCTGCGTATGACCATCCTGAATTAGGTTTTCCATGATTCCTCTAAATCGCTTAGAAAGGGCATGGCCGCGCGGGAGTAGCCGACCGGTCTAGGGTGCTGCAGTCACGGACTGTGCGGCTGGTCCCGGCGGAAGTTCGAGTCCTCCCTCGGGCATGGGTGTGTGTGTTTGTCCATAGGATAATTTAGGTTAAGTAGTGTATAAGCTTAGGGACTGATGACCTTATCAGTTAAGTCCCATAAGATTTCACACACATTTGAACATTTGAAAGGGCATGGTCAACTTCCTTCCCTTCCTTCCCTAATCTGATGAGACTGATGACCTCGCTGTTTGGTCCCCTCCCCCAAAATCAACCAACCAACCAATAAATGTAATTTACACAGGTATTATAACTTCAAAGGCCTCTCATTCCTCATAAAAGTACAGGACTTACCGATGTTTGAGACGTAGAACCCTTAGAACCCTGATTATTTAAGTCACGTATATATCCTGGATGTTGATGATAGCAAGCAAAAAGAAGATGATTTGGTACACGTTGTGCAGTACAGAGAATTCAAGCATAAAGTAGCCCTCTACTTTTAAAAATCAGCTGGTCGGCGCCTCAAACACATAGATTTGCTACTGTGTTTCACAGAGGAAGACTGCACTGCAGTTACTTCTCTAGATTGTCGCACAGATGACAAAATGGTAGATATCGAAATAGACGACAGAGGGATGGAGAAACAATTAAAATCGCTCATAAGAGGAAAGGCCGCTGGACCTGATGGGATACCAGTTCGATTTTACACAGAGTATGCGAAGGAACTTGCCCCCCTTCTTGCAGCGGTGTACCGTAGGTCTCTAGAAGACCGTAGCGTCCCAAAGGATTGGAAAAGGGCACAGGTCATCCCCGTTTTCAAGAAGGGACGTCGAACAGATGTGCAGAACTATAGACCTATACCTCTAACGTCGATCAGTTGTAGAATTTTGGAACACGTATTATGTTCGAGTATAATGACTTTTCTGGAAACTAGAAATCTACTCTGTAGGAATCAGCATGGGTTTCGAAAAAGACGATCGAGTGAAACCCAGCTCGCGCTATTCGTCCACGAGACTCAGAGGGCCATAGACACGGGTTCCCAGGTAGATGCCGTGTTTCTTGACTTCCGCAAGGCGTTCGACACAGTTCCCCACAGTCGTTTAATGAACAAAGTAAGAGCATATGGACTATCAGACCAATTGTGTGATTGGATTGAAGAGTTCCTAGATAACAGAACGCAGCATGTCATTCTCAATGGAGAGAAGTCTTCCGAAGTAAGAGCGATTTCAGGTGTGCCGCAGGGGAGTGTCGTAGGACCGTTGCTATTCACAATATACATAAATGACCTTGTGGATGACATCGGAAGTTCACTGAGGCTTTTTTGTGGATGATGCTGTGGTATATCGAGAGGATGTAACAATGGGAAATTGTACTGAAATGCAGGAGGATCTGCAGCGAATTGACGCATGGTGCAGGGAATGGCAATTGAATCTCAATGTAGACAAGTGTAATGTGCTGCGAATACATAGAAAGAAAGATCCCATATCATTTAGCTACAATATAGCAGGTCAGCAACTGGAAGCAGTTAATTCTATAAATTATCTGGGAGTACGCATTAGGAGTGATTTAAAATGGAATGATCATATAAAGTTGATCGTCGGTAATGCAGATGCCAGACTGAGATTCATTGGAAGAATCCTAAGGAAATGCAATCCGAAAACAAAGGAAGTAGGTTATAGTACGCTTGTTCGCCCACTGCTTGAATACTGCTCAGCAGTGTGGGATCCGTACCAGAAGATAGAGAAGATCCAACGGAGAGCAGCGCGCTTCGTTACAGGATCATTTAGTAATCGAGAAAGCGTTACGGAGATGATAGATAAACTCCAGTGGAAGACTGCAGGAGAGACGCTCAGTAGCTCGGTACGGGCTTTTGTTGAAGTTTCGAGAACATACCTTCACCGAGGAGTCAAGCAGGATATTGCTCCCTCCTACGTATATCTCACGAAGAGACCATGAGGATAAAATCAGAGAGATTAGAGCCCACACAGAAGCATACCGACAATTCTTCTTTCCACGAACAGTACGAGACTGGAATAGAAGGGAGAACCGATAGAGGTACTCAAGGTACCCTCCGCCACACACCGGCAGGTGGCTTGCGGAGTATGGATGTAGATGTAGATGTAGTCTGTAATGGTGAGAAGAAACACTATGTGTGGATCAAAACCTATCTCACATACTTCCATCCCAACTGAGTATAAAATAACAGAAACGACATTTTTGTCATAGATATCTCATTCCGTTTACCAAGAGTCAGTACGTTGAAAGGCACCTAATTGATTGAATGAGTCAGGAACCGATATGTGTGGAAATTCCTACCGCAGATGAAAAGTTCTTAGACTTTAAGAACACCCACCTCCAGGAGTGATACCTTTTCATTGTGTATGCTGACTCTGAGTGCATCATAGTTTCTGTAGCGCATTGTGAAGCTGATCCAATGAATCTCATACTACCTTCATGGAACGTCACATACTACAAGTTGCATCGTATCAAGTTGTATTCTCACATGACTCCAGTTGTAACAAACCTGAATGATACATCATTGACAATACTGTGATGGTTGATCTCTAGCATGAAACACGTGAATGGGAAGTTGATGGGATTAATTGGAGAAACAATCCCTAGACTGACTCCCAGGACAATGACACATTATACAAGAAGGCAGTAGACTATCATATTTGTGGGCTGCCGTTGGATAGAAAAGTGGAAACACTCTGTAGAGATCACTATCGTCCAGTTTCGCAGTGCAGCCCACAATGTATGCAACTTGAACTACCAACTGCCATGACACATACCCATCTTCTTCTGAGTGAGTATAATACTTTCGTTTTGAGCCTTTAGGTGATTTTGGCTTGAAAGATGATAAGGCTACTGACGTTCGTGACACTCTTTGAAAAGTACATTTATTTGTCCAAGTGAATCACACCAAAAATAAATCGCATCTTCTTCGATTCGCTATGCTTCATGCACCTGTCTTTTCAGAAACCTGATGAGACACTGTCGCGAGGATATTTAGATCGCCAGAGCTACATATCCCAAATCTTCAAAGTTTTAGCTTGTGTCAAAGAAGGGGGTCTTTCCAAATGAGTAGCTGGATCTGATGGAGAGACTCCATGGAATCACACTGCCCACCATAACCGCATTCTCTAGTAAACTAACAGGTAGTGCCACAATATACGCAGAATATGTGCACACGGTGAATATTTGGCGGAAGTTTGACATTCCAAATTTTGGGGAATAAGCTAGATTATACATGAACACCGGTGTTCGATTGCTCGTGGATATCTTTAAGAAATTCTGGAGTGTCTACCAGGAAACATACTGTCTCTATCCTGGCTTCCGTTACACTGTGCCTGGACTTTTGTGGGAAACAATATTAAGATGAGCACATGTCAGCTAACCATTGTTGAGACACTACCCTTCTTCGAACGTGGGATTCACAGGCAGGTTTGCCAGTGCTTGCACACATACACCAAGGTGAATAACCCATGAATGAGCGAGGAGGTGTACAGTCCATTGACTAATTATGTTAATCCCTTACTTTTGTGTAAACCGTCTCTACAGACAGGTCACAAAACAGACTGTAGCATTTGGAGTGTTACGATGGACGTCTAAAGTGGAAATCACCAGACTGAAGGAAAAGATACATAATGTTCATGAAGAGTCTCCTGAGGGATATATTTTGCAGGTCGAACTGACATATCCCGCTCATTTGCGTGATTTGCAGAGCTACTTGCTACTATGCATGGAGCGCCTAGTTCGGTACACACATTCCGTCCTAAAGCTGATGACAATGTAGGGGAACAAGCAGAGATACATTCTGCTATACAGAAATATCCAGTAACGTCTCAGTTTAGGGATAAAACTTGTTAGACTCACCTTTGGCATCTACATCAAGCACCACTGCCGGTTGGAGGAGTACGTTGATGTAAACACCAGAGAGAAGGCTCTCGCAACATGTGACTTCGAGAGAGATTTGTACCAATTACTGAAAAATTCAGTTTTAGGAAAAACCATGTAAAATGTTCTACAATATTGCGAAATTAATTTAGTTTATCACTGGGAGGATCCTTATGGTGAAAGAGAGTACACTACCAGACCAGATCTCAAGTAAGTGACCATCTGCACTTAAGGACTAGTAATTGTCCAGACAGCCAAGGTTTCAGTGCAGTTCGTAAAGCCTGTCTATATAAGTTCATTTACAAGTTTAAAATATTAAGTAATTAAGTACACTCATGAAGAATTCGACACGTTCGTTTGTAGCCGATAATCCCTATGGAATAACTCTACAAAACAAGAAGGTAATCGGCCTGATGAAAGACGAGGCAAGTGGTTCACAGACTGTGGTGTTTGTGGGGCTCAAATCGAAAATGTATGCGTACTGCATAGATGCAGGCGCGGCCCAGAGATGAACAACATATGTGCAACGTGTAGTCTCAAAGACTCTCATGATCCAAGATTACTAGAGATACCTACTCGAGGGTGTTGATGCCGGTCTGTATATGGTGCGCCAGTTAGTCTTTCGATCATGAGGACATGAGGTACATACTACACTGCAGCTGGAAGTCAGGCTGTCGCATCATCACGACAAATCGTTCACTTGTGGGGACGAGATAAAGATCGCTTCATATTCCCACTATTCAGTGTATGTATGTATTGTGTATGGCAGGTTAATTTATTCATAAATAATGGATATGTGAATGTGTGAAATAGTTTGATGAACTGCTTGTCATAGTTGTGTGTCTGAGTTTTCGTGCCTCATTGCACCTTTTGTGTGCGTATGTACAGGATGTCCAAGAAACACTGCGCCAAACTTCAAGTGGTTGTAGAGGGTGACTTGAGGAACAAATCGAGAATAGGAACTAGTGTCCAAAACCGTCACCCACCAAGGCAACAGAGCATCGCATTCATGGGAGACAAGGCCATTCTACGGAGCAGGTAGCTCCATCTTCTCCACTGGTGATCGTGGGAATTAGTCACGAGCACGCAATCAGCCACGAACACTGATTAACAAAAAATATTTCGAGACATTCAACCTACAGTCTGTCACAGTGCAAAGTCACATTTGCTGCCGAAGTGTTTTCCTAGAGGTAGGCACCGGCGCATACAACTTCGACGCTCTGTAGCATCATTGGATGACGTCTCTAGACACGGGTTCATATTCTCGCTTTGTTCCTCAAGACACCCCCTACAACCCCTTGAAGTTTGTCACAACATTCCTGGGACAGCCTGAATACTGTGTACTACGAATATGTGTGCAAGTACATAATATATGTGTGTGGTTTTTCTTCACCTCTTGCTGCTAGCCCTCGTTTCCACACACATACAGAAGGAAAATAATTAAAATGTATATAGAATGGTCAGAAAAAAATATTTAAATATAGTGCAAAGAATGAAAAGTAACTGCAAATCGAAATGCGAAAATGGTACTTAAGTTTTTTAACGTAAAGTATATAGGTCTTTAGAACAAAAGTATTGGCTTTTCAGGCAAACCAACGCATATGTCTCACAAATAGGAGATTTGCAAATTATTGTATACAAGAAACAAATAGCTTTGTAAGTAAACCAACAAAAAAAAAGCCACAGTGCATATGGACCAGAAGCAAATAGCTTTATAAATGAAGTCCATAAAAAGACTGGAACGTATTGTTAATATACTACAAAATATTTATTGCAAGAAATTGTGTTGTAAATATTGTTGTTAATAAAACATCAGTTAATTTGTTATATCATTGTTATTATTTCCAAACCTTTTCACGATAGAGTTATTGTTAGTAGTAATCTGCTTATAAGAAACATGAACCTCTCCTCATGATGCACAGACCTCAAATGAAGAGGTCTACACAGTTGAGCTAGTTGTAAAGTATGAAGAGGTGGGCGGAAGCTTGAATCCTATTGGTCGAGGGAAAGGAGTGGAAAGGTTCCCTGGCTTATTAATGCGCTCCCAATGGGTGAGAAATGGGATTGATGGGTATGGACTTATTGCAATTGCCTAAGGTGCATGAGTAGGAAAGGGGTTCCCCTGGGTTACCTTGAATAACTGCTGGTTATTCCCCGGCGGGGGGGGGGGGGGGGAGGGGGTCGTCTCGAGGAAGTGGTGGTTGACCAAGAAAATAGCGAACCCAAGTGTGTAAGCTGTAACCTGATACCGAATGTCCTTATCTGTGACTTGAGATAAGAAACCGGTTATAGCCAGATAATGGGTAGAGTGCCCACAAGATAACTACTGGCACTTTAAATGATGGCTCTTTAAATCAAGTCCCTTTAAATCGCGTCCTTTTAAATCGTGTCCCCTTAAATCACATCCCTTTAGAAGTGGTCCTACATAACTACTCACAACCTGTAATGACAGAAACACACATAAATTCAATGAGTGTGAGGGCAATCACTGGAACTATTGGAGCAGAGTTTTGCTACAGGCGGGAAGTTTTCCTTCATATTACAACAAGCGTTACTGGAATGACAACGACCTCATTGCTACACGGACTCGGCGTTGGAGCAGGTGCTCATCATTCACGAAGGCGGTCGCACGGCACGTCATCTCTCTGACACTCTCCGACTAAAAGTGATCTTTTGTTACATCCCAAAATCAGATGGTCTTTCTTCGGCAGTTTTCTTCAGAGATTCTCATGGTGTATATCCTCCCAGGTTACCAGTCCAATTGGTGTCGTTGGTACGTTCCTCTCACAAGAACGACAGAAGATTTTTTCATAATTGAGTTTTTTCCTGATTAGGACGATTTTGCACGAGGCCTAATACTGACAATAACTCTATTTTCTGCATGGTCTTTAAATTTGACTGCTTCGTTCTCAGTTGCTGTTACGAAAAGCAGGCATTGTGCATAATTTGACGGACACGTAACCAAATGTGATGTGTCATCAGATCTGTGACATGCTGTTCCTCTGTTATCTTCCTTGCGCACGTCAATGGCAGTTTAAAAGAAAATCTCTAAATAACAAACATTGGATCAGTAGCATATGTCCTACTTTGTGCTGACGATCTGAAGTGTTGAAACTTCCCCTTTGAACAATTTATACACGACTGTCCTTAAACTGACACACAATATTTTGTTAGCGCAACGCAATCTGACTTTCAAAATTCTCTACAAAAGAATGGCCCTGACTAACATTAAACTATACCTTTCACAAATCACTTACCTCACAAAAATCTTCGCTGCTCAAGCTACTGCAATACAGCGAGCGCCACTACTGCCAGCTAAATAAAAGATTCAAACTACTGAAGGCACTAACTACTGATAGGGATAGTTAGCAAATGAAAGATATTAATAGAGAACAAACAATGTATTTACCTTGATATCATCATGTATAAATATAGCAGTTCATGACAAATTACAAATCTCCGCCATCTCTCTCCCCACATCCACCACTGCTGGCGGCTCACCTCCAACTGCGCAACGCTACGCGCTGTTCACCTTCAGCTGCTGCTGCCCAACACTACAATGGCAGACAACAATGCAAACTAGCCACAGACTGCACACAGCACAGCCAGTGATTTTCATATTGAGCGCTACGTAACGTTGCCAATAAGAAAACATAAACAGCCTACTTACATAGAGAAAACATAAACAGCCTACTTACAGTGTTCGTTGGGCTGTGATTTTATACGACATGCTGGCCTTGTTCTGGGCTATGGCGGTAATATCTCTCTTTCTTGAGGGAGCAAAGTGACTGATTCCATCTCACTTACCTGGAAGCAGACAGGGCTAAGAAGCTGTTGCAGCTCCTTCAGGGGTTCCCTGATGCGTTAACCAATAGGCTTGGTGTCACCAATAGAGTAGGGTATAAGGTTCGTTTGAAAGATGATGTACCCATGAAGCAAGTTCCATATAGGTTATCTTCACCCAAGATGAAAGCCCTAAGGGGAATAATTAATGGTATGATCCGTGAGGGATTTATTAGGGCGTCAACCTCTCCCTATACCTCTCCAGTTTTCTTGGTTCCTAAAAAGCAGGGAGGCGATTACCGAGTGGTTGTTGCCTACAGTCCCCTGAATGAAATGGTTATCTTAGAATCCATTCCCTTGGCGGATCTTTGCAACTGTTTTACGTGGTTTTCTGGAGCTTGTTGCTTTATGGTTCTCCATCTAAATCAAGCTGATTATCAGATGCCTTTAACAGAGGATTGCAAACATGTTACCAGCTTCTGTACCAATTGGAACCTTTATGAATTTAACAATGTTTCTTTCGATCTTTCTACAGATGCAGTGGTACTGTATCACCTGCTGAATAATGTTCTCGGTGTTTATAACTATTTGGACGATGTTGCCCTTCGTAGCGCAATTTCTGAGCAGAATTTAAGTAATGTTGAACGGCTGGCTTGACCGTTATACCATCAAAAATTAACTTAGCCTCCACTCACATTTCCTTTTTGGGACATTTCGTGTCAGCTGATGGAGTTAGAATTGAAGGTTTCCCCCTCACAAGGACAAAAAAGACATGGCCAAATTTATTGGCATGGCAAACTTTTTCCGCAAATTCGTCCCGAATTTTGAGTAGTTAGCAGTTCCTCTTAATAACTTGCTTAAAAAGCGGGAGTCCTGTAACTGGAGTGAGAGCCAACAAACGGCCTTCGAAGCTTGTAAGGAAGCGCTAGCTAAGCCTCCCGTTTTGGGAATCGCTGATTTTAAATTTACTATTAATGTCCTAACGAACGCCTCCAACTCAGGAAGTACTGAAGTCCGTCTGCAAGAATTTGAGGGCCAAAGACGTCCTGTAGCCTATGCCTCAAGGAGATTATCTCCTGCCGATCTAAAGTATTCTGTGTACGAGTGGGAGGCCCTTGCCATGCTCTTTGCGTTAGAAAAGTTCAGATAATATCTGGAGCACAGGGTTTTGAGCGCCAGATGGACAATGAAGCTTTGGGCTGGGTTTTAAGGTGACCCAGGGGAACAAGGGGAATCACCTGTTGGGCAGCCCGTCTATCTGCATTCAGGGGTACTGTTAGGCAGATTAAAGGTACTCGAAAACAAGTTGCCCTCAGTCGAATGTTTCAAGAGGATGATCAGTTCCGAGAAGGGGTGTCTTCCACGGGTGGGGGGTGTATAGCCGTGGTGCTCAACAAAGTACCGGAGTTATTTCCTGATTTAATAAGCAAGACGAAGACCCAGCCATTAATTTCATTAAGTGTCGTTTACAAAGGAGTGAAGAACTCGATGATTATACCTTGAGCAAGGGGATTGTTTGCCGTAAGGATTTTCAGGACTGTGGGTTTAAATTTGTCTTTCTAGAAATCTGATACCTTCCTTATTCCATTATTTTCACAAATATGTAGTAGAGGGGCATTTGGGACTTTATAAAACCCTTGCTAGAATTACGGATCATCCTACGTGGCCTTCCTTGTACAAGGATGTCCGGTGTTTGGTGGGGCAGTGTGAGAAATGTAAAATAGTGAAACCGAATCTCAATTCTGGGAAAGAGATTTGAATTCCATTCATGAAGATCCGCTGACGGACAAAATTTATATCGATTATGTCGGATCTCTGTCCCGTACCAGAAATGGAAATCAGTATATTCTTGTTATAATGGATGCCTTCTCGCGTTTTACTTGGCTGGTTCCTAGCTAGGGGGACTCTGCAGCTTTGACCAGTCATCATCTATCTAATATGTTTTCGGTGTTTGGTCCATCTAACTCCTTAATTAGTGTCAACGCCCCAGCATTCACTTCTAGGGAATTCAGTATATTTTGTTTCCAGGTCGGCGTTCAACGTATTAGAATCACACCATATTATCCCCAGTCGTCACTTGCTGAAAGCTCAATAGAAGTCTTAAATCTGCACTGATTATTTTCCATTCCAAGGCCCAGAAGAGGTAGGATTGTTCTATCCCTTGGCTTAATTTTACCTTTAACACCACTCAACTCAAAGCCTCTTTGATGTTGTCCTATCCTATTAACTCACCCCTTGGCAATTTATTCTCCTTTGATGAAATACTGCCTGAGGAGATCAATCTGGGCGTTACTGAAATTAACTGGACGAAAGCAAGGAAAAATATTGAGTTTTCCCATTAGAAACAGCGTCTCAGGTTTAACCGAGGCAGACGTCTGTTTAAAATAAAGGTAGGTGGGTGATCATTTTTTCATACCAAACATTAAAGTTGACAGAGGGTCAACTTAGCCCTGACCAGCTTTGGGGTGTGGACTAGCTGCTTTGATCGGGGAAATTGAACCATGACGGCTCATTGAGCGATATCGACTTTGGTTATAGTCTCTCATCTATGACCGCGGGGATTTGAAAGGTGTCTGGTCCCACCTGGGGAAAGTGGTGAACTGGACATTCGCTTGTCTTTGGCTGTGGCGGTATGGGCTGTGGACTGGAATGAAAAATAAGTTTTCTGATGTCGTCTGGCCAGTCAGTGCAATAGGGGAAAAAGACTCTCAACATTGTAACCTGAAGGAACCTTGTACTCATTGTTTGGCATCTTCGAGGAGCGTGGATTTCATTACGAGGGAGGTACCTAGCTGTCAGAGGCGTACTCATCGTGATGGATGGGAGTTTTCCTGCTGTGTTCGATTCGTGGCTATTCTCGTCTCCAAGGTGGTAGATTACAGTGGCTTTCCATTGGTTAGGAGAGCGAGTTGACGTTAAGGTCTTTTAAAATTTGTTTCTCTGGGACTTTCAAGTTGTGTACTGGAATTTTTGCTGTGATACGCCGTGGGTATGAATTTTTGTTATCTTATTGGATTATTTTACTGTCCTGTAATTGATTTCAAGTGTTCTTGAAAGGAGGAGGCCACTAAGCAACGCAGCCTTGGCTGTTATTGTGTTCTTACATGTGTCATCCGTTTCCCTCATGGCATTTTGGTAACTCAGCTTGGTGTTTAAAGGAACAATTCTGTTTCAGCATATACTGGTGTCTCAAGGTTTCTCTGCAGAGCTGACAAGATTATGAAGTGCTGAGCCGATTGTAGAAGCGTTACTACGCCTCCACAAAATACATAGTGAGATAAAAAAATCACTGTTTCAGTTGTAATTTTTTTCAAGTCTTGGAGTATTAGAATTTTTTTTAAGATGCTTTGGTGTTTGCGGGCCCCGCTGAGGCCTTTAGATTGTTATTTTCTATTTACAGTAGATCATTCTCGATCTCTTTGAATGGCTGGCATTAGAATATACAGGGTGTTTCAAAAATGACCGGTATATTTGAAACGGCAATAAAAACTAAACGAGCAGCGATAGAAATACACCGTTTGTTGCAATATGCTTGGGACAACCGTACATTTTCAGGCGGACAAACTTTCGAAATTACAGTAGTTACAATTTTCAACAACAGATGGCGCTGCAAGTGATGTGAAAGATATACAAGACAACGCAGTCTGTGGGTGCGCCAATCTGTACGTCGTCTTTCTGCTGTAAGCGTGTGCTGTCCACAACGTGCAAGTGTGCTGTAGACAACATGGTTTATTCCTTAGAACAGAGGATTTTTCTGGTGTTGGAATTCCACCGCCTAGAACACAGTGTTGTTGCAACAAGACGAAGTTTTCAACGGAGGTTTAATGTAACCAAAGGACCGAAAAGCGATACAATAAAGGATCTGTTTGAAAAATTTCAACGGACTGGGAACGTGACGGATGAACGTGCTGGAAAGGTAGGGCGACCGCATACGGCAACCACAGAGGGCAACGCGCATCTAGTGCAGCAGGTGATCCAACAGCGGCCTCGGGTTTCCGTTCGCCATGTTGCAGCTGCGGTCCAAATGACGCCAACGTCCACGTATCGTCTCATGCGCCAGAGTTTACACCTCTATCCATACAAAATTCAAACGCGGCAACCCCTCAGCGCCGCTACCATTGCTGCACGAGAGACATTCGCTAACGATATAGTGCACAGGATTGATGACGGCGATATGCATGTGGGCAGCATTTGGTTTACTGACGAAGCTTATTTTTACCTGGACGGCTTCGTCAATAAACAGAACTTGCGCATATGGGGAACCGAAAAGCCCCATGTTGCAGTCCCATCATCCCTGCATCATCAAAAAGTACTGGTCTGGGCCGCCATTTCTTCCAAAGGAATCATTGGCCCATTTTTCAGATCCAAAACGATTACTGCATCACGCTATCTGGATATTCTTCGTGAATTTGTGGCGGTACAAACTGCCTTAGACGACACTGCGAACACCTCGTGGTTTATGCAAGATGGTGCCCGGCCACATCACACGGCCTACATCTTTAATTTCCTGAATGAATATTTCGATGATCGTGTGATTGCTTTGGGCTATACGAAACATACAGGAGGCGGCGTGGATATGCCTCCCTATTCGCCAGACATGAACCCCTGTGACTTCTTTCTGTGGGGACACTTGAAAGACCAGGTGTACCGCCAGAATCCAGAAACAATTGAACAGCTGAAGCATTACATCTCATCTGCATGTGAAGCCATTCCGCCAGACACGTTGTCAAAGGTTTCGGGTAATTTCATTCAGAGACTACGCCATATTATTGCTACGCATGGTGGATATGTGGAAAATATCGTACTATAGAGTTTCCCAGACCGCAGCGCCATCTGTTGTTGAAAATTGTAACTACTGTAATTTCGAAAGTTTGTCTGCCTGAAAATGTACTGTTGTCCCAAGCATATTGCAACAAACGGTGTATTTCTATCGCTGCTCGATTACTTTTTATTGCCGTTTCAAATATACTGGTCATTTTTGAAACACCCTGTATATTTAGGAGAGGGTCACTTGGTGGTGTCTTTATAGTAGTCCACATCTTAAGATAACTACTCTGTATTGCAGGAGTGTGTCACTGGGATTTCTCTAAGGGGTGCTATGTAATGGGAATCATATGGAAGCGGCCACTGAACCTGAGGCTGTCGGCGAAGCTGATGCCGCTAGCGTCCGGGTGCTTAAGCATGGCCGCCGTGGCTGCTCTCTTGCCGCTACACATCCGCGGCATTCTGCGCTGGCCGAGTCGCCAGCCAAAGATCCGTTCACCTATCCTGTGGACAAATTGAATTATTGTGGTTTGGACATATGGGCTGTCTAGGCACCCGATGACCGTCAAATTTCGGGGCTTCCTGTGGTCTCTGACGATTAACCTGCTTAAGTGGGTCATCGCCATTGTTATTAGCATTCTATCGTGGCTAAGTTCATTTTAGTAAATTAATATTTTTTTGAAAGTATATCTGGGTGTCTTCTCCAAAGGAGGGGAAATTAACTTAATTCCTTGTTGATTTAAAACTGCGAAGCAAATTACTTCAAATGGTTCAAATGACTCTGAGCACTATGGGACTTAACATCTGAGGTCATCAGTCCCCTAGAACTTAGAACTACTTAAACCTAACTAACCTAAAAACATCACACACATCCATGCCCGAGGCAGGATTCTAACCCGCGACCGTAGAGGTCATGCGGTTCCAGACTGAAGCGCCTAGAACCGCTCGGCCACACCAGCCGGCGAAGCAAGTTACTTCTTATTTAAATCCAACCGAAAGTTTCTATTTTAAAGGCTTTGTTGAAGGATGGCCCATTTCCGTTGTTATTCGAAGTAAGTTTTCAAATTTGTACTGTGCACTATTGGGTTCTGTGTGGTCATGATACCCAGGAAATTGTACTGTTGCAGGTAAACACTTTTATACCATGGAGGCTCCGATGTGCCCAGGAATAGTGTTTCTTTAACATGATATGAACTTAAAGTTCGGGGTCAGTCAACCGAGTGATGTGTGAGTAAATTGGCAACATGCTTACGTCTCGCTCTTGAGCATCCTGTGAGCATTGCCCTTGACAGCTTCGGTGATATAGGTCTAGAGGTCCAACAGCCAACCGTTGCTTTTCAGTTCTTGTAGAGTTCACTCAATATATAACGTTTCTTAAGGATAATCAACCTATCCGTAAGCAGCTGTGTCGGGTGAAGGTACAACTGGCGATTGGAGAAACCGAATCACTGATTTAAAATAACTACAGTTAACTGCGGAGTAGATTAGTTTGGTAGAACAGTTTCTTTATCAAGTTAAAGAGTTGCAAGTCAGAGTCAGTGTCATTGGGTTGGAAGACGCTGGAAGTATTACCCAGTATCAGGGCGGAGTTACTTGATAGCTTTTGTAAAATACCCTTGGAGCAAGACAGTTCTCGGCAAGTAGGGTTGTTGCCGATGAGTATTATAAATTGCCGAAGCCCCTTGCTTATTTATTGCGGAGGGTTTGCTGATATTTCTGTTGTACAGCTTGCCCAATTCGAAACCTGTTTTTGGTTAGCAGTTCGCTCTGAAAATCGTGCGAACATGTTAGGTGTTTTACAAAGAGTCCTTATGGAATTAATATAAGCATTAACCTGTGGACTGTTAAGTAGGAATTTTTGGAAGTGTTGTTAAAGTATTGTAGCCACTTAAGAGGTTGTAATTTCCCACCGGCCGGAGTGGCCGAGCGGCTCTAGGCGCTACAGTCTGGAACCGCGGGACCGCTACGGTCGCAGGTTCGAATCCTGCCTCGGGCATGGATGTGTGTGATGTCCTTAGGCTAGTTAGGTTTAACTTGTTCTAAGTTCTAGGGGACTGATGACCTCAGATGTTAAGTCCCACAGTGCTCAGAAACATTTGAACATTTTTTTGTAATTTCCCATTACAGTTAGAATCTCATACTTCTGGTTACTTCGTTTTCTTTTGTTAAGGTTTTAACATTTCAGAAGGAGATGAGTGTTAGTGATAGGTATTCGAGGTGAAATGAAGGGACTGGCGGGTTTATTTCGTTGATCACTGGTAGCTGATGACTGACCTGTATCGTCTTTCATGTTAATTTCTCCTGCTTCTTTCTCCTGTTGGTCACTTTCGCCACCATAATCATTGTTGCGGTGAGTGAAAGTTACTGATTCATGTGAACTTTCACCGCTGGCAAATTTGCTTCTGTTGTTTCGGCTGGGAAGAAATCATTGTCCATGAAAACATCCGGATTGTACGGATAAGTACCTATGCCACGGGAAAAAAACTACAGTTTTCCCAGTAGTTGCCACTCTTCCAAACGCTACGCAGAGTAGACTCTTCCATGAGAGAAATAGCTCTCCCTGGATTGCTGCAATACCATTACTCAGTTTATTCCGCATAAAATTTCTTGAACGAGCCAAATATGACTTTATCTGATAGCTATAACAAATGACTTGCATGAGGTGGCAGACTTAACAATAAAATATTATGTTGCCTCCAAAATTCTGCAGCTGAGAAGGTAATGAGAGACATGGTTATCAAGAACCAGTAAGACGGGATCATCCGCAGAACATATTTTACGAAGCGCTGCAACCAAACTACGAACGTTTCAGAATTCACGTAACCTGATTCATAAACAGGCCAAGAGATTCTAGCAGAACATTGTTGCATAGCTCTGCCTCATTCCTCCTACGAAGAAAAATCAGTGCAGGTGATATGAAATGTCAAGTGGGATTAAGATAGCATACGGCTGTTGCTGTTTGACCCCACTGTGCTGATTAAATTTTCTTTACAGGTTTCTTCCCCTTTGTTGCCCCAACTTTGGGGAGTCCTGTCAGGAACGGCAGACACGTCAGTCTCGTCCATTTTGTGCACCCTATGAGGAGGAAGCTTGAACTTCTCTAGACATTCTTTCAGATTCTACAAGTTCCTTTCTACCTGCACGTTGTTAAACCTTATAGTTGTCCCTAAGCTGCGCTGCTCTGGCTTATTTATAGACAGTCCAGAATCGTCAAGGAAATTATAAACCCAGTATTCTCCCGAAAACTTCAGTTTATTGTTGAATCATTGCTGTAACCCATTCTGCTCAGCAAAATCAAATGCAACTTTCATGAGTTTCTAGCTGGTAATTCCGTAAAAACTAGCTTCGATACCTGTTGTATGTTTAGCTACACTACTGGCCATTACAATTGCTACACCAAGAAGAAATGCAGATGATAACCGGGTATTCATTGGACTAATTATTCATTGCACTAATATATTATACTAGAACTGACATGTGATTACATTTTCACGCAATTTGGGTGCATAGATCTTGAGAAATCAGTACCCAGAACAACCACCTCTGGCCGTAATAACGGCCTTGATACGTCTGGGCATTGAGTCAAACACAGCTTGGGTGGCGTGTACAGGTACAGCTGACCATGCAGCTTCAACATGATACCACAGTTCATCAAGAGTAGTGACTGGCGTATTGTGACGAGCCAGTTGCTCGGTCACCATTGACCAGACGTTTTCAGTTGGTGAGAGATCTGGAGAATGTGCTGGCCAGGGCAGCAGTCGAACATTTTCTGTATCCAGAAAGGCCCGTAGAGGACCTGCAACATGCCGTCGTGCATTATCCTGCTGAAATGTAGGGTTTCGCAGGGATCAAATAAAGGGTAGAGGCACGGGTCGTAACACATCTGAAATGTAACGTCCACTGTTCAAAGTGCCGTCAATGCGAACAAGAAGTGACAGAGACGTGTAACCAATGGCACCCCATACCATCACGCCGGGTGATACGTCAGTATGGCGATGACGAATACACGCTTCCAACGTACGTTCACCGCGATGCCGCCAAACACGGATGCGACCATCATGATGCTGTAAACACAACCTGGATTCATCCGAAAAAATGACGTTTTGCCATTCGTGCATCCAGGTTTGTCGTTGAGTACACCATAGCAGGCGCTCCTGTCTGTGATGCAGCGTCAAGGGTAACCGCAGCCATGGTCTCCGAGCTGGTAGTCCATGCTGCTGCAAACGTCGTCGAACTGTTCGTGCAGATGGTTGCTGTCTTGCAAACGTCCCCATCTGTTGACTAAGGGATGGAGACGTGGCTGCACGATGCGTTACAGCCATGCGGATAAGATGCCTGTCATCTCGACTGCTACTGATAAGAGGCCGTTGGGATCCAGCACGGCGTTCCGTATTACCCTCCTGAACCCACCGATTCCATATTCTGCTAACAGTCACTGGATCTCGACCAACGCGAGCAGCAATGTCGCGATACGATAAACCGCAATCGCGATAGGCTACAATCCGACCTTTATCGAAGTCGGAAACGTGATGGTACGCATCTCTTCTCCTTGCACGAGGCATCACTACAACGTTTCACCCAGCAACGCCGGTCAACTGCTGTTTGTGTATGAGAAATCGGTTGTAGACTTCCTCATGTCAGCATGTTGTAGGTGTCGCCACCGGCGCCAACCTTGTGTGAATGCTCTGAAAAGCTAATCATTTGCATATCACAGCATCTTCTTACTGTCAGTTAAATTTCGCGTCTGTAGCACGTCATCTTCGTGGAGTAGCAGTTTTAATGGCCAGTAGTGTAATTGTGCTTCCATTTGCTCATTTAACACTTTACTTTGTCTTCTCATGAATTAACTACGGTACCCTAAATAAAAGAATAATACCAAAAATTAAAAAAATATTGACTATTAGTTGTAAATTCAAACAAATTTAACGACCGCAGTCAACAGAATTAGTGCTTACGACCCCACTTTCTTCCCAGCAGCTCTCTGAATGGCTATCTCACTAACACCGTAAATTTGCTCGCTTCACCATTTTTACCTTAGGTGAGCAACGATTTTTCGGTGTTTCGTTTACTTTTTCCCATTTTATTTAGTCTGCAAATATAGAAATACAAATAAGTACTCTCACTAGACATAAATGATACTGCTAAACAAGCATACATACAGTGAAACGCAACAGTATAAGTCTACGAAATAGCATGCATACCTGAAGGTTAAATGTACGCAGTTTGAATAAAGCGCGCGCACTTGACCGACCATAACAGCGTTTCATTAGAGATCACGAAGGTGGAACTGGTTGTACCACCATCGGTGGGCAACAAAAATGTCTTCTCCACGTTACTAAATCAATCAAGTTCATTTATTCTGACGACTTTGAGAGTACATCTAAAGTCGTTGTAAAATTACAGTCAAGATAGTGAAAAATGATTTCTTACCTGTTTCACTACAATAATCGCAAAAGTGAAACAATTATACGATTACATCTTCTCTTCACACAGCACACTACCGCTCTAGATGGTCAGTTGAAGGAAACAACTGCGTGCGCTTACCCGGCTGCCCACAGTTATGCTCCATCACCTTACTCTCGCAGGCAGGCTTCCATCGCCGCATGATGCTACGGCCTTGTGCTCGAACTGTGGAAGATGACATAT
Organism: Schistocerca serialis cubense; assembly: GCF_023864345.2. Classification (NCBI taxonomy): domain Eukaryota; kingdom Metazoa; phylum Arthropoda; class Insecta; order Orthoptera; family Acrididae; genus Schistocerca; species Schistocerca serialis. The sequence continues at coordinate 536,431,789 of NC_064640.1, forward strand.
CGGTTTTAGCAGGGGAGAAACTAGGTGAATTAGAAGCGGTCTTGGAAAGAAGTCCGAGAAAATAGTTCCACCATTCGACGATTAAAACTAATGTATCAGTTGTATCTGCTAACAGAGCTCTGAACAGACTGAAACTGAATCTTTAGAAAGCAACGGCATTGCGCCGACTGATCGAATTTAGATACAGTTTCCCGACATCAGTGGTGAAAACATACCCACGACTTAAACATATACGTCACCTGCCACCGTTTCAGCAGCGTGCCTGACGGTCAAAGTGGTATTCAGTATTAGCACCAAACCTGCGGGGTTTCGTTCCTATGCAACCTGAACACAGCACTTGTATCATACACTGAAGAGCCAAAGAAACTCGTACACCTGCCTAATATTGTGTAGGGGCCCAGTGAGCACGCAGAAGTGCCGCAACACGACGTGACATAGACTCGACTAATGTATGAAAACCGTAAGAGTACGAAGGGGTGGAGATTCCTTCTCAATAATGTTCTTGTCTGCGGAGTCTAGTGGACAGCGGAAGTGTTTAGATTCAGAAGAGTGTTCCAGGAGCCACTATGTAGCATTTCTGGACGTGTTGGGTGTCGCATTGTCCAGCTGGAATTGCCCAAGTCAGTCGGAATGCACAGTGTACACGAATGGCTGCAGGTGATCGGACAGGATGATTACGAACGTGTCACCTGTCAGATTCGTATCCAGACATATCAGGGGTCCCATATCACTCCAACTGCACACGCTCCACACCATTACAGAGCCTTTACCAGCTTGAACAGTCCCCTGCTGACATGCGGGGCCCATGGATTCGTGAGGTTCTCTCCGTACCCGTACACGTCCATTCGCTCGATACTATTTGAAACGAGACTCGTTCGACCATTCAAAATATTTCCAGTCATCAACAACCCAATGTCGGTGTTTATGGGCCCAGGCGAGTCGTAAAGTTTTATGACGTGCAGTGATCAAGGTTACACGTGCTGGCCTTTGGCTCCGAAAGCCCATATCGATGATGTTTCGCTGAATGGTTCGCACGCTGACACTTATTGATAGCCCAGCACTGAAATCTGCAGCAATTTGAGGAAGGGTTGTACTTCCATCACGTTGAACGATTCTCATCAGTCGTCGTGGGTCCTGTTCTTGCAGGATCTTTTTCCGGCCGCAGCTATGTTGGATATTTGATGTTTTACCTGATTCCTGATATTCGCGGTACACTCGTGAAATGGTCATACGGGAAAATCCCGACTTCATCGCTATCTCGGAGATACTGTGACCCATTGCTCGTGCGCCGACTACAACACCACGTTCGAACTCACTTAAATCTTGATAACCTGCAATTGTAGCAGCAGTTACCAATCTAAGAACTGCGCCAGACACTTGTCTCACATAGGCGTTGCCGGCCGCAGCGCCGTATTCTGCCTGCTTACATATCTCTGTATATGAATACGCATGCCTATACCAGTTTCTTTGGCGCTTAAGTGAACGTTAAACACGTGTACGTGATAGTAACCTTGCACATAAGTAGACAGCGTTTCGGTGAGTATTGGTATAGATATTAAATTTATTTTTCTAGAAATTTATATGCACATTGCTGTGCTGGAAGAAGGAAGGAAAAAAGATTAGGGTGTAGCATCCCATCAACATCGATGTCATTAGAGGTGGAGTACAAGCTCGGTTAATTTCGAGGATGCTGAAGGAAATCGGCCGTGCCCTTTCAAAGAAGCCATTTCGGCATTTACCTCGAGTGATTTAGGGAAATCACGGAAAACTTTAATCAGGATGGCCGGACGCGAGTTTGGAACGTCGTTTTCCGGAATGCGAATCCAGTGTGCTATCCTCTGCGCCATATCGCTCGATGTGCTAGAAATAGTTATCTTCTCACCACGAGAACTGGAACAGTCGAGCGTGTCACGTGTCTAGCATATATTTAGTCCTCTTCCTGTTTGTCTACGTGACAATTGCGCGCATAAGAGGATCCTGCTCGTGGCCAGCAAAAAATCCCCGCATATTTTAGCGGATCGTGATGTTACAGCGAGGACAGCTTGGAATGTGTATTTAACCGAACACGTGCAGCCACAGTGTGTGTTCAACGAAAATATCTCTTTTCGCGTTCGCAATGAGCAAGGCCCTGCCACACTACGTTACTAATGCTCGAAAGACTTCAAACATTTTCTATTATTTTTTCCCAAAAGGTGAGCACCTGCACTGCGTATGGATAATATGAAAACTTCATGGGTGTGTCCAGTTCGTCACGGTAGGAGTTAGTACTCACAGCAGGTCGCAGTTTGAACATTCCAAACTGATATGGGAAAGAAATTAGAGAAAGCAGCAGTGAAAACGAGAAAATGACGAGCCAGTGTGTAAAATAATTAACACTCAAACCAGTTAACAGTAAGATAACGTCGTAATAAATTAATTCCCGTAGACGTTAATCCTGTTTTACGTAACACTGCAGTGCTCTACGACAGATAATGAATGCTACCACGTGTGGGAAATAAATAAATTGTACTGCTCAAGTCAATTAGTTTTTTCTCTTTGATTTTACAGTTACACTCCTCGTAGATACACTCTTGTATTCCGTGTTTTGAAGACATGATAAGTGTTTAAGTACGACAGTACAGTAGAAAACTTGGCTGGACTCTTGTATCCGTATTTTTTGTGTGCAGCCATGTTACTGAAAAAAGACTGAGACAACCTGTAGTTACGCAAGTCACTAGTATTTTATCAGGAGTGGAAGGAACTGTATAACTCTAAGTAAATAATACCAGAAACAATGAAAGATCATTAGTTCCTTAAAGATCTAAAAGTAGTATGCTATTCTGCAAAGTAACAACTTCACAAAAACGAAATTGAACGAATTTAGAAAATACATTTCTGAAAAAAATAAGATTCAGCCATACCACAGCTGCAGATCCCGTACTTCATCTAAATGAAATTGTGAGTACGGATTTAAAAATTAAGGAACTGAATGCCGAAGCTGAAATTAAAGAAATAAATCGCAGAAAGGGAAGCATCAGTAAAATAATGTGACATTGCGTTGAGAATAAAAAAATTGCTCTTTCCCGCTTTCTAGCTTTAAAGCGAACAAAACAGTTGTACAATGCGAAGGGTAAGTCCACATTATGTAAAACTGAAAGTTGTGACGAAAAGTTTTACACCCAGACAAATACGATGTATGTTCAACAGAGACAAAAGAATAAAACTGAATTCAGTTGATGTTGCGGATGAATTAACTTCTATCCCCAAAATTTTATACTTATTCGCGAAAGTGATAAATTCCTTACATTGGAGGGAAGTCTAAACTAGACGAAGGAATTGAAATGCAAATGTTCAAAATGTTCAAATGTGTGTGAATTCCTGATGGACCAAACTGCTTAGGTCATCGGTCCCTAAACTTACACACTATACAAACTAACTTAAACTAGCTTATGCTACGAACAACACTCACACCAATGCCTGAGGGAGGACTCGAACCTCCGGCGGGATGGCCCAGAACTCCGTGACATGGCGCCTCTAACCGTGCGGCCACTCCGCGCGGCATTTAAACGCAGATCTGGTGTTCTATAAGAGATCTTATTTTTATGGAAGACAACCATTTTAAAAACCCTAGAGGCACTAGCAGTTTCGACAATTGAGAAGATACGTATTGGCAGTATCGTAATTTACAATTCATCTACGGGCATAATAGTCTTTCCACATTCCAACGTTCAGGTTACCGTGATTAGTGGGTTGTGGAAGCAGCCAGATAATTATCATATCGATATTGCAATGACCAGTAGTTTGTTCCACAGTATTACAAAGGCAGTTGAAGATTATGGAACTGATGCAGTTGTGACATGCAACAGATATACAGGAATTGTGTTTCAGTATTAAAAAGGTATTTCGTGCAACCAGCAGATGACACCAGAAATGATTGTGTTCTTTACGGATACATTAAACTACGCTGTTATGATCCCACGTTAAGTGACCTTCAAAGTTAAAACTGATGCTAAAGTGACATCTTTATGCATCAGTGAAGTTTCTGACAGTAACGAGTACAAAAATATTTTCTCCGTTCCCTTTCTGGGCCCTATTTCGTTTAAAATTCGTCGTCTTATAATTAAAAAATACGGATTTTAAATTTAAAGTCACCTTTTCCGCGAACAATAACCTGCAAAAAATATCGTTCACAATCTCAATTCCACAGTTGCTCCTATACACAATTCAGGAGTGTATGAAATCGCTTGTGACGCTTGTCCCGTTTATTATGTAGGACAAACTGGAAGATCTTTTAGTGTCAGGTAAAAGGAACATTTATTGGGAAACTGTATTCAATTCCACTTTTGCAAACAGAAAAGCGTTGAAGAAATTCCCATTTTACATAAAGAAAAGAAAGGTCTTAAGCTCGACGTACTCGAGGAGCTGGAATTTTGATTCGTGGAATTTTGATTCCTCTTTTTTTTTTTTTTACTATTTCTCTGCCTCGTGATGACTGGGTGTTGTGTGATGTCCTTAGGTTAGTTAGGTTTAAGTAGTTCTAAGTTATAGGGGACTGATGACCATAGAAGTTAAGTCCCATAGCGCTCAGAGCCATTTGAACCATTTTTTTAACTATATTTTCCTGCCTCTGGCTCCGAAACATCATTTTCTTTGAATCTTACAGATGTATAGTACTTAAATTACCTTCATGCAGATATTTTCTGGGTTGTACAGCTGTTTGTATAATTTTTCCATATTATTCTGTCCTTTACGTAATAGTAATTTCTGTAAAGGCTACTTAATCTGCTTGACTACTGTGTATTTTCAAAAATACATTAATCTCTCTTCCTTAGTATTTTTTTAATAATAACTGTCCCTTTTTACAGTTATTTCTGTTATAATGTTTCGAATGGGCACATGTCACTGTCCCTGCTAAATACGCGACACAACTTGTATTGTTTTCGTGACAGCAATGTAAGCCACTGGGCCGATCAGTCCGATGTTGTTCCTAGCTACGTACACGTGTCAAAGGCTGGGACGTGGTTTATTTTATTTTTTGACTTGATCGTATTGCTCTTAATTCTGACCATTGCTTTCTAACAATGTAATTTTACGTAAGGAATCTTTGTACACCATGAAAACCGTCATCTTGGTTAATGCTTTTTGTCGTACTTAAATTTCTATTTATTATTTTATAGTGTTTCTCAAAATTTCATTCCGATGAAGATATCCTTAAAGGTTTAGAAACATAGATCAATGTACCAAACAGTTATTTGCAACCGGTTGGCTGTGTGATTTCTACGTTGAGACTAGAGCGGTGGTTTCACAATAACAAAGGCAGCGATAGGGCCACTTTTTAAACATCAGAAGAGTGACCAATGAATAACACGCCAGACTACCGAAGCGCACTTATGTGCAAGACAGTATGTAAGGATGCCATCATGCCTGTTTTCACGACGAATAGTTCATATCTCGAAGCACGATCTTCGCAAAGGGCAGAATGTGCAAGACAGAATGTAGGGATGGTGGCAAGCTTGCGTTCACTACGAACAGTTCAGGCCTTGAAGTATTCTCTGTATAAAGAGCAGAATGTGCAAGGCAGAATGTAGGAAAGGTAGCACGCCTGTGTCACTACGACCAGTTCAGGTCCAGAAGTATGCTCCACACACAGACTTCGAAGCCAGTTTCACTGAACTCGTCAACTATGTTTCCCATGTGTTGAACTTCTGCGTGGTGGATTTGGAACGAACTGTACAATTAAAGTTAAAAGTCGTGTGTTAAAACACACTTCCAATTTTTCAATAGTTTTGCTTTCAAAAAACACGCGAAATGATCGTTGCTAACATTTTGCAATGAGGCTATGTAACCACTATTGATATACAGTGTTGGTTCTCTGATTTGTCTCTCTCTGAGGCGTTGGGGCGGTAGCGTCTTACCTCTGGTGGTTTCCGAGTACTTCCAGGTAATCAGATGGCTGACAGCTAACTGTGGCACGCTCCCGAAATATGTTGGATACAGACTTGATTCCAGGAGGTATGTGATGGGTAGAAACAGGTCACAGATGGCTGCAGAGATCTGCGTATTTGATGAGAACATTCCACTCACTCGAAGTGGTTGCTTCTAGGCAAGGTGCTGTAGTCAATTCATTTGTGTGATATTCGTACCACATGATTTATTTTTCAGTAATTTAGCGTTGTAAACGTGCCATTAATTGCGAAGACGAGCTGCTATGTAGGTCGAAGGTGTTACAAAAGTTCGGAGTTTTTAGTTGCTCATCAGCTTGAAGCTACTTACAGGATCGTGTTCGGGTCATTCAGTATGTAAGGGTACAGTACCATTACGTAGTATCGATTATGCACTATGCAGAGATCATACATGGTTTAAGCAAAGACTGCAGTGCAGTTAACAATGTGCGAGTGGGTAAGCGGTAGTCGAGTGTTGACCATTGTCTGAGTCTGTGGGTGAAGGTCGGGTGTGAGAGGCTAGAAAGAGAGGTTGCTCGGTAGCGAGGCCGGAGATGAGTGGCAGAATGGCACACAGTGATTGATGTTCATAAATGTTTATAAATTGAGTGATTTAATTAATAAATTCCAGCATTTAAGAAAGGAGATGTTATCATTTAGTAGTTTTCACAATAACGGAAGTGGACAACAATGAGTCTCATGACAAGGAGGAAAGATATATATTATGCTAAAATAATTAAAATATAACTTCACCTACAGCGTATGCGAATAATATAGTTCGCTGCGAAACTGGGGGAAGGTTACAAGTCTGAAGCATCAAGCATTCAGTTTCGGCACTCTCTCTTACAGTTTAGGTAATTCTATGTTTCTGAAAGTGGTGCACACTAATTTGAATCTGTGTGATTGCTGAAATTCTCGACTTACGGTCCACATTTATTTTGAAAGCCAAGTGGCTCACGTCCTTTGCTTACTTAATTTGAGGTTAGTACGTATCATTTAATTGCTTTTGCTGTTACTACTTTCCTAAGTCATTTATTTGAATATTTACGTGTATTTTTGATGGAGGTTTTGCATGATGACATCTTGTGAGCACATGTTTCAAAGTCATTTTTTTATCTATTAATGGTTTCAACTAGCGCAGACGATGTAATAATTCGGATTTTACATATTTTTCACCCGAATTTTCAGGTGTTCAAAATGGTTCAATTGGCTCTGAGCACTAAGGGACTTAACATCTATGGTCATCAGTCCCCTGGAACTTAGAACTACTTAAACCTAACTAACCTAAGGACAGCACACAACAGCCAGTCATCACGAGGCAGAGAAAATCCCTGACCCCGCCGGGAATCGAACCCGGGAATCCGGGCGTGGGAAGCGAGAACGCTACCGCACGACCACGAGCTGCGGACTTTTCAGGTGTCATAGTACGTTGTGTCATCGACTGCTGAGCGCAAAATTGCCATGGCAGATCTTCTACAGCAACGCCTAACAGCTCGCTGATTTCGAGCGTGAGCGTTTGCCCCTGCTCACGCTCTGCTCGCTAGCAGAACAGTTGCGTCGTGCTGGGGACTGAAGGACATGCAAGCGTATCATGTGGTCGCGAGAGAAGCCCCAACTGTGAAATAGAGGTGGGTCAGATTTATCAGCGGTGCCATCTAATAGCAGTTATGGACAATCGACATTGTGTAACACCGACACTGTCTCCGCCCTTCAATCCGAGTGCGAGGACTGCTCTCATTTTACACAAAAAGATGGTTTCGCAAAGTGTCTAGTGTAACGTAAGACGCTAAATACTTGAGGAAGTTCAATTTACAAACGGACTACATGTTTCCAAAGAAGACGGAGACGGAAAATGTGAAGGTCCCGAGCGTCTACAAGAGGTTTTAACACTTTCAGCACTATGCGCCCAGATATATGCCTGCCAGGTGCAGCAGGATCGATTTACAAATGGCTCGGAGCACTACGGGACTTAACATCTGAGGTCATCAGTCCTCTAGACTTAGAACTACTTAAACCTAACTAACCTAAGGACATCACACACATCCATGCCCGAGGCAGGATTGGAACCTGCGACCGTAGCGATCGCGCGGTACCAGACTGTAGCGCCTACAACCGCTTGGCCATTCGGCCGGATCGATTTACAAGTGTACCTTTACTGAACATGTCGTAGGAACATCAGAAGACCCTACTTGTAAGAACTTTCATGAAGCCAAAAAGCTTCGAAACGACGAAGCTGAAGGCAAATGAATCTTTTTTTTTGTGAAAAAATCGAACAGAAAAATAAACGTTATCTATACTGCCTCTCCGCAAAACATCGGGCAGTCACCAAAGACGTTTTTGTGCGTTGTTGGAAAGGAGGTTTTACAACAACAATGAAGCCAAACATTATAATGTACCATGGCGACACTATTGTAGACAATGTCAATCAGTTTTACAGGTACAGCCTATTCTCAAGAAAAACAATGAAGTGGTGGAAAAAACTTTTCTTTCACATTTTGCCATTGTTCACCGTGAATCGAATGGTTTTATTTTGTGGAAGGATGTCACCAAGCAAAATATACTCGTATCTGCAGTGGAACTTGTATAAAAAAAAGTTAGCATGGACTTGGTTGCTGCAGGAGGAGGCATTCGATCACTGGAACCAACACCAACCCCTAACCTAGACAGGAATTACGATCGCCATTCTCCAGTAAAGATAACAGCCACTGCAAACAAACTGAACGCCACGTGCTTTTGTCAGGTTTGTTCTGACAAAGGAAAGAAAGAGACTGTCAAGCGGATAAGGAAAAACAAGTATTTGGGGGTACAAAGGCTGCAGTCTTGGGCTTTTTATTCCGCAGCGTTCTTAAGACTACTGTTTGGAATTATATTATGCATGAATTACAAGTAATCATTTTTTGTCATAAAATATGAGGTAAATATGCACTTGTAAATTTAATGTTCTGTTTTTATTTGTGAGAAAGTAAAAGTTTTTTCGTGGAGGGGAGTGATTTCATGTTCTTGGCAACACTAATACGCCACTACTGATTGGAATACACAGAGTAAATCACCTAAAACTTGCAACTATTGATGTGTGGTTTTCACAGAATGGATTGATGGTCAAAGACTTGTATTGTTAGCCAATGAAGAGATCGTAATAATACTTAGGAGGTGTATTTTTTGTTCAAACCTACACTTTTTAAATGGAACAATGCCTATTGATATTAACAAATTAAAGTAGGTTAAATTAGAATGTCTGTGCCATTTGCTGCAGGATTCTAGTGCGAGTCGTTTACCAGATACCGAAGTTTGAAAAGTTCCCACACCGACAGTTGTACAATACCTGTGGAAGCGCACACTTAAAAAAAACGCAAATTGGTACACTAGTGATGTGGATTCTGATCAGCAACAAGACAACTGACCGTCACAGGTTGTGTTCAAAATGACCACCAGCGGCGGCAGTACACGCTTCCAGTCTGACATGGAACGACTGCTGCCCACGTCCTAGTATTTCAGCGCAGATGCCCGAGCAGGCTGCAGGAATACGCCGTTGCATATCATCTGTTGTAGTTGGTACGTCCTTATAGATAGAGCCTTTCAGCTTTCCCCACAGAATAAAGTCCTCAGGCGTCGAATCTGGGAACGGGCCGGCGAAGGTACAGATCCTCTGCGTCCGATCCAACGGTCTAGAAACAATTCGTGAAGACATGGCGTAGAACTTCGTGAACTATGGGCTTGACACCCATCATGTTGGAACCACAGGTTCCTCCTTGTCTGCAGAGGGACGTCTTCTAGTATCCGTGGAAGGTGGTCCGATACTTGTGCGTGTTCCGTGTTTCGCCTATGAAAAACGGGCCTATGAGCTGCTGGTTCACTGTTCCAATTCAATTTGCTTTGAGCACTATGGGACTTAACTTCTAAGGTCAACAGTCCCCTAGAACTTACAACTACTTAAATCTAACTAACCTAAAGACATCAAACATATCCATGCCCGAGGCAGGATTCGAACCTGCGACCGTAGCGGTCGCGCGGTTCCAGACTGTAGCGCCTAGAACCGCTTGGCCACCCCGGCCGGCTCACTGTTCCACACCACACGTTTACACTCCATGGACGCAGACGTTCCACCTAAACCAAGACGGGGATATTCAACAGACCAATAGCACATGTTTCCGCGGTTTCTCTTGGCCATAACTGATAAAGGTGACGTCATCACTAAACAAGATACGTGATATATCTGGAGCATCTAGCTTTAATGTCCATGTACAGAAGTTAACACCAATCTCATAATCGTCTCCATGCAGCTCTTGACGGAGAGAGATGTGATAGGGCTGGAGCCTATGTCGACAGAGAGTGCGTAGCATACTTGCCTGATTCATGCCACTTCCTCGTGGGATTTCACGGGAGCTTACGTGCAGATCAACTGCAACAGTAGCAAGAACATTAATTTCCTCCTATTCTGTCGTCGGTTGTTTCCTTCTGGTATGTTGTCTATGCGTTACACTACCACTTTCACCGAAATAGTTGAAGAGGTTGATAAATAACTGCCGAGATGGTTGACGTCTGTTTGGATATGTTGCCGCATATATAGTAAAAGAACGACCTGAATTCTTCTTACACTCTCCATACTCTATGAGCATGTCTGCGTTTTCTGCAATGGTAAATCCCACTGCCCACTAATGACCTACTGCTTGGACTGTCCCACACTAACTGGCTAGCAAGTCACAGTACACTCAACGAATACACAATAACATTGTACTCAAACATAACATCATACCTAGCTACCACACAGGTTGAATGGCACAAAAAGTGTCCGTTTGGAAACTTTTCAGAATACGATTTCTGCTAAATGACTCGCACTTGGATCCTGCAACAAACACCGGTACCATTGTAATTGACCTTCCTTTTAATTTGCGAACGTCAATAAAGCATTGCCCCTTTTAAAAATGTTAATGTTTACACAAAAAATATATTTTCCAAGTATTATTACAATGTGTGGATTGGCTAGCAATACGACCCCATGATTACCAATCCATTCTGTGAAAACCGAGCATCAGTAACACTTTCCATTTCAGCAATAGTGGCGGTGCAAGTTTTAGATGATTCACCCTGTATATATAAGCAAACATATACCGTAATCTGCAATCTGTGTGGTTTAAAATGATGCTAGATACTTGCCTGTAAGATGCTTCACTATTGTGAAATTATTCGTTAAATTTACTAGAAAATTTACAGTTCACCTACGCAATCGAAGAGGAGAGATAGCAGTGCTTAATATGTTCAAATTTAAAAGAAAGCTCTCTGAAGAGAAAGAAGCATAGCAAGGATGATCAAGTGTGTGTGCCATTTTGATGACGTAAAAAATTCCACTATTTTTAGCAAAGTCCTTGCATTGTTTCACGAATATTCATTTAATAAAAGAATCCTAGGTAGTTTCAACTAAACCTTTACGTCCACTGCACGTAGAAAAACCAGTGGGGTGTCATTATCATACATTACAATCATGCATCTTCAATAGGTTGTGTCAGACGACGTTCAGAGCCAGCATGTAAAATTATTGTAAAGAGATTGTTGCATATTCTCTAGTACTCTGTGAAAGTGTAGATATCACAGGCATACAACTGAATGTGATATTGTCAGCAGTGTTAAAGAATGTGTATGTAAATATATATATGTATATAATGGAATTTATTAGATTACACACCTGTTATCAGAGTGCCAATCATGTTGGGAAAAAATCACTATTCGTTGCTCAAATGAATGGAAAAATGAAAAAGCATGCAGTACCCAATTCGTACTGATCTGCAGGTTGATGCATTGCTATGGAGAATATAAAGAAATTCTAGATTTCTCCATGTACTTCCCTCAGGATCTATTTCCTCGTCTACAAAAGCCTCCACACAGCTCTGTACAGTGGACGACAGTCAGGTTGGTATCCTGCCACTGTCTGGGGCATCTCCAGACACATCTTTGGCCTGGGGTCTCATTGGCAGATTGGTAGAATGAAGACAGTTCTACATTACTCTACATCAGAGATGGCCAGTAGTAGGGAGATGGCGGTACGAGCACAATTTTGATATCAAACTGATATGCAAAGTAATTAAATTTATCAATTAGTAACCCCCAACCACACTCACACCCGACTCCACCCACTTCCAGATGATGTCATGTGTTTTCCTCAGCCTGCACGTGGGTCACTGCACTCTCCCCTCTCCCCACGACTCCTCTCCCATTCACCAATCTACCCTACTATCGGAAATTTCGAATTTTGGCGAAAATTTCCAATTTTGGCAGGAATTTCGAATTTTCGCCGGAATTTTTCGTCACAGGACGAGTCTACTTTATTATTAGAAGTTATAATGTATGAATTAACATAGGACTTGCGGCACCACTTATTTTTATACATGAAGTCATGACAATAATAATAAAAACAGTCGTGATCCCACAAGAACAGATACATCCGATTTCTGTTAGTCTTATGAGCAAACTTGGTGTAGTTTTGAGAGAACTATCTGCATCCAAACTTTAACCTGTTATACCACCCCTTGTAACAGAACCTCCTATAAGATTTTACTGCATCTCTGTCTTTTGCTGTATCAAAAAACAAAGACAGTCTGCATGTTGACATTGGGCTCATTACATATACATGTATCACTCCATTCAAGCAGATGACCGGTGGTCGAGAGTCACTTACATAGACCTGTGTAAAGTTTTATTGACTGTACTGGTGGAAGACCACATCCAACAGACTATCAATCACACTAGAGGATTCCTGTATTGTTCCTTCATAAGCAGTTTAATACATAGTTTCTTCAGCTGTAACACATCCATGCAGTGTACGGCTACAGCTTTGTTACACTGCTGTACACTTTGCTTTTCTACCATGACTTCATGGTCTGTGTCAGGTGCTAAACCGACATTAACCCATTTTGATCCACTGGCTCTCACAGAAAGCTGAACATTGCATGATGTAAACTATACAGCTCCCACAACACACACACAGGTACAAATAAAACACAGAGGCGATATTTCTCAGATGTGGGATACAACACAACGTAACGAAACTGGAAGAGTTTGCAGCATTGTTGAGCGTTTTTAACAGCTGTCCAAAGGTGATGACCTAAACAGTTAATCTCATCTTCTGCAGCGACGATGTAGCAGATGTCTCAGTGCTCCATTAAAAGTAGCATTGTTTCCTCATTTTGCACTCATGTGTATGATTATTGTTCCAGTGTGGACCTTCGCAGGAAGGTGCTGTTCACAACATGTGAAAGTTAGTAGAAATAAAATGAGGTTCTTTTATCTTATTGATGAGAAGAAAAAACATGTGGAGGGCATCGCAGCATGTGGCAATAGGACCAGTACGCAGCAATGAAGAATGCTTCTAAACAACTGTTTGAAGGTGATGACCTCTATCTTTAAACCCATGCTCCACTGCAACAAGTAGAAGATATCCAGTGTTCCACCAAGGCTCTCATCATCTCAACTATTTGGTGTCAGTCAAGCATTATCTGTTAATCAATAGCATACCAGTGGATGTATGGGATGGTAAAGACACCATTGATATGGGATGATATACTGTAATATGTACTGCAGTTGATAGCATGATTAATTTTATCAATTTAACCTGTTTCTCCATAACTTCAATGCCAGCCAATAACACTGCAGGTTGCTACCCAATTCCTGTATCAACGCTAAATCACCCCGCCACTACTTTGCAAGTGCCATATACTATATTGTAAATGCAGATAGGTGACTGCCCAGTATTTTTATTCAGTCATATACATCAAAGTATATCAGTTGGTCTGTAATTTGACCACCAGCCAATGACACAGCAGAATGTTTCCCAATTTCTGCAGTGTCGCTAAATCACCCTGCCACTACTTTGCAAGTGCCATATACTAGATGCAGACAGATGACTGTGCAGTACATTCATTCAGTCATATACATGAAAGTATACCAATTTTTCCGTAATTTCAACGTCAGCCAATGACACAGCAGAATGCTTCCCAATTTCTGTATCATCGCTAAATCACCCTCCACTACTTTGCAAGTACCACATAGTAGACTGCGAATGAATATGGATGACTGTGCAGTACGTCCATTCAGCCATACATACGATAGTATACCAGACAGGATCCTATGCTGAGACGGTTAGGTTATCTAGATATTTCAGTGCATCAATCATAGTGCAGAATTTATGATTATGACTGGTCACCTTTCTCTGTTTGGATGGGCATCACAGAGTATTCTGTGATTCATAGGATAAAGCCAGAGATTGACAGATCCTGTTGTGGGTTGGCAAGAGAGCCAACCTGGTATACTAGAGGAAGCCGAAAGGCATGCGTTTTAGCTCACGCAGGCTGGCGTGAGGTCTGGAACAGGACAAGGAAATTAGACTTTAGCAAAAAACGTATGTAGCTGCTGGAATACTTAACTTTAATCCATAAATGGTAAACATTGCTCTTGAGGGAACATTATTCATAATCTCTGTAGTAACTGGAAATGGCGCCTTGCTAGGTCGTAGCAAATGACGTAGCTGAAGGCTATGCTAACTATCGTCTCGGCAAATGAGAGCGTATTTTGTCAGTGAACCATCGCTAGCCAAGTCGGTTGTACCACTGGAGCGAGTGCTAGGAAGTCTCTCTAGACCTGCCGTGTGGCGGCGCTCGGTCTGCAATCACTGATAGTGGCGACACGCGGGTCCGACGTATACTAACGGACCGCGGCCGATTTAAAGGCTACCACCTAGCAAGTGTGGTGTCTGGCGGTGACACCACAGATCCCTCCCATATTGTCATTGACCAATCCTCCCTGCAACACCAATCTTACCCATGGAACCCTTCCAAATGCACAAGATCTCTCCAGATGCATGTGTGTCAAGTTGGGCAGCATCTCTTATTTGTTCATAGTAGACATGAGAGTGTTGCCGTTGATAAAACGTTTAAGAAGAAATGTGTGGTTTATAAATGATGGAGCAGCTGACGGATGGAGTTTGAAATACTTGATGTAAATCAACTGTGCTATCAGTTTTGAAGCATTATTCCATTGTCTGGAGACAGTGCCACGAAGGTACTGGCATGAGAGAAATGGTCATAGAACATAATCAAACACTTCTATCGTTAAATGGTTCTGAATCTAAGAATGCTATATTGTTGAAGCCATATGATTTCCAAAGTATTTGTCACGTGGAATCCAACGCTCTCAGTATTCTAATGCAGGATATATTTGTCCAGCATCAAACATACAACAAGCTGCAAATTTTCTACCCCAATCACTAAAGTCACAAACTTTAAAATGATAAAACTACCTCCTTCTACACTATTCTGGTGTCCTAGGAAGGCATCAACAGTATACAGGGTGGTCCATGGATAGTGACTGTGCCAAATATCTCACGAAATAAGCATCAAACGAAAAAACTACAAAGAACGAAACTCGTCTAGCTTCAAGGGGAAACCAGATGGCGCTATCGTTGGCCCGCTAGATGGTGCTGCCATAGGTCAAACGGATATCAACTGCGTTTTTTAAATAGGAACCCCCATTTTTTATTACATATTCGTGTAGTATATATATATATATATATATATATATATATATATATATATATATATATATAATCACATTAATCATGGAATGGAAACACACAGCAACAGAACGTACCAGCGTGACTTCAAACACTTTGTTACAGGAAATGTTCAAAATGTCCTCCGTTAACGAGGATACATGCATCCACCCTCAGTCACATGGAATCCCTGATGCGCTGATGCAGCCCTGGAGAATGGCGTATTGTATCATAGCCGTCCACAATGCGAGCACGAAGATTCTCTACATTTGGTACCGGGGTTGCGTAGACAAGAGCTTTCAAATGCCCCCATAAATGAAAGTCAAGAGGGTTGAGGTCAGGAGAGCGTGGAGGCCATGGAATTGGTCCGCCTCTACCAATCCATTGGTCACCGAATCTGTTGTTGAGAAGCGTACGAACACTTCGACTGAAATGTGCAGGAGCTCCATCGTGCATGAACCACATGTTGTGTCGTACGTGTAAAGGCACATGTTCTAGCAGCACAGGTAGAGTACCCCGTATGAAATCATGATAACGTGCTCCATTGAGCGTAGGTGGAAGAACATGGGGCCCAATCAAGAAATCACCAACAATGCCTGCCCAAACGTTCACAGAAAATATGTGTTGATGACGTGATTGCACAATTGCGTGCGGATTCTCGTCATCCCACACATGTTGATTGTGAAAATTTACAATTTGATCACGTTGGAATGAAGCCTCATCCGTAAAAAGAACATTTGCACTGAAATGAGGATTGACATATTGTTGGATGAACCATTCGCAGAAGTGTACCTGTGGAGGCCAATCAGCTGCTGATAGTGCCTGCAGACGCTGTACATGGTACGGAAACAACTGGTTCTCCCGTAGCACTCTACATACAGTGACGTGGTCAACGTTACCTTGTACAGCAGCAACTTCTCTGACGCTGACATTAGGGTTATCGTCAACTGCACGAAGAATTGCCTCGTCCATCGCAGGTGTCCTCGTCGTTATAGGTCTTCCCAGTCGCGAGTCATAGGCTGGAATGTTCCGTGCTACCTAAGACGCCAATCAATTGCCTCGAACGTCTTCCTGTCGGGACACCTTCGTTCTGGAAATCTGTCTCGATACAAACGTACCGCGCCACGGCTATTGCCCCGTGCTAATCCATACATGAAATGGGCATCTGCCAACTCCGCATTTGTAAACACTGCACTGACTGCAAAACCACGTTCGTGATGAACACTAACCTGTTGATGCTACGTACTGTTGTGCTTGATGCTAGTACTGTAGAGCAATGAGTCGCATGTCAACACAAGCACCGAAGTCAACATTACCTTCCTTCAATTGGGCCAACTGGCGGTGAATCGAGGAAGTACAGTACATACTGACGAAACTAAAATGAGCTCTAACATGGAAATTAAGCGTTTCCGGACACATGTCCACATAACATCCTTTCTTTATTTGTGTGTGAGGAATGTTTCCTGAAAGTTTGGCAGTACCTTTTTGTAACACCCTATATATATATAATTTCCAAGGCGTTGCAGCTATGAGATACAATTTTTAAATGGTACAATAGTTGTTTCTATCACGCACTGGAATCATTTAAACCAGCTGTGTACAAATCAGTTTAAATCACAGTCCTTTCACGTTTAGTTTGGGAGCTACAACCCTTCAAAATTTCAGGGGCAGATACCACACGCTGAACATAAAGCAAAGTGCCTTCTAAAGGTGCCGCGGACGAGATGGAGCGTCGCCGGTGTCACGGAACGACAAGCTTCCTCGAAACGCTGTTAGACTGCCGACAGTTGCCGTACGTGGCATCCGCGAGAGGTCGAATCACACGAATGAAAGGGGTTCAGTGTGCAGCGGTTACTGAAGTCGGAGTGTGGTATCGATAGCTACGATGCCACGGCATAGGTACAAGTTCTTAGGTTGGCACTACGACACCGACACGAACGACAGCGCCCTCTAGCCGGCGCTGGGCAGCTCTACTAGCGCCGCTCCAGAGTCTACCCATTTGAAACTGAGTAGACGACCAAGCAACATTGTTTCTATTTCATAGTGGGCGAGCCACTACAGATTTTGCCTGTGTAACTCCTGTGAGCTTTGAGACATCCGGCTTCGCACCTATGTGCTCCTCAGGGCAAAGTTATGTATTCATATTCTTCCTATAGTAAAGGTGATTTAAATTTAACGCAGTATCGAAGCATTTCACCTTTTTCTGCTCCTACTCGCTTCCTACATTCGGCTTACCCTTCAGTTTATAGGAGTAGACCTACGCGCCGCCTTCCAGACGAGATACAAAACGGAGGACGATGGAACACACGTACAATGAGTACGTTGAAATGTTGCTGATGCTCGACAAATGCCGACTCGATGCCACTGAAACAGCCACGGCGTGTGCCGTGAGACATTCTAGGAGAAGAGCTCCGCCAGCCATAAAGTTCTTACGTGCTGAACAAAGACTTCGGGAAAACAGGTAGCAATACACGACCATCTCCATGTCAGTTTACGAGATGTTGCTGAAGTCGCTAGTATCAGCCTTACATTTGTGTGGCGTGTAATTAGTATGGGCAGTTACTCTATCTTGTTGGAAGTAACTGTAGGTCTTGTCCACCTCCATTAATGCTGCTAAAAATGATGTCCACCAGTCCGGGCAACATTTATTTGCCCCACCTTGTATTTCTATACACATAGTGAGCACGCAATATTTAAAACCACACACCGGAGCTCCACAAACAACACAGTCTGTGGCACAGTCGCCTCGTCTTTAATCATGTAGATAACCTTCGTGTTTTGTGGCGTTGTACCAAAAAGATTATCGACCGCATATCGACAAGTGTCAAATGTTTTGTGATTGCATCTAATTACTGCATACAGATCACAGCCTTTCACTCAGCAGATGACACTATTTGTATCCATATAAAGTAACATGGGATTAGTGAAGTTTGGCTTCGCAAACTCATAGTGAAAGTGGTGCATGTGTAATTTGAAGAGTTCCAGAAGACCCATTCCCATAAAGACAGTATTCATGAACTGCACTGAAACCTTAATCATGTCCACAGAAACTAGTCCTTCATTGAAGATGGTAGCATACTTGAAATTTTGCCTGGCGATGTGATCTCTTAAGCCATTACGCCCATCTCACCCATAAGACAAATTAATTTCATGATATTCTTTAACATTTTCCATGGTTTTACCGAAAAGTTAATTATTCAGTAACCTGTAAAAATCTTTTTCAAATTCACATGTCGTAAGAGCCCTCTGTTCGGTGTTAACACATGTACTCCTTCAACCAGACCAACAAAGCTGCTTGAAGATGGTGCTGCAAGTGGTACTAAGAAATTCCATCCCGAACTTGATACGTTGATGGAGGTTTCTGTAATGCAGAAATAACGTTGTTGATCCTTAGAACTGTCAACAACTTCGGGATGGATCCGTTTCGCGGGACTAAGCCCTCATGACACCGCAGTTAGTCATTGTGTTCGTCATACAAATGGGTGGAATATGCCAGTTCTGCCTCCAGAACATATCCCTCACCAGCACCTTAAACCATATCATGGATCTTTTCTTCCAGTCTAGCGATTTGCCCTTTGGACATTCAACGGAACCCTCCAAGTGGTAGTTTTCGTTACGTCTCATAGACGTAGATGTTATTTATGTCCAAGTACAGGATATAACTTGAATAATCAGATGGCCTGTATTCCTCCCGATTCATGCGCGGTTTATTTAGCTTGGTGTACCTGTTAAGGTACTGGAAAGTCCACACGATTCCCATGTTCTAAGAAGAGTTACATTCAAAATCGGTCACCAGTCTGATGTTGGCACATGTTCTTCTTAACACTGCGTCGCACGAAAGCCATAGCGCGGTGAAACAGAAGGGGGAATCTAAACGGTATTTGCCCAGACTTTCTCGAAAATGTCCGCGAGCATGTGGACATCGGTACTCATGTATAATTTTACATATTGTCGTAAATCATGGATGTAAAACTCCTGCCAAACATTTATTCCACCTACGTTATGCTAGTGCATGTTAGTTAACTGAAGAATGCGATTATGTTGGGTAATGTGGTTTCGTGGAGTCTCTCCATCGAATACAGGTATTCATATGGATAGTTCCCCTTCTTCGTCACAAGCTCAAACTGCTACCGTGGTTCAGGTGATATGCACGTCCTCCTGGCACATTGTCTGAGAAAGTTTCTGAAGAGATGCGTACATGAAACGTTGTGAATCACGATATTCTTAGTGTGATTCTCTTGGAAAAACAAACGTAGGTTCCAACGGTATCAGGAATGAGACTGACCTCATCATATTTCAAACCGAAATTTGCACTGCATGGAGCTCCCTTCGCAATGTTTGTCCGGAAGGTAGATGAGATGTAACTGTATTCACTTACGACATCAGGTTTTGTTGGGTTTAAAAGCAATTGCCTTTGACAAGGCGTGTCACTCATTTCCGGCCCTGTTGGTTAGTATCTGCATCTGCATCTACATACATGCTCCACAAGTCACCATACGGTGCTTGGCGGATAGTACTTTATACCACTACTAGTCATTACCTTTTCTTTTCCATTCGCAAATGACGCGAGGGAAGAACAACTGTCTGTACGGCTCCTTATGAGCTCCAATTTGACTTACCTGTACATGGGCGGTTGCAGAATCGTTGGGTAGTCAGTCGCATGGTGGTTTCTAAATTTTCTAAATGGTGTTCCACGAAAAGGATGTCTTCTAAATTCCAGGAAGTTCCATGTGAATTCATGATGTGTCTCCATAAAACTCGCTTATTGACTGAAACTACCGGTAACAAATCTAGCAGCACGTCTAAAAACTGCTTCGATGACTTCCTTTAATCCAACCTGCTGGGGATTCCAAACACGCGACCAGTACTCAAAAATTGGTAGCACTGATGTTCTATACATGGTCTCCCTTATACACTCCTAGAAATGGAAAAAAGAACACATTGACACCGGTGTGTCAGACCCACCGTACTTGCTCCGGACACTGCGAGAGGGCTGTACAAGCAATGATCACACGCACGGCACAGCGGACACACCAGGAACCGCGGTGTTGGCCGTCGAATGGCGCTAGCTGCGCAGCATTTGTGCACCGCCGCCGTCAGTGTCAGCCAGTTTGCCGTGGCATACGGAGCTCCATCGCAGTCTTTAACACTGGTAGCATGCCGCGACAGCGTGGACGTGAACCGTATGTGCAGTTGACGGACTTTGAGCGAGGGCGTATAGTGGGCATGCGGGAGGCCGGGTGGACGTACCGCCGAATTGCTCAACACGTGGGGCGTGAGGTCTCCACAGTACATCGATGTTGTCGCCAGTGGTCGGCGGAAGGTGCACGTGCCCGTCGACCTGGGACCGGACCGCTGCGACGCACGGATGCATGCCAAGACCGTAGGATCCTACGCAGTGCCTTAGGGGACCGCACCGCCACTTCCCAGCAAATTAGGGACACTGTTGCTCCTGGGGTATCGGCGAGAACCATTCGCAACCGTCTCCATGAAGCTGGGCTACGGTCCCGCACACCGTTAGGCCGTCTTCCGCTCACGCCCCAACATCGTGCAGCCCGCCTCCAGTGGTGTCGCGACAGGCGTGAATGGAGGGACGAATGGAGACGTGTCGTCTTCAGCGATGAGAGTCGCTTCTGCCTTGGTGCCAATGATGGTCGTATGCGTGTTTGGCGCCGTGCAGGTGAGCGCCACAATCAGGACTGCATACGACCGAGGCACACAGGGCCAACACCCGGCATCATGGTGTGGGGAGCGATCTCCTACACTGGCCGTACACCACTGGTGATCGTCGAGGGGACACTGAATAGTGCACGGTACATCCAAACCGTCATCGAACCCATCGTTCTACCATTCCTAGACCGGCAAGGGAACTTGCTGTTCCAACAGGACAATGCACGTCCGCATGTATCCCGTGCCACCCAACGTGCTCTAGAAGGTGTAAGTCAACTACCCTGGCCAGCAAGATCTCCGGATCTGTCCCCCATTGAGCATGTTTGGGACTGGATGAAGCGTCGTCTCACGCGGTCTGCACGTCCAGCACGAACGCTGGTCCAACTGAGGCGCCAGGTGGAAATGGCATGGCAAGCCGTTCCACAGGACTACATCCAGCATCTCTACGATCGTCTCCATGGGAGAATAGCAGCCTGCATTGCTGCGAAAGGTGGATATACACTGTACTAGTGCCGACATTGTGCATGCTCTGTTGCCTGTGTCTATGTGCCTGTGGTTCTGTCAGTGTGATCATGTGATGTATCTGACCCCAGGAATGTGTCAATAAAGTTTCCCCTTCCTGGGACAATGAATTCAAGGTGTTCTTATTTCAATTTCATGGAGTGTAGACGAGTTGCAATTCAGTAACGTTCTCCCAATAAATGGAAGACGACATTCACTTTCCGCACTACCGATCTCACGTGCTAGCTCTATTTCATATCTCTTTGCAACGTTATGGTTAGATATTTAATCAACGTGATTGTATCAAGCAGGGTACAACTAATACTGTATTCGAACATTAGAGGATGATATTTGAAGTATCCTCGTACTGTCGTACTGAGGAGTGACTGGAGACATTTTTAAAAGAATAACTTTGTTAACAAAACGGAACTCAATTATAATGTCATTGGATGAGTATTCACACAACTACATACAAAATGAATATCTCTCCTGTGACGTTGTCTGTCTTGGGCCTACAGGACGAAATGCAGAGTCGTGGTAGGCGGCGGTGCAAAGACCTGGGATGTTACTGGACCGGTGCTGCCGGCATCTGAGACAAACTGCTGGAACCGACAACATGTACCGCTGACACTGAACTGCTGATTTGGGCGGACGGAACTGCTGGTACTACTGTGCTACTGTCTTGAGACATAGGGCGTAACTGACTTCGCACGGTCCGCTGGTGACCTAAATAGTAGGGCACGGATGGATATCCATGTGGCGCTGGTAGGGCCCGTGACGTGGAATACAAAAATAGTGTCCCGCCGACAGCACTCTCTGCTGCGACAGCCACGCTGCCTGTCGGCGAGATTGTCGTCCCCACTCTTGTAACTCTGTAGTAAAGAGCCCAGGGTATACAAGGAAAATAGCACTGTTTTGATGAAAGGCGTTTACGCATGTCCTCCTGCTGGGACACGGCCTGTCTGGTGTGTGAAGAGATTCTAAGTCATCCTGTATCCTCCTACAGTCACTCAGCCATGACACTGTCCACAGATTATTGTGTCATCAGCAAACATTTACAGACTGATTCTCACCCTATCTTTCAAGTTGGTTATGTGTGCAGAGAACAAGAACGGTCGTCCTATCACACTTATCTGGCGCACTCATGACGATATCCATGTATCTGAAGATCACTCACCGTCCTGGGGCATGGATTGTGTCCTGTTACTTACAAAGTCTTAGAGCCACTTACGTAGACGAGAACCTATTTCATATGCTCGGAACTTGGTTAATAGTGTTAAGTGTGGTGCTGTGTCATGCTTGACTCTGCTTATCGTCCTTCAACCACGGGTCGCAAGATAAAGTGCGAGAAAAGAGAAAGCTGAGTTTCGCATGAGCGACACTTTTGAAATCTGTGCTGATTTGTGGACGGAAACTTTTCTGTCTTAAGGAAACTTACGATATTCAGACTTATAATACGCTCAAGAATTCCACAGAAATTCAAAGTTAAGGATATTGATCTGTAATTTTGACGATCCTTTCTTTTGCCTTTCTTAAATACATGAGTAACGAGCTTCTCGCGAGGCTGTGGAGGCCCAAGAGATGTCGGCCGGTCGCCGTGTCATCCTCTGCCTTGAGGCGTCTTGTGGATGCGGGCGTGTGGGCATCACACCGCTCTCACGGCCGTTTTGCAGTCTTTCCAGGCTATGGAACAGCTACTATTTTGTCATACAGTTCCTCTAATGGCATCACGAGGCTAAGTAAACTCCGTACTAGTCCTCCCACCGAGGAAAAATCCTTGTCAGTACCGGGAATCAAATCTGGGTGCTCCGCAATGTAGCCTTCTACGCTGACTACGCAGTTATAGAGGTGTACATAAACAGGAGTAACATGCATTTTTTTCCAGTCGCTTGGGGCTCTGCACTATGCGAGAGTTTCCAGATAAATACTAATGCTGAATAATGCTCTCTGTTAAAATACCGGACCTGGCACCTTATTTTATTTTCACTCTTTCAGCTGCTATTCAGTGCAATGAAGTGTATTTCTATGTCCTCCATACAAGAATTTGTTCGACGGTCAAGAGATGGTATGCCTGTGCGACCTCACGTGCGAATGATTTTTTAAACGCAGAATTTAAAACTGCAGTCTTTTACTGCCACACCATACTGGTCCAAGATTTACTGGTTAGAAGTCTTCGACCCACTTAATATTACTACGGAGGACCAGAATTTTCTCGTTTCTCGGCAAGATCTTGAACTAAGGTGTGATGGTGGAAGCTGTTGTATGCTCTATGCAACGACATTCACACAGATGCACGAATTTCTACTAATTGTCTTTTCAGAACGATTGCTCTTATGCAGCGCTACATGGCAGAAAGTGAAACACCATTCCTTGTAGACACATTGGCCATTCCGTGTAGATACACCAACTAATTAAGCCACTTCATTCACAGTGCGGTCATTCACACACAGTTTAATCACGATAGCTCCATTCCGCCATTCTGTAACGTCTCCCCGTTGATCCTTCTTACTGTAAGGATTCCATACACCTAGCTAGTACGTAAACACCACTTCAATATCATGACACCCTACGTCGGCGGCAGAGTGTCACATGACCACCTGGTACCACTTTTATGTCTACAGCGCTCCCAATTGACTAGTGTGCGCTTATGAGAGAATGATTAACATTTTCTCCGGTATGCTTATTTATAAATGAACAGACAAACTGTTGCAAGCACCTTATACGCCGTGGCAGGCAATTGTTGGCCACCAAGCATCGGCCACTAAAGTAAATAGGTGGTCGCATGTTACTGTAGTAGGTGTCCGCAAATGATGTGGTCGGTGTTCTCACTTGCGCCACATTCTAACATAGTATAAAAGGACTTCGCTCATTGTGGTGGGCCTTCTTAAACTTAAAGAATTTATTCTCTTCGGGGGGCATTTCAACATGTATTGCGCCCTAGGCAGAGCAGGCGACAATATGCTGTGCTAATAACTCACTAGTGGAGAAGGTATTGAGGCGTTTGAAGCAGAAATGCTGTTTATGCCCATATTTACTCAGGTGCGATGAAAGAAGTTGGGACAAATCTTTGATCCACACATAATGAAGGTTGTCTCCATTGAAGAATAACAGCATGTCCACATGCAAATTACGCTGACTTGTAAATTATGAAAGATGGAGAAGTCCGACAACTAGGTGTGTTACTTTACTATAATCATCATCATCATCAAATCATCATCATCATCATCTGGTTTGTTCTTCTTCAGGCCATAAACGTTAACCAAAATACCCTCATTCTGCCTCTCAAATGTGGGTATGTTCTGAAGCTTCATGGTGTACTCGATACCATCAAAGTTGTAAGGCCCACGAACATCAGTACCCCTGCAATATCGAGATTGGCGGTGAGGATCTTTTTCATAATTTTTTTTAAGAAACCAGGATACCCCATACAAAAAAAGGTGTTGATTTCATTTTTGACATTAGTACATGCCTGCTTAGCAGCTATATCGTCAGGAAGTTTGATATAGCTAGACCCTCCATTTACAGGATCGAAGACATATGTGTGGAGGTACAGGTGTAGTACACAGGTGAGTGCTTTTCCTGAGCCTCTAACTTCCATCTCGGAAAACTGACCCAGTATAGCACTCGAGGGGGATTCACTGAACCACTCAGCGATTGAGGTGCTCTACGATATCACACGATTATCCCCCCAAATATACACTCCTGGAAATGGAAAAAAGAACACATTGACACCGGTGTGTCAGACCCACCATACTTGCTCCGGACACTGCGAGAGGGCTGTACAAGCAATGATCACACGCACGGCACAGCGGACACACCAGGAACCGCGGTGTTGGCCGTCGAATAGCGCTAGCTGCGCAGCATTTGTGCACCGCCGCCGTCAGTGTCAGCCAGTTTGCCGTGGCATACGGAGCTCCATCGCAGTCTTTATCACTGGTAGCATGCCGCGACAGCGTGGACGTGAACCGTATGTGCAGTTGACGGACTTTGAGCGAGGGCGTATAGTGGGCATGCGGGAGGCCGGGTGGACGTACCGCCGAATTGCTCAACACGTGGGGCGTGAGGTCTCCACAGTACATCGATGTTGTCGCCAGTGGTCGGCGGAAGGTGCACGTGCCCGTCGACCAGGGATGGGACCGCAGCGACGCACGGATGCACGCCAAGACCGTAGGATCCTACGCAGTGCCGTAGGGGACCGCACCGCCACTTCCCAGCAAATTAGGGACACTGTTGCTCCTGGGGTATCGGCGAGGACCATTCGCAACCGTCTCCATGAAGCTGGGCTACGGTCCTGCACACCGTTAGGCCGTCTTCCGCTCACGCCCCAACATCGTGCAGCCCGCCTCCAGTGGTGTCGCGACAGGCGTGAATGGAGGGACGAATGGAGACGTGTCGTCTTCAGCGATGAGAGTCGCTTCTGCCTTGGTGCCAATGATGGTCGTATGCGTGTTTGGCGCCGTGCAGGTGAGCGCCACAATCAGGACTGCATACGACCGAGGCACACAGGGCCAACACCCGGCATCATGGTGTGGGGAGCGATCTCCTACACTGGCCGTACACCACTGGTGATCGTCGAGGGGACACTGAATAGTGCACGGTACATCCAAACCGTCATCGAACCCATCGTTCTACCATTCCTAGACCGGCAAGGGAACTTGCAGTTCCAACAGGACAATGCACGTCCGCATGTATCCCGTGCCACCCAACGTGCTCTAGAAGGTGTAAGTCAACTACCCTGGCCAGCAAGATCTCCGGATCTGTCCCCCATTGAGCATGTTTGGGACTGGATGAAGCGTCGTCTCACGCGGTCTGCACGTCCAGCACGAACGCTGGTCCAACTGAGGCGCCAGGTGGAAATGGCATGGCAAGCCGTTCCACAGGACTACATCCAGCATCTCTACGATCGTCTCCATGGGAGAATAGCAGCCTGCATTGCTGCGAAAGGTGGATATACACTGTACTAGTGCCGACATTGTGCATGCTCTGTTGCCTGTGTCTATGTGCCTGTGGTTCTGTCAGTGTGATCATGTGATGTATCTGACCCCAGGAATGTGTCAATAAAGTTTCCCCTTCCTGGGACAATGAATTCAAGGTGTTCTTATTTCAATTTCATGGAGTGTAGACGAGTTGCAATTCAGTAACGTTCTCCCAATAAATGGAAGACGACATTCACTTTCCGCACTACCGATCTCACGTGCTAGCTCTATTTCATATCTCTTTGCAACGTTATGGTTAGATATTTAATCAACGTGATTGTATCAAGCAGGGTACAACTAATACTGTATTCGAACATTAGAGGATGATATTTGAAGTATCCTCGTACTGTCGTACTGAGGAGTGACTGGAGACATTTTTAAAAGAATAACTTTGTTAACAAAACGGAACTCAATTATAATGTCATTGGATGAGTATTCACACAACTACATACAAAATGAATATCTCTCCTGTGACGTTGTCTGTCTTGGGCCTACAGGACGAAATGCAGAGTCGTGGTAGGCGGCGGTGCAAAGACCTGGGATGTTACTGGACCGGTGCTGCCGGCATCTGAGACAAACTGCTGGAACCGACAACATGTACCGCTGACACTGAACTGCTGATTTGGGCGGACGGAACTGCTGGTACTACTGTGCTACTGTCTTGAGACATAGGGCGTAACTGACTTCGCACGGTCCGCTGGTGACCTAAATAGTAGGGCACGGATGGATATCCATGTGGCGCTGGTAGGGCCCGTGACGTGGAATACAAAAATAGTGTCCCGCCGACAGCACTCTCTGCTGCGACAGCCACGCTGCCTGTCGGCGAGATTGTCGTCCCCACTCTTGTAACTCTGTAGTAAAGAGCCCAGGGTATACAAGGAAAATAGCACTGTTTTGATGAAAGGCGTTTACGCATGTCCTCCTGCTGGGACACGGCCTGTCTGGTGTGTGAAGAGATTCTAAGTCATCCTGTATCCTCCTACAGTCACTCAGCCATGACACTGTCCACAGATTATTGTGTCATCAGCAAACATTTACAGACTGATTCTCACCCTATCTTTCAAGTTGGTTATGTGTGCAGAGAACAAGAACGGTCGTCCTATCACACTTATCTGGCGCACTCATGACGATATCCATGTATCTGAAGATCACTCACCGTCCTGGGGCATGGATTGTGTCCTGTTACTTACAAAGTCTTAGAGCCACTTACGTAGACGAGAACCTATTTCATATGCTCGGAACTTGGTTAATAGTGTTAAGTGTGGTGCTGTGTCATGCTTGACTCTGCTTATCGTCCTTCAACCACGGGTCGCAAGATAAAGTGCGAGAAAAGAGAAAGCTGAGTTTCGCATGAGCGACACTTTTGAAATCTGTGCTGATTTGTGGACGGAAACTTTTCTGTCTTAAGGAAACTTACGATATTCAGACTTATAATACGCTCAAGAATTCCACAGAAATTCAAAGTTAAGGATATTGATCTGTAATTTTGACGATCCTTTCTTTTGCCTTTCTTAAATACATGAGTAACGAGCTTCTCGCGAGGCTGTGGAGGCCCAAGAGATGTCGGCCGGTCGCCGTGTCATCCTCTGCCTTGAGGCGTCTTGTGGATGCGGGCGTGTGGGCATCACACCGCTCTCACGGCCGTTTTGCAGTCTTTCCAGGCTATGGAACAGCTACTATTTTGTCATACAGTTCCTCTAATGGCATCACGAGGCTAAGTAAACTCCGTACTAGTCCTCCCACCGAGGAAAAATCCTTGTCAGTACCGGGAATCAAATCTGGGTGCTCCGCAATGTAGCCTTCTACGCTGACTACGCAGTTATAGAGGTGGACATAAACAGGAGTAACATGCATTTTTTTCCAGTCGCTTGGGGCTCTGCACTATGCGAGAGTTTCCAGATAAATACTAATGCTGAATAATGCTCTCTGTTAAAATACCGGACCTGGCACCTTATTTTATTTTCACTCTTTCAGCTGCTATTCAGTGCAATGAAGTGTATTTCTATGTCCTCCATACAAGAATTTGTTCGACGGTCAAGAGATGGTATGCCTGTGCGACCTCACGTGCGAATGATTTTTTAAACGCAGAATTTAAAACTGCAGTCTTTTACTGCCACACCATACTGGTCCAAGATTTACTGGTTAGAAGTCTTCGACCCACTTAATATTACTACGGAGGACCAGAATTTTCTCGTTTCTCGGCAAGATCTTGAACTAAGGTGTGATGGTGGAAGCTGTTGTATGCTCTATGCAACGACATTCACACAGATGCACGAATTTCTACTAATTGTCTTTTCAGAACGATTGCTCTTATGCAGCGCTACATGGCAGAAAGTGAAACACCATTCCTTGTAGACACATTGGCCATTCCGTGTAGATACACCAACTAATTAAGCCACTTCATTCACAGTGCGGTCATTCACACACAGTTTAATCACGATAGCTCCATTCCGCCATTCTGTAACGTCTCCCCGTTGATCCTTCTTACTGTAAGGATTCCATACACCTAGCTAGTACGTAAACACCACTTCAATATCATGACACCCTACGTCGGCGGCAGAGTGTCACATGACCACCTGGTACCACTTTTATGTCTACAGCGCTCCCAATTGACTAGTGTGCGCTTATGAGAGAATGATTAACATTTTCTCCGGTATGCTTATTTATAAATGAACAGACAAACTGTTGCAAGCACCTTATACGCCGTGGCAGGCAATTGTTGGCCACCAAGCATCGGCCACTAAAGTAAATAGGTGGTCGCATGTTACTGTAGTAGGTGTCCGCAAATGATGTGGTCGGTGTTCTCACTTGCGCCACATTCTAACATAGTATAAAAGGACTTCGCTCATTGAGATGGGCCTTCTTAAACTTAAAGAATTTATTCTCTTCGGGGGGCATTTCAACATGTATTGCGCCCTAGGCAGAGCAGGCGACAATATGCTGTGCTAATAACTCACTAGTGGAGAAGGTATTGAGGCGTTTGAAGCAGAAATGCTGTTTATGCCCATATTTACTCAGGTGCGATGAAAGAAGTTGGGACAAATCTTTGATCCACACATAATGAAGGTTGTCTCCATTGAAGAATAACAGCATGTCCACATGCAAATTACGCTGACTTGTAAATTATGAAAGATGGAGAAGTCCGACAACTAGGTGTGTTACTTTACTATAATCATCATCATCATCAAATCATCATCATCATCATCTGGTTTGTTCTTCTTCAGGCCATAAACGTTAACCAAAATACCCTCATTCTGCCTCTCAAATGTGGGTATGTTCTGAAGCTTCATGGTGTACTCGATACCATCAAAGTTGTAAGGCCCACGAACATCAGTACCCCTGCAATATCGAGATTGGCGGTGAGGATCTTTTTCATAATTTTTTTTAAGAAACCAGGATACCCCATACAAAAAAAGGTGTTGATTTCATTTTTGACATTAGTACATGCCTGCTTAGCAGCTATATCGTCAGGAAGTTTGATATAGCTAGACCCTCCATTTACAGGATCGAAGACATATGTGTGGAGGTACAGGTGTAGTACACAGGTGAGTGCTTTTCCTGAGCCTCTAACTTCCATCTCGGAAAACTGACCCAGTATAGCACTCGAGGGGGATTCACTGAACCACTCAGCGATTGAGGTGCTCTACGATATCACACGATTATCCCCCCAAATATACACTCCTGGAAATGGAAAAAAGAACACATTGACACCGGTGTGTCAGACCCACCATACTTGCTCCGGACACTGCGAGAGGGCTGTACAAGCAATGATCACACGCACGGCACAGCGGACACACCAGGAACCGCGGTGTTGGCCGTCGAATAGCGCTAGCTGCGCAGCATTTGTGCACCGCCGCCGTCAGTGTCAGCCAGTTTGCCGTGGCATACGGAGCTCCATCGCAGTCTTTAACACTGGTAGCATGCCGCGACAGCGTGGACGTGAACCGTATGTGCAGTTGACGGACTTTGAGCGAGGGCGTATAGTGGGCATGCGGGAGGCCGGGTGGACGTACCGCCGAATTGCTCAACACGTGGGGCGTGAGGTCTCCACAGTACATCGATGTTGTCGCCAGTGGTCGGCGGAAGGTGCACGTGCCCGTCGACCTGGGACCGGACCGCAGCGACGCACGGATGCACGCCAAGACCGTAGGATCCTACGCAGTGCCGTAGGGGACCGCACCGCCACTTCCCAGCAAATTAGGGACACTGTTGCTCCTGGGGTATCGGCGAGGACCATTCGCAACCGTCTCCATGAAGCTGGGCTACGGTCCCGCACACCGTTAGGCCGTCTTCCGCTCACGCCCCAACATCGTGCAGCCCGCCTCCAGTGGTGTCGCGACAGGCGTGAATGGAGGGGCGAATGGAGACGTGTCGTCTTCAGCGATGAGAGTCGCTTCTGCCTTGGTGCCAATGATGGTCGTATGCGTGTTTGGCGCCGTGCAGGTGAGCGCCACAATCAGGACTGCATACGACCGAGGCACACAGGGCCAACACCCGGCATCATGGTGTGGGGAGCGATCTCCTACACTGGCCGTACACCACTGGTGATCGTCGAGGGGACACTGAATAGTGCACGGTACATCCAAACCGTCATCGAACCCATCGTTCTACCATTCCTAGACCGGCAAGGGAACTTGCTGTTCCAACAGGACAATGCACGTCCGCATGTATCCCGTGCCACCCAACGTGCTCTAGAAGGTGTAAGTCAACTACCCTGGCCAGCAAGATCTCCGGATCTGTCCCCCATTGAGCATGTTTGGGACTGGATGAAGCGTCGTCTCACGCGGTCTGCACGTCCAGCACGAACGCTGGTCCAACTGAGGCGCCAGGTGGAAATGGCATGGCAAGCCGTTCCACAGGACTACATCCAGCATCTCTACGATCGTCTCCATGGGAGAATAGCAGCCTGCATTGCTGCGAAAGGTGGATATACACTGTACTAGTGCCGACATTGTGCATGCTCTGTTGCCTGTGTCTATGTGCCTGTGGTTCTGTCAGTGTGATCATGTGATGTATCTGACCCCAGGAATGTGTCAATAAAGTTTCCCCTTCCTGGGACAATGAATTCAAGGTGTTCTTATTTCAATTTCATGGAGTGTAGAAAACACTTGTCTCCTCAAAACCACCTGTTTGGGGGGATGAGTGAATCGCTTACGATTTTGAGGGGCTCTGTCTATACAGCGGGAAGGCATGCTTGCAGGAACCTGACTGGATTCCGGTACCCTCCTGACAGGTTCTCTATTTGAGAAAACGAGATACACTCCTCGAAAGCATCCTCAGCCACTGTGTAGCTTAATTGCGGCATGACCTGATGTTAATCACTAGTAGGACGGGAAAGCGAACTGCCACTAGTCATGGGTTCTTCACTGTCACGAACACTGCTGCTACAGATAGGTGGCGGGGTCCATTCAGCTGAAGATGGTGTTAGGTATGCGCCTAGGCAGACATACCTTGCTTCGGTGAGGGCAATCTGCCCGAGGAAGAGGTGGAGAAGGCCAGTGCGAGCAGTGTGACTCTTGATGCTCCAGGCCTGAACTGCCAGCCTGAGGGGTGAGAGTTCGTTGCCTCTGCTGGCTGACCGACAGATATCAGAGGGGTTGTGCTGGGGTAGGTTGGATGGCTGTAGCCACAGTTTTCCGTGCATCCACCAGTGAAGTCTTACACAGTGGTGTGTGCCACTGTGGAATGTGCTTCACGCCCACCACAGATTTTGGCACTCACGCCACTGCAGGCCGACCCGTCAACTCTGTGAAAGAATAACAACAATTAAGAACAACGTTCCAGATACAGATCGATGATTGTAGCGTTTAATCAGCGTGAGTACGAACAAAAAATACTTACCTTTTACACTCTGGGTCCATAGAATTAGCATTTCATCAACGTTAGCGGGAATCTCTCCCACCCATCAGGTAAGTCCTCATCTTCTAAAAGGGCCAAGTAACAACGCCTTCTTGCCTCTTTGTAAGAGGTTAATTCCTTGGACTACTCAGGCGTTTGACCCTCGCAAGAACTGCTGTGGAGCCATGAAGCCACCACACTGTTGTCGTCTACAAGATATTGATTATAAGAAACAAAAAAAAAAAAAAATCGGTTCTGAATTGCCTACAACGAGAAATGGATTATACATAACTATGAAAAAAAAAAGATTCATACCAGATAGAAGTCCTGGATATCACCCTTGACACATACCCCTATTAGAATCTCCTCTTGCTCCATAGCAACATCTACGACTACGAAGAATATACGAATAAGTCTCACACAACTGTATACGATGAAAACAAAAAACTGTCTAACAACAATATATTACAATTGTACTTATGTTCTTGTTGCCGCTGTCTTGTGGCCGCCAGCAGCTGCTCAAGTTCGCTCAGCTACCCTTCTAATGTTGCAACAGTGAGACAAAATCTTTTAGAGACAGTTGTTACGATCTGAATACATCAAGAGCTATTTTCTAAACATCTGAACTATCACACACACAGAATTTGGAGATGTACTTACATGACGGCACCACAGCCTCTTCAGCCTGCTGCTACTGTCGACTTTGAGCAGACTGCTGCCACTCTAATGCTAGAACGTTAACAGAAATTTCATAAACACTTGTTACGATTTGAATATTTTAAGAGATGTTTTATGAACATGTAAACATTACACATGGAATTTGGAGATGTACTTACATGGCTGCTTCTCAGCTTCCAGCTGACACTCTAGGTTAGCCAGCATTCCTGGAATTAATGCTGCAACAGCAAGAAAGTGATCTTTTATAACCACTTGATATGAAAATGTAGCATGATATCGAAAAGCGGAACACTTTACTACAAAATTTTATAACTATCGCAATTTTAACTCACAATTTTGTTTTAAACACTTACACGGCAATAGCTCCAAGGTTGGCCATTATCTGTCACCACTGCTGGTGCTGCTGATGGCTGAACGTTTCATCTTGTGATAAGCACACGAACTCAACTAGACACTGCTAAAGACAGACTAATGATGGTTTTGGAGGAGTAGAGCTTTATATACCTCCAGGTCCCACCCTCTATACGAATTCAGAATGCCACAACAGCAAGTTAGAACACACCTTCTTTTTGTTAAAGCAGGCTGGAGCAGGCATGCCGCAGGTGGCTGAGAAAACAGAACGCTGCTGTGAGAGGAGAGCTATCTTTCAATAAAAATTCTGGGACAAACAGATAGAGGGAACACTTCTCCTTTGATACTGCTGCAGGTGACAGAAAGCGTAATCTTTTGTTTGTAGGAAGTTTGTTTTTTCGAAATCAGATTTGGCGGCTGATTTCAACCAGCTGCATACCTCGAAATACATGTCCTTGTTCGTCAGGGCCTCACTGTTGGAGGAAGACGATATCTTTCGAAAATAAGTCTTTTGTTTGCTCTAGAGGGTACAGTAGGCACCCCTTCTGCTGCACACTACAGCAACAGTGGCTGTGACTCGGCTCGCATTACAATCGTCTGCTGCTTCCCTTTGATCGCTGGCTGGCTCGGCAGCAGTATGTTGTTTCATTATGTTACAGTCTGACCGGATTGACCAAGGGCAGCTGCGGTCCCCGTGCGGGGCAGACGGCGAGGTGCTGGAGCAGGAGGCGGGGGATGCGGCCTGGTGCAGGTGGGCTGAGCCCATCAAGGTCGCGTGAGGCAGTTGCGGCCGGGTCTGTTGCGGGGGCAGGCAGCACGGAGCACGAGTGGGCCCGTCCCATAGCTCTGCTGCCATTCGCCTGATACTGCACCAAGTAGTGAGCGTGGTGTGGCGTGCAAGGCTGCTCAGTCAGCCACAGAGCGTGCTCACGGTGCCACACACCGCGTTAAATACGCGACAAGCACCCTATGTAGCTTTAACCTCCGCTGCGCTAGCACCCGTAAGTGAACCATGGAGTGTCTTAAAGGTAGTGCGACTGCAGTATACGATGTGATTGGAAGTTAAACCAAAGTAGTCCAGCCTACGAAATGCAAATTATGTCCTCTGCAGTGCTTAATTTCCCAATTTCAGTCTTTTGAAGTTTTTCGATTCCTACCACCTACTCCCATTTAATAAACAATTTACATCAACAGTTTTCGTTTTATGCACAATCTCCATCAACAATTTTCATTAATATTACATCTTCTGAGTTGACAATTGAATTTTGCTGCGAAATTCGATTTTAGTGCGAACATTCAGAATTTCCGAAAAAATTCGAAATTACTGCCAACTGGGCAGGTGCGGAGGGGGGAGAGGGGGGAGAGGATGGGGGGAAGGGTTGTGGAGGGGGAGGGTGCGAGGACCCACGTGCAGGCTGGGGAAAACCTATGACGTCATCTGGGGAGATAATTAATTGATCAATTAATTAATATGCATAGCTAATTTGATACCAAATTGCCCTACAAACAGCTCTGCTCTCTTACTTACATCGCCCCTTTACTCCACCCCAAACTTCCCCGTACTGCCAAATTAACCACTACTTCATGCTTTAGGATGAGTCCTTTCAGTCTATCGGACTTCTAGTAAAGCTGTGCATTGAAGCTCTTTTTTCCAGAGTTCGATTCAGCAACTTTCCACTGATTATTATATCTATATATCTGTTCTTTAGCATTCCAATGTAGTACCGTTTTTCAAACCCGCTTACCTCCTAATTTCGTGTACTGTTGATATACCTGCGTTTACTTCTATGTAAGGCTACACACTAGACAAATGCTTTCAAAAATGACTTCTCAAAAGTTAAATGTGTAATCGAAGTTAAAAAATGTCTCGTTTTGATAAACTCATTTCTTGCTATTGACAATCTGCGTTTTATATCCTTCTCCTCTCTCTATAGGCAGTTATCTTGCTGTCCAGATAGGAAATCTCGTCTACCACTTTGTATCACTGACTAATCTACTCCCCACAGCATCACTTTCTTTTATTCGACTAAACTGGTTTACACATGTTTTACGTTGGTTGATGTTCATCTTGTGACCTATTTTCAAGACACTATCCGTACCATTCAACAGCTCTTTCAAGTCCACTGCTTTGTCTGACAGAACTTCATTATCAAGAAACTTTAACGTTTGTGTTTATTCTCCCTAAAATTCTAGCCCTCTCCAAATGTCTCTTTAGTTTTTTTATTGCTCGCTCATTGCTGAGATTGAGTAACATACAGGACAGGTTGGAACCCTGTCTTACTCCCTTATCAACTGCTATCTCCATTTCACGTCCTTCTGTGGGGTTATACGTACTGCTTCTGTACGCGATGGAGGTGCTGATGAACCTCGAGCCCATTGAACATGGGACTTCCGCACATTGGATGCAGTGTTCCGTGTGGCAAGTCGCTTGCTCATAGATTTTGTATAACGAGATCCATATATAAGAAATGTTGAAATAAAACCTGCCGCCGTTGGATAAGCAGCTACAGCAGCAAGTCGTATACTCCTAGCTCACTCATTTGTTACATAGTTTAATTCTTAATTTTTTTGCGTGTTTTTGGTACTTGCATTGTTTAATTCATAAATTTCGGGCGTATTATAGTATTTGAGAGTTGTAGCATCGCGTTTTAGTACCTGAATAGTGTAAATTCGCGTAGTCGTTTGTCTTCTGTTTTTGTTTTGAACGGCCAGTGTCGGTTGGTCACAGTCAGTGTGCTCCCTGCCGCCGTTGGATAAGCAGCTGCAGCAGCAAGTCGTATACTCCTAGCTCACTCATTTGTTACATAGTTTAATTCTTAATTTCTTTGCGTGTTTTTGGTACTTGCATTGTTTAATTAATAAATTTCGGGCGTATTATAGTATTTGAGAGTTGTAGCATCACGTTTTAGTACCTGAATAGTGTAAATTCGCATAGTCTCCTTCCGCCGCCGAGCAGTGTCAGCAGTGCGCACGTAGCAGCATTACTGCATTTACTAGGCAATCTTGTATTTTAATAACTGTTTAAATTTTGTCGATTTGTTTGCGCTCTCTGTAGATTAGTTCAGACGTTCTTTGCAAAACAGTTTTTAGCATGGATAGGGACTGCAACTGCTGTGTTCGGATGCAGGCTGAGTTGGCATCCCTTCGCTCCCAGCTTCAGGCAGTGTTGGCTTCGGTCACACAGCTTGAGGCTGTTGCCAATGGGCATCACTGTGGGGGTCCTGATGAGGGTTTGTCGGGGACGGCCAGCTCGTCCCACGCATCCCCCGATCGGACTACGACTGTGGTTGCCTGGGATACTGCCCGCATTGAGGCTGATCCCTCACCTGTGGTAGAGTGGGAGGTCGTCTCAAGGTGTGGCAGGGGGCGAAAGACATTCCGGAGGGCTGAACGGAAGGCCTCTCCAGTTTGTCTGACGAACCGGTTTCAGGCTCTGTCTCAGGCTGATACTGATCTTCGGCCTGACATGGCTGCTTGTCCTGTTCCAGAGGTTGCCCCTCAGTCTGCAAGATCCAGGCGGCCGCAGAGGGTGGGCTTACTGGTAGTTGGGAGCTCCAACGTCAGGCGCGTAATGGGGCCCCTTAGGGAAATGGCAGCAAGAGAGGGGAAGAAAACCAATGTGCACTCCGTGTGCATACCGGGGGGAGTCATTCCAGATGTGGAAAGGGTCCTTCCGGATGCCATGAAGGGTACAGGGTGCACCCATCTGCAGGTGGTCGCTCATGTCGGCACCAATGATGTGTGTCGCTATGGATCGGAGGAAATCCTCTCTGGCTTCCGGCGGCTATCTGATTTGGTGAAGACTGCCAGTCCCGCTAGCGGGATGAAAGCAGAGCTCACCATCTGCAGCATCGTCGACAGGACTGACTGCGGACCTTTGGTACAGAGCCGAGTGGAGGGTCTGAATCAGAGGCTGAGACGGTTCTGCGACCGTGTGGGCTGCAGATTCCTCGACTTGCGCCATAGGGTGGTGGGGTTTCAGGTTCCGCTGGATAGGTCAGGAGTCCACTACACGCAACAAGCAGCTACACGGGTAGCAGGGGTTGTGTGGCGTGGGCTGGGCGGTTTTTTAGGTTAGATGGCCTTGGGCAAGTACAGAAAGGGCAACAGCCTCAACGGGTGTGGGGCAAAGTCAGGACATGCGGGGACCAAGCAGCAATCGGTATTGTAATTGTCAACTGTCGAAGCTGAGTTGGTAAAGTACCAGAACTTCAAGCGCTGATAGAAAGCACCGAAGTTGAAATCGTTATAGGTACAGAAAGCTGGCTTAAGCCAGAGATAAATTCTGCCGAAATTTTTACAAAGGTACAGACGGTGTTTAGAAAGGATAGATTGCATGCAACCGGTGGTGGAGTGTTCGTCGCTGTTAGTAGTAGTTTATCCTGTAGTGAAGTAGAAGTGGATAGTTCCTGTGAATTATTATGGGTGGAGGTTACACTCAACAACCGAGCTAGGTTAATAATTGGCTACTTTTACCGACCTCCCGACTCAGCAGCATTAGTGGCAGAACAACTGAGAGAAAATTTGGAATACATTTCACATAAATTTTCTCAGCATGTTATAGTCTTAGGTGGAGATTTCAATTTACCAGATATAGACTGGGACACTCAGATGTTCAGGACGGGTGGTAGGGACAGAGCATCGAGTGACATTATACTGAGTGCACTATCAGAAAATTACCTCGAGCAATTAAACAGAGAACTGACTCGTGGAGATAACATCTTGGACCTACTGATAACAAACAGACCCGAACTTTTCGAGTCTTTAAGTGCAGAACAGGGAATCAGTGATCATAAGGCCGTTGCAGCATCCCTGAATATGGAAGTTAATAGGAATATAAAAAAGGGAGGAAGGTTTATCTGTTTAGCAAGAGTAATAGAAGGCAGATTTCAGACTACCTAACAGATCAAAACGAAAATTTCTGTTCCGACACTGACAATGTTGAGTGTTTATGGAAAAAGTTCAAGGCAATCGTAAAATGCGTTTTAGACAGGTACGTGCAGAGTAAAACTGTGAGGGACGGGAAAAACCCACCGTGGTACAACAACAAAGTTAGGAAACTACTGCGAAAGCAAAGAGAGCTTCACTCCAAGTTTAAACGCAGCCAAAACCTCTCAGACAAGCAGAAGCTAAACGATGTCAAAGTTAGCGTAAGGAGGGCTATGCGTGAAGCGTTCAGTAAATTCGAAAGTAAAATTCTATGTACCGACTTGACAGAAAATCCTAGGAAGTTCTGGTCTTACGTTAAAACAGTAAGTGGCTCGAAACAGCATATCCAGACACTCCGGAATGATGATGGCATTGAAACAGAGGATGACACGCGTAAAGCTGAAATACTAAACACCTTTCTCCAAAGCTGTTTCACAGAGGAAGACCGCACTGCAGTTCCTTCTCTAAATACTCGCACAAACGAAAAAATGGCTGACATTGAAATAAGTGTCCGATGAATAGAAAAGCAACTGGAATCACTCAATAGAGGAAAGTCCACTGGACCTGACGGGATACCAATTCGATTCTACACAGAGTACGCGAAAGAACTTGCCCCCCTTCTAACAGCCGTGTGCCGCAAGTCTCTAGAGGAACGGAGGGTTCCAAATGATTGGAAAAGAGCACAGGTAGTCCCAGTCTTCAAGAAGGGTCGTCGAGCAGATGCGCAAAACTAGAGACCTATATCTCTGACGTCGATCTGTTGTAGAATTTTAGAACATGTTTTTTGCTCGAGTATCATGTCGTTTTTGGAAACCCAGAATCTACTATGTAGGAATCAACATGGATTCCGGAAACAGCGATCGTGTGAGACCCAACTCGCCTTATTTGTTCATGAGACCCAGAAAATATTAGATACAGGCTCCCAGGTAGATGCTATTTTTCTTGACTTCCGGAAGGCGTTCGATACAGTTCCGCACTGTCGCCTGATAAACAAAGTAAGAGCCTACGGAATATCAGACCAGCTGTGTGGCTGGATTGAAGAGCTTTTAGCAAACAGAACACAGCATGTTGTTATCAATGGAGAGACGTCTACAGACGTTAAAGTAAACTCTGGCGTGCCACAGGGGAGTGTTATGGGACCATTGCTTTTCACAATATATATAAATGACCTAGTAGATAGTGTCGGAAGTTCCATGCGGCTTTTCGCGGATGATGCTGTAGTATACAGAGAAGTTGCAGCATTAGAAAATTGTAGCGAAATGCAGGAAGATTTGCAGCGGATAGGCACTTGGTGCAGGGAGTGGCAACTGTCCCTTAACATAGACAAATGTAATGTATTGCGAATACATAGAAAGAAGGATCCTCTATTGTATGATTATATGATAGCGGAACAAACACTGGTAGCAGTTATTTCTGTAAAATATCTGGGAGTATGCGTGCGGAACGATTTGAAGTGGAATGATCATATAAAATTAATTGTTGGTAAGGCGGGTACCAGGTTGAGATTCATTGGGAGAGTGCTTAGAAAATGAAGTCCATCAACAAAGGAGGTGGCTTACAAAACACTCGTTCGACCTATACTTGAGTATTGCTCATCAGTGTGGGATCCGTACCAGATCGGTTTGACGGAGGAGATAAAGAAGATCCAAAGAAGAGCGGCGCGTTTCGTCACAGGGTTATTTGGTAACCGTGATAGCGTTACGGAGGTGTTTAATAAACTCAAGTGGCAGACTCTGCAAGAGAGGAGCTGTGCATCGCGGTGTAGCTTGCTCGCCAGGTTTCGAGAGGGTTCGTTTCTGGATGAGGTATCGAATATATTGCTTCCCCCTACTTATACCTCCCGAGGAGATCACGAATGTAAAATTAGAGAGATTAGAGCGCGCACGGAGGCTTTCAGACAGTCGTTCTTCCCGTGAACCATACGCGACTGGAACAGGAAACGGAGGTAATGACAGTGACACGTAAAGTGCCCTCCGCCACACACCGTTGGGTGGCTTGCGGAGTATAAATGTAGATGTAGATGTACAAGAAGTCGTAACACCCAAACCGGATGAAAGTTGCATATTCCGATTAGGGTAAACGTAGTGAGACAGCTATGGATACGAAAGTAGAGTCTTAACTTCCTCCTAAAAAATTCAAAGCTGTGTCTCAGCAGGCTAGATCCAATACGTGTGGAATTCCTTGAGCACTAAATGACCATTAACAGTGACGCATAATTCGAGACACTCTGTAGCCTACTCAAGTCCATCAAGAGTAAACAGCCTGAGCTGCTCATGGAGGGAGCGATTCTGCTCCACCATAACGTGGGTCCACACGTCTCCAAGGTTACGCAAAGTGTAATGACCAAGTTCATGTTGGAGCAGCTTCGGCATTCGCCTTACAGCCCGGATATGTTACCCTACGACTTCCATGTATTTTGTCGGCTTGAAAAAAATCGG
This sequence comes from Schistocerca serialis cubense, assembly GCF_023864345.2. Taxonomy (NCBI): domain Eukaryota; kingdom Metazoa; phylum Arthropoda; class Insecta; order Orthoptera; family Acrididae; genus Schistocerca; species Schistocerca serialis. The sequence continues at coordinate 536,472,629 of NC_064640.1, forward strand.
GCGACGAATTGAATGACACAGCGGAGGACTGGGTCCAGTCACAACCACGGGAAATCGGGAAACAGGGAATCCTTCGGTTCATGAAACAGTGAGATAGTTTTGCTCAGGTCTCTGGTGATTACTTGTGATTAAAGGCTTTAGTTATATCCACGGCATTGTTTCGTACCTTCCCTTTTCATTACCTCTCATAAATTGTTATGAAAACAGTTCTTTCGGAAATAATCCTCAGTTATGTAAACTATGTGAACGTTAAATGTAATTTTCTATATGTTTCTCTGTTGCAGTAAATCTTAGAGTTGCTGTAAACAAAAGCTACAAATTTGAAATTTGCAGAACATGTTAGTTTTGACACTAAAATGTCATTCGAAAGGCATTTAAGAATATTTTAATTATTTTCAATGTTATTAACAGAAACATGATTTTAAAATATAAAACATAAAAACGCAGACTAACTATAACCTTAGAATTGGAAACACAGTTTTAAAATTTCAGTACCAATCAAGGAACTGATAAAACTGTACCAGATTCTGTAATAATGATCCAGTGCTGTTTTTATTTTATAATGGCAATGTTTATTGAAGCAGAGAGATTGTATTTTTCCAAATTCACTGAAAAAACAACAATCTACCAAAATGAAATATATCACTTTAGAAAAATCCCCAGTAGGGAAAATATAAATTATAGAAAAAAGACCTAGAGATACTATTTTTAGCCGCGAACCGGACTCGTGCCGAGTTTCAGAGAGATGTTCTATGTGCCATCCGCGCCCAGATGCGTCCATTGCACCCTTTACACAGTAAAGCTGTCAGCACACGGGACGAAGCAGCTAACGTTGACGTGCATACTGACGGGACAGCCAACGTCACAAAAACAGCGCCGCCGGCAGATAGCAAAGGGCTAGTAGAATTGATTTTGCGCTCTCAGCGTTCTCCCGCGGCTGTTGTGGGCTTCATTTGCTTGCGTACCATACAGTTTGTTGCCGGAAACGGAGGCGCGTGGAATTCCTATGTTAGCTCTATTAAAACGCACATTTCCTTTCCTGACCATATGCTAGTCATGTTGTTCTGCCGACGGTAGACACAAATAAAAACTTTAATATCCTTAAGCGTGTAATAGGGCAAAAATGGAAGATACGTATCCACTCAGTAAGAAAATCATCTTTTAAAGATTCACCAGCTCGAACAAATTCACCTCTGGCGGAGAACACACTTTCATTTACATATACATCAAATATTACGAGAATTATTTCTATTAACTTCACAGGAAAATATCCCAACATTTTAGAGAAATGGAAGGTAGAAAAAATAGTATTTTAAACATAGCTGCACAACAGCAACGGTTCCACGTAATAAAATTATAAACAGCCGACCAGTTGCAATGGATAAAGAATTCTTTACCTAGGTTTCAACAAATTTAAATTTGTCTTCTCCAGAAGGTGGCCTAAGCACAATGAACATCATAGCTTACAATAGAAAGGTATGAAACTTCAGCAATAGATTTTAACATAGAATAGATTTTAACATAAATTAGAGAGCTCTTGCATTACAGAAATATGAGAACGACGACTGGTACTTACAATTTTACATTAGTAAGGACTAATGTACCATCGCCGTTTTTACAAATGTCGGCATAGATCCATTTGTCAAAATTAAAATATAGCCCTAGAAATAGGGTTTGTCACGTAAATATAAATTAGTACATGGATCTTGCAGAGCTCACGACCGACTGAGTGAAATTGGCCAGCGTAGTTACTCTGCGACCAGGGCAGGTGGCGCTCATGGCGTGAACCATGTGCCAATTGGCGTACAAAAGAACCGTGTAAATTATCAGTATTAATAACGTCCTTAGATAAAGTAGCAATAAAAAGAAGGAAAGCGTTTAACACTCCCGTTATAACAGTATGGGAGCCTTGATACAATTAATGTAGCTATACATCAAAAAGTCAGGCGGCGCTTACGCCGAGAGAGTTACGCACAGCCGCGGTGGTCTAGCGCTTCTAGGCGCGCAGTCCGGAACCGAATCCTGCCTCGGGCATGGATGTGTGTGATGTCCTTAGGTTAGTTAGGTTTAAGTAGTTCTAAGTTCTAGGGGACTGATGACCACAGATGTTAAGTCCCATAGTGCTCAGAGCCATTTGAACCAATTTGGAAAACCAATCGTTGGCAATCTCTACTGAATGTACAAGATTTCTTTTTAAACTGTTATCTGTAGAGAAGGAGACGTTACAGTTATATATTTTCCTTAGAAGACGTTTAATCCCATACGATATATTACCCAAGAAAGGAATAGAAATAAAATTTTTAGCTTCTTTGCTATCAGTGGGGAGGTTGTTGCTCAAAGTCGAACAGTTTTGGGAAGTTTTCTTACTGAACAAGTAATCAATCATATTCTGATTGTACCCATTATTAGCCGCAATCGCTTTGATGACATTCAATTCCATTTGTTGATCGGCAGGTGATAAAGGAGTACTTACCATACGGTGAATGGCAGAATGAAAAAATGCGAGCTATGAGTTTTTGGATGAGTTGAGTCAGCAGGGATGACATTATCTGAATACGTTTCTTTGCGGAAGATATTGAAATTGAAGGAAATATTCTGTATAGAAATTGTTAAATCGAGGAAGTTATGTTCACCTTTTTCATTTTGAAGTTCTTTTGTGAAGGAAATCTTTTCATGTAAACCATTGAAAGTATTGAAGAGAAGCTCTAACTCATGATCAGTACCATCAAAAGCAATGATAATGTCGTCAACATAACGTGCATAATAGCGGATTTTGTGGCGTAATTCTGAACTTGAATTGAAGAACGTTATTTCCAGGGCGTTGATAAAAACATCTGCTAAAATACCGGCGAGGGGGCTACCCATTGCTAAACCATCTGGTTGCACATACATATTCCCATTGAACGTGAAATATTTGTATTTTAAAACGACCTTAAGCAAACCAATCAGTTCCGCAATCTGAATTTCACTTAGTTTTTTATGTTTTAGAACATTCTTTTTTACAAGGGCTATGGTTTCATCGACCGGGACATTTGTATGAAGACTGACGATGTCAAAGGAAACCAGTCTAGTGTCAGGTGTACATCTTACAGTTTGAATATTGTTAATTAATTCCTTACTATTTTTAACAGAAAAATTATTTTCAAACGTGAAAGCATCTTTAATTTTAAAATGGAGGCGCCTAGCAAGTGTGTGATGTGGACTACCTATTCCATTCACTACAGGGCGAATCGGGTGATTTTGCTTGTGCAGTTTAAACTGACTTCTGAGCACGGGTGGTTTCGAATTCATATTTATAAGCCCTTTCTTTTGGAAGTTATTGAACAGGCTGACAGAACTAGCTAATGTACGCCGGATTTCATTTTGCAATTCCGCGGTTGGATCTACGGCAGGGCCGGCCAAACGCTGTACAGTGTGCAGACGTGCCGAACTGCTGCACATGTGCGCACGTGTGCGACAGCGAGCGACAGCGACATCTGTTATTAGGCATGGGTCCTAAATGAACGGCGGCGGCTCCTCTTCCCTGTTTGTAGATTTAGTGGACCACTGGACCCACATGAACAAAATAACGGTCAATGTAGAGAAAACCAAAGTTATTGTCTTCACACGTCGGAGACCCATCGTCAATGAACGCCTACGGATATCAGACCAGCCACTCCCCTGGGCAACAACTGTAAAATATCTGGGAGTGCATCTGGACGCCAAACTGTTGTATAGTGACCACATTATGTAGAAGAAGACGTCTGGCCTCAAAATGCTGGGAGCTCTCCTCCCATTTCTGAAGAGCTCATACCTCAGTCAACGCACGAAACTCCAGTTGTACCATGCCACAGTCGAACCATCTATTTTGTATGGATCGACCTCTTGGGGTACTACGTGTGCCACTAACTACAAGAAGCTACAGGTTGTACAAAGCAGATGCCTACGATGGATCACAGGAGCCCATGGTGGATCCGAAATCATGACATTCATCGAGCCTTAAGCGAATCTTACCTCTCAGACAAGGTCAAGGAGAAGGCACGCACCTTATTTCGGAAGTTGGACATGATACGTGACAGTACCCCACAACTCACCACAGTAGGTGTGGTAGAACCCTTACGCAACCACAAATATAAAGTACCGAAGGCGATAGTATTTGAGCCTCCGTAAATGATATCCCTACGTAATTCTCCATAATTTAAGGACATATCGTCCTTTAGCACTTCTACACACATGTTTTCTGATGTGTTGTAGATAGAGGAGGCCGAAATGCACGCTATATAACGCAGACGGGCGTGAATTCTGGAACAGGATAAGTATTGAATGGTAACAAGAAAAGTACGTAGCTGCTATACTTAACTTTTATATCGTCCTTTGGTTTACAACGTTCTTGATGAGACATTTCATACGATAACTATCAAACTATGTAATACTAATGGCGCCTTGCTAGGTCGTAGCGTTGGACTTAGCTGAAGGCTATTCTAACTGTCTCTCGGCAAATGAGAGAAAGGCTTCGTCAGTGTAGTCGCTAGCAATGTCGTCGTACAACTGGGGCGAGTGCTATTCCGTAACTCGAGACCTGCCTTGTGGTGGCGCTCGGTCTGCGATCACACAGTGGCGACACGCGGGTCCGACATGTACTAAATGGACCGCGGCCGATTTAAGCTACCACCTAGCAAGTGTGGTGTCTGGCGGTGACACCACATTTTCAAACACACACCAAAAGCAGCGAGTTAAAGGACCCTTCTGTGTGCCCAAACTAAAGCTGAAAGAAGAATAAATAAATTCCCTACAGAAGTAAAAATCAACAAAGTTGATCAGACTTCAGCACCACCACAAAAAAAAAAAAAAATCCCTGTTTGTGTGGTACAAGCAAGAGCACAACATACCCAGTCTCGTTTACCCCTGGTGACCGTAACTTTAACAGAGAAGTACTGAGAAATGGCAGGTACTGTGAAAAAGCAAAGAACGGAAGATCTATGTTCTCAGTCGTTTTTATCAAGCATCAGTGATGAAAATCTCCCGCATCTGCTTGCGTTTGTCAATGAGCCGTGCTTTTGTGCCCGATATTAGCTATATCATTTCTCATGACCAGTGATAAACGTGTTTGGATTTATTCCTTTCATAATTAAGAATTATTGTTTACTAACTGTGCACTATTGCCTCATTCTGCTCCATGTTACATTATTATAAGGAAAATTGGTCATAAAACCGATTGTTGTATACTTACATTTAGGTTCTTTAAAAAAAAAAAGAAGTGTGAAGGGCTACGCTCAGCTGAAGTCGATAAAACATAACATTCATCTAATTGTCGGTTATTGTGCAGATTTCAGACGGAACTGATGAAAGATACAGCAATAATGGTACAGGTCATCATCGGGAGGTCTGCGGTTGTCATTCTGTTGAGAGGTCAGTGAGACAGAAATTATGTGGGTATAATTCAGGGCACCGAGAATTAGTTATAGGAAACCTTGCATTAATTTAATGTTATTTGAAATCATGACTAAGGTTCGTTGGAAGTCGCTAAGTGCTCTCTTCCTTAAATACTAGATCAAAAACACTACGCGGATTTACGTGCCGTCAGTCAAGCTGCCTTAATAAAAACCCACGGTTGTTAACTGTATTACTTGTCTTACTGGGTTAAACTGTTAACATAAAAGTAGACGTCTCAATGACTAGACTGTGACAGTATTTTAAATGTTTAATACGCAAAATACCTTCACATGGGTGGCATGCAAGCTGTGGAAAGAGCACTAGAATGCGCCGGTACAGTATCTCAGCAAGTGGATAAAGCGACATCTGTGCGTAGAAACATGCACTACATGAACGCTGACGGCTGCGGCGTGCACGCTGTGACCCAGAAGTTGCACATGTGCAGGAGCACCGCACGCGTGCAGAATTTCTGGCCGGCCCTGATCTACGGTAACCTCAGTGATGTCATTTTTCTCAAAAAACTTTACAGTCTTTTCTATATATTCATTTTTATAAGCCACGACAGCGGTGTTCCCTTTTTTGAGAAAAATGACATCACTGAGGTTACCGTAGATCCAACCGCGGAATTGCAAAATTAAATCCGGCGTACTTTAGCTAGTTCTTCCTCCAACCCCACCAAACCATTCACACTTCGCCCTACCTCCTCCACCGCTCTGATAATCCCCTCCTAATTGCGCGTGGCGGAGTTGCCATTGGTCACCACCGCCAGATCCCCGTACAGCTCCAACCTCTCCTTCCCGACCCCACCAAACACCTGATCCTTAGTCTCTTCTTCCCCGGCCTTACCGTTACCTGCGCCACCATCTATGTCCGCACCAACGCTCCTATTCCCTTCGACTTCCTCTCCCACGTCGATCGTACCTTTTCCTCCTACGTGATCGCCGCCGACCTCAACATCCATAGTCGTTCCGCTGCCCAGTTACAGTGGTGGCATCGGTTCCTCTCCACCCTTCAAGGCGACCTGGTCCCCATCCCCCAGCATACCCGTCCCAAATCCAACTCCACTCCTGATGTTATCCTCTCCTCCCCCAACCTCCTTGGCCGCATAACGGTGGATGTCCTGGAGCCTATTGGTAGCGACCATCTCCCTGTCCTCCTCACTGTTTCAGACGGTCGTCGCCCTCGCCCCGACCCTCGTACTGACCCTCCCCCTAAGTTTGTCCACGACTATTCCCGTGCCGACTGGAATGCCTACCGGGATACCCTTTCCACCCAGGTCGATAGGCACCCCTTCCCCTACCACCACCCTGACGATGTCACCCATGCCGCCTCCTTTCTCCAGCAGACCTTGTCTGAGGCCGTGGAGGCCCACGTCCCTACTGTCGCCATCCACCCCCACCGTCCTACCTTACCCCCACAGGCTGTTCTCCTCCTCCGTGCATCCCGTCGTCTCTACCGTGCCTTCCTCCGCACGCGTGACCCGGACACACTACGACGCCACCGGCAACTCCAGCGACACATTCGTAATTTGCTCGCGGCTAAGAAACGCCGTGACTGGCGACAGACATGCACCCGTTTAAATGCTACCCTGCCAATCAACTCGTCCAAGTTCTGGTCGGCCTTCCGTCGCCTTACCAGAACTAAACCCTCCCCCTATTATCCTCTTCTCCATGATGATCACCCTTTCCCTGACACCCTTAGTAAGGCCAATCACTTTGCCTCCTACCTCTCCGATGTCTTTTCCATCCCCGATGATCCCCAGTTCGATTACTCCCTCTTCCCAGAAGTCCGCGATCGAACTTACACCTCCGTCCCTCCCCTCGCCCCGGGTTTCCAGTACTTGGACAACATTGCACACACAGAACTCAATGCCCCTATCACTACACTGGATCTCATTGCTACACTCCGCACAAAACGCAACACCGCTCCTGGTCATGATCGTGTCACCTACCGTCACCTTCATGAAGCTCCTGTCTCTTTCCTCTCCACCCTGGCCAGGCTCTACACTGTAGTCCTGTCCACCGGTTACTACCCCGACCTGTGGAAAACCTCCCGTATCCTCATGTTCCTTAAACCTGGCAAACTGCCGTCCGCCGTCTCCTCCTACCATCCCATCTGCCTTACCTCGGTCTTCAGCAAGGTCCTGGAATCAATCCTCACCCGACGCATCCACCAGCATCTCCGCCAGCACCGCCTCCTTCCCGTTACCCAGTGTGGCTTTCGGCCGTCCTTCTCTTCCGACGACCTTCTCCTTCACCTCACTCATCTCCTTTCTGAACAGCTTAATTCCCGTCGCTCCGCAATCTTCCTCTCCCTGGACCTCGAACGTGCATATGACCGCGTATGGCATTCCGGTCTCCTCTTCAAGCTCCAAACCTTCGCCCTTCCCATTAACTACGTCCGTCTGATCGGCTCCTTTCTCTCCCGCCGTCCTTCCTATGTCACCCTCCATAACACGGATTCCTACACCTTTTTCCCCTCCGCCGGTGTGCCCCAAGGCTCCGTCCTCTCCCCCCTCCTATATCTTTTGTACACGGCGGACATGCCGCCGCCGTCACCCCCCGTCCACCTTCTCCAGTTTGCCGATGACACCGCCTTCCTTGCCCTTGCCCCCACCCTGCAACGCTCCCAACGCCTTCTCCAATCCCATCTTGACCGATTCAGCGCTTGGTGTAACCAGTGGTTGCTCAAGGTCAATCCTTCGAAAACCCAGGCGATCATTGTAGGCAAAACCACCCCTTCCTACCGCCTCCTTGATTTCTATCTCACCGTCTATGGCCGTCCCATTGCCCTCACTCCCACCCTTAAGTACCTTGGCGTCACCCTCGACCGTCGCCTCTCCTGGACTCCCCATCTCCGTACAATCCAAGCCAAGGCACGTTCCCGACTCCATCTCCTCAAGCTCCTTTCCGGCCGTACGTGGGGTCTGGACCCTTCCACAATCCTCCACACCTATAAATCCCTCATCCGCCCTATCCTTTGTTATGCCCATCCAGCCTGGATCTCCGCCCCCCCTACCTTTTATAAATCCCTCCAAATCCTTGAACGCCATGCTCTCCGCATCGCCTATCGCATCCGTCTCCCCTCCCCCACGTGGATCCTGTATGATCTCATCCCCTTCCCCACCTCCTCCTTTTCCTTGAAAGGATACGGATCCTGTACACCTCCCGTAAACTTGATCCTCCTCACCCGCTCGTATCCCCGATCCTCTCCCATCCCCGCCCGCTGCCGCACCTGTATTCCCACGTCCCGCCCGGTCTCCATCTCTCCACCCTCCTTACTCTCTCCCAAGGTGGCTTCCGCCAGCTCCCCCTCCCTGATGATGTCCTCCTCCCCTCCATCTACCCCTCCTATCAACTTTGACCCTGCCCCACCCCCCACTTCCAATGTCCTTTCCTTTAGGCACCCTCCCTCCCTCCCTTCTCTTCCCTTCCCCCCCTTCTCTTTCCTCTTCCCCCATCCCCTCCCTCCACCCCTCTTCCGCCCGGGCTTCCCCTCGCCCTTCCTCCCTCCCCCCTTTCTCCCTTGCCCGTGGCATCTCTGCTCTCCCCTCTCCCTCTCCCACTCCCCTTCCTCCTCCTCCTCTCTTGGCAGGTCCCCGGACTCGCACACGCATAGTGAACATTCGCGCGCCGGAGATCATCGCCCTCGGTTTAGTGTCTGTACCGTCGAGTTTGTGCTTCAGTGTTTTTCGCCGTCCACGCTCCTTCGTTCACATGTGTCGTCTAACTCGTCAGTGTTTGTGCATAGTGCCGACAGTTTTCTTGTTTGTTTCGTCGAGTGTGAACGGCTTCATGTTTTTTAATTCTTGTATCTACTGTTTTTTAAGCCGCCAGTCTGTTACTTTTCTGTCTCCATTTCACTTTTATTGTACTACTTATGGCTGAAGAGCGGAGTACACTTTTCCGCTGCCAGCCCACCTTGTATGGGGTGTTCAAATTACAATAAAGAACAAAAAAAAAAAGCTAGTTCTGTCAGCCTGTTCAATAACTTCCAAAAGAAAGGGCTTATAAATATGAATCCGAAACCACCCGTGCTCAGAAGTCAGTTTAAACTGCACAAGCAAAATCACCCGATTCGCCCTGTAGTGAATGGAATAGGTAGTCCACATCACACACTTGCTAGGCGCCTCCATTTTAAAATTAAAGATGCTTCCACATTTGAAAATAATTTTTCTGTTAAAAATAGTAAGGAATTAATTAACAATATTCAAACTGTAAGATGTACACCTGACACTAGACTGGTTTCCTTTGACATCGTCAGTCTTCATACAAATGTCCCGGTCGATGAAACCATAGCCCTTGTAAAAAAGAATGTTCTAAAACATAAAAAACTAAATGAAATTCAGATTGCGGAACTGATTGGTTTGCTTAAGGTCGTTTTAAAATACAATTATTTCACGTTCAATGGGAAAATGTATGTGCAACCAGATGGTTTAGCAATGGGTAGCCCCCTCGCCGGTATTTTAGCAGATGTTTTTATCAACGCTCTGGAAATAACGTTCTTCAATTCAAGTTCAGAATTACGCCACAAAATCCGCTATTATGCACGTTATGTTGACGACATTATCATTGCTTTTGATGGTACTGATCATGAGTTAGAGCTTCTCTTCAATACTTTCAATGGTTTACATGAAAACATTTCCTTCACAAAAGAACTTCAGAATGAAAAAGGTGAACTTAACTTCCTCGATTTAACAATTTCTATATAGAATAGTTCCTTCAATTTCAATATCTTCCGCAAAGAAACGTATTCAGGTAATGTCATCCCTGCTGACTCAACTCATCCAAAAGCTCATAACTGGCGTTTCTTTATTCTGCCATTCACCGTATGGTAAGTACTCCTTTATCACCTGCCGATCAACAAAAGGAATTGAATGTCATCAAGGCGATTGCGGTTAATAATGGGTACAATCAGAATATGATTGATTACTTGTTCAGTAAGAAAACTTCCCAAAACTGTTCGACTTTGAGCAACAACCTCCCCACTGATAGCAAAGAAGCTAAAAAATTTATTTCCATCCTTTCTTGGGTAATATATCGTATAGGATTAAACGTCTTCTAAGGAAAATATATAACTGTAACGTCTCCTTCTCTACAGATAACAGTTTAAAAAGAAATCTTGTACATTCAGTAGAGATTGCCAGCGATTGGTTTTCCAATTCAGGTGTTTACAAACTAACCTGTAATAACTGTCCTTCATATTATATTGGTCAAACAGGCAGAGCTGTGAAAACAAGATATAGAGAGAATCTATTAGGTAAACAAGGAGTGAATATACACAGCTCTACTTTTGCTGAACACCTCTTGATAGCCGGCCATACGCCTAAACAGTTAGAAGATACTGTTATCCTACACAGAGAAGTCAAAGGGCGTAGACTAGATCTGTGGGAAGAGTTACAAATTTTTAAACATCTAGAATTCAACGACGGTAATATACTGAACTACCAGTTGAAACTTGCTTGTAGACAATTTTTCGAAGGCTTTAAACCTGTACTTTCTATCGTATAACATTAATGCTGGTAACCTTAGTGGTCTATTTTCTCAGGAAGCTATGATTCACTTTTAATGCTTTAAGCTCACTACCCTTTATGTAATGTGGTTTTCTCACGATGCATGGCTGCCACTACACCGGCCCTTATGTGATTTTGTCTGGATCTAAAACGTTGGTTCCCTGCGAATGTGTATTAACTGGACTGTGGACCAGGGTTCGCAATTCTGTCTTAAGAGCCATTATTGTCAATTTTAAAGTTCTGACATATATACCGTTTGTGGGCTTCACTAATATAGTAATGTAATTTTTATATTTTGGCTGTATATGCCACTGTGCGTAACCCTCTTGGCGTAAGCGCCACCTGACTTTTTGATGTATAACTACATTAATTGTATCAAGGCTCCCATACTGTTATAACGGGAGAGTTAAACGCTTTCCTTCTTTTTATTGTTACTTTATCTAAGGACGTTATTAATACTGATAATTTACACGGTGCTTTTGTACGCCAATTGGCACATGGTTCACGCCATGAGCGCCACCTGCCCTGGTCGCAGAGTAACTACGCTGGCCGATTACACTCAGTCGGTTGTGAGCTCTGCAAGATCCATGTACTAATTTATATTTACGTGACAAACCCTATTTCTAGGGCTATATTTTAATTTTGACAAATGAATCTATGCCGACATTTGTAAAAACGGCGATGGTACATTAGTCCTTACTAATGTAAAATTGTAAGTACCAGTCGTCGTTCTCATATTTCTGTAATGCAAGAGCTCTCTAATTTATGTTAAAATCTATTCTATGTTAAAATCTATTGTTGAAGTTTCATACCTTTCTAATGTAAGCTATGATGTTCATTGTTCTTAGACCACCTTCTGAAGAAGACAAATTTAAATTTGTTGAAACCTAGGTAAAGAATTCTTTATCCTTTGCAACTGGTCGGCTGTTTATAATTTTATTACGTAGAAAAAATACTTATATATTGTGTAGAGCAGGACGCGAACCCTCTTCCTATTCACCCTTGTTTCCGTAATGTTGCGCCTGAGTCGACTGCTGCATGAAGCAGTTCTGCTGCAAACTGCCTCGTAATTGATGTTACAATCTTGTAAATGCTTTAACCACCTGAATGTTAACTGAAATTTAATTATAACAAATCCTAACAAGAACGACACGTTTTCATGAATATTCAATGGTTCGTTGCCTTACATTCATAAGACGCGAGTTCTAACGCGAAACTAACTAAATACGAAAACTCTCTAGCCCTCAACATGATGTTTCCCGCCATTTTACATTGAAGAGCCAAAGAAACTGGTACACCTTCCTAATATCGTGTAGGGCCCCAGCGAGCATGCAGAAGTGGCGCAACATTATGTGGCTTGGCCTCGACTAATGTCTGAAGTAGTGCTGGAGGGAACTGACACCATTAATCTTGCAATGCTGTCCATAACTCTGTAAGAGTACGAGGAGGTGGAGACCTCTTTTCAACAGAAAGTTGCAAGTTATCCCAGATACGCTCAATAATGTTCATGTCTGGGGAGCCTGGTGGCCAGTGGAAGTGTTTAAATTCAGAAAAATGTTCCTGGAGCCACTCTGTAACAATTCCGGACGTGTAGAGTGTCGCATTGTCCAGCTGGAATTGCCCAAATTCGTCGGAATGCGCAATGGACATGAATGGATGGCCGGCTGTGGTGGCCGAGCGGCTCTAGGCGCTACAGTGTTGAACTGGGCGACCGCTACGGTCGCAGGTTCGAATCCTGCCTCGGGTATGGATGTGTGTGATGTTCTTAGGTTAGTTAGGTTTAAGTAGTTCTAAGTTCTATGGTACTGATGACCTCAGAAGTTAAGTCCCATAGTGCTCAATGCCATTTGAATCATGAATGGATGCAGGTGATCGGGCAGAGTGCTTACGTACGTGTCACCTGTCAGATTCGTGTCTAGACGAATCAGTGGTCCCATATCACTCCAACTGCACACGTTCCACACCATTACAGAGCCTCCACCAGCTTGAACAGTCCGCTGCTGGCACGCAGGACCCATGGATTCATGAAGTTGTCTCCATAGACGTAGAAGTCCATCCGCTGGATACAATTTGAAACGAGGTTCGTCCTACCAGGCAACATGTTTCCAGTCATCAACTGTCCAATGTCAGTGTTCACGGGCCCAAGCGAGGCGTAAAGCTTTGTGTCGTGCAGCCATAAAGGGTACACAAGTGGGCCTTCGGTTCCGAATGTTGTGACTTGGCAAGACAGCCAAGCCACTAGGAGGTAGCCGAAAGGCACGCGTTTAAGCTCACGCAGGATGGCGCGACGTCTGGAACAGTTAAAGGAGTTGAGTCTAGTAAAAATAGTACGTAGCTTCTGAAATACTTAACTTTAATCTATAATTGGTAAACATTGATCTGACGGTACATGCATCACAAGATAAATAGCAAATGATAATGGCGCCTTGCTAGGTCGTAGCAAATGACGTAGCTGAAGGCTATGCTAACTATCGTCTCGGCAAATGAGAGCGTAATTTGTCAGTGAACCATCGCTAGCAAAGTCGGCTGTTCAACTGGGGCGAGTGCTAGGAAGTCTCTCTAGACCTGCCGTGTGGCGGCGCTCGGTCTGCAATCACTGATAGTGGCGACACGCGGGTCCGACGTATACTAACGGACCGCGGCCGATTTAAAGGCTACCACCTAGCAAGTGTGGTGTCTGGCGGTGACACCACATTCTTCCCCGCAAATCGGCGGACGGTTGTGGTATAAGGCTTCCGCCCGCCGTGGAGAGGACCCCATGTTGGCGTATGCGACGAGGTGGGGAGCCTAACAGGCGAGGCTGTGCCACCCGCACCCTGCCATTCGGACCGAGGGGAGCTAGGAAACGCCTGAAAACCTAGCCCAGGGTGCACGCCAACATGCGGTGTATGCGCCCGCAGAGAGACAGGAGGGGCCGAAGGGTCGACCTCCATCGGGTCGGGGCACTCGACGGGCGAAGACGACATATGGTCCGGAGCGGGCAAGAAGTTCATGGCGGAGGACAACTGGTCACGGGAAGCGATCGGCGGCGCGTGACCCATGGAGGCGGTTGCAGCGACGCGTCCACTGCGGGCGTCGCCGGCGGGAGAAAAGGCGGCGGCAGCGGCGGCGCGTCGCCATGAGGCAAAATGGAAGGCATCGTCGGTAACACCTGGGGCTCAGGCGCGCCAGTAGATGGGTCCCTAGGGCGCCGACCGGACGGCGCCGTCGCTGAAGGCTAGGCGCAAACTGAGAAGCGTATAGCACGTGTGACGTGACACGAAACTACAGCGCGACACGCACGTGAGGCACGGGTCACGCGGGTCCAGCGCATATTGCGACGCGTACACCATACTTCGCACGCGCCGACTGGCGACGGACGCTCTGCGCTGACTGAACCGAAGCGCACGCAGCCTCTTATCTTTCTCAAACGATTTTACAGAAACTAATCTCTGAAAATATATGATTTTTGCCTTACTTGTAGCGTTATATGTCAGCTTCGTGCCCATCACCTCGCTAATGACCATTCTTATTGTGAAGTACACATTTTAGTAAGACACTACGCAAAACTCAAAAAGTTTGCAACGAAAATTAGGGGTCTGTATGATTTTGCGTTTGGTGCGTATTACACGATATGTTGCTGCGTATGAAATTTAGCTAACATGCTGAATTTTTGTTTAGACTTGGGAGGAGATCTCTATCTGCCTCCGATCTCGAGAAAATGGATCCCATGTAGCGCGCTCACTTCCGATCTCACGCCCGTGAGAATGAAATACTCGCAACATCTCTCGTATCTCCTAAACCGCTCGAGACATCGAAACGAAAGTTTGGCGAATGACAGCACACAAGGAGGAGAGTGTTTTGCCAATTATTAAACACACGGAACTTTCTTATCTATGGCGATATATCACTACTTATACTTCTTTTTTTATTTATTTCAATCCAGTGACTGTAATTTTTTAAGAGTTATCGACAGCTAGCGAAACAAGAGCTTCCTAGTAAGAAAATAAACATGAAATTTCTTCTTTTATGTTACTGCAAACCGATACTATGAGGTTTTTCGTAAGCTATTGAGCTCTGTAATTGCCAATTACTTGTTTAATGAGACCCTGCGTTTCGGAATTCTGTCTCAATAGCTGCTGTGACATGAGTTTGGCAAATTACATTGTGACAAAGGAAGTACAATTAAACCAGTCACCAAGAGAAATGTGGCCTTTACTCATAAATGGTGATGCTTCTTCGAATGAGAAAAGGTTAACAACTCACACAAAAACAGATTGGCAATTCTGTTGGAATTTTGGTGGAATCCCCGTAACCCATCGTATTTTTAACACTGAGCGACGGGAATGGAAACTTACCAAAGGATTTTATTCCTTCTCTTGATCTGAGCAGTATTAAAATAATGACGAGCGTTCCTTCAGGCGGAATGATAGGCACATGCCAGATACTGTTTACTCACCTAGGGTTTGCCAAATTGACAATGCGTGATCGCGAATAAAATAGTTGTTACTGAGAAAAATAAATAATTGATCTGTCGCACAACACAATGGTCAGTGTATTGTCAGCAGCGAAGGATAATGCGCGCGACAGGAATGCAAAAGTTAGCCATGTGTTCCTTGTGAGATGGAGTTCGAAAAACATTGTCATGAAAGTAGATCTGCCTTTGTCAGCAGCACAAATTAAATATATCTAATCATAACACTCTTTTAGGATATTCCTACTTTCGTAAAAATACCGGCCATTTTCTTCATTTGTGTAGCCTGTTGTTGTATAATTAGTTTATTAATGCTGATAATGTCCATGCAACAATTGAAATACTTTTTCTCATCACGGCGAACCAATTAAAACATTGTTATTTGTGACTGCTTTTCGACTGTTTCTAGCTTGCAGTGGAAATATGTTGTTCACATGCATGTAATACAGTGTGTCGTATTACATTATTACATACATATCAGAGTAATCACAGTGAAACTTCTATACTTCAGATCTTGGACGCTTTTTACCACAAGAACAAAGACATCACACCTGTGGAAATTATCCCTTCCTAAATTTTTGTAACAGATCGCACAGATACGCTAGCTTACTAGGCAGCGAGAAGATAACCTTGCTTTCCTGCCTTGATTCTTAATCACATGATTTTATAATATTCCTTGCTTCCTTATTCACTACCCTCTGTCCCTTCTTGCGATCAGAAAACATCACGGAGGCATATGATGCAATTCCAGCGGCCAATGGCTCATCAGTTACTGAAGTATACATTTTTCTTGACAGAAGAAAAACAAATCAAAACTATGCAGATATAAATAAAAGAAAAGTATAACGTGGTAACGAAGAAAGCTGGAGCATTTAAATGGCGAAAAACGAAACACTACCCAAAGGCAATAAAATTTAGTAGACAGTAAGGCAAAATTTATCGTATTGGCAATACTACCACTGCTGATATGCGCCGTTCCGATGTGAGCATATGGCCGGGCTACTTTTCCGCTCCCCTCCTTAAATTTCCCACCATGCTAGCGTGGCAAGCGCAACGCGCGGCGCGAGAAACTGTGCCTCAACCACAACGCCGCGCGAACTGGCGCAGGCAGGTGTCGCGTTCCAGTCGCGTCGCGTCGCAATTTGCGCGGTCCTATTTGAATCTGTGATGTTACAAAAACGCGCGCTGCGCTGCGTCGCGGCACACGCGCTATACGCGTCTCAATTTGCGCCTAGCCAAAGCAGATGGGGAGCGGCAGATCCCGTGCGACGACAGAGGCGCAGCTGATTGAGATGCCGACGCACCTCACCAGAGGCCCCCAAAACCAGATACATAGCACGGCCGAGGCAGCGAAGAATGCGCCCTGCGAGCCAACGCCGTGAACCTCGATAGTTGCGATAATAGACAACGTCGCCTGGAGCAAAAGCAGGTGGCTGCCGCTGCACAGGAACCTGATGCGGCGGATGTAGCAAAGACATCAAGGTTCGATGACGGCGACCGTGAAGCAACTCAAACGGCGAGCGACCATCGCGGGGCTGAGACCGATACGAGGACAAAAAGAGCAATAACGCATCCTCCCGAGAATGCGACTCTTTCAGCTTCAACATCTGTGACTTGAAAGTCCTTACCAAACGTTCTGTGGCACCGTTTGACTGTGGCGAAAATGGCGCGGACGTCAGATGTTGAACACTATTGGCCTTGCAGAATGACTGAAATTCGGCGGACATGAATTGTGGGCCACTGTCGGAAACAATAGTCTGCAGAAAACCTTCAATGCAAAAGATAGCGGATAACGCTTGGATGGTGGCAGAAGACGTCGTGGAAGACATCCGGACAACGAAAGGAAAATTACTGAATGAATCGACAACAACTAACCAACGAGCATTCCAGAAGGGACCAGCAAAATCGATGTGTAAGCGTTGCCAAGGGGAAGTGGCTTTTGGCCATGCAAAGAATTTCCGTGGTGGTGCGGATTGTTGTTCGGCACACGCCATGCAAGAAGAGCACATATGCGTAATCGCAGCATCGATTCCGAACCAAGTACAGTTCTGACGAGCAAGTTGTTTCGTTCTCACTATACCCCAATGTCCTTGGTGGAGAAGCCGTAAGACAGAGGACTGTAACGAACGTGGGACCACGACCCTGGACTGATCATTATCAGAACGCAACAGCAAAACACCACGTCGTACAAAAAGTCTCTCCTTGTGAGCAAAAAATCGGCGAACCAACGGATCCTCGATTCGTGACTTGGACAGGGGCCATTGCGTAGCAACAAAACGCAGGACGGTAGCAAGGACAGGGTCAGCAGCTGTGGCTGTAGCTACACGACGAAAATCAATCGGAAACGATTCGACCACGTCATCGGTTTCCGAATCAATGAACATGCAAGCATGTTCGGAGGAATCGAATGCTCTATCGTCAGCAACAGGCAAACGGGACAACGCATCGGCGTTTCCGTGCTTAGCAGTGGACCGATACAAGATATCGTAGCGGTACTGCGAGAGTAAAATAGACCAGCGAATGAATTTCTGCGCTGTACGTGGAGGTACAGCCTTGTTCGGATGAAAAAGCGATGTCAAAGGTTTGTGGTCAGTGATGATGGTAAAGTGACGACCATACAAGAAATCATGAAACTTTGTAACACCAAATACGAGAGCCAATGCTTCTTTCTCGATCTGTGAATAATTTCGTTGCGCAGACGAGAGCAATTTGGACGCAAAGGCAATAGGGCGATCGTGTGAACCATCTTTGTGCGCAAGCACAGCACCGATCCCGAAATCCGATGCATCCACCATCAACAAAAGGGGCTTCCGGGGGTCGAATGGCGTAAGGCAAGTATTGGAAAGCAACGCCGATTTCAACTGGCGAAAGGCGCGTTCGCATTCCGTCGTCCAGACGAACGGAACACCTTTACGGGGTAAGCGATGAAGCGGAGCTGAAATGGAAGAGGCGTGGCGCACATATTTATGGTAATAATTGATTTTTCCCAGCACACTCTGCAGCTGCTTCAAATTCTGCGGCGAAAGCAAGTCTTGTATGGCACGGAGGTGCTCTGGACTGGGATGTATGCCTTGGGCATTGAGTACATGGCCCGGGTAGGGTAAGTCCCGAGCAAAAAACACAAATTTGTCCTTCCGCAAGCGAAGACCATTTTGTCGCAAGACCTGAAATAATGTTCTGAGATTGGCTAAGTGTTCTTCTTCCGTCTTTCCGGAGATCACAATATCGTCCAAATAGTTCGCTGCAGTAGGGACCGACGCACAAACAGTTTGTAGATATTGCTGAAACAATGCAGGGGCGGATGCACACCCGAATGGCAGTCGTTTGAATCGGTACAAACGATGATGCGTGTTAACCACCAAAACGCGCTGGGATTCTTCGTCCACCGGTATTTGCAAGTACGCATCTGCGAGGTCCAACTTCGAAAAATATTTACCCGGGCACAGTTTGTCAAAATGATCTTCCGGGCGGGGTAAAGGAAAAGTTGCAGTCACTAGTTGGGGATTCACTGTTGCCTTGAAGTCCACGCAAAGTCACAATTTTCCGGAAGGTTTTTGCAAAATTACTAAGGGTGATGCCCAGAGAGAAGCCTGCACACGTTCAATTACACCTTGTGATTCCAAATCGTTTAATGTTCTTGCGACCTCATCACGCAATGCGTGGGGAACATTGCGCGCTCTGAAAAATTTTGGTTGCGCGTTTACTTTCAGTTCCAAATGTGCTTTATAGTTCTTAGCGCAACCGAGGCCCGGTGGAAAAATGTCTGCGAATTCTTCACATAGACGAGAAACACTGTCTGAAGGCACAGTCTGGTTCACTGATAGGACCTGATTGACTATAGACAAGTTAAACAACTGAAACAAATCGAAACCAAACAAGTTCACTGCAGAAGAAGAACGAAGGACGTACAATGACACAAGTTTTGTTTGTCCCTTGTATGTTGCAAGAAGGCTGCGCTGTCCTTACACAGGGAGCCCATGACCTGAATATGTAGTTAGCTTAACATTTGCAGCACGCAATGGAGGTGTGCCCAGCTGTTTGTATGTGTCGTGATTGATCAATGAAACTACAGCTCCGGTATCGAGCTGGAATGGTATCACTTTGCTGGTAATGTCCAAGTCGACAAAAAGTTTATTGTCCTGCTGACGACAAGAGCGACTGTCTCGTCCAATGTGAACTGACACTGGTACAGAATCATTTGCAACTAGACAGGATTTCCAGCAATGTCGACGCACACTATTTGTGCGATGAACACAGTCACTGTGAGAGAGAGTGGCACTGGGGGGAGTGGAATGAACTACATGAATTTCCATGGGCGACGGTTCATGAGCCTGAGTATCCTTAGTTCGATTTCGATTCTGGCGTGAAGCAAAGGGCCTGGAATGGTTTTGAGCATCCGATCGAAGCTTTTTCTGGCAAACACTTTGAACATGTCCTTTTTTATTACAGAAAAAGCAAAGAGCCTGGCGTGATGGGCAATTCTCACGCGAATGTCTAGTAGCACACCGCGGGCATGATTTCACTGCATTTTCTTGCTGGCGGGGTACACGTGGCTGAGAGCCAGGCGGCTTTGGTGCGGCCAGGCGCAAGGACTGTTTACTGTTCCGTGCAGCTCGCCCGGCGGTCCGGTTAACCTGACACATGGGTGGCGAAGTTTCAAATGATTCCTGAGCAAAGTCAAGTGTGTCCTGCCGATCCAATATGTCCAGCACTTGTTGAAGGGAGGGATTGACTAGTTTCAAAATCTGTTCCCTTATACGAACATTAGATATGTTCTGTGCAATTGCATCACACAACATAGTATCTGAATAAGGGAGTCCACATTCACACTCAAAAGCACAATCCCTAGTAAGGCCTTGCAAAGTTGCAACCCACTCCCGATTAGTCTGACCGGCCGTACGTTTTGTACGAAAGAACGTATACCGTTTGGCAACTACATTGACTGATTCTTTGAAATATGCATCTAATGCAGACAAAATTTCTTCATAGGACAGAGTTGCTATGTCGCGTCGGGGAAACAATTTCACTATCACACGGTACATCTGGACGCCTACGGATGCTAACAAAAAAGCTGCCGCTCATTACCTTGAATTCTGTAGGCGGCGAGATGGAATCCAAATTGGCGTGACCACTCCGTCCAGCTTTCCAATGCCGCATCAAAAGGACGAAAAGGTGGTGCAACTGCGTGTTGCGGCTGCGTGAGCGGTGGAGCGGCGGCTGCCGCATCGTTGTGCATTGCACGTTGACCCTGGACGAGCTGCTCAAGGGCATCCAGTAAGGCCTGCGTCTGCTGGTTCTGTAAGCGATAAAATTCGGACAGTACATCTGTAGATGGTGGCGAAGCCATTACACATGTAAATCAGTCTGTCTCAATACGAACGCAAAATCCCATCCTCGTCGCCAAACTGTTGTGACTTGGCAAGACAGCCAAGCCACTAAGAGGTAGCCGAAAGGCACGCGTTTAAGCTCACGCAGGATGGCGCGACGTCTGGAACAGTTAAAGGAGTTGAGTCTAGTAAAAATAGTACGTAGCTTCTGGAATACTTAACTTTAATCCATAATTGGTAAAATTGCAAATGATAATGGCGCCTTGCTAGGTCGTAGCAAATGACGTAGCTGAAGGCTATGCTAACTATCGTCTCGGCAAATGAGAGCGTAATTTGTCAGTGAACCATCGCTAGCAAAGTCGGCTGTCCAACTGGGGCGAGTGCTAGGAAGTCTCTCTAGACCTGCCGTGTGGCGGCGCTCGGTCTGCAATCACTGATAGTGGCGACACGCGGGTCCGACGTATACTAACGGACCGCGGCCAATTTAAAGGCTACCACCTAGCAAGTGTGGTGTCTGGCGGTGACACCACACCGAAAGCCCATATCGTTGATGTTTCGTTGAATGGTTCGCAGGCTGACACTTGTTGATGGCCCCGCAATGAAATCTACAGCAATTTTCGGAAGGGTTGCACTTCTGTCACGTTGTACGATTCTCTTCAGTTATCGTTGATCCCGTTATTGCAGGATCTTTTTCCGGTCGCAGCGATGTCGGAGGTCTGATTTTTTACCAGATTCCTGATATTCACGGTACACTCGTGAAATGGTCGTACGTAAATAGCCCCACTTCATAGCTACCTCCGAGATGCTGTGCCCCATCGCTCGTGCGCCAACTATAACACCACGTTCAAGCTCACTTAAATCTTGATAACCTGCCACTGTAGCAGCAGTAACCGATCTAACAACTGCGCCAGACACTTATTATGTCATACAGGCTTTGCCGGCCGCAGCGGCTTATTCTGCCTGTTACATATCTCTGTTTTTGAATACGCATGGCTATACCAGTTTCTTTGGTGCTTCAGTGTATTACAACAAATCGTACCAATAATGTCTCGTTCTCGAGACAGTAAATGTGCTGCAGCTTACAATTCGTAGGGCGTGACGTAATCATAAAACCCACCGAATATTGGCTTCTATATAACGCGACAAATGCAGTATGACGTCTAGCTTTCTGCTTATGCGTAGGGAGCTTTCTTGCTTTCTATTGACTTTACTTTACGTGGCACGTTGCCGAAATATCCCAGAACTCTTTTTTTGTTCTCTCCTCAAGGTGAAATAGAAGGAAGTGACGACACAAAACTCAAAGAGCGCCACATCAACATTAGGTAACTCGTCCCATATGACGGCGGTTTACGGTGACAGGTATGTGAGAGAACGCTGCGTGCCTTGAACGACGGTCGTAGCAAAGTGTCGTAATGTAGACAGACCTGTAAAAGTTACCTAAGTGGGGTGTATCACGAAAAGAACGTTTTTTCAAGTCACGAAGAAATGATTAACTGAAAATTTTTGTGTGACACTGTTACGGAACTGTAGAGTAATTTCAGCTACTTTCCTCCCAGAGATTAGGAACTTTGGGTGTTTCATCATGTGCCCACTGCTTGACATACCCCATGATAAGTGGATCGTTATCAGAATTTAATATCCGCTTCATGGCTGGAAAACTTGTACTGAACTTAATGGCCGTTAGTTTTCGATTCGTTGTGTTAAAGTTAAGGGCTTTCATAGCCTTCCAGTTCTTTAACAGGTGCAAGGAGCTGTTAGTAAGAATCTGTGAAGGACTTGTCTGCATGTGTAAAATTTTGTATCAACGGTCATTTGTTAAGCGTTGGATGATTTTTTATTAACGCAACAAAAATCTATTAGTTACCATGACAGGATTACCCTTCAAGTTCGTGAGAGAGTAGTTTTTTGTTTCAGCACAGTGACGGAGATGTCACCAAGTGGACTGCAGATCGCAGGTAATCAGTTTTTGGCTCTTCTCACCCCCACAAGGTTTCTGCTGGGCCATATTGAGTGAGTGGCAGGAATGACTGCCTACGAACGTTTGTCGAGAACATCTGCCAACTAATGGAACAGACAATAAAAAAAATTGCAGCTGACTGCATCCCCGCCCCACACTTCGATTCCTACGACTGCAGTCTGGACTCTGTATAAGTTAGACGAAACAATTCCCTCTCTGTATTTTACCTCTAGTATTTGAGATTTCAAATGTTTTCAGAAGCTCTTTATACATTTGCCAACGGTCTTTCCGCAGTGTAATCTTCGATTCACATCATATCACTGAAGTTAAAGCGATTCCGGGCTTGGCAATTTTCGCAGACTACCTGTAACATCGATGTTGCGTCTACTTGGTAGTTAATGGTAGCAGACTGCATTGTTGTTCAATGAAGTCTGTTTTACTGGTGTGCAGAGAAGCAGTTTACATTTCGACATGGAATCAAGAAATGTTATGGATGTTCATGAGAGTAGAGAAAAGGGAAAATCTAAACGTTTCAAACTTCGTTATGCGAGTAAACATATCAGAGCAATGTGTCATGTTCCTGGGGGCGATTGCAAATGCAGAAAACAGTGTTATATGAAAATTTTAAAACTTGAGCATGGTGTATTAATCTGTGAATTCAGTTTCTTGGAAATAAGAATATATAAAATTTAAACTTTGACGGGGCGAGATTGTTACAGTTAATAAAATATTCCGGTCTATTATGCCGTGGTCGAAGGGATTTCACCTTAAAACCCGACGTTTCGTTTCCATCTGCAGGGGACATTTTCAAGGCGGATCTTAACTCTGTCGAATGTCCGATTCACACCCTGACTCGGTACTGACTGCAGCAAAATTCCGCTTCCCCGAGCTTCCGCGCAGTGGTGTGACGTCAGATGTTTTGAATAGGCGAGTGCAATAGGCCGTTGTCGTCTGCTGTCGTCCGCTGTTACTATCATCTCATGGTGGAAGACTGGAATACAAATTTCATTCAATTTCACGCCATCCTCTTTTCTACTGAAATTCCTGGGGTGTTTCACAATCTTTATGGCTCTCTCTATAGCCTTTTGTGGTATGCGCTTGTGGCTGCCAGTGCTTTAGTCCTATCAAAATGAATGTGGTGGTCTCCTGGCTGTAAAGCATGAGCCGGCCGGAGTGGCCGAACTGTTCTAGGCGCTTCAGTCTGGAACCGCGCGACCGCTACAGTCGCAGGTTCGAATCCTGCCTCGTGCATGAATGTGTGTGTGATGTCCTTAGGTTACTTAGGTTTAAGTAGTTTTAAGTTATCGGGGACTGATGACCTCAGATGTTAAGTCCCATAGTGCTCAGAGCCATTTGAACCCTAACGCTCTTTTCACCTCAGCAAACGAATAACCATTCTTGAGAATGCACTGGTGAGATGTTTTAATTCTGCGTCAAGCAGCTCTTGTTCACAGATTTTCATTGCTCTGACCGCCAACGTTTTTATGATGCTTCACTTTTGCTGTGGGTGGAGGTTCAAATTCTGATGTAGTTAACGGTCTGTGTGCGTGTGTTTTCGGTAAACCGAGTGGCCCAAGATACCGTCTTCTTTCTTGAAAACTGGCACATCAAGAAAATTTAATCTTCCGCCTGCCTCCTACTCCTTGATAAACTGAATCTTTGGACTGATCCCTTTCAGATGTGTGTGAAAACAATTCAGTTCCTTCCTACCAGGCCGCCATGCTGCCGTGTTTTTGGATTATAATGATACACAGGCGGTTTTATTATTATTTGTTGTGTCGCGGGCAACAAGCCATGAGATTTCCCAATAACTACTCAGCGGGTATAACATGGTTCTTGTTGTGTGTTCATGTGGAAAGGATGGTTGCCAATAAACTTCTTATTTTCATGCCGATAAACGACTGAAGTTCTGTAAATAGTCATAAAGTTGAACGGTGTCTGAGATGCTGTATAGCTCTTCGCGAATATGTCTTGTACTGATCAGCAAGCCACGGCATGGTGCGTGGTGGAGAGTACCTTGTAACACAAATAGACATTTCCTTCCCCGTTCCACTCGCAAATGGAGAAATGGAAAAAAAAGGTGAAACGTCCCCTTTTGAACAATTATACAGGACTGTGCTTAAACTGCCACACAATATTTTTAGCGGAACGCAATCTGACTTTCAATAAGCCCTACAAAAGAATGACCCTGACTAACATTAACCTATACCTTTCACAAATCACTTACCTCACAAAAATCTTCGTTACTCGAACTACTGCAATATAGCGAGCGCCACTACTGCCAGCTAAATAAAAGATTCTAACTACTGAGGGCACTAACTACTGATAGGCATAGTTAGCAAATGAAAGATTTTGATAGAGAACAAATGATGTATTTACCTTAATAGTCATAATATACATACCAGTTCATGACATCCAGTCTTACAAATTTCAAAACTCCGCCATCTCTCTCCCCACATCCACCACTGCTGGCGGCTCACATCCAACTGCCGAACGCTATGCGCTGTTAACATCCAGCTGCCCAACACTACAATGGCAGATAACAATGCAAACTAGCCACAGACTGCACACAGCACAGCCAGTGATTTTCATACATAGCGCTATGTGGCGTTACCAATAAGAAAACCTAAACAGCCTACTTACATAGCCCCCATGCTTCCCACAAAAAATTTTACAAATTTTTTTGGGCACTGGCCAATAATGATTTCATAAAATTTTTCGTAATTACAGTAACAAAGATATCAAATGCACACACTTACTGATACAATGTTGGTCAAAAGCTAAAATTTTCTCACAGTCCATAAAGACAGTCCTGATCGTTCATCACAGTAAAATTGCAGTGTTTTTTTTCTCTCAAAGTCTGAGCAGTAAAAGAAAATGCACACGGAAGTAGTGGATTTCCATGCAACCTTGCAAAAGCAGTGTTGTCCTTCCAACGGAACGACAGTGCTGACTCTTGACATGCAGACAGGTATTGGTCCACAACATAGCAAACCCACAGCAGAGTCATTCGACGTTTTGAAGAATATTGGTAGGTAGGTCATCACAGAGCACACCCACTATAGTCTTGGTAGAGATTTCGGTACTGGTGGGCCACCAGAGGTGCAGACCCACTGCAGTCCTTGTAGAAATAATGGTACTGGTGTGTCAGCAAAGGTGTAGACCCACTGTAGTCCTTGTAGAAATAATGGTATTGGTGAGTCAGCAAAGATACAGACCCACTGTAGTCCTTGTAGAGATGGCCAGCAGCCGTCTGTTGTGACTGTGCAGGTGCACAATCACCATTGAAGAGTCTTGCGGATAATATAGCAAGTCCATAACCACCACTTGTGCACTCACAAAGTTTTTGAAATTGTCCTTAGAACCAGCAATGCTGTTATCCAGTCCTTTGCTGAATTATTAACACACGTGCAAACACTAACAGTCCCTACTTCTCACATATTGTCGATATACCATGACCAACAGAAACGTGTGCAGTGAAATGGGACTTACAAGTTAATAATATGACGAACTGGTGTCAATTACAATTTTATAACATAAGAATACAATTACAAAGGTACAAAATAAATCATTAAAGAACATAACAATACAGATAACATTTGTAGTACAGGCTTTACAAAAGAATCGAAATAACGTATACATCAGTGTTACAGGAATTATGACATGAGTGAATATATAAAATAATGAGAATAGTTTTCGAAATATTAATTTAACACATGAGCATTAAAACAAAACAGAATAAATAATGTCTAACATCTTTACAAAGTAAATAACATATTATTAATGCAAATTATATTTGAGGATAACAGTATTTCTCATCATAGTTCATGTAGCTGAGTATTAGAAAAATTCTACAACATAAGTCTTATCAGACAAACATATAAAGACAGGAAGAACATAAATACACAAGGGTACACAAACATATAGTGGGATAACACAAGGAAAGGACAGGGTTTGTTTTACTGCATTATTTTGCAAACAAAACTTTCTTTACTTCTCGGAGATCTCCCTTCGTTCTTCATTATTTCCAAAAAGTCCTATCTATACCTGCTTTCTGTACTTTTCTCGTATAGCCTCTCAGTGCATTTCTTCAAATTCATCGTAACTCATTCTCTTATAGGCTACCCCCTCTTAAGCTAACTTAAATCTACTGAGCTCAGATGCTAAACTAAGGGACGAGGCAATGCAGCAGCACAAAACAATTAACACAAACAGCAATGACAAAAAAAAATGGAAAATTGCAAAGCAAGCTACAGTAAATCTAAATTACCAAGCAATGCAACATTACAACTAATATGAACCAATGTGCAGCAACAAGAAAAATAAATCAGTAGTAAAACTAGCTTAACAGAGTAATACAAAGTGAAATTTAGTAGCTCTATGCCTGGCAAACAGCAGCAGCAAATGCAATAACATATATCTGAACATGACATATCTCAAGCAGAAAAAATATTACACTAAAGACAACAATGCAGACAAGGGAAATGTATATTCACATCTTAATGGCTCTGTAATTAAAGTGGTGCACCACAAGAAGTTATTCTACCAAAAAAATTACCAAGTAGTTGAAAAGAAAATTCCATATGCAATTCCTGTGAAGGGAAATGTCTTTTTATGCTCCTTCTTTTTTTGAATGGATCATAAAATTATTTACTGGATCTGTAGGCATAAAATATTTATATTAGTACATCTATTTAATTTTATTTTTACCAATGCTGCAGTGCAGCTAGAAACTAGATATTAAACAAAATGAGTAAATAAATACATAAAGCAAGCCATATGGCATTTCTCTCAACTAGCAAGACAATAGCTGTGAAATGTTTCTCATCGTTTCATTAGGCATTTTAGTAAATATCATAAATTAAGAGCTACACAGTATAATCATATGTTTTCAAGTTTGAGCGTGTCGTATTTGCTATGCTTTCTACAAAGGAATGTCAATAGCGAGGATAATGGCCTCTTTTTTTTCCACCTGTGCTTCTGAAAGGCACACACTAATGGCTTTTTTTCAGGCAACTGTCGTGCAGCTGCCCATGACGCATTACGTGCAGGTGGTCACTTAACTTTCTTACGGAAATATTTACGACAGCAGCTTCCACTACAGTGACAGTCTCATATAAAAATATTTCACAGGTCTAGAATTTGCGTTACAAATCTGTAGAAACAAAATCCTATTGATACAACAGAGTCCAAAAATTTTTCGTCGGCATTGTAATACATTCACGCATTTACATATATTTCATAGCTCTTAAAGTATGATCCTTGGTTTCCAACAACCTTTTTCACAAACCAGAGTCCCTAACCACTACTCATTATTCCTTACCTTATTCGTCGACACTTCTTCAATATTTCATCATAACAGATATGTAGCATACTCAAATATCTCATATAGCATCAGCTTATTGATCATAAACATACCGCAACAGCATAATACACATAGTCATCGTAATAATAACATCATAACACCTCACTCAACTCTCAAAATCGTCGTAGCTTCCTCCAATAATTTCAAAACCTAAAAAAAATTCTCTGCTCATGTCAAAAGTGTCATCTGCCTCAAACATACTTTAAAAATCGTGATCCCATACCAAATATATCATTCAAAGCTCTCATAATATCACAATGGGCCCGAAAAAATATGAACAGTTCACAAAGTACAGACAAAATACAATTTTGTAAGTGTGAAGTTACCCAACTGTGTAATTGCGTAAACATGTGTCACTGATGTAGTAAAAAAATGTTTGTTTCTCTGTTAAATAATCAGGTAGCTGTGTAATTCTGTGTTGGAGAAATATGGTACCGATGTGTAAAGTTGTATAAGCAAATACCATATTAGCTAGGGCTCCTTGTGCTTGCTACACACATGGTACACAAAGTAAGCGTGTACCCCCCTGAGGATTAATGTAATTATACCCTCAGGTGTTACAGATTACAGCAATGGAATGAAATGTATCACGTAAAACTTTCTTTGTAATTCAAAAATCTTTAAAAATAAATGTTTTAAGTATAAAATTAATCATTCAAATACGTGTACTGTAGCGCTAAACTGTGCGTCTTGTTGCAACATAATCTCTGTGGAAGTGTCGTAGTTATCGTCCTCCGAAAGCTAAGTTCTGCAGAAGTCAATGTACTTACCTCATGATAAACAAAAGTGAAATGCTTTGCGTATAGATATGTTAGTTATTATGCTTATTGCCGTGATGAAGAAAGTACTGTGCTGTAACGTATTGTTGTGCCACGGAAAAGGCTGTCTCATTGTAGCTATACCACAAAAGTTACTACTAAAACATGTTTCACTTTCCAGAATAATTCAGAAAAACTGTGCAGATATGAAACAGAAACACCGCAAAAGCAACATTGTAAATTATCACTCATTAGTAGCGTCGTGATAAAACCGTGTAGTTGTCACATAAACTAACCACTGTGTCATCTGGTATCTCACTGAAAATACTTTAAATCCAGAATGTATTTTCAAGTAAACCAAAATGTTGCATTAAAATCTCATTAGCAGTACCAGTATATGTTCTAATTATGTAAGCCTTATAGTCGTTACGTAATCGTGCAACTAACAAGCAAGAATGTACACACACAATAACACTGTGATGTCTGTTCACTACAACAATGCATTCGTAATTTCTGTTTAAATAAGTTCTCTTGGTTCTTGATTGGATATTTAACTTCAAACATTGTTGCATGGTAACAGTTTCTAAGTCTGACAATGCATACTAGAAATGTGAAGTGAAAAGTTTTATGGCAAAGACTTAGTTAAAAAGCAAATTATCTTTCAATAAACGGATTTACATGTGAAATGTGGTGTAAACCTTTACTCTTCCTAGTACACAGAGTTTCAACTTGAATGCAATTATCATACGGTATACGTCGGTAAAGAATACTGGAATTTTTCTCAAGGTTAGCTATGTTATTTTTCTCCCAGCCAGCCGGCGAACGTGGCTGCCTGCGGTGCAAGTCATTGTCTGTCCCTTTGTTGGCGCGCGTCGTTATTGGGATTAGGAGGCCTAACTTCTACAAATTCACCTTGTCGAGAGTGCCCTACTCTGTTTGAATCTCGCCAGTTCTGATGAAATTCAAGTCTGTCGTTACGATTATATCGTCTGTCGTCATGTCAGTAGATTCGGTAGTTTCTTCCTTGTCCGTCACGTGGTGGAGAACTTCTCCCTGAATCGCAACTGCGCGCTGAACTGTTGCGTCCGAAATTATTCTGTCTCCCTTGATAATAATAGTTCTGGTTACCATATTGTCTGTTTCCATGATTGTCGCTGTCATATTCATTACTACGGAAATGCGATCTTTCTCTGTAACTATTACTCTTGTGCCAACGGTTGTCATATGGGTGGTGTCTGTTTTGGTCACGATTTGTGTTGTGAGAATAGCCTTGTCGTGTCCAGTTATTATTTCTTTCATCGCGGAATTGCGACGGATGTGACCTGTAATTGTTGTGTTCCTGTTTTCGCGTTCCGCGATTGTCAGTGTCAATTTCTAATTCTTGTAAGAGTCCCTGAAAAGCTTCACTGTCGTCTTTGCAACTTCCTGCCAAAATAATATGTCGTAAATGTTCAGGTAATTTGATTAAGCAAATGCGGATGAGTTCTGAGGGGCTGTATGGGTTTTACAGGTACTGATTCATGTGCAACATGTCTTCAAAATATTTCACAAGACTGGAAAATTCAGATTGTTCGAAATGTTTCATCATTATGATGCTATGTTTTACTCGGTCTTGTGTAGCTTGAGACCAATATGCTGAGAGGAAGGCATGATAAAATTCTCCTTCACTGTGACAATCGTGAATGACCGATCGCATTCTTACAGCTGGTTTCATTCTCTAAGTAGCCACACATAAATTCTAATCTGTGTTCTAACGACCAGTTGGGAGAAAAACAACGAGAGAATTGATGTAGCCATGCTTGTGGATGAATGTCGTTGCCAGAATTCTTAAATATTTTGAATTTACGTGTAGTAATGAACAGCTTATAGTCAAA
The DNA here is from genome assembly GCF_023864345.2 of Schistocerca serialis cubense. Classification (NCBI taxonomy): domain Eukaryota; kingdom Metazoa; phylum Arthropoda; class Insecta; order Orthoptera; family Acrididae; genus Schistocerca; species Schistocerca serialis. The sequence continues at coordinate 536,503,287 of NC_064640.1, forward strand.
ATCATCATGTCGGCGAGTCACATGTCGGTCATTGTTAGGTCGTTTCGGCGGTTCCATCTCAAAATTCGGTCTGCCTTGCCAATTGCTTTCATAATTTCCGAAGTGTCCTGTGTTATTATTTTGTGGTTGTTCCGTATTTCTAAGTCCCTCTTCCCGTGTTGGAGCACGAGTGTCCTCAGAAATATGTAATTTTTGTATTACTTATGCCAACTGATCTTGTACTTCCCGGATTTCTCTTTTGTGTTGCGTATTAATTTGATTCTGATTTTGTTTGACTTTCGTAATTTGTTCATACTCTTCTGTGTCAGTGATGGCTACAGGTCTTGTGTCATTCAGATCATCATCTACCTTTGTAGATAAGTTAGTGAACTGAACCGAAAGTTCGGCTACTTTCTCCGATAGTGTACTTATTTCCTCAGTGTGTTTTTCTGAACCAAGTTTCAGAGTATCTACTGTGTCCTTTAAGTTTTCCTGAGTTTTTGCAAGTTACGTAACCGAATCGGTAGATGCAACTGAGTCAATTTTAGCTTGCAAGGTGTCGTGATTTTCATGAACAATGGTTTGCAGTTCATTTATGGCTGCTGCGTGATTCTGTAATGCACTTTCATGCCGCGAAAAAATAGGTTGAAAATGTTCACAAATTTGTGTTTTTACTTCATTACAGACTTTTTGACATTTCGATTCAATGTTATGTAACTCAGTAGTTCAATCTTCACGTGTTTGTTCAAGTGTGGTGTCTAACTTTTGAAGCTTTTGCTATGTTTGTCTCTGATTTTGTTCCATTGTGTCTAACTGTTGCTGTGTTTGTCTCTGGTGTTGTTCCATTGTGTCTAACTTTTGAAGCTTTTGCTTTGTTTGTCTCTGATTTTGTTCCATTTGTTGCATTAGCTGTAATAACAATGCATTAGTGTCTGGAATCTGTTCCTCTACGCTTTTCGGCAGTGCTTTTGCACCGGCAACATTCACATTTTGACAAGCAGAAAATGTATCTTGACTTATTTTAGAAAATGGTGAGGATGCAAAACCTGAATCTACAGTATTTGCAAAATTGTGTCCTGTCATTTCGGATTCCTGAGGCGAGCTGTTGCCGAGCGATCGATCGATGCTGCTTCCCTGTTCACTAATTGTTTCACTGCCTACGCCATTGTTTGCCGCCCGCTCCATTTCCCTATGCACAATTACCAAATTACTATGTTAAACATTAGTTAATTCATCACACGGTGGCGCTAACACACTGCTTTCGTCTTCACTGTCATTTCTCAGTTTACTTTGGAGTCTAGTATTACGTTTTTCACACTCCATAATTGTTACAATATTTCACACGATAACACAGAAAAGCAGAAATTGAAGAGCAAAATAAGATAACATAGCAATGGAAATAATGTCTACTAAATTGCGAGCGCAGCTGCGAAATACTTGGTGCAAATCTACATGCATGTCACAACTGTTTTACTGTACAACAATGAAAAACTACAATTACAAAGGAAATTCTCTCTATGATTACGCGCTAGCAATAAACAAAGGCTACACTAATTACACAAACTACAAGAAAAAAATCAGAAGATTCCAGTGAGGTATCCTCGGCTAAGGGTCGACATATGAAACGTCCCCTTTTGAACAATTATACAGGACTGTGCTTAAACTGTCACACAAAATTTTTTGCGGAACGCAATCTGACTTTCAATAAGCCCTACAAAGGAATGGCCCTGACTAACATTAACCTATACCTTTCACAAATCACTTACCTCACAAAAATCTTCGTTACTCGAACTACTGCAATATAGCGAGCGCCATTACTGCCAGCTAAATAAAAGATTCTAACTACTGAGGGCACTAACTACTGATAGGCATAGTTAGCAAATGAAAGATTTTGATAGAGAACAAATGATGTATTTACCTTAATAGTCATAATATATATAGCAGTTCATGACATCCAGTCTTACAAATTTCAAAACTCCGCCATCTCTCTCCCCACATCCACCACTGCTGGCGGCTCACCTCCAACTGCCGAACGCTATGCGCTGTTAACATCCAGCTGCCCAACACTAAAATGGCAGATAACAATGCAAACTAGCCACAGACTGCACACAGCACAGCCAGTGATTTTCATACAGAGCGCTACGTGGCGTTACCAATAAGAAAACCTAAACAGCCTACTTACAAAGGAAAGAGAAAGAGAAAGAGAGAGAGAGAGAGAGATAAGAGAGAGAGAGAGAGAGACGACTGTCTGTATGCCTCTGTGCAAGCCCTAATTTCTCTTGTCTTCGTGGTCCTTACACAAAACTTAACAAATCTAGCAGCCCAACGTGGTGGGTACCCCTAACACTTGAGCAGTACTAAAAAACGAATCACACTAATATTCCATGCGCGATCTCCTTCGCAGATGAACCATACTGTCAAAAAATTCTCCAGATAAACCGAACTCGACCTTTTGCCATCCTTACCTGCCCGTTAAGTCTAGATACTTAATCGTCGTGAGTGTGCCAAGCAGTACACTATTAATGCTGTATTCGAACATCATCAGCAGATTTATACCCACCCGGTCCGTCAGATCATTTATTGGCCGCGCGGTTAGAGGCGCCATGTCACTATTCGTGCGGCCCCTCACGCCGGAGGTTCGAGTCCTCCCTCGGGCATGGGTATGAGTGTTGTCTTTAGCGTTATGTTAGTTTAAGTAGTGTGTAAGTCTAAGGACCGATGACCTCAGCAGTTTGGTCCCTTAGGAATTCACACATATATTTTAGATCGTTTATGTGTATAGAAAATAATCACACTTCCCTGGGGTAACCCTGATGGTACCCTCATCTCTGAGGACGACGTGCTGGTTTCTATTACTTAAGGAGAGTGGGAACCTATTCCGCGTGATCGTACCTTCGACAGCAGTCTGCAGTAGGGTTATGCTTTTCGGAAGTCTAGGAATAAGAAATTTGTGTATGGATGCAAAGCACATAAATCTGCGTCACCTTCTTACAACAAACAAAAAATGCACCTCATATTCTGTCTAATCCGATATTCGCATAATCGGGATGTATTAACAGGTGGTCAGTTCTTCAGAATAGCAACGAACAACATACCAGTAATCAATCCACGTAAATTATGTGTCATCCAGCTTTTTGTTGCGTAGAAGGTGTAAATTTAACTCCCAGCGACGTTTAAGATCTCGTAGAAGCCTCGCCGACGCCATATACCATTCCAATCGGCCCTGAACTACCCCCGAGGGACTCGGTCACACAGAGGCCTTGGCGGGGTAACATACATATGTACCGTGGCGTCTATGACATTCGATTCATGTGGATGCACGACTGTCACCAGCGCTCTTCCGCCAGCTTCAGTGTTGTGCAGTAGAGTGAAAAAGTATTCTACAACCTGACTCCCGCCACCGCTACTGTTCTGTTAGTGGACATTAATTAAAAAAAGTGACTGTGTTATATACAGGTTCCCCCTTCTCGCTGATTAAATATATCTTTTAATATTACTTCCAGTATCGATAAAAAAAGAGTTACGAGGGTAATCCCAAAAGTAAGGTATCCTATTTTTTTATAAATACATAGAACTGTTTATTTCTACAATGGTTTACATCAGTTTACAGCTTCAACATTTATCTATTTTTCGACATAATCACCATTTCTGTCGATACAATTTTGTAGACGCTGTAGCAGTTTTTGTATGCCCACGTCATACCAGCTCGCCGCCATGCTGTTCAGAAAGTTATGAACCTCTTCTTTCACCTTGTCGTCGAAGCTGAATCGCTGGGACCACAATTAACGCTGACAGGTACTGTGAGACTCTGAAAAAACTCAAAGGGGCAATTCAGAACCGGAGAAGAGGAATGTTGAGCAAGGGCGTACACATTCTCCACGACAGTGCTCGCCCACACATCGCTCGGCAAACCGTTGCTCTCCTGCAACAGTTTCAGTGGAACATAATCCCCCACCCACCCTTTAGTCCTGACTTGGCGCCCAGTGACAATCACCTGTTCCCTAGGTTAAAAGAACATTTGGCCGGAAAGCGATTCAGCTCCGACAACGAGGTGAAAGAAGAGGTTCATAACTTTCTGAACAGCATGGAAGCGATCTGGTATGTCATGGGCATACAAAAACTGCCACAGCGTCTACAAAAATGCATCGACAGAAATGGTAATTATGTTGAAAAATAGCTAAATGTTCAAGCTATAAACTGATAAACCATTGTAGAAATAAACAGGTATATGTACTTATAAAAAAATAGGAGACCTTACTTTTGGGATTACCCTCGTATTTTATAAACAGATGCAGTAACTACATTTTGTAGGCTATATTGTAGTGTTATTTAGTCAAAGCACACCGCAGTACTTGAAACTACTGCTACGAATAACACCCATCCAAATATTGTGGATCACAGGTCATACCTGAATTACAAAATGGTGGAAATACAATCAGTGTATTTACTCTTCGCCCTTCAAGAATAATACACAACAGTATGAACAGGTTTCCAAACACAAGTTGTGTAGCTATCCGCACAGCAGCGGCAACATCACAGTATTTTCGGATCGACGCGTAGATGCCTACGAGAAAAAAACATACTTTTGTCTCAAACAAATGAAGCTGTATTCAAGGGACTTACCATTCTAAGGGGATTTTTCATATTGATTACTACAATAATATGCAGGTGTCACAATTCTTCTTCTGATCTTGCGCCGTTTACAACATAAGGTGCGTTTAACAGGAAAAATGGCCATCTCTGCTATAACGAAGACCCTACCGGATGATGGCGTATCATCGGTTGGAATTTTAATATTCTTTAAGATAACTTTGCAAAGAATATTAAAGTCATGCAACAAAAACCGTGAGATATTTGGAATGACACTGAAGAATAATATGATCAAATAATGTGACTCGAGCCGGCCGAAGTGGCCGTGCGGTTAAAGGCGCTGCAGTCTGGGACCGCAAGACCGCTACGGTCGCAGGTTCGAATCCTGCCTCGGGCATGGATGTTTGTGATGTCCTTACGTTAGTTAGGTTTAACTAGTTCTAAGTTCTAGGGGACTAATGACCTCAGCAGTTGAGTCCCATAGTGCTCAGAGCCATTTGAACCATTTAATGTGACTCGAAAATATTATTTAAGTACCCAGATCCTAACAAATGAAACTGTCCGATGTTACCTTGAATGATGGAGTAGCTTCGGACGCGCATTGAATTTCTATGCAGATCCCCATATTTACCTCTAATGGTGCAATTTCAGACACAAACTATCTTTTTTAAAAAATACACGTACTGAGAGATTCTTTTTACATGTTTAGTTATTTTAAACAGGGTTAAAAATAATTTACACATATTCTGAAAACATTTGATACATGTTTAGAAAAACTTTATTTTATTAATAACGATAGTCTACTCACAGTGTACACTATATAATCAAAAGTATCCGAACACCCCCAAAAACATACGTTTTTCACATTAGGTGCATTGTGCTGCCAGCTATTGCCAGGTATTCCATATCAGCGATCTCAGTTGTCATTAGACATCCTGAGAGAGCAGAATGGGGCCCTCCACGAGATTCACGTACTTCGAACATGGTGAGGTGATTGGGTGTCACTTGTGTCATACGTCTGTATGCGGGACTTCCACACTCCTAAACGTCCCTAGGTCTACTGTTTCCGATGTGATAGTGAAGTGGAAACGTGAAGGGGCACGTACAGCACAAAAGCATACAGGCCGGCCTCCTCTGTTGACTGACAGAGACCGCCGACAGTTGAAGAGCATTGTATTGTGTAATAGGCAGGCATCTATCCAGACCATCACACAGGAATTCCAAACTGCATCAGGATCCACTGCAAGTGCTATGACAGTTAGGCGGGAGGTGAGAAAACTTGGAATTCATGGTCGAGCCTCTGCTCATAAGCCACACATCACGCCGGTAAATGCAAAGTGACGCTTAGCTTGGTGTAAGGAGTGTAAACATTGGAGGATCGAACAGTGGAAAAACGTTGTGTGGGGTGACGAATCACGCTCCACAATGTGGCGATCCGATGGCAGGGTGTGCGTATGGCGAATGCCCGGTGAACGTCATCAGCTAGCGTGTGTAGTGCCAATAGTACACTCCTGGAAATTGAAATAAGAACACCGTGAATTCATTGTCCCAGGAAGGGGAAACTTTATTGACACATTCCTGGGGTCAGATACATCACATGATCACACTGACAGAACCACAGGCACATAGACACAGGCAACAGAGCATGCACAATGTCGGCACTAGTACAGTGTATATCCACCTTTCGCAGCAATGCAGGCTGCTATTCTCCCATGGAGACGATCGTAGAGATGCTGGATGTAGTCCTGTGGAACGGCTTGCCATGCCATTTCCACCTGGCGCCTCAGTTGGACCAGCGTTCGTGCTGGACGTGCAGACCGCGTGAGACGACGCTTCATCCAGTCCCAAACATGCTCAATGGGGGACAGATCCGGAGATCTTGCTGGCCAGGGTAGTTGACTTACACCTTCTAGAGCACGTTGGGTGGCACGGGATACATGCGGACGTGCATTGTCCTGTTGGAACAGCAAGTTCCCTTGCCGGTCTAGGAATGGTAGAACGATGGGTTCGATGACGGTTTGGATGTACCGTGCACTATTCAGTGTCCCCTCGACGATCACCAGTGGTGTACGGCCAGTGTAGGAGATCGCTCCCCACACCATGATGCCGGGTGTTGGCCCTGTGTGCCTCGGTCGTATGCAGTCCTGATTGTGGCGCTCACCTGCACGGCGCCAAACACGCATACGACCATCATTGGCACCAAGGCAGAAGCGACCCTCATCGCTGAAGACGACACGTCTCCATTCGTCCCTCCATTCACGCCTGTCGCGACACCACTGGAGGCGGTCTGCACGATGTTGGGGCGTGAGCGGAAGACGGCCTAACGGTGTGCGGGACCGTAGCCCAGCTTCATGGAGACGGTTGCGAATGGTCCTCGCCGATACCCCAGGAGCAACAGTGTCCCTAATTTGCTGGGAAGTGGCGGTGCGGTCCCCTACGGCACTGCGTAGGATCCTACGGTCTTGGCGTGCATCCGTGCGTCGCTGCGGTCCGGTCCCAGGTCGACGGGCACGTGCACCTTCCGCCGACCACTGGCGACTACATCGATGTACTGTGGAGACCTCACGCCCCACGTGATGAGCAATTCGGCGGTACGTCCACCCGGCCTCCCGCATGCCCACTATACGCCCTCGCTCAAAGTCCGTCAACTGCACATACGGTTCACGTCCACGCTGTCGCGGCATGCTACCAGTGTTAAAGACTGCGATGGAGCTCGGTATGCCACGGCAAACTGGCTGACATTGACGGCGGCGGTGCACAAATGCTGCGCAGCTAGCGCCATTCGACGGCCAACACCGCGGTTCCTGGTGTGTCCGCTGTGCCGTGCGTGTGATCATTGCTTGTACAGCCCTCTCGCAGTGTCCGGAGCAAGTATGGTGGGTCTGACACACCGGTGTCAATGTGTTCTTTTTTCCATTTCCAGGAGTGTAAAATGCAGAGGCTGTGGTGATCCGGTGTGATCGTGTTTTTCATGGAGGGGGGCTTGCACCCCTTGTTGTTTTGCGTGGCACTATAACAGCAGAGGCCTACACTGATGTTTTAAGCATCTTTTTGCTTCCCACTGTTGAAGAGCAATTCAACACGATCGACCACTTGTTCATTATGCACGGCCTGTGGCGGAGTGGTTACACGACAATAACATCCCTGTAATGGACTGGTATGCACAGAGTCCTGACCTGAATCCTATAGAACACCTTTGGGATGTTTTGGAACGCCGACTTCGTGCCAGGCTTCACCGACCGACATCGATACCTCTCCTCAGTGCAGCACTCCGTGAAGAATGGGCTGCAATTCCCCAAGAAACCCTCCAGCACCTGATTGAACATATTCCTGCAAGAGTGGAAGCTGTCATCAAGGCTAAAGATGGGCCAACACCATATTGAATCCCACCATTACCGATGGTGGACGACACGAACTTGTAAGTCATTTTCAGCCAGATGTCCGGATACTTCTGCTCACATAGTGTAAATCATAAATCTACATTTGTTCCCAGTGAATAAAAACTTCCTCTATTCTTCTCAAGGAGTCGGCAATGCTCTGACAGTTTGGTGCTTGGCTACAGTATCATTATCTGGAATATCAGAAAAAATAAACGGAGATTTTCTGCCTTCATATGGATGCAGAAATCTGACTTCCACTACTTTCGCACCCACTTCTGTTACGATTCCGACAGCTGTTTCCTTCCAATCATGTGTCCATTCTCTAATGTTCGATGTGGTACGTTAAATTTTCTTGTAGCCTTTCTGTTCGTTAGTTTTCCTTATCTTATAGCACCAAACATCTTTTCAACACGTTGATGGTCATAATGGTACAGTACCTTGGTAGAGCACCAGGACTCCTTTTATAAATCCGTGGCATTGTCCGATGTTCCCCTAACGTATGCAGATCACTGCTTAGTTTACTAGACATTAGCGCAAGTGAGATACGTGGTCAAACTACATTCCCATTTCCTTCTTCACATTAAAATTAAATAAATTGTAAGGAAATTTTCTCTACTAGTACAATGACAAAAATACTCCCATAAATGAAAATAACAATAATGGTTCTCTGCTCTGAAAACTGCTACGCACCACAGTCTCAACTTGCAAGTGCAGCAATGTATGTTTGAATCTGCTTGGCGACACCGAAGTTGTAAACAGCAAAACGCACGCTCGAAATAAAAGCTTGCATTTAGTGATACCAAAGTAAGAAGAGAAATATACTGTTCCCCTCCGAATTTACCCCTGTGTCCGATGTTTCCCCATATTACTGTATCACATAAACTATATACGATATGTCAACAGAAAGCGTTGGTTGGGCATTCGGTAGAGATCCTTACATATAATTAATTGTAGGAGGACCAAACACGCACGGATAAAATACGACTGTGCTTGTCCAGTATACAGTCTCTTAATCGTGCATGATACTCCCAGCGACGACAGGTTATTCCTTGCGACATATGTGTAACTCAATCAACTAAACTAACGCAGGCCGGGGTGACCGAGGGGTTCTAGGCGCTACAGTCTGGATCCGCGCGACCGCTACGGTCGCAGGTTCGAATCCTGCCTCGGGCATGGATGTGTGTGATGCCCTTAGGTAAGTTAGGTTTAAGTAGTTCTAAGTTCTAGCGGACTGATGACCTTAGAAGTTAAGTCCCATAGTGCTCAGAGCCATTTGAACCATTTTTGAACTAAAATAACGAAATTAATTCGCGTTCGATTGACATTTCCCTGGTATAAATGCAGTACTGCTAAAAATATCATAGCGATCAGAAAGTTATAATCACACTACCATATTTTGACAACCAGCCTATATGTGGGAAAAGCTTCGCATATTTCACACAAACCATAATTTGCTGCCATACATAATTGGAATACACTACTAACATTGAGGTCTATAGCATATACATGAAAAGTATTCTCAGCTACGAATACAAACAACCATCTGCTGTATAACGGAATGACAACACATAACGGACTGACAACAATTAAAATTTGTGCAAGACCACGATTCGAACCCGGATTTTCCACTTTACACGAGCGATAGCGCTACGCTTTGGCTTTCCGTGTATTACTCACAGTCAGATAAAGACTTCCATATGCCGTCGTTACTGCGCCACAGCGTGTATTTGTACACACATTGTGTAATTCCCGTACAGTGGAGGACATTTTAATTAAAAGTCGCTGCCTGGTATCGGCGAATAAATTCGGTACTGCAGTGCCTGTGTTGTTCAGAAGACATTACAATGACTCGAATCTTTTATGCATATTGTATACTCCTCATGCGACAAAGTGCTGTAAGTGTTGTGTGATGTAGCTATCACTGCTAGATTTTGTGGATCTGAGGATGGAAATACATTCTACTGAAACCAGTAATCCAGTAATTGTGTTTACTTAGCTACCTTGGAAAATAAGTTTGTTTCCAAACGAAAACTACAGTATGAAATCATAGATCACCTCCTGCACTGACTGATCACGTCAGATAACCATAAAAATGTAAAGACAACTTAAGTAAATCAGTGCAAAGTCAGGTGCTACCCCCGCACTGTCACGAAGTTGAGGACACGCACTTCGAGATGCCAGCCTGGCCATGTCACTGTCATGTGCCTGTTACACTTTCCTGCTGACTCTCCATGCGATGTTTTGCTTGCCCTCGCTACGTGCCACCTTCGCCGCCGAGACGGGGCCGCTCCCGTCGATCTGCCACGCCAGCAGAACGTCCGCAGCTCGTCGTCGTGCGGTAGCGTTCTCGCTTCCCACGCCCGGGTTCCCGGGTTCGATTCCCGGCGGGGTCAGGGATTTTCTCTGCCTCGTGATGACTGGGAGTTGTGTGATGTCCTTAGGTTAGTTAGGTTTAAGTAGTTCTAAGTTCTAGGGGACTCATGACCATAGATGTTAAGTCCCATAGTGCTCAGAGCCATTTGAAACGCCAGCAGAACCGTCTGTCTGCTGTCGCCGCACTCGGAAGCCGCGTGCGCCATCCGACGATCACGTCGTGTTTATTAGTTCAAATATCCTATGCAGTTCACATGCCGTCCTCAGATTTATATTGTGAGAATAAACATCAGTGAAAAGTGCTATAACTGCAACGTTCGACAGTAAAAATCCTAACATGTCCATTATAATTATCCGGGCTGTTATGCCGTGGTCGGTTGATGAATTCTGTGGTGATTCCCAACGTTTCATCTCCGACTGCGGGAGACATCTTCAAGGGGGTCCGTAGCTTGATGGAAGGTCCAACACACACACTGGCTCACTACTGACAGTAGTGAGCCAGTGTGTGAACACACACACACACACACTGGCTCACTACTGTCAGTAGTGAGCCAGTGTGTGTGTTGGACCTTCCATCAAGCTACGGACCCCCTTGAAGATGTCTCCCGCAGTCGGAGATGAAACGTTGGGAATCACCACAGAATTCATCAACCGACCACGGCATAACAGCCCGGATAATTATAATGGACATGATATTTCCGGCCGTGAAAGTTTACATTTTAAAAATCCTAACGCACTGTTGCATAGAATATTTACTACAGTCACTTCAGTTCTTTGAAAAGTTTCTGAGCTAATTGTCCCTTCATTTTCCAAAAATTTATCCACCTTCTAAAACGATACCCTATAATCATAATTCGTACAATCCGTTCCCTAACCACACTTCAAAAATAATGTTCTCTGCTAATGTTCATTGTTCGTAATGATAATATGGTGCATCATCAATAGTCACACGGGAATCTTTTGAAGAACTTTTTATAATATTTTGTTATTCACGACAAAATTAAAATTCATAGTTCCCTTATGGGTTAATCAAAATTTCTCCCACTTTAATTAATCAATGTCTGATCACTGTTCTTCAAAGTTAACACGTGTTTTTCACTCCGCAAAGTTTATCGCCAAAGAAGGTTTCCTGCCACGTCGATCACGCACCGTTTACTGGCTGTTTCCCCACTTAGGTGAGTTAGGTGTAGCAAATCTGAGGGTCGGTGGTACTTTTAGTAAAATGTAGTCTCAGCGTAAACTCTAATTTAGTCCCCATAAGCTAAAGGTGAGTTACAGTAAATGACACTTCCCACCTTAAAGATGTAGCGGAATGAAACACACACGGTAGATTTTAGTAAACAATGTCTGTGATCACTTTCCCTAGCATAGCTGGAGGCAGCTTTCTAACTTCATGTCTTCTATAGGGATGCCACTTAACTTTATTTGTATTCATGCTACCAAAAATCATGAAACTTGCCTGAGAGACAGTCCACCATTATTAACTACGGGAAAGTTTTCGGAGTCATTTGACATTCAGAGCAACACAAAAGTCACAACAAAATTATTCACACGGTCTTAAAGTTGGCACGAAATCACACATAAATGTTTACCGGTGCAAATTTTAACAATTCAATTACATTTTAGTCTAGATCGCACTCGACACATTGAAGTACAAGTTGCCTCCTCGGAAACCGATCGGAGACTCCTTGTGAGCTATCTTAACAATTTGGTGCCTTTTCTCTCAGGTTGTGCCTGTAATTGGCTCGTTATTTCCCACCAATGGCTAGTAACATTAACTGAAATCGGTCTTTAGTCTTTTATGTGTGGATTAAGAGTTATTGAAATTGTTCTTAATAGGCTATAAGTGCAAGTAACCCCAGGAGCACGGCTGTAGGAGTGTATTAATATTTAAACAATAAATACAAATGGCAAAAGTTATACTCCTTCACGGCAAGCCTCGTAGGCGAATCCGTACTGTTTGTATTTGTTCCAACACAATACGCGTCGCACTGTTCTTATGCTGTGAGATCACCTGTGGCTTGACTCAACGCGTACGCTACCCGTTACCTTACAGCGATATGGATCTTCCTGTATAGAATGTTGAAAAGCAGCAATAGAACTGTTATGAAATGTAGGCGGAGATGTGCTATAAAGGCCACTGTATACTTTATATCTGGATGTTTTGGGACATTTTGAAACAGAACTGGTTTTGGAAAACATTAAAAGCACATTGCATTGAAGTCCGCTCTAAATTTCAATCTTCAGTAAAATACCGCCAGTCTTATATTTGGTATTTGGCATTATTTTCTCGTTGCTTGTACAACAGTGTTCTGATTTGTTTTTTTACCATGGCTGATCAGTTCCATCTCTTATTAATTTATATGGTATGTATCTCTAATTTCCCGTCTACACTTTTTCTTTGAATTTGAGCCACATGTGGTCCACACTTACATAGTTCGTTTGGAAGGAGTGGAGGTTGTTTCTGGAAACGATAAAGTGGATTGTTATTTGCTTTTGTAAATAGATATAATCTGCGTTTATTTTTGGCGTATTTGGACATTATCGTATTCAGTACTGCTACAACGACCTTGTGGTCACTAATCCGAGTATGCATCATGATGATAGCTATTTTCTCAGGATTATTTGTTGCTAAGAAATCAAGTATGTTTTTGCAACCATTTATACTTCCATTGGGCTCCTGATATAATTGTTCAAAATAATTATCGGAGAAAGCATTCTGTACGATTTCGGACGACGTTTTATGCCTGTTACCGACTTGAAACATGTATGTTCGCCAATATATTGAGGGTCGATAGAGGTCACCACCAACTATAATTGTGTAAGTAGGGTACATATTTAAAATGTGACTTAAGTTTTTTTGAAATGTTTACCAAATGTATCATCTGAGTTGAGGTTTGGTAAAAGGTATCAGTTCTTAATTTATTCCGACTTTTAGGTATAAGCTCCACCAAACTAACTCACAGGAAGTATCTACAACGATTTAAATGCAAGATAAACTGCTTCTAATAGCGATAAACATTCCATCTCCAACAATATTTAATCTATACTTTCTGCAACACCGTCAGATCCATAGCAAAAACTTATCTCTGATATTAGCGAGTTTTCAATATATATAACAATTTCAACTTCAGTGTTTTCGACTAGCACTTGGATGTATGATTCCTTCGCATCACAGTTGCAACCATTTACAACTACAGCACTGATTGTTGACAGGTCTACACTCATCCTGTTTTGGCCCTACACCCTTTGAGACTGAAGCCCTTTCTGCTATTTCCAGAGATTCTGTAACCTAAAAACCGCCCAGTCCACTCCACACATCACCAGCACCTGTTTAGCTGCTTCTGTATGAAATGAACACGTGGCGTAGTATGTGGAATCGAAACTCCACCATCCTATGGTGCAAGTGGCGGAATCTGCAATCCACATGGTCACAGAACCGTCTCTGATTAATACTGTCCATTCGGTTCTGTGCCGAAGATCAGCAGCCTGTTCTGCCGACGATGCTACAGATTGTGAGTTCTGCATTCATTTCGCCAGCAATACTGGCAGTATTTATCAATTCAGATAGCCTCCAGAAACCAGGGACACTCTCTTCCGATCCCAAGTGGCACGCATCCGGAGTACCGACTTGCAGTTGGCAGCACCCTGTGACCTTCATGGCTTCCAGAAGCAGGCGTTCCGCATCAGAAATGTCTCCTCCCGGTATGTATAGAGTCTCCATAATGGAATTCTTTCCCTCCTTGGTAGCCTCATTACTCTGGAGCTCGCAATTACCGGTAATTCCACCCTTTTCGACTGCCCAGATCTTGTGGGCGAAGAGGCTTCCACTGAAATAGGGCAACCGACTGCGTCTAGTTCAGTTTCTTTATCAGACGCTGACATCAGCTGAAACCTTTTCGTCGGATGAATCGGGGAGGCCTCTTTGTGTTGGTCCCTTATAAATGCTTTTGCTGCCTGCCACACCTTGAAACGACCTCCTATTCAGCCATACAGATCAACCTGAATGCAGGTAGTAAATGTGGTGGCAACGTTAGTGGCCCGATCGGGGGAGACGTGAGACGGGCTCTAAGTCCCTTGGATCTCCACATCCGGCCATCTACAGTGACACCCAATGGCAATAGCCACAAACAGCGTGACCGAGGCCAGCACCACCTTCATCTCGTTTCTCAATCAGTGAGAACATTTGATCATGGGTTGCCCAGCCCAGCAGGGTTAGAACCATTATTGCTTGCGTGAGATGGCAGATCTGTGTACTAATATTCGCAACCACCATGTCCCCAATTCACCTATAGATTTAAACATTTCTCCTATACAGTATTTGCAGAACAAACAACATTTAATTATCTGCAATCTTTTCTGGTGTTACAATTTTAATGGCTATCAGTGTAGTTTTAATTGCACCGCCAGGTGAAAGTTGCTCCACGTTCAAACCATATTTCACACAGTCGCCAAAACATGCCACACCCACACACCTGCACCAGCACACACTTGTTGGTATCTTGATGCTCCGAAAATAATTAAAAATGTCGCATATATATCACTTTGACTCTCAGGTTTCAGAAACAGCAGTACAACTCGGAATGATAGCTAGTAGTATGTCTGCCTGACAGCGTTGGCGCATTACATGACGTGAATATAAGTCCCGCTAGCTGGCTGCAGTCGATAGCGTTGCCCGGGCCGATATGCAAATCCGCGCGCGTCCCGTCAAGTGTTTTAAAGAGCCGCCGTGGAGCGGGGGCGCCACCAGAAGAAGTCGATAATGCTCTTGCAGCCGCTTCGGGACTATCTCTCGCCGTATGGAAACGCCAGCCGGAAATTGCTTTTAAATTCCGTTCCAGGCTCCAATATCTCACAAGCTGAGAGCGAGGAATCTGTGGAACGATGGACGTGCCTGTAAAATTCCACGACACAGTTTACGTGCGTCTGGAGCAGAACTGGTCCGGTATCATCATCGCACATGTAGTGCCATTTTAATTACAGGCTGGAGTTGAAACGAAGCGAGTGATAGGATGGTACAGAAAGTGGACCATTGTGGCAGCTGCCTAATACCAATAAACTAGAGTGAATATGCAGAATCTTTAGAACGGAGGTAACTTTGTGACTTCATGTTCAGCAAAGACACGAAATATCCTGCTAAAGAAAAATCAAAAGGAAAATGGCTAGAGGAATAATGCTACTCGTATCTATCGAACTGCTTATTAAATTGTAAGCCTCATTCGATGTGGGATTAGCTACTTTACTAATATTTATCGAATATTTCTTGTACTGCAAATGGTTCCGCATCACACAAAAAAGAGCGCAGATAACTACTGTTTGCAAAAGTGTAAAAGAACGAATACACAACATTACAGACCAAAATCGTCAACATTCGTGTGTTGCAACATCCGAGATTATACACAGACAAGACTAAAAAAAAATGGCTCTGAACACTATGGGACTTAACATCTGTGGTCATCAGTCCCCTAGAACTTAGAACTACTTAAACCTAACTAACCTAAAGACATCACACACATCCATGCCCGAGGCAGGATTCGAACCTGCGACCGTAACGGTCACGCGGTTCCAGACTGAAGCGCCCAGAACCACACGGCCACACCGGCCGGCAGACAAGACTAAAATGCATTGTTTGACAAATAAATGCCGCATTCAGAAGTCATGGTCGAACGTCAGTGTAACTTCGTACAGATACGTACCAGTAGCAGTACAGTACTATGATGATTCCATTCCAATTTGCGGTTAAATGTGGTATTGAGGTATGCGATACCACTGACGTCACAATCCAAGATGGTGGCCGCTTGTCCTTGAAAAGTTCAAGTATTAGTTTGGGATACCTACAAGCAGGAGCTATCTTTTCAGTCAAATCGTCGACCTTATCAGTGATATCATCAAACCAAGCACCATTCCCTCTCTCCTGCCTACCTCCTTCTTCTCTGCAGCTAATCACGGTCTAGAATTAAAATGAAACTGCCAGTCAGATTGCAACATGATGGAACTGGCCCAATTAAGCTGGTGCTAAATTTAAAACCCTCTCCCCTCTCCAGCCAATCTCAGCGAAATGTTCAAATGACGCAATAAATGAGGTCAAGTTAGAATAACTGCAGTATAAAATTACGTACGCTTCAGTTGACTGTCGAAGTTATTCGTTATTTCTGTGAAAGTCTGTTGCTGGCACGTGGCCTCTACTGAGGAGCGTCCACTGCAAGGCAATGTATGAATATAATTGCCTGAAGAGCGCTCTTCGTTACGAGTAAAAACAAAACAAAAATACAAATGACGAGTGCTTATTTTTTGCTCCATGCTTAGTCGACGGATACCCAAAATCACCCAAATCACGCAAAATCACACATGATGGATACTGTTATACGGAAGAGAACTCATAGACAAATTTGTCAAAAGCTGTTAAAACCAGTTTACAGGGTGGGGGAAATGATGGGTAATCGACAAGGTGATACAAAGATGCGTCATATGTGAAAGACAGTAAATCTTACTAGTATTCATCTCTGACATATAATTCATTTTCGAGACCACTTTTACTTTCACATGCTAGAAAGCCATTAAACAATATCGCTACTGCAAAATTTGTTGGTATGGAGGCTTTAGAATACAATAAAGTCTAGTACAACCCCCTAAACTCTTTTTTTCTTATAGCGAAGTATAAGCTGTGACCACAAACAGAACAAATATCCGAGCGTTTATCTCGTCAAAGCTTTCACATTCAGCGTCAACTGCATTCCACTACAGTCTTGTGACGTTGTAGGAAGTGCCTCCTATTTTTCACTATTGGGAGGCATCACGTTTTACTAAATGTTGATCACGTCTTACATCCCAATAAAGATTTGAGTAAATTAGCGTCATGTTCAATGCACCCATACAATCTTAATTTTGCCGATATCTGCCTTATGTTCAAATTTCCGAACGAGTTTTGGATGTTTTAATTACGCTCACTTATTTATCGCAATCAACAATCATACTATGGCTCTCAGTTAATGACACGATGCTTGACGACATAATGACTGACGGTTGTATAAACCATTTCAGTTCGTTACATAGCTTGTGATTCTGCCAGTGCATTTGACTCTCGTCTTGATGTATATGACACACATGCCGATTAGGCATCAGCAGGTCTGAACTCAGTGACTGTTTTGGTCGTTCTAACTCTTTATTTTTCCGTGACATTCGGTTGGAGTCATATGATGCATATGTCAATAAGTCATCGGCAAGCCTGAACTCGTTGACTGAGCGTTTTAGAAGCGGAAACGTTTTCTAGACTCGCGGACTTGATGAAATATGTTATTGCAGCATTGTGTATGCCCAGCTGTCAGCAACTGTTGACTCAGCTGAATGCGCCGTCACGAAATCAGGAACAACCATCCATGGCGAATTGTTGGTGTTGAAACTCCCATAACCCTCACCTCAACTCTTTCTTCAGACGCTCGAGCAACTCTGCAAAGTCTCAAGTCTAACATACGGACTGATTTCATGATGATATTACAAACTTTCAGGGATGATAGAGAAGGGTAAATGTATCAATTTGAGGAAGAGACCTTGGTCCGGAAACGACCGAGTTGGAAAGTTATATGGGAAAATCATTCTGGTACCTCTGACAGTCCAATACATGTACCGGTAATGGAACTGTTGTTTCTAAGATTGTAGGGTAGGCAACATTCAGGGATGGTAGTACGGACCAAAACAAGAAAAAATGTCCAGCACCCATGAGATCTTACGTGCTACCTCAAGAGCTATGAGCACTGATCATCTTCACTAAGAGGCACGTCTCTTGTACCGAAATAGTGTCCTTAGCTCTTAAGGTATGCATTTTAGAGCCGACATTCACTCGACTTTTTTTCTTGTTTTGGTCCATATTACCACCTCGGAACGTTTCCTACCCTATAATCTGAGCAACAACCGCACCGGTACAGGTTTTACGCTGTCAGAACAATTTTCCCTCTTAACTTTCGATTTGGTCGTTTCGAGACAAAGGTCCCTTACCTCAAATTGATACCTCTACCGCTCTCCATCATCCCTGAACGTTTGTGTCATCGTCACGAAACTACCCTGTATATACACACATCAAAAAATGTTTTGCATCACCTCGGTTCCGAGAGTGCGGAACCTGTAGAGAAAATTGGAATAGGGATCAACATAAACATCATTTATGCCATTTTTATTGCCCACGATAACCACACATTCCATGTTATACCACCATACAGCGACACCTTCAGAGGTGGTGGTCCAGACTGCTGTACACACCAGTACCTCTAATACCCAATAGCACGTCGTCTTGCATTGATGCGTGCCTGTATTCCTCATGGCACAAGTTCATCAAGGCACTGTTGGTCCAGATTGTCCTTACTCCTCAGCGGCGATTCGGCGTAGATCCCTCAGAGTGGGGCCAGCCGTGTGGCCGAGCGGTTCTAGGCGCTTCAATCTGGAACCGCGCGACCGCTACGGTCGCAGGTTCGAATCCTGCCTCGGGCTTGGATGTGTGTGATGTCTTTAGATTAGTTAGGTTTAAGCAGTTCTAAGTTCTAGGGGACTGATGACCTCAGAAGTTAAGTCCCATAGTGCTCAGAGCCAGCCCTCAGAGTGGTTGGTGGATCACGTCGTCCTTAAACAGCCCTTTTCAATCTATACCAGGCATGTTCGGTGGATTCATGTCTGGAGAACATGCTGGTCACTTTAGTCAAATGATTCAAATGGCTCTGAGCACTATGCGACTTAACTTCTGAGGTCATCAGTCACCTAGAACTTAGAACTAATTAAACCTAACTAACCTAAGGACATCACACACATCAATGTCCGAGGCAGGATTCGAACCTGCGACCGTAGCGGTCGCTCGGTTCCAGACTGCAGTTCCTAGAACCGCACGGCCACCACGGACGGCCTCACTTTAGTCGAGCGATGTCGTTATCCTGTAGGAAATCATTCACAAGATGTACACGGTGCGAATTATCGTCCATGAAGACGAATGCCTCGTCAATATGCTGCCGATGTGGTTGCGCTATCGGTCGGAGGATGGCATTCACGTATCGTACAGGCGTTACGGTGCCTTCCAGCGGCGTACGTCGGCGCCACATAATGCCACCCTAAAACAGCAGGGAATCTCCACCTTGCTGCACCCGCTGGACAATGTGTGTAAGGCCTGACCGGGTTGTCTCCAAACACGTCTCCGACGACTGATTGGTTGAAAGCATTTGCGACACTCATCGGTGAAGAGAACGTGACACCAGTCCTGACCGATCCATTCGGCATGTTGTTGGACCCAGGTGTAACACGCTGCATGGTGTCGTGGTTGCAAAGATGGACCACACTATGGACGTTGGGACTGAAGTAGCGCATCATGCAGCCACTTGCGCACAGCTTCAGTCGTAACGCGACGTTCCGTGTCTGCACGAAAAGCATTATTCAACATGGTGGCGTTGCTGTCAGAGTTCCTCCGAGCCATAATCCGTAGGTAGCGGTCAGCCACTACAGTAGTAGCCCTTGGGCGGCCTGAATGAGGAATGTCACCGACAGTTCCCGTCTCTCTGTATCTCCTCCAGGTCCGAACAACATCGCTTTGGTTCACACCGAGACACCTGGACACTTCCCTTGTTGAGAGCCCTTCCTGGCACAAAGTTACAATTTGAACGCGATACGCGATCGAACTGCGGTATTGACCGTCTAGGAATGGTTGAACTACAGACAACACGAGCCGTGTACCTCCTTCCTGGTGGAATGACTGGAACTGATCGGCTGTCGGGCCCTTTCCGTCTAATAGGCGCTGCTCATGCATGGTTATTTACATCTTTGGGCGGGTTTAGTGACATCTCTGAACACTCAAAGACAATGTGCCTGTGATAAAATACCCACAGTCAACGTCTATCTTCAGGAGTTCTGGGAACCGGGATGATGTAAAACTATTTTTGATGTGTGTATATTGCTATTAACAAGCTTCTACCTTTTCACCTACTGTTTACTTGATGTAACTCAGGCATGCTTTTCTCTCATTCAGTGTTTCAGAATCTGCACCAGCTGACGTCAGTAGTACCCGATCAGAGCAGTGGTTGAAGAACTGCAGTGGCTATCTTCAAAATACTCCATCGTGAGGAAAATTTGATGTGTGCTGCAACTAATTCTCTAGAAAATATAAGACTGATAAGTACATTACTGTTAACAATATTTCATCTTCTACCTACTGATCTGCCGATGCATTTTGTTCACAAGGCCTCTTCCAATCTTACCTTTTCCCCTGCAGGCCTTTTTCTGTCTGTTCAGACATTGCCATACCTGTGAATGCAAATATGTTTCTTTCCTAAGGCATGTTTTTTTTCATTCAGCTTTTTGTAGAATCTGCAAGGAACATGAGGCAAGGCAGTGAATTTCGGAAATACCGCTGATCGATCATGCAGAAGCGGAAAACCTGTAGCGGCTAGTCCGCGACCGGCGCTGAAGAAGGCCACCGACGGAGAAGTCTCTCAGCAGGCTGAACCTCGTTGTCAGCAATAACGACTGAACCAGCGCCAAAATTCGTTAAATTAGATGACCTTGAATGGATTTCTATCGAGTTTGCATTTAGAAGTTGAATATGTACTGCTGTGATATCTGACAGACTTGGGTTTCTAATTGGTTCAAATGGCTCTAAGCATTATGGGACTTAACATCTGAGGTCATCAGTCCCCTAGAACTTACAACTACTTGAACCTAACTAACCTAATGACATCACACACATCCACGCCCGAGGCAGGATTTGAACCTGCGACCGTGGCAGTCGCGCGGTTCCGGACTGAAGCGCCTAGAACCGCTCGGCCACCGTGGCAGCCGACGTGGGTTTAAGGAGTCTAGAAATTTCTTGGATCCAGGTTATCACATTTTTGAGAACAGACTAACCAAATAATATCAATTGTTCACTAGTATACAATTTTCTCTTCCCCAATTCAAGTAAAGAAAAACAAATGTTTCTAAATAAAAGGAATGCGAGTGTAAATATCGTTCGAAATTTTAGTGACGAATGGTACTCGCCTAATATCATCGATACGTAATTAATAAATTTGAGACTTTTCAACAGAGAGATTCAAGTTGGACGTTGAGGGAAAAAGTTCAAGTGCATGTAAATGCATGTGTATGCAGGACCATACACGAAACTGCTCAAGGGGACAGCAGATAAACACGCATTAATAAACGTTTAATCAAAAGACAATGCCTTTTTCAAGTGGTCAACCTTATCAGGTTTGTATCCTGTAAATAAGTATTTGCAACCCTTGTTTAACTACTGGTCACATGTAAACTAACTGAACTTTGCCAACATACCATTTCCTACTGAGATGAAACATGTTCACGTAGTTATTCGAAAAACAGAACGAAAAAATCTCTTAACGTCTATGGAATCCAGTATACTGATTGTGAATGGATGACTTGGAAGAGAAGAGAGGTGAGAATGAATTTCGAGTTGTACAATTACATATCAAAAACCACCGTCACGAGAAACATGTGAGTCTATTGATGTCGCAGATATCTAATACTGATCGATTTAAAAACAGCTGCAAACGTAAGGACCAGTCGGATTGCGAACATTGCTGGCAGGCAGGCGAATGACTACTCTTTCAACTTTGAAAACCCAATATGGCCACAAAACGTTAGTGTTAGTGTGATATCAAGCCATAATATTTGTGGATACAAGCGTCCATAAATCGCAGCATGGCGTTGTACAGGTCTCGGCTGTAGTCCTGAGAAACTCCATTGCATGCTGCTTGCACCTCAGTGCGCAGTTCTTCCGGATTGATGTGTGGAGGTGAAGTCCTGATAACACGCTCCATGGCACCCCACACGTTCTGGACTGGGCGCAGATCTTACGACGCGGCTGGCCATAGCAGAGTATCCGCAGCTGCTATAGTTGAATTCTTTTATCTTGGCGGATCGCGCATGCCCGCCCAGACGCGGGAGATTGCTGCGTTGCCAGTTGCAAACGACGCACGCGACAGGAGAAGCAGCGCCATAGTATGGTATAGTTCGCAAACTTACGTTTAGGGGGAAGCGCGCAGTTTATGAAGTAAAGCCACCACGGCCGCATTAACCCTTTCACTGCTACAGAGACGTGCTCCCCGCATTCCGCGCTGTGCGCGATTTTGTCATCACTGCACTGCTCGCCTGTGCTGGTACATGGTGTTCCGACTGCTTTGACACACTTATCATTCGATTTCACAAAAACTATTTGGCCCAAAAATTTGATTTTTACACATCTTCTTGACTGATACCTTCCCCCCATAAATGACTTAATTTTGTTTCGATGTTCAACGCAGTTATTGTGCAGCATTAAACATAGTAAACCATTGCACGAAATTTTGAAGAGTTGCAAAGGTAAAAGTCCATAGCGTATACTTTCCGTATGGTCGCTTTTAGTTGCCACAACGTTGAGAATGAAATGTGGACAAGATACCTAAATTTCATACCAAATTTACTGTATAACAATATCTCATTTAATATAAGTACCAGATAGGTGTCACATGTAATATTGAGAAATATTCCGTCTTTCGCGACTGTAATAAAAGTTTTATTTATACCAGAGTCATTTCGCTTTTTTCTAAAAAGTTCTGAGTAAAACAAAATTGGCGAAGTACACAAAACTGAATTGTGGACGTAATAAAACATAGAAACTAAAATATATTGTCAGTGAGACGCAGTGCACAAAGAATTTGTGTTTGTCACAACGGACAGCAAATACTTGCCAAAACATAGATCAGTTGACGGAAACATTGAATATGATGATGTTGCCAAAGCAGCGAAGCAAAGAACTGCGTCAGACAATCAAGGAGCTCGGCAACGTACGAGCCGAAATTCTGCTCTAAATAATGCTTTTAATACTGTCGCAAAGAATATATCTCAATATGAATAGTAAAACAGCGACTGTGGAAGAGAAGATATACAAACAAAACAGATAACATGAATATTGTATGTGTGCCTTTTCATTGTTTATAATTGCTGTGAAATGAAATATTGGAGGACAAAATTAGAAAAACCGAAAACTTATTATGATTATAATGAAGAGACAAAGAAGTAGAAATTTCAAAAAATTACATTCAAACGAATAAAATTCATGAAATAAGACACTTCGATATCGTTTTAAATAAGGAAAATATTAAGCACCAAATAAGGTTTGAGCTCATAACATTTCGCCTAGCAGTCAAACACCTTAACCATTACACTAACGCTGCTCGTCATTCGAATAAACACCTGGAGGACTGTAAAAGATCACGCAAAATACCGACAAACACTGTTGGTATGACTATGAATTATTCACGTTTCGTCGAAGTACAATAGGAAATAAACAATTATCGCTGTTCTTTATTGCGAAAAAGCGATTCGTGAGAATGATACGAACACCTTTCCTTGCTATCGCCTGAATTAGGAGGCGTATTGCTTCTTTGGTTTAATTAATTAATAGAATATGAAGCAATTGGTATAAAGAATGCTTTTTCCAAACTTTCTATGAAAGAAAGTCTGGTATCAAGACATTGCTTTTGTTCACTTACTTTATTTATGACTGAACGTTTCTAAAACTGAAGCCACTCGTCCGTGCTCTGCACTGCAGTCGAGCTCTGGCAACATCGTTCTCTGTTCATTGGCTGACTGTGTTTTGTGACGTCAGATGCTCAGAACGAACCTAAACTCGACCGCCGTCGTAAATGACGCGCACTATAGGCATGCTTAGGAGATGGCAGCGGTTGTCATGTTCAAACAGAGCATGGACATGAATGTTCACGAATGGGAAAGGCACCGGTTGCAGGACCTCGTCCACATATCCTGCGACTTTTACAGAGCCCATTGCGAACCGTATCAGTGAACGGGCTTCATAGTGTATTGCTCAACACACCATCTCACCAGGCTGGCAGGAAGTATTATTTGAGACGAAAAAACGCTCGTAACACAACACAGTGCCTAACATAAAAAAATTTGCTCAGTATTAATATTGAAACTTTGAGTAATGAAGTAATTTCTTACGTGATATGTTTTGTCACTATCTTGCAACAACTATCTTATGAAAGAATATTATTATATAATTAAAACGCAATATGTAAGAAAATATGTAATAACATGTAGTAAACACGTTGTTCTAGTCACGGCAATTTGCAGCTGTGGACAGTCGAAGAGTATATTTGAAGTAGGGAACATTGTCGTAGGGCGCGGTCTCGTACAGTGCAGTTGGGTCTGGCGCAAGCTCTTGTGCTGTAGGTTCTGACAGAAGCGCTCAGGCGTAGTGGTCGCTAGCGGTTAGTAGTGCGGCACATTGTAAGGTACCAAACTGGAAGAATTGTATGACATGGCCAGGCATAATTATGGTGTTAATTGGGCACAGTACGAAAAGCACCGAGAAGAACTAATATGAAAAAATAGCACTGTGGGCCCAAAATTGTTTATTGCTAGGCGACGCTAAGAAGAGCCGGTTGCCATGCACTGTCGGCGATTATTAACTTACGCAGCACGAGCAGCCGCTCACTGAGATAAGACGAGATCAGTTTTGATATTTAGAGGTGTATCAAGGCTAGCCAGAGTAGTAGATTCTTTAACACTGTGTTACAAGTGCTGGAACGTGAACAGTTACCAAGTACGGTGCTATCTGTCATTATTAATTAAAACTGAGTGTCGCTGTTGACGATAAAAAAACTAAAATTACTGAGCTACTTTAACTTTGATAATTTGTTTAAAAGATGAAAGTTATAAAAACTTAAAAAGTAATTGAGACTGGTGGTTAAAGATAAGGGACTTTGTTGCTCAGTGAAATCTTCACTTAGAAAACCAGTATTAATAATCTGTGGTTTTGAATCCGAGATCGAGTCAGTATTACTGTGCCCGTTCACCGCCTGATTGTCTTGCATTAATTATTTCGTAAATACCCTTCCGAAGTGACTAATAACAATACAATATTGTTCACTCACACCATGAACTGGCGGCCTTTTTCTTTAACCACTGCAGTTTAAACTAAAACATCATTAACTTTTCATGATTCGAATTGCACTAAATACTTTGCAGTTTTAGCAGTTGCCAAGATTCTTTCCCTAGTTATTGCTTAGAAGCAGTGGCGCAATAACGATTCGGTGATAACAGATCCTACTCCTTTTTTTAATTTAATGTGTTTCTGGGAACCGGATCTTTTACCCAGACAGCAAGGGCATTACGAAGAGGTGTTATCAATTATTTCAATTATCCGAAAGTGTAAGTGGCTCTGAGCACTATGGGACTTAACATCTGTGGTCATCAGTCCCCTAGAACTTAGAACTACTTAAACCTAACTAACCTAAGAACATCACACACATCCATGCCCGAGGCAGGATTCGAACCTGCGACCGTAGCAGTCCCGCGGTTCCGGATATCCGAAAGTGTGAGTCCGTTATACATTCTTCGTGGCGCTCTCCATTGCTCTTCCAGACACAGACCCGGTGGTCGTCACCTCCAAGGTAGGAACAGCACTCGTTAATAAAGATGACCAGCTGCCAGTCTGCGTGGCCCCATGTCCCTCGTTTCCGACACCAGGCCAGACTGGCGCAATGCTGTGAGGATGTAAGTGGCAGACGTCAAAACGGTGGGCGTGCGGCGAGCCCTACGTCATGGAACTGTCTGCCAATGGTACCATCACTTGTGCGATGTTGCATAGAAGGCTGGACATCACGCTGAATCGTTCCCATCATTGCCGATGGATCTGTTCGCTCATGACACACAGTCTGTCGGTGCTCCTTCCTTGTAGTGCACATCAGACGTCCAGATCCCGCATATCTTGCATGCGTGCCTTCCTCTAACCGTTGCAGCCAAAAACGGGCAATGGCAGTGTCTATATGACCGCCATGGCGCTTAATAGGACGACTCAGCCTCCAGCAACGCCACGACGCGATTCCTCTCGAACTCATCCAGCTGGCCAATCTGCTGTCAAACGCGCCGTCTGGGAGTAAAGCATGTTCAGATGATGCTCTAGTGACGCTACACGCTGTCGTAATGATCGGCATGACTGTTTGGGATCCCTCTTATATCAACCAATGGTCACAACGCCACGACCTCATCCAGTTAGCAGTGTGAGAAAGAAGATGTTAAGCTAAATTCACTCTGTTTACATCTAATATGGAAAAATATAAATCATTTACAAAGAGCAAGTATTTGGTGTAGGTACCAAACAAGGTTTGCTGTACTTTCGGCTACCTAGTTTCGGCAACTTTTTACGTTACCCAACTACCCACTTCCGGTTACTTCGAAAAGTTACCATAAAAAAGACACGTGCAGATAACTCTATATTGGTTTTTTGGCAGGGTAACGTTGAAAAGAAGCAGATTGAGGAAATACTGTGGATTCTTTTGAATATGACAAAATTTAAAAAGAAAATCGTGTGCGTATGTGCACGCGCAATTCAGAGGCAAATATCTTTGTCTTTCACGGAAATAATACAACTTTGCGCCAATTTTACACCTCAGTTTGATATTATGGTGATGAAATGTAGAGGATTGTAGGACGTGCACAAATATATCAAAAATTTTAGGGAAATAGTGCATATCTTTGACTTTCAAGCAAAGGTTACAAAAATCTATACCGTATGTGCTCGAACTTGACACCATGTTTCATATCATTTTAATATTTCACTGAGCTTGGCTGCAGAGGGGGAGTGGGGAAGGGATTCAAATAATAACTCAGCTAATTGGCCTTTTAAAATTTTCCTTTATTTATTTGTTTACTGGAACTACATTCTGATTGGCATACTCATTTTAATACTACGCTGTGATTCGCTGGAGAGGGGAAATGATTTTAAATTTCCCAGTAGCAAAAATGGGTTAGTTTCATCACCTTGGATTTTGATTTGGTGCTTCATTTTAATATTAGGCTGTGATTGGGTGGTGGCAGAAGGGGAGAAAACAGGGAAAGGCGAAAGGTGGCGTGGCTTGATGTCGCCATTCACAAGGATGAAGACTTCACTGGTATGGCAACACCTGCATGTATGCAGTAACACTTGCATATTTCAAGGTTAAGTGGCCTTCATCTTGCATTGCGACATCAGAAGTATATCACATATTTCAATATCGCATTTAAGTGCAAAATTTGCTGGAGTCGTCTTAGATATACTTCTTGCACCATAGATGGGAATGGAGTAGCAGTTCTCTGTGAGGCCTTTGCTGTGCATTAGCGTTGTTAGAGTTTGACGTTATTACCAGGCCAGGTAGAGTATGTGAGGAGGGTGAACAGTGTCAGACGGTGAGTGATTGCTGTGAAGGACACGGAGATGCCGCATACTTAGGTGAGCCAGTGTTATCAGCACCTGGAGAGTTTGAAAGGCGCCCCATTTTGGGTCTCCATTTGGCAGGCTGGTCGAATTGTGCAATATCTAAATTTTTGAGACGTAATGATGTGACAGTGGTGTGATGTTGGGCTTCATGGAAACGTGTGAGCAGGCGCACTTGTCGTCGAGGTAACAGTCGACAAAATCTTACCACTACAAGGGACTATCTTCTGCCATCCCAGAACGAGCAATGGACCCCTGCCATCCCACTCCATTGGCCGGCGACTATCAGGTTTGGGGTGGTGATTTGACTCGAAAGAATGGACTGCTGATTAACGACGTTGCATCGTGTTCAGTGACGCATTGCGTTTCTGCACTACCCCAGATGATAACCGTTGACGTGTACTGCAGCAACCTGATAAATAGTCCCATTATTTCAGTGCTTTGCGGAGGCACAGCAGTGCTACTCCTGGCGAAATGGTATGGGGGGCCATTGAAAATAACTTCAGGTCACGGGTGTAGTGATTGAGGAAACACTGATGGCACAACGGTATGTCACAGACAGACAGCTTGTCTAACATCTAATGCGACGGTACCGCGGTGCCATGTTTCGACAGGACAATGCTCTTCAACATATGGAATGTGTGTCTATGAACTAGATGCGTGATGGTGAGGTTCTCCCATGACCAGCAAGATCACCAGATCTGTACATGATAGATGTGTGAGACAAGCTCAGACGTCAACTCTGTCCCAGTGTCACTATTCGGGATATCAAGGACCATTTGCCACAATTGTGGGCCAGTTTGCTTCAGTAGAGGGTAAAACGGCTCTCTGACACCTTTTGCAACGGAATCAGTGCTTGTATCCAGGCCAGAGAGGATATAACGTCATACTAATAAGTGGATTCATACTTCCAAGTCCTTTGTGAATTCGACTCGATTTTGGAATCACCGGTATAATATTAAATCCCCACTCAAACTGTAAAGCGTCATTCCGTTTCCTGCTTCCCTTCTGGGTGCTTTACTTTCCTTTCAGGTATTGTATAACGACCACCAGCTTAATAGTGTGTCGGTCCACATACGGATTGTAGTTAAGGGAGGGGAGTCACTTCGACAGTGAGCCCTAATAAAAAGAAAATTACTAGAAACGTTTATATTTTTACACGTATCAATATCTACCATCCACCCACGAATCATGGATGCTTCAGAGAAGGTGTGGCTTGAGTGACTCTGCAATACAGATGACTGTAGCGAAGGTTCAGCCACACTGGAGGTGTGTCTATGGGGAGGTCAGACAAATATATGGTCTCTGAAGAGGTCAGCAGTCTTCTCTTTTATCGCAGATGCACCACCCTTGATGACTGATAGATCTGACCCTGTAACATAAGCCCAAAAGGCATTGTTATGTTGTCGGGCCATATGGCGGGCGACTATATGGGGGGTCTCCAGACACGTATTCTGCCTGGAATCTAATTGACTGGCAATAGAATTAATTGACTTCAGTGATGAATCCTGCTTGGGATTGAGCCCTAATGACCAGCGAAAACGTTTCTGAAAACGGCCTGGACAGCAGTGGGGTACCAACCCGACTGTCGCCAGCCATACGGCCCGACAATCAGGTGCGTTGGTCTGGGGTGTCATTTTTTAACTTCCCTTCCCCTCTCAAATCTGAAGTTAAAGTATTATGACTAGGTAATATCTAGTTACTTGAATGGAAACTTTTGGGCAAAAAACGTCGCTTCCAAAATATTTTCACACAATTATCTCCCACTCTTCCAGGTATGAAATTAATTATTCCATCTAGAATAAAATCTCTGTGGCTCTGCAGAATTCCGATTATTGACGACTCTGAGAACCCTCACAATAATCAGAGGCAGAATCTCAAGCCTTGGGGAAGCCGTCTTGGGTGCTATGACGTACTCACTCTGCAGCATGGGAATCAGTGTCCAAGTTGTGTATCAATTTCGATATAGTCCAGAATTTAATCTCTTAAAATAGAGCATAAACGAGCGTGGTGCAGGCTCTACTGATTTCCCAGGATACAAAGTTCCCTACGAGTTACGACACACCAAATAATGTTCTGAGCCACAGACAAGGGAGAAGTTAAAATAGTCAAAGAATTGAACGCACCATTTCGATTAATGAAATTATATTTTTTCCATAAACGATTTTCCTAGTTACGTTTCTGTATACAGGGTGGTCCATTGATCGTGGCCGGGCCAAATATCTCACGAAATAATCGTCAAACGAAAAAACTACAAAGAACGAAACTTGTCTAGCTTGAAGGGGGAAACCAGATGGCGCTATGGTTAGCCCGCTAGATGGCGCTGCCATAGGACAAACGGATATCAACTGCGTTTTTTAAAATAGGAACCCCAATTTTTATTACATATTCGTGTAGTACGTAAAGAAATATGAATGTTTTAGTTGGACAACTTATGTCGCTTTGTGATAGATGGCGCTGTAATAGTCACAAACATATGGCTCACAATTTCAGACGAACAGTTGGTAACAGGTAGGTTTTTTAAATTAAAATACAGAATGTAGGTACGTTTGAACATTTTATTTCGGTTGTTCCGATGTGATACATGTACCTTT
This sequence comes from Schistocerca serialis cubense, assembly GCF_023864345.2. NCBI lineage: Eukaryota > Metazoa > Arthropoda > Insecta > Orthoptera > Acrididae > Schistocerca > Schistocerca serialis. Next base: position 536,533,439 of record NC_064640.1, read on the forward strand.
GTGAACTTATCATTTCTGAGAACGCATGCCCTTACAGCGTCATTACTTGTAAATACCACATTAATGCAATAAATGCTCAAAATGTTGTCTCTCAACCTCAATGCATTTGGCAATACGTGTAACGACATTCCTCTCAACAGCGAGTAGTTCGCCTTCCGTAATGTTCGCACATGCATTGACAATGCGCTGACGCACGTTGTCAGGCGTTGTGGGTAGATTACGACAGCAAACATCCTTCAACTTTCCCCACAGAAAGAAATCCGGGGACGTCAGATCCGGTGAACGTGTGGGCCATAGTATGGTGCTTCGACGACCAATCCACCTGTCATGAAACATGCTATTCAATACTGCTTCAACCGCACGCGAGCTATGTGCCGGACATCCATCATGTTGGAAGTACATCGCCATTCTGTAGTGCAGTGAAACATCTTGTAGTAACATCGGGAGAACATTACGTAGGAAATCAGCATACATTGCACCATTTAGATTACCATCGATAAAATGGGTGCCAATTATCCTTCCTCCCATAATGCCGCACCATACATTAACCGGCCAAGGTCGCTGATGTTCCACTTGTCGCAGCCATCGTGGATCTTCCGTTGCCCAATAGTGCATATTATGTCGGTTTACGTTACTGCTGTTGTTGAATGACGCTTCGTCGCTAAATAGAGCGCGTGCAAAAAATCTGTCATCGTCCCATAGTTTCTCTTGTGCCCAGTGGCAGAACTGCACACGACGTTTAAAGTCGTCCCCATGCAATTCCTGGTGCATAGAAATATGGTACGGGTACAATCGATGTTGATGTAGCATTCTCAAGACCGACGTTTTTGAGATTCCCGATTCTCGCGCAATTTGTCTGCTACTGATGTGCAGATTAGCCGCGACAGCAGCTAAAACACCTACTTGAGCATCATCATTTGTTGCAGGTCGTGGTTGACGTTTCACATGTAGCTGAACACTTCCTATTTCCTTAAATAACGTAACTATCCGGCGAACGGTCCGGACACTTGGATGATGTCGTCTAGGATACCGAGCAGCATACGTCGCACACGCCCTCTGGGAATTTTGATCACAATAGCCATACATCAACACGATATCGACCTTTTCCGTAATTGGTAAACGGTCTATTTTAACACGGGCAGTGTATTACGAAGCAAATACCGTCCGCACTGGCGGAAAGTTACGTGATACCACGTACTTATACGTTTGTGACTATTACAGCGCCATCTACCACAAAGCGAAAAAAGTTGTCTAACTAAAACATTCATATTTCTTTACTTACTACACGAATATGTAATAAAAATTGGGGGTTTCTATTTAAAAAAAAAAAAAAACGCAGTTGATATCAGTTTGACCTACGGCAGCGCCATCTAGCGGGCCAACAATAACGCCATCTGGTTTCCCCCTTCAAGCTAGGCGAGTTTCCTTCTTTGTAGTTTTTTCGTTTGATGCTTATTTCGTGAGATATTTTGCCCGATCACTATCAATGGACCACCCTGTGCAGCATACTCCTGTACGAGATGAAATGTTATCACAGTTCATCAAATTACATGGGGTATTCAAGAAGGCAGCTTACAACAATGGCGCTAATTGCAGTTCCACTGCCATCCTACTCTCCGCAGTTCTAAATCAGAAGTAGTCAGTCCATTGTACACGTAATTTTCCACATTGTTTCCACAAAGACTTTTTATATCACTTATCAGATATAATCTGTCTCTCGCAGTCGTAATTAGATTTTGGGCCATATAAATCACTTACTTGGTTACACATAAACATTTATGCTTCATGAAAGAACGCAATAAAAACAAAGTGATGTATAATTTCGTTTTATGACAGTGGCCCTTTGTTTGTCATCCACTGCATCCTTACGGCACAGCAGCACGTCGGCCATGTTCTACGCCCCGTTTTGTTGCCGTTCAGGGCAAACCATCCTGGGCTTACATTTCAGCAAGACAATGCCCGCCCGCTCACGGCGAGAGTTTCTACTGCTTTACTTCGTGCTTACAGACCATACCTTGGCCAGAAACGTCGCCGGATCTCTCTCAAGTTGAGAACGTTTGGAACACTATGGGCAGAGCCCTCCAACCAGCTTGGGGTTTTGATGATGTAAGACATGAATTGGACAGAATTTGGTACGATATCGCTCAGGAGGACATCCAACAATACTGTAAGCCATGCCGAATAATGGCTTGTGTAAGGGTGAGAGGTGAGCGAACACGTTACTGACTTGCTCAATTTGTGAAGCTCTTTCTGTTAAATAAATGTCCAGTTTTTCTGAAATTGGAATCATTTGCTTGTCGGTACATGTAAATAATATCTACCGATTTCCGTTCCATGTGGATAATTTCTTAGTGGTGCGTCGTTATTTTTTTCTTAGAGTGTATATTTGAATTTCGGTTTACTTTGAAGTTTTGGTTTAGTTATCACGATTAGTGCGAGCTCTGGCCGGTCTGTACGTGTTCTGAGTGTGGCGATACTGGTTTGTAGTGGTATGACTTACTCGCATACTACTTCATAGGCCTCTGATATGGGCGTCGTGGACGGACGTTTGAGGACGCTGCGAAACGTACATCTGTCGGTCTGGAATAGTTTTTGTCTTGCCAGACCTTGCAGGGGTGCTACTGCATTTTCAAGCAAGAGTCTGGCAAACGTCAAGGAGGTACTGTTGCCGTTGTGTCAAAGGGTCTGCAAACGTCTTGGAGGTACTGTTGCCGTTGTGTCACAAAAACCGTGAAACTATCCTTGAATTTGTCTGATTAGTCTTTTCCTGGATCCGTTGATTGTTTGTTCTGTGTGTTAGTTGAAATTTAAATATTCGTCAAGAGTCACCCCTAGGTACTTTACTTTGTCGGAGAGTATTAGGTTGGTCCTCCATTGACGAATTTCTATTTGGAAACTAGTAGCCAGTAAAAAAAAAAGTATTCTTGCAAGTGTAACTGCATGAATAGGACTAAACATATAATGTGTTCCTTAACTGTAACACTAATCATGTATACATATCCTGTAAACTGACTCGTTCAGCATCATTTAGATAAACCAGTCGTTCAAATTGTCTACGGAAGATGTAACTAACTAATTAACAAACTAACTTACAGCCAGTTCTATGTAGTCTTGTTGCTGCTTTGTCATATCGGTTAGTTAACTATGTTCGAAGAAACTACTTTGGTTTTGTTTTCTTTAGGCCTGATGCGCCACTTCCTGATTCAGTGTTGGAATTTTGTTGGGTAGTCCATTTGTTTGTCTGTTGATATTTGCTGTGGAATGTCTTGAGCACCAGTTGGCGATGTCATCGGCCGAGAGGTGGACTTGTTAACTAGACTTGGTCGTGAGGGATATACTGTCGTGTAGATGAAGTATAATAGGGGAGAAGTTATTCCTCCTAGTGCTCCACCTGCTAGAGGGCGGGGGGGGGGGGGAGGGGGGGGAATGGAGAAGATGTCTTGTCATTTATCTGAACCTTCATTGTCTGTATTTTGCTCTCTGGACGGGGACGGGTGGGGGGGGGGGGCGGGCGCAGGGGGGAGGGGGAGCCAGTCCCTCATGCTGCATCTTATCGAATACACGCTAGATGTCTAAGAAAACATTAAGTACCCATTCTCCTACGTTTATCTGTTTGGTAACGTCTGTTATTAGCCTTAGTATTGGATCGCTTGTTGAATAATTTTTCTGGAATCCTGACAGAAGATGGGGAATTATTTGCCGTTTTTTAGTTATTTTGCTCGGTCCGTCGTTAGTATTCGTTCAAATGCTTCTCTGATGACATCTGTTAGTGATTTGGGAAGGTAGGAATTAGGGAAGCTTCTTTTACACCATACTTCTGTTACTATGTCTGTCTCTCTGTGGCCGCCACCCAGAAACGTGCTCCATTTCTTCGTCCACAGGCAGCGGTTTTCAACGTTGCAGCGAACAACGTAGAGGTTGAGGTGAATGACCTGTGCGGGTAGTGGTGGAGCTTGGCTTCTAGAGGTCAAATGGTTCAAATGGCTCTGAGCACTATGCGACTTAACTTCTGAGGTCATCAGTCGCCTAGAACTCAGAACTAATTAAACCTAACTAACCTAAGGACATCACACACATCCATGCCCGAGGCAGGATTCGAACCTGCGACCGTAGCGGTCGCTCGGCTCCACACTGTAGCGCCCAGAACATCACGGCCACTCCGGCCGGCTTGCTAGTGGTCAGGAATGCCATCAGCTCTACACCCTGGCGGTGGTTGCAGCTGTGTAGTGGGTAGGTATCGGGTGGATACACGACACCCAGTCATAAAACCAGCAATTAGCCAACAGGTATTCTTTTGTTTCGTGTCAGAATACATTAGTCGAGGCGATACTAGGCGGCAGTCAGTACTCGCGAGGCACAGGCACGTCTCGGTTAGTGAAGCGTGGTTAAATCAGCATGTGGCCTTCTGTTACAGCCAGTGTGCGTCGCGCCCCTATCCACTAGAACGCAGCTGAGGCGATGCTATGTGGTCAACACTCCAGTGGTGTCGTGCTGAGTCAGGCACTGGACAGGGTCATATGCAGCATCAGAGAAGAAAACAGTAGCAAATGCTATTGGTACACAACTCGATGTGCGACTCAGTTTAGCGTGCAAACCAAAATGTGGACCCAAGCGAGGACAACAGCGACACTGAGCGGTGAAGTGTGCGTCACAGGGCGGCGAACAGCAGCAAGGATTACCCGCTTAGAAGATAGTGGGTGGGTGGCTATATGGCCCATCGACGATCAGTGACTCCCAAAATAGGCGAACAGCTGTGGAAGGAAGTTAGCCAGTAGGTGGCTCTCTGGCTGGAAGGCATCAGGTCGGCAACATTCGGACATAAGTGCTGAGAGCAGTTTCGCAGCTAGTGAACGCAGTGTCTAGCGCCGATAGCTAGATGATTTATTTTGGGACATCGACCAACGTAGTGTTTTCCTCTCAGCTGGCGGCAGGTGATCACTGATACTGCCTGTCTAAAATGGGTAGTATTTATGGTAGCTCGTTATGCCAGTACTTCCGAGACAGCAGCACTTTCCCACCACCAGAAACCGGGTGCGATGTTTAATTGTTAGGCAAACATGACATTGCCATCTCGGTGGCCCAGTCCTTCACCGAGCGAGGTGGCGCAGTGGTTAGACACTGGACTCGCATTCGGGAGGACGACGGTTTAATCCCGCGTCCGGCCATCCTGATTTAGGTTTTCCGTGATTTCCCTAAAATCGCTCCAGGCAAATGCCGGGATGGTTCCTTTAAAAGGGCACGGCCGACTTCCTTCCCCATCCTTCCCTAATCCGATGAGACCGATGACCTCGCTGTCTGGTCTCCTTCCCCAAACAACCCAACCCAACCCAGTCCTTCCTCTATGCCAGCGGTACTGCAGCCCTAGAGTGCTGTGACAGTGTCTCAGCTTCATATTTCAGGAGACCCGTATGACGATATCCACAATGTCAACATAGTCTGAATATGGCTCCTTCCCCAAGAACACCTTCCACTCAGGCCTCTTGCTCCACCCTACCATGATGTCTGTCTGCTGAGTCTTTCACGGGCTCTTTCTGCTAGGCTAAGCAAAGCTGTGGCTGAACGTAGTGAATTCAAGAGATCAAACATGCAAAAAGACGAGGACCAGTAGAAATCCTTGGAAGACGTACGAGGCACTGGATGCCATTGGTGGAAAGAAAAAATATGAAAATGCAGTAAATAAAGCTGAAAATAGGGAGCACAGCCGTCTAAATATAAGACTAACATAAATTACAAAATGACTAAGAAACTTACAGAAGCATGCACTGCTATGTGAAAGATAGATGCAGCATATAGGAAAATTGAAGACATTTTTCGGAGAAGAGAATCACCTGTATGAATGTTATGGGCTCAGATGACAATCCTCTGCTAAGCAAAGACAGGAAGCCAGAAAGGTACAAGGAATACATAAAGGGTTTATACAGGGTGAGTCACTAACTGTTGCCACCTAGAATAACTCCGGAATATTATAGTGACTGAAAAGTTTGTGGGACAAATGTTGCATGGGACAACGGGGCCATAATATGACGTCGGTTTTTTGTTGCTAGGTGGGGTCGCATCAGAGATATGAAGGTCCACATTGTTTTTTTTTTAATGGGATGCTATAGTTTGGTACATATTTTCTGATAGCGGCTATCGTGACGAATCCAGTGATGTGTAAGAGTTAGGTCTTTGAAGATCAACGAAGGTGAAAAAGGTGGCATGATCGTCCATTTACAGAAGGTGTTCGAAGAGATGACCATCGGTATCAATGCAGTGATACAATCTTCTTATCGTGGACTGAGCGGTATTCCTTACCACATCGGCACTTATCGAAGCACATGCTCTGAAATTCTCTCTCGTATATCGTGCAAATAGTAAATATTCGCCGAATATGGCGCATTCATCTAAAGTGCCATTGACATGTAAGCACCATTCGGCGGTTTCGCAATACATCACAAATAGGAACGATAATTCTAGTATCATCGAATCAAGCGAACAGTGAATGATGTATTTCTACGAAGAACAAGTCGATATGCTTCTCGTTTACGGAGAATGCCAACGAAATTCAGAGAGAACTAGAAACTTACAAGCTGAAAGATTTTTCTCAACGTACTTTCCCGACACGTCGTACATTTAAATATGTGTATGATAAATTAAGAACAACTTGATCTTTAACGCATCGGAAGCATATCCAGAAAAGGAAAGTTACTAACGAGGAAACGGAAATTGGTACTCTTGCCACTGTGGTTCGAGATTCTTGCAGTTGGCGCCAAATCGCAAGGGGATCTGGTATGAGCCAGAGTAGTGTTGTTCGTCTTCTGCATCGCCATAAATATCATCCTTATCATATCAGTCTCCACCAAGAATTAACAGGTACGGATTGTATGCGTTGCATTGAATTCTGCCGATGGGCTCAACTTCAGATTCAGAGGGATGACACATTTGTTAATATGATTTTATTTACTGACGAGGCTACATTCACGAACCGTGGAAATGTTAATTTGCATAACATGCATTATTGGGCACCTGAAAATCCATGTTGGTTGCGGCAAGTTGCACACCAAAATCGTGGTTGGTGACTGTACGGTGTGGGATTCTGGAGGACAGAATTATAGGCCTCTATTTCATCGAAGGAAATCTTAATGGTAGGAAATACAACACATTCCTGCAAGAAACATTAGGTCTGTTATTGGAAGAAATACCTTTAGGAACAAAGAACAGAATGTGGTATCAACACGATGGGTGTCCAACACATTTTGTGCTGATGGCTAGAAATGAGTTGCAAAGACACTTCCCACATCGTTGGATTGGACGATGAAGAGATATGTCGTCGTCGGCTCGTTCGCCAGACTTGACGCCTATGGATTTTTTCTTATGGGGTTTCGTAAAAGACACTGTTCATAAAGACGTTCCAACTATACCTGAAGATATGCGAGAGAGAATTGACAGAGCATGTGCTTCGATAAGTGCCAAAGTGATAAGGAATAGCCGGCCTGGGTGGCCGAGCGGTTCTAGGCGCTACAGTCTGGAACCTCGCGACCGCTACGGTCGCAGTTTCGAATCCTGCCTCGGGCATGGATGTATGTGATGTCCGTAGGTTAGTTAGGTTTAACTAGTTCTAAGTTCTAGGGGACTGATGACATTAGAAGTTAAGTCCCATACTGCTCAGAGTCATTTGAACCATTTGATAAGGAATACCACTCAATCCATGATAAGAAGATTGCAGCACTGCATTGATACCAATGGTCATCACTTCGAACATCTTCTGTAAATGGACGTTCATCCACCTCTGTCACCTTCGTTGACCTTCAAAGACCTTACTGTTACACATCATTGGATTCGTCTCGATAGCCGCTAACAGAAAATAAGTACCAAACTATAGCATCCCATTAAAAAAAAGAAAATAAAAAAAAACAAAGTTGACCTTCATATCTCTGAAGCGACCACACCTAGCAACAAAAAAACCAACGTCATATTATGGCTCCTGTTGTCCCATGCAACTTTTGTCCCACAAACATTTCCGCTCCTGTCATACTTCCGGAGTTGTTCTTGGTGGAATTAGTGACTCGCCCAGTATATGGGAAATAAACCTACAGAATGTTGAAGAATGAGGCGACGACGTAAATGCAGAAGAGATGGAAGGTACGATACTATAAGAGGAGTCTGACACACTTTTGAAAGACCTAACTACAACGATGTGCAGAACTTCAGGACGAAAGTAACTTCGCAGGACATGTCACTGCCAAGTGACATAGCTCGATGAGACTTGGACCATACGTAGAAAGAACTGCCACCTCATATACTGCAGAAGGTAACTGAAGGAAACACACAATGAGAGGAAAAGAAAGACAATGATTGCACTGAAGTCATCGCGATTTATGACGGTCCTCTGAACATTGCAAAAGGCGCGATATATTTCTTAATAGAGGATAAGGTCATCCAGGACGGCAACGTGCCCCCATGCTGGTCACAAGGTTGGTAAGGAGTGCTTGTGGTAGGGCGTTCTATTCCTCCATCAACGGCGTTGGTCGCTGCTGGATAGTCGTTAGTGCGTGTGGACGTGCAACAATAAGTCCCCCCAACGCATGCCACACGTGCTCCTCGATGGGATTTTAGTAGCAGGATCGGGCAGGCCCGTCCATTCGCCGAATATCTTCTCGTTCCAAGAGCTCTTCCACCTATGCGGTTCGATGTGGTCGCGCATTATCGTCTATACCGGGTGGTCCATTGATCGTGACCGGGCCAAATATCTCACGAAATAAGCGTCAAGCGAAAAAAATACAAAGAACGTAACTTGTCTAGCTTGAAGGGGGAAACCAGATGGTACTATGGTTGTCCCGCTAGATGGCGCTGCCATAGGTCAAACGAATATCAACTGAATTTTTTTAAATAGAAACCTCAATTTTTGATTACATATTCGTGTAGTACGTAAAGAAATATGAATGTTTTAGTTGGACAACTTATGTCGCTTTGTGATAGATGGCACTGTAATAGTCACAAACATATGGCTCACAGTTTTAGACGAATAGTTGGTAACAGGTAGGTTTTTTAAATTAAAATACAGAACGTAGGTACGTTTGAACATTTTATTTCGGTTGTTCCAATGTGATACATGTACCTTTGTGAACTTATCATTTCTGAGAACACATGCTGTTACAGCGTGATTACCTGTAAATACCACATTAATGCAATGCATTTGGCAATAGGTGTAACGACATTCCTCGCAACAGCGAGTAGTTCGCCTTCCGTAATGTTCGCACATGCATTGACAATGCGCTGACGCATGTTGTCAGGGGTTGTCGGTGGATCTCGATAGCAAATATCCTTCAACTTTCCCCACAGAAAGAAATCCGGGGACGTCAGATCCGGTGAACGTGCGGGCCATGGTATGGTGCTTCGACGACCGATCCATCTGTCATGAAATATGCTATTCAGAACCGCTTCAACCGCACGCGAGCTATGTGTCGGACATCCATCATGTTGGAAGTACATCGCCATTCTGTAATGCACTGAAACATCTCGTAGTAGTATCGGTAGAACATTACGTAGGAAATCAGCATACATTGCACCATTTACATTGCCATTGATAAAATGGGGGCCAATTATCCTTCCTCCCATAATGCCGCACCATAAAATGGTTCAAATGGCTCTGAGCACTATGGGACTCAACTGCTGTGGTCATAAGTCCCCTAGAACTTAGAACTACTTAAACCTAACCAACCTAAGGACATCACACACATCCATGCCCGAGGCAGGATTCGAACCTGCGACCGTAGCGGTCGTGCGGCTCCAGACTGTAGCGCCTTTAACCGCTCGGCCACTTCGGCCGGCTGCCGCACCATACATTAACCCGCCAAGGTCGCTGAGGTTCCACTTGTCACAGCCATCGTGGATTTTCCGTTGCCCAGTAGTGCATATTATGCCGGTTTACGTTAACGCTGTTGGTGACTGCCGCTTCAGTCGCTAAATAGAACGCGTGCAAAAAATCTGTCATCGTCCCGTAATTTCTCTTGTGCCCAGTGGCAGAACTGTACACGAAGTTCAAAGTCGTCCCCATGCAATTCCTGGTGCATAGAAATATGGTACGGGTGCAATCGATGTTGATGTAGCATTCTCAAGACCGACGTTTTTGAGATTCCTGTTTCTCGCGCAATTTGTCTGCTACTGATGTGCGGATTAGCATCGACAGCAGCTAAAACACCTACTTGCGTATCATCATTTGTTGCAGGTCGTGGTTGACGTTTCACATGTGGCTTAACACTTTCTGTTTCCTTAAATAACGTAACTATCCGGCGAACGGTCTGGAAACTTGGATGATGTCGTTCAAGTTACCGAGTAGCATACATAGCACACGTCCATTGGGCATTTTGATCACAATAGGCATACATCAACACAATGTCGTCCTTTTTCGCAGTTGGTTGGGTAATGTATCACGAAGCAAATAGCGTCCGCACTGGCGGGATGTTACGTGATACCACGGACTAATACGTTTGTGACTATTACAGCACCATCTATTACAAAGCGAAAAAAGTGGTCGAACTAAAACATTCATATTTCTTTACGTACTACACGAGTATGTAATAAAAGTGGGGGTTCCTATTTTAAAAAACGCAGTTGATATCCGTTTGTCCTATGGCAGCGCCATCTAGCGGGCCAACCATAGCGTAATCTGGTTTCCCCCTTCAAGCTAGACGAGTTTCGTTCTTTTTAGTTTTTTCGTTTGATTGTTATTTCGTGAGATATTTGGCCCGGTCACTATCATTGGATCACCCAGTATAAACGCAGTCAGGGCCGAATGCTGGACAGAAGCACACGAGGAAGCGATGATCGGTGATGTACTTTGTTCAAATATTTGGAGGTCAGCAGACCCATGGAATATGTTGTCTTTCACATCATAACACCTAGACCACTAAAACGATAATGATCGACAATGTTCGTAGGTGCATTATGTACCTTAATATGGCGAGAGTTGTGAACACGTAATGTGCTCAGGAACATTGTCGAACGTGATCGTTTTGGTGGTCCACGTGTCATGATGTGGGAACGTTGCATGGGCCTACGGACTTCCAAAGCTTTCAACATGGTACACTCATTGATCAGCGTTATTGTGACACTGTCATCCTTCCCCATGCACGTCTGAGGAAGATGTTGTTGAGGTGTCGGCGAGCTGTTATGCGGAAGCGGGGTGGTGCTCCGTCATGCAGAAACCACATAACCTGTCGTACAGCCAAAGGCACATTCTCCAGCAGCCCAGGCAGAGTATTTCGCAGCAAGTTCAGGAACGTTCCTCCGTCGAGGCTTTGTGGAATAATAACCGGTCCAAGTGTGTGGTCGCCAAGAATCCCTGTCCATACACTGATGCTGAACCAATGCCGAAGAGACGCCTCAACCATTCCCCAAGGATTTTCTGTAGCTCACAAATGACGATTATGCAGATTGATGCCAGTTCCGTTAAAAGCTGCTTCGTCGGTGAAGAGGGCTGATGACAGAAATCCGATAGCTGTAACGGTCTGGTGCAAAAACCATCGACTAAATCCTTCTCGTAGAGGAAAATGCGCTGCTGATAATCCTTGCACTCCTGGATGGTGACAGGGATAGCAGCGGTTGTCATTCAGGATGCGCATAATCGTACTGTGGCTGAAACCATGTTGGCGGGCCACTTGCCTAGTGTTCGTCTCAATATCTCAATGTCCTGTAGAATCCGGATCTCCAGGTCTGTTGTATGCACAGCCCGTCACCTCCCTGCACGTTTATCTGTCTGAAAGGACCTACGATCACACAAACGCCCAAAAAAGGGCTTGACATGTTGTATGATGTGCTTGTTGTCTGTGAGGGTACTTGTTTTGGTATAGCCGTGCTCCGTTTCGACCGTTTCCATCTGCTTGGCCATTCGCAAACAAATAGTTCAAATGGGTCTAAGCACTATGGGACTTAACATCTATGGTCATCAGTCCCCTAGAACTTAGAACTACTTAAACCCAACTAACCTAAGGACATCACACAACACCCAGTTATCACGAGGCAGAGAAAATCCCTGACCCCGATGAATACCGGAGTATACAACCGCTTACAATCACACAGCTTGCAACACACAAGGAGCACACGGTACATGGTCAGAGGAACTTTCATTCGTCAGTGTTATTCACGGTGGTAACGATGCTTTTCCGGGTATATGTTCGACGGACCTTTTTTCCTCCACTTCCAGTCAGCAATTCGTTCCTGCAGTCTGTCGGTTTTATTAATGTTCACCCTGTATGGACAGCTGTTTTTCCCATCTCTCTCTTTGTGAGCGGAACAGCAAAGGAAATGACTTGTAGTGATACAAGGTAGCCTCTACCACTCACCATATGATAGCTTTCGGAGAATGTATGTAGATGTAGATGGCTGTAGGGGTTGATCATAACGCTGTAATTATCACCTTGGGAAAATCTAGCTCAGGCCACCAAGCTTAATTCCGACGTTAGTCCTTCTGTACATATTCACCCTTCATTGTACACATTTCTCAATGACGGATGGCTTGTCGAAAACCTTGGTTGTGGAGGTCTGTATTTTGGCTGTTCAATGAACGTTGTCATTAAGTAGTACTTTATCAAAACCCACCCAAAAACTGTGAGTCATCTATTAGCCTCAACTACTACTGCGTTTAAACGTCTGCCTTATTTTATATCGCTGTTTAGTGTTAACCGTAAAAGTTTAAGCAATGTGACAGGCCTCAAGATATGCTAATTATTACACTAAGGTGAAGTTATGTTCAAATCATTACGCACTTCTTTATGATTCTAAATCCGCGATTCATTCCGGTGAACGACAGCATCGCCATAAAACACTTTGATAGTTCCTGACCGTACACAGCAAACCTTTTATACAAATTGCGGACATACGGAGCTCTATTACGTTTCCGTACCTAACGTTACTTTCTTTTCTGTTGAAGGTTCGTGATTTCTAATAGACAAAATCTTTGACTAAGCAGTGCATATCTCTGAAGATGCACTGCACTGTGAAACTGAATGCCGTCGGATGGCGCTGCGGGCAATTGACGCCGTACGGAAAGCACAGAAGCGGAGTGTAGCTGATTGGTTGATTGGTTGGTTGGCTGATTTGGAAGAGGGGACCAGACAGCGAGGTCATCGGTCCCATCGAATTAGGGAAGGATGGCGAAGGAAATCGGCCGTCCTCTTTGAAAGGAACTATCTCAGTATTTGCCTGAAGCGATAGGGAAATCACGGAAAACCTAAATCAAGATGGCAGGACGAGGATTTGAACTGTCGTCATTACGAATGCAAGTCCAGTGTGCTAGCCACTGCGTCATCTCGCTCGGTAGTGCAGACGAATAGAGAATCATTCTAGCGACAATACGAGCCGCAGTTGGGAAATTCACCGCCATAAGCGACTTTGACAAACGGCAATATGTTGCGGCCTGGTGCCAGGGAATGAGCATCTAGGAAACAATCAAGTCGGTCGGCAGTTCACGTGCTACTGTCGTGAGCATCTATGGAAAATGGCTGGAAGTCGGCGAAACCAAGAATAGGCGACAAGGTGTTGAACGTCAACGCCTGATCACGGAACAGGAGGGTCAGAGTGTTGCCCGCTCAGAAAAGCGGGATAGGCAGCGAACTGTGGCAGACCTCACGACAGAGTAGAACGCTTGTTCAGGCACGAGTGTTTCAAAACACACATTGTTAAACATGAGGCTCTGTAACAGACTACCCCAAACGTGCGCCCATGCTGACCCGACTACATCGTCAATTGCGATTGCAGTAGCCACGCTAATACCTAAAATGGACCTTCGATCTATGGTAACGGGACGCCTTGTTGCATGAAATACGTTTCTCTTTGCACCAGGTCAATGGTTGCGTCATCCAGACGAACGCCTGCTTCAAATATGCATCTCCCTACGGACGCAGACCACTGGGGCAGTATTATGCTAGGCTGGACATTCACCTACCCTTCCATGGGACTTACGGTAGTAATAGAAGGCATCATGACAGTTTTGTACTACGTGAACATTATTCCGGGCCATTTGCATCCCGTCAGACTTAACGCCTTCCTCGACGTCGATGGCTTCCACCAGCAGGACAACTGTCCGTGCCACAAAGCCTGAATCGTGCTAAAGTGGTCTGAGTAGTGTGATAAAGAAATTTAATTGTCTTGGTCACCAAATTCGTCTGATTCGAATCCAATTGGACACATCTGGCAAGCTGTCGCTCGCCAACTCTACATTCACGAACTACTGGCACGTATTTTATGGGTTCTGAGTGATTTGTAAGTGGACATCTAGTGCCACCTACCTCTACATATCTACCACGGACTTGTCGAATCCATTATGCGCAGAATCACTGCTGTATTACGTTCCAAACATGGACCAACACAGGGGCACATCAATTGTTCAGTTTTGGGGCTGGGGATGGTGGTTATGTTTGTTACTGTCTCTGTCTCCCTCTGTCCCGGTTCCGAAATATAACTTATCGCCTCCACAATTTTTAACGTACCACCGATGCCTTCGCTTTTAATAGTAATAACAATAAAATGTATATAATGGTCTAATATAATAAAGTAATTACTTCTGTACAGAAGCGAGAAGTGCATTGTTTTAACATAATGTACGAGAAATTGTCAGTCAGAAAAAGCAGCCTTTGAAAATCATACGGTCGACAATTTAAGTAGTACGTATGTCACGCAGTTAATTTAAGAACTATAATAATAACGAACTCTACTAATTTAGAAAATGTCCTGAGAAGGTCCTCAAGCAAGCAACTTTAAAGTCTCCTGTCCTAAATGTAAGTTGTAATTTTTAGAATTCCTTGCTATTTTTGATACTGTTTACTTTTGATGCTACTTTATATCTTTGTTTTCTTCTTGTTGATGTTCATCTTATGGCCTCCATTCCTCTCAACGGTTCCCGTAAATCCTATGCCGTTTCTGCCAGAATCAGCAGACCGCAATGCTTTTATTTCTTCTCCTTGACCTTGAATTCCCTTTCTAAATTTCTCCTTGGTTTCCTTTACAGCTTGCTCAACTTACAGATTGAATAAGATCAGAGATGGGCTACAAACCTGTCCAAATCCCTTCTAAACCACTGCCTCCCTTTACACCATTCAACTCTTACAACTGCCGTCTAGTGCCTGTACAAGTTGCAGATAACATTTCACTCTCTACATTTTAGCCCTGCCCGCTAGAATTTCGAAAAGTGTATTCCTATTAACATTGTCAAAAGCTTATAATGAATCTAAATATGCTGTGAACGTAGCTTTGCTTTTCCTCACTCTGTCTTCTACAATAAGTCCAAGGTTCAGTTTGGTCTAGTGTCACCCTATAACTCTCCAGAACCCCATCAGCAGCTAGTTGTCTAATGGTTAGTATCGCCGCCTCTAGACCACGGAACCCCTGGTTCGATTTCCGGCAGGGTCGGAGATTATCATCGCTCGGGACTGGGAGTATGTGTTGTGCTGATCATTTCATCTCATCTTCATCAGTCGCGCGAGTTGCCGAAGTAGTGTCAAATACAAGGACAGGCCGAACAACAACACCCAGGGATTCCCTGAAAACAATGCCATATAATCACCTCCATTTTTCCACAAGGTCGTCTTTCACCACTTTTTCCATTCTTCTTTAATTCGTATCAGCGTTTTGCAACAACAATTTATTAAACTAATGGTTCCGTAATATGCACACCTGTCAGCACCTGCCTTCCTCTGAACAGGAATTATTACAATCTCCTAGAGGTCTGAAGGTATTTCGCCTGGTTGATATACGTGACATGCCAGGTGGCATGCCAAGGATTTCAATAACTCCGAGGGAATGTCGTCTATTCTAGGGTCCCTGTTTCTAAACTGGTGTGCAAAACTGAAGAACGAAAGTAACTTTCGCATTATGTGTAACTGCCAAGTAACATAGTTCGAATAAGCTTTGACCATCCATAAAGAGGAATGCTAAAGTATAGTACATAAGGTAACTGAAAGAAATACGCTATAAGACGAACGGAAATGACACTTTTATTCAAAGACAACAATTACGCTGAAGATGCCGCGATTTATGATGGTCCCCTGGATATTAGAAACGGCAAAAAATGGTCCTTAATAGGGCGTGTGATCACCACGGACGTCAATGCCTACTCTGCAAGGTTCAAATTGTTCAAATGGCTCTGAGCACTCTGGGACTTAACTTCTAAGGTCATCAGTCTCCTAGAACTTAGAACTACTTAAACCTAACTAACCTAAGGACATCACACACATCCATGCCCGAGGCAGGATTCGAACCTGCGACCGCAGCAGTCACGCGGTTCCGGACTGAGCGCCTAGAACCGCGAGACCACCGCGGCCGGCACTCTGCAAGGTGTTCCCATGTTGGTCACAAGGTTGGTGAGGAGTTCTTGTGACAGAGCCTTCCATTCCTCTACCAGTGCGGCTGACAACCGCTGGATGGTCGTCCGGGCATGTGCACCTGCTACAATACGTCCCAATGCCACCCACACGTACCGAATGAGACTCATGTCGGGTGAACGGGCAGGCCATTCCACTCGCCGAATATCCGCCAGTGCCAAGAGCTGTTCCACCTGCGCATTTCAAAGCGATTGCGTATTATCATCAGTAGAAAGGAAGTAAAATCCGAATGCACCCCTGAAATGACGTGCATGGGGAAGGATGACAGTGTCACAATAACGCTGATCAATGAGTGTACCATGTTGAAAGCTTTGGAAGTCCGTAGGCCCATGCAACGTTCCCACATCATGACACGTGGACCACCAAAACGATCACGTTCGACAATGTTGGATAGGACGCGGATGCCCTGTAGTATAGCCTGCTAGATCGCCGGATTTAAACTCCCTGGATTATTACCTCCGAGGGCACCTAAAACGTTGTGAACACTTAACCAGTTCCTGATGTACAAACTCATCAACAGTGTGTTCACGATGCCTGTGACACTATTTGGAGAGAGGCCAGAACGTGTGTACTGCATCCAATGGAGGCCAGTTTGAACATCTGTTGTGACGTGGATGCGATCCAGCTCTGTACTGTGTTCCGGACAGACGTTCACAGGGCCTCTTTTCCTCCATTTCCAGTCAGGAATCTGTCTCTGCAGTTTGTCGGTTTTATTTATGTTCATCCTGTATGTCTTCGTGGCAACGGCCTTGCCGCAGTGGATACACCGGTTCCCGTGAGATCACCGAAGTTAGGCACTGTCGGGCGTGGTCGGCACTTGGATGGGTGGTGCGGTTCTGGGCGCTACAGTATGGAGCCGAGCGATCGCTACAGTCGCAGGTTCGAATCCTGCCTCGGGCATGGATGTGTGTGATGTCCTTAGGTTAGTTAGGTTTAATTAGTTCTAAGTTCTAGGCGACTGATGACCTCAGAAGTTAAGTCGAATAGTGCTCAGAGCCATTTGAACCATTTGAACTTGGATGGGTGAGCATACAGGCCGCCAAGCGCTGTTGCCATTGTTCGGGCTGCACTCAGCCTCGTGATGCCAATTGAGGAGCTGCTCGACCGAGTAGTAGTGGCTTCGGTCCAGAATACCATCTTACGACCGAGAGAGCGGTGTGCTGACCCCACGCCCCTCCTATCCGCATCCTCCGTTGAGGATGACACGGCGGTCGGATGGTCCCGGTAGGCCAGTCGTGGCCTGAAGACGGAGTGCTGTATGACTTTGTACGAGCTCTATAATTTTTCTTATCTTCGTGGTTCATACGCGAAATGTTCATTGGCGGCAATAGAATCCTTCTGCAGTCAGCTGAAAATGGCGGTTTTCGAAATTTCCTCAATTGTGTTCTTCGAAATAGTCGCCTGCCCTGCAGAGATTCCCATTCGAGTTAACTAAGCATATGAAGAAAACAAGCAGTCTAGGAGTCTTGAAATTTTATATTACTTCCAAATGACGCGTTTCACCTTTATTTAGGCATCTTTGGATTGGAGATGCCTAAATAAAGGTGAAACGCGCCATTGGGAAGTAATAAAAAATTTTAACACTGAAACCAAGACTATTGTTTTTTTTTCATATCCCCACTCTGGTTACTGTACCAACCCTGGAATGAACTGGAAAAAATTCCCGAATCATCTCTGTGATAACTATGTGTTGTTCGAACCAGTCGGTAAAAAATTTAGCATCCCACCTCTGTATTCCTTCGATATCTTCTTTTAATCCGACCTGGTGCGGATCTCAAACACTCGACCAGTACTCAAGAATCGGTCCCACTAGTGTTCTACATGCTGTATCCTTTACAGATGAACCACCCTCTCATAAAAGTTTCCCAGTAAACCGAAGTCGACAGTTTGCCTTCCCTGCTACAATCCTTACATGTTAGTTCCATTTCACATCGCTTTACAAGGTTACGCCTAGACATTTAATCGACATTCCTGTGTCAAGCGCCACACTACTAATGCTGTACTTGAACATTACCAGATTGTTTTTCATATTCATCTGCATTAACTTACATTTTTCTACATTAGTGCCAGCTGGTATGTATAACAATAACTAAACATTTTTCTAAGTAATGGTTATATTCTTCTACAGTCACTATACACCACACCATCAGCGAACAGCCGCGGGTTGCTGTTCACACTGTCCGCTAGAAAATAAATGTGGTCCTATCACACATCCCTGCGGCACTCCGGACGATGCCGTTGTCTCTAATGATTACTCGCCGTCGAGGACAACGTACAGGGTTCAGTTACTTAAGAAGTCTTCGAGTCACTCACTAATCTGAGGGTCTTTTCCGTATGCCCGTACCATCATTATTAGTCAGCAGTGGGGCGCCATGTCAATTGATTTTAAGAAATCTAGAAATTTGCTGCTTGTTATCCTTCATCCACAGTTCGCAAGATAATATGTGAGAGAAAAGCAAGCTGAGTTTCGCACGAGCGATGCTTGCTAAAATCATGCTAATTCGTGGACAGAAGCCTTTCTGTGTGAACGAAATTAATCGTGAAACGGAATTGGGACTCCATCTGAACCTGGCGACTTAATTGTTTTCAGCTCCGTCAGCCACAGTCATCAGATTAGTACTGCGACTGATTCTGACATGTCCGAAAAACAGACATCACATGTACATAATTAAGGCGAACAAGGCCAATAAACTCTTCACTGTGGATGCCACACCAGGCTCGAACTCTTACCAGAATCGCCGAGATGTTGCAAGTCATGAGGATAATGGGCGAGGGGCACTGCATTAGTAGTGTGTCGATAAGTGCAAGTTTGGGTCTGACAGGAGACGTGCTATGATAGGCTGTGCAGCTGCGATGACCATTGTGTCCAGATGGTTCAGTGATGCAGTCGGCATTTAGTAGTGACATGGCTCGGACGCGCGGCGCGCTGAGCAGCGCTCCGCACTTGTTTTCTTACTCGCTGCGAGAGGTACTGCGTTCGCTGTCGTGATTTAGAGCTCTCACTAGACATGACGTTCTCTTACCGTCAGGCGACGGTGAAACTCAAGTTCGACGATTGCTACGCGCGACCAAAGGTTATGAAATCGAACGGTTTCTGAGAGATGACATGCATGTCAATCCCACGAGCTAATAGGCATACATCTGTATCACTTCCAGCACAGTCTATCTCAAGATGAAGAACGAAGAGGCATGGGACAATGGTAGCGCAAGCACGGTAACCGTGGACCACGCGGGTATGGGTGTGCGCATATTCGAACTGCCGTTCGAAGTCCCGGCAGCGCTCGTTACTGACGCGTTGCGGCCTAAGCTACATGGAAGAGAAGTGGAACACCTTTGAAACCTATCGCGTGCTCAATGGCGTCTGACGGTACGCATCGAACTCCGCAATAGCGTGCCCTCGTACGGGTTCATCGGTGGTTGACGAGCCATCATTATTTACGACGGACAACCACGGACGTGTGCCGGCTGTGGACTGGAACACCACGTCCGATCCAACTGCCTCCAGCGCCGCCTTGCCCAGATGCCACGTACAGAACTATTACAGACAGCTGTGTCAACCGCATTACCGCTTACGTACGTGAAAGTGGTGCGGTAGGTGTGCACAGATGCCGCGCCCATGTTGCGGTCCAATGTACTCGCGAGCTCAGCCGCCGAGGACGCCGTAATGGCAGCGCCGCACGACGAGACGCCCTTGAAAGACACAACACCCGCCGCCACCGCCACCACCACCACCACCACCACCATCGTCATACTAGAGGTGTCGGTTCCGGACATCGGCCGCATGGTCGAAGGTACTGACCCCAGCCCTTCGACGGGAGCGGACAGACGGACGCGGAAACAACGGTCGACGAAGCGTCATAAGAAACGCCGCCTCTCGACGGAAGACGACCAAAAGACAGGGAGCAAGCTGCCGACGCCGTTTCTGACGCGTCGTTGCCAACGGAATCTAACAGCACCGCCCGAAGGCAGGCACCAGACACCACAGATAGGACAGTGGACTCACCCAGCCCACACGTTCCCATGACTGAAGCCCCTCAGGACAAAGATGGATGCCGGCCGGTGTGGCCGTGCGGTTCTAGGCGCGTCAGTCTGGAACCGCGAGACCGCTACGGTCGCAGGTTCGAATCCTGCCTCGGGCATGGATGTGTGTGATGTTCTTAGGTTAGTTAGGTTTAACTAGTTCTAAGTTCTAGGGAACTGATGACCTCAGCTGTTAAGTCCCATAGTGCTCAGAGACATTTGGAACCATTTTTGAACAAAGATGGGTGATGGAGCCCAATGCCCATGACGACACGCCGTCACCGACCCCTTCCCCGCTCTGTCACTGGGTTGCTGAAATGGAGGCAGAAGACGAACCAGACACCCTTGACACTCCTTCGCCACACAGGGCCAGCGCTCCACATGGGGGAGCCTCAACGTTAACGGCATACGCTTTGTCATCAAAATGCGCATGTTCCATGACATGCTCCTGGCGGCGGACCTGGATATCACCCTTCTTCAAGAAATCCATCCAGAGCTGCAATCGAACATTACAGATACACAGCCTACAGCATCCCGTCAAGCGACTAGGCCGACGGTACCGCTATCCTATTACGCGACGACATCGAGACATCGGAAGTTACTTATCTGCCATCTGCACAAGCTGTTGCCGTCACGGTGGGAGCAGTCCGCATTGTCATATCGACACAGAGAAAGGGTCATCTTTTATTCCGATGAAATTGCTCCACTCCTGCATGGGAGTACTGAACACTACATCATAGGCGGTGATTTTAATAGCGTCTTGGATCCAGCAGGCCAAACACCGCACTACTCTACATGCCCAGCACTATGGGCACTCGTGCGAGATCTGGCGCTACAAGACACCTGACGTCTCCTTCACGGTGGACTCACTCAGCCCAGACGTTCCTATGACTGAAGCCCCTCAGGACAAAGATGGGTGATGGAGCCCAATGCCCATGACGACACCCCGTCACCGACCCCTTCCCCACTCTGTCACTGGGCTGCTGAAATTTCACCGACCACTCTGTCAGCTGCATCGGCAGGGTATACGTCTCCCGAGGACTCCGCGCCGCGGCAAGGGACACGGAACTGTGGCCGACAGCCTTCACCGACCATTTGGCAGACATCTGCGTGGTCACACTCCCCCGACAGTCCACATACCGTAGCCGTGGTCGATGGACGTTGAACGTTTCCTATATGTACGAGGACGCATGTCAGCGGTAGATCGCTGCTACGTGGGACCGCTGCCTCCGGATTTTGCATGCACATCCTTCCACCTTACATTGGTGGCTCGACCGCGCCAAGCCGACGGACACTCGTGGACTATGGCCGTGACAGAGCGCGCTCGCGTCGGGTGACGTCGGAATTTTATTACACTGCGCTGAGGGAACTAATGACCCAGCCGCCATCACGTGAACGACAGACAGCGGTTAATCATCCCAAAGCTCGCCTACTCCATCTCATAGCGGAACAGCTTGACAGAGCCCGTGACCGGATGAGGGTGCAGGATACCATCTCCACCGAAATGGAATCTGTATATCACGTTGTCAGAGAAAGCGCCGCCTTATAACATCAGTAAAGTCAGCAGAGGGTGGACGTGTCGACTCGCAGCTGCGGCATTCGTCCTGCATTACAAGATGTTTTACACCGAGGACCCACAGACTATTCGCGAGTACGAAGACATCCTGCGCGGTCTGCCTGACCCCAGAGTAGTGGCCCAGGACGACGCCCTGCTTTCTCCCATAACTGCTGAAGACTTAACAGCGGCCTTGGCATGTGGCGCCCCAAACATGTCACCGGGCCCAGACGGCTTACCGAACGAATTCTACCGCGCCTTCTATCCCCTGACGGGAGCTCAGTGGTTTCAAATGTTTCAAGACCTTCTCCGCCAAGATTTTACCGTCCCCACAGATTTCCTCGAAGGCATCATGATACCAGTTCCCAAACCGAGAGGTTCTCACCGTTGGCACGACTATAGTCCTCTTATGCTCCTGAATGCGGATTATAAACTTTTCGCCCGTATCCTCCGCACACGTCTTCAGACCACCATCGGACACGTGATCCATCCTGATCAGACATGTTTAGGCGGTGACAACATCCACAGAGCATTTGGCGCCCACCGCGACGTCATGGCGCTGGCAGCCGCCTGCCGCCTCCGAGGCGCCCTTGTCGCTCTCCATTTTGATCACACCTTTGATCGTATCGACCACAGTTTCCTTCACGCCGTGCTCGAACGCATGGGCCTCTCGCAGGCGTCAGCAAGGGTGATCTTACGCTTAATCCTAGGGGCGCGCTCCCAGATTATGGTCAACGGCCACCAGACTGAACACATCACTCTTGCGACAATGATGTCCTTTATCAGGAGTCTTATTCGCGGTGGCCCTCCAACCTGCACTGCACGGCCTTCGCCAACGACTGGAAGGCATCTGCATGCGAGACGTGACCTTCCAATGTGCTGCCTTCGCTGACGACGTGGTGCTCTTGGTGCGGTCAGGCAACGAAATCCAAGCGACGCTTCGGTGATTGTGTCGCTACGGCGCGGTATCAGGCAGAGTCGTCAACATGCTCAAGACAACGTACATGGATATCGGGAGAGGTCCTCTCTACCCGACAGCGTTCAGTGAGGTTCCCTCACTGAATGCATTGGGGGTGCAGCTCTACAGTACAGCTCGAACTGCAAACTGCGACAGCCACATGTCGCCAGCTACCACAAAGGACTCGGCGCGGCTCTGTGATAGCAGATTACATAATAGGGATACGATTCTCTGAATGAGTTACATCAACAATTATCTAGCGTCCAAACTTAATTATTTTGCGCAAATTCTTCCGCTAACAGTCACCATGGCCCACAGTTTCCGGGCGGCGTACTGACAATTTGTGAGTACAGGTCATATATACAAAGTTCGCTACACAGTTTGTGAGTGCAGGTCGTATATACAAAGTTCGCTACACAACTTTAACGAGGCCTCCATTGGCAGGGGGCTTGGGGTTGACTCACGTCCACAACCGCGCGCGGGCATTACACCTACGGACGATGCGGCTCGCATGGATCGTGGCCAGCAACAGCTTGACAGGGACGCTGCTACAGATCGTCGCACCGCGAGATCTTCGTCCACCGGTCGCCGTGAGCCACATAACTCCGTCTCTTGCCCACATCACACACAGGTGGATGACAATGCGTGATGTGCAACGTGCTCCCATGCTGGCCACAAGGTTTGTAAGCACTTCTTGTGGCAGGGCGTTCCATTCTTCCACGTGCGTGGTTGACAACTGCTTGGCTGTCGTGAAAGTGCTCCAGTATATCTCCTCAACGCAACCCACACTTGCTAGATTGGATTTAAGTCAAGTGAATGGCCATGCCAGTTCATTCGCCGAATATCCTGTCTTTCGAAGAGCTTCACCATCTGCATTGTATGATGCGATTACGCATTGTCATCCATATATGAAGTCACGGCCGAACACACCCTTGAAAAGACGCTTGTGGGGAAGGTTTACAGTGTCACAATAATGTTAACCAGTGATGTATCGTGCTGAAAACCTAGGAAATCAATTGGTCCATGCAAATTATGGCTTCCCAAACCATAGCATGGGGACCACCAAACGAACATGTTCGCCACTGTTCTTGGTTGCATTACGTGTTCCCACCTCCCTCGATATGAGGGTACGTCCAGAATCACTATTCATACTGAATCTGATCCCATACGAGTCCAGCAGGTGACCCAACTCCTCGTTGGTCCATTCCCTATGCTCTTGGCACCATCGCAAACCGTGCTGCAGATGTGCGGGTATCGATGGAGAAAAGAGGCCACCCCCAACCAGTCGCCGTGCCACTGTGGTGTGTAAGATTGTGTCCCTTGCAGACATGTTAAATGTGAGTTGACCGTGGTTGATGGCCTCCTGTGCTTCAGACAGTTGTGCCTCTGGTTCGGACCGCTCCCCATGCACGTGAAACAATGCCGTGAGCAATATCAAACCCATGGGCTACACTCGTCATACTTCATTCTTCTTCCAGTCTCCCGATGATTCTTTCCCATTTGAAGTCATACAGGTGTTGTCTCCGGGCCATTTTGTACTGAAGAACACGACCACAGTAGAATAATAAATGTACCGCAGGCTACCGTAGAATATCGTAAGTAATCGTAGACTATGGTAGTTTTCCTAGCAGCCTTGGTCAGTTAATATCGTAACCACGTTACCTGTACGTTAGGTGTGTTACATCCCTACCGGGCGTTACCTCATTTCGATCGTTTTGCTTGCGTACGTTATCAGTATTTCACTACATACATTCTCCTAGAAACCGGAAGTGGTGAACCGTCTAGAAAATGTTGAGGATATATAAACAGCAGCATAACCAACGGAACAATTTTGCTCTGAATAGTTATACCTCCGTCTATTACTTAAAAGTAAACAGTATTTTTAATAAAATCGAAATTGTCAATGCTTAATTCAGGATATATTCGAAAGTTGTTGATGTGTAACGTGAAACAGAGGATTTTTGTAGCAAAAATAAAACAAAACAATCCAGATTTATCATGTAGCTATAGAAAACGCAATTTCCACAAAAAAAGATAAAATAAAAAAACCTCTATACAGAAACATATCGAACATCGCTTCAGTACTTCGTCGGGATAATATAAAACATGTTTCAGAAACAGCTTTCGCTCTTACCAATAGTAACAGGGATCGCTTACCTTTGAACATGATGAAGAACGTTCCATGGAATACAAAATAACAACGATAATAATTTAGGCTTTTCTGTTTGTGCGAGTAAACTGTACTTTTATGTAAAGTAATTGCTTTGGTTACATAAAAGAGCAGAAGTTAAGCTATCAAGAAATTTTTCTTAGTTACAAAGTGGAATTTATATTTTGTAGGGATAAATGGTTGAAATGGCTCTGAGCACTATGGGACTTAACATCTATGGTCATCAGTCCCCTAGAACTTAGAACTACTTAAACCTAACTAACCTAAGGACATCACACAACACCCAGTCATCACGATGCAGAGAAAATCCCTGACCCCGCCGGGAATCGAACCCGGGAACCCGGGCGCGGGAAGCGAGAACGCTACCGCACGACCACGAGCTGCGGACTTGTAGGGATAAAAAATAAATACACAATGGAGTAACACTGAATGATTTTCGGTTGTAATTATGTGCTAAGCAAACAGACAAACAAACAGAGAGAACTGGTCGGCTCCCTGTTTCTCTCCCACACATTCATTTATGCTTCTTTGTCTACCAATACTACCGAAAATCCTATGATTTACTACGTCATTTATGTACATTGCCCAAACTACCGAATTGTAGTTTTGATAGAGCGCAACTCTAGACCACAGCCCGCCGTAGCGGCTCACTGATTGACAAAACTGTCTTTCCCCGTTCGTTCAGCTGCTTTGTGTTGCTGGTCTCACGCCATGTAACGTCCAGTTTTCTACGCACGACTGAGAAAGCTCTGGCAACAATGTCTCGCACTTTCATTCATTTCCCACAAATACCGTAGCTAACCCTAGAACACTAAATGAGGTAAAAGGTACGTTGCTGTAAGCTAGCGTAAATTATACTACTCCAAATTTATTCAAATGAAGTCATAATTTATAGGCTATGCGTTACATTATTACGATTATTAGATCTCCAGTGGTATGTTACGTACCAAATCAAGTACAAAATATCATGTTTCATACCATACTGCAGCCGGCCTGAATGGCCTAGCGGTACTAGGCGCTTCAGTCTGGAACCGCACGACCACTACGGTCGCAGATTCGAATCCTGCCTCGGACATGGATGTGTGTGATGTCCTTAGGTTATTTAGGTTTAAGTAGTTCTAAGCTCTAGGGGACTGATGACCACAGAGGTTAAGTCCCATAGTGCTCACAGTCATTTGAACCATTTTTATACCATACTGCAATTGTAAATTTTAAGAGGGTGTAGTAATCTAGACTGGGCTTCGCACAACTTAAAAGCATAAAATTTTCAGTTTTTTCATTGATATTAATCTATGGAATTTGCCCTTTTCAATGATATATGATACTTATATATAATTGCCTTATTTCTGGTTTCTTCATTCATTTAAACAAAACACTGTGTGGGCGTGATCATTTCCCAAGGATCTGAACAGTTGAAGGAGGTAAGATTCGTCAGTTATTTAGGAGATGTGGATTCAAAAGCCTTCAAAGCAGTTGAGGAAGAGAAGCCATATGGAGAAAATGTAACTATCACTAAACTGGAGTGCATAGATCATGTACAAAAGCGAATGGGTACGATGCTGCGATGACTGAAAACTGCATACAAGGGAAAGAAATTGGAAGGTGGCAGGGCATTAGCTGGTAAGAATAGACTCACAGACTCTCTCACAGATAAAATTCAAAATTAGTATGGCATGACCCTCAGGCAAAATGTTAATAGCGTGAATTTGTATGGGCAGTTTTGTTTCACCTCTCCTCAACGAACGATAAACCCATTCATGGACTCCCGGAAATTGTTCATACTGCAAAGACAACTGAGCACAGCAAAATGATGAGAAATTTGTTGACAAACCAGCTATACCTAGTGGAGGTTAGAAGTTTGTCAGATGTAAGGCTGTTGAAGAAATGTTTTCATGGCCTCGCCCAGAATCCTAACGAGA
This sequence comes from Schistocerca serialis cubense, assembly GCF_023864345.2. Classification (NCBI taxonomy): domain Eukaryota; kingdom Metazoa; phylum Arthropoda; class Insecta; order Orthoptera; family Acrididae; genus Schistocerca; species Schistocerca serialis. The sequence goes on from NC_064640.1 coordinate 536,560,419, forward strand.
CCATCAACAGTGTAATCTGGAACTGAATTCCCAAGACAATGTTTGTGTCACCTAGTACACTGCATTTTGATGTCTCTGATGCAGTGACAAGGTTCAGTGAAGGAAATGTTGCAAGATGTGAAGTCCTGAAAAGACTGCTACAAACTGTTGGTCGTTTCACAGTGAATCAAATGTTACATTTAGATAAAGAAATAGTTAGGGCAACAGATAGGGCTATTATTAGAGACGTTGAAACAAGGGCAAGACAACGCAGACTAGCAGAAAAAAGGGTATTGCAAGATGAGATGGAAGACGGTGGAGACAACTCACCTTATGGACGTGGAATGCACTGATAACTTTAGTGGCTGTTTCCCGTAAGTTATATTTTTTTTAAGAATAAAGTGTAGTAGCTTTTACTTACCAGACTTTGTTCAAAATTACAGGATGCACTAAGTATTGAGCGTATTGTAACAAAGGAATTTTCCTATTTTGTAAATTTCAAAGAAGTTAGAGCCCTACTTGCACATAAAAACGTAGACAGTTTCTTATTTTGATGTCCACTTTTACAAAAATATTTATTATTTTAAAACAAGTCAATATTTTTTGAAGTCCTTCTGCGAAGTGGTTAGAAATGTGTAACCTGCAGGCCAGGCTTTTTTTTTCTAAATTAATTCCCAGTAGTTTTTAATAAAAGGTAACTTTCGTATGAATAAATTTTACATTATTTAAGATAGTGATTGACAACTTGCCAAAACCCCTTAACATGTTATGTTACTGTATGAGTCCCGTCATTACGTTTTGCAGAACAGCGTATATTAGCTAGTGTGAACACTTAAAACGTCTGCTGAAGCATTTACCTGCAGCCCTCGTGCACTAGTGTTGATGAGATTCCTCACCCCACGCACGACATGTCACCGCCCAGGACACGCCGTCCCTGGCACACGCCTCTGTTGGCAGCACCCTTGTTTTATGAGATGACAGACGTTGACGCCAGCGGCGCGCGCCCGAGTACCACGGCAGGGGAAGAGAAATTCTGAGTGGCTGCCGAGTCGAGCTGTCAGATGTCAACAGACGACGGTTCCAGCCACTGCCATCGATGGAATGTACCGTTCACCAAGTAATGCAGCAAATTGCGTTTTGTAGGTTCCGTAAAGACGAGAGGACCGAAACACGGTGACTACAGGGGTGGTGGAGAATGTTGCACCTAGAGGGTAATGTACCTAGGAAAACATGATACTTCCAAATGGCTCTGAGCACTATGGGACTTAACTTCTGAGATCATCAGTCCCCTAGAACTTAGAACTACTTAAACCTAAGTAACCTAAGGACATCACACACATCCATGCCCGAGGCAGGATTCGAACCTGCGACCGTAGCGGTCGCGTGGTTCCAGACTGTAGCGCCTAGAACCGCTCGGCCACCCCGTTCGGCAAAACATGATACTCGCTGGTCGTTGCTTCCATCTAGTGACTGATTTTAGAATCACATGAAGGAATGCGCACTAGAAACTAACATAAGTAGTTTCCGGTATATGGTGCACCTACCTACACATGACTACTCTGTAACACACAATTAAGTGCCTGGCAGAGGGTTCATCAAACCATCTTCAAGCTATTTCTCTACCGTTTCACATTCGAACAACACTCGACAAAAACGAACACCTCCAAATTTTCGTGCGAGCTCTGATTTCTTTTCTTTTATTACGATGGTCATTACTCCCTACGTAGGTGGCAGTCAACAAAATATTTCGGCATTCGGAGTGGAAACTTGGTGATTGAAATGTCGTGACAAGATCTCAACGCAACGAAAATCGTCTTTGTTTAAATGAATGGTTCCCCAAGTCGCTTATAATATCTGTGACGGGCTATTTCCTAATTCGTGATAATACAAAACCAACTTCCCTTCTTTCGAACTTGATGATGTCCTCCGTCAGTTCTATCTGGTAAGGATCGCATACAGCACAACAGCCCTCATGCAGAGGGCAGACAAGCATAGTGTAGGCAGTCTCTTTCGTAAGTCAGCTGCATTTTCTCAGCGTTCTTCCAGTACAACGCAGTCCTTGATTGAGCTTCCCCACAAAATTTTTTGTGTGATGGCGAGAATTTAAGTTGTTCGTAGATGTGCTGTTTGAGAGCACCATGGCAGAGAAATACTCTGAACAGCGATTCCATAAATCCTCCGCCGATCACTTAAGTTTCAATTGTCGAGTAATAATGTACAGGTTTGTTGTAATTAAACTTTGGCTACTTGAGAGGGCCCGTATGGAAAAATTAGTGCAAACATTTTTAAGGACACATGGAAGGAAAATATCCAATAAATCATCGAATGAAACGTTTCAATTTAGACATGAGAGGGTACCATTTGTTAACTGCATACCGTGTTTACATTGCAGGTCACAAACATTGCTCAATGTGACGACCATCCGCGTGCGCGGCAGCCTAGAATCGCACTAGAGATTGCTCTACGGCTGCCCGTAACATCTCAGGTAAGATGTTAGCTACCTCATTTGCTGTGCTCATCTTCAACCTCTAACATGTGTTAATGTCCCGCAGATAAACCCAGTCTTAGAGGTAACCCTACTGCTAGAAATCACCCAGGTTGAAACCTGCTGGCCACGCAGTTTGGAACGATAGGGCAATGATTCGGTTTTCTCCCAATGGGTTACGGAGTAACCGAGTGGTCTCACGAGCAGTGTGAAGTGAAACTCGGTCGTGCATCAAAGCAGTTGAGTCCAAAGTACCTCTTTCCCGTAGAACGGAGATCACATTTTGACAAAACAGATAATAGTAACGTGTACCGTTCACCCAGCATGCCGTTGTTCTTGCGGTCCGAGCCACTGAACAAAAACGGACAACTACCGGTGCCTAACGGCAAGTCAGACGTTACTAACTATGCAAATCCTGCATCACACAGTCTCAACATCATTCTTATATTGTTGAGTACCCATAGAGTAAATAGTTTTCGTCTGCGTTAGAAAAAGTAGCGGAAGTTTAGTTATAACCACCCTGCAGACAGAGATGTAGAGTCACACAATCTGAAAGAACAAAGCGAGGAGCGTAAGCATTTAGAAAGACACGCTCTATAGTGGAATAATTTGTTAATTAGAAGCGCCGAAATCTGTAGATTTGTCTTTTTACTTAAAGAGACCGTAACTTCCGAACGTCTTATGCGGTTCAAACAAACTTTTTGTCATATTTATGTGGTGTCTTTTTTCGGACACATCCGAACGAACAGACACCACGTTGATCCAGCATTCACTATGAATTAAGACAAAAAGGAATTACAGACATTGGCTGGGAGTTGGCGTTGATTTAAATCAATAGCGAAAGTTGGAAATTTTTGCCAGACCGGGATTCGAATCCAGATCATCTGCTCACTAGGCAGATGCTTTAACGGCTATTTTTTTAATTTTTTGTAATGACCTGAGCAGGATCGGGGTTAAAGAGGGCAGGGGTCGTCTTCCGAGGCCTGGCCTCAATGTCGCACTCCCGCCTTCCCAGAACGAAGGAAGGAAAAGGGTTCGACAGGATCAAGAGAACTTTCTTGGATCAAATTCATGATCAAATGGCTCTAAGCACTACGGGACTTAACACATCACACACCTATTAAAAGCCATGTGGCGCGTTTTGCATTGTCGAGATCACCATCATAAATCGAGGTGACTTTAGAATAATTATTATCTTTGAACAAAAGTGTCATTTCTTTTCATCTCATTACGTATGTCTATCGGTTACCTTCTGTGCTGTACTGTAGCAGTTCTTTCTATATAAGATCAAAGTTTCATCAAACTACGTTGCTTGGGAGGACACATCACGCGGATGTTACCTTGGTTCTTAAGTTTTGTACACCAGTATTCATTGGAGTCACGACGAATCCCTTGATCGCAAATAAGAGGATAGCAGTTTAATGATACCAGGAAACGTTCAGGAATAAGCTTCAGGGTACAAACGAATATAAAAAGATGAAACGGTCAGCGTATCGAATGTTACTATAGTCACATTTTCGTACAGCACTAAGAACAGGTATTCAAACTAGTGAATGAGTATGTTTTTGGCAAAAGCATGTAGATTTGCGAAAAATGACAGATGTGCCACTAGTAAAATGTTGAGAAGATAGACACGGAAGTGCTGCTCTGTTTGCAAGACCGAATTTTAAGCGGAGCGAGGAATTTAAGGAAAATTTTATTGCTACTGAATTAAGTAGACTTAAAATTGTTTTGCTGGAATAGCTATTATAGATATTTCTAATACGTTTCTTGTAGCTTCCAATATGGTCACATCTTGAAGAGATTTGAGTCAAAAGAATGATAGAATTGGTTACACAGACGCGAAAAGCCCCATATATCATGTAACTCTTTGAAATATTTATAATGTTATTAAAAATGATGTGCATAAGTTGTCTGACACTTCGGGTAACTCCGATGATAACATTTATAACGTCCCACGCATCAATAAAGGAAAGTGTGTTTAGTGAAAGATGACTTGTCACGGGACGTTATTACAGAATGCACAGGACTGAGGGCAAAAAATGTATGCTCTCTGTATTGAAACAAAACGCTTAAATCGTAGAGCAAAATGCATGGAAAGCTCTTTAACGGTGGATTTGAGGTTTGAGAATTGATGGCTACCGAGAATCCAGTGATGTTGATAAATAGACTATTTAGTGTATAATTCGATCCCAGATACATACAGTTTCCGGTGTAAATCGGTGTAAATAGGCATTCTCGGCAAAAAGGTGATAAACGCTTCATACTCGACGATAAAGTGAAAGCTGTAGCGTGGGGTCATTTTCGAGAAGACAGGGTTCATACCTGGGCACGCAACGATGAGCGATTTAAAATTTATTTAGCGGTAAAATATTTACTGTAAATTTAATGTACTGAAGTTGTAACCTGCGTGCTATAGACGTAAAAAAGGTATTAACTGAGGTGGTAATCTACTTGTGATGTTAATATAATGCACTGACGTTGTAAAGTATATGTCGTAGATGTAGAAAACAAGTGATGATAGCAAGAACTGAAATTATAGCCTGTATGTCAAGGATTAGTATGACAATAAAAATATAACGTAGTAGTTGTAGATTTATCATGGTAATGTAATTTTAATCTACATGTTTTAGATGTAGAAAAGATATGGCTGATGTTCTATGCAACAAAACACTTCCATAATATGTTATGAAATACATATCCCATTGGTTTTCTTGTGACCCATACCTATCATGCCTGTTTGAACTTGCGTGGCAGACAGACAAGAGACACACGTGCCAATTCGAATCTGCTAGACAGACTAGTATGTAATTCACTATAGCAGACGTATACATCGCGAGAGAACAGCAGCTTACTGATATGTCGTGTGCCATCATTGGACTGTACCTCTCTCACTCGCTCATAAATTATGTGTTTTTTATGTGTTCCTTTTGTAAGTGTCATTTAAAAACTTATTTATACATTTTTATCACTGATCGATCATTGTTTCCCAGTCCCATAAGCGCTGTCTTCCGTTCAGGCAATTTTGCTACCGATTTCATTGCGTTTTTACATTATATGAATTCTATTATTAATGTAATTGCAGCTTTCTCTTTCCAAATTACATCTGTTTACAACTGCCTGTAGTCGACTACTGTTTCAGTAGAGTTGTTCTATCCATTTTTGTTATTAATCAACCCTCACTTCGAATCTGCTCCCTTCTGATCAAGCAGACAAGTTCGAATGACGTTTCGATGCCTTAGGTCCTGACAGAACCGAGAAGAGGGTAGTGTGTGTTTGTTTCCAAGCCATACCGTTGGGACCGCTGTTCCACCATTTCACAAGCTGTGCCTCAGTGTCCTTAACTATTAGCCATCCCTGGTTATTAGTAATTCCATGGCCGACGATTGGGTGGTTTTATGGTATCGAATGGAGAGCAGGTGAAAGCTCAGGAACGTGCTAAAAGTATGTAGACGAGCGAACTGTCACAAAGGTCAAATACTGACCCATTTCACCAGTCTTAGAAGTGAGTGGTTAGGTGCCAAATACTGAGGCATTCTAACTAAGGAAGGGGTTTAATAGAAGGGCCAATCAAGAAATTTCCGTTTGAGAGTGTTGCTGCAGTGTATATAAATCCAGCACTATTCCGATGAGGACATATAAACACTGATATATAGGTAAGCGGTTGGAGTGACCTTCGAACGGAAGTTTTTTGATCGCTACTTGTAGTGCAGAACTGAATAGCAGAGTTTTCGATTGCAGACAGGAGATGGATGTGGTACAACTTACACATGTATCCACTGAATGATGAAAATTTGATTTGGCTAAGTGAACACATAATTAATTTTTGTCAGCTAAATAAAGGTTGTAGGAGGGTATGGGGCTACTGACTTATGCTGCATTGGTGTCAGATTTCCGATAAACGTTGTCAGATTTATCCCCCGAAACCACTGACTTTGTAGCCCAATTGCTCTTTGTAAAAATGGTGGGAAATTCAAAATAATTCAATTTTGCTACGTCTAAATTAGTAGATAATTAAATAAATCGTACGTGGGCAAATATCCTACGGTGGATAATTCCCGATTGTACGCCTGAAGATATGAGCACTGCCTGCACAGTTGCAAATTATTTGTCGCAGATGGTTTTCCCAGGCCCTGTGACATCGGAATTCAAGGTGGCAGACCAGGGCATATGAGTATAGTCTGCATGGTTTCCAGATTCCATGCGTTTTCCCCAGCCTTTCGATGTCAGGCACCAAGATGACATACTGGGTTTATGTCTACAGTATGCATGGTTCCCAGGTCACTTGTGCTAAGTATACAATCCAAGATGATGGAACGGGTCACAGTCATCTGCCATCACAGAGTCCTTGTGCTAAGTGTGGAATCCTAGATGGTCACTGGGATTTACCCTGACGTAAAAGACCTCTTGTCAAATCCAGGGGCTCAGTTTGAAATGGTGTTTGCCCAGATGTCCTAAGTTCAAACAATTTCCATCATCTCTGTGATGTCACACAGTTCAGTGACACAACTTGAATGCTTAAACTGTTTCCCCTAACCCCCTCAGCATATGTTTAAAACTGTGTGCTGTTTAAACATTCATAGTTGGAAGTATGAGAACAATTTCTCTACATTTAAACAAATGCAGTGGCAAGACAGTACTTACCACGTCACTGAATCTGTCTATGTTCCACTGCCAACAGGACTGCGCTCACCGGAGTATTTCTGCACCACCTACCATCGCTAACATAGTTGGGCTGCCTTGCTACACCGCCCCATATGCAATAGACTTTCTGTCGAAAATTGTGGGAAGTGGCTGGTGATCCACACCGCCACAGAACGTGCCTCCCCTTCCTTAAAAATGTAGGGTAATTCAAAAATCCAAGAATGTAGCTCAGATTACTGAGATTAGTATGTCGTTTCTGATGGTACTGCAGTCGCCCCCAACACTCCTCTGATATCACAACACAGGTGTCGTAAGTTGAAATGGCAGGGATGGCTGAAAAATCAAGTAGTGCACTTAAACTTTAACCCATATAGAATATTGCAGGGAAAGTCGAAACTGTCAAAGTTTAAAATGCCGTCAGTATTCCTATGGCCAACACATATGACATGTAGCATCGTGTTTTTTTTTTGTTTTTTTTTCAAGTTTCCCAGAGAAAAATTAAAAAATTGGAAGATGCTTTCTCGTCCTCAGGATTGGACTATGCGACGGCTAAGGAGTCAGAAGAGTCAGACAGAATGTTTTTAAAATTCAGTGCGAAAAACTGACTTCTGGGATCGATGGTAGCTCTTAAACAAGTTAATAGCCAGCAGCCACAGTGTTGTCAAAACAAACGAGCTTATATGCACCTGGTATGTGTCAAATGCATTTGAGAGGTAAACACGTTAATATAAAGCGGATAGTTGAATCGTGACCACAAGAAACATCACAATTACATGTGTTGAAAAAGAACGACATATTACAAGAGTTGTGGTGAACAGCCTAGTTGTGTCCAGCATTTAGAGACTAAAAAACTTTGACATCAGCGGGATAGTGCAACATCATCTACCAGATGGATGCTGAGACTGCTGCCAAGCGTGCTGTGATTCGCAGTGTCTCGGCATGCGGTAGTTCAGCTGACAACAGTGACTTTTGCTATAGGTACCTTTTGCACCAAATATAAATTCGATTCTGCGTGATAGAGGCCCTTGGAAGGTTTGTTAAGGTATGTGACGTCAGATGTTTACAAAAAATCTCGGAAAATGACAAAATGTAACGTTCCAGACAAAAGTTTCAATTATGCTTATCCATTACAGATATTTTAGAACCGTGACTGTATATTAATGTAAATAAGTTATACACAACTGCAACCAGTCACTTTTTTCAATAATAATGCTTTATTACATTAACCGGTTTTCGAACCCTTTCAGGTTCATCTTCAGATGATTTCGGGAGGATCCGGGAAGTTCCATCATTATTGGTAGTAGCATGATGGCGATACATTAAAGTGTGATCTATCTTTCTGCCATAGAACCGGCACCCAGCATTATGCTACTACCAATAATGATGGAACTTCCCGGATCCTCCCGAAACATCTGAAGATGAACCTGAAAGGGTTCGAAAACCGGTTAATGTAATAAAGAATTATTATTGAAAAAAGTGACCGGTTGCAGTTGTGTATAACTTATTTACAAAAGTTTCAATATCTACTGCCATGTATAACAATATTTAAGGCGATGCACTTTCTCGTCAGCCAGTCAGTCGAACTGCAGACATCGAAGCAATTCATAGGCGTGCTGGCATTATGTTTGAGAAATGTTATTGAGAAAGTTTAGAGAATGTACATTAGCAACAGACTACAGAACGACTTACTACCATAAACGTTCATCTCACATAAGGACATACACGAGAAATCAGGGTTCGTATGGAAGCACACAGTCGTTTTCTCCTCGTTAAAGTATCATTACTAGACAGTTTATATCTGTTATGCAAAGTCTAACGACATAGTGGTGTCAGACAACGAATGTGCTAGGAGGATTAGGGCCTAAGAGCACCAGTCACAGCACTTTAAGGACACGACTAAGCCAGTTATTGAAATATTACCAGCATAGTTGTATCGTTTGTACTGAAAGCCAAAAAATGTGGCATTTACTGTAATAAAAGTACATCTTGTGTAAGGACTGCAAAACACGAGAAATCAGGTATCGTGCCGAAGCACGGAGTTGTTCTCTCATTGCTCCATTTGCAAGAGTAGTAGGCAAAGGGAATGGCTATTAGTGATACAAGATACCCTCCACTAACACCTTATAATGGCTTTCAGAATAAGTAGATTCAATTTGAAATAAAATTTAATAGAATTTTGTAGCGAAACCGAGATGAATGCTCACAAGAACACCATTCGAAGCACTTTAACAAGACGATTAGGTCAGTTGTCGAAATATTGCGAGCAAATTGGAATCGTTTGTACAGAAATCCTAAAAAAATAAAATCACTCTGTCACGGAGATGAAACGTCATTTTGCCTTTGTGGCTGCATGAAATTATCGGTGGTCTCGCTGCGATTTCAGTTGTGAGTGGCCATCGTAATTTCTGAAGGGTAGTCTGTCCAACTAGCGCTCTACAAGACCATGGACTGATTTCCTGACTAACTAGTAATATTACATTGACCTTCTGGTCCCTGTAGCACACAGTTAACCTATCTCCACGTGATATTTAAAAAGCAGGACCATTTGGGCTGGAGGCTGATTCTGCCAGCCACGGAAACACTTTTAGACTGCGTAAGAAATCGGACCCGAATGAGGCAGAGCTCCGAGTGTGCAATTTAACACCTATGGTTTCGAAGAGAATGTCCGTCTGCGTGGAACGTTCTGCTTTTTATAGCTAACCTAATAATGCTCATTTGCACCATTTCGGACAGGCTACAAAGTGAAGTTAGGTTGGCTAGGAGTGCCTGCCTGTAATGATCGAGATCACTTTTATAACACTTCCTTCCGTCTTTTACTGCTATACCATAACCTCAACGTTGAAGGCAGGTCGTGAAATAAAACTATCTTGATAAAGCAATTTGGTATAAAACAACAGAGCAATGTTACCCTCTGAAAGGAATTTTGTTATGTTGACCGTGTTGTACCTAAAGGAGATGGGTTATTGGAAGTGAAAGTCAGAATTATGCAAATATTCAAACAGTAACAAACAATTATTAACTTATCCACAGCGTCCAAATGATAATAAAGAAAACGGTCGCCAGCCTAATTAGGCATAAGAATGAGTAACATACTTGTTCAAAAAAATAGATGTGAGTAACTTTAATGGACAGACACAACCTACACTTTATCATATGAGAGCGCAGTGAACTCTGTCACTAGCAGATGTTGACATTAAAAAAAAAAATGCAATGAGAGAACAAGATTGTTTGCATAAGGACAACAGGTAACGAAACACACTATTGCCTTGAGGACTTAGTCAAACTGAATGGTCTCAATAATATTACTATTAATATTCACTGTAGAATCGTAATTTGGACATAGGTTCCATATTACTTTTCAAACATATTCCTATCTGACATGATATATGGATATGATTCACAGCAAAATAAGTTATTGTGCATAGATTGAGTCTCTCACTACTAAACACCTTTCAACGCAGAATGAAAATTAAATGGAATTCACTAACAGATTATTTCTCAGTGTCTTTTAAATAAAGAAACTATTGTTTTCATAGATAGTGGTCTTTCTATTAATTGTTATCTAGCATCAGCACAACAGAGAAACTGTTGATCCTGTTACACCGTTAATATGCACTATTAATACACAAGAGGAACCCAATATTGTACAGAATTTCACTTGAATAGCATGAGTAATTGAAACTTGCTATAATTAAGTAACATTGTGCATTTGAACTACTTTCAATCGAGGGGGGCCCTTAATTTTGACCACTGTAGCAGAGCAAATTAAACACACTTTCAATACACTAGAGAAACAAGCCTTTATCAAGCATGAACGTGTAACTTTCAACAGTAGCAGTTCTCAACTTTTACTGCAGTAGAATACAACTTGACGTGGTTATAAGACAATAGCCAACCTTTGGGTGATTTTCAACAGGCTGCACTGTGATCATTTAATTTGCAAAACTCCATAAACCACAGTTTTGAGAACATTCACTTTAGAAGTTGGCGACAAAGTGTTAATAAACAGTTTTAATAGAAAAATTATTTTCAGCAAGCATCATTTACTATATTACTCAGTTCTGTTACATTAACTTTAACTTAGTTTCTTCTTACTATCTTCAAATGGCATTAACTAGTAAACACTGGGCTTTCCTATTTTCCCAGTATGGACATTCGGTAAGCATTTTTGACATGGGAAGGACCCTAAGTGGTTGTGTGACCAGGGATAAAAAATCAAGGTAGGTATAAGAGTTCGAGTATAAGTTACCTTATATTTGCGCACACTAACACATCCAATGAGTTGATCCTTCCCTTTACATATTTACAGTTCCTTGGTTCCTTTTTTCAGTGATTGCGCAACGTGGTGGCGAGTGCATTTCGGTGGGTGGATTTGCAGGCGGAAATGCTGGACACTGTCATTTCTTGGTGGCGATGATAGGTACCAATTCCAGAACAGTTCAATCTATTTATCCATCCATCCGAGGCATTGGAAAGCTGCACGGAAAGCCTCTCTCGGCAATAGCACAAGATGCAACTTTTACATGAGCAATTGACAGTTTGGTAGCTCGTCTCCGACTGACTCTTTGATCCACCTTTCTATCAATGCCCACCACATTTTGCGCGCGCTACACAGTTCCTTTCCCGAGGGGAACCACAACAACTTTTACATACGAAATAACTAAGAACCCTAAGTGACGGTCAGCAGTTTACATAACAGTAACCAAACATATTAAATAAAACGTAACATTTGCACATATTGACATTTCTACAAAAAGTTATTCGCCAAAATTCCAAATATATACAATAAGTTTTGTCTCCCTCCAAATGAGACAAAGAATTTAAATGATAGATACACTACATTGCATAGAATCAAACCATGACATCAAAGTTTTTTACACAGAAAAGAATAACCACTCTCATTGTATCGATTCAATCCAACAACATTTACAGAAACTCAACGATGTAGCATTAAATAAAACAAAAAGGCAAAATAAATCAGTAGAGCATTAGAGCTATGGTGTTACAACTTCTCTGGCATCCTCCGTGTATCCATACCAGGAGGAGCGTTACAACTAGGCACAAAGGGCATTCTTCCAGTAGAGAGCGCCATCTTGGTGAAAGTTACCAATACTTCAACTCTTAGCGACCACAGCCCGATAAATTTACGGACAATAATCCCATACCATGGCATCATCATTGTTTATTTGGTATCTCGTCCACCCCTGCAACACTCGTAAAATCATAAATAAATTATCGTTAATATTAATAGTTTTACGTACAAATATATTCGATAGCCTTAAAGGCTGGTTAGCCAGTAATCATCCCTCCTAATCCGGAGTGTGTGCATCACAAGCCGCTACAGAAATGTATTTAAATATGTTTTTCAATAACGTATTATAGAATTATGAGGAAACGGTAAACGGTTTTCCAGGCACATTTAAATGACGATTGTAAAGTTTTTAGAACTCTAGATACTGGGTGACGTTCTACGAATAGGTAGTAAGTACACTGAGATAACAAGTCATGGCACATTTCCTGATATTGTGTCGGACCTCCTTTTGCCCGTTGCAACGTAGCACCTCGACGTGGCATGGGCTCAAGTCGTTGGAAGTCTCCTACAGAAATATTGAGCCGTGCTGTCTCTATAGCCGTCCACAATTGTAAAAGTGTTGCCGGTGTCGGATTTCGTGCACGTACTGACCTCTCCATCATGTCCCACAGATCTTCTATGGAGTTCATATCGAGCGATCTAGGTGGCCAAATCATTCTCTCGAGTTGTTCAGAATATTCTTCAAACCACTCACGGACAATTGTGGCCCATTGACATGGAGCACTGTCATCCATAAAAATCCCATCGTTGTTTGGGAACATAAAGTCCATGATAGCTCTACCAAGCAGCAGGAAATAGCCATTTCCAGACAAGAGGATCCAGCCCATTCCATATAAACACAGACCACGCCATTATGGAGCCACCACCAGCTCGCACAATGACTTGTTGATAACTTAGGTCCGGGGCTTTGTTGCGTCTGCACCACACTCGAACCATACCATCAGTTCTTACCAACTGAAATCAGAAGTCATCTGACCCAGGCCACGGTTCTCCAGACGTCTAGGATCCAACCGGTATGGTGTAAAAGCAGAGGAGGGGCGCTGCAGGCGATGTCGCGCTGTAAGCAGAGGCACTCGGCTCGGTCGCCTGCTGCCACAGCCCATTAACGTCAAAATTTGCCGCACTGTCCTAACGGGTACGTTCGCCGTACGTCCCACATTGACTTGTACGATTATTTCACGCAGTATTGCTTGCCTGTTAGCACTGACAACTTTACGCAAATGCTGCTGCTCTCGGTCGTTAAGTGAAGGCCGTCGGCCACTACGTCGTCCGTGGTGAAGAGTAATACCTGAAATACGGTATTCTTGACACTGTGTTGAATTTCCTATTTCCGAAATGAAATGTCTCATGCGTCTACTATTCCCATGTAACTACTATTCCGTGTTAATTCCCCTCGTGCGGCCATGATCACGTCGGAAACATTTTGACATGAATCACCTCAGTACAAGTGACAGATCCGCCAGTGTACTGCCCTTTTGTACCTCCTGTACGCGATACTACTGCCATCCGCATATGTGAATATCACTATTCCATTACTTTCGTCTCTTCATTGTAGATGCTTAGAATGTCGGTTAGCTCCGAGTACTAGATGTTTAACTGAGTGGCTTCTATGGAGTATGGCTCTTATGGGCTTCTAGAATGTTTATTTAACTCATCTTAAGGGTGTCGTAGCAACCTCAACGGAATTCTTACGTTCCAATAACTACACGAAGGTAGAGTGGCTGAGCCTACACTCTCCAGTCTCCTTCTCGGTATCTCTGCTGTACTTCGATGCATTACTAGTTGTTATTTAAAATTAATTATTTCTGGTATTGGCAGTTCAATTCACCTTAGTGAAGGAATGTTAATTTTGTAAATCTCTCACTAGAAAGTAGTGTAATAACGTGTCACCACGGACATCGGTGGATAGAAAACGTGTCGCATTGCCTTCCCGGCGAAGGATGAGCCTCTACTTCCGATGCCAGAGCAATGCATCACTTAAGGCCATTGCGCCACAACAAAGCAAGGTGCAGAATATACGCAAACTCTCTATGTTTAGCAAAACCCTGACTCGACTGTTCCTTTGATTTCTCGTCTGCTGAACGAAATTTTTCACATTCTTGTCATCATAGTTTGCAGATTGAAAATTATTAAGACTATATACCGTCTTTACTAGGATTCCTGTATTTGTAAGTTCGTTTGCATGACTAGCCCAAATAATACGACGGCGGGCTGAAAAGTAATGCCTCTGACATTAACAGTCTACATCTTTATTCTTCGTATCTGTATATTTAAAATGGCTCTGAGCACTATGGGACTTAACATCTGTGGTCATCAGTCCCCTAGAACTTAGAACTACTTAAACCTAACTAACCTAAGGACATCACAAACATCCATGCCCGAGGCAGGATTCGAACCTGCGACCGTAGCAGTCGCGCGGTTCCGGGCTGAGCGCCTAGAACCGCTAGACCACCGCGGCCGGCTCTCTGTATATTTACAGCTCGCTGCCGCTAGATCACTCGAAAGTGTAGCTCGAAACATGACGGTGTCTAACGTAACTATATCTTATCGTGGGAAATAGTGTGGTGTAATGGAGCTTTGAGGGACGAAGTAGCGAAGACAGCAGAGGATCAAGTAGGTAAAAAGACGAGGGCTAGTAGAAATCCTTGGGTAACAGAAGAAATATTGAATTTAATTGATGAAAGGAGAAAATACAAAAACGCCGTAAATGAAGCACGCAAAAAGGAATACAAACGTCTCAAAAAGGAGATCGACAGGAAGTGCAAAATGGCTAAGCAGGGATGGCTAGAGGACAAATGTAAGGATGTAGAGGCCTATCTCACTAGGGGTAAGATAGATACTGCCTACAGGAAAATTAAAGAGACCTTTGGAGATAAGAGAACGACTTGTATGAATATCAAAAGCTCAGATGGAAACCCAGTTCTAAGCAAAGAAGGGAAAGCAGAAAGGTGGAAGGAGTATATACAAGGGCGATGTACTTGAGGACAATATTATGGAAATGGAAGAGGATGTAGATGAAGATGAAATGGGAGATATGATACTGCGTGAAGAGTTTGACAGAGCACTGAAAGACCTGAGTCGAAACAAGGCCCCCGGAGTAGACAACATTCCATTGGAACTACTGACGGCCTTGGGAGAGCCAGTCCTGACAAAACTCTACCATCTGGTGAGCAAGATGTATGAAACAGGCGAAATACCCTCAGACTTCAAGAAGAATATAATAATTCCAATCCCAAAGAAAGCAGGTGTTGACAGATGTGAAAATTACCGAACTATCAGTTTAATAAGTCACAGCTGCAAAATACTAACACGAATTCTTTACAGACGAATGGAAAAACTAGTAGAAGCCAACCTCGGGTAAGATCAGTTTGGATTCCGTAGAAACACTGGAACACATGAGGCAATACTGACCTTATGACTTATTTTAGAAGAAACATTAAGGAAAGGCAAACCTACGTTTCTAGCATTTGTAGACTTAGAGAAAGCTTTTGACAATGTTGACTGGAATACTCTCTTTCAAATTCTAAAGGTGGCAGGGGTAAAATACAGGGAGCGAAAGGCTATTTACAATTTGTACAGAAACCAGATGGCAGTTATAAGAGTCGGGGGACATGAAAGGGAAGCAGTGGTTGGGAAGGGAGTAAGACAGGGTTGTAGTCTCTCCCCGATGTTGCTCAATCTGTATATTGAGCAAGCAGTAAAGGAAACAAAAGAAAAATTCGGAGTAGGTATTAAAATTCATGGAGAAGAAATAAAAACTTTGAGGTTCGCCGATGACATTGTAATTCTGTCAGAGACAGCAAAGGACTTGGAAGAGCAGTTGAATGGAATGGACAGTGTCTTGAAAGGAGGATATAAGATGAACATCAACAAAAGCAAAACAAGGATAATGGAATGTAGTGTAATGAAGTCGGGTGATGCTGAGGGAATTAAATTAGGAAATGAGGCACTTAAAGTAGTAAAGGAGTTTTGCTATTTGGGGAGCAAAATAACTGATGATGGTCGAAGTAGAGAGGATATAAAATGTAGGCTGGCAATGGCAAGGAAAGCGTTTCTGAAGAAGAGAAATTTGTTAACATCCAGTATTGATTTAAGTGTTAGGAAGTCATTTCTGAAAGTATTTGTATGGAGTGTAGCCATGTATGGAAGTGAAACATGGACGATAACTAGTTTGGACAAGAAGAGAATAGAAGCTTTCGGAATGTGGTGCTACAGAAGAATGCTGAAGATTAGATGGGTAGATCACATAACTAATGAGGAAGTATTGAATAGGATTGGGGAGAAGAGAAGTTTGTGGCACAACTTGACCGGAAGAAGGGATCGGTTGGTAGGACATGTTCTGAGGCATCAAGGGATCACCAATTTAGTATTGGAGGGCAGCGTGGAGGGTAAAAATCGTAGAGGGAGACCAAGAGATGAATACACTAAGCAGATTCAGAAGGATGTAGGTTGCAGTAGGTACTGGGAGATGAAAAAGCTTGCACAGGATAGAGTAGCATGGAGAGCTGCATCAAACCAGTCTCAGGACTGAAGACCACAACAACAACAATGGAGCTTCGAATTCAAAGAGTTCGCCCACTCGTGGAGCAGTCTTTCCTTCATCATGACAGTGCCAGACCACACACGAGCGCTGCGACATCTGCAACAATCCTACGTCCTGGGTTCCCTGTCATCGATCGTCCTCTTCATATTCCCGACTTGACTCCATCCGCTTTTCATCTGTTTCCAAAACCTGAAGAACACCTTTGAGGGTGACGAAGCTGTACAAGCGGAGGTGAGGTTGTAGCTCCGTTAACGAAGTCAAAGATTCTGCAAGTGGCGGTATCAACAAACTGATTGCGTTTGTTGCCAGAGTGACTATGTGGAGAAATAAATACGTAGACAGCAAACAAAAACTATGGAGGCATAACTTTAGAGCGCGCCCTCGTACATTGATTTAGTTACCCACACCCATCCTGCTTCTCTGAAATCGAACCATGGGCACCATACTACCGTTGAACGCTGTGAGTGGGATAGAAGCGATGGATGCCCTTTGATCCAGTGCATTTCTATTTCTTTTAATATAAAGACTTACTGTTTCAGAGGATTCGTTGAGTAATATTAATCTGGCGACAGTATATCAATCAGTCATTTCAGGTAGACATACAGGCTGTGTCGATCTGAGGAATGAATCATGGGAACTAGGGTATTTTACTCTTTTCTGGAAATTATCTTAAATTATTAATTACGTCATTTTATGCTCCTAACACGCTTTCTCTCCTCTTGAATTTGAGTTCTCTTCTATAAAAACGGAAATGAAATTTATAAAATTTGAAAGCCTGCTAAAACGCCCCAATTAGAGTCATGTGATGCCTGTGACGTCACTGGCTATCTTGCTGCTCGTATTGCCTTAATGCTAATTTAAAGTGATGTCTTGTTTTGGAATTTACCTTTGTTAAAGTTGGTTACAAATGGTGTGAAGTGACATACTGTACAAATACATATACAAAAACTACTGAAAAGTTGTTTTTGTGTGTTCCAGAAATGAGAAGATGCGTAAAATGTGGTTTCACTATAACGGCAAATTGTCACTACGTTGACGCACAAGTTCACTAACTTAATTAAAAACGTGTTGCAGTATGAAGATAACATTGAGTTACCTCCGAAATATGCTCTCTCATTGTTATAATGAAGGGTAGTGTCATTCAATGAAATTAAACTCTTAATGAAAGTTGTCGTTTTACCAATCTACAATTGAATTATTCGGTAGCTCTGTTGTCAGAGCCGTAGACCATCGTATGTTGTAAGATGATGGCCATAGATCGCTGGTTCTAATCGAAATCGAAAGAATATTTTAACTTATTTGACTGCTGTTTACATGAGCTAGCGTTTGCTATCGCTGTTCACACACGTCATGTTCAGAAAGGTATTTTATAGTTAATGTGACCACACACTTTTTTACTTTATTAGAATCAATGTTTTTGTCTTCATACTGTCCAGCTGTGTTCCTTATTGTTTAAACTTTTGCAGTTTCATCATCTTACATAAAGATGAAGTAAGTCTGCTTCAGACGCCAGCATTAATTTATACTCACAAACATCACTGCCCTTACGTTTGTGTCACCTGCATGCTGTACACGCTTTATATATCTCTGTATGAACTCATCGTCCTACACATCGTTGTACTGTGGGCATATGGTGATGCCTTCACTGCTAGCAATGCTTTCCAAAAAAGTGAATTGTTTGTTCGCAAAGTAAATGCGTTTATCCTCTGTTGTCCATTTCTCAGACTAAGATTAATGTGAAGCTATCTATAACACAGACCACAATAGAAACAACTGCTACTGTCAGTACTTGCTAACGCTGTTTTCGTATTTCGTGTGAAACTTTTGAAAACGTGTGACCTCTTTATCAGCAGTGGGATGCGCTACCCATTGCGTCACCGAGTTCCTGCTGGATGCAGCATCTCTGCTGAGTGTCTTCTGTATAGGGAATTAGCGATAAGCTTTGCCAAGAATAATTTTATTGTTCTTTGGGTCATAGCACATGACTGATAATCAACGATCAATCTATAATACACGGACTGATTCCTTAGTTTTGAAGCCGGCATCTGCGGCCGAACGGTTCTAGGCGCTTTAGTCTGGAACCGCGCTGCTGCTACGGTTGCAGGTTCGAATACTGCCTCGGGCATGGATGTGTGTGATGTCCTTGGGTTAGTTAGGTTTATGTAGTTCTAAGTCTAGGGAACTGATGACCTCAGATGTTAAGTCCCATAGTGCTCAGAGCCATTTTTTGAACCGTAGTTTTGAGAAAGTTTAATGATGTTGCAGGGAGCAGGGAAAAGAATGGCCATCGTCGCATATATCCCCGCTCTAAATAGGTGGAGCATAAGTGCATCAACTTTCGTACGGATTCCACTCTCAGCTTTCACAAAATTCGTTTCTATCGTTACTTAAAAAGTTGTAACTGGGTTTTCCATCGGTAAATAGATATACTGTTTGCAGAAAAATTATATAAAAACCTCGTAACTTTCGTAACTTCGGCTACCTCTTCTTAATGCACATATAGCTTCGTCTTACTCCTAGTCTGTGACGTCACCAGAGTATCAGCCAAAATGATCACGTGACCAAATCTTGATGTTCAATTATTTTTAAGCTTAAGTTACATAAAAATAACATATTTTGTGACAGTATTATGCTATTTAAATGATGTTATCAATCATTGTAACAACAACCTGAACCACATTTTTAACGTAGGAAAATAGCCTATTAATCGCCGGCAGAGACGACGCACAGGGGTTAATACAACAGTTTCCACCGAAATTCCTGAGGCACCATGTGTTTCGTTTCCCCTCCTAAAGTACAGTGCAGCTATGGAAAGAGGAAGAAGGGTGGCGATTGCTAGGGACGGTGAGTTTTATTCTGGCAGCGATGGCCACTTGGGAAGTCATGCAGCAGGCAGCAGCCGCGCGTCGACCGGCCTGTGGAGAACGCGCCTTGTCCGATAACGCGGCTGCGACCGCGTCTTTGTCCCTACATTGTTCCGCCAGCGGCCGGCATTGTGCCATTGTTCCTCCCAGCAGGCGTGCCCGCACTCGCACAGCGCAGACCGGTCTGCTTCTTCCTCAGACCATTACGCGCTTTCTTCACCTAACAATCTCTTACAGCGTACCTACTCACACTACTTACAGAATAATCCGAAGTGTGGAACCATCCTTCTAAAACAAAAACAGATCGACAAAAAGAAATTTAAAGTCGAGGAGTATGAAATAAGAGAGTGGGGAAAACATGAGGGCCTTATGAACATACCCATCGTACTTTAATAATACTGTCAGGAAAATGCTGAGGAAGCAGAGGGTATTACAGTGTAGGTTCAAAAAGAATGCGCTAACGTCGACAGGCAAAAGTTAACAGAAATTCGTCCGAGTGTAAAAAGGTCGATGCGAGAAGCGTACAACTTCCATCGTCATGCCTTAGCAAAAGATCTTGCTTAGAAAAAGAGAAAATTCTGGTCCCATCAAAAATCGTTAAGTGGGTCGAAGGCTTCTATCCAGTCACTCGTTGATCAGTCTGGTGTGGGAATAGAAAACAGCAAAACGAAAGCTGAACTTTAAATTTCACTTTTAAGAAATCCTACACCCAGGAGGATAGCACATATTATCATTTGACCGACGGACAGACTCCGGAATGGAGATCATAGCAGTATGCAATCCAGGCTCGGAGAAGCAACTCGAAGGATTATTTATTTATTCTTGTCAAAAGTGTTGCATAAAAAATAGACAAAAAGAGAAAAGCAGACTAAATACTGGGTGATCAAAATGTCAGTATAAATTTGAAAACTTAATAAACCACGGAATAATGTAGATAAAGAGGTAAAAATTGACACACATCCTTGGAATGACATGAGGTTTTATTACAACAACAACAACAAAAAAAAAAAAACACCCCATATTGCTAGACGCGTGAAAGATCTCTTGCGCGCGTCGTTTGGTGATGATCCTGTGCTCAGCCGCCACTTTCGTCATGCTTGGCCTCCCAGGTCCCCAGACCTCAGTCCGTGCGATTATTGGCTTTGGGGTTACCTGAAGTCGCAAGTGTATCGTGATCGACCGACATCTCTAGGGATGCTGAAAGACCACATACGACGCCAGTGCCTCACCATAAATCCGGACATGCTTTACGTGCTGTTCACAACATTATTCCTCGACTACAGTTATTGTTGAGGAAAGATGGTGGACATACTGAGCATTTCCTGTAAAGAACATCATCTTTGCTTTGTCTTACTTTGTTATGCTAATTATTGCTATTCTAATCAGATGAAGCGCCATCTGTCGGACATTTTTTGAACGTTTGTATTTTTTTGCTTCTAATAAAACCCCATGTCATTCCAAGCATGAGTATCAATTTGTACCTCTCTATCTACATTATTCCGTGATTTATTCTGTTTTCAAATTTATACTGACTTTTTCATCACCCGGTATGTAAAATTAATACATACAGAGGAAATATAGATACAAAGTGAGGCAAACAGAGCCATATAATAATAGGTTTATGTATAAACAGATTACAAACACTAAAAAAAATCAGAGCAAAAATTAGCGACCTCGACGGCTTTGCTCCTAGCCCACAACATGTCCTCTAGTGTGCAGGAAACTGGGCACTGACGACGGCCCCACATTCGCATAAAGTTGATGAGTCCCCAAGATAGTTTCATTTGGCCATATTATCCTTTGTTCTACCCACACCACTTCTTAGTCTGTGAGAGCCTGCGACATTTTCCTTTGCCAGTTTCGCCTGGGGGCGAGGCTCTCCGAAGGTTGGATGCACATGCGGCATCTGCGTTTCTGGTTGTCCACAGGTTTTGTCGTACCATTGACGGTGATGTATTGTCTTTGATGGGAATTATTAGAAAGCTTGCAGGAGGTTGGTGTCCATGCAGCGGGTGAGCAGCGTTTAGTTCCGCTTTATTTCTCTCTGTGTTCGCGGCATCTTCCCGTCTTATATCTGGTGGGGCTACCCCGCCAGGCTGTAAAATTTGTAGGTAGGCTTTGCTCTTAGGCATCCTGAAGTTATTCTACGTGTCTCGTTGACAGCAGCATCCACATGCATGGCATGAACAGAACTACTCCAAACAGGGCAGGCGTATTCAGCGGCAGAGTAACATGATGTAAGTGCCGATGTTCTGAGAACTGTCGGCTGAGCACCTCATCCGCTACTTCTGAGCTTTCTGATGATGTTACTGCGGGTGGATACTTTTCGTTTTGTGTTTAGGCAGTGCTACTTAAATGTGAGCACACGGTCCAGCGTGACTCCCAGATATTTTGGATTATGATAGTGCTCCAGCTCCTGTCATCGCATAAGACTTTCAATTTTCTGTTGGCGTCTTTGTTTCGTAGATGAAAAGCACTTACTTGAGTTTTAGCCGGATTCGGTTTCAGGTAGTTATTTTAGTAGCAGGCCACGAGAGTGTGAATTCGATTTGTTACATGTCTGTCTAGTGTTTCGAAGTCTCTGGCTTGAGATGCTAGCGCCAGATCGCTAGCATAGATGAAGCTTTTTCTGTTAAGAAATTGTGGCTGATCGTTACTGTAGATGTTAAACAAGGCTGGTGCTAGGACGCTACTTCGAAGGAGACCGCTTTTTTGTATTCCCCATCTACTGTTCTCTCCGTCTAGTTCGATATAGACTCTGCGGTTCAGCAGGAGATTTCCTATGATGCTGGTAAATTCGTAATCTCTTGATAGTTGATACAGTTTGTGCAAAATGGTATTGTGCTGCACAATATCATGAGCTACGGAGAGATCCACGAATACTGCTCCTGTGACCAAACCCCGTTCAAAATCATCCTCGGTATTCTATGTCAGATTGAATATTTGTGCTGCACAATTTTTATTTGGTCTAAATCCATCTTGTTGTTTAATCAGTAGTGGCTCGGTAACAGGGCTGAGAGGATTATGCAACATTTTTCGAGGATTTTATAAAGATGGTGCAAAAGGGATATAGAGTGAAAGTTCTTGGCATTGCAAGCTGACTTGCTGGTTTTCAGTACAGCGCTGATCCTTGTCTTTCTCCAGATTTTAGGAATCTGCTGTCGTGTTAGGCAGTTATTATGGAATTGCAGTAGCCATCCTATTGTAGCAGGCCCAAAATGCTTTATCTACTCCACTAATAAATCGTCAAGTCCTGGCGCCTTGCCGGGAATTACACTTTTTAGTAGCAGTTTTCAATGCTTCCAAAGTAAACTTAGCGGACAGCAGATTTGTTTCTAGATGTAGCAGGGTTATCCCTTTTTTTCCTTTCTTCCTTCAGTTTTCCCATTCAGCAGCATTTGGGGTAACGGTGGGTCTTCCTTTGGGTATAGTGAGGTCATTACTGAACCGTTTGAGCAGTTTTCAATCTTTTCTTCGATTCTTAGACATGTCAATACTCTCTGCCGTTTCAGTCCATTGATTCTGTTTGGCTTTCACCCATTCCCAGTATAATGTCTGTCCTGATTTTACTGTATCCGTGTTGAACGGGTCCTCATCAAACAGTGTAAGGTATCCGTGTAGTTTTGACGTTAATTCTTCATTCATACCCGGAATGTATGTTGTACGGCAGCCTCTGGGGATCGAAGCACGGGAGCACCTTTTCACAGCATCTACACAACGGTCGTATGAGGCTGGCACGGGTTCGATGCTTGGTATTTCCTCATCCAGAGATTCCACAAAACTCCTCCAGGCCATCTTAAAGCTGAATCGCCTACGAAACGTGATCACAGGTGGTTTGATGGCTGCACACACCTGACAGCAAATTGGCCTATATTGGGTGCCAGGTAGACGTAATGATACAGGCTTTATACAGTGGTGGGAAACGGTGTCGCTGACCAAAAGTAGGTCGGGGTTATATCCCCTCCTCCATCGGCTGCTGGTAAATGAAGGTGGTAGCTTTCTGTCGCGTAAGAGAGTTAATCTTCTGCAGTCAGCCCACTTCAGTATCTCCTCTCTGTTTACATCATCATCCTCTTACCACCATACGCTTCTGTGGCTGTTAAAGTCGCCGACGACGAAGGGAATGTCCTGATTTTCTAAATTCATTGCGGGACTGAAGTTAAATTTTTGAGCAGGCGGCTTGTAGACGGATGTTACTGTACAACTGCACCGCTCAGATGTTAAGACTTCAATTGGTTCTCCTCTGTTAGAAAAACAGAGAACACTGCTGCACTGTACCTCCCAAAAATTCTGTTTACATCATCATCCTCTTACCACCATACGCTTCTGTGGCTGTTAAAGACGCCCACGACGAAGGGAATGTCCTGATTTTCTAAATTCATTGCGGGACTGAAGTTAAATTTTTGAGCAGGAGGCTTGTAGACGGATGTTACTGTACAACTGCACCGCTCAGATGTTAAGACTTCAATATGGTTCTCCTCTGTTAGAGAAACAGAGAACACTGCTGCACTGTACCTCCCAAAAATTGCACTACCATACTGCCTCAGTGGCAATCTGCATGCCTGCTATTTTTTGTCTTCGTTGAGTAATATCTCTTTGCGTTTTTTGCATGCACAAAACACCACAGTTAATTTCCTGACTCATAGTCTATAGTTCTTCTTTGCTGGCTGATAAGCCTTCAATTTTTATAGTAATTATCGTCAATTTTGGTCTTAAGAAAGACCCTGCGCTTTTTCTGTCACACACTGCAACGCTTCTGTAGTGGAAAGATCCGCCGGTTGAGGGTATTTTCAACCGTTGCCCAGGGGTCACCTGAGTGTATTTAAAGCGGGAAACACACACACTCCCCCTGGAGGCCCTTTCCGTGTTCCCTACTCAAAGAGTGGATAGCAAATATGTTATCAGCTGCGGATGGAATACCAACTCAGCTTTACAGTGAATGCTCTACGGCGTTGGCCCCTTACTTAGCTTGCATTTATTGCGCATATATCTTCCAGCGAGAAGTTCCAAGTGACTGAAAAAAAGCGCAGATGAGTCCTGTGTACAAGAAGAATGGGAGAACTAATTCACAAAATAACAGACCAATATCCTCAACATCGGCTTGCTGCTGAATGCTGGAACACATTCTGAGCTCATATAAAGTAAGTTTCCTCGAGAAGGAAAAGCTTCTGTCCACAAATCATCACGGATTTAGGAAGCATCGCTCTCGTGAAACTCAGTGTACCCTTTTTTGACATGATATCCTGCGAAAGATGGATGAAGGGCAACAGGGAGATTGAATATTTCGAGATTTTCGGTAACTGTTTGACACGGTGTCCGATTGCAGACTGTCAACGAAGATCCCAGTATGTGCGTTTGTTCCCAAATATGTGAGTGGCTCGAAGACTCCTTAAATAATAGAGCCCAATAAGTTTTTCACGACGGCGGCTGTTCATCAGAGACAAGGCTATCGTCAGGAGTTCAAAATGGTGGTTCAAATGGCACTGAGCACTATGGGACTTAACATCTTAGGTCATCAGTCCCCTAGAACTTAGAACTACTTAAACCTAACTAACCTAAGAACATCACACACATCCATGCCCGAGGCAGGATTCGAACCTGCGACCGTAGCAGTCCCGCGGTTCCGGACTGCAGCGCCTAGAACCGCAAGACCACCGCGGCCGGCTCGTCAGGAGTGCCCCAGGGAAGTATAATAGGACACCTCTTATTCTCTATATACATAAATTATCTTACGGACAGGACGAGTGGTAGTCCGTGACTGTTTACTGATGACGCATTGGTGAATGGTAAGGTGTCATCGATGAGTTGCTGTAGGAGGATACAAGATGACTTACAAAAAATTTCCAGTTGGTGTGAATGGTGTGATGCACTGCAGCTTGCTCTAAATGGAGAAATATGTAAGTTAATGCAGATTAGTAGGAAAAATAGTCGCGTAACGTTCGAATACAGCATTCATAGTCTTCTGCTTGACAGTCACGTCGATTAAACATCTAAGCGTAACGCCGTAAAGTGATATGAAATGAAATGAGCACGTCAGATTGGTAATAGGAAAGACGAATGGTCGACTTCGGTTTATTGGGAAAATTTTAGGATAGTTTAGGTCGCCTATAAAGGAGATCGCATATAGAAAATAGTGCGACTCATTCTAGAGTACTGCTCGAGTGACTCGCTTACCTATCAGGCAGAATTAAACGAAGACACTAAAACATTTCAGAGGCGTGATGCTGGATTTGTTACCGGTAGGTTTGATCAACACGAAAATATTACGGAGATGCTCCGAGAACTTAAATTGGAATCCTTGGCGAGAAAACTAGTTTCCTTTCGCAAAACATTACTGAAAATGTGTAGGGCAGTATCACTGGAAGGTGACTGCATAATGATTCTACTGTCGGCAACGTACTTGTCGCTTAAGGACTACGACGAAAAGACAAGGGAAAGCCTCGTATGGAGGCATACCCACAATTGTTCCTTGCTTGCTCATTTGGGAGTGGAAAAAGGAAGGAAATGAGTGTTAGTGATACAAGGTGCCGTCCGCCATGCAGCATACGGTGGCTTGCAGAGTATGTATGTAAACGTATATGGCGGTGATTTCGGAAGCTGCCATGTTGGATGCAAATCGTAATTTACAAATGAAAATACAGTCACGCGACGTGTCTTACAGATAGGCAGTTTCCTGGGGAAAACAACAGTGTCTTTCGTTTGGGAATAGCTTTAGTCATGCTCAAGTTGCCACTGATGTATGTCATATGTGGCATTAAAGGTAAAGCCGAGAGAGAAGTATTTGTGCTAATGCAGAGGATTTCGGCCAACGTTACCCAGACAGACACATCCCAATGGTGAAACATCTCGCCAAGTTCTGCGAAATTGGTTCTGCCGCATGCAAATAGAAAGCTGGATGATTGAAAACGGCCACAGCGCAATTATCAGTTGCCGTTCTAGCATCGTTCAGTGAGAGTCCAGAACGCCGTACATGAACACTTCAAGGAGCGAGTGTTGGTTGAAGTCAGTGAGGGATGGGTGAAGCGGATAACAACAGCCTTATAACTTGCTGGACAAAATGTAAAGCACATTCTGTACTCTGTGTTATCAACAACTTTTGCCTTGCGTGTAAAAAAATGCGACATAATTGGAGAAATTAAAAAAAGGCAGTGCTCAAATGAAAGATAACAAAGTGTAAATCTTAACCTGTTTAATATGCCACATCACCCTTATCCATCTTAACAAATACAAGTTGCATCAAAGACGGGTGGCTTCCAAAATGCCCCCGTGATGGGAACATAACCTTAGTGATTTGATGCAGATCTCGACTGTAGTCTATCCATTGCAAGTGTTTTCAACTCAGCAGAGTTACAGAAACCTACATCCATCTGAACGTCCTTAGTGTTACAAGCCATGGACTGTATAAAATTTTAGTCACCTCACAGTTCCATCCATTTCTTCGTGCCTCAGCATGTGCTCTGTCAACTGAGCAGAACTTTTCTGTAACATCAGAAGTAAAAAACATCTGTTCTCTTTTAGTCTGAAATGTTTGACACCAACGTTTTTTTATACTACAATTATACAATCCGGACGAATACTTTAAGAAAAGACTTACGAATTGGATTTTAACACATTTCTCTTTTTCAGAAATTCTTTTTCTTGCTATTGCAAGTCTGCACTTTATATCATACAATGAGGGTAAAAAAATTCGTACACCTGGAAAGACGACGTCGGTTTTGATCCGATGAGGACATACAGCAAAGGGGTGGGGGGGGGGGGAGGGGATTGGGGGAATGATAGAAGAAGGGCTGATAATGGTTGCAACACTGTCCGCCAACAATGTGTAGTGGCATGGCTACCAGAGCGTCATCTGTGTCTACACTTTAATACGGAATGCTCAGAGACGGGAGGCTCAGTGTGGTCCAGACGTGTGAAATAAGCAGGCAGTCATGCCACGGAGACGCACTCGTGCTTCCTACAGCCACCTGAGCGAATTTGAAAGGGGTCAAATTGTGGCCTTTCGAGTGGTGGGGTGGTTCTTTCGGATAACAGCCATGAAGCTTGACGTGCTGAGTCAGTTGTGAAAGGATGCTGGTATCAGTGATAACGCCTGTAGATTAGGTTCTGGACGTCTACAGAGCATAGACGCCCGCCGGGATCGTCGTATTGTAAGGTTAGCAGTGCCACATCGTACAGCTACCTCAGCACAGTTAAGAGGGCTTGTGGGCCCTGAAGTGTCAATACGATCTGTTGTGAACCGGTTGTTAGCAGTGGGACTACGGCCACGCCGCAACATCGACGTGTTCGGCTTGAATGGTGCCGTCAGGGGATCACTTGGAAGATGGAATGGCGCGCCGTCATCTTCGGGGATGAAAGCAGATTCTGAGAACCCACAGGTGATGGTCGTATGCGCATACGACGTAGATCTGGTGAGCACTGTCCCGTAGAGCGCATTCGTCCAAGACACACTGGCTCCACCCTGGGCCTTATGGTCAGGGTTGGGATAAGCTAAAACTGTCGTTCACCTTTGGTGTTTCTGGAGGAGACGCTAACCAGCGTTCGATATGTGCAGAAAGTTGTTAGCCCCGTTCTTTTGCCGTTTCTTGCAACAGGAAGGTGATGTGTTGTTCCAGCAGGATAACGCTCTGCCACACGCTCCCTGTGAAACTCAACATGCTCTGCAAGATATGCATCACCTTCCCCGGCCAGAAAGATCTCAAAAATTGTCTCAAATCGAGCTCGTGTGGAATATGATGGGACAAGAAGTGACTCGCGTGACTCGTCAACCAGTGAATCTTATAAAAGTGCGTGAACATGTCGACCAGGCGTGGAATAATGTATACCAGGACAGTATGTACGATCGACAGGATGCCAGAGTCAGCGCCTACTTTGCCGTCTATGAAGACCATACCACTTACTAATACGGGTGCTTCAGTATGGGTCGATACCTGGTATATTGTCCTATTGATCTGTAAATGTAGTCATTTCATGTACTCCATATGCACTATTGCAACAATACATCTCGAGTGAATTGCAAACCCCTAAATGTTTTCCCGGCAGTGTATTTACCTCCGCAACCGTCAGTTATTTTACTATTCCGATACTGAAATCCGATTAGTAATTTCAACATCTCATTTCCTATCATAATTACTTTTTTATCATTCAAAAATATTAAATGTGATAGCCAAAATGAGATTTAAATGAACTCTTTAGTTTATTAAAAAAGCATTTGCTCAATCAAGAAATCACTGAAGCTACAGACGTAGGATTAACCATTAGAATTAAAAAATGGAACAATCGGTTGCCAAAGTTGCTCATTGGGATCGGAATGGCTTAATAGTCACGCATCCGACTTTGTGAAATTTATTTCAACCTGCCTGGAACATCAATTACAGGTTTTCTTCTGTATAGAGAACTGAAGAAATCCATGTATCTGAGAATGCAGTCACGTACGTTGGAGAGTGAATCCCATAATTAATCTAACCCTTGAACTCGATTTTCCTAATGTGCTGGAGCTGCTAGCTGTGTACCCCATAATCTTCATTGTAATACAGGCAGAGTGGTTACACAATGTCTAGTTGCCATGAAGGAGGACTCTAAAATCGCTCTGCTCTGGACTCGAACACTGGAAATAGCTAGATGCTCTAGTTCAGAGCACAGCTAGTGAAGTACTGTGTGATCAGCATCAAGTCCAGAGATGAGGCCCCTCTTTCTGGTCGGTAAAGAACTGACTGCCCCTTCTTTCTGCCAAGAACCTTGACAGTCAGTGCTCTTTAAAGTTATGTTGACCCACCAATGGCGTAGTTATTTCTTTAATAAAATATCCCACCAAGAAGAGCCAAACCGTGAAAGAACCAATGATCTCAATTTTTTTCTCTCTTTTCTAAAGAAACTTCCCGCTACGTGTTACGTCGTCCTGAAGTCACATCAGTTTCACTATTCGGTGCCCTCTCCACCATTAGCTAGTCTCACATAGTAAGCCGTGGGAAAAGCTAAAAACTGCTTGATTTAGTCATCAAATCTGTGCTATCTGCTGAACTTCTAGTATATCAGAGCTAACTTCTGTATTTTTTTGTCTTTTTTTTAATTCCGGGAGATGTTTATCTGATGAAAGTATTTTTCTTAAAATAGTGCAAATGCTTACCTTCTGCTGGCGCAATTCTGTCATCTGGAACGAATCTTTCCAGCTCGTCCATCCAATGTGAGTATGTGCAATGTGCAATAAGCCGCACAATAGCCCAGGCACCAGTATGATGGTAGCAAAAGCGACTTTCTCCACGACAACACGAAGGCAGCTATACTTACTTGTTGCTCCCTGCCTACAGTTCTGCAAAAGGCCGCGTTCCGGCAGTTTACCGGAGGGGATGGGGTGGGTGTTTCGCCAAGCATGTTTACAACTCCCCTGTCCAGTGTCCACAACGCTCCTCACTGCTATAGGTCGCCCAGAAATGTCATTGATGTAGCCATCACCAGGTTAAACGAAACAATGTTAAAAAGTAGGAAGGGAAGTCAGCGCATACAACCACTTTAATCTCAATAATCCAGTTACACTTTTGTATTTCTAGAGCCTGTCTAACACAGCTCCCATCCCCTCGAATTATTTATTAGCATTAAATGAAGAGAGATGAGCTGAGTGGCTTACCACTTTTCACGACATACTGTTTGAACAAAAAATTTTGCGTATGAGGTAACCCTCTGAATCTAGATAGTGAGGCATCAACAAGAAAAATTTTAAAATGAGGTTGACATGTTTAACTTTAGCAATATCAAGGCATTTTCTAACACACATTACCAGGGAAAAGGGGGGGGGGGATATTTTATGCTCACCATAAAGAAAATTAAATAAAAGAGTATTCCTTAACTGGTGTTGAATTACATTAACAACATTATTCTCGAAGAGGTACTGATAATTAAGTGAGGTACAGAACGTTAAAATACCTTTTAGCGCTCTCTTAGCCATATCAATGCACTTTTAATAATGTGTACGACCGGTTTTATGATCACCACCAACAAAACTTAGAAAATGCAAATTTCTTGCGTTGTTGTAGACTTGCACTCTCAAGGTCATTTTTAAAGAGATACAGAAGTGTAAAATGAGGTCCTTAACCTGGAAATATTGAATATGACGTTCACTGAGGAAAGTAACATCTCTACCGAGGCTTAAATTTTTAGGTTCAGTTGAACCGAAAACTTTTAAACATATATGAAATATGGTAGAAGAATTCAGTAAAAGCAAAAAATTCTCTTTCATATTTTTAAACCGTAAAATAACTAACAGGATTACAATATTTTCAAAAGGTGGGCATTTGGTACCCACTGCCTTCCCTTGGAAAATTAGATCACAACTAATGTCACTGACTGAAAGAACGGATAAGAAACAAAGGTATCTTTACCAAGTACAACATGGAAATAAATGTTCTAAAAATAAAGAATAAAAATAAAAACACAGTCATCCACAGCGAGACCTCTTGACACATTCATCCTTGAAGCTGGCCAAAATGCTTAATGGTATTCCTTGACTATTAGTAACTTTACAAAGTCATTATCAGATTTACAGCTGGTCAAACCATTCACCCTTTTATCGAGGCTAGAGTTGAAATTAGGTCACAATCATGTGTTGCTACACCGGCCTTCTCAAAGTGTGATCCCCTATTTGTCTCTAAATGATACGACAAATCATCGGTTGACTGCAGGTCCACTCAAATCAGTCACATGAAAAATTGATTCCCATTGCTGTACCAATGTGTATAAAGGATATAAACATTTACCAACATAATCAAATTGTTACAAAAATTAAACTCTTCAATGAAACTTACTGGCAGATTAAAACTGTGTACTGAACCGAGACACGAACTCGGGACCAGAGTTCGAGTCTCGGTCCGGTACACAATTTTAATCTGCCAGGAAGTTTCATAGCAGCGCATACTCCACTCCAGAGTGAAAATTTCGTTCAGGAAACATCTTTAATGTTATCGAGATTATCTTACGGAATAAATGCGTCAAGATTCTAACGATATACTAGTCGGATAGTTAAGGAATCACAATCAGGATTAAATTTAACAAATGTACACTAATGTCATTTAGAGCTTCAATGGAAACACACAAAACCAACACTATCACCTGTTATACAGATTTATCAATTATACTCTTAGAGCTATCCATGTTTTCATGGGTGAATGATGTATAATTGCAGCCCGCCAGAAATAGCGAAACGGCACAGGAAAATTAATGAAACAACTAAATCTAATAATAAGGTCTGTGAAAACGTGGTGCGCATCATTACTCCGCTATGACAGTGCCAACGAAAGACAACAAAAAAAAATGGTTCAAATGGCTCTGAGCACTATGGGACTTAACTTCTGAGGTCATCAGTCCCCTAGAACTTAGAACTACTTAAACCTAACTAACCTAAGGACGTCACACACATCCATGCCCGAGGCAGGATTCGAATCTGCGACCGTAGCGGTCGCGCGGTTCCAGACTGTAGCGCCTAGGAAGACAACAGGCACTAAAAAACTCATAATATTATTTGCAAACATCGTGTGATAGAGTTAGAATAAACTGATCGTCTCAAGTGTGATACTAAATGTAAGCATAAAAGAAAACCAACAAAACTATTTCCTCATTGAAACTTCGTCGCAGGAGAGCTTCTGTAAAGTTTGGAAGGTAGGAGACGAGGTACTGGCAGAAGTAAAGCTATGAGTAGCGGGCGTGAGTCGTGCTTCGGTAGCTCAGTTGGACAGTCTGCGTTCGGCAGGGCAGCAGTGCGCACCGCACTCGGCCGTCCACGCCGCTGCGCGCGCGGAGTGTTTTGTTTACTTCCTCGTCACCGCGCTTCTCAGTCGAACAAGCTCTAATGGCCAACTCTTACAGGAAGAACACTCTTAAGTTCACCTTCTCAAATGAATACGCACGACCCAAAGCACTGGCCGTCGAACGCTTCCTACGCGAAGACGTGAAGATCCCCCGTGACGAGTTCATTGGCATACACCTATCGATCATTACCAGCGTCGTTTATGTTAAGATGACTTCCGACCCTGCCTGCAACGAGATTATTCAAAGGACGCGACATGGACTAAAATTTCGGCACTCCGACGGAAACGTCGGGCCTGTGGATGTCGACCATGCAGGACTTGGCCTTCGGACGATCCGTGTATTCGAACTGCCTTTCGAGGTGAATGAAGATGTAGTCATCGCGGCGCTAAGCCCGTTCGGAAAAGTCCAGAGCCACGTAGCCGAGACATGGGCACAGTTTACGACGTACCCGGTGCTTAATGGTGTGAGACAAGTCCGAATCGATCTCAAACGGCACGTTCCATCGTACATTTCTATCGGCGGCTGCCGTGCGGTGGTCATTTACGACGGACAACCTCGAACATGTTCCGGTTGTGGCAAAGAAGGCCACGTCCGTAATGAATGCCTGCAACTAAGGCCCGACGATACGAACACCGACAGAACCACGACCACCCTTCCAATCACATATGCGGCGACACTGCACGTTCAGCCCACACAAGACGCCGTTCATGAGCTTCTCTCTGGTCCGATACACCCGGAGGCGTCCCAGCACCTTGACACCGGCGATGCTGCCCGTGAACATGTCCAACAGCCGGACACACCCACGCTAGAAGATCACAAGGATACCAATGAGAGTGTTCTGGAGAATGACGACCGCATCATAGCACCCGCGGCTTTTGTACCGGAACGACGTGAATCTCTTCCTTCCTCAGACACCGAAACTCATTGCCGAAATCAGAAGTCGCCCAAACGACGAAAAAAACGCCGCAAGACGTCAGAATCGACCATTGAGCCCCCTCCGCAGGACGAAGAGATGGCACATCACTCGGACGGAGAACACGAGAACACTTTCTCCTCTGCCACGGAGACGCGTCATCCACAAGACGGTGAACCGTCCAACAGAGATCGTGCGCAAGCCCCGCGCCCAGAAGCCATGGAATATGGCACGCCTGTTGTCACCGACGCAATTGAGCCGACTCGGCCAGCGCTGCCACCTCTCGCCGATGTCAAACCTGTCGGACATTTTTCATGGGCGGATGACACGGATTTCCCACCTCCATCTGATGCGGAAATGAGATCTGTTCCTCCGTTAGACCAACACTACAATGGGGGAAGTTTCTACGGCGACTCCTGCGACTTCTATGGGCTTCCAGCATCCACCACAACAATCTTCACCAGGTACGAACCTATCGGCAGCGCGGATCTCCCATCAGGCGTACCGAATAGCTACTATCAATACTAATAATATCGGCTCCCACGCTAAACTTCAACTGCTCCGTGACACGCTAAGACCAGCAGACATCGACATCGCCCTGTTACAAGAACTGAGGACAGCAACTTGGACTGGGTGTTATGAATATGAGACGTACGCCGCCCCTGCAGCTATGGAACACACAGGCGCAGCCATCCTCCTCCGAGAAGGGATTGCAGTTTCCGATGTCGCATACCTCCCAACAGCGCGAGGGGTGGCCATAACAGTTGAAGGACTCAAAATCATAAATCTCTACGCCCCATCGGGCACTGATAAACGGAGGGATCGCTCCCAGTTCTGCACAGAAGATATCACGCCTTTATTCCTCGGCCGATACGATCATTTCATCGTAGGTGGAGATTTCAACTGTGTTCTCGAGCGCACAGACCAATACCCCCATTTCACCACATGTCCGGAACTTCGCTTCCTCATCCGCCGCCTTCGTCTCCTCGACACTTGGCGAGTGGTACACGGCGACCGCCCGGGGTATACACACATCACGAGCCACTCCGCCAGCCGACTTGATAGAATATACATCTCTAACGCTCTAATATCAGTTCTCCTCGACGCGGAACGTTGGCCGTCTGCCTTTTCGGATCATGACATCTACATCTGTACCATGAACCTACGTCTACAATCTATATGGCGCAGTGCAGGACCTTGGAAACTCAATGTCGCGCTACTGCGGGACCCTGAATGTCGACAAAAGGTCACCGACACGTGGCACACCTGTGTTCAACGCATTATGCGTTACGAGACCACACTGCAGTGGTGGTTGCTGTGCGCCAAACCGGCCATCCGACGCACATTGACACACTATGGCAGAGCCAAAGCCAGGTGGAATCACCATACAACTGATTTCTACTATAGCGCTCTACGTGAACTCATGGATCAACCTCCATCCGCGGATCGTCTAAAAGAAGCTCAACGCATCAAGGCAAAGATTTTAACCTTGACCAGATGCCGTCTAGAGGGAGCTATTGTACGAGCACGCAGCCAAGATAGGATTAACGGTGAAGAACCTTCTATGCATCATATTATTCAAAATGTTCGTCGACGCCGACAGGCTTTAATGACAACTTTAGACTTACCTGATGGACGACGGCTGACTTCGCAAGCTACCATTGCGGATGCATTCACGACGCACTATAGACTTTTCTATCAAGAAGTACCTGCCGGTGCAGAGGCCATTGCTGAGGTTGCCCAGGAGACACTTGGTACTCTAAACGCAGCAGCTGCAACCCTCCTGACTTCTGTAGTGACCACCGACGACGTCCAAGGCGCTGTGGCCAAAGGGTCTCTGAATCGATCTCCCGGCCCGGATGGTTTACCTCTCGAATTTTACAGAACCTTCCAAGATTTGATGATGTCACGATGGAGGGACATGTACTGGGAACTTTTGTCCGGCGCGGCGAACCCGCCACCAATGTTCATGGAAGGCTTACTTGTACCAGTCCCGAAACCTGCAGGAGGAACACGACTCGAAAGTTATCGGCCGATCACGTTAATCAATTCCGACTTCAAGATTTTCACACGGCTTCTAGCAGTGCGACACAAACATGTCTTACCAGACATTGTTTCCCACGAACAAACATCTTTAGGCGGCGATCGTAATATACAGACAGCCCTCAGTGAATATCGAGATGTGATCGCTATGGCAACACACTCGCGACTGCCAGGCGCTTTAATCTCCATCGACTTCAAACAAGCGTTTGACCGCGTCAATCATGCATTCCTCAACGCAGTGATGGACCGAATGGCAATTCCCCCGACGTTCACGCAAGTGATTATGCGGCTCCTTCGTGGAGCAACGTCCAGACTTCTCGTCAACGGCAGACTTACAGAACCTATACGGATTGAACGCTCAGTACGGCAGGTTGCCCTTTGTCGACGGTGCTTTATGCCATTGCCATGGAACCGCTCATTTGCGGATTACGGCGACGTTTGACAGGTATTCCACTCCGTGATCATATGTTCCGCTGCCGAGCTTACGCGGACGACTTGGCCCTCGTCGTACGTTCAGCGGCCGACGTACAAGCTGCGATGCAGTGGATTACCCGTTACAGTGCAGGGGCAGGGAGCGCTATGAACGTGGCAAAATCATGTGCCATGAAGATCGGCCGCGGCTTTCCCGTAGACAGCGTAGTCCCATTTCAACTGGTGGACACCCTTCGTTGTCTCGGGTTGGTGTAAACGCAAGACATTCGCCGCACCTCGGCGATCAATTTTCGGGCGCTGCTGCAACGCATCCGGGCCAACATACAAAATCACTTACTACGCCCGCTGACTATGTGCCAGAGAGTCACCTTCGTCAATATCCATCTGGCAGCCCGGATACCCCATATAGCGCAGATTGCCCATCACTGCGACAATGGCGACCAGATTACAGGCGGCTTTCGGCTATTTCATTTGTTCTGGACACATCTTCAAAGTCCAGTATGAAGCTCTCACCTTACCGAAGCGGGATGGTGGCCTCGATCTGGTTAATGTGAGAGCCAGGACTACGGCACTTTACACCAATACTATGCTCCGGTTATGGAAAAGCCAAAATGCTAGTTTTACTGGAATGTTGACCACGGAGCTCGCACCTGTTTCGAGACGCCCACCGACGTCTTTGGCACACATCCCACCTCCGATGTCACATATCGGCCGTTTCTTTTTGGAGTACAGCTACATATGCACCGAGCTCCCCACGACCAGGAAGACGACCACCCGCAACATCTACCACCTTCTCCGAAAGTCTCCACCCCGCAACCCCGTCGAAACACGTCACCCCCAGGTTTCATGGCCTACAGTTTGGAAAACGATCCACCAACCATATCACACCACTGACACCACCTCTATGTGGTACCTTCTCGTCAACGGCAAGTATACTACAAGACAGAAACTGCATCGCATCGCACTGGTGGACTCACCCCTGTGCCTCAAGTGCAATGTCGAAGATACAGATTTACATCGTTTTGAGTGTGGGCCGGCAGCAGCTGTCTGGACCCTCGCACAGAAGATTGTGGCTTTCTACCTCCGAGTACCACCACATCACGTTTCTCCTACCATGATGATATATCCCGACACGACCTACTTTCCATCGGCTAAGTGGCACGCCATCACATGGATCAGTGGCATGGCTGTCAACTACCTCTTCCGGGACGACATCGTCGATCCGGCGGACTTTTGGAAACGCCTCCAAGTACATCACCACACCCTTCGCCGACGTCGACACTATCGGGCCACTTTCGCGAACTATTTACAGAGTATTTTCACCAACCCGCCTCAAAGCTGGAATCTCAACGAACCGTGCCAGCCAAGACTGGACGATCCTACTTTCCCCTTCAATGGTCAATGATAGAATGCATTTTGTTCTGATGGCGCGCCAAAGTGGAGCATGGCGCGGAAAGTATTCCTATTTTATTTCACTTCTCTTTTCTCCTCCTCTTCTAAGTTTTTTTTCTCCTTACACGTGTTTATCCTTTTCACACATAGCTCTCTATCTGCAGCCTCTTTGTTTTTCTTTCTCCTGTGCTCCAAAAAAAATGGTATAAAAAAATAAAAAAGAGGAAAAAAAAGATGGTAAAAAAGTTGGTAGAGCACTTGCCCGCGAAAGGCAAAGGTCCCGAGTTCCCGAGTTCGAGTCTCGGTCGGGCACACAGTTATAATCTGCCAGGAAGTTTCATATCAGCGCACACTCCGCTGCAGAGTGAAAATCTCATTCTGGAAATATTTCCTCATTATTATTTTTTTAGGTCTGTAATTCTTAGTCCAAAATTAGTAAGTACATTTGATATCATAGTGAGAATTGTTGAGTGTACAGTATACATCATTGCTGCAACACAAAAAACTTAATTAAGTACGTAAACCATCTGAAAAAGAAAAATATAATCATAAAATTCTGCTGAAAGAGAAAACATAACACTGAAAATGAACCTGATATGAGACTGAAGATTCTATATTGTTATACAAGAACTGTGGGGCGTTCACTTAATCACACTAACATTCTGCAGAAAGGTGACCATCAGCTCAGTGGGTGTGCATGTGGCCATAGCTTATTGGCAGGACGTGGCGGACCTGACAGGTTCGTCTCCAGCTGTAGACACCAGTTGGACCAGCTCCCTCTTCAAGCATGCATCATCAGGAACAATGGCTCTGGTTCAAATGGCTCTGAGCACTATGGGACTTAACTACTGTGGTCATCAGTCCCCTAGAACTTAGAACTACTTAAACCTAACTAACCTAAGGACAGCACACACATCCATGCCCGAGGCAGGATTCGAACCTGCGACCGTAGCAGTCGCGCGGTTCCGGACTGCGCGCCTAGAACCGCTAGACCACCGCGGCCGGCATCAGGAACAAGGTGTCAGTGAGTCTATCAGTGATGTGGCATCAGATGTCCAAATGGTGACAGGATTGTGGCTTCTCTTCTCCCCTGTATAGGCTCGAAGGCAACCTGTGCTTGTGGCCAAGAAACAATCTCTTTGAACCTCCACCTAAAGGTCAATGTGCTCATAATGCGTATTTGTCATTCTGAGAGTGTCTACTAGACTGTACAATAAGATTGAGGTGATAATATCTCCATCAAGAAAATAACGGTTTTCCTTTTTGGTGTATTGTTAACAGGTAGGTCCTTGCTATCCATGGCTTTAGATTGAAGTGGATATGCTGATCAATTCAGTTTGTCATGGATATTAATGCTGTAGGTGCGGCAGCAAAGACATAACTCGAACGATATTCCTCAATCTGTTTTTATCGGGGAAAATAAAAAACAAGACCATGTGCCGATGTCGACAAAGTGGTTAAAACAAAACACAATTTAATGAAGAAACAAAGCATATCTCCAAATTCGGATTTTGTAACAGAAGAATAACTGAATAAAATATTTTCCTCACAAGTCGCTCCAGAAGTTCCACCAGAGAAAAGACGGAAACAAAACTAGGAGAGAGTGGTCGGGACAGCATTACCACCAAGGTGTCCAGGGAGGCCAGACCATCGGTACGCGGCACTCTTGCGTGACAGTCCGACTCGTGACGATCTGAGACTACCACCAGACGAGGCGCGTGGATGTTGCGGGCGGAATGTCAGATCCTTACAAGTCTAGGGTGCGTGTCGAACTGGCGGTGCTCCAGCTTATAAGGACGATTGGCGGATGGATTTTCTGGCACTATTTCCGGTCTCGTTGATGGTATAGGAAAATAGTCCGCTTGCTGATCCCGACATCTGGCGCTGATGTCAATCTGCGGTGCTCAGGTAGCGGCCCTGGCGGCCGTTGGCTGAGACACAAGGCTGTGCTTCATCTCCGGCAGTGGGCTCGGTCATACTGTAGACTTCTGTTTTGGTTTCACTCGCTGTGGCGAAAGAATCCCGCGTCTCTTTTATGTCATGCGGGATGTCGACGTCGCAGGTGAACAGGTCGTGCGCTGCAGTTAGCACCTGTACGTTCTCCCTAGGAGAGCAAATTGTGTTAAACAAACAGTGACCCTGTAGCTCAGTACTGCAAAGTGTTATAGATTACCTGCTATAAGTCTTCCACAAGGAAGAAAAGTGTATCATTTCATCATATTAACGTAGTTACTCCATATAAGAAGGGTTGCAAGGAAAATGTTATTTTCTACTGTACAGAGAGCCAAAACGACAAATAATCTTGTCGCTGTTAGCACAAGAGGATGTCAGTGTAAACATCAACATCTGTGGTATCCCGAGTAACGCCAAAACAGTGTTCTGATGCGTAAGCCAAACGTTTGCTCTGCAGATCTCCTGCTCCAGGTCCACTGGGACCAATCACCAGACGATCCTACGTTCCAATGTATGACCTTTCAGTCTTCAATTAACAGCAAAAGTGAAAGAGCTACTGTAACCTGTGGCCATCTGTTGTTCTGCCAACCTACTTCCAGCTTGGTTGACACCCACCACCACCAAGTGGCGCAGCTCACCTCGCTCACTGGCCAACCCTCTTGACTCTCCACAATCCTCAAACCAAATACAGCACGAAGCATATCCTAATATAACAACCATAACAACATATTTTAGAATATTCATAGTTACATTACACAGTTTTAAATACTGGTGCAGTCCTATAACACTTTAGAAAAGAATTAAACATCCTCTTGCTCCCTTGCAACAATGCTGCTCAGACATGAAAGAAAATTAAATCACACAACTTTATGTAATTCTTTCATCCTTCATAAACTTATAAAAGAATGAAACATACCCCAACTTACAACCAAAAATAAGCCATAAAGTTACTAAAGTTATTACATTGGCAGTGTGCATGACATTATTGCTACTATGGCGTATCACTGTTTTTTTTATATCACTTAATGAATGCCCATTACACACATACGTTAATGTTTAGTAGATGGTTAGTGTGTTATTGTTAGATGATTAGTACTACTTTATTTTCCTCTAATCATGCTATCCCGTAGGATAAACAGTGCGCAATCAGTTCCGTTCTCGCTGTATACTGCTTAATTATCTTCCACCAAGCTAGTAAAAAGTAAATATTGGATAAATAAGAAAACCATCACCAGTGATTCATGTAATAAAGCTGTGGTTCCTGCTCTTTGTCCTTTTGGCAAGCTGTTTTTTTCTCCTTCCTCCTTGTCCTGTGCTAATTTCAAGACTCAGTATTGTTTTATTTTATTTATGATTGATCTATATATTTCTTATTATTTAGCCACAGCGTTTTTTCTTCTCATCTGACGTAACACAACACAAATTATGCCATTAAAATGTTGGTTGGCCATCTGAACCACAGGTGAAGTTAAGAAATAGTGCTAACGAGGTTTTCATGTAATTCATAGTTGTTATGTGCCTTCTCGTTAGTACATTCACATCTTTAATTTTGTTTTACATATTGTCCACCCCTGGTAGCTGAGTGGTCACCGCGACGGAATGTCATACCTAACGGCCCGGGGTTCGATTCCCGGCTGGGTCGGAGATTTTCTCCGGTCAGGGACTGGGTGTTGTGTTGTCCTTATCATCATCGTTTCATGCCACACGCAAGTCGCCGAAGTGGAGTCAACTCGAAAGAGATGCACCAGGCGAACGTTCTACCCGATGGGGGCCCTAGCCATACGGCATTCCCATTTCTACATATTATTTACGTTAACCTCGAATACGCTATTTTTGTGCCTATGGTCACTCTTTCCCAACATTATTTCCCTTCTTTCGTTCATTTCCAGTCCAGCTGAATTCTAAATAAACAAATACAAAAAAACATGCTATTACGCTATTTTTATTTTGATAGCGGGTATCGAAATTATGAATTTTTTAAAAATAAAGTGGCACTTTCCACTTCTGGCTATTAATTTTATTTGTTCAAAACTACTATCCAGTCACATTAATGTCACCACCTGTAAATAATGTGAATAACTGCCTTTTGCAACGTGGACTAGCGCGAGACGTGCAGGAAGGAAACCTTGACGTTCTGGAAGGTGCCGATAGGGATGTTGAGTCAGGCCGGCTCCAGTGCGGTGGCCAGGGCCAGTTACGCTAGGTTTTTCAGTTGAGGGTCCATAGCAATAACAGCCCAATCGAAGTGGTCATACGGAGTGTCTACTGGGCTCAAATTCAGGGAGTTTGGTGACCAGGGTACTATGGTAAACTCATCCTGGAGTGCTTTACACCACACACGTACTGTGCGAACTGTGTCACATATTGCATTGTCCTTTTCGTAGAGGCCATCGTTCTGAGGATAAACAAACTGCAAGCAAGCATGGACATTGTCCACAAAGTTAGATGCATACTTGTGTTGATCCATTGAGGTTTCCAGAATGATGTGATCACTCATGGAATGTTCTCCAGCCCGCACCTTCATGACGATTGTTGCAGGGTGTTTGCTTTCAGACAGTTCACATGGTACACGCCAACACCCATCTGTCCAATGGAGCACAAAACGTATTTCTTCTGAAAAGGCCAACTGTCGCGACTAAGTGGATGTCCAGTTGCACCTTTGTCGCCGCTGAACAACAGTCGGAATGGGTGCATGAACCAAGCGCCTGCTATGGAGACCCATACGCAGCAAGGGTCACTGGATGGTCATTGAGGATACACTGTTGGTAGCCCCTTGGTTCATCTCAGCAGTCAGTTGCTCAACATTTACACATCAAATCGCTTATACACACCTCCACGTCCGTCATTCACCACTCTCATCTATGGCCCATGGTGCACTACAAATGCCTTAGCCGCGATTTCAGTAGCGCCATTTTGCCATACATGGCATACTTTACTGTTTCCACATTACGACAATGACTACAAAGTTTTCCTCACCCTCCCAACATGCTTTATATACCCTCCACTGCTAGTGCCGCCACTTGCCACTTGTGAGTGATTATTGCATGTTGATGTCAAACATTAGGTGGTGATTACATTAATGTGACTACAATGTGTAGTTACACCCTTCTAGGCCCATCTCACATGTTTTTGTGGTTATGTATAAAACAGAATATACAGGCTGAATCAAAAAGAATACCACAACTTTAAAAATATGTATTTAATGAAAGAAACATAATATAACCTTCTGTTATACATCATTACAAAGAGTATTTAAAAAGGTTTTTATTTTCACTCAAAAACAAGTTCAGAGATGTTCAATATGGCCCCCTCCAGACACACGAGCAATATCAACCCGATACTCCAACTCGTTCCACACTCTCTGTAACATATCAGGCGTAACAGTTTGGATAGCTGCTGTTATTTCTCGTTTCAAATCATCAATGGTGGCTGGGAGAGGTGGCCGAAACACCATATCCTTAACATACCCCCGTAAGAAAAAATCGCAGGGGGTAAGATCAGGGCTTTTTGGAGGGCAGTGATGAAGTGCTCTGTCACGGGCTGCCTGGCGGCCGATCCATCGCCTCGGTTAGTTGACGTTCAGGTAGTTACGGACAGATAAGTGCCAATGTGGTAGCGCTCCATCCTGCTGAAATGAATTGGTTCAAATGGCTCTGAGCACTATGGGACTTAACTTCTGTGGTCATTAGTCCCCTAGAACTTAGAACTACTTAAACCTAACTAACTTAAGGACATCACACACATCCATGCCCGAGGCAGGATTGGAACCTGCGACCGTAGCAGTCGCGCGGTTCCGGACTGAGCGCCTTAACCGCGAGACCACCGCGGCCGGCATGAAATGAATTGTTGTGCTTCTTGTTCGAGCTGAGGGAACAGCCAATTCTCTAACATCTCCAGATACTGTAGTCCAGTTACTGTAGCACCTTCGAAGAAAAAGGGACCAAAAACTTTATTGGCTGAAATGGCACAGAAAACGTTCACCTTAGGCGAGTCACGTTCATACTGAGTTGTTTCCCGCGGATTCTCAGTGCCCCATATACAGACATTGTGACGGTTGACTTTCCCGTTAGTGTGGAAAGTTGCTTCATCACTAAACACAATCTTTGAAACGAAAGATTCATCTGTTTCCATTTGAGCAAGGATAAAATCACAGAAATCGATTCTTTTAATCTTATCAGCTGCAGACGGTGCTTGAACCAATTTCAGACGATAAGGTTTCATAACTAACCTTTTTCGTAGGACTCTCCATACAGTTGATTGTGGAATTTGCAGCTCTCTGCTAGCTCTGCGAACAAATGCTTGCTGGATGCGTGCTACATTTTCATCACCCGTTCTCGGTCGTCCAGAACTTTTCCCTTTGCACAAACACCCATTCTCTGTAAACTGTTTATACCAACGTTTAATACACCACCTATCAGGAGGTTTAACACCATACTTCGTTCGAAATGCACTCTGAACAACTGTCGTCGATTCACTTCTGCCATACTCAATAACACAAAAAGCTTTCTGTTGAGCGGTCGCCATCTTAGCATCAACTGACGCTGACGCCTAGTCAACAGCGCCTCAAGCGAACAAATGTAGAACTAAATGAAACTTTATAGCTCCCTTAACTCGCCGACAGATAGTGCTTAGCTCTGCCTTTTGTCATTGCAGAGTTTTAAATTCCTAAAGTTGTGGTATTCTTTTTGAATCACCCTGTATATTGTACACTGACAGAAAAAAGTCGCAACCCCAAGAAGGATTTGTGCGACATAAACGAAAATTGGTAGATATGTTTCTACATCTGAAAGATGTTGTATATTCAGATGTGACGCCAGTCGCTAAAGAATGGCGCTAGTAGCGCCACTATGAGGATGAAAACCAGGTTTGCTTTAAATACATGTTGTAACGGTCGTGAGCGTTAGTTACCTTTGAGACTGGATGTGATGAGTTGAGGTAAGTAAGGAATGCCTTTAAGTAGACAAAGACGGCATTGTCAACACCTCACCGAGTTTGAACGAGGTTGTGTAATAGGGCTACGAGAAGTTGGCTGTTCCTTCTGCGATACTTCAGAAAGACTTAGCAGTGATGTAGACACTGTACATCATTGCTGGTAGCGATTGTCATTAGAATGTACGGTCGGAAGAAGACTGGACTCTGGACGGACACGTGGTACCACCGAGGGGAAAAACCATCGTGTTCGGCGTACAGATCCAGCGCATCGTACTGCATCTGCAGCAGCAACTTGAGCAGCAGTTCTTACCACAGTGACACAACGACCTGTTACAAATCGGTTACATCAAGGAAAGCTCCGAGCCAGATGCCCTGTAGCGTGCATTACACTGACCGGATATCACGGCCATTTCCGACTTCAGTTGTGTCAAGTGAGAGATCATTGGAGGGTAGAATGAAGGTATGTTGTGTTTTCTGATGAAAGCTGGTTCTGCCTCGGTGGCAGTGATGGCTGTGTGTTGACTAGAAGGAGGCCAGTTGAGATCCTGGAATCTATCTGTCTCTGTGTTTGGCAAACTGGACCTACACCTGGAGTTATGGTCTGGAATGCGATTAAATATGGCAGAAGAAGCACTGTAGTCGTCATCCCACGCACCCTGACGGCAAATCTGTACGTCAGTCTGATGATTCGACCTGTTGTAGTGTCATTCATGACCAGCATTCCAGGGGGTGTTCTCCAGCAGGATAACGCTC
The DNA here is from genome assembly GCF_023864345.2 of Schistocerca serialis cubense. Classification (NCBI taxonomy): domain Eukaryota; kingdom Metazoa; phylum Arthropoda; class Insecta; order Orthoptera; family Acrididae; genus Schistocerca; species Schistocerca serialis. Next base: position 536,605,239 of record NC_064640.1, read on the forward strand.
GACCACATGCCACTGTTGGAACCCAACGCGCTCTACGGAGCGTCGACATGTTGCCTTGGATTCCTCTATCATCAGATCTGCCTTCAATGAAGCACATTCAGGGTACCATCATGTGACAACTCGAGCGCCATTCACAAACGGCATTAACCGTCCCTGTATGGATCGATTAAGTGCAACAGGCAAGGAACTCCACCCCAGAAACTGACATACGGCACCTGTACAACACAATGCATGCATGCTTGGATGCCTGAATTCCACATTGTGTTGATTACGAAGGTTGTTAATGTATCAGTATTTAATATTTGCAATGGCTTATTTCGCACTTACATTAACTTCTGACGTAGTGACATTAATCACTTAAACATTTTACCTAGAGAAACGTATTCTAGAAATTTTATTACTCTGCATTAATTAGTTGTTGATGTTGCGATTTTTTCAATTCAGTGTATTACCTCCATGATTACAAGTGTAAAGATGCGAATGTAAACGCACGTTAAATACGTTTACCTGTAACAGAAAATTACACTGAAGTGACAAAGAAACTGCTATAGGCATGGGTATTCAAATACAGAGATATATAAACTGGCAGAATACGGCGCCGAGGTCGACAACTCCTATATAAGACAGCGAGTATCTGGAACAGTTGTTAAATCAGCTACTGCTGTTACAACGGCACGTTATGAAGATTTGAGTTTGTACGCGGTATTATAGTCGGCACACGAGCGATGGGACACAGCATCTCCGAGATAGCGAGGAAGTGGGGATTTTCAGGTATGACTATTTCACGAGGGTACCTTGAATATCGGGAATCCGAAAAACATCAAATCTCCGATATCCCTACGGCCGGAAAAGAACCTGCAAGAAAGGGACCAACGACGACTGAAGAGAACCGTTCAACGTGACACAAGTGCAACCCTTCGGCAAATTGCTGCAGATTTCAGTGCTGGGCCATCAACAAGTATCAACGTTCTAATCATTCAGCGGAACATCATCGATATGGGCTTTCGGAGCCGAAGTCCCATTTGTGTACCCTTGATGACTGCACAACATAAAGCTTTACGCCTCGCCTGAGCCCGTCGACACCGACATTGGACTGTTGATGAATAGAAACATGTTGCCTGGTCAGACGAGACTGTCAGAAAGGTCACAGTTCCTACTAATAGATGAAAAGTCATCGAGTAAAACAGATATAATATTCGGCGTTCCCCAAGGACGTGTTATAGGCCCTCTGTTGTTCCTGATTGATATTAACGAGATAGGAGACAATCTGAGTAGCCGTCTTAAATTGTTTTCAGATGATGCTGTCATTTACCGTTTTGTAAAGTGATCAGTGACGAAAACGAATTGCAAAATGATTTAGATAAGATATCTGTATGGTGCGAAAAGTGTAAATTGACCCTGAATAAAGAAAAGTGTGAAGTTATTCACATGAATACTAAAAGAAATCCGCTAAATTTCGATTACGCGAAAAGTCACAAAAACCTGAAGGCTGTAAATTCAACCAAATACTTAGGGATTACCATTACAAATACCCTAAATTGGAACGATCACATAGACAATGTTGTGGGTAGAGCCAACCAAAGACTGTGATTCATTGGCAGAACACTTAGGAGGTGCAACATGTCTTACACCACACTTATCCGACCTGTTCTGGAATATTGCTGTGCGGTGTGGGATCCGCATCACATGGGACTGACGGATGACATCGAAAAAGTACAAGGAAGGGCAGCTTGTTTTGTATTATCGCGAAGTAGGGGAGATAGTGCCACAGACATGATACGTTAATTGGAGTGGCAATCATAAAAACAAAGGCGTTTTTGAAACTTCCTGGCAGATTAAAACTGTGTGCCCGACCGAGACTCGAACTCGGGACCTTTGCCTTTCGCGGGCAAGTGCTCTACCATCTGAGCTACCGAAGCACGACTCACACCCCCTACTCACAGCCTTACTTCTGGCAGTATCCGTCTCCTACCTTCCAAACTTTACAGAAACTCTCCTGCGAACCTTGCAGAACTAGCACTCCTGAAAGAAAGGATACTGCGGAGACATGGCTTAGCCACAGCCTGGGGGATTTTTCCAGAATGAGATTTTCACTCTGCAGCGGAGTGTGCGCTGATATGAAGAGGGAGAGCTTCTGTAAAGTTTGGAAGGTAGGAGACGAGATACTGGCAGAACTAAGGCTGTGAGTACCGGGCGTTACTCGTGCTTCGGTAGCTCAGATGGTAGAGCACTTGCCCGCGAAAGGCAAAGGTCCCGAGTTCGAGTCTCGGTCGGGCACACAGTTTTAATCTGCCAGGAAGTTTCATATCAGCGCACACTCCGCTGCAGAGTGAAAATCTCATTCTGGAAAGGCGTTTTTTCTTGCGACAGGATCTTCTCACGAAACTTCAATCTCCAGTTTTCTACTCCGATTGCGGAAACATTCTGTTGACACCCTCCTACATTGGGAGAAATGATCATCGCGATAAAATAGGAGAAATCAAGGCTCGCACAGAAAGATTGAAGTGCTCGTTTTACCCGCGCGCCGTTCAAGAGTGGAACGGTAGAGAGACAGCTAGAAGGTGGTTCATTGAACCCTCTGCCAGGCACTTTACTGATAATAGCACAGTAATCACGTAGATGTAGATTCGTTTTAAATTATATCGCGGGTGGACTTGTATGTGTATGTATGCAGACAACCTCGTGAACCCAAGGACCCCGCATGTCAGCGGGGGACTGTTCAGGCTGCTGGAGGCTCTGTAATGCTGTGGGGCGTGTGCAGCTGGAGACTATGGGACCCCTGATACATCTAGATACGACTCTGACAGATGCCACGTACGTAAGCGTCCTGCATCCATTCATGTCCATTGTGCATTCCGACGGACTTGGGCAATTCCAGCAGGACAATGCGACACCCTACACGTCCAGAACTGCTAAAGAGTGGCTCCAGGGACACTCTTCTGAGCTTAAACACTTCTGATGGCCACCAAACTCTCCAGACATGAACATTATTGAGGATATCTGGGATGCCTTGCAACGTGCTGTTCAGAGAAGATCTCCACTCCCGCGTACTCTTACGAATTTATGGGTAGCTCTGTAAGATTCATGGTGTCAATTCTCTGCAGTACTTCTTTAGTCATTGGTCTAGTCCATGACACGTAGTGATGCGACACTTGTGCGTGCTCGCGGGGGCCCTACACGATATTAGGCAGGCGTACCAGTTTCTTTAGCTCTTCAGTGTATTACTTACATACTGAAATGTCAGCTTCTTTAAATTTGTGTTTTATACTCGCAAATTCTGTCTCTTTAGTTTGACAGTTAGATGTTTAGAAAGGTATTCTACTGACAATCAGTAAAGCTCATTCAAAGACGTCGTTATTGCAGTGTGTAAGGCATAGTTTTCTACTGCAGATAAATGTATTTAAAATGCGTTTACGTTCACATTAGTACATTTCTATTCGCGGAGATGATATAATATACAATGATGTGGCAGGAAATCATGGGATAGCGATATGCACCTATCCAAATGGCGGTAATATCGCATACACAAGGTATAGAAGAGCAGTGCATTGGTGGGGCTGTCATTTGTAGTCACGTGAAATGGTTTCCGACATGATTACGGCAGCACGACGAGAATTAACAGACTTAGAACGCGTAATGGTAGTTAGAGCTAGACGCATGGGACAGTCCATCTTGCAAATGGTTAGGGAATACAATGTTGTGAACAGCGTGCCGACAATACCACATTTCAGAGATTACCTCTTACCACGACCAACGGAGTGTCAGATGGCATTACCATAACGATGAAGAGTAGCAGCGTTTGGATATAGTTGGTCATTTTTAACAGACAAGCTTCACTGTGTGAAACATCCGCAGAAATCAATCTGGGACGTACGATGAACGTATCCGTTTAGACAGTGTGACGAATTTTGGAGTTAAATGTTCCATGGCTACAGCCAACCGAGGTGAGGGCCTTTGCTGACAGCTACTTCGCCTGGGCTCGTGAATATATCAGATAGACCCTAGATGGCTGGAAAACCTTGGCTTGGTCTTATGAGTTCCGATTTCAGTCGGTAAGAGCTGATGATAAATTGTAAGTGTGGCGCAGAGTCCACGAAGCCATGACCCAAGTTGTCAACGAGGCACTGTGCAAGCTGGTGGTGGCTCCATAACGGTGAGGACTGTGTTTACGTGGAATAGACTGGGGCCTATGCATGTTCAGCTACTTGGAAATCATTTGCAGCCATTTAAGGAAGTCACGTTCGCAAAAAACTATGGAATTTTTAAGGACGTCAATGCGCTATGTCACCAGGCCAAAATTGTTCGCGATTGGTTTGGAGAACATTCTGGACAACTCGAGCAAATGATTTGGTCACTCATATCGCCTGACATGTATCCCATCAAACATTTGTAGGACATAGTCGAGACGCCAGTCCATGCACTAAGTCTTGCACTGGCAACGTTTACGCAATTATGCATGGCTTTAGAAGCAGTGTGGCTCACTGTTTTTGCAGGGGAATTCCAACGACTTGAGTCCATGCCAAGCCGATTTTCTGCACTACGCTGGGCAAAAGGAGGCCCGACACGATGTCAGAAGATATCCCATGACTTTTGTCACGACGGTGTGTATGCTGCTTTGTAAAGAACCATTAAATTACTTGAGAAAGGCCTAAAAAGCTAAAAATAATGGTGAACAAATAAAATTAACACAGAAAAAGTGGAAAATGTGACTTCCTTTATATTACAGTGTTCTCTACATCAAGTTTAATATTCTCTTTCTGATAGTAGCACCGCTGTAGACTGATGTTGGTCTGAACTCACTACAGTGTAACTCATATTCCCTTGATCTTAGGTCGTCCTTTTCATTACTTGTAAGCAAAGAAATCTTGCGTACCATATAATAATCCACAAATTTGAGGCTATGATAAAAAAATATAAAAAGTCCCCTTCAAACTACCACTTTGTTCACACGTTCCCTGACGAAGTACCTCAACATACACACAGTTCTTCATAAAACAATGTCCAACCGCAACTTTAACCAGCACCTAAATGAAAAATACTTTATAACCTGTCGTTTCAAAATGCTGTATTGGTGCGGACGAAATACACAAAGATACCTACTCAAACACTACCAAACAACTAGGGGCAACCTAAAAAAAAATTGAAAAATATGAATAGCACATGGCATGGCCCAGTGGACAATCTCTCCACACAACAGTCAACATGACACATGATACACTCCTAATCCCACAAATCACATCCAACATTAATATATCTGTATATTCGAATCCCTATTATATCCCAGCTTCATCACTGCACTTTGTAGACATCCATGCATCCCAGTGAACTTACATATCTCCTTCTCAGCTATAGAGTACACCGTATTTAAAAGATATGAACATTCTCAGAGATGGTATCCTTTTTTACTTTGTCTCATTTAATTTTGATTCTAGGCACCATGCCACTTATACAGAGAATCAGTAATAATCATACAGGATGGATGTGTACTATGCACTGAAATTTCTCCGTTTAGTTCATTACACAGCTGTATCTTTATCTCAACAAAAATGTTCATTTGCATTACCTGCTTGTTTTGAATCTATTTCCTGTATTTTTACTCCAAGGAGGATTTGATTTGGCTAATATGATGCACACTAGCAAATTGCCTTGATTTAGTTGTTTGCATCTCAAATGGGTTCGTATGAGCAATGCTTCTTGTTTTCGGTGTTGTAGTATAGACATGGAAGTATTTGTGACTAAACTTTTTTTGTCTGTCGAAATGCTGGCGAGATTTTGCTAGGACTTTCTGAGGCAAATGATATTCTCATATAGGCTTCAATTCGCCATGTTCATTTCTCTTGTGGCCTGCATCTTGTGTTGTGTTCTGTGTAATGCCTGTTCTGTTTTTGAATCTCTGGTTGCTTCTTTTTCCTCTAATAGAGTCTCTGATACATCATCATACTTAAGGAAATTTATTTGGCTGATTCCTAATAGGTTGGCGGATGTAACGGAAGCCTCCCCTGCATTCATATTTTGTCGTTGTTGTGATGAGCTACCATCTTGCTAGTCGCTCCTTGGATTAGGCAGTCTTCACAGATTTCTGCCTTTCCTCTAGCTCAATCAAGTGTGAGTCCGTTTTGCATGAATAGCTGTCTATTGTTATTTTCTGATGGTTGCTCCATTCTCCTCACTGTTGGGTGATTATCAAAATGATTTCCTCCTCTTGACGGTCTGTGGGAATGATTACCTCTTCCAGACAGTTCATTGCTGTTGTTTTGTCTATTATTATAGCGACACTGATATCAATTGAAATTACTTTCTTGATCTCTTATTTTTTCCCTTGCATTATGATAATCGAAAGCATATTTTAATTCATGAAGGGTGTTATTAAATGCTGTAATATCTTCAGTGCATCTTCCCCCTAGAACCTCACAGAAATCAGCCGGTACTTTCATATAGCAGTACCGAGTGATCTCACTTGAGCTACATGGGAAATATGAGAATTAATTCTTTTTGTCCACTGTAACAAAGTCCTTCACAGCGCTACTGAAGCTAGATGCTACTAAATCCTCGCACATTATCATTTCATGTGTCATTTGTTTCTGCATCACTTCCAATCAGTGATTCGTGACGTAAGTATGTCTAAATTCTCTGTATGAATTGCTGGTGTCAGCTATCCTTCCCATCTTTCCCACTGTTGCCCCTTCAGTGTGTGCACAAACTAATTCTAGCTTGTATACCAAAGGCCTTGAAAGTAGCAATGATAGACTGAACTGAGCAGTACAGGGTTTGGGGTGAAGTGTATTTCCATTATCTTTATAATTTTGATAATTTTGGACCGAGATAAAATGTCTGAAGTCAAATGGTTCCCCTTCTCTTACGCACGACCTAATTGTAGTTTATAATATTCTCCGTATTTCTTCATTTAGGGAGTAATTGTGAATGTTCTCACTATTCCTGTGTCCAGAGCTATTTGGACTTCTGCCATGAACATGACTTCTGCTTAGTGGCATGCAGATATGTGTTTCACTTGATTCTGTTTTTCAGTCTAATGCTACATCTACATCTACGTCTACATTTATACTCCGCAAGCCACGCAACGGTGTGTGGCGGAGGGCACTTTACGTGCCACTGTCATTACCTCCCTTTCCTGTACCAGTCGCATATGGTTCGCGGGAAGAACGAATGCCGGAAAGCCTCCGTGCGCACTCGAATCTCTCTAATTTCACACTCGTGATCTCCTCGGGAGGTATAAGTAGGGGGAAGCAATATATTAGATACCTCATCCACAAACGCACCCTCTCGAAACCTGGACAGCAAGCTACACCCCATGCAGAGCGCCTCTCTTGCAGAGTCTGCCACTTGAGTTTGCTAAACATCTCCGTAACGCTATCACGCTTACCAAATAACCCTGTAACGAAACGCGCCGCTTTTCTTTGGATCTTCTCTGTCTCCTCTGTCAACCCGACGTGGTACGGATCCCACACTGATGAGCAATACTCAAGTATAGGTCGAACGAGTGTTTTGTACTCCACCTCCTTTGTTGATGGACTACATTTTCTAAGGACTCTCCCAATGAATCTCAACCTGGCACCCGCCTTACCAACAATTAATTTTATATGATCATTCCACTTCAAATCGTTCCGTACGCATACTCTCAGATATTTTACGGAAGTAACTACTACCAGTGTTTGTTCTGCTATCATATAATCATACAATAAAGGATCCTTCTTTTTATGTATTCACAATACATTACATTTGTCTATGTTAAGGGTAAGCTGCCACTCCCTGCACCAAGTGCCTATCCGCTGCAGATCTTCCTGCATTTCGCTGCAATTTTCTATTGCTGCAACTTCTCTGTATACTACAGCATCATCCGCGAAAAGCCGCATGGAACTTCCGACACTATCTACTAGGTCATTTATATATATTGTGAAAAGCAATGGTCCCATAACACTCCCCTGTGGCACGCCAGAGGTTACTTTAACGTCTGTAGACGTCTCCCCATTGAGAACAACATGCTGTGTTCTGTTTGCTGAAAACTCTTCGATCCAGCCACACAGCTGGTCTGATATTCCGTAGGCTCTTACTTTGTTTATCAGGCGACAGTGCGGAACTGTGTCGAACGCCATCCGGAAAGCAAGGAAAATGGCATCTTCCTGGGAGCCCGTATCTAATATTTTCTGGGTCTCATGAACAAATAAAGCGAGTTGGGTCTCACATGATCGCTGTTTCCGAAATCCATGTTGATCCCTAGAGAGTAGATTCTGGGTTTCCAGAAATGACATGATACGCGAGCAAAAAACATGTTCTAAAATTCTACAACAGATCGATGTCAGAGATATGGGTGTATAGTTTTGCGCATCTGCTCGACGATCCTTCTTGAAATCTGGAACTACCTGTGCTCTTTTCCAATCATTTGTAACCTTCTGTTGCTCTAGAGACTTGCGGTACACAGCTGTTAGAAGGGAGGCAAGTTCTTTCGCGTACTCTGTGTAGAATCGAATTGGTATCCCGTCAGGTCCAGTGGACTTTCCTCTGTTGAGTGATTTCAGTTGCTTTTCTATTCCTTGGACACTAGTGATATCCTTTGTGAAGTCTGTTGCAATTCTTATCTGACCCAGACTTTCTTTTTCGCTGCAACTCACTGCTGTTTTTTTTGTTTATTCTTAAACATAAACAGCGACTGTACCTCTTGGCTTTCTGCTGTCAGTACCAGATTGGTAACATCTGCATCTACAACAGATTTTGCTATTTCCTCTTCCACTATCTGAAGGTTTTCAATATGTGATTGATTTTTAGCATCTTTTATGTTCTTGTCAATCCGTTCTTTGATCTTCCCTACTCGCTTCTCTGTCTTATCAACATCTTTCTCGACCTTTTCCTGCTCCTCATACAATTTCATTTGATTCTGTTGCAAACCAGTAAGTTGATTTTGTACCTGTTCAACGCATTCTACTCTATGGGTAAATTTCTTCATTTCATTTCGAGAAGCCTTCATCATTTATTGTGTTTTGACGATGGATTCTTGCGTTGTTTTCCTTGCTTCTTGTGTTTGTTTCAGTGCTTGCCCTACTAGTGTCCAGGTCTTTTCTGCTTCATTCTTCGCCTCTTTCCTACCTTCCTATACATCTTTGCTCATATCACCTTCCCTCATCTGGGATTCCACATCCATGTCCTTTAAAAAATAAAATATTTCAATATTTTCGTCTTCAGCTACAGTCCGTCTATTAGGTGACGAGGCGCAAGAACCCATTTGAGTATCTCTTTTCAATGGTGTGTGTAGTATGTTGCTATCTTGTACCTCGTAATTTCTAATTGTGATAATGGCTTTGATGCCTCACGAAGTGACCTCATCTTCTTCCTCGTTATTACCACCACGCACATCCTTTAATTCATTAACTACTTATATGCTACATATGCCAATTACTTCATTATCATTAATGTTCGGACTTGGCTGTTCCGTAGGAAAGACCAACTGTTTCTCTTCTGAACTACCATCAACTCTTTCTTGACTTTTCACCATGATATTTATAGCTTTATTTTTACCCTGCTCTTGTTCTAGCCGCATCTTACTACTTCTTAACATTCAGATTAGATACTAAACATGATTTTTGTCACAATAAAACAGGAACCTCATCACAGCTAATATCTCATCATATTACATCACTCAAGAAATCCCAACTATATAAAGCACAAGCCTTTAAAATATTCAACGCTGACATCACGACACTGATGAACAATCACTTATCGACCAGAATCAACAAAACCAAGTGTAGTACATATGTTAGTTGCTCCCGCCAGCAGTTTTTCTATAGACTACCACAGTTCTAAACGTTTACTGTTACTGAATCACTAAAAACAAAAAGAGGGTCAAATATCTGATTGCATCCTAAAATCTCTTATTTTAATTCGATTATGGACAGGGTTCTCCAATTTATGCAAAGCTCCATGTATGTGTGAGTGAATTTAACTGAATCAGAACTAAATGTGATACAGACAAACCCTTGAAAACCAGTTCCGGAATAAATGTATGCCACAGAATGATCAACACTATGAAATATTGTGACCCTAGCAGTGAATCTTAATGTGGAATTTGTATTTTTATCTTCGAAAAATATAAATGTGATGATGAAGACAAGATTTAAATGGACACTTTACTTTATTACTAAAACAATTAGAACGTAGAATCATCTAAATCAGTCATTAAGCCACTAAAATTGCAAATGTAGAATGAACCATGAGAATTAGGAAATGGAACTATCGCTTAGAAAAGTTACTCAGTGATGTCGGAATTGCTTAACGATCATGCATGCGACTTTGTGAAATTTATCTCAATCAAAGAAACCCATGTATCTGAGAATGCGTTCACGAATGTGGGACAGTGAATACTATCACGAATCTAAACTTCGAACTTGCAGATGTCCTAACAAGCTGGAACTACTAGCTATGCTCATCATAATCCGAGCTTTGTGGTGATAGTTGTGTCTGGCTGCCATGAAACACTACAAAATGAATTATATTAATATCCTCCTTTATTTTCTAAAAACAATTCTTGCTACATATTACAACCTCCTGACATCAAATCTGTTGCACCAATACGTGTCCCCCACAAAGCAGCTAGCCTTGGATTACAGTCCATGAGAAAAGCTAAAAGACTATACCGAATGCCTACCTCCTGCCGGCACAGTTCTGTCATCTCGAATGAATGCTTTCAGCTCGTCCATCAAAAGTGGATAGGTGGAATGTGCAATAAACTGCACACTAGTCCAGGCGCCAGTATGATGTTAGCCAAAGCGACTTTCTCCAAAACACGAATACAACTATTCCTGTTGCTCCCTGCCCACAGTTCTGTGAAAGGCCACGTTCCCTAGCGTCACAAAGGGAGGCATTTCGCCGAAACTCTCTAAAACTCATCTGTTCCATATCCACAGCCCACCTCCCTACTAAAGGTCACTCAGAAAAGCAACTAATATAACCAGAGCCGGATTAAATTAACGAATTTTAAAGAAAAATAAAATGAAATCATCAAATAAAACAACCGCAATCTCAATAATCCATTTTTTTTTTCTTATTGTCAGAGTCTGTCCAACAACAGCTCCCGTCCCGTCAAGTTAATTCTCATTAAAAAATGATAAGAGGTGAGCCGAATGGCTTGACGGTCTTTAAACACAATTACCTCTGTTTTCCTTTTCTTCATGTGCAAGACACTGTGAAGCCTTGCCATCTCTGACAAAATTACAGTGTCACTGGCAAACCTGCAAGTTTCTGTTTCTACCCGTTATAATTTAATTTCGTTTTGAAGTTTCTCCTTGGTTTATTTTGCTGCTTGCTCATTGTATAAATTTAATAACATGGCGCACTGGATAGAATGCTGTCTCATTTCTCATTTAGTGCTTCTCTTTCGTCTCATTGGACTCGTAGATCTACGGACTGATTTTCTGATTTCTGTGGAAAGTTGTAAATAAACTGTCCTCCATGTTTTTTACCGCTAACAACTTGAGAATTCCACAGCTTACACGACTTGTTACACCACTCCTGGATAAAGCCCTTCTTCAGAAATTCCCATAAATTACGGTCTGCTGTTGTACAATCACATGCTGCTTCTGAATGTTCTCTGGCGTATTCTTACACCTTCCATTAGCTCGACGTCTCCATTTTCTTATATCTGAGAATCCAGCAAAGATTTTAGAAACAAACTAAAGACTGTCTTTTTTTCCTCACTTAAACAACTTTAGCGTATCTGCCAAATGAAGTAAATGGAGGAATCTTGAAAGAAAACGTGAAACGTTCATCGTCTAATAAAGTGTATCCTTCTGAAAGCTTCAGGTTTATAATATAATTGGACTCTACGACGGAATATTACTTACTTACTTTACACGTGGCGAAGGCCTTATCGACCATACACCTGCTCTACGAGCCTCTTCCAATTATTTATATCCAGGGAAATTGTTGTCCAATCAGAGTTGATGCCCATCCTAGCTGCATCTTCCCGGATATTCTCCATCCACCTAATTCGAGGTCTTCCTCTTCTTCTCTTTCCTTCTAATTTCTTAGTGGATGCTATTTTGGGTAGTCTGTTCTCCGGCATCCTTGCTACATGACCAGCCCAGTTCAGTCTTCTCTTCTTTAACATTTCCACAATGGTACTATGTTTGTACAGCTCCCGTAGTTCTTCATTTTTCCTTATCATCCACTCCATGACATTTTCATCGAAGATTGGTCCAAATATTTTTCTTAGTATTTTTCTTTAAAATATCAACAGTTTTTCTTCATCTTTTTTCCTGAATGTAATAGCTTCACATCCATATAATGCTACTGGTACAATAGTTGACTGATAAAAACGGATTTTGAATTCAGTACTAAGTGATCTCATCCTTAAAGTTTTGATACAGCTGTAAAAAGTTCTATTAGCTGCTGCTAGACGGGCGTCTATTTCTATTTCTGCTCTATTGTCTCTGCTAAAAAGACTCCCTAAGTACTTGAAGTGGTCAACTGCCTTGAAAGTGAGACCATTTACGGTCAGTGGTGTATTCTTTTGGAGTTTTTTACTTATGACTAGATATTCTGTCTTTTCTTCATTCACATGAAGTCCAGCTTTCTCAGCTATTTTGTAATAATTTTGCATCATCCTGATTAATTCAGCTTTTGAAGTGCTTATTAAGGCTACATCATCTGCATAAGCAAGTCTAGTAATGTTCTGTCCCTGCAGTTGGATCTCTTGTGGATTAGTTTTGGTGAATTCTCTATCAATCTTCTCTAAGATAATATTAAATAGATTGGTGAGATGGCATCCCCTTGTCTCAGTCCAGTGTACACCTTAAAATTTTCAGTTTCTCCTGCAGGTGTCTTAACTTTGCATATGGTTTCTTCCAAACACATTTTAACTAATTTGATTAATTTTAATGGTATTTCAAATTCTTTCATGGTGTTTAAGAATCTGTCGGTGTATGCTATCATAGGCCTTCTTGAAGTCTATAAATAGAATATGGATATCTACATTAAATTCCCATGCCTTCACATTTATTTGTCTCAATGTGAATAAGTGATCCAAAGTGGATCTGTTAGTGCGGAAACCACATTGGTAGTCCCCAATCAGTTCTTCGGTTATGGGAATCAGTCTGTGTAGTATACACATCGACAAAATTTTATACGTGACATCGAGTAGGGCAATTCCTCTGTAGTTATCACAGACAAGGGGATCATTCTTCTTAAAGATGGGGCATATAATTGCAGTTTTCCAATCGGCCGGTATGTTTTCTGTCTCCCAAATTGTTTCAATTAAGGAATGTAGTTCTATTTCCAATTGTGGTCCTCCATTTTTTAAAAGCTCAGCATATACTTGGTCTTCCCCACAGGCCTTGTTGTTCTTTAATTTCTTTATTGTTTGTCTTATTTCATTTACTGATGGTGTGGTGACTTGTATATCAGCTGTATCTGGTTCTTCAAATGTAAAGTAATATTGTGGATCATTGCAGTTGAGCAGATGGTCCTTTATAAACTGTTCCCTTTTAGTGAATTTTCCCAAGGGCTTTTTTATATTCTGGTACATCTGCCTTACTCTGTGATGCTTGAAATCATCCTCCGCTTCTCTTACCATGTTGTTGTAGTGTTTTCTCTTCTCTTGTCTTAGAGTTCGTTGTGTTTCCTTGCGGATTTTATAGTATCTCTCCTTTAGTGTAATATTGTCCATGTCTTGTAACCATGCCTTCCTCGCATTTTGCCTCTCCAGTACTCTTTCTTGGCACTTTATATTAAACCAGATTTTGTTAGTTCGTTTTCTTTTACCTATAGTTTTGGAAGCTACATCTTGAATACTGTTTCTGAGGTGTCTCCATCTACTTTCCACTTTAGCCCGCATCTCGTGGTCGTGCGGTAGCGTTCTCGCTTCCCACGCCCGGGTTCCCGTGTTCGATTCCCGGCGGGGTCAGGGATTTTCTCTGCCTCGTGATGGCTGAGTGTTGTGTGCTGTCCTTAGGTTAGTTAGGTTTAAGTAGTTCTAAGTTTTAGGGGACTGATGACCATAGATGTTAAGCCCCATAGTGCTCAGAGCCATATCTGCTTTCCACGTCTTGCTGGTCACTATGTGTCAGTCTAGATTCCGATAGGTTAATTTCCATTTCTTTCCTAAAGTTTTCTTTTATTTTTTCTTCTGCCAGATTTTCTACATCGTACCTTTTAATTTCAACACTATTTGTACTTTGTTTCTTTTTTAGCTTTATTTTCATTTGAGCTATAATTAACATATGATCTGTCTCACAATCTGCTCCCCTAAAAGTTCTAACGTCTTTAATACTGTTTTGAAATCGTCTTTGGATGGCGACATGGTCAATCTGGTTCACTACTTTTCCATCTGGTGATATTCATGTCTCTAAATGAATGCGTTTGTGTTGGAATTTTGTGCTGCTTAATGTGAGACCATTTGCCATTGCAAAGTTTATGAGTCGCACACCATTCTCTGAACTTTCATCATGTAAGCTGTAATTCCCAATGGTTTGTTTGTAGATTTCTTCTTTTCCTACTTTGGCATTAAAGTCTCCTAACACTATTGTTACATTATGTCTACTTATTGACTTATATGTCTGTTCCAGTTGACTATAAAATTCTTCTTTCACGTCATCTTCCTTATCTTCTGTGGGTGCATGAACATTTATAAATGTAATATCAAACCACTGAGCCTGAATTGTAATGTGTGATATTCGGTTATTAATTGATTTGAATTCCTTTATTGTGTCAATTGCTGTTTTATGAATGTAAAAGCCCGTTCCAAATTCATGGCGCTGACCGCAGTCTCCATACATTATTGTCCCGTCTCCTATTTTCATTGATCCCGTTCCCTGCCATCTTATTTCTTGGAGCGCTACCAGTTGTACCTTGTATTTTCCTAGTTCGTTTATTAGTATTTGTGCGCTTCCTGGGCGGTATAGACTTCTGACATTCCACGAACCAAAAGAGAAATCCTTGTAACTTTGCCAATTTCTGTTCCAGTAAATTCTGTCCTGTTTCCGAGGCATACCTTGAGTGTCCTGACCGGCCATTGTTTTACATGAGTGGGTTGGTAGCCCTCTGCACAACCCCCAACCTGGAGGACCAGGAGTCTTGATTTTGGGGTACTCTACCCCTAGGGATTTGCCTTCACCATGGCTTAACGAGTCTTCCCTACCCGTGCTAGTTTTGGTCCACCCCGGGTATTTTATTTCCCCGGCACCCCCCATCTGGAGAGCATTCCCCAATCCGCCACCCGGGGAGGCGCCCCATGGGGGACTAGCAACCCCACACGGGACGACGGAATATGAGAAATAAAAATATTATTTTCGTTTTTAACTTTATTTGTAAGAGAATGAAATTTTCACTCTGCAGCTTAGTGTGTGGTGATATAAAACTTCCTGACAGATTAAAATTGTGTACTGACCGAGACACGAACTCGGGACCTTTGCTTTTGGAGGGCAAATAATCTGAGCTCCCCAAGCAGAACCTATGAACTCTCCCCACACCTTCAGTTCTTCAAAGGCACTGATTTCGAGCCTCAGTCCTGTTGGTTGACTGGTTGATTCAGGGAGAGGGAATCAAACAGCGAGGTCGTTGGTCCCATCGGATTATGGACGGATGGGGAAGGAAGTCGCCGTGCCCTTCCAAAGGAACCATCCCGGCGTTTGCCTGAAGCGATTTAGGGAAATCACGGAAAACCTAAATCAGGATGGCCTGACGTGGGTTTGAACCGAGGTCCTCCCGAATGCGAGTCCAATGTGCTAACCACTGCGCCACCTCGCTCAGTCCTCGGTCCAGCATACAGTTTTAAGCTGCCAGGAAGTTTCATTTATACTATTTCAGTATAACTTAAATTTTGAATAAATAGGTGAAGTTGGGACGGAAACGTGACACAGCGTCCCCTGATAATGTATGTTGATCTGAAGGGATGTTATAGGCTTATCATTAGAGTGTACGGCGGAATCTTATAAATGAAAAGAAGAATATTGCATGGGTAAATGTCACTGTCAGCTTCACTTCATTTTCATTTCGATCATAATTACATCGTCACTACAGTCTATTCCCTGACCCATTTATCTGCTTTGCACCTCTCCTAATAATTCCCATCTTAAGTCTCTTGGTTACTGAACAATCCTCACTTTTGCGTGGTTTCCGAATTAAAACCTCATGTTATGTTGCTACCATAAGCTACCGTAGGTAAAGCCCGACAGCACGCACTGCTTTGTTTTACAGACACTTCCCACACTTCCGAAGCTTAGTGCTTTAAAACTCCGTTTCGTTTACCAAAAGCCCTCCGGATCAATTTTCGTCTTCTGCTTTCTTTTGCTACTCATCCAGTCTTTGTCTTCAGTTGCCATAGATAGACGATCTCCTCAACTGGTACGCAATTTCACTCTTAATTTGTAGTATTTGATTTCGATATCTTAGTTACAAGTTATTTTTGCCTAATTATATTTTATTTTCAGGCTCATTTTGAAATTTAATCCATTAAGATCAACCTTTTGTTGGAGTACATCTGCAATAAGATGGAAAGGTACAGTTTCATAACAAGTACATGTATTTAAAGAAAGGAGCTTTGCTGAAAAATAATTGAAATACTTTCCACAGCTGTTGATAAATGATAACAATGTCCAACGGAAAAATCGAAATTTGTATGATTTTTCAATTTTTTTTCGACGTATATGGAAACTGAAGTTTTAAATTCTAATTATTTGGCACATGTGTGTATTTCATCGGTCACGTAAAAATTTTCAATCCAAATAGGTTTGTCGGGCTGTGTTATTCTCAGGAATGAGAAAGTGATAGCTTTAGTAACACGATGATATTATTTTGTACTTATGAAGGTCAGTTTCATTTGCCCTTTACTACTCTGACCATAACTGTACCGGCAGGTACCCTGAGGTGCCAAACCATAATTACGTCACCCCACTGCAAGACTGAATGCCACCAGGTGTGGAAATTTCATAGATTCGGGTTCGTGATGCTGTAAGGAAAGCATGCAAATGGAATTGAGATGAATGGGGAATCATCATTGCATCAATACAGTCCGTCATGGGGAAATCCACTGATAAAAGGTACTATGTGAATAATTATTTTAAAAAAGAAAGGCTTCTCTATTTTGTGTGGTGCTCTTTAGTGGTAATAGAAAAATAAGTTTTGGTAAGAGGATATTAAATGCAGTGGTGGTAATTAAAAGAAGCAACCTAGTTTAAATCATCACATGGCCACATAAATTTACCACTAAGAGAGAGATAATTAGTAATTCAAGATCTTGTCTAATCTGCTTTGATACGTGGAGTGGACTGACCGCGCACATCGTTTGTTGGCCGTATGCCGATCATTAATATTACGCGCTATGCACAGAAGTGCTGCCCGGAAACTGCATTTACAGATCGGCTTAACAGACCTCGTGGACGCACGAGCGCCTGGTAAAAATCGATCATCAGTGATGTTCGGCAGCGGCCAGCAAACGATATGTAGGCAGTCTCACAATTCTCCTAGCTGAAACATAGGAAAGTTGACAGGCAAGCTTAATGCTGTTGAGATGAAACAACGGTAAACAATAACAAAATGGTTCAAATGGCTCTGAGCACTATGGGACTCAACTTCTGAGGTCACTAGTCCCCTAGAACTTAAAACTAGTTAAACCTAACTAACCTAAGGACATCACACACATCCATGCCCGAGGCAGGATTCGAACCTGCGACCGTAGCGGTCTCGCGGTTCCAGACTGCAGCGCCTAGAACCGCACGGCAAACAATAACAATTATTCATATACTGAAGATACTTTTCCATAGATAAATACTTTACACATCTTGAAAATAACTTTCAAGTACAACTGCCTGTTACAAAATCATTCGAGGGAGCGATCAATAAGAGAGAGCGATCGACAAGAGCGGAGACATCAAACTAGCGGGCCTCAGGAGAGATAGATAGAGAGAGAGAGAGAGAGAGAGATAGCCAAACGCTGCTCGTGTTTATATACAAGCTGACAACTGAAGGCAACTTTATTGTCATTCTTCCTCACTGTCTTCCTGTCTAAAGTCTCTTGCGTGGAAAACTGTTCGATAGACTTCGCTGCGCTCCTTTCCGCCGCTTGCGCTGCGTCTGATGTATTATTTGTCAATAAAAAATCAACTGCTCTCTTTCACTAATTTCAACATCTGTAAGATCTGTCGCGTCTGAGAATTAATTACAATTTTATGTTATAAGACAATTTTAAGACAATAGGTGGAATAACACCAAAATACAGCGATTCTTACGTAGGTTTACGTAAGTTATTTTAGTTTGGAGGCTTAAATTTATTTACACATAAATATTCACGTTTCATATGTCAAAAAGGCAGATCATCATGACGTGGCGCCCTGGTAAGAACGTCCCGAAAATGGCAAAGCTTGCCGGTTATTAGCGTACTACACTACTGGCCATTAAAATTGCTGCACCAAGAAGAAATGCAGATCATAAACAGGTAATCATTGGACAAATATATTATACTAGAACTGACATGTGTTTACATTTTCTCGCAATTTGGGTGCATAGATCCTGAGACATCAGTACCCAGAACAACCACCTCTGGCCGTAATAACGGCCTTGATACGCCTGGGCATTGAGTCAAACACAGCTTGGATGGCGTGTACAGGTACAGCTGCCCATGCAGCTTCAACACGATACCACAGTTCATCAAGAGTAGTGACTGGCGTATTGTGACAAGCCAGGTTCCCCGGCCACCATTGACCAGATGTTTTCAATTGGTGAAAGATCTGGAGAATGTGCTGGCCAGGGCAGCAATCGAACATTTTCTGTATCCAGAAAGGCCCATACAGGACCTGCAACATGCGGTCGTGCATTATCCTGCTGAAATGTAGGGTTTCTCAGGGATCGAATGAAGGGTAGAGCCACGGGTCGTAACACATCTGAAATGTAACGTCCACTGTTCAAAGTGCCGTCAACGCGAACAAGAGGTGACCGAGACGTGTAACCAATGGCACCCCATACACACTTTCAATGTGCGTTCATCGCGATGTCGCCAAACACGGATGCGACCATCATGATGCTGTAAACAGAACCTGGATTCATCCGAAAAAATGACGTTTTGCCATTCGTGCATCCAGGTTCGTCGTTGAGTACATCATCGCAGGCGCTCCTGCCTGTGATGCAGCGTCAAGGGTAACCACAGCCATGGTCTGCGAGTTGATAGTCCATGCTGCTGCAAACGTCGTCGCACTGTTTGTGCAGATGGTTATTGTCTTGCAAACGTCCCTATTTGTTGACTCAGCGATCGAGACGTGGCTGCACTATCCGTTACAGCCATGCGTATAAGATGCCTGTCATCTCGAATGCTAGCGATACGAGGCCGTTGGGATCCAGCACGGCGTTCCGTATTACCCTCCGGAACCCACCGATTCCATATTCTGCTAACAGTCATTGGATCTCGACCAACGTGAGCAGCAATGTCGCGATACGATTAAACGCAATCGCGATAGGCTACAATCCGACCTTTATCAAAGTCGGAAACGGTATGCATTTCTCCTCCTTACACGAGGCGTCACAACAACGTTTCACCAGGAAACGCCGGTCAACTGCTGTTTGTATACACAGCCGTGTACCGCAAGTCTCTAGAGGAACGGAGGGTTCCAAATGATTGGAAAAGAGCACAGATAGTCCCAGTCTTCAAGAAGGGTCGTCGAGCAGATGCGCAAAACTATAGACCTATATCTCTTACGTCGATGTCTTGTAGAATTTTAGAACATGTTTTTTGCTCGCGTATCATGTCATTTCTGGAAACCCAGAATCTACTATGTAGGAATCAACATGGATTCCGGAAACAGCGATCGTGTGAGACCCAACTCGCCTTATTTGTTCATGAGACCCTGAAAATATTAGATACAGGCTCCCAGGTAGATGCTATTTTTCTTGACTTCCGGAAGGCGTTCGATACAGTTCCGCACTGTCGCCTGATAAACAAAGTAAGAGCCTACGGAATATCAGACCAGCTGTGTGGCTGGATTGAAGAGTTTTTAGCAAACAGAACACAGCATGTTGTTATCAATGGAGAGACGTCTACAGACGTTAAAGTAACCTCTGGCGTGCCACAGGGGAGTGTTATGGGACCATTGCTTTTCACAATATATATAAATGACCTAGTAGATAGTGTCGGAAGTTCCATGCGGCTTTTCGCGGATGATGCTGTAGTATACAGAGAAGTTGCTGCATTAGAAAATTGTAGCGAAATACAGGAAGATCTGCAGCGGATAGGCACTTGGTGCAGGGAGTGGCAACTGACCCTTAACATAGACAAATGTAATGTATTGCGAATACATAGAAAGAAGGATCCTTTATTGTACGATTATATGATAGCGGGACAAACACTGGTGGCAGTTACTTCTGTAAAATATCTGGGAGTGTGCGTACGGAACGATTTGAAGTGGAATGATCATATAAAATTAATTGTTGGTAAGGCGGGTACCAGGTTGAGATTCATTGGGAGAGTGCTTAGAAAATGTAGTCCATCAACAAAGGAGGTGGCTTACAAAACACTCGTTCGACCTATACTTGAGTATTGCTCATCAGTGTGGGATCCGTACCAGGTCGGGTTGACGGAGGAGATAGAGAAGATCCAAAGAAGAGCGGCGCGTTTCGTCACCGGGTTATTTGGTAACCGTGATAGCGTTACGGAGATGTTTAATAAACTCAAGTGGCAGACTCTGCAAGAGAGGCGCTCTGCATCGCGGTGTAGCTTGCTGTCCAGGTTTCGAGAGGGTGCGTTTCTGGATGAGGTATCGAATATATTGCTTCCCCCTACTTATACCTCCCGAGGAGATCACGAATGTAAAATTAGAGAGATTAGAGCGCGCACGGAGGCTTTCAGACAGTCGTTCTTCCCGCGAACCATACGCGACTGGAACAGGAAAGGGAGGTAATGACAGTGGCACGTAAAGTGCCCTCCGCCACACACCGTTGGGTGGCTTGCGGAGTATCAATGTAGATGTAGATGTATATGAGAAATCGGTTGGAAACTTTCCTCATGGCAGCACGTTGTAGGTATCACCACCGGCGCCAACCTTCTGTGAATGCTCTGAAAAGCTAATCATTTGTATATCACAGCATCTTCTTCCTGTCGGCTAAATTTCGCGTCTGTAGCACGTCATCTTCATGGTGTAGCAATTTTAATGGCCAGTAGTGTATATCATGAGCATCTATGAAAAATGGTTGAAGGACTGAACTTGGAGGTCGGAGGCTTTCCTGCTCTATGAAACTCGATAAGCAGCAGTCTCTGGCATATCTGACGACAGAGTACTTTGCTGGTACAGGCACAAATATTTCGGAACGTAGCGTTCAGTACACATTGTTGAAAATGAGGCTCTGCAGCAGACGATCCCTTGTGTTCCCATATTGCCCCAAAGATATCGTCAGTCCGATTGCAGTGGGCACGAGATCGTCGAGATTGGACCATGTTGTCCGACTGGATGAATCACACGTTTTATGCTACACCGGATCCATAGTCGTGTCCCAATAAGCCGTCATCCAGGCAAAACCTGCTCGAAACATGAACCGCTCCACCGATGCAAGCTCTTGGGGGCAGCGTCGTGTAATGCTGGGCTACCACGTGACCTGTGTTAATAGTCGAAGGCACCAGGACAGCTGTGTACCACGTGAACATTAGTGTAGCCACCTATATCCCCTCAACCTTACTGTCTTCCCCGACATCGATGATGCCTTTCGGTGAGAAGTCTGTCCGTGTCACAAGGGCTGAATCGTGCCACTGCGGTTTGAGGACATAATAGTGAACTCACGTTGACGTGTTGGCTGTCAAATTCGCCTAATTTGAGCGTGATGGAACGTATCTAGGACGCTTTGGGTCGTCAGCTGTGTGCCCACAATCTACCGGCTCGTAATACTGTAGCGTCGCGGAATAGTAAAGAGTTGGAAACGTGGAATATTGTCAAAGTTTCGTTGCCTATGCCGAGAGCCAGAGGCAGTAGGTTAGCCAAGAGGTAGGGGTATTGCACATATATCGGAATGTGTCGTCACGCAGGGGCAATGGCCTGGTTACACACAATAGGCGAGAGAGAATTGCTTAGCACGCGGGTTTGTGTTAGACGCAGACTTTCGTAGAGTGCAAGACTGACGTATAGCGTCAGCTGTACTGCGTTTCACAACTTTACGTAAGTCTGCCGTAACAACATGTAACTCCGTTGCAAGAACATCTAAGGGGCGAGTACGACAGATGAATCAGCAGTATAAGTGGAACGAATGCGTTCATTACAAACGAGCATTGCGTCAGGAGGTCGCTCGTGCTTCCTTTAAATTCGCCAGGTTTGATAGCAACAAGGCACTTGCAGTTAGATGTGTAGTGGGTCGCTGCGTAGCGCTCAGCTCGGTGATCGACATGTTAATCTTTATTAAGAAGATGTTGCAGTAAGGGCAGCCCATCCAGCAGCAGACGTGAGGGGACAGTACCAGCTCTGGTCCTCTCTGCTGCCGCTGTCAATCATCGACCCAGGCAGGATTAGCAGACATTGCGGCAGACTCGCTCGCCGCCAATGCTGACCACATCAGTGAGCCGTCGTCGAGATCGTGCGGGAAGGTCGTTGATATCACCAAGCCACATTGTACTCGGCAGGAATAAAGGTGTTAAGAATTAGTAATGTTTCTTTGGCGTTTCTGACGCGTCCACAGTCATTTCCTAGCATCGTGACAACTAGAGAGGTCACCGCTCGGCCTCCAGTTCACCGTAGGCGACCGGGACCACCGGGGCGCCTACAATACATAGGAACTGCGTGGCTTGTGACTAGCTAGTTCGTGCCACATACCCCCGATTACCTAGAAATGCGTTGTTAATGGCAATATTAATTGCTTTCCACGTAGAATCATTGCTGTATTGCGTTGCTAAGGTGGACCAACACACATTTATGCAAGTGATCGTAATGATATGGCTCATTGGCTTGTCAGTGAATTTATTTCGAATTTCGTTGCAGAGAACTTTTTAACCAGCACGTTATTTTGCATCAACTTTGCGTGTTTCCCTTGTGTTATCTAGACACGGGCTCGTGTTTCAGTAACTGTTGTTCAACATCGATTAGAATGAACAGGGACTGTGATTGCTGTGTTCGGATGAGGGCTGAGTTGGCATCCCTTCGCTCACAGCTGCAGGCTGCTGTGACTTCGGTCGCGCAGCTTGAGGCTGTTGCCGATGGGCACCACTGTGGGGAGCCGGACTTGGGTATCACGGGGATGTCAACCTCGTCCCGTCTGTCCCCAGATCGGTCTGCCGCTGTGTTGCCCCGGTTGCTGCCCGCAGTGGGGCTGAGCCCTCGCCTGTGGTTGATTGGGAGGTCGTTCCAAGGCGTGGCAGGCAGCGAAAGACGCCCCTGGAGGCTGATCAGAAAGCCTCCCCGGTGCATCTGACAAACAGGTTTCAGGTACTGTCTCTGGCTGAGCCAGATGCAGCTGTCTGCCCTGTTTCAGAGGATGATTCTCAGCCTTCAAGGTCCGGGCAATCGCAGGGGGTGGGCTTATTGGTAGTTGGGAGCTCCAATGTTAGGCTAGGCTCGTAATGGGGCCCTTAGGGATATGGCGGCTAAGGAGGGGAAGAAATCCAGTGTGCACCCGTGTAAATTCCGGGTGGAGTCATTCCTGATGTGGAAAGGGTCCTTCCGGATGCCATGAAGAGCACAGGGTGCAGCCAGCTGCAGGTGGTGGCACATGTCCGCACTAATGACGTGTGTCGCTATGGATGTGAGGAAATTCTCTCTGGATTCCAGCGGCTACCTGATTTGGTGAAGGCTGCCGATCTTGCTTACGAGATGAAGGCAGAGCTCACCATCTGCAGCATCGTTGACAGAACCGACTGCGGACCTTTGGTGCAGAGCCGGGTGGAGGGTCTGAATCAGAGGCTCAGACGGTTTTGCGACCGTGTTGGCTGCAGATTCCTTGACTTGCGCCATAGGGTGGTGGGGTTTCGGGTTCCGCTGAATAGGTCAGGAGTTCACTACACTCAGCTGGCAGCTACACGGGTAGCGGAGGCTGTGTGGCGTGGACTGGGCGGTTTTTTAGGTTAGAAAGCCTTGGGAAAGTACGGGATGGGCTGCAATCTCAAAGGGTGCATGGCAAATACAGGAGTTGCTTGGATCAAGGAATAGTCGGAATTGTAGTTGTAAATTGTTGTAGTTGTGCTGGGAAAGTCCCTGAGCTTCAAGCGCAAATAGAAAGCACAGAAGCTGAAATCGTTATAGGTACAGAAAGCTGGATAAAGCCTGAAATAAGTTCTGCAGAAATTTTTACGAAGTCTCAGACGGTGTCCAGGAAAGATAGATTAGGCAGAATTGGTGGTGGGGTGTTTGTGTCTGTCAGTAATGGTTTCTCTTGTAGTGAAGTCGAAGTAGATACTCCGTGCGAATTGGTATGGGTGGAGGTTATACTTAACAGCCAAACTAAGTTAATAATTGGCTCCTTCTACCGACCCCCAGACTCCGATGATATAGTTGCTGAACAGTTCAGAGAAAATTTGAGTCTCGTAACAAATAAATACCCCACTCATATGGTTATAGTTCGTGGGGACTTCAACCTTCCCTCGATATGTTGGCAAAAATACTTGTTCAAAATCGGTGGTAGGCAGAAAACATCTTCCGAGATTGTCCTAAATGCTTTCTCCGAAAATTATTTTGAGCAGTTAGTCCACGAACCCACGCGAATAGTAAATGGTTGCGAAAACACACTTGACCTCTTAGCCACAAACAATCCAGAGCTAATAGAGAGCATCATGACTGATACAGGGATTAGTGATCACAAGGTCGTTGTAGCTAGGCTCAATACCGTTTCTTCCAAATCCACCAGAAACAAACGCAAAATAATTTTATTTAAAAAATCGGATAAAGTGTCACTAGAAGCTTTCCTAAGAGAGAATCTCCATTCCTTCCGAACTGACTATGCAACAACAGCAATTGAGAGATTCATACCTCATAAATTGGTAAGAGATGGAACTGATCCCCCATGGTACACAAAACAGGTCCGAACGCTTTTGCAGAGGCAACGGAAAAAGAAAAAAATGGCTCTGAGCACTATGGGACTCAACTGCTGAGGTCATTAGTCCCCTAGAACTTAGAACTAGTTAAACCTAACTAACCTAAGGACATCACAAACATCCATGCCCGATGCAGGATTCGAACCTGCGACCGTAGCGGTCTTGCGGTTCCAGACTGCAGCGCCTTTAACCGCGCGGCCACTTCGGCCGGTGCAACGGAAAAAGCATGCGAAGTTCAGAAGAACGCGAAATCCCGAAGATTGGCTAAAATTTACAGACGCTCGAAATTTGGCACGGACTTCAATGCGAGATGCCTTTAATAGGTTCCACAACGAAACATTGTCTCGAAATTTGGTAGCAAATCCGAAGAAATTCTGGTCGTATGTAAAGTACACAAGCGGCAAGACGCAGTCAATACCTTCGCTGCGCAGTGCCGATGGTACTGTTACCGACGACTGTGCCGCTAAAGCGGAGTTATTGAACGCAGTTTTCCGAAATTCCTTCACCAGAGAAGACGAATGGAATATTCCAGAATTTGAAACACGAACAGCTGCTAGCATGAGTTTCTTAGAAGTAGATACCTTAGGGGTTGCGAAGCAACTCAAATCGCTTGATACGGGCAAGTCTTCAGGTCCAGATGGTATACCGATTAGGCTCCTTTCAGATTACGCTGATACAATAGCTCCCTACTTAGCAATCATATACAACCGCTCGCTCACCGATAGATTTGTACTTACAGATGGGAAAATTGGGCAGGTCACACCAATGTTTAAGAAGGGTAGTAGGAGTAATCCATCTAACTACAGACCTATTTCATTGACGTCGGTTTGCAGTAGGGTTTTGGAGCATATACTGTATTCAAACATTATGAATCCCCTCGAAGGGAACGATCTATTGATACGTAATCAGCATGATTTCAGAAAACATCGTTCTTGTGCAACGCAGCTAGCTCATTATTCGCACGAAGTAATGGCCGCTGTCGACAGGGGATCTCAAGTTGATTCCGTATTTCTAGATTTCCGGAAAGCTTTTGACACCGTTCCTGACAAGCGACTTCTAATCAAGCTGCGGGCCTATGGGGTATCGTCTCAGTTGTGCGACTGGATTCGTGATTTCCTGTCAGGAAGGTCGCAGTTCGCAGTAATAGACGGCAAATCATCGAGTAAAACTGAAGTGATATCAGGTGTTCCCCAGGGAAGCGTCCTGGGACCTCTGCTGTTCCTGATCTATATAAATGACCTGGGTGACAATCTGAGCAGTTCTCTTAGGTTGTTCGCAGATGATGCTGTAATTTACCGCCTAGTAAGGTCATCCGAAGACCAGTATCAGTTGCAAAGCGATTTAGAAAAGATTGCTGTATGGTGTGGCAGGTGGCAGTTGACGCTAAATAACGATACGTGTGAGATGATCCACATGAGTTCCAAAAGAAATCCGTTGGAATTCGATTACTCGATAAATAGTACAATTCTCAAGGCTGTCAATTCAACTAAGTACCTGGGTGTGAAAATTACGAACAACTTCAAAAAAATGGTTCAAATGGCTCTGAGCACTATGGGACTCAACTGCTGAGGTCATTAGTCCCCTAGAACTTAGAACTAGTTAAACCTAACTAACCTAAGGACACCACAAACATCCATGCCCGAGGCAGGATTCGAACCTGCGACCGTAGCGGTCTTGCGGCTCCAGACTGCAGCGCCTTTAACCGCACGGCCACTTCGGCCGGCGAACAACTTCAGTTGGAAAGACCACATAGATAATGTTGTGAGGAAGGCGAGCCAAAGGTTGCGTTTCATTGGCAGGACACTTAGAAGATGCAACAAGTCCACTAAAGAGACAGTTTACACTACACTCGTTCGTCCTCTGTTAGAATATTGCTGCGCGGTGTGGGATCCTTACCAGGTGGGATTGACCGAGGTCATCGAAAGGGTGCAAAAAAAAGGGCAGCTCGTTTTGTATTATCGCGTAATATGGGAGAGAGTGTGGCAGATATGATACGCGAGTTGGGATAGAAGTCATTAAAGCAAAGACGTTTTTCGTCGCGGCGAGATCTATTTACGAAATTTCAGTCACCAACTTTCTCTTCCGAATGCGAAAATATTTTGTTGAGCCCAACCTACGTAGGTAGGAATGATCATCAAAATAAAATAAGAGAAATCAGAGCTCGAACAGAAAGGTTTAGGTGTTCGTTTTGCGCGCGCGCTGTTCGGGAGTGGAATGGTAGGGAGATAGATGGTGGTTCGATGAACCCTCTGCCAAGCACTTAAATGTGAATTGCAGAGTAATCATGTAGATGTAAATGTAGAACTTCGTTTTGATGTTTCGTAAATTATTCTGAACAAAGAAACTAGGTACTCCACGATTGTAGTCATATACGAACAACTCTGTAAATAATAACCATTTAGGAAACGCACGGGTCATTTTTGAATGATAAAGGCGTTTTGCGGACGAGTGTAGTTACGGTTGAGCACTAAATAGGTCAGTATCATTTTTTAGCCCATTGACGAAAACTGGATATGCTCTCCCCACATTAAATTCTATTTCCCGCTACGCATAATTTTAATTACGTTCAAAGTAAGCAACGTGTGTGTTAAATTTCAGGGTTTACCGCTAAAAGTGAACTGAACGCGTGTGCGACTGTTTTTTCTAATGAGTCCATTGAAACGGACCCAGAGCGAGGTTGCGACCAGGTGGTGTTTGCGCGCAGCCGTAATTAAACCGAAACACTGGAGTGCGCTTCTGCGGCCAAGTTAGCTCGTTAATTTCCATTAGGATGGGTCCGCACGGGGCGATACGATATTTGGCGCTCTTCTGATTGTGGCCCGGCTGTCGCTTCCTGTCCGCCTTCAGCTCTCAGCGTAAAATGTTTTGAGCGAAAATGAGCCTTCTACACATTGCCTTGTTGCTTCCACAGTACAGGAAATTGGGAATGACGGCTGTTAACTTTCATTATGGAGAATAAAGATTATTCTCACGGTACTTAGTCTCCCCTCAGCTGTGTTATATGTGCTTTCTTTATCTGATATCGATTTCGATGCTGCTACCGCTTTGTCTCCAGGCGCTATAGTTCCGTTATCGATGTGACGTACCATTTCAAGTACGAGACCCATAGTTATGGTACTATCCTTCTAATACAATAACTTGTAGATTAATAGAAATTCGAAGGACAATAGAATGAGGTAGGAGAGGGGGGACCTGTTAGGTTCTTGTCAACATGGCGGCCACTTTGGAAGCTGCCATCTTGGATGCAGTTTGTAAGTATGAAATGGACGTATCCAACAGTTAGATAATTACACGAGAAAAACAACCGTGCTTTTCATTTGAGCATAGCTTTATTCTTTCTCGAGCTACGATTACTCCAACGTCCGTACAGATAACGTGATAGATGACGACCTTAATACAGTCCGAACGTACTGAGGCCCTCCTGATATCAGGAGAGAGTAGCATCCGTGTTATCGCAGAGGATAGACACACCACCCGTTACTCACCTCAACCCTCGAGGGATTCTGTGAACCTGGCTCTTCATTCATGGTACGCTAACTGCTGCCCATTATCTGCAGTTGACAGACAAAGATGCGCAGCCGTGCATGAAGACAGAACATTTTCAAGTTTCTTTAAACCTGATGGTGCTCCACCTCATTGCAGGCTAGCTTTCGGAGCATTCCTTGCTATCCAGTCTTCCTGGAGATGGACAGGACGTAGCGGTCCGTTGGAGTGACAGCCACGTTCCCCAGATTTAATGCCATTAGATTTCTATTGACGGGGAGATGTGGATGCAGTCTTGGATGCAGTGAAGAAAAGAAACCTTGCACATGACATGGAGAGTACTGTTGACACTTAGCTCGCAGTGCGGTACAGATGTTGGTTAAAGTCCATGAGGAACGGGTGAATCAAATAACAAAAACTTTACAACCTACTGGCCAACGCGTTGATCACAACCTGTAGCCTTTATGTGTTACCACAGGCATTTGCTTTGTTCTGGAGAAATGTGATATCACTCTGGAATGAATAAAGCTATGCTCAAATGAAAGACACCATTGTTTTTTCTGCTACAATTCTCCAAGCGTCTGATGCGCCATGTGATCCCCTTCGTATCTGAAAATTACGAATTGAATACAAGACGACCTCTTTCTTTTATAGGGTGGTACCATAGTTCTGGAACGCCCTGTCTTTCTCTACTAGTTGTATAACTACTCCCTAAAGATTTAGGACACTGTAGCATTTCTCCTCTTGAAAGGGGAATAATTCCTTCCGTGAAGCATTACACCATCGGACGCGCTACCCGCACAAGTTTTAATTTGTGGAAGGTTGCATGTGGAGTGGTACGTTGAATGAGCCGCATAGGTCAATTCTAGCAAATTACGACTGATTCTTTCCTGGCTAATGAGGAGGACGCTTGCTTGCCTCGTATCTTCCAAGCCGCTACGGTCGCAGTTTCGAATCCTGCCTCAGGCATGGATGTGTGTGATGTTCTTAGGTGTAAGTAGTTCTAAGTTCTAGGAGACTGATGACCTCAGATGTTAAGTCCCATAGTGCTCAGAGCCGTTTTGAACCGTCCAAACTGTACTGATATCCCCACTGAATTTCTTCTCCGTCTGTTGTGGCTCCCAACATGCGCTTTAAAGAGATTAAATTTTAGAAAGGCATTTGGGGATATTATTACAATGCTACGATACATTCACGATGTATGGGATGCCACCAATCTCATTCTGGAAACATGCATACATGTCCGAGGAAATATTGCATTGTAATTCTGAATCAGACAGGCACTGTAATATAGTATTTATCCGCTGAATTCGGGCAAGCGACGTTCAAGTAGAATGTCTCCCCTGCATGGGAATATATAGAATGGATGTACGAGTGCAAGTTGAAGACAAATGGTTGACCACATATGGAAGTTTTCGTCTCGCAGTGAGTATGTGCGGATAGCCAAGTGGTAAGCCGACCAATCGCGATAAGAAGGAAATCCCGGTTAAAGTCCTGGTCCGGCACAATTTTTTTCTGCCGTCATTCCATTATAGTCTGAAGGTTGTCTATATTCGGAACTGTGAATACATTTCATGTATAAAATCTAAACTGGTGCCAAGCTATGTGAAAATTGTGGTAGAGTAAAAGTCGGGAACCGGAATGAAAAATGCTGCCATTATAGCATAAAAAAGACGAAAATATCCTGGGTAGGCTTCGGGATGTAAAAGATGGTAACTAGCTTTTCGACTTCTGGTAGCTTCAAAGATCTTCGGGATGTAAAAAATGGTAACTAGCTTTTTGACTTACCTGGAAGCTTCAAAGATCTTTAAATCAAAACATCTTGACATATTCACGCGTTCTTAAGAGTTAACACCACATTCCCAACCTAGTGAGCTCTCTTTGCTGCAAGGTGTTGGCACACCTGCATCTTGCAATTTATAGGCTAAATCCCCTGATCCTGTGCGCAAATTCCAGAATTTCGCCAGCTATAGTAAATAATATGTTCATCATATGCCTGCAAAGCATACTTATAATAACTAACAAGTTTCTCTGAGTGGATATCATTTCTTAGGGTAGATTTGTTTCTGGAGGACTCTAAAACAATTTTTCGATTTCTGGGTGGGTTAATTTTTTCCCCCAGGAGGATCATTACTCCACCACATCCACCCCCTGTTACATTAATGGTGAGGGGTATAAGAAAAGATAGAAACAAATGTAAGTGCTTCTATAGAGTGGGATGCATCTACAATAGGAAGTATCCGAGAGTGGGCGTGCATCTATGATAGGAAGTATCCCAGAGTGGGGATGCATGCATCGTAAACTTTAATGAGACGTTGTGTCATATTGCTTGATATGACAAATGTCATGTTGGATGACATGACGGCATGTGTCATATTATACGACATGACATCATGTATCATGTTACTTTACTTGACACAATGCATTACATTACATGATACGGGTGCCAATACTAAGGAGTAAAAAAGTTCGAATATGTCAAGATGTCTTTGAAGCTGCCAGATAAGTTCCCTTTTTATACATCCCTAAGTCGGTCCAGGACACATTCACCTTTTTTGTGCTATTATAGGATAATTTTTAGTTCTGGTAATACGTATGGATGTGCGTCGAGTCCAGATAGTGAAAGACATGAAGAAACGGCGTTTTGAGTTCTCCATTCCAGCAGCTGCAATCTACATAGAACTGTCCAGCGTGTTGTTAGACGAGTGTGTAGTGCTGCACCTTCTATAGCAAAACATATGAATATAAGGAACACAGCAGCCATAGTCCACAGCCGAGCACGAGAGACACTCTCGAAAGCTTCATGTGCTTCGCACCGTCTCCCGTGAAAAGATTTATGACTCATTAATTTTTGTGGGAGAGATAGTCACCGTAATCACATGCCGGGATATTTCGGAGACGTGGCCTTTTCCACAATTGCGAGAATGTCCCTAAAATTTCATTTTTCAACATGTCGGAGCACTACCGCACTTTAATAGCATTTCTTAATGGTGGACTGCCTCAAAAGTAGATCGACCGTAGGGGGTGCATGGATGTCGCATTTAATCAGTGATCTTCGAGGTTACCGGATCTCAGGCTACATGAATTTTTTGTACAATTTGTGAAAAACTTAGTCTATGTACTTCTCCTCCCCGTGAACTACGAGCCACATAGCAACAGCAGTGAATACAGGAACTCCAGCATGCTCACAAAAATATGAGACGAGCTTGACTATACTATGAATGTTTGTCGTGCGTCTTATGAAGGGTACCTTGAACATTTATGAAAGGTGAATTAAAACCATTGATCCCATTCCCAATTATGAGAAGTACCCTAAGACTGTGTGAGCATGCGTGTAAAACATACACCCTTATAAAATCGGATTGTTTTGAGAAGAAGAACTTCGTAGTGCTATTGTATATGTAAGGCACACTCTGATCTAAGTTTCTATCTACAATCGGATAGGAGATACAGTGTTATGAAATGTGATGAATTTTTTTAACTGCGTGTACGTCTTTTTTCAAAATACATCACGCGTAACAATTACGACGATGAATTTAGAGAAATTCCTACCCATACAGAGAAGCACCGACAACTACCCTTCCCACGTACTATCTGCGAAAAGAATAAGGGGGGAGAGACGGTGAATGTGACCGGTACGCAGCGAATGTTCCGCCACATGCTACAGTGCCTGTTGACGACGATATAGATTGCAAACTCCCCGATACGATTCAGGAAAATGAGGTTCACTTAAGTTGGGGCAATCAGACAAGTGAACTGAACCGTGTACTTAAACTAATCTCTGCACTGCATCCTATACTTATAAATAACTATGTGGGGACTTCAAAAGGTAAATTAAATGTTTTGTCCCATGCTAAAACCATTGCTCAACAAGAGTAGCACACTGTCAGAAGACAGTACGTGTTCCAGGTTTCCTGTAGAGACAGTTCTGCTGCAATACGGAAAACAAGTGCATCACAGTGTGGGAATGAAATGACACCTATAATGAATCACCCTCCTCTAACATTACCTTTTTTTTATACATATAATCGATACCATGTATACTATCGATTCTTGCATAGGTTAAAATTATCTCAGCTATTTCATTAAGAGAATTCATATGATTTTGTATACCATGTATTATATTTCAGGCTGAAATGAATAAAAAAGAAATTAATGTGTTACAATCGATATGTACTAACAGTTAAAATTATTCTTCTTTTAAAAATATTTGAAATTACGAAATTTCTGGTACACTTAAGATTCATATTATTAATTGCACACTCTAACGCTTATTATGAAATTTATTTCTTAATTGATTTACAAAATAATGATATATTTTACCGGAGATTGTACTTTGGTAAAGAATGTTTGTAAACACCTTTGTTTTTTAAACTCATTGGAAATTGTGAGTGCCGCAGTTTGTAAGTAGTGGTGGGCACGCCTCTGATGGAAGCAGACGTTTTCTAAGTTTGTCACCAACAACGTAATTATTGCTTTGTTTGAATGTGGGAAATGTGAAAACGGTGTGATGTTGAAAGATGTGACAAAGAATAAAATTCAAGAATAATACAGGCAAATCTTCATCAGTTATATAGTCATCAAGAACATAGAAAATCGAAATTTCAGCTGCAAGAATGTACCCCTAGACAAGGCTTTGAGCCATCGACAACAACAACGAGATAATGAAGATTTGTTTATCTTACGCCTCTCGTAGCTTTCAAAATTTGTGCAAAGACAGAGAATTTTAATAGTGATGTGTGGGAGGGTAAGATTACACAACTCAACTGGAAACGCACTCTAAAGTTAAAGTATGTGGGACATTAATTCCTGTGGATAGAACTTGTAAATTGCAGAAAGATTGTGGGAGTGTATAGATTAAATAGAATGTCACGTCAAGCGATACTGAAATGAGGCGAAAAATTTGACCAAGTCCGCAAGGCGGGGTGATGCTGATCGGGAATTCCAGATCTTGCAAAACATGATTTCCGTCTTTTCGGCAGTCGGAAAGAACATCTGTGGGAAAGAGATTTTCCAGTGATGAGGACGTTCACCCAGCAGTTGTCGAATGACTCTGTGACCAAGGATCAGATTTATATCGTCGAGGAATTCAACGATTTTCCGAACGTCGTTTACAGACACTTGGTGACTATGTTGAAAAATAGGGTCATGTTTGTGTCAGTTTGAAGAATAGTGCAGGATTCAATAAATGTTGCTTGACCTACCATAATAACCTGTAAGTCACATTTTGAAGTCCCCTCGTATATTTAACAACTGTTCTGGAATAATAAATGTCACTTAATTTATACTGATTTTTGTTTGACGTAGATCCAGATTTTGGACCCTGACTCGACTCTAAAGTCCAAAGTCACTCATCCTCCTTAGCCGCTTAAGTCAGTATCTGTCATCTATGATTCTTTAATAATATTTTCAGTTATTTGCTTACTTCATACGAATTTATTTAAGACTTCTTTCGATATCCAACTTTTATGCACGATCGCCTGTAAAGAAATTAGTTTGCCATGTGCTCCGCGATCTTCAAGATGTGCGATATTCAAACTGCTCGCAATTCAAGATTTTCCATAAATAGCTTCACAAAATTATTTCGTATGAATTTTTAATTACTCTCACGATTTCGATATTTCTCCTCGTTGCGTTCCAATATTTTTCGTCTAAACATTAGTTTTCCGCTATTCTGACAGACACGTTGACCTCTAGCCATCGATAAACTGACTGTAACGTCTCGAAAGTGCGCACAGTCTACCTAGGACTCTACAACTGTTAACGCGAAACTCTAACGCCCGGAACCTCGTTGCATATTAGCGATATCGCAGTCGCCGCATATGAGGGTGCTCATATCGATCTTTAATAAGGGTGTCGATAATGGTACCCTTTCAAGATGTAAGTGTAGATCATATCTCAGACAACTTTATTCACCACGTCTGACGTTATTTCCGGATTGTCATTGTCTGCATAATCAACTATTTGTGTTTCAGTTCTGATAGCGCGTTCGTGTACCGGCAGCTCAGGTTGGAGACACGGGGTTGAACAGGGCTGAGGCTGAACAGGTGGCTTCAAATATTCAGGGGACAGCGAGGTACACAGCTCCTAGGAGACTGCGAGTCCGCAAGCACTGGCGTTAAAGCGGCTGCCTGCAACTTAACGCTCCAAGTTGCAGACACGGTGCTGCTCACCCCTCACCTTTCACAGACCTTCCTCCTCCCTCAGCCGCCAGCATTATATCGCTCAACAGCCTCCTGCGATTAGTCGGTCTTATGATCAGTGGCTCTTGGACAACAACACGGCCGTGAAAGTTGGTACCAGCAACTACCCACGCATTGTCCTATGACTAACTTCAGCACCTGGAGTGCAACGTTACCCCACTGCAATGTTAACGTCTTCATTGTAAAGAAAACCTTCTTAAATACCTGGAATACCTTTAGTCTTATTCCTAGTTTTACGCATGATCATCTAGTTGTTTGACGTTCGCAAGGAAAGTGGCATTTTACGTTTCAGTTAGTCTTGTTCTGACTGTAAAGTGAAAAAGACGTCTGACTTTGCTATTTAAAACATCTACATATACATACATATCCCGCAAGGCACAGTACCTTGCGTGGAGAAGGGTACCTTGTACCACTAATAGTCATTTCCTTTACTGTTCCACTCGCAAGCAGAGGGAGGGAAAAACGAGTGTCTATATGCCTCCTCACGATCACTAATTTCTCTTATCTTCGTGGTATTTACGCGAAATTTACGTTGGCAGAAGAAGAACCGTTCTGCAGTCAGTTTCAAATGCCGGCTCTCTAAATTTTCTCAGTATTGTTCCTCGAAAAGAACTCCGCCTTCCCTCCAGGGATGCCCATTTGAGTTCCCGAAGTATCACCTACCGGTAACAAATCTAGCACCCTGCTCCTGAATTGCTCCGACGCCTTCAAAAATTTTTTATAGACAAGCTCGCACTTCTTAATATTTATTATCGTCGATCAGTTTCAACAGATGAAATTGTCAGCTTCTTATTTTCAAAAAAATTTTAGTGACAAATCGTGTTCGTGTTCCAACATTTTTTTCAGATCAGGAGACAGTTTCTGTTGTCGAAATCGATCGTCAATAATAAATATTACCTAATGCGACCTTGGCTATAAAAATTTTTTACAAGTTAAATATAGATCGCTCCTTCGATTTGTATGAGATACTCCTTTAGTCTGACCTTATGCGGAAACCAAACGGTCGAATAGTATTCGGGTCGCACTAATGTCCTACATGTGGTCTCCTATACAAGTGAACCACACTTTCCTAAACTTCTCCAAATAAACCGAAGTCGACCATTTGTCTTAACTACTACAACCCTTACATGTTCGTTCCATTTCATATCGCTTTGCAACGTTACGCCTACATATTTAATCGACCTGACTGTGTCAAGCAGTACACTACTAATGCAGTATTCTAAAATTACGGGTTTGTTTTTCCTGCTCATCTGCATTAAATTAAAAGCTTCTATGTTTAGACCCAGCTGCCATTCGTCACACTAGAAATTTTTTCCAAGTCATGTTGTATCCTCCTACAGACACTCAATGACGACACATTCCCGTACACCACAGCATAATCAGCAAACAGCACCAGATTGCTGCTCGCCTGTCACTCAGAACATAGAAAGTAACAGCGGCCGTATCACACTTCCCTGGGGCACTGCTGACGGTACCCTTGTATCTGATGAACACTCGCCATCGATGACAATGTACTGGGCCTTGTTACATAAAAGTCTTCGAGCGACTCACTTACCTGCAAACCTTTTCCATGTGCTCGTACCGTCTTTAACATTCTACAGTGGGACTCCGTGTGAAATTCTTTTAGGAAATCTAGGAATATCTAATCTGCTAGTTGCCCCTCATCCGTATTCTTCAGCATACCATGTGAGGAAAGGGCAAACTGAGTTTCGCAGGAGCGATGCTTCATAAAACCGTACCGTGCTGATTCATGGACAGAAGCTTTCTCGTCTCAAAGAAGTTTATTGTATTAGAACTGAAGATATGTTCAAGAATTCTGCAGCAAACCGATGTTAAGGATATTAGTCTGTAATTTTGCGGGTCCATACTTATACTCTTTTTGTGTACAGGAGTCATCTGCGCATCTTTCAAGTCGCTTGGGATTTTATACTGAGCGAGAGATCCACTATAAATATGAGCTATGTAAGAGGACAGTGCTGTAGAATACTCTTTGTAAAACCGAATTTTATTCCATCCTGACCTGTCAAATTATTTGTTTTCAACTATTTTAGTTGTTTCTCTACAAAAGGGATCTTTACTACCATGTTCTCCATATGGCAGTCTGTGCGGTGGTCAAAGGGCTATATGTTTGTTCGATTCTTCTGCATGAACGATTTCTTAAAAGTCAAGTTTATAACTTCAGCTTTCCTTTTACTACATGCTTGTACCACATCAGACTGGTCAACGAGAGACTGGACAGAAACCTTTAACCCGCTTAGCGATTTTACACAAGACCAGAATTTTCTCGGCAAGCTTGCAAGATCTTTTGCAAAGGTATGACGGTGGTAGCTGTATGCTTTGATTTTTAACAGACGCACGAATGTCTACAAACTTTTTCCTGTCTTCATTTGCTCGTTCTCTTTTGAACCGAGAGTGCAAAGGCATTTTTTTTCGTCAGCATTTTCCATGGTGGGTGTTTTCCGTTCTCAATCAACTTATCCGGCATTTACTTCTCAGGAGCACGATTCGCAACCCGTTTAAACTTTGCCCCTAATTCTTCTGCGTCCATTATACTGTAACTAAATGTCATTCAATGCCTAAGTGAGATGCTAACAACTGCTTATCTGCTCTTTCTAGCAGAAATACTCTCCTAGCCTTGCTGACTGATTTATTAACTTTAGTAACTATAGTTATGACATCATGATTACTAACGACATGAGCTCATGGTGACATCATGATCATTAATAATCCCTCCTGTCGTGCAGAGTATCCATGTAAGCAGCAAGACGCACCGTAAAGTTTGCAGTGCGAGGCCGCGGATTCTGTTAACTTTCTCTACGACAGAGAAAAATCCTTCAATTAGTACAATCCTATCAATGAATGTGGCAATAAGCATACAGGCATGTGAGCTCCTGTTTATTATAGTTAAACTTAAATCAGAGTACTACAAAAAAAATTGCGATGCACTTTTGTAAACTTAAATTTCTGACCCTTCAGACACGAGTTCACGTCGGATTTCAATGAAAGTTGCGATAAGGGATTCGGTTACTTTCGAAATGTGTGTGCCTCGAGTTACTTCCATGTTGCTGGCATATTGACACATATTCACTATGTGATCAAAAGTATCCTGGATGAAACTGACTTACAAGTTCGTAGCGTCCTCCAGCTATAATGCTGGGTTTCAATATGGTGTTGGCCTGTCTTTAGCCTGGATGACAGCTTCCACTCTCGCAGGCATATGTTCAGTCAGGTGATGGAAAGTTTCTTGGAGAATGGCAGCCCATTCTTCACGGAGAGCTGCACTGAGGAGAGGTATCGATTTCGGTCGTTGAAGCCTGGCACGAAGCCGGCGTTCCAAAACATCTCAAAGGTGTTCTGTAGGATTCAGATCAGGACTCGGTGCAGGCCAGTCCATTACAGATATGTTATTGTCGTGTAACCACTCCGCCACAGGCCGTGCATTATGAACAGGTGCTCGATCGTGCTGAAAGATGCAATCGCCATCCCCCAATTGCTCTTTAACAGTGGGAAGCAAAAAGGTGCTTAAAATATCAATGTAGGTGTATGCTGTAATAGTGCCACGCAAAACAACAATGGGTGCAAGGGCCCTCCATAAAAACACTACCACACCATAACACCACCGCCTCCGAATTTTACTGTTGGCACTACACACGCTGGCAGATAACGTTCACCGGGCATTCGCCATACCCACACCCTGCCATCGGATCGCCTTTCCTCACAACGTTTTTCCACTATTCAGTCGTCCAATGTTTACTCTCCTTACACCAAGCTAAGCGTCGTTTGGCATTTACCGGCGTGATGTGTGGCTTATGAGCAGCTGCTCGACAATGAAATCAAAGTTTTCTCACCCCCCGCCTAACTGTCATAATACTTGTAGTGGATCCTGATGCAGTTTGGAATTCCTGTCTGACGGTCTGGATAGATGTCTGCCTATTACACATTACGACCGTCTTCAACTGTCGGCGGTCTCTGTCAGTCAACAGACGAGGTCGGCCTGTAAGCTTTTGTGCTGTAGGTGTCCCTTCACGTTTCCACTTCACTATCACATCGGAAACAGTGGACCGAGGGATGTTTAGGAGTGTGGAAATCTCGCGTACAGACGTATGACACAAGAGGCACCCAACCACCTGTGCACGTTCGAAGTCCGTGAGTTCCGCGGAGGGCCCCATTCTGCTCTCTCACGATGTCTAATGACTACTGAGGTCGCTGATATGGAGTACCTGGCAGTAGGTGGCAGCACAATGCACCTAATATGAAAAAGTGTGTTTTTGGAGAGTGTCCGGATACTTTTGACCACATTGTGTATTCAACTTGCCTATCACTCCGATACATGGGAAAGACGCCATATGTTTTCTGGGATAACATGGCGCTTGTAATAACTTCTTTTGTATTTATTTATTTGCGGACAATGCCTGGAATAGAGGCCAGTGTAGTAAAGAAAGCCTGCAGTTAGGAAAGGAACATGTAAAATTGGTGGCATGAACTACTTTCGAGCTTGTTAGGAGTGCGGGATTCACATAGGACATATGCAACAACTGTTCTGTAAAACAGTAAATATCAACCATACAACTGTCAATATTTGCAATACATACTCTTCTTTTGTAGTACTTGATAATAAAATATACTATAAAACTGGTGGTGATATCAAGTTTATTTTTCCATCTTACTCTAATTTTAAGGGTGAAATGCTTAGTAGTCCAGCCTGTAAAAGGAAATTATAACTGGTCATGAAAGTTATGATTTTGTCATATGCGGGTACAATGTTTTTCAGTTGGAAGAAATCTTGCCAAACATGAGTGATCAATCTCGTTTTAAAAGTCTCAGAATTTCTGGTTATAATTTCAAATAGAAATAGAAAGTATGGCCTCTTTCTCGAAGCACTAACCTAGCCGGGTAGCGCAGTGGTTAGCACACTGGAGTCACATTCGGGAGGACGACGGTTCGAGCCCGCGTCTGGCTATCGTGATTTAGGTTTTTAGTGACTTCCCACAATAGCTGAAGGCAGATGCCAGGATGGTTCCTTCGAAAGGGCACGCCGCTTTCCTTCTCCATCCATCGCTAATCCGAGCTTGTTCTCCGTCTCTAATGACCCCGTTGTCGACGGGACGTTAAACACTAATCTCCTCCTTCTCTTCCTTCTTTCAGTGCACTATATAGGGACCGCTGGATGATATCTGTGGAAATGATGGTAGGTTTTGGGGTGGGTAGTGGGAACATGGAAAGGGAGTAGTAGTGAGGTGTGCAGACGGTACCTAGTATAAGGAGCACAAAGGATAGCGAAACACTGAGAGGAAAGAGGGAAGCGAGAGACCTGATGTCGTTAGGGATAGGAGGAGGTAAATTGTAGCTGATATGACGGGTATTTAACGAAGCAGATTTCTTCGACTGCGGGGGAAGTTGGTTTGAAGTTCTAAGGGTTGGGATATGGTATGTGCGTAGATGTAGGAATGGTGGGATGTATTGGTAATGGCAGTGTGGGTGAAGAGGGTGGGGACTTGATGTGACGATAGAGGATCCACGTGGGGGTGGGCAAACGAATGCAGAAAGCAGGACGAAGTGATGGATGGTTGGTTGATTTTGGGGAGAGGACCAAACAGCGTGGTCATTGGTTCCATCTGGTAAGGAAAGGGTGGGGAAGGAAGTCGGCCGTACCCTTGTAGTGCCCCCAGAATTTTACGAAAGTCTGGAGACACTTGTGTTCCAGCCGTTTCGAATACGCGTTATTTTAAAGCAGGGCGTAAGGATGAGCATCGGATACTGCATCCATTTATTGTTTGTGTAGGCGAAACTGGAAGGGAGATAATTCGTCGGCGTTGGCAAGTGTTCAGCGCGACCTGCCAAGAATAATCAAATACGGCCCGGAAGCTCCGTGGCCGGCTGCAAAGAGTAATGTAGCTCTGTATTGTTGAAAAACAAATGGAGGGACTCGAAATAGTGACTGTTTATTAGACGTGGAACTGCCGTTGAGAGTACGTGGACTGGACGTGGATAGTCAGCCACGATAAAAGCTTATTTATTAATTGTGTTCAAAAATGTGTAATTAACTGATTCTGGGTGCCCGGTAATGTGTGGACTGACGTCATAAAGTTTAGCTGTTTTATTGTACAAAGTGGGAATAAATATGTTCTTGTGCATTGAATGATATTCCAAGAGTAGCGTATTTTTTAAATAAGGAGAGAGAGAGAGAGAGAGAGAGAGAGAGAGAGCGAGAGAGCGAAAATTTTCCCTTCCTAGCAGTGAAATCTTCGGAGAAGCGGCAGGTGCAGGCAGAATACATCGCACTGCAAGAAAGCAGAACCAGCATTCTTCAACAAGTAAGTCCACGAAAACGCTTAAGCTGTATAGAGAGAGCTTAACATTACACCGGGCCACCGCATCCTTTCAAAGGAACCATCCCGGCACTAGCCTGAGGTGATTTAGGGAAATCACAGAAAACCTAAATCAGGATGGTCGGACGCGGGTTTGAACTCTCGTAATCCCGAATGCGAGTCCAGTGTGTGGACGAAGTGAATGGCGTTCAAGGACTTGGTGGGAATGATAGAACTTGCTTGCAATGGATACCCAGGCAACATTGGCGCAGGAGAGGATGAGATGGACCAACGTTTCGTAAGTGTGGAGTACAGTAATGAGTTGCAGACCTCGTGTTCGTGCACTTAGTATTTCAGGAATTTAGTACATTGTGAGCTTTCTTTTGTATGGCTAGTAGGTAAGACTTCCATGTTATTTGCCGGTCGAGAATTAGAAATTTTAGTGTATTAGTTAACTACATAGGACGGCTGCAAATAGTTATGTAAAAATTACGGATACGGAAACTATGGGTGGTTTGCCCTATAATTATTACTTCACTTTTGTAGTGGTTACTTTTTAGGAGCGACTGGTTACACCAGGAGGAAAACGCGTTAAGATGGAATTGGTGGGGACGTTAGGACTTCTGGAGTATTGAGTAGAAGGCTAGGAAAGCAGTTCATCAACATAATGAAGTAGGGCATGGTTTTGGCATATCAACAGTGTAGGGAATGAAGAGGAGAAGAGAGAAGACAGAGCCTTGGAGCAGAAAGAAGATATCGATATTGTTAACAATGGCAAAACATACACTGTTAAATGGAAAGAAACCAATTGAGTGGGCGTAGTTGACCAGAAGTGCATATGTCTGGGCTGGCCGCGGTGGCCGAGCGGTTCTAAGCGCCTCAGTCCGGAACCGCGCGACTGCTACGGTCGCAGGTTCGAATCCTGCATCGGGCATGGATGTGTGTGATGTCCTTAGGTTAGTTACGTTTCAGTAGTTCTAAGTTCTAGGGGACTGATGACCTCAGATGTTTAGTCCCATAGTGCTCAGAGCCATTTGAACCATATGTCTGGAGACTGAAGAGGACACGGTCGTTAGCTTTATAGAGGTCAAGGGATACGATAGCAAGGGATTTTCTGTTGTTCAGTCGATGGGGTAGGAGAAGTGTGAGGTATATGAACTGGTCATCAAAGGTCAAGCTGGGATGGTAGCCGCACTGGTACACGGGAAGAGAGAAATTTTGGTTCAGATGTTTATGTATTCTTTGTGAGAGGATGAATTCTAAGACTTTTCTAAACACCGAGGTGAAGCTGATGGGGCGATAGGACGACGTATTGTTAGGTGGTTTATTTGAATTGAGGAACAGTAGAATTGTGGAGATTTTCCACAGCTCTGGATCGTAGCCTGTGAAGAGGATCGTGTTGTAAAGGACTGCAAGTGTTCCTAGCAAGATTTAGGGACATACATTTAGGTGTCCTTAGGTAATGTGTTAGTGACTGGGATCAGCGTTCCATTGCTATTTTTCTGACGTGATGGGTGTGTTTGCATTGCTATTTTTGTAATGTGATGGGTGTGTTCAGCTCTGCCTGTAGTATGTTGTCCGGTGATGGTGGCCGTGCGGTTCTAGGCGCTGCAGTCTGGAAACGCGAGACCGCTACGGTCGCAGGTTCGAATCCTGCCTCGGGCATGGATGTGTGTGATGTCCTTAGGTTAGTTAGGTTTAACTAGTTCTAAGTTCTATGGGACTAATAACCTCAGAAGTTGAGTTCCATAGTGCTCAGAGCCA
Source organism: Schistocerca serialis cubense (assembly GCF_023864345.2). Taxonomy (NCBI): domain Eukaryota; kingdom Metazoa; phylum Arthropoda; class Insecta; order Orthoptera; family Acrididae; genus Schistocerca; species Schistocerca serialis. Next base: position 536,647,988 of record NC_064640.1, read on the forward strand.
TGTCCGGTGATGGAAACTGGGAGCAAGTGGTGAGGTAATGGTGTCTGTTCGTTCATAGCCCGTAGGGAATATGAAGTAGTCGAAGTGAAGGCCGTGAGGAATGACGAAAATGTAGGAGAGGAAGGATGCAAAGTGATTGGCTTTCCTTGTGGTGTCTGGCAGGGGTTGGTTACTGTGAAGCTGTGAGGAATGAGGACTGGAGATGTTACCAGTGAGTTTGTGGGTAATTTTCTAATACTTACATGAGTTAATGAAGAATATAGCGTTATGTGTGGTGCATGCTTGAAGAAAGGTTGATGTGAATCCTTTATCGAAAACTGATTTATGTTTGCTAATTATGACAAAATTGTTGGCTTTAAAATCAGCTTTTCGTTGATTTATCACCTTGGACTTTCAGCAATTTTTCGACAAAACACTATAATCCTTCACATCAAAAATCTTATAGTAATTGTTCTGCGATTTTTGTGATTCTACTGACTTACTATATATATTGCGCCATATCACTTCATTTGAAAGTATCTTCTGCTGTGAAACATTTAAATAACATACCTTTTAGATTCTACAACTAAAGCTTTGAAATTAAAAAGATGGATAGTGAGTAATATTATGTTTCTGCAGTAGCTACCTGAAACGACTGTTGTAAAAATCCTTACTTATGCCATTTTGTAAATGATTTGGAATCCTACTACGTCTTCTGCATATTTTTGTAAGTGTACCTATATCCCCAGTAACAGTTTCATTCGTTAGGGCAATAGCCCGTGCGTATTTGAACTGCACATTGGTTGCTGTAAATGAAAAATTAGACAACAATGATGTAAATCTCAAACAACTTAGTGAACAGGTCAAACAACAGAACGAACAGTTAAATGAAAAATTAGACAACAATTCCAGGGAACTTAGTGAACAAATTAGTGCCGTTGCCGCGCAGTGTCATGATACTAAGGTACAGTTACGCGTGGAAATTGAGGCTTGTTCAAAGAAAAATAGCGAAGAAATTAGATCTGTTGCTCAAGAATTAAGGGAAATGCAAACAGCTACAACAGAAACACTTAGAGCGGAAATTAGTACAGTCGCTAAACAATGCTCTGAAAAGGCTACACAATTACGCGACGAGTTTAAAGCAATGACAGCAGAACTTTCGCGCACAATGGATGAAAAGATTGACGCGAAATTCGACCAGCAGAACTCTCAAATTGAGGAACGTTTTAATCTTCACATACAGAACAGTGATACGCGTTTCCGTAAATTTATTCAGGATCAAAACAAAGTAAAACGACAAGTAATGGAAACAATCACAGCACAGAGACAAGAAGACAAACGTAAATTGTTCGCGAAAGCGAAGACATATGTAGACAACAATATTGCTACAGTGTCCGACGAAATTAATTCCATCAAACAGTCGAACACAGAATTACGTGACGAAATTTCCGATCTTAAATCGAAAACAGACACATACACAACCGATTTTCAAACAGTGACCGACAGACTCGAACAATTAGAACTAACACAGGATTCAGATGTCGTCAAAACTGACGTTAAAAAACTGAACGAAACTACACGTAAATTGCAAGAACAGATTAATGCCTCTGACACTAAAACTGATGAGCAGGTAAAAATACTGACTGAAAAATATGATGAATTGGCCAGTCGTATTGACGTTATAGACAGTGGTAATGACAACAAATCAGACGATACTACACCGGTTTCATTCAGTCAAACACCGGAATTCCAAAATCTACAACAGACAGTCAATGAGATCGGTTCAGCTAATAACTCATTACGGAGAAATTTGTCAAATTTACAGCAAGAGGTAACAGATATGAAAAATATTTCAGTTAATAACACATCACAGCAGACGCCACTTAGTGAACATTTGTCAGACTCGCGCAGCGCGTATAACATGGGTAATCTTCAGAGAGTACGGGACTTAGATTGCGAGCAACCACAGTTCAACAGATTCTCTTACAATCATGAACCTGTTCCGTCATACAGAGATGATAATTTCGATTACAAACATTTTCTATCAGTGAGGAAATTTAAAGCGTTTAGGAATGACAGAACACAGATTCACCCACTGGATTGGTTACAGCAATTTAGCTTTGCTTTTCCACCGACTTGGCCTGTTACACACAAACTAGAATTTATTTGCAGTTTTTTGGAAGGCGAACCGGCAACTCGTATGAGACCGATCGCGAGACAATGTTACTCGGTAGAAGAATTCCAGAATGCATATCTGTCAGCGTATTGGTCGAAGACGACACAGCGCGGAATTAAAGACCAGTTAATTAGCTTACCAAATTATGAGAACACAAATTTTCCCAGTGTCACGCAATTTTTTGAGCATATGGTCCAACAAAACCAATAGCTAAGTGAACCATATAGTGAATCTGCACTGATACAATTATGCATTTCTAAATTACCACGGTCATTAAGAGTGTCACTTCTAACGGGTCAACAAAAGGAAAATATTTCAGCATTCAGAGATCTGTTACAGCTCTAGGAAGTACAACAATCTGATTATTCTTTTGTAAACAAAAATTTTTCATATAATAACGAAGGCCAACAAACCTACAGTAATTACAATCAGTCACGTAATTTTAATAGTAAAAGTAACAGACGCTTTAGGAACGACAACTCCCAAAGCTTTAATAACAGACAAAATTCTAATTATCAATATCGTCAAAATTTTCAGCAACAGGAACCACACTTTAGTAACAATAGAGGTGTTTCACAACAACAACATCAAAACCAGCCGGTTAGCATACCTAACCAACAATGTAATGCACAAGGTCAACCAAGCTTTAATGTTCCGCCGCGTGCACGTATAGTCCTAGATCCAACAAATAGTAACGCACGGCAGCAAGAAAACAACTATTTACCGAGAAGACAGTATTTCAATTCCTATCGCAATGCACCGTATAGGAATGACTATCACGACAGACGTAGAAACGATGAGCACAATTATCAGCGTACATATAATAACAGTCGGTCTTACCAACAGCAAAATCATTCGCAAGAACATATTCTCATGAATGAACCCGACAGTAGGTACCATCCAGAACGTAATACGTCTGGAAGAAGTAATAGAACTGTTCAAATAGTAGAAATGCCACAACATCCTCCTGATAATAATAACACGTCAGATAGAATCTGACTAGATACTGTACAAGCCGCATCTTCCAGTAATACAAGCACTAACTTTGACATGCAAAATGTTGTTCACGAAAATGTTATTACTTTTGACGACATCAGAGACACTCTCTTGCAGGAAAGACCATTTTCTCAGAAAACTATTTCACATCCTGTCATCGAAATTAAAATTGGTTCATCGAAATTTTCAGCAGTAATTGATTCCGGATCACCTATATCAGTAATAAATGAAGAAAGTTTTAACGAGTGTAACAAAGAGAATACCTATCCGACATTACCTTTAGGCAAAACAAAAGTGAAAGGAGCAGTATCGAGTAAAGGAGTAGACGTTAAATTACAGACGCATTTATCATTTTGTATTGGAGGTCATACTTTTCACTCAAATTTTTGGATTGTTCCTTTATTGACAACAGACGTTATTTTAGGTACTAATTTTCTCGTACAACACGACGCAGTGGTTGATTTTCAGAATTCTTATTTAATGTTGAAGGACGAAAATGTGCAATTGGCTTTAGAATTTCAGCACTCATTATCTGCGGAAGAACAAACAATTAATCGCACAGAGGTCATTTCCGCAACACGTAACATAGACTGTAATTCCGCATTGTTCACAGACACGTACGTACATAACTGTAATACTCCAGACGAAGCTGACTACGACGTAATGCAGATGATTTTTGATAAAGTTAAACAAAGCCGTGCGAATACAGACGACGAACGAACGCAGTTACACAAAATTCTTTTACAGCAAGCTCCAGTTTTTGACAACATTCCTGGTACTATGTCCGGATTTATGTATGAATTTCAAGTCAAACAGCACGATACATTTAAAGCAAAGCATTATCCCATTCCATATATCCACCGAGAACAAGTTAAAAAAGAATTGCAGGATATGCTCGACCAAGGAATTATAGAGCCAGCAGTTAGTCCGTACATAAACCCGCTACATATTGTTAAGAAAAAAGATGGGTCACTTCGCCTTGTACTTGATTCACGTCACATCAATGATATAATTATTAATGAAACAGATCGACCACAGACATTAGAGGAACTTCTACAGAAATTTCACGGTACAGCTATTTATTCCACATTAGATTTGAAATCAGGATTTTGGCAAATTCAACTTCATCCGAATTGCAGAAAATACACAGTTTTTCTCTGTTTTGGCGACTGTTATCAATTTTGTAAATTACCGTTCGGCTTAACTATTTCTTCTGCAGCTTTTATTCGCGGTTTGAACACTATACTTCCGACAGAACTTAAGGACAGAATTACGACGTACGTAGACGACATTCTTATCGCAGAAGCTAACTGGTCTGAACACAATATGATTCTTGAACATCTGTTGCAAACTTTTCGTGCACAAGGACTCACAGTTAATCTCAGTAAATCGCATTTCGGTAAAACATCTATAAAATTTCTTGGACACATAATTTCAGCAGAAGGCATTGCGCCTGATGCAGAAAAACTTCAAGCTCTACGTGATATTACTGTTCCTACAACGAAAAAGCAACTACGCAGTTTTTTGGGCTTAATTAACTTTTTTCGTAAATTTATTCATCACTCTGCTTTAGACACACCTAGATTATGCCAATTGACAGGTAAAAACAGTATTTGGTCTTGGGATAAGCAAGCACATTCTGAATTCGTGAACCTGAAACATGCTTTGTTGAATGCTCCACTTTTATCGCACCCAGATCTTACCAGAAATTTTTCCATTGCCACCGACAGTTCTAACACCGCTTTAGGCGTACACATTTTCCAGGAAATTGAAGAAGATGGTTCTACAGTAATTAAAAACATCGCATTTGCAAGTCGCATTCTGTCGTCACCTGCTGAGCGAAATTATTCTGTTACAGAACTTGAAACATTATGCGTTGTATGGGCTTTCACGAGATTTAGGCATTTTCTTTATGGAAGACACACGACCGTTTACACAGACCACAGGGCGACACAATTCTTACTTTCAGCTAAATTTACGCACGACAGGTTAAGCAGATGGAAACTTTATTTACAAGAATTTAATTTTACAATAGTTCACATTCCCGGCACACAAAATGTTATAGCAGACGCACTATCCCGTTCTCTCAGCAACAATCGGCAAGACGTCGCAACCAACTTCTGCAAAGCAAATTTCAGCGTTATGTGCATCCAACAAGTAGCATTTGAAAATTTTATTTCGTCGTCATTACAGGACATAGCACAAGAACAAAATAAAGACAACGTGTGGAAAGAAATTAAACACCTTTGGCAAGATAGGAATAATGTTACGATTAGAAACCATTACACTGTACGCAATGACATTCTGTTTCGCCGCTCTCATCCTGACGGCAACAACTGGTTATTATGCATTCCTGACGAACTGGTTAACAAATTAATCTGGTACACTCATTTAAGTTACGCACATTACGGAGCAAGAAAATGTTTTCTTATACTGAGACAGAACTGTTATTTTACCAACATGGAAAAACGTATACGACGAGTTTTAGCGTCTTGTAAAATTTGCCAGAAAGCTAAGTCAGACACCACTTCACATATTCCTCCTTTATATCCCATTGTACCTGTTAAATTAAGACACATGGCAGCTGTAGACATTTTTGGTCCATTTCCGAGAACTAATAGAGGTTATTGCTACATCTTTGTCGCTGTTGAACTCACTTCAAAATTTGTTACTTTCACTCCGTTACGCAAAGCTACTGCTAAAACTGTTTCGAAAGCATTTGTAAAACATTTTCCATTTCATGTAGGGCATGTGATGAAAGTAATTTCTGACAATGGATCACAATTTCGTTCTGCTACATGGACACGTATGTTACGAGCTAGAAACATTTCTCCGATCTATTTATCCAAGTACCACGCTTCTTCGAACCCTTGTGAACGATTAATGAAAGAAATTGGTAAACTGTGTAGAATATATTGCCACAAAAGACATATTGATTGGGAAACACACATATTCTCATTCCAAGATGTAATTAATTCCATTCCAAATGAATCCACTATGCTATCTCCGTCTGTTATACTGAAAAACGTTGAACCACCAAACAAAATTAAAGAATTAGTAAACTTCCCTATCTGTCGTCGACTAAGACACCACGAAATAATTGACATTGTGCTGAACAACATCAAACGTGCCGCAGAGCGCCGGAGAAGACAACAAAAACAGGTTTGTACCCGCCGAGACTTTCACATTGGACAGAAAATATTAGTACGTACACACTATTTATCCAGCAGAATAAAAGGTAAGTGCAGTAAATTTGAACTTCTATACGCAGGTCCATATCAGATTCGCAGCATTCCTCACCCCAATGTTGTACACGTGGAAACTTTGAGAACCAGAAAATCGAAAGGCAATCACCATATCTCAAACATTAAACCGTTTATTGAATGAAACCACTTTATGATGTAACATGCTATGATGCCATTTACTAATCTTTATGACCACTTATGCAATTATATTCACATGACTAATTACTGATGATTATCGTATTTTTCTTGGCAAGTGCCCGGCAAGGTAAGGTTAGCAGGTCGCTTTTCTTGTCGTCATATATCAGACTGTGCACATTTTTTTTCCAGAGACACTTATGTATTTTATGAATAATTGTGCAATGCTATCTAATGACATGTTAATTTTGTTACATTTTTCTCCATTAAAGGCTTTAATTCTCGCCTCTATTAACTACACTACATACAAGCTGAACACAACGAACATCACATTTTTTCTTTCTTATATATATACGATTATTTCATGTTTTGTTCGTATGCATTATGAAATGGTGAAGACATAGCAAACACCAGTCGACTTTGACATTTTTTGCCTTATGACATCTCAAGATCGTGACTGTTTTACATTTTTTGCTGCTGCATTGTGATATTCTGTGTACATTTTTGCATTTGAACACTGTCAATGTCTTTGACATATTACGTTTTCTGGCATGTTATGCTGTATGCTTAATTATGTTACCTTAAACCAGTCATTATTTAGTGAGTATATGATGTAAATGCACGATATTAATCTCTGTTCATCATTTTCAGAAAAAAATAACGTGTAAAGGAAATAAATTACACAGAAATGCGAACTTCACCTACGGAATGATCGAAAGAAGATGCAATAACTTTATGAGGAAGAGTAAATGGATCAGGATTAACAAGCATTAACAAGAATATACTATACACATCGTAGAATAGCAGTCTTAACTAATTTTTTCTTTCAGAATACAAGGTGATTGATGCAGGCTGTCAGACAGAACTACTCATCTTAGTTTTAGTGATGAAATATGCTAGAAATAAGGAATAGTTGTATAATGAGTAATGAAGTGATTTTTTTGCAGATGGTAATGAATACTGATGAAGAGTAATGATGAAGAATATGCTACTATGAATAATGAAGTTTTTCTTTACAGGTGATGATAATAATGAAGTTATGATAATATGGATAATGAAGTTTTCTTTGCAGATGAGGATAATGTTGAAGTTATATTTATGCTATGTAGTTATTTAAGTATTTGTTGCAGTTCGTTTTGACAGCAGGTGTTATATTGCATAGTATAATGACTGAAGGTTTTGGAAAGGACAGCTATGGAACACATTTTTTATACACATTTCACTACCTGTTAATTCGAAGTTCACTACTTTTCAGCATAGTCTGCGTTTCTTCTTTCAGCTCAATAATCCATTTTGTAATTGTTTTTTCCAGGAGAAGCCTTTCATGATAGTTACTAAACTTGTTACTTATTAAGTCCATACTAGTACTTGCATTCTTTTTACCCACTTGTGTCACAACCTTTCTACAGCTGACTCATGACGAATGACGTTACACATTTTTCATTTACAGGAACAACCTAGAAGCAATTTTTTTTCTTTTTTTTCTTCTTGCTTTCCCTTATAAATACCCAAAGCAATGCATTGCTAACTACCTAGCACAGAAACAAAAAAAATGTATTACCAGTCCCAAATAATATTACTAGTTTAAGAGAATTCTGAATAATACTGATCAGCTCTGAATAGTATGTCACTTCAGTAATGACTTCTTAATGATACAAATATATATATATATATATATATATATATATATATATATATATATATATATATATAAAATAATGCTTTGTACCTGGCTAATAACTGCCACTGTTTATTGTAATGAGACTACTTATAATGCCCATGATTATTAATGCTATGATTGTAATTAACTGATTTTTAATAATGACTTCTTAATGATCTGAATAATACTGAATGATGAACAATGTTTTATTCTATTCAATACTTGCTGGCCACTGAGTGCCAATAATTAATACAACTAAATGAATTATGACTTTTCATATTTTGCTAACTGGCCTCTGAGTGCCAATAATTAATGTCACTAAATGAATTATGTTATTAATTACGCCATTAATTAGCTCCTGTTTTCAATGATGATTTTTCATGTTCTATAACTGGCCACTGAGTGCCAATAATTAATGTCACTAAATGAATTATGTTATTAATTATGCCATTAATTAGCTCCTGTTTTCAATGATGCCTTTTCATGTTTTGGTACCTGGCCAATGAGTGCCAATAATTTGTATAACTCAATGTATTATGTTAATGCTAGGCCAATAATTGATTTTTTTTTAAATGAAGACTTCTGATGAACATTATTCTGTCATACTAAATATGCTTTGTAACTGGCCAAAGACTGCCGCTGTTTATTGTAATACGATTACCCATGATGCCAATAATTTAATTTTATGAACATTATTCTGTAATACTAAATACATGGTACAGAAATGTTCAATAACTAGGCTATGAATGCCGCAAACTACTAATGTAATTCCTAATGAAGACTAGTATGTGACGTAATGTCCTTCACCTACTGACCTCATTACCCTGAATTACTGCAATATCCATTTGTCCTGTACATCATCCTGATCATGGAGCACTATATTTGGTTTTTGCACTAATTCTACGTTGGTGTGCCTTGCAAGGGCGTGGTGTTGACACGACATGCTGTCCACCACCGTGAGCGATGGAGACGTTATTATGGTCCCACTGTTTGGTGTACCTAATGTACTGCCAAAATGAAAACATGGAATATTACTACGACAGTTCAGTGTCTTGGCTACGCTGATAAATTCTGATTGGAAAAGAACTGCAATTTGTGTCACTTGGTGTTGTACTTCTGTGGAAAGATATGGACTTTCAGAACAGCTGTGTGCAATCTAAAGTGCTACAACCATGATGCAATCCTTCCCTTTCCTATCCTAATAGTGAAAATCATATTTTGCTATCATCATTTATGTTCATGGACTATACATTTTTTTTCTTTCGATTTGCTGAACTCCAGTGCGAGTACACTTATGTCACTTGTCGGTATGATTTTTTGCCATTATGTTTATTTGTTGTGAAAATGCTAAAGACATTTTTTCGATTTGTTCTGAAGTACAGTATATGTGCACTCTTGTCTTTTGTATTGTATATACATTTTTATTTTGATGATATGTTCTGAACTACAGTACATGTGCACTTATGTCATATGTTAATATGTTTTGTGCTGAACGTCAGTAACTGTGAACTTTTTTCATTTATCAATATCATCTGTATATACATTTTTCTGAATTTGCTAATACGCTCTGTACTCGTTGTAAACATTTTGTCATTTTCTAATGTTTTGTACTCAGTGCATGAGCATCAAGTTTAATTCATGTTTTGTACTTGTTGCTGTAATTGTAAAAAATTAATTAGTAAGAAAAAAATTTGGTGCTCTTGGCAAGTCCAAATGACTCACCATCGCTGCCAAATTTTTGCCCCCCCAGTGGAGGGTTATGAAACACGTATGTTGTGTGGCGGACAACAAATAAACATGTTGTTGTTGTTGTGGTCTTCAGTCCTGAGACTGGTTTGATGCAGCTCTCCATGCTACTCTATCCTGCGCAAGCTTTTTCATCTCCCAGTACCTACTGCAACCTACATCCTTCTGAATCTGCTTAGTGTATTCATCTCTTGGTCTCCCTCTACGATTTTTACCCTCCACGCTGCCCTCCAATACTAAATTGGTGATCCCTTGATGCCTCAGAACATGTCCTACCAACCGATCCCTTCTTCTGGTCAAGTTGTGCCACAAACTTCTCTTCTCCCCAATCCTATTCAATACTTCCTCATTAGTTATGTGATCTACCCATCTAATCTTCAGCATTCTTCTGTAGCACCACATTTCGAAAGCTTCTATTCTCTTCTTGTCCAAACTATTTATCGTCCATGTTTCACTTCCATACATGGCTACACTCCATACGAATACTTTCAGAAATGACTTCCTGACACCTAAATCAATACTGGATGTTAACAAATTTCTCTTCTTCAGAAACGCTTTCCTTGCCATTGCCAGCCTACATTTTATATCCTCTCTACTTCGACCATCATCAGTTATTTTGCTCCCCAAATAGCAAAACTCCTTTACTACTTTAAGTGCCTCATTTCCTAATCTAATTCCCTCAGCATCACCTGACTTAATTCGACTACATTCCATTATCCTTGTTTTGCTTTTGTTGATGTTCATCTTATATCCTCCTTTCAAGACACTGTCCATTCCATTCAACTGCTCTTCCAAGTCCTTTGCTGTCTCTGACAGAATTACAATGTCATCGGCGAACCTCAAAGTTTTTATTTCTTCTCCATGAATTTTAATACCTACTCCGAATTTTTCTTTTGTTTCCTTTACTGCTTGCTCAATATACAGATTGAACAACATCGGGGAGAGGCTACAACCCTGTCTTACTCCCTTCCCAACCACTGCTTCCCTTTCATGTCCCTCGACTCTTATAACTGCCATCTGGTTTCTGTACAAATTGTAAATAGCCTTTCGCTCCCTGTATTTTACCCCTGCCACCTGTAGAATTTGAAAGAGAGTATTCCAGTCAACATTGTCAAAAGCTTTCTCTAAGTCTACAAATGCTAGAAACGTAGGTTTGTCTTTCCTTAATCTTTCTTCTAAGATAAGTCGTAAGGTCAGTATTGCCTCACGTGTTCCAGTGTTTCTACGGAATCCAAACTGATCTTCCCCGAGGTTGGCTTCTACTAGTTTTTCCATTCGTCTGTAAAGAATTCGTGTTAGTATTTTGCAGCTGTGACTTATTAAGCTGATAGTTCGGTAATTTTCACATCTGTCAACACCTGCTTTCTTTGGGATTGGAATTATTATATTCTTCTTGAAGTCTGAGGGTATTTCGCCTGTTTCATACATCTTGCTCACCAGATGGTAGAGTTTTGTCAGGACTGGCTCTCCCACGGCCGTCAGTAGTTCCAATGGAATATTGTCTACTCCAGGGGCCTTGTTTCGACTCAGGTCTTTCAGTGCTCTGTCAAATTCTTCACGCAGTATCGTATCTCCCATTTCATCTTCATCTACATCCTCTTCCATTTCCATAATATTGTCCTCAAGTACATCGCCCTTGTATAGACCCTCCATATACTCCTTCCACCTTTCTGCTTTCCCTTCTTTGCTTAGAACTGGGTTTCCATCTGAGCTCTTGATATTCATACAAGTCGTTCTCTTATCTCCAAAGGTCTCTTTAATTTTCCTGTAGGCGGTATCTGTCTTACCCCTAGTGAGATAGGCCTCTACATCCTTACATTTGTCCTCTAGCCATCCCTGCTTAGCCATTTTGCACTTCCTGTCGATCTCATTTTTTAGACGTTTGTATTCCTTTTTGCCTGTTTCACTTACTGCATTTTTATATTTTCTCCTTTCATCAATTAAATTCAATATTTCTTCTGTTACCCAAGGGTTTCTACTAGCCCTCGTCTTTTTACCTACTTGATCCTCTGCTGCCTTCACTACTTCATCCCTCAAAGCTACCCATTCTTCTTCTACTGTATTTATTTCCCCCATTCCTGTCAATTGCTCCCTTATGCTCTCCCTGAATCTCTGTACAACCTCTGGTTCTTTTAGTTTATCCAGGTCCCATCTCCTTAAATTCCCACCGTTTTGCAGTTTCTTCAGTTTTAATCTACAGGTCATAACCAATAGATTGTGGTCAGAGTCCACATCTGCCCCTGGAAAAGTCTTACAATTTAAAACCTGGTTCCTAAATCTCTGTCTTACCATTATGTAATCTATCTGATACCTTTTAGTATCTCCAGGGTTCTTCCATGTATACAACCTTCTTTCATGATTCTTAAACCAAGTGTTAGTTATGATTATGTTGTGCTCTGTGCAAAATTCTACCAGGCGGCTTCCTCTTTCATTTCTGTCCCCCAATCTATATTCACCTACTATGTTTCCTTCTCTCCCTTTTCCTACACTCGAATTCCAGTCACCCATGACTATTAAATTTTCGTCTCCCTTCACAATCTGAATAATTTCTTTTATTTCATCATACATTTCTTCAATTTCTTCGTCATATGCAGAGCTAGTTGGCATATAAACTTGTACTACTGTAGTAGGTGTGGGCTTCGTATCTATCTTGGCCACAATAATGCGTTCACTATGCTGTTTGTAGTAGCTTACCCGCATTCCTATTTTCCTATTCATTATTAAACCTACTCCTGCATTACCCCTATTTGATTTTGTGTTTATAACCCTGTAGTCACCTGACCAGAAGTCTTGTTCCTCCTGCCACCGAACTTCACTAATTCCCACTATATCTAACTTCAACCTATCCATTTCCCTTTTTAAATTTTCTAACCTACCTGCCCGATTAAGGGATCTGACATTCCACGCTCCGATCCGTAGAACGCCCGTTTTCTTTCTCCTGATAACGACATCCTCTTGAGTAGTCCCCGCCCGGAGATCCGAATGGGGGACTATTTTACCTCCGGAATATTTTACCCAAGAGGACGCCATCATCATGTAATCATACAGTAAAGCTGCATGCCCTCGGGAAAAATTACGGCTGTAGTTTCCCCTTGCTTTCAGCCGTTCGCAGTACCAGCACAGCAAGGCCGTTTTGGTTATTGTTACAAGGCCAGATCAGTCAATCATCCAGACTGTTGCCCTTGCAACTACTGAAAAGGCTGCTGCCCCTCTTCAGGAACCACACGTTTGTCTGGCCTCTCAACAGATACCCCTCCGTTGTGGTTGCACCTACGGTACGGCTATCTGTATCGCTGAGACACGCAAGCCTCCCCACCAACGGCAAGGTCCATGGTTCATGGGGGGGGGGGGGGGGGACAAATAAACATAATGGCAAAAAATCATACCGACAAGTGACATAAGTGTACTCGCACTGGAGTTTAGCAAATCGAAATAAAAAAAAATGTATAGTCCATGAACATAAATGATGATAGCAAAATATGATTTTCACTATTAGGATAGGAAAGGGAAGGATTGCATCATGGTTGTAGCACTTTAGATTGCACACAGCTGTTCTGAAAGTCCATATCTTTCCACAGAAGTACAACACCAAGTGACACAAATTGAAGTTCTTTTCCAATCAGAATTTATCAGTGTAGCCTCTCTGACCAGAGAGCTATTTATCGTGGCTAGTCTGCGCTTGACCGCGCGAGTGTTACGAGTAGTCTGTCAGTAGCAGTCGAGTGCAGTAGTCTGTCGTTAGTAGCAGCCCAGTGCAGTTGTGTGATGTAGTCTGTCGGTAGCAGTAGGCCAGTGCAGTCTTAGTGGTTATATACGGTCGCGAGGGAGTCGCGAGCGGGACGCAGTCCGCGGGCGTCGACATGGGTCTCTGGTCAAGATGCTGAATGAGGTATATTGTTAATTAGGGTATTCAAGCTGCATTGCGCACATCAGATAATGTAAAGTTTATTTATTGTAATTAATTTTCAACAAGTGCCCCAATAATAATTTTGATTTCAAAGCAATTTTTAACAAAAGAACCATTTAATTGAACCAACGATTTCCTTCCATTTCCTTTTAAGAAAAGTTTCAGTTAAATTTCAAAAATAAAAAAAAAAATAATACTTGCAATGCATTTCCTCCAAGCCGTGGTCAACAATAAGAGCAGAACTTTGACATGCAGTTTCGAATGAGGTAAGAAATTAATTATGATTTGTTTGCACAGGGCCAAAGACCGATATTTCGGTTTAATTGAGTTTACATTGTCACTGAAGTCTCATTAGCATTGAATTGTTTTTCATTATTTTCGTGAGAGCTTACACCTGGGTCAGATTGCGATTTTCACATTTTTATTGTCATTAAATTTAATTGCTAGGGAGGTTACGCTTGGCTACCATTCATTTATTATTTCTGTCATATAAAATTTCTGTGGGGAGGTTACAAACTACTTAAACGTAACTAACCGAAGGACATCACACACATCCATGCCCGAGGCAGGATTCGAACCTGCGACCGTAGCGGTCGCGCGATTCCAGACTGTAGCGCCTAGAACCGCTCGGCCACCCCGGCCGGCTGTAGCAGACAGTTGCAGACTTCTTCACACAGTAGCACAGGGTGTTTTGCCAAACAGCTATATTCAAACTGATGCTTTGTGGGATGATTGCTTCAACTCTCACGGTGATTGCGCCTGATTGGCGCACCGATTCTGGACTTCACGGCCTTCCAACGAAAAGGTTTTGATCACCGCTTATATTTGTGAAAGCCGACGGCAAAGAAGGAGGTAAAGACATTGGAGAAGAAGAAGAAGAAGAGTATGATGAGGTAACTGAAGACGAAGAAGAAGAAGATGTTCGGAGGTAAGTTATACCAGAGACAGGCGATTCACTGCCAGATGCCCGTGGAGATGATTTAATAATTCACTATAAGACATACCCATGAATGAGAACAATATAAAACATGTAGTTTAAAATTAAACCCATTTAAAATAGTAACGCCGGCCAAAGTGGCCATGCGGTTCTAGGCGCTACAGTCTGGAACCGCGAGACCGCTACGGTCGCAGGATCGAATCCTGCCTCGGGCATGGATGTGTGTGATGTCCTTAGGTTAGTTAGGTTTAAGTAGTTCTAAGTTCTATGGGACTAATGACCTCAGAAGTTGAGCCATTTGAACCATTTTTTAAAATAGTAACACAGCACGAGCTCTTCAAAATTATGCTGAAATTCTCAGGGCTTCCATTGCTTACAGATTAAATTATATCTCCTGCAGAGGCTACAAGTGTACTAATATCGCTCAGCTTACGATAGGCAAAAATGTCGGATGATCACTGAGAGATGATGAGGTACATATAGACTTGGGCATGTGCATGGATGAACAGTACTAGAATGAACTAAACATTAAAGAGGAGGTCTGTAAAGAATCAACAGAAGATATCGACTATGTCCACAGGAATAAACCGAATGAATTGGTGGAGTGATTACTTTTGTTGTAAACATCAAAATCAGCAGGCATAATTCATGAGTTAATGTAATAATATCTGATAACTAATTGAAAACCCTCAACTGCCGACAGGTGTTGTTGATACACCTCGATGGGGACAGTTGACAATGTGTACCCCGACCGGGACCCGAACCCGGGATCTCCTGCTTACATGGCAGACGCTCTATCCATCCTTTTTTTTTCATTTTGTTCGATATAGTTCGTTGCGTTTAATTCAAATGTTCAAATGTGCGTGAATTCTTATGGGACTTAACTGCTAAGGTCATCAGTCCCTAAGTTTACACACTACTTAACCTAAATTATCCTAAGGACAGACACACACACACATGCCCGAGGGAGGACTCGAACCTCCGTCGGGACCAGCCGCATATTCCATGCAAGCTGCGCCTGAGACCGCTCGGCTAATCCTACGCCGCTTTGCCTTTAGTCTGGGCGGACATCTCAAGACATCCGTTCAAGCTGATCGTTGATGCTTTGGCTCAGCATTTTTTTTTTTTTTACAGAAAGCACGCAGCACTCTGACCGAACACGCTGAGCTACCCTGCCGGCATCCATCTGAGCCACCGACAACACAGATGAATAGCGCGACTGCCGGGAATTATCCCTTGCACGCTCCCCGTAAGACTCACATTCCCAACTGTCCACAATCTACATACGTAATGTACCTAATAGACATTTGCCCATCCACTCATTACTCGCGCCCACTAAGGTGACGATTCCCGTAAGAGTTCGGGCAATCTGTGCGCATTCGCACATACGAAGGTCAATGGCTTGGTAGCCTTTAACTATATTTGAAGAGCGTAACAGTTCTCGAAAGAACAGACACCATTGATGACCGTGCAGCTTCTCTAGAATAAATGATAATTAATTGAAAACCCTCAGCTGCCGACAGGTGTTGCTGATATACCGTGATGGGGATACCTGTTGAAGAGGAACTTTGGAAAGTGGTGATTATTGATTGAAGTTTAAATTGGTGAGTATACGAATGGCAGTGGAATATGAGGTAAAAGTCTCAACTACAGAACGAAAATTGATCATGGGAACATCCATCAATTGAAAGGATGTCACAAAAGGTGCAATTCTCAAACTCGAAAAGTTTGGAAACAGGCCACTAAATTATTCTGTGGGATTCTGCATATGAAAGAGGACACTACAGAGCTTGTAAATAGGTAGCGAGAGATTGTATTCGATTTTAGAGGAGGACAGAACATATTGGCCGTGTTGTAAAGTTGACACTACAGACCAATTACAGAAGATAAATGTCGCACTTTGATTTTTTCTGGAGAGGTTAGAAGGTGATGATGTGTGATGTCTAAATGAGAAATAGTCATCATGTGTGTGTTTCATCTATTTAATATGCGTCAGGTGAGCTGCATGTCGCTGCATGTCCTGTCTATTCCAGACTGCACAGTGCCAAACAATTACACAATTTATATCGCTACTAGACGAGAGTGATGTCATGCCCTGTTATGAAAATATGTACCCCAGTGATTGGAGATATATTAGGGAAACGTAACTAATCTACGAGTTACAAATGTATTACAATAATGAAAATATAAAGCACTGAGATCCAGTTAATGGGTATGAAAATTTAATGAAACACTTCTGTAACATATAATGAGATATATAGCTCAGAGGTTTTTCTTATCTTCTGTATCTATCTTGCCTGTTTCAACCTGCATAACAAACACAATGTTCCATTTCATTCGTGCTTGTATACAATTGCCAACAATGTATCACTTGATATCTTTCGGCGAGGGAATATGTAAGGACTTGGCTGCATGCAGACAAATAAAGTATATGTCGGTTCCAACATGCAACGCAGCCAATTACACAGTTGTTATTACCAATTAATAGGAGTCGTGGGGAGGGGCAAGGGGCATGGTAAGCAATGGGGGAAGGACGGGGAAGAAGGAGTAGTTGGGAGAGGAGAGGGAGAATCATGACTTAGTTGGACGGGGGGGGCGTGGCTTAGGTGTCATGCAATAGCGTATGCCTCTGAAAGTAGTGAATCCGACAGTCAAAGATCAAATTTTGCCTACAGTGAGTGTTGTCCTACTCAAAGTATCTTTAATTCCTCTAGCATATCCTTTGTGTTCACTCAAACAATAGAATATCTTAAGATTGTGACTTCATATCTGTTAATGAATGGTTTGACAATGTGGGAGAGCAGCTATTTTGGATTTCATATGTATTCTGTGAATGTATGAACTGATGGACTCTGTGTATCTGGTCCGAAAATCTCTGCCAGTTTGCCTTATACGAGGGCTATTCGGAAAGGGAGGAACGATTGGTTGCGAAATGGAAACCACTGTGAAAATCTGACAAGGCTTTTCACAGACATTTTGTGCAGTGTCTCCAGTATGCCTGTCGATCGCATCAAGACGCTCTTTTCAGTTGTGAGCCCACTGTGAGCGAGTAAAGGTGCCTAGAACAACAATTTCTCCCGCCTATTAGGAGGGCCCACTGAGAGGCTTCGCCTTAATGAATGCAGCCCACCTGACACAACTGCCACGCACTTCCCTATTCATAACAATTCTCAGCCGCACTCTGCAGGGTCAGTGAAGACACTCATGCAGCCTTTTTGCTGGGAAGTGTTCGATCACCCACAACACAGTCCTAACTGGCTCGTCCTGAGTATCATCTCTGTTCACATCAAACGCTGGATACGAAGACAAAACTTGGGCGTAGGCTACGTGCTATAGACCAGCGTAGAGAATTATCGGAAAGCACAGGTGGCTGCCTTCTATGACGATGGTGTTGGAAATCTGGTATAACGCTCCGACAAATGTCTAAGTCGGAGCGGCGACTATGTAGAGAAGTACCCGGAAGGTGTAGCTAAATGTGCAAAGAAAACAGTTTTGATTTTCACTGTGGTTTCCATTTCGCGACCGATCGTTCCTTACTTTCCGAACCACCCTCGTATATGACTGGGAAAATATTCTGCATGCTGTTTTAAATATCGCTGCTTCTATGTGTGAGTGTTCTGGACAGTATGGTTTATGTACTCTGTCTAGTCACATTAATGTGACCACCATTCAGATGAATAACCACTTTTTGCAGTCCGAACTGTGATACGAGCAGGAAGGGGGTCAATGAGGTTGTGGAAGGTACCAACAGGGATGTAGAGCCATGCCGTCTCCAGTGCAGTAGTTAGCTGCGGCAGGTTTCTCGGTTGCAGATCCATGGTGCGAACAGCCCGGTCTAAGTGGTTCAAAAATGGTTCAAATGGCTCTGAGCACTATGGGAACATCAGAGGTCATCAGTCCCCTAGAACTTAGAAATACTTAAACCTAACTAACCTATGAACATCATACACATCCATGCTCGAGGCAGGATTCGAACCTGCGACTGTAGCGGTCGCGCGGTTCCAGACTGAAGCTACTAGAACCGCTCGGCCACACCGGCCGGCGGTCGAAGTGGTCCTACATATTCTAGGTTACCTTGGCCAGTTGAGTACGGTAGACTCATATTGGTTCTCTTCGAACGGGGCATGTACTCTACGAGCTGTGTGACGCATTGCGTTAACCTGCAGGTAGACTCCATAGTCACAAGGAAAAAAAAAAAAAAAAATACTGCATGTAGTGGTGGACATGGTTTCCAAGGATAGATTCGTATTTGTGATGATCCATTGTGCCTTCCAGAATGACGATATAATCCAGGGAACGCCTTCGGCCTGGTAACATCCGACGACTGTTGCATGGTGTTTGCTTTCAGACATTTCACACTGTATACGCCAACGGCCATCTATTTCCAAAATTTCGCGCTGCACACGTCAAAGGCCATCTGTCCAGTGCAGCAGGAAACGCGATTCATATTAAGAGGCCACCTCTCTCCACTCAGTGGAAGCCGAACTGCGGTACTGGCGTACAGATTCCCTCCTCCGCCGCTGATGTAGACCAGTCAGCATGAGTGCATGAAACAGGCGCCTGCTGCGGAGGTCCATACACGGCAACGTGTCGTGTAATCCGATTTTAGAGACGGAAGATTGCATTAAATTAACGTTGTAGCTAAGTTTTGTACTGGGAAGGCAGAGAAAATGCACAGTCGTTTGCTCACACAGCATCAGCATGGCGCCGCACTGGACACAAACAATGTACACACAAAAGGCGGGTCATGGCCAGCGTGCGCATGACTCGGGGGCCGTGCCGAGCGTGTGACCGCAGTGTAAGCGCCTCGTGATTTGACATAATACGGTAGTGTCACACACAGGCTCACTATGTACATCAGAGAGAAACTTCCAGAAACTTGAGAAAAGCTTTAAAGAGGGGACCCGCACTAAAACGGGACACACAGAATCTGGTAGTCGTCTGTGGCGCTACCCAGTGTCGGTCGTCGCCAGGCTGCGGACTTAAATTATTTGAGGGATTGTCTAAAGAATAGCAGTATTCAGAAGATACACTCGGGATCGCGATATTGCCGACAGCTGATTAGTAGAACTGCATAGGCCACATACAGTAATAACAGGCCTTGCATTAGAGCATCTCTGTTCAGTACCGCCAGGAGAATACTTCCACTGAACTTTGGTTATTCGGAGTTTCATTGAGTCCTGAGTTCCCTTGAGAGTTGTGCCGAGTTCTTTGTCCCTGAAACCTCCGTTTACTTGTAGGTTCTTTACAGGGGTGGAGTCCATCAAGCTGTCACGCAAAAGTCGCTCTTCGATTACATCGATCGAGATAAACCCTTGTTAATCAAAACGTGTCGTTCATATTCCCTCTCGGGGCAAGACAAACTTTCGCTGAACAGTGTTTGAGGAGACGCTGTTGGTACCTCCTTGCTTCATCTCGGAGGTCAGTTGCTCAAGAGTCGCACGTCTGTTAGCCTGTACACATCTCTGGAGCCGTTGTTCAACCCTGTTATCTATGGCCCGTCGTGCACCACAGATGCCTCGACCCCATTTTTGGATAAGACCATTTTGCCATGTAAGGTATACTTTTACCACGGCTCCAGACGAACAGTTTACAGACCTATCCGTTTCGGAAATGCTTTCACTCTAGGCACGAAAGCCAACGACTAAGCCCTTTTGGAAGTCAGATAAATCGCACCATTTCCTTATTACGACGACGACTGCGCTATTTATCACGTCCATCCCCCCCACCTAACGCTTTATGTACTTCCACTGCTAGGACTGGAACAGATTGAAACGAATCTGATGATTGACCCATACGACTGTCCCTCTCAATTAACTTTTAATGCTTAATGGAATGGTAGTTTTGTTCAGTTTTCCTTGATAGTTCTAAATCACAGTAACGTTGCTAGCAGTGTTTAACGGCAAATCAGCCCTACACAGACTAGCAGTATTGATATGCTGCAACTCTATTACATATGTATGGATGGCTCAGGCAAAGTCTTACGTAATATGCGGCGTAACAATCTTCGCTTACAGTGTGGTTGCAGAACCATCATTCGACCAGTACTCGAATATCGCTCGTCTGTCTGGAATCCATACCATGCAGGATTGATAGATGAAATATAAAAGATTAAAAAAAGAGCAGTGCGTTTCGTCTCAGGATCACTTAGTAACCGCGAAAATATCATGCAGAGGTTCATTGAAATGCAGTAACAGACTCTGCAAGAGAAGTAGTGTGCATCATGGAGTGGTTCATTGTTAACATCCGTAGAGGAGTCAGTCAGTATATTCCTTCCTCCTACGTATAACTTGCGAAAACACCATGAAGGTAAGTGGCAGGTGATCAAAGTTTTTTAGCCGCGCGGGCTTAGCCGAGCGGTCTGAGGCGCTGCAGCCATGGACTGTGCTGCTGATCCCGGCGGAGGTTCGAGTCCTCCCTCGGGCATGGGTGTGTGTGTTTGTCCTTAGGATAATTTAGGTTAAGTAGCGTTTAAGCTTAGGGACTGATGACCTTAGCAGTTAAGTCCCATAAGATTTCACACACATTTGAACATGAAAGTTTGTTATCGTCTCGCCCTCCCTCCCGCCCTAGTTCTAACTCCCAAGCACCTCCCCAGACTTTTAAAGTGTCTTAGATGCCTGTGATTTCAATAACAGCAATAATAAAATATAAAAAATACTTTAATATAGTAATAATAAATTATTTAATTACAATACAATATTTAAGGATAATAGTAGCATGAGTACATTATTTACACAAGTACTTAGTGCATCGCCTTAATACAATGTCCAAGAAAATGCATTTCAGGGAAATATAGCGTCTGAAAAGTGCATGTCTGCAAATTTAAAAAGTACATGTGTCACGTAATTAATTAACGAGCAATAATAGCGACACACTCTCACAACTTTCACAGTGTCGTAATTTACACAATGCAAACTCGTGTGCACTCACTGTTGTCAGCAGCTCTATTATTTTGGACATACGTGACTGTGCGAGCATGTAGACCACGGCAGTGCTGTTCCATGTTCCACCTACATTCCTGAAGTCATTCTTTCTGTTATTTTTGTCTTACGTTACGGCACTTCCCTTTCTGTCTCCCCTTACGCAAGATCCACTGGTTTGCCGGTTCCAACTATAGACTTAGGAATTTGTTGTTCTCAGTGGGTACAGTCAGCCTGTGAAAGGCGCCTTTATCTGATTGGAAAGCTATTGGTCGAGCTGCTACCCCATCAACGTGGTTAGAAACTTATGAAAGCAACTGAAAAGTATCCTGTGTAGATGTAGCTTGTAATTTCTACAGTTCCCTGAGGTTTTCAAGAACCTTAGTTTTCTTGCTACTTAATTTTCCAAGGGTTAGTTTTGAAACTTGGAAGTTAATGTACGAGCATATAACGATATAACGCTTCTAATAAATATTCCACGTGATCCCGATAAAAGCTTCTCCCCCCCCCCCCCCCCCAATTCTCCCTCTTTCCCAGCTCCTCGCCTGCTAATGGTAGTCACCAACAATTTTACAATCTTCTTCGCTCGGACAATTCGCAAATGCAACAGGACTTGGACGAGTAACTAAGTACATAAAGTACCTAGGTCACATCATAAGGTGGCTTTCGGAGTATAGACAAAGGTTTAGATGCAGATATAGACATGCTGCAATCAAATATTGCTATGCACAGAATTGTTCAACACATTTCCTCCGTCGTCCACTAGTATTTGTGTGGCCTTAGTGTCTTTATCGCATGCCACCAGGAACAGCCAAAGTGCGTGCTTATCAGTTGCTCGTAGCAGCTGTGGCAACATACACCAAGGAGCACCACAACACCAGCATCCAGTAAAACTGGTCTTCTACCATGTTTTGTTGGTTCTGCCTGGAAATTCTAACAAGATACCATGTATTTGATGGTTGTATTTTTAAGATGACTTTCTGTATTCTTATCTGTTGTGAATGCGTAGTACAATTGTACCAGAAAATCAGAACGGCTATTATGAGGCACCAATTGCGTACATATGATTTCTTACATGTAAAAACACAACATCTTTCGGGAAGACACGACCACACTATCAAAGTCTACAAACAAGGAAAAAATGAATCATTATTTCCCGTTATTTACTGTACTAAAGTGTAGATGTTCAATTGTCTTTGAGTAGACAACTGCATAGTTGGGGGGCACTGATGAATAGGTATTGCAATCTTCGGCAGATGAATGATACCTGAATTTCGTTAGTCGGTGATCAGAGCTCTATGAGAGTGTAAAGCGTCACAAGTAGCTACGATAGTAATACTTTGACGTGTGTAATGGAAAGTCTTCTATGTCTGATGTTGCATTTTTGTTGCTTGCATATTTTTCCTTTTAAGATACATAATATTACGTATACAACACAGGTATGTTAGTATGTGATATAATGATTCGTGTTTCCCTTATTAATACAACCTGATAATGAGGTCATGTCTTCCCGAAACATATGTTTTTGGTTAAGTAAATTACGTGTTTGGACAACTGGTTATTATTAGAGCGTGACAGATCACGGTTTATTACATTTTTTATGTCAGTGATCGTGGTTCCAATTTCCTCCCTGACAAAAGAAAATATGGTAGTTGCTGGGTAGTATAACTGACACCAACTTAGACGTCATTAGTGCCACAGAAATGTGTGTTTATTTTTGTTATTCCGTATCAATATTTGACGTGGCAATTGTTATATAAGCCCTAAAATTTTATTTGTTGTATCCTCTGTCATATTTCTAATGGTAGGCTAGCCCTAAACATCATACAAATAATAAATAATTTTACATAATTTAAAGGCCTATTTTTTTTCTTTTTTATTCCGCTTCTGGGGTATGGGGAAGCTGTGGAGAGCCTACATCCAAAATTTTCACTTGTAAAAATATTTAATTATAAAAGTAAATTCATACAAATATTTTTAAAATGCTGTATATTTTAATATACTTTTTTCCAATAGTGAAAAATTTATTGATTGCAGTCAACTTTTTCCCGGGATGACAATGAAGGAAAATAAAAATCCTGACTACGACATATCAGAAGCGCACAACCCATACCATCGGGAATCATGTCTAGCAGATTTCTTTCACGAAGCAGCTTTCCATGTTTCTGAGAGAGGTAGCTCACGTGCTGATGCTTGTGGCGCCTCTCTTTGCAGCTAACAACCTCCTAGTTGCGTTACAATCGCTACAAAGATGTTGCAAGTCGGCTGTGCCTTCCTTTATGACGTTTCATATCTGCTGCACGTGCTGCCTCTCACATGTCCTACGCGTGTGCTTTGTGGCAAAATCCCGCCACTGAAGAGGTCTTCTCTTGCCTTTCAACTCTTAGATCTAAAGTGCTCTCCTTTCAGACCTTTAACAGCGGATTTCCCAGAGAACCTTGAGTTCTGTGAAGCTGAAAGCTGCCGTCTTCGTCACTAACAACTAGGGGGTAATAGGGGTGACATTTCGTAGGGAGGTCCCGCACGCTTTATAATGATGTGCAAAAGGTGATGTGAAGAGCAAACAATACACCTGCTGATGTTACAGGGCTTTCGCTTGTTGTGCAAGTGTATTCAGAAAACTACTTACAGTTTGCGTACGAAAATTCGCAGTAATGATGTTCAGGCAGTGCCCTGTAGGATTTGCGTTGTTAATAGTTTTAGTGTCAGATCTGTCGTTAGACTACAGTACCGGTACGGCGACGTAGGGTTGAAACACAAATATCAGTGTGAATTACAGTTGCAGACAATCAACATGGATCTGGACAAGGTAAGCAGGGGTTTATTCGTAAAGCTGTTTTATCGAAACAACTTCAACAATGGTGCTGCTCTTCTGAGTATCGAACATTAGAGGAATACAGAGAGGTCCTCTCCCGACACTGGGGTTGAAGAACATGATTCAAAAGTTCGAATTAACTAGTGATTTGGGAATTGCTCCTGGGAGAGCCCGGCAGCCAATTGCTTCATAAATTGTTGAAGAAGTTACTGTTGCCACGGCTGAGAGTGCTGGACGCAATGTTCGACCTTCAATCTGAACACGAGCTGAACATTCCATGGTCGACCGTCCCGAAACTGATCGAACAGTTGTGACATGATATTCGTTGTGCTGCTTTAAACTGTCGTAGGTGCAGATGGTAGTCGCATTTAGGACTGTTTGAAACCTGGAGCGTAAACATTGTACGCAATTAACAAATGTTAAGCTCTCATGTGGAAATTAAATTGTGTTTGTTTCAACGGTTTATTCGTTATGTCTCTTCCGCGCGTCCTTAAAAACGCTACCAGAAAGTTTCATTTTCCTACTATCACTAATTTTTCATGCAGGCCCTCTCAAGTATCGAAAATTGAATCATAAGCACTCTGTACATTAGAGGAATAGCAGATGAGGTAATTTTACTACTGTACGTGTACCATATAGCAGGAAGAATGCATGATTGCACTTTAAGTTGATTTTTAGGTAGACAGAATATAGAATTTAGAGTACATAGCTGCCACCTCTGGCAGCAAAAGCGGCCCTAACTCGGTTGAACATCGAGTCGAACATGTGGCACTTGTTTGTATGTCAATCCATGCTGATATAGCTCTATGCTTACAGGCCATAATCGTAGCGTATGGAGAGCTATGATGTCCCAGCCTCTCGCCAGCCCATGACCAAATGTTACAGGTGGATGAGAGATCTGGAGAATGGGTTTGCCAGCTCAGCAGTTGTACACCCTATGTATTGGGTAGGTCAGGACGCCATGGTCAATATGCACTCGTGCTTTATCTTGTTGAAAGGTAATTTCACACAACTCGAAGATAGGGTACGGCCACCGACTTTAACACGTCTGAATTATAACAACTGCGGTCCAAACTACCGAATTTACGGAACAGATATGATCCTATCTTGCACCCAATGGCAGCCCGTACCATCAAACCAGCTGGTGACCCCGTATGACGATGACAAATGCAGTTAGGTGACGTTAGTTGTCTGCAGGGCTTCCCCACATTCATCCGTCCATGATGATGCTGTTCGTAGAACTGGTGCTCGTCTGGAAGGATGTGGTGATGACATTCCTGTGTCCCACGTTGCCGCGCTTAGGGAAGCTGCCACACTGGTCGGCGTGCTGGCAGTCTGTGATGCTGCAAAGTTGTCCGAATGGATACTTGGCTTACGGCAGACCAACGGGGCAGCAGTGTCTCACAACAACAAATATCAGGATCGATAGGCCTCAATCCTATCGCTGCGGCATTGGCTGGTAGACGTTTCCCTTCTTACACGGGGCGTAACCAACAACCAACATTCGAATGCGTTTTCTGAATGAGAAAGTCACTCCGCAGTGTTTTGACAATTTCAGATTTGTATAACATTCTAACTAATCGCGAAACAAAGTTGAACATTTTACGCTAGGTACAACATTTATTCAAGTTTACTTATGAAATACTACATCGGACAAATGACGATCGTTCGCGGTTACACAACACTCAAGGCCTTTCACCCAGTTTTTGATCACATTTTTCGTGGCTGTTGGGGGGATTCTGGACATTTCATTGTGAATTCGATCTTTTAACGGTTGCTAGCTTGTCTGCCGGTCGGAGTGCACTCCCGCCTTCAAATAACCCCACAGGTAAAAAATCTGTCTGTAAGCTGTTACGCACATGTTCGACGTTCTCAGGAGTTCGGACGGTTTTCCGAGAGCCGGTTGACCTTCGATTCGATGCACTGGTAGTTTGCACCAAGGTTTCTTATCCCGTTCAGTACTGTTCCACGAGTAGGAGTTGGATATCACAGCTGAATCTCGAAATGTTTGCGAAAGCTACGTTGCACGCGCACGACAAATTCGCCATAGCGAAAATAACACTCCACGGCGAATGCACGATTGTGCTTCGATAATTATGATATGGTTACTGACCCGTATTTGGGATGAAATGCGAAACTCGGCGCCGCCGTCCCTGTATATTGTTTATAGCATTCGTTATTCAAATACGAAATCGTGAAAACATTGTGAAACTCCCTATACTTTGTACGGCTGCGCTCAGAACTACACATTTGCATAGCCAACCATGTAGTATACATGTTGTTGATTTGACTTTTCTTGCATGTCGCGTTATGGTGTTTCAGTTTTAATGGGCAGTAATGTAAGACTTTTATTTGCCTTGAACTATGAGTTACTTGAATGACATTGCACCTTACTATTATTTCTGTCGCAGAATTACGAGGCATAATTTTTTCTCCTCTACTGGATAGCCTTATTTAGTATGAGGAAGAAAACGTCCTTTAGGTTAAGCGATGGCAACATGTGGGGAGAAAAGAGAATGGTACTGTCGACTGTAATTTTTCGATAGCACAGGTGACCACTAGATGCAATACGAGTTCATATACGAAACAACAGATTGTTTATGTACTGCTCAGTTACGGAAATGATGTGGGACGCCCAGCAAAACCTAAATCATATCCTTAAAACCAAGACTATGAAACAACTGTACAAGAGTTATTTGTTAGTATTCTCTGTTGAAACCTCCTCATAGTTCACTCTACTTATATCCACGTTCTGCCCAAGTCCTGTTTTAACCAGCCCAGTGAGGTTAAACCGCAACCCTATTTGTCTCAAATCTGAATCTGTAACTTGACTCTAGGAACCACAGTTCGGCTCCGTGGAGATCGATGTCGCTAGCATCTGTCAGAATTTTTCTTAATAGTAGATTAAAAGCACACGCACTTAAAGTCATGATTATTCAGACTTTCTCTGTTCCCCAAACAAGCGATTTGTTCAAACACAGTGGTCATGCAAGCTTTGTATGTGGGTAAGTGAATGCAGTCCACATCCACATCTACATATACATTCCACGAGACACTGTACAGCTCATGGTACTTAGTACCACTTTTATCGCAATTATGTAGCACTTGAATTCGCGTACTGAGCGAGAGAGAAGTGGCTGTTTGTAAGGCCCTGCACACGTGCTAATCTCTCTTATTGTATTCCGAGAATCCCTACACGAGATAGGCTGTGGTGGAGGTAAAACTGTCTCATAGTCTTTTTCGGATAAATATTCTCTTAATTTACCCAATATCATTCATCCAAGAATTCCAAGAGCATTTTCGTTAATTCCGTATGGGTTATATTGACTAATTACGAACCTAGCAACATGTCTCTGAAGTCGTTGTATGTCTGTTGTCATGCTTACTTGACAAGGATTCTAAAGCGGAAACAGTAGTGCACAATCGCTAGTGCTAGCGTGTTATAAGCAGTTTGTTTTACAGATACACAGCACTTCCCCAAAACCCGTCAGGCGAATTTTAACCTCCATTCGCTTTTCTTAATAATTGTGTGCTATGTGATTGTCCCATTTAATGTAGTTTCTTAGTATTGCGGTACCACTAAATCCTTATACGATGTTCACCATAAATCTCCTAATCGGACACTATCCTATTGCATTTCTTCACATCTTCCATTCACTACAGTAAGTAGAATTTTGGCCCTTTCTGCATTTCACCGTTATCTCCCAACGACCATACTACACTGGCGCGGAAAACCTAAGGACAAAATTAGCTTTAAGATGACATGGTGCTGCCAAGTATCATAGCTCGGTGAAACTTGGACCATACATAGAAAGAACTGCTGCAATTTAGAACATAATCAACCGAAAAAGAAAAAAAAAACGAAATGAGACGAGATTCAACTGTGATATCCAACTCCAACTCGTGGAACAGTACTGAACGGGGTAAGAAACCTTGGTGCAAACTACCAGTGCATCGAATAGAAGGACAACCGGCTCTCGAAAAACCGTCCGAACTCATGAGAACATCGAAGATACGCGTAACAGCTTACAAAAAGATTTTTTACCTGTGGGGTTATTTGAAGGCGGGAGTGTACTCCGACCGGCAGACATGCTAGCCACAGTTAAAAGATCGAATTCACAATGAAATGTCCAGAATTCTCCCAACAGTCACGAAAAATGTGATCAAAAACTGGGTGAAACGCCTTGAGTGTTGTGTAGTCGCGGATGATCGTCATTTGTCCGATGTAGTATTTCATAAGTAAACTTGAATAAAAGTTGTACGTAGCGTAAAATGTTCAACTTTGATTCGTTAGAGTGTTATACAAATCTGAAAATGTCAAAACACTGCGGAGTGAGTTTCTCATTCAGAAATCAGCATTCGAATGTTGGTTGTTGGTTACGCCCCGTGTAAGAAGGGAAACGTCTACCAGCCAATGCCGCAGTGGTAGGATCGAAGCCTATCGAGCCTGATATTTGTTGTTGTGGGACACTGCTACTGCCGTTGGTCTGCTGTAAGCCAAGTATCCATTCGGACAACTTTGCAGCGTTTGGAGCATCACAGACTGCCAGCACGGCGACCGACGGCCAGTGTGGCAGCTTCCCTCAGCGCGGCAACGCGGGACACAGGAATGTCATCACCACATCCTTCCAGACAAGCACCAGTTCTACGTACAGTATCATCATGGACGGATGATGTGGGGAAGTTCTGCAGAGAACTAACGTCACCTAACTGCATTTGTCATTGTCATACGGGGTCACCAGCTGGTTTGATGGTACGGGCTGCCATTGGGTGCACGATAGGATCATATCTGTTTCATAAATCCGGCAGTTAATGATGGTCCCGTGGACATTAATAAAGGCGAGACGTAGTTCTTAATAGTGTGTGAGCACCACGGACGGCTGTGCACGCCCTGAAATGCGCTGCCATGCTGGCCACAAGGCTAATAAAGCGATCTTTTGGTAGGGCGTTCCATTCGTTCACCAGCGTGGTTGACAATTGCGAGATGGTCGTTGATGCATACAGATGTGCTGCAATACGTCTTCCCAGCGCATCCCACTCATGATCGCTGGTATTTAAGTCGGGGAAACGGGCAGACCAGTCCATTCGCCGAATATCATACCGTTCCGAGAGCACTTTCACCTGTGCTGTTCGGTACGATCTCGCACTCTCATCCACAAAAATGAAGTCAGGCCGAATGCACCCCTGAAAGGAGGCATATGGAAAATGCGTACAGTGTCACTATAACCTTAACCAGTTAGTGTACAGTTTTCAAAGATGCGGAAGTCAGTACGTCCATGCAACATTATACTTCCCCACCACAAAATACATGGATCACCAAAACTATCATTTTCGAAAATTTTCCTGCGTGTATTACATGTTTCTGTTTGTTGCTGTAGGAGGACACGCCTAGTACTATCGCAAATGATTATTTTGGCGGTCCAGGTATTATCGTGTGGGGAAGTATAGTGTTGCATGGGCGTACTCGCCTCCGAATCTTTCAACACGGTGCTTCTAAACTAATGATCATTTTGGCGGTCCAGGTATTATCGTGTGGGGAAGTATAGTGCTGCATGGGCGTACTCGCCTCCGAATCTTTCAACACGGTGCTTCTAAACTAATGATCATTTTGGCGGTCCAGGTATTATCGTGTGGGGAAGTATAGTGCTGCATGGGCGTACTCGCCTCCGAATCTTTCAACACGGTGCTTCTAAACTAATGATCATTTTGGCGGTCCAGGTATTATCGTGTGGGGAAGTATAGTGCTGCATGGGCGTACTCGCCTCCGAATCTTTCAACACGGTGCTTCTAAACTAATGATCATTTTGGCGGTCCAGGTATTATCGTGTGGGGAAGTATAGTGCTGCATGGGCGTACTCGCCTCCGAATCTTTCAACACGGTGCTTCTAAACTAATGATCATTTTGGCGGTCCAGGTATTATCGTGTGGGGAAGTATAGTGCTGCATGGGCGTACTCGCCTCCGAATCTTTCAACACGGTGCTTCTAAACTAATGATCATTTTGGCGGTCCAGGTATTATCGTGTGGGGAAGTATAGTGTTGCATGGGCGTACTCGCCTCCGAATCTTTCAACACGGTGCTTCTAAACTAATGATCATTTTGGCGGTCCAGGTATTATCGTGTGGGGAAGTATAGTGCTGCATGGGCGTACTCGCCTCCGAATCTTTCAACACGGTGCTTCTAAACTAATGATCATTTTGGCGGTCCAGGTATTATCGTGTGGGGAAGTATAGTGCTGCATGGGCGTACTCGCCTCCGAATCTTTCAACACGGTGCTTCTAAACTAATGATCATTTTGGCGGTCCAGGTATTATCGTGTGGGGAAGTATAGTGCTGCATGGGCGTACTCGCCTCCGAATCTTTCAACACGGTGCTTCTAAACTAATGATCATTTTGGCGGTCCAGGTATTATCGTGTGGGGAAGTATAGTGCTGCATGGGCGTACTCGCCTCCGAATCTTTCAACACGGTGCTTCTAAACTAATGATCATTTTGGCGGTCCAGGTATTATCGTGTGGGGAAGTATAGTGCTGCATGGGCGTACTCGCCTCCGAATCTTTCAACACGGTGCTTCTAAACTAATGATCATTTTGGCGGTCCAGGTATTATCGTGTGGGGAAGTATAGTGCTGCATGGGCGTACTCGCCTCCGAATCTTTCAACACGGTGCTTCTAAACTAATGATCATTTTGGCGGTCCAGGTATTATCGTGTGGGGAAGTATAGGGTTGCATGGGCGTACTCACCTCCGAATCTTTCAACACGGTGCTTCTAAACTAAACTGTCACAGTTCTTTCTATGTATGGCCAAATTTCATAGGTCTGTGTTACTTCACAGCGACACATCATGCGTCAGTTCCGTTCATCCTTAATTTTTGCACACCAATATATTCTATGGACAACAGCATCGCCAGCGAACTGTGTTATAGTGCTGCTAATCCTATCTCATGAATTGTCTTTGTATACCGAGAACATTATAGCCGCTGTTGAGCTTACTTGTGGCATACCGGATGCTACTTTTGCTGCTGTTTAATCTGTACTGTTCGTTAATACGTGCTGGGTTACATTAGTGAAATATTCTTCGCGCTAATTACGTATGTGCCCAAGACTCCGTATGATCGTGTTTGGAGTGGTAGGAAAAGAAAGCAATTACTCTGCAACTACACCATTGATGGGAAACTGCTGGAAACAATCTCTACCATAAAATATCTAGGAGTAACTATCCAGAGCGGCCTTAAGACCACATAGAACAAGTAGTAGGAGAAGCAGATGCCAGACGGAGATCCTCGGAAGAATCTTAAGGAAACGTAACTCATTTACGAAGAAAGTGGCTTATAAAGTGCTTGTTCGACCAATTTTTGAGTATTGTTTATTAATATGGGATCCTTACCAGGTATGACTGATAGACAAGGTAGAGAAGATACAACAAAGAGCGACGTACCTCGTCACCGGATCGTTTAGTAGGCGCGAGGTCGTTACCGGAATGTTCAGCAAACTCCATTGGTAAATGTTACAGGAGGAGAGTTGTGCATTACGGACAAGTGCGCTATTGAAATTTAGACAAAAATGGCTCTGAGTACTATGGGACTTAACATCTGAGGTCATCAGTCCCCTAGAATTTAGAACTACTTAAACCTATCTAATCTAAGGACATCACACACATCCATGCCCGAGGCAGGATTCGAACCTGCGACCATAGCGGTCGCGTGGTTCCAGACTGAAGTGCCTAGATCCGCTCGGCCACACCGGCCCGCTGAAATTTAGACACAGTACTTTCCGGGAAGAGTTGAACAACATATTACTTTCTCCCACACATATATCGCTTAATGATGACCACGAAAAAATTCGAGAAATTAGAGCCAATAGAGGCTTACCGACAATCATTCTTCCCACACTCCACTCGCGGGGGATCAGTTAGTGATACCAGATGTACTCTCCGCGACACAGCATTAGATAGCGTGCGGAGTATGATGTAGCTGTAAATGTACGACTATAGCCATGGTGCATCTTACCAAACTCGCAACGTAAGAAGAAAGGCAGCGGCAGTAGAGCTGCCTATTCAGAGTTCCGGTCTTTTTCTGTCCTTAGTACTCGAGTGGCAAGACCATTGTGTGCAGTCGCTAGGCTCGTCTCATCAGTCACCCAACAGCCTCTGTCATTACTCTTCCGTATCCTAGCGTGAATTCATTACTCTCCAAAACACTGACGAGAAGTGTGCTCTTTTATGACGCTCAAACTTGACTTCCCTTTCACATGCGCAGGAACTCGCCGACCAATAATGCCAACAATTTCGAGTTCTGTCCGATAAAATTTAAGTAAAGGTATTAAACAGTCTGCTACTCTTTCGGGCTTTTATTATTTTCAACCAACTGTCCTCCGAGATGGGGAGGAGGGTGAAAACGTCTGGCACTATATGGTGCAATATTCAAAAGAACCTATCAAAATTCTTGAACCCATCAAATGTTTGACACGTAGATAAGTCCAAGGAACTGTCCGCTCTACGAAAAAATACAGGAGGAACCAACCATCCAGTATCACTGGATTCTGAAAGTTCAAGCCGAACGTTATTTCGAAGCATCGTAACCAATGTTCATACTGTCCTCTAGGAAGCGACACCTGTCTAGGGATCTCTTATCTTGCTAAGGGCTTCTACAAAGAATTCTATGTTTTTTCGATAGAAGGCGACCGTCCTAAATCCTGACTGGATAGCTTGCAATGAGGGAACGGAATGCTTCTTCGTCTACCTGTAACTGCCACTTCGCCTTGTCTTTGGAACATTTTTATGGCAGCCAAATTCTCCTAAGAGCATCCTTATCTATCGCTAGCTAAGTCCATAGGAATCTAACTGATCAGTCCCTCCACAGTGCTAAAGAGAGAAGTGAGCAGAAAGCAACAGAAGGAACAGTCGCTGGAGGTACTGAATCTCGACAGCAATTATTATTTGCATCGACAGTGATGAGCTACTTGATCAGGGGAAATGAACATGAAATAGTATAAAATGTGTTAGAGGGGGGGGGGGGGGGGGAGGGCAGTTTCAGAGAAGACTGGCCATGCAAAATCTTGCACATAAAATGTATGCTGATGAGCCTATGCTAAGAGCCATCTGTACTATAAGCTCGTCAAGGACATTTTAACTGGATAAGGTCACTGCTTTTGTTTTTGTTTCGCACATTCATCGTCTGATGAGTATCGTGTCATTATTGACAGTTTTCAGCGGTGTGTCAAGGTAAAAATCCTGAAAATATGCAAACACGCCTTTATACAAGCCACTTTACATTCATGCATCAACACTGGTGCAATGGGATCTGCATTTGAGGAAACGTGTAACAACAAGGAGAACACCAGTAATTACAATATTACACATTCATGATAGTCAGGTTTATAACGTTATTGTGCTAGGGCAGCACCCTTATAGAATCACACATTCACTCAGATGGCTTGTCATTAAGATCCATACATGGTTAATTCAATTTACAATAAATTATTCTATTCACACTAGTGACTTTACAGTATCAAATCAGTCACTCTGTTTCAATTATAGCCTGCCATATAACGTATGGTGTTTATCGCACAAAAAGTGCGTGGTATTTCACATCGAATAAATGACATGCATTAAAAACAGATGTGCTTTAAATCACATCAAATCTATAGAAGAATGATTTTTACAAACACGTGCAGTAAAACATATCGAGAAATGTTGTCGTTGTGATCTTCAGTCCGAAGACTGGTTTGATGCTGCTCTCCATGAATCTATCTGACTAGAGCTTCAAAAAGCAGACAGCATCGTGGCATCTTGAATACTAGAGGCCACCTCTCCATACTCTGTGCATGCTAATGGGTGTAGGGTAACATCAACCAAGGACAGCAACAGCTGATTTAGAATTATTAAAGAAATGGTCGACTGATTGTCACCTAAAAGTTTCCCCTAATAAAATGTAGCGTGGAGACATAGCGATACCTCTCCATTAACAGCTGCTGCTGCTCAATGCTATACTCTGGAGATGCTCCACCTTGCCATTTAGTTGTGCTGTTTAATGGATACCCTACATCAACATTTGCAGCTGAGCACTTTATTATGTGCTTCATCATATTTTTAAGTGGAAAAGCAGTGATCATGGAGATGCTAGCTAAATGGTGACAGAGCCAAAACTGCAGTTGTTGTGTTGTGGTCCTCAGGCTGAGGACAGGTTTGATGCAGATCTCCATACAACTCTATCCTGTACAAGCCTCTTCATCTCCAAGTAACTACTGCAACCTACATCCTTCTGAATCTGCTTCCTGTATTCGTCTCTTGGTCTCCCTCTACAATTTTTACTTTCCACGCGTCAATCTCGTACTAAATTGGTGACCCCTTGATGTCTCACAATATGTCCTAACAACCGATGCCTTCTTCTTGTCAGGATGTACATCAAATATCTTTCCTTCCTCAATATTTACTTGGTCTACGTATGTAATCTTCAGTATTCTTGTGTACCACCACAGTTCAAAAGCTTCCATTCTCTTCTTGTGTAAACTGTTTATCGTCCATGTTCCACGCTGCATTCCATACAAATACTTTTACAAAAAACTTACTGATCCTTGAATCTACAAATGTTGTTAACAAATTTCTCTTCTTCAGAAACGCTTTTCTTACCACACTCATATGTACACAGGACAAGATACGAGAGCTATTCGGAAAGTGAGGAACGATCGGACGCGAAATGGAAACCACTGTAAAAATCCGACGAGGCTTTTCACAGATGTTTTGGGCAGTGTCCCTTGCATACCCGTCGATCGCATCAAGACGCTCTTTTCAGTTGTGAGGGCACTGTGAGCGAGTAAAGGTGCCTAGAACAACAATGTTTCCCGCTAAGTAGAAGGGTCTGCTGAGAGGCTTCGCCTTGATGAATGCAGCCCACCTAACACAACTGCCACACACTTCCTTCTTCATGACAATTCTCAGCCTCACTCTGCAGGGGCAATGAAGACGCTCCTGCTGCCTTTTCGATGGTAAGTGTTGGATCACCCATAACACAGCCCTAATTGGATCGTCCTGAGTATCATCTCTGTTCACATGAAACGGTGGACACGAAGACAACACTTGCGGGCAGGCTACGCGCTATTTACCAGCATGGAGAATAATCGGAAAGCACAGGCGGCTGCCTTCTATGACGATTGTGTTGGAAATTTGGTATATCGCTCCGACAAATGTCTAAGTCGGAGCGGCGACTATGTAGAGAAGTACCTGGAAGCTGTAGCTAAATATGCAAAGAAAACAGTTTTGATTTTCACTGTGGTTTCCATTTCGCGACCGATAGTTCCTTACTTTTCGAACAACCCTCGTAATTCTAATAAATCTTGACAAAGTGCAGTATTAATTGTGGCTTAGTGGCCACAAAAATCTTTTACAACCGAATAAATACGGTTGCTAGGCCTTTAAAGCCCTCAGAAAATACTGTGGCTCTTGGGCTTCTAAACACTATTAATTTACAAATCCATAAAAACGTGCCTTAGATTCCACGGCTCAGTAAAATTTTAGGAAGTGTCAGAAATCACCTGATGCATAAAACGATATTAGTTTAACGACTCTGTCGAAATTCACTGAGAATAAGTTGTCCATTAGCACGGTTAGTCACAGTTAGGAGACATGCCATTAGAGATGTACTTGTTATAAATGCACTTCTACAGTTATTGGCACGTCTTACAATTAACTACTGCGATGGCATGGTAAGTGATTATAATCTCCCAGATACATGATGGGTCTTCATCTACCTCTTTCTCTGACATCCTCTTAGTCATCCTTCACTTAAAATAACCTGTTTCTTGGGATTATATTTGGTAATACAAGCCTGAAATACACAAGGATCACGAACATGATATACGTTTGATGACTTCACGAAGCATGATATTTTCTTATTTCACTCATAGTGATTTTATTTCTACTAGTCACCATACGTGTTCTAGTCTGTATATTACTTTTTTTTTTACCAACTCCTATCGCTCATGGATGGTACTATCGCTGTAAAATGGTTTATTGGCCGCTTACCCTGCGAACAGTACATACACACAATACACAAACAAATCATACACTTCTGATTTTAGATGTATGCAATTCCTTGTGAACTGTGTCATCTACACTACTGGCCATTAAAATTTCTACACCACGAAAATAACGTGCTACTGACGCGAAATTTAACCGACAGGAAGAAGATGCTGTGATATGCAAATGATTAGCTTTTCAGAGCATTCACACAAGGTTGGCGCCGGTGGCGACACCTACAACCTGCTGACATGAGGAAAGTTTCCAACCGATTTCTCATACACAAACAGCAGTTGACCGGCGTTGCCTGGTGAAAGGTTGCTGTGATCCCTCGTATAAGGAGGAGAAATGCGTGCCATCACGTTTCCGTCTTTGATAAAGGTCGGATTGTAGCCTATCGCGATTGCCGTTTATCGCATCGCGACATTGCTGCTCGCATTGGTCGAGATCCAATGATTGTTAGCAGAATATGGAATCGGTTGGTTCTGGACGGTAATACGGAACGTCGTGCTGGATCCCAAAGGCCTCGTATACTAGCAGTCGAGACGACAGGCATCTTATCCGCATGGCTGTAACGGATCCCTGAGTCAACAGATGGGGACGTTTGCAAGACAACAACCATCTTCACGAACAGTTCGACGACGTTTGCAGCGGCATGGACTATCAGCTCGGAGACCATGGCTGCAGTTACCCTTGACGCTGCATCACAGAGAGGAGAGCCTGCGATGGTGTACTCAACGACGAACCGGGGTGCACGAATGGCAAAACGTCATTTTTTCGGATGAGTCCAGGTTCTGTTTACAGCATCATGATGATCGCATCTGTGTTTGGCGACATCGCGGTGAACACACATTGGAAGCGTGTATTCGTCATAGCCGTACTGGCGTATCACCCGGCGTGATGGTATGGGGTGCCATTGGTTAAACGTCTCGGTCACCTCTTGTTCGCATTGACGGCACTTTGAACAGTGGAGTTACATTTCAGATGTGTTACGACCCGTGGCTCTACCCTTTATTCGATCTCTGCGAAACCCTACATTTCAGCAGGATAATGTTGCAGGTCCTGTACGCGCCTTTCTGGATACTGAAAATGTTCGACTGCTGCCCCGGCAAGCCCATTCTCCAGATCTCTCACCAATTGAAAACGTCTGATCAATGGTGGCGGAGCAACTGGCTCGTCACAATACGCCAGTCACTACTCTTGATGAACTGTGGTATCGTGTTGAAGCTGCATGGGCAGTTGTACGTGTACACGCCATCCGAGCTGTGTTTGACTCAATGCCCAGGAGTATCAAGGCCGTTATTACGGCCCGAGGTGGTTGTTCTGGGTACTGATTTCTCAGGATCTATACACCCAAATTGGGTGAAAATGTAATCACATGTCAGTTCTAGTATAACATATTTGTCCAACGAATCTGCATTTCCTCTTGGTGTAGCAGTTTTAATGGCCAGAAGTGTACCATTTCGACGAAGAGAATGTCGACCAAGCCTGACGCAAGGGCACGTCTAAGCAAGCCTCTCGATCACCAAGAACGTATACTAGCGTCAGCGCTTCTGGTAATTGCAAATGCATATTGCGCAACCCTGCGATCAGTAATCCAATTTAACTTCTAATCAAAGTAGAAAGCGATCTACATCTGTTTGCTATCATTGAAACATGTCTGTGGCGCTGCCTTGCGACGGATAAATCATTACTAACAAATTCTCTCGTCACACCGCGACTTTGCAACTGGCATACATAATTATTCACAGATGTGCGGAAAATTACGCTTGTATGTTGTCTGATATTCCAACTTTTAGCAGTTACCACACATCACAGCGTCCAATATTCCATGTAATTCACCATCTAAGACCCCCCAACGTCATAGTACGGAAACTGACACACATCACATGCTATTTGCACATAAATTGTACATCTAGTCAACACACGCTCGATGATCACACTTATAATATAGAAATCTTATAGACGAAATCCACACGTACACAAATTTCACGTCCTAAACCTATGTGTAACACAAAATGTCCTCTGTTCTACTTAATAATCTTTGCGTGGCGACTTCCATTCGCCTATTTCACGGTCAAACCCTAACTCTCCCAACAATTCCCGAAATTTGTTCTCTGCACACATGCATCTACTGGTCAACACGATTCCTCTTCACACCCGTTGTTTTAATTTGACGAAACAAAGACGTAGAACGTCCTTTGATTTAAACGGATCACATGCTGTTTACCTTAACCATAACCTCGAAATATTCTCTTGTACTGTTCCATTCCGATCTCAAATACTTCGGCAACAAGAGTAATTCACTTTTTCCCGTTTCTGCTCTACTACCCGTCAGTATCAGTATTCCTCAATGAAACGTCGTTCGCAGCTCGTGGTCTAGTGGCTAGCGTTGCTGCCTCTGGATCACGGTGTCCTGTGTTCCATTCCCGGACGGGTTGGGGATTTTCGCTCCCCGAGGACTGCGTGTTTGTATTGTCCTCATCATTTCATCATCATCATCATCATTCGCGACAGTGGCTAGATTGGACTATGAAAAGAAATTTGACTTTCAGTCGGCTTTCAGCCGTGATACCGTGCGGATGGGCTCGGCGCGCCGAGCAGCGCTCCGCAGCTGTTGTTGTTACCCGCCAGCGCGCGGTCCCGTCGTTGTATTGCCTTATAGTATCCGTACCGACACGCCATGGCGTTCTCATATCGACAAGCTACAACCATACTAACGTTCAACGCATCGTACACGAGACTGAAGGCCCATGATATTGAACGATTTTTTCGAGGCATCATGCACATAGAACCACAAGAGCTCATAGGCATTCATTTGTCTATTGTATCCAGCACAGTGTACCTCAAACTGATTGACGAAGCAGCCTGCGACAGACTCCTCCAACGATCTGCAAACAGCTTTCGCTTCTGTCACGCAGACGGTAACGTAAGCGTGGTAGGAGTTGACCATGCTGGTCTGGGGGTGCGTAACGTGCGCATCTTTGAACTACAGTTTGAAGTTCCTGCCAACCTTGTCGTTGACGGGCTGCGGCCATACGGTACAGTTCTGAGCCAGACAGAGGAGAAATGGAACACATTCGAAACGTACCCTGTCCTTAACGGGGTACGACAACTGCGCATAGAACTTAAGAAGCACGTTCCATTCTTATGTTTTCGTTGGTGGCCTCCGCGCAATTGCTATATATGACGACCAACCGAGGACCTCCTTGGGCTGCTGCCAGGAGGGCCATGTTAGAATTGAGTGTCTGCAGCGCCGCTTCGTTCAGGTGCCCAGCAATGAACTTCCCCAACGATGCACTATGACCTCTCTCTCGCTAACGTATGTGGAGGCGGCACGACATGATGTGATGGGTGATCAAAACTTGCTACCTACTGAAGCCGCTGCGCGCTCCGTTGGAGAGTCAGCGCCGCCGCCGACGGCGACGACGACGACGACGCCAAATGGTACGGGGGTTCCTACAGCCTCTGCCCACCGCGGCGTCGTGGGCACGCAGCCGCCGTCACTGTCGAGATCGGACACAGGGATTCCCGGTGAGCGAGACCGTGTCGAGCCCCGCCCTCCAGTGGATGTCGAATCTCGGACCCGCAAGCAAAAATCACCCAAGCGACACAAGAAGAGGCGATTGTCAGTCGAAGAACGGCGCAGGGGTTTGAAGCTGGCGGAAGAAATCGACTTTGTTGACGCGTCTACAGTTGCAATGGATTTCAGTGGCCTCATTCACCAGAAAGCGCCTGAAGATAAGGAACACTCTCCTACATCTGGTGGCCTTGAAAAGGAGGCGCATTGCGTCGACTCCCAAAATGTGGGCTCATGTGAAAGCGACCAGCTACCACTGACGTTGCAATCCTCTCTTGGCGATTGGGCATACGATATGGAAGTCGATGACGCACAGCAAACATCGATACCTGCGCCAGAGCCCATGGCTGACGTTGAGCCCGGTGGGCTCTGCCAGTCAGGGGATCATAAGGCATAGTAATGCACAGCATGCGGCTGGATGGCTGTGTGGTGTGCGAGATCACCGTGTGCTTGCACCAGCACACTGCCTACACCTCTTTATATGTCTCAGTCATACCGTGTGGGAATAGTCAATGCCAGTGGTGTCCACTCCAATGTCAAGACCTGCATATTACACGACATGTTCAGAGCGCAGACTTGGACATTGCCCTTCTCCAGGAGGTCCGTCCCGAGCTGCGTTTAGACCTATATGGCTACACCACCTACAGCCTACCCTCTGGTGATGGTGCAGGAGGAACGGCCATCCTTCTCCGAGATGGCATAGACGTGACGGACGTGAAATACTTGCCGGACGGGCGAGGCATTGCTCTCACACTTGGCGCAGTACGCCTCGTTAACGTCTACGCTCAATCCGGTAATTCGCACCGTGGTGACAGGCAAGTTTTCTATTCGGAGTAGGTAGCCCCTCTTTTGCAAGGAAATGTGGATCATTACATAGTGGGCTGCGATTTTAAGTGTTCTGCTGCCCGAGGACCAGATACCGCATTACGTCCCATGCCCGGCTCTACAAGCACTGATACGTGACCTCGCGCTCCATGACACATGGCTCCTACATCACGGGAACCAGCGTGGATATACGCACTTTACCAGCCACTCTGTCAGTCGTCTGGACCTGATATACGTCTCGCGTGCCCTCCGCACAGCAACCCGTGATGCAGAACTCTGGCCGACGGCCTTCACGGATCATCTCGCGTATATCTGCACTATCACCTTACCCCGACAATTCACAAGAGGCCCGTGGATGCTGAACGTCTCCCTCCTTCTCGAGGAAGCGTGTCGGCAAGCAGTTACTGACACTTGACGTCATTGTTTCAGGCGCCTGCCCACGTATGCTTCCACGTTGCTGTGGGAGCTGGAATGTGTCAAACCTGCACTCCGAAAGACACTGATGGCCTACGGGTGAGACAGATCGAACTGCCAAAGGACGACATCGAAATTTTACTATACAGCGTTACGTGAGCTGGCAACGTAACCGCCATCTCCCAAACGTCAGATGTCTGTACAACGCATCAAAGCTCGTCTACTTCGCATAAGGGCAGAGCAGCTAGAAGGTGTCCGCATCCGTGCGCGAGTGCAAGACTGCATCCCCCACGAAACGGCATCAGTCTATCACATTGTGCGTGAGAGGCGCCACCGCAAACGTCAGCTCATATCGGAGGTAAACACGGAGGAGGGCGGCCGCACAGTGACGCAAACGGACGTAGCGCACACGTTCGCTCGGCACTATGGGACCTTGTACTTGGAAGATCCGCGAAACGTACGTGATTATGACGAACTGTTGCACGATTTTCCCGCCCCAAGGGACGTGGCACCTGATGATACTCTGCTGTTGCCCATTACATCCGACGAGCTGACATCGGTCTTGGCACGTGGAGCACCGAACAAGTCGCCTGGGCCGGACGGTTTACCCCTGGAATTCTACCGCACTTTTTATGACCTTTTGGGTGACAAGTGGCTCCAAATGTTTCAAGAACTGATCCGCCCTGATTTCACTGTCCCCACAGAATTCACAGACGGCATCTTGATCCCAGTACCGAAACCGAATGGTGATTGTAGGTGGCAGGACTTTCGCCCACTCACACTCCTCAACAACGACTACAAGGTCTTCGCCCGCATCCTCCCCGCGCGTCTCCATACCGCTATCGGGAAAGCCATCCACACCGATCAGACATGTTTGGGTGGTGTCAGCAACATTCATACAGCGTTAGGTGCATACCGCGACGTAATTGCTTTGGCGGCGATCTGCAAAATACGAGGCGCCCTTGTCGCCGTCGATTTTGACCACTGATTCTTACTAGCTGTTTTGCAACACATGGGCCTCTCTCCAGAGTCTGCACAGGTGGTCCTTCGACTGGCCCACGGAGCGCGCTTCCGCATGATGGTCAACGGTTACCAGTCTGGTCACGTTGTTGTTGGACGGTCGGTGCGACAAGGATGCCCCCTGTCGGGTTTATTATTTGCGGCTGCGCTTGAACCAGCTTTACATGGTCTACGGCAGCAATTGACAGGCATTTCCATGCGGGACGTGACCTTTCGTTGTGGTGCATTTGTCGATGACGTGGTGTTCCTGGCCACATCAGAAGATGAAATACATATGGCGCTTCAGTGGCTACGCCAGTACGGGGCGGTCGCTGGGAGCGTCATCAACACGAAGAAGACAAAATACATGGATGTCGGAGGGGGGATTTCCCACGCAACGGCGGTGCCCTTTGACAAGGTGCCTGTACTCAAGTGTTTAGGAGTGCAGTTCCATAGCAATGTTCGCCGCACGGCGGCGGCTACGTACCGCCAGCTCCTACACCATACACGTGCTCTGCTGCACGACAACAAATTGTGTCGCATGGATATGCTCCTCAGAACACTTTATGTCAACTCCTATCTTGTCTCCAAACTGAACTATTTTGCTCGTGTACTTCCCTTGACGGCTACGATGGCCGACAGATTTCAAGCAGCATATGGACATTTCGTAAGCACCGGCCTTGTTTTTAAAGTTCGATACGCCACCCTAACACTGCTGCAGCGGGCGGGCGGTATCGGTTTAATTCATGTAGACAACCGTGCGCGATCGCCTTATCTCAACACTATGCATCGCACGTGGACCTCTGCCCACGCCACTCTAACGGGCACCCTGATAGAGGAAGTGGCACCACCGTCTCTGCATCCGTCGGTTTCTGTAGGACACATTTCACCGGCACTCGCCCACATCAGAGACCGCTTATAAAACACTAATACGACCTATTCTTGAGCACTGCTCAAGCGTTTGGGATCCCTATCAGGTCGGATTGAGGGAGGACATAGAAGCAATTCAGAGGCGGGCTGCTAGATTTGTTACTGGTAGGTTTGGTCATCACGCGAGTGTTACGGAAATGCTTCAGGAACTCGGGTGGGAGTCTGTAGAGGAAAGGAGGCGTTCTTTTCGTGAATCGCTACTGAGGAAATTTGGAGAAACAGCATTTGAGGCTGACTGCAGTACGATTTTACTGCCGCCAACTTACATTTCGCGGAAAGACCACAAAGATAAGCAGCCATTTTTCCCTCGTTCTGTTTGGGAATGGAACAGGGAGAGAAGATGCTAGTTGTGGTACGAGGTACCCTCCGCCACGCACCGTATGGTGGATTGCGGAGTATGTATGTAGATGTAGATGTAAACTTCAGCTACTTACGGTCAGACCTTCCGACGACACGGATGCTCAGCACGAAAGACTATTATCGCCTCTATCAACAGCAGCAACCTATAAATACGGTCGCCCACAGACATCCTGAAGTTGCCTGGAACACAGTGTGGCGAGCGGTACATACGCCTTTTCTACTTACAACCGTGCGTCATTGTGGTACGTGGATGTGAACGGGAAGTTCGCTACTCGTCAGAGGCTACATTCCATTCATCTGACGGACGACCCCTTGTGTCCGACATGCTCGGTCGTTGACTCTGATGCACACCGTCTGACTTGTACCGCGACCAGCGAATGCTGGCTACTGACGCAGAGCATGCTGACATTACTCTTGCGGCGATTGCCGGAGTCTATCTCCCCTTATGATATATTGCGCCCCGATAGCGTATACTTTCCATCAACCAGGACGAACGCCGTTAACTGGCTAAAAGGCATGGCCCTTTACTACACATTTTGCGATGCTCACAAAGACACACTCGAACTTTGGTCCCTACTGATGACGACACATGCAGCTTTCAGCCGCCACCCGAAGTACAGAACCCTTTTCGCAAATTATTTAGGTTCATTATTTGCGGATCCTCCTGCTCACTGGGGCGTTCCGGGTATGAGGCGCTGAAAATGAAGAAGAATCTTCCAGCATGTTGATCCTCTACGGACGGAACAGGGGGGAACCCCTCCCAACAGACGAGAAGACGACTCGGACGATCGGCTACGGCAGTTGTAGGATCTTTTTTATGTAATGAAACAAAAATAAATCCATAAATACAATTAAAAAAAGTGGCTAGCGTTTCTGGCTCTAGATTACGGGGTCCCGGGTTCGATTCCCGGCCGGTTGGGGATTTTCTCTCCCAGAGAACTGCGTGTTTGTGTTGTACTCATCATTTCATCATCATCATAATCGTCATTCGTGACAGTGTCTAGATTGGACTGTGAAAAGAAATTTGACTGTGTAAAGTTTGGGACTTTGTACGGGCGCTGATGACTGCGCAGTTGAGCGCCCTACAAACTAAACATCACCATCAATGAAACCTCGTCGAAGTTCATCCAAATTTTGACGTGCAAGTGCTCTGACTCTCAGCGTTGTTCCAGATACTCCACTTAGGTGTGCACACACGAAGTTT
Source organism: Schistocerca serialis cubense (assembly GCF_023864345.2). Lineage (NCBI taxonomy): Eukaryota > Metazoa > Arthropoda > Insecta > Orthoptera > Acrididae > Schistocerca > Schistocerca serialis. The sequence goes on from NC_064640.1 coordinate 536,692,833, forward strand.
AATCTTTGGTAGTGGTACGAGGGCAGCGGCAGAATGTTATCAAACTCACAGATCCAAATTATTGGGTGAAGTCCTACAGACTGATTCGAAAAATGACTTACATGCTGCATTCCAATGTGCTGTCTACGCACAACATCCACTTCGATAATTGTTCCACAGTATTCAACTAACTCGCGCTCCTTTGTAGTGCAATGACTATTAACATACTCCTCACGCCTTTCACATGCGAATTCTGTCCAGTTCTTATTTTCCTCTCTCATATTAGGCTCCATATCCAGACTAGTTACTGCTTTTTTTTCTTGTTGTGTCTTTACTCTAACAGCTTCAGATCTTTCTTGATTTTATTTAATACCTCCATCAGTGCTTTAACTTTGTTGTGTACACTCAGATGACAAGTCATATGGTAGCGATATGCACATTTACAGATGGCTGTAATATCGCCTACACAAGGTATAAAAGGGCAGTGAATTGGCGAAGTTGTCATTCGTACTCATGTGATTCATGTGGAAAGGTCTCTGGCGTGATTGTGACTGCACGACGGGAATTAACAGACTTTGAAAGCGGAATGCTAGTTGGATCTGGACGCATGGGGTATTCCATTTCGATAATCGTTAGGGAAGTTAATATGCCGAGCTCCACAGTCTCAGTAGTGTGTCGAGAATATCAGATTTCAGCAATTATCTGTCACCACGGACAACGGAGTAGCTGACGGCGTTCACTTAACGACCGAGGCAGCGGCGTTTGTGTAGAGTTGTCAGTGCCAACAGACAAGGAATACTACGTGAAATAACCACAGAAACCAATGTGGCACGTACGACGAACGTATCCATTACAACAGTGCGCCGAAATTTGACGTTAATGGGTTATGGCAACAGACGAGCGATGCTAGTGCTTTTGTTAACAGCACGACATCACCTGCAGCGCCTCTCCTGGACTCGTACGCAGCTCGTGGTCTCGCGGTCGCGTTCTCGCTTCCCGAGCACGGGGTCCCGGGTTCGATTCCCAGAGGGGCCAGGGATTTTCACCTGTCTCGAGATGACTGGATGTTTGTGTTGTCATCATCATTTATGAAAGTGGCGAGATTAGACTGAGCGAAGACTGGGAATTTGTACGGGCGCTGATAACCGTGCCGTTGAGCGCCCCACAAACCAAACATCATCATCATCGTCAGCTCGTGGACTCGTGACCTTATCGGTTGGACGCCAGCCGAATGAGAAACCGTGGTCTCAGCAGATGAGTCCCGATTTTAGTTGGTAAGAGCTGATGACAAGGTTTAGCCGAACTGCAGACCCAACGAAGCCATGGACTTATGTTGTCAACAAGCTACTGTGCAATAGTGTAGGCTGTATTTACATGGAATGGACTGGGTCCTCTGGTCCATCTGAACTGACCTTTGACTGGAAATGGTTAGGTCCGTCTACTTGGAGACTATGTTCCCAAACAAAGATGTCTTGTCACAGAGCCACAACTGTTCGCGATTGGTTTTAAAAACATTCTGGAAAATTCGAGCGAAAGACTTAGCCACCCAGAACGCCCGACAAAGTCCCATCCAACATTTATGGGACATAACCGAAGCGTGACTTCGTGCACAAAATCCCTCACCGCGAACACTTTCGCAGTTATAGAGAGCAGTAGAGGCAGATTAGCTCAGTATTTCTGTCAGTGGTGTTCCAGCGACTTGTTGAGCCAATGTCACGTGGTGTTGCTGGATAACGCCGGGCAAAAGGAGGTCCGACATGATATTATGAGGTATCTCATGATTTTTGTCACCACAATCTACACTGCTCACTTCCTACAGCTAATCTGTGACAGCGCTGTGGTTGCGCTTCCGATGCTGTTGCTAATTCTGAATCTCCTCGGCACAACCCCTCGTCTAACTTCGCATAAACTCTTTCCTAGGCCCGGTGGCATTGTCCCATACTCCGCTCCTCCAGATCTGTAAATCGTTCTTCATTGTATTTCCTGTGAATCTCCAAAGTTTCTTGAATTTTGGAAAGCCGCTCTACGATTTTTACTTCTAAACGGCGCCAAATTTTTCTTACGCGCCACCTTGTCTCTCTAAAGCGATCCTTGGTCCTTCCATCGCTCTAAACATTTTGCTATTCCTGATACTGTCCACCTCTTGTTGCATCGCGATATTTCCCCATAACTCTTCACTTTTCCGATATATCTACGCGAAATACTCTACATTATTTTATGTATTTTCCCTTACCTTGGTCTTTGTGAATTCTCTCGATACTGATTCATGGAACAACACACAATTCGTCAGTTTCATTTCTGTCTTTCATTGGTGGTTACTGTAGTCGTAGTTTCAGCTGTTTCAGTTTGACTAAGGGTTTGTTCCCATATCATCTGTACTTTTCTACGTTTATCTTCCTCATTCTTTCTCTCATTTTCACATTCGCTATTTCCATGCTGATCAGCTGATCATCCCCGTACCCTACTGTTTCACTGACATATTTCCCACAGAAGTGTCGCTATCAAGTTAGTGGTAAACATAACACCTTTGATGCGCCTCCTGCAGTGCGGTGCCTTCGTTTCCTGGTTTCGGCACACTACCAAAGAATATTTCCGCATTTCCTTAACACGTCACATACACTAAGGTGACAGGAATCATGAACTTCCTTCTAATATCATGTCGGACCTCATTTTTCCTGGTGTAATGCAGCAGATTCACGTAGCATGGATTCAAAAAGCCTTTGGAGGACCCCTGCAGAAATATTGAAACATGCTGCCTCTATAGCCATCCGAAACTGCGAAAGTGTTGCCAGTGCAGAATGTTTTAAACGAACTGACCTCTTGATTATGTAGCATAAATGTTGGATGGGATTCGTGTCAGGCGATCTGGTGGCCAACTCATTCGCTCGAATTGTCCAAATGTTCTTCAAACCAATCGGGAACAATTGTGGTGATATGGCGCATTGTCATCCACAAAAATTCCATCGTTGTCTGGGAACATGAAGTCCATGAATGACTGCAAATGTTCTCCAAGTAGACGAACATCTACATCTACATCTACATGCATACTCCGCAATCCACCATACGGTGCGTAGCGGAGGGTACCTCGTACCACAACTACCATCTTCTCTACCTGTTCCACTCCCAAACAGAATGAGGGAAAAATGACTGCCTATATGCCTCTGTACGAGCCCTAATCTCTCTTATCTTATCTTTGTGGTCTTTCCGCGAAATGTAACCTGGCGGCAGTAAAATTGTATTGCAGTCAGCCTCAGATGCTGGTTCTCTAAATTTCCTCAGTAGCGATTCACGAAAAGAATGCCTCTTTTCCTCTAGAGACTCCACCCCGAGTTCCTGAAGCATTTCCGTAACACTCGCGTGATGACCAAACCTCCCAGTAATAAATCTAGCAGCCCGCCTCTGAATTGCTTCTATGTCCTCCCTCAATCCGACCTGATAGGAATCCCAAACGCTCGAGCAGTACTCAAGAATAGGTCGTATTAGTGTTTTATAAGCGGTCTCCTTTACAGATGAACCACATCTTCACAAAATTCTACCAATGAACCGAAGACGACTATCAGCCTTTCCCACAACTGCCATTACATGCTTGTCCCACTTCATATCGCTCTGCAATGTTATGCCCAAATATTTAATCGACGTGACTGTGTCAAGCGCTACACCACTAGTGGAGTATTCAAACATTACAGGATTCTTTTTCCTATTCATCTGCATTAATTTACATTTGTCTATATTTAGAGTTAGCTGCCATTCTTTACACCAATCACAAATACTGTCCAAGTCATATTGTATTCTCCTACAGTCAGTCAACGACGACACCTTCCCGTACACCACAGCATCATCAGCAAACAGCCGTACATTGCTATCCACCCAATCCAAAAGATCATTTATGTAGATAGAAAACAACATTGGAGCTACCACACTTCCCTGTGGCACTCCAGATGATACCCTCACTTCCGATGAACACTCACCATCTAGGACAACGTACTGGGTTCTATTACTTAAGAAGTCTTCCAGCCACTCACATACTTGGGAACCAATCCCATATGCTCGTACTCTAGTTCGGAGTCTGCAGTGGGGCACAGAGTCAAACGCTTTCTGGAAGTCAAGGAATATGATATCCTTCATCCATGGTTCGCAAGATATCATGTGAAAAAAGGGCGAGTTGCGTTTCGCAGGAGCGATCCTTTCTAAAGCCCTGCTGCTGCATTGACAGCAACTTCTCTGTTTCAAGGAAATTCATTATATTCGAACTGAGAATATGTTCGAGAATCCTGCAACAAACGGATGTTAAGGATATTGGTCTGTAATTTTGAGGATCCGTCCTTCTACCCTTCTTATATACAGGTGTCACCTGCGCTTTTTTCCAGTCGCTCGGGACTTTACGTTGGGCAAGAGATTCGCGATAAAACCGAATTCGAATCTCATCAGGACATGGCGATTTATTTATTTTCAACCCATTCAGCTGCTTCACATCCCCAGGGATGTCTATCACTATGTCCTTCATACGGGAATCTGTACGAGACTCAAATGGATGCATATTTGTACGATCCTCCTGCGTGAAAGATTTCTCAAATGCGAAATTTAAAATTTCAGCTTTCGTTTTGCTGTCTTCCGTTGCCAGGCCAGACTGATCAGTGAGTGACTGGATGGAAGCCTTCGACCCGCTTACTGATTTTACGTAAGACCAGAATTTCCTTGGGTTTTCAGCAAGATCTTTTGCTAAGGTATGACGGTGGTAGTGATTGGTTCAGTTGGACCAGAGGACTCAGTCCATTCCATGTAAACACAGCCCCCAGCATTATGGAGCCATCCCCAGCTTTCACAGTACCTTGTTGACACCTTAAGTCTATGGCTTTGTGGGGTCTGCGCTACGATTGAACCCTACTATCAGCAGTTACCAAATGGAATCGGGACTTCCCTGACCACACCATGTTTTTCCAGTCCTCTAGGGTCCACCCGATAAGGTCACGAGCCCAGGACAGGCGCTGCAGGCGATGTCGTGCTAAGGCGTTCCCATGGCTCGTCTGCTGCCACAGCCTACTGATGCCAAATTTTACCGCACTGTCGTAACGGATACGTTCCTCGTACATCCCACATCATTTATTTCTGCTGTTATGTCACGTAGTGTTGCTTGACTGTTCACACTGACAACTCTACACAAACGCCGCTGCTCTCGGTCGTGCAGTGAAGGCCGTCGGCAACTGCGTTGTCCGTGGTGAGAGGTAATGCTCGAAATTTGGTATTGACACTATGAAGCTCGTAATAATGAATCCTCTAGCGATTTCCGAAATAAAATATCCCATCCGTCTAGTGCCAACTACTATTCAGCGTTCAAAGTCTGTTAATTCCCTTCGTGCCAGCATAATCACGTCGCAATTCTTTTCGGATGAATCACAAGAGTGCAAATGACAGCTCCGGCAATGCACTACCCTTTTATACGTTGTCTATGTGCACACTGCTGTCCTATGACTTTTGTCATCTCAGTGTAGTTGATAATGATTATGCAACCCTGGTATAGGAGAAGAGTGGACGCGGATATTCCATATCCGGCGATATTAAAGTCACAAATGGTACGTAGGATCACAGACCAAACCAAAAATATATTGAGCGAAAAATATTTCCCGACAGTGCCAGATTCTTACGCTGGCCTCGCAAATTTTTTATGGTCGGTACAAGTTGCTGCTCAAATTAACAACCAACAGCGCTTCCATAAGTAGATGTACCAAGATCATTAACTTGATCCATAGACGATTGGTCTCCATACGTAAATAATGAGTTCGTCTCCACTTTCTCTTCCGCAGACATAACGAAGCACATTCTTGACAGTCGCGTGCGGAGTGTCCATAACGTCTTCACATTTCACAGAATGCGGGTACAGGTTGCTGATAACGTCCACTATAACCAGTAAGGCTGGACTGAGTGCACCTGCTTGGACGTAAAATATCTATCTCATGTGTGTTTCCCCTGTACCGATGTACACTGCAGTTTCCTTTACTAACCTCACTAAAACGATTTTGATATATTTCTGCCTAATGTAACGAACTGCTACTCAACATTTAGTCTCTCAGACAACTTATAGTTCACTAATCCGCCATACAGGAAACAAAATCCACAAAAAAACCTATTAGAAGTACAAAACACTTCACGAAACACAATAAATTTGTAACCAGACTCAAACACATTAAAATATTTCCACCAAGATTTGGAACGAAGAGAACTCAAGACAACGATGGACTTTTACTCATCAACCTTTCCTCGTAAGAAATACAAATTAGAAAAGTGCATTCAACTTACAGTTAAATTAAAATTCTTGATGTTCATGTAATATAAAGTGTTTGTCCTTATCTTTCCGGTGACGAATACAGTCAGTTAAAAGAAAGTTTGAGTACAAAAATTAGAAGATCACGATCTTTAGAAATTAATCCAGGCCAGAATCTTATCCTGGTGACTCATAAGGCGACTGTGTAAGTCAGAAAACTGCCAGAGTTTGGTCTCCTGTCCCATGGTCGACAAGATCTTATGTGGGATATCGGTTGTGCTGTAGTGCATACCCCGATGAAGCTGAAGTCCGATCGCTGGTGACCTACTGAGAAGAGAACCACCCGATGTGGTCACGCAGATGAATTAAAGGACTAATAATATCCCGAAATGGATACATCTTACGGGATGTGGTTGTCCAGCCAAACACCACAATATGGCAAGCACACTGCTTGAATACTGCTCAGCAGTGTGGGATCCGTACCAGATAGGGTTGATAGAAGAGATAGAGAAGATCCAACGGAGAGCAGCGCGCTTCGTTACAGGATCATTTAGTAATCGCGAAAGCGTTACGGAGATGATAGATAAACTCCAGTGGAAGAGTCTGCAGGAGAGACGCTCAGTAGCTCGGTACGGGCTTTTGTTGAAGTTTCGAGAACATACCTTAACCGAAGAGTCAAGCAGTATATTGCTCCCTCCAACGTATATCTCGCGAAGAGACCATGATGATAAAATCAGAGAGATTAGAGCCCACACAAAAGCATACCGACAATCCTTCTTTCCACGAACAATACGAGACTGCAATAGAAGGGAGAACCGATAGAGGTACTCAAGGTACCCTCCGCCACACACCGTCAGGTGGCTTGCGGAGTATGGATGTAGATGTAGTAGACACCACGCATATAGATGTATTAGTGAGAAGATGGATCATCTAATCTATAGCGGAAACCAGTGGTGACTATCACAATCAGATATATTCTCGTTATAGTAAAACACATGAGTTACTCACTGACAATAACAAATCAATATGAAGTACCTAGACAAGGACTTCTAATTGTGAACTGTAGCCTTGGCACGAGTGGGTGAGCGCGGTAAGTGCAAAGTTATGCAGATAATACACGAATATGACAAGTGACTCGAAGCATGGTTAGTAAGTTACAGGAAGAGCACGTGAGCACGTAAAATGTTGGATCGAACACCAGTGAGATCACGAAAGCGCATACTTAAAGCAAGCTAGCTGGCTGCGAAATGTTAAAATGGAATATCAGGCTCCTGAAGGGAGTGGACTGATATCGCACCCACACATTATTGCTGACTGCAACCATGGCACATCTTAACATAAGCGCAGCGTAAGCGGAAGGCAGCGGCAGTAGCGGCTGCCTATTCAGAGTTCAGATAATTTTTTGTGTTTAGTACTCGACTGGCAAGACCACTGTGTGCAGCCGCAAGGCTTGTCTCATCAGTCACCCAACAGCCTCTGTCATTACTCTTCCGTATCCCTGCGTTAAGTCATTACTCTCCAAAACCCTAACGAGAAGTGTGCTCTTTTAGGACGTTCCTTAATCTGACTGCTTTTTTGCCTGCTCAGGAACTCGCCGACCAATAATGCCAACAATTTTGAGTTCTGTCCGATAAAATTTAAGTAAAGATATTAAACAATCTGCTATTCCTGCGGAGTTTTATTATTTTTAACCAACAGTGCTCCGAGGTGAGGAGTGCGAAAATGACTGCCACTACATGGCACAATATTGAAAAGGACCTATCAAAAGCCTGACACGTAGGTAAGTCCAAGGAACTGCCCGCTCTACGAAAAAATACAGTAGGAACCAACCATCCAGTATCGCTGGGTTCTGAAAGTTCAAGCCGAACGTTATTTCGAGGCATCGTAACGAATATTCATATTGCGCTCTGGGAAGCGACACCTGGCTAGAGATTTCTATCTCGCTAAAGGCTTGTGCAAAGAATTCTATGTTTTTTCGATAAAAGGCGACCGTCCTAAATCCTAACTGGATGGCCTGCAACGAGGGAACGGAATGCTTGTTCGTCTACCTGTAACTGCCCCTTCGGCTGGTCTTTGGAACATTTTTATGGTAGCCAGCTTCTCCTAAAAGCATCCTTATCCACCGCTAGCTAAGTCCGTAGGCATCTAACTGATCAGTCCCTCCACAGCGCTAAAGAGAGAAGCGAGAAGAAAGGAATAAAAGGAACAGTCACTGGAGGTACTGAATCTCGACAGCAATTATAATATGTACTGTCGGTAATCGACTACTTGATGTAGGGGAATGAGCTTGAAATATTCTATAATATGCTGGGGAACAGGTTCACAGATGACTGGTCACGTAACAAATCGAACAGTTCACCTGCATGTACTGTTTGCAAGATGTTTCCTGTGCGGAAAGCAAACTGTGTTTCACACGAGTGGTTTTTCGGAATCCTTATTGATCCCTGAATTGAAGCTTGCTTTCCTCCAGCATCGTCATAATGCGTCAGCTTAGAATATGCTACAGCATTCTGAAATAGATGTTGTTAACAAAAGAAAAATTAAATAAGATCGCAATGGATAAATCTTCTCGCATATCTCGATCGTCAGTAGCATATGATAGCCTCAGTGTCATTAAGTTATAGCTTGTTTATGAAATAAACGTAAGGAAAGGCTTGATGGGGAACAGGACCACCTGAGTAGCCAATTTTAATCGTGCTTCTGGTGTCCAGGTAGAAAGACGTTTCGATTCGAGGCTACTGTCCGTGGTTATCGAGCTTCGAGTGGTGACGATGTGCTGTCCATGTAATCTGAGCTCGTGTTGGCTCGAGCGTACTATTAATTTTACCTTTTTAATGCAAAAGCGTCATGAGTCTCGAGACGGCCCCAGTTGGATTTGCATCTGAGGAGGCTCACAGAGACCGTTGCTTTTAGTGGCAAGTCTGTTGTGACCCACAACAACTAGCATTACTTTCGTGGACTTCATTGGCTTTAGGCCACGCGTTTTCTCATCTCATCCTCTTGGAAACCCAGGCGGTATCTTTATGTATGGTTATCAAGTAGTGACGCAATTTCTGTAATACACTTAAGAGTCATAATATTATGACGTCTGACCACTGCGAGACTTAACGCCGTCTGGTGCCGTTGTGGAAATTTCACACGGCGAGGAAAGTACTTAAGTGGGATAAAGACAAATGGTGAATCATTCTAGCGAAAGAACGGGCCGTAAATGTGGGAATCCCCTGATATAAGCGCCTGTGAGAATGAGCAGAGTCTTTTGGCTCGATGTCTGGGAACGGCGAAGCTGGTTGGCTGTCTACGTGCTACTGCCACGAGCATTTACTGAGAGTGGTTGAAGGACAGTGACACAGAAGTAGGCGTCAAGGTGTTCGACGTCCACGCACCGCAAAATGCAGAGGTCGGAGGCTGGGTCACACGTCAAAGTAGGATAGGTGACAATCATGTTCCAGATCCGACGCCAGAGTACAGCGCTTGTGCAGACATAAGTTTTCCGGAACACTCAGTTCACTGAAGATTGCTTAACAAGGAGATCTGCTGTAGTCGATCCCTACATGTTCACATGTTGATGCAGTGACGACGTCAGTGTGCACGGTATCATCAAGGTGGACCAGTGGAAACGTTTTGCCTCTTCGTGTGAGTAAAGTTTCTTCTTTTAGTAGGTCTACAATCGTGTGCAGGTACGCTATCATCTAGGCGAAAAGCTGCTTGAAACATGCAGCATGTCACGAACGCAGGCTGGTGGGGGTAATATTAAGCTGTGAGGGACATTCACCTGGACTTTTATGGATCTTGTGTTAGTAATCGAATGAACCTTGACAGCTGTAGTCTTCGTGAACATTAATCTGTACCATCTGGATCCCTTATTGGGAGAAGTCTTCTCTGGCAGTGATGACACCTTTCTGCAGGATAATTGCCCATGTCACAAGGCCAGAAACGTGATACAATGATCTTTAAGGAGAGCGGCATGATTATGAACTGACGTTGATATCTTGGCCACCAAATTCGTCTGATCTGAATCCGATGGAATAAATCTGAGACGCTAACGCCCAAGAGGACAAACGTATTGCTCGCTCGGCAGCGTTACACCACGTGCCATGAGTCAGGAAGTCAGCTTATTTGCATCAGGATAGTTCGACGACGTCTGGAACACCAAGGACAGCGAGCAAGGTGATCAACGCGGAGAGAGGACGCCGTCAGTGGTTTTCTCAGTGGTAAATCCGGACAAAGGAATGGCATCACGTCGGCATTTCAGTCCAGTTGCAGTTCTGCGCACAGCCTCCTGATGGAATTATCGATATCTGAAGACCCTGAACGAGAATGAACGTTGCCTGATTGAATTTTTCAACTTCATATCGGTCCAGTACCTGGTGTGATGTCATGTGATGTGATACGATGGTATGAGATGCCACTGGAGCGCAACGCGATCACCACTCGTTTTCAAATTCGATACCTTGGATAGCAGGCTATACAGTTACGACTCGTTAATGTCAGTGACTGTATCATATCTTCGTCTCTGTAGCGATATCTTTCATCAAGAACAACTGTTGCCGCAGTGGTGGCAGCTTTGAGTACCAAATTTCACTCCTTCGAGACTCCCAAATTACCCACTAATTTAGTCACGCGTTTTTCCTACTATATGTTACATGCACAGTAATAAAAAGCTGTTATATCCGATCCTTCCCGGTGTTGAAATTTCCTTGTCGGGCTGTATAGTAAAGGTACCGAAGAGAGAGAGAGAGAATAGCTTAGTCCACTAGCAGTAATAACAAAGAATGTCTTACAAGGCGAGTTTCAGACAGCGAAAACAGGTACATTAATTTCATTTATGGCTGAACTAGTGACACGTCTATAAATTTCAGAACGAACTAGAACATGTGAAACACGATTATTGGAATTCAGTAAATAAAATTCTATCATAGATGTCAAAAGAAAGATCCGTTGCAAAATTCATTGCATTTCCAGTCCTAATTGACAGCAAGCTGATGATCCATAACAGATCGTACAACATCTTAAGCAGAGATTGAGGATCCTAAACATTCATAACATTTCTATACAGGATTTCCATCACAGAAAATATTTATAACGGTTTTTTGAGAGGTACATAACGGGATTTACATGCATACTTAATGTGGATTAGATTCATGTCGCAGTCGTTATCACAGTGTAATCCGGAAAATGATTAAATTGGAGACTGTAATTTTAAGCACGCAGCTATGAAAGAAATATACTATCGTGAAGCATGATTTGACTTTCAAAAAACAGCAGCACTGCTTAAAGGGGCCGTAACATATGAGTATAATGGCATTAGCGTCATCGAAGATAAAAGACTGAATATTACATTGTTCGCTAGGGAAATATAACGCCTGTGTTCCTCATTTGCCTTATTTAGTAGCATCAGATTGCTTCCAGAAATAGCTGGAGTCTTCTACAGCTCCAAGAACCTGAGACAAGAGGTACTAATGTCTTCAAAGTTTTCGATGATATTTTCATGTAAATACCACCGCTAACATAAAACTACGTACACACGTGACGAAAGAAATGGAAGTAAGAAAGATGACATCTACATATAAAGAGGCGCACTGGATTTTGTTTGGCTTATGTGGCTTAAAGGTTCTTCTTTTTCTAGGATTGCTTGATGCTCTGGGAAAGGTTACAATCAAAAGTGAAGCTCAGATTAATTGCTCATACATAAAAGAAGTTATTTTCAAAACTTAAACTATTTTACCATTATTAATGAATAGGAACAATAACATAGGCCTACTGCTTTGAGGTTCTTGTTAACGGTAGTACTAGAACATAAAAATAACATATAACAAGGAATCTTAATAATAAAAACGCGCCTACTCTCCTTTTCAGTAGCGTATTTTGTTTGAAGCAGAGCTTCATCTTCTTCTGTGCTTCAGATGTCTACTGAAGGATGTTTAGTGTGACGTCACGCTACAGAAATGTCTGACTGTGGTATTTATAGGTGTAACGACCTAACGGTTCAGTTTCATATCATCAGTTGTACTGGCATCGATCAGTGAAAACTGTCTTTAACCACCTACCCCTCGCTAATTCTCCGCCTCATCGTTTAAGAAAATTTGTTGTTTTCCTGCATGTAGTTAACTAATCAAGATTGTGTGCCTTTGTTAAATGCGTAATTATCAACATTTATCTATAAATTACGGTCACTTTTTATTAATTAGTTTAGCTAGAAAAATATGCTGCAAATGGAAAAATTGTAGAATAAACTATTACTAATATGAAAAGAAGGAGAGCTATTTTGGTTGTTTTTATTAGCGCACAATACTAACGAGCTAATCAATGGAATATTTTACAGTGTGCCTAAATCGTGACCTAGCTCTAACATGTAGATAAATGTTTGTTCATATTTTGTCTTTAACATAACAGTTTTCGCTGACCGTAAGATATGAGATATGTACTGTTCTTTACTGTCATAAAATAATTCTTTTAAATTTCACTAGTAATCTGTGCATAATTCTTTCAACAGCAATAAGTTCAACAACTCATGTAATTTCTGCTTACTTTTAAACTTTGAAATAGTTTTGCTTTCATGAAATTCTGTTGACTTGAATTAGTATTGACCGCGCTTAAGTACTGTTGCTGTGTTAGCTTTAAATCAGCAGGAACACTTTTCTTATAAAATACTGCAATAAAACTTTTCTTACTTTGTTGGCTAGCTATATAATTACCTGATAGAAGTAATATATCTTAATCTTACGTCACACACATCGCATCTTTTTCCTGCTTAACTGATTCTATATACAAATTATTATACTGTGTGGCTGAAGGCCTTTGATGTATCAAAGCGTTGCTCTAAATTGTAAAACATTCAGTCTGCGAAAGTTCACTGTAACCAAGTACTGTGAAGCAGTGCTAACTTTACTTTTATAGGCAAGTAAATAAAGTTACTTATATGCAAGGACAGAGTTACAAGGATTAATAGAGTGCTTTTCAGCAACACTTATTATCGCAAACAAACAAATACAATGTTTCAACCTTTTTGTTACAGTTTTCAAAAAAATCAGTATTTAGATCTTGCCTTGTCAAGTCCGTGCTCGACGACTTTAGCTCTCAAATAGGGTTACTTTTTACATGTGGCCCCATGTACTTTTGATCACTTTCAAAAAAGCTCATTCTTTCCGCTGTGATTATTCTGTGATTTACCACTTCTCTTGCTGTACGTGAACTGAGATATGTATCAAAGGCTGGCAAATAATATTCAGAGCAGAACCATCTTCGTGAATACTCTGTCCAAATTTTCTTCTCGCCTCACGAAGTCGCCAAGTCACACACTTTTGACAGCACAAATTACTACACTTTATACACGTAGATTATACGTCATCCCCAAAATAGTTTTACTTATCACTACTCAGTGTTTTACTGAGCACGTACGATCATTTTCAACATAATCCAACTGATAACTGCACATAGCTATGAATTTTAGATGGGACCACTCACTCGAGATGTTAATCACTGTACGCCGTGACCCCGACTGTCTTTATTCCTTTCTGCACAGTGGCGCGCGCACTAAGCTGTAAAGCGCTCCCCGGCCCCAGTACTTTACCGTCACAGGTACGATACAATCAGTACCGATCGGGTGAAACTTCTTATGAATTTTTACAAAGGTACTTCGTTCGACATAGCATTTAATAAGTTCACTTCACAAAATTATCGCAGAAACATTTTCAAAATTAAATAGAAACTTACACAGAAGAATAAAAATGGAGATAAATTCAAATTAAAAAACTTTAAAGATATTTTATGTTTTTTTAGTAAATTTATATATACCTTACACAAGACGTTGTTAATTGAAATTCGAAAACTCATGGTAGAACGTAAAGAAAATTACGGTAGAATATACACAGAATTTGTTAAAAACGTATAACACACCTGTGACTTTTGCTGCTGCCGTTGACTGTGACATCGCCATGGAGTATCTTCCTCATGTTACTGTACTCGTATTGCTTATGTATTTTTCAGAGAACAAAGTAAGTTGGAAGGAATATCACAAGAAGTTTCGTCTGTTCAAAGATGATAAACAACTTGCATGCCACGCATACGTATCATATAATATTTTAATAATGTTATTGAAATATTGTCATAAAAATAATAATACCGTTCATTCTTGCTAAAGGTTAAAATCAAAGATGAAAACTAATATTAATCGTTTCGTATACAGTATGGTCTAATAACTTGTCTGATGTGACAAAATTAACAAAGGTCTTTTTTTTTAAAAAAAAAATAGTAATAATCTATAGGTGACATTAGACGGAGAAATGTGAGACAGGGAGTATGTGTGAAAGGAAACAGAGGTGGTGAAAATTGTAACAGTATAATGTGTGTGTTCTATATAGTGCGTCTGAGAAGTAGAGGGCATAATTTCAAGTATGCATTCCCAAATTCATCCAATAACAAAAGTTCATTACATTATGTGTCAAGAAATGATTGGTTTCCGAGTTATAGTCTTCAAAACAGTGATACCCACAGGGACGTTTTCCTTCCTGCAGGTTGCGTTTATCTACATCCACATCCGTACACCGCAGACCACTGTTAAGTGCATGGCAGAAGGTACTTCCTATTGTACGAGTACAAGTTACTATGGCTTCTTTGTGTTCCATCCGAATATAGAATGTGGGAAGAACACCTTTATGCTTGCTGTAATTAATCTGGCTTGTCCTGACGATCCATAGTTGAGAAATATGTAGAGAGTTGTATTATATTACTAGAATCGATATTTAAAACCGGTTCTTGGAAGTTTGTAAATGAGCTTTCTCGAGATGGTTTGCGTCAGTCTTCAATTGTCTGCCAGTGTAGTTTCTTCAGCGTCCCTGTTATACTTCACCATGGCCCAGACAAATATGTTTGTCAGGCAGCAGCAGCCGGCAGAGACACAAGCAGCAACAAGGAAGTAACCGTTTTTGTGACCTTTTAAGAGTTCCTAACCAGAACCAAATTATATAGTTTCATCTGTATGCTTTGGAAGTTTAATCGCTTGAATTTCAGCGTGTTAATTGAATATGTAACAGACACTGTTCTCCTGTTTTCGTTTGTTTCGAGAAGTAAACCGATTTCGTGACACATTACAAGTTCCTAATCAGGAACAAATTATTTTGTCTCACTTGAGTGCTTTAGAATCTCTGTATGTTCATCTAATTTATTATATACAGGTCTTGCGTTTTCATCAGTGTTTAGAGTAGAGTTCCACAGAGAGTGTCGATAGTCTTTTGTTTATCTGTGTAGTGTAGTTCTAGGCGCTTCAGTCTGGAACTGCGCTGCTACTACGGTCGCAGCTTCGAATCCTGCCTCGGGCATGGATGTGTGTAATGTCCATAAGTTAGTTAGGATTAAGTAGTTCTAAGTCTAGGGGACTGATGACCCCAGGTGTTAAGTCCCATACTGCTCAGAGACATTTGAAACATTTTTTGTAGTTTTCCACTGTCTTTAGTACAGATAGGAACTGTGATTGTTGTGTGCGGATGTGAGCCGATTTTGTGACACTTCTCTCTCATCTCCAGGCTGTGATGGCATCGGTTACATAGCTTGAGGCTGCAGTGGATGGGTATCACTGCTGTGGGTCGTCCGTGAGGATCCAACGGACGTCCAGCAAGATTCACGAGTCATCCGATCGGTCCGCACCGTTGGCCAGCCCAGCTGCTGCTCGCATTATAGTTGACCCCTCACCCAAGGTCGAGTGGGAAGTCGTCTGTGGGCGTGGCAGGTGGCGAAAGATTTCCCAGGAGGCGAAATTAAGGCCTCCATGGTTAGTTTGAGACACAGGTTCCAGGTTCTGTCAGTAGCTGTGGTGTCCCTCAGCGAGATGCAGTCGTATATCTTGTTTCAAACGAAACCTCTCAGCCTGCAATATATAGGCACTCACAGAGGGTATGTTTGTTGGTAGTTGGGAGCTCCAATGTTATGGGTCCCCTTAAGGACATGGCTGTCAAGGAGAGGAGGAAAGCCAATGTGCACTCTGTGTGCATGCCAGGTGGAGTCATTCCGGACGTGAAACGTGTGCTTCCAGATGCAGTGAAGAGCACAGTGTGCAGTCAGCTGCAGGTAGTGGCTCACGTATATACCAATGATGTGTGTCACTTTTGGTCGGAAGAGAATCTCTTTGGTTTTGAGCGGCTAACAGAAGTGGAAAAGGCTGCCACTCTTGCTTCCGAGATGAAAGCAGAGCTCATCATTTGCAGCATAGTCGACCGGACTGATTGCGGACATCTGGTATAGATCTGAGTAGAGTGCCCGAATCAAAAGCTTAGACGGTTCTGCGACCATGTTGGCTGCAGGTTCCTCGACTTGCGCCATGGGGTGGTGGGGTTTTAGGTTCCGTTAAATGGGACAGGAGGCCATTACATGCAGAAGGTGGCTACATGGACAGCTCGGGCTGTGTAGCATGGACTGAAACCTTTTATAAATTAGAGGGTCTCGGGGAAGCACAAAAATAGCTTCACTCTCAAAGGGTGCACGCTGAACACAGGAAGAACGTGGATCTAAGAATAATAGGCATAACAGTTGTAAATTGTCGTAGCTGTGCTGGGAAAGTACCAGAGCTCCAGGCGCTAATGGAAAGCATTAATGCTCAGATCGTTAAAGACACTGAAAGCTGGCTAAAGCCGCCGATAAGTTCAAATGGTTCAAATGGCTCTGAGAACTATGGGACTTAACAGCTGAGGTCATCAGTCCCCTAGAACTTAGACTTACTTAAACCTAACCAACCTAAGGACATCACACACATCCATGCCCGAGGCAGGATTCGAACCAGCGACCGTAGCGGTCGCGCGGTTCCAGACTGAAGGGCCTAGAACCGTTCGGCCACTCCGGCCGGCTCTATAAGTTCAATAGAAATTTTTGCGCAGGACCTAAAGTTGTTCAGAAAGGATGGGCAAAGCACAGTTGTGGGTGGCTTATTTGTTGGTGTTAGAAGTGGTTTATTTTATAGCGAAATTGAAGTAGATAGTTCCTGCGAGTTAGTATGGGTAGACGCCACTCTTGGCAACCGGAATAAAATTGTAGTTGGATCCCTTTACCTACCTACCAACTCAGTCAACTCAGTCAACTTGGGTTTAATTTCTAACACGTATCCTCCTCATACAATCATAATTGGTGTTGACTTCAATGTACCCTTCATATGTTAGTGAAAATAAATGTTTGAATAAGGAGGTACACATAAAAGAACATCCGAAAGTGAGCAAAGCCCATTCTCTGAAAATTATTTCAAGCAGTTATTTCATGATCCTACTCGAATAGTAAACGGTTGAGAAAACACACCTGACCTCTTAGCAAACAAATAATTCTGAGGTAATAAAGATCATCAAAACAGATACGTCGGGGACTGTATACTGTAACTCCCAAATCCTACAAGAATAAACGAAAAATATACCTATTTAAAAAGCAGATAAAAATTAGCTTAGTGCCTTCCTGAGAGACAACCTCCATTCCTTCCAAATTAATAATGCAAGTGTTGACTAGATGTTGCTTGAATTCAAAGAACTAATATCGACAGCAATTGACAGATTTGTATCAAATAAACTAACAAATGACGGAGCTCATACCCCTTAGTACACAAAATGGGTTAGAGCACTGTTGCAGAAACAACGATAAAAGCATGCGGAATTTAAACGAAAGCAAGATACCCAAGATTGACGTTTTCTACAGAAGCTCTAAATTTAGCGCGGACTTCAATGCGAGACGCTTATAATAGTTTCCACAACCAAACTGTGTCTCTAAACCTGACAGTAAATCTGAAGAATTCTGGTCGTATGTGAAGTACGCTGGCTGCAATATACAATCAGTGCCTTCTCTGTGTAGTAGCAATGCAAATACTATCGATGACAGTGCTGCGAAAGTAAATATTCCAGAATTCGAATCAAGAAATTTGCGAACATGAGTAACTTAGACGTAGATATCCTCGGAGCAGTGGAGCATCTTAAATCACTTAGCATAAGCAAGTCTTTCGGTACAGACTGTAAACGCCCACAAATTAGTATCTGCCTCAGTCGCATGCTAGGTCAACAAATAAAAACAAATAAAAAATAATTAAAGGCTCTATGCTCCCTATTAAGTCCTGCATAGGTGCCTTCAGTAGTGGTTGCCTTCAAATTTTTATGGGTAAGTTAAACCCACCCACTAAAAGTTATTAATACCACAGCAGTAACTCGCAGGGGCCTGTAATTTCGTGAAGCACACGAGTTTTGAAAACCAGTACTACAGAGGGTAACCCGCAGAATCATTAGAACACGATAAGCAACTGTAAACATCCTACACTGTAGAATTTTATCAGTACCATCAGTAGGCTGGTTACGTTGCATTGTGACTAAATGAAAACTGCACAAAACACGATGGACAGTACATCACTATGTTAATGAGCCAGAAAATCTAAGTGCTCTTGTGAGGTAGTATATGTCGCTGATGCTGTGTTATGTGTTAATTAGTTTATTGATTACGTGTTACGTGTTCAGCTGATGGTGTGCACGATATTTCGCTTCGTGTTACAAAACGTTATGTGACAAGACATCCTTTCTTTACAACATGTGGTATCTCTCTCCCTCTCTCTCTCTCTCTCTCTCTCTCTCTCTATTTTACGCACGCACGCACGCACGAACACACACACACACACACACACACACACACACACACACATACACACACACAAATATCAGCTATGCAAGAGTCCTTGAATTGATTATAATGTTATGGAGTGTGTTCGTTGTCAAAAGTAACGATAGCGAGCAGAAAAAATACATGGAAATTGGATATTTAAAAATATAATATCTCCTCCCAGTTCGATCGTTTGTTAGTGTTCTCTGTAGCTTAAAATTAAGTATGAACGTAACATATGTGCCCAACATGCAGAAGACTAAGTTTATAGGTTTAAAAAAGCCAAAGATTCCTTTCTTACACATAATAATTCGTAGCACGTTACTTTTAAAGCATAATGTTGAAATAGAATGGTAATGGGTACAGTGTATTAACAACTTGCTCCAGCCGGGACTGAGCGAACTTTCTGTCATATAAATATGTTAAGAAAGGTATACAGTCGATTAATGATAGATAATAAACTATCAGATATAAGTTAGAGCAGACTCTATGATGATATTACAGCATATTTCATTGTCATTAAATAGTGTCAGAAGTGATTTTAACATTACAACAAAATGTGGGGGTCATTCTGATACTCACGTCTCCTCATTCACAAGCGGCCAGGCAACTTGCTAAGTACAGCGGTGGGTGTAAATGTACATCAGAATATGTACTTGACTACAATAATAAAAAAAATGCATTCATACATACTTTTAAAACATACATATCAAATACAAGAGCTGTTCGAAAAGTAAGTTTAGATAATTTATCAAAAAACCACCATGACACAACTGTCAACTAGGTGACTCCTGAGTTTCTCCCGGTGTATACAATGTTCAAATAACTGATGAGGATGCAGCCAGATGAGGTTGTCGACAACCGCTGATATTTCTATGGGTGCTCACCCTAGCAGGCAGTTTCGTCTTGAAAATGAGAGGATGTGCACCAGTTGAATTATCGCCAATTGCCGATGTCACAAGGCTGTAGTCCCGTAAGTTATTTGAAAACTGTCAACTATTTTTCAGCGTAACAGGTCTTCTACATTAAGGTACTTGTCATATCGAGGAACAAGATTTTCAACGTTCTGATAGAATTCTCCCACATGTGAGATAACGCACGCTTTGACACTCTCTAATTCTTTGTCATCTTCAAACCACTGTGATGCTATCCACTTTTTGAACCTTCAATAAGGTGGAAATCAGTGTATGACAAATCAAGGCTGCATGGAGTGTGGTGTGCTGTCGTCTTCGATCAGGTCATGATTTTTGGTTCTTGTATTTATAATATCCTCTAAGTCTGATAATATTAATCTGCATTCCTTTGCATTTGTAGCTTTCTACAGTGTGAGATGGAAAAGATAACAGAATAAGGAAAGCAGAGATGAGGACTGTGACAGATTTCGAAAGTATCTGTCGTCAATAGCATTCATTATTTCGCCACTGACTGTTAGAGCAATAAATAAAATTCTTCTCTCATGTAAAATATATTTAAACTCTTAAAAAACCATTACTTTTTGTGCAAAATTGTTTTGTATGGAATTCATCTGACTTTTTAATTTGTAAAGAAACTACACTCCTGGAAATGGAAAAAAGAACACATTGACACCGGTGTGTCAGACCCACCATACTTGCTCCGGACACTGCGAGAGGGCTGTACAAGCAATGATCACACGCACGGCACAGCGGACACACCAGGAACCGCGGTGTTGGCCGTCGAATGGCGCTAGCTGCGCAGCATTTGTGCACCGCCGCCGTCAGTGTCAGCCAGTTTGCCGTGGCATACGGAGCTCCATCGCAGTCTTTAACACTGGTAGCATGCCGCGACAGCGTGGACGTGAACCGTATGTGCAGTTGACGGACTTTGAGCGAGTGCGTATAGTGGGCATGCGGGAGGCCGGGTGGACGTACCGCCGAATTGCTCAACACGTGGGGCGTGATGTCTCCACAGTACATCGATGTTGTCGCCAGTGGTCGGCGGAAGGTGCACGTACCCGTCGACCTGGGACCGGACCGCAGCGACGCACGGATGCACGCCAAGACCGTAGGATCCTACGCAGTGCCGTAGGGGACCGCACCGCCACTTCCCAGCAAATTAGGGACAGTGTTGCTCCTGGGGTATCGGCGAGGACCATTCGCAACCGTCTCCATGAAGCTGGGCTACGGTCCCGCACACCGTTAGGCCGTCTTCCGCTCACGCCCCAACATCGTGCAGCCCGCCTCCAGTGGTGTCGCGACAGGCGTGAATGGAGGGACAAATGGAGACGTGTCGTCTTCAGCGATGAGAGTCGCTTCTGCCTTGGTGCCAATGATGGTCGTATGCGTATTTGGCGCCGTGCAGGTGAGCGCCACAATCAGGACTGCATACGACCGAGGCACACAGGGCCAACACCCGGCATCATGGTGTGGGGAGCGATCTCCTACACTGGCCGTACACCACTGGTGATCGTCGAGGGGACACTGAATAGTGCACGGTACATCCAAACCGTCATCGAACCCATCGTTCTACCATTCCTAGACCGGCAAGGGAACTTGCTGTTCCAACAGGACAATGCACGTCCGCATGTATCCCGTGCCACCCAACGTGCTCTAGAAGGTGTACGTGAACTACCCTGGCCAGCAAGATCTCCGGATCTGTCCCCCATTGAGCATGTTTGGGACTGGATGAAGCGTCGTCTCACGCGGTCTGCACGTCCAGCACGAACGCTGGTCCAACTGAGGCGCCAGGTGGAAATGGCATGGCAAGCCGTTCCACAGGACTACATCCAGCATCTCTACGATCGTCTCCATGGGAGAATAGCAGCCTGCATTGCTGCGAAAGGTGGATATACACTGTACTAGTGCCGACATTGTGCGTGCTCTGTTGCCTGTGTCTATGTGCCTGTGGTTCTGTCAG